>NW_027223754.1:116715788-126715788 GCF_028538775.1 Myotis yumanensis | reverse complement strand
TCGAGTGTAATACTCAGAAAAGCTTCAATGATAGAATGAACCCAGTTACTTAAAACTCTCTAACCTTTGCCTTGTGTGAGTTTTCCTTTTGTTTTTATTCAACATTCAACAAGCATTGACCAAGTAGCTTCTGTTATGAGCGGCAGGTCTTTTAGGAATGAGAAGGTGAAGGAAAAGATGCCCAAAAGCTGATTTCAAGAGAGTTGTGCTCTAGGGCCTTCTGAGCCTGCAACATTGTTACTAAATGTATCATTTAAATTAATAAATATTCTAGGCAGTCCCCTCTTTTTTGCTTCTTTTTTATACTAAAAATGTGGTTTGTGAGATCATTGTAAGGGGCGGTGTACTGGGATAATTTTCCTAAATCAGTCCTCTATGCTCTTCCTTTAAGGGGTGACTTTTTAAATTGATTTTTGAGAGAGAAAGAGAGAAAGAGAGAGAGAGAGAGAGAGAGAGAGAGAGAGAGATCCTTTTTTTTGTGCCACTTATTTATGCATTCACTGATTTATTCTTGTATGTGCCCTGACCAGGGATTGAACCCACAGCCTTGGTGTATTGGGACAATGCTCTAACCAACTGAGCTACCTGGCCAGGGCTAGCATGTGAGTTTTTAACACAAACTTATTGAAGTAAATACGGTACTGCCCTTTCTTTAATACTTGGCCAAAATTTTCAAAACCCTCTAATTACAGTTTTCTAACTAATTTTCAGACTCAACTTCAAAGAATTACGCAAGGTTTCAAGTGTCTGTGGTTTCTTCCATTTCCCTTAACTCTTAGTCAACCACTTCATTACATGGAACTTCTCTTATCTTGCATTTTGAACTCCTGCTCTTAAGAGCATTCTTGATCTCAATGCCAAGAGTACAGAACACTTTCAGTTCTAAATTTGAATTAGCAAAAGGTTTTACTTGAATGGTTATAGAGCTGTAGACATACTTTAATATCACTCAGAGGTGATAGTTCAGGTTTAAAGGTGGTGGACTGGAGAATTATAGTTAAAGGACACTCTTCCCTTGAATGCAGATAACATGAGTTGTGGAACTGGGCAGGAATTACTATTTATTTAAAATCAGTTCTGTCTGTGAATTAGGAAATTGGATTATGGTCAACAATTTTATTTCATCATGGCGAAACTTCTATGTTATACTAGTTAGTTATTTGTTTATGCAACAAATAGTTTCTGAAAGGGTTGCCATGTTTCAGTTACTGTGCTCGCTCAGAACACACCAGAGAACAGGGCACAACCCCTGCCCTCTGGGCAATAATGACAATGCAAGGTCGAGGTGATGAAAGAAGAACATGGGAAGGCTAAAAAATCTGGTTTTGAGGAGGATCAGGGAAGACTTTCTGAAATAAGAAATAAATAAGCATCTCAATCATTGGTTTTCAAATTTTAGGGAAACTTCTGATTCCCTAGGTCTGAGACTAGCCAAGAGTTTGCATGTTAAACAAGTGCCCCAGGTGATTCTAATGCAGAGGCCCTCAACATACTCTTCAAAAAAAATATTTATCTAAAACGAATTTTAGTTCCATTTCCATTTTCTTTTGTGTTACTCCTGGAAAAAATATAGGGGTGTGTGTGTGTGTGTGTGTGTGTGTGTGTGTGTGTGTGTTTTCACAGAAAAGAATGACAATTTAGTAACACATTGCAGAAAGGGTCATCACTTTCATTTTCTGCCTGTCATGATGTTTAATAGTCATTTGTTAAAAGAAACTGATAATTATCATAGAGTTTGCCTCAAGACCCAGCATTATTGTGCAGATTTAAACCATACTAGGTCAGCAAATATTTTTGTAGAAAAGAATCATGTAATTTAGTGAGATTTTGGAAATAGAATGTAAGTGAGAATGCACACAAATATATTAAGAAGCACTGTATGAATTAGAGCACATTCACTTTTACAGAACATTTCACTCAATTTCCTTAGCACAGCAATTATTTTGTTAAGATGTAGGTCTTTAGTAATATTTTAAAAACATACTCTTAAAAACACTGAAGTTGATGATTTGAATTAGCATTTTATGAGAACGCAATGTAATTTATAAAGCCAGACCATGAAGGACTCAGCTGATTATTGTCTAGAAGGGGCTTCAAATCTACCTTAATGGTACTGTATCAACCAATCAACCAGGGGCCACACTTCAATTTTTAAACAGCATATTAAATAATTGAACAGCATATCAAATTATGTTTCGAGTAACTGTCACAGCCTAATTTTTTAGGCACTCTTGTAAAAGCTGTAAATGGTTCATTGAAGGTAGTGTTGAAGCCAAAAATGCTAATGCAAGGCACATGGAAATCCTAAAAGCAACTTGGCATGAAACAAGGAATGAACTTGCTGCTGGAAATAACAGATTATACAAAAACTCAACCAATGGTTTTAACTGAAACATTTATACACAGATGCAGTAGACTTTCATAGTAAACAGGCTTATGACCTAACTTTCTCTCTTTGCATCAATTTTACATGTTTTCATTCATGCCTTTATTTAACCAGTTTCATAATTGATTCCCCTGTACTTCATGACTTTTAAAACACCAGGCCAAGAGCTACAGGAAAAAAAAATATTAGCTGTACTCCTAATTTCTGATTTTTGTTGACAGAAATTCCTTTGTCTCCAACTGAAAAGAGCTGTTAGATATTCTATGATGATTGCCAGTGTGCCTATTATATTTTCCCCTGAGATGTGCTTAAGAAATTTCAAGATGGTGCTGGTTCTTTTCTTCATGGATGCCATTATCCTATGTTCCAAAGAACATTAAGCATTAGTCAAAACCCGACCTCTATGTGACTTAGATGTTATCACATTCTTTACAGTAGTTGTTCTTTCTTGGTGTTTTAAAAATACTGTTTTTCATGTACATGACTTCAATTCCGTTCTACATTATAAAATCATCGTTGGCTGAGAGGATATAATGGCACAGTTCCTATAATCACACAAGACTGTACATTTCACATGGCATGCCTAATTGCATTTTTCAAGGAACAAAATGATCTGAGATTCTTTATTTTGAGGTTGAGCCAGATGAGAGAATAGCCCAAGGAACCCAGAAAGAATTGAAACTAAAATGTTTAATCAGCTCCAAGTCTATTCATCAGCATTGTGGCTCAACTGAAAAATAAATCTTAGTTGCAGGAACTTAAATTTATTGCATCAGTTCAATCGAAACAACTCTTTGATCCAGTGCCCATCGCCATTAAGTCATTTATTTGACTGGATAGGGAAGGCAGAGTTGGAAGCAAAATGGTGTCAGTAAACTCGGTTTCTAATTCCAGTTGTCACTACTACTTACGTGGCCTTGGAAAAAGCACGTCACTTTTGGTGCCTCTATTTCTATAAAATGATGGGATGACATTCAATAATCCCTCACGTCTCTTCTGGATAGGAAATTCAGTAAGTCCTTTAAAGTCATTGTTCTACTAGCACCTGAAAAGGTGACTCAGAAAAGAAGGTATTGAGGAAGAAGTCAAAGACCTTGGCCTGCTGACCTGCACCTACGGCTCCTCTATGGAATGATTGACTCATCCCAGACCACCCATTACTCACTCAGGGTTGACATCCTCACAACATCCATGGGGAATGGATGAGATAAGACCCATTCTAACCTTTCTGAACCAATGACACAGCAACCTTAAAGCAGCTGGTTCAAAACATCAGAGAGGACAGATTCAGACCTGGGAATGTGTTTGAACAGCAGTCTCTTCATCCTCCCTGTGAGTCCTGCAAAGATAAACAAAAGATAAACAAGATAAACAGAAGATACTGGTGGCGTGGGTGCTGGGGAAGTATAGGGGTGAGGCTCTAATTACCATCTGCAAATGTGCATATATGTGAAGGTGTTGGTCTGCATGTTCAAAATCGCCATAACCAATCAACCCAAAGGAGAACATATTATACTTACATTTCTTAGCCTGTCTGGAGACAAACAAGTCACAGTCTTCAGAATGTGACCAAGTACGGCCTCTTCAATTAATGCTAAACAGAAATTTTAGGGCTAAGCTGGGTTTAAATTTCAGCTTTAATTCCTTCCTGAAGGGTTATTTTGATATTAATATTTTCTGTATTGTATTAGCATGGAGCCTAATTCTAAAACATTTTCTTGTGAAATGAATATTTTAAAAATCCATCCCATTCAATGCATCTGCTATTTCCATTATAATTGATTTTTCTCCTAGACTGTATATAGCTCTTGGATTCTTAGAAATATCACAATGTTTTTCACAGCTCAGAGATTACATTCAAAATATAGTAGACTTAAATCCAGGTTGGATTTTAAGATGCAACATTTTGAAGCCAGAAGCAAATAAAATACCGTATTATTTGCAAAAGCACCTCTCAGAAAGCAATATGATAAAGAGGACTGGTCTTGGGATTTTATTTTACTTAACTTGGCCTAGGTTTTATTCTCAGTTCTAACATAAGCTCTGTAACCTTGAATTAGCTTAAATATTAAAAAGCTCAACTCTGTCATCTGTAAAATGGGTGTGATAATTCTTTCCCTATCTGTTTACAAAAGGAGTATTGAGATCAAAGGATCAAACTGATATGAAATATAATGCTTAAAACATCCAGATAGGATTAAACCTCATGGGGGGCGGGGCGGGGGGGAATCACTTTACTAAAATGTCATGTCTATCCTGCTTGGACTACCATCCTAAAACTGTTTTTTGTTAGCATTGTCAGTTGGGTGTTCAACTATTCCAGGTGTCATTACCAGCAACTGAAGGAGCTTTTTAATGGAAAAAATGATTGAGAATGGCCAAATATACTACAGAGTGAGAACAAGAAACAATTCATTATAAGTTAATTAAGAAACAAATAAATAAGTGTGGACCTGGTGTTAACATCAGTTCCTCCTCATTGGGGAGTTGATAATTTCTCTGCCTTATGTGATCTGGAACCCCTTATCTGCTCATCTTCTGATTCTGCATCTCCCAGTGTTTGTCCTCTGTGTTTCCTGTAATTATCCAGACTGGATGGAACTGTTGGTTCCCAGGATCTGGCCGTTCCACTTTAACTAGGGCTAATTTCTGGATTCCAGGAAATTTGCATTGGTCAGTTCCATCTGACTGAGAATGATCTTTCTGCTAAATGTGCTTCCTGTTCTGTTAGTTCTATTTATTGAATGTCTACCATGTGTTAGAGGTTGTTTGGGACCCCCTGGATGCAAACATGCATCATTTATGAGGTACTGACTGTGAGGAACACTTGATCCAGTTCTCTATCCTTTCCTGTTCAGCCTTGCATTTCTTTGAGCTGGTTTGTAAGGATAGTGGGGTGTTGAATATACTTGAGGTTTTGGTAAGATGAGAAAATTGTTTATGTTGAGTGACTAGAACATGACCCCTCTGTTGTGTAAAATGTATAGAATCTAAGGTACCTCCTGGATCTCCACTTCCACTTCCTCCTTTTTAATGTCTATTATTAAGACACATTTTTTTCAGTTAAAGGCTTTAATTAAATACAAGTCTTGATGTTTTACTTCAAAAATGTACACTTAGCAATACATGATGGAGCCTTCACTTTAACTCTTTAAAAATGTTATCAACACGTGCTCTTAGCATCAGAAATTCTCAGGATGAGAAGCAGCATTAAAGGACATATAATTAATGCCTGAATTTTCTCTCAGCATTTTTGCTAACAAGCTTCTGTTGAAAAAAAAGTGTTCCCTCTGTCTACCTAGGCAACCCATTCTCTCCTTGGACAGTTGAAGCTGTGAGACTGAATCTCCGGTTACTGGGCAAAATGTTAGTATTAGACTGGGGCGGCACTGGCCCAGGGAAGTCATATTAATGAATATCTAGACACAAGATTACTCCAGTCACTAGGACTTATACTGAGAAATTCTTTTGTCTTGCTCTCATTCGTTGAGATTATTAACTACTATAATCAGGAAATGTATTTCCCAAAGGGGCAAAGTCTACCTTGAAGTGGTAGGATTCTTAAAGACTCAGCTTTATAATCACAGCACACTGATGAGAATTATTGATGATTAGTGATGATAGTAAACTAATATTTCTTTATGTATTAGCAGGCACCGTGTTAAGCATTTAAGGCATTCTTTTACTTAATCCCTCATAAGGGAAAACCACCTACAGATGTGATGAGGACTAAATGAGATAAGACAAAAAAAAAAAAATCCACTTGAAACCACGCCTGTCTGGGAGAACTATAAGTCTGGGGAATGTAGCCAGGACTGTGATCAATTACTTCCTTCTCTTAAAGGGAAGGCTGGTGCAGGCTGGCAATAGATAACTGCCCTCCGTATTAACTCACATTGTTTTACCTGATACTATTTTCAACCTGCTGTGAAACTCTATCCAGACCCTGAGTCGACCCTGTACTGACTTCTCTTGGCAATTCCAGCATATTCTACTTTTCACTGCTGATTAAGTCTGTTTTGGGCAGAAGCTGATCTGAGGTCTGAGCACAGTGAAACAGAATCCACAGCCAACAATAAAGAGTGAGCCTGGCTGGTCATGATCAGAGACTTGACCTTAAAGTGTTGACACAACAGCTGAAAGACATGGATAGCCAGAATGAGCAAGTCACAACAGCTCCTGCAAGCTGTGGGGACTAATGTACAGACAATGACGAGCATCTCAGTAATACCGTCCAGACAATATGTTGCAGGCCAACCTGAGGGCCAGCCCACAACACTCAGCATTCTTAACTTGTTTACGTGGAACTAGAGGAAGGAGAACTCAGTGATTACTAGAAAATGTTTCATTTCTAGTGTAATCTTGGGGGCAACTTCCTTTATGGAATCCCAGAATTTCCACCCAGCATTCATCATGATTTATAATAATGCACCGTAAGTCTAATCTCCAGCGTGGAACACTGGAAGAGGGTGGTCTTTGTTTTCCTTTAACGTGATGAGAATATAGAGAAGTTCATGACTTTCCGGGATACCAATCACTGTATATTTGAAAATATGCTTAGCAAAATTTTGAATAGTAGAGGGATTAAAATTTAGCTAACAGGAAACTTCATAATGGTTTAGCCATTCTCAGATTATCTTGGTCAGTCTGCATGTCCTCGATCATAGTTAATTAGTAATTTCTTAGACAGAAATTTTGAGGAAACGGGCAGAAATCAGAAGCTTAAATAGAGACTTATGAAAATTGGGAATGACAGGGAAAGGAAAATGTGCTTTTTCACTATGTATATTAGGCACTTAACTTAAAAAATGAACCGTATTTGTTTTTTAAAAATCAAAACAATGCATGTTCAAAAGTTTAAAACTTAAATACAATAACAAAACTTAGTGTGAACTTCTCTTCCCTTCAATCCAAAATCCATTTCCACTTTCAAACATTTTTGTAGTTTCTTCTGTTATCAACTTTTATAGTTATACACTATATTTATTATGCTATTTTTTTGTTTATTTATTTATTATTATTATTATTAATCCTCACCCAAAGATATTTTTCCATTGATTTTTAGAGACAGTGGAAGGGAAGGAGGAGGGGAGAGGAAAAAAAAGGCAGAGAGTGAAATATCGATGTCAGAGAGACACATCAACTCGTTACCTCCCTCATGTGCCCTGACCAGGGCTGGGGATTTAACCTGCAACCCAGGTATGTGCCCTTGACAGGGAATCAAGCCTCAGGTGCTCTAAACACTGAGGACACTGACTAGGGCTATCATGCCTCTTCTTTTATTTTGAAAACTTTTAGACATTGCCTACTAAATAATAAAACTTCCTCTAGGACAAACAAAAATTATCTCTCTTATCTCAAGCCCTTTCTCTGTAGGCCTACTGTGATTATGTCAGAATTTTGAGTTAAATTAGTAGAACTAGAACAGGCTATCAAGCTGATTCAGGTTGAAGAATGGAAGAGAATGATGACTTTTTTACTTGGCTACTTGTTTTTACTTGAAATTATGATCAAAGCAACAAACAAGGAATGGAAAAGATACACCTAAGGACCAAGCTATAACTGGGTCCACCCTGGCCCTGGGTGCTTCTCTTTGTTTCTAAGGTTCAGCCTGGGTTCAGGGACTCAGCAGCCCACAAAACAGACAAAATGGAATGTGATGTCATAGCGACTGACTTTCCTTTGGTGATGGTGGTGGGCATTAGGCTATGCCAGCACTCTAGGGCTTACACTTTTATTATATACTAGAGCAGCAGTTCTCAACCTGTGGGTCGCGACCGCTTTGGCAGTCGAACGATCCTTTCACAGGGGTCGCCTTAGACCATCCTGCATATCAGATATTTACATTACGATTCATAACAGTAACAACATTACAGTTATGAAGTAGCAATGAAAATAATTTTATGGTTGGGTCACAACATGAGGAACTGTATTTAAAGGGCCAGAAGGTTGAGAACCACTAGAGGCTCAATGCATGAAATTTGTGCAAGGGGCTCAGCCCTCATGGCCCCAGCTGCCTTGGCCAGCCCTAGCAGCCCTGGCTTTGTCCGGAAGGTCATCTCGAAGGTTGTCCAGATGGTCATTCTGCTGCTCGGTCTAATTAGCATATTAGCTCTTTATTATATAGGATTGTTTGGTCTATAAAATAATTCTATTCAAAAACATTTTTAACTTCTATCTAAAAATTCAAAATAGTATACATGTTAATGTACAGTAGAGTAAAAAATACTCTTATTTATATTGATCATCTGAATATTTAAAATATTACAAGAAGAAAAATTATAGGTATTTATCTATGTATTGTAATCATTTAAGGCTTTAATTAGATCTAATATGACATCAGAAAATTTCTGGAAAATGTATTTTTAATGGTCTTATTGATCTTTGTTTTTCCCACAAAATTGCCTACAGTCTTTTTAAAAGTTACATATTTGATGATTAATAAAGTTCACATTTTGACAACCTTAATTGACTTTTCTCTGTTCACTATAATATTTTTTTTTTTTAACTGAGAAAATACTCTCTCATAGTTGCTAAGGTATTAGGTAATTGCAGAGTAAATTCTGCTCAATGATGGATATTCTTAAGGGAGTTTATTGAATTACATAAATATTTTAGTCTATTTTAAAGGTACTCTTTATATCCTTCATTCTGAGTGCTTTCTTTTTAAAATATTTTTAGAAGACTAAACACATCAAATAGGTTTTGTTTATTTGCAAGTTTTTTAATATCTTGTAGAGGCTGCAACATCATAGGTCTTCTTAATTTTATTCCGTTTTGGTATATAACATAAATTACTCATTTTAAAGGGAGAGTACATGAAAAGACTTTTCTCACAAGTTGAGATACTTCAAAACACAATTATAGGATTTCAAAATGACATTCTGTTCACCATGTGAACTATTATCATTTAATTTGTTCAATTCCTTCCTTGCTTTTGTAAGAATAAATTATAATGTTTTCATCTGCAAAGTTTTTTCTTAACTGTGAGATAAAGGCTATTTATTTTTAAGTGTCTAAAGTTCCATTTCTTTTGAATATTTTCATAAAATTTTCCTATCTCTGAACAAAATTTAGAGTTTTTCAAAACAAAAGTTTAATACTATGATAGAATTTTTATAATGGTATCAAAAAGTAGTTCTTCAAAAGTTTAATTATTTTTAAAATCTAATTGGAGATGGGCAGTAAAGAGAGAAAATTCATACTCCCATAATGTAGTTTCTCTGTTTCTTTGTTTTTTTTTTCTTTTCTTCTTTTTATGTATCTTTTTTTTGTTGTTTGTTTTTCTTTGATTTGTTTTAATGTCAGCTTCATTAAAAAATATTATGGTTAACTTTAATTGTATATGTATGAAACTACAGTTGATTCTTGAAGAACACAGGGTTAAAAAATCCACATATAACTTTTGGCTCCCCAGTCATTCCTCAGTATCTGTGGGGGAATTGATTCCAGGACCCTGGCAGATGCCAATTCTGAGGATGCTCAAGTCACTTGTATAAAATGGTGAAGAACAATGCATACAGTTGGCCCTCTGCATCTGTAGATTCCCAACTGCAGCTGGAAACTACTGTTTTAAATTCATAGTTGATTAAATCAGGTGTGAAACTGGGTGATATGGAGAGATGACTATATATTTATTGAAAAATTCCACATATAAGTGGACCCACACAGTTCAAATTTGTGTTATTCAAGGGTCAACTTTACCTGTAACTTTTGAATTACATTACTTTCCTATGGTTAACTTGCATAACTACAAATTTGAATTTACCCTAACTTATTTTAAAGCGATTATGGGTTATGTATACACCATAACCAATTTCAAGTTCTACATTTTTGCTCCACGAGTTTCCTAATTTGCCTCAACAAATTTCACATGATATGATAATACAATTGCAAAAGCAAGCATTTTACCTTCAGAGTAGAATCTTTTAACTGTTTTTACAATGGTATTCTTAATATCTGACATTTCACTTTTAATAAAATAAAATTTCATAAGATTTATTTTGATTCCATGAATTAAATTTAAAAAACTAAACTATTATTGTAAGTAACTTATTTTTTAAAACATCCAATGACATTGGTATTAAATTGGCATAATTTAACTCTAGGAAGTTCATATTCTACTAATGAAATCAGCACATCACAAGCTATTGCTTCATTTAAAAAATATGTACAAATGAGTAAAATTAACTTAGTAGAAATCATTTGATCTACGTGAAAAGTCATGCAGCCTGGAATGATAAGCAAGCACATTTTCTTCAGCTGCACATGTTAAATTGTCAAATTCAAGCAGTTTTGTTTAATTAGTAACTTTTGAAATAGATGTGATGCTTGTTCATCAAATTTGTGTCTTCTGCCATGTGATTAATGATATTAGTATGATGCTCTTAATGAAAAAGATGATAGTTTGAATTAGTGTTCAAACAAATATTCACTTTCCTTATACATGCAACATGCTTTAGCTAAGCTTTAGTGATGGCGAACCTTTTGAGCTCAGCGTGTCAGCATTTTGAAAAACCCTAACTTAACTCTGGTGCCGTGTCACATATAGAAATTTTTTGATATTTGCAACCATAGTAAAACAAACACTTATAGTTTTGATATTTATTTTATATATTTAAATGCCATTTAACAAAGAAAAATCAACCAAAAAAAAAAATGAGTTCCGTGTCACCTCTGATACGTGTGTCATAGGTTCGCCATCACTGAAGGGGATGTTTGCTAATCCGACATGAGTCATATCCTTAAACATTGTGTGAAGTCTTACCTGTTCTTATACTCTGATAATCCATGAACTGGACATGACCTTGGTAGTTGCATTTCCATAAGACATGGCCACAGACAAACATATCTGGAGCACATTAAATCAAAACTGTAGACTAGACTCAAAGCCAGACAACCTGCATCTGAAGCAGAACCACCCAGCTGAGTCTTGCCTAGGTCAACCAAATCATAATCAATGCAGACCGTACACATGAATGTAAGTGCTTGTCGTTGAGGGCGCTAAGTTTTGGAATAGTTTGTACATGACTGACATCATGGTAACAATTGTTTATCCAGGTGGGAAATGTTGTCAAACATTGAATGCAAGTTATATATTCATCCCCTCAACTTTTTTGAAAAATGGGAATTAAACACCATTTTAAATGAAATATAAACATTTACTTTTTTCAATGAACTAGGGCTAAAAGAGCTTTGTTACAAAATAAAAATAAGGCTTTATCAAACAATAAGATAGTTTTAGATTTATGCCATAAACTAAATGACAAAACCATTGTAGCATATATATTAAGGCAACTCTTTTTTTTTCAAATATATTTTTATTGATTTGATAGGAAGGGAGAGGGGAGAGAGGTATAGAAACATCAATGATGAGAGAGAATCATTGATTGGCTGCCTCCTGCACGCCCCCTACTGGGGATCGAGCCTGCAACAAGGCATGTGCCCTTGACTGGAATCGAACCTGGGACCCCTCAGTTCTCAGACTGATGCTCTATCCACTGAGCCAAACGGGCTAGGGCAAGGCAACTCTTTATATTACTTTGCATAAGCTCAGACTGTTTCCCAGTATATTTTCCAAATGTTTAACCTATATTTCCCATTGCCCTGCCAACTGGGAGCCTGATGGCTTTATGTACCTTGCAGAGACAGCACAACCAGGTGGCACGCCAAGTGCCTGGCAGAGTAATGTCAATTACTACCTCTAACAAAATGAAGTTCTTGTCAGAGTGCTTTTTATTTGTTTCATAAGAAATGCTGTGCTTTAAAGGGAGAGATTATTTACACTGCATGAAGAAAGGGTGAGGAACATCTGGGAATATATCTGAAGGAAATAAAATCAATATCTCAAAGAGACAGCTGCACCCTAATGTTCATTTCAGCATTATTCACAATAGTCAAGACATGGAAACAATCTAAGTGTCTATTGAGGAATGAATCGATAAAGAAATGTGATACACACACACACACACACACACACACACGAAATGGAAGAGTATTCAGCTATAAAAAGAAGGAAATCCTGTCATCTGTGACAATATGGATGTACCTCAAGAGATTTATGCTAAATGAAATCAGTTAGACAGAGAAAGACAATGATCTTTGTGTGGAATCTAAAAAAAAAAAAAGTTTAACTCATAGAAACAGAGAGTAAAATGGTGGTTGCCAGGGTAGGGTATGGGAGAAATGGGAAGATGTTGGTCAAAGTTCCAGTTATAAGATGAGTAAGTTCTGGGAGCTGATACACAGCATGGCAATGTATTGTATACTTGAAAGTTGTTTAGACAGTAGGTCTTAAATGTTCTCACCACACACACATAGAAGTAGTTATGTGAGGTGATAGTTGTGTTAACTGACCTTATTGTCATAATCATTTGACAATATATACATGTATCAAATCACCATCTTGCACACCTTAAATTTATCCAATGTTATATGTCAATTATCTATAATAATAAAAGTGTAATATGCTAATGAGACTGAATGTCCTTCCGGATGTCCTTCTGGATGTCCTTCCAGACAAAGCCGGGACTGTGAGGGAAGCCCGGGTCCCAGGTGCCAGAGGGAAACCGGTACCAGCAGCCAGGGGAAGGAAGGCCTACTCTTGCATGAATTTTGTGCATCAGGCCTCTAGTATCTTAAAAAAGTTGTAGTTTAAAAAAAAGAAAGAGTGAAAAAGAGAAGGATGGGCAATCGCTGATTGTCTCTCAGGTCTAACATGTGGCCTGTTCATTACATATCCTCTCATACACTGTAGATAAAACTTGTAATAGAAATTGTAAATACAGAGTGAGACCTATAAAACCATTATGGACAATTTTAATGCCTCAGTTGATAGAAATAATTTGTTTCTAAAATGAAAATTTTGGAAAACAACAAAGCAAGTGGGATGCCAGGATAAATGTAAACTGAGGCTATTCCAGACAAACTAGATTGTACAGTGACCTGCGTTTTTTTCTCTCTCTGGAAGCTTTTAGAACCTTATCTTTTGCCTTGGTGTTCTGGATTGTTATGATGATATACCTTGTTGTGTATCTTCTTTTTTTTTCTATGCGGAAACTCACAACTTTAATTTTTTGTATTATTTCCTTGATAAATTTCTTCCTTCTGTTTCTTCTGGTCCCTCTTTCTAGACTTCATATTAGTCATGAACCCAAGGACACATCTCTTCGATCGATCCTCAGATTTTCTTTCCTTTTTATCACCTATTGCTTCATATTCTTGTATTGTTTCTCTATTGTCTGATTTTCCCAATATTGCTTTCCAAACATTTTTTAAAAAAAATATATTTCTTTATTGATTTCAGAGAGGAAGGGAGAAGGAGAGAGAGATAGAAACATCAATGATGAGAGAGAATCATCATCGGCTGCCTCTTGCACGTCCCCTACTGGGGATCGAGCCCGCAACCCAGGCATGTGCCTTGGACGGAATCAAACCTGGGACCCTTCAGTCAGCAGGCTGACGCTCTATCCACTGAGCCAAGCTGGCTAGGGTGCTTTCCAAACTTTTATTTGGATGTTTTAGTTCAGCTAACATAATAAATTTTTTAAAATATTCATCTCTGTTCTGCTTGCTTTATTTTATTAAACATTCTATCTCTCTGAGGACATTGTGACATTTTAATGTTTTCTTTCCACTTTTTGCACTATTTTTACATCCTATGATGTACTTTTTTGTTGTTGTTGAGTTGTTTCCTCATGTTTTCCTTCAAACTCTGGAGGTATTTGTTGTCTCCCTGAGTCTGAGGCACAAAATAACTACCCATATATACTCTGTGAGATACAGGTTTTTAACTTGTCGACTTTATAGTAGCTGAATCTGTCCTCTCTTTGTTTCTTCCTATATTTCTTCCTCTTTCCTTTCTCCACTCCTTTCTTTCCTTATTCATTCTTTTTATTATACTGATACTTAAGGATACTCTTCTTATAAAATACAAACAGCTGCCCATACTCCTTTGACCACACAAGTTTGAACCTAAAATTTATACTATTAATCCTGTTTACTTTTCAGTAACTGATGAAAATTTAACAAAATAAGAACTTCATATGGCTTAAAATATATATATTTTGGCAAAGATAGAAAATGAAGTTTTATTCTTAATATAATATTATGTTGATAAGGAGTCAAATATAAATCACAAAAGGAGTATTAATTTCTAAATATCTAAACAATACAACACATTTAACAGTATTTTTATACACAAAATAATTCAATATTTCTTGGTGATCCAAGAGATATTTAAGATCATGGAGGTCCTTTATATGTTCATTTTAAATATTAATATATTGTAAATATGTCAATATCATAATAATAGTCAATAAAGTGCTATATTAAATTCTAATAAATAATAGAATTTCCCATAGTAAAGCTATTAGAATCTCATGCATTCTGGTGACTTCTATAACCTATATCAGGGTAAAAAATGTGTTCTATAAAATGCTAGATAGCAAATGATTTCAGCTTTGTGGGCATACCAGTTTGTTGAAATCACTCAACTCTCCATTTATGCTGCAAAGCAGCTATAGATACTATGCAAGCAAATGAGAGTAGCTATATTCCAAAAAACTTTACTGAAAAAGCAGGTAAAAGGCCAGATTTGGCCTGATCCTCAATATATATGCAGATAATTTCCAACCCAAATTTCTGTTGCATTTTTAAACATTTCTCTTTAATTATAATTATACTAGTGGCCCAGTGCATGAATTTGTGCACATTGAAAGGAATTAATTAGAATATTTTAATATCGCTATTCACCTTTTCTCTATAATAGAACTGTCAGAGATTAAAGAAAATAAGAAAAATGTATATGAAAGCAATATATAAATTTAATTAATAAATAAACAATAACAACATGATATAACAACAAAGACATGATATAAAAACAACAAAAACATGATATAAAAACAACATTAATACAAACAATGACTGATAAATTGATTAAACTTATTCTAATATCTCTCTGTATACCACATTAAGAGTAAAAACACTTTCAGAGTGCTTGACTAATTTCCCTTGTGATGAAGTATTTACAACTTTAACGTCACATGCTCTTGGAACCTGAGAGAAAGCAACATATAACTGACCATTTCCAACAGTGGGTTCAGGTAGGAATATGCCTACTCTGTCCAGAGTTTGTTCTTGTGATTTATTAATTGTCATTGCAAATGCTGGCATCACGGGAAACTGTCTTCAAGTTAATTTAAATGGGAGGCCAGTGTCTGACGGGGACAAATCAATTCTTGGAATCAGAGCAACCTCTCCTTCCACAGATCCTGTTAATACTTCAGCTTTTATTATGTTAGGGCACAATCTTTTGATAATAAGTCTAGTACCATTACAAAGACCCCTTTTACTATTAAGATTTCTCAGTAGCATGATGATTGCACCTACTTTCAATTTTGATTTATGACACAGCATTCCTGAAGGAGTAATACTATTAAGAAATTTGATGGCAAAATTTTCCTTTTCTGCATCATCTGTTGAATTGATGGAATCATCACTCAAATAGGTGTGAAAATCTCCATTGAGTATATCCAAAATTTCTTCATTTAATTTATAAACGTGCTCATTTTTAGGACAAAAAATTGCACATTTATATATATTTTTAATATTTTCTAGATATATACCATTTCCAAAGCTAGCTTCAATAATAGAAGCTAGCTTTCCATTACAACAATTTCTGTTACAAATCATTTCACGGGGGATTTCAATAAAATCCATTCCTAAATGAAAACTGCTATCAAGTTTACCATCTCTAAGTTTTAGTAACCATTCACTATAAGCATAATCCTCTGATCTCATATTTGTTTTAATAGATAACTTTCTGAAACATCCCTAAACATTACAGTACTTTAAACGTGTTTGTATAGGGTGTCCCAAAATTCACGCAAGAAGTAATTTTGATATAAAACACAGGTTTATAATTAAAAATTGTAAATTTTTTATTGATCCATAAAGTATACAGTATAGGGTTATGTATGGAATAGCACATCGGGTAAATGGCCTCTATGGCTTTGCTGGCACATACGCAAATCCGTGGTCTTCATTGGTCTTCATTGTCCCTGCTCCTGGGCTATAATTGGTACTTGCTAATTCTTTTTTTTTTTTTATCTTTAAATTATTTATTAGTTAAGGTGTTACAAATGTTTCCTCATCCCCCCCCATTAACCCCCATTCTCCCCCCCCCCCCCCCCCCCACACTCATGCACTCATCCCCCTGTTGTCCATGTCCATTGGTTTGGCTTATATGCATGCATACAAATCCTTTGGTTGATCTCTTCCTCTTACCCCCACCCTCCCCTACTTTCCTCTGGGGATTAATAGTCTGATCGCTGGTACTTGGTAATTCTTATCAAATTGAAGGGATTGAAATCAAAGGGCAACAGATATTAGAATCTGATTCAATAAAACAAGTAAAATTAGGCTTTTATTTGTTGTTGTTGTTGTTGTTGTTGTTGTTGTTGTTAATGCTCATGCAAAATTCAAATCTTGCGTGAATTTTGGGACACCCTACTATGGCCAATCACATAGCATGCGGTACAATACTGAGACATTGTCGAAAATCCCCTCCGAGGAGGAGAACTTTCCCACCAAATGGAACTTTCAAATTTATAATTTCTCTTAGTAATCTACCGATGGTGTTTATAGCATGACTGGATGCCATGGTGCATTCATCAATAATGAGAAGTTGGGCCTTTTTCATGGTTTTAGCAACTTCATTCTTTTTATCTAGTCTAGAAATTGAAGTTTCATTTAATGGAATTGGTAATTTATATTGGGAATGAAAGGTTCTTCCACCAAGAAGTAAATTTGCAGCAATTCCTGTAGGTGCTATGGGTAAAACAGTACCACCATGACCTCTAATATAATGTATTAAAACTTTATAAAGATATGTTTTTCCACTACCACCTGGACCATCCAAGAAAAAGCATTTGGGATGTACAGTTTGATCTTTGATGGTGGAAGTTATAGTCTGAAAGGCCACCAACTGTGTTCATTTTTTAGAGAATTTATCAAAACCTCTGCCTGTTGTCGCTCATACGATTTATCACATGTGTTTGCATTCATTAATAAAGGATAGTCTGGAAGTTTGAATATGGACATTTCATTCCATGCAATGTGAATACCTCTTGAATTTCATTAAGGGCATGCATTTCACAGTTCACACAGGCACCTTCTCTTCGGTGTAATTTCCAACAAAAATCTTCAATAAAATGACATTTATTATCATCCCATAATTTATCTGCATCAGAAGGACATCCAAACACACATATATAAGCAAAAAATTGCCGTAGTTGTTTGGCATATTAAGGATGATCGCATTGTTAATCATATCTTTCCAGATAGTGTCGTCGATTAATAATCCTCAATGTTTAGCAGCTTCATGAAATGTATCATAAATTACACCTCCTACAGTTCGCAGATCAGCAAAACTTACCGCACCCTTTACATGCAGAAGCAAGTCTAAGGTAATATCATTCTGGTTCTCTAAAGCTCACAGTGAACAGTCTACCTAATACTTTATTCCTGTCCTTTTGGCATTTTTCTCCATGAAAATTATTAAACATATAATGTTGTGGAATCTCCCAGTAATAATAATTACCTGCATCAGAGTCTTCTCTATTCAATAAGAACCAAGCCATCAAAGTCGAGTTATGCCTTTTAGCCCTATTTATAACTTCAGCAAAATCATCAGTATAAAAATGCAAATTCTAATCATTTGGCAAACGAGTAACTAATCTTGTGATTGCATGAGATTGGTCATGCATTCACACTGCAAAAAGTCTCCAAACAGCCTCAAGAGTGCTCACATACCTGGAATCAATGAAGTCCTGTACTTCGTCAAGATTGATAATATTTTTTTCAGAAATTTGAATATTTGCACAATCATGCCCTTTATAGACACATATTTAAATAAATATTTGACACTTTTAATTGATGTGCAGACTTCAGCATTTATATCACAGTTATATTTAAGGCACAAGTATGGGTTATAAGGGACTCGCTAAGTGTTATCGACAACTTTATTTCCAATAGGCATAGTGCTACCAGATCTTCATTTGTATTTGGGATATCCATCAATATTTCCAATGGTTGCATTTTGAAATTCTTTTGGATGTCCCTTTGAACATTTTCCATACATGGACTATTTGGATCTTGTATTCTACATGGTCCATGTATCATATTTGATTTTACAATTTGAAAAAGTTGAGGACACTGGTCTTCATCTGGAATTTCTGTCTTAACTATACGGTCAATGTCATTTTCCATTCATAATTTGGATTCACTACCTAATATCAATAATATGTGAGCATGAGGCAGTCTGCGTTTCTGAAATTCAATGACATGAATTTTAGCTGTAACTTTGCCAAATAAATTGAATTTACATATATAATTTAAAAGAGCATTCAGCTTAATATTAAAAACCCTGGCTACCAAGTCAGGTCTGTTTTCAACTTTTTGCCAGCATTGTAAATTGTTTATAATATCTGCCCATTTTGGGTTGCACGTCATGGTTATGAATAAATTGGGCTTGCCATACTTCGTTACAATTGCCATAGCATCCTGATATCGCTGGTGCATATTTCTGGGACTACCCTCAAAAGATGATGGAAGTATTATCATTTTACCAATTGGCACATTGTCATTTTCAGATATAGATGTGAGATAATCCATCAAACCACTATATTTTTCAACAATCATCTTAAGATTGGTTTGCTTGAATGAAATTTATCAGATTGGCTTCCATTTTTTAATATGAATCAACAATAAACTGTTGAGTCAATTTTTCTGCATTTAAAATAGGATTGAACGTGTCCCACACAGAGAGATGAAATCCATATTACTGCATTTGTGTGATTCATGTCCTTACATTTTGTCTAGTATTATTGTCGATTACACCGTCATCTCTGAGTCTTAATGCAATATCCGTTCCCCAGACTTTTTCATCATGTGGAAAAAAAATAGGATACATCATTGCATCTAATGTAGGAAACAGGATACTGATTTGTTTCATTTTAGTGGCATTCAGATTATTGGTATTTGGTTTACAATGAATGAGCAAGTCCCTTTCAAAAGGAGGTTCTCCATCTTCATTTCTGAATATGATGGCAACTTCGGTTATACAGGGATAATTATATCTACCTGGATCACTATTACAATCATATTTAATCACCATTGTTACATTCGTGTGAGCAATACCTTTCACTGCTGCTTCAGATTGGGCTTCCTTTTCTACCTCATGTAGCATCTTGTATGATTTTGTTAATTCACTTATTTCATGCATGAGGTTGTTGATGCTGATCATGAGTCTTTCTGAGCAACCTTGGCTTTCTGGCATTGCTAACCTTTTACTCGTCGCTTCAGCCGTATCTAAAATATAGAGTTGAGCAAACTTCCGAGAAACACCATCCGAAGGATGTAAAGTTCCAGTAAGGTGATAAACTTGTCCGTGTATTCTAAAACAATATGGCCCATATCCTGATGGTGATGCAATATTTGAACCCACTGAAGCAAAAGCAAAAGAACTATTTATTAAACAAATATTTTCCATGAATTTTTACTGTGAGAATCTTCATTTATCATTAATTTTTTTTTAAATATGCCGAGTATTCTGGAAAATGTATATCATTTGGACAAACTTTACCTTTGCTACAACATTGAGTAAATTTTCCATCAGATGGTTTTTCATTGGAGAAATTTAGTGACAGGTAAAACTGACATGTAACAGTCATTCCACCACAACTATGTTCTATAATTGCATCCTTATTTACTCCATTTTCACTGTGAAGGCAGTTCCTATCAGTATTGGTAGTACTTGTTGATGACTGTTCTTTAGACATATTCTGTCAATGATGCCTGCTTCTTTCAGCTTCAGAAGTACGTTGTTCTAATAGTTGGTCTTCAGACATATTCTGTCGATGACACCGGCTTCTTTCGTCTGCAGAGATACCTTGTGCCAATAGTTGGTCTTCAGATACATTCTGTCACCAACACTGGCTTCTTTTGGTTTCAGAGGTACTTTGTGCCAATAGTTTGTCTTTAGACATATTCCCTCCTCCCTCCTGTCAGGGTCCGGGGTGTGGATGAACGGGAATCTGGGCTGTCAGGGCGCCGACAGCAAGTGGACCAACAGCTGATTCCACGAGGAATGGGGCTCTTGCCAGCCTGTTGTCAGAGTCCGGGGTGCAGGTATCCAGTTCCCTCCTCCCTGCTGTCAGGGTCCCCATTGCCGGTGAATGGGAATCTGGCCTGTCAGGGTGTCAACAGCAAGCGGACCAATGGCCAATTCTGCAAGGAATGGGGCTCCCGCCTCCCTGCTGTTGGGGTCTGGGGTGCTGGTATCCAGTTCCCTCCTCTCTGCTGTCAGGGTTCCATTGCGGGTAAAAGGGAATCTGGGCTGTCAGGGTGTCGACAGCAAGTGGACCAATAGCTGATTCTGTGAGGAATGAGGCTCCTACCACCCTGCTGTCAGGGTCCAGGGTGCAGGTGAATGTGATTCTGGACTGTCAGGGCACCGACAGCAAGCTGACCAATGGCCAAGTCCATGAGGAATGGGGGTCCTGCCTCCCTGCTGTCAGGGTGCGGGGTGCAGGTGAATGGGATTTGGGGCTATCAGGGCACGGACAGCAAGGTCTGGGTCAGTGCTTGTCATAGCTACCTGCTGGGCATCTGGTTGTTGGTCACTCTGGTCGTTACACCGTAACGGTTGCTGGGCTTTTATTATATAGGATATATTAAACTAACACCTTTACCTAAAAGATCTAAAATACAGTTCAGAATGTCTCTCTAAACCAGATAGCTGTACTACCAAATCCATTTCTCTTGTAAGTTTTCTTCCATTCTTTGTTCTCCAAAATGCATTTCTCTTCCTCACTCTCTAATTTTTTAGTAAATTCTTAGTTCTCTTGTCTGTTTTCATGATGCATTTCATGTCTGACTTTTTCACTGCATTTCCTTTGTCACTGTCTTTTATTAACTTGTCTTCAGCCTTTTATTAACCTGTCTGGACTCTTACTCTGATCTTACATGTGGCATCTCTGCTTCTATATATAAGGCATCCTTTCTAGCTCTATATATCCATAGCTGCCAGTTTAATCCTCCTGTAGCGTAGGGCTGATCATGCCACTTCTTAGTTTGGGAAGTCTTATCTGCTTCTTATTGACC
The DNA here is from genome assembly GCF_028538775.1 of Myotis yumanensis. Taxonomy (NCBI): domain Eukaryota; kingdom Metazoa; phylum Chordata; class Mammalia; order Chiroptera; family Vespertilionidae; genus Myotis; species Myotis yumanensis. The sequence continues at coordinate 126,694,238 of NW_027223754.1, read as the reverse complement.
CCAAACAGTGCCCAAAGTGAAACATCTTTCATGATCTGGACCCAGTCAATTACCAAATATCATTTCTCTCTTCATTGCCTTTAAGCACAATTCCACCTGGAATAGACAACTTTTTTCTCTTTCATGCAAATCCTGTGCTTTCCTTTTTCCCTATCCTATGCATTGCTTGTATTATTTGTTCACTTATCTAGAACTGCAGTGTGCAATATGGTAGACATTAGCCATACAGTTATTGAATTAGCCTCATTTCAAGTGCTCAATAGCCATATGTGGCCAGTATCTACCTTGTTGCACAGGGAAGATATGGAACATTTCATCTTTGTGAAAAGTCCTATTCGACAGCCCTGGCCTAAAATCCCCTGCTCACATTGCCTGACACTTAATCCTATATGATCTTTACTGCTTAGCTCCAATAACACTTCCCCTATTGACCCACTCCGTTTTGCAATAGCATGTTATTTATATTGGTGTTATAGTACTTACTACTTTCCATCTTGGAATACAGTGAGTTAAAAATACGTTATTCTCTAGACTGTTTATTTCCATTTGTTTTATTCTCTTGTTCTCTTGTTAACAACAAATGCAATGCCATGTACATAGTAGGTGTTCAGAAAGGATTTGTCTCATTGAAACATGCTCTAAATCTTTGTAAATATGGAAATATTTTCATAACAAAGAGTTATAACTCTGCTTCATAAATTTACCAGTTAGAATTAGCATAATATTTGGAACATGGAAACTGTATTTATAGAAATGATATATCTTTAAAATCCTAATAATAAATAAACATGATTTCCATAAATTGTGATTGATTTTCATTGGTTTGGGGAGACAGCATAGAGTCATGAAAAGAAGATGGAGGTGAGAACAAGATTACCCATATTAGAGTCCTGTTTCCATCAATACTGACTGCTTAGACAAGTTATTAAATTTCTCAGAGTTCATAGAGAGCTACCTGCATTAGTTAAAACCCTTTTATAACACATGACAGAAATAGAAATCAAACTAGCTTTTTAAGAAAAAGATATTAATGGACACATATGACCGAAAAAAGTCAATGTATCCAACAAGACTATATCTGTGTTCTCTTGTAAATAATGTTACATAGCTCCATTTACAGGCAAATTCTTTCTACATTGTAGTAAGATGGCCTCTAGCAGCTTAAGGGCACATAGCCTCTACAACTGAGGATCCAAAAAAGGTCTTTCCATTTAGCTCCAGAAAATGTTCCAGTAGCTCCTCTCATTGGTATGTCTTTGGTCAAAAACATCCTTAACCTCCTGGCCAGTGTGGCTCAGTTGGTTGATCATTGACCTGTGCACTGAAAGGTTGCCAGTTCATTCCAGGTCAGGGCACATGCTTGGGTTGCAGGCTCAATCTCCAGTGGGAGGTGGGCAGCAGGTAGCAGATCTATGTTCCCCTCTCATCTCTCTCTCTCTCTCTCTCTCTCTCTCTCTCTCTCTCTCTCTCTGCCTCTGTCTCTAAAAATCAATTTAAAAATATTTTTAAAAGAACATCCTTAATTCTTTTGTGAGTAGGAGATAGTCCACACCTGCATCAAATGACCAAATTAACACCTGTTGCTAGGGGAACAGTCAGGCCCATCGATCCCTGCGAATGGTGCAAGAATGCTATGGAGGTGGTTAGTTCCCCAAAGAATGGAACACTAAATAAACAAAAAATAGTTATGTCTTCTAATTTAGGGTGTCACATTGCACAACTCTATGCAGTGAATAAGCACTCTTGTCATTGTATTCTATGTGAATGGTGCCTGCTGGAGTTGGGTAACATATAGGATCTCTCTCCCTAATAGGTTTGTAGTGATGATTAAATGGTATAATACAAATAAAATGTCTAGTAATTAGTAGATACTCAAAAATATTCTTTTTATTTTTTTGCACCTTTCCCCTGCTTAAACTGAGGAAAGTCATATTATTTAATAGGTTCTATATTAGATCACTTAAGATTTACTAGCACTGGCTGGAAAGTAACAGAGAAGAAATATTCCTACAACATTTCTACCTCACAGAGCATTCTACAGTTAATGCAGAGGGTCATGACTCTAATAAAATTAATTAATTTAAATATGGCCCATTATTTTATTGCTAGTGCCCCCAGGAATGCCATCTGGACTCAAAGTTGTTTAATAAATATCTTATAATTCAAATATTATGGTAGGTAGGACTCTGATCTCTATTGCCTTTATTTTAACCAGAGAAGTATCTATTAGCATTCAACAGATTAAGATTTATCAGTTTAACAGTTTAATGTTAAAATTACCCCTTTCTGCTAATGCAGAGACCTTCAAACTGTAACATAAAAAAATAACAGATTTTTTTTGTCTGACATAAACAAGTCCAGAAGTAGAAAATTCAGACCTGGATGATAGTTTCATGATATCATTAGATACCCAAGTTCCTTATGGCTTTCTGTTTCCACATCTTTACAGTATGACTCCATCTTCATGTTTTCAAGGAGGCTGCCAGAGCTCCAGCCATTATGTCCATAATTCAGGCTGCAAGGAAAGGAAAATAGCAAAAAGGTACATGTCAGATGATTTGACCTTTTTGAAGAACTTCCTTGGACACCTAATATTTTATTGTCTTTTGGCTAGATCTGTGTCATCTAAACACCTGTAGGGAAAAGGAAATTTAGTTTTTATTGTTTTAAGTTGGAAATATTGTTGCTCCAAATGAAAATTAGGGTTTTGTTAATAAAAAGGATAGAGTTGATATTGGATTGGTAACTAGTGAGTTTTGTCACATACAAATGAACACTCTAAAATTTTGTTTGAATAAAAAGTTTCAATCCTTAAAGTCTAAAAACCATCTACACTAATAAAAGAGAAACATGCAAATTGGTATCACTCCACTACGCCCACCAGCTAATCAGATGAGTATGCAAATTAACCCAACAAAGATGGCAGAGCGGAGCGAAGACTGAAGACTGAAGACTGAAGAGGCTTGGCTTCTCCGCTGCTGCTGGACCAAAGGCCTGGGTCCTGGGTGCCGGAGGAAAACCAGTGCCGGCAGCCAGGGGAAGGAAGGCCTATTGCGCGAATCTTCGTGCAACGGGCATCTACGTGATATAATCAAACTCTAAGAATCAAACAGTCATAGGTGTTTAACTTAACGGAATGATGCTCAAAGAAGACAGGATGGGTGGTTGTAATAGTCATACCTTTGATTCAGAAGCATTAAACCCAATGCTACTCATTATGGACATTTTGAATACTAAGTAATACTGATGGATAATTTTCACTACGCCCTGAAGAGGACTTCTAAAATTGAGTTTGTAGCCTTACGCATGTGTTCCCATTAGGCATTTTCTTCTCAGTGTCCTTGTACCCCTTTGGACCAAGTGGGTGGTTGAATATGCAGCCAAATAGCAAATGGCTGATGTGTGCAATGCCTCACCTTGGAACTGCCATTCCAGGCTGCCCTGGGGACTCCTTGGCTGGGCACATGATCTGCTCCCTCCCCACCCCCGTGCCCGCCTCATAACCACGAAATAGTGTTTATGTCAGCAAAGCAAATGGCTCATCAATGCGGTGGGGAACCAGAGTGAACATTTGGAAAACACCCACATATTTAAATGGATCAAAATGTGTTTTCTGCCCAAGCTGCCAAGCTGGTTTGCCTGTAACATTGGCTACTTGGAAGAGGGGAAGGGATCATTTTTACAATTACTTATTCAGCCTGAAAAAAATTATGCTTGGCTTTGATTTTAGCAGTCTCTCAAGTGAAGGTTTTATTGCCTGGTCTCCTTTCTTCACTGCCTGTTTGAATTCTGCATGTTCTTCCAGAGCCAGCTTTAGTCTCATCTTCTTCAAGCAGTTCAGCAGATGGCCCAGGTCCTCAGCAGCCTCTTTTTCTTCTAAAATGTGGTTCTATTCATTGATGGCATAGATCATCCATTTGGCATTTATCACACATCACTTTGTTGTGTTAGTTGTCTTTTTCTGCTTGTGTTTCTCATGTGCCTAACTGAATTTAAAGCCTCTAAGCCGCAGCAGTTCTCAACCTGTGGGTCGCGACCCCTTTGGGGGTCGAACGACCCTTTCACAGGGGTCGCCTAAATACATCCTGCATATTAGATATTTACATTACAATTAATAACAGTAGCAAAATTACAGTTATGAAGTAGCAATGAAAATAATTTTATGGTTGGGGTCACCACAACATGAGGAACTATATTAAAGGGTCACGGCATTAGGAAGGTTGAGAACCACTGCAGTCTAAGGTATAGGGGACCACATAATTTCTTATTCAAATTGGGACACTTTTGAGAGTGAAAAAGGCTGCTATTAATATTAATTACCTCAGGACACCTGGTACAAACCTGGACTGTCTGAGCAAATTATCATGCGTGGCCACTCTATGAAGGGCAAAGGTCATTATTAGTGCTTCTCTTTCTTGTCACCCAGAGGACCCATGCAAACAAATATCAAACTCTTAAAAATAAATACCTTAACAAAGCAGTAAAAAAATTTTCCTGCAACAGCTGTGAAATAGGTGGAAGATGGGGACAGGTCCCTACTGGGAGAGATTGAATCATTCAATATAGGCAGTAACCATAAAGGGGAAGGCTTTAAAAAATCAGATTAAGACTGTTCACAGCAGAAACCAGCCTAGAATGTGTATTCTCAACACCAAAGGCAATGTGGTTCCAATAGGCATTCTCACTGAAAGAACAGAGGGGACTCGCTACAGAACAGAGAGGGGAAAGTGGTTTTAAAGGGCATTTTTGTAGACTGTGTCCTTGCTTTAGAAGCATCACACTTCCTAGTCAGCACTTGAGCTCCTGCATCAGTCTGAGCGGGAGGACATAGAAGCAGAATTAGATAGAAATATAAGCCCATAGCTGAGACATTGAGAATATTCTGCAATTAGTGCCCTTTATGGATGTAAAGTTTCAAATTGTCTGGTCTAAACTGAAGTCTAGAACAAAATAGATCTTTCTCAATGGAAAATGACACCTGAACCACGGGTTCTCTACACCAGTGTAGATTTTGCACATAGCCCAACCTTTTTTTTAAATCTTCATCCTAGGAAGATATTTTCCATTGATTTTTAGAAAGAGTGAAAGGGAGGGAAGAAGGGGTGAGAGAAACGATGTGAGAGAGACACATCCACTGGTTGCCTCTCACATGCACCCCAACAGGCTGGGGATCAAACCTGCAATTGAGGTACATGCCCTTAACCCGGAATCTAACCTGGGACCCTTTGGTCCATGGGCCAACACTTCAACTACTGAGCCAAACTTGCCAGGGCTATGGCAACATTTTTGATAACCCTCATCATTGCTGTTGAAAATGACATAAAGTGATCTTTTCATTTGTAATTATCCCCAACTAAATACAGTACCTCTGAACTCTCAAAGCATCTATTTTACATAATTTTTAAGCAACAATTGAAACATTGTGCTTTATTTTTACAGGCATAGGCACACTTTTCTGATATCCTTCCTTCTGGCCTTCATCAGATTATAATCTCCTTGAGGACAGTCTGGGTTTTTCTTGAATTTGTATCTACTCTAACTAGGTTCACCTTGTAATTTTTGAGAGTCAAGAAGTCAGGGGCTCTAAACAGACAGGACACCAGGGCATATATCAGGACTATTTGGAGCAAAACAGGATGTACACCCCTCACCCTTACCAATTAACACCTACACAGTGTCTTACACATTTTAGGGACTATTTAAATATTCGTTGATGTGACTTTAAGTCACTTTCTACTAAAAATATTTGGAGCTTAACTTAAAGCCTCAATACTATTGCTTTGTCTATAACAACGTGTTGTTCTTGGTGACCTATTGTAAGATAAATTCCAGGTCAAGCCCAGAACTAAACTTCTAGCCTTAACGAAAAAGAAATTCAAGGCTACCAAATGCCACACTTTTCCCAGATTCCTAAAATGCAAGTCGTCCCGTCTTGACAGCTGACACACATGAGGTTTCTTTTAGAGAACCCCAGACTTAGAATTCTGACCCGTGCACATGATACCATAAGAAAAAAAACTAAGTAACTGAAAACATGATTCTGACAAAGATTTATCCCAGCACATGCTGTTTTGGAGATATGATGTGAGAAAAGACCAGGATTCAGAGGCTGAACAGCTATGCCTGAATCCTACCTCTATCACTTTTCTTCAAATAACATCTCATCTGAAAACCAGGGATAATAACAGTACCTCTATCTGCAGAGTCTTTGGGGGAATTAAATGAGATAATGTTTGTGGAAGTGTTATAGACTCCAAAACTCTGTAAGGACCTACATTCTCCTTCTCATTGCCTCTTTGAATCAACTCTTTTAATTCTGTCTCTCTCAGGTAGCCTAAGGCTGGGTCACCAGAACACAAATGTACAGTTACAGGGTTTGAAAAAAAAAAATCAGCCAAACTACGGGTTGTTACATGATTTTTGACAACAGTTGGATGGACTTTTCCCCCCAGTTAAATGAAGTGTTTTGGCAGCCTGTGGAGGTAGCCTAAAGTATAGCAAGAGAACTATTTTCCTTAAGGAGGGTGTAATTTTAACAGAAGTTCAACTTACACATTTCAGATCTGTACTTTGAATGTCTCTGTTAAGTGGAAAATGAATATAATTAGTTATGAGATATCTTGCCCTTGGCTACAGTATGCATTAAGCTGCAGCATAGTATCATTTTCAAGCTATTCATACTTTGTGGTATATTTTAGGACTTCCTGAGCTGTAGTTTCTTAAAGCAAATACTGTATATAGTTTCAGAGCCTAACAGTTGTTCCTTCAGAAGGGTTAGGCATGGGTGCCACACATCTGTGGCCTTCAAATAGTCTAGCCAGACATATAAATTCCTTTATGGACAGGATCTACATCTTTTCATGCATGGGGGCCCCCGATGTGTAAATGCAGCCTGGCACAATGCAGTAAATGTGTGCAGAATAAGTAACAGAAGGGGCAGATCTCTGAGATATCCCAGTGATGCAGCACACAGGAAATGACCATTTTGAAGCACTTTAGAGCCCTGACCTACCACAAACCTCCATTTTCTCTCCATGTGCCCTCCAGAAGTAATCCCTGTGATAAAGCCATGATTGCCGAATGGTTATGGAGCAGCTGTGAAGGAACATACCCTTCCTGGTACCTCCTAACTTTGTGACCACTGTCCCAATGTATATAGAGTTGTGAAGGGTCACTAGAGAAAGGGTGAGCATGTGGCCCAGAGCCTGTGTCAACAGGGAGCTGTTTCATAATAATTTATGTTATCAAGTATGTTCATACATTGGAACCCCCAAAGGGTTGAGCTTCCTCTGATGTGGTTTTCCTGAGTTCTGTAGCCTAGATAAGTGAAGAGCACAGTACATTCAGTTTCTTCTGTTTGTGAAGCCTATTGCAGGAAGTGATGCTATGTCTGTTTCTAGAACATGGTTCGACTTTCACAGCCCAGAGACAAGATCTGTAGCTTGATAATTATTTAGATACAGGATTATAACACACGTGGGCTGGGAGCTCCTGGAAGGAGGATGTGGGCTTCCTTGTTTTCTGTCTAACACTTCTTCACTTTCCTCCAAAGCACATATTGGATACAATGGGTGCCCAATAAATGTCAAATAGTCAACTAGATATAAGGGTTAAAAAATGACATTTTAAAAACTTGTAACTTCTTCAGCAGTTAAATAGGATGTTTTTAAAAAAGAGAGAGTTTCAGTTAATTATACTTTTTTATTGAGTATAAAAAAAGAAATATGCAAAATACTACACCCCAGGAGGGAGTATAAAAAGTGTAAGCAAGGTACAGCCCCTGCTCCCAAGAAACCACAGCTACGTGGTTAACCGGAAACTCAAACGAAAGAACATGTCAGTTGACAACATTTATACAAATGCATTGCAGTCATTACTGCTGGACATTGTACAACCATGTTTTGCCACGATTGTGAACTTTTGATATTAGAAGACTAAAATGAACCTGTTTGATGTCATACACATGTGAAAACAATTGACTTCTAATAATTGACTTCTCAAATTATCTACACCTAAATAAACCCAGAAAAGCTATTTTATTTCAATTCTGTAGGTTGGTAGGTGACTAAATTATTTGTTTTTCAGTTTATGTGTTGGTTTGTAGATGTAGCCTACAAAAGGCCAACTATATCCTCCCTAATAGTCCAAAAATTATTGTATAAGTATGTATGTGTATGTGTATGGATACACATATACATATATAAATAAATACATATGTATAATTTATATACATCTGTGCACACATAGATCTGAAACTTACACCATTTTGATCTCTCATTGTTAAACGAAGCACAGATCTATTGGTGCAGCTTTTCAGCCAGACTACAATAGGCAGCTGTCTTTAGAAGAGTGTTACTGAGTCTTTGCCATGCAGACAAAAAAAGGAATATTTGAAAGTGTAATGACCCTGCAAGTGCTCAGATATTCATCGCACATGATGATTACATCTGAGAATCTGTTCCTGCTTTATTCTATTTTTTTCTTAAGAAATAGTCTTATCTTTAGGAATGTGTGGAGGCAAAATGACTAGTTTATAACAGATGGTTTTAAAAACTGTTGTGAGTATAATGCAGAAATGCAACAGTAAAATGGCAAAATGAGAAGAGGAATCAAACAAAAGCAGAAACACATAAGATCTGAGAATAAATTATGGATAGGGAATCATTTTAAGAAGGTGATGAGAGATAGATTTGGATGGTCAAATCACAAAATGTCACTGTTTGGTAGAGGCTGTCAAGCATGGTTTGAAGGGCATGGACTCCACCCCCAGAACTAAGTTTGAATCCTGAATCTCCCATTTACAAGTTATATGACTTTGAACTGGAAATTAAACTCTCAAAATCTCTCCCCCACTTCCACTTCTGGAGCGGTGTACATACTTAGTGAAAATGGTGGTTTGGCACACCTAGTGTTTACTGAATACTTACTATGTGTCAGGCACTGGAGTAAGCTTATCACATGTAAGTGTATTAGCTCTCATATTAATAAGCAACTACTATTATCATTATTCCTGTTTAACATATGAAGAAACTGAGGCTAGGCTAGATGAGATTTGAACCTGGCAGAATGATTCTAAAGCCTGTGGTTTAAGAATCATTCTATCATATTGCCATATAAAGTGTTGATCACAGCTTGACACAGAATAAGGCTCCAGTATAGAAAAAGGAGTAAACAAAAAAAGATCCATTAAAAATCAACTGAGGCCCCAGTTGGTTTGGCTCAATGGATAGAGCATCAGACTGCAGACTGAAGTGTCTCAGATTTGATTCCAGTCAAGGGCACATCCCGGGGTTGCGAGTTCGATTCCCAGTTGGAAGTGTGCAGGAGGCAGCTGATCAATGATTCTCTCTCATCATTGATGTTTCTATCTCTCTCTCCTCCCTGCCTCTCTGAAATCAATAAAAATATATTTTTAAAAAGTTAACTGAAAAGGAAAGCCAAATCACCTGCCTGGGGGAAACTGACTTGGCCCTTTCTTCCAATATATTGTGTGGGATGATGGATGGAGATATGAAATGATGCTAAAATGGCTGATGGAGCCCAATTTGGAACCAAATGATGAGCTGACTTTCATTCCAAGTGAGCCTAAATTGTCCACCACGACCTCAGGCTTAGTTGGCCGGATACATCCTGTCCAAAGCGAATGCAGCCCCACTTCCTCCCATTTCATATCTTTCCTTTCCTTCCATGCATCCTATTTCATATTCCAGAGGGAGAGGCTTGATCCTAACAAAGTGGTACAGGCTTGGGTGTGCCCCTTTATCTTCACAGCTGACTCAGAGTTGCTCTGATCTCATCAGCAGGTGTGAATGTGAACACCTAGTTAAAGTTGACCTTGAATCCAGTTCAAAGAGCAGATTCTGTTAGCGTGTCTGACACCCTGAAAATGTTTAAGAGGAAGTGAAAGAAAGGAGGGGTGGGCAGGGGCGCTGGATGCTTTGCTCAACACCATGGCCCCTTTGCTGAAGGCTTTTACCTATCTCTGTCTCTCAGAAATATTCCTGTTAAATGAATCAAAGCATGGACAACTCCTGCCTCCCTGTCATCCTTCTTCCCTCCCTTGACACAAGCATGGGTGCGCACACTCCACACAATGGGCCCACAGGAAACCTGTTCCCCCAAATAACTGTCACATTCTCATGTGCTCAGTCACAGGGAGGAATTTCAGTTTCTCTCGTCTCTACCACTGAAGATGGGGTGGAGGTCACGGGACTGAAAGAATCCTCTCTTGTCTCCCAACAAGAGGGGTCTGTGCAGCTGCTATGCCCACAGCAGACAGAAGGCATGTGGCAGCTGAGGCTCTTCAGAAGGCTCTTTCCACCCACTTCCTGTGTCTGGCTTTGATTTTTTTTTGGAGGACAGATGCACTTATTCCAGAATCCCTCCCAGATTCAGCTGGGGAGAAAAAGTCTAAAGCAACCCTTTCCTTTGCTGAGTTATCTGCTACCAATTCCATCTCTCCTTCCGCTCAGTGCAGCATGTGGCTGAGTTTTGTTGAGTGCTAAGGAATCGCTGATCTTAATCATCAACAGCCTCAGCTGAGAGGAATGGTTTCACTAGGAGAGCGAAGCCCAGGGAGCAAGATGGGTGGGTAGTAGAAAGGCCAAACCACTTTCCGAACACAAACACACACACACACACACACACACCAGAAAAAATATCACTCAGATTCAGTTCATCCTCCAAGTTGTAGCCCTCCGTGCACCGCCCCCCGTCTACGGTTCCAGGGCATTCTTCCTTTACGTTTCCCTTCAGACTTTATGCTTCAGCAACAGTGTTGATTTGAAATCCAATATACAGAGCTCTTTCATGCTTCTGAGCCTTCGTGGCATCTTCCCTCTGAATGAAATGCCTTCATGTATGTCTTCCTGGAAATATCCTATTTGACTTTTAAAACCTGGCACAGACATTGCCTCATCCACCCCCAGTGATTCTGATTTTATTGGTCTGGGCTATGGACTGAGCATTGGGAGCCTTCAGTGCTATTCAGGTGACAATAACATGCACCAGAGTTTGAGAGTCACATCTCTAGGCCAGTGTTTTTCAAACTTGAGCAAGCATCAGAATCACCTGGGCGGGGGGGGGAGGGTGAATTTTAGGTTTAAAATTCACTAATTCTGGGGCCTGAGAATTTGATTTCTAATAAGTGCCCAGATGATACTGATTGTGTGTTGGTTCTGGGACCATGTTTTGAAAACCAATGCTCTATTCAAACTCTCTAGCTTGCATTTATACTTACATGAATAAATTTTATGTACAGTGCAGTGATACACTGCATTATTATCAAGGTACTTGCATGTCTATTTCTGTAATTAGGAGCTAAGGATAATAGCTTTCTCATCTCACTGCCTAGCACAGCACCTGATATATAGTAGATACTCAATAAATGGTTATTGAGTGAGTACTTACTCATTCAATGTCTAGTTATCATAGAGGAAGTCAGTCATGTGCCAGATTTAGGCCAATCTTTTTAGAGTACTGGTGCTAAAATATATCTCATGAATCTAAATTTAAATCTAGAAGGCAGTTTTCTTAGCTTCTATGAATTACATCTTGGATTTGGGTAATAGAATTACTTTGGCAAAGTACTCCTCAACACATTGGGATAAAAAGCCTTATGCAAAAACAGATTATATTGCATTACATCAACAACACCTCTTTTGAAACTGACATTTAACGAGTACCTCTATCAATAAAGGCCTTTTAAGAGCTCTCCATAAAATGTTGCGAAAAATGAGAACATTTAAAATACAGGCAAACAATGAGCCCCTTCATACAGATTCATTGCATTATTTCTCTAGAGTATCATGGATCTCAAACAGGTTTACTCACCCTCCTCCAGAGAAGTTGGCACATGTTAGCCATATTGATCGTCTGATTACAAATATAGACTGTGGCAGCGAAGAGCCCATTTGTTCCTGTGGCTTACATGTAGATCCCAGACTTAATACACACTCGACTACAAAGCAATGGAACCAGATAGTAAAATGGTATTTCCAAGGTGATTAGACTCTGAGACAGAACAATGATTTTATTGTTTCACATAACCTTATAAAGTAAGTCCAAAGCAATGTTTCAAAAAGGGTTTCCTAATTCTTGCTAATTCCTTAAATACCTGCTCTCAGGAAGAATAAATTTGCTATTTATTGATCTGTAGAACCTAAAGAAACACAGCGTTGTTGGCATAGATAGCTCTTTCTGAACTCAAAACACAGCACTGTTGAGGTAGCATTTATCATTTGTCTGCATTTTTTCATTCACGCACCCCCGTTCGTGCGTGCGTGCGTGTGTGTGAGTGTGTGTGCATGTGCTTTGTTTGCTGCACATTTCAGCTGCTTTCTACCTTGAGGACCGTCTATCTTTTTTTTTTAAAATATATATTTTATTGATGTTTTGTACAGAGAGGAAGAGAGAGGGATAGAGAACTAGAAACATTGATGAGAGAGAAACATCAATCAGCTGCTTCCTGCACACCTCCTACTGGGGCTGTGCCCACAACCAAGGTACATGCCCTTGACCGGAATCGAACCTGGGACCCTTCAGTCCACAGGCCAACGCTCTATCCACTGAGCCAAACCAGCCAGGGTGAGGACCATCTATCTTGAGGACCTTCTGGAAAGGCAGTGCTGTCCTGTGTGAGGTAGGAGTTCATGCCATTTGACTTTTGAATAGTATCCAGGTAATATTTTTCAGTGAGTCTGTGAGGGACCCAAGATGAGAAATTTGTCCTTCTGAGTTTCTGGTCAACCTCTGTTATTGGAGCTCTGTGTACCTGGTCACCTATAAAAACTACCTAGGATTCTAAGAATGTTAAAATACTACCTGTATATTGACTTTCTGAATTAAGTATATTATAGTTAAATTCCATTTCAACATTAGTAGATGGCCAATGGATTTAACATTATTCAATCAGGAATGAAAAGATTCTGTAGGATGTGCCTGCCTTTCTAAAAAAAACAAATAAAAACAAAAACAAACAAACAAAAAAACTTTAAAAAAGACAACTTTGCCTAAAATTTCTGGGTAATGCATTTGGACATTCACAGTGCCTATGTTTAGAATGTAAAGTTCATGGTGTGAGCAGGCAGAAATAGAGTCCATGGCTGCTTTCTGTTGGTATCTGTTTTATGTCTTTTATTGGTTGGTTGGTTGGTTGGTTGGTTGGTTTTCAAATTGGCATTACTGCCTTCATTTTATTTTTTCTGTTTCTGTCTCATCAGTCTTGGATGAACTGATTATGTACCACCGGTAAGCCAGCTCCCAAGCTTGCTCTCATGGCAGAAATATAAGTGGAGGCCTACACATCTTATGTCTAAATATTTAAAAGTTATAACTCAAGCTTACAGACTGTTTAATAAAATACATTCTATCCCCTACCTTAACAAGCATGACTTCCTAATGACAAACATTTTGTTTGTTTTTCTTTTTTTTGTTAATCCTCACCTGAGGATATTTTTCCATTGAGAGAGTGGAAGAGAGAGGAAAAGACAGAGAGAAACATCCATGAGAGAAAAACACATGGATTGGTTGCCTCCTGCATGCACCCCCACCAGCGCCCAGGCTGGGGAGAAGCCTACAACCAAGGTACATGCCCTTGACTGGAATCAAACCCAGGACCTTTTGGTCTGCAGGCCAATGCTCTATCCAGTGAGTCAAACTGGCTAGAGCAACAAACGTTTTTAAAATATGAAATATGTAAAGCTATTTGTTACATGATCAAAAGTGTAAATTATCGACCAAAAAAAAAAAACCAAGATGGCAGCATAGGTTAACGCCGGAGTTTGCTGCCTTGAACAACCACTTCAAAAATACAACTAAAAGACGGAACGGACATCATCCAGAACCACAGGAAGGCTGGCTGAGTAGAAGTTGTACAACTAGGAGGAACCGAGAATCAGAAGAGGCGCAGTGCTGAAGTAAAATACTAAGGTGCGGAGTGCGCGCGGTGCGGGCTGGTGGCTGAGGGCTCGGTTGTCTGTTTCAATCCGGAGGGAGCCTCAGACTCTGAGCTCCAAATCTGGGCGAGTCTCTAGGGACCCAGACTCAAACAGGAGAAGCAGGACTGTCTGGCTACGGTCCCTCCGAGGTTTGCAGCGGTTGCTGGGACAGAGAGGCAGAGCCCCTGGGGACGGACTGAGAGCAGCCATAACTGCTCCCTCCTCTGCACTGTTGATCCCGTGGGACCCGCCCCGCCCAAGCCCTGCACAGAAGCATTTTCCAGATAGCCTCAGGCAAAGGCTAGATTAGCACCTCCCTAGAGGACACAAGTTCTTCCACTGCAGACACAGCTGATTATCACAGCCAGTCGGCCTGGAGGTCAAATCCCTCTAGTATTAACTACAACAATCAAGGTTTAACTACAACAAGACTGCGCACAAAGACCACTAGGGGGTGTACCAAGAAAGCGTAAAAAATGCAGAGACAAAGAAACAGGACAAAACTATCAAGGGAGGATATTGAGTTCAGAGCCACACTTTTGAGGTCTCTCAAGAGGCTTCTAGAGTCTGTCGATAAACTTGATGAGATGTACAGGAAATCTAATGAGACCCTCGATGGTGTGATAAAGGACCATCTAGAAAGTAAGCATACACTAACTGAAATAAAGAATATTATACAGACTCCCAACAGCAGACCAGAGGAGCGCAAGAATCAAGTCAAAGATTTGAAATGCGAAGAAGCGAGAAACACCCAACCAGAAAAGCAAAATGAAAAAAGAACCCAAAAATACGAAGATAGTGTAAGGAGCCTCTGGGACAGCTTCAAACGTACCAACATCAGAATTATAGGGGTACCAGAAGATGAGAGAGAGCAAGATATTGAAAACCTATTTGAAGAAATAATGACAGAAAACTTCCCCCACCTGGTGAAAGAAATAGACTTACAGGTCCAGGAAGCACAGAGAACCCCAAACAAAAGGAATCCAAAGAGGACCACACCAAGACACATCATCATTAAAATGCCAAGAGCAAAAGACAAAGAGAGAATCTTAAAAGCAGCAAGAGAAAGAAACTCAGTTACATACAAGGGAATACCCATACGACTGTCAGCTGATTTCTCAACAGAAACTTTGCAGGCCAGAAGGGAGTGGCAAGAAATATTCAAAGTGATGAATAGTAAGAACCTACAACCAAGATTACTTTATCCAGCAAAGCTATCATTCAGAATTGAAGGTCAGATAAAGAGCTTCACAGATAAGGAAAAGCTAAAGGAGTTCATCACCACCAAACCAGTATTATATGAAATGCTGAAAGGTATCCTTTCAGAAGAGGAAGAAGAAGAAAAAGGTAAAGATACAAATTATGAACAACAAATATGCATCTATCAACAAGTGAATCTAAGAATCAAGTGAATAAATAACCTGATGTACAGAATGAACTGGTGATTATAATAGAATCAGGGACATAGAAAGGGAATGGACTGACTATTCTTGGGGGGAAAAGGGGTGTGGGAGATGCGGGAAGAGACTGGACAAAAATTGTGCACCTATGGATGAGGACAGTGGGTGGAGAGTGAGGGTGGAGGGTGGGGTGGAAGCTGGAAGGAGGGGAGTTATGGGGGAAAAAAAAGAGGAACAAATGTAATAATCTGAACAATAAATATTTGATTAAAAAAAGTGTAAATTATCAATGAGAGTGGATTTGATATCTGACACATGTCTAGATATGCAGCTGTTGGACTGCCAAAGTATGGGTGAGGAATTAAGTAAAAACATACTTAATTCAAAAATTGTTACATATTTTTCATAAAGTTTATTTTTTGTGTTCAATTGACCAAAATTACTAATTATATTATCATATTATTCTATCAAGATTTTCATAAAGTTTGGTTATATTAGCAATGATGATCTAAGGGATTACAAAATTAAAATGCAATTATGTCCAAAGTATACAAAATTTGAATATATTTTAATATAAAATAAAGCCAGCTAAAGCATAAAAAAATTATTTTTCATGTGCTTTCAAAAGTTAGTTTTCTTTTCAAAAATTCAAATTATTTATTAAAATAAAAATAATAATTAAGTACCAAAAATATGTCAAAATAATTAAATAAATCTTATATTTTGTCTTCTAAAATGCAATTAAATATTATAAAATGCTTTTATAAAACTTAAACTATTCTCCACTCCGAATTTAGTTGTTAATGTAAAGAAACAACATCTTGCTTCACACATGCCTCCTTCATACAGGAAAATTTTGACAAGTTAAGTAATTTGTTTTTATTTTCTTTATCCAAATCCTGTTACTACTCAAATGCTCCCTTATTTTCTAAGCAGCATAACCCAATAACCTTCACAGTATATGGATGCAATTGTCTTTCATCTGAAGACATAGGTCAGCTGATTAAGGTCTGCTGCCTGGGGCCTGACTGGTGTTAGCCAGGGGACTGGGTATCTTAGGGTTTAAGTCATGCTGTGCTGGCTCAGAGTGCAGGATTCCAAGTCCCAGAGGTCTCCATGTGATCTCTAATAAATGAACAGATGCTCCTTGACTTACAATGAGGTTGCATCCCAGTAAACCCATTGGAGGTTGAAAATATTGTAAGTTGAAAATGCATTTTAATACACATAACCCAGGGACATCCTGGCTTCACCCAGCCAATCATAAATACTAGTATGCTCAGAACATGTATATTAGTCCACAGTTGGGCAATTATCTTGAGTTTCATTTAAAGTGTAATTGCCTTCTTCTTCTCACTACAAGTAGGAGACACAGGATGGGCATTTTGTAGACAAGATGGGATGTGAAGATACAAAACACAATATTCGCAAAACACTGGCAGCACAGTTCACAGCAGAGTGTCCTCATGACCATGTAGCTGACTGTGGGCTGTCCTCAGCTGCTGCTGCCCATCATCACGAGAGAGTATCATACCTACTGCATATCGCCAGCCTAGGAAAAGAGCAACGTTCAAAATTCTAAGTATGGTTTCCATTGAATGCATATCATTCTTGCACCACCACCAAAAGTAAAAAAAAAAAAAAAAAAAAAAAATCTAAGTTGAACCATTATGAGCTGGGGACTGTCTAGTTTCACTGTGCTTTGACAATTCTAAAGACCAGAATTCCTGAAGTCTTTCATTCTTATGTGCCTCTCTTGGTTCAGGCTTTTGGAGTTTTTCACCAAGATTCTTGCAGTAAACTGCTTGCAGATCACCTTTCATCTTGACTCAAATTTTTCTTTGTGGCTCATGAATATACTTTACTGGTGTATGTGAGCTAAGACTCCTGACATCACGTTTTCCTTATTTAAAACCTGTATTTTTAGGTCACTTATGAATAGGTGAGATAAAGCAAATAAATAAAATATACTTACTCAAATGTACGTGTGCCTAATGAACCACTCTTATTTTTTCACCCAAAATTCATCGTGCCAGAATGAGAACTGCCTAGTTTGGCAGAAGGAGTGGCTTGAATCCAACTCCTGATAAGTGAGTAGTATTTAAGATTAAAAAAGTATATTGTTTCATGATTACTGCTTATCATCATTGCATAGCTGGGCTCAGCAGAGAAACATAAAACAATAGCCAATATTAATTGAGCATTCATTATGTGCCAGGCAGTTTGCTAACAGCTTTAAATGTATTATCTCATGTGCTTCTCCCCAGTGTCCTGGAGCTAGGTACTATTGGGACGCTCCTTTTAAAGATGGAGGCGCTGAGATTTCAGAGAAGTTAAGTGGCATGCCTGAAGTCACACCGTGTGGAAGTAATGGCAATGGAATTTAAACTCAGGCTGTGCAATCCCAAGGTCTATTCCATCATGCTTGTCCGTGTCTTACTGGCATTGGCCGAGGTTTAGAGGATCTGGGACTAGGTAAGGTCAAGACAAGGAAAACTGCCAAATTGTACCCCAAGGGAAGCAACCACCAATCCAGTATAACAAGTCCAAAGGGAAGCAATGACTTTGGGCTGGAAGAACAGGAATCCAGGACAAGGGAATTCAGAAACAGAAATAACATCAATGGGCATCTACTACATGCTAGGGCCTTCCCACACTTCTGCTCATTTAATTATCTAAATGAACTGCTATGCAAGTATTATTCCTCCCATTTCCCAAACAAACAAAAAAAGAGGTTATGTAATTTCTCCCAGACTAAGAGCTAGTAAGAGATGGAAGTGGGAAGAAGAATCTAGATGAGCTTGACTCCAGATTTGAAGCTATTTCTATTAAATATATTACATTGCATCCTACACATTTCCTTGGACCCAACTAAAAGACTACGTGGGAAAATAGAAGCACAAAGTCCCATTCTCAGATTTAGCCCCTTAATCATATTGAATGATGCCTATGAAATGCCCTGCAGGTTATGGGAAAAGGCCTTGACAGGGCATATATGGGTATGGCAGGACTGGCAGCCAGGACTAATTAATTCTGGAGTCCTCCATGAGTGGGCCTCACAGTGCTGTACTTGCAGTCTGCCTTAAAATTGATTCACAAATGCCTGGCCAGCATGGCTCTGTGGTTGAGCGTCGACATATAAACCATGAGGTCACAGTTAGATTCCTGGTCAGGGCACATGCCTGGGTTGCAGGCTCCATCCCCAGTGTGGGGCATGCAGGAGGCAGCCAATTGATGATTCTCTCTCATCATTGACGTTTCTATCCCTCTTCCCCTCTCCCTTCCTCTCTGAAATCAATAAAAATTGTGCTGCATTTAAGTCTCTTGACAAGGACCTCGGCGATGGTGCAGCCTAGGAACAATGCGCACTGAATTCTATCCAGTTTACAGGGACCTTCCTGAGACACTTAGCCTATTTCTTCTTCTAAGAATAAGATCATTCCAACCTGGAAAACCCTTGAATTCCTTGAAGCTATGCCCTATAATACTGTCCATGATCAGACGCATACCTAATAGAAGGTCCTTGGGAGAAAATAAGGACATCACATTACCAAAATAGCATATTACACGGTGAAATAAAAATCCATTTACTGCAGGAAAAACTCCTTTATAGGAAAAATTGGAGGGTTATGATGGATTTTTATTTGATATATGACCAGAAGCAGTGATGAAGAATGCTTAGGGAGTACTATAGGCATATAACTTTGGGTACATAAATAGAAGTGCAAGAACTGGAATCTGTAAGCAAAAATCCATGAAATGTTTGATTCCGCTCCTGAGGGGCCTATGGTTGCCTGAGAGAGTCTCTTTTTGAACTGGGTTTTTTCTTTCTCTAGAGAGATAATCTGCCCCTCTGTGCTATTTTCAATTTTAACATCAATTACCACAGTGATAGCTAAAGTCATGAATACTCCCTGACTTTTGCCTGCACAGTCAAGAGCTCCAACAAAATGAAATGTGTGTGTGAGTAGGAGAAGTCATTTTTTTTTTCTATTGGAGATGGATTAATGGCAGTTAATAGAAAGAACATGAGGCTTTCTTTGTACATTTCGGGTGAGAGGACATGGAATTTAACACTCAGTCGCATGTTCAACAAACATCTACTACATGCAAGACACTTCAGAAAGTATCAATACAGATAAGATACAGTTCTTGTGCCCAGGGAGCTCAAAATATAGTGTCAGAGACAGAAGTGAACAACTAGCAATCAAGTCAAACAGAATGGAATAAGAGTTAGGACACGGTTACAAAGAATGCACTGTGAAAGCAGAGAAAAGAACCATTGCTGAGAGAAGAGAGTGTCATCAGTCTTGAAGGCCAGGAAGAAGGTCATTTCAGAATGAAAGGAGAATAAACCAGCAAAAAAGTTCAAAAAGTTTCAATCAGAGAAGAAAGAAGAGAATAAACAGAGGGTGGCGTCATGACAGTCAACAAGTGTGCTCAAGTATCTTATACCCCAATATGGCGTTCCTGGACCCCACTTCCTCCAATTGTTTGTCTGATTCTTCCCTGCCCTGCATGGCCAGAGATCTCATTGCATTCTTTCATTCTTGACAAACTGAGTCCCGAGCCCCTTTAGGTTTATTGAAGGGCATGTTATTTCCTGTTTTCCTTTCCCATTTCAGCTAAAATTAATTTCACTGAGACCTGCCGATGCTCAAGATTTATCCATGAGAGTTGACCTCCATCCCAGTGTGCCTGGGAGACCGAATAACAACCATAATATTGGTGGAACTGCTGCTATGGGCCAGGCACTGCTTACATGCTTCATAAGGTATGCAAGTGTGGGACCCAGTGGCCTTCAATTACCCTCAGCTCCTGGCATTCATACCCTGTGTACTCCCCTTCCAAATTACACTGGGGCTGGTTTGTGAGACCAGTGGATGGTATGGCACTTCTGGGATGAGTTATAAAAGACTTCAGCTCTGTCTTGAGTGCTTTTTCTCTGGGATCATCCACCTGGAGAAGGTCATGTGGAGAGTAGCCCTATGGAAAGACCCAGTGGTGAGGAGAGGAAGCCTCCTGTCAAGTGCCTTGTGAGTGAGCATAGAAGCAAATCCTTCGGCTCCCATCAAATCTTCCAAGACTGTGGTCCTGGCCAACAGCTCGACTGCAACTTCATGAGTCAGAACCATCCAGCTAACCTAGTCCCAGATTCCTGACCCTAGGAAACTGTCAGATGATAAATACTTGCTTCTTTAATCTTTAAGTATTGGAGTAATCTGTTATGCAGCAATAGACAACTGATATACTATGTATGTATTTACAGGGTGGGGCAAAAGTAGGTTTACAGTTGTTCATATGGCAAATAATACAATAATTAATAAATTATAATGCAAGAATAAACTGTTTCATGTACTCACAACTGTAAACCTGCTTTTGTCACACCCTCTATTGCTTTACCATTTTGAGGTATAATTCACATAAGATGAAATGCACAGATCTGAAGCGATCAGTTCAATGAGCTCTATTGTATGTAATCATAACCACTACTCAAATATGATAGACATTTCCATCACCCCAAAAGTTCCCACTTGCCCTTTTCCAATTAATTCCCACTAATCTTCTATCAGCATGAACCACCATTTTGTTTTCTGTTATCATAGATTAACTTAGTCTAATTTTTGAACTTCACAAATGAATATACCACAATTAGTTTTTTCAAACTAATGGACATTTGGCTTCTTTCTAGTTTTTAGCTGTTATGAATAAGGGTATTATCCATATACAAGTCTTTTTGTAGTATTTTCACATCACTTAGGTAAATACCTAGGAATGGAAATGCTTGTTAATAATATAGATGTACAATTAGCTTTATGAGAAACTGACAAAGAATTTGTTTTATTTTCTAGCCCCGCCAACAATGTCTGAGAGTTCCAGTTACTTCCATCCTTTCCAGCATTTGGTATTGCCAACCTTCTTGATTTTAGTCAATTACTGGAAGTGAAATGGTACCTCATTGTGGGTTTAATTTGCATTTTCTTGGTGTTGGGTACTTAGTACATGATGTCAAAGGAAGTGACTATGGAAGAGGGAACATTTAACCAGTTTCAATGTCATTCATTAATTCATCCATTTATTTATCCACTCACCAACGATTCATTGGGCATCATCCACAGCAATACCAGAAATTTCATTTTAAATGAGCCACTTTGATCCTGACCAGAGACTGTAAGGCTGATTAGATTAGAAATTTATGTTAGTAGCTCTGGTAATCCAATACATTATTCTGAAGTGAAGGTTGAAATGCTATATTTTTAAGGAATGGACATTCAAAGGTAATGAGTTAAGTTGACTAAGGTTGTTTTTCAGAAAGATGGCATGGGCTTCTGGGTTTCTGAGTTTACTGCTTAAAATTCATGAACAGTATTGGTTGAACTTAAGAACAT
Organism: Myotis yumanensis; assembly: GCF_028538775.1. Classification (NCBI taxonomy): domain Eukaryota; kingdom Metazoa; phylum Chordata; class Mammalia; order Chiroptera; family Vespertilionidae; genus Myotis; species Myotis yumanensis. Next base: position 126,672,512 of record NW_027223754.1, on the reverse strand, counting down.
TCATTTAAGATAAATAAATCTTCTGTAGCTACAGGTAGAATGCTAATATAAGGAGCTACCTGACAATAACAATAGCAAGAGACAAGCAGGCACTCGCATAGTGCCTTCAGTTGTGGTCAGGGTCTCGGACCTTGTGGAATTTCAATAGTGGCTCTTTCCCAAGCCCAGAAGCAGATGGCCACAACTCAGCACGGAGGTGTCTCAGGACCTCTACATCTCGCTTGTTCACTTCACTGCTGGGACAATGTGAGATGTATAAAAGTGTTGTGCATATGGGAGGTTCCATAACGCCCCCTACATGTGTCTTGATAGTCTGGACAGTGAAGGACCAGTGTGTTTGAGTGTCTCTTTTTGTTTTGTGAATCCCTACTTCACAAGGCCCCGAGGAAGCAGGATTTAACAGGGTTTAATACAGTGAAAAATCTTTCCTGTCTTAGCTGGTTTGTCTCAGTGTTTTGGCTCAGTTGGCCTGTGGACTGAAGGGTCCCGGGTTCGATTCTGGTCAAGGGTGTGTACCTTGGTTGCAGGCTCCTGGCCCTCGTAGGGGGCATGTGGGAGGCAACCAATTGATGTGTCTCTCACACATTGGTGTTTCTCTCTGTCTCTACCTCACCCTTCCACTCTCTCTAAAAATCGGTGGAAAAAATATCCTCAGGTGAAGATTAAAAAAAAATTGTCAATTGAATAGGTACTCAATAAATGTTTGTTGTTGTTATTGTTGTTTTTTTTAAAAAAACACAACCTTTCCATTTGAGTGGGACATTAAAATAGCACCTACATCACGCATTTGGGAATAAAAACACAAATAAAGGTCAATCCCTTCTGTTAAGCAGACTAGTGGGGAAAACACTCAATACAGTATATGATTGAGTACAGTAAAGTATAGTGTGTAGGAAGGTACAGTGCCAAGTGACCCGAAGGAAAGAGCCATTGATTACACCTGAGAAAGGAGTGGGGGGTCAGAAAATACTTTAAAAGGAAATGAAATCTGTACTATGACTGCCCATCAAATAAATGGGCTATATAAAATCTTCAGTCCTACCACTCCAGGTTGAGGGAGAGAGGATAGTTGCAACTGAAATAAGAGTGCTCAGTGCATTTTTATAAATGTTGCCACAAGTAAAGGCAGGTGGCCTTTTATGTGTCCAACAGAGGAAACTGTTCCCACACTGCCTTTATCTGTGAACTCCGTGTTCCTTCGGAGACAACCCTAGTTTCAGAGCTGCCCATAGTGTACAGAGAACAGGAAGTGAGACACCAGATTTGGGCGACCCTCCCAAAGACCTTTCAGCCTCTAAGTCACTGTTTATTGATGCCGCTTGCCAATGCTTTTGAAATATTCTTCCTTTCCTTTCAAAAGCCATTTTTATTTCCTTTCAGTCCTCTAATAGCTGCATGATCCTTTAATAAACGTATTTTTTCCAAAGTTATCAATATTTAATGTAACCCTGCTGAAAGAGTGGTGAAGGGTCTGTAGTTAGAGATGGAGAATAAACAGAACCCAGGAGCATCACTGTTCTAATTGAGTCGACTGGAGATGCATATGATGTGGCCGCTTCCCTGAGCAAAGCCTACCCATCAGTCACATATGAGAGACTAAGTACTGCAGCCAGAGTGGGAAGAACAAGACTAAAGCCGTGAACACCATTTTTAGACTCCAAATGGTATTAGCATAAAGGCAAGTGCATTTTATTTTTAAGTTCACTTAGAGGGAATTTAGAAGGCACCACTCAAAACTGCATGAGGAGCCAGCAGGATTAAAAAAAATGGTCTATAAATTGAATCTTGAAAAAAAGACTGAGGACAAATATGGATCCTGAAACCCCTTTATAAAATTGTCAGCATTTCTAAAAGTCTCTGAACTAAACCATGGGTGCCAATGAAATTATAGGTGTTTGCAATCACTTATATTAGTATTTAATATGTATCACCCGCCTCTATTTTTACCTAACCCAGACAGTCGGAAGTGTGGGAATATATGTGCTTCCTAATTAAATCTTTGCAAGGATTATGTTGTCTATCTCAGGTTTTTGTGGTTTTTTTTTTACTGGTCTTGTTGAAAAAAATGTGTCTGTGCGTATATGTGACTTTAACGCTAGAACAGAGTGCTAACAAAATGCTCTCTGTAACATCTGAATCAGTGTACCAAGACAGAATTGCTTGGTTCTATCATTTTCAGACTATATGCTTCATAGTCTTTTTCTTTATTCTTTAGCTTTACCTTCAAAGTCAGCCAAGGAAATGATAAAAAATTATTTCCTAAATCACAGGACAACTTTAAAAATGTCCTTTCTGCGCACAGCCCCATTCCTTATTCACCATGCAATTCTGTCTCTGCTGGCCTGGGACATCTTTAGACATTTATTGGAAAGCTGCCTGGAGGGAGAGACATAAAGGAAGACTTTAACCTTGAATCGCTAACAGTAAAGTCGTTACCAGCTTCCCTGAAGGGAAATCTTTGTCTCTGTCTTTCCCCCTTTATTCACCCTCTAGAATAGATTCTCCCTTATTTATTTATTTATTTATTTACTTATTTACTTACTTACTTATTTTCTATACTCCTTTGTTCTTTCCCTAATCATCAGTTTGGGAGACCTATAGGGGGAAATCATACCAAGTCTAAACATATTAATTGAGGGTTTACTATAGGCTAGGCATTGTGCTAAGGGCTGGGACACAGAAATAAACAAGTCTTATTTATTTATTTATTTATTTATTTATTTATTTATTTATTGCCTTTCATCCCCACTTCCACCACCATTTAATCCCTTAGTGAGTCCTGTTCAGTGCAATTCCAAAATATTTCAATTGTACCCGCTTCCCTCCATTTTCTTCTTCTGCCGGGTGAACATAGGTTGACATCACCTTTTGCATGGAGTACTGAAGCTGTTCCATAACTGTTTCCCTGTTTTTGTTTTTGCCCTGCTCCAACTCATTTTCCTCACAGAACTCTGAGAGATCCTCTTGACATAGGAATCAAATCACGTCACACTGTGCAACTTCCTTCAACAGGTTGCTATCAATTTGGGAATAAATTACAGACCACAGACATGCAGCCCTGCAGGATCCTGTAGGATCTGACCTTCTCCAACTTCACCATTAGCCTCTTTCCCCCACTCACCTCATCTCTCATCTCACATCATCACTGTACATCTCTCCTTTCAGTTGCTATGTCACGCCACAGGCAACTCTCTCTAGAACATTCTTTCTCTCAGGCCTTACTCACACAGGTCTCCTTCTCATCCTTTGGTCTCAGCTTAAATGTACCTCTGCAGAGATCTTCTCAGACTGACCATCTAAAATTACTCTGCCCCTGTTCATTTGTTTCTATTTCTTATTTTCTTCATAATATAAAACTGATTTGGAGTGATAATATTAGTTTGTTTTCTTGTTATCATTGGCTTCCATTACTAGAATATAGGTTCCAAGGGCCCAGGGATTTTACTTGCTTATCTTTGTGCTACATCCAGAGCTTAGAAGAGCACTAGTTGTATAATAGACACTCAAAAAAAATTTGTTGAAGGAATGAATACACTAGTAGATATCCTTAGTGCCCCCAGGATCCTGAGTCTCCCATACAACTGAGTGCTAGAGATAAGTCTAGAAGGCTGAAAAGGAGAGCCTGGCTAGGTTTGGTTGCTGGAATAGTTCTCATTAAACAAAAACAAAACAAAACAAAACAAAAAAAGCATTTAGTTTTTAATATATTATTTAGAGCTCTGGAATTTTTTAAATGGATATTCAAATGTAGTATCTTATTTTGTCTATATAACAATCAACATATTTTATTTTTGTTGTTCTGCATCATATTGTTGAGTAATGATTCACCTGGTGGATGACGGCAGAGGCTGGTGCATTTGAGTCACCAGGGAAGGCTGAGGCTTCGGTCCCAACATCAGTAACACCAGAAGCTTCTAGACCTACAAGTCATGCTTTATGATTGTCTATGGTTAGAAACAAAGGTGTGCAGAGAACTCTAGAGAACCCAGATATAGAGTATGTTGTGAGTCAGCCCATATTTGGTAAAAAGGGCTGGTGCCATGATAAATATTGTGCAGGCCCATAAAAAAGTCAGAGAAAGAGGAACATCCTACAGAAAGGAGGATAGTTTAATAAAAGGTGAAAATTATGAAACTGCTCAAAGTGAAGTTCTCTCTTCAGCATCTCTCTTCATGTGCATTCTCAGACAATGAATCTGCATGATTTGTTGCTTAGCCAACCTATTATATGACTTATAAATGAGTTATAGAGACTTCTCTGCAAACTCAGTGATTTATTTATGTATAAAACACTGAGGCCCAGCAACTTAAAAAAATATTCTCAAGGTTTCTAGTAACTGGTAGATCTTGAACTCAAAAAGTTCTTTCAATTCCAAATCTGGAGCTATTGTTGAGGCTGGATAGAGAATAGGACTTGAATGCCTTCTGATGCACATATTCATCTTGAAAATCCCCTCAAGCACTGGTGATATAATATTCATCCAACCTTAGCAGATTAGAAGTGTGTTTAGAGCACCTCAATAGGATATTTTAATTCTGTAGATAAAAGGTGCTTTCTGCTGCACTGTACGTACTACACCAAACCATGCAGTGAAATAAAGAAGATATGAATGCACTGGGCTGGAAATGGGAAAAGAATAATTTTAGGCATTCCCCTCATTCTGTTGAAACAGACTGAAGAGTCTTTTTGGCAGGAGGCCTATGTTTAACCAGTGTTACTTAATATAGAATAATCATGGGTGGGGAGTATGTTTTCCTTAATTGAGCATGTTTTCTTGAGATAAATGTGGATCTCAGGCTTCTCACCAATCAAAGCAAAAGTTTCCAAGTTGTCTGAGGTTGTGAAAGCCTAGGAGGCAAGCCCATGCAGAGACAAGAAGCACCGAGCCAAAGTGCTTACAAGGAGGTTAAAATAGCACTGACGGCTTGGACCGCTTCCATTCCGTTCACTACCCTCATCCTCCCTCGCTGCCTGAACATCTCTCATCACCCTCCGTTAGGTCATGTTCAAGGACATAATCCCCAGGAGGCTTCATTCAGTGCTTCCTTCATCACTGGATGCCCTTCGCTACCTGCCTCACCATAGACCTAGCCACATGAAGGGGTGTGCATTTGGGCAATTTGGCCAGATGTGAAATTTGAGCAACTGATTGAATCCTCTTTTGGGACCATTAAATTGTCTTAACTCTGATGGTATTAGTCTTTGAACCAAAGAGGATAGGTTTCCCCTTCTCCTCCCTGTCACTAGTGATCTAAGAGAGCAGAGGAGGCCACGAGGCCCACCGTGGCAGCATCCTCATATATCCACCAGCTTCTCTATCAGCAGATCAGCTGCCAGAGATAAAAAAGGACAGAGGACCTTTGAACATGGATCTCCAGGGACTCAGTTGGCAACTGGGCTGACCTTGGCCCTTCATAGATGTTTACTAGTTTCCTAAGAATTTGTACTTATTAAGCCCTTCATGAAAGCAATACAAGTGCCTATCAACAGGTGAGTGGGAGAAAAATCCGAGGTATATATTCACAATGGAATACTACTAGGCCACAACAGCATTAGTTGAGATATACACAGAGCATAGTCTATTGAATATTATCCTAAGGCAGATGAGGTTGCAGAGGGGGAAGAGAAGCCCCTGGAAGTCTTGAGAAAGAATGGAGAAAGAGAGGGGAATGTGCAACCATCACTACGATGGGCAGGACACAAGCCTAGATGCTTTGTTTTGCTTAGATTGTCTCTTTCAATGTTTACAACAACCCAGTGAATTGGGTATTATCATTATCATGGCTACTGTTTTATAGACGAGAGGCATAGGGATTTACTGTCTGACTCCAGCAACCATTTCTTAACATCTGTTCTCACCTGCCCACCAGAGTGTGGGAAAAGAGACAAAGCCTGTTGGCAAATTTATTAACACTTGATTCCTAGTTCATAGCCCCGTTAAAAAGTATATTTCAGTCCATGTTATTTTGAAGATATGGATAGTCCTGGCATAGATCCATTTCCTTTATTTTAACCAAGTCAGTCAGTTGTGCATGGAACTTGCCTCAAGTCCTAGACCCGGGCCGGTACACAGGGCCCACAGACCTGGTACATTTCCCATATCCCGCTAACACATGAACAGCAGGAGCCACTCCTAACCTGGGTGTCTTCCCTCTTACCAGTCTGCCTTCATGACACATGCCTGGGGAGAGGTGACTAATGCTGTGTTTTTCCAATTTTGTCCTCTCCTGGATCACTGGAATGATTTATTCTTGCTTGGTGAACCATAATTGTGTGTTACATATAAGTGGTAAGATTTTTAGGCAGATGTGGAATCCAACTGGTTGATGTGATCCTCAAATGGCCCCCATATTTTGCACAATTGTTTTCAATTTGGTAAGATCTAAATTGCATTTGTGATGAGAAATTTATTTTTTAGCTTCTTTTGTGTTTGTGGGGGGTGGGGGTGGGGGATCACCATTGATGTTTTTGATTTATTTACACTTAGCTCCTAAAAATATTGCCCTCAGGATGGCTTTTTGCTTGCCATGTCAAGAATGTTTTATTTGGTTTTCTTTTAGAAAAAAATCCACATACAGCCAATTGTCAGCTGACTGGAGAGCCCCAAAGATGTTTGAAAACTCAGAACTCTTTCTCCCAAACACTTTCAGAACATAAGTGGAGCTCTGTAGAGGAGATAGTATGGGGAATCTCAGGAGAAGATGCAGAAATCAGAAAAATAAAGTGAACCTAGAGAAACTTATGATTTCTACTAAAATATTCATACTTTCTGAAGACTGACTTTTAAGTTAAATGAATTACGTTTAATTCCTGTGATTTCTTTTTACTCCTTCTATGTTATATTCAGATACCCTTACAAAGGTACAGCCATTAATGACGGTGCTTTGATATTACATCTTATACTTTATTTGATCCTTACTCTGAGGCTGAACTAGGCAGCTATTATTATCTTTTTCATAGATGGGAAAACTAAGTCCCAGAAAGAATATCTGAGTTCCCTTTGATTTTGCAATGTGTATATGGCAAAATCAGAAGTAGAAACTTCTCATGTCCTTGTTCTTGTCACCTTTGTTGCCTTTGGGTTTTCCTAGAGACTTCTCAACTAGAGTCCGAGGCTTCCAGGTCTTTTAGTGGCAATACAGGAGCATTATTAACATGTTGGTATGGTGTGGGTTTGGGAAGCATTCTAAAGTACTATGATTAGGTCTCAGTCTTTTATTGAACCTGAGTTGGGTGTTTCCCTTCTCCAAGTTGGCTAGGCCCTTGGTAACGACAGTGGGTCAGTCTCTAGTAACATGGTGTCCCTTCAGGGCAGGTCTTGTAGGGGAGAATGGAGAACTCTGGGAGGACATCAAAGTGCTTAATTCCCCCCTCCTCTGCAGGGAGCAGGAAAGGATCCCCTCGCCCCCATCCTCACAGTTGGAACCTGAGATGGCTCCTGGAAGAAAAATTCACAAAATTGTGAGGAACCAAACCCCTAAGATTGGGCCCATTAGGAGTTTTCAATTCTCAAACTTGTCCACATACAGCCCCCAGCAGATTGTCGATTAGAGTTCAGGTTTTCCTACTCAGGCACTGGTGTCAGCAGAGGTTTCTGCTCCTGGGAAGTTGTCATTCGCTGTATCCATCTGTCTGCAGTGTTGGGCTCAGAGATTTGCCCTGTGATCTACATTCTCTGAAGAAGCTAAGAAAGTTGTTCTTTTTTAGTTTGTTCACTTTTGTTCTTGTTGACTGGGAGCGATGACCTCCAAGTTCTTTACATGTTAGAAAAGAAACCAGAGTGCCCCCCAATTATATATACAATTTTTTTTTTGTTCCCAGCTTCCCCAAACCTGGAATCTTCCCAAATCTGATGGACCCAAGTCTGATGATCAAAAAAATCAATGGGAATGAAGAGTCTGAATTGAACAAATTGAGTGAACCACAAGGCAGGGTCCAAACATAAAAACGGCCTCTCTCTTCTTGAGGTGTTCTATTTCCAAACCATCCCATTGAGAGTAGCTCTGACCTTTCAAACTCCATTGCTTAAAATGGGCAATGCTAACACAGAGCATTCTATTATGTTCAGGTCAACCGGTTCTACAAATAGGGCAGTTGTTTATGGCTGCCTCCTGGGAAGGCAATTGAGTTGTCCCATTTTGTAGATATTTGTGTACAAAATGCTTTTGCTCTAATTTCTGAGTGTGACATTCACAGATCAGTGAATGCCAGTGAAAAGGAAGAAGAGAGTGACGCACAGAAGTCACAGAAAGAGGATGTTGGCTTTTAGGCAAAGCAGCAGAAAGGAAGCATCACTCAAGTCACTGAGTTCACCAGCAGTCTGGGCCTCTATAGAAAGAGAAAGAAAACAAGGGCACAAAGGGCAGAAAGAAAAAAGAAAAAGAAAAAAAGAAATTTTGTCCTCTTCAGTCTTATTTCAGGATCTAAAAGAAGGAAAATAAGGGGAGTGTACCTTTCTCTAAAGTAGCCTTTCTCAAACTTTCCTAGGCCTCTGAATCACGTGGGGAACCTTATTAAAATGTGCATTCTGATTTTAATGGCTCCAGCACAGGCGCAGGATTCTGTATTTCTAACATTCTCCCAGATGATAGTGATGGCACTAGTGCTTAGGCCACACTTAGAGGAGCAAGGGTCTTGTGTACCTACCAACGGGATATTGCTCAGCTCCCCCTACTAGTATATGCTCACTTCTGGAAACAATGGCAACCACCACCACCACCTTCTTCCCTGAATCCAGCATTCTTAGCTCAGAATGATCTCCTCTTGGATAGCTGGGGCCTCTTCTCCATGTTTTTAAGTTTTCAGGTTCCCTCTCAGCCTCATTCAAATCTCTGTCCTTCATGGAGACCCTGTGATCAATGGCTCCTTGAGCTCCTATAGTTTTGTTGCTACTTAGCCTTTTGCAAGTATATGTTGCCATTGACCTTTTAAATCTGTCTCCCAATTAGACTGTAAACCTCTTGAGTACAGGGTGCATGTTTTGTCGCTTTCTAATTCCCCAGGCCTAAGATAGAGCCCTGCTCATTAGGAGACTGCGCAGCGTAATGAAAACAGCCCAGGGAGACATGGGTTCACATCCCAGCTCTACCACTCAATAGCTGTTGGAGCCTAGACAAAGCGCTGCACCTTGAGTCTTAGCGGTGGCGGTGGCGGTGGCGGTGGTGGTGGTATGTGTGGAATGTTTATGCTTCACAGGATTATTGAGAAGAATGAAGAAAATAAAATTAACCCAGTGTCAAACCAAGTGCCTAGCAGAGTCAGCATTTGATACATTTAAGTCCTCTACCTCCAAACCCTTTTTCTTCTCCTTAATATGGATTTTGATGATATTTCCTCTCCCTGACACTCTACCCTTGAAAAATTTAATGTCATATTGAACAATCTGGGGAGCTTTTCTTCCATTTCAGTAAAGGGTCCCTGGATACCCAGGGAGACAGTTCTTTATTTCATAAGAAAGGCTCCTCAAACTCACAGTTCAAAATAGCAACATGCATGGTAGCATCTTTTGATCTGATCAGAAACAGAATAGTATTAAGCCAGTGTTGTCAAATTACATGAAAGCTATCTTCCTCAGATTCCCACTTTCCCCCCAGTATTTGCATTCTCAGTGAGAGTCCTTTGATCTGTGTGGTGGCTGTCAGTGTATCTAGTGCTCTCTGAGGTTGGTTTTCACATCTGAGGGATGGTGTGTCTTATGTTAGGTATAGTGGGCCACATTGGGAAGAGTGACCTGCAAAAGCAAAATTCACAGGAGTGAGTAGGGTTTTGCCAATGAGATATGGAGGTATGGATTAGTATAGGAAACTCCATCTGGGCCAACCTATGCCAGAAAGCCAGACCCACTAGATTGGAAAGCAGATTACTCTTGAATGAGGGCATAGTGTCCACTGTGATAACATTGGTCATTTCTAATGTTAAGTCATAACATTTCTAATGTTATGACTTAACATGATGACAGCCCACATGCACAGCTGATTTCTGAGAAATAAAGTAAACTTTTAGAAGTTTCATGATCACTGCTGGATGACATCCTGCACCAACCTAACCACTAAGCTCAGACCGCATAGCAACACAGATCGCCTGGAACCCAAAATAGGCCTGCCTAGAGCTCTTTTCACTTCTTATCATTTGAGCAAGAGCATGTGTAGGAAAGGTGTCATAACATTCTAGCAGATACTAGAATCTAGTAACTCGATCAATCTCCTGACAGAGCAGAGGTGAGGCAGATATGAGAAGATGGGAAAAACCTAGGCATGTATTTCAGATATGCAGATTCAAATGCCAGCTCCTCACTTGTTGGCTATGTGACCATGGGCAAGTGTCTCAACTTCTTGAGCTTAATCTCTACAAATGGGAATAAAATTGCCTACCTCATAAACTTGTCTGACAATTAAATGAAACTATACATCCAAGGCAGCTGTTCTCAACCTGTGGGTCACGACCCCTTTGGGGGTCGAACGACCCTTTCACAGGGGTCGCCTACGACCATCAGAAAACACATATATAATTACATATTGTTTTTGTGATTAATCACTATGCTTTAATTATTTTCAACTTGTAACAATGAAAATACATCCTGCATATCAGATATTTACATTATGACTCATAACAGTAGCAAAATTACAGTTATGAAGTAGCAACGAAAATAATTTTATGGTTGGGTCACAACATGAGGAACTGTATTAAAGGGTCACGGCATTAGGAAGGTTGAGAAGCACTGATCCAAGGCATGTACAGTGCCTAAGATCTCAGTAAATGTTACTTCCCTTCTAATACTTCACAGAGGCATGGCACTTGGGAATATTACTGGTGAGGCAGATAGGAGGATTTCATGAGATGGTGAGTATCTAAATGGGGCAGCACCTGAGATTGGGGGACAATGGGGACTAATATATCCACTTTTTGTTCCTTAACAGGTGATGTTATCATTATCATCTTCTCCTTCTCACTCCCTCTGCCCCTCTCTTCCTCCTCTTCCTTTCCTTTCTCCTTCTCCTTCATTTTCTCTTCCTTCTCCTCCCTCTTCTTAAAATTTGTTTTAAAGACATGATAGATTACTCTTAACTGAAACAAATGGCTTAGCCATAATAAATAATTAAGGATTGTTTGTAAATTGAATTGAATTCCATGAAACCCTTGGTTCCTCTGCAATATAGTAGTTCTACTTGGTCTTTATAGCAAATTCTGATATGCTAGGATTTCTTCAGAGTTTGAAGATTTCTTTTGGTATAATTTTAAGTCAACTCTAAACTTTGGTTTCTACAAAGCAAAAAGAATGGGCGCCCTTAGTGTGTTTTTTTTTTTTGTTTGTTTGTTTGTTTTACCATGAAGCAAGAACATATGGGAACTGTAGAGAATAAATATAGCTACCCAACTTCTTTCAATGACAGGGTACACAAAGGCTACATGTAAACACTCAAGAGGGATTTGACAGAGGCTAGAGGAAGAATTAGGATTTTTTCATGTTGTCTCCTCATACTAAATTTACTGCGGGAGCAAACCATTTAGGTGGTCTACAAATATGCAATTAAAAATCATTATTGGTGTATCGTTATAAAAAAATACAGTACACCTTTGTTGTAATAAATTTTCACAATAGACTCCATTAGTATATGCGTATATGATTTTTTTCTGCTGATATAAATTGTTCTTGGGCAAGCCAAGAGAAATTTCTTTAGATAAAAATTCAGTCAAAACCACATTGTACCTACATGCAAGCCAAGTGTTCTCAGGCTACGAGTCCGGGGTCTGTCATGGATGGAAGCAATGATATCACAGTGGACACTATGCTCTCATTCAAGGGTAATCCACTTTATGGCAGCAGAGTTTCTAATGGAGGCCAAGGGATGAAGAAATGAAGAGCTGTGATCAGATGGTATCCAAGCCTGAGACAGGTTAAAGATCTAACAAAGTAAACAAACAAAAAAAAGAGGCTTTCTTGTATGTCTCTCTCTCAAGGTCTTGAGGATTAACCTCCAATGTGTTTCTATAAAATGAAAATATTCAGAAACAAAATAAAGTGGAGAAGGCTTAGGATTAAAGGGAATTTTATTCAATGTTAAGTCCTGAGAAAACATCACATGTGCAAGTGAATTTGAAAAAGTCCAGTATACTCTTTTTTTCTTTATTGATTAAGGTATTACATATGTGTCCTTATCCCTCCGTTGTCCCCCCTCCCCACCCCTCATCCAGTGGACTCTTGGATAAAAGGAAATATGCATAGATTCGGGTGGCTGGTAAATGCGTGTTAATACTGCTGAGATAGATGGTGACTGATTAAAAGGAAGCAACCACACATCCACTCATTTCCCTGAAAATCAGCAGCTGTTGGCTGACAGACACCTTTCCTACACATGCTCTTGCTCAAATGATAAGAAGTGAAAAGAGCTCTAGGCAGGCCTATTTTGGGTTCCAGGCGATCTGTGTTGCTATGCGGTCTGAGCTTAGTGGTTAGGTTGGTGCAGGATGTCATCCAGCAGTGATCATGAAACTTCTAAAAGTTTACTTTATTTCTCAGAAATCAGCTGTGCATGTGGGCTGTCAGAGGTCATTGGATTGCTCTGTTTCTTGGGGTTTCCCCACCCCAGCCCAGGTGAATTAAAGGGATTAGTGGCCTTGGCTTTGTAAGAATTCTTTTTAAGACATCATGTTAAAATGCTACATAAGCTTTCCATTAAGAACTACCACTGTGGGAGTAGTGATCACAGAGGAGCTAAAAAGAAGAAATAATGTAATTCTTAATATGAAGAGAGAGTAGTTAGAATAAGTATTTTAAACATCAGAATGTTCCCATTTCCCAGGCCAGTACACTGAGACGTCTGGAGCTGAAATCCATTTATTTATGACACAGAATCTTAGAATTATAGGTTTGCTAGGAGCCTTCAGGGTCATCTGGTTCAGCCAGTGCTGTGTCCAACTCCTGACTGAAGTGGTATCTACAGTATCTGCCTGCTTATTCCACCACATCTTTTCTCTTCCTTTTTATCCTTCCCCAAACCCACATGGCGTGGCAACACACACAGAAACTCCTGCCCACAAAGAAGAAATGACCAAAGAAATTAGGGTTGAGAAAGTAGTGTGTTTCCATGTCAAGAAAGAATGTATTGGTGTTTTTCTTTAAAAAAAGCAAAACACAACTTTTTAAAAATAGAAGAAAAAAAAAAAGCCTAAGTACCAGCTTAGTAAATATCCCTGAAGTTAGTTGTTTTTTTCTGTGTACTCTTGGCTAAAAAAAATTTACACCAGCAGATGAATCTTAGTCACTCTCCTTGTGTATCAAGTAAACTGCATTAACCACTGTTTGGTTGTAGGAGAGCCCTGAGGGTGCAGGAATGCTTCCTTTTAGATTGAAAATGCGAGATGAAATAGAATATACTAAAATTTGTAGAAGTAAATAAAAGAATCTACTCCTAAAATAAAAAATAAATTCTACAGCAAATAGATTACATTTATACAAAATGTTATTAATTTTAGTAGAAAATAAGATCAGTATGCATGAGGTAGCTGAAGTAGTGGCTGAAAAAGCTAATGTGATCTTAGGCTACATAAATAGATGTATAGTAGCTAAATATAAGGAATTTATAGTGTTGCTGTTCTCTGTTACGATCAGAGCATACTAGAAACTTATATTCTGACTAGAGGCGAGTGCACGACATTCATGCACTGTCAGGGAGGGGGGTGTCACTCAGCCCAGCCTGTGCCCTTTTGCAGTCAGGGAGCCCTCAAAGGATGTCTGACTGATGGCTTAGGCCTTCTGAGGAGGGCTTAAGCCCCAGTAGGACATCCTTAGTGCTGCCACAAAGGCAGACTGCTGAGCTTGCCAGCTGTCAGTCTGGCTTGTGCTGAGCAGTGTTTCACCTGTGGGAGTGTACTGACCACAGAGGGGAAACTCCTGCATTGAGCGTCTGCCCCCGGGTGGTCAGTGTGTATCATAGCGACCAGTCGTCCCACTGTTTGGTCAATTTGCATATTACCCTTTTATTATATAGGACTAGAGGCCCGGTGCACAAAAATTTGTGCACTCGGGGGGGCTCTTAGCCCGGCCTGTGCCCTCTCGCAGTCTGGGACCTCTCGGGAGATAACGACCTTCTGGCTTAGGCCCGCTCCTGGGTGGCAGAGGGCAGGCCCAATCCCTAGGTGCAGCCCCTGGTCAGGCTCAGAGCAGGGCCGATTGGGGAGTTGGGGCGCCACCCCCTGTCATGCACAGAGCAGGGCAGATCGGGAGGTTGTGATGCCACCCTTAGTCATGCTCAGGGTAGGGCCGATTGGGGGGTTGGGGCACTGCCCCCTGTCACACTCAAGGCAGGGTCGATGGGGAGGTTGCAGTGCCATCCCCTGTCACTCACAGAGCAGGGCCGATCAGGGGGTTGGGGAGCTCCCTTCTATCAGGCACAGAGCAGGGCTGATCAGGGGGTTGGGTTGCCTTCCCCTGTCACGAACAGAGCAGGGCGGATAGGGAGGTTGTGGCCCCGCCCCCTGTCACACACAGAGCTGCAGGGCGATCAGGGGGTTTGGGCGCTGCCCCCTGTCATGCTGATCCTGGTGCCAGGAGGCATATTACCCTTTTACTATATAGGATAGAGCCCTGGTGCATGGGTGGGGGCTGGCTGGCTTGCCCTGAAGGGTGTCCTGGATCAGGGTGGGGGTCCCCACTGGGGTGCCTGGCCAGCCTGGATGAGGGGATGATGGCTGTTTGCAGCTGGTCACACCCCCTTCAGGGTGGGGGTCCCCAGTGGGGTGCCTGGCCAGTCTGGGTGAGGGGCTGAGGGCCGTTTTCAGGCTGGAGGGTGACTGAAGCTCCCAACCGCTCCTTTTTTTCTTTTTTTTTTTATTCTGGGCCAGCTTTAGCTCTGAGGCTTGGCTCCAGCTATGAGGCCTCCGCTGCTGAAAGCAGGTTTCTGGCCTTTGTTTACCTTCTGTATTTGAAACAATGTTGCGATCCTGCTGGCTGAAGCCCGGCTGACTAAAGCAGGTTTCTGGGGTTTTGTTAAGCTTCTATATTTGTTACAATGTTTCTTAGAGAGCAGCTCAGAGGTCGGCAGCAGCAGGCAGGGAACCTGGCTTCCTCTGTCACTGGAGCAAGCAAGCCTCCCTGTTCGCATCAGCTGCCTGGCTGCCGGCCGCCATCTTGGCTGGCAGTTAATTTGCATAAGGATATGCTGATTAGCCAATGGGAAGGGTAGCGGAGGTACGGCTAATTACCATGTTTCTCTTTTATTATATAGGATAAGAGAACTACACTCTTCAAAGGGCTACAGACACACTGGACCATAATCTAAGAAGGGTGCCCAGTATAGAAAAGGAGTGCTAAATGTTGTCATGTGAGGAACAAATTGGAGATTTTGGAAGACACTTAGAATAGGGACAGAAATATCTAGAAATATTCAAGGACCAGGATGTATCTCTGGTGACAAGGGGTGGAACAAGGACCAATATGCCACATATTAACAACTAACATTGTTAATAATGTATTACATGTTAGGCACAAGACAGGCAATACATAGATTCACTCATGGAAAATAGACTCTGAGAAATGAATAACTACCCAAAGTTTATGAAGTTGGGATACAAACTCATACAGTCTGACTCCAGGACCCACATTCTTTAAGTACTGTGCTGTTTTACCAATGCAGCAACATATGTTTCAACTCAATAAAAAAGACCTCTCTAACTGTCTGGAATGTTTAAAGATTATATGTTATCTTACTCAAAAAAATAATGCATACTCTGTCACTGGAAGAATTATAGGGAGGCCATATTACTGCTTGGCAGCTAAGCTGAAGAAAATATAGTCAAGTCATACACTTCAACTACATGTGCCAGCCTAATTGCTGGTAGGTGTGGATCAGGGGATGAGTTTTGGCTGATGAAATGTGAATGAAAGTGGTACATGCCACATCCAGGCTTCATTTCACCCTCTATGTTTGATACTCACCTTCTTGCCCCATCTGCTGCTGAAAGGGGAAGCCTTTAGATATCTAAAGGAAAACAGAGCCACAAGATGGAAGAAACCTGGGTCTTTGAAAGACATAACCCCTGCCTCCTAATCTGCATTGGAATAAAACATGAATAAGAAATACACTTTATTGTGATTAAGCCAATGAAATTTTGAGGTCCTTTTTTAAAAGTTATCTGGCTCTGACTAATACAGAGTATACTAGAGAAGGATTTAAATAATTGATCAATGGTTGACATATCTATCTTTTAAAATCTACTCAAACTCGGCATACTTTGATTTTTTTTAATAAAAAAGCAAACTGGATTTTCAGAACATCCCAGTAAAAGGACAATGATTAGTAACTCTTGGACAAGAGGAAAAAATCAGAATTATGAAATAAACAAATTCTTGGTTTACAAGTATCTGAATAACTAGGCTCAAGATAAGCCTAGAGAAACCAAGATGGCGGCATAGGTAAACACGGGAGTTTGCTGCCTTGAACAACCACTTCAAAAATACAACTAAAAGACGGAACAGACATCATCCAGAACCACAGGAAGGCTGGCTGAGTGGAAATTCTACAACTAGAAGGAAAGAGAAAAGCATACCGAGACTCAGAGGAGGCGCAGTGCGGAAGTAAAATACTGAGGTGGGGAGGTGCATGTGGAGCGGGCTGGCGGCTGAGGGAGTGGTTGTTGTTTTCAATCAGGAGGGAGTCTCAGGCTCTGAGCTCCAGTTCTGGGCGAGTCTCTAGGGACCCAGACTCATATGGGAGAAGTGGGACTGTCTGGCATGGGTCAGAACCTGAGGGCAGCTTTCTCTCTGAGCGGCTTGCAGTGATTACCCAGACACTGAGAAGCAGAGCCTCTGAGGGCAAGACTGAGAGCAGCCATAACTGCTAGTGCTGCCCTGTTGAGCCCATGGGACCCGCCCCACCCAAGCCATGCAGGGAGGCTTTTGCTGGATAGCCTCAGGCAAAGGCTAGATTAGCACCTCCCTAGAGATCCAGGAGCCAGGAAGCCCAGAGGTTAGAGTGGGACCATCCAGTTTGCAGCTCCCTGGAAACATAAAGGACACACTCAGGGGGCAGACTCAGTGAGCACCAAAGCACCATTGAAGCAAGTCTTGCCCCAGAGGGGTGTCTCCAGCACAGAAGTTCTCTCACTGCAGACACAGCTGATTCTCACAGCCAATTGGCCTGGAGGTCAATTCCTCCCAGTGATACCTACAACAATCAAGGCTTAACTACAACAAGACTGTGCATAAAGCCCACAAGGGAGTTCACCAAGAGTGTCCTCCTCAGGTAATTGGGGAGGCTGAACCACTGGACCCTAGAGGACACTCAGCACAGAAAACCACTTTTTCAACACAGGGAAGCATAAAAAATGCCGAGACAAAGAAACAGGACACAAATGAAAGAAATGGAGGAAAGCAAACTGCTGAATATAGAATTCAAAACCACACTTTTAAGGTTTTTAAAGAACTGTCTAGGAGCCGCCGATAAATATAGTGAGATCCTCAAGAAATCTAGTGAGACTCTCGATGTTGTGATAATCAACTAGAAATTAAGCATACACTGACTGAAATAAAGAATATTATACAGACTCCCAAAAGCAGACCAGAGGATCACAAGAATCAAGTCAAAGATTTGAAATACGAAGAAGCAAAAAACACCCAACCGGAAAAGCAAAATGAAAAAAGAACCCAAAAATACGAAGATAGTGTAAGGAGCCTCTGGGACAGCTTCAAGCGTACCAACATCTGAATTATAGGGTGCCAGAAGAAGAGAGAGAGCAAGATATGGAAAATCTATTTGAAGAAATAATGACAGAAAACTTCCCCTACCTGGTGAAAGAAATAGACTTACAAGTCCAGGAAGTGCAGAGAACCCCAAACAAAAGGAATCCAAAGAGGACCACACCAAGACACATCATAATTAAAATGCCAAGAGCAAAAGACAAAGAGAGTATCCTAAAAGCAGCAAGAGAAAGAAAGTCAGTTACCTACAAGGGAGTACTCATACGACTGTCAGCTGATTTCTCAACAGAAACTTTGCAGGCCAGAAGGGAGTGGCAAGAAATATTCAAAGTGATGAACAGCAAGAACCTACAACCAAGATTACTTTATCCAGCAAAGCTATCATTCAGAATTGAAGGTCAGATAAAGAGCTTCACAGATAAGGAAAAGCTAAAGGAGTTCATCACCACCAAACCAGTATTATATGAAATGCTGAAAGGTATCCTTTAAGAAGAGGGAGAAGAAGAAAAAGGTAAAGATACAAATTATGAACAACAAATACACATCTATCAACAAGTGGATCTAAAAATCAAGGGAATAAATAATCTGATGAACAGTATGAACTGGTGATTATAATAGAATCAGGGACATAGAAAGGGAATGGACTGACTATTCTTGGGGGGTGAAGGGGGTGTGGGGGATTCGGGAAGAGATTGGACAATAATCGTGCACCTATGGATGAGGACAGTAGGTGGGGAGTGAAGGCGGAGGGAGGGGTGGGAACTGGGTGGAGGGGAGTTATGGTGGGAAAAAAGAGGAACCAATGTAATAATCTGAACAATAAATATTTAATTAAAAAAAAGATAAGCAAATTGAAACTTATAAAAATGTGAAAAAAAATAAGTGATAGGTTTGATCTTCATAAGTCATTACAAGCAGTGAATTCGGAAAGTCATTTCCTCATTGAACTGCAACTGAACACACATCAATACCATCATGACAGGCAATTTGCTGGGGGCTAAAACCAAAGTTACATAAAACCCCATGCTCAGTATATGAAGAATTCGTATTATAGGTCAGTGGTCTTCAAAGTTTTGAGAACATAAAAATTATTTAAGAACTTGTTTAAAATGAGGATTTCTGGCCTCACCTCCAGAGACCCTTTCAGAATGTGTGGGAAGAGCACCACAAATCAACATCTAATATAATGTCTATCACATAGCATACACTTAGCAAATAGCTTGGATAAATCAATGACCGAGTTTAAGGAACATCCCAGGAATTTCTAATGCAAAGAGTCTATGAGCTACCTTCACAGGGAAAGTTGACCATCTGGGAAAAATCTGAATCAGGGATCATTAAATAAGTTGCTTTCTTTTTGTAGTTCAACATGTCCTGGGAAGAAAAAAAATCAACACCACTTCTTTATGAAGTTGACACTTGTTTCCTGTTAAAGAAGCTGAATTTACTCTAAAAGTAAGTAAGAAAAAGTCTGGAACCAGAGAGGAAATAGAGACATATCCAGGAATTTTAAGCAGAATGAAGTCATAGGAAGCTGTTGTTTTCCTGCTTTTTTTGTTTTTTTTTTTTTAAAGCAGGAAAATTCCACCCAAGAAACAGACCAGTTGATCTTGTACCTGTACTCCCACTTCTGGCACTTATCTGGGTCAAGTTGGGGAGAGTAGCCCCCAGGCCCTAAAAATAGACAACCCACCTTGTCCCTGAGACACATAGCACCTACAGCCATTCTTCCCAGCAGACGTTCTCATAAGCATTCCCCTGGGAGCAGATTCCATGACATTTAGACAACATGCCAGACTGACAAAATCATACAAGGCAGTCTGACCAAACTACTCTTCCCTTCATGCATCCATCGCTCCATCCCAGATCCAGGAGTCACCTCCATTGGTGCTTGTGTAAGTATGTGTAATATGTTTTGCCTTCAGAGGATTAAAGAGAACAGCCTGTGGATTCAGATAGCCTGGGTTCAATACTTATCAGTAGTTTCCTAGGTGTGTGCCTGAGGACCAGCTATACAAGCTTTCTTTTTCTTTTTGTTTTGTTCATCCTCACCTGAACATACTTTTCCATTGATTTTTTTTAGAGAGAGTGGAAGGGAGGGAGAGAGGGCGAGAGACAGACAGAAGCATCGATATGAGATAGACATATGGATTGGTTGCCTCCCACACACATCCCAACTGGAGCTGGGGATCAAGACTGAAACTGAGGTACGTGCCCTTGACTGGAATCTAACCCAAGACCCTTCAGTCTGTGGGCTGACACTCTAACCACTGAGCAAAACCTGCTAGCTCTATACAACTTTTCTGTACCTCCGTTTGCTCATCTGTAAATTGAAGATACTTGTAATGCTTACCTCATGGGGTTCTTGGGAGGATTAAATGAGATAATGCTTGCAAAATGCAGAGCATGCACACAGTAAGTGCTCGAAATGGTGGGCTGTATCTGGATATCATCTGTTAGAAATTCGAGTCTCTTCACTGACCAGCCCACCTCACTAGGACAATCCCGACTTCAGAGCTGCAGGTGCCTCCCTGTAGCTGCTTTGGAGCTGGTCTGTACCGCTGCCGCACACTGTGGGTACCAAGCTTTCCATTAAGAACTACCACCCATGAGATGGCTCTCAGCCTGCCTCATTGCCGGCCTGTGCAATAACTGTGGCTGCTTCTCAGAGAGGAAAGTACTAAAGTTGCCTTCATGACAGGCACACATTGAGAAAAACAATTTCTCAGATTAATTCATAAATTAGATTTTAACCTGTAAGTCCCAACTCTTGATCTCTGAGTCTCACTTTATAAAAGTGAGATTCTTTGTTCTATAATGTCCATGCCAGTCCTATCCTGTGTAATATGGAGACACTGAGGTACAAATGATATCATTCAAAGAACACTTCCAATTTTTTTTTCTAAGCACTTACAGGCTTTTCTTTTTTAAAAAAAGATATATTTTATTTATTTTTTTACAGATTAAAGAGAGAGGGATAGAGAGTTAGAAACATCGATGAGAGAGAAACATTGATCAGCTGCTTCCTGCACACCTCCTACTGAGGATGTGCCCACAACCAAGGTACATGCCCTTGACCGGAATTGAACCTGGGACCTTACAGTCTGCAGGCCGATGCTCTATCCACCGAGACAAACAGGGTAGAGCCAGGCTTTTCTAGTTACTTTCAAAAACTTATTGAAATATTGTTGCATATATTTTGCAGATGAGGAAATTAATATTCAAATGCATTAAGCATCTTTTCCAAGGCCTCACAGCCAGAAAATCGAGAAATGGGATGTAAATTAAGGCTCCCCTGCTCCACAGCTCATGCTCTTTTCATTACACTGGTGAATGAATGCATGAACAAGCCCGCTTTCAGATATTTCAAACGTTTATCAAATACCTATTTTCTACTATGGTCTTGTACTCACTCAGTAAGGTCACCTAAAGTCTGCTGATCACGTGTCCTTTGGCCATTATCAGTGTCTGTAGGATTTTACTTTCCTTTGGTAAAGTTTCATTGTTATTAAAAATAATTATTTGGTTATAAGTGGAAATTTCTGCAGCTCATATTCAGCGGAATGGCTAATGCCAGTATGCAATGTCTAACAATTATGTAAAAAGTCTTTGTGTTAAACCTAAGCAATAATCAAACTAACTAGAAAAGGCATTTTTATAAATTGAAGTTATTTCTACATAGCCACATTTCTAATGGCTATTTCTTAGAGTTGAAATTTATATTGACTATTAGATACCTTCTCTAGGTAGCATTTGGGATCTATCTGCTGATTGATGGCTATTACCACTCAACTGGTCAACAGTAGTTGAAATATAACCATCTTCAACTTTTCTTGTATGATCAATAAATTTTTAGACTAGATTCAGTTAATTTGTTATTTTTTAATTCTTTGGTGGAGTTAATAATAATATTCTTTAACACTATGCCTTCCACAAGTGAATAGCTTGATGTGATTGCTCTTTTTTCTCCCTTATCCTATTAATGAGTCACAGATGAAAACCAGCATGTCTGGACAAGAACAGTGAAGGAAATGCATTTGACTAGGAAAGAGGAAAAATATTCAATGTGATTCAAAACCCCTTGTAGTTATTGAACACTGCTTATGTACTTGTTGGAAATTTAAAAGCATCCAGGCCGGTGTGGCTCAGTGGTTAAGCTTTGACCCATGAACCAGGAGGTCACCGTTCAATTCCCAGTCAAGGCACATGGGTTGCGGACTTGATCCCCAGTAGGGGGCATGCAGGAGGCAGCCGATCAATGCTTCTCTCTCATCATTGATGTTTCTCTCCCTCTCTCTTCCTCTCTCTGAAATCAATAAAAATGTTTTTAAAAAAGAAATTAAAAAGTAATGTATGTTCTCTTTCTGGATCTCAAACCTTTAGATATTAGCTGAGGAAACTGGACTTATACATAAAATACAATTGGACAACACTATGAGTTAGATTTATCTATGAGCCAAAGTCTTTGGCAGAGACATTGGTAAGATGAGAAGTTAGGAAAAGAAATTGTTGCAGACTGGAGTGGATTGGGAGCATGAAATGGGAAGTTGACATGTGACTGGAAAAAGGGTGAGATTCAGAGTTGAACCAGGAAAACAGAGAGAAAGAGAGGTTGCTGGGAAAAACAAGAAAGGATAGAAGCAGATAAGCAATCCTAATTTCTGGGCCTCATCCTCCGGAAATTCTGTTTCTTTGTTACTAATGTTGTGGCCTACCCCATAACAAAGAAACAGAATTTCTGGAGGATGAGGCCCAGAAATCAGGATTTAAAAAAGATTCCCAGGTGATTCTAATGTACAGCCAAGGTTGAGAACCACTGCTCTAGGGAAAGCAATATAAGCAGAGGAGGCAATTCTTAGCAGGCATGCTGAAGGAAATGCCTTCACTGGTATGTCCAGAAATTCAGGTTTGGAAGTTCAGGCTATATGATTATAAATGTACTAGGGGCCCAGTGCACGAATTTGTGCACCTTGAAAGGAACTGTGGGCCGAGAGTCTGTGGTGGGCACAGGGGTGGGTCTCGGCCCATCCTCTGTGCCCCCACCCAGCCCCTCTCACCGAGGCCCCGGTCCCCTGTCTGCCAGCAGCCCTGCTCCCACAACTACTGCTCCCATGCACTGATGGCACTGGCCCTGCTCACACCCACTGACAGTGCGGAGAAATTGGATCTAGCACCAGCCCTGGGTGTGAGTGGGGCTGGTGCTGTCAGTAGATGTGAGTGGCAGCTGCTGCCCCAATTACCTCTCAGGAGCAGAGGGAGATGGAGAAGCCCTCAGGGGTGATCAGGGCCTGCAACTGCCGCTTGCACCCACTGAAGGCACCAAGTGATCGGGGCCAGCACCAAGCAACAGCAGTGGATGAAGCAGTGGCTCTGGTGCCAGCAGCAGGTGAGCAGGGCCGGTGCCGGCAGCAGGCGCGAGGGCCAGGTCAGACTGCAGCGCAGTAGCAAATAATTTTCAGTAACCACTAGAGGCTCACCCTGATGACAGTGACTGGTGTCCCGCCTTGGTCTAGCGACCCCACTCACCTGCTCCACCATCTCACTGTGGCCAACGTCCGCCAATTTCTGAGCGCACCCTCTGGTGATCAGCGCACATTTGGTTGTTCTGCCTTTCAGTCTCTTTGCATAATTAGGGTTTTATATAGATAGATGTGGGGGGGGGGGGTGGGAGGATGACCAATAAGCATTTACTTCAGTCTTTTTGAAGAGAAATCTATTCAGCACTTAACATATTTGTCAGAACCCTGGTTTCAAAATACTTGCTTAATTTCTCCAAGCCACATGAAGGAACACTTTTTTTCTGCCCAAACTCTCTGACCTTACAACCAGTTTCTCCACTGTGTCTACTCTTATGTTCTCTTTAGTACCATGTGTTTCTCATCTTTAAATAAACCACCTGGATGATATTTTTACAAAGATATGCATGTAATTCCATCTCCAATTCTTCATAAACTTTACCAGGAATGGCATTTCTGTAAGGAGACTATGAATCACAAGGACTTTGTCTCTCTCCCCAGCTCCTGATGGCTCTTGACTGTGGCACTTCAACTATACAAAACATATGAAGAACATGGACAAAATACATTATTTTCTTAATGATCACTGCAACTTTCAAGGTACCTGTATCAATTTATGGAAATTTTAACTTGCTTCCTATTTGAGTTCTATTAAGATAAGTTTCCTCTCATGTTCAGAAACTCTTATACACCATAGACTAATTTGGGAGATTAGTGTATCTGCTTTGGCTAAAAGTGAGAGCAGGGTACTGGCTATTTCTGCAAAGTCGCTAAGGGAGCACTCATAGAGGGTAAAAATAGACCATTAATTATTATATGTGTATTTTAACTTGAAGGCATAAAAATTATCTGGGGATTTGTTAAATATGAGCATTCCTGGGTCTACTTGCAGAGACACTAATTCAGAGGGTGTGAGCCACATGATACATACTCTCATATGTACCATTTAGACTTTAAGATGTAATTATGAGGGGATTATAGCTGTACCTACCTCATACAATTCTTGGGTGATTTAATGAAATTTTACATGTAAATAAACCAGTAAGGTTTAGTTATTAAGATTCTTTGTAACCAAATATTTGAATAAAAGAGTCATCCAATAATAGTAGATTATTTTGACAGATCAAAATGGTCCAGCTAGTCCCTCCCCCTGTCCCTACTAACAATTTGTATAATGTTTAATGTTCCTCAGCTAATGTCCTTATATTAATTTTCCACTTTTGGATTATCTCAACTCAATAGTAATTGTGTTTCTATACATTGGGTGTATTTTTAGCTCACTGAGTTTTGTTAACTTTTTGTCAACTTTTGTTTTAACTATGATTCAGCTGAAAACAAAATAAAACAATACATTTTCTCTCCACTGTTCTTCAAGTCAGTGGAAAGTTGACTTTATAAACAAAATCCTAATGTATGAATGTTTTTGTTGTTTTCCTTACTAAGAATGTAGAAACTTGATTTTCTCGTAGCAAAGAATTAGCATGAGATAAAACTTTATTACAAATATAGTCAGGTAATGGAATGTAATTCATTTCACCTAGACACCTTTTTAAGTGAATTATTTAATCTGGTTTTTAAACTGTTTAAAAATATCCTTTAGTTATGAAGTTTATAAATGATTTTATGGTATTGCTACAGATTCTCACCAATATATAGGGTTATAACCATGTCTTGATATCTTTCCATAAACTATAGTTTAAGCAAAGACCTAACCAGACAAAGCCAAACACATTTTATAAGTGCCTTTTCAGGCTTCCCATGAAAAGAAAAATCAGTAACTGTTTATCTCTTAGGACCAAGGACCTGGTGTTCCTGGAATTACCATCACACTTCACACTTATCTCCATGTGGAAATAGGTGGCCATTGTTGAATTCTAGTGAGAATGACACCTCTGAAATCTCTCAGCTTCACAACTCCTACTAAAGCCCTTAGAGAATCTCTTGCATAGTGCCAAACAATATATTTAGGAGGTGATGCTTCTAGAATGAATTGGTTTCTAAAATTAAAAAGGAAAACAATTATGGGAAGTGGAAAAGGGTGAGGTGACAACAGAAAGGAAAGGCTAATTAATGCTAATGAAAAACAAGAGACAGTATAACCTTCTACAAGATGGCCAAGAAACTTCAGGAAATGCAGGAAGAAATATATGATTTGTGTTTGAACCACACTATTTGACCTAGCACATAGAATGATAAATTTTACACAGATTTCTTCACAGAATTATTTGTGAATAAGATCTCAGTGTTCTCAGTATTTGAGGTGTGAGCTAAGAAGACCAATCATCCTGCTATGCCTGATTGAGGGGATTCCTGAGATGTGGGACATTCAGTATTAAAATCAGGAAAGTCCCAGGCAAATCTGAATGAGATGGGCTCCCTGTGGTTGATAAATGCTTTCCAAAGCTCTCCGAGTTGCTCCATTGCTCATTGGAACTTCCCTACTCAGGTTGTGCAAAAGCTAAATTGTAACAAGAGTGAATGCTTTGTTGATGTTTCTTCAGTTCCCTTCTTTGGCATCTGTTCCTTCTTGTCAGTCCTGCTGTTTGTTGAGAGACCCACCATTCTTATCCTTCCCTAGAGCTATTCTTTTCTTTAAGCTCTTTGCCAAACCACTTCTATTATGTCAACGTAAATAGTCCTGTGTCCCAGTTGCTCACAGCCTTGTTTCCTGCCGATCAGCTGCTCTTCATAATGTGCTGTTAGATAAGAAACACCTCTCCTAGGTCACAAAATACTCCATGCAAAAAAAGGTACCTTAAAGTTTAAGGTAACCCTTAAGAAGAAAATATTTTAGTCTGATAGAAGTGAGAAAAGGAGAGAATATTCAGTAAGACAGGACTTTCACCACCCTCAGAAATAGTGTCAACCTGCTACCTGTATACTTTACATAGCATGGCACCACCAATGCTACACAGCGGATAGATATACAGATAAGTGGCAAGCTTCACATTAGTTAGATTCATAAAAAAAGACATACATCAGACCTTTGTGAGGGTCTCCGACTTCCTTCCATTCCAAATATGTGTCCATTATGAATGGATCTCAAAAGCATAATTGCCAAGAAAGTCTATGTCCATAAATATTTTAATGTCTTCCATGAAATGCATTCCCATCATTACCCATGTAATTGTATGTATAGTATTCTGCACAAACTAGGCACTCAATAATTATTGATTGGCCAATGAGGGTCATTACCTAATGCACCATGATCATTTATGCAAGGGGCCCACAGCAATCAGTGGGATTTCATACATGTCTTTTTTTTTTCTTTGAGAAAGAAGCAGATAGTGGCTTGTCTTGGGTTCCTTGTTGTGGAGGGTGGGGTATGAAAAGGAATAGAATAGTAAAATAAGTACGGAACCATAGGACATGAAAGAATGAGAGAAAAAAGACAGCATAAACTACAGAGAAAAGCAAATAGAACCTATTAAAAACTAAGAATTTTGGGGGGTACTAAAATGCACATTCATTTAAAGAAAAAGATTCTCAAAAGCAAGTCTTCTCTGTTCTTGATAATAAAAATTAACCACTCTGGCTAACCTGCCTCCGGAGATGAAGAGTGGAGTCAAACCAAAAGCACCTGAAATTGAAAACAAAAGCCAATTTACATTTCATTTAAGAGAAGCAAACAGATGGGCCAGATAATTATTTCAAAATGTAGTTTACAAAGAGAAAAACAAATCTGGAACCCAAAGTCAAATGAGCTTGAAATAAAAAGCAAAGCAATAAAAAGAAATAAACATGTATAGAAGCTACTACCGCCTCCCTCCGTCTATGGTAGTTCTGGAACTTCTCTTTCTTTCCATCTTCTCACACTCAGGGGCAGGCTGAACACTTCAGCAGATTGTCACTTCCTTATATGGCACCAAACTTGTAAATCACGAACTCCAGGAAAACATAGGAAACTTAATTAAAGGCTAAAGTTCGCCTTGATCTCCAATGTGGACTTTAAAACAAAACCAAAAAGTTTGCTTAAGAATATTTGCATATCTACCTATTAGTTTGAACCATGTTAAGTTGCAGTTTTTATAGGTTAAAAAATGAGTGCATATTAGCAATTTCAAATGATTGAAACCAATACCTCATAATTTTGATTATAGGAATATTAATATCTTAAACATATGCAGCTAAATATAAAATTAGGTATATTCCTACTTCTTGCTTAATTAAAAGATAGTTTCCTTTGGTCCCTAATTGTTCTGAACAAGGTGAGGACTCAAGTTCAGGAGCTCAGAGGTCCAGGTCTGCTGTTTGTCCAGCTCTCACTTGTTCTGCTGACTTGGTCAGGTATTATGTTCTGAGTGGTCACATGAAACATTGGTTGTGGCTTCGCTTTCTCTTGTTGGGGTGGTTTTCATTCTTGACACGTCACTGTCTTTATCCATATACTTTATACACTGGTCCTACTTTCTAAATTAGCATGTTTGCTGTTATTTTTACTGCTGCTTTCCCACATTTCATATCTTTCTCCTACTATCTCTTAGCCGTACATTTCTAGTATTTGCTCCTGTAAATGCTGCCCGAAAGAGCTTCTCTTTTTTTCTCAGCACATTTCCTTTGCCTTCTGTCAACTACACAAAGGTGGCGATTTATTTCCCTCCTGAAGTCTCATAGCTTGGGAGGCAAACTTTTTAGCAATGCCACTGAGAAGAGAATTCCCCCAAAAGGGAAACAAAGTCACTATCTCTCATTTCCTAGTTTTGAGAAACAAGATCCAAAGAATTCATTGCCTCAGCATTGTTAGCTGAAGTTCAAGTTCAGGCTGAGCTGGGGGAAGCAAACAACTTCTGAGTGCTGATTAAACCTTTGGGTAGCTATAAATCAAGCAGACAGACCATCACAAGTCTTCACTGTCAATTACATAAAGAAATGAGGAGTCACTAATCAGATAGTCTACATGTTATATATCCTATCAACTATAGTTCAAAATTCAGGGTTTTGATCAAACACACGTGAAGATGGGAGTTGGGTGTGTAAATGAGATTATTGTCCTGCTGGTGAAGGATGGAGCATGGTTTGGGACAGACCCAGGCCATTGGCCTTTAATTGTCAAGGGCTCAACAAGAACACTTTATGGCAAAGCTCTCTCAAGATTCCTCAGGAGTTATGAAAAAATATTCCAATAGCCATTTCTTTATGACATGACATTCAATGGATAAATTTGGGGTAAGCAGGATTATTTATTTAAATCCTTTTTGAACACTGACCTTCATTTTCTCTAGGCAGTGGGACTCCAGGTTCAGGGCCATGGGAAGCTCTGGTCTAGGTAATGTGAGACCACATTGTCTGTAAAGAATCTGAAAATAATAACAATCTAGACTGTTATCACTATTGCCATGCATCACATTTCTAAACAATATCAATGGCAGAATACTCATCCCTAAAAACAATCTTTTCTTGATCTACATTCTAAGTAATTGTTGTGGTTACCACTGAGTTGTATAATACATGGGTAAGTTACAAATTAGCACATTTTTATTACTTATCCTTTCACAAACATTCAATATAATCTAAAAATTATTTTGGAAAAAATCCAGGTCACATGGACCCAAGTCACATGGACCCCAGGTAAATGCTTGGAGCAAGTTCATGAACCTAGTCTGTGTGGTACCATGGTACCACATATTCCTGCTTTGGAATCACAGATTTATATCAATGGAAATAATACAGCAATTGTAAAGAGAAAGAAACAGAACTGGAGTTGCTTCAATTCTATCATTCTATGGGATGGCTTGGAATTTTTATTTGTGGTTAAATTTTTAAAAAGTGAAACGAGTGTGAATTGCAAGTTGTAATAGTTTTTTGGTTTTTTTTTAACCACAAATTTTTAAGACATGAAGTATTTTCCCAAGCTTAAATAGTATCACTAAAAGTGTATTTTTTTTTTCTTTTTAATATTGGTGTTTGCTTCAAAATTAAAGAACAAAACAAGAAAAGAATAATTATTGCTGATTATTGCAGGATTAGTACCAAATATAAATTTGTGGAATAGAGGAGGAGGGTGATGAAATGCTCGCCTGGGTGTCAAACACACGAGTCCTTCACTGCTTCCAGGGAATGCTTGAGCTGGTGCTGGGAGCTCACCTTCATTTTCACCCTCCTAGGAGGCTCTGTGACAGGTGGCAGGGCTCAGGCCACGGAGGACCCGGGAGAGGATGCCACCCTGAGCACAGAGACCCAGGCTCCATTGACACTTAAAGGGTTTTTATTAGCACAACCTTCAGAAGCCACCGTGGAACGTCTTTGAGATAAATCTCTGATTTGAAAACATTATCTCTATCTTTGGAAATTATGCTCCCAGATTTTAAATGATGCAGGGGAAAATGAGGCTGGCAGGTCCCCCCTCGAGATCTGAAAGACCGAGAGGCAGCAGGGCCCTGTGAGGAGAGGAGAGAGGTCCTGGCTTCTGACGCCCTAATGTGTATGGCAGGCCGCTGCTGCCTGGACGTGCAAAATTCTGAGCACTCTAAGTCTGTTCCTCACCCCTAAATCCTTCTTACCTCACAGGGTCGTGGGGAAGGTGCACTGAGACAAGGTGAATAAAGAGCAGTGCCCAGCTCAGAGGAGCACCATGACATCGCCAGCTGTATACACAGCAAGAAGGAGAGGCCCTTTACAGTGCTCTCTCATTCTAAAGATGGTTGAAGGCAGAAGGTATGTGTGAAGAACCCAGGAGGACTGTCTCAGGAAGGGGGTGCCCACAGGCCTTGATCTGCCTGGAAAGAGCCTAATTGGGGCTGAGTAGCCACCCTGGTTATGGACATGCCCCTTTATACTCAGAAATGCCCAGTTTGGATAACATTAGAACTTTCCACCATTTCATCAAGGAGGAAAACAACCCAGAAAGCATGAAGTGCTTGATTGGGATCACATGTAGTATGTAGCAGAAATTCGTCTTGCCCTCAAATCTTTTTACTCACCATGTAGCTGCTCAGGATTGGGAAGAGCCTTCCAATAATCCTAATTTTTCCTACTTGCTCCAGCCAGGACTAGGTTATGACTACCTCTGTAGATTTTAACTTCAGCTACTGCTGAATCCCAGGTGTCTGTAACCTCAGAGTGCCACGGGGAAAAATGAGGCCAGAGGGCAAGCAGCCCCTACCCTAGCATCAGGATTAGCTCTGTCTCTTTTGTTTCCTGGTATGATTGTCTCAGAATATGCAGCTGAGTGCATCCCAAGGCATTGGTTACCTAGATCTTTCTGTTCCTTTCTGCTTTGAGTGGGTTCTTGCCTACCAGGCCCAAAGGCATCCCTTGGAGTCTAATCAGGAGTCTTTCAGCTGTGAGTGACATGAACCCAGGTCAAACTGCAAGGAAGTATGAGCTCAGAGAACTAAGTCCATGAAGAAAACTGGCTTCAGAATTATGTGGATCCAAGAACCAGGCAATGGTCCCTTCTCCCCTACTTCCTCCCTAGTGAGGTGGTAAAACAAGTGTTGTCAACCCCAGACTCAAATAATACCATGGTACTTTTCATAGAAAGGAGAACTTCTCTCTTCCATGGTCCAGCCATTATGTTTCATTGCACTGACCTGGTCCAGCGCCACAGGGAAGGATACCAGTCCCACTCAATTTGCGAAGTCACAGAGGAAAAGGGATGTTCCCCAAGGGAAAAATCAAGACACCATCAACAGAAAAGAAATGAATACTAAACAGACAAAAGTAATAGGTTTCTTTACACAGACCTACTTAGATATACAGTGTCCCTGATTTCTGTCATGACTCCATGGGGCTAATGGCCTATTGGGGCTGAAATTCTTTCACCTTCAATCTTAGTTAAATCTCTGGATGCACCTCTGGTCCCAGCACTGACCTTATCCACCGTTACCAGCAGCCACCGTGTGACGCAGAAAATCCTTGAAAAGCAGAGCGGGAAAGGCCCTCAGAGCTTCCCAACCATTTTACTCGGAAAGGAGGCTGCAGAAGCTCCATGAGATCTATGACAAAACACATTGCTGCTTTTTAAATTTTCCCAACTGGTTATTGGGGAGAGTAGTTCAGTCAGAGCCAAAAATCCCGGGAAAAGAACAGCTGATGCCATACGGGCTAAAGAAAGGAGGACTGGGTGGAAGAAAAGGTTAGGACTCTATCCAACCTTTTATAAGTGACTAGTTTTTAAGGTGGGTGTTTGTAAATATAGGCTAGAGAATATTTTTGTCATTAATGTTGAAGTTAAACTAAGTTTATTTGTATTGAACAGCAAGACATTTGCAAAGCCTCCTCTTCCTGAAAATCATGAAAGAAAAATCCTGTCTCCTCCCAGAGAATGGATTATTAACAAGTGCTTGGAAAAGTAAAAAATTTCAAATGTTACATTAAAGCACATTGGAATTTTAACAATATTTGTAAAATAAAAAAGAATTCACATTCACAAATGTTTGGTTAAATTATATTTTGTTTTCCAGATGTAAAAAATAAAATAACTGTACATTTTTTTAAAGGCTGACACAACTATACATTACTAGTAAAAAAAAGAAAGGTTACCACAGCAAACATTAACTTACACTCTGAGTGGAGTTTTTAAAAGAACAGTATTTAGGTGGGGGAGGGGCTGGTATGGCAGAGGGTAAAAAATAAGATGCCCACATTCCAACCTGAAAAATGTGCAGAAAGGCCTCTCTCATGCCTCATGCTGTTAAGTGTCCCCCACACTTTTACACTGATTCTGTACCTCCCTCAGGGAAGGCCCTCAAATGTCACTATATCTGAGAAGCCTTCACTGATTGCCCAGGCCCTTCCTGGTCATTCAGATTTATTGCTTTCTTCATTTAATTTATCACTTCCTGTTGTTATATTACATATTTATTTTTTATTTTGCTCAAGTGTCTGCTTTTCTTGGTGGACTAGGATCTAAGAGCCAGTTGTCTGTTCTGTTTACCACTATATTTTCGGGGCCTCAGCAGAGCTTGGCACCGAGCAGGTGTCAACAGCCATCTGTTGAAAGTACTAATTGTAGAATGAATATCTGAAAACAGCACTGATAGCCAAATTTCACAATAAAAAGGATAACATTTGTAATGATTTTTTTAAAATTACTTTAAGTTTAAATTTTAAAAATAGAACCTGGTGGAAATTTCTACCAGTTTCTCAACCTACAAAACTCTGGTTCGGCCAGGGTGGCTCAGTGTTTGAGCGTCGACCTATGAACCAGGAGGTCACACATAGTTCAATTCCTGGTCAGGGCACATGCCCCGGTTGCAGGCTTGATGCCTAGTGTGGGGTGTGCCGATCAATGATTCTCTCTCATCACTGATGTTTCTATCTCTCTCTCCCTCTCCCTTCCTCCTGAAATCAATAAAAATATATTTAAAACAAAAAACTCTGACTTCATGCTGCTGAATATGACCCTGAACACAAATGATTTCGGGGGAAGAAACAGCTGTTGTTGTCTGTTTTCCTCAGTGGTTATCTCATTGTTGGCCCATTTTTAGATACTTTAAAAGAAAAACAACTACAAAAAATCCAAACATCCTAACTTTTAGGCACCATGTGAAAACCTAATTTCATTGTTGACTAGATGGCAAATTATATTTGGGGAGAAATCTTTTTAATAGTTTAACAACTAGGTCAGTCAGTATCTGTTGCTTCATAATCCCATATAAAGAAGTAACTAAATAAATTTTAACTTTTTTCCCATTCACTCTAGTATTTTTTAACAGACACCATATAATATAATGGAGCACAGTGGAAAGATGAACAAATCAGACTTTCAGGTTATAAATCTGGATCCACTGTTTGATCTACTGTGTGAGTTTGGGCAAGTTACCTATCTTCTGAAATCCTGTTTCCTCATCAGAAAAATTGAGAAAATAACAAAAATTATATCATCAAACTCATGGAGGCAAATGATTTAAAACAAACAAGAACAAAAAGTCCCTTTTAGAATCTTTTAAAATAGGGCCTGGCATTGAGTAAGTATTTGCTAAGTAGTTATTAAGATCACTTCTTTATTTATCCTAGGGTTCCTTTTGCTCAAGAGTTTAAAATTTTAACTTTTTTGTGCATTGGTAATTTGAAACAAATTCAACAGTTTACTTAAAAAATCCAATCCCCTGTACCTAAAATATAAGCCTTGCACTAATTATGTTACATGAAAACCAAATTTACATAAGATATCCTATATAATAAAAGCCCAGTGACCATAATGGCAGAACGACCACTCAACCAGTCACTATGAGGAGCACTGACCATCTTTTGGTCCCTTTCCCTGGCCAGCAAGCTCCGATTGCCAATGGCAAGCTGGGAACTGGGGTGGGTAGCAGAGGGAGGGGGGCGGGAATTGGCGAGCAGGCAGAATGGGCTGACCTTTTGGTCCCTCCCCCTGGCCCGCAGGCTCCAATTGCCAATGGTGAATGGGGAACCAGAGTGGGTGGCGGGGGATACAGGTCGTGCCAGGCCAAGGCCCTTGCCCTGTCAGTCGCCCCACACACAGAGGGTGACCCTCGGTGGGAACGGCCAACATCTTGGTCCCTCCCCTGGCCAGCAGGCTCCCATTGCCCTATGGCGAATGAGGAAATGGGGTGGGTGATGGTGGGGGATGGGGCTAGGAAAGGTGGCCCTGATCATAGGCTAGGCCTAGGGATCATAACCGTGCAAGATTTTGTGTGCTGGGCCTCTAGTCTATCCTATCTAATAAAAGAGAAACATGGTAATTAGCCGTACCTCTGCTACCCTTCCCATTGACTACTCAGGGCGATATGCAAATTAACTGCCAGCCAAGATGGCGGCCAGCACCCAGGCAGCTTGAAGCGAACATGAGGCTTGCTTGCTTCAGTGACGGAGAAAGCCAACGTTCCCCGCCTGCCTTGCCGGCCTCTGAGGTTGCAGTTTGAAACATTGTTACAAATATAGAAGCTAAATGAAACCCCAGAAACCTGCTTTCAGCCAGCTGGGATCTAAGAGCTGGAGTTGAAACAGTGTTTCAGCAGCCGAGGCCTCAGAGCTGGAGCCAAGCCTCAGAGCTAAAGCTGGCCCAAAATAAAAATAAAAAATAAAAAAAGGAGCGGTTGGGAGCTTCAGTTACCTGCCAGCCTGAAAACAGCCCTCAGCCCCTCACCCAGACTGGCCAGGCACCCCAGTGGGGACCCCCACCCTGAAGGGGGTGTGACCAGCTGCAAACAGCCATCAGCCCCTCATTCAGGCTGGCCAGGCACCCAAGCGGACCCCCACCCTGATCCAGGACACCCTTCAGGGCAAACCAGCCAGCCCCCACCCGTGCACCAGGGCTCTATCCTATATAGTAAAAGGGTAATATGCCTCCCAGCACCGGGATCAGTGTGACAGGGGGCAGTGCCCAAACCCCCTGATCACCCTGTGGCTCTGTGTGTGACAGGGGGCAGGGCCACAACCTCCCTATCCACCCTGCTCTGTTCGTGACAGGGGAAGGCGCCCCAACCCCCTGATGAGCCCTGCTCTGTGAGTGACAGGGGGCAGCGCCCCAATCCCCCGATTGGCCCTGCTCTGTGCGTGAACAGGGGGTGGCGCCGCAACCTCCCCATCGACCCTGCCTTGAGTGTGACAGGGGGCAGTGCCCCAACCCCCTAATCCGCCCTACCCTGAGCGTGACTAAGGGTGGCATCGCAACCTCCCGATCTGCCCTGCTCTGTGTATGACAGGGGGCGGTGCCCCAATTCCCCAATCGGCCCTGCTCTGTGCCCGACCAGGGGCTGCACCTAGGGATTGGGCCTGTCCTCTGCCACCCGGGAGCAGACCTAAGCCAGCAGGTTGTTATCTCCCGAGGGGTTCCAGACTGCGAGAGGGCACAGGCCGGGCTGAGGGACCCCCCCTTCCCCCCGAGTGTACAAATTTTTGTGCACTGGGCCTCTAGTATATATATAAAAGCCAAGTGACCAGAATGCCAGAACAGCTGGAACGACCAGAATGACCAGTGGCTATGATGTGCGCTGCAGCCGGCCAACTGGCCTTATCTGGGGGCAGCCCCTCACCCCAGCCAGCCCCGCCCCTGATTACCCCACCCACAGCCAGCCCCACCCCTGATTGGCCCCACCATCAGGGGCAGGGCCAGCCGACCTCCCACAGCCCTCCCCCAGCCGGCCGGGCCCCAGTCATCCTCCATCAGGGCAGGCTAGCCGGACCCAACCCCTGCTCGAATTCGTGCACTGGGCCTCTAGTTGTAGAATAAAGTAAAATAAAATAAAATAAAGTAAAATAAAATAATAAAATAAAATAAAACAGAGTTCACTGCAAGAAAATAAAATGCATTTCAAAAACTCTGTGTTTGTGAATATCTGTGTGTGTGTGTGTGTGTGTGTGTGTGTGATATCATTTAGTTATCTGTATAAAATGACTATCATGATTTAGACTAAGTTTTCTAAAGAAAATGAGAGAATAACAAAAGTCCTCTTCATGCCTAACTTTTGTTGGGGACAAAAAGGGAAGAAAGAAAATAGCATGAAATGATGAGACCAACTGATGAAAATTCATTCACAATGATTACTTTCAAGAGTAATTTCTCTCAGGTAATTCATCAGACTGTTACTATGGCTCTCCAGAGTGGTAGCTAATGTAAATGAAGCTACTAAAAGCGGCTTTTCATGGTAAGAATATACTCAAGCAATAATGCTTTAGAAATCTATCCAAAGCATTTGGAGGGGAATTCAAGAGAAGAAATGTCTGCTTTTTAATTTTTTATTTAAGTTAATGGCTTCAATACACTTCGTCCCTGACTAATAATCAGCAGGCACTTAAACATATCCAGTCAGGAAAAAGAAAAACAAACTCATTTGGATGAAATAGGAACCCAC
This sequence comes from Myotis yumanensis, assembly GCF_028538775.1. Taxonomy (NCBI): domain Eukaryota; kingdom Metazoa; phylum Chordata; class Mammalia; order Chiroptera; family Vespertilionidae; genus Myotis; species Myotis yumanensis. The sequence goes on along the minus strand of NW_027223754.1, from coordinate 126,636,537 downwards.
CTGGGTTGTCAGTATCTGTGTTTGATTTCAGTATTCAGATTCTGAGCCAGGTTTTTTGTGAGATTGTGGCAAATATCTCAAATTATTTTTGCCAATTTCTCTTAGAAAAATAATGTTTCATGGATGGATGTCAAGGATTCTAAAATTTATTAATTTCAAAAACCTTTCTTCAGATATGTATGACTCGCTCAAGGTTTTATTGAAAAAAGAAAAAGAAGTACCATGTAGTGTGAAACATTTTAAAGGATACCCTCTTTCAGAAGCTCATGCAAATAGCATTAGGAATGCTCATGTTGAGTAGCTATTGTTTTTGCTTTCTAGATACCTACACATTGGCTATCATAACTAGATTGGTTTTAAAACAGCTCTGACCCCCACTCTGCATGGAAATACTCACTGAGTAGGGAGCAGCAGATAAGGGAGCAGCTGAAAGTTGTGTTTAGAGGAGCACCCAAGAAGCGTCATGCAAAAGAAGACATACTTTAAGGTAGGCTTTGCATATACAGAAGAGGTAGGTAATTCTATGTAGGACAGAACCTCTTGTTTGGAGTGACAGGTAACAGAAGAGGGGACACAAGAGGAATTATACTTTCCATAGACCAAATTCGCAGGTAGGAGGACTGGCTCAGAGAAAGGAAGTCATCTTGGCCAAGACTCATTGGCAGAGAACTCTGAAACCAGTAACTAGTAAGAAAAGATTGACTAGAATAATCTCATCAATGACAGGAAAAAGAGTTGTGAGCAATAATCCAGAAATTATTGGGTTTTAATGTTAGAAGGTATTTTGAGACTATTGCATTTGAAAGGAGAAGGCATCTGACATTCTTCAAATTCTTTCAACAATGGATTAAAACAAGGTCTGAGTTGACTCAGAAAAAAGTGTTAGCTCTAGTCAAACTTTCATCTAACTCCTCTTCTTTCTCCATGATAAAACAAATACATGATTTTTTTTCAGACCCAAGGCAAGAAATCTGTTTCAGCAGAGTTGTTTTACTTCTACAGGATGTGCAGAGGTTGGCTAATTGCTTGGGCTCCTCTGGACAGCAGCTTTCAAGATGGCCCCACATGAGTGAGCTTTTCCATGTTCCCAACTTCCTCATCCTCCCTATCTCCTTTTTCATTTGTTGGTGATGACAGTGTCTCTCCTTTCAGCCAGATGAAGTCCCCTCTCATTTGATAAAACCTGCTTCCAGGGAAAACTTTGAAAATGTGTCCAATAAAGGCTGATTGTCTTCCTCTTCTAGGGAGGAGGTTTGCACCAGAATAAGGAAGCTAGTCTGGGGACTTGCAGTCAGCAGGGAGCCAGAAACTAGTGAATTAATATCAAGAGTTACCACTTACTGACCACCTAGCATGTGCAGGCACCGTCCTTTTATGTGGACAAGGAGAATGGTGGTACCAGTAGGGCCTACACCTCTTATGGAGGTGTTTAACCTACATAATCACACTATTCAAGAGAACCAGGCATTGTTTTTGTTTTGTTGCATCAAGTGGATTACAGTATACAGTACAAGACCCAAGGGTCAAATAGAAATACGCTAAACATTTTAGGGTAAGGGAGATCAACATGAGGAAAAGTAGAACCAAGACATAAGTATAAGCTAGCAAAATGTTGGAAGCATAGCCTAGTAGTTAAGAACCCAGGCTGCTGGGTTCAAATTCTGGCCCTTGTTGCTCACCAACTGTGTGGGCTTTGGGTATTCCTTAACTCTTTGTGCCTCAATTTGAGGGATGGTGATTATAGGCTTATCAAGAGCACTAAATGAGTTAATGTTCATAAAGTGCTTAAAACCATGCTCCATAAGAGATTGTTAATAAATAAAAATCTCACCCTAGCCTATTTTGCTCAATGGATAGAGAGTCAGCCTGTGGACGGAAGGGTCCCAGGTTCGATTCCAGTAAAGGGCACATACCTGGGTTGTGGACTTGATTCCCAGTAGGGGGCATGCATGAGGCAGCCAATCAATAATTCTCTCTCATCATTGATGTTTCTATCTCTATTTCCCTCTCCCTTCATCTCTGAAATCAATAAAAATAATAAATAGATAGATGATAGATAGATAGATAGATAGATAGATAGATAGATAGATAACTAAATAAATAAAAATATCAAGAACTGATTCACTCCGATCTAAACTGACAGCTCTGACTCACTGGCAATGTTCCAGCAGAGGTCCTGGAATATAAGCAGACTCCCTGGAGGCAAGGATGTTTGTTTGTTCTTTAGCCTTTTGTCTAGATCAACACCTGGGGTAGATCATACTCCAAAAATATTCTTGAATGAATAAAAGAACCTCCTTTGTAGTCGCACAGAAGAGTTTTGTATGGGTCCAAATTTGGAGACAGTGACCTCTGAGGAATTTTCACCTGTAGGTTCTGTGATTTCCTTAATGAACTAATGCACTGGAATGGTACAGTACTAAAAGTATATCCAAATAATTTGAGACAAAATTATGTCCACTTTTTTTTTCTTCCTTCTTCTCTCCTTTCCTTTTTCTTTCTGATTGTGTCTATGAAATGAGTGCTTTTGTGCTTTTATTCTAGTTAAAAGATTACACAGGAACATAAAGTATGCTATCTAGGGTCTCCAGTCATCTCCACATGTGTCTAAGCATCATCTTCTTTTACAGTATCGCATCTCCAGGCCTTTCAGTCGGGTCAGGCTGGCATTTCACTGCCCTTTATGTGTCTGACAAGTGAAAACAGAGAAAGAAAAGCAACTGGAGTGAAGAAAACCAGAATCTGCACAGCAGTTTGGAAGATGCTGTTCAGCCGGTTCCCACTCAACCTGCCTCATCAAGCCCCCAGCGTTCATCTCTTTGCTCATCTCACACCCCTTATGTGGTGACAGGCCTGCAATTCCTTTCTCAGGGCAGAGCCTCTCCCACACTTCTGGTTGTCACCCGCCACTTAGACAGCTGTGCAATCAATACCTGCAAAGCTGACCTGCCTCACCTGGGAGCTGAGATGAGCTCTGATTCCTCAGCTCTCACACTGAGGACAAAAATCTCCCAGCAACAAGACCAAAAGATAGTAGAGGCCCCTCAAAAACTCTCTCCTAGAACTCTCTCCCAAGAAATCAGAATGTGACCGCTCACTTCTCCAAGGAACTGAAACAGTCAATTCAGCTACTTAGATCAATTTAAAGAATCCCAAATCCCCACAATATTACATCATTTTGGCTGGAACAATGAAATCACTAACTTGCTGACAGTTGCTTGGACTATCTGTAGACATAGGAAAAAATACTTTTAATCAGGTCAAGCCATTCTGCCTTTGGGATTATAAATTTACTTATATTCTCAAAGAAAAATGTTCAGTTATAGTGGGGATAATATGATTATTCTTTTAGCTCAATAAGCAACCAAGAGTTCTTTCTTCATACTTTGACATTTAATCCATCAGAAATTGGTTTTGGAAAACTGTTTCCTATGAAGCCATTTCTGCCTGTAGGAATTTCTCTAAAAATCTGGACTATAGGAGGGAATTCACAACCTGGACTTTCATGGGCCATGATTCTGCATCTTTATCCCTAACAGAAGATGTCACCACTATTTTCTCTACAGCTACTAATGTTTGTTAAAATCAAATATTAAGCATCTTAAAACACAATACAATATACAAATCATGTACTATAGAGTTGTATACTTGAAACCTACATACTTTTATTAATCAGTGTCACCCCAATAAATTCAATTATTTTTTTCTCACTAAAAAGAGGAAAACAAAAAGATTATGCATCACCGTGTAATGGAAGTCCAGCAGGCCGCAGGGGGACACAGGGTGAAACCTTTCTCAAGGGAGTGTGGCAGTGACTTCACTTCTCTAAGCCTTAGCCCCCTGGTTTACAGAGGTGAAAATACCCGCTTCAGGGACTGTTTCTAAAACCACTCCTTAGTGATTCCTTCTGACAGCCCCCGAGGAGTCCCAGATTGCGAGAGGGCAGTTCTTGGGTGATGCACCCTGGAATTGGGTTCCCTCCTCTCTGGTTCCGGAGTGCGTCACCTGAGAACCACTGCTGCCAAGTCACCGCAGCTCCTGCATTGAGTGTCTTTCCCCTGGTGGTCAATGTGCATCATACCTACCAGCTGGTCCGATGGTTGCTTAGCCTTTGATATATATATAGATATGTATATATCTATATCTATATCTATATCTATATCTATATCTATATGTATGTACTAGAGGCCCGGTACACAAAAAATTTGTGCACTCGGGGGGGAAAGGGAGGGTCCCTCAGCCCGGCCTGTGCCCTCTCACAGTCTGGGACCCCTCAGGAGATAACGACCTGCTGGCTTAGGCCTGCTCCTGGGTGGCAGAGGGCAGGCCCAATCCCTAGGTGCAGCCCCTGGTTGGGCTCAGAGCAGGGCTGATTGGGGAGTTGGGGCACCGCCCCCTGTCATGCATAGAGCAGGGCGGATCAGGAGGTTTCAATGCCACCCTCAGTCACACTCAGGGTAGGGCCGATTGGGGGGTTGGGGCACCGCCCCCTGTCACACTCAAGGCAGGGTTGATGGGGAGGTTGCGGCGCCACCCCCTGTCACGCACAGAGCAGGGCCAATCGGGGGTTGGGGCGCTGCCCCCTGTCATGCACAGAGCAGGGCCCATCAGGGGGGTTGGGGCTCCAAACCCTGTCACGCACAGAGCAGGGCCAATCAGGGGGTTGGGCGCTGCCCCCTTTCATGCACAGAGCAGAGCCCATCAGGTGGTTGGGGAGCTCCCCCCTGTCATGCACAGAGCAGGGCCCATCAGAGGGTTGGGAAGCTCCCCCCTGTCACTCACAGAGTAGGGCCGATAGGGGAGTTAGGGCACCGCCCCCTGTCACACACACAGCAGGGCGGATCAGGGGGTTGGGGCGCCGCCACTGTCACACTCAGGGCAGGGCCAATGGGGAGGTTATGGCTCTACCCTGTCACACACAGAGCAGGGCCTGTGGGGGGGGGGGGTGGTTGGGGCGCCTTCCCCTGTCACACACAGAGCAGGGACGATCAGGGGGTTGGGACGCCGCACCCTGTCACACACAGAGTCACAGGGCGATCAGGGGGTTTGGGCACTGCCCCCTGTCAAGCTGATCTGGTGCCAGGAGGCCTCGTGGCTCCGCTGATCCCGGTGCTGGGAGGCATATTACCCTTTTACCATATAGGATAGAGGCCTGGGGGCTGGCTGGTTTGCCCTGAAGGGTGTCCTGGATCAGGGTGGGGGTCCCCACTGGGGTGCCTGGCCAGCCTGGATGAGGGGATGATGGCTGTTTGCATCTGGTCACACCCCCTTCAGGGTGGGGGTCCCCACTGAGGTGCCTGGGCAGTCTGGGTGAGGGGCTGAGGGCTGCTTTCAGGCTGGCGATTGACTGAAGCTCCCAACTGCTCCTTTTTTCCTTTTTCTTTTTTTTTATTCTGGGCCAGCTTTAGCTCTGGCTCTATCTCTGAGGCTTCCGCTGCTGAAAACAGGTATCTGGTTTGTTTGCGTTCTATAATCGAAACAATGTATAACTCCAGCTCTGAGATCCCGGTGGCTGAAAGCTGGTTTCTGGGGTTTTGTTTAGCTTCTATATTTGTTACAATGTTTCAAACTGCCAGGTCAGAGGCTGGCAGTGGCAGGTGGGGAACATTGGAGTCCGCCAGTCACTGGAGCAAGCAAGCCTCCCTGTTTGCTTCAGTGCATGGCTGCCGGCCGCCATCTTGGTTGTCAGTTAATTTGCATATACTCACTGATTAACCAATGAAAAGGGTAGCGGTAGTACTCTAATTACCATGTTTCTCTTTTGTTAGTGTAGATATGTATATATGTGTGTATATATACTATATATCTATATCTATATATCTATATATATACATATATACTATATGTCTATATCTATATCTATATATCTATATAGATATAGATATATAGTGTGTATATATATATACACATATACATATACATACATATATATATAGATAGATAGATCTATATATATATATATATATATATACTAGAGGCCTGTTGTATGAAGAGATTCGTGCAATAGGCCTTCCTTCCCCTGGCTGATGACACCAGTTTTCCTCTGGCACAGGGGACCCAGGCCTTCGCTCCAGCCGCAGTGGAGAAGCCAAGCCTGGAGGCTTCTCCGCTCTGGCTGCAGGGGTGAAGGTAAGCCTCTTCAGTCATCTTCAGTCTTCAGTTTTTGCTCCGTGCCACCATCTTTGTTGGGTTAATTTGCATACTCATCCTGACTGGCTGGTGGGCATAGTGGAGTGACACCAATTTGCATGTTTCTCTTTTATTAGTATATATATATATATATATATATATATATATATATATACAGGGTGGGCAAAAGTAGGTTTACAGAGTATGCATGTACTCTTGTACTATTATTGTATTATTCTTGTATTATTCTTGATTAATTATGGTATTACTTTTCATACAAACAACTGTAAACTTACTTTTACCCCACCCTGTATATATGTTACCTATATATGTTCATTCACTGCCATTAATTTTTATAAATTAATAGTGAGATTAATGTTTTACATATACAAAGAGAAATTGTTTCTATCACTCTATTACTACAATTGGTATATATCAAATCATCCTAAATTTAATGGCTTAAAGCAGGGGTCCTCAAACTTTTTAAACAGGGGGCCAGTTCACTGTCCCTCAGACCGTTGGAGGGCTGGACTATAGTTTTAAAAAAGACTATGAACAAATTCCTATGCACACTGCACATATCTTATTTTGAAGTAAAAAAACAAAATGGGAACAAATACAATATTTGTATTTGTATGTGGCCCGCGGGCCATAGTTTGAGGACCCCTGGCTTAAAGGAACAATAGTTGTTTATTTTGCAAACAAATCTGCAGTTGGGATGGGTTATCTGGAAAGATACGTGGCATCAGTTTGACAGAGGACTGGAGCAATATGGCTGATTCTTGTGACTGACAAGTTGAAGTTGGATGTTGACTAGGAGCTCTCTGGGGGCAGAGGATTGATTCATTTCCATGTGGAACTCTATATTTGGCCTGGACTTTCTTTTGGCAAGGTTGAGGGGTTGCAAGGATGAGTATTCTAAGAAAGAGCCAGGATGAAACTGTATTATTTTTTAAGACCTGGGCTTGCCCTAACTGGTTTGGTTCAGTGGATAGAGCATCAGCCTGCAGACTGAAGAGTCCCAGGTTCGATTCTGGTCAAGGGCATGTACCTTGGTTGTGGGCACATCCCCAGTAGAGGGTGTGCAGGAGGCAGCTGATCAATGTTTCTCTCTCATTGATGTTTCTAACTCTCTATCCATCTCCTTTCCTCTCTGAAAAAAAATCAATAAAATATATATTTTTAAAAAAGACCTGGGTTTGGAATTAATGTAGCTTCATTTCCACACATTCTATTTTTTAGAAACAAGTTAATATGACAAGTTTATATTCAAAGGGACATAAATTAGATTCTATCTCTTGATGGGAGGAGTGTCAAAAAATGTGAATAGCCCTAGCCAGTTTGGCTCAGTGGATTGTCAGCCTGTGGGCTGAAGGGTCCGAGGTTCGATTCTAGTTAAGGGCACATGTCTAGGTTGTGGGCTCAATCCCCAGTGTGGGGTGTGCAGGAGACAGTCAATCAATGATTCTCTCTCATTGATGTTTTTATCTCTCTCTCCCTCTCCCTGCCTCTCTGAAATCAATAAAAATAAATTTTAAAAAATGTGAACGTGTTTTAAAATTCCAAAGTGTACCTATTGGCCACAAATTATTTACATTCTCCCACATGCAAAGAACATCCATACATTCACCCCTTTCAGGACTCTCCAATGTCTTTATCAGACTTTAGGTTCAAGGCTCAGAATCTTATCAATTCAGATCCAGGTACAAATGAAGCATTTTGTGTACCCTTCTTCTCAATCTGAACACCTGTGGACTAAATAAAACCTAAATATCCAATATGCAATTCTGTGCTATTCATCAAATACCACTATAGATATTGTGGCTGAATATAAAGGAAAATGAGCACACATATCAGTCAGTTCATAGGATTCTGAAATCCAGCCAAGCAAAGATTTCCAGTTTCCTTTTTAGGTCTCAGTCCTGCTATCTAGAAAAAGTCCCCTGATGCTCTTGGGTCTCCCCTCCAGGCTCTTGGTTTCTCCTATTAAATCTTCTTTCCTTTTATATCAAACGTGCCCTGGATTTGAAGCTGAGTAGCTTTATCATCCTGCTTCCTGCTCATGGAAATTCTGGAGTCCAAAAGACCTCTTTGTATTTCACATCATTTCTGTCCCTTTTAGTCCACTCTGTCAAAATATTAATAAACAAGATCTTTTTATTGTATTTTTTGTGTTAAAAAATGTAACTATGTGTGGTGATAGCAAGACTTAATGTGGTAATCATTTCACAATATACACAAATATTGAATCATTATGCCAATATAATGTTATGTATCAATTATATCTCAATAACTCCTCTCCCCCAAAAGAACACACAACTCTGTGGGCATCTTGTTGTTCTTATTGGCATATACGCCATTAGACAAAAACCCCATCTGCAAATCTCTTTGATATAACCCTTTCTCTACCATGGGATTCTTGGAAAGCGGCCATAGCACCATATCTTAAGATTATCAGAAGTCCCATTTTCTAGCTGAGTTGACCTGATGCCCTTAGATTCTCAGAGGAATCTTGTTTCAAAGGATGTATAAGTCATTACCCTAAATCAGGGGTCCTCAAACTTTTTAAACAGGGGGCCAGTTCACTGTCCCTCAGACTGTTGGAGGCCAGACTATAGTTAAAAAAAAAACTATGAACAAATTCCTATGCACACTGCACATATCTTATTTTGAAGTAAAAAAACAAAACGGGAACAAATGCAATATTTGTATTTGCATGTGGCCCGCGGGCCGTAGTTTGAGGACCTCTGCCCTAAATCTTCCTAAGGTGTTAAACAAAGGCTCTGAATTTTGGTCTTGATTTTTGGCCTGACATCCCTTCTAACTATGAGACTCCTCTGCTGTACAAAGAGACGGAGAATGAGAAATAATTTTATATTTAAATGTATCAAGTGCTGGATCTTTCATATATTTTGTTAAAATTTGCTTGAAAATTAACCAGTTCCTTTTTTAACTCGTTTCTCTACATACTTATATGTGACTAAAAGAAGCCATTTGACATTTTCAACATTCTGCCTGGAATTCTTCTTAGCCAAATCCACCAGGTCATTAGGTATCTTTTGTATTTTCTATGTCACTACAGGTGACAGTTTTGCTAAACTTTCTGCCGCTGATAGGAATCATTTTTCTCTAGTCTTCCATAACAATGTCACTTCCTTTTATCTCTTCTAATAGGTTCCTCAAGGGCCATCAGGCTCCTACTAACAGTTTCTTCAAACCCCTCCCAACTTTTCCCTACCACCCTCTCCCAGAGTCAATGCCCCATGTTTTAGGTTTGTTATAGCAGCACCCACCTGCCAGTTTTCAGAACCTATTTCTATTATCTATTACCACATGGAAAACAGCTCAATCAGTGGCTTAAAATAATAATAGCACTTGTTTTGCTCACAAATCTGGGGATTGACAGGACTTGAGCAGGCAGTTTTCACTCAGGATCATTCATATGAGGTTGTAGTCAGACAGTGGCTGGGACTGACTATCACAGAGACTCATCACTCACAGCTGATGTCTGTACTGGGAGGACTCAAACAGCTGGGGGTTGGGAGAGCTGGGGTTACTCAGGCACCATTCTCTCAATTCGGTATCTCCCATGGTCATTCCATGTGGTGGACACAGGGTAGGTGAATCTCTTACACGGGAGCAAAAGTTCCCAGAGGGATGTCCCAGGAGACACAGGCAGAGGCTACAATGGACTTTTTCAACCTAATCTTGGAAGTCACCCAGGGTCTCATGTCCAGCATTCTATTGGTCAAGACGGTCACAAAGACTTTCCAAGTTTAAGAAGGGGATAGGACATGGACTCCACCACTTGACTTGTCCCTCTGATAAAGAATTGACAACATATTAACTCCACCTCAGAAATGCTTTAAGGACTATTAATTTTAGCCATAAAGGTGGTCCAAACTTCTAATAATGGAGCAGATTTGTGCCAATAATGTTATAAACCAGCGGTTCTCAACCTGTGGGTAGTGACCCCTTTGAGGGTCGAATGACCCTTTCACAGGGGTCGCCTAAGACCATCGGAAAACACATATATAATTACATATTGTTTTGTGATTAATCACTGTGCTTTAATTATGTTCAATTTGTAACAATGAAATTGGGGGTCACCAGAACATGAAGAACTATATTAAAGGGTCGCAGCATTAGGAAGGTTGAGAACCACTGTTGAACATACCATGTGTGAGGCTATTGATTTGTGTGGATGGTTAGGAGGGAAAGATAGACTTTTTCTAAAGTGATGATATTAATCACTTGAAAATGTAGATTGGGAGGAAAAAATGGAGAGGATCTAAAGGAAGCAGAGATATCAAATTCTTAACACATAGATAAATCCATCTTTTTAGGAAAGTTAGACTATATTATTTAGAACAAGGAAGGTTGAAATGATACTCTTTTTTCAAATTTAGGGAAACTCCAAGGTACAGTATGTTCTAAGAATATCAGGCTTGCAGAACATGCTCTATAGGAGGCAGGCAGGAAATTCCCTTTGCACAGAGATCAATATCTTTATACCCTGCTCTGCATATGCAAATAGGGAGCTTGCTCTCAATTCTTGTGGCCTTTCAGAAAAGTACAGGGATATTTCTTTATGTCCTCTTTATTTGTGTCCTTCATAGAAACCAACCAGTGATTCTGTTATTATTATAATTTAACATTAATTTATTCTTTTCTCTGAGAATCTCATACCTTTTGTACAGGAGCAGCCAAGTTCAGAATCATGACAAAAATTAGGGAAGCAACACTTGAATTTTGCTATTTTACCCTTAGGCTACCTTGTCTCTGAGCCTTGTTTTATTCTTAAGTGTATAAGGATTGGTAGATCTTAACTTCTACTAAATGGACTCCTATAAACAATGCTGTATAGGTCTTGGAATGAGAAGTGAGTAGAAAACATAAAATGTCTTTGAACTAATGTCTCTTCAAATCCCACTCAAGGTGCTTTTGTTGTGAGATTAGGTAGTGGATCCCTTCCTTCCTTCCTTCCTTCCTTCCTTCCTTCCTTCCTTCCTTCCTTTCAGTAATTCATTTATTCAAGAGGTCTAAATTTTTTATGTTTAAGCCATCATTAGATCTAGATTCATCTGAGCAAAGCCATGTATCTGACACATCCCACTTTTAAGGATGTTTTTGTTTCTCTGGGTGTATCTGGTCTGTAACTCTTGGAGAGCATCAGTCCTCTGCTGTCAGTGCTTGTTTCATATGTTTACGCTTTGGGCCTCTGCCTCTTTCTGCACTTAGCATGAACCATTTTGCATTGCTGTTTGTTTTTTAGTGGCTTGGTCTTGCTCCTCTATCTATACCCCATGTTCCACAATGCCTGGCATATTTGTAGGTACTCAATACATATATGAAAAAAGAATGAATTTGTTTTTCCATCACCTTCTAAAATGCCTATCTACATTAAGCCAGAGTTGGAAGTTGGAGATGATGATGCTTCTAAACTGGGTACAAACACAGAACCTCTTGCTTCTGCCATTTTGAGGAAGTTATGTGAGTGCTGGAGGTGAGATGAGAAAGGGACTGACAGATGCTTCACAGCCGGTCCATTCTACAGAACTCCAAGGAGTACATTGGTGGCTGTCCTTCATTCCACATGGCTGTACTACACATGGCCAGGTTCTTTACCAACCCTGATTCATTTCTCACCTCCGACCCTGTCTTTCTAATCGACGTATATTAGGTCACTATATATTTTAAACTCAGGAAAAGATCTGCTGTCATACCAGCTCTCAGCTAAGGAGTGAGAGCCATGGTATGAAAGTCTAGCATCCCATGGCAAGCACACTGGAATAGGCTAGGACTGATTAAATGTTGGCACTGTGGAATACAAGGGCACTATTTACATACTTTTCCGTAATTATGGCCTGCTAGATTTGGCTTCTTCATGCTACAATCAACTGAAAACATTCCGTTGCTGGGAATCATTTATCTTCTAATCAATCTAGCTTGGCAGATCTCGTTATTCCTTATTATTTTTAAAACTATTAAACTAAACAATAAGTACCTTTTCAGGGAAATGCTGCCTGGGAGGCAGCTTCTGGAGAGGGTCCCTAGTTCTATTTCTGATATCTAATCAGTTCTGTTCCCTCTAAATAATTAAATTACTCAGATTGTTCTTTTGTGCAAATGACCTCATCTGGGACAGGAATCTTCCCCTTTGCCTTCGTCCACTTTAACTTCTATTTTTAACAAATGTAAGTTCACTGAAAACGTACAGTGCTGATCTTCCCTGTGCTTGTTAATGCCCATTGTGGACATTTTGTATTCACAATAGCGATTCGCACAAGTTCTTCACGTGACCACATGGAAGTGCAGACCCAGTGGAGAGAGACAACAGGACTCCCTGAGTCCTATTCTCTCGCATTGTCCAGCAGTCAACAGGAACACTTCGCTTTAGGTACAGGTATACCTGGATTCCAATGCTCCCAAGCCACGCCATTTGGATAAGTAACACCTCTTTATAAGTCTCAATGCTCACTTCTGCACAGGAGAGTGGTAAGCTGTTATATAGAAGGAGCATTGTCTAGGTAAGCGAGAAAATGCTTCTGAACAAACTGAACTACCAAGCAAATAGAGACAGACTTATAGATAGAGAGCAGACAGACAGCTCTGGTGGGGTGATGGTGGAGGGTTTAAGCAAAAAAGAAAAAAATAGAGGGAACTTATGAATATGGACAACAGTGTGGAAAGGGGGGTAGGTGGAGGTGAAAGGGGGCATAGAGGGAATAAATGGTGATGGGGAAAATAAAATGTAAAAAGAAAGAAAAAGAAGAAAATGCTTCTCAAGTATTCAGCACTGAGCCAGTTCAATCAATAGTATTCATTATTATTACAGCTCAATAATGTGTGTCTCCTGTGTTTCTACTGGGAAAAGGGATTTAAAACCTTCTTGTCATAAGGATGCCAACTACTGCAGTATTTGTTTTCAAGTTCACGGGGTCCCTCCTTGAACCTTTAAAAATATGGAACACACTATTTTGGCATGCTTGCCTTGGTGGTGCCGGTCTTCTCAGGGTTTTTCCACATCCCAGGACAATGTTGTCTTTACCCACTATAGACACATTTAGGATTTCTGGCAGGGGCCATGCTGACTAAATAAAATGAACACAGGTTTTGTAGCCAGAGACCTGGGCGACTGTGGGAAATTCATTAACATCTCTGAGCCTCCATGTTCTCAGTGTGATGGAGTATAAGACATGCTCTGAAAGGTCGTCATGAGTGTAAAAGAAGCGAGATCACTGTGTAAAATACTTTAGCTTAATACTGACAATAGAGACAGGCACAAGCACAAGGAGAATCTACTATGTGTCATTTATTACAACTAATAAATATCCCTTTCCCTCTCCCCCACCCTCATGGCACATGTAGCCAGTGTTTGAAACAGCTAAACTGAATGCCAGGGGCAGAATGAGTAATTGCTACAGGAAAACAGGCCCTACGCATTTATTTGTTTTTATTTTATATTTTTAAATATATTTTTATTGATTTCACAAAAGAAGGGAGAGGGAGAGAGAGATAGAAACATCAATGGTGAGAGAGAATCATTAATGGGCTGCCTCTTATACGCCCCCTACTGGGGATCAAGCCCTCAACTCTGGCATATGCCCTGACTGGGAATCAAATCTTGACCTCCTGGTTTAAAAGTCAATGTTCAACCACTGAGCCACACCAGCCAGGGGTAGGTGGGTGGGGAGGGCGTGTGCATTTATATAGTGAGAGATGTTTTATGGGATTTGGTGGGTGATAAAAAAGAATTGTTATAGTAACTTTATAACCTTGATACGAAAGAGACAGAGTAAAGAAAGACCAGTTCTCCTGTTAAACATTTGCCATTTAGTATATTGTTCTCTTTGGGGAAGTCAATGTATTTTCTTATAAACCAGGAAGAAGTAGACTCAGATATTTGAGAGGAGGAATGGACCTTAAGTTCCATGGGGCACCATCTGCATTTCACAGAGAGGAACAAGCCCAAGCCCAGAGAGGCTGAGGAAACATGCCCACGGTCAGGCACTGCCCTGCGTGTGGACTGCCTCCAGAGAGCTCACTACTCACTCTGCATCTTCTGGAAAGTGAGGTAAGAGTTGCCCAATCAAACCCTGAAATAAGGTCAGTTATAAATGCCAGTGGCAGCCACCTTCTCTTTTATTGTTTAGAAAATGCTCTTCTGAACGTGTTATCAGGAGACAGACTGAGAGAAAAAGGGTATGTGTTTTCCCAAGTCAGGAAGCCAGGGGTAACAGAATATGCACTTTCTGGAGGAAGATGAGGCCATAAATCGTCCTGAAGGACAGACTGCTCCTGAGCTGCTTGTGAAATCCTGGCTTCTTGAAAACATACCAAAGGCAGTGGAGAGTGAGATCCGTAACTGGGTGCTTTCTGCAGCGCTGTGTTGGATGGAATGTGCCTGTGACTGGATCTCAGAAACGGTCCGCTGGAAAGAAGGGTGCACTGTTTCCCAACAAAGGGAGACCAGGAAAGAAACCAACTTTTGTTTAGCTTTTCTGGGCCCCGGAAGTGTTTGAGAATGGCAGTCGGGATTTGAACCCAAATTCAATGAAATTTGAAACCCGGGTTTATTTTACAATAAGCCAAAGAAATCTTCCACCTCAAACCTCCCCCTGGCATGTTGACAAGCAAGCTTCTCTTATAGCCCGGGGGTTATAGAGTCCACCGCCAGGAATCGTGTGCAGGGCTAGGGGAAGGCCGGTAGCTCCAATGCTTGACACGAAGGCTGAAATTGCAGGAACTACTCCGGATGAGCCAGTCATCACAGTAGGGAAGTTGATTTTTGTGAACCAAAATCTGAGGCACTTGCATCACACCATAACGTACACAGATTAAACTGATTCATTAGGCTAAGAGTTAAGATCAGACCTTGTGTGGGAACCTAAAAGTTTAAGATAAGAGAGGAGAAGCTTGCCCAGACACAGACTGTCAATGGCCAAGAGGTAGATTCAGGGAGTGGGAATTCCCTTTCACATGGCAAACCAAATGTTTCCAGACTAAAATTTGATTACATGTTATACAGAGTATAATCAACTTCTAAATTATGAAAGTAATAAATAACTCATTTTTTACAAAAAAAATGACAGTTCAAACTTTATACCCAAACATTCCTCCCTCTTGTAGACTCACTGAACTCTGAGTGTTCTTGTCTCTCTCTCCTCCTCTGAGAAAGTGCATGTGCCTCCACGAAATGAGTTCATTAGGAGTTCAGAAGTGGGAGCATCATGTTCTCCCTGTTCAAGGCCACATGTAGTGGTCCTGGGTCCAGACAAGTGGAGCTTTTAAAAAAAGAAAACACTTGAGGCAACCATCAACAAAAGGTGCCTTCACCTTCTGTCTCCTAGTCCACTGGCAATCCTTGAGGGTAAAGCCCTCTTCTTGAATTGAGGCTCTGGAATTCCACCCCATTTCTCCATTTTCTCCAGTCTCTCTCTTCTATAGGGATCATCAAGTCCGTAATGCTCCCTGGCCATCTAGAAGGTGGCATTTACAATTTATAGCACAGCTGATTTGGGACTCGTACTCAACTCCTCTAAACCTCAGTGTCCTCATTTGTAAAACTGGAAATAATAAAGCCTGCTTTTAAGCCTAATCCTATATCGATATTAAGTGGGATAACATAGATAAAGCACTTAGCATATGAGTGACCCACAAAACGCAAATTCATAGAACAGAGTACAGCGATGCTCAAGCTTGACTCCTATTCTGTTGATTTCTCCTCTGGATAGTAGGACACTTTTGCTTTGAGGCCCTGGAGCCTGGGTCTTAAGGGAAAGTGAAGTCTCTTCTGGACAGACTCCACCAACCTGGTATTTCTATTCTGCATAAGAAGAAGTTAATCTCTTTCCAGTCTCTTGCATTTTGAATTGGTTGTTTCCTTCTCCTGATCTCCAGCCCTCCCAGAATTTCTCCCCCAAAGTACCTGCCCAGATCAAATTCATGGTTCTGATTGTTCAGGATCTGTTCATAATTAATTCAAAATGTCTCAGATTTTCTTTCAGGCCTTATTTTTTTTTCTCAGACACTTCTCCTAGGCTGCATTCTTTGTTTGCAAACACCTGGGATCCACATGGATTCTTCTATTTTTCACAATTATTTACCCTAAACAACTGCATAAACATGGGCGAGCTTCCAAACACAGGTGGATGGAAGGTTGGGTGTGTATATGTTAGTCACTTATTCATCAATGCATTATTCATAAACTACTTATTGAGTGCCTCCTAGTACTTGGCATTTTTTAAATCTTAGAGGATATGCATATCAATATAAAGTAATTCCAGTCCTCAAGGAACTTAATTTGGGGGAAGATAAACATAAATTTTTAAATACAAAGTTATTGGCTGCACATTAGAATCACCTTGGTACAATTAGAGAAGCCTGACACCAACCCAAATCAATGGAATAAATAACCCTATGAAGGGCCTGAGTATTGGTGTGTTTTGATAGCTTTTCAGGTGACTCCATGGTGCAGGTGTGTTTGAGAATCCCTTAGATTGAGAAGAGCATGGAATGCTTTGATACGACAAAGAAGAGACTCTCATCTTAACTGATAAGCTACAATGGCTGCCTAGGAGAGATGACTCCTGAGCTCAATCTGAATAGCTGAGTGGTCCAGGTGAAGATGTGGGAAAGCTGTCCAAGCACAAAGGAGTAAGGTGAATTCACAGAACTGCAAATAATCCTGGGTAGACTTCAGACAGTGCTAAGGTTTTTGGAGTTTTATCTGGCAGGAAAAGGGGGGCCACTATTGTACTATGAGCAAGGAAATTAGTCTTATGCACATTTGAAGTACCAGGACATCGACTGGGGAAGGAATTTTACTTTTATTGTAACTTTATCCCACTAAGAATTATCTCCCCTTCAATAAAACTTTCAAAACTGTTGGCACCTCCCTTGGTTTCAGACATTACAAACAGGAAACTCTACCCATGGGCTAACCTTTGCCCTATCCTTTCCTGAAACCATGAACAGCTGTTCTACTATTTGGATGTGCCTAGAATAAGGAAGGACCCTTGGCATCCTGAGGTGACTGCAAAGAATGATGTGGCTTCACCTGGATTAGTCACAGTACAAGCAGGTGATCGCAGAGTCAAATGTATTGAGATATTTTCATTTTAAAAGTATTTTGTCTCTGATAGGATACTGTTACCATTGGCAGGGGAAACCCAGGGATCATACAGAGGAAATATAATTCATTCCATGGAAGATGGCCTGAACTCTAAAGAATTAAGCAATAATGACACTTGAAGTGCTTGTTCCCTAATTTTCAGTACATGGGTCCATTCACACATCAACCAAGTCTTTGGGGGTAGCTTTAGATGTTGGTGTGGTGGAGATGTTATATTGGTTATGTTTGGGTGTTGATTTTTGCCTTAAATCTAAAATACACTATACATTTAATGACAATATTTCAGGCAAGAAGGAGGAAGAAGAGGAAGAAAAGGAGAAGATTAAAGTTAATGTGTGTTTTAATTGTGAAATAATCTAGTTCCAAAAAATGTTGAAATATATGTATAGTGGTAGGGATGAGAAAATATATGTTCTATTAGTAAAAACTCCAAGAATGGAAATCAAAGATTTTTAAAGCTGTTAGAAATTTTATAATCAACTAGAGGCCCAGCGCACAAATGTGTGCACAGGTGGGGTCTGATTGGCCTGGCCCCAATCAGGGCAGATCAGGGCCAGGCCTGTTGGGAGGAGGAGATGGCAGGAGGTTGGCCATCTGGACCGTTCCTGATTGGGGCCCGATCAGGGTTGGACTGGCCAGCCAGGGGAAGGGGCTGTAGGCAATTGGAGTTGGCCCCACCCCCAAATGGGGTGGGAGGGGCCCATTGGGGGTCAGCGGCCAGAGGAGAGGCTGTGGGAGGTTGGCTGGCTAGCCCTACCCCTAATTGATGTAGAGGGGACCGATCAGGGGTGGGGCCAGCCAGATGGAGGAGCCACGGGCAGTAGCTGCTGGCCTTGCCCCTGGTGGGGGGGGGGGGGGGCTGATTGGGTGCTGGAGCCGGTCCATCCTTGCTGCTTGACACAGTTGCTGCAGGGAAGAAACATCTGCACAGCGTATGTTTCAAGGGACCTGGCGTATATGGCATACTGTTCTTAATATGTTTGCTCACCTTCTTGGTGCTATGTGTTTTAACCAAGGTCACCTCTCTGAGAAAGATGGTTTCCCCAGGTAGGGATTTTCCCCTGAAGTTAGGGAGGGAATAAAACCCCTTAACTAAGTGCCAGGAGGGTAGTTAATCACTTTAACTACTAACAATCACGCTTAAGCTACATAATCTTTACTCCCTGGAATGGAGATAAGAAACGCCCTAACCTTTGGAATAGAAATTGATAGGATTAAAATCAACTGGTATAAATACTGATGTAACAAGACAACAGAAAACAGAACCTAGAGACAGAACCTAGCAAGAAAACATGGCAAGAGAACCTGACTAGAACCTGGCGACAGAACCTGTCTGGAGATCCGGGCTGGAACCTGGCTGGAGAACCTAGCGAGAGAACATGGACACAGAACCTGGCTACAGAACTTGGCAAGAGAACCTAGAGCCAGAACTTCACTGGAGATCCTGACCAGAACTTCACTGGAGATCCTGGCTAGAGATCCTGGCTAGGCTGCTGATCAACTGAAGACTGTCTCTGTGTCATTCCTTCATCGCCAACTCCGTCCACACCTTTGGGGACCCCTGGACCTGCTGGGGCTGGACCCCAACAATTGGGGGCAGGGCTGGTTGGGGGAAGAGGCTGTGGGTCGATCAGGGTGGTGAGGGCTGATTGGCAGTGGAGCCGGTGGTGGGGAGGGGCTGTGGGCAGTGGGCCGGCTGGCCCTACCCCTAAATGGGTTGGGGGTCGATAAGTGGCCAGTGACCCAGGGGAGTGGCTGTGGGTGGTTGGCCAGCTGGCCCCGCCTTAATTGGTGTGTAAGGGGGGCTGATCGGGGGTGGGACCAGCTGGGGGGAGGGGCCCTAGGAGGTTGGCCAGCTGGCCCTGCCCCTGATCGGAGTGGGGGGGTGCAATTGGGAGTGGAGCTGGCTGGGGGGAAGGGCTGCAGGCTTATCAGAGTGGTGGGGGCCCATCAGGGGCAGGGCTGGCCATGGGGAGGAGCCACAGGTGGTTGGCTGGCCAGCCCTGTCCCTGATCGGGGTGGGGGGGGCTGATCTGGGGAGGGGCCAGGTGGGGGGAGAGGTTTCAGGAGGTTGGCCAGCTGGCCCCACCCCCTATTGAGGTAGGGGGGGTGATCAGGGGTGGGGCCAGTCAGGGGGAGGGGCTGTGGGGTGATTGGGGTGGTGGGGTCCCATTGGAGGTGGGGCCGGCCAGGGGGAGGGTCTGCAGGAGGTTGGTGTAGAGGGGCTGATCAGGGGCATGGCTGCCTGGGGGGAGGGGCCACGGAAAGTTGGCCTGCAGGCCCCACCCCTGATCAGGCTGGTTCGCTGGCTACAGTGGGCATCATAGCAACCAGACACTCTGATCGTTATGGTGTTCCAGTCACTGGCTTTTTATATATATAGACTAGAGGCCTGGTGAATGAAATTTTTGCATGGGAGGGGGGTTCCCTCAGCCCAGCCTGCACCCTCTCCAATCAGGGACCCCTTGGGGGATGTCTGACTGCCGGTTTAGGCCCAATCCCTGTGGGCACCTGGGCTGTTTTTGGATCTTAACTATTATAAATTACACTGCTATAAACATAGGGGTGCATATATCCTTTCTGATTGAGTTTCTTAAGATATATTACTAGAAGTGGGATCACCGGGTCATATGGAAATTCTATATTTAATTTTTTTGAGGAAACTCCATACTGTTTTTCATAATGGCTGCACCAGTCTGCATTCCCACCAGCAGTGTACTAGAGTTCCCTTTCCATCACATCCTCACCAGCACTTGTCTTTTGTTGATTTGTTGATGGTAGTCATTCTGACAGGTGTGGAGCACAGACTCAAATGACCTTATTGTCATTTTAATTTGCATCTCTCTGATTATTGGTGACTTTGACTATTTTTTTATATGTCTCTTGGCCTTCTGTATGTCCACCTTGGAGAAGTGTCTATTAGGTCCTTTGCCCATTTTTAACTGGATTTTTTGTCTTCCTTTTGTTAAGTTGTATGCATTCCTTATATATTTTGGATAATAACCCTTTATCAGATTTATCATTGGCAAATATGTTCTCCCATACAGTGGGCTCCCTTTTCATGTTGTTGATTGTTTCTTTTGCTGTGCAGAAGCTATTTATTTTGATTTAAAAAGAGAAATCTGAGGCCCAGGAAGGCTGGAGACTAGCTTCAAGTTGTAGGGTGAATTACTTGATAAAAACACCAGAGCTAGAAACTTCATCTCCTCACCTCGAGTTTGATTTGCTTTCCAGAATACTCCAAATAATTTCTGAGAAGAAAAAAAATACACCTCTTTATTCCTCCTCATATTGATGACTGGGGAACTGTTCAGAGATAAAGCATGTAAATAAATTGAATATATCATAACTAAGTATATTTCAGTAAAGAAACAAGCAAAAGATCATGGTGCTCCAGTTCTCAACCTGTTCATTTGTCGACTTATTCAATGGCTGTTATCTGTAGTGGCTGACAGTTGTGTATCAAATTGCATTCGGGTGTGTCAGCATGACTAGTTTTACTTGTTCTTAGGTTCCCAAGGCTAATTATTATTTTGAACACCTTGTGATATGCTAAATAAGGCCAGCAAGAATAGGATTTCTCATGTGTTTATTAGTCATCACCTTCATCTCACATATTTCTTACTACTTTCAAAGTGTCAATAAATGATAATATTTGAGCCTCATAAAAACATCATGAAGCAGTTTTTATCTCCGTATTCTTCTGAAGAAATATATCTTTCATTGACAGAATAGTGGTGAAAAATGTGGTATCAGACTCGCTGTGGGGAGTTGAGTTTCTCAAGCCTCCTGTGCCATGGTGCCCCACCTATAATATGGAGCAATTTGAGTAGATATCTCATGCATCTACTTTGAGAGTTAAATGGGGTAATGCATACAAAATGCTTCCCGAGTCACCTGGCATATTCTAACTGTCCTTTATTGTTAGCTAGTCTGGTTATCCACTCTGAAATTATGTATGATGGCCTCCAATAACGAACACTTAAAGAATGGCTATTATTACCAAGTACCACTTTAAGAATTTCACAAGTCATAACTCTAATTTTCATGACAGTTTGAAGTAAGAATTATTATTAATATCTCTGTATTACAAATGAGAAAATTGAGACACGGAGAGGCAAAGTCACTTGTTCAACAGCTGGGGGATTGCAGAGCCCAGACTCAAACTCAGACAGTCTGGTTCTAGGCTCTGCCTGCCACCTCCTGGGATGGCTGTGTGCTAGGCACGGGGCAATAACAATGAGAACCACACAGGTCCCGCCCGCAGGGAGCTCACAGAAAACCACTGAGTGTGATGGTCCCTACAGGACAAGTCAACCCTCTGTCACATGGTGGCACAGAAGAGAGCTCTGACCTCTTCCAGGAGTTTGGAAAAGTGTCAGTCACTCCCAGCCCCCTATTGTTCAGGCCTGCTTTCTGCCCTTTCTGTTGGCCACACATGTACCCTGAGCTAAAAATCGCAGCATTAACCAACCTCTGATCCTCCCCACAACACACTTCCCTATGCTGAAAAGTCACACCCAGATTCCAGGTCTCTGGCAATCTTTATATACAGGTTGTGTCATTTTCATGATAACCTTTTTAATGTTCTAAATTTCCATTCTGTGGATTGTCAAGCAAAAACATTCTTGGCGTTCGGTGGGAACTCCTTGTTCAAAATGCTGCACATTATGAAGTGGATGATTCAGCACACATTTTTTTCAGTGCCTCCAACTATAAGATGCAGTGCCAGAAACAAATCCACAGCCTTTTAATGCCTCAGTGCCGTCTCTCCCCAGGGTGGGGCCTGTGTTTCTCCTGTGTCCAGTTTCTCATACGTATATTATGATTTCTGCTTTTGCAAAACAGGACATTGTTTAACCAAGTCCTTATGGGAGGAAGCACAGCCCAGCAAGCAGAACAATGATTTGAAAGTCCTGGGTTCTATTTTCAGCTCCACTGTTGACTAGCTGTGCATGCAGCCCTAGTAAGGTCAGAAGCAGAATGGCCTTGCGTCTCACGACTTTGTATGTACAGCTCTAGATGGAAAACAAATCAGGCATCTGGCTCTCAGCCTTGAGGAGCTGTGGTCTTTGGAGAATAGATATGTAGTCACACTTTGTTTGCTTTTTAAAGCAAAAGAACAGAACAAACTCTCGGAGGGGGGGGGGGGGGCGGCGGGAAAGAGAATGAGTTGACAGAGAATGAAAGAAAGAAACCGAATAACCTTTTAAACAATCCAGGGGTTAAGGGATTGTTTAAACCATTCAGGTCAAAGTCGCCTCTTTGGTGCGCACGGAAGGGGCTAAGGTTTGAAAGACTTCTCCAAGGTTGGGCAATAGCAGGCCTCCGGAACTCTGCCTGTAGGCAAGGCTTGTGGACATTGGGACCTAGAGGCCCCTCTAAAGCAGTCTGCTGCTGCCCAGTACCAGCCTGTCACAGAGTGGACACTGTGGCCTGAATAGCTGAGTTTTCAATAGAAAGTAAACAATTAGAATGTGCCATTAAAACTCTTGATTTTTTAGTGATGAAGCCTAATCAACTTTTAAAAAGTTACTGAGCAAGCAAAGCCAAACATATCATAGTTTAGCCCAGTGGTCAGCAAACCACAGTCCTTGAGCCACATGCGGCTCTTTGGCCCCTTGAGTGTGGCTCTTCCACAAAATACCACATGCTGGCGTGCACCTACAGTGCGATTGAAACTTCATGGCCCATGCGCAGAAGTCGGTATTTTGTGGAAGAGCCACACTCAAGGGGCCAAAGAGCCATGTGTGGCTTGCGACCTGCAGTTTGCTGACCACTGGTAGGCAATGCACTTCTCATGTGTCTTCTACCTGAAGATGGGATGGAGTTTCATAAGCGTTTTAATTACTGTATATGTTCTGCTATGAATAGATAGAAGCTACAGATAGAAGGCACAGATGTTGGCAGTGACACTCAACCTTAGCTGTACAATGGAATATCTGAGAGTTTAAAAAGCATTGATACCTAGGTTCCATCACAGAGAGTCTCACTTAATTAGAGAGAGCTGCCGTCTGAGCTTTGGACATTTTAAATACTTCCCAGATGACTCTAACTCACAATCGCAATTGAGAGAGAGTCCTAGAGTATTGTGGAAAAGTTTAAGAAGTTCAGAAAGTTGGGTGAGTTTTAACTTGAACAGACAATCCCTGAATATGAGTCAGAGTATTGACATTCAATATGAATTGCTTTTCTTTTTAAAACTGGGATTCAAGTCCAGCCTCACTGCTGGTGGCCTTAATGTCTTTGGGCTCATTAGGAACCAAGGCTGACAACAGATTGCTGGGTAAACAAGGGTATTGTTGTAAAGGTCAAATACAACCAAAGCCTAAGCATAGTTACATATTTACAGGGGAGATTAATTTGTTGTCTGCTGGCTATGAACTGGGCAACAGAGCAAAGAGGGACTTTTACAAATGAAATTCAGTCTCTGTCCACATTCCAATGGCTGTAAAGTTGACCATATGAAGCTAATAATTGGTGCATAAAACCAATACTTTTCTTTTTTAATTTTCTTCTTTATATTGTAGGTCTTATATTGTAGGACCAAACCATGATTCAGTCTTACTGGTTATATCCTTGGCTAGTTCTTATTTCAGCTTTGGTTCCTGTTACTCTATTTCTCATAAAAGGCATTTGTGTGGATTGAGTATATTAGATCATGTGCAATGGGGAGTTAAATGGGGCATTTCCTGTTGTCTGAGTGTTTCTGAAGAGGCCCAATATACCTGCTGCCAACTTTCCCACATTCTAAAGCTTACCTATAAAGGGACCTGCTAAGAGGTTCTGGAAGTGTTTCTACCCATGTGATCACATTGGCAACCTCCAACCTATCAAGGTGACTGAAGAAGCTGGCACTGACGACCTCTTTGGAAGGTGTTACCAATTTAGTAAGTGTCCTCACCCTCACCTTCCACCCAGATAAATGTGCTTCTTCCTTAACACAAAGCAAAAGAGACAAGTCGATGGAACCAATAGGAGAACTTGATGTATGTCTTCTGGACTTTAAAGGACAAAGGAACTGATGTCTGACTCATACTTCAAACATAGGGCCTGACACCTGGACTACCTTTTTCTGATGCCTGCGACTGAGCTTTATGGGGACTAAACAGCCCCTCAGAATATGGAGGGACAAATAGGACCCTGCACAAGAAAGACGCAGTGGGTTCTCTTAGGAGAGACTGCCTAGGAAGGAAACAGGACCCTATTAGTGGGGATCGACCACTAGAAACCAAGAGAATGAAGAAGTCGTAAGTGGCTAGTCTGAGAAGACATACCTGCAGTCATGAAACATTTACTGAGAAATGTCCTGTAAAGTAGACAAAGAGAGGTATCTTTAAAAAAAAAATCTCACCAAGATGCCCATGAGAGAAGAGTCAGTTGGGATGTCCACTACACTGAGAGGATCGCAATGACAGGTTATAATAGCAACAGCAGTCAAGTTTATTTCACTTTCCCACCATTCCCTTGCTTGCCAGCCTTCCCTTATCTCTGGAAAGGACAGAAATCAGGTAGGAACAGGGAAAGACATAGGGAGGAAACCAACCTTATCTACCTCGTGCTCCTGGGTTTCGGACCCAAGTGATAAAGATGAAAAAGGATAAAGGTTACATGAATGAGATTTTCTATTGTACTAAACTGTTTACTACCTTTTTTAAATTTAATACTGTTGGTACTCAGAAAATCCAATAGCAAACTTCCCAGAGTTCTATTGGTTAGTGGAACCTGAGGGTTGGGGTTGAATAGTCAAAATATCAGATTTGAAGGGGCAGAAGCAAAATAAAAATTGCTTTTTATTTGACCTTCCAGGTCCAGCTTATACACTAACCAGTTTAGCTAGAAAACACAAAATGTTTCTATGGTGCAGATTCCATTTAATAAGAGAGCAATGTGATGTTACTCTCACCTTTCCAAATTCTCATTCTGTGATCAGCTTTGCTGCCTCAAAGATATGTTGTGTTATGGCAGCATTTCTGCAGGATGCTAATAGGTATTCCTTTACAGAAAAGACTTCCATGGTCAAATATACTGGTAAAAAGCTAAGCTACTAAAAAAATAAACAGGTCTTGCCTGGCCTGTTTGGCTCAATGGTTGAGCTTCCACCCATGAATCGGAAGAACATGATTCAATTCCAGGTAAGGGCACATGCTGAGTTAGGGGCTCAATCCCCAGTGGGAGGCTTGTAGGAGGCAGTTGATCAATGATTCCCTCTCAGCATTGATGTTTCTATTTCTCTCTCCCTCTCCCTTTCTCTCTCTGAATTCAATAACAAATATATTTTTAAATAAAATAAATAAATAAATAGGTTTTCTAAGAGTCTCTAATAGTTCAATATGTGTTGCAAATCTATAGAAGGGGATGCTGTATATAGCATCTTCAAACTCATTTGTCCATGGAATGTTGTTATTCCCCAAACTTCTGGCCTTTATTTAATAAATATTTTCTGAACACCTACTGTGTATAGGCATGGGTATTGGGGATTAATTGACCACATAAGACATTGTCCCTTCCCTGAAAGACTTTATATTTTAATTATTTTTATATTTATATTTTTTATTAATTTCAGAGGGGGAAAGGAAGAGAGAGATAGAAACATCATAGATGAGAGAGAATCATTGATCGACTGCCTCCTGCATGCCCCACACTGGGGATTGAGCCCACAACCTGGGCATGTGCTCTAACTGGGAATTGAAACATGACCTCCTGGTTCATAGGTCAACGCTCAACCACTGAGCCACGCCAGCTGGGCAAGATTTTATATTTTAATGGGTTGTTTATCTCAGTCCCTTTTTCTATAGAATTCTCTTTGGAAAGAACTTCATGCCATTTTCCCAGATTTCTGCCACTGAAAAGCTGTTTGCTAACACAACTGTACTTGTAAGAGAGATGTGTTTTTATAAAACATAGTGAGCACCAGCATTCACAAACAAGGGTAACAAAAATATGTTGATTGCCTTTCTAACCTTGTCAACTTGAGCTGAGGATGGAAATCCTTGAAAAAGTCACAAAGCCATCTGCCTCTTTCTCCCTTGGGTGTGACTTCTTCCCCCGAAAAAGATACCACACCTCCACATTTTCCTTTCTCTGCTCACTTAGAACAGATCTGACAGAGCCATTCAAATTTGTGTGGACTGGACTTCCTGTGAGATGTCTCCACAAAGGTTTCAGTTATATGTTGGTAATTGCTGGACAGATTTTGGCATTTAACTTTTTTTATCTTCATCAATCTAACACACATGCACATACCAGTATGTACACATGTGTGTGCACACACACACATATATATGAACACACCCAGTCTCTTTCTTAAAATAGGGCCAAATCCAAGGTCTTCTTGTAGATAGAGTAAAAGGCTTGTATTAAGCAACAGAAATTTCTCTACCTTGTAGGGAAAGGATATTTTCATATGGGTATTTCTTATGCTATGGCTCTTCTCTTTTCCCAAGTAGCTCTGCATCCAGTTAACTAAGGTATCTGAATCTTGACCAATAGTGTGAAGGAAAATAGGGAAAAGCAAATAAGAAAATGTCCCCTGGATCCTGCTGAAGTCTGATGATGCCCAGCTTTCTGCTTAATGGGCATTAGCAGGGACTTTGTGCCTGAGTGGCTGTTGACTTATCAGATGTGAAAAGCAAATGGCCCACTGGACCTAGACACGTATAACTTCCTCTTCCCATCCAGTCACTGCAGGCTCCATGGAAATTTCCATTATAGGGAAAGACCCAAACATCCAGCCATTATGCCCTGAAATGCAATGGCTTCCTCCACATCCTCTGTGAACTGCTCACTCCATTCTTCCAAGTTTCACATCAACTACCAGATCTCTTCCAAGGGAATGTGGGCCCTGCATCTGGGCATCTCATCCATGAATCTTTGTAAGCAAGAGACACACATAGGCTGGATCATACACTGTAGCTGGATTCATAATTATTTGGATCATCAAAATCAGTCTATAAAAAGTCTTTTTAAAATTATTTTAGAACCTGACCTTATCAATACATTTCTCAATTATTTCTCATCTTATTCCACCTTTTGCCATCATTTATCACACCACTTGTGTCTAGGCCACCATCATCTATGACCATAATAATAAGTTTCATCTAGGCGTCCAATTTTTACTTTTGTCCTCTCCAATAGATTTTTCACATACAAGCATAAATTATCTTAAAAATAAATCAGGGTTTCTATGTCTGGTCAAAATGGAATAATAGGCGAACATGAAACAATTAGAAAACTAAATCTGTACTAATAAAAAGGTAATATGCTAATTAGACCGGACACCTTCTGGACGTCCTTCTGGACAAAGTCACAGTGGCAGGGGCTGAGGCAGAGGCGGTTAGGGACGATCAGGCTGGCAGGGGGGCGGGCGCAGTTAGGGGCATCAGACCAGCAGGCAGAGGCAGTTAGGGGCGATCAGGCAGGCAGGCAGATGAATGGTTAGGAGCCAGTGGTCCCAGATTGCAAGAGGGATGTCCAATGGCCAGTTTAGGCCCAATCCCACTGGCAATCGAACAACCCCCGAGGGGTCCTGGATTGGAGAGGGTGCAGGCTGCGCTGAGGGACCCCAACCCCCGTGCACAAATTTATATATATACTAGAGACCCAGTGCACGAAAATTCGTGCACTGTAAGGGGAGGTCCCTCAGTCCAGCCTTGGCCCTCTCACAGTCCAGGAGCCCTGAGGGGTGGGAGGGGACCTGGCAATCAGGGGAAGGCGACGCCCATCACACCTCTGCTGCTGCCACTGCTGCAGCGCAAGCCTTGGCCAGCCCTGGTTACCTGAGCCTCAGGCAGCCCTGGGTGGCTGGGTAGCCAATGTCGGAGGCTTGCCTGCGCCTCAGGCTGGCCCTGAGTGGCTGGGGGCTGAGGGGACTGGGGGACTCTGGAGGCAGGACTACCTGCGGGGACTGAGCGCCACCATCTTGTGGCTGTGGATGCACCATCTTTGAGGGTGGAGCAGTCAATTAGCATATCCCCTCCTTATTGGCTGTGGGCACCACCATCTTTGAGGGTGGGGTAGTCAATTAGCATATTTCTACTTTATTAGATAGGATATATATATATATAACAATTTTCAGATGTTGGCCCAGAGATAATACAAGACAGTGATCCACCAAATAAGTAAAGTAACAATATGATTACAAGTGACCAACCATCCCAGTTTGCATGGGACTTGGGCATTTCCAAAAATTGCAACTTTCAGTGCTGAAACTGAAATAGTCCTGGATAAACCTGGGAAAGTTTTTCATCCTAAAAGACCTGTGATTTCACCAGCTGACTGCTTGTAGAAAGTTTCCATGCTGTAGCACAGGAATATATGCAAAAATCTCCAAATATTTGGAAATTGACCCATGAATCAAAGAAGAAATCATGAAAGATATTAGAAAATATTTTAATCAGAATGAAAATAAAAACACAATATATCAAAATCTGTGGAATGCAATTAAAACACTACTTAGAAATTTATAACATCAAATGGTTACATTAGAAAAACAAAACATTTTATATATCAACTAGAGGCCCAGTGCATGAATTCATGCATGGGTGGGGTCCCTAGGCCTGGCTGGTGATCGGGGCTGATGTGGGGGGAGCAGGTAGGGGGAGGGAGTGTGGGAGGTTGGCCAACATGGGGGAGGAACCACAGGAGGTTGGCCGGCTGGCTGGGGGGAAGGACCGTGGGAGGTTGGCCAGCTGTCCCCCCAATCGGGGCTGATCAGGAGGGCTGGCTGGCCAGGAGGAAGGACTGCGGGAGGCTGGCCAGCCAGCTGTGGGGAGGGACCACGGGAGGTTGGCCAGTTGTGGGAGGTTGGCTGTGGGAGCACACTGACCATCAGGTGGAAGCTCCTATATTGAGCGTCTGCCCCCTGGTGGGCAGTGCATGTCATAGTAACCAGTCATTTGGTCATTTGGTTGTTTGGTCGTTTGGTCACTTAGACTTTTATACACACACACACACACACACACACACACACACACAAACATATATGTATGTAGATAGATAGATAGATAGATAGATAAATAGATAGATGATTTCAACTTCCATTTTAGAAAACTAGAAAAAGAAGAGGAAA
This sequence comes from Myotis yumanensis, assembly GCF_028538775.1. Lineage (NCBI taxonomy): Eukaryota > Metazoa > Chordata > Mammalia > Chiroptera > Vespertilionidae > Myotis > Myotis yumanensis. Next base: position 126,607,201 of record NW_027223754.1, on the reverse strand, counting down.
TTAAAGCCAATGTAAGAAAATAAGTAAATAAAAGCTACCCTAATCAAACACTTACTCTGACCCAAGCATTGTATTAAATGCTTTAAGCCAGCATATTTTCTAATCTGATCGCTACCTTATAAGTTTGTCATGAATATTATCCCACTTTCTTTTTTTAAATTTATTTATCAATTATAGTTGACATTCAATATTACATTCATTTCAGGTGTACAGCATAGTGGTTACACATTTATATAACTTGTATAATGGTCTCCTCAATAAGTCTAGTACCCCCTTAACACCTTACATAGCTATTACAACATTATTGGCTATATTCCCTATGCTGTATTTTATATCCCCATAACTATTCTATAACTGCCAGTTTATACCTCTTACTCCATTCCCCTTATCCTGTTTTCAAATAAGGAACTTGAACCTTGCTGGGGCTCACTAATTTCCCAAGTTCATGTAGTTAGTTAAGAGTTGTGAATAGAACTCACAACTCCAGGCAATATCCTGCAGATTTAATTGAGCATATTTATGCCATTTAGCATATTTTATCTTCAAGTTTGATTTTTCTCTATTTTAAATATACATATATGTATACAATATGAGACATATCAAACTTTATATGTATGTATTTTATGCTAGAGGCCTGGCGCACAAACTTTGTGCGTGGGTATGGTCCCTAGGCCTGGCCTGCAATCAGGGCCATCTTCCCTGGCTGTTGTCACCCAGACCCACCCCCTGCTGCCACCCACCCCCGGCTTCCCATTTGTCATCAGGTGATCGGAGCCTGTCGGCCAGGGGGAGGGGCTGAGAGGTTGGCCAGTAGCTCCTGATTGGGTGATTAGCTCCTGTGTTGAGTATCTGCCTCCAGGAGATCAGTGTGCATCATAGCAACGGTTCATTCTGCCATTCAGTCAATTTGCATATTACCCTTTTATTATATAGGATATGTCATGTATATATACAATATGTTATATATACAATAGAAAAATATCAAAAGGTATATGTATGTACTTATATGTATGTATTTATGTACATATAATATAAAATGTATGTATACAACATATATGTGTGTATATAATGTGTATATACATATATGTGTATACACACATACACACTGATTCTTTATTAATCTCGAATCAGAAGGCCTCATTCTCCTAGCATGTGGGAGAACAGTTCAGAACAGTTCAGAGCATTGCTATCATCATCTCTGAAAATTGCTCTATCAATGAAATGATCTACCATGAAGGACATCTGTGGAAACAGTCTGTGACTAGAGCCCATGAATAATTTCCATTTGTTCCTGCCAGTCTTTCAAGCTATCTGCTCTTGAGTCACAGAGTCATGGATGGGAAGCTGAGAAAGTCACAGTGTACTCCATGGTCATCAATACTCACTCCAGTGTCAATATCTGCTCACTAGGATAAATCTAGCCTCTCCAAAATATCAGGCAATCAAAGTTGTGTTCTTTCCATGAAAAGCCAAATGCATCTCTCCAAGCACAAAGTATTAAAGAGCACTGGGTTCCTTGATTCCTACTTCTGGGACTGGTACACAATTACTGTGTCATCTTTGGCAAGTCACTTGGGATTCTCTGTTTTCTCCCTTAATATCCTCAGGACTTTTTTGTTTTGCTTTTATTGTTTTTGCAGTTGTAAAATGGAGGAAAGGAAGCATCTTCTATATCTTCTCACTGTCGATCATTTTCTATCCCTCTTTCCTACACAGTTGATAACCGACTCCCTTCTCAGTATGACTCTTGGATGATCAGTAGCCTCCATGAAAGTCAGATCATAATGTTCACCTCTACCAAATCCTCTGATGGCTTTCCATTTCTCTAGAATAAAATCTAAGTCCTTACAATGATCTTTCAAAGGCCCCACGGAATAATTTTCCCCGTCCTCCCTGCCCAAACTCCTCTGTTGCTTCCCTGACTTTATTTACTACTCTTCCCCCTGCATTCGTTGGTTAGGGCCACCATCACAAAATACCACAGCATGGGTGACTTCATGTTTCCTCTTCTTAGAAGGATGCCAGTAAAATAACATTAGGGCACAATCTAATGGCCTCATTTTAACTTAATCATCCCTTAAAAGGCCCTATATCCAAATATAGCCATGTCCTGATGTGCTGGGAGTTAGAGCCTCAACCCCAATATGAAATTTGGGAAACACAAATCAATCCATAACACCTTCACTCTTCTCCAGTGAATCTGGCCTTATGTATGTTTTTCAAACCCTCGCCTTTGTGCTCAAACTCTGCAAAGTACATAGTGTCTACTGCAATCTTGTAACTTCAAAGATGCCTCCACAACCTAATGAACATGTCAACCCTTGGCTAGAACACTATGTAAGATTTATCCAAAACTTCTTTTAGTCTGCTTGCTTCTAACTCCTTTCCAATCGGTTCCCTTTTGTCTCCTTAACTTCATATGTTTTTTTAGTTTGGCTTCCCTTGTTTCATTCAACCCAGTCAATGTATGATTTTTATCACTTTTATCACTTCACTTCTGGCATAGTTGCCATATTAGATTGTATTAATCCATTCATATTTAAAAAATGAATGTACCAGTTCATGTGCCAGTCACTGTCAGAATCTGGATATACAGAGAAAAATATTAAGATTAGGATGAATCAGGATTAATGAATATGGAAGTAGTATACATAGGCCACTGTCAGAACCATGAGAAAGGACATTTAAATAAATAGGCATCAGGAAATCTTCTGGAAAGAGATGGCAATAGAGCTGAGGTTTGAAGAATGAATAACAGTTAACCAAGCATTTAATGGGAAAAGAATCGTCTAGGCAGTGTTAGCATCATGTGTGAAATTGTGGATGCATGAAACAGCATGATAAGGACAGAATAAAGGGCATGCTGAGAAGTGTGGGATAATGAGGCTTGGTTGACATGGGGCTGGAGAATAAAAATCTTATGTGCTAAGATATTGAAACTTGGAAGCTCTAGGGAGCATGAACAAATTCTTAACAAGGGAATGATTTGGTCAGATCTCACACTTAGGAAGTTTAGTCTGCCATCACTGAAGAGGATGATTTATAAAAGCTAGTTCCAGACAAAGGAGACCAGTTAGGAAGTTACTGTAGTAATTCTGCTAGAGAAAAAGTAAGGGCCAGAATCAAGGCAGAGGCAGCAGAAATAGAATGGAATGTATGGCTGTACAATAAATTAAGGAAATTCAATCTGCAGGATGGGTATTGAGCGTAGACATGGGAGTTAAACAAGGTTTCTGGGTTTGGCAATGAAAGAGATAATGAGAAGGAAGAGAAACAAATTCAGCTGCAGACACATTGAGTGTCTGTGAGACATCCAAAAAGAATAGTTGCCTTTACCATTTTTTATAACACCAAAGTGTTTACAGAGTGTATGTTTGGACAAAAGACAACCTCAATTGGTTGTAAAGTTGAGGAAAGGAAACATCTTCACTATCAAGGCCTACCTAGTGGCCTTGTTCTACTTGTAAGAGTTCTATTTTTCTAATTACACCTTAAAATCTTAAGCAAAAGGAAGAATGCTAGAGTTGCCTTTTATATGAGACCAAGTGTAACTAAAAAGATATAGTATATCCACATCCCCTCCCCATCACTGCAGCATCCCCTATGGGGCAGATGTCTCGTGGATCCCAAAAATGTGGGTGGTGACTCAATGTGACAAGGCAAAAATATTGACCACACTACAGTGACCACATAATTATCTCGTGATCCCAACTATAACACAAAACATAGTTACTAATGCAAAGTATAGTAATTTCCAAATAACAAAGCACTTTCTTTTGACCTCAAAAATCTAGTGAGGCAAAGGGACAATATTTTTTGGTTTTCATTTTACTGATGAGGCAGCAGTTTCCTAAAGAGATTTAAGTGACTTCTCCAAGGTCATACTGAGTCTGTGGTGAATAAGACTGCTCTTTCCACGACATCACTCAGGTTCCCCCAAAGAGCACACTTACAAAGGATATATAATCTGTTCCCCATCACAGTTTAACAGTAATAGCAATTTAATCTTCTAAGTAATCAACCCAGGCTTTTCCACTTACCAGATGAAATTGCCGGTGGAAACTATAGAACTTGAAACTCTACCTTGCACATTTCTGTATTGATCCCATTTGATGGTTAGTGATATTAAGGGACTACATGGTATCATCTAATGTTTCACAGCCAAGCCCTTTAAAGCAGAGTAACCCACAACACAGAAAGCGCTAAGTTCTCTTCTTGGCTCTAAGCCAGTGGTTCTCAACCTTGGCTGCACATTAGAAACACTTGGGAATCTTTTTAAAATCCTGATTTCTGGGCCTCATTCCGGAAATTCTGTTTCTTTGTTACCAATGTTGTGGCCCCACCCCATAACAAAGAAACAGAATTTCCGGAGGATGAGGCCCATAAATCAGGATTTTAAAAAGATTCCCAGGTGGTTCTAACGTGCAGCCAAGGTTGAGAACCACTGTTCTAAGGGGTCATTAAATCCTGTTTTCTCTTTTCTGTCCAGAATTTTAGGACTAACCAGCTTTCATTCTAATCATTATGATCATCATTATTTTTTAATAGTTTTATTAAAAATTCCCTAAATTTAAATCTGGTCCAGAATACCTGGTGAGATCATATTCTTATTATAGTGTCATAAATTATCATCTGCAAGACACTTTCAGAAGTCATAGTTTTCTATCAAGTTCACTATTGTAGCATCATAAGTTGCTACATTGCATGACTTTTTAGAAAGTTAAATATATAACATATATATGACAAATCCTTCATTAATTACTTTCTTTTGATTTCTGTGGTTTCTCAGGAATGCAATATGCAAGGTTGACATAAATGTTTTTATTTAGTGTGATAAATTAAAACATGAATCTTTTGTAAAAGAGAGAAAGGAGAGTAATTTGATTCTCTACAGAGATAGCAATGTATTGGAGACAGTTTGAAATGTTTTATCTTACTCCTCAAAATTCCAGGCTGAAAAGAATAAAATTACCTCCTCCCTCTAAATGGTTTTATCCTAAGTAGCATTATATAAATGTCCACAAAAGGGGTGCCATGTTACACAGTCATTGCCTTTCCCTTAGCTGGAGATTTCAAAGATAAATAGATGAGAAATGGTGCCCCTCAAAAGAAATATCAAAAATTTATCTTGCCCTAACAGGTTTGGCTCAGTCGATAGAGCATCAGCCTGTGGACTGAAGGGTCCCAGGTTCGATTCCGGTCAAGGGCATGTACCTTGGTTGCTGGCGCATACCCAGTGAGGGGTGTGGAGGAGGCAGCTGATCAATGTTTCTCTCTCATCGATGTTTTTCTCTATCCCTCTCCCTTCCTCTCTGTAAAAAAATCGATAAAATATATTTTTTGAAAAATTCATCTTGACAAACTTCCTTATATTTAATAAATACAAGTTATATATTTTATTTTATATATACCCTTAACTTCCTTCTCTCTCTCTTGACATGGCTCGGGAAGCCCTTCATGCATTCTCTAACCTCACCTCCTTCCATTTTTTCCAGCCACACTGCCATCTCTTCAGTTCACTGAACACCATAAGCTCACTTATCATGCCTCAGGGCCTTTGCACATCCACATACTTCTTCCTGCCTACCCTCCACAACCACTATGGTCTATTTGAAACGGTATCTACTATTTCTTCTCTATCATTTTACCGTGTTTATTTAAGTACTTGTCAAACTTTTCAAAATCATTTTAAGAGTTACATTTTATCTGTCGCCCCAGCTCCATCTGTGCTGCAACAACTCTGTTTGGACATCATGTACAACCAGTGGCTAGTACTGTGCCTGGAGTGTCACGGATGCTCAAATATTACTTGTCGATTGAATGAATGACAGGAATTCCTACTCAAATTTTTGGTTGTTTTCTTATATACCTACAACTTCATATTATACCTACATATGCTAAACTCAAATATATTTCTATGAGTAAAGGAAACTTCACCCACAGCAACAGTCCACGCAGGCTATAAATAGGGGAATAATAACTGAGTTTCTTGAAACTTAGAATGCACTTTCTAATAACTTTCACATATGGTATTAAAATGGAGGATGAGGCAATGGAGGAAACCATCAATGTGACATGGTTCACAAATACAATCATGGAATGTGCTGACTATCAGAGCCCTGTCCTTGGTAGAATGAAATGTAGTTTCTGTACCACTGCTCTGCCTTCCTCAGATGATTTATTCCTTACGTTACAGAAAAGGAATTCTACAGAAAAGAAAAAACTACAATTTAAACTAAAAAAAAAAATAATTAGCTTTTCAATTTAAGTAGCATCAAATTTAATAAATAATTCTTTTGTTTGGTTTTCACTTATAATGAAGGATAGCCCAAACTTTCTCTTTAAATACAAAATTCATTCCTGAATTTTAGAAACCATTTTATAAAAGTTATTAAATCTGAGCTCTCAATAGCTTAAATTTTATCATCCTAACTTTTAAAAAATCCCTCTAAATAAGCATGGTCATGTTTTATGATGTATAAGACCTGCTAAAAAAAAGTTAATGCAACCCAAAATGTGTTAGGGGACAGAGCAGGGTCAGGGTGCTGGCAGGGAGAGCACTCACTGCACCCACAACCTCATGGGTGCTGATTCCACACAAGCTCAGTAGTGAGGATCCTCATTGCCTTCTCCTTCAACCACACACACCTGACTCGCTATCTTAGCTGGGCCCATGTTATGAGAAGCTGAGAGAAAATACAGTCATTATATTAAATGTAGGGTTGACAAGCTTTTCCTGTTAAGGACAAGATAGTAAACATTTTAGACTGTGAGTCACGCAGTCTTCATCACGACTACATAGGTGATACATAAACAAATACAAATAGGTGTGCTATAATAAAACTTTATTTACGAAAACAGGCTGGGGGCTAGAAATGTCCTGCGGCTGTTGTTTGCCATGTCTGTATTGAATGACCACCGCATAGATGGCTTTGTAAGAGGGGAGCCAGCGCACATCTAGTAAACACCTACGGAATGACAAGGTTGTCAGATGGTGTCATAACTAAGCTCCTCAAGTGACCTCAGTTTGGTCGCTGTGAAAACCAGAACGGCCTGCAATGAAGATTCGTGGCCACTGATCCATTCTCTTCTTCCAGGACGTAGGACCATGGACTCAAACAATCGGAGTTTGAATCTTGCCTCAGTTATTCACCAGCTGTGAGCTCTATGGAAAATTACTCAACCTTTGTGTGTCTCGGAGTCCTCACCTCCCTCAAGTGGTTAAGAAACAAACCACAATGGTGCCTAGAACGGTGTGCTGTGCTTCATGCATGTGGCCAGCTTCAAATGCAGTTCTGTAGACACGTAAGGTCCCAGAGAGTTCTTTCAAAGGTTCCACAAATATTTGATTCAAACAATTGCTGTTAAAATTTTTTTCACTATTTAAAGCATTTTAACAGAAAACAACATGTATGCAATGTATACCAAATGTAACCTGTTTTCTTCCTCTGTGTATGAACTGTGCTGTTAGTTAATCTTTCTGTGCTCAGACACTGGAGCAAAGTGTTTCCCATTCTTTCTGTTTATTTAAAGATTTTGCAGAGAATTTGAGATAAGGTGATAAAAATAATTATTACCATCTTTAACTACTTATCCATGGGAATCAGAATTGTCTTGACACTTGGCAACTAAAGCGAAAAATAATTGGAGGTTGAAGTGGATGTAAGATTCTCGTTTCTAATTTTGTGTTAATCAGAAAAATCATTATTCCCAGTGACTGAGTTCATAATAAGTAAATATTATAAGTTACATAAAAACCTTTATACTAAAAATGACTCACTATTGTTTTCTTTTATGTATTGAAGGCTTATGTAATTGTTCACTTGGAACGAGAAAAGACATTACCCTGCAAGAACATTTAACTAACACTTGACTAGACCGGAGCTGCTCCCTAGATCAAGGTTTTTTAGATTAAGTCTTGAAATTTTTAGCAAGAGAATGATGCTTATGCATTTTTTTTAAATCCCACCCTGATAATTAGGACAAAGCAAACAGTTACCAAGTGAAGGTCTTCATTCTCCTCCACTGTCCCACCATCATCATTAGTGCCTCATGGTCCTCATCTATATTTTTATATTTTTCCCTTTGAAGCTCCTGACAATCCTCTGAGTTTGCCAGGCAGGTAGTATTAGTCTTGCTTATGTAAATGAAGAAGCTGAATGAGACTTAAAGAGTATAAGTGATTTTCCAAGATCATACTACTAAGCATGATCTGGATTTGAGTCGAGACTCAAATAGGAGACTTAATACTACTGGTCCAGAGGTTTTTCCCACCAGTCTGGACACGGAAAAGATGGCTGGGATTTTGGGGTGGGACTTTGGGAGTTCAGAGGTCAACCTTGCCATCTCCGAGGCTGATGGAGATGCAGGCTCATCATGCATATCTTACTGCTTGGTTGTTCTCCTACATGCTGACTGAGTTCTCTAAGGATAAATGGGCAGCCTACACACTTGTTTTTAATATATTTTTCTGGACTCTGTCTCACTTTCTGTCGGTCGTTTGACATAACATTTTGCTAAAAACAGAAATCCACATATAGGTCTCAAACTCAATCCTGATTATGATCTCCTAGACTTTATGAGGGCAGGGGCAATAATTTAGTATTTATATCTACAGCACATGGATATATCAAAATCATACTTGTGAATAAATGCTTGATGGAGTCAAGCACTAATCTACATTCATTTTCTTTAGATCTCTCTCTCTCTCTCTCTCTCTCTCTCTCTCTCTCTCCTGCTATCAGTACTTGTGGGTTATTTATGCAGGAATGTTGTGAAAAGTTTCCAAGTGATTTTTTGAAATTTTGATCCTACCTCCCTCAGATTGTTTTCTGAATATCACCATCAGTGTAATCTCAAAGCTTCAACTAGATTTCTCCAGTGCCTCTCGAAACAAAACAAGATTCTCTTCGTAGGATTCAAGATCTCCACATTACAGGCATGTCTCATTAATATCTCTCTTGCATCCTCTCTGTTCCAGTCTTGCCATCCTCCCCACAGTCCTTCAGATGCAGGCACGTTCACCGCTGCTTTGTGTCTTGGTGGTTGATTGTCTGACTGCCAGGTTTCATTTCTCTCCATAAATCCAAATCCTACTCATAATTTCAGACCTAATCCAATCTTCATTTTCCATGAACTCTTCTCCAGTTATTTTAGTACTTTAGAACTTTCATAGCACAAATTTAGTACTTGATGACACATATTACTGTATGAGTTATTTCCATCTCAATGGAAACTGTAGGCAACCATGTAAATTATACCCACATTTCCCTACCTCCCTCACTGTAGATACCCACTAAATTAGAGTAAATGCTTAATAAAATAACTCATAGATTTATTAAATTGGAATCATCCTAAAGCGCAGATATTTTTTAAAAAAATCATATTTCTGAGACATGTCCCACCCATGGTCCATGCTTACCTCAAGGTAATTTTTCACTGTGTTTTTAATAAAAAAGAAAATTAAATTATAATTTTATAGTGTGTTTGTCTCCTTGAGCATTGCCATTGTTATTGATATTTATAAATAAAATCTGCCACTGAAGCATATATAAACACCCAAGAATGAATCATAGCAATATTTAACAATGGACTGCCTTCCAATTGATTAGACAAAATGAGTGATTCAATAGCTAGTCAAACTCCTTTTATCTGGAAAAATCTCTATCGATTTTCTTTAGCGCTACCAAGATTTGGTAAAGTCTAATGGTATTTCAAAAGATTTTAATGAGTGGGACAACATTCTACCATTTACATATACTGACTAGAAAGAAAAACTAAATACAAAAAAATATTCTCAAGTAAAATTCTCTGTGATTCTTCAATGCTTATGTATTTTTTAAATGACATTATGAATGAAAGAGATATTTTATTTGTATTTAAAAAATGAGAAAAAAAGGAGTTGCAGGTTTTTAATATCAGGGGACATTTTGTACCTATTCTGGAAGATGAATATGCATTTTTGTCTTGGAGCCAGTCTGCAAGTCAAGTTCCTTCAAAACAGGCAGAGGCTAGACTGGTCTGGCTGCAGCCCATGTGGAGGAGGAAAGGGTAAGGAAGAGGAGTCCACCACGGGAATAAAGCTTTATCCATTCTTAGATGCATGCATTCTTTTTCCACCTGAAGTTGATGTCACGGTAATTGGAAAACAAGAACTTGGTTGACTCAGCAGAGGCATGCTGTTGTATTCTGTCCTCTGAACCCAGAAATAATCAAAGACCTATTTCATCTCCTGGCTGACCTAACTTTTGAGTGGAAAATGAACTAGGAATCTAAGATAATTGGATAATTTAAGCATGTTAAAAAATCAGCATGCTCTTGAAATTGGTCAGACTTAGCTGATATTTTTTTGTTCTCTTTACTAGTAACTTGGATTTTTTTTCTTCTGTGTTCCAGACTACTCTGTCGCTGTGGGATTTAAACTATTGGATAAGAGTAAATGACTTAAACTGTAATCATATTTGCCAAAAGCACAGAAAAGATATTAAGGCCATAAACAACGTAGAATTATGCCCTAGGGTAGGAATTGGCTAGGCGAATTGGGACAGAACTATGAAAATTTAAATGTTTTCCTTGAATTCCTAATTGGAAATTGCTACTATGTGTGTTGTTGCTCATTAGTCATTTTTAAGCCTTGGTCCTGTAACTCTAAGACTACTCCTCTCTTGGGGCATGGAGGAAAATGTTGAGTGCACATGCTGTGTAGGGAAAAGGCACTGAACTGGGTGGAAGTTCAACGGCCTGGGTTCCAGTCTCAGCACATGCCTGTATAACAGGATGAGCATCTTCTCCTCTCTGGTCTATCATCTAGGCCAGGGGTCAGCAAACTCATTAGTCAACAGAGCCAAATATCAATAGTACAACGATTGGAATTTCTTTTGAGAGCCAAATTTTTCAAACTTAAACTATGTAAGTAGGTACATTGTTATTAACTTAATTGGGGTACTCCTAAGCTGGCCTTTGCTAAAAACATCCTCAATCTGATTGAGATACGTTCGCTGAGGTCGACCCCTTCCAACTCTCCCATCCACACTCGTCTTGTATACTTGTTTCGTCTATCTCCTTTCCAAAAATCGACTTCTGCGCATGGGCCACGAAGTTTCAATCGCACTGTACGTGTGCGCCTGCATGTGGTATTTTGTGGAAGAGCCACACTCAAGGGGCCAAAGAGCCGCATGTGGCTCGCGAGTTTGCCGACCACTGATCTAGGGTAAACAGAAGAGATTGACCTAGGATAGAATTCCAAACGGTGCTCAGTTAGTGTGTGTGGTGGCTAAGAGCAAAGCCTGCTTCAGATGTTCACACTCGCTAGAATGTTCACCATGCGCAACTCTACCCACCCCCTGATCTGCGCATGGCCCATTCCTTCCCATCATTTAGTTCTCTGCTGTAATGTCCATTGAGACAGACAGTTCTAATACTTCCTTTCCCAATTACTTCCTATCCCTTACCCTGCTTCACTTTTCTTCTTATCATTTATCGCTACTTAAAAATATATACATTTTGCCCTAGCTAGTTTGGCTTAGTGGCTAGAGCATCGGCCTGCCAGGTTCGATTCCAGTCAAGGGCACATGCCTGGGTTGCGAACTTGATCCCCAGTAGGGGGTGTGCAGGAGGCAGCCAATCAATGATTCTTTCTCATCATTGATGTTTCTCTCTCTCTCTCTCCCTCTCACTTCCTCTCTGAAATCAATAAAAATATATTAAATATATATATATTTAATATATATTTTTGCTAGCTCTCCTTCCCTAGAATATAAGCACTATGAAAGCACGGATCTTATCTGCTTCATATATGCTTTTAAAAGTACCAGGCACTTAATAAATATTTATTAAATGAATTAATGAATCACTGACTCCCTGCCTGGCAAAGGCAACAATATAGTGGAAGGAAGTACAGTTGCCTCCTCTGGGAACATCCACTTTGCCACAGTCTCCACCACTCCAACTGTTTTCCCAGCACTGAGTTCATTTCTTATGAAACTGCTTTTTTATATCCCACTTTTCCCATTGACTTCCTGTTTGTTCTATGTGTTTTTTCATTTATGACATGATACCCCTGGTCTAAAATGTTCCTGGGGGGGCGGGGGGAAGAGAAGTCTGTTGCTAAAAATAATTCGAAAACTCCTAGACAAGAGGACCTTTCAAATCCCTTCTAACTCTAACAACCAGTGAATTCATGCTTCACAGCCATTCAGATGTACAAGTATGAAATACAAGATGTGCGTATTCAACTTTCCTTCATCACCTCCTTTAAATGCTTTATTTTTTTTTAGTCAATCCCCACAGGAGCAGACCATGTGAGCCCATTAAGAGAACAGTTCTTTCCCACCTGCCACTTTGAGCCAGCCAACAATCTCAGCTACACCCTCCATTCTTGATTATTAGAGCCATTCCAATCCTGAGTGGCAGGATTTGCAAAGACAGCTGTTGGGCTTCACAAACATTTGGAGGAGGGAAAACGTGAGGCAGGTTGCTACATTCTTCCACTCCTTTCTGCTGAAACAGCTGTGGTCTTCGCATGTAAGACAAAGTAAACAAAAGCTGACAAGGCTCAGCACCATTCAGCAGCGAGCATTCAAATGGATGTTTCTCCATGGAAGTCACCAGCCCAGCACCAGAGGCTGGGCAAGGCTCGGTTCCCCGCAGCACAGCACGGAGGGAAAGCCAGGCCTTTGCATGCTCGGTTCACTTGAGCAAACACTACCCGTGATGTGCAATTCAACCCGAATAACACCAATGGGAGTCAAGTCCCCTGACTCACTCAGCATTTCATTACTGGTTATCGCACACACAGTGTTGTCAAGTTTCAGCAACCTGTGAGCGCGCCAGGCAGAAAGAGCCGTGTTTATCTCCGAGAGGCAAGCACTCTTCGGTTCAGCGGCATGCGTATCTGTGCATCTGTGCTGAACAGACTAATGGAGAAGTAGATCCCTGAATAGGAAGGTCAAGGTATGTTTAGAGGTGCTCTCTGATTCAACCGGCTGGCTCACTCCTTTTGTGTCCTCTCCCCTTGTATTCACTTATGCGGAAAACAGGGTATTCATGTTTTCTTTTTCTCACCCCCATCTCTGTTAACTGCCAGGGCCATCTGGCCATCTGAAACCGTGTTTGGTTGCACAGTTTTGAATCCAGGTGACAATCAAAATGAAGAAGTGATTGTCTCTTAATGTTTTCTCTGAAGGGATTAAAAAAAATTGTAAAGCCTTTGTTTGTGTTTGGTTCCCATTCTCCAGCTGAAACCCTGTACTCACTGAATTGCAAGGAATAAAGCCCGTGAGCCAGGGCTGTGCTGATGTAATGTCAACATGTGAGGCAGGGGCACTGTTTCCGAACTCAGCTGGAATTAAACAAGTGCTTTTAAACATGGGTGGGACTTGGACGTTTAACATGGTTATATTTTCAGTCTCTTCTCAGTTTGAAACTAAGATCCTTTGTTTTTGTGTGTGTCATTTAAGGCAGCTTGGTTGGCAAGTAAATGCACTGAAAAAATAAAAAAATAAAAGAACTCTTCTGTGCCTAGAATTCTGTAATGTAATATATCCAGTATATCCATATGCATGTGGTTTTTAGTCAGAGGTATTCCAGATGGGGTAAGGGATAAAGAAAGAATTTGTCCACAGGCCTCTTTTATCCTGTGGCGCCTCATGTCACCCACTTGTGTCTGTTTTTTACAAAGCCATTGCTTCTCCGAGAAGTATTGATTCAGTCTGGTTAAACCTGTTAAGTGAGAGGAAATGATCAATGGGTAACTTCTTCAAAACATCCATCTCCCCCCCAAGGGAAGCTGCTCATCTTTATCATCTCAGAGAGAGAGATACAGGAGTTTTGGGGAGAAGTTAAAATTTGACATATTCCCTTCACCTCCCCCTTCACCCCCCTCATGTCTATAAATGAAAATTCAAGTGAAGGAACATTGTTTTCTATATTGCTTTCTCTACCTCCTGACATCATCATCACCTTTTGTTGCTGCTGCTGTGTCTGAGCTGAAGGAACATGAGATGATCTTCCTCAAATATCTGGGTTTTCAATTCAGTTCATGTCTCTTAAGTGAATTGCGGTTGGCCTGTAATGACTCACTGCCCTGTGGTCCCCAGAAACATTATCAGCAAAGGGATTCACCTCAGGAGAAGACAAACATACGCATCGCCTATGGGCCCACCTTCCCAACCATCTCTTGGACTCTGGCAGCCTTTCCTGAGCCAAAGATTTCTTCTCTAAAATCACTCAGACCATTTTGTGACATTCAGAAATGGCTGAAATCTTATAAATCCCAGGTGTGTTGGGAGGAAAACCGCTTTGAATCAATGATTTTTATGATCTCCAAAATTCAATAAACAGCATTTCTTAAAATTAATGGAAGTCAACATATGGCAGGTTCAACATGGGATCAACTCAAGGAGAACTTATGACTAAAGTATCCCAAAGGCATATTATAAGACAGATTCATCCCCAATAAGTTTCTGCAGAAGAATTGCCCCAAAGTCAGGGCATCTATAAGGCAGTGCCTTGGCCATTGTGACTGACTGTTTTTTAATGAGAAGAATGGTCAGCTGTCCTTTGCAAAGGGAAATGTTGGTGCCAGGAATTATGCTTATATGTGGCATCTTTAATACAAGTATGAAATGTAAGAACTAGGAGGACTTTTTTTCAGATTAGGAACTTGAGCCATAAGAATGGAAACTAACATGACCTAGGCCATACAATTTGATAGATAGGTATCATTAAACACACACACACACACACACACACACACAACTAGTATCCTAGTAGATAATATAAAAGAACCATCTTTCCAAAAGAATCATGTAGACTCATAGTGGCGATTTATTCCATGGTTTAAGAATCCATGATAATGAAGTAGTTTGGAGTACTAAATTAATTCCTTGCTATAGCCTAGGATACTATTTATAACTGTTCTGATGAGTGTCATTTGCTTTATGTACTAAATACTTATTTAAAAACATCATTGCCTTATTCCATGTGCAAATTTGTAGGGAGAAGTTTGTGTATTGGGGGAATTTAATTCATTCCTACATTTTTTTTTCCATTCCTACATTTTATCCAGGAAATGAAAGCCAGCTGTGTTGGGACATTTATTATTTATTTTAAATAATGGCTTAGGTTAAGGTACGAGAAATATATTTATTGGCGATTGCACCTTCCTCTGAAGAAAGTGAAACTTTAGAGCTCCTACATCTCATCAGACCTTAAAACTTAGGACAGACTCTAATAAAAGGAAAATTGTATGGATGTTCTTTTATTTGTAGATGGCAGAGATGGGAAGATGCACTCAATTACACTAACAGAGTTCTCAATCAATGTAAATTCAAAGTGGAGGCCCCCCGGAGAGGCGGGGACATTGAGCAAAAGCACTTTCTAGGAGGTATACTGCCAGGTTCAGAGAGAGGTCACGGCCCTCCTGCACGCCAAGCAGGGATCCCTGGGTTCCATTTCAGGCAGCAACACTCCAGGGGTAAGAGGAGCACACTGAGCCCTGACCCTGTGTCTGCTCGCTAGCCTGCCTGTCTGACATCTCTGCTCTCTTCCTCTTCCGCACTCCCTGCACGACCTTCCAAGCCAAATGAGCTGTCCTTCTAAATATGACCCTAATTCATGCAACAGCTGGAAGCAAGAGCAAAATAGACTGAGCTCATGCGAATGGTATTAGCATTGGGTCCTTTTTAAAATATCACTAAAAGATGTTTGAAAAATTCGTCTAAAAACTTTTAAAAATATTTCATTCATAAAGATTGCTGAAGAATTTCTTAGGGAGTTTCAATTTAGCAGATCTTTGGGAGGTGTGAATATCCAGTTTATTATTTCTCTTTCTCCCTGTTCCCAGGCTTCAGGAGAATTAGAGTCCGGCCAGGAGCGAAGGCTCCCACCTAGCTACTCACACTTTTCCTTAGAGGTTGCAACAAGCTCTCCCACCAGGCTCTGTGGACGTTTTCTGGAAGGTTAGAGAGCCACCATATTTGGGAGAGAACTGGGCCATGCTTTGAAGACTTTCTGCCTTTATTTGCCCTTGAAATTATCTTCACTCTGATCTGTGAATCAAAGAAGTGATCTATTATGCATTTAGGGAAACACCTCAAAATCTGTCTGGAACATTCCCTTACTTCTTCACATACTTCTGTTATGACTTAGGGGACTTGGAAAAAACTTAGTTAAACAACTTAGTCATGGTGAGTTCATGCAGAACAACTCATTTCACACTAATGTCGATTTCTTTTCTTTTTTTCCTTTGGTAGTTAAATCAGGGTAATCCCCAATGCGTAGTGTACCATATTGCCAGCAAGGTACACACTAAATTGTTCCTGATAGAGAGTTGTTTAATGAACTAAAGTCAACTTGGGAAGAAGTGACTAATGTGTGATCTCCATCCTGCTCCTGAATGGAGATCACAAAACTGGGAAGAATAGGTAACATACTGAATGACAGGATCAAGCTTTTGTAATATCTTAGGAACCTGACATGTGGGCTAAATCTAATATGATAACATTTAGCAATATAAAGCAATTATGAACTTTTGCATTTGAATTAAAAAATTTAATATAGTTTTGGTGGTAGAAAAAGCCAAGTTTAATACTGGTTAAAAATATTTTGAAGAGTTTTACTCTCTATTCTCAAATATGATGTAACCTCCAAAATATCCCAAGTAATCTCTATCTGAATTAACAATAAAAATAACAACTATCATCTATTGAGTACCTACTATGTGCTAAGATAACAAACTTATAATGATGATATAAGTATTCCCATTTGCAGATGGAAAAATGGAGGAGGTTAAGTAACCAGCACTGGATCAAATGGCTAGCAAATAGCACAATTAAGACTTCAGTCCAGGTTGGAGGTCATTAATGAAAAAAACTTTCTAAGAATTTCGCACTGGTTATTCATGTCACATATAAAGAATGATATTCATCTTAGAATTAGAATTAAATAAAAATACTAAAGAGTGTCTAGAGGAAGTAGATTGGGATAGTAAATAGTCTAGAAGTCATGCAATAAAAGGCACAGTAAGAGAGATAATAAATATTTAACATGGAAAATGAGGATTTGGGGTGATATAGGAGTTGTCTTCAAATACCAAAGATCTAGGGTCAATTGGAAGGTAGTGGAAAACAGATTTTTAACCCCAAGTAAATTTCCAACAATAAAAGTTTCATTATAAGCAAGGAGAGAGAAAGCTCCAAAAAGGATGGAGCACTTTTAGTCAGTAGAAGTCCGCAAGCAGATGCTCAGAGTCATTCGCTAGGGTTGTACCTGAGGGAAATTCTGCCTTTGGAGACATTTGAAGGATTCTATGAACCAATAAATGGAGTCCCTTCCAATTCTGCAATTCTGTAATTCCCTTTTGTAAAACTAGTCTAGCCTTTCAAGGAGGTAACCTTTTCACAACAGAATAACGTGATTAATTTAATGTGAAGGACAAAAAAGAATGAACAATTGAGGGAAACATCAAGGTTTTGAGCCTCATAACTGGAGAAGTTGTTGATACCATTGAGAGATAAAGAAAATGAAGGAGAAGCAAGAAGTCCATTATCAGTGGAATATGATTAAGTAGAAATAAATGGACAAAATAAAGCCTGTCTAAGATTCCAGTGCTGGGTGTACTGAATGTATAATCCAAATATTCTTTTACATCACGGCAGAAAAATGCTGAAATCTTGAGGTGTATAAATAGAGAAAAAGCCACTTGAACTTGAGAACCATGAAATATTGTAACTCTAACTCATCTAGAGATCAGTTACTTCAAACTCTTAATGTTAGAATTGAAGAAACCACATCTCAAAAAAGCTGAGACATGCGCTCTACCCTGGTACCCTGGTTGCCAATCCAAGTCTGACTACAAATTTAAGGAGGAGGGATGGGATCCAGATTTTTAATAATTTAATTATTGAATAAAGATACCACTTACATTTCCATAATACACAAAGGTCCACTTAGGGATGGTATAAGGCAAGACCATACCACTGCTTTTTGAGAGTTTTAAAGTATGAATTCCACTCCTCAGCATGCTCTGGGATGTTTTCACAGTATTTTTAACATGGTCTTCATAGACTGATTTACCTCAGGAAAATTATACAGATTCTTAAACTATAGAGAACGAAGAAGTGCATGGCTGTGTTATTTAGTGTTAGTGAATTAGCCTGATGAGTCTTTGGGTTTCCTTTTAGATGCTGTTTTGCCAGTTTCTAAGATCACTCTAGAAGCATTTATGCATATGGTAGTCTTTAGTAGCATCTCTCCCCTCTGATGAAAAGATTCATTCTGTCCATTCTGTGCCACATGAGGGTCTCCGAGGTCCAGTTCTGAGTGAGCAGCTCTTTAGTATTTATATAAACATTTCCACTGCTACATTTTTTAATCCATCTGACAAGGTTAAGAGGGGGTTGAGTCAAGAAAAATTGGAACTAGTCCCATTTGATATTTATTTGCTGAGAAAAAAAACAGTTTTTCATAATCTTAAAGTTTTGGAAACTTGAAAACTTGACATGCAAGTTTTCTATGTGGCAGAGGTGGTGTGTGTGCGTGTTCATTTTTTGAGGGCCTCAAATTAAATAAAATTTTGGTTGGGGAATTGCCGAAATGACTCAGGTGTCAACTTTATAACTTCAACTTTAAATATTAAACCCAAACACAGGCTTCATGTTCCAATTCATACTGAAGCTTTATAATATATGGCGGTGGAGTATAGATATAATGATCTCTTGGGAGAGGGGGGATCCAATTAAAATTTAACTTTGCGGCCTTTTGGAAAGACATAAGCAGTTATATATCCTTCGAGAGGGTCTTGGGAAATACACTTGAGCTTTAAATGGCTACTCATTTGACTGTGAAGTTGATTTTCCATTCATCTGGGAGTCGGAGCATAAGAAAGAATTCAAATAACAACACTCTGATGTTTCCTGGTGTGTTACCAGGGAGAAAAGAGCTCCTGGAAAATGAATGCCTTACACATTTGCAGATATTACCAACCACTTATAAAAACAAGACTATTGTTATGCATAAAAGTCATTCCTTTTAAGGGAAGCCTAAAAGTGGATTGAAATGTGGCTGACATTTCTACCACAAGATAGGATATTTTTAAAATATCATGTTTAAGTTCTCTTAGTTAAAGAGGAAAGAAAAAAATCTATAACCCAGCACTCATAAGCAATTCCAGACATTTCACCCATAAAATAACTCACAGGAAGACATAACACTTCTAAACACAAAAGCCATTAGCAGCCTTTTCTAATTCTCTTTTTAGTTCAGTAAGAGAGTTATGGCCTATGTTTCACCATTCCATATATTATTTTTAAAAGGCAAAAATACGCAATAAATTGAACAGAAAACATACAAATTAATACATTCTATTTCATTCATTAGTTGGCTACTAAGATGAAATACTCCAACATGTGCAAGAGCTTCCTCACCCCCACTGCTCTGGGTGGTTCTTTTGTTTCCTTCTTTTTACAACAAGGGTCTGATGTACTTTAGAAAATATAAAAAGGAAAAGCCACTGCTTTGCCTCAGAGCTACCCCATCTCACTGCCCACCTCAAATTCTGATGGAAACCAATATAAGTGTTTCAGCCCGAGACTGCAGACAGATTGATGAAATAAGACCAATGAGGTTATTATATATCTGTATTTAGGTACTAAATGGTATTGCGTTTGGAATGATTTAATTAGAAGCTCATTATTTCTTCAGCAAATTTATTGAACAGTAGTATTAATTAAGGCAATGCAAGTTTACATAATAAATACACCTCAAATTCTCAGTAGCCAAATTTTAATACCATGAAGGTTTAATTTTCATTCAAGAAACAGTGCCATGCAAGTAACAGAGGATTCAGGGAGTCAGAATTCCCTCCATCCTGTGTCTCCACCATCTCCTATAGCCTCAGAGTCCTCTGCATTTATCCAAATAAAGGAAAAGAAGCTTTAGAAGTCTCCCCTGTTTGTACTTAACTTTTGCCCACATGCTATTGGAATGAACAAATCACGTAATCAAACCTAGAAGCAAGATGGTTGAGAAACATATTTCCTAGTGCAATAGCCACCTTCCAGTGGCAACCTCATGCTCTAGAAGAGGTTAGTCACAGCATCTGTAATACGATATTGTGCTGGGCATTGTGGAATTTTTTTTAACTTTTTATTTTTTTATTTTGTTTTATTGCTTAAAATATTACAAAGAGGAGTACATATGTCTCCTCCCCCCCCCGCCCTTGACCTTTCCCCAGCCTCCCCTCCCCTTGTGGAATTTTGAAAAATAAATCAAACTGGGATGAAGCCTTTCAGTAGCAGACACTTCTGCAAATTCTTCCAAGTATTTCATTTTCTTACCAATAATAATAGTTAATATATATATATGTATATGTATGTGTATGTGTGTATATATATATATATATATATATTAAAAGCTTGTTGTGCCCGGCCAGAAATGCTCAGTTTGTTGGAGCATCATCCCATACACCAGTTTGATTCCCGATCAGGGCACATACCTGGGTCATGGGTCGCGGGTTCAGTCCCAGTTGGGGCGCATACAGAAGGCGATATTTCTCTCCACTTCCATCTCCAGGTGGTATTTCAGGACTCATACCCTGGTGTGTGGATGTCCATATCCAGAGCCTTATCTCTTGAGCTCTGCAAACTTCTAATCACTTGAGACAGGGGCTCAAGTCTGTTTCTCTTAAAAGTTCCTACCACAAGGCAAAGCCCACACCAGACAATTCCTGAATGTGTGCTATACTAAACAGAACCTTGGCAGCTACTGCTGGGGCAGCTATTGGTCATACTTAGGACCCAATTTCAACTCATAAAAAACTGTACTTTAAAACACAACTACCTATAAAATAAATTTTATTGTAATATATGAGGTGCCTCTACTAAAATATTGATTAATCATTTAAAAAGAAAAGCTGAGCCTTGACCGGTTTGGCTCAGTGGCTGGAGCGTCGGCCTGCAGACTCAAGGGTCCCAGGTATGATTCCGGTCAAGGGCATGTATCTTGGTTGCGGGCTTATACCCATGGGAGTGTGCAGGAGGCAGCTGATCGATGGTTCTCTCTCATCGATGTTTCTAACTCTCTATCCCTCTCCCTTCCTGTCTGTAAAAAAATCAATAAAATATATTTTTAAAAAATTAAAAAGAAAAAGAAAAGCTGAGTCAATTAAAATGGATATGCTACTTTATTTGAGTAGATGGGGTATGAGCATTTGTGAGAAAAAAAAAAAACTCACTGAGAAAAGTACTCACAAGAGTAATCAAGATGCCCAAGGAAGGTGTGCACCACACTTTAACCAGATGTTCTACTCTATTAACTCTGCATGTCTACCCTCTAACTTGCAAAGTTTCCTTGCTTCACACAATCCATTACCAATTTCACTGCTTTTCATCCTGAAGCAAGGATTCTTCTAATTCTTGCTTGCTATGGCAAGTCTCCCAAGTTTTAGGAGCAAGGTTTTAAAAGAAGGCATTCCAGATGTAGAACAGTTCTTAGTTTGAGTAGATTCTAGTAAAAAATATAGTTGATGTGCATAACTAACTTGAATATGGGGTGGAATTAGGAATACATAACTTATAAAATGTGCAGATGAAACTCTATCAAAGGAGAGAGGTTACATGCAGTTTTGCAAAAAAAGTGAACTTTTAACTAAGACTTTTAGAAACATAAAATTAGCTGAGTTGACCAAGTGTAGAGAAAATAGAAAATTGCCATTGGGAAGCATATGATCTATTCAGCCAACCCACCAACAAATATGTTGAGTGTCTCTATGCAAGCCAGGGTATACAGTGCAGAGGGGAAAGGGGACTTGAAATGTAGAAGACAGCATCTCCCCTCATGGGGATTAGCAGCTAAGAGCAAGAACAGAAGAGAACACCTGGTGTGCACAGGGCATCCACCTGTGCCTGGCATCATGCTAAGTGCATCATTTGCCTCATCCCATTTGGCATTAATGCATGTAAAGAATTTATCCAGGTTCCTGGTGCAGAAAGAGCGTGCAATAGTGGTAACTGTGATTTAAATGCCAATTTTATGTGGAGGTTGTTATTATCTCTGCCTTCAAAATAAGGAAAGTAAGGCATGGTGAGATTAGGGGATATATCCAAAGCCCCTTAGCTGGAGAAATCAGACACACACACACACACGAAGTTCAATAACAATAAGTCTATTCTGAGAAATGGTGGCCTGAGCTCTGCTACCCTGCTCCTGACCTCCTCCATTCTAATTCTAACCAACTTCCAGTTACTTATCTTAAGCAGAGCATCTTCTGAGGTACAGTGATAGGTAGGTGGAGCTTGGAGGATGCATGCAAGACCTCCTATCTGTGGGGGTCCATCTGGAGAAAGCCAGAGATAAGTTGGTTTCCATGCACCAATAATAAAGAAGGAGGGGCAAGGATCAGAGCACCAGGCTTCCTAGAGAGAGTGAGACCCGGGGGGATCTGTGAACCCCTAAAGGGTGTGGCAGATTGAAGGGTGGTCTTAGGGGCACCTGATGGTCTCATTGACTTTGGAGGAATTCGACAGAGTTTGACAGATGGGCTTGGGGCCTCTATGCCCTTGAGGCTGGTCAACTGCCTTGCAGCTTTGTGAGGAAGGGACTTCCTCTTGATACGTTAGCTAGCTACAGATAGTTAGCCAACAGAGACTTAGATTACTGCATCTCCCCTACTTCCTGCAACTCAAAATTTCTCAATGCTAAGCCAGGAACTAGGGCCAAGGGTTAGCAGTGAAAATAATGAATAACTCAAGGGAATCCAGTAGTCCGATTGAGGAATAACAATCAGTACATCAAGATGAATATTCTTCTGCTAAAATAGAATGGCCAGAGGAGATAGAAACCACTTTAACAAAGAATAAAAGATGCATTTACAGAAATGAAAAAAATGTGAAAATAATTTTCTAGCACTTAATATTTTTTGTTTGTTTTAATATGTTTTTATTGATGTCAAAGAAGAAGAGAGAGGGAGAGAGATGGCAACATCAATGATAAGAGAGAATCATTGATTGGCTGCCTCCTGCACACCCTCCACTGGGGATCAAGCCCACAACACGGGCCTGTGCCCTGACCAGGAATTGAAATGTGACCTCCTGGTTCATAGGTCAATCCTCAACCACTGAGTCACGCCAGCCAGGCAAGAAAATGTGTTGTTGTTTTTCAATTTTAAAAATGTAATTAAGTTCGGGGAAGCCTGGTTTTAGGTAAGAAAGCCTCACTAAGGTTATGAAGCATACAGTAAACGGTAAATGCCAAATGAGTGCAGTAGTTTTGTTTCTCAAGTTGAGCTAGCTGACAATTAGACTCACCTGGGATGCCTGTAAAAAATTGAGATTTTTCAATGTGCCCAGCTGTTATAAGTCAGAAACTCTGGAAGTGGAGCCAAAGAAACCATTTTTGTTTGAAGTGGGCACTGGTTTTGTTTGATGAGCACTGGTTATGGGGAACAGTTGGGACTGGAGGCTAATGTTGAATGGATTAGATCACCAAGTCTGTAGGAGGTAGTTAAAAGGAACTGGAATGCTGAGAAGGGTGGGGAGCACTTATAGATAATGGCTTTCAAATAAGAAACAAAGATTGACGAATGCTTTGTTTGAATGATCCCAATTTTTCATGGAGTGTAATCACAAATATTTGTCATGGTTGTAGATCAAATAGCAACCTTTGTATGTACTGTATAAAGCTTTTATATGTATAAGTCTAGCCTTAAATACCATAATATACATCAGAGCAATAAGAAGTTCAAGTGCTGCAGTTGTGCAAAAGTTTAAAAAGCCTGGGTTCATCCAGTTCACACGTCCCTCACTCCCTGTGTGTGTTTAATAACTGAAATACACAAGATACATTTCAGCAGTTTTACTTTTTTAACCACAGAGGATGACAATGGTCCATTTCTCTCCCAATGTTCCATTCCAAGATGGACCACCATTTGGCAAGGTATGAGGGAACAATGATAGGAATAAATGAAGTGCTTAGAAGACAAA
The DNA here is from genome assembly GCF_028538775.1 of Myotis yumanensis. Taxonomy (NCBI): domain Eukaryota; kingdom Metazoa; phylum Chordata; class Mammalia; order Chiroptera; family Vespertilionidae; genus Myotis; species Myotis yumanensis. Next base: position 126,583,223 of record NW_027223754.1, on the reverse strand, counting down.
TATGTAGTGGTGTATGCAGTTTGATAGAATCACCCTTTCATAATTTTCTCCTACATTTTCTGAACTACTCCCATTAAGAGGACAACACAGCACTTCCTGTCTCTTTCCTCTTCAAATGGCTCCTTCAGAGTTAATGATGTAAAATAACAAAGGACTCTTGGATCAAGAAAGATGGTTCTTGACAATTTCCAGTCGGCTATTCCGTTGGAGTAGGCTTTTTCCAGGAGGTGTGATGGATTTGAATGAATGGATTAAAAAATGTGCATCTCCACTCTTATTTACTTACTGCAAGCAGTCAAGCTCCATGAGGCTGACCTTCTACAGTTGGAAGACTCACACATGACTACTTCCTCAAGAGAAGTGAGCCCAGAAGCCAGAGCCCTGCACACAAATGAAAAGCACTCTGCCATCAAATTTGGGATGATATGCACAGGCTGTCCCCTCTCAACATGGCACAGGACACATGAGCATATCTGAGCTTCCGAGGGCCCTGCAGCAGCAGAGGAATCATTTTAAGTGAATAACTCAGACTTTCCAAATCTTATCTAATTCTTGTATTAGTTTGCTAGGGCTGGCTTAACAAAGGACCACCAACTGGGTAGCTTAAACAACAGAATTTGTTGTCTCACAGTTTTGGAGGCTAGAAGGCTGAGAATAAGTTGTTGGTAGTGTCAGTTCCCACTAAGGACTGTAAGGGGAGGGGCAGTTCCAGATCTCTCTCCTTGGCTTGTAGATAGCCATCTTCATGCTCATGTGGCACAATCCCTTTTAACTGCCTATGTCCAAATGGACACCAGTCATATTGGATTAGGGCCCATCCTAATGACCACATTTTAACTTGATTACCCCTACAAAGACCCCATCTCCAAATACGCCACACTCCCAAGTACTGGATGGTAGGACTTGTGTATGAATTCAGAAGGGGTGATGACATAATTGAGTCCATGATACCAGTGAACCCTTTTTACCAATGTCATCTTTAATAGCCTGCAGCACATGTTTTAGGAAATGTTACTGTGGTCTCACAGCACCATGCTCTGCCTCAGTAGTTCCCAAGTGCCATTTGCAGATTATACACCCAATCACTGGGGGTGCTTTATTTAAAATATATTTTTATTGATTTCAGAGAGAAAGGGAGAGGGAGAGAGAAATAGAAACATCAATGATGAGAGAGAATCATTGATAGACTGCCTTCTGCACTACCCTTACTGGGGATCAAGCCCACAACCCAGGTATGTGCCCTTGACTGGAATCGAACCTGAGACCCTTCAGTCCGCAGGCTGATGCTCTACCCACTGAGCCAAATCAGCTAGGGCTTAAAATTTTATATTTTTGTTTCTCACCTCTACAGATTGAAATCACTAGATCTAGGGAGTCTCAGGCACTTGCAGTTGTAAAACCTGCCCAGAAGATTCAAACGTTTACCAAATTGGATATCTCCAGTCAGTTAGCACTCCCTTACTCTTTTTACACTTGATTTGGGCCAGATATCTCAGAATAGCTGCATAAGAATTGAATTGTACCTCTTTTAAAAATAGTATGAACATAGGAATGTTTCTCATCTCTGTTTTTAACATATCTTGTATCTGCCTCCATCACGGTACAAACTACTTAATGTGCTTAAGGAAACCCTGTCTTATTTATCTTCTTATTCTCAGTGCCTTCCAGAGAGCTGGCATATAAGGAACATGCAGTATGTGTTTATTAAATGAATAAGTACCTGAAGCAATGCATAGGTATATATACAATTGTTTTATTGTAATAAAAATATGTTCTTGATGTTGACATATCTCCATGCTTGAGATATTTTATCTACTCCTACAATTTTAAAACATAAGCCTTGCAACTCCCCCACCACCACCACCACTACCTCCCCTCCTTGACTCCAGCTTCTGGTTTTTGGGACACATTCTAATCTCACTTGTTTATGTATATATGCTATCAAGGGACTCCTCTCTGCCTGTTTGCCCCACCCCATCCCCAATTGCCACCATTATTTCCAAACTAACATTTGTTCTGTCCTGTCCTTCAGTTTGAAGTGGGAGCCCTATTAAACATTTCCATAAAATGCTTTGGTTTTATAGAGACATTGATCATACTTGTTATAATTAGTTCAATGACTGCTTTCCTTGCCAAAATTAAGCTATATGTGGACAGACTTCATATCTGTTGTGTTCATTTTCGAAACTCTGGAAATTTGCACAAAGCAGAGCTCAAATGTGGATGGAGTAATTGTGGACTATTGGTGATGACATGCTTCTCTCCACCGTTCAGCTGGGAGTGTCTCCAGAACAGAGACTACATTTAATTACCTTTCTATTTTTGCCTGGAAGATGGAATATTTTCCAATAAATTTTCTTAAAATTGTTAAGGCTTTGTTTATGTGTATCTTTGTTTACTTATGCCCAGATGAAAGCATGGGGTAGCAACTTAGGACAAAGGTAGATGTTGATGAAAATATAAATAGACTAGAGGCCCAGTGCATGATATTCATGCACTGGGTGGGGGGTTGTCCCTCAGCCCAACCTGCACTCTCTGTGATCTGGGACCCCTCGGGGGGTGTCCGACTGCTGGTTTAGGGGGATGTCCTAAACCGGCAGTTGGACATCCCTCTCACAATCTGGGGCTGCTGGCTCCCAACCGCTCACCTGCCTGCCTGATTACCCATAACCACTTCTGCCTGCCAGCCTGATCATCCCTAATCACTCCCCTGCCAGCCTGATCAACGCCTAACTGCTCCCCTGCTGGCCCGATCGTCCCCAACTGCCCTCCCCTGCAGGCCTGGTCACCCCCAACTGCCTTCCCCTGGAGGCCCAGTTGCTCCCCAACTGCCCTCCCCTGCCAGCCTGGTCACCTTCAACTGCCCTCCCTTGCTGGCCCCATCTTGTGGTGGCCATCTTGTGATGACATGGGGTGGCCATCTTGTGATGACATGGGTGCAGCTATCTTGTGACCACATGGGGGCGGCCATCTTGTGCAAGGGCATGATGGTCAATTTGCATATTACCTCTTTATTATGTAGAATTTGTTCTTTCTTGCTATTACAGCCCAAACTTAAAATACTTTTAAAATAAAAATAAACCAGAAAAGAATAATATATTTAATGGAATCAAGACAGCCCAGATCACTGATATGCTTCTAATAAGCAGAAGGTAATAGCAAATAAATAACAGTTTACAAGTCAGTTTTCAGATTGCCAAAGGATTATTTTAAACACAGCTCTGGCAGGCATCTTCTTATTGAGAAACTGGAGCACCTGTAGAATGATGACTCTACCTATTCATTATTTATAAAGACAGAGAAACCCCCCAAAAGACACAGCATGCTGGGTTGATGGCAATGACCAGACTTCAATTTGGGTAAGTGATGGGAACTTCATGTGGTGTATGTCTTCAGCACGCAGCTCAGCTTTTCAACTCTCTCGTGATGTTTTATTCTTTCAGTGGCAACCTGCAAAGGACAAGTTGTTTCTTTCCATACTATTGAAAATTGGCTTTCTGGTAACTTGCTGTCCTTACTTCTAGGCAATTACATAAGATAAAAGTAACAGGCACCTATTTTTCTGGGGAAGGTGGAAATGTGTTGTTGTTTCTTGTTTCTTTCCAATATCCTCGGTGTAGCTGATCACAGAGAGTGGAAAATAAATCTTAAGTTGGAGCAAATTGCTTTCTTAGAAGGAAAGTTGTTGTGGTCCCATTTATTTTTCTTGAAGATTAAGTGGATTTTTGACATCTTTAATAGATTGTGATAATATCGACTGAGATTTCTTAGCAGTAAAAAGAACCTAAAAAGGGGGTGCTTTCTCTTAGCCAAAGGGTGTTTGGAGTAATGATGAATCTTCCATTCACATCAGGGCTTGGGGGTTCTGGCACAGAGAGGCTAAGACTAGAAGCACCTCCTGATACATAAACATGACAGCTTTAGAAAAATGGCTTGGCCTCTTCAGAGACTGAGCTCATTCTCATTTGCATAACCACCGAGACCCTGGCCCAGCAAGGCTGCCACCATAGCAGCAGATACCTGTGCACCAAGTTCACAGGCTTTCCATCGGTATCTGTTTATCTGTTCTTCGCAGTTTATAGTAGGGAGGAGCATGCTGAGTTATTCTTAAACCAAGATCATTCCTTCTGAAACATAAGATGCTGTCCTCTGATATTTGCTTTCCTAAGTCAGGAAATTCCCACTCTGAGAGTTCTAAAGAAAGATTTGTCAGGATCTGCACTGATTTCGGTGAGGCAGGAACCCTCCAACATTAAGAAGTGGCTTCTGACTAGTAGCAGAATGAACAGGAAAGCAATGAAAAGAGGCTTCCGAGATTCAGGCTAAAGGAAATGAAGAAAATTCAAGAAAAATTAGTGGGAGGACAAATTAGAACTGAGGGCCTAGAGGATCATGGGAGAAAAAGTGAAAAGAAGCAGATAAAAGTTTCTGGAGCCCAGAGGAATGGCCAGGCCCTATGAGAACAAGGATGGAGGAAAGAGGAGTGGGAAGCAAGTCAAATTGAAGAAAAGGATAGAAAAATAAGAAGAAAAGTTTGCAGAACTGTACACTGCGGGAGGATGGGGACAGAAATTTATTTGTTGTATTTAAGGTTTTTGGTAATGTTTTTCATCTCGGTCCTTTACAATTTTAGTTTAGAATTTCTTTCAATAGCTCTAAAGCAGGACAATTATATGGGAGTTATAAATGAAAAACAAAACCATCACAAACAAGTGGGAGTTCTCACACCCCTAATCAGAAAGGCCTGCACCATATTTTCAAATCTTGTCCCTAGGGACCATGGGAAGTTTTTAATGACAGTGTTTTCATAAAAGCCTACTCTAATACATCACCACCCAGACCAAAAGAGGGGGGGGGGGGGGGGCGGGAATAAGAAAACTGCTTTCAAATCCAAATCCTTCTTTGAAATTTAACGTTAGGTTTTAAGACAGTAGTTCATATAAATTTTAAAGCAAGGAAACAAACTAAAAGAAGCAGTACAAGAAATATTTGAAAAATGTGGGGTAGCAAAAAGCATAAACAGATATATATTGGTTACATCTTCTCAGAAAACACATAGGTTTCATAAGCATATGGGATCTGGGCCCAATGGTTATATGCCCAATGGAGACTCACTTCAAACAAACTACCTGGAAAAACACCATAGTCTATTAAGTGTTCAGATCCTTAGTTTCACCATATACTGGAAGTACCCAAACTCTACCCTCAGGTTGACTAAAATGGTATAAATCCCAGAAATACCACTGACATTCACAATGGCCAATGGCTCTGATCATTTATGTGATGACAAACATTAGTTTTAACAGCAAAGCCTTCCTTTGATGGATATCTGTTTGAAATTCTGCAGTTGGGACATGTTTATGTTCACATGAAAATAAATGTAAGCAAACCATTCAATAGTAAACATCTCTCCAGAAAAAAAATAAATCATCTTTCTCCATAGAAAAAGGCAGCTGCAAAATGAAGTTAATGCCTTTAGTTCATTATATGGTAAAATTATCTGGAAACTTTTTAACACTGTCCTAAGAAATCATTTAATTTGAATGATTTCAGGGTATATCACTCTTATAAAGCTTCTTAGGGCAGATGCATCTTTAAGGATACTGATTAGATAAGAGGAATAGATACTCTGTACATTGAAACCTGTCTCTACAAATGTGGAACAACTATATTCCTTTAATTTAATTAATTTAACCAATGGATTTATTTATACCCAGCCTTTTCTCCAGAAAGGATTTAAGGTGGATTAGCTAGCATGCCGGTCTGAAGGTGTAGGTACTCATGAAAGCCTCAGATTAATATCTGGAACATATAACGTGTCCAGATAGTTTTCAACTATCAGTGTGTTAATCTAAGCTCAGAAAGAGCTTTTAACTGCAGTGAAACATCAACTAGCTTGGAACCTGCATTTTTAGTAAGCTACTTTGTCATTTGGAGACCTGCACAATAAACCTATTGTTCCTTTAAAAAAATAAGAAAGAAAGAAAAGCAACCTTCTGCTGTTGCTTTTGTTCATCTTATCATCTTATCATTCGGCAGCCTACTCAGGATCATATGTGGGAAAGTATGTGTGTAAGATTGAGCCCTATATTCAGTACAGGAATTTCTTGGAAAAACAACCTTCTTAAATGGGTAGCTATGCAAAAAACAAAAGAGAAATTCTACTTTTATGATGAAACTGGCTTTTTAATTAGTGTGTTTCAAATCTAATGTTTAAAATGAAAAAAATTCAAAGCAGACCATCTATGTGGACATTCTCACACTCCATTTTTATGCAAACCACCTGCTCACCTGAGATTATTGGTGGGTTCTTGCAGTAAGAGGGAGAGAGTGCCATCTTTAAGATGATCCACTATGCTTCAATATCCCTTTGTTTTTAGGATTAGTTTAAAGGGTGACAAACAGATATATTTCTACTGACTTATATAAGTACTAGAGACCCAGTGCACAAAATTTGTGCACTCAGGGGAGTTCCTCAGTCCCGCCTGCACCCTTTCTCAGTCTGGGAGCCCTCAGGGGATGTCTGACTGAGGGCTTAGGCCTGCTCCCTGCCAGCCATGAGCCTGGCTTCTGGCTGAATGGTGCTCTCCTTGTGGGAGCGCACTGACCACCAGGGGGCAGTTCCTGTGTTGAGCGTTTGCCCCCTGGTGGTCAGTGTGCATCATAACAAGCAGTTGTTCAGCCGTTCAGTCATTTTGCATATTAGCCTTTTATTATATAAGATAACATGAACATAATGGGAATAAGAATATTCAAAAAGCTCCCTAAATGTATCAATATGTGTAATTAGAGGGTCCAAAACAAAACTGAAAGTGAATCTCTATTGAGTTTTCCTCTCAGCACTAAAACAGACTCATTCTGAAATCCTGTTCACTGGGGTAACTGCAGTTTATATTCAGATTCCATCTGGAAGATGCAACGGGCCAAACATCTCTCTATTGAAGAATATCATTACATAATATTTCTGTTGACAGAAGGGCTGGAGCATTTACAGATGTGACAAACAATTGGTCAGATGTTATTGGACATTTAGAAGCCTCACTGGGTTTCCATTAAATTTGGTGACAGCTGATTAATTAGAAACCCATTCTACTACTACCACTTATTTTCCCTTGAACAATTCCAAAGCCATCACCACCCTGAAAAATAAAATGAATAATTATGATCTCAATCGTATGTGAATAACTATTGCAAACACAAAAGTTTCTGCAGGGTTATTCCTGTCTTATACCATTCAGCTTTGCCACGGCCCTGGGTTCTGTTACTAAGGAAGAAAGTGGAAAGTCATTAATGGACTCCATGCTCAAAGCTACCCAAACATGTACATGTACTCATTCCCATGCATAGGGTTTCATCCACTTACTGTATCCAGCTGGAAGCCTGAAATCTCTGTGTGCTTTCCTTTCTATCAGGTTCAGATGTAGCTGCCATAAAACTGAAAGGCAAGTTATTGCTCCCATTATACCAAGTATAAAATGGTAGTGAGGAGAATAGAAACATTGCAATAAGAAACTGCATTTGGGAGAAGAGGAAAGGAGATACACAGCAGTTGCCGTTCCCCAGCAATGATCAGATTCTGCAGAGCAGAAGCAGCACCATGGCGGGACCACAGTAATGAGGAGGTTTACTGCTGACCCTGTCTCTTGTGGCCCCCACACTGGTACTCCAGGAAGTTCTTCTGTGTCCATTATCTTTCACAACCACAGCAGAGAAAGACCTTTGCAGAGTACTTCCTTGGTGTCTTAGTTTGGGATGTCATAACAACATCTCATGGACTGGGTGGCTTAAACCATAGCTGTTTACTTCTCACATTTTTGGAGGCTAGGAAGTCCAAGATGAAGGTCCAACAATGTGAGGACCCTTCTTGGCTTACAGATGGCTACCTTCTAGCTGTGTTCTCAGGTGGCAGAGAGGGAGAGAGGCAAAAAAAGAGTGATGAAGAGGGGGAGAGGGCCTCAGAAAGGGGGTGGGGAGAAGGAGGAAGAAGAAGATAGAGGGAGGGAGAGGGTAAGGGAGACTGGTCTTTCGCTCTTCTTATAAGGATACTAATGCCATCATAGGGCCTCTCTCCTCAAGGCCTCACCTAAACCTAATTACCTCCCATAGAGCCCACCTCTAAATACCATAACATTGAGTTAGGATTTCAACATATACATTTTGAGAGGACACAGCATTCAGTCCATAATACTTGGGGTTACCTAGCTTCAGGAGCCCACTTCCAGGTGGTATAAGTTTAGGAACCTATAACTTTATTTAAGGACTAGTGGTCCGGTGCACGAAATTTGTGCACATTAAAAGAGAATTAATGAGAAGAAATATTTTAATATTGCTATTTGCCCTTTCTCTATAATAGAAGTGTCAGAGATGAAAGAAAATTAGTAAAATGTATATAAAATCTCCCTCCTGTCAGAGTCTAGGGCGAGCTGGGGACATAGAGTCAAGTCCCTGCCCACCACCCTCACACACTTCGAAAACGCAGGAGACCCAGACCCGGCTGGACCCACCCCCATTGGGTGAGACCTAGACCCGGCCGGCCCCACCCCCGTCAAGCCCCTCTGGGTGGGGAGCACAGCCTCAGGTCCTCCAGCCAGGTGCCAGGACAGCGGGTGCAGCCTGAGGTCCCCTGTCAAGCCCCGCCAGGCAGGGAGCACAGCCTAAGGTCCTCCAGCCTGGCTCCCGGGCAGGGGGCATGGTCTGAGGTCTTCCAGCCCAGAGCTGGGGCTGGGGCATGGCCTGAGGTCCCCCATCAAGCCCTGCCGGGTGGGGGAGCATGGTCTGAGGTCCTCCGTCAAGCCCCGCTGGGTGGGGGGTGCAGTCTGAGGTCTCCTGCCCAGAGCCGGGGCTGGGGTCCCCCGTCAAGCCCCACTGGGCAAGTGGCATGGCCTGAGGCACCCCATCAAGCTCTGTGGGCAGGGGACACAGCTTGAGGTCCCCTGGCCCAGTGCCAGGGCTGGGGCGGGGGGCAGTCTGAGGTCTCCCAGCCTGGAACTGGGGTGGGGGGGCCACAGCTTTAGGTCTCCCATCAAGCCCAGCCCCCACATCCCCTGCAGTGTCATATCAGTGATGAATGGGACACACGCAGGCAGCGCAGTGTGAAGATGTTAGTGCTGGGGGCGGAAGTCCCTGCCCCTGACCCTGCTCATAGACTGGTAGTGACTGGGATACCATCACGGACAAATTAGCATATTACCTCTTTGTTATATAGCTTTTTACAGGCACAAGCTATTCCAGAAAGGCTCGGTGTTCCTTTGTCTATACAGTTATCTCAAAAATTCAGTAGACTTCCCATCTACTTGCTGCTGGAAAGTTTCTGTGCAGGTAACCACAGTCAAACATCTTATCTAAAAAAATTTTTTCAATCTGAATATTTCTTTCACCTACTAGGCTCTGTGCTTTGTCATTCCCAAGTTCTCCAAAGAAGGGCAGGTACCTTGGATCCATTTGAAACAAAGGTCTCAAGTGAGAAGACAACAACCTAAATCCCATCCTGCTAGTAGCTCACCATCTCCTGCTAAGGATGCTACTATCTAAATTGCTTTAGACTGGGCTGTGAAAGTAGTTGACTTCCAACTAAACAGTGCTCCAAATTACTGGACTTTAAAAGACCTAAATCACAGTCTTCAGGCAGAGAAGCCATACCTGAGTAATAAAGCTCTTTTTTTTTTTAACTCTCCTGCAGAATGGTTAACTCAGTTCAAGGTTCTCTCTCACTTCTAGAGCAGGCAGCACACACTGGTATATTGAAATTTACCAGTAATCAATCCTCATGCAACATGTTTCCTTTCAGGAAAAGTGGGAATTATCACGTGTCACATGCAATTCTGCCCAATGAGCTTCCCTTTCCATTTTCCTTTAAGGTTACTCCTACAGATACAGTAGCCCCCTACAAGCTGCCATCAGCCATAGTTTGGAGAGTCATTTGGAAACCAGACTCAGTATTTTTTTTCTTCTGCACTAGCTAGCTTGCATGAAAAGTACCTGATGAATCCTTAGGATTGAGTTGAGGTTGAGCTGGTGGAAAAGAAAGAGTAGGAACCCTGGGAGTGGCATCCACTTACTTATTCACCTACCAGAGTAAGGAGGCCTTTGAGCAATCCTTAAACCAATGATCAAATCAGTGGCTGATGGACTGCTAATTGGCCTGCTTGGCTTTATGACCCAGACCTGTGCTGTCCACTATGGTAGTCACCAGCCACATGTGACTACTGAGTATTTGAATGTGGCTTGTCTGAATTGAACTGTGATAGAGGTGTGATATACACATTATACTTTGAAAAGTTAGTACAAAAGTCATAACATCATAACATATCTCAATGAACTTTTATTGATTACTTTTGCTTGAGAAGCTTGATGTAGCTATAAATTCAGCCTACATTGTAAATAGCTGATTTAGACAGATGGAAAGAAAGAGAAGAATAAGAGAATTATCCTCCGAAGAAGAATCAACAGGACTTAGTGACTAATTTCACATAGGCTGGAGAAATAGAGGTGATGAAGAGGAAGCCTACATGATGAGGGAAGTAGGGAAATCAAGAGAAGGGCTGAGTTTGGGGGGAACAGGTGAGATGAAAGGGAAGATGAATATCAGCTACCTAATTGAATTGGAGGTAACAACATTGAATGTAAATGTGTAGCTTGAAATCAGGAGGATCTTGGCCAAAGATAATGACTTGGTATTCATCTGCAGAGAGGCAATTCAAATCTTGAGAGTCCATGGTTTCCAAGGAAAGATGAATAAAAGCAGTTTAGCAGATACTGTTGGTTTCCAAAATCCATTTCCCACCTTGACCTTCCTAACTGAATTCCCCTTTGGTTCATTTATCACCCTACTCCTCTAAGCCATGAGCTACAAGTTGTTTCCAAATATGGAAGGTGGATTTTGATTAGTCTAAGCCAATAATGGTGATTCCCATCTCTGTTAGGAATGTGCATGGGACATAAATACAGGCAGCGAGATTTGAGTTCACTCCTACGGAAGCCCAAGAGGAGATGGCCTCCTCTTTTCCTCCAGAAGTTGTCTGTCTCTGTCTTGACATGAGACCTGGAGCTGTTCTGCCATCTTGGGCCCCTGAAGAGTCAGGATTCGTTGGGCACAAGCTTTCTGTGATACAACCAGAAATCAAACCTTCAAAAATCATTCAGATTCAGAGGCCTGGAAGAGGACACGAAACCCATGAGACACAGAGAAGTCAGATGCGAGGAAGACAAAGAAATCAAGTTAGGCTCTGAAGTCAAGGTATCAGGGAATTGAAAAGAAGTCAGATTTTGAGAGGGCTTGAGCTGGGTTGGGGTGACCCATCCCAGCAGAGACTGAGCAGGCTGGACCTGGGAGCAACACTGGGAAACAGCCATCCTTTCTGACCAGCAGATTCAAAGAGTTGCACTTGATGGGATGCCTGAAGCAATTCTGGGGTCAGCAGAAGGTTGTTTCTGAACCTTTAAACACCTTCTCTTTCAAAAAAGTAACTTTCACATTGACTGGGCAAGTCGTTTAAACATCAGCCTCAATATAGTTATTCAGATTCACCCCATTAGTGTGAAAATATGGGTTGAAATGGACTTTGTTGTGTGAAATTAAGTGAGATCACACTCAGCAGTCATGGGAAGCATTCCAATTCAGACCTCGATGATGAGAGGCTTTGAGCCATGGGGAACTGGAAGTGGCATTCAGAAACAGAGAAGGGATCCTTTCTCTGGGATTTTCCCATTTGCAGCCCCAATCTCATGTGAATGTTCTTTCTCTTTCAGGTATCTTTTTTTCCTGTTTTAAGCATATTCTTCTCACTTCCCCTCACAGTTCTATCTCCCTGGGAGAGTGTATCTGGACCCTTGGGTGAGAGTCGCATGTGACTTCATGAGCTGTTGAAATTAACTAAAGCTTATTCTTTCCCAATAAATCTCCCCTGAGCCACATGCAGCAGCTGTGAATTCCCAGCGTGAGACGTGGCCGAGGTACTAAGGAAAGCTGGCTGTGTTCCTTAACCCTCCTCATTCTCCTCCCAAAGAATCAGTGGGCACTGACACCAGGACAGGCAAAGACAATCCTAGAGGTCTTCCAAGCACAACTCTTGATCTAATCCGACTCAAAGATTTGGTGCTTCAGTTTCCCAGGAGTTTCACTGGGTTGGCTTTGAGAAAAGGGGAGGCTGACAAAAGACACCATTCAGAAATATACTTTTTAAAAGTATATTTGGTACTATTCGGTATTTTCATGAGAGCTGAAAATACAAACCTTGCTAGCCATCAGGCAAGATTCAAGACTTCAGAAAATGTGAATAAAATTACCAAAGGCAGAGGCTAATCTGAAGGGGAAATAATATTGGGCTGTGCAGTGGGAGCACAGCCATTGTTTCCTAATTGAATGGTGCATCTGTGGGTGCTCACTCAGCCTTTTCTCTTCGGGGGGTGGCTGAGGGTGGAAGGGGTACAGAGAGTTAACAGTTCATAAGGCATTTATTGGCTTGAGACACCTACACTCTGTTAAACTTGTGTGTTTTTGCTAAAAAATATACTTCATTGTGTTGTAGCAAAACTAAATCCCTGCCTAGCCTGCACAGAGACAGGGTGATTGGATTTCAGGGTGAGGTGCCAGCTAGGGCTTTGGGGGGCATTGCGTGCCAGCTGCTCCCGTCCCTAGGCTCCTTCTACACTTTGCTTCTGTAAAAGGGATTCCGGATTAGTGGGTCTTTTGTTAGGGAGGAGGACAGGGAGAGAAGCATCTCCTTTGAGCTCCATGCACAAGGGCAGCCTAGCAGGCAAGGCACAAAGCTTTGATTTACTTCTCACTGGTTGACTTTTTTTAAAAGAAAGGATTCACCCCTTAAGTCTGGTCTGTTGGAAGCTTGTATGGCAATGGATTGGATGGCTGGCCTTTCCAGGATGTAGTTCACAGCCACCATGCCAGGGTTGCATTAGAGCTCTAAGCAGATAAAACATCCCAAGCTGTTCAGAAGGGTTTGTAGGAAGGGATGCCTCACTATCACATGGTGAGGGGCATTATTGGGGGTCCTTGTCTGAGCTGAACAGAACAAATGGATTTCTATTTGACTCTTTGAAGGAGTTAACATTACTTTTACCCACTTGGAAATCCTGGATGCCTACGAGTGTCTAAGTCCTCCTCGTTGGCGGGCTTGTCCAAGTGCAGTGACCTGCTGGACCAGCCCCAGCAAGATTCTCATCCAGTGAGCAAATCGCCCAGCCTCTGAAAGAAAGAGTGGCCTCTTTCATGGAGCCACTCCTCTTACAATGGAATTGCTAAAGGCATACGCACATGCACACTCACACGCACCACAACTTTTTTTCTTGGTTGTTTTCTAAAACTGGGAACAAAATTACTAAGCAAAATTTCCCAATGAACACTTCTCTCTTTTATTTTTTAAGGACAGAGAAAGACAAAGTGAAAAAGGAGCCTCCCTTGTCCTCCTGCCCTTCCCCTTACAGCCCAGAATCAAAACACTCATTCTGAGGACGGAGCAGGGGCAGAAAAGGTCAAAAAATTAGGCGTTTTTACTTGTTGGCTCCTAAGGAACTAGTGTTGTTCAGCAGCTGCTCTTGGTTCTTCAGAAGCCCTGCCTACAAGTGGATGAGGGTGTGTGTGTGGGGGGGGGGGGCCTAATGACACTGGCAGACGGGGGGAGTAGCATCTACTATTTTTTACACCTCAAGAAAGATGGACTTTGTTTCTCAAAAAGAGCAGAGATCTTGTTTCTGGGTAGCTGTTATCAGAAACTGGTTTTAACCAAACACAGTGGGACTGTGTGTGTGTGTGTGTGTGTGTGTGTGTGTGTGTGTGTAAGAGGGGGAAGGCTAGAAGAGAGAGGATAAAGTCACAATCTACTCAACCTTTTATTCTTTTTTTTTTTTTCGTAGAAAAAGCTAAAAAATTTCAGCCAGAAGAAAAGGAGTAAAATGATTGAGAAACACTTTGTGACTAAGAGAGGATTGCAATGGAAAATATGTAGAAAGAGAAATTAAACCAGCTGGCTTATTTAATTTTGGCTACCTTCCCCCTTTTATATTTTTTGACTTTAGTTTAAACTAGGGGAAAATGTACTCAGTAAATATCCAGTGTTTTTCCTAGTATTTAGCTCTAACAAACGCTTCACAGGACTTAGCTTAGCGGATCTCTGGGGAGTGGGCGTGAACATGACATTTCACCCCTGGGTCAGAGACCACTTCCTGCTCTGTCTCATAAGTAAAAGTTCTTGCTATTCCAGGGGTCTCTGGGTGCCCAGGAGTGGGGGCGGGGTAGGGGCTGAGGGGCGCTCAATACACTATTCATTCCTCACATTATTTTATTGTAAAAACACTTCCCCTCTTATTCTTGTATTATATATAGGAATTAAATCTCAAAATGTTATTCCAAAGTACCTATTACTTAATACATTCCCAGCTTATTAATTTATTCATGCATTCAATAAACATCATTTAAGCTCTGTCTACGTACTGGGCATTATGTTAAGTGCTGGGGAAACAAAGATAATTAAAATATATTCCCTGCCTTGTACATCTTCAAACAAGCAGAAGAGACAGATGTCTAGACTAACAATCACAGACAAGAGAATAGGGAAAACATAACCCTGCCGAGGGCGGGCGAGCAAATAAGGCTGCCAGGAAGTGGTGATATGGGAACAGAGTTTTGCAAGCTAAGTAGGAACATACCAGAAGGCCAAAGAGATGGAAAACATTCCAAGCAGAGAGAAGAGCCATGCAAGAGCCTTGCTTTCCTCTTGGGGGAGTGGGGGAGTCTGCAGCGTTGTACCGTGATTGGGTTCTAGGAACCTAAGACAAAAAACTGAGTGAATGGGATAGGATTGGTCCATGCATTTCAGAGTTTTAAACCAAGGAGCTCCCAAAGTCAGCATGTAGGGATAAAGGTAGAATTAAAGCTCGTAGAAAATCACACCCACACATCATCCTGAAGGAACGAAATAGGAAGACAAAATCCAGTAGTAGCAAAGCAGGGACTGGAGGCAGCACAAGTTTGAGGGCTGTGAGTAGGAGGAGAGCCTGGAGGGAAGCCGGTGCACAGAGCTCTCTTAGATATTTAGAGGCAGCCCAGGGACCTGTCTGAGGTGGAGGAGGCAGTGTTTAAGGCACAAAACTGTTTGAGGAAGAAAGACTAAACATACCATAATCAGAAAATTAAGGTCAGTCATCATGACTGATGTCCTGACGATTGAAGAGGATACAAAAAAGGAGTCAGTGGTACATGATAAGGAACCTTGAAAAGTATGCTCAGTGGACCGAACACCATCCTCCCAGCTGGGACTTCCCACATGGCGGCATGGGCACCACACAAACTATGCTTTAAATATTTTCAGAGGTCATGTACTTATTTTATGCAAATGAGAAAAATATTTTATTAGCACTAAACTATACAGATACAAAAATTGCTTAAGGTGAAGCTAACATAGACAATATCAGGTAAGTTGATCTGTAAAAAATCTTAAGAAAATACTGTAAGAGGGACTAGACAGATAAAGCAAAATTGAGACAATGATGCATACTAGTAGATGACTGAAGTTTGAAAACTTTGTCAGTAGCCAGTAGGAAACCCCTGAAAAATGTTAGGCATGGCTTAACATGTCTCATCCAATTAACTGTAAGCAATAAACTCTTTTTTAAAAAACAAACAAACAGTTATCTGTGTGTCTATTATCTTACCATACGGGAATAAAACAAAATCCTGGGTACATTTTAATACACATTAAAGAAACTCGATAAACAAAAATTTGTTGAATGAATGACTATCTCCACCCACTTAAAACATGTCTCTCTTTTACCATATTAGAACTGTTCTCATGTGGTTAAAAGCCATTTATATTAGCTATCTATGGTAATCATACTCTCATGCAACTGAGGACTCAATTTCTGAGAAATCCGAGCCCAGAATGACTTAGACATCACAAAGCGACACTGTGAAACTGTGTCCTGCCGGCAGTGCTGTTTCTTAGATCCAGAAAGAAATCCAACGAGGACTTTTGCCCCCACCATTACACTCATTTTACTGCATCTTCAGTGTGAGATGTTATTTTTGTATGCCAGGGTAGATTAGCTGCTGTAACAAATAACCCTAAATCTCAATCACATAAAACAATAAAAATTTATTTTTAATCGCCTCAATCCAATGCAGGTGTTCATAGTCGGACAGCTGTCCTGGCTGCTTCCATGACTCGGGAATCAAGGATTCCTCCATCTTGTGATGCTGCCAGTTTCAAAATGTGGCCATCAAGGTCACTAGAGAAGGTGGAGAAATTATGGAAAATGCATATCAGCCTGGACTGCCATCTCTCAGCAACAAAATTGCATTAAGGAAGAGGAACTCACCTTTGCCAGTCAGCTAACCTTTTTAACCAATGCAAGATGATACTCAGGACTGCATTCTGGTGATGGAGTAACTATGATTGGTCAAGTGACAATGTAAACCAATAGTTCTTAGCTGTTTGGGGACCATGAAGATGATAAAAAAAATATGGATTTTCTCCCTAGAAAAACATATAAGCATAAGCACACACAATTTTCATGGGATTTGAGGACCTTAATGGATTCCCGGAAGCCCATCCACTGAAATCATTAGAGGTTCTACAACCTTGGTATAATTTAGAGTAGTTAGCTAAGAGTTAATTTTGAATAGTGTAAATCATGAACCATGGGCCAACTTAAATTAACTTTTTCTGCTAGATTATGGTCTGATTTTTATTTTATTTTTAAATATTCATATTGATTTTTAAATAGAGATGAAGGCAGAGGGAAAGAGAAAAACATTGATGTGAGAGCAGAACATTGATGGGATGCCTCCCACACACCCCCTACTGGGAATCAAGCCCACAACTAGGTCTTGTACCCTGACCAAGAATGGAACCAGAAACCTCTCGGTGCACGGACGATGCCCAAACAACTGAGCCATACCAGCCAGGGCAAGATTCGCATCTGATTTTTAAAAACTTAGTTGCTGAAACTAGAGATCCAGAATATTAATAGTGTACCATCCAACTTGTAGATGTCAATTTTGCACTGAGCAGAAATCCCTATGTCTACTACTGCAAAAGACTTCACGTTGTGTCTTGTCACCCATTCGCCACTCTCCAATCTATTTCACATGACATCAGAATGATGTCTAAAAATTAAAATTCCCTTGTTTCATTCCATCCTAAAGACCTTTCAGTGGCTGAAGACCCAAATTCTGAGCATGACATACAAGGCTCTGAGTAAACTGACCCTACCTGTTTCTCACATCATGTACCACTCTGCTTTTTGTACTCCCTCCCAACTGGTCTTTCTTTTTCTTCCTCCCACCTCAGGGCCTTTGCACATGCCTTTGAATCTTCTTTGAATTGTTTTCTCTTTATCCTTTATATAGTTAACTGTTACTTTTCCTTCAAATCTAAGCTCATCTGTCATTTCCTCAGAGAAACCTTCACAGAGTTGCAAAGTAAGTCAGGTCTCCTATATATTCTTAGAGTATATTTGATTTGTCTGGATCATTCCCACCAAAAGGTAAGGTTCATGAGAGCTGAAACTGTGAGCACCTGGTGCTACAACTCAGCACCTGTCTTAGTGTGTGGAATATACTGGACATTCAGTAGCCTATCTAATAAAGAGGCAATATACAAATTGACCATCATTCCAACACACAAGATGGCCGCCCCCATGTGGTCAAAGATGGCCAGCAGGGAGGGCAGTTGGGGTTAACCAGGCCTGCAGGGGAGGGAAGTTGGGGCAATTGGCTTGCAGGGGAGCAGTTAAGCATCGATCAGGCTGGCAGGGGAGTGGTTAGGGGGTGATCAGGCTGGAAGGCAAAATCAGTTAGGGGCAGTCAGGCAGACAGGCAAGCAGTTGGGAGCCAGCAGCCATTGGATAGGGCCTAAACAGGCAGTTGAACATCCCTCAAGGAGTCCCAGATTGGAGAGGGTGCAGGCTGGGCTCAGGGGCACACCCCTCTGCATGAATTTCATGCACCGGGCCTCTAGTTTGTTAAATAAAAAAATGAATGAATGTTGCCTATGTTTTACTCTATATCTTGAAATAAAAGCTAAGTGATAAAGCGTTTGAAACCAAATTTTTTTCTTACTTTGAGAAGTGACTAGAATAAGTCTGGGTTTGGTATGACTTTAAGGAACTTCACAATTAAGCAATAACTTTCACTGCGCTGCATAGCAACCTCTGCTCTTCAATAACATCTAATCCAATATGAGAAACAAGCAATAAAAACAATTGTTCATTATGATTTAATATTAACACAAACTAGAGGGCTCATTGATGGAGTAAGAGCAGTAGAAGGGAGCTGTTATAAAGGAACTGGTAAGTTGCAGTGTTGGGCTAATCCTGGAAGGCTTCCTGGGGGAAGTAGTTCATTGGTTATAGTGTTAAGGCTCTTTGTGACACTTCTTTTTAAAAGTATATTTGGTACTATGAATGCCAACAAAAGATTTTCTCCATAAATCTTGCTCCTTGGCTTTGCTGTTTTGTTACCACAAGGATAAAGTCATAAGTTATGAGAGAGGCTGGCAAGGCATAGATCAGTCTGCATTTTAGTCCCCCAGCAGAGCACACAACTTTAAACTGTTGTGTCTCTGGTTGATTGTATTAGTTTTCAAAATATGTATCCACTGTCTCCATGTGGGAGGACTCGGCCATGTGATTGTCTTTGGCAAAGGACATGGCAGTGATACTGACTTGTGCAGAAGCTTTGGGAGCCTTTGTGAAGTCCACCACCTCTCTCTTTTCCTCTAACACAGGGCTGTCACGTTTGCAGGTGGGGTTCTTCTATTAACCTGGATCCCAAAGTGAAAGGAATGAGGCCACAATTGACCTAAGTCAACCTGTAACATGAGAAAAATTTTAGCTTCGCTTTTATAAAGGCACCAACATTTGAGGTTATTTGTTATTGCAACATAACCCAGCAAAAGGTGACCAATATGCTTTTCTTCACAAAAATCCTATATAATAAAAGCCTAATATGCTAAGTGACCGACCAGTTGGCTGGTCGGCTGGTCAACCAATCAAAGCATAATATGTTAATGATATGCTAAGGCCACTCAACCGCTCACTATGATGTGCACTGACCACCAGGGGACAGACGCTCCAACCAGTAGGTTAGCTTGCTGCTGGGGTCCAGCTGATAGGGACTGAGCAAGATCGGCCAGACACACCCTGGAGCCCTCCCATGGTCCCTCCCCAGCTGGCCAACCTCCTATGTCTCTCCCCAGCCCTGATCATGTACCAGTGGGGTCCCTCAGCCTGGCCTGTGCCCTCTCGCAATTCGGGACCCCTCGAGGGATATCAGAGAGCCGGTTTCAGCCCAATCTTGCAGGCCAGGCCAAGGGATCCCACTAGTGCACAAATTCATGCACCAGGCCTCTAGTTATATATAATTCAACTCAAACTTAGAGTTATATGCCTAATGAAAGAATAACCATGCCCTTTTGGATGAACTATCTGTTTTTATCCAAGTGCACAGCTTCAGAAAGGCACAAATGCATCCATGAAGTAGAAAGACATTCTCAACCACTGAGGCCAGTGGACTAATTTTTACACACAGATGCCAGCTTTCCTCTGCAGGAGGATACCATTCTAGATATGGAGGAAAACTAACAAGAGATCCCTGCCCAACTGGAGGTTACAGTTCGATTCCTGGTCAGGGCACATGCCTGGGTTGCAGGCTTGATCCCCAGTGGAGGGTATGCAGGAGCTAGCCAATTAATGATTCTCTCTCATCATTGATGTTTCTATCTCTCTCTTCCTCTCCCTTACTCTCTGAAATCAATAAGAATATATTTTAAAAAAAGATTCCTGCCAACTAGAGGGGGATTTCTTTGCCTGGGAAGGAAAATCAATTGAAAAAAAAAAAGAGCTTTATCTGCTGACTTATACTGGAATAATAATTTATACTCGAACCAGTCAGAGCTCACCATAATATCATTTTCAATAGTAGCATCTCAGAGAAATATAAAAGAAACATATTAAAGACAAAAATAGTTTATACAGATTGGCTAAGTTCTTGCTTAACATTCTTTCTTCCTCCTCTCCTCTTCCTCCAATTCTTGCTTAATTTCCCTTCTCTGTCTTTCTTTGTTATCCTTGCCCCAAATCTACTCATGGCCATCTTGGGAAGATGCAAGGATGATAGACATAAGTACATATAGATAGATAGTTATATTCCTATGCAAAGCAAAAGATAAATATAGATTTATTTCTAGGAGTTCAGTCTATAACTATAAAATATTAAAAGAACTTGTTTAAACCTAAATATCTAAAGCTTATAAACCTTCCAAAATTGACTTAAAATTTGAGGGGTTTGACACTATCTTCTAAGGATGCCAAAGTGTATTCCCATTTGTCTCAGGGTTGACTGGCCATAAACAACTTTAACTCAACTTCAAAAGGTGTCTTTGAGTGCCTGCTAGGACCATAAATTGCATCTTCATGTAGAATTTGCAGTTTAAAAGTACGGATTATCTTACTGAAGAGCCTTTTTGCCATGAGTTTTATATTCCAAGATCAATTCCAGTTAAACACCCCTCCAACATTTCTGAGTTTGAGTTGTATGTTACACATGACCAATTATCACTCCCTATTGTCAGGCAAGGATGCCCTCCCCCTAAATGTGCAGAGTTTTTAAATGCTTAAGAAAAGATGTATGTGAAAAGCTAGACTTAGCTTTTAGTCACTCACATCACATCTGGAAGCTGAGCACTGATGCCCAATGCAGACACCTCAGTGTTACGTTCCTGGATCACGTTTAAAACCAGGAGGAGGAAGTTTTATACTTATGCCATGATTTATGAATTGGAAACATTTTCTGATAATCTGAGGATTTAAATTGTTACTTTCAGCAAATGTTCTGCTTTCTTTTTGTAGTTTTGTGACATAGAAAAAAGAGTTGTGGATGAGGAGTTAGGAACTTAGGGTTATCTCAAATGGCTTTATATGCAATATTTGCGTGACTTAACAATGTAAATGGTTTACAATTTCATGATTGTGAATATGAAGAACTGATCCTTTTTCTGAATTGTTCTAGTCCAACCTAGAATGGTTATAATCATACTAGAGGCCCAGTACATGAATTTGTGCACTAATGAGGTCCCTCGGGCTGGCCTGCAGAATGGGGCCAAAACTGGCTCTCCAACATCTCCCAAGGGGTCACAGATTGTGAAGGGGTGTAGGCAAGGCCAAGGGACCCCACTTGTGCACAATCAGGGTCGGGGAGGGACACGGGAGGTTGGCCATCTAGGGAGGGACTGCAGGAGGGCTCCAGAGCATGTCTGGCCCAGCTCACTCAGTCCAAATCCGCCAGACCCCAGCAGCAAGCTAACCTATCAGTTGGAGCGTCTGCCCCTGGTGGTCAGTGCACATCATAGTGACTGGTCAACCAAGCAACTATCTGCCCCCTGGCGGTCAGTGCACATCATAGCGAGTGGTTGAGCGGTCTTAGCATATCATTAGCATATTATGCTTTGATTGGTTGAATGGCTGACCAGACAACCGGACACTAGCATATTAAGCTTTTATTATATAGGATTGAACTACATGAGAACTCAATGTCAATTATGTCTACATACTGAAGAGAGTTGATTTTCTGTATTGGCTCTATGGTTTAAAACCATCAAAAGGAAGGGGGTATTGCAAAATGCACCATTCCAAAATTAAACAATGCAGTCCATCAATTAAACAATGCATAAGGCATGTAATGATGATAATTCCTGGGTATGTCAACCAAGAAACAGGCAAGCTGGTTGTTAAGTTGCCTCACCATAAGAATAATGACTGTGTGAGTGCTTGGGTAGGTCATTCCCTCTCCCAGTTCAAACTCTGAGGGAAGACAAAATGAATTTGCTAAGCTGGCTTTTTTTTTTAATGCCAGAATGCCAAGGAAACCAGTGTCTTAGGCTATCTGTGCTATTAAAACCACAGCATACCCAATTTGTGGCTTTAGAGAACAGCAAGTCACTAAGGGTTAGAACTGAGTGGACATCTTGTAGTTCATTTTATTCATTTTTTTTTAATATTAAATCTTTATTGTTCAGATTACATTTGTTCCTCTTTCCTGCCCCCCCCCCCCCATAACTCCCCTCCTTCCAGTTCCCGCCCCACCCTCCGCCCTCACTCCCCACCCACTGTCCTCATCCATAGGTGCACGATTTTTGTCCATCATTTTATTCATTTTAACGATGTGATTTTGAGGCCCAGAGAGACAGGGGATAACTTGTCCAACATCACAAATCTAGCAGGAACAAGCATAGAAAGGGCTTTGCCCTAATCTGTTTACCGCCAGGCTAGGGTTTTCCTGTCTGCCATGTAACTTGAGAAACAGCCACCATTTCCCAAAATGAAACCCAGAAGTAACAAGCATGAAATGCGAATTTTTCAATTAGAATTTAAAACTATCCTTTTGAGATTTTAAATCTAATGGCAATAATAAAAATGAAGACCTACTAGAGAAGTTTAATGTATGTTAATTCCCCACCCCATATGCTACAGGAAAAATAGATTCCTGCTCCTATTTCAAGCTACTGAGAGAACTCCATAATTCTTTTCAGCTCAGAGGACCCTTGCATTACTCACAACCATTCTGAATACTACAGAAAGGATTGTATATAAGATACATAACAGAAAAAACTAACAAACATGATTTTACTGTAGTTATCTCTAAACCAGAAGCACTGACCTAACTTGACTTTTCTCCTTATCAAATAGTGTTAGGACCTTCATTTTCCTATTATCAAAGCTGAATTATACCAGCACAGTTGCTTAAATGTATACACCATGTGACTACAAAATATGAAACTAAGTCTTGTAAACATCCTTAAGAGATTCAAACATGCAAAAAAAAACTGTCGTTAGATAAAGTGGCCACCTGTTAGATCAAGAGACCACAAACTCAACGTTGCCACACACCTATGCAGTTTTTGCTGCTGTTGTAGTAGTTGCTCTTTTGGAAATTGCCTTCACAGCAATAACTTTACACAATTAAATTTAATCTTATTATTTTAGCCACACCTTGTGTTTCACCAAAAGCCTTATTACTTTTTTTAATCACCCATGTTTTCTTCAGACTCAGCTCCTGATTATTTCATCCTATTAAAAAAAAAAAAAAGGAATTTTACTTCAAAGGGCAATGATCTGTTACCAATCAAGATCACTTGGAAAGCATATTCACCAGGTTATTTAATATATTTAAAGAAGATCTGATTAGCGATGGCAAGAACACTGGAATGAGCACATGGTCTTCCAGTCTTTATTACAGGAAGAGACCCCTTTCACCAATATAAATGCCTTAAAGTTTAGTCTTCTTGACTTGAATAACCAACATTATAGTTTATACTCCCACAGGCATATCTCAAAATTTTTTCTATAAGGTGGTTTGAAGCCAAAGCAGAAAAACATTTTGCTATACATCCTAGACTATTACTTCTTATTCATTATGCGAAAAGGGAAGAAACATTTAAGTTGTAATGATTTTCCCCTGCTCAATGAAGCCATATGCCAGCAAATCTCAATTTATTAAGGCTAGGGGAAAAAATAAAATTTCAAATGTATGGGGTGAGGGGAGGAGAAGTTGGTTGAAGGAGATTATTTGTGGTTTAATTGTTCTCAGTAAAAAAGTTTCTGCGACCTACTCCAAAACAGCTATGCCAGCCAATCTGTGCTGGAGGTCTTTGGGGAGTTTGGGGAGGACAGAAGGCCCTTTGTTGCCCCGTACTCACCAGCCTAGAGCCTTCTTATCTTCTCCAAACACCTTGATGCCGCCTGAGCTGCAGACATGAGACTTCCTTAATGAGTAGGTTGCCCTTTCCACCTGGAGCTGTGGCTGCTGCCTGGACAGGAGAAGAAAAGCTGTGGACATCGCATGGGAAAGGATAGTTCCTCCTTTTTCTCAGAACTGCACCCTGAGAAACCAGGAAAAAGAAAAGGGGCACAGGAAAGCACTCCCACATTCCAATTTGGTGAGCAACAGAATGTAAGAAAGGTTATCAGGTGGGCTCCTGGAGTCAGGCTAGCTGGGATTGAATTCTGGCTTTGAATTTACTTTGTGAACCTAGAAAGGATCCATCAATTCTCTGTACCTCAGTTTCCTCATCTATAAAATGGAAATCATAGGATTTACATTATATGTCATAGAGTTATTTTATCATAAGATTATTAGAACAGTGCTTGAGCCATAGTAAGTACTCAATCAATATTAACTAAAACGATTACTAATGACTCATTTATTGAGAGCTTACCATGTTTCTGAGTGCCCAATATGTTGAGGGCCGCTAGTAAACACTCGGGCATCTTTAATTATGTTGGCTGAAACTCAGAGCATAGGCAGAGCCACGCCCTGGGGGCGGACCTAATCAAGAGATTGGGACGCCACTCAGTCTGACTTTCCCGCCCAGTGTTAAGGGGATGGATCTCATGATGTCGCCAGGAACTCAAGGCCCACCTAGGTGTGATGTAACTTCCTGTTATTCGAGTATTTAATAAACTCCTTCCTGTGCTGGCTCTCTCTGAGTCTGTCCCTCCATCAGAGGGCAGACGCCACACCCAGGCCCAGCTTTCACTCTCTTTCTGTCTCAGTCTTGTGTTTTTTCATTTTTCCTTAAACCTTGTTGCGTTCTAATCAAGATTCATCAACCCCTGTTTCTCTCTCTCTCTGTGCTGGTCACGGGAAGAGAGAAACCCCTTCCAATACCAATACATAGCACACACCACACTTCCCCTAAATTCTTTCCATGATTTTTTTTTATTGTCTAAAGTTTTACATATGTCTTTCCATGAATTTTTACCTTCCAAAGTGAAATCACATCTGAACTAGTTATTTAATGGTGATGTTTCCTTTCTTTGGTTAGTTCTATCATTAGTTGTATTACACATACGTATGTCATTTTAATTTTTGTAATGGCAAATTTTACATTCTTAGATACACATAAAATTTCTTAAATATATAAAATAAAAATTTAACAATCATCAAAACAAATGGATAGCCTTCATTTACCTTCACTACACTTGTGTTCTATTTAGTCTTCAGTGTCAACAAAGATAATTCACATCCTAAGAGAAAAGACACGTCAGAAACCAGAAATCATGACAAACCTTTCTGCCCAACTGCTAAGCATGTTTCTGAGCTAAATATACCCATGCTCTAAGGTGGTGAGAGAGATGGCACAGGGAGCCCAGGAGCCACAGTCATGGCAGCAATTGTTAAATGTTGAAGACTTTGCTGGAGACCATGAGGTGGACCAGCGCTGGGTGCTTCTGTAGCTGTCATGGATAGAATGGGAGGACCACTTAAGGCACTGCTGCTTCAGAGGTGGGGCCTCATCATTTTGTAAACGAAAGGGCAGCCATTTTTTTCCAACCCCCAGGTGGCTCTCTTCAAACTGCCTCAGCTCAGGAGCTTGAATCCAATTCCAAGTATTTTTCATTGGTGTCACAAACCACTAGAAGGACAACAGGACTCGCACCCAGGAACTAATGCTAAAAAACAGCTTCCCCAAAGTATCTACTGTCCTGGAAATACCACTTTGAAACCAGATTTTTAAAGACATAGAATTTTGGAAGGGACCCACAATCCTTTTCTGCAGCACCAGAAAAACAGCTTCTCTGTAATCCTCTAATAAAGATAGGTCTCATGGATTAATCTCCCTTAGGCAGGTGTCATTACTGGTATGTCAACTCCATAAGCAACCCAACTGAAATAATGGCAATCATAATATTATAGTAACCACCCACTATTGCATTATCAATGTATTTCTTTCATACGATACTTTATAAAGTGCTTTCTTATATATAAGGTCTCTGCCTTCCCATTTCTACCAGGATTTCTCACCAACTGATAAGTGAGCACTCTAAATAATTCTGAGGAATGCCCAATGGGATTATTTTGAAGGACCTAATTATAGTTACTGAGGAAGAGGCTCATTGTAATTAAGATTAAATTAGGATAAAATTGTTTTCAGATTGATAATTGTACCTTGGGCTTTAAGATAACCAAACTTAATGCCTGTAACCTCACCCATTCTCATACATCTGCTGCAGTGTTTTAGTGTATCTTAGAGACCAATCATAGTTTTGTGTTTTTTTTCCCACAATGGCACACAATTATAGTTATCTAAAATAGCTTATGTATTTGTAAACGACAGCACTGGCAAGAACTTCAAGCTTCTATTGAGAAAATTAACCTATATGCCATCATTGAAAATGCTACTTCCTCCCTCTGGGAAGTGTCTTATAAACTGCTTTATCACCGTATTGCCTTCTTTCATTGCAATCCAAACAAGATTGCCACAGCTCACCAATATATGTAACCCCCTGTTCTTCCATGGCACAAAACTAGATTGCATTTTTTAGCCTCTATTTTCCACCATAGGGGGGTACCTAGGACTGAGATCTTGACAACAGAACATGGGTAGAAATGATGGGCAGCCCTGAGCCACTAGAACCTCTCATTTGTGATCCTTGCTCTCTTTCCCTAGCTGAATAGAAAGGATCCTGAGGACCTAAAGTAAGTGATGGAGCCTTTAGATGGAAGGACCTGGGTCCCTGAAAGACTGTGTAGAACAGAGTCTACTCCACTGACCCTGCCATTACACGATGAAATCAATCATTGTTGTGGTAAGACACTGAGGTTTGGGGGTTTATCTGTTTCAGCAACTAACATTATCAAATATAGTCATTTTCTCACTCCCTTCTGTCTCTCCATTTTCATATCACATTTTCTTCTTTTCCTTGATTCATTCTGTAAAGAATTACTGTGTGTCCATCGTATGTGCTAGGAACAGAGTCCATTGCATAGTAACTATGTTCAAAGTAGCCCAACTGAACAATCAACCACCTTATAATTTGACAGGAACAATTATTTAGGTCTACTACTTTAGGAGAGGTGTCAGAAACTATAGTTTATCTGTTTTGGTAAATTATATTTTATGGAAACATAGCCATGGCATTCATTTACCTGCAAGAAGGCAAGAATGACCAAGAAGGCCTGCAGCGTCCATGTTATATTGTCTGTGTTGAGTAGTAATGACAGAGACTGATGTACAAAACCTAAAATATTTTCTGGTCATTTACAGAAAAAGTTTACTGACTCTTGCTCTAAAAGATTTTGGAAAGGATTTTCGAAGGAGATGACACATGAGGTGGGTTTTGGTGAAGTGCACTGTGGTTTAAAAAAAGGGGGGGTGGGGGAGAGAAGGCATTCTGGGGAGAAAGAATAATAGCCAAGCAAAAAATACATAAGTTTAAAGGTTACTCAGATACTCAGACAGCATTTAGAAAACACCCAAGGGTGAGTGACCCTCCCCTCAGAGCACCAGTTACTACTCGGAATGAGCCACAGGAAGAACCATACTGACAGAAGCTGTTTCAAAACAAGCAAACCTGTTGACCTCAGACCTTTCATTCTATCTAAGTGCCAACTTTTAATAGATAATATTATATCAACACTAAGTAGCTTCAAACTCAGCTACAGATAGATGAGCTGTAAGTCTTCAGCCATCACTTCATAGTATAGACAAACAGAATGTCCTGGACAATGATGCAGAAGGAAGTGTCACTCTCTCATTACTTTCACTCATTCTTTCCTAAAAATCTTACTGATAAATTAGAAGAGTAATTGTATTTAACAAAAGAGAAATGAATGAAGGCCCCAATATGAAAATAAATTGAAAACATGTGTTGAAAATATGCTCCTTGTTTTGATCTGTTCAGGTTGCCATAACAAAACACTGTAGGTTGGGGGGGCTTAGATTTTTATTTCCTTACAGTTCTTAGAGCTGGAGGTCTAAGAACAGGTTGCAGGATGGTCAGTTTGTGGTGATAATGCTCCTCTTGGCCTATAGACAACCACCTTCTCACTGTGTCCTCGCATGGCATAGGGAGAGAGCTCTGGTGTCTCCCTTTTCTTATAAGGGTGCTATTCACATCAGGAGGGCCCCACCTTCATGGCCTATTTAAACCTAATTATCAACTAAAGGCCCCTTCTCCAACTACTATCACATTGGGGATGAGGGTTTTGACACAATTCAGTCCATTGTATTCCTCAAAAAAATACAAATAATAAATATAAACATATGCATTGATCCTTTACCTAGTAAACATATTTTTGAGTACCTATTATGTGCATGCACTTCTCTAAATTTGAAGATGCAACAGTGAATAAAATAGACAAGATTTCTTCTCTCACAGAGTTTACTTTTTAGTAGCGGAAGACACAGTGATCAGGTCGGCAAATAACAGAGAAGGATAACTTCAATTTTTTATTAAGTATTCTTCTTTAGAATAGAAATTAAGGCAGACCTCACGAGTAGGTGTTTATGAAGTAACACTGGAATTGTAACCAGAAGCCAACTATGCAAAGATTTGGGGATAAAAGGTTCTAGGTGGAGAGAAAAGCAAGGGTTAAAATTTCAAGGTAGGAAAGAGCTTGGCCCATTTGAGAAACTGAAATAAAGTCTGTGTCTCTGCAGCCTCAAAAAGTCAGGGAAGGGGGATAGGAGAGAGAGAAAATATTTGAAAAGCTAATGACTGTGCAACTTTCAAATTTGATTAGAAATATCCACTCCAGGATTCAATACACCTAATGAATCTCAAGCAGAAGAAAAGAAGCCAAATAACACTGTGATACATCATGGCCAAATTGCTGAAAGCTAAGGATAAAGAGAAAAATCTTATATGCAACAAGTGAAGAGGAGACAACATATATACAGATAAACAATGATGGGGATATTTTCTTACTTTTTATCAAAAGCAAAATAGTCAGATGGCAATGGAGCAACACCTTCGAGGTACTGAGAAAAGGGATTATCAGTCTGGAGTTTTATAGCCAGCAAAGATGTCCCTTAATTGTGGGGATGAGACAGATGTTTTCAGATGGTCAAGGGTGATAGAGGTTATTGCCAGCAGAGCCACACTACAAAGAATGCTAAGGGAAATTTTTTAGGCTGAGGGAGGCTAGTGGAAGATAGAGTCTCCGATCTATAGGAAACACTGAAGTACATCAGAAATAATAAATGTGGAAGTTGTTATTTTTTCTCAATTATTTGATAAAAAGTTTAGCATTTAAAGCAAAAATGATAGCAATATGTTGTAGGGTTTGTAACATGTGTAGAAGTAAAATATTTGAGGATCATCGCATCCAAGGCTGAAGAGAGTGGATGGATGTATATTGTTGTAAAGCCATTGCCTTACATATAAGATGATGTCATGTTATTTCAACATAGACATCGCTGAGGAGGAACATATATTGTGGTCCTACAGAAAGCACTAGAAAAATAAAACAAAAGGATAAAATTAAAAACAATAACCTATAGTGACCATCAGCTTTTGACCATAAGCCACAATAAGAAATATCACATAGCTATCTCTATTAGTACACAAGAGCTCCACAACACTCTTTTTTTTAAATATATTTTTATTGATGTCAGAGAGGAAGGGAGAGGGAAAAAGAGATAGAAACATCAATGATGAGAGAGAATCATTGATTGGCTGCCTCCTGCATGCCCTCCACTGGGGATCGAGCCCGCAACCTGGGCATATGCCCTGACCAGGAATCGAACCCGAGATCTCTTGGTTCCTGGGTCGATGCTCAACCGCTGAGCCACACCCAGCTGGGCTCCACAACACTCTTATACACAAATACATATATATCACAGAAAAACAAATATTCAGACCTGGTCAGTGTGGCTCAGTTGGTTGAACTTGTCCCTGCACCGCAAGTTTGCCTGCTGATTCCTGGTCAGGGCTGGAGTTATGGGCTTGATCCCCAGTAGGGGGTGTGCAGGAGGCAGCCAATAGATGTTTCTCTCTCTTCCTTCCTGTCTCTGTAAAAATCAATAAAAACATATTTTTAAAAAATGTATTCAAAACATTATTTATGATTACTAAGTACGATAAGTATTTTTTATTCCTTTTAATTTTTTAAATAAATCATAACCTGCTGAATTAATTTTTTTTTGTGCTTTTTAAAATTTATTTTAAAGTATTGAGTATATATATACATATATATATAAACATATATATATACATATATCTTACCTAATAATAGACAAACATGTAAATTAACCATCCTTCCACTATGCTCACCAATCAGGAGAGTATGCAAATTAACCCAACAAAGATGGCAGTTAATTTGCATACAAAGGGGTGAAGCGGTGGAGCAAAGACTGAAGGCTCCGTCCGGAGTCGTGAAGACTGAAGGCTGCTCCGTCTGGAGCCTCAAAGACTAAAGGCTCCATTGGAGCCGCAAAGACTGAAGGCTCCATCCAGAGCAAAGGTGCCAGAGGAAAACTGGTGCCTGCCGAAAAACCGGTGCTGGCAGCCAGGGCAAGGGAAGGCCTATTGCATGAATCTCTTCATGCAACGGGCCTCTAGTCCTATCTAATAAAAGACAAAAAGGATAATTGACCGTACCTTTGCTACGCTTCCCATTGGCTAATCAGGGCAATATGCAAATTAACTGCCAACAAAGATGGCGGCCAATTTGCATACGTAGGTTCCAAGCGGTGGAGCAACGCCAAACGGCCCCAAAGCCAGCCGAGCAGCAAGGCTTCAGGGCCCTGGGATCAGTGGAGCAGTGAGGCCTCACACCCCCGGGATCAGCATGACAGGGGGTGGTGCCACAACCCCGGATCGGCCCTGCCCTGAGTGTAACCAGGGGCGGCACCCCAACCCCCAGATCTGCCCTGCTCTGTGTGTGACAGGGCGCGGCGCCACAACTCCCTGATCAGCCCTGCTCTCTGAATTAATCTTACTATCAAATTCTTATTGTGGATCACAACTTGAAATTGAAAAAATATTTTTATATAGTATCTGCTCTGAATCAGAACATACTAGTATGTTTTAATTTTTTTTAACTTTTGTTATGTAATTGATGTTCACCAAAAAATTCCATGCAGAAGATAAGTAATTCTCATTTTAGAAATGAGAAAATAGACTTGGATAAATGAACATTCTCAAGACTCTAAGACGAGTAGGTGGAAAAGGGAAGATTTCAATGCATATGTAAATATAATAAGTACAAGTGCTTTGTCATCAGGCACTATAGCACATTGCCTCCCCCTGGCCATTAAATTTGGGGACCTGAGCACCATGGATGGGTGCAGGTAACTATATGCATTTTTCTTGAGATAAAAGACTAGTTCTTGTCTGTAACCTGAAAAAAGCTTGAGCATGATAAATTTCTAACCTTCAAGATTTCATATCCTATACTTTCATTTGTATATACTATTGGTGAGTGGGTGGCAACAGAAATCTACAAAACATATAAATGAGAAACTATAATCTACTGAGCCTATATTTCAGTTCTATGAGTCTATATACCTATAATTTTAATCAAGGATCCAGTGTCCTGCTATTCTATAACTAAGCCACAAGATGGGCAGTTATCTAAATTGCTCAGAAAGCTATACAAAGACAAGGGTTCCTTTGTTTTTTTGAAATCCGCCCTGAATTTTTGCAAGGCCTAGTGTTAATTAGAGTCTCTTAATGCAATTTAACCATATTCCTCTTAATTTGTTGTAAATTATACAGATATAATAATCTAGCTTGCCTCAGAATAATAATTCTTTTCATAAATTTATAGAATTGAAAATAACTACTCAATATTTAGCTTTAATCTCTTCAGACTAAATAAATACAATCCCCTTAAATCTTACCAGTTGTCTTAGCTTTCTCTGTAATCATTTGGTAGTGCCTCACAGAAGACCCTCTCTGCTTTCCCAGCACACATTTTAAAGGGAGGAACCCTACAGCGATTGTGTTACTCTATTAAGTACCTGACCAATGCCAAGTATGGCTGGATGATCTGTTCTTGCCTGATGTGCTCTTGGTAACAGAGAATTGAGTATTACATTAACATTTTCAAAAGCATTATTGCCAGTTTTCTGGATCTGCATAAGCTGGGGCCATGTTGAATCTCACTCTTATAAACTGCCATAAGCTGACTAAACCAACACCATACATTCTCTGTTTTAAAAATCCACTCATATGCTTCTAAGGAATTTGGATTTCTTTTTTCCTAACTTGAATTTTCTTCCTCCTCCTTTTTAAACTGGTTTTCTCTATATGACATTATTGTTTTTATTGATTTTAAGAGTTGTTTTTATATTAAGAATTTCAACTTTCTGGTATTTGTCTATGTATTTTCTTTTAGGTTTGTATAAAATCAAATATATTGCCAGTTTTTTCCTTTGTTCTTTTTTTCATTGTTTTTATGGAAAATTCTTTTCAATCCCAATATTAATCAATAATTATCTATATATATTTTTTAACATTTATAAGATTTTACAATTTTTGCAATCAACTTTTAAATCATACAGCACCAATGTTGGTATTTATCCTAGTGCGAGATAATGATAAAAATCACACATATATGTGCAAGAAAAAGTATGCTAACTTTTCCAATTTATCTCTTCTCCATTGGTTTGTGGTACTTTTTAATGCTTAAATAATAACAACTGTTTCAGGGTTATCTGTTAATATATTACAAAACATCAATATACTATATCATATATAAAAGGCTCTTAAGAAATAAACCTCCTATAGAAATATGAACAAAGAGAGAAATAATTTTTATAAACATGTGAGAAACATTCATCTTTACAACCAAATAAATCAAGAAAAAATTATATACAACTTTTTCTATTGGATAAGCAAATTTTTTTTTCAAATTTTTATAGTGTTAGGGTGGTTGAGATTTTTTTTAAATGCATGCTTTCAATACTGCTATTGGAGCTCTTTTTCCTAATATTTTCTTCAGATAATTTTCAAACGTTTAGAAAATTTAAAAGTATAGTACAATAAATATCCACATACTCCTCATTTATATTCACTAATTGTTAACATTTTTCTCATTTGCTTTCTGTCTCTCTTTCTTCTCATCATATATGTACATGTTTACCTGTGTGTCTATTTATACACATGTTTATCTGTGTATTTATGTGTGTATATATATATATATATATATATATATATATAAAATATACACATATATTATACTTTTTATTTTTTGCTGGATCATTTGAAAGTTGGTGCTGACATCATGATTCTTCAGGCTCAAAAATTTTAACCTGCCCTTGCCCACATGGCTCAGTTGAGTGTGTGTCCTCCCATGCACGAAAGGTTGCTGATTTGATTCTCAGTCAAGGCACATGCTGGGGGTTACAGGCTCAATCCCCAGTAGGGGGCATGCAGAAGGCAACCAATCAATGTTTCATTCTCACATCGACATTTTTTTCTCTCTCCTCCCTTTCTCTCTATCTAAAAATATTAATTAAAAACTATATATATATATATGTGTATATATATATGTATATATATATATGATTTTAACCTGCAGCTAGAAGTGTTTTAAACATGAACAATATCTTTCTAAACCAATTTGAAGAGATGCATCAAAGCCTTCAAAATATAAAATCAACATAATAATTTCACACCTAAACATTTGTTCAAAAGATATGGCATTCTCATTCCTCAATTTGAACCTCTTTTTTATGGCATCCAGTGTAACATTAGTTCTTATTTATGATTTAACAGAAAACTACTCAAATAATTACACAGGAGATGTAAAATTAATTCTAGCTTTTGACATTAATGGAATACAAATATGTGATAGCTTTTTTACCAGAAATTTGTTCTTTGACAGATTTATCTATCTCATTAATGCATACTCAGAACTTTACCAAGACAGATGAGAAGTGAACTTGCACTCAAGGAGTTTGTTATCATGAGTGGCTCTTAAAGCCATTCCTAGAATTGTAGATTTTTCTTAGAAAGGAAAAGTCACTGAAGGATTTTAGATATAGGTCTAATCTGATTTGCATTTCAGAAAGATGATCCTAAAGACATTTCTGAAATTAGATTGAATGAGAAAAATACTTGTTCAGTAAAACAGTTGGGAGGCTGTTGCAGTAGTCCATGTAACTAAAATGACAACAGAGAGAAGTGGAGAGACTGAAGAGAAATTAACAGGAAGGAAGTAATGAGAAATAAAAGTTGGGCGGACATTTTAGTTAAGTAAAGAGAAGGACTGCAAGACCCCTTCCAGGTTTCCAGACTTAAGCTACCGGTTGATGGTGTTGCCCCCCATGACTAGAGAGCTGGGAACATAAAGTCAGGTGAGGATAGGGAGTACAATCCTGAGTTCAGCGTGATGCTCGGTAGGCTGGGGAATACACGAGGCTGGCTCTGAGGACAAGGTAAGAGTTATGGAATTAGACAAAAATATGGATTTAGAAGACATCAGTGTATAGTCAGGAGTTAGTTAATGCCATGGGAGTAAATGAGATCATCTAAGAACAGTGGGAAGGTAAAAAGAAAATCGAGGTTGAATCTCTAGACAACAATTTAAAAGTAAATAATAAAACAAAAAGATAAGAAAATTTATAAAATAATTTGCATAATCTAGAGAAGAAAGTCTTCCTAAAACCAAAATAGGACATCCATCCTACAAAATAAAGAGGTAATATGCAAATTAACCCTCACACTTTCATAAGATGGCTGCCTACAACCAGGCCAGCAGGGGAGTTAGTGAGGGACGACCAAACGACTGAACAAGCAGGCGGCGTGGGGCATCCAGGTCAGCAAGGGGGTTAGTGAGGGATGACCAAACGACTGAACAGCAGGCTGCATGGAGTGACCAGGCTGGTGGGGGGGGCCATGAGGGGCAACCAGGCCAGCAAGTGGGGGCAGTTGGGGGTGACCAGACCTGCAGGGGGGGCAGTAAGAGGCAACCAGGCTGGCGGGGGGGGGGGGCAGTTAGGGGTGACCAGGCTGCCAGGGGGTGCAGCTGGGGGCAATTAGGCTGGCAGGGGGCAGTTGAGGGTGACCAGGCCAGCAGGGGGGGCAGTTAGGAGCAACCAGGCTGGTAGGGAGGGAGCATTTAGGGGCGATCAAGCCAGTGGGTGGGGGCAGTGAGGGGCAATCAGGCCGGCAGAGGCGGGCAGTTAGGGGTGACCAGGCAGGCAGGCAGGTGAGCAATTAGGAGCCAGCAGTCCAGGATTGTGAGAGGGATGTCTGACTGCCGGTTTAGGCCTGATCCCAGGGATTGGACCTAAACCGCAGTTGGACATCCCCCAAGGGGTCCCAGATTAGAGAGGATGCAGGCTGGCCTGAGGGGACCCGCACCCCCCGTGCATGAATTTCATGCACTGGGCCTCTAGTAAATCATAAAGGAAATGATAAATATACTTACCTACATGTATCCTAAGTTTTTTCATGACAAACGACACCATTAAACAATGTTAAAAGACAAAAAAATGAAGGGTAGCAGAATCTGCCACCCCCAAATATGCCACTTTGTCATAGGATTATCTGGAGCTAAAGGCAATTGAAAACCAGCTGATAGATATAAGAAAGCTCTCTGCCCTTCCCCAGGACATAAAATTGTAAAGGTATCCCTCACTCTTCTCGCCCTGGAAGGACAGAAGTTGAGTACTTGAGGTAACCCTTATCAGCCCAGAGACAACACCAGAGAAATATATATAATAAACTTTACCAACTAGCTCTCATCTCCCATTAGTTTCCCCCATAGATTTACCCTCCCATAATTTGCCACCTAGAAACTCATTCCTTTTCCTTTGTCTTGTCACTTCTGTTAGAAGGTTTTGTTCTTTGCTGAGATGTTATACAAGGACAAATTCTAACCACTCCTTTGAGTTATTCATCACTGAGCATTCCCATTTATTTTCAAGTGTTATACTACTATAAGTATAATTGGTGGGGTCTATATTAATTGACCAGAAGAGATGACCAGATAAATTAATAAGTGAAAAAAAGCAACTTTCAAATTTATGGATGTAGGGTAAATAAGCATAAAAAACCTTTGCTTTTTGGAGAATTAAAAATGGGCTGGATGGAATGAGGACAGATTATTAACTTTTTCTTTATAAATCTTCGAATGGTTTCAAGCATGCCTTATATTAATAATTTTTGAAATTAAATTTAAAAATATGAGGAAAGCACAAAATGTAACTCAAGAAGTGTCAAGAAATTAACATACATCAATGATTCACCACTCTATATTTTACATTAAAACATAAGTATAAAATAGTAAGACATTTGCCGGGAGCCGGTCCATCCTTGCTGCTGGACACAGTCGCTGCAGAGAAGAAATGTCTGCACAGCATATGTTTCAAGGGACCTGGCATATATGGCATATTGTTCTTAATATGTTTGCTCCTCTTAGCGCTATGTGTTTTAACCAAGGTCATCTCTCTGAGAAAGGTTGTTTCCCCAGGTAGGGATCTTTCCCTGAGGTTAGGGAGGGGATACAACCCCTTAATTAAGTGCCAGGCGAGTAGTTAAGCTACATAATCTTTACTCCCTGGAATGGAGATAAGAAACGCCCTAACCTTTGTAATAGAAATTGACGGGATTAAAATCGGCTGGTATAAATACAGATGTAACAAGACAATAAACATCAGATCCTCATCAGTTCCTAACCAGAACTCCGACCAGAACTTTGGCTGGAGATCCTGGCTAGAGGTCCTGACTAGGCTGCTGATCAACTGAAGGCTGTCTTCGTGTCATTCCTTCTTCGCCGACTCCATCCACACCTTTGGGGACCCCTGGACCCGCTGGGATTGGACCCCAGCAGACATTGTTCAAATAAAAATGTCATAGCTACCCACTTAACAAAAAATATCACTTTCATGTCAGTGGTTCTACTTTGCACCTAAGTAGTTCTTGCAGGATTCAGACATGCCAGGGCATGCTTAGAGTCAGACCCACTGAGGGGCCAATTTGCATGAGGAATTGCGAGGCCTCCTTAGAAAAATCTAACTCCGACAAGATAGAGTTGGACACACTTTTGGTCAAACAGTGTTGGGAGGGGTGCAATGTTTCGGAGCACAGCATAAGGAAAAAAAAAAGAAACATAAAATCCTTAATGTTTTCTGAACCAGTTGAGAAGATAAGGCTGTACCATTTGGGAGCAGTGTAGGAGACGTGCACTGAGGTGGGTGCTGACACGGTGGGATTTCAGGGGCATTCGCAGGAAGCACACCGAGTGTCAGCACTCAGCAGCAGAATTCGGAGCAGCAGGAAGATGTACTTCAATGACGGGCACTGGCGGCAGCAGGGTAGCTCCTGCGTATTCTGTTTTATTCACTTAACATTATAAAATCTCTCTCTACATTTCTCTGCTCTTCTTAATTATCATTTTAAATGGATCAATAATGTGGTCCTACAGAAATCACTAGATATGATATATGTAGCTTATGAACCTCCTTTCTGTTTTTTACTCTGTGCTAGTACTATAGAAGTTCACACATATAGCTTTGATTTGATGTTCAATTATTTTCTTAGCATAAATTCCCAAGTAGGCACTGACTGACGGCTTCAAATGTTTTGGACACTAACATATGTAAAGTCAAACACCACCTTCTTGTTTTTTGTTTCCCATAGTGTTGAACCAATTTAGCATGCCATCAGCAATGTTTGAGTTATCAAGTTTTTGTCACAGATAAGACAGCCAGGTGTCACCTTTTCCCTTTAACAAATATTTATTGTCTACTATGATTGGCCACTCTTCTGGGTACAGGAGAACAGTAAACAAAACCCCAAATTCTCTGTCTGCATGAAGCTGAGAATTAGTGGTCATTTTCTGTATTGCTGCGGTTTTCATGTTCTTGGTACTTGTGAAAGTGATTGCCATTCTGTGTTTCTTTGCTGACTGTCATTGCAGTTGTGTGAACTGCATTTTCATGTCTTAATGGGAAGGCATATGAGGTGCCCCCCAGCTTCTGTTTTCCTCCAAGCTCCTATGTGGCTTCCTGATTCCTGGGATGATTATCTTTAGAAATCACTGCCCTGTCACCACCACATAAAGAAGTTACTCAGAGCGCCCAGCTGGCATGGCTCAGTGGTTGAGGGGCTACCCAAGGAAAAGGTCACGGTTCACTTCCTGGTCAGAGCACAGGCTCGGATTGTGGGTTCAATCTTGTGCAGGAGGCAGCCAATCAATGATTCTCTCTCATCATTGATGTTCTTGTCTCTCTCTCCCTCTCCCTTCCTCTCTGAAATAAAAAAAAATACATATAGAAGTTACTCACAGCTAAGAAAAATCCACCTGCCATGGAATTCTGTGTCTCCTGCTTGCAGACCTTTCATTTTTCAGGGGGTCTTTGGGAGCCTTCCATTTTTCCATCAGGTCTCCTTTCCCTGTAGAAGCAGTTTCTCTCCTTGTCACTAAAGTCGACTTTCTAGGATAGCTCTCCTAATTCTTTCCACTTCCAGGGCTGTGTCCTTTGTTTTTCCTTCCCTTTTCCCTTCTGGAGTAAAGGACACTGCTAGAGAGACAAAAGTCCTGGCTGATCACATCCTGCCCTGCCCTAGGACCATTTCTATTCTCCAGTCCCAGAGCCTCGCCAGACCCAGGCAAGCATCATGTCAGCCCCCTTCTCCGTGTGCACAAGCCCCATGCGATGGAAAGACCCTGCTGATCCCCAGGACACCAGCCCTGCTCCCGCCTGGAAGTGGGGCTTGCTGCTTCCACGGCCCCGCACATGGAAAGGAGCTAGTCCATTGCTTTCACTTCTCCTTTGAGGGCCTTCACCACAGGTGATAGCCTCTGTTTGTCATGTCTAATGTGATCCTTCCACAGCTGCTGACCTAAGTCATTTTGTTCTTGTTGTTGTACATGAGTTTACAATTTTTTAATGTAGTCAAATCAGTCAGTCTTTTCCTTTGTGATTTCTGCTGTCACTTCAAAGCAAAAAATAATAGTTTTTCCAGACATCTGATGGGAAATAATTTACATTTTCTGTTACGTTTTTGTTATCTGCCATTTTAGCCATCCAAATTTTTTTGATCATGAGGTATGAAATTGAGATACTAGTTGATTCTTTTTAAAAAGTGCTAATATCCTAAAGTGTATTAAATAATTATTTCCTTCACCATTATTTTGAGATATCTCTTGTTATCTATTATAACCTTAAAGCAATATGCTTATTTCTGGACCATGGTATTTTATTTACTTTCATGCCCAAAGGTTCCCCTTTATAAAATACTAGTTCATGTTCTTAGTTGAGCATAATACTGTTAAGTACCATGGGGCCAGATGGCCAGGATTAGAACCCTGACTCAGCAATTTTCTAGTCGTTGTGTGAACTTGGGAAAGTTACTTAATCTCCTTGGATCTCAGTTTCTTTATTTGTAAAATGGAATAATAAAAACACCTGTGAAGATTAAGTGAGGTATTTACTGTATGTAAAAGCTTTAAGCAATGCCTGCATAGTGTAAGTGCTCAAGAAATAATATGTATTAATTCAATATAAATTATAACCATTAAGTTAAAAAATTCTGTTAATATTTTTGAGTTGGGTTACATTGGACCTCTAATTTGATTGAGTAAAATAGAGGTCCTTCCAGTTTACCATTATTTTAAAGGACAATAGTACAACTCTCCACTTGTCTTCTCTAATGTTTGTCAATAAAATTTTACACTTTTGTTTATATTAAATAAGATATGCATCTCTGTTATAAAATACTTATAAAACAATATTTAACACATGTGAGAATGGTTGTCTTTGTTTTCTTACTGATATGAAATGGAACATTTCTAATAAGAAAAAAGAGATTTTGGAATAAGACTTGAAGGTCACTTTATACTGATGGTGTCTCTTACCAGCTTGAAATCCAGGACAAATCCCACAATCTTTCTGAACCCTGGTTTTTTCTTCATCTGTAAGACGGGGATATGAACACTGACCTCCCAGAGTTAGGAGAATAACTGAGATCACGTGTAAAGTGCTTGGCACTCATGACAGACGCTTAATCCATTTTCATTCCATCTAGAATATATTCTTTATTTATTAAGAAAATTGTTGTTCTATTCCTAAATCTCCAGTCTTTCTATTATCTGTATTCAAATAGATAGTTCTTAAATGTATTTACTTTGTGATTGAAATCCAACTGGAAAACTATCTCACAGCAAAAAAAGACATATTAGCACTTATAACTTCTCTCCAGCCCCTAAAAAATACACTTGTTTCATAATACCTATGCAATAAGTATTTGCTGAATATTTTATTGAGTTAATGAACTTAGTTAATTAAAAAAAACAGCACTTACGATTTGTTTGTAGGTAATTCATAATCAGCAGTTCACAGTTGAATACCTTTTTCTCTATCAAATATGGTAAAAAGATCTTGAAAATGTAGTGAATACACATACACCCACATATACACAAACATACATGTATTCATATATATTTATATATACTATTCAGAGACAAAGTGTTTCTATGAGGGAAAGATAACTTTGTTAATAGAAGGAAAATAAGACTTTTTTAAAAAGTGTTTTATTCTTATGCATTGGTACCTATAAGTTTTAAAACTTAATGCAATTGAAAAAATTAATGAATTTGTTTAACCACCAAAATTTTGTTAATCAGTACCACCAACACAGAAAAATGATTAAGTCAGCTCTTATGATTACATTTAATTTGCATTATTTTTGCTCACTATACGCATTTGCATTTTTAACCTATAATTCCATCTATCACATCTTGCCTAAAATAGCTGCTGTTTGAGTTACTTTTCTCTTGGTGACCTATATATAATATTGGCAAACATGTTAAGACCCAGGGGTGAAGAGAGAAAAAAAATGGGGAAAGTAAAAAGGAAAAGTATAAATAATATAGATGACCAAATTTAGATTTCACATATTTCCTTAGTGGTAGCTAGGGCACTGCACAGCTTTTTAAAGAGTTTTTTAGTTTTTATTTTGACTTGAATTTGGCTACTTTTAATTGAGTACTAATCATGTGCCAAGCAGTTTCCACACATGTATTCCTTCAATTCTTACTGCCACTATGAAATGATATTATTGCTTCATCTCTGTTTTAATGATGAGGAAACTGAGGCTCAAAGAGGTTATGTTATGGGCCTGCAGTCATACAAGAGGTTCATTCCAGTGGAGGTGAGAGTGGAAGCCAGATCTCCTGATCTTCGGGTCTATTATCATAACCTTGTGCTCTGCAGCCTCTTCAGGATGAATAGCATTTGAGTGTTAGTTGTGCCCCTGAATGGAAACAAATACAGTCATGGATCTATCAGCAGTGGCTCAATAAACCCTGGATCTGTTAAAAATGAGAAAACAGGCCCAAAATGGAGTCACGTGTGCTAAGCCCATGTCACCAAACCGAGACTTCATTACAGTTTTGACCTCTTTCAGAAATGAAATCTTAATCCAGTCAATCAGGAATTACCTTGTCAGCATTAGTGAGGTAAATCTACCTCATAGACTCCTGCCATCCCAGGTTACTCTGCCACAACCAACCTGCTTCTTGCCTGGTATAACTTCCTTGTGCTCACTCCCTTCTGCCTGTACAAGTCTTTCATTGTGTGGAGCTGCTCAGAGCTCCTTCCTATCTGCTAGAGGAGATGCTGTCCAATTTGTGAATTATTG
Organism: Myotis yumanensis; assembly: GCF_028538775.1. Taxonomy (NCBI): domain Eukaryota; kingdom Metazoa; phylum Chordata; class Mammalia; order Chiroptera; family Vespertilionidae; genus Myotis; species Myotis yumanensis. Next base: position 126,541,829 of record NW_027223754.1, on the reverse strand, counting down.
AACAAAGCCATTAAGATCTTTAAAATCTACCCAGTTGAATTTTGTTTTTTAATAGCACTAAGCTATCTCCCTGTGAATACACCAGCTTTTCCTTATGAGCAGCATCCCATACAGAGTGACAGATTTGAAATGTCCACACTCTATCTGATAAATGCAAATTCAATGTAGCGCTACCTGTAGGTGTGCATAAGGCTAGAAGAGGGACACACAGGGAGATGCAAGTTATTGATAATACTCTGGTACTTAGGTTGGGTGGTGGGTTCATGAGTCATCATTACATTATTATACTTTAATATGCATCATCTATAATAATAAAAGGGTAATATGCTAATTAGATTGGACGTCTTCTAGACTTCCTTCCTGACGAAGCCGGGACCGGAGGGAAGCCAGCCCGGGTACCAGGTGCCTGCGGGTGGCCGAGGAGGGAAGCCTGTGTCCTGGGTGCTGGAGGGAAGCAGGTGCCTGCAGCGAGTGGGGGAGTGGGGGAGGAAGGCCTACTCTTGCACGAATTTTTGTGCATCGGGTCTCTAGTGTTTTATATAAAATATAATTTTAAACTGTTAAACAAAGCCAAAAGAATCCTCTGTGCATATTTCAAAGGGACAGAACATGAGCATTTGATTAATAATTCTTCTTTTCTCTACTCTGCCTCATTCTACAGAGACAAAGCTGAGCCAGGCTTAGCTCCTGATTCTCTCCTCCTGATAATCACTTCCTCCTGATCCAAAGGCCTGGGACTTACCAGACCAGGTTTTTGAAAATCATTTGTGCTGAAAAATAAGACAAAATGCCTTTCTTTAAGGATTAGTCTTCCTTTCATCAAAGCTTCAAGGAGCAAAGGAATAAAGAATTAAAGAAAGCAGCCTGTTTCACTGCTACCAATTGAGAAATTCTGCACTAAAGGGCAAGGACCACGCTTTACTCCTCTTGCATTAACCCAAAGTGCCTGGCACAAGGCCTCGCACTTAGTAGGTGGACAATTGATGTCTGTGAATCATTGTGTGAATGGATGAGTCAACTCTCACAATTTCCATGGAGAGTCTTAAATGTCACTTTTCTCAAAATTTGACCATGCTGCTCCACCTACTAAAAATTTCATTATGCACCACCCACAAGCAAGTCTTGTATGAACATCTTCTGTGTTCCCCAAATCCTTCATGATCTGTGGACACAATTGCTGAAAGTGAGCCATGCTCCCACCATGGCTCCCACTCAGCTGGTATTTTTAATGCACCAGCATTTCCTGAAGTCGAGCTCTCAGGAAATGGTTTCTGTAATAATGAACTCACCCTCCCCATGTTCCGCTTACCCCCACCACAGAAGCCCAGAATAACTGAACAGGTGTCCAAATACCTAGAATTACCCAAGAAACTCCACAACCTGTCTTCTGTTGCCTATTAGTCATGAGGATAACTTCTTGTCCTTTGCAGTTTGACAGGAATGTGTCCATGAACTAGACACACCCATATTTGTGTTTTATTTATATCTAGGCCCAGCTTATTCTTAAAATTGGCAATAGTCTCCACACACCAGAACTAAATCAGGATAACCTAGTGGTTAAGGGTATGGCCTCCAGAGTCCAACAGCCCTGGAGACCGAATTTGGACTCTGCCACAAATCATGTGGTTTCAGGCAACTCATTTAGCCTTTCAGAGCCTCAATCTGTAAACTGGTAATAATAGAAGAAACAATTTCTTAGCATGTTGTGAACAGCAGATACTATGATCCCTGTAAACTGCTAACCTTTGGCCTGACAAACAGCAAATGCTCAGTACTTGCTAATGGTTATGATTGTGTCAAGTCCTTTCAGAATCCAGGTCTGGTCAGTTTCTCTCGGGACATCCTTTCTGCACGGGGTCTTTAAGTGCCCACGTACCTTCAGAAGCTGACCTGGCCCAACCCATTCTGGGAGCACTGTCTGGACATTCCCTGAGAATCAGAAATGTCAGGAGACCAGAAGATGGGAAGGTAGGGATGGAGGGAGAGAGGGAGGTTATAAAATCACCTGGTCTGACCCAGGTTCAAAGCAAACAAAGAAGTTGCCACAAGAGAATGAGAGGAGAGATATTTACACAGTGAAGCTCCTTTGAGCCTCCATGATACAAGTCTATACATCTTAGAAAGGAGTATTTTCTTACAGTTTTCTTTAAAAGAGAAACCCACGGGCAAAGATGATGATAAAAAAACAACAACTGAACCATGGGAGGCAGGATCCTGCCATTTTCATCAGACCATCTGATAAGCTTCCCAAGGGACTCTTCTAGGCCTTCCCAGCAGCACTGGACAGTGAAGCCACCTTAAGAGGATGTCCTGGGGGGTAGCCCAAACTGGAAATCAGCTTCCAATGGTTCAGATACAAGGGGAGAAGGCGGGATATATCCACTCCTAGTCATCAACTCTTCACCCCCATGGAGCAGCACACACAGGGGTTATGGGAGCTCCTGACACTGCTGGGAATCCCAGCGGCAGTCGCTGCGCTAGCCCTGGCAACCAGCAATACATTGGTTCAGGGCAAGCAAAACCTTTCTGTGTTCATGGCATGAAGGCATACCCACAACAAAAAGATGTCAAGCTCTCTTTTAAATGATATTTCATGGCCATCAAACAGTCATGACAAGCCCATCAAAGGAACAGCCCATATATGTAGGCTGGTGGGGACATTCCTGGCAATTCAGACACATTGACAGCCCCAGGGAGGGGAAGACAGTTCATGGGGTCTCTCTATTTATGAAGAGCAGCACTTTGCATAACAATTGTCCCGTGCATAATCTTTAGTTGGCATAATTCTTCTGGGCCCAATCATGAGAGTTACTCTCTGTCCTAACCAAAGGTCCATATTATTAGGAAAAGTAAGCTGTAAATATTTCTATAAATCAGCTAGATGGACTATTAGTAGTATGATGTACAAGGAGGCCTCCACTTTGCATGGGGAGACCTCATGCTCTGGATGACCTTGACATGTTATGTCAGCTATATAGGCTTCAATTTCCTCATCTATAAACCTTTTCTTTAAGGGAACATCTTGTGGGCTTTTCTGGATATTCCCACTATAATTTACTATTCTTTTCTTTTAAAAATTTTTAGTTGAGACTTAGCACACATGCAGTAAATTGTACAAAGAGACACATTATCTTACTTAGCATTAGGTATCTTTCAGGAAGTAGAAAATGGTGGTGGGGTTATGATTGTTCTTTCCTAATATCAGTATTAAAGTCCATCTTATACTAATAGATTCTAGAGTTAACCAAAGGCTCAGAGAACGTGTCAGTCATAGCACTCAGATTAGATCTCCAAAGTCCTGACTCATGATGGTTGGTCTGGCGAGTTGAACTTCTGAGTATTCCTCTATGAGCTTATATCCCCTGTCTCCATGCTAGGGGCAGCCTTGCCTAAATCAGGGACAAGAGTGGGAAGAAGTTATAGTCTGAGAAGAGATTTTTAGGTCACAAAGACATACCTAAAAAGGGTAAGTACTAACATGTCTGAAGAATTATAATTCCCTTTGACCTTCAGCAAGTGCCATAATTTTATAGCTATTATTTACTGAGTGTTTTCTGTGTGCCAAGTATTCCACAGAGAATTTAATATGGATTATCTCATTTAATCCTCAAAATAACTGATGAAATGGACACTTTTATTACCCAACTAGAGGCCTGGTGCACAAAATTCATGCACGGATAGGGTCCCTAGGCCTGGCTGGCAATCAGGGCCTATTGGGGCCTTCCAGCTGCTGGCCGGGGTCTTCCTTCATTCCACGCTGCCCTCTGATGGTCAGTGCATGTCATAGTGAGCAATCAAACTCTCAGTCTCCTGGTTGAACTCCCAAGGGGACACTTTGCATATATAGAGAGATTTTACAGATGAAGAACCTGAGGTTCATAGAACATAAGCTACTTCTCCAGAGTTATAGATTTAGTGTTAGAGCTAGGGTTTGAACCCAAGCCCACAGACTTTACTATGACATTATTCAGTTTCTCACAAGCCACTTCCACCTTGCTCTGCAGCCAAGGCACCACCCGGCCCCAAGAAAATGCACTACCTCAGCCAGATAGCACACTTCACTTATGCTTCCATGCTTCAGTCTGGAGCTTGAAATGGTCCTCACCTTCTATCTGCTCTCCAAATTTATCTTTCAAAACCTAACTTAAATGCCACATTCTCCTAGCCATTCCATTCCACACTGAAAATCCTCTTCATTGAATTCAAGTCAAAATTGTTGTTAACTCCATTCATCTGGGGTCTTCATTTTTTAAAATTTGTACATCATTCATTCATTCACATACATTCATTCATGCACATACACATTCATTATCCTTTCTCCTCAATTGTCAACCAGTAAAGAGCAGGAACCATGCTGTGTATTTCTTTTGTAGCTCCCAAATTTTATCATAGTACAACATTTTTAAATCAAATAATGTGATTCTATACAGTGAGTATGAAAATTATATTGCTTTAAAGCTACATCTTGTATTTGTTGGCTAAATGTCCACCTAATTCATTCCCTAAGCATTTGACCAACTCTTTGCCAGGGTGAATTGTTCTTTGAAAGTATTTTTACCCCCTCATAAAACTATAATATTCTATCTTGCATTTTTTATACTAGCAACCATATCTGTATGTGTATGAAGGTGCATGTATGTGTGTGTGAAAAACATATGTTCTTTTAAAGCAAGGGGTATGGGATAATAGTGCATTGTACTTTGCATTAAGCAAGCACCCAGGATGGCTTTACATGCTTGCTAGCCAGCAAACCTGCCTGGGAAGTGAGCAACTTTCTCAGGCCTCTGCTCAACCTGGTGTGTTGACAACCTTGTGAGAGAAGACTTTAATTGCAGTCATAAAGTAATATCTACCCCTATTCCCTTTGGATTGCTTGTTTATAGTCTGAAATTGCTGAACAGGTTCTGCAGGTTGTTCTTGTTCATTTGCTAAGCTGAATCAAGAAGGGAGAGTTCCAGGTTCACCCAACTGTAAACAGTACTTCCCAAGGTCAAAAGGAAGTCTGCACAGGGTGGTGGGGGCGGGGGCGGGGGGGAATGGGAGGGGGCAGAGGGGAAAGGCCTCTGGATTTAACAAATGAGACTAACAGCATTGCATATTTACTGGACTGAGATAGTGCTCCAAATGATTTCTTACAGTTTTTTTTTTACAAACATGACAGTTGACCTTTTAAAAATAATTAGACTTCTGAACTTAGCTTTATCCCACTGCCCCAACCCCCAAAACTTTTTCTGTCATCATATAAACATTATTTGAAGTTACAAAGAGCATAAGCCTAGTAAGCTAAATATTAATGAAAGATAGCTAAAGAAGGCAAAGAGCCAGCCAGCCTCAGTTTGTCTTGACTTCAACACTTGAGGCTGAGCTCCAAATGCAGTTTTGATATGTTCATTTCACTTCCATGTACTACGCACCATTTCGTCCCAGGCCTGTGGACTAACAACACTGAACATTTGCAGGATCCACTCTCCAGAAACTTGCAGCCTTCGAGAGTGGAGAGTGGTCAACATCATAGCCACCAAAATCCAGGGAAACACAGTGGGCCAGGATGAGAAAACCCTCTCCTCTATGCTGTAATTTTAAAAACACTCCTCACTGCCCTAGCCGGTTTGGCTCAGTAGATAGAGCATCGGCTTGTGGACTGAAGGGTCCTCGTTTGGTTCCGGTCAGGAGCACATGCCTGGGGTGGGGGGCATGCAGGAAGCAGCCGATCAATGATTCTCTCTCATCATGGATGTTTCTATCTCTCTCTCCCTATCCCTTCCTCTCTGAAATCAATTAAAAAAAAAAAAAAAAAACACTCTTCACTAATTGTGGGTCTTTGTTTTGCTTTAATTCTAAATACCTGAACTTTAGGTCCATTTTTGCCTTTTCCTGGCTATAAGATCTGAGCCAAATCACATCATTAATGGGAACTCCATTTCCTCATCTGTAAATTAGAGTGTTGGTGTAGATGAGGGGTTAGCAAATAGCAGCCTGAGGGCCAAATCCAGCTCCAACCTGTTGTGTAAATAGAGTTGCCTGGAACACACCTGCCTGTTCGTTTACAGGTTGTCTATGGCTGCTCTCCATCTGCAGCAGCACAGTAGCTGTGGTGTGTGGTCCACAAAGCTGATATTTACTGTCTAGCCCTTACAGAGAATGTTTGCTGACCCCTGGCATAGTCATCTTGAAGGTCTCTTCCAGGGCTTTACAAGATTATATGTAAACAGATGAAAGCACTTTAAAACTGAAGATAATCATACAAATGGAAGAAATTATCAAAAGCTGCAGGCTGGTTCCAGGAAGACACAGTTCTGCATGTTTATTCACATCAACAGAAAAAAAAATTTATTCCAATGGGTCTTAATTCGAGATTAATATAATCCGGAAACATAGATAAATATTTTTATCTTCACCCAAGTGTATGTTTATTGATTTTTTGAGAGAGAGAAAGGCAGGGGAGAGAAAGAGAAAGAAACATTAATGTGAGAGAGAAACATTGATTGGTTGCCTCCTGCATGTGCCCCGACCAGGGATCAAACCTGCAACCTTTTGGTGTATGTGACGATGTTTCAACCAAATGAACCACCCGGCCAGGGTAATATGGAGAAATTTTTTAATGTCAACGTCAATGCCTGGGATTCATTGTCTAGGGCAGTGGTTCTCAACCTTGGCTGCACATTAGAATCACCTGGGAATCTTTTTAAAATCCTGATTTCTGGGCCTCATCCTCCGGAAATTCTGTTTCTTTGTTACTAATGTTGTGGCCTCACCCCATAACAAAGAAACAGAATTTCCGGAGGATGAGGCCCAGAAATCAGGATTTTAAAAAGATTCCCAGGTGATTCTAATGTGCATCCAAGGTTGAGAACCACTGGTCTAGAGCTTCTGATTTAATTGGTATGCAGTGAGGACCTCTTATCAGCATTTTTAAAAAAGTTCTCCATAAAATTCTAACATGCACTCAAGGTTAAGAAATGCTTATTTATCAAAAGCCTGCACACAATACCATGATTAACTTTGAAACTATAAGAAATCAGTGTTTTTCAAGTAATCTTAAATCAAGTTGTCTGAGCTTAATATATAAAGCCATTAATAAATACATATAATAACATCGCTATGTATGCAGAGCTGGCTTCATAAGAATTGTTTTTGAGAATTTGTTAAATATACAGGTTGGCGGCCCCAACCTCAGAGATTCTGATTTGATATTTATCTGGGAGGGACCAGAGCATTAGCTTTTTTCTTTTTCTTTTTCTTTTCTTTTCTTTCTTTTTTATTTTTAACTACACTGGTGATTTCATTGAGAAGCCGGGTTGGAGAATCACCATAATAAAGGGATTCAGAAGTAGATGAAGAGCTCCTAAAGCCAGGTCTCACATACTTTTATCTTTGACTCTCCAAGGCCTAAACCAGCCCCTGGAACTTTGTAGGTATTTGGTAAATGTTTAATAAATAGAAGTTCATTTAGAGATTGGCCAGTAAGTACCTTGGTAGACAGGGACACCAGACATAGGGATTTAAGCTTGACCTTGAACAAGATAAGGCGGAGACTCAAGTTCTACATATTAAGCAACTATCAAGTGCAACCTTCCCCACCAACCCCTCACTTCTACACTATCAACCTGATAAAAAATATGTTATTTTGGAATAACTAAGCCACTGAGGTTCCCTTAGTCCAGAGGTAAGGAATGTTTGGTCCGTGGGCTGTACAAGGCCCTCAAAATCATTTGATGTGGCCTTGCCAAGGCAACAGCAGGTGGGACTCAAAATTCAATAAATCTAGGAGCTTTTTGCATAGCAACACACATTTATATTAAGTGAATTATATTAAGTAAATGATGTTATAAATAACCAAGTGGCCCCTGGCAGTAAAAAGTTCCCCACCCCTGCCTTAGGCAGACTGAAGTTCACATGATTGCTTAAATCTTTTTTTCTGGGAATAGATCTTTTATGCCAACTGGGCAGGCTTACTGCCCCATAAACCTACCTTCTATGATTAGCATTTACTGTTGACACTTGCAATGATTAGACAGGGTTGAGCAAAGGGTATTTTTGCAGTCTGTAGGGAAGAGTAGGGAACATCAGTAAACACTGCATCTCATTACAAAGACCTGAATGTGCAAAGCACACTGGTCCAAATGCCATGATTAGATAAGCACCTGCAACGCCCATTAACTTCAAAGGGAAATTGAAGCCAAATATAGGCCCATATGCTCACTGTCCTTACACTTAAACAAATCAGATGATTCCTATTTTCACATTAAGTTAATTTCTGAAACAGCCTACATGGTAGTTATTGCTCCAGACCTTTAATAATGTTCCCAGGGTGGCCTCTCTCCACCTCCAATTTCTGGGGGTTCAGATGAGCCTTTGGCCACACCCTAAACATGTCCTTTTTAAAGTCAGGCCATTTTAAATGACTCTGAAGGACAGCCTCATCCTCCCCCACATAAAAGACTAAAGTGTGATGTTGCTGCACAAAAATGCATTTGTTTTGTATATGGGCAGATGGTTACTAAAGTGGTCATAATAAGAACCATGGTTGACAGTGGAGGATTGATGAGCAAGGAATCTCTCTGAAAGAGAGCCCGGAGTCCTCTGTCTCAATCCATGACATGCTGCTGGCAAACTGCCCTACAAACAATCTTATATGCAGGTCTAAGCATCAGGGGTTCAAGATGGGAGGACGCAAGTAGCCTGAGAAAGGGCCACATTCAGAAACTTTATTGTGCCTACATGAGACAAATGTGACAAAGCAGATTCCCAAAGTGATGACTCATTCAATGAGATGGCCTCCCCTGGTCAGAGTGCAATTTAGGCATGAGTGTAGAAAATGGCTGGCTGCATGGAACGGATTCTATGGATCTGGGAAGACCCCTAGGTTGAAATATGTATTTACTACTTAAGTGTTAAAGGCCCTGGAATTCACTCTTACTGTCATGGAGGCATGTAGCACAGAGAGGAGCATGGACTGAAGGGCTGAGTGGGCAGAGACACTTTGGTGAAAAAGGCCCCACTAGGATCCAGAAAGGTCTGTCCAGTAAGGTCTCCCCATCACAGTTCAGATGATAAAGAAAATTAAATTTCTCTTTCCAGAATTTGTTGGTGTAGACCCATGGGTAGGGAGCTGGCTGTGCATTGACCACAAGGTCTATCAATTCTCAAAAACAGCAACTGCAGCAAAATGCAGCACCACCCCCAGGACAAGCACAGGAAGGATTCAAAGGGAGTCTCCCCACCCCCTTTTCCCAAGACTTTCTTTACCTTTTTCCAAGACTGAGCATATTGTGTGATACTAAGTGGCCCATGAAGGGGACTAAACTCCACATGCTCACTGACATTCCAGGACAGTGGGAAATGGTGAAACCTGAATCACATAAAAATACCTGCTCCATGTTACCACCTGGGTGAGTATTCAGAAACCAAGGCAAAAGCAGAATCATGTGCCTGTACAATTTGATGTCTATATAACAAAGGACTTGGAGTTTATGAGAATTCTAAATCCCATTATGTGGTGTGAACACTTCTCGCATAGTTCAGATGTACCCAGGAGTGCTTGGCCACTCAGCAAGGTGCTCTATAATTGATTACCTAGGGGGACACACAAGAAACATTGCATAGATCCTGGTGTATCATATAAGTCAAATACTGACCTTTCAGGTGGTCACCCTTCAATATTCTTGAGATCGGTAATACTTTGTATCAGTAGCATTTTAGTGTAAAAGAGGTTTCACATAGTAACAGATGGGGCCCATGGTTGAGGTTACATGTTTTAGCAAAAGCGATAGGAGATGCCAGTAAAGCCCAGTCTGGCACGAAGGAGAAGTTTTAAGTATTTACTATGAATTCCACAGATGTTTACTGGGCACCAGCAACAAGACAAGGCACGTAGGTGGGGACCTAAGAAAGCAAACAAAGCAACAGATCTATTTCTTCCTTTTTAAATGTGACAGGGGTGGGAGGGGAAATGCTATAAGACCGTGGGCTAGGAAAGGACCTTCTGATAGGGTTTCAGGAAAGCCTGTTCTGAGTTGGTGACCTTTCAAATGAGACCCACAAAATGAGAAGGAAATCTGCTGTGCAAAATTAGGGAGAGAGAGTAAGGGAGAAGGTTTCAAGAAGAAAAAGAGTGTTTATTCTCTAGGGAGGGCTGTCAGAATGAAACTGAGAAAAGACAGCAGTTCCTCCAGGTTGCCTGAGCGACCTCTGAGAGAGCGGTGCCTGCAGAGTGGAGTGGGTGTGAAGGGGAGAGTTTTCGGTAGGAAGTGGGGAGAGTGGGTGCGGGCCGTTTGTGTTAGCTGGAGCTGGGGAGGGTGAGCTTGGTTTTGCTATTTCAGGCCATCGACATAGCCAGCTTTCAGTTTCCATGTGAGGCAGCTGGTAGGTGCCTTCCAGATGCACAGAAGTCACGCCAGTGGAGTGGTTCATCTCCAGTTGCCTCCGTACCAAGCTCCCCACAGTCACTATTTGACACCTTCTCCTTAAGTCCCCTCCACCACCCACCCCCAGTGACTTTGTCTCATTCCTCTCTGAGATTGAGGCCGCCAGACAAAGGTCCCTTCGTCTTTTCTCTTTTTCATCTTGGTATGTCTGTACATCTTCACCCTCCATGTTTTTAGAGAGGAATGCCTCCTTGACTCCAAAAGTAACGCCACCTAACCATGTGATCCCACTCTTCCTCTTTCTTCCCTAAACTTGTTCCACATCATGTTCTCTCTTGTTTATTTAGTTTTTCCCTCCCTTCTGCCATCTCCCCTCTCCGGAAGGGTTCTCACTCAATCTTGTTTATCTTTTCAGTCAGCCTCCAACTCTCTGGAATTTTATATCAGGACCTCTTGGTTGGATCACTGATTTCACCTCCTAGTGACTCACTCACCCCTCAGCCTTTGTTACCTGGCTTCCTAGCCTGACTATGGACTTTTGCCTGGCATGCTCTGCCCCTCAGCTTCAGAATTCCCACACCTCTGCCTGGAAGCACACTATGCCCATGCCAGGGTTCCGGAACCTGCATCTCTCTCCCCAAAACTCACTTGAGCACAACCCTGTGTCAATCCATAAAACACCCTACGTCAGGCAGAAGAGACATAAAGGTAACTCACTGTACGCTCTGAGATGCAGCATTACCTATGGATCATGCTGCTTTAGGTCCAAATAAATCTCTCTTGTGAAAACCACCTTGAATCTCATGTGTGAGCCCAGTTTTGTTTCCATTGATTTCATTTTTATTCATTCTATTTATTGAGCATTTATTATGCTGCAGACTCTGTGGCATGTACCTTCTACACATGATTTCATTTACTCCTCATGGCATCCTGTGCTGGGAAGCACTACACAGTCAGTCAACCCGTGCTACAGTGACCTTGAGAATTTGCCCAAGGTTACACACCAGTAGATGATGGAGTCAAGAGTCAAACCAGGCCTCTGACTCTAGAGGCTGTGCTCAATAAATAGTTATAACTTTTTGCAGAAGAAAGAATGAGTGGTGTGTGTGTGTGTTAGAGTGATAGTGAGAAAGCTTTCTGAGATCCTGCAACTCATGCCAGATTTTCTGGTTCTGATTAGCTACTGCCTGGCTGCCAGGAGCTGTTATTATCACTTACTCTGGTACCCTGTCACTGGGCCTGTGGGGACTTGCCCTTCCTTCCTGCTCTCGGCCTTCTGATGTTGATGACTGCACTGGAAAATCCCATGCTGGCTGCTGCCATGCTTACCAGACACAGATTGTACGTGCTGCTCTGGACTTCCTGCCCTCTCTGTCCCATGCCTGCCCCTACCCAGGGGGCCAGTCTACTTCCAGGCCAGGCCTTGCTCAGTCTGTTATACTCCTGAGCAAGTAACTGAGTTTTCTCTATGCCACAGTTCTCCACGGAGTCTGGTCCCTGGTTCTCCCTGACAGAATTCATCCCTCACATCCTCTGCTACAATCCTTTAACTCTTGACTTATGCTCTCTTTCTAGCTCAGTGGTTCTCAACCTTCCTAATGCCTCGACCCTTTAATACAGTTCCTCATGTTGTGGTGATCCCCGACCATAAAATTATTTTCGTTGCTACTTCATAACTGTAATTTTGCTACTGTTATGAATTGTAATGTAAATATCTGATATGCAGAAATTATTTTCATTGTTACATAGTGATTGATCACAAAAACAATATGTAATTATATATGTATTTTCAGATCGTCTTAGGCGACCCCTATGAAAGGGTCGTTCGACCCCCAAAGGGGTTACGACCCACAGGTTGAGAACTGCTGTTCTAGCTCTTTCCTCAACCTACTTTAGATTAAGTTAATGCCACACCTGTCTTGTTAACCCTTTCTAATATGTAATTTCCTTTTCTCAAAAGTAAATATTTGTTGTGTTGAATTGAGTCATTACAACACACTCCTTCAAAACAAGAACGGTCTGGAAAAATTTAAATTAGTAAGTTTGCTGAGAAAAAAAATGTCCCTGAAAAGGAGAAGTTTAACAAGAGCAAAAAACAAAAACAATGAATAGAACAATAATGGACAGCAACCAAAGTTTTCAACATGTTTTGCAATTCATTACCAAATGCCAGACGCATTCGGGTCCTCACCCTCCTGGAAGATGAGTTCTGTGACTTGTTGAAAGCCACACAAATCTAATGATGACAGGACTCAACTCCTTGGCTTGGACTTCAAATCCCCATCTTCTTCCTAAAATCCTTTTTAAAGTACAGATGTCTGTCTCATCAGCCATCTCATCTGGGGCATTTGAAAACCTCAAGCAGAAATCCTCCAGCTCAGCATTAACGTGTTCTCCAAAAGGCAGCGTCTTTGAACAGAAACCAACACAATGAAAACCAAGTACAAATGGCTTCTGGCTTCTGGCTTCTCTTCAATGGTGGCGAGTCTTAGTTCCTTTTATTCCCCAGGGGAGTTGTGGGCTTTCCAAGGGTTAAGCAATGAGACGTGAGCTTAGGAAATGAAACTTTCAGGAATTACATTGTCCGTCCTTCCTTTTATGGAAGGAAATGTTATGTACACATTCATGTTCTTAAATTTTACTTCACTGAATGTAAAGTCAATGAGACTAAAAAGGGCCAGTTTGGTAATGAGTTATTTTTACCCTCCTGCTGCTACTATAGCAAGTCTACATACTTGGTGCATCAACTCTTTCTGACTCTTGTCTCCAAAAAGAGAATCGAGTATGTACTTTTTGAGGACATCAGGTCATTCAGGATGATGAGACAACTTTAGGGGGAAAAAAATCCCTCCATGGAAGAGGTCTAGAGGCTAAATGGACTTCCCCTCCTGGTCTAAATGTCATGTTTGCACACATGGGATGGTAAATAGCAAAGTATCTAAGTGAGAAATGGCCCTTCTGCTGAATAAAGCAAACCCCTCCCTGACTCACTTGCTACCCCTTCTGACTTGCCTCCCCTCTTAGAGCTGGTGCCTTCTCCCCTTTCAGGTCTAGGCTCAAATATCACCTCCCAGGAGATGCCTCCTAAAATTGCTCCTCCCCCATTACCTCCTATCCCCTTGCGCTCCTCCCCTTTATTTTCTAATTATTATTTATCACCGTCTGACATTATATTTTTTTCTGTTTACTTATTTATTGTCTGTTCCCTTCTACAGGCAGATACGGCCTTTATGTGAATTTGTTTTAGTTATTGCTATCTTCCCAGAAACCAGCATCCTGAATTCAATTCCCTGAGTCAGTTTCAGGATAACACTTATAAGGCAGGTATATATTTTTTCCTCATATGCTGGAGAAACTGCAGGGTTTGGGGAAGAGACTAAGGTAAATAAGAGACAATGTTTGCTCATTGCTAAGGATTTTTCATTTTAGACACTGCAGAGAGGGACCTCCTGATTCGGAACGTTTCTATTTCCTTTGCATCACAAGCACAACACACTATTTGGGTGAGAAAGAGAAGCCCAGTAACTCTGCATCTTATCTCAGATATCCAAGCAAGAAAACATGTGTTCTAGATTTGTTGGAGAGATTCTAATGCGCTCAGTGCCTCACATTCACTCTGTGGGTTCCTTTTAATAGTTTGGTTTGGTTTTTAAACCTTATTTTCTTCATAGCTAAGAAAGAAAGATCAATGTATTCACTCAACAAGTAGCTCAAATGTCACACCTCCGAGAGGTTCCCTCACCATAGTGTCTCACGAATTCCCCACCCTTCTATCATTTTCTAGTTTATTACACTCAGTTTCTTTGTAGTATTTACCACTGTCTAAATTATATTTTTATTAATGTTTTACATGTTCATTATCTGACTCTTCCTGGTACAATATAAGCTTCATGAGAGCAAGCGCTTTGCCTCTTATCTGCCGACACTTCTCCAGAAGCTAAGAATTTCTGACACAAGGAAAAGCCTCTAGAAGCATCTATTGATTAAATGGAGGGATGAAGTCACATCAGTTCTTTGAAGGCTTCTTGACAACTACTACCTCATGTTAATGTCTCGCTTTCCTGAATACTCTTTGCATCTACCATCTCTTCTCCATCATCAGAACTTTATTCCCTAGGGTTCTCCTTGCAAATAGTTGTATCACACCTCTGACTCCTGTGCTGTTTCATTGCACCAAATTGAAAGAATCAGCACAGGCTTGGTTGCGATTACTTCTTGGACTGGTATTTTGTTTCCCACAGGGAAGGCCTATGTCTTAGACCAAAGAAAGAGAAGGAAGAGAAGGCTTTTGAGAGAATGCCAATAAAGTGAGTTTTTAAGACACGAAGTTTTATATGTCTGTGGTAAATTCAGGTAGAAATGTCCAAAGGGCAGTCTATGTATATGGGTCTGATGTCATAAGAGATGCCTATGCTGAAATCGTTCATCTGTGACTCATCAACACATGTGTAGTCTAACAAGTTGAGAGCATGAGCTCACATGGGGAGAATGTAGAAATTGAGGAGAAGAGCAAGGAAGGGCAGAGCCATGGAACTTCCTCAGGGCTAGAAGAACCAGAAGAATGTTTTGTTGTGGATGCCAAGAAAGTTGAAATTTATAAGATGATAGAGAATGGTCAATGGCAGCAAATGTCACAAGGGATCCAAGGAAGAAAAGGTTAGAAAAGTGTCCACCGGGCTTGGCAGTCAAGCTTTGCCACAGCAATTCCTCCTGAGTAATGAGAACAGAAGCCTGATTGAGAGAGATTGAGAATGGACTTTCTGGAAGGTAAGCAATTAAGAAAGTGAGTTAATACAGTGCCCTTAGCAAGCTTAGCCTTGAAGATAAGGAGAAAAATAGGCTGGTTCTGTGGAAAAAGACTTGATATTTATTACTCAAAAGTAGGTTAAAATTGTGCACTTGAAATGTGTGCAGTTTACTATACACCAATTATACCTTGGAAAAGTGATATCTTTAAAAGCGTTTTAGAATTTCACATAGAAATTAATATTAGAAAATAATATCAGTATTTTCTCATTTGAGAATAAAATTTCAAATTCATAACATATTAAGATATTTCCTGATATAAGAATGAGAAAAATCCAGGATGAGGAAAAGAACCAGAAATATGTAAACTAATACTCCTTGTTTACAAACAATAATAAGACCAATAGTAACAAAAGTTCTTTGTTTTCCCTTTTGGTAGGGAAAAAAGGCATTATGACCTGGAATATGGGCCAGCATAGAGAAAGGACTGGAATTATGGTTGCAATTTGTTGATTCTTGTAGATTTATCTAAGAGGCTAGACATTAAACTAGATTATGACCTATATTGAGGCAAATAAAAGCCAAAGTAAGACATCCAGGAGGGACTCAAAGAGTTTCCTGAGCACAGATAAACAGGCCTGAGTGTCATCAAAGACTTCATTTAGGGTCATAATGGTAAAAAATTGTATAGGGATACATGGGATAGAGAAAGGAGAATAATATCTAAATCAAATATTCTTTCCAAAGTTTCAGCAATCATCCTACTAGTGTCCTAAAAATTGAAGTGAATAAAATGGCAGGGTTTAAATCTTTTCCCAATAGTTAGTAAACTCAAAAATGAAACGAGTAAATAAAACTACAGTAGGTCCTTGGGTTACGTCGGAGATCCGTTCCTACAGCGAGACGTACTGCGATTTTCACCATAAGACAGAACCCACCTACATAAGCACTTATGTCACTCACACGGAGCACATACACAGCAGTAATGAAGTGAAACAGTAAAAAAAAATTTAAAGAAAAATAAAAATTCCTGACCTTTACTTGTGGTGAATAAATAATAAAAATCATAAAGCACATATGTACGTACGTCTAAATGATGGAACTTTTTTTTACAAATAAATAGGAGATGGCTACATAACCACGAAACAACATACATAGAGTCCGATGTAACCTGAGGACTGCCTGTAAAGAGAAATAAACATTGACTCAGCAAATGCTGTTTATTCCGAATGCAGCCATCTAAAATTTCCTTTACAATATTTTCACATAGAATAGAAAAGCATGAGAGAAATAAAAAGCCAATAAACTAAATACTGATGTGTGCAGTGCTTTACATTTTGTCAAAGCATACTTGTCCTCATTCAATGCTTAAAATAATTCAGAAAGGTAGGCAGTGTACCTGGATCTCTACTACCATTACCCCCTGGGTGACACTTATCTTTGCATTTTCACTCAAACAGACCATGAGAGGTAATAAGTTTTCCTTTGAACTGTCTTGTTTTCCACAACATCATTCAGAGAAACATTTCTCAGAGTCTAAAAATGCAATAGAGTAAGCAGAGAAAAGTGGAAAGGAGGCATTTTATGTCCGCTGAAATGAGTAGAGTCACCTTAATTTTTAAAAGACTCTAAGCACTAAAGATAAGTGACATGGTTACCAACTTACTAATTAGAGAACTAGACAGGAGGCTAAGTGATTTAACCATCTCCTTCCAGATTGCAATTCATGATTAGAAAAGCAAATTCCAGATTTGTAGAGAGTCATTATGAAGTTCTGTACCCGTGTGGCCTCAGGGGCGGTGGGGGGGGGGGGAGTGGAGTACAAAAGCATGATGATTCACAAGGGTTGATCAAAATATTCAGCATTAATTTAGTATCCAATGTACTAGCATCTTTAGGTATTTACCACTTCCCATTTTCCTGAGCCCAATCCTGTTTGTCCCCCCTAAAAAAATAGCTGGTATTTGTAGAGTCCTTACTAAGGACTAATCACTGTTCTAAGCACTTTTCATGTATTAAGTCATTCAATTATCACAACTACTCTATGAAGAGGTGCTATTTTTTGCATATTTATTTACAGATGAATTGGCCATGACACAAGTAGGATAGATAATTTACCCAGTTGGTGCACAGCTGATGAAGGAAAGAGCAGAAATTCAAGCCCAAGCAGTCTGGAATCAGAGCCCTTGTCTAGGCTCTACTGTCTCCACTTTATTTCAGGTCAGAATTATCTCCTTTCAGGAACATTACAACAGCTCCCCAGCTGGTCCCCATCAAACTTACCTCCTCTTCCAGTATTATTTTAATGATAGAAATAATATGTGTGCACATTCTCCAGGTAAAATAGTATAATAGCGTGAATTACAAAACCCCATTTGGGCACCAGCTTCAATCCAAAGTTTCTCCCCAGGATCTGCTGTGTTTCCTCTTAGATATTTTTCTTCATATGTATATACCTTTAAATTTTTTGCAGTATTTCTTTATACTTTTAAAAGTGAATGTTATTATATCATTTATTTGCAAATGTTATTTGTTATTCATATATATGTCTTTGAGAGCATGCTAAATCAAATCAAAAAGAAGAAAAACTCATTCCCTTTCTTGAAAAATGATCCCCATTGCACAATGGAGATGTCATAACCCTATTTTGAAGTGCTATACTTCTCCCCATTCAGTATCAGTGGAATCGAGCAAAGTCTTCCCAAAGGAAAAGGTCAGAAAAAAAAAATTAAAGGTGCAACAAGTTGAGAGGTATGTACACAGAAGGATAAAAGAACCGTATATAGCAGCTAATCTATAGGTGAAACAATCCATAGATGACAGCATGCTCGCCTAGGGATTTGCCAGGCAGTGAGGCCAGATCCAGTTCCTGATAAAGTCTAGATAAAGAGAATATTCAGCTTCCTCGTGCCTTTCATCTCCATAGCAACCTGAAATATTGGCATAACATTGTGGTTCCACTTATTGAACGAATCCCTTCATGGACTTGAATGTGTTTACTTCTTTACTTGTTTACTATTCCCAGAGTGTACGCTCATGAAGACGGGAATTACATCTCCTATTTCCTGCTGCAGTACCATTCCCTAGCTCAGTACCTGGCACCTACTTGGAGCTCAACAAATATTTGTTGAATGAGTGAATAAAGCCAGAGATGTCTGACTAATGCTGCTTATCAAGGTTCATGACTCTGTACCTGGACTTTTTAAAGCCCTAAAAAACAGGCTGATTTGATTACCCATGGCCGCTGTACATTGATCTGAACAATTACAGATCTACAGCCGACACTAATAACAACTCTACCTGTGGCTGAGTAGAAAGAACATAAGCTTTAGAGTCCGTCACCTGGGTTAATAAACATCTCCACCATATGCTTGCTGTGTGACCATGGGCAATTTTCTTGACCTCTCTTTTCAGTTTCCTTATCTGTAATAATAAAGATAATAAAAGCGTTAAGATTTAGTGAGGACTAGCTGGCGGGGGGAAAGGTATTAAAGTGTCTAGTAACGTGTGAGACATTGAGTAACTGTTCAGTAACTGTCAGCCCTGTGCCTATTTCTTCCTCCACCCACTCACTGCTCTCTCACAAATAATAAGACTTTGAGTTTATTTACCCAGATATGCATTTCTCTTCTCTTGTGTCCATTTGTGGCATCCCGGGCAGCAACTTCTTTCTCTTCCGATGCTGATCTACTGTTTTGTTGGAGCCAGTCCCAGGGCTCTGGGCTCTGGAGATTATAATTGGACTGAGAAGCACTGTGAATCAAATCCAGGGACTGCAGTACATGATGGATCTGCCATTTAAAAATTCTAAACTGTTGTAGCAATTTTATGGAGTGCACTATACATTCCAAAGTTATAGTAGGGTTACCAAATGCGATGTCCGAAAAATCAAAAATCACCCCCAAATTACTCCTCTCGTTATAGAAATAAACGGCTATGTTGAGTATTAAGACAGACACCTTGCTTTTGAGTATAAAGTTTTCTCCAAAGATCCCACAATTGTCATTTCAAACCAGTGGATGTGATTCAAACAGAGAAAAGTAGAGCCTTTAACTTCCTTTCACCAGATTTAGACTTCCACCCTGTGTGATACTCTTTATTCAACCCCCACCACTTCTGCTACTTCAAATTCTTTTTTACATCTACCTAAAAGCTCTTATTTATAGAGTCTTAGAGTATCAGAAACACTTGCATTTATCCTGTCATGTACAGACCCTAACAAGCCATCCTCCGGCTTTTAAAAGAATTTAAGGAGGCTCAGCTAAACACAATCCTTTTCTTATTATGAGCCTCATTCTTTTCAAGCATTAAATTGTCTTCCCACAAATCAGTGGGGCAGATCTATTGGGCTGCTACCCGAATGATCTCCTAGCAATTAGATGTGCCCTTAAAGCATGATATCCATTACTTCTCCTTCATTCTGCATTGCAACCTTGAACAATGCCCGGCTTGATGAGAGCCGTGTTCCTACTTTCCTGGTTAGATTGCAACCACAGCCTTTGAGTGGAGATCAGTCTTGGGCACCTTACAAATCTTGTTTAAAAAAAATAAATCAAATTCTTGCTTTAAGACCTGGGGAGTGTCAAGAATAGTTGGAGAATTTTCTTCATGTGCCCTTGGCCTGAAGATTACATCGTTTTCTCAAAGATTTAACAACAGCCACCAGGTTAGAATTATAGTCAATAGGATTAGCTAAGCATACTACACCCCAGAGACAAGCAGCAGCTTGATTACTGGGCCACAGCACACCTGTTCGTAAGAGCTCATTTCAGGGAAAGTTCAAGCCCTGAGGAATTCACACACCACTCATGCATCATCACAAAAGAACTCTGAAGTGGAAATTAACAGCTATGTGGGCCTGAACAGGTCAAGGAAGAACTGTATTTTCTTAATTCTGGATTCCAGGATACTTTTAAAATGTAAGTTGCAGCCAAGAGACGCATCCAGGTCATCTATAGCTTTCTGTGAGCCTTTGTTGAGTTCAGTAATCAGCAAGTGAATTTCATAGAGATACCAGTGGAGAAAAAATCTGAGGCCTCCAGTTGCTCATCAATATCCACAGGAAGGCGGGGTGGATGAAAAGCTGGGAAATAAATATAAACCATATGGCTAGCTAAGCATCAGTTCTGCAGGCCAAGTTTTGCTGGGAGGAGGGAGCGGGGCACCCAATCAGGAGCGGTATCTCAGGACCTAGATCTTTCCATTCCCCCATCGTCTCTCATGCATCATGGCTTCCCAAGGCTTGGTGTCTCACTGAAAAATGCCTGATAACGTTAAAGTACAGTCTTTTTCATGACATTTTTAGTTCCTTAAATCAGCCTGTTCACGTAACTTAATTCTTTAAAGATGAAATGGAGATAAAGAGAAATACAGGTTATAAAATTCATCCTCAAAATATTTCATTGGCTGATTGGTTAAAGCGAAGATAAAAACAATAACTGAAAATGGACACATTTCAAAGTGACAAAAATCCCAGCCCAGTTAAAATTGTAAATTAAAAATTTAGAACTTCTCTTCTCTCTCTCTCTCTCTCTCTCTCTCTCTCTCTCTCTCTCAAAGTAGTTTTGTCCCAACCTCAACCCAAGTCAAACCACTTAAATTACAGTGATGAGATCAAAGCTTTGCTCTGGATATTTGGAGCTGAGATCTATTTTACTACATAGCTTATAAAATCATCCACCACTCTAAGGAGATCCAGCCAGGCCATTGGAAAACTTTGTTTCTTCCTTGGCAGTGCAATGAATTTAAAGCATTCTGTTATTTTGTTGCAGTTTTTCTGCTGATGGTGAGGAGTGGGTTTGGGAAAGGTGGGGAAAATGTTGGGAAGTTTGTGAGCAGAGCTTTTGTCATGCTTCAATTAAAATGGTTAGTTAGGTACAACAGAAATTTCTTGGATGCTATGAAGTTATATAAAACTCCTTAGTTTTAAGGGGGAGTTCACTCTCGTTTTAAATGTATTCTTTAGATTTGTCATTTGGTAATGCTGAAACCAAAAAAGCTCAGAAAAGAAGTGTGTGTGTATGGGGGGGGGGGAGGGAGGGGTGACAGTGTGAACATATCAGCAATTTTTAAGAACAGAGACTAAGACAATCACATGATAGACAAAAACCTCCTTCTCATATAAAAGTCAGCATAAATCACTTTGAGGTGAATTGGGAGAATTATCTGCTGATATATCAACTGTAGAAATGTGGCTATAAACATCCTTATTGGTAAGATTCTATCCGCCAGTTTCTTATAACTAAGGTCCAGTTTAGCAACTACTACAACTGACCCAAACTGCCCTACAGGAAATGTATGCAAGTTTTCTTCCTAAGAACAGCCATCAAAAAATGTTAAAAAAAAAAATCTTTGACCAGAGGAATTGGGTCACAAGATAAGAGAGACACCATTCTCTTGAAT
Organism: Myotis yumanensis; assembly: GCF_028538775.1. NCBI lineage: Eukaryota > Metazoa > Chordata > Mammalia > Chiroptera > Vespertilionidae > Myotis > Myotis yumanensis. The sequence continues at coordinate 126,520,314 of NW_027223754.1, read as the reverse complement.
ATCATTAATTCTTGATTTTTAAGGAAACATGGTTCCCATTAGGCCTAAGAGAGTTTCTTAAATGTGACCTACATTCAAGCATAATTATCTTTTTTTCCCAATTGGCAAACATATACTGCATAACCTTGTTATAAAATCTCATAATTAAAACAGTTTTGAATGTTATGAGCCAAATTATCTGACCTAAAATGCAGTAAGATATAGAATAGTTGAAGACAATTAGAATAGCCTGATTCTATCTTAGCCCTGTCCTCAGTGTTTTGAAACAACAGCTTTTCCTTTTATGCAACATGACTTTTTATCAGTAGATGTTATCCTTAAATTCACTGGGAGAAAAAGTGAGAAATGCTACATCTTTATCAAATATTCAGGAATAGCTTTAAATATTATTTTAAAAGTACAACCAGGACTAAAACTAAAGCATTGCACAGGAAGCCTTGTGAAAGTGGGAATTTAGTCTGTCAACATTAAATTATTTATGTTATTGTATTTATTGGGTTTTATCGAGTAGTACCTCAGAAACATGCTGTGGCTTAGGAGAAAAAAGGTTTGAAAGGTTTGGATCTAAGCTGGTCAACACTCACTAACTCTCTAAGAAACTCCATTTCTCATCTATAAAATGGGAAAGTGATAATACCCATTCCACAGTATTGTATTAAAGACCGGATATAATCATTGGAAGTAAATTATACCTCAAAAATTAAACAAATGTTTGACTTATCACTATACCTTCAAATATTAAGAAAATAAACAGAGAAATGACACATGCTAAAAGATGTCTTAAACATATTCACTAAAATACATTTTTACAAATTATGTGAGCTATGAATAAATACTGAATATGCATCAATAAATATAAGGTTATACAGATGTGCATTAAAAAATTAAGATGGGCCCAGCCAGTGTGGCTCAGTGGTTGAGCATGAACCCATGCACCAAGACATCACCCTTCAATTCCTGGTCAGGGCATATGCGTTGGTTGGTTGTGGGCTCAATCTCCAGTAGGGGGTGTGCAGGAGGCAACTGATTAATATCTCTCTCTCATCAATGTTTCTATCTCTCCCTAAAATTAATAAAAATATATTTTTAAAGATTAACATGGACTTCCATCCTATCCACAGCAATCAGACAAAAAGAAGAAATAAAAGACATCCAAATTAGAAAGGAAGAAGTAAAACTGTATTATTTGCAGATGTCATAATACTATATATAAAGAACCCTAACTATTCCACCAAAACGCTACTAAAACTGAAAAATGAATTAGGTAAAATAGAAGGATACAAAATAAATATTCAGATATCAATTGAATTTTTATACACCAAAATGAACTACCTGAAAGGGAAACTAAGAAGTCCCATTCATAATTGCATCAATAAAAATACCTATGAATAAATTTGACCAAGGAAGTAAAAGACCTGTACTTGGAAATTCATAACACTAAAGAAATAAATTGAAGAAGATACAAATAAATGAAAGCATATACCATGCTCATGAATAGGAAGAATTAACATTATTAAAATTTCCATACTACCCAAAGCAAGCTATAGATTCAATGCAATTCTTATCAAAATATCAATGATGTATTTCACAGAACTAGAACAAATAATTCAAAAATTTATATGGAACCACAAAAGGTCCCGAATAGCCACCACAATAGTGAGAAAGAAGGCAAAGTTGGGGACATCTCCCGGCTAGTGTGCTTCAGTGGTTGAGCATCAACTTATAAACCAGGAGATCATGGTTCAATTCCTGGTCAGGGCACATGCCTGGGTTTTGGACTTGATCCCTAGTAAGGGGAATGCAGGAAACAGCCAATCAATGATTCTCTCTCATATATATATATATATATATATATATATATATATATATATATATATCCCTCTCCCTTCCTCTCTGAAATTGATAAAAATATACTTAAAAAAAAGTTAGGGGCATCACACTACCTGATATCAAACTATACTACAAGGCCATCATAATAAAAACAGTATGGCAACAGCATAAAAACAGATACATAGATCAATGAAACAGGATAGAGAACCTAGAAAAAAAACACATGCCTATATGGTCAATTAATATTTGACAAAGGAAGCAAGAACATACATTGAGATAAACAGAGTTTATTCAATAAAAGGTGTTGGAAATATTGGACAGATAGATGCAAAAAAAATGAAACTAGATCAACTTCTTCCACCATATACAAGAATAAACTAAAAATGAAAGAGTTAAATGTGAGAATCAAAACTTTAATGATGGGGGAATATAAGACATTTGGGGGGGGGGGGGTAGCAATCTGAATCTTTGCCAGTAACCTGCCTTCTAATGCACTCTTGCTAGCTGAATGTTATGCCTGTCCTGCCTTTCAGAACCTTTTTTGAATACTCCCATTTTACAGTGGCCATAAATCATGAACCACACACAACCCCTGGAGGTGATTATCAGTGCTGGCGCCAGACCAGGACTTTGGGTATAATCTCATGTCCTGCGAAAAGTCCGTAAGCTATAAAGGGAAAATTTCCTCCATATTCCCTCACTCAGGACTTGGAGACTGACTCTCCTGAGCCATGGCACTAGTGCAATCTGTAATAAAAGCAAATTTTCTGAATTTTCTCTGAGTGCCCGGCTGCTTAGTTCTCTCATGCTGCCTAGCAGCTTATCTGCAAGAGTAAAACTTTCAGAAGAAAACGTATTCAGTAAAATCTCAAACATTTCTCTTAGCAATATTTTTTTCTGATATATCTCCTCAGGCAAGGGAAACATAACCAAAAAATAAACAACTGGGACTACAGCAAACTAAAAATTTTTTGCACAGCAAAGGAAACCATCAACAAAATGAAAAAACAACCCACTGAATGGGAGAACATATTGGCTAATGATACATCTGATAAGGGGTTAATAGCCAAAATTTGTTACTCAACACTAAAAAAAAATCCATTTAAAAAATGGGCAAAGTATCTAAATAGACCATGCTCCAAAGAGACCATCCAAATGGCCAATAGACATCTGAAAAGATGCTCAATGTTACTAAGTATCAGAGAAATGCAAACTAAAACCATAATGAGATATCATCTCACCCTGTCAGAATGGCTATCTTTCTAATAATAGAGGAATATGCAAATTTCCCGGGACACTGTCACAGTAACGACCAAACAGCAGGCTGTGTGTGACAACCAGGCTAGCAGGGGTTTAGTGAGGGATGACCAAATGACTGAACAGCAGGCTGCGTGGGGTGACCAGGTCAACAAGGGGGGCAGTTGGGGGTGACCTGGCCGGCAGGGGGGGCAGTTGGGAGCAACCTGGCCAGCAGGGTGGGCAGTTAGGGGTGATCAGGCTGACAGGCAGGTGAGCAATTAGGAGCCAGCAGTCCCAGATTATGAGAGGGATGTCTGACTGTTGGTTTAGGCCCTGGGATCGGGCCTAAACTGGCAGTTGAACATCCCCTGTGGGGTCCCGGATTGGAGAGGGTGCAGACTGCATTGAGGGAACCCCCTGCCCATGCACAAATTTCATGCACGAGGCCTCTAGTTATCAATAAATCAACAAACAGCAAGTGTTGGTGAGGATAGGGCCATGGTCAGCAAACCGCGGCTCGCGAGCCACATGCGGCTCTTTGGCCCCTTGAGTGTGGACTCTTCCACAGAATACCACGTAAGGGCTTGCACTTACAATGTGATTGAAACTTCGTGGCCCAGGTGCAGAAGTTGGTATTTTGTGGAAGAGCCGGTATTCTGTGGAAGAGCCACACTCAAGGGGCCAAAGAGCCACATGTGGCTCGTGAGCCGCAGTTTGCCGACCACTGGGATAGGGGAAAAGAAAACCCTCATACACTGTTGGTGGGAATGTGGATTGGCACAGCTACTGTGGAAAACATATGGAGTTACCTCAAAAAATAAAAAATGGAACTGCCTTATGACCCAATGATTCCACTTCTGGGTATATATCAAGGAAGCCCAAAAGACTAACTCAAAATAATAGGTGCACCTCTATGTCCTTTGCAACATAATTTATAATAGCTAACATATGAAAGCAACCCAAGTGCCCATCATAGATTGTTATGGGTTCAACTCAGAATTTAAATTTAAGAGCCTTTATTAATCTGGCTAGCTGACTACAGTTACAGCACCCTGCCGAATCAGAGGCTGAACTGCAGCGCTGACTGCAAGAGATACAGAGTTTTTATTTGCAAAAACCACAAAGTTAGTTACAAAGCCTTGTTTACACAATTAGTTCCTGATACAGTATAGCATCATTACCTTCCTATCTATGTGTTCTAGGAACATAGAGTACAGCATGCTGGGAAGGGGCCATGAGACCATATCTCAAGGCCTGGCCTGATGTCAGTACCTTCCTATCTATGTGTTTTAGGATCAGACAAGACAGCGTGCCCCATCTGGCCGAAGTGCCAGATATGCAGCCCAGTACAAGATGAGAGGATAAAAAAGTGGTGGTACATATATTTAATGGAATATTACTCAGCCATAAAAAGAATGAAATCTTACCATTTGCAACAACATGGATGGACCTAGAGAGTGTTATGCTAGTTGAAATAAGTCAATCAGAGAAAGGCAAATACAATACAATTTCACTTATATGTATACTCTAAAGAACAAAATAAATGTGTTTGATCTTATGACATTGCTTTCAAACAAGCAAAAAAAAAAAGAACGCTGAGATGAGATGTGGGGAGCCAATACAATATAGGGTTAAGCCTCGGACTGACCTGTTGGCAAAGTCACAAACAAGTCTTCTTCTGAGTCTTAAACAAACCCAATCCGAGAGGTGGCCACTGATTTACACGCGCTGTCATTTAAAAAATAAAAATGGGGGAATTTTCCAGAAGCCGGTCCATCCTTGTTGCTTGACATAGTCGCTGCAGGGAAGAAACATCTGCAAAGCATATGTTTCAAGGGACCTGGGGTATATAGCATACTGTTCTTAATATGTTTGCTTCCCTTCTTAGCGCTATGTGTTTTAACCAAGGTCACCTCTCTGAGATAGGTTGTAGGGATTAACAGGACTAAGGAAGGGAATAAAACCCCTTAACTAAGTTCCAGGTGGGTAGTTAATCACTTTAACTATGAACAATCATGCTTAAACTACATAATCTTTACTTAGGATAATCTCCTTCAGTTACTTCCTTGTAGCTTAATAGAACAATAGAGTAACCTTGGAAAGGAGATAAGAAACACCCTAACCTTTGAAATAGAATGGATAGGATTAAAATCAACTGGTATAAACACAGAAGTAACAGGACAGTAGACACAGAACTTAGCTGGAGATCCTGGTGAGAGAACCTGGCTAGGCTGCTGATCAACTGAACGCTGTCTCCATCATTCCTTCTTCGCCGACTCTGTCCACACCTTTGGGAACCCCTGGACCTGCTGGGGTTGGACCCCAACATATGGCACAGTAGTTCCTGCAGGTTCTCTCTTCTGTCTTCGGAGCCAGTGGCCATCCCTGTGCTGAGCGGCTAGGAAGCCCCTGTCAGCGAGCTCATAGGAGCTTGGAACCATCATCATCCCTCCAACTCTTACCAGGAGGGAAACATGGTTGAAGCTGATCGCCCAGGAAAGCTCTTCATTGGTGGCCTCAATACAGAAACAAATGAGAAAACCCTTGAAGCTGTATTTGGCAAATATGGACGAATAGTGGAAGTACTCTTGATGAAAGATCGAGAAACCAACAAATCGAGAAGATTTGCTTTTGTCACTTTTGAAAGCCCAGCAGATGCTAAGGATGCAGCCAGAGATATGAATGGAAAGTCCTTAGATGGAAAAGCCATCAAGGTAGAACAAGCCACCAAACCATCATTTGAAACTGGTAGGCGTGGACCACCTCCACCTCCAAGAAGCAGAGGCCCTCCAAGGGGTCTTAGAGGTGGAAGAGGAGGAAGTGGAGGAACCAGGGGACTTCCCTCACATGAAGGGCACATGGATGATGGTGGCTATTCCATGAATTTTAACATGAGTTCTTCCAGGGGACCACTTCCAGTAAAAAGAGGACCACCACCGAGAAGTGGGGGTCCTCCTGCTAAAAGATCTGCTCCTTCAGGACCAGTTTGCAGCAGCAGTGGAATGGGAGGAAGAGCTCCTGTATCTGGTGGAAGAGATAGTTATGGAGGCCCACCTCGAAGGGAACCCCTGCCTTCCCCTAGAGATGTTTATTTGTCCCCAAGAGAGGATGGATATTCTACTAAAGACAGCTACTCAAGTAGAGGTTACCCAAGCTCCCGTGATACAAGAGATTATGCTTCACCACCAAGAGATTATACTTATCGTGATTATGGTTATTCCAGTTCACATGATGACTATCCATCAAGAGGCTACAGTGATAGAGATGGCTATGGTCGTGATCATGACTATTCAGATCATCCAAGTGGTGGTTCCTACAGGGATTCATATGACAGTTATAGAAACTCACGTAGTGCTCCACCTACACGAGGGCCTCCGCCATCTTATGGTGGAAGCAGTCGCTATGATGATTACAGCAGCTCACGTGACGGATATGGTGGAAGTCGAGACAGTTACTCAAGCAGCCGAAGTGATCTCTACTCAAGTGGTCGTGATCGGGTTGGCAGACAAGAAAGAGGGCTTCCCCCCTCTATGGAAAGGGGATACCCTCCTCCACGTGATTCCTACAGCAATTTAAGCCGCGGAGCACCCAAGGGTGGTGGCCGTGAAGGAAGCCGATCTGATAGAGGGGGAGGCAGAAGCAGATATTAAACACAAAAATTTGTACCAAAATCCCTGTTCAAAGAAACAAACAGAAAGTGGAACCTATTCTGTCATAACTACCCAAGAACTACTAAAAGGAAAAATTGTGTTACATTTTTTAAATTTCCTGTTAAGTTCTCCTTTCATAATTTTTATGTTCTTGTGAGAAAAAAAGTAAAACATGTTTGAAAAAAAATAAAATAAAAAAATAGATCAATAAAAAAAAAGAACAAAATAAATGAACAAATGAAATTGAAACAGACTCATAGATACAGAGAACAGACTGTGAGTTGCCAGAGGGGAGAAGTGTCGTCGGGGTGAAAAGGGTGAAAAGATTAAGAAGTACAAATTGATAGTTACAAAATGGTCATGGGAATATCAAGTACAGCATAGAGAATATAGTCAATAATTTTGTAATAACTATGTATGCTTCCAGGTAAGTACTAGAAATATTGGGTGGATCACTCTGTAAAGTATATGATTACCCAACCACTAAGCTGTACACCTGAAATTTATACAACATAATATTGAATTTAAATTATAATTGAAAAAATATATATACACCTGACATTCAGAGGAAATAAATAAGTAAATGGGAAAAAATTAACATGGATTTCCAGATAAAGATGGCAGATTGTGCACACATATTTATATTATCTTCCATCCAGAAACCCATTAAAATGTCAATAAAGGAATGCAAATAAGTATAAACTCATAAAATAAAATAAGAATAAGAAGTGATCATTAGCTGATAAAAGATTTCAATAGATTTTTAGAGGATAACAAGTTACATCCTCTAAATTCTGTTAGCATGGAGACATGCTAACAGAAGACAGGCATGCCAAGAGATTAGCTTAGAATAAAATAAAGGGGAAATGGGTGATGTAGTAACACCGGTGGAGACAAGCTGCCTAGGAGAAACATTGAAACACTCAGTATTCTACAAAGTCAGATACAACAGGAGTGGCAATGACATATAAGACTGAAAAATAAGACAAATCAATCAAAATTCTATTTATGGGACAGCGGATGCACCACTATGTAAATCATGACCCATTTCCTTGTATTTGCCTCCCTCTAAAATGTGAATAGAAAACCAAAAATTCCCACACATTTGAAAAAGTCCCTAAAGTGGAAGGCTCTGACCGTGATAAACAAATCAAAACTACTGATTCCAAAATAAAAAGAGATAATATGAGGAACATGAGTTTTTTATAGAAATTCTAACATATTTAGAGAGATTCAAGAATACGTTGCACCCATTAGACAAGAAGAGAATACTATTTAAAAAAATATTAAGAAAGAAACTTGGCTTTAAAAATTTGATTGACAAAAGAAAAAAGAAAAAGACATTTTTAAATATGAAATTGAGAAAATCTCCTAGGAAATAAAATTAAAATAGACAAAAGGATAAAACCAGGAGGACTACTAGATAATTAATAGGAATTATGGAAAATGAGCAGCACAAATGGAGGGGAGGAAATTGTTAATTTGACTGATATAAGATAATTTTGGATAGCTGACAGATTTAACACTTCAGAGTGGAATAGCCCAGCAGTGGCTGTAAAAAGGCCTTCAAGTAGGATCCATGCTGAAAGGAAAAACCGGAAAGAAAATGTAGATCATCAAAGAATGAGAATCAAGTGGGCATAGACTTCACATCAGCAATACCGAATGCTTAAGGAAAGGGAACAACTTTAAAATTCTCAGGAAAAGTTATTTTTAAACTATATTTTTATACCTAATTAAATTATTATTCCAGTGTGAACAGAGATCACACTTGCATGTGCTGATTTTCACACATTCAAAGAATCAGAAAAGTTGCATCTCACATATAATTTCTTAGGAATTTTGTTCAGTTTGCACTGCAGCAAAAAAGAAGTAAACAAAGATAGCAAAAGACTTGAGTTCTGAAACAAAGCAAAAGCAATACCATGGTCACTGTAGAGGCGGTTTGCAGAATAAGTACAGACAAGAGTAGCCAGACATAGAGCTTCAGAAGAAAGAAGTTTCTGAAAATTTTTTAAATTTTTTGATAGGAAAAAAAATTGAGAACAAAAGAATGACAAGTAGTATAAGAAAAATAAAAAGGCAATTAGTAACTCCAGAAAAATTAGAAGTTGTACAAGGATAGTAATAATATACTATGTGACACTGCAATAAACAATATTGAGCCCTAATGTAAACACCATTTATTGGCTTACAATTTTAGAATCAATCTATAGACAAAGATGGTAGAACTATGATTAGAGATTAGAAGGTAAATGCTAGTATGTACTCTCGACATTATATAGGTACAGATTACAAAAATTGGGAAGGAGAAATGGATAGAAGAACTAAAAAGATGGGGACTCAAATTAAATTGTCTGTTATTAAAAGGAAAAGTATTGTACCTAAATACTCTAAAGTTACTAAAAGAATACCTATTTTATTTAAAGTTGCATAGGTGACCAATGAAGATCTTAAGTAAAGATATGACTAACAGGAGATATTGAGTAACTTCATTGAACTACATTCTCATCTACCAGTATAGGAAGATAATATGTAATATTCAGTACTAATAAACCAAGAATTAACAGTATAAGAATATTGTTTAAAGATATAGAAGTAAGTAACAAAAATGCTATAAAAATGACAAGTTACATCTGAGAAGAGCCTGAAGGAGTGGGACAGGGAACTATTGCTTTTTAGCATACATGCATCTATCTTTTTTGTTGTTTTGTGCACTTTTCACTTTGATGAGAATTTTAATTATTACTATAAAATCCAAGTGTATAAATTTCACTAAGAAATATGTGATCCACTAGTTTACACAAATTGATCAAATTGATGTAAAATCTAAGTGGCAAAATATTCTACAATATATTTCATCATATTTAATGCTGAATGTGATTTCGGAGCGGGAAGATGCTCACTCTATTTTGATAAAGAATCACTAACTAACTCAAGTGTTCCAAATGCAACAAGATGTAAAATATCTTCAAATATCCCCTCCACTTGGAGACATCTGTGCTCATTGATTTACAATGCATGGGCCGCCTGATCATTTGGTGTTATTCGCTACTTCAGGCATTATTCATGATCCTTCACTAGCAAGCTGAGACCATGTGGGCTAATCTCCTGATTCAGAACCCTAAACCTAAAGTGGATAGACGTACTTGGTAAACTCAGAAGCAGATTTCACCCCTCTACCATCACCCCTTTTTATCTACCTTCACCTACATTACCACCAGGAACCACAGGTGCATTTTGCATGACATGTCCTTTGTGAGCAGCTGAGAACAAAGAGAATTTCCTGCAAAATGATGCTGAAACATGATCATTGCTGTGTATTATCTTGCCAACACCTTGCCTATTGAGTATCCTCCCTGGCTATTATTCAGATATTGTTCTTTCTCTTTGGATGGGTAAGACAAAGATGAGGAGTCCGCTTAAGTGCTCAAACAGTACCCTCTGCTGGTCGAGTTTGCGCTGATGATTTGATTTGTAGCAGGGCTTAGTCACAACGACAACACATGGGAGGGGAGAAGACAGCAAGGTGGAAACTATACACCAGGATGGAAAAGGCAAAAACAACATAAAATCAACTAATTTTAGTTACATATAAGGAAACTGACATTTTAGGTATCATATCACATATATCTGTGATCATATATGTATTTTATTAAATCTCAGTAGAATACTGTGTTATTGTAAAAAGTAGCTTTTGATGAGTGATGCTGCATATTGCATTCAAATTCTCTGCTTTACAAAATGATTCATTACAAGTTTCCCAAGGAAGTTTCTCTAGAGCTTTGAACACGTGACATGATTTACACTCTGTTTGGAAGCATATATTAACTGTGTAAAATAAAGTGTTTTCTTGCATCACAGCCCAGGGCTCTTGCACTATATCAGAGATGTCTGCATGACTTGACATATGTATAAATGTTTAGGAAAAGTTCAAATTAATTTTTGCTACCTTGCTAATATGTAAGGCACAGTGGTTTGGAGATGGAAGATTAATTTGTCTGACCCCGGGAGGAATGAGTATGTTCTCCAGTGCAGGAGCTATCTTATGATCTATTTTTCTCAATATAGTAGAAATGCTTAATAAATTGAGTAGCAATTAAAAACAGATGCTACATTTAGAAGCACAGAACCAGCATTTTTTATATCTTGGACCCTAAATCACATGTATATTCAGCCCTCTATGTGTACCATGGCGGTAGGGTTCACAACGCATAAAGCACATCTCATTCTCACAAAGAATTTACAGTTGAGAAAAAAAGTCAACATATTTTAGGCTATTCAATAGTGGTACACCCTCCTGCCCTTTGTTCTGTTGTCCTAATTTGGAGTGGGGGGAATTTAAATGCTCACAGGCCCAAAGAAATATGGTACACAAATGGCACATGTTGAGTGTGAGAAGCATGTGGTCCTGTTGGTCTATCATTCATTTGTGATTGAGGCAGAGATACAGAGGACTAACTCTCCACTATACGAAAAGCACAGCGTAAGCATCATAGTGCTTACTGAAGCCTCACTTATGTGTTGGAAAGGCAACAAGAGTAGGGAGACTGACGAAACGGAGACTTGGCCCCACCTAGACTGTCAGATACGCAGCACTTATCAATGTTGCCATGAAGCCTGAGGGCCAAGGGTTGCCAGATTTATGCTTTTTTGAGAGGAACTTAAAGTTAGAATATTTATGCAGCATTTCCTCTTTGAGGCTCAAATTTTTCCAGAAGAGCCTGTGAGCCAAAACAAACATCTACAAACTAAATTTACCCACTCGCTAGCAGTGTCTGCAACCACAGACTAAAGTTCTTTCTCCTTGCTTCAGGGCCTTTGCACATGTCTTTCATCCTGCCAGTAATTTTCCTCTCCCATTTCCCCTCCCTTCCTCCAGGTACTTCACTCATCCCTCTGGTATTTACTCAATTGCCATTGCTTCCAGAAAGTCTTCCCTGATCAGCCAGGTTTGATTAGGTTCCCTTGTGATAACTCCCCCTGCCTTTCTGTGCCTTTCCATCACAGCACATAGCAGAGCTTGTAATTATATGTTTGGGAGGCGGGGGGGGGGGGGGGGGTGGTGGTATTTGATTAGTTTTCTCCTTCACCACAGAGCACGCTGGCCATCACAAAGGAGGCACTGGTAAGTAATGTTGATTAAATGAACAATGACTTTATAATAACTCTGGGATAGCCAGAACTGCTCGTATATGGTTAGTTTCACTGAGCCCTTAGATTCTGGCTTTGGAGGCAGGAAGTCTGGGTTTGAATCCCAGGTAGCCCACCTGCAAGATGCATGATGTTCAGTAGTTGCTGAACTTCCCAGAGTTTATTTCCTCATTTAGAAAGTGGGGTCTCCTGGGTTTGTGCGCAGGACTAAAGACAATGCATTGTATAGTACTAAAACATTGTAGGTACTCAAAAATGTTAATTATTATCATTAACACTGATACTGATAGTCTACTCACACTAACTTGCCCACATGCCTGCTGGTCACAATGATGAGCATTTGACAAATCTGAGCATTGACCGCAGAACAGCATTCTCCCCACTAACCACAGTTTTCCACCAACCAAGCTAGTCAGTATTCACATAAAACAGGCCTGGAAAAGGTCTTACAGTCTAGTGTCTTAATCATAAAATTTTCTTTTTAAGTCAGAAAGACTTATCCACCACTGATCTTTCCTGATTGTGTAAGTGATCTTACTGAACCCCTTAAGAATGCTCAACACATATCTCAGGCTCACCTGGTAGGAGTGAATTGTGAATTTAAAATAGATCAATGGACATATTACACTTAGGGTAGGACAGTGATATCTGGGAAGGAGGCACCTTAGTGTGTCATGGAAAGCAGGTAAGATAGGAGCCAGACACATCTGTGTTCCACCTTTTTGTCACTCACCAGCTCTGTGATCTTGGCCAAGTCATTAGGCCTCACCTATAAAACTAACCTCACAATGCCTGCTTGGAGGGTTGTTTTGAAGATTAAAGATAATATGTGGGAAAGAGCCTGGCATGAAAGAGATGTTCAAGGCATGACAGTTATGTAATAAAAGGGAACCAGAGCCTTGTACTCATTCCTCACACCCACCTCCCTAAAATAAAATTCTATTTAATTTATACAAGATAGCACAACAACTGCAGGCTGGTTAGTATACTGTAAATCATAGGATTTCAATTTTTTTTAAATAAAAGCAAAAGTTTATTTAGAAAGTCACGAGGTAGAAGTGAGCCAGCCATGGAAGATGTGAGCCAGCTGGGCTGCGTGGGCTCAGGAAGCAAGTTTCAGAGGCAAAAGAAGGCCCTTGGAGCTTAGGAGAAAGAAAGGCAGAGACAATGGTCTCCAGGGAAAGGAGAGAGGGAAAGGTGTCTGGGTGTGCTCCAGAGAGGGAAAGACGGAGAGAGGGGAGGGGGAGAGAACGAGAAACTAGGATTTCAAACTTTTAATGGAAGAAATAAGACAATCTTTGGAAAGTTCAGGATCGTGGATAAACTGGGCCAGGAATTTGACTGCTATGTACAGCTCTTTGTCTTGCATTTTCACAAAACAGCAGGGAGAAATGTGAGTCATGGATAGTGCTTCCCTAGAAGGCTGGCAGGGAACCAGCATGCTCTAGTCACTGTCCCACTGCAATCCCTGGTTCCAGAATTTGTCTTCTGAGATCGCCTGGTCTGGGTGGGTCCTGTGACTCATTTCGTACCACTTTGTAACATGAGTTACACCCTTCATCTTCTATTTATTTTATTTTTTTAATGTCTCACACTAGCCTCCCTGGCTCTTAGCCTTCCCCACAAATTGAGCCCAATCCGAGTTATTAATAGTCTCCTATTCGGAGCTCCCAACGTTCTTGGTTCTACCCACATAGCAGCACTCCCTGCATCTGACCGTTTGTTATCTTGAGGGAAAACACAGGACCTTTGATTTATCGTTGTTTTCCAAGCAACTGGTACATAGTAGGTGCTCTTATCTGCCCACGAAAGAACTGAAATGTGGCTGATTTAAGCAAGAAAGGAATTTACTCAAAGGATGTTGGGTAGTTCCCAGAGGCAGCCTGAAGACCCAGACTCTAGTTCCCTGTGGCTGGAAAGGAGGTCACAAGTAACACCCAGCTTTCCTCTGGCACAGAGTCACGTCTTCCCTCTCCCTCCACTCTTGGGTAACTGCTTTTCAGTTAAAACTCCGGGACAGCTGTCCAGGCCTGCCTGCAGGGGAGGTGGGAAAGTGGATATCTGGCATTTTCGGTTTCTCACATAAGAGGTGGCCTCCTGCCCAGCAAGACTTAAAAGGTAAAGAATTCCTACACAGGACGAGGTTCAAATGCTGGGCAGCCAACGTTAAAACAGAGCAAATCATTCCCGCACCTACTCCTTAGCATTGACTGGAGTCCAAATTGTCTGATGTGTTTTGATTTTTCTCAGGGCTCCCTAAGGCTCCCAAAATCACAAGACTCGCTACCTGTTTGGTGGAATAAATAAATGAACAATGAGTCGAATGCCACAGTCTCTTTCTTCCTGGACTCCCCTGACATCCACCTGGATTCCTCCTTTTGTGCTGAACTTTTAAAGTGGCCCAGACTCACTGGGTCCCACCGACTGGATGGGAGAACCGCAGGCTGTGGGCACGGCATGGGGCTCGCTCCCGCCTCTGCAGCCTGGCTGGCACCAGCCCAGGGCTGCCTGGCTGGGCCCCTCTGTGGCTTGTTTTCTCTTCTTCATCATTCCCTTGCCCTTTGGACTTGATGACTGCATTTGGCTCACTTACTTTTTGACCCTGGCACTTTGCTGTATTTCTCAACAGGGGCGCTATTAGCATTTGGTGCAGAACGATTCTTTGTTGAGCGCAACAGCCTCTTAGGCTGCAGGACTTTTTAACATTCCTGTGCTTGCTCATTAAATGTTAGGACTGTCTTATAGTCTTGGTGACAACCAAAAGGTAGATACACCTTTCCAAACTGTTCCTAGTTTGTGATGGGCAGTGGGGGGATAGCACGATCCCCATAGAAGCTCTGTAAAGACTGCTCAGGCCCTAAGCAGTTTGGCTCAGTGGATAGAGCATCAGCCTGCAGACTGAAGGGTCCCAGGTTCGATTCCGGTCAAGGGCATGTACCTTGGTTGCGGGCACATCCCCAGTAGGGGGCGTGCAGGAGGCAGCTGATTGATGTTTCTCTGTCATCAATGTTTCTAACTCTCTATCCCTCTCCCTTCCTCTCTGTAAAAAAATCAATAAAAAATATTTTTAAAAAATGAATAAATCAAGAAATATTTATTAAAAAACAACAACAAAAAAAGACTGCTCAGATTCACAATCCTGACTCCTCCCTGTTGGATTGCAACCTCCAGGTCAGCACCCTGGGATTCGAACCTAGCTCCCTGCCCACCTGGACATTAGAATTCCACACCCCGTAAAGGAAGAAAGCTTGCTGATGAAAGTTAGCACTGAGTGGAACTATCATACAGTAATCGAACAGAGTCAGAAAGAACTGGGCTTCGTGTTCCTACTCTTCTGCGTGATCTGGGCAAACAAACTCACTCACTCTGCACTCACATGTCTCCGTTCGTAAATTGGGAGGCGTTTTAAGTCAGGCTCCCTAGAAGCAGAGCTGGAGTTGGAGAGCTTTGTTCAAGTGATTTATTGGGGAGTCCTCTCCAGAGAAGGGCAGTGGGGGGAGCAGGATGGGACGGGGAAGCCAAACTCGGAAGCATGAATGACACCAGAGTGGGTCCTGCCTGGAGACGAGGGAGCTGGCCTTTTGGACCCGGGTCCGGCAGGCATTGGCTGAGGTCTAGGTGGAGAGACAGCTCCCACTGGCCACGAAGAGCTGTCCCTCCCCCATCCCCATCCCCATCCCCCAGGATGTAAGTTGTCAGCCATTTCTCACAGCAGCTAGGGGATGGGTGAGCAGAGTAAAGGGGATCTGGGCAGGGTGACAACAGCATCCACTACAGGAAATAATAATATCTACCTTAGGAAATACTGCCCTGGCCGGATAGCTCAGTTGGTCCCCATACACCAAGGTTATCGGTTCCATCCCCTGTCAGCGTACATACAGAACCAACCAATGAATGCTTAAGTGACTGGAACAACAAATATTGTCTCTCTCTTTAAAATCAATAAATTAAAAAAATTAAAAAAAACAAACAAGAAATGTCGATAGTGTCATGTTTAGTACACAGTAAGTGCTCAGCAGATGGTTTCTGTTGAGGGCCTGCCATCCGTGCTCTGGGACCAGTCGGTGGGAGCCCTGCAGCTGAGGGGCCCAGTCAGAAGGAGCCACATCAAGCTCTCATCTCCTCTCAGGAGCCTGCTTCTTCCCCGCTCGACCCTGACTCCGAAGGGCTCCTTACCCTCTGTGCCCTGGAGGATATCAATTACTTACCATCTTACAATGCACGCAATGCCCACGTTTTAGAATACCAAAAATATAAATGAGGAATCATCCAAGGGAAATGGTTTTCTAAGCCCTTAGTCAGCGCTTTCCAGAGACACGGGGGGTGGGGGCGCGTATTGTTGGTGGATTCCCATGAAGAGGGATATTCTAGCTTCTATTAAAAGGGGATGAGAGAGGAAGGAAGGAAGGAAGGAAGGGGTGGGGAGAGAAAAAAATACAGGAGATGTTTGTGAAACTTTGGAAAAAATGTCATGAATTTGAAGACACTGGCAAAAAGAAAAGAAATTAGAACTAATTGACAGGACACAGGGACTGACTGACTAAATCTTCCAGATTAAAGGCCATGTCTTTCTCCTGAAAAAGAGCAAATAAATCTTGCAGTAAAGTCACACACTCTCAGTAATGAGAAGAGAGAAAAATAAGCAGAACTAACTGAAGATAATAGGCAAGATCCCCTTTCAAATATCTGTAGCTTTCTTGGAAATGAAACATTTTATTTCTTGCTATAGATACAAAGAAAAGCTCTGAAGGAACAGGCTATTTACCTGGCTGCTGTCAAAGGGCATGTGTGCCCTCTTGGTTTATTAATATCCCTGAGGAGCCCTCAAGTGATGCTATGAAATTCTTCCCAAACTTCGGCTTCAGGCACCGTCTCGCACTGTCAGGCGCCTTTCTCACCTGGGAGGATGACCCGTACGCTTCGGTACTGAGTGTGCACGCACCTATCTGCCCTCAACAACCAGTTCTGCACAAGTTTCCTCTATATTTTAATATTTTTAAAATTAAAACAGTTAAATGTTTATACATTTCAACAATATGTGTACATGGAAGAAAAGTTAGAAAACCTATGTAAGGAAAAAGAGGAATTATAAATACCCACTACTCAGAAATCATGATTGTCAGCATTTTGTTGTATATGCTTACAGATATGTACTATGCACCTGAAACTAATATAATATTGCATGTCAAACTGTAATTTTTTTTAAAAAAATTTATTGAATATTTATCCAAATAAGTAGAATGGAGAGGAGACAAAAACAAAAAACCCTTGATGAATGGTAACTATATTCAGCAAACAAACAAATAACTTTGGCATTAGAAGACAGAGTTTCTCCCCAGCCCTCTCCCTGATCTTCTGACTTTTGAGAAGCCAGTTAAACATGCCCTAAAACAGAAAAGTAGAAATGACTCCCACCTCCCTACTTCCCTGCGCCCCAGGCCTCATTGCTCATGCATTTTGTAAGAGTTTATTGGAAAATGTCTGCCAAGCACTTGGAACTCCTTGAAGAAGAGTGTTTTATAAATAGAATTTTAGCTTGTGGGATATTTTACTAGTTAAGAAAATTTCTCATGTTTCTTTAAAAAAGCATTACACAAGTGACTTGATAGAAGAGAAATAAAAGCTGTCCATTCTCGGAATCCACTGGTTTCTGGAAAGCTTCCTCAAGAGAGTCTCCTTCTATGTACACTTAGAAACTTCATCATCTTCTCTGTGAGAACTTTAAACATTCCTCTTTTTTCCCTTAAATTAAGATTCAGCTCTATGTGAAACATTTTTCTGAGAAAAGAAAATATTGTGATAATATTACGTATACTCAATTCTAAGACGCGATTGATGTTAGAACTTAACCACCAAAGTCAAGATCACTTTATTATGTAAAAATGAAACATAACAGTAGAAGTACACATCGATGGTGAGGTGGTTCCAAGTTTAGCAACATTAAAATGGAATAAAGGGATACTGAACATAGAGTAGGGGACATTGGAAATGTAATCATAGCTAGAAACTCTAGGCCAATAGCATGCACTGGGCACTGGGCCAAGGGCTTCATGTGTGTGTTTTTTATCCTCATAACAACCCTAGGCTTTCGGGGACATCACCAAGGCCAGATGGGCTTAGAGAAGAGCATCTGACCCCCAGGTCCTGGGTGCCAGTCCCTGGGCGCTCTGTCTCGCTAATGCATCATTCACACTTCCACTCCCAGACTACCTCACTGGCCTTTATCTGGGCTGTCCTCAGCAAACATTGGGTTTACAAGGACCAACAGGACTTGCCTACTCCCAGATGACTTCCCCTGGCCTGTTCCACTTCCTCTCCCTACCCCACCTCCTCTGGAATTCCCTCTGAACTTTCTTGTTGGATACAAAATCGCAGTGAAGCAGGGCTTCTATAAAATTGTAGCTAAAATGGAAAAAAATGCTCAACTTCACTAGCTATAAGGGAAATTCAAATAAAAACTACAACAAGATACCACCTCACATGTTAGAATGGCTATTAGCAAAAAGACAAGAAATAAATGATAGAGAGGATGAGGGGAAAAGAGACCCGTACTCACTGCTAGAGGGAATGTAAACTGGTACAACTGCTCTGGAAAATAGTATGGAGGCTCCTCAAAAAATTAGAGCTACCATATGGCACAAAACTGGTATCTACTGGAAATATTTGAAAATCCCACTTCTAGGAATATATCCTAAGAAAATCGAAGCATCAATCAGGAAGAATGTATGCACTCCTATGTTCATAGCAGCACAATTTACAATAGCTAAGATCTGGAAACAGCCCAGTAGATGAGTGGATAAAAAAAGCTGTGTTATGTTTACCATGGAATACTATGCAGCAGTAAAAAAGAAGAATCTTTTACCCTTTGAGACAGCATGGAGGGAGCTGGAGAGTATCATGTAAGTGAAATAAGCCAGTCAGAGAAAGACAAGTATCACATGATCACACTCATATGTGGAATCCAAGTAACAAAATAAACTAATGAAGGAAGTAGATCCAGACACATAGAGCATGGAACAGAGTGTGGAATCTCGGAGGGAAGGCAGGGAAGGGTGGGTGGGAGGTAATCAATCAAAGACCTTGTAAGCATATATGCATAACCCAAGGGCACAGACAATAGGGTGCTGAAGGCCTGGAGTGGGGGGCTGGGGGGGGGAGACTGGAAGGGGTCAATGGGAGAAAAGGGGGACATATGTAATACTTTCAACAATAAAGAATTAAAAATAAAAAAATAATAATTATTTGAAAAATTATGTATGTACCCTTATGTTCATTGCAGGATTATTCACAGTAGCCAAGATCTGAAAACAAGCTGTGTCCTTGATAGATGATTGGATAAAGAAGGTGTAGAACATGCCAAAACCGATTTGGCTCAGTGGATAGAGCGTCGGCCTGCGGACTGAAAGGTCCCAGGTTCGATTCCGGTCAAGGGCATGTACCTGGGTTGTGGGCACATCCCCAATAGGAGATGTGCAGGAGGCAGCTGATCGATGTTTCTAACTCTCTATCTCTCTCCCTTCCTCTCTGTAAAAAATCAATAAGAAATATATTTTTTAAAAAAAGAAGGTGTGGAACATATATACAATGGAACACTACTCAGCCATAAGAAAGGATAAAATACTGCTATATGTTACAAAGTAAATGGATCTTAAAAGTATCATGCTGGGTGAAATAAGATGGAAAAGGAAAAGAACCATATAATTGTACTCATATGTAGGATACAAAACAAAAAGAAACAAATGATTAAACAAAAACTCACATACATGGACAATAGTATGGTGGTTACCAGGGAAGAAGAGGGGTAAGAATAGATGAAGAGGGTAAAGGGAGTCAAATATATGGTGACAAAAGGAGACTAGACTTTGGGAGGTGAGCACACAATCAAATACAAAGATGTTGTATTATAAGTTACTAGAGGCCTGGTGCACGAATTCGTGTACCAGTGGGGTCCCTCGGCCTGGCCTGCGGGATTGGGCCGAAACCAGCTCTCTGACATCCCCTGAGGGGTCCCAGATTGAGAGAGGGTGCAGGCCCAGCTGAGGGACCCTACCGATGCATGATCGGGGCCAGGAAAGGACGTGGGAGGGCTCCAGGGCATGTCTGGCCCATCTTGTTCAGTCCCAATCGGCCAGACCCCAGCAGCAAGCTAACCAACTGGTTGGAGCATCTGCCCCCTTGTGGTCAGTGCACATCATAGTAAGCAGTTGAATGGCCTTAGCATATCATTAGCATATTATGCTTTTATTGGTTGAACGGATGACTGGATGACCAGACACTTAGCCTATTATGCTTTTACTAGAGGCCCGGTGCACAAAAATGTGTGCACTCGGGGGGGGGGGGGGGGTATCCCGGGGGTGTCCCTCAGTCCAGCCTGTGCCCTCTCGCATTCTGGGACCCCTCAGGGAATGATCACCTGCTGGCTTAGGCCTGCTCCTCGGGGGATTGGGCCTAAGCTGGCAATCAGACATCCCTCTGGCAGCCTGGCAGCCCTCGGGGGATGTCCACTTGCCAGCGGGTAGCAGACCTAAGCTGCAGAGAGGCTCCCACCACCACTGCTGTACTGGCAGCCATCAGCCTGGCTTGTGGCTGAGCAGAGCTCCTCCATGTGGGAGCTCATGGACCACCAGAGGGCAGCTCCTGCGTTGAGCATCTGCCCCCTAGTGGTCAGTGTGTGTCATAGTGACCAGTCATTCCCAGTCTTTCTGCTGTTAGGGTCAGTTTGCATATTACCCTTTTACTATATAGGATAGAGGCCTGGTGCATGGGTGGGGGCCGGCTGGTTTGCCCTGAAGGGTGTCCCAGATCAGGGTGGGAGTCCTGCTGGAGTGCCTGGCCAGCCTGGGTGAGGGGCTGATGGCTGTTTGCAGCTGATCACACCCCCTTCAGGGTGGAGGTCCCCACTGGGGTGCCTGGCCAGCCTGGATGAGGGACTGATGGCTGTTTTCAGGCTGGCCAAGCCGGTGACAGAAGCTCCCAG
Organism: Myotis yumanensis; assembly: GCF_028538775.1. Taxonomy (NCBI): domain Eukaryota; kingdom Metazoa; phylum Chordata; class Mammalia; order Chiroptera; family Vespertilionidae; genus Myotis; species Myotis yumanensis. The sequence continues at coordinate 126,499,464 of NW_027223754.1, read as the reverse complement.
CCTCTCCTTTTTTCTTTTTTTTTATTCTGGGATTTATTTACCTTCGATAATTGAAACTTTGTTGCTGCTCCAGGTCCGAGGCCAGGGCCTGCTGAAAGCAGGTATCTGGGGTTTGTTTAGCTTCTATAATTGCAACTTTGTTGCTTAGAGTGGAGCTCAGAGCCGGGCCACGCCAGGCAGGGAACCTTGGCTTCCTCCATCACTGGAGCAAGCAAGCCTCCTGCTCGCTTCAGCTGCGTGGCTGCCGGCCACCATCTTGGTTGGGTTAATTTGCCTATCTCACTGATTAGCCAATGGGAAGCATAGTGGAGGTATGGTTAATTATCATGTTTATTATTAGATTAGATTATATACTAGAGGCCCGATGCACAAAATTAGTGCAAGAGTAGACTTTCCTTCCCCCAGCTGTCGGCACCCACTTCTCTCTGGCACCCAGGACCCAGGCTTCCCTAGCAGCCCCAGCTTTGTCCAGAAGGATGGAAGGACGTCCAGAAGGATGTCCAGTCTAATTAACATATTACACTTTTATTATTATAGAGGATACACCTGAAGCACATGTCATTAACCAGTTACCCCAATAAATTTAATTTAAAAATAAAACAAAAGGGAGAATTAGTAATTACTTAGATGAATTTCAGATTAAATAAACCACATCTATGATTCTCTTCATTTCTTCACCCTGTTCATTTGTATTTCTTCCTGAATGATTTCCTCCCACTTCTACTAGTAAATGAAATTATTCAGTTTGTATTGGGGTCTTCCACAGTGTTTACAGGCCCTGATGATAACATAGCTGGGAAAACAAAGCCACAAGCACTTTCCTCAGGAATCTTACAGTCCAGAGGGGGAGTTAGAAATTAAACAAGTAATTACAGAAATGAATTTATAAATACAAATTATAATCCCTGCTCTCCCATAAAAACCAAGCAGGTAGGCTTTCGAGTGTCTTATGACCAGGTGTCCACACCTTGCTAGACAGATCAGCCTTCCTGGAGAAATTGACATTGAGTAATGAGTGGGCTTAGCCAGCCATGGGATGTGGAGAAAGATCATCTCAGCTGAGGGGGGCACCTGTGAGTGCCCTAAGATTGAGAAGTTAAATTTATACCCTATAGAGTCTCAAAGCTCAGCAGGAATAAGATCTTCTCCTGAAAACTTTCTAAAAATCTCCCCCCAGATATTTAGTCTAACTCATCCTTTCTTCACATTCTGCTAGCATTTGATTATTAACTCATTCATAACAGCAACAATAATAACAAGAATCACATTTAATTAGGACCTACAATGTGCCATTCTCTTCTGTTAGCAGTTTACCTATTTTTCACAGTTATCCCTCATAGCAAGTTTATGAGATAGTTATTGTTATAGCCTGATCTGATAGGTGGATAAACTAAAGCAGAGGCCATTGAATAACTGTCCCAGTTCCTGGTGAATGAGTGAAGCCATTGGGCTGGCACTCCTAACGAGCATCTCATACTGCCCCCTCATGAGGACTGTATACCACATGCACCCCCACAGGACACTGAAGGAGAGACTGAGGGAGTGGTCACACTGCACAACTCAGACAGCCTTGTCTGTGGCAGGAGATGGAAGACAGAAGGTTTCATGGGGCCCAGGAAGACTCCACACACATGTCATCAGACGGCACAGCTCATCATTCTTCTCTAGCAAGGAGGACTCCTGAGCACAGCCACGCACCTCATGTTTCCTCGCTGCCAGTATAGTGGCCCTGTGGGTGGGGTTTGTTATCCCAACTGCACAAATAAGGAAACAGAACTTCACAGGGTGTATGTGATGTGCCAAAGCCATGCAGCTAGGAAGTAGCAAAGCAGGGATTGAGCCCAGCCTTGTCTGGCGTGAAAGTCTCCTTTTGTTCAGCCTCCCAGACTCTGTTATGGAGTCTTTCCTTATTAAACTGAAGGGGACCAAAGGCCTAAAAAGTCTGCCATTTCCAAAATTATAGTTTTTGGTGTTTTGTGTGTTTTTTTAATGAAACCATCACCACACACACACACACACACACACACACACGAGCGCACGCGCACGCGCACGCGCACGGGCAAACATGATTATCAAGTCAGAACAGGTCCTATTCTGAAAGAAAAGAGGTGGGTGGGTTAGAAAGACACTCAGCAAATTGTGGTGGTGCCGGCAATGTTTCATTCCTTGTCCCGAGTAGCAATTACATGAGCATTTACTTTATAATTTGCTAAGATATGAATTTATTTGGTGCACTTTTCTCTCTGTGTGTGATATGTCACCATGAAAAAGTTTTAAAAGAAACTTTAAAATCTCAGCATTTCTTTCAGCAAAATTGAGGCTACCATAGATTTCAAGGCAGGTGGTCATGGTGAGAGAGGAATGTTAAACTACGTTTCAGCAAGACCCAAGGCGACAAATTCTTGAGAAGATAGCATAGACGATGTGAAGTCATCTCCTCCCTAACCCTGGTTGCAGCGGGCAGGGATGCTTGTTTTAACTGGTCCATATAGAAGCCCCAAACGCAGAGCCAGGCACACAGACCAGGGGAGGTTTCTTGCCAGAGGTCATAGAGGGCGTGCAGCTTTATTGAAAGGAATTATCTTCTGGAAATCCACCAAGAATAGCTGAGGGACACTGGAAAAAATAACAGTCTGCAAGCAAATACTTGCTCAAGTTCCTTAGTCTGCTGTCCCACCAAGTCGCCGCCCTGGGGACTGGCACGTAGGACTCTCCATTACTCCATTCATGCAAGACGGCAGAATATGTGGCCAATAGAGTAAAAGGGCCCTGGCTCTACAACAGAGGGCCTGTGGGAGAACAGATGGTCCAGGCCAGAGTACCACTCACAGAAGACACCGGAGAACCATCGCTCAAATATAATGTGCTGCCTCGCTGCAAGTCTCCATTTCCTATGTTCATCCTTATATTTTAGTCTGATTATTTTAGGTGCAGTGGGTCTATTTTGGTTGTCCCAAAGCAATATTTTAGCCATAGAATATCTGTCACCTTGAGAATCAGAGTGGAGCTGTTCATCATTTTGTAACAGAATTCTAATGTATCTGACATTGACTCTATTAGTAAGTACCTAAAATGTGCAGAGTGCACTAAATTCAAAATATCGCCCCCATCACCACTCACACCACACACACACACACACACACACACACACACACATTTAGTTCTACCTCTGTCACATGACACGCTATGACATTTGTGTTCCAAAGGTTATACATCAACTGTTTTATTTCGTTTCTCCTTGCTGTTATTTTCTCTTTTTTCATTTTAACCCAGTTTTGTAATTACTGACAATGTACTCATCTAACAAGCAGCATTTCAAATATTTTTTTAGAAAATGCATTTATATTGAATTTTTCTACTCTCTTGACTGCCTTAAAATAGATGAAGTTATAAGCTGTGTGTAGGTAATGCAAGGGGTTGTCACTTGCTAACTATGACACATGGGCAAGTGATTTAACCTCTCTTAGCCTCAGTGTCCTCATCTATAAACAGGAGCAGCAATGCATGCTCACAGAACTGCAGAAGAACTGAGTGAGATAATGTATGTACAGCAGATAGCACAGGATATGGCAAACAGAAGGTGGTTATTAAGTGTGAGCCCTTCCCCTCAGCTCACTGAAGTCTCTGGAGGATTCAGTAAGTAAATCCAAATGACAAAAAAGTGATGTTCAAAGGCATAGGGTGTCTGAGTTTCTAAAGCAATCATTGTACATCCAAGAATAGCTCTCTTTATGATTATGTTGTTATTCATCTGGGTTCACTCAACTCTCAATGTATCAGTTAGTCTTTCACATTAGGTTTAAATTTCATTTCTCCCAAGGAAGTCTTCCTTGGGCATTTCAGCTCACAGTGATCTCTGCCTTTTTTTTTTTCTGGATACATTAAACAATACCTTCTCTGTGTGTATAATTTGTGTACATATATCATTTTTCTTAAATCAAATTGTACATGCTAAAGCAAGGATCATAACCAATGCCTCTTTGTGTTTGCAGGCCCCAATATGGTACAATGGATTCAAGTAGCTGCTAAATATATTGGTTGATTGATCAATGGGTTGAGTGATTAATAGATAAGATCTTAATTTCTTTGTTGTAACTGTGCAATGGGCCTGTACAATCTAGAATTCATACAGGAAAGCAGATTTCTTGGGAATCCAACCACCAATTCCCCAACAGCCTCCCAAATGGCATTCCTTGGAGCAGTTAAGGAGGGATCACCCAGGACCTGTGATTTGAGCCGGTCTGAGATCTACTATAAGTCCAACAGCTTAATTGACTGCTTCCCTAGCTAAGCAATGAGAAGAGTTTCTTCTCCGATGGAAACAAAAACATTTGTCCAACTTAGCAAATGTCAGCATGCACCATGAAGAACAAAAAATCAAGTGCCATTTCCAAGATGCAAAGTTACTGGGCCAACAGCAGATGCACCCATTGGCATCAGGCAAGATCCTTATGCAAGCAGTGGTAACACCAGAGATTAAGAACACACAAAGCCCAAGCTTTTAGGCCTGGTAAAAGGCCCATCTATTGTCTTGGCAAATAGTGCCAGAGATAAAGTACCCTGGAGACACAATGTCAGGCAGGCTGAAAATGCATGTGCCAAGCCAAAATGAACACAAGGCTGCACAATGGTAACTGCTGAAGGAGCAGCTGGTTCTGGTGGCACCAGACTGTGTCTTTCAGCCCATGTCATCAACACTTGTCCATATCGTAAACAGTTTCTGAAGAGGTGTCTGTCAGTTTCCATTTATTTATAAATAAGTGAATAGCATCCCATTTACACATTTTTCATGGTCTTTTTTTCCCCCTTTAAATTCCAAAACAAGATGAGAAAGGACAGCACATAGCAGAGTGATAGCATCAGAAGAATGCAGCCCCGTCCTGGAAGGAGGTTGACGACTGACAGATGATACACGTTAGGACAATGGAATGAGGCAGTTGCAGGCTTTTGTTGGAACAAAAGGGGGTCAAGTCTTATTCTTTTCTCCTGCCAGGACACAAAGAGTTGGTCACAACTTTTCTTTAAAAAGAAGAAGAAGAAGAATGCATTCCTAAATCAAGGCTCCCCAGGGTAGCGGGAGCAGTCCCAGTGCTCCTAGTGACATGATCTTGGTTGGTGGACAAATATTTCTGACCTTTTATGTTGAACTTGCAGTCTTCTTGGGCTAAGCTGCCATATTAAGAAAGTCCTCTTAAATACAAATTAGTCATAGTCATCTCATTGTATCCATCTGCTCTTGAAAATATCAAAGTGACATGTAGAATTAAAGCTAGACACATCCAGCATTGTTCTTTATGGAGATTTATAAAGTCCAGTGGTCACTAAGTTTCTTATCAGTAAAAATGGCATTGGAGTTCTCTCCTTACCAGCTTCCTCTGTACAAAATAAAATATAAACATAAATGATGTTAGCCCAGCTGGTGTGGCTCAGTGGCTGAGCATCAGCCCATGAACCAGGAGGTTATGGTTTGATTCCAAGTCGGGGCACATGCTTGGGTTCCTGCCTCAATCCCCAGTAGAGGGTGTGCAATAGGCAACCAACTGATGATTCTCTCTCATCATTGATGTTTCTATCTCTCTCTTTCTCTCTTTTCCTCTCTCTGAAATCAATAAAAAATTAAATGAAAAAAAAAATGAATTGAGTCCAATTAATCTTGGGCCAGACAATGAATTAGAAACAACACAAAGATGCAGATAATTAAATAATCACACCTTCTCTGAAAGCAGTCACATCAAATCCCCAATTCTTCAACCCTTCCTGTGTCAAAGTTCTGATGCTGGTCAAAATGATGTGACTTTCTTGGGTCAATAGGTTGTTATCAGATATGCTGCAAGCTGCAGGGTAAAAAGGTGCTTGCATGTTTCAGGTTGTACTCTTGTCCTCGGCCATTGCCAGGAGAACATATCAGGGCTAGCACCCTGGATGGTGAGAGATATGTGGAACACAGCTGAGGACTCCTAACATCCCAGCCAAAGCAATCCTAAACTGCTGATGGTCAGCTGACTGCCAGGCATGTGAGGGAGCCCCACTCAGACCAGAAGAAGGGCCCAAGTGAGTCCAGCTAAGTCACCAGCCTGCAGACCTGTAAACCAAATAAGCACTATTTTAAGTCACTAGATTTTGTGGTTGTTTGTTAAGCAGTAATATTGTGGAGAAAGATAACTGATACTGGGCAAATCACTTTCCCCTACAAGCTTTAGTTTTCCTTAATTTTCTTATCTGTGAAATAAGTGTACAATGACTTCTTCACAAGGTAGCTGCCATTATTAAGTTAGACAAAACTGTTTAGCATGCCCCAGGTACATCACTGGCATGTAATCAATGAGAGTCCCCTCTGTGCCTCATGTTCTGCCTTTAGATCTCTGCCATCAGAAGAAATGTCTTCTTCATTTTCTCACTATTGATCTTTTTTCACTGTAGAAACTATATGAGCCATAGTTACGCCCTGTTTGGAGTATTTCAGTGAAAGGCCACAGGATGGACTGCAGGCATTTAAACAGAAAGTCTCTTGTGTGACCCAGAATATTCCTTTTATATGCCTGGAATTTGTCAGATCACTTCAAAAACTTCATTCACTCGCGATCACAAATCTAGGATGAAGCCTAGAGAAACACTACTGACTTCCCACTGCCTGATAGCTTTCTCTGCAGGTCGGAGCACACCCTTCCAACAATGAGGCTGTCCAGAAGAGCCCTCTCTCAACTAATAATAAAATTTGAATAAAAACACCAGCTCCCTCACCCCGAGATGGGAATTTTGGGGTGTGTGGTCTGTACTGTTTCCAAGAGATCCTTAGAGGAACGGGATCCCAGTTGTCCCCAGCAGTAATCTCACCTCTAGTACATTCTTTGTTGGGTGCATTGCCTTCACTGTTTTATTTCTCCACTCCCACCCCTCCAACAGCATTTCCTAAGACTATCTCCCAAATAAAAGCGTGCATTCAAATCCTTTCAGATCCATTAAGGAAAAAGGTTGCTGATCCCTGGTTCATAGTATTAAATTACACGCAGCCATCAAAACAGAGAGATGGAACTTTGTATTGACCTGGAGGGCGGCCTACCATGTTCCGTGGTGAACAAAAAGTAAGTTGTAGAGCACTAAATAAAGTGTAAGGCCATTTTACTGAAAATGCACATACAGCTAGACAGGAAGATATTTACCTTTCTACCTAACAATCCTCACCAAACTGATAAAAGAGATGACTTGATGAGTGGAATGGAAAGGGGAAGAGATAGGAGGGCTTAGATATTTGTATACCTTGTATTCCTTAATATTTTTTAAATGACCATTATTATTCTTTATATACACAAAACAAAAAATAAGCATAACATGAACACAGTGATGGCTGACGATGCAAAGAAATCAAATGAGAGAGAACTTGGAAATGACTGTGAGAATGACAATGTCTTAGGATTCAGGAGCATTCTAAGAGCTCATTTGATGCTTGAATCTATTCCACAACAACCTAAGCCAAGTTTGAATGCCTTCACTAGCAGCAATCTGCTGCTACCCCTGACAGACCATTACATCTCTGGGTAATTCCAGGAGTAATAATTTCATCTAGATTTGTTTAAAATATTTTCCTCACTATGGCTTTTACTTGTTAATTCAAAAATCTGCATTTTAGGCTTATAAAGAAAAGTAATCCTTTCCCCATCTGAGAGCCCTTTATATATTTGAACACACATTGCTTGACAATCTTAAGTCTTCTCCAAACCAAACATCCCTCTGTCCTTCAGCCATTTCCCATGTGGTGTTAAAAGAACAGAAGAAGGAAAAAAGAGTCAATAGATCATGAAACAGAGTGGATAAGTATAAAATATATGCTTTTGAAAATGTGAGCAGTAAAGGTTAGTTGTGCATTGAGATGTATTTTGAGTAGAAAGAGAAAACTGAGCATAGTCTTACCCTGAGTGAAACCAGTAGGAATGGAGTTGGAACAATAGACTATGAGTGAGTACCTAGGCAGAGGGAAGAGGGAGATGCTGAATACAAGGGTGAGAGACCAAAAGAATGTGATGGATAAATAAAGAAACTAAATTGAAACAAATCTTCCCAGGAAAACAGGTGAGCAGGTCATCTGCTGGAGAGAAGACCAGTAATGTGGGATGAATGGGGTGAAAGAAGTGGTAGAAAAAATGGGAAGGAGTGTGATGTTGAATTGAAAACTCATATTAAAGGCATTACAGTGGCCACTGGGGAAACAGAAGAGGGAGTCAATAGGAGTTAAATAGAAGGAGTACTTAGCTTTGGTGAGGGACAGGTCTGAGGTTTAGTGAGTTTTTCCAACAGCACTTAACTATTCACGGTCTTCCCCCTTACCCCCATATCTCTCCCCCACCAAGTGCATGTGATTGCACTATTCATTGCTGGCAGGAGATTGAGAGGCCCATGGCAGGAAGACAGCAGTTGTTCTTTGTCCCCAGTTACAAGGGTGTGCACCTTTGTGTGTGTAGACCCACAAGCGTATTCCCAATAGAAACATTATATTCGATGGGCGTATGGAAGAATCTCTAATGCCTTCGAAAATTGCCCAGGCCAAAATAAAAGCTCAGGATTCAATCATGTGAACTGCTCAACCCAGTTCGCCAGAAATAATAGCAAATCTATTTAAAGTGCTACCTTTTCATGTCCTTGACATAGTGCTTTGAGTTTCTCATGGCATCCTGGTGGATTACTATGAATTACTTTGCAGGCACAAAATCTTGTTTTTCTCTCCCACCCTAGGCTATAATCTTTGAAAATGTATTTATTAAAAGCTGAAGTCACTTGTTTCTCCACCAGCCTTCTGTACAGGTGTATATATAACAGCATGTAGAAAGCCTACTGTTTAAAGAGCTAGCACATTAGAAGGGCTCTTTCCATGTGTAACTCAGCAATCACCTTTCCCTTTCTGGTTGACTTCTTGTTCTAACTACCACCATTATAGTTGCTGTTCAAAATGCATCCAATTCCCACCTCATTCTCCACCCCCACGTACTCTCTAGGCAATCTTCCTATTACCTCTGCTAGGAAACCCCCATCCCTGTACCCTTTTCAATCCTCATGACTCTTTGAAGGGGTGGTGCTCTGTAAAAGAAGACAGAGGCTCCTCAGACTCAAGACTCTCAGGGAAATTTTATGGATATGATGGAGCCCATAGCTCCATTAGCACTATGATATTTGCAAATCTGCCCAGTTAACAAAATAGACATTTTCATTAAGGTTTATACATCTTATAATTGTGTCCTTCTCCTTCAAGTGCTTTCTTAGGTGGTCTCTTGCCATTTCCTCCTTCACACTATTTGACATTCATTGGGAATAATAAACCAAAAATAGCAAATAAAGGAAACATGAATAATTTGTACGTTTTGTTGTTGTTGTTGTTGTTTTCTGTTTTTTCCCCCAAAACAAATCCTTAGTCACTTACAGCATTAACCATAAGTGCCAAACAAGGGTACCTCCAGCTAGGGACGAAAGAATTGCAGGGAAACCATTAAGGAAGAAGAGTAATTTGCTGTAAGGAGAGAATGTCAGATTTCTTGGTTTGAATATGAAAAGCGAAGAGAATAGCTTCCCAGGTGCTCTGCCTTCCAGCAGGGTAATCAGCACATTTCACCCCAATTTTATCTGAACGTAGCCTTTTAAGTCCACTTAGCCTCTTCTGCTATTTTACTGAGAAAATCACAGCTATCTGATAAAAGCATCCCAAATTTCCCCAAGTCCTCTGGCTACAGGCAGACCTGAGTTTAAATGGAAGCTTTCTCTGACACTAACTAGCTACTGGGCAAATTCTTTGATCTTTCCATGTTTGTAAAAAGTTTCCTCATTATAAAAAGGTAAAAATAAGACTGATTTTGCAGTATTGTTCTGAAGTTTTATTTAAACCATGCATCAAAAGCCTCTGGTCTTTTTCTTAGCATGAGATTAAAATGGTACAGGAAACTCCTGGTTCTCAGTCTGTATTTAACCATTTGGACTGAATTATGTATTTAATAAATGGTCACTTTTACAATGTCTTTGTTTCCTTTGCTGAGATATAAAAAAGAATTAAAAAATTAGCAAATGGCACTTGGTAGAAGCACTTTGTCATCATATTATGTGTCCAAACCATTAGATCTGACAAGAGATTAAACTAAAGTCATCATGAAGATGATTTGGAATCTGAATTTATATATGCCCCTTGTTAATGAATGCCACTCTAGGTGTGTATTGAAATATAGCTATAACTTGCCCTGGCTGAGTGGCTCAGTTAGTTGGAGTGTCATTCCGTACACCAAAAAGATTGCAGGTTTGATTCCCAGTCAGGGGATGTGCAGGAGGCAACTAATTGATATTTCTCTCACACATTGATGTTTCTCTCTCTCTCTCTCTCTCTCTCTCTCTGAAAATTAATAAACATATATTTGGGTGAGGATTAAAAATTTATATATATAGCTATAATTTTAATAAAACACTTAAAAACAAAGCAAACAGAACAATAATACTATGGTTTTAGTAAAAAAACTTAAAAATCAATTTAAAATATTTTACATATATTATTTTATCTTCATCTTGTCCTATTTAATATCTACTTTTGTATTTTACACTATGCAAAAGTGATTAGTACAAGCCTGTATGCATATAATTTACAAATAAACAGATATGAATGTATTAGCAGGACAGGCTCAAGCATTTTTCACTGATGGGGATTGTACCATCAGAAGTTAGAGAACATGATCTAAATATACCTCGAGTGTTTGCTCCACCCTTTGGGTTATGTCGTACCCTTGCATAAAGCCCTATCTTTCATGTGTCTCCATTTCCAATGAATATGGCCTGAGCTTCTTACATGAGTGCAAAGCCTTTCCTAACTTGGTCCCAGCCCTCTTGTATTTCTCCAAATCCTGGTAGGAAGCAAATTGGTACAGGTAAGTTGAAGAGAGATTAATAGAGGGACTACCTACAAAGAGGTAGGTAAAGTATAAAGAAACCACAAGGGATAGTGATGTGGAAAGATAGAAGGAAGTGTCATTCTCCCTAAAGTGATGAAGGAAGGCAGCACTTACCCTTCCCTGAAAGTAGAGAGGGCCCTCAAAGTGACCATCAGGGCAGGGAGGCAGCCAGCTGAAAGCCGCCCCAACCAACTCTCCTCTCTCCCTTGGCTGTTCCTTCTTAGCTGGATCCAACCTAATAGGTAGATATTGATGTGGTTCATACAGGTCAGCCTTCCATGACACAGAATTGTAGAAAGGTAGAGGTCGGACCTGGGAAAACAAGTAGAAGTTATTTAGACCAACCTTGTTCTGAATTTTTCATTCATTCATTCATTCATTCATTCGTTCGTTTATTCATTCACTGATGTTTTCATTTCTTCACTCAACAAGTTTCCATCAAGCATGGTGTCAGGGACTGACCTGGGCTCCAGGATACAGCAGAAACAAGACTGTCAGTGCCCCTACCCTCATGTCTCATGCTACATTTCAGAGCAACAGGCAGGTAAGAAACATGTTAACAGAAAAACAATGTGTTCTATATGACCTGTGCTGTAATGGGGAATAGCACTGACTTGCTTCAGGGAAAATGGCTCTAGATGGCCTCACTGAGAAGGTAAGACCTGAAGAGTGATAAGGGGTTAGCCATGTGAATAGGTGGGAAAGAATGTTCCAGAAAAAAAGAAGCAGTAAGTGCAGTACAGTGGCTCTGAAGTGATTATGCTTAGGATGATCCAGGGGCAAAGAGGAACTGGTGTGGCTGGTGGTTGTGAAGCAATGTATGGCTTGGGAAGGTGGGCAGAGACTGCCTCATGCCCGGCTGTGCTGCTGAGCTAAGGAACTTGGGCAATGACATGTCCAAATTCTTTCTGAGCTGCTCAGATGCCCTAATATGGCCAACTTTTGTGTGTTGTGCCTCAGTGCCTTTGCACTTGCAATTTTCCCTGCTTTAAACTCACTCTCTCTCTTTTATCTGACAAATAGTTACTCATCCTTTGACCCAGTGTATATGTAATTTCCTGTCTGAAGCTGTCCTTGGTTCCTCAGGCTGTCTTAGTCACTTCCTCTTCTGTGCCCCCTTAGCACTTTGCAGGTCTCTCACAGCTTTGAGAGATAAATAACAAAACTGTGATTTGCTTACTGACAGTCATTCTCTCAAGACAGAGAGCTGTTTGAAGGCAAGGACCATTCCATGTTTCTTTGCACCTCCACCCTACCCCACCCCTTATCCCCAAGCCCTTGAGAACTGAGACCATGTCTTAATCATGTTTATGTCTCCACCCTCCCTTACTTCACCTGGTCCAGGGTGTGCCACATTAGTACCACCCAAGAATGCACAACTGATTGAATAAAGTCAGAGAAAAATAGACCTTCCACTAACTCTGGCCTTAAGTAACAAGAAAAGTCTGCCCAAAAAAGCTATCAGTGAATGGGTGGTGTCTTAGAGTTTCCTGAACTTAGAAAGTAAGACAGATGATGGAATGCACTTAAACAATGAGAAGGGGTTTTTGGTTTGTTTTTGTAATATAGCAAAGTCACTTAATTACATATTTCATAAATTACTTAAACATTTATAATAAGCTGTAGCTTAAAGTAAGTTAGTGAAACTGTACATATATAGGTTTACCACAAATTTTGCAAGTTTTCCTCTTCCAAGAAGACAAAGTGTCTTTTTTAAAAGTTAATTTTTGTGTCCACAAAGCCTAGTACACAGCAAATGTTGTGCAAAAATAACAAGAATTAGACATAGGACATGCTCTGTCTAGACCAGTGGTCGGCAAACTCATTAGTCAACAGAGCCAAATATCAATAGTACAACGATTGAAATTTCTTTTGAGAGCCAAATTTTTTAAACTTAAACTATATAGGTAGGTACATTGTTATTAACTTAATTAGGGTACTCCTAAGCTGGCCTTTGCTAAAAATGTCCTCAATCTGATTGAGGTACATTCGCTGAGGTCGACCCCTTCCAACTCTCCCATCCACACTCGTCTTGTATACTTGTTTCAGATAGACGAGTGTGGATGGGAGAGTTGGAAGGGGTCGACCTCAGCGAATGTACTTCAAAACAATGTACCTCCCCCATGCTGCGTCTCCTGTCGCCCAACCTACCAACACCCCCCACTTCTTCTAATGCCACTTCTTCAAAATAGACTCACCCAGGCCGAAAACCGACTTCTGCACATGAGCCACGAAGTTTCAATCGCACTGTACGTGAGCACCTGCATGTGGTATTCTGTGGAAGAGTCACACTCAAGGGGCCAAAGAGCCACATGTGGCTTGGGAGCTGAGGTTTGCCAACCACTGGTCTCTAGACCATATCCATATTGGTTGTGACTTTCAAGCATGGTTAGTGTGTGTAATGGTTATCTGTGACTGCAAAACAAATTATCCCAAAATGTAGCGGCTTCAAACAAGCATTTCTCATGTCACAGTTTTAAACACTAAGAAGTTTGATGTCTACCTAGAGCTTTGTGGATGTCATTAATCTATATTTATAAAAGCCTAAGCGACCTTTATGACTGAATGACTGGAACGACTAGACGACCGGCCGGTAGCCTTGATGCACACTGACCCAGACCTTGCTGCTGGGGCCCTGACAGCCCCGAATCTGGTTCACCTGCATCCCAGACCCAGACAGGAGAGAGGAGGGAGCCCGATTCCTCGAAGAATCGGCCATTGGTTAGCTTGCTGCTGGGGCCAACCTCCTGTGGTCCCTTCCCCTAGCAGGTGCCCCCGCACCCAATCGGCCCTGATCGCAGGCCAGGCTAAGGGACCCCACCCATTTATGAATTCATGCACTGGCCTCTAGTCCAGCTGTCACCAACTTTTTGGATCTCATGGACCACGACCGCTGCTCCAAAGGTTTCCTTAAACCAGCGGTTGCCAACCTTTTGGACCTCATGGACCACCACTAGTTGGTGACTGCTGCTCTAGTCTATATAATAAAAGATAATATTTATTAAGTGCTTACTATTCTAATAGCTGCATGCATTCACTCATTTAGTCTTCCGGACACTGAGATATTTACTATTACTAATCTATGATGCAAAAATTTGTGCCCAGTGAAATTAACTAACTCAATGAAGGTCACTGCCAGTAACAGGCAGGCCTGGGGCTCATACCCAGGTAGTCAGTTCCAGAGCCCATGCGTTTCATCTCTAATAGCCTGCCTTCAACACAGACAAATAAGATAGTCTTTGTTTTAATATATTTTTATTGATTTCAGAAAGGAAGGGAGAGGGAGAGAGACATAGAAACATCAATGAGAGAGAATCATTGATTGGTTTCCTCCTACATGCCCCCTCTTGGGGATCAAACCCTTGACCAGAATCGAACCTGGGACCCTTCCATCTGCAGGCCAATGCTCTATCCACTGAGCAAACTGGCTAGGGCAAACAATATACTCTTAAAGATGAAGCTAATATGATGAAGGCTCTTCCCTCTCATCATTGTCATATGTGGGTCACTTCATCTCTCCAAGAGAGAAGATAAACTTGCATAGCTTTATTGTCCCATATATGCCTGATGGTTGCCCATATTTGGTGGTGAAATCAATGGCCATGAATCTGAACTTAGCCAGTTAGCTCAAAGGAATTCCAACCCAAAGCCCTGACAGTATTAGAACTATTGGATCAAATAGTGTATTACTTGATGTAAAAGGTGCAATCATTAATCTGAAGATTACAGCCAACAGCACTGTCCACGCCTAAGCTCCCCCCATAAAGCACTGACTGCTCTCTCAGACCAAAAACTGACCAAAGGGACTAGCAAATCTCCTATAAATTAAGTAAAGACCCCTGATCTTAACGGATCTTTAGTGTGTGTCCTTTCCCATCATGGAAATAGGAAAAGTTCTCTCTCTTTCATGGATATTTGGCACTAGAGGACATATATGCATATCTTTTTAATCAAATCAAACCAAACAAAGACTGGGATAAGCAATGGGTCTTGATTGAGGAGGACTTATTTTGTGACTTGGACTAGCTACTTCATCATAAACACCGTTCCTTACTACTCTGGGCCTCAACTCCTCATTACAAGAGAAAAAAATGAGATGAGAAATTCTATAAGATCATATCTAGCTCTAAAAATTGAGCTTACATCCTTAAAACTACAAGTCAATATAAAATTAATACGTCTTTTGTTCAGGTGATAGATACTATTTTGCTTTGTAACAATCTGTCTATTAACTACATCAGATTAAAAATCTCACAAAATAAAACATGAGAATCTATCATTTATTAGAGGCTTGATACAATGTCAGTTCTGAGAAACAGAAGCAACATTCAAACAACTCAAGACCTGCAGGGAATTTCTCATTACTCTTTTCTATCACGTGGCAAGGGAATACAGTATGAAATGACAAGACAGATTCTCCTACTCCCCACCTCCACGCACCCCTCCCCTCACTCTGCCCTGAACCCAGCATTGGTCATGGACTGGGACCCTTACTCGCAGGGTACATTTGAGAGCCTGAGAGCTGCAGCCACTGTGGGCTTTCACTGAGGAAGGCATATCAATGTCCCCTACTGCACTCTTATGGGTACTTGGAATCAGATATGTTTTTCTCTTTTTTAAGTGTCATGAAAATTGCAGTGATGGGGATGAAGTCTATCAAATAACATGGGAAGAAGACAATAATGAATAGAACCCTGTTGACATGAGAAATAGGAAGGATCAGAGGGGCTCAGAAGGTTCATCATCAACACTCCAAGTATGATGTAGTGGAAATATCATTGTGCAGGGGGGCTGGTCACCTAGGTGACTAATTGTATGATTCTGGGTAAGTCACTTTATCCTCTTTTTAGAAAATAAGGAGATTGTATTAAATTAGTGGTTTTCTA
Organism: Myotis yumanensis; assembly: GCF_028538775.1. Taxonomy (NCBI): domain Eukaryota; kingdom Metazoa; phylum Chordata; class Mammalia; order Chiroptera; family Vespertilionidae; genus Myotis; species Myotis yumanensis. Next base: position 126,483,665 of record NW_027223754.1, on the reverse strand, counting down.
ACTGAGTCCCTTTAGAACAGAGGTGTCTCATGGAAAAATCAGGTGGGTGGAGAAAGGCACAAACACAAGTGGGTCATGCTCTCAACTCTCTGCTCCATCTCCTACACAATCATCTTTGCTTTTATCTGTTTGTACTGGAGTTAAACAAAGAGTTTGTTTTAAAAATTTGTGCTATTATAAAGGATAAAGAGGTTTTTAAAAAAATGTTTATTGTTGAAAGCATTACATATGTCCCCTTTTTTCCCCCATTGACCTCCTCCAGCCGGCCTACAACCCCCCCCCCCCCCCCACCCCCGGCCCAGGCCTTCTCCACTCTATTGTCTGTGTCCATGGGCTATGCATATATGCATGCAAGTTCTTTGGTTGACCTCTTCCCACCCACCACTGAACTGGATGACCTCAAACACTCCAACTCTTTCTATGAGTCCACGCAAATAATAGGCACACAAATAAACAGGCATACACTTGCTATCTCAATTCATTAATTCATTTTCTCACCCACGGCAAACATCTAAGAGTAAATTTAAAGTATTTCTTTTGAATTTGACCCCTTTTTCCTCTTTTCCAACAATAGATTCTGCAGCTCCTTGACAAAAGTATCTAAATTATAAAAATCACTAGTGTCTTCTCTTCATTAGAAAGTGAGGCCATTCATAGCTTTTGGCCATAAAACTTATGGGACTTGTTCTATCAACTTCCTGAAATCACTATACCCTTCTACTTCATGATGGTACTCATTATTGCCATTATTATTCATGGATTCTTGGCAGAGTCCTTGAAAAATCATCTCTAAAATTATATATCAACCTTCCTGTCTCCACAACCTGGGCAGGGGTTGGCAGCACCCTTCCCAATGTTCCATCAAAATGCTGCCACTCCCTGATGAATCCAACTGGTTTTCAATCTCCTTGGAACATAAAATACGTCACATGGTCACCTGAATCTTCTTTGGAATAAGAAAGCAAAAGGCCTCCATTTTCTGGGGAAGGTTCAGAGATAGTGAAAAGGGATGATAAAGCCAAGTTAAATTGAAATGAGTAAACAAAAAACAGAAGTCATTGTGTACAGAATAAAATGAGGGAAATTGAGAATAGTCTACCATATCACCAGGTGCAGCCATATAATTTGACTCCAGGGCAATTAGCCCAGCCAGACCTGAGGAATTTGCTCAGTCTTCATCAGGCTGTTTTGCTATCTCTAATGGACCCCAGGGCAAAACTGCATTGACATCCCAGAGGCATTTCAATTGTTATCAGTCAGATTTGGTTCAAGTATCATAGTCAAAGAAAGGAACAGTAACAACATTGTATTCCAACTCTTGAAGTCTGTTCCAAGTTTTAATCACATAGACAGTTCCTTTCAAAGTTCAGTGCTTGTTCTACAGTGTTTTCAGTGCCACGTATGTTGGGGCATTGATCCAATTCCCTTTCTATACCTGAAAGATGTAGAGGGTCAGCAAAAATGTGGCCTGCTTGCTGCCCAGCTCCTCCTGCTTCCAAGGCACACACTGGGCATCGATGACAGCACCCTTTCACTCAGCCCAGACGCAGCCTCAAAAGAGTCCTCCAAGCTTCCACTAAAAATTAATCAGAGCTGACAGTTAAGATGAAACTTATTCCTCACCCTGGACGTGCCCTTGGTATTCATGAATTTAGCATTATAATTTCAGTTATTCCTCTCAAGTTCATGACAGCTTTATAAGTTGACTAAGTCACATAGCTGAGTCACTCATGATGAAAAGGTCCCTCCTCTGATGAGTGAGCCTTGCCTCCCTGTTGGCATCTGTATCTCAACACAACTTTTTCTTTTTCCTGCTTTCAAAAAAAAAAAAAAAGCATATAGACTATGCTAGTATTTGTTAATTTGCAGATTTCATAAAGGTTCATGTTATTAAAAAGTCCACTATTGCCCTGACCAGTTTGGCTCAGTGGCTAGAGCGTTGGCCTGTGAACTGAAGAGTCCCAGGTTCTATTCCAGTCAAGGGCATGTACCTTGGTTGCAGGCACATCCCCAGTAGGGGGTGTGCAGGGGGCAGCTGATCGATGTTTTTAACTCTCTATCCCTCTCCCTTCCTCTCTGTAAAAAAATCAATAAAATATATTTAAAAAATAAAAATAAAAAAATAAAAAGTCCACTATTATAACCACTACTATAAATATTTATGCATACTACCTCCTCAATTCTACACTCATTCATCTTCCACTGTTATGATGTCAATCAACAAGATAAATATTCAAAAAGTTATTCAGGGTAGAAATTTGGAGGTCAGGTTTGAATTGCCCTCTTAACTCCTCTGATCCCAATCCATGAGAACATCCTGTAAATTCTATCTTCAAATCTATCATGACCTGTCCACTAATCTTCCATTTCCATGGCCGCCATCCTGGTCCAGGCGATTGTCATCTTTTCCCTAGACACTGGTTTTGACAGATCTCTTTTGCCATCTCTTCCCCCTCACTCTCTATCTGTAATCACAGAAATCATTTTGAAAAGTGAATTTGATCACACTATAACCCTCCCTCCCAAGTCTCTCACCACCAAATACACATTCTTAATGTGCCGAAAGGAATTTCCATCAGAACATAATTGTAAAGCAGCACACACCTTCTCCCACTGAGAAAGCCTTGATAATTGTGTATGTGTTTGCGTGTGTGCGTATGTATATATAGGCTCAACCAAAAGTGTTTTAGGTGACGTAGTTGACTTATATCTGCACAGCTCTTTTTCTTGCCATAGACAGGTGGCCAACAGTTTACAGCCCAGCAGCCCATGTGCAGGAAGTTGAATAGTGCTGACTTCACAACCCAAATAGTGAGGCTCTTGCCTGTCTCTCACACTTCATTTTGAGTCTTTCCTCCTTTGTTTCCTCTGTTCCAGCCAGTGAACTGCACATAACGATGCTGTCTTAGAGACATAGCACCTGAACCACCATCTAGCCTAGAGACTTCAAACTTGCTTTCCCTCAGCCAGGAATACCTTGTCCCTGACTCGTTATTTCAATGATACTTTCTCAGACCCCCTCTTTCCTGACCACTTATGTAGTGTTCCCTCTTTATTCTCCATCACTATTTGGTCTCTATTTTGACACAATTTTTTCAATCTGCAAGCACATATCTGTGTGTGTGTGTGTGTGTGTGTGTGTGTGTGTGTGTGTGTGTTTAGCTGTTGATTGTTTGTCTTCCTTACTAGACTAGAGGCTCCATGAAGGCAGAGCGCCCACTGGTTTCCCTGGCTTCACTGCTCAGAGAGTCACTGCTTTGGCATGTGTGATGGGAAATGGAAGGTTAGAAACTAATGGGCTAGTGTCCACCATGCTGACACTCCAAGATGTAAATTTACTTCTTTGAGGCTTCCCAGAATCATTTGCAAAATCTAAATAAGAACTGGATTCCCAGACCTAGTTTGCCCAACCTATAAAGCCAATGGTCTCTCACTTTGTAGTTGTGACAAGTTTCAGCTGGTTTAAGGTTAGGCAACTTATAAGAGAGAAACAGAATTACTTCATATAAGTAAACAATTCATTACCCTTACACAGGATTTTCTTGGCCTGAATCACTGCGATGATTTGATGTGCACTTGCATCATCATCATTCTCCTTAGAGTCCCCATCATATAATAGCTACAATTTGTAAACAGCTAAACATTTAGATGCCAAACACTGGGGCCCCCTCAGGGAACAAGACCACCCAGACCTGCCTTCCCAGGCTTATGGTTCAGCAAGAAGAAAAGATGTTAACGAAACAGTAAACATGAGAGTGGTGAGTGAGAAGAGCACAGGCCTACAGGAACACATTCCAGAACACTCTCACATATTTTGGGGGGGTCAGGGAATATTGGCACCTGAGGATGGACAAGAGTCAAATAATAGAGGCAGAAGCATGATTCAAGCAGCAGAGGGCTGTTAAAAAGACCAGGGGAGAAGAGCAGGCTGGGTCAATTCTAAGGTCTAAAACAAGTCCAGAGGGGCTGGAATGTGAAGTAAAGGGGAGGAGAAAGCAAGGAATGAGGCTGGGAGTTAGCCAGCTGCCAGATCTTCTATCATAGCAAGGAACTTGCACTTTGTCCTTTTATACCAGGGCACGGCATGCCCCAGCTTCTATCCGCTCATCTCTTATGTATAAATTGTTTGCAACAATACTAGGCATGTAGCACTTGTTAAATATATGTTAGGGGCTATTAGAAGCTGGTTAAAGAATACAAAGCAATAAAAGAAAACACTGAAATAATATTTACATCAGGAGAAGAAAATTTGTAGAAGAAAGGAAATGTAATCAGTACACTATGTGACTCAGCTATGAAAAATATTTACCTGTGTGTATAATATGTAACATGTAATATGTAATACATATTAAAAGCTAAAAGACTTTTACTGAATACATGATATAACTATATTTGAAAGATTTGTAGGCAGTCAATAGATACCTAAAATTGGAGAATCAAGAAATAACTGTAGAAACTAATTATTTAGAAATAAGAAAGTAATACCAGAATAAAGAGTTGAAAGATCTGTATGCAGTTCTGAGGTAAGGGAATATAGAAAATGGAGGTAGGATAATGTAAGATAGGGCTGGACACTGGTTTTACTTTCTTATAATCCTTACATATGTATTATTTTTTTTATTTCTGTGATTATGAAATACTAGAGGCCCGGAGCATGAAATTCGTGCATGGGGGTTGGGGGGGTCTCTCAGCCCAATCTGTACCCTCTCCAATCCAGGAGCCCTCAGGCGATGTCCTACTGACGGCTTAGGCCCACTTCCCGTAGTTCTCTGCTGTCTGCGGGGCCCACTTGGCCGCTCCCGGGTCACTGCGGTGACAACAAAGCAGGCCCTGCTCTCAGCAGCCACCCCTGAGACTGGAGGACTCCAGTGGGGCTGAGAGGACTGGGCTCCACCATCTTGTGGCTATGGGCACCACCATCTTTGTGTTGGAGTGATGGTTAATTTGCATATCACTCTTTTATTAGATAGAATGTATATGTGAGGTGTCTTTTTGACAGAAGTATAAATTAAACACACATGCAAATACTAATCTAAACAGAAAGGAATAGAGGGAGGCAGTCATGACATCTCATACTGGCCATCTCTGTGGTTCTACTGAGTCATTCCCTTGTTCATTTGCCTGTTAAGGGCAGGAAAACAGCAGGAAATCTGTTTTTTGGAGAAGCCATGAATTGGGCTTCCAAGCAACCTTTGAATTTGCAGAGATAGGGACCCCTACTTACCTGCTGAGATTCCAAGTTGGCTCCATCTAATGGATCAGAGTCACAGTGAAGCAGATCTGTTGGAGTTCCAGAGTTCTCAGGGCCTTCACAGGAAGCCTCAGGATAAGGGGCAAGTGTATGCTCCTACATGGTGAAGCAGATCCAGAGATAGAGCACCTGTTCTCTTTGAATTGGCTGACATATTCGCTTGTGGAAAGTAGATAGACTCACAAGATGCTAAAGAGTTACAGCCAAGGTCTTAAGGTGTTCAACGTCTCATTACTTCACACCCCACTTGCTGGAGATGTGTGATACTTAACAAGGACAGAACTCAAGCTATCTTTTACTACCTATGAAGGAAAAAATAATGAGAGAAAGATTATTATTGAAACAACCTATGAAGAGAGGAAGCTATATCAAGTATTTTCAAGGACTTTAGAAGGACTCCTTTTACTAACAATGTTAATTCAAAATCATTCTTATTTATGAAATCAATTCCCCTAATTCTCTCTACCAGACAAAATTTTTGTTAGGCTACTTTCTATAACTAGATAGACTTGAAAGCAAAAAAAGAAAAAAGTGTTAGAATTTTTATAGATAATTCTTACTTTTTCAAAATAAGTTTTACATGTAATGAGTTTTTTAAGTGAAGTGTTATTATCCTAACAATTTTCCTCTACTTAAAGTTAATGAGGGAATTTATCTTTTCTGAATATAAGGTGGTCTTGTTTTGTGTTGTTGTTTTTTCCTTTTTTTAGTAAGGACTAGATATTTTCCCAAAACAAATGCCAACTATTTCTTCATCATATTTTAAAAGAATAACTTCCATGTAAGTAAATGTTCATGTTAAATTCTATTAAGTATAAACAGCATAACTAAAAATAGGTCAAATCTTCTAGCTACATTTTGTCAACAATCCTGCTCTGGCCAAGTTCCCCATTAATTGCACAATCTATATTTTGAGAAAGACAGAACTTAACTGCTTCCAAACAAAATGTTAAACCTCCATACGGTTTCCTTCCTCTGGTTGGTTTCAGTTAAATGCATTACTCTTTTAAAAGGGATCATGCAGAAAGGGAACTTCTCCAATAAACTCATTTGACATATGCATTTCATCAAGGGCTTTAATTATAACATCGCAATAGATAATTTTTGTTACAATCATCTTGGGAGAGATTTCAGTATTTTAGAACATTCCTTTCATCTTTTGCCTTACACTTTGTACCAACAAATAGCAAACAGCAAATGCCAACTTGAAGAAAAGCTATTTAATGCTATTTGGGCCCGAAGGCCTAAAAACCAAAGCCAAAAAAACATTATACTACAGTTCAAGCAATACTATATGAAAAATTTTATCAGCTCATTAATTTCTTCTTCTAAAGTAAAAAAAAAAGAAAAACTACAAGTAACTCATTTACGACACCAAGTGAACTTTTTCTGAGTTGGTGAATGTTACTTTGTGGACTTTTCCAGTACCCTTTCAAAAGTCATCAAATTTTTAATATTCAAAGCATGTTATGTATATACATGGAGAATATGAACAAGTATAAGATACTCCCAACCTGGTTAAATACACTTGGAAAAAAATAGTCTTACTCTGGGCACATTTTGTCTCTACTGAGCTAGATTTCATTAATAAAGCACCTACAATTCAGTGGAATTTCAGCACTGGCCATGTGAAGAATTAATCAGATTGATAGAAAGTAATGGGAATAGCCCTAGCCAGCTTGGTTCAGTGGGTAGAGCATCAGCCTGAGGACTGAAGGGTTCCAGGTTCGATTCCGGCCAAGGGCACATGCCTGGGTTTCGGGCTCGTTCCCCAGTAGGGGTGTGCAGGAGGCAGCCAATCAATGATTCTCTCTCATCATTGATGTTTCTATCTCTCTCTCCTTCTCCCTTCCTCTCTGAAATCAATAAAGAAATAGAATTACAAAAAGAAAGTAATGGGAATAGACCTGCATTAGATCCTGACATTTACCAGAGAAAGGTCCTTCAAATCAGATTCTTAAAGGATGCATCCTACACATATAAATTCATATTTAACCCTCACAACACACAATTGGTGTTAGGTCCCATTAACTATAGATGGCAACGCTATGGTCTGAAGGCAGCCTACAGAGCTTAACTGCCTAGCCACCAGGACAGCCGTCTCCCCATGAAGCAGGAGTTCAGGAACAGGCCCAGTAGCCCTCTGGATTTGGAGACTGAGATCTACGGAAGGAGAATTGGTGTCAGTCTCAACTCAAGGCTAGACAGTTGGAGTCCTTTTTTTTAACTCATGTCTTAAGTAGAAAAATGTGAAGCCATTTTAGAGTTCTCTTTATGTAGGAAGCGCATTCTTACCAACCTTTAGCATTTCGTATGCATGAAACACTCTGACGGTTAAAGTAGTTGCCTGTATACTAGAGTAACTTTTGTTTAATTTTTTATATAATAAAATACACAGCCCAGGGTTTTAACAAAATATTTCCATGATTTAATTAGTTATATATACCAAATTACAAATCTTTGCTTTTCATCCTGAAATAGAATTTAATGTATGTTTAGGCTCAGATCTTATATTTGAAGCAGTCACTTAAGTATCTAAGCATCCAATAAGGAGATGTAAGATTCTAATTAAAGGGGAGAGTTTAAGGGGAGAAAATTTTTTTATTATTCCAGAAGATATAATTGTGGAAATTTATGTGTGTGATTTTATATGGATTTTTAATAAATTATTTTAAGACATTAATCTTGAAATATAAGAAATTGTTCATGAGCCCTCTTCATCTACTTTTGACTATACAGAGTCTCAATTTCTGCAGATAATATTCTTCTAGGATGTTGTTGGAAGGGCTCCGTAAACTGTAGGGACAACGGCATCTATGGTTATGAAAGACCATCCATATGTTTTGTTTGTTTTGCTTGCAGTGATGTTTAGCTGAATAAATATCTCCTGAAGCTAATGGTTTGAAAGTGGCAAAAATAATGACAGTGTTCAGGTAGTTCTTAAAGCAGGATGGAAATGGAGCTTGAGACAACTCCTTCCAAGTGGGTATTCTATGAATAATCTAATACACTTCCTCCTAAGAGCATTTTTAAATATTTCAAACCTTGTTTGTTTAAGAGAGAATCCCACTTTCTCTTGCAGAACTTTAACTTCATTAAGCTCTTTATTTTATGCTTTTATCCCCCAGTGGGTTATTTAGGCTTGTTTCTTTCCCAATGCATAGGGGAAATTATTCATTTTTGTCTATACTTCTTTAGTATTGGACAGCATTATGATACGTTTCAAGCCCTGACCACACACACATGTTAAAAATAATTACATACTGCCTATCACCCCTTAATAGTACTGTCTGGTGGTCCCATTAAACTGTTACTAGATTTTCCTGTGGCACAGAATCTATCCTGCTCTTTGCTTCCTGCTGGAAGGATCTGCAAAGCCAAGTGACATTTTCCTCTCTTTCCTCTCCCCACTCTCAATCATTTTTCCTACATTTAGCTGAGCTCTTAACCTCTCTCGCTCTTTTAGGAGAGAAGGAAATGCAATTGTCACAGGCAAAAAAAAATAATAATAATTTTCTCCCCTTTCATCTCCAGGCAGATGAATCAATAAAATAGAAAGACAGAAGTGCTCCATCTTCTGGCCAAGGACGAGTGTGCACCAGAGATATTCCCTGTTTTAAACGGAAGCATTTCATCTCAGAGACAAGGTCCAAAAGATTAACCATTGAATCCTCCAGCGCCATCAGGAATAAAACATCCTTCTCCTCGTCTCACAATCTTGAAATCATTTCCTTCCTTTTCTCACTCCTACAAACCCAAGTAGGCTAACAGTGCAAGCTTTGGCTTGACATCCAGCAACACTGTCCCCAATCTGCCCCTTCATGCCCCAGCGCAAGTTGCTTAACCTTTCCAATCTTCAGCCCCTAATTTTAACAAAAATATAATTATTTATACCATCTACATGATTGTGAGGACTAAATAAAATGAGATTTGTAAGATATTTAACTTTACATCAGGCACATTGAAAGCACCCAACACATGTGAGCTGCTCTAATTATTGCTATGACATTTTTTACCATTTCACTTAAATTCAATGCAAAATTTTAAGATGCTAAACAGAGTAGTAGAATTTTTTTAATGTAGCCTCTGCCTTTAACAAATTAATAGTCTACTAGTAGTGACAAAGAGCTTAGGTGACTTTAATATAAGGCAAGCTATGGTAGCTGACAACAAGAGCTGTGAAGTGTCCAAGATAGTGTACTTCTCAAACTAATGGCCATTTCAGTTACTCGGGGATCCTGTTAAAATGCAAATTTCTCTTCTGTAACTCAAGGGTGGGATTTGAGATTTGCATTTCTATTAAGCACCAGGTGATGCTGATGCAGCTGGTCGGAGGTGTGCCCTTTAAATAGCAAAGTTCTAGGGTATTACAGGATGATATAAGCACGGTTTGTATTTAGCTTTGAACCAGTCTGTACTGGTTTCTTAAAGGCTATCTATGTTCTGATTGGCCATTATCCATGACAAACCTATTATTAAATCTATTGTTGAAAAATAGATGCATAGGTACAGGGAACAAACTGACAGCTGTCAAAGGGGAGAGGGATTGTGGGGCCGGGTGAAAAAGGTGAAGGGATTAAGAAGGGAAAATAACCTCATAGACACAGATAACAGTATTGTGATTACAATTACCAGAGGGAAAGGGGGGTGGGGGAGGTAGAAGAGGATATAGGAGGGATAAATGGTGATGGAAGGAAACTTAACTTGGGTTGGTGAACACACATTACAATACACAGATGATGTGTTATAGAACTGTACACCTGAAACCTATATCATTTTATTAATCAAAGTCACCCCAATAAAGTCAATAAGAAAACCTATTGTTGAGTTTATATCACTGTGGATATAAATGTTATAGAGCTCTGGTGGACAGCATAGATGTTACATTTGGTTTTAGGGCAAATGGGTCATAGAGTAAGTGGCCTTTGAGAATGGTCTAGAAAATTAGAAGGATTTTACTCATTTCTACTGCTTGTGTAGTACACTCCCTCTATCCTCTCTAGACACCATGGTTACTGTTCATTTGAATATAAAGCGTCTCCTACGCCTCCCCTCTAAACAGCATTCCTTTGAGCCTCTGAGAACAGACGCCTTAGGAAGAATTATGTCTTAAATGTTGTCCCCATGTTCTCAGAGCTTCCTTGCTGTCATTTCTGGTTTTGTAATGAAAGTAAACAATAAGGAAGTGCAAAAGCAGCCTCTCTTTGACAGGTGAAACCCCCGCCCCTTCCAAGCTGAGGCCAGTCCATATACGACACATGTTCTGGTGACTGGATTCCAACTGCTGAATTGGATGCCAGTTTTTAATTTAAAGAAATATCCATGCCCAGCTTGAAAAATTGGGAAGTCAGCTGCCCAGGAACCCAAGTTCCCATCTGGAAGCAATCAGCAGCAGCGGCAGAGCCAGACCGCCTCGGATGGGCCCTGTGCCCCAGTCTCCACACTCAGGCAAAGCTCATTACCCCTCACACCTGACCCACTTCACTCTCGCCTATAAATCGGCCAGTGCAGGCCTTGGAGTTTGTGATCCCATCCACCCAAAGCCTGGGAGTCATCTTGATTTGGAAAATAAAATACTCTTTCTTATTAATGATATAATTTATAACTACTATATAGGGTGGTTTCAGAATATAAGGCAACTTTTTTTTCTATGAAAATAAATCTTACTATAATAAGCAGGACAAATGTAAAGCCAGTATACTATAGCGTTCTTGGTGTATACCCTTTGCTTGTATTCATCATTGCAGAGCTCAGTTCCAGTTTCCCCCTTCCCTACTGTGGAAGTGAAAGGAAATCTGAGTAAGGAGGAGAAAAAGAGTAAACCAAGGAATCAATACCCCATTTCATGAGTAAGACGTTTCTAAAGGCTGTGCTAGTAACTTTAATGGATCAGCAGAGAATTCATATAAAGTAAAGAAACCAGAGAAAAGAGCCTGCTTTTGCCAACGTAGTTTCTCTCATCCAGAGTTTTATTACCAACTCAGTGAAACCCGGGTAAATCAGTAAAAATCCTCAGTTTCTGTGCCTCATTTACACCTTACAAGACAGAAATTTTTTTAAAAAAATAGTGTTGAGTCTTTTTGAAAGCATTTTCAGATTACTAATAATAGACATATTTTTAAATTAAGGCTCTTTTTCCTCACTTAAAATATAATAATTTATTTTAGATTTTGTCCCTTTCCATATTTAAATGTAGTCAAAACTACAAAATTATATTGATACTAAGAAAATAAAAGGCACTAGTTGCATTCTTTAAGAACAAAAAATGTTCTGACTTTTTAAAAAGTTGTATAAATAAACTAGAGGCCCAGTGCATGAAATTCATGCACAGGGAAGGGGGGTTCTCCTCAGCCCAGCCTGCACCCTCTCCAATCCGGGACCCCTTGGGGGATGTCTGACTGCCAGTGTAGGCCCCATCCCCAGGATCAGGCCTAAACCTGCAGTCAGACATCCTTCTCATAATCCTGGACCACTGGCTCCTAATTGCTCCCCTGCCTGCCTGCTTGGTTGCCCCTAACTGGCTCCCCTTCCAGCCTTATCAGCCCTCACTGCCTCTGCATGTCAGCTTGATTGCCCCTAACTGCCCCCCCTGCCAACCTGGTCACCCCTTACAGCTCCCCTGCTGGCCTGGTCACCCCCAACTGCACATCCCCTACTGATCTGGTCACCCCTAGCTGCCCCTCCCACCAGCCTGGTCGCCTCTTACTACCCCCTTGATGGCCTGGTCGCCCCCAACTGCCCCCCCCCCACTAACCTGGTCACCCCTCACACCCCTCCCCACTGAACTGGTTGCCCCATGCAGCCTGCTGTTCAGTTGTTTGGTCGTCCCTCACTATCCCCCCTGCCGGCCTGGTCATAGGCAGCCATCTTGTGAGGGCATGAGGGTTAATTTGCATATTACCTCTTTATTATATAGGATGACCATCCTCCAGCATAACTGTCTGACATTTTATGGACAGAGAGGTTTCTAGAGGAAGACAGGATCACTGCAGGTTTAAGAACTTCCCTAAGCACAGCTTCAAAATGAACATACCATGACCCCATGACTTCAGTGGACAGCTGCTGAGCTAGAAGACTCCAGCTTGTTTTGAAGTTAGGAAGTAACCTAATACCTGGGCCAATATCTGACTCCCATTTCAAATCCATGGATGCGTGAATTTGCTTAAGATGAGGCATGATTAGAGGAGCTTGGTGCAACAGCCCTCTGACCGTGGTGGGCTCTGCCTGGCAGTGGTCACACCCCCTGACTTAGCCGAAAGCCACATCTACCTGCAAAGGTTGTTGTAAAAATCAAGTAGAGAGATTGCCAGTAGAAATACCTGACCCCTAAAAAGTGCACTACAGAGACAAGGCATCATTTGATAAGGAAAATACTCAGAATAGTACCTGATATGTTGTACATATATCCTGTTGATTTAAAAAATATTCCTAATACCCGTGGTATTGCACTCTATTATGAATTTCTTAGTAATCAGTTACATGGAATATCTCCATTGTTGGCCTACTCTTCACTCACTTCCTATGCCACCCTAACACTTACGGAAATGGCTGAAGTGCAGAACAGGTTTGGTCTTGCTTTCATTCTTACCAAAAGGTTATCCAAAAGAAGATGCTTAATTAATGGAAAATGTCATTTAATATTAAGTGGCACACAAGCTGATTAGAGGGGTGCCGTATGGGAACTGAAATTCAGTTCACCAACCATTTCTCTTGTGGTCCCTCTGATGCAGCAACCTGCCTCTCCCTTTCCTCCACCTGTGTGTTTCCCAGCACGTCCTCAGCTGCATGCTGGCCTCTTCGGATTCCTCTGACATCCACCATTGTCCTGCCTCCAGCATTAGGAGACTGGTTCTTGAATTCACTGTCACTTCTTGTTCCCCAGTAATATGTGTTAATATCATGGAAATAAATTGAATCCAGAAAGTATGAAAGCTGGGAATGAGAGGAATGCGGAAGGTGGGAAGAAAGAAGAAAGCCAGGGTGCTTGTCACAGTGCTAAGTGTACTTTTGTATTATTTTAGGTATTTACTTTTAAGAAAGCTGTGTGTCTAGTCTTGCTTACCCTACTGTAATGCCCCCATCTGTGATAGACTGTCATCCTGGATTTTCATACCTGTATTGCATTAGAGAAAACAGATGGGAGATGTAGGGGAGGCATTTTCATTTTGGCTAACTTCTCTTACAAAAAGAGGCAGCCTTGACATTATATAGCAATTTTCTATCATTTATGGAAATATTTTTAAAATCAAGAAAAATCCAATATCATCTCTAGTGTGAGTCATTAGATTTGAAGAAAAGCAAACCTTTTACTTTGTCTCCCCATTTCCAAAAGCCTGCTCCACAATGTGTCAACCTAATGTTGATTTTTTTTTAAAAAAAAAATAATGTTTATGGCTTTTTAAATAGTATGTGTTTGACTGGTTTATATCCAAACCATTCCTCTGGAAATGTACTGGCTTGCAGGGGATGTTTGTCTACCATGCTCCTGAACAGGCTGGGCCTTCATGCCCCCAACTTACAACAAGTTCCAAGATGTCTCTCCCCAGCACTGCAGCTCATCCAATCAGCTCCAGGATGAATTTCTACAACTGGGAGGCAGCCAGTGAAGTGGGCTACAGATAAGTAGCTGCCTGCCTCCAGCCTTCAGCCATGTCTTCCAACCCATTTTCCAGTATAAAATTTAAAACTTGCAATGTCTCAAATGACCCCCTGGGGGAGAAGGACGGGATCATGAGTTGCATCACAGCTGCCTCAAGTAGGGAGCTATGTTGAGAAACAATTTATCCAAGCTCACCAGATCTTAATTACTGCTGGCGTAATAGCAAAGAATTTGAAATTCACAGCCAACTGGAAATGCCTACTTGGCCTCTAAAACAATAAAAGCCCTTGGGGAAGACGGCATTCCTCCCTAGTTGCCTTAGAAAACAGATTAATGTGACAACTTCAGGAATTTGGAAATTGAGCCTACCACCCAGCCACCCCTAGAGGATGCCAATCCACAGCCCCACCTGCAGCCTATTGGGTGCTGTGGGATTAGACCAACTCTGGAAGCACATTCAGTGCTTAAAAAGAGCCCAAGGGACCAAGCAGAGAATATGGCTTTTTTTTTTTTCTAGCCACCATTCTCTTGAAATAAATATGGATTTTTTTAAATGCAAGCTAGAGAACAATCACTTCCATTCCAGCCAGGTCTGGATGCAAGCAGCTACTTCAGAAAAGGATGAAACAGCAGCACACAATCATGCTGGTGAGAAAAGGTTGGAAGAGGAAAACTCTTAGGATAGTCAAAACAAAACCTTGGTCAACGCACCCATCTCCCAGTCTTGAAGTGTGGTATAAAGACTTCCCGGTGGAGAACAAAAGACTCTGGAAGAAAGAATGAAAACAAAAAAATGGCCAAAGGAAAGAGAGATGGGTGAAACAATAACATTTTTTCCAAGACCTGGAACTTAATCCATCCTAAAAATAAAGGGCACAAAAGAATGACAGCTACACAGTAGAAATAGAAAATGGCTGTGACATGTTGGGCTAGGAAGCCAGTATGACAATATTTTCTCATAAAATGATATTCTATTTCATCACCATATGCTTTAGGAAAATCCAATATGTTCCTGAAAGACTTCTAACATTTTCCCCCAAGATGGTCAAAGCTTTAGGGAATGTGTCAAAGATACTTAGCACCCATTGCATTCTTTAATATTGCACATTGGTAATTCTCCAGTTCATGAATTTTAATAATACCATTGCAATTCACTTTGCCAATCACTCTCCCCAGCAGTGGCTGATGAAAACATCCAACAGCACATCCTGGTTTGGTTTTGTTCCAGTATATTGTTGAATCTGCACATGGAAATTATACATGTAGAAATTTTCTTAAAAGAAAAGGTATGCTAAAATGGAATACAAACATTATTTGAAGAATTATTTCAAAACACTGGTTGATGACATTTCGACATATAGCTCACTAGTTATTGTGGAAAGAAGCAAACATTAAAGATTGATGATTCAGCCACAGATATATGACTTCAAACTAAGTAACACCAGTGAGAATTAAACAGGAGATTAAAATGAGTTATTTTGTGCTGTTTGCTCTGCACACGACCACGTGGAAGACTTTTTAAGCTATTTCTACAGCCTTCTCCTCTGACTCCAGCCCTATTTGCATCTCTCTTAGCACCTGTGCATGTCTAGTGGGCTATTGTGGCTTCATCGCATATGCTATCCATACTATACCTGGAAATGTACTAGGTAAACAATAAGGCATTATATACAGTACTAGTGGCCCGGTATATGAAATTTGTGCATGGGGGGTGGGGGGGCCACTCAGCCTGGCCTGCACCCTCTCCAATATAGGACCCCTGGAAGGATGTCCTACTTCCAGTTTACAGGAATCAGGCCTAAACTGGCAGTAGGACATTCCTCTCACAATCTGGGACTGCTGGCTCCTAACCACTCACATGCCTGCCTGCCTAATTGCCTCTAACCACTCTGCCTGCCAGCCTGCTAGCCTCCAACTGCCCCCTGCCACCGGCCTGCTCGCCCCCAAATGCCCCCCTGCCAGCCTAATCACCCCCAACTGTCCCTGTGCCAGTGTGCTCACCCCCAACTGCCCATCCTGCTGGCCTGCTCACCCAAACTGCCCCCCCTGCTAGCCTACTCACCCCCACCCTCCCTCCCCACTGGCCTGCTCGCCCCCAACTGCCCCCCTGCTGGCTTCCTCACTCTAAACTACCTCCCACAGTCCTGATCACCCCCAACTGATCCCCACTGATGGCCTGCTCACCCCTAACTGGCCCCCGTGCTGGTCTCCTCACCCCCAACACCCCCCCCCCCCCCCGCACCGGCCTGATCACCCACAAGTGCTGTCCCATCCTGGCCTGATCACCCATAACTGCCCTCCCCTCTTGGCCTCTAACCACCTCCACCTCGGCCCCGCCACCATGGCTTTGTCCAGAAGAACGTCTGGAAGGTCTCCCAGTCTAATTAGCACATTACCCTTTTATTAGTATAGAGGCCTGGTGCACGGATGGGGGCTGGCTGGTTTGCCCTGAAGGGTGTCCCGGATCAGGGTGGGGGTTCCCTTGGGGTGTGGGGTGGCCTGGGCAAGGGACCTGTGGTGGTTTGCAGGTTGGCCATGCCCCCATGGGGTGAGGGGCCCCGCTGAGGGGGGGAGTGGTGGCCAGCCTGGGTGAGGGCCTGAGGGCTGTTTACAAGCTGGCCACAACCCCTTCAGGGTGGGGGTTCTCACTGGGGTGCTTGGCCAGCCTGAGTGAGGGGCTGATGGCTGTTTTCAGGCTGGCCATGCCCCCCAGCAGGGACCCTTACCCCATGGGGGCATGGCCAGCCTGAGTGAAGGGCTGAGGGCTGTTTGCAGGCTGGCCATACTCCCTTCAGGTTGGGGGTCCCCTCTGGGGTGCCTGGCCTGCCTGGGTGAGGGGCTGATGGCTGTTTGCAGGCTGGCCAGGCCCCCCAGTGGGGACTCTTACTCCATGGGGGTGTGGCCAGCCTGGGTAAGGGGCTGAGGGCCGTTTTCAGGCTGGCCAGAGCCCCTTCAGGGTGGGGGGTTCCCACTGGGGTGCCTGGCCAACCTGGGTGAGGGGCTGAGGGCCATTTTCAGGCTGGCCACACTCCCCGGAGACCCAGGCCCCCAGCCCCTCCTTGAGCGGAGGCCAGGGCCGGCTGGAAGCTTGGCTTCCTCCATCGCCAGGAGCAACCCAAGCCTCCAGCTCCATGGCCACTGCCATCTTTGTTGGGTTAATTTGTATACTCGTCCTGATTGGCTGGTGGGCATGGTGGAGGGATGGTCAATTTGCAAGTTTCCCTTTTATTAGTGTAGATACTGGATGAGGTGCTCTACCATTAATATATTAGTGTAAAATTGAAATGATCAATTTTTCCTTTTATCTCACTTCCCTGTCTTTATTCTTCTTTTCTTTCTATCAATTCTAATTTTATCCTTCCAACTTCAAATGCAGTTGTCTTTCATTTTTCCTATTCCTTACGTCACCTTTTCCAGTGAGCAAACTCTATGAGATCTCTATTAGTTCTTTCAGAAACATGGCCTTTAAACCATCTGTCCTCTTTCTATTCCCATTTCTCAAAAACAGACCCTCATCTTATACCTAGACTCTGCTAAAAATCTCTTAATAGCTTCCTGCTTCCAGTTTGGTTCCTCTCCAATTCATTCCTTTTGTTGGCACCTGGTAGATCTTTCTAAAATGCTGCTTTAATCTTGTCACTCCTCTGCTCAAAAACAAAGGCAGCCACTATTTACAGGATAAAGAACAAAGTCCCCATTTCTTAGCCAAGGGCCAAGGTAGACAGCCCAAACTCTTTGCAGCCGCACCTTTCACTACATCTCAAAACAAGCCCTTGCCTGCAAGATTGTCCATTGCTATTTGCCCTGCCTGCAACACCTTCCTCCTCTGTCCATCTACTTGAGCCATAGTTCCCAGTTAGACCCATAGAGCCTCCCAAACCTCCTTTGCCCACAGGTTCTCCTGCCTGGACACTCAGTGCTTGTTTAAGTTCAATGGTGCATCACTTGGCTGCAGGACTGCCAGCCACTGTTGCATCTGTACACGTGTCTATTATTTTCCCCCAATAGATGCAAGCTTGTGAGGGTAAAAACCTTCAAGTAACATTTGTTAAGGACTTTCTCTGTGCAAAGTCCTACTTGAGATGACACAAAGATAGGGAGGTGTCTTCGTCCCTTCTGGCCGCTATAACAAACTACTGCAGACTAGGTGGCTTATAAAAGAAGAAATTTTTTCCTCAGAGTTCTGGATGCTGGAAGTTAAGACCAAGGTGTCAGCATGCTCAGGTTCTATAAAGAGTCCTCTTTCGGGTCCAGACTGTAGACTTCTCATTGTGTCCTCACAAACTGGAAGAGGCCCAGGAACCTATTTTATAAGGGTTCTAATCCCATTCATGAGACCCACCTTCATGCCTAATCACCTCCCCAAACCCCTCCTCCAAATACCATCACCTTGGGGGTTAGGCTTTCAACATATGAATTCTGGGGGACACAACATTCAGACCATAGAAGGAAGGTCATATTTTTTTGGCATTCTACAAAAACAAATACAGTACTGTGCATATCATAGCTGTCCAATGCAAAATTTGAGTGAATTGGTTTCCGTAACTTTTATATTATAAAATTCACAACTAATTAAACTGCCAAAATTAAATTTCATTAATGTCTTTGTTTGACAGCAGGCAAATGATGGTAAAGAAAGAGGAAATTTCTCATTAACCCAGAGTATTGGTAACAAAGTGGATATCTTAATGCACATTTTTGTTTTCTATTCAGCTGCTGCAACTGCCAAGTCCTTCCACATCTCATCAAGAAAAACATTGTGTCCTAGATTCAACATTTCTTTACGCAGCAATTAATGAATTGCTCTTCTGCTTGTGGCACTTTCTGGCTTCAGCCTCTTGTCCAACAAGGCACTGACTCTTGTATTTCTAATGTCTCAGTTTTTTATATGATTTTCCTTATTTGGACCCAATCACTGAAAGCCCAAATCCTATGGAACTGGAGCCAAAGTTATATAAATCCAAATAGATGTTTCTTATGCCCACACTCACACTGCTCTAATGACTAGCTACAAAGATAATTACTGAGTTTTCCCAGTAATTAAAGAAATTTCAAAAAAATGTTTTTGATCACAAGCCTCAGTTAGTTTCCATTACACAAAAATATATGTGCATCCAGGACTATTTTATATTTATAATAAAGAGATTTTGATGCAAGAGGAATTGACAAAGTGCGTGTATGCCTTGTCTTCACTCATGTTATTTGGAGAATATGCCAGATGATAAATCTTCATAGTACTTGTTTAGTAGAAGGAAGTGACTCAATACTTTGAAAGTCAAACAGCCCAAACAAAACATAAAGCAAAACGATGTAAAACAAAAAAAATTGCACAGAAAATAAAGCCCTAACACTAAGATATTAACAAAGTTTTTTTTCTAGTTTCATTCATTCATTCATTCGTTTGGTCACTCATTCACTGACCATACACTTTTGGAGAATTTATTAACTCCCAGGTACTGTGTCAGACATTGATTGTGAGAATTTCTCTTTAGTTCAAAAACTCATGACAGCATGTATCAATTTTATGATAAAAAATAAGCTATCTAAATACAATATATCTGTGATGGTTACTTTTATATGTCAACTTTACTGTGCCACCAGGTAATTACACATCTGGTCACACATTGTTCTGGAAATTTCTGTGAGGTTGTCTTTGAATGAAATTATCATTTGAATTGGTAGGCTGAGTAAAGCTGAGTGCCCTCTCTAACAGGGATGGTCCTCATCCAGTCAGTTGAAGGCCATTAGCTCTGTCTTTATGACCTTGGGTCATTGATATAAACCCAAGCCCCTGCACAGTGATAGCTTCAGAGCTTATCAAAGCTTATAAAATTGGCTTTGCCTTCAGTAACTTTTGCACCTTCTATCATTTCTCTCTACCTTTCCTCACTGCTCTTCTGTACTTATTTTGGTGGAGCCCGTTTCTAATTTGCATGTTCAGAGTCAGGTTTATTAGGTTGTTAGAAATGAGTCTGTTGGCTCTGAGTGACAACTAAGGGATTCCCCTGTAAGTTAAATTCTGATACTTGAATACTAAGCAGAACTCAATATCCATTTTTTGCTTCTCAGAAGTTGATCTGCTTACTTCCAAGTTTTACTGTGCAGGCAATTAAAATGACAAGATATATGACTCTGAACACTTGGAAAAATGAGCTAGTAATGAAATATTTGGTAATCCTATCTAATAAAAGAGAAACATGGTAATTAGCCATACGGCCGCTACCCTTTCCATTGGCTAATCACTGAGAAATGCAAATTAACTGCCAGCCAAGATGGCGGCCCTGTTCGCGTCAGCTTGCTTGCTCCAGTGACGGAGGAAGCCAGGTTCCCCGCCTGCTGCTGCCGGCCTCTCAGCTGCTCTCTAAGAAACATTGTAACAAATATAAAAGCTAAAAAAAACCCAGAAACCTGTTTTCAGTCAGCCAGGCTTCAGCCAGCCAGACCGCAACATTGTATCAAATACAGAAGGTAAACAAAGGCCAGAAACCTGCTTTCAGCAGCTGAGGCCTCAGAGCTAAAGCTAGCCCAGAATTTAAAAAAAAGAAAAAAAGGACAGGTTGGGAGCATCAGTCACCCGCCAGCCTGAAAACGGCCCTTAGCCCCTCACCCAGGCTGGCCAGGCACCCCCGTGGGGACCCCCACCCTGATCCAGGACACCCTTCAGGGCAAACCAGCCGGGCCCACCCATGCACCTGGCCTCTATCCTATATAGTAAAAGGGTAATATGCCTCCTGGCACCAGGATCAGCCCCCTGATCGCCCTGCGGCTCTGTGTGTGACAGGGTGCGGCGCCCCAACCCCCTGATCGGCCCCGCTCTGTGTGTGACAGGGTGCGGTGCCCCAACCCCCTCATCTGCCGTGTTCTGTGTGTGACAGAGGGCGGTGCCCCAACTCCCCTATCGGCCCTACTCTGTGAGTGACAAGGGGGAGCTCCTCAACCCCCTGATCTGCCCTGCTCTGTGAGTGACAGGGGGGAGCTCCCCCGCCCCTCATGATGGGCCCTGCTCTGTGAGTGACAGGGGGCAGCACCCCAACCCTTTGATTGGCCCTGCTCTGTGTGTGATAGGGGATGGTGTCGCAACCTCCCCATCGACCCTGCCTTGAGTGTAACAGGGGGCGGTGCCCCAACCCCCCAATTGGCCCTACCCTGAGCATGACTAGGGGTTGCATCGCAACCTCCCAATCTGCCCTGCTCTGTGCATGACAGGGGGCGGCGCCCCAACTCCCCAATCAGCCCTGCTCTGAGCCCGACCAGGGGCTGCACCTAGGGATTGGGCCTGCCCTTTGCCACCCGGGAGCAGGCCTAAGCCAGCAGGTCGTTATCTCCCGAGGGGTCCCAGACTGCGAGAGGGCACAGGCCGGGCAGAGGAACCCCCCCTCCCCCACAAGTGCACAAATTTTTGTGCACCGGGCCTCTAGTATCTATAATAATAAAAGCGTAATATGCTAATTAGACCAGACAGCCTAACGACCTTCCCAACAAAGCTGCAGTGGTAGGGGCTGAAGCAGAGGCAGTTAGGCAGATCAGGCAGGCAGGCAGAGTGATTAGGGGCAATCAGGCAGGCAGGCAAGCAGTTAGGGGCTATTAGGCAAAGAGGTGAGCAGTTAGGGGTGATCAGACAGGCAGGAAAAGGGGTTAAGGGTGATCAGGCAGGCAAGCAAGTGGTTAGGAGTGATCAGGCAGGCAGGCCAGTGGTTAGGGGTGATCAGGCAGGCAGAGTGGTTAGGGGTAATTAGGCAGGCAGGCGAGCAGTTACGAGTGGTCAAGCAGGCAGGCAGGGTGGTTAGAGGCAATCAGGAAGGCAGGCAGAGTGGTTAGGAGTGATCAGGCAGGTAGGCAGGGGAGCAGTTAGGAGCCAGCAATCCTGGATTTTGAGAGGGTATAGACTGGGGACTAAGGGATCACCTCCATGCACAAATTTCATACACTGGACCTCTAGTATATATATGAAGACATATGAATTTGGATCTATATGAATGTATGTAAGAATATATTACTTGATATGTCAATGTACAAAATGTGCTCTGTAATATGTCACAGATATGAAGTATTAATTTTCTTCAACATAAAACAGAATGTGAAAATGTGGATTTTATTATTGCTAAATTATTTTTTAAAGAATATTATGTACTAAAAACTTACAAAAATTCTTCAGTTGCATAACTCATTCAAACTTATTAAATTCACTGTTTGTCTTTTCTCAGATTTAAATTTAATATAAAAATTTAGTGATTTATTTTTTAAAGGTCAAAGTATTTTAATTGCATTTTAGAATATGATGATCTTAGCTGAATCTAGTAACATCAATTTTGGCTCTTTGTGCAATGAATTTAATAACCCTTTTAGCTTGTGGATGCAAAAGTAGTTCAGAGCTTTTGAAGAATTGTAACCAGACCCCTTTTATCCCAGTGATGGTCTCATTAGGTTTATGAAAGCTCTCTGAACACCTTAGCCACTCTGCAGTGAAGCAGCCATTGTCTGATGACCCAGAACAGTAATATGGCCCTGGCCTTGTTCTATAAGCTTTATACTGGGGTCAAGTCCCTTAAAACCACAGATTTATTTTCCTTCTTTTTTTAATTAAATCTTTATTGTTCAGATTATTACAGTTGTTCCTCTTTTTTCCACCCATAGCCCCCCTCCATCCGATTCCCACCCCACCCTCTGCCCTTACCCCCCCCCCACTATCCTCATCCATAGGTGTACAATTTTTGTCCAGTCTCTTCCCGTAACCCCCACACCCCTCCCCCCCCCGAGACTAGTCAGTCCATTCCCTTTCTATGCCACTGATTCTATTATAATCACCAGTTTATTCTGTTCATCAGATTATTTATTCACTTGATTTTTAGATTCACTTGTTGATAGATGTGTATTTGTTGTTCATAATTTGTATCTTTACCTTTTTCTTCTTCTTCCTCTTCTTAAAGGATACCTTTCAGCATTTCATATAATACTGGTTTGGTGGTGATGAACTCCTTTAGCTTTTCCTTATCTGGGAAGCTCTTTATCTGACCTTCAATTCTAAATGATAGCTTTGCTGGGTAAAGTAATCTTGGTTGTAGGTTCTTGCTATTCATCACTTTGAATATTTCTTGCCACTCCCTTCTGGCCTGCATAGTTTCTATTGAGAAATCAGCTGACTGTCGGATGGGTATTCCCTTGTAGGTAATTGAGTCTCTTTCTCTTGCTGCTTTTAAGATTCTCTCTTTGTCTTTTGCTCTTGGCATTTTAATTATGATGTGTCTTGGTGTGGTCCTCTTTGGATTCCTTTTGTTTGGGGTTCTATGCGCTTCCTGGACTTGTAAGTCTATTTCTTTCTCCAGGTAGGGGAAGTTTTCTGTCATTATTTCATCAAAGAGGTTTTCAATATCTGCTCTCTCTCTTCTTCTGGCACCCTCATAATTCAGATGTTGGTACAATTGAAGTTATCTCAGAGGCTCCTTACACTGTCTTCATATTTTTGGATCATTTTTTCTTTTTGTTTTTTTGGTTGGGTGTTTTTTGCTTCTTCATATTTCAAAGCTTTGACTTGATTCTTGCGATCCTCTGGTCTGCTGTTGGAACTCTGTATAATATCCTTTATTTCAGTCAGTGTATGCTTAATTTCTAGTTGGTCCGTTTTCATATCTTCGAGGGTCTCACTAGATTTCTTGAGGGTCTCATTAAGTTTATCGGCAGTTTCTAGAAAATTCTTGAAAAACCTTATAAGTGTGGTTTTGAACTCTATATCCTATAGTTTGCTTTCCTCCATTTCTGTCATTTGTGTCCTGTTTCTTTGTCTCTGCATTTTTTTATGCTTCCCTGTGTTGATAGAGTGGCCTTGATTGTTGTAGGTATCACTGGGAGGAATTGACCTCTAGGCCAATTGGCTGAGAATCAGCTGTGCCTGCAGTGGGAGAACTTCTGTGCTGGAGACACCCTTCTGGGGCAAGACTTGCTTCAGTGGGGCTGTGGTGCTCTCTGAGTCTGCCCCCTGAGTGTGTCCCTTATGGATCTGAGGAGTTGTATTCTGGATAGTCCCACTCTGACAACTGGGTACACTGGCTCTTGGATCTCTAAGGAGGTGCTAATTTAGCTTCTGCCTGATGCTACCCAGCAGAAGCTATGGAGAGATCTGCAGATTCCTCTTCTTTGTTTGGGATTTGGAGGTGCCCAGATGAGGCCCAGCTGTGAAGCAATGCAAGCTGCTGTGGGGCCTTGGGCCTTCTTTTGGAAGTTCTGAGTCTCTCTGACCCATCTGCAGTTTGTTAGGTAATTTTCAGATTGCAAAGGGCCAGGCCTTTCATATGCAAAAGCCTCTGCGCACAGCTTGGGTGGGGTGGGGTCTCAGGGAATCAACAGGATAAAGCAAGCAGCTATTGCTGCTTCTCAGTCCTACCCTGAGAGGCCCTGCGTCTCAGTGTCCAGGTAATCGCAGCAAGCACCTCTGAGAGAAAGCTGCCCTTGAGTTCTGACTGATGCCAGACAGTCCAGTTTCTCCCCATATGAGTCTGGGTCCCCAGAGACTCACCCGGAACTGGAGTTCAGAGTAGTCGGGAGCTTGAGACTCCCTCCCAATTGAAAAAGACATCCGTGTCCTTGAAAAAGACAACTGTGTCCTCAGTTGCCAGCCCTTTCCACGTGAGCCTTCGTACCTCTGCACTTTACTTCCGCACCTCCTCTGAGTCTCAGCGTGCTTTTCTCTTTCCTTTTAGTTGTAGAATTTCCACTCAGCCCACCTTCCAGTGGTTCTGGATGATGTCTGTTTTGTCTTTTAGTTGTATTTTTGAAGTGGTTGTGCAAGGCAGCAATTTCCAGTGTTTACCTATGCTGCCATTTTGGATTCTCTATCCACAGATTTATTTTCTTTTGTTTTGTTTTATTCTATTAAAAATGGAAAAGAAAAACATTGTTTCAAATAAATTAACTTTTTATTGTCTTATATTTTATTTGAAATCTATTATACTGTGAACATTTTATGATGTCTGGAATGTTTTCTTTTTTTATTTTATCAACTCGAGACCCAGTGCATGAAATTTGTGCGCCGGGGTGTGCGGTTTCCTCATCCCAGCCTGCCCCTCTCACAGTCCGGGAGCCCTCAGTGGATGTCCTACTGACGGCCACAGTCTGGCAGCAGAGGCTCGGAGCAGTTGCCGTGTGTGTGTGTGTGTGTGTGTGTGTGTGTGTGTGTGTCTGCTAGGGGCCTGCCCCCAGCCACACCATGGAGGCTTGGACCAGGCACCCCTCTCTGTTGATCTTTCAGGCTCCTGGCCTCCACTGTGTATTGTTCTCTCCCTTAAGCTGTGGCCATGGTGGGGTGCTGCCTGCAGGCTGCGCTTTCCTGCTCACGGATTGCCAGATCACTGAGAAGACCGAGAGGCAGGCCCTGCTGGCTGCTGCCTGTGCAGAACTTTCCTGTTCTGGGATTGACATGGCGACCCAGGAGCAGGCCCACCTGGGGGCTACCTGCCATCCATCAGGTTCCTGCTCTGGGATTGCCATGGTGATCCAGGAGCAGGCCTTGCTGGGTGCTGCCTCTGGGCCGCACATTCTTGCTATGGGATTGCCACAGTGACCCAGGAGCAGGCGCTCCTGGGTGCTGCCTGCAGGCTGCACTTTCCTGCTCTTGGATCGCCATGGGGTCCCGGCTGGTGGCGGGGCTTAGGTGGCGTGGGGCTTAGGCGGCACACGGGTGTCCCAGCTGGGGGCGGGGCTTAGGCAGTGCAATCGTGCCACCTAAGCCCCACCACCCAGGGCCACAAACGGGGGCCCGGATGGCGGCTCTCGCTGGCCAGCCCTGCCTGCAGTATGCAAATTAGCCACCATCTTTGTGGCGGTTAATTTGCATACCGCTCTGATTGGCTGATGGGCGTAGGGAAGGTACAGTCAATTAGCATCTTTGTCTTTTATTAGATTGGATTACAGTTTATATTCAATATTATTTTGTATTAGTTTAAGGTATATAGCATAGCAGTTAGATAATTATATACTTTACAGAATGTTCTCCCTGCTATTTCTAGTACCCACGTGGCACCATCCATAGTTATTGCAGTATTATTGACTATATTCCCTATGCTATAATTTATGGCCCATGATTATTTTGTTACTACCAATCTGTACTTCTCAATTCCTTCCACTTTTTCATCCCATAAACCAAGCCCCATCCCCTCTGGCAGCCATCAGTCTGTTCTCTGTATCTATGAGTCTGTTTCTGTTTTGTTTGTTCACTTTTAAGTAAAATCATATGGTATTTATCTCTCTCTGACTGGCATAATACCCTCTAGGACCTAGAGTCTAGGTCCATCCATGCTGTCGCAAATAGTAAGATTTTATTCTTTTTTATAACTGAGTAATATTCTATTGTATATACTAGTATGTACTACTGCTTTTTTATCTACTCATCTATTGATGGGCATTTGTATTGCTTCCATATCTTGGCAATTGTAAATAATGCTGCAAAAAAAAAATGAACATGGGGTGCATAAATTCTTTCAAATTAGTGTTTTGGGTTTCTTCAGATATACTCAGAAGTGGAATCACTGGGTCATAAGGCAGTTCCATTTTTAATTTTTTATGAACCTCCATACTGTTTTCCACTGCACCAATCTGCATTCCCACCAATAGTGCACAAGGGTACCCTTTTCTCCACATCCTCCCCATCACTTGTTGTCTGTTGATTTATTGATGACAGCTATTCTGACAGCTGTGAGGAGTTATCTCATTGTGTTTTAATTTGCATTTCTTGGATGATTAATGATGAGCACCTTTTCATATGTCTATTGGCCATCTGTAGATCCTTTTTGAAGAAGTGTTTATTTAGGTCCATGGCTCATTTTTTAATTAGATTGTTTGGGTTTTTTGGTACTGAATTGTATGAGTTCATTATAAATTTTAGATGCTAACCCCTCACCCGATATATCATTGGTGGGTTATCTTTTCATTTTGTTGATGGTTTCCTTTGCTGTGTAAAACGTTTTTAGTTTGATGTAGTCCCATTTTTTTTCTTTTGTTGACCTTGCCCAAGGAGATATATCAGAAAAAAATATTGCTAAGAGAAATGTTCAAGATTTTACTGCATATTTTTCTTCTAGGATTTTTATGCAATTGAGTCTTATATTTAAATCTTTAATTAATTTTGAATTTATTCTTGTATATGGTGTAAAAAGGTAGTCTGGTTTAATTTTTTCCATCTATATGTACACTTTTTCCTACACCATTTATTCAATGGAAGGTCTTAACCTCATTGTATGTGCTTGCCTCTTTTATCAAATATTAATTGACCATATAGTCTTGGCTTTATTTCTGGGCTCTCTATTCTGTTTCATTGATCTATATGCTCATTAAATATCATGCTGTGTTTATTTTTTAATATTTACTATTGAAAGTATTACAGATTTCCCCCTTTTTATCCCCTGTTGACCCCCTCCATCTACTCCAGTCCTCCCCAGTTCTTCCCCACACTATTGTTTGTCTATGGGCCAAGCACATCAATAATAATAAAAGGGTAATATGCTAATTGGACCAGATGTCATTCCAGACATCCTTCCAGACTAAGCCAGGGCTGGAGGGAAGCCCAGGTCCCAGGTGCCAGAAGGAAGGCGGTGCTGGCAGCCGGGGGAAGGAAGGCCTACTCTTCCACAAATTTCATGCGTGGGGCCTCTAGTATGCATATAAATTATTTGGTTAATCTCTTACCATCCCACCCTCCCTTTCCTCTGAAATACATCAGTCCACTGCATGTTTCAAAGCACCTGTATCTATTTTGTTCACCAGTTTATTTTGTTCAATAGATTCCATATATTTTGATAACTATGGCCTTGTAGTATGGTTTGATACCAGGTAGCATGATTCCTCCAGATTTGTTCTTCTTTCTCAGGATTGCTGGGGATATTCAGGATCTTTTGGATAAATTTTTGGATTATTTGTCCCAGTTCTGTAAAATATACCATTGGTATTTTGATAGGAATTGTATTGAATCTAAAGATTGCTTTGGGTAGTATGGACATTTAAAAAAATGTTAATTCTTTCTATCCATAAGCATGGTTATGCTTCCATTTATTTGTATCTTCTTCAGTTTCTTTCCTTAGTGTCTTATAATTTTCTCAATAAAGGCATTTACCTCCTTGGTTAAGTTTATTCCTAGGGTTGTTTTTCTTTTCTGCAATTGTAAATGGGATTGTTTTCTTTGTTCTCTTTCCTTTTTATAAATATATTTTTTATTGATTTCAGAGAGGAAAGGAGAGGGAGAGAGAGATAGAAACATCAATGATGAAAGACAACCATTGATCGTCCTGCACACCCCCTACTGGGGATTGAGCCTGCAACCCGGGCATGTGCTCTTGACTAGAATCAAACCCAGGACCCTTTAGTCAGCATGCTGATGTTCTATCCACTGAGCCAAACCAGCTAGGACTCTTAGTTCTCTTTCTAATATTTCATTATTGGTATATAAAAATGTAATTGATTTCTGGATATTTCTTTTGTATCCTGTTATTTTACTGAGTTTATTTATCAGTTTCAGTAACTTTTTGTTGAAATATTTAGGGTTGTCTATATCCAGTATCATGTCATCTTCAAATAATTGTAGTTTCACTTTTTCCTTCCCAATTTAACTGCCTTTTATTTCTTCTTCTTGTCTGATTGCTCTGGCTAGGACATCCAGTAGTATATTGAATAAGAGTGGTGAAAGTTGACATGCCTATCTTGTTCCTGACCTTTTAGCTTTTGTCCCCGCCCCCTGCCTCCCCCCCGCCGCCCCCCGCATTCAAAATGGTGTTAACTATGGGTTTGTCATATATGACTTTTCTTATCTTGAACTATGTTTTATTTATTCCCACTTTGCTGAGAGATTTTTTTATGATAAACTAGAGGCCGGGTGCATGAAATTCGTGCACAGGTGGGGTCCCTCCACCTGGCCAGTGATCAGAGCCAATCAGGGCCATTTTGCCTAGTCCCAATCCCAATCCTGGGAGCTTCCTGATGGCTCTCACCTGACACCTCATTTTCCAGTCCAGCCCACCAATGTCTGCAGTAAGCTAACCTATTGGTTGGAGCATCTGCCCCGTGGTGGTCAGTTTGTGTCATAGCGACTGGTCGAGCAGTGGAACTCCCAGCAGAACTCCAGTTGAGAGGACAATTTGCATATTAGTCTTTTATTATACAGGACTAGAGGCTCAGTGCACAAAATTCATGCATGGGAGTGCTCCAAGAATGTGCCTTGTGTGGGTTTTGCAAGTCCTCCTCTCATAATTAAGTCTTGATTGCTATTGGTTCATTCATGCATGGGGTCGACCCTTAGACTGGCTGACTGTGAGGATTGAGCCCAACCACAGTGTATGAGTTGCTGGGCAGGTGCTGACCATGCAAAGAAGATTTTAACTCACAGGATCTGGCTCCTGCTGAGATCTCCATTTGGATATTTTGCTTGTGAAGCTAATTGTATCCTGCTCTGAATCTCACCACTGGGCGTGTTGATTCTGGGGCCTCTTGGGAGGAACTATGGTACAGATCAATGTCAGACATTGCCTGTGACTGCCTCTGGGCAACCTGTTTGGACCTACAAAGTGATCCACAGTTTGTGGCTGCCTTTGCTGGGAAGGGCCAAGCTGCACACCAAGGCCAGCTTCCAATAGCACCAAGCCTGAGGCACCCTGAACTCTGCCTTCACCTTTTGGCTACCTATTAGGCTCAGTCACTGAAAGAGCCTTTGTTGGTATTCCAGTGGCAAGATGTAGGTTCTCACTGAGTCACCAGGAAGGGGCAAGAGATGTTCAGGTTGTTACAGGTTCAAATTCAGTTCAGTGCTGTGTCTGCGGCCAAAGTCCCAGAGTATACCAAGTCTAGCTGCCCTCCGCCAGATGCCTGCAAACTTTTGTGGTGGGGTAGGGTTACAGCGAGTCATCAGGGTGAGGCCAGCAGAGTTTATCAGGCCCAAACAGAACAAGATTTGGCCATGTGAAGGGTGGTCTCTGCACTGGTGGTGCCTATGAGGGAAAAAATGGCTCCCATCCTAGCCACACAACTCAGTCTGTCCCAGATGCTGCCTTGACCTTTTGGGGAGCTCAAGCTCTACAGGGTTGGGCTTCTGGGAGTTTGGAAGGTAGAACTAGTGAATCTCCTGTGAGGGGGAGGCTCACGGGAAGGTGGGGGAATGGCCTCCACACCAGAGCCACGCAACTCAGTCACTGACACACACTGAGTATGCCTGGACTTCTACATCCCAAGCCGAGGTAGCTGACTCCTCCACAGGTATGAGCTTTGCAGGGTGTGGCAAGAGGGAGCCTGGAAGGTGAGGCTAGTGCATTCCCCCAAGGTTATGCCATCTGAAGGGGAGTGCTCCACCCAAGAAAGATAGCATCTGTGGTGTGGGAGAAGAGCCCAACTCAGGGATCCTGGAGGCTGTCCCTTCAGCTCTCTTCCAGAGCCACAAACCCCAGTCTCTCCTCACACAACTCTGGTCCACTCCATCCTCCCTCTGCTGGAGCCCAGAGTGAGTGACTGCTAATGAGATTTTGTGTACTTACCCTTTAGCAGGCCTCCTGAGTCACTCCCTGGTGAATAGAATCCCCACTGATTTTCATAGACAGATGTTATGTGGAAACCTCTTCCCAGCTCTGGTGCTCTGGGCTGATGAACTCCTGGTGGGATTGAAACCCCACATTCCATAGGGAAACCTTTGCAGCTAAGTTATCCCTCCAGATGCTCAGCCACCACCCGGTGGGAGCAGGGCCAGCCCTTTTCGTGTCTCTGCCCTTCCTACCAGTCTCCATGCGGCTTCTTCTGTACGTCTTGGTTATAAAACTTCTGTTTTATGTTGCTTATTTGGGTTGGTTGTTGTATATTTTATTTGTAATCCCAGTTTGGTCCCGGGAGCAGATGAGTATACCTTCCTCCTACTGCATCACCATCTTGGATCCTTCTGCAGAGAAAGAAACGTTTATCCTCCCAGAGCTACTTTCTGTTTACAGTGCTCTGAGCCACACTTTCCCACATTGATTCCCCCAATGATGAATGTCTTCTATGCCATCCTCATCCTGTCCTATTTCCTCACCATGAGTTCTTCCCTTCTTAAAAAAAAAAATAGAGTCATGAAATTTGGATCATGTTATAGTGTCATGGGCTAAATT
Organism: Myotis yumanensis; assembly: GCF_028538775.1. Lineage (NCBI taxonomy): Eukaryota > Metazoa > Chordata > Mammalia > Chiroptera > Vespertilionidae > Myotis > Myotis yumanensis. The sequence continues at coordinate 126,452,710 of NW_027223754.1, read as the reverse complement.
ATGTTACCTCCAAATTCATATGGTAAAGTCCTAATCCCCAGTACCTCAGAAGAATGTGACTGTATTTGGAGAGAGGGCCTTTAAAGTGGTAATTAAGGTAAAATGAGCTCATGTGAGTGGCCCTAATCCAATACAACTGGTGTCTTTATGTGAAAGGGAGATTATGACACAGACATGTGAGCATATACACAGGAAAGACCAGGTGAGGACATAATAAGAAGGCTCCTATGCTGTCACTTAGTGGATTAGGTTTCAACATATAAATTTTGGGGAATACAAACATCCAGTTGATAGCACAGGTTACTACTCATATCTGACCTCCTTCCCAAAGGTCACCAGATGTCTAGTCCCGGGTACTTTTTTCTACCATACCATCATGCCCTCCATTATTGTGTAGCAACTCCCCTATAACAAATGTAGGGCTAAGTAATGCCAATCACAACAGTCACCACTTTCTCAAATTATCCTAACAATTGACATTAATCCTAGACTCATTCAATATGATGACATTTGACTGGTAAGGAAACCAAGGCCAAAGAATAAATAACATGACAAGGTCACATAGGAAATAGCTGGAGAGCTAGGACCTCAAACCAGTCTTCATCCTTCTGACATGCTAATAACTCAGTAACTATCAACTAGTTATTTGAAGAGCAATACATTGGCAATTCAGAGGGACAAATCCACAGCCAAGAGACTCCTGGATTAGAACGTATACTCCAGTGTACATGCCAGCTGTCACTTAAACTTACAGAGCCTCATCTTCTCTTCTGTAAAATGGGAATAATAACAATACCAAATCAGAGTTAAATGAGATAATACTGGTGAAGAACTCTGAGTTATATTTAACTTAGTAAGTACATAGATGAGGGGAAGACGACATGTTCATCTTTATTAGGTTATATGGATACCAAGTAGATACTACAGTAAATATTATGTTAGTTTCACATCATACAGTAAATATTATAAATACTGTGTAGACACTACAGTAAATATTATGCTGGAAGTGTTGGTTTGCCAGTCCCAAAGCAGGATTGTGCAATAGAGTTCCAAAGGCCACAAAGGTCTGCCTTCAGTGGCTGCAATGGGGTTACTATTCCAAGTTTGGTAAATTTAAACATGAAAATTGCTGAAACCAGTGAAATGCCAGATGTTTAAAACAAGTCAATATCACTTCTGGATGGATATTGGTCTTTAAAACCTTTCTCAATAATATCCATATATTACTAAATCTAAATATTCTCAACAAAGATAAATAGATAAATATCCTGATTTTGTGTGTGTGTGTGTGTGTGTGTGTATAATTCCACTCAGACTTATCAGTTCTAATGCTTAGTGCCAGATACATTTTTGCTAGTATGTTACAACCACATAATTTGTACCCTTTTCTCCTGGTGAAAGAGTCTTCATTTTTGACACTGCCAGAGGAAACAAAGCAATTTTATTTTTAAACTACCATTGTTTTTAGTTCCTTTGTTCACAAAATCATAATAAGACACATACAGAGTACCCAATTTTAGATTTGGTATGCGCCAGGATATTATTTTTCAGGAGAGAAAAAAAAATAGAGGAAATTTCTGTACAAATAATCATGTCTGTCTCTTGACAGAGCTGGTAGCCACTGGGCAATATACTTTGCTCCTCCCGAGACTTCGTCATAAAAACCACCATATCTGAGATGGCTCCTAAAGCAATTCCACGTTCCTCATGACCTTCCCAGATGGAAAAATCTGATTTGGATGAGTTAGAATGGCAAGAAGAATATTCCCAGGGATCATAGGCCTTATAATCTAGGTTGTGTAATTTTTTTTAATGCAGAAATCTGACCCAAGAGATCAAATAAACATCCTGAGAATTTTATAGAAAGAGAAATCTCTGGTCGTGATTAAGTTCAGCTAAGCCAGAGCCCAGTCTTTCAGTAAAAACACAGTAAGGGCGGGGAACCTAAGCTCAATTGTTAAGTCATTCCAGACTCTTGGCCATAAGTACGTCTGGTTCCACCACTTCCTGGAGTTTTGTTGTTTGTTTTTAATTTACTTTTTAATTATAGTTAGAACCTGTTTTGTTTTGACTTGTATATATCACTGATGCAAGGGACTTATTAATTTGCAGAAATAGGGTTGTTTTTTTAAAATTATATACTATATATATATAAATCTACATAGCTATATATAGAGAGAGGGGTCTATATAGAGAAAGGGGGGCATATATACTTAAAGGCTATGAATCCATTCCTTGTTTTCTGCTTTAGATTATATATATATATATATATATAAAATAAAAATCAGGGGAGGAAATCATTCATAAACAGAAATACATTTACTATTTTCTCTCCCCATCCCCCCCCCCCCCGTTTTTTTTTTTTAAGTAAACCACTAGAGTGGGCCTCTCCTCTCTCCTTGGACCTCTGGAGTATATAAACACACCCTCACACACACACAACACATAATATCTCCGTTGATTCTTATGCCAATTCTGAGAGGGAGGCAGAAACATATGAGAAAGAAACGTTTATGGGACATGGGCTCTGCCAGGCCCTGCTCCAGGTGTTCTCTCATTCATCTTCTGGGAGCAGCAGAGCAGACACAGAAAGGGAACCTCAGGGAGATCAAGTGACTCAGCCCGGGCGAGTGCAGAGTGAGCGCTGGCAGAGTCTGTGGGACCTGCCAGAATTAGACATTCCACCCACCCTCCGCCCCCACCCACTGCCCAGCTCTGGGAAAGACCACACTCTAGGCTTCTTTTTTCATTGCAATGAGATAGAAATTTCAAGAGAGAATAGGAGGACATGTGTGAGGAGAGGGGAGAGGGATGAAGAGAAGGAGAGTTGGGGAGAAGGGGGTCTGGGAACAGAGCCCCTGCCCTTCTAACTCTGGGGGTTTGGGAAGGCTGCCAAGCTGCTCAAAAAGCCATGGAGAAATGAGGTCCAGCTCTTCAAAGTAACTCCTTCCAGCAGAAAAAGTGGCATGAACAGCTTGCTTTCCCCAGAATCCTTGCGTGCTGTTTTTCCTCAGGTCAGTGACCATCACATAACCAGTCATATTTTCATTTTCGTTTTGGCCCTCAGAAAGCTTAGGATCACACAACTCAAATTTGTTAACCTGTAGAATTCTCTAGTCTAAATATTTACTCTAGTTTTTAACCTGGCCTTGCCTTTTTTTATTTATACAGGGGGCAAAAGTAGGTTTACAGTGTGAGTACACAGTTTATTCTTGTATTATTATTTATTAACTAGAGGCCTGATGCACAAAATTCATGCACTGGGCTGGGGGGGGCGGTGCTGTCCCTAAGCCCAACCTGCACCCTCTCCAATCTGGGACCCCTCGGACATCCCTCTCACAATCCGGGACTGCTGGCTCCCAACCGCTCGCCTGCCTGCTGGCCTGAATGCCCCTAACCTCTCCCCTGCCAGCCTGATCAACACCTAATTGCTCCCCTGCAGGCCTGGTCACCCCCAACTTCCCTCCCCTGGTGGCCTGATTGCCCACAACTGCCCTCCCTTGCCAGCCATCTTGTGATGACATGGGGGCAGCCATCTTGTGACCACATGGGGTGGCCATCTTGTGCGAGAGTGTGATGGTAAATTTGCATATTACCTCTTCATTATATAGGCTGACTGTAGTATTTTCCATATGAACAACTGTAAACCTACTTTTGACCTGCCCTGTATATTCTCAAGTTCCAATTTTTAACTATCTTATGTTAGCTTATAAATTGTATTTGCTTGTAGACAAACCCAATTCCTATATAACCAATAAAGTAAATAATTATTTCATGCATTTGATCACTCTTTCTAGTACCTGATACAGTTGGTAGTGTATATTAATCTTCATTGGCTGTTCAATATGCTTACTTTGCGTTATGAATTTTGTTGATTACATTCAAGTTATTTTTCCTTTACTCAGTCAACAAATATTTATCAAGCATCCAGTATATGCCAGGCTCTGGGCTTTGTGTTGGGCTCCCAAGGGAAGCATCACTGACATAGCCTCACTGTCAGGAAGACAATGCAATTGTCACACAAACAAAATGAAGTAAAAAGTACAAGGAAGGAAAGGCAGAGGGAGGTACAGGGGCCCCTAATAGCTGGGCTTGCGTTCAGCCCCGGGGTGGCCAGGCTGGCCCAGGCATGTGAAGGTTGAACTGAGACCCATAGGCATTAACTCTACAAGAGGGCAGTGGAGCGAGCTTGCAGTTGGGGAGCACTTCAAGTGGAGAAAACAACACATGCAAGGCTCTAGGGTAGAAAAGAAGGGAGGTGGCTACTTACAAACCTGAAAGAAGGTGACTGTGCCTGCAGCTGGGACAGCAAGAGAAGGAAGTGGTCTTGAAGTAGACAGACAAGTCATGTTACAGATTGTGGTCATTGTCCTCGGAACAATGATGAGGATATTAAATGACTTGCTCAGAGTCCTCCAGCCAGTAAATAAAGAAGTGAATAGCAAATGTGAATAAATGCTAAGGGGAAATCTGAAATAATTATTACATTAATGGTTTCACATATAAGGCCTTATCAAAATCTCACAAAAATTCTGTTAAATAGTTATTACTAAATTTACTATTATCTATCCCAGTTACAGATGAGGAAACTAATGCTTAGAGGAGTTAAATAATTTGCTTGCAATTATAGTAAGAAAAAGTGGCAAAACTGGGATTAGAAATCAGGACTATTGAATGAAAATCTTGTGTTCTTTCCATGAAGCACACCCTGCACAGTGCTAAGCTGATCCTTTAAATTCACATTCAAGACTGGGTACCAAGGACAAAATTGGAGGATGTACACATTTCTGTAAAACCGGCCTCGAGCTTCATTCTTGACAGTGGAAGAGAATATGTGGGACAGATTTTATAAATTATTCTAATAACTTATTCTATTCATGCAAATGCCTAGCAATCTTGAATTTTTACAAAGGAAAGAAAACAAAACATCCTTCACTGTTGAAAGGCAATTTGTTACACTTATGATGTTAAAAAATCTAGGCAAACCTTAGCTTTACGTGCTTTGATTTTAAAAGCTCAGGCAGAATTGAAGGTTGTTGGTTCTATCCCTAATCAGAAGAAAAGGAAAATTTGGAGGGGATGTTAAGGAATTATAGTCTTTGCTATAAAGTTGTTTTTATCAAAAAAAAAGAAGTAGCTTTAAGCAACATCAATAAATGCAAATGGGGCTTTATGAAAATGATACTCTGATTAAAAAAAAGAGAAGAAAATCTCATGAGAAAAAAAGGAGCCACAGAAGAGAGAGAAATGTGCCCTGAAAGTCATTTGGCTCCAGAGACTGAATCTCACTAGTTCCTCAGTAGCAAGAGTCCTTGAATTGCCCTCAGATGTGCTGCCAATAGTAGGACCCAACTACTCTCCTGTTGTCATATTTCTCTCTCTAAAAACAAAACAAAACAAAAAACACGTGTTTGTATTGATTTTTAGAGGGAGAGAGAGATAGAAACATTGATGAGAGAGAAACATGGATCGGTTGCCTCCTGCACACCCCCTACTGGGGATGGAAACCGGGGTGTGCCCTGAGTGGGAATCCAACCAGTGACCAGTTAGTGCATGGGATGATACTCAGCCAACAGAGCCACACAGGTGGAGGCTTTCATCCTTCTCTACACAACCTGCCAGTATTTGCTGAACATCTCCTGGACACCAGGGAATATGGGAGGTTAAGGGAGGCGGCCACGCTTGGTGGCTTTGTTTCACTGTCTGAATTGCCAACCGCCTGACAACTGGGGCCGCTGTCCGTGCTGTGTTCTTGCACAGGTCTCTGGGCTCAGCCACAGCTATTGCTGCCCACTCCTGCAGGAGTGCCCACCAAGTCTCTCTGCTCCTCCCAGCTGAAGCAGGTATCAGGGCAGCAAGATTCCACACTGATCCCCTCCCCGCTCCCTGTGAACTCCTGGCTGCCAGGTTGCATTTCTGGCTAGGATCAGCCCCACTCCCTTTCGCCTCCCCCTTTTTATCCACTAGCCCACCTTTAGATGTTTCAATGTGCGGATCTCTCAGGCATATTTGGGAGGTAAGCAGGGAATCTCTGTATGGCTGTACAGATTGTTGTAATTTCCAGGGGAGAGACCAGGGGAGTCTCTTATGCAGCCATTCCTCTGACCTCGCTCTCACTTATGTATTCAGTTTCAGTAAAATCTAATTTTCTCCTCATGCAGCCCTGGCCCATGTGGCTCAGTTGCTTGGAGCATCATTCTGTGGACTGAAGGGTCGTGGGTTTGACTCCCCATCTGGAGTCTCTAGTTCAAAGAATTGGTCAGCTCCCAACTGGTGCCCAAAATTCAATTTAAGTGCAAGGGCGAGTCAATGGGGCCTGGTGTAGACACCACAATCCGGGCACTGCTGTGAGGGCCCTGGAAGAATGGGGAAGAATGTGAGGAAATCTCTCAGCCGAGAGCTGCAAGGAGCCCGGCTCTTTGTTCTTTCTGTTTATTGTTCGTTGAGCAATTTCAGGTGTTGCCAGATTCCCAGCTGCAACTGAATTCCTGGCCCATGAAAAGCACTATTGTTGTAGCTGGGCAAAGTTATCAATAACAATGACCAGCACTCATCTAGGGCTTACTATTGTTATCAATGGAAGTGGAGTTCTTGCCATGTCACAAGGAAGAGAATTTCCTGAGACTGGCATGGGAGAATGAGTAATATTCATTTTGGTGGAAATAAACCCCTGGGTTTCCAATGTCCCATTTCCCTCCGTCCTGTCATGGAGAAAGTCCAACCGTGTCTTCAGCAGGGCCAGAATCAAGGCCACTGCTCATAGTTTTGGCTCCATATTACAGTCCAGTCCAGCATCCTGCGTACGGAGTCCGCACAGCTATGGGTCATGTGGCTGCTAAGGCCACCTGGCTATGGAGAGAGAGAACCCATGAACGCACAGGTGAATAAGAGAAAACAAGAGAGAGGGAACTCTGTCTGGGGATTTTAATCAGGAGCTTCTTCAAACTAACCAATTAACTTTCCAAGATTTTACACACATCTGGTGGGGTTCACACCCTAGCCAATCCATTGTTCCCCAGGCTGGACTGACAGGCACCTCCCCTGGGCCACCCCAACTTCTACTGCGCATGTACCTAAGTCCCCATTCTCCCCCCAACAATCCAGTACAAGATGGGGGAAGAGAGGGTGTTAATCCCCTTGGAGCAACAATGCTGTGGGAAGCTATAGCTTTCTGGTGAAGTTTCCCAGGTGACCATGCTTACAATATCTGACTTTCCTTTGCTTTCTTTGTGTTATTAAAATTAACTAGCTAATTACATTGATAACATTATGTGTTGGGTGTTTTACATGTATTACCTAAATAACCCTTATGTCAGCCTGTGAAGAAGCTACTATAATTTTCCCAGTTTTTCAAATGAGGTAACTGGGGTTAAGCAAATAAATCATAAAGCCAGTAAATAACGAGTTGGGTTTGAAACCTGAGCTCATATCCAGACAACACTGGCATGTGTGAAGAATTACCTGTGAGATATACAGCTATAAAACATAACTGTGGCTAAGAACCTTTAGAAATCAAACATTTTTCTATATGTATATCTCCCCACTCCTCTCCAAAACTGTGATTACTTTTTGTTCTTATGACACTACACAAATTTACAAAATGACGTGGAGAGATGTAAGCAAAAGCCCCTCTGTTCTTTCAGCCTCATAAATGTTTTTGTTATTACATCAGCAGGAATTCTCTTTGCTCATAGACTGTGTATTAAGTTCTTTCCTAGCTGTTCTGTCCTCTTTCATTGATAGGAATCTTGGTCTTTCTCTTAGTTGCCATACCTCTCTCAGCTAAGGAAACAAACATTTGAAGAAAACAGTTTCCATGGTTAAGCACCTAAACTACTTCATGATTTTGTCTTATCTAATATTCTCAATAGTTGGCATGCAGACTCAGTGCTCCCATTGCAGCATGAGCAGATGAGTCCAGAGGGGCTGGGCGTCATAGTTAATATCACACACCTAGAAAGGAGACGAGGTGGTCGCTGCATCCGTGTCCTTTGACAGCAAAGCCTTGCTGTATTCCTTTCTCGTTGTTCTTTCCACCACCTCTGTGCTTTTCAAACATAGATTCCATAGAACCTCAATAGGGAGGGGGAAGTTGGAGGGTCAGGATGCAAAATATTTTAAAAATAAAAATAGCTTTTCCTGTTCTCCAGGTCTTGATGGAGCACTTACACCCGATACCCCACAGCATCGGGACCACCATCATCATTCAGCCGAGGTCTCTTGGATCCCTTCTTCCAGGATTAGCTAGTGAGGAATGTGCTTTCACATACAACAGAATACATGGCTCCAGCTTGCAGTCAGTGGTTTGTCTGAGTTTTGAGTCTGGCCTGGTTAATAGAGTTGGGAAGATTCCCATCTTCTCCCCAGGTTTGAACTGTGCAATGTTGTACTGCCACCTTGTGGCTCCTTCATCGTGAGCTCAGAAACAAAGGCCTGTGGGACAGAGCCAGGCAAAGGAGCCACAGCGGGCTGGAGCAGGGGCTAAAGGAGAAATGGATGTTTGGGAGAGACTATGGAAGACATATCCTAACTGGTCAGGGGAAGCATCATTCATGTTTGTCACAAAATAATTCACTGGTCATGAGCACAGGACATGGAGTCAGAGAGACCATAATTTAAAGTTTACAACTAAATAACCCCCTCTCTGGGCCTTAGGTTCCTTATCTGTACAATGGGAATAATAAAACCTTTTCAGGGTTGTTGTAAGAACTAAATAAGACAATGCAGGCAAAGTACTTTGCCTTGAGCCTGCCACATGATAAGCTTCGCTGTTGTTATGGAGCTGAGGAAAGAAACATGCTCTCCTACTCAAAGCCCCAAAGAGACCCTCTCTTCCCTGACTTCTAGGACTCTCCCTTTCCACTTTGCTGCTCTTTGATTCGAAACTGAAACATCTCATCTTTCCCTGCTCTTGAAGCACGGCTTTTCGGGAGTTAAACAGAGTACATTTCAAATCTCATCTTTATCCTCTGTTTTGTGATCTTCCTGTCAAGTCATGTAAACTTCCTGAGTCCTAGTTTCCTCATCTATAAAATGTCTCCAGATTATAGAATGTATTATAAATAACGGGTACAAAGCACCTGGTTCAGTGATTGATCTATATGGTTATCATTATTATTGTCATTATTATACTTGCTCATTGCAATTCTTCAATCCCTCCTTCAAGAAGCAACAAAGTTTTTAAGCTCATCTTAGCCTTAAAAAATCTATTGAAGTCAGTGTGGCTCAGTTGGTTGGAGCATTGTCCCATATGCCAAAAGGTGGCAGGTTCGATCCCCATCGGGGTGTATTCAGGAGGTAGCAGATTGATGTTTCCCTCTCATATCAATGCTTCTCTCTCTCTCTCTCTCTCCTTCCCTCTCTCTCCCTTCCTCTCTCTAAAGAAAATCAATTAAAAAATATATCTTGCCTCTTAGAACCTGACAAAAGTTGAGACCTACAGGAGGGTTAATTAGATTCATATTCTAGGCTGGGTGTCAATCTCTTAGCTGTTTGATATTTTTTCTGTTTGACTTACAATGAACATGTTCCAGGCTGGGAAGAATGCACAGTACTTTTATAAATATCATGAAGTTTCTATACCATTAAATATTCTTCACAACTTGTTTAAGGAGGCTGGGAGGACAAAGGTAGAACAGGCCATATAATATAAAAAGGCCTCAACCAGAATTCAATTAACCCAAGTTTGTTGATTAATTAGACATTTTACTTTCTGTTTTTATAAATATAAAAGGTCAAATGACAAAAAAATCAATTAAAATGTCAAACTAGATTATGCATTAGAAGATAGTCATAGAAATCTCTAACATGATGATCTTAAGATATTGTAGCATCTTGAATCATGTGAAATGTTTGCATGCTCATCAAATTCACTAAGGCATGGATGTAGCTACAAATATTTTGGAAATATTTGCAACCAGAGAAATTTCTATTTTGTTCACATGGAAGCAGGGAATTGGATGCTCAAGATGCTAAACATCATTTTTAAGACTATATTCTAACAGCGCAAGCATCACATTCTCTTCTGAGAAGAGGGATCCTGAGGAGAGATTTGTCCAAAAGCCCCTGAGCTAGACCAGGACCTCATACACTCAAAGGCCTGAGTGAGCCATTGGACATAATCAAGTCTTGGGGTTTGGACAAGGTATCAAGAGACATGGGTTCAAGTCTCAGCCTTGTTAGTCAAGGAATGGCCTTGGGGAAGTCCAGAGCCCATTCTCCTCAGCTGTAACATGGAGAGATTATATCAGTGTATAAAATAATCTATCTCCAAAGATGATCTCACCTCCAAAACCTGTGCCACCATTCTGAGAGGAAACTTAGAGGATGCTTATCTTAATTTTAGCCCTAACCTCGAGACAAGGGAGACACCTTTGACTGAATGCCATGCTTTGCATTACAAGTTTGCCCTCGAGGGAAACTCTACCTGGGATAATCCTGCACATCCAGTGCTAGTTCTAGTTCACAAACTTGTTTTCTTGATTCAGAAAGACCTTGAAGGTTCCAGTCCATCACTCAGATTTGGTATTTAAAGATATACTAGTATTTGTTCCATAGTGGGGAGTCCCTGACCAGACCCGAAATTGTGTGGCTCTGAAGACTCCTTGCTATCTCTCAGACCCTAATCCTAAGCCAAACTCAGGAGTTCTTCCAAATCCACGTGGAGGTGAGGAAGTGGGAGGCTTCATGTGGGGAAATGACGAAGTGCTTCCTTCCTTGCTGGGAGCCGGTCCATCCTTGCTGTTTCAAGGGACCTGGCGTATATGGCATACTGTTCTTAATATGTTTGCTCCCTTTAGCACTATGTGTTTTAACCAAGGTCACCTCTCCGAGAAAGGTTGTTTTCCCAGGTAGGGATTTTTCCCTGAAGTTAAGGAGGGGATAAAACCTCTTAACTAAGTGCCAGGCGGGTAGTTAATCACTTTAACTACAATCACCCTTAAGCTACATAATCTTTACTCCCTGGAATGGAGATAAGAAACGCCCTAACCTTTGTAATAGAAATTGACAGGATTAAAATCGGCTGGTATAAATACGGATGTAACAAGGCAATAAACATCAGATCCACATCAGATCATCGTCAGATCCTAACCAGAACCTAGCCAGAGAACATGGCAAAAGATCCTGGACAGAACCTGGCTACAGAACTTCACTGGAGAACCTAGACAGAACATGGCAAAAGAACCTGGCAACCGAACCTGGCTGGAAAACCAGAACCTGACTACAGAACTTGGCTAAAGAACCTACACAGAACCTGGCTACAGAACCTGGCGGGAGACCCTGACAAGAGAACCCGACTATGCTGATCAACTGAACGCTGACCCCGTGCCATTCCTTCTTCGCCGACTCCGTCCACACCTTTGGGGATCCCTGGACCCGTTGGGGTTGGACCCCAGCACTTCCTCTTGGAGCTGAGTGAGCTCCCTCTTCAGGACTCCCACGGCCTCAGAGGTCAAGGGTCAGGGGCCTGAGAAATAGGGCAAAATCAGGTTTCCCTTTGGACCACAGACGGCGCTTTTGCATCCATTACTCAATCCATTGCAACATTTGAGTGTAATCTCATGTAATCAAAGTGTGAGAGATAGTATTACTAATGGTTACCCTCTTAGGCTCTGAGGTCTCTTAACTTGGATAAGTGACTTCATCTACTTAAGCTTTAGTCTCCTCATCTGTAAAATTGGTTTAGAAAAAGTCCCCAGGCATGGTGTATGTATGGTGATAGGTGGGTACTGGAATTATTGAGGGATCACTTTATAAATTATATAAATGTCTAACCACTATGCTGTACACCTGAAATTAATATAAAATAATATGGAGTGTCACCTGTAATTACAAATAAAAAATAAAACTTATTCAATGAGATTAAAAAAAAGATCTATTGAGTAATTGGAAGAGAAAGAAGCAGTCCTTGTGATGTCTATGCAGTTCTAATAAAACACGATTTTTCCATGATTTCATAATATATTCTTCTCAAGGCTAAATGCAATTTTTCACATTTGATATTTTTCATATCAAACTTTCTTTTATAACAAATATATATTTGTATGCTTCTGATTCTTCTCCCCAGCCCCCTACTCCCCCTCAAAAGAGTTGTTATTAAATCAGGGCATATCCTCTATTTGATGACAATTTAGGACTAAGGAATATAAGTGGATTATGCTTCCACCATCCCCAATATCCAAAAGTCTACATTTATGGTGATATCTTTTTTTTAATATACATTTATTGATTTCAGAGAGGAAAGGAGTGAGAGAGAGAGAGAAACATCAATGATGAGAGAGAATCATTGATTGGCTGCCTCCTGCAAGCCCCACACTGGGATCAAGCCCACAACCTGGGCGTGTGCCCTTGACTGGAATCGAATCCCAGACCCTTCAGTCTGCAGTTCGATGCTCTATTCATGGAGCCAAACCGGCTAAGGCTATGGTGATATCTTGAATATTCCTAGCCAGAAGAATATGGCTCAAACCCACAATGTTTCAGTATGTGCAGTAATCACAGTGAGAGACAGTGAGTTGGGTCACCCAAGGGTCCCACCCACCTGGCTATATGGCAGTTCCCTTCTCTTGTGACATAGAACAAGGTTAGAACTGTTGTATTTCCCACTTCTCCACATCCCAGTAAAAAAGGATAAGCCAGAGCCTTCTAAACTCAAGTGGAAAAGATTCGGCTCTTTCCTTAATATGCAAACATTTAATCACTCCCGGGACACCTGAGCTGGCAGCAAGAATGCTGAACACTAAAACTGCTCAACCTTGAGCCAACTAGGGAACTGCACTTTCAAAGTCACTGAAATACAGCTGGCATCGCTGCCTTGGTTTCTAATGAATGGGGACTTGTTGCATAATTGAAAACAAGTCTAACATCATTCATTATTGTCAGAGTTTTTAAAAAGGAGAAAAAAGTACTAAAGCCAACTTTTGAAAAGTCCCTTTGGTCAATTTGCTTGCATAAAAACTCACCCGTCATCCCCAGCCACTCCAAGTCTTGGCAGCCCCTTCTCCGACCCACCCCTTGGCACTGAGGATAAAATGATCTTTGTAGCTGCTTCTTTGGGAAGGTAACTTCAGCACAGTGGAATAACAAATAAGGATGGAGGAATAACTAACCATTTCACTCTGGCCTAAACAGGCTATTTCAGCCACAGGGTACAGCTGGTAGGTCAGCCAACCAATACCTTTTACTAATTCTTCCAAAGAAAAACACAGTGAACTTGGACACCTCAGGGCCCTAGAGAATGTTCTGGCAGTCGAGCTGAGCTATTACCTTTAATTCCGATATCAAAAGAGCTGGGGTTACTCTTTTTCTTTTTTTATTAACCTCTCGATGCACCTCTTCTGATGTTTCATTCTCATTGCCAGTTGCCCAGGACACCAGAGAGGGAGAGGCACCTATTAAGACACAGGTGGGAGTCATCAAACAGATTGCCTTTGGTTGCCCTCTTTACCTGAGCTAAATGGAAACTCTGACACCAAGACGCACATTTTCTGCACAAGCCCCCTTCTCAAGACAAGCTATTAAAAGGCAATTATAGTGAGTGATCACAGCTGTTGTTATGTCCAGGTGCTGCCTCTGCTATCTGTCTGTAGTGAGACGAAGCTGAAGAAGGCTGGGTTTCAACCTTCTTCTGAGAGATGCCACTGCTGGAATGCCTTTGACTCAACTTGTGGGTCTGTGAGAAGAGATCCAACTTGTATATCTCCATAGCCAAAGTCAATCTTCATAGAAATCAAGCTTATAAAAGAGCTGGTCAAAAAATGGCCTGCATTCTGGGTTACACAAAGACAGGAAGACCAAAAAGATCTAAATCCCAAACAAGTGAAAGCTCTCTGCCAAAGAGTACTAAACTGGGGAGGGATAAAGAAAGGGTCATGTAAGACTTAAGGAGGTAAAAATAGTAATTCACTTATCTTCAAGGAACTTACCTCTCTTCTGGAGAAAAGAATCTTACTAGATGAATGAACTGCATTTTTCACATCTTTTAACTCCACTTAACTCCCTAAAAGCATCAAGGAATTAAGCCAACATGACATTGTATATTTCATTCACCCAACAAATATTTCTTGAGGGCCTACTTCATGCCAAGCATTCTACAGTAGTGAAGCAACTATACCTCATCTCAGCCTTCACAGAGTTTATAATCTTGGAATCAACTGCCTCTCCAACCATGTCATGCAGCAGTAAGGTAAATTGGAAAGAGCACTAGACTCAGGGTCAAGAAAAAGGTCAAGACTTGGCTCTGCCATTGACCTTATGCGTGATCATGAATGAATCACATGGGTCTCTGCAAGCCTTAATAAAGTCAGGGATGTTTGTGGGCTGCCACATAGTTTACTTTCTGCTTGTGTTCCTCCGAGCTCAGAGCATCTTGAGGGCAATACCAAGTTCATGGGTCCAGGGTGGCCCTAGGCTTTCCACCCTCCACATCGTCAATCTTAACAGTTCTGCTTTAACACATTGGAATGCAGTATAAAATCTCATTTAGGGGGGAAAATTAAAACATCAACAGCTAAAATAAACTTTGAAAAATACTGTCCCAAATGATTTTTAAGTCCATTCCTGTTCTATGGTTTGTTTTCCCAAATTTCATAGTTTCTGTTTCTAGGAGCATGTTTCAGTTTTTCATCTTGTCAGATAAAACACTGGGTAATTCTCTCTAACAAAAGTTCCTCTTCTGTTAACATGGAGTTACCTCGTGAATGCTATCTTACCACACCCTTGAGTGGCTTCTCCATCTCTCCTCTTATCCCAGATTGCCTCTTCTCATCCTTCAAATATAGGACCACCAATAGAAAGATATCATTGGTATGAACAGCTCATTTCCTCTCCAAGTTACCATGGTTGACTTCGTTTCCTTTCACAAAACACTGCTTTTCCTATTTTAGCCATCAATGCAGGCTGCTTGTTCTCCCTGGGGAAGATTTTGGGTTCTGTTTATTTGTTGATTTATATTCCACCTTGTTCTCAAACAGGATCTAAGATGGGTTACAGCAGTGGTTCTCAACCTTGGCTGCACATTAGAATCACCTGGGAATCTTTTTAAAATCCTGATTTCTGGGCCTCATCCTCCGGAAATTCTGTTTCTTTGTTATGGGGTGGGGCTACAACATTAGTAACAAAGAAACAGAATTTCCGGAGGATGAGGCCCAGAAATCAGGATTTTAAAAAGATTCCCAGCTGATTCTAATGTGCAGCCAAGGTTGAGAACCACTGGGTTACAGGGATGCATAAAATGCAAGATTGCATGACATTTTTAAATGATACAGAAGTAATACATGCACACATTTTAAAAAATAAATAGTCCACACAATTTTTTAAAAATAGTCTCACTTCTCAGAGCCAACTACTTTAAGTCATTTAGCTATTCCTTTTATTCCTAGTCAGTATTTTCATCTCTGAATAATATATGTATATTACCATTTTTTAATTTTTATATTTTTTTACCTGATCCATTGAGTTCTGCTATTATGGATAAGGAGTTAATGCTCACTTTCTCCAGCCACCCAAGGTACCACTATTTTAGGTTACTCAATATACATTTTTCTACTATGATGATTATGTAAATATTGTTTCTGGAAAGGCCAAGTCATTTTCTAACCATTATGCTTAAATGGGGACATAAAAGTGGAAAAACAAGGTTAAAAAATAAAAGTGAGTTAGGAATAGGATTAAAATATACACTTCACGAAAAAACATATTGGTATTTCTCCGCTCCGATGAATAAAGCACCACTTAGATCCCTCTCAAACTTACAGCGTGCATAGAAACCACCTGGGGCCTTGTTAAAATGCAGATTCGAATGCAGTAGGCCTGGGTGGAACCTAAGATTTTTGCATTTCTGACAAGCTCCCAAGTGATATCGATTCAGCTGGACCATAAACTACACTTTCAACAGCAAGATCTTATCTGGTGACTTCCAACTTCTCTGCTCCATAGAAAGCCTGACTCTTCTCAATAATCTCATTCTATTCATTTCTTACTCTACAGGGAGAAGCAACATGGCATTAACCACAACTATGTGTCCAGTGGAGAGGAACAGGTGTTCCCTCTCTGTCTTTAAGATAAGAAAAGCTGTGACAGGTTAAGGGACTCACACAAGGCTGAATGGCAGAATTCTCTAATGTAGAAGGAGTTACTTCAGTGTCTGTCTTTCTTGCAAACAGACTTACATTATGTTTAAACACATAGAAACAACCTAAAGAGCATGTCTAGCTTGAGTCTGATGAAAGTCCAACTCAATAGGATAAGCAAAGGACCAAGCACACCTCCTGTTGCATTCTTTTGTCTCTGTTTCTTTTCAATTCTCAAAGGGGCTCTTGCTTTGCTCATATCCCACTAGGCTACCAACTGACAAGAGCTGATGGAAGATACCCAGGGAAGCCCTCTCCTCTCCTCTATAGTGGCTATCCTCCATCACAAAATACGCTTTCCTTGAATATTCCTATGAAGTGGTGCCTGTCATTCTTTTTTATGTGGGTAAAGGCCAATAGTGTGCTGTGAATGTTTAACAAATGACTGTTAGGAAAAAAAGAGGACTTGGCCAAACCGGTTTGGCTCAGTGGATAGAGCATCGGCCTGTGGACTGAAAGGTCCCAGGTTCGATTCCGGTCAAGGGCATGTACCTTGGTTGCAGGCACATCCCCAGTGGGGGGTGTGCAGGAGGCAGCTGGTCGATGTTTCTCTCTCATTGATGTTTCTGGCTCTCTATCCCTCTCCCTTCCTCTCTGTAAAAAATCAATAAAATATATTTAAAAAAAAAAAAAAAAAAGAGGACTTGATTTGTGGCATTCGCCAATTGCCATGGTGTAAAATGCTCCCACTCTGGCCAATTTCAAGTTACCAATGGGACTTTTCTGAACATGGAATTAGAAAGAGATGAGTACAAGCTGGTACTTCAGTATATCACAAGTAAAACCTATAAGTTTAAAGCCAGACAATTAGAGCTGTATATTCAGTAAAGATATGCAATTGTTTTATAAACCTTCTTATCACCTCCGTTTACTACAAAATTAAGATGAGTTGGCAAGGTCTTTAGGAGTTAATATTGTTTTTTTAATTAGAAAGTATTCAGCAGAAATGTTCTCATCACATAAAGTAGGCCCTTGGTCTACAGTAGCTTTGATAATAGGTTTCTTTGTCTACTACTGACTTATTACCTTGGACCAGAGAAATTGAATTCCCTTCCTGCTGATTCCCATACATTCTATAACCTGCTGGAAGAGAAAAAAAAAATCTGCTACTCATGCTTAAATTAAAATTATTAACAGCATTTTTTTTTGTTATACTCCAGTTACGTATCTTAAGAAAATTTTTTTCAAACATTGTAAAGGTGTTTAAAAAATATTTACTCATGAATTGAGCTTGCTATTTGAAGGAAAGGAGATAAAATTTTTATATAGGAACAAAAAGATCTTATGCCTTCTGATCTAGTGTTTCTTAAAACTTTGTAAGTGATCAGTTTCTACTAGTTTAAGAATAATGAGGTTGAACTTAAATTATAAACTTTAGGAATTTTATATTCTTTGACAACTTTTAAGGGTTATAGAAGTTCAAACTTTTTTACCTGGGAATAAATGGAAGGTGACTATAAGTGGTTTGCTAAATGATCACATATTATTCCCCTTCTTGTATAGCCATATCTTTTGCAATGTGACTTTGCAGCTTTCCCCCCCCCAAAAAGGTAAGGTTTACTTCCCTACCTCTTGAATGTGAGCTGCCCCATGACTTTTTGGCCAACTAGAGTTCAAAGCAGCATGTGCAGTGGGAGCCTAGGCTTCAGGGAGCCTTACAGGAGCTACCACCTGAGGCTTAGGGAAACTTGGTGCCATGTGAAGAAATCCAGGTTAGCCTGGGGATGAGAGGCCACATAGAGTAGAGAGGAGCCATCAGGGGAGCTCCCTACCCACACCCAACCAGACTTGCACTGACCCAGCAGCTATCACACCTGAGCCCAGCCCAATTGTCAATCACAGAATCTTGTGCTAAATAAATAGTGTATGGTTAAGTCACTAAGTTTTTCGGTGTTTTCATAGCTAAAACTAACTATTCCAGTTACTTACAGAGAAAACTCAAAGGCACACCAACCCAATGCAATATGTGGATCTTTCTTTGTGGAGGAATGCTGATTGAAATCAAACCAACTGTAAAAGGGCATTACTAAAGCAGTTGGCAAATTCTAAAATAAAATGAATATTAGATGTTATTAAAGAATTATTGACAATTTTGTGAGATGCGATAATGGCATTGTGCTTAGGTTTTAAATAGTCCTTATCTGATATATACACTAGAGGCCCAATGCACAAATTCATGCATGGGTGGGGTCCAGACGGCCTACCCCAACGGGGCCCATCTGGCTGGGCTGGTAAGGGGGGAGGGGATGCAGGAGTTTGGCTGGCTGACCCACCCTGATTGGGGTGAGGGGGCGATCAGGGGTGGGGCAGGCAGTTGGCCTGCCAGGCCTGCTCCCTATCAGGGTGGAGGGGCCAATGGGCGGGGCCGATGGTGGACCTGATCAGGCTGGTTGGCTGCTGCAGTGCACATCATAGCAACCAGTCATTCCAGTCGTTCTGTCGTTCTGGTCACTTGGCTTTTATATATATATATATATATATATATATGCACACACACATATATATAAAATACAAATTTACATAATATATAAAATAAATATCTACACATACACACACATATGCATAAAAATCATTAGGGGTAAGAAAAAAAAAAATTATGCTTGAAATTTGCTCTAACATACACCAGCAATGAAAAAAGGAAGAGTGCATAAAAAGAAGAGGTAAAATAGGCAAAATGTTATGTAATAACTAGAGGCCTGGCGCATGAATTTGTGTGTGGATATGCTCCCTAGGCCTGGCCTATGATCAGGGCCATCTTCTCCAGCTACCCACAGCCGGCCCCACCCCCAGCCATCACCCACCCTCAGTTCTCCACTCACCATTGGGTGATCGGAGCCTGCCAGTGGGGGGGGGGGGGGGGGGGCGGGGGGGGGCGGGGGACGACCAAGAGGTCAGCCATTCCACTCGCTCGCCGACTCCGCTCCCACCATGGGTTGCCCCCTGTGTGTGGGGCACCTGGCAGGGCGGGGACCTTGACCTGGTGCCACCTGCATCCCCCACCACCCACCCCCGGTTCCCCATTAGCCATTGGGCGATCAGAGCCTGCCAGCCAGGGAAAGGGACTGAGAGATGGTCAGTGTGTCTCATAGTGACGGGCCGAGCAGTTGTTCCGCCGTTAGGGTCATATTACCCTTTTATTATATAGGATGTTCAAAGATTGATAATAGGTACATGGCAGTTTGTTATGCTATTCTTTCTACTTTTGTGGGTATTTGGAAATTTCCAAAATAATTTTTAAAAATATTTTACCTGGAAAAGTTTCTTAAAGTTATTTCTGGGACTTTTCCAAGTACCTGGAAAGAAAACAAACATTAAATAGAAATACCATGTAATACAATCACTGGGCTGTCTGCTCAAATAACCAATAAATTTCACACTGCCACTGTGGCAGCAGAAGGAATCAAGTAATGGAAGTGAATATTAGATTAGCTAAAAATCCGTGGTAAAAGTCAAGAAAGTAAACCCAAATTGCACTTAATGAAAATTACAAAGTTAATAGGGCAAGGACAGGGAACTTGGATATTCTGACTTTAAGTCCAGTGTTGTTGTTTTTTTGCAGTAACCCTACTACACCTTCCCTTTAATTTTATTCAAATGGCCAAATCGTGTAAGCAGGGCTCTTCTGGTTGCAAGTGACAGAAATGCAAACTAAATTAACTTTAGCAATGAAAGGTTAACTACTAGACAGATTAGTTAAGGTAGTAATCACTAGTTGCTTAAAAAGTTAAGCCCCCAAATCTCATTGGCTTAACACAGTGAATACTTATTTTTTGTTCATGCCACTTTTCAATGATGGCATTCTGGTCAGATGACTTCAGGATCCACCCTCCTTCAAATCTTCAGCCTCCTACCCAATGGAAAAGGAAAGGAAATGAAAGATCCCTCTTGGGACATGTTTATGAGCTAAACCTGGAAATAGGTTAAATGTGTTCAGCCACAGTTGGTGAGAACTCAAGGCCATACCCACCTTCAAAGAAGGCTAGGAACTGTAGCCTAGCTTTGTGCACAGGAGGAAAATGAAATAGGTTTCAATCTCTCCACTAGATTTTATGCCTGGGGAGACAGTGGTATATCAGGCACAATAGGGTCCAGGATTCTACACTTCTTCTTCCTTTCTTGGCCCTATTATATTCCATCTCAGCTCTGCCTTATTCTGTCTTCTGGTTTCTTGTTTGTCTACTGTGGGATGTTCAGGCATCGTACTGCTTAGAAATGTAACTAGTGTGCAGGACATAGATACCAACTTCTGCATCTCACAATATTAAGTTTAGCCATTCATTGAACCAACATGGTTTCTAGTGGAGTAACATATGGCAGAAATTGTAAAGCTGGTATGCTGAGTACTAACGTTTAGGAAAAGTTAAAATAATATGCTCAGTTTTATGTACAGGAATAACATATAGGAAAATGGGACAAGGTAGAGCATTCTATGCTAGAATTATAGTGCAAAGTGCTCTGAGAATCCAGAGGAGAGTGGATGCGTGGCCCCAGGGTTGGAGAAGCTTCTCAGGAAGGTGATTGCACTTTCCTCTCCGGAAGGAGGGATATTTAGGAAGAGGATAAAATCCATGTGGTTGGAGCAAAAAGGCCATGGGGTAGATGGGCAACAACAAGACATAAGGAAGTCTAAATACACAAGTCTTAACTACCAAGCTCAAGACTTTGAATTTGTTTTCACAAAGATTCTCTCCTTGACCATAGCCAGACTCCTCTGAGGCCTCTTTTCAACTAGGCCTCAACTTTGGCCCATGAAAACCTGAGCAAACACTAGTGTAATTTCTGACAGCTCAAGGCCACATCCCTGGGATGACTCTAGTCCAGCCGTGGGCAAACTACGGCCCGTGGGCCGGATCCAGCCCGTTTGAAATGAATAAAACTAAAAAAAAAAAGACCGTACCCTTTAATGTAATGATGTTTACTTTGAATTTATATTAGTTCACACAAACACTCCATCCATGCTTTTGTTCCGGCCCTCCGGTCCAGTTTAAGAACCCATGTGGCCCTGGAGTCAAAAAGTTTGCCCACCCCTGCCTAGTCCCTGTTAAAGTGGCTGCCTTAGGACACTCAAGGCTTCCAAGAGAATTTACTGTTTGTTTCAGCCAATACCTCAAGATAGAGCTCATCTCTCAGCCTCAGTGGGAGGATAGAACCCTCACTCTGATGGGTGCCAGTTAGCAAAACCAGACAGGTTTCATATAGACCAATCCCCTTCCCACTTTTTGTGATTTTTCACTTCCCTGACTCTGCTAAGCCCCCACTCACTGCCCCCCTACCCCCTCATTCTTCCAGTAAAACTCCCAGACACCTCTATACAAACCAAAGCTGAGTTCAATTCACACTGGCCGGGCGGCTCAGTTCGTTGGAATGTCATCCTGTACACCAAAAGATTGTGGGTTTGATTCCTGGTCAGGGCACATATCTAGGTTACAGGCTTGATCTCTGGTCCCGGCACATACAGGAGGCAACCGACCGATGTTTCTCTCTCGCCCTCCCTCTCTCTCTAAAATCAATAAATATATCCTCAGGTGAAGAAAAAAATATTGAATTTAGTTCACAATGGACCCTTTTCCCTATGGCAATAGCATATTACTGATTAAAATCTTCCCTTCCTTGTTAACTAGCCTCCAGCTTTTTCTTTGACAGTTTCCATAATGGAGGCTTTGAGTCAGAAAGTAACCACGTGCAAATCGTCTGTCTGTTTGGGTTGTTGTTGGTTTATGTCTGTGGTAAGGTGATGTGATGGGTGCAGAGATGATGGGGAGCCAGGTGATGCCACACGCCTGGAGTCTGGAGAGGAAGCTGATGGAAGTAGTGTGGGCAAGAGAAGGTGAGACCTGAGCCTCAGCCTTAGTCACTGAGAAAGAAAATGAGAGAAATTTCTGAAGTAGAATTTGCAAGATTTGGCTGCTGACTGCAGGAGGCCATGAGAGACACAGAAGAGCTGAAAAAGCATCTGAAGTTTCCAGATGGGGTTAGGGACGGAACACCCCATTGATTTGTTGCTTCAAAGGAGAAATATAATTCATTTGAATCTTATTTCCACATGTTTAAGCTATAGGAAGAAAGTTATCAAAGAAAAGTTCACTGGGAAGAGATTTGGGTATCAGAGGTTTTTAAAGCAATTATAGAACAAAGCAGAAGTTACACCATATAAAGTGTGATTGCGAAATAGTACATATGATGTTTCCAAGTGAAAACCAAGGTTAGAAACCAGTCAACAACTTTGATCTTGCTAAATCTCCTCAGTTTAGAGAACTGAACGCATATATAAACACACAAATGTACTTTTTTTTAAAAAAAAGTTTATTTCCTTTTTGCATTTAAAATCCTAATAAAAATTAGGGGAGTCCATAAAATTATGCTATCTACTATTCACAGTAGTTTTAGTTTGTAAATGTTTAACAGGAAACAAATCACAAGACTAAACATTTCAATGGAGAATTTCTAAATGACCTTACCTGGAACAACACACAGGTTTTAAAGGACTCATAGCAAAGATTTTAGAAAAATAAGGGCAGAGATTGAATATCTACCACAAATATTGGGAACTAGAATTGAAAAAAGTGTCCAAAGACATCTTCATTCTTAAAGTCCTTTTGAAAAAAGGGTATAAAATGCCTGATGTCCCCCCAGAGTCAACTTAATGTGGCAGAATTGAACCAAGAGAAATTAGAATACTTCTTTAAAATTATTCAACAAAAGTAATTGTGTTTTCATTTGTTCTGAATAGATAGGGTTTTATATACTTTTAATAAGAATAGGATACTTAGCACCATTAACCAATTTCACTTAACTCCAAACATTAAATGTTGAAAATGTAAAATGTAATAACAGAATTCACATCATGAGGAGCTTCACATTCCCAGGTTGCAGCCAGTTCTGCGTCCTGCACAGAAGATGATGGGGGAGAGGGGAGAGGCAAACACTTCTCCTGCCAGCTTTGAAGAATGACCTTGCCCCACAGGTAAAGCCCAATGACAGGGTGGCCCTGGGAGCTGCAGGGCAGTGGTGGGAGGCACAGAGGTCCCAAGAAAGCCATGGATCTTCCCTCCCAAGTCGTGAGTGCACAGTCTTGCCTCCACCACCTACTGTCTACAGGATTCATAGTGAGTCACTGGAACCTTCTAAAATGGAGAATCATGAAAGCTTGTCTTTAGTAGAGCTTTGGTTTGTGTACATGTATGAGGATGAAATGAGATAGTTGATGGAAAAGTTGTTTTGTAAAATGGGAATTCTGTTGATGTTGTTCTAGTACTAATCATAATATTGCAAAGCTTGGGGAGAAGTTGAGAGGATGATGATGTCAAAGCAACTTAATGTCAACCACCTAAATCTTTTGTAAGTCCCAGAATTACACAGATTATACCTTTCCATGTGGTGTGCTGATTCAATTTACAAGGCAAATATCACCAGAAGTTTATTTTAGGGTTTCTTTTTTTTTTTTCAAAAATGTTTGGCTTTTCTTTTAAGTAATACTGGCTCATGATCTCTCTCATACCAAATGTTCAGGCCCGTGGCTATAACCTATGGTATGAAGGAGATTGTGAAAACAGTCAGTGTTCTCAGTACCCCCTCTCTAGAGAGGCAATGACACATGGTGAAAAGAGCAAGGTGTTTGCTCTTGCCTCCTTTGTCAAATACTAATTGAGCATAATAGCCTGGGTCGATTTTTGGGTTCCTCGTTTCATTCCATTGACCTATATGCCTGTTCTTGTGCCAGTACTAGGCTGTTTTGATTACAGTGGCTTTGTAGTATAACTTGATATCCAGTAATGTGATTGCTCCAACTTTGTTCTTCTTTCTCAAGACTGCTGCAGCTATTCAGGGTCGTTTTTGGTTCCATATAAATTTTTAAAGTATTTGTTCTAGATCTGTGAAATATGCCATTGGTATTTTAATAGAGAATGCACTGAATCTATAGATTTCTTTGGGTAGTATGGACATTTTAATAATAGTGATTCTACCAATCCATGAACATGATATATTCTTCCACTTTTTATATCTTCTTCTATCTCTTTTTTTAAAGTTCTGTAGTTTTACTGAGTACAGGTCTTACCTCCAGTTGTTTATTCCTAAGTATCTTAATTTTTTGTTACAATGGTAAATGGGATATTTTTTTTCAGTTTCTCTTTCTTAGAGTTCATTATTGGTGTATAAAAATGCCATTAATTTCTGGGTGCTAAGTTTGTATTCTGCTACATTGCCAAATCTACTTATTACATTTAGTAGATTTTTGGTGGAGTCTTTAGGGTTTTCTATGCACAATATCATGTCATCTGCAAATAATGACAGTTTCATATCCAATTTGGATGCCTTTTATTTTTTCTTCTTATCTGATTGCTGTAGCTAGCACTTCCAGTACTATGTTGAATAAAAGTGGTAAAAACAGACAACTCTGTCTTGTTCCTGTTCTTAGGAGAAATGGTTTCAGTTTATGCCCACTGAGTATGAGGTTGGCTGTAGGTTTGTCATATATGGCCTTTACTTAAAGACAGTCTCTTTAATAAATGGTGCTGGGATAATTGGACAGGTATATGCAAAAAAAAATGAAACAAGACCACCAACTTATGCCATACACAAGAATAAACTCAAAATGGAAGAAAAAATGTAGGCATCAAAATATCAGACATCTCACATAGCAGAATTTTCACTGATACAATGCCTAGAGCAAGAGAAACAAACGAAAAAATAAACAAATGGAACCACATCAAAATAAAAAGCTTCTGCACAGCAAAAGAAATGAAAAGAGAGCCCACTGTATGGGAGAACATATTTGCCAATGACACATCTGATAAGGGGTTAATTTCTAAAATATATAAGGAAATCATACAACTCAGCAAAGGAAGACAAAGAAATTTAGAAATGGGCAAAGGGCCTGAATAGACACTTCTCCAAAAAGGACATCCATGTGGCTAAGAGACGTATGAAAAAATGCTCAACTTCATTAATTATAACAGGTATTCAAATTGAAACCACAATGAGGTACCACCTCACACCTGCCAGCATGGCTACCATCAATAAATCAACAAACAAGTGCTCGCAAGGATGTGGAGCAAAAGGTATCTTAGTACGCTGCTGGTGGGAATGCAGACTGGTGCAAACACTATGGAAAACAGTGTGGAGTTTCCTCAAAAAATAAAAAATGTAACTGTCATTTGATCTAGTGTTCCCACTTCTAGGAATATATGCTAAGAAACCAGAAACACCAATCGGGAAGAATATATGCATTCCTATGTCCATAGCAGTATTATTGACAATAGCTAAAATATGGAAACAGCCCAAGTGCCCATCAGTAGATGAATAGAATAAAAACTTGTGGTATGCTCTAGCTGGTTTGGATCAGTGGATAGAGCATTGGCCTGTGGACTAAAAAGTACCAGGTTTGATTTCAGTCAAGGACACATACCTAGGTTGTTGGCTCAATCCCTGGCCCTGGTTGGGATGTGTGCAGGAGACAACCAATAGATGTGTCTCTCTCACATCAATGTTTCTCTCTCTATGTCTCTCCCTCTCCCTCCCACTCTCTGTAAAAATCAATGGAAAAATATCCTTAGGTGAGGATTTAAAAAATAAAACTATGGTACATTTACACAATGGTATATTATGCAGCTATAAAAAAAGGAAAGATTTCTTATCTTTTGAGACAACATGGAGGGACCTGGAGAGTATTATGCTAAGGGAAATAAGCCAGTCAGAGAAAGACAAGTATCATGTGATCTCACTTATATGTGGAATCTAACGAACAAAATAAACTGATGAACAAAATAGATCCAGAGACATTGAAGCATGCAACAGACTGATGAATTTCAGAGGGAAGAGGGAGGGGTAGACAGGAAGAAATTAACCAATGCACTTATGTGCATATATGCATAGCCCATAGATAGACAATAGTGTGCAGGAGGTCTGGGGAGGGGGCTGGAGTGGGGTGGAGAGAGTCAATGGTGGGGGGACTGGGGGGAATATCTGTAATACTTTCAACAATAAAGATAAATTTAAAAAGAAAAGAACAAGGTGTTTGGATTCAGACCTGGTTTAAGTTCACAAATGGCCACTTGCTTTGTGCCTTTGCAGAGGTGACTTTAGACCCTCTTTGGGCCTCATTTCCCCACCTGCAAAATGGGAGTAGAGAGGAATAATACCTGCCTCACAAAACTGTTATGAGTACGCCGGGCAAGGTGCACAGTGTGCCTAGCAGGGGCTTGGCCAGCAGACACGTGCTCCTTGAACAGTAACAAGGGCTGCTCACATCACCCAGTGGCAGCCACATTGCTCCTGAGTCTACGGAGATTTCTAGTTGGAGCCATACTGTCTGCTTCCCCTTCCAAGGTGGGAAATTCATAATGGTTTTCTCATTTATTGACTACATTTTATACATTTTATTCATATGATGCATAAGAATGAAATGAGAATAAACAAAATATATAGACTGAGTCCTGGAAATTAGCACACTGTGTAAGTATTGATCATCTAGCTCTGATGAAGTAAAAAATCAACAACAAAAAACCTGGCCCTAGTCGGGGCATGTACTGTGATGACATTTACTACATCTTAAAAATAATGTTGATATATTCAGTTTAAAAAATTTGAAAAGGCATCAAGAGAATGATCTAGGACTGTGGTCGGCAAACTGAGGGTCGAGAGCCACATGCGGCTCTTTGGCCCCTTGAGTGTGGCTCTTCCTAAGCCTTAGGAGTACCCTAATTAAGTTAATAACAATGTACCTACCTATATAGTTTAAGTTTAAAAAATTTGGCTCTCAAAAGAAATTTCAATCGTTGTACTGTTGATATTTGGCTCTGTTGACTAATGAGTTTGCCGACCACTGGTCTAGGAGATAACATACTTATGAGCATGAAAAACAGAGTTCCTAAAACTACTGTAATAATCATAACCTACATGTCTTTTCCCAGAGGAACAATTGTAAACCTACTTTTGCCTACCCCCAGAACACCAGTAATCACTATATTTTTATTAATAAAAGCATAATATATATAGCATAACATTCAATTACTTCCATTTCCATCTAAATTTGCATTTATTATAACCTTACATAAATTAAGGGATTTTAATTATTTTTAAGTTGTTACCTTAACAGTTGCAAAAAACAAATGCATGTTCATTTGCTTTTCTTTAAAGAACATCTAAAGGAAAAATGGGAAATGGATTCAACATAGATTGTTATACCGAACAATAAGCTTTGTCTCAGTTCTGGCTAGGAGACAAATAAAACTGTTGGGACAATATAAGCATTTGCAATATCT
The DNA here is from genome assembly GCF_028538775.1 of Myotis yumanensis. Lineage (NCBI taxonomy): Eukaryota > Metazoa > Chordata > Mammalia > Chiroptera > Vespertilionidae > Myotis > Myotis yumanensis. The sequence continues at coordinate 126,425,319 of NW_027223754.1, read as the reverse complement.
CTTTAGTTTCTGTTGAATGAGGCCCCTGAAAAGGTGCTAACAGATCACAGCATGTACCAGCAGAGCACCTGGATTAGTGGGTCTTGAATATGTTGCTTGCTTGTGATTGCAAAGGTCAAATCAGCAATTCTGAAGACCTTTATTGTCCTGTAACAACTCATCAAACCTGGCCAAAATGACAATTAAGGGATGATAATTACTTTTTTAAAAAAACATAGCTTTCCATTCCCCCTGGCCTATGAGGCTCTCAGATCATTGCCTTCCTATTTCTCCACTTTTTAGTCCCTCCCTTCTCGCAGAGAGTGAGTCCACATGCAGATCTAAGCTGTGTTTATTTCTTTCCACCTCTTTTCTTGCTGTCAAAGCCATGACTACAAACCCCTGCCATCCACCTTCCATCTCTAGTTCTCTATTTTCCTCCCCGACAGTAGCTTGAACCATGTAACCATTTGCTTGCCAGAAGCTCCTAGACTAGTGAACTTTGCTATCCTTGGCTACATGTATGTGACTTGTGTCATGGGCCCTCCTAGTTGGAGAAAGGTCATTGTCTCTTCATTGCTATCCATTCCCAGGTTGACCCTCTGTTTACATATGATCCAGAGGCAAGGATGTGACTGTAGTGACAAAGCCAGAGAGAAGGGTTGGTTTGGAACAAAAAAAGTTGCCTCAACTTGAGCACATTCTTCAAATTTGATGCCTTTTCAAAAATTTTAAACCGAATATATGGACATTATTTTTAGGATGTACTAAATATTATTACAGCAAAGAATGAAAAAGGTGAGCCGCAGGTAGATGGCAGTTAATCTTCCATCTAAAAGGGGGCCTCTTTTGGTGCTTGCTTTTCTGTCAATCATCAATAGTCAGCAGAGGCCCCTCCCACAGATCCATCATCTCCTCTCATGGCCCCACCCTTAAGCCCCAGAGACCTGTATTTTCTGTGTGCCTCCTTTCCTGCTATAAGAACGTGACTAGTCTTGTATTTTACATTGGAATAAATTTTTTAAATTCTCAACATCAGACAAGAAAAGAGAACAATAATGCAATGCATATATATGTGTTTTTTATACCTGCTAAAGTCCTTTTTATCTTCAATACCCTATGCTGCGTAGGTCTGGGAGATAATATATCCCCTTATATTATGAGGAAACTGAGGAACATGGTGGTGAATGAACTTTTCTAAAGTCACACCGTCATTAGAATCCAATCCCTGGATTTCTCATGCAAATACAATAAATTGGATCCCAACTTTTGTTGGGATTAACATAAGTTAATAGGTCTTACATTATGAAAGATATTAGAAGAGTCTAAAAGAAACCAGACTATAGACAAGTGAATATTTTAGTACTTTTCTATTATTATTTTCATTATTATTAATGATCCCCTAGTGGTATATTTTAGGGTATTGATGAGTCTTGACCTTGGATGCCACTCCATTATGCAATTATTAAGTGTCAGAAGAATTGATGGCTTTTAGAAAGTAACAGCAAAGCTGGAATTAACTCCCAGCGAGTACATGGAGCTGACAGCAGCTGATGAATGAGTGTGAGTTCAGAAAAGAGGTGATTATGAAGGAAATCACAAGTCCCTGCTCCCTGAATCTCCCAAATCAACTTAACTTGGCTCAGATTAGCATCTGTGTTTTTCCCACTATCACTTTGGACTCCAGTGGTAGCGGGAAGTAAAGCCCTCTTTTATTTATTTATTATTATTATTTTTTATTTTCTTTATCACCAATGAGCTGGAAGATGCTGATTTGTGGATTGCTGTGTTAAGTGAAAATCAATCCTTTGACCTGGGAAGATATTTTTATGGTCACTTGGAGTTTCAGAAGGCTCTGCTGTCTTCTGATTTTGTCAACATGATCTGAATGTAGGTTAGAAACATAGTAGTCCAACTAATAAAATAAAATTTGGAAGGGGAAAATATGTCAGGAAAAAATGTCCCTTAACACAGAAGGATTTTTTTTAAGTCAAGAAGACAAACAATTCCTGGAAGAATGGGAGACTTTTTGTATCAAAATTAGCTTTGACCTTTGGCTTGAGTGGCATGTTCCCTCTGAGGGTTCTTTTAAATGGGACCTCTACCGCTCTGGGGTGATTCTGAGCCCCAGAGTCTTTGGAGAGAAATCAGGCCCTCTAGTCTCCAGTGCATGGCATTTGGCTGGCACTCCATTGCCACGTGCGTTGGCAGATCCCGCTGGATCTAACCTCTTCTGCAACGCCAAAATCTCCAGGGGGACTTCCGAACTTGCAACATCAGTCTCGCAGAGGAACTGTGATGCTGTCAGCACCGACCAGTGCACAAACACAGCCCGCAGACAGCCAGCAAACCTCACCATAATGTAATCATGAAGATGATGATGGCCTTCTCAGTAGGCCACACTTGTCTTCTCTGGGGAGACTCTCTGAAAACTGTGGAAGTAGTGAAGGTGGGCAGACATATAAGGTCTAATTCGTCAAAGCATGTTTTCTCCACAGTGTTAGGGGGGCAGAGGGAGAGATGGGGAGAGGAAGAGGAGATGAGGAGGGAGGCAGCAGGGGAGCAGAAAAGCAGGAAAAGTTTTCAGGTCAACAGAGTCACCTATTGCTACACTAAGAAATCATCTTGCGTTCAGTGGCATGGCTTCTTGGTAGAGTACTGGGGTGACTGCCAGTCATTGAAGGAGGAAGCAGCGCTGTAAGGCAGGCACAAGATAAGCATTAAAAGGTGGAAAACGATGCCCTTCACCTGCTGCTCCAAGTGCTTAGACCCCTATTTGGAACTGGGGAGTCATTGTCCCACTCCGGGTAGCTCTTCCTCATCACTGCAGTCAGAACCACAGATGGGAGAGGAGTCCTAGGTAGGAAAGTGTGCCTTCAGCAAACATACATATCCTGGAGCTGAGATTCCACAGAGAGTTCGGGAATGTAAGAGAGAAATGGGGAGCAGTGCCCAAGTTGGAGAGGAAAATGGCAGTGTGAGAAGTGGTAAACAAGAGCATTCAAGAAGTTTAGCTCCTCCTCCACCCTCCACTCCACCCGGGACCCGCTTTAAGAGCTTCTCCATATTCTATTCTTGGCCCCTTTTTTTCCTAGTATACTTTCAGCAACCTCAACAAACTCTCTTTTCCCCTTTTCTTTTATAATTTATCTCTTCTTTCTGGTTTGAATGGCTGAAGTTTTGCTGTTCATTGTTTTTAGCCATCCTAAGTCCATTTTTCTAAGTAGTAGGAGTAAATAAATAAATACACACATAAGTAAATAAATGAGGCCACTCTCCTGGTTTTTGAAAGGGTTAAAGAGAATAAAATGGGGCCGAGAAAAACTTATTGTGCTTAGCAGATATCTTGCAGAAAGCTTGAAGCCTTGAGCACGGCATAGCTCAGATAACCAGAAGACACCTGGCATGGGAGAAACCAAGGATGGACTGGACCCTTACGGCAGCAGAACGGCTTACAACCAGCAAAACTTAATACAAACCTATCTCTCCCCACTCTCTTCACTGATGCCTTTCTCGGTCTCAGCCCACCTGCACTCAGGTGCCTGCAATAAAAATCTCTTTTGATACATTATGGCCTCATGTCATAGGTACGCAACCCCGGCCCACTCCGAACCTTTCTGTTTTAACTATCTCCGTGAAAAGAACTTCAAACTGAGTCGTTGGTCCTGAGGCTTTTGTGCCACAGCCCGGTTCACTGGCCTGTTCTGTGGTTGTATAGATGTAGAAGTGAACAAAGCTAATCTCATCTCTGTATTCTGGATTTCCTTCATGCATTGATCAACCTCACTGTCCCTAGAAAACATATCAGAGCCTCTAGTTAATGATTACTTGTGTTCCATAAAATGTATCCATAAATATGTTTATTAGTAATGTGGAATGGCATGACTATCAAGATAAATATCAAGCTGATGAGAGTATCTACAATAATAAAAGACAAACATGCAAATTGATCGTACCTTCGCTATGCCTTAAGCCACGCCCACCAGCCAATCAGAGTGACTATATGCAAATTAACCGGACCAAGATGGCAGCCGGCAGCCACGGAGCTGAAGCAAGCAGGAGACTTGGTTGCCCCATTGATGGAGGAAGCCAACTTCCCGCCTGCCGCGGCGGCTCTGAGCTCCACTCAAAGCAACAAAGTTTCAATTATAGAAGGTAAATAAATCCCAGAATAAAAAAAAAAGAAAGAAAGAAAAAAAGGAGAAGCTGGGAGCTTCCGTCGCTGGGGGGGGGGGGGGGGGGGGGCAGGCTTGGCAAGCCTGAAAATGGCCCTCAGCCCCTCACCCAGACTGACCAGGTACCCCAGTGGGGTCCCCCCACCCTAAAGGGGGTGTGGCCAGCCTAAAAACAGCCATCAGCCCCTCACCCAGGCTGGCCAAACCTCCATGGGGTGAGGGTCCCCAATTGGGGGGGCTTGACCAGCCTGCAAACAGCCATCAGCCCCTCACCCAGGCTGGCCAGGCACCCCAGTGGGGACCCCCACCCTGAATGGGGTGTGTCCAGCCTAAAAATGGCCCTCAGCCCCTCACCCAGGTTGGCCAGGCACCCCAGCGGGACCCGCACCCTGATCTGGGACACCCTTCAGGGCAAACCAGCAGGCCCCCACCCGTGCACCAGGCCTCTATCCTATATAATAAAAGGGTAATATGCAAATTGACCCTAACAGCAGAAAGACTGAGAATGACTGGTCACTATGACACACACTGACCCCAAGAAGGCAGACACTCAATGCAGGAGCTGCCCCCTGGTGGTCAGTGTGCTCCCACAGGGGGAGCTCTGCTCAGCCACAAGCCAGGCTGATGGCTGCCAGTACAGAGGTGGTGGTGGGAGCCTCTCCCGCCTCCTCAGCAGCGCTAAGGATGTCCAACTGCAGCTTAGGTCTGCTCCCTGCTGGCAAGTGGACATCCCTGAGGGCTCCCGAGCTGCCAGAGGGATGTCTGACTGCCAGCTTGGGCCCGATCCCCCGGGGAGCGGGCCTAAGCCAGCAGGTAGTCATCCCCCGAGGGGTCCCAGACGGCGAGAGGGCACAGGCCAGGCTGAGGGACCTCCCCCCCGCCCCCCCGAGTGCACAAATTTTTATGCACCAGGCCTCTAGTAGATTATAAACAATCATTCACTGCAAGACCACCAGTAGGTATGGCCCCCTTGCACATACTACATTTGTTGCTCTTTTGTCTTGTCAATCATTAGTACCTGAGTTATACTATTTAAAAAGTACTGTAACATGGGTCTCTTAACAGAAAATAATTTGCACAAAACTGCAGGTACATCCTGTAAGTAAATTACCCTATAATAAAGTATGTTATATTCGAAGGAGTTCCCTGCATCATTTTTCTGTCTGGACATACCTTCTCGTTGTGGTAGTCATTACCCCTTTGCCCCCTGCCTTAACTCTCTGTATATATGTGCTGCTCCTTTTCCCACCAATGTAGGGTGGTTTATCTAATAATGAAAACAAAGGATGCCAGGCTCTTAAATGGAAGCTCTTTACCCCACTCCTATCAATCACCTCTTAGTCCTGTTTGTGTGTGTGTGTGTGTGTGTGTGTGTGTGTTTTCACCTATACTCCCATCTCCCCATTTTTGGCAACCATCAGCTTTTTCTCTGTATTTATGGGTCTGTTTCTGCTTTCTGTTATTAATTCATTTGTTATAATTTTTAGTTATAAAATTACATGATATTTGCCTTGTTCTATCTGACTTACTTCACTTCACATAATAACCTCTAGCTCCATGATGCCACGAATGGCAAGGTTACATCCTTTTGAAGTAATGGCTAAGTAACATTCCATTAAATACCACATCTGGATTTTTCTTGAAGCCATCTACTATCATCTCCTAAAATACTGTTTCCTGGGACACTAGTTTGGGAAACACTGCTTAGGCTTAAACTAGGATCTGTGCTACATGGGTGTTTATGCATGTGAAACATGTCCCTGAAGGAACACAGGTCCCTGCATGGCTGCCTGAAACCAGCAGCTGGAAGATTTAACGATTGAGTACTAAACTCCCTCTGGCCACCTGCCCAGCAGAGGCCCTGGAGTGAAGCTGTCCTCAGCAGAGTCCATAGCCACGCAGATGGGATGCCACATCCAAGAGTAGGTAACAGGAAGTCTGTGACTTCTCTTCTGGATGCTCACCCTCTCCGGGTTCACTTACTCTAAGTGAAGCCAGCCAGCTGCTGTGTTATGAGCAGCCCTATGGAAAGGCCACTTAACAAGGAACTGATTGATGTTTCTAGACAACAGCCAGTAGGAGTTGAGGCCACCAACAGCCACAAGAGTCAGCGTGGGAGCAGACCCTCTCCCAACAGAGTGGTAGGGCGACCGCAGGCAACCTTGACTGTAGCCTCATGAGAGGCCTGAGTCAGAGCCTCCCAGGCAGCCTGCACCTGGGTTTCTGACCCACATAAACTGTGAAATAAACATCTGTTGCTTTGCGTCACTAAGTTGTGGGATAATTTGTTCTACAGCAACAGATAACTAAAGCAATATGAGACAAATCCATGGTAGAGCACCAGATATGTAGTGCCCTCAGATTCTTCCAGCAGATTCACCTTTTATTCTCCTCTCCTTGCCGAGGAATTATAGAACTTGTGGGTCCCTGACATGATGATGAGCAGGGCTTGGTAGGCTGAGCACTGGAGATTTATAAGGATAAGAGTTCTGCTTTCACTGCCCTTGCATGCTCTGTGTCTAGCTCAACACCTGCCTCTTCTAGAAAGCAAATCAATGGCTTGTACCATCATCTTCATATCAGAGGACCTCTACTAAGTTATGAAGTATCTTTTTGTGTGTGTTTCTTTAAACCTGTATATCTGCATATCAACATATATATTTTCCTGAAATATGTGTCACCAATTTTGATCATCTAGGCCCCAGCTGTGGGGACCTGGTCCCCGGGAAGAACCCTCTGTCTTTTCAAGGGTTCTTTCTCCACTCCGTGTCTCTGAGCCAAAACTAAACCGAAGCTGAGCATTGAGCAGCACAAGTTTTATTCAATGGCCAGAGAATGGAGAGTGGGAATCAAACTCACAGATCAGATTCTTGTCCAGAGAAGACTGGGGGAGGTTAATATGGGGGCAACATAATGAAAGGGAGGCATATGCATTCGTTTTCGGGGAATGGGCCCATCTTTTCCCAGAATTGGGGCACCTGCCCTTCTCTTCCCTTATGTCGTATCAGTTGGATCTGTCCTGGCCCAGGCAGATGGGTCGATTAGCATGATAATGTATTATAATCAGGGTCTCCTGGAGGTCAGATTCAGCCCCTTCTTGGTTCAGGCCAGCTCTGGTCAGTTTTTGTTATACTAGCCCTCTTCCTTCTTTTGTAGTTTTCTGGTAACTGAAATGAAAAGTACAAAAGATTTCAACAGCAGGGGGCCTACAGCCACCAAGACATGTTGACACACAGTTCTGCTCAGTGATATGAATGAATGAAAAGGATTGCAGCAAAATGTACTCAACAAAGACCTGTCTTTATTCAGACAGACTTCGGAGTCATTGTGTTCAATGCTATAGCAGAAAAGGAATGAAACTGGCTTTGATCTACTAAACATCGGTGGGGCAGGTTTGCAGCACTTATAACAATTCCTCACCATCAGAATGTGAAAACAGAAATCACTGAGTTATTCCATTATTACTTACTCATTAAAAGTTATTTTCAGCATCTGTCACTTCCCCATTATAATTGCTTCTCCCTGGATTTATTCTCTTCATATAAAGAACTATTTTTTGCAGACAAATACGCCCTCTCTCCCATTTGTTCAAATTGAACTCAAACTCGGAAAAGCTCATGACCACATTTAGCACTGGAAAAGGAAAGATAAGGATCTTCTCTAACTTAATCCTACTGTAAATAGGCAATTAACCAATCTTCTATGGTGGGCCAGAGTGATGACCACCACTATGAATAAAGAATAGTATGTACCTGTTCACACACACACACGACGTACACAATCCCTTCCCCCCAAATAGCTATATGTTTCCCAATTAATATTTAAACAGTAAGGGATTTGGATCTCAGGGTAAAACTGATTACTACGGTGATACTTAAGACATCTTGAAATACAAATGATTTTCCGAAGCTGGACAGTCTGTAATGCCCAGGGCAGCACAACATTAACTTCCCCAGAGGAGAAAGCAGGTATAATACCCAGATTCATGGGCAAATGAATCTTTCACTGCTTTCATGCTTTACAGATCACATTTGCACATTTCAGAAACAGGCATTGTGTACAAAAATGTTGCCAGATTGACCATTTCCTCACAATTCTTCCACTTGGTACAATTTCAGTTTAATTGGAACCATCTATGCAAATGAGATAGCAAACAGCCCGCCAGGTGACCATTAGCAAGGAGTCGATCAGTGCAGACCTGCCCTGCTTGCTAATGCACAGCTGCTAAATGAGCGCTGGGAGCAGGTGATCACAGTTTCATCAGCACTGCAATTCTTCTACTGCTCGCCAAGCACAACAAAGTGGCAAAGCCTGGCATCTCCTAGAGGACTTTGTAACCCACAGAACCAGAGCCCCTCACTGTGAGCCTGGACGCACTACGGGCACAAAGGACCTCCCCAAACCTTGGACCCAGCCCCAACATTCACGGCACATGAACTGGGGGGTCAACAAACCCAAGAGGAGAGACTGTCATAAAAAAGATCCATGCTAGGCAACAGTGAGGGGACCATGTGATAAGGGCCTACCCTGATTGTTCCCATAGAAGTTCCTGATTTCATCCTGCTCCTCAAACACTCCTTTAAACATAATAGAGTTCCCGACAACCTAGGGTAAGACCGTCGCCGCAGTGTTGCGCTTGAGTCCTGTCACTCTACGTCCAGCCCCCACTGGAAAGCTGTGGATGGCGGTCCAGAGCCCAGGGCCACATACAGAACAGCAAAATGATTTAGGGGCTCTGGAGTCAGAAGACCTGGATTCAAATCCTAAATCCACTCTTTGCTGTGTGACCTTGGGCAAACAGCTTGACTTCTCTAGGTTTCATTTACACCCAGTAAAATGGGGACGATAATCGTACATATTTCACAGAGTTTTTATAGGATTAACAGAGATAATATTGTTCAATGCTTAGCAAAGTGTCTAGAACAAAACAAGTGTTCAACAGGTGTTTGCTAAGGAAAGCAGAGACCCGCCTGGTAATTATGTCTGCATTCTGACAATAGAGATCACTTTGAAGGAAAAACAAATACCCAGGTGTAACAAGGATCCTAAAAAGAAGCCTATTCTCGGTGTCCATTCCAGAGTCAGGCATGCCAAAGGCTGTCATAGGTGCAAAAACAATGGCAGGTTATAGTGAGCATTGAGCCTGCAAGATTGACTCCCAAACAAGGAAGGGAACGTACCTGGACCTGGAACCTCTGGGGCCATGTACTAGGTCAGGAAGGCACTCTCCTGGTGAGAAATGGGCACCAAAGCAGTTCCAGGGACACCAGATGGTGGTCGCAGCTTTGAATTGGACACCACGTGTCACTGAAATTCTCTCTCCACCCAGCTTAGCCAGACTTTGTATCCAGACTGTGTATTAATAGTTGATAAAATACAAAGATCATAATTTTAAAAGCACAGCAAGAAAGTAAGAGTGTGCTGACCAGGTTTGAAAACTTAAGAAAAACATTTCACTACTTTTTAAGTGACAACTATTACTATTGCCAATGTGAGACAACCAGTGGAACAGAGAGAAGGCAGGACCAAGCTCAGACAACCAAGTCACTCAAGGTGAGGTGGAGAAGGACGAAGGCATGAGCCCAGGTTAGGAAAAAACACCAGAGTGGCTGTAGTGGGCGAGGCAGGAAAAACGGCAGCGGGAGACTCCGCACACAGAGGCACTCAATAAATACTTGTTGAGTGGACAACTAAATTTTATTTTCATAGCAAGCCTATTAGTTAGGGTTGGTATTTTTCCATGTTGCATATGTGAAAGCAGAGGTTCATAGAGAAAAACACCTAATGTTACATAATTATAATATAGAAATTTTGAAAATCATTCTAGATTTTTTTTTTTTTTACTTTTGAGTTCATGCTCTATAATTTGTAAGTAGATGGAATCTATAATGTATCTATGATAACGCATGGTATTATTTTCATGATTTTGTTATTATTACTAAAATTACATTACAAAATCTTTTGGATGAACAAAATATGTATGAGCTCTGCCTTCTAGGAGCATGTCATTTAGCAAGTAAGAGAAGACAATTACACAAATTAATTTTCTCCTGCAATCTAAATGAGGTTGGCTTGAGCCACCTTCCAAGTTTCAATGCCTCTCCCAAGATGTCTGCCAATTCCATTGGGTCTTTGGTGTGGTCTGTCTTTGCTGCTTTGCTGCTGCCTATGCTGACTCAGTTTGGTACCACTGCAGCAGGAACATGAAACTCAGCCCCTTCTTATATCTTCACACAAACACACACACACACACACACACACACACACACACAAAATATATATATATATTTCTGTGTTCAAAAATGTTGCCAGATTGACCCTGTTATAGTAGAACTTACTGAAGGTTTACAAAGAAGAGGTTAACAGCTAATGGTGCATCCCACTTCAAATTAAACTGTAGGTCCAGGTTAGACATTAGATTTCTCTGTTCTTAAGACATTTTTTAGCCTATCAAGCAACCAGGCACTTTGAATAGCCATTTCACCCCCAGTCACGCAGACATAGTGTACATCGGCTGGCCTCTTTCCCCTGCACACATACATACTCCTCTCCTCTCCTTTAATTGTTCTTCTCAAAAGCACAAAGTTGCTCATCTCATTGTCTCTGTCAGAGGAGCATAGCCATCATGATCACTGTTCTCTCGGCTCCTGCTGAAGCCAGGGCCATCTTTTCCTACAAGTACCTTATCACCGTTTCAGTGTCATAAGAGTTATTCCAGTGCCAGCTCTTAAAATAACCCACTAAATGCCTGGCTACAACTGTATTATTAGAAGGTTAATCTGTTAATCCCAAGAAGATACCATAAAAATTTTAGATAGAAAAAAAAAGAATTACTTCCAGTTATGGGCATAGATAAAATCTTAAGAAAGGAGGTTAGATTTAAGAAGGGCATTCCAGGCAAAGGGGACATGAGCAAAGAAGAGCTACAAGTGTGTCTGGGAAATATGCTTGCTCTGGGATCCAGGATGAGAGGGATAGAAACGGGGAAAAAGATCGGGAAAGCACGCGGATGCCAGAGTGTAAAAGGGTTTGACAAGATCTCTATTTCATTCTGCAGAAGTTGGAAGCTACTTCTGAGCAGTCTTGGTGTAGAGATGAGACATATCAAAGATCAATTATTAATACAAAAGCAACTTTCCTCAATAGCAAAAAGATGTGCATGCAGAATGAAGAAAGACCATAGAGTTCGGGTTCAAGGTTTCTCCTGTCCATTTCCTTGACTCTTTAGGAAGCTCCTTTACTGTGATATGACCAGAAGATAGAAAGCAGAGGGAAGGAAGAGCATTCTTTCATGGCTGTTGCTAGAAAAAAAGAGAACTGACAAACAGGTCAGATACCCTTAACCCTGAGCACAGCCAGGGGATATACCAGAGCCAATAATTCTGATTATTTATTAAATGAGATTTTGTCATTGATAGTTTTCTTCCAATTTGGAATAGAGAAGGAGTTCTCCTCCTAACTGTGAAAACAATATGTATGAGCTTTATCTTTCAGGAGTCTGTCATTTAGGAAATAAAATAATACAGGTGCAAAAATAAGTATCTCCTGCAATTACGAGGTTGGTTTGAGCTACTTCTCAAGGGAGAATACATAGAGAGGGAGTATAGTTTGGCTACTTGTACAGACTATTTCTGCATAGGCTTTGGAGTTGGACAGATTTGGGGTTAAATCTACCTCTATAGTTTTCTAGCCATGTGACCTTGAACAAATCAATTAACCTCTTTGTGAGAACCAACAAAATACAATTGCAGAAGAGATTAAATATGTGCACCTCTGTCAGAGAGGTTCTAAAAGATGACATATGAAAAGTGTCTGGCATATAGTAAATGCTCGATAAATAAAAACTGTCATTATCGTCATCATCACCATCTTCATCATGTTATTCTTACTCCAAGATACTGCGGTTGTGGTGAAATGCCATGTCTGTCTCCATTATTGTGCTTTCTGGGCATCAGGATCCCTACATTAATCACTTCAGGGTGCCGCCTCTTCCTGGCTGGGTCCATGAAGAGAGATGCTTAACCCCACCTCTTCCGTTAAGACTTTTCCTGACAGCATAACCCCTCTTGTCCAGTCACCCCCTCATGCTCACCTCCTTCCCCAACACCCTTGGTCCATTGTCAACTCCTAGTTTCATTGTAAAGCCTTTCTACCTCTTTTCCTTAGCCAAATCCCAATTCTGTAAAGAGGAACTGGGCCAGCTGCTTAGAGAAAGAGGAAGATAACTGGGACCTAGCTGCCCTAAGGGGGGGTCTGCAAATTAGCAATGACAGTGCCATTCATATTTTTGCCTGGCACAAAGTAAGAACTCTATGATTGTTGTTGTTATTGTTTACATCATTATTTCAATGTTTGTTGAACCTAACTAGTTAATTAATATGTTAACTTTAGTACAACTTTACTTCCAATGCAGAAGTCTTGTGTAACACTGGAGCATAATGAAAAGGGTAAGGCAGATAGATAAAGTGAAAAGTAAATGTGCTTTTATAAAAATACATTTATTTCATTGATTTCAGAGAAAGGAAGGAAGAGGGAAAGAAACATCAATAATGAGAGAGAATCATTGATCGGCTGCCTCCTGTATGCTTCCTACTAGTTATCAAGCTCGAAACCTGGGAATGTGCTCTGACTAGGAATTAAACCCTAACTTCCTGGTTCATGGGTCGCTCAACCACTGAGTCACACCGGTCAAAGTAAATATGCTTTTAAATAGGCTTTTCCTGGTATATGTTAAAGGCATGATATAATGAGCCAAATGTTACAGTCAAAACAAACTCTAGTAAGTTTATTGGAGTCAAATCTCAGAGGTAATGGAAGAAATGCGGGAGCAAGATAAAATTAAAAGTTGTCAAATAGATCCATAAAATAAATAAATAATAAATAGTAAAATAAACACTGAATAAATACATCCATAAAGTACAGATATTTATAAACATTCATTTTGCTTCTCACACACCAAAAACCTCTATTTAAGCCTGGTCACTTCGAGGATTCTTTAGTTCTGTTTAGAATGATCCATCTTTGCTGCTCAGAGCTCCACAAGATATAAAATTCTTTAAGAATGGTCAAAGACCAAGCTTCCAGAACAAATGGTGAAAAGGTTCTTGAGTGTCTTGCCTTGACCTGAAACAGGTAAAGATGAGAATTCCTAAAATGTTCGTCTCTGAAGAAATAAGTCACAAAGCACAGATGGTGGCACCATCCTCCTGAGCATCACTTTGAGTGGCCTCATAGCAAGGGCTTGGCCCACGAAGGACTGCAGAGAGACCACTGAGCCAGAAGTCAGGGCTCCGGCATCGCACTAAATTACCTTGGGCAAATTGTTTCATCTCTCTGGGCTTTGTTTCTGTGACTGAAAAATGAAGGGATTTGGGTTGGAGACTCTGTACCTTCCTCCCAGTTTTTTGTTCTCTCCAGTCTGTGAAGCGTAGGAAGATAGTTCCCCTGAGAAGCCTGTGCCAGGAGGAGCAGATATTGTAAGCATCCAAACTTTCTGTGACTTTCTCTTTGTTCTTGCTACTTGGAAAATTTCTGAGATTGATTTTGCTACCGCAGGAACCATGAGAAAGAAAGGAAGCACTCATGGGAGTTTTAAACAAGGACATCTAAATCTTCAAAATATAAAGGTGAGAAACAAAACAAATGTATATGTATATGTCTATGTCTATGTCTATGTCTATGTATATGTATATGTATATGTATATGTATATGTATATGAATACGTATACGTATTATGAGCCCAGGATAACACAGCCCAGGATCTTCTAATGAGATAATTGTGTGTGAAAAACAATGGAGTAAAACTGCATTTAGAATTGAGGAAACCATGTAGGAACAATGAGTGGAGGATGAATCTATTTCCCTCATCTCTGGATGATGCCAGTATCAGGAAAGAATAGTTAGAAATAAAGCTTAGCAAAACTAGTTTTACTCCATGGATACTGTGAATTAAATTGCTATTATGTCTTTCAACAAATTCCAAAATACTTGGTTCTACAGATGATAAATTGTAATACAAATTAAATTGGTACTTAAATATTGGCCCTTAAACATTTTGAAATGTTATCATGGAGGGGAATAGCAAGAGTCCTTTTAAAATAATACTGTAAATAAGTTATATGAAGATCTATCCTGATAAATATCAAGACATTATTCATATTTTCTTCACAGTATGGTTCTAAATAAGAGTTATAGAGGGTAGTAAATGATCACTGTAGTACATCTACTTTTTGATATGAACAGATTTGTTATGTATAACAAAGGCGTTATGACTAAGTCATCTGTCTTATACCTCCTAGTATTCTTCTTTTGACAAATGTTGCTAATATACTAACTGAGAGTAACAGAAGTCAGACAAACTGGTTTGAGTTATAGCTCTGCCACTTATTAGCTGAGAACTAATAGCTGAGTGACGTTGGACAATGGACTTTTACTCTTGGAACTTCAAATTCTGTATTTGTTAAACAGGCTATAGTAATGTCCTCCTGGTGGAGTTTTTGAGAAAACAGCACTAAAAATATAATACATGCTCAATAAATTACTTTTATCTTGTTGTGGTGATGGTTATTGTTTTTATAACCTATATGTACATGATCCTGGGATATTTAAAAAATACATGTCAAAAAGTTGTTTGAATATCCACTTGGAACTGTGAGTTCTAAGTAACTTAGAAAAGTTTAAACATATGGGCAAAGCTGTTATTAATTACTGGAGCCAAGACATCACTTTCTTCCAAGTAGGAAATGGGAATATCAGCAAGCCATCATTTCAGCTGCAATAGAAGAAAAAATAAAAATACCTCTCCAGCAGGGGAGGGTGGGTGGGAAGAGATCAACCAATGAACTTGTATGCATATATGCATAACCCTTAGACACAGACAATGGGAGTGGTGGGGGCCTGGGGGGTGGAGGGGAGGGGAGTGGGATGGAAGAGGTTAATGGGGGAAAAGAGGGAACAATGTAATACTTTCAATAAAGATTTTTTTAAAAACACCTTCCCATGTAAACTGAGATTGTTAGCTATTTTCTTCCCTGGGGACATATGTAAATCTTTTATGGGCTGAGGACTGGCTTCACATAGAGGAACACATAGACAGGGGGCAAGAAAAGCCAAGAATCTTTTCATAGTTACACATGCATTGCCAAGACAGATGAAATGCAGAGGACCCCCAAATGCATGACATTTTCCCCATTAGGCACTTACTAAGTGCTGAGGCAGCAGGAGGTTGGGTGGGCAGGAAAGACAGTAAAATCTCCCAGCCTCACAATGCTTAGGCAGCAAAATTCCACTAGAGGGAGTTTTCTGTAACAAGCATACCATAGATCTTGAGATATCCACTAGAAGTGAACTGAATTTAAACCAGCCCTTACAACCTAATCTGATTAGATAGAGGTGAGTAACACTTCAATCCAGCTGTCAAACAAAGGAAAGGGCAAGAACTCCCTGGCAAACTCATACAACTTAACAAAAGGAAGATAAGCAACCCAATCAAAAAATCGGCAACGGACCTAGATAGACACTTTTCGAAAGAGGACATACAGAAGGCCGAAAGACATATGAAAACATGCTCAAAGTCACTAATTATACGAGAGATGCAAATCAAAACAACAATGCATTATCATCTCACACCTGTCAGAATGGCTATCATCAACAAATCAACAAACAACAAGTGTTGGCGAGGATGTGGAGAAAAAGGAACCCTCGTGCACTGCTGGTGGGAATGCAGACTGGTGCAGCCACTGTGGAGAATAGTAGGGAGTTTTCTCAAAACCCTAAAAATGGAACTCCCATTTGACCCAGTGATCCCACTTCTTCTAGGTATATATCCCAAGAAACTAGAAACACCAATCAGAAAGGATATATGTATCCCTCTGTTCATAGCAGCACAATTCACCATAGCTAAGATTTGGAAACAGCCTAAGGGCCCATCAGCAGATGAGTGGATTAAAAACCTGTGGTACATCTACACAATGGAATACTACGCTGTGGTAAAAAAGAAGGAATTCTTACCATTTGCAACAGCGTGGATGGAACTGGAGAACATTATGCTAAGCAAAATAAGCCAGTCAGAGAAAGATAAATATCACATGTTCTCACTCATTTGTTCATCATAAACTGATGAACAAAAACAGATCCAGAGACAGAGAAGCATCTATCAGACCATCAAACCTCAGAGGGAAGGTAGGGGAGGGTGGGGGGAATGAGAGATCAACTAAAGGACTTGTATGCATGCATATAAGCCTAATCAATGGACATAAACACCGGGGGGGGGGGGGGGCGGGGGGGGCAGCGGGGTGAGGGCCTGAGTGGGGAGGTGGGGGGCAATGGGGGGATAAGGACACATATGTAATACCTTAATCAATAAAGAAAATATTTTTAAAAAAGAAGTACCACCCTAACCGGTTTGACTCAGTGGATAGAGGGTCGGCCTTCGGACTGAAGGGTCCCGGGTTTGATTCTGGTCAAGGGCATGTACCTTGGTTTCGGGCACATACCCAGTAGGGAGTGTGCAGGAGGCAGCTGATCGATGTTTCTCTCTCATCGATGTTTCTAACTCTCTATACCTCTCTCTTCCTCTCTGTAAAAAATCAATAAAATATATTTTTAAAAAAAGAAGTACCATCAGTTTTAAATAAACTGTTCCATAGAAAGAAAAAAAAAAGAACTCCCTGGCAATAATATTGCTTCTTTTATATGTAATATGTATGTGACACCCAATCAAACACTACAACATATTTCAAGACAAGACATGAAAAAGTGGCTCATAATCAAGAGAAAAAAGAGACAAAATAATTAGGCCCACTACATATAATCAATATATGAGAGTTAGCAGGCAAAAACTTTCAATTAATTATGATAAATTTAATAAATTTGTATTACTATACTTATTATTTCTACCATGAAAATTGGAGAAAGATAGGGAAAAATAAAACAGAAGATAACACAGAATTATAATCTATAAAAAATTAAAATAGAAGGCCTAGAACTGAACAAATAAAATATCTGAAATTAAGAACTGATGGGTGAGTTTGACAGTAGACCAGAAGTTGAAGAGAGAATTAATGAAATCAAAAATAGGTCAATGAAAACTTCCAACTTAAGACCTGAAGCTAAAAAAAAAGGGGGGGGTGGGGGGGTTCTGACCAGTGGCTCACTCAGTTGGTTGGAGTGTTGTCCCATAAAATGAAAGGTTATAGATTGAATTCCTCATCAGGGCACATACCTAGATTTTGGTTCGATCCTCGTCGGGCATGTATGAAAGGCAACTGATCAATGTTTCTCTCTCTCTCTTTCTCCCTCTCTCTTACCCTTCTTCTCTCTAAACATATTTTCAGGTGAGGATTTAAAAAAATAATAAAAGTAATGATAAAAACGATAGACGAAAGATGGAAATAACAGAATAAAATATAACAGATATGTGGAACAAAGTCAAAACATATAACTGGAGTAGGAGAAGAATCAGAGAGAGACATAATGGAACAGGAACAATACTGGCAACAAACAATTGCACAATATCATATGATTCATATTTTTTGTTAATGTTGTTAATTATGTAAAATAAATTAATTTTTAATGTTAAAACAACCTTGTATGCACATAGATTCCTACCCTTATAACAGCCTATATCCTAATAAATTGAGACAAAAAGAAAGACAACAAGTATAATTAATGCTGTTTAATATGTTAGAAAAATGATAACTATATGGGGAAAACAGTAGAGCAGAAGAGGATTGTGATGTTAAACAGTATAGTCTGAGTATAGTGGAGGCTTTATTGAGAAGTGGCATGGGAGCAAAGGCTGGAAAAGTGTGGGTTTGGCACATTAATAGAAGAACAGCCCAAACAGGAAAACAGCAAGTACAAAGGCCCTGAGGTTAAAACACATTTAATGTGTTCAAGGAGCAGCAAGAAGGCCAGAGTGGCAGGAGGGACAAGGTAGCAGAAGATGAGGACCTAGAAGTAACAGAGGAACTCATAGGCTATGTCAGAACTTGGGCCCTTACTCTCAGTTTGAAGGAATTTATCAACATGCCTACATCTCAAAAATACAGTTGAGTGCCTGGCCAATGTGGCTCAGTGGTTGAGCAACAACCTATGAACCAGGAGGTCATGGTTCGATTCCCGGTCAGGGCACATGCCAGGGTTGTGGGCTCGATCCCCAGTGTGGGGCATGCTGGAGGCAATCAATCGATGATTCTCTCTCATCATTGATGTTTCCATCTCTCTCTCCTTCCTCCTTCCCCTCTGAAATCAATAAAAATATTTTTTTTCAAAAAAAAAATACTGTTGAGTGAAAAGCACAAGTTGCAAAATAATTGTTGTACAGTATGATGCCATTCCTATAAATTTTTAAACATACCACTCTTTTTTTAAAAAAAAATCCTCACCTGAAGACATGCTTAGAGAGAGGAAGGGAAAGAGAGAGAGAGAGGAAATGAGTGAGCTCCCAGACTGGGGATCAAACCCACAACGCAGGCATGTGCCCTGACTGGGAATCGAACCAGCAACCTTTCAGGGCCAGGGATGATGCTCAACCCACTGAGCCACTCTGGCCAGGCCACCACTTATTGTTTTAAAAGATCTTAAAGTACAAAGTAAACTCTGGGAACTGGGTGGGAAATGAAGAATCAGGAGGGAAGTCAAGGAGGATTTCTCTTAATCCGTGGGCTGCAGTAACAGGAAACCATAGACTAGGTGGCTCATAAACAATAGGACTTTATTTCTCACAGCTCCGGAGGCTGAGAAATCCAAGGTCAAGACAGTGGCAGATCTGGTGTCTGGCGAAGGCCCACTTCCTAGTTCACAGCTGGCGCCTTCTCAGTGTGCCCTCACATGGCAAAGGGACAAGGAATCTCTCTGGAGACTCCTTTATAGGAGCACTAATCCCATCCATGAAGGTCATGACCCACTTACCTCCCAAGTGCCCACCTCTTAATAGCATCACCTTTGGGAGTTAGAATTCAACATGTGAATTGGGGGGCGGGGGTATATCCAGATCACAGCAGGATTTAATAATAGCTGTAATATTTTTTCTCAGGGCAATATAGTTTATATTACTTAAATGCATCCAAAATATACAAATATAAATATTTGTATGAGCATACACACACACGATTTTTTAAAAATCTTTAAGAAAACATGGCACAATGTTAGCAGTTAGAAAGTAAGTACATGAGACATTCATATTTTCTTTTTTGTGTGGTTTTTAAATGTTTTTACTATTTAAAATTTTAGTAAAATAAATAAAAACTTAAATCTCTTTCAGTATATATACCAGTCATATACTACCTTCCTGGATTTCTCTCATTATTCCAATCAATGACAGGGGTTGTCTTGTGTAATTTTGATTGTCATTGGCCATGTGCTCTATCACATGGAAGTCTGATAACCAGGACTTCTATTCCATCCTACACACATTGATTAAAATGAGCAGAAACTTGTGTTTTTTCTCTATGGCCTGCTCTCCACACATACCACGATGAGCCTTTGGGGCTACAGTTGTTCCCCATTAACCTACCTGAGCTCTAATTTAGCCCACACTTCTCCATCTTGGCCAGAAAGATAGCAGGTGAATCTTTGTTAGATACAGTGTTAAAATTAATGTATCCTACATGTAAAAACTTCACCTTATCTATGAAAAGCAGAAAATAAGAATATAAAGCATTCTTTTTCAGACAGGGTCATGTGGACCCACCGACTCCCTTCTGAGTTAATTTGATTGACCCTGCAAGACATTGAGTCTTTAACATGGACATAGGGCACTCCTGGGTTAAACAAAAGGTATAGTCATCGACTATGGCAACCTCTGCCAAAAATAAAAATGAAACCAATTCATTGCAAGTGATGATTTAACTTTCTAATGTACTATAATCAGCCTTGCACACTCCTCATCGCCCAGGTAAATGTGCTCATGAGGCTATTCCAGGCTCAAATCCTTTTTCTGATTATATAATCCCTTAAACAATGACCCAGGAAATATTCCTGCATGCAAAGAAAATTACATCAGGTAAAGTGCTTTTTGCTTATAAAAGTTTAAAGATGACTCTATCTTTATTTAATGACTGTAGGTTATATAGGAAATAATGTTTATTGCATTTTGAAAAAACTTTACATCCATATATAATGCAACAGTAATCTGACCCTTCTCACAGAGTCCTTTTGCTTGAGAAAGATTTATGAGTGTCACTGGAGAAAATTGGATCTACCTTTCTTCCATTTAGAAATTATTCTGGCTTATGTAACAAACCGTGTCCTCTCTTCCTCCCCGCTTCCTTTGCTGTCCTCAGGAACATTTTCAGAAGAGCAGGTCTATGCCTCTCTGTTTCTAGGGCTCCTGCTGCTTCTGCTTATTCACCACCTGAAGTCTTAATTCTCTGTTTGTTACACCACAATTGGCTACTGTGGAGATAATTTTGCCATAATCATGCTAGAATTATTACTTGAGGACAGAGATCAGAGGGAAGTGAACGAAACTAACAATGGGTCCTAAATTACAAAGAAGAACCAGAAACAGGATAATTTTCAACTAAATTATCTGTTCTAGCTTTGCTACATTTAAATTAAAATTCACAGGCTTGTTCTACCTCCTGTCGGGCTTTAAAAACTCATTTCCTGGGTTCTTATTGCAGTCATTAACTTCTTCACAGTGAGAATTCTGACAAGGAGGCAAACTCAGTCCCTTCAAAAACGTCATCACTAGCCCTAACCATTTGTCTCGGTGGATAGAGCGTCCACCCACGCACTGAAGGGTCCTGGATTCGATTCCAGTTAAGTGCATGTATCTCAGTTGCAGGCTCCATCCCTGGGCCTGGTTGGGGTGTATGCAGGGGGCAGCCAATCTATGTGTCTCTCTTATGTCAATATTTCTCTCTGTGCCTCTCCCTCTCCCTTCTGCTCTCTCTAAAAATCAATGGAAAAATGTCCTCAGATGAGGATTTTAAACACACACACACACACACACACACACACACACACACACACACAAACACACATACATACACACACACACTCACACACAGAAATGTCATCACTAAAAATTGGTTGAGTCGAGCTGGATGAAACGTGCTGGCAGATCAGCAGCAACTTAGGACTTCAGCCCAATTCAGAAATAAATTTCACACCTAAATGGTAAATCTCATCTCCACACTTTCCAAGGTAGGCGATTTATTGATGGTTCAGTCAACATCACAACACATTCATTCACATAAGTCTAAGCGTTACTGTGAGTCCCTGTTGAACATCAAGTTCAAAGCAGTCCACACTCATATTAAACAGAAGAAATGAATCCCACAATGTCTCTGTTGGGTGTTGGCAAACACAGATGGGCTGGTACAGAGCCAGGGGCAGCCTAAGGAGTTGTGAAACCTTAGTGGTGCCTCCTTCTTGGGTTTCCATGGTATGAGGTTGCTTGGTTTACTTCCACTTTTCCACACTGGCTTCTATTCCTCAGAAACACTAAAACAATTCTTCAGGCCAATCTGATGTTAAAAGAAACATATGATGCGAGAGGTTGGGGACATATCTTAGCCTAGTCACATACCAATTTTAAGAAAACTAAATTACTATTGAAATGAATGTGGTGAACACAGCCTAATGTGACCCCCAAGTCACACTCTTGTGTAACCCCTTCCATTCAAGTGGGGTGGGCCCTGTATGCCCTTCCTGGGATTAAGCTACAATATATCTATTAGATTCCATTTTACCAGGGAGAAGCTGTCCTGCTGGCCTTGAAGAAGCAAGCATTGTGTGAACCACCCATGGAGAGGAACATGTGGCTGGGATCTGCAGGTGGCTGGGATCTGCAGGTGGCCGGGATCTGCAGGTGGCCAGGACCTATAGGACCTGAGAGCCTCAGATCTACTACCACAAGGAACTGAATTCTTCCAACAACCACAAAAGATCAGAAGAAAACCCTGAACTCCAGAAAGGAATGCGGCCCAGCCAACACCACGATTGTACCCTTGTAGGACCGTGAGCAGAAGACTCAGATAAATTGTGCCCAGACACCCAACCCAAAGTAAGTTGGAGATAAAAAGTCTGTGTTTTGAACTTCTAAATTTATGATACTTTTTAAATGCAGTAATAGAAAACTATTATAGTGACCAATGGTGTGTTCATATTAAAAAACAGCTGTGTGGCCACCAGAAATCAAGGACTGGTGCCACCTACAGACCAGAAAATCTACAGGAATGTATTCTCCCGATATAGGCCAAGTGGTTTAGATCAACGGAAGACAGTGAGAGCTGCCTGCCTCCTGAGAGCAATGTTTCTAGAAGGTAGGAAGAGGAACCAGTAGACTCCCCCTCTAACTGTTCTATATCATCGAGGATTCATTTGGTTGCAAGCAAAGAAAGCATGACTCAAAGTGGCTTAATAATAAAGAAAATTTAATGCTGAGAAAACATAAATGTAGAGAAAAGTCTTTCTGGAATTTGACGAGGACTGATTCAGCTACTCAATGATGTCACTACAGCTCTGTTTTGTTTTGTTTGTAACTCCACTCTCCCTGCCATGGCTCCTCCACCCTTGTGGTCTCAAGATGCCTGTCAGCAGTTCCCAGTGCTGCATGCCCCCTCTCTCACATCCATCAGGAAAGAGATCTTTGTCCCAGTATTCTCAGCAAAATTCCTGAGAGTCACATCGACTGGACTGGCTCAGCTCACATGTGCATCTAGGAGCCTGGGCATTAGAATGCATATTTGGCTTAGCCAAGGTCATGTGTTCCATCCAACAAGCTGGGCATGATGGAAACACATAAAACCTAAATGAAAATCACAACTCTTTGGAAGTGGGTTGAGTCATGGATCCAGGGAGGCTGCTAACAAATGTCTACTAAAACCCTGATTCAAAGAGGCAAAGTTAGCTCTGTCCTGTGACTTAGAAGGGATGAGGACATTGGAAACTCATTGGGAATCCCAACCCATAGGACCTTCTCTTTTTAGCCAAAAAATAGCACTAGGGGTCAGCAGTAGCTGCATGGGAAGGTCTCAGACCTTGTTCCTGATAAGAGTCTCGGCAAGCAGAGGATTGGGCCTGATGGGAGCTGTTCCATCCTGCATGTGTTCAATGGCACAGAGATCAAGGATTCCTTGTGACTGCAGTTGAGGCTCCACATCCTCCTTCATGCCCCATAGTCTTCCAAATCACTGAGCAGGCAATCTGATAATTTAATTGGATTGTTCTCATTTCTTCTTTCAAAACACGTCCTATTTGAGATATTTTGTTATAAACCCACACCCTGTCAGAACTCAGTCCAACACTTTCCTGGCTGTAAATCAACACTAAGCACGTAAGTATATCCCTCTGTAGGAATAGCAAATAGAATAACTACAGAACCCAGTAAAATCCTATATAATAACAGAGAAACATGCAAATTAACCATCCCTCTGCTATGCTCAAGCCACACCCACCAGCCAATCAGGAGTGAGTATGCAAATTAACTCAACTAAGATGGTGGCGGCCACAGAGCTGGAGCGAGCAGGAGGTTTGGGTTGTCCCCGGCGATGGAGGAAGCCAAGCTTCCCGCCTGCCCTGGCTGGCCTTGGGCTCTGCTCCAGGCTATGAAGTTTCAATTATAGAAGACAAATAAATCCCAGATACCTGCTTCCAGCCAGCCATGGTCTTCACTCAAGGAGGGGCTGGGAACCTGGGGGAGAGGCAACCTGGGCTCCACTCAAGGCTACAAAGTTTCAATTATAGAAGACAAATAAATCCCAGAAAAAAATAAAGAAAGGAGAGACCGGGAACTTGGGTCACTGGGGGATGTGGCCAGCCTGAAAATGGCCATCAGCCCCTCACCCAGGCTGGCCAGACACCCCAGAGGGACTCCTCCACCCTGAAGGGACTGTGGGCAGCCTGAAAACAGCCCTCAACCCCTCACCCAGGATGGCCACACCCCCATGGGGTGAGGGTTCCCACTAGGGGGCTTGGCCAGCCTGCATACAGCCATCAGTGCCTCACCCAGGCTGGCCAGGCACCCCAGTGGGGACCCCTACCCTGAATGAGGTGTGACCAGCCTGCAAAAACCCATCAGCCCCTCACCCAGGTTGGCCAGACACCCCAGCAGGACCCCCACCCTGATCCGGACACCCTTCAGGGCAAACCAGCCTGCCCCCACCCATGCACCAGGCCTCTATCCTATATAATAAAAGGGTAATATGCAAACTGACCCTAACAGCAGAAAGACTGGGAATGACTGGTCACTATGACACACACTGACCACCAGGAGGCAGACACTCAATGCAGGAGCTGCCCCCTGGTGGTCAGTGTGCTCCCACAGGGGGAGCTCTGCTTTGCCACAAGCCAGGCTTATGGCTGCCAGCACAGCGGTGGTGGCAGGAGCCTCTCCCACCTTCTCAGCAGCGCTAAGGATGTCTGACTGCAGCTTAGGCCTGCTCCCCGCTGGCAAGTGGAAGTCCCCGAGGGCTCCTGGGCTGCCAGAGGGATGTCTGACTGCCAGCTTAGGCCCGATCACCTGGGGAGCAGGCCTAAGCCAGCAGGTGGACATCCCCCGAGGGGTCCCAGACTGCAAGAAGGCACAGGCCAGGCTGAGGGACCCCCCTGAGTGCACAAATTTTTGGGCACCAGGCCTCTAGTAGTATTATGAATGTCCAGATCTCCAGCTGCAAACTGCAAATACAGGTTGTAAGAATAAAGTACAAAATTTAAGATGGCTCAGTAGAACTATCTTTCTTTGAAATAGTTATTTCAAGAAGTCAAAAACTTTAAAATTATCTGATTCATGAATCTTTGACTTTAAGTTTTAGACCACAAGTGTACAGTGGAGTTTATCATATATTTCAGTTCATAACACACTAAATAAGTTATATTTCCACATGATTCAAGAACCTAGAAGAATAAAACTCTACAAGCACAGTGATCAATAGCATCCATTAGCCTGCATCAGGACACTTGAGGGAGTGGCAGAGAGTGTGGTGAACTGGACACAGCTTGACCCGTCTAAAGCAGGGAGCCTGTCCTCAGATCTAGTCGTTCTGTATAGATATGGAAGTGTGGGAATGGGAACGTAGTGTTGCCAGTTTGGTTAACTTTTTTTTTTTAAAGCTTACAATCTAAATCTTCCTCTAAAATCTCCTAATTTTTAATATTAGATTACTTTTTCTTAAGCTGGAAGGCCAATCGGAACTCCACAGTTTGCAGCCAGAGATCTGGACATTCATGATGCAGGCTTTCAACTTTGCATGGGGCACCTCTCAGATGGCTTTCTCCCCAACCAAAGCTTCTCCAGCTCAAGTAACCTAGGCAGGAAGCGGGAAGCATGAGCGAGCTGCCCCTCTGCAGGACCGGAGAGGAACTGTGTGTCACACTGAGAGAGAAGGGACTGCCGTGACTTTCAATGAATTTGCCCCAGAATCTTTTTTTTTTTTTTGCAATTCTACTAAGTTTACATTTTACTCATATAGTCAGTACATGCAATAATTCCCATAATCTTCAAAATAAAGGATGAGATGCAAATACAACTTTTACTAAAACAAAATTTCTCCCCCTGTACCCTTACATAAATGTCCAAAGGGGAATGTTTTCTTTTAATATATATTTTTATTGTTGATAGTATTACAGATATCCCCTATTCCCCTCCGCCTTTAGCCCCCTCCTCCAGCCCCTATCCACATCCCCCTGCCCCACCCAGGTCTTCACCATCCTATTCCCTGTGTCCATGGGCTATGCATATAAGTATATAAGTTCTTTGGTTTATCTCTTCTCACCCCAGGATCTTGAAGGAGAAGCTGCTTTTCTCCAGGGTTTCCCTTCCCCGTACAAAATGCCTTTCTGTCCCCTTTCTCCTTACATGTTGCACTATTTTTTCCCCTGACAGTCCTTTGTGACCCCTTTGTAGACTCTTGATTTTCTTATTTAAGTTACAACCAGAGGTTGGACATTTTTGGATGAAGATCAAATATCTCGTTATCATTATCCCCTGGGAGAGACAGTTTTACAATCCTGAGTGCGTGAGGGGACTAGGAGATAAAGTACGACCTTCGTTCCACAAGCCAAAAGCTAAAATACTTTATTTTTATTTCCTTCTAAAGTGAAACATTTCATTTCTAGACAGCCTTGGCAAGAGCTTAAACTATTTTTATGCTGGCTCCATGCTGGCAAGTAGAGAAATGCCCTTGATACTGTGTTTGTCTTGGTGGCAGTGATGCTGGCCACTATGGTGAAGGGAGTGGGTAAAATCATTATTCAATATTGTAAATAAATAATGTTCTAATAAAGCTAATATGAGAAAAGTAAAGACTAATACAAAAGTTATCACAAGACCAAGATCTACGAATTAAACCTTTTTTTCCACCTAAAGCTGCAGTTCACAAATGTTTAACATGTGTAACATGTGTAAACATCACTGGAGAGCTTGTTAAAACACCAACTTCTGGCCCTACCCCCAGAGTTTCAGATTTGGGAGGTGGGAGGGGCCAGAATTGGCCTTCAAATAAGTACCCAAGTGATGCTGATGCTGATCCAGGACCCCACTTTGAGAACCACTGACCCAAAGAAATCTTCACAACAAGCATGTAATGATTCTAAGCAATGGAAACTTCTGTGAATTAGGTTTAATTAGAATTCATTTGAATTTGTTTTTTTTTTTATGAAGAGTCTGTAGAAATATTCTTTTAACACTGCGTGCATTCTTTGGAATGAAAGCAATGTCTCCATCTAGACACCAAATAAAGGTTCTTCAGGGTCCTGCTCTCACGAGACTGCCGGAAAATACAATGTATTTCATTTTAACTTTATGAAAATGAACGCACAAATTTGTTCCCAAGAACAATGATTAGTCCTCTATCAGTCAATGCTGATCAAACAGTCCACTAATTAAATCCACACAAAATGTTTTAAGATGTGAGCTAAGTAAGGTCGGTCAAAAGGAATGATTCTCACAACCTTTAAGAAAACAAAGAGAGCCCAGCCAGAGTGGCTCAGTTGGTTGAGCAAAAGTCCACTGAGGTCACCAGTTCGATTTCGGGTCAGGAGACCTGGCTGGGTTGCAGGCTCGCTCTCCAGTAGGGGGCATGCAGGAGGCAGCCGATGTTTCTCTCGCCGCTGTTTCTATTTCTCTCTCCTTCTCCATTCCTCTCTCTGAAATCAATAAAAAAGAAAACAAACAGAATAGGAACCTGGAAATGCTTTATTGAACTATCAACACCCATCAGTGAGCACCTGAAGGGGAAGCAAAGAAGCCTCATTTGCATCATTTTTGTGCTGGATCAGTTATTGTTCAGCAGAAACAAATCACCCGACTCTTTCCGAGGTGATTTTAGATTCTGAACTTGCTTCCCTGTAGGCTTTTTCATAAACAAATAACTAGAAAGGTCTCTAAGGAGGGGAGAGACCAGTTCCTCATTTCAACGTGTAACAAGTTTGTTGCCCACACTCGGCTGAGAAGGGTCCATTGTTACAGGTGTGGAACCTGCTCTTCCCAGCCCTCGCCTGGCAGCTGGCTTTGTGGTTCTGCTGACTCCCTTGTCAGGACTCACCTGGACAATGTCAGCTTCAGAGACAGACTACCCACAGGTATTGGAGGCAACCTTCACTCTGTCTGGGTTTCTCTCTTGCGCTTTCATTTGTTCAGAGCCGGTTGCTACCAGCTTCTCTTGGTCCTGTCTTGCTGGCTTCTCTAAAAGAACAGGTGAGTCATTCATCTGCATCTTTAATTTCCCGTACACTGAGATTGCCTCCCAACAGTGTGGGTGGCGTTTTCTGGGTTCTGAAGGCTTGGCAGGTAAAAGGCTGGTGAATTTTCTTTATAATATTATTTATTGATTTAGTCCTTTAGAGGATAGAAAGGAGAAGCATGAACCTGAATTCTTCTGGTAACTTTTGACTCCTTATCATATTCATGGAGGTCATCATTTAGGGAGAGCCCCCCAGGACCCTCAGCCATGATCTCTGAACCTCTGCCTCAAGCCTGTGAGGGAGGTACTCTGATGCCTCTTCATAAAAGGGGCCCAGAGGCTAACAAAGGGGGTGTGGCTTGTCCTGGGTCCCAGGCTAGCTGGTAGTGAGGTGAGGTGGGAGAGCCAGCAGATGGTCCGGAGCCCAAGGGCTCTTCTCTCTGCAAACTGCCTCCCAAAGCCCTGTTATTTAAAGATTCTCTGGTTTTGCAGTGAGTTGTGTCAGCAGTTACTAGTGCCTTGGTTCCAATATTTGAGACACTGGCCACTAAACAATACTTGATGACCCTTAAATTCTAGGGGACAAAATAACCTCCTACTGCCCACCATACCCTTGTGTTGGGACCCTGGGAAGGAAATCTGAAGCAGTGCCCTAACCCCTCAAAGGCCGGAGGGGAACCCCAGGGACTAAGAATTCTGATGGAGCTATTCTGCAAGTGCCTTTGTGAATGCAGTGAATTCCTGTTAGGGTGTGGCTGCCTAGGATGTGGACAGTGCTATAAAGAGGAACATTTAAAAATCCCCTGGGTGTGTACATGTGTGAAAGTACCTGTAACTCCAGTCTTCAGCTCAGCCATCTGTTTGTTGGGAGGATGAGAAACTGGCCTCTCCAGTTAGGGCCTGGAAAGAGACCTAATGTATCTGTTTTTATTAGTGGTCAAGATGGGCTTTTTCATTCTTCTCCAGCGAAGCTGGGATTAGCTTTTAAAGCAGCAGCCAAGATTATCAATCTGAAAACAAAACCAGTTCACGAATATGTGAGTTTCCTAACTAGTATTCCCCTCTCCCAGGTGTCCCAGATAAGGGACCTCGTGCATTTTTATTCTACATGGAAAGTTCTGTACACTTGAGTCCTCCATTCAAAATATTAAAGCACACCAGATTTCTTTTGCAGATAAGAACTGAATTGACTTTAGTTGGTATCTAGGTAGTTCCTCAAACAACTCTCAACCTAAAATTCATTTGGCCTTAACCCAGATGAGAACCAGGGAGTAAGTATAAGAAAGCACAAAGTCTGCAGGGTCAATGTCATGACAATGCATAACACTGGGTTCCTCCTCTTTGCTGATAAGAGTAAATCTAAGTAAAAGCCTATTAATTCTCTCAACACAGCTTTTTTTTTTTTAACTTCTATGCTTAGAACCAATTAGAAGAAACAAATTAAAGGGGAGAGCAGCTGCCATAGTCAAGCACACAAAATATAATGAGAAGCAATGAATAAAAATTAGGGAGTATATCAGTATGAGGTCATTTTGTTTGGAGTAAGTACTCACATGCTATAAAAACCTGTGACAAGTATTGCATTCCTCATAGAACTACATTAAATGTGGATATAATCATTGTATTTCAGATAGTACTGTGAGGGATAAGGTTGAGGAGGTAAATAATACACCATAGAAAAAGTTTTAAAAAAATGTTGTTGGTGCAATTAAAAATTTTTAGCACTAAAAAAGGAAATTATTAGTTCTCCTTAAAATTTGGCTATCCAAATGTGTTCATTCTTTTTTTTTTTTTTTTTTTTTTTTTTTACTGTTCATCAGATTATTTATTCACTTGGTTTTTAGATTCCCTTGTTGATAGATGTGTATTTGTTGTTCATAATTTGTATCTTTACCTTTTTCTTCTTCTTCCTCTTAAAGGATACCTTTCAGCATTTCGTATAATACTGGTTTGGTGGTGATGAACTCCTTTAGCTTTTTCTTATCTGTGAAGCTCTTTATCTGGCCTTCACTTCTGAATGATAGCTTTGCTGGATAAAGTAGTCTTGGTTGTAGGTTCTTGGTATTCATCACTTTGAATATTTATTGCCACTCCCTTCTGACCTGCAAAGTTTCTGTTGAGAAATCAGCTGACAGTCGTATGGGTACTCCCTTGTAGGTAACTGATTTTCTTTCTCTTGCTGCTTTTAAGATTCTCTCTTTGCCTTTTGCTCTTGGCATTTTAATTATGATGTGTCTTGGTGTGGTCCTCTTTGGGTTCCTTTTGTTTGGGGTTCTCTGCGCTTCCTGGACTTGGAAGCCTATTCTTTTCACCAGGTAGGGGAAGTTTTCTATCGTTATTTCTTCAAATAGGTTTTCAATATCTTGCTGTCTCTCATCTTCTGGCACCCCTATAATTTGGATGTTGGTACGCTTGAAGCTGTCCCAGAGGCTCCTTACACTATCTTCGTATTTTTGGATTCTTATTTCATTTTGCTTTTCCAGTTGGGTGTTTTTTGCTTCTTCATATTTCAAATCTTTGACTTGATTCTTGCGACCCTCTGGTCTGCTGTTGGGTGTCTGTATAATATTCTTTATTTCAGTCAGTGTATGCTTAATTTCTAGTTGGTTCTTTATCACAACATCGAGGGTCTCATTAGATTTCTTTTTTTTTTTTTTCATTAGATTTCTTGAGGATCTCACTACATTTATCGGTGGTCTCACCAGTCTTCTTGAAGATCTCACTACATTTATCGACAGTCTCACCAGTCTTTTTGAGGGCCTTATTAAATTTATCGACGGCTTCTAGACAGTTCTTTAAAGACCTTAAAAGTGTGATTTTGAACTCTATATCCAACAGTTTTGCTTTCCTCCAATTCTGTCATTTGTGTCCTGATTCTTTGTCTCTGCATTTTTTATGCTTCTCTGTGTCGATAGAGTACCTTTCTGTGCTAAGTGTCCCAATTACCTGAGGTAGACAGTCTTGGTGCACCCCCTTGTGGGCTTTGTGCACAGTCTTGTTGTAGTTAAGCCTTGATTGTTGTAGTTATCACTGTGAGAAATTGATCTCCAGGCCAATTGGCTGTGAGAATCAGCTGTGTCTGCAGTGGGAGAACTTCTGTGCTGGAGACACCCCTCTGGGGCTAGACTTGCTTCGATGGGGCTTTGGTGCTCACTGAGTCTGCCCCCTGAGTGTGTCTTTTATGGTTCCACGGAGCTGCAAACTGGATGGTCCAAATGTGTTCATTCTTAAAGGGCTCCAGCTTGCCGAGTTTCACTGTGAATTATAGACTTGCTAAAATTTTATTATTGAAGAGCTCAGAATATGTGGTCAATACTGATGTTATCTGGCTTCCAAGCTATCTGGCTTCCAAGAAGTCTCTTAGCTCACTAAAGTTTTTTAAGGTTTTTTTTTTTGTTGTTTGAACCTGGAAGGGATATCAAGTAAATAGCAAACCAATTTTTACATGCAGGCTATTCAGATGAGAAGAATGGACTCACGCACGTTAATTATCTCCCAACCGTAAAGGCTGATCATGTAAACTGGGCTATCCCTGTCTCCTACGATGAATTAGAATTTTCATGTGAAATGTCAGACACCTTTTTTCTCACCCGAGTGTCCTTCATTCGCGACAGATTCCACACTCCGCTCTTCCTCACTAAAGATGCAGCAACCTGCCTGCGATGATCTTCTGGAAAAGGACAAAGACATCCTAGAGGGAGAGTGGCACTTGGATGCGGAAACTGAACAACCCCCATGTGGTCCAGAGAAGAGCAGCTCTGACAGTGTCCCCTGGCAGCTTCCAGCCACACGGCCTCGTAGCTGCATGGGGAAGACAGAGCAGTCGCACCCAGAGCAGCCCCAAAGCCTGGAGGCCTGTCCTCTGCACCCCCAGGGAGGCCTGTCGAGGAAGCCCTGTGAGAACCAGGGGAGCCTTCTCCACTTCGACCGGCAGGCCCCAGGCCGGATTTCCACCTCGCCCACCTTGAGGAGATTAAGGGGCAATGGCTGTGGGACGAGGCACTCCCTGCCTCAGCAGGAGACCTTGGAAGAGCCCACCTGGGGCGGCCGGAAGGAGCCTGCAGGCTCCCCATGTTACCTTTCCCAGAGTCTACCTGCAAGCCCCCCAAATTCTTCCCACTCTTTATCAACCTTGAGACTTGGCTCAAGATTGCCTCCAGACCCCAAAAGGATCCTCACCACAGCTGACTCATCTGAGCCCCAAACAAGGCCCACAGATGAGGCTGCCTTTCCAGTGCTTCAGCCTGTCCACCAGGGGTCCCTTCCCCCCTCCTCTCTTCCAGGGAGAGGAAGCCGCTCGCCCAGCCCGGCTGCACGGCCCCCAGGGCCTCAGGTAACAGCTCTAAGCCCCCTGCCTCTCAGCCCCTGGGCCGCAGAGCAACATAGGTCTCCGTGTTTCCACATTTCCCCAAAGGCCCTGGGATGGGAGACAGTACAGGAGTCACCGCTGAGGGGACACACACTCTTTTGGACGAGCTGCCTCTCAAGTAAAAGGGATGCAGCAGTTTGGGGAAGAAGGAGGTGGAAGTCTAGCTCACTTTCATCTTCTATATCCTGAGGGCACTTTAAGAAAGGGCCCTCCGAGGTCAGGCTAGGACAGATGTCTGTCCGGCATCGGCATCGGCTGGTAAAGGTGGCCTTCTTGCAGGTACACATAATTCAAAGACGGCATTGTATGACTAGTTTCAAAGGAAAGAAAGAACAGATTATTCAAATTTCTAATCTTCTCTCCCTCCCTCCAAAAAAAAAAAAACAAGAGAGAGAGAGAGAAATCTAAAACATGCTAGCTAGAAAAGTTAACTGTCTCTTTTCAAGGTGTCTGCTTTGGAATTTTGGGTCGATTTAAGCAAAACTAAAATGTATATTTTTTAACTTCTATTTCAGGGAGAAGAATTGCATCAGTCCAGGTGTGTATGTATATTTTTTCTCTGGCGCTGTGAAACCTGTTGACTGTTCACTTTGCATCTACTTTTCTGTTCTGACAAAGCAAAGCCGATGGCTTATTAATCAGGGCACTTGGTTTTATACGGTAGCTCCCATGTCACTCTTCACACTTACAAATAAAGAATCTTAATTTTAAGAGACTCCTTTAGAGCACAGCATTTTGCTGTGGCTTTGGGGGGCAGGGTGTGACAGCCACATGTGGTCATGGTTTTCATTTTGAATTGTCAATGAATTGGCCCTGTGGCTTAATTAGCATACACTTAATAATAGGTTTTGTCAGGTAGAGAAAGTGGGAAGGACATGAAACATTCAACAGCTTTTCAAAGAGAAATTCAGAGGACAAAGATAAAAGAACAAGATGTGCTGTTTAAATCTAGGACAGCCTTTAAAATGTCTGTGACAACTGTTCCTTTATCAAGAACACAGGTGGATTGCGTCACCACGGAAACCAGCTCTGCACTTGCAGCATGGCCCTCAGGTTGTGGCGGTGGATTTGCCATCCCTCCCAGGGAGGAAGAGCTTCTCTGGCTGCAAGGGAAAGCTCCATGGCTAATTTCATCCACCCAATTTGTGGGGTTGGGGGAAAAGCCCTCATTTCATTTGGAAAGTCACGAAGGAATCTTCAAGGAATTAGCCATTGTATTGTTACTGGCCGAGGCAAGAATCTGTGTTCAAAATAGGAAAGACGAGCTCCATTTCTGCAATCTTTGCTGATTTTAACCCCAGATGATATAAATATATGAACAAATGTAGGGAATATTTACCAAGCCACAGGAAAATGCATAAAATTGTGTTAGTGTAAGAGTTAGCTATTGCTACCTAACAAACCATCCTAAATCTCAGTGGCTTAAAACAACAACCAGTTATTGTTTCTTCAAAATCTATGTGTCTTCTGAGGGTTAATTGATCGGGGCCCATGGTCGGCAAACTGCGGCTCACGAGCCACATGCGGCTCTTTGGCCCCTTGAGTGTGGCTCTTCCTAAGCCTTAGGAGTACCCTAAATTAAGTTAATAACAATGTACCTACCTATATAGTTTAAGTTTAAAAAATTTGGCTCTCAAAAGAAATTTCAATCATTGTACTATTGATATTCCACTCTGTTGACTAATGAGTTTGCTGGCCACTGATCTAGGCCATACTCAGCTGGATAGTTCCCCTCCACATGTCCCTCATCCTTTTCATGGGACCAAAGGTCCACCCCAGACATGTTTGTTTTTCTTATGGTAAAGGGAGAGGTTCAAGAGAACAGGCAGAAACGTGCAAGGCCTCTTGGAGCCTGAGCTCTTTATCTTGCCTAATTTATTGGCCCAAACAAATCACATGGCTGAGCTCAGGGGAAGGAAATTATGTGTCAACAACAGTGGGAGAGCATTGAAATGTTACATGGCAAATAGCATGGAAACAAGAGTTGGGGAAGAATGGGACCATTCATGCAAATCTTCCACAGGTTCAAACAAAAATAAAACTCTAAAATGACACCTAATTTAGATGTGTCATAGAAAGAGAAACAGAGAGTAGTCTGAGAGAAAGATGAAGATGTTGATTAGAGTCATTATGATAGGAGGAGGTTTAGAATAAATGTGAGAGTAGAGGGTGGACTGGCAGCTTCCTTTCACATCAGGAGCCACGTGCTATTCTTTCAGTGAGCTCCCCATCCTTTCCAGAAAATGGGATATTTTGGTAGAAAGTTGAACTGGAAAACAATCATACAGAGTCTAGTAGAATGGTTAGGGATTTGTTCCTTTCCCAAAGAGCAGTGTGAAATCATTGCATGGATTGATGTGATCAGATGGATACAGACTAGACATGAGATTTAGATGAGAGTGAACTCCAGCAGAACAATTAGAAGGTTCAGGTATGAGAAGTTGGTAGGTTAGGCTTCGATAGCGGCAGTGGAGTTAGAAAGAGGTCATACTGAGCTATTTAAGAACTACAATCACCTAAACTTTGCAAATTGTAGACTATGAGGGGTGAGGGGAAAGAAGTTGTCAAGAATGACCTCCAAGCTTCTGGCTTGTACCACTGGGTGGCAAATGGTTCCATTTGCTGATCTAAGTAACATTGAGGGGAGCAGAGGAGGAGGACAAGGGTAGATGGGATGTAGGTCTTGACTATAAATCTGAGCATGTTAGGTTTGAAGACCCATGAAGCATCTGAGTAAAGATTTTGAGTACATGCTTGATTAGAGAAGGCATCATGGATGGAGATTTATATCTGAAGGTCTTTAATCAAGGAATGCTTCCCAGAGCAGGTGAAGTCTGTGTCCAGCTTTGATTATAAGATGGAGTTAGCAGACATAAAGGTTAAGTGATAGGACACATTAAGCCACTTGCAAAAGATTATGTGCAGGCAGTATTTATTGACATGCAGAATCTTTGTGAGGCAATAAGAGAAACAGTCTTAGTAAATTCAAAGGAACAACTTGGTCAAAGAACTTGAGGACTTTAAAAGCCCTGTGGAGTTCAATACACCACAATCACATAATATGAAATAGTGGAAGTTCACAGAAAATAAAAACAGGAAATTAGAAGGCAGGTAACTTGGACATCTTGATATCTAGTGATGACCTTGAATTACTAAATATTGTTTCTTTAGGACTTAGTACAATACTTGGCATGTAGAAGGCAAGGTTTGTTGAATGAATAAGTAAAAGACTAAATAACTATAATCTATGAGTTAATATGTTAAATATTCATATATTAATAAAGCAGTAATTTTTTCATCAGCCATAGACCACTCAATCTATATATTTTTAATCAAAAAAGTTCACCTTAAGCATGAATCTTTGGTAAAGAGCTAACCATCTGTAGCACAAAGATCCTCTGTCTGACTGTGTTTTGCTCCCTCCCCCTCTTCTTAGTCATGTCTCTAATCTTTTCCACAGCTGCCATTGGTCAAAGGGCTGCTTCCTTCAGATAGCTTACCAGGCTCAGTCATATTGTCAGGAA
Source organism: Myotis yumanensis (assembly GCF_028538775.1). NCBI lineage: Eukaryota > Metazoa > Chordata > Mammalia > Chiroptera > Vespertilionidae > Myotis > Myotis yumanensis. Next base: position 126,389,639 of record NW_027223754.1, on the reverse strand, counting down.
AAGAGCTCCGCCTGAGGCCCTGCTGGCCATCCAGGAGCCAGGGGCCTCGCTTCAAAACCCTCATCTAAATTTAGCTAACTTAGGGCTTGAATATGCCTATTAAATGGTATAAACCTAGGACCAGCAAACTATGGCCTATGGCCCAAATACTGCCCACCACCTGCTTTTACAAATCAAGTTTTAATGGAATACAGCCACACCCATCATTTCAATCCATCTATGGCTGTTTTTCTGGCCATGCAATGAAACAGACTGTATGTCCCAGAAAGACTAAAATATTTACTGTTTTGTCCTTCATAGAAAAAGTTTGCTGACTCCTGGCATTTTAAGAAATAGTTGCCTCTGTGACTGTCAGTTAATCAAAACAATTATTTTGCCTTGTTGAATTTCAGATATAAAATCCTTTTTACAGAAATACAGCTTTATTTTATTTATTTATTTATTTATTTGCTATAGTGTTTTAACATGTGGCCTGACAATTGGGCAGACTCATGTATATGAGAAGGGCCCAATCTATGCTCAGTTCTGAAATCTGTTCAGTATTATTGCTTTAATTCTAGGTTTTTATTGTGAATTTTTTCCTCACTGTCATCCCCTCTCTTCCTCCATAATATTTCAGTGAACTCACATTTATTCTAAACCTTCTCCTATCACCAAAATATACCTCCTGAAAAATAATCTTTACAATTCATCCTTACTTTACAATTTATCCTAAAATGTGAAGAACTTCAAGTTTAAGAAATATTACACTTAACCTTTCCAGGTAGAGCAGTGTATTTCTTTCTTTTGGATTTCCCTATAAATGCCTCATCATAGTATCTAATATGCTGTACTGCATTTCTTTTATATTCATCTGCTTCCAGAATCAAGACCTTCCTGAGAGCAGAGAACACTTTTTTATTCTTAAAACTCGAGGACCTAATTAGAATCTATCTCTATAAATATTTATTGAGGGAGGGGACAGATGAAGGAAGGAAGACAGGCCAGCCACAGACTTCTTGGCTTACAGTGTTACTTGTCTCTCCCAGATGTATTTGCGTTTTGAGAGCACATGAGTTGACACCCCTTTAAATCTATATTCACAGAAAGTTGTGTGTCACACCTAATTTTCTGGTCAGCCCTGAAGCTGAGAAGGGAAACCTACATATTATGTTCATGAGAACAAAGACTAACCTTCCAGTGTTCAAAAGGAAACAAGAAAAAATGCTAACTGTATTCAAATTAGCAAGTGGGGCAACATTAGCATGAAAACCAAATGACAAGGTATTTGGAAGCCTGTCACCGGGAAGAAACCAGACAAAAACATTGAATACGAGTAGTGCATCCCCAGAGCCATCTGGAGTTACCCTAAGTGGGCAGCGTAACCGGTGTTAAGAGCTACTGGAACAAACTCTGGGTTTGAATCCTGTCTTAACATTGCTCTGGCAATGTGACCTTGATCAAGTTCTTTAACAACTTGAAACCTCAAAGTCTTCATCCATGGGGTGGAGATACAAATAGTATCCATCTAATATGGCTTTTGATACTATTAAATAACATTATTAAATATTAGGTGTTGTTATTTTTTAAAACCATTCACTTATTTATTCATTCATTTATTCATTAAGCACTCCCCCTAGTAAGTTATTGATTTATTCTTTCTAAAATATTCTGACTGCAGATTGATCACAGGAAACTAATTCAATGTGCCTGAACTTTAGTTTCACTACAATACAATATTATCTTCTGCAGATTTTTATTTAAAACCTGTCTGTAAACTCTGGGAAATATCAGAGAGAGAAGACTGTATTCCAGCTCTCATGGAACCTGTTAGAAAGGTGTTGTTAACTAGAGAATAATAGATGCTATACTGTCATTTCATTTAGTTAACTGCAGTACCCTGTAAAATTATACTTTGTTGTATTACCTTCTTCCCTCACACACTTTTATTGAGATATCATTGACATCTAACATTGTATAAGTTCAAGTATACAACATAATGATTTTATACACATACTAGAGGCCTGATGCACGAAATTCATGCATAGGTAGGTTCCGTAGGCCTGGCCGGCTATCAGGGCCAATCTACAGCGTGACTGGAGGGGCGATCAGGGGGCCCTCACTGGCACCCTCCTTGGCTGGCCTGGGGCCTGTGGGCTGGGGGCAGCGTCTGCCCCCTGGTGGTCAGTGCGCATCATAGCAACTGGTTGTCCCACTGGTCATTCTGCAGTTCAGTTGTTTTGCATATTAGGCTTTTATTCTATAGGATATAAAAATGGTCACCACAATAAGTTTAGTTAACATCATCACCTCACATAGTTGCACCTTTTTCCCCTTGTGATCAGATAAATGGAAGATTGTCAATTACTCAGGAGGAGAGACTGCAGCCTGAAGGAGCCAGGGAACCCTCCTGATCTGGGCATGGCTGGAGAGTAGAGGGTGGACTGGCAGCTTCCTTTCACATCAGGAGCCACTTGCTATTCTTCCATTGGCATCAGCTTCTCTAGATGCAAGCTCCATGAAGTCAGGGTCATGTCTGTTTTGTTTATCATTGTAACCCAAGGGCCTAGAACAGTGCCTGGCACATAGTAGGTGTTCAATAAATGTTTAAGGAAGAAGAAAGGAAGTCAACTGGTTAGTTAGGGTAGAACAAGCCTAGTAGAAAATTTTATGTTCATTTTTGTTTTGCATACTCTCTCTTCCAACTACTTTTTTGTCTCCATCCAGCTTCTTTCTACCTCCCCCACCTTCCTAATCTGTCTTGTGTTTATCTCTCAAATGTACCTTGGACTGGTAGGTATTTGTACAAGTATTGTTTGATCTCCCTAGGCAGTATTTTGACTATTGTCCAGAAAAGACAGTTAGCCTAGAAAGACACTGAGAGTTCTAAGGAAGTACTAGCAACTACCTTGCTCTGAACATGTGTGTTTGATAAGTATTACTTATTGAGCCCAAGAAGTCACAACTTGGGTGTTTTCTACACTGTGGAGATTCCAAAGACTGTCTCTGTTCTGTGTTCAAACTCATGAGTTTTCCCACTTAATAAATACTCATCTAATAAGGCTTTTTATATGGTCTGATAACCAAAATCAATATGCTAGGGAGCGCCATCCATTTGTTCACTCCACATCCATGAAGTAGCCACTATATGCCAGGCCCTGGGCAGTGAGCTCCCCATCCTTTCCAGAAAATGGAATATTTTGGTAGAAAGTTGAACTGGAAATTATGGTCAAAGATGCAAAGGAAAGTTTCTAACAATCTTCTGAGTCTCATAATGGAAAAAATATATCCCAGATTTAACTATGAGACCTAGTTTCATAATTGGCAGTCTAGTTGTCATTTCTCTGTTGATTATTTTCAAAGAGACCTTTTTAAAAGATTGTCACTGATTCTTAATGTGTTCTTCCTGTGTAATCAACCCATAGTTAAAAGTAAGCATTTCAAGTTGCGCTGTATTTCTTGCATACGGCAAAACACTATGATTCTTAAAATAGAACACCTATCTTTTCTAGCCACACAATTGCTGGAATGCCACCTGCTGAAAAGGTATACTTACCATTAATTTTACTATCAGACAGGGACGATAGCATCTGAAGAATGAGACCTGACAAGTCCTCCTGACAGAAAGGAAAAAAAAAAAAGGTAAAAAAGAATAAAAACATTGGGCAACATTCATAGCAGAGGAAAGAATAAAAAGCCATATCCAAATTGTAGCATCTTCAATAAGATTTTTATTCCAGTAATATACACTTATCACTATAGGGCAGTTGCTAACCCCCATATTCTCTGGCCTTTTTTTTTTTTTTTTTGCCTTAAAATTTGCACTTGGGAATTAAAGGTCAGTAGTCCTTGGTTAAAGCCCACTGTACAGAAGGAATCATTTTTAAAAATGCAATTAATGCATCGGTCATGTTTCTAAAATAGAAGCTTTGATTATTTGTTTCTGAACATTTCTGCCAAGATAAAGGTCAGCACATAATTATTATCCTCACTCACTGGCCACTGGTGGGAAAATGAGAACAATGCTGCCAGGCTGGTGTGGCTCAGTGGTTGAACAACAACCTTTGAACCAGGAGATCACCGTTCGAATCCCAGTCAGGGCACATGACCGGGTTGCGGGCTTGATCTCCAGTGGAGGGCATGCAGGAGGCAGCTGATCAGTGATTCTTTCTCATTGATGTTTCTATCTTTCTCTTCCTCTTCCTTCCTCTCTGAAATCAATAAAAAAAAATATATATATATTTTTAATGAAAGCAATGCTCTTAAATCCCTGATTCATAGATTGCGAGGAATGAAAAAGGTCTCACTCACAGCTGTTTTTCACATGAGGAAACCGAGGCCCAGGGAAGCAACATGCTAAGGACACACATGGCATTGGACTTAGAGCCCGCCCAAATGATCCAGAATAATCTCATCTTGAGACCTTTCATTTAATTCCACCTACAAAAACCCTTTTTACAAAGAAGATCACATTCATAAATTCCATTGGTCAGGATGTAAACATATCTTTTGGGGGACCCCTATCCAATCCACTATACTCCTCTTTTACCTAAAGTAGTAATCAGTATTATATCAATTTTTGAAAAACACTTTGTGCTTTAAAATGGTTTATAGTATCTTTTTCTATTTCTAAGTCTTTTAGGAGTCAGACTTGTGTATTTGAATTTTGAATTCTGGCTCTTTCATTAACAATGTGACCTTAGGTAGATTTTTTAACTATCTCTTTAAGCCTTGGTTTCCTCCCCTCTACAATAAGGACGGAATTTCCCTTCGCAGGGTGCTTATGAACATTATAATGCATGTAAAGCACCTACCAGGGTGTCTCTCTAGTAAAAGTGGTGTTCAGTAAGTACCAGTTGATTTTAAATTAGAATAATATTCACCAACACCAATCTATTCAACGTGTATGCGTTGGAGGTCCACCGGGGACACATTTCCACCAGCCAGAAACTTTTCTGGCACCGACACGCGAGCACAGGCTCATTGTTCAGTGTTGACTCATGGGTGTGCAGCCTGCTCAGGAGTGGGAGAGAATTCTCTGGATTCTCTAAATTGCTGCCATCCCAGCCCACATCATGGACCTTCAGATCTTCAGCAGGGGACAGGATGAGGAGCTGTGCCAGAAAGGAGACAAGATTATTCCAGCAACCATGGGACTAGTCCCTTCGGATCTGACCGGCCTGGGACAACGCAACTCAGGGTTAGTGAAAGTGTGGCCCTGTCGGGGTTTCTGAATGCGGGGCTTGGGGGAGGCGGCAGGCAAGGCGAAGGGCTATGAGGTCTGGGTCAGGCAGCCAGTTATACAACCTCCTGTGCCAAGAGTTTTCTACTGAAGCAAAGAACCAGAATAGCCAAGCAGCATCAAGCCCCAAAAAAGCATTTCTCAAGAATGTTTGTTTAGTTGTGCTTCCCCAAACAAAGGACAGTGAGGTTATACTGCACTTCCACAGGCACAATGGCTTGCCAACCACACCCCAAACATTTTGCATTTATTATTAGTTTGCTTCCTAGCTTAATATCTCTCGGAGGAAATTAGGCATCAAAAAATTCCTTTCCTGCCCTACTCCATGCACACACCGTTTGGCTTGGGAGAGATAGATAAAAATTCTGAATTTATTGCAATGATTGCTTCCAGTGGCTATTCAGTCTAGAACTAGACACGATGATTCTGCCTGCATGCCATTTTTTATAAGAAGCAATTTTAATATTTGGAGTCACAAAAATAAGATACCAGTTTGGAATCACCAACACCTCTCTCTCCATGAAACCTAAATTCAAAGTCATTCTGAATTCACTGCAACTATTTGCATTAATAGCACTAATCCAACCATCTGAGCAACCCCAGCTGACATGCGGACCCTTTTCAGAGTCCCAGAAATCTAGGCCACTGCCAGGCCTGGGGGAGGCGGGGGCAGGTTTCTGCACGAGTTCATGTCTGTGTATGTTCCTATGTAGATGTTCTCTTACTGTTTACCTAGGTCTTCATATGGTTGCAACTGTAATTTTGATAATTTTATTAACCCACACCCTCTTTTGATGAACATGAAAATGTCATGTCCACAGAGAATTTGTTACTCCCTTCCAGGGTCATGCCCACCTTTCCATAATTAGCACAACAAAGCCGAGGTCCCAGCCCAGCCCAGTGTGAGGCAGTTGTCTTAGTTCTGCTCCTTACGTGCAAATTGAACTCCAAAACCTGGCCTATGTGCTCCCAAATGGACGCCTCATGTCAGAAGGCACGCTAGACAAGGAGAAATGGATAGGGGTAATTTAACCACCTTTAATGGGGGAGAGGAAACTCAAACTGCATTTTTCTATTCTATATGCATAATCATTCATATTCCAAAATGGAAAAGCAAATTCATTTGAGGACTGTGCATCATTCTGTAGGTCAATATACCTATTTATTCAACAAGCTTATTAAAATATCTGCTCCATGTCAAGCTCTATGTTAGTGCTTGGATTCTATGATCTTTAAGACACAGCATGAGCCTGCAATGAAATCATAAAAACATAAATTTGGGGGAGGGGACTGAGGGAAAAGGAGTTGGCTCTCTCTGAGCGGATCAGAAAAACTCCTGAAGGAAGAGAGTCTAAGCTGAAATTTAGAGATGAGTAAGAGTTTGCCAGGCAGACAAGGCAGAGATAGGCAGGCAGATGGGAACTACCTGAGCCAAGGCATGGAGGCGTGAAGTACAGGGTAAGTTTAAAGAACAGTGAGCAGTTAGCTATGACTGGAGTATACATTTGTGTCAGAAAATGACAGTGATGATGATGGGTGTATGCAGGTTTGTTATGGCTCAATTTACACAAAAAATGTTTATTGAGCTCTTAGTAAACAGAGATTTAGCTCAAAAGCTAGGAGCTTAGGATAAGAGAGGAGATAAGATATGATTCTGCAAAACTACCTTATAAAGTAAGATACTTTCCATGAGGGAAGATGACAGTAGAGGAGTATTTCATTCGTTGGTATTTATAAAAAATAAAATAAAAAACAACAATGGGTTGAGTATTAAATGAGCACCTGCTAACAGCAATGATAACAAGATGTTTTTGTTGCACTGAAGGAACTGGCAGTCTAGTGGAGTAGACATGTAAATAGAACATTACATCATAATATATTCAGTGTTCAACATAGCATTTATTAACACTGATCTAAGTGGTTTATATTAATTATCTTTATCCATCCTCACACAATAAGTAGGTATAATTATTAGCTACATTTCACAAATGGCAAAGTCAGGGCCAGAGAGGTTATTAACTTGCTCAATCAGGTTACTCGGTTTACGTTAAAATCCAGGCAATTGATTCCTCATTCTTTTTGTATTTTTTAATATATTTCCATTGATTTTAGATAGGAAAAGAAAGGGAAAGAGAGACAGAAACATCATTGTTGAGAGAGAATCATTGATTGGCTACCTCCTGCATGCCCCACACTGGGGATGGAGTCTGCAACCCAGGCATGTACCCTTGACTGGAATCAAACTCGGGATCCTTCAGTTCACAAGGCGATTCTTTATCCACTGAGCCAAGCTGGCTAGGGCTGACTTTTCATTCTTAACCATCACTCCAGAGAACTATAGAAGCATGAAAGAGAAACACATAAGCCAGCCTAGAGGCAGTGGGGGAAGACTAATCCTTCCACTCCACTGGTAGTTACGTTCTCCCTGCGGTCTCTAGGAAATGTAGAGATCACTTATAGAGTCATAGAAAGCTACCAAACTCATTATACTTACCAGATTGTGTAACTTCTAGAGTTAAATATCAAAAGAGTAAACTTTTCTCCCCAATATTCACCTAGGTTACATTTCTCATTCAGATTACTATAATTTTTCCAATCCTCTCTATCCCCATAAATACTAAATCTCATTGTATTTTCTAGGGTCTTTATCAAGGAAAGTATGAAGTTTACAGGAAAGCTTCTAATAGTTCTTTTCAGGGGATTTTTATCATGGGTTCCCAGCATTTTATATTATATAATACCTTTTGACTAGCACTGTGAAAATTCCTGGCTATATTTATATACTTCTAATTCATAATGTATGAGTTCCAATGTCCTTTATCCAGGATGATGAAACTAGAATGATATTTCTCACCTAAATTACTGTAAGTTTTCCTACTCCCACCAAATTCAGCCTTCTCCATCTTCATAACCACCATGGACATTGGGTTGGCAAATAACAAAAAAGAGAGAGTTGTAAAAAGTTGAGTTGGAACTTTAATGTTCTTATGAAACATCATCATAAGTAGGTAGCAAAAAAGCCTCAGAAGTGCAGAATGTCAAAAGGTGACCCTATTCTTGGAGAAGGAAGTCCAGGATGGGGAGCTTTGTATCAGTTAAGATAGTCTTTGTCTGCAAATGAAAGGCATTTCTCTTGTAATATAACCAAATCCCAGGCCAGGGCAGATGTCAGCAACCTTTCAAGATCTTTCTGTTTTTCTGTTCTGCTCTTATCTTTGCAAGATTACTGGTATACTTTCAAATATCAAACAATATTAAAAACAATAAGAAGGACAAAGGGTAGAAGGTAAAAAGAAGTTAGAGAGCTCTGACCACTTTGAAAAAGTTTCCCAGAATCTATACCCTGCAACTTCTGTTTAAATCTCATTGACCAGCCCTAGCCAGTTTGGCTCAGTGGATAGAGAGTTGGCCTGTGGATGGAAGAGTCCTGGGTTTGACTCCAGTCAAGGGCATGTACCTTGGTTGCAGGCTTCTCCCCAATGTGGGCCTTGGTCAGGGCACATGCAGGAGGCATCCAATCGATGTGTTTCCCTCACATCAATGTTTCTGTCTGTATTTCCCTCTCTCTTCCACTCTCTCTAAAATCAATGGAAAAATATCCTTGGGAGAGGATAAATAAATAAATAAATAAATAAATCTCATTGGCCAGATTTGGGTCACATGACCTCTGCTAGCTGCAAGGGAGTCAGAGCAAATCACTGTATTACCTCAGCACATGCCACTCCAAGCAAAGCAGGGTTTTGATAGTAAGAAAAATGAAGAGCACACACATTGGTTTGGCAGCTAGCAATGTCTGCAAAATTAACCTAAAGTTTTCCAATTAATAAAAGAGAGGAGGAGAGAGACAAGCAAAGAAAGGGCAGTTGAAAGAGATTTTAAAACCCTAGGGAATACAGCCGATTAAATAAAGCCAAGCCAATTTTATTTAAGTATTTCCCTTTTTAGTTACTTAGATAGTCGTGGCTCTAAATCTTATGGAAAAAATAGGGGTTGGGAAGATTTGGAGAGGGCAATGCATTCCCAGCTAAGGCACTGAAGTGTGAAACATTTTGTGTGGGTATTACAATCCATTCCCTGTTTCCAGAGAATAAGTTGCAAAGTAATGAATATCAGGGGCCATATTATAGAAGGCTTGTGTATATGCTTTAAGAAGGTATTTATCTGGTATAAAATGAAGAGCTACTGAAGTGTCTGAGGTCAGGAGGGACTAAGTCAGATTTGCATTTTGGATAACTCTTGTTAGTGACTGGGATTAGGATGGAATCAAGAAGATAAACCTAAAGGTGAAGAATTAAGTTAAGAGGCAACTGTATTAATATAGATGGATGCCCAACCAGCATGGCTCAGTGGTTGACCATCGACCTATGAACCAGAAGGTCACACTTCAATTCCTGATAGGGCACATGGCTGGGCTGAGGACTCAATCCCCAGTGTAGGTCATGCAGGAGGCAGCTGATCAATGATCCTCTCTCATCATTGATGTTTCTATCTCTCTCCCTCTCTCTTCCTCTGAAATCAATAAAAATATTTTTTAAAAAAAAATACAGATGGAAGATGCAGAGCCCTGATCTAGTGAGGATGCAGAGCAGTGTACAAATTTGAAAAATTACTTCTTTGGGCATCAGGAGAGACTTCTTGGAGGAAGCAGCCTTTTATGGCTAAAAATGAACTTTTATGCCTACAGCATTAATCTGCAGAGTCTGAGGCAGCCCTACTTCAAATAATTTTTAGGAGTTTATGGGACATATGCTATTCATTAATACAAATTCATAAACAACTTGTCCTGCTATTTATAAGTAAAATGATCTCTGGAAATGCTTTTGGCAAAAGGCTGAAAATTTGAAATAATTCTTAAAATCTAAAGTTAGGAAAAGTCTACATCAAGTTACTTGTATCCTCAAAATCAGTTGTTCTCCAACTCTGGTATCTAGGGATCTGGGAAAACTTCAGATTCAGAGGCCCACCGTCAGGCCTGCTGGGTCAGAATCCTGAGGATGGGACTGTGGATGGGTTTTATAATAAATTCCACAAAGTATTCTAATATCCACCAGACTTTGGTCAATAGCATAATAGGCCTGACAGGGCATAACCAGTACCCCAACATCAGACATATTGACCAGAAAGGAGGCATGAAATCCAAGAATGTACAATTATGAGGCAAAAGATGGAAGCACAGGAAGAAAGGCCATCACTCATGTGGAAGGTCAGAAGCATGGAGCTTGGCTACAAGGCTTGGAGAACTCGAGCAGCAGGCAGGTGGGAAAGTGGAAGCAGCAGAGGAGGGGCTGGGCTGGGGAGATTAATGGGGCTCCAAGCATGGGGATGGGTAATGGACCAAATCATAATATCCAAAGTATAACAGAATCAGATTCTCAACTTCCAAGGCAAATCCATACCTATGCTTTTGCTGGTAAATTGAGACAAATTTCCTCTGTAACTAAAGTAATCCATATTAAGCTATTTGTTGATTTAAAAAAGAGAATTTAAGGATTACATTGGTCAATAGGTAGAAAGAATTGTATCTCTCATCCCTCAAAATATAGCAAAGGATTATCTGAACAGCTCTGATGAGGAAGCTATGACAACCCCTATAATCCAATGCTATCAGGCAGGTTCCCATAGAGGCAGATCCTTAACCCCTTTTGCTACGTAGAGACCACTGAGCATATGGCTTTGGAGCTTCCCTGCACTGTGTCTGATATGGCAACCATTTATTTTGTGAATGTCTAACAGACAGGAGGTTTCATGCAATGGGGTCGAGAAAAGGAGAAGGTGAATAGGCCTCTCTTTTACGAAGCTTTACCAATCATAGTTCTCATTTTCTCCGGGAAAAATAAAAGTACTGGCTTGACATAACCAGCCTCGATCTCTAGGATGCTGGTGCCATCCTGCTCCCTCTGAGGCCCTGTGAATAATTTGCAAAGACTTGTGTGTGAGGGCTTTCCCTAGTGTTCTTCTGATTCAGAACATGCTGTATGTTTGTGCCGATATTTTTCTTTAATTCTCACCCAAGGATATGCTTTACTGATTTTAGAGACAGGGGAAGGGGGAGAGAGAAAGAGAGAGAGGGAGAGAGAGAGAGAGAACAGAAACATCCATCAGTTGCCTCCTGCATGTGTCCCAACAGGGGATCAGCCCACAACCTATGTATGTGCCCTGATTGGCAATCAAACTGCCCCCTTTTGGTGCACAGGATGTCACTCCAACCACCTGAACCACACCCCCCAGGGCTGTGCTGACAACTTTGAGAGAGCTGTTCTGCTTTGGATTAATCAGAATCATAAATGGTCAATAAAACTCAAAAAGGTGTGGAGGGTGTGTGTCATCATAGCCGTCCTGTGCCTGGAGCCTGGGGTAGCCTCCAACGCCTTCCTTAGAGAAAGCAGGCATTGCTCAGGCTCGGAGCAGTCACTCCCGAATGCCCGGAGCGGGCCCGGTGATGACCGGCCTGCGCGCAGCTGTAAGCTCTCTCCTTCTGTCTCTTGAGCGCAGGTTCCACGAGCGCAGACGGAGCTCAGTGGTGCTCAACTTGCCGGGACTTGAGGTGTTCCCTGGGGACCTTCTGGTGTCAGATGGAGCTGCCGATTACCTGTGCCACCCACTCCTGCTACTGAATTCAGGTCTCGTCATTCAGCATACTTATACCACATGCCTGCTATGGAGGATACTCTAATGAGCGGGAGGGAGGGGTTCAAAATACTTAATGACCAGTACCACAGGTGCACTGACAAGTTCAACAGATCTCTCACTGACTTAGGCATCAGCCATGAATTACTGGAACCAGCTGAACACCACTCTGCTACTGGCCACTCCACTTACAGAGATGTATGAGGTCCTCTTGTCAAGTAATTTGCCCAGGTCCAGGGACGGTCACCACCTTGGAGCTGAATGCTCTCTCCGGGCTGGTGGGCAGCTTCCATATCATCCTGTGATGCTAGGCACACAACTAATACCACACCCACACCCTTCCAACCAGGGTGGTACCCTGAGGAGGCAGAGGTCCTGGTAACAGCGAATTACTGTTAGAGGAGATTAGAGTAGGCAGCCTTAAGGGTAAATCTTCTGCATTTTGAACTCAATTGGGAAAGAAAAGAATAGCTCCTTTGAGAGCTGAAAGGAGTCTTAGGGATTACCCATCTTGGTGGCTGTTAAGCTGGTTTTGTTCTTAACAGAACCCTTTTTACATAAGAACCCTCACTTGGAAATAAAGCCTATAAAACAGATCCAGAGTTGCAATGTTTGAAAATGGGGTGGGTCCCAAAGCCTCACCTCCAAGGCACCCCCAGGAGCCCAGGGCATCCTGCAACTCGGAAACTGAGCTCATCCGCATTCACATATGTGCCAAGTGAGACCCAGAAAGGAGCCCTGACCTGACCCAGCTGAGGTGCCAGCTGGTTTGTGTAGAGCAGCGGTTCTCAACCTGTGGGTCGCGACCCCTTTGGGGGTCGAACGACCCTTTCACAGGGGTCGCCTAAGGCCATAGGAAAACACATATATAATTACGTATTGTTTTTGTGATTAGTCATTATGCTTTAATTATGTTCAATTTGTAACAATGAAAATACATCCTGCATATCAGATATTTACATTATGATTCATAACAGTAGCAAAATTACAGTTATGAAGTAGCAACGAAAATAATTTTATGGTTGGGGGGCACCACAACATGAGGAACTGTATTAAAGGGCCGCGGCATTAGGAAGGTTGAGAACCACTGGTGTAGAGGAATGGAGTCCAGGCTCCTGGCTGCTAGTCCTGCGTGCTCCCTGCCAGCCTGCATCAGCCACCTATTAGATGGAACCCAGAAGCCACCAGTAAATAAATCATGCCTGACATTTGTATACATCTTCACACTTTATAGCTCCCTCTCACATCTACCGTCTTGTAAGACACAGCCATCCAAATAAACGCCTGCTGTCTCCTGTGATACAACCACCCGAGTGCGCAAACCGAGAGGGATTAAGTGACCCACTCACGGACAGGCCCCTAGAAACTAGAGCTAGCGCTAAACACAGCGTAACCTTAACAGAGGTTAGTACTTGGTCCATGAGACTTTGCACATGCCCTAAGCTGGTGAGCAACGAAAGCAGTGTTTCCCGAAGGCGGGCCCCAGACCAGAAGCTTCACCATCACCTGGGAAATTGTCAGACACGTGGGCAGGGACCCTGCTCCAGACCTTCTGAATTAGAAATTCTGGGGGCAGAGCCAGCCCAGGTATCTGTTGTTGTTTTATTTTTTATTAAATTTATTGGGGTGACATTGGTCAACATGAACATATAGGTTTCAGGTGTGGGTTCTATGTTACAGGGTCTGTATATTGCACCATGTGCTCACTACCCAAAGTCAAATAGTTATTTGTGGGTTTGTTTGTTTGATATATTTTTTAATTGATTTCAGAGAGAAAGGGAGAGGGAGAGAGAGAAACATCAATGATGAGAGAGAATCATTGATGAGCTGCCTCCTGCACTCCCCTTACTAGGGGTTGAGTCCGAAACCTGGGCATGTGCCCTGACCAGGAATCAAACCGTGACCTCCTGGTTCACAGGTCGATGCTCAAACACTGAGCCACGCTAGCTGGACATTATTTTTTTTTCCAGCATAAAGCACTTTTATTGCAATAATAAAATTTGAAACTCATATGTAGTGCAGGGGAGTTGGGTGGGGGATAGACAGCCATAATTTCTCTTAACAAACACTACATATTTATTTTTTAACAAGCCCTCCAGATGATTCTGATGCCACCTAAAGTTTGAAAACTGCCATGCTAAGAAACAAGACGTAACTAGCACATGATGTTTCTAAAGGAACTAGTTGTTCTTTGTTGTGTGCCTAGCATCACAGCAGAAACCACATAGTAAAAGTTATGCAACGTTCTCCACCTTCTGCCTCCACGTCCTCTTCCCAAGGAGTTTAGAATAGAGCTCTTGTGTCCCCAAATCATGGTCTAATGCAGTGCTGCTCAAGCTTCGAGGTACATGTGAGTCACTGGTGAAATAGCTGAGTCAGCAAACCTTAGCGTTTAATACAGATAATAAATGATTGAGGATGCAGAAAAGACCCATTTACATCTTCTGAATATTTGTGATCCTTTTCCAAGGCCCTGAAATTACCCTCAAAGCTAGAAAAAACAGAGAGACATTTGTTAAAAACAGATACCCCAATTGCAGTTCAAATTGGACATAATTTACCACCAGGCATTTGAGAGATAAGAGTGGTAAAGCCGATTTGTCCCTAAAGGAGATTCCACCCAAGCTCTCCTTTTAAAATATTAATAAGGTGGTCAGAGTGAGCAAGATAATTGGTTGGACAGGTGTCTTCCAGGGTTCCAATAGGAAAAGCCCCTTGAGCACACCCTTTGTAGTAAATGCCGTTCCGTAATTGCCTCCATCTGATTGAAGTACTATGCAGAGCTCCCTGACAAATGGAACAGAGAGAGAGACAGACCTATAAGACATCTAGTTTGTTGTACTGAGTCATCAGAACACCTCACCTAATCCTAAGAGACGATGCCCAGCTTTTTCTTGGTAACATTACAAATTGATGCAAATAACATGAAAATCAGGAGTCCAAATCTCATCACTTTACTTCCTGATGATCATAAAAAAAAGTGTGTTATTGAACAATGATGTCCTTCTCAACTCAAAGCAGCTCCTCAGGACTACTTGGATGGTGGCTAATAGCAACAATAAACCCCAACATAGAGACCGGTGATGTGCTGGTGTTCCCCTATTTCAGGAGTCTGAGTTCAACCACACCTGGGATTGTCAGGTGATGTAGTCATCAAGACTCAAGTTAGGTCTGGGAGAGTTTCTGGTAGAACAGTGTAAAAAATGTCCTTTCAGCCCCAACGTTCTATGACTCTCCATCTTAAATATATTATTTAACATCTTTATGACATTTCATAGATTTTCCCCCTGAGTGATCAAGAAAAGGAGGCTGAAAAATAGTCTACTAAAGAAATAGGACAATATTACCTTCAGGTAGCAATGGAATACCAACTTTTAGGTTGCAATACCACTTCCTTCACTGTCTGCATAAATATTTATATTCATTCCGGGCATTCTCAAGGGAAGGAGGATTAGAGCAGGATGAATTCCATCAGACTCTTTGGAAAAGCAGGTCTTGTCAAGCACTGCAATGCTCTGTCACTAGCTACTCAAAGTTCTAATATGTTTTCTTTCATTTCACCCACCAGAATCCAAAAAGCCACGGTGGCCTTTCTCCAGGAGAGGAGCGGTGAGTGCTATGTGTTGTCGTTTTAATTAAGCCTCCTGTAGCTAAGAAAGTAAGAAGGGGCTGAAGAGCCCCTCTATCTTTGCACACGGCACATGAAGTTTAAATTATATCATCACATCTGTAGTAGTGGCTACGGAACATGCCAAATCAGGCCATTTTGCGCAGCACAACAGTGCTAATCGCCAGTGGTTAACGAGCTCTGCAAAAACACAAAGCAATCCTAATACTGAGATGCTTTCCAACTCTAAATATATAACTCAATGTGGCTTCGGAAGCAGCTCACTCAATAAAGTCAATTTGCACAGGGTATGTATGCCCCAGTTTGCAGTCAGTGCTGTGCTTATTGGGAACATTGAAAAATGAATGAGCTATTACAGAAACAGACTCCACAGGTACACTTCTATTTCTGGGAAAGCCAGTTGGATTAGTCCTGGTGTATGTGTTTTTTAATTCATTCTTGGTACCATCAATTATGAAAGAGTCATAAATCTACATCAGTGGTCCCTGAATCTTCACTGCCTACGTCGAGGGCTGGCCAGAGTGCAGACTTTCCTCCAGGCATGTTCGAGGTAGAGGGAAGGGGCATTCCTGACTACAACCTCGCTCCTCACTCCTGTTTTTGTAGGGCAGGGAAGGACTGATTCTGTTCTAACAACAGTACCCATTGCAATACCATCTTGAAGTACCGTAGCTAAATTCAAAGCTCTCTGAGGTTCCAATCCCAGCTGCTCCACTTACTATTCTGTGACCTTGGCCAAGTGAATCAATCTCCTTCAGCTTCAGGTGCCTCCCTATGAAAGCTGGATGGTGATCACGCCAGCCTCCAGGGTTGTGATGAGTAAATCAAATAATGCATGTGGGCTTATCCCAGAGCTGGGCAGGTCTTAAACACTCAATCAATATTGGCCATAATATTGGTAGTTTCATTTGTAATTGGGGGTTTAGAAAACTACTTGTTCTCATAAGCAAGAATATGACTGACTTTCACATTATTTTTCCAAGCATCAAACATCTGTATGAATGTCTCAGTCAACTCTGGAGCTGTAACAAAATACCACAGGCTGGGTGGCTTAAGCAACCATGATTATTTATCACAGTTCTGGAGACTGGGAAGCCCAAGATCAAGGGGCCAGCATGGTCAGAGGTTTGGGGGAGAACTCTCTTCGTAGCTTATAGGCAGTTGTCCTCTCACTGTGTCCTCACATAATGGAGATAGAGCTCCAGTGCCTCCTCACTAACTTCATGAATGGGGTTAGTGTCGTTACAAGCCCTCATGACCTCGTCCACACCGAGTTACTTCCCAAAGGTCCTATCTCCAAATACCATCACATTGGGGGATTAGGGCTTTCACAGATGACTTGAGGGGAGGGACAGAAACAACCAGCCATAGGGACAGTCTCAACATTATGAGCTAGTAAAGTTTTACCCCATTGTCACTAGAGCTGCTTCTCCTGTTCATTCCCATTGTGCACCTCTTTAGGGACCTGATTTGACTGTTTTCCTGGCAGGTATGAGGCAGGGCCTATGGTACAAGCTTTTCTGGCCTCCTTCTCATTTAAATGGAGGCAGGGCCAGCTACCGGTCAGGTCTGGGGTCTCGGGAGAAGGGAATCTCCCACAAGCTCTCCTGAAGCCAGGAAGGAAGGTGCCCACCTTCCTCCATGGAGAGAGTGCTCTAAGGGCTGCCTGGGAGGTAGGATGTGCTCCCAGAAGGGAGGGCGTACCTGAGGAAGGGATGCTCTTACAAGTTGTAACCAATGTCTTTTTCTCCATAAAGAAGTGATTTGTTGGGTGGCTGTATGTGTCAAGCACTGGGCTAGATTTCTAGGATGTTGAGGGGCCCATTATCAGCTCCTCATTAGGAAAGTCAGACTGCCGTGTACATTGAGGGGGAAAGTGTGATAATGGCGTGCACAATGTTGGAGGTAGGTAGGCAGTGGTGGAGATACACAGAATAATTAGGGGGATGATAAAATGTTTCAGCAAATGTTCTCACTAATGAAGGGAAATTCATATCTCAAAGGCTCACTTTCATAAGGACCTATATCTGGTCTCCTTTAAATTAATATTTCTACTTGCTCCTTCATTCTTTTAGTCTTATTTATCATGTATTCATAGCTATATAAATGCTAATCCACATAAATATAATAAACACACTGCTACATTATAATGTATTTTCTTAATATATTACACATTTTCTCTTTTCTTACCTTCCTTTCTTCTCTCCTTCTTTTCAAATGAATATTAGTAATAAAAGCAAACACAGATATGTTTACGTTATCAGGCACCATTACCGTTTATGTGTGTTCCTATTTATGTATGTCATAGTTTATATATGTCAACTCATTAATTCTCACAACAGCCCAACAAGGCAGGTGACATTATTATCCCCATTTTGCAAATGGAGAAACCGAGGTTCAGAGAGGTTGAAGAGCTTGCCTGGGGTCACACAGCTTACAAGCAGCACAGTGGGGATTGGTCCCCAGGAGTCCCAGGCCCTCCGGCTCTGAGTCTGTTTCAGCCCCAACATTGAATTGTCTGCAAATGTGTGGCTCCATAACCAGACCTGGACACTCCTGCCTCCTCTCTCTCATCAGAGCTCTCATGGATCTTGCCTGTTCTCACAGATTCAATGCCATCTCTTTGTCAACCACTGAAATGTGTATATTCACGCTCAAATATCACATATATTTATTTTGCTCCAGGTCCACATCCTTGGCTCCTACTGCAAATTTTCATTCTAGCCAGCTCTTAGTTATTAACTTTGGGACTCTAGAATTTGGGACCCTTGGTTCTTTCTCTTCATATTCTGTATCCTCTCAAATGCCCTTCAGACTCTTCTCATGACCTCTCCTTGCCAACGCCACCAGATGTCTGCTACTCTACAGAGCTAATGTGGCCTCTGGGAGGACTGTCCCCTCCCTTCTCACTGGTATCCACCAAGCATTTGGTCAGGAGGCTGGTCGGATCCATGGAAAGCCACAGCGAGTGCCCTCACGAGAGGCTGGTGCCCACCTTCCCACAGCTCTGATGCTGCTCCCATTGTCTCAGCCTCTTTCTTTCCCAACAGGCAGCTGCTTTTTTATTTCCACAACATGCAGTCGCTATGGTTTCAGACATCACCAAAAGGCATATGTCCCAGTTGCTGTAGGCGGTCCCCAACCCGCTCCAAGATTTCTTTGCTACTGTTGAAACTAATGTGGAAAAAAAAACCTAATAGATTTTCTCTTTCAGCACCATAACCCTACCAGAGAAACCAGCCACAGCCGGTCAGCACGTTCTGAAACTACAGGGTCTCCTTTCAGACACACAGGGAGCTGCCTAACAGATAACCCCTGTGTTCTCCTGCTCATTAACATAAAGCATCATGACCTGGAGACAATAGAACAAGTTTAAAAATTATTTGTGATAAACATTCATTTCAAATGCAGCCAACTTTCCTTTAGGAAGCCTTGCACTTCTTTTGAAAGCTTCTCCCTGTTATGGGCCTTAAAATGAATTTTTTTAAGTGGATAACTTATGATCTTGCAACAGAGTAGTGAACAAGTCAAAAAAAAAGTCACAATCTATTAAGTTTACAAAGCAAGTTATGAAAGGATGTCCAAATATGATACCATTAAAAATTAATCATAATTACAATCAGAAAAAGGTTTTCAGTGGTTATCTGGGGGTGAAGATTATAGGTAACTTAGATTTTCTTTGTGTTTTTCTTTATTTCTCAAATTATTACCTTTGTAATCAGATTTTTTAAAACTAATATTTTTAAAAAATAAAAACAATAACAAATAAGTGGGTTGTTTCATCCTAAAGAGACTAGTTTCTAGCATATCCTAATATTCTTTAGCAGAGAATTATCGTGTTGGGCAGTTCCTTCAACACTCTGGGCTTTGCCCAGTCATCTGCTAACTGAGGGGTGAACTAAAGCCTCCGAGTAACCTTCTGATGCTAAAGTCCCATAATCCTGGGTTTGGAAAAGTTAGAACTGTGGAAAACATTACATCACCCCACAGGGTGGGTGTGAGACCCGGAGTTCATCTATTTACTATATAACTATTCCAAGCATTGGATTATTTTTTTATTAGTAAAATGAAAGGTTTGGATCAGACATCCTCACCAGCCTCTGTCCTCCAGATGGGACATTCCGTAGTCCTGTGAGTCAGACTATGGCTGGGAAATGGCTTTGCAACTGATAGTGGCTTATAGACAAAAGGTACAGTCTCTTCTCGTGCATGTTAGAGAATGAACGTATGGAAGATGCTACCGAAGTCATGTCGTTGAAGAATTCCTGTTTGAAAATCCTGTTTCTAACCATCCTTAAGCAGGGCAAAGACAAGCACAAGCACATATCTGATCTGGAACAGCGCCTCTCCTCTGTGAAGATTACAGACTTCGGGGGCTACGAATTCGACAGCCTTAAGGTATCTCACAAGCTGCTTCCTGAGCGACATGGCTTTTTCCCTTGGTTTAGTCACTATTTTGTTGTCTTTGTTCCTATAACAATGAAGTGCAGGAGAGGAGCCCAGGGCTGGGCTGAATTGGGTCTGCTCTCTCTAATGCCCACGGAAACCTCAGGAAGGTCATTTCATCTTAACAAAAACCGTGGATGCCAGAGGCCTGTCCACATGTTCACAGTGGTTACTCATTCGCCTCAGGGCCTCAATTTCCTCGTTTAAAAAATAGCTTGCTGTTGAGCTGACCATTTCTAAAGGTCGTTATAAACTTTAAAATTCTCATTTCATGTAGTTAATTTCAATAAGCTTTAGCAGGGAAGCCTGGACCAGACCTCCCAGTTATGAGTTTGGGGCTCTTTGAGGTGTTCTTTTGCAATAAACTGAAAAGGGCTCATGAAATTCTCAAGCATAATGCAAAACAACATCAGTGTGAATTCCTTCTTATTGAAGCTAAAAATAACATATGTCATGCATCCCAAAGCCACACAGCGACAACTGTGGTTTGGGCAGCTGGAGGAGCCACTGCCGACAGGCATGCCGGGGCCTGCGCAGGAAACCAGGGTTTCGGGCATGCGTGCGTGTTCTTGCCGTACTTAGCGCAGCTCAGAGCTAATGGAGAACAGGTCAAGGTGGAAATGTTTTGTTCCTTCTTTCCTCCCATGCGCAGGGTAAGACCTGGAATGAAGTCATGGCAACACATCGGAAACTTCCTACTGATCAAGTAGACTTGAGAAAGCAGCAAGAGGCCGTGTGGGAACTTTTCGCGAGCGAATGCACTTATTTCTTGGACCATTTATTAGTTCTTAGGATGGTAATGCTGGGCTCGCTTTTTGTAATAGATGGAAAATATTATTTTGATTTGGGGGGAATTTGTTTTCCTCTTCTACCTGGAAAACAGGAAGTTGGTGGTGGAGATCCCCTCTTTTAGGAGATCTTAAAAAAAAATGTGTCTACTGTTTATCTACTACTTGGTTGTCTCTTCATTCTTTTCTTGAACATAGTCTGCCAGGATTGGAGGAGGTCTTCTGAGTAAACTAGTCCAGCTCCCCATCTGATGTCTGAATCGCCTCTACCTATTTTCACCATGTGCTTACACTTGCTTACACGCCTCTCCAGTCAGGGAGCGCAGATCCACCTGCAGGCATGCTCACCCCCTCACTCCCCTCCCACCTGGCACCGCTGGTCAGCTTCCACTTTCCGAGAGCTTGCTCCCCGTAAGCAGTGCTGGGAGCATTGTTTTATCAGTTTTATCAGTTGCAGGGCCACCATCACAGATTCCCAGGCAGCCACCAACATGTAACGCAGTGGGGCTGCATGACATGTTATATTCGTAATGTCTACCAGGTAAATGGTGTCCCCGAGGGAGTGCCGTGCTGCAGCCAGATCTGGTGAGGTTCTGAGCAAAGAATCCTCATAGAAGAACCACAGGGCAAGGATGACAAGGGAGCCATTGCCTTCCAAGATCACGGGGAGGAAGAGCCATAGTGCTCCCAGCTTGACTCCGCCCATAAATACTGATGAATCCTGCCTACTATCTTGCACAGGAAAAAGCACTGTGTGAAGAGCACTTAGGGAGAACTAAGTGCAAGTCCTGGATCTGTTTCTGACTTGTCATGTGATGCTAGAAAAGTCCAGTCCTCCATTTCCTAACCCAGAGGTTGGCAAACACTCCCAGTGAAGGTCCCGATAGTAAATATGAGGTGGAGCAAACGTAGTTTACAGTTGTTCGTATGGAAAATAATACAATAGTTAATAATAATAATACAAGAACAAACCCTGTGTTTCGCATACTCACAACTGTAAACCTGCTGTTGCCTCACCCTGTATGTTGGGCTTTGCAGACTCTGAGGTCTTTATTACAACTCCTCAGCTCTTCCTTTGCAGTTCCGAGGAAGCTACGGGTAATTTATAAAGGAATGTGATAGCTGTGCTGTAATCAACATTATTTATGGAAGCAGGTAGCAGGCCTGATCTACCCCGCAGGCTGTCATTTGACAATCCCTTTCCTAAGCTCTAAAAGAAGAATGGCAATACCATCTCTGGCTGTCTCATGGCATCTCAGCATTGTGATCATCAGATTAGTTTTCTTTGAAATCTACCAAGTGACATACAAATGTCAGTCATTATTTTCTGCGAAGCATTCTTCTGTCAATAAGTTGATCTTTGTTTAGTTTATAGACGCAGGGAAGATTATCTGTGAGGATTGTAGTTCTTCCTTGACTTGCTGTAGAGTAGCCTCCTGCTGGATGAAAGCATCAAGTCAAGAAACAATAGCACAGAGGCTCCCTGAATGCTTTCAGTCATAGTTAATGCCTTTATCCAAATGCAAGCATCCTACCAGCTACAGATATTGACTCATTGGTTCTCTTTTTTTCATTTCCTGCAAGTAAAAGGCATTTGGATCTCTTGCAGAGGAAGGTATAAATAAGAATCCAGCATGGAAGTTGTTTGGGGCTCACATTAGTGCTCTTGATAAGAAGAGAACCGGTGAGATTTCTTGACTCCGGGAGGCAGAGAAAGCCCATTAGAACAGATGATGTTCCACAGGAATGTTGTCACGGCACATATCAGCAACAACACCGTCATGCAGAAGAGCACAGTTCCCACATGTTCCATGGAGCTTAAATGTCACCATTGGTATTTAGGAAAATTCTGAAACCTCAAAAATACTGATTTCTAAACTGTTTTGTAAAGTTGTAGTCAGGAGGTTTATGTTCAATGCTCTTGGAAAGGGCAAGTTTCAAAACTGAAAAACAGAAAGTAATCTGCATTTCTTCTTTTTTTAAAGATCTTCATGAATACACTAAAATATCTACAAACACATGAATATCTCCTGGATGTGGATTCATGGCGCCTTTTTGCAAACCTGGAGGAGTTAAGTCAGGTGAGCCAAAGTAGAACGACACTGGGAGACATGTTTTGAAATTCACCAGAGGGGTCATGAAAATGCATGTTTGTTCTATTCTTGTGGCTTGTATTCCACGCTGCAATACAGAATGTGGTTCATTCCCCCATATAATATCATGGTCAGGAGGTCAGGTTAATAAGAAGGAAATCTAAACATTCATTGATATCTTGCCAATAGATCACATATATCAGCCTTCAGTAGCATTTTTCATTTTAACTTGGCTGTTTAAGAAAGTAAACATATTCTCAAGATCTCCTTAACCTTCATAAATGTTTGTTCTCAAATAAATGTCCTTTTCTCATATATTATAAGTCAATAACATCTTTCCTCCAAAAGGAAGAGAGATTCCAAAAAGAATTTATTTACATAAAAAAAACTTATAAGAAAATATATATTGAAAAGGAAAATAAATCTGAATTTTGCCAGGAGGTAAATTGTAATGAGAAACAGCTGTAGAATGATATTTGAAGTTCATCAAATATTTATTCCTTCCTTTGGGTGTGTGCCTACTCTTGTTTCCTTTCTCTCTGGCTCTAGACAAGCTATGGTTTTGTGAGCAGTCTTTTTGCCATCATCAAGGACTACTTCGATGCCTCTGAGACTTCACCACCCATGGATTTCATTTCCGTGCTCGCAAAGGTAAAATCCTTTCGGGAGACCTCAGACTCATGCAATAAATTCACCCTCTCTCAGGATAGCTGTTCATATCTACTTGACTTTTTGTTTTTGTTGTTCCTACAAAGGAACCATCCTTTTCTCTCTGCCAACAGACATTTTCAAAAATAACTTGCAAACTCTGTTTTCCCATTGTCACCTCTGCGGGGTGGGTTTTATTAACACAGAAATGCGCACACATGGAAAAGCCATTTCCAAGTCTGTCTTTTAAATGACTTCAATTTAAAGCAATATTCATGGCAATGGTTTGTGTAGGCCAATTACATGGTTCAGTTGTTCTTCTAACAAAAGTGTCAGCCTTTCAGACAAAAATAAATAAATAAATAAATAGCCCTTCAAACCTAACAGCACCCTTAATAGTACCTCTGGTTTGAAAGAAGAGGAAAACCTGTAGCCCTGGTTTGTTAAATGCTATTTATTTCTTGAGTAGATATTTGAGCCTCCTCCCTACTTTTTTTTTTACTTTGAGCTTTTTAGTCCAGTTTCTATCTATTCACATTTAGCAAGATTTGACTTCATACAATCCACTCTAAAAAGCTGGATTGAGATTTATTGAGCATTTACTAAAGGCTATGTGTGGGGCCAAGACCTTGTGCAAAAAATGTGCAAAACCAGGCACACTCTTGCTCATTTTCAATCTAGTGGGGGAGAGCTTAATTCAAGCAGTACAGTAATAATTATATAATCAAATGGAGGTCAATGCTGAGGCAAACAGGAGCATAGATATTACCAAGGAAAGCTTCCTGGCTATGGCAGTGGGTGGGGAGGTTACAGACAGGAAATTCTTTCTGGGGCAGAGATGTTTGAGGTGAGACATTCGGGAGGAGGAGTATGTTAACAAGGCAAAAACACATAGAAAACTAGGTATAAAGTAAGGAGATCCTCATGTGAACTTTGAAAAGAGATTTGAATAAGAAAAACTTTGGAAAACAAGAGGAAGAATGTAAAGTGTTGGGAAGTAGCTAAAGTCTTAGGTTCCCTCAATTTGTTTAGATTCGGAAAATTTTTAAATTTAATGTTAAGTAAATAGTCTGGAGAAATGCCAACTTCTCATTAAAACATGTAAGCTGTCTTAGTCTGCTCAGGCAAAAACAAAATATTACAGACTGGGTGGTTTATAAACAACACATTTATTTTACACTATTTGGAGGGGGGCAGTCTGAGGTTAGATGAGGATTCCCTTCCAGTCACAGACTTCTCATTGCATCCTACATGGCGGCGGAAGGGGCTAGGGAGGCTTCAGGAGACTCTATAAGGACATTAATCTGACTCATGAAGGCTACCCTTTGTGAATTAATCATCTCCTGAAGGCCCCATTCCTAATACCATCACTTTGGGGGTTAGGATTAACATATTAATTAGACAGGGACACAAACATCCCACCATAGTGTATGTGCTCTTCTAGCCTCCTAAGCATGGGATGTTAATATACGCTTTATTAAATGTCCATTACTCAGCCCACATATGAATGCTTCCTGTTCCAGGTGTGCAAAGATGGGTTACACAAGTGTTTCCTTAATTGAAAAGGTGCTTTACCAGTCAGGTTGGATGTGGTTGTATCAGAGTAACCATCCCCAAATCTCAATAGCTTGGTTCCTCTCTCCCTGTGCCTACTTGTACCTTGTCACTGTCCTCTCCCTGGGACCCATGCTGAGGGAGCAGCACTGG
The DNA here is from genome assembly GCF_028538775.1 of Myotis yumanensis. Taxonomy (NCBI): domain Eukaryota; kingdom Metazoa; phylum Chordata; class Mammalia; order Chiroptera; family Vespertilionidae; genus Myotis; species Myotis yumanensis. The sequence continues at coordinate 126,364,481 of NW_027223754.1, read as the reverse complement.
AACGTTACCGGTCTGGGGAGACTGGGGCAGAGCACTCAGACTCTTCAAGTTCTGCCAGAAGCAACACATGGCAGGTCTGTTCACACTTTGTCAGCCAAGTTCAGTCACATGGCCGCGCTCACCTTCAGCAGAGGGCGTACCCAGCGTCCTCCCCAGGAAGGGAAAGCAGATGACCAGTAAGAGGCTCACCAGGTGGGAGATTGGAGCATTTTGTTATTCACACATGACTCATGTGAGCAAGTCCCTGAAAAGGAAACCGAGGCTTGAGCGGTTAGATCATTTGGCCACGGTCACATAGCTGATAAATTGTAGAACCGGGCCTCTAAGCCTGACCACATAGGATCTTAACCATTGCCTCCTAGTAATAAAATTTCTCAAGCATCTCAGTGCCCTTTCTCTCCAAGCTACCAACCCCCTCCACCTCCAAAAATAAATTTACATCATCCTTCAAATAACTTCCTGCTGGAGCCAAAACATGACATTTTTTCCCCACAGTGTCTTCTCCTCTGTCTCACAACAAAATATTTTTCTCGGTTTTCGTTATCTCTGCCTTTATTGCTGCCACTTCCTTTAGTGACTTTTTAGGCTGGGTCTGTTTTCTCGACTAAATGTAGTGATAACATTGCCAACAAGTGTGTCTTCCTTGTCTTGTTCTACCACATGTGACACTATTAGACATTTCTCAGTGGGACCCATTACTCATTACATCAATCAATAAATCAAGGAGTATGCGGGCTTAGCAACATGGTAGACACTGGGACTCCGAGGAGAGTGTGTGCCAGTTAAGCTTTGGTGAAGAGAAAAGAGTAACTCACTCCCGAGAAAGACACGTAACTGAGATGGGGCACCTTGTGTGGGGTGCTCTGTTTGACCATTACATAAATCTATCCATACACTTAGGAGAGGCCCTCGGATTTGACTCTACAGTTTTAGAAGCCAGTGGGAGAATTACATGAATGGACATTTTTGAGGAAAAGTTGGTGAAAATTAAATGTTGTTACTTACTACCAACACAAGCCTAACATCAACCAAAATAAGCCCTGAAGTCAAAGGCAGTATTTGTTACCAGGTGCCATGCAGGGAGTGTAGACCTCAACAAAGCATAAACAGAAGCAAAAGGTAAATTAAATCAAGACACCCGAACTAGAATTTTAAGTAGGAAGGGGCGGGGGTGATTTATTGAGGAGTTACCTGTGTCTTATGGGAATACTATTTTTAAAGAATGTTTATTGTGAAGATAACCTGTTCCTAGTCACACGGTCACACTCCTGCTTGACAATGCTGACTCCTCCCCCTTTCCCCCTGCCGGTCAGTGATGACCATGAAGAGAAAGAGGCCTCCTGCCTGTGCCCTCCCTGCTCTTCTCTTGCAGCATTTCCGAGGGAGTCTCTGTCAGAGCCACCAGACCTACTGCCTGAACTACTCCGCCGCTGTCTTTTACCTCGAGAGCCTGAAGCAGAGAGAGGACTTTGGAATTTACTTAAAAGTAAAGTACCATCTTCTTTTCTTTTATAATTTTCCTGAGACTCTTTGTGGTACAATAGGTACTAGGAGTTATACCCAAAATAAGTGAGAAAGAACAATAAATGATCAACAAAACACTTGAACTACAAATATGCTTTCCTCATCAACACACACCTTCCACTGCACACTGAGGAATTCTAAGTGGTGCACATCTGGAAACATTGTATCATCTCACGTCCCTCCTAAATTTTTGGCAGGGGCTTACTTACCAATGTTTTATTTATTCATTGGCGTGTTTGTGAACGAAGTCGGTACACTGTAAGGAGAAAGCTACAATGAGAAGAGGCTTTGTGACTAGAAGTTGGGCTCTTGTAGGATTTGGTCCCAGCGAGATGCTGTTGCACACAAGCTTGGAGAAGCATTTACATCGTATTCTGTGCGAAGGGCGCCCCCTGGAGTACTTCATAGGGCACAATGTAGATGTTGCCCCTGAAATTGTACAGCATGGTGGCTATGGGCTCCAAAGCATCAGAGCAAAGAGTTTCTGCTAAGGACAGTCAGCATTTGCTAATAAGTCGACACGGAAAGAATGGTCCTTGACTTCACCAGTTCCTTTGACCCCTCTTTTGACATTTCTTTAGTATGAACTGCACCTTTCCAGTATTACGCCAGAGCCCTTTTTATGATCCAGAGAAAATAGTCCAAGCCTTTTCGGAAAACTAGCTCTCCTGGCAGTTGCAAAAGCCCCCGGCAGAGCACCCCCTCAGAGGCCGGGGAGGAAGGGCTGCCCGGGTTCCAGGACTTACCTGTCGCCCGACTATGCCAGGAGGCCTGGGTGCAGCGAGGCTGAGAAAGGAGGATAGTCTTGGGGGAGAGACTCAGCCTTATTTTTTTGTAGCTTCAACCATTCATTCGGTGTTTTCTTGGCTACTCAATAAGAACGGAGAGCTCATTAGCTTTCCAGATGTATGAATAATCCTGTTACAGAAGTTTTCCCCGGAAGCGGATGATTAGACTCCCAGCCTGGCCCCCAAACTGGGGAGAAGCCAGTCCCATGTCTCTCTCTTCCAAGCCAGGCCAGAGGTTACTTTAAGGAGGCGCAGCCACCATTTCCCAGTAACTGTGGAAAATACCATACCAATTGTGACATAGAAAGGTGGTTTACATCTTTATATGAAATATGCACGGCATCCAAAGATAACATACAATTATAACGCATAACGCTTTACCGGCATCTTTAGCTTCTCAAACATCTCTTTTAATCCTTGGCACAAAACTTGGAAGTTGATTACATTGTCCCCAGGTGTCCCTGAGGCTCAGAGAGGTTGTATGGTTTTTGCAAGGTCATGTGGCTGATAGGTGGCAAAAATAAAGGTTTTTAGGCAAAAAAAAAAAAAAAATGCTCCTTCCACCAAAATTACTTATAGCTCCTCAGGGCTATTTCTCATCACCTGGCAACTGTGAGCATCATGGAACAGGTGAAGGATCAGGAAGAGGCTGTAAGGAATTGAAGGTGAACCTGCCTTCCACAGCCACATAGCACAGAACAAAAGCATCATCACAGAGAGTCAGTAATAACTTGACTATAGCCTAGTAAATATAATGCTTATAATATAATAATTGCAATATACAGTAAATAATAATAAAGGGGGCTGGTTCTCAAGCCCTTGCTTGGACCAGCCACTGCTGGTCATCATGATCTCTTTGTCTATACCAGGAGCGGGGAACCTTTTCTCTGCCAAGGGCCATTTAGATATTTATAACATCATTTGTGGGCCATCCACAATTATCAACTAAAAATTATGTTGCGATGAAAAAGCTCCTAGATTTATTGAACTTTGAGTCCTGCCTGTGGTTGCCTCGGCAGGGCCAGAGCAAATGATACAGCCCGTGGTCCGGACGATCCCCACCCCAGTGTACACAATAACCCTGTGGAATGTGATAGTAACCCCATTACTCAAGGGCTTAGACAAATTAGGCAACTCCCTGAAACATATGGTTGTTCGGGGCAGAGACAGGATTTGATTCAGACGTGTCTGAAGCTGACCTTCATTCCCTACTATGCACTGATGTAAACAATGTCCATGGAAAACCTAAGCCTGTGTTGTGTCATGGGCTGCCTGGAATGGGGACATGCACTGGGATGAATTCAGCCTCCCTGCCATGTGGGGCTGGCTTTATGAAAGCCTGTACAGTATGTTGGTGCACATTGATGGGAGTAGAATTCTCCCTTCTCTGTCAGAAATAATTAAAATGATGCAGAGAAAGAGATTGGAACTTTGTACCAGGGCTCTTCATGGAGTTCTGTTAACAACCGCTAAGAACTCCTTGGACTGAGTGTTCGGAATGTGCCAGCCACTGTTTGGGCCACTTTGTATGGATTCTCAATAAAACCTCTCACCACCTGCTGAGGTAGTTATCCTTGTTACCCACATTCACAGATGAGATTTATAGAGTTTAAGTAAATTACCCAAAATTCTAAGAATGGCTGCCCCAGCACAATATTGCATTTCACCAGGACAGATTTATGAGGAGAATGAATTTATAAGTGTCCCCATGTGTCCCTGAGACTCAGAGAGGTAATATGGTCCAACTCAACAGGCCCCTGAATTCCTTTCACTGTTACCTTAAACATATTGGATATTTATTATAAAGCAAAAGTATCCTTCATTGATCTAGGCCTATCCATAAAAAGCCTTTTATGTCCAATCTCTCTTGACAGAGATGTTCTTTTTTTTCCCCTAATGGGTCTGAAAATTAAAGCCAATAGATGAAAGAAAAATTTATACCTACTTTTAGAACTATCAAATATATTTTTCTCTCTTCTGAGGCTTCTGAAACACTAAAAGCTTCTAAAATTCCTGCCTGGATCTTCGTCTCAATTATTTACCACTGGTGCTTCTTGCCGGGTTGGTGTCTGGGGTAAATTGGGTGTTTTCACATGTACTCAGGATGCTGGCAGCCAGAGCTGTTTTCAACGGCGTGGAAATTTGGGGCAGTGGCCCTGGGCTATGTTTGAGGAAATACCTAACTGCTTCTGAGAAATCAGTTACTGGAGCTCCCAGACACCAGAGCTAGAATGCTGCTGCCAGTGAGACAGGATGGAAACCAGCCACTGAGACCACAGGCTAAGGCCTCTCCACACCCCTTCTTTCCACCCATTACTGCCGCGGGCCTTTCCACATCTGCAGTTCCTGCTTCCGTCTCCATCTCTCCCAACATCAGGGAGAAAGAATCCCAGCCATTGTGAGCCAGGTGAGAACGTGGAGGTAACCTAGTTCCTTCCGCCAAGAGGAAGCTGACGTACAGAGAAGGGGAGGTGGTCCCTCAGGAAGCCTTGAGGCCTGGCTTCATGAGCTCCACCCACCCTCCAGCCTCCAGCCTGTGCTCACTTTCCTGGCCTGCCTTCTGCACGTAGGGGATGGAGAAGATCATGTCCAGCAGAATTCCCGTGAGGAGGAATCCTGGATGTTCTCAAAAGAAATACTTTGATGAAGTTCCTGGTGGGAGAGGGTGAAACCCCCAAGGACATGTTCAAGCTATGAAAGACAAGGGCAAATTGCTAAGCATGAGGGTAGGGGGAGAGGGTAGTTGGAGAGGGGAAGACAGAAGAAGAGCAGCTCTCTCCTTCCAAAGAAGAAAACGGCACCATCAAAATGCAGTGGGGGTGATGTCCTGGGCTGTGTATTTGACCCCTCCCCACAACCCAAACTCTTCAGTACATATGTTCACTCATAAAACGTTTGGCATGAGTGGCGTTACAGTGGAAACCAGCATAGGACACCAACCAGGAGGCTATGTTTGGCATCAGTGGGCACATGCTGTTCAGGGAAGAGAGTGTGTGTGCCAGCAGGGGCCAGAGGAAGCCATTCTAATCGCAATCATTCCATAAATTTGTAAATATCTAGAGAGAGTTTTGGACTTGGTGGGGGGTTGAGCCAATTGCACCTAGATCTCTAAAACGCAAGGGCAGACACCTGGGCACAAAGATGTAGGAAGCTATGTTTGGGGAAGCAGAGGGAGCCTTCCACAGTGTATGCCTAAAGCTGGCCTTCAGGATCTGAGTCACAAGACAAAGGAGGTAACCTGGGCCTGGCCGGAGCCCGACCTGCAGAGAAAGCTGAGAGCCTCGTGCCAGGGCAGGGCTCCCTCAGAGCTGAACTCAGGTGTGAGTGTGTAAGGGAGACAATAGAAGAGGAAGAACAAGCATCACCTAGTAATACCTTTTGGTGGACCTATGTGCACAGTAGCCAGAGACCAGACTCTATGAGTCATGTGTCATCTGCACAAAAGCCAGGCTGCTCAGGTTCAAGACAGCAGCACATTCAAATAAACAGCCCAGCAGATGAAACAAATCTGTGAGCCATTCTCATGATTACTTGCGTTTGTCAAATGTCATGTATACAGTGGTTCTCAACCTTCTGGCCCTTTAAATACAGTTCCTCATGTTGTGACCCCCAACCATAAAATTATTTTCGTTGCTACTTCATAACTGTAATGTTGCTACTGTTATGAATTGTAATGTAAATATCTGATATGCAGGATGGTCTTAGGCGACCCCTGTGGAAGGGTCGTTCAACCGCCAAAGGGGTCGCGACCCACAGGTTGAGAACCGCTGCATTTATAGAAATCGAATGTGTAGACCACAGCAGTACTTACCAGAGTTCCTTTCCCTGTTTCCCGGTGCTTTGCACACCCTGCAGCTGCCTCTTAGTCAGACTCTTTCGCTACTGAAAATGGTTTGTGTCTTTATCCCTTCCCTCTCCCTCTCTCCTCTGTAGCATGTAGCTCAATTTAGCCTCTTCAACTTCTATTCATTTTCTCATATCACCCTCATTCCCTCCAAGAAAGGAGAGTCAGGGAACTGATCCAACAAGCAAACATCCTTCCTTTTCCCTCCATCTGTTGATTCTCAGTTCTCCTAATTGTGCCTCACAGTGAGGCATAGAACTGGAAAAAACAGAAATCTCCTGCGAGGGCCAGAGAGAAGGAGAAGCCAGTGGGACAGCCGAACTCTTGGGTGAGAAGGGCAAATGAGACTGGAACACGTATAGTTAATACCTCTTATCCCTGCCACAGAGGGAACATGTGTTCTCTAGGGAACTTGCGAAATGTTACACTTTTCTCGTGCCTCTCCATCTTGACAAGTTCCCCACTTAGGAGGAGAGAGAGGTGATGTTACATTGAGGCTGAGCGCTGCCTTCTTCACCATCACTGGGAAGGCAAGACAGCCGGAGAAGGACTCTCTCTTCTTTGATTGGAAAGTAACAATGTTAGTCAGTAATGTTCAATAGCACCTCTCAACCGCATCTAAGAACCTCATTTCAGACCCTGAATTTGCTAAAGACACTTTAATAAGGATTTTCAAAAGCAACATCTGGTCTGTGGCTTATAAGCGTCCCCGGCAAGCTCACAGTTGCGTCACGTTGTCACCCAGTGAAATAGCTGAGTGTGTTTCATGCCCAGGCTTCCCGGGGCTTTGGTAGGAGAAGTGATGCTCTGATTCTGTCTGCGTTTCCTTCCCCAGTGGTGTGAGCAAAACGAACAGTGCAGACGGCTTCACCTGGCTGAGCTGCTGGTGGCCCCACTGCACAGGCTGACCCGGTACCCCTTGCTGCTGAAGAATATCTGGAAAAGGAGTACAGACTCCACTGAGAAAATCATGATCTACTCCATCAAGGAAAAGGTGGAAAAGTCAATCCGTAAGTCCCTGAGATAAGTGACCCAGCTCAGTGGAAGCTGCATGGAAGGGCTGGAGGCCCTCTGGCTCTTGGGAATGATCTGAGTTTCACCCTAGAACAGTGATGGCGAACCTATGACACGCGTGTCAGAGGTGACACGCGAACTCATTTTTTTGGTTGATTTTTCTTTGTTAAATGGCATTTAAATATATAAGATAAATATCAAAAATATAAATCTTTGTTTTACTATGGTTGCAAATATCAAAAACTTTCTATATGTGACACGGCACCAAAGTTAGGGTTTTTCAAAATGCTGACACGCCGAGCTCAGAAGGTTCGCCATCACTGTCCTAGAAGGTAGTTCCGTTGACTTGAGGTTATGGCTCTGGGAAATCAAACACACACACAACAATGGTTCCGGTCACATCCTGGCCATCCCTACGAGAACTCCACCAGAAGTTTACCCAGGACGTGGCTGTCTCCAAGGCTTTCACGTGTGAGTTCAGGCAGGAAAAGTTCCACTTCCCAGATGGTTGAAGGCTTTGTTTTTCATATCTATGCTGAACCCAAACACAAAGCAAATAGGAATAAACACCATGGGGGGCCTTTCCGGAGGATAAATTGCCATTCATTATTTGTAGGTCACTGAAATCCAGGGCCAATCTAAAAATAATGCCAACTGCAATCTTTAGAACTGAAATTTGGGAATGGGAACAGAACAACCCTTTGATGACTTAAGTTTATTTGGGTAGCTCTGTATAATTAAATTCAAATAAAGAAGTTCATGATATATGCCCACAAACCAAGATTTCTTGGGAGTGTCAAAAGGGAGCAATTCAAGTTTATGATTATCAGCTGTACAGAAATGACATTTTTTTCTTCTGCAAGTTTAAATGTAAAAATGACCATGCAATGGGAGTTTTTTAATTTTTTTGCTCAAATTCTAAAATGACTCAAGGAACTAGGATTAAGCTTATCAACTGGATAAAACAAAAATTGAATTAAAAATAGACTTTAAAACTTTTAAAGTAATTTGAAGATTATTACTCATTTTAATAGCTTTGTGAAGAAGATAATAGCATCTTTTCTGCAGATTTCTCAATAATATATGGATTTTTATTATTTGGGAAAGAGATTGCTGTGACCTTCCTTTAAGTCTATGAGCTTAAAGAGGGTGAATTCTGAAAGATTCCCCTAACAGTGTGATTCTACTATGGGTCTATGATTTTCCCTCCATGTTCCCCCAAATAATTTCAAAACCTCAATAACAATGTTATTATACAGTGTTGGGAAATTAATACAAACCTTCAAAAAAGTAAGCTTTTGCCAAAACAAAATAATTATCTTTATCATGAAGCAAATGTATGTTTTATAATTAGGACAAAAATATATGTTGGCTCTTTTTTTTCTTCATCTAATTACAGGTGTAGGGAATAAGAGAAAGCTACCAGGGACTTTACTTGTATTATTTAAATAAAGATGCACAAATGCATTTCAACTTACTTTATTAAATTATTTAAATTTTATTTCTCTTTGCAAGAGGCTGATTTCAAATTAGTGAGTTTTTCTAAGACATTTAAACTGCAAGCACTATGTTAAATAAAATTAAGATATGGTTTGGTTCTGGGGGCAGTGTCTCTAAATTATTACTATACATCTTGGTTAAAATTTATGCTGTCATGTTACATGAGTGTAAAAATATATTGAATGTGCCTTGTCTTTCAGGGGATCTTGAAGGAAAAGTGAAGTGGCTTGACAATTTTCAAAAATGTAGACATCTTCAGGAGATTATAGTGTGGCCTCCACTTTGGGATAGAGATAAAAGGTTTTTCATTCCAGAGGTACAAAGAGGATCCACTAAGACTTATGTTTGGCATTCCGTTGGAAATACGCTAGTCTTTACAAAGTCCCCAGCTGTCCACTTGGATATTGAATCTAGTTTTATGAGCAAGAACTACAGCTTTTTACCACGTGGCATTGTATGGGGGAGGCTGGCCTCATCACGCCGTTCCCAGGGTGGTCCTCCTCAGGGATGTGCTCATTCTTTCCCATTCCCGTGTCCATCTCCTGACGTTTCTAAATGTCTTGAACTTTATAGACAGAGTGCACTGCCCCAGCTCCGGGAACCTGTTCTCTTCCAACCACTAACAACCTCTCTTTCATTGTCTCTCTTGTTTTGCAAGTGCCTGAAACACATTTTTAAAGAGCACATGGCAGAAAACATCCTGTCACCAACCAACAGACACCTTCTCTATGAGGGAAAATTAACTCTTGCAGGTAAATAGCTTTTTCCTTTAAAAACCCAACATCTTTGCTACCATGTAATGTGTCCAGTTGTTGCTCATTGAAGAGTGTAAAGAGTTGTGTTTGCCTATGGCCAAGGCCATGGAAGATGCGAGTCAGAGAATATGCTATGGACTCACACACGTGTCAGCTTGATCAAAGACTTCACAGCATAACTAGCTATGCGCCCTGCATTTTCTATCTCTAAAATGGGATAACTCTTTCATAAGGTTGTTGTTAAACTGAAACACATGAAGAGCTTAACTCAACGTTGGGAACATCATAAACACTCCACATCAGCTGTTATCATCCTTATACTCCTCCAATGAGCTGGGCAATCATCCCATCCGTGTTGATGGAGAACCTGTTATGTAACACGTGTTGTGCCGGGTAGGCATCACTGGAGGATATAAGGTCATTATTCCGTTTAATCCTTTTCCTCTAGTTGGGAAGCTCTGCTGTAACGAGCAGACCTGCAGGATAAGTTCAGAAAAGAAGAGAGGCTGTGGGGCTGGGGTACCCGGGAGGGGCTTTATGTGCTCCCTGGGAGTAGAGGTGGGCTTGTGGGGGACGGAAAAATGGAGGTCAGTGGGAGGACAGGAGGGAGGACCTCCCAGATGAAGAGCATGGCAGCAGAAAGGGCTTGGAGGCGAGGCCACCTGGGAGAATAGGCGCTGGTGGAGTGGTTAGGAGAGGGAGCCCTGCAGGCTAACTGCCAGGTCACTTTCCAGCGCAGCCTTTTCTGCCTGTGTAACCTTGGCTCGAATACAGCAATCTCCCCCCTTTGCTGTAAATGAGCTAATGGATGCACAACCACTCAAAATGGTAGACACAGAGTCAGTGCTCAATAAATATTCTCATCAGAAAGGGCTGCCTGACCAATGTAGGGTTTGTATGCATTCATCTATTTGTTTCTGCACAAAATCTTGATTGAGCACCTACTGTGTGAGAAGCCCTGTGTGAGATGTGAGGTTGCCTATTTATGGTAGCATGAGATCTGGTGGGGAGTGCCAGGCCATAACTCTGTATTCGATACACATTTGTTGAGAATCTGCTCTATTTTAGCTCTACATGTCAGGTTGGAACAGAACCCCTACCTAGCAACTGCCAGCTAGGGATGGTAGACATGCCCGGCATTTTACATCAAAGGACTTTTGCACTCATTTTCTCCTTCCAGTGGTTATGCAGAGAAGTGACACTTAATCCCAAATTATAGGTGAGAAGTATGAGGCTCAGGGAGGTTCTGTGTCATGTTCAAAGTCACCTGGAGGTTAACAGCAGAGTCCAGGCTGCCTCAGCCCAGTGGGCTTCCAGAATCGCAGCACCTGGCTTGGGAGCCGAACAGAAGGAAATTGCCACTGACAAGTGACAGGCTTACAAAGGTGCTGAAGAAAGAGTCATCAGAAGCAATGCACAAAATGGTGCAGAGAAGGGGACCAAAGCAGGGAGACCAGCCCGGAAGCTCTGCTGTGAAGCAGGGTGAGGCGAGACGACCCGGAGCCTGTGTTTCTCAACCATTCTTAACCTCTACCAGGGGTGGGGGGCGTCTGGCCTTCGGGCCACATAAGGCCTGCGAATCATTTGATCTGGCCCTGCCCAGGCATTAGGGGGGGTGAGTTAATTAAATGTTTGACCAAATATAGCAGGCTAATTTTTAAGTTGATAATTTTGTATGGCCACAAATAATTATAAATATGCAAATGGTCCTTTGCAGAAAATAAGATTCCCCAACCCTGCTAGACCATCACCCTCCCACTTTCATTTGGAGAGATAACAATTTTACATTTTCTTTGATGTTATTTATAATTTTAAAATTTATATATTGTGACAAAATCAAATCAAAATAATGAAGCAAAACACAGCTTTGTGTCCAAATGTATGCCTCTCCCTCCAAAATTGGCCTCCACCTGGAATTATCAGAAGTTTTAATTCACCCCTTCCCTCTATCTACCAACTTCCCAACACTGTGAGATGTGCTGGCACGTTCTAAAATGTTAGAAATGGGCCTGGATAGAAAAGGATAAATGTGAGAGATATTTCAAAGGCAAAATAGGAGGACTTTATAATTGGCAAAATGGCTGAAGAGGAAATGAGCCAATGCTTTCAAGTGTCGTGCCTGAAAGTTAGGTTGACCACACTGAGGGAGGCAGAGGGAGTGGGTCAGGGAGGCAGTGTTAGGGTTCAGGTGTGGGCAGGATGAGAAGCCACATGGAAGTTAGATGAACATGACAATGACCAACTCTGGTGAAAAGCTATGTTAGATGCGCATCCGCACGTAGCTTTGGGGTGCTTGTCAAGGAAGTGCAGGTGGGAGACTGACCTAAGAAGGAGTCTTTACAAAAAGACCCAACTTTTCAGAAAAAAAGTTTCTTGTAGAGTCAAATGTGGTAAAAGAAGATGAACCTCATCAACATCACTAACTCCAGACACTTGCTTAAAGCCATATGCTGTGTGGCTCAGATGGCATCAGAGAGGAGGCAGCACCAAGTTTAAAGTCACGGGAACTTTGACCCAGAGTTGGCGTGGCGATGTGGTGGGGGTGGGGGTGCTAACGTTTGAAGAAATGGGACATCACTTTGAATGGATAAAGCATTAGACCAAGAATGACGATACCTAACACATAAATTTTGTTTCCAAATTTATTTCAGCTTTAAAAACTGTTCTAGTCTAACCAAATAAGTATATTTTCTCATTCCCAGAAAGTACAAGTTTTTATAACTTAAAGCATAACCAACTTCCCATGGGAAGTCATGCCAGAATACCCTTGGCAAATGTGTTGCTCCGCACAGACTGGCATTTCTAAATAGAAAAGTGAGTGAGGTGCAGACACATAGGCTGGCCTGACAGCTGTGACACTCAGAGAACACGTGCTGTTCAAGCTGCTGCAGCTCGGAATAAGGCAGTAACGCAGCTCTGTTCTGGAACAGCGTGATGAGAACCCCCGCCCAGACTCTATGGGAAAAAATAAAGACGGTTCAGATCTGGTTGTGCAGCACTTGGCTAAACAGAATTTCAGACTCACAGTGCTCATTAGTTACGTCTCATGAAATCGCTTGGTCAAGGTGTTTCACTGTCTGTACTAGCTTCAAACTGCTTGGTGATAAATGTGAACAGCCTGATTTTATGCTTACAATCTTCCTCCTTAACCATCCTCTTTTGCCTGACCATGTATACTTGTTAGCACTATCAGTTTCTGAATTTATCTTATTTTAAATCTTGTTTACTGTTTGTTATGTGTCTGCTTTCCGTAGGATTAAAGCTCCTTGGAGGCAGAGTCTTCTTAGTCATTGATGCAGGGTAGGGCGTCAGCATCAGTTGACTACTCGGTGGGACCCGAGGGATTCAATAAATAGCTAAAATAATCATCAGTTCCTAGAATATATTGCAGGACACAGCAGATGCTCGCGGCTAGTTTGTTAAAATAAAATACTTAAAATTAGCAAGAAAAAGAAAGTATTTCATTTTGACAATAATCATCAACCTAATCTATATATGAATGGCACAGAATGGGGAAAACAGCATTTAACAGGTCCTCAGGTCTAATGTTGTCCAATGCCTCAGTCCTGGTGCCATATCTGTATTGGTTAGGATGTTGGTTCAGCCATTGGAGACAGAGAGCGATAACGATCACTTAAAAAGACAAGTTTACTTCTCTCACGTGTAAAACTCGGAGCCGTGTGACAGCTCTCCTCCATGGTGTGACTGGGACCCAGGCTTCTTCTGCCTTTTTGCTCTGCCATCCCGGGGTGCTGCTTTCTTCCATGTGGTCCCAGAGGAGTCACAGGGTGGCTAGCCGGTGGGAAGAGGGAAAGGGCAGGAGAGCAAAGCCCTGCTGTTTACGGGAATGACTCACAAGTTGCACAGTTTTGCTCATATTCCATTGGTCGGAATTTACTCACTTGGTCATATTTAGCTTCAAGGGAAGCTGGGAGATGTAGTATTTATTTGCAGGGAATATGTACCCATTAAACTCAGAAATTTCATTACTACAAAAGAAGGGAAATGTTTTTTTTGAGGGACAATCAGCAGTTTTTGCTATAGGCTGATTTGAAAAAAAAAGTCTCTAGTAGTGATGGAATACAATGTTTTAAAAATATTCAAGGACAATTCAAGATTGAATAAAAAATCTAATTCCTTTTCTGTGCAAATATGGAAAGAATTTTTCTTTCCTTCAAACTTAAAGAAGTGGAGGAAATAGAAATGAAACCTAAGTATTTTATCTACTAATTTAATCTTAGCCCCCTAGTTTTCAGGGATAAAAGTATATGAAAAAAAAAACTTCTAAATAATATAAATGAACAAAATAAATAGAATAATGAAAAATATTTACTGATTTTAAAAATATTTACTTTAAGTATCTGTCACATTCCCCTCTGGACAGACTGTGTTTTCCTCTGAAATCACTTAAAGTTAACTATTTCTTCTGCTAACTTCTATGTGGTAAAGTTAGAGAAGGGGATACCCTATTCTAATATTTGATTTCTCTTCTACCACTGGCCCCTTCCTAGAGAAAAGTAGGAAAGCCTACTTGCCTTAAGTTATTATCAAAAGTTATACCAAAAACGTTTGTAAATATAAAACTATGTGAAGAATATTTGAACATGTAAATCTTGCAAAAAAGTAAGATGATTGCCTTAGTCAGCTTTGGCCACCATAACAAAATACCATATCCTGGGTGGTTTAAGCAACAGAAATTTATTGCTCACAGTTCTAGAGGCTGAAAGTCCAAGGGCGAGTTGCCAGCCTCATTCGCTCTCTGGTGAAGCTCTGCCAGCCTCCTGCTCAGGGTCCACACATGGCTCTCTCTCTAGTCTCTCCTCTTATGACACTAATCCATCTGGATTAGGGCTCCACCCTCAAGCCCTCATTTATTCTTAATTACTTCCTTATTCCCCAAACAGCCACACTGGGGAGTTAGGACTTCAACATATGAATTGGGGGAGGGGGCACAATTTAGTCCACAGCAATGACAAAATGCCCTTTCTGGGGGTAATGCATACCTTTGCCAATGACCAACCGGATGAGTCAAGAGGCAAAAATGCTGTAAGTTTAATGAACTGATAGATGTGTCTTAGGCTTCGTTGAAACAATTATAATCATCATCCAAGTTTTCTAAGATCCATGTGAAATGCATCACAAAGACAATGTCTTTAAAGCTGTGAGCTTGAGCTCACGCCACGTCTCTGCTTTAAGGAAGCAATCGATTCAGAACCCTTGCTGGTTTCTGACCCACAAGATCTGATGCCCTGAACTGCTGGCCTGCTGTGCCAGGAAGCCCTGCTCGATTTGTTTCCTGGGGAATTCTTTGATTTAAATAACAGAAATCCTTTTACTTACAATTTCCAACCCCAGTTTCACTTTCTTTCTCTCCCCAGAAAGTACCAGATTCCTAGATGTTTATCTGTTTCTCTTTGATGATTTCCTCTTAGTTACGAAAACTAAGCGCAACAAAAAGGTAAATTCTGCTATTTCTTAATAAGTCTGCTAAATATGTTCAGAAATACTTCCAAATAAGTTGTGTTAAAAATCATAATATTTTCATACATCAAATTGGGATTCACCCTCTAAAAATGGAAACATTACACAATATTGGCATTTTCAGACAGATAGTTCTGAACTAAACATACCAATGACAAAAGCAAGTTACACTTCTTAAGGATGTGTACATTTTTAGTATAACTTAGTCTATATAGTTTTAGGGTAAGTCCCAGAGGCCACAGGACTATTCCTGGCCTGCCTGATCCAATGCAACCCAAAAGCTTTTGTCCGTACTGGCCCTATCCTCACCCAAATTGTCCCCAGTGAACAATGCCGGGGAAGAGGGGGCGGGTGCTCTCTAAACTGTCTGCTGCCATGTGCCAAGGTGGTATCCATCACCCCTTCTGATTCGAAAGCTCACATCCTTCCTGGAAAATAGTGATTTGGGGGCTGCGAGTGGGAGGGAGTCCTGCTCTCTCAGTATCTACCTGTATATAAAACAGACATCTGCAGAAGCCAGACAAATGTATAGCTGGCGTCACAGACAAAATGAGCCAACTTGGGGTTAAAGCCATTAAATCTCTTCCAAGAACAGGGATTTCCCCCATTACTTAAGTATTATGGCCCCTATTATTGTTGTTACTAATTAAGCCATGAGTATTATGGTCTAAAAGGCTTTCTATCTAATCTTCCATTTCCCAGTCTGTCCCCTGAATGGCATGAGTGATATTATGAAGGGGACTTCCTCTGAGGCACTCAGACACTGGCCCTTAGTTGTCAACCATCAGAGATACCTAATTCACCCACTTCAAACCATAACCTCTTGGTTCATGGGTCTACACTCAACCACTGAGCAACACGGGCTGGGCTCACCCACTTTTTTACCTGAGGACTAGCCTTACACACATATAAGATCATGAGACTAGATATCTCAAATCTCTTAAGAACCTAAGCTTCTAGATGATATGTTGGTTAGTTAAGCTCAATAATTTAAGGATCTTTTAAGCGCTAAAATAGACACCCATTGATCAAACTATAAATAGTTGAATGGTCATTGAGGATGGAATGGATATTTGAGAATATTAAGAATCACAGTTTTGAAACTTAGGTGGCCTTCTCTTGTAAGCTCCCCAGACGGCCATGTCTGAACAAGTCAAGCTCTGAAAAATCTCTATGGCCTTCAAACACCTTGACACTAAGCACAGCCTATCTTCATATCAAATAACGACTCAAATCTGAGTACATGAACTCATGGCAGCCTATATTGATTTACTATAAGGTAATATTCTGATTTCATGCTTCATAACTTGATCCCCAAATAAGGAATGTTATGTGCCTTAAATTCCTCTGTTTAATAAATCTGGAGAGTTTTATTGACTTCATAGGTGCAAAGATTATCAACCAGAGAAGACACTGGGTTTCACTTAGAAAAAAAAAAAAGGAAAGAAATGTTGTGTTTTAAATCCCTCTTTGCAATTAAATGAACAACATATGTCATGCAAATCACAATCTTTGACACCCTTTAAAAAATTCAACACCTTATATATTCAAAATAATTTCAATTATCTACAAATTATAGAGCGTGGACTCCACTTAGAGTTAGTATTAGATCCCATGGACAGAGTTGGCCAAAATGAGGCTCCCCTTTCTCATCCCCCTCACTCAATACTAGAGAGAGACACTGGAAATGAAGTGCTTTCCCATTGATGTGATGGTGATGAAAGTGTTTCCCAATTGTAGATGTCACACATAACCTACTCAGAAAGTTAAATTTGGGTATCAGAAACACTATTCTGTAAATCACTGTGTACTTTGGGGAAATGCTTTTCAAGATCCAGGAAGAGTAGTAAGCTGGATTTCAAGCAGTTGTTTCTCAAAATCAGTTTAGGGATGTGCACCAATACTCATTTCCTCTTCACTGCATTATTTTCCCTTTTAATTTCAGAAAGTTGGAGGCTTGGACACAGGTGTAATGTGTCCTTCACTTACTCCTGAGCTGCAAACAGTAATAAAAGAAGGTGGTTCGTGTAAGGTACTCGATCAGCCCATTCCACTGGATAGATTGGTAGTCAAAAGTATTGATCCACTCCATGTATCAGGTATGTGCCAATTTTCATCGTTAATCTGCTTACCATCACAGAGTTCTATATTGGCTTTTATTGGTAACAGCACATAAATCCAATTTAAGTCTTCATAAAAGAAAATACTGACTTCCTATGTGGCTATGTATCACTCACTCTACAAATTACTTATGGAAAGAGTATTGGATTTGGTCTCCAATGCTTGCATGTCCCAGCTCTGCCACTGCTAGCTGTGTGATCATAGGCAAGGAATTTAAATTTTCTATGCCACAGATTCATCTTGGTAAAACTGGGATAATAATATCTATGTCAGTGGGTTGTCATGAGAATTTAATGAAATAATGCATATAAAGCACTCAATGAATGATGGCTATTTTTAGTATTGTTATATTATTACTAGAGGCCCGGTGCATGAAATTCATGTGTGGGGGGGGTCCCCTCAGCCCAGCCTGCACTCTCTCCCCCAACTGCCCTTCCTGCCAGCCTAGTCACCCCACACAGCCTGCTGTTCAGTCATTTGGTCGTCCCTTACTAACTCCACTGCCGGCCTGGTCACCCTATGCAGCCTGCTGTTTGGTCGTCCATCCGGTTGTTTCAGTCATGACGGCCCCTGGCTTTTTATATATTAGGATTAGTAGTACTCACTGGCACACCACAATACACTGTGCAAGCCTAAGATATTCTACTACAATAACCATATAGAAAGAAATATGCCAGAAATAATATGTATACATATGCAGGTACACATATATATATATACATGTCATGTGTATAGGTATATAATTTTCATTTTTCAAGCAATTTCTGAGTGTCTCCTGAGAACCAGGCACTGAGTGAGTACCCTAGAGTTATAAACAGCCCATTCTTGGGGCCGCTCTCAGAACAATGAGAGATCAGTAAACCCCATCAGGAAGGCCCTGATGCTCAAGGGACTCACAGAACATTTCAGTCTCTTCAGTGCTGGGTGTTCAGGAGGATGCAGGGGGTCATTCTGCCTTGGGTATAGGCTCCTAGGAGACCAGCAAAGCCAGGCAGAAGGGGACTGCCTTTCTGTTCCAAGGGAGGAGCAGGAAAAGAGGGAGCACTACCCATTCCCCTCAATTCCCACCCCAGCAGCCAAGCCCAAAGCATCAATGATGAGCATAGGAGGACCTATACATACCTAGCAACATTACATAGTGAAGAAATGACTGAACACACAAACTGATAATAATAATAGCAACATTGACATCGTTATGGTATATAACTAAGTTATGTATGTAAATGTTTTACATGTGTTAAAGTGTGAATGGAGCAAACTCTTTCCTCCCTAAGGGGACTCCTGCATCTAGGCCAGAACCTCTATCTCCTTTGTCTATTCTTCTTTCCCCTAAGATTTGCTGAACTGTGACCTGGCAGGCCCCTAAGGCCTCTTATATCTGATTCCCCTAGGGCCAATCACAGAGGGTGTATGTGTGTGTGTAGGCCAAAGTCTGCATAAGCCAGAAAGCACGCCTACAAAGGGGCATCTGAGGGGAGCAAAACCTTTGCCCATGAGTGCATCCCCAGCCCCCACCCAATTTGAGCCTCCTCCCTGGTCAGAGCAATGTAAATGGCAGAGATTCAGTATGTGAGGCCCAGAAATCACTTCCTTCTATTTGTTTAGTAACTTTTTCATGGGGAAAAACGTCATGTCAGAGGGCATCCTAGGCCTTGAATGTATTCCCTCCCTGTAACACGATAAATGGCTTGAGGGGAGGAAGCTGTCAAAGCCCCAAGTGGATAAGTGGAAGCAGCTGGGGCTCGGTTTAGCCATAGCCCTGCTGGCTTTAAGAACTGGGCTTTATGGGAAATGTGATGTCACTGGATTACGTTGGGAGGTATGTTTCTTCTGCTCTATTCATTTTTCTTATTCTTTTTTTTTTTAAATAAGAACAATACCTTTAAAAAACTACATCCAGCATTTTTTGTTACTTTCTGATTTGTCACTACCATCTCTTATTTCTGTTTTTTTATTTTTTCCTCATTCCTCTGGTCTATTGTTTTCACTGTTCAGATCCAGTGCATGAGGCAGAATAGCTGCCAACTGAGAAAAAGTAAAGGGTGAAAAGAGAAGAGATTGAACTTTGAAGTGACAGAGACCTGGTTTCAAACTCTGGCTATGCCATGTACTGTGTGAGCTTGGAAGAATTCATCTAAGTTTCTTTCCTCATTTGTAAGTGGGAGTTAGCTGACCTATATTACACTGTTGCTGTGTGGTTTAAATGACACAAAAAAGGAAAAAATAAATAAAACAGTACCGAGAGAGAGAAAGAGAGAGAGAGAGAGAGAGAGAGAGAGAGAAACAGCACAGTGCCCAGTGCAAAGTAAGTGCTTATAAATGGTATAAATCATTATATTCATTATTTATTACTAGGGGCCTAGTGCACAAATTCGTGCACCTTGAAAGGAACTGTGCTCCGTGAGGCTGCAGTGGGCACAGGGGTGGGTCTCGGCCCACCTTTATGCCCCCACCTGGCCCCTCCTGCTGCGGCCCCTGGTTCCCTGTCTGCCAGTAGCCCCGCTCCCGCCTCCGCTGCTCCGATGCGCTGACGGTGCCCATCCCGCTCACACCCGCTCACAGCATGGAGTGACTGGGGCCAGTGCCAGCAGCAGGTGCAAGCGGGGCTGCTGCCCTGATCACCCCTCAGGAGCAGGGGGCAGTGGAGAAGCCCTGAGGGATAATAGGGGCCAGCAGCTGCCACTTACACCCACTGACAGGGCTGAGTGATTGGGGTCAGCGCTGGGTGCCAGCAACTGGTGCAAGCGGCGGCTCCAGCGCCGGCTGCAGGTACGAGCAGGGCCGGCACTGGCAGTGGGTGTGAGCAGTGGCTCCGGCGCCAACAACAGGTGCAAGCGGGGCCAGCGCTGGCAGCAGATGTGAGTGCCAGGTGGACCACAGCATGCTGGAGCAAAGAATTTTCAGTAACCATCAGAGGCTCGCCCTGATGACAGCGACTGGTGCCCTGCATTGGTCTGGTGCCCCCACTCACCTGCTCCACCATCCCACTGCGGCCAATGCCCGCCATGTTCCATACACACCCCTTGGTGGTTAGTGCACGTCATAGCGACCGGTTGTTCGGTTGTACCGCTGTTCGATCTATTAGCATATTAGCTTTTTATTATATAGAACTAGAGGCCCACCACACAAAATCACGTGAGACCCAGACCTGGTGCTCCACGGGACCTAGCGTCAAGTCCCCGCCCACTCATGCATGCCTCACCATGCACGCAGCCCCGCCCGCCTTGAAGACAGTTGTGGATGGAGATAAGAATAGTTTTCTGTCCCAACCTTTCCTTCTCAGGAGCACTTAAATTGACCTTCATTGGAAGATGAGAATTGAACAGAGCAACACTTACTTGTTCCCATGAAGAAATCATATGACATTCAGCAGGTGCCTTTTGGTGTTTGGTCATTATGGCGTGATGGCCACAGGTTTTTATAATAGAGATTATGTTAGCATGTCAAGAAAAAGGAGAGTTACTCCTGACCACATACTATCTCCTCATTTTCTTTTACAAGACCACCATACTAGGTCCTTTTGTTTCTAAAGTCCCTTGTGCCCAGGTTGCAAACCAAACAAATGAGGGACCCCTTCAGTAACTGAGAACTACAGTTACAAGTTTTGAGGAAAACAGATTCCAGGAGCTAGCTAAGAAAAACCACCTACTCTTCAAAGCCTCACTTGCTACAGGGAATTTATAATTGAGTAAAACAAGCACAGGCAACCTGCCCTCCCCCGCCCCCCCCCCACCCCCCGGAAGTCATTTTAATAGATTTAAGCCCTCTCCTCTCAAATAAGCTGGACAGACTTCCATGACCTTAACATATTGTGGTAGGATTTTGGAATTATGAGGTTTAGACAGTTATGAGTATAATTTGTGATACTGGAATAGTTCTTGCAGGTAAGAAAATAAAAATCTTGCATTTGCTTGGATTCTGAAGTAAGGCCCAATCTGCTTCAGTGAGTCTGAGTTAAACCCACAGCCTCCAATAGAAATGATGGTGGACAAGCAGCAGCTTAATGATGAGCCAGGAATAAAGCGCTCTTCTAGAACCTTTCTATATACTTGAAACAACCAGGAAACACCCTGCTTTGATTTGTTTCTAAGCATTAATCAACTGTAGAAAGGATGTATAAGTCCAGAATTTTATTGTGTTGTATTAATAATTCAATGAAGAAGCTTTTATTTTAAGAACTCCTGCTATATCTATATATATAAAAGCCCAGCAACCTGAACAGCAGAACGATCAGAATGACTGGAATGACCAGTGGCTATGACGTGCACTGTGGCAGCCAACCAGCCTGATCTGGCCCCAATCGCTGCCCGCCCCCCCAGCCCAGCCCCCGATCAGCCCCCAACACCCCGATCTGGGGCATGGCTGGCTGGCCAATTGCCCATGGTCCTTCCCCCTGGCCAGCTAACCACCCTTGGCCCCTCCCCCCCCACCAGCCCAGCCCAATGGGCTCCCATTGGGGCAGGCCAGCCAGACCCACCCATGCATGAATTCATGCACCAGGCCTCTAATATAGATATTTAAAAAGTGTCTGCCCTGGCTGGTGTGGCTCAGTTGGTTGGAACATCATCCCAGGCACCGAAGGGTCACAGGTTTGATTCCCGGGGAACATACACAGGTTGTGGGTTTGATCCCATTGGGGCATGTACAGGAAGCAAACAACTGATGTTTCTCTCTTTCTCTCTCTCTCTCTCTCTCTCTCTCTCTCTCAAATCAATTTAAAAATACATCCTCAGGCCCTAACCAGTTTGGCACAGTGGCTAGAGCGTCGGCCTGTGGACTGAAGAGTCCCAGGTTCGATTCCGGTCAAGAGCATGTACCTTGGTTGCGGGCACATCCCCAGTAGGGGGTGTGCAGGAGGCAGCTGATCGATGTTTCTCTCTCATGGATGTTTCTAACTCTCTCTCCCTCTCCCATCCTCTCTGTAAAAAATCAAAATATATTTAAAAAATATATACATATATATAGCCTCAGGTGAAGATGAAAAAAAAATGTTTTTTTAAGGTGTCTGCTCTCCCACCATTTTCTGTCATTTCTTTAAGAGACCAGGGAGGAAATTACAGAACAGACTTCTTCTTTTGCAAACACAGAAACCATGGCAATGTGTGTTTCTTTTTGTTTTGTTTTACATTTCACATACTTTAGTGGATGTTGGATTTTGAGTCTTTTTTTATTTTTGTCTTTTCTTTCCCTGCTGTGAAGCATTTAGGTGGTTTTATATTTCTGCTACTTCTCAATTTGTTTATAACCCTTGTTTTGATGTGGCTTCCTTTTAAATACAAAAATAAATAAAAATTTTTAGTAAGGGGTCTAAAAAGAAACAATAATCTCATTGTTTTCCATATTTTTATTATCTATATTTTACACACACAAAATCCAACATGCTAACATGCTAAGCTTCTTCCTTGAGTAGGAGCCCACTTTCCATCACATGCCATTATTGCATTTCATCAAGCCCTGGAAGTTGTTAGTTAAGGAAGAAAGGGTTTCCTTGTTTAAGTGGCTCCATTTGGACATAGTGGTGAAGTCTTGGTTTTGAAATCAGACCTTGTTCTGTAATTTACAAATATCTCCCACCTTCTTTAAAAAACAACAACAAACAAACACCTCTACTGGTAAGTTCTTAGGGAACTAAGTCACTGTTTGGATTTCATATTAAATGATTTGGCTTTTTGTCTTTGGATCTTTTTCTAGTCTTTGGACTGAGAAATGCCTTCCTTATTCAACATGAAAGCCGATATCGACAGTGCATAGCAGCATTCTTATTACAAGCCCAAACAGAAAACATCAAAGTATGTATTTTAATTTTGTAGGTTTTGATTCTTTAAACTTGATGGAAGGAAAAATCTCAACCCCAAGTCTAAGTAAAGGTGAATGGAAAGTTTTGTGTATTTCCCTCACCTGCTTTGGAAAGGACAGATGCTGGGAGGTGGGGAGGAATAGGGACATCTAGTCCACATCATGCTCAGAAATCTCAAGGTGACAATCCCCGCCCACTCGCAGAGTTGCCACAGCCCCCCATTTCTCCTGCGGCAGAAAGCTCCAGAACGACTTCTGATTCTACTTTCCGTATGAAATGGGGGGAGGGCTGCTTTGGATTGTATGCTTGGCTTTTAAGATGCTCCAACCAGTTTCTGAAGTCCTGCAAATAATATGATGTCAACTTAAGTGAAGGGCTGCTGCAGCAATGAACCATGACAAGAAGTCTACTCTTTGACCTTTGAAAATAATGCCAGTTTTTACAGCAATGGAGTTGAAGATAGGCTGCCTATGGTTCCTCAATCTTAGAAGTTTCCATTTTTTATCTTTCTTTTGGTAGGCTTTCATCACAGTAAAAGTGTATGGCCAGACAATGAATGCAATATTGCATTCTCCTTAAGGACTCAGTTTCCTGAGTCATCTCCCTCAAACTCTTTTTCAAAGTATACCATTAGCTAAAGAACTTCTAATTCCAGACAAAACACATTTAATGTTCAAACTATTTATATTCTAATTAGTCATAATTGATTATTATGGTTCTTTGATTACTCATGACTACCCCACTTGCTAACATACTCATTTAACCCAATTGCATTTTCATACATAATTAGATATTGATGATATATTAGATGTAAGAAAGAAAATGGGAAACATGCAAGTGTTTCATTAGTCCTCAGTTTTAAAGAGCAAGTCAATAAATACAAAGGGAAAGATTAATCCAAGTGTGAAAAAATTGTCAGGTTAATATTCTTCTCTCTCCCCTCACCCATGTGTGTGTGTGTGTGTATTTGTTGTTTTTGTTTTACAGAAAACATGGATGGCACAAATAACAGCAGCAATCTCTTGCTTCACTAAGAGTCAGGAAACCAAGAAAATATCTTTATTCAGATCATCCACAGAATCTTCTGAAATTTAGGGACCTAAAACTAATTTTTTAGAAATGAAGGATAAAGGTATTCTTTTAAACTTTTGTAACACTTAGTGATGAGCTAGAAGAAAACGTGACTTTTAAAGGAGTTCCAGAATTTGAGTGAAGAAAATCCTCAGTACAGAGAAATGATGACTGCAACAAATTTGAATTCTGGGGAATTTCTTGTCAAGTATATACTGATATCCAGACTACCTTAAAATGCTTCAGTCAGACTTATAAGAGGTGTGAGTGAAGTGTGATGCTGTTATAATTTGTAAAGGGTGAGTGATCAGCTGTTCACTGTTCAGAGTGGCAGGAGGAAAATGTTTGTGTCCAATATGAATTCTAGCATCTTACTTTGTGTATACCTGTAATGAAACCAACCTTCCTACATGGCTTATAAATCACATACTGCTTTATAGTCCTGCCTCACAAATAGATCATTCTTTTGTCACAAAGTTTGATTGCTCTTTTAATATATTAAGTGATAAATAAGGTCCTCATTTTAAAAGCAGTTTTTAAATTCCAATTCTCAGTTCACTTATCTCAGGTATCTACACTAATAAAAGAGAAACATGCAAATTGGTGTCACTCCACTATGCCCACCAGCCAATCAGAGCGACTATGCAAATTAACCAACAAAGATGGTGGTTAATTTGCATACACAGCGTGGAGTGAAGACTGAAGACGACTGAAGACTGAAGTGGCTTGGCTTCTCTGCTGCGCCCGGACCAAAGGCCTGGGTCCTGGGTGCTGGACTAAAACCGGTGCCAGCAGCCAGGGGAAGGAAGGCCTATTGCATGAATCTCTTCATGCAATGGGCCTCTAGTATTTCATAATACTCTAACTTGGAAATAGAAAATCCCAGACTAAACTCCATTATTAAAAAATAAAATGTTTCAGTTTTACATGTTAACACTTTTACATGGGAAATTGTCTTAGAAATAGTAAAATATCATTCTCTAAACCTCATTTTTTAAAGAATGGTTTGTCATAAAATTATTTTCTGGTTTTGAGGAGGATGGGGTTGTGTGTTTTATCATAGTACAGCCACCTAATTTTACTTAGCAGAACTTGAAATTTCATTAAATTTTTATTTAAAAAGGCATCTTGAATTATTTTATTATCATATGGTTAGATTATATCAAATGGAAATCCACAAATTTCAATTTCAACCATGGTGTCTTGAGCAATTTCCAAAATGGAAGTAGTAAATTTATCAACCTGGGATGCAAGACATGATACCTTAACTGACCTCTTCAAGTTGGAGAATGGGACAAAGAGGATGATGTTTAGGGAAGTCATGTGTACAGTTAATGCTTTGAAGAAAAGGCTAATTTCACCACACAAACAGGCAGTATAGACAAGTGTAGCACAAAGGCTCTTGTGCACAGACCTAGCACTATTGCAATGGAGGGTCATCATCTTTGTGTAATAATGTCAGAAATTTGGAGGAGTAAGTGAAAATAAAAGGAAAATCTGGAAAGCAGTAACTACTGTTAAAGGCTAAAAATAAATGAGAGGGAGAATAGACTTCAAGTGAATTCCTAGAGATGAGACCTAGATGACATTGAAAGCAATTTACATTCAGGACAAGACAATACTGACTTATGCAAGAAAAGACTTAGGGGGGGAAATATATATATATATATAGATATATATATATATATGTATATGCACACACACACACACACATATATATATATATATATATATATATATATATATATATTATATATATGAAAAAGAAATTAAGAATCATCTTACAGAGATTTTTAGATATAAGCTGACTTTGGAGAAGGACAATGGACTAGAAATAGGCAATCTCTCAAGATTCCTGTAGTCCCATGAGTCCAGTAACCATGTATTTATATGTATAAAGGACTAGTTTCTTCCTAAAATATCATTAAAGGAGACTGACTAAATTAACATCAAGAATGTAAAATAGC
This sequence comes from Myotis yumanensis, assembly GCF_028538775.1. Lineage (NCBI taxonomy): Eukaryota > Metazoa > Chordata > Mammalia > Chiroptera > Vespertilionidae > Myotis > Myotis yumanensis. The sequence goes on along the minus strand of NW_027223754.1, from coordinate 126,338,619 downwards.
TTAAGAATATACTATATACAATAGCCAATATGTGGAAAAAACTTTAATGTCCACTGACAGATGAATGGATAAAGAAAATGTGGTATGTATGTATAGAATGGAATACTATTCAGATTTCAAAAAGAAGGAAATTCTGCAATATGCAACAACATGGATGAATCTTGAAGACATCATGTTAAGTGAGATAAGCCAGTCACAGAAAGACAAATACTGTATGATTCTACTTGTATGAGGTATCTAATAGTGAACTTCCTATAATCAAAGTATGAAATAGTGGTTGCCAGTGAAATAGAGAGGGAAATGGGCAGTTACTAATCGACAGCCTTGAAGTTTCAGTTAAGCAAGATGAGTAAGCTCTAGAGATCTACTGTACACTTAAAAAGAGGTCATAAGAGTAAATCTCATGTTAAAATTAAAAAAAAGAAAATGCTACATATGTAATATATTTAGTGCTTAAGGATATACACAGTGTACTCTTCAGAAGGAAGCATATTAGAATAAAATGAAAAAATATCTCTAGAACTTTGGTTCGGGGTGGGGGGAAGGAGGTGCAGTAAAAAACAATGCTATTTTGAGCCTTCACAAGAGTATCTTTAAAAGGTCACCTGGGTATTAAATTAGATATACAACAAAAAAATTAATTTAATATTCTTTAGTATTTTTTTTAGTTTTGCTAAATTTCACAATGATAAATGGAATGAAAAGGGAATGAATGCCTCAAGCAAAATGACATCAGTAATTTTTCTTGAAATTGTAAACTTAATTATTATTCTAAGTTGAACATTAAAGCATACTCACTGTCTATATCCAAGTGCAAAGTTCTAACATTCTGTAAATTAATTAATGCAAAACGGTTAATATCTTGTTCTTTTTTTTAAATAGACAAAATAATTTGTAGCCACAGAATACATCTACTAGAAAGAAATGTTTTTAATATCATCTTTAACATATTAAAAAAACAAAAGCAACAATAAGGATCCTTCCATTGATCTTTATACAGATTTAAATGCTGTCATGTAATTTATTAGTTACATTTATAATCAATAACCTTCAATCACTGAGTTTAGAAATTACAGTATTTTTTAGCTAAACTCTCTCACAAATAAGGCACAACAACATGATCACAAGTAGTAAACACAATACAAATAATGAATCCAAAAACTAAACAAGAAAATGCTCATGCAAAAGTATCTACAGAGGATATGAATATATGATCCAGTTCAAAGAAATACAGAATGTCATATACATAACTGCATCATGTTACAATAAATTCATTACTCCTACACTGGAAGAACTTCACTATTTCCGATTCTATTTTACACAATTTTACATAAATTTAGTAAGTTTATGCACAATATTCACATCTGCAACATTAACAAATTGATTGTTAAAATTCAGGCAAAGGGAAATTAAGACACGCTAATGTGTGGCATATTATAATTACAGAATACCATTCATCACACTCATGTCTAGGAATACTAAATTGACGGCACATTTAAATCTTATAGAACAAGTCATTCATGGTTTTATAGCCAAAATGCATTAAAAAAATTCTATAGTCAATAGATCATGAATATCAAAATATATGATCATAATTTGCTCTCCACTTAAAAGCTAAACATTTTTATGCAAATGCAAGGTTTAAAAAAAAGTGAATTTAAAGTTCTCAAAACTATAAAATAACCATAAAGCCTTTTAAAGAGAGATGGGAAACAAATTTGGCAGTTACTATTTAACATTACTGTGAGGAAACTATTAAACTAGCTAATTCCACATTAAGAGGTAGTTGAACAAAATGTTATTTGTACACTGCTTTGAGGTTTTTGTGTTTGTTTCCCTTTGTTTTCTCAAAATGAACAAATCCCATATGAGCAGCTTTGTCTTCTATTAAAAAAAAATTCCATAGGTATAGTTTACTATACACTAACCCATCAAGTCTTGATTTTAGCTCACTTTTCTGTGCTGCGGTTTGAAATTTACTAACACTTGATGCTAATATGCTTTGCATTAGAGCTGAGAGCTGGGCCTCCACACATACTCTAACTCACTGATGAATAGTACCAGCAGACATCAAAAATGTAGAGCCAATAAGGACTTATATGACTTTTTTAATTAAAAGAAAAAGAAAACCCTTTAATTGTTGTTTTCAAAAATCTTAAATTGGTGACAGTTAACAACAAAAATATTAAGTTTCATTTCTAGTATTATTAGTACAATAGCCAATGGTAAATTATTCAGGACCTATGAAATGAGATTAGCTAGATGAAAACTAGAAAATCATTCAAACACATACAATTTTATTTGTTGCCTCCTACAACTTTTTAAATTTATTTTTGTGTAAATATGTGGGTAGGGCAATAAGGGAAAAGGCCTTCAATGCACCTAATTAGGAGATGAAGTGAACAAATATTCTAATCTAGAAGAATTCTCATGAAGTTTTATTATCTTAAAAGAATAAACAGTGGTGCTGTGAACATCTATTTTTCCAACACATTTATTAAGTCCCTTATATGTAAAAGTATAGAATTAATACTATTTGAAAGGATTTATAAGTATGTGAAAATACATAAATAATTTTAGCTCAATTTATATTATCCAGGTATTATTTTTAATAATGAGCCATCATATTTCTTCATTATATATGTTAAAGGTTATATGTATATCCAAGTTCAGAGCTTCAGTCAGGATCTTTAATAGCTACTTACAACATGGTTTACTTAAATGGGTTTTTTAATGATTGAATATGTGGCAATCACTTTTAGTTTATATATATTGTTGGTATAGCATAAACATAAGTTCATTTCATTTCAGTATGATATTTGAAAGCAAGTATATATATAAACTACTTATTGTAAATAAAATATTAACTCCCATCTTTCCTATTACTACCAAATAATTGCACTGAAAAAATGTATAACTTTACATTTCTTCTCTAGAAAGAGTAATAAACCATTATTGATTTCCCTCTTCAGATGTTTTCTAATTTTCCAAATTAATAAGAATATGATGATTTAAAGTTCAATTACATTGTTCAGCATACAAATAAGCTGATTTTTAATTATCCTTAATTAGCCATTCTGTTTTAATTCTGATGGCAACTTTGGGATTCCTAAATACATTTGTTTCTAGTGAAACTCTACTCTCCAGCTATCACTTCAGGGTAATTTCACAGCATTATTTTTGCAAAGTAAAAAGATTTACCAGTTGATATGGAACCCAAATTCAGAACCATTTTAAATTTAAGTTCACAACTTTTAAAATTCTCCCCTATTATTAGGTAAAAAGAAAGTATAAAGTAAAATATTTAATGTCTCCTTACCATTTTGCATTTGGTTTTCACAGATAAGAATATAACAACGTCAGTTACTGGCTTTAAGACACAAAAATTATAAAACAATTACCATGGATCTAAGCTATACTGGGGAAGGTTAAACCAAATTAAAGAGCAGATCCACTGAAAAAGCAAACTCATTTCTGAAGATGCTAGAGAGACAAAATGAGGAAACAATATGAAGGCTAATCTCAGAAGACCTCCCATTTACAAGAAACTGAGAACTGGACCATTAGACAATTTCTATTATTCGTCTTCCAACCTAGGGTGAGGGTGGGAAACTTTGTAGGATCCTTAACGGAGAATAATTTGGAGTTTAAATTTGAGAATGAAAAAGAAAAGTTAACCCTAATCTTTAAAATACAACCCTAGGATAATCAGAAAGTAAGCAAATTGATTTTACTGAGGTTTTCCTAAAATCTACCCAAGATAATCTAATCAGTATTGTTAAAGCAAAACCAATTTTGAATTCATGGTTAATATATATTTCAACCTAAAATGTGTTTTGATCTCTTGAGCATAAATTTATAACATAACAATGTAATTAAGGTTTGGACCTATATATAAAAAGAAACAGAGTCATAAAGTTTTACAATTCTGTGCCTGACTTTAGAAAGAGAATATTTAATATATTTAATGTGTTACTGTGCAACATATATAATGTGATAACATCCATGTACATTTCTGTACACTCAATTTGGGAGAAAGAAGTTACAGAAGTATATTCATGTCATTTGTGAACAATGAAATTATATTTAAAAAAATACATTGCTATTTTCTGTCCAAAGTTTATTTACATTTCATTGCCTAATTCTAAACTTGGCATGAAAGCTGTTCCAGGAGTTAAATGAAAACAGTAATGAAAGATGAGCCCAAGTCTCACAAAAATAGAAGAGTTTTACTTGATATTGACAGCATTCCAAAATATACGAATTCTAATTTGGTTTAGTATTGCAACCATTGTCCAAATCAAATAGTAGTCCAGGACCTCTATTAAGGACATTGATTAAAAATCTAATGTTAGCGTAATATTATTCTGAAGTTGCGATAACCCATTATCCTTGCAAGTCATTGAAACATGCATCACAGACACGAACAGGCTTCTTGGAAGAAGGAGTTAAGGCATTTTTGGCTGAACACTCGGCACAGAAGATATTTCCACAGTGTCTGCAGTGATGCTGTAGATGATAAAAATTAAACAATATTAAGCATACAAATGACACCAAAAGCATTGTGAGACTACAAGAACACTGCACACTGCACTATGAAGGTATTAACTGTTGAGTAATTAGTATATTTAAAAATATAATATTTTAATATGTCAATTTAATCCCATAGTTAAATTGAATGGCTCCTATTTATCAGATAGTATGCTAAACACTTTTTATGGACTTGATTGTGGAATTCTCAAAAGCAACAGGAAGCCTTTCAAAGTGTTAATAAATCACCTCCAACAGGTGAAAAACTATTACTAATGTATTTGCCAAAAGTTTCAGGTATTTCTTTAACAGGAATATAAACTTGCAACATCCCATGATGTTATTCAGAATAATATTTTTTATCTTTGCTTTTTCTTCCTTTAGAAGAACACAATGATGACTAAAACATATGAGATTAATATTGGTGCACTGATTCAGAAAATGATTACTCAAGAGAGTAACTCAGTAAAAAGGCAACAACTGAATTTAAAACTAAAACTGAAACACATATGCTAACCAGAAACTAAATTGCATGACATTTAATTACTCCATGTAGTTGAAAATTAAAAATGGAAATTTGTTTTTATCTGTCAAAATGGAAATTTGTTTTTATCTGTCAAAATTCATTTTAATGATTAAAACATTAATTGTCAGTTAGGAATAAAATCCAGAACCATAGCAATATGAACAAAATCATTTACCCGTCTCACTGTTACTGAAAAGCTTTTCCCACAGGCCATACAGTTTTGTACTTCATTATCTTCAGCCCACTTCCTATTCAATGCTTGCGTATGCTTGATCTATTAAAAACAAAGTTTCAACACTTTATAATATTCTACTTCTTGAAGAATGATGAATACTTTCTAATTTGGTGCCTGAGTTTTATAAAATTTTGACTATATGCAACCATGGGATAAAATTTTAAAAACCAGAAATACGTTGGTCAACTTCCATTGTCAATAGTTGCCACATTCTTAAGTCTGAAGATAGATGATTGATAGGTAGATAGGTAGGTAGGTAGGTAGGTAGATAGATTGATAGATAGAGTAAATAACATTTTATTCTCTATCCTTTGCTGATTTCCCATCCATTCTAACCCTAATGATCAATTCTTCTTTGGGATTTTGAAGACACATTCAGGTCACTTCTTTAACACACAGCAACTCATCTATTACTTGGTGCTCTTGAATTTTCCCACTAGTGACAATTCATGAATGACATGGCCCTTTATCCCAGGGGTCTCTCAGACAAGTTCTTTCTCTCATATTTAATTACCCATAACACATTCTATAACACTGCTACATAGACAGTAGCCACTCAAAAGTATTTATTAAATATATGAGATTGTTTTTAAAAGGTTGAAAATATGCTTTGCACTAAGAGGTAAAAGCTAGACTAAAAACTGCCTCCCACTGCCATGTGACTTACTTGAAGGGACTGATTCTCTCTGCCCAGCTCCTGCACGGCTGCAGTTGTATTATCCAGCTTTCTTTGCACTTCTAGTACTTTGTTTTGAAGCTTTTCTATTTCACCCTCTCCTTTAAGACATCTAGAATAGATTGCAAAGAGGTAATTATTTTTTTTAAGTCACTGAAGTCCCTTTTAGAACACAGATAATGAATTACTTTAGTAGTTTTCAATAGAATACATTAATTTCAACAATCTGATTGTTTTAAGAATTAGTTTTAAATGACTACTTAAATTCCTGTACAAGCTATGCACATTTCTCAAGACTCTTCTTCTATTTTGAAAAATGTGGACTGCAGTCTGGCCGGTGTGGTTCAGTTGGTTGGAGCATCACACCATACACTGAAAAGTTTCAGGTTCAATTCCCTGTCAGGGCATATATGGGAGACAACCGATTGATGTTTCTCTCTCACATGGATGTTTCCCTCTAAAATCAATGAAAAATATAACCTCGAGTGAGGATTAAAAAGAAATTTTTACTAGACATCAAGTATGTACCTTTCTAGTAGTGCTCTCCTTTCATCTTGATTATTCTGAACTGTTGCTTCTAATACTGCAATTTCACCCCGTAAGTCATCAGTCTGCTTCTCGAGCTCACTAACTCTCCGTTGGCTGGACTGCCACTCCTTCTTCACAGTGCCTAAATTTTCATTTAATGCTGTAATCTGCATGGTAAGTTTTGCTTCATTTTCTTCATGCTTCTTCATTCCTACTTCTTTTTCTTTTATTTCAGAATGCTGACAAAAGGAAAAACAATGAGGAAAAAGCCTATTATAAAAATAGTGCAAAATAAATTTAAGTTAGTTATTTGAATTTAAATTATTGGGAACATAAATAATATTACTTCTTCAGGAAAGCAGAGAGAATATATTTCAGTATACACTAATAAAACTGATTCCACAAACATCTGTTTATTTTGAATTGGCTCAAAAGCCATAATGCTGAAATGATGGTTAGCAAGCATCTTATAAGATCAAGTTAAAGTAGAACAATTTGAGTTTCCTTTTTTTCCACTAGAGCAGGGGAAGAACAAATAGTTAAAAGTGCCTTGGAAACAAAGCTAGCATTTTATTATGTATCAAATTCCACATAAATTGCTTTACCTCTATCAATCTGCCAAGAACCAATACCAACCTTTTGATTCACTGTGAATTTGAAACTGCAATTCTTCAACTAAAACATTCAGTGGTCAAGTTATCTGAGGATATTTGGACTTAATTCAACAAAGGAAAGCCAGATGCTTCCCATTTGGCATGCACAACTTAGGGAAGGAAAAGTAGGCTTTGGTCATCATCATTTTAAACGGAAGTTTACATTCCCCTTTATCAACATTCTCTTTGACCAAATGAGTTGAACATGATTAGCATTCATGTCATTTACCTCAATTTACATAGCTTTAGGGTTTTTCTGGCACTAAAGTGTTTTGTTTGTTTTTAAATCATGTTTTATTGGCTTTTCACCTATATAAACCAAAATACAATTACAAAATATTTCCAATCATACTTCAGCCATTTAAACAAATCTGATCTCTTTTCCTAAACAAAAATTAAAGTGTTAGGTGAACATTTCAATTATAACTTCTAGGTAGTAAACTCCTCTCTTACTGGATTAATTTATAAATGAATTGTAAAATACACTTCCCACCATTAACTTACTGACCAGTTTAGCTTCCTTCTCAATAAATTCTTTCTTCAACTCATCTTCTTCCTTTTTCACCTGCTCTTTTAGCATTTGCTGATTCTTCTTCTCCTGTTCAAGGATTGCCTTCAGGGAATCTATTGTCCCTTGAAGCTCTAGTTTCTGCTGAATCAAAAGCTGTTTGGCATCCTTGAGATTTGTTAACTCCTATTTAAAAGGCCAAAAATAAATTATTCTATATAGAAAGTATTTCAAAATATAGCTGAAATTTATGCAATGTATTATAATAATATATACAAATGTGAGTTTTAGTCTTTTCTCTAATATTCTTAAAGTTCAATATTTTGAACAATTGTTTAAAAAGATGTAAAATTATTTACTTCCTGCTGAACAATCATTTAAATGTAAGTGATACTTTGCATACATATATTTTAATAGAATTATGTGAAAAATTTCTACCCTCTATTTCCCTTTATTCACTTAGCACGTGTTTATTGATCACCATTTAGGCATCACACACTGTGTTGGGATCTACACAAAGATTAACTATATACATTCACTGCTTTAAGGAAGTCACAGTCTGGAAGAACCTAATGACATAATAGAGATAATTATAAAGCAAAATTGTAAGTATACTGATAGACATAACAGGTATTATGAGAACATGTAAAAGAAAATCGAATGACTAACATTTTCCAGAGCAAATTACAAACAATTAGTTTCTTTAAATAGCATCCTAGCTTTGCTTATGCCAGGAAAAATATTCAAGAGATTGTTAAAGAATTTTAGGAAGAAAACGATTAAAGAAACAGAATTCCTTAAAATATTAATTCTAAACCCTTACATATTTTTAAGTTTACGATCTACAAGTATAATTTTCTAAATCCATAGATCTCTTGATTATCATCTCAACAAAATCTAAACTTTTAGGGTTGCTTTGCTTTATTCATTAACCCGGAACAAAAGTAACATGGGTTCAATATGTATACAGATATTATGCAACACAAGAGTACCCTTGAGAGCAGGAGAATTTGTCAAAAACAACAAAACACTGTGCCTGGTACATAGTAGGTGTCTCTCTCTCTCTCTCTCTCTATATATATATATATGTGTGTGTGTGTGTGTATATATATATGTGTGTGTGTATACACACACACACACACACACACACACACACACTAATAAAAGGGTAATATGCTAATTAGGCTGATGTCTTCCGGACATCCTTCCTGACAAAGCCGGGCCTTCCTCACAAAGCTGGGCGAAGGTGGCTTGGGTCCCGGGTGCCTGCAGTCGGCCAGAGGGAGGGAAGCCCCAGTCCCAGGTGCAGAGGCCGAGGCAGAGGGGTTAGGGGCAATCAAGCAGGCAGGCAGGTGAGCAGTTAGTTAGGAGCCAGTGGTTCTGGATTGCAAGAGGGACATCCCCCAAGGGGTCCTGGATTAGAGAGGATGCAGGCTTCGCTGAGGGACCAATCTCTCCTGTGCATGAATTTCATGCACCAGGTCTCTAGTATATGTATATGTGTGTGTGTGTGTATGTGTGTGTGTGTGTGTGTGTATATATATATATATATATGTATATATGTATATCTACACTAATAAAAGAGAAACATGGTAATTAGCGTACGACCGCTACCCTTCCCATTGGCTAATCAGCATATCCTTATGCAAATTAACTGTCAGCCAAGATGGCAGCCAGCAGCCAGGCAGCTGGAAGCGAACATGGGGCTTGCTTGCTCCAGTGACTGCAGACTCCAACGTTCCCCGCCTGACTTGCAGGACTCTGAGTTGCAACTCTAAGCAACTATGTACTATGTTGCAAATAAGAAGCTAAACAAAACCCCAGAAACGAGCTTTCAGCCTGCCGGGATCTCAGAGCTGAAGTTATACATTGTTTCGATTATAGAACGGCAAACAAACCAGATACGAAGCCTCAGAGCCAGAGCCAGAGCTAAAGCTGGCCCAGAATAAAATAAAAAAAGAAAAAAAAAGGAGCAGTTGGGAGCTTCAGTCAACAACCGCCAGCCTGAAAGCAGCCCTCAGCCCCTCACCCAGACTGGCCAGGCACCCCAGTGGGGACCCCCACCCTGAAGGGTGTGTGACCAGCTGCAAACAGCCATCATCCCCTCATCCAGGCTGGCCAGGCACCCCAGTGGGGACCCCCACTCTGATCCAGGACACCCTTCAGGGCAAACCAGCCGGCCCCCAGGCCTCTATCCTATATAGTAAAAGGGTAATATGCCTCCCAGCACCGGGATCAGCAGAGCCGCGAGGCCTCCTGGCACCGGATCAGCGTGACAGTGGGCAGCACCCAAACCCCCTGATCGCCCTGCAGCTCTGTGTGTGACAGGGGGCGGGGCCACAACCTCCCTATCTGCCCTGCTCTGTTCGTGACAGGGGAAGGCGCCCCAACACCCTGATGGGCCCTGCTCTGTGTGTGACAGGGTGCGGCGCCCCAACCCCCCTCCACCCACTGGCCCTGCTCTGTGTGTGACGGGGTAGAGCCACAACCTCCCCATTGGGCCTGCCCTGAGTGTGACAGTGGCGGCGCCCCAACCCCCTGATCCGCCCTGCTCTGTGTGTGACAGGGGGCAGTGCCCTAACTCCCCTATCGGCCCTACTCTGTGCGTGACAGGGGGGAGCTCCCCAACCCCCTGATGGGCCCTGCTCTGTGCGTGACAGGGGGTGGTGCCGCAACCTCCCCATCGACCCTGCCTTGAGTGTGACAGGGGGTGGTGCCCCAACCCCCCAATCGGCCCCACCCTGAGCATGACTGAGGATGGCATCGCAACCTCCCAATCCGCCCTGCTCTGTGCATGACAGGGGGCAGTGCCCCAACTCCCCAATCAGCCCTGCTCTGAGCCCGACCAGGGGCTGCACCTAGGGATTGGGCCTGCCCTCTGCCACCCAGGAGCAGGCCTAAGCCAGCAGGTTGTTATCTCCTGAGGGGTCCCAGACTGCAAGAGGGCACAGGCCGGGCTGAGGGACCCCTCTCCCCGCCCCCCCCCCCCCGAGTGCACAAATTTTTGTGCACCGGGCCTCTAGTATATGATAAAAACCTAATATGCTAAGTGTCCGGTCATCCGTTCAACCAATCAAAGCATAATATGCTAACAATATGCTAAGGCCGCTCAACCACTCGCTATGACGTGCACTGACCACCGGGGGCAGATGCTCCAACCGCTAGGTTAGCTTGCTGCTGGGGTCTGGCCCATGGGGACTGAGAGAGATGGGCTGGACATGCCCTGGAGCCCTCCCACAGACCCTCCCCGGCTGGCCAACCTTTCGCATCCCTCCCCGGCCCCGATCGTGTACCGGTGGAGTCCCTTGGCCTGGCCTGCACCCTCTCGCAATCCGGGACCCCTCAGGGGATGGCGGAGAGCCATTTTTGGCCCAATCCCACAGGCCAGGCCAAGGGACCCCACTGGTGCATGAATTCATGCACCAGGTCTCTGGTGTGTGTGTGTGTGTGTGTGTGTGTGTGTGTGTGTGTGTGTGTTTGTGTGTTTAAATTTAAATGCCAATAATACAGTGTTAAAGAAAGAACAATGATTATCTTAACATACCTTTATGCTTTCTTGCTTGTGGGATTTGAGTTCTTCACTCAGTTTAGCAATTTCTTTTTCATGTCTACACTTAATTTCTTCTATCTCTACTAATTTAGATTTTTCACTTGCTAGTTCTTTTTCTTTCAGCGACTGTAGAAAAAGGATTAAAAAACAATTTTAAAGTAAATATTTAACTGATAAGTAATATAATCAAAATGACTGCTACCATTTATAACACTGTCTCTGCCCCTTTCTACCTAAGTTAACATGAGTAAATTACCTTCTTTTGCCTCTGGGTCCTTATTTATACAATGTGAACAATAAGATTATTATTAAGGATTACGTAGTTAGAGTTAATACTATAAAGTGAATAGTGACTGGCCAACTAAGTATAAAATGTAGCCAAAACTACCATTATTATTCTTTTTAATAATCTTCTTCTTATTATTATTACTATTACTATCTTTATATAAGGCACACCTAGGAGTATTATATATTACCTAATTTAATCTCTATACGAGGTAGCTCTTTTTAATTATCATTTTATAGGCAAATAAACAAAGGTTTAGAGAAGTTAAATCATCTATTAGAGTTAAAGGTAAACTAAAACAAGGTCTGACTAATGTACAGCCCTTGCAATTAAAGGCCTATACACTATAGTTCTGTCAGAATTTTCTAAACTTGAAGCACAAATCATGAATTCATTCCAGCTTTACCAGCCTCATCCCCACAAAAAAAACTACCTTAATTTTTTAAATTATAGAGAATTTCAAGAATTGTACAATTTACACACAACAAGCACTTCAGGAATTGAACACTTCAGAATGATATCCTATCAGCTGACGGAAATATGATTTCAATTATGAAAAAACATAAAAAATGTTCCCTAGAATCTGAATTTCTCTTTCATAAAGAATTTTAACTGATTTTTAAACACACTGTTCATTTAATATAATATTTTAAACTTTACAATATAGCATCATTTATATAAAAACTACTCATACTTCCCCTTACAAAAATCTAGTTCTTAATTTTAGGAATTCTTAAGCTTGAGAATTATTTTCAGACCTTTTATTATCTCACTCCTACATCCAGAAGACAGAAATCATTGAGGGGCTGTAATACATGTTTTTGAATAACCAAGGGTCTATGGTTAGAAAAATAGTTTAGTTTGTAAAACTAAAAACAGCAGTAATAAAAATGGATAAAAATGAAAGAAGTATATCCTAGAATTAAAATTCCAATGACCAAAACTATTTTATCAGAAGCTACAAGTCCATCTGAGAGAGCTGTTGAAAATAGAGATGATGCCTTATTGAGAGTAAGAGGTTTGACTGAAGGGCCTCAATGGCCATGAAAACGCTAAGAGTCTGGATTTAGTCAGAAAATGAAATACCTTTTCTTTCTGAATATTTTGTAGTGCTGCACTCTGCTCCTTTAATTGCTGTTCTTTCTTTGTTGCATCCTGCTCCAAAGTAGCCTTGGCAGTCTTTAGTTCTTGAATCAATTTATTTTGGTTTCCAATTTGATTTCTGTTTGAAATTAAGTCCTCCTGTGCTAAAGAAAGCTTCTCTTCTACAGACTTATAAAAAAAAAATTTCCCCAATTATATGACTATTTTTTCAAATTTCAACAGAAACATAATAATTAACATAAGCAATAAACTATAAAAAGATATTATGTTATACCGTTCAGTAAGATCACATAAAAGAAAAAAAAATGTCATTTAATTAATTATCTTGCCAATGGAAAACATTTACAGCATAAAATACTGAAGAATTCCAAAACCTCTAGAAATCCTATATAATAAAGAGATAATATGCAAATTAACCCTCACGCCCTCATAAGATGGCTGCCTACGACCAGGCCAGCAAGGGGGTTAGTGAAGGACGACCAAACGACTGAACAAGCAGGCTGTGTGGGGCGACCAGCCTGGCGGGGAAGGGGAGCAGTTGGGAGCGACCAGGCCGGCAGGGAGAGGGCAGTAGGGGGCGACCAGGCCAGCGGGGGGGGGGGGGGGGGGGGGGCAGTTAGGGGCGATCAGCAGGCAGACAGGTGAGCGATTAGGAGCCAGTGATCCAGGATTGTGAGAGCGATATCCGACTGCCGGTTTAGGCCCAATCCTGGGATCGAACCTAAACCGGCAGAGAGACATCCCCCAAGGGGTCCTGGATTGGAGAAGGTGCATGCTGGGCCTCTAGTAATCTATAAGTTGTTACTGGCTAAGTGTACAAAGGAATATCAAGTAAGTATGGACCATATCAAACATAGTCAGAGAATACATATGTGGTTAGAAAGAAGACATGGAGGACATGAAAAAAAAGAAAAAAGAGATTGTATAGTTAAATGCTAAGTTATATATACATACAAGGTGGAGCAAAAGTAGGTGTACAGTTGTGAGTAGGCAAAACAGTTTATTCTTGTATTATTAACTAGAGGCCCAGTGCACACAATTTGTGCACGGGGAGGGTGGGGAGGGTATGTCCCTCAGCCCAGCCTGCACCCTCTCCAATCTGGGACCCCTCGAGGGATGTCCGACTGCCCACATGGGCCAGATCCCACATCAGGATTGGGCCTAAATGGGCAGTCAGACATCCCTCTCACAATCCGGGACTGCTGGCTCCCAAATGCTTGCCTGCCTGCCTGCCTGATTGCCTCTAACTGCTTCTGCCTGCCAGCCTGATCACCCCCTAACCACTCCCCTGCCAGCCTGATTGATGCCTAATTACTCCCCTGCCGGCCCAATTGCCCTCAACTGTCCTCCCCTGCCAGCCCGGTCACCCCCAACTGCCCTCCCCTGCCGGCCCGGTCACCCCCAACTGCCCTCCCCTGCTGGCCTGGTCCCCTCCAACTGCCCTCCCCTGCTGGCCTGGTCGCCCCCAACTGCCCTCCCCTGCTGGCCTGGTCACCCCCCAACTGCCCTCCCCTGCAGGCCTGGTCGCCCCCAACTGCCCTCCCCTGCTGGCCTGGTCGCCCCCCCCAACTGCCCTCCCCTGCAGGCCTGGTCGCCCCCAACTGCCCTCCCCTGCTGGCCTGGTTGCCCCCAACTTCCCTCCCCTGCTGGCCTGATCGCCCACAACTATCCTCCCCTGCTGGCCATCTTTGACCACACGGGGGGTGGCCATCTTGTGTGTTGGAGTGATGGTCAATTTGCATATTACTCTTTTATTAGATAGGATTATTAATTATTGTATATTTTCCATACAAACAATTGCAAACCTACTTTTGCCCCACTCTGTATATGTTTTGTAGGATCTGTGATGTCTGACATACTAAAACCTTTTGTAAGTAAAAACAAAACTGTTATTTCACATCTGCCAACCTGATCAAGTGAACTAAGAGGAAAGTCAACCAGACACCTGAGGCTTCATTTCTGAGAAGGCCATCACCCCTCCTTTTAACTTTCCACTTGTGTAGCAGCAATAGTGTTGTCAGCTTACACAGCCCATAGCTACTGGCTGTTCTAAGACCCAAATATTCTGAGAAGCCGATAGGGGAAAGGGAAAGCTTTTTGACCTATTATGTTTCATTTGGGGGTAGATATGGTAATAGGTGGGTAACAGAAATGGCAGGAACCTTGTCACTCTCGTTTGCTATTGCTAAGAAAAGAATCCACAGGGAAGGGAACTAACTCGAAGATCTTTTCCACCATCTAGAAGTTTATCTTTCTTATTCTAGAGATATAGTGCCCTTGAAAAGGAAGCAGAAGATATAATTCGGGTAGCATCCCTGCTGATTAGACATGGCTATAGTAAGCATTCAAAAAAAAATATATGAAAATAAAGGCATTATTTAAGAGACTTAAGCTTCCTGAAAGAGAAAGTTTACTCCTTAATTCAGTTCAGAAGTCTTTCTGATGTAAGTTAAATTTCCATTTTCAATGGCTTCCAGGAGAACACATAAAACTAACCCTAAGGCTTCTTTTTCAGGAAACACCTAAAGTCACCTTGTCCTTTATTAATCAAGCAGCTAACCATTAATTAAGTACACTACTACAGTATACTGGAGGGTATAAGATAGTCCTTGACTAAAGGAGATGACTATGTAGCCTGAAAAACAGAACCAGAATGTAAAACAGAAGTTGAACAATGTTAGTAAAGCATTTGCTATATGCCAAACACACAGAAAAATGGTGTGAGAGCTTTCTGTAGAATATGATTACAGAAGGCTCCATGGTGTATGTGAAAACTAACCTAAGTATCACAAGAATTGAGAGTGATTTCAGATAAAAGGAACAAAATTTGACAATGCCTAGTCCAAACCAATTGTAATTAGGTGACAGAAGCTAAAGAATACCAAGGCTTGCTAGAGCCTGAAAGTAACAGTACCCCCAATCTTTGACCACAAGAATTCCAAAATGCTCATGACTTATATAAGCCTCTAAAATTTTAAACTCACAAATAAATCTTTAAAGTCAAGTTCAAAATCTGGACTACACTTTTTCTGAAGATGCCAAGACATATTGCTCTACCTTGCCTCTGAATATTCATCTATGTCATCCAGTGGCATGTCACCATATATTTTAAATATTCCTTTCGTTCATATTGCAGACCATGTTATTTTCACCTGCTAGAATCTCTTCCCTTAGGGAACTCCCTTCTCACATTCAATGGTTTAGTTGGGGCTTTCTTTAACCCATCCACTCCCACTGGAATAGGCAAATCCCTGAATACATCAACTACCAACCTTGACCCTGAATGAAGACCCCAATCACACTGTAGTGCTACTAGAGGCCTGATGCACAAAATTTGTGCCAGGGGCTTGGCCCTTGCAGCTGCCCCGGCTGCCTCGGCCCTCCGGACGGTCATTCTGCTGTTCAGTCTAATTAGCATATTATCTCTTTATTATATAGGATAGCTAATGAATAATTTCTGCAGTGTTCTTTAAGAGCTATTTCTATTTTGTCCATTCAACAATTTTCTCCTTTCTTTAAAAATTTTTTATTTTTTCTTGATGACTGGTGAAATGACAAGGAAGAGTACTAGGCTAAGATTTATATTAATTCTGAACTAGAATTTCACTTCACTCAGGGTGAGAGATTTACAGTTAAATTCCACTTCAACCTTTCCTCAACAACAAATAGCACACAGCACAACCAATCTGAAATCCAGACAAATTTACGTATTTCATAAATAATCCAGCAGATGGGGCTAAAAGCATAGATTAGGCCAACCCACCATCTTCTATTCTACTGGTGTCTTGGTGTACACCCTCAGCCCACAGATGGCAGCCTTGCCTTAGACAGGTGTCATGTTACAAGGTTCTGAACCTCTCCTCTTCTTTCTTATACACAACAAGATCATATAAAACCACTGAAGCAATAGAAAAATAATGGCTGATGACTATCTCTTATTCTGGCTTATAATATCATTTGAATTTCCATAGGAATTTACTTCTTTTTTTAAAAATTAACATCTTAAGTAATTCAGATAATTGTCATTTTGGAAGCATTAATACAGAATTCATCACTACTCTATTTTAAAAAAAAATTCTAGTGAAATTATGATAAAAAAATAAAAGGCTATGAATCAGAATAACTGAGATCTAATCATGGTTCTGTAATTGTGCAACACTAGGCTTGTCACAAACCAAGCCGGGCCTCAGTCTACACAAGGAAGGCCTTAATCTATACAAGGAAGCTTTAGAATAGTGCATCTATCCATGGTCTCTTAATAGTTGTAAAACTCTACAGCAGACTTAGCCCTCTGCCTTTCACTTTTTGCCCATATTTACATTTGAATGACTCTTTTATGTATAAAAATATTAGTACTGCCCGGCCAGCATGGGTCAGTGGTTGAGCATCGACCTATGAACCAGAAGGTCACAGTTTTGTGTGTGTGTGTTTTTTTTTAATATATATATTTTTATTGATTCCAGAGAGAAAGGGAGACAGATAGACAGAAACATCAATGATGAGAGAGAATCAATGATTGGCTGCCTCCTGCACATCCCCTACTGGGGGGGATCAAGCCCGCAACCCAGGAATTTGCCCTTGGCCGGAATTGAACCTGGGACCCTTTAGTTCGTAGACCAATGCTCTATCCACTGAGCCAAACCGGCTAGGGCAAGGAGGTCACAGTTTGATTCTGGTCAGGGCATATGCCAGGGGTTGCAGGCTCAATCCCCAGTAGGGGGCATACAGGAGGCAGCCAATCAATGATTCTCTATCATTGATGTTTCTACCTTTCTCTCCCTCTCTCTTCCTGTCCGAAATCAATAAAAATATATTTAAATATATATGTGTGTGTATGTGTATATAGATATATATATTAGTACATGATGTAGCTTTCAGGCATCATAAAAATAGTTGTTGGCTTAATGAAAGGATATTGGTTTAAGAGATCTAAGTCCTGTTACTATGTTATATTCGTGGGTAAAATACATTCATATATTTTAAAAAGGGTGTGATTTCTATAGGACTTCTATGAGCAGTCAAGTTTCATCTCCTCTATCAACTAAATACCCTTTAAATTCATCCACATTCTCCATCCTTACTATTACCAGCCCAAGTCACCATCATCTGCAACTGGACTGCAAAGTCTCTTCTTTAGTCTCTACATTCCACCATATTCCCCTACAATTAATACATCCCTTATCCTATAGCCAGTCATTGGCCTAAAATACAAAACTGAACAAATCCTTTCAGTGGTTCCCTCCTACCTTTAAAATAAAGTCCAAACTCTTCCCCAAACCTTCCCTGATTTTCAACAGTGTTATAAAGAAAACATAAATATGCCTTGGCTGGGTTGCTCAGTTGGTTAGAGCATCATCCCAATAGTCAAGAATGATCTCCAGTAAGGACACATACAAGAAGCAGCCAGTAAATGCATATATAGGTAGACCAACAAATCTGTCTCTTCCTCTCTCCTTCTCCCTTCCTTTCTCTCTAAAATCAATCAATAAAGTAAAAAAATAATAATTTAGCCCTAGCCAGTTTGGTTCAGTGGATAGAATGTTGGCCTGTAGACTAGGTTTGATTCCAGTCAAGGGCACATGCCCAGGTTGCCAGTGAGGGAGTGCAGGAAACAGCCAATCAATGATTCTCTCTCATCACTGATGTTTCCATCTCTCCCTCTCCCTTCCTCTCTGAAATCAATAAAACTATATTTTAAATAATAATAATAATAATTTAAAGCTATGTAGAGAGGATATGTTTCAGATTTTCTTTTTCTTATAATAACTCTTACTAACTTTGAACTTAACTAATCTATCTATATAAAACCCCAATATGCAAACTGACTGAACGGCATAACTACCAGCGGAATGACCAGTAGCTATGACGTGCACTGACTACCAGGAAGCAGGCGCTCAAAGCAGGAGCTGCCCCCAGCCCATAGGCCCTGACCAGCTGTGGCGGTAGGGGCGGGGGCAGGGCCAGTGAGCGGGCAGTGCCCAGCCAAGATAGGTGAGAGCGGGGACCCAGATCACCCCGCTGGTCGCCCCACAGATTGGCCCTGATCATCAGCCAGGCCTAGGGACCCTACCCATGCACAAATTTCATGCACTGGGCCTCTAATATATATAATCTAACTGTTGGCACTACAAAATTATTTTACTCAATTTCCTTTTTTAAAAAATATATTTTATTGATTTTTTACAGAGAGGAGGGGAGAGGGATAGAGAGTTAGAAACATCGATGAGAGAGAAACATTGATCAGCTGCCTCCTTCATGCCCCCTACTGGGGATGTGCCCGCAACCAAGGTACATGCCCTTGAACAGAATCGAACCTGGGACCCTTCAGTCTGCAGGCCGACACTCTATCCACTGAGCCAAACTGGTTAGGGCTATTTTTGTGTCAAATCATTAGTCACCACTGATTCCTTACAGACTGTATGTATTGAGCCCTTCTGTTTCATCTTGTCTATCTCAGAAACCCTTTCTGTTCCATCCTCTTTAACCTCAATCCTAGTTCTAATCAACTCCTACCTTGATTACTGGAATGTGTGGCAGAAGGAAGGGAAGATAGCCTATTAACTAATCTCTCTAACACCAGTTTACCCCAGGTCCAATCCCAGCTATTTATAAACCACTTCCAGGTCAAGTTGCTTAAATAACTATTTTCTTCGTTTTACTCCTCTTCTTTTTCCCCCCAAATGTAAAGTCCAATCATCCTTGCTAGGCATCTAAGATACTTCACAGTTTGATTCCAACCTTTTTAACCTTAGCTTCTAAACACAAACCAGCACTCTAGCAAGACAATTATGTTAATTGTCTCCTGGCTTTGTTCATTCCCACTGCAGCACCTTTTCTCAAACGTGCCCTGAGTGAAATGATCTTTCTCAAGACAGTCTCTGTATTCAAATTCCATGTATCCTTCAGGACCTGGTCCAGTCCTACCTCCTTCATAAAGCCTCCCCTAGAGCAACAGACTATGAATAAAATATAGACCTAGTATATTTACATACATTACATATATAAATACTCTATGATTTTCAGAATTTTTAATAATTCACTTTAAATTACAAACAAAAATTCAAACACAAAACACAAATATTATATTTCAGAAAAAAGAAAAAAATAGAAAGACAGAATTGGCTTATTCTTCTATGAGAGAATATAAATGTTCCATTTCCCTTAGAAAACTGATACCTAATGTTACATAAAAATTATTTACTCTTTTTCCATATCCTTCATTTTAATAAACATGATACTTTATCTAATCAAATAGTATTCCATATATATACTAATAAAAGGGTAATATGCAAATTGGTCGGGACACCCTCACAGTAATGACTGAACAGCAAGCTGCATGGGGCGACCAGGCTGGCAGGGGGAAGATTGGGGCAGGGGCAGTGAAGGACAACCAAACAACCGAACTGCAGGCTGTGTGGGGCAACCAGGCCAGCAGAGGGGGGCAGTAAGGGGTGACCAGGCCGGCAGGGGGAGGGGCAGTTGGTGGCAACCAGGCCAGGAGTGGGGGGCAGTTGGTGGCAACCAGGCTGGCAGGGGGGGGCAGTGAGGGGTGACCAGGCCAGCAGAGGGAGCAGTTGGGGGCAACCAGGCCAGCTGGGGGGGCAGTTAGGGGCAATTAGGCAGGCAGGCAGGTGATCAGTTAGGAGCCAGTGGTCCTGGATTGTGAGAGGGATGTCCCAGATTGGAGAGGGTGCAGGATGGGCTGAGGGGGACCCCCCTCCCCCCGTGCATGAATTTCGTGAACTGGGCCTCTCGTGCTTAGATTATTAATGCTAAATTTACTTTGAGCTATAACCGCCTAATTTTAATCATCAGGCATTCCAGTAGTCTTAAGAAGGTAACAAATATATAAAACTAAAGTCATATTACCTGACAAGAAACAATAAACTGCTTTCATTTTCACAAGTAGTTTACATTTAAAACTCCTTAGATTTTTTAACTGTAAGACATTTTAAAGTTTTTATTTTACATAAAGATAGCTAAGTCCCTAGATAAGCTAATATGTTAGCAATTAATAAGTTCCCAAATTTTTACTATTACAGGTGTTATTTTTAAATGCATATACTTATACATATATTTTGTTATAAGACAATTTCATTTTTAAAATGCATGCTTCTCCAAAAATAATAATTTAATAGAAAACAAGTGCAAAATTCCACAAATATTAACATTCCCTTGCCCATTTGGGTTGAAATCAATCATTTAATGAATGTCTATAAACAACTTACTGATTTTTATGAAAAAATATAGTTTACTATACCTTAAGGTCTTGCCTTGTTGCAAGAAGTTCAGATTCCTTCCCATAGAAATCAGACTGAAGCTGTTTTAGGTTTTCCTGACTTTTTTCATATGTGTTTTGTAACATTGACATTTTCTCCTTCTCTGTTGCAAGTTCCTGCGATGCTTGGGTTAACTGCTGCTGTAGTTTATTCTCAAGCTCTGTCTGAAACATATAATAGCTATTTAAAATGGTATGCATGCCAAAAATCAGTTACAAATATAAAATGAAATCCACACAATTAAGAAGATTCCAAGGACAGACTAAACTGGATCCATACCCTGTAATTATTCTACTTTAGTAAAGAGTAACATACTTACCTTATAGTTACAAAGTTAGAGTTACAAAATCCAACAAGTCCCAATTTCAAATCCAAAAAATTAAAAACCAATTAAATAAAGAAAAAAAAGCATGTCATTGGGAAGTCCTAAGTATCAAGGTCTCAGGAAACTGAGGGTAACGACCACATTCTGATGGAAGACGTAGTGCTAAAGGCTGTATGTACTAGTAGAAGATGATATAGCTCAAAGTTAAACTAAAGGAAATTTCTCCATGAAACAAATTAAAAAGCCATTACTGTGTTGAAGTTATTGGTTTTTCTCCTTGAAATTAAAAAATAAGTTAGGAAATTTCTCCAGGTCATCTTTATTATCATCAAGGCAGAAAAGAAAATCTTCCAAGGTCCAACTCCTCTAAACTCTAAAGTTGTCTTTAGTTTTTAAGAAGACTCAGTAGCTATGCACAAATTATGGCATAATTAAAATGCATGTGTGCACAGTATTAAAATAAGAACTTGGCTTTTAACTATACCCCTTCAAATAAATTGCTATGAGATCACCAGCAACCATCTCGTTCCAAAATCCGATAGTTATGCTTTTGTCCACATCTTACTTGACCTCCCCGCAGTACTTGAAATACTTGATAGTGTCCCCTCCTAGAAACATTCTTCAACCTGGTTTCCAGGCACCTATGTTTTAGGTTCTCTTACCTCACTGGTCATTCCTCCTTAAAATCTTTTACTAGTTCCTCTTCTTCTGTTTGACTTCTCAACATTATAGAGTCCAAGTTTCTGTCCATGGCCCTCTTCTGTTCTATATAGTCTCTATCTATAAGATCTCAACTAGACTCAAGGCTTTAAATATAATTTATTGCCCGACTGGTGTGGCTCAGTGGTTGAGCATCGACCTATGAACCAGAAGGTCATGGTTTGATTCCCAGTCAGGTCATATGCCCGAGTTATAGGCTCGATTCCAAGTGTGGGGCATGCAGGAGGCAGCTGATCAATGATTCTCTCTCATCATTGATATTTCTATCTCTCTCCTCCTCCCTTCCTCTCTTAAATCAATAAAAAATATATTTTTTAAAAATCATTTATTTTAGCTTTAACCTCTCCGCCTAAACCCTGGGTTCATTATCCAAGTACTTCCCTGGCATCTCTACATGAGTGATTGACAGATAATCTATCTCAAGCAGAATTTTTTGTTAATGACAGCAACCCTGCTCATCAAAAAGCTACTACTTCCCCCAGTAAATATGGTCATCCATCTACTTGCATAAGTCCCAAACCTAGAGTTATTCTTGATTCCTCTTTCATCATCTCTTACCTTCTAATCTATCAGCAAATCATGATGACTCAACTTCCAAAGCATATTCCCAAATCATCCACTTCTAACACTTTAGTTCATGCCATTATCATGTACTTTCTGAACTATTGCAATAGTTTTGCAATGCCTTCCTTGCTTGCTTTTTTATCTCCCTTTAGTCAGGCTGTACTATTCTCTGCACAAAATTCTCCAACTGAGTCTAACTGTCCTTAGAATAAAATATATCATTCTCTGTTATCTTATAATCAACATGTTTGCATGTATATGCTTTGGTCCCTGTCTACTTCTCTTGAGCTCACCCCATATCACTCTTCTCTCCCACTATACTTAACCTATATTAGTCTTCTCTTTTTAGAAATACCAAGCTTGTTCTAGCCTTGAAGTCTTTGCACTAGTTGTCTCCCCTGACCTTTATATTTTATATATTATCTCAAATCTCTTCAGAAAGGCTTCTTTGCACTGGTCCGAGTGTAGTGAGTTATCAGAAATGGTTGTATCACAGTCTGTTACAGAAAGGCTTCTTTGATCACCCAACCTTCAATAGGGCTCTGTCCCATCACTATCTTCCACATCACCTTGTTTAGTTTCTTCTCCCAAGAAAGTGTAAGTTCTATGAGAACAGGTTCCTTGTCTGTTCATGGCTATATCTCTAACACCCAGAATTGTGCCATGGCATAAAATAGGTGCCTAGTAATATTTCTTGAATAAATGAGTGACAAATAGATTTGAAGTAGAAAAGCCTGAATGTCTAAGGGATTATTGGTCCAGATAAGAGAAAAAGACAACCTAGACCAAGACTGTGGCAGTGGGAAATGAAAAGAGGGGATGGGTAGAGACCAAGGAGGCAGACTGACAGAGGGTGGTGCTCACTACCTATAGAGAAAAATGGGGTTGGTTTCCCCACACATTATCTGGTAACATCCCATGTCACCTCCCTTTCATTTCCTATATTTTAGATTTTTCATGATGAAGAATTCCTGGATATCTTTTCCTTGTTGAAGACTATACTGTATTTACACATTTTCTTTTGTAGAACATTGCTTCTTTTCTTTAACATTTTTCACATGTCCTCTGTTCTTTAGTAACTTTTACGGCTTTCATCTAAGCCCTCTGAGAAGTTTTAACAATGACCATAATGGCCCTTCAGGCTTATATTTGGGCCTTCACTATCTTTACTCTGACAGATTGATTCACTCATTCGTTTAAAAAAAATAGTGATAGTTCATTTGTGAAAAGACACAGTTCTCTGACTTTAAGGAACTCAAATCTAGTAGTGGGGAAGTGAAATTCAAAAAAAAAAGAACAGCCCTAGCTGGTTTGGCTCAGTGGATAGAGCGTCAACCTGCAGACTAAAGGGTCCCAGGTTCAATTCCAGTCAAGGGCACATGCCCAGGTTGTGGGCTCCATCCCCAGTAGGGGGTGTGCAGATGGCAGCCAATCAATGATTCTCTCTCATCACTGATGTTTCTATCTCTCTCTCCCTCTCCCTTCCTCTCTGAAGTCAATAAAAACATTTTTTTAAAAAGATCAAGGCAACAGTTTGATAATTGCTTTAATAGCAGTAAAACTAAAGCCCCAAAGAAGAATACAGAAAAGTCAATCTTTTTCAATTTATCCTTTACAAACGTACGTTTTTTTCCTCTTAAAAAACAAACAAACAAAAAAAACCCTCCAATATTAAAATTTTTAAGTGGAAATAACTATACATCTACTGTGATTTGGATTAATCTAATTTTGTGGCCTCAACTCCCCTCACTTCTCTACTTACCATGCACTCCAATCGCTAATGTTCTAAATCAGGGGTCCTCAAACTTTTTAAACAGGGGGCCAGTTCACTGTCCCTCAGACCATTGGAGGGCCAGACCATAGTTTAAAAAAAAACTATGAACAAATTCCTATGCACACTGCACATATCTTATTTTGAAATAAAAAAACAAAACGGGAACAAATACAATATTTGTATTTGCATGTGGCCCGCGGGCCGTAGTTTGAGGACCCCTGTTCTAAATGTTCAAACTTTGCTAATATTATTTTCTGTCTCTGAAATGCCTGATTTCCATCTTTTCTTAACCTTGTAAAGTTATAATCATCTTCAAAGGCCCAGTTCAACAAATGCTAGCTCCATTAGAAAGGCAGTCACAATTTCCACTAAATTTTAATTTTTCTTATATTTCTATTTAAGTTCTTATTCCATTCTCCTTTATTACAGTTTTTTCTTTACATACCTGCTCCCTCATTAAACTATAAGTTACTTAAGAGTAGGGGACCATATCCTATTCATCCTGTGATTCTTGATCAATGGCTCCTAAACCATCATATATATGATTTTACATATGTAATAATTATATGTAAATATATGTAAATCAAAATATGATTACATGCAAATATATACATAGAAAATATGTATGTTTTATATATATATGAGTGTACACATATATAATATACATCTACATACATTTAAACATTATGCTTGGTTTTCCTATTTCTCTTTTTTTAATTTCTTTTTTTATTGCTTAAAGTATTACAAAGGGTATTACATATGTCTCCTTTTTTCCCCCACCCTTGACAATCCCCTGGCCTTCCCTACCCCCCAGTGTCTTATGTCCATTGGTTATGCTTATATGCATGCATACAAGTCCTTCCGTTGATCTCTTACCCCCCGCCCTTCGGTTTTCCTATTTCAATGTGGACCACTGATAACTTTGTCACAGACCATCACTGCTCGGCTTACCATGCACACTGATACTGTTAGATCATAGTTTGCTATACGTTCATATAATATCCAACATACTGCACTGGGCACAGTAATAGGTGCTTTAAATAAATACATTATCTCAATTATTATAACTAGTGATAATGCATACAAACAACTCTATGACCCCATTTTATTTAGCTCAGAAAGATGAATCACTTCCCTGTGAACATAAACCTAATGTATGTTACATAAAATTTAAATTCAGATTTGATTGGCTCTAAAATTTATCTTTTGTCCATGATGCTACACTGCTCCTCAACAAAACCTAACTATTCTTGCCTTTCAATGATTCTCCAGTTACTTTAAATTTCAAGTCTAATCTACAGAGACTAGTTATCCACCCAATACTCCCCAAAATGCTGTCTTCCCCAAGGTTAAAAAATATATTCCTTAGCCCTCGCTGGTTTGGCTCAGTATATAGAGCACTGGCCTGCGGACTGAAGGGTCCCGGGTTCAATTCCAGTCAAGAGTATGTAATTTGGTTGCAAGCTCTTCCCCGACCTGGGCCCTGGTCAGGGCTCGTGCAGGAGGCAACCGATCGATGTGTTTCTTTCACATTGATGTTTCTTCTGTCTTTCCCTCTCTCTTCACTCTCTCTAAAAATCAATGGAAAAATATCCTCAGATGAGGATTTAAAACAACAACAACAAAAAAATACATTCTTTATTTTAGCATCCATACACTAACATTAGTAAACTACTACTATGGCTGAACGTTCGTGTCTCCCCTGAAATTCATATATAGAAATCCTAACCCACAATCTGATTGTATTTGGAGGTGGTGCCTTTGGGAAATCATTAGGTCATGAGGGTGGAGCCCTCATGAATGGAATTAGTGCCCTTATAAGACAAAATATAAAAGTGATAATCTCTCTCTCTGCCATATGAGGTTACAGTGAGAAAGCTGCTGTTACAAACAGGATATGGGCCCTCATGAGACACTGGATATGTCAGATGCCTTTATCTTGGACTCCCCAGCCTCCAGAACTATGAGAAATAAATGTTTATTTTTCAACCACCCAGTCTATGGTATTTTTGGTATAGCAGTTGGAACTAAGGCAACTACTAATAAGAACATTTCTTAAAAATCTCATAATCCTAAGGTGTCATGTAGTAAAGCCATGCAAAATATAGGCAATATTAATCATAAATCTGAAAGAAATTTTATTGTAACCAATAATTTAATGAAAACAAAAGTGTGCTGGAAAGAGTTTTTTTTTAATTAACTAAGTTATGATGCTATAAAAACAAAGATCTAGGGAATACTCGGATATGAGACTAATAGATTTGGGGGGGAAATGACATCAAGCTATCAAAGCATAATAAAATAAAATGGATAGTGACATTTTTCCAAAAAGAAGAAGATATCAAAGCATATAACAAAATATGTATTATGATAATTATATCCTGACCTATGATTACATATAACAACACACAAAAATGAATAAAAAAATTTGTCTACTCTTATTTGTATTATTAAAAATTATTCTTTTTAGCCTGGCCAGTATGGCTCAGTGGTTGAGTGTCGACCTATGAGCCAAGAGGTCATGGTTCAATTCCCTGGTCAGGCTATATGCCTAGGTTGTGGGCTCGATCTCCATTGTGGGATGTCAGGAGGCAGCCAATCAGTGATTCTCTCTCATCATTGATTTTTCTCTCCCTCCCTCTCTGAAATCAATAAAAATAGACTTAAAAATAAATAAATAAAAGTTATTCTTTTTATAAAATAGCATAATCATAATTATAAAAACAGTGGTCAATGTAAAATATATATTTGTAGAATTAATATTTTTCCTCTAGTAATATGACAGTTACCACGTAATATATAACATGTTTTATTTTTTTCTACATAGTAGTGATTTTAATTCTCTCTTCTCCATGGGACACTTAATATGCATATACCAAAAGTGGGGGAAAATTCATTTTGTTAAAATATCAAGTATGGTTCATTTTTATGAACTCTTGATCTAGACAGTATTAAAACATATTTAAGAATGAAAATAGATGCTAAACAACAAATTAAAGTAGGTTTGGAAATAGAAACCATTATGATAACTTAAAATATCAAATAATCATAACTACATAACATCTACACTACTGATTTTTTTATATCCAATTTTGTAATTTTTATTCTTGATTATTTTCTCTTAATAAGAATAATTTACTTTTAAACACACTAGAAATGCTGTATTAATCATCCCTTTAATAAGTGTTATATATTATTTTACAAAAAGATCCTTTTATGTATATCAGAAAAATGATTTATTCTAGAATTTTAAATAAGAATTACTTGACAATGGTTATAAGTAAATCAGAATCTAGACTTAGATATTTAATCATATAATTAAGTACTTTTACACATTTAACTTAGAAATATTTTGAGCATATAAATATTCCTCGTTGCAATTCATGTGTTAGTTATCATATTATCTTAATTATAGTTTTTCTTCCCCGAAAAAGTAAACAAACATATCATTACCTTCTGTGAGACAGCAATTTTAACTTCTCCTTGGAGTGCTTCAATTTGCTTTTTCCTCTGTTCAGTCAATTGCTTTAGCTCATTTATGTTCCCCTGAAGTTGCTGTTCTTCTTTTTCCTTTTGTTTTAAATTATCCTGGGCCTGTATGACTTGTCCCTGCATTGAACTGAGTTCCAACTTCAACTGATGAGAAGTCTATAAGAAAAGAAAATCCTTTTAGCATTCATTTATTCATCAAGCACACATTTACTGACTATCTACTACTTGCCAACCCCTATTCTAGGTAGAAACTACTGAGCCTATTGGCCACAGATAATCAATAGTGAACCAAAAACAAAACAAAAATCCTTGTATTCATGGAGCTTTCATAACTGACACTATTCACTATTAGATGACACACTGGATTAATCTTTAATATTTGTTTAATCCTAACTTCCTTTTAAATTTATGATTTTTGTATTTGGATAGAGCTTGTAAATGAACTAGACAAGTATTCCCTTGTGTCATAGAAAATAAGAATATCAACATCAATCTTTAGATTGCTAGAATGTCTATTGTCTTTCTAGAACACAAAAAAACCTTGATATAACGGGCTAATTCGGGGGAAGGGGTGTCCATTAAAGCTGAAAAATATATTACATAATAAAGTAGTCTTTCCTAATGCATATGTTAAAAAATTGACAAATTAGTTAACCTGTTTTTACTTATTTAGACACATTTGTGTAATTAAAATTAAGTATGTATGAAATTTAATTTCACAAAGTTTTCTATATGTATTACTGAATAGGTCTAATAAATGTGTGCATTCACTAGTCACCACAAGTGGCTGAGATGTGGCTTAGAGCACCTTGAAACACTGGCTGGCATACATTAAAACTGCTGCAAAAATTCACACCAGGTGACAACAGAACCAATTACCATGCACGATGCAATGTGATCATGTGCTAATCATTCGCTGAACAGTGTTTACGGACGGTGACTCTTAGATTTAAATATGTAGACTATAATTGTAGATATGTAATATTTATTTATGGCAGTGAAATTACTACAGTGTTTTTTCCAACATATGACCCATTCACAAAAATTTGTTAAAAATAACAGTGAATTCATAACAAAAGATAACCTGTTCATTTAATTATAAGCAAATTTTGGTTAAAAGAATTTTAAAATTAATAGGGTGTTAATTTTCACTTATGACATATGGACCGGAAATTTTGTTCATTAAATCTTAAGTCTGTTAAATGGAGGTCTGCAAAATTAAGGGTTACTTTATTCTCAAAATGCTAACTGAGCCTGCTGCCCAGGGTTAATCAGAAAGAATAACTTCATATTAACTATGACAAAAACTAAAATCGCTTTGGGAAATACATTTAGTATCTGTCTGATGACACTAAACCACACCACACAATAGTTTCCTCATTTAGAGAAATGAGACATATTTTGCTACTACTTTTTTTTTTTTTTACAATCTACTAGCATATATTTCTGTTCAAAATTAGATACCATATATAGAAGTTACATTGAGGTTCCTCTGTGGCCAAAGAGAACTATCTTCTACCCTTTCAGCCAAAGTCATGTTTTAATGTTATATGTATATTTCATTAGGAACCTAACTTGAGCATTTGACCATATTCAAAGTTACTTTTTAAAGTTTCAGTACTACATATGGGTGCTTCAGCTATTTCCAATACAAAGGGAATATTTTTGTGTAAAATAGGGGTCAGATAATGTAACAATAATGATGATTATGTTGTGATAACCAGTAATAAAAATAAAGCTAAGAGTGAGCATTTATTTTATTCTAATCAGTGTTCTAAGCACTTTAAAATATATTAACCCATATATTTCTCACAATATTCCTATGTCATAGATTCTTATTATTAGCCCCGTTGTACTGCTGAGGAAACTGGAGCACAGAGAAATTAAATCATCTGCCTAAAACAAGGTAAGACAGAATAACTAATAAGTGGCATAGCCAGTAAATATTTCTGGATAATCTGTATTCCGACCTTGAGCACTAAGCCACCATAATTTCATATTAAAGACTTGTCAGGAGTAGGTTTTGTTGCTTTATCAACTCAGATCTCTAGAAAGCTACATGCCTGAACTCTAGTTGTTAGAGGTATGTCTTCAGAGAATTACAATTATATATTATAACCACTTATTTATTCATTTGCTTGTTTGTTTTTGATAGAGAGCAATAGAAAAAATCTCGATTGTTATTCAACCAATATCATATGTACCAATACAAATGTCCATGAGAAATAAGCTTGAGATGAGGAACCAAGATGGCGGCATAGGTAAACACCGGAGATTGCTGCCGCAAATAACCACTTCAAAAATACAACTAAAAGCGGAACGGACATCACCCAGAACCACAGGAAAGCTGGATGAGGAGAGACTCTTCAACTAGAAGGAGAGAGAACAGCATACTGAGGCTCAGAGGAGGCGCAGTGTGGAAAATAAAAAGGTGTGGAGGTGCGCGCGCAGAGTGGGCTGGTGGCTGAGGGCGCGGTTGTCGTTTTCAATCAGGAGGGACTCTCAGACTCTGAGCTCCAGATCCGGGCGAGTCTCTAGGGACTCAAGACTCAAACGGGAGAAGCGGGATTGTCTGGCACCAGTTGGAACGTGAGGGCAGCTTTCTCTCCGAGGTTTGCAGCGGTGGCTGGGGTTCTGAGAAGCAGAGCCTCTGGGAACGAGACTGAGAGCAGCCATAACTGCTCCCTCCGCCCGCCCTGTTGATCCCGAACCGCCCAAGCCCTGCGCAGAGCCATTTGCTGGATCGCCTCAGGCAAAGGCTAGATTAGCACCTCCCTAGAGGACAGAAGTTTTCCCACAGCTGATTCTCACAGCCAGTCGGCCTGGTGGTCAAATCCCTCTAGTATTAACTACAACAATCAAGGCTTAACTAGAACAAGACTGCGCACAAAGACCACTAGGGGGTGCACCAAGAAAGCATAAAAAATGCGGAGACAAAAAAACATGACAGAAATGGAGGATATAGAGCTAAAAAATGCAATTTTGAGGGCTTACAATAATGTGCTAGAAGCTGCCAATAAACTTGATGAGAGCCTCACAAAAACTAATGAGACCCTCGATGTTGTGATAAAGAACCAACTAGAAATTAAGCATTCATTGACTGAAATAAAGAATATTATACAGACACCCAACAGCAGAACAGAGGAGCACAAGAATCAAGTCAAAGATTTGAAATTCGAAGAAGCAAAAAACACCCAACCGGAAAAGCAAAATGAAAAAAGAATCCGAAAATACGAAGATAGTGTAAGGAGCCTCTGGGACAGCCTCAAGAGCACTAATATCAGAATTATAGGAGTGCCAGAAGATGAGAGACAGCAAGATATTGAAAACCTATTTGAAGAAATAATGACAGAAAACTTCCCCCACCTGGTGAAAGAAATGGACTTACAGGTCCAAGAAGCGCAGAGAACCCCAAACAAAAGGAATCCAAAGAGGACCACACCAAGACACATCATAATTAAAATGCCAAGAGCAAAAGACAAAAAGAGACTCTTAAAAGCAGCAAGAGAAAGAAAATCAGTTACCTACAGGGAGTACCCATACGACTGTCAGCTGATTTCTCAACAGAAACTTTGCAGGCCAGAAGGGAATGGCAAGAAATATTCAAAGTGATGAATGCCAAGAACCTACAACCAAGAGTACTTTATCCAGCAAAGCTATCATTCAGAATTGAAGGTCAGATAAAGAGCTTCACAGATAAGGAAAAGCTAAAGGAGTTCATCACCACCAAGCCAGCATTATATGAAATGCTGAAAGGTATTCTTTAAGAAGAGGAAGAAGAAGAAAAAGGTAAAGATACAAATTACGAACAACAAACATGCATCTATCAACAAGTGAATCTAAGAATCAAGTGAATAAATAATTTGATGTACAGAATGAACTGGTGATTATAATGAATCAGGGACATAGAAAGGGAAGGGACTGACTATTCTTGGGGGGGAAAGGGGAGTGGGAGATGTGGGAAGAGACTGGACAAAAATCGTGCACCTATGGATGAGGACAGTGGGTGGGGAGTAAGGGCGGAGGGTGGGGCGGAAACTGGGAGGAGGGGAGTTATGGGGGGGGGGGGAACAAATGTAATCTGAACAATAAAGATTTAATTAAAAAAAAAATATCCATGAAATAAAGAGCACTTAAAAAGTCATTTCTATGGAAAGCCCATTAAGATTTTTTCCAACACTAATTCCTAATTTACATTAGCTAATAACTCAATAGTTAGTTGACTCAATTTTTCATCTTTAATTATAATTCTCAATTCTGGGCTTTTTATTATAAAGTAGCTTAAATCTTTTTAGTAAGAGGTAGAACATAAATTATAGTTTTAAACTATGTATATATGATTCATTATATTTCAGGGAAATAAACCTTCCTTTGGTTTAAGCATCAGTGTGAAAATATTTTTTAAATATAAAGGCCTTTTATACTTTATATATTTTATGATATATAAAAAGAAAATCTTACCTCCTTCTCTTTTTCAAGTGACTTTTTCAGTTCATTCTGATCCTTAAGTGTGCTTTCCATCTGTACTTGAAATTGATGCTTCAATTCTTTGCAAGTTTTTTCCTAAAAAAATAAAAACTATATTATGCAGAAAATATTTGTAGTAAGTATAAGAAGTTTGGTTTATAAGCTTAGTTAAGATCCACACAAGGAAATAAACTAGAATCATTGGTGGTTTAAAATGGGATAGAATTTTCCATTTCAATTATAAAAACAAGCAAATATAGCAATAAAAGCAGAAAGACAGGAAAAGGCTAAACATTTCTATCATCAATCAACAGTTCTAATAAATGTTTTAAATAACATATAGACAATATTTTAGAATGTTTTTATAACACAAAATTAATTATAATTAACTTGTCACATAATTTTTAAAGTAGAATAATGGGCTTCAAGAAGTGAAAGCAAAAAAAAATTTTTTAACAGTAATTATTAAAACAATAAATAAAAAATAATCACAATTTAAGAGGGAAGAAGTACAAATAAAAGATTTTACCAAACAGAAAGAAACATAAAAGTAACATACTAGTATCATATGTTTTTTATACCACTAAACACTCTCTTAAGAACAAAAGGATATTATTTACACTGTTATTCTGTGTTATTTTGGGTTAAAATATTTCTGAGAATACATTCCCCTTTATGCATTTCCTAAGACTGTGAGACTTTTTTTTCTCTGTATTTTAAGTAGGTTTTATGGTATCTCTAAGACATGGTATTATCCAGAGTTTTAGAATCTACATATATAAAAGCCTAAGCGACCGACTGAACGACCGGTTGCTATGATATGCACTGATCACCAGGGGACAGATGCTCAACACACAGGATAGGGCTCCGTCCTGTCTGGATCGGGCCTGCGGGGATTGGGCTCCCTCCTATCTGGATCAGGCCTGCAGGGATCGGGCCGAAACAGGCTATCTGACATCCCCTGAGGGGTCCCGGATTTCGAGAGGGCACAGGCCAGGTCGAGGAACCCTACTGGTGCATGAATCTGTGCACCAGGCCTCTAGTATTTAATAAATACTAGAAAGTTTATAGTACCAGAATTAAGAGTCAAGCTCTTTCTTGTCTTTTGTCTTTTATCTTTCACAGATACGTGAATAATGTTTCAACTAGTAGCTATATTCTCTGTGGAAATGTCTCTGAGGACAAACCTGCTTCAGTCTCTCCCAAATCTCACATCATACTAGCAATAAAATAAGATTGTACATTCAACTGAAACCCTGGGTCTTTGAAAAATTACACGTGCACATGCCAATATCTTTTCCTCAGGTTAAGCAATCCCAATTCCTTTCCTCATAAGAATTATTTAAATCATTTAAATGTAGGACAAAATGTCAACAGTGAATTAAGTAGAGAAATCAGTACATTTTAGTTTAAAAAAATCACTTCTACCTAAGAAATCAAATGTAAACAACTAACCAAATCTAATATAGCAGCCTTTCCTTTCTGATTTTCCTTTTCAAATTCACTTTTGGAGTTCTTCAAAGAATCAGAAACTTTTGATAATTTCTCTTTTGCTGCAGAAAGTTCTGCCATTAGAGTTTCTTTCTCCATCTTCACTTTTTGTAGTTCTGCTACTGCTGTTTGAATTTTGTTGTTCAACTCCTTGTGCTGCATCTTTGCATCTTGACTTAAATTTTCTATTTCTTTTTTAAGAATTGTTTTTTCTTCCTCTTGCTTGGTAAGCATTTGCTTAATATTTTCAAGGGCTTCAGATTTTTTCTGTAGGTCCAACTTTGTACTGGATACTCTAAATAGACAAGAAACAATTTCTTTAAATGATGCATAATTTACCATCCCTAATATAGCATTAAAATTAATAAATTAGTATTGAGTTCTAAAACTTTCTTGCGTAGTTAAGAAGTAAAAAAAAAAAATTAAATGTCATAAAATCACACAACTAAAAAATGCTTTAAAACACATATTGTGATCATTTACCAGATGATAATTTTTCTCAAGTCAAATAACTCAATACCATCTAAGCTTCCTGACTTAATTCAGTCTTATCCACAACAATGGATCAAAAATAAAATTAAAACTCTGCATATAACAGACCCTCTAGTCTATAATAGCCAGAAACTTTCCTATTTATTGTGTTATCCCCCAAGCACATAGAGAACTTTGCCTCTTTTCTTGAAAACATAAAATACATTAACCCAGAAAAAATAAATCAAAAAAAGAAATATTTCATTTCAAACAAAGAGGAAAGACAAATGATTTACTTAAATCCTAGAGTTTAGCAGATTATACAAGAGATTTGTTATCATTTGTTCCTTAACTTAAGTTTTCTATCCCTGAATGAATAAAGTACAATATTAGGAAATGTATATATAGCTTTAGGAAAATTAAACTAAAGACTTTTATTACTTTCATAAAAGAAACAAAATTATATATATAAAAACATATTAAATATCAAGCATTTTTTTAAAGTGAAAATAAAACCAGATGCAAAGTACTAATATTTCTTGAATGCATACTATTGCCAATGTACTTTATAAACATAAATTCAATAATATAGTGAAGAGAGGTTGTTAACACATTTCGTACCGCTCAGGAGTTTTCTCGTGTTTCGCGCGCCATCTATTAAGGACCGCTCACGAGTGTTCTCGTTTTTCACGCCCATGGGAAAAGGAGCGACTCTAGATACTTATGTAAATTTTGTTTGGTCCCTCTTCATAGAGGAAAATGTTTTACGCAGTACCATAAGTTTAAAAAGTACTAGGAACTTTAATTGTTTAATTGTTTTTGTAAATAAAAATGTTATAATTATTGAAAAACAACACCTAAAGTGCATTATGATGATTTAAATAATGTGCAGTTTGCCCAAAAATGTGCGGTCCCTGGCGTATGTCTTAGAGATTTCTATGCGGTACGCAATGTGTTAAAAGATGTACTAGCCACATATTTCTCAGAAAGTGATAGAATAACCAGAGGAAAAAACTGGTAATATTATAGAAAATTAGAACATTATTAACCACCTTGACCTAATTGATATTTATAGAACACTTTACCCAAAAACACATAAAAAATTAAACAAGATAAACCATAACCTGGGCCATAAGTAAGACAGTGTGAAAAGTCTCAATTTTACCAAATATCAGAAATCAATAACATATCTATAAAAGCCCCAAACAGCTGGAAAATAAACAACATATATATTTCTAAATCACCCATGCATCAAAGGAGAAATCACAAATGATATTAGAAAATACATTAAACTCTACAATAATGAAAATACATTGTACAATGTGAGTTGAAGAGAAAGAGTTGAATGCCTTGATACTGATGGGCCTTGAGAAAGGGGAGCCCTGTACTCCCTCGATCAGGGGTGAGGTTTAGTCAAATCCCAAACATGTTTATGCAGCCCTCCATTTCTAGCAGTCTAGATATAAGAAATGTTTGCATTTCTTATTGGGGTAGGAAAACCTTAGTACTAAAAGGTTTTCCTACCCCAATATGATATGGAAACCTCTGAGTGAGTTCTTAACCATGAGAATAGAACACAGAGTGGAAATGGGACCATTTCCATTAAGCCCACTAGAAATGAAAAGAACCACAGGTCAATAGGGACCTTGGGAAAGAGAACAAGACCGACACAGAAGTGATCTTCATGAATCGATAACTGAGTTCCAAAAGTAATAAACCAACCATTCAGTTGGTGATATAAAGGATCAGATGTGCTCCCCAAATACATAGGCACTGGAAACTATGATGCTAACAGTGAGAAAAAATGTCATTTGAGGCACAAAATGTAGCTCTATATCCTCAAATTCAAATTATCAGGACCCAATTTACTAGATGTGAGAACAAGAAATTTTCATCATCACTTCCAAAACAAAAATGAAACCATGAACTCAGGAAACAACATATTAACTCTGATGTGTTTTATTTAATTTCCCAGAAGGTCATTTTCCCAGGCTCTCAGCCTCCAACTTTACTACTGAGTCAAGGAACCTAATCCCTTTGACACAGATGAAGTCTGTCAACTCAGTCAGAGTGGCCTACTTGGCATTTAGAGACAAAGACTACTGAAGTGTGACTGCTCACAGCCCTCCTAAGAAGACTTTCAAATGAATGGGGTGAAACTGTTTCTATCCATCAAAAGTCTGGTGAGTTATGTGTCCACTGAAGATCTCATAGGAAAATCCAACCCAACAATCAACATCAAAAACAAACTAGGCAGAAGCTAACTCTACCATGGGACCAAAGAAAGACGTCTCAGTTCATTACTTTTATGGCTATATGGCATGTGAAGAAAACACTAAAGATAGGAGGAAAAATAAATGAAATAGCAAACTGACAAAGAAAACCAAATTAAAAGTTTTTTAAATAAAATTTCTAAATCTCTAATTAGGTTGATCATGAAAAAAAGAGAACAGAAATTACATTAAGAATAATGAGACATCACTACAGATCCTACAAGACCTTTAAATAATAATACAGGGTGGGGCAAAAGTAAGTTTACATTTGTTTGGATGGAAAATACTATAATAATTAATAAATAATAAAAGAATAAACTTACGTTTCACATACTCATAACTGTACACCTACTTTTGCCCCACCCTGCATTATAAATAGCAGTATATCAATAAATTTGAAATTTAGATGAAATGCACAAATTTCTCGAAAGAATTACCAAAACAGATCCAAGAAATACATTAGAAAATAAAAATATTCTTATATCTATTAAGAAATAAATAATATCTATCCCATACAAACTCTTTCAGAAAGCAGAGGAAGAATTACCTTTTTTAAGACCAATATAACCATTATTTCAAAACTTTGACAATGACATTAAAAGAACATTACATGAATGCATGTGAGATTCTAAATAAAATACTATCTAGTTAAATACAGCAATATATAAAAAAATAACAAGATGGTCAAGTTGGATTTATCCCAGGAAAGCAAGGTTGGTTTAAAATTTTAAGATTAATTAATGTTATTCACTATATAACAGAATAAAGAAGAAAAAATATATGATCATATCAAAAACGCTGATAAAGAAGTTGATAAAAAATGTTTAAAAATCCTTCTTTATAGAAGAAAATTATCTCAATTTGATAAAGGATGTAGGAAAAACCCATAGCTATCCTCTAAATTGAAGATAGTTTATTTAATTTTCCCACCAAAGATTGGAAATACTGCAAATATATCCACTATTACTATTTATATTCATAATTTTACTGAAGGTGTCAGCCAGCAATAAGTCAAGTAAAAGACACAAAAGGCCTGAAGATTGGAGAAAAAATAAAAGTAAAACTATTGCTATTCAGATAACATGATTGTCTACTTAGAAAATTCTATCCAAATAATTATTAAAACATGAAACTGGATTTAACAAAGTTAAAGGATAGAAAGTCAATCTATAAAATTCAATTGTATTTTGTACTATTCACAATCAATCAGATAATTAAATTTAAAAAAGTAATTCCATTTAAAATAGCACTGAAAATGTAAAATATTTAGAAATAAATTTAACAAGATATGCAAAATCCTTATTTTAAAAATGATAAAATGTTGCTCAGAGAAATTAAGGAAGACCTAAATAGATAGAGATATACCATGTTCATGGATTAGAAGACTCAATAAAGTTCAGATGTTAAATTCTTGCAAACTGATCTACAGATTCACTACAATTCTAATCAAAACCCAATAATTTTATTTGTAGAAATGGACAAGTTAATACTAAAATTTATATAGAAGAGCTGTCATTCTTTTTATATATTACTGTATGAATTTAGAAGAGTCAAGACAATCTTGAAAAAAATTAAGTTGGAGGACTGATACACCTAATATTAAGATCTACCACAAAGCTGCAAAAGAAAACCACAACAACAACAACAAAAAACACAACATAGGATGGTACTGGTGTCAGGATACCATATAGACTACAGACCAATGGCACAGAATGGAGTCCACAAATAGACCTACATTTTTCGGTAACTCACTTTTGACAAAGGCCACTCAAGGGGAGAGGAAATTTTTTCTCAACAAATGTTACTATAACAATTTAATGTAAGGAGGAAAAGTTGATCCTGGACCCCTACCTGAGACCTCACACAAAATTAAGTTCAAGGTAAATCCTAGACCTAAATGTAAAAAACAAAACTATAAATACTTCTAGAAGAAAACATAAGACATTTCTTCATAAACCCTGGGAATAGCAAAGATTTCTTAGAAAAAACACAAAACACTAAACATAAAAAAAAAAATTACAAATTGAATTTAAACAAAAATTAGAATTTCTATTCATTGAAAGATAAAACCAAAAAATGTAAAGCAAAGCTGCTAGGGGGAAAAAAAAGGGTTTAAAATGTGCTTATACACATATGTAATAACTTAATCAATAAAAAAATTTTTTTTAAACTGTGCTCATATATATATATATATATAGAGAGAGAGAGAGAGAGAGAGAGAGAGAGACAATTTGTGAAAATGCATCTTAAAGCTTACAATAAAGTATATATTCCCTATTTGGCACAGGGCCTCAAAGCAAAAGCCTGACTGCTCTTGGTTATATCTAAAAACCCCTCTATTTGTTATTTTACATTAATTTTTGCAAATTGATGAACAACTCAAAATAACTGCTTTAATCCAGAGAAATGAGTACCACATTACTGCTGAAAAAAGACTAGATAACGCAACTTTTCAATCCTTACTATTGAAGGTAAATTTAACCATATTATAATGGCCTTATTTTTTTAATTTATTTTCCCTTTATTAAGATATTACAAATGTGTCCTTATCCCCTCAATGTCCTCTCATCCCCCCAATCCTGCCCTCACCCTCACCCCTGTTGCCCACATCCATCGCTTATGCTTATATGCATGCATACAAGTCCTTTGGTTGATCTCTCCCCCTCACCCCCACCCTCCCCTACCTTCCCTCTGAGTTTTGAGCATCTGATCGATGCTTCTCTGTCTCTACATCTGTTTTTGTTCATTGGTTTATGTTGTTCATTATAATCCACAAATGAGTGAGAGTATGTGATGGCCTAATTTTTTCATTTACATTATTATTAGTTGTTTATAGACTCAACACAGAGAAACATTTACTAAATCTTTAAGCACCGTGATAGCAAAATTAAATTTTAAGAATTTAAAATTAAATTTAGATTATAAATTATAATACTTAGATTATAATCTTCCCCCTTAAGTAGTTAAGCTTACATGTCTTTCTCCACTTCTAGTTGTTTAGTCAATTCTGTGACTCTAAACTCTAAATCTGTGTTCAGCTGTCTTTGCTGTTGTAGATCCTGCAAAGCTTGCTCCTTGCTTACTTTGACTTCAAGAGTATCAGCTTCTAGTTTCTGTGGAAAAAATATAACATAGTAACCATTTTAATGTCAAAAATTATTTTAAATACTATAACGCTTTTGTTTTATACTCAAATTGGTATTTACATAACACACAAAAATAGCCATAAAATACTTAAAAAATACATTCTGAAGCCATTACTGAGAAAAGGAGCCATTTATCTTGAAATCCTCCAGAAGAGCTAGCAGCAGGCTTTATACATGATAGTCACTAAGTTTTTACTTTTTAAAATTATCTGAAAAGAATAAACTTAAAATAATTATACCTATAATGAGTATAAATTATTAATTCAAGTATGGAAAAATAAGTAAAAAGTTCACATATGGGCCCACTTAAAATATATGTATTATCCTTGCCCTGGTCAATGTGGCTCAGCTGGGTGAGCGTCATCCCATACACCAAAATGTCACTGGTTCAATTCTCAGTCAGGGCACATGCCTGGGTGGCAGGCATGATCCCCAGTAGGGGGTGTGCTGGAGGCATCCAATGGGTGTTTCTCACATTGATGACTCTCTCTCTCTTTCTCTCTCCCCCCCTTCCTCTCTCTCTACAATCAATAAAAACATTTAAATATATGTATTTATATTTAATAGATATATAAATAAATATATTTAATATAAGTATATATAAAATCTTCTGTGTTTACCGTTAACACTGATGTAATTATAGGTATTCACAACTAAAATAAAGCTGTCATATCATCCTTCTCATTAACACCTATTGACCCTAAATATAAAGCCAGTTAAATTCCTGATTTTGTTTCTTTAATCTATTGGTCTAGAGCAGTGGTTCTCAACCTTCCTAATGCCGCGACCCTTTAATACAGTTCCTCATGTTGTGGTGACCCCCAATTTCATTGTTACAAATTGAACATAATTAAAGCATAGTGATTAATCACAAAAACAATATGTAATTATATATGTGTTTTACGATGATCTTAGGCGACCCCTATGAAAGGATCGTTCGACCCCCAAAGGGGTCGTGACCCACAGGTTGAGAACTGCTGGTCTAGAGACTGTTCTTCATAGTGTAGTTTCTGTCCATGCATATACATATAACTGTATATTTTTACAAATTTAAAAGATCAAGCTGTTAAGTATATAGGTTAAATATCTATATGCAATGTATTTTCTTATATAGGTGTAATAATTTCACACTCTTTTATAAACTAATCTAGGTATCTGTGGCTCTTACTTGACACTTTTATTGGATAGCTGATATAACTAAGATTAATTCTATAACAATACATTGATATAAAACATATGGAATACTCTATAAAATAATAATTACAAAATGTTAAAAAATCTGATAAATACAATAGACACTATTGTTTCTAAAAAACTATTTTTAAAAGACACCCAAATAGAATTCTCATTAGCCACTTTTCAATAAAATCGTCTTTTCTGTTCAACTATTACATACATTTTTCATTACCATTACCACTGGCCATAAAGAAAAGAAAAAGGAACCCACAATAAGAATTGTAAATGCAATTCTTTTTCCATGTTATATTGGTGTGGCTGTGTATATATACTGTATATGTACACACATATACATATGCATATCCCATGATTGCATAATTATATAGAAGTGTGTCATCTGACTATGAAGGTATTATTTATTTAGATAT
Organism: Myotis yumanensis; assembly: GCF_028538775.1. Taxonomy (NCBI): domain Eukaryota; kingdom Metazoa; phylum Chordata; class Mammalia; order Chiroptera; family Vespertilionidae; genus Myotis; species Myotis yumanensis. The sequence goes on along the minus strand of NW_027223754.1, from coordinate 126,297,417 downwards.
ATATATATATATAAACTTGAGAAATTTTTGTTTAACTGAAAGTTCCAATTTAAAGGACAAAGGACTTAGGTCAATGCCTTCTAGGATATGTCTTTTAATTTAATCTCTTTAGTAAACAGCACTTTCCCTTAGAGTTGTGTTAAAATAAGAAGCAGGATATCACAGAATAAATTTATTATTAAATTAGAAACAAAATCCAAAGGGTATGAATGTAAAGTATAAAAAAAGGAAAAGTCTACTATATCTTCAATATTATATTGGAATAAGGAAGTAAGGAATGGAAATGATAGAACAAAAGAGACTTCACACAAAAAAACAATTAAGTTCCTTGTAATTATAGAGTAGATGATTGACTGTCTCTTTGAAATACTAGTTACACACTACAATGGAACCAGTATAAATGTTAACTGTCTAATTGTAAAAGCCATCAGCTAATGAAGAAATCAAAAGTAAATGTAGAATTCAAAATTAACACATAAAAAAATTATAATTTAAAAAATTTTTATATCACAACTTCCCCTTTGTTCGCAAATGTAAAATATTTGATTCCATCCAAGTCATCAGTTTCCATTGCTACAGCAGTGAAAAATATTGCTAAATTCAATTTCTTTTGTACAAACCTTAATATGACCTTCTAATTCTTCAGTTTTCTGTTCTAAAGACAGGTGTTTCTCTTTATATTCTTTAAGATGACCTTCTAATTGACTGCAATGTTCTTGCTTCTCCTGCAATTTTGTAGTGACCTGATCCAACTGCGTAGTGATCTTATTTAACTCCTACAGAGAAATACAAGTGAAGAAAACTTTGGTAAGGCTTACTTTACTGTAGTGTCTAAATGTTTGGTCAAACTAAAATTAAAACTCTAATTTTATTTATGAAACTATGTGGAGTAAGATCACAGGTAAGTCTAATGATAATTCAGTGATTAAATTTACCCACCAATCTAAAGGACCTGAACTGAACTTGTGCATAGTCTTAGATACTAAGTTTATATGCATAAACAGTTCAATAACTTTTTCTAGGAAGCCAAAAAATACAAAAGAATAATAAACAAGCTGAAATAATTATTTTATAATTAAATGTTTTCAATGTTCAAGACACCATTTTCAAAAATAACATTTAAAAAAAATGATTACATCTATGATACTTGTTCAATTCAGTAGGAATATCTAGTTACGCAGAAAGAACAAAATAAAAATTACTAATAAATCCACCACCCACAGATAAACACAATTCATATTTGATAACTTTTCTTCTAGACTGTTCTGTGTATTAGTTTCTGTATTTTTTATTCCAACTTTTCAAATAAAAACAGGAACTGACTTTACATACTGTTTCACTGTAACCACCTTTATACTGGGAGCCCAGCAGACGAAATCGCGTGGCGCCGCCCACCCACCCGCCGCCCTGCCTTGACACCCGAACCTGTCCACGCAGAGCTGGCCCAGCCCCCAACCCCTCTGGCCTTCTCTGGCCACTTCAAGCCCCACCCTCAGTCTCTCGAGTCGTTGGACTGGTCCCGCCTTCTCCAGGTGCCTCCCTGCTTCCGCCCCATCTCCAGAGCAACACAGCAGCTCTGCCCTGTCATGGTGCCAGCGGAGACATGGAAGCCTCCCACCTGCTGCGCTGTCCTTCTTCCCCTGGCAGGGCACTCTGAGTGCAAGTGGTGGGTGGCGAAGGACTGGTGAGGGGGGCGCTATGGGCTCTCACCCCCATCCTCCCCAGCACAGGATAGTCCCACCTCCTCTGGGCGCCTCCCTGCTTCCGCCCTGTCTTCGGAGCAACGCCCCACGGTGCACACAGGCAGCCTCCTGCTGATAGGAGCTAATAAAGAGCTAATATGCTAATGGTCTGGTCGTTACACATTATGGCATCCCAACAATTAGCATATTAGCTCTTTATTAGTATCCTATCTAATAAAGAGGGAATATGCTAACTGACTGCCCTGCCTTCAAAGATGGCGACACCCACAGCCAATAAGGAGAAAATATGCTAATTGACTGCCCTGCCCTCAAAGATGGAGGTGCCCACAGCCAAGAAGGAGGGAATATGCTAATTGACTGCCACGCCCTCAAAGATGGCGGTGCCCACGGCCACAAGATGGCTGGCAGGGGAAGGCAGTTGTGGGCGATCAGGCCAACAGGGGAGGGCAGTTGGGGCAACCAGGTTGGCAGGGGAGAGCAGTTGGGGGTGACCGGGCAGGCAGGGGAGGGCAGTTGGGGCGATCAGGCTGGCAGGGGAGCAGTTAGGCATCAATCAGGCTGGCAGGGGAATGGTTAGGGGGTGATCAGGCTGGCAGGCAGAAGCAGTTAGGGGCAATCAGGCAGGCAGGTGGGCGAGCAGTTGGGAGCCAGCAGTCCCGGATTATGAGAGGGATGTCCAACTGCCTATGGGATCGGGCCTAAACGGGCAGTCAGACATCCCCCAAGGGGTCCAAAATTGGAGAGGGTGCAGGCTGGGCTGAAGGAACGCCCCCCCCCCCCCCCCCGCACAAATTTCATGCACCAGGCCTCTAATCCTATATAATAATGGGTAATATGCAAATTGACCCTCACAGGAGAAAGACTGGAAATGACTGGTCACTATGACACACACTGACCACCAGGGGGCAGACACTCAATGCAAGAGCTACTCCCTGGTGGTCAGTGTGCTTCCACAGTGGGAGCTCTGCTTAGCCACAAGCCAGGCTGATGGCTGCCAGCACAGCAGTGGTGGCGGGAGCCTCTCCCGCCTCCTCAGCAGTGCTAAGGATGTCCGACTGCAACTTTGGCCTGCTCCCTGCTGGCAAGCGGACATCCCCCAAGGGCTCCCAGGCTTCCAGAGGGATGTCTGGCTGCCAGCTTAGGCCCGATCCCCCCAGGGAGCAGGCCTAAGCCAGCAGGTGGACATCCCCTGGGGGGTCCCTTACTGTGAAAGGGCACAGGCCGGGCTGAGGGACCCCCCCCCCCCCCCGCCCAGTGCACAAATTTTTGTGCACCGGGCCTCTAGTAGATAATAAAAGGCTAATATGCAAATCAACTAAACAGCAGAATGACCAGTCGTTGTGATGCGCACTGATCACCAGGGGGCAGACGCTCAATGTAGGAGCTGCCCCATGGTGGTCAGTGCACCAGAAGCTGGACTCATGGCTGGCAAGCGCAGCAGCAGTGGCGGGAGCCTCTCCTGCCTCCGCAGCAGCACTAAGGATATCCGACTGACAGATTAGGCTCATTCCCCAGGGCTCCTGGACTGCGAAAGGACACAGGCTGAGCTAAGGGACCCCCCCCCCAGGAGTGCATGAGTTTCGTGCACCAGGCCTCTAGTTGTTACATAACAACGCATCTCGAAACTATGACATTTTCTAAAATATGATGATACTTAACTGCATAAATTTCCATTTTATTGATACAGTCCATTTTTATCCAAATATCCTATTTCATTTTATTTTTAAATTTATCTTTATTGAAAGTATTACAGATGTCCCCCTTTTGCCCCCCATTTACCTCCTATTCCCTGCAGCCACACCCTCTTCCCCAGGCCTTCAACTCACCATTGTCTGTGTCCATGAGTTATGCATATCTATATATATAAAACCCTAATATGCAAATAGACCGAACAGCAGAACAACTGAACAACCAAACAACCGATTGCTATGACGTGCGCTGACCACTAGGGGGCAGGAATGTGAAACATGGCAGGCATTGGCAACAGGCAGCAGAGCACAGAACATGGAAGGCATCAACCACAGCGGGATGGTGGAGCAGGTGAGCGGGGGCGCCAGACCAAGACGGGGCACCATTCGCTGTCATAGGGGCGAGCCTCTGGTGGTTACTGAAAATTCTTTGCTCCTGCGCACCATGGTCTCAATGGGTGATCACACTTGTTGCCAGCACCCACATCTGCTGCCAGCATCAGCCCCACTCACACCCACTGCCAGTGCCTGGTGCCGGCCCTGACAGCTCGGCGCCATCAGCGGGTGTGAGCAGCGGCTGTCTGCCCTGATTGCCCCTCAGGGCTTCTTCACTGCCCCCTGCTCCTGAGGGGCGATCAGGGCTGGCAGATCTGCTCACATCCACTGACAGTGCTGGCCCTGCTCACACCTTTTGCTGACAATGGCTCCAATCACTCCACGCCATCAGCGGGTGCAAGCAGGGCCGGCGCTGTCAGAGCATAGGAGCAGCAGCGGTGGAAGCAGGGCTGCCAGCAGATAGGGGACTGGGGACTGTGGCGGGAGGGGCCAGGCGGAGGCACAGAGGATGGACCAAGACCCGCCCCTGTGCCCACCACAGCCTCTTGGCCCACAGTTCTTTTCAAGGTGCACTGGGCCCCTAGTATGCATATAAGTTCCCTGGTTAATCTCTCCCCACCCCACAGTTCTTCCCTCTAAGATTCATCAGTCTGTTCCATGTTTCTATGTCTCTGGATATATTTTGTTCATCAGTTTATTCTATTCATTAGGTTCCACTATGAGTGTGAAACTTGTCTTTCTCTGACTGGCTTATTTCACTTAGCATAATACTCTGCAGGTCCCTCCATGCTGTCTCAAATGGTAAAATATCCTTCTTTTTACTGCTGCATAGTATTCCATGGTGTAAATGTACCACAGCTTTTTTATCCACTCATCTGTGATGGGAACGGCAATTGGTCTGTTTCCAGATCTTAACTATCATAAATTGTGCTGCTATGTACATGAGGAGGGGTGCATATTCTTTCCGATTGGTGTTTCGGGATTCTTAGGATATATTCCTAGAAGTGGGATCATTGGGTCAAATGGTAGTTCCATGTTTAATTTTTTTTAATTTAAATTCTTTATTGTTTAAAGTACTACATAAGTCTCCTTTTACTCCATTGACCTCTCCCCAGCCACTCACACCCTCCAGCACATGCCCTCACCCCCCTACTGTCTGTGTACATTGGTTATGCTCATATGCATGCATACAAATCCTTTGGTTGATCTCTTACCGCCCTCCCCCGCCCCACACCCACACCCACTTTCCCTCTTAGGTTGGACAGTCTGTTCCATGTTTAATTTTTTGAGGAAACTCCATACTGTTTTCCATAGTGGCTGCACCAGTCTGTATTCCCAACAGTAGTGTATTAGGGTTCCCTTTTCTCCACATTCTCATCAGTACTTATCATTTATTGATTTATTGATGGTAGCCATTCTGATAGGTGTGAAGTAATACCTCGTCATTTTAACTTGCATCTCTGATGATTAGTGACGTTGAGCATTTTTTCATATGTCTCTTGGCCATCAGTATGTCCACTTTGGAGAAGTGTCTATTTAGGTCCTTTGCCCATGTCTTAACTGGATTGTTTGTCTTCCTTTTGTTAAATTGTAGGAGTTCTTTATATATTTTAGAAATTAACCCCTTATCAGATGTATCATTGGCAAATATGTTCTCCCATACAGTGGGCTCCCTTTTCATTTTGTTGATGCTTTCTTTGGCTGTACAGAAGCTTTTTAGTTTGATATAGTCCCATTTGTTTATTTTCTCCTTTGTTCCCCTAGCAGATGTATCAGCAAACATATTGCTACAAGGGATGTCTGAGATTTTGCTGTCTATGGTTTTTTCTAGGATCTTTATAGTTTCATGACTTACAGTTAAGTCTTTTATCCATTTTGAGTTTATTCTTGTGTATGGTATAAGTTGGTAGTCTAGTTTCATTTTTGTGCATGTACTTGTCCAGTTTTCCCAAAACCATTTATAGAAGAGACTGTCTTAACTCCATTTATGCTCTTGCCTCCTCTGTCAAATATTAATTGAGCATAATGGCTTGGGTCGATTTCTGGGTTCTTTGTTCTGTTCCATTGATCTATATGTCTGTTCTTGTGCCAGAACCAGGCTGTTTTGATTACAATGGCTTTGTAATATAATTTGATATCTGGTATTCTGATCCTCCTACTTTATTCTTCTTTCTCAAAATTGCTGCTGCTACATGGGGACTTTTTTGGTTCCATATAAATTTTTGGACTATTTGTTCTAGATCTGTGAAATATGCCATCGGAATATTTTTAAAAATATATTTTATTGATTTTTTTTACAGAGAGGAAGGGAGAGGGATAGTTAGAAACATCGATGAGAGAGAAACATCGATCAGCTGCCTCCTGCATACCCCGCACTGGGGATGTGCCCACAACCAAGGTACATGCCCTTGACTGGAATCGAACCTGGGACCCTTGAGTCACAGGCCGACACTCTATCCACTGAGCCAAACTGGTCAGCGCATGCCATCGGTATTTTAATAAGGATTGCATTGAAACAATAAATTGCTTTGGACAGTATGGACATTTTGATTATGTTAATTCTTCCTATCCATGAACATGGTATATTCTTCCATTTGTTTGTATCTTCCTCTATTCCTTTTTTCAAGAAATTCAGTTTTCTGAATATAGATATTTTACCTCCTTGGTTAAGTTTATACCAAGGTATCTTATTTTTTATTATTGCAATGGTAAATGGGATTGTTCCATTTTCTAGTTTCTATTTCTGAGAATTCATTATTGGTGTATAAAAATACTATCAATATCTGGATGTTATTTTTATATTCTGCTACTTTGCCAAGTTCATTTGTTAAATCAAGTAGTTTTTTGGTGGAGTCTTTAGGGTTTTCTATATACAATATCATTTCATCTGCAAATAATGACAATTTTATTTCTGCCTTTCCAATTTGGATGCCTTTTATTTTTTCTTCTTGTCTAATGGCTGTGGCTAAGACTCTTGAACTATGTTGATTGAGAGTGGTGAAAGCAGACATCCCTGTCATGTTTCTGTTCTTAAGGGAAATGCCTTTAGTTTTTGCCCATTGAGTATGATGCTGACTGTAGGTTTGTCATATGTGGCCCCAAATATCCTATTTTAGATTCTTAAATTGCTACTAAACTTTCTGCATTTATTAACAGAGATACAAACAACATCCTTAAAGCTATGATTATTCCCTTAAAATAAAGGACTGAAAGTGAACTAGCATATATGAAAAATCCTAAAATTCTTGAAATAAATTCCCAAACAGCTTCCCCTACCACCATCAAAAGATTGAACTAATATATACAACCCACTAGCAATGTGTGAAAGTGTCTTGTTTTTCTAAACTATCTCCAATCCTTTAAGTGTTAATTAAACATATACACACATTTTACTTCTTTAAGGGTATATTCCATTGTTGTCTTAATTTGCAACTGGTTCTTAATAAACTTGAACATTTGCTAATATAGTTTTGATCACTTTTTTGTAGGTTCACTTATTTCTTATGTAAAAGTGTTTTAAATATAAAAGCTGTTAACCTTTCATCAGACATACTTCAGAAAATATTTTATTCTTTTCCTATTAGCTTTAGAATTTTGTTACTAATATTTTTGGCAGATAAATTTTAAGCTTTTATGTGGTTATTCTTATAAATACTTTTTCCATTATAGTTTCTGGCACTGATCTTGTGTTTAGAAAATACATTCTAGATGTGTAAGTAAAAAGCAGGTTGTAAAATAACCTATATAGTGATTCTGCTTATAAAATAAAAATATCACTGTATGTGTGTGTGTGGTTTACTCAGTGCTTATAGAAGTCAGAAGGATACACACCAAATTTAATAGCAAATATTTCATCTAAGGATTGGAGTTTAGGGTAAATATAGAAATCAATTTTGTTTTGTTAGCTAGATATACTTAGTATATTGTTTTTAAAATTTGGACCAACAACTAGTATTACTTCTCAAATAAAATATAAATTTTAAAACTGCCTATCTGGTGAAAAGTAAGAATAACCTACCAGCATTTTGTCCTTTTCCCTAAGAAGGAAGCTTTAAAAAGGTAACTTCTAGATTCTCTCCAGCTCCAATGACTCCTACTCCCAAGAAAAGAGAGCAACTTTTATTATTGAGATGGAATGCATGTTGCTCTTTTCTGCTTTCAAGTGATAAGTAAATCTGGTTTACAGCCCAGAATGTCTACTAAAAACATGTGGGCAAGTCTGTCTCTCTTTCCCAGTGAGTGGCACTTCATGGGACAGAGCAACAATTCAACAATTAAGACTGAATATTTCAGCTCCACACGAAGTTCTAGACTAGGGGAGAAATACATTATTAAGAAGGCCCAATCATAGATGCACTATAGGTGAGCTTATCAAAAACTGAAAATGAGCCCAGCCAGGGTTGCTCAGTGGTTGAGCGTCAACCTATGAACGAGGAGGTTGAGGTTCGAGTACCGGTCAAGGCACATGCCCAGGTTGCGGGCTTGATCCCCAATAGGGAGTATGCAGGAGGCAGCTGATCGATCACTGATGTTTCTATCTTTCTCCCTCTCCCTTCCCCTCTCTGAAATCGATAAAAAGATTTTTTAAGTGATATTTTTATCTTCATCTGTCTGACTCCTGCATCTACCACTTCAACTGGTTCTGAACTCAGGAAGAAATTAAGGGTAATAAGCAAGTCAATCACAACAACATAAGACTGAGTATTATCATTATATATGTTTACAATTAATTATCTATCAGAACATTAGGCTATGGTGTGAACTGCATCAGGCCCCCTACCTGTTGTTTATCTTGTAATGCATTTTGGGCTGTGTCCAAATGATTTTGAAGATCTGCTCTTTGAGCAGTTTTTGCTGCTTCTGCTGACAGCAATAATTCAGTTTTGGCTTTAACCTGTAACAAAATTTACAAGTCATTTAATCCATATTTAGTTATTGATTTCTTCTTGCATGAATATACATTGCTTTTGTCACTAAATAATTTAAAATTTTAAGTCATTTGGCAAAAAAACCAAAGATTTAAATACTAAAAAATTAGTATGTGATATCTCCGAAACAGGAAAAAAGTAGGAGAGAAGATTCCTAATAATGTTTGGATAAATGATAAAAAGATGTTCCTATATGTCATGGAAACACTTCTCTTCCTCTTAAGTTGGACATCCACTAATTGGATTATCATATAACTCATCTGATAAATAATTGTATTTCAAAAAGAAAGAAATGTATATCCTTATATTCCAAGGTTTTATTTTTTTTTCTTATTTTCAGTGTAATTAATCTCCTAAAATAAAGAAATGTTTCTATAACTTTCTCTACTACAGTATACATTAAGAAACCAATTATGAGAATGGAGAAAGAAGTATGGCTTACTTCCGACCCCACAACTGACCCATTGAACAAAACTATATTGGCCTATGAAAGAATATATATTTTTAAACATAATGGTACCATATACAGGTATTTTTTTAAATCATACATTTAAAGTAAAATAAAAAGAAAAAACAAAGTCAAAAATATATTTAACCTAGAAATCTAAAGGTATAATATCAAACTATTTTAAACTTGAAAAACAAGAATAAGAACTTCATGAAAGCAAGGCAAAAAGATCGGTAGTTTCAGTAAGTACAGTTTGCCAGAAGAAAGAGGAAAAAAAAGGCAAACAAGAAAGCACAACAAATTGTCTAAATACAGCCTTTATATAATTCTTATTCTCAATTTTTTTCCATTAATGAGAGAGGGAGATCAGGCCAGGAAGGGTGGGATAGGGATGGAGGTTCAAGGGATAGAAAGAGAGAGGGAAACAATACTTAAAACATTTGATGGCCTAAAATTAGTGTTTTATTCATATAAATTCATTTGCATAATTCAATATTACTTACCTGTATGTCAAGCTGAGAGACCTTCTCCTTGCTTTCATTTAACTGACTATTTAATTCATTGACACTGGTTTCTAGGGAAAGGACCCGATCTTGTGCAGCTCTAAGATGTGCCTTCTGCTCTTGCACCTGGTCATGCAAATCCTCCTGGGCTTGTTTATGGCTTTCTGACTGATTCTTCAGCTTCTCTGTTAGTTGAGTTACCTACCACATTAGCAAAACTAATTATGAAGGGCACAAATGTATAACAAGAGCTAAGAAACACAAATTCAAGTAACATGAGACTAAAGTGCTCTATGATAGGTTATCCTAAATTTTTTTCAAGAAGAATTGTTCACATCTTTCAAAAAATAAGTAAACATAATATCTCAAAAGCATAAGAAATAACATGAAATTCAGAGATTCCTACTATTTTAAATCCATCACTATTAAGCTTAAATTTACATGAAATAAAACTAACCGAATTGAATTTTATAGTTTGAGATTTGATAAATATATGCACTCATTTAATCATCACCACAATCAAGATAGAGAACATTTCATTACCCCAAAAAGTTTCTTCATGCCCCTGTGAAGTCAGTACCCTCCACTCTTCTCTATTTCCAATCATTGATCTGAATAATAAAAGTGCCCCATCTATTCTGGATAGTTCTAAATTGTTAGACATATGTATTATAAATACTTTCTCCTCGTCTACATCTTGGCTTTTATTTTCATTATGGTATCTTTTGAAGAGTATACATTTTTTATTTAGATTAAATCTAATTCATCTGATTTGGGGGTGGGGGGATTCATTGAGTTTCATAAATATGGATTTATATTTTTAATCAAAAGTTTTTTCAGCCATTATTTCTACTAATATTTTCCTCCTTCCCATCCTTCTGTGACACTAATTATATGTGATACTGCACCACAAGTCATTAATAAGGCATTACTCATTTTTTTCTAGCCTTTTCTCTCTGTGTGATTTATTTTGAACAGTTTTATTACCTTCTCTTTATGTTCACTGATACTGTTTTCTACTTGCTTAATCTATGGAGCCCATCCAATGAAATTTTCATTTCAGATCTTTTTTAAATCTCTAGAACAGCAATTTTCAACCTTTTTCATCTCATAGCACACATATACTAATTACTAAAATCCTACAACACACCAAAAAAGAATATAGGGTGTCCCCAAAAGATGTATACACTTTGAATAATTATAAAAGCAGTATTTATTAAAATACATTTCAAGGTGTAATAAAATCAGCTGTTAAAGTGTACATATATTTTTGGGGACACCCTGTATAGTTTTTGCTGATCTGACCAAAAATTAGGTATAATTTTGATTCATTTACACTGGACAGCCATTGTTATGTTGGCTGTTGTCACTTTTTTATTTGACAATTTTTTTATATTTATTGTGACAGCTCTGGATTTTGCTGAATTCTTTCAAAAAAAAATGTTGACTTTTGTTCCAGCATTTAATGTACTTGTGGTTCAGCTGGATCCTTTCTAGGTTTGTTTTTATGCTCTGTTAGGTTGGACACACACTAGCTTTTTACTCTAGTAACATTAGAGATGTGACATCTTTGGATGTTTCTCTCCCTCTCCCTTCCCCTCTCTGAAATCAATAAAAACATTTTTTAAATGATATTTTTATCTTCATCTGTCTGACTCCTGCATCTACCACTCCAACTGAGCATTCACCCACATCTTTCTTCTCTGACTGGCTAGAACTTGAACATCTCCCAGCCCTGTGAATTTGATAAATTTCCAGCCTTTAGCTCCTAATAATTATTCACTGCCTGGTCTCATGGAATCCCACCTTGTAGGCACAAAGCTTAATATTCAGCCAAACACTCAAGTGGATCCCTACGCAGATTTCTTCCCATGCTCTCTCCTCTGATATTTTGCCCTAAAAATCTGAGCTTCCTCAACCTCCCTGAACTTCAATCTCTCATTCCTCAATTCAGTAGGACCACTGTGTTTTCCGTAGATTTCCCCAATCTACACCACAGATTGGAAAATGTTTGCATGTCCAAAGCTGGAGTAGCTGAAAGATTGACTTCATTCATTTCTCTTCTCTCATGGATCAAAACCCTGTACTGCTTGTTGTAAAATGTCTGAAAACAGTGATTTTAGCTTTATTTTCTAATTTTCTAGTTGTTTGTGGTGGTAGCACTAAAGAAGCACCAGTTCCTCAACATGTATAGGCTTTTCTGGTCATAGTTATACAATAAGCAATGTCAAGTTGCATGCTAATTTACAACTAAAAAGTAGTCTTAAGAATTTTCATAAAAATTGGTAACCAAGCAAAGCCAGTGTTGCTCAGTGGTTGAGCATTGACCTATGATCCTGGTTTGCAGGCTCAATCCCCAGTAGAGGACGTGCAGGAGGCAGCTGATCAATGATTCTTTCTCATTTCTATCTCTCTCCCTCTCCTTTCCTCTCTGAAATCAATAAAAATATATTAATTAAAAAAAATGGTAACCAAGGCTAATAACTTTGAGAAATTTGAGAAAGAAATTCTGTTATATTCTAACACCCAAATTAGAAAAGTGATATGACCTACTAATACTTTAATACTTTCTCATTTAGATAATTATAATTCTCTCATTGGACAATTCTTCCACCAAAAAGCAAATATAATTATTTTTAGCTTGAAAAATGTATTAACCTGAATTTTATAAGTTTCTCTTAAACTATATACAAATATTAAACTAAGGTAACATCAAATTATTAGTTATATATTCCAAAGATATTATCAAAATACTAGAGGTGGGCGAGGGGTTCCTCAGCCCGGCCTGCGCCCTCTTGCAGTCCGGGACCCCTCTCTCCTTACTGCCTGCCTGCTCGCTGCTCCTTACTGCTCAGCTGGCTGCTCCTTAGCGCTGCTACAGAGGCGGGAGAGGCTCCTGCCACCACCACTGCGTTTGCCAGCCATGAGCCCAGCTTCTGGCTGAGCGGTCCTCCCCCTGTGGGAGCACACTGACCAACTGACCAACAGGGGGCAGCTCCTGCATTGAGCGTCTACCCCCTGGTGGTCAGTGCACATCACAGTGACCGGTCATTCTGCCATAATGGTCACTTAAGTATATATATATATATATATATATATATATATACACACATACACACACACACATGCACACATATACATATATATATATATACTAGAGGCCCGGTGTACTAAATTCGTGCAGTCGGGGGGTCCCTCAGCCCAGCCTGCACCCTCTTGTAGTCTGGGAGCGATTAGGGGATGTACAACTGACGGCTTAGGCCCGCACCCTGTGGGGAGCAGGCCTAAGCCGGCAATCGGACATCTGTAGAGCTGCCACAGAGGTGGGAGAGGCTCCCACCACTGCTGCTGTTCTCGCCAGCTGTGAGCCCGGCTTCTGGCTGAGCAGCGCTCCCCCTGTGGGAGCGCACTGACCACCAGGGGGCAGTACCTGCATTGAGCGTCTGCCCCCTGGTCAGTGCGTCATAGTGACCAGTTGTTCCATCATTTGGTTGATTTGCATATTGGCATTTTATTATATAGGAGATATCGCGGGAGAGGCTCCAGCCACCGCCACTGCGCTCACCAGCATAAGCCTGGCTTCTGGCTGAGCAGTGCACCCCCTGTGGGAGTGCATTGACCACCTGGAGGCAACACCTGCCCCCCTGATAGTCAGTATGCATCATAGCAACCGGTCATTCTGGTTGTTCCGCCTTAACGGTCGCTTAGGCTTTTATTATATAGACTAGAGGCCCGTTGCACGAAGAGATTCATGCAATAGGACTTCTTTCCCCTGGCTGCCAGCACCAGTTTTCCTCTGGCACCCGGTACCCAGACCTTCACTTTGGCCACCACCTTCCATCTTCACTCTGGACACAGTCTTCGCTGCGGCTGGAGCCTTCAGTCTTTGCTCCTCGCTCCAGCGGGAGTCTTCAGTCTCTGGCCATAGCTGCTCCTGTAGCTCCTTCCGCCCCCACCGTCCCCCTCATAGCTTGATTGCTGCTTCACCTGCAGACCTCGCCGACGGGCTCCTTGGTTCCAGGGGTCCGCCTTGCCTGCAGCTCGGCTTTCCGATCACGATCACAGGCCGCAGGCAAGGTGGCTCCTGAGTCCCAGGGTGCCGCCTTGCCTGCGGCCAGGCTTTCCAATCACCATCAGGATCACGGGCCGCAGACAAGGCAGTTCCTGGGTCCTGGGGTGCCGCCTTGCCTGCGGCCTGGTTTCTGATCACGATCACAATCACAGCCACAGGGTCCTGCTGTCCAGAGCCGCACATGGGGGTCCCAGATGGGGGCGGGGCTTAGGCAGCACACAGGGGCCTGGATGGCGGCTCACCTGGCCCGCCTTGCCTGCAGTATGCAAATTAGCTGCCATCTTTGTTGGCGGTTAATTTGCATATCATGCTGATTAGCTAATGGTAGGCGTAGCGAAGGTATGGTCAATTACCATGTTTGTCTATTATTAGATAGGATTTTGTTAGTCATTGTTTTTTCAAAGCATAAAATTCCATAAGGCAAGTATAATTATTAATAACATCTCTAATTTTCAAATGAGCTTACAAGGTGAAATGATTTGCTTATGTTCATATAGGTAATAAGTTATATCCTGGGACATGAACTGAGGTTTCCTTTCTCAAATTATGTTAACTTAATTTCACTAAAATGGTAACCTACCTCTAAGATAAATTAGATGGCATTTGTCAAAATATATAATATAAAAAGTACTAAAAATAACCATAATGAAGAATCATTTAAGTAAAGAATTTCATAAGATTCAGAGAGATAACAGTGAATTTTAGAAAAAGAATAGGTCTGACAAGCTTACTTGTTCCTGCAATGTATGGTTTTTTTCTTGTAATTGGTTAAGAACAGCCGTCTCCCCTTCACCAGCCTGAATTTTTGCATAAAGATCTTCTCTTTCCTTTTCTAGTAAGGTAGTATTTTCTTTACTCTTCTGTAATAAGGCTTCAAGGTTCTGGATCTTTTGGTCCTTATCACCAATTTGACGTAGAACTTGTTCCAAATCATTCTGTAAAGAATTGAAAACTAACCTTAAGGACAGAAAACTTAAAAAGTTATTCCTTAAACATAAAATAATTGATAATATATTTAATAATTCAAACACTTAGTCTTAATTTTCTTACTAATCATTTTAACCTGGCAAATGTAATTAAATAATTAATACTATATATTTCATATAAATATATATTGATAATAAACTAGAATTTAACAACAAAAAAACAAACCTTCAATGAACCACATTCTTACTGTAACACTCGGACCTCACCACTTACTACTCTTGTTCAATCATTTGAGACACATGGGATTCCTCATTATTCCTTAATCACACCAGGCACACTCCCATCTCAGAGCCTTTGCATTAATTTTTTCTTCTACCTGGAATATACAGTGCTCACAGTCCTGGCTCATTTTCTCTTCTTCAAATGTTTATTCAAATGTCACCTTCTCAGTAGGCCTACCATGACCAATACACTTAAAATCGCAGCCTTTCCCAATATCCTCTCTCCTAAATATTTTATTTTCTTCCCAAAGCACTTATCTCCTAACACTAAATAATTTATTTATTTTTCATGCTTACCTGCCTCCCTCCACCTCCTCACTAAACTATATGCTCCACAAAAATGAGGATTTTGGTCTGTTTTATTCATTGATTATCTAAGACACATATGCTCTAAGATACTTGCTGATCAAACAGAAAAATAAATGACTGCATTCTAACATGCAGACACTCAAGACTCACTTCAATATCTCAAAAGGACTCTTCTATCAATACAAGAAGGGATCACTCTTCCACTTTACCAAAGTAATGTTACACAGAGCACAGTGCAAGAGCCCATATCTAGAACAATGACCATTAACGTTTTCAAGCTGTCTGACCCACAGCCTCAGAACAAGGCCCTAACATGTTCCTCTGCCAGTCCTGTCATAGCCCCCACCACTGTGTGAGATAGAGCCAGCAACCACCTGGTATCAACAATTTATACCAATATTAAAATATTTGAGATTAGTCACTTTTAAACATGCTTCTCATCCCTCTAAACTTCAATCACTTAATGAGGAAAGGCAACCTGACCTCTCTGCTCTCATCCTCTTTTCTGCCACTAATGACCCCTCTTTCCACATTCCCCTAATCTAGAACCACAGGCCTAAGCTTTTTTCCAGTCACTCTATTGCCAAGGAGTAATTGATATGTGGTTTTCTCTTTACAGATTCTGATTCCCGCTCAGTCCTTTCTTATACTAAGGCCCATTCCTCTAGGAAAGCAAGGAAGTTGACCCTTTTCTGGTTTTTCACCACCACTGCTCTCTCCTTTATGTAAAAGTTTCATGCTGCTTTGGAGAGTAATTCATTTATTCTGCCCTCTATTCTGTGTTGCTATCATCTATAAATCCCTACCTCATTCACTGAAGACTTGAGACCTGATTTAGTCTTTCTCTCAATCCCAATTTCTGCCAATTTCCTGGGAAATACAAAATACATAGAGAATTAAAAGCACAGCTTCAACATTCATGTCACCTTAATTACTATATCTTTACTCATTCTATTCAACCACTCACATGTAGAATCTTGTAATCACCTGAAATTGTTCCAGATGAAAAATTTCATCTATCCTACTCTGTGACCACAACTTCCTGACCGTCTTCCAATTTCATGACCTCATTTCTGCTCTTCAGTGTCAAAAAGACATTCATCTCTATTTTTTAGCCTTTTTAGCATAAGTTTAACTTCTCTTCCTGCACCTCCCATGTGGATATAGACTAACCTTAACTCTTCTTTCAACCACATTCTCCATTTCTTTACCCTCAAATTTCCAATACAGCCACCCCTAAGAAAGCCCAATCCCAGATTAATATTGTAATCTACTTCCTTCATCCTTACCTTTCTAAACACTGTTAGAGCAAAATCACAAAATTCCACAGACTGGTGCCACTACAAATTTCTAGACTTCAATCTCCATCACATACTGAGAATCATCCTGTCATTTCACTTAATGAGGTTCTCACCTTCAAACATTTCCCTCAATAACTATGTAAAAGCTTCAATATTCTCTCAAATTCTTAGTTGCTGCCTGCTTGACACTCAGCTATTATCCCAACTTTATCTGAAGGGTGGGGGGCGGGGATATTCAGGAATATCCTTACCATAAAAGGTAAGGATAAATTCAAATTTACTGTATCAGTGACATTATAGCTTTTTCTCAATACCTTATTTTTTCAGTCACCTCTCCTCCAACATCCTCAATTTCTCCCTTTCCATCAGTTTGTTTGTCCTAAATTATAAACATGTTCAGATATCTCTCATTCTCCCAAACACTTCCTAAACCAAGCCCTCCCTCCAGGCTCTGGCTCAGTCTTCATACAATTCATATTTAAATTTCAAACGTAATACATATTTACTTTCCTAACTCCCTCATTTCTCATCAATCAAAAATCAGACTTTCAACTACTTCACTTTGTTTAAATTACATTTGACAAGGTCACAAATTTACTTCTTAATTACTTAATCCAGTGGACACTTTTCATTCATCATACTGGGCATCCCTACCACACACCCAGCTTTGAAGTCCTTTAGCTTCCATTCTATAGGCTCTCTGATCATTCTCTCTTTGGGCTGTTCTTCCTCTACTCATTTATTTTTTGAATTTTTATTTAATTTATTGGGATGACCCTCGTTAATAACATTATGTACAACCTATATCATTTCTTATCTGGATCACTGTAGTAGTTGCTTAGCTAATTTCTTTGCTTCTACTAGTGAGCCCCTACTATCTACTCTCAAAACAGCAGCCAGAGTAATCCTGTGAAATTATACGTCAGATCATGTTACTCCTTTGCTCAGAACCCTCCAATGATTTCTCATCTCACTCAAGAGTAAAATTCTTAAAATTACCTAAAGGGCTCGACATGTTCTGACCCTCTATGATTTCTCTGTGTCCATTTTAATACGTCTTATCATTCACACCACTCCAACCACTGGCTTGCTAAAGTTCCTTAGATATGCTCCTGCCTCAGGGCTTTTTAATATACTGATGTTCTTCTCTCTAATATCCACATGGCACACAACCTCCTTCCTTCAGGATTCTCATCTCAGATGGGCCTTCCTTGGCATGCTGTCTAAACATTGCAGTCATTGACTTCCAGCTCTCCATCCTTTTTTCATCTCTAGCACTTATCAACATTTAATACACTGTATATTTTGCCTGTTTACTTTGGCTATTATTTGTCCCTCACTAAGGTCCATGAGAGCCGACAGTTTTATCTGTTTTCTTCACTGTCATATCTACAAAATCAATTCCTTGGCTAAGAGAAGGCATTAACATGTATTTGTTGACTGAGTGAATGAAAGAACAAATAAATGAATACAGTATTTTGATTCCTGTCCCTGTGACTCCCAAGCCACTCTCCAAATTCAGAAAGGAAAGACAGGCACATTACTTACTGCCTTCTTTAAACTGAGTGGCAATTTTAGAGTTAGTGAATGAGGGTCCCCTAATATTATTTTAAAAAATATTTTGTGCCCGGCCAGTGTGGCTAAATGGTTGAGCACCGACCTATGAACCAAGAGGTCACTGTTCAATTTCTGGTCAGGGCACATGCTCAGGTTGTGGGCTCGATCCCCAGTAAGGAACATGCAGGAGGCAGCCAATCAATGATACTCTCTCTTCGTTGATGTTTCTATCTTTTTCTCTCCCTCTGAAATCAATAAAAATATATTTTTAAAAAATATATTATGTGTACATAGCATTAGATTGCCATTTCCCAGGAGGCAGCATTGTGTCTTACTCATCTCTTTATTCTCAGTGACTACCACAGGACCTAACATACAGGGCTCAATAATATTCACTGAATTAATGAAAGAGTGAAGGAAGTGAGTGTTAAAGTTGAATTCATTTCAAATATCTGGGCACCCTCTTCCCTTCACCATAACAAAACAAAAATTTAAGTTCTTTTAATTTTCTAAGCTATTCTGTAGAATCTGTATAAATTTAACCACTTATATTTTCTATATCAAAAATGACAATGTTCATATGGTAGTTCTGAAGCAGGAAAAGACATGACCAACAAACACTATGTTCTCCTGTAGAAAACACAAAATGTTACTTTTTACTGGGCTAACTAAACCAAGAAATGTTATTCGTATTTTTTTTATTTTTCAAATAAGTTATTTAAATAATACACCTGAAACTAATATTGCATGTCAAAAATAATTGAAAAATAAATAAATAATAATAGCAATACTAAATAATAATACATTAGGTATAAAAATAATTTAAATAAGTAATATACACTTTATTTAAATAAGTAAGTTTAATATACATTCAGTTAATAAAGAAATTAAATAACTAAAGATTTTTAAAGAAATAAATTTACTTATAATAAATAATTTTAAAATATTTTAGAGAAAATTCCAACATAGCAATAAAAAGATTTTCTGATTATCCAGATACTAAAAATTATAAAAATCCTTCATAATCAAGTATTTTGCATTATCTAGTTTTAGCAAAACAAAGTTTTGGCTATTTTTATTTAAAAGGCTAATAATTCAAATAATATTTACCTGAGCTTCTCGAAGTTTTGCTGTAGTGCTTTGCTGAAGAGCTTGTTGTTCTTGATGCTGTTGCTTTGTTTTCTCTAATTGATGCTGCAGTTCTGTGGAATTTGTTACATTTTCCTTTAACTTAAAAAATGTAGACTGTCAGATGACAACTTAGAGGCATAATGTTATCAATCATAAATATCAGGTATTACTTCACATCTCACAATTCCCTAGTCTGAAGAAAAAACTAAATTCAGATAATATATAATAAAATCAACCTTATATGCAGTATCTCATTGCTTATAGAATATAATATCATGATTAAGAAACTATTCCCTAGGAACAGAATGTCATCCTGAGAAGAATTCAATTCTTTCTCCAGGATCCCATTTATTTTATTATTGTGTCTTGTATACTAATGTGATCAAGGAATTACATAAAAATTTCTTCTAACAATAATCTAAACCATGGTATCAATATTTGTTTTATTTTTCTACAACCATAATTATCACTTATTGAAAAGAATGAATCATAACAATATTCAAGATACCTCAACTCTATCAACAAATTTGCTAACATAAACTTATCTGAAATACTAGCTTACCTCTTCTTCTAAACGAGAAAGTTTGAGTTGTAAATCAGCTACTTGCTGTTCTTTATCCATCAACTTCTCACTTGAAAGCTGTCTCTGTTCCTTCAGCCTTCCATGAGCTTCCCCTAGTTGGCGTTCTGTCTCCAGAAGTTTGCTATGTAACTTTAAAAAATAAAAAAAATTATATATAATATATATACACACACACATATACACATATCCTATCTAATAAAAGACAAAAAGGGTAATTAACCATACTTCCGCTATGCTTCCCATTGGCTAATCAGGGCGACATGCAAATTAACTGCCAACATAGATGGCAGCCGGCAGCCACGCAGCTGAAGCGAACATGAGGCTTGCTTGCTCCAGTGATGGAGGAAGCCAAGGTTCCCCACCTGCCGCGGCCCAACTCTGAGCTCCGGAAGCAACAATGTTTCAATTATAGAAGCTAAACAAACCCCAGATAACTGCTTTCAGCCGGCTGCGGCCTCAGAGCTGGGAGCGCCAGTGACGGCAACAATGTTTCAATTATAGAAGGTAAATAAATTCCAGAATAAAAAAAGAAAGAAAGAAAGGAGAGGCTGGGAGCTTCAGTTGCTGGCCAGCCTGAAAACAGCTGCCACCCCCTCACCCAGACTGGCCAGGCACCCCAGTGGGGACCCCCACCCTAAAGGGGGTGTGACCAGCTGCAAACAGCCATCATACCCTCACCCAGGCTGGCCAGGCACCCAAGAGGGACCCCCACCCTGATCCAGGACACCCTTCAGGGCAAACCAGCCTGTCCCCACCCATGTACCAGGCCACTATCCTATATAGTAAAAGGGTAATATGCAAACTGACCCTAACAGCAGAAAGACTGGGAATGACTGGTCACTATGACACACACTGACCACCAGGGGCAGTCGCTCAATGCAGGAGCTGCCCTCTGGTGGTCAGTGCGCTCCCACATGGGGGAGCTCTGCTCAGCCACAAGCCAGGCTGATGGCTGCCAGTACAACTGTATGAGTTTATTGTTTGCCATTTCCTAGCTTGCTGTTCCTAGGATGTTCAGGGGCAGTAGACTACCATAAAGACTGACATCTCTCAGGAATGATTTGTGGTCTATGGTCTTGTGATTCTGGCTCTGTACCCATATAATCGCTGGAGTGACAAGGTGATAAATATGGATAAGTCAGAATCTAGTATCTCAACCCATAGGCTTCAAGGAGAAGAGGAAGATAGCCATGTTCCCAACCCTAGGGCGATTGCATGGACCAGGGCATGTTCTTCAAACTGGAAATTGTCTTTGGCCTGGAATGCCATAGCAGAATGATTTGTTTGATCCTTCCGCTGCTCTCTGTAAACCCTCCCTGTCTATGAAAGAGGCTCTTGCTTTCAGGCCAGCACTGTGGAGACGATGGCCAGGAAGAGGAGTCCACCTCAGCTGCTCACTGAAGCAGCCCTTATTGCCCTCTTGGAAAAGCATGGCATTGGTCAGTATAAAGTGGACCCTACTTTATAGCTGAAGTGAGGCTTAGAGAAGTTAGGAATTTAACCTAATGTTACAGTGTGTAAGCTATTAAAACTTAGGTCCAAATAACTATACAGTCATTGCTCTTAAGCAATGCTCTGCATCATCCATGTACAGATACCTCAGAGTTACTTCTGGTTTGGTTCTAGACTGCTGCAATAAAGTGGGTCACAGGATTTCTTTTATTTCCCAGCACATAAAAAAGTTAGGTTTAAGTCTATTAAGTGTGCAATAGCATTATGTCTAAAAAAGAAGTATATACTTTAATTAAAAAATACTTCATTGCTAAAAAATGCCAACCATCATCTGAGGCTCCATAGAGTTGTAATGTTTTTACTGATGGAGGGCCTTGCCTCAATGTTGATGTCTGTAAAGTGCAATAAAATGAGGTGTGCCTGTAAAGACAGACATCTCCCACCAGTCTCAATGGGGAGCAGGGCCTGCCCATAGACTCAATATTTTTGACCCAAGTTGGGATTTGTTGTGTGGTTTTTTTTTTGGTTGTTTTTTGTTTTTTCAAAAAAGATATCAACATGTAAAACTTGAGAAATTCCACATAAAAATCTGTCACTTCATCTTTTGAAGCATCAGGACGTCTGGCAGCCTGAGCCTTCACTCTCACATGCACAGTTGTTTGGATTTGAGCGGCAGCCATCTCCTCTAGATGTCATTCTCCATTGCTCAAAGTGGGCTTCCTTCACCGACTCATTACATGCCAGGCCCCTGTGGGATCTCAGTTTGTCACCTATTAGCCATGTATGTCCATATTCTTAGATTTTTGTTAAAGCATTTCCCATAATTGTTTAGGAATTAGAAAGTAGATTTATATGGTGTCAGATCGTAAGTTATATAAATGCTTAATCACTTGGTTGTACACTTGAAACTAATATAATATAGAACATCAACTGTAATTGAAAAACAAAAATATTTTTTTTAAAAGAAAAAAGTAAAAAGAAATACACACTGGAATTATTAATAGAATGGCCCACTTTAAAGTCACATTTTTAAGATATACACATATATGTATATGTTCTTTAGTAAATTCAGTTTTATAAACATATATATATATATACACACATATATATATATAATTCTTTATTCATTATATTCCTTATAATGCTTAATATGTGCCAGGCCCTATTCTACATGCTTCACAAACAGTAACTAGTTTAAATCTTTATAGCCCTATAAAGACAGTTCCATTATTATCCTCATATTATAGACGAGCAAACCGAGGCACAAATTAAATAACTTACCTGAGATCACACAGTTTATAGGCCACAGAACTAGAATTTAGGCAGTTGCTTCCTAAATCCACAGATAAACCACTGTGCTTTTCAAGATGGCATATTAGATAATTTTTTAAAGTAAAACTGATGACATCGAATCTTTTCATTAAGTAACAATTCATTATCTGCACATCTGTGGCTATTTTAGAAGTACACATAAACACAAATATAAGGGATATATATTACTTTGTTTGTTACTTTGTTGACAATTGCCAACTATCTAATTTTGACAGCACTGAAATGAACACTGATCCAGTTCATGCCTATACACTTAAAGGATATTGAAAAAAATGTTTAAGGTGAGGTTTACTTCCATTCTTCCAACAAATATTTACTGAAAGCCTTAAGTATAGAGGCAGATAGAGTACAAAATAAAACAAATTCCTCACATTAGAAAGCTCACAGTCCAATGGGAATTATAGACAATATGGAAGTAAACAAAAAATTAATATACAATATAAAGTGTTATAGAGAACAAGAAAGAAGAAACTTGCTGAAATAAAGAAGGGGGTCGGTCAGACTATATGGAAAACAAGCTATTTAAATAGGTTGGTCCCAAAAAGCTTTATTGCAAAAATGACACTTGAGCCAGCCTTGAAGAACTGCAGTCAAGAATACACTAAGAAGAAAACACAGGCAGAGGACCTAAGGCAGGAAAGCATTTGACATGTTGGTGTGTTTGAGGAACTAAAAGAAGAACAACATGGCTTCACAGTGACAGGAGATGCATTTGAAGACATAGTTTGGGCAATATTACATAGAGGCTTACCAAATTAAAACATTTGGTTTCAATTCAAAATGTAATGCAAAGCCACTTTAAGCAGTGTTAAGCAGAGGAATAAAGTGATATTACTTCATGTTTTAAAAAGATGTCTCTGACTTCTGTATGGAGAATAGATTAAGGAGGTCACTAGAAGAAGGGAAACTTGTAAGAAGGCTAATACAGTAGCCCAGGTCAGCAATGATGGAGGCTTAGGTTAAGGCTAGTAGCAGTGTAGATGAAAAGAAGTGGACAGATCTGAAACATACTTTGATGGTAGAATCCAGACAGCATGCTGAAAGAAAGAAGATAAATGGTATCACTTCAAGGTCTTCAGTATGACCTTTTTATTTTGTTCAGAACTGTGACTAAGCCCAATAATCATATATTTAAATCTTTGTATAAAAATATGTTTGAGTCCTGGCCAGTGTGGCTCAGTTGTTAGAGTGTCAGCCCACAGACCGAAGGGTCACAGGTTTGATTCCCGGTCAAGGGCATGTACCTGGGTTGCAAGTTCAATTTCCATCCCCAATCGGGGTGCATGTGGGAGACAACCAATTGATATGTTTCTCTCACATTGATGTTTCTTTCTCTCTCTATCTCCCCTGCCCCTCCCTTCCACTCTCTCTGAATCAATGGAAAAATATCCTCAGGTAAGGATTCATACACACACACACACACAAATATGTTTGAATAGGTTCTCAAAAATTCCCAATGCCCCTCCATCCACTCATAACCAAATAAAGCCTGTATTTCTCAGCCTATATTCAAGATCCTACATAAAAGTCCCAAATGCTCGTCCATAATAGTCCACCCCTATTACACATGTCTTATTCTAAGAGCAAATCACTGCCCTTCCTGGTTTTTGTAATACTTTCCTGCCACTAGTTTACTCTCGCAATCCTTCTGCCTGAAAGCTCCTCCTGCCTTCAAAATGCTACTTGCCTAAACCCATCTAATGTTCACAATTTCAAGCACCACTTCTCTCTTACAGAAAGCTTTATCTGATCACATAACTGAACAAAATAATTACATATGGTGAAGTACTATGGGGGGAAAATAAGGAGAGGAACTCTCCCAAATTCTCATAGTATATGGGATCATTTTATTATAATTCTCACATTCTTTGGTAGAGGATAGCACTGTTCTTATCCTCAATGACATTTACATAATCATTTAAGGTAGTGTGTCCTTTTTCATTTCTGTATCTCCTAAAACTAAGGCATGGTGTCTTTTAGAAACCATAAATGCCCATTTTGTTTATCTGGATTGAAAGTCAAATATCTAAGTTATTTTTAAGTTATTCACTGATATCTCCAAGCCTCTGTTTCCTTTCATTATGAATGCCTGAATTTATTTTTTCACTTACTCACTAAAACATTTTCTGATAAGTAAGCAATGTGCCGGGTAGTGAGGATAAAAAAGTAGTAAGACATGGTTTTTGTACCCAAAGAGTTCAGAGTCTAGTGAAGAAAGACATAGGGTAATGTAACTATGCTGTAGTAAGTAAAACAATCAAGATATGTACATGCGTAAGCCATCTTTGGGGAAGGTTAGAAGTGGCATTGTTCAGAAGCAGATTTCTAGAAAAGTAGCAAATAAAATAAGCACTATTTATCAAGTAGAAGAGGAATAGGAAGAATATCTCAGGCCAAGAAGACAGAAAAATTGATGCCATAAAAGCAAGTATCACTTAAGTGAAAATAATTGAACATTACCAAAAAACTGGCTGAGGACTTTGTTCTTCCCCAAATTTCCATTTTTTCAATCAACTTTTAATGTTATCTATAAGAAATAACTAGAATACATAATTTTAAAATTAAGTTAATAGCAAAGTCAATACTTGCATTAAACTTCATCTGATAGACATTTATCTATAAGAAATAGCTGTTAGGACTAATAGGTTTTCTTTTAATATATCTAATTTTTATATTATTGGTTTAAAAATAATTATATTTTAAATTTTTAGTAAGAAAAAATTAAATTAAAGAATGGTCAACAATTTGAATCAGTTACAAAAGCTAATATGTGCTGAGAGTACCTACCATGAGCCAGGTACTGTCCTAAGCAATTATATGTATTAAGTCATAAACACTTCACAACATTATTAAATGACAGATAATATCATTATTTTCTCCTATTAAGGGAAACTGAAATGAAAGAAAATGAGGTTTGACTCAATACTACAGTTGTGAAAATTAAAAGTTAATTTTTTTAATGAGAATTTTTTAATGAACTACATTATGATCAAATAACCATCAGGCACACTAAGAAGAAACCATAGGAGAAATTAAATACATAAAAGTAACATCCCTTACCTGATTAATTTCACTTTGGAGTTGTAATCCATGCTGCTCCTTTTCTTCTCTCTGTTGCTGTAGCTGCTTAAACTCTGCCTTAAGATGCTGGTACTTGGTCTCTACTTCTAATAATTCTTCTTTGAGTTTTTGAGTAGCTTCTCCCTTTTCACCTAATTCTGCCTGTATTCTCTGCAGTGTGGTTTCAGAAGCAGATAATCTTGACTGAAGTTGTTGACAATCTAGGTCTTTTTGATGAAGGCTTGCTTGTATATTCTTTTTACTCACACATTCGTCACTATGCTTCTCTTCTAATTGAGTATAGTCCAGTTCTTTCTTCAGCAACTTTTCAGTCAAGTTCTGAAATATCAATTTAACAATTTTTCCTTTTCTAATATTTTAATTATTCTAATTATTCAAAGAATTTATACAGCAATACCATCTCCTACTAAATGTTTTAGTCAATATTACAATATAAAAACCGTGAAAATATTCTAACCAAGAAGAATTAAATTATTACATACTAACTTAATATAATTTAAGAATTACTAATGCAATTTTGACATAAATAAAAACCCTAAAATCTACTAGATTCTTTAGGATAAGAATATTTATATTCTCCCATTTGAGTTATAAATTAAAACTACCCTTCTAGCATCAAAAATTATCTTGGATAACAATATGTTGTGGCAACTATCATTTCTGGCTTTGCTGATAAGTGTTTTAGCATAACAGTACCATTCACTGCTCTAGTATGCCTGATCCTACTCATTCCTTATTTTT
The DNA here is from genome assembly GCF_028538775.1 of Myotis yumanensis. Taxonomy (NCBI): domain Eukaryota; kingdom Metazoa; phylum Chordata; class Mammalia; order Chiroptera; family Vespertilionidae; genus Myotis; species Myotis yumanensis. Next base: position 126,271,044 of record NW_027223754.1, on the reverse strand, counting down.
GTTCTTAATAAGGACCATTTTAAGAGTTAAAAATTTAAGACTAATTCAAATATTTCTCTAAGTATATAAATAGTGATTTAAAAATATCACTTACCTGCTTTATATTTTGTTAGTTTACTTAATACTATCAAGTACAAAATGTAAAAATGATACTACCAATCAAATATATGAATCAACAAGACTAATCAGATGTCAAAGTCTGGTCTCAGTGGGGTTGTTACAATTAATATTGAACACTTTAAATCAACATATTTACACATGCAATATAAATCAGAATTTTGACTTAATTGTGTAAGAAAGCTGGGATAAGAAGCCACTATAAGCACCAGAAGAGTCGATCCATGGATATTTATTTTACTCAGTTTTTATATTCAAAGTATAGAAAGAAATAATATAAAAATGGTAGGGGACAATCAAAGCCTCTGGTCTTTAAACAGATTACAATCTAAATGAAACACACACAAAAAAAATGAAATAAATGAAACACCCACATTAAAAAATACTTTTCTAAGTAAGTTAAAGCATGATGTACAAGCAAAAGTGGATTAATACAAAAACTGTGTCAAATTTAAGTGCCTAATTTTTTACAAAATAAAATGAGCAAAGTCAGGTGAAGCTAACTAGTAAATTCCAATCATCTAGAAATAAAGTTTGAGTTTGGTAAAGTGGTCAGAGGAGTTAAGTAATAGGTATACATGACTCATGCCATCTGCTCTATACAAAAAGACAGAATGGAACAGACAAGTTGCATGTGGGGAAACAGTAAACACTATTACCTCAGGGCAGTAATAAATCTAGGCACCAAAGAGAGAAAGGTAGCAGTAACTTATCTGAGAAAAAGTACATTAATGTAAATTACCAAGTAGGAATATAATATTAAAAAAAGCAGAAAGATGACAGAAGCATATATAAGAGAGACAAGATGGGAGAAACCTTAGAGATAAGAAGAGCAACAAGAAGTTCGTAGCAAAATTAGCCAAGAGATGTGTGCCTTGACCAACCAACAGAATAGAAATAAGAAGTAGAATACTAGAGAAAAATACTAGAGAAAATACTAGAGAAAAAACTAATACTTTTAAGTCAAACTATGTTAGAAAAATTATCTTTTTATAAACATTTTTGTGTTACTAGTTAGTAACTGCAAATCTTTCTTGACATGATTTTACATTTTCTCTTTTAAGAAAATAACATTTATTTTAGAATTTGCAGGCTAAGTCAAATCTATTTGGTGATCTATAAATGTATTGGATCTTTTTAAAGAAAATTCTAAGTTATTGAATTTCATGAATATAACCATGGTCACAAATACTGAGAACCTGAACAAGATATAATTTTAAAACATGCTACAAAAATTAAGGTTGGTAATAAGTTAGTCTTCTTCCCCACAGGTTTACTTATAAAGTGACCAAGTAATCCCAACAATTCTATAAATAAATGACCCCTCAGACAGCTTCAATCTTTAAAAAGCAAAAATACATAACAACCATTGACTGTTTAAAATTGACTTGTCCTAAAAAATTAATCAAAATCTATCTGCTTTATTGCAGAGGTGGGAGATAATTAAATCTTCTTTAAAAGAACCTAAACCACTTTGTTTTGTAAGAACCTAATCCACTCACACTATAATTTTTACATACAAAAGTCTAACTATATTTAACACTACAAGCATTTCATTTTTATTATGGTCTTCCCGTAGAATCAGAAATAAGAGTATAGTGATTACATGGTTTTTGAATATTGCTTTTTTAAAGTACAGCAGAATCCATTAAAGAAAATAATAATTGTACTTGTACTTATCAATATAAGTCCTTACAACAAAATATAACATAGACATTATCATCCCCATTCTACAGACAAGGAAGCTACAATTGAAAGAACCCAATATGACTTGGCCAGTAGCAGAGTCACATATTATGATTCTAAGTCCAATAAATTTTTCATAATACAATTTAGACACTCAATGAGTCAAACTGTGCTCCCCCAAAATATATCCTATTCAAGTTTAAATTATAGAATGAATGTTAAGCCTAACTCATAACATAATTATCATTTGGGTAAGCAAAATTCTTCTTTCCTTCCAAATGTCTAGTCCTCTTTTGATTTTTTTCATTAATTGTTCTCTCAACATATTTTTTACAGAATTAATCTCCCTATCTCAGGCTCCATTGTTCAATTGTTATTTGCCCAGGTAATGAGAATGAATGCAAAAAAAGCACTTTTTTTTAAATGCTTGATCACTTAAAAAGTGGTTTCAGACATCTCATCTTATTTGTTCCTCAAAACAGCTTGATGAGAAAGAACAAACTGACCTATTTGTAGCTCTCCAACATCTCGTATTTTGTGATCTTGCATGTTCCCATGCCTCCTGTATATATTTATCTAGCTCTCACAATAAAATGTCATTAACCTCTCTGCTGTGTAAAATGCTCTTTAGAATCCTTAAAGACTAATCTAAAATGTTATGTCTTCTATAAAATCATTTCCTGAGTTACTGGGCAGTAAGTTAGGAAAACTCCTACCTTGGTTCTGACCCAATCCTGTATCACAACACTTACCAAATAAAAAACAAAAATGAACATTCACTGAGGTGCTTACTAAACACCAGAAACTGGTCTAAGCACTATTAATTTTTTAATACTCATATCAATTTTAAGAGGCAAATGGATATACATTATTTCTTAACAGAAGAGGAAAGACTTTGAGAAGTTGAGTGTCACAGCCAGTTGGTGGCAAAGCTGAGATTTAAACATGCCTTTGGTCATTGTACTACACTGTTCATATCAATATACCACCTTGCAACACAGTGGTAATACAAGTAATATAACTACTTGCCACATCTGGCCCCCGCTTGGTCTATGAGCACCTTAATACTGGGACTGATGGAAAGAGGAGACCCATGAAGGATGAAAAAGGGATGAGAGGAGGATTAAAAATGGCAGCAGAGTAAGTGCGTGCTGCACGGACATGCTCCCAGGAATAAACTGGTATTACAACTAAAATACCGAAAAACTTCCTGAATAATCAAAGGAAAACACAGGAGAGAACCCTGACACCTGAAGACCGAAAGTGGAGACCACTTAGAGACTGGTAGGAGGAGCAGAGGTGTGAAAAGGCTGCCCAGGTGCCCAAAGACAGCAACTGAAGTCCCCGAGAGATATCTCAGCTGTGGTGGGTTGCCACTGAGAACTCTGGGATCTAATCCCCAAGCTGGGACTCCCAGCAAAGAGCACCAAAACTGAGAAAGGTGCCCACCTAACAGCTAGCTGTGAAAAGCAGCAGGGTACTGTCTGCCAGGGAGTAACAGCTGAAAATTCAGGCACCCTCTTAAAGGGCCAACGCACAAAATTCCCTGTGGAGCCACCCACCTTGTGCTCCAGCAGCGGGTGAAGTGGACTGGAGCTGAGAGAGCAGAAGCCAGGACTGGGGACTCAGGGTATAGAGCTCAGAAGGCAGATACCCTGTCACTTCAAAGAATAGAACTGATGGTATTTGCTGTCAATTGTAAAATTAAAGCTTTCAACTGAAGCTTAGAATTTTGGAAAACTACCCTAGCTGGTTTGGCTCAGTGGATAGAGAGCATCGGCCTGTGGTTTGAAGGGTCCTGGGTTTGATTCCAGGAAAAGGAACATGCCCAGGTTGCAGGCTCAATCGCCAAAAGGGGGCATGCAGCCAATCAATGATTCTCCCTCATTATTGATATTTCTCTCTCTCCCTCTCCCTTCCTCTCTTGAGATCAATAAAAATATATATAAAAAAAAGAATTTTGGAAAACTTGTATCCACCACCATGAGCATGACACTCATACTTAAAGCCTATTTTGAAATTGATAGTGATAGTGATAGTGACAAATGTGATTATTTTTATATTGTACAATGAAATGTGTCAGTATTTGGGAGGTTTTCATAAGTCAGTGAACCAATATTTTCCACATTTGTAACACAATGTTATAAAGTCATGCACAGGAAAGATAGACTCAAAAGGCAAGATAGAGGAATGAATTTTAATGTTACAAAGTACAAAAATTGCATTGATATGGTTTCAGAGTCTACAGTGTAACTACCTTTTGAGAAACTATACCTTATCTAGTATCAAATTAAAATAGCTACAAGTATCTAAAAAAGGGCTATTAAGATATCCCTATCTTTTCCAACTACATATCTGTATGAGACTGAATTTTCTTCATATACTTCAACCATATCATAACAGATTAAATTTATAGCCGAATGAGAATCCATCTCTCCTGTAGTAAGTTAAATATTTAAGAGGTTTGCAAAAATATAAACCATCACCACTATTCTTTGTTTTTGAAAAAACAGTAATTTTTCATAAATGTTCATATTTAATTGCTAATAGTTTTTAAAATAAATTAATAAGCATTTTAAAATTTATATTTTAATTTCTAATGTTGTAAGTATCCATAGATATAACTCAGAAAAATACCAGTAAAAGCTCTTTGGGGTTCATAACTTTGAGAATGTAAAGCAGTCCTAATATTATCATCATAACTAGCTAGTTTATTAATACTTATAATAGGAAGAGAGCAAAGGGCAGGCCAGACATTATAAGGATGGTCATCTGGGCAGTTTCACCAGGAAGCTACAGCTTCATGCTCCCCAGGGAACCCCAGAGTTATTCTTGCAGATCACTGGGAGAAGGGATCAAACAAAAGGGGAGATAGGCGCATGGTGAAGTCCAGGTGATGCAGGAAAGGTTCTTGCCTGTCAATCTAGTGTGTGGTACAATGGATTGGCTGGGGGATGCCCATCAGAAGCAGGTAAAATCCTGAAAGGTTGATTGGTTAGTTTAAAGAAGCTCCTGGTTAAAGTCCCCAGACAGAGTTCCCACACTCTTGCTCTTGCACTTGTTCCCTTGCTCTGTGACCCCGACTCGCCAGTGTGCTCACCTATTCTCTCTCCATAGCCATGTGGCCATGCAGACTACACATGCAGGATGCTAGACTTTAACATGGAACAGAAATTCTGGGCAATGGCCTTAATTCTGGCCCCGTGGAAGACAATTGGACTTCTTCCATGGCAAGACAGACACAGATGGAATCTTGGAGGGGAACCCCCTTAATTTTACATCATCAATAAAGCTTTCCACAAAACGCCATCCACCTGGGGCAGGGTGGGGGGGGAGCTTAGGAAGTTCTTTTCCTTGAGGCACCCCAAGAACTCCACTTCCACTAATAACACTGATATCAAGAAGTCTACTGACAAAGGGGTCACCTGTAATACTTCCAACAATAAAGATAAATTTAAAAATTTTTAAAGTCTATTGAAATAAAAATGTCTGAGAACTGCTGGCCAAGGCACAAGTAACAAATTACCACAAAATTTAGCAACTTAAAATTATATCTATTATTTTGCACCGCTTCTGGGAGTCAGAAATCCAGCAGAAGCTTAGGTGAGATGATTCCACTTCAGGGTCTCTCATGAGGTTGTAATAAACTGTGGGTCTAAACTGCAGTCTCTGACAGCTAGACAAAAGTTGTTGTTAGGGGCAGAAGGGAGAAATAGAATAGTGGAGAGTAGCTATAGTTATAAAAAAATATTAATCATGCTGATAACCCTGATTTTTTTTTTGTTCTGATTAAAGAAAGCACATTCTAACCTGGTTGGGAGTTTACGCCCAGAAACCTAAGAGTTAACCTGAAAATGGGCTCCATCCTCCTTATTGAGAACAGCCTATTATTGAGGAGATAGAAAAAGAGGGCTACGCTGTCAGTCAGGGATTGGACCATGGTGGGTAGAGGGGAGGAAGGGGAAGGGAAGTAGAGCTTTGCAGACATGGAGTATGGAAACAAACAAAGGACCTAGAACAGTGGTCGGCAAACTCATTAGTCAACAGAGCCAAATATCAACAGTACAATGACTGAAATTTCTTTTGAGAGCCAAATTTTTTAAACTTAAACTATATAGGTAGGTACATTGTTATTAACTTAATTAGGGTACTCCTAAGCTGGCCTTTGCTAAAAACGTCCTAAATCTGAAGGGTCGACCTTAGCGAATGTCCCCCTACTTCTTCTAATGCCACTTCTTCAAAATAGACTCGCCCAGGCCGAAAACTGACTTCTGCGCATGGGCCACGAAGTTTCAATCGCACTGTATGTGCGCGCCTGCACGTGGTATTTTGTGGAAGAGCCACACTCAAGGGGCCAAAGAGCCGCATGTGACTCGTGAGCTGTGGTTTGCCGACCACTGACCTAGAACTAGACCCAGTCAGGTGGAACCTGGCTGGGTGAGGAAAAGTAGGCAGGGACAGTGATGTCACCTTGGACCTGAAGTGGCAGTCCTCAATCAGGTTCCCCCATCCCCCTATAGACTGGAACTAGAGCTTCGAAATAATTGGATATTGCCAGAATTTTTTGAAGGGACCAACCAGAAACTAGCAGGGTTTATGAATATCCCTAGACAAAGAGCTTAAGCTGTAACCCACTTTGGGCCCCTTTCCTGCTGCCCTCATATGGCAGGAAGTCTGTCTATCCCTCAATAAACTTTGTTTCCAGCAACCATTTTTGTTCTTGACTCCATTCTTTGATTTTGCAATTCAACCTACCACCACATTATGGTTTCATTTTCTTGGAAAGATTAACAACCTCGCTGGGCCCTTTGTAATCCCCAGCCCCAACCCCCAGCCCACATTGCCTGTAATCTGTAACCATTATACCCATTCTTATCCCTTTTGCCTACTTCCCCATGTAATCTTTGTCCTTCTACCCCATATAAACAGCTGGCTTATGAGGGGGTGCAGAGCAGACTTTCATGGATGATCTGCTCTCCCATATTGCCCGCATTATTAGAATAAATACTCCAATTTTTTTTAGAAAGCCCTTAAGGCAGGGCTGGGCAACCTTTTTTCTGTCAAGAGCCATTTGGTATTTATAACATCATTTGCAGGCCATACAAAAATGTCAACTTAAAAATTAGCTTGCTATATTTGGTCAAACATTTAATTACTTCATCCCTCATACATGATTCGACCCTGTCTCTGCTTAATTGGTTCAAGTGACAGGGCGAGGGCTACGCCCTCCATCTTGCCCCAAATCCTCCATTTTTGGGCAGCAGCCATGTGCTCAGCAAGGAGCTTCTTCCCGGAAGCCCAAGCCTCTGCTAGCCACACCTAGGATTTCTTTAAACTAACCAATGATAATCAAGGGAAGTGCACGCCATAGATATGACCACATCCTGTGTAACAAGACACCAACTTGCGCCTGGCCAATCGGCAGGGCCCATAGTCCTCTCTCCTCCCCCTATAAAACTCCTCTCCCCACAAAGCTCTCTCACTCTGCCTCCTGCCGCTGTGTCAGTGAGTGTGGTGGACAGGGAGCACGAGCTAGCTCGAATAAAGACTCTTATGCTTTTGCATCGGACCTGGCTGGCTCTCTGGAGTGGTTTCTTGGGGATCTGAAATCTGGGCATAACACAAGTAGTGATAGGCAGCCCCAACCCATTTGTTGTCCTGTTTCAGTTGGAGGACCTGCTCCCAAGTTAATTCACCTAGCTGTTGGCAAGAGAGTTAATATTTATAGCCGATTATGTGTGTTACATGCAACTGCGCCAGCTCCTATTCCTAGAGACACTATAAATGAGTTATGTCCACAGTGTACTGTCCTCAACAGCCCTGCTTGGGTCCTGTAGACTCAGGCCTCTGGCTTCTCTAAGGAAGCCAATTATTTTTTCCCTTCTATCACGTTCTTTTCTATCTTGATTTTTCCCTTGTTATATTTCACAAAAATATTAAGTCTAAGCTAATAGTAAAGTCAACAAATTCATCTTAACTTTGAATATAAGGGTTTAATAACCCGTTATTCCACCACCACCAAAAAAGTAATGGGAGGAAAGTACAAAATACAAAATAAAAAACAAAACTGAAGGTCTCACACTTCCTGATTTCAAAACTCATTAAAAGCTGTAGTAGTTACAACAAAGCTTGGTAACACTAGATTTGGCAATGATTACTTGGATATAAAACCAAAAGCACAGATAAAAAAAGTAAAAATAGATGAATTACATCAAATTAAAAGGTTTTTTTGCATCAAAGGTGTGATATTGTGATTTATAATAAGAAATACACATTTGGTCTTCATCCCCATTTCTGGAACAGACTCCTAAAACCCTTGGAATCTTCTATGTTAAGATAAGAACAATAAAACAATAAAGATGTATTTTTTTATTCATAATAAACCCCTTTCAACCACCTATGAGTTTATGTTAATGAGGCAATTTATTTAGAAAGCCCCTAAGGCAGGGCTGGGCAACCTTTTTTCTGTCAAGAGCCACTTGGTATTTATAACATCATTTGCAGGCCATACAAAACTGTCAACTTAAAAATTAGCTGGCTATATATGGTCAAACATTTAATTACTTTATCCCTAATGCCATGGCAGGGCCAGACCAAATGATTTCAAGGGTCTAATGTGACCCTGGGTCTGGACATTCCCCACCTCAAGGAGAGGGGCTGGAGGCTAAATTAATCATCAAAGGCCAATGATTTAATCAATCACGCCTAGATAATGAAGCCTTCCTAAAAACCCAAAGGACAGGGTTTGGAGAGATTCTGGTTGGTGAACAAGAATCTGAGAAAAAACAGGGAGACATGAGAGCTCTGCACCCTTTCCCACAAAACTTGCCCTGCGGATCTCTTCCATCTGACTGTTCTTGAGTTATATTCCTTTATGATAAATCAGAAATCTAGTAAGTAAAATGTTTTCCTGACTTCTGTGAGTCACTCTAGAAAATTCATTGAATCCCAGAAGAGGGCTGTGGAAACTCCCATTTATAGCCAATTGATCATAATTATAGGTAACAAGATAAACTTCCAACTGACGTGTGAAGGGGAGTGTCATGGTCTTAATGTATACCATCTGATGATATCTCCACATAAGGAGTTTCAGAACTAAGGTAAATTGTAGGACACCCACTTGTGCCATAGAACTGCTAATGTGTGGAACGTCCACACATATGATGTCAGAGTATTAACAGTAAAGAAAATATACAGGAGAAGTGTTTTTTCTTTAACAAAAAGATACAACAGAATGAAAAGGCAACCTAAGAAATTAGAGAGACCAGGACACAGTTCGATTCCCAGGAAGGGCATGTGCCAAGTTGCAGGCTCAATCCCCAATAGGGGGTGTGCAGAAGGCAGCTGATCAATGATTCTCTCTCATCATTAATGTTTCTATCTCTCTCTCCTTTCCTCTCTCTGAAATAAATAAAAATGTATTTTAAAAATATATATGAGAAAATATTTGCAAATCATAGATCTGAAAACAGGTTAATACCAAAAACATATAAAAAACTCATACAACTCAACAAAACAAACAACCCAATTAACATTATATGGCCAAAAAGCACATGAAAAGATGCTCAACATCCTAACCATCAAAGAAATGCAAATCAACCATGATGAAATACCACCTTATACCCATTAGGATGGTGACTATAAACGAGAGAGAGAGAGAGAGAGAGAGAGAGAGAGAGAAAGAGAGAGAGAGAGAGAGAGAAATGTTGACAAAAATGTGGAGCATCCTTGCGCACTTATGAGAATTGTTATGTACTGTTGATGGTGATTGCCTCAAAATATTGAAAACAGAATTATTATATGATCCAGAAATTCTGCTTTTGTTTATATACCCAAAATAATTAAAAACTGAGTCTTACAGAGATATTTATATACCCATGTTCTTTTGATACTATTCACAATACCAAAAGACTATAGCAATCTAAATATCCATCAACAGATGAAGAGATATGATATATACATATAATGGAATATTATTCAGCATTGAAAAACAAGGAAATTCTGACACGTTACAACATAGAAAAACCTTGAGGTCATTATGCTTATGTGAAATAAGCCAGGCACAAAAGGACAAATACTATATGACTAGACTTAACAGTTACTTAAAATAGTAAATTCATAGATATAGAAAGAATGGTGATGCAAGGAGTGGCAGTGAATGGGGAGTTGTTTAATTAGTATAGAGTTTCAGCTTTGCAATATGGTGAATTCTGGAGAGAGTACAAAATGATGGCGCAGGTAAAGGCCTGTACTCACAGTACCCACAATGACATCAAATGTATAACTAAAATACAGAACAACCATCATTCAGAACCACCTGAAAGCTGGCTGAATGCAAGTCCTACAACTAGAGAAGCAAAGAAGAAATCACAGTGAGACTGGTAGGAGGGGCAGAGGCCCAGAACAGGTTGGTCTGAGACCCACGTGTGCCATTTTTTTAATTGGGAGGGAGATCATCTCTGTGGAGGCTACCCTTGAAGAGCTAGGAGTCCCAGCCCCACACTAGACCCCCAGCCCAGGGTTCCAGAGCTGGGAAGAGAAGTTCCTATAACACAGGCTGTAAAAACCAGTGGGGATTATGGCTGACACGGAGGCTGCTGGAGACTCAGGTGTTCCATTTAAAGGGCTGGCAAAGGAACTTACTTAGACTCCCAGCACCCAGCAGCTTTGGGAGACCAAGACACATATGGGGAGGAACTGGATTGTCTAGCATCAGGGCAGAAACTCAGGGGTGGCTTTCTCCCAAATGGGGGTACTCAGATGGGTCATTAATCCTATGCTGGGACCTTTCCTGTCACAGGGCTGACTGGCAGACATATCTGAGTCACCATTAGTCTGAAGTACACTTTTGGCTCTGCCCTGGGGATTCCCTGAGACCCTGTCCCATCCAATTTTCAGCCCCACCCAAGCTGTTTACAGCAGCTTTTCTATATGAATGGTCTATCCTCGCTCAGGCTTCAGATTTTGCTAAAATCTCTCAAACAAGCTGCAGATGATGACAGCATGCCCCAAACCTATCAATAAAAGGCCCAAGACCTGGCACTAGCACAGCCTGCCTTGCTTCATAGCTGGGCTTCACATGGGCACCTCCAAGCCCAATACAAATAGCAGCCATCTGCAGATCCCTCTGTAGTTCCTGCCAAGTGGTCCCAGGCAATGGCTGACTTTGTACCTCCCTGGAGGCCCTAGAGCCAATACTCCTGGTGGACAGCTTCAGACTACAGCAGATTACAACTCTAACATTAACAAGTGACACACTCAAGGGGAAGACTCAATGAGAACCAAAGCCCCACTGAAGCAAGTCCTGCTCCATAGGGGTGTTTCCTGCATAGTAGCTCTCCCACTGTAGACTCAGCTGGTCCTCACAGACAATCGGCCTAGAGTTTAATTCCTACCAGTGATGCCAAAGGCAGTCAAGGCTCAACTACAAGACTGTGCACACAGCCCACATAGGAGGGCCCCTAGAGTGCCCAGCTCAGGTGACTGGGGAGGCTAAGCCACTGGGCCCTACTGGGCCCCCAATACTACACAAGGCCACTCTACCAATTCCAGGACACATAGCAGTTCTACCTAATACACAGAAACAAACTCGGGGAGGCAGCCAAAATGCATAGACAAAGAAACATGTCACACATGAAAGAAATGGAAGCAAGCAAACTACTGGATACAGAGTTCAAAACCACGGTTATAAGGTTACTCGGGGATCTTCATGAGATTTTCAAGGATCTTAGTGAGAATGTTAAAGACATAAAAAAGGACCACTTAGAAACTAAGCATACACTAACTGAAATAAAGAATAATTTACAGGGATTCAACAGTAGAGTGGAGGATTCTGAGACTCAAATCAGCAATTTGGAATATGAGGAAGCAAAAACACCCAATCAGAAGAGCAAACAGAAATAAGAACCCAAAAATATGAAGATAGTATAAGGAGTTTCTGGGACAACTTCAAGCATACCAACATTAGCATCTTGGGGATACCAGAAGGAGAAGAAAGAGAGTAAAATATTGAAAACCTACTTGAAGAAATAATAATAGAAAACTTCCCCTACCTGGTAAAAGAAATAGACTTACAAGTCCAGGAAGCACAGAAAGTCACACAAAAAAGGAACCCAAAGAGGCCCACATCAAGACACATCATAATTAAAATGCCAAGGGTTAAAGACAAAGAGAGAACCTTAAAAGCAGCACGAGAAAAGCAGGTAGTTACCTACAAGGGAGCACCCATATGAATGTCAGCTGATTTCTCAAGAGAAACTTTGCAGGCCAGAAGGGAGTGGCAAGAAATAGTCAAAGTGATGAATAGCAAGGACCTACAACCAAGATTATTCTACCCAGCAAAGCTCTCAGTTATAACTGATGGTCAGATAAAGAGCTTCACAAACAAGAAAAAGCTAAAGTAGCTCATCAACACCAAACCAGTAGTACATGAAATGTTGAAGGGTATTCTTTAAGAAGAGGAAGAAGATACCAAAAATATTAACAGTAAAATAGCAACAAATATATATCCATCAATAATTGAATCTAAAAATCAAAAAATCTAATGAACAAAATAAACTGGTGAATAAAATCGAACCAGAGGCAAGAAAGCATGGAACAGACTGACAAATCTCAGAGGGAAGGGAGGTGGGGAGGCAGGAAGAGATTAACCAAAGATCTTACCTATGGACACAGACAGTAGGGTGGTGAAGTCCTGGGGTTGGGTGGCAACCGGGTGGAGGGGGGCAATGGGAGAATAAAAGGGAGATATCTGTAATACTCTCAACAATAAAGATTTAAAATAAAATAAAAAGATGATGAGTTCTGGAAATTGACTGCAAAACACTAAAATAATATACAGAATATATCACATTGTACTGTGCCCATATATAATAAAATATAAAGGATTAAAATTTAAGATACATAAAATCAATTCCCTACTATATGTAGTTTTAAAATTCTCACCTGATTTTTTTGTGTTAATTCATTAACAGAACTTTGAAGTTTTTGTAATTCTTGCACATACACAGCAACTTCCTGGGGCCCTTTGGCAAGTTCACTCCTTAGCTGGCTTATTGTGGCCTAAAAAAAAATAGAGCAAACAGGTAATTAAAAAATAAATGGAAGCATCCAAAGGCTTTAAGATTATATAGATTTTTGTCACTGTTGTTGTAAAATTGAAATAATCCTTAGAAGTTTCAACTTGGTTCTTTATCCTACCATCCTATTGCCAGCCCACATTTAATTTGCCTAAAAATAATTTTTAAAATTTATCCAAAATGTACATTTATTTAATAATACATGAAATAAAAAATTCCATCCTACTTTATGCATTTGAAGCATGCATGAAACTGCAAACTTGAATTTACTGGCTTTGAAACTGTACATTAACCCTCCTGAATTTGAAGAACATATGCAAGTCATGTCTCCATTTTCTCCCAATTTCTGTAACAGCCTTTTCTTTTTATTTTAAAAGCATGTTGAATGCAGATATAAAACGCAGAGTCACCTTGAAATATGGTGGATCATCTTATTTACTGTAATGGTAAGTATTTGTCCAAAGAAGTTATCCAATGGAAGTTATATATAGTTTCATTAAGCTGGATCACTCTATGATCAGGTATAAGAGCTGAACATGGTTTTGCTTTAATACATTTTAACTTTTTTAATGAAAAGTCATTTTTATTTTTAAAGCAATGGATCATTAAAAAATAATATAAACTTCCTATACATGAAAGTTTTAAGCATTAAAGCTTTCTCTTTAGAAAGACTAAGAACTGCTTTTTAAGTATGGTTTTCTATGACATTAACAAAAGAACTTTGTGTTTCTAATATTACTTATTGGATTTACTTTATTTTTCACATTCCTAAAATTATAATTTTTACTCTTTATTCATATGTAAACTTTATAATATGAATAAGACAAACTTTAAAATTTTTTCTTACTAAACACATCAGCAGTTACCTACATCATAGATTATAAATAAGTACTTTCAACTTCAAGGAAGAAAAGTTAGGCTACTAATTTATTGTGATAAAAATGCCGAAAGATCTTTTATACTACTCCTTTGGAAACCCCTCCAGAATGTGTGGTATCACTATGATGAAATTCAAACAAAAAAGGCTCTTTGTTCTAGCCACACTACCTTTCTTCCCTATTTCATTTTTTATTCTCCCCTGATGAGAATATATTTATTGATTTTAGAGAGAAAGGAAGAGAAAGGAAGAGAAACCTGGATCAGTAGCTGCAACTGGGAATCGAACCCAAAACTTTTTGGTATACAGACAATACTCCAACCAAGCCACTCAACTAGGGCCCTTTCCTCTCTATTTAACAGGCCAAGCTCACCTGTGCCTTGAAGGCTTTAGCACTTGCACTGACTCTTCCTGTTTCCTGATTCCTGCTTACTTCATTCTTCTCACACATATGCTCCTTGAGGAAACCTTCCTGATCATTCTATCTAAAATTGTCCCACATTATTGTCAGCTCCACACTTCTTTATTTGTCTTTACAGTGCTTAGCATTAACTGACTTTCTACCATAATTTGTTTACTTATATATTGTTCAGCTTCTACGAAGGAATACAATAAGCTTTATGAGAGGCAGCACTGTCTTACTCACCGTTATATTCCCACTCCTAAATGCTGCTACTTAGGCATTTAAAAAATTCTCTCTAAAAGAATGAGTGATTCTATCTCCAAGGAGTTGTCAGATATTTGTTCCATGGAAACCATATATTAGATCTATAAATAATTCATATTCCTTGAAGCCATGTCATTGAATTCAACTTTGAACTTTCATTCAAAATAATTAAGAAAAGATATTTCAAGCAAACATCCTGCTGGTAGTTTAGAATTATAATTATTGTCCTAATAGTCTACTACTCTTACTTAGTAAAATAATCACTTAAAGATGGCTAAAAACGTGTATGATTAAAAAAACAAAAATGAGCATATCTTTGAAGTTCTGAGATTGCCTTAAAACACAAAAATGCCATATGATGATAAAGATGCTATATTAAAAGTATTACTAATATTAAAAGTCTTCCAAAAACACATTACCTCAAGTTTAAGCATCTCCATTAGAAAGCAGAAAAAATAATAATAAAATGATGGATGAAAGGTGGAAAACAGGACTGACAAAAGTACACATTTAACACACAATAAAAATGTCAAAACATACTGCTAAATCTGATCTCTTATATTAGCATACTTTTAAAAAATAAATACTTTTTTAATAACTATACTGAAAATAATCATACTTATTCCATATCTTTAGCAACATGTTAGCTTTTATTTTATTTTATTTTTTAAATATATTTTATTGATTTTTTTACAGAGAGGAAGGGAGAGAGATAGAGAGTTAGAAACATCGATGAGAGAGAAACATCGACCAGCTGTCTCCTGCACATCTCCCACTGGGGATGTGGCCGTAACCCAAGTACATGCCCTTGACCGGAATCTAACCTGGGACCTTTCAGTCCGCAGGCCAACGCTCTATCCACTGAGCCAAACCGGTTTCGGCATGTTAGCTTTTAAAACTGAAATTCAAATGAGTTAATTTGGAATAGAAATAAAATTCTTAAAAAATAGTTTCCATTAAAGACCACATTAAATATAAGTTAATTACAACTTTAATATCTTCAATAATGTAGGTCCTTAGAAATAACACTTTTAAAGCTTTAAATCCTCAATTTCTGATCTATAAAATAGTTAATTAGTATTTATAAAGTACTTTCAAATTTTCTAGAATGAGTAATTTATATGCCATTTAAAATATCTAGACCTAAAACTGTCAATAAATGCGTAATGTATATATTTAATGAAAGTAATGAAACATAAGGACCTATTAACAATGCACACCAAGTTATATATCTTCAGCCTCAACTAGGAATAAATCATTGCATTTTTTAGCTTCTTTATTTCCTTTTAATGTGTTTTGTTTTTCATGCTAATTTTTAGGTTCAGTAAAATAGTTAATATATAAAATGAAATTTTTTTCGATTAAGTTCCTTAAGTGCTATAATTTACCAACACACTTAACTAAGAATAAATAGAATTAAATGTTAATAAATTAATAAAATAAATGCCATATATTTAAAGAGCAGGCAGAAGCTAAAAACAAATGCAGTTATAAACAAATAGATGAGATGGAATATTTAGACAGTATTTTTTTTCATATAAATGTATGAGACACAACTCAAAATAAATGTTAAGCTATACTTAATATAAATATTACAACATACAATATGGCAAAATACAAAAAGTCATAACAATAAGTATTAGGGTCAAGTTTAACAGCACAAATTTACTTTTAAGGCAAATCATCAGATCACCTAAAATAGAAGATAGCATGACACAGAAAGAACACAGGCTTTGGGTAAGACTTGAGTTCTAATGCTGGCTTCTTAATATTAGGTGCATGGCCTTGAAAAGGTCATATAATCTCATTGAGTCTCAGATTCCTCACATATATAAAACAAATTTAAAATAGTACTTAATTCACAGGGTTAAAAGAAACAAATGGGACTACATATTTAAAATGCCTAGCATAGTATCCAAAACTAGTGGTACTCAAAAAGTAAGAGTCAGTTTCTAATAATATTATTTTCTTATGCTACCTTTTACTAAAGTTGTTCAAAATATTTCAAAAATAATGAGGTCTCAATCACTATATATGTATTAATTAAGTAAGAAGGGAGTAAATATTATCTATGTTTTAGTAATAATATAATAAAATATTAAATCACCAATTATTCAGCAGGAATAAATCCCTTTATTTTAAAATTTACTTCAAAACACAAGCTTTTTTTTATGAAAACTTGAAAGAACCTCTTCTCATTACATATAAAGATACTTTAATCTACATGAATAAAAATATAAATTTTAAAAAAATCTTCATATTAAACTTAGAGTAATTCTTTTTTCTTCTTCTTTTTAATGTTTTTACTTTAGAGATAAAGAAACACCAATGTGAGAGAGAAACATCTTTCAGTTGCCTCCTGCACGTGCTCTGACAGGCAATTGAATCCATAACCTGGGCATTTGTCTTGACCAGAAGGCCTTTGGTACATGGGCTGACACTCAACTAACTGAGCCACAACAGTCAGGGCTAAACTTAGAGTAATTCTTAAATAAAATATTACTCAAAAGTATTTTCCCATGTGTATTTTTCCCAAAATGCAAGTAAGTATATAGATATTTCTTCTCTTTGTTCAAATTCTACTGATATAAAAACTATAACACCATAATTCTCAGCTGGAAAAGGTCAAGGAGGATTGCACTTTAAATAGACATATTCTGAAACTGCCATTACTGTGATTCAATTTTAGTCACTCCATTGCTTTTGTTTTTGAAATTTCAAATAACATTAAGGGAACTTTTCATTAAAACAGAGTAAATTTTTTTTTTAATTTGAGAAATACTAGTAGACAGGCAGATTTAATGAAAAGTAATTCTTCTTGAAGCACAGAAGTAAATGACTAGATTCACTCAGGTTCAAGTATTTCTACTCCAGCATTATCTAAATGGGATTTTCCTCATGAGATGTCTTTGATTCAGCCTCTCCTTGATTACACATTAGGAGCTTTTAACTGTCTTCAATAAGTTCATGAAATCCCTGAAACTGCTGGAAAAACTGTGAGATTATGTGTTATTGGACTACAAAGATCACTTTTGGGAATTCTGGCCCTAAAATTCTTAAACTTTAAACTCTGAAGTGTTAAGGCTCATAGAAAGCCTCATATGCCTATGCGTGTTGTAGACTTTCCCCATCCCCCATTGATAAGATATAGGAAGAAGTAAAAAATGGCATGGATTATCAATATTTAAAATCCATAGCTCAATATATTACTAAATATGAATAGAATAGCTTTCAGATCACCAGCTTAAAAACTCTAAGACAGAGATACAAATTGAAAGGTCACTATAACTTTACTTTTAAACTGAAAATATAAAAAACTGAGGTCCACATCACAAAAGAGAGCTTAAGAACTACAAATAATAGTATTCATAACAATATCTCTTATAGGATAAAGGCTGGTATTTTTACACAAATACATTTGTTATATATCCTAGAGCTTATCACATGCTGACATAACTATGTAAGGGATTTACAGGCCAAGGTCATGTCATGTTTGAGAAATGATAGAAGGAACTGAGAATGTTTATCCTGGAAGAGAAAAAACTCAGAGTAAATATGTACAGCCTTCGAATATCTCATGAGGAAAAGAGGATTAATTCCTGAGGAGAACTGGATCCAGTGCATATAAATTACATGGAAATGAATGTCAACTCAATGGAATGGCTGACTTATGAAGAAATATGAACCTCTACACCATCTAGTAAGAGTTGTATATTACTTCTCAGAAATGCTTCTTTACCCCTACCTAATTGAAATAAACTCAATTACCACTTACTGACTAGCCAGGAGCAAATTTAACTTTAAATATCATCTCTACACAATATACATCATTTATTAAATTGCACATTACACTTTTATGCAAACATTCTTCTCCAAATGCCTAGCTACAAAAAGCAGAGACAAAATAGTGACTCTTGGACCATATTGACTATATACCAATATTACTCAGAGAAAATTAAAGAAATGAAATACTGTTTTGATAGGTCACTCAGAAAAATCTCAAATCCTGGCTTCTTTTAACAGTATAAACAAGTTAATGTCAATCACATTTAAGTACACTGAACTTCATTACCTCTGAGTTAGCATAATCTGCTTGTAATTTTTTGCACTCATCTTTGAGTTTTTCAGATTCTCTCTCACGTTCCAAGGTCATGTTATCCATTAGTGTCTGAACTTGGACCAGTTCTTTCTTTAGCACAGCAACATCTTCTACACCAGGTCTTTGAAGCTGCGAAGCAACAACACATGTTAATTAGAAATTACAGTGAAAAACTAAAATTATAAACATTTTCAATGATTCTACTACAAAGAAATCAAAATGAAAACAATCTTCAATATCAATTACTGAACTCCAAACATCAAACACTGATTTCTTCCCCACAGCAAGACTCTTCTCTTCTTTAATAGCATTACCACTCAAGGTGCAAAATACCAAATTCACAATTATCTGCATTTCTTTATTTGCTTTCTTTGCCTTTACAAACTACACTCGTTGATAACAATCACTTGACAAATGTTTACATTCCTTCATTTTCTATCTTATAAAAATGAAGGAGCAGATTTAAGCATAATTAGGATTTGTTACAGACTGAATATAGTTGATTCATTCATTCACATAGTTACTGAGTGCTAAATAAAGAACAGAAAGGAGTCAAGAACAGATCCAAGGTTGTTAAGCCTAAGGAAGAATGGTGAAGATGTACAATACCAAAGACAGAAATATAGTTAGGAGGAATATGAGGACTTGATGTTATACTTATTGAATTTTTTTTATTTATCTTTATTGTTGAGAGTATTACAGATGTTCTCAATTTTCTCCCATTGGCCCCCGCCACCCCGTTCCTGCCCCACTCCAGGCCTTCACCACACTACTATCTGTGTCCATGGGCTATACATACTTATTGAATTTGAAATGAAAGCTAGAAATGCAACTAGAAATATCCTAAAAGTAGGTGGATTTATAAAACTAAAGAGCAAGGGAAGGTCAGGATCAGAGATATGCAGATATGGAAAATACAAAAAAGATGATATTATGATAGAAACAACAAAAATGTTAAAGGTAATAAATTATGTATCATAAAATTCCATTTTGATTTAAAAAATCATATCTAGAATATAGGAAAGAGGTAGAAGAACTATCGGGAATTTTTTTATTTCTTCCATTTTACCGTACTCAAGCTACTTTTAAATATTTTTCATCAGAACAGGTATTTCATTTTGAATTTAGAAGATTATAAAGGTATACGCTAATAAATGGTTTGTAAATTACCAGTTCAGTCTTTAGGTCTTGAATTATAGTTCCCTCTTTGTTTAATTCTTCTGTCAGATGTGACGCTTTTTGTTCAGCAGCTTCTCGAAGACTCCTTTCTTCATCATATTTTGACTTTATATCTAATTAAAGACAGTTAAATATATATATATATTAGTTTCATGACATTAATTCTAAGGAAGAACAGTTTTATAAATTCCTGTAATATCTATATATTACTTAATTTAAATCCACTGTCCTTAGATAACCATAAATATGTAATAAAAGTATACTGCTGATTACATTAAATAACAAACTTAAAATAATAAAAAGTTTTTGCATATATAAGTATTCTACTAAATAGAATTTTAGTGTATATTTAATCACATATAATAGTTAACCTTAAAGCATGTAGTTAAAAAAATAATAATATATGTAACTGATAGTATAACCAAAGGTTAAATTTATACTATGTTATTTAACATTTTCAAAATGTTATTTGTTAACCTTTAAGATACCCCAAAAGAAAATTAATCTTCTCTAAAATTCAAGAAGAATTTTATAGAGAAAATAAGTCCTCTGAAGGAAGTAGGTGGGACGACAAACAAAATAATTTATATAGTAATTCTGTTATTAAATTCCAATAATCACCACCATAGTCATAATAAATACTTTATCACTAAAATACAATGTTTATTTCTAGGATGTATTATGACAAAAGGAAATGAAACTGATGTGTTAGTTAAAAAATTCTTAATCAATTTACCTGCAATTTCAGTGGCAAGTTGTGCTGCTTTCTGTTCAAATAAGTCTTTCATTTGTTTAATATTAAAATTTTCTGTTTGAGCTTCTTCTAATTGTTGCTCCAAAGAGTGAAGTTCTACAGAAAAGTATAGTATTTACTCACATATAATGTTAATTACAGTTGCTAAATTTTAATTACTTATACCATAATCATTGCAGTAAAGACAATTAACATGTCTATTACCAATTACCAGTATCTTCATATTTTAAGAATTAAGCATATCTGTCTCATTTAAGACACAAGTCATAGTTTATAAATATGTAAAATAAATGAAAGAACTATTTAGCATCACACCCAAATAATCTACAAATACTTGCTTAAAAATTATTTTGATTTCATATTTCATAGTTATTTTTCTATATCTGTCAACTGACTAAAAAGGAATATATTCTGCTTCTCTGATAAAATTTGTAATAATGTGAAATGAAATGAGAAATGGTTTAAGGAAAAAAATCAAGATCTTCAGTAAAATAATCAATTAAAAATATGCAGGCAATTGCTAATATTTCATTCTCATAAAGAAAAGAGATTTCAAAGGGAAATTAAATACAGAAGAAAACCTCAAAAATAATTTTGATTATTCACTGAGCACTCCTCCAGTTATAGTCAGTTACAAAGATGCTAGTTTCATCATTTTCTTTTAAGAGAAAAAGAGTACATCACTCTTTGATTAATAGATTTAACTTTTTATTAAATAACCATATTGATTGATGTAATATTCCAGAAGTTTTTAACTTCAGAATATAATGAACTAAGAAAATACTAAGATTTTTTACTAAATTGTTTAATTATAAAGTTCACAGGTCTATTACTATTATCTTCACTATTTTCGAGCAATTAAAATATAACCACAAAACAAAATTCATATAGCAGACATAAGAAAAAATAAAAAAGGATGAGAAAAAAGAGAAACGAAATATCTGCTTTAAGTAAAGTTACCTGCTGATGAATCAGCCACCAATCCATCAGGTTTAGACACCTCAATGAAAACAAAAGACATAAACAAATTAATTTAAAAAGAAAATAATACTGTTACAATTGCCAATGCTTAAAAAAAAATCTCTGAAAGCCACATTCAGTCAGGAAAGTAAGAACATACTGATGAAAATTAAATTTTGACCTGCTCACATTCTTCCAGATCTCTAAGGTAATAATACTAGGCACAGTGGCATAATAATTAACTGTCACTCACTGGTTCTAAGAATGTTTTTATGTTGACCTGTAAGAAATTACCGTAGTATGTGTCTTGCAATAGATTGCATCTTAAATTCCATAAATTCAGTAATAAATATAAATTATTCCAATTAATAAATAAATATAATACAATTGTAAATCAAGTAATTCAGCAGGCAAGATTCAGTACTATAATATTTGAAAATTTACGTTAGATAAATATGCCATGGAACTATCATTACTAAAAAATTTGGCTTTAAAAGCATAAATTTTTAATTCAGGATCATAAATCATTTTTAAAAGCAGAAATAAAGAACATATTCTATAAGGTTTAATTTATCACATGCATTAGGAACAAAATAATATATTTCCTTGTCATTATTGTCATAGTCTAAAGAATTATACACATACGATAGAGTTTGTTTAATAAAGCATCTCATAGTATATCTGATTCTTTTTCCATCCATTGATTTGGACATTATGATTGCTAAGAATCATCAATATTTCAAATACATTTCCCCACAAAAGTAAATCCCCTAACAGGTCAATTTACACCTTGCACTGTAGAGAATTAATTTATTAAATGTAAAATAGTCATCTAAAATGTAATTAACAACTTCCTCTCTAAGATAATTCAGCCCATGTTTGATTAGTTCTTTTTAGCATCCATGTAACAGATGAGTAATCTATAAATATTTTAGATTATAAAAATACTTCTTTAATACAATCTCAGTTATAGAGGCTGAATAGTAAAAAGACTGATATTGTGTTGTCCACTTATTTGTTTTTGTCTTTTCTAGTCCAAATGACAATTTTTGGTGAAAAAAATTAAAAGGCAAAAAGACTGAGAGTCACAATATGCTAAGATAATGTTCAAAGGGATCACCAATCCTATATAATAAAAGGCTATATGTTTTTCTATATATTATTTTTATGTAAAGTCATATAATATTTACATGTGTTTATGTATATGCACACATATATATAAATATTTTATTCTGTTTTTTGAAACCTAACAGTAATACAAGTTCTCCCACGTTTTCAAACAACTTTCACTATAACAGTTAATAACAGTTCTTTCCCTACCAAAAGACATTTTAGTCATTTCCAACTTGTCACAATCACAAATGCTTTGAAGAGTTTCACTACTGTTTGAACCTACATTTTTTAACCATTTTGGTACATTGTTAGAATACAATAATGTAGCCTAATATTAAAAAAAATCCACAGGTAACTGATTTTTAATGGCGCAACTTTAAGAAGTTACCTCTTAGATTCCCATATACTTGTTTGCATTCATTAGAATTACAAAAGGTATACACTGTAGGTTATTAAACACAGGAAACAAATTAGTAAATTGTTTATATCAAACCACTTGCTTATAAAAAAAGTGCTATGCTTAATTTTCAACAATGACAATAATCAACTAATAAACACACTTCAAGCATTTAAAAACAATTACTTGCTGCTGCAGCCCTTGAAATTTTTCTAATTCTTTCTTTAATTCTTCTGAGTACCATTTTTCTTCCTAAAAGGGAAAAAAAAAAGATTTTTAATTAGCAAATTTTAAAAGATTTACTATCTGAAACACTGAAAATAAACTAATATAATAATTTATATTCTTACCTTAAGTGAAGCCTGTAGGTCTTGGACCTCTTGTCTAAGTAGTGTTACATCATCTCTAAACATATTAGGGAGGGAGGGAGAATTAATAATGTTCTTCCATGAACAAACTACTCTCTTAACAAATCATGGCTAGTGTCTGTATATTAATATTCTAGTTCTCTCAATTTAAAAAAATAAAAACTCATAAATTTTATGTATAGTGGCATATATATAAAACCCTAAGGAAAATAATTTTATTCCTAAAGTTCATTGTTTGTACATGGAAAAATACTTTATCATGGAAAGAATGATATAACTGAAATCCAAGTGGCTAAGCCAGAAACAAGATATCTCCCATTAATTTACCAACAATAAGAATCAATGTTTTCCTATTGCAGTTAGTATAAAATCTAAACTCATTAACAAGGACTATAAAATCTGCACCATCTAGTCCTTGCTTTATCTCTCTCCCCCTCATTCACTTACTCTAGCAACACTGACTGATATGCTCTTTGCTCTGGAACCTTCTCACATTGTTATCCTCACCTAAGAGTCAGTATGACAAAGAATGGTAAGCCAAAGACCATTCTTGTCCCTAATGCAGGAGAGATTCCATGATAAAATACTTTTGGTATCACCCTTCTGGATGTTTGGACGTATCATCCATTGTTGGATTGTAAATAGCAAAAAAGGAACTCTCCTTGTTCCTTGCCACTATTAATGGTTGCCATGGTAGAAGACACAAGAATTGAAATGAGTTCATTAGGAATCCTCAAATGAATTGATTTTAGTATAAAGGGAATAGGAGAACAGGATCATTTCTAATGAGAAGATCAAGTCCACACAGCACAAGCACTGTTAGCAAGGTAAAAGATGATGAAACATATTGGTGGGAGAATTCTGATCTAGAATGAGGGCAGAGATAGGGAATAAAAAGAATCAGCTTGATCTGTGAAATAGGGTTAATAGTAGGGGGCGGGGGAAGGAAATTGCCAACTAAGAGAAATGTAAAAGATGGAGAAATAAGTCCTCTACCTTTCATAGACATTCATATGTAAGGAATTCATTACTCAACAGATATTTGTTGCCTTTTCCAAACTCTCAAGTTGTTCAGTCTAATGGGGAAAATGAACATGTAAAGAAGAGTAATAGACTATCACTAGCTCTATGATAAAAATAAAAACTATTTAGTAATCTATTTAGTATCTTCCAACTCTATGTATAAACTAGAAGGAAGAAGAAAGGAAATAATAAAACCATACTTAAATGTCAAATCTCGGAGGGAAGGTCGGGATGGGTGAATGGATGGGAAGAGATTAACCAAAGAACTTGTATGTGTATATGCATAACCCATGGACACAGACAATAGTGTAGTGAAGGCTTGGGGAAGGGGCATGAGTGGGCTAGAAGGGGTCAATGGGATAAAAGGGGGGGACATCTAAATACTTTCAACAATAAAGATTAAAAAAAATTAATGAAGCCCGGTTTGTGTGGCTCAGTGGTTGAGCATGGATCCATGCACCAGGAGGTTGCCGTTTCTATTCCCAGTTAGGGCACATGCCCACATTGTGGGCTCGATCCCCCATAGGGGATGTGCAGGAGGCAGCCGATCAATGATTCTCTCTCATCATTGATGTTTCTATCTCTCTCTCCCTCTCCCTTTCCCTCTGAAATCAATAAAAATATTTTTAAAAATTAATGAAATTCTAAGGAAAATAATTCCAATTGAACCTCTAGCTTGGTTGGTTCACTTCAATTAATCTTTTTTAAAAGGCCACTTTAATAATTTTGTGAAAGTAATTTGCCTACAATAAAAAATATTCTGAAATGCATAACTTAAGATATTTACAAAAGACAATTGGCAACATCTATTAAAATTTTAATGGGAAACATTGTCCAAAAATTCCACTTCTAGAAATTTCCCTTACAGGTGTGATTTTCAACCAGTATGCTACAAGAATTTTTACATTTAATAACTGACCTTTTTTTCCCCTAGATTGTAAAAAAAAAAAGACAACAGCCAACACAATAATAGCCATCTGATGTGAATTAATCAAAATTATACCTATTTTTGTCAGATTGGCAAAAAAATATATTTGTGTGTGTGCCGCAGAATTTTAGTAATTACTTCATGCATGCTATGAGATAAAAAAGGTTGAAAATTGCTGCTTTACAAATATACTCAAACATATACAAACGATACATTCACAAGGACATATATCACATTGTTTGTAATTGCAAAACACTGGAAATACCCTAACTGCTCATCAATAGGAGAATGATAAAATTCCTAGCTATCATTAAGAAGAATGAAACAGCTTTACCTGCACTGATATAAAACAATTCATAACATACACAGAGAAATAAAAAGTGCAGGACATTGTCAAACTGCTCTTTTATGTAATTACAGATATTTACATATTTTATATGTACACAGATGTAAGCATATGCATATATATGTATAGACTATTCTGAAGGTATATGCAAAAACTAATAAACAGTAAGAGGCTAGAGGAAGATGTGACAAGGATTCCATTTTTACCAAATCACTTTTTGAATCATTTGAATTTTGCACTCGGTATATGCTATCTGTACATACATTTTAAAAATCTGGTCCCCAAAAAAGTACTAATGCATCAGGTTTCAAATATGTGACTAGTGTTAATAGAATTCACATGTAAACTGATTGAGAGCTTTGAAGCAAAAGTTTTCATGACCCACCCAAATCATATGGGCTTTTGATCTAAAAGACAAATGTCCATGGTCACATGTAATCCACTGTGTTAGTGAGGGGCAGGATGTAGATATTAGAAACTGGAAAGATGTATAAAAATGAGAAGAGTAGATATAGTAAGAGATAAACCTGGGAAAGGATGTACTAACTATTCCAGAAGCAATGAGAAACTAGTGAAAGTTACTACTTAGATAAACAGCAATCAAATTAGCATTTTAAGATTATTACCCTGGAAGTAATATAGAGTTCATTGGAGCGGTACAAGAGTAAAGGCAGAAAGTTAACTATAAATACTGAAAAACATATTTTTGAGTGAGAGATGATGAAGCCTAAAACTGTAGCACTGAAGATGGAAAAGGTTATGAAAGCTGTTAAGGAAACAGATTGTTTTTTCAATTTTTCAATTACAGTTGACATACAATATTATATTAGTTTCAGATTTATAGTATAGTGATTAGACATTTATATATCTTATAAAGTGATCACCCCAATAAGTCTAATACCCCTAATGGAGACAGAATTAAATAGACTTTATGACAGATCAGATAGGGAAGCCGAGGCAGGTGTGTAAAAATAAGCAAATCCAACTTTCTGGTTTTAGAAACTAACTGGGTGGAAAGATAATGTTGCCATTTACCAGAAAAAGTAAATAATGAGTACGTATAAAAGGAAATACTAATGAACCCTGTTTAAAAAATGTAAATAGGAGATGTTACAGTGGTTCTCAACCTTCTGGCCCTTTAAATATAGTTCCTCATGGTGTGACCCAACCATAAAATTATTTTCGTTGCTACTTCATAACTGCAATGTTGCTACTGTTATGAATCATAATGTAAATATCTGATATGCAGGATGGTCTTAGGCGACCCCTGTGAAAGGGTCATTCGACCGCCAAAGGGGTCTCGACCCACAAGTTGAAAACTGCTGGTCTAAGAGAAGATACTTAGTAGGCATTTTGAGAAATAACTCTAGGTTGGAGATGTCCTGTATTTTTCTGTGTATAAGACGCTACTTTTTTCTAAAACCATTAATACTGAAAATCAAGGGCATCTTATACACAGAAGTCAGCCCAGGAGGGAGTCCCGCAGGTGCGTAGCTGCCCACACCTTGTCAAACGGCTTCCTCCAATCACAAGCCTTATTGTTACTGACGTCAGCTGATGCTATAATTGGAGGTGGAGGTGGAGAATGCACAGATGCAAACAGGGACCAGAGCATTCTGAGTCCATAAAGATGTCAAAAAATAACAAGATACTAAATACCGGTAAGTGATTGTCTTACTCTGCAAAATTCTAACTGAATGTAATCAGCTATACAAAAGAGCATGGAAATAGAGCTGCAGAGACAATTTGGACCTCCTCCCACTGAGTGTATAATCAGACAGTGGAGAAAATAGGAAGAACAATTCCTTAAGATACCAAAAAAAGAAGGCCTTAAGAGAATAACCAGCAAAATAGACAAAATTGGAGCAGAGGCTTAAGACGTGGATTATGGAGCAGTGCCAGGGTGGCTTATGTGTATCAATCAAGCTTATTCAAAGTCAGGCAAAAATACTTGCAAGCAAAATGAACATTGTTGATTTTATAGGAAAGGCAAAATTGTGCTTCAATTTCATGAGGAGAGAAGGGTTGGCCATGAGAATGCGAACAAAGTTAGCTGATGAAATGCCACCAATTTATGAGGATGATCTCACATATATAGACAGTGACTCAGAAGACAGCAGTGATACAATAGAAGTTGAAGAAATTGATATGTCTGGAACTAATAGCAATGAAGAAGAGAGCAGTGATGCAACAGAGGCTGAATAAAGTGATATGCTAAATAAAGTGATATGCTGCATAATGTTTACATACTGGTATGTAAACATTTCCTGTGGTAATTACTAAATAAAAAAGTTTTCTGCTTTATGTTTAAAATACTGATTTCTTAATTTTGGGTTGGAAAAGTGAGGGGGCATCTTATACATAAGGGCATCTTATCCACGGAAAAATTCGGTAGTTTAGGAGGAAGTCACAATGTGGATATAGAGCAAGAAGAGCTCACAAAACAGAGCAAGGAAAATAATCACATTGGGATGTCAGCAAAGCCAAATTTTGCAGAGATTATGGTAGATAGTTACAAAGATGGCTGCCATCAAATTCTTCCCTTCATATTTGCAGAAGCTGTTTCTCCATTCACAGAGTTTACTTCTTAGCCTCTTAAACCTGAGCTGGCCTTCAGATTCCAGAGTAATCCTGTGGCTACTCTGACCAATAGAATGTGGGATAAGTGAGGCCCTGACACTTCTGAATCCAGGCCTGAAGAAAATTGGCAGCTTCTGGTTATTGCCTCTTGGAATGCTCTTTCTCAGAACACAACTGCTGGTCTATAAATCCAAGCAGCCACATGAAGAAGCCCATAAGAAGAACTAAGGCCCCTGACATATAGCTCCAGCTCAGCTTTTAACCAGCAGCCCACATCAACTTCCAGCAATGAATTCATGGCCATTTTGGATCTTTTGGGCTTCCCAGCACCCCAATCTACATCACTTAAAGCAGAAGAACCATCCAGTCAACGTACAGAATCATAGTAATAAACTTTATAATTTTAAATCACTAAATTTTGGGTGAATTTTACAAGGTTATAGAGAACCAAAACAGAAGTCAACATTCTGGAGGGGTTCAGAACAGACCTCCCCAAGAAGTGCTACTTTTGCATGGGGATTACTTTGAGCTGAAGGCAATGGAGGTCCTACGGGCTCAAGAGAAACTTTAGCTTTCCTTTAAAAAATTTAAATTGAGGCCTTGCCACAATAAGAGTAAGAGTTATCACCAAAAATAACGTTTTAGAACCTAGGGCAGGGCAACTTCTAATTATTCAACATCTGCTCTTTTCATCCTGGGAATGACCTTCCCCCCGCTCTGAAACCGTAAGGCACCTTATCTCATTTGTAGCTCAGAATGTCATACATACCTCATTTTACTTTCTATCTATGAATCTCTTACATATGTGGAATATCTAACTCTCTTGTGTATATAGGTAATTAAATTTGGTTATTTTCTCTTGTTAATCTGTCTCAAGTCAATTTAATAATTATTAGACCAGGCAAAAGAACCTAGGAAGGTAAAGAAAAATGTATTCCGCTTGCACAATAAGAACTGAAAATAATCCAGGATACTCTTGGTCTTTGAAGGAGCAGTTTCAGGAGAATGGTAGGGCAAAATCCAGGGCTTGATGAGTTAAAAGTTGAATGAAAGTTAAGAAGCAAAAATGAGGATAAACTGTGGATACTTTTATGTTGAAAGTTCATATACTGAGCACTAAGTCATAGCTAAAAAAGCAACTCTGTTAAATTGATATCAAATATAAAAATATTTATAATGTGGCCCTACCTGGGTGGCTCAGTTGGTTAGAGCTTCTTCCCATACATCAAAAGGTTGTGAGTTTGATTCCCAGTCAGGGCACATACCTAGGTTGTATATTCAATCACCGGTCGAGGCGGGAGGCAACAGATCAATGTTTCTCTGTCACATCAATGCTTTGCTCTCTCTCTCTCTCTCTCCGCTCCCTTCCTCTCTCTCCAAAAATCAATAAAAGGCTTTAAAAATTTATAATGTGCTTTAAGTACATATTTTATATCTATTTCTTAACAAATGACCAAAGAAATGTACCCAAAATTATTAGCTCACACATAAAAATACTGAACAGCATTACCAGCAGGTAAAGGTAAGATTCATACTTCCCAAAAGCAGTGGTTTTCCCAGACATTTTAATAAGTTAAAACAGTCATATTTTATAGTTCTACATTATCAACCACAGTTACGTGATCATAATGTTTTTCCTTTATGTGGTATCCTTTGTGTTATAGCAGATTAAGCAAGAGGCATCTTTTTTTTTTTTTAAGAAAAGCATGAAGAAAAATTATTTTACAAATAGAATGAAATCAAGCTATTTTCTTTATGGGGGTATAAGACAAGAGTTCTTACCAACAGCAAAAGAAAAGCAGTTATATTGTTGAATACTGTTTTAAGTAATTCTATTTTAGTTTAATTTAATTCTTAAAATGGGCAGGCAAAATTGCCAAGAAGCAGAATGTATATGTATGTGTGTGCTTACTGCTGTATTGATAATTATAAAAAAAATTTTTTTTAAATAATTCTTGACTAAATTTATTATTTTAACAACGTGCTATAAAATCTTCTAAACAAAGCATATCATTCTTTATTAAATAGAATATGCTAAATATAATTTAACCTTCTTTTGGTAACATAACCTTCATTAAAAACATAACTTCTGTACCATGCTGTAGATGCTGGTATAGATAATTGCTAGTCAAGGACAGAATAGATTATAACAGTAAAGGAGGGAGGCCATAATAAAGGAAGACAGATTTAAATTAAATAATATAAAAATACTATTTTCACAAACTAATTGTTTAAGATTATACAATGATATTGCATTTCAAAACTATGATACTATACCTACCTCTTCAGAGCAAGATTAGCCTCTCCCCCATGACCGGAATCATTACCAGCATCATGAACTGCCTGATAGTGTTTGAAAAGTTCATCAGCAGATCCAAGAGATTTCATACACTGGGGACATATGAAACCCTATAGAAAAAGTAAGAAAAAGATTTCAAAATAGTATTTAATATTGCAAAATAAATGTGTGTGTGTGTGTGTGTGTGTATACATATATATATATATGTATATATATATGTATATAACAAAATATAGTCCAGTGTCTTATTCACATAATGGTGCCATTAAATAAATTATAATTTATGATATTAATCCCAAATTCTGGTTTTATACAAAGGTATATCACTATCTATTCTGGTTGAAGTTTGCAAAATATAAAGAAAGTCCTTACAACCATCTTTTAGGTTGAATAAATTAATGGCTAGAGTATACAATTCTAATCTGAAAAAATTAATTCTAATCTAGAAGACTAGTTGAGAAAGTTATATTATTATATTCTCCCTCTCTCTAGATATCCCCATTAGTAAAATCTCTGCTCCAATGTACTTCATAGGAATGAAAACAATAAAATTAAGAACATGAAGCATTCTTATCACTGAATGAGGAAAAGGGTAATATAATATACTAGTGGCCCAGTGCACAAAATTTGTGCACAGAGGAGGGGGTGTTCCTCAGCCCGGCCTGCACCCTCTCCAATCTGATACCCCTCGAAGGATGCCCTACTGCGGTTTACAGGGATCGGGCCTAAACCAGCAGTCGGACATCCCTCTCGCAATCCAGGACTGCTGGCTCCTAACTGCTCACCTGCCTGCCTGATTGCCCCTAACCACTCTGCCTGCCAGCCTGCTTGCCCCCAAATGCCCGCCCCCGCCAGCCTGATCACCCCCAACTGCCCCCCTGCTGGCCTGCTCACTCCAAACTGCCCCCCACCGCTGTCCTGATCACCTCCAACTGACCCCCACTGATGGCCTGCTTGCCCCCAACTGCCCCCCCTGCTAGTCTGCTTACCCCCAACAGCTCCACCCCCCACCAGCCTGGTCACCCACAACTGCCCTCCCCTCTTGGCCTCTAACTGCTTCTACCTCAGCCCTGCCACCATGGCTTTGTCCAGAAGAACGCCCGGAAGGTCTCCTGGAAGGTCTCCCAGTCTAATTAGCATATTACCCTTTTATTAGTATAGATAGAGGCCTGGTGCACATGTGGGGGCTAGCTGGTTTGCCCTGAAGGGTGTCCCGGATCAGGGTGGCAGTTCCCTTGGGGCGTGAGGCAGCCTGGGAAAGGGGCCTGTGGTTGTTTGCAGGCTGGCCACACCCCCATGGGGTGAGGGTCCTCGTGGGGGGGGGGGGCGTGGCCAGCCTGGGTGAGAGGCTGAGGACTGTTTTCAGGCTGGACACACCCCCTTCAGGGTGGGGTTCCCTGCTGGGGTGCCTGGCCAGCCTGGGTGAGGGGCTGAGGGTTGTGTTTAGGCTGGCCACACCCCCTTCAGGATGGAGGGGCCTGCTGGGGTGCCTGGCCAGCCTTGGTGAGGGGCTTTGGGCTGTGTTTAGGCTGGCCACATCCCATTCAGGATGGGAGGTCCCGCTGGGGTGCCTGGCCATACCCCCTTCAGGATGGGGGGTCCCGCTGGGGTGCCTGGCCAGCCTTGGTGAGGGACTGATGGGTGTTTACAAGCTGGCCAAGCCCCCCAGCAGGGACCCTCACCCCATGAGGGTGTGGCCAGCCTGGGTGAGGGGCTGATGGCTGTTCCCAGGCTGGCCAAGCCCCCCAGTGGGGACCCTCACCCCATGAGGGTGTGGCCAACCTAGGTGAGGGGATGAGGGCTGTTTGCAGGCTGGCCATACCCCCTTAAGGGTGGAGTTCCCCACTAGGGTGCCTGGCCAGCCTGGGTGAGGGGTTGATGGCTGCTTGCAGGCTGGCCAAGCCCCCCAGCAGGGACCCTCACCCCATGGGGGTGTGGCCAGCCTGGGTGAGGGGCTGAGGGCCATTTTCAGGCTGGCCACACACCCTTCAAGGTGGGGCTCCCCGCTGGGGTACCTGGCCAGCCTGGGTGAGGGGCTGATGGCTGTTTGCAGGCTGGCCATGGTCCCTGGCAACCCAGGCTCCCAGACCCTCCTTGAGCAGAGGCCACAACTGCTGGAAGCAGGTATCTGGGATTTATTTAGCTTTTATAATTGAAACTCTGTAGCCTTGAGCAGAGCTCAAGGCCGGCCAGGGCAAGTGGGAAGCTTGGATTCCTCCATCGCCAGGGGCAACCCAAGCCTCCTGTTTGCTCCAGCTCCATGGCTGCAGCCATCTTGGTTGGGTTTATTTGCATAGTCGGTCCTGATTGGCTAGTGGGCATGGCTTGTGAGTGTAGCAGAGGTACAGTTAATTTGCATGTTTCTCTTTTATTAGATAACTCATAATTACCAGAGTATCTACAATGGTTGAGAAGTAAGTCTCCTTGCTAACCTAAGATTAATACTGCAAAAGCCTAAAATTAATATACAGTCCCATAGAATATAAAAAATTTATACATAACCCCCAAATTATTACATGGTTATGGCATATGTAATCCTGCATGACTAGTCTCCCAATGCTCTTTTGACATCTCTAACTCTATATACAACATGCTTCAAAAATACTAAAGTACCTATGTTTCCCTCAACACACCATAGTACTTTACATTTTTGTGCCTTCACATATACTACTTTTTCCTCCAGCACTATCCTCATTAGCTTGTCAAGTTTCTACATTCACTTAATACACAAACACATCTATGTTTCCCTAATGGCTAATGTAGAATTTTGAACAAAATTTGGTTAAAAAAAAAAACAATGGACACAATTAACACCTTATAGATTATCAAACCTTCTAAGGGAAAAACTGAGCTAAGCAATAAGTACTCTGAACATGTAAAAACTAAAAATAAATAAATAAAAATGCTGCTCCTTTGTTGGATATTATGCAAAAATACCATATTTTCACATCATTTATGTGCATTACGTGACAGAATCAAGGCTCACTGAGTATTGGGAAGATCTATATGAAACATAGACATACATTACCAGAAAATGCTATAACACAAGTATATATGAAGTACTACATAAACACAGGGAAAGAAATATCCAACTCTGCCCATGGCAGCAGTTCTTGCTTTATAAAAAATAAAGATAGATAGATAGATTTTTGACATTGAAATTAGGTACTAAAAAATGAGTAATATTTACTTGTGAGAAGTAAAAGAAAGGCATCCTAAGGAAGTGGAGGAGCATGAACAAAGATGCAGAAAGAGGTATAAAATAGAGTCATGCTGTGTTTGGGAAACAGATGTTCTGGTCACAGAGCCAGAGTGAATGATGGGCACAACAGGTGAATGCATGCAGTGACCCCCTATAAAACTCCTGAAATTAGCAAAGACAGTAGTACTGAGGATGTGCCTTTGGACATCAGAATAATGCCATTAGGCCCAGAGATATTTGGTACTCAGCACTATCTTTTTAATGAATGAACATTCTGTTTGTGTGTTAATCTAGCTAGTGTTATGCTCTTTCTTCAAAACCATCTCTTATCTACCACCATGTTTCATAATGGCTCTGCATTGTGCTTAATTTGGCATTCTTATAACTTCTAATAATTGTTATACCTACTAGTTGGCATGCCATTAGTGTAACAGCACATGAACCCCTATAATACTCAGCTGTCTTATCTCTTTTTTGTCTCAACTTCTGCTAATATATAGAATTAGAGTGTTCCTCAGAGAACTCACATCCCAACTTTAGTTTTCAAAATTTTGGCTTTTTGACTATTGTCTCTACTTCCAACTTTTGGCTCTAGGAACCTAGTATGCCAGAAAGCAGGTAAAGAGAAGATTACATTAAAGTATGCCATACATTCTTAAATTTTCTAAATATTACCAGGTTAATAGTTCAGAAAGAACTAATTCATCCCTGTAGAGAAATTTTAGAAATTCAGTAATATATATTTACTTTTAAAAATATTCCAACTATGTGAATTTTCCATGTGATTAGAGCTTGCATGTTTAAACAAAACTCCAGCCTAGCCAGCATGGCTCAGTGGTTGAGCGTCAACTTAAGAACCAAGAGGTAATGGTTCAATTCCTGGTTAGGGCACATGCCCAGGATGTGGCCTCAATCCCTAGTAGAGGGCATGCAGGCAGTAGCCAATCAATAATTCTCTCTCAACATTGATGTTTCTCTCTTTCTCTTCTCTTTCTCTCTCTCTCTCTCTCTCTCTTCCTCTCTGAAATCAATAAAAATATATTTTTTAAAATAACTAAATAAAATTCCAATTTTGAAACATTACCGATAGAAATACATCTTTCTAAAATGCATATACTTCCTCACCTTCTTAAATAGATAATATTATATCTTTGCTTGGTGCCTCAAAGGCATAACTTATAAATCACTGATTTGGGTGTTATACACCTTAATTATGGCAAGACTATTTAAATTTCTATACCTACATTTTACAGTTTTTCCTACACCCGGTCTTGTCTTTCAACCATCATTTATGAAAATCGTTTGCATGCTATTTCTAACCTGATATGCGAGTCTGCCATGGTTAGGAAGGGTTAAGATTAAGGAAAAGTTTATTAAAACCACATCACTCATTTAAAATAAAAGTAAAATAAGCACAGAATGAGTGTCTAAGTGATACCCCATGAACAGTGTGCATGATCTTTAGTTCAAGGACTTTGTGATACTAATTCTGGACATTAAGAGACTCTACCTTTATTTTTTCTAAACTATTTTTAAGGGGATTGTGGTACTTCCCCAAAAGTACTTTACCAAACAATAAAACAATAAAATAGCCAGCTACAATTATTTCCGTTAAGCATTCCAAATTCTCACCAACTTAAAAAAAAAACAAAAAACACAAAAATACTAACCAATCTCTACAAAGTTTACTCAAGATTAAAAACAATAAATTCCTTAATAAATTTCTTACTCTCATATTTCACTTATCTGTAATCCTTTTTCAGATTCATTATAGCTAAGAACTTAACTTGATACTTATGGTACCCCTGATATACCAAATGTTCTTTGAATTAAAAGGAAAGTTCTTATCTAAGTGACAGGTAGGTGAGATTGTCCCTTATGATTTCGACATAAAGAAGAATAGTTAACCCAATCATTCTGGAAGGAAGACAACTGGTAAAATGCCAAGCAGAGTTCCAAGAATGTGTTAGGCCTCTATCTTTATTCACAATGCTTCAACTAATTTAACTGATGTCCTTCTATATGTACTATTTTTCCCATCACCCTAGAGAATGTCTGGTTTAATTGTTCCCAGGTGGAAGTTTTTCTAGGTCCTCTCAAGTTGAAATAACCATTGCACTCTTTTTGGAAATAAAATCTATCATAGAAACTTCCTGGGGTGGAAATCATATCTTACCTTTTTGTCTCCTTTACCTACCAAAATACCTGGCAACTAAGAGGTACTCTATTAATATGTTAAATAAGTGAATGTTTGGCAAGATCATTTCCATATATATAAAATTGCCTCACAAAAAAAGTCTGATTTTTTGTCTTTCATAGTATAAAAAATTCATTCTTTTGTGAGATTTATAAACAAAGCAAGTAAAAAAAGTTATGTTTCTCTTTTTTTAGGACACAGTAATTTTCAAAAGAAATATATAATATACTAGAGGCCCAATGCACAAATTTGTGCACCAGTGGGGTCCCTCGGCCTGGCCTGCGGGATCAGGCTGAAACCTGCTCTCTGACATCCCCTGAGGGGTCCCAATTGCAAGAGAGCACAGGCCAGGCCAGGCCAAGGGACCCCACCAGGGCACAATCAGGGCCAGGGAGAGACACAGAAGGTTGGTCAGCCAGGGAGAGATTACGGGAGGGCTCCAGGACACGTCCAGCCCATTCTCAATCAGCCGGGCCCCAGCAGCAAGCTAAACTTCTGGTCGGAGGATCTTCCTCTGGTGGTCAGTGCACATCATAGCAAGCAGTTGAGCGGCCTTAGCATATCATTAGCATATTATACTTTGATTGGTTGAACAGCTGACCGGACACTTAGCACATTAGGCTTTTATTGTATTGGATATCAGGATCATCTGAGAAACTTTTTCAAGGACATTTCCTTCCCCTCACTGGATCCTATTCCCAGCTTTAGATATGCACCACCCCACACACTACTGAAAAACATTTCAGTGATCCACTGTTAATGAGTGTGAAATCTGGCATCTCCCTCAGGTCAGGGTAGATTCAGGCTCTGCTATATATTTTCCAAATAAAGAGAGTCACAGCTCACCCTGGCCAGTGTGGCTCGGTTGAAGCATCCTCCTCTACACCCAAAGGTAGTGGGTTTGATTCCCAATCAGGGCACATACCCAGGTTGGGGGTTCAAACCCCAGTCTGGTCAGGGCACATGCCAGAAGCAACTGATGGATGTTTTTCTCTCACGTGGATGTTTCTCCCTCCCATCCCTTCCTCTGGCCCCCTTCCCCACTCTAAAAAAAATCCAATAAATTTATTTTGAAAAAAAGACAGTAACAGCTCACATGTAAATTCCTTTTTCTATTAAGACTAAAGTGTTTTAAGCTAAAAAATTTTAATACATTCATTAGAACATTAACTATGTAATAAAGATATAGCTTGCAATGTTGAAATAAAATATTATCCACATCATATTTCAAATTTTATGACAAAATTTATACAAAGATAATAACTTAACTTGTATATTTGTTTAGACTCACAAAAAGACAGCTGCACCCAGTAAGAGAAACCAAGCCAACTTCCCAGGAGCCTCTTTTTATTATTGAACTTTCTTTAGGGCATGCATAATTAAAGCAATCCATATTCCCATGTAGCATAAAAAGTTAAGCGACACCAAGGCAAGGAAAAACAAAGCTATTCTGAGCAACCCATAACCAAGCTGCTAAAACAAAATATGCAGGACCCACAGTAACACTGGAGTCATTAAGAAGTTCCTGTCCTCTTGTTTCATTTTCAGCGTGCACTTTCTGGTAATGCTCCGACAAATCAATAGCAGTTATACATCTTTTCATACATAACGGACAGATGAAACCCTGTGAAATAACAACTTTTAGGAGGATATACATAAAAAGTTTTATAAAACAAAATACAAACAATAAAAGATAGACATAACAGGAAAATAATTAGTATTATCTCTTTTAGAATATGTAAAGAAAATTTACAGGTACTAATGGCACAAAAGGTGGAAGATCTACACTTCTTTAAAAGTAGGACTTCTAAAATTAGTTCCCATTTTATGCTCTAAATTTTCATTTATTTATTTTTTATTATAATAAAGTTGCTTAAAAATAAATACATAAATAAAGTTACTTATTATTAGTTGAATTAATGTTTTTTTGTTTATGACACTTAATCCTTATTTATCTGAGAGCTAGTATTAGCAAGTTACCTTTTATTTTAGATCAAGAGATATTGAGTAGTTATAATAAATACCTTTATGTGATACAATATATTAAACAAAATGTCTTATAATGAAAGCAATTTTTAGTCTTCATCATATTCCTCTAGCCTGAAATCCCTTTCTTGCCCACATCCATAATTCCCAGTAGGTGACCCTTCATTCTACTTTTCTGAGGCAAATAATATCATTTTAAAACAATCTTCCAAATTTCTTATACCTCACAACATCTGTATTTTAAAATGTGTACTGATACACTGAGCTATGGTTTAGGATTTTTGTCTGATAGGAACAGAAGAAGGACAAGAAAATGGAGGAATTAATAGTATTGGGAAAAGTAAACAAAATGAAGACAGTGGTGAAGGACAAAAGGTTATAAAAGTTATAATGTCATGAGTTTGGGCGTCAAAAATAGATGTGGATTTGAATCTCAACCTATGCTGACTATATGAGCTCAGTTTTCTTTACTTGCTGCCAGTTTTCTCATCTATAAAAGGGGGCGAATACTAGTAACTATTCTCTACAATTATTGAGTAGTACATAAAATGCTTAGTACAGTGCCTGAGACATTGTAAGTGTTCCCTAATACCAATTGTCATTAAATGTATGGTTAGAAAGGAAAGAAAATAAAGCCTGGAAAGGTTAAAGACTAGAAGAAAAGAGAGGAAATTAAAATCTGAAATATTCAGCAAGGCCAAAGTTAAGTAGTGAAAATATGATGAAGATTTTGAGAAGACAGGTACTTATGGTAAGAAATGAAGAATAAGCCCTAGCCAATTTGGCTCAGTGGATAGTGGGTTGGCTTGCAGACTGAAGGGTCCTGAGTTTGATTAGGGTCAAGGGCACATGCCTGGGTTGTGGGCTCCATCCCCAGTTGGGGGCGTACAGGAGGCAGCCAATCAATGATTCTCTTTCATCATTGATATTTCCATCTTTGTCTCCCTCTCCTTTCCTCTCTGAAATCAATAAAAGTATTTTTTTAAAAAAAGAAATGATGGATAAGATTTTAACATTTCAGGTAAAATTATTCTGCTTGATAATAAGCTAGAGAAGGTACTGCGGCGGCTTGAGTAGCTAGAAAAAAGATAATAAAGAGCATTGGAATTGATAACATTAAGAACTGAGAGATGAGAATGTTCCTTAAACCACTAATGCCACTTAGGACAAAAGTAAAGGAAGACTGCAAACAAGATTCCAAAGTTGGAAGGAAAGACAGGGTAGCAGTTAACAGCTAAGCTTGGGTTTGAATCATGGATTCACACTACTCTTAGTAGATTTTAGGGCCTTCAATTTCCTCATCTGTTAAATGAGATAATAATAAACCATTTCATATGTGTTTCCTGAAAATTAAATGACATAATACATATAAAATGCTTATCATAGCACCTGTAACAAAGAAAACATTAATAAATGTTGGCTATCATTAATGTCATTGTTCCTCTTGTTAACAACCCTTAAAGGAGATTAGCTAGGAGATGAAAGTGAGGAACATGAATTCAATTTTGGGGGGTTTTGGGGGGTTTTGTTGTTGTTGTTGTTGCTGTTTTAAATAATGAAAGGGATGTCTTTCAGGCAACCACAGTCCCAAGTGCTAGAACTACAAAGTAATAGTTCTTTAAAAGAAGGCATCAAAGCATTTTTTTTTTTTTTTTTGCTATCACAGCTTTATGCCTTTCTAGTTTCTTCACTGTAAATTTTCACATAAAATTACTCAACTGTTCATTCAAAAAATATTTACTGCCTTAGCCAGTTTGGCTCAGTGGATAGAGCATCAGCCCGCAGACTGAAGGGTCCTGGGTTTGATTCTGGTCAAGAGCATATGCCTTGGTTGTGGGCTCAGTCAGACATGCAGGAGGCAGCCAATCAATGATTCCCTCTCATCACTGATGTTTTTCTCTCTTTCTTCCTCTCCCTTCCTCTCTGAAATCAATAAAAATATATTTAAAAAAAGAAAAGAATGCAGTTGAAGTCAAAATTCCTTTAAAAAAAATATTTACTGAGAATGATTACTGTGCTCCATCCATTACGCTAAGGTGCTGAGAACACATATATGAACCTACTGGTTCTGCTTCTCTTTAGAAAACCCTAATATAACTACCAAAAAAACCTGTTGGAATGAATAAATTAATTTAGTGAGATTGTAAAATAAAAGATAGGCATACAAAAGTCAATTGTATTTCTACATTATAGAAACACACGAGTGGAAAATAAAATTAGAAGCAATACTATTTACACTAACATAAAAAAATGAAAATTACCAATTAATAAATTTAATAAAATATATAACACTTTTACATTGAAAACTACAAAATATGGCTGAATGAAATTAAAGAAATTGAATTATATCATGTGCAAGAATTAGAATATTCAATATTAAGATGGCTTCTCTTTCCCAAATTAACTGTAGGTTATATATAATCCTAATCAAAATCCTAGTAGAAGTTTTCTCAAATTTATAAAGAAATACAAAGAACCTATTACATAAGAGTGAAAACAAACTAGAAAAGGACAAAATTGGGAAACTTAAACTATCTAATTTGAAGACTAACTATGAAACTACAGTAATCAAGACAATATTGACTTAAATATACAACTAAACAAATAAAATACAAATATGCAAATTGACTATACCTTTGCTATGCCTTAAGCCACGCCCACCAGCCAATCAGAGTGACTATATGCAAATTAACCCAACCAAGATGGCAGCCAGAAGCCACGGAGCTGAAGCAAGCAGGAGACTTGGTTGCCCCAATGATGGAGGAAACCAGGCTTCCCGCCTGCCGCAGCAGGCTCTGAGATCCACTCAAAGCAACAAAGTTTCAATTATAGAAGGTAAATAAATCCCAGAATAAAAAAAGAAAAAAAAGAGAGGCTGGGAGCTTTCGTCCCCGGGGGGGTTTGACCAGCCTGAAAACGGCCCTCAGTCCCTCACCCAGGCTGGCCAGGCACCCCAGTGGGGACCCCCACCCTGAAGGGGGTGTGGCCATCTGCAAACAGCCATCAGCCCCTCACCCAGGCTGGCCAGGGAGACCAGTGAGGACCCCCACCCTGAAGGGGTGTGACCAGCCTGCAAACACCCATCAGCCCCTCACCCAGGCTGGCCAGGCAACCCAGCGGGACCCCCACCCTGATCTGGGACACCCTTCAGGGCAAACCAGCCAGCCCCCACCCATGCACCAGGCCTCTATCCTATATAATAAAAGGGTAATATGCAAACTGACCCTAGCAGCAGAACAACTGGGAATGACTGCTCACTATGACACACACTGACCACCAGGGGGCAGACACGCAATGCAGGAGCTGCCCCTTGGTGGTCAGTGCACTCCCACAGGGGGAGCTCTGCTCAGCCACAAGCCAGGCTGACGGCTGCCAGTACAGCAGTGGTGGTGGGAGCCTCTCCCGCCTCCTCAGCAGCACTAAGGATGTCAGACTGCAGCTTAGGCCTGCTCCCTGCTGGCAAGTGTACATCCCCC
The DNA here is from genome assembly GCF_028538775.1 of Myotis yumanensis. Taxonomy (NCBI): domain Eukaryota; kingdom Metazoa; phylum Chordata; class Mammalia; order Chiroptera; family Vespertilionidae; genus Myotis; species Myotis yumanensis. Next base: position 126,229,712 of record NW_027223754.1, on the reverse strand, counting down.
GAGGGCTCCCGGGCTGCCATAGGGATGTCTGACTGCCAGCTTGGGCCGGATCCCCCAGGGAGCGGGCCTAAGCCAGCAGGTGGTCATCCCCCAAGGGGTCCCAGACTTCGAGAGGACATAGGCAGGGCTGAGGGACACCCACCCCAAGTGCACAAATTTTTGTGCACCAGGCCTCTAGTATATACATAAATATCAATGAAACAGAATTAAGAACATAAGAATACAGCCACATATATAAGGTCAATTGATTTCTCAAAAAGTAAAAGTAATTTAATGGGAAAAGGTAACATTTTCAACAAATAATACTGAAATAACGATATGGAAAAACGTGGTTTACATATCCATGTGGAAAAAATAAACATCAACCACTATCTCACATCATACACAAGAATTTTAAATAAATCAGATTTACATGTACACCCTAAAATGATTTATTTTTAAGTCAGAGGAAAGCATAGGAGAGTCTTTGCAATCTTGTGGTGTTAAAAAAAAAAAAAAAAAATTATAGGAGGACCCAGAAAGCATTAACCATAAAAGAAAAGGCTGACAAATTGGACTTCCTGTAAATTAAAAACTTCTCCTTGAAAACACCATTAACAAAATGAAAAGCAAGCCATGGACTCAGAAAAAATATCCACATCACATATATCTGACTGAGGTATAAGGCCTAAAATTAAGGCCCAATATTATGTGCTGCTTTGACAAGTGATGAAAAGGAGGGGTTTCAAATGGCCTAACTGCAAGTTCCCCTCCCCACTCTGCTCTTGCAGATAATGTCCTCTAGCCAAACAACCCTCTTTTCCATAAGAAACAGGGCAGGGCTTGCTTGTTATACCTGAGTAGTGGATTTCAGTTCCCTACCACCATGTCATAGAATGAAGCTCAACCACTGAGTCACACTGGATGGGCATCAATTATAAATAGATTTCTTTCCAGGATTATAGCTGGGCACTTTAAGCTCACCATATCATGAACACAGTTTGGAGGGTTTTTTTTAAGACGTTTCCTTAAACTTGTTCTTAATAAAGTTTATCTGATATTTTTCTTCTTGCTCTCGCAATCTTGTAACATATTATAGTAAATACTATAGGCCCGATGCACAAAATTCGTGCAAGAGGCTCAGCCCTTGCAGCCCCAGCTTCGTCCGGAAGGTCGTTCAGGTATCTGGTCTAATTAGCATATTACACTTTTATTATTACAGATACATATACGGTACATGAAGACAAATGGATAAAGAGACAGATGGTCAGAGAGAGAGAAAAAAACAGAGACATGGTTAGAGAGAGAAATATATCCAAAAACACATGAGAGAGACTCATTAACCAAGAGGAGAAGGGGAGAACGAAGAAAAGGGGACTAGGTGGGTGGTACCATTGCATCCAGAAAGGGTCAACTAACAAAACCTATCAGAGCAGAATGTGTATAGATCTCTTAGGAACAGCATTATGGGTTTATGTTCTTCTCTTTCCTTTCTTCATTCTCTATAACGTGCAAATATTGTTTGTTTTAAAAGATAATTGTAATAAAGCAGCTACTAAGGTTGGTTTCTCAAAAATGTAAGTTATTTCTTTTTTAGACATTTTTTCTGTTAATTTTAATAAGCTATCAAAGATAAAATAAAAGTTCTTACGAAGACAGAAAATAATCTATAAATTTTAAAGATAACTTAATTTTTCATTAGCTCAGCAGTTCATGACAGTACAAACACATAGATACTTATTAACCAAGAATTCTTTATAAACTAATTTTATGTCTTTAAGTTGAGATGACATTAGCATTGAAGAGATATTCACAATATTATTTTTCATTCTCACAACTAAGTAGCAGTATATGTCTATAAGTATGATTCAAAGGTTGCATTCCTTTGTAAGAAAAACCTATAATAACTTTTCCCAAGAAACCTTTAATTACTACTCATTACTCCAAATATTTGCTATTTTCCCTTAAATAATATTGACTTTTATTGCCAAATTATTATTTTTCATACCTCTGAAGAGCTTTCATTATTGACATCCACTGTGTTAATAGGAGTTGCTGATGAATCTAAATCAGAGCCTTGAGAGCCAACTCTCCCAGGAGTCTGAAACATAAACAGAAGTGGGTGGGATCAAAGCAGATATTAACAATATATTCATAAACTATTTAATAACCTAAATAGTAATCAGGTCTAGGCTAACACATAAATAGATGTGTCCTCAATAATAATGAACAGTACTAGCAGCTATTCTTTATTGAAAACTGACTGCACCTAATACTGTATTAAGATCTCTTTATGTATTATCTCATTTTTAGTCTTTTTAAATAAAAATTTTACTTTTGGCTACAGTGGTCTATAGTTTCAACTCACTTTCAGAACATCTTATTAATTACAATGACATCTCTATGAGAGGTAGGAGAAATGTCATCTCTATCAATAAGAAAACAGATTCAAAGCAGCTAAAGCAAGCATGTCAAACTCGCAGCCCACAACAAATAGTTTTGTGGCCCAACCAATATAACGGTATGTAAGAACGTTTTAATAAAAATTTCATAACTTAATTTTTACAATATCCTGTTATACATAATTAATAACAAACTACAACGTTCACTAATAACTGATTACTATAATCGTGTTGCATTCATTTCTCTTACGTGCCTTACATGCAAGCGCACCATTTCTCTCCACTAATACTAGCAGTGAATATTCTAGCAGCCGATTGCCACGTCATTGGTCTTGTACAGACTTGTTTGGTGTGCACAACAGGAAATATCTCGCATTTGGAGGACAAAAAAAAATAGGTTTACGTGTGTTATGCTTATTAATTTGTGTAGTTATTCAGTGTCTGGTAAGTTAATGTTCAAGAAAAAATATTAATTTTTATTAAAATGTTCTATTACTTTATGTTAACTATTACTCATTTATTTTAGCCCTTTGTATTCAGCATGTCTCTATCGAAATAAACCTATGTTTCTGTGAAAATTGAATTTTTTGTTTTTTTGCGGCCCATATAAACTTAAACCTTGTTTATTTGGCCCTGTGTTAGCCTTTAAGTTTGCCATGCTTGAGCTAAAAAATTTCTTAAGATTGTACTGAACAAAAATCAGAAAGAAGCAGAACTAAAATACTGATCTGATTCCTTCTGCATTGCTCTCTCAAATGCACCAACTAACCTACAATGACTTGAGGGGGTGCTAAAAAGACCAACACAGTTTATATTATCTAGTCACCCAGCAACCTACCATCCATATCAACCATTACCAATCTGTCTCCAATACTTGATATTCCATCATCAAAGATATAGTTTGTAAGGCTAGAGTTTTTTTCTCCCCTTCAACCTTTATCATCTAACTTTATCATTCATTAATACCTAGGAGTTACCTTAAAGGAACTGTAGATCTATTAAAACACTGAGCAAAAAAAGACAGATTCAGAGCACAAGGACTGACTCAATAATCCTTATAAAAAAAAAAATTATAGTATATACTATCATTCCCAGTTTACACAAGAGAGAACCAAGGTAGAGTCTAAGAAACTTGCCCAAATTCACATGGCTAATAAATGGAGAAAAACGTTTAGCTCAGGCTGTCTGGCTTTTAATTACTAACTTATAGTGCTTCTCTACTGGACATCTTCACTGAGATGTACTTCAAGCACCCAAGATCTAGATCAATTCACTACACATTTGCCTCAACACACATTCTGTAATTATACTATTATCACCACCAAAACAAGACCCTTTTGCAATTTGCCTAAAATAATCCTATTAAACAGACCTAAATAAGCCCAAGAATTATTTCAGGTATTTACTTCAACCAAATAAGGAAATATCTGCAACAGATAAGCTACCCTAGATTGCTGGTAATATATAAAGATTCATACTATCAACAACTATATGATTGATATAAAGCAGCATTAATCTCTGTAAACACTGCTATCAAAAAATCAAATTGTGAAGAAGGGAAAATGGCGGCGGTATAGATGGATGTGTCCCGTGCCTTCTCCCGGAGCAGATAGGGTAAGCAGCTGAAACGAGTAACATCCAGCACGAATAGGCAGAATAGATTCAGCTGGGAGACAGTTTCCAGCCAGGAAAGGCAGAGGACTCCCGGAGAAAGGGGACTGTTGGAGACTGCCGGATCGGGCTCCCCTAACCGGATCCGGCTCCCCTAACCGGGCAGCCTCCAGTGCTGCTGAAATCTCTCCCAGAACGCCGGCGCAGCCACGGAGACCGAGCCACCTTGAGTGGCTGTTATTGGAAGTGTATACATCCAGAAATCCTGCAACCACAGCATGCAGGGATTAGCTACTATCCCAGAAACACCGGATCTCAACCAGCGTGAATACGTGGACTCAGAGGAGCCCTGCTTCTCCTCACGGAAAGGTCAGATTTCGCCTAAAGGTGCGGTTTGCAATTCAGGTTGGAGAGAGGAACGCGCTCGGGGGTAGTTTGTGCCCCACAAAGTCCGCGGCTGTTGGGGCCAGCGTGATCCGCGAGTGTGGAAGGGTCCTCACAGGGCTGCTGGCAGAAGGGAACTCTAAAAATAAGCCCATAGCTGGACTGGATGCAAAAAGGCAGCCTCGGATTTTGCCAGTGTGCTGGCTGCTTAGTGCCAGGAGAGAGAGGATGTGCGGAAGAGACTGCGCACAGAGCTAGACGGTAGAGGGTTGCGAATTCACACACTTTCTCAGGCACTTTTTTTTTTCCCTCTCTCTCCCCCTTAAACCGTTGCATTTGATTATTAAACCCAATACATAGGATTGCCCAACTGGAGTCACTCACAGACACTGCAGGGGAAAGCTGTTTTTGTGGAACCTGGGAAACAGAGCAGGGAGTAAAGATCAAAGAACCAGCTCTGGGCAGTTGACTCCCCCAAACCAGTATTAATGCAATAGGGTAAACAAAACCTAACTAATGGCTAGAGAGGACTTATAGCCTCGGAGGTCAATCCAGAAACACTACCACCCAGGGACTGAGCCACAAACTGTCTCTTCTGTAAACACAAATAAAGGCAGTCTGGGAAACAAATACTGCCTGCTTTAAAATCAGGACTGTGGTTTACAACACGGAGGAACAGTGTATTGCAGGGAACTTCAACACTCTCCTGAATACGTGACAGGACTAAGGCGTGCCAGACAGAAGAGTAGAAGAAGTGAAGGGCCTTCACTACTGCACATTTTTATTTTTTTATTTATTTTTTCTTCTTTTCACCTTTTAATTAAGAAACTATTTTTTTTCTTTTTTCATCACCTGATTTTACTTTTAATTACTACATTTTTATTTTTTACCAGTATTATTACTACTACAATTTTACCTTTTTTTTAAGTGTCATTTTATTTTCTCTTTATTTTGGGATTAGTGTTCTACATTCTAGTTTCATCTTTCCTTTAGCATCATTTTACTCTACCTCAACTTTACCTTTATGCCAAAACTCTCTCCCTCACTTTTCCCCTTTTGTTGTCCTCTTTCTCTTACCCTATTCCTGTTTTTAGATTTTCCCTATTCCTTCTTTTTACCCCGTTTAAATTTCACCCTACTTATATATCTAATTTCCAATCCCCTGCTCTAAATCCATATACACCTCTCTCTTATCTTTCTTCATTATTCAAATTTTTTTTCTCTCTGTTGTTTTGTTGTTGTTTTCTTGATTGTTGAATATATTGGGGGTTTTTATGCTTGTTTGTGAGATTGTTTTGTTTTTGCTTTTGCTTTTTCAGTTGTGTGGTTTTTTCCGGTTATTTTTTTTGCTTCTGTTTTCCTTCACCTCGCTTGATATTGGTTGTTGTTTGTAGATTGCATTCATCCCCAGTGATCTGTTGCTAGAATGTGTTGGGATTAGTGGCTGTTCTATTGGAATTTTCTCCCCATATAAACAGTTTCTTCCCCTCTTCTATTTCCTTCCCTTTCTTTTCTCTCTTAATTTTTTTCCTTTTACCAATTTCATTTTTGCACTCCTTTTTTTTTTCTTTCTTTTTATCTTTTTTCTTTTTTTATTCTTTCTTCCTTATCCCCTAATTCTCTTTGCTCTGGTGGTCACCTTTATTTAGGGTTATTAGTATCGTGAATACATTTGTGTTCAGTGCCTTGTGCGTTGTGCCTTGTTGTGTTGTGTTTTGTGCCTTTAAATCAATGCAGCAGAGCAAGAACTACATAACCAAACACCTGGAGAAGAGAGATCATGAGGAGACAAAGAAACAGCCGGCATATGAAAGAAAAACAGGCATTACCAGAAAAGGAAGTAAACGAAATGGAGGCAATGGAGGCAAGCAACCTGTCAGAGAAAGAATTCAGAGAAATGGTCATAAGGTGGATGAAAAGAATGGAAGACAAATTCAACAATATGTGTAAGAACCAAGAGGAAATGAAGAAGAACCAAGAAGAAATGAAAAATGACATTACTGCTATAAAGAATTCAATAGAAAGCATCAATAGTAGACAAGAAGAAGCAGAGGACTGCATCAGTGAGCTAGAAGACAAGATAGGAAAAAATACCCAAGCAGAGCAGCTTCTAGAAAAAAAAATTAAAAAGCAGGAGGAGAGCCTAAGAGAACTTTGGGAAAACACAAAACGAAACAACATATGCATAATAGGGGTGCCAGAGGGAGAGGAAACTAAGCAAGGAATAGAAAACCTGTTTGAAAAAATAATGACAGAAAACTTCCCTGATATAGGGAAGAAAAAACTCACACAAATACAAGAGGCTCACAGAGTCCCAAACAAAATGAACCCCAAAAGACCGACGCCAAGGCACATTATAATTAAATTGGCAAACACCAACAATAAAGAAAGAATCTTTTTTTTTTAATTAAATCTTTATTGTTCAGATTATTACAATTGTTCCTCTTTTTTTTCCCCCATAACTCCCCTCCTTCCAGCTCCCACCCCACCCTCCACCCTCACTCCCCACTCACTGTGTTCATCCATAGGTGCATGATTTTTGTCCAGTCACTTCCCGCATCTCCCACACCCCTTTTCCCCCCAAGAATAGTCAGTCTATTCCCTTTCTATGTCCCTGATTCTATTATAATCACCAGTTCATTCTGTACATCAGGTTATTTATTCACTTGATTCTTAGATTCATTTGTTGATAGATGCATGTTTGTTGTTCATAATTTGTATCTTTACCTTTTTCTTCTTCTTCCTCTTCTTAAAGGATACCTTTCAGCATTTCATATAATACTGGTTTGGCGGTGATGAACTCCTTTAGCTTTTCCTTATCTGTGAAGCTCTTTATCTGACCTTCAATTCTGAATGATAGCTTTGCTGGATAAAGTAATCTTGGTTGTAGGTTCTTGGTATTCAGCACTTTGAATATTTCTTGCCATTCCCTTCTGGCCTGCAAAGTTTCTGTTGAGAAATCAGCTGACAGTCGTATGGTATTCCCTTGTAGGTAATTGAGCCTCTTTCTCTTGCTGCTTTTAAGATTTTCTCTTTGTCTTTTGCTCTTGGCATTTTAATGATGATGTGTCTTGGTGTGGTCCTCTTTGGATTCCTTTTGTTTGGGGTTCTCTGCGCTTCTTGGACCTGTAAGTCCATTTCTTTCTCCAGATGGGGGAAGTTTTCTGCCATTATTTCTTGAAATAGGTTTTCAATATCTTGCTGTCTCTCATCTTCTGGCACTCCAATAATTCTGATATTAGACCGCTTAAAGTTGTCCCAGAGGCTCCTTACACTATCTTCACACTTTCGGATTCTTTTTTCATTTTGCTTTTCCAATTGGGTGTTTTTTGTCGAATCTTTGGTTTGATTATTGTGCTCCTCTGGTCTGCTATTGGGTATAATATTCTTTATTTCAGTCCGTGTATGCTTACTTTCTAATTTCTTTATCGTAGCATCGAGGGTCTCATTAGTTTTCGTGAGGTTCTGCACAAATTTATGGCAAGCCCTCAAAATTGCGATTCTTAGCTCCATATCCTCCATTTCTGTCATGTTTTTTTGTCTCCGCATCTTTTATGCTTTCTTGGTGCACCCCCTTGTGGTCTCTGTGCGCAGTCTTGTTCTAGCCAAGCCTTAATTGTTGTAGTTAACACTAGAGGGGTTTGACCACCAGGCCGACTGGCTATAGGAATCAGCTGTATGGAAAACGTCTGCCTTCTGGGGAGGCGCTAATCCAGCCTTTGCCTGAGGTGATCCGGCAAATGGCTGTGCGCAGGGTTTGGGCGGGGCGGGCTCAACAGGGCGGGCGGAGGGAGCAGTTATGGCCACGCTCAGTCCCATTCCCAGAGGCTCTGCTTCTCAGAACCCCGGCAGCCGCTGCAAACTTCGGAGAGAAAGCTGCCCTCAGGTTCCAACTGATGCCGGATAATCCCGCTTCTCCCGTTTGAGTCTGGGTCCCTAGAGACTCGCCCGGATCTGGAGCCCAGAGTCTGAGACTCACTCCCGACAGAAAACGACAACCGCGCCCTCAGCCACCAGCCCGCTTTGCGCGCGCACCTCGGTACCTTTGTATTTTCCACACTGCGCCGCCTCTGAGCCTCGATTTGTTGTTCTCTTTCCTTCTAGTTGTAGAGTCTCTCTTCAGCCAGCCTTCCTGTGGTTCTGGGTGATGTCCGTTCAGTCTTTTAGTTGTATTTTTGAAATGGTTGTTTGCGGCAGCGGTCTCCGGTGTTTACCTACGCCGCCATCTTCAGTTTCCGATCAAAGAAAGAATCTTAAAAGCAGCCAGAGAGAGACAGAAAGTAACCTACAAAGGATCCCCCATCAGACTAGCGACTGATTTCTCAACAGAAACACATCAGGAAAGAAGGGAATGGAATGAAATATACAAAGTCATGCAAAGAAAGGGTCTGAATCCAAGAATACTGTACCCAGCAAGGCTATCAATCAAAATTGAGGGTGAAATCAGGAACTTCACAGACAAAAAAGGACTACAGGAGTTTATTATCACCAAACCAGCAATGCAAGAAATGCTAAAGGGTCTGCTGTAAAAAGAAAAATAGGAAGTGAAGAAGGAACACAGGGGTAAAGAACAAAAATGGCAACAAACAAGTATCTATCAATAATAACTTTAAATGTAAATGGATTAAATGCCCCAATCAAAAGACATAGGGTAACTGAGTGGATAAGAAAACATGACCCATATATCTGCTGTCTACAGGAAACCCACCTCAGAAAAAAAGACGCACACAGACTGATGGTGAAGGGATGGAAAAGGGTTTTTCAGGCGAATTAAAATGAAAAAAAAGCTGGGGTAGCAACACTTATATCTGACAAATTAGATCTCAAAGTGAAGGACATAAAAAGAGATAAGGAAGGCCACTTCATAATACTAAAGAGAGCAATCCAACAAGAAGAAATAACTCTGGTAAACATATACGCACCCAATATAGGAGCACCCAAATACATAAGAAAACTTCTGGAGGAGATCAAGGGAGAGATTGACAGCAATACAATCATAGTAGGGGACTTTAATACCCCACTATCATCATTGGACAAATCCTCTGAACAAAAAATCAGCAAAGAAACATCAATCCTACATGACTCACTAGATCAGATGGAATTAATTGACATCTTCAGAGCATTTCACCCCAAAGCCACAGAATATACATTCTTCTCAAGTGCACATGGGTCATTTTCAAAGACAGACCATATATTGGGTCACAGGCAAAGTCTTTTTAAATTCAAGAAGATAGAAATAATATCAAGCATCTTCTCAGATCACAATGTCATAAAACTGGAAATCAACTACAATAAAAACAATCCAAAAAAATCAAACACATGAAGACTATATAGCATGCTATTAAACAATAACTGGGTTACCAGAGAGATCAAAGAAGAAATTAAAAAACATCATGGCAACAAACGACAATGAAAACACAACAATCCAAAACCTATGGGACACAGCGAAAGCAGTCTTGAGAGGAAAGTTCATAGCTTTACAAGCCTACTGCAAGAAACAAGAAACAATGAGAATAAATTACCTAACTCTACAACTCAACGAGCTAGAAAGAGAGCAACAAGAAAAGCCCAGTGTAAGCAGAAGGAAGGAAATAATAAAGATCAGAGCGGAAATAAACGACATAGAGACCAAAAAAAAACAATACAAAAGATCAACAAAACCAAGAGCTGGTTCTTTGAAAGGATAAACAAGATTGATGAACCTCTAGCCAGGCTCACCAAGAAACAAAGAGAGAGGACCCAAATAAACAAAATCAGAAATGAAAGAGGAGAAATAACAACAGACCCCACAGAAATACAAAGGATTGTTAAAAAATACTATGAACAACTCTACTCCAACAAACTAGACAACCTGGAGGAAATGGACATATTCCTAGAAAAATACAATCTTCCAAAACTTAATCAGGAAGAATCCAAAAATCTCAATAGGCCAATAACTATGGAAGAAATTGAAGCAGTCATCAAAAAACTTCCAGCAAACAAAAGTCTGGGGCCAGATGGCTTCACAGGGGAGTTTTACCAAACATTCAAGGAAGAACTAAAACCTATCCTCCTCAGACTATTCCAAAAAATTCAAGAGGAAGGTATACTTCCAAGCTCATTCTATGAAGCCAGCATCACCCTAATACCAAAACCAGATAAAGACAACACAATGAAAGAGAATTACAGGCCAATATCCCTCATGAACATAGATGCCAAAATCCTCAACAAAATTCTAGCAAATCGGATCCAGCAGTACATTAGAAAGATCATACACCATGACCAAGTAGGATTTATCCCAGGGATGCAAGGATGGTACAATATCCGCAAATCAATAAACGTAATACATCACATAAACAAATTGAAAGATTAAAAACCACATAGTCATATCAATTAATGTGGAAAAAGCATTTGACAAAATCCAACACCCTCTCTTGATAAAAACTCTCAGCAAGGTAGGAATAGAAGGATCATACCTCAACATAATAAAAGCCATATATGGCAAACCCATAGCCAACATCATAATCAATGGGCAAAAACTAAAACCATTTCCCCTAAGAACAGAAACAAGACAGGGATGCCCCCTCTCCCCACTCCTGTTCAACATAGTATTGGAAGTTCTAACCATTGTGATCAGACAAGAAGAAGAAATAAAAGGCATTCAAATTGGAAAAGAAGAAGTAAAACTGTCCTTATTTGCAGATGACATGATACTGTACATAGAGAACCCTAAAGACTCCATCAAAAAATTATTAGACTTAATAAATGAATTCGGCAATGTAGCAGGATACAAAATTAATGCCAATAAATCTATGGCATTTCTTTATACCAATAGTGAACTTACAGAAAGTGAGACTAAAAAAGCAATCCCATTTACCATCGCACCAAAAAAATTAAGATATCTAGGAATAAACTTAACTAAGGAGGTAAAAGACTTATATGTGAAAAACTATAGGACACTGAAAAAAGAGATAGAGGAAGACATAAACAGATGGAGGAACATACCGTGCTCATGGATTAGTAGAATCAACATCATCAAAATATCCATACTACCCAAAGCAATCTATAGATTCAATGCAATCCCCATCAAATTACCAACGGCATATTTCAGATCTAGAACGAATGTTCCAAAAATTCATCTGTTATAAAAAAAGACCTGAATAGCTGCAGCAATCCTTAGAAAGAAGAACAAAGTAGGTGGGATCTCAATACCAGATATCAAGCTGTATTACAAAGCCACTGTTCTTAAAACAGCTTGGTACTGGCACAAGAACAGACATATAGATCAATGGAATAGAATAGAGATCCCAGAAATCAACCCAAACCACTATGCCCATTAATATTCAACAAAGGAGGCAAGAGCATACAATGGAGTCAAGACAGTCTCTTCAATAAATGGTGTTGGGAAAATTGGACAGATACATGCAAAAAGATGAAACTAGACCACCAACTCACACCACACACAAAAATAAACTCAAAAAGGATAAAAGACTTAAACGTAAGACGGGAAACCATGAAAATACTAGAGGAATCCACAGGCAGTGAAACTGCAAACATATGCCGAAGGAATTTCTTCTCTGATACTGCTCCTTGGGCAATGGAAACTAAAGAGAAAATAAACAAATGGGACTACATCAAAATAAAAAGTTTTTGCACAACAAAGGAAACCATCAACAAAACAACAAGAAGGCCCACTGCACAGGAGAACATATTTGCCAATGATATCACCGATAAGGGTTTAATCTCCAACATTTACAGGGAACTCATGCAACTTAACAATAGGAAGATAAACAATCCAATCAAAAAATGGGCAACGGACCTAGATAGACACTTTTCGAAAGAAGACATACAAAAGGCCGAAAGACATATGAAAACATGCTCAAAGTCACTAATCATCCGAGAGATGCAAATCAAAACAACAATGAGGTACCATCTCACACCTGTCAGAATGGCTATCATCAACAAATTAACAAACGACAAGTGCTGGAGAGGATGTGGAGAAAAAGGAATACTTGTGCACTGCTGGTGGGAATGCAGACTGGTGCAGCCACTGTGGAGAACAGTATGGAGTTTCCTCAAAAAACTAAAAATGGAACTCCCATTTGACCCAATGATCCCACTTCTAGGAATATATCCCAAGAAACCAGAAACACCAATCAGAAAAGATTTATACACCCCTATGTTCATAGCAGCACAATTCACCATAGCTAAGATTTGGAAACAGCCTAAGTGCCCATCAGCAGATGAATGGATTAAAAAACTATGGTACATCTGCACAATGGAATACTACACTGCGGTAAAAAAGAAGGAACTCTTGCCATTTGAAACAGCATGGATGGAACTGGAGAGCATTATGCTAAGTGAAATAAGCCAGAGAAAGATAAATACCACATGATCTCACTCATTTGTGGAATATAGAGAACAACATAGACTGATGAACAGGGACAGTTCCAAAGACAGAGAAACAGTGATCAGACTATCAATCCCCAGAGGGAAAGTAGGGGAGGGTGGGGGAAGGGGAAGAGATCAACCAAAGGACTTGTATGCGTGCATATAAGCCAAACCAATGAACATGAACAATAGGGGGATGAAAGCATGAGTGGGGGGGGAGGGAGGTTGGGGGTAAATGGGGGGGATGAGGACATACTTGTAATACCTTAACCAATAAAGAAATTAAAGTTAAAAAAATCAAATTGCGCTGTTCAGTGTTTCTCAGTGATTAGAGCATAAGCCCACACACAGGGTAAATGCACATACCTGGGTTGCTTCGATCCCCACCCTGATCAGAGAATGTGAGGGAGGAAACCAATCAATGTGACTCTCTCACATCAACGTTTCTCTCTCTCTCTCTCCTCTCTCTCTATCGCCCTTCTCCCCACCCTCCCTATCTTCTCTCCCTTCCTTCCTTCTATTCTCTCTGAAAGTGGAAAAAATATCCTTGTGTGAGGATTTGAAAAAAAATTAAATACAAGCTTTTGAAGGAAGAACAGCACCTTACTGGGCAAAAAAAAAAAAAAAAAAAGCAAACAAAAACATCATTTTTTACCGCACCTATCACAGAAGTTTTAACAATATGAAGTTTCTTTGAAATACATAATTTACTTATTCAGATTAGTTGTATAATGAATACAATTAAGTAATCTACAATTGCACTGTTGTAATCCAAAGCAACCAATAGCTGTGTCTTGCAATTCAATCACTATCCTATCTAATAAAGAGGGAATATGCTAATTGACCCTCACGCCATTGCAAAGATGGCGGCACCCACAGCCAATAAGGAGGAAATATGCTAATTGACTGCCACGCCCTCAAAGATGGCGGTGCCCACAGCCACAAGATGGCCAGCAGGGGAGGGCAGTTGTGGGCGAACAGGCCAGTAGGGGAGAGCAGTTAGGGACAACGGGGCCTGCAGCAGAGGGAGGGCAGTTGGGGGGACCAGGCCTGCAGGGGAGGGCAGTTAGGGGCAACCAGGCCAGCAGGGGAGGGCAATTGGAGGCGACCGGGCCAGCAGAGGAAGGCAGTTGGGGGAAACTGGGCCAGAAGGGGAGGGCAGTTGGGGGTAACCGGGCCAGCAGGGGAGCAGTTAAGCATCCATCAGGCTGGCAGGAGAGTGGTTAGGGGGTGATCAGGCTGGCAGGCAGAAGCTGTTAGGGTCAATCAGGCAGGCAGGCAGGCGAGCAGTTGGGAGCCAGCAGCCCTGGATTATGAGAGGGATGTCCGACTGCCTATGGGATCGGGCCTAAACGGGCAGTCAGACATCCCCCAAGGGGTCCCAGATTGGAGAGGGTGCAGGCTGGGCTGGGGGACACGCCCCCCCATACACAAATTTCATGCACCGGGCCTCTAGTATCTAATAATAGAGGGGGGAAAAACAGAAACTAAAACAAACATCTAATAGCATATAAAGAACAAATATAGAGAGGAATATCAAGTTTTTTCTAATATTTGGTGATATGCTGAGTGAGAGCTTCTAAATTCTCAACATCTCTCCTCATCCCCCACTCTACATATGACTTCATTCTAGACAAGATCAAGAAAGAAAAGAGCAAAAATTTCATTGGGAAAATTACTCAAATCAGTTTCACAACCTAATTGCTACTAAAGATAAAGAACCTCATCTCTAAATTTTATCTACCTTCAAAGCACTAAAGCTCACTAAAATGATAACCAGAATAGTCTTTGCACACAGAAGAGCCATAATAAATGCTCAATAAGCAAATGTACAACCCATACCACTCCAGCTGAAACTAGATAGCAAACAAGGCACACCAGCCAGAGTTAATAATGAATTAATTTCCAGGAAAATATGAGTTAACTAAAAATAAATTTTCGCTTTGCAAAATTCTTTGAAAAAAAATTGTTGTTGAATAGTACACACTTCATTCTTAGCAAAATTATTTCTGAAACCAGTATTACAAATTAAATGACATACTACCTCAAAATTTGGAGATTTATAAGACATTTATAATGATCCTATATAACAGTGATGGCGAACCTATGACACGCATGTCAGAGGTGACACGCGAACTCATTTTTTTTTGGTTGATTTTTCTTTGTTAAATGGCATTTAAATATCTACACTAATAAAAGAGAAACATGGTAATTGGCGTACGACCGCTACCCTTCCCATTGGCTAATCAGCGTATCCTTATGCAAATTAACTGTCAGCCAAGATGGCGGCCGGCAGCCATGCACTGAAGTGAGCAGGGAGGTTTGCTTCCTCCAGGAACTGAAGACTCCAACGTTCCCCGCCTCACTTGCCGGACTCTCAACTGCAACTCTAAGCAACTATTACTATGTTGCAAATAAGAAGCTAAACAAAACTGGCTTTCAGTCAGCCCTGGACCGCAACATTGTATCGATGTTTTCAGCAGCGAGGCCTCAGAGCTAAAGCTGGCCCAGAATAAAAAAAAAAAAAAAAGAAAACAAGGAGCTGTTGGGAGCTTTTAGTCAACTGCCAGCGGGAAAACAGCCCTCAGCTCCTCAGCTAGGCTGGCCAGGCACCCCAGTGGGGACCCCCACCCTGATCCAGGACACCCTTCAGGGCAAACCAGCCAGCCCCTACCCATGCACCAGGCCTCTATCCTATATAGTAAAAGGGTAATATGCCTCCCGGCACCGGGATCAGCGGAGCAGCAAGGCTCCTGGCACTGGGATCAGCGTGACGGGGCAGCGCCCAAACCCCCTGATCAGCCCTGCTCTGTGCCTAATAGGGGGGAGCTCCCCAATCCCTCGATTGCCCTGCAGCTCTGTGTGTGACAGGGTGCAGCACACCAACTCCCTGATCGGCCCTGCTCTGTGTGTGACAGGGTGCAGTGCACCAACCCCCCACCCCCACGGGCCCTGCTCTGTGTGTGACAGGGTAGAACCATAACCTCTCCATCGGCCCTGCCCCGAGTGTGACAGTGGTGGTGCCCCAACCCCCTGATCGGCCCTGCTCTGTGGGTGATAGAGGGTGGTGCCCCAACCCCCCTCCACGGGCCTTGCTCTGTGTGTAACGGGGTAGAGCCATAACCTCCCCATTGGCCCTGCTCTGAGTGTGACAGGGTGCAGCGCCCCAACCCCTTGATCCGCCCTGCTCTGTGTGTGTGACAGGGGGCGATGCCCCAGCTCCCCTATCGGCCCTGCTCTGTGAGTGACAGGGAGCAGCGCCCCAACCCCCTGATTGGCCCTGCTCTGTGAGTGACAGGGGGCAGCGCCCCAACCCCCTGATCGGCCCTGCTCTGTGCGTGACAGGGGGTGGCGCCGCAACCTCCCCATTGACCCTGCCTTGAGTGTAACAGGGGGCGGTGCCCCAACCCCCCAATCAGTCTATCCTGAGCGTGACTGAGGGTGGCATTGCAACCTCCCGATCCGCCCTGCTTTGTGCATGATGGAGCGGCGCCCCAACTCCCCAATCAGCCCTGCTCTGAACCTGACCAGGGGCTGCACTTAGGGATTGGGCCTGCCCTCTGCCACCCAGGAGCGGGCCTAAGCCAGCAGGTCGTTATCTCCCAAGGGGTCCCAGACTGTGAGAGGGCACAGGCCAGGCTGTGGGACCCCCCCCACCCCCCCCCCCCGCCGAGTGCACAAATTTTTGTGCACCGGGCCTCTAGTATAAAATAAATATCAAAAATATAAATCTTTGTTTTACTATGGTTGCAAATATCAAAAAATTTCTATATGTGACACGGCACCAGAGTTAAGTTAGGGTTTTTCAAAATGCTGACACGCCGAGCTCAAAAGGTTCACCATCACTGCTATATAATAAAAGGCTGATATGCAAATAGACCGAATGGCAGAACAACCAAACAACTGGTTGCTATGATGTGCACTGACCACCAGGGGGCGTGTGCGGAACATGGCGGGCGTTGGCCGAGGTGGGATGGTGGAGCAGGTGAGTGGGGTCACCAGACCAAGGCAGGCACCAGTCACTGTCATTGGGGTGAGCCTCTGATGGTTACTGAAAATTCTTTGCTCACACCCACTGCCAGCGCTGGCCCCACTCACACCCATTGCCGGTGCCAGAGCCACTGCTCGCACCCACTGCCAGCGCCAGCCCCACTTCCACCACAGCTGGTGCCGGAGCTGCCGCTCGCACCCACTACCGGTGCCCAGCACTGGTCCCAATCACTCAGCACCATCAGCAGGTGCAAGCGGCAGCTGCCGGCCCTGATCACCCATGAGGGCTTCTCCACCTCTTCCTGCTCCTGAGGGGCGATCAAGGCAGCAGCGGCGCTCACACCCAATGCTGGTGCCAGCCCCAATCGCTGTGCACCATTAGCAGATTCGAGCGGGGCCAGCGCCAGCAGAAGTGGGGTTGCCGGCAGACAGGGGACCAGGGAGGGGGGCCACGGCGGGAGGGGCCAAGCGGGGGCGCGGAGAATGGGCTGAGACCCACCCCTGTGCCTACCACAGCCTCGCGGTCCACAGTTCCTTTCAAGGTGCATGAATTTGTGCACTGGGCCCCTAGTGTCTTATAAAATGTAACTTTCAGCACTGATTTTGTTATTCTATTTCAGTGGTTCTCAACTTTCCTAATGCTGCGACCCTTTAATACAGTTCCTCATGTTGTGGTGACCCCCAATTTCATTGTTACAAATTAAACATAATTAAAGCATAGTGATTAATCTCAAAAACGATATATATAATTAAATATGTATTTTCCAATGGTCTTAGGCAACCCTGTGAAAGGGTCGTTCGACCCCCAAACGGGTTGTGACCCACAGGTTGAGAACCGCTGTTCTATTTCATCCTCAGCCCACTCTAAAAGCCAATTAGAAAGATTTTCACAAATTTTCAAAAAGTCTGAAAAACCATATACTATATATGCAGACCTTGTACTATAAATGGATAATCAAAAACTTTTTAAGGCCCTCACTACCCCGTTTCCACTACTGAAAACTAAGAACTTACCACATAACAAATAAAGTGAGAATGTATATTTGTAAATGACAAGAACTACTTCATGGGGGGAAATTTTTTTTTTTTTTAAATTTCATGGAAAGCATCCCAGGATTCCCTGCAAGTTTTCATGCTTGACCACTTAGCTTATCATATACTCTTTCTAGGTGATCACATTTATTCCCTTAATTTTAATTATCCCCCAATGCTGACAATAATGAAACTCTAATTCTAATCCAGATCTCTGCTGAACTTCAAATGCCTACTTTCCTGTCCTGCTAAATATCTCCACCTGAATTGCCTTGAAAGCACCTCAAAGTTAGCTTATTCAAAACCAAATTCATTATCATTTCTCAGAAACCTTTCACCCATCTGCAATCTCTATCTCAAAGTATAGAAACACCTCACACCCATCTTGCCTAAATCCAAAATATCACCTCTCTTCCTTAACCTTCACATCCAAAGATCACATTAATTCAATCACCTACATAAATTCTGAATCTATCCTTTCTCCATCTCCTTTGCCACTATCTTAGTTCAAAGTACCATCATCTCTCACCTAACCTACTTTAGCATCCTACACCTCTACACCCACATTTCCAATTGCTTCCTAATTGGTTTCCCAAAGCACCTGAAATAAATCATATCCAAAATCAAACCCTTCATTTATCACCTTTTACTGTCCCAAGGGAAAAGCTTTTATTTTCTATGTTCTCTAACTTAGTTAATAATAACCCTCATTTATTAAAAATGTCAGTTAAAATCTAACAGGAATAAATATTTGTACACCAATTTTCATAGCAGCATTATTCACCATAGCTAAAATTGAAAACCACCCAAATGTCTGCTGATGGGCGAATAAACAAAATGTGGTATATACATATAATGGAATATTATTCAGCCTTTAAAAGAAATGAAATTCTAACACATGCTACAACATGGATGAACCAAGAAGCATTATGCCACATGAAAGAAGCCAGACACAAAAGGACCAATATGTATAAAACTCCACCTATATGAGGTACTTAGAATAATCAAATTCATAAAGATAAAAAATAGAATAGTGGTTACCAGAAGCTAGGGGGAAGGAAGAATTGTGAGTTACAGTTTAACGTTACAGTTTCAGTTTGGGATGATGAAAATACTCTGGAGGCCCTGGTCAGGTGCTCAATTGGTTAGAGCATCTTCTGGATACACCAAGGTTGTGGGTTCCATCTCTGGTCAGGGCACATACAAAAATCAACCAATAAATGCATAAATGACTACAGCCGTGGGCAAACTATGGCCCGCAGGCCAGATCCGGCCCGTTTGAAATGAATAAAACTAAAAAAAAAAAAAAGACCGTACCCTTTTATGTAATGATGTTTACTTTGAATTTATATTAGTTCACACAAACACTCCATCCATGCTTTTGTTCCGGCCCTCCGGTCCAGTTTAAGAACCCATTGTGGCCCTTGAGTCAAAAAGTTTGCCCACCCCTGGACTAGAACAACAAATAGATGGTTCTCTCTCTTCCTCTCTGTCTCTCAAATCAATAAATAAATATTTTCAAAAAAGAAGAAAACTGTCTTAGCTGGTTTGGCTCAGTGGATAGAGCATTAGCCCGCAGACCAAAAGGTCCCGGGTTCAATTTTGGTCAAGGGCACATACTTCAGTTGCAGGCACCTCCCCAGCCCAGGCCCTTGTTAGGGCTCATGCAGGAAGCAACCAATTGATGTGTCCCTCTCACATAGATGTTTCTCTCTGTCTTTCCCTCTTTTTTACACTCTCTAAAAATCAGTGGAAAAATATCCTTGGGTGAAGATTAAAAAAAAACAAAAAAGATGCCCTGGCTGGTTTGGCTCAGTGGATAGAGCGTCGGCCTGTAGACTGAAGGGTCCCAGGTTTGATTCCGGTCAAGGGCACATGCCCGGGTTGCCCACTGGATCCCCAGTAGGTGGCATGCAGGAGGCAGCGGATCAATGATCCTTTCTCATCGTTGGTGTTTCTATCTCTCTCTCTCTCTCCCCCTCTCCCTTCTTCTCTGAAACCAATAAAAATATATTTTAAAAAAAGAAAGCAAAATATCCTAAGGTGAGGAAAGAGGAGGAGGAGAAAGAAGGGAGGAAGAGGGGAGGGGGAGGGGAAGGGGAAGAAAACAGCCTAGAGACAGACAGTGTCACAGTGGCACAATATAAATGTGCTTAATGCCACTGATTTGTATTCTTTAAAGAGGTAAAATGGTAAATTTTATATCACAATTTAAAAATGGCTTTAAATTTTAAAAGCCAACTGAATCTCAAGTTGATGGTATAGCCACACAGAAAATAAATATCTCAAGTAATTTAAGAACACAGCGTTTTGACTACATAACCTTAGTGAGATATAGTATAAGGAAAAAAAAAAAAGGCTAAAAAAAGTAAAAAAACATTTAGTAACTTATTACTAGTAATGTTAATATTGTTATTTTAAAGCTATTTTATATATATATAGTTAGAAAAATTAATTATGCTAATGTTACAAACCAAGAAATCCACTATAAGATAAAAAAGATTAAAATACAAAATCAAAGAAGTAAAAACCATTTTATAATCTTATATTTGAACTCATTTTGTTTGCTTTTATATATCTTTAAATATGTATTTTAAAATATATTTACTTGATTCTTGTCACTTAAAAGTTTTGAAGAAATGGCTGATTCCAGGCATAGAGGAGAATTTTTACAAGATAAACGTAGGACATGGTGTGCCAAAAAGCAAAGAAGCTATCAAAAATTAATAGGGTCCTGTCAAAATGACAAGTCACTTTGGAGGCACTTCTACTAGCTAAAGCTAGGACAATCTGCAAATCAAAATTCACATTGACCTCCAATGACTGAAAGCCACTAAATATCTATAAACCCATGAATTCATAAAAATAGTATATTAAAAAAATCCTTAAGTTCTCTTTTCTCAAGGAAAAGGTCAAAAAACAAATAAAACCTGTTGATCACTACTAGAGTAGTATAACAACTCTTATTCTGAAAATTAGTAATTAAATGAAAAGAATTAAGCATTCATCCTGACTTTCCAGTATGCACTGAAATTCATGGTAACCAAACAGCCATGGTTGATGTTGGAAAGTTCTTTACAGAAAAATGTCAATCTATACAAGAAAGAATAAAAACTTTAGAAAATCACCATTTTATAACATTTGATAACATCAGTTTCCAACTTAAATGACATAAAACCTTCCCTGAATCTCCCTCCTTCAGATAAATCTTTCTGTCCTTTAAATTCTTTTATCTCTTATTTATACTTTTCTTGTAACATCATATCTAATAAAGAAGGACTATGCTAATTGACCCTCACAACATCACAAAGATGGCGGCGCCACAGCCAATAAGGAGGGAATATACTAATTGACTGCTCCGCCCTCAAAGATGGCAGCACCCACAGCCAATAAGGAGGGAATATGCTAATTGCTGGCCCACCCTCAAAGATGGCGGCACCCAGTCCCCTCAGCCCCACTAGGGCAGCGGGCCTGGCCGCTCCGCACGCCTGCCTCCAGAGTCCCCCAGACCCCTCAGCCCCCCAACCGCCCAGGGCCGGCCCAAGGCCAGGCAAGCCTCGGATGTTGGCTGCACAGCCACCCAGGGCCCCCTGAGGCCCAGGTAACAGGGCCGGCTGAGGCTTGCGCTGCCAGTAGTGGCAGCAACAGAGGTGTGATGGGGCATTGCCTTCCCGATTGCCGGGTCGCCTCCCGCCCCTGAGGTCTTCTGGACTGTGAGAGGGGACAGGCTGGGCTGAGGGACGCCCCCCTCCAGTGCATGAATTTCCATGCACCGGGCCTCTAGTGTACTTATAATACAAGGAAAAAGAAAGTAGTGTCTACTGTAGATTGTTACAGTGATAGCCCTCAATAAATGCTCTTGTTTAGTCTTCTCCCACATGGACTCTAGACTGGCCATACTCCCTTACCCTGGTTGATGGTGGAGTAGCAAATGAGATAAAAACAGAGACTTGACAAAGTGCTTTCACAATGGGATTTGCCCTCTTATTGCTGGAAATTCTCCTGCCATTTAACATAAGCCAAGGCTAGCCTTGGACATGTGTGGCCCAATGAATATAATCTGCAATCTGAATGAGGCCACTTAGACTACCCATCTCAATCAAACCAACAGGTAAGTCCAGCTATATGAGAACTCCAAGAGAGAGCAGCAAAAGAACTACTCAGCTAAGCTTAGTACAAATTGTTGATCTATAGAATCTAGAGCAAATAAAATGTGGTTGTTTTAAGCCAGCAGTCGCTAACCTTTCAGACCTCACGGACCACCAGTGGTCCACAGACAACTGGTTGGAGAGCGCTGCTCTAAAGGTTTCCTTAAACCAGCGATCGCCAACCTTTCAGACCTCACGGACCACCAGTGGTCTGCGGACCACCAGTTGGTGATCACTGTTTTAAGCCAAACCAAAGTTTAGGGGTGGTTTGTTATACAGCAATAGCTATAATTACATACAGTAGATGCAATGTCATATCTTCAAACCTTTTTTGAGGATAATAACCCTATTGAGATATTCACCACAATTCCTAGTAAGGACACAATAAAAGTGTCCAACTGAATTTAACCAACACATAGTAGCTTTCATTCTTTAAAAAAGGCTTACATTGTTAGTGGGAGTATAACTAAATACAAAATATGTACAAACTCTCTGGCTCATTGCTAAGTGATTACCCAGTGGATAAATTCACAAAAGTACCATCTATCCTAATATGTAAAAACCCTGGATCTGTAACGACCGGAGGTTTGACCAGCTGGAAGTCAGTCCTGCAGTCAGCGCTGGGTTGCCATGGCAACCAAGCATTACTGCTGCAGCTGCAGGTGCAGTGACCCACCACTGACTGCTGAGGGGGCTGCGAATCAAGCCTGAAGTGAGGCCTGAAGAGAGAAGCAGGGTCTGATCTGTAGCCTCTGTAGCAGCTGTTGATCAGCACTTGCCGCTCTCTTTCTCTTCAGCAGCCACGCCTCCATTTCTCTCCAGGGCTCCACCAGGGCTG
Source organism: Myotis yumanensis (assembly GCF_028538775.1). Taxonomy (NCBI): domain Eukaryota; kingdom Metazoa; phylum Chordata; class Mammalia; order Chiroptera; family Vespertilionidae; genus Myotis; species Myotis yumanensis. Next base: position 126,206,958 of record NW_027223754.1, on the reverse strand, counting down.
CTGATCAGCCCCACCTTTCTGATCAGGCCCCATTGATAGGCCCAGAGAAACTGACTGGCATAGAAACCAACCAATCAGAACCAAATCTGGGTGAAGTGTGAGGAGCCAATGGCTGCCTAGGATGTGGAGCTTTAGACACTGACTGGCATAGGAACTGACCAAGCAGAACCAAATCTGGGTCAACTGTGAGGAGCTAATGGCTGCCTAAGAGGCAGAGCTTTTGACACTGACTGGCATAGAAACCGACCAATCAGAACCAAATCCGGGTGAACTGTGAGGAGCCAATGGCTGCCTAGGAGGTGAAGCTTTTGACGCTGACTGGCATACAAACCAACAAATCAGAACCAAATTGGCCAACAGAGGTGGGGAATTGGGGGCAAAATCAGGCCAGCAGGGAAGGGCAGTTAGGGGTGATCAGGCAGGCAGAGGCAGTTAGGGGCGATAAGGCCAGCAGGGAAGGGCAGTTGGAGGCAAGATCAGACCAGCAGGAGAGGGCAGTTGGGGGGGACCAGGCCTGCAGGGGAGGGCAGTTAGGGGCCATCAGGCTGGCAGGAGAGGGCTGTTGGGGGCAATTGGGGGGCAGGAGAGCAGTTAGGTGTTAATCAGGCCGGCAAGCGAGCAGTTAGGGGGTGATCAGGCTGGCAGGCAGAAGCAGTTAGGGGCAATCAAGCAGGCAGGCAGGCAAGTGGTTAGGAGCCAGCGGTCCCGGATTGTGAGAGGGATGTCCGACTGCATGAAATTTTGTGCATGGGGGGGAGGTATCCCTCAGCCTGGCCTGCACCCTCAGGGATCAGGCCTAAACTGGCAGTCAGACATCCCCCAAGAGGTCCCAGATTGGAGAGGGTACAGGCTGGGCAAGGAACAACCCCCGCCCCAGTGCACGAATTTCGTGCACCGGGCCTCTGATATATGTACAAGCATGTTTATTGCAGTCTTGTTTATAATAGCAAAACTGGCAACAAACTAAATGTCCTTCAATAGGAGGTTAGTTAAATGTTTATAATACACACAATTGAATATAATGTTGTTATCCTATACAATAAAAGGCTAATATGCAAATCAACCAAATGGCAGAATGACCGGTCACTATGAAGTGCACTGACCACCAGGGGGCAGACACTAAACACAGGAACTACCCCCTGGTGGTCACTGCACTCCCACAGGGAGAGTAGGGGTCAGCCAGAAGCTGGGCTCACTGCTGGCGAGCGCAGCAGTGGTGGTGGGAGACTCTCCTGCCTCTGCTGTAGGAGAGCAGTAGGAGCAAGGGGTACTGGACTGCAAGAGGGCGCAGGCTGGGCTAAGGGACACCCCCGCCCCCAGTGCACAAAATTTCATGCACTGGGCCTCTAGTTAAAAATAAACAATAAGAGGTAGGTCTGAAAGTGCTAATTCTAAAAGATCTCCAAACTATATTAAGTGAAAAAATTCAAATTTATATGAAGAGTATGATTATATTTGTACTAGTGGCCCGGTGCATGAAATTTGTGCACGGGGGGGGGGGGGGGGGGGGATGTCCCTCAGCCTGGCCTGCACCCTCTCCAATCTGGACTCCCCGGGGGATGTCCGACTGCCAGTTTAGGCCCAATCCCACATCCCTCTCGCAATCTGGGACCACTGGCTCCTAACTGCTCACCTGCCTTCCTGCCTGATTGCCACTAACCACTCTACCTGCTGGCCTGATAGCCCCCAACTGCCCCCCACTGCTGACCTGCTCGCCCCCAACTGCCCCTCCACCAGCCTGCTTGCCTCCAACTGCCCCCCCCCCCTCTGGCCTGCTAGCCCCCAACTGCCCCCTGCTGGCCTGCTTGCCCCCAACTGCCCTCCCCGCTGACCTGGTCACCCCCAACTGCTCCCCCCGCCGCTGGCCTGATCACCCCCACCTGCCCACGGGTACCCTCACAGGTAGCAGGTGCTGATTAGGGGAGGAGGGCATGATTGTTTCCTGGGACTGTAGCTATGGGAGCTTTGCAGAGGGTTTGGCAGGCCTTGGAGGGGCAGACTCTGACCAGCAGCCCTGTAGAGGTGGCAGGGGGGTTGGTAGGAGGTGCTAGGGGGGACAGCGAGGCTGAAGGGGGAGTAACTGTCAAACCTCCACGCTTGGCACCATTCTTTAAAGGTGGTTGCTCAGGGCGGGGCTCCAATCTCCTAGAGTGGGGTGGGCTGGGCCAAGGCAGGGCCAGGCAGGCTAGGAGGAAGGATTTAGGTGCGGCCCCAGATGAGGTTCAGTGTGCTTCTGCTGCAGAGACAGTGCTGCTGCTGTCTGGGGTGGAGGTTGGGGGGGACGGGTCTGACCTTGGGGGGCCACTCAGGCCTGCCTCCACCCTGGTCTGGAGTTGTAGGGAGGAGCAGCATGCCCGGCCCCAGCAGGAGGGCCTGGCAGCGGCAGGCCACGGGCCCCGGGTGCCTCGGGGCGCTGATGGATAGTCGCTGGCATGCTATTGTTGTGGGTGCCTCTGGCGGGGGTGGCGGGGGAAGAGATCGGGAGTTGGAGGTGTGGGCTGTAGCTACCCCTGAGGCTGGGTCTTCTCCCAGTACTGTCAGCCTCCCCATCCCCCCAAGGGTACGGGGTCTGGGGTAGGGTGTCTGTGCAGGGGGACTGGAAGAGCTCCCCGTGGCCGGTTCTTCTTCCTTCTTTGCAGTCCAGGCTCCTGTCAGGTGCTCTCCTCAGACCCCTTAGAACTTGGCTCCGGCCACCCAGCCCTTCCATGGCTCCCTGCCACCCCCACCTCACTAGGCTCTCCAGGGGTTCCCGCCTGTCAGGAGGCGCCCAGCTCCGGGCAGCGTGGTCCTGGGGCTGGGGGTGGGGGTGTGGGGGACAGCTCCAGTAAAGTTTAGTAAACCCTGGGTCTGCTTCTGGATTTGGCTGTGGGGCCACGGGATGTCTGCCTGGGCAGGATGAAAGTACGCGACCCGGGGTCCTGCCCTGCGGCCCCACACCCCCGCTCACCTTGTTGACCGGTCGTGATTGGGATACCGTTAGAACCAATTAGCATATTACCTCTTTATATATATAGATAATGTTAGTGAATATATACATCAAAAAATGTGGAAAAGTACACAAGAAACTATTAGAAATAATTATTGGAGAAAGAACCTTCCACTTTTTGTTTTACGCCTTCTGTTCTAATCTGAACTAGATGTCAGCCTCAAACTTCATATAAAATTTAAGCCCTTTCCTGCTTGTTCTAAATCTTCAACCTTGAAAACAGTCACTAATACTCTTCATCCCAATCTCCATTATAATTCTAACACCTTTAATTTTGTCTCATAACTCATTTTTGCTAACTTCATTTTTGTCCTCAAGAGTTCCTTCTCATTTCTCCACTTTCTTCTTAAAGACTTACAATATTATGACCTTGACCTAGAAAAATTATAGAACCATATAATTCCACAGATGCTTTTCTATCCATCATAAAACCATGTACAATAGTAAGCTTCATTACAAATATACATTTAACTCTAATTCATTTATATCAGCTTTCAGCTAAGAACAATTCCTATTTTCTGAAATGTGAGAAATTCCACATAATCTAGTCATCTACAACTTTAATGATCAAGCAAATATAGTCACCTATGTTATTAAATTATTAATGCTAAATTGAGTGTGATCCTTATTCAATTTGTCTTTCAAAATGGCTGCTAAAAGCTATCCCCCTATTGCATCTGATTCCAGCTCTGTCCAAAATCTCTCACCACAAGTACACAATATACTTCTGCATCCTAAGTCTTTCCTGCCTAACTTACTGACACACCATACCACACTATGCCAGAGAAGGGGTTTAGAAGCATATACCTATCTAAATGCAACTGGCTCTTGTTTTCAGCAGGGCCTGTCAAGTATTCCAAAAACAAAAGTCCACCTAAATATAGGAACAGTGATTCAGAATTTAGAAATTGGAGTCACAAAGACCTGAATTCACCTGGTCTGCATGGCTTAGTGGTTGAGAGTCGACACATGAACCAGGAGGTCATGGTTCAATTCCCAGTCAAGGCACATTCCTGGGTTGCAGGCTCAATCCCTAGTGGGGGGCATGCAGGAGGCAGTCGATCAATGATTCTTTCTCAACATTGATGTTTCTATCTCGCTCTCACCCTCTCCCTTCCTGTCTGAAATCAAAAATATATTTTAAAAAAAGAAAAACCTGAATTCAACTTCCAGTTTACCCACTTAGAAGCTTTGTAAATTTACTTAACCCCTCTAAGCTTACCAAATTCCCATTTGTAAAGTGGAACTAATAATGTCAGCTTCACAGAATTGTTGTGAGGATGAAATAAAATAGAATTTGTAAAATGTTTGAATTAGCCCTAACCGGTTTGGCTCAGTGGATAGAGCATCGGCCTGCAGACTGAAGGGTCCCGGGTTCCGTTCCGGTCAAGGGCATATGCTGGGGTTACAGGCTCGATCCCCAGTAGGAGGCATGCAGAAGGCAGCCAATCAATGATTCTCTTTCATCACTGATGTTTCTCTCTCTCTCTCCCTCTCCCTTCCTTTCTGAAATCAATTAAAAAAAATTTTTTAAATAGAATAAAATGTTTGAATCAGTGCCTGGAATTTGGTAGATATACTCTCAAGAAGACACCTATTAAGTAAATCTCTCCAAGAAAAGACCTAGAATCAAAATTTAAAAGCTAGAAAGCAAATAAAAAATCAAGCATCTCAGAAATAATGTTACAACTGTATAACTTCAGAGATGAAGAAACTAACCCCTAGAAAGTATAACTGGCTTACTTGACATTACTCTGCTATCTAATGGTAGAGTTGCAATTAAAACTTAGGTTTCCCAGGTCCCAACTCAATAATCTAGAGAGAATACTACTGTCTAAAATGTTTCTAAATCATCCCTCTGATACTAATAAAGACACAATTTCTCTAATTTCAGCTTGTTCATTGATAAATTACAGGGACAGGACAAGATCATGGTCCTTAAAGCTCTAAAATTCTCATTCCGTGATTCATTTGGGCCCTAAATATACTTCCAATCTGTATTTGCTTAGCTTTCTTATGGATACTTTCAAAACTCTAAAACTTATTTGGTTATTAATAGTTACACAAAAGTAATTTACCTCTCAAAAGCAGCCCAGTTTAAAAAAAAAAAAAAAGCAACCAAGTCAGTAAGAGACCAACCAAGACTATTAAAACTAATCATAGATAAATTTAGTAAAACTAATTATAGATATAGTAACTAAATTGGGTTTACAGACATCATACAACTAACTCAATATTAAGTAAAAGAAAAGAAAAATTTTAAAATATCTAACATATAATTAATATTGATTTACATATTTTAAACAATTTTAGAGTACTGGATATTTTGATTCAACAAATATGAATAGACAGACACAAAAAAATACCAAAATAAGGGTTCATAGTCTAGTTTTGAGAGGCCACTTTTCATTTTTTAAGTCTGAAAATCACTTGAGGGAACTGGGAAAGGTGCTGATAATAAAATTTCCTAAGCAAAGCATCTATGGGCCATGTTCAAAATCCTAGCAAATACACTTGAAGGCATTTTACTTAGCACTGTAGAATCTAACAGAAATTCTTATCTACTGGCCATGGATTCCTATTATAAAAGATATGTAGAATACCAGTTTCAAAGAAGTAGAACACAACATTCATCCTGAATATAATCATCTTTTATGACACAAAAAAACTATCCAAAGCAGATGACCTGTAATTCAGGTTCCCAAGAAAACAAACCCTAAGACTGAAATCTGCAAGCAGAAGATTTATTGAGGTATGCTCTGAAGAACATCTGTGTGAACACAGGAGAAGTATGACTGGGCTCAGGCAGAAACAGAACAGTACTGATCAGTAACATAGTTTTAACAGGAGCCTCAGCTGAGTCCTAAAGCTAGGATGACCTTTCCCAGAAGTCCCTAATCAAAGAAAGGGAATGGTAATGTTTTGTATACCCCACATCAACAAGTGATTAAGGGCAGACTGCTTCTCGAAAGGGGATATAATCTTGAGTGAGGCAGCTTCCTTCTATAAGGGCAAGTCCCAGAGAAGGATACCCTTATGAGCCTTTGGCAGCCATGATTCCAGGCAGCTAAGAGAGTGTTCCTCTACCCTGAAGGGGGATCTAGGTGCACACCAAAGCATCCACTACAATGAACATACCTTACTTGCATTTGAGATACCCATAAAGGGCTACACACTAGGTGGAGAGAGATCTTTGTAGAAAAGGAGACCTACTATCTTATAAAGCCTAGTAGGTACCAGATGCTGTGATAGTCACTTTACATGAATTATCAAATTTTATCACTGAATGCTTGCTTCCTGAAGACACTGTTTTTTCTCAGCAAAGATGCTAGAAAATAGGGTTAAAGATCTGTTACATAACACACCTAAAATGCTACTTAGGGGTTGCAAATGATCTTCAAACTCAAAATCCTGGTACTTCCTTGGTTTTCAACTAACACTTTTACCCTGAAGAGTACTTTAGAAATCACTAGGTGATGCCCTCATTGGACAGAAAGAAAGCCAAGCCAAGAGAAACTCAATTGTTTACCTAAGATCATATTAGAGCAGAGGCAGAACCTGAACTCAGGCTTTTGATTCTATATTTAATGATTTCTTTACTTGCTGTGGTATCTTTATAGTACTCAAAACTTAAAACCAAAATAACCCTGAGGCATAAATCTTATTGGAAATCTCAGAATATCAACTTTCCCTAGATCATTACCATTTTGAAATCATGCACATAAGAAAATTCAGTTAAGGAAAAGTCAACTTTTATCTTTAATATCAAAATATCAAAAATATCTTTTATCTAAAATATAAAAAATATTTTATCTTTCTATTAATAATAATAATAATAGCTAACATATAACCTTTATGACAGGCACAACACCAAGCACTCTATTTACATCATTTAATCCTCGCAATAATCCTTTGAATAAAGTCAAAAGGATTGTTCCCATTTAGCCAAAAGGGAAAAAAATAAAGTTAAAGAAGCTAAACAAGTTTTTAACTAAGATCACAAGTGTAATAATGCACAGAGCTAGAATTCCACCTGACTTCAAAACTTGTACTCTTAACATTAAACCATCCACTATGCTACAGCCCCATGCTTCTCAATTTTCCATTTCTGAACCTTTCAAATTTTCATGACGCACATGATTTATTTTTATAACCAGAAATATATTATTTTATTATTATAGCAGACCCAAATTCCTCCTTGATGCTTCCACTTTATGGTGTTTTAGTATTTACCTCCATATTTCTAAGTAACATGCATATACAAATAGTTCTTCCTTTTTAAAACTTATACATTTGCCCTGACCAGTTTGGCTCAGTGGATAGAGCGTCGGCCTACGGACTCAAGGGTCCCAGGTTCGATTCCAGTCAAGGGTATGTACCTTGGTTGCGGGCACATACCCAGTAGGGAGTGTGCAGGAGGCAGCTGAATCGATGTTTCTCTCTCATCGATGTTTCTAACTCTCTATCCCTCTTCTCTTCCTCTCTGTAAAAAATCAATAAAAAATATATTTTTTTAAACTTATACATTTTATTTTATTGGTCATGTTTCAAAAACATTTCACCAAGCTCAAGATGCATATTCCCCCACCTTAGGGAAATTATAATGCTTTTAAATAAATCCAGGCAATCTTTCCACACAAAGCAAGTGGACACTAGTGTGATAAACTAGAAGAACATCAATGTTGTTTTGTTTATTTGCTTTTGCTGCAAAACAATAATGCAATTGGTATTTCATGGTAAAATCCTATATAAATTTCTTTTTTTTTTTTTTTTTGTTGACTTAAAATATTTTAATTGGTAACATCTTTTTTTCCTACTTTTTTTTTTTTAAAATTTTTCGCTTAAAGTATTACAAAGGGTATTACATAAGTGTCCTTTCCCCCCCCCCCCCCGCCCTCTAAGTATAGTACGCTGCATCTAATAATGAAGAAGTGAAAGAAAAATATTTAAAATAATTATTCTGTGTTGGAATTTGAAATTCACTTTGCTTTTGTGGATTTACATAGAATGTCAAGTCTTTGGGATTAGATAGTACAATGGATTTCTGAAAAGTTTGAATAATTTGTTTACATGGTTTACAATATTTGTTAAAAGTTTAAGATTTTAAAATAGGTTTAAAAATACTGTTCTATAATGCAAAATAGAAATTTATCTGTCTTTACAAAAAAAAGAAAGAAAGAAAGAAACATATAGAGCCCTGTAATGGAGGTCCTGAACAGCACTGCATTGTATCTTTCAAAGCTTTTCAATAAAAATGTCTCCGAGGCTTAGCTCCATATTAAATTTTTGGTTTTGAATTTCCATGAAATTCCATATTTCTAATTGCTAAGTGCATCCAGCATGATCCTATTTTTGAGCTAACTTGATGAACCCTTTATTCCTAGAACCTAATAAACCTACTCATAATTCTTATTACTGTTTCAGAACCATGACATAGCTTATCTCTATAATGATCTGTAAAAGATGAGTTTCATGGTGCCACAACTGTATCATATGACCCCCACTCCACTCCTAACTTCAGATGACTAAACCAGCAATGAACACCTGACCCTGAGGAAGCAATTCTGTTGGCTAGTTAGAGACCAATGCATGACCCAACAAGAAAAGATGAGAAGGATATTTCAGATTCTTCTCTTAAAATTTGGGAATTGAGACATTGGGCCAGTTGGTTATATAAAGGTAGGTGACAAGCAAGTAGGATCATGTGGTCGGGTGCCAATTTGAGGTCTTTATTGAGTAAGCAGCAGCAAAGAAGATGGATGCAGAAATGCAGACACAAGATGCCAGTGGTACATGACTGAGTGTGAGAAAGAGGGAAGAGCTACCTCTAACACCATTCTAGGTCCCATTCTCTAGAGCAGCGGTTCTCAACCTGTGGGTCGCGACCCTTTGGGGGTCGAACGACCCTTTCACAGGGGTCGCGTAAAACCATAAGAAAACACATATATAATTACATATTGTTTACAGTAGCAAAATTACAGTTATGAAGTAGCAACGAAAATAATTTTATGGTTGGGGGTCACCACAACATGAGGAATTGTATTAAAGGGTCGCGGCATTAGGAAGGTTGAGAACCACTGCTCTAGAGACCCAAGAGAACAACAAATCTTATTCTTTGGTCACTTTGAAACCTCACAATAAATTCCCCTTTCAACTTAAACTGATTTGGTAAAATTTGTGATCCTTGAAAATAAAAAGCATTTATTATATTGTCCAAGGGTGGCAGATTGCATTCATGCATTTACTATTTAATTTCTGTTTCCTTTCCTCCATATTTCTTAGATGAGTAGCCTGTGCTATTTTTTACTTACTTTGAGTAGTCTGTGCTATTTTTTACTTATTTTAATATTTTTTAATTTTTGCCCGGCCGGCGTGGCTCAGTGGCTGAGCATCAACCTATGAACCAGGAGATCACAGTTCGATTCCCGGTCAGGGCACATGCCTGAGTTGTGGGCTAGATCCCCAGTAGGAGGTGTGCAGGAGGCAGCCGATCAATGATTCTCTATCATCATTGATGTTCCTATCTCGCTCTCCCTCTCCCTTCCTCTCTCAAATCAATAAAAATATATATGGTATATTTAAATACAGATATATATATATATTTTATTGATTAAGGTATTACAAATGTGTCCTTATCCCCTCATTTCCCCCCCCACACTCTCAGCCCTGCCCTCACCCTCACCCCGTTGTCTGCGTCCATCGCTTATGTTTATATGCATGCATATGGTTGATCTCTACCCCTTACCCCCACCCTCCCCTACCTTCCCTCTGAGGTTTGAGCATCTGATCGATGCTTCTCTGTCTCTAGATCTATTTTTGTTCATCATATATATATTTTTTAATTTTTAAAATATTTTTCATTGATTTCCTTACTTCACAATTAATAATTCCTCCCTATGACTCTCCTGAAATTGAACTAGGTACAGACAGATCTCAGACGTCGTTTCGTGGTTATGTCACCATCTCCCATTTATATAAAAAAAAAAAAAAGTTCCGTCATTTCGACGTATGTACATATGTGCTTTATGTTTTTTATTATTTATTTACTACAAGTAAAGGTCAGGAATTGTTATCTTTCTTTAAAATTTTTTTTTACTGTTTCACTTCATTACTGCTGTGTATGTGCTCCATGTGAGTGACGTCACGTAGGTGCTTATGTAGGTGGGTTCCAACTTACAGCGAAAATCGCATTATATCACGCCTTAGGAATGGATCTCCGACGTAACCCAAGGACCTACTGTATTCTCTACTGTTCCATTCAGTGGACACTTCTGTCCTTATCTGACTTGAAATTTCTCCAATGTTCATACATACCAGCCTCCATTTGTCACCTGAGTGCTGGCCCTATATTTCCACCTGCCTAGTGAACATCTCCTGGGATGTCTACATCTCTAGTTCACTTCCACTTCAAACCTGTTCTTCCTCCTCTATTCTTTACCTTAGTCCATTCCATCATCCTCTCAGCTACCCAAACTACTCACAAACCAACAAGTCCTTTCAATTCTCTTTTATTTTTTAACTATTTAATCACTGTTTTACTTTTGTTACACTTGACAAACAATATTATATTAGTTTCTGATGTACACCCCAGTGATTAGACATTATGTAACTTACTAAGTGATCATCCTGATGAATCTCATACCCTCTGAAACCCTACATAGTTTTTATATTAACTATATTCCTTATGCTGTACTTCACATTCCATGACTATTCTGTAACTACCAATTTGTACTTCCTAATCCCATCACCATTCCACTCATGCCCCCAGCACCCCTTCCATCCAGCAACCATCAAAATGTTCTGTTAACTATGAATCTGTTTCTGTTCTGCTTGTTCATTTATTTGGTTTTTAGATTTAATTGTTGATACGTATTCATTATCATTTTATTGTTCATATTTTATTTTCTTCTCCTTCCTAAAGAAGACCCTTTAGCTAACATTTCTTGTAATACTGGTTTAGTGGTAATAAAATCTTTTAGCTTTTTCTTGTCTGTGAAGCTCTTTATATGTCCTTCCATTCGAACTGATAGCTTTGCTGGGTAATCTTAGTTGTAGGTCCTTAGTTGTAGGACTTCAATTCAGCTAGATTTCAGGCAGTTCTGAATGACAGTTATTCTGTAGTTTAGTTATAATTTGATGCAGGTGTGGAAGGATGCAAGTACTGCATTTACCTCTTATTAATTCTATTTCTTAACTTTCTTGAAAAATCTATCTATTCTCCATCCCCAAAGTCACTGACTGAATTCTATCTAGCCTTCATCTTCCCCGGGACTGACAACCAGAGATCCAGAGATTCTGATTCAATGGACAGACCTGGGAATCTTTTCTTTCTTTCTAAAGGATTCCAAATGATTCTAATGTGCAACAATTTTAGGAACTAAAACATTATTACTTTCTAGCTGGTCTCTCCCTTAATGAAACCATTCACTCTACATAGGCATCAAGTAGTCAACATATACTTATTACTGAAAACTATTAAGCATCAAACAGTAAGTTAGGCCCTATACACTAAGAAAAAAACAAAATCCCCACCATAAAGAAGCTCAGTTAAGTAGGGAAGAAGTCAAGTAAACAAATTACAAAAACAATGTAATAAAATTTCTAGACATATGCAATGTAATAGCTACTATATACTAAATGTTTATTGAATGCTGAATACTGTGGTGATTACTTCATGAACATTATTTCATTTAATCCTTCTACAACACTGCTAAGATATACTAGTACATTATCCTCAGTTTGCTAATAAATGGATTGGGTCTCAGAAAGCTTGAAATTTTGCATAAGATCTCACCCTCAGTAATGGAGGAGCACTAAATGATGGTCTAATTCCAAAAGCCCAGAGAAGAAAATAAAAAAGCAAGTAACTTGTAATGTCACTGAACTGAGCAATGTGGACAAGTGACTGAAGGACACTCTAAGCAGAATAAAGAGCTTCTATAGAGGTTTGATGAGATAACAGGGTATGTTGTGGGAAATGCAATTAGTGAAGATAACAAGGTCAGCATATGTACAGAGATGCATGAAGATGAGTCTGAAATGGAGTTAACAGGACCAGAGCAATATGTGCATGTGTGCCAAGGTAAAGAATCTGGACATGTCCTCTGGGCACTGAGTAGTCACCAACAGACTTTAAACAGAAGAGTGATTCATTCACCTGATTTACTTTTTATAAAGATTACCTAGGAAAAATATTTTTGAGGGTTTTCCTTATTACAAATTTGATCACTTAAAAACTTTCCATGGCTTCTTATTGTGAAGAGTATAAAATCCAATATCTTTACAGTCTCATCTCTTATAACTATTCCTATCCCCATGCAGAAATACTCTTGCATTTACTTGGTCCCTGTCTCTAAAATAACTTCTCTCCATTGCTCTTCCTTGCCTTTGTCACACTCTTCCAGCTTCTGCAAGGCCTTCAACAATCTCCATTCCCTGTCTCTGCTCCAATTCTCTCTCACCCTCTGCCACATAATTACTTTTTCTTTTGTACTCAAATATTTCCTGTGGCTCTATTAACATTTATCACATATCTTTGTGATTATTTAATGATTATTTAAGTATCTGTCTCTCCCATTAAAACTCAAGAATTTTTTTATCCCTAAGCCCAGCATAGCAATTAGCACAGAATAAATGTTCAATGTGATGAATAAATGTCTACACACACACACACACACACACACACAAATTGAGATTTGGAAAAAAAAAGTTAAAACAAGGGAGTGATAAGAAGTGTTCCTTGAAGAAATTTAGAGTGTATAATAATAACAATAATACCAATATTAGCAGCAGCTAACTTTTATAGAGAGCTTACTGTGTGCTAGATACTGTTAAGACCTTTACATGTATTGATTCATTTAGTCCTCACAACAACCCTATGTGAAGGGTACTAGTATTCTGACCATTTTAATGAGACACAAAGAAGTCAAGTAACTTGCCAAAAAGCTACTCAGCTAGTAAATGGGGTGTGGATACTACGCGGGTAGTATGGCTCCAAAGTTCATTCTTAACCACTAAATTATATTCTCTAGCTCACACAAAAGATCCCTGTGATTAGAAGAGAAAACTTAGTTCTGGCCCTGATAATCTCTTCCTTAACCTTAACATACTGAAAATAAATCTATACAGAGAAAATTAATCCTACTTTTAAAAATTCATTTCAATAAATAAATAATAATTTAATGAAACTTAAATGTGTAACTAATCTGGGATGCCTTCCTTAGCATCTTAGTTTAGATCAAGGCCTTCTTGCTGTGTGCTCATGGGGTTCCCTGTGCTTTTCCTTTCTAACATTCAGCTAAGGATTTGACCATATAATTATGTGGTTCTTTCAACAGTTCCTCTCTTCTCCTCTGGACACTAAGCTCCTCAGGGGTTTATGTCTGTTTCACTCAACAATATGTCCACAGCACATAGTAGACCCATAATAGATGTTTGGGGAATATGTTCAAAAGGTCTGCCCTATTCATCACCTTTTTTGCAGCTCACATAGCCATCATTCTAATATAAATCATAATTAAAATATTATGCCTAAAATATTAAAATCACTTCTATCTGATCTCTGTTTATACTCTCCTATGGTTTTAATACATCACATGTAACACTGGCAAATTAATCTTCCCAAAACATTCCTTTCAATACTCATTTCAACAAATATTAACACCTACTATGTGCCTGAAGAAAACCCGAATATATCACCCCAAAATATGCCACTTTGGCATATTGATTATTTTTAACTAAAAGCACTTAAAAAATAGCATATGCAAAAAGGACACTCTGAACGTCTTTTGTCTTCCTGAAAGCAGAAGGTAAAACACCCATGTGAAAGGTACCCTCCCTGTACCAATAGGGTAGAAGGCATCCTTATCACCAGAGACAGAATTTGGGGCTGAGAAACCTATATAAACAAACCTTGTTAAATTCATCCTTATCTTCCTAGTTATTTCTTCACCATTTACTACCCCTTCCCCAGAGCATTGGTCTTCTCAATTCTTCACAAATGTATCATTTCTTTGTCTAAAAGGTCTATACACTTTCTGTTCTGGTCATTTATTTGGATCTTCATTCTCTTATGAAGGCTCTCATGTACATGTAAAAATGTATATGATTTTCTCCTGTTAATCTGTCTTATGTCAGTTTAATTCTTAGGCCCACCCAAAGGCCCAAAGAAAGTGGAAAAGAATTTTTCCTCCCCTCCGTGCTAAATATATTTCACTGTTCAATAAAAGCTTATTGATTTCCTAATGCCTATAGAATAAAGTTCAAAATTTCAGTTAGATTTGTGTGTTGAAGGAAACAAGAAGGAAAATCACCCCACTAATGGTCTCTAATACCATTCCCCACTAAAAGGAAAGGGCTCCTCAGAGAAATGGTTCATTTCAGGGCTGGGAAAGGGTAGATAAAGGATGAGCCTGAAATACTTTGTTATGCCAGAAAGTAAGGAACAGCTCAAAAAAAAAAAAAATTATAGAGGCTCAGAGGGAAGGCTGGGGAGGATGGGTAGGTGGGAAGAAATCAACCAAAGAATTTGTTTGCCTATATGCATAACCCATGGATACACACAATAGGGTGGTGAAAGGGGGAGGGGCGGGCTAGAAGGGGTGAATGGAGGAAAAAAGGGACGTATATAATACTTTCAATAATAAAGATTTAATTTTAAAAAATGATAAGGACATGTCAAAGGACACAGGAGCCATCTTAAAAGTGCTCCCACTGAGAGAAACCAAGATAACGGCATAGGTAAACACCGGAAATTGCTGCCTCGCACAACCACTTCAAAAATACAACTAAAAGACAAAACGGACATCATCCAGAACCACAGGAAGGCTGGCTGAGTGGAAATTCTACAACTAGAAGGAAAGAGAAAAGCACACTGAGACTCAGAGGAGGTGCAGAAGTAAAGTGCAGAGGTACAAAGGCGCACGTGGAAAGGGCTGGCAACTGAGGACCTGGTTGTCTTTTTCAATCGGGAGGGAGTCTCAAGATCCCGACTGCTCTAAACTCGAGTTCCAGGCGAGTCTCTGGGGACCCAGACTCATACGGGGAGAAACCGGACTGTCTGGCATTGGTCAGAACTTGAGGGCGGCTTTCTCTCAGAGGTGCTTGCAGCGATTACCAGGACACTGAGATGCAGGGCCTCTTAGGGTAGGACTGAGGAGCAGCCATAGCTGCTTGCTCCGCCCTGTTGATCCCCTGAGACCCCGCCCCACCCAAGCTGTGCACAGAGGCTTTTGCATATGAAAGGCCTGGCCCTTTGCAATCTGAAAATTACCTAACAAACTGCAGCTGGGTTGGAGAGATCCAGAACTTCCAAAAGAAGGCCCAAGGCCCCACAGCAGCTTCCATTGTTTCACAGCTGGGCCTCATCTGGGCGCCTCCAAACCCCAAACAAAGAAGAGGAATCTGCAGATCTCTCCATAGCTCCTGCTGGGTAGCCTCAGGCAGAGGCTAAATTAGCACCTCCTTAGAGATCCAAGAGCCAATGTACCCAGTGGTCAGGGTGGGATCATCCAAATTACAACTACTCAGATCCATAAGAGACACAATCAGGGGGCAGACTCAGTAAGAACCAAAGGCCCACTGAAGCAAGTCTTGCCCCATAAGGGTGTCTCCAGCACAGAAGTTCTCCCACTGATTCTCACAGCCAATTGGCCTGGAGGTCAATTCCTCCCAGTGATACCTACAACAATCAAGGCTTAACTACAACAAGACTGTGCACAAAGCCCACAAAGAGGTGCACCAAGAGTGTCACCTCAGGTAATTGGGGAGGCTGAGCCACTGGGCCCTATAGGACACCTAGCACAGTAAGCCACTCTATCAACACAGGGAAGCATACAAAATGTGGAGACAAAGAAACAGATCACAAATGACAGAAATGGAGGAAAGCAAACGACTGGATATAGAGTTCAAAACCACACTTATAAGGTTTTTCAAGAATTTTCTAGAAACCGCCGATAAATTTAGTGAGACCCTCAAGAAATCTAGTGAGACCCTCGAGGTTATGAAAAAGGACCAACTAGAAATTAAACATACACTGACTGAAATAAAGAATATTACACAGAGTTCCAACAGCAGACTAGAGGATCGCAAGAATCAAGTCAAAGATTTAAAATATGAAGAAGCAAAAAACACCCAACCGGAAAAGCAAAATGAAAAAAGAATCCAAAAATACGAAGATAGTGTAAGGAGCCTCTGGGACAACTTCAAGCATACCAACATCCGAATTATGAGGGTGCCAGAAGAAGAGAGAGAGCAAGATATTGAAAACCTCTTTGAAGAAATAATGACAGAAAACTTCCCCTACCTGGTGAAAGAAATAGACTTCCAAGTCCAAGAAGCGCAGAGAACCCCAAACAAAAGGAATCCAAAGAGGACCACACCAAGACACATCATCATTAAAATGCCAAGAGCAAAAGACAAAGAGAGAATCTTAAAAGCAGCGAGAAAGAAACTCAATTACCTACAAGGGAATACCCATATGACTGTCAGCTGATTTCTCAACAGAAACTATGCAGGCCAGAAGGGAGTGGCAAGAAATATTCAAAGTGATGAATAGCAAGGACCTACAACCAAGATTACTTTACCCAGCAAAGCTATCATTCAGAATTGAAGGTCAGATAAAGAGCTTCATAGATAAGACAAAGCTAAAGGAGTTCATCACCATCAAACCAGTATTATATGAAATGCTGAAAGGTATCCTTTAAGAAGAAGAAGAAGAACAAAAAGGTAAAGATACAAATTATGAACAACAAATACACATCTATCAACAAGTGAATCTAAAAATCAAGTGAATAAATAATCTGATGAACAGAATAAAGTGGTGAATATAATAGAATCAGGGGTATAGAAAGGTAGTGGACTGACTATTCTTGTGGGGGGAAGGGTGTGGGGGATGCAGGAAGAGACTGGACAAAAATCGTGCACCTATGGATGAGGACAGTGAGGGGGGTAAGGGCAGAAGGTGGGGTGGGAACCGGGTGGAGGGGAGCTATGGGGGGATAAAGGGGGAACAACTGTAATAATCTGAACAATAAAGATTTAATTTTAAAAAAAGGGGCTCCCATTGTTCAAATCTGAAATAATTTGAGCATCAAAATGATTAAGTACAGTGATGAATATAAACCATAAAAAAATTAAAATTATGAGTTCATACCAATAGAAAAGGAAAGTGGGAGATATGGAGCTGAGAGGGAAGAGAACTTGTAGGGAAGGAAGCTAGGACTAGGAAAGAGCTAGGAAGGAATGCCAAGAACCAAATTAGTAAATGCAGAGGGAATGCTGAAGTGGGAAAATCATCGTTTTGCCATCACTGTGGTGAAGACTAAATCAGGTGTTAATCAATAATGGATGTTAAGTCTAGGGGAAATTTTGATAAGGAGCAGGATATTTGTATCATCTCATATGTATTTGCCTATTAGATGCAAAGGAAAAAAGAATAATTATTATCCAGTTGAAAAATTGGGCTACAGCTTGACCTGTGACGAGGTAATTAAAATTAACATCACCTCTGAGAGACAGAAAGACATCATGGGCCTTCTGATGTGATAACCTGAGAAAGACACATCTTCTAGGAAACATTCTGACCAAGAATGCACAATTCTGATCTAATCACAAGAAAACATCAGACAAGCCTGGTCAGCGTGGCTCAGTGGTTGAGCATCAACCTATGAACCAGAAGGTCATGATTAGATTCCCAGTCAGGGCACATGCCCGGGTTTTGGGCTCCATCCCCAGTGTAGGGTGTTCAGGAGGCAGCCAATCAATGATTCTCTCTCATCATTGATGTTTCTCTCTCTCTCCTTCTTCTTTCCTCTCTGAAACCAATAAAGATATATATTTTTTAAAAATGAAAGAAAGAAAACATAAGACAAATACAACATGAAGAACATTCTAGGGCAGTGATGGCGAACCTATGACACGCGTGTCAGAGGTGACAAGCGAACTCATTTTTTTGGTTGATTTTTCTTTGTTAAATGGCATTTAAACATATAAAATAAATATCAGAAATATAAGTCTTTGTTTTACTATGGTTGCAAATATCAAAAAATTTCTATATGTGACACGGCACCAGAGTTAAGTTAGGGTTTTTCAAAATGCTGACAGGCCGAGCTCACAAGGTTCGCCATCACTGTTCTAGGGGAAATAAAAAAAGCAAGGGGGGAATCTGTATTCTTCACAAATGTCATAAATTACAAAGAAATGCTGTGGAAATTTTCCATATTAACAGAGGCTAAAGCATGACAACTAAATATAATATCTAACCCTAACTGGACTCTATACTGGAGAGGGAGAATGCTACAAAGAACTTTATCGGATTAACTGACAAAATTGAAATGATGAATAATAAATGGAATCATTGTAAATTTATGTAGTTCATAACTATACTGTGGTTATGCAAGAAAATAACCCTAATATTCACTTAAGTATTCAGAGGTAAAGGACCATAACTAATCCTGAAACGATTAAGAAAGAAAAAAAATTACAGAGATAGAGAGAGAAAAAACTGAGCAAATAATAAAACAAATAGAATAAAATGTTAAATAACAGGTGAATCTGGATAAAGAGTATACAAGTGTTCCTTGTATTATTGTCTTCTTGAAACTCTATAAGTTTATAATTAGTTCTAAATAAAAAGTTAAAAATTATATATGTAGTCAACTAGACCTGCACTATCCAATACAGTAGCTGCCAGCTACATGAGGCTGTTGAACAGTTGAAATATGATTAGTCCAAATTGAGATGTGCTGTTATTGCAAAAAAGAATGTAAAGTATCTAATTGCTAATTTATATACTAATTACATGTTAAAATATTTTAGATATACCAGGTCAAAGGAAATATATTTTTAAAATTAACTTCACCTCTTTATTTTTACTTTTTTTAAATGTGGCTACTTGCAACTTTAAACTATATATGTGACTCATCTACATTGGACAGGGCTGAGCTAAACAAAATCTCCAAAATGAGGTATAACACTATTTTTGTAAACTTCTCTCTCAATTTCTTTCTACTCTAAAAATCTCTCTCTCTCTAAAAATCACTTGGTTTTAAGCTACCTAAAGATAGGGATTGTGGATTATTCACTGTTGTGTCCCAGTATTTAGCACATAGCAAGTATCATAAATATTTGTTTATTGAAAGACAATATGCAAAAGAAGGAGTGTGGGCAGGAAGACTGTACTCATTCTCATCTCTGAGTCATTGCTTATACTGTAACTCCTTCCTAGAAGGAAACTTTTCTCTTCCTTTCCTAATCACACACCTTCAAAAGAAAACCCATTTTCTCATGCCCATTTTCTCCAAGGAGACTTCCCACTAATGCAGGTTCATTTCTGATCTTTCCTCCTCTGTACTACTATAGCCTTCATTCACTATATCATTTACTTTGGCACTTAATCATATAAGTTCATTGAGTGAGAAGTTAAGTCTCATATTTTTTCCTATACTAGTACCTGCCTTCCACAGTAACTAGCATAGTACTAACCATACCAGTTTGAAGTGGGGGAGGGGGAGAGACAAGATGTCAAGAAAAGAGAAATAGATTGGGAGTTGGAAAAATTTGTTTTCACATCAAACTGTGTTGCTTAGATAAATCACTGAATCTCTGTTTCTACTTTCTCATTTTTTAAATCAGAGAGACAGACCTGTTGACCATAAAAGTTTCCTACTTCTACAATTCTAGAATAATTAAAACCGTTTTTCTTTTTGCAATATTATTGATACAGACCAGTAAAACTACATAGAATACACAAATGTTAAATTACAGTAAGTCAAGAAAGAAAAGCAACAAAGTTTATAAACTGCCTAAAGTACTAAATGCTGATCATCTTTCTGGCCATCAGCACTTAAAATTCACATTTCTCTTCAGAGGACTATTAAGCAAAATAATCAATATACACATATTGGAGGGACCTCAATTTTTTTTTTCCAAACCTTTTCAAGCCTCAGAGAGACACCCTTTAGAAAGAGGAGAAGGAGGAAGGGAATCAGACACTAAGTTTTCTATAAAGTACCCTGGGACCTTATTGGTGATGTTCAAAGACTCTGAATTATAACTATACATTGTCTGTTTCTTCTTTCAAAAATTCTATTTAAAGGGCACTATTCAAAAGGAAATTACAACAGTTAAAAAAAAGTAATCTAAAAACAATGTTAAAGAAATGCAATCTAATGTCAAAGCATTGATACTATTTCAAAGAATCTCTAAATCAGCAACTTTACTTTTATTTTTTTTAAATATATTTTATTGATTTTTTCACAGAGAGGAAGGGAGAGAGATAGAGAGTTAGAAACATCGATGAGAGAGAAACATCGACCAGCTGCCTCCTGCACATCTCCCACCGGGGATGTGCCCGCAACCCAGGTACATGCCCTTGACGGGAATCGAACCTGGGACCTTTCAGTCCGCAGGCCGACACTCTATCCACTGAGCCAAACTGATTTCGGCAGCAACTTTACTTTTAAATCTTCTATCTTAATATCTCTGCTGAGAAGTAAGGTTATCAGGGTGGGATAAAATAAAATAGTTACTACGTTACATAACTTAAATATTTCAGCCCAACTGGCATGGCTCAACCGTTGAGCATTAACCTATGTACTAAGAGGTCATTGTTTGATTCCCTATCAGGGCACATGCCTGGGTTGTGGCTCTATCACCAGTGGGGGCATGCAAGGGACAGCCAATCAATGATTCTCTCTCATCATTGATATTTCTATCTCTCTCCTTCTCCTTTCCTCTCTGAAATAAAATAAATAAATAAATAAATAAATAAATAAAAAGATTTCAGTTATACTTGTTAATAAATATCATCTGTGGAGTTACTAAAATATATAGTCTAGATTCTAAACTATTTATAAAATCATAAGATTTCTTTAAGACTTTTATCAAAATGCCCCTATTAAATGCTGGGCATTAACACTGACCCATCTATAAGGTAATAGCTGAACTTCGACAGGCACTCAAGGACTCTCCTAACCTGGTCTGTAGCTACCTCTGGAGTCTCATCTCCCACCAATCCCTGGGCATCATTTCACTTCCTAAACTTAATTGTTCATGTTCCCCCTAATATTACCCACCCTTTTATGACTCCATGTCTTGGCATATATTGAACATTCTGCTAGATATGCCCTTCCCTCTTTTGAGCTTTGAATATGCCTTCCTTCCGGAAGTTTTTCATGACTGCCCCAACACCCTCCTACAAAGTAGCTCCCAGGGCACTCTTCATTCTTCTATTACGTAGCACATTAATCACTACTTTTAAATGTCCACTTCCACAAGCAGGCTGTGAGTTCTAAATGGAGGGGCCATATCTTATTTAACTGGTTCCCAGCCCCTAGACTATCACTGGTATTTACTGATACTCAATATAAGTACACTGGGGCCGAAACCGGTTTGGCTCAGTGGATAGAGCCTCGGCCTGTGGACTGAAAGGTCCCAGGTTCGATTCCGGTCAAGGGCATGTACCTGGGTTGCGGGCACAACCCCAGTGGGAGATGTGCGGGAGGCAGCTGATCGATGTTTCTCTCTCATCGATGTTTCTAACTCTCTATCTCTCTCCCTTCCTCTCTGTGAAAAAATCAATAAAATATATTTTTAAAAAAATATTTAAGTATTTAATCTTATAATTAATGTGAGAAACAATTCAAAATATTTAAGTATTTAATCTTATAATTAATGTGAGAAACAATTCAAACTTTCCTATAAAAGAGTATGTACATTTAACACAGTGTTTCTCAACCAGGGGCAATGTAGCCCCTAAGGGATATTTGGTAAAGTCTTGGAGGTATTTTTAGTTGTCACATAAGGGGAAGAGGATTTGGGGAGTGCTACTGGTATTTAGTGGGTAGAAGCCAGGGATGCTGCTAAACATCTTACACTGTAAAGGACAACCCCCCAAAACAAAAAATTATCCAGGCACAAATATCAATAGTGCCATGGTCAAGAAACTCAATTGTCAACTGACATTCATATGTGATAATTCCATATCACATCTCAGCAATAACCAGAATAAATTCCAATTTTGTAGTTTCATCTGAAATGTATGCAACAGTTGATGTATATGCACCAACACTAAAAATTATCTTTATATAACTGTAACCCTTAACAACATTAAGAGTCCTAGAAAGCATCCCATATTTCTGAAAACCAAACTTTATTTTTTTAATATATTTTTATTGATTTCAGAGAGGAAAAGAGAGGGAGAAACATCAATGATGAGAGAGAATCATTGATCGGCTGTCTCCTGCACACTCCACATGGGGATGGAGCCCACAACCCAGGTATGTGCCCTTGGCCGGAATCGAACCTGGGACTCTTCAAACCTGAGACCCTTCAGTCCCCAGGCCGACACTCTATCCATTGAGCCAAACCGGCTAGGGCTGAAAACTAAACTTTAAAAGAAACCACAGGAAAACTAATTTTTGGTTCTGGAACCATGACAAAAAAAATCTGAGGCATGAGGTAATTCATTCCTCCGGGTCTGATAAAAGGAAAATCATTAAGTACTACAAGTAAATCATGCACAGATGTCTTTACTGTTAAACACAAAAACCTATGGCAAAAGCAAATGGCATACCTTTGCTATTGCCTAAATCACCAGTTTATTAAGATTAAAAAAAAAAAAATCTCTGACAAAACCAATGCAAAATCATCATCAAATGTCAATAAAGGGTGGCAGATAAGAAGTTAACTATTTCTACCCCTGACATAGGACCAAGTTTCACATGCCCTGAAGATGTCACAAAAGCTATGCCAAAACAAGAATACTCCCTTTGTATAGAGTGGTTGACTCCACTGTCTTTGGCACATTGGGTGAATATCACAAATTCACTAATTTCTTCTGTCTTTTGAATTAGTTATCCTACTCACACAATAACCAACACATGGGTTTAGCACCAACTACAGAATCATTTACATTTTGTTGCAACCTATTAATCTCAAAAAGCCATCCAAAACAAGCAAAAATTGAGTACAGTAACTAAATAGGTTAGGGAAATAGAGTTTATGTCATTATAGGAACTGATTGCTAAACAATACAGCTTTCCTATGCTCTAATCTTTTTATCTTAAGTTTTTTTCCAGATTTTTAAATACAGAGAGCACTGGTAGAAAGTGAAGGGGTAAACGTATACCACTGGATCACGCTTACTGCGGATTTATTCTTGGAGAGCACAAAAAAGGGACTGGCTGGGAGAAGAAAATGCATTTTTAATTGGAGAAAAAAAAAAAAGTTTCCAACAGTGAGTAATGTCTTCTTTCTCAGCTGACTTTGCCAGTAAGTGTGGGTACCAGGATCGGGCCCACGCTAGGCCGGGTTTCGCCACACTACCCTCCAACACGGTCCAGATGCGAACCCCAAGCCCTGTGTGGCAGGTGCGCGAGGGGTAAAGGTGGGGGACACCGTGGGCGCGGAGAGTGGGGTTCGCGCTCAGCAAGCCGCCGCGCCCTCCCGCGGGGCGACCTCCGGCCCGGCAGGCGGTCCGCAGGCACGAACTCCACCCGCACGCCCAGTCTGGGATCCGGAGGAACGCGGTACCACACCCTCCCGCCCGCCGCCTCTCGCACTGACAGCCCCGCGCCGCAGCGGGGCGCCGGGCCTGGGGAGCGGGGCCGCGGAGGACCGGGCTCCAGGCCCCGGGCTCCGGCCTGCCGCCCGCTGCCGCCCCGGACGCCCTCCCTGCCCCCACGGCCTGACCCCGGGCGGACGACCGCGGCCTAATCGCCTCCCGGGCGGCAGGGCCTAGAGGAGGAGGAGGGAGCCCGCGCCGCCCGCTCGGCTGCTCAGCGCGGCGGCGCCACCCGCAGCCCCGGGCTCGGGACCGCCCGCTCACGTGCCGCCGGGAAGACGGTTTCGCTCTCTTACCCTCTGCAAAATCCTCCTTAACATGGTTTAAGCAGCCCGGCGCGCCGCGGTGGCTCTCCGGACCCACGCCGGGCCACTGCCTACTCGAGGGTGCGCGCGAGGAAGGAACTTAGCCAGGAGGGGACCCAGGAGGAGGTCGGGACGAGGCGGCGGCGGTGGCGGCGGCCCCTGGAGCGGCCCGGATTTCCCCACAGGCGGCGAGAGGGAGCGCGCGTGAGCCAGCGACGAGGCAGCCGGCGAGCGTCCGCCCGCCGCCGGGCCGCCCCCGTAAACTGACAGCTGGGCGGGTCCGCCCGACAACGCCCCGCCCTCCCGGCCTGTCCATCCGCGGGGGGCGGGGCTGGAAGGGGCCTGGCCAGGCCTCGCACCAATCGGAAGCCGTGTGGCGTGAGCGACTGCGTGACGGACAGGTGCCAGGATCCGGGCCGCCGCTCCTTCCGGCGGTCGGGAAAAACGGTGGCGGCCGAGCGCTCCCTCGGGCTCCGTCCGAGGCCGCGCCCGCGCTCCCACCACGTGCCCGCTAGGGAGGCGGGCGGGGAGCCTGGGGCCCCGTGTGGGGGTCCCTGGCCGGGCCCGGAGGAGGAGGCTCCGGCACCGCAGGCCGTTCTGTAAACTT
This sequence comes from Myotis yumanensis, assembly GCF_028538775.1. Lineage (NCBI taxonomy): Eukaryota > Metazoa > Chordata > Mammalia > Chiroptera > Vespertilionidae > Myotis > Myotis yumanensis. Next base: position 126,182,497 of record NW_027223754.1, on the reverse strand, counting down.
GTCAATGTGACCCTGGCCTGGAGGAGAATGGACTGGATTCTTATTTCTGCCGGAGGCGCCGGGGTGAAAGCAAAGGAGAGAATCGCTGTGCGACTTGGGTGCCCTTGACCGACTCCTGGTTTTTTATCCCTACTTCCTTCCTGCTTCAGAAAGTAACGAATCGGGAGAAAGGGTAGGAAGAAACGGGAATTGTAGTTAGCAAAGAGAAGTTCGGGTGTTTTTTGGAGGAATTTTTTTTTGAGGGGGAAGGGGGATTATAGCAACATTATTTAATGGACTGATGTCGCTAACATGTTGCACTTTATCTTTCTGAAGCCCATGTTTAGCCCATTCTAAGAAAGTTTAAACCCTATTCTGATAATAGATATATGAAGGGAATTGGCATTAATATGTCTGCTTTATAGATTAAGAAAAAATAATAAGGTCACAGATAACGTGTCAAAACAAGTACGTGGACTTAAGACTGGAACGATGTCATTATTTAAAGTGAAAAATCACAACTTCAGAGTCCTACCATTCCGCTAGTATTCACAATCTAAGAGGTTTGACTTTACAGGGAACTGGAGGGAATAATGTATAATTTACCTGGGAAGGGGGGGGGGGGGGGCTGAAATCTACAAAGCAATGAATAGACTGCTTATTGGAAAGTATTTATAGACTTTCGAAAAGATGCAACAAATAAACAAATATTGCTCTCAAATGAGTTAATGTAAAAGTGTTTTGTAAAGTGTAAAATATTATATGATGTAACATGTTTCTATCCCAAACGTTCTATTTTTTCTGTGTGCCTTTAGTGCAGCAAAAGTGTCATGCCTGCAACTAATATATTATTAATCACTATTGATAATAGAACACTTGAATACTTCCAGGCAAACAGAGCAAAATGCACACTTTTCCATCTTTTCAGACACGGTGCATTATTTTCATACAATATGGGAAATATTTGCACTGACTAAGGTGATAAAACAGTGTGATATAATAAATACATATTTGGTGTCTGCCCCAAGTTCCTGACACAGAGCTTCTAAAACCTTTGTAATTTCCTCACTATTAGGGTGCCAGGAGCATCTTTTATTCTAATATTTGACCTTTGACCCTGGTTCCTGACACCAGAGCTTCTAAGATCCTTGAAATCCTCAGAGTGACAAGTGTCTTTTTTTATGCTAATGAATGACTTCTGGTCTGGGCTCCCTAGATAGCTTTAGGATTGGGGTTCATCTCCAGAAAGACCTAGGCATGATTAGAAAGTTTAAATTTTCAGCCCGGCTGGCATGGCTCAGTGGTTGAGCATTGACCTATGAACCAGGAGGTCAGAGTTTGATTCCTGGTCAGGACCCATACCCAGGTTGTCAGCTTGATCCCCAGTGTGGGGCATGCAGGAGGCAGCCTATCAATGATTCTCTCTCATCATTGATGTTTCTATCTCCCTTCCTCTCTGAAATCAATAAAAATATATTTTTAAAAAAGAAGGTTTGAATTTTCAAACCCACCCCCTCCACTTACAGGAGGGAAGAATTCATCACCAATAGGCAATAAATTAAGCCTATGTAATGGAACTTCCATTAAAAAATAATAATAATAACAACAAACCTAAACAATGAGGTTTGGAGAACTTCCAGGTTGGTGAACTCATCAAGGTACTGGGAGAATGATGTGCCTGGAGAGAAAAGAGAAGCTCTGAGTCCCTTGCTTCATAACTTGCCCTATGCGTCTCTTCTAAGCTGTCCCTGAGTTGTATCCTTTATAATAAACTGGTAATAGTAAGTGAAGCATTTCTCTGAGTTCTTTGAGCTGTTATAAAAAATTATTGAACCTGAGGATGGTGTTGTGGGAACCCCCAAATTATAGCCAGTTGGTAAGAGAAAAGGTGACAACTTGGGACTTTTGACTGGTGTCTGAAGTGGAGGGTGTTCTTGTGGGACTGAGACCTTAGTCCGTGGAGTCTGTGCTAACTCTGGGTAGTTAGTGCCAGAATTGAACTGAATGTAGGACACCCAGTTGGTGTCCAGAAAATTGGAGAATTGCTTGGTGTGGAATAAAACCCCATACATTTGGTGTCAAAAGTATTGTAAATAGAGAAAGAAAACACTTTTTTCCATTTAAAATGATATTTGTTTCTCTTTTTTATTTGTTTTTCAAAAATTAATTTTGTTTAAAGCTGCTTATAATGTCACAAGCTAAGACCATCTTTACTGGAATTCTCCTATGGAATCTTCTAATAGACTCTCATCTTAGCAACTGGGTTATTAAAAAATCTGTGTGCTGCCCTGGCCGGTTTGGCTCGGTGGATAGAACGCCGGCCTGCAGACTGAAGGGTCCCAGGTTCGATTCCGGTCAAGGGCATGTACCTTGGTTGCGGGTATATCTCCAGTGGGGGGTGTGCAGGAGGCAGCTGATCGATGTTTCTCTCTTGTCGATGTTTCTGGCTCTCTGTCCCTCTCCCTTCCTCTCTGTAAAAAGCCAATAAAATATATTTAAAAAAACAAAATCTGTGTGCTCCCCTGTGTTAACATAAGAAACACCTAAATCTGTAAAGAATTTTTGTGAGTTTGAGTCAAACTGTCGACAATTGCCAGGAAGCAGAATCTCAACATATCGAGATAATGCTCTGGAGAATGGTGGTTTTTCACCTTGTTTTATACATTACAATCAAAAGAGGAGATGTAAGTAGATTACATGAATGCCATTACTGATAGATTAGGGAGGTGGGAGAAAGCAATGTGGGGAAACCTCTAGGATTGAATAAAAAGTAAAGTGATAGATACATACTTCTTTTACATAGGTGGGTATAGGATAGTTAACAGTCAACAATTAACAAGATAACAATAACAATGAGGGAATTTGGGGTCTCTGCCCTGGCACCCTGCACATTGGTTGTGTTCTGGGAGTCTGGGAAAAGAGAAGTTACAAGTTACCCTGACATTCTACAGGTATGTTATCTTAGAATTCCAGTAAAGATGGTCTTAGCTTGTGACATTATAAGCAGCTTTAAACAAAAAGAAATAAGTTCAGTAAAGATGAAGTTCATCTTTTTCAGGGAAGATACTGGCCTAGGACATGACTACCCACTATACTGGTAAACTGCTTTTCAAGTAAAAGGTTTTAATTTCAGACCATCCTTTGTGGTTACTTTAGGTCTCTTAGTTTGCAAGGCCACCACACAGGCCTTCCCTGAGTTAGGTTAGCTTGCGGCTCCTTTTCGTCCACACCTGCAATTTATGATAACTCCATCACTGGAATAATAGGCTAGAGAACTTGATTACTGCAAAAGAAAATAAGCAGTAGGTGTAAAAATACCCTTCACTAATCTAGCAGCTTCCCACATATAACAGGTCTTTTACCCTATCTGGCCACTAAATCCTATTCATTCAGCTCTCTTATCCAATATTCCGTCAGTTCTTTGACCTCACCAAGATCTCCAGTCCATTGGCTCCTCTTACTTTCTTACTATCACCCATTTCCCTAGAGTCCTCATTTCCATCAAAATCTAGTTTTGTATGATCCAACTTTATAATCCCCCCACCTTTGTAAGTTTATTTAACTTCTTCACCTCTCTCTCTTCCTCTGTTGTTTTCATCTAGCAGAAGCCAAACCCAACTGTCCACCTACTCTGTGCTTAATATCACTAGAGATGCACATATACAACTGAGGCAATTGGGCTCATTTTACATTACCAGTATAGCCACAGAGCTCAGGGAGGAACTCAGCACAGTCCAGCAGCAGTCCTGATACACTCTCCTCCTGTCTTCTTTCTCTAGATCACCAAAATGGCCTTCACACTTACAGTTGTTTCACTTTTACCTTACATTTTCTTTTTTAACCCACTCCAGTCAAACCTTCTCACCTACTCCAATGAGACTGCTCATGTTAGGATCACAAATGATCTACATGTTGCCTAATCCAGTGACAACTTAATTGTTTTTTACTTTGACTCTCATTTACACTCAAAATAGTAGACCACCCTCTCCTTGAATTATTTTATTCTCTTGGCTTCCTTGACAATACACTTTGTTTTTTTCTCCTCAATGACCATTCCTTCTCAGACTCATTTGATAACTTTTCTACTGTCTATCTTTTTATTTCTTAAATTTATTGGAGTGCATTGGTTAATAAAATTATATAGATTTCAAGTGTAAAATTCTACGGTATATCCTCTGTATACTGAATTGTGTGTTTGCCACCCAAAGTCAAATCTCCTTCCATTACCATATATTTGAACCCCTTCACCCTTTACTACCTCCCACCACACTCTCCTTTCCCTCTGGTAAACACCATATTGTTGTCTGTGTCTATGAGTTTTTGTTTGTTTGTTGGTTTGTTCATTTGTTGCTTTCAGTTTTATATCCTACACTAGAGGCCTAGTGCACGAATTCATGCACCAGTGGAGTCCTTCGGCCTGGCCTGCGGGATCTGGCTGAAACCGGCTCTCCAACATCCCCTAAGGCAGTGGTCAGCAAACTGCAGCTTGCGAGCCACATGCGGCTCTTTGGCCCCTTGAGTGTGGCTCTTCCACAAAATACCGACTTCTGCGCATAGGCCACGAAGTTTCAATCGCACTGTACGTGTGCGCCCGCATGTGGTATTTTGTGGAGGAGCCACACTCAAGGGGCCAAAGAGCCGCATGTGGCTCACGAGCCGCAGTTTGCCAACCACTGCCCTAAGGGGTCCCAGATTGCAAGAGGACAGAGGCAGGCCAAGGGACCCCCACTGGTGCATGATCTCGGGGCCAGGAAGGGATGCAGGAGGTTGGCCAGCCAGGGAGGGACTGTGGAAGGGCTCCAGAGTGTGTCTGGCCCATCTCATTCAGTCCTGATCGGCCAGACCCCAATAACAAGCTAACCTGGAGGTCTGTGCACATCATAGTGACTGTTCAATCAGTCAACTGTTGCCCCCGGTGGTCAGTGCACATCATAGCAAGTGGTTGAGTACCCTTAACATATCATTAGCATATTACACTTTGATTGCTTGAACAGACAACTGGACACTTAGCATGTTAGGCTTTTATTATCCTATATAATAAAGAGTTAATATGTTAATTAGACCGGATGGCGGAACAACCTTCTGGAACGACCAGTGGGCAAGGCAGCTGGGGCCTTGAGGCCAAGGCAGCCAGGGCTGCGAGGGCCGAGCCCCTTGCATGAATTTCATGCATTGGGCCTCTAGTATAAGATGTAAATGAAATCACATGGTTCTTGACTTTTTCTTTTTTTCCAGTTTTTTTTTTTTTATTTCAAGAAAAACGACTTTAAATATAATAATGTTACATGCAATAAACACCAATATTTCAAGAAAAAAGATCTTAAGTATAATAATGTTACATGCAATAAACACCAATTATTCAAGAAAAATGATCTTACATATATATAATATTACATGCAATAAACATTAATATTTCAAGAACAAAAGGATTTTAAGTATAATAATATTACCAAAACTATACTAACATAGTATATCACAAAAGTTGTAGGGAATATTAAAAATCTGCAAATAACAGGATTACTTCTATTATATTCTAGTATATTTCTTTCCCCTCTGACTCTATTTTTGTTCATCAGTTTATGTTATTCATTATATTCCACAAATGAGTGAGATCAAAAGATGTTTCTCTTTCTCTGACTGGATTATTTCACTTATCATGATGCTTTTAAAGTCTATTTTGTCGGATGTGAGTATTGCTACCCTAGCTTTTTTTTCTTTTCCATTTGCATGGAAATTTTTTTTTCCATCCCTTCACTTTCATCCTGTGTTTGTCTTTTGTTTTGAGGTGGTCTCTTGTAGACAGCATATAGTTGAGTCATGTTTTTGTATCCGTTCAGCTACCCTACACCTTTTGATTGGAGCATTTAATCCATTTATATTTAGGGTTATTATTGAGAGGTACTTATTTATAGCCATTTTAATTCTGTATGGCTAGGTTTCTTGCTCTGTTTCTTCTTCTCAGCAATCCCTTATAGCAATTCCTTTAGCATTTCTTCTAATGCTGGCTTGGTGGTGATGGACTTCTTTAGCATTTTTTTTTTTTTTTTTTTTTTTTTTGGTCTGGGGAGCTCTTCATTGACCGTCTATTTTGAATGATAGCCTTGCTGGACATAGTAATCTTGGTCTCAGATCCTTGCTTTCCATCACCTTGAGTACTCCATGCCATTCCCTTCTGGCCTGTAGAGTTTCTGATGAGAAATCTGGTGTCAGCCTTATGGGAACTCTTTTGTAGGTAACAGTTTTCTTTTCTCTTGCTGCCTTTAAGATTCTCTCTTTGTCTTTAATTTTGAGCATTTTAATTATGATGTGTCTGGGTGTGGGTCTGTTTGGGTTCTTCTTGTTTGGGATTCTCTGTGCCTCCTGACTTTTTCCTTTACCAGGTTAGGGAAGTTCTCTACTATTATTTCTTCAAACACCTTCTCTATTCCTTTCTCCCTTTCTGCCTTTTCTGGAACACCTACTATTCTAATATTGTTACATTTCACATTGTCCCATAGCTCCCTTAAGCTATCCTCCTGTTTTTAAATCGATTTTTCTTTTTGGTTCTCTAATTGAGTGATATTTTCTACTCTGTCTTCTAATTCACTGATTCAATCCTCAGCTTCCCCTAATCTGCTGTGTATTCCTTCCAATGTGTTCTTTATTTGTATTATATCATTCTTTATCTCAGACTGTTTTTTTTTCATAATTATTATAGCTTTTTTCATACTGTTGAGCATTTTTAACATCATTACTCTGAATCCTGTTTCAGATAAATTTCTTATCTCTGCTTCATTTATCTCTTCTTCTGGAGAATTCGCTAGTTCTTTCATTTGGGGGTTGTTTCTTTGTTTCCTCATTTTGGTTGTCTGTTTGGGTTTGTGACTATGATTTAGGTATATCCTCTATACCTCTCCTGATTCTTGACTTTTTCTGTCTGACTTATTACACTTACATGATATTCTCAAGATCATGTCCTCAGGTTGTCACAAATAGTAGTTTTTCAGCTTTTCTTATGGCTGAGTAGTATTCCATTGTGCTTATGTACCACATATTTATCCAATCATTTATTGCAGGACTCTTCAGTTGTTTCCATGTTGCAATGAACACAGAGGTGCATATATATTTGCAAATAAATGTTTTCAAAGTTTTCAGGTAGAGACCCAGAAGAGGGGTTACTGGGTCATATGGTAGCTCTATTCTTAATTGTTTTAAATATGTTTTTATTGATTTCAGAGAAAGGAAGGGAGAGGGAGAGAAACATCAATAATGAGAATCATTGATTGGCTGCCTCCTGTACACCGCCTACTAGGGATCAAGCCTGCAACCTGGGCATGTGCCCTGACCAGGAATCAAACTGTGACCTCCTGATTTATAGGTCAATGATTAGCCACTGAGCCACACAAGCAGGGCTCTATTCTTAATTTTTTTAGGAACCTTCACTGATATCTATAGTGGTTGTACCAGTATACATTCCCACCAGCAGTGAAAGAGGATGCCTTTTTCTCCACAACACTTGTTATTACTTGTCTTATTGATAATATTTATTCTAATAAGTGTCGGTGGTATCTCACTGTAGTTTTATTTTCATTTCTCTAATAGGAGGTGAAGTTGAGCATATTTTCAACACCCCAACAGGGGATTGAAACCACAACCTGGGTATGTGCCCTGATTGGGAATCAAACTGGCCATCTTTTGGTGCATGAGACAACACTCAACCAACTAAGCCACACCTGCCAGGGACATTTGTATGTCTTCTTGAGAGAAGTGTTTGTTCAGGTCCTCTGCCCACTTTTTAATTCGATTATTTTGTTGTTGAGTTGTATGAGTTTTTAATATACTTTGACTCTGAACACACCTGATCTTGTCTACTGAGTATCTTAAAGTCAGACTGTCCCCCACTCTGTTCTAAGACCCCTTATTTTATCTATTGCAAACAGCCTACAAGTGATCTCAACCAGATTCCTGGCTTTATATTTCATCTGTTTGCCTAAGATTCCCAAATCTCTATCTTCAGTGCTGACCTCTCCCCACATCTCCAGACTTGCATAACAAACCATCTACTTCATATTTCTTCTTGGATGTCTAATGAGCATCTCAAACTTATGGCCCAAGCAAAGCTTTCATTTTTACCTTTAGAATTGTTGCTCTGCCAGTGTTCCTATCTCAGTTTGTACCACTATTGGGTACTTAGTTGGATCAAATAAAAAATGTTAGAGTTATCTTTGATTCTCTTTTTATCTCATCACTCCCCCTCCTTCCAGCCAATCAATCCATCAGACAATCCTGACAGGTCTACCTCCAAATCATACCCTAAATCTGCTACTTCTTTTCATTACCATCCTAGTCCATGGCACCTTCATCCCCTGTCTAGACTACTGTAATAGTTTCCTGGGCGATCTCCCTGCTTTTACTTTGGCTTCCCTATAATCCACTCACTACACAGCATCTAAGAACAACTTTTAAATATGCAAATCAAATAATGTCACTGTCACCCTAGCCTGTTTGGCTAAGTGGATAGAGTGTCGGCCTGTGGACCGAAGGGTCCCGGGTTCGATTCCAGTCAAGGGCACGTACCTCGATTGCAGGCTCCTCCCCAGCCCGGGGCCCTGGTCGGAGCTCATGCAGGAGGCAACCAATCAGTGTGTTTCTCTCACATTGATATTTCTCTCTGTCTTTCTCTTTCTCTTCTACTCTCTCTAAAAATCAATGGAAAAATATCCTCAGGTGAGGACTAAAACACACACACAAATATTGTCACTATCCTCCTTGATTGTAGCTGCACATAAAATCCAAATACCTCATCCCGTCTGGCTCATGCATCCTGTCTATCTGACCCTGCCCATTTCTCTACCTTGGACTTTTAACACTCTTCCCTTGGTTTGGTATCCCTGAATTTTTATTCCACAATTGCACAAATCTTATTCCTGCCACCGCACCAACTGGTTCCTATTTAGGAAATGTTTTTCCCTTAAGATCTTGTGGTTAACTTTATGACATTTATACTACACCTAAAAGTCACCTCCTCAGAGATATCTTTAAAGATCACCTCTTCTAAAGTGGCCTCCAATCGCAAAATAAACAAAATAGAAACAGACTCATAGATACAGAGATCAGTCTGATATTTACCAGAAGGGAAGGGGTTGTGGACTTGGTCAAAATGATGAAGGGATATAGAAATAAAAACTGGTAATAACAAAATAGTCATGAGGGTATAAAGTATACGATAGGGAATATAGTCAATAATATTGTAGTAACTGTGTACAATGCCAGGTAGATACTTGAAATATCGGAGGGAACACTTTGTAAAGTATTAATATTTAACCACTATGCTGTACACCTGAAACTAATACAAAACAATATTGAATGTAAGCTATAATTGAAAAATCCTATATAATAAAAGGCTAACATGCAAATCGACCAAACAGCGGAATGACTGGTCACTATGATGCACACTGACCACCAGGAGGTAGACGCTCAACCCAGGACCTGCCCCCTGGTAGTCAGTGTGCTCCCACAGGCGGAGCACCGCTCAGCCAGAAGCTGGGCTCACTGCTGGCGAGTGCAGCAGCGGTGGCGGGAGCCTCTCCTGTCTCTGCGGCAGCACTAAGGATGTCTGACTGCTGGCTTAGGCCTGCTCCCTGGACTGTGAGAGGGTGCAGGCCAGGATGAGGGACCCCTCCACCAAGTGCATGAATTTCATGCACTGGGCCTCTAGTAAAAAGTAAAGAAATGTAAAGTGTCCTCAATTTATCACATTACCCATTTTTATTTTCTGCATAGCAGAGAAAATTACTTCTCTGACTTCTGACTTTTTTTGTCTAATTATGTCTTCCCAACAAGAAGGTAATTGCCTGCATACAAGGACCTTGTCTCTTGTTCACTGCTATATTCCCAATATTTAAAACAGTGCTCAAACCAGAGTTAGCAGTAAATGTTTGTTGAGGAATGAATAAAGAAAAACGAAACAAAGGTGCTATGGTTTGAATGTTTGTGTCCATTTAAATTTCATATATTGAAATCCTAACTCCAAAAGGTGCTACTATTAGTATGTGGGACCTTTGGGAGGTGATTAGGTCATGAGGGCTGGGCCTTCATGAATGGGAGTAGTGTCTTTATACTAGTAAAAGGGAATGGAGAGCACTCTCTAGTCCCTTCCTCCATGTGAGAATACGAGAAGTCTGGACTATACTGGCACTCTGAGCTTCAGCCTCCAGGTCTGTGAGCAATAAATTCCTGCCACCTACTCTATGGAATTGTGTTATTGGCATCCAAACTGACTAAAACAGATATATAATTATTTCTATAAGAGTTGCTTTACAGGGTTCCTCAAACTAATATCTTCCTACTTGTGAAGATATAGTGCAAATCTAACAATTTTGAGAGCAATCCAACAATCTTTTCATCTGGTTTGATATTCTTTTTTCTTTTGATATGTATGTATGTTTCTTGACTCTTCAAATTTTTTCAATATTTATAGGAAACAACCTATTCCCAACCTTATATAAATCATAACATTTTTCCTCTTGTTAATTTCTTGTGTGGCAACCAAATAATTCATTTGCAATTAGAAGCAAATCCATGAAAAATAACAACACAACAAGCAAAATACAGATAATAGGTCTGTATAAGTAAGGCAAAAATAGCTTAGGGTCTCTAAGGAATTCACACAGGACTACTAACCAGCTATTTAACATCAAGTAGATCTTTTTTTTTTTTTTAACCTAACTGAATTATTTATTCACTTTTAACCAACTACTCAAACCGTAGTATTAGTTTGTATTTTTTTCCCCCAGCTCTTGAGGATAGGAAAAGGAAGAAGCAAAGGGGGAAGACTTCAAAGAAATGGGGAGATACAGGAATTCTCCAGAAACCCTTACTAGTTCTTTTCATATTCTAGTTGACTTAATCAACCTCAAGAAAAGTATCAGGTGTCCATTGAATTTCTTTGGAGTCAGATTTAGGGAAAATCCAAAATAATAGTTATGTCTTAAGATATATTAAAAACAATGCTCTTAACATATATATGATAGGCAATGGCCAAGACTATTGCATTTAAACCACAAGTTGGTGGAGTACAAAATAGACTATGGAATCATGTAGAGATGGCACAAAAATTTCCATCTATAATAATAAAAGCATAATATGCTAATTAGACTAGATGTTCTTCCAGATGACCTTCCAGATGAAGCTGGGGCTTCGAGGGAAGACTGGGTCCCGCCCGGGTGCCTGCTGGTGGCTGGAAGAAAGCCGGGCCCTGGGTGCCAGACGGAAGCCCGGGTCCCGGGTGCCAGAGGGAAGCCGGTGCCAGCAGCCAGGGGAAGGAAGGCCTACTCTTGCACAAATTTCATGCATCTGGCCTCTAGTCTGTGATAAATAGGATGGAACTTTTGAGAGCCAATGTGGCTCCTTTAATCATATACAGAAAGTTCATGGTTAGGACTTTCTGACCTGGTAGACTTATCATTCTGTGTAGGTTTTCTAAAACCACACATTTTGGAACTAGGAAGGCAATAGGGATCTAGGATAACTCATCTTTTTTATCTTTGCATTGCCTGTTGGCAAAAAATAAAAAAATAGTAAATCAAAGTGAAATTGATGTTAAATCAAATCCAAATCATTCTTATCAGTCTTCTGAGACCAACCTGTGGACCTGCTAGCTGAATAGCCAACCAAATGTAACAAGTGATCAAAAGCAGTGTGTGTGAACTGTAGAAATGGAACTGGAGGGGGCAAAATTTGCCACTCCAAAATATGCCTCTTTGGCATGAGGATAATTTTAGGCTGGTTATTTTTAAGGAGTGTATGTGGGAGAAGCTCTGAAAATCAAGTAGAAGTTACCCTTCATATGAGACATTTACGTGTAAAAGGGAAATCTCTATTGATAAGGGTGTTCCCCTCTCTATAGCAAGAAGAGAAAAAAGACTCAATCTCTAGAAACTCTTATCAATAGAGAAGGCAATAACTGAAATCTGCAGAAAAACCTTACCCTCGCTTACGGTGCTTTTTCTGGTAACCTCATAGAACTGACTCTCCCTACCCCTACCATCTTCTTTTGTCTTTTCTGTGTGTGTGGAAGGTATACATATTATTAAACTTTTATTTGTTTTTCTCTGTTAATCTGTCTTATGTCAATTTAATTATTAGATCAGCCAAAAAAAACTAGAAGCTGAACTAATAGCTGAAGCTGTGTCCTCACATGCTTCTGAAGTGTATTTGTGAGGTCAGGTAAAGTTATTTAACAAGTCTGGTAAAGAGATGTCATCTGAGCATTGGTCAGGGCTGGCATTTCCTTAGATTTTCTAAGTCCAATGTTTTTATAAATGTGTTCCTCCAAGCCCTAAGTTGGATAGGAAGAAGAGGCCCTGCATTATTTAGCTTTGCATCAGTTGATGTAGCTTCATTTTTATGTTTTATATAATGGGGTTCAGAGTAAGATTTATTTTATAAAAGGGGGGGGGAGTATTGCTCAGGAGCCCAGAAGAAAAAGTGTAATTGAAGATATTTTAAAGGAGGGGACTATTTAAGCAAGTATGATCAAAGGTTAAGAAAATCAGTAAGAAATGGTAAAGTGCACGTAGGTTAGCAACAGCAGGAGCTACCATCTATCTAGTTCAGTGGTTCTCAACCTGTGGGTCACGACCCCTTTGGCAGTCAAACGACGCTTTCACAGGGGTCGCCTAAGACCATCCTGCATATCAGATATTTACATCACGATTCATAACAGTAGCAACATTACAGTTATGAAGTAGCAATGAAAATAATTTTATGGTTGGGTCACAACATGAGGATCTGTATTTAAAGGGCCACAAAGTTGAGAACCACTGAGGACAGAGCCTGAAGGTGCAAGAAAAGAGAGCAGTAACTAGAATCCAAAGAGAATTATGAAAAAGAGCTGAAGGACAGGAGCTTTGATCTTTAGAGGAATATTTAGAAAATTCTTAGACATGGAAGGGAGAGTACCAAGGAAATATATGCCCTGGCCTCACTCCCTTCCTACTAGTACATTCAAGATTTCTTGCTGGAACTTTCCACTGCCCAACCCAAAGAGGAGAGACAAAGAGCAAAGGAGCTTGTAGATGCAGTGAGTAGATCAAGTTCAGCCTCCAGAGACACAACAGTTGAGACCTCGAGTCAAAAAGGAGACAATCTATCTTCACTCTAAAAAAGGCTGGAAAATAAATTAGATTCTCTGTGTTCATACACACTACATCTAAGTTGCTAAGAGCAAAGAGTGTGTCATATTTGATGTCTACAGCTCTTCATTAAATATCATAGATGAATTCAGTGAGGATCAGAAGTTTGAAACATGTCCATGACTATAAAACTGTGATTCCTTCCTTATACCACACTGAAAGGAAATCCTATCTAATAATAGACAAACATGGTAATTAACCGTACCTCTGACACACTTCCCATTGGCTAATCAGGGAGATATGCAAATTAACTGCCAACCAAGATGGCGGCCGGCAGCCAGGCAGCTGAAGTGAACAGGAGGCTTGCTTGCTCCAGTGACGGCGGAAGCCAAGGTTCCCCGCCTGCTGCTGCCAGCCTCTGAGCTTGCACTCTAAGAAACAATGTTGCAATTAGAGAAGCTAAACAAACTCCATGCTTTTAGCCAGCCGGCTGAGCTGGAGTTGCAACAGTGTTTCAATTATAGAAGCCAAACAAACCAGATACCTGCTTTCAGCAGCTGAGGTCTCAGAGCTGGAGCTGAGCCTCAGAACTAAAGCCAGCTCTCAGTTCCAGTGACAGCCATAGAAGGTAAATAAATCCCAGAATAAAAAAGAAAAAGAAAAAAAGGAGATGTTGGGAGCTTCAGTCACCCACCAGCCTGAAAACGGCCCTCAGCCCCTCACCCAGACTGGCCAGGCACCCCAGTGGGGGGACCCCCACCCTGAAGGGGGTGTGACCATCTGCAAACAGCCATCATCCCCTCAATCAGGCTGGCCAGGCACCCAAGCGGGACCCCCACCCTGATCCAGGACACCCTTCAGGGCAAACCAGCCGGCCCCCACTCATGCACCAGGCCTCTATCCTATATAGTAAAAAGGTAATATGCCTCCCAGCACTGGGATCAGTGGAGCCACGAGGCCTCCTGAACCCGGGATCAGCGGAGCAGCGAGGCCTCCCAGCACCGGGATCAGTGGAGCAGCGAGGCCTCACTGCCCCTGTGTCAAGTGGAGCTGCGAGGCCTCCCAGCACTGGGATCAGCAGAGCCACGAGGCCTCCTGGCCCCTGGAGCAGTGTGACAGGGGGCAGCGTCCAAACCCCCTGATTACCCTGAGGCTCGGTGTGTGACAGGGGGTGTGGCCACAACCTCCCTATCCGCCCTGCTCTGTTCGTGACAGGGGAAGGTGCCCCAACCCCCTGATCGGCCCTGCTCTGTGGGTGATAGAGGGTGGTGCCCCAACCCCCCTCCACGGGCCTTGCTCTGTGTGTGACAGGGTAGAGCCATAACCTCCCCATTGGCCCTGCCCTGAGTGTGACAGGGGGCAGCACCCCAACCCCCTGATCAGCCCTGCTCTGTGCATGACAGGGGGTGGCACCGCAACCTCCCCATCGACCCTGCCTTGAGTGTGACAGGGGGCGGTGCCCCAACCCCCCAATTGGCCCTAACCTGAGCGTGACTGAGGGTGGCATCGCAACCTCCTGATCCGCCCTGCTCTGTGCATGACGGGGCGACGCCCCAAATTCCCAATCGGCCCTGCTCTGAGCCCCAACAGGGGCTGCACCTAGGGATTGGGCCTGCCCTCTGACACCCGGGAACAGGCCTAAGCCAGCAGGTCGTTATCTCCCGAGGGGTCCCAGACTGTGAGAGGGCACAAGTGGGGCTGAGGGACACCGCCCCCAACCCCCACCAGTGCACAAATTTTTGTTCACCAGGCCTCTAGTGTATAAAAATAATGATCAACATTTTAAAATTCTTTTCATTTAAAAAGTTCTGAAAATGGATGGTGGTGATTGTTACACAGCCATGTGAATGTACTTAATGCCACTGAAGAGTACACTTAAAAATGATTAAAATGGTAAATTTAATGATATTATATTTTACCACTTTTTTTTTAAAGAAAGACTAGAGATTTGACCAAAAAGAGAAAGTGGAAGATGTGACAATGAAAGCAAGAGGTTGGAATGATGCAAGGAACCAAGAACCAAGGAATGCAGGCCTCCTGCAGAAGCTAGAAAAGGCAAGAAAGCATTCTCCCCTGAGTATCCAGAAAGGTCAGTCCCTGAAGATGCCTTGACTTCAGATTAGTGAAACTGATTTCAGTCTTTTGGCCTCCAGAACTGTAAGATAATAAATTTGTCTTGTTTTAAAAATAAAAGAAAAAAAAATTTTTTTTTGCCCTGGCTGATTTGGCGTCAGCCTGCGAACTGAAGGGTCCTGGGTTCGATTCCGGTCAAGGGCATGTACCTTGGTTGTGGGCACATCCCCATGGGTGGGGGGGGGGGTGGGGGAGGAGCTGATCGATGTTTCTCTCTCATCAATGTTTCAAACTCTCTATCCCTCTCCCTTCCTCTCTGTAAAAAAATCAATAAAATATATATTTAAAATTTTTTTTTCAATGAGCAATATGTGCATTAAATTTGGAGTTTATTGATTGAGAGAGCCATTATCTGTAAATGAGTTTTATTATATATTTTTTTTATTATTGACATTATTACAGATGTCCTCCATTGCCCCTCCACACACATATACACACACTTTGGTCACCTCCACCCAGACCCCATCCTCCCCTCCCTCTGAGCCCTCACCACATTGTTGTTTGTGTCCATGGGCTATGCATATATATTCTTTGGCTATTCTCTTACCTTTCTTTCATCCCATCCACCCCACCCACCTCCTCTCTAGTATCTCAATCTGTACCATGTATCCATGTTTCTGGTTCTATTTTGTTCATCAGTTTATTTTGTGCATTAGATTCCATAAGTGAGATCACATAGCATTTGTCTTTCTCTGATTGGCTTATTTTGCTTAGCATAATACTCTCCAGGCCCATTCATGCTGTTGTCAAAGGTAAGAGTTCCTTCTTTTTTACAACAACATAGCACTCCGATGTGTAAATGTATCACACCTTTTCTATCCACTCATCTACTGATGGGCACTTGGGCTGTTTCCAGATCTCAGCTATTATAAACAATGCTGCTATGAACATAGGGGTAGATATATTCTTTCTGATTGGTGTTTCAGGATTCTTAGGATATGTTCCTAGAAGTGGGATTGCTGGGTCAAAAGGCAGTCTCATTTTTAAGTTTTTGAGGAAACTCCATACTATTTTCCACAGTAGCTGCACTAGTCTGCATTCCCACCAACAGTGTGCTAGGGTTCCCTTTTCTCCACATCCTTGCCAGCACTTGTTTGTTGATTTATTAATCTGTAGTGATTTTAATCTGATCTGAAAATTCTCTAACACTTTTCACCAAAAGGTAGAATCTGATTTCCCTTCTCTTGAAAGTAGGCTGGACTCAGTGACTTGCTTCAAATGCGTAGTCACTGTGTGACTTCTAAGGCTAGCATAAAGCTGTTTAATAGATACCAGTGGAATATTTTTTCATGTAATTGTTAGCTGAATATAGCTTCAAAGAAGTTGCTTAGTTTGAAAAAATCATATCATGAACTTGAACTTCAAGCTTCTAGTATTAGAACTACTCAGCTTTGGAAGGAATGTGCCAGAATGTACACAGAAGAGTGACCTAGTATTATTATTTATTGATTTTAATAATTTGGTTAAACGCAGTGGACTGCACCTAGATTTTCAGCTACAGGACCACTATTACTTACCTCCCATACATTCTCAATGGTTTGCCGGACACTCTTAAGGTTTCCATTACATATTATTTACTTTCTGGGGTCCCCCAAATTTACAGTCTGGATCTCTCTTAGAAATATAAAACCCAAATATTTAACAACCTATTGAATAAACCCACTTTGATATCCAATGGAATCCCCCAAATTAATTCAAAATGTCTAACCTACCTTTTATTCTGCCCATCCTTCATTCACTTCTCTATGTGCTCCTGGATTCCTGTATCATAGCGCTAGCACCCCCATGCCCAAACTAGAAATCTGAGTGTCATTTTTGTTCACCTTTTATTTATGCCTATATTCAATTAATCACCCAGTCCTGTAAGTGCTAGCTCATGTCACCCCATTTTTAAGTCATTTTTTTTCTAATCTGAGTTGCCAATTAATTCTTCACAATGCAGCCAGAGTGATCTTTCTAAAACATTATTACCCCCTTACACAAAATACTTTACTAGTCCCCATTAGTTTGAGGATAGAAGTCCAAATTCCTTATTGTGGCTAGCAAATCTTCACATTCTCTTCCCCAGCTACCCCTCCACCAGTAATCTCCTTCCATTATTTTTGTTACACTGTCACTTCAGGCATGCTGAACAATCACGGGTTTCTGGCTCATCACAACCCCTCCCTTACTTTTGGACCATTAACTATGCTATTTCATATGCCTGAAATATTCCCTACATTCATCTTCCTTTTGTCTGTCTAATTCCTTCCCATCCTCAACTCTTACACCCTCCCCCAAACTAAGCTATATGGCCTATGTGTCCTTCAATTTGTACTCAACTCTATTACGGGAGAGAAGAGACCTTCACAGACTCAAAACACTCTGGGCTACATGACAAGTTTGTCCCTAAGGTGCATCATTCAACTACCTCCTCTTGTTCTGAAAGCAGACACCACCCACCCCTATCTTCAATTATAATTGGCTTCCTGGGTAGATTTTCCTTTAAAGAGTAAATGCACTGGTTCTGTTGATGTAAGCATAACAATCCCTATGAATATTTCATTGCCCATTGTAAATTAATAAAATGACATTTGAGTCTCTGTAAGCTTAGATTATATGAGTTTGCCAAGAGAAGACTTTACTTTTAATGTGCTGACAAAAATTCAAGTTTTGAGCCTGCAAAGCAAAGGTTCAGAGCTTGTACCCCAGTGGATTTACCAATGAAAGCGAACTTCCTGAGGTGTCTTGACAGCTAGCCCCCTGGCCTCCATAGGCACCATAGTTAGAATGATGAGTTGTATTGAATCTACACCAGCACACTGCCATCTCCCCCTTGTGACTTGATAAAAATTTAGTGGTACAAGATTCCAGAGGAGATCTAATTCAGACAGTTCATTGCTTAAGTTCATAGATTGCTTAGAATAGTCTGAAAATATAGAGTATTTTAGTCAGAGATCAAGTAAATAGTCCTTTGTGAAATACTAATTTGAAAATGTCTTACCACCACAGAGATGGTAGTGGGAGCGAGCAATGAGAGATGATATAATAGTTTTTAATGCTTAAATTATTGTTGTGTAAAAAATATTCTGGGTAGATAAGGAAGGCTTGCTCTCTCTCTCTCCCCACCCCTCCCCCTCCTTCCTGCACTCCCTCCTCTATATAAATTGTCTTAAGAAAAGTGTTTTCTTTCCTAAGAAAGGCAAAGTCTACCTGATAACTATGCGCTATCACCTCACTCATGTTATCACTTCTAAATGATATTAAAATATGTTTAATATCAGCATTTGTAAGATTACATAAAAAATAACATGGTATACTTTTAAAAAATATTTAAGGACAATGTTTGTTATGTGTTAATTGGCTAAATTGGATCTAAAAATTTATCTTATTTGACAGATTTTGATTAACATATAAAATTGACACTTAGTTGACAGTGTGGCCTTTCCTCCCCTGGAATATTGCTGGTCATGTGGTTTAGACACACTGATCTTTTCTTCCTACAGATAACATCTAGGCCTCAGTTGTATTTCAGCTCCAGGCCCAGGAAAGCAGCAAAACCAGTCTGGCATTGCCAGGACCAGCTGAGATGATTAATGACCCCCTACCCTGGCACTGACCAATCAGTGGAAACCATGTCCCGGAAAGGATATACCTGGAAAATCTGATGAATATTCTATTAAGATCTTTCCCTAGGACCACCTCTAAATTCCCAATCTTTAAAACCCCTCAAAATGAAGGACCCAGCATGTGCTCTCCCTCCCAGCAACATGCCAATGCCTTTCCCATCCTCCTCTTTTCCCCCCACAGGCATGCACAAAAATAGAACCATAGATACCAAGAGCAAGCTGATGGTTTCCAAAAGGGAGTAGGTTGGGGGATGAATGAAAAGGAAAAAAGAAACAAATTTGTACTGAAAAAATATTCAGAAAAAAAAAAAATGTTATGTTGTTGATGACATGTATTATGTAGTTAGGCCTGTGGTGGGGTGCATATGTACTGAACATGTACAGACTTTTTAATTGTCCTCATTCCCTAAACAATACAGTATAAAATATTCTACATATGTTAGCATTGAGTTACATGATTGTGGGATGAAATTTAAAGCTAATAATAAATAATTTAGGCTTGTGATGAGAAATAAATGACAAAAATCAGGAGAAACCAAGATTGCGGCATAGGTAAACACGGGAGATTGCTGCCTTGCACAACCACTTCAAAAATACAACTAAAAGACGGAAAGGACATCATCCAGAACCACAGGAAGGCTGGCTGAGTGGAAATTCTACAACTAGAAGGAAAGAGAAAAGCATACCGAGACTCAGAGGAGGTGCGGTGTGGAAGTAAAATACAAAGGTGCAGTGGTGTATGCGGAGCGGGCTGGCGGCTGAGGTCATGATAGTCTTTTTCAATCGGGAGGGAGTCTCAAGCTCTGAGCTCCAGTTCCAGGCGAGTCTCTGGGGACCCAGACTCATACGGGAGAAACTGGACTGTCTGGCATCGGTTGGAACTCGAGGGCAGCTTTCTCTAAGAGGTGCTTGCAGCGATTATGGGGACACTGAGAAGCGGGGCCTCTGAGGGCAGGACTGAGAGCAGCCATAATTGCTCAATCCACACTGTTGATCCCCTGGGACCCCGCCCCGCCCAAGCTCTGCACGAAGGCCAGCTTTCAATAAATCCTCACTTGCTGCTTAAGACCTAATTGGAGTTGGTGGTCTTACTCTCGCAAATGTTGGTCCACAACAATAGGACACTTAGCACAGAAAGCCACGCTATCGACACAGCGAAGCATAAAAAATGCCGAGACAAAGAAACAGGACACAAATGACAGAAATGGAGGAAAGCAAACCACTGGATATAGAGTTCCAAACCACACTTTTAAGGTTTTTCAAGAATTTTCTAGAAACCCCTGATAAACTTAATGAGACACTCAGGAAATCTAGTGAGACCTTCGAGGTTGTGATAAAGGACCAACTAGAAATTAAGCATACACTGACTGAAATAAAGAATATTATACAGACTCCCAGCAGCAGACCAGAGGATCGCAAGCATCAAGTCAAAGATTTGAAATATGAAGAAGCAAAAAACACCCAACTGGAAAAGCAAAATGAAAAAAGAATCCAAAAATACGAAGATAGTGTAAGGAGCCTCTGGGACAGCTTCAAGCATACCAACATCCGAATTATAGGGGTGCCAGAAGAAGAGAGAGAGCAAGATATTGAAAACCTATTTGAAGAAATAATGACAGAAAACTTCCCCTACCTGGTGAAAGAAATAGACTTCCAAGTCCAGGAAGCCCAGAGAACCCCAAACAAAAGGAATCCAAAGAGGACCACACCAAGACACATCATAATTAAAATGCCAAGAGCAAAAGACAAAGAGAGAATCTTAAAAGCAGCAAGAGAAAGAAACTCAGTTACCTACAAGGGCGTACCCATATGACTGTCAGCTGATTTCTCAACAGAAACTTTGCAGGCCAGAAGGGAGTGGCAAGAAATATTCAAAGTGATGAATAGCAAGAACCTACAACCAAGATTACTTTACCCAGCAAAGCTATCATTTGGAATTGAAGGTCAGATAAAGAGCTTCACAGATAAGGAAAAGCTAAAGGGGTTCATCACCACTAAACCAGTATTATATGAAATGCTGAAAGGTATCCTTTAAGAAGAGGAAGAAGAAGAAAAAGGTAAAGATACAAATTATGAACAACAAATACACATCTATCAACAAGTGAATCTAAAAATCAAGTGAATAAATAACCTGATGTACAGAATAAACTGGTGATTATAATAGAATCAGGGTCATAGCAAGGGAGTGGACTGACTATTCTTGGAGGGGGAAAGGGGTGTCGGGGATGCGGGAAGAGACTGGATAAAAATCGTGCACCTATGAATGAGGACTGTGGCGGGGGGGGGGGGGGGGTGAGGGCGGAGTGTGGGAGGGGAACCGGGTGGAGGGGAGCTATGGGGGGAAAAAAGAGGAATAACTGTAATAATCTGAACAATAAAGATTTAATTAAAAAAACAAAATAAATGACAAAAACCACCTTTAAATCCTTTTATATACTAAAAAAATTCTAATATAGCGGACAACTAACTTAGTGGAGTAAAGTTGATAAGTTAACAGAATTGTTAGATAAATTAATATTTCTGTCAATTTTTATAATCTTGGTGAATTTAAATACTGTGAGGCAGAATAGAATAAAGGAATATGTCATACCTTCTGTTCTGACGTGGATAGTTGAAGACACTTGGAAAGACCAAGCCATTGAAGGGGTTCAGAACAAGCCTCCTCGAGATGTGCCACTTTGGCATGTGAATTGTTTTGAGCTGAAAGTAATTGAGGCCCTGCAGGCTCACAGGAAACTTTGACTTCTCCCTTCATTAAGATTTTCAGCTTTGCCCATAGTAGGAGTTACTATCAGAGATAACTTTTTGTGACCTGTCTATAGGGTAGGGCAAACATTTAATCACTGAACATCTGCTCTCTCTTCTGAAACCCCAGTGTGTCTTACCTCATCCTTAGTTCAGAATGCTACTTCCCTCATTTTCACTTTTTGTCTCTCATGTATGTGGGCTTCCCATATATTCATATGTAATTCAACTTGGCTATTATTTCTTGTTAATCTGTTTCATGTCAATTGATTATTTGACCAGCAGGAAGAATCTAACCTAGGAGAGTAGCGGAAAATTTATTTCTCCTCAACACTATGTAGAAAGACTTTAAAAAGTCTCTCTTTTTTTAAGCATGTGTATTATTTGCTGACCCTGATTAGAAAGTTGGTTTGAATAACTGTACCAAGAGTTTAAAGAAAACCATATCTATTTGTGTTTTGTTTCATTTTATTGTATTTCAAATGTTTTGGCTTATCTCTCTTTTTTTGGGAAATTATTAACTGCTAAAGTTTGGGAAAAGTGGATTTACTTATAAAAACAAACAATCTGATAAATCTGATAGTTAGGAAGTTTCTTCTTCATGCAGAAGTACTATTTGTTGAGACCTAGGTTTGGTTAGAAAGCAAAATTCACTTGTGGTTATAAATAAATAAAAAATTAAAATAAGATACAGGACTGTCTTGGTGGATAAGAATCCATCTGATTTGAAAGGAGCTCCACTACCTAAGTAAAATTTTTTAATATTGAGAAATATTTTATTAAACATTGCATATTGTTTTTAAAGTAAGTTACATTATGATATGAAATTGCTCTACATTATCTTGTATATTATAACTTTTCATTGCGAGGACAAAATAATCAAACAGAAACCTTGTAGTTAACATGTATTGTGCACTTGCTAGCACTGTTTGGAACTTCTTACATTATTTCATTTATTCCTCACAATAATCCTGAGATAGAGGGCACTGAGGTTTAGAGAGATTAAATAGCGTGCCAAACCAAAAAGTGGTTGAGGCAAAATTTGAAGCCTGTACAGTTAATGATTCCTAATACTTGAATGCCTACTGGAATGTTATAGAACAGCAGTAAAGCAGGCAATATTATTCTAGGAATTTAAATGTTTTATTTATCTATTGTTAATTTAATTAAACAAGGAGGGGCCACCAATGAGGTAACTTTAAAGACTTCGCAGCCTCCCTAAGCTAACCATAACTTAAGCCTGAAATGTCTCAAGGTTAAGAAATCAAAACCTAAGGCAACCAATCACAAACAACCAACTACACTTTTCCAAGTAAGGCAAGTGCGTAAGCCAATCAAATAATTACCTTGCTTTGCTTCTGCCCCTTCTCTGCAAAATTCTTTCTCCTAGCTTCTGTGGGTGGAGTTTTGGTTTGGCATTGTCAGATTCAAATGGATTTTTGCGTACAATTTTTAATATGCCTCAGACTATCTTTCAACACTGCTTTTTTAAAAAAACACTCTCATAACCTTTCACTCTCTATAACTGTATGGTCTTCATAATTTTCATTTCTACTTGGATTGCTGGGGTTTAAGATATACACATCTATAATTTTACTAGATATCAAATTATTTTCCAAAGTGGTTGTTTCTATTTATACTTCCACCAGCAGTATAAATAAATTCTCTTTGCTCTGTATGCTTACCAACACCTGATACTGTAAGATGTTTTAATTTTTTGCCAATGAGATGTTTTGAAATGGAATTTAAATGTGTGTTTGTATTTGTTGTATATGTGCAACAATTAAAGAACCTTAAATGTGACCTCACACCAGCATCAGGACATATGCTTCCTTTCTCTATTTAACTCTTCTGCTAATTGGGTTTGTCCTCACCGTGACTGACTGCATTACTTACTTTGTCTTCTCCAGAACTTAGCAGTGTTCCAACCACACCAAATCAATGATAGGGACAGGTCCCATCTTATTTTGGTAGCATTTTATCTTTGTCTGCTCACTGGTAAGTTACAAAGCTCACTGAGTTGAGACATGACACCAGTGTTACCAGTGCTTGCCAATGTGACAATGGCTCATGGGGCCCCAGAGAGTCTGAATCTTCCTGGTCTGGAGGATGTGTCTCTAGAGCCAGGTCAAAGAGGGATCAGTGTGGTTTCAGTTTGCATTTTCTAGGGAGATTGAGCACTATTTCATATTTTATTTGACATTTGAGTTTATTCTTTGAAATTGCTATTTATGTCTTTTGCTCATTTCCATATTCTGGATATTAGTATTTTGTCTGTTTTACAGATATCTTCTCTGAGAGTGTGACTGTCATTTTACTCTATTTTTAAATAAACGTCTTAATTTTAATGCATTTAAGTGTATTAATATTTTCCTTTATGAGTTTGAGAAATTCTTTTCAATGCTGATGTCATGAAGATATCATAAAGTTGTAAGCCTTTGTCTTTTAAACTTTATTCTTTAATCCATCTGAAATTGATTTTCTGTGTGGTATAAACTAGAAATCCAATTTTAATTTTGTTTTCCATAGTCATAACCAGTTGTACCTATACCATTTATTAAATAGTTTCTACTTTCTCCCATTGCTATGCATTTCCAGCTCTATCAGACTGGTTTTCACATAAACATATATGTCATTTGAGTAGGTGGAATATTAGAAATATTCTGTTATATTGGCCTATTTTTCTGTCTCTTGATAGTTACACATTATCTTAATCATTATAGCTTTGTAGTAAGTCTTAATATCAGATTGTTGTTTTAGTCTGGCTTTGTTTGTCCCTTTGCTCTTAATAAAAATGTTAGAAATATTTTAACAAATTCCTCAAAAACAAATCTTGTTGCGATTTTAATAGAAATTGGTATGAATTAAATCTTCTAATTATTGAATCCTCCAATTCATAAACATGATTTCTCTCTTCATTTATTTCAAGCCTCTTCAATCCCATTCAGTAAAGTCTTACACTTTACTACAAAAGGGTCTTACACATCTTTGGTTAAACTTATTCCTAGATACATTTTGTTGTGTTTTCTGATTGTAGCTGCTATGTCAAAACTTAATTACTCTTTTACTTTGGCCTTAAATCTAATGATCCTGTTAAACTCTATTTTATTTACAATTATAAATCAATATATAGATTTGTGTTTTCTTTGTATGCTGACATTTCCTTTGTGAATGAGGACAAAGTGTTAAACATTAAATTTTATTTTCTGTCATTCTTTCTTTATCCATGGCTAGCTTTGGGACACCTCCCTTGCAATGTTATATAGAAGCAGTGATATCAAGCATTCTGATTTATTCTTGATTTTAAAAGTATGACTTTAATATGTCACTATTAAAATATGTTGTTTTTCTCTATGCATTTTTTCCAGGTACTCATTATCAGGTTAAGACTGCTTTTTAAACCATGAATTGCTGCTGAATTTATTGATTTTTTTAGTATCTGTTGAGGTGATTATATTGCCTCTAATATCTTGATGTAGTGAATCATACTATTGATTTTCTAATGCTGAACCAACCCTGCATCCTTATAATCAACTCAATTTTGCCAAGATGAATGTTCTTTTCGATGTATTACTAGGGTCCCTCAGCCTGGCCTGTGCCCTCTTGTAATCCGGGACCCCTCAGGGGATGTTGGACTGCCAGTTTTGGTCTGATCCCTTCAGGCCAGGCCGAGGGACCCCACCGATGCATGAATCCATGCACTGGGCCTCTAGTGTACATATAAATAAATATATATATATATATATATATATATATATATATATATATATATAACATCTTTGGTGAATCTCTTCCCACACTCTCCCCTTCCCTCTGAGATTCGTCAGTCTGTTCCATGTTTCTATGCCTGTGCATTGAGGGTCTGCCCCATGCTGGACAGTGTGCGTCATAGCTACTGGCTGAATGGTCGAATGGTTGAACAGTCAGATGGCTGCTTAGGCATATATATAGATAGATAGATAGATAGATAGATAGATAGATAGATAGATAGATGGTATTCTGTTGGGGTCCAACCCCAGCAGGTCCTGGGGTTCCCAAAGGTGTGGACGAAGTCGGCGAAGAAGGAATGACACGGAGACAGCGTTCAGTTGATCAGCAGCCTAGCCAGGTTCTGTAGCCAGGTTCTCCAGCCAGGTTCTGTCTTTAGTCTCCTGTTACATCTGTATTTATACCAGTTGATTTTAATCCTATCCATTCTATTCCAAAGGTTAGGGCATTTATTATCTCCATTCTAAGGTCACTACTATATTGTTCTGTCAAGCTACAAGGAAGTAACTGAAGGAGATTATCCTAAGTAAAGATTATGTAGCTTAAGCGTGATTGTTCACAGTTAAAGTGATTAACTACCCGCCTGGCACTTAGTTAAGGGGTTTCACTGATTTATTCTCTTCCTTAGTCCTATTAATCCCTAACTCCAGGGGAAACTCCCCACCTGGGAAAACAACCTTTCTCAGAGAGGTGACCTTGGTTAAAACAGATAGCACTAAGAAGGGAAGCAAACATATTAAGAACAGTATGCCATATACGCCAGGTCCCTTGAAACATATGCTGTGCAGATGTTTCTTCCCTGCAGCAACTGTGTCAAGCAGCAAGGATGGACCAGCTTCCGGCAAATTCCCCCTTTTTTATTTTTTAAATGATAGCGCATGTAAATCAGCGGCCACCTCTCGGATTGGGTTGTTTAAGACTCGGAAGAAGACTGACAAGCAATGATAGTGAGCATAGCAATAAACATAGTGGATGGGTGCACACAGAGCCTTGTAGAAGGTTTCTGGCCTCTTCAGTCAAGGATTTCAGCTGTCCCCAAGTCGGTGGTTTGGTTGTCCTTGTTGATCTGGCTAGCAGGCAGCGTCGCTGGCAATGGGCTTCCCGAAGTGTCAGCATGTTGAACGGCTGGATCAAAGGGTCCATCAGGGCCGAGCTTGATGGTGGTGTCGGTGTCCCGGGAGGAGTCAGCTGTGCCCTCTGGGTTGGCCAATATGGATGATACCAGGGAGGAAGAGGGTGAGGTGGAGACGGAGGGTGGTGAGACATAAGGTTGGACTAGACGGTCTGGAATCCACACAGGTGAGTCTGCGTCCTGTGGAAATATACAAGCATATCCTCTCCCCCAGGTTAAAAGTACATCAGGTCCCTTCCAGGCTCCTATAAGCAAGTCTCTCCATTTGACGAGGACTTTAGGTTTAGTTAGATCAGGGTTCCAATGTCTGTACATCGGGGAATTTCCCTCAGAATCTACATTTAGTATATTAATTACAAATAAAGTATGTTGTAGAACATGATGAGGAGAGGGATATTTAAACTCATTTTCTTGTAATTTTTTAATTTGTGTTTTTAAAGTTTGGTGAGCCCTTTCTACTATTGCTTGGCCTTGAGGATTGTAGGGCATTCCTGTAGTATGTGCAATGCTGAATGTAGAGCATAAGTTTTTAAAGGCTGTAGAGGTATAGGCAGGCCCATTGTCTGTTTTAAGTGCCCTTGGTATTCCTAGGTAGGAAAAACATTGGAATAAATGTTGACTTACATCTTTAAAGCCTTCTCCTGTACGTGCAGAAGCAAGGATAACATGAGAAAAGGTATCAATACAAACATGCACATAGCAAAGTTTGCCAAAAGATGGGACATGGGTAATATCCATCTGCCATAAGTCACAGGGTCTAAGTCCTCTTGGATTAACTCCAGTAGCAGGGCTAGGAAAATGAGTAGGACAATGGCCGCAGTCACGCACAATACTTTGAGCAGCTTCTCTAAATATGCGATAATAATGATGGAGAGCAGAAGCATTTTGATGGTGAATGGCATGAGACCACCGGGCTTCTTCTAGAGCTGGTCAAACTACTGGGCGAGTTAGTAAATCCGCCTCATAATTTCCTTCGCTTAAGGGTCCTGGTAAGCAGGAATGAGCTCTAATATGTCTAATATAGAAAGCCGTTTCTCGTTTGTGAATGTAAGTTTGTAGCTGAGTTAACAAAGAGAAAATGGCTGTTCTTCCTTGTGGGAGAGAGGCGGTCTCAATATGAGGAAATAATTTAACTTATATTGAGAGTCAGTGTACAAGTTAAAGGGAACCTGTTGCAATTGTTCAAAAGCATAAATGACTGCGAAAAGCTCTGTTCTCTGGGCTGACGTCTCTAGGGTTTGTTGAACATGGGTTATTGAGTCAATGATTGTTACTGCCCTACCATTAGAGGAGCCATCTGTGAATACTAAGGAGGCAGGAGGTGATAATGGCTTTTTAAAAAATATATATATATATTTCTTTACTGATTTCAGAGAGGAAGGGAGAAGGAGAGAGAGATAGAAACATCAATGATGAGAGAGAATCATTGATCGGCTGCCTCCTGCACACCCCCTACTGGGGATCGAGCCCGAAACCCAGGCATGTGCCCTTGGCTAGAATCGAACCTGGGACGCATCAGTCCGCAGGCTGACGCTGTATCCACTGAGCCAAGCCAGCTAGGGCGATAATGGCTCTTTTGAACATTTAATAGGAAATATAAACGGATGTAGGGAGAGAAATTGCAATATAGGTGATCTTGGCAAATGATGTAAAATTTGTCCTGGGAAGTTACCTATAGCTATTTGCCACTCTTCTTCAAATTATAATAGTGTGTCTAATTCTTCTCTTTTATAAGGTATTATTATCTCAGTAACTTCTCTTCCAAAGAGTTTGATACTGCATCGTCTACCTTAGATAATGAGAGTGGCCACTAGGGAGGGATAGGATGTTACAATCTTCCTAGGAGTGACGGGTAAATGTATCCATTCTAATGGTCCTTCCTGCCATAAGCATCCTGTAGGAGTATATTTAGTGGCTAGAATAATTAAGGTCCAAGATTTGGAATAATATAGATACTGTAGTTGCTGTTTATTGATGGCCTGTTCTATTTTTGCTATAGTCTTTTCTCCTTCAACAGTTAATTGTCGGGGAGACTTAGGGTTAGAATCTCCCTTTAAAATGTCAAATAGAGGTTTTAAGTCAAGAGTGGTTATTTTTAGATATGACCTGACCCAGTTGATATCACCTAATAGTTTCTGATAATCATTTAATGTGTTTAAATGATCTTTTCTTAATTGTAAAGGCTGATGGGTGATAGTAGAGGTATGTAATATTCTGCCTAAGTAGGAAAAAGAAGGTTCAGTCTGAATCTTTTCTGGGGCTATTTTTAGACCATGTTCTTCTAAAGCAAGGACGGTCTTTGTAACAATTTCCTGTAAAGTAACCTGATCCTTATGAGCTAGTAAAATATAATCCATATAATGAATAAGATATAGATCTGAAATTTTCTTTCTAATAACTTGCAATGCCTGATCTACAAACTTTTGACATAATGAAGGACTATTTTTCATCCCTTGTGGGAGAACCTTCCATTGATATCTCTGATAAGGCTGTTTAAAGTTTTCTGATGGTATGCTTAATGCAAATCATTGACAATCAGCCAGGTGAAGAGGTATAGTGAAAAAACAATGCTGTAAGTCAATAACAACAACACAATACTCCTGTGGAATTGCCACAGGGGAGGGAAATCCAGGTTGTAAGGAGCCCATATCTTCCATGGTGGCATTTATGGCTCTAAGGTCTTGAAAAAGTCTCCACTTGCCTGATTTCTTTATTACAAATATGGGTGTGTTCCAGGGACTATTTGATGGCTCTCTATGTCCCTCTGCTAATTGCTGATCAATTAATTGCCAGGCTGCTGGTATTTTCTCAGATGTTAAGGGCCATTGCTCAACCCATACTGGTTGTGATGATTTCCAGACTATGGGATCAGCAGTCCTAAGGGCAATGGCCCTGATTATAAATCCTGTCGAGGAGTGTGAGGTATTACTTTCTTTTCCTAATCCCTTTTCTGGATTAAATCCCGTGTCTAGCATCTGTGATGTTACTCTATCACTGGGGCTATATAATAGAACTCCCATTTGAGACAAGATATCTCTTCCCCATAATGTAAAGGGGATAGTAGTAATTACATAGGGACAGAATGTTCCTGAATGTTGATCTTCATCAGCCCAAGTTAAAATCTGAGAACTCTTTTGTACATTAGATACCTTGCCTAGTCCTACTAGGGAAGTGGAGGTGGTGTGCATGGGCCACGAAGAGGGCCAATCCTTCCCTGCTATGCAGGAAACATCTGCTCCTGTATCCAATAGACCTTCAATTGGTTTTCCCTGAATTTGTAAAATTTTTGTAGGTTTAGCAGCATGGATTTCTTTCCTTTTTTTTTGATGTAGCAAAATGGGATTTATTCTCTTTTTTTTTTTTTTCGCTAAAAGTATTACAAAGGGTATTACATAAGTGTCCTTCCCCCCCCCCCCCCCCCCCCCGGCCCTTGACAAGCCCCTGCCCTCCCTTACCCCCCAGTGTCTTATGTCCATTAGTTATGGTTATATGGATGCATACAAGTCCTTCGGTTGATCTCTTACACCCCTCCCTCCTGTCCCCCAGCCCTCCCTGGCCTTCCCACTGCAGTCCGACAATCAGTTTGAGGCAGCTCTGCCTCTGTATCTATTATTGTTCAAAAGTTTGTAATGGTCTTAATTATCCATGAAAGAGTGAGATCATGTGGTATTTTTCCTTCATTGACTGGCTTGTTTCACTTAGCATAATGCTCTCCAGTTCCATCCACAACATGGATTTCTTGTATCCAAAATGCTGCATCACTAGATCCAAAGCCTCCGGCCCCTCTGGCTTCCTGGCTAACAGCTATCCCTATTTTATGTATTGGTAACAGGAGTAATTGGGCAATTCTCTGGTTGGGCTGAATCTGTATAGTTGTGGTGGGTGGGAAAAGTAAAATCTGTATTTCTCCTGTGTAGTCTGCATCAACAACTCCTGGGATGACTAAGATCCCCTGTAACAAGGTGGAGCTCCATCCTAATATTAAACCTACAGTTCCCTCAGGCAGCAGCCCAGACACACCTGTAGGAATGGCTGCTACTGGCGAGTCTGGGGTTAGTATTGCGTGGGTGGTTGAATGGAGGTCCAATCCTGCACTGCCTGGGTTGCCCTGAAGAGGTCACTGACTGATTGAAATTTGCAGAGGGGTTGAGGGTTGATGCCCCTATTATTTCAGGGGCCTGGGGCTGGCCCCCTCTCAAGTTTCCCAATTGAGGTGATGGGATAGAACAGTGGTTCCCAAACTTATTTGGCCTACCGCCCCCTTTCCAGAAAAAATATTACTCAGCCCCTGGAAATTAATTTTTTAAAAATTTTTATAGCAGTTACTCATCGCCCCCAAATGCACCTGTGGCCATCACCGCCCCCCTGGATCGCTGCAGCGCCCGCGGGGCGGGGGGGGGGGGGGCGCGGTAGTGCCCACTTTGGGAATCACTGGGATAGAACCTCCTTGGGAGCGGTTTGTAGAATTTAAAGGCCGACCATTTTTATGGTATTTTGATCTACATTCTTTTGCCCAATGGAATCCTTTCTGACATTGGGGACAAACAGTTTTTGGAGGATTAATATTATTCCCTGATGTATTTCCAGGCTGTTGAGGAGCTTGCCATCTGGCCTGAGTATTATTATTTTTATTTGGACATTCTCTGCTAAAGTGCCCAGGTAAGCCACAAGGGTAGCAGTTCATATTTCTTTTATTACCTGTATTATTGCTGGTTTGTCCTATGCTCTGTACATAAAAGAAAATAAATAGGTCAGCTATGCAACACTTACAGCCTTTATTGATAGGATGTAGCCATTGTGCCCAAATTCAGCCATCAATTACAACTTCATTTCCCATCCACAATTAATGAGAATATATTTTACTTCAAATAGGACTTATAGGCAGAGTGCCAAAAGTTAAAGTATAACCTTAAAGTCTTAAATTCACACTTCAAATATCAAAAGAAGCAATTCCCAAAATCATGAAAACATGAAGTAACTACACATAAAAAACACACATTTAAGTCATTTCACTTTTTCTTGTATATAGTGAAAACAGATGTATTTATAACTTCAGACTTCATAAAGTCATTATTCATTTAAAAAAGACAAATGTTTACAGAGAACATTTAACTTAAATTTCATAGTTGCTTATAAAATAGTACTTGAAAGGTTGATCTATATAAGGAAACAAGAGTCCTGTCAAGAGAGATGGTAAACTATAAATATAAAATATACCACAATGTTAAAAACCTCACATTGCACTATAGGAAAATTAATAAAGATAACTTCATCTTTCTGGGGGGAAATGTATTTAGCATTACAAATTCAAATGTAAATTTTATATATGAATTTAATAAGGAATATATTTAAACCATGCATTGTCAAATAATCACCATTTATTTTGTGTTAAACAATAAAAATGATGTACTTTTTGAACATGTGTATATCAAAGGCAAAAGGTTATTTTTTACTTTTTCCTTTACTGGCAACTTTGGATGCATTTTTAGGTTTTGGTTCCCAGAGGGCATTTTTCACAAATCTTGAAGCTGCACCTTTGTCCAGCTTGGCAGCATTCTTCTTGTCAGTTATTTCCTTGACTCTGTTCATGTACACTCTGATTCTTTCCAATTCCTGCTTTACTGGGTGTTCCTTAGGATTAACTCCCTGAGTTGCCAAATAAACTCAAAACATTGAATTTAATGTGTAAGCAGAAACTAAATCCACTTTTGCTTGTTCAAGTGGGTCCAATTTCTGCAACAACTCATTTCTAGAAACAGACATCATGGTCTTCAGCATGTCATCTATAGCACCTATGGAATTCTCAAATGCTGATAAATACTCATGGATTTCTGATGGATAGTCTTCATTAATTTCTTCTTCTGCCATTATGACCTAAATGGTACCTGTGTGGTCGGTGCGGGCCCTTTTCCAAATTGCAGACTTCTGACTTCTTGTTCGGGCGTCAGATGTTGGGGTTCAACCCCAGCAGGTCCAGGGGTTCCCAAAGGTGTGGATGGAGTCGGCGAAGAAGGAATGACACGGAGACAGCGTTCAGTTGATGGGGAAGTTCTATAGCCAGGTTCTATAGCCAGGTTCTCCAGCCAGGTTCTGTCTTTATTCTCCTGTTACATCTGTATTTATACCAGTTGATTTTAATCCTATCCATTCTATTCCAAAGGTTAGGGCGTTTCTTATCTCCATTCCAAAGTCACTACTCTATTGTTCTGTTAGGCTACAAGCAAGTAACTGAAGGAGATTATCCTAAGTAAAGATTATGTAGCTTAAGCATGATTGTTTGTATTTAAAGTGATTAACTACCCACCTGGCACTTAGTTAAGGGGTTTTATTCCCTCCCTAACTTTAGGGAAAAATCCCTACCTGGGGAAACAACCTTTCTCGGAGAGGTGACCTTGGTTAAAACACATAACCCCAAGAAGGGGAGAAAACATATTAAGAACAGTATGCCATATACGCCAGGTCCCTTGAAACATATGCTGTGCAGATGTTTCTTCCCTGCAGCAACTGTGTCAAGCAGCAAGGATGGACCGGCTTCTGGCAGTATTCTGTTTGCCAATATTTTGTTTTAAGATTTTGGCATCTATGTCCATAAGAGAGAGAGCCTATGAATTGCATTTCTTATACTGAACCTGTCTGGTTTTGATATCACCATTATATCCAACTTCAGAAAATGAGTCAGGGAGTGATTCTCCCCATTTTCCATTCCTTGAAAATGTGTTAGAACTCCCTGTAAAATTGTCTGGGCCTGGTGAGTTTCCTTGTATGCATGAGATTTTAAAATACTAACTCATTTTGATTTGCATCTTTTGGATGATTAGTGATATTGAGCATTTTTTCATATGTCTCTTGGATATCTGTATGTCTATTTAGGTTCTTTGCCCATTTTTCAATTGGATTCTTTGTCTTCCTTTTGTTAACTTGTATGAGTTCCTTATATATTTTAGATATTAACCCTTTATCAGATGTATCATTGCAAAATATATTCTCCCATACAGTGGGCTCTCTTTATCTTGTTGATGGTTTCTCTTGCTGTGCAGAAGCATTTTATTTTGATGTAGTCACATTTGTTTATTTTCTCCTTAGTTTCCTTTGCTTTAGGAGATGTATCTATAAACATATTGCTATGAGAGATGTCTGAGATTTTGTTGCCTAAGGTTTCGTCTACGATTTTTATGGTTTCATGACTTACATTTAAGTCTTTTATCCATTTTGAGTTTATTCTTGTATATGGTGTTAGTTGGTGGCCTAGTTTCATTGTTTTGCATTTATCTGTCTAGTTTTTCCAACACCGTATATTGAAGAGACTGTCTTGATTCCATTGTATGCTCTTGCCTCCTTTGTCAAATATTAATTAAGCATAATGGCTTTGGTCAATTTCTATGTTCTTTGTTTTGTTCCATTGACCTTGTGCCAGTACCAGGCTGTTTTGATTACGGTGGCTTTATAGTATAACTTGAAATCTGGTATTGTGATTCCTCCAACGTTGTTTTTCTTTCTCAAAATTGCTGCAGTTATTTGGAGTATTTTTTGGTTTCATATAAATTTTTGGAGTATTTGTTCTAGCTCTGTGAAATATGCCATTGGTATTTTAATAGGGATTGAATTGAATCTGTAGATTGCCTTAGGTAGTATGGACATTTTAATGATGTTGATTCTACCAGTCCATGAACACGGTATGTTCTTCTACTTATTTGTATCTTCTATCTCTTTTTTCAACGTCCTGAAGTTTTCTGAGTACAGATCATTTGCTTCCTTGGTTAAGTTTATTCCTAAGTATTTTAATTTTTTTGTTACAATGGTAAATGGGATCATTTGTTTATTTTCTCTTTCTGAGAATTCATTATTGGTGGTGAATTTGTGGATCGTCTTTGTAGTTCTGGCAATTTTTATTTTATATGTTTAAAAATTGTATCATGAAGCCCATTTAACTTCAAATTTTTAAATCTTGATGAAATTAATCTTCTATTAATGTTTTTATCCTTATTCCAGTAATTTTTTTAAATTATATTTTATTGATTTTTTTTACAGAGAGGAAGGGAGAAGGATAGAGAGTTAGAAACATCAATGGGAGAGAAACATCGATCAGCTGCCTCCTGCACACTCCCTACTGGGGGTGTGCCCACAATCAAGGTAAATGCCCTTGACTGGAATCGAACCTGGGACCCTTCAGTCCACAGGCTGATGCTCTATGCACTGAGCCAAACTGGTCACGGCATATTCCAGTAATTTTTTAAAGTCTATTTTGTCTGATATGGATATAGTCCTACCACCTTTATTTTGGTTAGTGTTTGATAAGTAGTATATCTTTTTACACCCCTTGACTGTTACTCTTTCTCTTTTGTTTAATGCTTTGTACAGTGGTGTGCTGGCAAATGTTTAATAACCAGCTCTCTGGGGAGCTCCTGAGAGGCAGAATATTATTTGTAAAACTTACTGATTTCTGTTGTGTGAATATTTCTACCTGGTATTGCCCAATAAAATACAGGATGCACAGTTAAATTTAAATTGCAGATAAACAGGATATGCCGAGACCGGTTTGGCTCAGTGGATAGAGCGTCGGCCTGCGGTCTGAGGGGTCCCGGGTTCGATTCCAGTCAGGGGCATGTACCTGGGTTGCGGGCACATCCCCAGTTGGCGGGGTGTGCTGGAGGCAGCTGATCGATGTTTCTCTCTCATCGATGTTTCTAACTCTCTATCCCTCTCCCTTCCTCTCTGTAAAAAATCAATAAAATATAAAAAAAATTGCAGATAAACAGGATAATTTTTAGTATAAGTATGTCCCAAATATTTCACACATTTAAAGGTATTTGCTGTTTATATGAAAGTCAAATATAACTGGTTTTCTTATATATTTACTTGCCAAATCTGGCAATCCTACTCTAATCAACATTATGTCATTGAATGCAAAGTTGCGAGATGTTCATACCACTTATTTTTTAAATAACTTTATTGAAATATAATTTATTTACCATATAATTCACTCACTTAAATGTACCATTCAATAGTTTTAACATAGTCAAGATTTGTGCAACAACCACCATCACAACCAATTTTAAAATGTTTTCACTACGCTAAAAAGACTCATTAACAGTCACTAGGAGGAAACCAAGATGGCGGCATAGGTAAACACCGGAAATTGCTGCCTCGAACAATCACTTCCAAAATACAACTAAAAGACAAAGCGGACAGCATCCAAAACCACAGGAAGGCTGGCTGAGTGGAAATTCTACAACTAGAAGGAAAGAGAAAAGCACACTGAGACTGAGGAGGTACGGAAGTAAAGTGCAGAGGTACAGAGATGCACATGGAAAGGGCTGGCAGCTGAGGAGATGGTTGTCTTTTTCAATTGGGAGGGAGTCTCAAGCTCCCAACTGCTCTGAACTACAGTTCTGGGCCAGCCTCTGGGGACCCAGACTCATACAGGGAGAAACTGGACTGTCTGGCATTGGGCGGAACTCAAGGGCAGCCTTCTCTCAGAGGTGCTTGCAGCGATTACCAGGACACTGAGATGCGGGGCCTCTTAGGGTAGGACTGAGGATCAGCCATAGCTGCTTGCTCTGCCTTGTTGATTCCCTGAGACCCCGCCCCAACCAAGCTGTGCACAGAGGCTTTTGCATATGAAAGGCCTGGCCCTTTGCAATCTGAAAATTACCTAACAAACTGCAGCTGGGTCAGAGAGACCCAAAACTTCCAAAAGAAGGCCCAAGGCCCCACAGCAGCTTCCATTGCTTCACAGCTGGGCCTCATCTGGGCACCTCCAAACCCCAAACAAAGAAGAGGAATCTGCAGATCTCTTCATAGCTCCTGCTGGATAGCCTCAGGCAGAGGCTAAATTAGCACCTCCTTAGAGATCCAAGAGCCCAGTGTACCCAGTGGTCATAGTGGGGCCATCCAGATTATAACTCCTCAGATTCATAATGGACACACTCAGGGGGCAGACTCAGTGAGCACCAAAGCCCCACTGAAGCAAGTCTTGCCTCAGAAGGCTGTCTTCAGCACAGAAGTTCTCCCACTGATTCTCATAGCCAACTTGCCTGGAGGTCAATTCCTCCCAGTGATACCTACAACAATCAAGGCTTAACTACAACAAGACTGTGCACAAAGCTCACAAAGAGGTGAACGAAGAGAGTCCACCTCAGGTAACTGGGGAGGCTGAGCCACTGGGCCCTATAGGACACCTAGCACAGAAAGCCACCCTATCAACAAAGGGAAGCATAAAAAATGAGGAGACAAAGAAACAGGTCACAAATGACAGAAATGGAGGAAAGCAAATGACTGGATATAGAGTTCAAAACCACACTTATAAGGTTTTTCAAGAATTTCCTAGAAACCGCCAATAAATTTAGTGAGACCCTCAAGAAATCTAGTGAGACCCTCAAGGTTATGAAAAAGGACCAACTAGAAATTAAGCATACACTGATTGAAATAAAGAATATTATACAGACTCCCAACAGCAGACTAGAGGATCGCAAGAATCAAGTCAAAGATTTAAAAATATGAAGAAGCAAAAACACCCAACCAGAAAAACAAAAAGAAAAAAGAATCCAAAAATATGAAGATAGTGTAAGGAGCCTCTGGGACTGCTTCAAGCTTACCAACATCCAAATTATGGGGGTGCCAAAAGAAGAGAGAGAGCAAGATATTGAAAACCTCCTTGAAGAAATAATGACAGAAAACTTCCCCTACCTGGTGAAAGAAATAGACTTCCAAGTCCAGGAAGCGCAGAGAACCCCAAACAAAAGGAATCCAAAGAGGACCACACCAAGACACATCATAATTAAAATGCCAAGAACAAAAGACAAAGAGAGAATCTTAAAAGCAGCAACAGAAAGACAGTCAATTACCTACAAGGGAGTACCCATAGGACTGTCAGCTGATTTCTCAACAGAAACTTTGCAGGCCAGAAGGGAGTGGCAAGAAATATTCAAAGTGATGAATAGCAAGAACCTACAACCAAGATTACTTTACCCAGCAAAGCTATCATTCAGAATTGAAGGTCAGATAAAGAGCTTCACAGATAAGGAAAAGCTAAAGGAGTTCATCACCACCAAACCAGTACTATATGAAATGCTGAAAGGTATCCTTTAATAAGAGGAAGAAGAAAAAGATAAAGATACAAATTATGAACAACAAATACACATCTATCAACAAGTGAATCTAAAAATCAAGTGAATAAATAATCTAATGAACAGAAGAAGAAAAAAACAGTCACTAATCTCTAACCATGCCCTGTCTCAGTCCTAATAGGCAACCAATAATTTATTTTCTATCTTTATAGGTTTACTTCTTCTAGACATATCATACAAATGGCATCATACAATTTGTAGTTTTTTATGACTGCCTTCTTTCACTTAGAACATCTTTTCAAGGTTCATATATATATTGTATTGTGTATCAATATTTCATTTCTTTTTATTGTTGATAATAATCCATTGTATGGACAGATCACATTTATTAATTCATTTATCAGTTGATGGGCATTAGGTTGTTTCCACTTTGGGGCTATAATGAATAATACTGTGATAACAGTATAAGCTTCTACAAGCTGGTAAGAACCAGTGCAAGGCAGCTCCAGTACCCTGCTGGTTTTAGGTGTGTCTCTTTTAGATAATGCATGGCCTTATTTTATCATTGTCTACTGTCTCTATTTCCTCTGGCCTATCAGCTACCCAAAAACAAGGAAACTTTTCACTATTGTACCTAGAGTTTCTAATTTAGTGCCTAATATTTGATTTTGAATTAATATTGTGTGTATGCATTAAGTATGCACAGTGGTTAAGAATGAGGAGTTTCTGAATCATTTAAATATCAGATATGCCACCTATGTAAATACAGAAAAGCTAGCAAGTTACTTAACCTTTCTAAGTCTTAGTTTCTTTACTTGTAGTATGGAAAGAATAGTAATGTGAGAGAGAGAAAGAGAGAGAGAGAGAGAGAGAGAGAGCTTTAGCCTTCTCCCAGCCATAAAAAGGGGATAAGCAGGGGTGGGCAAACTTTTTGATTTGAGGGCCACAATGGGTTCTTAAACTGGACCGGAGGGCTGGAACAAAAGCATGGATGGAGTGTTTGTGTGAACTAATATAAATTCAAAGTAAACATCATTACATAAAAGGGTACGGTCTTTTTTTTTTAGTTTTATTCATTTCAAACGGGCCGGATCCGGGCCGTAGTTTGCCCACAGCTGGGATAAGGAGACTAGACGAGTATACATACAATTCTATTAAGGACAGAACCTAGTCATGTCACATTCTACTTCTGCTTATAGCCCATGGCCATATAGACCTTCTAGGGAGGCTGGGAAATAGACTTTATCTGGGCAGATATTTGACCAGCTAAAACCCTATTATTAGGGAAGAGGGGAAACTAGCACTCTGACAGAGATAACAATCTCTCCATCTTTGGAGACAGTCTCATCAAAACTATCATTAGAGGAAACCAAGTCACCTCTCCACCCAACCAAAGGATGGGCATGTGACCCGAACTGGGCCACTCAGACTCTCTTTCTGAAACTGAAATATTGAGCGAAGTGATACAGAGACTTCAAATAGTTTAAGTTCATTCATCCTGCTACTCAGATGTCTAGAGTTTTTCTAGTTCTTCAGTTTGCCTTTTTCTAATGCCCCAGATCCAGATTTTCCTTGGACTTTGTAATATATATATATTTTTTAAGTTGTTCAGAATTGGATTGAGTGACTTGCAATCATAGAACTCTAACAGATCAAAGGTGAAGTCTGGATGCATTTCAAGGTGAGAAAGTATAAAACTGGTTCTCCACCTCTGAGGATTTCTGCCTAAGCACATCTTTACTTTTGTATTACAGCTCTCAGCGTTAAGGTAACTATAGCATCAAAGATAGCAGCTGAAAAGAGAAACAGAGAGAGAACTGAAAATTAAAGCAGACTAGGCTAATACTTGCACTTGCTCTGTGCCTACTTGAAAAGAATACTCATTACTCTAATGTTTGAAGCAACTCTGCTTTGTTAATATTCTACACATATTATCGCATTAAATCCTTGTAGCAACACTAATAGACATTTTTATTATTTTCATTTTCATATGGGAAAATGGAACTTATAAAGCTAAGTGTCTTGCCTAAGGTTATATAACTTATAATAATTGTAGCTGGCATTCAAAACTAAGTTTGATTTCAGCATTTGAACTCATCACCATTATGCTATACCACCTTTCATATTAAAAATTAAAATATTTGCTAATTAAACAGATTTTTAATTATATTTTTAATTGTTAACATTTGTATTATGAAAATTTTACATATGTAAAAATAGAAAGAATGGTATAATAAAGCCTCATGTATCCATCACCTAGAATAGATTCAACAATTATTCTCATTTTATCACTCTTTTTTCATAAATTCTTTCTCCAAATTTACACTTTACTTTTAATAATGGAGATTTTGTTTTTAAAAAACATATTTATTTGTTATTATTTTGGCCAAGAGTATTTAAAAACAAATCTCAGAAATCATATCTCCTTACCTATAAATACCAGAATTCCTAAGGGAATTCTTAGGATTATATTTATATTAATCCTAATACACATACCTCAATGTGTTTCTCTAGTGCAGTGGTTCTCAACCTTGGCTGCACATTAGAATCACCTGAGAATCTTTTTAAAATCCTGATTTCTGGGCCTCATCCTCCGGAAATTCTGTTTCTTTGTTATGGAGTGGTGCTACAACATTAGTAACAAAGAAACAGAATTTCCGGAGGATGAAGCCCAGAAATCAGGATTTTAAAAAGATTCCCAGGTGATTCTAATGTGCAGCCAAGGTTGAGAACCACTGCTCTAGTGCATGAGAACTTAAAAGGAAAAAGATAACATTATACTCCCCGAATTAATAATTACTTAATATGTTTGATATTCTATCTAAGTTCAGCTTTCCCTGATTGTCTCAAAAATGTCTTTTACTTTTTGTTCAAATAAAAATTAAAACATAATGCAAACATTACGTATGTCAGATATTTTCTTAGTTTCTTTGAAGTTACGATAGTTCTCCCCTTTTTTCCTCTATGTCATGTGTTTGTTGAAGAAAAAAATAGGGCTTTGTCCTGGGGAATTTCTAACATTCTGTTTGGCTGACAGCATCCTCCTGGTGGCATTAATAGGTTTTCCATCTCCTGTCTTTCCTGTGAGCTGGTGGTTAGGTCAAGAGACTTGATTAGCCCTAGCTGGTTTGGCTCAGTGGATAGAGTGCTGGCCTGTGGACTCAAGGGTCCCAGGTTTGATTCTAGTCAAGGGGACATACTGGGCTGTGGCCTCAATCTCCAGTAGAGGGCATGCAGGAGGCAGTAATCAATGTTTCTCTCTCATCATTGAAGTTTCTATCTCTCTATCTCCCTTCCTCTCTGAAATCAATAAAAAATATATTTAAAAGAGAGAATGAGAGAGACTTGATTAAATTCAGGTTTGAAAAAATAATTTTTTTGGCAGAAATACTCCATCGATGGCAAAATACCTTACTTTTTAAATAAATTGTATAACTGATTTATTCAATGTGCTGAATTGCTGATTATAACTTTTTTTAAAAAAACTGCTTTTTCACCAAAGCCTTCAAGCAAGCAGGCATCCCTTCTCTGCTTCCAAAGACATTTCAAACCTTTGGGGTTACTCTCAGATGAGAAAAGAATCTCATTCTTAACTATGGAAAATTTTTGAACAGTCTAAATTAAATTTTAATTTCTCATCTATTTCAAATCTCCCTCCTCCTCTCTCCTATTTTAATTCCATTTGGCAGATAGTCTCCACGGTGTCCCTCTGGTCAATGGAAAACATTGTACATTCTCGCTCAGACAAGTGGTGAAAGTGTAACTTGCAACCCTCTGTCCTTGCCCAGCAACAAGGGACAGCTCCAGCTAGCCTCTCGTCTGCAGATTTTCCTATACCCCTCAAACTCCAGGGACCCTTGTTGCGTTCTCCCCCAAATTGGATTTTCTTCCATCTCTATAGTAGCACAGGGCAGATGTGCTACTATACATTCCTTCAGTCCAGATAATGAAAATCCCGCATCCCTTTATGGCTAGCGCTCCCAATTCGAAGGGATTCTTTCATTGCCCCTCTTGCCATAGCGCCATGTGAGGAGCAGTGGCTCATGCAGAACAGGGAAGAAATGCCACTGTGCTCTCCCCTCTTGCGAAGTCCCCCTAAAAAGCATCGCCCAAATGAACCTCTGGCTCTCTCTCTCCTAGACTGTGGAGAGTGATGGCTGGTGGACATGGATGTTATTTCATAGCAGAGTCTGTGCGCTTGTTGAAGGCCCTTCTTTAAAATGTGGGGCTGCTTCTCACCTCTTGTCTATACGTCTGAGGCTGTATCTTCAATTCTTAGCAACAGGAATATCCCAATCAACATCCATAATAGTCTCTTAGATTTATCCTCGACTTCACTTTATAAAGTAATTCTGCTAAACATACAGAATTTCCTAGTTTATTTTAAAATAAATGAATTAAAGAAACTTCCATTTAAATAGAACTCTCCAGGCCCAGCCAGTGTTGCTCAGTGGTTGAGCTTTGACCTATGAACCAAGAGGTCACAGTTCGATTCCCAATCAGGGCACATGCCCGGGTTGTGGGTTCAGTCCCCAGTAGGAGGCATGCAGAAGGCAGCTGATCAATGATTCTCTCTCATCATTGATGCTTCTATCTCTCTCCCTTTCACTTCCTCTCTGAAATCTATAAAAAATATTTTTAAAAAATAGTACTTTCCAGGATACTTTTCATGTGTCAGTGGAATGTTGGTAAATATGCACAATGCTAACAAATTCTTGCCTCTATCCTTACTCACGCAGACCTGAGCAGTCTACTAAACACCAATAAGAACAAAGCAAGAAAAGGAAAACATTTCTAAGAATAGTAGAAGACAAAGAAGTCTACAGTGATAGATCCTGTAAATTAAATGCATCCAGTTTTGTTTAATGTGTCATACATAGAACTACCTACTTGTTTGACCCTCATGTTATATTAGATACAACCTATAACTATTTTAATTGATATGTTATGGTCTGTGTCTATTTTGTAAATTAATGGGTTTAATTATAACTGCTGGGTGGAGAACTGCCTATTCCAGCCTTAACTAGAACTAGAATCAGGAAACAAAAAGAAGGCTTCCTGACTCACTAAAGGGTCAGCTGAGTACATTTTTATTTTGCTTTCAAAGTAGGAGCTAACAATAAAGTAACCAAGAACTGCATGATGATGAATCAGCACCTATGGATAAATGGCAGGGGCGGAGGAGTGGGGGCTAAT
The DNA here is from genome assembly GCF_028538775.1 of Myotis yumanensis. Lineage (NCBI taxonomy): Eukaryota > Metazoa > Chordata > Mammalia > Chiroptera > Vespertilionidae > Myotis > Myotis yumanensis. The sequence continues at coordinate 126,139,755 of NW_027223754.1, read as the reverse complement.
TCTGTTACATCATATTGGGCTGAAATAAGGAATTCAAAAATGCCTGTGATGATTCTGGATGTGTACTCTAATGAGGTCAATTGAGTCATGTTAAACTTACTCTGGATGTAGCTAATTAAATAAAACCTGAATCTAAGAATTATATATATTAAAAATTTGTGCACCTAGCAGAGCCCTAGGCTAGCACTAGAATCTTAGTAAATGTCTGTGGGAAGGGAAGGAAGAAAGAAGGAGAAAGGAAAAGAAAATTGGTTTTATTACCTCATTTTTAACAACTGAGTAAGCGTAACTTGGCTAATGGGTCCTTTTATGGTGTTGTTAAAACATTGAATTTAAGCCTAATTGTGCAAATAAAAGAAAAGTAAGAGTTTAATTTAAAAAATCATGTTATGGTAATAATTGGAAGGCTGAAAGCACATGAGTTTGAAAAAGAAAAGTTAATGTTTAGTTTTTATGTTTTTGTTTCTAACTCTGGCATCATGAATTAATTTTGTGGCATATTTAACATTTTAGGATATGAAATCATTGATTTGTTCTCTTAAAAACCTCATTTTCCAAGTCATTTGAATTAAATTGCAAATATATTTAAACACAAAGAAGCTACTAATTAATGGAAAACAAATGTTCCTTTAAAGAATGCAGTGTAGTTTGTACATTTACAGCAAACTGATAAAATAGAATTTTAGACAGCACATTAGTCATTCTTCCCAACTCTGTGTCATGTGCCAACTTCATAATTATTGTGTCTTCATCCAAGTCTGGGATACAGATGCTGCAGAAGGGGTCACAGGCCTCACCTGAAGGTGTATCCTTCACACTTCCCTCTCCCTTCTCCCTCCCTTTGTGTATTTGCTACCTGCTGGTGTCATCCACTCCTCATTCCACCCTCTTGGAGAAAACCACAGGGTCATGAAGGGAGACCTCATGAACTTGCCCTTCCCTTCAGGATGTTTCTTTGGTACCTCCCCCAACCTTCTAATGATCATCATAATTTCTTGTCCCTAGAAAATAGTCTCCATATAAATAGAGTGCTTAATTTATTTCTGAATCCTCAATAAACAGTATTTCTTGTATTCTAATATTGGTCAAGGTCTGTGTTAGACATTACACTTAGAATTGAGAAAACTAGGTGTGGTCATTGGTTTGGGAAGTATGCTAACGTCTGAGGAAGAGTCATTAAATAAATCAACAGGAAAACAGAAAATTGCAAACATTTTTTATGAAGGCAGAAACTAGGGTCCCAGGGGCCAGAACAACAGGAGAGAAGTAATGAGACTGAGGGTTTAGCAAGAGTTCTCTGAGGAACCATTTAACTTGTGGCCCACCCACGATGACTAGGAGTTATTCAGGTTATTCAGGCCTGAGTGAGCAGAATGCCATCAGAGGCACACTGTATGGGAAGCCTGGAGCCACTGGGGCTGGAATGGGTGGGGCAAGGGAAGAGGGAGGAGGCGGGTCAGGGAGTCTAGATACTATGGAGCCTTGGAGGCCACATTGGAGATTTTCTATTTCATCCTAAGAGATTTTGTATTTCGTCCTCTGAAGGGTTTAAGCAAGAGACTAGTGTGATTTGTGTACCATGGTGTCTTATGTTAATTTGCTACCCATTGAAGATTTACAAATAAATGGATGAATTAAACAATGAATCAATGACACAGTTCTTTTATACCATTTCAGAGTTTTACTGAACTCACACATTAGGATTAATTTTATATAGCTTGTTCTTAGGAAACACATAGTGGGAGTTTGTTGATATTCAGGCACTCTGCATGCATTTTCCCTTTCTATCAACTTCCTCTGTGGTAGGCAGTTAGACAGACATGAACAGAGCAAAAATGAGGGGCTAGGCCAGGGGTGGGCAACCCCTGGCACGCATGCCAAACATGGCACGCCAGTAACTTTTGTTGGCACGTGAAACCCTCTCATAATCTTCCATTTACAATTTTTTTCTTAATATCGACTTTTTTTATTTTTCAGATAAATTCAGTGTAGGTGCATCTTAGATAAATAAATAATTTTACATAACAAGTTATCTTAAAGACCATAGACATGGATTGACGAGAGAGGGGAAGAGCAATTTCTATGCCTCTGCCTTAACCCTCCCAGCCTTCCTAGATCCAACCAGTGTTTTGGTTTCATCCACATACGCTTGTGAATCTTTGTTCTCAGTGATGAATTTTGTTAAGTCTTGTAATAGGAGTAGCCTGGTGGATGAAAGTAGTAGCTCCTGCATATCTCTGAAGGTCACGAAATATAAACCTGATGTAAAATCTCTGTCATCAGTGATGCAGCAGCAAAAGTCCCACTGATAATATCAAATGGAGTCATAAAGTTTCTGTCAGACTATCAGTGTACATGTATACATTAAAGAATAAATGTATTTTTCATCATCAGATACTGTGTTTTTGTCGCTCGAATGAATTTTATTATTTCTTCAAGGTTCTTCACATACGTACACCTTAAGAGATATCAAGTAGGCGTAACATGTTCTCAAAAAATTAGGGTTGGCATTTTGAGTCAGAGATTTTGCTGGTTTTGGCACGCACTCACAAAAAGGTTGCCCACACCCGGGCTAGGCACAGGAGGTCACCAGGGAGGAAAGCCCTGGGTGCCTAGCAAAGGACAGTTGTAGGGTGGAACCTTGTCCCCAGGGTGACCTTTCTTCTCCTGGTGCTTTGGATCCCCAGACCTTGCCTCCCTAGAGATAACATTTAGACCTCAGTTGTATTTCAGCTCCACGCCCAGAAAAGCAGAGAAACCACACAAGCAACACCAAGGCTGCCCTCAGGACCAGCTGCATTGGATAATGATCCTCCTTCCCCCTCAGCCCTGGCGTTGACCAGTTAATTAGTGAAGACCTAGAGACCCTGAAAGGGCACCCCTGGAAAGCTGCTGAGTTGTTCTATTGAGATCTTCCCCTGGAACTTCTCCTAAACCCTCTGCCCTTAACACCCTTAGAAACCCAACCTGCTCTCACTCCTGGGCCAAAGACTTGTCCTTTCTGTTCCCCCTTTTACCTCCCCCCCGGAAAGTTATTAATACCATCCACACTCCCAAGCTCCAAGGTCCCTTCCTTTGCCTCTGTAACTTGTTTCCTCAGCCCATTTCTTCTACGAATTATTTCTTCCTCCTCTGCCTCTGCCTCTGCCTCTGCCCCCACCCGCTGCAGCTTGGTCCGGAAAGACGTCCAGGCTAATTAACATATTATACTTTTATTATTATAGATGTTCTCTTATAGTTTGAATCTTGATTCTGAATTCTTTCTTAGCCAGAACTCAAGTACCGAGGTTGCTGAACCCAGGTCTGGTCTGACTTCATGGGTCTAACACCTGGTGCCGTTCCTGCAGCTTACAACACTCTCATTTTATTTTAGGCAATACATCTCCCCACTGTGTGCATTTTTGGTGTCAGCTCTCCCTTGGCCAAGAGGCAGGCACGAGAACCAAACTCTTACAACTGGACTTTCTCTCCTGGGACTTAGACTCCCTAAAGGAGTAATTGATAGGGGAGAAGAATGTTTGAAGGATTTCACTTCAGCCATGGCAGTTAAGAAAGATAGCGTGCATTGCAGACTCTAGTGCTCTCAGGTTCCCTGTTTTTTGCCTTCATTTCAAGCCTGAGTCCCTAGTCACTCATTTTTCTTCCCACTAAAAGTCCCACCAGTGCATCTGTTAGGGGAAAAAATAGAATATTGGGAACTAGCTATAGTTATAAGGAATATTAATCATGCTATGTGAAATTTGATTGCCCTGTTTTAATTAAAGAAAGGACATTCTAACCTGGCTGGGAGTCATAGGCTCTAGGACTTGGGAATCAACCTTGGAATGTGGTCCATTCTCATTCAAGAACTGCCTGTTAACATGGAAAGATTAACAAACTCGAACTTGTTGCCCAAGCAATGGAGTCCCACCCCAGCCTGCATAGCCTACTTCCCCATGCCTGTAATTCCTACTTCCCCATGTACTCTATCCTACCCAATATAAGCTGCTGGTTTATGGGGGGTTGCAAAACAGATTTTTGTGGATGACCTGCTGCTCTCCCACACTACCGGCATTATTGGAATAAACACTCATTTATGTTCAACCCTATCTCTGCTTAATTGGCTCAAGTAGTAACAGGCAGCCCGGACCCCTGGTGATCCAGTTATATATCCACTTTTTCCTTAAAATTATCAGTGTTGGTTTCTCTCACTTGCAATAAAAGAAGCACAATTGGGATGGAAATCTATTTTAGCTCTAAATGGTTATTACATTTAGGTGTCAAGTTTTTAAAACCTTTCTCTGGATATGTTACTTGCTTATTTCTACTCTAATGGGATTTGGGGATTTTCAACATTTTCTTTTACTTCTCAAAATAGATTATAGTAGTTGGAATGTACTTTCTGGGCTAAAACATTTGAGATCCTTAAAAATAGTTTCTCTTCCTCAAAGATGAACTGGTTTCTTAATGAAGTTATAGGGAGATTTCAGGGAGAAAGGGAGTGGGAGAGAAAGAGAAACATCAATGATGAGAGAGAATCATTGATCAGCTTCCTCCTGCAGGCCCCACACTGGGGATCGAGCCTGAAACCCAGGCATGTGTCCTGACTGGGAATTGAGCCACGACCTCCTGGTTCATAGGTCGACATTGAACCACTGAACCATGCCAGAGGGGACTTAAGAAGTTTTGCCTTTGCCCTATTTATTCTACTTATCCTTTAGAAGATCATTCTTGCTTTTAAAGAGTGTTTTCCAAACTATTTTTCAAAGAACACCAGTCCCATGAGATGCTTCCAGATAAAAAAGTGTCATCTCACTTGTAAGTGGAATCTAAAGAACAAAATAGGTCCAGATGTTTGAATGCATGGAATAGAATAACAGAACTAGGGGGGTTGGGGGGCAGGGGATAGGAAGCGATTAACCAAAGAATATATATGCATAAATGCATAACCCATTGACACAAAATAGCATGGGGAGGGGCGGAGGTTGGGTAGAGGCAGGCAAAAAGTGAGAAAATGGGAGATATCTATAGTAATGTCAACAAGAAAATAAAAAAAAATTTAAAGTGTCAATTAGAACATAAGTCTGAGTGGGTTTTAAAGAACATTGTGGCATCTTAAAGCAAAGGAAAAATCCTGTAATAAAGAACTCTGTGTATTTTCCCAATATTTCCCAAAAGTAACTGGTCATGCAACTCTTCTTGTAAAACCTATTCTAGAACTAACATTTTGTGGAACCCACTTTGGGAAATGCTGTTTTTGAAAATCAAAGCAAAATGATAGTGAGGTTTTTTTCCCATTTTGTCTGCGCCACCTGTTAACACTGCATCATGTTCCTTTGGCAATGGGTTCATCTTTTTTCTTGTTTCTCCTGCTTCAAATACACCTTGAACATTATTTTAGTTATTATCTACTTTGGAGTCTTTAAAGGTCTCAGTCCCTCCTGGCACATGCTAGTCTTTGGATTTATTCTGGGTTTATCCTGAAATGCCTCTTAGTGAAGGCCCATCAAAGTGCTCTGAGAGCAACCACAGTTTTTGTTTCATTTACTTTTCTGTGTGTGTTTTCAGAGTGTTCCTAATATTAGGGGTGATATGGTAGAGGGAAAACTCAACATTCAGCCCATGCTGGTATTTTATGCCTATGCACATGAAAATATATTCACATACACGAGTACATATCATAGGAAAGCGCCATGTATTCCCAAAGTCACCTCAAAGACAGCTGATTGTTCTTGGGGTAGTCCCAAACAGTCCAAGCTGAGATAAAAAGTGCAGGTGGAGAGTGAGCTATGAGGACAGATCATCTTTCTCCCAACTTGCCCTAACTGGTCCAACAAGTCTGTAGGGAGGGAAGGGAAGGTTCCAGAAAAAAGCCCAAATGGACAGGAGGAAAATCAGGTTTAACAGTGAAGGCCTTGGCGTTGGCCCAAATGATGACAGTTAAACAACTGACACAATTCTGTCTCTAATTCTTCATTCACTTACTAATTCATTCAATTAAAATTATTCAGCACCAATTCTGTTAAGGCATCTACTTGGTTCCTGCCTTCAAAGAACTTACTGTTTTATCAGACAACTAAATAAAAATGTACAGTATAAGCTGAAGAGGGTTATGTTAGAAGAAGGAACAAAATGCTTTACTACATTAACTTAGATATTTAGATATACTCTGCAACTGAAGCTTGTGTTGTTCTAGAAATACATTACTTAAGTATTTCATGAATGTACCTTCAATTTTCCCTATTAGCCCATGTTCATTGTTTCATAGTATTTTTATAACATTCCATTGCAAAATATAATATAGAAATTAAATTACAAAAATATCTGTTACTAAATCAAATACCTATCCTATTGATGAATGTGTAGGTAATTTTAACTTTATGTGTTGCAGTAACATTCTTGTGAACACCTGATGGGTGTGAAATGGTACCAACTGTGATTTTAACGTGCATTTCCCTGATTGCCATGAGGTTGGCCATCTTTCATTTTTGGGCATCTGGGATTCTATAAATTTCTTTACACTTCCTTTTCATAAAATGCCGTAAGGCTACCACCAGAGCAGACCCTCAATGAGGATTGCTGATCCTACTTGCCATGGCAAAGTTGCTTGTTTTGCTAACATGTCAGCACCTACCTTCTAATTTGGCATCACTGAGGCCTACTTTTTGCAAGAGGGTGGGTTCTGAAAATTGTTGTTTTTGTAGACTGGTGTCTATAATGCCCATGGTAAGTTCACTGAGTTATAACGCTCTCCTAATCTCTCTGTGGGGTCTAGTTATGTGATTGAACTTCTGCCTCAATTTCTCTAAGAAATAGAGCCCAGCTCTGCTCTGCTGGAGCACAGGCAAGTCTTACCATTTCTCTTCCTGAGGGACTGAAGACTGTCCACTGACCTTCAAGTTGCTGGCTAGGGTTATATTATAAAATTCGAACCATTTGGAAGCATAACATTAGTTCCCTGCTAACTTGAAGCATCACCTGTCTATGGAGACTTTTGCTAACATGCACCACATGTAAAATGGACCCGCTTAGAAATCAGCATTGGGTGCAATTGCATCATTTATCCCTCCCTCTGAACATTACTTGGACCATCAGCCAGTGTTCTTGGAGGTCAGAGCTACAGCCATATCATGTTCCCTAGCGTAGATCCAGCCTCCACCTCCTCCCAGACAGCCAATCACAGAGGTCCTGCATGGCCTGAGGCTGACTCTAGAGCAGTGGTTCTCAACCTTCCTAATGCCGCGACCCTTTAATACAGTTCCTCATGTTGTGGTGACCCCCAACCATAAAATTATTTTCGTTGCTACTTCATAACTGTAATTTTGCTACTGTTATGAATCGTACTGTAAATATCTGATATGCAGGATGTATTTTCATTGTTACAAATTGAACATCATTAAAGCATAGTGATTAACCACAAAAACAATATGTAGTTATATATGTGTTTTCCAATGGCCTTAGGCGACCCCTGTGAAAGGGTCGTTCGACCCCCAAAGGGGTCTCAACCCACAGATTGAGAACCGCTGTTCTAGAGTATGACAATCTATCCTTTTCCCTCAATTATTCATGTTCCAATTAAATATAATTGGTATTGATTTGAACTTTTAAGCAAATAGAAAGTTTGTTCCTGTAAAAGCTCCTTCTTAGAGACAAGAAAATGGTGATGGATGGGTCACAAATCTTAAGAGAGGAAGTGCTACTTGATTCCTGCCTACCCATTCTCTTCTCATTACTTCTTTTTATTTTTTTTCCTGTCCTGAACTCAAACATTTCAATCCAAGTTAGATACTTATTTAAAATCATTTGTGGGTGTGTATGTGGAAGGGGAGGGAGGGTACTTGGCATTTTGAAATTTAAATGAGAAAAGAATCAACTTCGACCTCTGAATGGATTTTCATATTTTAGGTCAGCAGATTTCTTCTCATTTGGATATGTGCAACTACTGTGGCATTTTGATTACAAAATAGGCCATTCACTAAGGCAGTAATGTGGACAGAAAGTCCTGTGGAACATAACAGAATGAGAAAGCAAGTGATTTTCTGCCAAGCTCACTCCGGGCACCCAAACATGGCCCAGTTCTGCACTGGAGGAGAAATAATAACTATTCCCTCATCCCATACCTTCTTCTGGTTTTATGCACAAAACTATACGCCCAACAGCTGTTGGGGTCCAACCCCAGCAGGTCCAGGGGTTCCCAAAGGTGTGGATGGAGTCGGCGAAGAAGGAAAGACACGGAGGCAGGGTTCAATTGATCAGCAGCCTAGCCAGGTTCTCTAGCCAGGTTCTGTGTTTTATTGTCTTGTTACATCTGTATTTATACCAGTTGATTTTAATCCTGTCAATTTCTATTCCAAAGGTTAGGGCGTTTCTTATCTCCATTCCAGGGAGTAAAGATTATGTAGCTTAAGCGTGATTATTCGTAGTTGAAGTGATTAACTACCCGCCTGGCACTTAGTTAAGGGGTTTTATTCCCTCCCTAACTTAAGGGAAAAATCCCTACCTGGGGAAACAACCTTTCTCAGAGAGGTGACCTTGGTTAAAACACATAGCGCCAAGAAGGGGAGAAAACATATTAAGAACAGTATGCCATATACGCCAGGTCCCTTGAAACATATGCTGTGCAGATGTTTCTTCCCTGCAGCAACTGTATCAAGCAGCAAGGATGGACCGGCTTCTGGCAAACGGCTGCCATGCACTCCTCTTTCCCCACCTCTGCATTTCCATGGCTTGCCTATACTGTTTGATCCCATTTGTCTAGAAATATATCAGGCAGATCCCAAAATTCTGAGAAAGATGAACAGGAAATGTTATTCTTTGTTGTCACTTGGAACAAATCATTGACAAACTCGAAGTGTTTTCATAATATATCTTAGAGAGGAGAAAAAAAGGTCATTGCATGTCAAGAGAAAGCATTTCAGAGAGAATTTTATCTCTGCAAATCACTAGTCATGCTGTATTGCTTTGAGAGAGGAAATGAATAAGAAGTATTTGTTCCCATAAAAGCATAACCCTTATTGTAAGAACGCTGAAATCTGACTTGGTTGCTAGTGGAAGGATTCTGCCTCCAGAACTATGACATTTTTCACACTTTTGGGTTGACGGTTTTAACTTTAAAGTGGGAAGATTAGGCACATTTTTTTAATTCTAGAAGTTTGGACAACATGCTCAAAAGCTCTATTAAAAGGTGAATGATGGTCTTGAAAAAGCAAGTTTGGAAATTGGAAAGCCTTCTAGAATTATTTTACAATTCACCTGGGCCCTCTTTATTGCTATGTAACCTTTGAGTGGTTATAGGCCTGACAAGTGTCCCAGTTCGCTGTTCTCATGGAGAGGTGATGTCTCTTAGGTATGGAGAGTGGGAGACACATTGCCAACTCACTCTGCAGAGCTTTCTGTCACTCACACACACATGTGTATCCTCAGCTGGAGGGGAAAATCAATTTTATATATTGATCAAAGTCTGGTAACACATCCTGAGAATTCATGAACCACCACTGTGCACACACCCAGGTGCAGAACTACTGCCTTAGGTCTGGCTTTAAAAAACAGCTTCCCCTGGCTAAGGAGTGTTAACCCGTATTTGTGGCTGAGGGTCTTGGGGTATTAGTATAGAGCAGTTTTTCAAAATGTTTCCTGAATAAGAGATGAATTTTAGTAGTATGTGGACAACAGCAGTAACTAAAATAGATTCATACAATTATTTTAAAAATTCATTTTAATCATATTTTGATCACATCAAAGAGGAAATTTTAGTTTGATAATAAGTTATTACCTCTCTTCTTAAGAGTGACACAGAGAGAATAAGGAGGTCCTAGATTCAGAGTTTTCAGGGGACAATCTTGTTTTGTGAGGCTCTAATAGCACTGTTTTGCTTTTCCTGTTATTACTTTTACAATTACCTTCTACTTCTGCCAAATGACACTGATAGTGCAGCATACGGCAAAGCACATGGTAGCTTATTTCCCCCAGAGCAGGAGGGAAAGAGAGGTGGTGCCAGGGACCCATGACTAAAGCCAGAGTATTGTTACATAATACTAGAGGCTCAGTGCATGGATTCGTGCATCGGTGGGGTCCCTCAGCCTGGCCTGCGGCTCTCCGACATCCCCAAGGGGTCCCAGATTGCAAGAGAGTGCAGGCCAGGCCGAGGGACCCCCACTGGTGCATAATCAATGCTGGGGAGAAACTGCGAGAGGGCTCCAGGGTGTGTTCGGCCCATCTCACCCAGTCCCAATTGGCCAGACTCCAGCAGCAAGGTAACCTACAAGTAGGAGCGTCTGCCCCCTGGTGGTCAGTATGCATCATAGCTACTGGTTGACTGGTCGAACAGTTGAACAGTTGAATGGTTGCTTAGGCTTTTATATATATAGATTGCTCTGCCATATTCTATTTGTTAGAACAAGTCATTAAGTCTAGCCAAAGCTCAAGATAGAGAATTACACAAGGGTGTGAATACTAGGAGGTAGGGGCCTTTTGGAGCATCTTAGAGGTGCCTACCACAGGGATACATTATAATTGCCTCTTTTTCCCAATGGATAGCATGCTCCATAGGGGCAGAGAGAGTACCTTGTTCATTGTGGTGTTCCCAGTACTGGGCACAGCACCTAAACCTTAAAACTGCTCAATAAATGTTTCTTTCAGGGAAACAGGAAAAGATGGAAGGAAGGAAAGAAAAGAAGGAGGAAGTGAGGAAAGGAGAAGAACCCAAGTGAGGAGAGCAGGGTGCTCTGCTAATCACTAGAGAGCAGAACCCATGAGGACTCTGGGGATGGCGCCAGTACTTCCATCTCTCTCCCGGTCCTGAGCAAAAGTGAGTCTCCGGGAAAACGGAAGCCGGTCTGACAACACCCACAATCCTGCTCCTAGCATAGCTTATGCAGATGCTGAACAGTTAAGCTATAAAACAGCCCAGGAGTCACCCAGGGGAGGCCAGCCCTGACTGGGGTCCCCAGTAGTAGGTAGATATTCAGGCTCTGCTGAAGGAGCTGCGATCACGGAAGGGAGATGAGGGAGAACTTGCAGAGTGCAGCAAGGAGGAAAGCACTGCTCCTGCAGGAAATGTTACTCTTTGTTGTCACTTGGAACAAATCATTTACAAACTCAAAGCGTTTTCAGAATATATCTTGGTGGGGGCCGGCGGGGGGGGGGGGGGGGGGCAGGGGGGGAGATTGCTGCATCACCAGTCATGTTGTACTGCTTTGAGAGAGGAATGTGTAGAGGCTGCTTTGTTGCTTACCATTCAAAATAAAGATATTACTTAGCTATGAATTCTTTGTGAGCATAATTTTAATGGATCCATATATTTGATCAAGCAGCTGTAACATAAGCTATTCAGCCATTACTCTGTTGTTGCATTTATGTATTGTTCCCATTTTCCACTGTTATGCACAATGTTGCAGTGAATGTTTCTGTAATCCTATCTTTTCACAGTTGTGACTATCTGTCTCTGTAGGTTAAATTCCTAGCTGTGAAATTGTCTGGCAAAGTATATGCACAGTGTGTGTGTGTGTGTGTGTGTGTGTGTGTGTGTGTCTATTGCCAAGCTGCCCCGAGAAATTATGTACAAACTTTCATTCCTGGTGTATAAGAAAACTTGTTTCTACACACTTGCTGAGACAGGTTTAGTTTCTCTTTATAAATTTGCCAATCTAATAGCTGAAAATTAATAGCTTATTATTGTTTTTATTATAGGTTCTAGTCTTTAACGCTGCCCACTAAATATTTTTTACTTTCCACCTCCCAAGCATATAATAGGATTGAAATTCAAGGCCTTTGAAGTTAGATGGGGACATATGACCTGTTCTGGTCACTGAGTTGTGAATAGAAATGATAGGTACCTCTCTGGGCTGAGTATTTCATTTCCAGTGTAAGACCCTACAGAGCTCTCATTCTCTTCGGCTATTGGTTACCAGCAATATCCCAGAAAGTGGCCTGGGTCTCATAATTGGTTAACATGAATATGCCATGTTAACAATTCCATGGAATGAAGCCTTCCACTAAGCCATGACAGAGATGATGAAGAAATAAACCTTTGTGGTTTTAGGCCACTGAGACTTGGTGTTGAGTGTTACTATGACATTACCCAGACCATCATGCTGATGCATTAGACATCTTTGATCTTACTGGCATTGAACACATTTCCCCATGCTTACTGACCATTTGTGCTTCCTTTTGTGTGAATGTTCTGTTCATGTCCTTGCATGTTAGTGTTTGAATCTCATGGCACTTGACTACACATTTGTCGAGGCTGAATCTGATCCCCAGTGAGCTATCAGGAAGAATGGTGAAGTCCATATAAACATTATAAAGTCGAGTCTACCACAACCGACTTTTTAATTTTTTTTCAAGTGAGGTGCTTTGATCTCAATGATAATGTAAAAAAAATTAATATGAACATATTCTGGATCATTTTAGTGGTCACTTTATAACTAAGAGATGCTATTTACTTTTATGATCCAAATAGTTTCTATGGTGTCAAGTAACACTACTGGGCACACACACTAATGGGAACAAATGTGGATGTAAAACATAATTAGTGTTTTTGCACCAAGTGAGGGACAGATGATGTCTCAGCTTGCTGTCCACTGTAAGGTGAGAGGTGTACAACAGTAAACTCCCCAGTGCTGCCTCCCATCTTTGGTGCTGCTGGGCCACATTTTACCTCACATGTGCTACCTGCACATACTACACTCATACTATTTTTGCTTTAGTAAATCACGTATCTTTTTAGAGAACACAGAACTTAAAAAAAGAATTTTGTGTTTACCTTCACTTCCACCATTCTCTGTGCAGATCCAAGTTTCTATCTGAAATAACATTGCTTCTGTCTGAAGACATTCCTTTAACTTTTCCAAGACACATGTGATTCATTTTCTTAATTTTTGTTTGTTGGTAAAAGTGTTTATTTTGGAAAGGTATTTTTGATAGTTTTGTTCTTTTGGTACATGGAAGATGTCCCTCTATTCTGACAAGAATACTGCTGTAGTTCTGTGCTCCACATGTCCTGTCTCTGGTTGCTTTAGAGATTTTTCTTTATCCTTGATTTTCAGTAGTTTGACTATTATATGTGTAGATGCTGGTTTTGTTTGTTGATCAGATGTCTTTCCCAAGTTAATGTGCATATGAATCTCCCTGTTAAAATACAGATTTGAGCCTGGCCAGCATGGCTCAGTGGTTGAATGTTGAACTATGAACCAGAAGGTCATGGTTCAATTCCTGGTCAGAGCATATGCCCAGGTTGCTGGCTCAATCCCCATTGTGGGGCATGCAGAAGGCAGCCAATCAATGATTCTCTTTCATCATTGATGTTTCTATCTCTCTCTCCCTCTTCCCTCCTCTGATATTAATAAAAATATATATAAATTAAAAATACAGATTTGATTTCACAGGTCTGTGGTTCAGCTGAGTGCATTTCTAACAAACTACGAGGTGAAGGCAGTGTAGACAAGAGGTTAGAGCACTGCCCCGGTAGGCCAGCTGAGCAATTTACCTGGCAGCAATTTCTCTTGTATCTCTGGTCCAGCTCATCCCTTGAGGTGTTACTACTCTCCTACTTTTCTGAGTTATAGTACAGCCCCTTCAGGCAGCCGCTAAGGGAGCCTCAGGCTATCTGCACCTGGCTGTGAAAAATGCCCCCCAGCTGTGGAAGCAACAGAGCTGGGGGGCTGAAGCAACCACATAAAAAAGGGTGGTGACAGCCACAGGAATGCAATATGTCAGAAGCAGGCTAGACAGTGGAGGCCTATAGGGGGAGGGTAAGTAAATCTTCAGAGTTGTATAAACTGAGACCGGAGTTCAAGAAAGAATAATCTCTCAAACTATGTGTTTTCAAGCATAGAAAAGAAAACCCTAAGGCCTTGAACAACGTGGGGCCTTCCAGGCAGCTTTTGCCTCCTGCCACACACATCAACCCCTTGCAGACCTTTTACTTCATCATTCAAAAGGCAATTTCACGGTACCATTAAGAAATTGAGACCCAGGTCATGGCATATTTCAGTTACTATTTCTGAATACAATTGCTCTTTATATTTCTTCATTAACAATTTCTTGATCACCTGCCATGTGTCAAGTATCGGTGCTATCTTTGTATCTTTTCAGAAGCCATTTCTCTTTGGGCATCAGTCAATCATTTTGTCTTCTGACTGTAATAGGCAACTCTGAACATGGTGGCAAGCCCTTGAAGAGACTGACTTGGTTTGCCAAATATTTTGTTTCTCATTCCTCCCCATGACTAGCCTGTGTTTCTCTCTGGCTTCTCTTTGAAACACAGCTTCAGTCCACTGTCACAGGACTAGCGATATCATGAGGAATGTGGTTTGGAGAGAGGAGAGCAGAGTGTGCCCTCCACCGCCAGGCCCACTTAGGCCACGTGTGTCAGGTGAGCCAGGCTGCCCACAGATCACTCTGCAGCAATCAGCCAGGAGGAAATGGCATTTTCGGTCTCCTCCCTACCTACTTAAACACAAGACCTCTTTTAATTAGAAATCTAACCAGACTTTTTTTCCCTAGGTGTTCATTATCCTGAGTATAAGTGCTAAATGGAAAAGAGAGACAGCATCCAATGTTCATAAAATGAAACCCATTTCCTTGCTTGGACACGGTGCTGTAAGCAACAGGATCCACTCTGCACGGGCAGAGAAATCTGTGAGCTCCGAGAATCTGAAAAGACCACCCACTCAAACTACACATATCCTTACCCAGGCCACCAACTCCCTCTCCCCATCACTACCATTGTGGTCCCCAGTTGACAAGTTTTCCTCTTGTATGGGATCCATGTGGTGTAGCTCAACATGCGACGTGTGGGGGGCAGTAAGCAGAGAGATTAGGAGCAGAGATTAAGGAGCCGGACTGCTTGTGGTCATACCCCAGCTCCATCAAGGTTGTAGCAGTGTAATCTTGGGTAGATGACTTAATCCCTCCATGCCTCAGCTTCTTCATGTGTTAAAAAGGGTGATCTATAAATACAACACAATCCCACTGGAAATCTCCACAGAACTTTTTTTTGTAGTAATATTAGAAACAGCCCTGAATTAGGTACTATTATTATCCCCACCCCATTTTTTAAAGTCCAGTGTATCCATTATTTCCTCTCTGAAGCATATTTTAGTGTCATATATAAGAACTCTTTACCTGAGAATAAACAAGTAATCTTTTCTGTCAAAGAAGAGAGTTTAGGAAGCTGCCATTTTGAAATGGCAAAGGTCAATCCCTTCCTTTAAATTAGCCTATCGCTCAAGACTGGGAGCCTAAGCTCTTCCAGTTAAGAGTGCGGGACAACCCTAACTGGTTTTGCTCAGTGGATAGAGCATCAGCCTGTGGACTGAAGGGTCCCAGGTTCAATTCCAGTCAAGGGCATGTACCTTGGTTGCGGGCACATCCCCAGTAGGAGGTGTGCAGGAGGCAGCTGATCGATGTTTCTTTCTCATCGATGTTTCTAGCTCTCTATCCCTCTCCCTTCCTTTCTATAAAAAAATCAATAAAGTATATTTTAAAAAAAAGAGTGAGGAACAGATCACATGCATCAGAAATAAAAGCCCCATGGGACTGCCACTCAGTGCGCGCCCAGACCGTGTGGGTGTGCACCCTCCTGCAGGAGTAAAGACCTCTGCCTTACTGCCTGGCTCCTGGGTGAGCTTTATATTCTACCAGGACCCCCGATTTAAGGGGCTTGCCTTATTTCTAACATAAGGTAACAAACAGTTTATGCTATGTTTTCTTCTAGACATTTTATAGTTTTACATTTTACATTAAAATTTATTATCCAGAAAGCCAAAGGCAAAGGCAAAGGAATCAGAATAGCCAAGAAAATTTTAGGGGGAAAAAGTTGGAGGATTTATACTATCTGATTTCAAGACTGACTACAAAACTACAATAATGAAGACAGTGTGGTAATAATGAAATGCTAAGACATACAGAGCAATGCAACACAATAGGGTTCAACAATAGAACCACACAAATAAAGTCCTCTGATTTTTAAAAAATCTTTATTGTTGAGAGTATTACATATATCCCCCTTTTCCCCTAAGGAACCCCTTTTAGCCTGCCCCTGCGCCCCTGCCCCAGGCCTTCACCATCCTATTGTCTGTGTCCTTGGGTTATGCATATAAGCATACAAGTTCTTTGGTTGATCTCTTCCCACCCACCCCCCCGCCTTCCCTCTGAGATTCAACAGTGTGTTCCATGCTTCTATGTCTCTGGATCTATTTTGTTCATCAGTTAATTATGTTCATTAGATTCCACATATGAGTGAGATCATGTGATACTTGTCTTTCTCTGACTGGCTTATTTCGCTTAGCATAATATTCTCCAGGTCACTCCATGCTGTCTCAAAGGGTAAGAGATACTTCATTTTTACTGCTGCATAGTATTCCATGGTGTAAATGTACCACAGATTTTTTTATCCACTCATCTACTGATGAGCACTTGGACTGTTTCCAGATTTTAGCTATTATAAGTTCTGCTGCTATGAACATAGGGGTACATACATTCTTTCTGATTGGTGTTTCAGGTTTCTTAGGATATATAGTACACTGATTATTGATTCCAAACCTGAAAGGCAATTCAGTGGAGGAGTAGTCTTTTAAACAAATGGTGTTTCATATATATATATATATATATATATATATATATATATATGAAATAAACACTTCTATATGAAGAAAAAACCAAGCCTTGATCCTTATCTCACATTTTATGCCAAAATTATCCCAAAATGGATAATAAATTTTAATGTAAAACTATAAGATGTCTAGAAGAAAACATAGCATAAAATGTTTGTTACCTTAGGTTAGGTAAAAAGTTTTTATATATGGCACTAAAATATGCTTCAGAGAGGAAAAAATGGATACACTGGACTTTAAAAAATGGAATGGGGACAATAATATTATCTAATTTAGGGTTATTCTGAGGATTAAATGGCTTAAGTAATGTAGAACACTTAGAATAGAGTACTTATAACATAAACCATAGTAAGTTCTCAAAAAATGGTAGTTACTAAAATTTTCATTGTGCCATTTTTGTCTAATATAAGCACTTATTGAATAGCTACTCTTTATTGACTATTTCCTTTATTAGTTTCTTATTCATGTTATAACAAATTATAGCATATAAACAAATTATAGCATATAAACAAGTTATAGCGTAAATAGCACAAATTTAGTGACTTCAATCAACAGGAATTTATTTTGTAGCCAGCAGTCTGAATCAATTTTATTGTGCTAAAATCAAGATGCTGGCAGGGCTGGTTTCTTCTGAAAACTCCAGGGGAGAACCTATTTCCAAGCCTTGCCCAGCTTCTATAGCTGCATGCGTTGCATTCTTTGGCATATGGCCCCTTCCCCCATCTTCAAAGTTATCAGCATATTATCTTCAAATCTCTCTCTGCTTCCATCATCACAATGCCTTCTGCCCGACTCTTTTGTAGTCAAATCTCCCTCTGCTGTGATTACATTTGGGACCCACCTAGATAGTCCGGATAATCTCCCTATCTCAAGGTCTTTAACTTAATAGCATCTGCAAGATGCTTTTGTCATATATGGTAACATTCACAAGTCCCAGGGGTTCGGACCTGGATATCTTTGGGAGTCATTTTTCAGCCCACCACCCTCAATCTGTGCCAGAGAGTTGGCGCAGCGCTGTACAAAGTTGTTTCATTTATCTGCATGGAAGCCCTTTGAAGAAGTTGTTTTTAATCACCACTGTTAGATGAGAACAAAGTTTTAAGTCAGGTGTCCAGTAAGTGGCAGTCAGAACTTGAAACAAAGAACTTTGGATTCCAAAGCCTGTGCTGTCAAACCTTACACTGCTTTCTCTGTCTGCCAATGTTTGGTAGAAGAAGGGACCTGAAGTGCCTAAATTAGGGTGTAACCTAAACTAAGAGAGCCCAGGCAGCCTACCAGCAGCCTCACAGGCAGGGAATGTAGGACTGAGGACTGTGGCATCACAGGAGACCTCTTGATGGACTCGACAGTGTTTTGCATGAACTGTCCCTAAATCTTAAATTCAGGATTAAATCTTGCTCATTGTGACATCCCCAATGCGGATCACAGTGTGCAGCATGTTTGCTGCAAGTATCCAATAGATATTTGGATGAATGAATGAAATAGTATCCTAGTTCTTTTTAGGCTTGATGCTCGGTCTGGTGGTTTCACTTCCACCTCCTCTGTCAAACACTGTCTTTTCTTTTAGCTACTTTTCTCCCTGGGACTGGGTCTTTATTCTCACTCTTCTGGGGAGTTCTGTTCATCACTGTTGGAGAGATGCACTTTGGAACACACCTGCAATTTTGCTACTTCTCTGATTTCCTGGGTTTTTCAGGGTCAGAACAGTATTGTTTCCCTGCCCTAGAAGAGCCTCCTCAGAGAAGAATAGTAAGGGCAGAAAGTGCTCCCAGGATAGGGGCTGAGTGACAGTGGAAGGAAGACTTGCTGTGTCACCCCAAAGTTTGACCTGAAACAGCATGCCCATCTTGTTTCGTAACTCCCATCCCGTACTTCCTGCAGATAAGAACAGAATTATTAACTTCATCCTATGATTTAAAATAAGTAAGAGTAATCTGTTTAAGGTTACCAACAATATGTTAAGCTATGTGAGAGTCATACAACAAACCGAAGGAAGAAATTCAATAAACTCAAACTTCTGAGTTCGGAGACATGAGCCATGTGTCAGAGGAACAGTTTATTAACTCCTCTTTTTATAGTTGGTAACCTGTCTCCTCATCTAAATCTCTGCCCAAAGTCAACTCCTCCTGGAGGCCCTCCATGACTACTCTATTTAAAACAGGTTGCCGTACTGCCCCCATCATTCTCTAGGCCACTCTTCTGTTTTATAATTCTCAGAGTCCTTACCACTCTCTGGAAAAAGAAGCTCTTCAAAATCTAGATGTTAATCCTCTTTATCTCCCCTTTAGAATATAAGCTTCATGAAAGCAGGGGTATCTCTGTGTCAGAACCTATACTGGTGGTTGGCACCTATAAATGTTGCTGAACGAATATACCATATGGGAATTGAAGAACACCAGCTTCTCAAAGTAAGGGGGCAGGGAGAAGAAACTAAAAGAAGGGTCGAGAAAGACTAGTCTTTAACCTAATCTTCCTTCTCTTACTGAAGTTCCACTCACTGCTCCAAATAAACTGACACAGCTGCCAAATCAAAAGAGAAACAAAAGCAGCTAATTCTTGGCTTTTATTCTGCTTGATAATTTCAGGGTTTTTCACGGGATACTAGTAAATTTAAGATACAGTTTTTGCCTTGGGCACTGGCATTAGAGATTTAACACTCCACGTGAGATTTAGTTTCTCGGACTCATAACAAAGTTGGCCTATAGAGGGTGCTAGTTCACTTCAAAAAAATAAGTCTCCAAACCTTCACTGGGACCAGGAAAGAGTGTTTTTACAAAACAAGCAGGGAAGCAGCTTAGTAACAGCTAATGAGATGTTTAAATGGGCCACATTTTGTTGCGATTCTGAAATTTAAGAAAATATAAAAGCAACCTGTGAAAATGCCAGAAGCATTCAAAGATCTCCCCTGAGGAAAAGAAGTGGCATCATTTTTCAAATGCCAGGCTGTAAGAAGATTCTAGAAGCTTCTAGAAGGTGGGAGAAGTTGCAAGTCCTAGAGGAGAGGCTGGCGAGCCTCCGCCACATTCCACCCTGTGCTTCCTGTGAGGCAGTGGGGACTTTGAGGCCTGATGTGAGAAGCCGCAGACTCTGTAGAGAAGGGAGGACTCTTCTCACTGCTGTCTAACTGAGCTCAGCATTCTTCTTTTTAAAAAATATATTTTTATTGATTTCAGAGAGGAAGGGAGAGACAGAAACATCCATGATGAGAGAGAATCATTGATCGGCTGCCTCCTGCACACCCCTTACTGAGGTTGTAGCCCACAACCCAGGCATGTGCCCTTGACCGGAATCGAACCTGGGACCCTTCAGCCCACAGACCAAGGCTCTACCCATTGAGCCAAACCATCTAGGGCTGAGCTCAGCATTCTTGAAACTGGCCCTGGGTTTCAGTGTTCAGCAAGGATTGGGGGGGGGGGAGGGGGGAGGGGGAAGAGGGAGGAGGGAGGGAGAAGGGGGAAGGGGGGAAGGGGGAAGGGGGAGGGGGGAGGGGATGAGGTAATGCCACCTGCAAGGTTTGAAGTATGTGGTTGGTCACATTAGGCTTAGTGGGAACCACAAATGAGCCTGTAGGGGAGAGAAGCCTCTTCAGATTTGGATCTGCAAAGACCTCTTCAGAAGAGGAAATGGAACCCACAAGAGAGCTCTTGTGAAAACTGTGAGCCCTCAGGAAGAGCAACAGTTGAGGAATCTTTGATGGCCCAGAGCCAACCTCAAGGCAGAGAGTCCTAATCCTACCTATTTCAGTGGTCAGATGTGCTTTCAATTTCCAAGGAAGAGTTAGACTGAAAAATCTGTGAGGCAGATTGGTCACTTTCATGTTCAATGGTTAAACTTTAGACCAGATTAATAAAGGGCAAGGAATGAGTGTCCAAAAACATTCAGCCACCTCCCTCAATTTAATTGTAAAATCAATCAACTTTTTAGAACAGTGTAGGAGAAACATTTACTTTGCAGTGAGCTATCTCATTGATTAAATAATTCATTTGGAAGACACACCTATGGTCTAAGATTTTAATATTAAAAAGAAAAAGTTTTTATCTTTCAAACAAATTTTCAAGATTCCAAAGTCAGTTTCTTTCCCCCTAAGGACTTGCTTCATTTCAGATGCCCTTCTAACCTTTCTTTCATTGTTATTTTTAACCATTAGCCTTGTATTCAAAGTACAAAACCTATTTAAATGATTAATAGTCAATGTAAGTTCACACGCCTTAATGTCAGCAAGTAGGGAGGGAGAGGTCTCTCTGGGAGCCACTTTATATCTAATCTTATTTTGACCTCAAACCAACTCAATTGTTAGCTTCATGCCTTATCAAAGTTAACAGTTAAAGGCCACTGGCCAGGCAGGTAATGTAAGGGAGCGGAGGTAAGGGTTATGAGGACTAGTTGCTCTATGCAGGGGATGCAAACAATGTTTCCAGATCCGATTTGTCAAGAAAAGCTAGAAAATTTATATCAGGGGTCCTCAAACTACAGCCCTCGGGCCACATGCAAATACAAATATTGTATTTGTTCCCGTTTTGTTTTTTTACTTCAAAATAAGATATGTGCAGTGTGCATAGGAATTTGTTCATAGTTTTTTTTTAAAACTATAGTCCGGCCCTCCAACGGTCTGAGGGACAGTGAACTGTCCCCCTGTTTAAAAAGTTTGAGGACCTCTGATTTATATAAAGTCTCCTGTTTAAAAAAAAAAAAAAATAGTGGTAACTAATGAAAATAATTGTTTTCAACATTACATGAACCAAATAAAGGAAATCTAGGGCTAAACGCAGCCCACAAACTGCCGTTTGGCAAGGGGTGGAAATAAAGTTCTCCGGAAGATGACGTCACCAACGCTGCACAGCTGTGGCAGGTGACAGACAGACACGTGCTGCCCAGATCCCAGGATTTCCTGGCCACACCATTCTTAGATACTGACACATGCTGCAGATGGGTTACATCGGTGAAGTCCTTTTAATGTATGCCAACTTAGCAAAATCCTTTTCTACAAGATCCCACCACAGTGATTCAACTTAGTATGAGGTAAAGTCAAGTAAACACAGATTTCTGAAGGGAGTAAAACTAAGGACTGGGTCCCCTCTGCGGTCCCCTTCCTCTGCCTGTAAAACTGTCAAACGAAAAGTAAATCTTGCCAAAACCGGTTTGGCTCAGTGGATAGAGCGTCGGCCTGCGGACTGAAGGGTCCCAGGTTCGATTCCGGTCAAGGGCATGTACCTGGGTTGCGGGCACATCCCCAGTAGGAGATGTGCAGGAGGCAGCTGGTCGATGTTTCTCTCTCATCGATGTTTCTGACTCTCTATCCCTCTCCCTTCCTCTCTGTAAAAAATCAATAAAATATATTTAAAAAAAAAAAAAAAAGAAAAGTAAATCTTGGCTTAGAAAGGAGGGGGCAATCCCAAGGATTATTGCAAGGTGAGGAGAAAGGGCCTAGTGCAGTAGAGAGAAAGCTCTGACTAGAAGGTCTGCAAGTATCTCAAGAGTCCGAGTCAAAGAGTGTTTTTTTTTAATAGGGAGAAGAGTAAACAAGAACTGGGTGTGGGAAGTGGGAGGAGAGGGTGGCACACTGGGAGGCCGTATCAGAGAATGTTTCACCCTGAGCTTAGCCTGTTTTAAGGAGGGACTTTCAAGGAGGGGCTGCACGCTGGCTCCTGCTGAGAGTGCGCCAAAGTTCATGGACCTGGCACAAGGAGAAAGCGTAACCAAAGTGTAGTTGACAAATGCATTGTTCTGATTGATCAGTGGGGACAAGAAGTTCAATGAATCATTTATGAGACAAAGAATGGGACTTTGAAGGGCCTGAGTCTGGCCTTCTCATAGGTGAGCAAGCTTTGAGAGTCTTGTGTAAGTCATATAGGGAGGGGCGGCTTCTGGTGGTAAGCCCTGTTTCAGGACCCAGAAGGATGAGGGTCTTTCTTAACCTTCAGCTAAAATTCAACATTGTCCAAACACAATCCCAAGATGGACAAAGGTTGAGAGTAGAATTAGGCTTGCTGCCCAGGCCTAAGCTGGTCAAGTCCAAGGTCAACCTTCCCCACAGGCCTAATTTGAAAGAATATATGCACCCCTATGTTCATTGCAACATTATTTACAACTAGAGGCCCAGTGCATGAATTTGTGCATGGATAGGGTCTGGCTGGCCCACACCTGATCTGGGTGGGGGAGGCCGATCTGGGGTGGGGATGGAGTTGGCCAGATGGCCCTGCCCCCTGGTTGAACTCCTAGTCAAGGTGACAATTTGCATATTAGCCTTTTATTATATAGGACTAGAGGCCCGGTGCACAAAAATTTATGCACTGGCGGGGGGGGGGGGGGTGTCCCTCAGCCCCACTTGTGCCCTCTCACAGTCTGGGACCCCTCAGGAGATAACGACCTGCTGGCTTAGGCCCGCTCCCGGGTGGCAGAGGGCAGGCCCAATCCCTAGGTGCAGCCCCTGGTCGGGCTCAGAGCAGGGCCGATGGGGGAGTTGGGGCACCGCCCCCTGTCATGCACAGAGCAGGGCGGATTGGAAGGTTGCGATGCCACCCCCAGTCACGCTCAGGGTAGGGCCGATTGGGGGGTTGGGGCACCGCCCCCTGTCACACTCAAGGCAGGGTCGATGGGTAGGTTGCGGCACCACCCCCTGTCATGCACAGAACAGGGCCGATCAGGGGGTTGGGGCGCTGCCTCATCACGCACAGAGCAGGTCCCATTAGGGGGGTTGGGGCTCTGTACCTTGTCATGCACAGAGCAGGGCGGATCAAGGGGTTGGGGAGTTCCCCCCTGTCACACACAGAGCAGGGCAGATCAGGGGGTTGGGGCATTGTCCCCTGGCACCCACAGAGCAGAGCCAATTAGGGGGTTGGAGCTGTCACACTCAGGGCAGGGCTGATGGGGAGGTTGCAGTTCTACGCCGTCACACACAGAGCAGGGCCCATGGGGGGGTTTGGGGGCCACACCCTGTCACACACAGAGCCGCAGGGCGATCAGGTGGTTTGGGCGATGCCCCCTGTCACGCTGCTCCAGGGGCCAGGAGGCCTCGCGGCTCCGCTGATCCCAGGCCAGGAGGTCTCGTGGCTCCGCTGATCCCAGTGCTGGGAGGCATATTACCCTTTTACTATATAGGATAGAGGCCTGGTGCATGGGTGGGAGCCAGCTGGTTTGCCCTGAAGGTTGTCCCGGATCAGGATGAGGGTCCCGCTTGGGTGCCTGGCCAGTCTGGGTGAGGGGATGATGGCTGTTTGCAGCTGGTCACACCCCCTTCAGGGTGGAGGTCCCCACTGGGGTGCCTGGCCAGTCTGGGTGAGGGGCTGAGGGCCATTTTCAGTCTGGCGGGTGACTGAAGCTTCCAACCTCTCCTTTTTTCTTTTTTTTATTATTCTGGGATTTATTTACCTTCTATGGCTGTCACTGGAGCTGAGAGCTGGCTTTAGCTCTGAGGCTGGCTCCAGCTTGAGGCCTCGGCTGCTGAAAGCAGGAATCTAGGGTTTGTTTGAGTTCTATAATTGCAACATTGTTTTGGTCCTGCTTGCTCCAGCTCTGAAAGCAGGTATCTGGGTTTTTTTTAGCTTCTATAATTGCAACATTGTTTCTTAGAGAGCAGCTCAGAGGCGGGCAGCGGCAGGTAGGGAACCTTGGCTTCCTCCGTCACTGAAGCAAGCAAGCCTCCTGTTCGCTTAAGCTGCCTGGCTGTTGCCGCCATCTTGGTTGGCAGTTAATTTGCATATCGCCCTGATTAGCCGATGGGAAGGGTAGTGAAGTTACGGTTAATTACCATGTTTCTCTTTTATTAGATAGGATGTCCAAGATTTGGAAGCAGCCCAAGTGTCTGTCAGTAGATGAATAGATAAAAAAGCCGTGGTACATTACACAATGGAATACTACTTGGCCATAAAACTACATATCGTTTTTGAATTAAGATGAACTTTTATTTTTCCTTTTCATTTTGGAAAGCTTTTAGTAACAGGGTTAAAGTGTGAAGGAAGCCCTAACTGGTTTGGCTCAGTGGATAGAGCATCGGCCCGCGGACTCAAGGGTCCCAGGCTCGATTCCGGTCAAGGGCATGTACTTTGGTTGCGGGCACATCCCCAGTGGGGAGTGTGCAGGAGGCAGCTGATCGATGTATCTCTCTCTTCGATATTTCTAACTCTATCCCTCTCCCTTCCTCTCTGTAAAAAATCAATAAAATATATTTTTTTAAAAAGTGTGAAGGAATTTGGGAAACGATGGATGTTTTTTCTCATGCTCTCTGGAATCTTAAAAAATGTAAAACTGAGATATTATAGCCCACTTAAGGTATTCATTACTACCAGTTAATAAAATGTAATTGTCTCAGGAAAATAAAATGATTTACACAGTAGTACACAGCTAGTTAGTGACAGAGTTGGGAATCAAAATTAAATATAACTTTAAATCAATGTTGTTTTTTCTCTTGATGTATGCTTCAGGATTTTTATGTGAAAAATTGCATATACACACACACACAAAGGTAGTTAAATGGAACTACCTAAATCCCTCACTGCTCTGAGATTCCATGATTCAAAGCATCTATTGAAAACCAGCAACCATGAGACACTCTAGGGAAGGACTACTGACTCTAATCCCACAGGTTCTGAAAAGGAAAGCAATTAACAGTAAACAATAATGGAGTGGCTGAATTTGAGGTATGCTGTATAAAATACATACCACATTTTGAAGACTTGGTATGAACAAAAGAGAATGTAAGATATATTCTCCTTAATAATTTTTACATTGATTACCAGCTGCAATTATATTTTTATATACTAGAATAAATGAACTGTATTATTATATATTTAATCTGTTTCTATGTACTTCTCCCCCTCCCTCCTCTCCACCCCCTCCACGTTGCTACCACAATATTTAAAATGACATGTGGCTTGCATTGTATTACTATGAGACAGTTGCTGTCCAGAACATTAAGTAAATGATGCAAGTTGAGGGTAAATTCAGTTTTTAGTGGAGTGGCTTTCATTGCCAGGTGGATGGCAGATGTTAGCTAATTGACTAGAATGACAGCAATTTCAACTCAAAAGTGATTTAAACAATGCTCAGAAAGCATTTCGTTGTTGTGTTTGTTGTTTTATTTTTTTTTTTTTTTTTTTTTTATTTTCCTCTTAAAGTATTACAAAGGGTATTACATAAGTATCCTTTTTCCCCCCCCCCGCCCTTGACAAACCACTACCCTCCCTTACCCCCCAGTGTCTTATGTCCATTAGTTATGCTTATATGCATGCATACAAGTCCTTCGGTTGATCTCTTACTCCCCTCCCTCCTGCCCCCCAACTCTCTCTGGCCTTCCCACTGC
The DNA here is from genome assembly GCF_028538775.1 of Myotis yumanensis. Lineage (NCBI taxonomy): Eukaryota > Metazoa > Chordata > Mammalia > Chiroptera > Vespertilionidae > Myotis > Myotis yumanensis. The sequence continues at coordinate 126,113,862 of NW_027223754.1, read as the reverse complement.
AGTTTGACAATCAGTTTGAGGCAGCTCTGCCTCTGTATCTATTATTGTTCAAAAGTTTGTAATGGTCTTTATTATCCATGAATGAGTGAGATCATGTGGTATTTTTCCTTCATTGACTGGCTTGTTTCACTTAGCATAATGCTCTCCAGTTCCATCCATGATGTTGCAAATGGTAGGAGTTCCTTCTTTTTAACAGCAGCATAGTATTCCATCGTGTAGATGTACCACTGTTTTCTAATCCATTCATCTACTGATGGGCACTTAGGCTGTTTCCAGATCTTAGCTATGGTGAATTGTGCTGCTATGAACATCTGGGTGCATATATCCTTTCTGATAGGTGTTTCTGGTTTCTTGGGATATATTCCTAGTAGTGGGATCACAGGGTCAAATGGGAGTTCCATTTCCAATTTTTTGAGGAACCTCCATACTGCCTTCCATAGTGGCTGCACCAGTCTGCATTCCCACCAGCAGTGCACAAGTGTTCCTTTTTCTCCACATCCTCTCCAGCACTTGTCGTTTGTTGATTTGTTGATGATGGCCATTCTGACAGGTGTGAGATGGTACCTCATTGTTGTTTTGATTTGCATCTCTCGGATGATTAGTGACTTTGAGCATGTTTTCATATGTCTCTTGGCTTTCTGAATGTCCTCTTTTGAAAGGTGTCTATTTAGATCCTTTGCCCATTTTTTGATTGGATTGTTTATCTTCTTTTTGTTAAGTTGTATGAGTTCCCTATAAATTTTGGAGATTAAGCCCTTATCCGATATGACGTTGGCAAATATGTTTTCCCACGAGGTGGGTTTTCTTGTTGTTTTGTTGATGGTTTCTTTTGCTGTGCAGAAGCTTTTTATTTTGATGTAGTCCCATTTGTTCAGTTTCTCTTTAGTTTCAACTGCCCTAGGAGCTGTATCAGTGAAGAAATTGTTTTGGCATATGTCTGAGATTTTGTTGCCTTTGTATTCTTCTAGAATTTTTATGGTTTCCTGTCGTACATTTAAGTCCTTTATCCATTTTGAGTTTATTCTTGTGTATGGTGTAAGTTGGTGGTCTAGTTTCATTTTCTTGCATATGTCTGTCCAATTTTCCCAACACCATTTATTGAAGAGACTATCTTGGCTCCATTGTATGTTCATGCCTCCTTTGTCAAAAATTAATTGAGCATATTGGTTCGGGCTAATTTCTGGACTCTCTATTCTATTCCACTGATCTATATGTCTGTTCTTGTGCCAGTACCAGGCAGTTTTGAGAACAGTGGCTTTGTAATACAGCTTGATATCTGGCATTGAGATCCCACCTACTTTGTTCTTTCTCAGGATCGTTGCAGCTATTCGGGGTCTTTTTTTATTCCAGATGAATTTTTGGAGAGTTCGTTCTAGATCTTTGAAGAAGGCCATTGGTATTTTAATGGGAAGTGCGTTGAATGTATAGATTGCTTTGGGTAGTATGGACATTTTAATGATGTTGATTCTACCAATCCAAGAACATGGTATGTTCTTCCATCTGTTTATGTCTTCCTCTATCTCTTTTTTCAACGTCCTGTAGTTTTCTGAGTAGAGGTCTTTAACCTCTTTAGTTAAGTTTATTCCTAGGTATCTTAATTTTTTTGGTGCGATGGTAAATGGGATTGTTTTTCTGATCTCCCTTTCTGAAAGTTCACTGTTGGTGTATAGAAATGCCTCAGATTTCTTGGGGTTAATTTTGTATCCTGCTACATTGCCAAATTCATGTATTAAGTCTAGTAGCTTTTTGATGGAGTCTCTAGGGTTTTGTATGTATAATATCATGTCATCTGCAAATAAGGACAGTTTTACTTCCTCTTTTCCAATTTGGATGCCTTTTATTCCTTCTTCTTGCCTAATTGCAATGGCTAATACTTCCAGTACTATGTTGAACAGGAGTGGTGAGAGTGGGCATCCCTGTCTTGTTCCTGTTCTTAGGGGAAATGGTGTTAGTTTTTGTCCATTGAGTATGATGTTGGCAGTGGGCCTGTCATATATGGCTTTTATTATGTTGAGGTATGATCCTTCTATTCCCACCTTTCTGAGAGTTTTTATCAAAAATGGGTGTTGGATTTTGTCGAATGCTTTTTCTGCATCAATTGATATGACCATGTGGTTTTTTTCTTTCAATTTGTTTATGTGATGTATCACATTTATTGATTTACGGATGTTGTACCATCCTTGCATCTCTGGGATGAATCCTACTTGGTCATGGTGTATGATCCTTCTGATGTACTGCTGGATCCGATTTGCTAAGATTTTGTTGAGGATTTTGGCATCTATGTTCATGAGGGATATTGGCCTGTAATTCTCTTTCATTGTGATGTCTTTACCTGGTTTTGGTATTAGGGTGATGCTGGCTTCATAGAATGAGCTTGGAAGCGTTCCTTCCTCTTGAATTTTTTGTAGTAGTCTGAGGAGGGTAGGTTTTAGTTCTTCCTTGAATGTTTGGTAGAACTCCCCTGTGAAGCCGTCTGGCCCTGGGCTTTTGTTTGCTGGAAGCTTTCTGATGACTGCTTCAATTTCTTCCATAGTTATTGGCCTATTGAGGTTTTTAGATTCTTCCTGATTGAGTTTTGGAATGTTGTATTTTTCTAGGAATTTGTCCATTTCCTCCAGGTTGTCCAGTTTGTTGGAGTAGAGTTGCTCGTAGTATTGTTTAACAATCATTTGTATTTCTGTGGGGTCTGTTGTTATTTCGCCTCTATCATTTCTGATTTGGTTTATTTGGGACCTCTCTCTTTGCTTCTTGGTGAGCCTGGCTAGGGGTTTGTCAATCTTGTTTATCCTTTCAAAGAACCAGCTCTTGGTTTCATTGATTTTCTGTATTGTTTTTTTGGTCTCTATTTCATTGATTTCTGCTCTAATCTTTATTATCTCCTTCCTTCTGCTCACTCTGGGGTTTTCTTGTTGCTCTCTTTCTAATTCTTTGAGTTGTAGAGTTAGATGATTGACTACCATTTTTTCTTGTTTTTTGAGATAGGCCTGTAGAGCTATAAACTTCCCTCTCAGGACTGCTTTCATTGTGTCCCAGAGGTTTTGGATTGTTGTGTTTTCATTGTCATTAGTGTCCAGGATGTTTTTAATTTCTTCTTTGATGTCATCGGTAACCCAATCAATATTTAATAACATGCTATTCAGCTTCCAAGTGTTTGAGTATTTTGGGTTGTTTTTATTGTGGTTTATTTCTAACATTATGCCATCGTGGTCTGCGAAGAAGCTTTTTATGATTTCAATCTTCTTGAATTTGTGGAGACTTTGCTTGTGACCCAATATGTGGTCTATTTTTGAATATGTCCCATGAGCACCTGAGAGGAATGTATATTCCGCAGCTGTGGGGTGAAGTGTTCTGAAGATGTCAATTAAGTCCATCTGATCTAGTGAGTCATTTAGGATTGCTGTTTCTTTGCTGAGTTTTTGTCTAGCGGATTTATCCAGTGATGTCAGTGGTGTATTAAAGTCCCCTACTATGATTGTATTGTTGTCGATCTCTCCCCTGATATCTTCCAGAAGTTTTCTTATGTATGTGGGTGCTCCTGCATTGGGTGCATATATGTTTACCAGGGTTATATCTTCTTGTTGTATTGATCCCTTTAGTATTATGAAGTGGCCTTCCTTATCTCTGGTTATGGCCTTCACTTTGAGATGTACCTTGTCAGATATAAGTATTGCTACCCCAGCTTTCTTTTCCTTTCCATTTGCGTGAAAGATATTTTTCCATCCCTTCACTTTCAGTCTGTGTGAGTCCCTTCTAATGAGGTGGGTCTCTTGTAGACAGCAGATGTATGGGTCATGTTTTTTTATCCATTCAGCCACTCGATGTCTTTTGGTTGGAGCATTTAGTCCATTTACATTTAAAGTTATTATTGAAAGGTATTTGTTTGTAGCCATTTCTTTTTGTGTGTGTGTGTGTGGCTGTTTTCTTTCTGAGCTTGATATTTCTTCTTTTTACACCAGTCCCTTTAGCATTTCTTGCATGGCTGGCTTGGTGGTGATAAACTCCCTTAGCCCTTTTTTGTCTGTGAAGCTTCTTATTTCCCCTTCAATTTTGAATGATAGCCTTGCTGGATAGAGTATTCTTGGATTCAGTCCTTTGCTTTGCATCACTTTGTAGATTTCCGTCCATTCTTTTCTGGCCTGATGTGTTTCTGTTGAGAAATCATTTGATAATCTAATGGGAGATCCCTTGTATGTTACTTTCCGTCTCTCTCTTGCAGCCTGTAAGATTCTCTCTTTATCCTGAACATTTGCCATGGTAATTATGATGTGTCTTGGTGTGGGTCTTTTCGGGTTCACCTTGTTTGGGACTCTCTGGGCTTGTGTGACTTTTTTCTTCCCCACCTCAGGGAAGTTTTCTGATATTATTTCTTCGAATAGGTTTTCTAATCCATGTTCATCTTTCTGTTGTTCTGGCACCCCTATTATTCGTATGTTGTTTCGTTTCATGTTGTCCCAAAGCTCCCTTAGGCTCTCCTCCTGTCTTTTAATTTTTTTCTCCATTTGCCGTACAGTTTGAGTGTGTTTTGCTTCCTTGTCTTCTAATTCACTAATTCGGTCCTCCGCTTCTCCCAGTCTACTGTTGATACTTTCAATGGAGTTTTTTATTGAAGCTATGTCACTCTTCATTTCTTCTTGGGACTTACTTAAGTTGTTGATTTTTTCATCTGTTTCTTCTAGCTTCTTGCATAAGTAGTTGAGTTTTTCATCTGTTTCTTCTTGCTTCTTGAACATGTGGTGCATGTACTCTAGGAACCTTATTCTGAATTCTTTTTCCGTCATGTTGCATATCTCTGTCTCACTTAGCTGCTTTTCTGGCGAGTCCTCCTTTTCTTTCCTTTGGGGGTTTCTTTGCCTACCCATGTTTGATCTCGCTGACATATGTAGATGTTGAGGTGTTCAGTGGCTGCTCCCTGGGTGGCAGGGGCTCCTTGGGTTGTGGTTGCTGCTCAGACGGTTGCGGTAGCAGCTGCTTTCCAGTTGGCAGCAGCTCCTCTGGTGGGTGTTGTTCACAGCTGTGTTGGCTCTTCTGGCTGGTGGGGGGAGGCTTCACGTACAGTTGCTGTTCCACAGACAGAGGGTGTGGTGATCAGGAGGCTGTGGTGATCAGGAGGCTGCGGTGATCAGGGGGCTGCTGTTGCTTGGATCTGCTGCGTTGATTTAAAGGCACAAAATACAACAGAGCAAGGCACAACGTACCAGGCACTGAACACAAGTATATTCACAATATTAATAACTCCAAATAAAGGTGACCAACCGAATTAAGAGAATTAGGGGATAAGGGAGAAAGAAGAGAAGAAGATAAAAGAGAGAACAGAAAAGAAAAATAAGAAAAAAACAAACAAAAAAGGAGTGCAAAAATAGAATTGGGAAAAAAGAGGGGGGAAAAAAGAGAGCGAAAAAAGAGAATGAAGTAGAAGTGGGGAAGAGACTCCCCATATGAGGAGCAAACTCCAATAGAACTGCCACTAATCTCAACAAATTCCAGCAACAGATCCCTGGAGATGAATGCAAACTACAAACCACCAATAATATCCAGAGGGGTAAGGGAAAACAGAAGCACAAAAATAGCTGGGGTGGGGTGGGGGAGGGAAGGGAAAAACCAGCAGAAAAAAAAAAGAAAAAGAAAAAGAAAAAGAAAAACAACCTCACAACCAGTCCTAAAAAAGAAGAAAAAACACAAAACAAAACAAACAAACAAATTTAAAAAAAAAAAAAAAAAAAAAAAAAAGCCCAATATATTCAACAATCAAGAAAACAATAGAAAGATAAGAGAGAAAAAAAAATGGTTGGAAAGTGAAGAAGGATAAAGAATAGGTGTATAAGGATTTAGAGCAGTAGATTGGAAATAGGATATATAAGTAGGGTGGAATTAGACAGGGGGTAAAAAGAGGGAATTGGGAAGGTCTGGAGCAGGAATAGGGTAAGAGAAACAGGACACCAAAAGGGGAAAAGTAAGGAAGAGGGTTTTAGCAAAGAGGTGGAATTGAGATAGGGAAAATTAATGCTAAAGGAACGATGAAAATAGAATGGAGAACACTAATCCCAAAAGAAAATAAAGAGAAAATAAAATGGCACTTTAAAAAATGGTAAAATGGTAGGAGTAATAATACTGGTTAAAAATAAAAATGTGGTAATTGAAAGGGTAAAATCAGGTGATGGAAAAAGAAGAAAAAGAGAAAAAAAAATTGGTTTCTTAGTAAAAAGGTGAAAAAATTAAAAAGAAAAAGAAAAAGAAAAAATTTGCAGTAGTGATGGTCTTTCGGTTCTTCTACTCTTCAGCCTGGTTCGCCTTGGTCCTGCCAGGTATTTAGGAGAGTGTTGCCTGCATTACACTGTTCCTCCGTGTTGTAAATCACAGTCCTGATTTTAAAGCAGGCCGTATTTGTGATCCAGTCTGCCTTAATTTGTATTCCCCTAAGAGTCAGTTTGTGGCTCAACCTCTGGGTGGCAGTGTTTTTGGGTTGGCCTCTGAGGCTATACAGCTTCTCTCGTGTTTGTTGTTTTAAACTTTCAATGATATATGGGTAATCTATTTGGGGTGACACTTTTCATGTCCACTTCAAAGACAGTCCTCAGTTCTTTAGAATGCAATATAAGGACAGCAAATTCTGAGTTGAATGGTAGGGATGAGATCAAGTTAAACAGGAGGAGGATCTGATGAAGTGAAAAGTTAACTTAAGAGCATTCCCTGGTGGCCAACATTCATATAAAACATGTGACCATTTATGCAAGGATAATGTAGCAAACATCACCTCCCAGGTCACATCAACCTGACACAGAGTGAGGGTGCAAGATGATGGCAATTAAAAGAAAAACTATCATTTCACACAAGCCCCCATCAGCTGATTCCTGGAACTTTTCTGAGTTTTTCTCAAGGCTCAAGATGGTCATGAGGATGGCTAAGAGTGAAAGGGGTCTTTTTTGTTCCATATTTTCTCTCTCTCTCTCTCTCTCTCTCTCTCTCTCGTTAATGCTCATGAGATTACCTTTTCCATTGCTTTTCAGAGAAAGTGGAGGGGAGGAAGGGAAAGGGAGAGAGAGAAAAACATTGATGTGAGAGAGATGCATTGACTCTCTCATGCACCCCAACAAGGGGTGGAGAGTGAAACCACAACCCAGGTACATGGCCTTGACTGGGAATTGAACCTTGCAACCCTTTGGTACAAGAGCTGGTGCTCAAACCACTGATCCACACCAGTTACCGGTTAGGGCTCATGTTTTCTCTTAGATCCTCCATCTTGAAATAGCTTTCAATCATGTCCAGGGCCTTTAGGCACCAGAGACCACCACACCTATGACCTGCCAGTTCTGCACCTGCTTCCTTGGCATTAGTGAACCTGATGTCACTCCTCACAGTACTGTCTTCAGCCAGCCCCATCCCCACCCCAGATCGGCCTCCCCCACCCAGATCAGGGGTGGGCCAGCCAGACCCTATCCATGCACAAATTCATGCACTGGGCCTCAAGTTGTAAATAATGTTGCAATGAACATAGGGGTGCATATATTCTTTCAAATTAGTGTTTGAGGGGGAGGGAGACTTAATTTGGGCTAGTAAACACACAATATAGTGTACAGATAATGTGTTGTAGAATTGTGCACCTGGAACTTGTATAATTTTTTTTAACAAGTGTCACCACAATACATTCAATAAAAAGGAAAAAATAAACAAAGTTGTATATAATTTTAATGTTAAAGCAAACAAACAAAAAAGGATTAAATCAAAGTAAGGGTCAGATTTGTGCCTTGCTGGGATTTTCTGTTATGTAATCAATGGTGGTGTCTAGTAATGCTTTTATTCTGGATCCCAGGTGGGAAAACTCTTCAGAGCCCAAAGAAAATAACCATATGTTTTGAAGTTAATGAAAAGTATAGTAAATCATTATGTTATAAATAATAGGATATCCCATTCAATGGTTTTAATTATTTCATGTCTTTGAAAAACAAATGGATTTGATTAAAGTATAATTTGATTTATTAAAGTCTAATCGAGGGTGTATGTTTTGGCACTCCTATCTTTTCTCTAAAAATATATAAATGTGCCTTTTTCCCTTTGTATAGTTTTTGGCTTCATTTAAAATTTATGCAAGTGTTCAATATCTAAAATCTAAGATTAGGATAAGTTGTAAAATCAGTACCTCACTGTTATTTTACTCTCCCCACCACATCACATCAGACATTGCAAACCGTCCGTGCTGCTCTCTGCTGCAGTGCTTCCCACTCTCTGAAAGAAGACGCATGCTGTGGCAATTAAGTGAACATAATATTCATTTCCTTTTAGCTTTTCTTTACTCCAAAGGATATTTTTTATTATATGCTTTTGGCAAAGAAGAAGATGAAAGTTCATCATTAGTAGGCCTTGCTGGATTTGTGGTGATATCAATTAAGTATTTGGTAAATGAATGACTATATGAGTGAGCAGATGAATGAATATGGGCATATCCCAGGATGCAATAATGACCAGGAACTGGTGGTAAAATCCATGCCCAGTTCTGGCAAGGCTCTGAATGTTGTCCACAGACCTTGTTCAGTCTTCTAGGAGTATTTCATGATCACTTTTTTCTAGTGCTGTACGAAAGTAAATCTGCAAAAGGTTATGGAAGTTTTGGGCTGTTAGCACAATTTCTCTAACAGCCTGAAGGGCTGATAGGATTATATGCAACTCTGCACAAAATTCCTGGCAAGCTGCTGCTCAGTTTAGCTGTTTGTTACCTGAACTATTTGCCTAAAAACTTGGAACTGTCAAGAAAATAAGCACATCCTTTGAGTCGCTCTGCTAAAATTAAAAGTCAACCACAATGTGGTGTTTCCAGCCTTTTCTTCATTCTGGCTCTATCTCAGGGGTTTTAACTTATAGCCCACAGACCTCTATACAGACCATGGCTTTTAAACCAGGGCTGTGAACTTCCAGAAATAATGTGCTGCTTTTCTTTTCTTTTTTTCTGGAAAGAGCTTCCAATGGATTCTTGAAAGACATTCATAAGCTGGAAATAGAGGAGTTATAATCAGTCAACAGAGAAGAACCCCCAGGTGCCTGACTTCCAGGGGCCTTGCTCAGCTATTTGGCATCAAGAGAATTCCAGTCCAGTGGTTCTCAACCTGTGGCTCGCGACCCCTGAAAATACATCCTGCATATCAGATATTTACATTACGATTCATAATAGTAGCAAAATTACAGTTATGAAGTAGCAACGAAAATAATTTTATGGTTGGGGGTCACCACAACATGAGGAACTGTATTAAAGGGTCACAGCATTAGGAGGGTTGAGAACCACTGCTTCCTGGCCTGGTCTGTTACATCAGCAATGGGGTGGCTTTGGAGTGGAAGTCTCAGTGTACTCCATGCACAACAGTAAACCACACTGGGCTTTATTAATCAGAAGTTTTGGCTGTAGAGAAAAGATCTCATACGATCAGTATATTAAATGGTTGTGCTTGGGCCTTCTGGGCCACAGCTACCCAGAGAAGGTAATTGAAGTTAAGAGCATCCTCTTTTGATTCAAAGAACAAGAGGACTTGAACTCAACCACAGGTAACTGCCCTGTGATGCCATGGAAATAGCTGAATGTGCCTGGCCGATGTGGCTCAGTGGTTGAGTGCTGACCTATGAACCAGGAGGTCAGGGTTCAATTCCCGGTCCTGGCACATACCTGGGCTGCAGGCTCAATACCCAGTAGGGGGCATACAGGAGGCAGCTGATCGATAATTCTCATCATTGATGTTTCTATTTCTACCTCTTTCTTCCTCTCTGAAATCAATAAAAATATAATTTAAAAAAGAGAAATAGCTTAATGTGAGGGATGGTGAGGACATTATCTCTGTAGATCAGTTTAAAAATCATTTAGGTTATTAAACAAACAAACAAAAAAAGCAACAATTATATTTATTTCTTTATTCCAAATATTTATAAAGGTCACAAACAAGAGCAATTTATCTCCCTAAGAAGTTTTATGTATCTGCCTTGGCCCATGTTCTTTTGATTAAAAAGGCAGAGAATGAGAACAAATTACTTTCTCAGAAAAATTAAGTTCAGCTGCACTTTTATTCCTATAATTTTTTTAAAATATATTTTATTGATTTTTTACAGAGAGGAAAGGAGAGAGATAGAGAGCCAGAAACATCGATGAGAGAGAAACATCGATCAGCTGCCTCCTGCACATCTCCTACTAGGAATGTGCCCACAACCAAGGTACATGCCTTTGACCAGAATCGAACCTGGGACCTTTCAGTCCGCAGGCCGACGCTCTATCCACTGAGCCAAACCGGTTTCAGCACTCCTATAATTTAATTAACATGAAAGGCTACATATTTTGTTCATATTAATGGACCAAAGGACAAAAATCATATGATTTTTCTCTTCTATCTACAGAAAATTACATTTCAATTAATTGTGAACTTTTGGAAAGGTGTTTTAAAAACTAGGAGTAGAGCCCTAACCAGTTTGACTCAGTGGTTAGAGCATCAGCCTGCGGACTGAAAGGTCCCAGGTTCGATTCTGGTCAAGGGCATGTACCTTGGTTGTGGGCATATCCTCAGTAGGAGGTGTGCAGGAGGCAGCTGATCGATGTTTCTAACTCTCTATCTCTCTCCCTTCCTCTCTGTAAAAAATCAATAAAATATATTAAAAAAATAAAATCTAGGAGTAGAGAAAAAGTTTCATAATCTGGTAAGTATATCCACTAAAACTCAGCAGAAAATTTAATATTTATTAAAGAAATATTAGAAGCATTTTTGTTAAGTTGAGAATAAAACCAGGAAGTCTTTTCTTCCCCTTACTTCTCATGTGATATTGGAAATCTTGGCCAATAAAATAAATCAAGAGAAAGGAAGAAGTATAAAGATGGGAAGGGAAGAGAACCAGAGGCTCAGTTGTCATTTTTTACAGTTGATATAAGTATCCAAAGAAAACTCAAAAGAGATTTGATAGGAAAACTGTTTAGAATTGTTAATGAAGTTAAGCAAAGGATCTGGATACCTTTCTTACTGTAGAGTCAGCCTTTCATGTCAGTGGGTTCTGCAACAGTGGATTCAATCAAACTTGTATCAAAAATATTCCAAAAAATATTACATTGTGGCTGATGTGTACTATGTAGGCCTATGATGATTGCTTCTGTACTGAACATGTACAGACTTGTTTTTCCTTGTCATTGTTCCCTAAACCATACAGAATAAGTATTTACATAGCATTTACATTATATTAGGTATTATAACTAATCTAGAGATTATTTAAATTATATGGAGGGATGTGTGCAGGTTATATGCAAAAATTACTCCACTAGAGGCCCAGTGCATGAAATTCTGCACTGGGGGCGGTGGGAGTCCCTCAGCCCAGCCTGCGCCCTCTCACAGTCTTGGGGCCCTCAGGGGACGTCCACCTATAGGCTTAGGTCAGCTCCCTGTGATCGATCGCCCCGCAGACAAAGGCCCTGACCACCCGACTGGGGCTCCATGATTGATCACCCCGCAGAGGGTGTCCTGGGCCTCCCTCTGCGGGGCAATCGTGGAGCAATGGTGGGGCCCCCCAACCAATCACATTGCACCTGCCTTGGCTGGCCTGGTGCCAGTGCAAGTCATAGCATGGTCATCTGGACAGTCATTCTGCTGTTTAGTCGTTCAGTCAATTAGCATATTACACTTTTATTATTATAGATGTTATATAAGGGACTCAGGCATTCCGCACTACCCCAGCCGCTCCAGGCCTCTGGGCAGCATGGGAAGGCGAAAAGGCGGCTCTGGCCAGTGTGAAGGAAGTGCTGGCAGCCAGGGGAAGGAAGGCCCATTCTTGCACAAATATTTGTGCATTGGGCCTCTAGTAATCTAATAAGTATGCATAAAATCTCAAGACAAATCTTTAAAATTCTACTAAACTGGTATTTTCCCAACTTTAACGTACATACAGATTATACGGGGATCTTGTTTAAAAAGCAGACTCAGTAGTTTTGGGGTGGTGCCTAAGAGTTGACATTTCAAAACCTCCCAAGTGAGCTCATGGGATAGCTGGTCCATGGACCACACTTTTGAGTAGTATAGTACTGAAGCAGTTAAATAATAAATGGAGAGAGAGCGGAGGAACCAAGATGACGGCGAAGGTAAGCGCCTGTACTCACTGCCTCCCACAACCACATCAAAATTTACAACTAAAATACAGAACAACCATCATCCAGAACTGCTGGAAAGATGGCTGAATGGAAGTCCTACAGCTAGAGAGGTTAAGAAGAAAGCACACTGAGACTGGTAGGAGATGCAGAGGCAAGGAAAGGGCTAGTCTTGCACCCACATGCTGCTTTATTAATCAGGAGGCAGATCATCCCTGCAGAGGCAACTCGTGAGGAGCAAGGGTTCCCAGCCCCACAACAAAAGCCCAGCCCAGGGTCCCAGAGCTGGGAAGAGAAGTCCCCATAACTATGGGTTGTAAAAACCAGTGTGGATTGGGGCTCAGTTACACAGAAAGCTGCTGGAAACCCAGCTGTGCCCTCTTAAAAGGCCAGCACCATGAACTAAACTTACAAGGTCTCACTTCCTCTGAGCTCCAGCACCAGGGCGAGGCTCTGGGGGACCCAGATACATTTGAAGAGGAACTAGATTGTCTGGCATTGGGACAGGAACTCAGGGGCGGCTTTCTCTCAGATGGATGTGCTCACAGGGATCATTGTTCCTATTCTGGGACCTCCCCTGGAACAGGGCTGTCTGGCAGCCATTTCTGTTTGCTCTGCCCTGATGATTCCCTAAAACCCTGCATCATCCATTTTACAACCCCACCCAAGCTGTGAGCAGTGGCTTTTGCCTATGAATGGCCTATTCTTGCTCAGGCTAAAATCTCTTAAACAAGCTTCAGCTGGGTCAGAGAGCCCCAAACCTATCAACAAAAGGCCCAAGACCCAGCACCAGCACCACTCTGCCTTGCTTCATAGCTGGGTTTCATCTGGGCACTTTCAAACCCAATACAAAGAGGAGGAACCTCAGATCTCTCTGTAGCTCTTGTGGGTGGCCCCAGGTAGTGGCTGATTTTGCACCTCCCTGGAGACCGAAGAGCCAGTGTACCCAGTGTTCAGTGTCAGACCATACCAGATTATAAGTCTACACGTCCATAAGAGACACACTCCAGGGGCAGACTCAGTGAGCACCAAAGCCCCACTGAAGCAAGTCCTGCTCCATAGGGGTATTTCCTGCACAGCAGCTTTTCCACTGTAGACACAGCTGGTCCTTATAGCCAATTGGCCTGAAGGTTAATTCCTACCAGTGACACCAACAGCAATCAAATTTCAACTACAAGACTGTGCTCACAGCCCACAAAGGGGCACACTTAGAGCTCCCAGCTCAAGTGACTGGGGAGGCTGAGCCACTGGACCCTATAGGACACCTACTACACAAGGCCAGCCTACCAACTCAAGGAGACATCGCAGCTCTACCCAGTACATACAAACAAACATAGGGAAGCAGCCAAATTGCAGAGACAAAGAAACATATCACAAATGAAAGATATGGAAGAAAGCAAACTACTGGATATAAAGTTCAAAACCACGGTCATAAGGTTACTCAAGAATCTTTTAGAAACCTCCAAGGGACTTAGTGACACTTTCAAGGATCTTAGGGAGAATGCAAAAAAAAAAAAAAAAAAAAAAAAAGGAAAAGGACCAGTCAGAAATTAAGCATACACAGACTGAAATAAAGAATAATATATAATATAGGGATTCAACAGAAGATTCAGAAGATTCTGAGAATCAAATCAACTATTTGAAATATGTGGAAGCAAAAAACACCCAACCAGAAGAGCAAAAAGAAATAAGAACCCAAAAATATGAAGGTAGTGTAAGGAGCTTCTGGGACAACATTAAGCATACCAATATTTGCATTATGGGTGTGCCATAAGAAGAGAGAGAGCAAGATTCTGAAAACCTATTTGAAGAAATAATGATAGAAAACTTCCCCTACCTATGAAAGAAATAGACTTACAAATTCAGGAAGCACAGAGAGTCCCAAACAAGAGGAACCCAAAGAGGACCACACCAAGACACATCATAATTAAAATGCCAAGAGCTAAAGACAAAGAGAGAATCTTAAAAGCAGCAAGAGAAAAGCAGTTAGTTACCTACCAGGGAATGCCTATACGACTGTCAACTGATTTCTCAACAAAAACTATGCAGGCCAAAAGAGAGTAGCAAGAAATATTCAAAGTGATGAATAGCAAGCACCTACAACCTAGATTACTCTATCCAGCAAAGCTTTCATTTAGAATTGAAAGTCAGAAAAAAAGCTTCACAGGTAAGAAAAAGCTAAAGGAGTTCATCACCACCAAACCAGTATTATATGAAACTAGTGGCCTGATGCATGTATTCATGCGCATTGAATTAATTAGAAGAAAGATTTGTGTGGTAATTACGTAACTGCAAAAAATTACATGTCAAAATAGTATATATAATATCTACACTAATAAAAGAGAAACATGGTAATTGGCGTACGACCGCTACCCTTCCCATTGGCTAATCAGCGTATCCTTATGCAAATTAACTGTCAGCCAAGATGGCGGCCGGCAGCCAGGCAGCTGGAAGCGAACATGAGGCTTGCTTGCTCCAGGGACTGCAGACTCCAACGTTCCCCGCCTGACTTGACTTGCCGACCTCTGAGCTGGCAGTTCGAAACATTCTAACAAATATAGAAGGCCGGGATCTCAGAGCTGAAGTTATACATTGTTTCGATTATAGAACAGAAACAAACCAGCAGCGGAAGCCTCAGAGCTAGAGCCAGAGCTAAAGCTGGCCCAGAAGAAAAAAAAAAAAAAGAAAAAAAGGAGTGGTTGGGGGCTTCAATCAATCGCAAGCCTTAAGGCAGCCCTCAGCCCCTCACCCAGCCTGGCCAGGCACCCCAGTGGGGACCCCCACCCTGAAGGGTGTGTGACCAGCTGCAAACAGCCATCATCCCCTCATTCAGGCTGGCCAGGCACCCCAGTGGGGACCCCCACCCTGATCCAGGACACCCTTCAGGGCAAACCAGCCGGCCCCCAGGCCTCTATCCTATATAGTAAAAGGGTAATATGCCTCCCAGCACCGGGATCAGCGGAGCCGAGAGGTCTCCTGGCACCAGATCAGCGTGACAGGGTGCAGCACCCAAACCCCCTGATTGCCCTGCGGCTCTGTGTGTGACAGGGTGTGGCATCCCAACCCCCTGATCGGCCCTGCTCTGTGTGTGACAGGGTGCAGTGCCCTAAGCCCCTGATTGGCCCTGCTCTGTGGGTGATAGAGGGCGGCACCCCAACCCCTCCCCCCCACCACGGGCCCTGCTCTGTGTGTGACAGGGTAGAGCCATAACCTCCCCATCGGCCCTGCCCTGAGTGTGACAGTGGTGGCGCCCCAACCCCCTGATCCGCCCTGCTCTGTGTGTGACAGGAGGCGGTGCCCTAACTCCCCTATCGGCCCTACTCTGTGCATGACGGGGGAGCTCCCCAACCCCCTGATGGGCCCTGCTCTGTGCGTGAAGGGGGGGGTGGGGGGAGCAGTGCTCCAACCCCCTGATTGGCCCTGCTCTGTGCGTGACAGGGGGTGGTGCCGCAACCTCCCCATTGACCCTGCCTTGAGTGTGATAGGGGGCGGTGCCTCAACCCCCCAATCAGCCCTACCCTGAGCGTGACTGAGGGTGGCATCACAACCTCCCAATCCGCCCTGCTCTGTGCATGACAGGGGGCGGTGCCCCAACTCCCCAATCAGCCCTGCTCTGAGCCCGACCAGGGGCTGCACCTAGGGATTGGGCCTGCCCTCTGCCACCCAGGAGCAGGCCTAAGCCAGCAGGTCGTTATCTCCTGAGGGGTCCCAGACTATGAGAGGGCACAGGCTGGGCTGAGGGACCCCCTCCTTCCCCCCCGAGTGCACAAATTTTTGTGCACCGGGCCTCTAGTAGTAATATAAAATTAAAATACAAAATATTTTAATGTCGTTATTTGCCCTTTCTCTATAATAGAAGTGTCAGAGATGAAAGAAAATTAGTAAAATGTATATGAAAATAATATATAAACTAGAGGCCTGGTGCACGAAATTTGTGCACGGGGAGGGCCCCTAGGCCTGGCCAGCAATCAGGGCCGATCAGGGCCTTCCAGCTACCAGCCAGGGCCTTCCTTCATTTTGCATCGCCCCCTGGTGGTCAGTGCACGTCATAGCAGGCTATCGAACTCCTAGTCGAACTCCTGTGGGGACACTTTGCATATTAGCTTTTTATATAGAGAGATTGATTAATAAATAAACAATAACAACATGATATAAAAACAATGAAAACATGATACAAAAACGTTGATAAAAACAATGACTGATAAATTGATTAAACTTATTCTAATATCTCCCTGTACACCACATTAAGAGTAAAAACACTTTCAGAGTGCTTGACTAATTTCCCTTGTGATGAACTATTTACAACTTTAACTTTAATGTCACACGTTCTTTGAACTCAAGAGAAAGCAACATATAACTGACCATGTAGGAAAATGGGTTCAGGTAGGAATATTGTAGAGTTTGTCCATGTGATTTATTAATAGTCATCACAAATGCTGGCATCATGGGAAACTGTCTTCAAATTAATTTAAATGGGAGGCAAGTGTCAGGCAGGGAGAAATCAATTCTTGGAATCAGAACAACCTCTCCTTCCGCAGATCCTGTTAATACTTCAGTTTTTGATCATGTTAGATTATGTTAGCTCACAATCTTTTGATAATGAATCTAGTACCATTACAAAGACCCCAATTACTATTAAGATTTCTCAGTAGCATGACAATTGCACCTACTTTCAATTTTAATTTATGACACAGCATTCCAGAAGGAGTAATACAATTAAGAAATTCGCTGGGAAAATTTTCCTTGCATGAGTCAACGTTTATTTTAAATTGCCAGTGTGTATCATATGTACTGGCTGGTCAGCCACACGGAAGGATGGTTGGTCACTTGGCCTTTTTTATATATATACTAGAGGCCTGGTGCACTAAATTCATGCATAAGGGGGTCCCTCAGCCCATCTGCACCCTCTCCAATCCGGGACTTCTCAGACATCCCTCTTGCAATCCGGGACCGATGGCTCCTAACCACTCAACTGCCTGCCTGCCTAATCACCCCTAACCCCTCTGCCTGCCTGCCTCATCGCCCTTAACTGCTTCTGCCTATCTACCTGATCACCCCTAACTGCCTCTTCCTGCCTGCCTGATGCCCCTAACTGCTCTTCTGCCAGCCTGATCGCCCCTAATCACTCTGCCTGCCTGCCTGATTGCCCATAACTGCCTCTGCCTTGACCCCCGCCACTGTGGCTTTGTCCAAAAGGACCTCTGGAAGACGTCTGGTCTATCCAGTCTAATTACATATTACCCTTTTATTAGTATAGATAGATGTTGAAGGGTATTCTTTAAGAAGAGGAAGAAGAAGAAAAACAAAAAATATGAACAACAAAATGGCAACAAATACATACCTATCAACAATTGAATTTAAAAATCAAAATAAACAAATAAGAAACCTAATAAACAGAATAAACTGGTGAATAAAATAGAATCAGAGGCATAGAAATGGAATAGACTGACGATCTCAGAAGGAATAGGGGTGGGGGACCAGGAAGAGATTAAACAGAGATCTTATATGCATATATGCATTACCTATGGACACAGACAATAGGGTGGCGAAGGGCTGGGGCAGGGCGGAAACCGGGTGAAGGGGGACAATGGGGAGGGGGGGAGAGGGACATCTATAATAATCTCAACAATAACGATTTTTTTTAAAAGCAGTTTTAAAATTCACCACCCCCCCCAAAAAAAATAAAAAATAAATGGAAATATAGGCCATGCTCATGTGGAACAACCTAACAATTGTAAAGATTTTAATTTTCTCCAAAGTAATCTATAATTTTATATTAATACAATTCCTACCAAAATTGTAGTAAAATTTGGAGGTAAGGGAGTATTTGCTCAGTTTACATGATAAAAATGTTTTTTATTTGTTTGTTTTTATATTTTAGGGGAAAAAAAAGAACAAAGTCTAAGGGGAACAGGAATTCCCCTACCATATATTAAGACATATTATAAAACCAATGTAATTTAAAAACAATAATTTGTTAGTTGCACAATAAAACAATGGGATAACTAGAGTCCAGAAATAGACTCCTGGATCTTGATCTGTGAAAGAGGTATCATCAAAACTTAGTAGGCACGGGGAAAGGACGGAGTAGCAGGACAGAGTGGTGTTTGCAATGGCTGCCACCATGAACTTGGAACTTGATCCCATTTTTTTGAAAGCACTAGGCTTCTTACATTCAAAGAGTAAGGATTCTGCTGAAAAGCTAAAAGCCTTACTTGATGAATCTTTGGCTCGGGGCATTGACTCAAGTTATCGTCCATCTCAAAAGGATGTAGAGCCACCCAAAATTGCAAGCACAAAAACTATTTCCAGTAAGCAAGAGCCCAAAACATCATCCAGTCTTCCTTCTGGCAGTAATAATGGCAAGGTTCTCACAACTGAAAAGGTAAAGAAGGAAGCTGAGAAGAGACCTGCTGATAAAATGAAATCAGACACCACTGAAGGAGTTGACATTCCAAAGAAACCTAGATTGGAGAAACCAGAGACACGGTCCTCTCCCATTACCGTGCAAACCAGCAAGGATTTAGCTATGGTTGACCTTTCCAGTTTTGAGGAGACCAGTGCAGATGATTTTGCCATGGAGATGGGATTGGCTTGTGTTGTTTGCAGGCAAATGACAGTGGCATCTGGTAATCAATTAGTAGAATGTCAAGAGTGCCATAACCTCTACCACCAAGATTGCCATGAGCCCTAAGTGACAGACAAGGAAGTGAATGACCCTCGCCTTGTGTGGTATTGTGCCCGATGTACCAGACATATGAAAAGAATGGCTCAAAAAACTCAGAAACCACCACAGAAACCAGCTCCCACAGTTGTTTCTGTAGCGCCCGCTGTCAAAGATCCATTGGTTAAAAAACCAGAAACTAAACTCAAACAAGAGACAACTTTTCTAGCATTTAAGAGAACAGAAGTCAAGACATCTGGGGTTATTTCAGGAAATTCTTCTAGCACCAGTGTTTCCTCTTCAGTAACTAGTGGCCTAACTGGATGGGCAGCGTTTGCAGCCAAAACTACTTCTGCTGGTCCATCAACAGCAAAATTGAGTTCAACAACCCAAAACAACAGTGGGAAACCTGCTACCTCAGCAGCTAACCAGAAGCCTGTGGGTTTGACTGGTCTGGCAACATCATCCAAAGGCGGAATAGGTCCCAAACCATTGAAACCACCTCCACCTCTAACTTTGGGCAAAACTGGCCTTAGTTGCTCAGTTAGTTGTGACAATGTTAGCAAAGTAGGTCTTCCTAGTCCAAGTAGTTTAGTTCCGGGAAGCAGCAGCCAACTAAGTGGAAATGGAAATAGTGGGACAACGGGGCCTAGCGGAATTACCACCAGCAAAACCACTTCAGAATCAAGCAGCTCTACCTCGGCACCCCTTAAAGGTCCAACTTCACATGAATCCCAGCTCAATGCCATGAAGCGATTACAGATGGTCACGAAGAAAGCTGCTCAAAAGAAACTCAAGAAATACTGAGGCCAAGTAGATTTCAATACCACATTACCCTAAAGATTAAAATCTTGTTATTAGGACATAAACTTGTGCTATACTGTAATTTAATAAAAATTTTCATAATGAAAAAAAAAAACTTAGTAGGGAGAAGAGAAGTTGTTCGGTAAATAATGTGGAGAAAATTGGCCCATCCTATGGAGGATAAGAATTAGAACTCTAACACACACACATGCATAGCAAAAGACGGGCAATGGTCTGTGTTTCTGGTTGGAATTGATCTGGGGCTTCTGATCCAGAGCCAAATCACAGAGAAGGAACAAACCCTTCTCAGCAGGTTGGCTCCCCGCATGAGCACTTGAGATTTACCACCTACCTCCTTTAATGACTTTCTCCTGGCCTTGTAATTCATGGAAATGTCTCTGAGGCACTCACAATGGGCCAGCCCTTGTAGATAGTCCCAGGATACCGCATTATGAGTCTCCAATATATTTTTGTCTCCGTAAGTATTTTATTGTAAAGTTGGAGAAAGCCTCATTAAGAGCTGCTGACCAGACGCAGGTAAAACTACACTCAACTTTTTGATTTTTGAGTCTGACACATTAGTACTTTTTCTAACTTTCTGTGGTCTACATATTTGATTTTGAGATCTCTGTTTTCATTATATTCACAATAAAAATATTTGAATTTGTCAGGGTCATGGACAAAGGTTTCAGAAAAATAAGAGATTTTCCACAAAGCTGATATGTGGCCATTGATTAATAACAATGTTTGGGTAAGGCACTTCCTGATTCCCTGTCTTGTATCTCTGTCCTCTCTATAGCTGAGGCTACTTGACGTCCATCTATGAGCTTCCCCTCCCCGTTATTTCTAGAACAATCTTAGGAATTTGAAATCTCCAGACCAAAACTGGAGAACTCAGCATTGGGTCATGTTTCCTTCTAGTAAACTACTGGCCCTCATCCAAGGTGCAACAGCTAGGCTTCTGCCATGTGGCCTATTCTTAAATTACTGTCTCAAGGACCTGCTTTCTAACCCCTGTTATTCTATTATTAGAGTGCTTCCATTTTTAAAAAGTAGTTAAACTTGCAGTCTTTTCATCTTTTTCTCCTAAATCCCCATACGAGAACCACCACCCCCCCCCCCCCCCCGCCCCGCCCATTAAACTCCAATACAAAAATGAAAGCCTATAACCTATCAATTTTTCTGTGGTGCCAACTCTTACCTGCCTAGGTTTCCAATTATAATTTGCACCTGATTCTCAATACACTGTCCGTCTTTTAATATGCCTCACCATTTGTACTGGACATTTGTCAACATCTTTCATGCTACTTACTTACCAGTACCATCACCTGTTTGTTATGTAACATAGTGCCTTAAAATGCCATAATCTGCCAACTAATCCATCTTATCTTTCTCTAGAAACTTGCCTTTCTCTAACATTGTATCTTCTCCCCAATATTTTTCTAATCTTTTTGACCAAAATATTATAAGCAATTTAATCTGATGTTTGCTGAAATCAAATATTTAATGTCCACGACTTTCTCTGATATCTACTTGTTCTATACAAAAAGAAATAATTTTAGCTTGGCACACTTGGTGTTATGGAATCCAAAGAAGATCCTACTATTCAGTATTTCTTTTTCTAGATGCTGGCAAATGAATGTTGTTTCAAACTCTGAAATGACTTTTATCTGGATATGGAGACTTGAATGTCAGTCCCCAGCAAAATTCTGGACAAAAAGCCACCATTATAAACAATAAGGAACATTTACTACCTCATTCAGCAAGAAATCCTGGGATAGGTTGGTTCCAGGTTTGTTGATTCAATGGTTCAATAATATTATCAAAGACCCATATTCTTTCCATATCTATGCTCTGCCATCATTACTAACTATATCGCCTTGTCCTTGGCTGGCTCCCTTCATGAATGCAAGGGAGCTCCCAGAGCTCCAAGTATCATGCTCAGCCAAAACTCAGGACTGTTTTTGTTTTGTTTTTGTTTTATAACTCCTCTTTTACAACCTTTTCCAGAAGCTCCCTCTCGCTGACCTCTCATTATATTTTATTGTGCAGAACTGGGTCACCTGCCAAACCCATCACTGGCAAGCTCAGACTGATTAGAATTTAATCCTGAGACACACAGGAAATGGATGGCAACTCTCAAATGGGTTCTTTACTGTTGGGAGAAAATGAGCAAAGGCTCTTGGTCAGGCAACTATACTGTCTGCTCCAGACAGAATGAATTACTCCCTAATTTGGAGGGCAGGGATTTTTGAAGGCAGTTACTGATGAAGAGCCATTAAAATAGCTTTTTATCTGTTCAAAATAGTCTAGAGCAGGATTGTGTCCAAAACAAAGGGTAGATTAAGTTATCTCTAACATTCCTTGCCAGCTATTTAACGCTGTGATCCTGCTCTCATTGTTTTCACTGGGGAAACTGCTTTGCAACTTGGAATTGTTCACATCAGCAATGTCTGTGCTGCCAGCATACGGGCATAGTTGCTGATCCGTGAGCATTTCCCCTGTTAGCACATTTGCGGAAAACTGAGTCACAGGGATTCGAGAAACTGTTACTCCACTGTCTGGAGAGTTTTCTGAATGCTTTATGTCTCAGACCCTGGCAGCTTCCCTGTAAATACACGAACTATCATGAACTCATTGACATATAATGTGAGGTTGGGCAAAGCAAATAGGTTTAGCTAACTGTTTTTCCCCCAATGATGTTCCTTTTTATCTATTTTGGGCTGAAACAAGGGTTTGTGTTATATAAGGCAACAAATTAGATGTGAATGTTAGTGCTGCAATGGAAGAAAACTCGAGGAAAAGTTGACCTGACTCATTTAGTCACGTGCAGAGAACATTACTGTGTGACATGGTGAGCCATTCAAATGATGTACAGCCCATATGACTTCCACCTGTGCAGCACAGGTCCTTCCAGAGCTGACTGGGGGAGGGAGGCAGGGGAGAAACTGGGTGGAGAAGAAAGTTATTTCTGTGACAGTCAAGGTATGATTACTTATAGATCCATAAATTTTCAGCCAAGGCCCTCTTCTATCTGGCAGTAAGAATAGAGGAGTGACTGGATGTAGTGGCACTACAAGGGTAGAGAGAGTCTTCCAGGCTCAGCAACTGATTGGATTTGGGAGGAAGAAAGAAGAGGTGAAGATAATGTTGCACTTTCTTTTTGGAAGATTTTGCTAATATTATCCAGCAATTACTGCATGATGGAAACTATACTAAGTGCTTAATATAATTATTATGCCTCTTACTTACCCAACTGAGGAGGAAACTGGTCTTGCAAGGTGTGTCAGGCGATAAAAACTGTGAACAATGCACTGCCCTGGGGGGCGGGGGGTGAGGGTGGGGGGAAGGTCATTATTGCTGGCCCCAGGACAGATCATCAACACCTGGGGGCCTTCCTGTAAGGCCAAGAAATGGGGCGGGACCATATCTGCAAGACAAAGACCCCAGAAGGTTATAAAAAGTGAAGCCTCTGCGTGTTACTTCACTCTGATTAGGTCTGATTAGGAAATTATTCCCAGAGTCCACTAGTGTTAATAAAC
The DNA here is from genome assembly GCF_028538775.1 of Myotis yumanensis. Lineage (NCBI taxonomy): Eukaryota > Metazoa > Chordata > Mammalia > Chiroptera > Vespertilionidae > Myotis > Myotis yumanensis. Next base: position 126,090,761 of record NW_027223754.1, on the reverse strand, counting down.
GGGGTCCCTCCCTTTCTCTAGGAAGTGTGCTTGGTATTTCTTTGGTCTTCTGTAACACAACAATTCTATTAAGTAAGTCCTATTAAATTATTTCTATTTTATAGTGAAAGAAACCCAGGTTTCATGGACTTCATTTAGTAAATAGCAGAGATAAGATTAAAATCTAGATTCCAATTCTGAATTCTTTGCTACAGTCTGCTTTTCTGAGTGGGGAGGAGGAAAATGAGGAGTTTCCATTTAGACAAACTGAGTTTTCGGTATTGGCAGGGTATTTGATTACAGATGTCAGCAGGCTACAGGAAATGTGAAACTAAGTTTAGGAACAGATTTGGGATGGAAGATAGATTTGGCAGTCATTCGCTGAGAGATACAAGTTAAAGTCATAAGCATGCCCCAGAGATAGGCTCTGAGCTTGCCCTGGGGTCTACCTGCTCTGTATTGCTGTGTGGATATCTTTATGCACCTCAACCATCAGGAATTAAAAGAAAAATTGATTGATCCATGAGCTCATCTTATTGGTCTGACTAGCCCACCGACTGCCTATGTGATTTTTGTGCAACTCACTTAACCATCTGAGCCTCTGTAAAATGAAGTCTCTTCCAGCTCTGAAATTCTAGACAAGTGAGGGCCTGCACTACAGCATTTGCAGTGAGAAGGAAAAAGCAGATGAATGCAAGTTACTGCAGAGACAATTGACTGTCAAAATGTGAGAGAGAAGCAACAGAAGATGGAGAGAACTTTTCCCATGTAAAGTTTAGGAGAATCAGCTCCATTAACCAAGGTAAAAAGGTGGGAGTAACAAAGATTTTTGGAAGAATGATAATGAACTTTTTTTGGATATAAAGAATTTGGGTGTAGTCCATATGGTATTTCTTGGGTGTTGGTATGTAAATTGCTGGACTAGAAATATACACAGAACATAGATTGGAAGGTAAGAGGGTGGAGTCAAGTGACATTAAATAACCTACGAGATCTCTTCTGTTTCTCTGCCTCTCTGACATTAGTCTCCATAGCAACGTGACTCACAGTCCACGCTGGATTACCTCACAGTGGATTAGCTGGTTTTCCCCTGTCGGACAAAGGACAAAGCATCCTCAATATTTTATGAATCAGTGGCAATGCAGTTCAGGGTATTTCAGATATTTTTTCATACCTTAGTTTATTGCTTCTTCCCTTTCTCTTTATACTCCTTTCTAATAATCCCCACTTTTACACATCTAGACCTCACTCCCCTTAATTTTTCTCTTTCTACGTACTTGTCCCTTCAGTAGGCAGCTCTTGACAATTTAATTAATCTTTTCCCCCCATTGCTTCCCAGTCTCATTCATACCCTTTGTTATGCCCCATGAAAAGCCTCCTGCCTCCTTAATTACCAACCAACCATAATTCCTCCCTTTGATCTCTTGCATCCTTATACTACCTTGAGTTCTTATCATCGTCATTAATAGCTAATTTGACCTAGGCCTTGAATTCTACATGCATTAGCTGAGTGCATTAGCTCATTTAATTGTTACAAAAATCCCATGTGATAGGAGGTACTCTCAGTCCTGCAAAAAAGGGAAGAAACAGGTTTGAAATGATTATAGTACTTGCCTGAGTCCCACAGTGAGTGGGGAGCAAGGAATGAACTCGAGATTGCTTAATATCAAAGCCATAGCTCTACCCACCACCTATCACTGCCTTCTCCAGCCAAACTAGTATTTTGTCTTTCTTACTTTTGATCAATTTAATTCCATTTTTCTAAAGAGTTCAGTATTTTTATTGAGTACAACAATTATTTAAGCAACTAATCTTTAACTACAGTTCTATAGAAAGCCCTTTTAGCTTTGCATTATCACTACCAAACCAACTAGACCCACACATCATATTCTTTCAAACATATGTATACACAGAACATTCACCTGCTTTTTTTTTTTTTAAATCATTTTCTTTCCTGCTCACCTCAATCTGATGAGGGTAACAAGGAAGTAGATTTTCCACATTGGGGGAGGGGGAGTTTTACAAAACAAGATGAGGCAGAGCCCCAATTTTGTTTAAAATAACCCCAACAATTTAGACACACATAGAGCAGTTAAATAATCTACAGTGAATGAATAGGTGTCCCACAGAAAAATACAAGCAGTAAACACTGCAGGAACCCATGGGAAAGGAACACCTTGAGGATGAGTGGGATTTGGTAGGCGGAGGACAGAAACAGAGTGAAGGCAGAAATCAGCATCTTTATCACTGACAACTATTTGTTAAGTACCTCAATGTGCTGGACATCAAAGTTATTGGAATAAAAAGATGTATAAGCTATTGTCTTTCTCCCAAATACTTGGTTTTATGGGAAGGGCTTAACTTATAAAAAGTGAAATAAACAGCAATCTGAAGAGGCACTTAATACACAGAGCGAGAGTTTCAGCAATTCTGAAAATGAAGGGAACTTAACCGCAACAGGAGTGATGAGCCCAGGGACAGAAGGTGAGTGTTTGGGTGGAGCAAAGGGCTCATTCATCATGAGGAAAGCCTTCTAAAAGCCATGCATGCAATGCAATGGGCCTGAAGAACACAAAGTCAACAGGAGGAACCAGAACTCTAGTGTAATGTGTTATGAGGGAAGGGCCCAGTCAGAGGCATCAGAGAGGGCTTCCTGGTGGAGGAAGTAGGAGTAAGAGTCACATGGAGCTATAATGGGCAGGCAGGATGGTCAGAGGACACTTCTGAGCACAAGCACAGGTTTGAAGATGCACTTGGTATGTCAGGAGAAAGAATGGAACCCATAAGCTGCTGTGAAACCATGAAATACGAGGCCAGGAGTGGTGAGATAACATGGAAGAGCTGATAGGTAGAGGATGGATTGAAAGGGCCCTGATGACCACATAAGGAAGCCTGGGCTTGATCTTGAACCATGGCCATGTTTTTGTTTGTTTGTTTGTTTGTTTAATGGTAGTTTTTTTTCTTTATTGATAAGGTATTACATATATGTCCTCATCCCCCCATTGCCCCCCCCACCCCCTCACTCATGCCCTCATCCCCCTGGTGTCTGTGTCCATTGGTTAGGCTTATATGCATGCATACAAGTCCTTTGGTTGATCTCTCCCCCTTATCACCACCTTCCCCTACCTTCCCTCTGAGGTTTGATGGTCTGATCAATGTTTCTCTATCTCTGGATCTGTTTTTGTTCATCAGTTTATGTTGTTCATTATATTCCACAAATGAGTGAGATTATGTGATATTTATCTTTCTCTGACTGGCTTATTTCGTTTCATATAATGCTTTCCAGTTCCATCCATGCTGTTGCAAATGATAAGAATTCCTTCTTTTTCACAGCAATGTACTATTCTAATGTGTAGATGTACCGCATTTTTTAACCCACTCATCTACTGATGGGCACTTAGGCTGTTTTCAAATCTTAGCTATGGTAAATTGTGCTGCTATGAACATAGGGGTGTATATATCCTTTCTGATTGGTGTTTCTAGTTTCTTGGGATATATTCCTAGAAGTGGGATCACTGGGTCAAATGGGAGTTCCATTTTTACTGTTTTGAGGAAACGCCATACTGTTCTCCACAGTAGTTGCACCAGTCCGCATTCCCACCAGTCTGCATTCCCACCAGCAGTCCATGGCCATGTTTTAAGCATCCTTTAGATTGGGGAGGTTGGGCAGGGAAGGGGAGGGGGCACTGTAGAAATTAGATTCAGGTTGGGCCCAGGTTTCAGGGAACTTCATGTGCCAAACGGAAAGTCCTTTCTCAACTTAAGTTTGCTATGATACTGTTCTTATAATTCAGAGAATAATTGAGCACTAGATATTCCAAGAAAACAGCCCAATTCGAAGTAGAGCTGCTGAAAATTTAGCAGTGCTGAAGAGCAAAAGATGCTTTTAATGGATGCTTTTAAGTACCTCAATGTGCGGGGCACTAAAGTTATTGGAATAAAATAAAGGGCTGTAAATAAAAGGTGAGAGTTCTCTGAGGTCTAATTTTAAAATCCAGAGCATCTCCCTCTGTACCTCTCCTACTTGTCAATTTTAAATAAGTCTAGAGAACTTTCTTTACTTCCTCTTCTTCTACCTTTTCTTCTTTTTCTATCATCAACCTTTCTGTTCCCTTGGGGTTTTTTTCTTTTTCTTTCCCCACTTATTATGACCACTGGGTCATAACACAGAGCTGAAAGCCAGTGCTGTCCTTTGGGTGCCTGCTGTGTCCCAGGCGCGGTTTGGGGCACTTTAGAGCATTACCTCATTTAATCCTCATAACAACAGTATAAGGTGAGTGCCATTTACAGATAAAGAACCCAGGGCACAGCCAGGGTAAATAACTCACCAAATTCACACAGCTACTAAAGGACATAGGTAGGCATCAATAAGTTTTCAAGCAGGAATTCGAACACACCCTTCAGTTTTAAACCCTTGGTTCGAAATCATTTCCCAGTGCTGTTAGGATTAAAAACAAAAACGGTTGATATGATTTACAGACTTCCATGGTGATTCCTGTCTCTCTCACCCTAAACCAAACCCAGACAGCTGGCATGCAGGGCCAAAGTCCCGAACACTCTAGCATGCTCTCTCTGGGTTTCAAAAACAGTTAAGTTTGTATGGCACAAATTATCAACCACACTCTGTGAGTTTCTGATGTAAATTAACAGACAAAACTCCTTTCAAAGGCTCCCTCAGTCTAGAATGGGTTCCTCATCTCAGTGTTACCGAGTCCTTCAGTGTGTCCCACCCTCCTCGGAGGCTGTGCTGGTCTGCGGCAGAGGCTGTCGCCTGGACAGGGCCCTGATTTTCTATTTGCTGTAAGTTTGTGGTCTTTCCTTCTGCTACGTTGGCTTTATCATTAAGCGGCTCTGAGGTCTTCGCGCTGTCAGGTACGCTTCCTCAGTCTCGGTTTCCTCCTCTGCCCACAACACTGCAGTCAGACTGTCATCTCTAAAGTGTGGCCCACTTCAGAGATTAGCTTCTATGCAAGGGCTTTACCCAGCGGCGCAAAGAGAAATAGCAAGTTCATTAAGTAGGGTCCATTTGTGTCATTGTCCGGAATAATTATTTAAACTTTCTATCTTTATGACGTTTATCATTACTTTTTGTAAATAACTGGTGGGAAGGTCGTAAAGTTACTCAATGCCTTTAAATCTCATCCAAAGGTACTTTCCAGCTGAAAAAATTCCATGGTTCTCAGTGTGTATCAGTTTCAGGTCAGGCAGGATCAGAGGCTTGGTCAATATTATTTTTTCCACAATGAAACTGTGTAAGGCAGGAGATCTTACTTAAGCTAACACATGTGTATCCTTCACAATGGAAGAATAAATAAAAGCATAATTTGTGAATCTTCTCAGGATTCTTTTCTGCTAAAAATATTAACCCCCTCTATTCTTTAGCAAGAATTTAATACATACATATAATTTTAGGTTAAAATGTTTGGGAATCTGGGTGTCTTGCAGTGTGCTTTTTAAAAATTTATTTCCCATTTCCCATCTCTCTTCTCCAAATGTTCTTGATGCTATTTTTTTAAAATTTATTAATCGTCACTAAGATATTTTGTTTCTTTTCTACTGTGGTTTGACCTCACCAATTTTCCTATATTTCCTAAATGACTCTTTTCTCTTTACAGAGAAATTTCCAACAGGCATTTCAATATTCTAAAGTAGTTAACACCAATAAATGATTTGTTCTCTGTTTACTGGGATATACTAGTAAGCTTCCCAAAATTAAGACCTTACATCATTTCATCTAATTATTTGTAATAAAATCAAATTGTAATTAAGTTGTGACAACTGCAACCTGTTGTATCTAAGTAGCCATTTTTAAATTGTAAAAACTAAAGCCCCAGTAAATTTTGGAATGCCCAAGTAACCTAAAGGGGAATGAATTTTCAAAAACTTTTGGGCAGAATGATGCACATTTCAGTCTCCTGTTGGGCAGGGAATCACTCACTAACGACCTCTTCTAATTTTACTATCAGTGCAGGTTGATTGTAAAACCATGTGCTGCAGGTGAAATGCAGACTCTGGAGATGGTCTCCTTCTGAAACTATAGGTGCCACGGAAACTGTGTTTTCCTTCCACAGTTTATTGAAATGGAGATGGGATCTGCTTTCTAATGAGATTCTTTTGAATTGGGATCATGCAGTAAAATGAAGGGAAAATCCAACCAGTGCCTCATTTTTACTCCCTTAGGATGTCTGAGCAGCTGGGCCGAGCACAGCTACACCCTTGCTCAAGTAGGATTCAGGAGGAAATTATTTTCAACTTTTATGGAATGGCTCTATTGGTTACACTACACAATGTAAAGGGGGGAAATTGACTAAACTCAGAAGCACATTTCCATATTTCTTATTAACTTAGTTTATTGAGACAGACATAAGAAACCACTCCAACCATTATAGATATATTTTGTATCTGCACTATTGCATAAAATTTGTGGGACAGCAAGGGCAAAAATATCAAAGCAAACACACACATGCACACAACAAATGAAAAGAGCCCACGACAAAACCTTCAGAGTACAGAAATCAGAGAAAAATATATATTCTGAAGAATTGTAATATATGATACCATGTAGCTATACTATATCCCACCCAGTGTCTACCATTTCCGTTTTTTTTGTTTGTTTGTTTGTTTTTCAAGTAACCTAGTATTGTGGTCAAGGAAAGTGAAATTTTGCACAGTGGATTATGTGAAACACAAACTAATAAAACTAATTAAATTTTATGAGTTCTTAATTTACATAGAATTCTTCCAATTTTTGTCTATTCAACTCTATAGTTTAGAATAATAACATTCTTACAGTAGTGGTTCCCAGACTTGCAATTTTCAGGACAGTAAAACATCCCAAAGCCATTAAGAGCACTAACACAGAGTTGCCAAACTGTTCATTTTGCCAGTAACAACAATAACAAAAGCTATCATTTCCATCATTTCAGAAAGGAAAGTATATTTCAACACCAAAAATGTAAGAAGCCCATAATTTCAGAACAAAAGACAGCTCTTCCAATAAATATTTGTGTTAACCATAAATTTAAAAAAATAAATTTCTAGTTTTATATAAATGCAGAAACATTTACAACATCAAAGTTTATTTTGTGAATGGTGCATGCCATGTTTCCTTGGTATGAGTTTTTCTCGAATTTGGTAGCACTGTATGTATTTGATAGGCCTACGAGGAAGGGTTCTAATGTGAATTAATTTTGGTGTTTTGTTTTTATCACTGCCACTATCAAAAAGTCCATTTCACACTGATGTAAACAAAAATGAAGACATCAGTCATAATACTGTTTCAATTAATTTGAAATAGTCTAGGCAAACCAAGAAGCTAAAAAACAGCAGCTCCCATGTTCCCCTGCCCTTCCTTCTTCCTTGCCCACAACATGCAGGTAGGAAGCCCAGGTGGGTGGCTGGGGCCCACAGGAAGTAAGTTATGGCTGCTCTTTTAAGACAGAACCCTTATGGTTCTCCCTACCTTATGGAGGGAAGCTAGACATTTCTACAATAGGAGTTCTAAGGGCAAGTATAAACTTTGTTCTTTACCAATATAGGAAACCACTGCTGTGAGCCATTAGTCTTTGAATCTCCGAATGTCACGTGGTCCAGAACAGCCTGAGGGGCAGTGTGGTTTCAGGTTGAGTTCATGTTCATTTAAAACACCCTTATGTTTGTAAGTTAAGCACAGCAGAAAAAGCACTGGCTTTAGGGACAGAAACACTGGGTCCAAGTCTCTATTTAGCATTTACCTGATTTCCTAATGTTTTCTAATGCTTTTCTCATGCTTTGACTGGGGTTATGAGTTTTGGGTAGGAAGACTACACAGGTGAAGGACTATTCTCATCACCTCGTATCACGGGTATGTACTGTCAACATAACTTTATCACTGCAGTTATCAACCTGGATTACCTGGCTGAGCTAGTATTTGTTAGATTTCTCCTGTGTGAAGTTACTTCCCTCCACCTCCTTTCCATACTGTCCTCTTTGGAAGGAAGACACTATGTGTAACCCACACTTAACTGGGGAGTTATATACCACTTTGTAGAGGGTGGAATACCTATTTAAATTACTTGGAATTCTGCATGGGAGACTTGTCTATTTCCCTCTATTTATTTATTTATTCAACCATTTATTTCTGTTAGTATGTTGTCACTATTTTTTTATTTTAGTTGCTCTTATATGTGGTATGGTGATGGTCTTAATTCATATTTCCCTTAATGGCCAATGATATTGAAAATATTTTCAGGTGCTTAATTATCATCCATATGCCCTCTGTGGTGAAAAGTCTTTGCATATTTTTTGGCCAATTTTTGGGTTTGAAAGTTTTTTTATATATCTATATATTATTCCTTTGTCATAGATGTGATTTGCAAACATTTCTTCCAGCCTTTAGCTTGTCTTTTCATCCTCAAAAGGGTCTTTTGCTGAGCAAAACTTTTTAAATTATGAACTTCCATTTTCAAGTTTTTTTTTCATGGATTGTGCTTTTGCTGTCATATCTAAGAACTCTTCACCAAGCCTTTTGCCCCAAAGACTTTCTCCTATGTCATCTTCTAAAAGTTTTGTAGTTTTACATTTAAATTTATGATATATTTTTGAGTTAATTTTTGTATAAGATGTGAGATTTAGGTGAAGGTCCATTTTTTACTAGAAATACTCAGTGAGCAAAAAATATTTTTAAGGAGGTGGTATCAATGGATATGGACTCTAAGCTGGATGAGGAAGAAAATGAAGATGAGAGGGAGCTTATAGATAATTCTTGTTAAATGGTAGAATCTAACTTGTAAGGTAAAATAAGTGTAGCTACAAAACAAGTCAGCTGATTACTACGAAGAAGGTAGTGGGTAAAGATTTCAGAAAGGAAGCAGATACTGGTGACGTGAACAATGGTACAGAGGCCACCAAGAAGGTGGGTGGCTGAGCTGGGGTGGAGGGCCAAGAAACTGGGACATCAGAGTGTAGCGAGGGTTACCTGTGAGAGCTGAGGTCACAGAATGACAGCAGGAGTGGGGTAGAGAGGAACACACAGTCAGGGCCCACGTATTCCTTGAATGGGCAGAAGTAAGATCAAGTCAAGAAAATGACAGGTCCAAGGTAGGGGCAAAAGGGAGCAGTTTCAGGTGGGAGGGAGACAAATGCTTTGCGGTGAGCAATAGGGAGCCAGGAATATGCCTTTTCTACTTCTCAGCCTTGATGTACAGGGTGTAAGGAAGAAAAAAAATTATCCTACCCTTCAAGAGGTTGTGGAGGAAGAAATGTCCTCAGGGTACTTCTAGGTCTCTATTAAGGCAAACCAGTGAAGGGAATATTTGGACAAAGTGTTGCATTAGCTGCTCTATTGGTGAGGGTAGGAGGGTAGCTTCAGAATCCCAGGGTGCTGGGAGCAGAGAGTGGCTTTGTGTCTGATCAGAGAGCAGAGCCGAGGTGACAGACAGGCTTGGACACCATGGAATTCTTAGGGACACACAGTTTTTGAACTGGGCCTGGCGAAAGTTCAAGAGAGGAAGTTCTGGGGGTCCTCAGAGAAGAGGGGAGTGAGCAAATGTTCAGGCCACTAAGTAAAATCGCTCTGCGAAATTACTTTGCTCATAATACTGTATCTTAAAAAGCAGGAAATTACTAGATATAATTTAATAGTGAAAGACTTCGTGCAAAGCAAATTAATATGTTATTTTCATTATCTAGAAATGATTTATTTATTATTACATCTACACACACTACAGTATTTTAGAGTATTCACTGGCATAGATATAATGATTATATCTGTCACAGAAGATAAATGTATAAATACATAGTTAATCACAGAAGATAAATATATAAATACATAGTCAATCACAGAAGATAAATATATAAATACACACAAACACAATTGGGCCCAAACCAGCAAACCCAGCAGTTATAAAATGAACTGCAACCAGACATCTTCTACACGGCACTTTCGGGCCCTGGTTGCTTCAGTCTATCTTCTCACAGTTCCTGCCTCTTTCTCCTTTGTTCCACTTCCACTTTCCATCATGTTTTGACAGGTGAGGTTGTTCATGCAAAGGGATCCAACAAAAATATAGGAATGCCACCTTTGCCTTCTCATCCAGGACAGAGCAACCCTCCCTTTCCTTCTTGCAACAAAGCAGGTCAAACACATACTCTCTCACTGCCCCTCCACCGAGCCCAGTGATGAATGACGCTGGCACAGTTGTTTTGCTTGCAGGGAGGGAATTTGTGTGCAGTCAATAGGCCACCTGCCCTCTCGGCTCAGGATCAGCTCTCCGCCCAAACCCCGGTGCGTTTCATTCTTACAATACTCCAGGCTGCAGCCAGCACAAACATGTCACAGCAAGAGGGACCGTGATGGTATTTGCACATGCAATTGGTTTAAACATGGCTTTGTTTGATCCTTTAAAAAAAGAAAAGTTTTATTATTACATTATAGCCCAAAGAATTTAGCCTTGTAACCTGCAGTTTCCCTATTCTCAGTAATATAAACTTTCTTTTCCAATAATAGGTGAGGCCTGATGGAATTTTCTTCTTTTCCCTCATTCGTGGGGGTGAGGTGATGAACTCACAACTGCTTTGGACTCTGTTTTATACCAACTGAAATAATAAAAAATGGGTCTTTGGAAACATGGAGAAAAGAAACTCTTGGCATCATAACACAGATAAAGACACGATAAGAAGTAATTAATGTTTGTAAGAGAAAGGTACTTACCTCGTAGCTGCTTCACCCTGAGGACATGCCTGGGAAGCCAGTTTCCCGTGTGCCCCTCAAGTGGACAGAATGGAAGAGACTTGAACCCTTGCTCCAGTGCCCAGCTCCACTGAGGGCTCTAGAGCGAGAACTCCCAAATCACGTAAGGATGGGGTACATCCTGAGAAATACGACCCTTGGTGATTCCATCGTTGTGCAAACATCATAGGAAAAACTTACACAAACCTAGATAGCAACTAAATCACCTGTAACACATTTCTCAGACTGTAACTCCATCATTAAGCGATTCATGACTACATTAGTTTTCTATGCTGAATATCAAATTATCCCAAACTTAGTGAGTTAAACAACACATATTTATTATCTCACAGTTCCCGTGTATTTGGGTTTTCACAGCTTAGCTGGGTCCTCTGCTCAGAGTCTCACAGGCTGCAGTCAAGGTGTTGCCAGAGCTGTGGTCTCATCAGAGGCTTGACAGGGGAAGGATCTGCCTCAAAACTCCCTCAGGCTATTGAATGCATTTACTTGCTACTGTGGGATTCCTAGCAACTTGCTTCTTCGAAGTCAGGAGAGAGAGAGATTCTAGTGTGAGTCTACTGGCAAGATGGGGTGTTACATAACCTCACATAACCGTGGGGGTGGCACTCCACCATTTTTGACATAATCGATTGGTTAGAAACAAATCACTGGTCCTGCTTATACTGAAGGGGAAGGGATTACATGAGAGAGTGGGACAGCGGGAGGCAGAGATCATGAGCCACCTTAAGGCTTGTCTGCCTCACTCCACAGCTCTCCAGTCATAGAGATGAAGGGCATGGCTAAGGAGTAATGGAAGCAACATTTTTAGGAGAACCGTAAATGGGGGGAGATATTTTATATTTACACACATATTCATATACCCTAACATAAAAACAAAAATAAAATTAGGAATTTTTCTTAGTGGTTGATGGCATGAGATTTTGCAATCAAAGAGCTATGAATTTGAATGCCTGCCTATGGCTTAGTAGTTGCTTAACCTACTTAAGCTTCAGTTTCCCTCTTTAAAATGAGAATAATGATACCTACCTTTGGGGTTATGGGAGAATTAAATTAGATAAAATAGATAAAACACTTAGCACAATAGAAATGCTCAATAAATGTTCAGCATCACACCCAGGTAAAAGCCTTGGGTACCTCATGCAAGATGGAATTTTTACAACACGCTCTAAATACGGAGAAATTAATCCCTAAAGTGAGCCTGCCCTTCTGAAGCTTGAGAGGGTTTGGCACGAGTTTGCTTCCATGTTTCCCACAAAGCTCTGGATGGCTCTGCCAGGGGTCTCTAGTCCACCTTCTCCCACATCTTCATCAGGAACCAGTGAGTTTTTGCAATGCTGGATTCAAGATCCCCTAAGACCTCCAAACTTCACCACTGGAATGCTGTCGGAGGCTGGCCTCACCCCAGATGCCTGTATCCTCCTGGTCCCCAGGCAGAAACACTGGTCATAGTTGATGCTCTAGCGCAGGGCTCCTCAAACTTTTTAAACAGGGGGCCAGTTCACTGTCCCTCAGACCATTGGAGGGCCGGACTATAGTTTAAAAAAAAACTATGAACAAATTCCTATGCACACTGCACATATCTTATTTTGAAGTAAAAAAACAAAATGGGAACAAATACAATATTTGTATTTGCATGTGGCCCGCGGGCCGTAATTTGAGGACCCCTGCTCTAGCCAAGATTCCTATCTCCTAGACATGCTTAGTCCTTGTACCCTGGTTTCCAAGATGGATTCACTTAATAAGTCACTCACTGAAAACTTTTATTCAACACCTACCATGTGCCGGGCATAGGGCTAGCTTTGGAGAGAAAATGGCAATGAACACAGAACCCTCCCCTCAAGTAAACCATCAGCCAATTCAAAGGCACATCCAAGCCAACAAAGTAAAGTTGACCCTTGACTTTGGGCAGAAATATACCTGACACCCTACACCAGTCCCTCAGTCTGTGAAGTCGGCACGATCAGACAGGCCCCTCGCTCTCCTCTGTATTTTAGTTTTGTTAAGACTCACACTTCCTGCACTCATCTCACACCACTTTTCTGTTTCCAACTTTCACTACAGTTTCATGTCTCACTTGATAGCAATTTCTATGCTGACTGAAGTATTTACTAAAACAGCTTTACAAACCATGTTTTCCCTTTTTCATCAGTCTTGGACACTGCCCAAACTAATGTTCCACTTTCCATTTATCCCAAATTTCTGGTGACTTTCTGGTTAAGAACCATCACTTTCTCAGAGCTCATTACTTTTCCTTTTCTTGTATCACTGGCCCAGTTGACATCCTCTTTAAAGCTTTGCTTTCACAAAGACATGAAGTGTCTACTATTTTAGAAGAGTTGTTCCATATACATCAGTGAGTACAAAAAACAGAGGCATGCTGAGGTTTGTGTGCTCTGTTGTCAAAGGTTCTGTCCCTGGACTCACACCAGGCTGCTCACTGCCCAAGGCACATCCATGCCTTGTCAGTTATTTGTGTCTTACTAACACTAATATCAATTCTAATAAAAGTTAAGATATATCTAGAGACTACAATGTGCCAAGCAGTTATATTGTTATGTTATTTAATCTTCACAACCACCTTTTGAGATAGGGACTAGTACCAGCATTTAAGAGATCAGGAATCTGAGGTTTAAAGATCAGGTTACCTGCTCAAGATCATACACTATTAAGTGTAGTATGAGATTCAATCCCCAGGAGTCCAATGCAATGCTATCTCCCAAGTGTGAAGAGAGATGTGTGAGCCTGAGGAAAAGTTAACCTACTTATTACTTTGTCCAAGATCACCCCTGGCTCCAAGTCCAAGGAGACAAGAAGAGATCAGCAGCCACAAAGTTGAATGGTCAGCCAGTCACCCATACTTTTAGGGGATTCATCACAGCTCAGCTCTGCACACAGACACAGAGAAGGCAGCAGTGGATCTTTGTGCAGGGAGCTAATCTATCTATATAAAACCCTAATATGCAAATAGACCAAACAGCAGAACAACTGGTCATTATGACGTGTGCTGACCACCAGGGGGCATGCGTGGAAGATAGCAGGCATCGACAGCAGGCAGCATAGCGTGGAACATGGCGGGTGTTGGCTGTGGCAGGATGGTGGAGCAGGTGAGCATGGGTACCAGACCAAGGTGGGCAAGCCTCTGGTGGTTGCTGAAAATTCTTTGCTCCTGCGTGCTGCTGTCCCACCTGGCACTTGCACCTGCTGCTCGCACTGGCCCTGCTCATACCCGCTGCTGGCATTGTAGCCGCTGCTTGTACCCACTGCCAGTGCCCAGCACTGGTCCAGATCGTTCAGCACTGTCAGTGGGTGCGAGTGGCGGCTGCCGGCCCCAATCACCCCTGAGGGCTTCTCCACCTCCCCCTGCTCCTGAGGGGCGATCAGGGCAGCATCGCTTGCTCGCACCCCCTCACAGTGCCAGCCCCTTGCACCTGCTGCTGGCGATGGCCCCAATCATTCTGCGCTGTCAGTGGGTGTGAGTGGAACCAGCACCATCAGCGGGTGAGAGTGGTGGCAGCAGCAGTGGGAGCGGGGCTTCTGGCAGACAGGGGACCAGGGGCTGCAGTGGGAGGGGCTGGGCAGGGGCACAGAGGATGGGCCGAGACCTGGCCCTGTGCCCACTGCAGTCTCACAGCCCACAGTTCCTTTCAAGGTGCACAAATTCGTGCATTGGGCCCCTAGTGTAGAATAATCAAGAACAAAAGAGAGGGGAAAGATGGAGCAATGAAGGCCTGAGAACAGAGACAACTTTCAGATAACTCACTCTTTGCTTTGAGGAATAAATGCCTTTCTTTTGAACAAAGGTTGTAATTCTGACTGTGAGTCTAGGGTCCCTAACAATGACAGAGAGTGATGGCTATGAAGGGCACTAATCAAAGATTGAGTAGACTTGTGTTTACACGGGGAGGAACCGCTGCTCCTACATCGGCCTTTGAAGCCATCCTTGCTCACGTAGATCATGATGCACTATGCATGATAATTCAAAGAAAAGGGGTGAGTTGAAATAAACACATCTGGCCAGTTATTGCACTGAGGCACTTCAAAGAAACATTTCCTTTGATCATTTTGACTTCTCATTAATAACCAATGTAAATATATTACTCATAGAAATTACCCAGAGACTTCTGGCTGATGGAGCTTTCCGTTTGACCCATCACCAGTGCAATGGGGAGGACAAAGTAGGGAATCACACACTGGCTCCTAAAGTGTCCACCAGGAAGTGGCACATAACGCCCCACCCAGAGGTCCCTAGCCAGAGCAAGTCCTACAGCCCACCTAGTTTCAAGGGGAACAGGGAAGAAGGATCTTGCCAGATGCTGGTAAGGGAGGGTAGGACACTGACAACACCTGGTGAACAGCACTGATGACTAACACAAAGGCCAAGTGAAAAGTAGGTATTTTCAGGTGGTCAAATGAAGGAGTATGTTCAAGAGAATAAAGCACTTAGGAGCTTTGTTACATTTTCATAATAATTTCTCAGCTGGAATATTTCCACAGAGACCTTCACCATGAACATTACAATTGTTTAAGGAAACAGGTGTCCTGATCTGACATAATTATCAAGGAAAAATAATACTCAAAAAATATGTGGAATTTATATAATTGAGACAAGAGCAATTTCCTCATGCATAAGAAGAGGATGAAACTGTCTACCTGCCATTCTGGATCTTTGGTGGGATCTTTGGTGGGAACACTAAGGAAACTCACTGTAGGACTCTGCAAAGGTAAATTACCAAACCCAATGGCACTTTTTCCCCCTTGAACTTGCCTATTGACTTGACATTTCTCCAAGCAAATTCAAAGCATCTACACTAATAAAAGAGAAACATGGTAATTAGCATACGACCACTACCCTTCCCATTGGCTAATCAGCATATCCTTATGCAAATTAACTGTCAGCCATCCACTGAAGCGAACAGGGAGGCTTGCTTGCTCCAGTGACTGGCAAACTCCAACGTTCCCCACCTAACTTGCCCGCCTCTCAGCTGCAACTCTAAGCAACTATGTTGCAAATATAGAAGCTAAACAAAGCCCCAGAAACCTGCATTAGTCAGCCAGGCTTCAGCCAGCCGGACCGCAACATTGTATCAAATACAGAAGGTAAAGGCCAGAAACCTGCTTTCAGCAGCCGAGGCCTCAGAGCTAAAGCTGGCCCAGAATAGAAAAAAAAAAGAAAAGAAAAAAAGGAGCGGTTGGGAGCTTTAGTCACCTGGCAGCCGGAAAACGGCCCTCAGCCCCTCAGCCAGACTGGCCAGGCACCCCAGTGGGGACCCCTACCCTGATCCAGGACACCCTTCAGGGCAAACCAGCCGGCCCCCACCCGTGCACCAGGCCTCTATCCTATATAGTAAAAGGGTAATATGCCTCCCAGCACTGGGATCAGTGGAGCAGCGAGGCTCCCGGCACTGGGATCAGCATGACAGGGGGCAGCGCCCAAACCCCCTGATTGCCCTGAGGCTCTCTGAGTGACAGGGGGCGGGGCCACAACCTCCCTATCCGCCCTGCTCTGTTTGTGACAGGGGAAGGCACCCCAACCCCCTGATCAGCCCTGCTCTGTGCCTGATAGGGGGGAGCTCCCCAATACCCTGATCGCCCTGCGGCTCTGTGTGTGACAGGGGGCGGCGCACCAACCCCCTGATCGGCCCTGCTCTGTGTGTGACAGGGTGCGGTGCCCCAACCCGCCCCCCCCTCACGGACCCTGCTCTGTGTGTGACAGGGTAGAGCCATAACCTCTCCATCGGCCCTTCCCTGAGTGTGACAGTGGCGGCGCCCCAACCCCCTGATCGGCCCTGCTCTGTGGGTGATAGAGGGTGGCGCCCCAACCCCCCTCCACGGGCCTTGCTCTGTGTGTGACAGGGTAGAGCCATAACCTCCCCATTGGCCCTGCCCTGAGTGTGACAGGGGGCAGCGCCCCAACCCCCTGATGGGCCCTGCTCTGTGCGTGACAGGGGGTGGCGCCGCAACCTCCCCATCGACCCTGCCTTGAGTGTGACAGGGGGCGGTGCCCCAACCCCCCAATCGGCCCTACCCTGAGCGTGACTGAGGGTGGCATCGCAACCTCCCGATCTGCCCTGCACTGCGCATAACAGGAGGCGGTGCCCCAACTCCCCAATCAGCCCTGCTCTGAGCATGACCAAGGGCTGCACCTAGGGATTGGGCCTGCCCTCTGACACCCGGGAGCAGGCCTAAGTCAGCAGGTCGTTATCTCCCGAGGGGTTCCAGACTGGGAGAGGGCACAGGCCGGGCTGGGGACCCCCCCCCCCCCCCAGTGCACAAATTTTTGTGCACCGGGCCTCTAGTTTTATTATATAACATCATATTTGGAATTTTAAGCAATGTAAAAAATGAGCATTTTTGTTTCATTTACTCATTACTTTATTCCACAAACATTGATTTTGAGGGCCTATTATATGCAGATACTTTCCTAGATACTCAGGATGCAAAGGTAGAGACCTAACCTTAGGGTACTCATAATAAATCTAATGAGAGATAAAGACTAGTGATTAGGAAATTATAGAATATTAGATGCCCGGTGCATGAAAATTCATGCACTGGAGTGGGGGGGGGTCCCTCAGCCCGTCCTGCCCCCTCTCACAGTCCGGGAGCCCTCAGGGGCAGGAGTTGATCCGGCGATCAGGGGAAGGCGATGCCCCCATCACACCTTTGCTGCTGCCACTGCTGACAGCGCAAGCCTCAGCCAGCCCTGGTTATCTGAGCCTCGGGAGGCCCTGGGTGGCTGGGCAGCCACCATTCGAGGCTTTTCTGCTCCTCGGGCCGGCCCTGGGCGGCTGGGGGGCTGAGGGGACTGGGGGACTCCGGAAGCAGGCACACAGAGCAGCCGGGCCCACCTGAGGGCAGGCCCAGCCTTGCCACTCGCCTGCCGCCCCAGTGGGGCTGAGGGGACTAAGCACTGCTATCTTGTGGCTGTGGGCACCGCCATCTTTGAGGGTGAGGCAGTCAATTAGCATATTCCCTCTTTATTAGATAGGATTGTAAAACTGAAGCTATAGAAATATACAGCAGCTATCATGGGAGAGTTATTAGTACTGACATTTATTAAGACCATCACCTGCCTTGGAGGGAAGCAGTGAATCTGTGTAATCCATCCATTCCTTGGGCCACCACCTGGAGTTGTGTAAGGCGTTCATTGCACAACTCCAGGACGCATCATCCCCTTGTAGGCTCCTTAGATTTGTATGGATACCGGTGTTTTGAGCCAGTGATGCCTCTATTTCCTCCAAAGTCACCGTTTGGACTAGCAACAAGACTACCAACATCTAACCGACATTTAGTACTCTTAAATATTTTCATTATATGCTTACTCTTATTACTACTGATGTAATGATAATCTCTAACTCACTGAACTTTCTTTTCAGTAATCCTCAATTATACAGCTAGTCTGACTAAGACTGTTCTAGCCATGTTGGAAGTCCTAGGTAAATATAAGCTGCTATCCTTGACCTTAAAAATCTTTTAAACTAACTGGAGAAGAAAGACAAAAGCACATAAATCAACTAGAGATTAATAATCTCTAACCTGTGTAACACTAAGTCTAAATGCAATCTGAGTTGTAGGAACCAAGATAGCAATCTTAGATGGGATTTCATTTTGAGCTTGAAGGATGTGTATTATTTAGGTAGACTAGAGGAAAGAGACTGATGAGAATGTATATTCTCCTTTCCATATCTCCAGTTACCTTGTGTCATTCCACCAGTTTCCTCTTGGACAGAGCAAGTCCCTTGTAGTAGTTAAGTTCACATAGGCTAGTTCAGTGGTCGGCAAACTCATTAGCCAACAGAGCCAAATATCAACAGTACAATGATTGAAATTTCTTTTGAGAGCCAAATTTTTTAAACTTAAACTATATAGGTAGGTACATTGTTATTAACTTAATTAGGGTACTCCTAAGGCTTAGGAAGAGCCACACTCAAGTGGCCAAAGAGCTGCATGTGGCTCGCAAGCCGCAGTTTGCTGACCACAGGGCTAGTTCACTGATTCTCAAATTGTGGTACTGAACCAGCAACATGAGTACAATCTGGAAACTTAGAAATGCAAATCTTTGTTCCCTGTCCCAGACTTAGTGAAACTCTAATTGTAGAGCCCAGCAATCTAGGTTTTAACAAGCCCTCCAGGTGATTCTGATACATACCAATGCCTGAGAACCACTGGGCTCATCAAAAATCCTGGCTTTCAATCCTAGCTCTGTTAGCACTTTCTGGGCTCCATGGCTTAGGCAGGTGGTTAATTTTGCTAAGTCTCAGACAAGTATAACAGTAGTGCCCATCTGCCTAAACCAGTGCTTACTAGTACTACTTGCTAAGGATTACACTAGAGATTGTATTAACTCATTTATTCTTCACAACTAGTAAGCACTCAATAAAGTCTTGCTATTAGCACCTGGCAAGACTTCCCTTTACTTTTAAATCATATTCATGCCATAGCATGGTTGGAAAACCTTAGTTAGAGCTGTGTTTCTTCACTCCTCATCACCTTTACCACCTTCACTACTATTTGGCATATACATATATATGCACATACTACATATATGTATCATCATAAAATGTACCATTTAAACCAGGGGTGGGCAAACTTTTTGACTCGAGGGCCACAATGGGTTCTTAAACTGGACCGGAGGGCCGGAACAAAAGCATGGATGGAGTGTTTGTGTGAACTAATATAAATTCGAAGTAAACATCATTATATAAAAGGGTACAGTCTTTTTTTTTTTTTTAGTTTTATTCATTTCAAACTGGCCAGATCCGGCCCGAAGGCCATAGTTTGCCCAGGGCTGATTTAAACCATTTTTGAGTATACAGTTTAGTGACATTAAGTACATTCACATTTTTGTGCTCCCATCACCACCATGCAGCTTCAGAATTTTTTTCATCTTCCCCACTGAAACTTCACAACCATTCAGCAATAGTTCCCCACTTCCACCCTCCCCCCAGGCTCTAAGTACCTCACATGAGTGGAATCATACAGTATTGTCTTTTTGTGACTGGCTTACTTCACTTAGCACAATATCCTCAAGGTTGTCACAGAAGTCAGACTTTCTCTCCTTTTTAAGGCTGAATAGCATTTTATCGCATGTGCGTTCCACACTTTGTTTATCCATCCATCTGCGAATGGACACTTGGGTTGCTCCCATGTTTTGGCTGTTGTGAGCAGTGCTGCTATACAATTAGCTCTTTGAGTTCCCGCTTACAGTTCTTGTGCGTACATATCCAGAGTGGAATGTCTGGTGGTCTATCTTGGCAGTTCTCCATCTTTATCAGAAAGCCTTACTCTCCTGTCTCCTCTCTCAAGCTGGTGCAGCCATGGCTACCAGAAAGCAGCACACCATCGCCCTCCTGTATCCAGGAGAATGTCATAGGATTGCCTTGCATTCTTTAAAAACCTGAAACTGAGTGAGCAAAGAGAGATAGTGTTCCCCCAAACCAGTGGTTCTCAACCTTGGCTGCACATTAGAATCACCTGGGAATCTTTTTAAAATCCTGATTTCTGGGTCTCATCCTCCGGAAATTCTGTTTCTTTGTTATGGGGTGGGGCCACAACATTAGTAACAAAGAAACAGAATTTCCGGAGGATGAGGCCCAGACATCAGGATTTTAAAAAGATTCCCAGGTGATTCTAATGTGCAGCCAAGGTTGAGAACCACTGCCCTAAAATATACCTTCCTCCTCCCTAGACTCTATTTCATCATAGTGAAGGATTTTTCTGTCCTACCTACAAATACAAAATACTCAAAGAGAAACTTTCCTTCCATCCATTGGTGACAAGGACCAGAGAATAAAAAGAGATTACAGGGTAGACTGTCTGCTACGATAACTTATTTTTCCTGTAGTTGTTTCCAACCAGACACACAGTATCATTAACTTTGACTGTGGTCATTTCTTTGGCCTCAGGTTTAATCTATTTTGACTAGGAATATTGTCCTCGGAAACACTACAATTTCCTGAAGAGACTGCAAATCAGCAGTCTTGCCTAAAATCATACATGGCCATTATCTTTGCTCTGCTTGAAAGATGTACAAAGACAGTATGTCATTGTGAGCTGGGAGGTTTCCTTTCTTTAGAGTCTGCCTTCTGGCTGAGCTATAAGGTAAGGCAATCAAATACCCAACATTTATAATAGACATGTTTAACTTCCCTGATATGTCCTGCAGAGGTTCAGCAAACACAAAGATAATGTACTGTAACTAGCAGTTAGGAAGTTCAGACTCCAAACCTTTTAGACTGTATAAACTATGATGGCGAGACAATAGACAACGTGCTCATTTACTGCTGAAAACCACCTGTAGCTGCAATATTTAATGTAGAATCATTCCTACCTGTGAGGTCCACAAGAAATGGGTACTAAACATATTTTTATGCAAGGCTTTTAGTTTGAGTTTTGTCAAGAATAAGCTAGACCAATGTGACCCCTCTGGGAGGCAGTGTTGTGTAGTGAAGATGTGGACTGGATTCAGTTCAGCGAGGTTGCTAGTAGTCTCTACCTCTCACCAGCTATGTGACCATGAGCCAATTACTGGAATTCTTCATATCTCAGTTTAGTACCTGCAAAGTATTTCCTGTTATTCACTGGTAACTGGCACCTGAAAGAGGCCACTTAAAATGAAGGTACCAAAACGTTATTGAAAAAAATAGGTGTTATCACAACATTTTTCTTGTAAAATGAACTAAAATTTTACAAAGTGTAAAGTTGTCTTACATTTAACTAAATGTAGTGCAAAATTTAAACTAGATAGTTTTTTCAGAAAACAACAATAAATTACTTGGGATGTTTTTGTTAAATTTTTCAAGCAAAACTATATGACAGCACAATGTAACATCCTTCATTTCATATTTGACCTTCACAGGAACATTAACAGGATATACATTTTGCAAAGCTATTCTGGAACTTAATTGGTTTCCAAGGACCTTTCCTGTTCCTTTTGTATTGAATCCTTTCTTCTGAAACACTTGTCATTATTCCCATAATTGTTTTCTTCAATTGTCAACAAGTAAAATCATGCCAAATCCACACTTGTCGATGGCTTTGCAAGTCATTCTTGTAGCTTTTCTTTCTTCAACATCATGAAATCCTACGTGTTTGGTAAACGGTGCTTCTTCCCTTTCTGATTCATCTGCTTTGTATTTTCCTTGTGCAATCTAGTGTTGTAAATATCTGACAATCGATGAGGCTGTGACCAGCAAAGGTGACTGACACACCAGTCAGGATAGATGTTAGAGTAAAACAAAAAAGATATTAGATTGAAGACTGATTTTCATAAATAGCCAGCTCATTATGACAATTTTTGTTTTCCTGATATATCTTAACTTCAGAGACTTGGAAAATGATAACAAAGATCCACAGTTTTTAATTAAATTGCTAAAACCATGCCACATGCTCAGCACAGTGCAACAGCATGTGCTTTAGTGGTTAATAAATATTCTCAGTATTTACTTAAGAGGACCCACATATTCACAAATGTGTTGAAGGCATTTAAACACGCATTGATAAAATTGGTGTAAAAGAATGTTTTCCTTAAACAAATTTCCCCTTTTATAAGTAAGCATATGATTAGAGAATTTAAAAAAAATCCCTCACTCCTAACCCTCCTCCATTCCTTAGTCCCCCTTCCCCTTATTTTGTTTAATTTTCTCTCAATAACACTTAATTCCCATCTGGCATGCTATATATTTACATATTTGTGTTTTGTCTGACTCCTACCACTCCAAAACTCCAGAGGCCAAAGACTTGTTTTGCTCATCTATGTGCTCCCAGCACCAAGAACAGGGCCTGACACATGGTAGGTGTTCAATAAATATTCGCTGAATAGACTATAGTGGAAGACTTCTCTTGTCCTCCTCACCCCAGGGCCCAGGTGCTCAGGGGCCATCACAATGACTCTGTTTGGGGATTCTAGTGCACTGTGGCCTGAAAGAGCCCCGAGTGTGAATAAGAATGGGCCCTGTGTAATCAAAGAAGGAAAGGCAGGCAGCATGGAGAGCCAAGAAGCACAGAGTAGAATGAAAGGCTGTGGATGGTCACTGCAAAGCCAGGCCTCCCTGTCCCTAGACTACGTCCCGTTGTAATTCTATTCAGAAGGAAGAGAAACGGGTTCTCCTGTGGGGCAGAGGAAGGAAGCCGGAATTCTCCCTCCTACAAAGGAAAAGATGTGTGTTTGAGTCATGATGTGGTGGAAAGAACAACCCCGTGAGAATCAGGAAACCCGTGTGCTGACCTCACCTCCGACACTAATTGGGTCTGGAAGTCAGGAAATTCACTTCAGACTCTCAGGGTGCTACAACCTCACCTACATGATGAGTGGGTGTGGCTAGACCAGCATTTCCTAAACCACGTTCCTTAGACACTTGACCCTCTTCTGCCCCAGTGGGGTAACCACTAGCCGCATGTGGCTGTTGAGCACTTGAAATGGACTTAGGGCCACCTTTTAAAATGAAAAAACTAAAACACTATACAGGGGGAAAAAGTAAAGTATCTCATTAATAAATTTGTATTGATTAATGTTGAAATAATTGTTTTATTTATTAGGTTAACTAAAATATATTATTAAAGTTAGTATAGTATGGGTATTGTGGAGGCAGGGGACATAATCAGTACTTTCTGGTCAATTTTGCAGTAAATCTAAAATGATAGATAAATACATACTTGTATAAAAAAAGAAGGCCCACGCATATCTTTCTACTTTTAAAAACACGTCTACCAGACTTTTGAAATTATAAATGTAATTACAGATGTGGTTCCGAGGATATTTCTGCTCTACAACTTGAGAGAAAATGTTTTTCTGATCAAACACTGCATATTGCATCCCCACCCCCACCCTTCCCAGCCTCATGCTATGTCATGATGCTCATTAACAAAGTGAGCATACTAGCCTTCTTGAAGTATACAGTATATAGAAAGCTGCTTATTTGTCATTTTCAAAACATTTTTAATCATGGAACCAATTTTCCACTGAGCACCTATTAATACCCCTCGGTTCTGAGGAAGACATTTTGGAGAACAGTGGTCCAGATTTTCTGCAAAGTCTTTTTAGATTATAATAACGTGTGATATTATAAATCTATGTATGTGGAAGGGAGCAATGAGTGGGTTTCTAAGCTGCTTGTTCAGACAGAAAGAGTTTTAAGGAGAAATCATGTTCTTCACCAACACCTCCTGGGAGAGATCACAGCTAATTGAAAGCTGAAAGAAGAAAGTTGGGAGACTGGATCATGGAATTGGGTAGAGGGGGAGGGAGATGAGTTCAGATTCCGAGGGTTTTCTCAGAGCTTTGTGTGAAGTTATACTCAGTAAAACCTTGACACTCTACTGCTTGAGATGCTGATACTGTCAAGAAATTAGCACCACAGAAAACATCCGAATCCCAGGTGGAACATGCAGTGCAAGGAACCTAGAAAACATGGCATTCCAAGAAGAAACACTGAGAGTGGCTGGAGGGCTGCAGAAATGGCAGTAAGAGGACACATTATGCGTCAATACCTCGCACCTCCAGGCCTCCAGGGAGCAGATGAGGAGAAAGCCTTAAGGGTTTATCTAGCCAGATAAAGCAGTGAAACCACAGCCTTGGCCTCTGACAGAGATTTCTGTGTGGGTGATAACAAACCTATTTCTGGGGGCCTGACATTTCTGCCTGTGCTTCCAGAAGGTGTCACATCACCTAGGGCTTCTGGGTTCCATTATGAATGGAAGTTTTTCCTGGATCCATCTCAAAAATTCTCCTATTGCTCTTTAACTTCTCCCTTGTCCTCTGTAAGTGTGAAATATTGCCTTTTAGAATGTGCTGCTTTCTATGAGCTCCAAGCATTTATCCCGAATTAACAGTTTTCACAGCTTAAGGTATAATTTATATACAGTAAAATTCACCAATTTTAACTGTGAATGAATTTTAGAAAAAGTATCACCATGCAACTACCACCACAATCAGGTTTTAGAACCCTTCCACTCCCCCTCCCCCCCCCCCCCCCGCCCCACCAAATTTTCCTCGTGCCCCTTTGCAATCAATTTCTATTCCTACCCCCTGCCCAGGAAACCACTGATGTGCTTACTGTCAAAATGAAATCATATACACCCCAGCTGGTTTTGCTCAGTGGATAGAACATTAGGCTACAAACTGAAGGGTCCCCGGTATGATTCCAGTCAAGGGCACATGCCCGGATTGTGGGCTCAATCCCCAGTGAGGGGCATGCAGGAGGCAGCCAATCGATGGTTCTCTCTCATCATTGATGGTTTTATCTCTCTCTCCCTCTCCCTCTCTGAAATCAATAAAAATATATTTAAAAAATTGAATCATATAGAACATATATGGTGAAGGGTTTTTAATCCTCACCTGGGAATATTTTTTCCATTGATTTTTAGAGAGAGTGGAAAGGAGGGAGAAGGGGGAGAAAGAGAGAAACATCAGTGTGAAAGAGACACATCTACTGGTTGCCTCCCGCACGTGCTTGCATGCTGTCAGGAGAAGGTCAAAATACTTTTCTTAATCTGGATATCTAGTTATTCCAGCACGATTTATTGAAGACTACCCATGTCTTATCTTGGCAACTTAATCAAAACTCAATTAACCATGTAAGTGTAGGTCTATTTTTGGACTCTCAACTCTGTTCATTAATCTATGTCTATCTTTATATCCTATCACACTGTCTTGATTATTGTAGCTTTTAGTCTATTATTGTTTTTATTTCTTTTTTATTTCTAATTTTAAGTCTTAAAATTAGATAGAATAAGTCCTCCAAACCTAGGGGTGGGGGTTGGGAGCTGGAAGATGGGGGGTGGGGGGGTGGGGGGTGGGGGGTGGGGGGGGGGGAAATGGGAGATATCTGTAATACTACCAACAATAAAAAATATATTTAAAAATAATTCCTCCAACTTTATCATTTTAAAAAACTGTTTTGGCCATTCTCAATCCTTTGAAGTTTTGCATTTTGAATAATGCTTTCATGTCTGGAAGATAGAGTATAAATAATGCTATCCAATTTTATAGACAAAGAAGCCACAGACAGAGAAACATCTGTAATCTGTCTGACTTCACGTTATGAGGTCGGGTTCCTGTCTCTTTGTGGTCACATCTCATTTTCCTACCGGAATGTCAGCTCCACAAGAGCAGGAACTGGGTATGTTTTCGTTACTCAGAATCGCCAGTAAAACAGTTATTGTGGTAGGCTTTCAACAAATATTTGTTAAACAGACAGAATTGTGTCCAAGAGAAATTGAGTGACTTGGCTCATAAAAGTCAATAGCTGAACTGCCTCTAGAACTTCAGTTTTCAAACTCTTCATTAATATCGTTCCATCTTACAATCTGAGTGGAGGAGACAGAGAACAAGGGGAAAGGAGGGAAAAAAAAAGTGAATGAAATAGGAGCTAGATAAGAGCATTATTAGAAGGATTTTTAAAAAGCTTTTGTTTTAATACATCTCAGCCTATAGACTGCATCTTCCAACCACTGAATATTTACAAGTTTATTCTTTGTTTAAAATACTTTTAACTTGCAGAGGAATACCCGGATGATTCACAGACCCAAAACCACAGCCTAAGCAGGAGACAATCACATTTCCTTCCTGAGCATGGTGCTAAGAAAATAGAGAAAAGACACACAAAGCCAGAATGGATCCCTGGGGTCAGCAGAGACAGACCCTGGCTGAACCATTCTGGGCTGACTGTCCTTCCAATTAGGAAAAATCTTCAGGGCGCAATATTTGGCAAGATCTTTCCACCTTTCAATTTAATTCAGAGAGGACTTTCATCTTCTAAAAAATCCCTAAAACTGTAGTTCTTGCTTTTAAACCTAGAATACTAGGTGTCAAAAAGAATAATAATAACCTGGTGTTAATCTGAGGAGGAAAGTAACTAGAGAACAGGATAAGGAATATACAACTATCAAAATGTGGAGGTGGCTCAGACACCACAGCCTCTAATTCAGGTGGCATGTAATCTTCTTAAACAATGATTACAGACACTAAGTGTGCATTTGGAGGGACTGGAATTGGCATTAATTACTCTGCAATATTCTATCAACCAAATTCTTCCTTCAAGTAAATGCATGGGCTTCCATTGAAATTGGTGGGTGTCACAGGTAGCTGAGAGGAGAATTTGACCTCAGAAGGCACTGTGAAGATTTTGGCTTATAAACAACGACTCAGGAAGATTTCTACCAGAAGCAATCAGCGATAGGGAAGAAATTAAATACCTTTATTTCAATGAGTCAAGAACATTTGTTGAGTGTAGACTTTGTTCAGGGCAAGATGCTAGGTACTGTTGGGAGAACCCAAGGTGAGACATAGACAGCGTGCTTCGACCTGCTCTTGCATCTGCAGGCGAGAGATCTGACCAATATTTCTTGAGTCTAGTTCATTCCCCTCAGTTTTTAGTTTATTATTGTTTTTATTTCTTTTTAAAAATTATTATTATTAATATTTTTATTGATTTCAGAGAGGAAGGGAGAGAGAGATAGAAACATCAATGATGAGAGAGAATCATTGATTGGCTTCCTCCTGCATGACCCCTAATGGGGATCGAGTCCTCAACCCAGGCATGTGCCCTTGACTGGAGACCCTTCAGTCTCAGGCTGATGCTCTATCCACTGAGCCAAACTGGTCAGGGCAGTTTTCAGTTTAGATGTCACTTTCTGAAGATTAGATTAGGTCTTCCTGGTATAAGACGCATCATATTTGTAATTACTTGTTAATGCCTGTTTCCCCCTCCAAGAGAGGCCATGTTCATGTTATTCTCAGAGTCTCTGCATGTCTTTTTTTAAAAATATATATTTTATTGATTTTTTTACAGAGAGGAAAGGAGAGGGATAGAGAGTTAGAAACATCAATGAGAGAGAAACATCGATCAGCTGCCTTCTGCACACCCCCTAACTGGGGATGTGCCCGCAACCAAGGTACATGACCTTGACCGGAATCGAGCCTGGGACCCTTCAGTCCATAGGCCGACGCTCTATCCACTGAGCCAAACCGGTTAGGGCTTTCTGCATGTCTGTATGAGAACACGGTTCTGGAGCCAGCAGCCTCTGTTCAGTTCTCAGCTCTGTTGTTCACTCTCTGAGTGATTTGGGGTAAATCACTTATGCTTTTGAAGCTTTGGCACCTCCATCAGTAAGACAGAGATAATAATTCTGTAGTACATACCTCATAGAGCTATTCATAGAGCTATTCTGAAGATTAAATGAGGTCAAGTCACTAACGACCTGGCCCATATTAAGCCCTCCATCAAAATAAAAAAACAAAAACACAAAAACAAGAAGGGCTGAGAAGAGATAAACCAAAGAACTTATATATTTACTAGAGGCCCGGTGCACAAAAATTTGTGCACTCAGGGGGGAGAGGGAGTCTCTCAGCCCGGCCTGTGCCCTCTCACAGTCTGGGACCCCTCAGGAGATAACGACCTGCTGGCTTAGGCCTGCTCCCGGGTGGCAGAGGGCAGGCCCAACCCCTAGGTGCAGCCCCTGGTCCGGCTCAGAGCAGGGCCAATTGGGGAGTTGGGGCGCCACCCCCTATCATGCACAGAGCAGGGCGGATTGGGGGGTTGCAATGCCACCCTCAGTCACGCTCAGGGTAGGGCCGATTGGGGGGTTGGGGCACCGCTCCCTGTCACACTCAAGGCAGGGTCAATGGGGAGGTTACGGCAACACCCCCTGTCACTCACAGAGCAGGACCCATCAGGGGGTTGGGGCGCTGCCCCCTGTCACTCACAGAGCAGGGCCCATCAGGGGGGTTGGGGCTCCATACCCTGTCACACACAGAGCAGGGTCGATCAGGGGGTTGGGGAGCTCCCCCCTGTCACGCACAGAGCAGGGCCCATCAGGGGGTTGAGGAGCTCCCCCCTGTCATGCATAGAGCAGGGCCGATCAGGGGGTTGAGGGGCTCCCCCCTGTCACTCACAGAGTAGGGCCGATAGGGGAGCTGGGGCACCGGCCCCTGTCACACACAGAGCAGGGCGGATCAGGGGGTTGGGGTGCTGCACCCTGTCACACTCAGGGCAGGGCCAGTGGGGAGGTTATGGCTCTACCCTGTCACACACAGAGCAAGGCCCGTGGAGGGGGGTTGGGGCGCCACCCTCTATCACCCACAGAGCAGGGCCTATCAGGGGGTTGGGCGCCACCACTGTCACACTCAGGGCAGGGCCGATGGAGAGGTTATGGCTCTACCCGGTCACACACAGGGCCCGTGGAGAGGGGGGAGTTGGGGCACCGCACCCTGTCACACACAGAGCCGCAGGGCAATCAAGGGGCGCCGCTCCCTATCAAGCACAGAGCAGGGCTGATCAGGGGGTTGGGGAGCCTTCCCCTGTCACAAACAGAGCAGGGCAGATAGGGAGGTTGTGGCCCCGCCCCCTGTCACACATAGAGCCGCAGGGCAATCAGGGGGTTTGGGCGCTGCCCCCTGTCACACTGATCCCAGTGCCGGGAAGCCTCGTGGCTCCGCTGATCCCAGTGCTGGGAGGCATATTACCCTTTTACTATATAGGATAGAGGCCTGGTGCATGGGTGGGGGCTGGCTGATTTGCCCTGAAGGGTGTCCTGGATCAGGGTGGTGGTCCCCACTGGGGTGCCTGGCCAGTCTGGCTAAGGGGCTGAGGGCCTTTTTCAGGCTGGCGGGTGACTGAAGCTCCCAACTGCTCCTTTTTTTCTTTTCTTTTTTTCTATTCTGGGCCAGCTTTAGCTCTGAGGCCTTGCTGCTGAAAGCAGGTTTCTGGCCTTTACCTTCTGTATTTGATACAATGTTGCAGTCTGGCTGGCTGAAGCCAGGCTGACTGAAAGCTGGTTTTTGGGTTTTGTTTAGCTTCTATATTTGCAACATAGTTGCTTAGAGTTGCAGCTGAGAGGCCGGCAAGTCAGGCGGGGAACGTTGGGGTCTGCCATCACTGGAGCAAGCAAGCCTCCCTGTTTGCTTCAGTGCATGGCTGCCGGCCGCCATCTTGGCTGACAGTTAATTTGCATAAGGATATGCTGATTAGCCAATGGGAAGGGTAGTGGTCGTACGCTAATTACCATGTTTCTCTTTTATTAGTGTAGATATGCATAGCCCATGGACATGGGCAATAGGGTAGTGAAGACCTGGTGGGCGGGGGGGGTGGGGGGTAGGTAAGGACTGGAATGAGAAGGGTAAAGGGGGGGGATATCTGTAATACTATCAACAATAAAAAATATATTTAAAAATAAAAATAAAGGAGACCTCACAGAGTTCCCTTGATTTTGGACTTCCCAGGCTCCTAACTGTGAGAAATAAATTTTTGTTGTTTATAAGCAAACAAACAAAAAAGAAATAAAACATCAGTAGTTAAATGAGGCTTATCTCTTTAATTAATAAATAGAGACAATGGTTGCCATTCTCTGGCTATTAAAATGACAATACAACAACCATAATAATGGCTACTATTGAGAGCTTATTGTGGGGCAGGCACTATGCTAAATATAACCAGCAAATTTAGGAGAAATAAACATCAAGCTATCAACAACAACCTGATCTTTTAGCCTCTTCTCTCTGGGCATATCATTATTTTTAAAGACATAAGACCATCAAATCAGTCTATGGGTTGGTGACATATGAGTGGCTGTTTCAGTCAGTTTTAGGAAATAAACAGCATGATCAAAGAATTAATTGAGGAAACATAAAGGGGCTAACTAATTCAAGGATTTGGGCAGGATCAAGAAAACTGGGAAGGGATTGAGTTTCTCGCTATGACTAACAATAATGGGGAGCTGTTACCTCCCTCAGACTTGAATGTGAAGGAAAGGAATGGTGCTGCAGGCACCGTGAGGCCTATGGCCAAGGGAGTAGTGCTGCCCTGCAGAAGCTGAGGGGGTAGATGAAGGTTTGGGCCACTGCCTAATCCATAGAGAGGCAGGGAACAGGAGGAATACCCTACTGCTCTCTTCCTACCTTCTGATCTGCTGCTGCTGCCTCCAAATGGCCAAATCCTGCTGGAAGCCAGAGAGTAACACAGCCCATAATCACTGTGTCCTGGAGCAGAGAACAGGACCGAGAAGGGCTGAGAATGGATCTATCCAGAAGACAAGCAGAATAACCTGCACGGACCCAGTGACCATCTCTAGTCAAACGTAAATAAATTCATGTTGACTACATTCAGAACATTAGAGGAAATGAAATATCTAGACAGTTAAATTAGACCAAACTGCAGAGCTATTGCTATGCTAAAAATAAAGGCAGACTTTTTTTTTTCTTGCTACAGTTAATGAAGATGCAGAGAACTAAGGGGCTTCAGTTAACAATCCATTATTCCTCCTTCTCAGCCTTCAGTGAAAGACGAATGCTCATATAGTTAATCTCCATGTATGAATATGAACCAATTATTGTATTTAGTTGAATTTAAGAACCTTCGCTAATGAATTTGAATCATGACAGCAAATCATCCCTCCCTTTACATTTTTCCAATATCAACTAATTAAGATTTGGGCATCTTCTGTTTCTTCATTGAAGCACCAGTCTACTGGAAGATATCATTTTAAAATTTTAATGTTTTATTGGGTTGAAATATACATAATGTAAAATTTACTGTGCACTTTAAGTGTACAGCTCAGTAGTGATAATATTGACATTTTTGTGAAACAGAACTCCAGAAATTTTTCATCTTGCAAGTCTGAAACTCTGTACTCATCAAACAACAACTCCCCGTTCCTCTCTCCCTGAGCCCTTAGCAACCACCATTCTACTTTCTGTTTCTATAGATTTGAAAGTACCTCACATAAGTGGAAGCATACAGTATTTATCTTTCTGTGACTGACTTATTTCATTTAGCATAAAGTCCTCAAGTTTCATCTATGTTGTAGCGTGGGTCAAAATTTCCTTCCTATTTAAGGCTGAATAATTTCTTATTGTATGTGTACACCTCCTTTTGTCCATTCATCTGTCAACAAACACTTGGACTCCTTTCACCCATTGGGTATTGTGAACATAGTTGTACAAACACCCACTCAAGTCCTTAATTTCAGTTCTTTTGGGTACATATGAAGCAGTAAAATTGCTCAATTATATGATAATTCTATACTTTATTTTTTGAGAAACCAACATACTATTTTCCATAACTCCTCGCCATTTTGCATTCCCACCAACAGTTCACAAGGCTTCCAATATCTTTTTCTTTTTTTGTTTTTAATCCTCACTCAAGGATATGTTCCTATTGATTTTTAGAGAGAGGGAGAGAGAGAAAGAAAAAAGGAGAGAGAGAGAGAGAGAGAGAGAGAGAGAGAGGAAAAGAGAGAAAGAATCACCATCACTGATGTGAGATAAAAACATCTATTGGTTGTCTCCAGTACGTGTCCCGACTGGGGATTAAACCAGCAACCTGGGTATGTGCCCTGGACTGTAACTGAACCCACAGCATGGGACAACACTCCAATGAACAGGCCAGGGGTCTAGTTTCTAAAACAACACGTTATTTTCTGAGTTGTTGTTTTTTGTTTCTGTTTTGTTTTTTTTAGTAATAGACATGATAATAGGTATGAGGTGGTATCTCATTGTAGTTTAGGATTGCATTTCCCTAATGATTAGTGATGTTAAGCATCTTTTTATGTGTGTATTGGCCATTTGTAAATCTCCTTTGAAG
Source organism: Myotis yumanensis (assembly GCF_028538775.1). Classification (NCBI taxonomy): domain Eukaryota; kingdom Metazoa; phylum Chordata; class Mammalia; order Chiroptera; family Vespertilionidae; genus Myotis; species Myotis yumanensis. Next base: position 126,058,478 of record NW_027223754.1, on the reverse strand, counting down.
AAATATATATTCAAACCCTTTGTCTATTTTTTAAATTGGGTTGGTTTTCCATGTTGTTAAATTGCAGGAGTTCTTTTATATATTCTGGATATTAATCGCTTATCATATATGAAATCTGCAAATACTTTCTTTTATTCCATAGATTGCCTTTTCATTCTGCTGATAGTGTCCTTTGCACAAAAGCTTTTTTTTTATTTTGCTGAACTACAAATTGTGTAATTTTTTTCTGGAAGATATATTTTAATATAGGCTTTGCATGACTAAAACTTTTTGGCGGGGCTCAGAGTAGATGTGGTTGTGGTAGAGCAGAGCAAAAAGAACAAAGACTTAAGTTTCATAACTCATAAAACTGACCTAACAGATCCGGATGCTTTGGAAAACCCCATCATATGACCAGCATTTATATTTTTCCTCTTGGCAATTGAGGAGTACAGGTCTCTCCTCATCCTCCCTCCTTATAATGCTATAGAACCCTGCTTGGAGATGCCCGCTGGGAGTCACATGAAAAATACTCTTTTACTTGCAAGTGATAGTACCCAACCTAACTGTCCCAAGCAACGAAAGAAAATTATTTTTCTCAAAATTCTTTGGCTCACATAACTGGAAAGACCACGGAGAGACATTGTGGCTCCGGGTTCTTAAGCAAAGCCAAGCTCTGCTCTCCTCCAGGTTGACTCCATTCTCAAGTAGTACTTCCCCTTAGGACGACAAAACAGTGTCCATCAGCTCTTGAGTTACTTCTTACAATCTCAGCAGCTCCATGAAGAAGACAGATTCTCTTTCCCTTACGGTTCAAAGGAAAGCTCCTATGTGATCTTTTATATTTAAACTGACTATATGGTTTGCCCAGTGGCTGAGAACATTGGTGGGTGACCTGGAGCATTTTCCTTGTTGAACAGATGTGTTCTCTGATGAGCAATTATGATCAATATTGACACTTGTTACTACTGTGGATTTATTTCTTCCATAATTACTTGTTTCCACTTGTAGATGGATGAACTACTCAAGTTGATGGTCCATTATCCAGGGGCCACATAATGAGCTCTCCTACTCACAAGATGCAAGGGACCAGTAGGCTGAGAGTAATAGAAAGAAAAAGCCACAGAAACCATTGGCTTGGGGAACTAACATTTAGGCATAAGTCACTGTCTCAGGTAGTATTTTAAAATAAATGGGATCAGTTCCAGTAATCACCAAATTGCCTGTTTTGTAAAAACAGGGCAATGTGATAGAGTACTGAGTATGAAATTGAAGACCTAAATTTGAGTCCTGGACTCTCCATGTCGCTACCATTGCCTTGGACAATGAGTTTTATTCCCTCTAAATTCCTATGTTGAAGCCCTAACCCCCATTATGAAGGTATTTGGAAATGAGACCTTGGAGAGGTAATTATGTTTAGGGAGGCAGGGGGCATGGAGGGATTGAGCAAAACAACAACAAGAAGAAAAAAAAGAACTCGTGGACATGGACAACAGTCTGGGGATTGCAGGGGTGGGGGAGATGGGCAGACATGGAAGAGGGTATAGGGGTATAAATGGTGATGGGGAAAAATAAAACAAAATAAACTTTAAAAATTAATTACTTTAAATTTAAAAAGAAGAAAAAACACCAGAGCGTGTTCTCATTCCCTCTCTCTCTCTCTCTCTCTCTCTCTCTCTCTCTCTGGACCATGTGAGGACACAGCACAAAGATAGCCATCTGCAAGCCAGGAAGAGAACGATTACCAGACTCTAACCACGCTGGCACCCAAAACTGTGGGAAATAAATTTCTGTGGTTTAAGCCACGCAGTCAGTGATATCGTGTTATGGCAGCCTGAGCAGACTAGGAGCAGTTGCTTAACATCTCTGAGCCTTGGGTGTCTGACCTATGCAAAGTGTAGGGATGGGGTGCTGCACACCAGTGAGGCTGAAGAGTTGCATAGGATTAGTATATGTGTAGGTAATGTGAGGGAAAATGCAGTGATTAGAAGAAAAATTCCCATTCTTCTGCTTTCTGACATCTATCCAAACAAACAGAAGAAGGTGAAGGCAGAAGAGAACTATTTTCAGTCTGCAAAGTACTAGAAACAGAAATAAAAATACTCTGGATCATATGAACCAATGATCTAGACTCTAAGCAGAACTATTAGTTTCTTTAAAGCATAATTTTTAAAATATATTTTATTGATTTTTTACAGAGAGGAAGAGAGAGAGATAGAGAGTTAGAAACATCGATGAGAGAGAAACATCGATCAGCTGCCTCCTGCACATCTCCCACTGGGGATGTGCCCGCAACCCAGGTACATGCCCTTGACCGGAATCGAACCTGGGACCCTTCAGTCCGCAGGCCGACGCTCTATCCACTGAGTCAAACCGGTTTCGGCTAAAGTATAATTTTTTAAGTTCTTTTACAGAGATCTGAAGGTTGGGAGATTACTCAAATCTTTCACTTTCTCAAAATGCCAGGCTCAAATGTTAACTCCTCATACCACCACATCACTTTCTCCACCAGTCAGTTGTAAAGATAGCATATTCCTACCTCAGGGCCTTTGCACTTGCTGTTCCCTCTACCTGGGATACTGTTTCTCCAGAGAGCTGAATGGCTCACTCCTCCCTTCATTCAAGTCCCTGCTGAGTTGTCACCTTAGTTTAGGAGATTCTCCAATTATCCCATCTAAAATAGCCTCTTCTCACCCCATAACTCTTTTTTTTTAAAATAAATTTTCATTTTTTACTTTCAGTACTTTAAATTTATTCATAAGAACATTCTAAAAATGTACAATTTTTCCTTTTTAACAAAGTATAATAAAACATAAAGCCCCCAAAACAATACTTGACACTTACATTTCAAAATCAAATTAGCAGGATATTAAATATTTACAAAACTATATTTAAAAAATATTTATAAAGTTACATGCAATCTTGTAGAATTGACATAAAAGAATGGCTTAAGAATGGGAGACTTTTCCTGCATTCCTAAAAAGAAAATATGTTCAATAGGAGCTTTGATGATTCTTAAGTATGAGGTCTTCAGTTCCAGTACCAAAGCCTTTGTCTTTGTGCAGGTAAAAACTTATGCATGTGAGGGGCTTGTTATAATACCCGACTACTACTCCCCTCCCTCCATTGACAGTGTAGTAACATTGACCTTTGGCCTCAACCAGCACAGTATTTAGGTTTGTGAATGTTGGTTAAAGATACTTTCTTTCATAACCTTAGGACTTGTCAATAATTGAGCCTCTTCAGAACCCATGGCTTTAAATGTCACCTGACTCACTCTTTGGGAGTCATCTGTACTTTGGAGAGGATGCCAATGGGATCAGGCTCCACAGGCCCATCTTCTGAGATGCCACCCCATAACTCTTTATCTGCCTTTTAAATAATATTCATCCCTACCTGACATTTTGTACATTAACTTATTTTTATCTCTCTTCCCCAGTAGAATGTGAGTACCGTCAGGGCAGAGATGTTTCTTTGGTCACTGCTATGTCTCTGGCACATAGAACACTGCCTGGTACATAGTAAGTGTTCAATAAATGGTCAGTATGAAATGAACAAATATCACTCTTCTTTTCTCATTGTGATACACATAACAGTGTTGTTTTTATGCAGGGTACTCTCCTGTGGGGGAATATACAGATCATGGCAGATTTTAAAATTAATTTTCTGGCAGGTTAAATAAATAAGGCTATTGTGCTTTAGATGGGAATGGGGAGTGAAATTCAGAAGCATTTTACAAATGTGTGAGTGATAAAATCAGCCTTTTAAAGATCACAAAGCTCTTATAAGGGGAAATATAGCTATACCTTATAAGAAAATATAGCAAATGAAAGTAAAATTTTAAACTATATTTTGCAAAAATAACCTGGATTTTTTTCTAGATTTGTTCTCTGTAGGTAATATCATAAGTCGATATGTTTTTCATTCTTTGCAACTCAACTTAGATACAACTTCCCTGTTAAAAACTTCCTCATGAATCCCTCAAATTGAGGTTATGTGCCTCTCCTTATGTGCCATCATGGGACCCCAAACTTACCCTACTAAGGCTCTTAACACCATGTATTATAATTGCCTATTTGCTTATCTATATCCCTGGCCTCCTCTCCCTCCGCCCCCCAGTCCCCTCTGCCCCAGTCCCCACTGTCATCTCCTCCCACCCCCACCTCCCCAGCACAGACAAGCTCATGTCTACTTTATTGACAATTTTAAGTCCAGCACATAATGTGTGAATAAATACTCACTAAATCAATGAATGATATGTTCCATTTAAGAATAAACACACAGAAATCATTGTTTAAGATAGAAGAATTATAATATACAGATTTCTGATAAAGAATAAAAATGGTGGTGTGAACTTTCAGGCACAACTTCGTGCTGGGGCCTGTGGTTTGGTAATCATGACTGTCAGTTCTGGGAAACCATCTTAGTTCCCTTGCTCCTCCTGTATTACAAAATTGCCCACAAATAAAATATAAAAGAAAATGAGTGTTGTATTGGTGAGCACACATGCCAAACAAAACTTACAGTGTAGACTAGGGAGATGGGAACATTCTTGAAGCCGTCAATAACTCACATCTCAAACTCAGGGAGAAAGAAATTAAAAAAAAGAAACAACTGAAAAAGCCATAAAGGCACAGCTCATAAGCACTGCAATCATTGGTCATTGCCACCACTGTGACTATCAGCAAGTCACTCACTGCAGGGTGTTGCTTTGACAAGGCAACTTCAGGTTAGATACAATTTCTAGTTTTATAATTATCTCCCCTTTCTCTCCCATTCTAGAAAGCATATTAAAAGCAGTAAGCAAGAATAGTATTATGATAGGAGTAACCTTGAGTCCTTATTAACTTATACAGAAATAAAAATCCTTCACAAACTTGGCATTTTAATTACTAGTAGTAACAAATCATTTGCACTGGACCTCACAGTTGATGACATCAATCATGGCATGAGAAACGCAGATCTAGAGCTGTAGCTCTCCAAATTTTTTGACTTAAGTCAGCATAGGCCAGGCAAAAGTTCCTGTGGTCCATATATTCCAGCAATTCCACTTTCCAATAAAAAACAAAACAAAACACAAAAACCTCAATAATAACAAAGACTAAAAATTTGAAAATATTAGTTAACTCAAGAATAGCAATAATTAAAAATCATGATCAACTCAAGATAGAATCTGTGATGCACTGATAACAAAGACCCTTCCTCCATATAATGCAGTGGTTTTCAACCTTCTGGCCCTTTAAATACAGTTCCTCAAGTTGTGACCCAACCATAAAATCATTTTCGTTGCTACTTCATAACTGTAATGTTGCTACTGTTATGAATCGTAATGTAAATATCTGATATGCATGATGGTCTTTGGCGAACCCTGTGAAAGGGTCGTTCGACTGCCAAAGGAGTCGCAACCCACAGGTTGAGAACTGCTGATATAATGGAAAGTCCAGCTATTTGCTTGAATTTGTGCACATGTGCACATGCGATGGGAGTTTTGCAGTGTTGACTAGTATTGCATAGGAGTGAGCATCTTAGGAGAGGAATACTCAACATACTCTAGAATTCTCTAGTGGAATATTTAACAAAACAAAAAAATTATGAGTACTTGATTTTAGAAACCTTTAATAAATGCACAGATTTTCTAGAAAGTAGGCCATAGTATGTAGTGAAATCCAGGAACTCCAAAATAGAAGGTCTTGTATTGTCTGATTAATTCATTTGATGCTCATCAGATGGGTCCTTTCAGATCTTAAGTGGAGCATGCAGTTTACCTTGGGAAACATTGCAGTAAGACAGTCACCTAATCAACTGTTAATTTTAGCTTCCAGTATGGCCTAACACAGCTGACTGCTCATTAGAAGGCTATCTCTCTCTCTATATATAAAAGCCTAAGTGACCGTTATGACTGATCGACCAGTCAACAGATCCCTATGACATGCACTGACCACCAGGGGGCAGATGCTCAATGCAGGAGCTGCCCCCGTCAGCGTGCTCCCACAGCCAACCTCCTGCAGCCGGCTAACCTCCCGCAATCCCTCCCCCCAGCTGGCTGGCCCTGATCAGCCTCTATCAGGACTGGGCTAGATGGCCCCAATCAGCCCTGACCGCCAGCCAGGCCAAGGGACCCCACCCATGCATGAATTCGAGCACTGGGCCTCTAGTACAAATATAAACAGTCCTGAGGAATTTACAGTCTACTAGGTTCTCAATAAATAGAGATCACATTAAAGATCAAAGAGACATATATGACTAGTATTGTTGGAAAGAATGAAATCTTTCTTGTACAGTGTTTAGAATAAATACAATCCTTTTAATACTCTGGTCTCAATATTTGCTTTACCGTATCAAAAACCCAATGACCTGTATCAGCAAGTCACCCATAAACAAGATACATTGCCATAGGAGCAGTGTCTTGGAGACCAGATATAAGTCTGTGGTAATAAAACAGACCCAAAGTCTAGGTTTTCAGTTTATTTATTTTTTATGAGTTTTCGGTTTATTTAATACAAGTGTGGATAAGCATGAACCATAATTCCATAATATGTGAGCTCAAGGCTCGGGAATATGTGCATTGGTTAAAACGTAACTGTAAAACACTACACTAGGAGACTTGATTCAGCTTTTTAAATTTTTTACACCTGCTCAAAAATAGCTTCCATAAAAGAAAATCAGATACGTGAATAATTCACAACACCAATGCTCTTGTGTGGGTGGAAGCTAAGTGGTGTTTGCCTTTGTCTCATTTTATATGGTTAAATCTGAAATTATAACATAGATTCCTTTCTAAAATGGCAAACAAATTCTAAATCAGCAACAGACAGCTGCAGGACTGATGGGAATTTGCTGGTTGCCTGATAGCATCACCAAAAGATACAGTAGGCTGCAGTAGGTGTTTTCCCCAAGTCTTTTCATTGTCATTGTCTTTCTTTTTCTTTTCTCTGCCTAGACTGTGAACAGATTGTAAACTGTGTGACATTACAGAACCTGACAGATAATTCAAGGCTATTTTTGTATTGTCCACCAGAGCAAATAAGTCTTGCTTTTCAACCAAAAACTGCTTAACATGTGCACTTGACCTTGATGCCTATGACTTCATCTATTTTTTCAGAGAAACTTGAAGTTTTGGGAACCAGGGAATGATAGTAGGGACCAGATAAATGGGTGCATTAATCATGTTTTCATTTTTATTTTCTGTGTCTTATGTTTTGACATTTTGGGGACCTTACAGATCTGGGGAGAGACGGCCCCTCCCAGGGCCAGCTAATTCCTAAAGATAACATTTTACCCATGAACATAACTTTCATATACAAACCAACCAATCCTGAGCCCATATCCCTCAACCACCTCCTTTATCTAACTCTCATGTGCCAAGCCAGATTCCTCTTCTCTGAAGTGTCCCAAGGCCAGGTACCAAGCAACTAGAGACCACTCCTGTAACCCAAAGCCAGCCAGAATTATTGAAACTCATCAATTTTAGCTGTTTATTCTGCCCTGCCTTGCCTTTTCTGCAGAAAACCCAACAAAGGTATTGGCCTGCGCTTTCCTCTTGTTCCTTTCTGCCTCCTGACCAAACCTGGTGCTCCCCATGTGGCCCTGTGTGACGTGGCACATCCACTCGTCTCCAGAATTGTAAGTGATAAATCCTTCTTTCAATAGTATTGGCTTCTCTCAGTCAACTCCATAAATTAAATCCTATGGGCACAAATAAGACAAAGGACTTTTGTAGTCACTTTTAAGAACGTGGCAGCTTGGCTTCGAACTGGCTCAGAGACCAGTCTACTTTCACGAAAGCATCACGAGTGACTACAGCACACAGCCCAGGATGGTGGCAGGCATTCTCCCTTCATGTCTGCCTATTTCCTACGTGGCACAGGAGTGCATGGGATGCACACTCTCTTGTTGACTTTCTATCTTGACATGAAAGTCTAGAGAACTCATGTGGCCTTCTGAAGAAAGTAAGAATGCAGATCGAAGAGGAAGTGAATATATGGAGCCCTGTCCTCATGATTCATCACATGGAGCCACCAGAGTAACAGCACTGATGATGATGACAGCTGTGAACAGGCATTTACTGAATGCCCTGGCTCTGTGCCCGCGTGTTACATGCATCATCCCATTGAACCCTCACAGCAAGGCCATGAGGTAAGTGCTATCATTATCCCATTTCAGAGAATTTAGAGATGAAGGTTACTGGATGAAGGTCACATATTTGATAACCAGTGCCCTGGGACTAGAGAGACCAAATCTAAATCCATAGCCTATGCTCTAAACCCCTACTCTATACAACATCAGTCAAAACTGAACGAGGCTGCTTCTCCCATGACACAGAATTCAGGAGCACAGTCCTTTTTGTGAATGAAATGTCAGTCTGAAGACCTCCACCCTTAGCTAGCATTTCTAATTGTCTGGTGGGTGGTGCCATGTTGCCTTCCAAACCAAACATATTTCTGGTAGATATCCTGAAGTGGAGCCAACTCAAGGCAATATTGCATAATAAGCAACCATCTTGATTTCTACTGATTGCTTTTCCTGGAATTCAGTGCCCTTGCTACTTCCGCAGCTGACCCAGATGACTCCACTCCCAACACTGCCCTCTGTGATCTGGGCCTTAGGCCCCAAATTATTTCTCTATATAACTAAACCCATCAGAATTCCATCCCCTCTCTTTAAAACTTTATTTCATTTTATTTTAATTAATTTTATTGGGGTGACATCTACATTAATAAAAGACAAATATGCTAATTGACCATACCTTCACTATGCCCATCAGCCAATCAGAAGAGTATGCAAATTAACCCAACAAAGATGGCCGTTAATTTGTATACTGCAGGCAGGGTGGGACAGCACCATCCTCCGCCTGCCCCGCCGCCATCCAGACCTGCCATCTGCAACCCAGGGCAACCAGGCAGGACAGCAGTGATCCGCCACCCGGCCCTCCTGTGTGCGACCCGGGGTGGCCAGGTGGGACAGCAGCAGAGACGGGAGGAAGCCAGGCAGCGGAGATGGGAGTGAATGAGATGAAGGAGTGACCTTCATCTCCACTGCTTCACTCCAGCCTCAGGAAGCCCTATTCTTGCAGGAATCTTCCTGCAACGGGCCTCTAGTTGGTTAATAAAATTATATAGGTTTCCCTATTTTTAATTTAAATCAATCAAGGGCTCTAGATTCAAATGGACCTGACTTCTAATCCCAGCTGTAGGTTTTTAACTGTGTGACCTTGATCCGCACTTTCCTCATCTGTAACACTTCCATAGTAGCATGAACTTCCTTAGCTGTTTTTAATGATAAATTAATCTCATTTACTTAGATGGTTAGCTCTCAAACTAGATTTTTACAAGTTGGTGAACACTGGCAAATTATTTCTCCCACAGAACTATAACCACACATTCCCAGAAGAGCATAGATATATGGTTAAACTAACATTAATACACATCACCATTGTACCAATTACTACTAATAAAACCAATTGTCAAGTATCCAAATATGTTATACAGCTAAATGGCATATAAATATTAAATGTGTGCTCAATTCAATAGAAAAATTCACTTCTTTTTATTTACAAGAGAGGGTAGGAAGGGGGAAAAAAATCTCAGTTCAAACAAAAATAAGTTGGTAAGCAACTTCAGAAAGGATTAAAAAATACCAGAATTTCAGAATTTTTATGATTACTAGTAAGAATTGTTTTAGCTACAATAATAAAGCATCTCCATCTTTAAAAATATTTGTTATATTAAAGAGCATATTCTGCACAAGACAAAGGCAACATTTTGCTAAAAATGCTTTATAGCCCCCTCCCATACTTTTCTCAGGGCCTCCCCGTAAGTTGCACCCCAAGTGCAAACATTAAAATTAACCGTATGGCTTTTTGTCTGGAGACATTAAAGACATGTGCTTCTGTACAATGCAAATTTTCAAAATAGAGGCTTTCCATAACAGCACAAAATGAGATTTATAGAAAAACATTAATTTCTGAGACTTGAAGTAAAAAAAAAAATGTTGAGCAAACCTGATGTATACTTGCATGAATGTGGGGGATGGGAACATCCAGTGAGCAGGCAAGTAACCATATCAGTCCCACTTTCTATGTTTGAAATGACTAAAGGGCTAAACCACATAAGGTCCAGAGTGTTGAGAGTTCCTGGGATTTTAGTTCTGTATGATACTAAAAATACACAATTATTACGCTGGGTGTTTTAACATCTAATCTTTCTAAATTTCTTATATATTGATAAGATTCTGGCATGGGAATAGATTTAAAGACATAACTCAATACCGCTGATTTCAGGAAAAGTCAATTGGTATAGATGATAAGCACATTTTAAATGCTGAACAGTAAGAATCTTCTGTTAAGTGTCAAAATAGGTGAATCATAACCCAAACATAGAGGTTGCAATTCTGTCAAACTTGTGGTCTGGTAAAACTGCTTTTCAGTACTCCTATGGGAGCGTCATTAGATTTATTCACCAAGCCAACATGTTGGCTAATATGTATGACAGATTAGATCCTGCCTCATGTTCCACTTCCAAGGCAATGGCATCAGGCACCCCTGTTTTATTGAACGCAACAGTTGTTTCTATGATCGTTGGAGTCTTTGAAGTGTGGCCACGGTTTAAGACAATACTTCTGCAAACACAAAAGTTGCTTGCTGTTAAAAGCTCCATGGGCTTTTGTCCTATGAACTTTACTGCACCTCATATTTCATTCCACCTTGATTAATGCCAGGGCAACAAGCACTGGCACTCTCCCAAGGCCTGCAACACAACGAACAGCAATACAACAACCAGGTTCTTCAAGAAACTTAATATTTTAAAAATATGTTTTTATAGGAGGTCATGGTTTGATTCTCAGTCAGGGCACATGCCTGGATTGTGGGTGAGGTCCCCAATAGGAAGCAGCCGATCAATGTTTTCCTATCATCGATGTTTCTCTCTCTTTCTCCTTCTCCCTTCCTCTCTGAAATCAATAAAAATATATTGAAAATAAAAATAATAAAATTAAGTGATAAAAAATACGTTTTTATTGATTTTTTTAGAGAGAGAGGGAGAGGGAGAGAGAGATAGAAGCATAGATGATAGGAAAACATTGATCGGCTGCTTACTACTGGGGACCTAGCCCACAATCCAGGCATGTGCCCTGACCGAGAATCAAACCATGACCTCTTAGTTCATGGGTCAATGGTTCAACCACTAAGCCACACCAGCTGGTACAAAACTTAATTTTTACAAGACTTTACCATCTATCAGCAGTCTGATTGGTTGGTGGCACACCATCATCAAAAGGCCAGTCAAGAACACAGATGCCTTCTTTCTCCACAAAGGTAGTATCATAAGTTGCTTCACATATTCTTACTATTGTGGTAACTCTGTACTTAAGTTCCTCTATAAAATTGTTTAAGGTCATATTGGTTGGATTGTGTGTAATAAAAAAATCTCATGTTCTTGTATGTGACTTCCATAGGAGCTAGGCAGTTCATTTGAACCTTGTTAATTTAGTTACAAAACAATAGGGTTATGAAACAATTTAAAAATTAAGTACATAAATGATGCAAAGAAATGGAGTCTACTTCAATATGCTCCACTTGACATCCTCAGTGCTTTGAGTATGAAGTTGGGAGTAATGGGAAATGAAATGAATCTCCTAATAAGAAGCAGCAATTCTTCAATCCAATAACACTTGTTTCATATGTAACAAGTTTACTCCAAGGAATGACACTAGTTTCTGGAGCCAAAAGGGAGTCAGCCTCTTTACACCCTGAACAAATATGACCTGAGAAACCAGCCGTAAAAGAAAGCGCTGGCCTGGCACATCCGCTAGGAATTCAAAAGAAACGCAGGACATTCTGATACAACTAGACAGTAGACTAAATGAAAGTTAAGCAACGGAGCTAAAAGAGAGTGCAGTCAAGGTTAATGGGGGGGGGGAAAGGGAGGGCCTATGTCAGTGATGGCGAACCATTTGAGCTCGGCGTGTCAGCATTTTGAAAAACCCTAACTTAACTCTGGTGCCATGTCACATATAGAAATTTTTTGATATTTGCAACCATAGTAAAACAAAGACTTATATTTTTGATATTTATCTTATATATTTAAATGCCATTTAACAAAGAAAAATCAACCAAAAAAATGAGTTCGTGTGTCACCTCTGACACGCGTGTCATAGGTTCGCCATCACTGGCCTATGTAATACTGTAATACTTTCAAAAATAAAGATTTTTTTAAAAGCAGAGAAAGTTAAAAAAAGAAGAAGAAAAGAATGCAATCTACAATTTTGCCAAATGTTTGCAGCTCTCGTGTCATAAAATTCTAGAAAGATACTTTTAAAAAAATTCAGCAGAAATGACACAGACTTTGACTCCACCATTGCCCCTCCCCTTGTTCTCTGGAGATATTATTGCCACAATCATTGCAGTTACCCACAAGTAACATCATATAGCAGAGTCTAGTCACGAACAGGAACTCCAGACACTGTGACTGTGAATGCTAATCCCTCTGTGGTCACACCACCATTGAATGACCTTGGGCAGGGCACCTAACTTCACCTACCTGATTCAGATACCTCACCAACAAAAACCTCCAGGAATTTACAGGATAAGTTTCCAACTCCTTACATGCACAAGCTGCCCTCCAAATGCCTTTACAATGCTTAACGTGGGATCACCCAGGACAAATGAAATTAGTCTTGTTCCCTAGAACAATTCTGTCATGATGTGTTCTGACCACCAAGATAGAAACTCATGTCTTTCAATTCAAATCATAACCACCTTTTAAAATATATTTTTTATTGAGTCCAGAAAGGAAGGGAGAGGGAGATTTAGAAACATCAATAATGAGAATCATTGATCAGCTCCCGTTAGAGATCTTATGTGAATAGAGAGGACCTAGCCGTCTGCATGGTGCCAGGTATTTTGGAGGGTGTGAGACTGGAGCCACTGCAAGCTGATTTTCTTACCACTCCAACCTCCAGCCTGCAGGGGCACCAACACTCCTATGAGGACTCCGCTGCCAGACCACAGGTCTCTTTCTAACAAAGATCTCCCGGAAGGAACTAGGAGAGAGAAACTAACCTACTACAATGAGGCAATACCAGCTAGAATAACGGGGAATATCTGGGGTAACTACAACCCCCTTATGCTGCAAGGAGTTTCTCCATACAACATGTTGGGTCTAGGACAAATGCAAGCTACAAACTGCCTTTCAAAATCACATTTATCAGTGAGTATTCACACAACCTTTGAACTTCAATCTTGTGACAAAACCGTTTCCCAATATGCATGTGTTTTCCTCACTTTGTACCTTCTGGCTGTCAAGCGGAGCATGTTGACTGGCACTTGGACACACTTACTGCAAAACAGTGTGTGAACAAATCCAGGTGACACTTCTCCAAAGCTGTCAATTTTAATCTTAGATAAAGAGCAGCCCTGGCAGGTGAGGGGCAGGTGGAGATGGATAGTAGTAGAGAAGGCAGGGAAATTATTGCGAATTTTAGGTTTTTCTCTCTTGCAACTAAGGTATCTTGTATGTTGGACAAAGTTGGCAAAACGTTAACACAGGGGTGCTAAGAAAAAACTGCTTCTTCCCCACTTCCCTATTTCTTAGAGTTCCGACAACCACACTCTGCTTAAAACACTCGAGGCCCTCTCCCATTGGTCCTTGCATCTTCCTACTGCTTGTTGATGCTTTTGTTTTCCACAAGCATAACTTCCATCTGTGTTGAGTCTCTTCCACTTCTCTCAGAAGAAAAAAATCACAGTTCAGTGATTCTCAGACATTATAGAATATGTCCCTGATATGTATGGTATAAGCAATAAAAACCTACAGTCTCTGAACTAAAAAAGTAGAATAATGGAAGCCAACTCAATGTCTTCCTCCAAATCTAAACACAAGTATTATTCAGTAAAAAGCACATACTAAGGCTTGTAACCAGTTCAGCATCCAAAAGGCAGTAAAGAGGAATAATTCTATGAGAATCAGGACAGTCATCACAAAGACATCGACAACTTTCCCTTGGCAAATAACAAAACAAATAAAAATTACTTCATGTGCTCACTGATGCTTTGGATTTCTTTGATAGGAATTAAATATTTCAGGGAAAGTTACTATGTTTTTTTAAAAATATATTTTTTATTGATTTCAGAGTGGAAGAGAGAGATAGAAACATCAATGATGAGAGGGAATCATTGATCTGCTGCCTCCTGCATGCCCCTTACTGGGGATCGAGTCCGAAACCCTGGCATGTGCCCTTGATTGGAATTGAACCCAGGACCCTTCAGTCCTTAGGCAGACACTCTATCCACTGAGCTAAACCAGCTAGAGCAGAAAGCTACTATCTAATAGCAAAATTTCTTTAAAAATGCATACTCTCTGACCTAACAATTCAACTTCCAGAAATTTGTTCCTAATATATAATCAGAATTTATTCCTAATATATAATCAGAAATGTATACAAAGATCTATGTATTTCAAATTTCATTATAGCCTTAAAATACATTTATAATGTAAATTTTCAAACATATACAAATGTAAAGAGAATAATATAATGACCCACCATGTATTGTGGGTCACTATCCAACTTTATTGTTTACCAACATTTTGCCGAGTTTTTGTTTCATTTACCTCATTATTATTTCTGCTAAAATATTTTAAAGCAAATACCAGCCATCATATCATTTGACTCTTAAATACATTGGTTTGAATCACTAAAAAAAAAGGATTTTAAAAATTAACATTATCCTCATATCATTCTTTTACCATCCAAGTTAGCAATAATTTTTAATATCATCTAATACCCTTTCATGTATAATTTCAAAATGTGAAAAATTGCTTTTATAATTTATTTAAATTTGGATCTAAAAAGTTTCATATATTGGATATCATTGTTATTTCTCTTAAGTCTCTGTAATCTATAATAATTTCTTCACTTTTTATTATGCTACTTATTTGTTGAAAAAAAAATCAGGTCATGTTGACCTGCAGAATTTCTCATATTCTGGATTTGGCTTATTATATTTTTCTTCTGTCATTTAATATGTTCCTCTATCCCCTGTAAACTGGCAGCTAGAGCTAAAGTCTTGATGGGATTCGGGTTCTTTTAGGGAAGAGGCAAGAATGCTTTATAAATGGCTGTTTGTGCTTCCTATTAAATCACATCAAATGCCCTTAAAGCCTATTTGCTCCATTTTAGTGATGTTTACATTGCTTAGTGGATTCAAGTGTTCTCAGTCTAGTTCCTCGATTTTACATTTTCTCATCAATTTTTCACCTAGTGGTTTTAGCAATGATTTGACAATAATTGCCTAGATCTATTATTTAACTAGGAATTTAAAATGGTGATACAGTGTATTGTAATTTTATAATACCTAATTGTCTTACTAGATCTGTTCCCTCTACAATGAAGCAGCTTTTGCCCACCACCCTGCCTTATTTTTCTTCCTCTTTTCCTTTTCTGCTATTCTTCCACCTTTTCCCCACCTTTGTTTAAGTCTTAGACCTAGAGTTACATAGAATCAGTGCTCATTATCAGTGTTTTTGCTGCTATTTCCCTCATCATCTCAGGATGGAATCATGAATACCTATATTCTGACTTCTTCATGTTTAAAACTATTTGCCTATTGCCTGGATATTTAAAGGACAGCTGGGGTAGATACCACAGCCTTGTTTTTATTTATTTTCTCTTCTTTATGTTTTAGTTACAATTTACTTTCAATATTATTTTGTATTAGTTTCAGGTGTACAGCATAGTGGTTAGACAATCATACTTTACAAAGTGTTCCCCCCATTATTTCCAGTATCTACCTGGCACCATACATAGTTACTACAAAATTATTGACGATATTCCCTATGCTGTACTTTACATCCCCATGACTATTTTGTAATTACCAATTTGTACTTCTTTTTTGTTGTTAATCTTCACCTGAGAATATTTTCCCATGGCTCTTCAGGGAGAGAGGAATGGAGGGAGGGGAGGAGGGAGAAAGAGAGAGAGAGAAACATGGACTGGTTGCCTACTTGCATTCGCCCTGAATGCAGCCAGGGAGCAAACCAACAACCCAGGTAAGTGGGCTGATGCTCCAACCACTGAGCACACTGGCCAGAGCCAATTTGTACTTATTAATCCCTTCACCTCTTTCATCCAGTCCCCCCAACCCCCTTCCCCTCTGGCAACAACCAGTCTACTCTCTAACACTTGGTTTTAAAAGTGGGAATGAAAATGGTCCAAGTATTCAACAATCAGGGAGTGGTTGAAAAATAAATTATGGCCAGTTAAAAAATGAAACCCTGGTCCATACAGCCATTATATATGCTACAACCACTGGATAATAGAAAATGGTATATAAACCTTGAATGGTCAGATTTGTGTTTTAAAAGTATAAGGATGGTATGTGCATGTGTGTTCAGCAAAAAGCAGGTCAGACACATGATATAGTTAACAGTGATTTTCTCTAATAGAATTATTTTTTTAAATTAAATCTTTATTGTTCAGATTATTACATTTGTTCCTCTTTTTACCCACCATAACTCCCCTCCACCCAGTTCCCACCCAACCCTCCACCCTCACTCCCCACCGTCCTCATCCATTGGTGTATGATTTTTGTCCAGTCCCTTCCCGCATCCCCCACACCCCTTCCCCCCCGAAAGAATAGTCAGTCCACTCCCTTTCTATGCCCCTGATTCTATTATAATCACCAGTTCATTCTGTACATCAGATTATTTATTCACTTGATTTTTAGATTCACTTGTTGATAGGTGTGTATTTGTTGTTCATAATTTGTATCTGTACCTTTTTGTTCTTCTTCCTCTTCTTAAAGGATACCTTTCAGCTTTTCATATAATACTGGTTTAGTGGTGATGAACCCCTTTAGCTTTTCCTTATCTGTGAAACTCTTTACCTGACCTTCAATTCTGAATGATAGCTTTGCTGGATAAAGTAATCTTGGTTGTAGGTTCTTGGCATTCATCACTTTGAATATTTCTTGCCACTCCCTTCTGGCCTGCAAAGTTTCTGTTGAGAAATCAGCTGACAGTCGTATGGGTACTCCCTTGTAGGTAACTGACTGTCTTTCTCTTGCTTCTTTTAAGATTCTCTCTTTGTCTTTTGCTCTTGGCATTTTAATTGTGATGTGTCTTGGTGTGGTCCTCTTTGGATTCCTTTTGTTTGGGGTTCTATGCGCTTCCTGGACTTGTAAGACTATTTTTCACCAGGTAGGGGAAGTTTTCTGTCATTATTTCTTCAAATAGGTTTTCAATATCTTGCTCTCTCTCTTCTTCTGGCACCCCTATAATTCAGATGTTGCTATGCTTGAAGCTGTCCCAGAGGCTTCTTACACTATCTTCATATTTTTGGATTCTTTTTTCATTTTGCTTTTCCAGTTGGGTGTTTTTTTGCTTCTTTGTATTACAAATCTTTGACTTGATTCTTGCGATCCTCTAGTCTGCTGTTGGGAGTCTGTATAATATCCTCCATTTCAGTCAGTGTATGCTTAATTTCCAGTTGGTCCTTTATCATAACCTCGAGGGTATGACTAGATTTCTTGAGGATCTCACTACATTTATCGGCAGTCTCTCCAGTCTTTTCGAGGGTCTTACTAAATTTATCGTTGGTTTCTAGAAAGTTCTTGAAAAACCTTAATAGTGTGGTTTTGAACTCTATATCCAGTAGTTTGCTTTCCTCCATTTCTGTCATTTGTGTCCTGTTTCTTTGTCTCTGCATTTTTTATGCTTCCCTGAGTTGATAAAGTGGCTTTCTGTGCTAGGTGCCCTATAGAGCCCAGTGGCTCAACTTCTCCAATTACCTGAGGAGGACACTCTTGGTGCACCCCCTTGTGGGCTTTGTGCACAGTCTTGTTGTAGTTAAGCTTTGATTGTTGTAGGTAACACTGGGAGGGATTGACCTCCAGGCCAATTGGCTGTGAGAATCAGCTGTGTCTGCAGTGGGAGAACTTCTGTACTGGAGACACCCCTCCGGGGCAAGACTTGCTTCAATGGGGCTTTGGTGCTCACTGAGTCTGCCCCCTGAGTGTGTCCTTTATGGATCCGAGGAGTTGTAATCTGGATGGTCCCACTCTGACCACTGGTCACACTGGCTCCTGGATCTCTAGAGAGGTGCTAATTTAGCCTCTGCCTGAGGCTATCCAGCAAAAGCCTCCATGCAAGGCTTGGGCGGGGCAGGTCCCATGGGATCAACAGGGCGGGGCTAGCAGTTATGGCTGCCCTCAGAGACCCTGCTTCTCAGTGTCCTGGCAATTGCTGCAAGTACCTCCGAGAGAAAGCTGCCCTCGAGTTCCGACTGATGCCAGACAGTCCCGCTTCTCCCCTATGAGTCTGGGTCCCCAGAGACTTGCCCGGAACTGGAGCTCAGAGCCTGAGACTCCCTCCCGATTGAAAAAGACAACCGCGCCCTCAGCCGCCAGCCAGCTCACATGCACCTCTGTACCTTAGTATTTTACTTCTGCACCGCACCTCCTCTGCGTCTCGGTATGCTTTTCTCTTTCCTTCTAGTTGTAGAATTTCCACTTAGCCAGCCTTCCTGTGGTTCTGGGTGATGTCCTTTCTGTCTTTTAGTTGTATTTTTGAAGTGGTTGTGCGAGGCAGCAAACTCCGGTGTTTACCTATGCCGCCATCTTGGTTTTCTCTCTCTAATAGAATTATTGATAATCTTTAGATTCTCCTTTGTGCTTTTTTCATTTTTAAAATTTTAGGACTTGTGGAATTGAAGCAAATACACTATATATTTTTAAAGCTAAATAAAGATCTAAGTTTTCAAGGCTTATTTTTAATGTGGTGGTTTAATCAATACCACAAGCCTCAGTATGCTGAAGAAAGAGCAGCGTGGTCTAATTAGCAAGCTCAGGTCTTGGAGTCCGACCTGTGCTAGGTGCTCAATCAATGTTTGCTGGTGATGAAGAAAGCTAAAATTAGTCTGCTTTGAGCAGATTCATTCTGGGCAGTACAGTTAACTGTTCTGAGTCAAGCTCCCGCCTCCCGGGGTTGAGGAAATGAAGTAGCATACCTGGAAAACTGCCTGCCTTCTGTCTGGCACATAATAGATTCTTCTATCATTCATCCAGGACAGGAAGATAAATTATTAGCACCTTGTTCTTGATAACTAATTGGGATATATTCAGTTTCCTGAAAATATAAAAACAACATGGACAGATATTCAGTAAAAAGAGCCCGAGCTAGCCTATTAGAGAGTATTACAAATACGGAGAAGAAAGAAAAGCCCAGAGAGACAGAGAGAAAAGCAAGACAAGTTTGTTTAAAGACCATTAGAACCTATAGTAGTTAGGCCTTCTGCTCACTTGTAAGATGGAAGAACTCTAAATTGTTACTGTGTTACAATAAAAAGAAGTAAATAAATATACACCTACTTCTTTAAGTAATCAATACAGGATAGTAAACTCATCACTGGTCTTACAACAGCTGCCGCCAGTGGGGCTGACCATGTACGGCACCTGAGCAACTGAATCAGAATTTGAATGTGGATTGGTAATCCTAGAATATTTAAAAACATCTCTTCACGTGACTGTGATGGCTAGTCAGGTTTAGGAACTACTAGTCTATACTAAGGACCACTATCTATCCCACCTACCAGGACAGACCCAGAGTACTTATTACAAGAACCCCCCTACTCTTACACAAATCTCTCAGCAGAGATGAGCATCATGGGTTCTCCAGCCTCTGCCTCACCCTGAAGGCACTCTCAGAAGGATGGCCTTGGACCATTACTTCCATTGTATGACTGAAGACAAGAAAAACTACCCCTTAAACTTAAATTCACATTAAAACATTAACCAATATTTAGATTCTCCCCGGGAGTGGAATTTGATGAGTGGGGAAGACTAAGGCATAAACTTAAGTGGGGAAAGAAAATGGGCAACCTGGAGCATCTCAAAGACAATTGCTTGTGCTACTTCACTGTTTTGTTCAAGTCAACTGAGAAAGCCAGAAATAAATACAGATTTGACTTTATCTGCTGATTATTTAAGAACTTTTGCTCATTTCTTCTTTACCTCTCTTTGGTCCACAGTTTTTAGAAGAGTCAAAATAAGAAAGTTATTTGATAGTGAGGTAACATGGTGGAAGAAAATTCCAGCAGGGCATAATAAAATGCAAGAAGTTCATCAAAAGGCTGATGAACCTTGGGGTTTCAGCAGGGCTGAAGATCTGCATATATTATTGCCTGCTGCCAGACAGCTGAAGGCAGTTCCCCCAACCTGATAATCTTTTACTGTTTACCAAACCTTACCTTTGATATGTATATCTGCTTTGCTATAGGGCAAAATGTGTGAATAAAAAGCCCAGGGTACAAAGATTCGGAGATTCGAAGAACTTAGTTGCTAAAGCTAAGCCTCCCCTGGATCCCCCAAAATGCCTCCCAAATTTGTATTTCATGTCTAGTCTCTTTATTAATTTGCATGTCAGCCCTTTCTCCAGATTCCTGAACCCTAGTAGATGCGGATAAGACCCCGGCAGTAACATTGCACAACTACTGAGAAACCAATCAATACTTTCTACCAACGTAATGTGTCATCCAACTTATGTTACCTTGTTCTGGTTTAATCCTGATCTGTTACCTGTAAAATAAGGACATGCAAAGATAAAGATAAGGACTTAAATACAGTGGGGCCTTGACTTACGAGTTTAATTCGTTCCATGACGGAGCTCGTAACTCAAATTACTCGTATGTCAAATCAATTTGACAAATGAATTTGCTGGGCTGATGTTGTGGCGTTCACTGTAACGTTCGTTGAGACAACTAGCGGTGGGGTATCTGAAGCTGGCTCGTAACCCGAATTTTAGCTCGCAATTCAAAGCAAAAATCGGCCGAGAGACGGCTCGTATCTTGAAAAGCTCGTTAGTCGGGACACTCATAAGTCAAGGCCCCACCGTATTCTTAAAAGTAATCATAAAAATGAAAGAGAAAATATTAAGTCACAACCCTCATTACGGCGCGTACACTCTGGTCTCGGCATTAAATCTGCCATTTCATGCCAGGGGCATCACTTTTCTGCAGACAGCTCTCCTCGACCAGACACTCCAGACATGTTCATCCTTCCTGTGTTGGCTTTTCCTGTTCATAATGGGGGCCTTGTCAATAGGAAGGAGTAGTTACTTGGCTCTTAAATTAATATTCAAGTGACCGAAGTTACAAATTTTAAAACCTGACTTTTATTACTTTCGGTCTAAGCTATGACAGTATTTACTAGTATAAAACAAGTAAAATAAGAATATAGCTTTCAAATTTTCTCTGACAAGTTTTTAGAAGCTCCAGTTGACAAACTAAATTGCTTAATCAGTCCCATTTATAAATTTAATTGATTAAATAGTCTTAATTTTAAACTGCATTTATAAATGTAATATATTGGAATTTATTTTTACATGCCTTCAAAAAGTTTCCTAGCATTTAAAGGTATCCTGTTACAATTCTAATCAAATAAATTTTAAAATATTGTAAATTGAGTTTTGTTACATATTCCAGTTCTCTTTACAAACTTAATCAACATCTCTTATGCCTTTCAACTTAAAATCTCAAGATTAAAATGTTACCCACTTTATAATGAAACCACAAGAAAATCTTCTAGGGTCAGAATGTGCTACATTCTCCTGAAGTAGCAAACATACTGGCCCTTTTTAGAGAAGCTTAATTTGGGTAGATGGAATTCAGCAACCCCTAGTCTAGGCTGGATTCAGCTAATCTCTTTGCTGCCTGATTGAATTCTGCATTCTTTTCCTACTTTTTTTTGTCTAGCTCTGTCCACAAAAGCCCCCTTTTTTCTAAACCAATCAGCCTTTTATTATGTAGTCCAAATTTTGTCCAAATCACAGTTACTCCTTAAAGTTGATGATTTAAACCCCCAAAATCCCTTTGAAATGCACATATACTAACTTGGATGGAAATCACATCACTGATTTAATCCTCACAACACCACCATCACCACACACACACAAGAAGAGGCACAAGGAGAGAACAAGCTATTATGCAATAAGTCTCAATGTTTTTTAAAAACATTTTTGTTGATATTTGTTTAGAATGCTCTGTGGAAAGAACATGAGCCTTTTTGTGAGCAGTTTTTGAAAGGCTTGTCTCCAAGGTGGTTACACACAAGATATTGCTAGGAGAAACTTTGTTGTACAAAGACAGTTAGAGCTGAAAGGAATTTGATGATCATTTGGTCCAACCTCGTGATGTACAAAAAGAAAAACTAAGCTCCAAAAGGAGGGAAGGAGGGAGGGGGAATTCCTTTGCAGAATGTCTTCTATGTTCCTGGCACTGTGCAAGTTAACCTTCAATTGGGATGCACGGGTGGTGCTTGATAATCCTTTTCCACTCTCTTTCTCCCTCAGACAGTTTGCAAATGTTACCATGCAAAGGGTGAACTCACTCAAGTCCACCCATCTCCTTGCCCTGTATTCTTGTAGACAAGCTGGCCTTCCCTTCCACTGAGTCAGTGGAAGTAATCACACATTCACTACCAAGTTTCGGTCAGACTCACATGTACCTAAATTCTTTGTGAAGAGAAGCCAAATTTCGGTGGACTGAGAGGTAAAAAATAAAAAGATAAGTAAATAGAGACCCTCTTTCTAGAAATTCAGAGAGGGGGAAGGAGCAAAGTGGGACATAAGTGGAGATAAGGGTGCAAGGTCAAGGGAAGGATGGAGAATGGAGAGAATTGAGCATGTTCATAGAAAACTAGGCAGAGGGTGCAGATACAGAGCAGAAAGGAAATGATTGACAGAGCAGGACCCCAGAGAAAGAGGGTGGGGCATAGGTTGAATTTGTAGGAAAGACAGGCATTTCATTCTACAAAACAGGAGGAAAGAAGGTGGAGATGGGTGTAAATACTTCTGAGGAGGTTAATGAAAGAACTGGTTCAGATGATGACCCTAGGGCCGTGGTCGGCAAACTGTGGCTTGCAAGCCACATGCGGCTCTTTGGCCCCTTGAGTGTGGCTCTTCCACAAAATACCAAGTGCGAGTGAGCATGGACAGTGCGATTGAAACTTCATGGCCCATGCGCAGAAGTCGGTATTTTGTGGAAGAGCCACACTCAAGGGGCCAAAGAGCCCCATGTGGCTCACGAGCCACGGTTTGCTGAGCAGCAGTTTTCTGACCACTGCCCTAGGGTCTGGGTTAAATGAAGAGGGGAATATAGAATGGGTGAACATGAAAGAATCTAGGATCCGAACACCTCCATGGAATTGAGGGCATAGATGAAATGGAAGGACAATGGAGCTTAAAATTTCAGGATGGGACAGTCCTCGGTGATGACACCATAGGGCAGGGCTGTTAAAAGTCTAGCATGGCAAAGTAGAGGCCAAGTAAAAACACTGGGCTTGAAGGTCAAGATCAGAGGAGCCAGTGGGTCAGGAAGGCCATTGCCTAGACTCTGAACTCACCCAGGTTAACAGTTTGCAGAATTTGGGGGAGACAAAGA
The DNA here is from genome assembly GCF_028538775.1 of Myotis yumanensis. Classification (NCBI taxonomy): domain Eukaryota; kingdom Metazoa; phylum Chordata; class Mammalia; order Chiroptera; family Vespertilionidae; genus Myotis; species Myotis yumanensis. The sequence continues at coordinate 126,035,072 of NW_027223754.1, read as the reverse complement.
TCATGAGCCTGCTGCCAAAATCTTTCATGGATGCACACATTGATCAGCAGGTTAGCACATGACAGAGATAACATAAGCATGAGATGTGAGCCTCAGAGTCAAAGATAATTTTATAGGAGAGGGTGGAACAGTGGTCTGGCAACAGCTTTGGAGAGCAAGGGAGACATTAATTCCAACTTCCAGCCTGGGGGGTGAAGGGTACGTGAGAAGGAGCCCCTTTTCCTTGAGAAAGATACAAGGGACAACTAAGGTCTTATTTGACAGAAGAAGACAGGAAAACTTTGGTAGAAATGGTAAGGATATAGAGACTCTGTTTATAATGGAACTAGAAGCCTGGTGCATGAACTCGTGCATGGGTGGGGTCTAGCTGGCCCACCCCAATCGTGGCCAATTGGGCTGGGCTGGCCAGGGGGAGGGGACACGGGTGGTTGGCTGGCAGGCCCTGACCCCTGGTTGAACTCCTGGTTGAACTCCCTGTTGAGGAGACAATTTGCATATTAGCCTTTGATTATATAGAATAGGTTCCAAAGGGCACGGTTGAAAGGTGAGGGAGATAGGGGACAAAAATCATCCTGGGATGGTATGATGTAATAGAATAAACACTAAAAAGGCCTGCATCCAAGGCAGTGGCTAAGGATGTGAGAGACAGGAGGCAGAGAGACCTCTGGCCTCAACTTACTAGTTGTGTAACCTTAAGGGAGTTTTTTGCTCTCTCTGTGCCTCAGTCTCATCATTCTGAAATGAAGATACTGCTAGTACTTACCTCAAAAGGTTGTGGCTTCTTTGAGGAGTAAATGTGTTAATATACATAAAGCACTTAGAAAACTTATCAGCAGATAGTCAGTCCCAAAGAAGCACTTGCTTTAGAAGGAAAAACATTCCCACTCCACTCCACACTTTCCCTCAAGTGATGGGCATCCCATTATATTAAATCCTGAACAATACACCTCCACTTCCTGTCACATGCAGCAAAAACCCAGCACGCAAAAAAAGGAAAGAAAGAACAGAAAAAGGTCTGTCAGAGTCATTGACAGATCTAATTTTTTGCAAATATATCCAATGGCATTTAACCATGATCTGTCCCTTAAAAGGAAAGAGAGATGAAAAAGTTGGTTTAAGACAGTAAGAATCTACAGCTATAAATGTTAAAGGTGGTCAGTCAAGAGAGGTATCTAGTATACAACTCAACAACAGCAAAAAATATCAAATAACTGAACTAAAATATGGGCAAAGAACTTGGATAGATGTTTTCCCAAAGATGATATACAGATCGCCAATAAGCACGTGAAAAGATGCTCAGCGTCACTAACCACCAGAGAAATGCAAATCAAAACCATAGTAAGTTATCACCCCACACCCATTAAGTGTTAGCAAGGATGTAGGTAAATTGCAACTCTTGTAGTCTGCTGGCGGCAATGTAAAATGGTGCTGCCACCCTGGCAAAAAGTACGGTAGTTTCTCAAAATATTTAAAATAGAACTTCCATGTGATCCAGCAATCCTACTTCCGGAATTGAAAGCAAGGACTAGAACAAACACTTGTACACCAATGTTTATAGCAGCATTACTCACCATAGCCAAGAACTGGAAACAACGCAAATGTCCATGAGCAGGTGACTGGATAAACAAAATATGCTATATACATAAAAAAGGATATTATTCCACCTTTAAAAGAAGGGAAATTCTGATACAAGCTACAACATGGATGAACCTTGAAGTCATTGTGTTAAGTAGAACATCCAGTCACAAAACAGCAAGTACGGTATGATTCCGTTTACAGCCCAGGAACAGAAGCAGTCAAATACATAGAAACAGAAAGTTGAATGGTGGCTACTAGGGGCTGGGAGTTGATGCTTAATGGGTATAGAATTCCAGTTCCGCAAGCTGAAAAAGCTCTAGAGCTCTGTTTCGCAGCAATGGGGTGACATTAACACCACTGAACTGTACACTTCAAAACGGTTATGATGATGAATGTTCCATTGTGTTTTTTACCACAATAAAAAAAAAGGAAAAAATAGTCATCTACCATCGCCTCTCCCCTCCCTTTACTGATGAGTAAAGTGAAACCCAGAGAAGGTAACCCACTCATTTAAGGTCACACAGCTCACTGAGGCAGAATCAGGACCAGAACCCGAACTCTGACCGCAGCTGTGGGGACGGGGGATGGGGGTGGGGGGTGGGAGGATGGGGATCCTTCCATGACATCGTGCTCTCCATGCCAGGTGCTGAGCTGGAGGAGATGATGACATGCTTGGTTTACGGGTAGTGACAGTGACAGACTGGTGAACCCAAAAGGGATAAAGATTCCACTCAGCGCTTGTCCATGCTCATGTGCTGTGCCCTTCCTCCATATCTTTTCAGGATGATTCCAACCAGCAGGTCTAAGAGGCCACACTGGAAATCTCAAGATACGCACAGCTCCTCTCCGGTTTGCGGCAGGCCCGAAAGCAGATGAGAGCAGCTTTTCTGTTCCTGGGCTGTTCCCCCTGTAATTTAAAGTCCAGACAGTTGCACCGGAAAACAGGAAGAAAATCTCAGGCCCAATTAAAAACAAGCCCTGTGTGGGGTCTCCAATGTCATGAGCAGAGCTGCTAGTTAAAACTTGCTCCTTTGAAACCGGTTCACTCCCGCCTGTCTGGGCTCAGAGAGGAAGTCTTTCCCCTTTTAGGAGTTTTCCTTTAGCTCCTTATTCTAAATTCCATAAAGGAGACAACAGCAAAAGCTGGCCCCAGCTCAGGAAACGGAGATGAAACCCAGACCTTTTTTTTTTTTTTTTAAAGGGTGAGGTCCATAGATTAACTTCTATTTTAATTCAGAAATTTCTATTGTATCCATGGAAACAATGAGTGTGGCTCAGGACCCCCACAGGACCTGGCTTGGTGATTCTAGAAATCTCTACAGGTTTAAAAATGTCCGAGCTGCAGCCAAAGGCCTCCCTCCCCGGGGCCCCTCCGGTCTCCTTGACACACAAACATCTCATGCGCACAACCCCCCTCTGAGCTCTGAAGGTGGTAGGAAGATCCTCCTTGTATCAATATGCCCTGTGATGAAGAACTAAATAAAACATTTTGGCAAGGACACTTCTAAAGATCTTTCCACTTCGGAAATATTTTTATTCCAGCAACCCCAGCGAGGCTGAACCAGGATGCCTATAAAAAGCCTTCTGTGTTCCCTTGAGCGTTCGTAATGAATCCTCAGGGAGGATGGAATAAGCTGGGGGTCAGGGACTCGGAGCCCATGCTCGATGCCGAGGCTGCCAGCTTGGCTTGGTGCACGAGTGGCAGTGCCGAGTGCCCCGAGCTCCCTCTCCTCCCGTAGGGGTGGGGTCTCTGTCCACACTCCCTAAGGAATTGGCTGTGCTCCTGGCTTGTCTGCCAGTGGGTCTGCTAGTTATCAAGCCGAGGGCGGGGTTACTTCCATGCCCAGTTTTGCAGATGCGCACAAGCACAGAGCCAAGGATCAGCTGAAACAGAAGGCAGGACTGAGCCGAGAAGCCCTCTTGACAAGACTCGGCCACGCTTGAGCTGTTCTTCCTGCCACGAGGCACCCCTGCCGTGTAAAAGCCAATGAGCCATTCAGGAAACACCATGTGCCTCCTGTTCAGAGCTGACCCTGGGAAACGAGGACTTTCCTGAGATGGCGCCAAGCATGAAAATGGGGAGAAAAGCCGCAGGGTCCTTAGCCCTGTGCAATACCACCCCTATTTGCACAGACAGGAGGTCAGGAGGTAAGAAGGCTTTGCTGCCTCCAGGTGTCCCGCCCTCCCACCCCTCCAAGGTCTTCCTCCACTAGTACACTTTCCCCAAACTTCAAGGACCATCTTCACAGCCTGAAACTAGAGGAACTGGCCTCCTAATAAAAATTTCCACCAGAGCCCTGACCGGTTTGGCTCAGTGGCTAGAGCGTCGGCCTGTGGACTGAAGAGTCCCAGGCTCAATTCCGGTCAAGGGCATGTACCTTGGTTGCGGGAACATCCCCAGTAGGGGATGTGCAGGAGGCAGCTGATGGATGTTTCTCTCTCATGGATGTTTCTAACTCTCTATCCCTCTCCCTTCCTCTCTGTAAAAAATCAATAAAATATATATTTTTTAAAAATTTCCACCCCAAAGTAAATGTTGGAGAAATGCTTTCTCTGAGCTGAATGATGTCCTCCTCCTGGTTCATGGCAAACCTAAAGGACTTGCAGGGTGGGGTCGCCTACAAAACTCTTACACCACCTTCATCACGCAGATGCCCGGAGGCCAGTGGACTATTTGAGACTCCTCCAGCAGCTGTGCCTTCAGGAACTAATTCCAGATGAATTTAAAAATCAATTATTTACCACCTTATCTGAGGAAACCAGGACTCAATATCCAAAGAAAATTGTGGAAATAGGGGCCCCAGGCAATGACTAGATCCAAGGCAGAGGAAGGGTGAGTGTCAGAGAAAAGAGAGGGCCAAGAGAAAGATCATTCCAAGGCAGAAGAGAAGAAACCAAAACTATTGATTGGGAGAAGGTGGGAAGCAGAAAATGAAGGAGAGCTGTTGGAGGGTTTCCAGGGAGGAAATCATTTCTCTGGCACAAGGCGTGTGTTTAAGGGCTAGGGAGAGAAGGCACCGTGTGTGAGCACTGAGGGAGGGTGTTGAATATTTTTACTGACTAGCCCTTTGGAAGACAGGAAAGGGAGTTGGGTCCATAATTATGCCATCCTCTTTATAAAGATGAGGTTGAAAAAACAAACATGGTCATTGAATCAAGACTTTTCTTTTGTTTTTAAATAAAGCAATTCCAGGCTTTCACAGGTAAGAAGCCACATGAGTTACAATCAGTACTGACTTAGAGGTCTTCCCCTCTGTGCAGTATTCATGAGCCAAATCTGAAGCCAGTGCTATGGAGAAGGAAGGGACCTGCCACTTACTGAGCGTCCACTCAGCTCTGGGCACTGGGCTGGGCTTTACATTCAGGACCTTTGAACTCCAGACTAATATAAGCAGCTGTCCACCCATAACTCCACTTGGATGTCTAAAGAAATCTCAGACTCACCCCAAACAGCTTTCCATCTTTCCCCCAAACTCCTGGTCCACCCAGTCTTCCCCATTCCGGTTGACAGTAGCTCCATCCTTTCAATGGCTCAAACCAAAAACCTTGGAGTCATACTTGACTCTTCTATTGCTCTCTTACCCTGTACCCGATCTGTCAAGAATTCTGTTGGCTCTACTTTCAAAGTATAATGCAGAATATCTCTACTTCTCCCTACCTTTATTGGCACCAGCCTGGTCCAGGCCAGCCTCATGTCTCACTCGGATATTGTAATGGTCTTTCTCGATCCTACCCTTGGCCCTTTACAATCTCTTTTCACTAGACAAAAGATCTCAGAGGATCTTTTCAACATGTGAGTCAAATCCTGTCACTCCACTGGTTAAAATTGACCAACAGCTTCCCATTCTACGTGGAGTAAAAGTTCAAGTCCTACAGTGTTACAAGGACCACCCATCTGGACCACACACATTCTCTCCCTAATGCCATCTGATGACATCCTTTTGCTCACTATGTTTCAGCCTCACAGGCCTCTTCGTTTTCTCTGGAGCAGGCAGGTCTCCATTTCAAGGCCATTGCACTGGCTGTTCCTTCTGCCTGGAATCCTTGTCCCCTAAATCTCACCCCAAGTCTTTTCTCAAACCTTAACTCAGTGAGTCTTTCTCAACTACCCCTCTGTCAGGTGGCAAAACCCCCCAAACATACTTCTAGCACCCTTTCCTGCTTTGTCTTCCAAAGCCCTTACACTGTATCTGTTCCTTATATCCTTTATTTATTATCTGTCTCTCTTGTCCAGAATGTAAGTTCCTGGAAGCTGAGATTTTGCTCACTGCTATATCCACATTGCCTAGAATGGTAATTGGCACACACAAAAATGTATGATGAGTGATGTGACACAACCTTGACAATCACCTTTTTAAAAAAAAAAAAAAAGTGGGTTTTTTTTTGTTTTTTTGTTGTTGTTTTTTTCCAGAAAGGAAGGGATAGAGAGAGATGGAAACATCAGTGATGAGAGAGAATCATTGATCGGCTGCCTCCTGCACACCCTCTTCTGGGAATTTAGCCCCCAGCCCAAAAATGTGCCCTGACTGGGAATCAACCTCCTGGTTGATAGGTCAATGCTCAACCACTGAGCCACACCAGCCAGGCATCTTGACAATCATTTTGCCTTTCACTGGCACCAGTTTGATAGAGACTTAAGCAGTCATTTTTTTTTATCTCTTTATGTCTAATTTTATTCTCTGTAAAATAGTCTGTGAGTTGATCATTCTAACTCAAGTTTATTCTTCACCCAGAGGCCCCATTCCAGCTTTGGAAGTGTGCACTTGACATCATGAGCTGCCCATGTATAATACTACAGGGTGTACGGAGTTGGACCGAGAATCAATTTATTACCCATGATTATATGAGGTAAAACCTTATGAAACTGCCATCTTTTAAGTATAAAATTATCAAATACTGACCATCTCATATGGTTCAATGTAATACTATCAGTAGAGCTAGGACTTAAAGTAAGCCTTTTGTCCAATTGCTATGAGAAGTTCTTAGAAAGCAGCACAAACAGGTGATAACCTATAAGACAGATTTTCTAAGTACACAGGAAATAAAAAACATAGAGTAGAGACATGCTCCATTGGAATCAAGCGCTCATCAGAGTTTAAGAATTATATGAAAATAAACCTTCAAAGCTGAGTCCCAATCCAATTTTTCAATAGAGAGTTAGAGGTATTATGATCCTAGAGGAAAACTATTACTCTTAAGTAGAGCTATTACATCTGAGGCTTTGTTATCATTGTCTCTCCTGAGTAAATGTCTCTTATAGAATCATAGTAATAGTGAAACTTCATCAAATTTCATGTCCATGAACTTGCTTTCTCTTGTTTCCACCTTTGTTCATGCTCATCTCTTTGGAATACCTGTCATCTAGCTGACCTCTAATCATCCTTTCCACTCCTACTCTCATCCCCATACAGGCTGGGTTAAATGTCCTTTTCTACTCTTCATAAAATTCTGTACATATATGTAAAGCAGGTCTTAACCCACTGTAGCAAAATATGTAAGTATACATTCATTTCTCCCCCTAGATCATGAGCTCCTTGAGTGTAGGAACATTCTATTTATCTTTGCATCCTTAATATCCACCTTAGTGTTTGTCAAATAGTAGGGGCTCAGAAATATTTAACAAAGGATGAGGAGTGTATTAGTCAGAGTAGGCTAAATGCAAGTCTAGTAACAAACAAGCCCAATTTATGCAAAGACTCATGCAAAATCTGAAACAGATGTGCTTGGTTGAACAGCTCTTCTCCACATAGTAACTCAGAGATCCAACCTTTTTTAAACTTTTGACACTGCCATCTTCAACATGTGTTCCCTAAGGTCACTACAAAGAGGAAACAGGACATGGTGAAGTTACTACCATGGCCCGAAGTAACACAAATGATTTCTGCTCCCATTCTATTGACTGAAATTGTCACATGGCACCAATTAGTCACAAAGAGGAAGGGAGCTTGTTGGGCAAGAGCACATACAATGGAAAGAGAACATGCGCCTTTGGTAGTCAGATAACTATCTCTGCCACAGGGAGAAGGGAGGAAGGAAAGGAGAGAGAAGAAGAGGGGAGAACTTACTCAATGCCTAAATATATTGCGAGCACTACATTTTAAGCCATATGCAAAGAATTCTGTTCAAATTTACTGCCAATTGGACCCAAACAGCTGTAGAAAGCAATTGAACAATTAGCTCAAACAGAACACAATAAAAAAAAAAAGTAAGAAAAAACCCATGGCAGTTTCATGTGTTAAGCATAGTCAAAAAGAGAAGTAATGCTTCAGACAAGGGTGTGGGTGTATTTATATGAGTTCTGTGCCTTACCTTGATAGAGGAGGGAGAAGAAGAGAGTGTTGGAAAGCTGCCAGATTGGAAAGGCTCTAAGGGGTGGAGGCTTATGGCGCTAAGGGAGAAGTATTATCAAGGGATACTACCTACCCTGAAGAAGACTTACAGTCTTCAGTATGAAAACTAAACCAAGGGAATTTGGAGGACATGAATAGATAATGACAGAGAGTCATGTTCATCAGGATTTGGAAGTGGGTGATGAGAAGGAGGCCACTGCCCATGGGAAAGACAACCACTTTCCAGGTGGTTGTATTCAATGAGAAAATGTGGTGTCAGAAGAGAGGGAGTGACAGTAAGAACATCTGAGGTAGGGACAAATAACTTCCTCAAGATCCATTTCTCTTCTTCCTGGCACACGGCCTCCTTTCCAGTTCAGCATTACCAACTCGATGGAATATGAACAGAAATGATATGTACCACTTTCAGACCCAGCCTATAAAGTCCTCCCATGGGTGCTGTTCTATGATTTTTCATCTTCTTCCAGTTGGATGCAAATGACAATGAAGTCCTATGTTTTGGTGATGCCACAGATAGAAAGAGCCTGGGTCCTTGAGTGACTGCATGGATGAGGGCCTCCTTCCCTAACTGAACATGTGCCAGGACTATTAAATGAGTAAGAAATACATTTCTAATGTATTATGGACACTATGATCCATCACCAATTCTATTTCAATAAAGGACTTGTTACCCCGGCTGAGGGGGTACTGTCAGCAAAGAGCCTTCAGCTGTCAGCCTCTTCAGGAACTGCTTTAGCTAAGAAAGTTGCCTCAACCAGGTTTATACCCTCCTGAGGAAAGCCCACATCCAGGGATGAACTGCTATGAGTGCATGACCAGCCGGGACTTCTCTAACAAGCAAATTTAACTTCTGTGGGATTGGCCAAGATTATCATCACTTGCCCCTCAACTTGTATGCAACACGACCCATACAAGACAATGGTAAAGGCCCTTGTTGTTGAGTGTGGGGGCAACTGGCATTTTGTCACTAACTCTGAGACTGAGTTTATCTCCCAGACCTATTGGTCTGCCTTAGAGTAAAACAGTGAGAATGATCTGGTGTGCTCTGGGGAGAGACTTCCTCCCACTCAGCCTGGGTTAGGCTAAGGTCGAAGGAAATATTGGCGAAGGCTGCCAAGTGCACAGCCATTCATGAGTGCTTTTAACTGGATGCTTTTACTATGTCTTCTGTGCATGGAATGTCTCTGCTGAGAAATGTTTCAGGGGTAAAAGATTTTCCTTATTTGCTACTCATTTTATACCAAGTTAACTGAATATTAACTATGGTAAGTGATGACATACACCATCTCATTTCGTGTTTGAAGCTATCTTGTGAGAAAGGGATTATTATTATTTACTATGGTAAAAGATACATAATATAAAACTTATTTTGAGTGTACAATTCAGTGACATTAAGTATCTTCACATTGTTGTATAACCATCACCATGATTCAATTTCAGAGCTTTCTGATCTTCCCAAACTAAAACACTGTGCTTATTATTTTAACTCCCCATTTCACCTTCACCCCCCCCTCCCCACTCCCCCCAGGTTCTGGCAACCACTATTCTACTTTATGTCTCTATGCATTTGCCTGATCTAGGCACCTCTTATAGTGGAATCACATAGCATTTGTCCTTTTCTGTCTGGTTTAGTTCACTCAGCTTAATGTTTTGAAGGTTCATCCATGTTGTAGTATATCAGAATTTCATTCATTTTTGTGGCTGAATGTATAAATAGGTATGTATATACCATATTTTGTTTATCCACTCATCTGCTGATGGGCATTTGGGGTGCTTCCATCTTTTGGCTGTTGTGAATAATGCTGCTATAAATACTGGTGCATAAGTATCTGAGTTCCTGCTTTCAATTCCTTGGGGCATATATCTGGAAATGGGATTGCAGATCATATAGTCATTTAATTTTTAATTTTTTGAGGAATATCCATACTCTCTTCCACAGTGACTGTACGATTTTATACTCCCTCCAGCAATGCACAAGAGTTCCAATTATCTACATCCTCAGAAGATATTATTACCTTATCTCCACATTAGTCAGAAAACTGAGACTGAGAAATGATGACTTGCTCACAATCACACAGCTTCTAAGTAGCTGATCCTGCATGAGAAGCTGAGATTCTTTTTTTTAAAGTGCACAAGTTTTATTTTTCTTTTAATGTTGACTATTTTTTTTTTTACATTTTATTGATTTTTTACAGAGAGGAAAGGAGAGGGATAGCGAGCTAGAAATATCGATGAGAGAGAAACATCGATCAGCTGCCTCCTGCACACCCCCCATTGGGGATGTGCCCGCAACCAAGGTACATGCCCCTGACCAGAATTGAACCTGGGACCCTTCAGTCCACAGGCCGATGCTCTATCCACTGAGCCAAACCGGTCAGGGTGAAACTGAGATTCTTGACTCCAAGTCACACTTCCTGGGCCCCACAGTGCCCTCAGACGCAGAAGAGCAAAAATAGAATTCTATGAAAACCTAAAGAAAGCAGAACTATATCTGGGAAAGGATTTATTTCTGGGAATTACCACCCTAGTTGTTCTTTTAATAGTGACAGCTCCATGTATACTGCTGGGAACTCTTGGAGTAGAAATGTGTGTACTTCATTGATAAAAGTCAAAGAAAACATTTCATTCCTTCAGCCAGTCACCACTCATTTACTCAACAACTATTTGTTGAATGCATATTAGATGCCAAGCATGGTTTTTAAGGGCTATGAACAAGTCTGCCACAGTTCCTGCTCTATGGAACTCAAATTCTAGAGAAGAAGACAGGCAGTAAACAGAAAAAGAAATAATTTGGACCACTTCAGTGTTATAAGTGCCCTCAAGGGTATCAATGGGGTGAGGGATAGAGTAACAAGGTAGGGGAGAGGGAAGGTGACTTTATACAGTGAGACCTCTCTGGAAAGGTGACATTTAAGCTGAAACCTAAAGTTGAAAAGGTACCAGCCACGTGAAATCTAGAGAAAGAACATGTGGGCATGTGAAAGAGCAAAGGCCCTGAGGTAAAAATAACTAAAATGTTCTAAGATAATCAGGGTGTCACTCTGGTGGGACCACGGAGACGAAGGTTGGAGAGTAGAGAGAAATGTAGTTAGACAGCAGACCCAGCACCAGATCAATGGGTCTTATAGTAATGATAGCTAATGTTTGTTGAGCACTTACTATATGTCAGATACTATTCAAGCAATTTATATGTGGTAGTCATTTAATCATCACAAAAAATCCTATAACTAAATACTATTATTATCCCCACTTTGCAGATGAGAAAACTGTTGCCCAGAGTGGTTATGTAACTTTCTCAAGGAGATTGGCTGGTAAAGTAGTAGAGCTTAGATTTAAACCCAGGAAATCTGGATATAGGGCAGTGATGGCAAACCTTTTGAACTCAGCGTGTCAGCATTTTGAAAAACCCTAACTTAACTCTGGTGCCGTGTCACATAGAGAAATTTTTTGATATTTGCAGTCATAGTAAAACAAAGACTTATATTTTTGATATTTATTTTATATATTTAAATGCCATTTAACAAAGAAAAATCAACCAAAAAAATGAGTTAGCGTGTCACCTCTGACACGCATGTCATAGGTTCACCATCACTGATATAGGGCCTGAGTTTATAATCACACCACTCTATAGCCATCCTGTGGTCAGAAATTTAGATTTTATTCTAAGAGAAATGAGATTTCATTGAGGGGCTATAAGCAGGGTAATGGAGGCCCTGTCTTATATTTTGAAATGATCATAATGGTGGATGCATGGAAGAAATTGGGAGGCAGAGAGACCAGTTGAAGGCCATTATGGGAATCTAGATGAGAGATAATGATGGTGTGGATGAGGAAAGTGATGGTGAGGAGATACAAAACTAGACATCCTTGGGATACCTTTTCCAAGTAGAGTTGTAGGGGCTTGTTGATGGCATGGTTATGGGGGTGTGGGGAAGAGAGCAATTCAGGTTTAAGAGATGTTTACCAAGTTGGGGAAGAGCAGGGTGTGGAGGGGATATAACAGCACCCCCACTTCTTGTTGGAGAATACCTCTTTCTTTTGGGTTATAGTCAAGCCAAGAGTCTTGTGAACTAATTCCATTATATATTTTCCCCTGGGGATGTGAATCTTGAGCAGAAGGACAAATTTCAGTACCCTTAGGGGCCCTCCTAATAATATTTCCCTCTATAAGATAATTGCTGTGCTTCCTGCGTTCCAAGCTCAGGACTCCAGCCTCCAATTAATTCTGTGAGTCCCAAAGCCTTCTCGTATGTTCCCTCTGCCTAAATTAGTCAGTGCCAGTTATTATGGCTTATAACCAATACAAGAAAGTACAAGTTGCAGATTGGGTAGGGAAAGACTACTCAAAACCAAGGGGTTCATTTTAGATAGGTCAAGCTTGAGATGCCAGTGAGATATGTCAAGGAGGCTATTGGATATATGCACCTGGAGTTCAGGGTTAAGGTCTGGGGAGAAATAAATTTGGAAATTACCAACATGTAGATGGTATCATACTAACATGTAGGTGGTCTTTTGCTAAAAGCATCTTGAAATTCTTTTGGTTAAATATTCTTTTTTTTTGTCTAGGAATCTTGATGGGGGTGTTAATCAAAGTATCAAGCCCTCCTCTGCCCAAGTAGGGATCTCAGGACTGGACAGTCAGCATATGTCATCTACCTGGCCACAGTACTTCTTAAGGGATACTCAAATGGATTTAGGCCAATGCAATAAGAATCAGCCAAAGGATTTTTGATGGAATAATTGGGAACAAAGAATTCTTTTGGGGCCATAACCTGATGAGAATGAGGTCAAGAATGAAAGAAACAGATTCAAGTGACCAAGGGAGAGAGAAATGTGCTGATGCAGCATGGAGGCCCTTGACACTGTCATTCCTAAAATTAACTTCATAATTATGTGAATCAATAAATCCCCTTTTTTGCTTCAAGTAATTGAGTGGAGTTTCTGTGACTCACAGCCAAGTGCTTTCTGACAAAAACAAACAACATTTAAAGCCTCACACTTGGATGACATGACACAGTAGGTAGAGAGAACTGAGCCACAAAACGTAACAATTAAAGGTCTAATAGAAGAGAGGAGCTAGAACTTCAGAAGACTGTCTGTTGTTTTTGATGACAAATGAGACCAGAAAAATAAGGTAAATTCATTGTATTGCAGGAAGAAAATCTGTTGGCAAAATTTTGATGTTTTTTAAATTGAGTGATGGGGACATAGTTTGAAAATTCTCAAATAAAATCTCTCTTATGTTTGAAAACTTAAAAATTCACTTTATGACATGGTGCTGCCACATCATTCCTGTATTCAAAGGACAGTGCCTCTTTGCTGGAACTCCACTGCCGCTGAGTCATGCCATCCGGGAGAGCTATGGCTACCTGCCATTTCCTGGCACCCAGGTTTCTGAGATGCGGGAATTGAGGGGTTTTGGCCAGGAAAAGTCAGACATGTGTGGACTGTTTGTAAATGTGCATGAGCTCTCTGTGGTTTCACTGCTCAAAGACGGAGCCTTCACTCAGGCTCTTTTGGCCCCTGAATTCACTTTCAATGAGACAAATTGGTGTCTACCACCCAGGCTCCCCATTCCTAACAGCAGCCAGCCTGGCATCTTTGGCTTCAAATGGGATTGTTCTGGTTTCCATGTCAACAAAAGGCTCTGCACCAAATTGACAATTTGAGCAAATTGTACAGTCAGGAGTGGTGAGATGATGAGTTCTACCCAAAAGGGAGCTGAGAGTGGTGGCTCTGGAGTGGGAAGACAGTCTGAGAGATGGAAGATGAGTAACCCTAGGACATTGACAAATGGAAGGGTCTGCGGAAACAGTCAAAGAAGAGTCTGCAATTACAAGCAAAGTCTGCCTAGCCCGTGTGGCTCAGTGGTTGAGCATGGGCCCATGCACCAAGAAGTCACCTGGGTTGTGGGCTCAATCCCTAGTAGGAGGTGTGCAAGAAGTTTTGTAAATTGTTCCCTCCTGCTATCCCTTTGGGCCTAGGAATGGTCATGGTGCCCCATGATTACCAACTCCAAGATACTGTTTTACTCTCCCTGTGAATTCTTATGGTTTTCTTATGCCTTGTCCAGACCTTAATAAAACATCTTTTTATTAAAAGCTACAGTTTTCCCAATTTCCGTGTATCATCTACTTCTGCTGGGCCCCTGACTACTACCTACCCTCTCAGAGACCTGTGGAAAGACAGCCACTGTCCTGCATGAGCCTGCCCAGTCAGGTCACTGTGGACAGACCAGGCATGAGCAGCTGACCCCAGCTGACCCAACTAAATCAACCAGAGACTCTGCTGGGAATTTGGAATAGAGCCCCAGAGGCTGAGCGACTGAACCAGAGGAGAGCTCAAGAATTGTAAGATCACGCAGAGGTAACGGTGCCATAGCAACCCAAAGCTCTGAGCAAGCTGAAGCTATATTGGTCTGGAGAAAAAGGAACAGATGCAAGTACATCATTTATTAATGTTGTAAAGGCTTTAATATACTCAAGACAAAAATGTGTTCTAACAATATACAAGCTAATGTAAAATAATCTAATGTGGTTTTCACAATCATTAAACTATGTCATTAAAGTCCCCAGAAATACTGTGCCTACCAAAGTCATATGAAAGAGATCATGTCTAAATATTTACTGCACAAAAAACAAGAATGCTAACTCATTATGTAATCTTGTTAATATATGTGTGTTTGGTGGATATGGTGAGGAGTAGGTAATGCTATTCAATAAGCTGCGGTTATCCATTAGTGATTTTAAATGAGACCACTATTGAAATACAATGGAATGGAAAAAGAAGGGAAGGTATCATGGTTCTAAGAGTAAATATTGTTTTGTAAAACTTCTATTTCAGTGATACATATACTGGATCATAATGTAAAATGTATTACCACAGGATCAAAAACGGTTGAAAAATTCTGGTAACTGAACTCTGTGTGGTTCAGAAAGTACTCTGATAAACTATCAATAAGGAGACCAAAAGGGAAGAAAACACAGTAGAGTATAAATAATTTTTCTAACATCTATAGGAATCATATTTTGAGACTCAATATGCCCTTCCACTGATGGTTTTATGTTGGTACTTGTTACTAAGTTACTATTTCATTATCTTCCTTCTCACCCCTTCCTTTTTTGCAAACTGGAAGAAAGGACTTGACAGTACTGTTATCACTCAGTCATCTCCCAGTCCTGGAACATCAAAGCCTCCAGACAAAAGTCTGATACATTTCTGCAACATTATCGGTTCACAAAGTCATAATATCTGCACCACAATCAATAATAGGAATAAGGTATTTTAAATTCCACATATGCATTTCCATAACCACACATCATATGATCACTGGAATGTCCCATAGACAGTGGTCTCATGTCAATTTTTTCAAAGACTGCATATTTTTAAAAGGAGATATTGTTACATTATTCTTTATATTATTTTTAGATGGTATTTTTATTTTAAATATAAGAATGTTGATTGTAATACAGAGTCATAATAAATGTTACCAGCTGTAATGGTTTATTTTAATTTTTTTGCTAATCCTCACTCGAGGATATTTTTTCCTTTGATTTTTAGAGAGAGTGGAAGGGAGGGAGAGAGACACAAAGAGAGAAACATCAATGTGAGAGAGACACATTGATTGGTTTTATTCCACATGAGCCCAGACCAGGGCCAGGGATCAAGCTGCAACCAAACCACGTGCCCTTGACATGAATCAAACCCTGGACCCTTCAGGCCGTGAGCCAACGCTCTATCCACTGAGCCAAACCAGCTAGGGCCCTGGCTGTGATGCTTTAAATTCTGGTCTCCCAAAGATATAACCACTTGGAACTTCAGATGTGACCTTATTTAAAATACGGGTCTTTGTGGATATAACTAAGATAAGGGTCTCAAGATGAGATCATCTTGGATTAGGATGGGCCTTAAATTCAATCACAGGTGTCTTTATCAGAAACAGAAAAGGAGAAGACACAGGAGAACGCCATGTGAACACAAAGGCCGAGACTGGAATTATGAAGCCCCAAAATAAGGAATGCCCAGGGTTGCCAGGAACCACCAGAAGCTAGAGCAGCATGGGCTGGATTCTGCCTCAGAGCAAACATGGGAGCAGGGCCCTCCCAACGCCTTGGTCCTGGACTGTGGTCTTCAACTGGGAGAGAATAAATAGTGTTGTCGTAAGCCAACAACATTGCAGTAATTTGTTATGGCAGCCCTAGGAAACTAATATTCCAGCTGACTAATTTACTTATAGCTTAAATCAATACAAAATACCACTGAAAGTAAACTTCAATTGAAAACTGAAAAAAAAAAAACACCCACATATAAATGCACCTGCACAGTTCAGTCCCATGTTGTTCAGGGGTCACCCATATAAATGTATATATATGTGTGAACCCATACACACATATATATTCTTCCACATGAACCACACAATCTGTTGAAAAGCAGACTTTTATTAAATTGTGAAGATTTTAAAAAATTACACCTGGTATTAAAATTTTAAGATGAAACTTTAAATTTTTCACTTAGTTTTGAACAATTTCAAAACTTTTAATAACAAGTACATCTTACTCCTATAATGTACAAAATGAAAGTGTTAAAAAAAAGAATTAAAAAAGTAAATAAAAGTCACACCGATTTTATGTTTGATTCTTCTGGCACTTACTTGACTTACATCCTTCATTTAAAGGGTGTTGGCGACTCAAGGAAAAAGATGGCAGTGTAGGTAAAGCCTGTACTCACCGCCTAGAGCAAAGTGAGCCTGGAGCAAGTTATTTTTGCAGTGGGGGATGGAGGGAAAGCAAAGGTGAGAGACATAAGTAAAATCAGAGTGTCTAGGAAAAATTAAAGGGAAGATATCCTAAAACTTCCAGGAAATCTCCACCAAAGCAAAGAAAAAAAAATGCCTCTATTATTCTGTGAGCAACAAACCAAACTGAATTGGGGTCTCAGACAATTCACTCATATGATTGTAAAGACAGACAGAAATTCCCAGATTGGAGAGAGTTCCCCTGAAGACTCCCAGATTGGAGAGGGTGCAGGTCAGGCTGAGGGACCGCCCCCCCACTCTTCCATCCCCTACTCCTCATCCCCCTGTGCATGAATCTTCATGCACTGGGCCCCTAGTAGTTCTATAATGTCAGGTACATCACAAAGACTAAATAAGAGACAACCTATTATTATTATTACTAGAGGCCAGGTGCATGGATTCCTGCAAGGGTGGGGTCCCGAAGGTGGGGGGAGCCTCGGACACCATCGGCCCTCTGGGCGGGCGGTGGGATGCCCTTGCTGGCCCAGGATCCGGATTCATCCCACTGACATTCATGCCGGTTGTTGGGAGCCACCTGGCAGCCACTTTTATATCCTTTCTTCCTTGTGGAGTGTCTAGGGAGGGGAAGCAGCTTCAGTGCCCGAGGTCGACTTCCAGGAGGCCGTTGACACTGTTGGGATCATGCAGGTAGCACTGGTCTGTAAAATGCCTGGCCCATTCTTTGGAGATTGGACCTGAAGGACTTCTGAGGGAGTGAGTGACTGCTGCTGGGCTGGGCTGATGGGCCACCAGGACCAGTCTGTCGGTGCTCCCACTGTGGGAGTGCACTGACCACCAGGGGACAGCTCCTACATTGAGAGTCTTCCCCTGGTGGTCAGTGCACGTCATAGCAACTGGTTGACCAGTTCCAGTCATTTGGTCGTAAGGGTCACTTAGGCTTTTATGTATATAGATAAGCAAAATAAATGGCTTTTAACCTTCCTGTAATTCAGGAACTACTAAACTAGTAAAGTTGTGGGTAGACTGCACTTACGGAAATAAGGGAGCAACAACAACAACAAAAAGAGACTCCTTTGCTTGGTCATGATTCTAGCTGCCTCTATATTTGCATTCCCCCAGAGACTTTTGCGTAATCAGCTCTCCAGAAGCTGCACTTCTTCGGGAGGAGCTAACTCTGGCAAATGCAAAGAGGTTTCCGGGGTGTGAGCCATATGGAAATGCAGTGCTTTATGGAGACTCAAAAGTCTCTGTCTATTCACGACGCATAATCTCAGTTGAGGCAATAACATTTTCTAGCAAGGGAAAGCTGCATCTCTTCAGCCTTGAAACATACAATGCCCAGAGGAGCGCCTTGGGTGCTTGTACTGGCTACAGAATCTATAGACAGTGGCTGAGTCTTGTCTGAAGGAGCAGAAGATAACACCACCAGATGCCTGACCGACTCCAAAGGCAGTGTTCTCTCTGCTCTCTGACTGAAGCCTGGAGCAGCATTGCAAAGACAGGAGCAGTTACCCTGGTTCTGTCCCCTGACCATTTCATTCCAGGGTGTCTAAAACTCCTTTGCTCCATTTCCCCATCTCTGACACAGAGAGGAAAAAGTCCATGCACTCTTAACTCTTCTGCTACGTCAGAAAAGTAAATAAAATAATCCAAGTTCTTTGGAAAAATTTTTTTTATAATCCCAAGATTTCATTAGTATGTGATTATGAAGGCAAGGGTATACTGGGGAGGAAACTTCAGTAGGTCAGACTGATAATAGAAACACTGATCTGAATGAGCAAAAATGCAATGCATAGATTGTGCTTTTAAAAATGCAGGCATGTGATTTCCAAACCTGCTATGATTTTAGAAACCAAGTAGTACTGGTACTTTACTTAGCAAGGGACTAGAAAATATGATGTATATTTGACATTATTTATATACTTAATTAGTCTGAACATTTTTCTTATACTGCTTTTTGTATTATTAATTTACTCAATATGTTAAAAAGGTTTTCCTAAGCAAATGTGACTTCATTTCCTAAGGTTTTCCTAAGCAAATGTGCACCTGTTTTGAATTCCAAATATTGGTGTATTTGAGCTTAATATGGAGTACCTCAGGGTCAGGTTCCAGGGCCTTTTACTTAGATCTACTGGGACATCCCAGCCTACCATGTCTTGGCTGTGTATCACTGGCCAGATTATTTAACTACTCTGTACTTCCATTTTCTTAAAGATAAAAAAAATAATAATAATCTCAGTTCCTCATAGTAAGTATATTATACATTTTAGCGTTTATTTATTTTCCTTGAAATTACCTCTAGGAATTTTTTAAAATATATTTTCTTATTGATTCCAGAGAGGAAGGGAGAAGGAGAGAGTGGTAGAAACATCAATGATGAGAGAGAATCATTAATCAGCTGCCTCCTGTATGCCCCCTACTGGGATCAAACCCACAACGGGGTTGTGCCCTGACCCGAATCAAAGTGTGACTTTATGGTTCATAAGTCGATGCTCAACCTACTGAGCCACACCAGCCGAGCCCTGTAGGAATTTTAACGTGTGGCATTTACAGTGACATTGTCCTATGGGATGATATCATGTAGAAGGATTCTGCAGTGCTTTTAGTTTAAACCTGTGTCCTTTATACCTTGCATTATGCAAATAACTCTGGGCAAGAAGTTAGAAAATTCGGGTTTAAGGTCCAATCCAATGTAGCCATCAACTATGTGACCTTGAATGTATCACTTCAACCCTCTAGACCTGTTTCCTCAAAATAAATAAATAAATAAATAAATAAATAAAGTGCACTGATTGCATTACCTTAAGACAGAGGTTCTCAACCTGTGGGTCGTGACCCCTTTGGGGGTCGAATGACCCTTTCACAGAGGTCGCCTAAGACCATCGGAAAACACATATATAATTATATATTGTTTTTGTGATTAATCACTATGCTTTAATTATGTTCAATTTGTAACAGTGAAATTGGAGGTCACCACAACATGAGGCACTGTATTAAAGGGTGGTGGCATTAGAAAGGTTGAGAACCACTGCCTTAAGACAACTTAGTGTACTAGAGAGAACTCAGGAGCAAGTCAAAACTTCAAATTCGAATTCTATCACTTGTTGGGTGTAAAATTTACAGCAAGTCATATAACCTCTTGGAAACTCAGTTTCCAGGAAAATGGGTAGAGTAATATAAGAAACCAGAGGCCTGGTGCATGAATTCATGCATGCATAGGGTCTGGCCAGCCCACCCCAATTGGACTGGGGGGGCAAATCAGGGTAGAGGTGGCTGGGGGAAGGGGCTGTGGGTGGTTGGCCGGTGGGCGGCACCCCCTGGTCAAACTCCCAGTTGAGGGGACAATTTTCATATTAGCCTTTTATTATATAGGATACTCTTCTCCCAGGCTGTTGTGAGCATGAAATTATATAATGAAGAAAGAACCTTATAAACTATAAAGCACTAAATAAGTGTTTGGTAATATCATCAATAAAATTCTAATTAGTCTAATTTTTGTGTCAAATTTTATTATTTTCCTATCATCTGTTACAAGTCCTTGTGCTCCTGAAAGTTGGAACCAGACTATAAATTTGTACTTTTTTGGTACTCAGACTATTTACTATAAACAATATCTTCCCTTAGTTAAGGTAGGAGCTATACATTTTCAATTTGTCCCTGAGTCATTATCCCAAGCATGAGTCTCTCTATGAGTGAATAAATCTAAGAATTAGCTGTTTACCATTTCCCCTTCTTTGTGCAAATATCTCTGCAGATATAACCTAAGAAATAACTTGCCTCTGTCTTGGCATTTATTACCATTTTAAAGGGTCTGTTATAGAGGAAGAGGGCATCAAAAGATCATCCTCATAAATAAAGGATGTGTGCATATAGCTCCCCTCACCCCCCCCCCCCCCCCCCCCCGCCACACACACACACATACACACGAACATCAAACAAACTCGATGCTCTAACCAGAAAAGCACTTTCCCACCACTGGGCCCTTACTCAAGCAGTCCCCTCCACCTGGAATTCCTTTTCCTCGCATTTCTACCTGTCCAGTCATACCTAGAAAATTCGGAGCTTCGTTAAAAATCTCAAATTTTTCAATGGGATGTATTGAGTGGTTCTTTGACCTATCAATAATCTTTCAGGTAGCTATTACATTTTTAAAGATGATGAAAGTGACCAAAGAGCATTAAATGATTTGTTCAAGTGCACCTTTGTGGAATTTGTGGAAAAGTTTAAATCATGTACTTTTCCCCCAGTATGTCAGGTATATGTTCTCAAATCATGTAGTCTGAACACTCCCCCATCAGTCCAGTTTTCCTATAATGCATATATAATATCACATGTTGCCCTGTACTATGGAGTTCCTTGTGAATAGATTTCTTCCTCTGCAGAGAGTATGTCCCATAGAACAGTAACCATTCCATTTGCCAAATCCCTCATATCTTTATTACTGTGTATTCATTGGTTAGGAGCAAAAATAGAATATTGGGACTAGCTATAGTAATAAGAAATATTAACCATGCTCTGTTAACCATGGTTGCCTTGTTCTGATTAAAGAAAGGACATTCTAACCTGGTTGGGAGCTGTACACCTCCCAAGACCTGGGAGTCAACCTTGGAATGTGATCCATTCTCATTCAAGAACTGCCTATTATCACGGAAAGTTTAACAACCTTGTTGCCCAAACAATGGAGTCCCACCCCAGTCCATCTTGCCTACTTCCCCATGCCTGTAATTCTTAATTCCCTTTGTAACATTTATCCTACCCAATTTAAGCAACTGGCCTATGGGGGGTTAGAGAGCAGATTTTTGTGGAACCTGCTGCTCTCCCATACTGTTGGCATTATTGGAATAAATGCTCATATATGATTCAACCCTGTCTCTGCTTAATTAGCTCAAGTAGTGATAGGCAGCCTGGACCCATTGATTATCTAGTTCAGTGATGGTGAACCTATGACACGAGTGTCAGAGGTGACACTCGAACTCATTTTTTTGGTTGATTTTTCTTTGTTAAATGGCATTTAAACATATAAAATACATATCAAAAATATAAATCTTTGTTTTACTATGGTTTCAAATATCAAAAAATTTCTATATGTGACACGGCACCAGAGTTAAGTTAGGGTTTTTCAAAATGCTGACACGCCGAGCTCAAAAGGTTCGCCATCACTGAATTCTAGTTACACATCCAGCTATTGAAAATTTTTTTTAAATTGCAGTAAAACATCCCAATGATATTTCATACTACCTTTTTATGAATGAACCCAGTTTTGTGTGAGTCCACTTTGATTCTCATTTAAGAAAGATCTTCTGGAAACATCAAAAGCACCAATGTAGACTCAAGAGATGATGAACCCCAGGGCCTACCACTACCTTCTGCTAGTTCTGTAATTCTCAAACACTAAGCTCCCTTGGAAGAAAACAAGGAATGATGGGAAATCCCTTCTAGAAAGCTTTGGGGGCAGGGTGACCTGTCCTTGACATATCCTGAGTTAACTGTGTTCTGAAAGCCCAAGGCCATTTGCAACATGATTTTAATGACTGCCATTACTACTACCCAATAAAAACCATCGTTGGCCTGATGTGATTATGCCTCTGTTGTGCAGTGTCATCAAACTCCAATGTGTGACAGAGCATATGGTCTTTGCCAACAGCATTATTCATCAAAGGAGGATAAAAATCGCAGTAGCACCCTGCTTTTCACAGTAGGTGATGGCTTTGGGCAAGACACAGCTTCAACTCAGAGATGCAGCCCCCGTTTTTTTTCCCCACAAAGTACTTCATAAAAGTGAAAATGGAACACATGCTGAATGGGATTTTCAGAATAATGAAAAGCCTATAATTAGAAAGCAGTAGTTAAAATTATATTACCCTGAATGAGCAAAGCATAGTAACAAGTTGATGCAATTACTAATTTGGCTTCTCTGGCGATAGAAGCAAGCAGTGCAATTAAGTCTTTAGTCTTTATTTTTTCAGGGGACTAATGAAAGGGAAATAAATGAGCTGGATCCCCTCTGCCCACCTCTGCCTCTGCTGTGCCATTAAGAGACAGGCTCCCCACCTCCCTCTTTCCATCTCAGCTGAAAAATAAAACGGGCCACCAGCTGTGAAATGGAGTATATGCCCCACAACTTTTCACCTGGAGTAGAAACCCTCATTTTTGACAAAGTTTGCCCAGAAGTTTTGCGTCACTGCCTGGCAGCTTCTTATTCTCTCATGAGCCTGCTCACTCTGTTGTATGTGGAATAATACCAGGTGTCTGACCAGTGAGGTCAGCCCAAACCTGGGTTCAGCAACCCCGATTCTTGGGTTCTGTCTAGGAAAGAATTCAGAGCCAAAACCCAAACTGTAAGAGAACATTTATTTGTAAAATTAGAGAGGTAGAAGAAGTAATTCCTAGAAGAAATGGGCTGGGGAAACAAGGTATAGAGGTAAAGGAAGAGCTCTTGGAGCTTGGGAGTGAGGAAGCTAATGGTAAAGTGCCTGGGATAGGGAGGGGGAGGAGAAAGGGAAAGGCAAGGGCATGCTCCCAGGACCAAGAGCGCACTGGGTCCTCCTAAGGCAGTGGTTCTCAACCTTGGCTGCACATTAGAATCACCTGGGAATCTTTTTAAAATCCTGATTTCTGGGCCTCATCCTCCGGAAATTCTGTTTCTTTGTTACTAATGTTGTGGCCCCACCCCATAACAAAGGTTGAGAACCACTGGTTTAGACACTCATTATTATAAATGACCAACCAAACTCAATTAATGGTTGGCCAATTCTGACACAAAATAGTAACCTCTGGGTAATCATTTTGACCAACCTAAATTACACATTTCTGATTCAACAGAGGTAATAGATGAGAAAACCCAAGACTGTGTGTTAATGGGACATAAATTTATAAAACAGTGAATTTAGATTCATAAACAGCAAATCAACCTGTATTTTACTGAATCTAAGGTGCCTCTGATCATGACACACCAGTATTTAATCTGTCATGGAGGGAAAAGAAACACCACTTAAACCATGACATCATGTTTTCTTATTGGAAATTCTCACTTTCTTGTTACGTTAAATTTCTTTGACATAAATATGTATTTATTAAACATTATGTAACTATGATATGCATGCACAGCAGTGACCACAGGGTCATGTCTACCATCGACCAACATGGACTTTGGTCCATCAGTTGTAAAACACACCGTGACTTCAAGGTTGTTAAACTGTAAGAAAATGGGCATTTCAGCATTGATAAAATATGGTACCTGCATTTTTCAGGTGAGGCTCTCCTGCAATCACCACAACTTCTCCTCACCTGACATCAACTCCAGCTTCAAGTGACGAATGGATACTGTCCATGTCCTTGGAAAAGTCTTCTTCTTCCTGTCTCCCCTTCCCACACTCCGTGATGGTCCTCCCAGGACCACGGAGCTGATGCCTCACACTGGCCTGCTTAGTGGCCAGTTATTAAAGCTCAATCTTTTTTCTTTCTTTTCACTTTTCACAAACTCTTTAATGCTCACCGTGGCCACCTTGTTTCTGCTATTCTACTATTTGTTTCTGATTGTTTTCATAACCTTTTTCTCTTTACATTAAGAGAAAATTCCCTTGATTAAAAGCCAGGTAAAAACCAGTAACTGCCCTTATTCTCTCCCCAGAGGCTTTATTTTATTTTTTGTTTTTTATTAAAATTTTTTTTTACTAATTTCTAGAGAGAGAGGAAAGAAAAGGGGAGAGAGAAACATCAATGTGAGAGCAAAACATTGGTTGGCTGCCTCCTGCATGACCCCTACCAGGGATCGAGCCCACAACTTGGGCATGTGCCCTAACCAGGAATTGAACCAGCAACCTTTCGGTGCACAGGATGATGCCCAACCAACTGAGCCACACTGGCCAGAGCTCTCCTAAGAGGCTTTTAGAGGTAAGAAAAAAACAGTAATCTAGGGCTCTCATGTAAAGACTGTCTTTCTTCCATATCCACAACGCCACCTAAACACATCGTCTCTATTAGCCTACCTTTTTTTTCTTATTTCAATTTTTTTTTTTCCTGTTACCATTATACAGCAAGATCAAAGAACACCTTGACCCTGGGGCTTCAACTACTGGCAGAAAGAGAAGCACAGAAAGGTCTTTAACTCGTTACTGGCCATCACTACAGTTATCCTATCTTCTCATGACCCGTCAGCCAGAGTGGGCGAGATTGCCCTAAATGCTTCACATGCACCCCTCAGGCTTACCAGAACACAGGAAATTTAAGGTCTTTAAGATGCATTCTCCAGGATGTGAGCAATCCAAAAGAACTGTCTCTGGTCCACAGTGGAGTGTATCTATATAATCCCAAGACTATATCACCTAAAGAGTGTCTGCCATAGTTAAAGAGTGCTAGCAAAGTCTGAAAATTCCCAATGTATGTCACCAAAACTATTATTATCTCATGCCAGAGAAGTTACAGTTGAAAGAATTTTAGCTTCATATGCTACTAGAGGCTGGGCGCACGAAATTCATGTGCGGGTACAGTCCCTAGGCCTGGCCTGCGATCAGGGCCATCTTCACTGGCTGCCTGCAGCTGGCCCCACCCCCCACCACCACCCATCCCCGGTTCCCTGTTCACCATCAGGTGATCAGAGCCTGCTGGCCGGGGAAGGGGAGAAACCGAGAGGTCAGCCATTCTGCCCACACTCCAGCCCTGCCCCCACTGCTGGTCGCCCTCTGTGTGGGGGGCAACCATCAGGTCAGGATCTTTGGCCTGGCACTGCCTGTGTCCCCCACCACCCACCCCCAGTTCCTCATTCGCCATCGGGCGATCGGAGCCTGCTGGCTGGGGAAAGGGACTGAGAGGTGGTCAGTGTGCCTCATAGTAACTGGTCAAACGGTCGTTCTGGTCATTCCACCATTTAGTTCAATTTGCATATTACCCTTTTATTATATAGGATAGATGCCACTACACAGGTGGGGGCTGGCTGGCCTGCCCTGATGGGGGCCCCAGATTGTGGTGCAGGTCCCCGCTGCGAGGTGGGGCTGGCCAGGCGAGGGGACATGGGTAGTTTGCAGGCCTGCGATGCCCCCAATCGGGGTAGGGGTCCTTGTTGGGGGTGGGGCCAGCAGGCGAGAGGCCACAGTTGTTCTGGTCTCTGGTCATTCTGGTCGCTGGTCTTTTATTATGTAGGATAGTTACATTGCAGATATAGCTTACTGAGTATATGCCCTAGTTCAGGGCTGACAAATACATAGCACATGTGCTTCACCCACCTCCTCCCCACAGCTTTGACAGACATCATTAATTGATCACTACACTCTTCCCCATTGAGTGCTACCATTCTTCCCTACACAACCCAATTGGCAGTGCTCCAAATCCTGGTTCTGGGCTTAAATGAAGAATTAGGAAGCAAGGCATGTGCAGGCCTCTTGCAGGGAGGTTGCATGTAACTAAGTACATTATTTCAGGTTCATTTTGATGGTTGTTACTTTCATCAAAATCTTGAAAATCTTGATGCCAATTGTTCCTTACTGTAAACTCTGGATATAAAGTCAAAAGCTAAATATTAGTGTTGGCCTTTCCCCCCTTCAGTGTTGCAATGCAGAGGTGTCATAATCTTAAACATGCCAAATTGTTCACATCACTGTCAGCAAATGTATCTTTCAGAAGTCAGTTATTTAAGCTTTCTTGGCTTTTTGCCATTCCCACTAGAGGCACCACTGAGAGAGAAAGGGGGTAAAATCAAGGGAGGTAAAACTTTCTCTTCAGTGCCTTCATGCCAGCTCTCTGCTCAGCCTTCCAATCCAGATCAGAAAATCTTGACCTAACCTGCACTGCCTTACATGTACCAAAAAAGCAGCCACTTTCCATACAAACAGAAACACCTTTGCCTCTCTGTACCTGACCCTCTCCTCCAATCCCAAACACCTTACATTCATCCAAATCACTTTCCTTTTAACTTATCTTTCTCCTTCCATTAGACTATGAGTTTCTTGAGGGCAAGGCCACTCTTTGTGTCCCTATGCCACCATGGTGCCTAGCACACAGAAGGTCCTCTATAAACATCTGTGTGTTAAATTATAGACCTAATGTACTAAAAATATAATAGACCTTTTACTCAAGGTGGCAGAAATGGAAACCATATCATCTTATTAAGTTGTAACAAATTTTCCACGTGTTGGGTCCTGCTCTCTAATTCTTCCTACCAGGAAATAATTCCCATGTGGGCTCCTCCACCTGGCAGAATGGAGCTTCTTAACTGTATCCAAAAGGTTTCAGATGGAAAGAAACTCTGGATGTCATTCTACCTTTTGTTGTAGTAGTTTTCACTGATGGTCTCACAAGAAAGCTATGGGTATAACTTCCTGGTCAAAATTACTTCTGGATGCTATACTTCACCCACCCTGAAATTTAGAACTCCCCCTGTCCCCCATTGACTTTATGTTCTCCCAATAGCCTTTTGAAATGGACAGGTTCCTGGAAACATTTTGAATGGAACCTATGAACTTCCCGGTCAGCATTTTCAAACTCTAATTATAACTGTGAATGATGGCTCTCACTTAATACTTATAAGGTGGGGCTGAGAGTAATTGATGGCTGTGAAACTAAACTTTCAGTAGCCACCATCAATGTATTGAGGTTTAATTTATCTTATGTCCTTAGAGAAGCTGCTGAAAGTGAAAAGGAAGCTTGTGCTATCTTCCACTATAGGAAAAAACAGAGGGATTTTATTAGTGTAGTGAAATATTTATATGAACTTTAGAGCTTGTGGGGTTCAAGGACTGAATTCACCTCAAATCTTTTATTTGCATACTTGATTCTGGGGAAATCTATTATAAGATGGTCCATATATGTCACTTTGAAAATCCTGCTTCGACTGAACACATGAGAAAAAACCAGTAGTTGTCTACAGAAAGAACGTTTTCCTCACCCACCAACTTGGTGGAAAAATTAAAATGTGCTCAAAATATAGTATAGAAATAAAGGGAATATTTTGAAGTAGAGACAAAAACATTTTGACTCAAGAAAGGAACTTCAGCTGGCTGGAGAGGCTCAGTTGATTAAACGTCTTCCCGTGCATGGAAAGGTTGCCGGTTCAATTCCTGGTCAGGGAATATACGTGGGTTTTAGGTTTGGTCCCCAGTCCAAAAGTGCATGGAAGATAACCAATCCATGTACATCAATGTTCCTCTCTCTAACTCTCTCTAAGCATGTTCTTGGATGGGGATTAAAAACATAGAAAAGAAAAGACCATCAATATTGTTAGAGGATGTTTTTAAAATGAAGAATATGCTTTACTTTTTTTTGAAAGGTTCGAATAGCACATTTTTTTACACTTTACTTTTCAATTTGTTTACATTCAACACTATTTTGTATTAGTTTTAGGTGAATAGGCTTTCTGTTTAAGGTGAATTTTGTCTCAGTCTTTACTCATGACTTTCTGTTTTACCAAACCCTTATTGTTGGCCTCACTGTCTTCTCCTCACCTTCCCTTAAAACATCCATGTTGCTTTGTTGCTACTTATTGTCCTGGCAAGCCATGTGATTCCCTTCCATTCCGCCTTTTCCATCGAACATAAACTACTGGTATAATACTTTATTACCCCATCACGGATGCTTCTCCATCCATTCATTCAACAAACACGTGCTGTGGGGTCTGCCATTGACTTGATGTGGCCGATACAAACACAGAAAGCCATTCCCACTCCCAAAGAACTTTCAGTTTAGTGAGAACTAGACTATTTGGAAACCACCTGACAGCATTACAAACTATATTAAACTTTCAAACTATATTAAAATTCTCATGGGCCATCATCATTCTTCCGTGCTTGAGGGTTCTGATTAGCTGACGCATTTATAATACTAACCTAATGGGCAAGGTGGTACTACAAGTCCTAGATCTGAATCTAGAAGGCTTCAGTATGCAAACAGTGCTGGGAGAGAAAGCTGAGAGAACACTCCAGCAAAGAGCAGGCATAAATTCACAGAAAGAGAGCTCTACGTTCCTCTAGCTCACAGTCCTAAGGCAAAATACCAGCCTCTTGGGGATTAGGCTTTTCCTGACACAGAGATGCATCAACCCATTACAAGCTTGCCTGGGATGATTCACATCCCCTCTTACAGTCTTCCTGGCCAAACTAGCCAGGCCTGGCATAAACCTCAGAGCCCACAGTGAGCTTCTGACATCCAGCTAGCAGCAATGCACACAAGCCCAGTAGAATCCAATGCTTTTGTGAGGTAAATAATCCTTAATGCCAAAAGCATTGGCCTAGCTTAAGAAATGTCAATTCAGACCGAGGCCTACTCCTAAAATAAAGAGCTTAAAAGAGCATTCTGGACTTCACTTCTTCCTTAAGCCCATACTTGAAGTCAGCAACTATGTCATGCTAATGATTATTAAATTAAAAGGCATTCATTTAATGGAGCAGTTTCAGTACCCAGTGTGAAGTTGCCTTCTGCCACATGGCTTAGGGCATGAAGTGATTAAACTATAATGTCCAGATCCTCTGCTGCTGGGCTATTTAATGTCGCTATGCACCATAAGCCCTGGGATGATGAATCTGTTTGTAGCTCACATTCCCAGCAGAAAGTGACTCCTTTTGGCCTAAGGGGTTTAAATCCTCCACCTCTCCTTGTGGCATACTGACCTGCACAGTCACTAGATGACTCAGGCCCATCTCTAAATCAGGGTAGGGACAGGAACCTTCATTATGCAGCCATTCCCAGGGGTTAAAAACAAAGAGAATAAAAGGTAGTAACTAATAAAGCAACAACAGAAGAAAACCCAGCACAGAGCCCTTGAGACAAGGACAAGTAGGGGCAAGTTAAACGGGCTGCTACCCATTGATCACATCTCATGTGCCAGGTACTCTGCTAAGTAAGCACTTTAGCATGTAACCTGCCCAACAGCCCCTATCAAGCACATGCTATTATTGTCCCTATTTTACTGACAACAGCACAGAGGCTTAGAGGAATTAGGTAAGTTGACCAAGGTCACAGCTAATTAGAGGTGGAGCTGAAATTCAAGCTCAGGTCTCAAGCAGACCTGTAGAGCCTCGGTTCCTTAACCACAATGCGGGCCGAGCACCACTGTCAGTTCCTTAGTTAAGGGTAACTGGTGGGGAAAACCACTGTGGGTACTTTTTAGTTCCTTGTTTCTAAGTGTGATTAGTGAACTATGTATGATTCTCACGCCAATAAGTAGACTTTGTCATTTCCAACAGATCCTTTTGTTCGTTTCATAAAATCGGAAGTTCAGGAACCATTTCAAGTGCTGTTACATAGAGACACCTGATCCAGCCAACCATACCTGACTATTATCAGCAAGATTCTGGAACACAGAAAGGACAGAAATAGATAACTATCCCTGTTCAGACTTCAGCCTTGCTATGGCTTATGCTCTCTCAATGCCGCATTCATTATGGTATCATAAGTATTTTTAGAAATAAAACACAGTTCCTGTCACCAAGGGTCTCGGGCCTGCACTGGGGAGACTGGAGACAGAAGGTTCATTAATATTCAGGAACACAAACAATTAAAGCCCTTTCTGGCCCAGATGGTACTAAAGACGTGCAGAGAATCAAATGGCCTCAAAAGAAAGCCCTGCTACTCTGTTATGTGAGTGACCAACTCATAGACCTCATCTCATCAGACTAAAATCAGAAAAGAATCTCTTGTTCATATACTTTACTCAGGATAAATAAATCATTTAAAATCATAATTGTTCTGGAACTCTGGGTGCCCACAATCAGAGTTGTATATGAAATTGAATAAGACCAACCAATCCCTTTGGGAATTTCCAGCATAATTCTGAGAGTTACTAGTAGAAAGTTCTAGCAAAAGACAGAGGCACTGTCTCACCCCTCAGCAAACTGCCTCTCTTTTCTGATGGGACCTGCTTCATTAACTTTTAACTGGTGCTCCTAATATTCAGTTTGTACTTTTAAACTTTTAAAACCTTTATCAGATGTTCTTGGAAACCAAATGCATAACAATAAAATACACATTTCCAACATGATCATATTTCTTCTAAACCTATTCACAAAGACCTTGAGAGGACAAAGAATGCATTTAATGATAGGAACTACCATGGCGCCAGTAATGAATGGTTCGGCTCTGCCAATAATACCCAAAACTAAGGCAATAATTTTTTAAAGCCTTGTTTTGCTTTAGCAATTTTAAGCATTTCACATACATTATCTTATTTAGTCCCTCTGACAGTCATAAAGTCAAGCAGAGTGAATTTTATTATCCCCATTTTAAATTAAGGAAACTATGGTTCATAGCATTTAAATAACGAAGCCAAGCTTACACAACCAGTAAGTGGCAGAGTCGGCACCAGAATTCCGGCCCTCAGCTCCCAGCTCATTGCCATTTCAATTCATCTATTATTTATATCAAACAATATAATTTCTATTCCTATGTGATCTCTGCAAAGACAGGTTGCAAATCGTATTTTTCTTTGGGTCTCTGGTATGAGACTTGGGACAAGTAAGAGTTTACAGGGGATCAGAATTAAAGCATTTGTTCTAGTGTCTGCTTTTCACAGTCACTATTACCAGTTATTTGGTTGAGCTAACACTCATAAGGCCAAAGTTTCAGGTTTTAAATATGCATGGGACAGTTAGCTTTCTTTCATTCCATGGCCACACAATGGGTTTCTAAACACAACTAGTCGTCTTATTAACCTATGCCAAGAGGGATCTGTCAAGCTAATGGAGAGCTTGGTCCAATTTATTTCCCTAATCCACCATTTATACTTGAAAGCAGGGGCTGGCACACCTAGAACTCACTTCTCAGGGAACAGCCGCACCTGGAGTCTCTCCTGGAGGAATCCTAGGCAAGGCCTTATGGAGCAGTGATCATGATCTGTTCCCAGTGACACCTTCCCCACTCTGGCATAACTGATTAGAGCCAGGTTGGTGCTTGACCCAAAGGCAGTCAGTGGGCAGCTCCAAACCTTTGAGGTGTCCTGGCAAGAAGGCTGTGCCCAACAGAAATGAGGAGAATCTACAGGGCCGATCAAATGTTCTTTATCAGGAATTCAGAGTGAAAATAGATAGAGGGAAAGCATAACTTAGGGATGAGAAGAGACACTCAAAGAGAGAGACACACTGATGGTGGGTGGGAAACACCCTACCTGGACTCCAGGTGGGCTTACAGAACCAATGGCTGTCTGCTGGAGCCAGTGCCAGGTGTTCATCCCTTCTAGACCAGTTGTTTTCTCACCCTTTGTTGGAGCTCCATCCGCGTGATAATCTGATGAAAGATATGTGTCCTTATCCCAGAACTGTGTGTATAGGGTCATGCACTGCATAACAATATCTTCATCAACATCAGACAGCATATCCTGGTGAGGTTGCAGCTGTGGTAATGTCAAGTGCCACACATCACTCAGGTGATTCAGACTCCAGGTGAGGCTATTTCCTGAGAAGTGAGATCTAGGTATACCAGTGCCTGCTCTCAAATATGGATGCATGGATTAGGGAAATAAGTTGGATCAAGATCTCCATTAACTTGACAGATCCCTCTCAGCGATACTGGTGTAAACAAATCTGTTGCACTGCCAGTCATATAAAGGTATAGCACATGCAATTACGTACAGTCCATAATACTGGATAATGATAATTAATAATGATGTTATTGGCTTATATAGTTACTATGCTATACTTTTTATTGTTATTTTAGAGTGTACTCTTTCTATTAAAAAAGTTTCCTATAAAATGGTGTGCTGTGTTACACTGGCAGCAGCCTCATACATCTTGTGTTTATCAAGACTTTTGATCGCATCATTTTCTCTTGTCCTGATTTAATCTTGTGCTGTTTTATAAATTCAGTGTAGCTTAGGTGCACAGAGTTTGTAAGTCTATACTGGTGTACAGCAATGTCCTGGGCCCTCACATTCACTCACCACTCACTCACTGACTCACCCACAGCAGCTTCTAGTCCTGCAAGCTCCATTCATGGTAAGTGCCTTAAACAGGTGTACCATCTTTTATCTTTTATACCATATTTTGCTGTGCTTTTTCTATGTTTAGATATGTTTAGATACACAAATGCCATTGTGTTATAGTTGCCTAGCGTATTCAATACAGGAACATGCTCTACTGGCTTGTAGCTATAAGCTATACCATACAGCCCAGGTGTGTAGTAGGCTATAGCATTCAGGTTGGGTAAGTGCCCTCTGATGTTCACACAAAAAGAAAATCACCTAATGATGTATTTCTCAAAACATAACTCCGTCATTAAGCAGAGCATGACTGTACACACCTTTGGACTAATGATTGTACTTAATTTTAAGGGATCCCCTAAAGCCCAACTTCAGACCCATTGGGAATCTATAGACCACAGGGCAAGGACTCTTGTTTAAACTGTTAGTGCATCTAAGATGGCTATGGTGTTACACTCATCTCTGGTGCTCAGCACACAGTAGAGGGCTTAAATATATTACATGTATTTTGGTCAAAAGAGTGAGTGAATGAATGAATGAGTGAGTGAGTAAATGGGTAAAAGAAATACAACTTGGAGTTCATTCTCTATGGACAGTGCATTGGGAACATTCTCTTCCTCTTTCTTATGAAACTAGAGGCCCATTGCATGAAGATTCACTCAATAGGCCTTCCTTCCCCTGGCTGCCAGCACTGGTTTTCCTCCAGCACCTGGGACCCAGGCTTTGAGGCTTGGCTTCTCTGCTCTGGCCACAGCAGCGAGGCTAGGCTTCTCCACTCCAGCTGCAGGGGAGAAGCCAAGCTTCTTCAGTCTTCAGTTGTCTTCAGTCTTTGCTCCATGCCTACATATGCAAATTAACTGCCATCTTTGTTGGGTTAATTTGCATACTCATCCTGACCGGCTGGTGGGTGTAGTGGAGTGACACCAATCTGCATGTTTTTCTTTTATTAGTGTAGACACTTGGTTAACATAAGTTAGGTAGTATGGCTTGAAGAAATGCCTATTACTTGTATGAACCCAGATGATGTTTAACATATCCATCAACATAGTCATGGGCACACTATCATCTTCCACATTCAGACCTAGAAGGGCTCAGTGCCTATCAGTATGCAAATGAGAAGTTAGAATGATAGTCCAGAAGGACAGTCCTACTTTTCCAGTAGACATAGAAATGAAAATCTACATGTTTTCTACCTGAAATGTATGTGTAATGATTATTTACAACTTAAGCTACTTTTTTCTAATATACAACTTTAGAAATAATAATTGACACATTTATTTCTTTTCTGACTTTTTGGAGAAAGACTTAGTTATTTTCAATAGTCTAGGATTAAATTTTAGGGTGAACATTAACTGGCTTTTCAATTCACTTCATAGATTTTATTTTACAGAGAGGAAGATAGAGATCAAAAGATAAAGACAGAGAGAGAACAGCCTACTTTCATTCAGTTGTTTTGACCAGGTTTATTCGGGCTATTACTCAGTTAAGGATTGATAAGAGCATAAGTTCTTTGAGGACAAGATTATGCCACACAGCTTTATATCTGTCTCCTTTGTCCACCGTCAATCTAAGTGTATTAGAAATAGAATAATTTTAATTAAATTTATATAATTCTTACCCAGAAAGTGGATAAGACATATCTGCTTTTTTACTTGGGGAGGGAGGGAAAAGAGAGAATTGTAAATGCAGAATGTAAATGATTCTAAAATTTTTTAAAAGATTAAACTTGCATAAAATGATTGCATTTAGTGGTAAGAGTCTATCCTATGGTATTTAATATTTTTTCATTTCTTACAGGATATGGCATACAATTGCATATTTTTATATAAAGAGTTTTCCCCTATTTTGGAACAAATACCCTGGTTGTGTAAGAAGAATGAGGGCTCAATTGACTCACAATGCACAACTTATGGGAATCCATTTGCCTCAGTACTTTCTCCTGGATGCCAGTGGCACAAAATATTGTACTGTGCTTCCATCCAAGGAGCACAAACATTCTCTTATCTATATAGTTAAAGCCCATTAACAGGAGATCTATACTTGGCATGTGGCATAGCTAACCCCGAAGACCTAATGCTGATTAGATCCATTTAGTTTACCTAAGCATAATATTATTCTTTATTGTGATGTTCAAAATATATTACTGTATTCAACATGTGTGGGGAGTGAGAAGGAGTGAAAAAACCATTATTTCCTGAATATCCTTTATGTGACAGGGACTTTGTGAAGATTATCTCATCCTAAAAAATTCCTTTTACCCATTTTACAGACCATGAAATCAAGCTACAGAGAAGTTAAGGGACTTGCCAAAGGTCACACAGCCAGGAAACAATGGAGTCAGGATTTAAATCTAGGATACTATGACCTCAAAATTTAGATCCTAACCTCTTGCTGCATCCTTAGCAGGAACCTGTGACAGGGGGTGGTGGATGAATCACCTCCATTATTACAAATCATGCATTAAAGACCAGTTTTGCTTGGTAGGGTTATAAAACAAAAACTCAGACTCCCTGCTCTCATAGTTTGGAGCAATCACTTGAGTTGGGTATGATCCTAAAGCTGTCATTAGGTCCCACACTACCCTCACCCCACCCCCAATTGGAGGTCAGGAGCAGGAAGTGTGGTAACTCTCTAGTCTAAGAAAAACTAATAGGACAGAACAAGGAGCTGCTTTGACCTAGCAGTGGGAGGACAAGTTAAAGGTCAGAAAGACGTAACCTAAACTCAGAAAGTGAGTTCTCAGGTGTAAATGCCTCATCATGTGGCTTTGGCCATGGTACACTGGAATAAGCAATAAAAGCTTAATCAAGAGTTAAGGCTCAGGTTCTATTTCTGCCTCCAACAAGACCTTGATCTACACCCCTGACTTCAGTGTTCTCTTTGGAGTCATGGGAACAATGTCTGTCGAACATCCACTATTTTAAGTTTGTATGTGTGTGTGTGTGTGTGTGTGTGTGTGTGTGTGTTTCTCCTTTTAATCCTCACCTGAGGATATTTTTCCATTGATTTTTAGAGAGAGTGAAAGGGAGAGGGAGAGACAGAGAGGGAAAGATCGATGTGAGAGAGACACATCATCGATTGGTTGCCTCCCACACACCAGGACCAGGATTGAGCCTGTAACTGAGATACATGCCCTTGACTGGAATCGAACCCGGGACCTTTCAGTCTGCAGGTCGATGCTCTAATCACTGAGCCAAACCGGCTAGGGCTTAAGTTGGTTTTTAAAGTAAAACGAAAACAACCTGGCATAGAGGGCCGTGCTCCCCATGCATACCACAGAACTTAGTAGAGAAGACCTGACCATCAGGCTCTCTCCAGCCCCAGCACCTTTCTCTCACCATGGAAAGGCAGATCCCAGACCTCTACCCATCCATACTACGCCCAAATGTGCAAGGCGAGTCCAGGAGGTCATGTTCCCAATAACCCCACATTCTCCCACCAATGTTCCTTCACGGTTTCAGATATTGCAATTCCCCTGCTGTCCAGGATCAGACTGAAGAACTTGAAAGGCTCCAGGAAGATGTGGCGGCTTGTCTCCATACCAAGTAAACATTACCTTCTGACAGGTGACAACACACTCGGACAGCAGCGGAAAGGCTTTGTTTACATGACACTTAATATCCTGGAAGGCATGTGACATATGGGGATGCCCATATCCTAGTGACCCAGGCCCGTGGACTTGGCCCAGAGGTGAACTCAAGTCAATCTCTGCCTTGTGCCCTACTGGCACCACCTCTCCAGCCTGTAGGAAAGGGCTGATGGCTCCAGAGGACGACCCTGGCCTCTCAAATAGAATAAGGTGGTGTGTTACTCAGCCAGTAGAAGAATAAGGGGGCTTTTAGGAAAACGTGTCTAATGTTGGAAGGAAAAAACCAGGCAGCTTTTGAAGCTCTTTTCATAATCTTCCAACTAGGGAAATAAATGGTCAGAGCTGAGGGTTACAGACAGCAGGACATTAGCCTGATTAAGCTCTGTATTTCCATGATTCTGACAGCTGTTGGGGAGCACCTTATGAGCCCACTCCGTGAGGCTCTCAATATACACTGTCTCAATTAATCCTCATGACAATCTATCATCCACTGGCATAAACTAGTGATACAATCTTGAGCCAATCATTAACATCTCTGAGACTGACCTTCTTCTAATGCCAGGGTAAGAATTATCAACACGTATGTCAAAATCCCCAAGGACAATGCCAAGGAATGGAATAGAGTGGAAGGCAGTAAGCCATGTTGAGGGGGTAGGTAACTTTAACACAGAAGGGGGAGGAGGAGAAGCAGTGCAAAGGAATGGGAGACTAGGGAGAAAAGGAAAGGCAAATTCAATAAGCAGTTTCAAAGTATGAGCCTCAAAACAAATATCTTTCTTCCTTGGAATATTATTACTGTTTTGTGCCAGATTAAGAGGCTAGACTACTTCCCATCTGCTTCAGAAAATAGACAGGATAACAGGAAACAGTTTCAGATTCCACAGTGATTATAGCTACTTAAGTTTGACTTACCAAATACTTTCTCAAACAGATGGTATGCAATATTTGATTATGGGCTTATCCTGCAAGCCTATCAGGGAACATTTCTTTTCCTCTTAATATAGAAAAGATGGCAGAGAAGGAAGAAGAAAATAAATTTTTCCTTGGTTATATTCCATGTATATTAGTTCTGCCTAATGTTTGTGCCTTTCCCAAAATGAATCTGCTTATTGTGCCACTCAAGATGAAAATTACATACTATTGGCACCATAGAGTCTTGGTAAAGAAAGATATTAAATGTCATCTCATCTACACCTCTTAGACAAGAAAGGTTAGCTGGTTTGCCCAAGGTCACATTGTGGCAAATCTGGGACCAGGTCTAATCTCAGGTCTAGCATTCACACTAATCTTTATATGTGCATAATGTTCAATGTGGGGGAAACATACAAATCTGTCAGCACCATTATTACTAAATTAGCACCAATCTGTGATGAGCAATTACCAGGACTTGAAGCTGATGGGTAATGCCATTAAAGTCCAGTTAATGAGCCAAAGCTTGGTTCTCCAAAACACATAACATTAATCAGCATTTGGCTTCGATTTGTGACAAGTGTTTTCAAAATATCACAATATTCTTAGCTTTACCTAGTGTAAATACAAAATCACAGAAGGTCACAATTTAATAAATGACAGTTTTCAGAATGGAAATAATGAGTCCCACGGAGAGGGTACCATGTGTTTATCTTTCCAGCAGCCAAGTGTAATCTGGGAAGTAACGAGGTCACTGAGAGATTACAAAGCGTGCGCCTTCTGCTTGGCGAGGGGTGAGGATGAAAATGCCTCTTTTCACAAGAGCAAAGCAGAGCTAGCAAGCAGGATCAGCTCCATAATGCAGCTACCCAGGAATTACTCCAGGCTTCAAGCTCCACCTCCCATCCCCACACACACCAGCTGCCCCCAGAGTCACCAGTAGTGCCACAGAGAAGAGGCTTCCCCACCAACTGCAGGGAAGAAGCAGGGTACTGGGAGGACTTGGGTAATCAGCACATGGTGGCCTGGTGCTGGGCAAATTGCAGAGGAGAGTAAACCAGAAAAATAAATAAGGTAGTTTGTAGGAGGTTGATGGCTTAGCTCTGAGCTCCAGGCTTCCGTGGATCGTTCTTGTCGAATTTTGTTCTCCAAGTTTCCTGGGATAGTTCATCTGTGATCCTTCTGTCTACCTACCTATCTATTTAAAGTTACAACTGAAAATCCAACTCTGGTTAATGTTAGGTCTTCAAAAAGACAAAGGAATGCTTCATTCACTAGACTTAAAATAGCATTGCTCATAAGCTAGTCTTATGTTAATTAAAATGTGTTAACCAATTAACCAGTCATCATTGATCACCCCATTGATACATAACATGTATTGAGAAGTCACTATGTGCCAGAAACAATGCTGAATTCTTTCCCTGCATTGTCTCATTTACTCATTACTATGACTCTTTAAGATGATAATAACAATCATAATTATAGTCAGGAACTTAACAATGTATTAAGCACCTGTGTATGTCATTGTTCTAAGCATTGGGGATAGGGCAGCGGACAATACAGGCAAAGTCCCTCCTCTGTCTTCTGAAACATATCAGTTAGCTGTTACTACATAACAAACCTCCCTGAAATTTACTGGCTCAAAACAGTTAGCATTTATTGTTGCTGCTAAATGTATGAGTCCTGAGCAGGTTTTCTGATCTAGCTGGATTCACTGTAGACAACTAACAGATTGGCTGGTCTATAAACGCCTCCACTGGGAAGAGTCTGTCCTACTCCACAAGGTCACTCATCCTCCAATACCTTTCCTGGGATTGTTCTTATGGCAAAGGC
This sequence comes from Myotis yumanensis, assembly GCF_028538775.1. NCBI lineage: Eukaryota > Metazoa > Chordata > Mammalia > Chiroptera > Vespertilionidae > Myotis > Myotis yumanensis. Next base: position 125,996,160 of record NW_027223754.1, on the reverse strand, counting down.
AGGGTCCTGAGAGAAGGGAAATGTGCCAGGCCTTTTGAGGACCAGATGGAGAATTAGCACAGTACCACATCTGCCACATTCTATTGGCCAAAGAATGCCATAAGGCCAGCCAGATTCAAGGGTGAGAATGGAGTCCACTTCATGATGGGAAGAGCTGCAAAGTCACATTGGAAAGCACATGGATACAGGATGGTCATTAATGCACTCCATCTGCTACATATGTAATGGTAACTAACCCAATGTTAAGGAATTCATTAAAAAATATATTTCATTTGAATCTCACAATAATCCTGTGAGATACATTCTACTATCAATCTCTGTTCCCCAGATGATGAAATTGAGGCCTGGAGAGGTTAAAAATGTGCCTATGATCTACAAATATTTCATGATAGAGATAACATTCAAATCCAAAACCCCAGTGCCTGAGCACCATCCCACTATGTCATTCTTTCCAGCCCAGGCATTTCAAAAGAAAGAGGAAGTATAAAACACGGCCAATTACCTACAAGGCACTTATAGTTCTACTAGAGGCCCGTTGCATGAAATTCCTGCACTCAGGGGGTCTCTCAGCCCAGCCTGTGCCCTCTCACAGTCTGGGAGCCTTCAGAGGATGTCCAACTGTGGGCTTAGGCCCTCAGTTGGACATCCTTAGTGCTGCCACAGAGACACAAGAGGCTCCTGCCACTGCCGCTGCACTTGCCAGCCATGAGCCCAGCTCAGGGCTTCTGGCTGAGCAGTGCTTCCCCTGTGGGAGTGCACTGACCAAGGGAGCAGCTCCTGTGTTTAGCATCTGCCCCCTAGTGGTCAGTGCACATCATAGCGACCAGACATTCCACCGTTCAGTTGATTTGCATATTAGCCTTTTATTACACAGGACTAGAGGCCCGGTGCACAAAAATTTGTGCACTCGGGGGGCGGGGGGAGGGGGGTCCCCCAGCCCGGCCTGTGCCCTCTCACAGTCTGGGACCCCTCAGGAGATAATGACCTGATGGCTTAGCCCTGCTCCCGGGTGGCAGAGGGCACACCCAATCCCTAGGTGCAGCCCCTGGTCAGGCTCAGAGCAGGGCTGATTGGGGAGTTGGGGCACTGCCTCCTGTCATGCACAGAGCAGGGCGGATCAGGAGGTTGTGATGCCACCCCTAGTCACGCTCAGGGTACAGCCGATTGGGGGGTTGGGGCACCTCCCCGTCACACATAGAGCAGGGCGGATCAGGGGGTTGGGGCGCTGCCCCTTGTCATGCACAGAGCAGGGCCCATCAGGGGGGTTGAGGAGCTCCCCCCTGTCACACACAGAGCAGGGCCCATCAGGGAGTTGAGGAGCTCCCCCCTGTCACTCACAGAGTAGGGCCCATCAGGGAGTTGAGGAGCTCCCCCCTGTCACTCACAGAGTAGGGCCAATCGGGGAGTTGGGACACCTCCCACTGTCACACACAGAGCAGGGCGGATCAGGGGGTTGGGGCGCTGCCCTCTATCACCCACAGAACAGGGCCAATCAGGGGGTTGGGGCACCGCCACTGTCACACTCAGGGCAGGGCCGATGGGGAGGTTATGGCTCTACCCCGTCACACACAGAGCAGGGCCCGTGGGGAGGCGGGAGGTTGGGGCACCGCCCTCTATCACCCACAAAGCAGGGCTGATCAGGGGGTTGGGGTGCTGCACCCTGTCACACACAGAGCTGCAGGGTGATCAGGGGGTTGGGGAGCTCCCCCCTATCAGGCACAGAGCAGGGCTGATCAGGGGGTTGGGGTGCCTTCCCCTGTCATGAACAGAGCAGGGCAGATAGGGAGGTTGTGGCCCTGCCCCCTGTCACACACAGAGCCTCAGGGCAATCAGGGGGTTTGGGCGCTGCCTCCTGTCACACTGATCCCAGTGCCGGGAGGCATATTACCCTTTTACTATATAGAATAGAGGCCTGGTGCATGGGTGGGGGCTGGCTGGTTTGCCCTGAAGGGTGTCCTGGATCAGGGTGGGGGTCCCCACTGGGGTGCCTGGCCAGTCTGGGTGAGGGGCTGAGGGCCGTTTTCAGGCTGGCGGGTGACTGAAGCTCCCAACCGCTCCTTTTTTTCTTTTTTTCTTTTTTTATTCTGGGCCAGCTTTAGCTCTGAGGCCTCGGCTGCTGAAAGCAGGTTTCTGGCCTTTGTTTACCTTCTGTATTTGATACAATGTTGCGGTCCGGCTGGCTGAAGCCTGGCTGACTAAAGCAGGTTTCTGGGGTTTTGTTTAGCTTCTATATTTGCAACATAGTTGCTTAGAGTTGCAGCTGAGAGGCCGGCAAGTCAGGTGGGGAATGTTGGAGTCCGCAGTCACTGGAGCAAGAAAGCCTCCCTGTTTGCTTCAGTGCATGGCAGCCATCTTGGCTGGCAGTTAATTTGCATATCGCCCTGATTAGCCAATGGGAAGGGTAGCGGCTGTACGGCTAATTACCATGTTTCTCTTTTATTAGATTAGATTGGGATGCATAACATAAATCTATAAAGAATTAGTAACAATCCATGTCACTAAGCTATACTTGATCATTGCCCAACAGTGAAGGAGGATAAAGTGGCCAAGAGAAGAGACAGAAGCTGCCATCAATAGAGAAAGACTGACCTGAGCTTGGAAGGGCATGGATAGTGAACAGCAAATGGAGAGGGTTTTCTGGCATCTCCCTAACCTCTATGTAAAGAGCTTTCTTTATCTTCTGTGCTTATAGAATAAACTAGAGACCCGGTGCATGAATTTGTGCACAGGTGGGGTTGGCCGGCCTGCCCTGATTGGAGGCAATGGGAGCCGGCCAGCCAGGGGATAGGGGCTGTGGGAGGTTGGACTGCCAGCCCCGCTCCCACCCAGCCCATTGGCCAGCCACAGTGCGCATCATAGCGACCGGTAGTTCCGGTTGTTCTCGTCACTTGGGTTTTATATATATATAGATTTCAATTTCTCTAGAATGGCATTCAGTGTTTCTAACATGTGGCTTTATCAGTTAACATTTTATTTAGCTGCAAGCAGTAGAAAATCTGATGAACAGTGATTTTTACTCAAACATGGATTCTTTTTTCATGTCCAAGGCATGTGGGGAAAAGATGTCCAGAACTTCACAGTAGCCAGATGATGTCAGGCTCTTTCTATCTTTATCCTCTTCTATCCCACAAATATATCCTCATTCTTGGTGGTTTCATGGTCCAGAATGGCTGCTATACATAAGCAATCATGTGTGTTCAACCTAAGTAGGAAGAAGGGGGAGAAGAGGAAGCCCAAGGTAAGCATGCCAGCATGTCCACTTTATAAATGCTTTCCCATGACACCCACCAGGTTACATCTTCTTTACCCTTTTTGGCCAAACTTGGTCATGCAAGGGAAGCTGGGAAAGCTGGTGTTTCTGTTGTATAGCTCCATAATATGAGAAAACAAGACCAAATGGGGCTGTGACTGGCTTTTCCAGTGATGGTGAACCTATGACACGTATGTCAGAAGTGACACGCGAACTCATTTTTTTGGTTGATTTTTCTTTGTTAAATGGCATTTAAATATATAAAATAAATATCAAAAATATAAGTCTTTGTTTTACTATGGTCTCAAATACCAAAAAATTTCTATATGTGACACAGCACCAGAGTTAAGTTAAGGTTTTTCAAAATGCTGACACGCCAAGCTCAAAAGGTTCACCATCACTGGTATACACCATGCACAGTGTTGACCTCAGTATAGGTTCCCACTGCTTTTCCCAAGGCTTTACCCCAATGGACCAGCAAACCAAAGTCATCATTTCAAGAACACTTCAATCAGTTTTTCACAATGATCTTCTCCCTTCATAGACTGTGGAAATTCTTCCATGACTTCCCTGATCCCCAATAAGAGACATGAACGCTTCCTTCTGTCAGGCTCCCATTGTCCTTTCTCTGCACTTGATGGCTCCACCTATAAAAAGCAAACTCATCAAGTCAGGGACCATATCTTGATTTTGGTTCTACCAGCAGCATCTCACACAGCTCCTGGTGCATACAGACATCATGAAGGAAAGGGATTTTCCCCATGACTCAGTGCACATGGAGGTAGGGGAAGAAAGGCAGGCCAAATAATTTCAGGACTATTAAGGGCAGACGACTGGCACATTGGGGATGCCATCAGTATCAGGAGACTGCTGAGTTTTGTTTTAGACTTGTTGAGTGTGAGCTGATCATTGAACTCACAAATATAAATTAAAAGCATGTATCTAGTTTTAGGAGAAAAAGCAGGGTTTGAGTTCTAGGTTTGAAACTCGTTGGCAAAAAGAAAGGGCTCAGATTTCCATCCACAGTCAGGGAAGACCATGAGCAAAGAGGGAAAAGTGAGCTCCAAAGAATAAACATATGCCAAAAGCAGTGCCAGACAATGACATGGTTCTGATATCGCTGAAATTTTGCCAGATGGGAAGCATTGACTATATGCTTTCCCAAGTGGTCATGTGTCCTCATGAAGCACAATGGAGGCCAGACTTGAGCAAGTATTTTCAGTCCTAACTTTATATTTCAGGCTCTCTATGGATGGAGACAACAGACATGTACTGCTGTGAAACAGTGAATAAACAAATGTATTGATCTGATTTCCTTATGTGGTGAGTGATAAAACACCAATGAAATTGGCTTGAGTAAAGAGAACTTGGAGGAAACCAAGATGGTGGCATAGGTAAACACTGGAAATTGCTGCCTCCCACAACAACTTCAAAAATACAACAAAAAGACAAAACGGACATCATCCAGAACTACAGGAAGGCTGGCTGCGTGGAAATTCTACAACTAGAAGGAAAGAGAAAAGCACACTGAGACTCAGAGGAGCTTCGGAAGTAAAGTGCAGAGGTATGGAGGCTCGAGCGCGCATGAGTGCGCACGGAAAGGAGCTGGCACCTGAGGACGAGGCTGTCTTTTTGAATCAGGAGGGAGTCACAAGCTCCCGACTGCTCTGAACTCCGGTTCCGGGAAGTCTCTGGGGAGCCAGGACTCATACCGGGAGAAAATGGACTGTCTGGCAGCAGGCAGATCTTGGAACTTGAGGGCGGCTTTCCCTCAGAGGTGCTTGCAGCAATTACCAGGGCACTGAGACGTGGGGCCCCTTAGGGCAGGGCTGAGGATCAGCCATAGCTACTTGCTCCACCCTGTTGATTCCTTGAGACCCCGCCCCACCCAGGCTGCGGCAGAGGCTTTTGCATATGAATGCCCTGGCCCTTTGCAACCTGAAAATTACCTAACAAATTGCAGCTGGGCCAGACAGACCCAGAACTTCCAAGAGAAGGCCCAAGGCCCCACAGCAGCTTGCATTGCTTCACAGCTGGGCCTCATCTGGGCACCTCCAAACCCCCTGCAAAAAAAGGACGGGGAATCTGCAGATCTCTTCGTAGCTCCTGCTGGGCAACCTTAGGCAGAGGCTAAAATAGCACCTCCAAAGATCCAAGAGACAGTGTACCCAGCGGTCAGAGTGGGACCATCCAGATTACAACTCCTCAGATCCATAAGGGACACACTCAGGGGGCAGACTCAGCGAGCACCAAAGCCCCACTGAAGCAAGTCTTGCCCCAGAAGGGTGTCTTCAGCACAGAAGTTCTCCCACTGCAGACACAGCTGATTCTCACTGCCAATTGGCCTGGAGGTCAATTCCTCCCAGTGATACCTACAACAATCAAGGCTTAACTACAACAAGACTTTGCACAAAGCCCACAAGGGGGTGCACCAAGAGTGTCCACCTCAGGTAACTGGGGAGGCTGAGCCACTGGGCCCTATAGGACACCTAGCACACAAAACCACTCTACCAACACAGGGAAGCAGACAAAATGCGGAGACAAAGAAACAGGTCACAAATGACAGAAATGGAGGAAAGCAAACGACTGGATATAGAGTTCAAAACCACGTTTATAAGGTTTTTCAAGAATTTTCTGGAAACCGCCAATAAATTTAGTGAGACCCTGGAGGATATGAAAAAAGACCAACTAGAAATTAAGCATACACTGACTGAAATAAAGAATAATATACAAAGATCCAACAGCAGACAAGAGGATCCCAAGAATCAAGTCAAAGATTTGAAATACGAAGAAACAAAAAATACCCAACTGAAAAAGCAAAAAGAAAAAAGAATCCAAAAATATTAAGATAGTGTAAGGAGCCTCTGGGACAACTTCAAGCATACCAACATCAGAATTATAGGGGTGCCAGAAGATGAGAGACAGCAAGATATTGAAAACCTATTTGAAGAAATAATGACAGAAAACTTCCCCTACCTAGTGAAAGAAATAGATTTCCAAGTCCAGGAAGTGCAGAGAACCCCAAACAAAAGGAATCCAAAGAGGACCACACCAAGACACATCATAATTAAAATGCCAAGAGCAAAAGACAAAGAGAGAATCTTAAAAGCAGCAAGAGAAAAAAAGTCAGTTACCTACAAGGGAGTACCCATACGACTGTCAGCTGATTTCTCAACAGAAACTATGCAGGCCAGAAGGGAGTGGCAAGAAATATTCAAAGTGATGAATTGCAAGAACCTACAACCAAGATTACTTTATCCAGCAAAGCTATCATTCAGAATTGAAGGTCAGATAAAGAGCTTCACAGACAAGAAAAAGCTAAAGGAGTTCATCACCACCAAACCAGCATTATATGAAATGCTGAAAGGTATTCTTTAAGAAGAGGAAGAAGAAAAAGGAACTCTTACCATTTGCCACAGCATGGATGGAACTGGAGAGCATTATGCTAAGTGAAATAAGCCAGTCAGAGAAGGGTAAATACCACATGATCTCACTCATTTGTGGAATATAATGAACTACATAAACTGATGAACAAGGACTGATCCAGAGATGGAGAGGCATTGATTGGGCTGTTAGGCCTTGGAGGGAAGGTAGGGGAGGGTGGGGGTAAGGGGGAAAGATCAACCAAAGGACTTATATGTAAGCATATAGGCCTAACCAATGGACATGGACAACGGGGGGGTGAGGGCATGAGCGGGGGGGGGGGGGGGGTAAGGTGGGGATAAGGACACATATGTAATATTTTAATCAATAAAAAATATATTTAAAAAAAGAGAACTTACTGGCTCATGGTAGAGCAAGGATGGCTTTTGCTTCAGTCATGGCTGGATTCAGAGCCCAAGTGATGTCCTTAGCACCCTGTCTCTTTCTAATACCTCTCATCTCTATTCAGTTCTGATTTTCTCTTAATTTGTACTCATTGTCTCTTACTGCAGATGGCTTTCCCTATTCATCCAGGAAAGGTGCCAGAAAGCAACTCCACACTCCATCATCTTTACAGCTTATGATCTCAAGGCTAAGCGAGGGCTCTCCTCATTTCCTAAGCACCTAAGTAGCAAATCTCAATGAAGAATCTGGTTGGTCTTTCTTGGTTTCCTGCCTATCCCCAAGCCAAGAAAGGAAACACTCTGATTGACTCTGCTTAGGTCACATGCTCACTTCTCTGGAAAGTCAGGTGTCCTCATTAAAATCCAGTTCTGTTGGCAGAAGAAGTGGAGAAGGGGTTCGAACAGGTGAAAACAACACCAGTCGTCTCTTATAAGGGCTATTGCAAACAGGCTTTAATTATTTGCAGCCTGCTTCCTTGTTAGTGGATTCAGACACCTGCAGCTTATAGATCATTCAACAATGAAGACCCACTTGACTCACTGTCTCTGCTGCCCACTTGCCTGTTTAGCTAAATAGACAGCCTCGTCATATCCCTCTGGTCTTTCAGACATATTTCAGGAAGAAGAACTAAATGGAATCTTAGGCCAGTCTCTCAAGACTATTTCCAGTAACTGGATTTATCCCTAGTTGTTTTATAATTACATCCATTTGGATTCTACTTGGCTCTTCCTCCTACCTTCCTGAACTGCATCTTGGATTTCTACTTTGTATGCTATTTCTTCTGGGCTTGAAATATTACTTTATTTTCTCCAGGTATAACCCCCTTACCAAGTTCCCATGACTAGGCCACTACTCTTTCACTGAGTAGTAGAGCTATCTGCAGCTGGAAACTAAACTCTGCTCACTTGCCAAGCCTTCTTTGTATTGCCCTGGATCCCCTGTGCTATCTCTGGAGGCTGGTTCAGATGCTGAGTCCCACCTCACACTGGCCAATCTCCAATTATGACAGCTACTAACATCCCTAATAAAAACTTTCTGTCTCTAAGCATGGAACAGACTAACAAATCTCAGAGGGAAGACGGGGGAGAGGGTGGGATGAGATTAACTAAAGAACTTATATGTATGTATGCATAACCCATGGACACAGACACTAGTGTAGTGAAAGCCTGGGGCAGGGATTGACAAGTGGGATAAAGGGGGTGATGGTGATAAAGGGGGGACATCTGTAATACTTTCAACAATAAAGATAAATTTTAAAAAACTTTCTGTCTCTATATGTGCAGGATAACCAGGTCACATGGAACAACATATATGTTTATTGCATTATAAACATTGGATCTACCCAATGGAACTATGCAGGAGTGGAAAGAAAGCCCAACTCTCTTACTTCTTTATTACACTTTGGATCCAGGGCCTTTAAAGAGTTTGTACTGGTTGGTATCAAGGTACTGAATCCCTCCTAAATGAGATCCTGCCCTTTCTGCCTGATGCCCCTTTTCCATAGAGTTTAAACCTTGTGATGGGATAGCTACCATATGGTTCCCTCCATTTCTCCCACATCTCTTTTAAGGCTCCTTTACTTAAAACTCCCTTTCCCTTCCTTCAGGAAAAGAGCAAAGAACTCATGCATATTGATGCACATAAATAGACTCCATTAGTTTGGCAAACATGCCTGGACATGAACTCCAGCAGCAGAATCGGCCTGAGTTCGGGTGGAAATCTCTGCTACAAGAAGAGGCATGTTACTGGAAAACTGTTTCCCAGCCTGGGTCTACCTACCAAAACATTCTTGGTATGTGTATTGGGTATGGGTCACGCACCACTTCACGTTCTCTCAACCCCATCTCCCCCTGCAGCCACTGCTATGGCATCAAGTTCCATGTGGTCTTTGTCCAGGTTCCCATGGGTGTAATCTGATAGTACTTATTGGGGCCCCCTTCACCTCTTGCATTCTGCCCCAGGTCTTCTCTTATGCAAGGTGCAGTGCACCTAGGGAAAACTCTTTGGCGCTAACACATTATAACCCAGAAGTAGTGCTATGGGACCACCTTGATGACCGAAGCTAATGATACATAGTTCCCTCTTTCATCTTTCAGACAGGCTTTTTAAAAATATGTTTTTATTGATTCTAGAGTGAGAGGAATGGAGAAGGATAAAGAGATAGAAACATCAATGACAGAGAAACATCTATCAGCTGCCTGCTGTGCACTCCCTACTGGGGATTGAGCCCGCAATTCAGGCACGTGCCTGGACCGGGAATCAAACTGGTGACCTCTTAATTCATGGGTCAATTCACTGAGCCATATGGGCCAGGCTCAGGCAGGCATTTTTGAGACACAATTCATAAGTCTCCTGAGAAGGTTCCAAGTGAGATGGAACAGAAGTGGCGAACCAATAGCTCATCCTGTTGTGATTATGTAAAACACAGAGTTCATTCTTGTATTATTTATTAATTATTGTATTATTTTCCATATGAGCAAATGTAAACCTACTTTTGCCCCCACCCTGTGTGTAAAATTCATTAAAATGAACACTTAAAATTCATATGTCTTATGTAAGTTATGTCATAATTTTTCTTGAAACTTTTTTAAAGCACCAGAAAATTTATGGATGTATTAATACTCTCTGAAAGAAATGGATACATCATTGTTTTGGGACATAAATTTAAAATATAGATACAATGAGATGAACAGCTGGATTCTTAACTCTGTCAGAGCAGGAACGCTTTCCTTTAACAAATTTGAATGAAAGTGACCTTATTGGTATATAAATACATATTTAAATATAACATATATAGAAATATTAAAACACATTATATGTAGTAACATAATAAATATGTTACTGTATGTGTAGTCGATAAGAGCATTTTCAATTAAAACTTGTTAAGGGAAAGAGTTCCTTCTCTGACAGAAGTATATCACCTAATATAATAAGTGTATTACATAAAATTATATATACCAACATATTAAGTATACACAAAGAGATTACTATATATACACAAAGAGACTAGTGTATATACACAAAGTGGTTACTTGTTTTGAATAAAGGAGATTGAATCTGAACTAATGAAAAGACAAATAAATTGCTGGGATTAAAGCGAGATGATGATGTAGCCCCTCATGCCATTATTTAATTATAACTGTATCTCAACCGGTAGTAGACATCTATGGGAGCTCTGAGCATCTAAAAGGCAAAAATTGCATTCTTGGAACACAGTTCAAATATCAATGAAATTACACATAAGCATAGAGACATCCGCTGGATGCTAGAGAGGTAGAGCCATAGGTAACAGGCCGGAGGGTAGCAGCCAGGGCAGGAGCCAAGGAGGTAGAGGAAGTCTACCCTGGCCCAGGTTTTCCAGGTCACTGAACTATGTGGTCAGGAGCATCACAGCGACCTCCAAAGACACAACATGTGCCACCAGCCTTTGGCGCCTACCACACAGGGGTACCAACATGCCAGCAGTGTTAATCTGAGACACAGCACCCACAGTGGTGAGAGAACCACAGAGAACCGCTGCCCCCTACCCCCGCACAGGAGAAGCCAGAACCTGGGAGAAGGTGGAGAGAGGAGAGCTGTGAACCAGATTAAGTTTCAAACTGCATGGACTTAGCTTTTAAAAACTGCAAATTTCTACAATATGCCCTAGATGTTGTTGAGGAATGTTAAAGGGGATTACACATAGCACCATAGAAAGTACTGATTTGAAAAAAAAGAATCCATTACCTGTTTGTGCCCCAATATGTTGAGATCCCTCAATTAACAACTTAATAAGAGAACAGTGATCATAGATGATAGATACATAGAGACAGAGGCAGGGATACATACATACCTAAGACTCAAATAATTTTAGAGTAAACTAAGAATAACTGTATTCACTGGGGGGATTTTTACTATGCTCTGTGTTGAACCAGGTGCATTACCCATTGATCCATTTCATCCTCACAACAAATATCATATTATCCCCATTTCTCAGATAAGGAAACAGACTTTAAGAAGTTTATGTAACTACCCTGAGCTCCTACAGTAGATGAGTGGCTAGTAAGTGGCTGTCTACCTCTTAACCTCCTCTTACTGCTTATCCCAAGATCAGAGTCACTAAATCAAACTACCACCTCATTTTATAAATGTTTAAACTTAGTCCCAGAGAAATTAAAGAATTTGTCCAGAGTTGCTATTAATTAGCAGCAGAGAAAAGATTTCTAATATTAAAAGGTCTTCTAGTTTTCACTACAGGGCTTATAATAAGGCTTTTTAACAAAACATTACCAATGTTTTATACACACTTTTGTTTTGAACAGCAATTGTTATGGTCTGCAGAGATCACAGTACAAGGCAAGTGGCTGGCTCTGGTTGTGCTCTGTTGAGAGCAGGGATGGATGGGGCGATGTAAAATTCTAAACTACTTGTGAAGTTCAAAGGCATTTTTATCCTTTATGCTGTCAGCACTATAACACTAGGTGCATTTCCAGCACCTAGCACAGTGCCTGGCACATAGTAGGTGCTCAATACATGTTTGCTGAATGGATAGTCAATATAAACATAATCAGTGGACCCTGGACAAAATATAAACCAATGTACCTTGGCCAAAAGAAATAAGGTCCTCTCCTTTAACATTGTGTAGATAATATAGATTCACTTTGGATATTTTTTTTCCCAGCTCACATCAGTCCAATTTTTATTTGCATCTGTAATATAGATGCATACACATGGACTTATCTGTCATCGCGTCTGAGCTAACCATCATAACATCACGACCTGTCACCAGACATCAAGGCCAAATTTTCTACATTATTCTCTCTCCATTTGTGTATTACTTGTGTTGCTTGTTTCTTTTTAATATTATCATTAAAGAAAGACTCCTGACTTTCTTTACCCCTGTGATGGAGGAAGGCACTGCTTGCCGGTCTTGCTGATGGACCTGTGCAGAAACTTACAAAATGGAATGGGAGTTTTCTCCTCCTCCCCTCCCACCCCGCCCCTCTTCTGTTAAATTCTAACTTACCTCCCCTCTCCACATGGCAAGTCTAGCTGCCTGCCCCAGGCAGCCCTGCCAGTCAGGCCAGGCTTGATCTTGTTCTCCAAATGGCTGAAGCAGGGAGGCTGAAAAGGAAAGACTGCTCTCATTCCAAAGCTGCTTCGTCCTCACGGGGGAAAAATTTTTTCAGAGAAAGGTAAACGCAGCCAATCTGAGAAATCTTAGTTGATTATTTACTATTACTTAACCTTCGAAAGATTCCACTGCAAAAGGGAGGGCAGGTAGTTCACAGCCCAGGGAACTTTTTTTCTCTGTATAACTAGCAAACTAAGCTAGTTAGGTTGGGCTGATGTGTAAAGAGGCTAGTTCTAGGACTCTCTCCATTTCCCAGAATGCCTCACAGTGGACATGCAAAGCAGCTGATTTGCTAACAGGGCTGAGGAGTTTGATTTTACATGATTACTGAATTATTGCTGGTGCTTTGCAAATCAGCTTTACCAGTGCTCATAACTATCCTTAGCTGATCTTTGCAGCATAAAGAGAATCTGTCAATATAAAGATGAATGAAGACTTAAACAATATGAAAGGAAACTTTCTTAAAGCAGAACATCAAAATTCAAACATGATTTTTACTGTTTTAAAATGTGGTTCTGAAGTTTGAGAGCATCATTTCGTGGGACTTGAGTTTTCAGGCCAAATCTTTGTGCAGAGATATAAACTATTCTGCTTCAGAAATATTATTATTAAGTACCTGAAACAATTACTCAAAATACCTAAATGCTATTTGCAAAATAGTTAGGCAATAATGCTGCATAGAAAGCCTTCAATAGGTAAGACTATTCCTTCTTCTTGGGGGTTCTTAAAAAATATAGTAAGTAAAAAAGTGGTTTATGTTATATAAGGAGCAAAAGTAAAGATGGTAAACAGACTTAACATCAAAAATAACAGTGCACTTTTTACTATGGCTACATCAATTAGGAGATACAATTAACAGAGCTACTCTCAGTGGCCAAAGCAAATCAGTGGTTTATTCTGACACATAAAGTCAGAAGGCATGAGGTCATTAGGGATCCAAGTATTCTGTCCTCTTCTGCCATCCTAATCTCATAAACTAAAATGGTTGCTGAAATCCCAGCTATTCCATCAATGTCCCAGGAAGGAAGAGAAGCGGGGAGGGGGAGGAAAGGGGGGGTTGGGGGGGAGAGCAAAAGGAATATCCTATCTTGTTACCCAGAAGCTCCACCCATAGGGTTGCCAGATTTGGCAAATAAAAACGATAATATATTACATGGGACATACTTATATTTAAAAAATGATTTGTTGTTTATCTGAAAGTAAAAATTAACTGGGCAGACCATATTTTATCTGGCAATACTACCCATCCAACAACATCTCCTAAGGCAGTGGTTCTCAACCTTCCTAATGTCGTGACCCTTTAATACAGTTCCTCATGTTGTGGTGCCCCCCAAACATAAAATTATTTGCGTTGCTACTTCATAACTGTAATTTTGCTACTGTTATGAATCATAATGTAAATATCTGATATGCAGGATGTATTTTCATTGTTACAAATTGAACATAATTAAAGCATAGTGATTAATCACAAAAACAATATGTAATTATATATGTGTTTTCTGATGGTTTTAGGCGACCCCTATGAAAGGGTCGTTCAATCCCCAAAGGGGTCGCAACCCACAGGTTGAGAACCTCTGTCCTAAGGTCTCATTGGCTAACCCTACTGTAAGGGAGGCTGGAAAATGCAGCCTCATCTACACTGATAAAAGAGAAACATGGTAATTAGCGTATGACTGCTACCCTTCCCATTGGCTAATCAGCATATCCTTATGCAAATTAACTGTCAGCCAAGATGGTGGCCAGCAGCCATGCACTGAAGTGAACAGGGAGGCTTGCTTGCTCCAGTGACAGCTGACTCTAACGTTCCCCGCCTGAGTTGCCGGCCTCTCAGCTGCAACTCTAAGCAACTATGTACTATGTTGCAAATAAGAAGCTAAACAAAACCCCAGAAACCGGCTTTCAGTCAGCCAGGTTCAGCCAGCTGGACCGCAGCATTGTATCAAATACAGAAGGAAAAACAAAGGCCAGAAACCGGCTTTCAGCAGCCGAGGCCTCAGAGCTAAAGCTGGCCCAGAATAAAAAAAAAAAAAAAAGAAAAAAAGGAGCTGTTGGGAGCTTTAGTCACCAGCCAACTGGAAAACGGCCCTCAGCCCCTCACCCAGACTGGCCAGGCACCCCAGTGGGGACCCCCACCCTGATCCAGGACACCCCTCGGGGCAAACCAGCCGGCCCCCACCCGTGTACCAGGCCTCTATCCTATATAGTAAAAGGGTAATATGCCTCCCAGCACCGGGATCAGCGGAGCAGCGAGGCTCCCGGCACTGGGATCAGTGTGACAGGGGGCAGCGCCCAAACCCTCTGATTGCCCTGAGGCTCTGTGAGTGACAGGGGTGGGGCCACAACCTCTCTATCCGCCCTGCTCTGTTTGTGACAGGGGAAGGCGCCCCAACCCCCTGATCAGCCCTGCTCTGTGCCTGATAGAGGGGAGCTCCCCAATACCCTGATCGCCCTGCGGCTCTGTGTGTGACAGGGGGCGGCGCACCAACCCCCTGATCACCCTGCGGCTCTGTGTTTGACAGGGTGCGGCGCCCCAACCCCCTGATCGGCCCTGCTCTGTGGGTGATAGAGGGGGCGCCCCAACCCCCCTCCACGGGCCTTGCTCTGTGTGTGACAGGGTAGAACCATAACCTCCCCATTGGCCCTGCCCTGAGTGTGACAGGGTGCAGTGCCCCAACCCCCTGATCCGTCCTGCTCTGTGTGTGACAGCGGGGAGCTCCTCAACCTCCTGATCGGCCCTGCTCTGTGCATGACAGGGGGGAGCTCCTCAACCCCCTGATCGGCCCTGCTCTGTGCATGACAGGGGGTGGCACCGCAACCTCCCCATCGACCCTGCCTTGAGTGTGACAGGGGGCGGTGCCCCAACCCCCCAATCGGCCCTACCCTGAGCATGACTGAGGGTGGCATCGCAACCTCCCAATCCGCCCTGCTGTGTGCATGACAGGGCGGCGCCCCAACTCCCCAATCGGCCCTGCTCTGAGCCCCACCAGGGGCTGCACCTAGGGATTGGGCCTGCCCTCTGCCACCCAGGAGCAGGCCTAAGCCAGCAGGTTGTTATCTCCCGAGGGGTCCCAGACTGCGAGAGGGCACAGGCCGGGCTGGGGAAGCCCCCTCCCCTCCCGAGTGCACAAATTTTTGTGCACCGGGCCTCTAGTTAAAAAATAAAACTGGAGAGTGAATATTGGGTAAGGAGCCTGGGGCATGAGGGTGAGTCTGGGGAAAGGACAGGGCCTCATCCATGCCCCATATCCTCTACAAAGCATTTCTTGACTGCTTTAGCCCCTTGTGGTCAATCTGGCCTCTGGAAGCCTATGGCCCTTTTGGCTTGGTTCCAGATACAAAATAAAGATGCTGATTTTTAATAAACATACAAGAATTGATATGTTCAGGGGCTATTGTTTTCTCCAAAGGAGTCAGACACTAACAACACTTCAAAATAGTTTTTGAATTTAGATCCAGATGAAGCATACATCTTCCCTGCAAGGGACTCTGGAAGCCGCAGTGGCATGTGGGACCAGGACACTTGTCCCTGAGTGGAAATGTTCAACATTCCATTGTACATCAAAGTTCCATGTGATGACACAAGATTATCTTCCGGAATGTCAACAGTTTCCGCCAATGGGGACAGGTCTGAGGAAGCCACTGGGTTAGAAAACTGGCCTGGGAAAGCTTGATGGCCCCTCATAACTCAGTGGTCTGTGGCCTGATCAACGGCATTAAAGCATGGTTTACACCATGCTGCATTCTAAAATAAAGACAGGGAATTATGGGAGGAAACAGCCCCGGATTTAAATTCCTTCCATGTTTCCCTGAAAAATTCAATTTTGAGGGTTCCTTTTGCCTGATAATGACTGCTTACAGTTCTTCCCACTATAAACCATGCATCCATGCTTTTTCCCAAGCTCTCACCTGGATGAACTTAAGATGTTTTAAAAGATTCAGTCTTTATTTCTAAATGACACTTAAGCACATCTGGCCTATCCACAGGTCCCTTTCCTGGGAGCTATGCGGTCAGCAAACTTTCAAAGTAGGGATACAATTAGGTTTCTAGAACTAAACCGAACCTTAATAAATCCTTTCCTTTCCTTTTTTTTTTTTTTTTTTTAAGATTTGAGTCTTTAAATTGGAAAGAGAGAGAGAGAGAGAGAGAGAGAGAGAGAGAGAAAGAGAGAGGAGAGAGAAAGAAACATTAATGTGAGAGAGAAACATCGATCAGCTGCCTCCTGCACGCAACCCCACTGGGGATGGAGCCTGCAACCCAGGCATGTGCCCTGACTGGGAATCAAACCAGGGACCTTTCAGTGCGTGGAACAACGCTCAACCAACTGAGCCACACCAGCCAGAACAGTAACTCCATTTCTATGGTTCAACACCTTTCCTGGATGGTTCCTGGGCAAACATCTCTGTTCAGGTGCTGATGACAGTAAACACCTTACACACATTTGGCCTGGGGCTTAGCCACATTCAATTCTGGTTTAGTCATATGCTCCCTCGCTATTTATACTGCTTTGGATCAGCTACTTGATACTTAATAAAATTTGCCTCTAAGCTGTCCTGCAGGGAAAATGACCTGTCCGGAGAGAATGCTGTTCCAACTTTATAACCTCTGACGATTGCCTAACAGTCCTCTGAAAAGGTTGCGGGCCGCAGTGTGTGAACATCTTGCCACCTCTTGGCACCCCCTCACCCCCTACCCCCACCCCTCTTTCGGGGGGCCTTTCCAGCCAGCACCTCCCACGTGTCAGCAACTGCAGATGGCAAGAGCGATGTGGCAACTCGGCCTCTGCTCAAGGTCAGAGCACACAGACAGGCTTCGTCAGTGATGATTTTACCAACCTCTGGTTATTTCAGAAAGCAAGGAGAGAACTTATAGCGGCAAGAAAGGGTCTATGGGATGGAAATAATGAGCCATTTATAACCCAAAATGAGATTGCCAGGAAAAACAAACACCCCCAAAAAAGTACATTTTATCAGAGTCCTGCGCTGCCCAAGGCTAGTGGGGTACAAGGTACTGAGTGTTCAGCTTCCTGGGCCAAGAGCTACAGTAAGTCATGCCCCTGTGCGGGCCGCTTCTCCCCTGTCAGCCGGATCAGCAGCCTCCACCACCTGGCGGGAGAGCTTTAGCGTTTCTAAGTGTGTGCTGGTGGCTGTTTCACATTTTGATAAGGATGTGGAGTCATGTTGCAACACTTAGCGAGTGCTTCTGCGTAAGCATTGCGCAATTCGGGGCTCCGTGCATCAGCGGGGCGCTGCTAACACCCAGCTTATGTCATGCATGCGCAGCCCCTCCAGGTCTCTCCGCACAGCTTTTGGAAGTATTTTCTGGCTCCGAACTCGAACTCTGGCCCTGGCTTCCGGCAGTTGTTTGCCCCAAAGCTGCGTGGAATGGCTCAGCTGTCAGCACCTGCCACCTCCCCTCCGAGGTGGAGAAAATCGAGTGGGCAGGTCCCCGTCTAGCACCAGCACAAAGGGGCCTGGGTGTGGCGCCCGAATGGCCTGGGCCACCCTGAGGCACCCTGGAGGGAGGGAGGGAGAGTGAGGACTTGTAATCCAAGGAGGACGAGACCTGAAGATTGAACTAGGGCTGCTACAAGAGGTGACAGAAGCGAAGTGGATTTCCCCAAAGCAAGGCGTCCTAGTTTGGTCAGGAGCGCTGTTACACGGCTTGCTCACAGCTCTTTGTTGGTTGGAAACGGGGCGCAGTGCTCTCTTCTCCGGCTTACCTGGAGTGCACTTGCAAAGTAGGTCGAGTGTTTGCTGGGTGCCCTCTCACCTCCAATCACTGTACGCAGGCTGCTTGGCTTCTGTTCCCGTCCAGGCTGCCATTCACTCAACAAAGCTTGTGAGCACCTGCTCTGTGCCCCGTGCTGTGCCAAGCACCGGACACAAACAGGGCTTTCACAACACCGTGTGCCCCCGCAGCTCGCTGGGCCAGCCCTACCTGGGCCTTCTCCCAGGTCACTCTTGGCCCCACCGTGTCCAGAAATTACCCCTCCCTTCCTCCACCTCCCATGGCTCTCTCCCTCTCCTCCCGTTAGGGCTGGGACTGTTGCTTGATCTTATTGTAATCTATCAAGTTTTTCTCTTGAAAGTGTTGTTTTTGATAATCACTAATTTCTCTCAGGAGTTTCCGCACATTACAAAGTGATGGTTTAAAGAAACGATGTCTTCCACGAAATAAACAAAGGACTAACTGGAGAATTGGAAACAGGGGGGCACAGGGTACTACACAGGTTGTCTGAGCAGACTGTTTCCAGTTTCACCAGGGAGACGGGTTGCCTCTTTCACCTCTTCACTTATTATTGGTGAGCTGTGCGCATAGCGGTTAAGGGAACAAATTCTGGAGCTGAACTACCTGGGTTCAAATCCCAGCTCTGCAAGTTATAATCTTAGGAAAGTTATTTGATCTTTGTTAATTTCCTCATGAAGAGAGGAATGCTAGAAATAGCTAAGTACAGCTCACAGAGTGGCTTGGGGATTAACATAAGTTAGTATGTATGAAATTTTTACAGTACTGGCGTGCATAGTAAGTACTCTATAAATATTAACTTTGAGTTTTCATGAGGCCCACTTTATCCTTTCTACTTTGCTTTCAGATTCTCGCGTGAGTCGTTGCACTCAATAGAGGACTTTTTATTCAGGGCTGCAGTTTCCTCATCTACAAAATAGGAAGTGGTCACTGAGGATACGGGCCAGAGAACCAGTCAGGTGACCAAGTTTTTGACTATGTTCTCTGCTGGCTTCTGGAGCGTGGACAACTCATGTAAGCTCTCTGCATGCCAGAGACTGGACTTGAGCTGCATTTTCCAAACTCAGATCATTCAAATAACACTTGCAGAATCATCACCACGTGCCTGACCACATCTCTGTACCTGGCCACTTACTTGATATATTTCATTAGGTAATCTTTAAATCAGTCTCACTTTCCTATGTAACTTTGCAGTAAGATGAAACAGCCACATAGTCAAGGATTTGATCCAGTAGTTATAAATTTTTCTAACATATATTAAAATAAACGCCTAATAAAATTTTAAAATATTTGTGTAACACCCACATATAACATCTTGCATGCCACCAATGATGCATACACACCATTTTAGGAAACTCTAAATTAAATGTTCACTATGGATCCAGCCAGCTCTGAACTCCTCTTGGCTGCTGTTACGTTACTTTCATGTGGTTATTTCACTTTGGATGTGTTTCTATCATTTGCCTCCTTGGGGCACAGACTATGGCTGATAGCTCTTTAAGCACCTAGCCCCTACAAGAGTGCTTGGTAAATATTTAATTTTAAATTATAAACACATGCATACATACAAACAAATGTATCTGTCACCTACTAACCAGAAGGCTAACAAAAATGCTCATTTCTTTTTCTCCACATCAGATCACTGTGTTCTCTGGGTGGTTGCTCACTACATGAAGAGAAGCGTGTGGAGTCCAGGCTCTGAGAGGAAATGTTAGCTTCCCGGACTGTCTTCCCTCTTCCTGTGCTCTTTGTTAGTGTGGCTGTTTGTCCATGTGAAAAGTGAGCCTACTTCCTAAGGAGTTTATAGTCCCAGCTCTTGTTGGGCCAGAATAATTGTTGTCTTCCACATCAGCCCTGAACGCGTTCATTCCCAGGTCTAGAAACATCTGATCTAAGATAGAAATTGCATTTCTAAATGTTATCATTGAAGAGGTCTCAAGAAATTATCTGGTGATTTACTGAAAGTTCATTAGCAAGAATTGAATGCGCACCCACAGTATCATGGGTTCAGAGCTTGAGCAATTCGTCAATCAAACAACATTGATTAAGTACCTTCTTGAGCTCCTTCTGTGTCAGTAAGTAACCTTGAGCGATGCGACCTCTGAATAAGACTGTCAGACTGTGAAGCGACTGTACATGCCTTTAAAGTAAGGAATACGTCTTGCTCATCTTTGCACCCTATGGCTTAGCAAAACATACACACGTGGTAGTCCTACAGTACCTATTCGTTCCATAACTGAGCAAACGAATGAATGAAGACAGAAGTCTAGCATGTAAAGAGCTTACAGTCAGTTTGAGAAGAGAGAAGACTTAGACAAATGAAGCTTTAATGAACAATAAAGCTAACATTACGAGAGATAACACAGGCTATTAAAGGTTAAATGAAGGCTGTGTTGTCATATACTCTCTCTCTCTCAAAACCTGAAAGCTGATTCAGGGGCAGGTCTCACGAAAGGATGTGTGCTGGCCTCTCTTCTATTCATTTTCTACCCAAGAGCCTGCCAAGCTGTCATGTGACTGATTTCTAAGGCCACTGAGTTTGTCAGCCCCTGGGAGTGAGAAGGGTATTATTTAATGTAAATAAGTCACTTGGTGTTTATGTTCCCATTCTTCAGTCATCCATCCACAGGCAAAGAGAGAAATGGCAACGATGACTCTTTAAGAGCGATGAAATTAGAATATTCGAGAAGGTGGAAAGCTCTCATTAAGGGTTTTGCAGGCTGTCAGTCAGGGTGACCCTTCATGAAAGGCCATGACATCCTGGGGGAGACGCTGGGCTTTCTCTGGAGCTCTCTAGGATTCCAAACTGTCAGCATAAAAATAGCAGCCCAAGTCAATGTCCTCTATTATTCATTAGTTACTGAAATGCTCTTCCCAAATATACACTTAACTGAAAGATTCCTTCTTCTGTATGGTTTTAAACCATTTTTAGGGCATGAATCAGGCCATATATTTCCGTCTATTTCACTGGCACCGCTACCACCAGTAGCAAAACCCTAATTAAGTGGGAAGACTCACATTTCCATTAAAATTCTTCTTGAAAAAAATGATTTATGGCCAATAAATATTTCAAGCCGTGCAAAACAGTATGGAGTGGAAAGTAGACTGCTGTTGACGTCTGGAGCCCAGTCTCCCAGGCTGCTCCACTGACGCAGCCAGCATTGTATTCTTAGGTATCCTTCAAAATATTCTGCATATCTACCAGCATGTATGCACATGTGCACCTCCTTTCCTATGCATATCTTCTGTTCCTCAGTAAAACTTAAGATATTGCGGGGTTTATCATAAATCCTTACAGTTAGATTTACCTCTTTCATTTTGTTTCAATGCATTTCATTGTATGGATGCCCCAAAATTTGCGCATCCCTCTCCTCACAGACATACAGTAGTTTCTAACCTTTGGTTCCCATAAACATTTTTTTTTCACCTATGTATGAAGAGAACTATGAATCAATGCAGCGTCAAAGGACAGGTGAATTTTAATTCTGATGGACGTTGTCAAGTGGTAGTACTTAACTTTTGATGGGAGTTTCCAAAAGTAAGGTATTTGTTCATGCCAGAAACAAGAGCGAAGACAATATTTTATTTTAAACCTCAGTGCCTCAGAGAAGCAGCACATTTACTTACGAAACTCATTTGCCAATTTCTCTCTCTCTCTCTCTCTCTCTCACACACACACACACACACACACACACACACACTATTATAAATCCATTCAAAATATACTGACAGCTTACTGAGTGAGGAACTTGCCAGAAGTTCCTTACCGCCAAATTGCGTGCGTGTTGCAATGAGGTTAGCTCATGAATGCCACACTTTCTCCGCTGTGGCCTTGCCGTGTTTACTACCCTTTGTGGCCCTAGTCATTTAGCAACACTGCCCTATTTTTCTGTTGTAACCAAAGGTCAGTCTATGACCTTGCCCCCTCCCTTCCTCCTCGGAAGCACAGGCACATCATTTCTTCTCACCATGGTTTCCTCACCAAAGGAATCCGTCTGAAAGGTCAGGCCAGGCCGGCTGCGGCTGCGGCAGTGAAAAGGCCCGGCACCGGCACCGTGGGACTGGACCTGATTTTCTATTACCTGTGGGGGTGAGTTAATGAACGACAGCCTTGCACTCTCTGTTCAGCTGCCACTTCCCACCCTGGCTTCTTATCTTTCTTGAAAAAAGTGAAGAGACCCAGAACATTCTCCAGTTTCTCCAGTGTTTACTCAACACACACTCTGCGCTACAATCCCCAGCTGGGGCTCCTTCTATTTGCTCCTGTAACGTGAGAAACCTTGTGGAGGTTTTGTGTTTGTTTTGTAACCAGCTGTACTAGTAACCATTTTCTTTTCTCTGCCTCTGACCGCAAACGCAGAACCTTCCTGGCAACCCCTGAAAATGTACATCTAAACAAGTTGAAACGAATGAAGCCATCTTGGTTCTACGGGTGACACCAATTTAATAAATTTCTGCTTATATTTAGAATGAACTGTAAATGGAGGAAAATGGCTTAGGCCCTACTTCAGAGACTTTTGCCTCCATGAATCTAGGAAGTGACTTTGTAATATGAGTAACCAAGAAGCTTCATTTTTACATTTACCTCAGGATCACTCTCAAAGAGCCAGAGATTGTGGATGGAAAGAAAAAAAAAAACAAGATTTAGACTCTGCAAGGAAGCAATTTCAGTATCCTCAGGCTGTGAACTGTTTAAGCCTATGAGTCTAGCTAGCCCTGCTCTGTCAGAAAGCAATGGACAAGACAGACCTTCTGTATACAAGTAAAAAAGTAAGAAACCCACTGAGTTATGTTGACACTTTGTTGGTAAAGTTCCTACTCACATGAGTTGGTCACCTGCCCGTGCCAGAGTTTGGAAGTTGATACTGCTACACTTTGTCCTGCCACAGAGTCACCAGAAAGCAGGGCCCAGAGGACTTTAGAAAAGGGATGAGGATGGACAATCGGGGGGGCGTGGGTGGTGAGGTAGTGGGGAATGCGGGCAGAGGACACCATGCTATTCAATCAATTGACCAAATCCTTTCTCACAACGGACAGGTTTCAAAATCAGTAAAGACAAGTCCCACTTTTGGGCACTTATACCAAAGACATGAGTATATCTTTAACAATGAAGTTCTTTATCGAGTTCTATTTCCTTTTATTTACTAGTAACAGGAAAAATGCCAGACTTTCTTCTAGGTGTCATACAAAGACAGAAAAAGTCATCAACTCTACCTCATACTATGCCCTCATTAAATATTGTTGAACAAATCAATCAGTGAATTCATGAATGAAGGAATAAACTTAAAATCAAATTAAGGGAGAAAACATGGGCAAGCAGGTAGAATGTACAGAATACAGTGGTGAGAGTCACCCATCTACCCAGGGTAGTAGGGAAAGGCCCTGAGGCAATAATTGAATAGTTAATGGCCAGACAAATGGTGGAGGAAGATGTCCTTAATGTAGGCAAGTGAAAACACTGGCATGAGTAAAGACCTTGAGCAAAAATTAGCAAACTATAGCCCAAGGGGCAAATCTAGCCCACCACCTATTTTGTAAATAAAGTTTTATTTTAACACAGCCATGCCCATTCACTTACATTCTGTCTATGTTTGCATTCTGTTCATGCTGCAACAGCATCACCCAGTAGTTGTAACAGAGACCACAAAACCTCAACTATTTTCTATATATTCAGGAACCTGTAGAAAAGTCCCAATTGCTGGAACGTGGTCCTAAGAGGGGTTCAGTGAGAGATGAGACAGAAAGGTGAGCAGGGACCAAGACCTGAAGGTTCTTCTATACCATTGTAAGAAATGTGGTCTCCATCCTCCAGGAAATGGGTAAGAAGAGCAGTTTTGCATTTAGAAAGTATCTCTCAGGTGTCAGGTTAGGATGGGAGAGATGCAAGATTGCAGCAGGAGACCAGTGCTCCAATCCCTACTTCTCTGACAAAATCCTTGATTCAGCAATCATTAGAGAGTTTAATGTTTGTCATTATGCATCTTGCTATCTGCTTGGGAAACAGAACCTGGCACACAGAGACACTCAATCAATGTTTATTGAGTAACGGAAGAAACAAAGACAATATCTTAATAGCATCATTATTCAAAGGTTTCCTGAATAGGCTACCTCTGCTATGAAACTAGACAAGCTCGCCACTGCTCTCCAGTTTCCACACTAATACACAGTGAGGCCAGATGTGAGGAGGTTAATAGTGAAACAGCCAGAGAGAAATTCCTTCCCTTCATGTCAGTGCCAACATCGTCAATTACCACCCACTGGCCAACCCTGTGTTTATTCCATGCCCTGTGGCCTAATGGGAAGGAGCGGGACAAGAAGCAGCTCTGCAATAACTGTCATAAAAATAAGAATATCACTTGGCTCCACCCGGCATCTTTCATTGGAAGATCTTGAATCATTTTTTTTTAATTTTATGTAGCTATTATCTCCATTTTATTTCCACTTAAGAAAAAGCCAAACGAGAGAGAGGTTGTGACTTGCCCAAGGTCACTGTGCAAACCAGAAAAGCAGTTTTCAAAGGGGAGAAAGACCAAAATATGTGAAATCCAGTTTCCTTTCCAGCCTAAGATGGGCCGGGTCCATGACTCACTAAGGAACACAGCATTATCTGAGCTTAGTGTCTCTCAAAAATGAGTCATGCTAGAGGAAGCTAGGGCTCGGGGATCTGTGTCAGGAGCATGTTGTTAGTAGTCACACATTGTCCCCGCCTGTAGGATTTCAACACCTCTCCCCAAACTCCATCGGGGGTGAAGAAGGGCCCCTTGGAAGGTCCAGGTTATGGAAGTGGATGGACGTGGCATGGGGTGTCTGTCCTTTCTGCCACTACCTATGAAATGCAGGCCTCCCCATTCCTTTATTCATCAGAAGCCTATGCCTGGAGTGGCTTCAGGTTCCAGTTGGTCAATAATGATCCTGGTATTCACCCAGTATAATTACTAATAAATCTCCCTTTTACTCTAAAAAATGCCCCAGAAACTGAATGGTCACTCTAAGTCTGACAAATCAAGAAGCTTCTACACTCAATCAGAAGGCCTTCCTCTAATTCTGATAGTTCTATCTCAGCCACTTCCATATCCTAGATCCAGAGTCTTGAACTCACAATAGACCTAAATGTCCAATCAGTTCAGAGATCTCCTCTTATTAGTAATCTAATCTCTACACATATGTTTCTGGGACAAGTTTGCTACACAGCCCATAAAACAGTTAATTATTAATTATCGGAAATCACTTTCTTACTGTATGCCACAATCTGTCTTTCCAAATATTTTATATGTTGATCTTCACTCTATTCTCAAGAAGCTCACAAATAAATCCTCCTTTCTGTTCCGTAAGTGAACCCCCAAAAGTTCTCTGTTCTCCATCCCAAACATCCCAAGCACCAGGTACAAGTTCCAGCAGAGCTTCCAGGAATGTGGCTTCAGAGCCAGACATACCGAGATTCAGGTCTGACTCTGTTGCTCACTAGCTAGGTGACCTTGGGCAAACACTTAACATCTCTAATTTCACTTTCCTTATCTATAAAGTTTGAACAAATATTAACTACATGAGCTAGGCACTGCTAGTTACCTAGCCAATATCCATTCCTCCTTTCTTCCTTCCTCACCATGGGGCTCACTTAAACACTCTTGGATTGCCAGGCTCCCTTGCAGCTTGATGTGGACATGCAACACAGTTCTGGACAATGAGGTGCAATTGGAAGTTGGAGTTTCTGAGAAAGCTTATTAGAGAGGGCATATTCAGCTTGCACACACATATTTAGTTTTTGCCACTTAGACTTTGCCCTTATGCCTTTCTGACTAATAATCAGTTGTGATGCATGAAATAGAACAACAATGTTGCAAACATGAGGAAGAAAGCCCAAGAGAAGGAGCCTGGGTTCTTGAAGGTATCATGGGGCCCCTATACTCCTAAAGTACTTGCTACTAGACTTCTTATTCTATAAGAAAAATAAAATCCTGATTTGGTTAAGCCATTGAAGTAGGATTTTTGCTATTTGCTGTCAAACAAACACTAAATAACACATACCTCAGGGGTATGTGTACATATAAAATGAACTTACTACATTGCCCAGCACATAGCAAATAATGAGTGAATGGTTTATGATTATCATTATCATTATTAGTCATTGCCTTGAGCCTTAGAGACAATGGTCAGAACATGTAGCTCTGGCAGCCCTGTTGACCTCCAAATAGCACTAATTAAAAAACCCTGTGATCTCTCAAGCACAAAGTCAGTTGCAAATGTTTCAACAAGAGACATCTCTGTTAACAGCTAAAGAAGCCAGCGCTTCAAAGTACCTGTCAGGTCCCAGAAGCTCAGAGAAATGAAATTCCACCTGGGGTTAAGCTCCTTCTGTCACTTGGGACCTGCCTGCTTTCCTCCTGGGTAGAGAATCCATCCGTATATGTGCAGTGTGTCTCCTATAATTTCGGACTTCTCTGAATGACAAGCAAAACACAACACTTTAAGGGTGACATTATTTCACAGAAAGAGTTTCTGCTGAGGAATCAAAGCCACACCTAAAACCAGCTGACCACGGGGCACATGTCCAGATGCTGCACTGGGAAATGTAATTCGTTTTCTATAACCTAACTTGTCTGCCTGCCAAGATCGGACACAGAGGGGACTGGCCGTACATTCTTAGCCAGAGTCCACCAAGCCGTAGATTCACCCAGCCCCACCCCCCGCCAGTCCAAGTCCTCAGATACAGAGAATGGTGCAGTGAAAAAACACACAAACAAAACAACCACCTGTGGGTCTCGGAGTCAAACAGACCAAGGGTTCAAATCCAGCCAATCACTTACAATCTGGATAACTTTGGGCAATTCTCCCCGTCTGAGCTGCGGTTTTCACATTGTAAAGTGAAGATGCTCATGTCACAGGGCTGTAGGGAATCAAGGGAGACTGTGTGTAACAGTGCCTGGCACGGAGTTACCATTGGTTTCCTTCCCTTCCCCATCAGCAGGATGGTCCTGGCTGATTTGCTTTCTCCTCCCCAAGCCTGAGGAACGGACCCAGCCCAGGTCATTGCACCGAGTGCAACTCTCTGCCTTCTGCCCCGTGCGTCATCATCTAAGTTTCCGGCCACACTGGGGAAGCCAAAGCCTTCCCCGAAGCTGAGGTCATAAAGCAGGAAAAGACAAAGCTCTGCTTTCAGAGAGCAGGTTTGGTTGGCTGTGAGCACAGCCATCTCTCTGTGACCAACCTGTCCCCAGGAAAACTTAGGGTATGGGAGTCCCAAGGAAACCCAGCAGGAAACGACTGGCCCGTTTGGCCCTGCCACCCACCGCCGCCACAGGTTACACCTGGACAAAGAGCTAAGGAGGCCGGAGCTGCTTCGTCCAGTCCCTTTGTCCTCTGGATACAGCACCCTCACGCCCCACAGCCTCAAGCAGGATGGAACAGTCACAAGGTCCACACCTCAAACCATGAAGCATACTCTTCTTGCTGCGTCACCTGGCAGGTGTCCTTGGCAGCTGGTTCCACAGCTACAGCTTGGCTCACCTCCATACCATGGGAGCTGCCTTTTAACCATTGGCTTAGCGGGGACATTTATAAAACAGGGTGGTGTATAGTGAGACTGTCTAGTTAGTTGCACATATATTTCTCTGTAAATCCATAAGCCAGAAACATAAAACATGCACAAACCGGAAATTCAGGGTCCATATATCAATGCTCAGCACAAAATGTGTTTTCTTACAGAGGATAAGAACAGATGAACCAGCAACAGCAAACAGTAAGCACTAACTGTATGCCAGGCTCCGCACACAGTTCACTTTCTATTATTATTATCTCCACTTTAAGAATGGGAAAACTTAGTCTTCTCGGTGTATTCTAGATATTAATCTCTTGTAGCTCTTAGATATTATAAACCTTTTCTCATTCCATCACCTCTTTGCTAGCTTTACATATTTTGACTGTTTTCTATGAGAAATTCTTAATTTTTAAAATGTAGTCAACTATTACATTTTCAAGTTATAGCTTGCATTTTGAGGATCTTCGACACCTCCAGTGTCTATTAGCTTTATAATCTAACTTTCCCATTGGATTTCTCCTTTGTACATGCTTGATAGCATCAGTCCAACAGTGGGTTTTAGGCCATTCCTCCCTTCCCCGATGATGTATGGTGCCATGTTTATCCTGTAGCAGGTTCCCGTGTAGACTGGGGTCTGTTTCTGATTCCCTGTACTTTCCATAGATTTATGTGACAGCTCCGCCATCAGGTCCACATTGGCTTTTTCTGGGAAGGCAAGTCCCTCCTCTTTGCTTTTCCTTTTCAAAACTGACCTAAGCATCCTGAATCTTTATTCCTCTGTATAAATGTAGAAGTATGTTGGAATCCTCAAAAATAGCTTGCCATAATTTGACTTTGAATTTACAGATTAATTTTAAGGGAAACTAACATAAAAAATAAGGTATAGCTTTCCTTTTTTTTTAGCTCTTGTTTTAAAATTTTCTCAGAAAAGTTTTTGTTTCATTATTGTCCTAGATACTTTGTAGTTTGAGAATGGTATTTTATTTTCTATTATATTTTCTACATGGTTTGGCTAAAGTTGATGAAGACTAATAGTTTTCTGAAGCTGATCAAGTGTTCACCATTCTTGTTAAAATCTCTTATTTCAGTTTGTTGATTAAATCTGCTCATCCGGGAGACCAAGATGGCGGCGTAGGTAAACACCGGAGACCGCTGCCGCAAACAGCCATTTCAAAAATACAACTAAAAGACAGAACGGACATCACCCAGAACCACAGGAAGGCTGGCTGAAGAGAGACTCTACAACTAGAAGGAAAGAGAACAGCAAACCGAGGCTCAGAGGAGGCGCAGTGTGGAAAATACAAAGGTACCGAGGTGCACGCGCAAAGCGGGCTGGTGGCTGAGGGTGCGGTTGTCGTTTTCAATCAGGAGTGAGTCTCAGACTCTGGGCTCCAGATCCGGGCGAGTCTCTAGGGACCCAGACTCAAACGGGAGAAGCGGGATTATCCGGCATCAGTTGGAACCTGAGGGCAGCTTTCTCTCCGAGGTATGCAGCGGCTGCCGGGGTTCTGAGAAGCAGAGCCTCTGGGAACGGGACTGAGAGTGGCCATAACTGCTCCCTCCGCCCGCCCTGTTGATCCCGCCCCGCCCAAACCCTGAGCACAGCCATTTGCCGATCGCCTCAGGCAAAGGCTGGATTAGCGCCTCCCCAGAAGACAGACGTTTTCCACACAGCTGATTCCTACAGCCAGTTGGCCTGGTGGTCAAATCCCTCTAGTGTTAACTACAACAATTAAGGCTTGGCTAGAACAAGACTGCGCACAAAGACCACAAGAGGGTGCACCAAGAAAGCATAAAAGATGCAGAGACAAAAAAACATGACAGAAATGGAGGATATGGAGCTAAGAATCGCAATTTTGAGGGCTTGCTATAAACTTAAGCAGAGCCTCATGAAAACTAATGAGACCCTCGATGCTACGATAAAGAAATTAGAAAGTAAGCATACACGGACTGAAATAAAGAATATTATACCAAATAGCAGACCAGAGGAGCACAAGAATCAAACCAAAGATTCGACAAAAAACACCCAACTGGAAAAGCAAAATGAAAAAAGAATCCGAAAGTGTGAAGATAGTGTAAGGAGCCTCTGGGACAGCTTCAAGCACACTAATATCAGAATAATAGGGGTGCCAGAAGATGAGAGACAGCAAGATATTGAAAACCTATTTGAAGAAATAATGGCAGAAAACTTCCCCCACCTGGTGAAAGAAATGGACTTACAGGTCCAAGAAGCTAAGAGAACCCCAAACAAAAGGAATCCAAAGAGGACCACACCAAGACACATCATCATTAAAATGCCAAGAGCAAAAGACAAAGAGAGAATCTTAAAAGCAGCAAGAGAAAGAGACTCAATTACCTACAAGGGAATACCCATACGACTGTCAGCTGATTTCTCAACAGAAACTTTGCAGGCCAGAAGGGAATGGCAAGAAATATTCAAAGTACTGAATACCAAGAACCTACAACCAAGATTACTTTATCCAGCAAAGCTATCATTCAGAATTGAAGGTCAGATAAAGAGCTTCACAGATAAGGAAAAGCTAAAGGACTTCATCACCACTAAACCAGTATTATACGAAATGCTGAAAGGTTTCCTTTAAGAAGAGGAAGAAGAAAAAGGTAAAGATACAAATTGTGAACAACAAACATGCATCTATCAACAAGTGAATCTAAGAATCAAGTGAATAAATAATCTGATGTACAGAATGAACTGGTGATTACAATGAATCAGGGACATAGAAGGGGAATGGACTGACTATTCTTGGGGGTGGGGAAAGGGGAATGGGAGATGCGGGAAGAGAATGGACAAAAATCGTGCATCTATGAATGAGGACAGTGGGTGGGGAGTGACGGCGGAGGGTGGGGCGGGAACTGGGAGAAGGGGAGTTATGGGAAAAAAAGAGGAACAAATGTAATCAGAACAATAAAGATTTAATTTAAAAAAATAAAATAAATCTGCTCATCCAACGCTTATATGTTTTCCCTTTTTCTTTCTTTTCCTGTATTGCCTAGAAACTCCAATATGTAAAACAATTAACAGTTAACTGCTGTTATACAGTAGCAGTGAAAACAGAATGTGTCTAAATTTTCTTTTAAAAATTACATTATATGGTTCTTTGCAATTTTCAAATGGTGTCCCTACCCAGTACACCATGTGGATTTTACAAACACCCCAAGGAGGTCAGGAGAATAAGCACTGACCCGTGTCACTGATAAGACTCAGTACATCTGGGGCTTGGGGACCACATAACTAGAAAGGAACAGAAGTCATATTTGGGTCTTTTAAACTTTAAGTCCTCTCACGACAGCAGGCTAACTTAACATCTAATCAAAATATGTAAAACTATATGATTTAATCCAGCAATACATAATAAAGTGACCTTCTATTAAGGTCACACCATCCTGAAAAGGATGATCGGATATAATTATATAATTTTTAAAGAAAGCTATACAAGCTGAATTAAAGGTTCTAACATTTTTTAAGGTTTTAAGAGCCACTTGTCCAGAGCAATTGGGGTTGTAATCCTATTAAGATTGGGTCTCTACCATGGCAAAAGAGTGAGTTAATTTGGTCAGCTTAGGTAAAAGTCGGTCTGTGGGCAGAGCAGAACCAAGAAAGAAATATTAATCAATTGATTTTACTGATATTGCAGTGCAGCTAAAGCTTTCATTGGGTTGAACTCATTTAAACATTTAAAGCTGCAGTAAAAATAATTACAGCTATTTTTATATTTCAGAAGGAAAAACTAAGTAAATCAATTTCTTACTTGCGCAAAAATAGCCCATTAGGAAATGACACACCAGTGAACAGAACTCATGAATTAAGCCCGAGCTTGGTCTGCCAGCTCTCTAATCAAGCTCCATGATTCACCCATGGAAATCAATGCCTCTTAAAGGCATGGAATGACACCTCGGCAGACACACAAGGAGATGATTCCTTAGCCGCTCTGAAAGGCTAGCCATCAGGAGGCAATTAGGAAGTGCATTTGTTTCTGACAATCAAGCTATTTTTCTTCTCCTTACTCAGATTTCCACTTAGGGACTGGGAGAGGGTGCCATCTCCCAGTGCTGCTGTTACTGGAATGTATACAGTGTGCTGACTTTTGAAGGGGTGCCAGGCTAAGAGAGCAAGAAAACACGCGTAAGGCACTGACCAGTTTGGCTCAGTGGATGGAGCATCAGCCGGCGGACTGAAGGGTCCCAGGTTCAATTCTGGTCAAGGGCATGTACCTTGGTTGCGGGCACATCTTCAGTAGGGGATGTGCAGGAGGCAACTCATAGATGTTTCTCTCTCATAGATGTTTCTAACTCTGTATCCCTCTCCCTTCCTCTCTGTAAAAAAATCAATAAAATATTTTTTTAAAAAAGGAAAACACGCATAAAGATGAAAAGGTGCCCAAATAAGAAGTATCAACATACATCAGAAGAGGAGACCAAAAAACTAGCTTTTCTTAAATGCAGCTTTGCGAACTGAGTAGTAAAATACAATAATGTAACCAAGCAGAAGACTTACATAACTGTGAACAAAATGTGGGGGAAGGAATTGCCTCCAATCCATCATATTTACTAGAACCACTGATATCTCTTGAAAGGGCACACACTTTATAATGAAATTAACTGTGAATGAGCTAGCAAAAATCTTGTTTTTATGGGTAATAAGTATTGTCAGAAAGAATATAGATTATATTTTTAAACCCTCAAGACTATGAAATTGAGCTTATAACAAAGAAAGGGAAAAAAATGGCTCCATAACAGGATAATCATAAAGGCAGTGATTTCTACTTAATCTCTCCTAACCAGCAAAAGGGAGAAATCGCCTCAACATTGTTTTTTTTCTGAGGCAGAATATACCATTACAGCTAGGAATGCCATGGCTGGCTGCGTGGAATAGATTTTCTTCTTTAAAAATGCCCATGCTTGTTAAACACATGAACTGTACAAGTGTATATTTGGCCAATGTCTGTCCTTACACCTGTTCATTCATTCAGGCATTAGATCTAAGCACTTGTAAAGCAAATGAATGTATCTGTGCAGAGATGGGTAAAAATAAACTGAACTATTCTTGTAACATTATCAAAGCCATCTGACTAAATGGAAGATTGAGTTTCGTGGGATAAAGTAGTCAAATTAGATGTTTCCTCACATTTTATGACGTTTGTCTTATTCGTAGGAATAAAATAGCTGACCTCCATTCCAGGAGAATGAGCAGCAACCAAATTTAATGCTGTTTGCTCAGGGGCTCACACACTAGTTTTACTGCCTCTGAGGCATAGCTCCTGAATGTGCAACTGTCACACAGAGACCTAGTACAGTACTTACTACAGAGCAGAGGAGGAACATTTAATTCAATCAACACTATATTAACCCTGTGGGAAAATTCAATGGTAATTCAATGTTGGTAATTCAATTTTGGTCAACTCTTTGGAAATAAAGTTCAGGTAGAAGTTGGATAAGTCATTATCTTTTGAAGAGAGCTTAAAATTTGTATACACACTTTAACAACTGATAACTTGCTTAATTTTCACTCCTTTTCAGGTTTAACTGATTGGAAATAATGGGTGAAGCCAGACTAAGTTTTGAACAAAAAAAATTTATCCTAAAGTTCCACTAGACGTTTTTAGGGGGATACATAAAAGATAAAGTTTACAGTACAAAACCAGCAACAGTCGATGAATTGAGGGCATACAAATTCCAAACAGAAGGATTCTTGATGTTTGCAATTCCATTGCTTCACGTTATCAGCAGTGCCTGGACCAGAACGGTCATTGGTTTAAAAACAGGCATTGACAAAAAAAGTATTCATTTCTGTAGATTCTTTTAAATTTTGAAAATGAACTATATGTTAATAAATACTGACTTTATAATCATTCAAAGTTTGTATACTTTGGGGGGGGGGCAGCCTATATATGAGATCTCTACAATAAGAATTTCCCAAGAGCAGCAAATAACAAGAGCAGCCAGTAATATCCCTCCCCAGCTTAGCCACACTAGGAAGAGGTTCCTTGGAAAATCCAGGTGTGGTTGACTAAACCATTTTTCACATTCTCCCTATATTAAATTATGCATCCACATCCTATGTTATGTGTGACTCTGAAGTACTATCCACTGTGGGTAAAATATTTTTCTGATCCCACTTATTTGGGTTTTGAACATACAGTTTGCTTTGGCCCATGAAATATTCCTGAACTTGACATGAGTCCTTAAATGCACCTGTGATTTAATTTGGGCTCTTGTGTTCCTGCCATGTGCTATGACAGGATCATGTTCCAAGAAGCTATTGGTCAAAAGAGGATGAGCAACCTGTGATGGAGCCCTGAGCCCTGGAGTCCAGCCAAGTTGCAGTTGACCCACAGACCCATGTGGGAGGAATAAATGCTTATTGTTTCAAGCCAGAGTTGTGAATGGTTGGTTATGCCAGATTATTGTAGCAAAATGTCATCTCAGTGCCTTAGCACATACTGTTCCCTCTACCAAGAATACTCTTCCATGCTAACTCTTCACCCTACTTATGCTTCATATCTTAATTTAAATGCCTTGCAAGTAGGACAGATGTTGTAGACCATTTATACTTATTTGCTCCATGTTATCCAACCAGAACCTACTAGTAAGCTTCTTTGAGGGAAGGGACCATTGTGTCTTGTTCATTGGTATATTCCCAGCACAAAGCACATGATAGTTGGCACAGAGTGGATTTAATAAATATTTAAGTAATTTTTTAAAAGACATGTGGTTCTACTTATGGTTGGGTAAGAAACTTAACTTTGGGGGTATTAGTTTTAAGCAATTATAAAATAAACAGTAATAGCTCTTTCCTAAGGCCATAATGATTAATTAACCACAAAATTTAACATTTCAAATATCTGACACATAGGTACTTGGTAACCTATAGTTTTGATTATAAGAAAGAAATGCATCTCCCTCTTATCTTAAAAGATGATTTGTTTTAAAGTGATGCTTTGGCAAAAAAAGAAACATTGCATTGTGTTGGTATTAATGATTGTTTAATTTAGATATTTCAAATTTTCCATACTTAATTCTTTTTTTAGAGTTGGTAATTAGTTTTTCAAAATTGTGTTCTTCATTCTCACCATAGCTTTTGCATCAATAGGATTTTAGTTCACTTAAATCTATTTTTTATTTTGCCAAAAGCAACATGTATTAATCATAGAAAATTAGAAAACACATATAAGTATGAAGAAGGAAAATTCATTTCTACAATCCCACAACCCAGAGATAGCTACTGTATATCCTTAAAATATTTTTTTATCCAAATACATATTTTAGTTTTTAATATATTTTTTTTCTCTAATTGATTTCAAAGAGGAAGAGAAAGGGAGAACTAGAAACATCAATGATGAGAGAGAATCAATCATTGATCACTGCCTCCTGCACGCCCCCTACTGGGGATCTAGCCCACAACCCAGGCATGTGCCCTGACCAGGTATTGAACCATGACTTCCTGGTTCATGGGTCCATGCTCAACCATTTAGCCACACTGGCCGGGCCAAATACATATTTTCTAAAATAATGATAGAGTTATGTTGTACATCATCCTTTGGGGGTTGTTTTTCAACTTAATTATCATGACCACCATCCTATGCCAATGTTATCTACATCTTTTTACTAATGGACTTCCATTGTGTACAAATACCATCATTTATTTGAGCAATCTCTATTGTGGTAAATTTAGTATATTTCATGTTTTGTTTTCCTTTGGAGACCTTATAGCAATGCTTCTATGAATGAATGAAAAGATACAATGAGTCACTCAACATGTTTAGAAAACAACAGCCACTCACTGGTATCTTGTAGTTCAGAGTACAATAGATCATTATCCTCACCACAATAGATCCTCACCACAGTCTCTTTCCTTACATTTTTTACTGAGTCTGGGACCATCAGCAGAAGATAGTCTTGTGAAGAGGTGGGCAATCTACACTAATAAAAGAGAAACATGGTAATTGGCGTACGACCGCTACCCTTCCCATTGGCTAATCAGCGTATCCTTATGCAAATTAACTGTCAGCCAAGATGGCGGCCGGCAGCCATGCACTGAAGCGAGCAGGGAGGTTTGCTTCCTCCAGGAACTGCAGACTCCAAAGTTCCCCGCCTCACTTGCCGACCTCTCAACTGCAACTCTAAGCAACTATTACTATGTTGCAAATAAGAAGCTAAACAAAACCGGCTTTCAGTCAGCCCCGGACCGCAACATTGTGTCCATGTTTTCAGCAGCGAGGCCTCAGAGCTAAAGCTGGCCCAGAATAAAAAAAAAAGAAAACAAGGAGCGGTTGGGAGCTTTTAGTCAACTGCCAGCGGGAAAACAGCCCTCAGCCCCTCACCCAGACTGGCCAGGCACCCCAGTGGGGACCCCCACCCTGATCCAGGACACCCTTCAGGGCAAACCAGCCGGCCCCTACCCATGCACCAGGCCTCTATCCTATATAGTAAAAGGGTAATATGCCTCCCAGCACCAGGATCAGCGGAGCCGCGAGGCCTCCCGGCACCGGGATCAGCGTGACAGGGGGCAGCGCCCAAACCCCCTGATCAGCCCTGCTCTGTGCCTGATAGGGGGGGAGCTCCCCAATCCCCTGATTGCCCTGCGGCTCTGTGTGTGACAGGGTGCGGCGCACCAACCCCCTGATCAGCCCTGCTCTGTGTGTGACAGGGTGAGGCGCCCCAACCCCCCGCCCCCACGGGCCCTGCTCTGTGTGTGACAGGGTAGAACCATAACCTCTCCATCGGCCCTGCCCTGAGTGTGACAGTGGCGGTGCCCCAACCCCCTGATCGGCCCTGCTCTGTGGGTAATAGAGGGTGGCGCCCCAATCCCCCTCCACGGGCCTTGCTCTGTGTGTGACAGGGTAGAGCCATAACCTCCCCTTTGGCTCTACCCTGAGTGTGACAGGGTGCAGCGCCCCAACCCCTGATCCACCCTGCTCTATGTGTGACAGGGGGCGGTGCCCCAACTCCCCTATTGGCCCTACTCTGTGAGTGACAGGGGGCAGCGCCCCAACCCCCTGATTGGCCCTGCTCTGTACATGACAGGGGGTGGCGCTGCAACCTCCCCATTGACCCTGCCTTGAGTATAACAGGGGGCGGTGCCCCAACCCCCCAATCAGTCTACCCTGAGCGTGACTGAGGGTGGCATTGCAACCTCCCGATCTGCCCTGCTCTGTGCATGACAGGGGGTGGCGCCCCAACTCTCCAATCGGCCCTGCTCTGAGCCCGACCAGGGGCTGCACTTAGGGATTGGGCCTGCCCTCTGCCACCCGGGAGCAGGCCTAAGCCAGCAGGTCGTTATCTCCCGAGGGGTCCCAGACTGTGAGAGGGCACAGGCCGGGCTGGGGGACCATCAGGAAGAACTTCCAATTCTGGTCTCAAGAATGAATGTGCAAACCAGAACCTATAAATTAACATTCATGGTAAAAAATACCATAACAAAAAGTGGGACCACATTTGTGGCGGGGCGGGGGGGGGGCGCGGGGAGAAGCATTTGTCAAAACAAATATGGACATTGTAGCTGCAAATAGTGAGAGCAAAAGTGGCCTATGTGTTTCATTTCATTTCCCACTTCGGAGTCCAGTTGGCTGGTATGACAGGTGCTGCCATCTTCATTTTACAGATAAAGGAGTCACAGACAGGCTGACGAGAGTATCCACATCCCAAGAGTGAGTGGCACAGCCAGGGCCTGAGCCTACGTGTCCTGGCCCACAGACAAGGGCTCTTTCCATGCTCTCATAGTTCTCTGTAATACTCAGAATTATTCAGAATAGGGAACAGAACACAGTGTGGCGGGGAGATTAGTGGAAACGTAATTCTCCTGAGAGACAGCACGGAGACATCTGTTGGCTACTTAGCATGGATCTAACATCCTCAGTCAGAGGATAATAACTATCTGTATCCACCTCTCTGGGGCAACATGAGCATTATTGTTTAATTAGAAATTTGTCTCTTAAAGAGCTTTGACATTCTCAAAGGAAAGGTGCTGCTGAAAAGTGAAAATATTGTCTTTGCTTTTCCTGTGCAATGGGGGAAAGGAGGTTTGGCTCAGGTAAAGGAATTACTGGAAGGTACACAAATTCTTTACCCAATAATGTTAGGATGGAGAAATTGGTAGTCCTTTTGCACTTAATGCACACCTTACATTACAGTGAAATCTTCTTACTCAACACAGAGTTGCTAATTAATGGGCTAATCAGAAATATCAGTTGCGGGAAAACACACTTATGTTGCAAACATTATATTTTAACTTAATATAAATGTATTTGCCATCTGGTGGAAGGTCATGGCCTTTCCCCACACTATGAGTTCACTGTAAAGAATCCAAAGCTACATTTTTTTTTTTTACCTAAACCACACCCATAACTTCCCATTTTTTCATTTCAAATATTTCTTTCTTTGCACCGGGTGAGAACGGGAAGATACTCATGAGCAAAATACTGTAGATTTTATTATTTTCCCCATCTTTTCTCATTAACTAATTTGACATTATTAAATCTTTGCAAAGCATTCATTTTAATTTCATTGTAATAATTCTCTCTGTCTCTCTCTCTCTCTTCAGACTCATATTTCATTCGTAAAGTGAAATGCATAATTTTAAAAACAAGTAGAACTGGCGCAAATATGTTAGGGAACAGCCCATTCCGACTGTCAGAAAGCATGAAGCTCAGCTCCTGGGGCGGCGCTGGGTGTGGGCAGAGCGGCCGGCTTGCTCAGTGCTCTGAGCACAGGGCACAGGGCGTGCTTCCCGGGGAGCAGAGAGCACTGGTTCCTCCTACACGTCACTAAAGTGGAAACTGGTTAAAAGAGCACTCATCATAATTTTTATTTGTTAATTGTTAATATTAAGCAGTGTCTTCATGGACTATACTTGAGATCAGTCCCAGGTAGGAGTTTAAATTATATCTGTAATGTTTCTACTCAAATGTTACAGTCCCACCCCTAACCCCATAAACCCGCAGAATCAGTAAATTTGCTGATGCAGGCAATAAGTTTGGGTTCATACATCCTGCTCTTGGATCCCTAAGAGACCCAGTTTCTCACCAGGGCAGCCTCTTGAAAAGGGAGGGAAGGGCTGGATCAACAAACTGAATTCCAACTTTTATTTTCTTCTGAGCACTTACAAACACTGGAAGTTTTCTTGTGAATTATTTCCTATTGTCTGTTTCTGGTGATTAGAAGGTACATTCTGTGAGGGGTGAGGCCTCATCTGCCTCATCCACCTGTATGTTCTCAGCACACCTAGGAGAGTGCCCAGCAGAGAAGCAGCACGGTAAATGTTGTTAAATGGATGATTGATTTGACCAGGCTGCCCTGTATATACACAACATGACGTCTCCTACACCAGTTTGATTTCACTTAATTACTAATCTTTTTTTTCCTTTTTAAAATAAATTTGCACACTCTTAGGGGTTTTTCAATAACTTGGCAAAAATACAGACTGCAGAAACTAGATTCTAATCTTTTGTATATCAGATCAGAAAATTACTTAGGCTCCAGAAAATCAAAAGGGCATAGTACAATGACCAAAGCTACCTAACAACTACACAAACTGTGTATACCAAGGGATTTAATACAGTCATTCAGATCAGCCTTTTTTAAAATATATATATATATATATATATATATATATATATATATTATTGATTTCAGAGAGGAAGGAAGAGAGAGATTTCAGAGAGGTGGATGAGAGAGAATTATGGAGCATTTACCTCCTGCACACCCCATACTGCGGATCGAGCCCACAACCCGGGCATGTGCCCTGACAGGAAATCAAACCATGATCTCCTGGATACGTTGATGCTCAACCACTGAGCCACACCATCTGAGC
The DNA here is from genome assembly GCF_028538775.1 of Myotis yumanensis. Taxonomy (NCBI): domain Eukaryota; kingdom Metazoa; phylum Chordata; class Mammalia; order Chiroptera; family Vespertilionidae; genus Myotis; species Myotis yumanensis. The sequence continues at coordinate 125,956,861 of NW_027223754.1, read as the reverse complement.
TTTGTTTGTTTTTGTTTTTCAGATCAGCCTTAATAAATGATCTTGTATAGCTACACAACGGAAAGCAACCACATACCCCGAGCTCAGCACCTTTCATGGAACCTGAAGTCCAAGGATGTTATCAGAACTTCTAATATGGACCATGAGAAAACCGCCAAAAAATGAAGAAATTTTTTTAAAATGGATTTCCTATCTGTGCTTTTAAACTTTGTTTTGTTTTATTTAAGTACTAGAGGCCCGGTGCACAAAAATTTGTGCACTCGGGGGGGGGGGGGGTCCCCCAGCCCGGCCTGTGCCCTCTCGCAGTCTGGGACCCCTCGGGAGATAACGACCTGCTGGCTTAGGCCTGCTCCCGGGTGGCAGAGGGCAGGCCCAATCCCTAAGTGCAGCCCCTGGTCAGGCTCAGAGCAGGGCCAATTGGGGAGTTGGGGCGCCGCCCAGTCATGCACAGAGCAGGGCGGATCAGGAGGTTGCAATGCCATTCTCAGTCACGCTCAGGGTAGACTGATTGGGGGGTTGGGGCACCGCCCCCTGTCACACTCAAGGCAGGGTCAATGGGGAGGTTGCGGCGCCAACCCCTGTCACGCACAGAGCAGGGCCGATCAGGGGGTTGGGGCGCTGCTCCCTGTCAGTCACAGAGCAGGGCTCATCAGGGGGTTGAGGAGCTCCCCCCTGTCACTCACAGAGTAGGGCCGATAGGGGAGTTGGGGCACCGCCCCCTGTCACACACAGAGCAGGGCGGATCAAGGGGTTGGGGCACTGCACCCTGTCACACACAGAGCTGCAGGGAAATCGGGGGTTGGGGAGCTCCCCCCCCTATCAGGCTCAGAGCAGGGCTGATCAGGGGGTTTGGGCGCTGCGCCCGTCACGCTGATCCCGGTGCCGGGAGCCTCGCTGCTCCGCTGATCCCGGTGCTGGAGGCATATTACCCTTTTACTATATAGGATAGAGGCCTGGCAGCCGGCTGGTTTGCCCTGAAGTGTGTCCTGGATCAGGGTGGGGGTCCCCACTGGGGTGCCTGGCCAGGCTGGCTGAGTGGCTGAGGGCTGTTTTCCCGCTGGCAGTTGACTAAAAGCTCCCAACCGCTCCTTGTTTTCTTTTTTTTTTATTCTGGGCCAGCTTTAGCTCTGAGGCCTCGCTGCTGAAAACATGGATACAATGTTGCGGTCCGGGGTTGACTGACAGCCAGTTTTGTTTAGCTTCTTATTTGCAACATAGTAATAGTTGCTTAGAGTTGCAGTTGAGAGGCCGGCAAGTCAGGCGGGGAACGTTGGAGTCTGCCATCACTGGAGCAAGCAAGCCTCCCTGCTTGCTTCAGTGCATGGCTGCCAGCCGCCATCTTGGCTGACAGTTAATTTGCATAAGGATACGCTGATTAGCCAATGGGAAGGGTAGCGGTCGTATGCCAATTACCATGTTTCTCTTTTATTAGTGTAGATATGCTTTGTTCGGGTATACTTCTATTTGTTGCAGGAGAGGAAAAGGGATGATGAAGGAAATTTTCGTTAAAATAGATTAATGACCCACCAACAGATGATTGGGTAAAGAAGATGTGGTACAAGTATACAATGGAATACTACTCAGCCATAAAAAAACCAAAAACTTGCCATTTGTGACAACATGGATGAATCTTGAAGATATTATCCTAAGTGAAATAAGTCAGAAGGAAAAGAACAAAAATCATATGGTTTCACTTATGTGGAATATAAAACAAAAAAGTAACAAAAGAACAAAAACAAACTCATTAGAAACAAGAACAGAATGTTGGTTACCAGAGGGGGGGTGCAAATTGCATAAAACAGATCAAATATTTTTTAAAATAGATTAATAAAGAAATCAATAATAGGGGGGGAAACCCCTCGTCTTAAGGGCCAGGAAGAAACAATCGAAGTATCTTCAAGTGAAAGAGAACTTAAAGAAACATCCAGTTGGGGAATTATTTTTGTTTTGTCAATGGAAGAGGTAGCCAAGAGGTCATGCTGACCCGTATACAGTGAACATTACCACAATTTCCCTTCAAGCATCACCTTTCAAGTATCCCAAGCTACAACTATTGGTTTTGCTTCAAATCTCCTCACCTTCACATTCTGTCATTAAAACCACTAAAAATTACCTTTAAAATGTCTTTCAAGTTCAGCTCTTCTTCTCCATCCCATTGATCCTGGTTCAGGCTCTGGTCCCCATAGCAATGGGCTGTATAACAGCTCCGAATGGGCACACTTGCCAGCGGTCTGTCCCTGGGCCAACGCATCCCATGGCTGCCGTCAGACGTCCCTCTCATGCAATGCTTCAGCGTACCATTTAAGCTTTCACATGGCTCAGCTCACCTCTGAAGCCTCCTCTCTTGTCAATCCCCTTATAACACACACCCTTATGCTTCAGGCACAATTAGAAAATTATGGGGTAGAGTCTGAAGCTCAGAGGAGCAATATAAAACAACTAAGAATTTATATATATATAGTACTTAACTTATGCTTAATTGCTTCCATTACACCACCTAATTCTCCCCATTGCCCTCCCTGTCCCTTCAGAATCGTGCTGTTCATTCCTCCAGGTGCAGGGAGTGCTGGCTCACAGCTGGCTCCCTCTGCAAAGGCGCTTCCTCACCCCAGCTCACATCCCCTCTCAGCCAGCAGCCCATATTCAATGATTAACTGCAGCAGGACACAAAGCCCAGACTCCTTTTCTTGATGGGGGATAACACTGAAGGGTGATCTCAGTGGCTGAGCTTCCCATGGGCTAGCTGTGTCCTCTGTTGTTACTAAGTTATAGTTTAACTGCTCCCTCTGCCCAAATCTGCTTCCCTTACTTCCAGGAACACTTCCCAATAAACCTCCAGCATGGAACTCTCAGTCAAGGTCTCTCTAGGAAGCCTCACAGAAAGCAGTTTAATCTCTTTACATTGTATTTGAAATTTTACTATTTTATATATTGACTTGACCTTTAATTCATATTCATGCTTGACCACTTAAACTTTGAAAAATACTGTTTCTTCAGAAAGTTAATTGAATGGAAAGGACATCTATAGCTTCTCTTTTTAATCTATTCATTCTTATCCATCTCCATTATTATATATTGCTTAAAACATTGGAGCCAGAACTCTGAAACCTGATGCTGTTGTTTACTGGCTATGTAACTTCAGTAGGTTACATAACCCCTCTTTAGCACAGTTTTCTCCTCTATAAAGTGAGAATAATAATAATAATAATGTTACTCAATGTTATGAAGATTAAATAAGTTATTCATAAATTACTAAGAATGGTGCCTAGCTAAAAATGAGTGCTTAAATTCATCAGGGTAACACTAGCTGCTATAACAAATAGACCTACAATTATCCAATGGCTCAAACACAATAGACAGGAACACCTGGTAAACACGAGCAACTTTTCTTTTCATGGCTTTGCAAGTATCTAGGTTAATGAGTTTCCAGTTATCTCTAGTACATGGATTCTCCATCCTAATCAGCTAGGAGAAGGAAAAAATAGAGAGTGTGTATGGCAATTTCTAAGGGTCAGGCCTGGAACGGAGCTCATTATAACAACTCACATTCCTGGCACACCTAACTGCAAAGGATGCTGGGAAATGTAGTCTAGGAAACAGATTTTAGTAACTAGCTAGATGTGCAGCAAGTTTTGCTAAATTAATCATTATTATTATCTGGAAGTATAAGGTATTCCTGTCTCTCCATTTATGTATTTAGAAAGATTAATATAAGCTGAGTCTATACACTCATAAATGGATGCCACTGTAACACAAGCTTTCAAAGGGAAAGATCTGTGCTTTTCTTATTCATGTCTGCCTGTAACCACAGCTCTGGGAACAGTACCTGGCAGCTATAAGTGCTTATTAGATAACTGCTAAATGAAAAAATAATAACTATTATTATTATTATTATTATTATTATTATTATTACTAGAGGCCCAGTGCATGAAATTCGTGCACAGGAGGGGGGGACCCCTCAGCCCAGCCTGCACCCTCTCCAATCCGAGACCCCTCGGGGAATGTCCGACTGCTGGTTTAGGCCCGATCTTGGTTTTGACCCAGTCAAAACCCCTGCAGTTCCTCCATGACTCAGTCACTCCACATCCCTTTGGTCTCACCTCCAGGCACTCCCCATCTTACAGCTGGCATTTGTGATTGGACACTGTAGATACTCCAGTGAGAATAAGGCAAACATCACCCTACCCTGCAGAGTTTACATTTTAGTGAGGTAGCCAAGAAACAAGTAAATAAACAAATATGCAATATTAAAGAGTATGATGAAGAAAAATAAAGGGTAAGGAAATTGAGAGTGGTGAGGTAAATAACTAGATAAATAATATCTTAAATTTTACCAGCAAGTGACAGTCATTCCACAGAGATACTCTGTGGACGTGATCTTCACTCTAATTATACCCCCCTGCCATAACTGCATATTACACATGGATTCTTACCATTGACCTATATTTGTGTTCCTTTGAACTTTGTTTATGACTGCTATTCAGGGAAGTAATATAAAGCACTAAAGATTGCCTAATGGACTGTTTGTGTGGGATGTTGAGAGAATAATACAATTTATTATTGTCCCTCTGGGGAGTAAGAGTACAAAGGTCTCAATTTTCTTTCCACAATCTTCTTTGTAGGAAAATTCAACATAAAAATATTTAATATAAAATCAGGTTTTACTCAAGTATGGAAAACTATAAAAATGTTATTTTGGCCCTAACTGGTTTGGCTCAGTGGATAGAGCATTAGCCTGCGGACTCAAGGGTCCCAGGTTCGATTCTGGTCAAGGGCATGTACCTTGGTTGCAGGCACATCCCCAGTAGGGAGTGGGCAGGAGGCAGCTCATCGATGTTTCTCTCTCACCGATGTTTCTAACTCTCTATCCCTCTCCCTTCCTCTCTATAAAAAAATCAATAAAATATATATTTTTTAAAATGTTATTTTGTTTAATTACCTTAACAATATTACTGTCACCTTGTGTTGCTTTAAGCCACTAATATTGTGGCAATTTGTTACAACAGGAATAGGAAACTAATACCTCCTCCCTTAACTTATCAAGGAAGAAGGTAAAAATGGGTAATAGAGCAAATCAGTATATTCTGCCACAATGTTTCTCTTTTAAAAATGGAAATATATATTCCAAAGGAAATAGGTTAATTATGTCTTCCTAGAAATCTTTGCTTGTAAAAATAAAAACTCAATTCCAATTCTAACTAACTTAAGGTTAAGTAAGGGGAGGAGAGGTTATAATTACAATATATTTGAATGGTTCACCGATTAAGGAAGCAGTAAAGGATGAATTGTATATCCATAAGACCTATAACCAGGGACTTGTCCAGCATCAGCATTCCTACCCCCAGCTCCCTCACTCTCTCAAACCCCTCCCCCCTCTCTCCCTCTCTCTTCCTCTCTTCTCTCTGCTTTTCTCTGTTTCAGTTCATTCTCTTCTACTGAAGATGGACTTTATTCATATGATGAGAATCAAGGCAGTGGGCATCTCTGGGTCATTCAGTACAATTTAAAGACTTTCACCTAATCATTCATTCATTTGCTGTGTATTTACTGAGCCTCTACCATGTGTCAGGCTAGTGAACAAGACAGACAAGTTACTAGCCTCATTCTGGTAGCTGATACAGATAATAAGCAAATACATAAACAAGATCCTTAGAGATTGTAACAGGTATGATGATGAAAATGAGCAGAGATGAAATACAGATTATGATGGAAATGATCAGAGAAGGCTGCCACAGTGCCCCAGGGGACAGCAAAGACTGCCATGGCGTGTTGGAACAACACAAGGGAGGCCAGCATACCTGCTGCCAAGTGAGTGTACAGGGACAGGAGGAGATGAGGCTAGGAGCTAGATCAACAGAGCCTCGTGCCTATATTTGGCTTTCCCTGGGAGAGTCCCCATTATAACTGTCTTCCCATCATAAATATCAAGAGCCATCCCAATGTGGACCATAAACGGTACATTCACCCTACATGTGGGCTATAGAAGTCAGGGTTTCATCCTAAGAGCAATGGAAAGACATTGGAAAGTTTTAAGCAGGGCAATTCATGATCTGATTTGTATTTAATATCACCAAAAACCAGAGAGTGAGTTCACAAATACAGTGGAGCACTGACAACTACACTAATAAAAGAGAAACATGGTAACTAGCGTACGACCGCTACCCTTTTCATTGGCTAATCAGTGAGTATATGCAAATTAACTGTCAGCCAAGATGGCGGCCAGCAGCCAGGCACTGAAGCGAGCAGGGAGGCTTCCTTGCTCCAGTGACTGCGGACTCCAATGTTCGCCGCCTGCCCCTGCCGGCCTCTCAGTTGCAACTCTAAGCAACTATGTACTATGTTGCAAATAAGAAGCTAAACAAAACTCCAGAAACCAGCTTTCATTCAGCCGGGCTTTAGCAACATTGTATCGATGTTTTCAGAGGCGAGGCCTCAGAGCTAAAGCTGGCCCAGAATAAAAAAATAAAAGAAAGAAAACAAGGAGCAGTTGGGAGCTTCAGTCACTCGCTCCGGAAAACAGCCCTCAGCCCCTCACCCAGACTGGCCAGGCACCCCAGTGGGGACCCCCACCCTGATCCAGGACACCCTTCAGGGCAAACCAGCCAGCCCCTACCCGTGCACCAGGCCTCTATTCTATAAAGTAAAAGGGTAATATGTCTCCCAGCACCCGGCACCGGGATCAGCGTGACAGGGTGCAGCGCCCAAACACCCTGATCGCCCTGTGGCTCTGTGTGTGACAGGGGGCGGGGCCACAACCTCCCTATCTGCCCTGCTCTGTGCCTGATAGGGGGGAGCTCCCCAATCCCCTGATTGCCCTGCAGCTCTGTGTTTGACAGGGTGCAGCGCACCAACCCCCTGATCGGCCCTGCTCTGTGTGTGACAGGGTAGAGCCATAACCTCTCCATCAGCCCTGCCCCGAGTGTGACAGTGGCAGCGCCCCAACCCCCTGATCAGCCCTGCTCTGTGGGTGATAGAGGGTGGCGCCCCAACCCCCCTCCACGGGCCTTGCTCTGTGTGTGACAGGGTAGAGCCATAACCTCCCCATTGGCCCTGCCCTGAGTGTGACAGGGTGCAGTGCCCCAACCCCCTGATCCGCCCTGCTCTGTGTGTGACAGGGGGCGGTGCCCCAACTCCCCTATCGGCCCTACTCTGTGAGTGACAGGGGGGAGCTCCTCAACCCCCTGATCAGCCCTGCTCTGTGCATGACAGGGGGTGGTGCTGCAACCCCCTGGTCGGCCCTACTCTGTGTGTGACAGGGGGTGGCGCCGCAACCTCCCCATTGACCCTGCCTTGAGTATGACAGGGGGTGGTGCCCCAACCCCCAAATCGGCCTTACCCTGAACGTGACTGAGGGTGCCATCGCAACCTCCCTATCCGCCCTGCTCTGTGCATGACGGGGCGGCGCCCCAACTCCCCAATCAGCCCTGCTCTGAGCCCCACCAGGGGCTGCACCTAGGGATTGGGTGTGCCCTCTGCCACCCGGGAGCAGGCCTAAGCCAGCAGGTTGTTATCTCCCGAGTGGTCCCAGACTGCGAGAGGGCACAGGCCGGGCTGGGGGGGATTCCCCCCCACCCCCCGAGTGCACAAATTTTTGTGCACCGGGCCTCTAGTTTTTTTAATAGGAGAAATTGATATCAAGACAAAATAAAAGTAGGTAAAATCTGTGACTTTGCAGAGGCTGCAGGTGCACCCTCATCCACCCCAGCCAACACTTAATATCCCTGCTTTGTGTGTTATTCTTCCCACTTCCCTAAACTCAGACACACTCAGAGGCAGAGCAGAGCTGCAGCTCTCTGGGTCGCATGGCAACTTGGCAACACAGTGCTTCCAGGCTAAAATCCCAACTTCCATGGATTCATGCTGTTTCACCCACAAATATTTACCTTCCCTGGGGCTAACTGAAGGGGCAGGGCTGGGTCTGGGCTCTCCCACAAGCGGCTTTCAGGGTCAGAAGCAGCCACAGGACAAGAATGGCAGCCCCGTGATTCATCTCTACATCCACACAAGTGTCCTTTTCAAATTAGGAAAAGAATTCATAGTCATACCCTGCCCTTGCCACTCCCCTGCTGGATTTGACGTTGCATCTCTGTATAACGATTTCTCCTAGAAACTGCAGTTATCCTCAGCAGCCTGCCTGTCCTACAGCTGCCTCCGGAGGAGAGGATCTCAGGACCAAACACTAGAGCTTATTACACCAGTTAGAACACAGTGTTTCCTGCCAAGATTTACTTCTATTACGAAAATGGCATGTGCTTACTGTAAAAGGTTCAAGAAGAGATGGTGGGGACTGAAATGTGACTCTCCCCCTTGATCCCCTGTCACTGGCCCAGTGGAGGCCTTTCCCTGGAGCCTCTCTTATCAGTGCTGGCCATTTTTCTATGCAGATTTAAGCAAATGGAGAAATATACATTGACACTTAAATAGTGAAAGGACAAAGAACTCTCCTCCATCTTGTCTTGTAGGGCTGGACCTTCAGCCTAAGCCCCCTCCCTTTTCTGAGAGTGACCACAAGAATGCCAGTACTGTCCTAACTCCCCCAACCACCACCTGAGTGGACCAATGAAGCTCCAGGAATGCAGCTAAGGTCCTAATAAGGCCTCAGAATGTGCTGGTCACTTCCTGACCTTTGTGCTGTAAGACCCTGCTGAAAAACCCTGACCTAAATGACCAATCTCTGTAACCCATGTCACTGCCCTAAGCCCACCCAAATGACCAGCCCTATATAACCTTTGTTCTCCTGGGTCTCTCTCTCTCTCTCTCTCTCTCTCTCTCTCTCTCTCTCTCTCTCTCCCTCATCTTGCCGCTGTGCCAGAAAGAGGCTGAGAGCCAAACCCGGGTTTGAATAAAGACTCCTTGCTTTTGCATCGGAAAAGGCCCCCTGGTGGTGGATTATTGGGGACCCCAAACTCTGGGCACAACAATAGGTCACCCCAAAGGCTTCCAGGTGGTTTTATGATAACAAGCACGTTCGGATCTGAGAAACCACGAAGTGGAGTCGCATCGCAGTTCTCCGGCAAGACCTGAAGGCTCGGCCCTGCCTGCAAAGTGGAACCGCTGGGTCAGCTCCGGGGATGACTCACAACAGGGTCCAGAAACCAAATTCAATCTCCGGCCCAGGAGGAATTCAGAACATGAGGTGCGGTTACAGCTCTGAAAACTGACTCCAAGCTTGAGTCAAGGAGGACAATAGATGGAGGCAGGGGCTCTGCGCACAGGGTCTGGTCAGGAGGGAAGAGGGAGCACCGGGGTCTACTGTGGTCACGGGGGTGACGGGAAGGGAGCAGAAGAGGTAAGCCAGGAGGGCAGAGGGGTTTGCCTTAGAGAGGAAATCCCGCTGGGGACATAGAACACGCCCCCGAAGGAGAGGAGAGAGGAGGCTGGAAGGAGTCCAGCTGGGGAGCTGAGAGTGAGGGGCAGAGGTGGGAGGAACCAGGTGGGGAGATGTCCGCTTTGAAAGACTCCCAATACTAACTTCTAAAAATACTACACGTTGCCTTCTAGGTATTTTTCTTGTGTATTTTATGGTGATAAAATATAGCAGTTTAACCATTTTTTAGTGTTCCGTGGTATTAAGTACATTCATGTTACTGTGCACCCACCACCACCGCTCATCTGAAGAACTATTTTTATCAGCAAAACCGAAACCCTGTCCCCATTTAAGCACAAACTCCCAGCCCCTGGCAACTATCATCTACTTTTTTGTCTCTAGAAATTCAATTACCTCATATAAGTGCAATCATACAATATTTTGTGACTGACTTACTTCACCTAGCATAATGTCTCCAAGGCTCATTCACGTTGTCAGAATTTTCTCCCTTTGCGAGGCTGAGTAATATTCTATTGTGTGGATATAGCACTTTCTTTATCCACTCGTCTGTGGATGGACATTCGGGTTTCTCCCACTTTTTGGATATTGTGAAAAATGCTTCCATGAACCTAAGTATACTTTCAGAAATTTTTCTAAATGAAATATTTCAAACCAGGAAAGGTGAACAGGTTTTCTGTTGGAGTTGTTCTGTTTTGTTTTTTAGACAGACAAGGGCGTTCCTGGGCGAAGGAAAGGGTGGTGAAAGTGTGGCCTGGGAAGCATGGCGAGATCGATGAGCGGTGGCAGCAGCATAAGAGAGGGGTGGAGTGAAAGGTGAGGTAAGAAACACGTGTGGGTCAGGTTGTCGAAGTCTAAAATATGGAAAAGAATAGAATATACACACCATCCAGTTCTGTCATGTCTTTTTTTTTTTTTCCAGAGAGGGAGAGAGAGATAGAAACATCAATGATGAGAGAGAATCATTGATTGGCTGCCTTCTGCACGCCCCACACTGGGGATCGAGCCCACAACCCAGGCATATGCCCTGATGGGGAATTGAACCGTGACCTTCTGGTTCACAAATCCACACTCAACCACTGAGCCACGCCAGCTGGGCTGTCATGTCTCAATATGTGACCATATTTGCCCTATTGTTAAAAGAAATACTACATTATTATGGAAACAATTGGTGCTCACTGCATAAACCTTCCCCCATTCCATTTTTCATTCCCCTTCACAATGGCAACCATTTTCCTGAATTTTAAGTTTATTTTTCCAGATTTTATGATTTTACTACATATGTCAATCATGTAGTGATTTGTATACTTTAAACTTTATTATATGATTATATGAATGGCATCATACTCTGCATACTTCCTTTTGCAATTTGTTTTATTTTCCATCAATATTGCTATAGAGATTTGCCTAGATTAGTTCACATTAATATTCCATTGTGTGTATATTCCTCACTGTATTTTTGTACCATTAAAGCAATGCTACGATGAACACAGTCTTATACATTTACTTTGTTTCCATAGGTGAGACTCCAGGCTCTGGGCCTAGGTGGGAATTGCTCGGTGGCAGGGTAATGTGCATCTTCCACTTTACTTATAAAATCAAGCTGTCTGCCAACAAAGTGGTGGTATCAGTGTATAGTCCCTCAGGAGCGTACGATCATTTCCATATTGCCCATCCTTGCCAACAGTAAATATTGTTGGATGTTTACATTTTTAACAAGTTGGTAAAATAGATAGTGGTTAAGAGCCCATGTGTTTGAGTAAAACTGTTGATGCCTGTAATTGTTTGAGCTTGGTTTTAACCGCCTGTAGTTGTTTGAGCTTGGGCCCTACTTTCCCTCTCTGGAAGGAAAAGGTGGTAGTAGCAACCTCATGCTGTTATTGTGAGGAAAGTGTGTTAGCACGTGGAAAACACCTGGAACAACATATGATTAGCACAAAGTAACTCTTAGCCTGTTTCAAAATTTTAAATTGGCCATTTAAGTCTTGTCTTGTGTAAATTTCCTATTTTTTTCCCCGTATCCCAGAACTTTTCATAGTAATTTGTAGACATCCTTTAAATATCCTGAGTAATAATCATTTGTAGTTATATGTTCCGAATATCTTCTTTTAGCCAGTGGCTTATCATTTTAGTGTTTTTGTTGTTGTTAATCCTCACCCCAAGGATATTTTTTCCATTTATTTTTAGAAAGAGTGGAAGGGAGGAAGGGGGGAGAGAGAGAGAAAGAGAGAAAGAGAGAGAGAGAGAGAGACATTGATGTGAGAGAGACACATCGGCTGGTTGCCTCCCACACGTTCTCTGACCAGGGCCAGGGAACAAACCTGCAACCCAGATATGTGCCCTTGACTGGGAATTGAGCCCTTGACTCTTGGGTGCATGGGCCAATGCTCTAACCACTGAGAACACCAGCTAGGGCTAGGGTTTTTTTTAAATTTAATTTATTGGGATGACATTAGTTTGCAAAACCATAGTTTCAAGTGTAAAACTCAATAAAACATCTTCTACGCACTGCATCGTATACCCGTCGCCCCAAGTAAAGTCTCTTTCCATGCTCATTTCCCCTCCTTTCTTTGCCCACCTCCACCTAGCCCCAACCCCTTTCCCTCTGGCTATCCCCACACTGTGGTCTGTAACTATGTGTTATGTATATATGTTATGGGGCTAATCCCTTCACCTTCTTTCACCCAGTCCTCCCAACCTTCTCCCCACTGTCAGTCTGTTCCATGTCTCACTTTTGTTTCTGTTTTGTTCATCAGTTTATTTTGTTCATTAATTCCACACATAAGTGAGATCAATTGATACTTAGCTTTCTTTGACTGACTTATTTCATTTAGCATAGTAATCTTCAGGTCCCTCCATGCTGTCACAAAAGGTAAGAGATCCTTCTTTTTTATAGCCATGTAGTATTCCATTGTGTAAATGTCCCACAGCTTTTTTATCCATTCATGTACTAATGAGCACTTGGGCTGTTTCCAGATCTTAGCTATTGTAAATAATGCTGCTATGAACATATGGGTGCATATATTCTTTTGAATTAGTATTCTGGGTTTCTTAGGATATGTTCCCAGAAGTGGGATCATATCAAAAGGTAGTTCCATTTTTAATTTTTTGAGGAAACTCCATTCTGTTTTCTATAGTGGCTGCACCAGTCTGCATTCCCACCAGCAGTGAACTAGGGTTCACTTTTCCCCACATCCTCACCAGCACTTGTTTGTTGATTTATTGATGATAGCCATTCTGGCAGGTATGAGGTGATACCTCATTGTGGTTTTAATATTTTAGTTTCTAATGACAGCCTTTGCCATGACATTTTGATCAGAATCTAGTCAAATGTACCATCCCTTGTATTCTTTTTTCCCCTTGTTTAATACATTTGTTCCCTTGCTCCAGTCATAAAAATATTTTCTTTCTAAAAGTTGTTTATAAAGTTTGTTCTTCACATTTAAGATTTTAGGATTTAATCCACCTGGAATTTAACTTTGGGACTAGTATGAGGAAAGGATTTTTTTTTCTTTAACCACTTTTCCATACAGGAAACCAAATGTTGTGGTATCATTAATTGAATTTGCAATGCCACTTTTTGTCCCATATTATTTCTATAGATGTATAGGTCTGGTTTTAGCCTCTTTGTTCTATTCCTTTTTCTCCCCCCGCCCCCAGCCCTAAATACTTGACCATCTTAATTACAATAGCATTAATATTAACCTTGATGTGTTGGATTGTTCCACTGTCACCCTGGTTGAGCTACGAATTTCCTTCCCTGTATGGTTCAAGTTGGCCAAGAGAAGAATTTATTTATGTGAGACTTTGTGATGTGGAAGGGAAGGAAGGCCATTACTCTCTAAAGGTCTTCACAGTTAGGTGGACTGACAAACAGACACAGAAGTGCCAAAGGATTTCAACTTGCTCTTGCTCTCCTCCGCTTTGCGTCCAGCTCTTCTTCAGCCCAAGGTCTACTACCAGACACTTGGCTAAGATCCAGTGAGGAAGTGGCCACAGGAAAGCAATGGCTTGGCACAGGCCTCTCCCCAGGCTCCCCTCTGCAGTACATCCTCAGTAGCTGAATGTGTGCTTTGCTTCTTAAGTTTCCCTGTAAACTCTGACTTGCCCACCCTCACCTGTGCTTCTAGAGGACTGATTCTTCTCTGATCCTCCAGCTTTTCCTTCCAGATCTCATTTCCTAGCTGCTCTCACTGTTATATAAGGTCTACTTCCTAGACTAATTCATTAGGCCGTAACACACATTGCAGCTCTGATTTATTTCTCCCTTCCTTCCTTCCTTCCTTTCTCTTTATTGTTGAGACTATTACAGATGGCCCCATTTTTCTCCCCTCAAACCCCTCCACCCCACTCCCGCCCCCTCCCCAGGCCTTTTCTGCACGATTGTTTGTCCATGGGTTATGCATATATGCATATACGTTCTTTGGTTAATCTCTCCCCCCACCCCCTTCCCTCTGAGATTCATCAGTCTGTTGCATGCTTCAATGTCTCTGGGCATTTTTGTTCATCAGGTTATTTTGTTCATTAGATTCCACATATGAGTAAGATCATGTGATACTTGCCTTTCCCTGACTGGCTTATTTTGGTTAGCATGATACTCTCCAGGTCCCTCCATGTTGCCTCAAAGGGTAAGAGATCCTTCTTTTTTACAGCTGCATAGTATTCCATTGTGGGCAACTCTGCTTCCTTGATTGAATCCTGACCAACACACTGGATATAGAAGCATGAGTCTTCCCTTCTTGGTCTTCTTCAAACTTCTTTCTCTTTGTTCTTTCATATGACTTTTTAAATCATCTTATCAAGTATCGAAAAAAATCAATTTGGATTCTGGTTGGAATTGTTTTGAATTTATTAATTAATTTGGGGAGAAATTGTCTTTTTATAATATTGAGTCTTTTAATAGTTATTTATTGATGCAAGTTATTTTTATACTAGTATTATATTTAGTAATTTTCTGATCTCTTATATTAATCCCAATAATTTGTATTTTCTCTTAGATCCTGTGAAGGCAATCATTTTTCTGTGAATAGTGATAGTTTTGTGTTTTTCTTTTCTTTTCCAATTCACATGTTTTTTCTTTTCCTGTCTTACTGCTCAACTGGGACTTTCAAACAGCAACTAGATGGAAATGGTGTTAATTAATTAGCATCTTGTCTTATTCCTGATATTAAAGGGAATAATTCTAAAGTTTCACCAGCAAATATAATGTTTGTTACAATTTTCTAATAGATATATTTTATTTAACTAAGATAATTCCCCCCTACAACTCAAAAACAAACAAAAAAATCAAATAGCTTCATTTAAAAATGGGCAAAGACTTCAATAGACATTTCTCAAAAAAAAACATACAAATGGCCAACAGGTATATGAAAAGGTGCTCAACATCATAATCATCGGGGAAATGCAAAAAAAAAACAAAACACAATGAGATATCACCTCACACCTATTAGGATGGCTATTAGCAAAAAATAAAAAATAAAAAAAATAACAAGTGTTGGCAAAGATGTGGAGAAACTGGAACCTTTGTGCACCACTGGGTGCAAATGTAAAATGGTACAGCCACTATGAAAAACACTATGGAGGTTCCTCAAAAAATTAAAAATATAACTACTATATGACCTAGCATTCTCCTCTATATCTCTATATACATCCAAAAGAACTGAAATTAAGATCTTGAAAAGATATCTGTACCTCCATATTCACTACAGTATTATTCACAATAGCCAACATATGGAACAACCCAAATGTGTATTGACAGATGAATGGGTAAATAAAATGTAGAATATATACAATAGAATATTATTCAAACTTTAAAAAGAACAAAATCTTATCATTTGTGACAACATGGGTGGAACTGGAAGATATATTATGTGAATAAGCCAGACGCAGTAGGACAAATACCCCTTTATATGAGGTGTCTTACATTGTCAAACTTAAGTAAGCAGAAAATAGAATGGTGGTTGCCAGGGGATAGGGAGAGGGGGGAATGGGGAAGTATTCAATGGCTATAAAGTTACAGCTATACGAAATATGTAAGTCCTAGAGATCCGGTGTACAACATAGGGCCTATAGCTAACAATATGGAACTGTGCACTTAACGATTTGCTGAGAGAAATAATCTTGTGTTGTGTTCTGATCACACACATAAAGAAAGGAAGGAAGGGATTAAAGAAGGAAGGAAGGAAAGAGAAAGGAAAAAGACCCCAGGAAACTTTTGAAGGTGATGTTTATTACCTTAATGTTGGTAATGGTAACGTAAGTGAATGCATATGTCTAAAGTCATCAAATTGTATACATTCAATACGTGTGGATTTGGTATATTAATTATACTTCAATAAAACCGTATAAATAAATGGACTAATTAATTAGTCAATTAATTACTTAAATGCCAGGCTCATGCAACAGAGAAAAGGTATGCTCTTTCCTTTACAAAGGAGAATTTGGGGAAAGATTTCCATCTCCAAATTGTCCCCTGAAATGGACAACCTACCTTAACTACATCAAATAATGTCCAATATTCAAAATGATCTCATTTTATAAAATAAATGTGTGCCAAATAAAATTGCCTCTTAATTAAATTTTTGTTTTTTAAATATGAAAAAAGTATTATATTTTAACAAATTATTTTTCTGCCTCTATAAAAATAACTATGTGTCTTTTCTCTTGCAATTTGTTAATGTGGTAAATTATATTGACAGATTTTTCCCATATTAAACTATCCATGCTTTTCTGGGATAAACCCAACTTGGTCATAATGTATTATTGTTTTGTTTCTGAGTTATTAACTTTGCTAAATTTTATTAGAACTTATATCTTTATACTTACAAGTGAGGTTGGTTTACAATTTTTTCAATTATCCTTGTCTTATTCTGGATTCAAGTTTGTGCCGGACTAATAAAACTAGTTTGGGGGTTATTTTTTTCTTTCATTCTCTATTTGCATTCTTTGGAATAGTTCCTAGACAATTGGGACCATATGTTCCTTGGAAATTTGTAAAGACTCACCTGTAGGAAACTATATCTTAATTATAATTTGGGTAGATTTAAAGTCTCTTTTGGTCATAGGATTTAGGTCACTTATTTCCTTTTGAATCAGTTAAAATTGATTATAGTTTTCTGGAGAATGGACCATTTTGTATATTTTTAAATTAATTGACATAAAGTTGTACACGATTATCCCTTGTTGCCTCTTTTAATTTCTAGGTGTATTTGTGGTTACGTTGCTTTCCAATTTCTAATTTCAATATTGTTTTGGATATCTTTTATATGTAACGCCATGCTGAGACTGACGTAAGGAAGACCAGTTTTAAATGGGTTATAGTAGCCAATGCTTACAACAGCCCAGAGTGTGAAGTAGGAATAGAAATGGGAATACCACTGGAAGTATGTCCCTGTAACTTCTGTGTACGGTCCCTAATTCCTCCCTGTGGAATTTCAGAGCTGCAAATACATGTTTGCACATACATCTTAGAAATGTGCACTCTTACGTAAATGAAAAGGGGTGGTGTTCTTTTTCCTCTAAATTGCTCCCTCCACTCAGAAAACAGGAGCCAATAACCTACATCTCCTGCCGTCTAAGTAACCTGAGTTTTTCTGACAGTTACTCAAACACTCTGGATCCCACGCTCTTGGCCAGCACTTCCCTTCCAGTGAACCATCCCAGTGCGCCAGCATCCTCACCTGAGTCCTTTACTCCGGGCATAGCCTTACCTACGCGGTAGGAGGGAGCCCGTAGGACTGCACTCTCCCACTAGTGCTCCCTATAGTACATTGATTTTCTGCTCACTTTATCACACTATTGATTCCTGTTAATTTTGCAGTCAGCCAGACATTTGGGTCTTTTTCACACAAGCTGGTGAGAAATCTTTATTCCCAAGTAATATGAGAGCAGGGCACCATTATGTAATTCTCTGGTCTGCCGTCTTACAAAGAGAGTTTAAAGCATGCCAGGGCCATAGGCAAGCATCCTCATAAACACAGATGGAGGAGCTAGCAGACAGTCTGTCCTCGGCAATCTAGAGGGAGAAATCTCTCTTTAGAAAGGAAGGCATGTCAGCTGAGTCATACCATAGTCCTTTGCCAGCTGCAGGAGAATTATCATTTATTGAGAGCCTAGAGGGTGCCAAGGCTATGTTAGGTGCTTTACATATGTTATCTCTGCTTTAGTCCTCATAACAACACCGTGTCAAGGTGTTGGTCTAAATAAATAAAGATGTAAACAAATAAATGCCAGGTAAAGTTATCCTCATTTTTTAATGAGGAAACCAAGACTCAGAGCACGACTTGCCCAAAATAATACAGCTAGAAAGTCATGGGGCCTTACTGGACTCTAAAATCTGTGTAATTTCTTCTACACTGTCAGCCAGGAGAGAATGAATTCAGGTGGAGGCATCAAGCAGCAAGGACACTTGTGGAATGCTTTATAGTTTAATGAAGGCCTTTTACCTACATTAACGCATTTGATTTGATCCTCATCACATCCTCATGTGATAGGCAGACCAGGTGATACAATCTTTATTTTACAGGTAAGGATATCAGTGCCTAGAGAATCAAGTGACCTACCCGAGGTCACCCAGCCAGCCAGTGAGATTGCTGGGCGGACCTTGACCCCAGGCTCTCTGACAGCAAGCCCCCTTCCAGGCAGCTGGTGTAGGGCAAGGGGGGCATCAGAAGGCTGGGGCAAGTGCTGATGACCAGTGTGGAAGTGGGGAAGAGAAAAGCTCAAAACCCTAACATTACCCCCAAAAAAACAAAAAACCATCATTCTCTGTTATTCTTTTTTAATCCGCCCAAGCCCTCAAGAGGCACAGGAGAGAGAAAGCCAAGGCTGATGACCCAGAAGCAGAGCAGCCCAGGCCAGACAACATCTCTATTTCTTCCACAGCAAGGACAAGGCCACCTTTTACTAGCAATGACATTGGTGCAATCAATTCTTGTGGTGGAGGCTATAAAGCAGAGCCCAGTGAACCCATCAACCTTCATTTGATTTCTTAAGCAAAGCCAGAATCGAGAGAGAGAGAGAGAGAGAGAGAGAGAGAGAGAGAAGTACTCAAAATGAATCAAATGTTTTCATTGCACAATCCATTGAAGACAAGTAGATTTAACAGTAGTCAAGTATCCATAGAACACTTGGTCTTACCAGTTATTTACACTTCACTTAAGTCAAGCCCCAGATAATTTATGCCTGCAAAGTAGAAGCTTTGCCTATAATTGGCAATTTGCCTACTGGTTACTGGTTCCCACTTGGTCCCAACTGCCCTGCAGCTGGGAGGTTCTCTTTTTCCCTATGCCATTAATTCAGGTCCATTGCCCCCTCTCAAGCCCGGCTGAAAAACTGTTCTCCTAGAGCCCCCTAAATTACCCTGGGGAGTCTACCCTACATTGCCCTCAACATGCAAGCCAGTGTACTTTACCTGTTAACGGTGGGTGGTGGGCCTATGCTTTCACCACGGCGCTCAAGTGCGTTCCTCAGAGTTTTGTTTCTTCAAACAAGACATAAGAAATCCAGGAGCAGACACTGAGCTTTTCCAGTTCTTTCCAAGCCTTGCTGCGGTTCAAATTCCCCGGAGCACCTTCACAGAATATACAGATGCCTGGACTCCTCCCAAAAAGGATTCTGCTACTGAGCAACTTGTTAACTACATTGTGAGGTTGCCATGTCAGCATGTCAGCAAAATCCAGACGGTGGGAAAAAAGAGATGAAGGAAGAACTTGTAGATTGACAACTAGTGTGTTGTTTGGACTTAAACTCTTTCCATTTCAAACAAGCACAAGGTGAAAACAAGCAAAAACAAAAGAAAATGTGGCACATTTGGTAGACAGTTGAAATTTTGAACCCTGGATATATAATGAAATCAAGGAGTTATTGCTATTTCTGTTTAGATTAAGGGTATTGTTATTTTTTCAACTTTATAGAGATTATTTTATTTATAAAAATAAGAAAGAAGTTATAAATTGCTTAATTTGTTTCTATAAACTATCTATAAATTTTTATTATGAAATTCCTTACTCACCATAAACTAGTGTCATAAATATTATCTCTCAAGTTATTCTTTAGATACAACAGAAAATTATTTTATTTGAAACAAAATATTATCTACATACTAGGTACTTTTTTGAATCCAGAAAGTAAGATTACTTAAGATATTATGAAACATATATTCTATTTTCCTCTGACTTGAGAGCTTTATTTAAAGAAATAAACATATGTAACCATATTAAAAATGTATTTTTTGTGTATGATGCTACTTTCACTGTATCATGCTTCCTCTTCTCTCACAACTAGAGAAAAATACATAAATAATTTATTCTGGAAAAGCCAAGGTTTAGTCTTGTTAGTAGTTCTTTTCCTACTTCATCAAAATACCATTATAAGACACTTCTCTATTTTTTTTACTAAATCTTTATTATTGAAAGTATTACATATGACCCCCTTTTCCCCCCATTGCCCTACCCCTCTCCTCCGGTATTGTGGTATCTTTAAAAAAACAAACAAACAGTTTATATCTTGTAGAGAAAAGTATTGAAATATTTTTTTGGATAAAATGATATGATGCCTAGAATTTGCTTCAAAATAAGGGAGGATTAAGTAGAAACATAGAGTAAGGAAGACTTGCCATTATGGTGGTAAGTGGAGTTCATTAGGCTTTTTCCTGCTTCAGTTGTTTTGAAATTTTTCATAATAAAATGTTCATTTTCCCAGGTTTTTTTTTTCCCCTACACCTTAACACACTCATATACACATCCAAACAAAGACCACCCTTCCAATGTGAATGCAGTATTTTTTCCCCTGAGGAGAAGAAAGGGGAAGAGTGAGTAAGGCATTTTGTACTATGTACAAACACAAGTTTCAGAGTTCCTAATAGGATTTGTGCTAATTCTAGACTGAGGCACTTAGATCTGCTACTGATATCAGACCAGTCTGACTACCTCTAAAAAACTAGACCCTCTCCTTCTAAACTAAAGCCGTTTTCTTCATAAACTGCCATACTTGCAGGAGTGTGTGCGGGCGCACACCTAGGATTGTCATTTACCTTTGCACAGGTTGTGCACTGCACGAGGATGTCACATCCAAGGGGCACCCTTCACATCGTCAGCATTGCAGATGTGCATGCTATTACGACAATGGTCTTCCAAGTGGCAATAAAATGTCTTGTTCTAACAAAATCAATATATTGGACAACTTTCCAACAGATAGGAGCAAAAGTGTCTTAGGGCAGAAACTCCTTTTCTGATTATATTAGTAGACTCACTATAAGGGCTAGCAGTGAACTTGAACTGCCTGACTACTTTAGTTTGAATTTCCTCCCCAAAAACTACTTACTGATTTTATAATTTTCACGAATTACTTAATAGCCCTTAGCCCATCTCTCTTCATCTGTAAAATGAGATGATACTATTGAGAGCATTGTTCAAAGCATGAAATGTATGTGAAACAGTGCCTGGCACATAGTAGGCCCTCAATAAATGCTAGAGATTAGCTGTTATCTACTCATACACATCTAATTTTATGGGTGTAAGTGTGTATATGAGAGTGTTGTGTCATTCATAAACTCAATAAATTATTGTGATGGCCTTTTCAAAAGACTATATTCATTATTTTACTAATCCAACTATCTTAAAAAGAGGACATTTTCTCTAACCATCAGGTTTTGAAAAACGCAGTCACGCTCAAGGTCCAGGTTAGCAGCCAAGAGTTATAAGCCTCTGCATACAGGAGCTGTGTGCACATGCTGATCAGGAGTTCTGGGTAGAAACATTCTTGGGTTTTTCCATCCTTCTAGCTGTTTGGCTGGTAAGCCTGGAATGGGAAAAGATCCAGTGAGAGTTGCCAGCCACAAAAGGGGTATTACCCCACAGGCAGAATAGAGTCAAAACTGCTTCAAGAGGTTAAAAGTCTATTTTTAAAAGGAAAGAACACAGAGTATGCTTTAACTTGGTGTTAAAAATAAACTCAGCTGCCTCCTCTACACTTCCCACCCCTCCCACTGTCCTCCCATATCCTGCACTTGCCCCATATGAAAGAAAGAGGGCTTGTATCTCATTCTGTTTCTTCTCATGAGTTCTGCATTTTCTTATTTTGTTTTCACTCTTAGCCAAACATGAACTACTTTGGCTTTCAGTTCACAAAACAAGTTGCATTCTCTTGCAGTAATGCCTCAGGGACCCCTGAGAAAGCAGGCTGGATTGTAACTTAGAATTAACCTGAGTCTGGGGCTGAGGGGGAAACCTGAATGGAGCTAAGCACCGTGGAGCCTTGCCAGCTGGTGCCAGGGAGGTGTCTGCAGGGAGGTCATGCAGGCCGGAGGGCTTTGCACTGCATGGTGTTTAATAGTAAGCACAGGCCTTTCCCGAGGCATAGTTATTCATAGAAACACTGCTTTGCTGCGTTGGTTTCACTAAATTCCTTTAAACAACCACAAAAATTCTATAGATCAGATGTGCTGGTCTTTGTTCATAACAGAGCTAGTCTGTATAACAGAAAAGCTGCTGTCTGCAATGAGTCATCTCAATGTCTTATTGTATGTAATGGAGGCAGCTATGCTCACCACTATACCACCAACACATATGTAGATCGTAGAGGGATTGCAAGATCCCAGTGGTAAAGGATGTGTTAAAGGAATCTCTCGGATCTTATTTATTTAAAAAGATTTTTTAAGGCCCTTAATATAGGATCAAGAGAAAAGCAACAGAATTTATTTTAAGAAATAAGTTCTAGTCTCAGGCCAGCCTGTAACTTTAAGTGTAACCTCAGTCAAGCTATTAACTTCCCTACAGTTTCCTTTTTATAAAATGAGCCCCCCCACCTTCTTAGATCTATTCTTTAATAAGAATATATCATTGTTAAATTATATATAGTTGAAAATAAAATCTTATGTCAAGACAAATATTAAAATCTCAGTATAAATGTGTACTTGTTTAAACATTGTTTAAATTTAAGGAAGTGATTTTGACCCATGTCTAGAAAGTTAGGAGGGAAACTTATCAATAAAGTTGAGTTTGAGCCAATTGTTTTCCATTTTTCACAAAAGAGAACCTCTCGAGTGCAACAACATCCGGGATGGCACCAGCACCTACCAAATATGCCTTAAAAACAAAGGAAAGGCAGGATGCAGGGCTTCCAGCCTGCAGGGGTCAGCCCCCAGGGCACTGCAGAGGGCAAGGGTCTTCTATTCACATGCTCACATGCATGGTCTGAGACCCAGTGAAGATGCTGTTTTCACCATATGTATATGCAACTGTTTTTCAAATATAGGTAGAATGGTTGTGATGAATAAGCTTTAATGAATAAATTACAAATTTACTAATTTTCTTTTTACATATCCTATCTAATAATAGACAAACATGGTAATTGACCATACCTTCACTACGCCTCCCATTGGCTAATCAGCGAGATATGCAAATTAACCGTCAACAAAGATGGCGGTTAATTTGCATACATAGGCGCGAAGCGGCAGAGCGAAGACTGAAGGTGGCTCCGGCCAGAGCGAAGGCCTGGGTCCCGGCTGCCAGAGGAAAACTGGTGCCGGCAGCCAGGGGAAGGGAAGGCCTATTGCACGAATCTTTTCTTGCAACGGGCCTCTAGTGTATTAATAAAATTCAAACACATTTAAAAACATTACCAAAATTAAGTAGAGTTTCAACATATGCATTTTCTTTTTTCCAACACTGACCATTGTGAACTTCTCTGTGTTCAATTTATCTGGGCTCAGCTTATTTCCTTTCCTTGATCTTGACTATGTACTGTGCCTATATTTTACGAAAGCAAAAGCAAAAATACAATAAATGTAATAGATGGGAATGTGTATAACAAGGGAATATTAAAATATCAGGACTGCCTCACATCTAGTACTTTTCATTTTAGCAAACACTACTTCTCAGTCACTATCATTTCTGATTATTTGGCTATTCTTATAATGTGTATCTGATTTTTTTGAGCATTGGTATACTTTTATTGAGACATAATTGAGATTAACGTATTAGTTTTAGGTGTACAACATAATGATTTGATATATGCGTATATTGCAAAATGGTCACATAATAAATTTAGCTAACATCCCATCAATACACACAATTACAGGTTTTTTTCTCGTGATGAGAACTTTTAAGATATACCCTCTTAGCAACTTTCAAATATACAATACAGTATTGTTGTTTCAAATATACAATACAGTTACCATACATCACATCTCCAGGACTTACTCGTAACTAGAAGTTTGTACCTGTTGACCCTTCTTTGTTTGTAATATGGGCAGTATATCTGGTGGGAAGACGGAAAGAAAGGCAGCTAGCTGTGAGGACTCTATTGTGTGTGTCCAGGCATGAGGTAAACGCTTGAACTAGGGTGATGAAAGTGAAGACAGAAAGAAATAGAAAGTTATTCAAAAGGTAAATGCCAAGGGATAAGCATTGAATTGGATATGAAAGGCAAGCAAGAGACATCAAAACTGATGCCCAGTTTCTGACTTGGGTCAACATACAATAGCAAGCAGCACAGCAGGGAGGCTAGAAGTCCGACTCCCATTTACACAGTCTGCATGCAGAGCCTAGCTCTACCAATGACTAGCTGTTGAACCAAATCACTGTGTGCCTCCGATGTGTGAAACGAGGATAATAACTGTTCCTTCCGTATCAGGCTCTTGAAAGGTGAAATGAGGTAACGCATGTCAGGTGCTTGGAACTGAGCCTGGACTATCACGAGCACAGTTAGTCACCGTCACTATTGGGAAGACAAGGATCTCAGGAGAAGGCACAGTTGCGGGGCGGGAGGGACCATGAATTCAGATCAAACACGTTGCGTTAGAGACTTCAGTGAAACCAGAGAATGAGGAGGTGTGGACCAGAAATGTGGATTTCATTTTAGAGCCATCAACAATAGAGAAGGCAACCAAAGCTGTGGGAA
Source organism: Myotis yumanensis (assembly GCF_028538775.1). Lineage (NCBI taxonomy): Eukaryota > Metazoa > Chordata > Mammalia > Chiroptera > Vespertilionidae > Myotis > Myotis yumanensis. The sequence goes on along the minus strand of NW_027223754.1, from coordinate 125,932,635 downwards.
TCGGTGAGATTGTCCCGGGAGTGTAGGTAAAGTGAGAATAGATTAGAGTCCCAGAGCAAACCCAGAAGAATGGCAACATTGAAGTGACAATTTCAGGAAGACAGGTTCAGCAGGACAGCAGAGAAAGGCAGTTGGAGAAGCCAGAGGGGAGTCAGCAGTGGCTTCAGTCCGGTTAGGAAGGGGAAATGAAGATGCCGCGAAAACAGCAGGAGCTGGACTGAGATTTATTGGTGTGACCAGGGATCTCCCTTCATCATCCTCTCCGGCCAGGGGGCAGGTGACGTGGCGGCAAGAAGTTTGTCTCAGTTGACATTTAAAAGAGCAAACACCAGCCCCGCCACAGTGGCTCAGTTGGTTGAGTGCCGGCCACAAAAAGGTTGCCGGTTCAATTCTCGGTCAGGGCGCATACCTGCGTTGTGAATTTGATCCCCAGTCAGGGAGCATACAGAAGGCGTCTGATCAGTGTTTCTCTCTCTCCCTCTCTCCTTCTCCCTTTCCCTTCCTCTATCTAAGCGTGTCCTTGGGTGAGGATTTTTTTAGAAAGAGCCAACACCGAACATCCGTGTCTGATCTTCTGGGCTGATCCAGAAGCACCCGGTAGCTCACTTCAGTGACTGGAAATGGCACAGCCCAATCTTCCTGATCACACCACTGAACCCTGATTCTTTCCTTCATGTGACAGACTGTGCGGCAGATATCCCTTCTGAGTCCAAATAGCTGCTACGACTGAGAACGAGCACGAGCCTTGTTGTCTACCTTCCTCTGCACATACGGCCATTTGTAGGCTCCGCATGCCTTTCTCAAGGTCCAAAAGCCCCTGTGAGTAATTATAACCCCAAGTTTTCCTTTTTTCTTAAAGAATCTGGTTCCAGAAGGCTGTCTACATGCTGTTTGGTAGAATCCCAAGACCCGGCCCAAGGCCTCCCTCCCAGGACCCTCATGGCAATGCCAGCCTGCTGTCAGCCCAGGGCAGGTCTTTGCTGGAGGACACCAGGGGGATTACTCAGATTCAATGCAGAAATGCTGTGAAACTGCTTTCTGTTCTGTCGCGCACAAGCAGGCAGCAATTGTTACTTTACAGTCATCACCAGAGCCTTCTGCTACATGCTTTTGGGACATGGTGATACAGAACAGAGTACTTACCTCTTAGATTCTCCTACCCCCAAACTTTCATTAACACTCAATTCATTTTAGCCAAGTTCAGTGTTACGCTCTCTGCAGCACTTTGGCACAGTAGTAGCTGTGCATTTGAGATGACACAGTAATTCCTTACTCTAGAAAAAAAAATTTACTCTGGCAAAATGAATCTTTTTGCCTAAGATGAACAGGTTCCATTTCTCATTCCTCCAACCTCAAGGTTAGCTGGTTTGCTGAACTTTCACCAACTGAAAATAAAGTATCCTGAAAAAGAAAACCAGCCTGAAAAAGAAAAAAGAAAAAACATAGAGGGAAAAACCAGAACTGAGACTGACTCGTCTGAAAGCTGGTAATGTTATCAAGTTAACAACCTCCCATTTATCAATATATGGCCAATAAAAAGGGAGTGGTGTGATTTTTTAAAAATCTCCATGAAGAAACTAATATAATAATGTGCCAACTAGCCGAAACCGGTTTGGCTCAGTGGATAGAGTGTCTGCCTGCGGACTGAAAGGTCCCAGGTTCGATTCCGGTCAAGGGCATGTACCTGGGTTGCGGGCACATCCCCAGTGGGAGATGTGCAGGAGGCAGCTGGTCGGTGTTTCTCTCTCATCGATGTTTCTAACTCTCTATCTCTCTCCCTTCCTCTCTGTGAAAAAATCAATAAAATATATTTTTTAAAAAAATAATGTGCCAACTATAATTTTTTTAAAAAAATCTGTGGAAAAACAAGACATATTAGCATAATGACTTTATTATGCAGCAATAACATAAATGACAATCCACTCTCGTGGAATATTTGTGTTGAAATTAGGAAATGGTAGGTGGCACATTTAAACACAAGAGCTAATGGAAACCCTAAATTTAGATTATACTCCATCTGGCTGCCAAAAAGCCTGCCTCAGCACATTAACCAGAGAACCAAATCAGAGAAGGGAAGTAGCTTCAAAAAATGCAACAGAAAAAAGAAATTTCCTTAGAATTTTATTTGGTAAAACAACATCAAGCCATGGGATGACAAATCGCCTGTTTAATGGATTACTTATGACTCAGATGTTAATTCTGATGCTCTTCAGAAGTGAATGGAGAGAAAAGAGAGATGTTTCTCCCTTTAAGCTTAAATGAATCTGGTTGTAGCATGTAGTTCACTGGTATGTGGCATTGTTTAAAATAATGCTGACCGTTTAGTTTTGACATTCCTACATATGCACAATAAACAGAGCTGCCGTTTCTATTCCTCCAAAGCCATTTTAAACACTAGCCCCATGGAGACCCTGTCCCCTTAGCAATTTGCAAGAGTTATGTTTTCCACTAACTGAATAGCAACCTTGTGTCTACAAAACAAAATTATTTTTTCCAGTTTTAGCTTTGCTCGTTAACAGAAGAAAGTAGATATTTCTCAAGCCAAAACTTCCCCTTTGTTTATGGTTAAAAATCTTGACCCAGACGAAAAAACAAAATCCACTGAGTACAGAAAATCTCTCTTTACAACAATCCCGTGGCACACAAGCCATCATGATAACCAATATACTCATAGAAAGTCAACAATGGTCATTTACAGTTGATCCAGTTCCTCTGTTTAGGAGATTTTTTTTAACATAAATAATTACAGAGTCTTGTAAGGTGTGTATTTATGGTTGACCTTTTATACTTTTCAGAATTTGTTTGGAGTTGAGAAATGCTATCCTGAGTGTGTTGATTTCTTTTCATACAAACTTTATTGAAAAACAGGGACAGTGAACAGGATGAAGAAGGTTTCATTCAGGCTGGGTGTTGATAGGGGAAGATCACCTCTGGGTCTAGAAACAGGGGTGCTTTAGTTCTTATTGAAATCTTCAGAGAATCTCCGACTCCCAAATATTAATCAGATCTGTAGACCTCCCTGCTTATCTGGCCCCTGCTCAGATCTTATACTAGCCCTGTTATGGGATGAATTGCATTCCCCCAAATTCATACGTTGAAGCCTTAATCCCCAGTACCTCAGGTGGTGACTGTATTTGGAGACAGGGTATCTAACAAGTGACTAAAGTAAAATGGGATGATATGGGTGGGCCTTAATTCAATGTGATTGATGTCCTTAGAAGAAGAAGAATAGATTAGAGCAGAGACACACACAGAGGAAAAGCCATGTGAAGACAGGGGGAGAAGGTGACCATCTACAAGGCAATGAGAGAGGCCTGAGACGAAATAAACCCTGTTAACACCTTTCTTGGACTTCCAGTCTCCAAAACCATGAGAAAATATATTTCTATTATTTAAGCCACTTAGACTGTTGTTCTTTGTTCCAGCAGCTCTAACTAGCTAATATAAGCCCACTCACTTTCTGTTTCCCCTCTAGCTTCAGCCATCCTTGCCTTCTTTCTGTTTTTTTGCAACGTGCCTGACTGATTACCAGTGTAGGTCCATTGCACTAGCTGTGTCCTCCACTTGATCTTGGCATGGCTGCTCCTTCTTGTTCTGCAGGTCTCAACTTAAATACCATATCTTCAAAGACTAGATAATCTGGAGTAACTCCTCTGGTCCCCGTTCTCTGTCTCTTCACCCTTTTAAAAATTGCATCATAGCACTTATCACCATCTGCTTTTCTTGTTAACTTATGCATTTTCTTACCTTTTGTATCCCCCAATGTGTTACCTGAGAACAGACACAAGAACGTTTATCTCATTCACCACATATCCCCAAGTCTTTAAATAGAGCCTAACATTTGGAAGGGGACTCAAGAAGTATTTAGTGAATGAATGAATGTTTGAATGAATGAATAGCACCGAAAAAAAAATATTTCAAATCACTAAAATCAATTAATTGGCGTGAAATGTCTGCCACAGGGAAGGGCAATAGAGTTGGTTGAAGCCAATTGAACAGAACTAAACTGAACAGAATTAGGCAAATAAAGCCAACCAATTTATAAATTTCAATTTTTAAACTTTTATTCTAGCTATCTATTATATAATCTTGACAATGAAGGCTCTATAAAAAAAAATAAAGCAAAGGAGATACATAAGATCTATTCAAAGAAAAACTATCTGGAGGTAGTTCCATCTGGAGAGGACAATTAGGAGGAAAAGTAACAGGGAGATTACTACCCTCATGTTCCCTTTGCACTACTGAACATTTTTGCCTGTGCACAATTTTAACTTTCAGAAAGAATTTTTACAAAAGGTAAAGCAGAGATTTGAACAATTACTTGCCTTAAGGATATCAATGAAACTCTGGCCCTTTCCCCATCTGCCCAGACACACCATCATTCCTACTTCTGCCCCTTTGTTCCTATTGCTAATGCTAAAAGGACATGATCCTCTCCCTCCATCTCTTCCACAAGTTCTCCTGCCAATCCAGAATCTCTTGTACATTTCTGTGGTAGGTAGATCACTTTGAATTATAATTGTTTGCTTAACACATCTGTCTTAACTTGAGCTTCATGAAGACAGAGACTTGGTTCTACTTGTGTTAGTAATCACACAACATTTAACCCATGAAAGGGCCCCATGAATACTTGTTAATTGAATAAATATGCACAGTACAGCTCTTTTCTAAAGACCCAGGGGATCCATCCAACTCTTCATTCCTTTCCTATGCTCTTCTTGGTTCTTACTATCTGCTCTTCCAGTTCCAGCACTTGATACCCTACAGCATGCCAAGAAGGACAAAAGAGAGCATTCAGTTTAATAAACCCTCAAAGCAGGACCCACGTCCAGAAACATTCTACTTACTTGACTCAATACTCAATCTAAAAGGGAAAAAAGCATAGGAAATATAGTAATAATATTGCAATGATTATGCATGGTGCCAGGTGAGTACTTGAATTATCAGGGGATCACTTTATAAATTATATAACTGTATAACCACTATGCTATAAACCTTAAACTTATACAAAATACTTTTTTTAATCCTCACCCACAGATATGTTTTTATTAATTTGAGAGAGAGAGAGACATCTATGTGAAAGACATAGGTCCATTGTCTCCCGTACACACCTCAATCAGGGATCAAACCCACAACCAGGGTATAACCCCTGACTAGGAATCCAACCTGCCACCTTCTGGTACACAGGATGACACTCTAACCAATTGAGCCACACCAGTCAGGGAAATACAAAATGATTTTGAAAGTCAACTAAAAAATTTAAAAAAATTTAAACTCAAAAAAAATGAAGAAGCAGTAGAGCCTTGTTAAGACCTCTTATTTTTTAATTGGGATATAATTCACAAACCACAAAATTCAACATTTTAAAGTGTACAATTCAGTGGTTTTTAATATCATCACTAGGTTGTGCAACCATCACCACTCTCTAATTCCAGAATGTTTTCATCACCCCAAAAAGAAAGCTGAGGCCCATTAGCAGTCACTCGCCATTTCTGCTTTCCCACCAGGTCTTGGCAACGACTAATCTACTTTCTGTCCTTATGGCTCCTGAACATTTTATTAAAAATAGAATAATACAGTAACCATCTGTTTATTTCTGGCTTCTTTAGTATGTTGTCCGCAAGGTTCATCCATGTTGTAGCATGCACTTCTTTTTATGGTTGAATAATATTCCATTGTATAGATATCTTTTCCTCAGTTAATAGACATTTGGATTGTTTCAAGTTTTATGCATATTATAAGTAATTTTGTTATCAATATTTGTGTATAAGTTTTTGTATGAACATATGTCTTCAGTTATCTTGAATTATAAACCTAGGAGTAGAATATTCTGGGTCATAAACACACATAATAACTTTGTGTTTAACTTATTGAAGAATCGCCAAACTTTTTCCCTAAGGGCTGCACCATTTACATTCCCACCAGCAATATATGAAGGCAAGGCATTATTTTTAGAGATTAGATAATCATAAATAAAGGACATCATCCTTTAAAGACTGTCCAAGGCCAAAAGAGAAAGGAAAGAAATGTTTTATTGGGAAGGAAGATGTTTTGTTAAGAAAATGACTAGCTCACGAAGTCCCGCTGATTCATTTTCAGACAACTTTACCATGGTCTTGCGTAATTCGCATTTTGACCACGTGTTCCGTCTTTCCACAAATAACCTGGGTGTCCAGGGCGTGTTTCCCAAGCAGTGAGAGTGCCTTTGAAACATCATTTAATACGTGTAGTTTTGTTTCCTGCTCAGTAGGGAAGAATAAGTCTTCTTTTGCCCACTTAGCTTTATTTCTGGAAATAAGCTTTTCAAAAAGCAGGACGTTTAACCCACCAAGCTGCCTGAATAGATTTCATCCATTATTTGAGTTTGTATTTTAAACTTTAGCCTCAGGCAAATTTTATATGTCTAATAGACTTTTGGAAATTAAAAAGACATAAGGGGGTAAAGTGTGTGTGTGCACCCGCACATGCATGTATGCAGTGTGCATGCGTGTGCACATGTGCACACACCACAGAATGAGGGGTGTATGCTGCCCATTGGTAATTATCAACTGATGAACTTAACAGAAGGCCACCACCTACCCTGTCTATGGCAGCCACAGCCTACCACCACACTGGCCGATACTAAGTTCCTGTGCCTCCTTGAAAGAACGCAACATAGATTGTTAATAAAAAAGGATTCCAAACCTATGAGTAAATGTACATAACTGTGGACAGAGTACTAACAAATAGAAAAAATATAGTTACAAATGAAAGTGAACCTACATTTACTTTACTAAAATTGATAGATTTCATTATAGATTTCTCTATTCACCCTGCTTAACTTCTCCAAAAGAAGCAGCATAAAGACACAAACTCAACAAAACTTCTCTGTTCATAAAAATTCCTGTCCTGCCCAGCCAGTGTGGCTCAGTGGTTGAGCATTGACCCATGAACCAGGAGGTCACAGTTTGATTCCGGGTCAGGGCACATGCCAGGGTTTTGGGCTTGATCCCCAGTAGGGGGCATACAGGAGACAGACAATCGATGATTCTCTCTCATCATTGATGTTTCTCTCTCTCTCTCCCTCTCTCTCTCTCTCTCTCTCTCACACCTTTCATCTCTCTGACATGAATAAAAACATTTAAAAAAAAAACAACTCCTGTCCTGACTCCAAGTCCTCGCCCTAAATACACAGGCAAACCTTTGCCCCATGCTGTAGTTGACAAGACCTTGAACCTATGAGAGGCTGTTTCCAAGGACAGGACATTCCACCTACCCAACTGTTCTCAAGCCTCACAGTTCAGCTCCAAAGACAGGCAGTGGCAGAGACTTAGTTGATCTTGGCAGGTGCAACTGAAGAGAGAGAGGGGAAGAGAGACTGAGAGGGGAAACCGAGCTCCCTTAAGCCAGGACATGAGGTAGCAATGAGGCGGGCTGTCAATCAGATGTTGTTCAACAACCTGACTGGTGATGCTCCACTTCCTGAGGCCGAGGGGAAGCGTTCTGAGCTGTGTTCTAGGAAAGTGCCTTCCGCGTGCCATCAGAGCCCAGAGCACCCTGTGATGAGCTCTGAAATGCTCTGTTGCAAAGAAAAAACCATAGAAGCTGCAAGAGCAGCCTGGCTCTGGACCCTCCCCATTACATATCTAAGCCTCCATTCCTGCAGCTCTAAAGTGGAAATCAATCAATGTGGCATCTGAGACGATGCCTGTAAGAATGTTGCTATTAAATGAATTAAAAACTCACTAACTCAGCATTAGGGTTCTCAAATTTGAGTGTGTTATTAGCATCACCTGGAAAGCCTGTGAAAATACAGGTTTCTGGCCTCACCCTCAGAGGTTCCATTCATTAGGGCAGGACCAGGGCCTGAGAATGTGCATGTCTAACAATTTCCTAGCCAGGAATGTCGATGTGGCCGGCCAGGGATCACACTTTAAGAACCACTGCTGAAGTACAGGATAAAGGTCAGCTGGAGCTATAACGGCAATCACTAGGCAGGTCCAGACTGAGCAGTAAAAAGGGAACAAGTCTACTGCCTAGATTCTAGGCCCTAGAATAAGCATGAAAATAATAAAACACATGAAAATAATGGAACAGATAATGCTTGAGTTGCCAACAGCAAACTGTTGCCATTTAGTCTTTAAAGTCAGAAAGACTCAGGAATTCATCAAACAGACATTTCGAACAACTCCTGTCCTCCAACTGAATAGGAAGAGATCAAGGCTACCATCTTCTTGGAAGCCCTCGGCCTTGTAGCTCCGGCTCTCCCTCTTCACAGAAGAGGAATCTCATTTCCTAATTCATTCACAGCAGGAGAAGATAAAAGCTCAGGAAAATGACCACACACCCTGGCTAGTCACTATAATAGGGACCAGTAATAGCAACGCCCCCGGGTATAAAACTTAATGGTTTTAAAAAACTTTCCAGTGATCAAGACAGTGTGGTATTGGTGAGAGAAAAGACAAATTAATTAATGGAACAGAATAGAGATCCCAGAAATAGACTAACACAAATACCGTCAACTGATCTTTGACAAGTAGCAAAAGCAACCCCGTATAGAGAAAGGACACTCTCTTCAACTAATGGTGCTGGCAGAACTGGATATCCACATGCAAAAGAAGGACGAGGAGAAAAAAGAGAAGGGGATGGAAGAAAAGAAGAAGAAAAAGGAGAAGGAGGAGGAGGAGGAAAAAAAGAAGAAAGGAAAATGAATCTAAACAAAGATCTTATATCTTCCACAAAAATTAACTAAAAATAAATCACAGAATTAAATGTAAAATGCAAAACAATAACACTTTAGAAAGATAACATAGGAGAAAACTCTAAATGATCTTGGGTTTGAAGATGACTTTTCAGATACAACACTAAAAAAATGACCCATGAAAAACAATAAACTTCATTAAAATTAAAAATTTCTGCTCTGTAAAAGACACTGTTAAGAGAATAAAAAGATAAGCTACAGACTGGGAGAAAATACTTGCAAAACATATTGAATGAAGGACTGATATCCAAATTATAAAAATAATTAGTGTTTTGAATTTCTTTGGATAAATCCCAAGAAGTGGGATCACTGGGTTATAAGGTAAATCCATTTTTAATTTTTTGAGGGAACTCAGTACTGTTTTCCATAGTGGCTGAACCAATCTGCATTCCCACCAGCAATGCATGAGGGCTCCCTTTTCTCCACATCCTCACCAATACTTGTTGTTTGTTGATTTATTGATGATAGCCATTCTGACAGGTATGATGTGATATCTCATTGTGGTTTTAATTTGCATTTCTCTGACAATTAGTCACATTGCGCATCTTTTCATTTGTCTATTGGCCATCTGCATGTCCTCTTTGGAGAAGTGTCTATTCAGGTCCTTTGCCCATTTTTTAATTGGATTGTTTGGCTTTGTTTGTTTGTTTGTTGGTTTTGGTATTGATTATTATGAGTTCCTTATAAATTTTGGATATTAACCTTTATCACATGTATCATTAATGAATATGTTCTTCCACTTAGTAGGTTGTCTCTTCGGTTTGTTGATGGTTTTCTTTGCTGTGCAAAAACTTTTTGGTTTGATGTAATCCCAATTTGTTACTTTTTTAATTTTATTTCACTTGTCCAAGGAGACATAGCAGGAAAAAAAATATTGCCAAGACAAATGCCAGTGATTTTTACTGCCTATGGTTTCAAGTCTTACCTTTAAGTCTTTAACCCATCTTGAGTTTATTCTTGTATATGGTGTAAGAGGTGGTCTAGTTTTTGTTTTCTTTGCATGTATCTGTCCATGTCCATTTTTCACAGAACCATTTGTTAAATACTGTCTTTACCTCACTGTATGTTCTATCCTCCTTTGTCAAATACTAATTGATCATAAAGATGTGAATTTATTCCTGAGCTCTCCATTCTGTTCCGTTGATCTATATGTCTGTTTTTATGCCAGAACCATGCTATTTTGATTACTTGTAGTATACTTTTATATCACAGAGCATGATACCTCCAACTGTGTTCTTCTTTCTCAATATTGCTGTGGCTCTTCAGGGTTTTCTGTGGTTCTGTGTAAATTTTTGTATTATTTGTTCTAGTTTTGTGAAATACCCCATTGGTATTTTTTTAAATCTTCATCCAATGACATATTTCCATTGATTCTTAGAGAGAGAGAGGAAGAGAGAGAAAGAGAGGGACATCGATGTGAAAGAAACATCAATCGTTTGCCTCCCATACATACCTCAACCTGGGATCAAACCCACAACCCAGGTCTGAGCCCTAACCAGGAACCAAACCTTCAAACTTTTGATGTATAGGACATTGCTCCAACCAACTGAGCCACTGACCAGGACTCCAATTAGTATTTTGACAAGGATTTTATTGAATCTATAGATTGCTTTGGGTAGTACGGACATTTTAATGATGTTAATTCTTACTTGTGAAAATGATATATACTTCCATTTATTTATATCTTCTTTGATTTCTTTCTTCAGTGCCTTATAATTTTTCAAGTACACGTCTTTTAAATTCAAAAATATACATGTACTCTCAAGTTCATTGCAGCATTATTTATAATAATCAAGCTATCAAAGTAACCCAAGTTCCCACCAATAGATGAGTAGATAAAAAAAAAACTGTGGTACATATGTACAGTGGAATATTACTTGGCCATAAAAAAGAATGAAATCTTACCTTTTGCAACAGAATGGACCTAGATGGTATTATGCTCAGTGAAATAAGTCAGTTAGAGAAATACAAATATCACATGGTTTTATTTATATGTGGAATCTAAAGAACAAATTAATCCTTATATAATAAAAGAGAAACATGCAAATTAACCATCACTCCGTCACTCCGCTACACGCACCAGCCAATCAGAGCGACTATGCAAATTAACCCAACAAAGATGGCGGTTAATTTGCATACGCAGGCGTGGAGCAAAGACTGAAGAAGACTGAAGATGGCAGCGGCCATGGAGCTGGAGCGAGCAGGAGGCTTGGGTTGCTCCAGGCAACGGAGGAAGCCAAGCTTCCTGCCGGTCCTGGACTCTGCTCAAGGAGTGGCTGGGGGCCTGGGTCGCCAGGGGCAACCCAGGCTTCCAGCCAGCCCTGGCCTCTGCTAGAGGAGCTGGGGGGGGGGGGGGGGGGAGGAGGGGCTGGGAGCAGCCAGAGCGGAGAAGCCAAGCCTCGCTGCTGTGGCCGGACCAAAGGCCTGGGTCCCGGGTGCCGGAGGAAAACCAGTGCCAGCAGCCAGGGAAAGGGAGGCTTATTGCGTGAATCTTCGTGCAATGGGCCACTAGTAAACAAATAAAATTGAAACAGAGTCATAGACACAGAGTGAATTGTTGGTTGCCAGAGGGAGGGGGTTTCAGGGACTGGGTGAAAGAGTTGAAGGGATTAAGAGGCACAAATTGGTAATTGCAAAATAGTCACGGGGTAAGTAAAGCATAGGAAATATAGCCAATAATATTGCGATGACTATGTATGGTGCCAGTTAGGGAAATATTGAGAAGAACACAATGTACAGTATATGATTGTCTAACCACTAACCTATACACCTGAAACCAATGCAAAAGTTTTTTAAAAGACTAAAAATAAATAAAATGTATATATATCATGAGCCCAACTGGCGTGGCTCAGTGATTGAACATTGACCTATGAACCAAGAGGTCATGGTTCAATCCCTGGTTAGGGCACATGCCTGGGTTGCGGGCTCGACCCTCAGCATAGGGTGTGCACGAGGCAGCTGATCAATGATTCTATCTTATCATTGATGTTTCTATCTCTTTCTCCCTCTCCCATCCTCTCTGAAATCAATAAAAATATATTTTAAAAAAAATAATTGATTTAAAAAACTCATGAAACTCAAGAAAACAAATACCCAATGTAAAAATTGACAAAAGATCTGAATAGACACCTCATGAAAGAAAATATACAGATGGCAAGTAAGCATAAAAAAATATTAATATCTTGCTAATTAAAATGGGATTTGATTACATACCTATCAGAATGGCTAAAATCCAAAATACTGACACCAAACGCTGAGGAAGATGTGCAGCCACAGAAACTCCCACTCATTGCTGGTGGGAATGAAAATGGCACGGTTACCTTGGAAGACAGTTTGGCAGTTTCTTACAAAGTTAAACATAGGATTGTCATACAACCCAGTAACTGCAATCCTAGGTATTTAGCCAAAGGAGCTGAAAACTTACGTCGACACAAAAACCTACACGTGAATGTTTCTAGCAGGTTTATTCATAAATGCCAAAACTTGGAAGCAACCAAGATGTCCTGTAACAGGTGAATGGGTTAAGAAAAAAGACAGTGGTACATCCAGACAATAAAATATTATTAGGTGATAAAAATAAATGAGCTATCAAGCCACAATATAACAGGGAGGAAACTTAAATGCATATTGTTAAGTGAAAGAAGCCAATCTGAAAAGGCTAATTACAGTATCATTCCAACTACATGACATTCTGGAAAAGGCAAATCTCTGGAGACAGTAGAGATATCAGTGGTTGCTAGGAATTCAAGGAGAGAAAAAAGGATGAGTAGGTGGAGCACAGGGCATTTTAAGCACACTGAAACTGTCCTGTATGATACTGTAACGGCGGATACAGGACATTATGCATCTGTCAAAACCCATAGAATCTACAACACCAAGAGTGAAACCTGATGTGAAGCCAATACTGACGCATCAATTATAAGAAATATGACACACTGCCTGGCCGGCGTGGGTCAGTGGTTGAGCATCGACCCATGAACCAGGAGGTCACAGTTCAATTCCCAGTCAGGCCACCTGCCTGGATTGTGGGCTGGATGCCCAGTGTGGGGCGTGCAGGAGGCAGCCGATCAATGACTCTCTCTCATCATTGATGTTTCTGTATTTCTCTCCTTCACCCTTCCTCTCTGAAATCAATAAAAATATATTTTTTTAAATGTGCCACACTAATACAGGATGCTAATAATAGAGGACACTGTGGGGGATGGGTAGAAATTCTCTGGACTTTCTGAGCTATTTCTCTATAAACCTAAAAATGCTCTAGAAAAATAAAACTTATTTTTAAAAAAGCTTTTTGATATATTATCCAATATACCCCTGAGATCAACTCTATATAGTAGAGTAGATATGATTATCTTCATTTTTGAGATGAGAAAATTGATTTACTGATGTTCACACAAAGTCAGTTGCAAGCTAAAATTTTAACATTTATCTTCTGATTCTCACCTCTGGATTCTTTCCACTGCAGTGTGTGTGCTACGCTGGGACAACCCGCACGTTCCTGCATCTTCCTTTTACCTCTTAGAGATGCTGCCGAGGCCAAAGAGAGCTGGAGAGAGGCATGAGTGTGTGGACACACCTGAGGGCACCAAGTCTCTCACAGGGAGCGACCCCATGATTCCCTTGGCTGGTCTGAGCACCGACACCCATCCCCCAAGTCCTTAATTTTACACATCACTTAGTGATACAGCAACCTACTCGTAAAATGTGAGGCTCTGGGGGTTAGTTGATGGAAAAGGCATTAAATCTCTAACTTGGCATGGCTTGTACATCCCTAAATTATTTAGATTTTCCTAATGGAGTATTTCTCAAACTTCAGTCCTTTTTATTTCATCTTCACAATTTTTGCCATGCCTGCCTATCACTTACACCATTTTTATTTAATATTTTCCTTTAAAGAGACTCGTTGTTTTATGTAGGCTCATCCTAAACAGTGCCAACTCATAAAATCAAGGTTCATCATTGCACCGCCTCAAATCACCTGGAGCATGCATACAAATCCTTTGGTTGATCTCTTACCACCCCCACTCCCCTCCCCTGCCGTCCCTCTGAGGTTTGATGATCTGTTCGATGCTTCTCTGCCCCTGGTTCTATTTTTGTTCATAAGTTTATGTTGTTCAGTAGATCCCACAAATGAGTGAGATCATGTGATACTTATCTTTCTCCAACTGGCTTATTTCGCTTAGCATAATGCTCTCCCAGCAGCCACTTAAAACCTAACTTTTTAGTTACATCTCTAGCCAACAAGTTCCCGGTGACCCCAGAGCAATTAGCACCCCAGACCCTGCCCCAGTCACTGGAGGTGTTGTTGACCAAGGACATGTTCAGTCTGGATCACTGCCAGCTAAGGCAACACACAGCTGCCCCTGACCCCACCCGTCCCAGGTCCTTTAGGTGACCCTCTGCCTTGAGGGCTCTGAACCACTGTGCTCTGCGTGTCCACAGAAAGGTCACCTTTCGCAGGAAGCTGACCCCAATCACCCCTGGTGGAACTCTGTCCTTTTTGCCTTCATAACAAGAACTCTATTAATCTCATTATTCTATGATATAATTGTCCATTTTTAAGAGTAAGCTCTGTTGGGGCAGGACCCACACCTGTCTTGTTGGCCCAGTGCCTCGTTCCAACAGTGCCAGGCAGGTGCTTCTGAAGTTAACGCTGCTTGAGTTTACCTTCTCCGTGGACAGGGAGCTCCTGTGCTTGATTCATCCTCAGGCCCCCAGCACTGACCACATGCCTGGGATGTAGCAGACACAATGTCATTGAAGGAAGGGAGGACAGAAGGAAGGGAGGGAGGCAAGAAATTAAAACTGAAAGATAGACTGCATTATCCCATTGGTCTCCCAGCTGGAATATTGGTCCACAAAGTCAGCCATGAACTGTGCATTGTCTTCAACTATACCTGGTGACAGTCAGAAAGAAACAAACAATAATTAAATTACTCCCTAAATCGTGTTAGGCACTTTCCATAGCTTGTCTTGTTAACTCTGTACAAAAGATATTATTTTCAATTTATAAACAATGAAAAATATTTTTCCTAGTAGAGAAGCATGATTTTTCTCTGTTATTCCTATACAACGTGGGGCCAGAGCCTCACTCTCCTACCAAAGGGAGAGGAAGCTGAGGAAAACTTTCTTCTCTCTCTGAGGGTAGCAAGCTTGAAGTCAACCACCTCTCCCCTTCCAGTTGTCAGAGGGAGAAGGCTCACAAGGCAGAGGGTGTCCCTGGACCCAGGTCTTCTTTTCCAGGTTCTTTACCTCCTTGCATGGGGAGCTAACACGTTGGGCTCAAAAAACTTTTTGTGGAATAAATTAGCAACCAGTCAATGCCATTACAAAGTTGATTATTAAATTCTCGAGAAACCAACATGGCGGCATAGGTTAACCGGAGCTTGCTGCCTCGAACAACCACTTCAAAAATACAACTAAAAGACGGAACGGACATCATCCAGAACCACAGGAAGGCTGGCTGAGTGGAAGTTCTACAACTAGGAGGAACCGAGAATCAAAGGAGGCGCAGTGCTGAAGTAAAATACTAAGGTGTGGAGTGCACGCGGTGCAGGATGGTGGCTGAGGGCGCGGTTGTCTGTTTCAATCCGGAGGGAGCCTCAGACTCTGAGCTCCAGATCCGGGAGAGTCTCTAGGGACCCAGACTCAAACGGGAGAAGCAGGACTGTCTGTCTACGGTCCCTCCGAGGTTTGCAGCGGTTGCTGGGACAGAGAGGCAGAGCCCCTGGGGACGGACTGAGAGCAGCCATAACTGCTCCCTCCTCCTCCCTGTTGATCCTGTGGGACCTGCCCCGCCCAAGCCCTGCACAGAGGCATTTGCCGGATAGCCTCAGGCAAAGGCTAGATTAGCACCTCCCTAGAGGACACAAGTTCTTCCACTGCAGACACAGCTGATTATCACAGCCAGTCGGCCTGGAGGTCAAATCCCTCTAGTATTAACTACAACAATCAAGGCTTAACTACAACAAGACTGCGCACAAAGACCACTAGGGGGTGTACCAAGAAAGCGTAAAAAATGCGGAGACAAAGAAACAGGACAAAACTATCAAGGGAGGATATTGAGTTCAGAACCACACTTTTGAGGTCTCTCAAGAGGCTTCTAGAGTCTGTTGATAAACTTGATGAGATGTACAGGAAATCTAATGAGACCCTCGATGGTGTGGTAAAGGACCATCTAGAAAGTAAGCATACACTGACTGAAATAAAGAATATTATACAGACTCCCAACAGCAGACCAGAGGAGCGCAAGAATCAAGTCAAAGATTTGAAATGCGAAGAAGCGAGAAACACCCAACCGGAAAAGCAAAATGAAAAAAGAACCCAAAAATACGAAGATAGTGTAAGGAGCCTCTGGGACAGCTTCAAACGTACCAACATCAGAATTATAGGGGTACCAGAAGATGAGAGAGAGCAAGATATTGAAAACCTATTTGAAGAAATAATGACAGAAAACTTCCCCCACCTGGCAAAAGAAATAGACTTACAGGTCCAGGAAGCGCAGAGAACTCCAAACAAAAGGAATCCAAAGAGGACCACACCAACACACATCATAATTAAAATGCCAAGAGCAAAAGACAAAGAGAGAATCTTAAAAGCAGCAAGAGAAAGAAAGTCAGTTACCTACAAGGGAATACCCATACGACTGTAAGCTGATTTCTCAACAGAAACTTTGCAGGCCATAAGGGAGTGGCAAGAAATATTCAAAGTGATGAATGCCAAGAACCTACAACCAAGATTACTTTATCCAGCAAAGCTATCATTCAGAATTGAAGGTCAGATAAAGAGCTTTACAGATAAGAAAAAGCTAAAGGAGTTCATCACCACCAAACCAGTATTATATGAAATGCTGAAAGGTATCCTTTAAGAAGAGGAAGAAGAAGAAAAAGGTAAAGATACAAATTATGAACAACAAATATGCATCTATCAACAAGTGAATCTAAGAATCAAGTGAATAAATAACCTGATGTACAGAATGAACTGGTGATTATAATGAATCAGGGACATAGAAAGGGAATTGACTGACTATTCTTGGGGGGGAAAAGGGGTGTGGGAGATTCGGGAAGAGACTGGACAAAAATCGTGCACCTATGGATGAGGACAGTGGGTGGGGAGTGAGGGTGGAGGGTGGGGTGGGAGCTGGAAGGAGGGAAGTTATGGGGGGGAAAAAAGAGGACAAATGTAATAATCTAAACAATAAAGATTTAATAAAAAATAAAAAATAAAAAAAAAACACAAAGTTTACACAGACCCTGCTGGCAAGTTCTTGAAAACCTACACAAACTGCTTAATGACAGCAATACATGTCAGTAATATGCACAGCACATCCTTTGCTGGAAGTGATCCTTTTCCTTGGCCATAACCCCTCTTTTGACCTTGGAGCTCACCTAACAGCTAAAATCAGGTGATATTTATGTGCAGAACATGTGACATATTATGCCCTTTTGCTTAGTGACCCGTACAGGAACCAAATGATAGCCAGACTAGAAATCAACATCGAACTGTTCAAATAAACTCCACTTAAAGAATAGTGACTTGGGGGGAGTGCTCAGCCTGAAAGAATTCTCCCAAGGCATTCTAACTCTGGTTTAAAATGGCTTCTGATGACATTCCATGGACGGTGATGAAATGTCATCCTCTGAGCAATCATTGGGATCCATTTTAGTACCTGCCCTCTTTCTTGCTATCTCCCCATTCTACCCACTAAAGACCTTTTCATATGAGAGGCTAAGAAAACCAACCAATATAAGGTAAGGTCCAGTTGAAACGAGCACTAGAAACTCATAAAGAGAAACATAATTAAGCTAAATAACTGTCTCTTGAAACTCCAAGCATTACTCTAAAGTTATAAAAGCTCCAATGTCCCATTTGTTTGTTCTTTCACTCAATTCCCTTTCAAATATCCTTGTATCCCTCCCTTCCTCCCCTCATATTTCTTATTTAATAAACCTGTTTGTAAGAAAGGAATCTTAGGTTAGTCATTCACACTTGAGTGTGAATTAAAGTCAGTGAGTCAACTCTCACAGGAATGAGGATTCCAAGCCATAGCTCTAATTGTGAATAGATGTCTTTGAATACTTTTAAGGGTACTTCATGGAACGACTAAATACGAAGAGAAGAGGAACTGCTAGGGTCTGCCTATGCGTAAAGGCAGCCTTGAGTCCAGTTTTGAGAAAGGAAAGCCTTCAGCTGCCACTTCCACTTGCAAGTGAATTCAGCTTAACTCAGACATCAGATGAGAATTATAACTTTTCCTTCAGGGATTTACTGGTTTCAATCCCCTCCTCTTCCCCTCTAGGCCCTGGAAACAGATCTATTTCTGATGGCCTATAAGTGTCAGTTCAGTAGGATCCATTCTCACTTGACACCTGGTCTCTCTACTCCAGATGCCCTTTCCCCCACCAGGTTTTATTTGAAGAGGCACAACATGAGCTGCCCGGGCCGAATGGGGCCGGGAGTCCTTCAACAAATGTTCTGCTCCAGGGAGTGCGACCCTCGCAGCAGAAAGTTGATAGCCCTCTGACATGTGGCCAGTCCCCCAGGGACTCTCACTCCTCTCCACAGGAAGGCCTTCGAAACTCTAAGCCAGTGGAAATTTCAGTCTGTTCCAAGCAAGAGAGACAAGTGTGCTCCCAAAATGAATACTGGCATTTGGAAATGCCCTAGGGTATTATAAATATAATCTTTCTGAGGTGTGAGTGTGTGTCAGGGAAAGAGATGGAACGCGCGCGCGCGCGCGCGCGCGCGCGCGCGCGCGCGCGCGTGTGTGTGTGTGTGTGTGTGTGTGTGTGGTGTGACAGAAAGGAGAGCGAGTGCAGGCCCAGAGCCAAAAAGTATCAGTGTAAAGACTGCAAGGCCAGGCATAAAGAAGAATGTCCACTATATGCCCAATGATTAAACTCACAATTTTCTACTGATTCCTCTCTGAAGAAATGGGAGAAAGGGAATGAGAGAGAGAAAGAAGAGAGAGAGAGAGAGAGAGAGAGAGAGAGAGAGAGAGAGAGAGAGAAAGAGAGAGAGAGAAATGGGGATGGAGAGAATAGGAAGTTGGGAGCCTTTCTGGACGTAGATCAAAAGGCCTAGACTGAGAGGGAGACAGTCAGAATGAGAAACTGCGGATAAGTCACAGGACCCTCCACCAGTTACAAGTGATTAATGCAGCCTGGTTATGTTTTGCCATCTATCAAGTTCCATGTCCAAACGGCCCACCCTCCATAATGCAGTGCCAAGGCTACTCCACCACCCGCAGGCATTCTGTTTCCTGCCAAACAAAGAGGCTTGTTGGGGTGGGTCGTAGGCCCTCTGGCTAAGTCTCTGGGACTGAAGAGTAGAATAAGTGACATACGGAATACTTAAAACAATGAAGAATTTTTTAAAAAAAGAATAGAATAAGCGAAGTGAGGGCCCTTATGGCCTTCCTGCCCTTTAACCAACCATGCTGACCAGCCCCAGGGCAGGGGCTCCTAACGCTTTATGTGCTGTGGCTCCTTTTGACAGGCTGCAAAGCCTCTAGACCAGCGGTTCTCAACCTGTGGGTCGCCAACCTGTGGGTCGAGACCCCTTTGGAGGTCGAACGACCCTTTCACAGGGGTCACCTAAGACCATCGGAAAACACATATATAATTACATATTGTTTTTGTGATTAATCACTATGCTTTAATTATGTTCAATTTGTAACAATGAAAATACATCCTGCATATCAGATATTTACATTACAATTCATAACAGTAGCAAAATTATAGTTATGAAGTAGCAACAAAAATAATTTTATGGTTGGGGGTCACCACAACATGAGGAACTGTATTAAAGGGTCGTGGCATTCGAAGGTTGAGAACCACTGCTCTACACCCCTTCTCAGAATTATGTTCTAAATACATAAAACTATAAAGGAAAACAATTACATTGTTACAATTATTGAACATTTAAATAACATTATACAGTAATATTTGTACTCCATCAATGCTTTAAATGATAAGATCTGATGAAGGGTCAAAAAAACTACTGTCATTTCCAATTGAGACGGGAGAAACAATTTGTTTCCAGGTGTTGCAACAACTGAGGTGACATGAAGAGATCTGTGATTTCTGTGGTGACAAAGTCATGATGTGGTTGTTGCCTGCCTTCTTCCTAGGAGGAAAAGCTAGATTTGGGGGAAGGATTAGAGATGCAGTTTTCCCCATCCAAATTCATGAACCAGAACAAGGCTGTAGAGAGAAGGTGGTCACTAATGATAATAGTAAAAGTAACAACACAGCTTAGTAACAAAGCAACGTCTGCTAAAGCGCAACGAACATGACTGCCGTCCACGGAGACTCTCCTGCGCCAGGTCCTGAGCTAAGTGCTTTCCACGGGTCACGTCCCTGCATCCTCACTCTGAGGAAGGCTCATGCTGCCCACTTTAGAGATGAGGGAATCTGAGATTTAGGGATTTTAGGGAACTTTTCCAGGATCACAGCTCATGAGCAACTGAGCAAAGAATGGAAGTCAGGGCTGTGGCTGCCTGGCACACATTCACTGCATCTTTGTGAGGGTGTGTGTGTGGGGGGGGGGGGGGGGCGGGGGGGGGGGGGGCGGGGGGGGGGGAGAGAGAGAGAGAGAGAGAGAGAGAGATGAATGCGCAGAGTGCTGTTTACTTTTTCTTATCCATGCCCATGTCCCACTGGTGTGAAATGGGGAGAAAGGTGCCAGAGAGGATAGAAGCCTATAAATCATCAACATCATAGAAAAATCTTCTCATAAACACTGAGAAGGAAGAGCGGTGTGGGGAGGTTAGCTCTATCACAGTGGTTCTCAACCTTCTGGCCCTTTAAATACAGTTCCTCATGTTGTGGTGACCCCCAACCATAAAATTATTTTCATTGCTACTTCATAACTGTAACTTTGCTACTGTTATGAATCGTAATGTAAATATCTGATATGCAGGATGGTCTTAGGCGACCCCTGTGAAAGGGTCGTTCGACTGCCAAAGGGGTCGCGACCCACAGGTTGAGAATCACTGCTCTATCAGATAGTAACATACTTCTATAATTCATACAGAATGTTAATGACGTACTAATAGACAGACAGATCACCTGAACTTGGATGGACTTCACTCCATGCAGCCACAAACATGATTCATAAGCCGGCACTACCCCTCACTGAATCACAGACACTGGTTACTCAACAAGACTCTACAAGACTCGGAGATGAAAGAGAACTACTTTTTCAAAATGGTGTTCAAACAGGATCTGTTTCTGTTTGGGTCATCAGATGAGACTTGCACAAAAATCCATAAGTCATAAGACCAAATTAAGCTTAATGGCATGCAATCCAGAATTGTAATAGCTTTATTGGTGATCATATCACATCAATGACTCACTTTGGATTTATTGTCAAATATAATCTGTCAGCCTTTGTCACACACACTGCTGCTAAGCCATGTCACACAGCCTGAAAGTGTGCCGGTGGTGTTTTGGACCAAAACACAGTGTCTTTCATTTGTCCCCATTAAATTTAATTCTGCAGCCGTGTCCCATCAAGCAAGCCCATGACTGTCTGTTTTTAGTTTTGTGTTATTATTAATAACTGTCCTGGTGAACATTACTTTTTCTCCTTCACTAACATTTCAATAATTTCTTCTAGAACCTCACACAAAATAATCAGGAAACTTTATAGCTTGCAGAATTCACTCTCCTCCTTCTTAAAAAAAAATAATCAGATGGGCATTTGCCTGTCTTATCTTTCTTCTCCTAGTACCGTATCCACAACATCCCATAGTCCCCTCAACTGTGAAATATAATTTTTTTAGGCCAGGAGAATGGATATTTATGCTTTTGAACATCTATACTTTATCTTAAATATCCATTTCTCTTTTATCAATGCTTGTCCAGTTTATTTCATTTCAGGAATCATTTTGCTTCGTTTATGAAATATGTGTTGGTATTGAGTTTGTTCTAAACTTCAAAGATAAATATGTTCCCTGGCTATAGGAAGCTTTTAACTTAGAGAAGAAAACAGACATGCAAACAGATAAATTATATGGGGTAATTAGGAGTCAAAATAGCTTATATAATAGAGAATCTACTGACTTGTGGAACTGAACGGTAGGGCATGCTTCAAGCATGGCTCGATTAGGGCTCCTTTGTTGGTGTGCTAGAAAGTGTGTGACAACTCATTGACTCTCTAGAGAACAAAGCCTTACGCTGCAGTGTTTGCCAATTCCCATGTTGTAAATACTCCCACCATGGCCTATGTCAAGCTACCAACATGAAGTCCCTGAACACAGAATTGAAAATAGATGTGTACAGTCACCTCTGGCCTCATGAAAACTAACTCAGGCACACTACTGCCGCCCTCATTTTTTTTAACAAGTTTCCCAGTTCTTTCACCTTCCATATGCTGGTTTTGTCCTACTGATGCAACCAGTACCTGGGACCACACACCTTCTTACTAGTATTTAATGGAAGAGAACAAGCTTCTGGTGCCTTAACCATCGAAAAATCCCTGCGCTCCCCTGGATGTCAAGGAATGTCACCACCGACTGGCTTAGCCCTAGGAAACAGGTTTAAATAAGCACATAATAGTATCTGCCTCCCAAGGCTCTTCACTTCACCAGCCAAATGCTCCTTATTGGATACAGTTCATGCCAAAAGCCTATCTTTTCGAAGATGAGATTATCAGCAAAACAAGACAATAGCTCATTCATATTGGTCCATTGTAGTGGCTACAGATCTTCCCTTCAGGACTGAGACTGCCATCCCCACCCGAAGGAAGGGGTTGGTCCACAGGTGAGTTCCTCCCCGGGCATTGCCCTGCCAGAACGGAGCTGCCTGCCCCTCTGGAGAAGAAACTGCCTCTAATGACTGATCAATAGGTGGGTACAAAAGCCTGGCCCTGCCTCAATTCAAACCTCTCTGAAGGGACATTCCAGTCCCAGAGCTGCTGAGGGGGAATCAAGTGAGACCTTTGTTGCAACTGCACAGCAGGTCAATTTTTCCTTCTGCCCCATTGGGCTTCCCTCCATCTGTTACATTGTTCCTGTGAGCCCTTCCCACTAAATCTCCTGCATGCAAATCTCAGTGTCTATTTCCATGGAACCCCATCTGCAATGTCCATCCCTGAACCAGTCGCAGGGGTGTCCTAGACAAATCAGGGCCCATCCTCAAAGCTGGAGTTAGATCAGTCCCCCTGACACCCCATGGCTACACCACTGTGAGGTAGAGTTAGAATGGATCTTGAGAGATAACCACACTGTCTGCTACACAGTACAGATGCTGAGTGATGTAAGAGACATCCTATCTAATAATAGACAAACATGATAATTAACCGTACCTCCGACACACTTCCCATTGGCTAATCAGGGCGATATGCAAATTAACTGCCAACCAAGATGGCGGCCGGCAGCCAGGCAGCTGAAGCGAACAGGAGGCTTGCTTGCTCCAGTGATGGAGGAAGCCAACGTTCCCCGCCTGCCGCTGCCGGCCTCTGAGCAGCACTCTAAGAAACAATGTTGCAATTATAGAAGCTAAACAAGCTCCAGATACCTGCTTTCAGCCAGCTTCGGCCTCAGAGCTTAAAGCGGCAGTGATGGCAACAATGTTTCAATTATAGAAGCTAAACAAAACCAGATACCTGCTTTCAGCCAGCTTCGGCCTCAGAGCTGGAGCCGGGCCTCAGAGCTGGAGCCGGCTCTCAGCTCCAGTGATAGCTATAGAAGGTAAATAAATCCCAGAATTTAAAAAAAAAAACAAAAAAACAAAAAAACAGAAAAAAAGGAGAGGCTGGGAGCTTCAGTTGCCAGCCAGCCTGAAAACGGCCCTCAGCCCCTCACCCAGACTGGCCAGGCACACCAGTGGGGACCCCCACCATGAAGGGGGTGCAGCCAGCTGCAAACAGCCGTCATCCCCTCATCCAGGCTGGCCAGGCACCCAAGCGGGACCCTCACCCTGATCCGGGACACCCTTCAGGGCAAACCAGCTGGCCCCCGCCCATGCACCAGGCCTCTATCCTATATAGTAAAAGGGTAATATGCAAACTGACCCTAACAGCAGAAGGACTGGGAATGACTGGTCACTATGACACACACTGACCACCAGGGGGCAGACGCTCAATGCAGGAGCTGCCCTCTGGTGGTCAGGGCACTCTCACATGGGAGGAGCTCTGCTCAGCCACAAGCCAGGCTGATGGCTGCCAGTACAGCAGTGGTGGTGGGAGCCTCTCCTGCCTCCTCAGCAGTGCTAAGGATGTCCAACTGTAGTTTAGGCCTGCTCCCCACTGGCAAAAGGACATCCCCCGAGGGCTGCCGGGCTGCCAGAGGGATGTCTGATTGCCATCTTAGGCCCAATCCCCCGGGGAGCGGGCCTAAGCCAGCAGGTGGTCATCCCCTGAGGGGTCCCAGACTGCGAGAGGGCACAGGCTGGGCTGAAGGACCCCTCCCTCCCCGGAGTGCACAAATTTTTGTGCACTGGGCCTCTAGTCTATATATATAAAAGCCTAAGTGACCATCGCAACAAATTGGATGACTGAACAGGCTGCGTGGGGCAACCAGGCCGGCAGAGGGGTCAGTGAGGAGCAAACAAACGACTGAGCAGCAGGCTGTATGGAGCAACCAGGCTGGCACGGGCAGGGCAGGTGGGGGCGACTAGGCTGGCAGGGGGCGCAGTTAGGGACAATCAGACAGGAAAGCAGGTGAGCAGTTAGGAGCCAGTGGTCCCGGATTGTGAGAGGGTGCAGGCTGGGCTGAGGGGACCCCCCATGAACAAATTTCGTGCACCAGGCCTCTAGTCCTATATAATAAAGTGGTAATATGCAAATTGACCATCATTCCAACACACAATATGGCCATCCCCATGTGGACACAAGATGGCCGCCACAAGATGGCTAGCATGGGAGGGCAGTTAGTGGCAACCAGGCCCGCAGGGGAGGGCAGTTGGGGGGGACCAGACCTGCAGGGGAGGGCAGTTGGGGGGGGACCAGGCCTGCAGGGGAGGACAGTTGGGAGTGACCAGGCCTGCAGGGGAGGGCAGTTAGAGGTGACTGGGCCAGCAGGGGAGGGCAGTTGGGGGCGACCAGGCCTGCAGGGGAGGACAGTTAGGGACCACCAGGCTGGCAGGGTAGGGCAGTTAGGGGTGACCAGGCCAGCAGGGGAGGGCATTTAGGGACAATTGGACTAGCAGGGGAGCAGTTAGGCATCAATAAGGCTGGCAGGGGAATGGTTAGGGGGTGATCAGGCTGGCAGGCAGAAGTGGTTAGGGGCAATCAGGCAGGCAGGCAGGCAGGCGAGCGGTTGGGAGCCAGCAGTCCCGGATTGTGAGAGGGATGTTCGACTGCCTGAACCGGATCAGGCCTAAACGGGCAGTCGGACACCCTCAAGGGGTCCCAGATTGGAGAGGGTAAGGCTGGGCTGAGGGACACACACACTCCGTGCACAAATTTTGTGTACCAGGCCTCTAGTAAGAACTATAATATTACAGTCCGGCTAGTACATTGTAAGTGTTGAGAAAGAAAGACAGCAGCCCCTAACACCTGGAAATGAGCACAGCTAGACACCAATAGTATTTTAAGCTGATCTGACCCTCATAGCCAGGCCATTTTGTTCCCAAGTTGGGCATAAACAACCTCACAGAACACCCACCTCAGACAAGCTTCCTCTGAGCCATGAGAAAATGAAACAAAACAAGGTCACTGCACAATTTTGTCTATGCAAAGACAAAAGCAAGGTCACTGTGCCACCCACAAAACAATCATAGAATTGCCCTGGCTCTCTGGTGGTTTCCAACCTAAAGCAAATCCCTGATGCCTTAGGCCCTCCCAAACCTCCCAACCGAAGCCCTCATTTTATAATAAGGTCTTTGTAACGCTGTCACTGAGCTTCCCATGGCTCCCCATGGAGTATGTTCTCCCTCCACCAAGGAGTAATAGGCCCACCTTGCTTCATGGTCAGCCTGTTCCTGGTGGTATCCGGCTAAAGGGCATTGACACTTCGTAAGCATATGAGGGGTAAATAACTGAGGATAGAGATGACGTGCCACGCCTCCTTCGGGGAGCCTTAACCGAGGAGGTGACCTCTGAGCTGGTTCTTGAAGGACGACTGGCTTTTTCCAGGCAAGAGGGTCGGAGAGAAGTCTTTCTAGGCAAAAGAAGTGGCATGTACCAAGATTGGCTGCACAAAAATGAAGGGTGAGGAATCCATGTGGGCAGGTTATGTGGTGAGCTGGAAGGATGCTGGGACCATGTGGAGGTCCTTGTGGGTCCACTTAATCCAGCAGACAAAGAGGATGGGGACGTGGGGGGCAAATAGTTCTGAACTGGAAAGAGTTGAATGGAGAATTCCCTGAGTAGCCATAACCATTTTTTTCTAACCCGTTTTATCTTTTTTTTTAAATTTGGAGGATGAGGCATGGTGAAGTGGGGGAGACACTTTTGTTAAATCAAAATGGAATATTTTCCTTTTTTCCCGACCTTAAGTTGAAGGCACACGCCTGACAGTGTGGAGCCCTTTTCTCCCTTCACACCTTGCTAATTTGTTCTGTGAGTACTACATAAGTGTTTTTTTTTTAATTATAGGTCTTTTGAAAACAACATAAATCTGACAAAATTGAAGTAGACTGAAATGCCCCCAGTCTTATAAAGGCTCCCTTGGGACCCCTAGACTACCATTATAGTGAATTTTGTATATACTTACAAAATCCATGTTTTCACATTTTTACTATATACATCATATAAGTATTACTTTATACTTCTAAACATAAGTAGTATCACAATGTTTTATCATTTTATTATACACTTTTTTTATTCAACATTATGTTTTGATATCCAGCATTTTTGTTAATATATGCAAAGCTCTTAAACAGTGCCAGTAAACACCACATAAGTATTATTATTATATAGATTTAGATAATTCCTTATAATTAAATTATAGTATATTATTGATTATACTACATTTTATATATCTACTTTCCTATTGGTGGATATGCCCCAGTTTGGGGCAATTTTAAACAATACCCCATAGAACATCCTTAAACAAGTCATGCGCATATGTGCAAGAGTTTGAATTTACTTGAAAGTGGAGAATTCTTACTTTTCTGTATCTTTGCCTACCACTGTGTCAGATTTTTCAAAAATGTGTGCATACAAAGCCAAAATCTTGTTTTAACTTTCATCGCCCTGTTCACTAATAAGTTAGATTGGATTTTTTTTCTACATTTATTCTTCACTTAGATCCTTAAGCTTTTCCAGGGCCACAGACCCGCTTTGTCCCTCATAAAAATGCACATATGAACACACAGCACAATGTGTCCACATAGCCAGGGCTTCATGGAGCCCTGTGGGCCGCAGGGACCCTCAGAGCAGGGACCCCAGAGCTTTCAGTGGCGATAAAAACCAACGGGGAGCTTTGTGCAAACGCAAATTCTCAGGACCCAACTTCGAGGACCCTGACTCGGGGCGTCTGGGCACAGTCACATGGGTGATCATTTTAAGAAAGACAGCTTTCAGGGTTCCTGGATTCCCAGAAAGAACTCCTGTTCCTGCTTTCCAAAATTCCCTTTCCCATAGCTCTGAAACAAAAGATATAATCACCACGTTTAATATGCAAAATCTATAACTTGCCTTGAAACTGATGCTGTAGCTACTGTTAAATCCCGAGTTACTGCCGAAGACACACCTTGAGTCTCACATCAACTTAGCTGGGAGGGTGGGTGAAGGGATGAACAGGTAGGGGTGACATGTGATGCAAGGAAAAGCACAAGGAGAGGAAAAACTTTAGGAAAGTCTAAGCTGTGCAGAAAAAGCAACTCCCTCCTAAATATGAACAGCTTGTGTTTGGAATGGCTTGTGTTACTAATTTTATCACATGAGCAAGCTCCTTTCTTTCTCTGCCAGATACTTTAAAGATCCTCTTGTGAAAAGAAGGAAATAAATTTAGTTTTCTCTCAGATCTAAATTTGCATAAGTGCCTCTGTTGTAAGATGAAGAAAATTGATTGCCTCTACTGCAAATAAGACACTTTCTATCTAGAAACCTAGTACCGAGGATCCAGAGAACTGGGGGACATTTTGAGAGCTGTTAAGAATGCTTGTGGTATGATGATGATCTTCACAGATACATTTCTCCCCTTACTTTTTTCAGGCCTGCAGGTTTCAAAAGAGAGTTAATCCTTGTTTCTAACTCAGCCGCACGAAATGCATTTCTCTCCGAGCTGTTCAGAGGCCAGCATCCCCCTGACCCTCCAGTGTCATTTGGCACCGTGGACGATGCCAGGAACAAGGACTGGGATCCGGTTCTAGGGCTTTAGAATGACTCACTGGTTCTCACTGGTTAACTTTGGTCCAGTAACAATAGGAAAATGACTCAGTTGCTCTGTCTGTGAAACTGGGGCAGTGATGCTGGCTGCCTGCCTCTCAGGAAGGGCTGAAGGAGGCCAGGCTTGTTAGATAACAAAGGCGGCTGGAGAGGCGGCCTTGCGTGGGTGGGGGCGGGGGAGGGTGCCAAGAAGGAGCCGGAAGACTGTGAGAGGCATCCTGACAGAGAACTGAAGGCGGCCTGCATGGAGAGTGTTCTGTAAACAATGGAGAAAACTCCCATCCCTTGACCTTCATGAGACAATCTTTCCACTCTCGTGTGCAACTCATTGGGTGCCGAGGGAAAATGGTGGCCCAGGCTTTCTGAAACTTTCTAGTGCCCATTATCTTATTTGTTCGGCCACATAATATTTCTCATAGTATATAGATTGAGATTGTCTGGTTCTAGACTGTATGTTTATTAAATGTAAGACTTAGTATTTAGATATAGATATATGAATATATGTATATGCCTGGTAAGATGCCTGTCGCTCTCAACATAAATACTGTGTGTGTCAAGTAAATACATTCTTTCCGTGTATAAGATGATGTTCTAACCAACTGAGCCACACTGGCCAGGGCGTGTAAATAAATTCAGAGTAAAATAGAACATAAATACACACACACACACACACACACACACACACACACACCAGCATTTTTCCAGGACTCAAGCCACAAAGAAAAGAATTGGGAGAGGGCCTTGGGGAGAAAATTCTGCCACCGTACTCATTCCTGCTGGTATTATTTATGATATGGACACAATTGCAGTAATGGAAACTGAGTAACTATTGCTTAAACAAAATAGATGTGTTTTTTTTTCTTTCTCATATAATATGACCGCTCCATAGTGTCACAAACCCAAATTCTTTCCACTTTTCTTAGGGTGTTACTTTCATCTGCATGATCCAGGTGGCTCACAACAACAGCTGCATCTTGGCTTATAGGATTGGGAAAGTAAGGAGAGCACATCTCTCCTTTCCAAAATACCTCTCTTCTCTTCTCAGTTCTATGACTAGAACTTAGTCACATGACCATACCTAGCTGCAAATGCAGTCTATATTCTGACAAACTATAGAACCAACTGAAAACCAGGGTTCTCTGATAAAAAGGAAGGGAGAAATTAATATTGAGACAACTAGTCATCTCTGTCACACCTTTCAGCATAAAATCCTATAATAATAAAAGCCTAATATGCTAAGTATCCGACCGTTCAACCGTTTGACCAGTTGCTATGATGCGCACTGACTACCAGGGGGCAGATGCTCCAACCGGGTAGGTTAGCTTGCTGCTGGGATCTGGCCAATTAGAATTGGGAAAGATGGGCCAGACACACCCTGGAGCCCTCCCACGGTTCCTCCTCGGCCCAGATCGTGTACCGGTGGAGTCCCTCGGCCTGGTCTGCACTCTCTCATAATCCGGGACCCCTCAGGGGATGTCGGAGAGCCAGTTTTGGCCCAATCCCTGCAGGCCAGGCCAAGGGCCTCTAGTAAATAAATACAAGCAAAAGGATGTGGATTTTCCAGTCACTAGAAAAATTTCAGGTGGACTCAGAAGTAGCTGGCACTAGCCAGTCTCATGAATATACTAATCTCTATGCAGTCAGCCCAGATGGTCATTTAGGGAAAAGACTGGTTCTCAATTTTGCATCTTTGCCTTCTATACAGCCTGTAGTTTCATGTATTGATATCTGATACCCTTAAACCTCCTCTCCTGCACCAAATTTGAGTTTTTATACTGCAGCTAAAATCTTATGTTTTTTGGCCTCTTTGAGAATAAAATCCCACCTTGATTATTATACATATAAGACTAGGTGATGAATGCATTTGGTGTAATATCAGGGTTCTACTTAGATTCAACTTGGGAAATAAGAATACAGAGCCAGTGACCATGCTCTGAGTAGGAGAGGTTATGACTGACCACACAACCTAATAGTAATAATAATTAAAGTAACCATAAAATAATTAAAATCTATTGAGGTCTTACTTTGTGTCAAGTGCTTTACCTACATGATCTCATCTATATATATAAAAGCCAAGCAACCTGAGTGGCGGAACCACCAAAACGACCAGAACAACCGGTGGCTATGATGCATACTGTGACAGCCAACCAGCCTGATCCGGGCCCCAAACGCCACTCCCACCCCCCACCCCCGACAAGCCCAGCACCCGATCGGCCCCCAACACCCCCAACAACCATCTATGGCCCCTTCCCTCCCACTAGCCCCACCTGATGGGCCCTCATCTGGGCAGGCTGGCTGGACCCCACCCATGCACGAATTTGTGCACCAGGCCTCTAGTTTAGAATAATGAAAAAGAAAGAAAATAAATAAAATAGTAAATCGAGGAAGGATGCACTATTATTATCCCCATTTACAGCTGAGGAAACTACGCTTAGGAAAGTTTACTTGCCCAAGACCACCAAGCTACCAAGTGGCAGAGTCTGGACTTGAATTCTAAAATCTAACACTAGTCTCGTTACCTTCAAGCACTGAGCTACACTGCCATGCCAAGAGAATGGAGGACTGTGAGCAATGCCCTGGGCATACTTTCCACCCAATAACACATGTTAACCACCTTTCTGGGAGTATTGGAGCAAGAGACTTAATCAAGGAAACAAAGGTTTCAAACTTCAGTATTTAAAAAGTAATCTTAGAAAATTAATTTAAAACCTCCACAAAGTCTTTTACCATGAAGAAATTCAGAAAACCTTTAATATATTAAAAAATTAGTTCTGTATTTGATGATAATTTTCTTCTGCATTTGATAATTATTAATATTCACAAAATCAAAGCTACTCCATATGTCTGCTCTACAAACTAGTCCTTTATTGCATTTCCTGCTGTTGTAACTTATCGCATAATGGTATCTACCTACTCAGTGGAGTGCACTCCAGGCAGGTACACCCTCGGCTTTATTCCCAAATCGAGGACAGAGTGAGTGTACAATAATTATTTATGAATGAATCAATGTTTTCCTCTGTTATAAATGGCTAAAACAAATAATTATATTATTAGATGTTGCTGTGCTTCAAAATTTGATACTAAGAGCTTGCACTATAAAAAGTTTTGCTTAATCCATGTTAACTTATCAGAGGAATTTAATATTCCACTGACTTGTGTGTGTCTGTGTTCCCTGTGGAGTTTCATTTCTATTAATAAGTTTGTTTACTGGACTACTTTTTGCCCCCAACATTTTGTGTGGTTGGTTTCAAATTTGACACCGGTGGATAGGAAGGAGTCAAGTAATTAAGATTTCAAACTGCTTGGGAACATAGAAGTTAAGCTCCAAGTAAAGTGACCCAGGACTTGTCTGCCCTTAATAAACCCATTCTTAAAAAGGAATGCCTTCTCCCTAAGATACATAATTAATATGTATCTTATTAATTATGTTATGTTAATGTCTCCACAGAAATTCCAGGTAAAAAAATTCAGGATTCTTTTTATTCTGGAATTCTAATTCTTCATCACCTAGGCAGACAAGATTCCTACTAAATTTACACAGATGCTTAGCTGGCCAAATGCCTGGTGAAAACCAAAGGGACCTTAACTTTCTTAGGGTTTTTTTTAATGGTTATTTTTTCAAATGCATGTCTGTTTCAGTGTTTCCTTTTTTGAACAAGCGTTCTCTCCACACCTATCAACTAATCCAAAATTTCAGCTGCAGGGTTATAACGAATTGAGGATTTCGCAGGTGAGAATTGGCCAAGGGCTTAAATACCTCACTATTTTTTATATCTGCCCAAGTGTCATTGTGAGGTTGCCTCAAAGGCACCTCACTGAAGTCTGCTGGAAGAAAACGTGCTGAAGGGCCCACTGGTTTTCTCCCAGGAACTTTTTTTCCTACATTTCTTCTGAAATTTTTCAAACTGACAGAAAAGTTGAAAGAACAGTTCAATGAACATCTATAAACCTTTCGCATAGGTCAACCAATTGCTAACATTTCCATGTTCCACAGAACATTTTCTTTCTCTTTATATATCCTATCTAATAAAAGAGAAACATGGTAATTAGCCGTACATCTGCTACCTTTCCCATTGGCTAATCAGGGCGATATGCAAATTAACTGCCAGCCAAGATGGCAGCCGGCAGCCATGCACTGAAGCAAACAGGGAGGCTTGCTTTCTCCAGTGACGGCGGACTCCAACATTCCCTGCCTGACTTGCCGGCCTCTCAGCTGCAACTCTAAGCAACTATGTTGCAAATATAGAAGCTAAACAAAACCCCAGAAACCATCTTTAGTCAGCCGGGCTTCAGCCAGCTGGACCGCAACATTTTATCAAATACAGAAGGTAAACAAAGGCCAGAAACCTGCTTTCAGCAGCAGAGGCCTCAGAGCTAAAGCTGGCCCAAAATAAAAAAAAAGAAAAGAAAAGAAAAAGCGGTTGGGAGCTTCAGTCACCCGCAAGCCGGAAAACAGCCCTCAGCCCCTCAGCCAGACTGGCCAGGCACCCCAGTGGGGACCCCCACCCTGATCCAGGAAACCCTTCAGGGCAAACCAGCCAGCCCCTACCTGTGCACTAGGCCTCTATTCTATATAGTAAAAGGGTAATATGCCTCCTGGCACCGGGATCAGCTTGACGGGGGGCAGCGCCCAAACCCCCTGATCGAACTGAAGGACTTGTATGCATGCATACAAGCATAACTAATGGACATAAGACACTGGGGGGTAAGGGAGCCCGGGGATTGTCAAGGGCAGGGGGGGGGGGGGGTGGGGAAGGACACATATGTAATACCCTTTGTAATACTTTTGGCAATAAAAAAAAAACAAAACCCTGATCACCCTGCGGCTCTGTGTGTGACAGGGTGCGGCGCCCCAACCCCCTGATCAGCCCTGCTCTGTGCATGACAGGGGGTAGTGCCCCAACTCCCCAATTGGCCCTGCTCTGAGCACGACTAGGGGCTGCACCTACAGATTGGGCCTGCCCTCTGCCAACCGGGAGCAGGCCTAGGCCAGCAGGTCATTATCTCCTGAGGGGTCCCAGACTGCTAGGATGGGCTGAGGGACCCCCCTCTCCCCCCCCCCCGAGTGCACAAATTTTTGTGCACCAGGCCTCTAGTCTACATATACTTATAGATGTACATTTATAGACTTTTTTATTGAACCATTGGAAAGTAACTTCAGGAATCATATTTTATCTCTAAATATTTAAGCTGTATCTCCAAAAAAATAAAATAAACAAGGAGCCCTGGCCAGCGTGGCTCAGTGGTTAGAGTGTCATCCCGTGCACCAGAGGGTCTCAGGTTCGACTCCTGGTCAAGGGCACGTACCTGGGTTGCAGATTTGACCGCTGGCCACTGTGGGGGTGCATGTGGGAGGCAACCAATCAATGTGTTTCTCTCTCTCTCAAAAGCAAGAATAATAAAATAAAATAAATAAACAAGGATGTTCTCCTAGACAGCTGCAATACCATTGTCATACCAAAGAAATTTAATATTAATTTAATAATATTAATATTATTAAATTTAGTATTAATTTAATAATACTATCTAATATATAGTCTATAATCAATATTCCCCCGTTGTCCCATAATATGCTTTATTGTTGTGTGGTTTGTTTGTTTTTGAGGGGGAGAGCTATCCATATTCACCCATGGTTCATGCATTATATTTGATTATCATGTATATTTAATCTGTTTTAATCTAATTCAATCTACTTCCAGCCCTGCCCTTTTTGCTTTGCTTTATTTTTCAAGTTTTTTGAAGAGTCCAGGGCAGTTGTCTTGTAGAATGTGTCATATTCTGAGTTAATCTGATTGTTTCCTTGTGATTCAATTCTGCTCAGCAATTTTGGCAAGAATAATACATTGCAATGCTGTTCCCATGAACTTTGAACAAACTCCAGGACAAGGATTTTACCAAGGCCTCTGTGTTTGGATCCAAAAAAGGGGGGGGAAAAGTAATTTTCCAAAATGAGGTTTAGTATATACTGCCTTGGGTGAGATGTTCAATGCGAAATGAAAGATGGGTTGTTCAAGATTCATGTCCAAGATTATTAATAACATATGGATGTTTGAAAGGAGCCCTTGTTATGTCAAACCTAACAACCTTTGTTGAATTATCAGAACTGAGACTTGGGCAGGGTCAGCCTCTGCCCTTGCAAAGTAGATAATTACTAACTTGGTGCAATTTCAGGAATGCAGGAGGCCACTCTTCCCCACTCAGCTACACAGCCTCTCTATTATGGGAGCAATGATTCCCAGCTTCTATTATTCATCACCAAGGCTCTTTAATGAATGGCTATTATATTCAGGCCTTGTGATCAAGCCTTGTGTTTTATTGATCTATTTCTTTTAAAACCTCATGAGATAAACATTATTAGTTCCATGTTATAGATGGGAAACTGAGGCTTTGCGATATAACTTCCCCGAGGACCCAAGCAGCATAAGTGGGAATTGAATCAAAATCTGCCTCACTAATTAAGTGAGTAGGTGCCCACACATAGCCAGCAACAGCAGAACAAATATGCGAGGCGCCTGGGTCAGGTGAGTCTGAGAGCACCAGACATAGCTCATAAGAGGTGTCTTATACAATATCCCTTTTCTCCCTGCACAGCTCCAGACTTGCCTACTGGACATTTCCACATGAATGTGTAATAGGCACATGAAGCTTAACCTGCTCAAAAGAGAACTTTCCCCCTCCCCACACCAACATGCTCCTCCTAATATCTTCCTTTCCTTGATCGATAACATCTCAATCCAACTGGCTGCTAAGTTAACAATTAAAGAGTTACCATTGGATCTCATTTCTTCACCCCACTCATCCACCAATATCTCCTACTGCTACCAGCTACAAGATGTATCCCAAACACACTCACTTCTCTCTGTTTGCACTGCAACCACCCATCCATCCCCATAGCCCAGGTGGACTCTTGACTTAACTGGCATATCCTGCTCTTTCCAATACAATCTCTGAGGAGCCTCATTTGTGCAGCAGATGGTGCGTTAGTCTCATGCAACACAACCTCTGCACAGCTACAGCAGAGTGAGCCTCTTGTTTTCTTTTTTTTACATTTTATATAAAATTTTTTCAGCCCTAGTTGGCCTGCCGACTGAAGGGTCCCGGGTTCGATTCTGGTCAAGGGCACATGCCCAGGTTGTGGGCTCGATCCCTACTAGGGGAGCATGCAGGAGGCAGCCAATCAATGATTCTCTCTCATCATTGATGTTTCTATCTCTCTCTCGCTCTCCCTTCCTCTCTGAAGTCAATAAAAATATATATTTTTGAATTACAACTATGTAATATTATAGGGTGCTCTTTTTAAAAGGTAAAGTA
The DNA here is from genome assembly GCF_028538775.1 of Myotis yumanensis. Taxonomy (NCBI): domain Eukaryota; kingdom Metazoa; phylum Chordata; class Mammalia; order Chiroptera; family Vespertilionidae; genus Myotis; species Myotis yumanensis. The sequence goes on along the minus strand of NW_027223754.1, from coordinate 125,897,303 downwards.
AGTCACATCACGTCCTTGCTGAAAACCTTCTGATGGTTTCCCATTATGCTTTGTATCAAAGCCAAACTCCTTATTAATGAGAGGAAGGCCCCTGCCTCTGTGTCTGGTCCCATTCCCAGCCAGTCTCTCCTGCCCACTGCACACCAGCCACACTGGCCTTCTTTCTGTCCTGTAAACGTTCTATGCTCTTTCCTCCCTGAGAGCCCTGACACTGGTTGCTGTCTCTGCCTAGCAGGCCCATCCCTGTCACCTTTATTTGGCTCCTTCTTGTCATTCAGATCTCAGCTTACATGAGAACACATATTATCCCCAGTCTCAAGTAGCCACCCAGTCATTACCACATCACCTTTTTCTAATTCTCTCCATAGTTCTTTGCCCATGACATGTCTGGTATGTCCTAGACACCTTTACGCTTATTGTCAAGCGTGACTGTTAATAACACCTCATTCATTTTCAAATGTGGGCAACAAATTTTATGGTCAACCTATTTATAAGAATCTTATTTTTGTTTGACTTTGGCTAGCTTATTGTCTATTTAGTATATGCTCTTTGACATACATTCTCTGTGCCTCAGAGCTCTCATTTGATTATTTATCTGCTGTATCCACAGTGCCTGGCACATGGAAGATCCAAGGGAGTAAGGAAGGAAGGGGGGAGAGAGGGGGTGGCGAAAGAGGGAGAGGGGGAGAGAAGGAGGGGGCAAGGAGGGAGATCACTAGATCTGAAAAGTTCCTGGTTTGAATTATTCTTTGTACTTTCTGTGCTAGGCTTCCATAACCTTCCATAAATATTCCTATTTTATTTAACAGAGACAGATTGGGTTTCTATGACTTATAACCAAGCAATTCCTGAGAGCTGCTAATTTCTTTTAAGAAATCTTTCATTTCCCCCTTCATATTATACTTTATCCCAGTCAATTGCTTTCTTTAATTAAACAAAAAAATTATTATAGGGCCCAGCCAGCATGGCGCAGTGGTTGAGTGTCGACTTATGAACCAGGAAGTCACATTTTGATTCCCAGTTAGGGCATATGCCTGGATTGTGGGCTCCATCCCAGTTTGGGGCTTGTAGGAGGCAGCCAATCAATGATTCTCTCTCATCATTGATGTTTCTATCTCTCTCCCTCTCCCTTCCTCTCTGAAATCAATAAATATATATATTAAAAAAAATGTAACTATTATAAGAGCCATAGTTATGGACCAAATGTTTATATCTGAATTTCATGAGTAGGATTTTTACCCATATAAAAGGGACAGCATAGGGAATATAGTCAATAATCCTATATAATAAAAGCCCAGCGACTGAAACAGCAGAATGACCAGAGACCAGAATGAGCATGGCCCCTTGCCCCAGCCAGCCCTGCCCTGTAGCAGGGACCCCACCCCAATCAGGGGCCTGGCCAGCCTGCAAACTACCCCTAGCTCCTCACCCCCCAGCTCCACCCCCCAGCAGGAGCCCCAATCCAGAGCCCCCATCAGGGTAGGCAGGCCAGGCCCCACCCATGCACCAGGCCTCTATCCTATATAATAAAAAGAGTAATATGCAAATTGACCCTAATGGCAGAATGACCAGAAAGACTGCTCAACCTATCACTATGAGGCACACTGACTACCTCTTAGTCCCTTTCCTTGGCCAGCAGGCTCAGATCACCTAATGGCAAACAGGGAACCAGGGGTGGGTGGCAGGGGAAGCAGGTGGCACCTGGCCAAGGCCCCCACCCCACCAGTTGCCCCACACACAGAAGGCAACCCACAGCAGGGTCAGGGCCAGCGAGCGGGTAGGAACGGCCAACCTCTTGGTCCCTTCCCCCAGCTATCAGGCTCTGATCACCCAATGATGAACAGGGAGCCAGGGGTGGGTGGCAGCAGGGGGTAGGGCTGGCGAGTGGGCAGAACGGCTGACCTCTCGGTTCCTCCCCCCGGCCGGCAGGCTCCGATCATCCGATGGTGAACAGGGAACCAGGCATGGGTGGTGGTGCCCATCAGCAGATGAGTAGATTAAAAAATGGTGGTACATCTACACAATGGAATACTACACTGCTATAAAAAAGAAAGAACTCTTACCATTCGCAATAGCATGGATGGAACTGGAGAGCATTATGCTAAGAGAAATTAGCCAGTCAAAGAAAGATCAATATCACGTAATCTCACTCATTGGTGGAATATAATGAATAACATAAACTGATGAACAAAAATCAAGACCAGATCGTCAAACAGACCGTCACAATTCAGTGGGAAGGTCAGGAAGGGGTGAGCGGTAAGAGATCAACCAAAGAACTTGTATGCATGCATATGAGCATAAACAATGGACACAGACACTAGGGGGTGAGGGCTTATGCTGGGGGGTGGAAGTGGCCAGGGTGAGATCAATGGGGGGAAAAGGAGACATATGTAATATTATATGTAATACTTTAAACAATAAAGAATTTTTAAAAAGAAAGAAAGGACAACCCACTAAATGGGAGAACATATTCACCAATGATACAAAGGACCTGAATAGACACTTCTCCAAAGAGCACATACAGATAGCCATTAGACATATGAAAAGATGTTCAACGTCAATAATCATCAGAGAAATGCAAATTAAAACCACAATGGAGCTATCACCTCATACCTGTCAGAATGGCTATTGTCAAAAAATCCACAAATGACAAGTGTTGACAAGGATGGGGAGAAAAGGGAACTCCCGTGCACTGTTGATGGGAAGGCAGATTGGTGCAGCCACCTGGGAAGCAGTATGGAGTTACCTGAAAAAATTAAAAATGGAACTGCCTTATGACCCAGCGATTCCACTTCTGGGAATTTATTCAAATAAACAGAAACACTAATTTGAAAGAATATGTGCACCCCTGTGTTGATTGCAGCATTATTTGCAATAGTCAAGATTTGGAAGCAGCGCAAGTGTCCTCAGGAGGTGAGTGGATAAAACAGCTATGGTACATTTACACCATGGCATACTGCTCAGCCATAAAGGGGGAGAATATTTTACCCTTTGCAACAGCATGGATGGACCTGGATAACATTATGGTAAATGAATAAGCCAGTCAGAGAAAGACAAGTACCATTTGATTTCACTCATATGTGGAATTTCATGAACAAACAAGCAAAATAGAGACAGAGTCATAGACAGAGAGCAGGCTGACAGCTGTGGTGGGGGGTGGTAATGTTGGGGAGGGGAACTGAGCAAAAAAGAAAATAAAGGAAAGAACCCATGGACAACAGTGTGGTGGTTGCAGGGCAGGGAGGGAGCATAGGGGGAGTGGAGGTGGGAGAGGGTATAGGGGGGATAAATGGTGATGGGAAAAGAAAGAAAAAGGAAAAAGAAGGGACTCCGGAGAACTCTCTATCCCTCCTGCCATGAGAGCGCACGGAGAAAAGAGCCATCTTTGAACCAGGCGGCTCTTGCCAGACACCAAATATGTCACCCTTTGATCTGGGACTTTCAAGCTTCCAGAATTGCGAGAAATAAATGTATGTGGTTATAAGCTACCCAGTTGATGGTATTCTGTTATGGAAAACCAAACAAACTAAGGCATCTGTCCTTCTAAAACAAGGAAAATTCCCCCCCTGCCCCCCCAAAAATGTTTTCCTTAACCAGAAGCCATTGAAAAGTCTGGAATTTCGAACAAGAGTCCAAATAAAAAGTAATCATTTCTGCTCCACAAACTCCAATAAATATTAGTGACATTGGCAATAAAGCTTCAGATCCGGATTATGCATGGACCCATCTTCATAAAAACATTTCAGTGGAAGATGTAAGTACATTCTTAAAACAGCAATAAATTCTTGATATAAGACCCAGGCTTTTTTCATTCAAGCATGTAAAACGTGTGCATTGCTATTGCCTTCAGGCCATTCCATTTCAGGAAAGTCATGCTTTAAATAACCATTGTGAAAGCAGAGCCATTTTGTAAGTAAAAGAATGGTAGGAAAATTCATTCAATCAGAACTATATACAAGTCAAACCTTTTTTTTTTTTTTTTTTTAATGAGAATGGTGGGGACGTAGGGTTTCTCCAAATTTCAGATGATATCTAATGATAGGAATGTTAATTCATAGCATACAGTATTGAAAAAAATTAATAAGCTCACTGGCCAAGTAATAGTAACAGCCTTTGAGTAAAGAATGAGGCAACCAATTGCGGGAGGAAATGAAGTTTTACTGAAAAAATATGCCCCTGACTACCTCTCCTCCAACTCCAGATCTACTCTCTTCCCCCAACCAAAACAGAAAAATGATTTTTAGCAGCCAAAAGAAAAGGAGAGGGCCTATGTACTGAGCACATACCACACCTTCCCTTAATGCCCCCTCCCATGAGAGACAAGTGCCATTTCTGTATGAAAGATGCTATATGTTCATTCATACCATAAAAATATGTTGTCCTGATATGGGCTAGGATTTGGGTGTACAGTGGTGAGTAAAATAGACAAAATCCCTGCCCTCACGGAGCTTACAGTCTTTTTTTTATTATTGTTTAAAGTATTACATATGTCTCCTTCTTCCTATTGACCCTCCCCCCCCTCCCACCACTCCCACCCTTAAGGGCAGCCCTCACTGCCCCAGTGTCTGTGTCCGCTGGTTATACTAATATGCATGCATACAAGTGGTTTGGTTGATCTCTAAGCCCCCTCCCCTTCTCTTCCCCTTGTCTCTGGATCTATTTTTGTTCATCAATTTATGTTGTTCATTATATCACACAAATGAGTGAGATCATGTGGTATTTATCTTTCTCTGACTGGCTTATTTTGCTTAGCATAATGCTCTCCAGTTCTATCCATGCTGTTGCAAATGGTAAGAGTTCCTTCTTTTTTATAGCAGCATAGTATTCCATTGTGTAGATGTACCACTGTTTTCTAATCCACTCATCTGCTGATGGGCACTTAGGCTGTTTCCAAATCTTAGCTATTGTAAATTGTGCTGCTATGAACATAGAGGTGCATATGTTCCTTCTGATTGGTGTTTCTGATTTCTTGGGATAATTCCTAGAAGTGGGATCACTGGGTCAAATGGCAGTTCCATTTTTAATTTTTTGAGGAAACTCCATACTGGTTTCCACAGTGGCTGCACCAGTCTGCATTCCCACCAGCAGTGCACGAGGGTTTCTATTTCTCCGAACCCTCTCCAGCGCTTGTGGTTTGTTGATTTGTTGATGATAGCCATTCTGACAGGTGTGAGATGGTACCTCATTGTTGTTTTGATTTGCATTTCTTGGATGATTAGTGACTTTGAGCATGTTTTCATATGTCTCTTGGCCTTCTGTATGTCCTCTTTCAAAAAGTGTCTATTTAGGTCCTTTGCCCATTTTTTGATCGTATCGTTTATCTTCCTTTTGTTAAGTTGTATGAGTTCCCTGTAAATTTTGGAGATTAAACCCTTATCAGAGATAACATTGGCAAATATGTTCTCCCATGCAGTGGGCTTTCTTGTTGTTTTGTTGATGGATAGTTTTTTTTCTTTGTTTTTTTGTTTGTTTGTTTGTTTGTTTTGTTTTGTTTTGTTTTGCAGAAGCTTTTTATTTTGATGTAGTCCCATTTGTTTATTTTCTCCTTAGTTTCCATTGCCCTAGGAGCTGTATTGGTAAAGATATTGCTACGACATATGTCTGATATTTTGCTGCCTATGGAATCTTCTAAAATTTTTACGGTTTCCTGTCTTACATTTAAGTACTTTAACGATTTTGAGTTTGTTTTTGTGTATGGTGTAAGTTGGTGATCTAGTTTCATTTTTTTGCATGCATCTGACCAAATTTCCCAGCACCATTTATTGAAGAGACTGTCTCGACTCCATTGTATGGAGCTTAGAGTCTTATAACACCCTCAGATATAACACTGCCCAAATACCAGCCTATGTCATTTTTCTATCAAGGAGGCAGCATTGCATAGGCAGTCAAAGGGCCTAAGTTCAAATCCTGGCTTTATAACGTAGGTGCTGCACAACCTCAGGCAAGTTACTTCATTTCCCTGTGCCTCAATTTCTTCTTTCGTAGCCTCATAGGTTTGTTGGGAAGATTAAGTGAGGAAGGCAATTACCAAGGCAATCAACGGTGTAAAGCAATCAGATTAGCGCCTGATAGAACGTAAGCTATAGATGAGAATTTGCCAATTCTATTAACATTATAGCAAAGGATGGGATTAATTGAAAAGCCTGTGTTTGGCACACTCATTCGATCAATGAACGTTATGCACCCAAACATGCCTGAACCCAATTTCCTGGTAACCAGGCCCCTTTTCCTCCAGATGGAAAGTATGAGGTTTATCTGGAAAAACAGAATGGCTTCAGAGAAAAGACTTCCATAAAATGGCATTTGAAGTTTCCCAGCCAACTCCCTGCCAATCATCCTAAAACAATTACCAGCAGACAGCAAGCCCTGCCCGGTTCAGAAGCATTCCCCCTCTACTTTCCAGCAGCTCATGCTTAATTATGAATGAATTTCTACAAGTAAACAGCCTGTAATAATAGATACATACCAGGAAAGAAATAGATAGGGGCAGCTCAGTAAACAAAGAAAACATAGAAACAAGAGAAATCTTCTAAAAGGTTAAGGAAGATATTGCAAAACAGCACCAAAATGCTATTTTTAAAAAAAATGTTCTTGGGAAATTAAAAATAGAATTGCTAAAATTAAAAATTCAATAAATAGTTGGGAAATAATGTAAAATATATATATATATATATATATATATATATATATATATATATATATGTCAATCCTCTTCCCTCCCCCCACCCCCAAAAAAGTGACATCATAGAGGGGGAAACTGGGTGGCTTCCCTAACCCATTTTTCCTCCACGTCCCATGTCCTAGGCTACATTGGAGAGCTCTTGACCACTAGAGACGTCTGTAATCATAAAGCCTGTGGCACATGAGGTGGCAAATGTCCAATGAGTAAAGGAAAGAATGAGTGGTTGACGGCAGCCTTGGTGTCATACCTTTGCCAGCCTCCTGGGCTCAAATTATGCTGCCCCTCCTTGAATATTCTCTCCCCGCTCTGCACAGAGGGATGTCTGCCAAAGGCTCCTGAGTACATGGACATTGGATTTAAACTTGTACAGACCGGGATTTACTTCCAGGCTCTGCTATGAAATTTCCAGAGAGGCGAGGGTATGTCTGTCAGAATACCATCAGCCAAGCCTGGTCGGCATGGCTCAGTGGTTGAGCGTCAACCTATGAACCAGGATGTCATGGTCAGAGCACATTCCTGGGTTGCTTGATCCCTAGTGTGGGACATGCAGGAGGCAGCAGATCAATGATTCTCTCTCATCATTGATGTTTCTCTCTCTCTCCCTTCCTCTTTGAAATCAATAAAAAAAAAAACATATTTTAAAAAAGAATACCATCAGCCAAAATGATGACATCAACTTTTTTTAATGGTCTTTGTCAATGTTGGTCTGAGAACATGCTACTTAAAATTATAATTAGTATTAAATAAATGATAATTAAATATATACACCCCAAAATGCAAAGATGGTAAATATGAGAGAAAAGATAAAATATATAAAAGATCAATCCACATCAAATATCTGATAGGAGTTTCAGAAAGAAAAAGGAAAGTTCTTTGTCCAATAAAGAACTGAAACAATTTTCTTAGAGTTTGAAGAACATGATTTTTCCAACTGAGAGAATTTGGCACAAAAGAAAATAGCTATAGCAAAACTCAGCATCATAAAATTTCAGAACACCAGACATAAAGAGAAGAAATGTAATCTTTTCCTCACACCATACGCCAAAATTGATGTCAGGTAGATAGTAAAAGCATAATATGTTAATTAAACTGGACATTCTTCCGGATGACCTTCCAGAAGAAGCTGGGACTGCCAGGGAAGCCTGGGTCCCAGGTCCCAGAGGGAAGCCGGTGCTGGCAGCCAGGGGAAGGAAGGCCTACTCTTGCATGAATTTTGTGCATCGGGCCCCTAGTAAACTTATAAAGAAAAAAATGGACACATTTGACTACATTAAATTTAAAGCTTCTATTTCATCAGAGGAAACTATCAAACACTGCCTCATTGTTCACTCATCCTTCTGGGCTTTCCTCCTGTACACAGAGCCAGACTCTTTCTCAGCCTCGCCTGCAACAAGATGCGGCCATGTGACTGATACTGGCCAATGAAATGCATTCATTTGGGACAAGCTACCCTTCATATTTTAAAGATCTCTGGCGAACAGTGTTTTCGGTGTTTCTGAGGGTTCACAACATACTTATGAAGCACTAGCTTTGGGCTCAGCATGGAGGCAGGTGCAGCAGAGAGTACTGCTTTATGGTTAAGGACACCACTCTGAAGTCTCTCAGCTCTGCCAACTACTAGCTGTGTGACCTTGGCCAAGTGACTTCACTTCTCTGTGCTTCATTTTCCTAACCTGTAAAATGTGCCGACATAACAAGGACAGAGTATTACCATATGCAGACATTGTAAAGTTTTAATAACAGTAAGTGCTCAAATATCTTTACTTTTATTACATTTTTCAAAATGATTTAATCCACAACATGAGTGCCAAAATGGGAGTGAAATAATAATCATTGCACTGGAATGACTTTTCCACTGTCTAGTGAGGTAACTGACACAATAAATATTTTTGAATGAATGACATGAATGAGTATGAAAGTAATGATTTAAAAAAAAAAAAATGGCTTAGGCAGAATGGGCCCAAGCCCCTCAGCACTACTCAGCAATTATTTTCAGTGTATTTCAGCTTCAGCTTACATTAGAATCACCTGGAATCTTTCTAAAAACAGTAGTGGCTGAACCAGATCAATTAAATCTCAACTTATTTATCCAGATCAACCAGATCAATTAAATCAGAAACTCTGGGATGGGAAGCAAGCATTGGTATTTTTTTAATACAGATGATTCTGTCGGGCACCAGGTTGAGAATCACTGCTTCTACTCTTCTGAGTTGACGTCACCTTTCCTATTTCCCCGCAGTGACGATTCCCAAGCTTTTTCCCCACTCTATCCCTGATCCCCTCTTCCGTGGTAGAGGGCTATTCTTCATCTTTCCCTATCTCACCTTTTGCTCCCCACTTCCCCACTCTTCCTATTCATGAGAATATGTATATCCCTGGACTCAGTCCTGCCTCCATTCAAACCTGCAGCTGCTCACATTTGCAGTTATCATGCTGTACTATGGCATAGATCATGCATTTGCCCACTCTCCGGCTAGACTGTGAACTCCCTGAAGGCAGGTTGTGTTCATCTTTGCAGTTTCACTTTGAAAATTACACTTAGGTGTGATTTCTATGTAGTAAATTTCACCCCTTTCAGTGTACGCTCCCTCAGGGATCAGTGAAGAAAAGGAGTGGCAGGCACTTCATAAAGGACACTGAATGGGGCCTTGAATAAGAGGTGGAGTTCAGAGTAGCAGCATTTAACTCTTCCTAGAATGTTGAAGAAACTATCATTTTTTAAAATATATTTTTATTGATTTCAGAGAGAAAGGGAGAGGGAGAGAGAGAGAAACATCAATGATGAGAGAAACTCATTGATTGGTTGCCTCCTGCATGCCCCCTACTGGGGATCGAGTTTGCAACCCGGGCATGTGCCCTTGACTGGAATCGAACCCAGGACCCTTCAGTCCACAGGCCAATGCTCTGTCCACTGAGCAAAACCAGCCAGGGTGAAACTATCATTATTAAATCTTAACATACATGCTACCTGTCACTACTACTTCACTCCAAAATTCCTATGGTTGCAAATAAAATATGGTTTTTAAAAGTACCTTGTCAAGCACCCAGCCAGCGTGGCTCAGTGGTTGAGCATCAACCTATGAATCAGAAGGTCACGGTTCAATTCCTGGTCAGGGCACATGCTCGAGTTGTGAACTTGATCCCCAGTAGGGGGTGTGCAGGAGGCAGGCGATCAATGATTCTCTCTCATCATTGGTGTGTGTCTCTCTCCCTCTCCCTTCCTCTCTGAAATCAATAAATATATTTTTTAAAAGTACCTTGTCAAGTATAAAAAGCAACAAAAATGAAAGAATGCTGCTAAGAGAAAAAAGAGCACGAGAGAGAGAGAGAGGGAACATTATTTTATTTCAACAAGGAGATACAACTGCAACTGCCTCTCTTGTTCCTCTGTGTCTGTAAAAGTGAGATGATAAGAATACCTTCCTTCACAGATTACTGACAAGATTACATGGGTTAATAAATATGAAGAGCATAATACAGTATCCAGCATATGGTAAGTACAATACATTGTTAGTTTTGTAATATTATTGTCTTCAAAATGTTAATGCCTACAGCTTTCAATCTGGAAAGGAAAAGGAGAATGACTTTGGGAAAAGAGGCAGATGGAAATGTACTAGGTGCCAGGCACTTCTCATAAGTATGTGATTTGAATCCTTCCCACAAAACTATGGCGTAGGTAACACTGTACTTGTTTTATAGATGAGGACAAAGAGGCTCCAAACCATATGTCTATTCAGTGCACTTCAGGCACATTCTCATTCTACAGGACACTGCTAGTGTTTTTTGATTCAGAGAAGACCCCCTTGTTTGCAGAAACCATTAATCCTATCTAATAAAAGAGAAACATGGTAATTAGCCATATGGCCGCTACCCTTCCCATTGGCTGATCAGTGAGATATGCAAATTAAGTGCCAGCCAAGGTGGCGGCCGGCAGCCAGGCAGCTTGAAGCGAACAGGGAGGCTTGCTTGCTTCAGTGATGGAGGAAGCCAAGCTTCCCCGCCTGCGCTGCCAGCCTCTGAGCTTGCAGTTTGAAACATTGTAACAAATATAGAAGCTAAACCAAACCCCAGAAACCTCCTTTCAGTCAGCCAGGCTTCAGCCAGCAGGACCGCAACATTGTTTCGAATACAGAAGGTAAACAAAGGCCAGAAACCTGCTTTCAGCAGCCGAGAAAGCCGGCTCTCAGCTCCAGTGACACATAGAAGGTAAATAAATGCCAGAATTAAAAAAAAGAAAAAAGAAAAAAAGGAGAGATTTGGAGCTTCAGTCGGCCGCCAGCATGAAAACAGCCCTCAGCCCCTCATCCAGACTGGCCAGGCACCCCAGTGGGGACCCCAACCCTGAAGCAACAAGATGGCGGCTAATTTGCATACTGAAGGCAGGTGGCAGCAGGCAAGGCTGTCCGCAGTCCCAGGACCTGGATCTGTGACCCTGCCGGGCGGGGGGCAGTGCTTGAGGCTGTCCGCAGTCTGGGACCTGGATCCATGTCCTCGTGAGTGGGGCGGCAGTGCTTGAGGCTGTCCGTGGTCCTGGGACCAGGATCTGTGACCTGGTGGGCAGAGGGGCAGCACGGGAGGCTGTCTGCAGTCCAGGACCCGAATCTGTGACCGTGCCGGGTGGGGGTCAGTGCTTGAGGCTGTCCATGGGACCAAGACACGGATCTGTGACCCTGCCAGGCGGGGGGCAGCACTTGAGACTGTGCATGGTCCTGGGACTCGGATCCGTGACCCTTCACGGCGGGGAGGCAGCCATCAGCGACCAGGAATGACTGTGCAAGATCCTCCTCCTGGCCCAGAAGGTGCAGGATCGCAGGGAAAGCCACCTTGGCGGGCCAGACTGACGTCCTCCTGGCCGCACCATGGGGGTTTGTGGATCTGCAAAGCCAGAGGCCTCCGGTGTGCACATCCTCCCCTGGCATGCGAACATCCCCCAGCACACTGTCACCCTCCCGTGCCTGCAACAGTTGCAAACCAATGCGTGCACAAGTTCCCCCCGCTTCTCCACCGCACTTCCATCAACCCGGCATGCCTAACACCCCCCATAGGATGTGCACACATCCCCTCTGATGCGCTCACGTCCTTTGGAGAGTGTCTGGGTGTTCTGGGTGCTGAAGGTGGGCGCCTGTGAGATGAGAGTGAGAGGGTGGAGTGGTGATGCCCTGTTCCCATGGAGGCCAGTGCAGCTACGAGATCACCTCTAAGGGGTTAATGCAGGTGCTGAGGCAGGAGCAGGTGCAGACAGACACAGCTGGTGGGCGCGGGCGGCCCTCTCTGAGGTGCCTTCGGTCAGCATTCAAGATCAAGAACCCAGAGGCAGAGAGGAATTCCGTCCTCTCAGTGAAACAGTGGGATAGTCGGGGCGACTGTAGAGGAGGAATGTGCACTTTGGGTGCCAGCACCCATGAGTGAAGGCTGCCCTGACTGAGCCTTGCTTGCTTGGGGCCTAGAGCACTCCTGCCGGGCAACGGGTGACAGGACGTGCTTTTCCGAATTAATGAGAGAAAATGTTGATTCTCCTGCTGCCCACGAAGGTGGAAAGTGAAGTGGGGAGACATGTGGGGAATGAGCAAGGTTCCCTGCCTGGGGGTTCCAAATCTGCTGTTGGTTTCTTTCACCACTGACTAGAGATATACAGGGTGTCCCCCCAAAATGTATACACACTTTGAATACCTATTAATTCCAATGGTTTTAAGCATAAGAAAGGAACAACAATGGAGCTGTTATCTGTTAAAAGTGTGGGCACAAACAGATAGTTGGGCATTCCCTGAGGGGTCTCAGATTGGAGAGGGTGAAGGCTAGACTGAGGGGCCCCTTCTCCCCCCACCCCACTCCAGTGCATGAATTTCATGCACCGGGCTACTAGTCCATACTAATAAAAGGGTAATATGCTAATTAGACCAGACATCTTCCGGACATCCATCCGGACGTCCTTCCGGACAAAGCCACTGTGGCAAGGGACGAGGCAAAGGTGGTTAGGGGAGATCAGACCAGCAGGGGAGAGCAGTTAGGGGCAATCAGGCTGGCAGGGGAGGGCAGTTAGGGGTGACCAGGCCATCAGGGGAGGGCAGTTAGGGGCAATCAGGCCAGCAGGGGAGGGCAGTTAGGGGTGACCAGGCAAGCAGGGAGCAGTTAGGGGCATCAGGAAGGCAGGCAGAGTGGTTAGAGGTGATCAGGCAGGCAGGCAAGTGAGTGATTAGGAGCCAGAAGTCCCGGATTGCAAGAGAGATATCTGACTGCCGGTTTAGGATTAGGCCTAAACCGGCAGTTGGACATCCCCCAATGGGTCCCAGAATGGAGAGGGTGCAAGCTGGGCTGAGAAACCCCTCCCCCCCCCCCCCGCATGAATTTTGTGCACCGGGCCTCTAGTTTCATTATAATGTACTAAAGATCTTTCAAGTTGTTCGCTCCTGCTAAATGACATTGTAATCAAACTGTCCAAGAGCTTGGAAATTCAAAAACTGCTATTAAATCAACTATTGCATGTATCTCTGACTGGGTTCCACAACATCACCCCCTCTTCCCTCTTGGCATGGGAGGAGGGGGGAGGCAAAGGAACTCCAACCACACTCCATCCAAATGCATGTGAGGGCTTTGGGGGAACTCCCTCCCTACATGCTCTATTTGAGTCTCCACCCCCAGAAACTCCAGCTTTTGAAAGTAGCCTGGATAGGGAAGTTGTTTTCCTTTTAAAGAAGGATATCTATAATAATAAAAGCGTAACATGCCAATTAGACCAGACAACCTTCCAGATGAAGCCGCGGAGATGGGGGCCGAGGCAGAGGCAGCCGCCATGGTGGCAGGGGCCAAGCCCTTTGCACGAATTTCGTGCATCAGGCCTCTAGTGTAATAATAATATTTCCCCTGCCAAAGTGAAAAGATTAACATGAGACCAGAACCCAGACCACAAACGACTGCATTCTGTGGGAGGGACTCTCTCAGGGGTACGGCAGGGTTTTCCCACATCTTGTCTCCTCGTAACCCACTCTTGGGATAGGGTGCTGAGAATGGTCCCCAAGCAATGGGTGGTGACAATAGGCAAAAGGGATGGTTGGGGAACAGCTGCAGACCTGCTGCTCCTATGCCCACTCCCACCCCATTTCTGGACCAATACAATTTTATTGATTTGGTCCCTTGGATAACTGCACCTTGGCTCCGACTTTCTCCAGGATGCAGCTGCACTGGCTGTGTGCAAATGACGTATCTTATGCATTTAGACTTTTGTGTGCGATTTGTATTTTTGTGTATTTTAATCTATGGCCCTCATTCCTGCACTGTGTTCTCAGGTACATGAGCAATCTCAAGGATAAGTGGGCAGGAGCTCCAGGTCTGCACAGCAGGAATATTTTGTTTTATCATCAGGAGAACACCAATTTGGAGTGTATAGTCTATTGAACTACCTCATTTTTGCCAATTAGAGCTGGCTTTTCTGACATAATATGCTCTTGAAACCCCTCCACCTTCACTGTTTTATGGAAGACGAGATTTTAATGGAGTAGCCTCATTACTTGATCTCCTACTAGAAGATTGGTCTGAACAGGAATCAGTGGTTGGTGCAAAGGTTAGGAGAGGCTGGGCCTGGTGAAAGGCACAGAGGAGAAGCTAAGATTAGATGCAGGCTGTCTATATATGTGTAACCAAGGATTCCTGTCCCATACCTGTAATCCCATACCTGTAATCTCATTACATACCAGATCCATCCCTAACTGCATTGGACTAGGCCTCCAGGCACAACAAGGTGTGTGTGTGATGATGATGAAGAGAGCTTTAAAGAACACTATCTCTCTACCCATCTTGAGCTGCCCAGGGGTGAATATATGAAGCAACGACTAAATTCCTTAACCTTTAAAAACTCTTTGCTTTTTCTCTTTGTCTTCCAGAAAGACCACAAGCAATGACTTCTTTGTGGTTCTCAGAGCCAGTGTCCTTTCCTGCTACAGCAATGATTAGTGTCTTAGTGGCTAAAGGAGAAAAGCGGGTTTCGTTAACATGCTGTGAGATCACTGAAAACCTACCTCACTGTGTTGAAATGGGGCAAATGCAATAGAATGCATTGGGTGATGTGTGTCTGATCCTGGGTTCTTGTCCCCCACCAATTGCTGTCCCCTCTAGTTATTGTGTTTGTCTGGGCTTTGTAGGACTTCACAGTAGCCGATTTGGTGATTGCTAGGTGGCCTAGTAAATGTATTGGTCTTTCTCCATGTTCTTTTGGGGTTTTATTGTTTACAAACTTCTTTTTTGCATTGAGAAAAATAGCTAAAGCATCTTTGACAAAAGGCTCTGCACCAGGGAAAAGGGATCTGAAACAAGCTTGGGAACACCTCTTCTTGAAGTGGGGGTCTTGAACCATCCTTTCTTTTGTTTTCTCTTCCCCTTTTCCTATTTTGGACCAGATTTCTGTCCTTAAAATTTGACTCCTATCCTCTTCTATCCACATCCCCAAAATCCCATTTACCCACATGCATACACATTTAAAGTGTGGGGTGTCACCCCATCTCTTAAATGATTTGTGTAAAAATCTGAAGAAGTTAAAAATACTCCATCCCTTCTTCCCAATATGCTAACTGAAGACCATTCCTTGATATGTGATTCATGACAAACATTCAGATTGCTATGTTTTAATTTCTAATCCTAGGGTAGAGAGCAGCAATGAGGGGGCCTTTCATTTTGTAAGTGAGGTTGGGAAACCAAGAAAGGGGAGATGAATGTATATCCAAGTCACTCAGGAACTTTTATGTCGGTGCAAAAAAACTTATGTCAAAGTAGCCACAAGATTGTTTAACAGGAAATGGATGAATGTAACCCATGTTTACTGCTAGAAACCAAAGCTTTGTGTGAAATCTTGAGTTTATGGGGCGGGAGGGAGGGAGGGTAGGAAAGCATGTACCTGTGTGTTCTTTCCCTGATTCCTTCTTGTTTCTAAACTGAAGGGGGCTGAGCCGCCTTGGACTTTGGTGACCTCTATCACTGGGGACTGTTTATTGGATGGTTGATTTTGCTGTGCTGGCTACTTCCACTTGCTATCATTTTGTAAAACACATGCTGACTTTTTCCCTTCCCCTCTTTTCCCTGGGAAAATAAAATGAATAAATAAAGACTTATTCTTACTGAAGAAAAAAAAAGTGTTACCTTTCCAGTCCTTAGTCTTTGGCCCTTTCCTCCGAAGTTCTGAACCTCTGAGGGACCTAAGAGAGGCTGCCTTAGATGAACCTATAATCCCACATGTCCCACCTTCTATCCCCAGTCCTAATAGGCAACCCTGATTAACATCACCAGAGGTTTGTCTAACTCTGTTAGATTTCTTAAAAAAGTAAGTTACCACTTTAATCTTTGTTTTCTATTTTATTGATGGTCATTTCTTTTTTGAACATTGCTTAGGTGTAATCTATACTAATAATAGAAGGATATGCAAATTGTCCAGGACGCCATCACAGTAACAGTAAAGACCAAACAGCAGACGGCATGGAGCAACAAGGCTGGCAGGGAGGTTAGTGAGGGATGACCAAACAACTGAACAGCAGGCTGCATGGGGAGACCAGGCCAGCAGGGGGAGGCAGTTGGGGGCTACCAGGCCAGCAGGGGGGGCAGTAAGGGGCAACCAGGCCAGTGGGGAGGGCAGATGGGGGTGACCAGGCTGGCAGGGGGGGCATTTGGGGGCAACCAGGCCTGCAGGGGGGGCAGTTAGGGTGATCAGGCCAGCAGGCAGAGGCAGTTAGGGGTGATCAGGCTGGCAGAGGGGGCAGTTAGGGGCAATCAGGCGGGCAGGAAGGTGAGAAGATAGGAGTCAATGGTCCCAGATTGTGAGAGGGATGTCTGAGGGGTCCAGGATTGGAGAGAGTGCAGGCTGGGCTGAGGGGACCCCCCACCCCGTGCATGAATTTCATGCACTGGGCCTCTAGCCTATATATATAAAACCCTAATATGCAAATAGACCGAATGGCAAAACAACCGAACAACTGGTCGCTATGATGTGCGCTGACCACCAGGGGGTGTGCATGGAACATGGTGGGCGTCAGCAGCAGGTGGCAGAGCGTGGAACATGGCAGGCGCTGGCCGAGGCAGGATGGTGGAGCAGGTGAGCAGGGGCGCCATCCAAGGCATGGTGCCAGTCACTGTCATCAGGGTGAGCCTCTGGTGGTTACTGAAAATTCTTTGTTCCCACACACCATGGTCCTGCCCAGTGTTCGCACCTGCTGCCGGCGCTGGTCCCGCTTCCACCCAGTGCCAGTGCTGGAGCCACTGCTCACACCCACTGCCAACACCCGGCACTGGCCCTGATTGCTCGGCACTGTCAGTGGGTGCGAGTGGCATCTACGGGCCCTGATCTCCCCTGAGAGTTTCTCCACCTCCCCCTGCTCCTGAGAGGTGATCAGGGTAGCAGCCACCGCTCACACCCGCTGACGGTGCCAGCCCCGCTTGCACCCACTGCTGGTGCCTGCCACAATTGCTCCACGCTGCCAGTAGGTGTGAGCGGGGCCGGCACCATCAGCGTATGGGAATGGAATGAGCGGGGCTGCTGGCAGACAGGGGACCAGGAGCCATGGTGGGAGGAGCTGAGCAGGGGTGCAGAGGATGGGCCGAGACCCACCCCTGTGCCCACTGCAGCCTCATGCCCCACAGTTCCTTTCAAGGTGTACAAATTAGTGCACTGAGCCCCTGGTTTTTATATAATAAAGTTCACCTTTTTTTCCAGAGGGAAGGCAGGAGTGGGGAGGAGGGAGAGATTAACTGGGGAATGTATATGCATAACCCATGGACACAGACAACAGTGTGGTGAAGGCCTGGGGAAGGGTGGGGGGTGGAGGAGGTTAATAGGGAAAAAGGAGGACATCTGTAATACTTTCAACAATACAGATAAATTTTAAAATAATTTAAAAAATAAAGTTTACTCTTTTTAGTGTACAGTCCTATGAATTTTAATAAAGGCATACAATCCTGTTACCACTACCATGAAGACGTAGTTTTTATATTTATACAAAATCATAAATTTTAATGATTTCAGAAAGTTTCCTTAGTGACCTTTTGTCGTTCTCTCCAGCTCCTGGCAACTACTATCTGTTTTCTGTCCCTCTAGGTTTGTCCTTTCCAGAATGTCAAATAAATGAAATCAGATGGTATGATTTTGAGCTTTTTAAATCTGGATTCTTTCACTTGGCATAATGCTTTTGAGGTTCATCCATATTGTGTCATGTATCAGAAGTTAGTCTCTTTTTATTGCTCAGTGGGGTTCCACTGTTTGGATGGACTATAGTTTGTTTATCCATTCCTCAACTGAAGGGCATCCGGGTTGTTTCCAGTTTTTGGTGTTTATGAATAAAGCTTCTATAAACATTTGCATACAGGTTTTTGTATGAACATAAGTTTCAATTCACTTGGGTAAACACCTAAAAGTGGGATTACTGTGTCATATGGTAAGTATATTTTAGTTTTATAAGAAACTAGAGGCCTGGTGCATGAAACTCGTGCACTGGGGGGTGGGGTTCCCTCAGCCCAGCCTGCCCCTCTCACAGTCCTGGAGCCCTCAGTGGATCTCCTACTGATGGCCACAGTCTGGCAGCAAAGGCTCAGAGCAGGCGTCCCGTGTGTGTGTGTGTGTGTGTGTGTGTGTGGGTGGGTGGGTGTGTGTGTGTATGTGTGTGTGAGTATGTCTGATAGGGGCCTGCCCCCAGCCACACCGGGAGGCTTGGAGCAGGTGCCCCTCTGTGTTGATCTCTCAGGCTCCTGGCTTCCACTGCGTGTTGTTCTCTCCTTTGAGCTGTGGCCAGGGTGGGGTGTTGCCTGCAGGCCATGCTTTCCTGCTCACAGATCACTGGATCGCCGCGGAGACCCAGGGGCAGGCCCTCCTGGGTGCTGCCTGTGGGCCGCACTTGCCTGCTCTGGGATCGCCATGGTGACCCAGGAGCAGGCCCTCCTGGGTGCTGCCTAAAGGTGGCACTTTCCCTCTCACGGATCGCTGGATCTCCACGGTGACCCAGGAGCAGGCCCTGCTGGGTGCTGCCTGTGGGCAGCACTTTCCTACTCTTGAATCACCATGGGGTCCCGGCTGGCAGCGGGGCTTAGCAGGGCTTAGGCAGCACACAGGGGTCCCAGCTGAGGGTGGGGCTTAGGTGGTGCCAGGCTTAGGCGACACACGGGGCCTGGATGGCAGCTCGCACTGTCCCTCTGCCTGCAGTATGCAAATTAGCTGCCATCTTTGTTGGTGGTTAATTTGCATATTGCACTGATTAGCCGATGGGAGGTGTAGCAAAGGTACGGTCAATTACCATCTTTGTCTGTTATTAGATAGGATTGCCAAACTGTTTTTTAAAGTACCTGTACCATTTTGCATTCCCACCAGCAACAGATGAGGACTGTTGGTCTGCATCCTCATCAGCACTTGATATTGTCAAGTTTTATGTTATTTTATTTTTAGCCAATCTTTTGTGTGTGGAGCATCTCATTGTGGCTTTACGTTGCATTTCTCTAGTGATAGGGAGCATCTCTTCATGTGCTTATTGGACATTTGTATATCTTTAAAGTTTCTTTTCAAGTCATTTGTCTGATGTTTTAAATAGTATTTTTCTTAGTTTTGAGTTTGTGAGAGTTTTTAATATACTCTGGATGTAAGTCCTACATCACATATTGATTACCTGCTTGTTTTTTTGTCTGTCATTTCTGAGATGAGAGCAGAGATGGTCCTTAGTCCATAGCACTAGTCCCAGGGAAGCAGATGTTTATGAAAGAAGACAGGAAAGGTCTTGATTGTATACTAACTCAGAGTCGTTCACTCTCTTCATCCTGTTTCATACAAATTAGAACAATACAGAAGATCTCTGATAAAAGGGAAGAAAGATACAAAATAACACAAAAGCTTTCTAAGAGTGGGCCAAAACCAGGAAGCGAAGAGTTAGTTTGGTAGCTGTTTCATTTTGAGACTGGACCAGGAGGTGCCCTTTTTATTCTGCCCTTTCTCTTAACATCCTCCCATGTTCCTCCAGAATCAGAGAGGAAGAAGTTGGTCCTGAGAGAAAGGGACATGGAAGAAGGAGAGGAAGAAGAGTTCCTTGGTGCCCATCCGGGAGACTCAGTGTGTACTGAGCAATGGCTTTCCACATTGCAATCATCTGAACTCCTGTGTATGTTTGATCAACAGAAAGATTTGTAAGTAAGAAAGGCTTAGAGGTGGTGATATATTTAGGATTTAAAAAAAAAAAAAGAATTGCAAACATCTATATTCCACATCAAAGAAGGAAGAAAAGGTGAAGCTTTCTACTAATGGACTGTAACATCCCTCCTCCTAGCCATTAAAGACAGACTGAGGAAGAGAGTGAGCCCAACTCCCTATCTGAATTTCTACCACTTATCTTTCAGGGAGATGAGATGATAGATAGATAGATAGATAGATAGATAGATAGATAATCACTGCCTTTTAAATCAAATCATCCTAGAATTCCTAGTTCTGTGTTACTTACTTGACCTGAGAATATGTTATGATTTGTAAGCACTTGTAACATCTAAGACATAAAAAAAAGACAACTTTAAATTGCCATAGTCTTCTATGGTAAACATAAGTAGTTCATCTATTTGCATTTCCTTTCTCTTATGCCAAAGGAGACAAACCGGCAATGCAGAAGTGTGAATTCCTATTGGTACAAATGATACCGTATGTGCCTCAGTAAATCACTAAATGTCTTGACCTCTACAGCTCTTCTGTTGATCCCTACACTCTGGATTGGGTATTTTCTTAATTATCTGAATTTTTATAGGTCTTGTGTAAGATGAGTGGTTCTGAAAACATCGTCATGGATCATCAGTTATAATGAGAGACAGATTAACCCAGGGGCATGCCATTGAATGATCTGCCAAAGGTACAGTTGACAAAGTCTTCATCAGTCAGTACTGATATAAATACCATCCTCCTCAGCGGAACATTTGCAATGTGTCTCTCAGAGCTAAATCAGTACTCTAATTGCAACATCAGTTATGGGCCCTGCTCGGTGATGAGAGAAGCAAAGATATGAGGATGTTCTCAGCTGAAGCTATTTATACATGCCGCGTGGTCTTTAATTATCTGGTAGGGAGGGGATAGGAAGAAGCAAAAAGTTGGCATGAACTAAAAATTTAATCTACCCACCCCCTTTGCACCAGTCCTCCAAGAGAGAAAATTCTAAGTACTTCATTTCTAAAAGGTAAAGGTGAGAAACCATAAACCCTGTGAAAATGCAGTCTACCCATTTGCCAACTAGTATTTCACTGTTGATACTCTCTTTATTGTGTGAGTTTAAGATTTCAAGGGACTATGGGAAAGAAAATTCAAGTTTTTTGAGCCCGAAATTAAATGAGCATCTTGGAAGAATCTCCTTTTATCCTTAAAGGTAGAAGAAATTGTCCATTAGAAAATTGATTTGGTTATTTCAGAACTTTGGTCTAAAAATAAGTCTAGACTTCAATATGAAAACTTCCTGAAACATAACATAAAATCATAAATTACACGTTCATAAATCGATATATTAAATGAAATTCAAAATGTAGTACAGGAAGATTATCCTATATAATAAAAGCATAATATGCAAATAGACCAAAGGGCAGAACTACCAGTCAGCGGGGTCGGGGGGACAGTGAGCAGGCAGCACCAGGCCAGCCAAGGTGCATGCCAGTGGGCAGAGGGAGGGAATGGCGATGGGGCGGGGGGCGACCCACGGCAGTGGAGGAGCAATGGGGGTGGGGGCGACACCATCTCCTGATCAGCCCATCTGGTCAGCTCCTGCAGAGGGAGGCCGGGCAGCAGCAGCGGGGTGATGGAGATGACGCCGTCCCCTGGTCCCCTGTCTGGTCGTCTCTAGCAGAGGGATGCCCATGGGGAGCGGGCCTAAGCCGTCAGTAGGACATCCCCTGAGAAATCCCGGACTGTAAGAGGGCATAGGCCAGGCTGAGGGACCCTCCCCCAGTGCATGAATTTTCATGCACCAGGCCTCTAGTCCTATATAATAAAAGGCTAATATGCAAATCGACCAAATGGCGGAACCACTGGTGGCTATGACACGCAGTGACCACCATAAGCCAGACGCTCAACACAGGAGCTGACTGCTGATGGTCAGTGCACTCCCACAGGGGAACGCCGCTTAGCCAGAAAATGGCCTCACGGATGGCGAGTGCAGCGGCAGTGGCGGGAGCACTAAGGTTGTCCGACTGCCAGCTTAGGCCCACTCCCCTGAGGCCTCCTGGACTGTGAGAGGGTGCAGGCCAGGCTGAGGGCTCCCCCCACTCTCCCTGAGTGCACAAATTTCATGCACTGGGCCTCTAGTCAAATATAAAATACATTTGGGGAGAAATATCTATAATAATGACTACATTTATTCGGTGCTTCTTTGTATCAGAGACAGTGCTAAGAAACTATCTTATCTCAATAAATTCTCCCTAAGACTCAATAACAGATATGTTATTATCCACATGTTACTAATAAGAAAACTATGGCTCAGAAGATTAGCCAGTGCAAGTCACACCTCATTTAAGTATAAGTATCAAAATTCAGATTCTCATCTGACTCCCAGGTCTTTACCCTAAAACACTACTTTTTATTTTACATGTTTATATTAACCTCAGAGCATATCTTACTCATATTTCCTGCTTCCCTATAATGTCAACTGACCTAGTTTATGCCCTTTCAAGCCAAATATTTTCCCTCTTGGCTCTCCTTCAGATATCTTTAAGATGTGAATCCACTGTGAACAGTTTTACTTTCTATTTATTTCTCAACTCAGATCTAACAGTGAGATCATGATTGGTTAAGGGCTTTTCCTGTCTGACCAAAGATTTTATGCCAGGCTCCCTCATAACATCGTGATTGCCCATGGTCAGGTACCTGGTCTTGTTCAATTACTGGTGGCTGGGAGGGAGGGAGCAGGAGGAGAGAGGAGCCCCACAGAGGCTGCAGAGGCTCTGGTGGGCCAGTTCCCCTTGGCAGAGGCTGCAGAGACTGCAATTGACTTGGGTAATACAAATACGGTGAAGGGATTCCGAATATATACCACTGTGAAGAATTTTATTTCTGAACTCATCCTATAATAAATGCCCTTCAGGACACCAGGAGAAATTGATTTCTATCACTGGAGATCAGAATCAGGATAAAAATCATCTAAATAGACATTGTCACTAAACTGTCATATCTCCTATCTATTCTCATAAGAACCCATTTATCTCCCTTAAAAGTCTTTTTCCCTATTCTGATGGTATATAAGTCCCAAATTCTAACTCTCTCTAGTCCACATTTTTCTGTGAATTCCCATGTACGTACATGAATAAAAAAAAATATTTCTTTTCTCTTACTAATCTGTCTTTTGTCAGTTTAATTCACAGGCCCCAAAATATTAAACCTAAGAGGGTAGAGGAAAAGTTTTTCTTCCTCCATCAAAAATATACTTTAAAAGAACATTTAATGACATGGAAAAATATCCACTCAGTATTAAGTTAAAATAAGGTCACTCTGATGTAGAGTCAGATCTCATTTTTGTAAATACATATGGTTGTATACATGCATTGAAAGCCTAAATGAGTGCTTACTAAATTATCAACAATAGTTACCTTGAGGAATAGGATACTTTTAACTTTTCTTTTTATTCTATTTAATATTACTTGAATCTGTAAAAAATAAACGCCACTATAGAATCCTGTGCTCCTTGTGTGCGTTTTTGGAAAAGGAGATATGTAGAAGGTTCAGTGGCCAAAAGTAACCTCACAGGGTGATCCTGTCATCAATTCTTAAATGGACAGGTCACATGGGTAGTCACAATCTAGGCCTGTAACTTCCTTAGTAAAAGGTTTTTAATGAAGTCCTGTCCACTCTTCTTGTGCATCTAGGTTAACACACCCTTGAAATGCCAGCGTAATCCTCTTTTTCAGACCCCTCAGAGGTGTCACCACCCTCAAGAGAGCACATAATCTTGTTAACTACCCAGTACCTTGCTTTCTTCCATCTTCATGTAATCTCCCTTACATTCCCTCATTGATTCAAAATGTATTTTTTTAAAAAACTGCAAAACTGTCATTCTCTGGAGAATCTGAGATCTTTTTTTCTCAACATGTTGTCAGTTTGGGCTCAAATAAACTCTTCAAAAAATTATCTACAGTTTTGGATGTTTCTTATGTTGATAACTCCAACACCTCTACGATTTCCATAGGATTTCCAAATCTCTTTCCTTTGTGATGATCACAGATAGACATAGGCCCGGCTAAAGTATACTTGATACCTAAGTAGTAAAGGTATGTTTACTCAATAAATAATGAATTTTTTAAATATTTTAGTCTACCTAAATAAAGATTTTCCTAACACTTCTAGCACTTAAAAAAAATTTTTTTAATTTTTTAGGAGAGAAATTTTTAATTTTATTTTATTTTTCAATTACATTTATAGTCAACATTATTTTGTATTAGTTTCAGGTATATGGCATAGTAGTTAAATAATCATATACTTTACAAAGTGTTCCCCCTAATATTTTCAGTATCCACCTGGCACCATATATAGTTATTACAGTATTATTGACTATATTTTCTATGCTGTACTTTACTTGCAGAGTAGAAGATGGAAAGTGGGATACATCATTCTGAACACATTTCCCCCCTTATTGCCATTATAAGTTCTTACACTTTATTTTTAAATCACTCTGCCCAAGATAAGGAAATAAAATGCTCCCTGAAACCAAATTCAGATGAACTTGTCTGGGGCTATTGGTCATTTCGTGTGTGAAAAGTTGTTTTCACAGTTCAGAGCAGCGAAGCACAAATGTGATGGCATGCCCACAGTAACCTGGAAAGGCTTTAGGTAATTAGCCTAGCTAAGGAAGAGCCAGCACTTATATCCGAAGTTTCTATTTTCTGAAGATAGAAATATTGGGGGTGGAAAGTTCCTGCAGAGAGATTTTGGCCAATGCTAAAAAAAGTAAAAAACAAGAGCCCGAACAAGTCAGATTAAACTAGATGAGAACAGTAGGTGGGACTTCAAGGGGTTCCAGGACCAAGAAAAGACATGACCTCAGTCCTTAGGGCATGAGGTCAGAGGGATACCCTGAGGTGGCCTATTGGCCAGCCTTCAATGTCCCGTGGAAAAAGTATGTGTTGATCCAAGCCACGGAGCAGATCTGCCTCCCCTGGGGAGCAGTAAGATACTTGCCCCAAAGCCCATGGGGTGACTCACATTTTTTTTTTAATTTTCCAGGAGGAGGAAGCTTAAGAGTGGGCTGACAACTTAAAATACAGCCTAGCTGACCAGCATCATGGGAATCAACCAGCCTGCTTTGTGGAGGACATTCAACTCTAAACTGAGATTTCCTTGTTTACCACTGGGTCAGTCCAGTGTGGTGCCTGTGCCCTGCAGTCTCCCATGGGTGAAAATAAAGAAAAGAGCTGAGTTTCTGAAACTCGGTGTTCCAACAACCAGAAAAGAGCCTGCTGGCTGGGCTTAATTTATTCGCAAGACAATTCTATGAGAGAAATGCTATACCTTTTGTCTACAGATAAGAAAACCAGGGCACAGAGTGGTTAAGTAATCTGCCCAACATGCCAATATTAAAAATTTTCAATTAAATTAAATTAAAAAGACTATGTCGCTGTAGAATACAGGTGTTTAAACACTAAGCTGTACTCTCTCTCCATGAGGTCATACATGGAAAGTCCTTTGACAGTGCCTGCTGTATACAAGGATTTCAATAAGTGTTGGCTACTATTATTATTCTCCTTTTACATACAGGCATTCAGATTCCAGTTAAAATTATCACTTAAGGTTATCAGTTAACTAAAAATTATTTAAAATAACAATATGTCAAAGCATATTCCCCAGGAACTTCTACTAGATTTAGGTAGTATTTGTGGAGCCAGTCTCCTAGTATTCATACTCTCGTATAATCTTGCCCAACTTGTATCAGGGTTAAGCTGTATGATCAATAGAATATGGAGGAAGTTATAGAATATCAATGGAGGTTAGGTTATAAAAGACATTGACTTTTGCCTATCTGTCTCTTAGATCCCTCACTCTGTGATGGATAGCTGCTATACTATGAGTAGCCTTATGGGGAGACCCCCATGGCAGAGGACTGAGGCCTCTTGCCAACAGCCATGTGAATGAGCCATCTTGAAAGTGGATCGTCCCACAGTCAGATCTTCAGATGGCAGCAGTCCTGGCCAACAGTCTGACTGCAACCTCACTTGAGACCTTGAGGCAGAACACCCAGCTAAGCCACTCCAGGTATCTTAACCTTCAGAAGCTATGTGAGGTAGTAAAAGCTAATTGTTCAATGTTATCCTGTTTGGGGAAATTATTATGCAGCAATATACAACTAACACATTCTCTTTTCTAGAAACCTTCTACCGAGTGCCAGTATTTTGTGCCCCCCTCTATGATAGCACCTTCTATACTCTAACTTACATGTTTTCATCTCAGTCTCCCCTTCTAGACAATGAGCTCAAGTACAGAGACTGACACTGTTCCTGACTTTTGGATTCTCCACACCTAGCATAGTGCTGCAATTGGCGTGGACTTAATTCAATAAGTCTATGTTATTGGACTAAGCTATATCCACTATATGTCCTTTTTTCCTTAAATATGGTCTGTATTTCATATTTTTCATGAATCCATGTCATTCTTGACATCTACAAAATTAGGCCTGCTTTCAGTCAACTAGTAGTTGGTTATTAAAGCTAATACCAACATTTGTACTATCAAAGACCTTATACACATCTTTTTTATTTTTGCAATAGAATCATATCAACTTTTAACAGAAAAGTTTAGTAATGTGTAAGGTAGAAACATTTTTGTGCTTTGAAAACCATTGTGCCATTAATCCAGAATTTTTATTTTCCCAAATACACTCAAACACCTAGAGATAAAAGTAGTTCACCAGTGAAAAAGGTAAATAATTTTTTAGAAATATTACATGAGTGGGTTGTACAATATCAGGGAGTTGGGGTTTGCACTGGGATGCGAAAGAAAAATATCCCTGAGCTTTCTGTCTGTCTTTGTGGCTGCCCAGATTGAATAAGGGACTACATCTGCAAAAAAAAACAACATCAACAAAAATATCAGGGAGTTGGGATTAAATTGGAGGTTATATTTATTAACTCATATTTAATATAACTTTATTGTTACTAAAGATATTCACGCACCTATGGTTCATCCACATTCTAATCCTATGGAGACAACATTCATCATTTTTCTCCTAAACTTTAATATAAAGCTTGAGTGATCAAGCTTTATAGGGACCTATAAGCTTTATAAGAAACCTATTAAATACATCCACTTAAATACATTTTCCATTATGGTCATTACCAAGTGATGATATTGGACTGAACTATATCCATTATATGTCCTTTTTTTTCTTTAAAATATAGTCTGTATTTCAGATTTTTCATGAGTCCAGGTAGTTCTTGCCATATACAGAATTAGGCCTAGAAGTGGTGACATCTAAGAGCTCTATCTTCAGGAAACAAACAAAGGCCCACTTCATAATTTCAAAGTTGTCATTTATCCTTGCTCCAAAAAGTAGCAAAATCCAACAAGCGAATGGATGCCATTGCTATCAATATGTCCCCAGATGAAACCATTCTGAAGAGAACTTTGTCAGCTCTGAGTGCTCTGAGGTTCATCTGTGAGCAATGACACAGTATACAAAGGTGTGGGTGGGGGGTAGAGATCTTGACATTGACACATAATAGTAATGTAATCGAGTCAAAGCTCAAACTGCTTGCCACACAACTGCCAGTAAGTCGAGTGGCAAGGACATAGGGCAAGGAAAGGGAATCAATTCAGAAAGCAAGCAAGCCAAGACAACGGAGCGTTAGAGTCCTAAAGAACCATCTTGAGAAAGTATAGAATTCAGGCTTCTTTTATGTCAAGGGAAGGGAGAAATGAGAGAGGTTTGAGGTCAGGAGGTGATTGATGACTGCAGACATCTGGATGCCAGCAAGGGTCCGAGGGAGATGATGAAACTTCTTTGCTTTTGGTCGACCACATCCCGTTGCAGTGGTCTCAGTCACCAGGTCCCTATAAATATTTGATAAACAATCATTATTTTGTACCCTTATCTCCTTGGGGAGGTAGTTTTGAGCAGGGAGGTTGTTTCAGTAATTCCTAGACTATCGGTTAGATTCCTTTAATGGTTAGCATATCTATGGGCAGGACTAAGCAGAAGTTGCTAATTGACATGGGAACTGAGCAGACTGAAGCAGGATGGAGTCAGAAAGACTGATTATCTATATATATAAAAGCCTAAGCGACCAGTTGACTGACTAGTCGATCAGTAGCTATGATGCACACTGACCATCAGGGGACAAACACTCAACGCAAGAGTGCTCCCACAGTGGGAACACCGCTCAGCTGACCAACAGATGCCAGACACCTAGCTCATGGCTGGTGAGCATAGCTGCGCCGAGCCTCTCCTGCAGACACTCCCCCTGAATCCCCTCCCCCATCCAGACCTGGACCATGGTGGTGGCAGGTACAGTGGGGCCTGGATGAGCGGGAGTGGTGCAGAACCTGGCCTGGACTCCTGCTCCTCCCCAGCCGCCTGCCACTTCTCACACTGCTGGTTTCGGCCAATCCCCACAGGCCAGGCCGAGGGACCCCACCGGTGCATGAATCTGTGCACCAGGCCTCTAGTTTTATTCTATTACAATAACTCAACAATGACAAAGTTATAGAATCTGACACAATTTCCTCATATTGTAACCTGATGCAGTCTAGACTGGAGAAAATATTTAAAATAAACTAGATGAGTATTCAACACCTATGCAATAAGTTCAAAAATTAAGGATGAGAATGGAAAACCCCTACCCCATACACACAGCTTGTGAACCAAAGATTGAAACTCTCTAACCCCTTCCCCAACAACTTGTTTTCTACAACACATTAACATGTTGTCTTTATTATTATTATACCTTTACTAACCCAGGAAACTCTTGCCCAGGCAAATAACTGGATTATTCATTATAGGCACTCCCTAAAAAGAGCCTTTACCTCTTCAACAGGAAGCATCAACAGACAGTTAACCAGAAGGATCTACAATTACTCACTTCGAAATCTTTTTCTTGCTGTTTTCAATCCTAAGCTGTTATATCATTATCCTTACCCAATCAAGCCTGCTCACTGAAAGACCACCTTAAATCAAACTTCCAATTTTCAATAAAATATGACCTTGCTCTGTCTATTGTTTATTGCCTTGCGACAATAAGAATAAGCGCAGCTTAGTCTTAGTTACAGGTTGAATTAGTGACATTCGGAGAACCAGCCCCTGACAAGTGTTTAGTATGACTCTCACAATAAACTAAAATGATTGGAGACTAAAATATGGCCTTTAAGGGATCAGTGGCTCTCAGTGTTTAAATAGTTCTACATCTGAACATTTAAATTTCTACCTGGCCCAGCATTGGCCACAGAATGTTCTCTCAGTTATTAAGAGGTATTACTTGCTTTAAAGAAAAAAGTTTCCATAGTCAAACAATTTGAGAACTGCTCAGTTAAGGATAAAACCCATTATTTCTTTACTGCATGATTTCTCGGGGCCTTTAGTATACTACTAAGTTTGTTTTGTTTTGTTTTTTTAAATCCAAAAGGGAGTTATCAATATACAGCCTTTGCAAAATATATTTGAATGTTTTGTCCTAAAGCAGCTCACTAGATTCTCACTGAATACAAACGGATGAAGGACAGTTTTATTTAACTTAACCTTCCACCCTGCCCTTTATCCATAGGCCACTGCAGGAGAATATGGCCAGAAAGTAAGCTAAATGGAAATAGCTGTCTTGGCACTCAGCAATCAGCTCTGGGGAAATTTGGGGCAGCCTTGAGCTGTGTGGGCAGGTGAAGATGAAGGAAATGAATCAGCCTGAGTCTTGATGGCCTTAAAGGATGAGGTCTGTGTGCCCGGAGCCATGCATAGGTGGTCCCAGCTCTCCCCCAGAAATGGAACGCTAGCCATCCGACATCCTGCTGGGAGTTCCTCAAGCCTTCCCACACTTCTGAGCACCAGGCACAAATTGGCTAAATATTCCAAGTTGCTGATCTTTGCTCAAAAGGAGGCCCTACCAGCATAAACCTGTCAGGTTACAATGAGGTGGCATGTGGCACACTCTGCTTCACTAACAGCTGAAATTCTCACGCTGCTATCTTTTTCACCGTGCCCTTCTACCCAGATCTCCACTGAAAGGACATTCTTTCAGTCTCTATTCACAAGTCTGGCTCCCCTGTTGGGGGGTTGAGGAGAGGAAATTGACAGTTACTGTGCATTTTCTTTGTGCCTGACAGGACATGGGCACTTCACATGCTTTATTTCATGTAATTCACACAACTACCAAAAAAATCATAATAGTGAACATTTATGCAGTGTTTACCCTGTGTTAGAAACTACTGCAAATGTTTTACATAATTGTGGTCACAGCAACTCTATGTGGTAGACACTATCACTACCCCCATTTGGCAAGTGAAGAAACTGAGGAATTCAGAGGTGAAGTCTCTTGTTTAAGGTCACAGAGGTGGTTAGTGGCAAAGCCAGATTTGAACACACTCCATATGTCTAACCACTCTACCATTATCTGCCATCATTTGTTTTGTTAGATGAGAAAACCAAAGCTCAAAGAAGTGAAGTGGCTCATTCAGAGGCACACAGGAAGTGGAAGAACAGGACTGGAATCTATGTCTGCCTAGTCTCAAGTCCCCCACCCCCCACCCCCCCTCTAGATCAATGGTTCCCAAAGCATGGTCCTGGACCAGCAGCATCAATATCCTTTGGGAACTTGTTAGAAATGCAACTTCTTGTGCTCAACTCCAGACCTAGTAAATCTAAAACTCTGATGTGGGGCCCGGAAGCCCTGCAGATGATCTGAGGGAGGCTAAAGTTTGAGAACCCTGCTCTACACTGAGCTGCCTTCTGTAGGGCATTAAAACTTGAGGTTTCCTTCAAGGGCCAGAGAGTCTTGCTGTCTATTGGTTAGGGACTCTGAGAAGTCAGAGAACCAGTACCTGCCACTACCTGCCTTGCTAAAAGACCGCTTGATAAGACCCAGCAGATTTCATTGGCTTGTCAATAGCCCAGCCTGTGGTTGTCTTTTTCCCCTTAACCATTCACAGAACAGGAAAAAAAAAAACAGCTTTGCTCTAGTCTCTGGTCAAGAGGAAGACCAGGTTCTCTCCTTGGCCATCCTTGACCATGACACTTGCTTCACAGATACAGAGATGCTCAATGTGTTTCAATCCAATGTTTTCTCACATTTGCTGCCAGCTCTGTCTGGACCTATCTGTAACCCTTCTTATCTCTCATCTCCTGCCTCTTCAGGAGAAACACTTATGTGGCAATGCCATCAGCTGACATGCTGCACTCCTAGTAAGTGCATTATGCAATGAAAAACTTCTTAGAGTTCTGGAACCAAATATTGCCCCCCTAAAGAGCAGTTCAGTAGCTACACTAATGCTTTCATCACCCACTGCTTCTATGAAATGTTTACAATCTCAGCTTTCCCCTGAATGGAACTGTTGTCAAGAGGTTCAGTGTATGTATAAGAGACAGACAGAATAATAAAGTGATTTTTATATAGGCTGAAAGGAAGTTCAGGAATTTTTGATGGTTCAAGATGGGAGCTGGAAAAGCCTTTGACTCGAGGACAAAGGACCACACAGTCCTTAATAAGAGCTATCCCCCAGGGGAAAGAGAGGGAGCCGCCAATAAGAGGGAAAGAAGCTAAACTGGCTCCAAGGTGCTTACTTGCAGTCAGGGATCAAAAGCAAACTACTCTTTAAAACCTGTTGGCCTCCTTTAATACAAATTAATTTGAGATCATTGAGTTTCTACAGGCCATGCGTTCCAATGCAGCATCAACATGGCCTGCTTCGGTTTACTTTAAGGTTGAGGGTGCAGACCTCCTGGTGGAAGAACATGCTGTGTACTGATTAGCTAGAGTTGCAAGGAGAGCTGCAGAGGAGCCAGCCAGATCTCATTCATCTCTGTTCTTGCCTCTTGGTTGGTTTCTGGGATCTGTTGGTTTGTTGGTTGGTTTTGTGCTTGATTTGAAATCTTGGTTTTTATTGCTCTACACCAAAACCAATTAGTACCAGAAAGGACACCACATTAAGAATCAGCAAGCCTGACCGTGGACGTTAGATTCAGGCAGAACATTCCACAGCTTATAATGTGTCTAGACCCTGGTGGGTTATCTTAAGAATTAAGTGAGAAAATGCATGTAAATACAAGCTGATAGCTATTATATTCTATTTGTACTCATCGAGAATTTAGTGGGTGCTTGTCTTTTCAGGGTCATAGAGGGGCTCTCCATGGAGGGCAGGTCTGGCTTGCACCGTCACCAGCTCCCCGACACAGCCCACTGAATTTGGACAAGCTCCTTACATATCTAAACTTCTGTATCTTTCATCTGAAGAAACACATCCCCCAAGGGGGTTGTGGGGAGCAAATGAAGGTGATCATCTGAAATTTTCAAACTTCTATGTCAAGCCAACAAAAGATAGCATAATAATTTGTTATATGAGTAGAATACATACTTTTAAGTTTCTAATTCTCATTCTGGTTGAACTTATACTTCTGTGGTATAATAGAACCCCTGGATTTGGAAATAGAAGGCCTGAATTTAGGTCCTGCTTCTGCAATTCTGTCATTCATTACCTGTGCAACTTTGGTCCAGTCACTTAACCTCCCAGGGCCTCAGTTTTCTTATTTGAGAACTAGGCTAACATTATCTACCCACAGGTTTTTGTAACAAAAACAGAAGTTGTTGGGGAGAGAGGAAGAAGAATGCATGTTGTGAAATGAACACTATCCAAGTGTGGTTGCTATTAACTTAGACTGGGCTCCCTCTGCCTCCTGAACCACTGCACCCTCCTCTTGGAAACAACAGCCTGGATTCCTCTTGTCAACCTAAGAGAACTGCCCAGAAGCATCACGGTTGGTGTGGGCATTTTGTAGAAATAGTAATTATAATAAAAGCCCCCACTTATTGGGCACTTAATGTGTGCCTAAACTAGGCTGAGCATTTCACATGTATTGCATCAAATAGCGCTTACAACTCTGAAAAGTAGGAATTACTCTTCCCAGTTTGCAGAGATGCTCAGAGAGGTAATTGTCCAGAAGTCACACACTAATAAGCTGAGATTTTGACCAACACCCAAGCCCGCAAGCTTAATCACTGTATATCACATTCTTTCCTCTTGTTTGCCCCTTGGAAGAGGAATGCAATCTATTTGGGTTGAAAATCCCAAGTCCTAACTCCTTGATCTTCATATTAAACTGCATGGAAAATGTTTAGCACACAAATTATGTGCTAAATTATGACCTGCTTTCTCACCCTCACTCCTCCCAAATGACTGCAGTGATTTAAAAAAATAAATAAATAAAAAATAAAACCTTGATGTAACCATCTCTGTTCCTCAACCTTAAGTGTTATAAAAAGTCTGAATCACAAAGGACAGATACTGTTTCTAGAATGATATCCCTTTGGTTAGTTCTAAGGTTTTTTAATATATTTGACATAAAATATTACACACACACACACACACACACATACACACAGTCTTTAAAGCTTTCTTCTTTTTCCACAAAAGCAGCAGAGAACATTTTTCCCAGGACCGGAGCTCAAGATAGTCCTGATACCAGATGCCTCCACAAGCTGGGCTGCTGTCAGTGGGACAGAGGAGCTGCCAAGAAGCCAGGCCATTTTCGCTCCACATTTGGTCTGAGGCCAGAGTGTTGTCTTTCAGCTTTTTTAGAAAGACCTCCTGGGGAGAGGTGGGCCCAGCCATGACTGTATGTGACCATCATGGCCCATAGGGTGTGGAAAAGAGGTAAAAGCCTTTTTAAATGGCCAAGATCTCACCTTTTTTCCAATGCAAAAAACAACAGCAACAAACAGAAACAGTCCAGATTAACCTTTGCTTAAGGAGATAGGGAGTCCTAGTTCAATATTGCAGATGACGCTAATCAACTTCTGGTGAGGACAACGTCCTAGTGCTGTGGTCCTTAACAGCGAGCCTTGACCCACGAGTTTGGTCACAGTTTGCTTATGCGTGTGCTATTCAAAGTGAGTCCCCAGGAATGTTGTGCTAAGGTTGGTAAGGACTCCTTGCCGAGGAGGCACACGCATGTGCAGCTCTCACTGCGTCAGTTTTGAAAGGAGATATTCAAAAGGGAATACGTTAATGGAATAGGAAAGGAGGCACTATTTTAAATCTTTGCTTTTTTCTATCACATTTTTACTTTTATAGGCTTCTGTAGAAGGATAAGGATGTATATCCTTGGCCTCCAGTATGGCATGGGGGCTGGAGACAGTAGAAAGGTAAATGCTTCAACTCATTGACATTCATTCAACAACTGTTTGGGGAGGGGGGGTCACTGTGTACCAGGTAAGGTGCCATGTTCTACAGATACAAATGACCAAGAGCAGGCACCACCGCTTCCCTCATGGAGCTTGGTATCTAGCATAGGAGATGGTCAACAATCATATAGCCACATGAATATATAAAAAATTGAAACTGTGACAAGTACTAAGAAGGAGTGGCCATGGTGCTTTGAGAGCCTATGTTAGAAGAATCTGACCTAGTCAGGGAGGTCACCAAAGGCTTCCCTGAGAAAGTAC
The DNA here is from genome assembly GCF_028538775.1 of Myotis yumanensis. Classification (NCBI taxonomy): domain Eukaryota; kingdom Metazoa; phylum Chordata; class Mammalia; order Chiroptera; family Vespertilionidae; genus Myotis; species Myotis yumanensis. The sequence continues at coordinate 125,863,024 of NW_027223754.1, read as the reverse complement.
TGCTTCCGCTACCTATAGGATGAGCAAAAGTGAACTAGGTAAAGGAATGGGGAGGAGGGTGTGAATTCCTGGCCAAGGGAACAGCACGTGCAAAGGCTTTGTGTTGAGAAGGAGTCATCTTGGTGGGAAGTCAGAAATATGAACTGAGGTCACCAGGAAAGCCCGACACTTCTGCCTCTAATCTCTAAATTCCCACCATTATTCAGGCATGCTTTGGGTTAAGATTGTTTTTCCCTTAAAGAGTTATTTGATGCTCAGGAGAATAACCTGTTAAGTCAAGTGAATGGTGTTATCTCTTCAATTTTCTTCCTTTCTTAATAGCCAAAAGTCCTTGAGGTAATGGCCACAAGTCCTTAAGATTTGTACAGGGATTTGAATGGTACTGAAGAAAAATAATATTCAATTAGCAAAATGATACCTTGCTAGCAGTCAGATATTTAATGAGGGGACTTTCTATGAAAATAGAAGAAAAACAAAGATTAATGGTTAGAAACCTAGTATCTGCATATGCAGAGGACAGCCAGTCACGATTTTTAAGCTTGAGCTTGAAGCATCTCTAGATGGTGGAGTCAGGATGGCAGTGAGCACCTGAAGAATCTCTCTGGTTTGCTGTTTGATGCTGCTGGGGATGGCATCAGTGTTCCAGTGAAATTTCCGAGTGGCACATACAGCAGAAGGCATGAAGACTTCCCAGATGTCATCTGTTGTAGTCTTTTTTGTTGTCATTGTTAATCCTCACCCAAGGATATTTTTCCCCTTGAATATTTTAGAGAGAATACAGGGAAGGAGTGGGAGGGAAGAAAAGAGTGAGAGAAACATCCATGGAGACACGTCAATTGGTTGCCTCCTGCATGCAGCCACCTGGGATAGAACCTGTAACCCAGATACAAGCCCTTGACATAGAATCAAACCCTCAACCCTTAGGTTCAAGGGCTAATGCTCTAACCACTTAGCCACACCAGCCAGGGCTGTAGTCTTTTTTTTTTTTTTTTACACATTTATATCAAGCAACCCAGCTTTAGCTTGCATAGCTTGGAAAATTTGGAAGTGTTAATTTTGAGTTATAGCTGGATATTGGAAGAAACTAGAAGAATTCAGGACTTAGCCAGAACTGGCAAAATGAGCTAGATAGAATCTGCAAGGGTGCACTATTGTTTTTTCATTGAAACAAAAAAAAAATTTCTTTCTATAATCACCTCCATTTCTATCAAAGATAAGCAAAGTAAGACTAATTTGTTTGAGAACTATGTCTGGTCTCATTAAACTTGGCCTGATTATTCACATCAGTGCACCAAGAGCTTGCATGGTCCATTTTGAGCTTGTTTTGCTAGAACTTTTCAGAAGGAATCCCAGATTGGACTTTGAAAATCTAGGAAATCAAGCCAAGAATACACTACCTCATTTTGCCTGTAATGCATACTAATTTGGCTGAATTCTTCTTTTCTCACTGCTCCCAAAATATCCTTAGTCACCTGCAAAGTGGGGAACCCTGTAAGCCAAATGCAGGCCAGCTTTTCCAAAGGGGGCTTTATAAGCATTGATTCCTTAAAGCCAACTTCAGTTCCTTAATGCTGTGCGGTCACGTCTGATTTGATGCACATCATTCGCAAACATGTCATTCCAATCTAAGCCTTGGTAACAATTGTGTCTTGTTACAAGAAGAACAGATTCTTATTGAACTTATGCAAAAAACTACATTGCTATGAAAATACGAATACTAAGAGTTTTCTCATTCTAGAGAGATCATATAGGAAGAAAAAAGAAATGTTTCAACTCTGTTTACAAAGGTATAGTATACAATATTGCTATAAGTTACAATAGTTTAAAAGGAAAAAAAGGGTTTCCTTAAATCTGGAAAACAAAACATTAAAGAACTAGCAATGTTTTAAAGAAAGGTCATTGAAAATTATAGTCATCCTTATCAGTTCACTCAGGCCCATGAATTAATTCTTGTTCTGCTTGATGTTGGCTTAGCATTTTATGAATCCATCAGCTTCTTCGTTAGCTCTAGAAATTCTTCCTCAACCTGGAAGAATGTATTCCAGTGATGCCACCATGGATCATTCTCACGCCTAAACCACTTTCAGGGGAGAGTCAGGGTAAAACAGTAACTGTCTGTGAAAGGCGAAGGGCTTAAAATGGCCTTGCTTAAAGTTCTGATGACAGTTCATTTGACAAAGAATAATTAGATATTTCTGTAACATACAACATTTTAACATAATAACTGGACAACAAGGGTATTGCAAATTTCTTATTTTTTAATTTATTAATTTTAGGGAGAGAGAGAGAGAGGGGGGGGGGGGATTTGCTGTGCACTTATTTATGCATTCATTGTTTGATTCATTCTGAACAGGGATAGAACTCACAATCTTGGCCTATCAGGATGATGCTCTAACCAACTGAGTTACCCAGCCAGGATCAGTATTGCGAATGTCTAATAACTTCATACAATTTCTGAAATATCTATATTAGTATCATAGATCCATGCACATATAACCTAAGAAGATTTATTATCACTTTTTTATGCAAAATTTCAGGTTTAATTTTTACTTATTCTGACATTGGTGGAAGCTGATGTCAAGAACTTAAAGGTAAGCAATAACTTTTGTTTTCTACCTTGTAGCTAAACAAAAAGTGCACACCTTGTGGCCTTTTCACTAGGGCTAGGCCAAACTTGCTTTTATACATTTCACATGAGAAAGCAGTATTACCCTTTCTTGAACAAAATGATCAGGTTACTGAAGGACCATCTTCAGAGGAAGTGTTTAATAAGCATATTTTGTTTAAATAAATCTTCCAGCAAAATGTGGAGGATTTAGTGCCTTTACTTAAGAGGAGGCTCTGTAGCATTATCTCAAAATTCTGCATCTCCTTTGGCTTGTTTCTCTCTTGGTTCCACCCAAGCCTTATTAATAGTTTGTTTCCTATCATCATCTCCATCTTCATACATTTTCTTACAACATTCATCAACCCCTCACTAGCCTGTTTCAGAGTCATAGGCGGGCTTTTCTTTCCCTTTTCAACTCCAGTTGGGAAGTCCTACTACGTGTTTTTTTGCTTTCTTTTTACACAAGATAATCCCCATATCTGTCTTAACTTTTTTGGAACTGCCTTCCACAGAAATGGGTTTCAAGTTCATGCTCATGGGGTTAATATTCCCATTTAAACTATTTACCAAAAGGTCAAGTGCTCTCTCTGTGACATGTACAAGCCTGGTCTCGGATGACCTCCAGTTAAGGTAATGTAGATTCTCACAAACTTGTCTGGCTGCTCCCACCCATAGTTACTGATTCCCACTGTATATCCCATCGTAATGGGAGCAGCCACCACAGCTGGGTTTTCATTGTCCATAGGTTCTCTTTCCTCTGTAATTTCTGCTGCATCTTGTTCTTGATTTTGGTCTGTCTTAGATTTTTCAGCTGTAAGTGCATCATGTACTCTTTTTCCAGTTACCTTTTCCAGAAGCACCTTCTCCTCTTCTAGATCCTTCTGCAGCTCTTCCCCAGCTGAAGCCATGGTCCGGTTGTGTTGGGCAAGGCCCGAGCTGCAGCGTGCCTGGGGATGAGCAGGAAACGCTGCCCCAGCTTGAGTGGCAGTGCCCATGGGCTCCTTCATCACTTCTTAGTTGACAATGCTGCCCACAAACTGCGCATAGCAAAGAAACCTAATTAGCCGAACATCTCTCTTTTACAAGGTGACAGATTTTCCAGGAGTGCTCTGGGAAACCTTAGTTTGATATCAGACTCCAGTTAGAATTGGATTTTGGAAAGTTGTCAAAAATGTCTAAAGGTGTGAACACTTGACTCCATAGGATCACAGGTCCCTGTGAAACCATACTTACCATTTAACCAAAGTGACAATTCAGAGATTTCCAAGGCAAATACAGAAAGTTAGTTATTAAAACTTAGCTCTTTTACTTGATGTTACAAGTAAATCAAGTACAAAATCAAACTTACTTGATTTTCTTAAGTAACCCAAGACCTGATAAAGACAGCACGAAGCACAGGAACTTCTCTAAGATGCAAACTGTTGGTTTCCTGGGCAGATAAATTAAAGGGAAAAGGAAAACCTTTTTCACAATTTCTTATTAAGAGCAGACTAATAATCTAAGAAAATGGTTTTGTTTCAAAGAGGGAAAACCAAGTTCTAGTCTTGCATCTGTGTACTATTAATACCAAGACTAATTTTTTAAAAACTCATACAAATAAATCCATCCAATGTTGGGCAGCATTGGCCACAAAAGAAAAAATTCCTTTTCTTGATTCCTTGTTGAAAAACCTTCCAAAAATAGTTTTTAATTTATTCATTTTTGTGATACTCTTTTCTTCTCTCATTCTGGAACAGTCGTTCTACATTCAAACAAAATTACTCTCCTTTTCCCCTAACAAAAATACATACTTCATGCCTTTCTTATTGTAAATACATCTTCTTTTCCTTATATGCAGAGGGTTTTTTCTTAACTGTTATTACTTCCAGTAGATTTATTTACAATTTAGACTTTTTAACTATTAATAATCTTAATTTTCAATGAAAACTAGAAGTGAGCAATTATGAACTGTCACAATTATTCTATAGCAAATATCTGAACATATCATTTTACAATTCTAGAGGCATATGTCTTTTTCATCGTAAAGATTCTCATATTTATTAACAGACCCATATATTTTAGCTTCTATGTACCATATAAAAACAAGATGCCGAAAGTAAATAAGCTTTATTTATATTCAGCAATTAATTTATTAATATGTCATCTTATTTGGAAATGATCTGGATATTCAATGAATACTCATCATTATTTCAACAGTATAGCTTTAAGGTTCAAGTTATCAAAAAAGCTTTTTATAATTATTTTTAGACATAGTATAAATCATAATTGTTGAAAAGTTTATCTATAAATTTGTATCCTATTTTAATCTATTTAATTCAGCTGTTCTTATAATTATGCTTGAATTGCTTATAAAAGTTTTAGGAAACATTAAACAAAAAAAGCCATTATCTTAAATTGTTTTTCTTGTTGACAAATCAGGAAAGTATCAATAAAAAATTAAACAAAGTTCTAAATTTAAAATATGGCTCTTCCCTTTTTTTTGGTTTTACTTATCATGTTCGACATGCATCAAGAAATTACTTTTTATTGTATATTTTGTTCTGAGGTTTGATTTATAGTGTTATAATCATAAATATGTAGTAGAGATCACATAAGCATGTTTGACTGGTAAATCTTGGTAAGAAAATAATGTACATCTGCATTACATTTAATGCTAAAAACTCTGAAGACATCCCTGTTTTATTTTACAAACAATTTTAAAACTACCTTTATTTACCAAAGAATATCCCAGATCAAGTGAATTAAAAAACAAAACAACAAAAAACTTGGGTTAATTTCTATATTTCTGAGAGTTTTAGGAAAACTTAGTTTATGTAAGTATTTATTTCCTTCTAAGCTAATTCTAATAGAACTCCATTGAGGATGTTTATAAATTAAATTGGTAATATTCAGAGATGGAAAAATATTGCATACATGTAGTTTACATGCATACATAAACATACAGGCAGATGCAAACAGAGATGTTACAGCTTTCATTCTACAATTTTAGTCATGAGTCAATAAAATATAGTAATAGTAACTCACGGGTTTATCTCCACTTTATATCTTTACTAAATTGCATTTCCAGCAAATAGGACAAGTGAAGGTTACCTGTGAGCCTATATTTGTGAAGACAGAATTCTAAGACTTTCTTTTGCCCTGATGTCTAATCTGATGGAGGCCGTGGACTAAGTCTTAGGGCAGTGACTGAGGAGTTATCTAGCAGTTCTCTGGATATCTCCAGTGCACATCTGAATAGACAAAATATTAATTTCTGCTTCTATATAGGTGGTGTTGTTTCTATTTTTAGCCTCAGGTGATTGCTTTTGGAGGTCCCAAGTCACCTGAGAGCCCCTGATGGAGGGTAAGGGGGGTTAAAATTCAAGTGGCAGCAGGGAGCTGAGAGGTTGAAGTGAGAAGAGTCTGGCAGGTGGCCAGAGGGATGGAGGAGACAGATGTGTGAAGCGGGACATATAAAAGTATTTAAGAGAACTGGAGGGAATACTGAAGATGGTAAGAGGAGGAAGTGGGCACAGACACAATGGGAAAAGAGTGGTCTTACAGGAACCAGTTTGGGGAGAATGTAAGTTTTGCAAGGAGGCCAATGAAGTTCCAAATTATCCTCAGCAAAATCATGTCAACAAGGAAAATAGCAGAGTTGGCAGAGCATCAGTCAGTAGAGGTTCAAGAAGGGGGTTTCAGTTGACTGAGAAGTTCTCACGGGAGAAGTAAAGTCCAATAGAGAGAATATAGAGGCATCCCGGAGAGCCTAAAAGAAGCGCTTCTAGACCAGAGTCAGGGAACAATCCCCACTCAGGAAAGAAAGCCAGGAAGAAGAGACTTCAGGCTCAGCAGGTCTTCTTCAAACAAGGAAGCCTGGGACTCTGACTCAGCTTCTGGGGTAGACTCAGAATCTTAGGAATCAAAATCTGCCCTTACCAGCTTCAACACATGTCTGCCTCGAGTGCTGGTTCAGGAATCAGATCCTCAGTCAAAGTGCTCCCTTGAGGTCCTGGGTGAGCAGTCTGGGATCCAGTGATGAATCTGATCCTGCCTGAGTCACAGCACCAAAACTACTAAGGGAAAAAAACCCATGACACTTGTTAAAGATGATAAGGCAGACTATTAGGACCATCACGATAGGTTAGAGAGCTCTGCAGTGAGATTTCGCAGTAGTGGAGAGAGATTGAGCTCAACTCTGAATGCAGCATGGCAAGTGGGAAGTTACAGCCAAGGAGCAGGGTGGGGCAGTGGATGGGAAATTACTAAGAAGCAAGAGGGGTAAGAAGGGTTCTGGCTAAACCCACCAAAGAGAATTCTTGTTGAAGACAGGCCAGGGTGATCAGACATCACCTGGAAAATGTTGGGGGATGAGGAACCAAGTCAGATACTGAGGGTGAGCAGATATTGAGGAGGGGCGGGGGCGGGGTTCTGGTAAAACTGACTTGCCAGAGTTCTTGCTAAAACTAAATTTGATGAGGAGCACACAAACGGGCCCAGGAGAAAGTTCAGGAGCCTGACTAAATTTTGGTCAAGCAAGGAATCTGTCAGTAGATTTATTTTTTTAAATATATTTTTATTGATTTCAAAAGGGAAGGGAGAAGAAGAGAGAGAGATAGAAACATCAATGATGAAAGAGAATCATTGACCAGCTGCCTCCTGCATGCCCCCTACTGGGGATCAAGCCCCCAACCCAGGCATGTGCCCTTGACTGGAATTGAACCCAGGACCCTTCAGTCCACAGGCCCATGCTCTACCTACTGAGCCAAACCAGCTAGGGCAGTAGATTTATTTTAAAGAGGAAAAGAATAACAAAAATGAGCAATGGGGGAATCTCAAAAACACTTCACATTTTTCTAAATTTAACTCAAGACCATCCTATCCGGCCAGGATTCATTAAAGGTCTCATCCCCAAAAAATCATGTAACCTTTCCTCTTCAGAGTAATTAACAATGCCTTTGGGGAAAGTTCATGAAAGGAAGCAATCCAATGAAAAGAGGGCAGTATCCCATGGCAGGAATGCCAATAACTCACCATAGTTTACCTAGGTCAAATGCCCCACCCTGAGTCATTTCCAGCAGCTCAAGTATCCTTGAAGGTTTTGTAGCTGACAAAGTATATTGATTTCAGTATTATTTCCCTACAATCTCATAACAGAAGTTTCTCCCCATGACCCATGATCGAGCAAGTAAATTATAGTGGCTTTTCAGTCAGTTAAGCCTGGGTTCAAATCCTTACTCTTCAACTTCACCATGGGCCCCTGGGAAGGTCTTATGACCTCCCTAAACCTTGTTTTCTTGATTGTAGACTGGGAATCGTAACTGTACCTGCCCCACAGAGCTGCTTTGATGGCAAGATATAATAATGCAGTAAAGTGCTTAGCCAATTGTCTGCCATGCGGTCAACATTTAATTAAGGGGGAAATTTTGAAAAGAAGGGATAGGTGCGGGGAGTTGACAAAGTCTTGAAAGAGTGTATGGTCTCTAAGATATAGACGTGCCATGGTCCCAAAGATACAGAAGTGTCAATAGCAGGAAAGAAAAAGGCTGAGGGTTCTGCCTGGAGAGGCCTATGGTGTTGAAATAGAACTTACAATTGAGACTTGAGTAGGGAAGGACATCTGCTTGGGGACTTCTGGTCAGAATGATGCTTAGGAAACTAGTAAGAGCTAAATAAGTGAAAGTAAATTAGAAAGTTGAACAAAAAGATGAAAGGAGAATGACCGACCGCCTTCCTGCCGATTATGAGCTGCGGCTCACAAGAGCTGCCTTGTTACCGCTGGATTCATTTCTTGCTGCAGTTTCTCAGCCTTGTTGAGCTTGGCCTTGGGTACTCAGCATTTTCGGGCTTGACCTGATTTTCTCCAGTAAGATTTTCTCTTTCTGGGGAAGAAAAAAAATGCAGTAAAAAAAAGGGAAACTATATAGTGAGAATGCCAAGGAATGTCTGAGAATATGAATCATGGGGAAGAGAGTTCTTGAATTTATCTTTCCCAACGTTATTTTTATCTAGGAGAAAGAGATTTCCTTCTTGTGCCCCTGTATGTACAATTTCTTTTTCTTTTTTCTATTAATATGGAATTGCTCGCGAATTTGCGTGTCATCCTTGCGCAGGGGCCATGCTCATCTCTGTATCGCTCCCATTTTAATGTATGTGCTGCTGAAGTGAGTGCAATTTCTTAACTTGCTTGTGAAGTTCCTGCTTGGGGAGAGGGAGAGAGGGAGAGAAAAATTGATCTGTTGCTCCACCCATCTATGAACATATAGACACTTTGAATACCTGTTTCTGTCTCTGTTGGCTCTTTCCTCCCACACCCATGTGGCTGTGAGAAGCATTTGAACAGGCCCCACAAACGGAGCTAATAATCCCACGAAGTTAGGTCTTGTGCATTTTGGAGGCTGAGGTATGAGGAATGGAGATTGTCAGCACAATACATGCAACCGCTCCTGGCGTTCTGGATGTTGCAGCTCATTAGCTGTAGTAACACCTCAAGGAGTGGCCTGGTTTCCTGCCTCCCCAAGGCAACCAAGTGGGGAGGAAAAGAGAGCATCTGTACTGCGCCCCACACATCCCCATCCAGGGACGCACTGCTCGCCTCAGGCATCCAACAGCCCCACGGAGGAACCGTGGGCCAACCTCCCGCCCCATGTTACAGGAAGCAGGACGAGAAAAGGGAGTGGCTGCAAGTTTGAATGTCAGGACCACCTGATGCACTGCAGATTCTAGGGTCCCCTTGATCCGCAGGATAGGCTAACAGGATAGACTAACAGTAGTATAGAAACATATTTTATGTTTTGATGGAAAACCATGCATACCCCTCTATAGCATACCCTTCCAGGCTGTGAGATTCTAGCCTGTGCATTGTATTTAAATTATTTTGTAGGCAACTGATAGTGATTTAATTGATCCTCCTCTCCCAACCATCCTTAGCCCTTTGGAAAAAACAGTTTTATGTCCATTTGCAAATCACCCCAACATTTTATTTACTTGTATAAATCTGTGCTGTTTTGATTTTTTCCCCCTTTGAAACAATTGTTGAATAGTGTCTCCCAAAAATATATGTTGAAGTTCTAATTCCTAGTACCTGTGAATGGGACGTTATTTGGAAATAGGATCTTTGCAGATGAGGTCATTGGGGTGGCCAATATGACTATGTTCATATACAAAAGGTGAAATTTAGCCCAGCTCAGTGGTTGAGTGTAGACTTATGAACCAGGAGGTCACAGTTTGATTCCCGATCAGGGCACATGCCCAGGTTGCAGGTCAATCCCAATGTGGGGGGTGCGGGAGGCAGCCAATCAAAGATTCTCTCTCTCTCTCTCATCCTTTATGTTTCTATCTCTCACTCCTTCTCCCTTCCTCTCTGAAATCAATAAAAATATTTTTTAAGTTAAATTTGGACAAAGAGATGGGCTTGCACCCAAGGAGAGCCCCATGTGAAGAGGTCAGGGAGAGAAGGCACAGATCGAGGTAACACAAACACAAACTAAGGACGGCCAAGCACTGTCAGCAAACCACCAGCAGCCTGGAGAAAGGTATGGAGCAAACCCTCCCTCAGAAGGGACAAACCCTGTCAACATCCTGATCTCAGACTTCCAGCCCCCATTCTGTGAGAGAATACATTTGTGTCATTAAGCCACCCAGTTTGTGTTACTTTGCTATGGCAACTGTGGCAAACTAGTAAATCAGTTATACCATCTGGCTAGTTCCCTTGTATCATATGAATAAAATTATTTTTTTAATTAAATTTTATTGGAGTGACATTGGTCAACATGAACAGATAGGCTTTATGTGTGGATTTCTAAGTTACAAAATCGTATATAGCACCATGTGTCCACCACCCAAAGTCAAGTCTTCTCCTGTCGCCTCATATTAGGACCCCCTTCTCCCCCCAACTCCCGGTAACCCCCAGCAACCACTGCTGTTTGTGTTCATAAGTTTCAGTTTTATATCCCACATATGAGTGAAATTGTATGGTTCTTAGCTTTTTCGGTCTAACTTATTTCACTTAGTATAATGTTATCAAGATCCATCCATATTGTTGTAAATGATGCTATTTCATCCTTTCTCATGGCTGAGTAGTATTCCATTGTGTATACATACCACCATCTTCTTTATCCAGTCCTCTATCATAGGGCACTTTGGCTGTTTCCATGTCTTGGGCATCGTGAATAACGCTGTAATGAACATAAGGGTGCATATATCTTTGTATAAATGATTTTGAGTTTTTCGGGTATATACCCAGGAGTGGGGGCATTGGGTCATATGGCAGCTCTATTCTTAAGGTAAAAATAAATGAATGGGACTATATCAAATTGAACAGCTTCTGCACAGCAAAAGAAATGGACAACAAACAGGCAGCCAACTAGATGGGAGATGATAGTTGCAAACAGTAGCTCCAACAAAAGGTTCAATTTCCAAAATATATAAAGAACTCGTAAAACTTAACACCAGCCCTAGCCAGTTTGCCTCAGTGGATAGAGTGTCGGCCTACGGACTGAAGGGTCCCAGGTTTGATTCCAGTCAAGGGCACATGCCTGAGTTGTGGTCTCGATCCCCAGTAGGGGGCATGCAGGAGGTGGCCATCAATGATTTTCTCTCATCATTGATGTTTCTATCTCTCTCTCCCTCTCCCTTTCTCTCTGAAATCAATAAAGATATATTAAAAAACAAAATAAAGCAAAAAAACTTAACATCAAACAAATAAACAATCCAATCATAAAGTGGGCTGAGGACCTGAAAATACACCTCTCCCAAGAAGTCATGCAAGCAGCCAATAGATATATGAAAAGATGTTCAACCTCACTGGCAATTAGGGAAATGCAAATTCAAACTACAATGAGATACCACCTCACACCTGTTAGAGTGGCCATTATCAACAAGACAAGCAATAACAAGTGTTGGAGAGGTTGTGGATAAAAAGGAACCCTCATTCACTGCTGGTGGGAATGTAGACTGGTATAACCACTATGGAAAGCAGTCTGGCTATTCCTCAAAAAAGTAAAATTTTAACACTTGTTCATTTTATATCTGTATTAAAGTCACGAGTTTACCTTTTCCTGGAAATTACCTCTCAGTAAGATAAATGGATCTTCTGTTGTCCCTCTCCATTCATAAAGACTTCTCAGCCAGGACAATTGCTCAGTAGTCTTTGTTTCATTGAGCTGTTGGGTTGCATAAAGGCATCACAGTATATCTTTTTAAAAACAACCCATAATTGGGAACTAACCTGATCGAATGGGCTGCCTCCCCTCATTCAGATAAAGGATGGACGGAAATGAAGCTCTCGCAGCTGCCAGGCTCTGTGCTGAGCACTTGATACTCTGCAGGTCATTTTTTAAATGCCTACCCATCAGTCACCCGCCTCCTTCAGTGGTAAAAGAGCTCCAGTGTTGGAGCAGTAGTGTTCCCCTTTCCCCCACTTCTCGGGGAAGGAGGCCTTATCCTGACTGCTCTAGGACTTCCAGGGGGTTAACCAGGCATGGCTGAGAGGAAGGGCCAGAGGAAGAGATTCCAAAAGTAAGGTCTCATGCTCTTAAAAGGAGCTATGTGAGGGAAAGCACACTCTTTTTATGAGTCTACACGTGATGCCAGAACCATGGCATCCATCTCGTGGTCACGAGAACAGCTAGCTTGACTAAGGGCCAAATTGGTCACACCAAATATGACAGAACAGAAAGAAGGAAATCCCTGGCTTCTTGATAGCAGTTTTGAGCCACTGAGCTAACCGAGGCTAAAACTGGTCTTCCTTGAGACTTCCTGGAATGTGAGAAGTAAGTATTGAAGCAAGTCGAATGAGAGTTTTCTCTTCCCTACATCCAAAAGCATCCTGTACCCTATAAGAGATCTTTGAACATTCTCATTTTACTGATGAGAACCTGAGGTTCAGAGAATTTATAACTGGCATCCAAGGTAACCTATCCAAGGTCACCCATAAGACAAAATTTGTATCCAACTCAAAATCCAAACCCATCCTCTCTCCACTACCATTTACCTCTTCTATGTTTATTATCGGTCACTGAAAAAAAAAAAAAAAGACTAATTTCTTCTTGTTTTTTGTTTGTTAAAGTGTCATAAGAGGCCATAGAGCATAGTCGGTAAGGGCAAACTAGGTGTTGGACAGATCTGGGTTTAAATCTGTCTCTATGTGACCTTAGGCAAGTCACTTAACCCCTTTAAGCCTCAGTTTGCTCATATAGAAGGGGATAGAAATTACTATAATATAAGGTTGTGATGAGGATGAAATAAAACTACAGACATAAAGTACTTATCACAGATCCTGGCACATTATACATGCACAGAACAAAATTGGTTCCTATTATTGTGCCCTGCAATGCTACCCTCCCTCTTAAATAGACAGCTGGCATTTTTATTGTGAAGAGAACATCCTGTTCCCCATGCACAGAGTGGTGTCAACTTGACTCCAGACTCGGCAGGGTCTCCCCTCACCCTGCTAAGACCGTGAGCCCCTCCTCTTCCTGCCCAGCCAGCACCATCAAAAGAGCCCAGCTCCCCGGGAGCCGCTGGCATTCCTTGGTGGAGCCCGGCCTGGTTTTGTCTCTACTCACATTACCGCCCCCCTCCGGGCTCCGAGAGCTTTGATGTTCACGTGGCTGCCTGGCAGGGGCAGGAGGATAAAACCCTACTTGTTCCCTCTCTCTACAATAAGACCTTTGGCAATTTAGAGGGACAGCGAGATAAAAGACTGGGGGTTTTTTCTTTCTTTTTATTTTTTTTTTTCAACAACAAATGGTGGTTTGTCTTTACCAGCTGCTCCTTCAGAGCCACCCCAGCATCAAAGAGCATGAAATCTGCAAGAAGCCAAGGCAGGGGAGATCTATCCCACCCTGTGGGGAATTCGCCTGCCCACAAGACAAACAGAATTCGGGCCTGTGTGCAGTGTGTCCCACTGGGGTGATCTAACCTCACACTCCCACCCCATCCCCAAAACTTTGTTTTCTTAGCGTTCACACTGTGCCACTTTAGGCTTGGCACACAGACAAGAGAGGGACAGGGAGGGACCTGGAGAAAGGAAAGCTCAGCTTGTCTCGTGGGTAAATCTTGAGTTGATTTGACATCCTCCAGTCCAGAGGGCTTAATGTGGGCAGGCTGTGTATATAGAACATTCAGGCTCTGCTCCACGTCCACGTGACCACGTGCAAGTGGAGGAGGAAAGAGAATAATCCACCTGCATGACAATGAGGCCTATTGTTTTTCATGATGCCCTATGTGTCAGGTCCTGTGCACTCTATCAGGTAGGTAGGTAGACTACTTTCCCCGTTTTACAGATGTAGAAGCTGAAGTCAGTTTTCCAAAGTCACATCCTAAGGGGCAGGGGCAGGAATTAGATCTGCACCAAATTCAGACCTGCACCAAAGTGTGCGTTCTTAACCAGAGATAATAGTCTGCTTTCCGCAAGGAGTGACTTTGAAAACTGTCAAGCGAGACACACTTGTAGGACATGTGTTACTCATTGAGTTGTGCCTCCAAAAAAAGATGTTAAAGACCCCAGTACCTGTGAAGGTGACCTTGTTTGGAAATAGGGTCTTTGCAGATGTAATAAAGTTAAACTGAGGACGTACTGGATTAGCGTGGACCTTAATCCAATGGCTGGTGTCCTTATAACGGAAGGGGGATTTGTATACAGAATCTGCACAGAGGAACGAAGACAGCCATGTGGGGCAGAGGCAGGTACTGGAGTGATGCTGACACAGGTCACGGAATGCCAAGGACTGCCAGCAACCACCGGAAATGAGGACGAGGTGAGGAAGGGCCTTCTCCTAGGGCAGTGGTTCTCAACCTTCCTAATGCCGAGACCCTTTACTACAGTTCCTCATGTTGTGGTGTCCCCCAACCATAAAATTATTTTCGTTGCTACTTCATAACTGTAATTTTGCTACTGTTATGAATTGTAATGTAAATATCTGATATGCAGGGTATATTTGCATTGTTACAAATTGAACATAATTAAAGCATAGTGATTAATCACAAAAAACAATATGTAATTATATATGTGTTTTCTGATGGTCTTAGGCGACCCCTGTGAAAGGGTCGTTCGACCCCCAAAGGGGTCTCGACCCACAGGTTGAGAACCGCTGTCCTAGGGCCTTCGAGAGAACACAGCTCTGCCAACATCTTGATTTTGGACTTCTGGACTCCAGAGCTGTGAGAGAATAAACTTCTGTTGTTTCAAGCCATCAAGTTTGTGGTACTGTATTAAGGTAGCCCTAGGAAACTAATGAAGCATCTCTCTTTGTGAGGTTGGAGAGAGAGAGAGAGTTGGAAGGGGGGTGGGAGCAGGGAGCGAGGATGCTATTGTGAAGTAAGGGATGAGAAAGAAAAGGTGAACTGGAACCAAGTTTGATGGCTCAGCTCCTTGAAAGTGAGAAGAGTGAAAGAAAGTTCCGACACTGCCTGCCAGCGAGGGGAGGGATTGGGAAAAAGCAGATGCTGCCATAGTTGGCCCAGTGACAATGACCTTGCCCCACACCACCACGCCAGCCTTCTCACACCTCAACAGGGCTCTTACATCAGACTCTTCTTCGGTTACTACACTCAGGGAACATGTATTTAGCACTCACAAAGTGACTGGTGCTGAAGAGGCTGGGGATGAGGGCCAGAGAGCAGCATAAGGAACAAGGATCTAGGAGCCTCACAGTTTATTTAGCCTGGTGGTTCTTCACCTCTCTGTCATCCTAGAAAGTGTGTACTCCAACCTTTAGCCCATCCCAAGTTGGATGGGGCATTCACCCCCTCGCTGGGCCCTTTCCCACCCCTTTATCATAATGCGTGGGCATTGCCCGGCCAGCGTGGCTCAGTGTGGTTGAGCATCGACCTACAAACCAGGAGATCACAGGTCCATTCCCAATCAGGGCACATGTCGGGTTGTGGGTGGGCTAGATCCCCAGTGTGGGGAGTGCAGGAGGCAACTGATGGATGAATCTCACTCATCATTGATGTTTCTATCTCTCTCTCCCTCACCCTTCCTCTCTGAAATCAATAAAAATATATTTTAAAATAATAATAATACTTGGGCATTGTACTGTGTTTCTCTTTATATATTTGTATACAGAGACAGGTAGATGATAGATAAATGGATGGAGAGAGAGAGAGAGAGAGAGAGAGAGAGAGAGAGAGAATAAACAGGTGATAGATAGATAGATAGATAGATAGATAGATAGATAGATAATAGATAGATAGATAGAATGGCTCCTCCATTAGGTTGTGAGCTTCTGGAAGGCAAGGCAGCATCCTGTTCAATTCTGCCTGGTCAGTGCCTTCACAGATCTTGCTGATAGTAGTTGATAGTAAATAGTTGATCAATAAATGTCCAGGGTATTCTAAAACAAAAAGATTTTTAAGTAATTGAAAAATAGGCAAAGGACATAAATGCACGAATGACAGAATGAAGAAATATAAATGGCTCTTAGTCACATGGAAAGATGCTCAACTCTAGTCATAGCAAGAGGCATACAAGTTAAAGCTACACTGAGACAATGTCTCACCTCTCAGGCTGGCAAAGGTGACAAGATATTGTGTTGGGAGGCTGTGGACACTAGCAGACTCATTGGTGCTCACAGGTGTGCAACAGATAACTGTAAGGAGGTCAATTAGGCAAGGTCTATCAAAATTACAAGTATGTTTCCCCGGGGGAGTATTACAAATATTACAAAATTACAATATGCCACCTCTGGGGAGATCTGCAGTGCAGCTCACAGCTACACCAGCAAACATAAAACTGGAGCGTGTGCAGCATTGTTTGCAAGAGCAAAAGATCTGAAGCAATTCAAGGGCCCTTCTCTGGAGGACTGGGAAAATAAACTGTGGTGCTTGAATAAGAACGAAGAAGATAAAGACTTTATTCATATGCGCTTAATTTGCATTAAGAGACACTGGGAGGAGTCACGTGAAACTAATGACTGTAGTTCCCTAGGTGGGAGCAGGAAGCAGGGTAAGTAGCTGGGGAGGGAGCAAGATTACTCAAGTCATGTTTTCACATCATTTTTATTCATGTATTTCCTAGTCAAAAATAATAATAAATAAAGATTAAAAACAAAAAGCATGTAATATCATG
This sequence comes from Myotis yumanensis, assembly GCF_028538775.1. Taxonomy (NCBI): domain Eukaryota; kingdom Metazoa; phylum Chordata; class Mammalia; order Chiroptera; family Vespertilionidae; genus Myotis; species Myotis yumanensis. Next base: position 125,846,363 of record NW_027223754.1, on the reverse strand, counting down.
TAAGGTTTAGATAATATTGTTGGAAAGGTCTCTTGAACACTGCAGGCAGGCACATGAGGAAAAAATAAAAAACACTCGAAACTCAAAATAAATTAAAATTTCAAAATACCTTGAAATGTATCCACTTGGTCAACCAATTTCCTGGAAGATTAAAGATGAGATCTATTTTCCTTAAGAACAAAAACTGCGGTGAAAAACAATACCAGTCAAAAGCCCTTCAGCTATCTGAAGGAAAAGTCCCATTGCCCACTGTGGGGAATTTCATAGCTCAGGACACGATTTGCCTAGCTACTCAGTTCTCTCATTTTCCCCCTGCCAATCCCACTGGAATTCCACTTATTTCCTACTTTCAGCCTTCCCTAGCCATGTTCAGCCTCTTTCTCAGACCCAGTATCCTCACATACCTTGACTTCTTCACACTCCACCGAATTCCATCAAAGCCTGGCTCCATACACCCTTCAGATTTTTAATTAAAAACTTAGATGCCTCATGGAAGTGAAATGCCCTGCCCAACCCAAGACACTATGACTCATTAAACCCTATGGAAGATAGACACCATCATAATGCATTTTATCAGCATTTTCAGATGGAAAAATAAATAAAAAGGGCCTAGAGAACAGAGCACTTTGTCCAAGGTTATGCTGTGAGGGGCGGTGGGGCCAGGATGGAAATGAAGCACTCTGACTTAAGAGCCCACTCTCACCAGTGCTGCCTCCCTAGATGCCCCCAAATACTTTATAGTCTCTAGGCCAGTGGTTCTCAACCTTCCTAATGCCGCAACCCTTTAATACAGTTCCTCATGTTGTGGTGACCCCCAATTTCATTGTTACAAATTGAACATAGTTAAAGCACAGTGATTAATCACAAAAACAACATGTAATTATATATGTGTTTTCCGATGGTCTTAGGTGACCCCTGTGAAAGGGTCGTTCGGGCCCCAAAGGGGTCGCGACCCACAGGTTGAGAACTGCTGCTCTAGGCCTTTACTTCTACTTATCAACCCACCATTCATGCATTCATTTATTCCTCAAACATCCATGGCCGCCTATTGTATACCAGACACTGTGCTAAGTGAAGGGGATACAGAGATTAAGGAGACATGGTCCTTAACTCTGAAAAGCTTACAGTCCAGAGAGAATCCACACAAGTAAACATACAGACCCACAGACAGGAGGTTCTGCAATCCGAGCTAGGAAAGGACCCCCAGACCACTTGTATACATATCTCTTTTGCTTTTCCTCCTCTGCTCAGGAAGTCTTCATTTGGGGTCCTGCATGTATAACAACTGAAAATCAACTTTATGAGGATTCTTCCTGGTGAAGTAAGAAACCCAAACAGACTGACGTGCTAACAACTATCAGATTTGGTCATGGGGTCTGCTCTCTTGTAGCGGACAGTTTTATGAATGTTGTTTCATGTTGAAACAAAAACAAAAGTATTGTGTATTTTTACTTCTTACCACAAGAATCCAGTTTGAAAACAAAACAGAAAGGAGATCTAATCTGATACTTCTCAGAGTAGAATTCAGAGAAGCGAGCAGAAAGAAGAGCCCTGAGATCTTACCTATTGCCCTTAAATGTCCTCTTCTGTATCACAGTCCAAAGGACTCATGTTCCTAGCACCATTGTGCTGACCAAGCTAGAAAGGACTGCCTGCTCACTAGATATGCAGGCTTCCCTGTGATCTACTCAGTCTCTACAGGACAGGAGTTACTACCCATGTTCCACCCCTACCCCTCTCCCAACAAAGCATCAAAACTAGTCACACACACCTGGGTTGAAAGGCTGTAACCTTAGGCATGACCCAAATTCAAAGTCCTCTTGGGGCACACTCATAACCAGAAGTCACTGCTGACTGACCTCTGCATGCACACCCATCAGCTCAGCTCCTGAACTAATAGTGATATATGCAGAGCCCTGGCCTGCTCTGCCCAACACTTATTTCTGCAACCATCAGCCTGGCCTCTTGTGCTGCCGAGTGGCAGGGAGAACAGGCAGGCTCTGAGACCTGAGAAGAGAGGGACCCGAAAGAGATAGGGATTGTTCCACCTGCAGTCACACAGGCTGAGGTTAGGGTTCACTCCAGGCATGGGATGCAGAGGAAGTACAGGTAAAAGAAATGCTATGGGGTTTTTTAATGTATCTTTATTTTTTATATTTTTTTCTAAATTTTATTTTTCAATTACAGTTGACATACAATATTATATTAGTTTTAGGTGTACAACATACTGATTCAACATTTATATAACTTATAGAGTGGTCAACCTGGTAAGTCTAGTACCCATCTGACACCATACATAGTTATTACAATATTATTGATATACACTAGGCTGTACTTTTCACCCCCGTGACTGTATTTATAACTGGCAATTTGCACATCTTAATCCCTTCCCCTTTTCTGCCCATTCCCCCAACCCCCTCAAATCTGGCAACTATCAAAATGGTCTCTGTATCTATGAGTTTTTTCTGGTTTGTTTTGTTTGTTTGGTTGGTTGGTTTTGGTTTTTTAGATTCTACAAATAAGTGAAATCATGTGGTATTTGTCTTTCTCAGTCTGTCTTCTTTTACTTAGTATAATACCCTCTAGGTCCATCCATATTGTTGCAGATGGAAAGACTTTATCTTTATGGCTGAGTAATATTCCATTTTATATATGTACCACATCTTCTTTATCTACTCACCTATCAATAGACACTGGGGTTGCTTCCATATCTTGGCTATCATAAATAATGCTGCAATGAACACAGAAATGCATGCATCTTTTTGAATTAGTGCTTTGGGTTTCTTTGGCTAAATACCCAGAAGTGAAATTGCTGAGTCCTTCATTGTCTCTTATTATAGCCTTTATTTTATTTTATTTTTTAAAAATATATTTTATTGATTCTCCACAGAGAGGAAGGGAGAGGTACAGAGAGTTAGAAACATCGATGAGAGAAAAACATCGATCAGCTGCCTCCTGCACACCCCGCACCGGGGATATGCCCACAACCAAGGCACATGCCCTCAACCGGAATCGAACCTGGGACCCTTCAGTCCGCAGGCCGATGCTCTATCCACTGAGCCAAACCAGTGAGGGCAGCCTTTATTTTAAAGTCTATTTTGTCTGATACAAGTATTGCTACCCCACCTTTTTTATTTTTTTCCATTTGCTTGAATATCTTTTTTCCATCTCTTTACTTTTAGTCGTTGTGTATCTTTCAATCTGAAGTGAGTCTCTTATAGGCAGCATATGTATGGATCTTATTTTCTTATTTATTCAGCTACCCTGTGTCATTCAATTGGAGCATTTAATCCATTTGCATTAACGTAGTTATTTGTAGGTATATAGTTATTGCCATTTTATTAGTCATACTTTTTATTTTTTTATTTTTCCTCTTAAAGAAGTCCCTTTAACATTTCTTGTAATACTTGTTTGGTGGTAATGAACTTCTTTAGCGTTTTCTTGTCTGGAAAGCTCTTTATCTCTCCTTAAATTCTAAATGATAGTGTTGCTAGATAGAGTAATCTTGGTTGTAGGTCCTTGCTTTTCGTCACTTTGAATATTTCATGCCAATCCCTTCTGGCCTGCAAAGTTTCTATTGAGAAATCAGGTGATAGCTTTATAGGAGCTCCCTTGTTGGTAAGTATTGCTTTTTACTTGCTGCTTTTTAAAAAATATATTTTTATTTATTTTAAACAGAGAAAGAGATAGAAATGTCAATGATGAGAGAGAATCATTGATCATCTGCCCCCTGCACATCCCTCACTGGGGATTGAGCCCACAACCTGGGCATGAGCCCCAGTTGGGAACTGAACTGTGACCTCCTGGTTTATAGGTCAACACTCAATCACAGAGCCACACTGGCCAGACTCTTGCTGCTTTTAAGATTCTCTCTTTGTCTTTAATCTTTGGCATTTTAATTATGATGGATCTTGGTGTGGGCCTCTTTGGGTTCACCTTGTTTGGGACTCTTTGTGCTTCCTGGACTTCTATGTCTATTTCCTTCACCAGGTTAAGGAAGTTTTCCAAATAGGTTTTCAAACATTATTTTTTCAAATAAGTTTTCAGTTCCTTGATCTCTCTCTCTTCTTCTGGTATTCCTATGATATAAATGTTGGTATGTTTGTTGTTGTCCCAGAGGCTCATTAAACTATCCTCATTTGGGGGGTTCTTTTTACTTTCAGCTATTTTGATTGCTACTTTTCAGCTATGTTTCCTGCTACTTTATCTTCCTAATCACTGATTTAATCTTCTAATCTAATTTACTATTGATCCCCTCTAATGCATTCTTTCACATATTTATTCTTCATTTCTGACTAGTTCTTTTTATGTCTTCTATCTCCATTTTTATGTTTTCTATCTCTTTGTTGAAGTTCTCACTGAGATCACTGAGCATCCTTATAACAATATTTTGAACTCTGCATCTGGTAGATTGCTTGTTCCATTTTGTTTAGTTACTTTTCTGGAATTTTGTTCTGTTCTTTCTCCCTTACTGGGTAGACATATTTCTTGGGATATATTTATTTTTCTTCTCATTTTGGCTACCTCCCTAGTTATCTCAATGTAGTCAATATGTCTCCAAGTCTTGGTAGAGTGGTCTTCTGTAGTAAGTGTCCTGTGGAGCCGAGTGGTTCATTCTCCCTGGACCAGGTGTTCCAAGTGTGTCCTTGTGTGGGTTGTGTGGGCCATCCTGTTGTAACTGAGTCTTGATCACTGTTGGGACATCAATGGGAGGGATTTACCTCTGGCTGATTGATTGTGAGGACTGGTTTGGACTATAGCAGAGGAGCTGTTGTTCAGGGCTGACCCCACAGAGCAGGATTTGCTTAGTGGGGTTCTGGTGCCTACTTAGACTGTGTGAAGGTGGTTGGCTGGTGCTCTGGTGTGTTCTGAGTCAGGCCACCAGGTGAATTCGTTCTGGAACCTCTTGGGAGGGGCTCTGGTGCAGACCAAGATCAGCTGTTGCCTTGGCTCTGCCCAGGGACACCCAGTATGAGCTACAAAGTGATCTGGAGATGGTTGCAGCTTGAACTGAGTTTGGAGGTGCCTGGGAGAGGCTACACTGTGAATCAGGGCTGGCTTCCACCAATGCCAAGCTTGAGGCTGCTTAGCAAGAGGTATGGGGCATGCCAAGGCCAGACGCTGCTTGTTTGCAGTTTGTGAACCTTTGAGAGATTTTAGGAAAATCTGCATTCATAAACCAGGACAGGCCATTTTTATGGGAAAGGCATTGGAAATGGCTTGAGTGTACTTGCAAGTTGAGTGAGGCGGTGTCTCAGGGAATCACCAGGCTGGGACAAAATATGTTAGCCAGGCTGATGGAGACTCAAATATGGTGCTGCCTGTGCCTACATGGGGAGAGGTCCGAAAAGGAACAATGGCTTCTGCCAGCACTTCTGTCTGGGAGAAAGTGGCTCCCCCACTCCTCACCCTGAAGCCAAACAATTCATCTCCTCCTTGTATGTCTCTGGCACCTTCCAAGCTGCTGCCCCAGTGCTGAAGCTCAGTGTTGAGTGAGTCCAAGTAAGTCCATGTGAAGTCCCTTCAAGAGGAATGCCTGGGACTCTAGCAGCTCTCTGTCTTACTCAGCCACAATCTCTGCTGGTTTTCACAGCCATAAGTTATGGGACTTCTCTTCCTGGCACTGAAACCTTGGGCTGGGGAGCCTCAGGGATGGACCTCCACAGCCAAGATATCCCTCCCAGTTTTTAATCAGCCTCATGTGGGTGTGGTACCAGTCTCCGTGTGGCTTCTTCTTTATATCCTTAATTATAAGATTTCTGTTCAGCTATACTTCAGACGGTTCTCACTGATGGTTGTTCTATAGTTTAATTGTAATCTTGATGTGGTCATGCAGAAATGGTTCAGGTTGGAGGCAACCTGGTGACCTCAGAGACAGGCCAAGTCTGTAGTTAGATACCAGCTAAGCAAGAGCACCCAAATAATTTACTTTGAAAAGCAGCTACTATTTCCCACAAAGGACCCAGAAAATCACCTTGAGAGGGAACAGTCAGAAGTTCATGGGACTGGCCTATACTTTTGTATGGTTTAATAATGTTTTTAATTTTAAATACACAGAAGCAACGTGAGGTGAGGCACTTTATTCTTTCCCAAGCTAGAACCTCCCAAGCCTCTACTCTGGCCTGACCCATTAAACACCATCCAGATTTAACCTTAATGTGTCTCTAGATTGAGGGCCAGAAACCCAAATTCCTGCAGAGATCAGGCAGATTAGATACATGAGCACTTACGCCAGGTCGGGGTGTGGGTGAACTGGAACTCAGATGACAGCTGACAGCCAGCCCTAACCAATTGTTGCCATAGAGAAGCAGAATCAGTGTTGCTAGTCTGATTTTTTTAAATGTATATATAGAGAGATTTATTTTAAGGGATTGACTCACACAACTATCAAGGCTGGCAACTCTAAAATTCATATGACAGGCTGGAAATTCAGGTTATAGTTAGCATTTTGAGTCTGAATTCAGCAGGGCAACAATTTATTGTTGATAATTACTATGTAAGCATAATGTTAATCTTACTCAATCACCTTCAGCCATACTCAATGACAAAGAGAGATTTTGTTCTTCGAGAGGTGGAAGTGGATTTAAGTCCTTCATGCATATTTCCAGTATTGCTCATTCACATGGTCATATAATTATTTGTCTTCCTCCTCCAGTAGACTACAGGGTGTCATCAAAAGGTTGCCCACAGACCACAGACATCATAGAATGCCTGTTAGAAATTCAGGTTTCTGGCCACTTCTGATCTACTTTTTAAAAGAATATGTTTTTATTGATTTCAGAGAGAGGAAGGGAGAGGGAGAGAGAAATAGAAACATCAATGATGTGAGAGAATCATCGATCAGTTGCCTCCCGCACACCCCCTACTGGGGATCGAGCCAGCAACCCAGACATGTGTCCTGGCTGGGAATCAAACTGGGACCTCCTGGTTCATGGGTCAATGCTCAGCCACTGAGCCACACTGGTTGGGCAGGAAACGACACTTCTAACAAGCTCGCTCTTTTATTCTTGTGTATGCTAACATTTAAAAATCACTGGACAAAAATTGTTTTCTCATTTTTGTTACTCAGTAACCAAGGTCCCTAACACCTAGTGGGAGCTTAACAAATGTTGTACAAATTAATAAACAGTGTCACTAGTTTATCCTTGAGTTCTCTTGTGACATCATAATATTGAACTTGCAATCTTGATCTCTCTGTTTTCAGTGCTGAGCAACTGTTATACAGTCATCTGTGTTTGTGCCAGTTATTTGTGCCACTAGACTAGAAAATTCCTATACTTTTGTCATCCTTGTGTTCCCATCACTGAGTCCAATCACTGGCATATGCTAGGTGTTTAGCAAATACTTGTTGCATGAATAGACAGATGGAAGAATGAACAAGTAGACGGAGCTACCTGAATACAGACCACACACTGTCTTATTAAGTTGTGTAAACTTTTCCTTGCTAGGTAGCCCCTGAGGTTTTATAAGTTTCTCATCCTATATTACAGTAATTCATAATTGCTACAGAAAATATATATCGTGATGCCCATAATTCAGATTCATGCTATTTTGGAGATAACCTTGAATCCTCTTCAATGTATAAACAAAACTATGTAAATGCTTGGGTGCTTAAACTCTTACTATTTTTTTTAAATAAACTCTTTGTAACACCTCATAACCAATCCAGACCCAGTGTCAAGACACTCAGATTAAAAATAACTGCTGTAAGCCCTCACTGGTTTGGCTCAGTGGATAGAGCATTGGCCTGTGGACTGAGGGTCCTAGGTCTGATTCAGGTCAAGGGCACATGCCTGGTTGGGGATCGAGCCCTAGTAGGGGGCATGCAGGAGGCAACTGATCAATAAATCTCTCTCACCATTGATGTTTCTATCTCTCTCTCCCTTTCCCTTCCTCTCTGAAATCAATAAAAATATTTTTTTAAATAACTGCTGTAAATCATTTGACCTAAATCAGGAGGTAAAGATTTCTATTTCCAAAATGACCAAAATTATTAAAGACTGACAATACCAAGTGTTAGTAAAGATGGCTAGTGGAAAACTCATATCTAGGCAACAGAAATACATTTGCCCACAAAAAAAAAACTTGTACATGAATGTTTATAACAGATCAATTTATAACAGACTAAAATGTTCCTCAACAAAGAAAGGATAAGAAAGTGTAATATCTTTATATAATGAGATATTACTTAGCAATAGAAAGAAACAGCCCTGGCCAATGTGGCTCAGTCGGTTGAAGCGTTATCTTGTACATCAGGTTTGAATCCCAATCAAGGCACATATCCAGGCTGTGGGTTTGATCCCTGGGCGCATATGGGAGGCAACTAATTGATGTTTCTCTTTTACTTCAATCTCTCTCTCTCTCTCTCTCTCTCTCTCTTGTCAATGAAAAACATATCCTCAGGTAAGGATTTTTTAAAAAGAAACAAACTACTGCTATACAAAACAACACAAACACATCTCACACTCATTCTATATAACTCCATGTATAAAAAGTTCAGAAAAGGCAAGACTAGTTTGTAGTGATAGAAATCAGAAGAATGGTTTTCTCTGCAAAAGGGCACATATTGACCAGAAAAGGATACAAAGGAACTTTCCAGGTGAGAGAAATGTTATATATCTTGATTTGGCAATTGTTACATTAGTGTCCTGGTAATCATTTGTCAGAAGTCACTGAATTATTCATTTAAGACCTATGCATTTTCCTGCATATAAAATATATCTCATTTTTAAAAATTGTGTTTTCTCCACTGGCCAGAAATATCAAAGCACAATTAATCTTTTATGCATTGTGGTTTTATTTTGAGGAGCAATTTTTCATTTTGAGGAGCAAATCTAAGGCTTTAAACTGTCTCTGATTCCAGTCAGAAGAGTCACCCACATCTCAACTCAATGCCATCCTGTCACTCTACAGAGGTATTACAGACCAGTCACACACCCTTCCAGTGTGTGGTTTATGCAGGTGCCTGGCACCGTTCTGGCTCTTTATATCCATTAGTTGACTTAAATCTCACTTTTTTTAAATGTGCCGTGCAAATATTTAACAAACAAGAATCAAGGCCTAGATAGGCCAAGTGACTAGCCCAAGTTCACACAGCTAGTGAGTGATGTCACCAGGACTCAAACCCAGATGCCACTTCCATACTCTTTTCTCTCCCAATAAACACACACACACCTGAATCACAATTCATATATCGTTCCTATAGGCCAGGCACTCTTCTAAATGCTTTAAATGTATCATCTTCTTCTTTTTAATCCTCACCCAAGGATATATTTTTATTGATTTTAAAAAGAGGAAAGGAGAGAGAAAGAGAAACACTGATGTGAGAGAGAAACATTGATTGCTTACCTCCCGCAGGCACCCTGACCGGGGATCTAACCTGAAACCCAGGTATGTGCCCTGAGAGAAAATCAAACCCACAACCCTCTGGCACAGGGGACCGTGCTCCAACCAACTGAACCACCCGCCCAGGGCGATCTTTCCATTCTTTTATCATGAATCTGTGATAACAGTTCTTCCCGTGAGAGTTTAAGATAAATAAACAAAGCCTTTATAAAGGGCTCTGGAGCCCATGGAAAGTTTTAAATCATTGCCTGATTTGTCCTGCCTGGCTCGCACTCTCAAACCCATGTTTGCTTTGGAATCCAGAGACTGGAATAATCTACCGAGAGCAAATGAAGGAAGCCACACTGCATTTGTTGGCCAAAGGGCAAAGGGGGTGTTTCCTTCCCTTTGCTTAGGTGTTAAAACAAAATTCTCCATTATTCGACATACTGAAGTATTACCAGCATCTTTTCAAGGGAAGCAGATGCACTGGTTGCACTTCCAAATATAGAAGCTGAAAGCAATTAGCAGAGTGAAGAGAGTGATGAGCTCTATCATCTACAACCTTGGCTGCTCTTTCTAACCTTGGTCCTTAAGATGTAGTTTCTTATAGAATTTTTCACTCTCATCAGTGGTTTCTAAGAGTGAATTTCAAGTTTATACCGAAGCCAAGATTATTTCATTCTGATCTGTTAGAAATCACTAAGAACCCATCCAAAAATGCCAGAAAATTTCAAGTGACTCTCACATATACACTGAGCTTAATTTCCTACAGAAAGGCTTCATTAGAGTAATGTCTAAATCATTTACTTAACCTCCTGGCAAAACAGAAAACTTCTATGAGTAAGAATGATATTGTGCAGGACCAAGACTAAAACAGCTAAATAGCTGCTAATGTTTCTAGATGATCAACTGATTAAATGATGAAGAAAAAGGAAAAAACCACACATTATCACTACTTGAAAAAAAACGGGTTTCTGGTCCAATATACTTCCAATAATATCAATGCTCGGAAATTCATTTTGCATCATCCACAGAAAGTTCTCAAGATTTGGTCAACAAAATTGGAAGTTGGTTTCCAATCTGGTTTTTAAGTCCTAATCACATTTTCCATGAAAAATCGTTTGTATTTAAAGAGTTCATGATGATAATGCCTTAGATGTCAGCTATAAGCTGAAGAATCTTACCCCTCTCTTTGGCTTATGGAGAGAAGAAATAAAAGCTTCTCCCCAGATCTTATAACCTTCTGAGTTCCAATTCACAGTAACTATGATTCCCAGGATTGCAAATAGTCTTATAAATCTTGCCTTTTCTAACAGCTTTAACTTTTCCATTTTCTTAGATATTAGCAATAAAAGTACTATTGTGTAAATGTCCTTAAGATTTGGGCAAAGCTGTCACAAGATTCAAAATACGCAGTCCCTAACGGACAGGTAGCTTTTCATATGGTTAAAAGTTGTGAAGCAATTGCAAGAATGCGTAAAGAGAAAAGACAGAATAATAGAGATAAGGCAGAACCAAGGGGGGAAATGTTAAGTTTTAAAACACATGATTTTTGTTATGCAGGCAGTCTCAACCTGTGTAACTCACGCTGAAGTGTTTGTTTGTTTGTTTGTTTGTTTGTTTGTTTTTATTCTGGTTCTCCTTGGGGAAAAATCCACAGCAGCATAAATAAATAAATAAATAAATAAATAAATAAATAAATGAAAAGGGATGGGGGCCTTGGATACCGAAGGTTTCTCTTCCAGTTCCATTTTCCTAAGCCCAGAAACTCAAGCAGTAAAAAAAATTTGATAATATTAGCTACCAGTTATTGATGCTTAAAGTGGGCCAGACACTGGTCAAAGTGGTTTATGTGTATTACTCACTTAAGTGTGTGAGATGTGAAGTGTTTAAGGATGGGTTCCGGAACCACGTTGCTTGATTTTAACAGATCTCTCTTTCAGTTACTAGCTATACAATCCTGGGAAGGTGCCTCTTCTGTATAATCATTATACAATAGCATCTAACTCCTAGTTCACATGTGCAAATTAATGAGGTAATACTAAGGTTAAGTATGTAGAACAGTGTTTGTTTGGCACAAAGTAGATACTCAACTAATATTTGCTATTCTGATTCCCATTTTTATATTTGGGAGACTGAGAAGCAGAAAATCTGTTTGCTGGGGGGAAGGGAGGATGGAAGTGGGGAAGAGGACATAAATGGTGATGAAAAAAATAAAACAAAAAGAAAGAAAATCTGTTTGCTAAAGATTCCGTGATTAACATCTAATAATATCTGTCACTTTGTAAATATACTATACATTCTGTAATAACAAAGAGATCACTGTGAAAACACTTCTCCCTTTGGTATTTAAAATTATGCTTTACCTAAACTGAACAGAGAGTTCCAAGTGTACATTTCTAATGGAAAGCATTTAAGTAGCTGTCAATTGTCTTCCCCTTCCTCTTACAATCCTGGTTATAAAACCAAAGAACATAAAGAAATTATGCCAAATGATTAGAGACCTACATTCTTCAATTCTCTGATAACAATCACTTCACTGATCTGTAAAATGGACAGCCCAAACTGGTCCAGCCAGCAGGGCACTTTCAGGGTGAATTCTCCACTGTCCAAGGCCTGGATTACTGGCTGGGCAGCCTCAGAAGCTTGACACTGAGCAGAGGACACAGCCATCTATTAGGGACAGACTCCCTTTGGTCACGCTCATTACCAAGACCCACATATGAAATCAGAAAGCTGAAGAATTCATTACAAGGAGATATAACACACTAGATATCTGGACTGCGACTAGATTAGTTGATGGCTATATTCACTCCCTATGGACCAATCAGCATGAGGAACTGGATAATAATTGGAAGGCTACCTAATGAATGTAGAACCAGAAAGGCAGATTCTGCCATCTTCAGAGTAATCAGAATTTGAAGAGTTTATATCGAGGCCAGATGAGTCCAGACCTTGGTTCTGCAGAGAGCCCCTCCCAAACATAGTTCAGTTTGCCCCTCCTCTGAGACTAACCATCTTTCCCGAGGGCTATTTCTTTTTTTGTCTTTGTGAGTGACTTCAAGCCTATTATAGTCAAGCCATTGGGACGTACAAGCCAATCATCCTTTCAGGTAGTTTGCCTAAATGATCTGATTCCTTTTATGTTAGTTTCACAATTGAGCTCTCCTGTGAGGCAATCTCCTTTCCAAAGTTCAAAGCACATATTTCTCCCAAATACCAACAGTAAGATAATCACTGAGTCGAGCACAAAATAAATCCTCCATAAACAAAATCCCCTTTCTTAATGCCCCTCTTCCGAAGGTCAACAATCGTTTTGCCTCCTTGTGGTAGTAGGAAGTGTTCTTGGGGTGCGGGGAGGAGGCTGGCAAATCTAAGGGTCAGTTCATTCATTCACTCCTCTAACTTTTATTTACTGGGTGTCTATTATGTGCCAAGCACTGAGCAATGCACTGAGTCAACAGGATATGAAAAGACACATACTCTGCCTGCCCAGATCTCTGAGTGATGTGAAATGGATAGTAATTATTTACTGCAATCCCACCAGAAAAGGTAAAATTACAAATGGGGGAAAGTACCCTTAAGGAAAAAAGAAATACAATTCTTTGAGAAAACTAATGAGCTGACCCAACCAGGAGGGTTAAAAAGGTTTCCCGGAAGAAATGATATTCGAGCAGAGATTGAGAGGAGAGTTATAGGTACTAACTGGGAGATCAGAGAGTGACCAAGTGGGTTTGGGGACAGAAGGACAATGAGCCATTGGACAAAGCAATCATAAGACAGGTGGCAAAGGTAGGAAGGAGCTGGGTGGGCCAGGAAGGACGAGGCCAGCCAAAATACAGAGTTTGCTCTTTATCCCAGGATGGGGAGTTTTACGGTGAGTCAACGATTCTTGATCAGATTTGCAACTCTAAAGATTACTCTGCCGACAGAGTGGAGAATACATTGGAGGGGCTCAGGAGGAGGCTGGGAGACCACAGAAGTTCAGGCAAGAGATTCTGGTTCCTTTGTGATTAGTAAAGATGAAGAGAAATGAACAGGACTGAAATACTGCAAAAATAAGTGTTCATGAACAGTCGATGAGCAAGGAAATTTGTCCCACTGTGTCGACATATTACTCAGCAATAAAAAGGAATAAACTTTACTCAATAATGGGATAGAAACTAGGGGAGCAGCAAAGGGAATTGACCAGGAAGAGGGAGACACAAGGTAACTTCTGGGGGTGGAATCTGAATTATTTTGGTGATCACACGGACACACAAATTGGTCAAAACTCACCAAAATATACGTTTAAATGGTTACATTTTATTGTACATAAAGTATATTTCAATAAGGTTGATTTTATCTAGAAATCAGTGTAGCATAACTATGAAGTGTATGGGTTTCAGAATCATACAGACATGGGTTTGAATCCTAGCTCTACCATTAGTAATTGTGTCACTCTAGGAAAGTTGATAAAATGGGGAGGGGAAATGGCTGCTCTGAGGATCGAATCACCCAGTATAGCAGATTGCCAAATACAAAGGCAAGAGGGCTTACTATGTAAATTTCATTCCTTCATCCCGTGGGAGCATTAGGTCAAGGAATGAACATTTCTTGAGTGCTTCCTATTATTAGACATGTGCTAGGCCTGCAGATATTCTCATTTGATCCTAATGAAAACTCTAAGAGATGACCATTGTTCCTGTGGCTTTGAAACATAGACATCGCCTAGAAAGTGGTAACTTGACCAAGGTCATTCATCGAGTAAACATGGAGCCCGAGGTTCTTGAAACGGTGAGAGAATGCTACCTTCGACCCTCCCTCAGTGACCTGGGAGGAGACCCGGGGATCCTGACAGGGGATTGTTCAAAAGGCAGCACATAAACACGGGTGCTGCGAGAGGTGATCACAAATGGCACACAATTATTATTTTGCTTTTATTGTATTCATCGATGAAGTTCCTGTCTTTGTTTGGGCTGCTATAACAAAACAACACAGACTGGGTAACTTGTAAACAACAGGAATTTATTTCTCACTGTTCTGAAAGCTGGAAACCTAAGATCAGGGCACCAGCATGGTCAGGTGAGGGCCCACTTCCAGATTTCAGACTTCTCAATGTGTCCTCATGTGGTGGAAAGGGACAGGGAGCTCTCATTTCTGAGCGCTTCCCCTCACAACCTAATCACAAAGGCCCCACTCCTATTGCCATCACACTGGACGTGAGGATTTCAACACATGACTTTTCAGGGAACAGAAATATTCAGACCACAACAATCATCTTCCACTTATGGTGATGACTTACATTTCCTTTTTAAATAAATGTAAGTTTTTTAAGTGAGTCAAGTTAAAACTGTGAAGCGATTGATGGTATGAGCACTACTGGGACATACCAAAGTTGTGAAAAGAATTTAGAAATGACTGAAGCTTGAGAAAGACTGGACCAGCCCAAGCAGAGAAGTGCTAAGCCCTCAAGATGCCAGGAAGGCAGTCCAGGGAGGCAGAGAGGATTCAGGCTGGAGCTTTGGTGACTCCAAACAGCCTGAGAAGAGAGTTTATGCTCATGTCACTATCACTTCCCATTTCAGTGGTTTCAAGACATCTATGGACAAAGCCTGGACCCTGAAGAAGGAACAAAGATGGATAAGGGACATGGGAGGAGGGAAAGGGGGCCAGCGAGGAAGGGAGCTGGAGCGAATGGCACAGGTAGTGTGCTCTCAATGCCAGTTCAGGCACCAGTGCTATTATTTTTCCACTTCAGCTACAGCTTTGGGGGAAGGCCAAACAGCTGAAATCTTTTCTTAGAATCTCTTTCCTCTTTGAACTAGGGAGAATCTAGCTGTAAAATGATCCTTTTTAGAAAAAAAAAAAAGAATTAAAATAATGAATCTCCTTATACTCTCCACTTTGCTCTGTCACTGTCACAGGCGTCCTTTGGAGATGAGGCAAGAGACAATAGAGTAATTGTTCCCAGGAAAAGACAGTGACGCTCTGCTCACAGTATTTAAATCCACTGCCTCGTACACCACGTGTTGTGTTTCCTAAGCAAAACCTTTGCATAGCAGCTGGATGGCACACATGATATATTCTTCTTATAAGCCAGCACTGGGGTTATTTCCTAGTCTCATATTCAAACTAATCCTTAAGGGATTTTTAAAAGGCTTATGGAATTTATTCTATGCCATCTTTTCTCTCCTGTTTCTCTCAGAGGTCCTAGCATGTTCTAGCTTCAGATTCCGTCAAATTAACTTCTAATTAAAACCCCTAAATTCTGCTTAGATACTCATACCACCATGATCCTCAAACACACACTATCTGTGCCCAAGTTCTCAGGAGAAATGTCCTGGAAAGTTCCTATATTCACCTACGGAGGGAGCAGGAGGGAGGGAGGTTAAGAGCCTCTTCAGACCTGCAAATCAGTAGGGGGGGGGGGGGGGGGGGCGGGGAAGCGGGAAGCAGGACCGTAGGGATAAGACAGTGAGAGGTGGCCAGACGTCAGTATCAAACAACCAGGGAGAAAGAAGCAACCAACCCACATCGTATGGGTGGCACCTTTGGGGGTAAAGGGAGGGATTACTAACCAGGGAACTGTAGCATCACATGAGGTGATTATGGAGACTGTTTGGCTCAAAATGAATGCTGAATGAAGATTTGCTCATTGAAGCAGTAAACACATGAACGATTGCCTAAGCTAGAGGGGCCGTGGCAGGTTCAAGAGAGAGAAGACAGGGAGCTGAACACCCCCACCTCACCCCAGAGGCTTATTCCTATGCTTCTCCAGCTTTAGTCAAGTGTGGGTTGAAAGATGGAGGACACATCAGGCATCTCAGGGCCCATTGCCCAGACCTGTGTGTTAGATCAATATGAGGCATGGCTTCTCTCCTCCTGCATTTTACAATAAAAGCCATGTAAGGCCCAAGGGCTTTCTACGACTAAAGAAGCTGAAATTCACTAAGAGATGAAAAGAAGATATGAGAAAAGGAGGGGAGATGAGAAGACATATGATAATTTCCATAAGAACTAGTAAGGGATTTTAAAGAATTGTCTGGTTATTGTCACAGATAGCATTTGTTGTTTCAGGGAGCATTTATTGAGAGGCTACTCCCCACCTCATGGCTGATGTAGCACAGGTGCCTGGTATGAACTGTGCTACATCAGAGAGAACTGGGCGAAGAGCCAGGAAATACAAACCTGAGCCCTGGCTCAGACACTCGGTGGCTTTGGGGAAGAGCATTGTAAGCAAAGAATAACTTGTGAGCCATCCAAGAGAGACAGGAAACAGCACATGAATTCAAGAAACTGTAAGTAGCATGGTGTTCAGTTAAAGTGTCAAGCAGGGATGGCAAGATCTCAGGCTGATACTTAGTAAGTGCCCAATAAAGATTTGTTGGATGAATGAATGAGAAATAGGCAAAAACAGATCAGAGAGGACCTTATATTCATTCTATGCTAAGAAACTTGAATTTGTTTTGTGGGCAACCGATAATCACCGACGGGAGAGGACTTTACTCAGCCTTTGGTTATAGTTAGGTGCCACGCTGTGTGGAAATTTAATTTAGGGGATAAGGGATGAGGCAAAAAGACAAGTTAAGAAGCAACGGTCCTACAGAGAAAAAGAGCAAAGGACTTGGAGGAATCAGGGCTATCACATACAGCACTTGGCCAGTGATTAGATGAAGGGGGTGAGTAGACTCATGGGCTCTTATGGTGATAAAGTCTTGATAGTAACACCAATTTATATAAAAAGTGCATGAAGAGTAGGTGTAGAGGAAAAGTGTTTTGTTTGGCTTTGAATTCGTTGAGTGGAACATCCAGGCAGAAATAAACCACTTAAATTAATAAACATTAAAATAACAAGCAATAAATATAAAATATACTTTTACTGAGACTTTCTCCTAGCCAAGAGCTGTTCTAAGCCCCCTATACATGTAAACTCATGTAATCTTTACAACAACCCCTATTACTAACGTCAGTTTTTAGAAAGTGAAATAAGGTACAGAGAGTTTAAGTAACTTCCCTAAATTCCCAGGCTGGTAGATGGCAGAGTCAGATTCAAACCCAGACCATCTAGCTCCAGATCCCCCTCTCTCAGCCTCTGTGTCTTCTGGTAAAAACAGGACTAAAAAAAATAATCAAATTAAAGTGATAATTTAATTTTTAAACATACAAAATGCAAGAATTTTAACAGTCAGATAATGAATGCTGTTATTGTTGGTGATTTAACACACTTAAATCTCAATCTACACTTAAATATACATCTGGTCTCCAAGCAAACAAAATGTGATATTATTTTTACATTCACTGGTCAAGTCTTACTTTTTTTATACAATTTATTTAGAGTACATTAATATCACATGTCATTTGTTAAATAGAAAAAAAGACAGAATTGGTCTTCATCCGTATTATAAATATTACAGAACATGTTAAGATATATTTCAATATAATCTTTAATAATATACCTTTTAAAATAGATTTTTAACTTAAAATTATCTCTTTACTGTCTAATTACTTTGCAAAAAATAATGCAATGATTTTTTTTTAATTCCTAAGAGTGTCCATGAGATTAAATATGTCTGAAATGGGTGTGAGCGTAAAGAGGTCAGGAACTATGGCTTGGCACCAAGGCAGAATTTCTGCCTCTTTAGGGCATGTTTCATAACCAAGAGACGTCCATGAACACTACAGTAAGAAAATATCTGAAGTCTTTTTCCATTGGAAGGATTGTGCTGGAGGGTTCGGCTTTGACTTGTACCCCGTAGTACATAACTGTGCATTACAGGGCGAAGCTCGCGGCTTCCTGGACATGCTCGGTTCCCAGGCTGGTAAGTGGCAGCATCAGGCTCAACCCCAGACTGTCTGGCTCCAAATCCCACTCTCAACCTCTGTGCAAATGGCTGTGTATTTGCCATTTAGGGAGGGCCCAGAGCTACTCTGTTAGAAACTCAGTGCTATTTCATCCTTCACAGATCAAGACATAGCCCTCTTTGAAAAACCAGGTTTAATAGAATGCACTCATGACACATTCTCAGAAAGGAAAGGAAACATTTTCACTTCCTTCCCTGGTTACCTAAGGCTTTAGCACATACTATAATCTCAACAGCAGCCAAAAGAAAGGTCTTTTCTCTTGACCCTTGGCTGATCCTTTCATTCACTTCCATGAATTTTCTCCCTCTTTCTGGCTATGGCATAAGTTTTGTTCCCTTGAGATTCAGCCTTCAATAGGAAGCTGAATTCAGGCAGATAACAGAGTAAACTATAGAGCTCATTCCTCACTATTGAGCACTTGATATATGGCTGCCATGACTGAGAAACAAATCTTTAATTGTATTTTTTTTTTATTTTAACTTTAACACTTACCATTTGAAGTTTTAAATTTAGTTATTGGTAAATTTCTGAGTATATTTGCAACAATTTGGGTATGTGAATCTATTTTTCGACTGTAAATATTCTGAAATCTGAATGCATATCATTTCCAATGAAAACTTAATCTCCAAAATGAGATGTGCTGTGTTAAACATACACCAGATTTTGAAGACTTGGTACAAAAAAAAGGAATGCCAAATGTCTCATTAATAATTTTTATGTTGATTACATGTCGAAATGAGAATATGTTAGCAATAGTGAACTGAATAATACATATTATTAAAAACAATTTCACATTTCTCTTACTTTTTAATGTTGGCTATTAGAACATTTTAAATTATGTATGTGGCTCATTATTTCTATTAGATGGTGCTTATCTACATCATGGGAAATAGCGTCAGAGAGAATCAGCCCCCACCCCCATACGCTGTCTGTATGACCTTAAGCAAACTATTTAACCTTTTTAAACCTATGTTTACTCATCTGTAAACTGGGGACATTTTTTCTATCTTCTGAATAGGCTGGTAGCAATTTTTACATGAGACAGTGAACAAAATGCTTACCACAGTTCCTGGCTCATCCTTAAATGTTCTATAAAAGTTCACTTTTATTATTGTTGTTGTTATCATTATTCTCTAAGAATCATCCACATGATTAGCAAAAGAGTGCATCAAAAACATGTTAGTTGCCTGTGGGTTGATTAGTATCTCATGATCAGATAAAGTAACCTCATTTTCCAAAGTAAAAATTGGGACTTGAAGTCAGATATAGGAGTTTTCTTATATTTGTGAATTTATTTACATGAAAGGGCACATTTTTAATTGATGGAATATTTTTATTGAAAACAATGAATTTATGTGAAACCTAGACTTTCCTGGAAAATCCAAGGCATGAGGTTTACTCCTAAAAAATATTGGTGCATAATATTTTAAAGAACTCAAACTCAGCAATTCTCCCTTTAGATTTAATTTTGAAAGCTAACGTTAATTTTATATCCACTTTTTTTGGATGGAGGCAAAATTTAAAACACTAAATAAATAGTCTGGGTATATTTAAGGACTTCTTCCAGAAAAATGGAGAAATACTTTTCCCTATTCTTCCTGCTAGGTACAACTAAAAACTCTAGACCTTATATATAAAACAAACATAAGTCTGACATGGAAGCATGGAACAGAATGCGGAATCTCAGAGGAAAGGTGGGGGAGGGAGGGAGGGTAGCTGGGTGGGTGAGTGGGAAATAATCAACTAAAGACCTTGTATGCATACATACATAACCCATGGACACAGACAATAGGGTGGTGAAGGCCTGGGGTGGGGGGAGGGTAAGTGGGCTGAAGGGGGTCAATAATAAAGATTTATAAAAAGTAAAATATTAAAAAAAAAAACACATAAGTCTGAAAGGTGGAAAGAAGGCAAACCATGGTTATGAATTCCCTGGGTTTTCTTATTGGCTCCTATATCCTGGACTTGGAGCTGGAGAAACTAGACACACAGAATGCCAGTGGGTACAGACAAAGAAGTCTGAAACAGCCTTCTTTTTCTACCCAAAGGACAAAAAAGAAAAAAAAGTCTAGCTAGATATAAAATTATTTGACAATAATAATTCTACTCCTACCAAAAGGTTTGAACCCACCTCACTCATGCCAGCCAAAATCCAGCAAGGAGTCTGAACTTTCAACTGCAATCATTGGGCAGCATTATCCTTCCCCACTGGGATGGTGTCAGGGGATGTCTAGTGGAGATTCAGGACTTTCACCACTGTCCATCAGGAATAAGGCCCCTCCAAGCCCTGTGGTATCAGTGGGACCACATCAGCAGCTGAAATTCTCACCCATGCCCAGCAGTAATGAGGAAGCCTTCTTGCCTTCAAGTGTCAACTGAGCTGAGTAGGGAACCTGGACTTCTACCCTCACTGGGCAAAAATGAAGAGGTGACTCCCCCTCACCCCAGCCAGAGTGGTATTAGAGGAAATCAGATAAAACAGAAAGTTACACAAGCTCCAGATTCTCATGACATAACACCCAAAATGTCCAGTTTTCAATAGAAAAATCACATAATAAGAATCAGGAAAATCTTAACTTGAATTTAAAAAGATAATCAATAGATGCCAACACCAAAATTAAAGAGATATTAGAGTTATCTGACAAATATTTTTAAGCTATCACAAAAATGTTTCAGTGAGGAATTATGAACATATTTGAAATAAGTGGAAAGAATAGAATGTCTCAGAAAAGAAATTGAAATTTTAAGGAAGAAGCAATTGGAAATGTAAGAACTGAAAAATATAATAACTGAAATTTAAAAAACAAAACAAACAAAAGCCTGGCCAGGTGTGGCTCAGTGGTTGAGCATCAACCCATGAAACAAGAGGTCAGCAGTTCGATTCCTGGTCAGGGCACATGCCCAGGTTGCAGGCTCAATCCACAGTGGGTGTGCAGGAGGCAGTTGATCGATGTTTCTATCGATCCCTCTCCCTTCCTCTCTCTCTAAAATCAATAAAAACATATTTTAGAAAATATTCACTGAATGGGCTTAATAGCAGAATGAAGGGGACAAAGGAAAGAAGCAGTAAATTTGAAAATAGAATAATAGAAGTTACCTAACCCAAACAACAGAAAGAAAATAGACTGAAAAAAATAAAAAAGCAACAGGAACCTGTGGACTATAACAAAAATATAATATTCATGTTGTTGAAGTCCCAGAAGAAGAAGAAAAGAATGAAGATGGGGCTGAAAAAGTATTTTTTATTATTATTATTAAATCTTTATTGTTCAGATTATTACATTGGTTCCTCTTTTTTCCCCCCCATAACTCCCCTCCTTCCAGCTCCCACCCCACCCTCCACCCTCACTCCCCACCCACTGTCTTCATTCATAGGTGCACGATTTTTGTCCAGTCTCTTCTCGCATCACCCACACCCCTTTCCCCCACAAGAACAGTCAGTCCATTCCCTTTCTATGCCCCTGATTCTATTATAATCACCAGTTCATTCTGTTCATCAGATTATTTATTCACTTGATTTATAGATTCACTTGTTGATAGATGTATATTTGTTGTTCATAATTTGTATCTTTACCTTTTTCTTCTTCTTCCTCTTCTTAAAGGATACCTTTCAGCATTTCATATAATACTGGTTTGGTAGTGATGAACTCCTTTAGCTTTTTCTTATCTGTGAAGCTCTTTATCTGACCTTCAATTCTGAGTGATAGCTTTGCTGGATAAAGTAATCTTGGTTGTAGGTTCTTGGCATTCATCACTTTGAATATTTCTTGCCACTCCCTTCTGGCCTGCAAAGTTTCTGTTGAGAAATCAGATGACAGTGGTATGGGTATTCCCTTGTAGGTAACTGACTGTCTTTCTCTTGCTGTTTTTAAGAGTCTCTCTTTGTCTTTTGCTCTTGGCATTTTAATTATGATGTGTCTTGGTGTGGTCCTCTTTAGATTCCTTTTGTTTGGGGTTCTCTGCGCTTCCTGGACTTGTAAGTCTATTTCTTTCACCAGGTAGGGGAAGTTTTCTGTCATTATTTCTTCAAATAGGTTAATTTCTCATATTTGGCAATAACCAACCTACAGATTCAAGAAGCTCAGGAACTCAAACAGGAAAACCCCAAGAAATCCATGTCAAGACATATAATTGTCAAATTTCTGAAAACTAAAGACAAAGTAAAAATCTTAAAAGCAGAGAGAAAGAAACAATACTTTCGGGGGGGGGGGGGGGGTAAACATTCTAATGACACAAGTTTCTCATCAGAAATCAAGGAGGCCAGGGGGTGGGAGTGGCCAGGGAGGGGTTGATGGGGGAAAAAGGAGACATATGTAATACTTTAAACAATAAAAAATAAAGAAATCATTGAGGCCAGAAGAAATGGCCCAACATTTTTCAAACACTAAAGGGGGAAAAAATATGTCAACCTAGAATTCTATATCCAGTGAAAACATTCTTCAGAAATGAAGAGAGATTTTAGCCATTCTTAGATGAAGGAAAACTGAGAGAATTTGTCATCATCAGACATACCTTAGAAGAATGGCTAAAGAAATTTCTCTAAATGAAAAGAAAATTATAAACAGCAAGAAGGAAGAAATAACAACAAAAAGAGTAAGAATATCAATGCATTTTTCTTCTCTTGAGTTTTCTAAGTTGTATGACAATTGAAGCAAAACCGACAATGCTGTATGATTTGGTTCTAAATGTATGAAGATGGATTATTTAAGGGACTTATAAACAGGTGAAGTAAAACAGAAGACAAGATAAAATTTCTACACTTCACTTGAACTGGTAAAATATCAGTAACATTAGACTGTGATAAATTATGTATAAATAATGTAATACCTAGTGCAAAAAAATGTATACAAAGAGATACACTGAAAACCACTATAAGTAAGTCAACACAAAATTCTAAAAAATGTTCAGTAACCCATAGGAAGGTAGGAAAAATAAAACAGAGAGAAAACAAATGGAAAACAAATATTAAAATGTCAGACATAAGCTCTACTATGTCAATAATTACATAAATGTAAATGGTCCATTACATCAATTAAAACTCAGAGATTGCCAAAGTAAATTAAAAAGCATGACCTATTTAGCATGACACTGGCTATAAGAAATTCATTTTAAATATAATGATGTAAGTAGGTTGAAAGTAAAAGGATAGAAGAAGTATATTATGCAAATATTAATCAAAAGAAAGCTGTGGCTATATTAATATCATATAAAGTAGACTTCAGAGCAAAGAAAATTACCAAAGATAAAGACATTATATAATGATAAAAGGGTCAACCCTGAAGTCATAGTTATCCTAAATCTGTATGCAACAGACAACAGAGTTACAAAGTATATAAAAAAAACAGAACAAATTCATAATTATAATTATATATTTCAAAATCCTCTCTCAACAACTGATAAAACAATTAGACACAATCATTAAGGATATGGAAGCACTCAGTAACACTATTAAATAACAGGATTTAAATAGCATTTATAGACTATTCCATCCATAAATAGAAGAATAAACATTATTTTTAATTACCATGGAACATATACCAAAGCAGACAATATCCTAGACCATAAAAACAACATTCATAAATTTAAAAGAATTGGAATTATACAGAGTGTGTTCTGTAACCTCAATATACTCAAACTAGAAACCAGTAACAGAAAAATAACAGGAGAATCTCTAAACATTTGGTAATTAAACAACACATTTCCAAATACTCCATGGGTCATAAGGATGGCTCAACAGAATTTTTTTAAAAAATACATTGAACTGAATGAAAATGAAAACACAACATATCAAAATTTGTGGGACACAGCTAATTCAGTACTAAGGGGAAATTTATAGCACTAATGCTAATATTAGAAAAGAAGAAAAGTCTCAAATTAATAACCTTAGTTCCCACCTCAAAATATTTTAAAAATAAAAGCAAAATAAACCCAAAGAAAGCAGAAGGAAGGAAATAATAATGTTAAAAGTAGAAATCAATTAAATTGAATACATAAAGTAGAAAAATCAATGGCACAAAAAGCTAGTTCTTTTAAAAGATCAATTAACAAATCGCTAGCAAGATTGACAAAAAAGAAAAAAAGATACTGCAGACATCAAAGGTATAATAAAAGAACATTACAAACAACTCTACACACATAAATTTTATGACTTAGATGAAATGGACTAATTCTACGAAAAGGTACGACCTACCACAATGCAATCAACATGAAATAAATAATTTGAATATTTATATAACTATTGAGAAAAGTAAATGTATAATTTTAAAACTCTGGAAAAGAAATCTCCAGATCCATATGGTTTCTATGGAGAATTCTACCAAAAATTTAAAGAATTAACACCAATTCAACACAATCTCTTCCAAAAAAATAGAATGACAAAAAATAGGTTACTTATTGGCTTACCTTGGCCTCTATTTTCCATCACATCTGTTTTCTTTCCATTCAAGAACATACAAAGCACCTTCCCTGCTCAAAGGAAGAATGAACCCTTGCTGTTACCTTTGTCAAGAAATTGTTTCAATCATGCCCACTTTAACCAACTTTATTTCCATTCACCACTCAGATCTCAGCTTATTCAGCTCACATGTTATTTCCTCAGGAAACCCTGTCTTATACACTTATATCCCTTGATATGTTTTCTCTGTGGTACTTATTGCAATTTTAATTCATTATTTAATTCAATTATATGTCTAAGTTCTGTCTCTCCCTCTAGTGTAAGCTATAAACTAAACTATATGAGGGCATAGGATAGTTAAGGCCTGGCTTGGGCTGGGGGGGGAGGGGCGAGAGGGGAGGAGGAAGGATAGGAGCAGGCTGGAAGAGGTCAATGGAAGGGGGGAAGGGACATATGTAATACTTTCAACAATAAAGAATTATTTTTTAAAAAAAGAAAACGAAAAAACTATATGAGGGCAGGAAACCAGACTCCCTTACTCACATTCCCCCTCTCTGGCTTGGAGCCTAGTGCCTGGGATCCAGACGTTATTAGATCAATACTTATTGAGTGATTACATACTTAGGGTCCTGCAGAGAAATAAGATCAATGGGATTTGTGTGTGTGTGTGTGTGTGTGTGTGTAGATGATGATAGATGATAGATTAGATAGATAGATGACAGATAGATAGATAGATAGATAGATAGATGATAGATAGATAGATAGATAGATAGATAGATAGATAATGAGGAACTGGCTCAGGTGACTATAGAGACTAACAAGTCCCAAGATCTGCAGCACCAGTTGTCAAGGTAAAAAACTGTTTCTTTGTTTCTCTTATCTCTCTCCTGAGACTCAGGAGAGAGATGATATAGTTCCAATCCAAGTCTGAGGGCCAGCAGCTCAAAACCCAGGAAAGGCTGATGTTTCAATTCCAGTCTGAAGGCAGGAAAAAGCCAGTGTCCCAGTCTGAATGCCGTCAGGCAGGGAACAGTCTCTCTTATTTGGAGGAGGATCAGCCTTTTTGTTCTATTCAGGCCTTCAGCTGATTGGATGAGGCCCACCTACACTGGGAAGGGCAATCTGCTTTACAGTACTCAGCCTACTGATTTAAATGTTAATATATCCAAAAATAATCTCACAGAAACACTCAGAATAATGATGATTAAATATCTGGGCATGCTGTGACCCAGTCAAGTTCACACATAAAATCAAATATCACATTAAGTTAATAATAAGTAAATATAGAAAAAAAAAGATTTGACAATATGTTAATCTTCCAAGTGTCATAGCTTATGGTCCAACAAGAGAGAGAGTTGATCATGGTGTCTGGACACAGTAGATGCTCAGTAAATATTAACTTGTAACAGCAGTTGCTGAAATTCCATTGGCTTTACTGACATCTGCTCTTGCAGGGTCCCGGACCCTGTAAAATCCTCCTTGAGTGTTTCTGCACCTGTCTCCTGGAGCTGGGAGAGAGTCAGGGAAGGGACAACTCACATGTGTTCTCAGTTCAGTCCGCCTCCTGGCACCCACACACATATTCCACCCCTCGTGGGAACATCTCCTGCTCCAGGAGCCCTAGGGTCTAGCCAGGGGGCATTATCTGAGACTGGCACCATGCCATCCTTCATTTTCCCTCTTCTCCTGAGCAGACTCTTTCAACCCGAGCAAATCAGCTCATGCCAACAGATGCCTGCAGATTTCCAAGCCCACCATTTCATCAGGCATGCCAAAACATCTGGATCGGGCTCAAGCCCAACTAGACACAAGACTGGGCACAATAAAAAAATTTGTCACCAATTTTTATTCCAGCAAAGTGCTTCTCTGGAATATGTTCCTACTTCAAATGTCAACTTCTGCCTACTTACCATTTTCCATTTTTATTTTATTCATTTCTGTTTTATTCTTTCTACGGATACTTATTTTAAACATTAATTTATTAAAACACTAATAAAATACTAATAAATGTTTAATTACTCAAATTCCACCACTCTAATACTAATTATTTTTACTTTTAGCATATCATTTTTTTCAAATTTGTCAATGTTCATACATTACTCGGGCATACATTACAGGTGTGAATATGCAAAACAGAGGTTATTCTTGTATTATTATTTATTAATTATTATATTATGTTTCACACAAACAACTGTAAATCTACTTTCACCCCACCCTGTATGTCTGTCTATCTATCTATAAAAGTAGATAGATAGATAGATAGATAGATAGATAGATAGATAGATGATAGATAGATACTATAAAGGTAGGTAGATATAGATAGGCTAGATACATATATAAAACATGTATATATGACACTCACACACATATACATCCATTATATATACATAAATATAATAATGAAATAGATACAAATTCTCATTATTTTTAATACTTACTTTGAATCTTCTCATTTTCAAAAATAGCAAAGTTTCTGGAAAATTTGCAATCATCAGTACAACTTAATAAAATACTTACCCCAAAGACATTTTAATGCTATTTCCATGTACTTTATTCATTTGTCCTCTTTGTTGGTAAAACAAGGTACTTAAAATAGAGAAATTTTGTTTATTTTAAATTTAGAAGGGAAAAAACAACAAATTTTGGAAACCTACTCTTCCCTTTTGGGGCAAAAATCCCAGCCTGCCTTCCTCTGGGCTGATCTTGATAAATGTTCTTTTCTCCACACGTGGCAGGGCAGGTGCCAGAGATTGCTTTCCGGCCGTGGTGACAGATTTGCAGGGGTCCACACTCCCTCACCTGCTCCCATGGCAGGTCAAGAGAACACTTTGACTATGACTGGCCATGTTAAAGTATGGGTTGGGACCAGGAAATAACAGAAAACAGACCAAACAATAAGGAGATTGAGCCCTTGGCCTTTTTCAACAGGACCCCTGGCCTCAGACTTTTCCTCTGACACATGGCCATGCTGCGAGGTCATTTTAAACACAATGACCAAAACTTCAGAGTTAACCAGTAGAGCTTTCTCACTGCTGTTTTGTTCCGATGGAGTCCAAAACATTTTTTATTTTAATATATTTTATTGATTTCAGAGAGGAAGGAAGAGGGAGAGAGAGAAACATCAATGATGAGAGAGAATCATTGATCCGCTGCCTCCTGCACACCACATACTGGGGATCGAGCCCACAACCCAGGCATGTGCCCTGACCAGGAATTGAACTGTGACCTCCTAGTTCATAGGTCGACGCCTGCCGGGTGGAGTTCAAAACATTTTTAATTCTTATGTTTCCTTTGCAGAAACAGAAAAACTTCCATACAAATAACGTCTCTGAAAAGCAAGACCTATCAATTCCTGGAATGAAAATATGCACTTATTCCTTAACAATGATCCATATGAGAAATACAACAACAGTCCTTCCTATTGAAGGAAAAGTAATGCTGTGTGGTGGGGTCTCTGGGAAACAGACTCAGAGAAGAATTGCATGCAGGAGGTTTATCTCAGCATCAACACCTGTGGAGAAAGGAAAGCCCCATCCAGGCAGAGGGGGAAGAAAGCTGCAAATGCAGTCACCGCCCAGGCCTCTGTGGGGCTCGCGGGCAGCGCAGGAGCTGGATGGCCCTGCACAGAGCTCTGAAAAGAAGCAAAGGGGCTGAACTTTCTACCGCGACATCAGCCAGTCGTTGGACTCTGGCTTCTCCTAGCAAAGGGGGTGATCTTGAACAGGTGGCTTCTTTTCACCAGGCTGTGGGGAGCAGGAGGACACAGGTGTGAGCTGTCAGCCAATCACATTTGCCAGCTGCAGTTCTGAAGTGGGGGGTCCGGGCAGCACACCCCAGTGTCTACTATGTAGACTCAACAGACAGTAAAGGCTACTTCTTAAGGAAATAGAAGGCTATTAAATAGAAAGAAAAAGAAAACGTGGGCCGAAGAATTTTTTACCAGAGGTAAGACTCCATGTCACGGCCAAGACAATGCAGCATCTTACACTCAGCACAAGACTGATCCCAGCTTCTCCGCCCCAAATTGAAAGGAACCCAGTGGCAAATCACAGGCCAGTTACCCACTTTCCTTTCAGCCCCGACCCAGCACTGTGATACCTTCCCAAACACTGGTAACTGCAAAGTGAAGTGCATTTCACGCGAGAGAGCCTGCTAATGACTCCTGCATGTTAGTTTCTCCATGAATGTCAAGGGACAGAATGGACAGAAAAAGAAAAGTATTATGTAGAAATCTTTATGACAGACCAATGGTCTATCATTGAGCATGTCCTTTCAGCAGAGCTCAAAGGTCAAATTATTGTTTTGATCACCTGATGTCACACTGTGCATGCCAGAGACTCCCGGGTATTATCCAATGGGAGGGAGAAGGAAATCCCGAGGACCTGAGAGAACTTGGCAACACATATGGAAAGTGAAAAACCATGGGGCCCTTCATTTAAAATAAGGAAGGTCAGCCATCTGCCCAGTTATGGCACGATCATTTAAAATAACCTTTTAAAAAACGTATGGTTTTTTTAGTATATATTTTTAAAAATACGTAGTATAGCCCTTGCCAATTTGGCTCAGTGGATAGAGGGTTGGCCTGTGGACTGAAGGGTCCCGGGTTCAATTCCGGTCAAGGGCAGGTACCTGGGTTGCAGGCTTGATCCTGGCCTGGGTTGGGACATGTGTGGGAGGCAATCAATCGACGTGTCTCTCTCACATAGATGTTTCTCTCTCTGTCTTTCCTTCACCCTTCTACTCTCTCTAAAAATCAATGGGAAAATATCCTCAGGTGAGGAGTAACCAAACAACAAAACAGAAAAGCATATAGTATAACTTGGAGGGTAGGGGGCAGGGAGGAAGTAGTAAGGCTTTCTCCTCAGCAGCTTCTGAAATAGGACAGATAAAATGTTGACCTGTCAACTGTCAACACTAAGATAATGACTTCAGAGAAATCCTGTGGAAGCAAGTTCTGTTCTATGTACATCTGTCTGTCTGTCTGACATGACATTAGTGGTCACACCCTAAGGAAGGTGGCTAGAGGGCAGAACCAATTTCGGGTGTTGTCTCAAATCCCTTGGCCTCACCCACCCAGCCCCAGGTTTACCGAACCTATGCTAGAGCCTGGCCACACTTCTAAATCTAAGTCGTCAGGGAAAATATTTTTAACGTCAACGCCTGTGAAATGCAAAGGTAAGGCAGTCAGCCCACATAGTAAATAGTCAAGGCATTCTTAAGGTCTTGCATTTCTTTTTCCCTTGCGTACAAGTGTAATAATATTCTTGCCCCCTGGCCATGCACTGGAAATGGCCAGCCTTTTCTGGCCATTCCAACCAGTTTCTTCCAAGGCTCTATCTAATCCCCTGCACAGGGCCCCAGGTGTCTGCCTTCCTGAGACAAACACATTCCTAAAAAGTTATATGTGAATGAGCTGTTCATAGAACAAATAATACTTTTCCACTGACTTTTATTCTGATTCCACGGTGTTTTTATCACCACTTCTAATCTATCGCTTGTGACAAGTGAGTCACTTACAGAGTGAATTCTTTTGAAAGTGAGCAGCTTTCCACCTCTTTTCTGTTTTCATCAAGAGAGGCATCTAAAAATGGCTTTCCCCTTGCAGACCCAAAGGGGTCCAAAGCTCTCTCACCCTCACTCATCTCCTTGCCTGTAGCTTCCTGACTTTAAAAAAATAAATAAATAAATTATTTTATTTATTGATGAGAGAGAGAGAAAAGAGAGAGAGAGAGAGAGAGAGAGATCAATTTGTTGTTCTACTTATTGATGCATTCACTGGTTGCTTCTTGCATGTGCCCTGACTGGGGATCAAACCCACAATTCTAGTATCAGGACAATACTCTAACCAACTGAGCTACCTGGCCAGGATGCTTCCAGCCTTGATTGTGCAAAGCTCACTATTTTGCTTAAGGCTCCACTTTGACTGTATTAGTCTGCTAGGGCTGCCATAACAAATACCAAAGACTGGATGACTTAAACAACAAACATTTGTTACCTCTCAATTCTGGAGGCTACACATCCAAGATCAAGGTGTGGGCAGGGCTGGTTTCTCCTGAGGCTTCCCTCTTTGTCTTGCAGAAGGCCTTCTCCCTGTGTCTGCATGGTCTTCCTTTTGTACCTATCTGTATTTAATTTCCTCCTCTTGTGAGGACATCAGTCATATTGGAATAGGATCCACCCATATGACCTCATTTTACCTTAACTACTTCTTTAAACACAGTCACACCCTGAGGTACTGGGGTTAGAACTTCAAAATATAAATTCTGAAAAAGAAAATATGAATTCTGGTGGGGCACAATTTAGCCCACAACACAGGCTAAATAAAAAATGTATTTGAACATCTCCCTGCATAAGAAGGGAGGGGGAGAGATTATTTTGTCACTTCTAAATATCTTCCAAAGTTAAGAATTACTGAGTAAAAAGTTCATTTATTATGGGCATCTCATCTCTTCCCTTCTGGGGATGACCGTAACTCAGTGTTTCCCAAACTTGAGGGCACAACAGAACCACCAGGAGCCCTGGCTAAACCCAGGTCGCCAGCCCCACCCCCAGATCATAAAGGCTGGAGTGGGACCTGAGAATTTGCGTTCTAACGGGGGTGCTGTGGCCCACACATGGGCCTGCAGTGAGATCATGGATGAGATCTCGCCTCTTTCCTCCCCGTGTAGTTTTGCTGAGCGCTTTGATGGCATTGTCCCCTGTGAGCCTCCCAGCACACAGGTAATCATGTGAGGGGAAGCATGATTGTTGTCCTTATTTTAGAGAGGAGGCAGGTCCAGCCCAGAGTGGCTACAGGCTTGCTCAAGGTTGCACAGTTACTTAGAGGGAGAGCCATATTTGGTCTTGTTCTCTCCACTAACCCACAACCTTTGGGATCAGAGAGAATATAGAATAAAATGAATGGCTTTTCCCAGTCTGAAAAAATACCACTACTAAGAATGATAATAGCTATTCTTTGCTGAGTGTTCGTTATTTTCCAGGCAGTGTTATAAGTGTTTCACTTGTATTGTGTAACTTAACTCACTCAACCGTACAAAGTAGCTACTATTAATATACCCATTTTACAGATGAGAAAACTGAGGCTCAGAGAGATTAAGAAACATATCCAAGGTCACACAATCAACAAGTGGACTCTGGACACAAACCCAGATGAGTCTGATTCTGGAGCCCATGTTTTTGGACATGACCCTGGCAGAAGGGGATTCAACAGCCTTTTTAAAACTTCCATTGACCTGTGTCTAAAGCTGGGGCTTTGTGAAAGGAATGGAGGTGAGCTGAGGAGTAAGGAGCTCTCTTGTTGTCAGAGCTCATGGTAGAGAAAGGCAGCTTGGCTTCCCAGATAAGTGACGGATGGGAGCCAGGGGCACAGAGGACCTGGAAACTTACTTGTCATACACAAAGCTAACCAGGTGGGTAAGTTTAGCTCCAATATTAATGAATCAAGTTTCCCTTGCTCCCAAGGCTTGCGTAGTATGTATTACCCACTCCTCCTTGCAAGACTGTCTAGTCTGCTTTTTCTGTAAGCTGTTTTCTTTTACCTGCTCTTCCCAGCGCCTTTAAAGTTTCTGGGGGATAGGGGTTCTGAGGGCTACAAGGACTGCATGTATACTTTACCTGTTGTGTTTTTCTTCATTTTTCTCCTTCCCTTCCCACCAGAGACACCCAAGAGCTCATGGTTAGGTTGATAAGTAACCTCAGACTTCGTGGGTGGCCTTCCGGGTAAACACTTTATTTGGTTCCCATGACATAGCCCTTTTAGATCATCTACCAAACCTTACAGCCTATGAGCCTGCGATTCCTGTGAGCACAGCACTCCCATGTCTGCTCTCCTGGTTGCCCACATCCTGGTGAAAGCTTCATTTGGCACAGATAAGGGGTGAGTTTAGAAGGAGAAACCTTTTCTAGGGCCTCCTCTGAGCCAGGAGGGGTGCTAATGACATATATGCTGCTCCACTGCCTACTCCAGCATGTCCATGGATTTCGTGCCATCTCCCTTTACAGAGGAGCACCAAGGGGGCTTACCTGCGCGCCCAGGTCACACC
Organism: Myotis yumanensis; assembly: GCF_028538775.1. NCBI lineage: Eukaryota > Metazoa > Chordata > Mammalia > Chiroptera > Vespertilionidae > Myotis > Myotis yumanensis. The sequence continues at coordinate 125,813,756 of NW_027223754.1, read as the reverse complement.
GCCTCTCCGTGCCAGCGCGACACAAACCTGGGGCTCCTCACCCTGACACCCATCCTCTCCTCTATTGTAAAGAGGAGTGTTTCAGCAGACCCTGCTAAGCTGACTCCCACCCCCTTTGCTGGTTTCAGTACATTCTGCAGTTCCTTTTCTGGGCAGAAAGGAAGCCCAAGGCCTCAGAGACTTTTCAATACCAAGGGATCCTTCAACTCTTCCAGTTCAACAAGTGTTTATTGTCTATTCAATGCCTTCCTTTGCACTGGAATCAACAATTCTGAGATCCACAGTCTGCAGGGGAGGCGGGGGGGGAGGGGGGCTCTATGAACTGAATGTTTGTGTCTCCCCACACACAAAAAACAATTCATATGTTGAAGCCCTAACCCGAATGTGATGGTATTTGAAGAAGGGGTCTTTGGGAAGTAATTAGGTTTAGATGAGATCCTGAGGGTGGGCCATCATGATGTGATCGGTGCCCTTATAAGAAGAGGAGCTCGCTCTTCTCCAGTGCACAAAGAGGAGGTCGTGTGAACACACAGTGTGAAGGCAGCTGTCTGCAAGCCAGGAGGGGAGCCCTCACCAAGAATTGAATCTGCAGGCACCCTGATCTGGAACCTTCAGCTTCCAGAACTATAAGAACAAAATGTCTGTTGCTTAAGCCCCCTAGTCCATGGTATTTTGTTATAGCAGCCAGAGCTGACTGAGTCAGGGGAGAGTAGAAATGTCAGGCTTGCAGGTGATCCACTTCCCAGGCTTGTCCTTTGGAGCAGATATGGGAGCAGCAGACAACAGGAAATCTCTCTGATGGACCATTTGGAAGTGGGCTACTTCTGTGGTAAATGCCACCTAACTAAAGTAGCAGAGTTTGGGGGGAAAGGAGACATATGTAAAACTTTAGACAATAAAAAAAAATTTTTTTAATAAAAATAAATAAATAATTAATTAATAAAGTAGCAGAGTTTGTCACTCCCTCCTGGGAAGTCACGCTCTTCCCAGCCCTTTGCTATTGAAGAGAAAGTTCCCAGGGGGCAAAGCGGTTGCTGACACCCAGGACAGGCAGCCCTCTGGGAGCTCTCTCAGAGGGGTTTGCAGCCCCTTCTGAAGTCTCTGCCTTGTGTTATTTTAATATCATTAACATAATATTTTCTAGGTTAATTACATATTAAAAATGAAGGACTTGATCAAAATAGGGATCAACTGTTACGTGTGATATATAAGAGCCCTAGCTGGTTTTGCTCAGTGGGTAGAGCATCAGCCTGCGGACTGAAGGGTCCCAGGCTCGATTCTGGTCAAGGGCAAATGACCGGGTTGCAAGCTTGATCCCCAGTAGGGGGTGTGCAGGAGGCAGCTGATCAATGATTCTCTCTCATTGTTGATGTTTCTCTTTCTCTCCCTCTCTGAAATCAATAAAATATATGGGGTTTTTTGTCTAAAGTTTTACATATGTCATAAAATATATTTTAAAAAATAATAAAAATGCTCTCTTTTAAAAAAAAAAAGAGTGATATATAAGATACCAGAGCCTGACTCCTAGAGTCAAATCCTACCTCAGCCACTTACCAGCTATGTGTCCTTGGGGCTAACCTCTCAGTGCTGCAGTATCCATATCCCTAAAATGGGGACCGTAAAAGCATCCACCTCATGGCGCTATCATGAGAAGTAAATGAGTTAATACATAGAAGGCTTTTAAAACAATGCCTGGTACATAGTTGTATCTCAATAAATATCATGTATAATATATAAATACACTCGCATACAAAAAAATTGTGTACAGAGAATCATCATAGTTACAGAAATAATATGAGGAAAAAAACGTCTCCTTGTTGTAGCTGCAGCCCTTTAGCCCTGTTTTCCATGTAATGTGGCATAGTTCCCACATCTAACATTCTGCATATGGTGATTTTGGCTTAACTATTGGGTCACTTGAAGGGTTATTAAGGACCTAAAAGGTAGAGTAGCAAGTTTTGGAAATGAAGACATGTTCCTCTGTTTCTTTTAGCCCCGTTAGAGTTGGGCACGAAGAAATGTAAAGCAGTTTCTTGCTGAATTCATGCTTCCTTTCCTTATGCCAGTCAATATGGTGGGTATTGGCTGTTAGGGATGAATCAAGCCAGATCTCTGGCCTTGAGAAGAGCCCAAACTGGCAGCTGGCAACACAATGTGCAATGATTGGTTGGTTGGTTGTAGCTGACCTGAGAACAGATGCATTCCCACAAGGAGAGATCAGAGTGGAGGGTCAGATGAAATCATATTCATAACTTCAAGACCCTCTATACACCTTGCTTTATATAGCACACTAGAGGCCCGATGCACAAAATTCATGCATGGTGAGGGGGGGTGGTTCCCTCAGCCCCGCCTGCACCCTCTCCAATCCGGGACCCCTCGGGGGATGTCCGACTGCTGGTTTAGGCCCAATACAGAGATCAGGCCTAAACCGGCAGTCGGACATTCCTCTCACAATCCGGGACCGCTGGCTCCTAACTGCTCACCTGCCTGCCTGCCTGACTGCCCCTAACTGACCCCCCTGCCAGCCAGCCTGATCACCCCTAACCACCTCTGCCTGCCAGCCTGGTCACCCCCAGCCAGCCTGGTTGCCCCCAACTCCCCCCTACCAGCCTAGTTACCCCCAACTACCCCCCCCCCCGGCCTGGTCGCCCCCAACTGCCCCTCCTGCTGGCCTGGTCACCCCACACAGCTTGCTGTTCAGTCATTTGGTCGTCCCTCGCTAACCCCCCTGCCGGCCTGGTTGCCCCACACAGCCTGCTATTTGGTTGTTACTGTGATGGTGTCCCAGATGATTTGCATATTCCTCTATTATTAGTATAGATACTCAGGGCTAAGCACTTGTCTAAGTACTTTATACATATTAACTCCCTTTAGCTCATAAGAAGCCTATAAGAAGATGCTAGTTGTTCATCATTAAGTACAATGTAAACTGCAAAGCATGATGAAACTATTAAAGATTAATAAGTTAGAGTTAAAAGACAAAGGAACTGAATTCAGACACAATGCCCTCATACAAGCTCAAAATTATTAAAGAAAAAGTCATAATCTCACAAAAATGTCTCATTTCAGTCCACATCTAAATTGCCTCACAAAAGCCATGAAAACCAGGACCATTAAAAATAATAAATGTAGCCCTGGCTGGTTTGGCTCAGTGAATAGAGCATCAGCCTATGGACTGAAGGGTCCCGGGTTTGATTCCAGTCAAGGGCATGTACCTTGGTTGTGGGCACATCCCCAGTAGGGGGTGTGCAGGAGGCAGCTGGTCAATGTTTCTCTCTCATCAATGTTTCTAACTCTCTATTTCTCTCCCTTCCTCTCTGTAAAAAATCAATAAAATATATTAAATAATAATAATAATAATAAATGTATTAATAGACAGACAGAATTTATTGAACATCTACTGTGTTCCAAATTTACATGTGTTTAACATTGGTGCATAGTCTAGTGCTAAAGAAGAGAATCTGGTCTCACACAGCTGTGATAGCTCAGATCTGCATTTACTAGCTGTGGGTTGGTTGAAAAAGTTTCTCAACCTCCCCATGCCTCAGTCTACTCATCTGTAAACTAGGGATAATGATTCTATCTACCTCTTAGGGTTGTTGTAGGATTGAGTTAGTAGTGTCATACACTGATTAACATCAGAGATACTTCTGAAAAATGGGTCTGTTAGGTAATCTTGTCATTGTGCAAACACACAAACCTAGACAGCATAGTCTACTACACACCTAGGCTGTATTGTATAGCCTATTGCTCCCAGGCTACAAGCCTGTACAGCATGTTACTGTACAAACCAACACAATATCCAATCAAGCACAAGAGAAACTGTGCAATCAAGAGACATGGTAAATATAAGATGTGTGAGGCTACTGTTTTATAGCAAACTTATTTTATAAGTAGAAAGAGTACACTCTAAAATAGCAATAACAATAGAAAGTATAGTATAGTAAATAAATAAACTAGTAACATAGTTGTTTGTTATCAAGTATTATGGACTGTATATGCTTGTGTGTATTATACTTTTATACAGCTGGCAACGCAGTAGGTTTGTTTACACCAGTATCTCCACAAACTTGTGAGTAGTGCATTGTGCTACGATGGAATTTTTCAGCTCCATTATAATCACATGAGACCACTGCCATCTATGTGGTACATGAGTATACTGTCTATGTAAAACACTCAGAATAGTGCCCAGCAGTTGGTAAAAAGTGCTTTTTAAAATCTCACAACAGCCTTTGTTGTTATTACACATTTGTACATATGAGGAAATGGAGCTTAGATAACTAAACTAAGTCAGCTTGTCCCAGCTGACCCACCCAGAACATGGCAGGGTCAGGATTCAAACCTAGGTGTGTCCAGTTCCACGGCCCGGGCTCTGAAAGAGCCTGGGGTGACCTTTGCCCCCACTTGCAGCAGAAGCAAGTCAAACACAGGATGAAGAAGGTGGCTCTCTCATGGTACACAGTAAGCCCCAAAGCGAAGCCACCCTCTTCCTGCTCAACGTCCCCATGCTCAGCCCCCACAAAGGAGCAGGGCAAAGGCCTTTGGTTGGTAAGGCAACAGAAAGGAGTCAAAGACAGGATTGGGGCAGGGTTGTTTATCACTAGAGAATGGATGCTGAAGGCTACTGTAGTCAAGACCTACAGCCCTGGGCCTTTATAATCAACCAGCCTTGACCACTGCTGGGATCACAGTGCACTGCAGGCTGGTCAGATCCCCTAGGCAACAAACTCCCCCCATCCCTACACATCTCCAGGTGAAGGAAACACAGCACAGGCGGTGGGGACAGAGGCCTCTCCTTCAGAGTCTCCTTAGGTCAGAACAATCACAAGAGGGTGGATTTAGCACCCGACACTTTCATGCCTCCCCTTTGACATTTGTGTTCCATTTCCTCCTAGAAGAATTAGCGATGCTTGGTGAACTCCACGTGCCACCTTCCAAGTACCCTTGGACTCTAGCCAATCACCAAAGCAGAAGAGACACCCACATGAAACCAATTAAAATACACACACCAGTGGGCGCAAGCTCCATTGGTAGTTTCCTAGATTGCAACTATTGATTTCATGATGACTGCAGAACAGAACAAGTCTCTATTAGACAATCCTTATCTCGTCATTATCCTATCTGCTGTGTTTGTGGGAATAAAAGGCATTGGTTATTTTGTAATTTTGTATGCACTTAAAAGCATTTTATTGTAACTTTAAAAAATAAATGAATTTGGGGGTTAAAAAAAAAAAACACTCTTAGAGCCCAGCTGGCATGGCTCAGTGGTTGAGCATCAACCTGTGAGCCAGGAGATCATGGTTTGATTCCCAGTCAGGGCACGTGCCAGGGGTTGTGGGCTCGATCCCCCGTGTGCAGCATGCAGGAGGTAGCCAATCAATGATTCTCTCTCACCATTGATGTTTCTCTCTTCCTCTCCCTCTCCCTTGTTCTCTGAAATCAATTTAAAAAATTAAAGACACTCTTAGGAAAGGGGTCCGGGGAGAGAGGGAAATCAGGCAAACGAATAAAACAATTGCTATAAAACTTGTGTTTATTAATCCCCAGAAAAGGCACAATAGATGCACTGTGGCGGGGGACCCACTCAGAAAGACCTGGATTAAAATCCTAGTTCTGTCCATTTGTTACATGTGACCTCAGGCAGGTTTCATAAACCCCAAGCTGCAAAATGAAGATAATACCCTCTGACAGCTATGGTGAGACGTGGATGGGACAGTGCATGACAAGTGCCCAGTCTTATGTATGACCCAGTCTTGGCTCAAAAATGTTACTTTTCTTCCTCCTCTACACCCATCCTCTAAAATATCCTTCCCCAAGGCAGAGTGAGTTGCCTGTCCTTTTTGTTGTACCCTCAGTTGATTTGTTCCTCTCGATTTTTATCCCTGGAACGTGGAGCCGGGACCAGGTGCTTGGCGAACGTCTGTTCGTGCAGAGTTGGTAATGCTATAACGTCTGTGCTGACCGTGAGCTCCCAGGGAAGGAGCCTTGTCAGCCAGCATCAGGCATGCTTATGTTACTACGTGTTGCTGCTCCCATTCCGCAGGGCATATGAACACATCCATCACCAGCAGCAGGGAGGTGACACAAATCAGATGAATGAAGAGAACAAAAGTGGTAAAGTCTGTGACAACCTGGACAGTGTCCCCCTGCAGGTGCTCTGATTCAACTACACAAAACGCACTTTTTTGGCTCCACAGGATGTCCACAGAATGTCCTCTCTGGCCTCAAATTTGCTACCATAAACAGAGTTTCAAGATTCTTATATATTATAATGTGCACATTGTACGTTATACTTTCTTATCCATGACCTCATTTGATATTCCAGCCATCCTCTGAAATAAGCATTTTTTAGTTCATCTTATACTCTAAACATCTGACAGAGAACCTGGGTTCAAATACAGTGATTTGTCCAAATCAAACCTAGCTAGTCAGTGGCAGGACAGGGGTTTGAATCGATGGATCCTAACATCAGTCCAGGACTCCGCCTCTTCTGTACACCTCACACCGTCCTTGATATGCCGCTGTTTTTCACCCCCATGGTTTTTCTAGGCCAAAACCCAAACCCCATCAAAAGGTTAAGCCTGTGTCAGGTTTACACGCCAGTGGTGGCCATGAGTCATAGTCCATCTAGAGCTCTGAGACGGGTGTCCTTGGAAACTGTGCCTTCTTTGCAGTTAGAGGAACATGTTTTACCGAGCAGACTGCGGGGGAGTTGGGGCAGAGGCGTGCCGGACAGAGAGGTGCGGGGCAGAATGGTGAGCAGGTCGACAGGAGGAACTCTGCACCTGATTAGCAATGGGAAAGCAGGCTCCTTGTATCAATGCAAAGAATCTTTAAAGGAACCTGCGTTTGCAAAGAGAGCAAGAAAAACAAGCTAGAATCTTAGCAACTAAAGTAAACAAGCATCTGATTTCTCAAGGCTAGTGTTGTCCAATAAAAATAAAATGTGAGCCACATATATGACGTTGAAATTTTAAGCAATCACATTAAAAAAGTAGAAAGAAACAACAGAAATTAAGTTGAATAATATATGTTGTTTAAAATATTATTCAACATGTGACCAATATAAAGTATTAATTTTCATATAAAATTGTTATTCATTTTTTCCATACAAAGTCTTTGAAACCTGATATTCATATTTATGACTCATCTCTGTTGCACTACCCGCATTTCAAGTGTTTGTCAGCCACATGTGGCTGTGGCTGCCATGTTGGACAGCACATATCTAGGCCAATGACACTCCCTAAGCCCTGGCCAGGTGTCTCAGGTGATTAGAGTGTCTTCCCATCCCATGGTCGGCAAATTGCGACTCACGAGCCACATGCAGCTTTTTGGCCCCTTGAGTGTGGCTCTTTCTAAGCCTTAGGAGTACCCTAATTGAGTTAATAACAATGTACTTACCTATATAGTTTAAGTTTAAAATATTTGGCTCTCAAAAGAAATTTCAATCGTTGTACTGTTGATATTTGACTCTGTTGACTAATGAGTTTGCTGACCACTGCCATACACCAAAAGGTTGCAGATTGAATTCCTGGTCAGGGCACTTACCTAGGTTTCAGGTTTTATCCCCAGTCAAAGCAGGTAGGGGAGGCAATCAATTAATGTTTCTCACACACACCAATGTTTCTCTCTCTCTCCCTTTCCTCTCTCACTCTAAAAAAAAAAACAACAACAACAAAAAATCAATACAAACATATCTTCGGATGAGGATTAAAAAAAAATAAAGAACCCTGCCAGTGTGATTCAGTGTTTTAGCATTCACCATGAATCAGGAGGTCAGGGTTCAATTCCTGTTCAGGGCACATGTCCGAGTTGTGAGCTCAGTCCCTAGTAGGGAGCATGCAAGAGGCAGCCGATCAATGATTCTCTCTCATTATTGATGCCTCTCTCTCTCTTTCCCTTCCTCTCTGAAATCAATAAAAATATATTGAAAGAAAGAAAGAAAGAAAGAAAGAAAGAAAGAAAGAAAGAAAGAAAGAAAGAAAGAAAGAAAGATAAAGAGGGAGGAAGGAAGGAAGGGAGGGATGGAAGGTAAAGGAAGGGAAGGGAAGGGAAGGGAAGGGAAGGGAAGGGAAGGGAAGGGAAGGGAAGGGAAGGGAAGGGAAGGAAGATGGGAGGGAGGGAAGGATGGGAGGGAGGGAGGGAAGGGAGGGAGAGAGAAAAGAAGATTATATTTCTGCATAGTGGAAGTGAATGACATAGTTGAAGGCCAAAACTGACTGCATTCTTCAAGGCATGGAAAGCCCTCATTTCCAGTCCTGCTAGTCCAATTTCAAGACCGGGCTTTCAGGGTCACCTTCAAACTTTGCCTTCATTTGAGGGAGGGCAGGGAAGGAGGAGAGGCAGTTGTGTTAGTTTCCGGCCAGTTGCTCTGCAAAGCCACTCAGAGGCCACTGTGTTCAGCTCCCTGTGTTTGCCTTGCAGCAGTGTAGTCCTCAGCATGTCCCTTTGCAAATACCAGTGACTTTGGTTCTGTCTTCAGGGGAGCCACGACTGGCCGTGATTGGGATGATATTTTTTATGTGGCCGAGTTCACATAACAAATTACATAGTGTGAGTGGCATGGTGATTAAGAGGCACTGTGTAGAGACTAAAATCACTACATTTGCATGTCTCTGAATAATGAGATTCTTATCTCCATTACATAGCAATGAGGTAGAAATTGATAGGGTTATTAACTGTTTACACAAGTAAGCACAATTTTCTGTTCTCTCTCTTCCTTTCTCCCGCTCCAGCCAGTTTCAAACGAGCCAAAGGAGGCGACCTGAAGGCACAAAGTGGCCTTCCACGCATCTATCCCCCAGCAACCCCACCAGATAGAAGTTTCCATACCAAGAGATTTCTACCGCTTTGTCAATAAATTCCCTGGCTGCCTTCCAGAGGGGAGCCCACACATAACCCGATCCAACTCGGTGGTTTCACAGTGGAAGGAATGGCAGTGTAGAGAAATGGGGTTTGCCCAAGGTCACACAGATGAGAGGAGGAAGGCTAGAAGACAGAAGACCCCAAGCAAGGCCCCTTCCTCCTCCAGTTTTCATCCTCCGCCACCTGGCTGCAGCTTTGGAATAATGGAATCCCATCTTCCACCCTAATTACATATTGTCCATTCCGGTCACACACCCATTTTCCTGCTGAAGAGATGGGGAAACCAGCTGAAATTATAATTTGATTCCCACAAACACAAAGACCTTTCCAATTGCCAGTAGAAATGAGCCCTGACTAGCCACTGCATCAACAAACATCAATCTTTGCAGCAATGAAATAAAGATATGGGGAGATAGTTACAGTTATAGTGGGTTATAAAACAGGGAAAGAGAAAGCTGTAATTAAGTGTCTCTGTGGCTCTGCTCCCAGCAATGAAGCATGTATCAACCAGCCATGTGGCAGGGACATTTTTTATATCAAGGGCAAGATCAAGGCGATATCTAAAGGGAACCTTTGTAAAAGCAGATCATCCATGTAGCAACCCACAAATGCACACAGGAGAGCGTTTCACTAGCATTGTTGCCCTATGTAGGGGAGAAAAACCCTCTCCAATTAACTTCTAACACGTCAGTGTCTTAGTGGTGGAATAAACAACCACAGACAGCATGCGGCTTAACTGCCTCTGCATAAAAGAAGAGACGGAGTCAGGAGATTTGTCAAGTATATGGTGGCATCAGCTTAACATTTGTGGTAGTTAAGTGACTGCATGAACAGCTGCAATGCTGAATTCCATTAATAAATATGATGGAGAAATGGACCGGAATGGAGCCTTATTGTTTATTATGTATTAAAATGGACTGTTTGTGATATATCGTGAGAGTACTGAATGACTTAAAATAGCAAGAAGGGTCCATTGCCTGCCTACCCCATCCATCAGTAATCAAAGGTCTTGTCCTGGGAGTCAAGCAGAAGGAGCTTCTGGGTGGCTTGAAGCACATGAAAATCAGAACATATTCAGCAGTGGGAAAAGTGGTGTGAAACCCATCAGGTCTCCACCGAAACTGCGCTGGGTTCAGGGAGGCCTTCCTCTAAATCCACGGTCTAAATTAACTCCTCCTGTTATAAGTTACCCTGGATCTTACCTGCACTGTTTTATTCGCTATGGTCATTAAACTATGTACGCACCATCTGTCTTCTCCATAAAGACTCAAACAGGCCGGTACCTGTTTGTTTAACACAGCTCATTCATTGGTTCAAAAGGTACCTACAGAGCAACAAGCTAGGTACACAGGTTACAGCAGAGAACAAGACAAAGCTGTCCTCTTGTACTTCATATCCAAGTAGGGGGAAATCTACCATAAACAAACACGTTGATTTTCTATAATAATACTTGCTCTACACAAAGGAAAATGAGATAGAAAGCAAACGCATGAGAGGCTGGTCAGAGAAGGTCACTCAGAGAACATGAGAATAAGGAAAACTGAACACTGAGAAATTCTGGGGGAAGGAGACTTCAGGCAGCCAGAAGAGTGGGTAGAAAGGCCCTGAGGTGGGAACAGTTGCTACGTTTGGAAGCAAAAGAATGGGGAGATGAAGTCAAAGATGTAGATTGGGGCTGGATCACATGCTTGACACATAGTAAATGCTCAGTAAACATTTGTTGAATGGATGAGTAAATGGGCACCCATCCTATACAACAGCAGTTCTCAACCTGTGGTTCGCAACCTCTTTGGGGGTCGAATGACCCTTTCACAGGGGTCGCCTAAGACCATCGGAAAACACATATATAATTACATATTGTTTTGTGATTAATCACTATGCTTTAACTATGTTCAATTTGTAACAATGAAATTGGGGGTGACCACAACATGAGGAACTGTATTAAAGGGTCTCAGCATTAGGAAGGTTGAGAACCACTGCTATATAATAAAAGGCTAATATGCAAATTGTCCCCTCAATGGGAGTTCAATCAAGAGTTCAACCAGGGGCAGGGCCGCTGGTTGAACTCATGGGGGGAGGGGCCATGAGCATTTGGCCGGCTGGCCTGGCCCTGCCCCCATTCAGCCCCTCAACCTTGCCTGAATTCCGTCCTTTATGTCCTGCACTACTTTTCAGTTTTGTGTTGTTTTCCTCTAAACATTTTCTCTAAACATTCCTCTCTACTCCCCCACAACCTTGGAATGACTACTTGCATATTCAACATAATATGCAACACACACCCTTCATGATTTGACTACTTTTTCATCCTCACCTGCATACAAAAGTAGAGACTAGATCATCTAAATTTCAAGAAAACGACAGCAGATAAATAAGATGAGGTCTGGAAGGCTCACTGAATATGAAAGTGATATATTCAAGGCAGTCTATGATAAACCCCAAAGTACTACAAAAGAACATGGGGACAAGCAAGCTAATTGCAGGCTGACATCATATAGGGCAGGCTCCTGAAGGCAGGATGTTTCTGGAAGCTCATCAGCCTGCTGTTCTTGTTGTGGTGCTTTACTTCCTTTCTAGTTCTTTGTTAATTAAGCCCTATTGGAAGTTGTCCAGGAAAATCCAAGCTTATGTTATAAGGTCTGTGATATATGAGTCATAGCACCACCACCCAATCAAGAGGCCTAAGCCAGAAACTAGGTGTCCTCTTACTCCACCCTTTCTCTTTACCTCCACCTTGGGTCTAATCAATGAAGTCCCATCAGTGCTACCTCTCAAATAACTCTCAAATCCATCTTTCTGTTCCTTCCTCATCACTACTACCTTATTCAAACCCTTGTCATCTCTTGCCTGAATCCCGTCCTTTCAGTCCCACACTACTTCCAGTTTTTTTTTCTCTAAACATTCCTCTCTACTCTCCACAACCTTAGAATGACTACTTGCATATTCAACATAATATGCAACACACACCCTTCATGATTTGACTACTTTTTCATCCTCATCTCCCTACATGCCTTCCAAATACCCTGAGTTCAAGAAAACCGAACTACTTACAGTTCTCCGAAGGCCCCATGTTGTTGGAAGTCCCCATGCCTTTGTGTTTGCAGTTCCCTCGGTCTAGAATGCCCTCATCCAACATTGTATGGATACTCTCTGATTCATCCTTTAAGATTCAACTCAAATATCACCTATTCTGTGAAGTTTTTCCTGATTACCATTGTATTATCTAGGGTTCTCTAGAGAAACAGAGCCAATAGGGTGTGTATATATGTGGAAAGTGAAATTGGTCCATGTGATTATGGAAGCTGGCCAACTCAAAATCTGCAGGTGGATGAGTAGGCTGAGGATCCAAGGAAGAGGGGACACTATAGTTCAAGTCCAAACTCTGTGAAGGTGTAGACCCAGGAAGAGCTGAAGTTGCAGTTCAAATATGAAAGCCACCTGCTGCAGAATTCCCTTTTTCTTAGGAAAGGTGAGTCTTTTGTTCTATTCATGTCTTCAGCTGGTTAGATGAGGCCCACCCACAATACAGAGGCAATCTACTTTACTCAAGGAACACTGATTTAAATGTTCATTTCATCCAAGACACCTTCGCAGAAACACCCAGAATAGTGTTTGACCACATACCTGAGCACCATGGCCCAGCCAAGTTGCCATATAAAATTAACCATTACAACAATGAGCAAGATTAGGGTTTTTCTTCTGTGACCTTGTAGCATCTCAAATAAAACTCTATTTTAGCATTGATTGTATTGCTTCAATTTTTATGAGTAGACATGTTAATCTGATCTCTCATAGGTAGGAACCATGTGCTAGCCATATTTATAACCCATTCCTAATACAGCATCAGTAAATACTTGTCAAACTAATGACTAAGTGAACTTATTAACTGTCTTTATATTGTTAGGACAATATTATGCAAACCTAATCCTTACAATAATCACCTGATCAGGGAATTATTGTTAGCTTCCCAGGAAAGGAAATAAAAACAGAGTACAAAAAAGTCATTAACCCAACTTCCCACTGAGAGACCACACCTCCCCAGGCTCATTTGAAACCTTTGCCCCTTGATTAACACAAAGAATGGCCTTACTTCCCTATACTTTCTTGGGCAGTGGATGGATGGCCATAAGGATGACTCTACCCATGACCATCCCAGCCACTGACCAATAGGAAGTCTGCTATAGCAATCTGGACATGAATACCACTTCATGACTCACCTGTTCATAAATGCCCTAGTGCTCTTGGGTCAAAATATTTGTGCCATAATAATAGTCAAGAGACTATAATTCCAAGCTTGTGTCATAAAGCAATTTGAACAAATTCCTACCATTGTTTTGAAACCTTGAATTCAAGGTGTGGATGGCAAGAAATCTTCAACAGCCACAACGATGTAAGTTCATTCAGGAACAAAGGGGCTGCTAGCATTTGGTAAGATGGGATTCTCACCAAGGATTTTGTTAATAGCTACAGTTTTATGAGAAGCTATTATGTTGTAGACATTATTCCGGAGTACTTTGTGTATAATCTTATTTCATTCCCAAATAGTCCTCTTAGGCAGGTACTATTTTAGCCACATTTTACAGATAAAGGAGGACACTGAAATACAGAGGTTCGGTAGAGGTTAGGAAGCACCTCAGTGGAGCTTCAAAACCAGGCAGTCTGGCACTAAACCCTGTGGTGTTGGCTAGGCCACAATACAGCCTTCTCAGAACACCTCAGTTTAGGAGTAATAGGAAAGCTCTCAGAATACTTTCTTCTTTCTATCTTGTCTCACAAGGTTCTTTAAGACCTGCATTCCTACACCTCATCTATCACCCCTGCCCACTCTTCCAGCCTCACCTCTATGCTCTCTCTATCTGCATTCTACACTCGAGCCAAACTGACCATGTCTTGGTCCCATTGATATCTCTTCCCTGCAGACCATATACATTGTATTTCATCTACCAGGACAACTCCTATTCATTTTCAGGTCTCAACTTTGCCCTCCTTATCTCTGGGGAAAGCACTCCTGAGCACCCTGACTAAGTGGGGTGCCCTTCTCCCTCTATGCTCCTACAATCTACTCTAATGGTCCCCATTACAGACCTTATAAAACTATGTTGTAATCGCTTGTTTTAATGGCCTGTCTCCTAACTGTGGCCTCCATGGGATTATAAATTAAATACCTATCACTTAGCCAATGTCTGACATATGATAGACACTTAATAAACATTTGGTGGAAGGAGGAATAAAACAATGAATGAATTGAATAAATGCTGCTTATCACTTGAGCCTAGACAGGACATTTGCAAACCATTCTCAAAAGAATCTAAGATTTCATCAAAAATTGATGCCCTGGTAACATCTTCTTCCCCAGCCACTTAAGAAGCCCCTAGATGTCTCTAGCTAAGAAAAGAGATGATGAGGACCAAGTACTAAAGACCTCTGGAGCTTTCCTTCTCCCACTTCTATCTTTGAACCCAAGTGTCCGTGATCAGATGGTGCCTGGGATGCTTTTGAAGATAGCTCAACCCTCTTGACACTGCTCTAAGTGAACTTAATCCTGAAGCACTTTTAAAAATAATATCTGGGTGTGGTTCAGCTTTGGTGTTATAAACATGATGTCTGTTTTTCATTACATTTTCATAAGTAATTCTTCATCATTGGTAAACTATGCAAACAAGCTTTTTGTGATTTCTAAAGAGCACTCTCTTAGTCACAGCATAAGATGTCACTCATGATAACAAATACTGAAGGAAATTGTTTTCATATTGAATACAGACCCTTCGTCTGTCCCAGGATAGGAAGTCAGAAGTCAGAGAATGTGCCTGTGTAATGTTACATCCGTTATTCTTTCTGAAAGAGAGGGCAGGAACTACACTAGACGGCATCTGAGGTTTCCAATCCCAATGTTCTCTGAGTCTTTAAAGTCATAAAGAAAGTGTGTGTGTGTGTGTGTGATTACTAAACAAATGTTATGAGTTGAATTGTATCCCCCCCAAAAGTAATATTTGAAATTCTAACCTCTAGCACCTCCGAATGTGACTGTATTTGGAGATAGGGCCTTTTAAAAGGTGGTTAAATTAAAATAAAGCCATTAGGATGGACCCTAATCCAATCTGACTGGTGGTGTCCTCATAAAAAGAAATTTGAGCCCTCGCTGATGTGGCTCAGTTGGTTGGAGTGTTATCCTGGAGGCAACCCATCGACATTTCTGTTTCTTGCCGACGTTTCTCTCTCTCCCTCTCTCTCTCTCTCTCTCTCTCTCTCTCTCTCTCATCAATAAAAGCATATCCTTGGATGAGGATTAAATATTTTTTTAAAGAAGAAGAAATTTGGATACAGACATGCGCACACACAGAACCACCATGTGAGGACATGGAAACAAGGCAGCCATCTGCAAGCCAAGGAAGAGGCCTCAGAAGAAATCAACCCTGGTCACACCTTGATCTTGGATTTCCAGCCTCCAGAACCATAAGAAAGTAACTTTCTGTTGTTTAAACTCCCCAGTCTGTGGTGCTTTGCTATGGCAGCCCTCAGCAGACTAGTACGACAAATGGTTAACAAATGTTAGAGCAATATTAGAATCCCAGTGCGTGATGTGTTTACCTGCCATTTTGACTAAGGATGTCTTGATTCCACATTTTTAATACAAATATTTTAATTTAAATACTACCAGTATTTCTTAATTTTGGTTAAGAGATCATTTGGGGGTTGAATGCCATTAAGCCAATTTAATTTTGTAGTCAGTTTTCTATGAAGATCAGCAAAACCATTTCCTTTTTCTTTTTTCTACTCAGCTAAAGTAGTCACAAAAATGACAGGCAGCACACTTCATCTTTTTAAATAAATGCATTTTATGATTTTGCCAAATATAAGACCCCTACCTTTTTAAAAACAGTCTCTCTAGGTCAGTGATGGCGAACCTATGACATGCATGTGAGAGGCGACACGCGAACTCATTTTTTTGGTTGATTTTTCTTTGTTAAATGGCATTTAAATATATAAAATAAATATCAAAAATATAAGTCTTTGTTTTACTATGGTTGCAAGTATCAAAAATTTTCTATATGTGACACGGCACCAGAGTTAAGTTAGGGTTTTTCAAAATGCTGACACGCCGAGCTCAAAAGGGTCGCCATCACTGCTCTAGGTTAAAGTAATCAGATATTTGGGGGAAATAGTAAGATATCTATTTGTAAATGATTTTTCATGAGTTTGTGAAGTATTTCTCAAATTTGCTCATATAGTCCAAAGGCTTAATTTCACATATATTAAGTGCAGTCTATGAATTGGTGCAAGTAATGTGTGAACTTTCCATTCTGTCATGTACACCTACTCATCCCCAATTCTGAACAAATGTTACAAAATACAATGTTCTTCAGCGGGACTCTCCTTCCGTCTGTGGCAGCCCCTTCGCAGGCAGATCTCCTGCGGAAAGAGCAGTGATAGTGAGTGACTACCCTAGGAATGACCCTCTCTCTAACTATATCTCAGCACAATATTCAGGGTTACCAGAAGAAATATAGCTCCACCGCTCCACAGGAAGTCCTGTTCCCCACAAACATTCCTGCCATTCCACACCTCCCTCCTCTGGCCATGTTCTGTCTTTAGCCTGGAGAAAATCTCCGCCCAGCCTCTGCCTACTGAGAATGAGACATCCTCCCGAGACCAACACCACTTCCGTAGCAACTTCGCAGTCAGAACTCATAAGACATCCAAACCTTACTAGCATATTATCATTCTTGTTCAATGTCTGTACTGCCCACTAAACTGCCCCATAGTAACGACCACAGTGCCTAGTACATATTGAGTAGGAAAAAAGGTACCAAATAATACCCTGCAGGAAACTATTGATCAGATGTCAGCAAGCTATTCTTTAGCTGTCAGCCTTCCCCCACTACCTAAATTCCAGGAGAGCAAAAATCTTAACTGTCTTGCTTATTAGTCAGGAAATGGCACTAATAGGTGCTAAATAAATATTGGTTGACTAAATAATGAGTGAATGAATGAATGAATGAATGAGGGACCAAGGCATGGATAATCTTCATTAAATTGGGCCATTTGATATTTATTCAAGCTGACCTCATTCCCCTCTATACAAAGAGGTAGGGGAAGATTTCAAAATTACCTTATCCCAGATTTCAATAATGAGGTTGTTCTTGCCCAAGATCAAAAGTAGAGTTATATATAATGACATATTGTATATAATATATAATGTATGTGGTATATATCATAATATATAGTGTATGTGATATATATCATATATCATTATATCACGTTGCATACATAGCATATTGACACTAAATTATGAGGGTTAAGGAACAGATCTGTTTTTTTCTTTGTCTCCTTTAGACCAATTTTAATCATTTTCTTTTCCTGGGAGTGTTTTTCTCTAGGTCATTTCTCTCCTAATTCTCCCATACAATAGAGTCATCCATCCATTGTGTAACATTTAAGGATTTCATCTATCTTGTAACGATAGTCTCCCCTGGATCAGGGTATCAGCAAGCCAAATGACCTTAGTAATACTAATGGCTCCAGTACAGAGCATAAACCCCAGCCAGAGACTGGGGTTATCCAAAGGTCAGGGAGCAACTAAACTAATGTTCCTAGCCAGTTGTTTTTGCTGCCCCTTACGGACATGGGTGTTAACTCTCCCAAGGACCCGAGACAAGAGACGCCAAGAGGTAACCTGACCGTTACTTTGACTATATCTTCTCTTACCTTGTTTATTTACAGTGTTCATAATGACTAAGATTCTAGAATCATAGATATTAATGATAGAAAGGACCATAGAGATAGTTTAACCCAGGGGTTGCAAACTCAAAGACCTATAGTGGCCACACAGATTATTTAATTGAAAGAAGATAGCAATAGGCCTGGGAGAATAGCAAAGAATAGTCCATCCAAATAGAAGAGTAGATACTCAGCTCAAGCTAACTATTGCCAATTGGTATCTAAGGTCCCGTGTGCATGATCTTCTGTTCCCCCACCTCCACCCCCCAATAAAGTAACTATTCAGCCCTGACCAGTGTGGCTCAGTTGGTTGGAGTGTCATCCTGTACACTGAAAGTTGGCCAGTTTGATTCCTGGTCACAACATGTACCTAGGTTATGGGTTCGATTCCTGGTTGGGAGGTGTGCGGGAGGCAACCGATCAATGTTTCTCTCTCTCTCTCTCTCTCTCCCCTTCACTTCTCTCTAAAAAATCAATTTAAAAAAACTTAAGGTGGCTATATTTTTATGAATTATCTCTCCATTTTTATTGTGATAAAATACACATAAAATTTACCATTGTAACCATTTTTAAGTGTGTAATTCACTAGTGTTAAGTCCATTCATGTTGTTGTGCAGCCAGTCTCCAATCGCCAAACCTCTTCACCTTACAGAAATAAAACCTCTATATATCCATTAATAACAACTCACCATTTCCCATTTCCTCCAGGCCTTGGCAATGACCATTCTACTTTCTGTCTCTATGAATTTGATTACTCTAGGTATCTCATATGTGTGGAATTATACAGCATTTTCATTTTGAGACTATTTTACTTAATATAATGTCCAGCAGGTTCATCCATGTTGTAGCATGTGTCAGAATTTCCTTCTTTTTAAGGCTATGTGTATATGACATTTTTTATTCATTCATTTATTGGTAGACACTTGGATTGCTTCCACCTTTTGGTTAGTGTGAATAATGTTGCAATGAACATGAGTGTAAAAATAGCTCTTCAAGACCCTGCTTTTAATTCTTTGGGGTATATACCCATAGGTGGAATTACTAGATCATATGGTAATTCTATTTTTTATTTTTTGAGGAACTACCACACCGTTTTCCATAGCAACTATACTATTTTACATTCCTACCAACAGTGCACAATGGCTCCAATTTCTCTATATCCTCGCCAACACTTGTTATTTTCTTATGAGATGATATGTCACTGTGGCTTTAATTTGCATTTCCGCCAATGATTAGTATAATTTGAGCATCTTTTCATGTGCTCCTCAGCTATTTGTATGTGTTCTTTAGAGAAATATCTATTCAAGTCCTTAGCTCATTTTTAAAATTTGGTTGTTTGTTTTATTGTTATTGAGTCAATTATAATGTCAAAAATGATGTATATTAGTTCAAATTTTGTGAAAAACAACAACAATATACAGACAAAAATGCTTTCGCCCAGCCGGTGTGGCTCAGTAGTTGAGCTTTGGCCTATGGACTAGGAGCTCACGGATTGATTCCTGATCAGGTCACATGCCCAGATTGCAGGCTAGATCCCCAGTAGGGGCCATGCAGGAGGCAGCCGATCTATGATTCTCTCTCATCATTGATGTTTCTATCTCTCTCTCCCTCCACCTTCCTTTCTGAAATCAATGAAAATACTTTTTTTAAAAAATGCTTTCAAGCAGTATATGGCCCAGAGACCTCCGTTTGGTGACTTGATATGGGTCCAACACGCTTATCTTACAGATGAGGAAACCAAAGCCTAGATCATAAAGTCAATATGCCCACAGTTGCCTATGGTGTCCAGTAGCTAAGACAGAACTGCACCTGGAGTCCCCTACCTCGCAGGCCTTGGGGATATTTTGTAGAACACTCATCAGAGCCAAAACCTCTGATTTGTAAGAAGTTCACACTTGCTGAAAATTCATGACTGGACTTGGTGATTTGTGTGGGAAAGTACAAAAGGCAATAATTCAAAATATTCTCACCAAAGGAAAAAAAAAAGATATATGAGGTGATGAATATGTTAATTAACTAGATTAAGGACTCTTTTCTGAATGTACAAATATACCAAATCATCACAGTGAACACTTTAAATATCTTACAATTTTGTTTGTCAATTACACCTCTAATAAAGCTAGAAATAAAAAGGCGGAGTCCAGCTGAAAGAACTTTCTCTGCCCATTGCCTCTTTCTTTCTCTACAGGTAGAACTAGGGGGCTAGGGATCTATTTATTCTCAGTTAACAATGGACAAAGAGAAGCCTGTCAGCAGCATTAGTCATTGCTTGGAGGTCCCAACTTCCAGTTACACTCCAGCTCTCTACCCCAAAGTGGCTTCTCTTGGATGCTATTTCTGAAGTGGGATGTGAGCCTCCAGCTGGGCAGGGCGGAAGGCACGTGGGGCGCATCAATGAGATATTAGAATGTAATTCTGCTTGAGTCTCACAGGTGGATTCCCAAGAGTACATATGGCAATGAGAACTTGGGAAAGGTTGCTATCTGGGGAGAAAACAAAGGAACATTCTTTTTTTTTTCCTTTTTTTTTCCTTTATTGATTTAGGTATTACATATGTGTCCTTATCCCCTCTTTGCCCCCCACCTCCACCCCCACTTATGCCCTCACCCCTCTGGTGTCTGTGTCCACTGGTTAGGCTTATATGCATGCATACAAGTCCACAAAGGAACATTCTTAGGAAGAAATGGCAGTAATGTGAAGGTGTCTTAGCAGGGGGGCTGGCCTTTCTCTTTCTGGGACAGACTCACAGTTTGACTTGCTGGCTACTCAAGGAATGAAGCATTTCTGCCCCTAACTTGCTCTGTACCCCAAGGTGAAACCCTGTACCGCTCTGGACCCCAGCTTGTCTTTTCGTTATATTGGAGAAAAGTACATAAATGCAGGGCTCTCTGTCTTGTTAATTGTGGCACTTAGTCACACATAAATCCCATCCTGTCTAATGCCGTCCTGTCTTGCCTGGTGGCCCTGCTCAGCCAGCTCCTCGGCCAACTTCATTTGCCTTTGGTGGTTCAGGATTTGAGAATTTGAGGAGTTAGAGCAGAGGCATTAGCTATTGTAATAAACTGAGGGACCAGGTTCAAATTCCTGTGTTTCTAGAGACTAGCTTGAAATTGCTGGTCACCTGGAGCAAGCCACCTGCCAGCAACTGCAAGCTCTGATTGCATTTGATGCTGTGAGATGTGATACTTGCCCCTTCTTTCATGGTTAGGTGCTGGGGTGGTGCAAGGGGAGTTTGAAAGAGTCATCAATATTTGAAAAAGCACTTGTGGATCCTCAGATGAAACTGCTCACTACCCCAATGACCTGCTACCAGTTGGATTGTCCATATTCTAGGGTTGAGTATTGATGGCTTTGTGACTCAACTGTGATTTAAGCCAGTCTGGATGATGCCTTTTTTAATGCCAGGGCTGGAGCTGGCCTTGCTCAGTCTCCTGCTTCCTTAACCATCAGCGTCCTCCCTGAAATAAGCTCAGGAGAGTGTGTGACAAGTGTTTGCTGTAGCCAGTAAATGGCCCAGGGTGGAGCACCACGTATGGGAAAGGCGTGTCCAAGTTTGCCAGTCTTTTAATTTACATTGCCTGATACGGTATCAGGATTCAGCTAGACCTGAGACTTTATTTATACATTTAATTTATTATTTATTAATTATTTAATTAATATTATCTCCTAGATCAGGGCAAAGGCCATGTCTCACTCATCTTCAGGTTCCCAGCACCTAAGACAGGGCCTGGCCCCTAGTTAACTCCTGAGCATCCTGCAGTTCATCCACTCGTTTGAATGCTGATTGAGCACACAAGTCCCCGGGGACCTGGGGACTGCAGCACAAGCCAAGTCAGGCCCTGACCTCAGGGTGCTTGCAGCCTAGAGGAGCTCCACCTCCTGCAGGAAGCTCCCCTTTTCCCAGCATCTCTCCCTGTTGCTCACTGAAGCCCAGTGCCTGGCCAACGTCCACACTCACCTCAGGATCCTTTATTACCTACATGGGTTTCTTCAGTACAGGGCTCAACAATCACAGTGGGCACCAATGGGAGTGGGAACAATTATTTATCCTTGTGACTCCAGTGCCTAAAACAGAACTTGGTACTCTAAAGGTGCTCCACAGCCCTAGCTGGTTTGGCTCAATGCATAGAGAGTCAGCCTGCGGACTGAAGGGTCCCAGGTTTGATTCTGGTCAATTCTGGCCAAGGGCACATGCCTGGGTTGTGGGCTCGATCCCCAGTAGGGGGTGTGCAGGAGGCAGCCGATCAATGATTCTCTCTCATCATTGATTTCTTTCTCTCTTCCTCTTCCTTCCTCTCTGAAATCGATAAAAATATATATATATTAAAAAATAAATAAATAAAGGTGCTCTACAGATGCTTGTTAACCACTGAGCCCACACTTCCCCTCTGACCTCCACTGGGACAGAGACTGGCAGTGTGGAACATACAATGTTGCTTTCTCGGTTTGTACCTCATGTTAGCCAGCTGCTTGATAATTGCCCATTTACTGACCTGGCTCTCCCCCGCCCCGCCCCCCAGACTATAAGGCACCTAAGAGCAAAGGACCATACCTTATTTACTGTTGTGTCCCAACATACAGCAATAGTAGGTGCTCATAAATTGAACAAACAAGTCGAATTATGAATAAAATGAAAGATGCTTAGATATAAAATTCAAACCCAACCATATAGATTCCTAAAGAGTGATATAAGATATTCTAATATCTGTGATCTGTTGTTGGAGTGATGGTGATGGTACTCCTAATTTATAACAAAACCTTACCAGAGAAATACAGAAATCTGTCAATAGTTGAACCATATGGCTTCCATTCTCACCTCATGCAGTGAAAACACTTCAACACTTCTTCACTTAACCACCTCATTGGATTAATGTAGGTCTCCATTTCACCTCTGAAACATGGTGAAGGGGTGCAGCCGGAAGGGTCTTCATTTGTATGTCTCGGTGCTTCTGCTCTCCCCAGCTGAGCTTTATGCTCTCCAAGATTCAGTTGACTTTGTTCCCACTCCCATTATGTCCACTGTGATTGTTATTATAATTTTCAATTTAATTAAGTATTGTATAAGCCAATGAACTAAGAATGCAAAACAAGAGTTTCCATTTTTACAATAATTAAGTTGAATGTATTGGGAAAAGTTGATAAGAGAAATCATTAAAAATATTGTCTGATTGCCCTAACCGATTTGGCTCAGTGGATAGAGCGTCAGCCTGCGGACTCAAGGGTCCCAGGTTCGATTCCGGTCAAGGGCATGTACCTTGGTTGCGGGCACATCCCCAGTAGGGAGTGTGCAGGAGGCAGCTGATTGATGTTTCTCTCTCATCGATGTTTCTAACTCTCTATCCCTCTCCCTTCATCTCTGTAAAAATATCAATAAAATATATTTTAAAAAATATATATATATTGTCTGATTAAGAGTGAGCTAGTAAACTAGAAGTTTGACGGGGGGTAGAATTCTACACTCAAAACTGGAAAATGTGGATAATGATTTATGAAAACATTTTAGGCAAAAAAAAAAGACAAAGTAGAACTTGAATCAGCAGACCTATCTAAAAGTAGTCTTAGTTTTGAGACCTAAACCAAAATCAGACAAATGAATCTGCATTCTATGTTATGAATTGTATGAAAATATTTAAAGCTTGTAGGTATCATATTCTTTATGATGATAAACTTTCAAAGAGGTTTTTGGGTTTTTTTTCAACTTACTGGTTACTTAGGTCTATGAATCCGGCAAAGATGTTCTACTGTGGGGAGACCAAGATGGCAGCCAAAGAGGACCACACCAAGACCTGAGATTGCTGCCACAAACAACCACTTGAAAAATACAACTAAAAGATGGAACGGACATCACCCAGAACCACAGGAAGGCTGGCTGAGGAGAGACTCTTCAACTAGAAGGAAAGACAACAACATACCGAGGCTCAGAGGAGGCGCAGTGTGGAAAATATAAAGGTACTGAGGTGCGCACGCAAAGCGGGCTGGTGGCTGAGGGCGCGGTTGTCATTTTCAATCGGGAGGGAGTCTCAGACTCTGAGCTCCAGATCCAGGCGAGTCTCTAGGGACTCAGACTCAAACAGGAGAAGCGGGATTGTCTGGCATCAGTTGAAATGTGAGGGCAGTGTTGGGGTCCAACCCCAACGGGTCCAGGGATCCCCAAAGGTGTGGACGGAGTCGGCAAAGAATGAATGACATGGAAACTGGTTTCAGTTCATCAGCATAGCGAGGTTCTCCCTCCAGGATCTCCAGCGAAGTTCTGGTTAGGAACTCCAACCAAGTTCTGGTCAGGATCTCCAACCAAGTTCTGGTGCCATGTTCTCTCGCTAGGTTCTCCAGCCAGGTTCAGTCACCAGGTTCTTTAGCCAGGTTCTATCCAGGTTCTTTTGCCATGTTCTGTCTAGGTTCTCCAGTGAAGTTCTATAGCCAGGTTCTGTCCAGGATCTTTTGCCATGTTCTCTGGCTAGGTTCTGGTTAGGATCTGACGTTTATTGTCTTGTTACATCCGTATTTATACCAGCCGATTTTAATCCTGTCAATTTCTATTACAAAGGTTAGGGCGTTTCTTATCTCCATTCCAGGGAGTAAAGATTATGTAGCTTAACTACCCGCCTGGCACTTAATTAAGGGGTTGTATCCCCTCCCTAACCTCAGGGAAAAATCCCCACCTGGGGAAACAACCTTTCTCAGAGAGGTGACCTTGGTTAAAACACATGGCACTAAGGAGAGCAAACATATTAAGAACAATATGCTATATATGCCAGGTCCCTTGAAACATATGCTGTGCAGATGTTTCTTTCCTGCAGCGACTGTGTCAAGCAGCAAGGATGGACCGGCTCCCGGCAGGGCAGCTTTCTCTCCGAGGTTTGCAGCGGTTGCTGGGGTTCTGAGAAGCAGAGCCTCTGGGAACGGGACTGAGAGCAGCCATAACTGCTCCCTCCACCCGCCCTGTTGAGCCCGCCCCGCCCAAGCCCTGCTCGGAGCCATTTGCCTGATCACCTCAGGCAAAGGCTAGATTAGCACCTCTCCAGAGGACAGAAGTTTTCCCACAGCTGATTCTCACAGCCAGTCGGCCTGGTGGTCAAATCCCTCTAGTATTAACTACAACAATCAAGGCTCAACTAGAACAAGACTGCACACAAAGACCACAAGGAGGTGCACCAAGAAAGCATAAAAAATGCGGAGACAAAAAATCATGACAGAATTGGAGGATATAGAGCTAAAAAACGCAATTTTGAGGGCTTGCAATAATGTGCTAGAAGCAGCCAATAAACTTGATGAGAGCCTCACAAAAACTAATGAGACCCTCAATGCTATGATAAAGAACCAACTAGAAATTAAGCATACACGGACTGAAATAAAGAATATTATACAGACACCCAACAGCAGACCAGAGGAGAGCAAGAATCAAGTCAAAGATTTGAAATGCCAAGAAGCAAAAAACACCCAACCGGAAAAGCAAAATGAAAAAAGAAACCGAAAATACGAAGATAGTGTAAGGAGCCTCTGGGACAGCTTCAAGCGTACAAATACCAGAATTATAGGGGTGCCAGAAGATGAGAGACAGCAAGATATTGAAAATCTATTTGAAGAAATAATGGCAGAAAACTTCCCCCACCTGGTGAAAGAAATGGACTTACAGGTCCAAGAAGCACAGAGAACCCCAAACAAAAGGAATCCAAAGAGGACCACACCAAGACACATCATAATTAAAATGCCAAGAGCAAAAGACAAAGAGAGAATCTTAAAAGCAGCAAGAGAAAGAGACTCAATTTCCTACAAGGGAATACCCATACGACTGTCAGCTGATTTCTCAACAGAAACTTTGCAGGCCAGAAGGGAATGGCAAGAAATATTCAAAGTGATGAATACCAAGAACCTACAACCAAGATTACTTTATCCAGCAAAGCTATCATTCAGAATTGAAGGTCAGATAAAGAGCTTCACAGATAAGGAAAAGCTAAAGGAGTTCATCACCACTAAACCAGTATTATACGAAATGCTGAACAGTATCCTTTAGGAAGAGGAAGAAGAAAAAGTAAAGATACAAATTGTGAACAACAAACATGCATCTATCAACAAGTGAATCTAAGAATCAAGTGAATAAATAATCTGATGTACAGAATGAATTGGTGATTATAATGAATCAGGGACATAGAAAGGGAATGGACTGACTATTCTTGGGGGGAAAGGGGAGTGGGAGATGCGGGAAGAGACTGGACAAAAATTGGGCACCTATGGATGAGGACAGTGGGTGGGGAGTGAGGGCGGAGGGTGGGGCAGGAACTGGGAGGAGGGGAGTTATGGGGGGGAAAAAAAGGAGGAACAAATGTAATCTGAACAATAAAGATTTAAAAAAAAAAAAAAAAAGATGTTCTACTGTATGTTGGATTAGGCAGAGGCTCCATCTGAAAATTGTAACTCACCAAGAAGGTCCCTGTAACCCCTCCTCCTGGCCTCCCACCCTAATGAGTAGAGTAATATATGGCTCTAGCAACATTTCCATCTTATCATTTTCTCTAACATCCTGTAAGGAGAGTCTAACCAACTGTAAGGTATTTAGATGTCTGTTAGCATATCTTTCTAAAAGGATTCTGTACTCTACCATTATACTGAAAACAAGAGACTATTTTTCTTAAACAGAAGCTCTCTCTAGAGAAAGGGAGAATGGAGAACTGACTTTTGCTGAGCGAGTTCTGAGACCAAGTGCTTTCCATCTCTAATCTCGTGTAATCCTCACAAACACCCTGTGAGTTCAAGCTCGCTGGTCTTTACAGATGAGGAAACTGAGGCCCTGTGAGGTTAAATAAGGTCACACAACCAGTACCAGACAAGTGGCATGTGACCCACTTCCCAAGCCACCACATTACCTCTGATGATTTTCTCAGAACTAAAATTTCTTTTCCTTTTTTTTTTTTCCAGAAATAAAACAATATTGTGTCTATGTGTTATGTTTCTTTCTAAGATGCTCCAGCCACTTGAAGGGAGGTGGAGTTCTTGTTTGTTTCATTGTTGATATGTGTCCAAGCTGAGTAGCTCCCCTGCCCTCCTCCAAGGCTGGCTGAGGCCACCTAGACTCCCTGTACTGCTGCGCTGTGCTTTGTTCCAGCTATTGCAGAAATTTTCCAGGCTACCCACCTTCAACCCCTCCTCTCTCTCTCTCTTTGGGTCGAATTTCGCCCTTCCCAAAAAATATATTCAAATCTTGTGAATGTGACTTTATTTGGAAATAGGATCCTTGCAGGTGATCAAGTTAAAACAAGGTCATGCGTGTGGGCCTAATCTATTATGACTGGTGTCCTTTTAAAAAGGGGAAATTTGGACACAGAGAGAAGGCAATGTGAAGATACAGGGAAGATGTCATCTATAAGCCAAGGGGCACCTGAGGGTACCAAAAGCTAGGGCAGAGGCATGCAACTGATTCTACCTCACAACCCTCAAAAGGAACCAACCTTATGGGCACCTGGGTTTCAGACTTCTAGCCTCTAGGACTCTGAGACAATAAACTTCAGTTGGTTAAGCCACCTAGTTTGTGCTGCCTTTTTACAGCAGCCCTAGGCCTCTGATCATACTATTTTTCTCTCTTGGTCTTCCTCTCCTCCAGTTTCCATGGATTCCAGCCTCGCCTGGATTCTCTGGCTGTGATGCTCCAGCTGTCTTGGCCAGGTTTTGCTTTCCCTCAGGGACAGGGCCTCTCAGACTCCCCACCTTGGAGCACATCTCCAGTGGAGGTCTGCTCCTTCCCACCAACAATCCAAGCTCCTAACACACTAAAGCCTAACTCTGACCCAGCTACCCAGGCCCCCAGCTGGGGGAGGGGGTGCCAGCTGGGGGCAGATTGGGCAGTGCTAGAAGGATCACCCGTTTCTGTTGTTGTTTATTTGTCAACTAAACAGAATTGCAATACAAGGCAGACACTGCTGTATCGAATGCCGCTTTCTCACACAGTTTATAACTGTTATCCTGGCTATTCCTTGCTGACTTAATACCTTCTATTTCCTGCCTTCTATTTTTATCTCATGGTCAGGTTCCAACAAAGCCTTTCCCTGAAATTGCCAGGAGAATCACACAATTAATCAAAAGCTGCAGAGCACTCGTCAAGTGTCTGTCACAAAATTCTTTGGCGTCATCGTGAGCGAACCTCTCAGACACTCTAACTGAACTTAGGAGTGAAGCATATGTCATTGTTACCACATCACTTCATATTGGGTTTTGGATTTATTTATTATTTGAAAGACTAGAGGCCTGGTGCAGGGATTTGTGCCCTGGTGGTGTCCCTCAGCCTGGCCTGTGCCCTCTCGCAATCCTGGAGCCCTCAGGGGATGTCAAACTGCTGGTTTTGGCCTCATCTCAGCAGGTCAGGCCAAGGGACCCACTGGTGCATGAATCTGTGCACCAGGCCTCTATATGCATATAAGATCTTTGGTTAATCTCTTCCCCCCATCCCCCTACCCCTTCCCTCTGAGATACATCAGTTTGTTCCATGTTTCCATGCCTGTGCATTGAGTGTCATGGCTACTGGTCCAATGGTTGAACTATCGAACAGTCACTTAGGCTTTTATATATATAGACTAGAGGCCCAGTGCACAAAATTCGTGCATGGGGGGGGGGGGCGTTCCTCAGCCTGGCCTGTGCCCTCTCGCAATCCGG
Source organism: Myotis yumanensis (assembly GCF_028538775.1). Lineage (NCBI taxonomy): Eukaryota > Metazoa > Chordata > Mammalia > Chiroptera > Vespertilionidae > Myotis > Myotis yumanensis. The sequence continues at coordinate 125,785,535 of NW_027223754.1, read as the reverse complement.
GACCCCTTGGGGGATGTCTGACTGCCAGTTTAGAGGTTAGGAAAAAAACCTTGTGAGAGAAAAAAAAAAAAAAAACAGAGGCCACTCCAGTGAGGGTGGGTTCCAAGGAACTAGGGTTAACTTTCTGTGTGAAGATTCGCCAGGCCAGAGAAGAGGGGAGGAAGGAGTGAGTGTCTATGTGTATGTGTGAGAGAGAGAGACCCCCGAAAGACTCCAGACTCTTTTGTTCTAAAGCACAAAACTTTGCTTTCCCCACATTTATCACATGTCTAAACACAAACCATTTCATGTACTTCAAGCAACATGTATTAGGGAAGGAGAATGCAGCCTTAAAGCAAAGGGTGGGGGTGTCAGAAGTGAGTAAATCCTCTCGTCCCCCCAGCTGAAGCTTCTCGGGGGCCTGCCTCTTTGCAAATCCACATTTATCTCTTGGCGCATGGGAGGTTAGGAAGTGCAGCATTATCCTGGGAGGGGAAGGTCACGGGGACTGCACCTGTGGTACTCGCCCCAAGTTCCATTTCCTCACCCTCCTGGGTCACTTTCCACCCCACCACTGATCCAGTTAATGGAGTCAGAGGTCTGCAGCTGGACGCCTCCAGGCAGAGAGTGCACTGGGGGCTGGGTGGTCCAGCTCCTAGGCCCCTGTGTCCATGCCCCACCCCTGCCAGCTTCCCACCTGCAGGCAGCAGCTTGGGTGTTCCACCCCGCCCCGTGCCAGACTCAATCCAACTGGGTGCGGGGGGAGATTGGGCAGCTCCATGGCAGGCAGCTCCATGGCAGGCGGCTCCATGGCTAGCGCCTTTGAATTTCACACAGCTGGGAGGGAGGAGAAAAGCCTCCCAGAAAGAGGTTTATCAAAAGCCTTCAGGGACTGGGAGGTTGGCTGGCTGGGGCCTTCCTTCCCCCAGCTGCCAGCAGCCTGCACCCACCTTGGCCTTGCACCACCCATGTCCACTGCCACCCATCCCCTGTTCCCTGTACCCCAATGGGCGATGGGTTTCTGCCAGCCAGGGGGAGGAACCAGAAGATTGGTTGGCAGGCTCTGATCAGGCAATTGGGAAGGACCGGGAGGTTGGCCAGCTGGGGCCTTCCTTCCGCCAGCTGCCGACAGCTGGCCCACACCCACCTTGGCCTGGCCATCACCACCCTCCCCTGGTTCCTGGTTCCCCATCAGGCAATCGGCACCTGCCAGCCATGGGGAGGGGCTGAGAGGTTGGCCAGCAGGCCCCAATCAGGCTTTCTGAGTGGTCAGTGTGTGTCATAGTGACCGGTCATTCTGGTCATTCAGTTGTCCCACTGTAATGGTCCCTTAGGCTTTTATATAAAGACTAGTGGCCCGGTGCACAAAATTTGTGCACAGGAGCGGGTGTCCCTCAGCCCAGCCTGCACCCTCTCCAATCTGGGACCCCTCAGGGGATGTCCAACTGCCGGTTGGAGCAATCGGGCCTAAACCAGCAGTCAAACATCCCTCTCGCAATCCAACACTGCTGGCTCCTTACCGCTCACCTGCCTGCCTGCCCAATCACCCCTAACCACTCTGCATGCAGGCCTGCTCACCTCCAACTGCCCTCCCTGGCCAGTCTCCCAGGAGGTCTCCCAGTTTAATTAGCATATTACCCTTTTATTGGTATAGATGCCTGAAAAGGGGGGAGGGGGGCTGTTTTTAATGAATCTTTTTAAACACACTGGAAATTCACATCCTTACTTGTTTTAAATGGTACCATATACAGTTTTGGTTTATGTGGTTAACAAATTTTCATCAAGCACCTAGAAAGTGGCAGGCACTGTTTTAGGCACAGTGGCAAATGAGATAAAGCCCCTGCTCTCCTAGAGCGTATGTCAGAGGGAGACAATAAACAAAAATACATGAAATTGAATTTCAGTTCATAATAAGCACTACAGAGAAAAATAAAGCTGTAATTATTTGTTAGGTATCTACCTTCCCTTTGGTTATAAGCTCCATGATGACAGTAGCCATGTCTGTCTCAGTGCTGCTCACAGTAGGCATTTGAAGGGCTGTTGGGTGGAAGAATGATGGACTTATGGGTAACGGATGGGCTGATGCATGGATGGATGGACTGATGGGTAGATGGGATTCATCATTCATTTTGGGCTCCAAAGAAGCCATGTATATCCTTCACTGAAAATTCCTTGGTTCAAACATATATTTGCCAGACACTGGAACTAGAGGTGGATATCCTTGCACTGAGGGGGCTCACAGAGATTTCTAAGAAACCAGGACCCTCTCATGGAGACATACAGTGTGCTCTGTGCTTAACTGGGGGCCGTGGGGGACAGCTGGTGGAGATGGTGGTGCAAGAGGAGTGTCCCAAAGGCAGTGCAACTGGAACTGAATCTTGAAAAGACTGCCAGGTCCAGAAAAGGCATTCCGGGCAGAGGGGGACCAGCATGGGCACAGCAAAGTCAAGAGACACCAGGACAAAAAATAGACACCAGGACAGTCTTTTGTTGGAACAGGAACACGGAGGAGTGACGTCGATGAGGCCAGAAAGGGAGGCAGGAGCCAAAAGTTGATCCGCCTTGTCTGCACACGTCAGCTCTTTCACTGCGGAAATCTGATGAGCTTATCAGACAGGTTCTAAAGGTCAGCAAAGCTGAATGATTAGGGACATTGAAGTGGTTAAATGAGTTGCTGCCTAGAAACCTCGTTTGGCACAAAAGCATCCTTTTTTTTCCACGCGTTGCGATGTTTCCATCCGGTGTATCCGATTCCATGTCCTCCACTGACTCAGAATCGCAAGCAGACCGTCGTCATCTGAACACGTGAGGCTGCCCAAGTGGCCCGTCTGTCCGGCTGCAAGGGTGCTAATCCTGATTCAGATGTGCTCAGCTCCGCATGCGCTGCGCTCGCTGCCACAAACTTGCTCTGCTGGTTTATGCTCGCTCTTCCAGAAAGGAGAAGCATTAGACACTGAGGGGTGGGGGTGAGGGGAGGGCTCTGCAGGTCTTTAGTGAGCTGCCTGCAGAAAATGCGACCTAGCCTAACAGTCCCTTCTGTACTTTGGAAGCCACAAAGGGAAAGAGCACCTTTATGAATGTTACTTACTGGGGAACGCCCAAATTTAATTGTGCCTCAGTCTTTATAATCATGCTCCTTCTTTCCATTCTAAAAGAAATATGTACAACCTGCAGAAAATATAAAAATTAGAGGAAGTACAAAGAATACAGTAAAAATTACAGTCAATCAGTCCTAGCTGGTGTGGCTCAGTTGGTTGGAGCATCCTCCTGTACACCAAAAGGTGGTGGTGACTCCTGGTCAGGGCACATACCCAGGTTTACGGTTCGATCTCATGGTCTCCCAGCAACCGGTGGATGTTTCCCTTGCACATCGGTGTTGGTCTTTCTCTTTTTCTTTCTCTCTCTCTTTCCCCTCCCTCCTTTCTTCTAAGATCAATAAAAAAATAACAAAAATGTTTTTTTTAATTATAGAAAATCAATCACTTAGAACCATTGTTAATATTTTGTAATATGTCTTTATAGTCTTTTTCTATGAACACATACACTCACATACACATATTTGACAATGTTACATCTGATGAGGGTTTAATCTCCAAAATTTATAGGGAACTCACACAACTTAACAAAAGGAAGATAAACAATCTGATCAAAAGATGGGCAAAGGACCTAGACACTTCTCAAAAGAGGACATACAGAAGGCCAAGAGACATATGAAAACATGCTCAAAGTCACTAATCATCTGAGAGATGCAAATCAAAACGACAATGAGGTACCATCTCACACCTGTCAGAATGGCTACCGTCAACAAATGACAAGTACTGGCGAGGATGTGGAGAAAAAGGAACCCTCATGCACTGCTGGTGGGAATGCAGACTGGTACAGCCACTGTGGAGAACAGTATGGAGTTTCCTCAAAAAATTATAAATGGAACTGCCATTTGACCCAGTAACCCCACTTCTAGGAATATACCCCAAGAAACCAGAAACACCAATCAGAAAGGATATATGCATCCCTATGTTCATAGCAGCACAATTTACAATAGCTCAGATTTGGAAACAGCCTAAGTGCCCATTAGCAGATGAGTGGATTAAAAAGCTGTGGTACATCTACACAATGGAATACTATGCTGCTGCAAAAAAGAAGGAACTCTTACCATTTGCAACGCATGGATGGAACTGGAAAGCATCATGCTAAGTGAAATAAGCCAGTCAGAGAAAGATAAGTATCACATGATCTCACTCATTTATGGAATATAATGAACAACATAAACTGACGAACAAAAATAGATCCAGAGACAGAGAAGCATCGATCAGACTGTCAAACTCATAGGGGAAGGCAGAAAGAGGAGGTGAGTGTGAGGGGGAGATAAGAAAGCAATCAAAGAACTTGTATGCATGTAATCATAACCAATGTATACAGACAATAGGGGGGTGAAAGCCTGGGCTAGGGGGCAGGGCCAGACTGGGAGAGGTGAGTGGGGGGGAAAGGGGACACATGGAATACTTTCAACAATAAAGAATTTTTTTAAAAAAAGAAAGAATCTCTTGTGACAAGTATTTCTCAGACTATGGGTTGAGAGTCATATAGTCCTGTCCTGATGGAATTGTTCTGAGTGTTTAATGATGTATAGAAGTTTTTAATATTGGTATCTCTTCCATTGTTTCTAATGTCTAAAATGAATGCTGTCCTCCTAGGGCACTTGAAACTAAAGAGAAAATGAACAAATGGGACTACATCAAAATAAAAAGCTTCTGCACAGCAAAAGAAACCATCAACAAAACAACAAGAAAGCCCACTGCGTGGGAAAACATATTTGCCAATGTCATATCTGATAAGGGCCTAATCTCCAAAATTTATAGGGAACTCATACAACTTAACAAAAAGAAGATAAACAATCCAATCAAAAAATGGGCAAAGGATCTAAATAGACACCTTTCAAAACAGGACATTCAGAAAGCCAAGAGACATATGAAAACATGCTCAAAGTCACTAATCATCTGAGAGATGCAAATCAAAACAACAATGAGGTACCATCTCACACCTGTCAGAATGGCTGTCATCAACAAATCAACCAACGACAAGTGCTGGAGAGAATGTGGAGAAAAAGGAACACTCGTGCACTACTGGTGGGAATGCAGACTGGTGCAGCCACTATGGAAGACAGTATGGAGCTTCCTCAAAAAACTAAAAATGGAATTCCCATTTGACCCTGTGATCCCACTTCTAGGAATATACCCCAAGAAACCAGAAACACCAATCAGAAAGGATATATGCACCCCTATGTTCATAGCAGCACAATTCACCATAGCTAAGATTTGAAAACAGCCTAAGTGCCCATCAGCAGATGAGTGGATTAGAAAACAGTGGTACATCTACACAGTGGAATACTACGCTGTGGTAAAAAAGAAAGAACTCTTGCCATTTGCAACAGCATGGATAGAACTGGAGAGCATTATGCTAAGTGAAATAAGCCAGTCGGAGAAAGGTAAATACCACATGATCTCACTCATTTGTGTAATATAGAGAACTACATAGACTGATGAACAGGGACAGATCCAAAGACAGAGAAACAGCGATCAGACTATCAACCCCCAGAGGGAAAGAAGGGGAGGGTGGGGGTAAGGGGAAGAGATCAACCAAAAGACTTGTATGCATGCATATAAGCATAACCAATGGACATAAGACACTGGGGGGTAGGGGAGGCCAGGGGATTGTCAAGGGTGGGGGGAAAAAAGGAGACATATGTAATACCCTTTGTAATACTTTAAAAAAAAAACACCCTAATAAATAAATAAATAAATAAATAAATAAATAAATAAAATGGTTGCTGTCATTCTGCTAAGTCACAGGTATAATCAAGAAAAGTTCTTGCTTCAGGCTGTCCCCTGGAATCACCAAGGGGAGAAGTTCTGGGAGGGAAGGAAGATGGGATGGGGAAAGATCCCTTACTATTTGCGAGGGTAACAAGAGAACCCAGGGATTCTGAAGTTTGTACCCCTGGGCCACCAGTTTGAGAGTGGATGAAGCTGTAAGCAGTCACCTGTGACATCGTATCACAGACAGGAGAGAGCTAGTGAGACCCTCATTATCCATGTTTATACAGAAAAAAAGGATAATAAATATTTTGAGACTCTCAGGAAAAAAATACAGTAAATCAATCATTTAGAAACATTATTAATATTTTGTAATATTTCTTTCTAGTCTCTTCTATGAACACATTCACTCACATACACATAAAAATTCATCTATTCTATCAACAATAAAGGTGTTTTTTTTAAAAAAAAAATGCATCTATTCAGCACCTACCACAGTGTTTGAAACATCTATGTGTTAATAAATGTTTGGTGAATAAATGAATGAATGTAATTTTATTTTAACATATTTATATACAGTGTAGAATTTTGATATTTTTAAATTTTGCTTAATATAGTAGGTGCATTTTCCTATGCCATTTTATTTTTTTCTATGCCATTTTAAAATCATTTTTTATGAATACTTAAATACTATTTTGTGGAATAATGCTGGCCTGAAGAACATCAAGTATATAACCCTACATTTGCATTCTGAAGATTTCCTTAGGCTAGATTCCTAAATGCAAAATTAATAGATGAAAAAGAATAAACCTTTTAAGGTTCCTAGTGTCATTCAATGTCTATCCAAAGTGAATTATCCAAACTGAAATGATTCTTAGGAAGCCAACCTCTGAAAATCCCTGGCAACTACTTCCCAGTCTGCTGGGTGACTCACCCTCTTTGATGGGCCTTGGCCTCTTAATCCCCTGAGACTCCGGATAAACTCCCTCCCTGTAGAGAGCCCCTGGAAAGGCACATGGGCATTTCTTTAATTATTGTCAACTGAATCCAGTGGTGTCGGCAAAGCCACGTCCTGGAAACACGCTTTGCCAAGAGGCAGGAGTGTTGTCAGCTTGACCCTCAGCCCAGGTGCCAGGGGGTGGGTTTTGTTATTTAAATCCAGCCAAGCACCAGAAATGAATACGACTCGGGCCCACCCAAGAATGCACATAATCTCCTTTGTCTTGACTTTTAGTAAAACGTCCTGTTTTTTGCTGTATAAAATAAACACACTGTATCTGCTCTGGGTCCCTGTCCCTGTGTCTCCATCAGAGGACAGTGGTCCCACCCAGCCCCAGCTTTTTCCTTCCATCTCTGTGTCTGTCTCTTTCTTTCATTTTCTCAATCCCCAGCCACCCCTACTCAGGAACCAGACCGCTCTCTAGCCGAGCTGGACACGGAGAAGAGAGAAATAATCACACCTCCCTCTCCAGCTTGCTCGGGCAAATCCTGAGCTGAACTCCGCTGGACCAAGCTCGTTCAGCTGCTTTGGTCCTCCACAAAGACTCAAGGGAAAACCTAATCTTTAGTACTGCATTCCATTTAGTTTTTGTGTAGGCATTGTCTTTATTGTCTTCTTACATTCTATACCATATGTGTTCTCTCTCTCTCTTTCATTCTTTCCTTTAGTATGGTGTGCAGTTTGAGGTAGAAATGTAAATGGGTGACTTTGTTCCCCTTTAGGACAATATAACTTGCAGAAAACAGCCTTGTTTGAATCGTATTCTATGTCTTTGATGACACCATGATATATGCCATTCCAATTGCATTTGTCAGACTTGTGCATGTTACTGTGCTATGCCTTGGAATGGATTTTTTTTCTTTAATGATTAAAACTCTGCCTTGCAGAATTCAGATTCACCTCTATGACGTTTTTACCCAACTGTTACCTTCTTGGAAGCCTTTCCTGACTATCTTACATTTGCAACCCACCTTCTTCTTCTAGTTAATTCTTGTCACAGCAGTTAGCACCATCTCACCAACTACATATTGTACTTATTTGTTTTAACTGTCTCACCACACTAGAAGCATGACCATGACAAAGCAGTCCGTTGGTTCATTCCTTCCATAGCTAATGAACACCTCCAAGTGCCTAGAATTGTGATGAGCATGGGGTGGGAAACTACAAAAAAGAGACTGCTTTCCAGGAGCTTACAGTTGAATTAGAAACATTAAGCAGTAAAGCAAAGATATAAAGTAGGCTGTAATTTTTAAATACATCTTTTTATTTATTTCAGAGAGGAAGGGAAAGGGAGAGAGAGATAGAAACATCATTCTATCTCATCTAGACATGAGAGAGCATCATTGATTGGTTGCCTCCTGCACTGGGGATCCAGCCCGCAACGCCATGTACCCTGACTGGGAATTAAACCATGACCTCCTGATTCATAGGTCAACGTTCAATCACTGAGCCATGCCGGCTGGACAAGGCTGTAATTTTAAAATGCCAAAAAGAATGAGCAAGACAAAGGAATGAAGTCAGGGAAAGAACAGGTAAGAAGTAGAAGAGGTTTACTAGTAAAGGCAGGTTGGAATTTGATGGAGGAATTTAAGGTAGAAACACTTGGCTCATCCTATAAGCAGTGCAGATTGTTGAGCAAGAGAGTGGCATGATGAAAATAGTCTACAAAGATTAATGGGGCAGGGGAGGTCCTAGCTGGTTTGGTTCAGTGGATAGAGCGTTGGCCTGTAGACCAAAGGGTCCTGGGTTCAATTCCAGTCAAGGGCATGTATCTTGGTTGCAGGCTCCTCCCCTGCCCAAGGTGCATGCAGGAGGCAACCAGTCTCTCTGTCTTTCCCTCTCTCTTCCACTTTCCCTAAAAACCAATGGAAAAATATCCTCAGGTGAAGGTTAACAACCAAACAAAAATTAAAAAAAGAAAAGATTACTGGTAGGCTAAAGGTGAAAATGTAAAACGATAGTAGGACAGATGAGAGGAAACTAATCAAAGAGGTCAATTAGGCTGAGAAGGGGAGGGACTAACAGAAGGTGGTAAATGAGAAAGGAGGAAATGGTGGAGGATGGCACTGCAGCGGCACAGCTGAAGAACAGAGTCAAAATCCATTAGCCTCCCATCAGGCAATTTTCAAAAGGAAATGTTAAAAGTATCAGCATTAAAGAGGACTGGTCAGTGGGCGACAGGGGACTCTGAGGTTGGCTGCCTGCATGGGGAGCAGAGAGGTGGGAGATTCCTAAAACACAGGAGAAAGACAGCTAGGATATTCTATGCAAAGTTAACCAATTTGAAGAGCCCAAATAAAAAGGAAAAATGAGAAGAGGAAAAATATGAGAATCACTATTTTAGATAAATCCCATATGGGATTTACTTAAAAGCAGATGGCTAGACCCCGTACTGCCTAATTTATTACTGTCTTGCCATTGAGAGTCAGAGCCTTCCTTAGGTTTCTAAGCAACTCTGATCGGAAGTGTCAGATTATATGAAATTTCCTGATTAGACCATGTGACCCAAGCACATCCCACTAAAAATAATTCAAATACTTAAAAATCACTCACCCTAGACCACAACTGCCAGTTTTGTTCCCTCCCAGCTCACAGCAGATGGATGGGTGGGCCTTCCTCTATGTGTAGGCAGTATGGTAGGAGTTCTAGCAATAAGAAAGACCAAAATAGCCCTAACCAGTTTGGCTCAGTGGATAGAGCGTCGGCCTGCAGACTGAAGGGTCCCAGGTTCGATTCTGGTCAAGGGCATGTACCTTGGTTGTGGGCACATCCCCGTAGGGCGTGTGGAGGAGGCAGCTGATTGATGTTTCTCTCTCATTGATGTTTCTGACTCTCTATCCCTCTCCCTTTCTCTCTGTAAAAAATCAATAAAACATTTTTTTTTTTTTAAAAAAAGACCAAAATAAAGGGAGAGCATTTGGAAGAGAGCTTGGGAACCTGGTATTTCAGGTTCTCTTTCATTGTACTATGTACTTCCCAAATTTTTTCTATGAGGGAAGGAAAATAGCAAAGCACTTTAAAAGCAGCATTTAGCACTAGCCGGTTTTGCTCAGTGGATAGAGCATCGGCCTGCAGACTGAAGGGTGCCAGGTTCAATTCCAGCCAAGGGCATGTACCTTGGTTGCAGGCTCCATCCTCGGCCCTGATTGGGACACGTGCAGGAGGCAACCAATTGATGTGTCTCTCTCACATTGATGTTTCTCTCTCTCTCTCTGCCTTTCCCCCTCCGTTCCACTCTCTCTAAGAATTGATGAGAAAGTGTCCTTGGGTGAAGATTAACAAAAAAATAAAAATAAAAATAAATAATAATAAGTAGAAGAAGCACTTAAACTTCTCTGGTAAGAAAGCAGGCTCTGAATCAGCAAGCTCACCTAATAAACTGAGCGTCATTTGAGATAACATTAGAGGATTGAAAAAGTATGGACAGGCACTCTCCCTCCTAGGAGCATGGCCATGCCTCTCCCTTCCCCACCTCCCACCCGTGCACGTTACCATTAGCTTACCCAATAAATGTTCTCTTACCAAAAAAAAAGGATGGCCCTAGACCCGTGGTCGGCAAACTGTGGCTCGCGAGCCACATGGGGCTCTTTGGCCCCTTGAGTGTGGCTCTTCCTAAGCCTTAGGAGTACCCTAATTAAGTTAATAACAAGGTACCTACCTATATCGTTTAAGTTTTAAAAATTTGGCTCTCAAAATAAATTTCAATCATTGTACTGTTGATATTTGGCTCTGTTAACTAATGAGTTTGCCGACCACTGAGACAGTTTTGCTTAGTGGATAGAGCGTCAGCCTGCAGACTGAAGGGTCCTGGGTTCGACTCTGAGTTGTGGGCCAATCCCCAGTAGGGCGTGTGCAGGAAGCAGCTGATCAAGAATTCTCTCTCATCATTGATGTTTCTATCTCTCTCTCCCTCTCTAAAATCAATAAAAATATATATATTTTTTTAAAAGTATGGACACAAGAGCTAGGATGGCTTATGATCTGAAGAGGAAAACACAATAATATAACAAAAGCTGTAATTAACATTTCTTGAGGAGGCGTCACTAAGTGCCAGGTGCTGTAGGAATTATCACTACCCCCATTGTTCAGATGAGAAAACAGGGTTCCTAGAGGATTTGAGTTAGGTCACACAGCTATGAACACTGTTATGGACCAGTTCTATGGATCTGTCAGAGAGTAAGAAAAAGGTTGGTCAGAAAAGTGAAGGCGGCAAGCTGCAAACTCCAGAATTAGCACATACAAGGTGCTTCCCTATAGCATTTGAGAGCAGCCACAGAGATAAGGCTAGCGGAAGTGATTGCTTAGTGCAGAAGGGAGCATTTGCCAAATGCAAGGTGCATCCTCTATTAGAGCTTGAAACAGAAAAAGCACATTAGTGACATATGAAAGAAGTCCTCGGTTCAGTTACTAAAAATGTACCAATGTTGGCTTCTTAGTAATGTGAGATGCAGGTAAGGGACAGAGGGGAATTCTCTGTACCATCCTGCAACTTTTCTGTAAATTTGAAATCTATTTTAAAATTTAAAAGTTACTTAAAATTTGGCGGGGGGGGGAGTATTTGTCACAAAAAATTAAAAATAATTTTTAAAAGAGTATTTTTGACATGTTTACAAACATTCTTCAGAACAGTGCCATTTAAAATGAAAAGGGCAGAGGTAGCACCGCATTTTTGTGGCTCATTGTATTTCTTGGCTGTGAAGAATATTACCAACGACCATCTCAGTGACCAACATTATTGAGCACTTGTAATAATCCATCCTTCGCTCAAAGGATGTTACAAACATGCCTGCACATCACCTTTAAGACAACACTTATGAACTAAGTAGTTGCTATTAGTATACCAACTTACAGATGAGAAGAGCTTTTAGAACAGTTCCTGGAATCTCATAGGTGATCAACAATTAGATCTTTTTACTGTAGAAGCTAAGAAACTGGCCCAACTTGTCAACAGAGTCACTATTCCAATCCAAACCTAAAAGGTTTCCAATCCCAGGCTTGCTGTTTACTAACTCTATGGCTTGGACATGTTTGAAAACCAAAAGAAAGCTAAAATCAGGCAGTGGCTTTAAGTTTGTTGAAAGTTGCATCTTAACAACTTAAAAACAGACAATCTGTCGTTCATTAAACATTTCAAAATTATTGAATAATTTGAAAATACCTAGGCTGTAGAGTGCTGCATTGAGGACAATTTTTAAAAAGGGCTGAAAATTACCGAGTCCTTGGATACACCTCTAGCTAAATACAGGAGCCAAACAGAGCACCAGAGGTAATTAGGGAAACGGTTAGCCCCCAGCAACTATGCGAGCCACTAGGAAAAGAGTGTTTCCAGATCTCCCTTGGGGTCAAATGACCACAGCCATTGGACCAGGCAGAGGCCTATTAGGAGAAGCATTTCCTTAGGAGGGTAAGGTGCAAGTGGCAAATCATGAAGACAGCCTTCTGAGGACTGGTGCCCAGGGTGAAATGACTGCAGGGAGAGGGGAAAGCTGGTGGCCAGCAGCCAAGCTCACCCTCATTCAGTTCCACTCCAAAGACCTTTCTTCCGCATTTTCTTAGTGTCAGGGATGATGCTACACTCTGGGAAAGATACAAAGGTGAAAAGATAAAGCAAAGCCTAACTTCAATGAGTTTACACCTAGGAGTGTATTTTACCAGAAGGAAATACAGCAAACTTGTGTCACAGTGGAGTACCTTGAGTTTGAATTTCAACTTCATTCCTTGCTCCATGCCTGGCACAAGTTGTAAGCTCTCTTTGGACCTCAGTAAGAATGTGGTAATTAATATTTGGGAATATTGTTGTGAGGATTGAAAATGAGGTGTCTATAGTGATGTCTTAATAGAAAGTAAAAAGAAGTCCTATCATAAACTAATTTGTTTCCTTTTTTATTACTACTTTTTTTTTTTGCCCAACTCTTCATTTCAAACTAGACCTTGGCCTCAACTGTTTTAGCAAAAGAAAGTCACAGCAGAGAGGCTGAAAATGCTTGGGGCTTCAGGGGTAGTGGTAGCCCAGGTCCAAGCAGTATAAGAACTACTGGAGGGGAAGAGGGTCAAGAATGAAATATAAATGTTTGCTACATTATTATTTTACCCACCAGCCTCCAACCTAGGCATGAAGATGGAGGCGCTGAAATCTAGACCACACCCCTGGCTGGTGTGGCTCGGTTGCTTGGAGCATCATTCTGTACACCGAAAGGTGGTGGATTCGGTTCCTGGTCAGGGCATATGTCCAGGTTGCTGATTCGATCCCCAGTAGAGGCTGATAGGCAAAGCAACCGATTAATGTGTCTTTCTCACACCAATGTTTTCTTCTCTCTCTCTCTTTTCCTCTCTCTAAAATTAATTTTAATTAATTAATTAATCTAATTAAGTCCAGGCCACACATTGCTGACATAACGCTGCTTAGAGCCTGAAAAAGTGGAAGCCTTTTTTAATCCACCCGCCCAGACCTAGAGCAGCTTCTAATTTGCACCAGAAATATGCCAACAGAAGCCTTGCCCTTCCCATCCCCGTCCCCACCTAAAATGTGACACCCTTGCACTTCTCAGCCCCAGACTGAGAAAACAACAAAACCCTAAGCCTAGAGACTTATCATTTATTCATTTATTCAACAAATATTTATTTAGCCCCTACTGTGTGCTCTAGAACATTTTCTTCTCCCTGGTTCCCTGGGGCTGCCTTTAATCTACCTATTCACCCTTGCTGGCCCTGCCAGCCTCTAGTTTATAGTGTCTACTGTTTTATTATTTATTTATTTATTTATTTATTTATTTATTTATTTATTTATTTATTTTAGAGAGACAGAGGAAGGAGAGGGAGAGAAAAACATCAATTTGTTGTTGTCCCAGCCATCCAGGCACTCACTAGCTGACTCTTGCATGTGCCCTGACCAGGGATCAAATCCATAACCTTGGCATATTGGGTCGATGCTCTAACCGACTGAGCTACACAGCCAGGGCTGCTTACTGTTCTTCAGTGATTTTCCACCTTCTGGTATGTGGGTGGCCATCCTTTCCTTCCAGAATAGAAGATTGTTCTACATTCCCCTGTCCCCCAAGCTTTACCTCTTCCTTTCTGGCTTAATTCAAAGCCCTTAATTCCTTCATTGCTCAGTTCCTCTTGCTTCTCCTCCCAGGTATCCTAACACCAAACTCACCACAGCAGCCCCTGAAGAGAGCAAAAGGGGCTAAAAGAAAATAACTCCTTTGTCTGTGGTAATGCAACTCATGAATTGTCCAACTCAAAAAATTCTGTAAAAATAATAATATTAATAATAATAGCTAGCACTTGAGACTGAGATTAGGGACAGTTTAGAGTTATTAGTAATGACCAAGTCTAAGGATTGACCATGGGAGTGAGTGGCATGAAGTAAGATCAGAGCAAGGGCATTAGAGAGGAAAATGGGGAGAAAACCAAGACCAGGAAAAAATAACTGATGAGGATAAAACAGTCATCAAGAAGTATGACAGAAGTAATAAGGGAGAGAGGTATCTGAAGCTAAAATCTTTTTTTTGGTGGGGCGGAGGGGGGGGGCTTTAAAAAATTATCTTTATTATTAAAAGTATTACAGATGTCCCCCTTTTCTTTTCCATTGACCCCCTCCACTCCACACCCACCCCTCCCAGACCTTCACCACACTATTGTCTGTGTCCATGGGCTATGCATATAAATTCCCTGGTTAATCTCTCCCACACACCCTGCGATGCCCACCTTCCTCTGAGATTTGTCAGTCTAAAGCTAAAATCTTAAAGAATGAGGGTGTGTGCCAAAAAAAGGAGGCAGTGGCCCTGGGTGGTGCTTCTCAGTGGTTAGAGAGCCGGCCCTCCCACAGGAGGGTCTCAGGGTCGATTCCAAGTCAAGGACACATATGTGGGTTGCAGGCTTGTTCCACTACCTCGGTGGGATTGAGTACAGAAGGCAATCAATCGATATGTCTCTCTCACACTGATGTTTCTTTCTCTAAATATATCTTGCCCTCTCCCCTCCCTTCTACTCTCTCTAAAAATTATTGGGGGGAAAAATATCCTCAGATAAGGAATAAGAAAAAGAAAAAGGAGGCAGTGGAGGACAGCAAGGTAGGGTATAGTCTGATGACTTGAGAGTCAAGAGTTGGTGAGGAGATCCCTAGCCGGTTTGGCTCAATGGATAGAGCATCGCCTATGGACTGAAGGGTCTTAGGTTTGATTCTGGTCAAGAGCACATTCCTGGGTTGCAGGCTCGATCCCCAGTAGGGGGCGTACAAGAGGCAGCTGATCAATGATTCTCTCATCATTGGAGTTTTTCTCTCTCTCCCTCTCCCTTCCTCTCTGAAATCAATAAAAATATATTTTTTTAAAAAAGGAGTTGGTGAGGAAAGATGAAGAAAGAGGGAGAGGGAAAATGGTCTGGAATAGTAATGAGGATATCCCTGTCTTAGTCTATTCAGGTTCCTATAACAAAAATACAGTGGACTAGGTGGCTTATAAACAACAAAAATTTATTTCCCACTATTCTGGAGGCTAAGTCAGTGTCTGGTGAAAACTAGCTTCCTGGTTCATAGATGGCCATCTTCTCCTGTGTCCTCATCAGGCAGAAAGGGTAAGAGAACTCCCTGAGGTCTCTTTAATAAGGGCACTAATTTCATTCACAAGGGCCCCACCCTCCAGTACCATCACTTTGGGGGTTAGGTTTCAGCATATGAATATGGAGTACACAAACACTTAGTCTATATACCCAGTCTGCTTGTAGGCCCATGATATGAGCAGAGAGGGAGAGAAAATGGTCATTATCTGCAAGGGAATTTGTGTCCTTGGGAGAACCAGGTCTTCACTGTAGCAAGAAGTTGAAGAGAATACTCAGAAAAGTAAGGTAAAGAGGGAGTGCTGTGAGGTCACTGTGGAACGGTTTCAGAAGTTGGGGAGGGGTGAGACATGGGGTGAGAAAAAGGACATGCAAGGCCAGGTGGAGATCAGAGTCCAAAAGATGAGAGATGACCTGGGAGAACAGGGTTGACATAAATAGGGAGAAAGTCATGATGGGATTAGTGCAGGACAATGCCACAGCAATGCCACAGCTGTGGTTGTTGGGAGCCAGGGGATGAGTGTTTGCCAGGAACACTCAGAATTCTTGCCCACTGCAAATGCACAATCTGTTGGGGAAAACCCATGTACAATGACAGAACAGTGCACTTCAGATTACCTTCGGAATTCAGACTGTGGGAGCCTACTGAAGAGGCACCCAACTCAGGCAGGGAGGGCCAAGGAAAACTTGGGGGAGGGGGAAGAAAGGGGGAGAGGGCATGGGAGGGGAGAGGCAAATGAGAGGGAAAGAGATAAAGGGGAGGGGAAGGGGAGAGAGAGTGGAAATGGCATTTCATAAAACTATTGCCATCACCAGAAAATAATTGAGATGCTTCTCTTACAGCATTGAGTCTTCGTACTACACTTGATCTTAGCCAAAAACCAAGAAGCAATGCAATGAGTCTTGGTATAAATGGACCATAAGTTGAGAAAGTTGTGCAATATTTTATACTCACATTATTTGAATAGTCTTTGATCTTGCTAGAATGCAATGTATTGCTTTTGGCTAGAAAACTTTGCAAAATTCACAAAGCAACGGGTGATAATAATAGTATCCTTAATGTAAGTTGTTAAATTCTAAACAAATGTAAGTTAGAGAATTTCTGAGGGTAAAATATCAGAAACATTTCAAAGTTAGCAGTCTAATACATTTCTATTTCTCAGTTACCTAAAATTACCTCCAGTTATTTTTGGTGATGGGTACAGAGAAAATATTAAACTGGTGGAAGCTTTCCCAACTATCTAAATTAGTCAGACTCCTTTCATGTCAGCATTTGTGGAGTGCTTCAGTGCCTCTCCTGGAATCCGAAAAACAACTTGAAAGATGATAATTTCCATTTTACAGACAAGCAAGTAAATGCTCAGAAAGATCCAATAACTTGCCAGTGTTTCACAGCTAGTGAACAGCTAAAGCAAATTCACAATTGTCTGTTAAAGCAACTGCCTCTTCCCTGTAAAAAATAGACATAGGCCAAAACGAAGTCACTTTTGCAACCCATGTCTCCAAATCAAAACTAAATAACTAAATTTCACTCTCTCAGGAGTAAAAATTTAAACCAATCAGTCTGGAATTTCCTGATCAACATTAGTGAGGTAATCTACCTGACAAGACCCCCCAGCCTTTCCCTCAGGAAGGTGTCCTAGCCTAAAATAATCCATTCATTCTTGTACAGGTCATTGGAATGCCCTTCTAGTTGCTAAAATGAGATGCTGCCCGATTCGTGAATCACTTAATAAAGCCAATTAGATCTTCAAAGTTAGTCGTGAAATTTTGTTCTTTTCTTTTAATCTTTATTGTTGAAAGTATTACATATGTCCCCCTTTTCCCCCCATTAACCCCTTCTAGTCTGCCCCCACCCGCCTCCCCAGGCATTCACTACCCTATTGTCTGTGTCCATGGGTTATGCATATAGGCATACAAGTTCTTTAGTTGATCACTTCCCACCCACCCACCCTCCCCTGCCTTCCCTCTGAGATTCCATAGTCTGTTCCATCTTCTCTGTCTCTGGATCTATTCTGTTCAACAGTTTATTTTGTTCATTAGATTCTACATATGAGTGAGATCATGTGATACTTGTCTTTCTCAGACTGGCTTATGAAATTATGTTCTTCAACATCCTTTACACACCAGATACAGTTACATTTTCAAGAGATTTTATTTTATTTTTTGAGTATGTTTTTATTGATTTCAGAAAGAGAGGAAGAGAGAGTGAGAGAGAGAGAGGGACATCAATATGAGAGACACTCTACAGGCCCTGACCTTGGATCCAACTCCCAACCTGGGAATGTGCCCTGCCCGGGAATCAAACTGACAACCCTTCAGTGCACAGGACGACACTCAACTAACTGAGCCACACCAGCCAGGGCTACATTTCCAAGAGCTTTAGGAAAAAAATTTTATTGTTGAAAGTATTACATATGTCCCCTTTATTCCCCCTGCCTCTTTCCAAGAGCTTTAAAAAAAAAAAATAGGTTTATTTGTACACACACCAATGAAGGAAAGCAGTCTTCTGTCAAATGGAGAAGAACAAGATTCTTAAGTAGCTGGTTTTGGGACCTACTACAATGGGAAGAGTTGTTTTGTTGCCTTCAAATGTCTATTTACCTAACACATCAGCAGGCTTTTTAAATGGGTCTTCCTCCTCCCGGGCCTGATTTTCTAATCCTTACGATATCCTAGCTGGACCTACAGGTGGTTTGTGTTATCCTCCTGCTCATCCAGGTACTTTCCCATGAAGCATAAGACACCATATTCATTGTTGGCAGAAGCCGTGGTCCTCAGGTCTAGCAGGAGCTTGGTTAACTGGTTCTCCAATTCCAGGCAGACTCTAGAGCTTGTATGCCAGAGTACCAGTTATCTATCTTAGGCCTCTTAAACATTGGAAGGCAGATTTTACTCTCACATCTTCTTAGATATTTTAGAAATCCCTTTCCATATTCCCTTTTCACCTCAACTTGGTCTTCAAGAATGTGGCAAAAAGAGGTTGTACTGTCTTCAATGGAAGTATAGGCCATCTCTATATATAAATGAAATTATAGGATATATATATCCCTAATATGCAAATAGACTGAACAATGGAACAACCGAACAACTGATCACTATGATGTGTGCTGACCACCGGGGGCGTGTCTAGAACATAGCAGGCATTGGCCACAGTGGGATGGTGGAGCAGGTGAGCAGGGGCACCAGACCAAGGCAGGGTGCCAATCGCTGTCATCGGGATGAGCCTCTGGTGGTTACTGAAACTTCTCTGCTCCTGCATGCCATGATCCTGCCCGGCACTCCCACCTGCTGCCGGTGCCAGCCCCACTCGCCCCTCAAGGCTTCTCCACCTCCCTCTGCTCCTGAGGGGCAATGGGGGCCTGCAGCCGCCTCTCCCACCCGCTGCTGGTGCCGGCCCCAATTGCCAGCAGACAGGGGACCAGAGGCCGTGGCGGGAGGGGCTGGGTGGGGGCATGGAAGATGGGCCAAGACCCGCCCTTGTGCTCACCACAGCCTCGCAGCCCACAGTTCCTTTCAAGGTGCACAAATTTTTGCACTGGGCCCTGAGTAGATAAATAAGCATCACTAAGGTGCAGCTTATAAGATGCCACGTGATTAATAGCAACATTCCACACTTCAGAGAGCAGGTGCTCGCTGCCATTTCAGCTTTAGAGAAAACCAGGCATAAACAGGGCTCCCAAGAGCTTTGAATTAGAAAAAGTTACCTGTGTGGTCCACACTAGTGAGTAACCCACTTACCTCTTCCAGTAGTTTTAAAGACTCAGTTTCAAGGAAGAATCTTTTTACATGGTTGTTGATACATAAAGCAGAATAAAATACAATGGAGAGGAATCTCCTCAAGAAGTTTGCAGATTACAGGCTAGTTTAACATGGAGAACTCTGGTTGTGCTCAGTAGAAGAAATATATTGGAGGCAGTCTGGCAAGGTAGCCAGCCAGAAAACTAAAATGGGAACACTCATTACCACACCATAACTAGTGAGGTGGTGTTGAAAATAGGCTTAGTCTACAAGCATCCTCATTTTAAAAAATAAATAAATAAAAAGGCATCTGTTTCCCCATAAGGATGAGCTACTATTCAAATGTAGAACATTTACTCATCTTAAAATAAATCTGTGAGAACGTGTTTTACAAACACAAAAAGGCTCAATCAGAGTTGTTGATGCAAGCACCCAAACCTGTAGAAAACTGTCTGGAGCATTTAAGAAATTGATGACATATGCCAGGAAGCAAGATTTCAAATGCTCTGGGGAATAATCGTTTTGCAATTTCTTTTTTGCATGTGAAATTAAGGAGCAGAAGTAAGGAAGCTGGGAGAAAGCAAGGTGGTGATTAGATTACAGGAGAGTCAAGATTATGTGCTCTCTTGAGAAGGGATCTACACGGTGGTTCACTCATTACAGGGGTCTGAAAAGAGGCATTTCAAAGTTGTGTTAACCTAGATCAGTGGTTCTCAATGCCACGACCCTTTAATACAGTTCCTCATGTTGTGGTGACCCCCAACCATAAAATTATTTTTGTTGCTACTTCATAACTGTAACTTTGCTACTGTTATGAATCGTAATGTAAATATCTGATATGCAGGATGTATTTTCATTGTTACAAATTGAACATAATTAAAGCACAGTGATTAATCACAAAAACAATATGTAATTATATATGTGTTTTCCGATGGTCTTAGGTGACCCCTGTGAAAGGGTCGTTCTACCCCCAAAGGGGTCTCGACCCACAGGTTGAGAACCGCTGACCTAGATGCACAGAAACAATGGACAGGGCTTGCTTATGGCAAAGATAAGCCTTTTACTAAACAGTTATATGACTGGGGCGTGACTATCCACCATGACTTTGCCTCATTCGATATTTATAATTTATTACAGCACCTCTTTTTTGTCAAGAGGGGTGTTTGGAGACAACAGTATATCAATCTACAAAATTCAGATAAAAATTTGGAGAGCCCTGCCCTAGCCGGTTTGGCTCAAGTAGATACAGCATCAGCTCACCCACTGAAGGGTCCCAAGTTCAATTCCAGCCAAGGGCATGTACCTTGGTTGCAGGCTCGAGCCAGTCCCAACCCTGATCAGGGCACGTGCAGGAGGCAACCAATCGATGCGTCTCTCTCACATTGATCTTTCTGTCTCTCCCCCTCCCTTCCACTCACTCTAAAAAACAATGGAAAAATGTCCTTGGGTGAGGATTAACAACAACAAAATTGGAGAGCCCTAATGCATATCAAATTAACCCCAGGGTTTTGAGAAACGCAGTTTTAAAACCTAAATCAATTAAAAATTATTTATTAGTGTTGACAACACCCAAACTATAAAAGAATCATAAAATAATTTGAGTCAAATTTTGAAATCATGCCCGAAAGCAAGATCTCAACAGATTGAGAAAATGATCCAGAGAATGGCAGTTTTGCAGTTCATTTTATACATTTAGAATAGAAAGAGAAAATGTAAGGAAAGTTCATAGAATTCACTGTTCCCCGCCAGTGTTGTTCAGTGGTTGAGCATCAAACTATGAACCAGGAGGTCATGGTTCAATTCTTGGTCAGACCACATGCTCCAGTTGCTGGCTCGATCCCCTGTGTGGGGAATGCAGGAGGCAGCCAATCAATGATTCTTTCATCATTGATATTTATATCTCTCTCTTTCCCTCCCTTTCTCTCTGAAATCAATAAAAATATATTTTTAAGAAATTCAAAAATAATAATTAAAAACTAAATAAATACATAATAAAAATTTTAAAAGCCCTGGCTGGTTTGCTCATTGGTTAGAGGGACAGCCTGCAAACTGAAGGATCCCAGGTTTGATTCCGGTCAAGGGCACCTGCCCAGGTTGCAGGCCCTATCCCCAGTGTGGAGTATGCAGGAGGCAGCCAATCAATGATTCTCTCTCAACATTGATGTTTCTATCTCTCTCTCCCTCTCCCTTCCTCTCTGAAATTAATAGAAAATATTTTTTTTTTTAAAGAAAGAAAATCAGTGTGGTTGATTAGGAAGTGGAAAAAGGTAAAGCAGGGGAAATCCCTAGGATTGAATATAAAGGAAAATGGAGAGACACCTGCTTTATATTGGCGGGTACAGGGTGGGTAACATTTAACAACTACAGCAGGTAGAGGTGGTGTGCGGCCACAAGGTAACAAGGAGGAGTTGTGGTGCGTGTCCTCTGTGAGGGTGGTTACGACTCCCAAGGGTCTGGAAAAGATGGTGCTGCCATTTCGAAGTATGTTACCAGAGGCTGGAGAACAATGGACGGGGCTCTGTTCAGGTAAAGATGAACCTTTTGCTAAGAAAGCTATAGGCCTGGGATGTGACTACCCACCAGGACCTGTCCCGTTAGGAATTGATGATCAGACCATCCGTGTGGTTACTTTCAGTCAGTGAGCTTTACAGCTTTACAGGCCTGCCCTGAGCTTGTCAGTTCCGCTATGTAGCTTTTTTAAAATTCACATCAGCACTCTATTGCACAGCTGGCGTTTCCAGTATCTAAACAATCCCCTCTATGGGGACATTTGGTTAGCTTCTATTTTTCTTCAGTGTAAATAATGCTATACTTAATACCCTTATACATACATTTTGACATATTTCTTTAATTGTTTCCTTAGAATAAATTCCTAGAGATGCTGGGTCGAAATGGACACATTATTAAAGCTTTTTTTTTGGGGGGGGGGGGGGGTATGTATTGCCAAAATACCCTCCAGATATTCACATACCAGGGTAATATTTCTAGCTCAATGAAAGGTTCTAGGACTCTTCTCAGAGTGTAACTAAGGAACAGGTTAGGAACAAAACCCTAGATTTGAGACCTAGCTTTAGCATTTGTTGGTTGTGTGGTCTTGGGCAAGTTATTTAATCCTCTGTTTGTTTTCTGTTTCCTTATTTATAAATTCGGTTTTCTTATCTATAAATATCAGTACTCACTGATATAGAATTGCTGTAAGAATCAAATTAATTAACGTTTGTAAGGCTTTTAGAACAGGGCCTGGCTCATAGTGAGACTTACATAAGTGTTCACTATTGTTGATATAAGAAAAGTCCAAACCTATAGAGAATTTTTATAAAAGTTTATTTGAGCCATATTGATGACATAATGCTGGGAAGCAAGATCTCAAATGTTCCCAGGAATAACAATTTGGGGTGTTTTTTTTTAATCTTTACCTGAGGACATGCTTAAAGAGAAGACGGTTGCCTTTCGTAGGCACCCTGACTGGGGATCGAACCCACAACCCAGGTTTGTGCCTTGACTGGGAATCAAATCGGCAACTTTTTGGTACACAGGATGATGCTCCAACCAACTGAGCCACTCCAACCAGACCTGAGAATAACAGTTTTGCAGCTTCTTTTATTTTTTATTTTTTCAATATATTTTTAATGATTTCAGACAGGAAGGGAGAGGTACAGAGAGAGAGAAACATCAATGGTGAGAGAGAATCATTGATCAGCTGCCTCCTGCATGCCCCCTACTGGGGATTGAACCCGCAACCAGGCATGTGCCCTTGACCGGCATCGAACCCGGGATCCTTCAGTCCCCAGGCCGATGCTCTATCCACTGAGCTAAACCAGCTAGGGCACAGCTTCTTTTATACATTTGAAATTAAGGGGGGAACATACACGGAGGTGGGAGAAAGCAAGGTATGGATTAGATTACATGACAGTTAACAAGATGTTGTGCTCTCTTGAGAGTTAATACCCCTTCTCTGGGGTACTACTTCTAGCATTTCAAAGGTGTGTTAACCTAGATGTACAAAAACAATGAACAGGGCTGGTTTAAATCTTTCACTAAAGAAGTTATAAGCCTGGAATGTAACTACTAACCATGACCTACCCCATTAGGAATTTATGACCAGATCACCCTGCAAGGTTACTTTCCATAGAACCCCTTTTTTGTCCACACTATTATAATCACCCCTAGTTCTGGCACTTTGGACTTCAAAAATTTATTTTAAAAAATAATTTAGAAAATCAATATGAGTTTGCCTTTCTTATTTACTTTTCCTAAGTAATAACATTTTTTTAAAACTCAGTTCATAAGCAGCATTTCATAGAAAGAAAATATATTTTAATAACACTAAAATTTAGAGAGGACATAATGTTAGAATAAATGATTTTTATTGTATTTAGCTTTAAGAAAACCTTTTTACATTATATGTATTTTTCTCATTTTTACATGAAGCAGTGGACATGTTATTTGTTCGTTGTGTCTGAGAACCACTGAACAGCCACATTTTCCAAAATTCTTACATTGCTTTTTCTTTTTTTCACTAATTAGTAAAGGTTTTCACTTTTTCTGAAAAAATTAATTCTAGATTTTGGACAGCAGCTTTTTGAACTATGTGAATAAAAAATATTAGGATCATAAGGTCAACTTACTGTCTTTGCAAGATGCAAATTATAGAGGAAAAAGAAACATTATTTTATATGGCTCTGGAAGAACATAAAAGTGAAGCTAAAATCCATTTTTTCGCCAGGACACTTGACATTCCTACTTTTATTCTGAGAGATGAGTTCCTATAAAACTGTTGAAATTGTCAGCATAAGAAATGTCCAACCCTATAGAGAATTTGTATAAGTTTATTTGAGCCAAATTGATGATAATTTGACAGGGAGCAAGATCTCAGATGCTTCAAGGAATGACAGTTTTGCAGTTTCCTCTATACCTTTGGAATTAAGGGGGGGGATGTGAGGAAGATTACATGAAGGTGGGAGAAAACAAGGTACAGGATAGTTAACAAGATCAGGGGTGGTCAGGCCTCTGAGGGATCTAAAAAAGAGGCATTTCAAAGGTGTGTAAACCTAAAGGCTCAAAAGCAACAGGTAGGGTTTGCTGAAGGTGAAGATAAACATTTCATAGGCATGACTACCCACTGTGACTTGCCCAGTTAGGAATTTATAATCAGATCACCCTGGGAGGTTATTTTAATCACTGTCCATACCCCATTTTCACACCCCATTTCCGCTTTATGGAAACAAAATTCCTGAGCACCTAAACACCAAATCACTTGTGGAAGAGCCAGGACTCAAATTACCTCCAAGGGAGATCTGAAAGGAGACACAAATGCTTAGGGGACCTAATGAACTGCACTTGAGGGCAGAGATATTGACTGATCAATCTGCAATTGTTCCGTCTTTGAAACAACTTGTTTGGGATGAATAATGCTATTTCATTATTTTTTGGCCAGTTTTCCAAGTCATTCACTAGTTATTGTTATGCCCAGATTTCAGGATCCCCAAGAAACCACATCAGGGAGCCAGCCGTGTCTGATGCAAAAGCATAAGAGTCTTTATTCGAGCTAGCTCGGCTCCCCCACCTTGCCAACACAGCAGCAAGAAGCAGAGACAGAGATAACTCTGTGTGGAGACGGGTTTTATAGTGGGGGTCGGAGTAAGGGGAGGAGAAAGGACTGTGCTCTGCCGATTGGCCAGGAGCAAGTCGGTGTCTTGTTCCTGGGTGTGGCTAGCAGAGGTTTAGACTTCCGGGAAGAAGCTCCTTGCCAAGCACGTGGCCAAGGTAAGATGGAGCACTTACCCTGGGGCAAGATGGAGGGCCTAGCCCTTACCCTGGGGCAAGGTGGAGGGCCTAGCCCTTACCCTGGGGCAAGGTGGAGGGCCTAGCCCTTACCCTGGGGCAAGGTGGAGGGCCTAGCCCTTACCCTGGGGCAAGGTGGAGGGCCTAGCCCTCGCCCTTTCAGTTATCAGGCACATATTTAACAAATGTCTAATAATGCTAACTAGCATTTGATCAGACCTCGCTAAGTGCCTTGCACAGTGCGCAGCATTATCTCATTTCATCTCTGCCATTCTTTGTGATCAGGGAGTGGACATTACTCTAAGGCCACTTTAAAGATGAGGAAACATTTCCTCCAAGGTCACAGAGCTGAAATCAGAGCAGAAGCCCAGTCCAGCTGACTCCAGAGGTCTTAGTCTTACTACAGTACACTACAGGTCAAGGAATCTGGAGGCTACTGGATTCCCAGTGCATTTTTTTATGACAGTTAATTTATTTGTTCAAGGACTCATATTGCAAGCATTACACCAAGTATTGGCTTTGATTCTGTGAGCCCAGATTCACATATTTAGGAAGATAAAAGCAAACTGTGATCCATGTACATGGATGGGAACTAAAGGCTCATGGTTAATCACACCCAGTACATTTTTTTAGGCCTGTCCTTAATTGGCTTGAACCCTGGAGGGATTCTTTTACAAATCCTTTGCACCAGGGTTTTCCCAAAGGCTGATGTGATAAACATCTCCTAAACTCTCTTTAGGCCCTAGTTCTATACCTACTTGGAATAGCTCTAGGAAAATTTGCAGGACAAACTTAATTTTTCTTTCATTAGCTGATGGATTCAAGTTTTACCTTTCCCACCTACCTTGTTATTAATAACAAGACTGCGTTCTTGATAGTTTGGGCATAAGTTAATATACTTAGTGCATATAAAAGGCAGTGTGGAAACTGTCCTAGAGTATCCCAAAGGTAATATCCTCAAACATAAAATGTAAGTATTTACACTAATAAGTCTCATGAATACAATATTCTAAAGCAAAATGATCTCAATAAATAGCTATAAGGCTTTTTTTTTTTTTGGTCTGAATCTAAAGTCTAGATTGGATGATACTGAATTCCCATTTGCTCATTAGCTCTTGTGTGAGATAAATTGAAAGGAAACAGAGTTTTCTATCTTAGGACCCATTTTTTATAGGAATTCGAAATTTTGATTAGACTTGCATTTTAAAATCATTACACATAGTACTTTTGAAATAAAAACACTATAAGCATATTATTCCTTTGTCATAGAACAAAATTATGAGATTGTACATTTGTCCAATTGAATAAGATAATGATGATTCTTAATTGTATTCAAAGCAAACCAAATTTTGTGCATAACACATTCATGTTAAAATTGGAATGAAATGGTGGCTTGGTGGTTGCAAGGGTAGACGGGTGTCAAAAGATACAAAGTCCCAGTCATAAGATACATAAGTCCTGAGGATGTATTATACACTACTATGGTGACAACAGCTAATACCGTATTGTATATTTGAAAGTAGCTAAGAGAATAATCTTAAAAGTTCTCATCACAAGAAAAAAATGTAATTATGTGTGGTGATGGATGTTAACTAACCTGTGGTAATATTTTTGGATATATATATATATATATATATATATAAAATCATTATGTTGTACATATGAAACTAATAATTGTTATATGTCAATTATATTTCAATTTTAAAATGGATGGAATGGAATGAAGTACATATGAAACTAATAATTGTTATATGTCAATTATATTTCAATTTTAAAATGGATGGAATGGAATGAAACCTATAACAGGTAGTAATATACTAGGGCATATCAGTCCCATTGACAATTTCCCAGACTTACCACAACCCAGCCAAATGCCTGGCACATAACAGACAAAAAATAGTTGTTAAATTAATAAATGAAAAAATGAATTAATGTATGCATGAATGAACACATTTATATCTTGCTTAGTCCATTTTTCCACAAGAAAGACTATTTTCTTTTCCTCTAATCTATTAATATTGTCCTCATTCATAAAACCTCACTAATCTCACAGAAACACTTTTTGATCATTAAAATCTAATATAATGGTATCCAGAGATCTATATTCAAAAATATATTTTAACTATTTATTTTGTTTGTTGTGGTTCTAGGAAGTAGGTCCGTAATACAAAAATTAAAACAACCAATTAAGCTTAGAGCAAATAGTTCTGATCTCCTATCCTTGAGTTTATAGCTGACCTCCATACAAAACATTTTCATTGTCTTTCCCCTAAATCCTTTGAATGTTACTCTAAGTCTTATAGTTTCCCCATTTACTCCCACTTGCCAATCCCATGCACTATTCATAAAAGGAAGTAGTAGTAAAGAGTTGCTGCTTTAAAATGAGGGCATACTGAATTTTCCCCAAATTCATTTCACCCAGACATAAACACCCAAACACTGACAAAAAGACATGAGAAAATGCAGTGTGATTGAGAACTACATCTTATAACATTTGTGTGGCAAAGTGCTTTATATCTGTGTTTCTGTGTTTTTTGGAAACACAGCCTTAGAAAATGTGCAATATAATTATGTCTTCCAATTTCAGTAAGGCTTGCTGTGGCAAATGGCTAGAAATAAACCCAAAATGTGATTGAAAGCCAATTTTTTCTGTTTTTAAAAAAATGTAACATTCAATCAAATTAGAGGTTGGTTTCAAAAGAAATGTAATTCTTTTTTGAATCTCATAAAACACACACACACACACACTTCATGGAGAATACTTAATAAGAACTAACCTCTAAATTTAAGAATCTGTAGAAAATACAATGATGCACCTGAAAATAGTTTTCATTCTCTCCTTTGTGTGAAATTCAATGACATAAAAGCAAACAAATGGAGCAAACAATGAAAATGGCACAAGGGCTTTTTTCCCCCCAATTACTACAAACTGCAGTTTCTAAAACAAAAGGACCATTGATGTAGCAATTGCATCTAACGATGTGCATTGTTATCTGTTATCCTGTATTTCTGATATCAGATGTTTTCTCTTGGAGCCTCACACCACTAAACCCAGTCATTAACTCCTTTATAACTCTCTCCTCATAAGTGTAAATTTAACAATAATCTTTCTCTTTTTCCCACTTTATTTTATCTAAACTTGCTCTTGATATTTTTATTTGTTAATTTTTTAAAAAATTTTGACAATATTAAGAAAGACTCAATATGGTATTTAAATTTTCTGGAAATACTGCATCGAGCCTGCTAAGCATTGTAAAGCAGGAAAAATGAAAAGTATATCATCTCATTGCTTTAATACTAACATATTGTTTGAGAATGTTTTTTAAAAGTTACTCTAATATGCACATGCAGCCTTCATAAAATTACCAAAACATATAGCTACCAGATTAATCTTTTAGAAAATTAAAATACTAAAATTCTTCATTGGATTCCTGTAAATAGCAATCTCTTGTCATATTTAAAAGATGACTCATGAGCAATTAAAATTTGCTACAAAAGACAAAGCAAAGAAACAAAAAACCAAACACCCAATGTAACAGATCTCCTAACACATGTCCAGGAGAAAGCCACCAAGAGAGATTTCTTACTTTAAAAGATTAAATTAGATTAGATAGATAGATAGTAGTGAGTGAAAAGATTTTAAACTAAAGTGGAACCAGAGGATATGAAATGGAGAATCTCACACATGCACCCTTAGAAGAACAGAACTTCACCCCAGCCAGTTTGGCTCAGTGGATAGAGTGTTGGCCTGTTTACAAAGGGTCCTGCATTTGATTCTGGTCAAGGGCATATACCTTGGTTTCAGACTCCTCCATGATCCGGGACCCTGGTCAAGGCTTATGCAGGAGGCAACTAATCGATGTGTCTCTCTCACATCGATGTTTCTGTCTTTCTCTCTCTCTCCCACTCTCCCTAAAAATCAATGGGAAAATATCTTCAGGTGAGGGTTTAAAAAAGAAGAAGAAGAGGAGAACTTAAGAACCAAGAAATTGGATTCAAAGATAGTGGTGAAGTAAGTGGAAGCTGCACTGACACGCTTCCAGGACCAAACTGGAATTACAATTAAAATATAGAAAGCTGTCCTGAATAATCAATAAAAGACTAGCTGGAGAGAACACTGATAAGCAAGGACAGAAAGTGGAGACCACATAGAGACTAGTAGGAAGGGCAGAGGCATCAAAGAGCTGGCCAGGGATATCTCAGCTGTGGGGGCATTGATGCTGAAAACTCTGGGGTCTAATCCCCAAGCTGTCCCGCCCCCCCCGCCCCCCAACAGAGAGCACCAGAACTGAGAAAGGTGCCCATATAACACCTGGCTATGAAAAGCATCAGGGTTACTCTCTGCCAGGGAACGATGGCTGGAAAAGCAGGCATGCTCTTAAAGGGCCACACACAAAATTTCGTGTGCAGCCACTCACCTTGGGCTCCAGCAGAGGGAGGGCAGAGTGGACTAGAGCTGTGTGAGCAGAAACCAGGGTAGGGGGCTTTGGGATTAGACCTAGAAAGGCAGACACCCTGGTTTCCTGTGCTGAGTCATTCCCTCATGCTGAGGAGGACATCTTTATCTGGCAAACCTTTGCTATCCAAGTGGTTTTTACCTGGAAGAAGGCAGTTGCCCCACCCCCTTGTCCCACCCTATAGAGCAGCGGTTCTCAACCTGTGGGTGGCAACCATCAGAAAACACATATAGCATATCAGATATTTACATGACAATTCATAACAGTAGCAAAATTACAGTTATGAAATAGCAACAAAAATAATTTTATGGTTGGGGGTCACTACAACATGAGGAACTGTATTAAGGGGTCACAGCATTAGGAAGGTTGAGAACCACTGCTATAGAGTTTCTGAGGTTAATTAAGAGATTGAGAATAATAATCAACCTACAGGCAGAAGCAATTGCCCAATCCTGGTGGAAAACCTCTCACCCCACCCTGTGGTTGATAGCCTACGGATAATCAGACTACAGGCAGAAGCAGGTCTCTGGAGATTTTGAGTTTTTGCCAGATCCAATTCAGAGCCAGGGGCTAGGAAAAACAGACCTTGGTGCATATCTTGGTCCTTTCCAAAGGCACCCAGCCTGAGCAGAGGGAGCCACAAGCTATGGATTGCTGATAGTTCGAAACAGAGGACTCAGATCAGTCAGAAACAGAGTCTGACACTGTCCTGCACTAGGGATTGGAAGGCAAAGCAGATCTACCTAATACACAGTCACAAACTCAAACGTGTAGTCAAAATGGGGAGGGGAAAAAAAAAAGCCCCAAAGAAAAGAACAAGAGAATTCTCCAAAAGAAGAGCTAAATGAAATTGAGATAAGAAATTTATCAGATATCGAGTTCAAAATAATAATAGAAAAGATGTTCAACAGTGTGAGAGGATATAGTAACTATGATGAATGACATAGTACTAATAAAGAACACAGTGGAAGGAATATACAGCAGATTAGGGGAAGCCGAGGATCAGATCAATGAATTACAAAACAGGGTAGAGCCCAGCTGGCATGGCTCAGTGGTTGAGCATTGACCTATGAACCAGGAGGTCATGGTTCAATTCCTGGTCAGGATACATACCTGGGTTGTGGGCTAGCGGCAACCAATCAATGATTCTCTCTCATCATTGATGTTTCTATTGCTCTCTCTTCTTCTCTCTGAAATCAATATATATGAAAACAGGGTAGAAAAAAATCACTCAATCAGAGAACCAAAGAGGAAAAAAAAAAAACAATTAAGAAACAGGACAGCTTAAGGGCGCTGTGCGACAACATGAAACATAACAATATTCACATAATAAGACTGCCAAAAGGAGAAGAAAGTGACAAGTGATAGAGGAAATGTTTGAAGAAATAATGGCAGAAAACTTCCCTAACCTGGTGAAGAAAAAAGTCACACAAGTTCAGGAGGCACAGAAAGTCCCAAGCAAGAAAAATCCAAACAGGCCCATGGCCAGGCACATCATAATTAAAATGCCAAAAATTAAAGGCAGCAAGAGAAAAGCAATTTGATACCTACAAAGGAGCTCCCATAAGGCTGTCAGCTGACTTATCATCAGAAATCTACAGACCAGCAGGGAATGGCATGAAATATTCAAAGAAATGAAAATCCAGGATCTGAAACCAAGAGTATTATAACCAGCAAGGCTATCCTTTGAAACAGATAGTGAAACAAAAAGCTTCCCAGACCAAAAAACAAAAAAAGAAAAGGCTAAAGGAGTTTGTTACCACCATACCAGCACTGCAAGAAATGCTAAAAGACTGCTGTAATGAGAAGAAATAGAAAGAGAAACAAATGAGACTACATAAAAATAAAAAGCTACACAGCAAAAGAAACCATTAACAAAATTAAAATGGAGCCCACTGTATGAGAGAACATATTTGGCAATGATACATCTGATAAAGGGTTAATATCCAAAATATATAAAGAACTCATACAACTTAACAAAAGGAAGACAAATAATCCAACTAAAATATAGGCAAAGGACCTAAATAGATACTTCTCTAAAGGGGACATAGAGAAGACCAAGAGACATATGAAAAAAAATGCTCAAAGTCACTAATCATCTGAGTGATGCAAATTAAAACAACAATGAGGTATCACATCACACCGATCAGAATGGCTACCATCAACAAGTCAACAAATGACAAGTGCTGGTAAGGATGTGGAGAAAAGGGAACCCTAGTACACTGCTGGTAGGATTGCAGACTGGTGCAGCCATTATGAAAAACAGTATGGAGTTTCCTCAAAAAATTAAATATGGAACTCTCATTTGATCCAGTGATCCCATGTCTAGGAATATATCCTAAGAGACCTGAAACACCAATCAGAAAGAATGTATTCAATCCTGTGTTCATTAGCACAATTTACAATAGCTAAGATTTGGAAAGAGCCCAAGTACCCATCAGTAGATGAGTGGATAAAAGAGCTGTGGTACATTTATACCATGGAATACTATGCAGCAGTAAAAAAGAAGGATCTCTTACCCTTTGAGACACCATGGAGGGATCTGGAAAGTATTGTGTTAAGCAAAATAAGCCAGTCAGAGAAAGGCAAGTATCACATGATCTCACTCATATGTGGAATCTAATGAACAAAATAAACTGTTGAACAAAATAGATCCAGAGACATAGAGCATAGAACAGACTGTGAAATCTCTAAGGGAAGGCCTGGGAGGATGGGTGGGTGAGAAGTGACCAACCAAAGAACTTGTGTATATATACATAACACATGGACACAGACAATAGGGTGGTGAAGGTTTACAGAAGACCAAGATTGGTCTTTCCTTCTTGCCTTTGTATAAGGCCAAAAGAGACACATTGGCTACTTTGACAACCTTAAAGCGAACTCCAGGAATGTCACCAACAGCATGACCTTTGTGATCAAATCCAGCAACCAGAACTTCATCATTTTCCTCAATAAAATTCAAACAATCATCATTGGGTACAAAGGCTGTGATTTTTTTGCTATTATTGATCAGCTGGACCCTGACACACTTCCTGATAGCAGAATTGGGCTGTTTGGCTTCAACCCCCACTTTTTCCAGCACAATCCCCTTCGCATGGGACGCGCCTCCGAAACGGTTGGCCTTCAGCGCCGTGTCCAGGTGGGCCTTCTTGTACTGCTTGTCATGGACACAGACAATAGGGTGATGAAGGTTTGGGGCAGAGGGTATGGGCAGGTTATAAGGAATCAATGGGAGAAAAAAAGGGGACATATGTAATACTTTCAACAATATAGATTAAAAAAAGTAAAAAAACAAGAGATTGATTTCCATTAAATGCCTGATTTACGGAAGACCAAGATTATCTGCTGACTAATGTACATCTGCCAAGAATCCCTTCCGTCATCAAGCCAATAAACTCTCCGCTTATACTCCAGCTGGACTTCTCCCTCTTTACATTCTTTGCTCACAGAAACAGCTGAGCCAACCCTCAATGGACTTTCCTGTAGCTTGCTACTGCATGCATTTCTTGATTTGTAATTACTCTGCTATTACCAAATACACTCAGTTTCTGGTAATTTGAGCTTGCCTCCATTTACCTCTTTATTTGGGTTGAGAATTATGTACTAGTATATGTCACTGCCCAAAACTGCATCATTTGGGCTTGACCTGATAAAGTATATAAGCTACAAATGACTTACTACAGATGCCCTGCTTCTCCCAGGTCAATTTAATTGTTTTAATAGAGAACAATCCCTAGAGCCAAAAGACACTTAAATATCAATGACACGCTGGTAGTGATATTTCAAACTCTTCTGCCACATTCAAAACAGACACCACCACCACCCACTTTCTCACAGGGCTCAAAACAGTACTGCCTACTTGTGAAAGCTTTGGAGTTCCATCTATATACACCTGAGGCGGTGGGACAACTAGATGACAGACCTCACCACTTGTCAGTCCCTCTTTCTGGAGACAGTGTAGTATAATGGAAAGAACATTGGGCTTTGGAGTGAGACAAACCTGGAATTCAATCCATATTTAGTCGGGCTAGTTGCTTCATATCTCTCTGAGCTTGAGGGGAAAATAAAACTAGCCTTTACGGTAATAATGAAGATAAGATAACATATATAGAGCTGCAGGCAGAAGGAATCCTCCTGGTGGGGGAAGTAGAGCACATTCCAATGTTTGAAGTGAAAGGAAGTATTTATGAAATCTTTGAAAACTTTTTCTTGGGCAAGTCCTGAACATCACTGTGAAGAATGGGAATTGTTTTGTTCGAGCATTCTTTTATCATGTTTACTGAGCTTCTTATCTAGGCCAGCAAGGAGAGAGACTCCTATGTAATTAACTTTAGCTATAAGGTACAGTGCTATTGCTCTGATGAAAGAATTAAGGGAGGGTTGGAGATAACAGTTAGCAAGGTCCCCAAAACAAGAGGGGTAATTTCAGGTTGAGTCATATGGGAACTCAGGGTTTAGTAGGACATTGCCAGAGAGTTTCAGGTACATACGAATGGTTCGTACCAATCTCTCTAGTAATATGTAGTGGGGAGCAATTGCACATCCTCTGCAGACCTGCTGTGGTCTCACCATCATCATCATGGCCAGGACTCAGAAGGAAAACGGTCTGGGAAGTGGGTGCATTCAGGCTACAAGGATTTCCAGGCTTCCTTCCAGAAGGAAGCTGGACTGTCACATCATCAATCAGATGCCACCAACTCAAGAGGGCAATATAGCTATAAAAGAGAACCTGCCAGGGAGTAGAGAAAGTTTCCTGTTAATATCCTTCCAGATGGAATGAGGGAATCAGATTCATTGTATATTAGATAATACAAATAACTGTTATGCCCAGATTTCAGGATCCCCAAGAAACCACATCAGGGAGCCAGCCATGTCCGAAGCAAAAGCATAAGAGTCTTTATTCGAGCTAGCTCGGCTCCCCCACCTTGCCAACACAGCAGCAGGAAGCAGAGAGAGATAACTCTGTGTGGAGACGGGTTATATAGGGGGAGTTGGAGTAAGGGGAGGAGAAAGGACTGTGCTCTGCCGATTGGCCAGGCAAAAGTCGGTGTCTCATTCCTGGGTGTGGCTAGCAGAGGCTTAGACTTCCGGGAAGAAGCTCCTTGCAAGCACGTGGCCAAGGTAAGATGGAGCACTTACCCTGGGGCAAGATGGAGGGCGTAGCCCTTACCCTGGGGCAAGGTGGAGGGCGTAGCCCTTACCCTGGGGCAAGGTGGAGGGCCTAGCCCTCGCCCTTTCATTCCCCCCTTTGTCTTGGAACTTCCGGCTCAATCATGAGACGGACTGCATTTCTATTCCACTGTTGCTAGAGGCCCGAACTGGACACACAGAACTATCAACTGAACTATCCCTATATGCTTAACAAATGGTCCGGTGGAAGGGAAAGAAACCATTTTAGCTTTAACAACTTCTATTGAAATAGGATTTTTCTTCTTAAAATTCCTCTATGGCTATCAAAAAAACCAAATCAAGATTAATTTATCTACTGTATTCAATTTGGCCTGATGTTTGCATAAACACAACAAGAATGGTAACCGACCACCTTTGCTGGAATCTCATGGTTGAATCTTAATGTGCCCCATAGGGCCAGGAAGCCAAGCCATCCAGTTGCCATCAGGTCTGCCTGCAGTATCTGCTGAGTTAGGTGAATCCTTCACCTGTAGCAACTCCACCTGAGCCCACGCTCCAGGCTTTAAGGCCCATCTCAGTAGCCCTCCTACTCATTGCGGCCCAGAGTGTGTGGGGGTTCCACAGGGATGCAGAGGCATCCTTATTGCTCCCCTTCTACTCTTACCAACCGCCAGTGATGGTAGGGCATGGGCCTGACGCTCCAGCACCAGCCATCTTCAGGGCTCCCAAGCAGGATACCAGATTTTCTTCGTGGCATTTTTACTGGCTTCAAGTCTTTAGAGCTCAGACAGGGCTCTTTAAAACATGATACTCCTATGTCTGAGCAGAGTGGCGCAGCGGAAGCGTGCTGGGCCCATAAAACATGATACTCCAGTCAAAGTTTTCCATTAATATTAGGAACCAGTCTTATTGAATCTATGCAAAGAAATGTATTGCCATGACTTATTTAGCATTGCCAATATTTCAGAGGAATTATGTAAGGAGAAAAACATACTGATCTGCTCTAAGATTTTCTGATTTTTCCTTGTCAATTCCTTTTCATGGAGTTATAACAAAACAGTAACTGTTGGCATTAAACTTTCTTTCTATGCATAACCATGCCTTAGACCTTCTATTCCAAACAGGCCTTTCCCAGCTTTCTACAGTTGAGGTTTGTACTACCCCTGACGTGGGCATGGTTATGCAGGCCTGCAAGACAATATACAGGCTGCCAACCATCAACTGTCTCTCAACAGAGACCAAAACCTGATGGGCACCCTTCCCTGCCCAGTTGGGCACCTGCCCTCTTGGCAGCCAGACACCCTCTACTCTTGGGGTTCACCCCACACAGTCCCCTTCCAGGACAGCCAACATACATTCAAACCTGCAAGAGAATCAAAGGTCAATATAACATATCAATACAATGAAACATAATATTGGCATCATGGCCGCTTCAGGCAGCCAAATCCTACTAAAGTCTATTCTTGACCTTCCTATGAATTATCCTTGTCTCTTTGGAGCCATGTCCATGAAGATGCAGGCATCATCTCAGTCTATTACACAGTATTGTGGGGGCTCCCGGTAGCAGGAGTGATCGCGAGCAATGTTACAAGCATCAGGCAGGTTGAGCATGCCGTAGCTTGAGCTTGAGCGGGTTGCGTTAATCTCGATCGATGCTCCATTTGGTGACGAAGTCTTCCCGGATCACAGATGGACCCAGGTCGCGACGTCGTCTACCTTGAGAGCGGTGGGGGTCGTCAGCACCACAGTGTAGGGACCCTTCCAACGTGGCTCGAGGGTCTCCTGGCGGTGCCTTCTGCTGTAGACCCAATCTCCTGGTCTGTGCTGATGAGGAGGAGTTGGGGTTGGGCTGGTCTCATACAGATTCTAGGGCCCGTTGCCTTCCTTTCACAGGCAGGGGGAAGGGCCCATGAAATCTCTGCCCTGAGGAACTGTGAGCCCCACCCTTAAATGTCCCAATCAGACTAGAAAAGCCACAAATACCTTTTAAATCTACCCCAGAATTCCAAAATCCCAACCCAGCACAGAATATCACATAGCAAATCAAAGTTCCCAGCAAACAAACAGGGATGCTTACAAACATCAAATAAACATTTACAGTTACACCTTTTCAGTGAACAAGTATTTTTACAGTCTTGGGCTCTTGAGCTGATAACAGGAACATCGCCCAAGTCCCCTGATGGGGGCCTGACAGGAACAGATGTGGGGGCCTTTCCCACATCCCAGGACAGGATTCTTGACCTATGTCTCATTCAGATAGAAACGGTTTTCATCACAAACAAACAAACAAACCCAAAACCAAAAACCAAGAAAATCAAGGCCAGAAGTACCCTCTGATGTTTCAGGGGTACCAAGGAAGGAGAAGTTAGGCAATGTCCAGCCCTTCTCACAATCCACCACCAGTGACCAGTTCCAGCTTACTGGCCTACCATCCATTCAAAATTTCTTTCCTCCCATCACACCAAAGCCATGCTTTTCAGTTAGTTAAAACTTTTAGCCTTAATTTTTAGGTGACATGTAAATAATTAACATTCCTCAGATTAACAATACATTCAAATTTAACAAGGATACATATTTAAGCAATAAGGACAGATCAATTTACAGAAGCAGAGACAGCATGCAATCCAAACCACAGCTGTGGGTAAACACATTATCTAGAGTCCTTGGGTAACCTAGGTTAAACTTAGGCATATCCTGGGTCTCCTGAACACTGAGTTGCAAGTTAGCTGGAGCCCTCCCGACCCTGGGACAGCTGCACTGTCCCTCCCAGGCAAAGGAAAAATATGCCCTTGAATATCAGCATGAAACCACAGTCTCTATCTGACTTTAGAAATTGGATTACTGCTATCAGTCCCTTTTAAAGACTTTGACATAACCTTTGATTGTCCTTAGTTTAAGGAAAGCAGCGTTTTCTAGATTTAAGAGATTAGCTTAAAAATAAATCCGAGAGGCAAGCTTACTTCTGCCCCATAAAACTCTGCCTTAAAGCTCCACCCCTGACTAAATCAGAGGGAGGGGCCTTTGCTGTTTCAAGATGGCGGCCCCCAGGGGAGCGGCAAACCATGCGGCCAACATGGCGGCTGCCAAGTCATGCAGCCCAAAATGGTGGCTGTACCAATAAGCAAAGGCATTTAGTTACCACAATAACACAATTTTTCCCAATTCAATCCGAACATTTCTTTGTCAGGTTCATCTCTGCCATTTTTAAGGCCAAAACAGTCTCGGGTTTTTATTCTGTACACAGCAAAAGGTCAAGTTCAGCTCAAAACTATGCGCACTCGTTTTTAAACTGGCCTTTTCCCTTTACATGTGCACAGAAATCCCGGATGCATTTTAAAACTTTTACATTTAACTTCTATGATCTAGCTGGGGCGATCTCCACGGGAAGGGCCCTGCTCCCGTCCAGAGTAGCCGCCGCCGCCGCCCCCCCAGGTGTCCAGCCCGCGGGCTCCGTGGGGGACCTCCCCCCGGACCTACGCCGAAGGGGGCCTCGCTGCTCCGGCCTCCCGCAAGCGACTCGCCAGCCTTGCCCCCCGCGCTCCGCCCAGCTCCACTCGCTCACCACAAGCCCGGAGGCCAACGCCCTGCCGCCGCCGCTGTGGAGCCCAAGCCGCCTCGGCCCACGGCACAGCCGGGCCCCGGGGCGAGGGCTGTGCTCGCCACACACTGCGCTCCTGCACACCTGCCCTCGGTGCGCTGGCCTCAGCCTCTGCATCCAGGCACATCTTTCCTCTCCTGCGGCCCGAGGCACAGTGATCCCTGCTCACCTTCCCTGCCTGGGATGCCCGCGGGCGGGCGGGGACCCCTCCCCTGCCTTTACACTCACATACTTTCACCAGACATTCATTCAGAGTTTAACAACTTCCCAACTCCTGAGGGAGCTCTAAAGCCTCCCCCAATCTCCTTGAAATGATCAATCACAATACCCAAAGGAGCAGTCTGAGTCCGTCCCATAACATCCGTCCAGTAAGTCCACAGAAAACAAAAACACAGACACAGACAAACAGGGCCCCAAAGAACAGCCTTCCAACTCCATGGAAGCAACTAGACGATGGCCTTACGCCAAACTGGCGGGAGCGACCCGCCTCGTCTCAAATCCGAGAGAGGAATACACATCTCTCATGAGGGGAATACACATCCCTCAAATCCGTGAGGAGAATACACATTCCTCGTGGGGAGCAGAACATCTTCTAACTCTCCCCCGCCTGTGGTCGTTCACGGCGCGTCCGCCTGGACCCCTCAGGCACAGATTCCAGAAGTGAGCTCACACAGGACAGATAAAGAACAAGTCCCTGAACAGAGGCAGTAGAAAACTGCCTAGGAATGCTTCTCTTCTATCTTTTTTAAAAGATAGGCCAGATTCGAACCTTCAGCCAGTCCGAGTTTTGATGGTGAGTACCATCTAGAAGCCATTCCTCCAGATACAGGACAAGTCCCTTAGAGATAACATATATCACACAGAACAAATACACAACACACAGACACTTACCGCGGCCAGTCAGACTCTTTGAACTGGGGGTCCCTGGATGGTCTTGGGAATCCCGGACGAGCCCCCAAATGTCATGCCCAGATTTCAGGATCCCCAAGAAACCACATCAGGGAGCCAGCCATGTCTGATGCAAAAGCATAAGAGTCTTTATTCGAGCTAGCTCGGCTCCCCCACCTTGCCAACACAGCAGCAGGAAGCAGAGAGAGATAACTCTGTGTGGAGACGGGTTATATAAGGGGAGTTGGAGTAAGGGGAGGAGAAAGGACTGTGCTCTGCCGATTGGCCAGGCACAAGTCGGTGTCTCGTTCCTGGGTGTGGCTAGCAGAGGCTTAGACTTCCGGGAAGAAGCTCCTTGCAAGCACGTGGCCAAGGTAAGATGGAGCACTTACCCTGGGGCAAGATGGAGGGCGTAGCCCTTACCCTGGGGCAAGGTGGAGGGCGTAGCCCTTACCCTGGGGCAAGGTGGAGGGCCTAGCCCTTGCCCTTTCAATAACCAGTCTAAAACTTTCAAATATAAATTAGAGTAGATTGATGCCATTGTTTCTTCAGTTTGATTCTATACATACCTGATTGTGGTGGTGATGGTGATGATGATGATCATCATCATAGAAGCTACTATATCCTGGGTATTTCTTATGTGTCACACAATTATTTAAATGCTTAGCATTTAATTTTTACACCAACTTACAAAATAGTATTATTATCCCCACTTTACAAATGAGCAAACTGAGAAACTGGGGGGTTAAGTAACTGGTTGAAGGCAAACAGAGAGTAAGGGTGGACCTGAGGTTCAGACCCAGATATGCCTACAACTCCAGAACCTGCATTCTTTCCTACTGCCTACATGCTTATTGCATCTCTAAATAACTCTGTGAACATTCCAAAAACACAATCTTATTAAAGTGCTATTTATTTAATAATCTCTATTATCACAAAAATATTACCAAAATTTACTATAACAATGATAATTTTCTATATCTAAAGGTTTACATCCCAAAGAGACCTTTTAGTTAAACTTAATTAAGCCCCTCAATTCTACAGATAAGGAACTGAGGTATTTCAAGTCCAATGAGCTTCAAATAAAACACCATGCCCTAACTGGTTTGGCTTAGCGGATAGAGTGTTGGCCTGCGGACTGAAGAGTCCCTGGTTTGATTACGGTCAAGGGCATGTACCTTGGTTGCAGGCACATCCCAGTAGGGGGTGTTCAGGAGGCAGCTGATCAATGTTTCTTTCTCATCAATGTTTCTAACTTTCTATTCCTCTCCCTTCCTCTCTGTAAAAAGTCAATAAAATATATATTTTTTTAAAAAAACACCAATGGTCCTCTTAAAGATATTAAACAAAGCTGGACCTCTTTTTAAATATTTTTTTTTATTGATTTCAGAGAGGAAGGAGGGAGAGATAGAAACATGAATGATGAGAGAGAATCGTTGATTGGCTGCCTCCTACACACCCCGCACCGGGGATTGAGCCCACAACCTTCAACCACTGAGCCATGCCGGCTGGGCTCAGGCTTGGCTGTTTTTATTGATTTTGAGAGAGAGAGAAAGGGAGAAAATAGAGAAATAGAAACGTTGATGACAGAGGAACATCATCAATCAGATGCCTCCTTTATACCCTTTACTGGGGATCGAGCCCACAACCTCAGCATGTGCCCTGACCAGGATCGATCCAGCAACCTCTTGGTTCCTGGGTCGACACTCAACTGTTGAGCCACACCAGCCTGGCCTCCCTTGCTCTTAATCCAGATATTCCCTCCCCCTTCCTCAAAGGTTAGTGTGTGGATTGCCCAAGCTTCATGGAACCACCCTAGGGTTCAGTGCCATATGTTTCCATATAGAATTATAACTGGGGTTGTGGAGGTTCTCCATGGTATGCACACGTTGGTCATTGGTTTCATCTTCTAGATGTCAAAGTTAC
This sequence comes from Myotis yumanensis, assembly GCF_028538775.1. Taxonomy (NCBI): domain Eukaryota; kingdom Metazoa; phylum Chordata; class Mammalia; order Chiroptera; family Vespertilionidae; genus Myotis; species Myotis yumanensis. Next base: position 125,744,660 of record NW_027223754.1, on the reverse strand, counting down.
ACCAAGAATTTGGTCATTTTCAGGCATGGCTTTAAGTAGATTTTATTTATAGAACCCAAAGCCACCTCAGGTCCAGAGGAGAGAGCTTCCAGTTACTGAAGGCAAAGCAAATGCTTATGGCTGGGAGTTAGCTGTTCCTTTAGGTGTGTCATGACAAGTTTCTAAGAACGGTTTTGCCATTAGTTCCAACCCCATAAGCAGCATAGTCTGAGCCCCACCCCATTCAGCAGACCTATTACAGATAAGTCAGCTGGTCTTCATGGGATAGGAAAGCTTGCTGTGCCAGATGGCTGGGTGTCTGCCACCTCTTGCTAGTGGTAGCTCATATTCACATGCAGCCCACAAAACTCAGCATGGGCTGCTGGGTAGTTAGATATGCAGGCACAATTACCTACTGACAATAGCAACACAAACAACCAGGGGGCAGTGAGTTGATGGGTGGGAGGGGAAGGGAGCAGTTACAAGAAGATGACACATAATTATACTCCTCCTCAGGATGGTTAAAGATTGAGAACTGAGGTAGGTAAGAACAAGTCGGAACAGAAATTTACCTTTTCCTTGGGATACAGCCAAAGAAGCTGATGAATATAAACAGTGCTAAGAGAAGCTTGAACCCAAAAACCTTGCTTGCATCTGGACGAGGGGTGAAGCCAAATGCCCATGGGATCCATATCTCCAGCCCACTGGGAAGCTTGCCAAAAATGTCTCACAGGACTTAGCAAAGCCCCCATCTCAGTGAGGGACACTCCAATCCACCCCTTCACTGGAGCAAGACCTAGAAGCCTTTTCAACCTCCTCCTTTATTTTCCACATACGATCAGTTACCAGGTCCTGTAGGTTCTATCTTCTAAATATCTTTCTGATCAGCCTTTCCCTCCAGTTGGTGCCACCAGCTGTCACAAAACCTATTCTCCACTTTACTGCCTGAATGACCTTCCTAGACTGCAAATCTGATCATGCCATGAGCCTATTCTAGTCCTTCCATTCTCCATTGTCTACCCAGAGGCTTCTTGAGACAATTTCAAATGCCTTCACTACCAGGTATTTAAATATGTAAAGTCACAGGGTTTACTACAGCAAAGTAGGAGGCAATATGGACCTGAAAAAGACCTGACCTATTTAAAGGCATTCAAATCTTGAGAAAGAAGAGCAAAGTTAGAGGGATCACAATACTGGATATCAAACTATCAAAAATGCTCAATGTCACTAATCATCAGAGAGATGCCAATTACAGCTACCATCAGTAAATCGACAAACAAGTGCTGGCGAGGACGTGGAGAAAAGGAAATCCTAGTATACTGCTGGTGGGAATGCAGACTGGTGCAGCCATTATGGGAAACAGTATGGAGTTTCCTCAATTAAATATGGAACTGCCATTTGACCCAGTGATCCCACTTCTGGGACTATATCCTACAATCCCAAAACACGAATCAGAAAGAATATATGCACCTGTATGTTCATAGCCGTGTTATTTACAATAGCTAAGATTTGGAAATAGCTCAAGTGCCCATCAGTAGATGAATGGATAAAAAAGCTGTGGTGCTCGGCCAGCCTGGCTCAGTAGATGAGTGTCAACCTATGAACCAGGTTGACAGCATGGATGTGCCTGGAGATTATTACACTAAGCAAAATAAGCCAGTCAGAGAAAGACAAATATCACATGATCTCACTTATATGTGGAATCTAATAAATAAAATAAACTGACAAACAAAATAGGTCCAGAGGTATGGAAGCAGACTGACAGATCTCAGAGGGGAGGGGTTAGGGGGACGGAAAGAGATTAACCAAAAAATTAATATGCATACTAGTGGCCCAATGCATGAAATTCGTGCACATTAAAAGGAAATTAATTAGAGGAAATATTTTAATATTGCTATTTGCCCTTTCTCTATAATAGAAATGTCAGAGATGAAAGAAAATTAGTAAAAGGTATATGAAAATCTTCCTCCTGTCGGAGTCCGGGGTGCACCGCAGGACCCAGAGTCAAGTCCCCGCCCACCCGCATGCACCTCAAAATCCCACGAGACCTATACCCGGCCTGCCCCACCCTTGTCAAGCCCCTCCGGGCAGGGGTGCAGCCTCAGGTCCCCCATTAAGCCCCTCCAGGCTGGGGGCATGGCCTCAGGTGCCCCACCCCAGCCCTGTGCCATGCAGCCTCAGGTCCCTGCTGATTGCTCATTAAGGCTCATTACAGCAACCCCACCTCCACTGTGGGCACAGCTATCTTGTGATGGGGTAAGGGTTAATTTGCATGTTACCTCTTTATTATACAGGATATGCATAACCCATGGACACAGGCAATAGTATAATGAAGGCCTTGGTGTAAGGTGGGGGCTGGGTGGAGGGAGGTAAAGAAGGGGAAATGGGGGACATCTGTAATACTGTCAACAATTTAAAAAAAACACACAAATAAATAAATAATAAAGGCATTCAAATCTAAAACTATTTTAAAACAACTGTGCCAGCCTAGTCAACTCTTTCTGAGGCCATTTGGCTACTCTTGGTTCACACAGTAGAGTCCAAACTCTCTCTCTCAGTCTGCAATGTAGAGCAAGCCTGCTTCTTTGCTTTCATCTTCAGCTATTCTCAGTCAGTAGCTTTCATTTTCCTGAAGATCCACAAAGCAGTGCCTTTGCACAAGATCTTCCCTTGGCCCCGGCCTTTCTTCTTTCTGTATCTTGCCTGGAATCTGTCTTTTCAAGACCTCTACTGGGAGCCTTCCCAGAGTCCAGGGGAGAGTTGTACCCTGGACATAATATCTGTTATTGTTCTTCTTTCTTGGTTTGTAAATATTTTTTATTCTTCCCTGTTAGATAATACTTGGGGGACTTGTCTTATAAGTTCACAAATTATATGTTACAAAATAAGCAGCAAAGGTAAAATTTCAGAGACAGTTTTCCTCCCCAACATTTTTAAAATATATTTTTTATTGATTTCAGAGAGGAAGGGAGAGGGAGAGGGATAGAAACATCAATGATGAGAGAGAACCATTGATCAGGTGCTTCCTGCACACACCCTACTGGGGATGGAGCCCGCAACCTGGGCATGTGCCCTGACCAGGAATCGAACCATGACCTCCTGGTTCATAGGTTGACACTCAACCACTGAGCTATGCTGGCTGGACTCCTCCATAACATTTTAAATGGGATTGAAAAAATATTGATTGCATCACAGAGGGTGTCCTTTAAGAGCTAATGGAGATATAGGGAGGCCTTCAAATATATTACTACTCTGTGTCCTTAGAGTCTCTGCCCACTAAACTTTTATTGAATCTGATAGTGCAACAATCTTATGCCAAAAAAGCTACTCTAGGCCTTGATCAATTTCACAAAATTGCTAATGGGGTAATATTAATCATTATCATGACTTTTCAGTATTCGAAAGGAAGAAAGTGAGGGGGTGAGGGAGAGAAACTGTTACATGCTCCAGTGCCTTTTAAAAAGCCACTCTAAGAAATAAAAGGGAACTCAACTCCTCTCTCACAACTGGGTCACAGGCTTCATTGGCTGAGGTAGTTGAGTGCTCAGTCACATGAAATAGTTCTTTTTCTCAGAACTTGTCCAAAGGGACCTTTCCTGCCTGCAGAGATAGAAGGAAAAGGAATCTTTCTTACACCTTTAAGCCTGGCCTGCCTCATTTTTTCCTCCCTTCCTGTCCATTGATTTAAGCCATGGGGAGGTATAGGAATACAATGGGAAGTTGGAAGGGGAAGAGAAAGGATGAAGGAGAGGGCAGTAAAAGGGACTATCAAGGTATCTATGCCTGGAGTGGCTGAGGTTAAATTAAGTCAACCACAAAGTTACAGTGACCTACCACTTCCCATTTTGCACACTAACAGGCCAAACTCTAGGTCTGACTTAAAGTTGAGTGGTCCAGAGTGAACTCATTCGTTATATACCAGTTCCTCCTAGAATATTAAATATATATTTTATCATTATTGTTGGAATTATAGGTGCTTGTACTCTTATTAACCATTATGAAAGCAATTTACTTGATATTGACTGGGAAAAGCTCACAGAGACTCCATTTTAATCTAAAAACGAACATGCTCATAATAGAAAATTGGGAAAATGTAGAGAAAAACTCCGCAAAAGAAGAAAAAAGAAATTAAAAACAAAACAAAACAAAACAAAAAAACACCAGTTAAGGACCTTTATTTGTGATTGTATTTACTTTTTACACTTAAAAAAATAACTTTGTAACAAGCTCTTGCCTTGTTTTTAGAAACTGCTTAAGCACTGTTTTTACACCTACAAAGTACTCTTTATGTGGATATATTGTAATTTATGTAACCATATCTCTACTATAGGCATTTAGTTTTTATCATATTATGGAATAATAATATGGACTTAAACCTTTAAACGCACTCTACACCAGCAAGAAATGAATGAGAACTCCAAAGAAGGTGTAGGCAGCAGCAGGAGACAAGTTTAGCAAGCATTTTAGTCATTGGTTTCCTTTAGCCAAGAAAAACAGGTACAATATCACCAAGAGATGGACAAAAGCAGGAAATACTCTGATATTTCCTCAAGAATAATGTGTTTCTTTATTTGTTTTCTAATATTGTATTTCTTAAGCTTCTGTTGACTTGATGGTGAGACCAGTTCTAGGAAGGTTTTTGGGGGAGAGAGGAGTGTTGAATATATGTGAAGGAGCACAAATATATGTGAAGTGGTATAAAGAACCAAAGCTGGGCCCTGGCTGGTTTGGTTCAGTGGATAGAGCATTGGCCTGCCAACCAAAGGGTCCCGAGTTCGATTCTGGTTTAATGCTGGTTCAATTCCGGTCATCGAGCTCGGGCCCGAGGTGTTTCTTTCACATCAATGTGCCTCTCCGTTTTTCCCTCTCTCTTCCACGCTCCCTAAAAAAAAAATCAATAGAAAAATATCCTGGGGTGAGGATTAACCCAAAAGACAAAATGAACCACAGTTGGGGAAAGATTAGAATTTTTTTGTGAGTTTTTTTGGGCGGATTAGGGTTTTTTTTAATATATTTTATTGGTTTTTACAGAGAGGAAGGGAGAGGGATAGAGAGTTAGAAACATTGACGACATGCATCTATCAACAAGTGAATCTAAGAATCAAGTGAATAAATAATCTAATGTACAGAATGAACTGGTGATTATAATGAATCAGGGACATAGAAAGGGAATGGACTGACTATTCTTGGGGGGGAAAGAGGAGTGGGAGATGTGGGAAGAGACTGGACAAAAATCGTGCACCTATGGATGAGGACAGTGGGTGGGGAGTAAGGGCGGAGGGTGGGGCGGGAACTGGGAGGAGGGGAGTTATGGGGGGGGGGGGGGGGAAGAGGAACAAATGTAATCTGAACAATAAAGATTTAATTAAAAAAAAAAAAAAGAAAAGAAACATTGACGAGAGAGAAAGATCCATCAGCTGCCTCCTGCATGCCCCCCACTGGGGAATCGCCCGCAACCAAGGTACATGCCCTTGACCGGAATCGAACCCAGGACCCTTCAGTCCGCAGGCCGACGCTCTATCCACTGAGCCAAACCGATTCGGCATGATTAGGGTTCTTAATGTGACACCTAGCACAGTTTCCCACCCACTGCAGCCTTTATTGGTGACTAGACTCTGTCTGATAAGCTTGCTACAAGTTCTTAAATCTCAGAACACTTTCTTTTTTTTTTTTAATATATTTTTATTGATTTCAGAGAGGAAGGGAGAAGGAGAGATAGAAATATCAATGATGTGAGAATCATTGATCGGCTGCCTCCTGCACACCCCCTACTGGGGATCAAGCCCACAACCTGGGCATGTGCCCTTGACTAGAATCGAACCCAGGACCTTCAGTCTGTTGGCCGACACTCTATTCACTGAGCCAAACCAGCCAGGGTAGAAGAACACCTTCCTAAACAAAGAATTTTAACAACCAGTTGTTAATAGTAATTTCCTATCTACTAGGTGTCATTTCACCAACTCATTCATCTTTAGACTTCACCAGCAACAGAGTAGGTGGCCAGAGTTCTTTCACAAAATCTACGTGGCTAGAATCCTCACGGTGGGAATGGTATTTTTTGCTGTTGTTAATCCTCACCCGAGGATATTTTATTGATTTTTTAAAGATATATTTTATTGATTGTTTTACAGAGAGAAAGGGAGAGGGAGAGGGATAGAGAGTTAGAAACATCGATGAGAGAGAAACATCAATCAGCTGCCTCCTGCACACTCCGTACTGGGGATGTGCCTGCAACCAAGATACATGCCCTTGACTGGAATCGAACCTGGGACCCTTCAGTCCGCAGGCTGACACACTCTATCCACTGCACCAAACCGGTTAGGGCTTTATTGATTTTTAGAGAGAGTGGAAGCAATGGGGAGAGACAGAGAGAGAGAAACATCAATGTGAGAGAGACATATCGATTGGTTGCCTCTCATACACACCCCAACCAGGTATGTGCCCTTGACCAGAATCGAACCTGGGGCCCTTCAATCTGAGGGCCAATGCTCTAACCACTGAGAAAACCAACTAGGGTGGGAATGCTTTTAAAGTGATCATTTAGAGTCTTACTAAGATTCAATTTCCCTGGATTTTTGTGGCAATCTGGGGAAAACACAGTGCCATTTGATTTAAGTGAATTTTTTCTTAGAAAGTTACCTTAAAATTTTGAGTTCCCTCTACATGCTTTGCCCAAAGTGTTTCCAAATATTTATGATCAGAGTTTGTCCTCACAAAGCCCTGAGAGACGGGTAGGGCAGCTATTATTATCTTTGTTTCAGAGACAAGAAAACAGATGGAGAGTTCAGGTGTTGCCAGCAGCACGCAGACGTCTTGTCTTTAGGCCCTGTGTGCCTTCTCCCGCAGACTGCCACAGTGGCTTTGGCAGATGACATTGTTAGAGAGTCTACAGAGACATGGCTGTACTTCAGACACCCCAAAGCAGTCTTATACTTGTTTTAAATCTTTCCTATAAATCCTGGGTGTTTTCCTGAAGTACACAGAGATATATTGTCTTAAAGCATCTCCAAGTTTCTTCAAGTATAAATTTTAAAAATTTATTATCTAATTGACCCATATAAAAGTAGAAATCAAAGATAATTTTAGCATCAATTTTTCCAAATAGAAGGAATCAAGATGTGTGTTTACATACTGTAACATATTTGAAAAATTACAGTTGACATTTAAATGACAAAACTAAAAATGCAAGTGTTTCTTTAATGCAGAAAAAAATCTACACTCATGTGTAGTTTAAATTGAATAAGGGAATATTTATCTTAATATTACCAAGCTCTGTCAAGTAAAGTAGAAAAATACTTTTATTGATAACTATATATGTAAGGGCTCAGACTGAAAAAGTCAGTAGAAAATGCATTGGTATATGGACACTTGCCTTTTTAAATAATGTGACTTCTCTATAAAACTGTATGATCATTACTAGAGGCCCGATGCATGAAATTTGTGCAAGAATAGGCCTTCCTTCCCCTGGCTGCTGGCACCAGCTTCCCTCAGGCTGCCAGCAGGCACCTGGGACCTGGGCTTCCCTCGCAGCCCTGGCTTCATCCAGAAGGATGTCCAGTCTAATTAGCATATTATGCTTTTATTATTATAGACTAGAGGCCTGGTGCACAAAACTCGTGCACTGGCAGGGAGGAGGGTGTCCCTCAGCCCAGCTTGCACCCTCTCCAATCTGGAATCCCTCTCACAATCCGGGATTGCTGGCTCCCAACCGCTTGCCTACCTGCCTGCCTGATTGCCTCTAACCACTTCTGCCTGCCAGCCTGATCATCCCCTAACCACTCCCCTGCCAGCCTGATCAACACCTAACTGCTCCCCTGTCGGCCTGATCGCCCCCAACTGCCCTCCCCTGCTGACCCGGTCGCCCCTAACTGCCCTCCTTCCCCTGCAGGCCCAGTCGCCCCTAACTGCCCTCCCTTGCTGGCCTGGTCACCCCCAACTGCCCTCCCCTGCTGGCCTGGTCTCCCCTAACTGCCCTCCCCTGCTGATCGCCCACAACTGCCCTCCCCTGCTGGCTATCTTGTGGCTGTGGGCACCACCATCTTTGAGGGTGGGGCAGTCAATTAGCATATTCCCTCCCTATTGGCTATGGGCGCCACCATCTTTGCGACAGCCTGAGGATCAATTAGCATATTACCTCTTTATTAGATAGGACTAGAGGCCCGATACACAAAATCTGCAAGAATAGGCTTCCCTCTGGCATCCAGGACCCAGGCTTCCCTTGCAGCCCCAGCTTTGTCTGGAAGGTTGTCTGGAAGGACATCCAGAAGGACGTCCAGTCTAATTAGCATATTATGCTTTTATTATTATAGATTGTTGTGTAATATAGAAGATGTATAAGACTCTGGGAGAACATACAATTTAAAGAGAACACATCTTCTACTAGTATATATCATACTTTAATATATTAATTCTTTTTAAAATTAAAGGAAACGTGACATTAACAACTACTTTCATTAGGAATGTGTGTATGTGTATATGTGCATGCACATGCACGAGTACATACATGTGCACGTGTTACTGTCATTGAAGAGCAGTTTCCAAGAGCCCTCCACCAGCCTCTGAATGTGGTTACAATTTAGCACTTCACACACTAAAATTAACACTTTATACTGTTTTACAGCCTGGCATTATTTTGTTTCCTGAAAAGACCATAAATATTGCGGTTAAGAACTCTGTCTTGTATTTCTTTTGTATCCTCCACAGTGCTTGCCACAATGCTTATATTGAATTCAAAGAAATTAATTCATCCAATGTTCAAAAAAAAAAAAAAAAGTTCTACTAACCATCCAATCTTTAAAATAAATTGTTCTCATTCTCTAAAGTGTAAAACTGAATGTTAATATTATTTTGTGGTATGTCTTTTTTTTTTCTCTATATTTTATTGTTTTTTTACAGAGAGGAAGGGAGAGAGATAGAGAATCAGAAACATCGATGAGAGAGAAACATCAATCAGCTGCCTCCTGCACATCTCCCACTGGGGATGCGCCCGCAACCCAGGTACATGCCCTTGACCGGAATCGAACCTGGGACCCTTCAGTCCGCAGGCCGACGCTCTATCCACTGAGCCAAACCGGTTTTGGCCTTTTGTGGTATATCTTAACCTTACAATAGCCTGCCTTTATATGATACAGTTGCGAATACTATTGTGAAAAATAATTGTGGTGGGGTTTTTTCGTGCTTGCTTCCTGAATATTTTAAAGCCTCAGATATAATTTTATAAATGTAGTGCACAGGGGCAAGTAAGTAATAGAAAGCAAGCAGTGCATCATCCCCGAATCACCTGTAGATCAATTACAGGGTGTGGAGAAATCCCTTTGGAAGGAGAGTTGGAGTCGTCATATAGTTAGTTATGGGGGACCTCAGGCACATTAACTCACACCAGAATACATAATTATTACTAGAAAACTTCTTGTCTTACCCAACTCCAAAATCAAGCTACTTTCATTAGGGATGGTTGTGCAACAGGTGTTTATTAAGACTGCCTTTGTTGTGTTTTTTCTGTTCTTTCCCAGTTCCAGATAGTTCCTGTCCCTGCATCTGGATTCTTACTTACAAGCTGATGATCTGCTCCATAACTGTAATATCTTATTCTTGAAACTTGCATCTGCATTGTTGACAGTGTCACCTGATTCCAATGTTGACCCTAATTTCCTAAAAACAGAGCAGGCTCCTATTGGCCTCGTTGAGGATTTATAGGTCAATCCATTTCAGGTAGTGGTTCTTAATCCTTTTGAAGGGTTCCTTGAAAATGTATGAAAGTTATTAACTCATTCCCTCCAAAACTGTATATAGGCACACAAACACAAAATACTGGCATACAATTTCAAGAAGCTAATGATCCTTAGAGACTCCTTTTGAGAGTCTTCTGCTAGTAGTAACGTAGAGTGTAATTTAAAAAACTACAAAAATAGTGCACATCTATAAGACTCTAGGATCAATTTTTTAAAATACATTTTATTGATTTCAAAGAGAAAGGGAGAGGGAGAGAGAGAGAAACATCAATGATGAGAGAGAATCATTGATCAGCTGCCTCCTGCACGCCCCATACTGAGGATCAAGCCACAACCCAGGCATGTGACCTGACTGGGAATCGAACCGTGACCTGCTGGTTTATAGGTCGACATTCAACCACTGAGCCACTCCAACTGGGCTCCATGTTGCTTTTTTAAAAATCCATGTTACTTTGTGTGCTTCTAACTGGTTGCTTCCAATGTTGTCTAGACCTTAGCAGTGAGCACCTATCTCCCTGACCTCTGTATAAAGGCCCTTCTCACTTCTGAATATAGAAGCAAAATTCCTCCTAAGCTACATCTGAAAAAAAAAAAAAAAAAGGTTAATGCAAGTTCTTTTTCTAATAAGTGGTGCTTTGGGTAATGTTTTTTTTTTTTTTTTTTTTTTTTTTTTTTTCTTTTTTTAAATTAAATCTTTATTGTTCAGATTATTACATTTGTTCCTCTTTTTTCCCCCCATAACTCCCCTCCTTCCAGCTCCCACCCCACCCTCCACCCTCACTCCCCACCCACTGTGTTCATCCATAGGTGCATGATTTTTGTCCAGTCACTTCCCGCATCTCCCACACCCCTTTTTCCCCCAAGAATAGTCAGTCTATTCCCTTTCTATGTCCCTGATTCTATTATAATCACCAGTTCATTCTGTACATCAGGTTATTTATTCACTTGATTCTTAGATTCATTTGTTGATAGATGCATGTTTGTTGTTCATAATTTGTATCTTTACCTTTTTCTTCTTCTTCCTCTTCTTAAAGGATACCTTTCAGCATTTCATATAATACTGGTTTGGCGGTGATGAACTCCTTTAGCTTTTCCTTATCTGTGAAGCTCTTTATCTGACCTTCAATTCTGAATGATAGCTTTGCTGGATAAAGTAATCTTGGTTGTAGGTTCTTGGTATTCAGCACTTTGAATATTTCTTGCCATTCCCTTCTGGCCTGCAAAGTTTCTGTTGAGAAATCAGCTGACAGTCGTATGGGTATTCCCTTGTAGGTAATTGAGCCTCTTTCTCTTGCTGCTTTTAAGATTTTCTCTTTGTCTTTTGCTCTTGGCATTTTAATGATGATGTGTCTTGGTGTGGTCCTCTTTGGATTCCTTTTGTTTGGGGTTCTCTGCGCTTCTTGGACCTGTAAGTCCATTTCTTTCACCAGGTGGGGGAAGTTTTCTGCCATTATTTCTTGAAATAGGTTTTCAATATCTTGCTGTCTCTCATCTTCTGGCACTCCAATGACTCTGATATTAGACCGCTTAAAGCTGTCCCAGAGGCTCCTTACACTATCTTCACACTTTCGGATTCTTTTTTCATTTTGCTTTTCCAATTGGGTGTTTTTTGTCGAATCTTTGGTTTGATTATTGTACTCCTCTGGTCTGCTATTGGGTATAATATTCTTTATTTCAGTCCGTGTATGCTTACTTTCTAATTTCTTTATCGTAGCATCGAGGGTCTCATTAGTTTTCGTGAGGCTCTGCACAAATTTATGGCAAGCCCTCAAAATTGCGATTCTTAGCTCCATATCCTCCATTTCTGTCATGTTTTTTTGTCTCCGCATCTTTTATGCTTTCTTGGTGCACCCCCTTGTGGTCTCTGTGCGCAGTCTTGTTCTAGCCAAGCCTTAATTGTTGTAGTTAACACTAGAGGGATTTGACCCCCAGGCCGACTGGCTATAGGAATCAGCTGTAAGGAAAACGTCTGCCTTCTGGGGAGGCGCTAATCCAGCCTTTGCCTGAGGCGATCGGCAAATGGCTGTGCGCAGGCTTTGGGCGGGGCGGGATCAACAGGGCGGGCGGAGGGAGCAGTTATGGCCGCGCTCAGTCCCGTTCCCAGAGGCTCTGCTTCTCAGAACCCCGGCAGCCGCTGCAAACCTCGGAGAGAAAGCTGCCCTCAGGTTCCAACTGATGCCGGATAATCCCGCTTCTCCCGTTTGAGTCTGGGTCCCTAGAGACTCACCCGGATCTGGAGCCCAGAGTCTAAGACTCACTCCCGGCAGAAAACGACAACCGCGCCCTCAGCCACCAGCCCGCTTTGCGCGCGCACCTCGGTACCTTTGTATTTTCCACACTGCGCTGCCTCTGAGCCTCGATTTGCTGTTCTCTTTCCTTCTAGTTGTAGAGTCTCTCTTCAGCCAGCCTTCCTGTGGTTCTGGGTGATGTCCGTTCAGTCTTTTAGTTGTATTTTTGAAATGGTTGTTTGCGGCAGCGGTCTCCGGTGTTTACCTACGCCGCCATCTTGGTCTCCCCCCAGTTTTTCTGGGTAATGTTTTATCACTGGTACAAAGAAGATGTGATTCTTGTAATATTTTAATGGGAACTTAAGCACTTGGGAACAGTTAATACTCTGTCTCTATTTGAATGTATTGCTTTTTCCTTCTACTTGTGAATCCTTCATTGAGGAAAGGGAAAGCTAATTTGACTAACTAGGAAACAAAATCTATAGGAAATAACTAAACTCATTTTACTCACTGGGTGATGAAAAATAAGAAATGTAATTATCATTTGCATAGGTTAAAAATACATCCACATAGCCCTGGCCAGCATTGCTCAGTGGTTAGAGGGTTGGCCTATGCAACAAAGGGTCGCAGGTTCCATTCCCTGTCAAGGGCACATACCGGTCGGTTAGTGTGCATTTGGGAGACAGCCAGTGGATGTGTCTCTCTCCCCTTCTCTCCCTTCCACTCTCTCTGAAAGCAATGGAAAAAATATTCTCAGGTGAGGATTAAAAAAACAAACATAAAACGATATATAGATTGCAATAATATATAAGAAAAAATATATACATTTACCCTAAGAAATATAATCAACTCAATCCTTGGCACCTGAAGTCCACAAACTAAAAACAAAACAAGAAGCAAAAATCAAGGAGATTTAAAAGTTGTATAAAAACTAAGAGAGGAGAGAGAGAGAGACTGTATTTTGCATTTGCTCTAGAGGAATAATATGATACATTATATACTATAGTTACTATGTTAGAAGAAATCAGCAACAATTATCTATGGACTGCCTCACAGCCTAAAACTCAGTGGGAACACAATAGTGTCACCGGACCACACAGCTCTCTACCCTCCTGGGGCTTGTAGTCTATAATGAAATTTTATTTCGCCAGGCAAGGGTGAATGCTGATAACCTAGTCAATCACCATTAAATTTTCACTTAGAAATGACTTACAAAATGTAATAATATTGGTTAAACTTTTAGGAAGGGGTGTTTTTTAATTTGTTGTATTTTTTATATTTTATAAAATACATTGTATAATTGTAAACTACATCATTTATTATTCCAACCATTCTAGACTCTAATGCTTGTATCATGAGTGTGTACAACTTATATTCTAACAGTGAGGAGATTCATTTCCATGCCCCTATAAAATGCGGAACATTTCTCTTTTCCTTTTCCTCTTTTTTTCCTCTCCAATTCTCCTAATTGCTTACAACTTCAATAACAATCAACTTACAGCTATCTAGTTTCCTCCAAACTCCCACCCATCTTCACTGCTCCGACAATCCAGATTATTTTGAAGGAAATCTCAGATATCATATCACTTCAGCTCTTAATATTTTAGTAGATATCTCTAAGAGGTAAGGACTCCCCTTTATTATAAACATTATCTCAGCCCCCAAAGGAAGTAACAATTGTTTAATATAAAACATTCAGTCAGTGTTCACATTCCATAATGGTCTTATAAATATCCTATTTGTTTGAATCTAGATCAAAACAAGGTCTACACATTGCAATTGATGAACGTGTCATATGGACAAACATTCTTTTTTTCTTAGTCTTTATTCTCAAACAAAAAAATGCAGAATTGTTATATAGCAAAAGCAACGCTCTCTGATGAAGCGGGAGTGCCAAATGCTGTCTTGAAGAAGTGGGTGAAATGTCAAGTCATTGCCTTGACCAAAGAGATAACCACTTAGCACACACCTATCCCCGAATGATAAGGAAGGGAAGGAGGCACTGTGCTTCCTAGTAAACATTTTTATTAGCCCCAGAGAACTGCATACAGACATGATGCTTGTGAAACAAAGTGCTCTGCAGTAAATAGGAATTGAGGAAATAGACAATGAGTTGTAAACCTGAAAATCATATACGAGTATTTATTTCAATGAAAGAAAAGTTTATAAATGACCAAATCAAACAGTCTGCTTTTAAAGTTTTGCAAATGCTGGTTGGATTGATGAATTATGTGTAGGATTTTTAATCATAAGGCTTTAATTTAAGGCTTTTACATTTTTCAAAACTTTGCTTATTCCATTCTAGTCTGTGCCTTTGGTAAAAGAAAAGAAAATCACTTTAGGTGATAGGAAATCAGACTCTCACCATAAGGAACATCTCTTAACGATCACACCTTAAACAAAACATCTTTTTCACTTCAAAACTGAAAACCTAGTGTTAGAATACGACACAATGCAAACAATAATACATACACATACATATTAAATTGCCATGTAGCAGAGGAAGCAGGAAGAGCTCACAGTAACAGGGTAGGAGTTAAGAAAGTGGGTTACACCTGGCCAGTGTGGCTCAGTGGCTGCAAGTCGACCCATGCACTCTGAGGTCACCAGTTGGATTCCCAGTCAGGGCACACGCCCGGGTTTCAGGTTCATCCCTAGGAGGGGAGAGGGGCTGTGAAGGAGGCAGCCCATCATTTTGATGTTTCTCATTGATGTTTCTCTCTCTCTCCCAGATACTCTGCTACATTGTTAAGAGGAACCTGGGAAAAGCAGTACCTTGTCTGGGCAATGTTAAAGTTTCCCTTGCTAAGGTTCCAAATATTTGAAAAAAGTACAAGAAGTGACTGTGTATATTAAGTTCTAGGTAAGACAATACTGTGGTAAATGAACTAAACGGAGATTAACCTGAAATTGGACTCTGATCCCCAAGGGAACCGACTGGTGTAACCCAGTCTTTACCAGCCTCGCAGAAAAAAACAAGCTTTCGTCTGTCTATCTCAACTGTGATCTGGCTGGATATGATCTAAGCTTTGGACGGTGCCTAAGTGCATTTTTTATGCATAATACGTGCTTGACAATACTAATCTGGGAACTTACACAGGAAAATGAAGACCTAGCATTTATAATTCTGCCTTTCTCTATTTTTTTCATTTTGGTCACACAAGTTTCCTTTTCTGTTGGGTCCCTCTCAAATAATAGCAAAAATCTAATAAATTAGTTAATCAACAAAAAAGTGGAAGGGGGGAGTGGTTATTCATAGTTTAAATCGTTTGTTGCAGAATTCCTTTTAAATTAAAACCTCCTCCCTCACAGTATGAAAATTCATGGCTCTCCTCAAGCACCTGGTCCTCTCCATAAGCCTCTCTCTACTCCTTGAGGAAAGAGGGAGAGGTCTCCAGTGAATATATTGTTAATAACATCTTATGTTGCCCAGCCAGCATGGCTCTGTGGTTGAGTGTCAACCTATGAACCAGGAGGTTAAGGTTCAACTCCTAGTCAGGGCACATGTCCAGCTTGCTGCTGGCTCCATCCCCAGTAGGGGGTGTGCAGGAAGCAGCCAATCAGTGATTCTCTCTCATCATTGATGTTTCTATCTCTCTCCTTCTACCTTCTTCTCTGAAATCAATATATATATATATAGTATTTTTTAAATCTTATGTTCCTTTAAATCAGGGGAGGGGTGGGGAACCTTTTTCTGCCAAGGGCCATTTGGATATTTATAACATCATTCGCTTAATATAATTCACTTAATAAAAATTTATGTTGCTATGAAAAAAGCTCCTAGATTTATTGAATTTCAAGTCCCACCTGCAGTTGCTTTGGCAGGGCCAAATGATCTCTCTGGCCTTATATGGGGCCGGACGTTCCCCACCCTTGCTTTAAATGCTTGATCCTTTTAAAGCACTTTCAGGCCCACTGTGTTCTTATACCGATGGCATAAACCATACACCTATTTGAAAGGTGGGGAAAGCTACATGTAGCAATTGATCCATGTCTTTTGAACTACATCCAATGGTCTGGAACCTGAAGCAAGGGGCCCCATGCTCATGCTCACTGGGGTGCTGCTGCTCCCCCCCTCATGAAGTTGGTTCCAGACATCTTCCTCTTTCCTCCTCAGTTAATTCTGATTCGTGCCTCACCTCGTGTAATTACTAAATGGGAAAGACTTGATTGAGTGAACCAACATTTAATCAACTAGTATTTATTAAATGTCCACTAGAAGCCAGACCCTTTGAAGAGGTTTTTTTTGGTGTCTTTTTTTTATGTTTTTATTGATTTCAGAGAGGGAGAGGGAGAGAAACATCAATGATGAGAGAATCATTGATTGGCTGCCTCCTGCAAGCCCCCCCACTGGGGATCCAGCCCACAACCCAGGCATGTGCCCTGACCAGGAATCAAACGGTGACCTCCTGGTTCATAGGTCGATGCTCAACCACTGAGCCATGCCGGCTGGGGTGAAGAGTTTTAAGGAGAAACTTAATCTTCTTTGTCACTTATGTCACTCTGTCACTACAGTGAAATTACTTTATCAGTTGGGACCAATTATCTAAAAAGAATATTTGCATATTAGCCATACTGGAGTCTACAGCTAGACGTGTCCTGTTCCTGTTTGTAAATGTGGAAATAAACTTCAGTGGCTTCTATAAGAAAGCTAAGGCTTAGAAAATGCCTGCACAGAGTTGATAAGATTTCTAATTGTGTTGTGGTAAAACGTCATTTCTTAAATCACTTCATTCAACATTAACTCATTTTACAAAGTTGCATCTGCTAGGCTCTGGGGGTTGGAAACTGAGTTAACGCAGAAGTCCTGACCTGAAAGGAGGCTGGAGTCTAGAACAGGAAAACAGACCAATGCACTGCTCCAAGCTCTCCAAGAGCCTCCAGGTTCTGAATGGTCAGGCCTCACACCCCTCTGGACAGAGATGGACCCCAGCTCCCCCTACCCTGCCTGCTGACTTTTCCTTTCATTGCTACAGGCTCCCCGCATGCCCTCCTCCACTGGACGTTGCATAAGTCCCAGTTCCCTCAGCCGTGATGAAACTTCACCAGGCTCTTCTTGGTCTACTTCGCTCCTCTTCCTCCTTCAGCACTCGGCCACCACCAGGCTGCCTCGGAAGCCTTTTCGGACTTGCAGATCTGGTCATATGTCCCTATGACACCCTCTCCCACCTTGACCCTTACGACACTTGTCGTTTTACAGGTGCTAGTATGATTGTTTTAATATCCGACTATCTGCTCTCAGGTGCCTACGATCCTGGAAGGGTGGGGGCTGGTTTTAGCCGTCGGTGCTTGGCACACAGTAGGCCCCCCAGGAGTGAAAAAGGAACATTCAGATGCGCCTGGATCTAAGCAGCCCAGGCCTCCGGGAAAGGGCAGGATGGAGTGGATTAGCTTCATTAACCACAGGCTTTGCGGCGCCTGTCTCAGCCCCCGTGTGGCACTCTGCAATCTAAATGTTGTTTGTCCCCAGGCCCTGGGAGGCTGGGCGCTCTCAAATAGCAGGCACCCCCCTATATTTAGTGTTGTGGCCCCAGGATCTAGCTTACCTGTTACTTAGCATAAGACACACAAGAAAACCACTTAGTAAATATTGGCCATTGCCAGCACGAAGCAATGCATGCTGGAGGGGGGCGGCTTATTTGGAGAAACGTTTAAGCTTGAGCTGACTTTTCAGAGAATACAAACGACTCCTCAACCACCGGTTTCAAAAGGGGGGGGTGGGGGGGGTGGGGAGGGCTTTTCCTTCTCCCTTTCTTCTGGAAAACAAACAAAAACAGTAAGACCTCTGAGCCAACGCCTTCACCTCTCTAGGCCTTCATTCTCTTCTCTCCCCTCACTTCCCGGGCGAATTCTGGACGCGTCCACCCAGGCACTGCGGCCACGGCGGCGCCCCTGGCCATGCTCCCAGGGCGCGCTCTGCCGCGGCTGTGCGCAGGGAGGGTCCCTCTCACGGAGCCGGGGCTTAAGGTCCTTCCGGGGAAAGCCGCAGGGCTCCCACACAGGGAGGAAGGGGTCTTTGCCGTTTTCCATTCACGGGCTTTGGAGCGGGCCCCGCCGTCCCGCGCTCGGCGGCTGCACCTCGCCGAGGCCGATTCACCAGCCGCGAGGCGGGCCCTCTCCCCTCCCCCGCCGCTCGGGCGGCACGCAGGCGCGTTGGCGCGCGGGGCGGGGGGCGGGGCGCGGGGCGGAGCATGCGCGGGCCGCTTAAACGGGGGCGGGGGCGGCGCTGCCATCATCCAGTCCGAGCGAGTCTCCGCAACTGTCTCCTCGTGGTGCGACCCTCGAGCCTCGCTCTTCCCGTGGCGGCGGCGGTGGCGACAGCGGCAGCGGCGGCGACAGGAGGGAACAGAAGCGAGCGGGCGGCGGGCTCCATGGAGAGCGGCGGACGCCGGAGCAGAGGCGGCGCTTCCTCCCCGGCACCCGGGCTCCAGTGACCCGCGCTCGCGCCTTGCCCCGCGTCGGAGCGGCCGCCGGCTCAGGGACTGACCGGCCTCGCTGCCCACCCCGCGCCGCCGCCGCCGCCTCGCTTCCCGACACCCCTGCGCCCGACCCGCCTCGGCCCCACTCCCCGGCGGGGTGGCGGCGGCCGGGCCCCCGCCGCGGCGTCTGGAGGAGCAGCGGCCGCCAGAGCCCGCCTCTATGATGAAGTTCAAGCCCAACCAGACGCGGACCTACGACCGCGAGGGCTTCAAGAAGCGGGCGGCGTGCCTGTGCTTCCGGAGCGAGCAGGAGGACGAGGTGAGGCGGGCGCGCACCGCCCGCGGGGCGCCGGGCCGGACGGGGTGCCCCCGCTCCCCCTCCCCCCCACCCCGGTCCTCCGTCTGGCTGCCGGGCTGGGAGGGATCAGCCCCCCTTCCGCCCCCCGGCCTCCCTCCCTCCTTCCTTCCTTTCTCTGGGTTGATAGACGAGACAAAGGGGCTCGCCCAGCCTGCCCTTCTCCCGCGGGGACGCGGTGCGCGCCGGCGGCCGAGCAGCCCCCCGGCCCTGGGGAGCCCCGCCGTCCGGTCGCGCCTAGCCAGTCACCATCTTAACGTGCGAGCCGAGCTGAAGCCCGATGAATCGCGAGTGCTCATGGAGGGAGTGGAAATGGCGTGAGCGCTGCCGCTCTCGCCTTCCTGCCCCTTCCATGTTCCTTCTGTATTACAGCAGTTTGCGGTTTCGTACGAAATCTGGGCTGGTCCGTGGAATAGCCACGCAGACCCCGAGCTTTCAAATACAAGCCCATTCGGTCTAGTTCTGTTCGTCCCACTTTTAAGTGGCTCGTTGAACTCACATGCACTTGTCGTAATTATACTTGAATTTTATTTTTTTTAAAGCTTCCTTGTAAAGTTTTCTGGTTGCAGACAAATAAATGGTCAGTGAAACATGTGGAATAATGCCAGAAGGAGGTGGGCAAAGTTGCCATTTTCCAGGCAGTCTCTGGCTCTCGGCATATTGATCAAAGCTTTTTTGCTTTGCTGTGTTTGGTTTGACATCTGGAGAGGAGCTGTCTTTCTTTTTCTAAGAGTAAGCAGTCCATCTATAATTTGTCTTGGGTTGATAGTGAGGTCCTTGAGTTTTCCCTCTTGGAGCAGTTTTTACTTATTTCAGTTACATCTACTTAATTTAAAAACGGCTCACCGCTTTAAATTTGCTTAGGGCAACAATATTTTGCTTAGGACAAGAATTTTTTAGCATTTCCACTCTAAAATGATTAGACAGGAGGGGACATAGCATTCTGAGTTGTGCACAATAAAATGCCAGGTGAAAGCTGGAGATGGGAATCTAATGGCTTCCTTATTGCTAGTCCCTGTAGTTAGGCTACTATGACATTGTGTACACACAGTTCTTAGCATGTTAAAACAAAAGTCTAAGTGCTTCACAGTGGTTCTCTTCCAGTTTTTGTTCTGTCTTTTTTTTTTTTTTTTTTTTTTAAGAAACCAAGCTTTTTAGTGATATCAGTGCTCAGTTGGGGGCGTCTTTAAACCTGCATTTTCAGAAGAAATTGGTCTGTCTCTCTGAGCTGGGCCTACTTAGGAGAGCTCAAAAGTAAAAGGGGAAACATTTACAAAGTAATAAATTCAACAAGCATGAAGTGTATTCTATTTAAAAAGATAAAAGATTAGAAGGTCCTTGAGGGAAGGACCACATGAGGATAAAACATAATAGCCCCAAAGTGATCAAGATAGGTTAAGGATCTTGTCTGGTAATGCTCACTATTGTGTGGTCACATTCTTAGTTTGATTATAATGTGGAGGCATTGCATAAACACTTTTAACTTTGTTACATTTAACCCGCTTAATGTTGGTTTATAGGTGAGAAGACAGTTGCAGAGCATAAGTACTAAGAAGTGGTACAGTCAGATCACTGGTCCCAGCTCATAGCAATTGGGTGCACACTCTCTGCTGAATGAGTGAGATTTTGTGAGGCTGAGCTTGGAGGTTTTCCTGAAAGTAGTGACTTTGAAGTCTTGTCATAACCTGAACTTGGAATCCAGGTTTTGTAAAACACAAGCTCTCAGGGGAAAACATGGGAAATGGGAGGAAGTTGAAATGGTCTGTATTGTGTGAATGGTAAAGCAAAGTCTGAGAACTTCAGAAATTGCCTTAGCAAATAAGGTCTTTTTGTGCTGGGGAATTGCTTTTGTTGTAATAAATGCAGTAATTTAGCATTTATTAGTTGAGTCAAGAGATTGGTGTCATTAGATAAAATAAAGTAAGGAGCAAGATTTCGAGAATTTTTATTTCATAAATCCATTATATAAAACTGTGTAAATATGATCATTTCTGAGTTGAGAAAGCAAGTGAATCACTTTGTTAGAATATGCTCCGAGGGAAGGCTCTGAATTCTTTGAAATGCACAGCCACTTTTAAATTTGGTTTAGTACTTCAAGATCATCTTCATTTCTGTAGTTGTGTACAGTTGGGGGATCCTTCTATAATACGATAATTATAGAATGAACCCTATTAGTTAGCTTTCCTGGACATCTTGGTGCTTTGCTATGAATTTTTCCCATTCTGTTGAAATTACATTGCTAGCTTTCCAGGACTAGAATACAAGCCAGCCAGAACTCCCCTCTTTAGCTAATAGATGAGATTCCGTTTTCCCCTACTGGGTTAAGAACACCTAGATCCTGGATGGGTGATTTAAATGTATGCTGTATTTTATGATGAGATGTTTACAGAATGAAAATTAAAATATTAACTGCTGTTTGACCCCAAAAAGTTGTGCAATGCAATGATATGGACAGCATAGGACAAATAGTTGAAAAACAGCACCTTAAATGTAAAGTCTGAAGAATATCTAGGCAAGAAAAGAACTTTTAGTTTCAAATAAGTAACATTGAGCTTTTAGATGTATTCAAGGTTGAGAATGATCTGGCAGCAAAATAGGATAGAGTGCTAAAGGGAGAAATGACTTGATCCTGGGTGGGATCCAGGCAGAGTTGTGAGTGAAAAACATTGAGAAAACAGTCTTAAGAACTGACTTTATTTAAAAGAGAGGACAATTTATTGTTGGGGGGATGGGGCAGAGCTGAGGGAGGGGGAATGCACAGCTACTTCCCCCATGCCCCAGAGACACACACTTGTATACTCCCACAGAGCGGGGAGGAGACTCACCCTGCCTCCTGGGCTGGCTTCCATTTTTATTTACTGCTCTCAATAGCTTTTAAGCTCCCTGAACCAGGGGCAATGTCTTTCAGAATCCTGAATGTATATATCCCCAAAATGTCTGAGTTCTATGAAATCATACACTGAAACTAAGGCTTATGCGGAAAGTAGAGTCTCAAAAGCTATACAACTCTAAAACCAGAGCTCTAATAAATAAAAACAATTATAATAAGAAATATCAATGCAGTTAAGTCTCTACTAGCATTTTTACGTATAGAATCATCAGGTGGTCCACCTTTTTCAGAGGTATATTCTGGGACTTATACTTCCTCAGAGATTTAAGTCTTTGAAGATACCTGATTCAAGTGGAGACCACTTCATGAAATAAAGATCTAAAATTTTCTAAACACAGGGAAATGTCACTAACCTCTGCATCTGTACCTGCAGATAGCAGGTGAAACATAAAGGGCAATTTGGAGCCACTGGCTGGAGAGGACTAACTTATCCCATGTACCTCCAGCCTCTGGAGGCATAACTGAATTGCATAGAATTTGAACTGCATTTTTAGTTTATAAGCTCTTATTTTTAATCCAAACCTGAGGATATTTTTTCCATTGATTTTTAAGGAGCGTAGGAGGGAGGCAGGAGTGGGGGAAAGAGAAGAAAAACATCGATGTGAGAGACACATCGATTGATTGCCTCTCGCACATGCTCTGATGGGGGCTGGGGTTCTAATCTGTAACTGAGGCATGTGCCCTTGACCGGGAATCTGAACCCTTGACCCTTTGGTTCTCGGGCCAACCCTCCAGTCACTGAGCCAAACCGGCCAGGGCAGTTTACATGCTCTTCTTACATCTCCCCAATGAGAAGGATTTGTTGGGCAGTATAAAGCACAGAATCAATAATTCACAGACTCGGGGCTGTTTCCAAGTTGATTACTATTACTACTTAAAATGAGAAATACTTTTATTCCAAATGTTTAAAACATTAGTATCTAAGAAAAAAAACAAATGTGAGAAATGACTTTTCAACAATGCCAGGTTAAGTGGTGTTTTATTCCGATAATCATCATACATGCAAAGAGGGGTAAGGTCTGTTAGTGTAGTAGGAGGAATGCTTATATGGAGGTGGTTAGGTTGGATCGAAGGGGAAGAATGTCTTCACTTTTCACCACTCTACCAGCATTGGCTTTCGAGTTTGAGTGCGATTCAAGTCTAATTCTGTAGTCTGGTGGGTTGACAAGCCTCTTTTTTATAAACTTTTCTCTGGTCTTGGCTCTGGCTCATCCAGGACATTGAATGCCTACTTTCATCTGTCATCTTGTCACTAAAGTGACAAACTGTCATCATTTTGGCTATACAAAGTATAATATACCCAGAAAGGTAGTTTAAAAGAAATTTAAAACCTATAAATGACCACTTATGGTTCTGTTAGCTGTTGATGTATCCTTACCAAATAAGCTTTTATAGCCTTTGTTTCTTCACTAATACCATTTTCAGAGCATTAGTTAGCATGCTAATACTATAATTATAGATCCTAGTAGATTGAGGATGTTCTAGAAAAGTTTAGATGGCTTTGGGGGGGAGACTATTGAATAATAATACTTTGGGATGCAGTTCTATAGGATTAGGTTCTCCCAGTGTGTTAGAGGGTTGTTGTTTTTTTCCATTAAATATACTTTTATTGATTTCAGAGAAGAAGGGAAAAGGAAGGAGGGTTAGAAACATCAGTGATGTGAGAGAATCATTGATCGGCTGCCTCCTGCACACCCCACACTGGGAATCAAGCCCACAACCTGGGCATGTGCCCTGACCCGGGACATTCAGTCACTGAGCCACACTAGCCAGGTGTGTTAGAGGGGTTTTAATTGTCCTTGACTTTGCTTATGCTGCTCAGATTGATTTCTTCTGCCCTGGCAAACCCATGCTATAGTTTTATCTACTCTTGTCTATGGAGTATATCCCTCAGTTCTTGCTCTTTCATTACCACCCTCCCTCTGCCCCCTCTGCTGTACAAAACATTTGTGGCCATGACCTCATTTGAACTCCCAGTACTGAAGATGTGTAGGCAAGTACTTAATGAAACATACTGGTTTTCCAATCTGTACCATCACCAAAGACTCTAGCAAATCCCTTAAGCTAGTAGTTCAGACATTGATCATTTCTGTACACAGGTATTAATTACTAATTTAAATTGATCGTTTGGGTTTCTTTTTTTTTAAATGCATTTCAAGTTAATAGTTTGATCCAATTTAATCATTATTGGAAAGTCAGTGCACAATAATTACTTGGTTTCCGCTAAATCATTTGTCCAAAATGTATATGGGCCTGTTTTCTTGTGGCTTCCTAAACAGTAATTTATGAAGGGAGATGTTGAACCATACAGGGCTTCATGTCACTGACTTTGGAAGAGAAGTTTAGTCATGTTAATGATGTCCTGTAGATAAAGATGTGGTATTAAATTGTAAGCTTAAGTGTTAGTTTCAGAAAAGCAGATGCAGACTAATGGGGGTTTCCTACATTATTAATCTTAATGTAATTTAGCTTTTATCTTGGACAAATCCTATATAATAAAAGCCTAATATGCTAAGTGTCCAACTGTTCATTCGACCTTTTGACCAGTCACTATGAAGGGCACTGACCACAAGGGGGCAGATGCTCTGACCCAAAGGTTAGCTTGCTGCTTGGGTCCGGCTGATAGGGACTGGGCAAGATGGGGCCGGACACGCCCTGGAATCCTCCCACAATCCCTCCCTGGCCGATCGTGCACCAGTGGGGTCCCTCGGCCTGGCCTGTGCCCTCTGGCAATCTGGGACCCCTTGGGGGATGTCCGCAGGCCAGGCTGAGGGACTCCACTGGCCTGCACGGGACCTCTAGTGGGACTATAACAGTCATTGACCTAGATACATGACACTGAATGTTATGTTTTTAGGACTCAAAAATGAATATCTATGGTTTTGAAACCATCTATTTACTAAATGAAAATGTACTTTTCTGATGGCTAGCCACCTGTACAATTCTGTCCCATTATGAAGGTAATCAAGGAAGTTGCTTAGACAGCATAGAAGTGTGTAAGAATTTCATCCAGGCAATAGAAACCAGATTATCCTTAACCCAGATGAGAAAAAGAGGCCTCCAACTCTGCAGTCAGGACCAGTAGTTACCATTTACTTTTCCTTTGTTGCAAGATATAATGCTTGTGTGTACCTTAAACATTTTTGTTTTAACTTAAAAAAACTTAAATTCATTTGCCAGTCTTGATAACAGGGTGAAAGCCTTTTTTGTTGTTCATCCTCACCCAAGGATATTTTTTTTCCATTGATTTTTAGAGAGAGTGGAAAGGAGGGGGAGAGAAACATCGACTGGTTGCCTTCCGTGCCCGTAGAATGGAACCTGCAACCAAAGTATGTGCCCTTGACCAAAATTGAACCTGGGACCCTTCAGTCTGCAGGCCGATGCGCTCTCCACTGAACCAAACCGGCGAGGGCCAGTGCCAAAGCCTTTGAATACCATAGGTTCTTGCTCGATTTGCTTATTCTGGCTCTTTAATTCCAATTTTGATATCTAAGCCCTATTTTCTAATACTTAAGAAAGCTTAGCCTGGCCGGTGTGGCTCAGTGGTTGAGCGTTGACTTATGAACCAGGAGGTCACAGTTTGATTCCTGGTCTGGGTACATGCCTGATTTCAGCTCGATCCCCAGTGGGAGAGTGTGCAGGAGGCAGCTAATCAATAATTTGCTCTCATCGTTGATATTTCTATCTCTCCCTTTCCCTTTCTCTATGAAATAATTTTTTTTTTTTTTTTTAAAGAAAGCTTACATTTAAGACATTTCATTTTTTGGACGTGGTGGTACCCTCAATGTCAGCCATTAGTATTTTCTATTTTAGCTAAGGCTTTGTCAACCATTGTGTCAATTTACAGTGCTTTCTATCGATTTGCCACTGTTCTGTCAGTTATTTACTTGAAGGAATGATGCTGGTGGGAGCAATAGAGTCCTACCAGATCAAGAATGAGAGAAACAATGTTCAGACCCCTTCAGCATTAATTGATCACTGTTCTGCAGTGATGGTGTGTCCATAGGCAAAGGTGTCTGCTTTTTTCAAATTGAAGTTAATGTGCCTGAATCAGTATTACCATATCTTCTACTTAACATTTTAAAGGTTTTAGGGGAAAGCTGGGAGTTGCCGAACTAATGTCAGCCTGGAACTTTCCAGTTGGGGCAGGTTGAGTTCCTGGCAACTTACTCAAGTAGGAGGTGAATATTGTGCTGTCTCTGAACTCTTCAGGCAATCAGTTCCTCTGGCGGGAGGGAGGGAGCTGGGCAGAGAAAACGACTGGCATGCCTGTCATAAAATCAGGACCCACACAGGGGATTAAACTTTGCTCTAAATTGATTTATCTGGTGAGCACTGTTTATATTTATTTGAAGGCAATATACTAAGGTAACATTTTCAGGTCAGTTAAGACATCTGTTATCTTAATAAGCGTCATTTGGTTATTTATCATAGACTTCTTTTTTTTTTTTTTTTTTACTTGGGTGAATTTCAACCTAACCTAGCTCACAAATTTTTCATTTATAAGATGGATATGTAATACTTGTTTCAGGTACTACATACCTGAAAATTTAAAAAATAGTGAGCCTCTAGGATACTCTGATAATAGCTGTCGTGCATTTTTTAAGTGTTTGCACATTTCAAGCTTAATGATGTTCTTGATTGGGGTCTGCAGACTTTTCCTGTAAAGGGCCAGATAATATTTTCGGCCATCTAATCTCTGTCACTACTACTCAACCCAAGTTGTAGCACAAAAACATTCACAGACAATATGTAAAAAATGAATGACTGGATTCTCATAAGATTTTATTTATGAACATTGAAATTTGAATTTCATATAATTTAAAAATGTAAAAATCATTTGTAGTTCACAGACTGTACAAAAACAGGCAGTAGGCCATACCTTGACAACTCTTTGCAAGATCATAAATTAAAGCTGCCTGTTATCAACTGGAGCAATTTTTGCTAATTTATATAGATTTAGAATATGAAGGGAGCCTCTTTCTGTCTAATCTTAAGCATAAAGGTAATAAGAATTCTTTATGTACCCAGCATTGGCTTTACATGAATTTCCCTATTCCTTTCTCACAGCATCTGTTATATTCTGAATATTCTTACATTTTGTAGATGAAAGAACAGGGTGACCTGCCTATGGTTACATATCCATAGGAAAAATAATAAGATAATGTAACTGAAGAATAATGGATCTGACCACAAACCTCAGGGTGTACAGCTCTGGAGCTAAAAAACGAAGTCTCTTGCTTTTATCCTTTGTTAATATCTAAAAATTGGAGAGTTTTACTAACTGAATTTGGCAGCTTACATGATTTAATTAGGTAAGAATTATTTAGTGGTGAGATCATGTTATTGTTGAATTCTGAATTCACAGAGATGGTGTTTACAAAGGCTGTCAACTGCTTTTTTGTACTATAATGTGTTCTAATAATTTTAATGAAATTTAAAAGTAGGTTAGTCTAGAAGAGAAGTACAATCTTGTAAAAGATTTAGAATGTTGCTTATATATGGTTATCGTGGTTCTTTCAGGTGCTGTTGGTGAGTAGCAGTCGGTACCCAGACCAATGGATTGTCCCAGGAGGAGGAATGGAGCCCGAGGAGGAGCCTGGTGGTGCTGCCGTGAGGGAGGTTTATGAAGAGGTGAGGTGAACAGTAGTTTGCATTTTCTCTTTTCACACAGACTGTATTTTGGGGTTTTACAGACATCCTTCTGGTTCACAAACAAGGGACTTTGTTACATACACTGAGGAGAAGTCAAGAAGGCAGGTCACATAGGTGTGTTTTTTTTTTGTTGCCTAATTTAACATTTTAAAGCATGTGACTATATCTAGCATTTTGCTAAGCAGATATTTTTTCTACCTGGTAAAATAGAGCTAACATCAATGTGGAACATGGAATTGCATAACAATAAGTCTGATCAGTGATCAATATATAACATGATGGCCTTGCCCAGAGCAAAGTTAGTATTACACTGAGCAAAAACATACAGAGATGTTAATCATGTGCTATGATTCTTTTTCAAGTAAATAAGAAACAAATTTGCTTTTATTTTACTTGTTTTGTCTGAAAGTTCAATAAAATGGCACAACGCACGCACAAAAGCGTACATGGCCTGCTTGTCTTCTTACACGTGATGTACACCTTGCTTTTACTCACAAGCAAAACAGCATAATAAGTGCCACAAAAAGTTCTTGAACAGCAGTTAAGAGTATAAATGGGAAAATAATGCTAAAGCTCTCATTGGGCCTTGGTGTGTAGTTGGAGGTTTCATAGAGATGGGTCTTGAAGGATGAGTGGCTTCCTAAGGGAAGAACACATTTGAGATAGAGAAGACAAGCATGTACCAATCTATTAGTTCACAGTATGGATTTGAATGGGGGTTTACACTGACATTCCAATCACTCTTTACTTGGTAACTGTAATGAGGACTCTGCCTGTAGAAGGAATTGTACCTCCTGAGGTGTGTGACTAAAGGAAGATTGGCCTAAATTTAAGTAAGAAGGGGGAGGAGTATTTATCAGTTCACAGAGAAAAGTCTGTTTTCATTCAGGAAATTTGTCCCAAATTTGCAGGGAGTTAATTTTTGGTCAGTTCTTGCCATTTCTTATTGAATAAATGGCAATAAATTTGAACAACAGGAAGTTGCATGTAGAGCAAATGAAGTCAATGTGTTATAGCAAACCATGGGTCGTGAATCACAGCCCATCAAAAAAATCACAGAAGCATGCTTAGTATGGAAGGGGCTAATGTGTTTAGATTTACAAGTTGAAATAGAAAGTAATTTTCATATTAATTTTGTTATGAAAAGGTAAAATTTGTACATTTCATCTTTTTTCAATAGGCTGGAGTCAAAGGGAAATTGGGCAGGCTCCTGGGCATATTTGAGGTGAGTTACAAAAGTAATCCTTAGGCCGTGGCTGGTGTGGCTCAGTTGGTTGGAATGTCCTCTCATGCACCAAAAGGGGGAGGGTTTGATTCCCAGTCAGGGGACATACCCAGATTGTGGATTTGATCCCTGCCTGGTTGGGGTACGTGTGGGAAGGAACCAATCAATGTTTCTCTCTCACATAGATATCTCTCTCTCTCTCTCTCTCTCAAACAAAAAAATAATCCTTTTTTGCTGATAAGAGAATTAATTTCTTCCTTTAAAACTATCAGTAGGGAAGTAAGTCATAAGAATTAGGAGGGAGGGAAGTAAAAACTACTTAACTTGCCGTACCATTACTTATATACAGCATATTATGACAATACAGTGGAGTTGATAGAGAAACATTTATCTCTTATGAAGAACTAGAGGTCCGGTGCATGAAAATTTATGCACTAGAGGGAGGTTCCCTCAGTCCCGGAGCCCTCAGGGGCGGGCAGGCTGCTGGATTATCACACCTCTGCTGCTGCCACTGCTGGCAGCGCAAGCCTTGGGCGGCCCTGGGCGGCTGGGCAGCCGCCATCCGAGGCTTGCCTGTGCCTGGGGCTGGCCCTGGGCGGCTGAGAGGACTGGGGAACTCTGGAGGCAGCCGGGCCCACCTGCCGCCCCAGTGGGGCTGAGGGGAGATGAGGGCAGGGCAGTCAATTAGCATATTCTCTCCTTATTGGCTGTGGGTGCCGCCATCTTTTGTGATGGTGTGAGGGTCAATTAGCATATTCCCTCTTTATTAGATAGGATGTCTGGAAATGTACCCTTACCATCAGCATATAACATTAGATGACATACAGAATGACTATCCTTTTTTTTTTTAATATATTTTTATTGATTTTTTACAGAGAGGAAGGGAGAGAAATAGAGTTAGAAACATCAATGAGAGAGAAACATCGATCAGCTGCCCCCTGCACAGCTCCCACTGGGGATGTGCCCGCAACCCAAGTACATGCCCCTGACCGGAATCGAACCCGGGACCCTTCAGTCCGCAGGCCGATGCTCTATCCACTGAGCCAAACCGGTTTTGGCTGAGAATGACTATCCTTAAAGGGCTATGTGAAAATACAAAGCTCAGATACATAGAATAGTTGTGCTAAAAGCATAGAATTCTCATCTGTATAATCCTTTATTACTGAATGCAGAATGGAATTTATAGGGAGGGAATTTGGAAGTGGTAGATAGTCTGTGGAAAGTAGGGGAAAATGTGGTCAAGTCATGAGGCCTAAGCTATTCTCAAATAGATACACAAGATTCAAGCCTAGATACATGGTATACCAGATACAGTGTGACCTTTTCCCCCCAAGACATTATTTAAGGGTAGCTTAGTCCTTCTGATAGAACCATAAAATTTTTATTTTTAAGCCTTTTTAAAGGAATTTAGAAAAAATTCTGATTGTACAGTACTTGGTAGAATTAATTCCCAGAATATAGTAATTGTTGAGTAAAGTTCCATCATGTTGCACCCCAATCAATTTAATAACAGAAAAAGGAGTAAAGTTCTTAAGATAATGTTCAAACTTTCCCAGAATTCAGCACTTGCTTTGCCCAGTTAAATAGCACTATCTTCTAAACTAAAAAACATACTGAGTTTTCTATAATTCTGAATAGGCATGATATAAAGAGCACATTTGTCAGTATGCTGACAAGATTTTTAAAGAAAACTTCTCACATTATGTTGCATTTTATTTTTATTTTTTTGTTAATCCTCACCTGAGGATATTTTCCCATTGATTTTTAGAGAGAGTAGAAAGGAAAGGGAGAGACAGAGAGAAACATTGATGTGAGAGAGACACGTGGATTTGGTTGCCTCCTGCACGTACCCCAACCAAGACCAGGAACCCTGCAACCAAGGTACACGTCCCTGACCCAAATTGAACCCAGGACCCTTCCACCTGCAGGCTGATATTCTATCCACTGAACCAAACTGGCTAGGGTGAAAACTTCTCACATTATAAATAAATGTTACATAACATGGGAAGGTAATGGTATTAAATGCTTTTACTGTTTTTATAGAGTACAATTTATATTTTATAGAATTTGAACAGAAAATGGTAATCAATATACTTTCCCCTTAGGAAATATAACAAAAGTAGAATGGCCTTACTTATTCATCCTGGTGATTTCAATGCATTTGTGATCACAGCATAATAAAGATATTGATTTGCCAGGCACAGAGATAACGAGTTCTTCAAAATAAGGAATAATGTTTGAGAGATGCCTCTACTTTATTGCTGTTCTTATTCCTTTCCAAAGACAAAATACATTGTTTGAGTGGATTACTCAGGTTATTTGTGGTAGAAAAAATTAGGACAATTATCTATAGTCCTAGACTATACCAAACAAGGCTAATTTTAGTTGAGATGAATGTGAGCCCCTTTGTCTTAAGGCCAACTTGTGTTTAATTTTGTCTAGAGACAAGACTAGGTGGCAGTTTTAATATGGGTAAAGTTGAGGTTGAATATAGGACTAAAAATAATGTTCCATGATTGGGTTGACCCAGGTATTCTCAACCTTGGCTGTGCATAGTTCATCTGGAAGCTTTTAAATATCAAAACCTAGGCCTTATCTCAAACTAACTGAATTGGTGTCTCAAAAAACCATTTGCCCTGGGTGATGTAATGGGTGACCAAGATTGAGAAGCCCTAGTCTAGGTTAGTAGAGCTGTGCTCTTGTGTGTGTCTTGTAAACCTCTGAGGGGAATGCTCTGAACTAACTGGGGATACTGCTCTACAAGTTGTGAGGGAAGCAGTTTTCCATGGTATGGAAAGGCTATCAGTATTAGCCCCACAGAATAGGACCTTAAAAAAGGATAGAAATGTAGGACAGAAATCAGAAAGCTAAAAGTTTAGTACTGGGAGCTAATTTCACCACTTTAGTATTTTCTCTTAAATAAACTCACTTCTGTGCTGGATTATACAACTGAGCATACTTGCCCATGTTGGTAAATAAGCTATGCTAATCAGCAGTGTGCCACAACTGATTTTTTCCCTTAAAAATATGAACATGACTAGTTCCTATAGATTAAAATGCTTTTCTTTTTACATTCAAGCAGAACCAAGACCGAAAGCACAGAACATATGTCTATGTTCTTACTGTCACTGAAATATTAGAAGATTGGGAAGATTCTGTTAATATAGGTAAGTTTTCTTTTCCTTTTGCTATCGGAATTCTCTTAATTCAAGTACTGTATGCATGCCCTCGCTGGTTTGGCTCGGTGGATAGAGCGTGGGCCTGCGGACTGAAAGGTCCCAGGTTCGATTCCAGTCAAGTGCATATGCCTGGGTTGCGGGCTCTATCCCCAGTAGGGGCATGCAGAAGGCAGCCAGTCAATGATTCTGTCTCATCATTGATATCTATCTCTCTCTCTCTTCCCCCCCCTCCCCTTTCCTCTCTGAAATCAACAAAAATATATATCTTTAAAAATACTGCATACTTGTATCCAATTTTCATCTTAAATTATTTTTGGTTACCTTTCTTTTAGAGAAGGGAAGATCAATATACATCTCCATGTTTGAATTAATTGAAAATTCTTCAACATACTGTTGTCTAAGCCATTCAAAAAAAATAGTCATTTGTGAAGAGTGAGGAATATTATTAAGAGCGTATGGCTTACTTTTAAAACTTGACTTTATTGTATAGTAATCAATGTCATCACTGTTTTCTAGGAAGGAAGAGAGAGTGGTTCAAAGTAGAAGATGCCATCAAAGTTCTCCAATGTCATAAGCCTGTCCATGCAGAGTATCTGGAAAAACTAAAGCTGGGTTGTTCTCCATCCAATGGAAATTCCACAGTCCCTTCTCTTCCAGATAATAACACCTTGTTTGTAACTGCTGCACAGACCTCTGGCTTGCCATCTACTATAAGATAGAATGGGAGGTCACTCCCACCATGTGCAATCTCATGGGAGAGGCTTCTTTATTTTCCTTGGCAAACATCTGAATGACGCTTGCAAACTGTCTGAATTTGCCATACAAGGTTTTCAAACAATTTGCATGTTTTTCAGATGCTTTTGAATCTTTTTTTAAATAGTGTAAAATATTTTAATAAGCCAAAGCCATGTGGAGTTTTTTTTTAGATGCCTTAACTGTGCCCCTGACCCTCCCACCCTCCATGTTATTTTGGTTGTCTTTTTCTTCTTCAGTTTTTCGTCCATTTGACGTCAGTCTGTGGTTTCTGTCAGATCAACTTACTCGTGGGTATGTTTTACCCCAATTTGTTTTCTCATTCACAGCATTAATGTATTCAACAAATCCTTCTGTTGTGGGAATTTATAAAAATAATTCTTGATATTAATGGAAAACTTTTTCATAGTATCACAATTTTAATTCAAAAATTTCATATTTGGAATATTTCTGTATGGCCCAATATTTTGACAAAGGACCTAATTTGCTATTTTCAGGAATTTGCCAACTCATTTGTTTCAATTTTTACAACTGGTATTATGTCACCAACATAATTCCCCTATTGCTCAATAGCCCTTTAACACAAAATTTTAACTCTATAGAGTTGGCAATTTTTAGGGAGCTATTTAATGTAAGCAAAACACATGTAGCAAATACATCATCTTATCATGAAATCTGGATTCATGGCATTTGAGTTAGCACACCCAGTTGCCAATTCCTTTTATCCATAATCTCTTTACACCAAATATCTGAGAACCAAATTTCCCTCAATGTAAATTGCTTTTTAAAAATATATTCTCAGTTTTTCAATTTAGTGACACCTCTTCAAACTTGTTGGTCACTGATAACCAACCATACCTGGGTTTGGAATCAATAACCTCAAATGCCAGTCAGTGATGACGGCTTCACAATTAAAATGGCCTTCTTGCTATTCAGCTGTTACAGACTTAGATTGTTAGGGTACCTTTAGAATGTCTAATCTTTTATAGGTTGTCAATAGGTACTATTTATCACATGACTGACTTTTGGGGCACTGAAACATACCAGAACTAAGAATTATTTTGTCTTATATTTGTCTTTGTATGTATTAAAATCAAGAATCCTAGCTAAAATATATAGGTACCTTTTCTGAAACTCCTGTATTTCCCCCAAACAGGCCAAGGAATAAGGTGGGAGGGAAAACCTTTCAGTAAGATGTGGGGTGGGAGATTGAAGGCAAGATCATTCTGTATGTAGACATTAGCCTTTTGTAAATATTGTAACTGATGAGCATAAAGTAGAAAATAAGTAGTTATACATTTGTCCTACAAATTATTAACCTTAAAAATATAATTGCTGCTAAAAATAGAGTGCTGTTACACTTGAGGAAAATTGGTGCCACTTTATAAAATGAGATCTTGTGCCATAAACGCAGATGAACTAGATATAATATAAACATTAGTTCACAAATTAATGCTGTCAAAGGAATGAGTAATTAACCAATGACACTTCATTCTAAATTATGTGGTGTGGTCAAACATGATCATCCAGAATTTTTGTTTTTCTTTGTACAGAGGTTATGTATTCTGGGTGTTTAAATTCCACAGATTGACGCTTTCTATCAATCTTCAATGGACTAAAATTTTTGTTCTCAGTAATCTCTGAAGTTTCTTTAAATTACATACTTAACACAGCAGAGAAACTGGATTGTTTTTGTATATAGGACTGTGTCCACCTGAAATGCTATCACAGTGCTTGCGGGGAGGGGAGGTGGGTATCTTGTACATGACATTCTGAGAGTTAACAATGCATGAAATTACTTTATAAACTCTTAGACTATGTATTTGACCTGTAAAATATGTACAGTATTAATGTCAGCCATCTCTTAAAAGTGAGCATATAAATATTGTTGTGTAACTTTCTTTGGTCAGAAACATTTGGACGAAGTAGTGCCACTCGAGTCAGGATTTCTTCAGTGCCATTTAGCAAACTAACTGTCTTTAGTCTATGCAACTAGCAGAAATTTGAATGATGCAACAGAAGATTTACAGTTGTCACACTTTAAATTTCATATGAGGGGTTCTTCACTATTCTTCTAGAACCCAGTCTAGCAAATTAGAGAAGGGCCTTAAGGATTTATTTCTGTTTAGAGAAAAAGCCTACATTTTCAGGCTCAACAGTTGAATCTACTATGGGTAACAAAATCTACCATCTCAATCCTCTAAAGATTATTACAGTGTTGGGATTGTCATTTATGCTTTCTGTGGGGTAGTTGGATAAAATTGGACAGCTAAATTTTTCAGTCCCATGTGCCTCCTAATTAAAATAACAAGTTTGTAAAGTGACTTGCAGACACAAAGTAGCAACTAGCCTGCATGTTGTTGGGTTTTTGTAAACAGGTGAAATTTTCCAACCAGATACATGCCATTCAGTTTTCCGGTGTTGATCACACAGTTGTATAAAGAAGCAAAACTGAAGGGGGGTGATTGTTGTATACACTTGAATTGCTTTGCATGGTCTCATTGAGATAATTGGTGTAAGAATCTTGACTTTTTTTATATTTGGAAACATCAAATAAAAATGGAAATAAAGTAACTTTTTTTTTAATATTAAGACCAATAAAAAACTTGTCTTGCATTCCACAGTAACATTACTCTTCTCCCACTGATGGTCATGTTATCTCAGTAAAAGTACATTTATACACTTACCTTTATGATTAACTGGGTTATAAAAGGAACTGGTCACCAATAAGATGTTGCCATTACTCTCCCAATGGATATTTCCCATCTTCTTAGACAGTAGCCTAATGGTGCATGGCGGCTATAGTTGTCTTATAGCACTGTTCCCCTGCCCTAATCAGGTTTTGCTATAATTATTTCAATGATTTTCAAGAGTTCTTGATGTATTCTGTATTTTGCTGTAGGGTGCTTCATTTTAATCATTTTACTGTTTAAATGGGTAGCTGGCTACAGGTACCCTGCCAGCCATAAGACCAACTTTAGAGTCCTTACATAAATGTTCTACACAAATCTTATTTAAATTGTAGGAAAGAAGCCTGGCCAGTGTGGCTAAGTGGTTAAGCATCAACTCATGAGCCAGGTCAAGGTTACAGTTCGATTCCTGGTCAGGGCACATGCCCAGATAGTGGGCTTGATCCCCAGCCAATCAAGGATTCTCATCATTGATGTTTCTATCAATTTCTCCCTCTCCCTCAAAATTTTTTAAAAAATAGTAGGCAAAGAGAAAGTTTGGCATTTTCCAGTATTATTTTCACATTGAAATACAAGAATTCTCTACAGGTCTCTGTAAGAATTCTGTAGACAAAAGTGACAGGGCTAAACAGTTGATTTACTAAAGTATAATTTTTAATGAGTTGGTTATAGCAGGAATATTTCTGTAGTTGGTTTTGTCTGTTTCCAACCAACACTTTCATAAGTTCTTAACCCATACAATAATCAGGATCTGCTTTTAAAAGACTTACATGCACCATCTTCAAAAGTAATATTTTATTTAAAAATGATTCCCCCCCACCAAATATTTTGCTGTGCA
Source organism: Myotis yumanensis (assembly GCF_028538775.1). Lineage (NCBI taxonomy): Eukaryota > Metazoa > Chordata > Mammalia > Chiroptera > Vespertilionidae > Myotis > Myotis yumanensis. Next base: position 125,708,718 of record NW_027223754.1, on the reverse strand, counting down.
GTTCCATATAAAATATTGCTATTTGGTGGAAAAGTGATTTTACCCTTAGTGCTGCTTTGCTTTCCTATTTTCAATACCTTCCTGACTAGTGCCATTGGCTAAGTTATAGGAGTAAGATGAGAAGGCCCTTTTGCCAAAAACTAGTCTCAAATTCCTCTATTTGATGTAATTTCAACTAAATGTGACCCCAAAAATTACTCTTCCCAATATGTGGATTACTACCCTCTGGACATCACATTTCCTTGTTCTTATTAAATGCCAGTGCCAGGCACATATGTATATAAGTATTGTAAATCTTATTTTCTCAACTTTTACTCAAATTAGTGAAATGAAAATATTTGGCTCTCAATGTGTATCAAGAAACTTAAACATACCTTTTGATGAATTACCTACACAAGATGGCCAAAATGTTAAAGATTTATGTACTAACATAGGCAACTAAAATGGTAAGGTGTGAAAATAAAATGCCCAGGCCTGCCTAACGGGGTAATGGTTAGCTAGTAACATGTCTATATAATGGACTATTTTAGACATAAAATGTAACCCTTTCACCCAACAATTCCATTTCTGGGAGATACTTCAAGTTGCACAATCAAAATGTATCAAAGATGTATATTGCAGGACTTAATAAATTCATCAATTTGAATTGCAAATGGAGGTGTTAAGTTATGGTCATCTAGTCAATAGATATCACTATCGAATTACACTGCCACAGGTGGAGGTCCTTTTAGTAACTGATTTTAAAAAAACACTACACAGCATTACCTGTTAAAGCTCACTTTTTAAAAAGGAGCCTGTACATATTTCAGATTTTATTTTTAAATGAAATATTGAAACTTTCTATGTGACAATGTTCGATAATCTTACATGAAAAAAATGGGTTTAATGACCTGATCTATACATTTATCAAAAAATATAATCAAGGGGAAAGAAGAAACTTATACAAATGTTTCATCTAATTGTTATTGGAGTAACAGTAATGTATCGCTTTTTAAAAGGGGAAGTATTGCCAGCACCGGTTTGGCTCAGTGGATAGAGCGTCGGCCTTCGGACGGAGGGGTCCCGGGTTCGATTCCAGTAAAGGGCATGTACCTTGGTTGCGGGCACATCCCCAGTGGGGGGTGTGCAGGAGGCAGCTGATCAATGTTTCTCTCTCATCGATGTTTCTAACTCTATCTCTCTCCCTTCCTCTCTGTAAAAAATCAATAAAATATATTTAATAAATAAATAAAATAAAAGGGGAAGTATTGACGCATTTGCTTCTAGCACTATAGCAGTGACTTATCAATCACTGCCAAGGAGGAAGAAAGCTGAACCGATAGGCCAAACCTAGCCCCAACTTGTAACAGCCCAGAAACGTAGAATGTTAACATAAAGTGATTTAAAAGAATACTTTGTGACATGTAAAAATTAAAGTTTTATCAGAGTGCAGAAGCCTCTGTTTAAAATTGTCTATGGATATTTTCTCACTACAATAGCAGAGCTGAGTATGTTACTGTACCAGCGGTTCTCAACCTGTGGGTCGCGACCCCTTTGGCGGTTGAACGACCCTTTCACAGGGGTTGCCTAAGACCATCCTGCATATCAGATATTTACATTACGATTCATAACAGCAACATTACAGTTATGAAGTAAGCAACGAAAATGATTATACGGTTGGGTCACAACATGAACTGTAAAGGGCCAGAAGGTTGAGAACCACTGCGTGTAGACAGATCCATGGCCTGCAAAGCCCAAAATACTTAGCTTTAGAAGGGAAAAGGAGGTTGCAAGAATGTGGCCCTTGGTTACCCAGTTCTGTTTCCTGCCAAAACTGAAGGAAAACGGCACAAGTTCAAATTTAGTGCAACCAATCTAACGTGCCTAAGCTGCTTTTGACTGGTCTAAGTCTTAAGTAGTCTACTTTGTAAACTTGCTAGGTTAGGTTATAATGAAATTTAAAGTTACTGGGATTTACTAACCTAGATAATTGAACTATTTCAAAAAGAATCGTGGTGGGTAAAAATGGTTCAGGAGTGTGTAAAAAGTAAATCTTATTCTTGGTAAGAACATGAGGTTATCAAATCTTCTAATTTCTAAAACATGTTTTGACGCAATGATTAGAGGAGGTAAAATGTTAAAGCTCCTTAATGAGCACCATAAAATGTACTTTTACAGATAATAGAATTTCAGTCGCTCTGCCAACTGGAGACCATTAGCAAGGTCTAAATATTCAGGCAATTACTATATGCTTCTACAACCAGAAACTGAAAGAATTCTATCAAATCAGTAGAGACTCCGCTTGGTAGCAAGTCTACATTCACACACTTGAAGTATCTCAGGCCCATATGAAATGAAAGCAGCTGAAGGGTGACAAAGGTGAAATTGGGGGAAAGGGGGAGGACCCAAACTCTTCATGTTGAACTCTACACTTAACAGGAATAACTTTAGTCCAACTCCTGGTTTTGCAGCCAATGGGAACTTGCCCAATTTGTAACAGCTGCAAGCAAAGCCAACTCTCAGAACCAATCCTCCCAAATTCCAACCTCAATGATAAAATGGAAATTAATGCAGGGGTATAATTAAGAAAACAAAGTATCACCAGTCTTTATATTCTTTCAAGTTATTACATTCAATATGTTTTGCTTTTGTGATCAAGTCTTTTAAAAAATAAACCCCTGATTTAATTCCTTAAACTAAGCAGCATGCCAAACAGCTAAATGAAATGCTGCCCCAGGCCCCAAAATACATTATTTCAATGAATTATTACATTTTCTTAGACTGATGAATTAGCTGTTCTATAAATCATGGTAGTTGGGAGGAGGGGGTAGCTTTTCTAGAAAAGACTATATTTAAACTGTTTGCTACTGCAACAAAAATGGATGTGGCTAGAATAGCCAAAAGATTCCTGGGCTATCAAATCCTATATAATGAAGAGCTAATATGCTAATTAGACTGAACAGCAGAACAATCCGTCCGAACGACCTTCCGGACGAAGCTGGGGCAGCGAAGGCCCGAAGCTGCAGCGGCTGAGAGGGCCAAGCCCCTTGCACAAATTTTGTGCATCGGGCCTCTAGTAGAAATATAAAGCCAATCCCTATCATTCCCATGACATCATTTAGTACCATTTAGCAAGAATTGTGTTCATAATGTCTTGTAGAATACCAAATTTCCTTCCCCCTACACTCTCCTTAAACAGTACTAAACCATGGAACCACCTGTGCTTTTTGTATTGATTTATATTTAATCTCGGTCTAGAGCAGGTTTAAGTTCTGTATCAGACAAAGATCTTATTAGGCTGCCTCAGAGAACTATGGAAGCAAATCACAGCAAAGTAGACTACAACAAAATTTAAAAATCAAGTAACACAAAGCTATATCAACACCTCAGAGTTTGGGCAGAGTTGACTCTCAAGAAGCCACTTACCAATATACCAGAGGCCCGGTGCATGAAATTCGTGCATTGGGGGGTGGGGGGGGAGGTGTCCTCAGCCCGGCCTGCACCCTCTCCAATCCAGGACCCCTCGGGCCTAAACCAGCACTCTGACATCCCTCTCGCAATCCGGGACCACTGGTTCCTAACCGTTCACCTGCCTACCTGCCTGATTGCCCCTAACCTCCTCTGCCTGCCTGCCTGATCGCCCCTAACCTCCTCTGCCTGCCTGCCTGATTGCCCCTAACCACCTCTGCCTGCCTGCCTGCCTGCCTGCCTGCCCGATCGCCCCTAACCACCTCTGCCTCGGCCCCCGCCACCGTGGCTTTGTCTGGAAGGAGGACCGGACAACCAGAAGATGTCTGGTCGACCTGGTCTAATTAGCATATTACCCTTTTATTAGTATAGATGCAGATTCTCCTCCTTGCTCCCAGGACTTTGCACATGCTATTCCCCCTGCCTGGAGGTGTTCATGTGGCTGGACTCCAGAAGAACAGCCTTCCCAAGTACTATTTCCCCACTCCAAGACAGTTGCAACTATTTATCCCTAATCATCCCTAACAAGTAGTCTGGTCTTGAGCACACATTAAAATGAGTTTTATTTGTTAAGTAAATTCTTTCCTTAAGCTTAGGAGTTACAAAGTCAAAGGCTCATAAAGAAACAGGACTGCATAAAGAAGCAGGTGTGCTGGGAGGCAGGAGAGACTTTTTAGCCAACTGCAGAACCACTGGATAAGAGGACAAGGCTGCCACTCAGTTCCTCCCAGCCAATGACATGCAACGGTGGGTCATGTCCTCTGTTGCCAGATAGTAAGAACAAGTTACCAAAATTCTGTATTTTCATGAAAATCTCCCAATTTTTATAAATGTTGACACTCAATTTTAAATGTTTAACCAACCACACTGTGGGGGCCAAGAAAAACAGGCCCAAATTCCAGATAGCTGCAAACCCTGCGTTGGCCTCTCCCTGAAATCCTCTGAAAGTTCAGTGAACACAATGACTCTTATTTCAATCCAAAGGTTGAGAAAGCAGATTTGACCAAACAATCCGGACTCATCAAAATTACAAAGGAAAAAAACATGATGCCATGAAATTGGGAATTTATATATTTGAAATGAAAACTGAATTGTTCCATTTCAGTACTTCTATTACAAACTTAGTAGACATCAGTCCTATTTTAGACAGATTTTTATAGTACAATAGATTTAAATGTATAATTTTAGAATTATAAATCACTATGTGAGACTAGCTATCATCATGAGCAGTGCCACCTTGAATGTTCATTCATTTTAGCCCCAGAATAAGGTTATTTCCTTAGTTCTAAAACACTCTCTAAATAGCCTAAGAATAGTTTTTAAGTTTAAAACATTCAGGTTATCAACAATTTTATTCTGAATTAAACTTAGATTTGTTTCCAAACAATGCATTTATTCAGTAGGATACCAGTTACCAGTCATAAAAAAACTTTTGTATGTTGAAAATGTAATTTTAATAGATAATTCTTCATCTTACATAGGAGCACAATAAAATACACCACATTCTGAAGAAACTCCAAAAGTTACGAGATTAAAAGTGGGGGAAATTCAGATAGGCTACAATATCCATTACCTTGAAACTGCAAGAGATAAGGGTTCCAACCCATAGGTTAACATATACATCTTAGGACTGGCTACATTGATGACTTTAAAATAACAATCAGAATTAGATATGGAGAGGTGTGGGAAAGAACAGTTTTGTGGGGCAAAAGACTCTGTCAATGATGAAAAATTACTGAATTATCAAATTAAAGAATAAAAGGAGCTCCCATAGCAAATACTAGAGGGATAAATATAATAATAAGTAACTGAGAATTTGACACTCTCAAATGAAGAAGCCTTTCTGGTGACACTTCTGCAAACTGGTAGCTTAAGATTTGCTCACTGGGTCTATAAGAAAGACTCAAAATTCTCAGCAAATCCCAAATGCTTATCAGATTGTGTTTCCTAATAACACCCATCAGTGATTACATGAAGTTTTCAGATAAGAACTAAGGAAAGGGTCATAACCCAAAAGCCTGTCACAAATGTGGCACAACATGGGAAAGTCCTACACAAAGTCAGTCACACCGCTGCTTTGCTGGGACTCTCATATACAGTTAATTTTCAAACATTGTGGCAAGACACCAATGCTCATCTAGCTAATCAGACAACACAAATACATTTATTTCAAATTTCAAGGAGGTAAAAAAATGTTAAGATACGGATGTTTTATGCATGCTCAGGGCCAACTTAAAAATACTCCATTCAGTGATACCGTAACACAAATTTGCATCAGTGAAAAGAAACTGGAATAATCCACCTCTTATCATTCAACTTGTTGGATGGTGAAGACCAAAACAGAATATTTCACTAGTTTTAATTTTTAAATACGATTGTCACATTGGGAAAATGAAATAAACACAGTAAAATAAACTGTACAAAGGCAAAGTAGAATAACAAAAAATATTTTACTAAAACATAAGATTTACAGAAGTTTCCAGACAAGCCATACAAATGGTCACAAGCTTTTCTTGAAGGGGGAATTCTACATCTGACAGCAAAGTCACAATGTTATTTGTGAGGGCCATGGTGTTTGTTTAATGTTCCCATTTTGGTTCAAACAATCAAGCTTGTCCACCTACAGCGTCTAAATGAAGTTAGACTTGGCTAGAGAGCATATTCTAAAGAACTGGTTAGCTGCATTTAACCAATGCAATTAGATCACCATAAAAAGGGGGAAAGGAGCCCATAAAATTAAAATTAAACTACTTACCCCCTCAAAAAAAAGAAAACACCCACACCCCGGCAGCTAACCCTGACACTACCTTCATTCACAGTGCTTTATACTTAAACCATGATGGGGAGAAATGAATAAAAGCAGAGAGGGGTCACTGCTTTTAAACGTTTCACAACAGTCCAGATGGTACTTCTAGCCTCTGCTCATGCTTTATAACAGTGAATCAGGACAAGACATAGATTTGCTAATGTGCATTTAATCACCAAAGGACTGAAGATGTCTGGGCTTTTATTCTGTAATGTTTCTAAGACTGTGTCCATTAAATGCAAACAAAAAAGGAAGAAGTCTTGGCAGAACAGGAGAAGTGATGCACACCTGATGAGATCGATTTAAATATTATTCATGGCATATAGCCTAGTCCATGCTCTAGCTGTAGACAAAAACAAACATGCAATTACTTTACTTAGTTCAATGTTACTCTCCAAGCTCTATAAAAAGTAAGCAAACACTATGATATTAGTTATGGAAATGTCATGTTATTATCTCTTAAATTCATGCAATTTTTCATAATCTGGACCAGGGCAGAAAGATTGTCTATATGTTTAATTACCAAAAGTTCTACAAAATTCAACAGGATGAAAAGAATTATCTCCTTTTGTCACCCTCATTTCTAGATATATAATGCCCCCCCCCCCCACTAATTCTGTTATAATCTGTAGAAAAAGCTTATTGATTTCAAACTCCCTAGCTACATAAACCAATGTAATAATCAAATGGCTTGCAAAAATAACTCATAGTTCAAAAGTTTTCCATTACCTTGGTGTATTTGCTAGATGAATAGTAGACACTCAGTATTTGTTAAATTAGGCGTGGTTACACAAGAGTCCAAGATCTCCCAATTATGTGTTGTCTTTAAACTTGGGGGTCACGTAGTAAGTAGGTCATAAGATGGAGCATGAAGATCTTTTGTTAAGAGGTATTTATTTACATATTATAAGCAGGATCTGATTTACTCCCTTTAATATATATTTCCTTTTTCTTGTTAAGACTCTAAAAGAAGTTTTTTTAAAGGTAGCACAGATATGTTTAAAAAGTGGAGATGGTGTAAAAGAGAATGAATATTAAATACCTGTTTCTATGGCTTGGGCTTCGTTGGTCTTCCATTGCTCCGCTACATCATTTGCTAATGGGTCATCTGGATTGGGAGCACTTAACAAAGCCTGGATCGATAGCAGAACTGTGCGAATCTGCAGTGCTGGGGACCACTTATCTATATGAAGGCAACAGGCCCAGAATGATCAAACAGGGAAAACCAGCCCCAGAACTGCTGCACTGCCCTCCCACAGACCTCTGTGGTCTTTGGATAAGGCAAGATTATAATGTACAGATTCTCAATATGGAATGCCTAAGACAAAATGAAGAAATCTTAATAGCGCATACTGATAAAGGTAACACTTACCTTTCAAAATATCTAAACATATTCTTCCCAACTTGTCTACATTAGGATGATAAATTTTGGTCATGAAACGTACTTTAGGTGCTGCCATTGGGTATTCTTCTGGAAGGAATAGTTCAAGTTTAAAAGTCCCTCCCTCAAAGGGGGAATCCTGGGGGCCAGCAATGACCACATGAAAATAACGGGCGTTGCTCTCATCTGGTTCTGCTTTAATGCCGGGAACTGGTTCTGCCAGCAAACGCTGGGTTTCCTACAACAGAAAAACATAACACATTTGTGATACAAATGTCATTTTGCTAAACACCTACATAAAAATTAGAAAGTTCATCTCTTAAAATTGAACACAACTGAACCTTTCCAATCTCCCGATGGGTTTTTATGTAGCTTATAAAACACAAAGTTCACAGAAAAGGCCATCCAAATAGTCAGCTAATGCAACTACAAGTAAATGTTGGTGACATATACATTCCAGGTACAATGTCTACAAATATGCTGATGATAAATTAGACTAATGAAACTGATTTTATACTGGGGAGGGGAGGGGAAGAAAGCGGGGGAAGAGGAAGGGGTGAGGGAGGGGGTGAGAAGGAGGGGAGGGGAGGGGAGGGGAGGGGAGGGGAGGGGAGGGGTGGGGAGGGGAGGGGAGGGGAGGGGAAGGGATTAACACTAGGATTACCATATAGGTAAGGCAACTTGCCCTTTAAAACTCTGCCAAGCCCTAGCTGGTTTGGCTCAGTGGATAGAGCATCGGCCTGCAAACTGAAGGGTCCCAGGTTCAATTCTGGTCAAGGGCATATGCCCGGGGTTGTGGGCTCGTTCCCCAGTGGGGGACTTGCAGGAGGCAGCCAATCAATGATTCTCTCTCATCATGGATGTTTCTCTCTCTCCCTCTTCCTTCCTCTCAGAAATCAATAAAAATATATTTTTAAAAAGTTTAAAAAAATAAATAAATAAAATAAAACTCTACCAAAACTAAGTTGTTTAAAAAGTAAAATTAGTTTTAAAGCCACTGAAAATCTCCCCTCCTAATCAGGTCTAGAGAAATATAACATACAACCATGCCAATTAAGTCTCTAAGATTGATGAAACTTAAAGGGACCCTTACTGGTCCCCAACTATCATATTCGTTTTCTTTTCCATCTTTCTCCCTCTGAAAAAACTGTAACATTCTTCCTCCTCCTCCAAACCTCTGACATCTCCATCTTCATCCTCACTTTTGGCTGATGACTCTGCTTTCAATATGTCATGAGAAAACCAAAACTTCCTGAAGTTTCCTCTGTAGCATTTGTACACCTCCCTAAATCTGTGCTCTGCCTTTTCTCCTGTCACTATGGATGAAATGGCTATCACTCTGGGCTAAGGCCAACCTTTCCTTTTAAGAACTAGATTTTGCCAGAACCGGTTTGGCTCAGTGGATAGAGCGTCGGCCTGCGGACTCAAGGGTCCCAGGTTCGATTCCAGTCAAGGGCATGTACCTTGGTTGCGGGCACATCCCCAGTAGGGGGCGTGCAGGGGCAGCTGATCGATATTTCTCTCATTGATGTTTCTGGCTCTCTGTCCCTCTCCCTTCCTCTCTGTAAAAAATCAGTAAAATATATTTATAAAAAAAAAAAGAACTAGATCTTAACTCCTCCTCACCTACTCAAAGACATTGCTCTAGCATCTCTTTCCTCTCCTAAATCATGTTTTTCCCCTTTTAGTGGGTCTTTCTCTAAACTGTACAAACTTGCTGTAATTTCTCCCAATAAGAGGAGAATCTGACTGACTCCCTACCAGCTACTGCCTCATAGCTTTAAAACTTTGCTCCTCTTTTAAGTTACCTATACCCGCTCGTTTCCAATCTCTTCCCTCCTATCTTGAAAACAATTCTCTAATCAGGCTTAGCCACTAACCTGCTTATTAAAGTCACCAATGATTCCCCATAGTTAAATCAAATGACCAATGGTTTAATCTTCATTTTTCTTGACCTAAATATAACATCTTACCCAGGTGGCTAGGCCTCGTCGCAAGGCTTTATCTAGCTTCCTGTAGCCACACTCTTTGGAGATTTGTCTGGCAGCAACCTCCTAGCTGATTCCTCCCTAATCGCCCCAACACCCTAAAGCTGAAGTGCACCAGGGCTCTATCCCAGGGCTTCTTCCCTGCCTATACATTTCCGTAGTGATCTCATCTAGCACAATCAATTTATACCAAATACACTCCGTATTTGAAGTTTCTCCAAAATCATATCCAGCACAGATCTCTCCCCGATCTTGCCTCTTCTATCCATAACCGCCTGCTTGACTGCTCCTTTTGAATGTCTAATAAGCATCCCAAACTTAGCATGACTGTCACCTTCAACCTGTTCCTACTAGCAAAGCCTTCCTCATGTCAGTTAACCACAGACCCATCATTCCAACTGATCCACCTTTTCCTTCATACCCCACACATTTAACCTGATCAACAAATTTTGTTAGCTTGAACTTTGAAATCTACCCAAAGTCCTTATAATACACCCCCTCCCCCAAGAGGCTTTAAATGAACCTTTCACTCATCTTCAGCTATGCTTTCCACACCTTACCCGCAACTTCACCTGCTTTGTTCCAGCCAGACTAGCTTCTTTGTAGTTCTTCATCCTGCTAGGCACACTCCTCCCTCAGGGGCTTTGCATTTGCTCTTCTTTCCAAATTTCTACTAATATATGGCTTACTTCCTCAGCTCCTAAGGTCTTCATTCTAAAGTGTTTTCTCAGTAAAACCTCCATGATTGAAGCTACAAAAACCCCATATTACCCTATCCTAAATCCTCCCTATCCTTGCTCCCCTATTTTATCTCCTCAGCACTACTAACATTTTACATATATATTATCATTTAAATCAGAATGAAAGTGCCATAAAAGGAGAGATTTGCATGGTTTATTTACTGCTTTATTCCTCAGCATTTGAAAGAGTGCCTATAACCATAGATGTACAATAAATACTTGAATTGTGGATCTATTTGATATTATTTAAAAAAAGGAATAAACTCAGAATTTCATCTTCTTTTAAAATATAATTTTATTTCGGAGAGGAAGGGAGAGGGACAGATAGAAACATCAATGATGAGAGAGAATCACTGATCGGCTACCTCCTGCATGCCTCCCACTGGGGAACAAGCCCGCAACCCAGGAATATGCCCTGACCAGGTATCAAACCATGACCTGATTCACAGGTTAACGCTCAACCACTGAGCCACGCCGGCCGGGCAAGAATTTCATCTTTAACATTAAAGCAGTGTTATTCAGAGCAGGATGTACACTACATAGGAAGAAAACAAAAGGATAACTTCAGGTGTGGGAAGAAATAATCCAACGTCTATTTATAATTTATTTCTACCCAGAAAAGTGTTAATATTCAGTATACAAACTGACAATAGTATGTTTATTATATACATATTAGTAATAGATTGTCAACATTTTGAACAGGCAAAATGTAGTAATAAACATTTAGAACACTACTAAATCTATGCTTTTAGGTATAAAAAAATGAATGTGAACACTATATTTATATTGCTTTTGCTTTAAAAAAAATTATACACTTTATACCATTTCATTCTACAGCCTATAGTTCATATACTAAAAAAAAAAAATGTCAGCAGTCATATACTGAAAGTCACAAGATGCATATATAAAATCAACTCTGTGAACGAAAGGGGCCACATGCTGACCTGACAAGCTCAGGGGAGGCCAGCATGGCAGTCTTGCAAACTCAGAGACCTAAAGTAACCACAAAGGATGGTCTGAAATTAAACTTTAACTAAAAGCAGTTATGGTGGGCAGTTATGTCCTAGGCCAGTATCTTCACTGACAAGATCAACTTTGATCCTTACTGAGCCCATTTGCCTTTTTGCCTCTAAGATAACATACCCTTGAAATGTCTGGGTAACTTGTAACTTCCCTTTTTCTGGGGCCCCTGGGGCACAACCAAATGTGCTGGGTGCCAGGACAGATACTACAAATTCCTTCATTATCATGTTAATTGATCCTGCACCCACCTAAGTATGTGTCCATCATTTTACTTTTTATCCAATACCAGGGGTTTCACTGCTTTGCTTTATCCCTCCTCCTTAATCTATCACCAATGAATTTCATGTAACCCACCTATGTCCCTCCTTTGATTGCAAATGTATAAATACAAATGTAACCCCGCCATTCTCTGGAGCACTATATCAATTCGTTGAGGTTCTGCTTCCCGGCATATGTCGACAGTTTGGCTCAAATAAACTCACAAAAAATTCTTCACAGGTTTCAATGGTTTTTTTACGTTAACAACTCCTTCCTCGGAATGTGTTAAAGCCACAGCCATTTAAAGTAATACCTTTAGTACTTTAATTCAAGACTAGATTTTGTTTTAATTGTGGTAATGCAAGGGTAAATGAAAGCTAAAATACTGTAAACCACATTCAGGAAAATGTTCTTTAGGTTTACAGTAAAACATTTTTTAGAGCACTAAAAATCTCAAGAGGCAATAATGAAGCCTCTCCCATCTTGGGAAGTCCTCCAATATGTAGCTAGAACAAAAGAGACCAGTCTTTTTAACTGGATGCTAAAATTCCTTTTATTTTGACCTCTCACTTCTATCCTTTTGTTTTGCCCCAGGTCTTCATATTTTTAGATCATCATTAAAGAGTAAAACTGGGAAAAAGATAAAGCTGAGTTCCAAGAGCCCCAAAACACCACTCCCCGATTACACAAAATAGTAGCAGCTCTGTTCAAAGCTATAAAAAGCTGCCAGAAGGGCCTCCAAGATCATACCCCAAAATAGCTTCAACATCACTCTTAGTACACTGTCAGTGAGATAGATACAGCAATCATTTCATCTTCAGTTCACCCTCAAAATCAGATGGTCTTCCTAAAAAAATGTATATATTAAGCATTTCACGTGGCCTGATCAAATGTTAAGATTTAACTGGAATGCATTCTAGAATAAGCTTTTAGATATGAAAGACTTTCTGAAATAGTTTGATATGCTCTCAAGTTCTAATGGACTTTGATACAATAAAGAGGTGCATAATTACTTGACTAAATGGCATTGTAGTCAAATAACCCACAGCATAAATTATAGGAGGGAAAAAGAATAAAATCCAAACCAAATGGACAAGTCTCACCCACAGAAGTTGGTGTTGATTTGCCTCCCCTAAAAACGCAAAAACTAGGTAGGAAATAAAACCTTCCTGCTACTATTCAACACAAGGTTAACTGTAGAACACCTTCTAGTTTTATACTTCTCTTTGGTAGAAAGACAGTGAAATACAGTATGATTTCTTCAAGTCTAGAAGTAACAAGTTCAAATTCCTAACTGGATTGTTTACTTAACTATATTTTTGAGCAAGTAATTTACATTTCTCAGAGTCTCAGCTTCATCTATACAGTTAACATTACTGCTCATGCAGAGTTGCTATGAAAATCAAATGAAGTAACATTGTAAATGACTTGACAAATGGATCATAAGGCCATAATCTTATATAACCAACTAAAAAGGAATGTAGGTTAAGAACAAAACACAATTTAACAATTAATTTCAAGATTTATTAAGTAACGCACGTGTTTTAATGAAAACAGAATAACCCTTAGTTGCATTTTGTAATCCTACTTGTTTAAAAGCAATCCTAAAACTGAATCCCAGTATAACCGAGCATAAGTCATGCAGCAGAAAGCACTGTCAGCTATGTTAAGGAAATGTATTACTGCTCTAACTGGTTTGACTCAGTGGATAGAGCGTCGGCCTGCGGACTGAAAGGTCCCGGGTTTGATTCCGGTCAAGGGCATGTACCTTGGTTGCGGGCACATCCCCAGTGGGAGATGTGCAGGAGGCAGCTGGTCGATGTTTCTCTCTCATCGATGTTTCTAACTCTCTATCTCTCTCACTTCCTCTCTGTAAAAAATCAATAAAATATATCTATTTTTTTTAAAAAAGGAAATTTATTACTAAGAAGTAGAAAAGCTGCCCAGCCAGTGTGGCTTAGTGGTTGAGTGTCAACCTATAAATCAGGAGGTCACAGTTCAATTCCTGGTCTGGGCACATGACAATCGTACTAGGGAGCTTGTAGGAGGCAGCTGATCAATGATTCTCTCTCATCATTGATGTTTCTCTTCCTCTCCCTTCCTCTCTGAAATAAAAAATATATTTTTAAAAAAAGAAGTAGAAAAGGAAGTACATAGAGTATGGATTTAAGTGGCAACAAGATTAAGTCTCTAGGAAACTGTCTCATCTCACAGAATGTATACAACAGTTCATGCTGCAAATACTTTAAAAAGAAATATCAAACTGATCTGATTATCAACAGATTTATTGTGACTGGAAAAGCAAGTCTCAGAAAGATACTATAGTACACTACAACACTTGTCAACTAAAACCTATTAACTAGTAACTTTTCCCATTTGTTTTTTAATACTGTATTGATTTCAGAGAAGAAGGGCGAGGGAGAGCAAGCTAGAAACACCAATGATGAGAGGGGATCATTGATTGGCTGCCTCCAGCACGCCCCCTACTGGGGATCAAGCCCACAACCCAAGCATGTGCCCTTAACTGGAATCGAACTCGGGACCCTCCAGTCCGCAGGCCGACGCTCTATCCATTGAGCAAAACCAGCCAGGGCGTAACTTTTCCCATTTTAAAGTTCATTAACAATTGGTGGCCCTTGCTGCCACATGAGGATACGATGAAAAATCTGCGACCCAGAAGAGGGCCCTCCTCCAACCATGGCAGCACCATGATCTCAGACTCCCAGCCTCCAGACCTGTGAGAGATAGATTTCTCATACATTTTGTAAGGTAATGATTGAATTAAGTACAGTGACATTTTAGGTAAACAATTACCAGTCTTAGAAAGAATGGTAATTTTGTATAAGAAAAGCTGGTCCAGTTTATATCTATCTATATATATCCATCACATCATCTGTATAGCAATTAAGTTGTTCTCCATTTAAAATATTCTCTGAAAAAAAGGGTGAAGGGATTAGCCAAAGAACATATATGCATAATCCATAGACATGGACAACAGTGTGTGGTGAAGGCCAGAGGGAAAGGGGGGAAGGAGCTGGGTGGAGGTGGGCAAAGGGGTAGGGGTTGGGGAGAGGGGGGAGAGATGGTGACATCTATAATACTGTCAACAAAAATAAAAGTAAAATAAAAAATATCCTTTGAAGCTAAACTGCAATATATGACTGATAATGCCAATTGTACATCTTTTAGTTCATCTCACCCAAGAGCTGACTCAATAAGTAATTATTAATTTTATCATAAAAATAAGTCAAAATTGAGAGATGCCTCAATGATACCTACTCTGTCTACTCCAACCTCTGTAACTACATCTTTTAAGTGATTCTAAAATATTAACAAACAGGGGCTCCTTTACAAATAAGGCAAAAGTCAAATTTTCATTATATACAAACTGTAAACTACTTGAAAGTATCTAGAAGTTCACCCTGTATATGTGAGTGGGCATTTTCTAAATGTTACCAACGACATTTTTGAGTACCCCTCACATTTTTTTTTATAACACAATTTTGCTTAACACAATGAATTTTAGGAACACATATGTCTCATTATAGAACTGACTGTATGTATTCTGGTTGGGATTAGAAAGAGAACCAAAGTTGTCCTCGATTTCCTAACTATACTACTTACTTATCTATATCATAAAAGGCCTGTGGTCGTGACGCTGTAACGGTGTAATGACCGAACAACCGGTCACCAGGAGGTGCATGGAGCCCCTATCGCGGTCAGGGACTCAGGGCTTGCATGGGTCTGGTGGCGCTGCAGAGGCAGGGCCCGTGGCTCACGCAGGGCGGGTCTGGGGTCCCACCAGCACGGCGAATCTGGCTCTCGTGCAATTTTGTGCACTGGGCCTCTATAGCAGTGTTATCCAACAAAAATACAATGCAAGCCACGTATTTTAAATTTTCTAAGTCACATTAAAAAGTAAGAAGAAATAGGTAATTCAAAATAGTATCATTTCAACATGTAATCAATATAAGCATTCAAAATACAGTGTGTAATTTATACTTACAGCACTTCAATTCGAACTAGCCACATTTCAACTGCTCAATAACCACATGGGGCTTATATGGTTACAGGACAGTTAAAACACAAAACAATCCTGTTATAATGAAGTTACTTAGAGGTCATTAAGAAGAATTTAGCTTATATAGTGAGAAAAATTTGTTAGAAAAACTTTAAATGATCACTATTTTCTCCTCAAAAAAATTCTACACAAAAAGTAATGTCAGCACATCTGAATCACTATAACAGAGATTAGTATATTTGTTTGTCATAGTCACAAGACTGTATCTGAAAATATTTGTAGCAATTCGAAAAATGCTTGGACAAAAATTAACTAAAACAAGGCAACCTCATGATAAAATTAAAGTGTAAGAGTTGAGAAATAATTTTAATTTTTATAGTCCACACTACCCCCTAGTGGACATAAGACAACATCTACTTATTTCAACCCCATTTCCTTTGCAAATGAAAAAACTGACACTCATACAAGTTATTTTACCCTAATTCACTAACTTGAACAGGAAAGTATCCTGTATTCCAAGAGACAGGATAGGACAACATGGGCTAGAAAACTCTATGTTCTAATTTACCCCCTCACCCCAAAACCAGATCAATGTTCCTGTGAAGTTCAGTGAAAAGAACGGAAACTTGGAAGTCAGAGAGGGACTCCAAAAAGCTAAGTATCTAACCAAATTGTTTCTCAGACCTGAACTGCCCACCCTGTACTTCCAGTTTACTGTGCATTATCACAACTCCTAAAACTATCACAATAATTGTTGGTTTATTTGTCAGACACTAAACTATTTGAAGATGGCAACTCCAGCAGCATATGGTGGTGGTAAGTGCTATAAATGCTTGTTCAATGAGTAAATGCATGCATGCTTAGGTACCACACAGAGCTGCTGAGAAGGATTACTATATATCTGCTGTGTTAGTTGGTTCACTTCTAACCCAGGAATGGCATTTAAGATTATTCCAATGACCCACAATGGACAAAAATCTGAAAATCCTACTAACAAACTGTGCCTTTAACAAGGAAACTGTTAGGCTGAATTCCTTGATTTCTCTGTCTCTCCCCCTTTCCCCGCCCACCCCCCAATTATTCTGCCCTACTGAACACATCAGGTTATATTGTACTCTGTTTCTTTTCCTTCCCTTCCCAGCATTAGTCTGTAAATTCCTTTAAGTCAGGGATTCTATGCAATTATCAAGTACTATTCCCAGATATGCAAAAAAATCAATAGAAGTCCAAGTAACAATAAAAACTAACAGTGCCAAACACTGACTTAAGTGCTCTACATGTATCATTAACTCTTTATTCCTCATATCCATTTTACAAATGAGGAAAAGAAGAGTGGCCACTTAAGAGTATAACCAAAGTTAGCAAATGGCAGAGCCAAGATTGAAATCTAGGCTATTGGGCTCTATTCAGTCTGGCTTCAGAGCTTGTTTTTCATAATCTCAATGGGATATAAAAAGACAGTTAACAAAAAGACAATAAATGTCAAATGTCTGGCAGGACAGTAACAGCATAGAAGTTAAGGAAGGGCTATTTTCAGTCCTTCATAATCACAATTAAGTGCTTTATGAAAGAGGTCAATTAATTTAAGTCACAACATCATCCTTCCCCTTTTGAGACTGCAACTGAATAAGTATACAGTCTTATTAAGTGAAATAGAAAAAATTCTGCTCTTTAAAAAAAAAATGTTTTTATTGATTTCAGAGAGAGGAAGGGAGAGAAACATCAGATCAGTTGCCTCCTGCATGCCCCCTACTGAGAATTGAGACCACAACCCAGGCATGTGCCCTGACTGGGAATCAAACCCTGATCTCCTGGTTCATAGGTCAATGCTCAACCACTGAGCCACATGCCGAGGCAAGAATGTGAGAATTTAAAGTATCATATTTTTCCATGTATGATGCCCCCCACTTTTCTAACCCAAAATTAAGAAATCAGTATTTTAAACATAAAACAGAACACATTTTTATTTAGTAATTTCTACAGATAATGTTTACATTTCTACAGCATAATGTTTACATGCTCTCTTATTTATCATTATTAGTTCCAGATCTATCAAATTCTTCAACTTCTATTGTATCACTGCTGTCTTCCGAGTCACTGTCTCACAGTTTATGTGAGATCATCCTCATAAACTGGTGGCATTTTCTGAGCTAACTTTGTTCGCGTTCTCATGGCCAACCCTTCTCCCCTCATGAAACTGAAGCACCATTTGCCTTTCCTATAAGATCAACAATGTTCATTTCGCTTGCAAACATTCTTGCCTGACATTGAATAAGCTTGGTTGACACACATAAGCCACTCTGGCGCTGCTCCATAAACCAAGTCTTAAGCCTCTGCTCCAAGTTTGCCCCTTTTGCTGGTTTTCCTCTAAGGCCTTCTTCTTTTTTGGCATCTTAAGGAGTTGTTCTTCCTGTTTTCTCCACTGTTTGATCATACACTCAGTGGGAGGAGGTCCAAATTGTCTCTCTGCAGCTCTATTTCCATGCTCTTTTGCATAGCTGATTACATTGTTTGAATTTTGCAGAATAAGATAATCGCTTACCGGCATTTATCTTTTTACTTTTTGACATCTTTATGGGCTCAGAACACTCCAGTCCCTGTTGCATCTGCACACTCCCCACCTCCACCTCCAATTATGGCATCAGCTGATGTCAGTAACAATAAGGCCCGTGATTGGAGGAAGCCTATTTGACAAGGTGTGGGCAGCTTCACATGGGTGCGGCTCCCTCCTTGGCTGACTTCCATGTATAAGACGCCCCTCGATTTTCAGTCTAACAATTTTAGAAAAAATAGCGTCTTATACACGGGAAAACACGGTAACTTTTTAGGAAACAGAAAACTTATCAGAAGACTGTCTGGCAGCATAAGGCAAAATGAGGTTCAAAGTGAACATTTGTCATTTCTTTTGGCCACCCTATAGCTAGAACACCCTTGTTTGGAAATAACATCCCTCTTCCAATCTTCGTGGATTCTCACCTCCTTCATTAGAAGCTTTAGTCTTATTTCCTAACTCTCTCGCAGCTAAGCATGTGAGACCTAGGCTCAGTCAAAACCTGTGCATCAAAAGCAAACTACAAAAGAAGGTTCCACTCTGCAGAGAACAGCAGTAGTTAGTTACCTTCGACAACGAGGTTCTAGTGGAGCACCCTCAACAATTCTTTCTAAAAATACAAAGTCTGAACTAGTTATGAAAATAAAGAAACAGTAAGAGATAATTGTGTGTTGGGGGGGGGGGGGGGGAGAAGAGGTTAAGAAGCTAAATTATCTCTTTGGGATTAAATGGGGTCAGAGGAGGAGAGCACTAAAGCCAGTTGACCTCTTTATCAAAGAACTTCTACCTAGTTTAAGAGTTATTAAAGAGGGAGCTAATTTCAAATTAGAGGGCTAACTTCCACTAGGCAGCCCAGTGTACTTACTAGGGCAGGGGTGGGCAAACTTTTTGACTCGAGGGCCACAATGGGTTCTTAAACTGGACCGGAGGGCCGGAACAAAAGCATGGATGGAGTGTTTGTGTGAACTAATATAAATTCAAAGTAAACATCATTACATAAAAGGGTACGGTCTTTTTTTTTTTTTTTTTTTTTTTTTTTTTTTTTAGTTTTATTCATTTCAAATGGGCCGTATCCGGCCCATGGGCCGTAGTTTGCCCACGGCTGTACTAGGGGGGAGAGTCAGAGATAAGACATCTGAATGTAATCCCAATTCTAATTGTACCAATTTGTTACCCAACCACACAAATTCATTTACATCTCAAGCCTTCTAAAATTTAGTACCTTGAGCATTTCAAAAGTTCTATCTAGACTGAAAAGTGACTGAACATTTTATTGCTGGAATGAGTTAAACCTTACTGCTATATGCTACTTTTTGCTGGAAGGTAAATTTTTTGTAAATACTTTCTGATGTTGTAATTAACTGTTGAATATTTCATCTTCCTTGTCAAGGGGGAAAATATTACACCTGTATCCCCAGCATATATGTTGATGTACAATTTTTTTCCTTTTGTGCAATACTTAAATAAAGAAGAAATTTTTGCTAATGGTTCCCACTTTCCCTCCAAGTTTTTCTTTTCACTTGTTGATTACAGAAAAATAGAAGATCAATTTAAGATTAGCCATACTCCTAGCAACCGAAATCTGGTTAACATTCTAGTATGTTTTTATTTTGTTCTGATAAAAACAAAAGTCCTTAAAAAGTTTAATATATTTACATTTGTTTGTTTGTTTTTACTTTGTCATTGCACTCTGCTTTCCTGGTTGCTTTATAGGCAAATGAATCAATATGCTTTGCAAACCATACAGCAGGAACAGGCACCTCTCCTGGCCTACAAGCTAGTGGCTACACTGCTACAGTTACCATGTAATCTTAGTCCCTTTCCTTGATCACTAGTTATTTCAGGTTCCCAAAGGGGTAATCACAACAAATTTAAGTGCTTAATGCCTGAGGACTCCATAGGAAAGGCCTATGCTTATATTAACACTTCGGTGTCGGGTGAATTTCCCGCCAAAATATAAGATGGTGCGGGCAATTATTTAGGTTTCCCGCGCAAAATCAGAGTTAGTTTAAAATGCCTATATCTTTTGAAGTATGGGTTCGATTGAAATGAAATTTTCGGTTTCTTGTGTAAAAAATGAAAATTTATTCAATCACAGACATTTTTTTATCTATTCAGTACATAAATAATTCGATATATATAAACTAAATACGAAAAACCCAAAAAATACTTATTACCTAAAAATATACACATATTTTTAAAGTTTAAAATAAAATTTTCATAATAAATCAAAACAAATAGAAATTAATAGTTTTTTAGCGTATGATATTTTTCAAAACACGCCTCTTTATGTAGAGGTATATTGCAAAATTTGCACATGTAGCGTGTCTCACTGCGCAATTTATGAACGGAACATACGCGACACCTTCTCAAAATGTTTTTCTTTTTTCCACTTCCGACAATTGCCTGTAACGTATGCTTTCTCATGTCCATCGATAGCCTGCATGGTGGATCAGATGTAGGTGGTTTAGCCCGCATTCCAGAAGTAGACGGTACTGGTTGAAGGTCTGGAACAATGTCCATGTCCTCTGGAATATCATCCGTCAACCAGTGGATAGCTGTTTGTTTCAAAAACATTTTAAAACCCATTTTTCTTTGCCTCACTGATTTGTAAACTGCATAAGAATTAAATAATGCGCAATTTATCATATACATTGCCAACCTTTTTGTCCATTTGACCGTCCTCCGCAATATCGAATAATATGAAAGGTATTGGTCGGCCCGGTCAAC
Source organism: Myotis yumanensis (assembly GCF_028538775.1). Taxonomy (NCBI): domain Eukaryota; kingdom Metazoa; phylum Chordata; class Mammalia; order Chiroptera; family Vespertilionidae; genus Myotis; species Myotis yumanensis. Next base: position 125,687,773 of record NW_027223754.1, on the reverse strand, counting down.
ACCTTTCATATGTTTATTGTAGTCAATGAGTGCATTCGGTTTGACAATTTTCTTTTTTGATGTTTTGTCAATATTCTGACTTTCTTCCATCTCCGCAGAATGAATCGAAGAAATCAGGTATACAGGCTTTATTGATTGCCACACTTGTAACAATATATCATTTTTCCTTATAAATTTTGTTTCACCTTTTTTCAAAGAAATTGTTTGAAAATCTTTAGGTATACCTCGATTTTTCCGGATTGTTCCACATATTCTGAATTTGTTTTTCATAAGTGCTTCACAATTTGCGACGCTATTATAATAATTGTCCATATATATATGGTACCACGAATCAGTGTATGGAGACACTACTGTTTGTATCGTTTCCAATAATCGCTTTCCTTCGCCGCAATAAATTTCCATGTTACAGATATATCCTGTATCACTTTCGCACAACAAACGAACCAATATTCCATATTTAACAATCTTGCCAGCATTATATACCCTAAAGAATAATCTTCCCCTCCAAGGTACGATCCCTTCATCTAGTGATAATTGCTGATGAGGTTTGTAAATATTTATAAATTTAGGCACAAAATAATCTAGTACTGGTCTCACTTTGCAAAGTCTATCTGATTCATTTACAATATCTGCATTATTATTGAAGTGCCAAGCTTTCCATATCTGTCGGAACCTGTCTCTCGTCATCGTTTTACCAAAATATGGCGTCTCCATCCATGGCTCCGTGGTCCAATAGTCATCTCTTCTTTTTTAAAATTTTTTTTTTTAATATATTTTATTGATTTTTCACAGAGAGGAAGGGAGAGAGATAGAGAGTTAGAAACATCGATGAGAGAGAAACATCGACCAGCTGCCTCCTGCACATCTCCTACTGGGGATGTGCCCGCAACCCAGGTACATGCCCTTGACCGGAATCGAACCCGGGACCCTTCAGTCCGAAGCTCTATCCACTGAGCCAAACCGGTTTCGGCAATAGTCATCTCTTCTATCTTTGCGCACCTGTCCCATGAGAACAATTAACCCTAAAAACTTCTTCATCTCTTGAGGGGTTATATCTTTCCACTTTAGGCTTTTTTTTGAAAGTTTGAAATTATTCCTATTTTGATTATAATACCTGTTTGACTCCTCTACAAGAAATTCAAAAAAATCATCTCCGATAAATAATTTCACGGCATCTTCTATATTATTTATAACAGCATCTGTGTTTAATCCTTGATGCCCTAAAAAATCTTCTAAGACCGGTGGATTATCAACATGCGACCATTCTTCTCTCCCGCCTTCTATATCTGACTCTGAGTCAGAGCTGGAGCTCGAAATTCTTCGTCGCCTCAATGTCCTGGGACGCACCATTACTTCATCATCACTAGAATCTTCATCACTTGTACTCGCATTTTCAAGATCGCTATCACAAGAATAATTGGACAACTTGTCTGCACAAAACTCATCATCACTATAGTCTGAATGCTGCGACATTCTAGGTTAAAGCAAATAAAAATAATACTAACTGAAAATAGCGGTACTCCGATAGATATCTGATATAAAAAAATAATTATTATGCGAACACTTTGCGGAACGATTTTATTTTATTTGGTTAAAAAATTCTATATGAATGTCTTTATCACAATATATTTAAATATTTAAACACGTGATAATATTCACAAAACTCAAAACTAAAGACGTCCGGACACAAGAAGTATTTCTCAATAACTATTCTCTTTGCATGGTGAGATATCCAGGGATATCGGTTATAAAATGAGAAAACAATACATTGGTACCCTAACGGTATTGTACTCGACCAGCGCCATAAAGTGTTCTCTACTTACAAGGGATTTTTATGATACCTATTACCCCAATGGGTATGAAACGGTTCGCATACGCAGGTAGGTATCTTTGTGAACGGCAAACAAACAAATATTTGGTAATATGCAGTTACAATCGGCCCGAGTTTACACGTTTCCCGCACTCCACCGCAAATCTATATGAACCGAGTTAAGACGGCTCCCGCGGAGTACGCGCAATTCACACGAGCCGACTTAACTCGTTTCCCGCAATCCAAGTGTTAACAGACAAGACAGATGGAAGCAGAGCAGCTGAAATTTTTGGAGAGGCAAATAAAAACAAGTTACAGTTGTTCCAGATTTGGAATCCAATTGTGCCAATAACATAATTTTGTCCAAAATCCAAGCCACCAAGAAGGAAGAATAAGTTTTTGTCACACTGCATACTGAGATAAATTGGGAAGCAATCAGGTATCAGGGTTTCTGTCTCCTCCAAGATAAGCTTCCTTGAACAAGTCTGCCAAACTGGACAGCTCCAAGAGAGTACCATTCACACCATAATCTGCATGAATCACACCCCCTAAAGTTGTGCAGTGCAAGATCCTAAAATAGTTGGGATTAAAGAATTAAATTTCAGTGTAGCAGCTATAAAAATCAGTTTTTTTATTGTCTAACTCATGGAAAATTGATTACATATGATAATTCTAATAAAATGGAAACATATTACCCCAAATATCCCATTTTCCAACCCACTGTTGATAAATGGGCATTAACTGTGCTTTAAAAATCTGTGCTTCATGTCCTACCCAGTTTGGCTCAGTGGATAGAGCATCTGCCCACAGACTGAAGGGTCCGGGGTTCAATTCCAGTCAAGGGCATGTACCTCAGTTGCAAGCTTGATCCCTCACACATCAATGTTTCTCTCTCTCTCTGTCTCGCCCCCTCCTTTCTACTCTCATTCTTAAAAAAAAAATCAATGGAAAAATATCCTCAGGTGAGGATTAACAACAAAAATCTATGCTCCACTTCAGAGGGTTATGTTTTTTGTTTGCTTATTTGTTTTATTAAATATATTTTTATTGATTTTAGAGAGAGGAAAGGAGAGGAGAGAAACATCGACCAGCTGCCTCCTGAACGCCCCCTACTGGGGATTGAGCCCACAATCTGGGGATGTGCCCTGACTGAGAATTGAACTGGTTCATGGGTCGACGCTCAACCACTGAGCAACACCAGCTGGGCCAGAGGGTTATGTTTAATGTTATCTATTTTGTGGGAATAATACATAAATGAATACAGTTTTCCCATACTGAAAGACATTTAATTCTTTTTATATTTATAGTGAAGCAGCATCTTTGCAAAATCAGGTATCAAATATGGTTCAGTGTTATGTTAGAACCTATTTATGCTCTACACCAAGCATGTCAAACTCACGGCCCTGCAGCCCACAACAAATATTTTTGCAGCCCAGCAAATATAACAGTATGTAAGAAATGTTTTTTTGTTGTTTTGTTTTGTTTTAAATATATTTTATTGATTTTTTACAGAGAGGAAAGGAGAGAGATAGAGAGTTAGAAACATCGATGAGAGAGAAACATCGATCAGCTGCCTCCTGCACATCTCCCACTGGGGATGTGCCCGCAACCAAGGTACATGCTCTTGACCGGAATCGAACCTGGGACCCTTCAGTCCGCAGGCCGACGCTCCATCCACCGAGCCAAACCGGTTTCGGCTGTAAGAAATGTTTTAATAAAAATTTCGTAACTTAACTTTTACAATATCCTGTTACACATAATTATTAATAATGAACTACAACATTCGCTAATGACTGATTACTATAATCGTGTTGCATTCATTTCCCTTACGCACCTTACACACAGGCGCACCATTTCTCTCCACTACTACTAACAGCGAATATTTTAGCAGCCGATTGCCACATCATTAGTCTTGGACTGACTTGTTTGGTGTGCACAGCAGGAAATATTTCGCTTTCAGAGAACAAGAAAAATAGGTTTATTTATTTGCGTTACACTTATTAAGTTGTGCAGTTATTCAGTGTCTAGTAAGTTAATGTTAAAAAAAATATTAATTTTATTAAAATGTTCTATTATTTTATGTTAACGATTACTCATTTATTTCAGCCCTTTGTATCCAGCATGTCTCTACCTAAATAAATCTACGTTTCTATGAAAATGGAAGCTTTTGTTTTTTTGCGGCCCACATAAACTTAAACCTTGTATATTTGGCCCATGTTAGCCTTTGAGTTTGACATGCTTGCTCTACACTCTAAACCTCCCAACCACTGTAGCTGTAGATTAGTATATTAAGCAGATAAAGCAGCAGGGAGGTCAAGTGATGACGTCCAAGCCAAAGTCAAGCCCAGAGATCCTGGCCCCAGATTCTGTGTTCCTACCACATAAAACCACACATACCCCAAATTCTTTTGCTCTTGAGAATTAGGAGACCTAAGCCGTTTAAGCCATAAAACATTATTTTGCCCACAAAGCAGCATTTCTACCATTTTGAAAGCCAACGGTTAGTTAAAAAGTAAGCAACTGACTAAATGCTACTGAACACTAATGAAAAGTAGGGGTGCACCTTCTATAGGAAGACATCCCTTACATACTGTGCTACCCCACTGACTGTCTCCCCAACAATACTAATTTCTATAGGCCAGTGATGGCGAACCTTTTGAGCTCGGTGTGTCAGCATTTTGAAAAACCCTAACTTATCTCTGGTGCCGTGTCACATATAGAAATTTTTTTATATTTGCAACCGTAGTAAAACAAAGATTTATATTTTTGATATTTATTTATATATTTAAATGCCATTTAACAAAGAAAAATCAACCAAAAAAATGAGTTTGCGTGTCACCTCTGACACGCGTGTCATAGGTTCACCATCACTGCTATAGGCCAAGGCCCAGGTCTAATGTTTCCAGCTCCAATGCTGAGCTCTACAGAGTGTCATACATTCCATATCAGTTGAATGAATAGAAATAACTTCAAGAACTTCCAAAAACACTAGGCCCAAGGCTTTACGGAGCCAGACAATGGCTGTAAATGGCAGGAGTATGTAGGAAAAAGGGACTTTTAAAAATTCCAAACCCAACCTTCACAAACTATTCCATACTTTTGCTCAAAAGCCATGGCTTTGATATCTTTCCTAAAGGTCGTACACTTAAAGGACCAAAAACTAGGCAGTAGAGATACCAGACTTAAGATTCTTTTGTCCACTAGCAGCTTTGATGATCTATAGCCATTTCCTTCTATTTTAGTAATGATCATTTGCTCAATACTGACTGGTTAGCATATTACAAATTCAGTCCTTTACTAAACTCAAGGTTTTTAGAAGAATTTGAAATGAAACTGCTCAAGAAACCAAATTAACATGAGATTAGAAATCTTAATATTTCACAGACTATCAATGTGGCTTGAAAGTTAAATAATCTTAAGAGATCCAGCTGGGGTATATAACTCAGTAGATTTTTTATTCTTCTGTAATTTCAGAGGATTATTTTGTCCTGTGCTACTGATTCAGAGGAGGAAATGACCCAGACAACTCAGATTTTTAATACAGTATACCTTGGAGATATTGTGAGTTCAGTTTCAGACTGCAGCAATAAAGTGAGACTCTTCATAAAGCAAGTTGTAATCTTTTTGCTGGGAGGGTCTTGCCTTCAATTTATAAAAAACAATGCAAGTGTTTTGTAAGTGCAATAAAACATGGTATGCCTGTATAACTGAAATAAACACAAATATACATACTGAGGCAGACATATTATGTGATAGAACCCTGTGTACAGTAATACTGGGTCAAATTCATCCACTTCACGTAATGGCCAGAGTCCTGAAACAATACATTTAAATAATATGAATGCTAGACTTTGGGCTTACTAATAATGTGAGCTGGTAAGATATGATGTAAAACTGCACCTAAATAAAAATAAGAGGTTACAAAATCATAAAATAACTGATTTAAACGATCCAAGTAAAAAGAGGTTTTCTTGAGGAAAAGAATTAGGTAACTGGGACACAGTTGTGGAAGACATTTGTTTTTTGTTGTTTTGTTTGTTTTTAAGAGAGACAGAGAGGAAGGGAGAGGGACAGAGAGAAAGAGAAACCTCAATTGGCTGGCTCCCATATGCACCTAAACGAGGGATTAAACCTGCAAAGCTGGGTACATGCCCAAACTGGGATTCGAATCAGCAACCTTTCAGTGTTCGGGACGACGCTCCAACTGAGCCACACAGGCCAGGGCGGAAGACATTTTTTTTTTTTTTTTTAATATATTTTATTGATTTTCTACAGAGAGGAAGGGAGAGAGATAGAGAGTTAGAAACATCGATGAGAGAGAAACATCGACCAGCTGCCTCCTGCACATCTCCCACTGGGGACGTGCTCGCAACCCAGGTACATGCCCTTGACCGGAATCGAACCCGGGACCCTTCAGTCCGCAGGCCAACGCTCTATCCACTGAGCCAAACCAGTTTCGGCCGGAAGACATTTTTTAATGAGTACTCTTTTGTTGAATTCTGGAACATGTGCAAGTACCACTTACCCAAAAAATTAACAAAAAGTGTTTTTAAATAAAATCATCTAAGGAAGCCCTAGATCAGTTTGGCTCAGTGGATAGAGCCATCAGCCTGTGGTCACGGGTTGCAGGCTCGAACCCCAGTAGGGGGCATGTAGGAGGCAGCCAATCAGTGATTCTCATCATTGATGTGTCTATCTCTCTTTCCCTCTCCCAAATCAATAAAAATATAAGTATTTTTTAGATCACCTAAGGAAATTGAATAAGCATTTTGAGTATCCTATTTTGAAAGTGACAATGTCTCATTATCATCAAGACAATCCTTAAAACTCAGAAGATAAAAAAAAAAAAAAAAAAAAACAATGCTATTTAATGTTGTGGAGAAAACTGACTATATATGTATGGCTGTTTGGGACTACAAGCTGACCTAACCTTTAACAATTCCACCTCTTGGAATTTAATCGCAGGAAAAACTGGGTATGGGCTCAACGGTACACCTCCAGAAATAATGATCACATCAAAGCCTATGGGAAGACTGTAAATATAATGTGTAACACCAGAAAAAATATCAAACATCCTTCCAACAGTATAATCTTTTAACTAGTGTTGTGATGGAATAAATGACATTTCTAAATCTTAACTTAAATGGATACACTTGATTATATGTAAATTACACATTATTAAGTTAATTTAAAAGAAAAAAATGTGTAATGTGCATCTAGAGCTTATTGAGGGCAGGCACTGGGTCTTCATTTGGGAAGGCAGGGCTCCTTATTCACCTGAATATTTGTTGGGATTTGAGGGCAGGAGCTATACTGTTTGACCAGGAATTAGAATTTTTTAGCAATAGAGCAATGCAGAAGGAAAGAAATGGGAAGAAAGAGAGGAAAAAATATCAAGAGCTGATAAGGTGGCTTATGGCCATTTATTGCTAAACTCCTAACTTTTAATAAAAATCACTAAACTTGCAAATGCTTGCAATTGGTGGACTTTTTAAAACTTTTATTAGTATTTATTTTATGTTGAATTTACTCCCAGGACACATAAGGACTCAATCCCAGTTGGGGTGTGTGCAGGAGGCAGCCGAACGATGTTTCTCTTTTTCTCGCTCTCTAAAATCAATGCAACAAACAAATAAAAAAGAACTCCAAGGACTGACACATGGATTAATCCTTAAAACTGAGTTGAATGTTCACATACATGTTTCATTTAATCCTCAGAACCACTTCTGAAAACACTATCTGGAAATGTGCACCAAATTTTATCAAGTGGCAGAACACAGAATAGAAGCCCACTCTAGAATCAAGGGCTCTTTTCACATATCACAGCTGGAACTTGGAATCTTCAGCATCCAGCAGTGTTTATACCTATGTATTCATGTTAGGTAAATGACCAAGGATTATCACTAGCCGAAACCGGTTTGGCTCAGTGGATAGAGCGTCGGCCTGCGGACTAAAGGATCCCGGGTTCGATTCCGGTCAAGGGCATGTACCTGGGTTGTGGGCACATCCCCAGTAGGAGGTGTGCAGGAGGCAGCTGATCGATGTTTCTCTCTCATCGATGTTTCTAACTCTCTATCTCTCTCCCTTCCTCTCTGTAAAAAATCAATAAAATGCATTTAAAAAAAAAAAATGACCAAGGATTATCACTAAAAAAAGCAGATGAGAGCTAAAAACAGAAAAGGTTTCTTAATTTGTTCTGACAGTATAAGTGTCCTTGGAGCTGATGCAGAGGGAGTCACCAAGGACAGGGGGAAAGGTAAACTCTTGGGGCACCATTTGCCTAAGTCCCTTGGCATTTTCTCTCTCTAATCCTACTTTCTTCTCTAACATCCTAGCTTGAAGGCACATAGTTCTGTCTTGAGATCTGAGAGCTGGCCCAATCAAGTAGGGGAAAGATTCAACTGATTTAGAACAAAGACATTTATTTATAATATACACTAAAATTCACTTAAAAAAAAAAAAAAACCCAACAGCTGACAGTCAAGCAAGGGAGTGGGGAAAGGGTCCTTCCCCTAAGCTTTATCAAAACAAAAACAAACATTTTTAAAAACCCTAAAAATTTCTAATTCTGCAGGACTGAAGGCAAGTCAAGTACTGCCACATCTCAAAGGTGGGGTCAGGTGATCAGACAGCTTTCTATCTTTAAAACTTCCACACTGGGCCTAGCCGGTGTGGTTCAGTGGTTGGGAGTCAACCTATGAACCAGGAGGTCACGGTTGGAATCCTAATCATGGCACATGCCCAGAGTTGGGGGCTCGACTCCCTACTGGGGGTGTGCAGGAGGAGGCAGCCAATAAATGATTCTCATTAATGTTTCTCTCTCTCTCTCTCTCTCTCTCTCTCTCTCTCTCTCCCTTCCTTCCTCTCTGGAATCAATAAAAATATATATATTTTTAAAACCCTCCACACTGGGAAATTTATATCTGTGCCAGATGTAAAGTAATGTAATTTTTTCTCACGATTCTGGGGGTGGTACTCTGCAAACCACATTTCTGCTTTGCCATGGACTTTTTATTAAACTCTGCAGATGTGTGTTTGGGGGGTGGGTTGCTAAAGGGAAGCTGCAAGAGGGGACTTGCATCTTCAGGGCTTCTTGGGCCCATGAGATGCCTGTGTGCATCACCCAACATCCCTGTAGCACATTCATCTAAAGTACGGTTTATCGCACACTGAGAGACACAGCTTAACCCTTTGCACTCCGAACCATTCTGGACATTGGCTACCAGCTACTCGACACTACTTTGCGGCGGAAACCTGCATTTACAGACCCTCCTATTATTTAGTATAATTTTGGAACCAAGTAACGTATTATAATGATATTGGACTTAAATGAATTGGGTGACATCGAGGAATGTATATTTGCAAAAAAACTCAATATTTTATTGTTTATAATTTTGTACAGTATGATAAGTTTTGTAACACTCCCCAATATGCATTGCTGGCTGATTAGTGCATGTTTGACAGTAATAAGTGGTTTGACGCCTGCCACCAGGTGTTTTCCTGTTCAAACACACAATGCAGTCCCGTTTTCTTTGTCCCACATCGGGAATATGTAGTTTATTGTTTAATCCGACACAAAACCTGCTGACATTTCTTGTATATATCTTAGTAATTTTACGATATTTTGATTTAATTTCTTGTGCCATTTCAAGATAAAACTTCAGGGAAACATGCATGTCTCAAAAAGTTGCGTTGAAATAACTCAATTCCCCGTAATGACTAATAAACTGCAATGTCCCCTGAGAGGGGACATCCGAGTGATATGCTAGAATTCCGATGTCCCCTGAGAGGGGACAGCGGAGTGCAAAGGGTTAAATTAATCATCACCGCACTCCCTAGAGCAGCGGTTCTCAACCTGTGGGTCGTGACCCCTTTGGTGGTCAAACGACCCTTTCACAGGGGTCGCCTAAGACCATCCTGCATATCAGATATTTACATTACAATCCATAACAGTAGCAACATTACAGTTATGAAGTAGCAACGAAAATAATTTTATGGTTGGGTCACAACATGAGGAACTGTATTAAAGGGCCAGAAGGTTGAGAACCACTGCCCTAGAAGACCAAACTCTCTTCAGAGGTCTGGATCCCACTGGGGATACTTCTCCCAGGTTTCTATATTTTAATAATTTCAACCTTTGTTTTGTCTTAGGAGTGATAGCTGCTTTCTATAGTTACTAACTCCAAAACACCATAACGTTCTTTTCTCCCATTCTGTCACTTACATAACAATTTTATATATGTGACAGTTCCCACATGTTTGCAGAATTGCCAGAGCAAGAATTAACCCAATGGGCTGCACACCACCTAGTACTACTCCTCCTCTTGACCTCCACTCATACAAGGATACAAAGACAGCTAGGAAGTAGAAGGGCAGTTATTCCATTAAAAGAAATGCCAACCCTAGATGGTGCCCATGCAAACATCTCAGGTCCCAGATGTCTGGGAGCCCTTCCAGTTGACAGGGGCAGAAGCCACAATGCCCAGATGCAATAACTTGAAAATAATCAAATTCAGGATTCAAAAGGCTGTTTACTGGTATGAATATGTGAATTTCAAAGAAGTCAAGACCAACCCTATACTAAGATCCATCCTTCCTCATCTTTCAAAGCAGCATACCCCCCTAGATGCTCTTCAGAGAATCTGATAATATGGTCAAAGTAAGCCACACCCAAGGTGTGAATGGCCCAAACAGAATTTCATAATCTAGGAAGATTTTTGAGACTTCCAACCACCACACAACCAACTTTTCCACAACCACACTTCTGCCGTACCCAGGGTAAAAGATTGAGGGCCCAGCAATTGTACACACAGCTTAGCTAATCCTTGGAAGGTAACACCTTCAAATATTTGAGTCATATGAAACTAAAGAAAAAGGTAAGCTGCAAAAATCAGGATTAAAAAGGGAATAAACTCTGGGATCTTCCTGTCAGAGGATATAAATATTCTTTCTTGATCTTTCTCACTTATAAAGCATTTTCAATTGAGACAGGATAACTGTATAACTTTCTTTTTTAAAATATATTTTTATTGATTTCAGAGAGGAAGGGAGAGAGAGATAGAAGCATCAGTGATGAGAAAAAATAATTTATCAGCTGCCTCCTGTATACCCCACTCTGGGGATTGAGCCCGCAACCCTGGGCATATGCCCTGAACTGGGAATCAAACCACAACCACCTGGTTCATAGGTCAACACTCAACCAATGAGCCACGCCAACCAAGCCGTATGACTCTTTTTTTTAATCCTTACCTGATGATATGTTTCCATTAATCTGAGAGAGAGAGAAACATCAATGTGAGAAACATCGATCAATTGCGTCCCGAGGATGGAACCCACAACCTAGGTATGTACCCTGACCCGAAATCAAACCTGCAACCTTTTGGTGTATGGGATGACGCTCCAACCAAACCACCTGGCCAGGGTGGTAAGACTCTTATCTGAGCAAAATGAGCAACATTTCTGTTGTTCACAATTAATAACATTTTTTTCAAGACACTTCCATTTTTCACAATCACATTTTTTCAAGGCACTTCTTTTACTTTCCAACAGAAGTATGACTAACTCTATGATATAACTAAAGAGATTAAGCAGCATGATAATGTAAAACAGCTACAAATTTACAATTATAAAGTGAATCTCTGGACTTAGAATGCAACATTTGTTTGGGGCTTTTAAAAAATATACAATCTTGGACCTGGCTGGTATGGCTCAGTTGGTTGGACATCATCCCATGCACCAGGAGGGTGTCAATTCAATTCCCAGTCAAGGACACATGCCTGGGTTTTGGGCTTGCAGGAGGCAATCCATGGATGTTTCCCTCTCCATCTCTATCTCCCTTCTTCTCTCTCTCTCTTAAAAAAAAATCAATAAACTATTCTTTAAAAAAAACAACAAAATCTTATTTTTTCTTAAATGAGTATTGGTGTGTTTCCACATTATCCCTCCCTTCTTGCTCCAACCATCTACATTTGCTTTCATCTACTAAAATCAAATACCTGAACTAAATCATTCTTTGACTACATATGCCAACCAGAAATAACTTCAGTATTTTTTCCAATCTGCCATAAACAATGGGGGGAACTGTGTACAATCAGTATAAGGAACACAGTAAATATTCAACATCCTTACTAATACTTGTAATGTTTAAAAGATTAACACACATGGGTCGTAATTTATACACATACATATATATCCATAATTGGCTTGATTATCCAACTCAAGAAATAAAGTATTATAAAGTAAAGAAGTGTGTGTGGGCACTCTCAGAATATTGAAATTGTTGTAACAACTCATAAGAGGAAACATACGCTAGTTTTACTTTTTCACTGATAGTAAGCCTAAATATTTACATTTTTTAAGCACACACCTGTGGGTCATAGGAAGCTAAAGCCTGCTCATAGGCTAGGACTGTGTTCTTGCTGGTAGGGTACTGTTGCATCCTAAATATAAGAAAACCTGCTAGGGCAATCCTTAAAATGAAGGGGGATGACACCAGAGTTCTCCAATGACCCCCTGCTTTGTGACCCTCTTATGATTAATTCACAGTTATCAATTAAACAGTTGAAAACAAAGTGATAGTATGTATGTGTGTGAACCATGAGAGCAAAAGTCTATAGGCTTTTTAAATTTTATTTTTATTGTTGAGGGTGTTAAAGATGTCCCCTATTTTTCTCCCCTTCACCCAGCCCCCACCCCACCCCAGGCCTTCACCACAATATTGTCTGTGTCCATAGGCTATGCACACATTTATATAAGTTCTCTGGTTAATCTCTTCCTGACCATGCCCCTCCCTCTGAGATCTGTCAGTCTGTTGCATGCTTCCATGTCTCTGAACCTATTTGCTTGTCAGTTTATTTTGTTCATTAAATTCCACATGTAAGTAAGATCATGTGATATTTTTCTCTGACTGGCTTATTTCACTTAGCATAATATTCTCCAGGTCCCTCCATGTTATCTCAAAGGGTAAGAGAGCCTTCTTTTTTATAGCTGTACTATAGGCCTGGTGCATGAAATTCATGCACTCAGCTCAACCTGCACCCTCTCCAATCTGGGACCCCTCGGGGGATGTCCGACTGCGGTCAGACATCCTCTCACAATCTGGGACTGCACTCCCAACCGCTCAACTGCCTTCCAGCCTTATCACCCCCTAACCACTCCCTTGCCAGCCTAAATGAGGCCTAACTGCTCCCCTGCTGGCCGAATTGCCCCCAACTGCCCTCCCCTGCCGGCCCTATCACTCCCAACTGCCCTCCCCTGCTGGCCCGGTCACCCACAACTGCCCTCCCCTGCAAGCCTGGACGCCCCCACTGCCCTCCCCTGCAGGCCTGGTCACCCCTAACTGCCCTTCCCTGCCAGCCATATTGTGACCACATGGGGGCGGCCATCTTTTGACCACATTAGGGCGGCCATCTTGTGCAAGGGTGTGATGGTCAATTTGCATATTACCTCTTTATTATATAGGACTAGAGGCCCAATGCACAGAATTAGTGCATGGGGAGGGGGGGTTGAAGGGGTCCCCTCAGCCCGGCCTGCCCCCTCTCGCAATCTGGGACGCCTCACTCCTAACCACCCGCCTGCTCACTCCTTACCGCCCACTTGCTCGCTCATTAGCGCTGCTGCAGAGGCGGGAGAGGCTACCGCCACCACCACTGCACTCGCCAGTTGTGAGCCCAGCTTCTGGCTGAGCAGAACTCCCACTGTGGGAGCACACTGACCACCCAGGAGGCAACTCCTGTGTTGAGCATCTGCCCCCTGGTGGTCAGTGCGCATCATAGTGACCAGTCGTTCTGCCGTAAGGGTCGCTGGGCTTTTACAGATATAGATAGTATTCCATTGTGTCAATGTACCACAGTATTTTTATCCACTTGTCTACTAATGGGCACTTGGGCTGCTTCCAGATCTTAGCTATTGTAACACGGCTATTAACATAGGGGTGCATAAATTCTTTCTGACTGGTGTTTCAGGATCTTAGGATATATTCCCAGAAGTGGGATCACTGGATCAAAAGGAAGTTTCAGCCTGACCAATGTGGCTCAGTGGTTCAGCATCGATCCATAAACCAGGTGGCATTCGATTCCCGGTCAGGACACACGCCCCAGTTGCAACTCCATCCCCAATAGGAGGCACGCAGGAGGCAGCCAACTGATGATTCCCTCCCATCACTGATGTTCCTCTCTCTCTCTCCCTTTCCATTCCTCTCTCTGAAATCAATAGATATACACTTGGGTTGCGGGAAACGAGTTAAGTCGGCTCGCGTGAATTGCGCGTACTCCGCGGGAGCCGTCTTAAACTCGGTTCATATAGATTTGCGGTGGAGTGCGGGAAACGTGTAAACTCGGGCCGATTGTAACTGCGTATTACCAAATATTTCATTTCAATCGAACCCATACTTCAAAAGATATAGGCATTTTAACGCGCCACCTTATATTTTGGCGGGAAATTCACCCGCAACCCAAGTGTTAAAACAAAAAAAAGGAAAGTTCGACTTTCAATTTCTTGAGAAATCTCCATACTGTTTTCCACAGAGGCTACACCAGTCTGCATTCCCAATAGCACTTGTTGATTTACTGATGGTAACTATTATGGCAAATGAGAGGTGATACCTCGTTGTAGTTTTAATTTGAATTTCTGATGATTAGTGACATTGAGCATTTTTTCATATCTCTTGTTCATCCCATGTCCTCTTTGGAGAAGTGTCTATTCAGGTCTTTTTCCCATTTTTTAATTGGGTTGTCTTCCTTCTGTTGAGTTGTATGCGTTCTTTATATATATTGGAAATTAACCCCTTATCAGATGTATGATTGGCAAATATATTCTCCCATATAGTGGGTTCCCTTTTCATGTTGAGGACGGTTTCTTTCGCTGTGCAGGAGCTTTTTAAGTTTGATGTAGTCCCATTTGTTTATTTTTTTCCTTTGTTTCTCATGCCTTAGATGTATTGGCAAAAATTCTGCTATGTGAGATGTCTGAAATTTTACTGTCTATGTTTTCTTCCAGGATTTATTGTTAATCCTTACCTGAGGATATTTTTTCCCCATTGATTTTCAGAGTGGAAGGGAGGGGGAAAGACAGAGAGAAAGAATATCGATGTGAGGGAGACACATTGATGATTGCCGCCCGCACGCACCCCAACGGGGACCAGGGATGGAGCCTGCAACCAACGTATATGCCCTTGACTGGAATCAAACCTGAGACCCTTCAGTCTGCAGGCCAACGCTTTATCCATTGAGTCAAACCAGCTACAGCTCTTCTAAGATTTATATGATGCTCAAAACCTTGACCCAGGAAGTAACAAATATTTTATTTTTCTGATGGTCAAAACGAGCGAATTATTTTTCAAATCAACTCTTAAGAAAGGAAATCCTGACATTTGCATAACCTGAGTGAACCTGGAGAAAAATATGGTAAGCAAAATAAACCAAACACTGCCCTGGTTGGTTTGGCTCAGTGGATAGAGCGTCGGCCTGGGGACTGAAGGGTCCCCGGTTCCATTCTGGTCAAAAGCATGTACCTTGGTTGCGGACACATCCCCTTGTGCAGGAGGCAGCTAATCGATGTTCTTCTCTCATCGATGTTTCTAACTCTCTATCCCTCTCCCTTCCTCTGTAAAAAATCAATAAAATAGATTTTAAATAAATAAATAAACAAACAAACCAGACACAGAAAGACATTATGCATAATCTCACTTATGTGTGGAATCCTCAAAACAAAACTAAGTCAAACTCTTAGTAACAGAGAGAATGGTGGTTACCATAGCTGGGAGGTGGTGGAAAAGAGATTGATCAAAGGGTACAAACTTTCAGTTATAAGATGAGTAAGTTCTGGAGACCTAATGTACAGCATGATGACTATAGTTAATAAATAATTATGTATTGGCCCTGCTTTGACTCAGTGGATAGAGCGCCAGCCTGCGGACTGACGGGTCCCAGGTTTGATTCTGGTCAAGGGCACATGCCTGGGTTGCGGGCTCAATCCCCAGTGGAGGGCATACAGGAAGCAGCCAATCAATGATTCTCTCTCATCATTGATGTTTCTATCTCTCTTTCCCTCTCCCTTCCTCTCTGAAATCAATAAAGATATTAAAAATAATTATTATGTATTACATGCTTGAAATTTACTACAAGAAATCTCAAGTGTTCTAATAACAACAAAAAGGTAATAAATAGATATGTTAGTTTGTGGTAATTAGTTCATAATGTACACATTTATCAAAACATCACCTTGTACACCTTAAATGTATACAGTTTTTATTTATCATAAGTAAAAAAAATTTTTAATATTTTTTCACTATAATAACAGGCAGGACCAACACTTGTTTCCCAGAGTGCCTTAACAGGATCCTAGAAAATAAAGCAAGTGACTTAAATTTTATCCCTGATTTTCTTTTCATGGCACCTGTAGAAATAATAAAATATAGTACTGCTAGATCTTAAACTATAATTTACTTAGTATTAGAAATACAAACAAGATGACTACAATCAAGGTTCCCCCAGAAGAGCAGAGGAAACAAACCCAACCAACACAGAGTACCTGGGCAGTCACATTTCATATGACAGGTGTTCCTCTGCAATCACAGCATAATTTAGGAGCTAGAAAACACATCATTTTGACTGGTAAACAATATCAGTATCAAAGGTTGTATGAAAGGGGAGACAAAGAAGGAGCTGTCAATGAAATAATTAAGGTGAAAAGAACAGACTGTGAAAAGCCTTATATACCAAGTTAATGAATTTGAATAATCCTATACACAGTGGAGAGCAACATGATGACATCTGTATTTTCAGTAGAATATGGCAGTGTCTAAATTTTGAGAGGAGGGCATGGGAAAGGGAAGAAGGAAGGGAGGGGAGTGGGAAAGGAAAGAAGGTAAGAAAGGGAGGGTTCCTAAATTATTGCAAAAAAATCCTGAGCCCACATACAAAGATAACTGGGAGAGGGAAAGACAGGAATGGGTTAGGAGAAGCAGAGGCATTTTCTGAGGTTGGAATCAATTGGACTTAATAACAAACTGCATGTGGAAGAGAGGAGAGAATAGTGAAGAAGAGTAAATCTTGGGCAACTAGATTAATGTTGATAGAATAATAAAGAAACACTACAAGTGTTGAGACATATGAAGGAGACAGCAAAATGAATACATTCCTTGAAAGTAAAAGTTGATTTTAAAATGTCTGCAAGTGGTGATAAAAGTAGGCAATTGGCCCTAACTGGTTTGGTTCAGTGGATAGAGCGTCAGCCTGAGGACTGAAGGGTCCCAGGTTCGATTCCGGTCAAGGGCATATACCTTGGTTGCGGGCAGATCCCCAGTAGGGAGTGTGCAGGAGGCAGCTGAATTGATATTTCTCTTATCAATGTTTCTAACTCTCTATCCCTCTCCCTTCCTCTCTGTAAAAAATCAATAAAATATATTTTAAAAAAAAAAAAGTAGGCAATTGGAGAAACCTGAAACAGTGCTGGATTTTGGAATCAATATGGACTGAAGCCAAGTAACTAAATGTGATCAGGAGAACACATAACGAGTTCCAAGGTCTGAACCCCAAAAGAACATGAACATTTAAAGGCTTTAAAACTATTGCAGCAGATATGACACAGACCTTCTACTAGAAAGCTATACTGCTACTGCTCAGCATCTGTGTAAATTTTTTTTCTCTGAATTGCCTAACAGCCAGTTTAAAAGCCAAAAGGGAAAATCAGTTCCGGGATTGTATGATAATAGCTTCTAATTATTTTAAATTATGGCCAAAGGGATCATATAATCATCAAGTTAAAATAGAAATTAGAAATAATTGAGGCCAGGAAAAGTGACTTAGCCAAGGTAGCAAAGTTTCTTAATTCTAGAGATAAAAGTGATTTTATTCACCAGAAGTGGCTTGAATTTCTCAGTACCAGCAATTAAATGTAATCTTTAAAGATAAAGATTTACTACTGCTGACAAATCTTTTAAAGGTGTATGTGTGTGTGTGGGGGGGGGGGGGGGGGGGGGCTAAACAGGCAGTCGGACATCCCTCTCATAATCCAGAACTGCTGGCTCCCAACTGCTTGCCTGCCTGCCTGCCTGATTGCCCCTAACTGCTTCTGCCTGCCAGCCTGATCACCCCCTAACCCAGGGGTGGGCAAACTTTTTGACTCGAGGGCCACAATGGGTTCTTAAACTGGACCGGAGGGCCGGAACAAAAGCATGGATGGAGTGTTTGTGTGAACTAATATAAATTCAAAGTAAACATCATTACATAAAAGGGTACGTTGTTTTTTTTTTTTTTTTTTTTTTTTTTTTTTAGTTTTATTCATTTCAAACGGGCTGGATCCAGCCCGTGGGCCGTAGTTTGCCCATGGCTGCTCTAACCGCTCACCTACCAGCCCCCAGTCACCCTCAACTGCCCTCCCCTGCTGGCCCGGTCGCCCCCAACTGCCCTTCCCTGCCCGTCCGGTCAGCCCCAACTGCCTTCTCCTGCAGGCCCAGTTGCCCCCAACTGCCCTCCCCTGCCGGCCATCTTGTGGCTGTGGGCACTGCTATCTTTGAGGGCATGGCAGTCAATTAGCATATTCCCTCCTTATTGGCTATGGGCGCCACCAACTTTGAGGGCATGGCAGTCAATTAGCATACTCCCTCCTTATTGGCTGTGGGCGTCGCCATCTTTGCAGCCTACTGTTCAGTCACTTGGTTGTCCCTCATTAACCCTTCTGTCAGCCTGGTCGCTCCATGCAGTCAGCTGCTCAGTCGTTTGGTCGGCCCTCACTAACCCCCCCTGCCAGTCTGGTCGCCCCACGCAGCCTGTTGGGCCGTCCATTTGGTTAAGATGGCCGCTTAGGCTTTTATATATATAGATGCCTTCTTAGCCCTGGCCAATATGGCTCAGTTGAATGAGTGTCATCTCATGCAACAAAAGGTCACTGGTTCAATTCCAGGTCAGGGCACACACCCGGGTTGCTGTCTTGATCCCCAGTAGAGGACATGCAGGAGGCAGCTGATTGATGTTTCTCTCATTGATGATGTTTCACTCTCACCCTCTCCTTTCCTCTCTCTCTCTCAAATCAATAATTTAAAAAAACTGCTTTCTTAGAACAACGTTCTATTAAACCAGTCTTTAAAATCCCCACTTCCCATAATAAATGTAGTCTTCTCCTGGGGGGCGGGGGTGAGGGGCGCCAAGGGGAAAAGGGAGGGGGTTCACAAGACTGAAGGACATTTTCTAAGCAATACAGGTTTCAAATATAACTAGTTTATGAGAGCCAATATGGATTATCTACCTGCTGAAACTTCTGCTTTGCTTCATTCAGCACTGTCATTTCCTAAAAGTATTAAAAAACTCCAGCTAAAAAATTTTAAAGAGATTGAAGATGGAATGCATACTACAATATGGATGAATCTTGAAAACATGCTAAGTGAAAGAAGCTAGACACAAAAAGGCATATATGCCCTAGCTGGTTTGGCTCAGTGGATAGAGCATCAGACTGCAGACTAAAAGGTCCCAGGTTCGATTCCTGTCAAGGGCTCATGCCCAGGCTGTGGGCTCGATCTCCAGTAGGGAGCGTGCAGGAGGCAGCCAATCAATGATTCTCTCTCATCATTGATGTTTCTATCCCTCTCTCCTTCTCTTCCTCTCCCTTCCTCTCTGAAATCAATGTACTTTTTTTAAAAGCCATATATGATTCCATTTATATGAAATATCCAGAATAGGCCAATGCATAGAAACAAAGTAGATAAGTGGTTGCCAGGGGTTGAGGTGGAGAGTGACCACTAATGGGTATAGGGCTTCTTTTTTGGGGTGATGAAAATGTTCTATTAAGATAGTGGTGATGGTTGCACAATTTTGTTAATATGTTAAAACGAATGAATTGTACATTTTAAAGGGGTAAATTTTATGGTATGTGAATTATATCTCAAAAAATAAATGAAGCATTTAGATTTTCCTTTCATATTCAGTAAAATAGTATTTTACCTATGAATTGCAGGTTGGAATAGCAAAAGAAAGTGAAGGGGAGATAATTAATTACCTGTACTACTTGGTTATTTTCAGTAAATAGCATATTTATTAACTGAATTTTTAGTAATGAACTAAAAATGAATTCATAAACTACTTCTGAAGAAAAACTTTGCAAGTTGAACGATCGCATTTGAAGTGTCTGTGGTCCAAGCAAAGACATGCTGACTCATGTTATAGTTTTAGCACTGCTCAAATATCTTCCTAGAGTTTGCTGTTAACCTCCAATGGCATTATACTCCCCCACCCAACTTTTCTATTTCTTTCAAAATTTAGCTCAAATCTCAGACTTCTAAAAATCTCTTTCCTTAATAACCAATCTTGAGGGTTCCCCCATCCAGATAGTCACATCTTTGGTGTTCTCATTGTTGCCTTTGTTTTCTATATATGAGAAGGTACTGGCTGTATGATTTTACTTGTATTTCCACATTCTACCCATCTTTGCACTAAAGCCAAGTACACTCAAGGCCATTGTTTCTGCAAGGCACACAATAAAATCATCTGGAGATCTTAAAACAAAGCATAAAAAAACATGCTTGGGCTAGCAACTGTTAAATTTGTAAGCGTTCCAGATAATTCTGATACACAACCATGAACTAAGTCCTCTGATTAAAAACAAGTGTTCAAAGGCGCTCTCACTCCCAGGAGCACACCAGCACCCTTCCCGTCCCCCTCCTCTTAACCCTAAATGCTTTACCTTTACCTTTCTCTCTCCTAAGCTCCAAGGGCCATCCCTTTTGCCTCTGTAACTATAACTATATATGTGTATATATATATATACATATATATATACATGTGTGTATATATATATGTATATATATATATTATTATTATTATTATTATTGATTTTTTACAGAGAGGAAGGGAGAGGGATAGTTAAAAACATCGATGAGAGAAGAACATCAGCTGCCTCCTGTACAACCCTACTGGGGATGTGCCCGCAACCAAGGTACATGCCCTCGACCGAAATCGAACCTGGGACCCTTCAGTCCGCAGGCTGATGCTCTATCCACTGAGCCAAACCAGTTAGGGCTTGCCTCTGTAACTTTGTTTCCAGAGCCCATTTCTTCTATGACTCACTTCTACCTCTGTGACTTTCTAAGAAAACTTTGTCTTATAGTTTGAAAAATAAAAGTAAAAACCAGTATTCACAGAAAATATCTTCTAGTACCTACCACTCAATACATTGGCATCCCACAAAATTAAACTAGGAGAAGATTCTGATAAGAAATATGCAAGTCTACGGCCATACCACCCTGAACGCGCCCGATCTCGTCTGATCTCGGAAGCTAAGCAGGGTCGGACCTGGTTACTACTTGGATGGGAGAAATATGCAAGGTTTGGCCAAAGACTCACTGATCTATCACAGTCAGTGGCAGAAACTGAATGGAGCTTGCAGCACTTTCAGTTTAACCCTTTGTCTGAATTGCAACAATAAAGACAGGACGGCCCTAACCAATTTGGCTCAGTGGATAGAGCGTCGGCCTGCAGACTCAAGGGTCCCAGGTTCAATTCTAGTCAAGGGCTTGTACCTCGGTTGCGGGCACATCCCCAGTAGGGGGTGTGCAGGAAGCAGCTGATCGATGTTTCTCTCTCATCGATGTTTCTAACTCTCTATCCCTTTCCATTCCTCTCTGTAAAAAGTCAATAAAATATATTAAAATAATAATAATAGTAATAAAGACAGGACGGACAGAGTGTTGTATTTGAAAAGATACATATAAATAGGGGTACTAGCTCTTTCACATCTAAAGAAACTTCAAGCTTTATGTAAATCATTGTGCCTCAACTGTAAAAGCAAAAATTAAATTAAATAGGTACATACACCATCCCTGAGTGGAAAACACAAAATTCAATTTAATTGTAATTCATTTTTAGGCTTACTGAATGAAAAACAAACAAACAAAAAACATTGTTTAAAATTAACATTAGAGTGGTATAGTCTAACCCGGTGATACCTAAAATGAATTTTGCTGGTAAGAAATAGCAAGTGAGCGATCAAATATAAGTATGTTGAAAGGAAGGAAAGAAGGAAGGAAGGAAGGAAGGAAGGAAGGAAGGAAGGCCGGCCAGGAGAGAAATAGCTGCTCTTTAGTTCCTTCTCACTGGAACCCCACACTTCCCCAAATCCAGACATCCAGGAAGGTAGGTAAGAAATATGCCACTAGAGAGCAGGAGCATACCATATTAAGGCAAACTAAACAGGAACTCCAACTACAATAAGGAGACTTTTGATTTAAAAAAAAAAAAAAAGAAAGCTAAATAAGCACTATAGACTCTGCACATGAACATATTTTCGCTTCATGCATCCAAATGATAAAATATAAAAATACATGTACTCGCCCTAACCGGTTTGGCTCAGTGGATAGAGAATCAGCCTGCAGACTGAAGGGTCCCAGGTTCGATTTGGTCAAGGGCATGTACCTTGGTTGCAGGCACATCCCCAGTAGGGGGCATGCAGGAGGCAGCTGATTGATGTTTCTCTCCCATCGATGTTTCTAACTCTCTATCCCTTCCCCTTCCTCTCTGTGAAAAATCAATCAAATATATTTTTTAAAAAAGAAAGAAATGAGCACTCATTCTCATATACTTGCTCAGATGTTTAAAAAAAAATACATATACTCAGTTATCACATAGGAGCAGATATGTTCTGGCACATTCAATCTACAGTACCCACAGTCTATAAAACCAGATTGCCTGGGTTCATATCACAACTCCATCAATTACTTAATCCCTCTGTGCAGCTATCCATATCCGTAATCTATATATGTAAAAGCCTAAGTGACCGTCCAACCATCCGACTGGTAACTATGATGAACAATGACCACTAGGGGGCAGATGCTCCGACCAGTAGCTATGACCTGCACTGACCACTAGGGGGCAGACGCTTGACGCAGGAGCTGCAGTGACTTGGCAGCTGTGGTTCTCAGGTGACGCGCCTGGAATCAGAGAGGAGGGAGCCTGATTCCGGGGTGCGTCACCTGAGAACAACCCTCTTGCAATCTGGGACCCCTTGGGGGATGTTGTAGGGCCGGTTTTGGCCCTATCCCCGCAGGCCAGGCCGAAGGATGCCACCGGTGCATGAATCTATGCACTGGGCCTCTAGTATAGAGATAAAACTGTACCCACCATCACAGAATTACTGTTAAAATAAATTAAAGCATGTATTATGCTTAGAACAATTCCTCATATACAGTTAAGTGCTCCATAAAATATTTCTATTGTTTACATAATAAAAACTGTAAAACCAATCCCACTTAGAGAATAGTTGCCACACTCTGATAAATATAATTCAAAGACTAAGTATTAATTTAACAATTCAAAACCCAACAAAGCTTTGTTTGCCCAAGAATGCTTAATGCGAACTATCTGAAGTTAGTAATTAAACAGTAGGCACCACACACACTGGATTTCTGGAATATGCTATGCATTTATATATATTCTCATTCATATTCATTCATTCATTCATTCTCTCTCTCCTTCCAACTTTTACATCTGCTATTCCTTTTGCCCAAAACTCTTCCTCCTCTTCAAATTTAAAACACTTGCTCAACAAGTATCTTTCCTTCATCCTTAGATATCCTTAAATCCCATGTGTATCTTCTTTCATAACACACCTCACTATAACTTTGTGTTTCACAATTGTTTTCTACTAGGTAAGGATGCCTATCTTGTTCACCTGGCTTTGTGCTGAATACATATTATGTATTCAATAAATGTTAATTTAATTGAACTGAAACATATCTCATAAATGGATAGATAATAAAAAGGCATACAGCCCTAACCGGTTTGGCTCAGTGGATAGAGAGTCGGCCTGTGGACTCAAGGGTCCCGGGTTCGATTCTAGTCAAGGGCATGTACCTTGGTTGCGGCCACATCCCCAGTGGGGGGTGTGCAGGAGGCAGCTGATTGATGTTTCTCTCTCATCAATGTTTCAAACTCTCTATCCCTCTCCCTTCCTCTCTGTAAAAAAAAAAATCAATAAAATAAAAAAATTTTTTAAAAAGGTACACAAATCACAATGTTACAAAAGACCGAAATTTGGCTTTGGGCTCTTACTAGTTTACGAAAGCCACTTTTGCCCCACCCCATGGTAAAAGGGGGTAGGGAATGGCAATACCAATAGTCCTTAAGGGTCAGTAAAAACAGCAACATTACAGGGTCAACATTTTTTTTTAGTATGGACTATAAAGAAATCTTAAAAAGTAGTAAAGAGATAAAAAGCACCCATGGTCTCAAGACACAAATAACACATTATATTTCTTTCTAGTATTCCCTTGGTAATCATGCCTTCAATTACTAGATTATAAAGACTTTGAAAATAAAATTGATTTGCCCAAAATAGACCAAACCTCTAATAGTGACATACTGTGATGGTACTGAAAATTAAAGGAGTTTAAAAATCTGAAGAGGAAATAGCCAACTTTTTTAAAAGGTAAAATGTGTCAACATTAGATTCTGAAATCAACATCTAAAATACTTTCAATTATAGCTGAATCCGAATTATTTAGAAACAGCTGAATTATACATATATATATATATATTTTAAAAGCTGCTGAGATTTTAGCTGAAGTTAACTGTCTCCCCATTATTCCATCTCCTAATTTGTATATTCATGCTGATGTCCTTCATTCACTACATTTGCAAAGAAAATTTCAACTGTATAATGCCACTGATTCATCTTTCACACACAAAAAATAATTTGATTTCTTGATTATCACATTACTACATATACTATACCTTTTAGATCTATTTTGTTTTTAGAAAGTAAAATTATATAACAGTAATTAGGCACCTACATCACAATTGTGTTGACTACAACTGTAATGTTCAAAGCCCCTGCTGAATGCTAATCTCATTTTCTCATTTCTGGCATATGCATCCCCACCCCATAATAAATAAGAGATTTAAATGTATGTTCAGAATCCATACTATTTAGGGTAAATTGTTTTCTTCTTAAACCCATTTACCCACCAGTAAACCAAACTACTAGGTATAAGAAAAAAGCAAAGGTACTGACTTGCAAGTGGGGACTCCTAGTGATCCAACTCCTTTGGCCTACAGACTCATCAGAAAAGAAAAAGGATGGTATCTTTACTGTGTTAAATCTCTATGGCTATAGATAGTCACAAGTGTGAAAATAACTCAGAACTTCCACAAAGTAAACACATAGCATTTCTGATACTATTATCATTTAGCATGGTGGGTACTCAGAAAGTGCTTGATAATTTCTATAGCGTGGGAGTTGATCAGTCTAAACTGAAGAAAGTGCTTGACACAGAGAAACTTAAAAAATAACACTCAACTACTATTTTAACTTTTCAATTATGCTCATATTTAATAATAAAAACATTAGGTAACATATTAAACAATATCCTTATAAGCTTGGAAGTTTAATCATTACCAAAAGTAGTCTAGGGATTCTTAACCTGGAATCCATGGGGACAGGATCCCTAGAAGTCATATACAAAAACCATGGTTTATTGTCCTAAGAAGGTCAGAAAACTCAATTGGAACAACCCAAAGAGCTAAGAACCATACTGTCCCTAGTCAAATTTTTACTATCAGTTTATTTTGTTTCCTAAGGATGTTTTAATTATAATTTACTAGAGGCCCGGTGCACAAAAATTTGTGCACTCGGGGGGGAAGAGGGGGTCCCTCAGCCCGGCCTGTGCCCTCTCGCAGTCTGGGACCCCTCGGGAGATAACGACCTGCTGGCTTAGGCCTGCTCCTGAGTGGCAGAGGGCAGGCCCAATCCCTAGGTGCAGCCCCTGGTCGGGCTCAGAGCAGGGCTGATTGGGGAGTTGGGGAGTTGGGGCGTCGCCCCGTCATGCACAGAGCAGGGCGGATTGGGAGGTTGCGATGCCACCCTCAGTCAAGCTCAGGGTAGGGCTGATTGGGGGGTTGGGGCACCGCCCCCTGTCACACTCAAGGCAGGTTCAATGGGGAGGTTGCGGCGCCACCCTCTGTGATGCACAGAGCAGGGCCAATCAGGGGGTTGGGGCGCTGCCCCCTGTCACTCACAGAGCAGGGCCCATCAGGGGGTTGGGGAGCTCCCCCTCTCATGCACAGAGCAGGGCCCATCAGGGGGTTGGGGAGCTCCCCGCTGTCACGGACAGAGTAGGGCCGATAGGGGAGTTAGGGCACTGCCCCCTGTCACACACAGAGCAGGGTGGATCAGGGGGTTGGGGCGCCACCACTGTCACACTCAGGGCAGGGCCGATGGGGAGGTTATGGCTCTACCCCGTCACACACAGAGCAGGGCCCGTGGGCGGGGGGAGGGGGGTTGGGGCACCACCCCCTGTCACACACAGAGCAGGGCTGATCAGGGGGTTGGGACGCCACACACTGTCACACACAGAGCCGCAGGGCGATCAGGGGGTTTGGGCGCTGCCCCCAGTCACGCTGATCTGGTGCCAGGAGGCCTCACGGCTCCGCTGATCCCGGTGCTGGGAGGCATATTACCCTTTTACTATATAGGATAGAGGCCTGGGGGCTGGCTGGTTTGCCCTGAAGGGTGTCCTGGATCAGGGTGGGGGTCCCCACTGGGGTGCCTGGCCAGCCTGGATGAGGGGATGATGGCTGTTTGCAGCTGGTCACACACCCTTCAGGGTGGGAGTCCCCACTGGGGTGCCTGGCCAGTCTGGGTGAGGGGCTGAGGGCTGCTTTCAGGCTGGCGGGAAGCTCCCAACCGCTCCTTTTTTTCTTTTCTTCTGGGCCAGCTTTAGCTCTGGCTCTAGCTCTGAGGCTTCCGCTGCTGGTTTGTTTGCCGTTCTATAATCGAAACAATGTATAACTTCAGCTCTGAGATCCCGGCCTATATTTGTTAGAATGTTTCAAACTGCCAGCTCAGAGTCCGGCAAGGCCGGGGAACGTTGGAGTCTGCAGTCACGGGAGCAAGCAAGCCTCACGTTCGCTTCCAGCTGCCTGGCTGCCGGCCGCCATCTTGGTTGACAGTTAATTTGCATAAGGATACGCTGATTAGCCAATCGGAAGGGTAGCGGTCGTACGACAATTACCATTTTTCTCTTTTATTAGTGTAGATAACAAGTCCATCATCATCATGGTAAGCTATGCATGCCTTTCTTTAAATGGTGGAGAAAGAGGGGCCAACGGATGACGATACATTACCCACCAACAATTTGCAACACTTTTAAAAAAGGTTCAGTTTGTCCTTGCCAGCATGGCTCAGTTGGTTAGAGCATTGTCCAATATACAGAGAAAGGTCAAGGGATCAATCCTGGTCAGGGTACATACCTAGGTTTTGGGTTCAATCCTGATCAGGGTGCTAAGGGGAAGCAACCAATCGATACTTCTCTTACATCAATGTTTCTCTCTCTTTTAAATCAATAAAAACATACCCTCGGTGAAGATGTTTTTTTTTTAAGCCGCAGTTTTCTGAATCACTTTTCTTACTAAAAACTACCGTATATATTTTAAATGAGTGGCTTTTAAATAGTGATAGGAAAAAGTGCTGTGTTTTTAAAATCAAAATTATTGAAGTAAAAAATAAGCAGAACTCAAGTCTCAATGCAAAGTCAGATCATATCAAGTTTTGTTTTTTTTTTTGTTTTTGAGTACTGGTCATCTGCAGCCTCAGACCCTGGTCAGGGCAGTGCTGAGTCTCAGCTACCTGAATGTGAGGGAGGAGGGGATTTGGGCGTGGGGAAAAATCACAGCAGAAATAAAACAGTCCAAAAGCCCAGAAGTAAGGTGAGAGAGGACAGGCCCCTCAGGCCCTCTCAAGATGAGGGTGTGGAAGATGGCACCAGGCCTGAGACTCCCATATCAGGTTTTTAATAATTTGAAACTAAACCTCACCAAACAGAAAAGTAAATTTTAGAAAAGACTGATGAAATTCTAATCTCAGATTCGTTTGCTAGGTTTTAACCAAGTAAGTCAACTTCTTAAGTTTATTTTTATCTTTTTTTTTTTTTTAAATATATTTTATTGATTTTTTACAGAGAGGAAGGGAGAAAGATAGAGAGTTAGAAACATCGATGAGAGAGAAACATCAATCAGCAGCCTCCTGCACACCTCCTACTGGGGATGTGCCCGCAACCCAGGTACATGCCCTTGACCGGAATCGAACCTGGGACCTTTCAGTCCGCAGGCCAACGCTCTATCCACTGAGCCAAACCGGTTTAGGCTATTTTTATCTTTTTTTAAATTAATTACGGCATTACATATGTGTCCTCATCCCCCCATTAACCACCCAAGCCCCCCCCCCCCCACTCATGCCCTCACCTCCCTGTTGTCTGTGTCCATTGGTTAGGCTTATATGCATGCATACAAGTCCTTTGGTTGATCTCTCCCCCTTACCCCCACCCTCCCCTACCTTCCCTCTGAGGTTTGACAGTCTGATCAATGCTTCTGTCTCTAGATCTGTTTTTGTTCATCAGTTTATGTTGTTCATTATATTCCATAAATGAGTGAGATCATGTGATATTTATCTTTCTCTGACTGGCTTATTTCGCTTAGCATAATGGTCTCCCATTCTATCCATGCTGTTGCAAATGGTAAGAATTCCTTCTTTTTTTACTGCAGTGTAGTATTTATTCCATTGTTTAGATGTACCACAGGTTTTTAATCCACTCATCTACTGATGGGCACTTAGCTGTTTCCAAATCTTAGCTATGGTGAATTGAGCTGCTATGAACATAGGGGTGCATATATCCTTTCTGGTTGGTGTTTCTAGCTTCTTGGGATATATTCCTAGAAGTGGGATCAATGGGTCAAATGGGAGTTCCATTTTTAGTTTTTTGAGGAAACTCCATACTGTTCTCCACAGTGGCTGCACCAGTCTGCATTCCCACCAGCAGTGCATGAGGATTCCTTTTTCTCCGCATCCTCGCCAACACTTGTCGTTTGTTGATTTGTTGATGATAGCCATTCTGAGATGTGTGAGATGGTACCTTATTGTCGTTTCGATTTGCATCTCTCGGATGATTAGTGACTTTGAGCATGTTTTCATATGTCTCTTGGCCTTCTTTCTGTCTTCTTTCGAAAACTATCTATTTAGGTCTGTTGCCCATTTTTTATTGGATTGTTTATCTTCTTTTTGTTAAATTGTATGAGTTCCCTGTAAATGTTGGAGATTAAACCCTTATCTGTGATATCATTGGCAACTCCTTCAGTAAGTTAACCACAGTTTGCTAAGGTTATATTTTATTGTTTTCATGATTAATTTTGAGAAGACAAAGGAATGTCACTGTCAGTACAACATGTAAAGCTGAAATAAATTTGTTTTTGACCAAGGCCACAACTACTGATCTCATTTATTTGTTCCCAAAATAACTGGTTCTTTTTTGTGACAGAGAGATTAGGAAAGACCTCTTACTTTAGGTACACTTTAACCTATATGACTTTAAGCTTTAATTGCTCAGTCCCTTTGGCCCTGGAGGGAAGAGTTAAAAATTTTAAGCCTCTAGCTCAGTGGTTCTCAACCTTCTGGCCCTTTAAATACAATTCCTCATGTGTTGTGACCCAACCATAAAATTATTTTCGTTGCTACTTCATAACTGTAATGTTACTACTGTTATGAATTGTAATGTAAATATCTGATATGCAGGATGGTATTGGGCGACCCCTGTGAAAGGGTCGTTAGACCGCCAAAGGGGTCGTGACCCACAAGTTGAGAACCGCTGCATCTAGCTGAACACAGAACTGCTAAGATTCAGTATTAACTCAAACATGTGCAAAATACCACTATATATAAGACTTTTCATTACAGCATTACTCACCTCTATATAATGGGAGAGAGCAGAGAATCAAGGTATTTGCATGAGGAAGGCAATGGGATTAACATATATGCATGAACTAAGTCTCTGGTCTTTAGAAGGATATATTAGTACAATAAAAATAGTGGTTGTCTGGGGAGGATAAAACTGGAATGCTGAAGGACAGATGAGAGTCTTAAATCTTCCTCTATGTACCTTTTAGAACCTTAAATCTTCCTCTTATGTACCTTTCATAACCTTTCAATTTAAATATTTCCAAGGCAACAAAATAAAAGATTGGCTTTTGTTTTTTAATGATTATGGGTGGAAAAAGAGACTGTTTAGCTCAGTGATTGGTTCAGATAGAGTCTACTAAGTAGTAACACTGTCAAATTATGATATAGAATAACTTTCCTAAAACTTTCTTCCAAAGAGACTGAAGCACATCCATTCATCCAATCAATATATCAGTGCTGCCTGGCTGGTGTGGTGCCGTGGTTGAGTGTCAACCCAAGAACCAAGAGGTTCCCAGTTCGATTCCTGCTCAAGGCACATGCCCGGGTTGCAGGCTCGATCTCCAGTGGGGGGCATTTAGGAGGCAGCAGATATTTGATGTTTCTCTCTCATCAATGTTTCTATCTCTCTATCCTTTCCCTTCCTCTCTCTAAAAGAAATCAATAAAATATATTAGTGCCTACAACATGTTCTACGAATTAGAGTAATGCCCAAATCACTCAAGAGTCCTTGCCTTCATAGAGTTTAGTGGGAGTAGAGATAAAAAGTAAATAATATAACTTGGAGTAGTGGTAAATGCTAGACAGAAGAGAGGCAAATATGAGAATGAAGAGAAACTAGGAGGAGGGGGAGAGGAAAACTGTGTTTTAGGAATCCTAAGGTAAACCTTTCAGAAGATATGTCATGTAAGCCAAGAACTGAACAATAAGCAATGCAATAAACAGGAGGAAAGCCCTGTGACTAGAATAAACAAGGTTCCAGTGTATAGGATACAGCAAAGCAACAGTGTGGTTGAAGTGGAGCAACAAAAGGAGTGAAGTGCAGGAGATAATCTCAGAGGTAGGCAGATCCCAGTGACATGGAGGACCTTGTAGGTATTGGGGGTGGGGGGTGGGAGGTGGTAGTCAAGGTTTTATTCTAAGTGTGATGGATGGAGAACCTTTGTAAAATTCTGGGCAGGGTAGTGACATGATCTATATTTTTAAAAAATCTCCTTTTGCTCTAGCTGGTTTGGCTCAGTGGATAGAGCATCAGCCTGTGGACTGAAAGGTCCCAGGTTCGATTCCAGTCAAGGGCTTGTACCTTGGTTGCAGGCACATCCCCAGTAAGAGGTGTGCAGGAAGCAGCTGATCGATGTTTCTCTCTCATCGATGTTTCTAACTCTCTATCCCTCTCCCTTCCTCTCTGTAAAAAATCAATAGAATATATATATTTTTAAAAACTCCTTTTAACGCCGAAACTGGTTTGGCTCAGTGGATAGAGCGTCAACCTGTGGACTGAAAGGTCCCAGGTTCGATTCCAGTCAAGGGCATGTACCTGGGTTGCGGGCACATCCCCAATGGGAGATGTGCAGGAGGCGGCTGATCGATGTTTCTCTCTTATCGATGTTTCTAACTCTCTATCTCTCTCCCTTCCTCTCTATAAAAAAATCAATAAAATATATTTAAAAAAAAAAAAAAAAAAAAACTCCTTTTAAGCCGAAAGGAGATGGATATAGTAGGCCAGGCAACAATTGAACAGTGGTTTCAGAAAGATGATGAAATGAGTCTGATTCAGGATATATTTTGAAAGTGGAGCCTACAGGATTTGCTACTGGATTGAAAACAGAAATCCAACTGGGTGAATAGTAATTCTTATATTTGTATAGTTACTTACAGATCTCAAGGTACTCTTACATACATTATTTCATTTCATAATAACAAGAGACTGAGGAAGGTCATACTGAATCAATATCCAAATTCTTCCTCTTGCCAAAAGTGATCTCAATGGGTTTTTAGACTATCAACTGTATTGTCCACATCACAAGATTCCTGCAGGTATCAAATGGTTAAAGAATTTTGCAAAGGTAAATAATGACCATTTTGAGATAGATAGCATCATATTACAGTTGTCCAATGAAGGATAGTATGTTCCTATCATTTAGGACAGTAGAGTTACCCTACCACCACCACCATTAAATTCCACAAAGAAATTTGTGTTGAGGTTGTGAGAGAAGAAACAAACTTTTTTAAAATTCTGATATTTAAAAATAGACATTTTCATTGATTATGGAAAAACCTACATCATATAAGCATGGGCACTAAAAAACACACACAGCATAATCTTTTAATCCTTCCTACGGATTGGAGAAAGCCGTTCTTTTAAGCTACAAATGGCATAAAATAAGAACCATCTAAGTTTTATAAGATAAAACCCAAATCACAGCACCTTTCATTAAAGAGATACCAACAAAATACTATAAAATTAAAATTATGAGTTATCGTTGTCTTGGTTTAAATAGTAAAACGTAAATGCCTAGTGTAAACATTATTGTGTGCCAAATAAATTGAATTATGAAAACTTGAACTTATTACCTTAAGTCATTATCACTTTAAACAAGGTTAGACAGAATTTACTCTTCCATCAAGGCTTTCATGTTACTGCACAGTATCTTAAGAATCAAGCAAAAATGGAAAAATATGTTAAGCCTTTAATTCATTATGTATTTTGGAGAATTATCTTGAATGTCAAATTATATTATGTGCTTAATCAATAACCTGAGTAGTAAATAACAATTCGAGAATATTTGGTGTAGAGCTCTATCCTCCCTCCACCTCTCATTTTCAACTGAGCCCTCAATAAACATGACCACTGCAGCCGTGACTGCATTATAACTAAAACTACACTGTAAGGCCCTCGCAATGCATACAGCAATAAACTTCCTTGGACAAAGTCCAAGACAAATCTGTGATAGAGTACAACGAATTTCTCACTATGAAGGTCCACATTATTATAATTTCTATCTCATAAAATGTCCTGTTTCTCTAAATCAAGCACCTCTTAGATCAGAGACACCCATACATATTTAACTGAAACTGCACGAAGCACTACCCAACACATCATCCTTCAACAGGTCTTTCTTTCACATAGTAGTTTTCTCCCCCAAATTTTGAAACACACACATTCACCTGGTCTTATCAAGCAAAGTGATGCTGCAATTTAATCCCTTTAACTTACATACAGGGTGGGGCAAAAGTAGGTATTCCTATGGAAAACACAGCGGTTAATAAAAATCATACAAGAATAAAGTGCTTCACGTACTCACAATGGTAAACCTACTTTTGCCCCACCTAACATTAAACAAGACAGAGATTCAACTTATTTCCTTTATTAAAACGCACGAAAAAATGCAAGGTTTTTAGTGAGTTCAAGTAATAGTTCACCTTTGAGGACTTATGTAAAGAATTTACAAAACCATGATTCCGAATTTTTTCAGGGTTCAATATGTGCTTGTCCAAGTATACTATTAACAAAGAGCAGAAGAACGTTCTAATAATTAAAAGTATACAAAATCGAGAGGCAAAAGATTTTAAAAGGTCCCCAGACCTGAGCCCCCCCAGTTCCCTATTGAACTATTTCCTCTGAACAAAAACAGGTCTGGGGTTGCAAACCAGAGTAAAATCACTTCGCGGAGACAACGAGCGGAAGCGGATTTAAGGAAGAGATCGCAGAAGCTGGGGCAGTCGGACGCGGAGCCCCCAAGTCCCCGGACCCAGGATGGATGCCGGGTGCGAGCATGTGCCGACGGCGGCAGAACGCGCGGCCCTCCCGGGTGCAGGGCCCGGCCCGGCCTCACCCTCCCGCTTCATTCATTCTGAACCTGCGGCTGCGGCGCCCCTGAGCTCCCGCCCGGGCTGAGAAGGGGGATCCGGGATCGAGGAGCCGTGTCGGGCCACCACCCCCGCCCAGAGTCCCGGCCCCGCCGCGATTCCCGCGCGCCCGCGGCCTCCGCCTGGGGGTGGTCTGAAAGACCGCGGAGGCCCGCGCCCAAGACCAGAACCCCACCACCCCACCCTCCACCCGGGCGCAGGCCGGGCCTTCCCGGCTCTCAGGGGGCCGCCTGGAAGCCCCGGGTGTTCGCCGCGGGGCTGCCCCACCGCGGCCGGAAGTCTCCCCGCGCCCCCTCCCCAGCGCAGACTTCGCTCGCCGCCTGGCCAGACCCTCTCCGCCTGCCTGCGGCCTCCCAGCGCGGGCCGGCGGAAGCGAGCAACCGCGCTGCCGAGCGGGCAAGAGCAGAGCTGGGAGCTGGAGGCCGGACTGGGCGGTTACCTTGATAATCCTGCGGGGCAGCCCGGCCATCTTGTCAGATCCCAAGTTCGGCCTCCGGTCTGGTCTCCGGCTCCGCTCGCCTCACGCACGAGTGGAAGTCCCAGGCTCCACTTCCGGGGGGACGTTGCCGCGCCCGCCGCCGCCGCCGAGGCCCCTCGGGAAATGTAGTCCCTGCTCGAACGTGGATGCGGGTGGGGTTCCCTCAGACCTGGGCCCTCCCCGGCGCTCCCCGCCCCAGCCCCGGCCCTGAGGTGGCGGAAGTGACGCAACGCGACGGGGCAGGGATTTGGGCCGGGGAGGGCGCGCTGGGCGGCGGGAGCTTCGATGCTCCAGATTGAGCCTTCCGTGCGATGGTGGGAGCGGGCGGCGCGCTCCGCAGGCTCCTATCCGCGGCCACGCCCGCGCCCGTGGCGACGTAACAGAGGCCCGGCCTCCGGCCGCCGACGCGGCCCATTCATTCGTTCGTTCGTTTGTCCACTCAACCTTCCTGCTCTGAGCGCGGCCGGGGCTGGCGCTGCAGGGAACGACCTCGGTCTACTAGTTGAAACGCAGGCTTCTTTCTCGTAGAGGGGGAGGACCAAAATTTGGTCGCAAATCTTCTAACGGCTCGCAAGTTACCCAGGAAAACCCTAGCCAGAGAGTTTTGATATCTAAAGTTCGCAAAAATCAAGCTTCTTAGACACACCCTTTAGCCTGGGGAAGGCTAAAACAGAAGGGTTTGGAGCAAGGAAGAAGAATGGCTTCTGAACCTCTGGACCTAGTGGTTGAGACGCAGAGTTACTAGCTGGAGGACTAGAGACCCAGAGTAATCGCTTAGCCTTAGGGATTACCCATAGTGCTCAGGGGCCCCAAAGGAGGACTAGAGTGACGGTGCCCCAAAATTGGGGTGGTTGGGTAAGCATTTTGTGACATCCTGATGTTTGAATGCTATGTAATGGGCTTTTTGCAGATATTATTTTACTTCATCTTCACAGCAGTCTTAAGAAGGTCTGTAGGCTCCACCTCACAAATTAGGCCGAGATGTTAACTAACGTTTTCCAAAATTTTGCAGGAGAAAGTGGAGCTGTTTTGTCCCCTGGGGAAGCCTGCCAAAACTTGGACCCCTTAACTGCTTACCAACCGTGTTTCCTAGCATAGTAGTACAGATATAGATGGTGAATGAAGGTGTGCCAGGTACTAGGTTAGAAGATGAGGATACAAAGTACAAAGACTCTGACGCTGCCTTCCAGGAACTTAAAGTCCAGTGGAGAAGAAACACCAGTGAAAAATTAATCACAACCCAATGTGTTAAGGGCTATAATAGAGGTTCTTCCAAGGTGCTATTTGAGCACAGAGAGGTATTAATTACTTAGCGAAGTCAGAGAAGGCTTCCCAAAGGAGAAGTGGGAGTCCCAAAGGATGAGGTAAGATTGTAACTGATCTGGTAGGGAAGAGCAAGCCAGTCATAGAAAATAGCCTGTGACATGGCATCTATAACTATAAAAGCATAATATGCTAATTAGACTGGACATCCTTCCAGATGACCTTCTGGAATAAGCCGTGGCGGCGGGGGCTGAGGCAGAGGCAGCCGTTGCGGCAAGTCCCTTGCACGAATTTTGTGCATCGGACCTCTAGTTAAACTATAAAAAAAAAAAAAAAGTGCAGTAAAGAAATGAGGGAAAAAAAAAAAAGAAAAGAAATGAGGGATATAAATGCAAGAAATCTATAAGAATAATAAAAGAAAACATTTTGTGCTGGGCACAATGCTAAATGATTACATGAATTATCTCAATTATATAGTCTATAAGATAGGCTTTCTTATTACCAGTGCTTTTTAGATGAGAAACCAAACCTCAGAGGTAATAATGAGCACTTCAAATAACCAGAAGTCTGAACTGTGTGATTCTGTGATTAGAGGAATCTGGGAAAGTAAAGTAAATTGGACAAGGATACTTTTGAAACCAGGCAACTATTGGGTACGGGCTGCCTGTCACTACTTGAGCCAATTAAGCAGATGGGTGAATCATGTATGAGCATTTATTCCAATAATGCTGACATTGTGGGAAAATCTGTTCTGCACGCCCCCCTCCCCCCCCCCCCCAGAAGCCAGCTGCCTATATTGGGTAGAAAGACAAAGATTTGTTAATGTAAGAAACATTCAAACCTGTGAAGAATTTTTGTGAGTTTATTTGAGCCAAACTGTCGATAATTGCCGGGAAGCAGGATCTCAACGGATTGAGACAATGCTCCGGAGAATGGCAGTTTTGCACTTTGTTTTATACATTACAATCCCAAGAGGAGACATAAATGGGTTATATGAAATCCATTGGTGATAGACTAGGGAGGTGGGAGGAAGCAAAGCAGGAAAACCTCTGGGATTAGATAAAAAGTAAAATGATAGACATATTTCTTTTACTTAAGTGGTGTAGAAAGTAGGCCTCTGTGATCCATCTTCAGCACAGTCAACTTTTAATGGAAACGGTTACTGAATTTCCCCAAGGCAAACAGAACATAGGGAGGAGGGAAGAGGATATAAGAACAGAGGCTATAAGAACAAAGAACTGTGTAAGTGAGCCAGCAGCATGGTGGAACCGCCCCCCCCCCCCCCCCCCCAGGCACCCGTCTCAACTAGACAGGGGGAGGTGGAAACAACTAGAAAAGGCCTCAGCCCATTTTTAAAAATTAACCCAATAAGAGACAAAAACTTATGAGGAAACTGTTGAGGCAATGTATGAGGAAACTGTTAACCCCCTATTACTCAGCCAATGAGGAAACGGAGGAGGGACTCTCACACCTTAGGGATTAAATCGCCTATGATCCGCTACTCCATGTGTGCCGGTACAACCTGACAAACACCACCTCTTGAGTAGTGTTAAAGGTCTCGTTTTCCCCATACTTCTGTCCCGAGTCCATTATTTTAATTCAGAGAGCTGAGCATTTCTCACAAGTGGTGCAGGATAGTTAACAGCCAACAATTAATAACTATGAGGGGGTTTGTGGTCTCTGGTGCCTGTGTTTTGAGGGGTCTGGAAAAAGGGAAAGTACTTTGACATTCCAATGATATGTTATTGTAGATGCAAAAATACAATAGACAGGCTCAGTTAAGATAAAGATTGAACTTTGTCAGGGAATATACCAGCCATATGCTGCTTTTTAGTTTAAAAAGTTTTAATTTCAGACCATCCTTTGTGGTTACTTTAAGTCTCTGAGTTTGCAAGGCTGCCACACAAACCTTCCCTGAGCTAGTCAGGTTAGCATGTGGCCCTTTTCGTCTACAGATGACATGGGCAAGTAGGCAAAAGGAATAAGAATGGGTATAATGGTTACAGGTTACAGGCAATGTGGGCATCTCCATGACTCCATTGTTTAGACGATAAGGTGGTTAATCTTTCCATGATAACAGGCAGCTCTCAAATAAGGAGAATGGACTGGATTCCTTAACTCCCTTGTCCAGGGGCATACAACTGAGCCAGGCTAGGATGTGCTTTCTCTAATTAGAATAGAACAATCATGGTTAACAGAGCATGATTAATATTTCTTATAATGATTGCTAGTCCCCACTATTCTAAATTTGCCCCTAACACTATCAGAATATTTAGAGAGAGCCCAGAATTCATCCATATAGGAAGAAAGGCAGAGTGACTATTAGGTTAGAAGTATATTATTGCCTAACAAACCAGCTCACTTGGTGCTTAAAATAACAGCAAGCATTTATTTAGCTCTTGAATCTTCAAATTTGGGCAGGACTTGGCAGAAAGGCACATCTCTACTCCATGCTATATTAGTCTTGGCAGTATAACTGGGGATAGATCCATTTCCACTACGGTTCACATAGCTGGCAAGTTGGTTCTGGCTGTTAATTCCTCTCCAAGTAGGTCTCTCCCTGAGGCAGCTTGGGCTTCCTCACTGCATGGTGGCTAGATTCCAAGAGTGATTGTTCTAGCTAGCAAAACTAGAATCAGAAGCTGAATCATCTTTTTGGCTTAGCCTTGGAAGTCACATAGCATCATTCCTACCACAATCTACTGGTTAACTAAGTTAAAAAAGGCCACCCAATTCAAAGGTAGGGGGCATAGCTCTAGCCGACTTGGCTCAGTGAATAGAGCCTCGGGCCTAGGACTGAAGAGTCTCAGGTTCAATTCTGATCAAGGGCACGTACCTCAGGGCACGTACAGGAGGCAATCATTCAATGTCTCTCTCTCTCTCTCTGTCTGTCTGTGTGTGTGTGTGTGTGTGTGTCCCTCCTTTCCACTCTCTCTAAAAAAATCAATGGAAAAATATCCTCAGGAAAGGATTAACAAAAAAAAACAATGAAAAACTTTAAAAAAAAAAACGATAGGGGGCATAGACTCCACCTCTTGAAAGTAAAGTGGCAAGACCACATGTATACCGCACAGACACACACACGTACCCATGGTTAAATACATGTACCAAGGGACTCATCCTATATAATAAAAGGCTAACATGCAAATTGTCCCCTCGGGAGTTCAACGGACCAGTTCAACCACTCGCTATAACGTGTGCTGACCACCAGGGGGCAGCGTGGAATAAAGGAAGGCTCCGGCCAGCAGCTGGGGGTAAGGAAGGCCCCGATCAGCCCTGATCGCTGGCCAGGCCTAGGGACCCTATAAGCTTGACCCAGTTCTTTGTGCTGTACCTGGCACCCATGCCCCTGCCAGAAAAGCAGCTGCCATTCTCCCTGACCACCACTGCCTCTGTTTCCCTTTGGGCCTCAGTCTCCCAGATGCTGACTTTCCCCTCTCTCCATCTCCCCACTCACCCCACCAGAGATTCTAATTCTTTAGGTCAATGCTGAGACCTGGGTATGTGTATTTAAATATCATGGGTAATTTTTTTTAATTGAATTTATTGAAGTGACACTGTATAGCCAAATTATACAGGTTTCACGTGCACAATTCTACAGCACATCATCTGTGCACTGTATTGTGTTTTCACCCCACCCCATCCCTCACAATCACCACACTGTTGTTCGTGTGCATAAACATAATGGGTAATTTTATTTATTTATTTATTTATTTATTTACTATTTTATTGATTTTTTTACAGAGAGGAAGGGAGAGGGATAGTCAGAAACATCAATGAGAGAGAAACATCGATCAGCTGCCTCCTGCACACACCCCACTGGGGATGTGCCTGCAACCAAGGTACATGCCCTTGACCAGAATTGAACCT
The DNA here is from genome assembly GCF_028538775.1 of Myotis yumanensis. Lineage (NCBI taxonomy): Eukaryota > Metazoa > Chordata > Mammalia > Chiroptera > Vespertilionidae > Myotis > Myotis yumanensis. Next base: position 125,648,771 of record NW_027223754.1, on the reverse strand, counting down.
GGGACCCTTTGGTCCACAGGCCGACGCTCTATCCACTGAGCCAAACCATTAGGACCATCATGGGTAATTTTAATGGATCCTAATATTTTAGTGAAAATTTTTGAATAAATCAGAACAAACTATATAAACAAAAAATAGTCACCTGCCTTCTTTTGGCTATTCTCTATTAGAATGGTAAGTACATGCAGATTAAGAATGAGGGATTTGCTACCCCAGCTGGTTTGGCTCAGTGGATAGAACATCAGTCTGTGGACCAAAGGGTTCCAGGTTCAATTCTGGTCAAGGGCACGTACCTTGGTTGCAGGCTCCTCCCAGGCCTGGGCCTGGTCAGGGCTTGTGTAAGAGGCAAGCAATAAATGTGTTTCTCTTACATCAATGTTTCTCTCTGTCTTTCCCTCTCTCCCACTCTCCATAAAAGTCAATGGAAAAATATCCTCGGGTAAGGATTAAAAACAACTACAAAACAAACAAAAAGAATGAGGGGTTTGCGTGGCCAGTGTGTCTCAGTGATTTAGCAATGAACCCATTCCAGTTCAATTCCCAGTCAGGGCACATGCCCGGGTTTCGGGCTCTATCCCCAGTTGGGAGTGTGCAGCAAGCAGCCCATGAATGATTCTCACTCATCATTAATATTTCTATTTCTTTCTCTCCCTTCCTCTCTCTGAATTAATTTTTTTTTTTAAAAGTGAGGTGTTTGGAGCCCCTGCCCAGATTTCAAATTTTGCCTGTCCTTGGTTTTCTTTATCTATAAAATGTATTTTATTGTGATTTTTGTGAAGTTTCAATTATATGTGTATAGAAGATGACATCGCATTTAGCATGGCTATTATTTTGTAAACTGGCAGTCAGACATCCCTCTCACAATCCGGGACTGCTGGCTCCTAACTGCTCACCTGCCTGCCTGCCTGATTGCCCCTAACTGCCCCCCCTCAACCCCCACTGGCCTGGTCGCCCCCAACTGCCCCCCCTGCCATCCTGGTTGCCCCACACAGCCTGCTGTTCAGTCATTTAATTGTCCCTCACTAACCCCCCTGCCAGTCTGGTCTCCCCATGCAGCCTGTTCTGTTCTGTTGTTACTGTTACTGTGACGGCATCCCAGACAATTTCCATATTCCTCTATTATTAATATAGATATTGATAGAACTAGGTATAATTTCCTTAAAAACCAGATTTTTAAAACTTGACAGTATAACCTAGTTTGGCAGAGATTGTTAGGGTATAAACACTGTACATGTTCATGTCTCTTCTAGGTGTTATTCCCACTCTTCCTCCTTGAGAACAGCTCATATTATACTCATCAGGAAAATAAAGTCTGAACTTCTGATTCATTAAAGTTTTGAAAACAGGATACATTCCAGGACACGTGGCCACAGGGCCAAGATGAGGTTTATTCTCACATTGGAAAGATGCTTTAGAGTTCTACTTACTATATCCATAAAATATGGTTTATAATAAGAATAGCCACAAAACTAATTGAATGGATTTGTTCAGAGGAGAGGACAGCTGGAGACCAGAGGTAAAAGGAAGAATTTTCACTCTTTACTCCTGTACCCTTTTTAGTTTGAGCCATGTGGATATCTACTCAAACCATTAAAATAAGAATCCAATTCACTAATTTCAACAGTCTAAGGTATTCAAAGCTCTTTCAACACTGATCAAAAAGTATTATACCCTCAAAACTTATGAAAACGATGCTAGCCCATGGCATTTGAGTAAATTATAGTGATCGGAGAGCTTCACTGAGCTGAACAGTGCTAAGCAGAGCTCTTAGCTAATTAATCATCTTCAGCTCTTTGTCAGGCCTCACTCTCATCCATGGTTTTTTTCCACGTTCCTTCCCGGACTCAAACTGCAGATGCCTTTTAATTTATAATATAGGAAAAGAGGAAGCAAGAATACTGTGTTGGAGCCCTGACCGGTGTGGCTCAGTTGCTTGAGCATTGTCCCATGTACCTAGAGGTTGCCAGTTCCATTCCATCAGGGCACATGCCTGGGTTTCGGCTCTATCCCCAGAAGGGGTGTGTAGGAGGCAACCAATAGATGTGTCTACCTCACATCCATGTTCTCTCTCTCCCTCCCTGCTTCCTTCCCTCTAACTCTCAAAAAAAATCAATGATTAACAAAAAAACAAAAACCTATTTAAAAAATAGAATGCAGTTTTGGAGGAATTAGAGGAATTAGAGCAAACCTTTTACTCCCCAGAACATTATTTTACTGCCTCCTGCTACTTCCCCACCCTCTACCCTCTAATATTACAGGTTCCTTACTTTGGTCCTAAAATAGTGAATGCATTACCCTTCAGGTAATATCTTAGGGCATTTATACTTGAGCTTCTCAGAGTCATGTATTACTATTTCCATTATGGTCACCACTGTACCCCTGGGGCTTCAGTGTAGGGCCTGCGATATGAGAGCTCCAAAAAAATATATTTGTCAAGGGAATGAATCAATAACTGCAGGCTGAAAATAAATACCTGTTTGAGAATGTTGATGTAGATTCATGATCCATAAGTACATGCTTACGGAAAGCATAGGATGTTTGTGTTCATCCCAACAGAAGTTTTTTCACAAAGTTCCTAATGCTTTTCAGAGACAACATGGAGTAAATCAGTTTGGAAATCAGTCCTTCTAAGAGAGGCCCTGTTTCCATTCATGAGCAATAGCCATCTGGCAGATGGCTATTTGTTTGCAACTACCCTTATCATTTCCTGCAACATAGGAAAACGATGAGCGATCAAGACAGAAGTATCTGAGGAGAGGGTTCATGAACACTGACTCAGGGAGGAAGTGGGTGGGGGAGGAAGAAAAGACTGCACACTGCCCCACCCAAGATCATCTGAGTGGTAGTCATAGGCCCCATGCATCTGTTTTTAACAGCTCCCAAGGTACCACTGACGTGCCTGAAGCTTGAGAGTCACTGTCCTAATTACATTGTCTGATCTGCTCAAGGAAACAAAATGTTGCAACATCAACCTTGATTTATATTTTCTTGTTCCTGTTTATTTTATTTTTTAATTGATCTTAAAGAAAGAGAGGAAGGGAAGGAAGGAGAGAAGGAGGGAGAAACATCTATCGGGTTGCCTCTCGAACACATCCTGACTGGGGATTGAATCCGAAACCTGGTATGTGCCATGACCTGGAATTGAATCCACCACCTTTTGGTGTATAGGACAACACTCCAAGCAACTGAGCAACACCAGCCAGGGTTCTTTTTCCTGTTTTTTCTTTGTTTGTTTCTTTCTTTCTTTGTTTTATCCTTTTGATCCCTATTTCCTCCTGCCTATTCTAATTCTCTTGCTCCAAGTGTTAGATATTTCAGATTGTTGGCACTTAAGTTGGCCCAAGTGTTCAGAATTTCAGATTATTCAGTATTCCAGGTTTTGAGAAGGCCAATGTCTAATGAACTCAAAAGAATTTGGAGGTTTTTCCTAGAAATAAATAATAAAGTTTTTTTAGACCCTTCCATCCGCAGGCCAATGCTCTATCCACTGAGCCAAACTGGCAAGGGCATGATTAAGATTTTTAATAGGGTTTTAGAGTTTCCAAAAAGAACCCCAGAAGTGTACCAAAGAGGAAGGAAACGTTAACAGTTCTTATAGTAAAAAGTGCATTCTTGACAATTATCAGTCTGGATTCTACTTTGTGTGCATAAAATGTTTTTATTATGTAATAATTTCATACATATACATGTATGTGTGTAAGCTGTAAATTGTGAAGCATAATACATTGAGAACTGTGAGCACAGTCCTGCATTCTTAGCCCTAGGATTGGTTCAGGACAGTTACCAGTCAGATGTCAGGCAGTCTGGATGACGGGTGCCAGGAGGTCCAGAGGCTTGGTGCCAGGAGTTCTGGTCATAGCCTGTGGTCTGAATAATGGATGTCAGGTGATCTAGATACGTGAATCCTTCAGGAGAGTATTCAGAGGGTTATCTGGAGGTCTGGTGCATGTCCATATGTATAACCAGGTGTTGAAACAGGACTGGACAGTTCAAAAAGTTTAAGTTCCCAGGCTAGTTAGAACAAAAACAGAATCATATCCTCATGCCTCAACTTTCATAATGTTGATAATTTTAGCAGCTTGGTTAAAGTTGCCCCATTTCATATATTCCCTATTTTCACTTTCTCCTAACCACTAAATAGCCCCCTTTTCGGCTCCTCAAATTATAACCAAATTAAAAGAGCTGGAGACAAAAATATTGCCTTCATTACCAATAAAGTTGATTGGAGAACACAACTTTAAGTCAGCAATAATTTGGGCATATTAATATTCCCCCATCAGCTCCCCAATTTTAGGCATAGTCACTTAGAAGAAAAGGAATAGAGAGAATGAGAGGAGGGAAAGAGACAAGGCCAAGCAGACCCAGCAACCAAGCTCATTATTTTAAACTAGAGGCCCGGTGCATGAGATTCATGCACTCGGCAGGGGGAGGGGAGGGATCAGGGGGGTCCCTCACCCTGGCCTGTGCCCTCTCGCAGTCAGGGAGCCCTTGGGGGATGTCCAACTAACAGCAGGGAGTGGGCCTAAGCCGTCAGTTGGACATCCTTAGCACTGCTGTGGAGGCAAGAGAGGCTCCCGCCACCACAGCTGTGCTTGCCAGCTGTGAGCCGGACTTCTGGCTGAGAGGCGCTCCCCCTGCGGGAGTGTACTAACCACCAGGGGTCAGCTCCTGTGTTGAGCATCTGCCCCCTGGTGGTCAGTACATATCCTAGCAACCGGTCGTTCGGCTGTTTGGTTGATTTGCATATTAGCCTTTTATTATGTAGGAGGATTCATCAGACAGAAAACTTACTCCTCTTCCCTTCTAATCATAAAACACTTGATATTTTCTTAACCTACTGCTTACTTTCCATCTCAGAGGCCACCTCAGACCACAGTCTGAACAATCTTGTTGCTTTGGATATCCTGTGATCAACCATACCTACACTCTGACACCATAATTTTCTCATCTTGTCTTCTCACCCACAACATTTTGCCTTTTCAACTGCAATTCCCATTCCATCTGCCTGTTGTTCTCTCAACCTGCTCTGAGAAATCTTTATCCTCTATAAAACATCTTGCACATTATGCTCTAAAAAATGTTATCTGTAGTAATCTGTTTACCTACTTCCCTCACCACACAGCATACCTTTCTAAGGCAGGGACCATCATATTCTTTGTGCTGTGAGTCCAGCAGTAACATAATGCCTGGAACATATTTTGTGCTTCCTGCCTCCTTTATTATTCTCTACCTAGCATGTACAGGACCCTCCTTAAGAACTGGGTTTTAAAAATAAACAAGGTGGGGGGTGAGGGTAGGCTAGTAAAATAAAAATAAGGTAAGAGCTCTGATCTTGAACTTATTTTCTAATAGAGAAATCAGGGTGGGCTCATGGGTATGAGAGTCCGAGGTCTAATTGTACCTTACATTGAATTTTAAGCATTCCGTAAATTCCAGCCCCCTCCCCCCTTACTCCCTCTTCTTTTAATACTTGGTGCCATCAACTATTTGAGCTATGGTGGAATCTGTAGGCTTAACTTTCTTGTGTCCTGCTAAGTCAGGGGCCATACCTACATCTGCTGGCTACCATCCTTGTTCTCATTGTTCAGGTGTGATTTTTGAGAGAAGAGGGCAAGAATATCTTTATGCTGATAGGAGTATTTTGGTGTCTTTGAGGCAGCTTTCCTGCACACGGAGATTATTCACAGATTAGGGTTTTTTTTAAAATATATTTTTATTGATTTCAGAGAGGAAGAAAGAGGGAGAGAGATAGAAACATCAATGATGAGAGAGAATCATTGATTGGCTGCCTTCTGCACAGTCCCCACTGGGGATCGAGCCTGCAACCCGGGCATGTGCCTTTGACTGGAATCAAATCTGGAACTCTGTAGTCCACAGGCCGACACTCTATCCACTAAGCCAAACCAGCTAGGGCCACAAATTGGTTTTTAATTAACATTCAAATTTTTTAAATAACAGTAAAGTTTAGATTTTCCTTATGCTTTTAAGCTCCATTTACAATTCTTTTTCTATTTATAAGACTAGCAACTAAAATAAAACCATCAAGGAGTAAATTAAATACATTTAAGCGTTTTATTTATTTTTTATTTTTTTAAAATGTATTTTTATTGATTTGGGAGAGAAAGGGAGAGGGAGAGATAGAAACATCAATGATCAAGCCCACAACCCAAGCATGAGCCTTGACCAGGAATTGAACCATGACCTCCTGGTTCATAGTTCAATGCTCAACCTCTGAGCCACACGGCCAGGCTGTAGCAAACACTTCTTAAGGAGAATACTCAATGCTTATTATAAAAACTGGGTCTTAATTTTTGGGTTAAGTTTCAAACAGACATGTTCTAGAAAGCTTTCTTTTTTAAAAATTGAGGTAAAACTGATATATAACATTATAGTATAAGTTTCAGGTGTACAACATTATAATTCAACATCTGTATACACTATAAAGTGATCTTCACCAAAAGTCTAGGTAACATCTATTACCATACAATTGATCCCCAACCCATTTTGCCCACCTCCCAACCCTTTCTCCTCTGGTAATCACCACACAAATCTGTTCTCTGTATCTGCTTGTTTTGTTTTGTTTGTTTGTTTTTTAAATTCCACATATAAGTGAAATTATACAAATTTGTCTTTCTCCATTTGACTTTTTTTCACTTAGTTTAATACCCTCAACGTCCATTCATGTTGTCACAAATGGCAAGATTTTGTTACTTTTTATGGTTAAATAGTATTTCATTGTGTGCATGCATTTCTGTGCCTGTCTATCATCTATCTATCTATCTATCTATCTATCTATCTATCTATCTATCATCTATCTATCTATCTATCTATCTATCTACTAGAGGCCTGGTGCATGAAATTTGTGCATGGGTAGGGTCCTTAGGCCTGGCCAGTGATCAGGACCAATCTGCGGGGCAACTGGTGGGGCAATCTGGGGGCCCCTGCTGGCACCCGCCTTGGCCGGCCTGGTACTGTCCACTGGCTGGCCCCACCCCCTGCTGCTGCCCTCTCGCTGGCCAGCCCCGCCCCCCCCTCCCCCACTGGCGCCAGTCACCTCCCTCTGCAGGGTGACCAGTGGGGCTATCATGGGGCCCCTGCTGGCACCTGCCTTGACTGGCCTGGGGCCTTCAGACTGGGGGCAGCTCCTGTGTTGAGTGTCTGCCCCCTGGTGGGTCAGTGCACATCATAGTGACTGGTGGTTCCACTGGTCGCTCCACCATTCAGTCAATTTGCATATTAGGCTTTTATTACATAGGATATATATATATATATACACACACCAGAGGGCTGGTGTACAAATTTGTGCATGGGGGGGGGGGGGGGTCCAGATGGCCCGCCCCAATTGGGGCCAATTGGGCCAAGTCAGCCAGGGGGAGAGGTTGCGGGCGGTTGGCCAGCTGGCCCAGTCCTTGGTCTAACTACCAATTGAACTCGCAGTCTAAGGGACAATTTGCATATTAGCCTTTTATTATATAGTATATGTATTTATATGTATGTACTAGAGGCCCAGTGGATGAAATTTGTGCACTCGGGGGTGTGAGGGTCCCTCAGCCCATCCTGCACCCTCTTGCAGTCCGGGAGTCCTCAGGGGATGACTCACCAGGAGTGGGCCTAAGCTGTCAGTCGGACATCCTTAGCGCTGCCATGGAGGTGGGAGAGGTTCCCAGCTGAGTGGCTCGTGCCCTGTAGGAGCACACTGACCACCAGGGGGCAGCTCCTGTGTTGAGCATCTGCCCCCTGGTGGTCAGTGCGCATCATTGTGATTGGATGTTCCGCTGTTTGGTCTATTTGCATATTAGCTTTTTATCATATATGATATGAATGTATGTAATCTTCTTTATCCATTCACGCATTGGTGGACATTTAGGTTTTTCCCCCATATCTTAGCTACTATAAATAATGCTGCAGTGAACTTAGCAGTACATGTATCTCTTTGAATTAGTGTTTTTATATTTCTTGGATAAATACCCAGCAGTGGAATAGCTGGGTCATATGGTAGCTCTAGTCTTACTTTTTTGAGGAATATCCATACTGTTTCCCATAGTGGCTGTACTATAGGAAATGGGCCTCTGTAATCCATCTCCACCATGGTTGGCTTTTGATGGAAATGGTTGCTGAATTTCCCCAGGGCGAACAGAATGTAGGGAGGAGGGAGGAGGATTTAAGAACAAGGAACTGTGGACATGAGCCAGCATCATGGTAGAAATCTCCAGGTGCCTGCCTCAGCTAGACAGGGGTAGGTGGAGGCAACTAGAAAAGGTCTCAGCCCAACTTTTTAAAGAGTCCCAATGGGAGACAGCAAGACCTAGGTGACCTATGAGGAAACAGGTGACCTCATAGTACTCAGCCAATGAGGAACTGGAGGAGGGACTGAATAAATTGGTTATATTCACTGCCCCACGTGTTCTTGTACAACCGGGTGGACACCCACTCTCGAGAATGTATTAAAAGTCTCGTTTTCACGGTACTTCTGTTTCTGAGTCCATTATTTGAATTCAGATAGGTGAGCATTTCTCACATGTACCAAAGTACATTCCCACCAACAGCGAGCAAGGGTTCACTTTTCTCTACATCTTTTCCAACACCTGTTATTTCTTGTCTTTTTTATACTAGCCATTTTATATCTCATTGTATTTGGATTTCCCTAATAATAAAGTGATATGGAACTTTTTTTCATGTGCCTGTTGGTCATCTGTATGTCTCAACAACAAAAAACCAAATAATCTGATTAAAGAATGGCAAAGGATACGAATAGACATTTTTTCAAAAAAGATACACAGAAAATCCTTTTTCAGTATCACCTGTCATGTGTGAAATACTTTTTAGAAACATACAATAGATCTTCCTTCATCACCAAACCCATTGTTGTTGTTTTTTGCTAGCCCTCTGTATTCTAGTTACACTGACCTTATTATTTTTCAAAGTGTTTTTATTGATTTTTAGGGAGAGAAAAAAGGAGAGGGAGAGAGAGAGAGAGAGAGAGAGAGAGAGATCATCTATTGGATTGGTTGCTTCCTGTATTCCTGTATGCACCCTACTGGGGATGAAGCCCACAACCCAGGCATATGTCTTGACCAGGGATGGAACTGGTGACTTTTGGGGGCCAGGAATGACACCCAACCAACCAAGCCACAGCACATTGACCTCAGTTTTGACTCTTGAAGGAATCATACTACTTCTTATCTTAGGGCCCTCACACAGACTGTTCCCTCTTGCCCTCTTCCTCTTCCCAACTTCTACCCTTCCTTCAGATTTCTGCTTAAGTTCATATGCTCAGAGGAACCTTTTCTAACCCCAACAGACTAGTCAGATGCCTGTGGACTAGTTATGTGCTCCATGGCATTGTTTTCCTCTGAGACACTTAGTGCAATGATAATAAGATAATTATGTAATTATATACTTAATATCTGTCATCTCCACTTGATGTAAAATCTATGAAGAGAGAAACTGTGCTGGTGTCTTGTATATCTAATATGTGCTCAATAAATGTTTGTTAAATGAGTGAATATAGAATAAATTCAAATTTTAGGAGTTGCAGAAAAGCACCTAATAATGAAATAACTTTAAAATGAAAACTATGGGGGGTGGGGGGAGAAATCTATATTGTAAGTATCTTTTTTTTTTTTAAATATATTTTATTGATTTTTTACAGTGAGGAAAGGAGAGAGATAGAGAGTTAGAAACATCGATGAGAGAGAAACATCGATCAGCTGCCTCCTGCACATCTCCCACTGGGGATGTGCCCGCAACCCAGGTACATGCCCTTGACTGGAATCGAACCTGGGACCTTTCAGTCTGCAGGCCGACGCTCTATCCACTGAGCCAAACCGGTTTCGGCTGTAAGTATCTTTAATAATCTAAAGAAGCCCTGTCCTAATCAGTTTGGCTCAGCAAATAGAGCATTGGCCCTTGCACCGAAGGGCCCCAGGTTCGATTCCAGTCAAGGGCATGTGGCTCGGTTGCAGGCTCAATCCCCAGCCCTGGTTGGGGTACATGCGGGAGGCAACCAATTGATGTGTCTCTCTCACATCGATGTTTCTCTCCCTCCCTTCCACTCTCTCTAAAAATCAATGAAAAAATATCCTTGGGTGAGGATTAACAAAAATAATAATAAAGAAGTCCTGATGATGTGTAAGAGACTGATGGTTTGATACTGATAATATTTAGGCTATTCATAGGAAAAATGTTCATGATACACTAAGTGGGAAAAAAGATATATACATATATATATTTCTATAAAAAAGTCTATATGTATATGTATATGTATATGTGTATTTATTTATATACATTAACAGAAATAAAGATAATGTGTTTGCGTAAAAAAGCAGGAGATTGAAGGAGAACCAGGCTGTCTGGTTTACATCTCACCTCTGCCAGTTACTGAACATAGGATTTTAGAATAGTATACATAATGTGTCCAATAAATGTTAATTAGTATCATAATCTAAATATATAAAAACTTAAGCAACTGTCTGACTGTCTGACCGGTAGCTATGATGTGCACTAACCACCAGGGGGCAGATGCTCAGCACAGGAGCTACCAAGCTGCAGTGACTTGGCAGCTGCGGTTCTCGAGTGACACACCTGAAACCAGAGAGTAGGGAGCCTGATTCCGGGGTGCGTCACCTGAGAACCGCCCTCTTGCAATCCGGGACCCCTTGGGGGATGTTGGAGAGTCGGTTTTGGCCTGATCCCTGCAGGCCAGGCCAACGGACCCCACCAGTGCACGAATTGTGCACCCAGCCTCTAGTCCTATATAATAAAAGGGTAATATGCAAATTGTCCCCTCTACCAGAGTTCAACCAGGGGGTGAAGCCAACCAGCCAACCTCCCGTGTCCCCAGCCCCCCTCCGGCTGGCTGGACCCCACCCATGCACGAATTCGTGCACTAGGCCTCTAGTATAGATATAAGAAGTGATAAAAATGAAAAGTTACACACCAAAATGTTAGTAGATATTATCTCTGGGGTTTTGTTTTTAAAATCTGTATTAATTTGGATTTTTTTTAAACTTGGATTTTTTTTTAATCTACATTTTCTATTTGGAAATGAGCATGGCACAGTCTAACACAGTAGTTAAGCTCATGGGTGCTGGTATCAGAAGTTCCTGGATTCAAATAATATTTGAATTTCTACACAATTCCCCTTCTGTTATTTCATTTATCTAATGACAGTCACAGTAATTATACCCATCTCCTAGGGCCAACAGTAGGAATAGAAAAAAACAATACATGTAAAGTGTTTAAAAGTCTGGCACATAGTAAATGCTCAAAATTATAGCCAATTTTATGTAATAAAAAAAACATTTTTAGAAAGATTATCCCTAATGGTTTGGCAGTTAGATTGCTCTGAAGTCTTTGATCTCTGATTTATACAAAGAGTGACTTTACTCTGTGAAGTTAGAAAAGAAAAAAGCTGACCCCCTTTCATCTGAAGCCATTTGAAACCAACTCCAAACCTCTAAGATTTTATCTGCGTTGTCATTTCATTAGCATGAATTGCAACAGCTTTTATGTAGGCTAATGTAAGTTATTTATTGGTATTTCAAGTTTGGATTTTTGGAAATAGTAGTTTTTAACTTGTTGGCACTGGATGCTAAAGTTAAGAAATACTTCATGACATGACATGCCTTTCTTAACTACTCTCACACCTTTTTCTTTAGTTCTACACTCTTTACCTACATGCACTCAACATTCCCATGGCTTTAAATCTATATCTAGCCTAATCTCTATTCTCTAGACACATTTTTTCCCATCAGCTACCTCACTTTATATCTTTAATCCCTACTTGGATATTTCAGAGGTATCTCAAACTCAACAACTTCCAAGTGGAGACATTCATTTCTATCTTCATCAGACCCCCAAATCTGCTCCCCTTTCACTCTTCCCTATCTCGTGAACCATTCCACCTTCAAGCTAGTCATCAAAGCATGACCTGAAGTGCCTTTCCTCTCTCTCAGCTTCCACATCCAATCAATCCACCAGCAAGTTTGGTTATCATTTCCATTTTCAAAATATATCTGGACTCTCTTCCCTTCTCTTCATCTCCACTGTTGCTACCCTACATCATGTTATCACCTTCATCTCTTAACTTGACTGCAGTATAGCAATAGTCTCATTAGACTTGCTTGCAGTCTTGCCACTCCTTACAATGCAGCCAGAGTAATCTTTTCAAAACATAAATCATATGTCCCTTCTTTTGTGTTAACAGATCCAGTGACTCCCTACTACATTTAGAATAATCTACACATATGGCCTATGTCCCAATTCCATGATGTCACCACCAAGGCCTACAAAGCCCAACATGACATGGTTCTTACTGCATCTCCTGCCACTCTCCTCCACACTGTATTCCAGGAGATGGTAAGTTATTTTCACCCCCTTAAGACTTTTAAGTTGTTCCCTCAGCCTAAAGCTAGTTCTACTCTCCTTTCCATGCATGTGATTGGTTTCTTTTCTGGTCTCAGTTTCGTAAACCTTTCTGATGAGTCTCCCTGTTGGTCAGTGGTCCCTATTCTGTCACAGCCATCAAGACATGTCCTCTGAAGTCATCTTTAATCTATCCCCCTTCCACTTTGCACAATGAATGTTTGACAAATCCAGTTGATTGTTCATTCAACTCTGTTTTTCCTTTCTATCTCTTCCTACAGCATAGTCCAGAAAGGCATTATGGAGTGATTTTGAAAGATGGAGAAGATTAAAAAGACAGAGATGAGTCCTCATTGGGCTTCCACAGAAGCAATGATTAGCAGCAGCAGGAGCCTGTATTCTGTGGGAAATGAGAGAAACCACAGCAGCCCACATTTTTTTTTTTTATTGTGAATTTACATTCACTTATTTTTAATATTAATCACTCAGGACAATGGTTGTTAATGTTTTGAGGGGTTTATTGACCCCCTTGAATACATCATAAAAGCTATGAATCCTTTTCAGAAAAATGTACATAAATACAAAATTTGCAAATCATGAGGGAAAGGAATTTCCAGGTTACACTGCTGCTGTAGCAGTCACTCATCTGCTATTTTCGATGCCTGCTGTGTTATTTGTTTCATTCATTCAACAAATACTGAAGGCCTTCAGTGAGACCAAGCACAGTTCTAGATGTTGGGTTTGCATACAATATAGAACAAGATAGCTACTTGTCCCTGCCTTTGTGGAGCTTGCATTCCAGCATGAAACAGACATTAAAGGAGGAGACAAATAATATGATGTTATACAATGGTAGATGTCATGAAGAAAACTAAAGGAAGGCAACAGTATATGGGTGAGTGAGGCTATTTTAATGGTGTGGTCTTCTCTGAGATGATATTTGAGCAATATGGATAAAGTAAGGCAGTGGTCATAAGAGCTGAAAGAAGAGCACTGATGGCAATGAGAACAGAACGTGTAAGATAAAAGGCAAAATCCAGGATTCTGCACTTTTTCTTCCTCCCATAATGAATAGCTAGCACAGTTCTCGGAACACAGTGCTGGGTTCTCGGATTGGAGGCCCTCCTGACTTCCCTATTTTAAACCCTTAGGGGTGGGGTTGGGTGTGAAGTTTAAAATGGGGAAGTGAGGAGGGCCTCCAATCCGAGAATCACCCATCAGCTCCCTCCTGCATGCTCCACACTGGGGATCAAGCCAGCAACCCCCCCCCACCCCACCCTCACCCCGCCCCCCTCTCCTCCGCAATGTGCCCTGACTGGGAATCCAACCATGACTCCTGATTCATAGGTCGATGCTCAACCTCTGAACACACCGGCGGGACTCTAATTATTATTATTATTATTTTTTTAAATTTCTTTATTGGTTAAGGTATTACAAATGTGTCCTCATCCCCCCATTAGGGACTCTAATTATTAATATAAACTTAAATAGAATACCGCTTGCTACTTTCTAAGGATGTGTGCGTGGGGCAGCGATCTTGTGTTTTTTTTGTTTGTTTTTTTTGAGTGATGTGAGTCAAGTTGCTAGCAACTAAATGGAGCACCTTAGGTGGCCCCCAGTACTCCCCGCCCCGCCCCCGCCCCGCCCCGCCCCTCAGGGAGCTCTTTCCCGCGAGACTACATTTCCCAGAATGCCCGGCGGCCAGGAAGGCACGTGGAGTGGTTGTCCTAGGACCCGGCTGGAGGAAGATGGCGGGCTCGCGGTGAGCAGACGTCAAGGTAACCGGTGCCTTTTCCTCCTCCAGTCAAGGCGTCCCTGAAAGCTAACTCGGGCAGGCCCGGAGGTCTGCCCGCGGTTGTCGCGGCCTCCCGCCTGTGGTTCGCGGCTGGATACAGCCTCTGGCGCCGCCAGTCTCGGCCGTCCTGCCGAGGGGCCGGCGCGTGGCCGCGCGTGTCCTGTGGGTACCAGCGGCGAGCCTGCGCCCGGCGCCCGGGACGCCTCCAGGCCCGAGTCTGTGGGATCTGTCCCCGGATATTGGACCCCGCGCTCCTGGTAGCCTGTCCCTCAAACTCAGGGCCCTCCGAGGCTCTCTGCAGTTCTTGCTTCGGGGCTGAATCCCGGGCCAAGGGATTGACCCTCCGAATTACTCTCCCCGGGGTGACTAATCTGACCCCCCTATGGGTGAGCTGCCTCGGGGCTCGGGCAGAGGAGACCTTCCCCCCCAGCCCCCCCACCCCCAAATGTCTTGTTCTGCGTTTGTGCTCAGAAAGCGGGTTTGCGTACACTCTGGCCACCGACAAAGCACAGGTATGGTGGGCAGCATCGTCTGACCTCTCTGAACCTCTGAGTGTGTGGCATGAAGATGCCCACCTCACCGGCCGGTGGGAGGGCGCATAAAGGGTAGGAAAGTGGGTGTTAAGCTGGGAAAAGCACACTGTGAACTCAGGAGAGCGGTGCTCAGGCACCGACAGGGGAAGGAATGGACCTGCGAGGTCAGGCGAGCAGACGGAACCGCGTGCGAATCCCGTGTTGCCCGTGTGGGGGAGGGGAGGAAACAGCCACCGGGGCCAAGGAAAAACAAGGACTGTAGCAATGCTTGTGTTCTTTCATTCGCAATAGCCATGGAGGTTGTGGTGGTTTTCCCCTGTTTACCATGGAAGAAACTGATGAGGGTCATTCAGTTAATAACTTGCCCAGTGTTTCCCAGTTTGCGACCGACTCTTGGAAGTTACTCCTTTAAAGTTTGTACTTAGTTTCATAGTGAATCAAAACAAAGATACCTCTCATGATTAATAAGAGAGTGAAATGAAATGGTAATGAAAGTACCTTGGAAAATGAAAAACCGTAAACATACAGGGTGGAGCTAAGGTAGGTTTACAGTTCATATGGAAAATAACAATAGTCCTTCCTATATAATAAAAGCATAGTATGCAAATCGGCTAAATGGTGGAACAATGGGTCAGCGGGAGGTGGGGCCAGCGAGCAGGCGGCTCCAGGCCAGCCAAGGCCATGCCAGTGGGCAGAGGGAGGGGACGGCTATGGGGGGCAGCGGCTGCGATGGGGCCACAGGGGGAGGCCAGACTGTGGGCCTAAGCGGTCAGTGGGACATCCCCTGAGGGCTCCGGGACTAAGAGGGGGCGCAGGCCAGGCTGAGGCCAGGCTGAATTTTCGTGCAGCGGCTTCTAATAAATAATAATATACGAATAAACTGTTTCATGTACTCACAACTGTTGACCTACTTTTGCCGCACCCTGTATAGAAGATGGTGAAATTATATTTGGCACTTTAGGGTGTTAATCATCTAAATAAGTATTTTTTAAAAAAAATCAGTATTTAATAGGCCAAGGATAGGCCTTGTTTAATATTTCCTTTAGTCGGAAACTGAATACCACTTGCAGAGCTGTAATAAGATCCTATGTATGGTACCTGGGACGTTGTACACAGACACATTAGCGTATGAAAGGATGCTCTGTGTAGCATGTGTGAGTGACTGCTTCTAAGGGTAATTCCACATTTACTGAGCACTCAAGAAGTGGAGAGAATTATAATAGGTGCTGAGAACTATGCATTTAAGAGAAATTGTAAAGGACATAGTTCTGGGGTTTCTGATCATGTATTTAGATAATGTTACTCTTATGTAACATGGAAATGGAAAGCTGTTTAGAAGTTTTGCTTTAGGTGATTGTGGTTCTAGGTAGTGATTCCTATCTTGTCCTTGTAATGGTCAATATGGTGTGTCACTTTAATTTACCATAGGTAGCAATGATTTATTAATTTATTTTTTATCTCTCACTCAGGGATGAAAATAGGTATGCCTAGAAGCAAATTTTAAAAGCATTTTCTCTTCAAATCTTTTTCCATACCACCTGATAAAGCATCTTGATTCACCATGGCCGTATCAGCAGTGAAATGGGCGATATCAAACAGAACTATTTTGAAACATTTATTTCCAATCCAAAGTAAGTGAGTATTTAATGTTTAAAAAGAGTTTAAAACTTTTTCAAATATAGAAATATGTATTCATTATAGAAAGTTTAAAGCATTTACTTATTGTATGTCTTAGCAGGAGGACTAAGTGGACTCTGTCCCCGGTAGGGGGTGTGCAGGAGGCAGCTGCTGGCACTCGATGTTTCTCTCTCACATTGATGTTTCTTTCTCCCTCTCTCTTAAAATCAATAAAAATATATTTTTTAAAGTATGTCATAGAATAGTATCTATTGTATGATCCCATTTGTACATATAAAAGGTAATCTACCAATATATGTGTGTGTATATATGTACAAATGCAGAGTAGAAAGTATGGACCAAATGGGTTATCTGTGTAGACCACAAGTGGGGTTTTAGCTGAGGGCAAGTGAAAGATTGATAAAGAGAAACAAACTTTCTCTGATTTGAGTCATATTTACTATATTTTCACATTATTATTTTTTAACATATTTTTTTAGTAATGGTAAACATCAGTAAATAAAGGGCAAAATTACAATCCCATCTTAAAAAGATAATCAGTGTTAACGTTTTGGTGTATTCTCTTTGTGTTTTTATATATTTAGCCATTTAAAAAATGTCAATTTTACCTACCATTTCTAAAGAAATGCAATGTAATGTGTTTTTTTTCCCCAAAATCTATCAATACATGCTGGAAAGCCAAAATATCAACCCAAATAAATAAGTAGATTATTAAAATCTTATTCCCCAGCCAACCTTACTTTCACCCTTTTTCCTCACTGTCTGAACACTATTCTCCCATTTCTAAAGTAGATAGTGAGAGAGTTCCCTATGGTTTGCTTTTGCATGTTTAGCTACATCAACCAAATTTTTTATTTTATTTTATTGATTATAGAGGGAAAGCCGGGAGGGAGAGAGAAACATCAATTGGTTGCCTCCCATACATACCCTGACCCGGGTAATCCACAACCTGGGTATGTGCCCTGACCCAGGAATCAAACTGGCAACCTTTCCAAGCTTGGGCAGACGCTCAGCCACGTGAGCCACACTGGCCTGAGCAGCCTATCTTTTATGCATTTCTGCCTCATTTGAATCTCTTTGTTTATGATCCCTGTTTACTCTCATTTGCAATAGAATGTTTATTGAGTTAAGGGGGAAAGAGTTTGAAGAGTAGGATTAAAAGTATAAGTAAAAATATAATGATCTAAGTAAACGGAGGAGGAGATTGCTAAGAGACTTTTGATGTAAAAATCAGAATCAAAACAAAACAGTAGTCAGCCCTTGATTGCCTGGGAACATTTTTGTGGAGAATTGTAAGTGAGACCCCTGCTGCTTAGCCTCCCCTTTGCCCTGAAAGAAACCCAGCCCCAAGACTGATGGAAAATCAGACCTAATCAGTTTTTACCTAATCCATGTCCTGAAACAGCAGTTAGTCCTCACTTGGGTTAATCTGTCCTAGGATAAGTGACATTTGTCTATGTGTATTTACCCACTAGATTGTAAATTTGTGCACTAATTTATTTTGGTTTCCTCAGTGCCTGTCATTCATGGTAGGTGATAAATAAGTGTTGAACTGATCTGAATGGATTGGAGTTGTCAAAATTTAACTAAAAATTAATGTAAGTTACCCCGGAAAATTGTTCCATTATCACTTAGTCATCCTGGTACTCAGTGACTACCTGACTTCTTGCATCCTAAGCCCCTATACTGCATAATTTCTATTACTATTATTGGAGTATAGAATTACTATTATTGCTATTTTATACCAAAAGGAAGAATATAAATATTAGAGGCAAAGCAAAACCATGATTAAGGAAGAAAATTAATGAGCAAAAATAAAAAGGCCTCCCTATATTTCAGAAGGAACTTCTTAAACCTTCCAAAATATACAGTCAGCATGAGAATGTGGAACATTTTACACTTTTTTAGCATATTAAGTTGTTTGATCTTTACAACTTTGAAGATGAAGGAACTTGAGTTCTCTGGCCGTCAGAAACATACCCAGGGTTGTATAAGTGGTAAATGAGAATTGTGATCAAAACCAAGGTCTCCCCATCTTACTTTGTCCAATACACTTCCTGCTGTACCGCCTTACCTGTAGTAACTTAAAATGTTGAACATTTGTAGATTAAGTGGGGTTATCACCTTTTATTTTTTTAAAAAAATAGAGAGCGAAACATTGATCAATTGCCTCCATGTACGCACCCTGACTGGGGGGACCAAACCCACAATTTGGACATGTGCCCTGACCAGGAATCAAACCAGTAACCTTTTGATGCACAGGATGACGTTCATCCAACTGAACCACACCAGCCAAGCTCAGCTTTTATATATCTTATTAAAATGTAGTTAAGCATATTTATGTAACAGTAGCCCATAAGTTACAGAGAACTGACTCTTCATTGGAATTCTTTTGGGCACATTTAGTTGTTTTTGGGTTGATTGATGTTTTTGTTTTTTTTTTTTTTTTTTTTTTTTTTTTTTTGGGTTGATTGATGTTAACTTGTCCTAATGATATATTTAGAACCTCTGGTACTTACCGTAACTAGAATTTTCCTCTTGATAAAATGTCATATGAGTTTTTCAAGTATTAATTATGTGGAAATTAACATTTTAGAGGCAGTTTGGCATCTACTATTTTTTAGTAGCCACTACAGTATGAGGGACACATTAATGTACATGGTGTGGTTACTGGCCTTAAGGAACTTACTTAGATTTGTAGGTGAAACAGACATCTATAGAAACTAGAAATATCTGGAGAATGAGGTAGAATGTGATGTATGTCATGAAGGTACAAATGTCTGTGTAAGTGCAGAATAGTTGTACAGAGTTTCTTGTTGAACTGAAGCACTGTTGTCTTGTGTTTTCCCTCCTGCCTAGTTAAGAACACTTAGTAATGTGTGGCCTGCCTCTGCCACCCAACTCTGTTTCTTTCAGCGAGCATGTACCTCACCTAGCTGGTTTATATTCAAAAACTAAAACTTCTTTTAAAATTAATCCAGGCATAGTTAGGAATATCCTCCATAGTGCAAAACAAGAAAATATAAATCGTGTGAATGTTTTTTTTACTTTATCCTCTGATTTCTATTATTGACTGCTTCTTTGTATTAGCACAGTTAATTGAAAATTAATGAATCTTTTGAGAGACGAGGTTAGATTTCTAATTCTTTGTATTTTGTTATCTTACATCAATGAATTTTGGGGTTGACATTTTGCTGAACATTCTTGTATGATAATAGTGAATTTTGTTAAGGTACTTTTTTTTCTTTGGGGTTAGAATTTATATTTAGACCTCTAAATAAAATGTAATCCTTGGAGAAAGGATAGGTATACAAGAAGGAAGAGACACATCTTTTTTACATATCTTAATACACATCAATAAGAGATGCAGAAAAGACTGCAAAGAAGGTATAGCAATGTCATATGAAATGTTGGTTGTGTGATGTATATGATAGACAAGTCTCCCTTCTGTAATGGAGGTTGTTGCGTGGGGAAAGGGTAAAGGATTTTTATGCAAGAATAGCATTTGACTTCGAAGGATGAGTGATATTTGAACAAAGTGGGGATTGTGTTTCATACTGAGTAGCAAGAGGCCCAGTTGGGTGAAGGGAGAGAGAGATACATAGCCCAGATATATTTGGAGCTTGCTTTTAACTATACTGAGCTACATTTACAATTTTCTTTCTTTTTTTTTTAAAAATATATTTTATTGATTTTTTACAGAGAGGAAGGGAGAGGGAGAGTTAGAAACATCGATGAGAGAGAAACATCAATCAGCTGCTTCCTGCACACTCCCCACTGGGGATGTGCCCACAACCAAGGTACATGCCCTTGACTGGAATCGAACCCGGGATCCTTGAGTCCGCAGGCTGATTCTCTATCCACTGAGCCAAACCGGTTAGGGCTACATTTTTTCTTTATATTTAAAAGAACACCCTTTCCCTAAACAGGAGATCCTTTCAAATAAACTTTTTAAAAAGTAATTATGGTTCTTAAATTTGTGGGTATTCTAAAAAAGAAAAGTGTGCTTTGAAATATGAGCATTTTGATTAATGGAAATTAATTTTGAACAATTTATTTTGTATTTTATTACTTAACACTAGAGGCCCGGTGTACAAAAATTTGTGCATTCGGTGCGGGGGGGTGTCCCTCAGCCTGGTCTGTGCCCTCTCACAGTCTGGGACCCCTCGGGGGATGACCACCTGCTGGCTTAGGCCTGCTCCCTGGGGGATTGGGCCTAAGCTGGCAATCAGACATCCCTCTGGCAGCCTGGGATCCCTCGGGGGATGTCCGCTTGCCAGCGGTGAGCAGGCCTAAGCTGCAGTCAGACATCCTTAGTGCTGCTGAGGAGGCGGGAGAGGCTCCCACCACCACCGCTGTACTGGCAGCCATCAGCCTGGCTTGTGGCTGAGCAGAGCCCCTCCTGTGGGAGAGCACTGACCACCAGGGGGCAGCTCCTGCATTGAGCGTCTGCCCCCTGGTGGTCAGTGTGTGTCATAGTGACCAGTCATTCCCAGTTGCTCTGCTGTTAGGGTCAGTTTGCATATTACCCTTTTATTATATAGGATAGAGGCCTAGTGCATGGGTGGGGGCCGGCTGGTTTGCCCTGAAGGGTGTCCCAGATCAGGGTGGGGGTCCTGCTGGGGTGCCTGCCCAGCCTGGGTTAGGGGCTGATGGCTGTTTGCAGCTGGTCACACCCCCTTCAGTGTGGGGGTCCCCACTGGGGTGCCTGGCCAGCCTGGGTGAGGTGCTGATGGCTGTTTGCAGGCTGGTCAAGCCCCCCCCCCCCGCCAGTGGGGACCCTCACCCCATGGAGGTTTGGCCAGCCTGGGTGAGGGGCGGATGGCTGTTTTCAGGATGGCCACAGCCCCTTTAGGGTGGGAGGACCCCACTGGGTTGCCTGGCCAGTCTGGGTGAGGGGCTGAGGGCCATTTTCAGGCTGGCCAAGCCCCCCGGCGATGGAAGCTCCCAACCTCTCCTTTTTTTCTTTTTTCTTTTTTTATTCTGAGATTTATTTACCTTCTATATTGAAACTTTGTTGCCTTCAGTAGAGCTCAGAGCCTGCCAGGACGGGCGGGAAGCTTGGCTTCCTCCATCACTGGAGCAACCAAGCCTCCTGCTTGCTCCAGCTCCGTGGCTGCCGGCCGCCATCTTGGTTGGGTTAATTTGCATATAGTCGCTCTGATTGGCTGGTGGGCATGGCTTAATGCGTAGCGAAGGTATGGTCAATTTGCATGTTTGTCTTTTATTAGATTAGATGCCCCTTTTATGAACTGTGCACTCCATTCACGCGAAAGTTTTTAGAATACCCAAATACTTTATGTTCTTTGTTACCTCTGGTCCTTATCACTTGTTACTCCCTCTGCAAGCAACATGTTACTCATCCCGTACTAACTCCTATTTATTTCCTCATCCTTCAGAGTATCTTAGACATCATCTTCACTTAAAAGGCATTCTTGAGACTATACAGTTCTGTTTTGTTTTTTAATCCTCACCTGAGGATATGTTTTTATTGATTTTTTTTTGTTTAGAGAGAGAGAGGAAGGGAGAGAGGGAAAGAGAGAGAGAAACATAGATGTGAGAGAGAAACATCAATAGGTTGCCTCCCAAATGCTCCCTGGGGGATGGAACCTGTAAGCTAGGTATGTGCCCTGACCAGAATCAAACCCACAGCCTTTTGGTGTACGGTAAGACACTCTAACTAACTGAGCCAGTTGGCCAGGGCTGTACAGTTGTGTTTTGTAACTTTTCTGTTTTCCCATCTCTTTCCAAATACTTAATCCATCCTAACAGAGCTTATCTTTTTTATTGGAAATTGTTTGTTCACTTGTTTGTCTCTCACCAGACTTGTACCCTTTCTGAGGGCAGGGAATGAATCTTACTTGTTGAATCCAAGGCCCTAAATACATGCCTACTTCATAGTAAATAGTTACTATTGGTTGAATGAATGAAGCTGTCTTTACATTTATGTGAGAACATATCCTCAGATTAACAAAATCCATTTTATTTTTTGTGGTTTTTGCAGATGGAGCTTTATACTGTGTTTGTCATAAATCCACATACTCTTCTCTTCCAGATGACTATAATTGGTATGTATTAAAATTCAATTGAAAAAATAACAGTCTGTTAGCTGTATCTGAATTGATTTAATTTTATTTCTTATTTGGGGTTTTTCTGCTTTTTTTTTTATTCTTTCTTTAATTTTGTTTTTTAAAATGATTTCAGTGATCTTGTTTACCCAGTCTATGGGCTTATAACCATTTTAAATAAAAATCAGTACCATTGTATTTCAGTAAATATTTTATTTTAAGACAGACATACTGTTAGAAATGCTATCTTTTCTTCCTGAAGCATTCTTTAGAAGTTTCTTGAAAAACTTAGTTTTTATAGTTTTGTCTTAGGGTTTATATCTATTAGCTTATGCAGTTATTTATCTTATCTTTTGTTTGTCATTGAATAATACAAATCACAAATATTTAATTCAACCACAGTTTATTCTAGTCACTATGCTAAGAACTGGGAATAACATGAATAAGATGTTGTCTTTTTTTCTCTACAGCAGAGGCTGATGTGCAGAAATCAACATATTTTCTTAAGCTACATTTTTTATTGCAAATTTTAGTAAAAATATATTTTCTTCCCTGTTGACACTGTATAGTTTTTTTAAAACATGTTTTGTTTTTCAGTTTTAAATGTATTTTTATTGATTATAGAGAAGAAGGGAGAAGGAGAGAGAAATAGAAACATCAATGAGAGGATCATTGATTGGTTGCCTCCTGCATGCCCCCTACTGGGGATTGAGCCTGCAACTTGGGCATGTGCCCTTGACCAGAATTGAACCCAGGACCCTGACACTCTATCCACTGAGCTAAACCAGCTAGGGCAAAAATATATATTTTTATTGATTTTAGAGAGAGAAAGGAAGGGAGGGAGGGAAAGAGAGAGAGAAACATCGATGAGAGAGAAACATTGATCAGCTGCCTCCTGCATGGCCCCCACTGGGGATTGAACCCACAATCTGGGCATGTGCCCTGACTGGGAATTGAACCTCCTAAACAGCAACCTCCTGGTTCATAGGTTCGATGCTCAACCACTAAGCCACACCCACAGAGTGACACTATGTAGTTTTAATTGTACATTTAGTAAGTGTCTAAGATAGTGATGAAATTAGACAAGGTCTAATTTGAGCCTGAAAAGAATGAATCATAGGTGCATTTGATCCTTCATCAAAATAATTTGATAGATTAAATGTTCATTGTATTTAATCTTAAATGTTCATGGTATTTAATCTTAATATCATGGTGAAATAACCTTATCCTGTGTTAGCTAACATATACTTTATAGTTTAATTGCTGGTCTCGCTCAAATCTGGTTGGTGTTGAAATACTAGAAACTTAAATTTATAGATATCTAGGAAACATCTATGTTTAATAAAAGCTGAACGTTGTGCTCCTTAGAATGTCTGTAGATCTAAGTACAATATTAGTTGCCAGTTTTTGAAAAAGAAACTTGGTAAGTTGGTACTTGAAAGAATGAGTTCCAGTCAGAGCATTCCTGGAAGTGTTTAGAGGAATACTGCCAAAATGTGTTCTTCTGAGGGAACTAATGGAGGGAAGGGATAATATTCAGTAGTTCCCAAATTTATTTGACAATAGAATTCTTTTATTGGAAGCTTCTTACAGTTGTACTGTTTGCCAAAGGCACTTGAAATGCTGATCTAGACAAATGTTTCAATCTTTATGACTAGAAATTCAGGTGATCCTTTACCTGGAAGATTATGTACTTCGCTGATCTTCAGCTTTAATAATTCAACCAAGTAATGTCCTCTGACTTTTTGAAGTTATTAGATAAGAAAAAGAAGTTCTAATAATAGTGACAAACATGAAGGTCTCTTCCAAAGATCTGGATAGTCTAAAAAACAATTTGAAGAGTACCTTAGATGTAATAATGAGTGAGGCCTTAGAGGTTTGTTGTGGTAGTAAACTGACATGTTTGTGGGGTGGTTTGAGTTGTTCTTTATTATATGGTACTAGAGGTCTGGTGCACGAAAACTTGTGCACTGGGTGGGGGGGGAGGGCAGTCCCTCAGCCCGGCCTGCCCCCTCTCACAGTCCAGAAGCCCTCAGGGGATGTCCTACTGATGGCTTAGGCCCATTCTCCACGGGGAGCCAGCCTAAGCCATAGTCTGGCCTCCCTCTGCGGGAGGCAACTGGGCTGATCAGTGGAAGGCACAGCTCCCATCAACCCGCTGCTGCTGCCACTGCCAGCCACAGCAGCTGCGAGGCCTGAGCCCCGGGCCTTGTAGCCGCCGGGGCTCACGACTGTTTGAGCCCATGACAGCCCCATGCCTCGCAGCCGCTGTGGTTTTGTCTGGATGGATGTCCGGAAGATGTCTGCCCTAATTAGCATATTACCCTTTTATTGGTATAGATCATATCAGTTTGCCAGTCCAGTAAAGTGGCATCTATTCTTCAGGGATTCATGAGTAATTAACCCATTGTATGCCATAAGCGTCTGTAGACACAAGTGCCACATGCCACGTGCGTCCATAAAAAAAAATGTTTTCCCTAAGTGACAGTCCTGACCAACTTTAAAATCATTTTTCATGAGAATTTTCAGCTGAAAATATTCAAGAACACCCGAATTTTGAATATTATATCTATTTTTATAATATTCATTGCAAATTGATTTTTTTAATTCAAAATATCATGGCGTGTTGGGATGGTTTTTGTTTTGGACGCCTGGTAGTTAACTGGTTAATTTTAGTGCTAAGAGTATCATTCTGCCTTGAATACAGTATAACTCTGTTTCTGAAACATTCTTTTCAGCAAAGTAGAACTTGCTTTGACATCTGATGGCAGGACGATAGTTTGCTACCATCCTTCTGTGGATATTCCGTATGAACACACCAAGGTATGTATGAAAAAATCATATAACTTTAATTTGCTGTTAGAAGTATTCACACTTCCTGTGGTATCTAAAGAAGGATTTCCATGGGGAGCCATGGATGTTTTTTGTTTATTTGTTTCTCAACTGATAAATTGTAGATTGGACTGTACAAATAGAAACATTCTTGAAAACATTTTAATGTTAGAATAAAGTATGTTCTTTCTGAATCCAGATTCACAAATCTCATGATGATAGTATATAACATTAAATAAAATCCTCAAACAAACTAAAATAATAATATGAAATAAAATCCTCAAACATGACTTAAAATTTAGACTTGACTTACTTACAATGATTCTTTTCTCCAGGAAGTATGCCCTTTGATTCTCTAGACCAGGAGTTCTCAACCTGTGGGTTGCGACCCCATTGGGGCTCGAACAACCCTTTCACAGGGGTCGCCTAAGACCATTGGAAAAACACATATATAGTTACATATTGTTTTTGTGATTAATCACTATGCTTTAATTATATTCAATTTGTAACAATGAAAATACATCCTGCATATCAGATATTTACATTATGATTCATAACAGTAGCAAAATTATAGTTATGAAGTAGCAACGAAAATAATTTTATGGTTGGGGGTCACCACAACATGAGGAACTGTATTAAAGGGTCGCAGCATTAGGAAGGTTGAGAACCACTGCTCTAGACCCTGGAAAGTATGTTGTATATAAAGTTCCTAGTCATGTGTAGAAATACCAACGAAGACTGGCTTTAAGAAAGTTAGAATGATTTGTATTTTTGCTTTTCTGGTCATTTATATTTGAATCTAGAGCATGTTGATTATCTTCCATAGATCCATGTAGAAAGATCCTTCTTTTTTTGCTTCTGCCTTGGTATATGTTTTTGAACCAGGAGGTCACAGTTCAATTCCCAGTCAGGGCACATTTGCGGGTTGCAGGTTTGATCCCCAGTAGGTGGTGTGCAGGAGACAATCAATGATTCTTTCTCATCATTGATGTTTCTGTCTTTCTCTCCCTCTCCCTTCCTCTCTCTGAAATCAATAAAAAAAAATATATATATATATTTTTAAAAACTAATATTCTAAAAATGTTTCCAAATTTAGGATTTCTTGATTAGGAAAATAAAGATATTCCACCAGGGGCAAAAAAATAATGATTGGAAAAATAAAGTAAAAATATAAGTACTAGGCAGTTCTTTTTGGTGGTTGATGTAATGGAAATTTTTGAACATCACATTTTAAAAATTCTTAAGAAATTAAGAAAATTCAGGTTGACAGTTACGAATGTTTATGAAGTTGATATTCAGTTTTATTTTAGTTTTTCCTTTTTACTGAAACATTCATGTACCCTTTCTTTGAAGTTGATCAAGAAGATCAAATACTGCCTAATAATCAATTCTGAGTCTGCCAGAGGCTCTTGGTATAGACTTCGAAGAATCCAGTAATTCCTATGTCTTTTATCTGTATGCCTAGAAAACAAAAATCTCTTTTTAATCATATACAGCAGAGAGAATTTGTGATGTATTAGAATTGGGTCTGCTTGGGAGTAGGACCGTAGGCCATGAATATTTATTAACCCTTGAAAATCACTTAACTTCTTGATAATGTTTAAAACATTTGATTTTTAACAATAAGTTTAATAACCTGAAAGAGAGGAAACTGTAGGTTCCATTCCAATATTTGCTGATACCTCTGAGGATCTGATAGTAGCTTGCAAAGACATTTATTAATATTTTACTTTACAAAAAAGAGATGATAAAGTGTCGTAAGGAGCACTTTTTCTTTTTTTTTAAAAAAGTAGGTTTTTATTGATTTCAGAGAGAAAGGAAGAGGGGGAAGGAGAGAGGGGGAGAGAGAGAGAGAGAGAGCGAGAGAGAGAGACATATCAATGATGAGAGATAATCATTTATTAGCCTCCTACGTGACCCACACTGGGTATTGACTGCAGCGTGGCCATGTGCCCTGACTGGGAATCAAACAGTGACTTTTGGGTTCATAGGTGGACCCTCAGCTGGGCAGGAGCACTTTCTCTTTAAAATAAATTTATATAACTTTTTCTGTTTGAGGATATAAAAATAAATGTTAATAGCTACCTACCATTATTGAACTCTGATGGTGAACCTTTTGAGCTCAGCGTGTCAGCATTTTGAAAAACCCTAACTTAACTCTGGTGCCGTGTCACATATAGAAATTTTTTGATATTTGCAACCATAGTAAAACAAAGACTTATATTTTTGATATTTATTTTATATATTTAAATGCCATTTAACAAAGAAAAATCAACCAAAAAAATGAGTTCGCGTGTCACCTCTGACACACGTGTCATCGGTTCGCCATCACTGCTCTATTTTATTTCACTTAATCCTCATCAAGTCTTTATTAGGTATCTATTACTTCTCTGACTTTACAGAAAGGGAAATGAAGAGCTTAAATAACTTGCTTAAGGTTACAGAACTAATAAGTGATAGAATCAGAGGCTGAAGCCCAAGTCCTTTACCTCTTCATTATACATCCTCCTGATTCCCTCCCACACTACATTAAGTGTTTCCTTATTTCTACTTCTGTCAAATTGTTACTTCTAAATCTAACTTTGAAGGCCTTTCATAATCTGGTTTCTTGAGATCCACTTTTTTGTTTGTTTTTAAACCATTAAACGTTTACTATTGTATTTGTTTTTTATTTTATTTTTTAAAATATATTTTTATTGATTTTAGAGAGGAAGGGAGAGGGATAGAGAGATAGAAACATCAATGATGAGAGAGAATCATTGATCGGCTGCCTCCTGCACGCCCCCTACTGGGGATCGAACCCACACCCAGGCTTGTGCCCTTGGCCGGAATCAAACCTGGGACCCTTCAGTCCGCAGGCCGATGCTCTATTCACTGAGCTGAGCCAAACTGGTTAGGGCTGTATTTGTTTTTTAAATGTTTTTATTGATTTGAGAGAGAGAGAGGAAGGGAGAGTGACAGAGAGACAGAAACTTTGATGAGAGAGAAACATCAGTTGGCCGTCCCCTGCATGCCCCTAACTGGGGGGTGGAGCCCAAAACCCAGGCGTGTGCCTTGACCGGGAATAGAACCAGCAGTTTTTTGGTGTAAAGGACAAGAACCAACTAACTGAGTCACACCAGTCAGTGAGATCTTTTTTTTTAAATGACCAATTTATTTTGTGTTCTTACCTATATTTCTTTACTCATAAGGTTTGGTTATCCCTTGTAGAATATATTCTACCCTCTGACAAGTCTCTGATTTGGCTCCCATTCTACTTCGCACTGATATCTTTGTTACTTTGCATTTCTGATAATCTTGTGCCACCTTCATACATTTATATATTGCCTTTTAAAGAGGTCTTATTGTTTCATGTACATAAGCTAAGTAAATGTAAGTGTATGCTAAAACATTCTCAAATTACCATAAAGCATCATTTTTTGGCATTTCAGTCATCTAAACACATGGAAGTTTTTCCTGCTTCCATTATATATAAGAAATTTTCTGCCCTAACTGGTTTGGCTCAGTGGATAGAATGTCGGCCTGTGGACTGAAGGGTCCCAGGTTCGATTCCAGTCAAGGGCATGTACCTTGGTTGGGGGCACATCCCCAGTGGGGGGTGTGCGGGAGGCAGCTGATCGATGTTTCTCTCTCATCGATGTTTCTGACTCTCTATCCCTCTCCCTTCCTCTCTGTAAAAAAATCAATAAAATATATTTAAAAAAAATTAAAAAAACATAAATTTTTTTTTTTTTTTTACACAATTTTCTTTTTATTTATAAGGAAATCAAGTATATACTCACCTTGTCCAGGCTGTCTATCCCCACCTAAGAAATGTAATCTTTACTAAACCAGTCTTCAAACCCACCCCTTTCCCATGCTTTTTACTGGCATTTCTTTTTTTTTTTTCTTAATTTATTTATTTTTTATTTCTTTTAGAGAGAGAGGAAGGGAGAGGGATAGAGAGACAGACACATTGATGAGAGAGAATCATTGATCAGCTACCTCCTGTACACCCCTACTGGGGATCAAGCCTACAACCCCGGGCATGTGCCCTAACTAGGAATTGAACCAGCAGCCTCTTGGTTCATGGGTTGATCCTCAACCACTGAAGCACTCCAGCCAGGCTCTTTTTTTAAATTGAATATATAGGGGTGACATTGGTTAATAAAATTATATAGGTTTCAGATGTACAGTTGTATACTACATCATCTGTATTTTGTGTTCACCACCCAAGGCAAGTCTCAAGAAATGTCCTTTTCAATGAAAGATTTTTCATGTATTTTACTTAAATTTTATTCAAGGTAGAGACTGTAAACTTTGAATTAAAAATAATAATAGGCGCTATTTACAGTTTTAAGAAATAGAAATTAATGTAATAGGTCTTTTTTATTGAGGGGAAAACAGAACTTTAAATAAGAACTTTATTATTGGAAAAGAAAACCAAAACTTGATGTGAGAAGAAAAGTATATATATATATTTTTTTAAAATATATTTTGATTTTTTACAGAGAGGAAGGGAGAGAGATAGAGAGTTAGAAACATCGATGAGAGAGAAACATCGATCAGCTGCCTCCTGCACATCTCCTACTGGGGATGTGCCCACAACCAAGGTACATGCCCTTGACCGGAATCGAACCTGGGACCCTTCAGTCCGCAGGCCGATGCTCTATCCACTGAGCCAAACCGGTTTCGGCAAGAAAAGTATTTCTTATTCTTTAATGAATAATGCAACTAAGTGAAGCTCTGTTCTAATAATTCACCTACCCACCTTGAAGTACTGTAATGAATTCTTGAGAATAATAATTGTTTTATCATAAACTCTATCAAATGCTGGCTAACATTCCTATATTTTGATGCTATTTATTGCTGATTATTTTGTAGCCTATCCCTCGGCCAGATCCTTTGCATAATTATGAAGAAACACAGGATCAAATACTGAAAACCAGATTAGAAGTAAAAGATGAACACTTGGAACAAGGACCCATGATAGAACAACTTAGCAAAATGTTCTTTACTACTAAGCACCGTTGGTATCCTTATGGACAGTAAGTTGTATTTTCTTTTCTTCAACTTGCACTAACACACTGAAAGAACATGTAACTTACCTTGCATTAACAAACTGCTGTATGGGGAAATTAACACAGTATGATTACCTACTATATATATATATTTTTTTTTCATTGAGGTATAATTGATATTAATTTCAGGCATACAGCATAATGATTTAATACATATATCATATTTTCTTTATCCATTCATTCATTGATGTACACTTAGACTATTTCCATGTCTTGGCTATTATAAATAAAAATGCTGCAAAGAACATAGGGGGTATATATCTTTTTGAATTAGTGGTTTTGTTTTCTTTGGCTAAGTATCCGAAAGTATCCAGAAATTTCCCTCCCCCTCCTCCCCTCTCTTCTCTTTCCCCTCCCCCTCCTCCTCAAAAATCAATGAACATGTTCTTGGGTGAGGATTAAAATATTTTTGTTTTCATTCTCTGATAGTCATTTAACGTATTGTTTTTATCTTCCTGATAATTTATTTTGTTTTGATCCCTTAATCCAGCGGTTCTCAACCTGTGGGTCTCGACCCCTTTTGGAGTCGAATGACCCTTTCACAGGGGTCGCCTAAGACCATTGGAAAACACATATATAATTACATATTGTTTTTGTGATTAATCACTATGCTTTAATTATGTTCAATTTGTAACAATGAAAATACATCCTGCATATCAGATATTTACATTATGATTCATAACAGTAGCAAAATTAACAGTAATGAAGTAGCAACGAAAATAATTTTATGGTTGGGGTCACCACAACCTGAGGAACTGTATTAAAGGGTCGAGGCATTAGGAAGGTTGAGAACCACTGCCTTAATCCATTTCTTTAACAGATTTTGTTGCAAAAAAACAAAACTAGGGTACACAGCAAATAATAGGGCAGTATATAGTGTTCTCAATTCCTTTAGTAGTCTACAATTGCCCCTCTGTTTGTTTGTAAGTGCTAACATTTTATTACATTGATTCTGACCCCTATTTGATTCTAGCTTTAATGTTTTCTTCTCTCTCTTTCTTCTTCTCTCTCTCTCCGCTACCAAAATTATGAGCTTGCTTTTTTCATTGTTTATGTTTGTTTTTATTCACTGTGTCCACCAATAACCAGCAGTGGACTGGCATGGCACGTTTATGGCTCAACATGCTGTGGGATTAATGAAAATATATTTATTGAGATGTTCTAAGTGCTAGATAATCAGAAGCACAATCCTTATTTTCAAGTTGTTTATTGGCAAGGAGGAAATGGAGAGTAAAAAACAGAGTGGTTGAACTTTGAATTAAGCCATGGGGAATGGGGAAAAGGCTCCACTGGCAGAGAAAATAGCATGTGTTAGAATGTACTGGGGAATTTGCAAGTAGTAGAACTTGGATAAGACCCAAAATATGAAAAGGGAATGTAGGAAGGGCCTTATGAAGGATTTTATGTTGTGCTGAGGAGTTTATATCATATTTTCATTGCCAAATTTTAAGAAGCAAACTGACATGCCCAACTTTTGTACATTAGAAAATCATTAACAAGGCTCTGGGATAAGGTGATATGTAGAAAGGTTGGAGTCAGAGACCCATTAAGGAACTATTGTAATAGTCCAGGTAAGAAATGTTGAAGATATACCTGACCGGTGTGATTCAGTGGTTAGGCATCCACCTATGAACCAGGAGGTCAGGGTTGGATTCCTGGTCAGGGCACATATCTGGGTTATGGGCTTGATCCCCAGTATGGGGCGTGCAGGAGGCAGCCAATCAATGATTCTCATCATTGATATTTCTATCTCTCCCTCTTCCTTCCTCTCTGAAATCAAAATATAATGTATGTATATTATATATATATTTAAAAGACTGCTTTGGCTATTAGAGTCCTTTTGAATTTCCATATAACTTTTAGGATTTTTTCTATATCTGTGGAAAATGCCATTGATATTTTGATAGAGATTACATTGAACCTATAGATTACTTTGGCTATTATGGACATTTTAATGATGTTAATTCTTCCCAACCGTGAGCAAGGTATGTGTTTCTATTTAGTTAAATCTTCAATTTCTGCCCTGGTTGGTGTGACCCACTTGGTTGAGTGTCATCCCATGCACTGAAAGGTTGCTGGTTTGATTCCTGGCCAGGGCACAAGCCATAGTTGTGGGCTTGTAGGAGGTAGCCTATTGATGCTTCCCTCTCTCACATTGATATTTCACTCTTTCCCTCTTCCTTCCTCTCTCTAAAAAAGAAAAAAAATACAATAAAAGTCTTCAGTTTCTTCAGTCTCTTACAATTTTCTAAGTACAGTCTTTTACCATCTTGGTTAAATTTATCCCTAGGTTTTTTGGCGCAATTGTAAGTGGGATTGTTTTCTTTTTTCTTTTATTTTCTTCTTTATTTTATTTTTTAAGTTTTTATTGAATTTAGGGAATGTTTTCTTGATTTCTCTTTCTGACAGTTTGTTATTGGTGTATAAAAATACAACTGGCCTGGCCGGTGTGGCTCAGTGGTTGAGTGTTGACCTATGAACCAGGAGGTTTCAGTTCGATTCCCAGTCAGGGCACATGTTGATTGCATCCCCAGTAGGGGATATGCAGGAGGCAGCCAATCAATGATTCTCTGTCATCATTGATGTTTCTCTGTCTCCCTCCCCCCCCTTCCTCTCTCTGAAATCCATAAAAACATTTAAAAATGCAACCAATTTCTGAATATTAGTTTTGTATCCTGGTACTTTACTGAATTTATTTATTCTAGTAGTTTTTTGGTGGAATCTTTAGGGCTCTCTATATACAGTATCTTGTCACTTGCAAATGACAGTTTTACTTCTTCTTTTCCAGGTTGGATGCCTTTTATTTCTTTTTCTTGTCTCATTGCTATGGCTAGTACTCCAGTACTATCTATATTAATAAAAGGGTAATATGCTAATTAGACTAGGAGACCTTCTGGACAAAGCCATGATGATGATAGCCGGGCTGAGGCAGAGGAGGTTAGGGGTGACCAGGAGGGAAGGGCAGTTGGGGGTGGTCAGGCTGGCGGGGAGGCAGTTGGGGGCAATCAGGTCAGCAGGGGGGGCCAGTTGGGGGCGATCAGGCCAGCAGGGGGGCATTTGGGGGTGAGCAGGCTGGTGAGGGGGGCAGTAGGGGGCAATCAGGCTGGCAAGGTGAGGCAGTTGGGGGCGAGAAGGCTGGCGGGGGCGGCAATTGGGGGCAAACAGGCTGGCAGGCAGAGTGGTTAGGGGCGATCAGGCAGGCAGGCAGGTGAACAGTTAGGAGCCAGCAGTCCCAGATTGTGGGACTCACAGGGATCGGGCCTAAACCGGCAGTTGGACATCCCCCAAAGGGTCTCAGATTGGAGAGGGTGCAGGCCGGGCTGAGGGAGAATTCCCCCACTCCCCCCACCCCCGTGCACGAATTTCATGCACTGGGCCACTAGTGTTGAATAAAACTTATAAAGATGAATATCCTTGTCTTGTTCCTGACTTTGCTCTAGATTTTTTTCTTGTCTCAGGAATGCATCTTCTGTTTTGTGATTTTCCATAAGACCTCTAACACAATATTTTTAGTACAATGTGTGGGTGCTAAGTTTTGGTGTGATGGAATATT
Source organism: Myotis yumanensis (assembly GCF_028538775.1). Classification (NCBI taxonomy): domain Eukaryota; kingdom Metazoa; phylum Chordata; class Mammalia; order Chiroptera; family Vespertilionidae; genus Myotis; species Myotis yumanensis. The sequence continues at coordinate 125,614,926 of NW_027223754.1, read as the reverse complement.
GTCTTACCTAATTATCTTCACACCATCTTGAAGTTGTTCAATTTCTTTTTGAAATAGTAGTTTATTTACAGTAGTCTTCGTGATGGCCAACTGGTAAATGTCCCAGTGGTTCTTAGAAGTTTTATTCCCAGAGTTCAGCTATCAAGTTATGTGGGTTCAAGCCTAGCTGATAAGCTGCTGTCCAGGTTGGGGGTCTCTGCCACAGAGAGGGGCCTTGTAGAGCTCTCTTTATTGCCTCAATTCTATGGACATCCTTGCCCTTTTGAAGGGAGGAGGCTGGGACTTGAAACTGGGCTCTTGTTTCCACGACTGGACCAGCCCAGGACCTGGCTGATGGAAGCCCATAGGTCCTAGAAACTAAGTTCTTATGGTTTATGGCTTGTGGTAAAAAGAGCAAATGTGTTATTTTGCATTTTCAGGAAACTTATATTGATGTTTTCTTAAGTTGCATCAAATGAGCATATAAGCAATGTCCCTTTGAAAAGAGGTTTAAAACCTTTCAGGTGCCCTGCCCTGACTCTTCCGTTTTCTCTTCCCATTCATTAACCACTGTCCTTTGTATGCCAGTGTCTCTGAGATGTCTCTAGGGGAAAGATGGGTAAGAGACAACTTTGTTGATGCCATTCTTTCTTATAGTGCCTCCTTCCAAACCACAGTTAGGTTATTTGCCAGACTACCTCTCATGGTTTGTTTTCCATTGGCCTGGCCTCTGCTGGGCAAATCAGAGTTGGGATTGGAGGCCCCCTACCTCAACTTTTAGACCTACTTTTTTATATATGTTGGGTCTCCTGTTAAAAAGAGATTCTTATTTTAAACCTTTAAAAGTAAAAAAAACAACAAAAAAAAACCATAAGAAAATTTATGTGGGTTCATCTAATTTCCATTTGATCTAGGAAGGTCACAAAGGTGTTCCTCATTATCTGATTCTTAATCAAGGTCAGCAAAAGATTTATGATCCCAAGGTGTTGCCCCACCTCATTCAGTCATAAAATACCTGCATGTAGTTATTGGCCTCACCCAAGGTGGGTGGGTGGGAGTGTAGGTAGTATGACTGTACAGAATTGATGCTGAAATAGTGGTCATTAAACGTTGGTGAGTAGGTTATCTGAAGTAAAAATTGTTACTGCTAAATCTGTGAATTGGATTTTGCTTTTTCCTGATTCTAGTGATTTATTTTAGGAGGCAATTCAGAGTCTTAGATTTGGGCTTTATACTGAGACTGAGTGCTAGAACTGTTTGAATTGTTAGTGTGGGAAATGACTAATGAAGAAATCCAGGACAGTGGGTTTGGGGTTAAATTGAACTTTTAGTTTCCTTCCCTCTGCCTTTGCCTGAATTACTTTTTTTTTTTATTCAATTCTGCAAAGTTTGATTTAAAAAAATAACATTAATATCCATGAGGCTCCTGCTGCTTCCTGTTTGATGACATCAGAGATAATGAAAACAAATTAAACTGGCTTAGCTATTACATTATATTTACTTTGAAGTCATGAAACTTCGAACATGAACATATTCTTTGAAAGGTACTGCTTATGTACTAGTAATCCATTTGTTTTGTACTGCTTGCAGTAATTTGCTTTTGTTAGCCACTCTAACTAGTTTTTGAGGACATGATTCTGAGTTTCTTTGCTCTTCACAGCTAACTGAGGTATCTCTTGTTGGCCTTTAGTGTTGCCAGTATCTGTGCACAAGTTCCTCTTGAGTCTTCTTCAGTTGGCATGAAAGAAATCAAAAGTGATGGAGCATTCCTTACAGTATAAGTATTTCCAGAATACATCATTTAGCAGTGTTAACAGAGTTCCTGCAGGTTGTATTTGAGCATGTTATTTTTCTCATTAATTCAACCTTAACTTTGTTGAAACTCTTATATTTCTAAAGTTCATATATTACCTTAGTTTTTCTTGCTGATGCCCTGATTCCTTTTCATCTCCCCTATCTCTAAATTTTTGAGTACCGTAGGATCAGTTCTTGGATCTCTCCTCGTTTCTGTCTGATTCTTTAAGACAGTGATCTTATCCAGACTCATGGCTTTTAAGTACCATCAGAATGCTAATGGATTCCAAATCTATCTCTGGTCACTTCTCCTCTGATCTACAGACCTGTTTGTCAGTCTCCTAATAGGTATCCCTAACTTACTGTGTCTATAACTGTACTTCTGCTGGTCCCCCACAAACCAGCTTCTTCTTTAGCCTTCCCTATCTATGTTAATGCCATATCCATTCTTTTAATTGCTTGGCCAGAAACCTTGGTGCCACTCTTGGCTGTTCTCCATCTCACACTCCACATCTTGTTTATCAGCAAATCCTGTTAGCTTTGTCTCCAAAATGTATCCCATTTGACCGCTTATCACCTCTTCCTCTGCCACCATCTCTTGCCTGGCTTATTATGTATAGTGCTGTTCCTGTTTCTGCTTTCGCTTCCCTGTAGTATATTCTTAGTACATAGCCAGAGTAACCCTGTTAAAGCTTCTGTTAGTTCTTATAATTTTTCTCTTGAAAACCCTGCAACTGCTTCCCATCTCACTCAGAGAAAAGCTATAGGCCTTAACTAGTACCTACCAGAACCTACATAATCTGACCCCATTACCTTTCTACCTTCATTTCCTACTGATCCTTTCCTTGTTTACTCTGTTCCAGCCATATGGCCTCTTAACATGCCCTTCCTTTCACCTCAAAGCCATTGTACTTGCTGTTCACTGTGTAAAAAGCTCTTCCTGCTGATATCAGCAAAGCTAGCTCTCTCGCTTCCTTCAGGTTTTTACTCACTATAGCCTTCCCTGGCCAACTTATTTATTTTGTTTTCTGCATTGGAATGTAATCTTCATGAGGGTGGGGGGTTTGTCTTGTCTTGTACACTACAGAATCCTTAGCACCTAGAAGTAGTACCTGGCACATAGTAGATACTTACATTTAAAAATGAATGAACAGATGAACGAGTGAATGATTCTGATTATTTTCTTTAAATTTATTGGGGTAACATTGGTTAATAACATAAATTTCATGTGTACAACTTTATAATACATCTCTATATTACATTGTGTGCTCATAAATATGAAAGTAGTAAGTAAAATAGCTCCACTAAATGTAAAGTGGATAGAAAGGATTGGAAGAAGGCTATATGGAAGATAAGACGGATCTGGAAAGTAATTCTAAATTTCTGAAATGTAGAGCAATCCTATAAATGTACAAATAACAATACAGTTTTATTTAAATAGCTAGTTTAATATTTTCCATGGAGGAAACAAATATTAGCTGGTATCATTAGTAGGAAACAAATTTGGGAATTAGCTGCAGTGTGAACCAGGAGGTAAAGTTTTACTCTGGATTAAAAATTGTGGACAAATATTCTAGATATCACTGAGTCATTATGTAATTTAAGAAGGGTAATCATATACCTATTGATTTGCCAGGAGCACTCTCAGCTTAACTCTTTTGTTATTATAGGGTGGGTTTTATTCTCTAAAGGGTCTTACCCTGGATGATAAGTTATAAAGATACTCTAAAATTAATGTACTTATTTCTGGTTAGTGATTGTAGCACATAATGAAAATCCATGCATGATAAATCATCTATAAATGCTATTGGACTATTTGACATTGAGCATATTTTAGAACTTGACTTTGTTAGGTTTAGGGCTATCAGGGTCTCAAGCATTTTGAAGTCACTCTTGAATAGTGAAAATAGTTGAGCAATGTAAAAGCTGGATCACATTTAGTATTTTTTTAAAAATATATATTTTATTGATTTTTTACAGAGAAGAAGGGAGGGGAGAGGGATAGAGAGTTAGAAACATCGATGAGAGAGAAACATTGATCAGCTGCCTCCTGCACACCTCCTACTGGGGATGTGCCCACAACCAAGGTACATGCCCTTGACTGGAATCAAACCTGGGACCCTTCAGTCCACAGGCTGACGCTCTATCCACTGAGCCAAACCGATTAGGGCACATTTAGCATTTTTAGTACCACAGACTTCATTGAGAATTTGATGAAACATGTGAATCCATTTCCCAGAAAAATGCATATTCTAAATTTTATAAATAATTTTAAAAAGTTTATGATTTCCCAAACCCCTGCTGCATTGAGTGAATACCTTTTGGGGATTCTGTTGCATTAGTACTGTGCCAATATAAGTACATGTAGAAATGGTTACATAAATGATTTGCTATACGTATTTTTTTTATTTAATTTTTTTCTATTATAGTTGACATTCAATATTATATTAGCTTCAGGTGTATAGCATAGTGATTTATGTAACTTACAAAATGATCCCTCCTAATAAGTGTTGTAGTACCTACCTGGCACCATGCATAATTATTACAGTATTATTGACTGTATTCCCTATGCTATACTTTACATCCCTGTTACTATTTTGTAACTCTCAGTTTGTACTTCTTAATCCCTTCACCTTTTTCACCCAGCTCCCCAACTTTCCTCTCATTTGTTCTCTGTGAGTGTATTTCTGTTTTGTTTATTTTGTTTTTTTAAATTCCACATATATATAAGTGGAATTGTACGATATTTGTCTTTCTCTGGCTGACTTATTTCACTTAGCATAATACCCTCTAGGTTCATCCATGTTGTCACAGATAAGGTGTATGTACTATTCTGTAACTTAATGTTCCTTGTTAGTATATATAGATGTACTTACTTCTTTTCAAATTAATTTATAAATTTCACAAATTTTTAATTTTTTAAAATAGTTTATTGAATTTTAGAGAGAGAGGAAGGGAGAGAGAGAGAAACATCAATGAGAAAGTGCAACATTGATAGATGGGCAGCCACCTGCACGCCCCCTACTGGGGACCAAGCCCACAACCCATGTATGTGTCCTGTCCAGGAATCAAATTGGCAGCCTTTCAGTACACACTGGCCAAGGCTATATTTCACAAATAGTTAAAAAAAGTCAACATCAGAAAAAATGTATAGGAAAGTTGCTTATATGAAATCTTAAAATAAGCAAAAAATGCTTTTGATATCTTTTTTGTTGTTGTTAATCCTCACCCAAGGATATTTTTTCCATTGATGTCTAGAGAGAGTGGAAGGGAGGGAGGAGAGGGAGAGAGAGAGAGAGAGGAGAGAGAGACAGAAAGAGGGGGAGAGAGAGAGAATGAGAGAGAGAGAGAGAGAAACATAGATTTGAAAGAGACACATGAGTCACATCCTGACTGGGGATCGAACCTGCAACCCAGGTACATGGCCTTGACTGGTAATCGAATCTGTGACCCTTTGTTCTGCAGGCTGACACTGTAACCACTGAGTAAAGCAGGCCAGAGCTGCTTTTGATATCTTAATCATCACAACTAAAGAGCATAAGATACATGTATCATCATTTATGGTATAGAAATCCTTACATTGTATTTTTTTCATATTAGATTTAAAAAGTTAAGAAAACAACCTTACTCAGATCAACTTGCCAAAATCTGGCTTTAGGGGAATTTTTTTGAAGATAACTCATCAACAAAAACCACATATACTCTGCAGAAATTTTCTTAATAGAGAAAATAAGGTAATGCAGAGAAGCAAAAAGAATTCTTCATGGTGAAATTACTCAAAGATGATCACTGCTAACAATGCATTTTATTTTACTTTGTATCTATACATAAGTTGTGTTAGTTTGCTTTATATGGTTTTATTTATACTGTAATTTAAATTTGCATCCTGTATCTCCCCCTGCCCCAATTAAAATTTTAACTACTTTTCTATATTGCTTTAGGATAGATTTCCAGAAGAGGAATTACTAGATCAAAAGTTATGACTGTTTAAAAGTGAAAAAATATATATATTGCTAATACTGCTTTTCAAAAATATTTTACCAGTTAATACTTCAATCAGTCAGGCCTAATATTGCTTATTTCACCACTCCAGTGCTTAGATTGGGCAGTATGAATTTTAAAATATTTGTAATTGCAAACAATAAAAGTTTCCTCGCTGTTTTAATTTTCATTTCTTCCATATTTTGTGATATTGCACATTTTTCCATAAATGGATTACTAACTGTATCCTAGTGTATATTAAAACATACTTTTGCAGCTTGAGCCCTCCATTTAGAAGAAAAAATCCCTTTTCAAATAAAACTTTAATAGAGCATGTTGACAATGTGCTTTCTTTATTATAAAGATAATTTTTAGTTAATTATTAGGTTTTAACAATCATCCAGGTTGCCATATTGAAGTTATCGTCAAGATCTGAATGAAGATTTTCCAAAGTGTTTAATTAATAGAAAACAATTTATACTCTGGGGAAATGTGGCTTATTAAGAACTAAATGAGATATAGCTAACGCATATGTATGTAGTTTGATTTCATTGAGTACTAATTAATAGATGGCAAAATAATAATAGAAATTTGATATTTCTGTCAGAAACACTTTTACTAAAATAAATTATCTTAAATATTTTTTTCTTTTCAAGGTATCATACACGTCGTAGGAAACTGAATCCTCCAAAAGACAGATGATGTTGAGGTTTTCAGTAAAATGCTGTCCTGTTCTCATTTGCCATTTGAGAAAATGCAATCAGATATATTCACTACTATGTTATATAGTAAAATAATAATAAAATGTCTTTTCATCCATTAGAATGTGTATTTCTTTATATATATTAATTCTGGATTTGACCTTCTTATTTAGAGAAACCTACTTTATTTTCCTTTGAGATATTAGTCTTCTATTTATTTTTATGTGACTAGTATGATGAAATATTCTACATTATCAGCCACATATTGTTAGTAGAGTAAATATTAAAAATGTGCATGGTTTCCTTCTGAAGATTTTAAAATTGGCTTTAAAATGAAACTCAGAAAGTCTACTCAGAAAACATTTTATGTTTGGGAGCGAGGGGGTTGGCATCTAGGATATAATTAAATTAGTTACACTTAAATCAGTTACTACTATCTACTAGGTCCTTTACATACATCATTATTAAATTCTCACAATAATTCTCTGAAGAAAGAGCATCATCCTCATTTTATAGATAACGGACACTAAGTGACCTACCTACCTAGCAAGTGGAAGAGCCAGGATCCAAACTGGTCAGTCTCCAAAGCTTTTTTACAGTGCATCATAACAAAGGGTGTTTTCTTTCACCCAGGAATGTACTTTCCTATAAAGACTATATTACGTAGATTGCTTGAAATTTTTTTTAGCTGTTTTAAATTTATGCTAGCTTTGGAACACATGCAATCAATATCACTAACCTAGTGTTATGAGAATGTTAATAGTATATCCTGCTGTTTTTTGTCACTACTGGCTTATACAAGGGTGGGCAAAAGTAGGTTTATAGTTGTTCATATGGAAAGTAACACAATAATCTATGCTAATAATAGAGGAATATGCAAATTAGCTGGGACACTGTAACATTATGACCATACAGCAGGGACCTGAGGCTGCATGGCACCTGGCCGGGGCAAGGGATCTCAGGCCGCGTCCCCACCCTGCGGGGCTTTACGGTGGACCTCAGGCCGCGCCCCTTGCCTGGTGCCCGGTGGGGCTTGACAGGGATCTCAGACTGCATCCCCTGCCCCTGTGCCATTCCAGGAGACTTCAGGCTATGCCCTCTGCCCCAGTGCCAGGCCGGGAGACCTCAGACTGCACCCCCCTGCCCGGCAGGGCTTGACGGCGGACCAGGCTGCACCCCTCACCCGGCACCCAGTGGGGCTTAACAGGGACTTCAGGCCGAGCTCCCTGCCTGGCGGGGCTTGACGGGGGACCTCAGGCTGCGCCCCCCGCCCCAGCACTAGGCCAGAGAACCTGAGGCTGTGCGCCCCCCACCCGGAGGGGCTTGATGGGGGTGGGGCTGGCCGGGTCTTGGTCTCACCCAATGGAGGTGGGACCAGCTGGGTCTGGGTCTCCTGCGTTTTCGAAGCACGTGCAGGTGGTGGGCGGGGACTTGACGAACCTTTTGAGCTCGTCGTGTCAGCATTTTGAAAAACCCTAACTTAACTCTGGTGCTGTGTCACATATAGAAATTTTTTGATATTTGCAACCATAGTAAAACAAAGACTTACATTTTTGATATTTATTTTATATATTTAAATGCCATTTAACAAAGAAAAATCAACCAAAAAAATGAGTTCACGTGTCACCTCTGACACGCGTGTCATAGGTTCGCCATCACTGCTCTAGGTCCTGCGGTGTGCACCAGACTCTGACAGGAGGAAGATTTTCATATACATTTTACTAATTTTCTTTCATCTCTAACACTTCTATTATAGAGAAAGGGCAAATAACAATATTAAAATATTTCCTCTAATTCCCTTTTAATGTTCACAAATTTCGTGCACCGGGCCACTAGTCTATAGATAAAAAAAGCCAGTGACTGGAATGCCATAAGACCAGAACGATCGGTCGCTATGACACCTACTGCAGCCAGCAAACTGACCTGATTGGGGGGCGGGGCCAGCAGCCAACCCCCACGGCCCTTCCCCCAGGCCAGCTCTACCCCATTGCCCACAGCCCCTCCCCACGGCCGGTCCCCCCCGATCAGCCCCCACCACCCTATCGGCCTGTGGCCCCTCCCCCCAGCCACCTCTGCCCCGATCGCCTCCCCCCCCCCCCATACCAATCGGGAGTGGGGCTGGCCAGCCAACCTCCCACGGCCCCTCCCCCAGCTGCTGACCCCTGATCGGCTCACCCCACCCCATTCGAGGGCGGGACCAGATGGCCCACAGGCCCTCCCCATGGCCGACCCCACCCCCAATAAACCCCTTCACCCCAATCAGTGGTGGGGCCCGCTGGCCAATCACCCACAGCACCTCCCCCCATCCTGCCCAGCCCTGATCGGGCTCTGATCTGTGTGGGCTGGCCGGACACCTCCCGCCATCTCCTCCTCCTGACAGGCCCAGCCCCAATCCGCCCCAATTGGGGCTGGGCTGGCCAGAGCCCACCTGTGCACGAATTCGTGCACTGGGCCTCTAGTTAATAAATAATAATACAAGAATAAACTGTTTCACATACTCACTGTAAACCTACTTTTGTCTCACTGTATATGGACCTTAATAGCATTGCTGCCCCTGTGATTTCTATTTAGGAGGTGAGGAATCCTATTAGAGGGTGAAAGGTACTTTATTAAAACTTCTAAAATATTTGTGAAGTTTTGAAAATTCATGTGAAAAATGATTTTACATTCAAAGTCTATTTAATTCTTTTAATAAAACTAGCTGAGGTTCAGGTGTTCAGTAAAATGTAAGGAATAGTGAATAGGAAAGGAAATAATGACCACTGTTACCAAAAGGAAATATTTTAAAGTAGTTTACTTTTTTTCATTAACATATTATTAATTTGGGGGGAAAGATGAAAGGAAAAAAAGTTGATAGAATTTGGTAATTAGAAATATTTACCAGTCATGTTTGATCACATATCTTTGAAAAATAGTTTGGGTTTTTTAAGGTTGATTTATATCTAATGTTTTATACAGCTTGAGCTATGCCATGTTATAAAAGTAGAAAGAATTACAAACTAATTAAATGACATTTCTTTTTTCTTCAAGTACAAAGAGCTACTAAGAGATTATTCAACTGGAAATTTCTCAAACCACACATTCATATATCAATGCTTTGGAGAATTAACTTTCTTTTTTTTTTTAAAAGGTATATTTTTATTGATTTCAGAGAGGAAGGGAGAAGGTGAGAGAGATGGAAACATCAATGATGAGAGAGAATCATTGATTGGCTGCCTCCCGCACAACCCCACTGGGGATTGAGCCTGCAACTGGGCATGTGCCCTTGACCAGAATTGAACCTGGGACCCTTCAGTCTGTAGGCCAATGCTCTATCCACTGAGCCAAACTGGCCAGGGCTAGCTTTGATTTTTATTATACTGGAAATACACATTAACACTGTAGTTCCTAGAATTTTGCTTTTCATAGGTTGCTCATTTTTATTTGCTAAATAAGTACATATTCTATTACCAACACCACCACCCCTCTGCTCCTTCTATTCCCCACTAACACTAGCATTATTTAGTCATTATGAAAGATCCACATGTTAGTCTGTTGTTTTTTTCCCAGATACTTAAAAATTACATAAGGTGGGACACCTATTTTAACAGAATAAATTTTGTTTCATGAAAAAATCGCTCCCCAGTCCTTGTTCCCATATTTCCATTGTGGAGGTGGATTAACACACCTCAAATTGATAAAAAGGGCTCTGGCTGTTGTGGCTGTTGGTTGGCTATCATCATATGCACCAAAGGTTGCTGGTTCAATTCATGGTTAAGGGCACATGCCGGAGTTGTAGCTGTGATCCCTGGCAGGGAGCATGCAGGAGGCAGCAAATTGATGTTATGCTCTCACATCAATGTTTCTCTTCCTCTCCAAATATCAATAAACTATACTTTAAAAAAAAATTGATAAAGAGCATTGTTGGTGAAACCAACAGAAGGCATTCTCACATGGGTTCAATTGGAACACGCATTACCCAATGGTAGTCGCTTTAGTGTGCTTAATAAACAGAAAATATTTGGATATTCTTTAGGTAAGAATGACTAATAGAGTAAATAGCAGTAGTAAAATTAAGTGTTGAAATAATTTGAGGCCATTATTCAGTCTTCTGATCTAGTCATCAAGCTTTTATTAAATCCCTAATACATGTGAGTAGTCATACTTTTTGCTAGGCCAATAGCAAAATATAGACCCTTATTAGGGATGATAGTATCTACCTAACTAGCATATATTGAGATACTTAATTTTTCTAATGACATTGTTTTTTTAAAACCATGAGTGTAATATAATGCATCATTATTTTTAAAAGTTGGAGACTAAATAAATAAAAATTACCCATAATTGTCCAATACAAAGATAATACTTAACATTTTTGCTTACATTTTTCCCTTTGTTTCACTACATAAATATACTTCAAAAAAGTAAAATATGCCCGGCTGGTGTTGCACAGTGATTGAGTGTTGACCCATGCACCAGGAAGTTGCAGGTTTGATTCCCAGTCAGGGCACATGCCCAGGTTTCAGGCTTGAACCAAGAAGGGGGCGTGCAGGGCAGCAATTGATGTTTTGATGTTTCTATGTTTCTATCTCTCACTCTCAAATCAGTAAAAACATATTTTAAAATTCCTATATAATCAAGATGCAATATGCAAATTGACTGTCACACCCTCACACAAGATGGCAGCCGCCATGTTATCACAAGATGGCCGCCACAAGATGGCCCACAAGGGAGGGCAGTTGTGGGTGACCAGGCCTGCAGAGGAGGGCAGTTAGGGGTGACAAGGTCAGCAGGGGAGGGCAGTTAGGGGCGACCAGGTCAGCAGGGGAGGGCAGTTAGGGGTGACCAGGTCAGCAGGGGAGGGCAGTTGGGGGAGATTGGGCAGGCAGGGGAGCAGTTAGGTGTCAATCAGGCTGGCAGGGGAGTGGTTAGGGGGTGGTCAGACTGGCAGGCAGAAGCAGTTAGGGGCAATCAGGCAGGCAGGCAAGCAGTTGGGAGCCAGCAGTCCTGGATTGTGAGAGGGATCCCAGATTGGAGAGGGTGAAGGCTGGCCTGAGGGACACGCCCCCCTCCTCAGTGCACGAACTTCATGCACCGGGCCTCTAGTAAGAAAATAAAAAGAAATAGTATTTATTATGCATGCTAGTTGTAACTTGTTTTTTTCATTGAATATCATGATTGTTTTTGCCATATCATTAGATACTCTGATTTAATGGATGCATATTATTTTATTATCTGGCTTATCATAATTTAATTAACTCCCTACTGTTGAACATAATCATTGTTTCTGTTTGTTTCTTATTTTAACCCTTTGCGGTCCAATTTTATTTTTGGAATTCTAACAGTCTGGTCCAAAGTAATTGACAGGATTGAATGTTGAACTGGTTTGCGGTGTTGACCTCAGCCTCAATGTTGGACCTGTTCCTAGTGCCTGGTCTGTCGAATCAGCCTCCACATTGGACCGAAAAGGGTTAAATAATGCTGTTATTAACAATCTGGTGGATACCTCGTCTTTTTTTAAAGATTTTATTTTTACAGCAGTTTTAGGTTCATAGCAAAACTGAGCAGAAGAGATATCCTATGTCCCCACACATTATCACCACTTTTTACTAGAGTGATATATCTGTTACAATTGATATACTTACATTAAACACATCATCACCCAGAGTTCATAGGTTAAATTAAATTCATTTTTGGAGTTGTATACTCTATGGGGTTTGACAAATGTAGAATGGCATGTATCTACCATTATAGTATCATACAGAATAGTTTCACTGCTCTAAAAATCCTATTTATTCCCTTTTTCCTCCCTACCCTTGATAAACACTGATTTTTTTTGTTGTCTCCGTAGTCTTGCCTTTCTATAATGTTTATGTTGGACTCATGGTATGTAGCATTTCAGATTGGCTTCTTTCACTTAGTAATATGCATTTAAGGTTCCTCTATATTTTTTGAAGGCTTGATAACTCATTTCTTTTTAGTGCTGAGTAATAATTCCATTGTATGGATGTACCATCATTTATTTGACCATGTATTTTGAATGATAGCCTTGCTGGATATAGTAATCTTGGTTTCGAATCCTTGCTTTCCATTACCTTGAGTACTTCATGCCATTCCCTTCTGGCCTGTAGAGTTTATCAGTTCATCTACTGAGGACATTTTGGGTTGCATCCAAATTTGGTACTTGTGAATAAAGCTGCTATTAATATCCATGTTCAGATTTTTGGACATAAGTTTTCAATTTCTTTGAGCAAATACTAAGGAGCATGATTGCTGGATTATATGGGAAGAGTATGTTTAGTTTTGTAAGGAACTGTCAGACTCTCACAAAGTGGCTGGCCCATTTTTTATTCATTCATACCAGCAATGATTGAGAGTTCCTGTTGCTCCACATCGTCATCAGTCAGTATTTAGTGGTGTAAGCGTTTTGGATATTGGCCACTCTGATCAGGAATCGAACCGTGACCTCCTGGTTCATAGGTCAACACCCTTAGCCACACCAGCTGGGTAGAATAACTTTTTTTTAAAGTTTTTTTAATTAAAAAAAAGATTTTAAATATAATAATGTTACATCTGATAAACCTTAATATCTCAAGAAAAGCTATCTTAAATATAATAATATTACATGCAATAAACATTAATATTTCAAGAATAAAAGGATTTTAAATATAATAATATTACCCAAACTGTACTAACATAGTATATCACAAAAGTTGTAGGAAATATTAAAAATCTGCAAATAATAGGATTACTTCTATTATATTCTAGTATATATTTCCCCCCCTCTGACTCTATTTTTGTTCATGAGTTTATGTTGTTCATTTTATTCCACAAATGAGTGAGATCATATGATATTTATCTTTCTCTGACTGGGTTATTTCACTCAGCATGATGCTTTTAAAGTCTATTTTGTCGGATGTGAGTATTGCTACTTCAGCTTTTTCTTTTCCATTTTCATGGAAAATTTTTTTCCATCCCTTCACTTTCATCCTGTGTGTATCTTTTGTTTTGAGGTGGGTCTCTTGTAGACAGCATATAGTTGGGTCATGTTTTTGTATCCATTCTGCTACCCTACACCTTTTGATTGGACCATTTAATCCATTTATATTTAGGGTTATTTTTGAGAGGTACTCATTTATAGCCATTTTAATTCTGTATGGCTAGGTTTCTCTCTCTGTTTCTTCTTCTCAGCAATCCCTTACAGCAATCCCTTTAGCATTTCTTGTAATGCTGGCTTGGTGGTGAACTCCTTTAGCCTTTTTTTGTCTGGAAAGTTCTTTATTTGACCATGTATTTTGAATGATAGCCTTGCTGGATATAGTAATCTTGGTTTCGAATCCTTGCTTTCCATTACCTTGAGTACTTCATGCCATTCCCTTCTGGCCTGTAGAGTTTCTGATGAGAAATCAGGTGTTAGCCTTATCGATCAGGCAAAGACTCAAAGCCTCCAGAGAATGCCTCTGTCTACAGACTAATACAGTGATGGCAAACCTTTTGAACTCTGCGTGTCAGTATTTTGAAAAACCCTAACTTAACTTTGGTGCTGTGTCACATATAGAAATTTTTTGATGTTTGCAACCATAGTAAAACAAAGACTTATGTTTTTTGATATTTATTTTACATATTTAAATGCCATTTAGCAAAGAAAAATCAACCAAAAAAATGAGTTCGTGTGTCACCTCTGACACGCGTGTCATAGGTTCACCATCACTGGACTAATAGGATTCTGACTTGAATTGCCCCCAGGCAGTCATCCTCACGTGTAACCAGAGTTTTGTCAACAGGATGGGGCAGTGCTTCTGCCTGGAGGCTAATTGTTATTTTGAAATCTCTTAAGTGGCCTCAGGGCAAGGTGTTTTCCAATGGGGTGTGTCCACTGTCTTCCCCCAGGTAAGGCAAATGTCTATGTGGGAAAGATGTCCTGCACTGTGTGAGGGAATGACTCAGCCCAGGAAACTTGGGTGTCTGCCTTCTGAGCTCTATCCCCCGAGTCCCCAGTCCTAGGTTCTGCTCTCATAGCTCCAGTCCACTTCACCCTCTTTCTGCCAGAGCACACCGTGGGTGGCTCCACAGGGAATTTTTGTTCGTTGGCCCTTTAAGAGAGTGCCCAAACTTTCGGCTGCCGCTCCCTGGCAGACAGCACCCCACTGCTTTTCACAGCTAGATATTGTATGGGTACCCTCCTCAGATTTGGTGCTCTCTGCTGGGGAGCCCAGCCTGGGGATTAGATCCCAGAGTTCTCAGGCCACCCCGTCCCTCACCAGCTGAGATATCTCTCAGGGACTTCAATTGCCGTCTGTGGGTGCCTGGCCAGCACACTTTCGCACCTCTGCCTCTCCTTCCAGTCTCTATGCGGTCTCCACCTTCAGTTCATGGGTATCAGGATTCTATCCTGCGAGTTTTCTGTTGATTATTCAGGGAGACTTTCCGTATTTCATTTGTAATTCCAGCTTGTTCCTGGGAGCATGTCCCTGCAGCATCCTCCTACTCTGCCGCCATTGTTAATCTCCAAGAGTTCTTTGTACATGTTGATTAACAGTTCTTTATCAGATATGTCTTTTGCAAACGTTTTCTCCCAATGTGTGGCTTGTGTTAATTTTCTTGATAGAGTTTTTCACAGAGCAGGGATTTTTAATTTTAGTGAAGTCTAGCTTATCAATAATTTCTTTCATGGATCATGCCTTTGGTGCTATATCTAAACCCAAGGTCATCTAGATTTTCTCCTATGTTATCTTCTAAAAGCTTTATAGTTTGTGTTTTCCATTTAGGTCTGTGATTTATTTTAAATTAATTTTTGGTAAGTCTAAGAGCTGTTTCTAGACTCTGTTTTTCTTTGCATGTGGATGTCTTGGTCCAGCACCATTTGTTGAAAAGACTGTCTTTGTTCTGTTGTATTGCCTTTACTCCTTTGTCAAAGATCATTTGGCTATATTTATGTAGTTCTATTTCTGGGTTCTCTGTTCTGTTCCGATGATCTACTTGTCTGTTCGCCAATACCACACTGTCTTGATGATGTTGCTTTATAGTAAGTGTTGAAGTTGGGTTGTGTCTGTCCTTTGACATTGTTCTTTTTTTCATTATTGATTGGTTACATTAATTTTCAAATGTTGAGCCATTTTTACATACCAGAGACAAATCCCACTTGGTCATGCTATACAATTTATACTCTTATATTTGATTTTCTAATATTTTGTTGAGGATTTTGACATCTGTTAGATACTGGCCTGTAGTATTCTTTTCTTGCATTGACTTTGATTGGTTTCCATACTGGCCTCTTAGAATAAGTTAGGAAGTATTTTTTCTATTTCTGTGCTCTGAAGGAAATTGTTGAGAATTGATATTATTTCTCCTTTAAATGTTTGGTAGAATTCACCAGTGAACCCATCTGGAGCTGATGCTTCATGTTTTGGTAGGTTATTAATTATTGATATAATTTCTTTAATAGATATAGGTCTATTCAAGTACTCTATTTCTTTTTGTGTGCATTTTGCCTAATTGTGTCTTTCAAATAATTTATACATTTCATCTAAGTTATGAAATTTGTGGGTATAGAGTTGTTTATATATTTTTTCATTATCCTTTAAATGCCAATGGGATCTGTAGTGATGTTCCCTCTTTCATTTCTCATGTTAGTAATTTGTGTCTTTTCTCTCTTTTTTTCTTAGTTAGCCTGGCTAGTGGTTTATTGACTTTTATTGATCTTTATAATGAAACCGGGTTTTGGTTTTGTTGATTTTTTTTCCTATTCATTTTGTTTTCATTGATTTCTGCTCTAAGTCTTATTTCTTTTCTTCTGCTTACTTTGGATTTAATTTGCTCTTCTTTTTCTAGTTTCCCAAGGTGGAAGCTTAAGATGATTGATTTTAGATCTTTTTTTTCTAATGTAAGCATTCAGTGCTAAAATTTCCATTAAGCCCACTTTCACTACATCCTACAAATCTTTATAAAATGTTTTTTTATTATTTAGTTCAAAATACTGTTTAATTTTTCTTGATATTTCTTCTTTGACTGATGTGTTACTTAGCAGTGTGTTGTCTAATCTGCCCATATTTTGGGATTTTTCCAGCTGTCTTACTTTTATGGTTTTTGGTTTAATTCCATTGAAGTATGAGAGCAGGCACCATATGATTTCTTATGTTCTTTTAAATTTGTTAAGATGTATTTTATGGCCCAGAATGTGGTATATTTTGGTGAATGTTCCACATTAGCTTGCAATATGTATTCAGCTGTTATTGTATAAAGTAATCTATTATATATAGTTGATAGATGGTGTTTTTGAGTTTACTTATGTCCTTACTGATTTCCTGCTTGCTGGATCTGTTCATTTCTGATAGAAGTGTGTTAAAGTCTCCAATTATAATAGTGGATTCATCTATTTCTCTTTGCAGTTCTATCTGTTTTTGCCCCATGTATTTTGACATTATGTTACTAGGTGTGTACATGTTAAAATTGTTATGTCTTCTTGGAGAGTTGATGCTTTTATCATTACATAATCCTTTTTGTTTTCCTGATAACTTTCTTGTTCTGAAGTTCACTCTGAAATTCAATTATAGCTATTCCTGCTTTCTTTTTAATAGTATTACTATGGCATATCTTTCTCTATTCCTTTATTTTTAATTTGTATGTGCCTTTATATTTAAAGTGGGCTTCTTGCAGAAAACTTGTACTTGGGTCTTTTTTTAATTTTAATTCACTCTGGCTATCACTTTCTTTAAATTGGTGCATTTAGACCATTGATGTTCAAAGTGATTATTGATACAGTTGGATTTACTATCTACTATATTTCTTACTGTCTTCTGTTTATATTTTATGCCCTATTCTTTGTTCCCTTTTTTGTCTTCTACTCTTTTTCTGCCTTTTGTAGTTTTCATTAATCATTTTATGATTGTTTTCTCTCCTTAGTATATGTGTTATACTTTTAAAATATTTTTTTTTTAGTGGTTGCCCTAGAGTTTGCAATATACATTTACAGCTAAGCCAAGTCTACTTTCAAATAACACTATACAGCCGTAGGTGGTTTGGCTCAGTGGATAGAGCATCAGCCCATGGACTAAAGAGTCCCAGTTCAAATCCATTCAAGGGCATGTACCTTGGTTGCAGGCTCATCCCAGGCTCATCCCCGGTCCTGATCAGGGCAAGTGCAGAAGGCAACCAATTGATGTGTCTCTCTCATATCAATGTTTCTCTTTCTCTGTCTCTCCCTCTCTCTTCCACTCTCTCTAAAAATCAATGAAAAAATATCCTTGGGTGAGGGTTAACAAAAAAACACACAAAATGACAACCAAAAAAACCCCAAATAACACTATACTGCTTTTTGGGTAGTGCAAATACCTAACAAATAATCAAATTCCTTCCACCCATGCCTTGTATCATTACTGTCATTCATTTCTCTTAAATATAAGCATATCTATATATATAAACAGCCAGAGACTGTAATGACGTAATGACCAGAATGACCAGTCACTATGACACCCACTGTGGCCAGCAAACTGGCCAACCTCCCACAGGCCCTCCCCCCAGCCAGCCTGCCCTGATTGACCCCCCTATCCCAATAGGGGGTGGGGCTGGCCAGCCAACATCCTGCAGCCCCTCCCCCTGTCCTACCCCACCCCCGATGGGACCCCACCACCCTGATAGTTTCACAGCCCCTCCCTCTGCTCAGCCTCACCCCAGATATGCCCCCCCACCCGGATCAGGGGCAGGGCTAGCCAGCCAACTGCCCTTCCCCCTGGCTGCTGGCCCCCAATCGGCCCCCCCACCCCATTGGGGTCAGGGCCCACTGGCCAATTGCCCATGGCCCCTCCCCGCAGCCAGCCTGGCCCTGATCGGGCCCTCATTGGGGCAGGCCGTCCGGCCAACCTCCCACCATCTCCTCCTCTTGACAGGCCTGGCCCCGATCTGCTGATTGGGGCTGAGTGGGCTGAACTCCACCCATGCATGAATTTGTGCACTGGGCCTCTAGTATATAAATAAACATCTATCTATCTGTATATATATAAAAGGCTAATATGTGAAGTGTCCCTCGGGAGTTCAACTGGGAGACCGGGAGTTCGATCGCTCGGTATGATGTGTGCTGACCACTAGGGGGCAGCGCAGAACATGGCGGGCGACTAGTAGTGGTGGCAGGGTGCTGAGGGAGCAAGGGAAGGAGGAAGCAGAGAAGAGGGGTGGTGGGGAACCTGATCACCAGCCAGGCCTAGGGACCCTACCCGTGCATGAATTTTGTGCATCAGGCCTCTAGTATAAATATAATTGAATACATTGTTGCTATTTTTTAAACAATATTGTATGTTAGATTAATGAAGAATAATAAAAAAGTTTTTATTCACTTACTAGAGTCCCGGTGCATGACATTTGTGCACTGGAGGGGAGGTCCCTCAGCTCAGCCTTTGCCCTCTCACAGTCTGGGACCCCTAAGGGGTCCTTAGCGCTGCTGCGGAGGTGGGAGAGGCTTCTGCCACCTCCGCTGCACTCGCCAGCCATGAGCCCGGCTTCTGGCTGAGCAGCACTCCTATACTGAGCCTGGCTTTGCTGCTCCTTAGCACTGCCATGGAGGCAGGAGAGGCTCCTGCCACTGCCACTGCACTTGCCAGCTGTTAGCCCAGCTTCTGGCTGAGCGGCACTCCCCCGTGTGGGAGCACACTGACCACCAGGGGGCAGCTCCTGTGTTGAGCGTCTGCCCCCTGGTGGTCAGTGTGCATCATAGTGACAGGTTGTTTTCTGTTTGGTCGATTTGCATATTAGCCTTTTATTATATAGGACTAGAGGCCTAATGCACAAAGATTCATGCAAGAATAGGCCTACCTTCCCCTGGCTGCCATCACCGGCTTCCCTCCGGCACCCAGGACCTAGGCCTTCGCTCTGGCCATCACCTCCTGCCTTCGCTGTAGGCTGGAGCCGCCTCCCACCCGCTCCAGCAGGCTCTGTGGCTGCCACCCAGAGGCTGGCCCTTGGCGGCCTGGTGGGGCTTGTGGGAGGCTTGGCTACCTTCGTTGCTGGGATGACAATAGAAGCCAAGCGTCCCTCCCGAAGGAAGCCGAGCATCCCACCCACTCCAGCCGGCTCCGTGGCTCCAGCTGGCATCATCATCTTTGTGGCTATGGGCGCCGCCATATTTGTTGTGGAGTGATGGTTAATTTGCATATTACCATTTTATTAGTATAGATTCCTTTTCCACTGTTCCTTTTTTTATGTGGATTCACATGTCTGACTTATATAATTTTTTTTCTCTAAAGAACTTCTCTTAACATTCTTTTAAAAAATATGTTTTTTACATGTTTTTATTGATTTCAGAGAGCAGAAAGGAGAGGGAGAGAGAGATAGAAACATGAATGATGAGAGAGAATCATCGACTGGCTGCTTCCTGCATGCCCCCTACTGGGGATCGAGCCTGACCTGAGCATGTGCCTTGACCGAAAATTGAATCATAACTTCCTAGTTCATGAGTTGATGCTCAATCACTGAGCCACACTGGCCATGCTCCTTTAACATTCTCGCGAGGCAGGGCTACTGGCAACAAATTCCCTCAATTGTCGTTTGAGAAAGTCTTTATTTCTTCTTTACTTTTGAAGGATAGTTCTGCAGGGTACAGAATTCTAAGTTGGTGTCTTTTTGGTTTGTTTGTTATTTTACTTTTAACTGTAATCATTTCACTCCATTTTCTTTTTGCTTGCTTGAAGGGAGGTGAGATATACTTCTTATCTCCAACCTTGATCAAAAGTTGTAATTGGCATTTTTTATGTGTATGATTATTTGATAAATGTCCATCTTCCCTACTAGACTGACTCTAAGCTCCATGATTTTACAAAGAACCTGACTGATTATGTGTACCACTATGTCCCTAGAGCATCATATTCATTGGCTTGGTACATTCATTGTACCACAGGCATCTAAATATAATTTTGTAAAAGAAATTGCTCTAGTGAAGAAGATTTTAATCTAAGGATTCTATGAATGGGATTTGGAATTGTGGTATCTATGAAATTTTTGTAATTGTGTCAATTTTTGAGAATACATGTCTGTGTTTTCCTAGAGATAGTACTGTAATTTTTCAACAGTTCATAAAATAGTATGTCACATGATGCCCTAGTTCTTTTTTTGCCTGCAGCTAAGCACATAATGACATTTATACTGGAATGATATTGATATGCAAGATAAGACAGTGTGGTTTCCATATATTCTAAGAAACAGCCTTAATTAGATTCCAAGTATTTTTAAGAAAAGAAGAAAACAAGACGTGTGCCTTTGCTTTGGATGGCTCTAGCATTTTAGGCACACATTTTCCCAGTTTCCAATGTGTATTTTTTTTTAATTTCCAGAAATGAGTCAACTTGAATATCAGTGCACAAATACTGAAGGCATAAATAAATGTCGCTGTTGCTTTTTTGTTGTTGTTTGTTTGTATTAATCCTCACCTGAGGATATGTTTTTCATTGATTCTAGAGACAGAGGAAGGGAAGGAAAGAGAAACATCGATGTGAGAGAGAAACTGATGGGTTGCCTCCTGTACACGCGCCAACTAGTATCAAACCACAACCTAAGTATGTGCCCTGATCAGGAATCAAACCCAAGACCCTTCGGTGCACAGGGCAACACTCTAACTAACAGAGCTACACCAGCCAGGGCTCCATTGCTTATTTTGCTGAAGGTATAAATAAATGTCTCCATCACTTATAGGCAAAGGGAATGATTTCTTAGATTTTTTTTTCTGAGTTCAAAATGATTTGCAAATATTCTCATGCCAAAGAAATATTTTCCCCATTACAGCCCACCCAATTTCCCCATACCTACTATTCTCTACTATACTGTTTAACCTTCAGAAAGTAATTTTTAAAAAATATGTTTTTATTGATGTTAGAGAGAGGAAGGGAGAGGGAGAGAGAGATAGAAACATCAATGATGAGAATTATCCATCAGCTGCCTCCTGCATGCCCCCTACTGGGGATCCAGCCCACAACCTGGACATGTGCCCTGACCCAAAATCAAACCTGGTTCATGGGTCAATGCTCAACCACTGAGCCGCACCAGCTGGGCTGAAAGTAATATTTTTTTTTAATGCACTGGGAAGAAATGCTAAGGAAGAACATGTAATGTGCTTTCTAGTTTTGTGCCAAGGCATTCACTTTGATTTAGTAACATCACCTTATTTATAGAGCATCTTCCTGCAAGAAACCTGAAATCCTTCACAATCATGAGTGCTTGAATTCTTGTAATATTGCTTGTAAATTAGTTCCTGTTTTAAATGGCAAAACTGAGGCTAAGTCTCACATTTACCTCTGGAAATTGCAAGTAGAGTCCCAATGTCTTCTGACTCTTTAATTCAACAGGATTATATCTTCTTTTTAATGTTCTTTCCAGGCAGCTAGTCATTTCAGCAAATTTCATTAAGCACCTACAGAGTTCAAACCACTGTGGATTTAAAAATGAGACCTCATTCCTGATTGACAAAATATATTGCGTAAACCTTCCTTTCCCCTCTAGTCAGAATTCACCTCTTTTAAAAAACATTTTTATTGTTGAAACTATTATATATGTCCCCTTTTCCCCCCCATTGACCCCTTCTTGCCCTCCCCCATCCCCCACCGCAGGCCTTCACCACCCTGTTGTCTTTGTCTATGGGTTATACATATATGCATATAAGTTCTTTGGTTGATCTCTTCCCACCCACCCACCTCCACCTTCCCTCTGAGATTCCACAGTTTGTTCCATGCTTCTGTGTTTCTGGATCTGTTTTGTTCAATGGTTTATTTTGTTCATTAGATTCCACAAATGACTGAGATCATGTGATACTTGTCTTTCTCTGGCTTATTTTGCTTAGCATGATATCTCCAGGTTCCTCCATGCTTTTTCAAAGGGTAAGAGATCCTTCTTTTTACTGCTGCATAGTATTCCATGGTATAAATGTACCACAGCTTTCTCTGCCACTCATCTGTTGGTGGATACTTGGGCTTTTCCAGATCTTAGCTATTATAAATTGTGCTGCTATGAACATAGGGGTGCATACATTCTTTCTGATTGATGTTTTGGGTTTCTTAGGATATATTCCTAGAAGTGGGATCACTGGGTCAAATGGAAGTTCCATATTTAATTTTTTTGCGGAAACTCCATATTGTTTTCCATAATGGCTGCACCAGTCTGCATTCCCACCAGCTGTGTACTAGGGTTCCCTTTTCTCCACATCTTTGCCAGCATTTGTCATTTGTTGATTTGTTGATGGTAGCCATTCTGACAGGTGTGAGGTGATAGATACCTCATTGCCATTTTAATTTTCATCTTTCTGATGATCAGTGACTTTGAGCATTTTTTCATATGTCTCTTGGTCATCTGTATGTCCCCTTTGGAGAAGTGTCTATTTAGGTCCTTTGCCCTTTTTAAATTGGATTATTTGTCTTCCTTTTGTTGAATTGTATGAGTTTTTAAATATATTTTGGATATTAATCCTTTATCAGATGTATCATTGCCAAATATGTTCTCCCATACAGTGGGCTCCCTTTTCATTTTGTTGATGGTTTCTTTTTCTGTGCAGAAGCTTTTTATTTTCATGTAGTCCCATTTGTTTATTTTCTCCTTTGTTTCTTTTGCCCTAGATGCATCCACAAACATATTGCTATGAGAGATGTCTGAGATTTTGCTGCCAATGGTTTCTTCTAGAATTTTTATGGTTTCACATCTTAGATTTAAGTCTTTTATCCATTTTAAGTTTATTCTTGTGTGTGGTGTAAGTTGGTGGTCTAGTTTAGTTTCATTATTTTGCATGTATCTTTCCAATTTTCCCAACACTATTTATTGAAGTGACTGTCTTGATTCTATTGTATGCTCTTGCCTCCTTTGTCAAATATTAATTGAGTGTATTGACTCAGGTCAATTTCTGAGGTCTCTGTTCTGTTCCATTGATCTATATGTCTGTTCTTGTGCCAATATCAGGCTGTTTTGATTACAGTGGCTTTGTAGTTTAGCTTGATATCTGATATTGTGATCCCTCCAACTTTGTTCTACTTTCTCAAGATTGCCGCAGCTACTTGGGCTCTTTTTTTTTGGTTCCAAATACATTTTTGGAGTGTTAGTTTTAGATCTGTAAAATATGCCATTGGTAATTTAGGGATTGCACTGAATCTACACAGAATTCGCCCCTTATTCTGCTACACTCTAAAGCACATTGAATTACTCTTATACCACTTCAATTTGTCTTGAATTAGAGCGGTGTTTGTGCATAGTAACATGGTCAGTATGACAATTTGTATTGATCCCATTGGTCTTCTCAGTTGTTGCTATCAGCTGGCTCATAGAAGATAGAATAGTTGAGCTAAAAGACAGATTTTGGACACAGAGTTTGATTTTACAGATTTGGGAACTGATACTCAGTGAACTAATTGACTTTCTTAAGTTCACATATAGCAGAACCACTCAGTGTCTTAAAACATTAAGGATGTTTTCATATGTATATTTATGTACACATACCAGTGAAATTTGCCTCCAACAACACATGTGCTCAGTGGTATACTGGTAAAGGTGTAACAGCTGGCTCTGATTGGTATTGTTTGCCAATTTCCATGATGTAAATACTCTTATCTGTTATGCCCAGATTTCAGGATCCCCAAGAAACCACACCAGGGAGCCAGCCATGTCCGATGCAAAAGCATAAGAGTCTTTATTCAAGTCTGGGCTTGGCTCCCCTACCCTCCTTACTGATGCAGCAGCAAGTGGCAGAGAGAGAGCTAGCCCTGTGGGAAGAGGGGTTTTATAGGGGGTTGGAGTAAGGGGAGGAGAAAGGACTGTGGGCCCTGCCGATTGGCCAGGCGCAAGTCGGTGTCTTGTTACACAGGATGTGGTCATATCTATGGTGCGCACTTCCCTTGACTGTCATTGGTTAGTTTAAAGAAGTCCTGGGTATGGCTAGCAGAGGCTTGGGCTTCCAGGAAGAAGCCTTGCCAAGCACATGGCTGCCCAAAAATGGAGGATCCAGGGTAAGATGGAGGGCATAGCCCTTACCCTGGGGCAAGATGGAGGGCATAGTCCTCACCCTTTCATTCCCCCCTTTGTCTTGGAACTTCCGGCTCAATCATGAGACAGACTGTATTTCTATTCCACTGTTGCTAGAGGCCCGTACTGGGCACATAGAACTATCAACTGAACTATCCCTATATGCTTAACAAATGGTCCGGTGGAAGGGAAAGAATCAATTTTAGCTTTCACAACTTCTATTGAAATAGGATTTTTCTTCTTAAAATTCCTCCAAGGCTATATAAAAAAAAAAAACAAATTAAGATTAATTTATCTACTGTATTCAATTTGGCCTGATGTTTGCATAAACATAACAAGAATGGTAACTGACCACCTTTGCTGGAATCTCATGGTTGAATCTTAATGTGCCCCGTAGGGCCGGGAAGCCAAGCCATCCAGCTGCCATCAGGCCTGCCTGCAGTATCTGCTGAGTTAGGTGAATCCCTCACCTGTAGCAACTCCACCTGAGCCCACGCTCTAGGCTTTAAGGCCCATCTCAGTAGCCCTCCTACTCGTTGTGGCCCAGAGTGAGTGGGGGTTCTGCAGGGATGCAGAGGCATCCTTATTGCTCCCCTTCTACTCTGACCAACCGCCAGTGATGGTAGGGCATGGGCCTGACGCTCCAGCGCCAGCCATCTTCAGGGCTCCCAAGCAGGATACCAGGCTTTCTTCATGGCATTCTTACTGGCTTTAAGTCTTTAGAGCTCAGACAGGGCTCTTTAAAACATGATACTCCAGTCAAAGTTTTCCATTAATAAAACCACTATTAGGAACCAGTCTTATTGAATCCATGCAAAGAAATGTATTGCCATGACTCATTTAGCATTGCCAATATTTCAGAGGAATTATATAAGGAGAAAAACATACTCATCTGCTCTAAGATTTTCTGACTTTCCTTGCCAATTCCTTTTCATGGATTCTTCAGAGTTATAACAAAACAGTAACTGTTGGCATTAAACCTTCTTTCTATGCATAACCATGCCTCAGACCTTCTATTACAAACAGGCCTTTTCCAGCTTTCTACAGTTGAGGTTTGTACTACCCCTGACATGGGCATGGTTACACAGGCCTGCAAGACAGTATACAGGCTGCCAACCATCAACTGTCTCTCAACAGAGACCAAAACCTGATGGGCACTCTTCCCTGCCCAGTTGGGCCCCTGCCCTCTTGGCAGCTAGACACCCTTTACTTTTGGGGTTCACCCCACTCAGTCCCCTTCCAGGATAGCCAACATACATTCAAACCTGCAAGAGAATCAAAGGTCAATATAACATATCAATACAATGAAACATAATATTGGCATCATGGCCGCTCCAGGCAGCCAAACCTTCTGCTACTAAATATGTGACACTAAAGTCTACTCTTGACCTTCCTATAAACTGTCCTTGTCTCTCTGGAGCCATGTCCATGAAGATGCAGGCATCATCTAAGTCTATTATACGGTATTGTGGGGGCTCCCGGTAGCAGGAGTGATTGCGAGTAAGGTTACCTGCATCAGGCAGGTCGAGCATGCCGTAGCTTGAGCTTGAATGGGTTGCGTTGATCTTGATCGACGCTCCATTTGGTGACGAAGTCTTCCCAGATCACGGATGGGTCCGCTGACCGGATGTGAGTGTGATGGACCCAGGTCGCGACACCGTCTACCTTGAGAGCGGTGGGGGTTGTCAGCACCACAGTGTAGGGACCCTTCCAACGTGGCTCGAGGGTCTCCCGGTGGTGCCTTCTGACATAGACCCAATCTCCTGGTCTGTGCTGGTGAGGAGTTGGGGTTGGGCTGGTCTCATACATGGCGCGGAGGCGTGGCCAAATGTCCTCATGCGCCCTCTGGAGCCCTCTCAAGGAAAGCTTGATTTTCAAATTCAGTAAGAAAGTCAGCTTTAAGGTTAGGAATGATAGGGGGTGGCCTGCCAAACATGATTTCACCCCAGGGTGTAAGGGGAGTTCCTTACCCGGTAAAGGGCATACGGTAGGAGAACCACCCAGTCCCCGCCAGTCTCCATGGTTCCTTTCTACCTGCCCTGAACTCTGGGGCCTATAGGCACAATGTAATTTCCAATTTGCCCCAATAGCCCTGGTTACTACCTGCGTTACTTGTGAAATAAAGGCTGGTCCGTTGTCGGACCCTATCATAGCCTCCGGTTCTCCCAGCTCAACGAGGTTTTGGCCAGTCTCCGAGTCAGATTCCTCCTCTCTTGGAGAACTTCAAAGTCCTGATGGCTTCTAGGTCCAGGGAGAATGCACTTTTGTTAACCCTGTTTATTAGTTACAGTGCTCTGCTTTCTTGCCTTTCTACTAGTTCCCTTTGTAGCAGAGCAGCAACCAGGCCTCTTTCAAGGGAGTGCGCTAGAAGGGGATATCAGCCCCTCCTTTTAATACATTTAACCGGCTTCATTTCCAGCCATTTTTACAGATTCTAGGGCCCGTTGCCTTCCTTTAACCAGCAAGCCAAATGACACTGCTATTATTTAATTCAGCACAGGCAGGGGGAAGGGCCCATGAAATCTCTGCCCTGAGGAACTGTGAGCCCCACCCTTAAATGTCCCAATCAGACTAGAAAAGCCACAAATACCTTTTAAATCTACCCCAGAATTCCAAAATCCCAACCCAGCACAGATTATCACATAGCAAATCAAAGTTCCCAGCAAACAAACAGACAGAGATGTTTACTAGTTACACGGGCTGATTCCACCTCTGACAGAGAGCAAGGCCCTTGGGGAAAGATCCCAGTGGCCGCTCAGGGCATTTTGCTATCGGTCAGAGCACTCAGCCTTAAAGAAATCAAGTGTGTGTAGACAACAAAGACACATATTTAAGCAATAAAGACAGATAACATTTCCCATTAAAAACTTTGAATCACCACAGAAGAAAA
The DNA here is from genome assembly GCF_028538775.1 of Myotis yumanensis. Classification (NCBI taxonomy): domain Eukaryota; kingdom Metazoa; phylum Chordata; class Mammalia; order Chiroptera; family Vespertilionidae; genus Myotis; species Myotis yumanensis. Next base: position 125,587,623 of record NW_027223754.1, on the reverse strand, counting down.
CAAAACAGAAATAAACAAAAACACTTTTACACAGGCGCATGCCACATTTACAGCACAAAATACCAACAGATCAGTTTCAATTGTGCAGAGATACAGAACAAGTCCTTGAACAGAGGCAGTCAAAAAATCACAAAGGTATTGACTACATTTTAAGGTTTGGAATGAGGAACATGATACTCCAGTCAAAGTTTTGATAAACATATTATCAAATAGTTTGATAAACATATTATCTAGAGCCCTTGGGTAACCTGGGTTAAACTTAGGCATGTTATCTAAATTATAGTCCTGGGTCTTCAGAATATTGAGTTGATAAGTTAACTGGAGCCCTCCGATCCTGGGACAGCTGTGCTGTCCCTCCCAGGCAAAGGAAAAATGTGCCCTCTAAGACCAGTATGAAACCACAGTTTCTACCTGAAATAATCATCACCATACTTTAGAAATTGCGTTACTGCTATCAGTCTTCTTTAAAGACTTTGACATAATTGCCCTTAGTTTAAGGAAAGCAGGGTTTTCTAGATTTAAGAGATTAGCTTAAAAATAGTATTAAATAAATCCGCAAGGCAAGCACACTTCTTGCCCCATCCACATTTCTGTAGTAAAGCTCCGCCTTAAAGCTCCACCCCTGAAATCCCAGCCTGCCTCAGTGAGCACACACTCCTTCTGTGATTGACTAAATCAGAGGGAGGGGCCTTTGCTGTTTCAAGATGGTGGCCCCTAGGGGAGCAGCAAGCCATGTGGCTGACCTGGTGGCTGCCAAGTCATGCAGCCCAAAATGGTGGCTGTCTACACTGTTTTTTTGCAAATCAGGATCCCTAAAAAATTGATGGCCAACATTATATTGCAGACAAACTGAAATCTCATTAGCTGTTTATACCTTTTATAATTATCTCAAAGAATATCAATTAAATTTAAACTGGTTTTTGTCAGACCAATAAGCAGAGGCATTTAGCTACCACAACTACACAATTTTTCCTAACTCAATCCGAACCTTAAACTTTTAGCTAGCAAGTCAAATATTCAGCATTTCTTAATCAGTAACATTTTTAAAAATAAACTTCAAAAATGCAAGACATAATCAACCAACAGATTCAATTCTGTCCTCTAGATTTTTCATGAGGCAAATTAGATTATTGAGCAATTTTTATAATCTGATTTAGTAAACTTTACTCTTTACTTTCAAGCGGCTCTGGAAAACCACATTTGAGCCTTGCAAAACAGGTTCTGGCCTACCTGGTCTTTTCAGATGTAAATTGACCACATTCTTTCTTTTAAGATTTTGCTACAGGTGGGAATAGACTAGCCCCTTCCTTCATTAGAAATTGCCTTGGGAAGCCAGCCTTAACACCCTTCGTTAACATTTAAAAACTGTTCTTTATTATGGAAATGCCAATCTTTCTGCTAGAATCTAGCTAGCATCTTTTTTTTTCCTTTGGGTATATAATCAGTCTTGGGCTCCATCCTGCGCATTTGCAAAGAGACTCCAGCTCAAAACTCTATCCAAAACTGGACTATGCACGCATTAGTTTTAAGCCAGCTTTTCTCTTTACACGTGCACAGAAATCCCAGACGCATTTACTTGGGGAGGGGGTGAACTGTTTTCACAGATCCTCACTCAGACGCCCGCCCGACCAAAGTCGTGGAGCCACACAAAGGAGGGGAGAGGGCAGGCCCCCTCCCTCCACACTAGCACACTTTCACCAGACATTCATTCAGAGTTTAAACAATAACAACTTCCCAACTCCTGAGGGAGCTCTACAGCCTCCACCAATCTCCTTGAAATGATCAATCACAATACCCAAAGGAGCAGTCTGAGTCCGTTCCATAACGTCCGTCCAGTAAGTCCACAGAAAACACACACACAAAAAACACAAGCACAGACAACTACAGACCTCCCGACTCCGTGGGAGCAAAACTACAGATTAGACAATGGCCATGCGCCAACTGGCGGGAGCGACCCGCCTCCTCTCAGATTGAGGGGTTTCTACACCCCTCCAGATGGAGGATCGGCGCGTCCCCCGACTCCTCTTGCCCGTGATCCCCCAGTGCATCCACCTAGACCGTTTCGGGCACTACAGGATTTCAGAAGTGAGCTCACACAGGACAGAACACACAACACAGGACAGAACAGAATACACAACACACAGACACCTACCGCAGTCATTCAGACTCTCTGGATCGGGGGTCCCTCGAGGGTCTTGGGGATCCCGGATGAGCCCCCAAATATTATGCCCAGATTTCAGGATCCCCAAGAAACCACACCAGGGAGCCAGCCATGTCCGATGCAAAAGCATAAGAGTCTTTATTCAAGTCTGGGCTTGGCTCCCCTACCCTCCTTACTGATGCAGCAGCAAGTGGCAGAGAGAGAGCTAGCCCTGTGGGAAGAGGGGTTTTATAGGGGGTTGGAGTAAGGGGAGGAGAAAGGACTGTGGGCCCTGCCGATTGGCCAGGCGCAAGTCGGTGTCTTGTTACACAGGATGTGGTCATATCTATGGTGCGCACTTCCCTTGACTGTCATTGGTTAGTTTAAAGAAGTCCTGGGTGTGGCTAGCAGAGGCTTGGGCTTCCAGGAAGAAGCCTTGCCGAGCACATGGCTGCCCAAAAATGGAGGATCCAGGGTAAGATGGAGGGCGTAGCCCTTACCCTGGGGCAGGATGGATGGCGTAGTCCTCGCCCTTTCATTATCATAGCTGATTTAAGCTACCAATAGTTTAACAACTGGCTCACAAGATTCTTAAAATTAATAACTGGATCTCACAGGTTGGTGTGAACCAGCTGTAGCATTTCACTGGATGTGCTCCTGAAATTATACATATCCTGTTAAAACATTATGTTCATTTTCTCCCTCATTCTAGTTATCCATTCTAGTTATCCATTCAAAGGCACTTTACCTTATTTTCTGATTGCTGGGGTTCTAATTTCAGCATTAAGAGGGGTTCAGGAAATCTGGAGAAGGCTGAGATTTGAGGAAATGCCTCCAGCTGTTCAGGTGTTTGGCTAGTAGGAGGCAATAACATGTAGATTAAGATGCCCTGAGCTGTCCGGCAGCAAGCAATCATCCCTTTTCAGGTTTGAGGAAATGCCATCAGCCATTCCCAACAGGTGACAACATATGTGACTCAGCCCTTGATGAGTCCCCAAGTTTCATCAACCTTTTGATGAAACTCTTGAAATTATGACATGCTGGAATTGGCTTCCGGCATCTGATTAATAGTTTCATGGTGAAATAAATTATTTCTTACATATCAGCGTCAGTCTTCACTTTTAGTTTCTTTTAAGAATTTAATGCTTGTTAATAAGTGTTTAAAACTACTTGAAGGATCTGTCTTTAAGAGAACTTTAGATGAGTCCTTGAGTATGTTATTTATTTTTAAGCTACAAATCTCTCCCAAATTGACTGGCTTAAAATAATAACTCTGTCCTAGCCAAGTTTTGCTCAGGGGTTAGAGCATCAGCCCTCGGACTGAAGGGTCTCGGGTTTGATTCTAGTCAAGGGTATATACCTCAGTTGCAGGCTCCATTCCCGGCCTCGTTGGGGTGTATGTGGGAGGCAACCAGTCCATTTGTCTCTCTCACATCAATGTTTCTTTCTCTCTCTTTGTCTCTCCCCCTCCCTTCCACTCTCTATAAAAAAAAAAAAATCAATGGAAAAAGTATCCTTGGGTGAGGGTTAACAACAACAACAAAAACCAAAACAACCCATTGTTTAGTTCACAGTTCTTCTGGGTAATCTCCTGCTCTATTTTTGGAGCATTTGTTGTAGATCTGTTGATCTGGTTCATTAGTCAGGTTGATCTTGACTCAGTTTGCCTCTGCATCTGCGGTCATTCATTGAGTCAGTAATGTCTGGTGATTGAGTGACTGTCACTTGGGACAATAAGGGGAACTATGTGGTTCTCATTATCCAGCAAGCCAGCCCTGGCTTATTCACATGGCTTCAGGGTCCCAAGGGTGCAAGACTGGAAGCTACAAGGCTACTTGAGGCCTAGTCTAAGAACTGACACAACACCACTTCCACAAGGCCATCCCAAGTTCAGGGGCTGGGGAAACAAATATACTTTTTGAAGGAAGAAACAGCAAATACTTTGGCCATTCCATCACAACAGGAATCTCCGGGTTTAGATTGTCATGTCTTTGTAGGACTGAGCTAACTGCACATGGTACTGGGGGCTCTCAATCAGAAACTGATTGGGGTTTTCTTTCCCAGTGTCCAAAAGAAATTTATAACTTTTACTTATAAATCATCTATTTTACTGATCACTCATTGATATGCTCAATAACTGATAATTTCCTTGTCAATTTAATATATATATAATATATATTTTTTATTTCAGAGAGGAAGGGAGAGGGAGAGAGAGATAGAAACATCATTGATGGGAGAGAATCATTGATTGGCTGCCTCCTGCATACCCCCTACTGGGGATCAAGCCCATAACCCGGGCATGTGCCCTGACTGGGAATCGAACCTTAACCTTTTGGTTCATATGTCAACGCTCAACCACTGAGCCACACCAGGTGGCTAAACCATATATTTTAATGGCTGTCTCTTTGCCATACATACCAGTTAGCTAAAGGTAGGGTAGAGTGGGGCTGGGGAGAGAGATAACTGATAAGGCAATATGGCCTAATTAACAGCTAGAGACCAAAATAAGATATTAATCATTTGGTAAATAGTATGTGTACAATTATTCAAGTTCAGAAAAAGAAGCAGTCACTGGGGATTACATTACTTGGGGAAGGTTGCTTCATGGAGAAGCATTTTTGAAATCTACCTTATTAAGGTATAACTTATCCTATCTAATAATAGAGAAACATGGTAATTAGCCATACCTCCGCTACCCTTCCCATTGGCTAATCAGGGTGATATGCAAATTAACTGCCAGCCAAGATGGCGGCCAGCAGCCAGGCAGCTTGAAGCGAACAGGACGCTTGCTTGCTTCAGTGACGGAGGAAGCCAACGTTCCCCGCCTGCCTTGCCGGCCTCTGAGCTTGCACTCTAAGAAACAATGTTACAAATATAGAAGCTAAACAAATCCCCAGAAACTTGCTTTCAGCCAGCCGGGCTTCAGCCAGCAGGACCGCAACATTGTTTCAATTATAGAACAAACGCAGATCCCTGCTTTCAGCCAGCCGGGATCTCAGAGCTGGAGTGAGCAGGACCTCAACAGTGTTACAATTATAGAACCCAAACAAACGAGATACCTGCTTTCAGCAGCCGAGGCCTCAGAGCTGGAGCCAAGCCTCAGAGCTAAAGCTGGCCCAGAATTAAAAAAAAAGAAAAAAAGGACAGGTTGGGAGCTTCAGTCACCCGCCAGCCTGAAAACGGCCCTCAGCCCCTCACCCAGACTGGCCAGGCACCCCAGTGGGGACCCCTACCCTGAAGGGGGTGTGACCAGCTGCAAATAGCCATCAGCCCCTCATCCAGGTTGGCCAGGCACCCCAGTGGGGACCCCCGCCCTGATCCAGGACACCCTTCAGGGCAAACCAGCCAGCCCCCAGGCCTCTATCCTATATAGTAAAAGTGTAATATGCCTCCCAGCACTGGGATCAGCAGAGCCACGAGGCCTCCCGGCACCGGGATCAGCATGACAGGGGGCAGCGCCCAAACCCCCTGATTGCCCTGCGGCTCTGTGTGTGACAGGGGGCGGGGCCACAACCTCCCTATCCGCCCTGCTCTGTTCGTGACAGGGGAAGGTGCCCCAACCCCCTGATCGGCCCTGCTCTATGCCTGTTAGGGGGGAGCTCCCCAACCCCCTGATCAGCCCTGCTCTGTGTGAGACAGGGTGTGGCACCCCAACCCCCCCATGGGCCCTGCTCTGTGTGTGACAGGGTAGAGCCATAACCTCCCCATCGGCCCTGCCCTGAGTGTGACAGTGGCGGTGCTCCAACCCCCTGATCCGCCCTGCTCTGTGTGTGACAGGGGGCGGTGCCCCAACTCCCCTATCGGCCCTACTCTGTGTGTGACAGGGGGGAGCTCCTCAACCCCCTGATGGGCCCTGTTCTGTGCATGACAGGGGGGAGCTCCCCAACCCCCTGATGGGCCCTGCTCTGTGTGTGACAAGGGGGAGCTCCTCAACCCCCTCATCGGCCCTGCTTTATGCATGACAGGGTACGGAGCCCCAACCCCCCTGATGGGCCCTGCTTTGTGCATGACAGGGGGCCGTGCCCCAACCCCCTGATCCGCCCTGCTCTTTGCGTGACAGGGGGTGGCGCCGCAACCTCCCCATCGACCCTGCCTTGAGTGTGACAGGGGGCGGTGCCCCAACCCCCCAATCAGCCCTACCCTGAGCGTGACTAGGAGTAGCATCGCAACCTCCCGATCCACCCTGCTCTGTGCATGACAGGGGGCGGCACCCCAACTCCCCTATCGGCCCTGCTCTGAGCCCGACCAGGGGCTGCACCTAGGGATTGGGCCTGCCCTCTGCCACCTGAGAGCAGGCCTAAGCCAGCAGGTCATTATCTCCCGAGGGGTCCCAGACTGCGAGAGGGCACAGGCCGGGCTGAGGGATCCTCTCCCCCCCTCCCCCGCACAAATTTTTGTGCACCGGGCCTCTAGTATACAATAAAATGCACACATTTTAAATATATGGTTTGATGAGCTTTGACAAATATATGCACCCAGGTAACTGATATCACAATCAAGATATAGAATATTTTTATCACCCCCCTCAAATTATCATGTTATCTCATGCCCTTTTGCTGTCAATTCTCTCCAACACTGGCCCTAAACAATCGTAAAAAGATAAGTCCAAAATAAAAAGACCTCTTTGAAAGAAAAAATAATGGAAAACACTGAAAAAAGCAGATATTCAACATTTCACACATAAACACTAATCTTTATAGACTGCATGTAAAGTAAAACACTTTAAGTTGCTAAAACTTGTCAGTTGTCAAGATATCAGTAGATGTGGAGAAAAGGGAACCCTTGTGCACTCTTGTTGGGAACATGTAGTGGTACAGCCACTATGGGAAATAGTATGGAAGTTCCTAAAAAAAATTAAAAATAGGACTACCACACGATCCAGCAATTCCACTTCTAGGCATTTATACAAAGAAAACAAAAACAATAACTTGAAAAGATATATGCACCTCTGTGTTTATTGCAGCATTATTTACAATATGCAAGGTATAGAAACAACCTAAATATCTATTGATGGATAAAGAAATCGTGTATATACAATGAAATATTCAATCATAAAAGGAATAAAATCCTGTCATTTTTGACAACATGGATGGATGTTGAGGGCATTGTGCCATGTGAAATTAATCAGAGAAAGACAAATATCTCATGACCTCTTACATGTAAAATCTTAAAACTACAAACCAAGCTCAAATGCAAAGAACAGATTAGTGGTTGTCAGAAGTGGGGAGTAGGGAGTGGGAGAAATGGATGAACTGTTTTTGTTTTTTTTTAGTTTAAATAAATCAAATAAAAAAGCAAAATACGAAAAGGAAACCAAGTAAATGAGAGATTTTCTTTTCCATGCCAGAGAACTAACTCAGGGCAAAGAGTTTTATCTTGTTGCTCTTGGAGGAAAGTCCTGGGGAATCTAGCTCAAAGTCCTGAAAACAAATGAAAACAATATGTATAGATCCGTCTCTATTTTAACTAACAAGGATGTGATTTGTGTCCTACCTCTAACCTAAGGACATTTTAAAAGTTGGGTATGGACAATTCTAAGTGGTATTTCCATGTTTCCTGTTTATTACAGTTACTACTACACAAAACAGACCTTGGTGCCTAACAGTCTTTCCAGGCACTAAGTGCAGCTGTGTTAATACATTGGACACTTTGGAGAGCCTGCATAAATTGCCTGGAACCCTGTTAGCTCAAAAGAAAGCTCCAAACTAGAATGTTGTGGAGGAAGGCTTCTAACCAGATAGTTCCTGATAGGTGGGCAAGAGTTAGCCAGAAAATGAGCATTCCAGGCAGAAGGAGCAACATACACAAAGGCCTAGGGGCAAAAAAGCATGGTGACCGTGGTTTTCAGAACTGTGGTAATTTAGTGTGCCTGGAGTGAGAAGTGTATGATGGGAAGTAGAAGAAACGAGGCTGGAAAGGTAGTGCCTCAGATATGTTTCAGGATATATTTCAGGAAGAGGTCTATTGTGAGCAAATAGGAAGTCACATGTTCAAGAAAACATTGTGTATGTACAGGACAAACTTCAGGCAGGCCTGAAGGGGGGACCCACCAAGTCACTCTTATCTCAGTAAACAACTTTTTTTTTTTAAGAATATGAAGTTTACTTTTTATTTAGTTTAAAATATGTTTTTATTGATTTCAGAGAGAGGAAAGGAGAGGGAGAGATAGAAACATCAATAATGAGAGAAAATCATTGACCGTCTGCCTTCTGCACACCCCCTACTGGGGATCAAGCCTGCAATCCGGGCATGTGCCCCAATGGGGAATTGAACCATGACCTCCTGGTTCATGGGTCGATGCTCAACCACTGAGCAACACCGTCTGGGCATCAGTAAACAACTTTCATAGGTATATTGTATAAATAAGTTGTGCTATATGCTTACCATGGACAGTAAAAAGGAATAAACTGTAGCAACACCACCCACACGAATGAATCTTAAACTATGAGCAATTTGCTCTGGTGTGTGTGGCTTGGTTGGTTGGAGCATTGTCTCATGCACTGGAAGGTCACAGGTTTGATTCTCAGTCAGGGCACTTAACTGGGTGTGGGTTCAGTCCCCAGTTGTGGGGCGTATGGGAGGCAACCAATCTCTCTCTTTCTTTGTCTCCTCCCTCTCAAAAGGTAGAAGCTTAGGTGAACAAGGTTTCTACAGATTGTTATTACATGTTCCATAATTTAACAATTGCCAGTGAAGTAGGTGATTATCTTGATGTTGCACATCTGCAAAAAGTTGTCAAACCACTATGAGTTTGCTAGAATGTTTGAATTTTGTTTTTCATGAAAAGAATGTCTACATTTAACAAATTCAAAGATATGGCATCATTTATTTAATCATAAGATGATTTAAGCCCGGCTGGTGTGCTGTTCGACCTATGAACCTAGAGGTCATGGTTTGATTCTTAGTCAAGGCACATGCACAGGTTGTGGGCTCAATCCCCAATGGGGACAGTGCAGGAGGCAGCCGATCAGTGATTGTCTACCATCATTGATGTTTCCTTCTCTCTCTCTCTCCCTTCTTCTTTGAAATGAATAAAGATATATATTTTTTAAAAGATTATTTAAATTTAACTATAAAGTTATAGGATACATTATTCTAACTAGAAATTAATGAAGAATTTAAAACGAATTTTGAAAATACAGCATCACTTGCATTATATTGGACAAAAGTAAAAATGAATATTCAGACTATGCTAATATTATTTTAAAATCTCCATTCCCATGATCATTACTTTTTAACCATGGTTCTTTTTTATTTATGAATGATATTAAAGCAAAACATAGAAGCAGTTTAGATATACCTCATTCCCTGAGAGTAGCATTGTTGTTAATCCATCTAGATTAGATAGGTAAGAAAGAAACAAACTCATTTGTCACGTTAAGAATTTAAGAATTGCCTGACTAGTGTGGCTTGGTGATTGAGCATCGACCTATGAACCTGGCGGTCATGGTTTGGTTCTCCGTCAAGGCACATGCCCAGGTTGTGGACTTGGTCCCTGGTATAGGGTGTGCAGGAGGCAGCCAATCAATGATTCTTTCTCATCATTGATGTTTCTGTCTCTCTCCCTTCCTCTCAGAAATGAATAAAAATATATTTTAAAAAATTTTAAAAAACACACAAGAATATTAATATGCATGGTATTTATTTTAAGTATGCACATAAAATGGTCCAATCTAGAATTACTAATTTGTTGGGGTCCAGCCCCAGCGGTCCAGGGGTTCCCAAAGGTGTGGATGGCATCGGCGAAGAATGAAGAACATGGAGACAGCGTTCAGATGATCAGCATAGTCAGGTTCTTTTTTATTGTCCTATTACAGCTGTATTTATACTATTTGATTCTATAAGCATGCCTCTATAGTTACATCATGGTATGTTTTGGGTCCTCCTTTGACCTTTTACAGTTCCTTGTTTTCTATTTGACCTTTGCTAAAAATCTTATCTCTATCTAGCTCTGTTGATTTTAACCTTATCTATTGTCTATGTTTCTACATTCTATTCTAAAGGTTAGTCTCTGTGTTTCATTATAAGGGCTAGTATGATTTCTATTCCAAGATCACTATTCTACTGCTCTATTGTTAAGCTATAAGGAAATAACTGAAGGAGATTTTCCTATTCTATGGCCTAAGTAAAGGTTATGTCCTTTTAGCCTAGCTGGTGGTCTTCCTTGGGCCTGCCCTGCGTCGGCAGGTTTTTAGGGGTATAGGCTTTGGTACTTTCTCTGGTGGGTAGACCCCTGGGGATGTGGGCCTAGCAAGTCCTAAATTTATTGCTAACAGTCTTAGTCTAAGTTCCTCATAAGTAGTACATGGTATTTCTATAACATTAGGGAGTTTTACTGATTTATTCCCTTTCCTAGTCCCGTTAATCCCTAACTCCAGGGAAACATTCCCACCTGGGGAAACAACCTTTCTTGGGGAGGTGGCCCTGGTTAGAACACATAGCGCTAAGAAGGGGAGCAAACATATTAAGAACAGTATGCCATATACGCCAGGTCCCTTGGAACATATGCTGTGCAGATGTTTCTTCCTTGCAGCGACTGTGTCAAGCAGCAAGGATGGAACGGCTTCTGGCACTAATTTACTCATAATTTCTTCAATTACAATGAAAGAACAACAAAAACTGAATTATAGAAATTTTCTATATTAATCTTAAATGCACACTTTCTGTTTCCCTTTTATGTTTGTCTATTTATTGAAATTTAATTTTACGTTCATTGAATTAGATAATCAAAAATCTGAGCTTACATTTTTGTTTTTTTATTTCTACTAGTTTAATTTATTGTAATTTATACAAGTATTGAGCCACAATGGATTAAAGGACTGTCTCTTCATCACAGATGGTTTGAAAACTCCTGTTTACAATATACTTTCCAGATGATTATTCAACTTTGGTTGGAACCCTTCTAGTTTATTACCTTTCCTGGGAGCTAACTCCATTATTGGATAGTTCTGATTATTATATTTCCTTATATAGAGTGGAAATCAATCTTTTTATGGTTTATAATCCTCAGACTTGATCCTGTTCCTGGAACTATACAAAGTAAATTTATTCCCTCTTACATGACAGCTCATTGGATATTTGTAAAAAATTGTCATATCCCTCTTTATTTTTCTTTAAGCTCCATTTTTTTCTGAATATCCATATGATATGGTTTCCACAACCTCCCTGTCCTGGTTGCTCTCTTCTGGACATACTCTTTTATAATGTCTTTCTTAAAATGTATTACACTGAACTGAACTTCAGAACATAATTTTCTTGATCTGAACAATATATTTCTGTTAATGGTGCCAATAATGCATTAAGTTTTTTAGTAGTCATTTCACTCAGTTGATTTGTATTGAATCATAATTTCTCAGGAGGGAATCAAAATATCAAAACAGTCTCCAAATTCAGCTTATTTTTTTGTGTGTAAGTACATTCTCCTATCCTTCTGATTCCTTTTAGGGAGAAAAGAAAAAGTTTATTTTTGTTGCTAACCTCACTGATTTTTAGTTTTACCATTTAAAGGTTAACGAAAATGCTGGTAATGTAATCAAAGCAGGGATGTTATATTTAGAAACTTCATTCTGGCTAAAGGGTGGAAGTTAGAGGCTGACTGGAGCAGGAGCAAGATGAAATGTTCAAGTGAACTGGTAAATGACGTAATTCGGGTGACAAATGATAATGGCCTGGATTAGAGAAGCAGAAAAGGAGATTGAGAGAAAGGGACACACAGAGTTATTTAGGAAGTGAAATTAATAGGACTTAATAGCTAATTTATATAGGAATGACTGTAATGAATGAAAAGGGGTGAAAAGCAGCTCTTGGTATCTAGAAGCCGATCTGGCATTTACAGCTAGACAATGTTATTTTCCTTTGGGGCATAAAAATCTCACAGAATACCAATATCAGAAAATATTGTGAGATCATAATAATAGGACACAAAATAAGTTCAATTCATAATTTTGTCTAAGCATAAGCAAAAGTAGGTTCATTGGGCCAGCTACAAAATATCAAATGCCCCCTTTTTGCAGCTAAACCTTCTTTCCCAGTTATAGTGTTATTCTTGCTCTGGACTGTCCTTGTAGGTAAGATGTACTGATCCCAATCATAAAATGCTCCTTTTTTCTGGAAGCATCCAATCTAGAGTAGACCTCTACTTCCTGAGACCCTCTCTCAGATCACTCAACAATTCCCAAATCCTGTAAGTTCCTTCTAACATTGTCTTGCTGAGTCCCACGGCTGACTATGTGTTCTCCTTGTTTTGCAGTGAGTAATAAACGCAACTTCAGCTAGAGATGTGCTTCTGGTGATCTCAGTGGGTTAAACTAAGTGGAGATACCTAGGAAGCGATTGTATAGATACATGGTTCTGGAGCTTAAAAGAGATGTCTGTGCTGAATCTATTTCATCTCTACCCTTACATAAACATACTGAGAACTATATATTTGAGGGCCATTTCTTATATAATAATTGAAACTGTGGGATTAGCTAAGATCACCAGGGAGGAAATCTAATGAAAAAAGGACTGAGACAGAACCCCAAGGAGCACCTATATTTTTGAGGTGGGCAGAAAATGAGGTACCTAGAAAACACTTTTAGAAGGCCCTGTCATTGAGGAAAGAAGAGAATCAGAAGTAGAAAAAGACCCAAAATTAGAAAAGGAGAGTTTCAAGAGGGAGGTTGAGATTAATAGTTTTATACACTGCAAAGAAGCCTGGTAACATAGGAGCCCTTCTAGCTGTTTGACATGTCCCCGTCAGTTTTTGAGTACCTGTTTACTTTCTGGCACATTAAGATGTTTCAGGCTCCTCTTAAACTAACCTCCCCGAGCACTGGAATCAGACATTTCTCTAAGGACTGCTTTTTCCTGAGTGGACAATGGTATTTAGAATCCAAGATCTGGTGTACCCCTTTTTTTGTGTTTTGTTTTAAATATATATGTTTGTATTGATTTCAGAGAGAGGAGAAGTAAGGGAGATGGAGAGAGAGAGAGGAAAGGAGAGAGAGAAAGAGAGAGATGAAGAGAAGGGGGAGAGAGGGAAACATCGATTGGCTGCCTCCTGCACACCCCCTACTGGGGATCGCACCTGCAACCCAGGCATGTGCCCTGATCAGGAGTCAAACCTCTCCCTGCATGGGACGACACCCAACCGAGCCAGGGCTCCTGCATCAATTTTAAGAAGCTTTGTCTGTAAAGGGCTTTGGCTATGTAGTGGTCACACGGGAATGGAAGGACAGGAAGAGGGAAAAACTTGGCTTAGGTAAAGATGAGCAAACCAGAGTTTTGATTATCAGAGCTGAAGCTTAAGATCAGGAACAGGTTAAAGATGATCTGATTTGACCTTGAGTCCCAGAGTGGCATGTAGAACTCCAAAGTTCTCCCTAAGGCTATAATTCATATCAGGAATCTGGGAAGGGTTCTGCCTTTCAATATGCATTAAATGGTCTCAGCAGGGGAGAGAGGCCATCTGCCAAGGTTAATCACCAAGCAAAGCCTGAAACCACCTGTGAAATGTTTGAGACATCTACCTGTGCCAAGCCTTTTATCCTGGTGTGTGGGCTTCAGTGTTGCAATTGTAACTCTACTTATTAAAGTGACTAGAGGTCCGATGCACGAAATTCGGGCATGGGTAGGGTCTCTAGGCATATGCCTGGGTTGCAAGCTTGAACCCTAGTAGGGGGCATGTAGGAGGCAGGTGATCAGGGCTGATCTGTGGGATGACCGGTGGGGCGATTGCCCGCCCCCCCCCCGCCCCCCCACTGGCACCTGCCTTGGCTGGCCTGGGCCCTGTGGGCTGGGGGCAGCTCCTGCGTTGAGTGTCTGCCCCTGGTGGTCAGTGCACGTCATAGCAACCAGTCGTTCCACTGGTTGTTCTGCCGTTAGGTCGATTTGCATATTTGGCTTTTATTATAATTATATTTATTGGCTTTAATAGTCTTTACTATTAAGAAAATAATTAGATGTTTGGTGTAAGCATCTCTGGTTTTGTTGAGTTAACATTTCAACCCTCTTTCTTCTGACAAATGCCCTTTTTCCTACTACAACCAGATCTTGTGGGGAGTTCCAACTCCTGGACATAGTTAATTACTGTAAACTAGAGATATGAGTAAACCACATCAAGTAGGACTGATTGAAGCACATGACCTAAGTCAGGCCAATAAGAATCCTTCCTCATGGTTTGAAAAAGTGAAACTGGGTAAGGAGGCTTACTCCCTCCCTGAGACAAATGAAGAGGTGGGACAATCCATTTGTTTGTGACATAATTCCTAGGAAGAAAGCCAACAGGAGAGAAACAGAGATAAAAGAGAAAGAAGACTCCAGGTGGTGCTTGAATCTGATTCCTTGTTCGTGAATTCCCAGGTGTGCCCTGTTCAGAACTATATAAGACTTCCAACACATATCCTTTCTGCCTAAGCTAGTTTGACTTGGGTTTCAGTCACTTTTCACCAAAAGAGAGACCTCACTCCTACAGTGACTACAAATAAGTCTGGTGTTAATTTACATTGTTAAAAGCTAACTTCATTTTTACAAACATCTCAAACATCTCACCCAAAATGGTAAGAAATAAAGTGAATATAAATGGCTGTTGAGTTTTTCTAAAAGAAGCAGCAGTTGTTCAAAATGATTTTTTTTCTATTTATGTCTAATATTAGAACATCCATCTAGGCACTCTCCCAAGAAACTAACATTAGTTTATATTGTATTTCCATTCCTCACCGCCCCCATCACACTCTTGCACTGAATGTATATTATCTTGTCAATTTGTTAGATGCTTCCTTTCTAAAGCAGCAAGAAATAATTTGTAAGAGAAAGTGTGTATACTTTCTTATCTTTCTTCCCTTTAGCTACAAACAACTTCCTAAGTGAGTACTCAAGCTTACACTTTCTCTATCTAACCAAGAGTTATTTTAACAGGTTCTACTGTCCCTATTTTACTCTTAGCTTTTCTACTCCTTAAGGCTAAGTAGAAACTCTAACCCGTGTTTACCCAGACATTTTCTGAGTTCAAGGACAGCTAACCAAGCTGGTTAATGGCTTTATTCTTAAAAGGAATCTGGGTTTGGTTCAATGCTTATAATCATTTAGTGCTGTGTTGATCGTTGCATTCCATAGTTTTTCTTTGCCTACCCCTTCTTATAGAATCAGCCTAATTTTCTTCTGGGGATTTACCCTTTCTACACTCTCTGTGAGGTCTCAGTGGCATCCTGATCTCCACATCTAGAGTGGATCCATATCCCAGGCCCCAGACAACCTGCACATGTATTCTTAAGGTAGGTAGGTACATGGCTAATCTGTGCAGAGGATATTACAAGACTTTTATGAATGCCACCAGCAGATATGTCTTTCCTCTCCAGTTAATATGAATTTAAGGGGCTATGAAGCTGCACCCATTGTATGACCATGAGGGGACTGTCTGCCTGAGAATGGAGTCCACCCATATGACATGGAGAAAGAGAGAGATGGAGAAAGAGAAACCAGGTCTTAATTACTTGAACCAAAAATTATTTTTTGCTTAAGCCCATTTGACTGGATCTTCCTATTATAACCAAAGAATCTTAACTGATGTAATAATGGTCACGTAAATTCACTTGAATAAGAGGAAAAATTGTATATATATATGATTTTTTTAAAAGAGTAAGATCTGAGAAACAAATGGAAACTCAGAATCTATTGGCCATGTTAGCTTGTCATATATGCCACTAGTCTAGAAAAGAGAGCAAAGCATGAGAAACTAGGCTCTGAGCATTCTAAAAATCTGACCAATTGCTTGGATATCCTGACTCTGAAAGATTTAACCCAGTCCCTTAACAATCCTATATAATAAAGAGGTAATATGCAAATTGACCATCACACCCTTGCTCAAGATGGCTGTCCCTATGTGGTCACAAGATGGCTGCCACAAGATGGGCAGGTTCCCTGACTGTTTAGTCTCTCAGTGTGGAGCCTCATTTCTGGCACATACTGAGCATTCAGTACACCATTGTTGGATGACTGAATAATGGCTGTTCCTCACCCCACCACCGATTCTGTTCTGCACTTCTGTAAGACCTCTTTCCAGAAAAGAAACTCATTCCCCATATGGATTTCTCTATGGCCTGGGCTCAACTGGAGGGAAAAAGACCAGGAAATCAGTTTTTTTTAGGCTGCCTGGCTTCCAGAAAAGAGAAACACTTGAATTTCCATCTTAATAGCTCTTGCCCTAAGCAGACCATTATACAAACAAAATTCCTACTAAAGGGGCTTCTGATTCAAATAAGACAATGAAGCAATGAAGTTAGCAAATATGTCATTTTAAACTAGGCCAAGGGGACTGGCTCCTGGTTTTGCTTGTTTTTATTTTCCTGAATTTTTTTCTTGAGCACCTGGGGGCATCCTCAAGATAGGACTGGTTTTCTTGGAAAGCAGAATATTTTTTAGCTGAGAATCAGGGAATGAAGTTCCAGGAAAAAAATATTGAAAAGATAAAATGCTATGCAATAAAATTTGCTTCTATATTGAAATGTACCTCCGTAAAGCATTTTCCCACTCGACTGGCTAGAGCTGAGGTGCTGATGAGCTAGGAAGGCTCATTTACTCAGTGAGATCTTATTGTGAGTGAGGCTATTTAGGGATGTGTTTAGCTACAACCTCCTCCTCCCTCCAGTCCCCATAGTGCAGTAATGAAGATGATTACTGTACTCTTACATACCGTCACATGGCTTCGTATTTCCATGGGTGATTTCCTTCCCAGGTTGACTTCTTATCTGCTGGGAGTAATAATGATGTGCAGATGAGTGTGTGAATGCTCTTTCTTCTTTTAAGTGTTTTGCCTTTGCAGAATGCAGAAATGTTGTCCTCAGAAAGTGAGTGTAGTATGGAAGGGACTATATTAAGTGGTCAAGAAAACATTCATTTTATCACCACCAGATTACATCTTTCTTTTTCTTTCTTTCTTCCTTTCTTTCTTTCTTTCTTTCTTTCTTTCTTTCTTTCTTTCTTTCTTTCTTTCTTTCTTTCTTTCTTTCTTCCTCCCTCCCTCCCTCCCTCCCTCCCTCCCTCCCTCCCTCCCTCCCTCCCTCCCTTCCTTCCTTCCTTCCTTCCTTCCTTCCTTCCTTCCTTCCTTCCTTCCTTCCTTTCTTTCTTTCTTTCCTTTATTGTTGACAGTATTATAGATGCCTCCCATTCTCACCCCTTAATCCCCTTCCATCCAGCCCCTACCTGCCCCCAGGTTTTCATCACCCTATTTGTCTGTGTCCATGGGCTAAGCATATCTATCTATCTATATAAAATCCAAGCGACCCGAACAACCGGAATGACTGGTCACTATGACGTGCACTGCGGCCTGCCAACTGTCCCGATCAGAGGTGAGCCGGCTGGATCCCACATGTGCACAAATTCGTGTACCAGGCCTCTAATAAGTATATAAGTTCTTTGGTTTATCTCTCCTTGTCCCCACATCAATACATGGAGGTATGTCAGTCTGTTCCATGCCTCCATACTTCAGGTCTTATTTTATTTTTTTTTGGTTTTGTTTTAATTTAAATTCTTTATTGTTGAAAGTATTACATAAGTCTCCTTTTTCTCCCATTGACCTCTCCCCGGCCACTCCCACCCTCCAGCACATGCCCTCACCCCTCTAGTGTCTGTGTCCATTGGTTATGCTTATATGCATGCATCCAAGTCCTTTGGTTGATCTCTTACTCGCCGCCCCATCCTCCCCTGCCTTCCCTCTGAGGTTTGATGGTCTGTTTGATGCTTCTCTGTCTCTGGATCTATTTTTGTTTATCAGTTTATGTTGTTCATTATATTCCACAAATGAGTGAGATCATGTGATATTTATCTTTCTCTGACTGGCTTATTTCACTTAGCATAATGCTCTCCAAGTCCATCTATGCAGTACAAATGGTAAGAGTTCTTTCTTTTTTGCAGCTGCATAGTATTCCATGGTATAAATGCCCCATGGCTTTTTATCCATTCATCTACTGATGGGCACTTAGGCTGTTTCCAAATGTTAGCTAATGTAAGTAATGCTGCTATAAACATAAGGGTGCATATATTCTTTCTGATTGGTGTTTCAGGGTTTTTAAGATATATTCCCAGAAGTGGGATCATTGGGTCAAATGGCAGTTCCATTTTTAATTTTTTGAGGAAACTCCATACAGTTTTCCATAGTGGCTGCACCAGTCTGCATTTCTACCAGCAGTGAACTAGTCTTCTCTTTTGTACATTCTCACCCACACTTGTTTGTTGATTTTTTAAACAATAGCCATTTTGATAGGTGTGATGTGATATCTTGTGGTTTTAATTTGCATTTCTCTGATGATTAGTGACTTTGAGTATGTTTTCCTGTCTCTTGGTCATTTGTATGTCCTCTTTGGAGAAGTGTCTATTCAGGTCCTCTGCCCATTTTTAATTGGATTGTTTGTCTTTCTTTTGTTGAGTTGTATGAGTACTTTATATTTTAGAGATTAACACATTATCAGATGTATCACTGGCAAATATGTTCTCTGATACAGTGGGTTCCCTTTTTCCTTTTTTAAAAAAAGCTTTATTGATTTTAGAGAGTAAGGGAGAGAGAGATGGAAGCATCAATGATAAGAGAGAATCTGATTGGCTACCTCCTGCTAGCCTCACACTGGGGATCGAGCCCACAGCACCAGTCATGTGCCCTGACCGGGAATCAAACTGTGACCTCCTGGTTCATAGGTTGATGCTCAACCACTGAGTCATGCTGGCCAGCCCCTTTTTCATTTTTATGGTAGTTCCTTTTATTGTGCAGAAGCTTTTTATTTTGATGAAGTTCCATTTGTTTAAATTTTCCTTTGTTTCTCTTGTCCTAGGAGGAAATTCTGCTACATGTGATGTCTGAGATTTTTCTGTCTATGGTTTCTTCTAGGATTTTTATGGTTTCACATCTTAGATTTAAGTCTTTTATTCATTTTGAGTTTATTCTTGTGTATGGTGTAAGTTGGTAGTCTAGTTTCATCTTTTTGCATGTGTCTGTCCAGTTTTCCCAGCACCATTGGTTGAAGAGACTGTCCATTGTATGTTCTTGTCTCCTCTGTCAAATATTAATTAATTATAGAATTGTAGGTTGATTTCTGGGGTCTCTGTGCTATTCCATTGGTCTATATGCCTGTTCTTGTGCCAGTACCAGGCCATTTTGATTACAGTGGCTTTGTAGTATAGTTTAATATCTGATAGTCAATCCCTCCAACTTTGTTTTTCTTTCTCAGGATTGCTGCAGCTATTCAGGGTTTTTTTATGGTTACATAAAAAATTTATATTCCATATAAATTTTTGGAATATTTGACCTAGTTCTGTGAGGTATGCCATTGATATTTTATTTATTTATTTATTTATTAATATATATTTTATTGATTTTTTACAGAGAGGAAGGGAGAGGGATAGACAGTTAGAAACATCGATCAGCTGCCTCCTGCACATGTCCTACTGGGGATGTGCCCGCAACCAAGGCACATGCCCTTGACCGGAATCGAACCTGGGACCTTTCAGTCCGCAGGCTGAGGCTCTATCCTCTGAGCCAAACCGGTGCTGGTGCCATTGATATTTTAATAGGGATTGCGTCGAATCTATAGATTGCTTTGGATAGTATAGACATTTTACTGATGTTAATTCTTCCAATCCGTGAACATGGTATTCTCTTCTATTTGTTTGTATCTTCTATTTCTTGTTTCAATGTCATATAGTTTTCCAAGTACAGGTCTTTTACCTCTTTAGTTAAGTTATTCCTAGGTATCTTATTTTTTTGTTGCAATGGTAAATGGGATTTTTTTTTTTTAGGTTTTTTTTTGTTGTTGTTGTTCTGAGAGTTCATTATTGGTGTATAAAAATGCCACTGATTTCTGGATGTTGATTTTGTATCCTGCTCCATTGCCAAATTCATTTATTAAGTCTAGTAGTTTTCTGGTGGAGTCTGTAGGGTTTTCTATGTACAATGTTATGTCATCTGCAAATGATGACAATTTTACTTATTCCTTTCCAATTTGGATACCTTTTATCTCTTCTTCTAGTCTGATTGCCATGGCCAGGACTTCCAGTACTATGTTGAATAAGAGTAGTGAAAGCATTCTTGTCTTATTCCTATTCTTAAGGGAAACACTTTTAGTTTTTGTCCATTGAGTATTGTGTTGGTTTAGGTTTGTAATATATGGCCTTTATTATGTTGAGGTATGATCCCTCTATTCCCACTTTGCTGAGAGTTTTTATCTAAAAATGTCTGCTGGATTTTGTTGAATGCTTTGTCTGCATCTATTGATATGATAATGTGATTTTTTATTTTTCATTTTGTTTATGTGATGTATCACATTTATTGACTTGTGAATACTGTACCATCCTTTCATCCCTGAAATAAAACCCCCTTGATCATAGTGTATGATTTTTTAAATATATTGCTGGATCCGATTTGCTAATATTTTGTTGAAGATTTTAGCATCTGTGTTTATTAGGGATATTGGCCTGTATTTTTCTTTCTTTGTAGTGTTTTTAATCTCGTTTTGGAATTAGGATAATGCTAGCTTTATAAAAAAGAGCTTGAAAGTGTTCCTTCCTCTTGGATTTTTTCGAGTAGTTTGAGGAGGATAGGTGTTAGTTCTTTGAATGTTTGATAAAATTCTCCTGTAAATTCATCTGGTCCAAGACTTTTGTTTGCTAGGAGTTTTTAAATTACTGCTTCACTTTCATCAGTTGTTATTGGCCTATTCAGGTTTTCTGATTCTTTCTGATTGAGTTTGGGAAGATTGTATGTTTCTAGGAATTTGTCCATTTCACCCACGTTATCCAGTTTGTTGGTATATAGTTGTTCATAGTATGCACTTACAATCCTTTGTATTTCTGTGGTGTCTGTTATATTGCCTCTTTCATTTCTGATTTTATTTATTTGGGTCCTCTCTCTTTGTTTTTTGATGAGTCTGGCTAAAGATTCATCAATCTTGTTTAACATTTCAAAGAACCAGCTCTGAGATTCATTGATCTTTTGTACTGTTTTTAGTCTGGACGTCATTTATTTCCATTCTGATCTTTATTAATTCCTTCCTTCTACTTCCTCTGGGCTTTTCTTGCTGTTCTCTTTTCAATTCATTTTGTTGGAGGGATAAATAGTTTATTAGTCTTTTTTCTTGTTTAAATCTGTGAACTTCCCTCTCAGGATTCTTTCACTGTGTCCCATATATTTGGGGTTGTTGTGTGCTCATTTTCATTTGTTTCCAGGAAGTTTTTAATTTCTTGCTTGATTTCATTGGTAATCCACTCATTGTTTAATGACATGCTATTTAGCCTCCATTTATTTGAGTGTTTTTGAGTTTGTTTTTTTTTTTGGTTGATTTCTAACTTCATGCCATTGTGATCCGAGAAGATGCTTAGTATGATATCAATCTTCTTGAGTTTGTTTAGACTTGTTTTGTGTCCTAACATGTGATCTATCTTTGGGAATGTTCCCTGTGTGCTTGAGAAAAATGTATATTCTGTTGTTTTGGGGTGAAATATTCTATAAGTCTGTTAAACCATCTAATCTAGTGTGTCATTTAAGGCCTCTGTTTTCTTGTTGATTTTTGTCTGGAAGATCTATCCAGTGATGTCAGTGGGGTGTTAAAGTCACCTACTATCACAGTATTACTGTCAGTCTCTCCCTTAAAGTCCATCAAGAGGTTTTTTTTTAATGTATTTGGGTGCTACTGTATTGGGTGAATATATGTCTATCAGGGTTATATTTTCATGTTGTGTCATTCCCTGTAGTATTATGTAGTGGGCTTCTTTGTTTTTTGTTATGGCCTTGGTTTTGAAGTCTATTTTGTCTGATATGAGTATTGCCGCCCCAGCTTTTATTTTTTTTACACTTGTGTGGACTTTTTTTTATTTTCATCTTTTTACTTTCAGTCTGTGTGTATCTTTTGTTCTGAGGTAGGTCTCTTTTAGTCAGCATATATATGGGTCATGTTTTCTTTTTTTAAAAAAAAATATATTTCATTGATTTTTCACAGAGAGGAAGGGAGAGGGATAGAGAGTTAGAAACATTGATGAGAGAGAAACATCGATCAGCTGCCTCTTGCATACCCCCGACTGGGGATGTGCCCGCAACCAAGGTACATGCCCTTGACCGGAATCGAACCCGGGACCCTTGAGTCCGCAGGCCAACGCTCTATCCACTGAGCCAAACCGGTCAGGGCGGTCATGTTTTCTTATCCATTCAGTCACCCTAAGTCTTTTGATTGGAGCATTTAATCCACTTACATTTAAGGTTATTATTTATAGGTATTAATTTATTGCCATGTTTATTTTCTTTATGCCTATGATCTGCTCTCTCTCCTTTTCTTCTTCTTAAAGCAGTCCCTTTAACATTTCTTCCACTGCTGGTTTGGTGGTAATGATCTCCTTTAACCTTTTTTTGTCTGGAAAGCTTTTTATACACCTTCAATTTTAAATGATAGCCTTGCTGGATACAGTAGTCTTGGATTCAGACCCTTGCTTTTCATTACTGTGAATACCTCATGCCATTCCCTTCTGACTTGATGGTTTCTATTGAGAGGTCAATGGACATTCTAATGGAAACTCTTTTAAAATATACACATATATTTTATTGATTTCAGAGAGGAAGTGAGAGGGAGAGAAAGATAGAAACATCAGTGATGAGAGAGAGAATCATTGATTGGCTGCCTGCTGCATGCCCCACACTGGGGATTGAGCCTGCAACCCAACCATGTGCCCGGACCAGCAACTGAACTGTGACCTCCTGGTTTATAGGTTGACAATCAACCACTGAACCACACAGTATGGGCGGGAACTCTTTTGTAAGTAATTTTCTGTCTCTCACTCGCTGCCTTTAAGATTCTTAGTTGTTCATGTTTGCCATTTTAATTTTTTTAAAAATATATTTTATTGATTTTTTTACAGAGAGGAAGGGAGAGGGACAGAGAGTTAGAAACATCAATGAGAGAGAAACATCAATCAGCTGCCTCCTGCACACCCCCTACTGGGGATATGCCCACAACCAAGGTACATGCCCTTGACTGGAATCGAACCTGGGACCCTTGAGTCCGCAGGCCGACGCTCTATCCACTGAGCCAAACCAGTTAGGGCCATATTTGCCATTTTAATTATGATGTGTCTAGGTATGGATCTCTTTGAGTTCATCTTATATGGGACTCTGTGCTACCTGAACTTGTGTGAGTTTTCCTTTACTTGGTTGGGGATGTTTTCTATCATTATTTCTTTAAACAGGTTTTCTGTTTCTTGCTCATATTCTTCTCCTTCTGGAATTCCTATGATGCGGATGTTGTTATGTGTCATGTTGTCCCAGAGCTTCCTTAAGCTATCCTTGTGCTTTTTAATTATTTTTTCTATTTGCTGCTCTAATTGGGTATTTCTTTCTTTTTTTAAAAAAAAATATTTTTATTGGTTTCAGAGAGGAAGAGAGAGGGAGAGAGAGAGAGAAACATCAATAATGAGAGAGAAGCATGGATCGGCTGCCTCCTGCATGCCCCACACTGGGGACCGAGCCTGCAACCTGGGCATGTGCCCTTGACTGGAATCAAACCCAGGACCCTTCAGTCCACAGGCTGGTGTTCTATCCACTGAGCCAAACCAGCTAGGGCTGGGTTTTTATTTCTACCTTGTATTTCAAATTGCTGATTCATTCCTATGCTTTATTCAGTCTACTTTTAATTCCTTTCCATGTGTTCTTTATGTCAGAAATATTCTTCTTCTTCATTTCTATCTGGTTCTTGTTTATGGTTTCTTTTCCTTTTTCATGCTGTTGTAATTTTCACTAAGTTCCTTAAACATCTTTATATTCATTACTTTGAACTCTATGTCTGAGAGGTTGTGTGCCTCCATTTCATTTAGTTCTTTCTCTGGAGACTCCTCTTTTTCTTTCATTTGCAGGTTATTTCTTCGTCTCCCCATTTTAGCTGTCTCTTTGTATTTGTTTCCATGTATTAGATAGAATTGTTATGTCTCCTAGTTTTTGTGGGATGGCCTTATGGAGAAAGTGTTTTGAGGGGTCCATTGGTGCAGTTTCTGATATCCTGAGCTGGACGCTATAGGATTGCACCTTCTGGGCACTATTTGTACTTTCCTGTTGTAATTGGTACTTTATTATTGATGTCCCGTTCATGGTAGGGATCTCCTCTCTGACTTGTTTACAGTGAGGTTCAACCCCAAGGTCATTGAGCCAGCTGCTATACCTGTGCTGACAGAACAGAACAAGACACAATGAGATTGAACCAAATATACCATGGGTATAGACAAGAATATATTACAAGGATGGTCACTGCTACAGGAAGAAATTGGAAATGGTCTAAATGTTTAACAAAAAGAGAATGACTAAGTGAATTATTGAGCTGCTTATAAAATATGATAAAAAGTTTCTAGTGAAAGAAGCACCTAGAATAGGGTCTGAAATATTGTAAGCACTAAGTAAAATATTTGTTCAATCATACATGAATGGATTACTTTTATAACCAGAAAAAATGATTTAAATATCTGTCAGAAAATGAAGGGTAACATTTAACAAAAACAACAACAACAACAAAACAAACAAAAAGGGTTAATACTTCTGGAAAAGCATTTTACAAGGGGAAAAGAAGAAAATAATTATCTCCCCCCCCCCCCCCCCAAAAAAAAAAAGACTCCAAAAACTTGATCTTGAAAATAGGCCAGTGGAAGACCTCTTTTCCAGGATATTTTAGATGGAAACAATATCCAATAGTGGGGTGCTTTCCTCTAAAATGAGATTCTATTCACTTAATAGTTCTTGAGCACTGTTTTTGTGTGCTAAAATTTTTGCTGAGATGTTGGTTTGAGGAACTTTTCTAGCTTAAAGGAATTTTTTTCGTTTACTCTTTTGTTAGGTGAAGAGTTGGAAATATTTCTACCTCATTAAACACCACAGTTCCATAGACCCAGACAGAGCACCTGCCACACAAGCCTGATTCCTACTTTTGTTCTCTAAAGACTGGCAGCTGTGGGCATTCTTGAAAGTGTTTGCCTGGTACATTTGAGCTCATTTTTAAAATCTGGCTTTTTGCCAATCTGCACTTCAGCTTCTTACTTAAACTAGAGGCCTAGTGCATGGATACATGCACTGGTGGGTTCCCTCAGCCTGGCCTGCGGGGATCGGCCAAAACCAGCAGTTCTACATCCCCCGAGGGATGTAGTAGTGCACGAAGTGGCAGGCGGCTGGCGTGGAGCCTGAGCCCGGGCTGGGCGCTGTGCCACTCCCGCTCATCCTAGCCCCACTGCGACAGCTCAGTAGGCTCGATGCCACTCGCTGCAGTCTCCATGCACCCATCCTAGGGTGATACCAGCTGCCCATGACTGAGAAGTGGCTTTAGGCTCATGCCCAGTCAGTCCCGATCCCGGTCCTGGTCCAGATGAGTGAGGGGTGCTCAGGGGGAGTGTCTGTGGGAGAGGCTCATGCCACTGCAGCTGTGCTTGCCAGCCATGAACCTGGAGTCTGACACCCATTGGTCAGCTGAGCGATGCTCCCGCTGTGGGAGTGCACTGACCACCAGGGGACAGCTCCTGCATTGAGCGTCTGCCCCCTGGTGGTCAGTGCATGTCATAGCTACAGGTCGAGTGGTCAAGCGGTTAGACTGTTGCTTAGGCTTTTGTATATATACTAGAGGCCCAGTGCACAAAAATTTGTGCACTCAGGGGGGCGGGGGTGGTGGGGGAGGTCCCTCAGCCCGACCTGTGCCCTCTCATAGTCTGGGACCCCTCGGGGGATGACCATCTGCTGGCTGAGGCCTGCTCCCCAGGAGATTGGGCCTAAGCTGGAAATCAGACATCCCTCTGGCAGCCTGGCAGCCCTCGGGGGATGTCCACTTGTCAGTGGGAGCAGACCTAAGCTGCAGTTGGACATCCTTAGAGCTGCTGAGGAGGCGAGAGAGGCTCCCACCACCACCGCTGTACTGGCAGCCATCAGCCTGACTTGTGGCTGAGCAGAGCTCCTCCATGTGGGAGCTCACTGACCACCAGAGGGTAGCTCCTGCATTGAGCGTCTACCCCCTGGTGGTCAGTGTGTGTCATAGTGACCAGTCATTCCCAGTCTTTCTGCTGTTAGGGTCAATTTGCATATTACCCTTTTATTATATAGGATAGAGGCCTGGTGCATGGGTGGGGGCTGGCTGGTTTGCCCTGAATGGTGTCCCGGATCAGGGTGGGGGTCCCGCTGGGGTGCCTGGCCAGCCTCGGTGAGGGGCTGATGGCTGTTTTCAGGCTGCCCGCACCCCCTTCAGGGTGGGGGTCCCCACTGGGGTGCCTGGCCAGCCTAGATGAGGGGCTGATGGCTGTTTTCAGGCTGCCTGCACCCCCTTCAGGGTGGGGGTCCCCACTGGGGTGCCTGGCCAGTCTGGATGAGGGGCTGATGGCTGTTTTCAGGCTTCCTGCACCCCCTTCAGGGTGGGCATCCCCACTGGGGTGCCTGGCCAGTCTGGATGAGGGGCTGAGGGCTGTTTTCAGGCAGGCCAAGCCTGCAACTGAAGCTCCCAGTCTCTCTCTTTTTTTTTTATTCTGGGATTTATTTACCTTCTGTAATTGAAACACTGTTGCGGCTCCAGCTCCGAGGCCCGCTGGCTGAAAGCAGGTATCTGGGGTTTGTTTAGCTTCTATAGTTGCAACATTGTTTCTTAGAGTGCAGCTCAGAGCCGGGCTGCCGCAGGTGGGGAACCTTGGCTTCCTCCATATCCGGGGCAACCAAGCCTCATGTTCACTTCAGCTGCCTGGCTGCTGGCCGCCATCTTGGTTGGCAGTTAATTTGCATACCACCCTGATTAGCCAATGGGAAGCGTAGTGGAGGTATGGTTAATTACCATGTTTGTTTATTATTAGACTAGAGGCCCGGTGCACAAAAATTTGTGCACTCGGGGGGGGGGGGGAGGGATCGGAGGGGGGTCCCCCAGCCCAGCCTGTGCCCTCTCCCAGTCTGGGACCCCTCGGGAGATAACGACCTGCTGGCTTAGGCTTGCTCCCGGGTGGCAGAGGGCAGGCCCAATCCCTAAGTGCAGCCCCTCGTCAGGCTCAGAGCAGGGCTGATTGGGGAGTTGGGGCACTGCCCCCTGTCATGCACAGAGCAGGGCGGATTGGGAGGTTGTGATGCCTCCCTCAGTCGTGCTCAGGGTAGGGCCTATTGGGGGGTTGGGGCACCGCCCCCTGTCACACTCAAGGCAGGGTCGATGGGGAGGTTGCGGCGCCACCCCTTGTCATGCACAGAGCAGGGCCAATCAGGGGGTTGGGGCGCTGCCCCCTGTCACTCACAGAGCAGGGCCCATCAGGGGGGTTGGGGCACCACCCCCTGTCACACACAGAGCAGGGCGGATCAGGGGGTTGGGTCGCTGCACCCTGTCACACTCAGGGCAGGGCCAATGGGGAGGTTATGGCTCTACCCTGTCACACACAGAGCAAGGCCCGTGGAGGGGGGTTGGGGCGCCACCCTCTATCACCCACAGAGCAGGGCCGATCAGGGGGTTGGGGCGCCGCCACTGTCACACTCAGGGCAGGGCCGATGGAGAGGTTATGGCTCTACCCTGTCACACACAGAGCAGGGCCCATGGGGGGGTGGGGGTTGCGGCGCCGCACCTTGTCACACACAGAGCAGGGCCGATCAGGGGGTTGGTGCCCTGCACCCTGTCAAACACAAAGCCGCAGGGCAATCAGGGGATTTGGGAGCTCCCCCCTATCAGGCACAGAGCAGGGTGGATAGGGAGGTTGTGGCCCCGCCCCCTGTCACACACAGAGCTGCAGGGCAATCAGGGGGTTTGGGCGCTGCCCCCTGTCATGCTGATCCCGGTGCTGGGAGCCTCGCTGCTCCGCTGATCCCGGTGCCTGGAGGCATATTACCCTTTTACTATATAGGATAGAGGCCTGGTGCATGGGTGGGGGCCGGCTAGTTTGCCCTGAAGGGTGTCCTGGATCAGGGTGGGGGTCCCCACTGGGGTGCCTGGCTAGCCTGGGTGAGGGACTGAGTGCTGTTTTCCGGTTGGCGAGTGACTGAAGCTCCCAACCGCTCCTTGTTTTCTTTTTTTTTTTTTTTTATTCTGGGCCAGCTTTAGCTCTGAGGCCTCGCTGCTGAAAACATCGATACAATGTTGCGGTCGGCTGGCTGAACCTGGCTGACTGACAGCCGGTTTCTGGAGTTTTGTTTAGCTTCTTATTTGCAACATAGTACATAGTTGCTTAGAGTTGCAGCTGAGAGGCCGGCAAGTGAGGCGGGGAACGTTGGAGTCCTCAGTCACTGAAGCAAGCAAGCCTCCCTGTTCACTTCAGTGCATGGCTGCCGGCTGACATCTTGGCTGACAGTTAATTTGCATAAGGATATGCTGATTAGCCAATAGGAAGGGTAGCGGTCGTACGCAAATTACCATGTTTCTCTTTTATTAGTGTAGATAGGATATAGATAGATAGAAAATTCAACCAAACCAGATATAGGAGAGAGAGAGAGAGAGACAGAGAGAGAGAGAGAGACAGACAGACAGACAGGAGAAGAGTGGTGCAGAGAGAGAGAAGGGGAATGGTGGGAAGAGGTACAGAAAGAAAACCAACAAAAAGATATGGGTTGGAAGCCATACTCTGAGCCAAGGGCTACACTTGATAAGTGGAAATTAGGAGTCCACCTGCAATAGGAGTGTTTCAAAATTAAGATCAGGACAGAGCAACAAGGTCCAGTCAGCCCTTGGGATGTGTGGGTTCTGCTTCACTATGTGGAAAGACCGAGCTTCAGGAGTTGAAGGGAAGCATTATACTTTTGGAAAATAATAATTTTAGGATAAAAGTATTATAACAAGAAGACATGATAGTGCTTACAAAGCATTAAAATGTCTCAATTGTGCAAATTTAACAAAAACATGTACTCTCGTGAACACATTGTTAGGACTTATCCTAGGGACTTTACCAGATAGGGGCCTTGAAACTTATGCGTCATTACCTTCGAGATAACCCCACTCTGACCATGCCTACCCCTAGCATTTTTCTGCAGATTAAATCAAACTAAAGTTAAAGGCAGCCAGCGGGATGAGTAGAAGGCAGAAACTATAGAAAGGTCACAGTGGGGACTCATCACACACATTCCTATTCCTTTTGTGAATGTTGAGCTCTCGAGCTGGGAGATGACCTAGGACATGTTAGGTCTTTTGGAGAATACATAAAGGAGTTTTGGGCTGAAAATCAGGCCTTCCTATGTGAGCATTTTCACAAACTGGGAACCCAGTGGAGAAGAGAATGTGACTTAGGAGGGCAGAGGAGTTACTTGGACGGGAGAGAGCTGGAAGAGAGTGCCTTGCCCAGCCACCTAAGTTTGGGATCTGCAAGGACTACTGTCAACGAGGCACTCATTGCTAGCTTTACAATTCCTTCCAGCTGGAAAATGGGGAACTTGTACCATGTTTCTCAGTAGAGAGGATTACACACATGAAAAAAAAAAAGCCAAGTTGCCTTTTGGATGGTCTAATGAACCTTAAGTGCTGGGGCAAGCCACATGATTAAGAGTGAGTGGTTGGTGGAGGGCTGGTAGAGGACACTCGTGCTGCTCCGGAAACCCCCAGGCGGGAACAACAGAAACAGTGAGAGCATTAAGTGGGTACTGTCCCTGGATGGGTAAAGGGGGGAGGCAGGGAGAACCCTTGAATGAACTATAAGATCAAACCATTTAGGTAAATTAAACATACAGACTTACCAAATAATGCATATTGTATAAGAATACACAGTAACAAAAGGAGACATTAAATACATTAGAAGGGCCCGGCCAGCGTGGTTCAGTGTTTGAACATCGACCTATGAACCAGGAGGTCCCGGTTTGATTCCAAGTCAGGGCACATACATGGGTTGTGGGCTCGATCCCCAGTAGGGGGGTGTACAGGAAGCAGCCGATCAATGGTTCTCATAATTGATCTCTCTCTCTCTCTCTCTCTTTTCCTCTCTGAAATTAAAAAAAAGAAATCTATTAAATACATTAGAAGGGCTGCATATGAGAGAACATTGGTTAGGACCAAGAATGAGGGTTGAAAGGGAACACGCTATTCACTGACTCAGTCCATAATAAACGACCAAACAAGCAAAAACCCCAACAGCAATGGGAGAATGTCAACTTTTTGTAAAGTGGGAAATTCCCAGTAATAACACTGGCTGGGATCTGCATAAAGCAGTTTCAGACTCCCAAGGTTGTGGACTTTAGAAACAAGGGCTGCCCATGTATGAGAATAGAAAGGATGGGTTTAAAAATGGCTTCATAGTTTTTTGGGGAAAAGATACATGTTTTTGTTTTCTTTAAAAATGCAAACAACATAGCTTATTAAATGAATCTAATCCATGTAATGTACTTAAAAGAATGCCTGACACATAACAAGCCCTCAATAACTGTAACAAAAAATAACCAGAAATCCTACCACCCAGACATAACCACACTTATGGTTTTGGTAAATGTGCTTTCTAGGAAATATATCAATTTACTTATTCAATTGTATATACATGAGATCAAATGAAAGTACAAATAATGTTCTGAAACCTGCTTTCTTCATACAACATGATACTGTAAAAACCAGTTCATTTCTAGGAATATAAACATCTCACTCTTTCTAAAGTCCAAAATGTATTCCATTGTATAGATGTATAGACATACCTCATTTTATTACACTTCCCTTTATTGTACTGCACAATGTTGTGTTTTTCACAAATTGAAGGTAAGACCCTCTGCCAGCAAGAGGATTATGACTTGCTTTATTGCAATACCTGCTTTCTTGTAATGGTCTTGAACCAACCCCATGGTATCCCTGAGCTGTCCCCAACTGCTGGATATTGAAGCTGTTTCCAATTTTTATTATATATAACATTGCTGGAGAACCCACAAATAACTGTAGTTTCATACCTGTTTGAATATCCCCTTATAGTAAGTTATTGAAAGTGGAATTGTGGGGTCGAAGAGTATGCACATTGGATATTTTGATACTGCCAAGCTGACCTATAGAAAAGTATTTGGTGTCTGTGCCCCATCAAAGGTATATGAGTGTTATGTTCTCTCTCAACAAAGCTGGGTGTGGTTCTGTTCAATCTTTGCACACCTGCTGGGTGAAAAATGTCTTATTGTCACTTATATTTACTTTTAAAAAATTAGTATGATGGCTAATTTATGTGTCAACTTGGCTAGTCTGTGGTGCCCAACTTTTGGTCAAACAGGGGTCTAGATGCTGCTGTGAAGATATTTTTTAGATGAGAGTAACATTTAAATAAGTATATTTTGAGTAAAACAGATTACCTTCCATAATGTGGGTGGGCCTCATCCAATCAGTTGAAAAAGGCCTTAAGAGAAAAGACTGAGGTCAGTTTTCCCTGGGTCTCCAGCCTGCTCACCTCCTCTGCATATTTTGGACTTGCCTGCCCCACAATGCATGATCTAATTCCTTAAAATAAAGCCCAATCTTTATATACACATACAACCTGATGGTTTTGTTTCCTAGAAGAGACCTGACTAAGATAATTAGTCAGATTGCCCAGCTCAAATGTTTATTGGCCATCTGTATTTCTTTTCTTTTCTCTCCTTTTCTTTTTCTTTCTTTTTTTTCTTCCTAAAAATTATCTCCTTACCCTGTGCCCGAGTCTTTTCTTAGCCCCTCTGCTCATACCTGACATGCAATAATGTGACCTGGGGACTTCCAAAGTGAGGAAGTCTGGTTTATACTCCCCAATTTTTTGACTAGGTTATGGGAATAAATAGACTGAATAAATAAAGCCAAATAAATAAATAAATAAATAAATAAATAAATAAATAAATAAAGCTAAGTAATTGAGAATGCTGCTTAGCTAAGGGAACTTATTTTAAAGACCAGTTCCTCCTTCATTTATCAGTTTACAGCTGAACACAGAATTTCCTGTTGTTTCGTTTTTCCTCTCCCAGCAGTTGATGTCATCATGGCCATCTAGGAGAACAATTTCCTACAGTGATGGAAGTTTGTGATGTCACTGGGATTACAAAAGCTGGCAAGGACATTTGCTATCAGCACTTATTACCAAAAATTAAAAAGGAAATTAATGTTAAGCTTTCTGAAAAAGCTGTTCAATGAAACTTAAAATTTTTCTTATTATACAAAGAAAGTCTGTCCTCTGTCTACCAGAGAGAGAACAATTTACAACTTTAAGGTATAATTAATGAGGGCTGCTGGAAGAGATAGAGGGTCCTATTTTGGTGAGCTAAGTATCTGTGCCAATATGGTAATTATCTTATTCTGGAAAGATTGGTGACTGTAATACTGTTGTAATTAACCTAGTTATTAATACCTGGAAAGGAGCAAAGGGAGAAGCCAGGCGTTATAGGCCTGTCATTTGGACAGCTTTACTAGGGACCTGCAACTTTACACTCCCCAGGGTCCAATGAAGGGGAGATAGACACATGCCCAGGAAAGTTGGCGTGACATAGGAAGATGCTTGTTGTTAGTAACACTTAAGAACAAAGGTCTTTGACTAAAATGGGTGTGGTCACTGCAAGGGCACGAAATTTGGGATATTTAATCCCCTGAACAAAGGAGTTCTCTCTCTGGTGCTCTTGTGCTCTTACTGCTCTTGGGACTCTTGTATCTTAGAGTGCGCTCTCCTGAATTTGCCCAAATGGCCCATAGCCATGTGAACCCCACACACAATGGACTAATGCACTGCAGCCTAATGCTGAACTGGACTTGGCTCCTCTACTGAAACCCCAGTTACACTTCTTCCAGGACTGGATTAAGAGAAATAGGACTTTGGAAACCCAGAAGTTTAATTCCACACACACACACACACATAATCACTTTCCCATGTGAGTCTCAGAAATTTTTTTTTCTTGAGATCTTGTAAGGACTCCACCCCCAGCAGTACCCAGAGGGGCAGGGGACAACCTACTTCATCCAGTAACAATTGGACTATCTTTCAGGCAAGCAGACCTGCCCTGAAGAAGCTATGAAATTTCTTACTTTCTATATCTAGGTCAGATCTCCTAAGCAGGATTTATTGGCCCCCACCCATTAGAATGAAGCAGAATGTATTAGTGTTTAGTGGATGCTAACAAATTACCACAAGCTGGGAGTCTTAAAACAACAGAAATTTATTTTCTCACAGTTCTGGAGGCCAGAAGTCCAAAATCAAGAAGTCAGCAGTGTTGAATTGGAAATCACATCCTAACGACATTGAGTTAGTGCAAATAAAAGCCATACTGTTTCCAGATGGAGGGGAGCCATGCAGCTGGGCAGACTCAACACCAGATAAGGACTGCAGGGGAAAGATGGTGAGTTCCATTTAGACATGCTGAGATATGAGATAGCTGTTGAGATACCAAGTGGTGATGCCCCCTATCCATTAAATTTGGCAGCAGGTTTATAATTTTTAACTTCAACAAAAATACTTTTAGTGGAATGTGGGGCAGAAGGATTATTGAGGGAGTTGAAGATTGAATGGGAATTGAGGAAAGTTGTGATGGTGATGGCAGAAGCCAAAGAGAATTAACCCAGTGACTCTAAATGACACACTAGATCAGATGGATTTAATTAACATTTACAGAACATTTCACCCCAAAGCTGCAGAATGTACATTCTTCTCAAGTGCACTTGGGACATTTTCAAAGATTGACCACATGTTAGAACATAAAACAAGTCTCTACAAATTCAAGAAAATTGAAATCATATCAACTGTCTTTTCAGATTACAATGGGATGAAATTAGAAATCAACTACAATAAAGACACTCAAAAACGTTCACACACACGGAGGCTAAATAGCATGTTATTAAACAATGAATAGGTTACCAATGAGATCAAGTAAGAAATAAAAAACTTCCTAGAAACAAATGAAAATGTACACAGAACAACCCCAAATCTATGGGACATAGCAAAAGCAGTCCTGAGAGGAAAGTTCGTAAAACAAAACAAAACAAAAATACCCACAAGAACAATCAATAATAAACTATTTAAACCTACAATTTAAAGAATTAGAGAACAACAAGAAAAGTAGAAGTAAGGAAATGATAAAGATTAGAGCAGAGATAAATTATATAGAGACTAAAAAAATCCTAAAAAAAAAAAAAAATCAATGAAACCAAGAGCTGTTTCATTAAAAGATAAATAAGATTGATGAACCTTTAGCCAGACTCATCAAGAAACAGAGAGGATCCAAACAAGTAAAATCAGAAACAAAAATGATAAAGTAACAACTGATACCACAGAAATACAAATGATTATAAGAAATTACTATCAACAACCATATGCCAACAAACTGCAAAACCTGGATGAAATGGACAAATTCTTAGAAAAATGCAACCTTCCAAAACTGAATCAGGAAGAATCAGAAAACCTGAATAGACCAATAACAACTGATGAAATAGAAGCAGTAATCAAAAAACTCCCAGCAAACAAAAGCCCTGGTCTGAACAGCTTCACAAGGGATTTTTACCAAACATTCAAAAAAGAACTAACACCCATCCTTAAACGATCCCAAAAAATCCAAGAGGAAGGAACACTTCCAAGCTCTTTTTATGAGGCCAGCATTATCCTAATTCTAAAACCAGATAAAGAAACTACAAAGAAAGAGAATTATAGGCCAATTTCTCTGATGAATATACATGCTAAGTCCTCAACAAAATATTAGCAAATCAGATCCAGCAATATATTAAAAATATCATACACCATGACCAAATGGGATTTATTTCAGGGATGCAAGGCTCATACAATATAAGCAAATCAATAAATGTGATACATCACATAAACAAACTGAAAGACAAAAATCACATAGTTTATCAATAGATACAGAAAAAGGCATTCGACAAAATCCAACAGCAATTTTTAAAAATATATGTTTTTATTGATTTCAGAGAGAGGAAGGAAGAGGCAGAGAGATAAAAACATCAATGATGAGAATCATCAATCAGCTGTCTCCTGCACACCCCCTACTGGGGAATGAGCCCACAATCCAGGCATGTGATCTCACTGGGAATTGAACCTCAACCTCCTGGTTCATGAGTGGATGATCAACCACTGAACCACACTGGCTGGACCCAACACACATATTTGATAAAAACTCTCAGCAAAGTGCAGATAGAAGAATCAGACCTCAACATAATAAAGGCCATATATAACACACCTACAGCCAACATCATACTCAATGGGAAAAACCTAAAACCATTTCCCCTAACAACAGGAACAAGACATGGTTGTCCGCTTTCACAACTTTTACTCAACATAGTACTGGAGGTCCTACCTGCAGTGATCAGACAAGAAGAAGAAAATAAAAGGCATCCAAATAGGAAAGGATGTAAAACTCTTATTATTCACAGATGACATGATATTATACATAGAAATCCCTAAAGACTCCACCAATAATTACTAGATTTAATCAGTGAATTTGGCAATGTAGCAGGATACAAAATTTTTAAAAAATATATATTTTATTGATTCTTTACAGAGAGGAAGGGAGAGGGATAGAGAGCCAGAAACATCAATGAGAGAGAAACATTGATCAGCTGCCTCCAGCACACTCCCTACTGGGGATGTGCCTGCAACCAAGGCACATGCCCCTGACCGGAATCGAACTGGGACCCTTGAGTCCGCAGGCCCACGTTCTATCCACTGAGACAAACCGTTAGGGACAGGATACAAAATTAACACCTAGCAATTGATGGCATTTAAAAAATATATTTTATTGATTTTTTTAGAGAGAGAGGAAGGGAGAGGGAGAGAGAGATAGAAACATCAGTGATGAGAGAGAATCATTGATCATCTGCCTCACATATGCCCCTATTGTGGACCAAGACCCCAAACGGGGTAAGTGACCTGACCAGAAATCCAATCAGTGACCTCTTGATACATGGGAAACATTCAACCGACTGAGCCACACTGGCTGGGCTTGATGGAATTTTTATACAACAATAATGAGCTCTCAGAAAGAGAAAATAAAAACAAACAAACAAACAAAACAACCCAAAAACCAATCCCATTTACCACTGCAACAAAAAATTTAAGGTAAAATTAGGAATAAACTTAATCCAGGAGGTAAAAGACCTGTACTCCGAAAACTACAGGACATTGAAAAAAGAGATAGAGGAAAATATAAACAAGTGGAAGAATATGCCATGTTCATGGACTGGTAGAATTAACATTATTAAAATGTTCAGACTACCCAAAGAAACCTATAGATTCATTGCAACCCCTATTAAAATACCAAAGGCACATTTCACAGATCTAGAACAAACACCCCAAAAATTTATATGGAATCAAAAAAAACTCCACATAGCCAAAGCAATCTTGAGAAAGAAGAACAAAGTTAGAGGGATCACAATACCGGATATCAAGCTCTACTACAAAGCCATTGTAATAAAAACAGCCAAGTATTGGCACTATGACAGGCATATAGATCAATGGAATAGAACAGAAAACCCAGAAATTGACCCAAGCCATTTTGCTCAATTAATATTTGACAAAGGAAGCAAGAGCATACAATGGAGTAAAGAGAGTCTCTTCAATAAATGTTGTTGGGAAAATTGGACAGGTACATGCAAAAAAAAAAAAAAAGAAAGAAAGAAAAAAGAAAGAAAGACTAGACCACCATCTTACACCACACATGAGAATAAACTCAAAGTGGACAAGAGACTTAAATGTAAGTTGCAAAACCATAAAAATCCTAGAAGAAAATATAGGCAGTAAATTTTCTGACATCTCTTGTAGCAATGTCTTTACTGATACTTCTCTTAGGACAATGGAAACTAAGGAGAAAATAAACAAATGGGACTCCATCAAAATAAAAAGCTTTTGCACAACAAAATAAACCATCCACAAAATAACAAGAGAGCCCATTGCAGGGCAGAACATATTTGTCAATGATACATCTGATAAGGGGTTAATCTCCAAAATATATAGGAACTCATACAACTTAACAAAAGGACATACAGAAGGCTAAGAGACATATGAAAAACTGCTCAAAGTCACTAATCATCTGAGAGATGCAAATCAAAACCATAATGAGCCACCAACTCATGACCTGTCAGAATGGCTATCATCAACAAATCAACAAACTGAGCCACACCAGCTGGGCTGTTTATTGATTTTAGAGTGAAGGGAGAGAGACAAACATGAATGTCAGGGAGAAACCTTGATCAGTTGCCTCCAGAATGCACCCGACCAAGGATCGAACCCACAACCTTTTGGTGTACAGGATGGCCCTCCAACCAACTGAGCTACTTGGCCAGGGCAATTTGTGTTGTCTTAAACCACCAAGTTTGTGATCATTTATTATGGCAATGATAGAAAACTAATATATTTCCCCCAAAAGGAAACTTGAGTGCTCTTATCAAAACAAGAAGGAAAACTCTGGGCAGACAAACAAATAGATTAGAACAGATGTGTAGGGAAGACTAGGTCTGTGGGACCTCTTGTTCCGTAACTTCCTGGATGTTCTCTCAGGGACATGCCTTTACAGAGTGTGGTTGATGGCAGTGTGCACCTGTCCCACACAGCCAAAGCTTACCTGCGAGCAAGAGCAGAAAGACCTAAGAGTGCTGCCTACGAAGGCACTCTAAACAGACTGGAAACCTGGTTTCCACCAGCTGAGTAACACTGGGCAAGTTACTTACCTTCTCTGTGCCGTAGTAAAACGAGGATGGTAAATACCTATCTGATGGAGTTTTTTTTAAAAATATATTTTATTGATTTTTTACAGAGAGGAAGGGACAGGGATAGAGAATTAGAAACATCGATGAGAAAGAAACATTTATTCAGCTGCCTCCTGCACACTCCCCACTGGGAATGTGCCCACAACCAAGGTACATGCCCTTGACCGGAATCGAACCTGGGACCCTTCAGTCCACAGGCTGACGCTCTATCCGCTGAGCCAAACTGGTTAGGGCTGATGGAGTTTTTAATGAGAATTAATAATGTTAACACATATGACTAAGAATCATTGCTGGCATATAGTTAAGATTCAATAAATGTTGCTCTAATGTTAACAGTTGTTATGACTAATACTACTGGGCAATATCTGTAGTGTTTAGTAAGCCTAGATGTGGAGCCAGACTATGCGGGGTCACAGCCAACTCTGTCCCTTAGAACTTTTATGCTTGGGCAAGTTATTTAACACATGAAGCCCAGTTTTTCATGTGTAAAATGGGGCTATTAAAGTTACCTACCTCATAGAGTTGTGATGGGGGATTAATCAATTAATACGTGTAAAGTACTAGAGCAATGGCTGATACATCCAATCAATGTCATTTATCATCATTACCATTACTAATAGTATGGGGTCACCATCATTCTGGATAATTTATAACTAAACAAGCGATGAATTCAATGGCATCTCGTGATCACGAAGACCTAAATTTAGGCTAGGAAGAACCGTAATTCCCTGCTGAGGGAGTCACAGGGAGGTGTACCATCTTTCCTCTATCAGGAAATTAAATCATGCTAGCACCTGGTGTGATGCATATATAATATATGAAAAGAAAGTGGAAGAATTAGTTATCAGAAACATACAGTAAGGA
Organism: Myotis yumanensis; assembly: GCF_028538775.1. NCBI lineage: Eukaryota > Metazoa > Chordata > Mammalia > Chiroptera > Vespertilionidae > Myotis > Myotis yumanensis. The sequence continues at coordinate 125,549,028 of NW_027223754.1, read as the reverse complement.
AAGACTACTAAAAGAGTTGCAGAGAGCCCACCTGCTTCTATTTTTTTCTCTACTCTGCAATTATGTGGGGTTGTTGCCTTTGCTTTTAATGCAGTGTTTTCACACTTTATAACGTAATAAGAACATTAGGTTAAAGAACCTTGCCATTTTCCTATTCAGAGCAGTCCTCTCAGCAATACCAAGAATCCTCACTTTGGTAGATAATGACAAGAAATACGACAGCCCGTTAGTAAACAAGCCAATCATTTCATGGCAATAGCTTATTTAATCAAAACATTCTGGTTCTCCCTCATCTGACCTACAAAAGGAATGAACCAATCCAATTGGAAAAAAATATTTGTTTTATCTTTGCCACATTTATTTACTCTTAGTGACTGTTTAACTTGATCGAACAGCAAAGTTGGAAAGAACAGAGATACTTGAGGCACTAACCAGATTTCTTTATCTCTGGCACCAGATGGAAATGGCCTGTTGTTGAGCAGTTTCTTGAAATCCTTTGCCCTCGTCTTCAGGGGGGCAGAATTAAACTGTCCATGTGCCAAGTTTTGGGGGTGGGAGTGCAGAATGGGAATTGGAAAAAATAAGCCAGTCATTTAACAATCCTTCCCAGTCATGTAATAATTTCAAAATATGAAATACTCATTCCACAAAATATACTGACCATTTTATATGTGCAAGGCATCATGTAGGTGTTAAAGGAAGGCAAAGATCAACTAGATATGGATTAAACCTCCAGGAGCTCTCAAAGGAGTCACATGAACACATGTGGGAGGAGAAAGCTACAGGTATGTTAGGCTGGACTCTCCAAAAGCAGAGCCAGCAGAGGGCTGTGTACAACTTTGAGGATATGAGTGAGGCAGGACAGGGAGAAGCTAGCAAAGGGATGGATGCAGCCTGATCCCACAAGGAGGTTGAAGGATGACTTGTACCTGTGCTATAATAAAAAATATGTATCTGGCCTTTGTCCCTGAATCCTGGCACAGAGCTCCCAAAACCCTTAGAAAAGATCTTTTGTATACCAATGAGTGAGTCCCGTAGGGCCCTAGATAGCTTCAGGATGGGGGTTGATTAGCAGAAAAAGCAACTGTATGATGAGAGGCTTAGAACTTTCAGCCCCACACCTCCACCTCTGGGAAGGGCAGAAGGGCTGGAGATTGAGTTCAGTCGCCAATGGTCAGTTATTTAACCAATCATGCCCATGTAAGGAAACCTCCATAAAACACCTAAAAGTCAGAATTCGAGGACCTTCTGAGTTGGTGAACACATCCATGTGCCCGGAGGAAGGTGGCATGCCCCAACTCCACAGGGACAGAAGCCCCTGCGCTGGGGACCCTTCATGTCTTTTCATCTGGCTGTTCATTTGTATCCTTTGTAAGGAATTATAATAGTAAGCATGGGAACCCTTGAATCTGTGTTGGTCAGGTGGAAGTGTGGGTCACATGGGGTCCCCATTTGGGGCTGGCACCTGAAGTGGGGACAATATTGTGGGACAGAGCTCTTTACCTGTGCGATCTGACCTAACTAACTCCAGGTAGTGTTAGAACTGAATGGCTGAACACCCAGCTGGTATTGAAGAATTGGTTGGGAAAACTACACATTTGGTGTCAGAAGTGATGTCAGAAAACACCAAAATACAACACCACAAAGTTGCTCCAACCCCATATCAGCTAGCCATTGGCTGTGGCTGCCCTTGGGGACCGAATAACATTTCTGAGCAAGGTGGCTTCCATGGGTCAAAGGCAACTGTCCAGAGAAGGTGCGGCGGTGAGCCTGAAGCAGCCAGGGAATCTGGGCTGGACACAACCACAGTGTTGACAAAGTAGCATTCAGAGGAGGCTAGGAAGTGTCTGAAAATTCCCGTAAGATGTGAACTGATCCATTGAAATCAGCAGGAGGCCGAAAGGTTATTCATATGCTAGTTCCTGCAAAAGAAGTGAAAGAGATTCCTCAGGTCCAGGAAGCTCCTGCCTGAAGAATCCAGTAAGATGTAAAGTGATTGCCTTAGCAGGGGTTTCCAGAGAAACAGCACCAATAGGAGGCTCACGAGCTGCTGTCTGCAGGCTGGAGGATCAGGAAAGCCACGGGGTCACTCAGGCCAAGCATAAAGGCCTGAGGACGGGCGGATGAGGGGTGCGATGATATCAGTCCCAGTCTGGGTCTGGAGGTCCAAGAACCAAGAATGCTGATGTCTGAGGCCAGAAGACGGACGTCCCTGCACACAGAGAACAGATTCACTTTTCCTCCGCTTTTTCTTTCTCTTCTGGCCCTCAATGGGTTAGGCTACGCCTGTCCTGTAGGTGATTTTCTTTCCTCAGTCTACCTATACTAACCTCTTCCAAAAACACCTTCACAGGCACACCAAGAAATAATGTTCATCAGCTGTCTGGGCATCGCTCAGCCCAGTCAAGTTGACACATAAAATTAGCCCTCACAGTGAGGCGATGGAAATGTGTTTAGGGCAGAATCGGAGTGATGGGGTATTTAAACATGACACTGAGGAGTACCTGGGGAAGAACATCTGGAGGTCGCCTAGAATTTAAAATAAAGCAAAAAATGAAGTGTAAAATGAAGCCCTTGTTTGTTTGTTTGTTTTTTTAATTGATTTATTGCTTAAAGCATTACAAAGAGTATTACATGTCTCCTTTTTTTTCTCCCCTTGACCCTCCCCTAGCCTCCCATGCCCCTCAGTGTCTTGTGTCCATTGGTTATGCTCATATGCATGCATACAAGTCCTTTGGTTGATCTCTTAACCCCCTCCCACCCCGCAACCCTCCCCGGCCTTCCCGCCGTAGTTTGACAGTCTGTTCAATTTTGCTCTGCCTCTGTATCTATTTTTGCTCATTAGTTTATAATGGTCTTAATTATCCATAAATGAGTGAGATCATGTGGTATTTTTCCTTCATTGACTGGCTTATTTCACTTAGCATAATGCTCTCCAGTTCCATCCATGCTGTCGCAAATGGTAAGAATTCCTTCTTTTTTACAGCAGCATAGTATTCCATCGTGTAGATGTACCACAGTTTTCTAATCCATTCATCTGCTGATGGGCACTTAGGCTGTTTCCAGATCTTAGCTATGGTGAATTGTGCTGCTATGAACATAGGGGTGCATATATCCTTTCTGATTGGTGTTTCTGATTTCTTGGGATATATTCCTAGAAGTGGGATCACTGGGTCAAGTGGGAGTTCCATTTTAACTTTTTGAGGAAACGCCATACTGTCTTCCATAGTGGCTGCACCAGTCTGCATTCCTACCAGCAGTGCACAAGTGTTCCTTTTTCTCCACATCCTCTCCAGCACTTGTCGTTTGTGGATTGGTTGATGATAGTCATTCTGACAGGTGCGAGATGGTACCTCATTGTTGTTTTGATTTGCATCTCTCGGATGATTAGTGACTTTGAGCATGTTTTCATATGTCTCTTTGCAGCCCTTGTTTTGGGGAAAGATTGTGAGTGCCATCCTGCTGCTTTTCAGAAAACGAAGACAAAAACAAAATCACACCCATTATATGGAGTGCTTGCCATTTGTCAAGCACTGTGGCTCCTTGACATTGCTCTACAAGCTTTACAATATCTAATGCGCCTTTACAGAGACAGAGAGTGAAGTAACTCACTCACAGTCACTCTGCAAACGAGTGGGATGTGAACCCCAGGTGTCTGACTCCCAGGCTGCTGCTCTCCTCTCCACTGTGCTGAGCCATCTCCCCCTCAAGCTTTCTCCTTGAGTCCCTGTAACTCAATGGCTCGCAAACTTCCGTGTGCATCTAATTCACCTGGACATGGCTGGGCAGGCCACGAGAGTGTGCATTCCGGTGGTCTGGGCACCCCAGAAATAGGGCTGCTATGTAATCACAGGATCTGGTGTAAAAGGAAAATGTGGGGCCCTGCATAGGGTGAGGAGTCAGCCTCCCCTTCCCACAGGCCCCTGGCACCTCGAGGAAATGCAGCCCCCACGCCAGGATATGCTTAGTACCTGGATCAGGGAGGCCAGAGGCCCCTGAAACGTCGCTCACAGTAATGCTAACAGCCTAGGGTGGGGACAGCTGCCACCTTGCCCTGGCCTGAGCACCGAGGGGTGTGCATCCAACCCATGCCTCCTTCACTTGTGTGCAAGCCAGAGGCAGAGGACAAAGACACACACAAGCCCCCTCATCAAGGCAATCTGGCTGCCTCTCAGGTGGAGGGTGACAGGGGTCCTGGGCAGGGAGGGTGGGGACTAAGTGGCTTAGAACTCTTCCCCGGAAGCAATGGGAGGCAGGACTGTGTGTGTCCTAGACTCCAAGCCCTCCCTCCACCAACTTGCTCCAATCAGACTTCACGTAGGAAACATTCATCCTATATAATAAAGAGGTGATATGCAAATTGACCATCACTCCAACACACAAGATGGCCACCCCCATGTGGACACAAGATGGCCACCACAAGATGGCCAGCAGGGGAGGGAAGTTGGGAGGGGCCAGGTGTGCAGGGGAGGGCAGTTGGGGGTGACCAGGCTGCCAAAGAAGGGCAGTTAGGGGTGACCTGGCCAGCAGGGGAGGGCAGTTAGGGGCAATTGGGCCGGCAGGGGAGCAGTTAGGCGTCGATCAGGCAGGCAGGTGAGTGGTTGGGAGCCAGCAGTCCTGGATTGTGAGAGGGATGCCTGACTGCCCGTTTATCACGGGTAGATCGCGAGAGCAATCGGACATCCCTCGAGGTTCCCAGATTGGAGAGGGGGCAGGCTGGGCTGAGGGACACCCCTCCCCACCATGCACAAACTCAGTGTACCGGGCATCTAGTTTAAAGATAAAGTTAAACTCCAACTGTGGGCTCTGTGTGAAAACACTGGTTGTGTGCCCATGAATTTACCTCTGGGCAGAGAATATTTGCATTTCTAATAAGTTCTAGGTGATTCTGAGAACCACTAATCTTTCTTTTAAAAAGAGTCAAAGCATTGCTTTTTGTGTGGCTTTCCCTTTCTTCTCTATAAATGGTGGTATTTCCTGCCTCAGAGGATTGGGTGAGAGAAAAAATGCCAGATGCCTGGAGAGTGCTTAGCACAGTGCTGAGAACATGGGCCATATGCAATAAATGTTAGCCACAATACTACTAGTGGTGATAATACTAGAATAGTGGTAACAACTCCTCTATTTTTGTGAAGGCTTTTGTGTCTGATGCCTTTATCTATTGTTTCCTGCCTATTTCTGTGGGGAAGCACGGGACTTGGTTAGAATATTTGTAAGGAGGATTCTCTGAAAGGTTGGGGGCCTCTGAGGGGACCTTGCCAAAGGCAGCAGACCCTACCTTGACTTTTCCAAACAAGTCCAATCCCCCGGGGTGTTTTGCTAGAATCTCTATGTTTAGTCGTTAAAGACCCGACCTTGTAGAAGCATATACTTTCTCAAGGATACTTACCCTGCTGATTGTACCTAGAGGTTAATTTTAGTCAAGCTGTTATGACAATAAAAGCCAAAGGAGGCAGGCGAACAGGGCTACTTGGTGGCGACAGCCAAGTAGCTCCTTAGCCCTCTCTTTCACAGAAACGTGTGTGAGAGCAATCTGTTCATCCGACGCTCAGGGTCTGACAGTCAGCCCTGGCATATTTCCTCTCTGCTGTTACCTCAATTTGGAGAAGGAACCAGAGAAGTATAGTGGCAGGGTTGGGGTGGGGCGGGATACCTCAGATCAAAGACCACTATTGCTAAAAGCCAAATCAAGAGATTTGTAAGGACAGTGCCATTTGCCTTAACAAACACACAACTTGGATCCTCTGAAATTGGCACCGGAGAGAGAATCTGAGTGTGAGGAAGGGATGGGTAGATCACTGCACCCCATATTCCCTTGGGGATTGAGCTTCTAGTCTGCAAAGGACATATAGGTATGTCTAAGGAGTAGAAACCTCCAGATGTTATTCAGAAAAGGACAGCTGCAGCCCTGAGGATAGAGATCCAATTCTCACTGCCATCCTGTTCCTTCAGGAGACAGTGGAGAGGTACTGCTTTCTCTTCAGCATCGACACCAACCAGGTTATGATGTCCAGAAGCACAAGCCTGCAGCATGGCCAGCCACAAGGGGAACTCTTAGATGGGCTCATTTCCACAAAGCTTTCTGAAAGTCAGGCCTACCTGGCCTTGCTTGCTCTCCAGAGCTCACCAGGAAAGCATACACTGTTCTAAAACTAGTGCAGGGAGACCAAGGCAGAGAGAGGGAGATGGAGTTCCTCTGCAGTGGGTCTCAGCCAGAACTCCCTGGGAACTTAAAAGCACCAGTGCCTGGGGCCCAACCCCAGGGATCCTGATTAATTAATTTGAGGGGGCACTCTAGACATCGGTATTTAAAAAAACTGCACAGGAATTGCCACTGTGCAGCCCAGGCTAAGGAGCACTGCTGTCCGGCTCCCTCCATCCTGGGTAGCTCCTTGGGGACTCTTCCCATGCAGAGTGAACAGCCCCATTGGGCCACCTCCGTTACTCACAGTGGTGTGTCCTTGCCTTAGTAGCTATCCATAAAAATTGTCAGGGTACTCAACATGCACACAGGAGAGAGCCACTGTAAGGCAGGGTGAGAATGGGGTGTGGAGTCATTTTAGAAGGAAGCAGGAGGGTCCCCAGGTCACAAGCCTGCAAGGGTTTGATAAAGGAATCAGGAAGAGGGAGCCTGGGGCCTTAGAGCAGCATGTGAAGAGTGTTTTCGCCTGTGTCCCAGCACCCAGCCTGCTGTGGGTGCTTGGTGTTTATGAGAGCTTTGCCCGGTCTGCCCTCTCTTCTCTGCCAGACATAAGCTGCCAGCTCGTGTAACCTCCTCACCTCAAATCAATTCTGCAAACACTGATGGAACATCATTTCTCTGATGGGCATATAAACTAGGAACTAGAGAGCACACAGCAGATAGCTGTTGTTATTGTTTATAAGTACTCTTCTTAGAAGTTGACCTCAATGAGGGCATGAGTGGGGGTGTTGGGGGAGGTTATGGGGGGATAAGGACACATATGTAATACCTTAATCAATAAAGAAATTTTTTAAAAAAAGAAGTTGACCTCAAGTAAGCTACTTGCCCCTTGGTATTCTAGTTTCATAACCTGTAAAATCTATAATAATAAAAGTGTAATATGCTAATTAGACCAGACAGCTGAACGACCTTCCAGACGTCCTTCCGGACATCCTTCCAGATGAAGTTGCAGCAGCGGGGGCCAAAGCAGAGGCGGTTAGAGATGATCAGGCAGGCAGGCGAATGGTTAGGGGCAATCAGGCAGGCAGGTAGTTAGGAGCAGTTAGGAGCCAGAAGTCCTGGATTGCGAGAGGGATGTCTGACTACCGGGTTAGGCCTGATCTCTGCTTGGGCATAATCAGCAGTTGGACATCCCCCAAGGGGTCCTGGATTGTGAGAGGGTGCAGGCCGAACTGAGGGACCCACCCCCCTGTGTAGGAATTTCGTGCACAGGGCCACTAGTGTGATAATAATAGGGCCTACGTTGAAGGGTTGCTATAAAGTCTGAGTTAAAACATCAAAACACTGAGAAGAGGAAAAGAAAAAACAAAAAACCAAAAACACTGAGAAGGATGCCTGGTATATAGTAAGTACCTAATAAACGTTAGCCAATATTATTATTATTAATGTTATTAACAATATAATATATCATAATATTACATATTATATTATATTTATTATATTATATTATATGTATTATACATTATATATATTATATTATACATTATATATTATATTATATTATATGTATTATATTATATTACATGTATTATACAATGTTATTATAAGATAATAATAATACTATAGCTACTCTAGTGAATAGACAGATATGGAACGTACAAGCTAATGGGGAAAACAAACAATTATGATAGGTTGGTATTATGGTTGAGGTGTGTGGGAACATTCAGGAGGGTCCCCCCCTACCAGGCTTGGGAGGGTTATTGGAGATTTCCCAAGGGAAATGATGGCTTAGCTGAGACCTGAAAAGTGAGTAAGAGATATTCAGGTATGGGAGGGATTGTGGGGAGGAAGAACATTCCAGGTGGAGAGACTAGCAATATGAAGTCAGGAGGTGAGAGAAGAGGGGCTTAGTAGAGAGGAGGGGGACACAAGAGCGAGGTTGTACAGGCCTGGTAAGCCATCATAAGGAGTTTGTACTTGCTCAAAAATGGAGAAGATACTGGGAGAGATGAACATAAAATAGATACTTTATTATTATTATTGAATTTATTGGGGTGACATTGGTTAATAAAACTATATAGGTTTCAGGTATACAATTCTATAATACATGAGCTGTATATTTTATTGTGTGTTCACCATCCCAATTCATCTCCTTTATTATTTTTATTAACTATCTACACTAATAAAAGAGAAACATGGTAATTAGCATACGACCGCTACCCTTTTCATTGGCTAATCAGGGAGTATATGCAAATTAACTGTCAGCCAAGATGGCGGCTGGCAGCCAGGCAGCTGGAAGCGAACATGTGGCTTGCTTGCTTCAGTGAAGGAGGACTCCAACGTTCCCCGCCTGCCTTGCCGGCCGCTGAGCTGACAGTTTGAAACTTTGTAACAAATATAGAAGCTAAACAAAACCCCAGAAACCAGCTTTCAGCCAGCCGGGATCTCAGAGCTGGAGTTATACATTGTTTCGATTATAGAACGCAAACAAACCAGATACCAGCTTTCAGCAGCCCAGGCCTCAGAGCTAGAGCCAGAGCTAAAGCTGGTCCAGAATAAAAAAAGAAAAAAAGGAGCAGTTGGGAGCTTCAGTCAATCGCCAGCCTGAAGGCAGCCCTCAGCCCCTCACCCAGACTGGCCAGGCACCCCAGTGGGGACCCCCACCCTGAAGGGTGTGTGACCAGCTGCAAACAGCCATCATCCCCTCATCCAGGCTGGCCAGGCACCCCAGTGGGGACCCCTACCCTGATCCAGGACACCCTTCAGGGCAAACCAGCCTGCCCCCAGGCCTCTATCCTATATAGTAAAAGGGTAATATGCCTCCCAGCACAGGGATCAGCGGAGCCGCGAGGCTTCCTGGCACCAGATCAGCATGACAGGGGGTAGCGCCCAAACCCCCTGATAGCCCTGCGGCTCTGTGTGTGACAGGGTGCGGCGCCCCAACCCCCTGATCGGTCCTGCTCTATGGATGATAGAGGGCAGCGCCCCAAAACTCCCCCCGCCCCCCGACGGGCCCTGCCCTGAGTGTGACAGTGGCGGCGCCCCAACCCCCTGATCGGCCCTGCTCTGTGGGTGATAGAGGGTGGTGCCCCAACCCCCTGATCCGCCCTGCTCTGTGTGTGACAGGGAGCCGTGCCCCAACCCCCTGATCCGCCCTGCTCTGTGTGTGACAGGGAGCGGTGCCCTAACTCCCCTATTGGCCCTACTCTGTGAATGACAGGGGGGAGCTCCCCAACCCCCTGATCGGCCCTGCTCTGTGCATGACAGGGGGCAGCGCCCAACTCCCTGATTGGCCCTGCTCTGTGCGTGACAGGGGGCAGCGCCCCAACCCCCTGATTGGCCCTGCTCTGTGCATGACAGGGGGTGGCGTTGCAACCTCCCCATCGACCCTGCATTGAGTGTGACAGAGGGCGGTGCCCCAACCCCCCAATCAGCCCTACCCTGAGTGTGACTGAGGGTGGCATCGCAACCTCTCAATCCGCCCTGCTCTGTGCATGACAGGGGGCGGCGCCCCAACTCCCCAATCAGCCCTGCTCTGAGCCTGACCAGGGGCTGCACCTAGGGATTGGGCATGTCCTCTGCCACCCGGGAGCAGGCCTAAGCCAGCAGGTCGTTATCTCCCAAGGGGTCCCAGACTGTGAGAGGGCACAGGCCGGGTTGAGGGACCCCTCCCACCCCCCCCCCCAAGTGCACAAATTTTTGTGCACCGGGCCTCTAGTCTATATATATAAAAGGCTAATTCAAAGTGTCCCTGCAGGAATTCAACCAGGAGACCAGGAGTTCTATCACTTGCTATGACATGTGATGATCACCAGGGGGCGGTGAGGAACAAAGGAGGGCCCTAGCTGACAGCCAGAAGGAAGGCCCTGATCGGTCCTGATTTCCAGCCAGGCCTTGGGACCCTACCTGTGCATGAATTTCATGCATTGGGCCTCTAGTCCTATATAATAAAAGGCTAAAATGCAAATCGACCAAACAGTGAACAACCTCTAGCTATGATGCGCACTGACCACCAGGAGGAAGACACTCAATGCAGGAGCTTCCCCCTGGTGGTGAGTGTGCCAGAAGCCAGGCTCACAGCTGGCAAGTGCAGTAGCGGTGGCGGGAGCCTCTCCTGCCTCCATGGCAGTGGCAGTGCTAAGGATGTCTGACTGATGGCTTAGGTCCGCTCCCCATGGGGAATGGGCCTAAGCTGTCAGTTGGACATCCCCCAAGGGCTCCAGGACTGCGAGAGGGTGCAGGCCAGGCTGAGGGACCCCCTCTCAAATGCATGAATTTTTTGCACTAGGCCTCTAGTTTAATATAATGTAAGATGCTGGGGTCCGACCCCAGCAGGTCCAGGGGTCCCCAAAGGTGTGGACGGAGTCAGCGAAGAAGGAATGACACGGAGACAGACTTCAGTTGATCAGCAGCCTAGTCAGGACCTCTAGCCAGCATCTCCAGCCAAAGTTCTGGTTGAAGTTCTGGCTAGGAGCTGATGAGGATCTGATGTTTATTGTCTTGTTACATCTGTATTTATACCAGTCGATTTTAATCCTGTCAATTTCTATTACAAAGGTTAGGGCGTTTCTTATCTCCATTCCAGGGAGTAAAGATTATGTAGCTTAACTACCCGCCTGGCACTTAATTAAGGGGTTGTATCCCCTCCCTAACCTCAGGGAAAAATCCCCACCTGGGGAAACAACCTTTCTCGGAGAGGTGACCTTGTTTAAAACACATGGCGCTAAGGAGAGCAAACATATTAAGAACAATATGCTATATATGCCAGGTCCCTTGAAACATATGCTGTGCAGATGTTTCTTTCCTGCAGCGACTGTGTCAAGCAGCAAGGATGGACCGGCTTCCGGCAGTAAGAATAGAGAGGAAGGGCCCCTAACCCTACCTGTGGCAATTTTCCCTACCTGTGGCAGAGAAGAAGAGCTTATGGAAAAGGCCAAGGTGAAATGCACAGAGAACATGGACAAGAGTCACATAGGAACACTTTCTCTTCCCAAGAATGCCCTCTTGCCTTTCTTCGCAGGTTCTTTTTATTTTTTATTTTTTTTATTTTTTATTTATTTATTTTTTATTTTTTTTCTTCGCAGGTTCTTTTGGTGTAATAACACTCCTCACCAAGTCAGAAACTCTGGTGTGATCCCCAACCCCACTTTTTTCTCACCTCTCATGTTCAACCAATGGCCAAGTCCCACTAAGTTGCCACCTCCAATTCTATTACCTCTAGTGGCCCTTAGTGAGGGCTTTATCATCATTTGTCAAGGGATAATTCCAAAAACAATGTCTAACTCAGTTTACCCTGATCAAATTCACTTTTCTCATCATGACTGCCAGAGAGATCTCTCCAATATGTAAATTCAGCCATGTCTCTCACTAGGCTGAAACTGTTTAGTCCATAGCACCTTGCTCTTCCTGCATTTCTATCCACCTACAGAGCTACCATGAGCTCATAGTGAATGTGTGTAAAATACCTTCAGCTCTTTTGGGGAAATGGAGCAGTGCTATTTTGTTATTTATTTATTTATGCATTTTTAATTTTAGGTGTTTTTTTTTAAATTGAAATATAATTGACACACCACATTGTGTACATTTAAGGTGTATAATGTGTTAATTTTATACATTATACTAGAGGCCCGGTGCACAAAAATTTGTGCACTCAGGGGTTCCCTCAGCCTGGCCTGTGCCCTCTCGGGTCTGGGACCCCTCGGGGGATGGCCACCTGCTGGCTTAGGCCCGCTCCCTGGGGGATGGGGCCTAAGCTGGCAGTCAGACATCCCTCTGGCAGCTGGGAGCCCTTGGGGGATGTCCACTTGCCAGTGTGGAGTAGGCCTAAGCAGCAGTCGGACATCCTTAGTGCTGCTGAGGAGGCAGGAGAGGCTCCCGCCACCACCACTGTGCTGGCAGCCATCAGCCTGACTTGTGGCTGAGCAGAGCTCCCCCTGTGGGAGCGCACTGACCACCAGGGGGCAGCTCCTGCATTGAGCGTCTGCCCCCTGGTGGTCAGTGTGTGTCATAGTGACCAGTCATTCCCAGTCATTCTGCTGTTAGGGTCAATTTGCATATTACCCTTTTATTATATAGGATAGAGGCCTGGTGCATGAGTGGGGGCTGGCTGATTTGCCCTGAAGGGTGTCCCGGATCAGGGTTGGGGTCCCACTGCGGTGCCTGGCCAGCCTGGTTGAGGGGCTGAGGGCCATTTTCAGGCTGGCCAAAGCCCCTTCAGGGTGGGGGTCCCCACTGGGGTGCCTGGATAGCCTGGGTGAGGGGCTGATTGTCGTTTTCAGGCTGGCCATGCCCCCTGGCGACCCAAGCTCCCAGCCTCTCCTTTTTTTTCTTTTTTTTTTTCTGGGATTTATTTATCTTCTATAATTAAAACTTTGTAGCCTTGAGCATAGCCCAGGGCCAGCCAGGGCAGGCGGGAAGCTTGGCTTCTTCCATTGCCAGGGGCAACCCAAGCCTCCTGCTTGCTCCGGCTCTGTGGCCGCTGCCATCTTAGCTGAATTAATTTGCTTACTCGCTCCTGATTGGCTGGTGGGTGTGGCTTGAGCATAGTGGAAGGATGGTTAATTTGCATGTTTCTTTCTTATTATATAGGACTAGAGGCCCAGTGCATGAATTCGTGCACCAGTGGGGTCCCTCAGCCTGGCCTGCAGGATCAGGCCGAAACCAGCTCTCCAACACCCCCTGAGGGTTCCTGGATTGTGAGAGGGAGCAGGCCAGGCCGAGGGACCCCACCAGTGCACGATTGGGACTGGGGAGGGGCTGCAGGAGGGTCCTAGGGTGTGTCTGGCCCATCTAGCTCAATCCCAATAGGCTGGACCCCAGCAGCAAGCTAATGTACCAGTTGGAGCATCTGCCCCCTGGTCAGTGCATGTCATAGCGACTGGTTGACCGGTCGACTGCCTGCCCCCTGATGGTCAGTGCACATCATAGCAACCGGTTGACCAGTCAACTCTCTGCCTCCTGGTGGTCAGTGCACATCATAGTGAGTGGTTGAGTGGGCTTAGCATATCATTAACATATTACACTTGGATTGGTTGAACGGTTGACCGGACACTTAGCATATTAGGCTTTTATTATATAGGATATTGCAACATGATTATCACCAGAGCTTTAGCTAACAGCTCTGTCAGATCATATAACTATCATTTATTTCTTGTGGTGAGAACATTTATGATCTAGTAAGAGTGTTATTTTAAACTTGTTTTTAATACTAAGGCAAATTAGTAACTTTTCCTATCTGTAATTTCACTAAACCTGAACTATTCTTTTTCTTGAATAACTTTAATTAAGATGGGGAGGTGTGCCTAGACCTTTTAGCTGCAGGGATTTTTTTTTTTTTTTTAAATCACCATTACCTCCCTTTTCTGTCTTCTCAGGGTGAGCACCATACAAATGCCAAAATATAGGTTAGCGGGAAGAAAAGTCATTCAGTGGTAGAGTCTTCCATGTGCACTGACTTTTTAGCTTTCCCCCTTCTATGTCCTTTTCCAAGATAGTTTTTTTCTAGTTTTACTTTTTAAAGAGTCAGGTTTATTGGGGAATAATTTACATAAATAAAATTTACCCTTTCAAAGTGTCTAATTCAATGTTTTGTTGATTGTATACAGTCATGTAACTGCTGCCTTAATCAAGATATAAAACATTTCTATCAACTCCAAGAATCCCATCATGCTCCTTTGCAGCCTTTCTGCTCACCCTTCCCCATTTCCTTGCACCTGATCTGTTTTCCAGAATGTCTCATAAATGGAATTCTATAATGTGTAGCCTTTTGTGTCTGTCTTCTCATACTTAGCATATTGCTTTTAAGACTAATTCATATTGTTGCATGTGTCAGTAGTTCTTTTTTTTTCTTTTTCTGAGTATTATTCCATGGTCTGAATGTAGCACAATTTGTTTATCTGTTCACCTATTGGTGAACATTTGGGCTGTTTCCAATTCTTAGTTATTTTAAATAAAATGTTAGCAAATATTCATGTACAGGTCTTTGTGTGTAGATATATAAGTTCATTTCTTTTACACAAATACTAGGAGTTTTATTGCTGGACCATATAATAAGTGTATGCTTAACTTGATAAGAAAGTGCCAAGCTCTTTTAAAGTGGTTTTATCATTTTCCATTCTCACCAGAAATCTGAGAATTTCTGTTGATCCATATGCTCACCAATGTTTGGTAATGCCAGCCTTTTCAGTTTCAGATATTTTAGTGGGTGTGCAATGATATCTTCTCATCTTTTAAATTATATTTCTCTAAATTCAAATTACTGTGTGAAAGTATCTGTTTAAATATTTTGACCCTTTTTTAAGTTGGATTTTTTAATAATCTCATTGAACTGTAAATGTTCTTTATAAGTATTCTGAATACAAGTTCCTTATTAGATATAGAATTTTCTAATTTTCCAACTTCTCCCCCATTTTTTTTTTTTTTGACGGCTACATTTCACTTTATTTTGCACAAAACGAATACAACCAATTGACTAAGCAGCTCCAGAACTGTTAGTGTTCCTTAATCAAGAAGTAAATGATGGTGCTCGCTTCGGCAGCACATATACTAAAAAATTGGAACGATACAGAGAAGATTAGCATGGCCCCTGCACAAGGATGACACACAAATTCGTGAAGCGTTCCATATTTAAAAAAAAAAAGAAGTAAATGATGTCAGAAGGAAAACTTTTCAATTCCTCCCAAACACATATTGCAAATACAACGAACTCCTAACACATGCGACACAGGCTGATTTTGACACAGAGAAAGCCTCAGCAAGAAGGGTGAGTACTGAATACCCACATGGGTCAGATCAGGAGCCATGCTCCAGGAGCTAGAGTACCTAGCCCGTTATTCACGCTGCCCGCATATACATCTGCCCTGTGAAGTTCACTGTCCCTTGTCAGATTAAAATCCAAGGAGCTCCTTCCATTTCCAGGCTCATCATTTCCTAGGTGGATAATCCACACACAGAAATCCAGGAAGCTCAAATATACTCGCTCAGCTGTGTTTTACGTGACATCTCCCTAAGCCAGGCTCCAGTTCAAATGCTGTATAGGAAGTTCTCATTGTCATTAAAGAACTCGCGCCCCTTCTGCACGACCTTGCTGCTGAAGTTCTGGTCACCCAGTTCTCTTCCCCTCAACTCTTCCAGCTTCTGCACACCTGGCAATCCATTACTGCCAGTGCCTCTGGTGCCCTCACAATCGCTGGTGGGGAACTTCTGCAGCTCTCTCTGATGACCTTGGGCTGCAGCAACAGGCACAAAGCTTTCCTTCTCCAGGCTCTGGACTCCTTTATTCCTTCCCTTCTGTCTCCTCGGAGTGTTTGCATTCTGAGTATTCGGTTCTATCACCTTCAAAGCTGTACTGTGACCTTGACCTTGGGATGAGGCTTCGCCTCCTGACACGCGGTGGCCTGCAGAAAGCAGCTTCCAGGTCTCCACAGGGCCTGGAAGCTGGCAGAGCGAGTGGGCAAGCCCAGCTTTCTTAAGAACTTTTTGGTCCTGTTTCAGTTTCTTCTCCAATGTGGGTACAAACTTGCCTTTTAAAACCCTTCTGATCACATCGGTGCTAACAGCAAAGCCTTCAGCCAACCTGGGAACTGACCAGGACTCTGGAAATTCTTCATGTAAATACCGGATCTGCTCCATGGCTTCCCTGGTCAGCGTCTGGGGAGGGGCCCCTCGCGGCTCCATTTGCCTCCGAATTTTCTGGAACAGGATGGTGTTTTTCCCTGTCGTTTCAGGGCGCTGGGGGAGAGAACCAATGGCAGAAGCCGTGGGTGGGAGCAACATGGGTGGCTGCAGCGTCTCAGGCTCCATCAGGGCGTGCCCAGCCCTCGTCGTCTCTTTGTTGATGCCCCTGAAATCTAACACCTACGACAGCAGCCCCCGGGCGGGGCGAACTCTCTACACGGGCACACTCAAGGGGCCAAAGAGCTGCATGTGGCTCGAGAGCCGCAGTTTGCCGACCCCTGCCCTAGTCTGTTTCCTTAATCTATATGTTTATCTTTAGACTAGTACTGCATTGTCTTTATTACTCTAGCTTTAGAATAAATATTAAAATCAGATAGAATAAATATTAAAATCAGATAGAGTGAATCTTGCAACTTTTCAGAAAATCATTTCTAGGTTCTTTCCATTTCCAAATAATTTTAGAACCAGTTTGTCAGTTTCTACAACAAAAATAAAAGGTACCCTGACTGGCTTGGCTCAGTGGATAGAGCGTCGGCCTGCGGACTGAAGGGTCCCAGGTTTGATTCTGGTCAAAGGCATGTACTTTGGTTGTGGGCAAATTCCCAGTGGGAGGTGTGCAGGAAGCAGCTGATTGATGTTTCGCTCTCATCGATATTTCTCACTCTCTATCCCTCTCTGTAAAAAATCAATAATATATATATATATATATTTTTAAATATATTTTATTGATTTTTTACAGAGAGGAAGGGAGAGAGACAGAGAGCCAGAAACATCGATGAGAGAGAAACATCGATCAGCTGCCTCCTGCACATCTCCCACTGGGGATGTGCCCGCAACCCAGGCACATGCCCTTGACCGGAATCAAACCCGGGACCCTTCAGTCCGCAGGCCGACGCTCCATCCACTGAGCCAAACCGGTTTCGGCAATAAAATATATTTTTAAAAAATAAATAAAAGGCTACTCAAGTTTTATTTCAGACTGTGTTGAATCTGCCCAGCCGGTGTGGCTCAATGGTTGAGTGTTAACCTATGAACCAGGAGGTCACAGTTTGATTCCCGGTTGGGGGCACATGCCTGGGTTTTGGGCTTGATCCCCAGTAGGGTGCCTGCAGGAGGCAGCCTATCAATGATTCACTCTCATCATTAATGTTTCAATTTTTCTCCCTCTCCTTTCTTCACTGAATTCAATAAAAAAGAGACATCTTAACAATATTGATTCTTCCCATTCATGAGCATGATTTGTCTCTATTTGGTTCTTCCTTGATTTCTCTCAGCATTACATTTTTTTCAATATACAGGTCTTTGCATATATTTGATTAAATTGATATCTAAATGTTTCATGTTTTTAATCTGTAAATGGTATTTTTAGCATTTTCAATAGTTTGTTGCTAGTAAATAGAAAAACATCTTATTTTTTATATTGACCTTATATCCTGAAACCTAGCTAAATTCGCATATTTTTATAGTAACTATTTATATGTTTGATTCCTTAGAATTTTTCTATGTATTTTACTATGCTGTTTGCAATTATAGACAGTTTTACTTCTTCCTTTGCAATATCTACAATAATCTATAATAATAAAAGCATAATATGCTAATTAGACCAGACAGCGAACGACCTTCCAGATGTCATTCCGGACATCCTTCTGGATGAAACCACAGTGGCAGGTGCTGAGGCAGAGTGGTTAGGAGCGATCATGCAGGCAAGCAGAGTGGTTAGGGGCAATCAGGACAGGCAGGCAAGTGGTTAGGGGCAATCAGGAAGGCAGGCAAGTGGTTGGGGGCGATGAGGCAGGCGGGCAGAGTGGTTAGGGGTGATCAGGCAGGCAGGCAGGTGAGCGGTTAGGAGCCAGTGGTCCGGATTGTGAGAGGGATGTCCGACTGCCGATTTAGGCCCAATCCTTGTGGGATCGGATCTAAACTGGCAGTCAGGCATCCCCTGAAGGGTCCCGGATTGCGAGGGGGTGTAGGCCGGACTAAGGGACTCCCTGACTCCCTGTGCACGAATTTCGTGCACTGGGCCTCTACTGTGTGTGTGTGTGTGTGTGTGTATTCATTTTTTTATCTTATTGCACTGGATAGGACCTCCAATACAATGATGAAAAGAAATTGTAAAAGTGGACATTTTTGCTTTGTTCCAAAACTTAAGGGGAAAATATTCAATCTTTACTATTAAGAATGATATTAGCTATTGGTTTTTGTTGATAAGTTTTCTCAAATTGAGGGAGTTTTCTTATGTCCCTAGTTTGCTGAAATTTTTTTATGATGGATGGATGTTTAATTTTATAAATGTTTTATTTTACATGTATTGAGATGATTATATGATTTTACTATTTTAGTCTATTGAGATTGTGAATTTTATTGATTGATTTTGAATGTTGAGCCATCCTTGCTTTCCTGGAATTAACCCAAGTGGGTCATGATATCTTTTTTAAAAAATATATATTTTATTGATTTTTTTACAGAGAGGAAGGGAAAGGGATAGAGAGTTAGAAACATCGATCAGCCGCCTCCTGCACACCCCCCACTGGGGATGTGCCCGCAACCAAGGTACATGCCTCTGACCGGAACCGAACCCAGGACCCCTGAGTCCGAAGGCCGATGCTCTATCCACTGAGCCAAACCGGTTAGGCAATATCTTATCTTTTTTATATGTATCTGAATTCAATTTACTAATATTCTGTGACTATGTTCATGAGAGATATTGGTCTATAGTTTTCTGTCTTATCTGGTTTTGCTATTGAGATAATGTTGGCCTCTAAAATGAGTTGTAAAAGGTTTCCACTTTTTTTATTTCTTTGGAAAAGTTGGTGCAAAATAGGTGTTATTTCTTAATTGTTTGCCAAAATTGATCAGTGAAGCCTTCTGAATCTGGAGTCTATTTATTTAATAGAAAAATGTCTATACAAATTGTCCAATTTTTCTTGAGTGAGCTTTGATACCTGGTGCTTTATTCTTTTGTGGTGGTCTTTGTGTGAGATGTTGGCATGTTACACCTGTCTTCTGATTTCCCAGGTACTATCAGGGATATCTTATTAATTTATTCATACCATTTTAATTTATTATGCCATCTTTTAATGCCCATTTAATGGCTGCAATCAACAGATTACATTTAATTTGGATAGCAGGGGAAACTTGGTGGTAGTGGCGGAGTGGAAGGTATTGTAGACCTTGGGCTAAAAAATATTTTGTTCAGAAAGACAGGATTTGCCTAATGACTTTGTCAGACAAGTTTGTCTCTTTTAAGTATGGGTTTTTAAAATGGGAGGATTATAGAGGGGAACTTGCAACAAAAATCTCCTTCCCACCAAACATTGGGAAAGCTAGAGGGAAAATGGTAGGATTTATCAGCATGATGTTCACAGAATTATTTTTAAATAGATTTTTTTGGTAATGCATAAGAAACAATATTTTAGAGTTTGTTTTAGAATTATTGGCACACACTGAAATGTAATGATTTCTTGATTGCGAGTATTTTGTAAAATAAAATGGAAAGAAACCAACTTTCCTCTAATTCTTTATCCCTAGTCTATGTTTAAATATTGTAAATAACCTTTGAAAATGTTACAGCCACATTTGTTGAAATAATACTGTCAATAATTTAATGATCTATTTTTTTTAAATTAAACTTACCCTCCAACCTACTTTTCCACTTAAAAATTTTGTCTTTGTTCACATTAAATCCTATAGTGTTTTCCCAAAGACAACTTGTTTGTAAGTACACAATAACCTGTTTAATCTACTTTGGCTTAATTTACTTACATGTAAAGTAGGTATTTTTTCCTACTATCCTCAGTGTTGTTATAAGAATAAAATCAGGTATATGCTATAACATATTGGTGAAGAGAGATTGAAACCATCATTTAAAGCAGTGGTTCTCAACCTTCCTAATACCGTGACCCTTTAATACAGTTCCTCATGTTGTGGTGACCCCCAATTTCATTGTTACAAATTGAACATAATTAAAGCATAGTGATTAATCACAAAAACAATATGTAATTAAATATGTGTTTTCCGATGGTCTTAGGCGACCCCTGTGAAAGGGTCGTTCGACTCCCAAAGGGGTCGTGACCCACAGGTTGAGAACTGCTGATTTAAAGGCACACTGATGGTATTAGACTGCTTTCTTTAATGGTAGGACATGGTCATCATAATTTTAAGGTACAAGGACAGCAGAAAAGGCCTGTACATGTAATCAGCTGCCTTCCACATGGAATGTATGTGGAGATTGCCCTGTGGATTGAGGAGGTGGATACTGTATATATTGTTTAAAGTTTGCCTTCTAGCCCTAGCTCATTTGGCTCAGTGGATAGAGCATTGGCCTGTGGACTGAAGGGTCCCCGGTTTGATTCCAGCCAGGGGCACATGCCCGGGTTGTCGGCTCAATCCCCAGTAGGGGGTGTGCAGGAGGCAGCCAATCGATGATTCTCTCTCATCATTGATGTTTCTATCTCTCTCTCCCTCACCCTTCCTCTGGAAATCAATAAAAATATATTAAAAAAATAAAGTTTGCCTTCTAGAGCTCTGTCACATGCCTGTAGATAAAGTTAGTCTCACCCATGATTGCCAATCTCTAGGTTGGTTCACTGGGTGCTGTTGCTTCTCAGAATTCCATGACTAAGCCAAGAGTGATGTTTGTTATTTACTAATAGATATTTCTTCTGCCTGCTCTGCTTACCACATCATCACACCAGGCCGTGAACTTTGTGAACTTCTCTGGAAAATCAAATACCTAGAAGCTCTCCAGGCTTAGGTCTAATAAGACCATCATTTGCTCTTTGCAAGGTCATGGGACAGAGCTTAGAAGATGATTTGAACAAGGAAACATAAAAGCTCATTGAATCAAAATTTTTCATGAGAAAACAAGAATCCAGAGAAGCTAAGGAGCTTGATTAAGTTCTCTTCTTCCATGAAGCCTTTCTGGGTTTTCCAAGATGGTTGTAGTGCTTTCCAGCAGTTTACAAAACCACTCTGTGCACACCTTCATGAATTTTTACCCTTTGTTAGAATGCTTTGCTGGTGGTGTCTCTTTCACTAGACTGAGATCTTCTTAGGATTGGGCTGAGTTACACTTGTCTACAGGCCTGGTACATTTTAAGTTCTCATAAATGTTTGTTGAGTGGGCGAGTCTCTCACATGCTGTCTACTAGGTACTATTGTTGTGAGGCCAGGCTCATGCAGATTAAGGAGAAGCTCCAAGAGAGCCAAGCTCCTCTTGGTAGTAGGCAGACCAGAGTCTGAAGGCTAAGCCATAGATTATGCTGAGAAGCACAACCAGGCAAGAGAAGATGAGAGTTAAAGGGATCCAGGCCAGAAAGAAGGTAGTAAAAGTGTTTCAGGTTCCTTACTTGTAGATACATTCATTCATTCAAAAATTTTATTTTTATTTTATTTTTAAAAAAATGTATATTTATTGTGGAAAGTTTTATAGATGTCCCCTTCCCCTTCTCCACTGAACCCCTCCCCACCACTCCCATCTCCTACCCAGGCCTTAATCGCACTATTGTCTGTGTCCATGGGTTATGCATATATGTGTATAAATTCTTTGGTTAATCTCTTCCTACTCCCCCTCTTCCTCTAAGAATCATCAGTCTGTTGCATGTTTCCATGTCTGGCTCTATTTTGTTTGTCAGTTTATTTTGTTCATTATATTCCTCATATAAGTGAGATCATACGATATTTGTCTTTCTTTGCCTGCCTTATTTCACTTAGCATAAAACTCTCCAGGTCCCTCTATGTTGTCATGAAGGGTAAGATATCCTTCTTTTATACAGCTGCATAGTATTCCATGGTGTGTATGTACCATATCCTTTTTATCCACTCATCTACTGATGAGCACTTGGGCTGTTTTCAGATCTTAGCTATTGTAAATAGCACTGCTATAAACATAGGGATGCATGCATTCTTTCTGATTGATGTTTCAGGATTCTTAGGATATATTCCTAAAAGTGGGATCACTGGGTCAAATGGTAGACCCATTTTTAATTTTTTGATGAAATTCCATACTGTTTTCCATAGTGTTTACCCCAGTCTGCATGTCCACTCCCAGTGTACTAGGGTTCCCTTTTTTCCACATCCTCACCAGTACTTGTTGTTTGTTGATTTATTGATGGTAGCCATTCTGGCAGGTGTGAGGTGGTACCTCATTGTAGTTTTAATTTGCATCTCTCTAATGATTAATAACATTGAGCATTTTCTCATATGTTTCTTGGCCTTTTGTATGTCCTGTTTGGAGAAGTGTCTATTTAAGTCCTCTGCCCATTTTTAATTGGATTATTTTTCTTCCTTTAAGTTGTATGAGTTCTTTAAATATTTTAGAAATTAACCCTTTATCAGATGTATCATTGGCAAATATGTTCTCCCATACAGTGGGATCCCTTTTCATTTTGTTGATGGTTTCTTTTGCTGTGCAGAAGCTTTTTCTTTTCATGTGATCCCATTTGTTTATTTTTTCCTTTGTTTCTCTTGCCCTAGGTCAGGGGTCCTCAAACTACGGCCTGCGGGCCACATGCAAATACAAATATTGTATTTGTTCCCGTTTTGTTTTTTTACTTCAAAATAAGATATGTGCAGTGTGCATAGGAATTTGTTCATAGTTTTTTTTTAAACTGTAGTCCAGCCCTCCAATGGTCTGAGGGACAGTGAACTGGCCCCTGTTTAAAAAGTTTGAGGACCCCTGCCCTAGGTGTTGTATCAGTGAAAATTCTGCAATGTGAGATTTCTGATATTTTGCTGCCTATGTTTTCTTCTATGATTTTTATGGTTTTACAACTTACATTTAAGTCTTTTATTCATTTTGAGTTTATTCTTGTGTATGGTGTAAGTTGGTGGTTTAGTTTCATTTTTTTTTGCATGTACCTGACCAATTTTCCCAACACCACTTATTGAAGAGACTGTCTTGACTCCATTGTATGCTCTTGCCTCCTTTGTCAAATATTAATTGAGCATAATGGCTTGGTTGATTTCCTGGGGTCTCTGGTCTGTTCCATTGGTCTATATGTCTATTCTTGTGCTGCCAGTGCTGACCACCTGAATGACAGATGAACAGATTACTCCAACACAGTTTCACTGTGAAAGAGAAGGCTAAGGGACAACCTGACTGATAGCAGCCAGGCAGCCTCGATTGCCTGCCTCATTAGGCCTTTATTAGAATTTTTATCTTTAGATACAATCATTAGGCTGAGTAATCTTGGGAGAACACATGTGTTTACATTGTCCTCTAGGCAAAGGCATCCAGCGATTAAGCATAAGGATTCCAGTAAACACCTGGGGGTCTGCACATGCACAGACTTGTTTGGAAAGGTCAAGGAATAATTAGGGGTGCCGCTTTCGATATCCCCTAAGTCTCCCCTAAGTCAGAATTCTGATAAACAGGGCAGGCGGCCTTCCACACACTTCCCTTTTCTCAGAATGTCCTCCTCACAAACTTTCCAACCAAGTCTCATGCTTACCAACATTGTGCCAGTACCAGGCTATTTTGATTACTGTGGCTTTGTAGTAGAGCTTGATATCCAGTATTGTGATCCCTCCAACTTTGTTCTTTCCCAAGAAAGCTGGGGCTATTCAGGGTCTTTTTTGGTTCTATATAAAGTTTTGGAGGGTTTGTTCTAAATCTGTGAAATATGCCATTGGTATTTTAATAGGGATTGCATTGAATCTATAGATTTTTTGGGTAGTATGGACATTTTCATGATGTTAATTCTACCAATCTATGAACACAGTATATTCTTCCACTTGTTTATATCTTCTTCTATGTCTTTTTTCTATGTTCTGTAGTTTTCCAAATACAGGTCTTTTACCTCTTTTGTTAAGTTTATTCCTAAGTATCAATTTTTTGTTGTTGCAATGGTAAATGGGATTGTTTTTTTAGCTTCTCTTTCTGAGAGTTCATTAATGGTGTATAAAAGTGTCATCAATTTCTGGGTGTTAATTTTGTAACCTGCTACATTGCCAAATTCATTTATTAAGTCTAATAGTTTTTTGGTGGAGTCTTTAGGGATTTCTATGTACAATATCATGTCATCTGCAAATAATGAGTTTTACATTCTTCTTTCCAATTTGGATGTCTTTTATTTTTTCTTCTTGTCTGATCACTGTGGCTAGGTCCTCCATTACTATTACTTCCTATATAATAAGAGAGAAATATGCTAATTAGCCATTACACCCTGAGGCGTAAGGACCAAGCGCATCAGGACCAGATCACGGATCAGCAGGAGGGTGGGCCAGCGAGGTACAAGCAGGCTGCGGAGAGCTATAGGAGGGGGCAGAGCAGCAAGCTATGAGGGGGGCAAGGAGAGAGGGGGGCGGGGAGAGCTACAGGAGGGCAGAGCAGTGGGTGGAGAGCTATAGGAGGACAGCAGCGACCTACTGGCTACAAGCGGGTGGCAGAGAGCTACAGGACGGGGCAGGGCAGCAAGCAAGCGGGAGGCAGAGAGCTACAGGAGAGGGCGGGGCAACAAGCTATGAGGGGGGCGGGGGGAGCTACAGGAGGGCAAGGCAGTGGGCGGAGAGCTACAGGAAGGCTGAGCAGAAGGCAGAGAGCTATAGGAGGGCAGGGCAGTGGGTGGAGAGCTACAGGAGGGTAGCAGCGACCTACTGGCGCATGGATTCATGCACAGGGCTACTAGTGTTGAAAAAAAGTGGTAAAAGCAGACATCCCTGTCTTGTTCCTGTTTTTAGGGGAAATGGTTTTAGTTTTTGCCCATTGATTATGATGTTGCCTGCAGGTTGTCATATATGGCCTTTATTATGTTGAGGTATGATCCTTCAATCTGTACTTTGCTGAGAGTTTTTATCAAATATGTGTATTGGGTCCAGCCAGTGTGGTTCAGTGGTTGAGCATCCACCCATGAGCTAGGAGGTCAAGGTTTGATTCCTGGTGAGGTCACATGCGTGGGTTGTGGGCTCAATCTCCAGTAGGGGGTGTGCAGGAGGCAGCTGATTGATGATTCTCTCTCATCATCGATGTTTCTATCTCTCTCTCCCTCTTCCTTCCTCTCTGATATCAATAAAAACATATTTTAAAAAAATGAGTGTTGGATTTTGTCGAATGCTTTTTCTGCATCTATTGATATAATCATGTGATTTTTGTCTTTCAGTTTGTTTATGTGATGTATCACGTTTATTGATTTGCTTATATTGAATGAGCCTTGCATCCCTGGAATAAATCTCATTTGGTCACGGTGTATGATCTTTTAAATATATTTCCAGATCTGATTTGCTAATATGTTGTTGAGGATTTTAGCATCTATGTTCATCAGGGGTATTGGCCTATAATTCTCTTTCTTCTAGTGTCTTTATCTGGTTTTGGAATTAGGATAATGCTGGCTCCATAGAAAGAGCTTGGAAGTGTTTCTTCCTCTTGATTCTTTGGAATAGTTTGAGGAGGATAGGTGTTAGTTCTTTGAATATTTGATAAAACTTCCCTGTGAAGCCCTCCAGGGCAGGGCTTTTTAAATTTTTATTTTATTTTTTTTCTGGGAGTTTTTTTTATTACTGCTTCAATTTCATCAGTTGTTATCAGGCTATGCAGGTTTTCTGATTCTTCCTGATTCAGTTTTGGAAGGTTGTATTTTTCTAGGAATTTGTCCATTTCATCCACTTGTTGGCATATAGTTGTTCAAAGTATTTTCTTACAATCCTTTGTATTTCTGTGGTGTCAGTTTTTACTTCACTGCTTTCACTTTTGATTTTATTTATTTGGGTCCTCTCTCTTTGTTTCTTGATTGTATAACTAAAGGTTCATCAATCTTGTTTATCTTTTCAATGAACCAGCTCTTAGTTTCATTGATCTTTTGTTTTTGTTTTTTAGTTTCTGTGTCATTTATTGCTGCTCTAATCTTTATTATTTCCTTCCTTCTACTTACTCTGGGTTTTTCCTGTTGTTCTCTTTCTAATTCTTTAAGTTGTAGGGTTAGTTTATTAGAATTTTCTTATTTTTTGTGGTAGGCCTGTAGTGCTATGAACTTCCCTCTCAGGATTGCTTTTGTTGTGTTCCATAGATTTTGGGTGTTTGTGTGTTCATTTTCATTTGTTTCCAGGAAGTTTTTTATTTCTTTGATCTCACTGGTAACCCATTCATTGTTTAATAACAGGCTATTTAGTCTCATGTGTTTGAATGCTTTGGGGTGTTTTTATTGTAGTTGATCTCTAGTTTCATACCATTGTGAGCTGAGAAGATGCTTGATATGGTTTCAATCTTCTTGATTTTATAGAAACTTAGTTTGTGCCCTAACATGTGGTCTATCTTTGAGAATATTCCTTGTGCACTTGAGAAGAATATATATTTTGCAGCTTGGGGTAAAATGTTTTATAAATACCAATTAAATCCATTTTATCTAGTGTGTCATTTAGGGTTATTGTTTCCTTGTTAATTTTTTTGTCTAGAATATCTATCCGGTGGTGTTTAAATTCCCCTACTATATGGGGGAATATATGTTTATCAGGGTTATATCATCTTATTATATCAATCCCTTCAGTATTATGAAGTGTCCTCATTGTCTTTTGTTATGGCTTTTATTTTGAAGTCTAGTTTGTCAGATATAAGTATTGCTACCCCTGCCCTTTTTCATTTCCATTTGCATGAAAAAATGTTTTCCATCCCTTCATTCTCATCCTGTGTGTGTCTTTCATTTTGAGGTGGGTCTCTTGTAGACAGCATATATATAGGTCATGTTTTCTTTTCCATTCAGCTATACTAAGTCTTTTGATTGGAGCATTTAAGTCATTTACATTTAATGTTCTTCTTGATGGTTACTTATTTGTTGCCATTTTTATTCTTTTTTTGATGTTGTTAATCCTCACCCAATGATATTTTTCCATTTATTTTTAGAGAGCTGAAGGGAGGGAGAGAGAGAAACATTGATGTGAGAGAGTCACATTGATTGGTTGCCTCCAGCACACCTCCCACCCAGGGCTCGGGAATGAGCATGAAACTAAGGTGCATGTCCTTGACCTGTATCGAACCCAGGACCTTTCAGTCTGTGGGCTGACACTCTATCCACTGAGTGAAATCAGCTAGTGTGCCATTTTCATTCTTTATGCCTGTGTTCCTCACTATCTCTCTATTTCTCTCTCTGTTTCTTCTTACAATGTCCCTTTAGCATTTCATGCAGTGCTGGTTTGGTGGTAATAAACTCAGAAGACAGTCAGTGCCAGACAGGCTGGGAGTGTATACATTGCAAAAGTGTTAACACACTGTGGTGAAACTACAGCAATCTGGTGATGATGAGAGGAGATGTGATGAGATGAGCCCTTGGAAAATTGATGACCTTGCCTCAAATGATTGACAACGATGTTGTTGACTTTTTGTTGACACAGATGATAACTCTAATCCAACCCTTATCCATACATTCATAATCAACAATCCTCACAAAAACTGAATCTCAGATAAAGATTAAGGAAATTACAGTACACAGAAAGAAACCTCAAGAGTCAATTATATGATTGTTTGATAGGTTCCAAATTTAAGATGCAGGAATAGAACAGCAATCAAAGCAAAATAATTGCATCGCTGGTGACAAACACACTGGATAGTTATTAAAACTTAAGTGGTGTGACATCCTACAAATGGTGACTACAAAGAAAAGAAAACTTGATGCAGAGTGTTGATCTTTCCAAGAGAAATGGACAAAAGATTATCTTTTTTGTTGAAGTCAAAGGCAAATCTGTGTGCCTAGTTTGTGGCGATGTGTTAGCAGTAATGAAAAAAGCCAATCTGGAGCATCACTACAGCTCAAAACATGCTAAACTCAATGAATTGGGAGGCCAAATGCATCTGGATAAAACCAATGCTCTTTAGCCGAGGTTGGAATCACTACAAGCCGCTTTCACTAGGCCTTGTTGTGACAGAGACAACCTTATTCAGACGTGTTATGTAGTGAGCAAGCTAATCGCAAAGCAGCTGAGGCCTCACATAGATGGAGAGTTTGTGAAAGAATGCATGGTGGCTGCTGCTGAGCTATTAGCACCAGACAAAGTAAAATTGTTCAGACTGTTAGTTTGTCTCAGAGAACCATCTCAGATCAAATTACTGACTTAGCACAAGATACTGAAAAAACACTGAAGGGTTCTGCAGGAGAATTCCAATTTTTCTCTCTGGTTTGTGATGAGATAACAGATATAACAAATACTGCCCAACTGGCTGTTTTCATTCGTGGGATAACCACAGAGTTTGACATGCGAGAGGAGCTGCTGTCACTGGAAGCCACGCATGGCACTACAAGAGGAGAGGATTTGTTTGAGAGTCTTGTTTTATCAATGAAAAAATTTGAGCTAACATTTGAAAAGTGAAGTGGCCTTACTACAGATGGCGCTCCAACCATGATTGGCTTGAAAAAAGGGTTAACTGCATTTGTCAAGAAAGAACTGAATTACCTCAGTTTTGATTCAAGTAATTTAATTATGTGCCAC
This sequence comes from Myotis yumanensis, assembly GCF_028538775.1. Taxonomy (NCBI): domain Eukaryota; kingdom Metazoa; phylum Chordata; class Mammalia; order Chiroptera; family Vespertilionidae; genus Myotis; species Myotis yumanensis. Next base: position 125,520,800 of record NW_027223754.1, on the reverse strand, counting down.
TGCACCATACACCAAGAAAGTCTTTGTGCACAGTCATTGTGGCTCAACAATGTGATGTCAACAGTAGTGTCATGCATAAATTTTGTCAAAAGCAGAGGGTTCAACAGCCACCTGTTTAAGGAGTTACTGAATGATCTTGAGTCTGAGTATGGTGATCTCATTTATCAGTGTGAAGTGTAGTGGCTGAGTCACGGAAACATGCTCATGAGATGGGATAAAGTCAAGCAGTTCATGGAGATGAAGGGAAAACCTGCCAGGGAACTCAGTGATAGCAGGTAGCTGTGTGCTCTAGCGTTCATGGTGGACATTATCAAGTACCCCTCAGAGCTGAATGTCAAGTTGCCGGGTCCCGACCAGCTTCTCAGCTCCTGCTTTCCAATGTGAAGTCATTTAAAGCTAAATTAAGGCTGTGGAAAGTGCAACTCAAAAGGAATAACTCGGTGCATCCCCGCCCTGCACTGGAAGGACAAAAGCCTTCTATGGCAGTTGAATGTGCTGGTAAATGTGCGAAACTACCAGGCATTTAAGGAAAGATTCAAGGGTGTGAAAAGTAAACAAGTGGGATTGAACATCTTTGCCACATCGTTCAATGTGGAACCAGCTGATGTGCCTAATAACCTACAACATGAAATCATTCAACTGCAAAGCAATGATGAGCTGAAAGCTAGTACAACAACTCCCATTGCTTGAGTTTTATAAACATTACATAAGCAATGATGGATTTCCCACTCTTGAGGAGACATGCATTGAAATATGCATCTGTGTTCTGAACACCTTACTGCTTCGAGTCATTCTTTTTAAAACTTATCATTGCAAAGAGACTACTGTGCTCCAGACTGACCGTAGCAAACCTGGAAAAGCAGTTGTGAGCAGTATCATCATCAGTACCAGCTAACCTCACATGCCTTACCAAAGAGAAGCCATTCCAGCCATCATATTAGGGGTAAGTTATTTAAATGTTTGACTAAATATAGCAGGCTAATTTGATAATTTTGTATGGCCTGGGAATGATGTTATACATATCCAAATGGCCCTTGACAGAAAACAGGTTCCCCATCCTTATTCTAAATAGTCCAGTTCTAAAAAAGAGTCCCGTACAATGTTGCAGGCAGACCTTCCTCTCTCAGTACATTAACAGAAACCACCCATCCTTAGGACCTCATTTGAGGTCAACATGCCCCCGGGAATTCAGAGTCAGGCTTCAGGTTGCCAATTAGCCCTGAATCTGTGCCTCCAGAACAATTTTCTGTGGAGAAGTCTTAGATGCAGCCTGCAGAGCCAGAGTATAAAAAAGTGAAATAGGTCAGGTGGGAGAACTCGGCCACACTTGCCTATTAAAAATGCTTCACTTCCACAGAGAAATAAATTCTTTCCATTTGTCTTGAAATGTTCAGTCTTTTGGGTGTATCTTTTATTTCCTCGCTTCTGGTAGAGACTTTTCTGCCATAGGAAAAACAACAATGCAAGAGTGACAACAAATGGCTAGTAGTGCTCAGTGTTGGGGAGACCACAGAGGATGGTGAGGGCTGTGGTGAATGCACCTTCCAAAGCAGGAGCCACCACTCTGCTTCAGCTGATCACATCCTTGAGGGATGGGACCCAGTGTTGAGAGATCTTAGGATCTCCTTGGTGGTGAAATCTCCAGATTTTTAGAATCCAGGCATAACAACCAAAGCACTCTGGGGTGGGGGGTGGGGAGTCACATATGACCCATAGGCAGGTGGTTTGTGAGCTCTTGTCTATAGATTTTACCAGAATTTCTGAGAGATCTGTGACTTAACATTAACAGCCACTGTCCTAGAATATGATTTCCCTCAAAGTCGGTGGGAGGAAAGACCAAGGGCATGGCCATCTCCCATGTTCCTGGGTCCCAAAAGTCTAGGGCCGTGTTCGGCAAACTGCGGCTCACAAGCCACATGTGGCTCTTTGGCCCCTTGAGTGTGGCTCTTCCTAAGCCTTAGGAGTACCCTAATTAAGTTAATAACAATGTACCTACCTATATAGTTTAAGTTTAAAAAATTTGGCTCTCAAAAGAAATCTCAATCGTTGTACGGTTGATATTTGGCTCTGTTGACTAATGAGTTTGCCGACCACTGGTCTAGGGGAAAGCCATCTGTCTGGCTCCTCCCACAACCCTAACCCAGAGCACAGAAGCCAGTGGCATCGGCTCCTCTTCCTCCTCCTTTGTCCACTGGTGAGTGTCCTCCATTATGGGGATGGAGTAAGAAGGACATTGTAAAAGGGAATTGGTACTGAGAAGCACCAGAGGAAAAGTAAGTGATGCTCATTAAGTAGAAGGTATCTCTCTTCTTTGTCTTCTCAATTCTCCAGTCCACTTCCTTCCCATGGGTCCCTCCACATCCAACCCACTTCACCTCATGAGAGTGTCCTTGATTGCAAGGCATAGAAATCCAAATCAACCCAGGCTGGGAACAAATAAACTCATTGTCTCCCATATCTGAGAAGCCTAAGGGTAGAACAGCTTCAGGTATGTTGGATTCAAGTGCTCCCGAATTATCCCCGCACCCCCTCACTAGAACTTCTGCTTTTTTCTCTTGCCTTCATTCTTTGACGGGCATTCTTCAACTGGTAGAAGAGTTGGTTATATGATCATTACTACTCATCATCTCAGAAGGGAAGAGATTGCTTCTCTTGCAGCGCATACATCAAACCCTAAGAAATTTTCTTGGGCTTTGATACTAGACAGACCCCTGTGTCCAGGGGCATGGGGTATTCTTTCTGGCTAGTCTGGATCACATGCTCCCCAGAAGAGTAGATGCTAGAATCACTGGGAGTCTGAGAATGGTATGCATGTGTGTGTGAGTGTGTGTAGTGGTGGTAGTGATGAAATTGCAAAATGTAAAAGGAAGTGATAGTGCCCAGCCAGTGTGGCTCAGTGGTTGAGTGTCAGTCTGTGAACCAGGAGTTTACAGTTTGATTCCCCGTCAGGTCATGTGCCTGGGTTGCGGGCTCAATCCCCAGTAGGGGGCATGTAGGAGGCAGCTGATCAATGATTCTCTCTCATCATTGATGTTTCTATCTTTCTCTCCCTCTCCCTTCCTCGAAAATTTAAATAAATAAATAAATAAATAAATAAATAAATAAATAAATAAAAGGAAGTGATGGTGGCCACTTAGAAGCATACCTTCTCCCCACAAGTGCTTCAGACACAATAGTCAAGGATCAGCCTCAAAATAAAAACCAAAAAACTTTTTCTGCAACTTGGCAAAAGCTGTGTGGAGTACTTGTCAATTCCAGTATTAGAACATCTGCATTGCAAAACCAAGAATGTCCAGTTTGGGTTTGGCACATAGAGGGGATTTTCAAGGCTTGGCAATTCCTCAGTGCAGGCAACAGAAGAAACGCCCCAGTGTTGTAAAAATCACTCCCCCACTCCTCATGCAGAATGACTTCACCATAGCAGCATGCACCTCCTACCCCACTGAACAGAACAGATATGTTTCTGAACAGCTAGCAACAAATGACATCACTTTTTAACCCTACAGATTTAAACCTGAACATGAGCTCTAGGGAATGAACTACAGGAGGTTCTCAGGCAGTCTCAGGAGGGTGACTGTTGAGCTTCATATAGACAAGTACACGATAATCCTATTTACAGGGAGAAAAAAAATCCAAACTCACTGAGAGTAAAAGGATGATAGTTGAAATGACAGCTCATCTTTATTATTTGCTGAGTACCACAGCATTTCTCATAGATTATCTCATTTAATTTTCACAACAACACTATAAAGGTAATTTTCATTATTATCTCTGTAAGAGGCTAATTTGCCAAAGATCAATATGTAGCAAGCAGTGGCAGAGTAAGGATTCATGCCCAGACAGTTTAACTTTAAAGCTATGCTGCTAAAACATTCATCCATCCTTTCACTCATTCAACAATTATGTGGATTGCCTACCAAATGCTGGGAACTATGCAAGGTGCTAAGATACATCTGTGAACAATGCAAAGGCAAATACATGTCCTCATGAAGCTTACATTCTAGTAGGGGAGAAAGACAGGAAACCAGACTAATAAATAAAATATAAACTAGGTTAGACAGTGATCAGTGTTAAGGGGAAAACTACACCAGGGGAGAGAGACAAGTGTTTGTGGAAGGGTTGATTCTGAATAGAGTGATCAGGCAAGGTCCCACTAAGAAGGTGTCACTGAGTAAAAATCTGAGGAAGTAAACCATGCAGATATCTGACAGGAAGAACATGATAGGTAAGGAAACAGCATAGATGAAGGCCCTGAGGAAGGAGAAAGAGCAGCATGTTTTAGAAATAGCAAGGAGTCCAATGTGACTTGCACAGAGTGATCCAGGAACACAGCAGGAAGAGGTGAGAGTGGTTCTTTGGATTTTGTCTTTCACTCTGAGGTGATGCAGCCATTTGGGTCGGAGCAGAGGAGGGACGTGAAATGACTTAGTTTAAACAGGATCACGCTTCCTGCTCTGTCAGGAGTACACAGATGTAAGGGGAACAAGGATGCCAGGAGGGAGGCTGCAGCAGTAAGTCAGGCAGAAATGGGGTGGCTTGGACTGGTGGGTGGTGATGTAGCAAGTGCTTCAAATCTGGGTTTATTGTGAAGTCAAGAGTCAAAGGATTGGGTAACAGGTGGGATGTGGGGTGTGTAACAAAGAGCAATCAAGGATGACTAAGGTTTTTGACCTGAGCAACTAAAGACTAGAATTGACATTTTTAGAGATGTGGAAGATTGAAGGAGGAACGGTTTTTTTTTTTTTAAAGGGGTGTTGTTTTATGGGGTTATCAGGACTCAGTTTGGGACATGTTAAACCGGAGATGCCTATTTGACATTCAAAAGTGATGAGAGTGGCAGGTCCGGAGTTCAGGAGAGAGGTCCATCGGGACTGGAGTTATAAGCTCTGCAAACTATACTCTATTCCCTTAGAGTAACTGCAGACACTGACCTATGTGCAATTTTGGGGAAATGATGACTGTATAAAAAACACTAGAACAGTATTAAGAAAAATCAAATTTGAAAATTCACCCATATCCTGCCACCCTAAAAATAGCTGCTTTACTTTCTCCACATTCCCTTCTGTTTTTGCTCACATGCAAACAGAATCTTATAATGTTGTAAAAGCTTGAAATAGATACAATTTCACCTTTTTTTTTCTTAACATGATCTCATAAGCATTTTTCCTAAGAGGCAGATTAGAAGGCCAACAAAGTGCTGAGAAACATATCAGAAACAAAAATAAAACATCCTACTTTGGTACAGTTTGGTGTTCCTACAGCTGATATTGTGTTTATTGGGACTTTTGTGGACAATGACTCTCTCTGTAAGTGAAGATGAGCTGGGACCTGAATGATGAGACTGGGGGAAGGGCACTCCAGGAAGATGGAACAGCAAAAGAGGGAAAAGCATGTGTTAAGAGGCAACAGGAAAGCCTAGTAAGAAGGGTTGCTGGCAGATTCAATTGACAAATAGAAATTTATTTTATCTTTAAACTTTTAAAAAATTATCTTTTAATTTAAACTACAGAAGAGAGCACACCCTACCTCTGGGATTCTCTACCAAGGAAGAAGCCATATGGAATAACTTAGAACATGAACATGGTGAACCGTGGCAGATGCAGTGGTTCTTAAAGGTTCTGGGTCTCAGACTGCACACGACCTCTACATGGAATCTGATTTGTGCATTCATTCCAGTCCCTCGCCGGAACTAGAGTCCAGTTCCTTAATTTTATAGAAAAGGCTGAGAGTCTAAAAAACGGTAAACGACCCCGACCAGTGCGAGTCTTCAGTTACTTTATAGAGGATTTTAATTAGGGTTCCATTAGCTCTGCCCTCCACATCAAAGACTCTATAAAAAAAACAAAACATGATTCCATGCACACAACTCCATCTTGGAGAAAGGCCTTTGTTAGCTGGGAAATGCCTCACCCTTTACGGGCTCACCTGCCAATCATTTGCGTAGTTATTTACTCAAAAGCAGTAAAAAACAACAAAAACAACGAGAAAACTACCACCCCAGACTCCCGAGGGGAAGGCGGGAGCGGGTTTATGCTTCCTCCCAGAGCCGGCAGAGGGAGCACCAGGCAAGGTTTGGGAGCCGCGCCTGCCCACACCTCCTCCCTCTTCCTCGTCCAACTTCCCCATAGCCACCGCCTCAACTAAAAGTGACCATTGACCTTTCAAGCTTTTGAGCAGTGATGCAATAGAATGGTATTTCACAGAAAAATGGTTATCGAAATTTTGGATCCGGTTTTCCCGTGAATGTTAATGGTTTTTTAAAAGTAGGTCACATTTCGGCGGCGGGCGAGCTGGCAAGGAGATGAGTTCCAACTGAGGCCAGGTGACCTCCAACCCGGTAGGAGGAGAAGGGTGCCCGGGCAGGGAAGAAGTGACGGGATCTTTCTGAATTCCCGATCCCTGGGCGCCAGCCCTGCAGCAAATCGCAGAGACACGAGCTCTGCGGACTGCAGGAACCGAGGCTCATCGCCCAGCACCGCCCAGGCACGCGCGTAAGAGAGCCCCCCCCCCCCCCCCCCGCCGCCCCCGCGACCGTCCGCTCAGGTGAGCCGGGGCCGCCCGGCTGCAAGAAAGAGACTGTGGAACGGACTGGAGGAGAGGAACCCGGCCAGGCAGGTGCCAGAGACCGCCCGCGGGAGGGAACTGAGAGCCGCCAGCGCCGCCTAAGGAGCCGCTGGATGCCTTCTAGGACCTGAGCCGAGGGCACCGCCTCCGGCCCGCTCCCTCCGGCTGTTGGGCGTGGGCACCCGGCGCTGGGCTGGAAAGGGGCCTCCCCCACCCCATTCAAGTGTCCTGCCGGGAGGGGCCTTTTTGGGGACACCCCTCCCCCGGTCTCTCTGGCGCGCTGCTCACAAAATGCGCGGCCTGCAGGGTCGCGTGCAGGGGCAGAGGGGATAGGAAAGAGAAATCCCCGCCGAAGGGCGAGGATGTCTGTTATTCGCTCGACCCCGGCTCACCCCTGGCACGGGCTTTGGTCGCCAAAACGGGGGCGATGGTGGCCGGGGTGTTTCGCGCGTCGCCGAACCACCCTGAGTGTGGGGTCAGGGGAGGGCGGGATCCCGGGCAGCCGCACCGCGCGGCCCCACTCCCGAGCGCCCAGAGCCCGCCTCCCCCGAAGCCTGCGCAGTAGCGCTCTAGCCTTTTTGAAGCTGTAGCCGGGGCCGCGGTCACGTGGGGCGAATTCCTGGAAAGTTCCTGGAAAGCGGCCTCCGCAGCAGGCGGGCGGGGCGCGCGGAGCGCGAACGGAGGAGGGAGGTGGGGAGCCCGGGAGGTGCGTGGGGCTGGGGAGTCGCGCGCACACGCCGCTCAGGGGACAGACGTTTAACTCTTGCCAAGTCTCGCCGCCGCCGCGGCTCGCGGGCCTTGGGCTTCCCCTGAAGCATGAGCCTCCTCGCCCGCCGCCACTGGCGCAGCGCGGGCCGCGGACAGTGCGCACCCGGGCTCCCGGCGCCGCGTCTCAGGATCCTCTGTGCCCGCAGAGACAACCGAGGAGCTCGGGCGGAGGCTGGCGGCAGGTACTGGTCCCGGGAGCCTGAAGGCTGCGCCTCGGCGGGGTGGCTGGGGAGGGCACCGGGGCACCGCCGCGAGCGCCGGGCGGCCTTGGCTTCCGCAGTTTAGAGCCGCCTGGGGAAGGGAGTGCGAGCCGCGGTTCTGCCCCGCTGCCGGGCACTGCTGCCGACTTTCTCCGTTTCCTTCCCGGCGTCGGGAAGTCTCCAGAGCTTTTTTTTCTTCTAAACTGCCATCCAAATTAATAATCCTCCTAATAACCTGATCTCCCGCTCCTCCCCACCCTCCTGCCTCCCGCCCTGGCTCCTTACTCCTCCCTCTGTCCTTCCCACCTCCTTGGTCGCAGCCGGAGGGAAACCCTGCAGCTGCCCGGGGAGGGAGAGGGGGTGCGAGCGCAGCAGCGGGTGTCGGAGCCGGGGGTTCCAGGCGATGATCCCCGGGGCTAGTGTTTGCCCGCGGCGCTGAGAACTCGGGCTGCCGCTGCAGATCTCGTCGCATCCCCAGGCATCTCGTTCCCAAATTAAAAGTCAACAGGGAAAACTCGGCGGATACCCCTCCTTTCTGGGGTCCCTCCCAGCTTCCCCGCCCCAGGTCCGCTGGGGAGGCTGCCGGGTGCCCAGGCGGCGGCCGAGGCCGAGGTAAGGGCTCAGCTTTGGTTGCCTTGCAGGTCCAGCGGCTCTCGGTGCCGCCGGCCCGGGCCCGGGCTCCGAACCCCCGCGGAGGCTTCGCGCTCTGGTCGATTCCTCGACAGCGCCCGCGGCGGCCACAGCAGCAGCAGCAGCCGGGCTCCGGGAGCGGCTGCCACGGCCGGGGCGGCGCCCCCCACCCTTGCCCGATGAGGAGGGAGGGGAGCTAGGCCGCCTGCGGGCTGGGGGTGCGGCTACTCGCGCGCTCGGCGCCCCAGGCGGGTGGTTACGACCCCAGGATCCCCGCGGCGCCGTAGGGCGGGGAACCGGGTTCGTGCCCGCACTTTCTCCTGGGGCTCTCCGGGCTGTGCGGAGTGTGAGATAGGAGTGCAATTTTGGGAGCTCTCCTGTTTTTGCCTTTAAACAGTTTTTTCACGTGCCCTTGACTCGGGCATATTTTACCACTGTGCCTGCAGGTGACTCTTTGCTCTTCCATTGGGCTTGCCTTCGATTTCCGAGAGCTGCCCTGGGCGGGAAGACACCCGGTTCCCCACCCTCATCCTGTCCGCCCCCCCCCCCCGCCCCCCTGCCCCTCCCACTCTTCAACTCTGGCGTCTCGGATCCCGGCTCTCTCAATCCTTCTGTCTCTCGAGCTGGGCCTGGATGCTTGGGGTTAAATGGTGCAGGAGCGTAGACGCGGAGGAGTCCCCGGGATTTTCCACGTCGCTCTCTCCCCACCCACACCCCAGCCAGGGGTCCAGGTCCGACTGACCCAACCCCACCCTTTCTCTTTGCAGACAAACTGAGGGTGACCGCGCCTGCGGGGGACTTTGCCATCTGTCCACCAGGACCTGGGGAGGAAGAACCAGCAGCTCCCCATCCCCTCCCCCTCCACCACCATTTTGGATACTCCGCAGGGACGTGTTTTGGGGTTCCCACTGACTTCCAGGAAGGACGCGTGCCCTTCTCTGACCCCTGCGCGGACGGCCACCTGTGTTTGCCGCGGTGACCCTTTGCCCATGACCCTGCGGTGCGCCGAGCCCTCCGGGAATGGCGCGGAAGGGACGCGGAGCCAGTGGGGGACCGCGGGGTCCGCGGAGGAGCCGTCCCCGGAGGCGGCGCGTCTGGCGAAGGCCTTGCGGGAGCTCAGTCAAACAGGTAGGGACCCGAACGGCAGCCACGCGTGCGAGAGGGGGCGCCTCTCCAAGGACACGGCTGGGGGCTCTGCTGGCGGGGAGCGCAGCTGGGAGGTGGGGACGAGCTGGGAAAGCGAAGAATGAGATGGAGAAACGTCCCCTCCTTCCCGTCCCCGCCTCAGAGCAGGGCACCGCGGAGAGGATGGGTTCTTGGGAATGCGAAAGGAAAGCGGTTCTGGAGAAACTCGGGCCTGAAGGAGGGCGCGGGAAGGGCTCCTTGGAAAATGCCCCTGAGGGCGCTGGAACCTGTAACTGTTTGCCGCGCTGCTCCACGGCTGGGGTCGGCACTCGGACCGAACCCGAGCTGGAGAAAGCTCCTGGCGCCTTCCTTCCCGCGGCTGCAGGGCGGCGAGTGGGCGCAGCGCCGCCCGCAGCTTCTGCCGCATCCGGCTCCCCGGGCGGAGCATCCGCCGCTGCCCGGAATCTTGGCGGCAAAGTCCATGGACGAGGAGTCGCCGGGTGCGGCCTTCGGGGGGTCTTCCAAGACCTGTCCTGCGCTGTGCGCGGCTCGCTGTAGCATCTGAAAGGAGAAAGGAGTGCGGGAAAAATAATTCTGGCAAACCTTTCAGGCTTACAACATCTCTGGATCCTAAAAGCTTACGTTTGGGGCAAAGTTGAAGTTTTGGTAGCGTTAGGAAGAGGGGACGCTTTCCTCACTCGCGGTGGTGCGCTTTTCCTGCGGGCCATGTGCTTTTCCCATCAGCTTGGAGGGACCGGCAGATTCAGGAATCCGAGCAATTTTTTTTGAGGGGGGAGTATTGTTAAAACTTCTTAAATGCAGAGTGCCTCTAAGTCATTTTTTTGCAAACGGAACGGGCCCGGAGATGGTGCAGGCAGATCATAGGGGATTGCTGGGGAGACCCACAGACAGTTGGAATTGGGTTTGAATTAGGGCAAAGTGCAAAAGATTACAAACTTGAAATGCTAATTATCATTTGGGGTTTCCCTCATTTCTCAATGACTGATAAGGAAGTTGTAATTGAAGCAGCCACCAGAAGCTGTTGTACCTAGAACTGCGTTTTTAAAACAAGTAAATAGCAGTGCTTTCTAGGGCTTGGAACAGAGATGCAGTCATGGACAGATTTGGGGAGACCAGGGGGACACCAACCATCCCAAAACGGTGCTTCTATTTTTCTCTCTTGGAATTCGTAGAGTTCAGTTTTCCACTTTTTAAGGGCAGAGCTTTTATTTTTACCTTCTGATTTATTTCTAATTTACTTTAAATCTTTTATTTCACTTGAGTGGTGCTGGAAGCATCATGCTTTGTCAGCCAGTGTGTCATGTTGCAAATATTCTTTTGTTTCATTCAGAGAAAATCTAGATACCGTAAAGAACAGCTCCAGAAGATTTCTTAAAAAAACAAACTGGCTCACACTTTGTGTTCATAAAATAACATGGACCCACATTTTCATTAAATTTCTACCAAAAGTATTTATGGTAGCCTCTGGTAAACTTTCACACACTTCTTTTTAGAGCTAGAAAAAAAAAATGTTGTCAAGTACTTGCCCCGTTTAAAACATTATAATAACAATTTTACCCTCTTTTCTTTTTCTTTTTGAACAAAACCCCAGGTTGGTACTGGGGAAGTATGACTGTTAATGAAGCCAAAGAGAAATTAAAAGAGGCACCAGAAGGAACTTTCTTGATTAGAGATAGTTCGCATTCAGACTACCTACTAACAATATCTGTTAAAACATCAGCTGGACCAACTAATCTGCGAATCGAATATCAAGATGGGAAATTCAGATTGGACTCTATCATATGTGTCAAGTCCAAGCTTAAACAATTTGACAGTGTGGTTCATCTGATCGACTACTATGTTCAGATGTGCAAGGATAAGCGGACGGGCCCAGAAGCCCCCCGGAACGGCACTGTTCACCTTTATCTGACCAAACCGCTCTACACATCAGCACCGCCTCTGCAGCATCTCTGCAGACTCACCATTAACAAATGCACCGGTGCCATCTGGGGACTGCCTTTGCCTACAAGACTAAAAGATTACTTGGAAGAATATAAATTCCAGGTATAAGTGTTTCTCTTTTTCTAAACATGCCTCATATAGAGTATCTCCGAATGCAGCTATGTAAAAGAGAACCAAAACTTGAGTGACTGCTCTGGATAACTACATGGAATTCTAAGAACAGCTGAATCAATCTAACCTACATGTGTGACTAGGTAGCTAGGTCAAGTTCCCTCAAATATGTTCACCTGAGAAATGCTTCCCTGCCTAAGGCTAAGACCAGCTGATCCTTTTAAGTTAAAAATTAAATGTCCCAAGTAAAGGCCGAAGTAACCTTTTGATCAGAATGCCTTGCCTTTCTGAGGTTCCTTTCTCTCTGGTTGAAGGTCCAAGCACCAGTAGTAGAGAAAGGGAGAAAGGACTCCACAGAGGAGAACTGAAGAAGGGGAAGGAACCTGACAGGCTTAGCTTCCATTTTATATGCCTGGTGATCCGAGTCTATTTTGGACATGTTATATGTTGCATTCTGTTGTTCCTGGGGGTTTTGTTGATCAGATATGCTTGTGAGTATTTATCCTTCATTTTATGCAATTAACCAAGTCAACCAAAAAAAAAAAAAATGACCATGAAATCCTGTATTTGTCTTTTTACTACATGTATGAACTCTTTCATGTGAACGCGTACTGTAGTAATCCATTTTAAGAGAGCCTTACTTCAGAAATATTTCAAACTGGTGCAAACGGAAAAGACTTTGTCTTTTTCATTAAGGCTAAAGACAAGAATGTCATGCTATACAGGTGCAACCCCATCCCGGTTAATAAAACCATGTAGATATAGACATTTTACCCTTTGAAGTATCTGTGTCCCAACCTGTTGCCATGGATTTTTTTGGAAATGGCTTTAGAAATTTCCAAGTTGTCCTTGAATTGTCTAACTATAGACATCAGCAGTTGTCTCCCTTCTACCATGTAGAAAACTTTGACTTAATTTTCTTCCAGATATAAGGGGATACCTGCCTGTTTTTCAAAGTGTTTATTTACTGCTGTTACTATTTGATTAGAATGTATTAAATAAATAAAAAACCCTGACTTTTACAAGTTGCACTTATATTACTTTGAATCGCAGAAAACTTATACTTTCATGAGGGTTGCCATAAAAACTTATGTCAAATGGAATAAGCCAGATATTCAGCAAGAAGTAAGGCCTTGCCCTTCTCTGAAGCTATGGGTCATATTTGCCTTTTGCGTTTTGGAAAGCATGGTTTAGAAACTACTAGACTTGCCAAGTGGCCCTTTTACAAGTTGAACAGGCATAACACTAATGCCCTTTGTATTTCTAAAAACATGGTTTAGAAACTACAAAAACGGATATATCCTAGTCTTACGGGTCGAATAGGCATAATACAAAATAAAGTTTTATGGCCATTTATCATTTATTTTTTTGCCACATAGGCTCATGACTGTTGCAAATGTACCATCTTTTGGTGTCCGGGCATTATTCATTTGCCACCTTAAAAAAATGTTCCTGCATAGCTACGTATAATGGTGTATCACTGGGAAGGTGAGCCTAGCATATTGTGTGTGTCCCAAGTGAATTATGCTAAGACAGAAGCATATAATTTGTGCTTATAAGTTATAGCAAAGCCTGCTTAAATATTTTCATGAAGCTCTTGAGAAATGGTTTTGTGCCCGTGTATTCAAACAGCAGAGCCAAACATGAAAGATCGCTAAGTGTCCTTAGGAAGAATTCATTTGTAGACTAAAAGTTAAAGAGCCTATACTTTTAGGGTCTGGTCGATGATCAGGGGTTAACCTTTTCATTAAGATGGTCGGGTTCTGTGCATTCCTTACTCTTTTTCTCCACTGAAAACAGTTGTTTGGTGTGGGATATTTGGCTTCTCTGACCAAACTTCCACACGGCCAGTGCCAAAGGGCTTTGTGGGATTTGTTCAACATCTTGCGCACTTCTGTTCTCATTGTTTCAAACACTCTGCCGTTATTGAGGGTTGGACACAGTAGTGGGACATGAGTACCTGTGGAACTGTGGAAAGTTCTGCATTATTGCTAGCAAGTAACTCTGAGAAAACCAGAGGACAGCAAAGACACCTCAGTGTGCTGTGGAACTGTTGCCTTACATTTCAATCTTCCCTATTTCAAGTACATTGATAAGTATTAGGGGCAGTCTCTCTCTCTCTCTCTCTCTCTATATATATATATATATATATATATATTGTTTTTTTCCAATTGCTAACATTTATTGAGTTTATTCTGTGCCAGACTCTTACTCAGCACTTTGCATGCATTATCTCATTTAATCATCACATAGACTGAATGAGCAAAGTACAGTGATCACAGGAGGCACACTTCTAATTTGTGAGTGAGGAGGCATTCCAGGAACATCCTGGCCCTTTTTATTCTTGGAGAGGAATTACGAAGAGCAAATTGCTGCTATTTCTACATTGATCCAGACGAACAAGTAAGAGCAGGCTATAAAAGGAACCCTCAGCATTTTTATTGCTGCCTCAACCGGAAAAGTATAGGTACCGTAATTAGTGTTGTGTTCTGTGGGATTTCAGTCAGCTGGGGCCAGTGGTTTTTCTCCTGGTGCAGGGGTGGTTCGAGAGGGGGTTCACTGCTTTACTTGGTGGCTGGTACATAATGCCAGTTACCAACTACTGGTAACTCCATTTTATGACCCATTGAACAAAAAAGTTAAGATGTACACTTGTCTAAACTACCCTCAATGGAGCCAAGAAAAATACCCAGGGATCTCTTTCTATGCAGGGCGGTTTTGGACATTAGTGAGGGTATGTGTTGTCGTTGTTATTGTTGAAGAATGTAGGATACAGGACTTAACACGTCCCCTCAAACTTAAAATACTTCGATCTGAGTTTCCATTGGGAGTAGAGTTGAGGCAGTGGAATTCTTCATTCTATCCAAGTGGGAACTGGGGGCTGCTTTTTAGGGAGTTGTTTTTTTGTTTTGTTTTGTTTGCTTTGATTTTAGGGCCTTGGACTGTGGAGAAAAGGCAGTTCAGCTTATGAGCTGAAAGTTCTTTTCTGGCGTGTCAGTAAAAAAGTCTTGACTTCATAGTAATTATGTAATCCAAATAGGTAAGAGAATGGGACAGTTGTTTTGGAGTGTTTATTTTCTTGGGAAGGATTTTCTCTGCTTTTAGAAAATTGTACCCTGGTAGAGGGTAAGAGACAGGGACGTCATCAAATAATCCATGGGATGGAATGTCCTGAGACAAGGCTATGTTCTGCTCGCGTTCTGCGCGGTGTGGGTAGGCACAGGGCGGCGGCGGGTAAGTGGCTGTGGTTACATCGAACAGCTGGGCTCAGGCCGCTCTTGTCTCCCAGTGGGCCTTTCTAGCCTCTGGAGCGAAAAAGTGATGTCATTCAATCTCGGCCTTTCATTTACTAAGGGGCCTTGTATTCTCCCACTTTTGCAATCACATATTTTAGTTTTGTCATTTTACCTGAAGAAGTCTCTCCGACCCAGGGAAGTCAGGAAATTCGCATGTATACGCACACAGGAACACACACATAACACGGCAAATCAGTGGCAGAGTCAGCGAACGCATATTTTAACAGTTTAGTATTTGTAAAAACTGCACCCGTCTACTCTGTTTAAAATGTCAATCTTGCTATCCGGTAAGCCTTACAGTTCTTTTAACATCACACTTTTCTTCCTCTGAAATTAGCAGGCCTTTGGAATACTATACAGGATAATTCCAATTCTTGGCCCCTTCCACCCCGCCTCAAATAATCGGCTTCTGCTGGGTTTCATGATGGCTTGACCCACATTAGAGTTTTGCATTCATTATAACTCGTCAAGGTTTGTAACCTATTTGCTGTTTTAACGTCTAACAATCTGCCATCCTTGCTCCTTTATGATCTCATTTCTGCCCCTGCCAGATGTGACTCACACACGGCCATGTCCGGGTGACTGCCCACCTCTTTTCTCGCTCATGGGCATAATGGCACAGTTAATTCCAGCCTCACTTTCTCCCTTTTGTGTCAATAATTTGCCCTTTTAGTTTCTCTGACACAGCTCTGCTGACCATATTATACTTCAGTGAAAGAGGGTCATTATATTCTCCCTGAGTTGGGTAACTGAATGATTTAGAATACCTTGAGATTAAATCTGTCTCCTACTCTCTTTGATTCTTTTCAGATTTTGAAACAAGTAGCCAGCCCCAAATACCAACGACACTTTTGTTATGTGCATGCTTTAGTTTTTTTCCCTCTAGTGTCAGGCTCCTTCTTAAGTTGCAGTTCATTTGATTGGAATGGAAATGCCCTCCATTCTTTCCTTCTGCTTGTCTATATGTAAGAATGATTCTGTGATAGTCCTGTTTCACTCCTACGTAGGTATGTGTGTGTGTGTGTGTGTGTGTGTATATATATATATATTATTCCCATCTTTACATATTTTTTTCTATGTGGCTTGAGTTCAGGTTCCTTAACCATAATACCAAAGTCAAGTAACAGCTGTTGCTACGGTAGCCTTTAACCCAGCAGTGGGCAAACTACGGCCCTTGGGCCGGATCCGGCCCGTTTGAAATGAATAAAACTAAAAAGAAAAAAAGACCGTACCCTTTTATGTAATGATGTTTACTTTGAATTTATATTAGTTCGCACAAACACTCCATCCATGCTTTTGTTCCGGCCCTCCGGTCCAGTTTAAGAGCCCATTGTGGCCCTCGAGTCAAAAAGTTTGCCCACCCCTGCTTTAACTCTTTGCGGTCCAATGTTATTTTTGGAATTCAAACAGTCTGGTCCAAATTAATTGACGGGATTGAATGTTGAACTTTTTAATGTTCTTATTGCTCGATGGACCTGCTCCTAGCACCTGGTCTGTCGAGTCAGCCTCGAGGTTGGACCGAAAAGAGTTAAAAGCCCTGGAGTCCCTAGCGCCTGGGTAGCAAGTTAGCTGAAATTACGGAGCAAAGCTGGATATTCCTTTCTACCCCGCCTGGAGCTTTGTCAACAAGAGGTCGGATCTGACACGTGTCATCACAGAGAGGGGTTCACGTCAGTAAACCACGTTCAGTGAGCCATAAAAATAAGACTGCTTTTACAGACCGTCTCCCTTGAAACTACCTCCTTAACGTAGAGGAACTCTGACATGCCCTAGAGATCAGGCGCACAGTTTGTGAACTATTATTCATGTGGTGCTGCCTCTGTTAGTAACAGAAGGGAGGGGAAGGCAAGCCAGAGTCCTAGAGAGACGGAAGGAAATATGGCCAGCTGCCTTCCTCTTCTGTCTCCGCATAAATACCACCCAAGGAGCCCATTTCGGTGGTGGAGAGAGTGACTTAATCACAGAACTCCAGAAAATTGTTCCCCAGTTTCCAACCATGTTAAGATAAAAAATTTATATTTTGCTGAACAGTTTTCTGTTAGTTTGATATGTTTTTTCCTGTTTAGATATTGGTCCAGAGGGCTGCTAGATCTTTAACATTCAGAAAAATATTTTCCATGTTATTTCTACCCAGAGAAGTTGTTTGGTTTCCCATTTTAACCTCCTCTCTGCCATCTTGATAAACTTGACCCTTCTTGGGTTTCCAGCATAGTTTATTTCTCTTCTTTGCTTTTTCCAGGTTGTGGTCATCAGTACTGTATTTGGTCAGAAAGTGTGTTTGCATTTTGTATATTTGACTATGGCATTTGCTTTTAGTGATCTGCAGTAATAGGGGCAGAGAGCACGGGGTAATTGAAACTCACAAACATCTAGCTAATACTGGTTTCAACTTTCTCCCCACTCATTCTCCTTTGCTAGAACCAGTGATAGAAAAATTACCTGCTTCTTTGTTCACTCACTTTGTTTTCCCTGTCCATCAGGCAAGGGGGATGTTAATAAACAACAAAGTGACTAAAATGATGGCAAGATGAGAAAACTGAGGAGGCTGGAGAATCAGTGGTGTGCTGAACTCCTGGGAGGCAATTGTTACAGTACTTAGGGATTTTGTGAGCTAAATCACTAACTCTAGGTAAATCATTGGTAAATAGAAATCAGCCATGATGGGAATATTTACATTATGGAAGGTGGCAGACACTACAAATTAATGTATCTATCTATTTATCATCTATCTATCTATTTATCTATCTATCTATTTATCTATCTATCTATCTATCTATCTATCTATCATTAATCCTCACCCGAGGAAATGTTTTCCGTTTAGAGAGTTGGAGGGTGGGGGAGAGACAGAGAGAGAAACATGGATGTGAGAGGGACACATAAATTAGTTGCCTCCTGCACGCGTCCTCACCTGTGCTGGGTATTGAGTCTGCAACGAAATGTCCTTGATCAGAATTGAACTCGAGACCGTTCAGTCCGCAGGCCAATGCTCTAACCACTGAGCATCGGCTAGGGCCAAATTAATGTCTTTAGACTCCTTGGTGAGGGAGGTCTTTCTGCAAAAAGGTTGAAGAGGAGGCCTTGCTGAAGAGCTTGGAACTTATCCAGAGGCCGTGGATAAAAGCTTTTTTAAATGGGGGAGAAACTGAACTAGGTTTTTATTTTATACTAGAGGCTCGGTGCATGAATTCGTGCACTTTGAAAGGAAATTAATTAGAAGAAATATTTTACAGGCCGGGGAGGGAGTGTGGGAGGTTGGCTCCAGGGTATGTCTGGCCCATCTTGCCCAGTCCCGATCAGCCGGACCCCAGCAGCAAGCTAACCTATTGATCAGAGTGTCTGCCCCTCTGGTGGTCAGTGTGTATCATAGTGATTGGTCGAGCGGTCAACAATCGGTCGGACACTTAGCATATTAGGCTTTTATATATATAGATCCTCTGGAGGCCCTTTGGAATATGGCTTGAAAAAAAGCAAGAGTGGAGTCAAGAAGATTGATCAGGTGTGAAGGGGTGGGAAGGAGGCAGTGGTTGGGGAGAAGCCTGGGGAGGATGCAGACACTGCCGCCTCTTGTCTGTAGGCTCACATTTGTGCTGGAGTTCGGAGCTTTGGGTTCCGCAGATGCATGCTTCTCTTTGAAGGCCAGCTTCTACACAGGGGGAGTTTGGTAGCTTTCAGATTCTATTCCCAGGGAAGTAGGAAGTTGTGGTGCAGTGGGCAGAATTTTGAAGTAGGAAGTTGAAAATTTGGGGTCCACTTCTGGTGGTTTGACCATGGACCAAACACTGAGTCTCCTAGGCCTGCTATTCCGTCTGTCAAATGGGGAGCTTTCATGCATTTTGGTTCCAGTGCCCAGATAGGAGAGCAATCTCTCCCCCAGTGGGGTGGGAGTGCCAGAGGAGAGGTAAGCTCCTTGTTTCTGTGAAGTCTCAGTTTCTACTTAAACTGTAGTGTAGATTTTGTCTTTGTGCCTTAATATATTCTCATTTATTTTGAAAAAAAACAACAACAACTTCCTCTTAACTCTGGACTTTTCAGCAGCTGGTTAAAAGAATTTTGCGTTTTCGTCTGGCTGTGGATCTTTGAGTGCTACCCTATAAGCAAAGAGTAGTTTGGACTTGTGTTTTCAGATTTTGGTTCTGATGGAGAAATAGGAATCTGCCGTGTTTTGGCCATTATGACAATAACCCTTTGGATGAATTTTCATTACCAAGGGACCTGGATGGCTGTCTTTGCTCTGCTCCCTGAGTCAGTATCATAGATGTGATCCCAGACAGCTGTGGGCAAATGATATGTTTTGCAAGTCATTTTTCCCATTTACATAGATTGTTTGCTTTTCTGATTGATCCTCAATGGACAAGGATACCACTGAGCTTTAGTTTTCTTTTTCTCTGTCAAACAAAGAAAGAAAGAAGGAAAAAAAGGAAAGAAGGAAGGAAGGAAGGAAGGAAGGAAGGGCAGAAAAAAGAAAAGGAAGGAAAGAAAAGAAGAAAAAAAAGAAACCACAGAAAAATTGGAAAGTACCAAGGGAATTCTTAGGTACAGTGAAAAGAATCTTGGAGCATAAATGATCCTGCCCTAATCTATTAATCCAGTGGTTCTCAACCTTCCCAATGCCGTGACCCTTTAATACAGTTCCTCATGTTGTGGTGAACTCAAACCATAAAATTATTTTCGTTGCTACTTCATAACTGTAATTTTGCTACTGTTATGAATCGTAATGTAAATATCTGATATGCAGGATGTATTTAAAGGGGTCACGACCCACAGGTTGAGAACTGCTGTTGCCTATTTGGATTTCTCTGGATCTGTTTTAAAGTGGGGCACACCTCTGATCTTGGGGCACACTCTAGGAGGGTGGGTGTGTGCAGACCTTATAGGCAGAGGCAGAGGAACATCACTGAGCCTGCTAATGGCTGAAAGTCCCAAGAGATCCAGGTTGCGGCTACCATGGGATTTATGATGTTCCAGGCATGGCAGTGAGGTGGCCATTCTATAACAAACTAACGCTTGGGCTTCCAGGAAACTGGAAAAAGCTAGAATACTTAGTAATGCCAGGCATTACACTTGACACTTTACAAATATGACCTCACTTAGTGCTCCCAACAAACCTTTTAAGTAGGTTCTGCTTTTATCTCCACTTTAGAGATAAGGAGATTGACACAGAAAGATATAGTGACTTAAGAGGGAGAGCTGAGATTTGAACTCAAGCCAGTCTGACTCCAAACCCATGCTTTTATTCATTCTTGTATCTTTTTTCTCAATACGCTTACAAATGCTTTTAAGCTCTGAGGCCTGCAGCCAGCATATACCTCAATGGCAGCGGTTCTCAACCTCTGGGTCGCAACTCCTTTGGGGGTCGAACGACCCTTTCACAGGGGTTGCCTAAGACCATCGGAAAACACATATATAATTACTACATATTGTTTTTGTGATTAATCACTATGCTTTAATTATGTTCAATTTGTAACAATGAAATTGGGGGTCACCACAACATGAGGAACTGTATTAAAGGGTCGCGGCATTAGGGAGGTTGAGAACCACTGCTCAATGGTGTATGCTAGGCCATGTATCTTTTAGTCATATGAGGTTAGTAGAGGGCTATGATTGTGTCTGCCCAGGTTGTGAGTGTGGTATTATTAGGATTTTTACTTCAGAGGTAACACAAGATCTCCCCAAACCTGGAGCATCCAGCTTGGAAGGATTCCTTCCATCAGATTTTATACCTCTCCTTCCTTCCTCCAATCTCCTTTATGGATCTCTCCAGTGCAGCCATAACCCACCATCTCTTCCCTATAACCCTTTTCCTTTCTTCGGAGGTAAATTATATGAATAATGCATCAGTCATAATAAGTTAGGTTATGCTGCAAAATAAAGAACCCCAAAGCCTCAGAGGCTTAAAATTACAATGGTTTATATCCTGAAATAACAAAGATTTCTCTACCCATTTGTGTTTGTCATGTGTCACAGGGAGGCTCTTTTCTTAGTCATTCAGGAACCCAGGCTGACAAAGCAGCTACCTCCTCCACTATGGCTAGGTTGCTGAGCCAGTGGGAAGGGAGAAGTTCAAGGATCTCTGTGGGCGTTTAAATGCCCTGTCACTTCTCCCAATCCATTGGTCAGAACTCTGGTGCCACCCAACCACAAGGGGGCCGAGCAGTCCCCTGTGCCCAAGAGGAGAAAATCAAATATTTGGTGAACAGCAATAATAACCACCACATATACCATGCCATGTATACTTTCTTCTTTTTTCTCCCTAGTTTGGCTAATGCAACCCAAGTAAACTTTATAGGATTCACATAGCCTCTTTAATTCCATTCCTCCGTTCTTTGCTGTCTTCCAAAACTTTTTCAATTACTGCAAAATAATTTCTCTCTTTGTGTGAGCCAATTGTGAGCCACAAGGAAAGGTCTTAAGTCTTGAAGTGAAATTATACATATCAAAGAGCTAGGACTACTCACCTCAAAAGCGTCTGAAATAACTAGAGATTCCTTCTGTTCTTCACAATGTCTCCCTGGGCTTCCTCGCCCTGCTACATTTAAACCCATCTTGCCCCCATTGTCAATATTCAAGACAAATAATGCTCACATTCACTTCTACTGCTTACTGTTTTTGCTTAATTAGCTATACTGCAATAGTATTGAATAGTAGTATTTTCTACCAATTTTAAATTAAATGTAGATCCATTCAGGCACATTATAAATCAAAAGGACTTTGGTGTGATAACTGGGTACCTTATCACTGATTTAAATTGGCTTCTGAGGGAAATTGTATTATAAATTCCAGACAACTGGTTTACAAGTCTTGTTTTAGAATGCATCCTTTTTCTAGGTTGGGGTCTTTTCTATAGCATATTTATGTGTAATCAGAATACCAGAATAAATGCTGTGTTTTAATGGACAATTATCCTCTACTGTATCATGAGTTATTATCTTTGAAAAAATTAGAATATGAAAAATTAGTTAATTCAAAATTTTATTAACATAGTTTCCCCCTGCATTCTCCATTTCACTTTTTCTAAATTCACCCAGATCAGAAATTGTAGTGTTATTTATTTTTGAATCCTCACCTGAGGATATGTTTATTGATTTTAGAGACAGGAAGAGAGAGAGAGAGGGAGGGGGGGAGAGGAACATCAATCAGCTGCTTCCTGCATGCCCCCTACTGGGGATCGAGCCTGAAACCTGGGCGTGTGTGCCCGGACTGGGAATCGAACTGGTGATCTGGTTCATGGGCCAATGATCAACTACTGAGCAGTACCAGCCAGGCATTGACTTCTCTTTATATTTATCTCTTTCATTTATTTAGTCATTCACTCAATCATTCAACAGATACTTACTGAGTATCTACTTGTGCCAGGCACAAGGCAAAGTCCTGGAGAAAGTTAAAAATGGTCTCTGCCCTTAAGGAGATCCTGGGTAGTGGGGAGACACACGTACCAACAGTTATAGTACAGCTGACTCTTGAACAACAAGGGTTTGGGTCCGCTTATACGGGGATTTTTTTTCAATAGATACTGTAAATGCATTTTCTCAATAACATTTTCTCTAGCTTCCTTTATTGTAAGAATACAGCATATAATATATATAACATACAAAATAGGTGTTAATCAACTGTTTTTGTTATTGGTAAGGCTTCCAGTCAACAGTAGGATGTTAGTACTTAAGTTTTAGGGGAGTCAAAAGTCATATGTGGATTTTCGACTGTGTCGGGTAGGAGAGTCGGTGCCTGTAACCCCCATGTTGTTCAGGGGCCATCTATACAATAAGATAATATAATGAGGTACAGCGGGGCCTTGACTTACGAGTGTCCCGACTAACGAGTTTTTCCGAGATACGAGCCGTCTCTCGGCTGATTTTTTGCTTTGAGTTGTGAGCTAAAATTCGGGTTACGAGCCAGCTTCAGATACCCCACTGATAGTTGGCGCAGCGAACGTCACAGTGAACGCCACAATATCAGCCCAGCATCATGTGTCTCACTCATTCACTTTTTGATTTGACGTACGAGTAATTTGAGTTACAAGCTCTGTCACAAAATGAATTAAACTTGTAATTCAAGGCCCCACTGTATATACAAAGAGCAGGGAAAGCAGAGATGAAACACTTGTAGCTGCCTGAAGGGGTCAGGTAAGGCCTCAGAGTGGAGGCGGCTTTGGGCTGGTACTTAAAGAAAAGGAGTTGGCCTGCTCATCCAGGTGGCTCAGTTGGTTAAGCCTCATCCTGTACACCAAAACAGACAAAAGGTTACAGGTTCCACTCCTGGTCAGGGCACACCTAGGTTGCGGTTTCAATTCCCAGGTAGGGAGGCAACCGATCAATGTTGCATTCTTTCTCTCTCTTCTTTCCCCTCTAAAATCAATAGAAAAAATATATAAATTATGGGTGAGGATTAAAAAAAAAAAGATAAGGAGTTGGCCTGACCAATAAGCAGGGTGAGGGAGTTCCAAGCCAAGAGGACACGGAGCTGTGAGAGAACAAAGTTCTCCTATTGTGTGGGGCTTCTAATGCAAAATAGGAAACTAATAGTTGGAGAGTGGAGAATAAGCTTGAGTTGGTGAGCAGAGACCAGAGCACCAAGGGCTTTGCCTGCTTTTCAGAAGTTTGTGTGCCACCTGGGAAGTAAGGGGCCCAGTGAAGACTTTTTTTTTTTTTAAATATATTTTATTGATTTTTACAGAGAGGAAGGGAGAGGGATAGAGAGCCAGAAACATCGATCAGCTGCCTCCTGCACACTCCCCACTGGGTATGTGCCCGCAACCAAGGTACATGCCCTTGACCGGAATCGAACCTGGGACCCTTGAGTCCACAGGCCAATGCTCTATCCCTGGGGCCAAACCGGTCAGGGCCCCAGTGAAGACTTTTTGAGCAGAAGGATGACAGCATCAGATTTGGTGGCAAGGTGGGAGGCTGGTCTGGAGAGCCAGGACCCAGAGCAGAGCTTCTTACCCAGTCCTTGGACTTGCAAGAGGTCCATGGTTGGTATGCTTGGGATCCAAGTACTTGGATAGGAAAAAATTACATTGTTATTGTCACTAAACTCTTAACGGAAATTGAGCATATTCTTCAAATATATCTAGGCAGCAGATCACATTAGAATTAGCAGAAGTAGTGAGTTTATCACCAGTAGAAGTCAGGTATTTTGGTATCATTGTATAGTTATTGCGGATATCTCAAAATACGCTTTACATGTTTCACTAAACCCAAATTACTATAGCCATTAGACCCTGGGCTACATCTTACTATTTAATGAATTAATAAAGAGTACATGTATTATTACACTGCAACTTAAAAATTATGTTATATGTGCATTTTAGAATTCATCTTTTGTGATCTCCATATTTAATTATATGATTTAAACACAGTATCCTGAGAGCGGGTCCATAGTCTTCACCTTGACTGCCAAAGGGGTCATAAAAGGTCAGAACTTATGCACCAGAGGAAGGTGATTGTGAGGAGGTTACTGCAGCCTAAAGCAGGAGTGGGAAGGAAGGTGAGGAGGAAGAATTTGTGGGAGGTTCTGGGACAGAGTGAACCTGTTGATAGATCCTGGACAGAAAGCGGAGGGAGGGATCCACATGCACCCAGTTCCAGAGCAGAATTCTTCCTATTTCTTGTCATGTCTGTCCCTTCCCTCCCTTTCCATTGCAATCGTTATTTGACTCAAACTTTTTTCAAAGTCATACACGTAAGGATGGTTTAAATATCAAGCACTATGGAAAGACAACCAATAGCCACCATCCCTTGCTCCTCTTCATCTGCCAATCCTACACTTTTTAAAAACTTACACAGTGTTATCTTTTTAGCTAGACTGGGAATTCTCTGCAGGAAATGCCTTGTAATCCTCACTTCGTTTTTCATTTTAGGAGTTGCATAAATGACTGATAGATCCCAAAGGCACTTCCTGTTTCAAGGTCCTTATGTACATCAATTGTATCATACTCCAGTTCCAGAATTTATACCAACTGTGACATTCTAGGACATGGTGCTTTTACCTAAAAATTTCAAGTTTTCTGTCATTTGTTTTTACATAAAATCACATAGAATGTGCAAATAAAAAACCCATTTACTTGGGCGTTCTGCTTGTTTTTGTGTGAGTTTAGTGTGATGGTGGGTTGAATAATCCTATGTAATCGAAAACCAGAAATTGAGCCCTAGCTGGTTTGGCTCAATGGATAGAGTGTCAGCCTGCGGACCCAGGGGTCTCAGGTTCAATTCCCATCAAGGCCATGCAGGGAACCAATAGATGTGTTTCTCTCACATTGATGTTTGCCTCTGTCTTTCCCTCTCCCTTCCACTCTCTCTAAAAATCAACGGAAAAATATCCTCGGGCGAGGATTAACAACCACACAACAAAAACCACCAGAAATTGAGAAGGTGGGTTTGAAATTTCTGTCCATTCCTTTTGAGGGGTGGGGGGGTGCCTGTCCTGTCTTGGTAGCAGTGGTTAATTTCCGTATTGCTGCCTTGCTGAGTTGCGATGGAGTGGCAGCTGAGACCTCTGGCTGGCTGAAGGTCCTGGCCGTGCTTCCTGTGAGGTCCAGAAATGTATAGTTCTGTGGTCTGAGATACTTTGATGTTTGCCAGATAAAACTGATGTTTGGTGCTTTTTGTAGGAAACACACATTTGGATATCTCCAAGTTGATTTGTAGGAACTTAGTGTTATTACAATTTTGAGGCAGAGCTTTTTCTCAAGTGGCAGAAGAAGTTAAGGAACTTCAGTTCTGAGGGCTGTTAATAGCACCTTCCATTAGTGCCCAAACTGAGAAAGTTGACAAAGTACTTGATTGTTAATATGGATTTATGGCAAAAATAAGTATCTGGACTTTTAAGAGTTACTGATACAGTAAAATACAGTTTTAGCTACTGACACTAGACTAGCCCCCAAACTTTTAGAAAAATGCATATTTCTCCTTATTTTCTAAATAACATTTCTCAACCCAGTAACGCGGGGGCTACTTTGGGGTTAACCTGGAGATTTGATTGCTTTTTCCTGGAGGGAGGCAGAGCAATGTTTGGGAGAAACGGACCCTGGAAAAGTTAGCTTCCCAATTTACACATGAAAATCACAGTCCTTTTCTTCATTAATATTATTATACATATTTGAAGAGCACATCAGAGAGAGTGAAGAAATGAGAGATATTACCTGGTAATATGATGAGTTAACTTTTCTTTAAACTTACTGGCTTCTCCCTTAAACTGTGGCTGGGTAACAAGCCCGTACTTGTTGGCACTGTAGTTCAGGCTCAGAATACTACTCTTGGAGCAAAATGACTATTTAAAAAAAAAATGCTTTCTTGAAATATAATTTTTAGAGGAGGAAAATTTTAGATTTGGAAGAAATATTTAAGCTGCGGACTTTCAAGCCCAACTTCTTCAAAATCATTTAAAAATGAAGCACGGGAAGAGAGAATGTTCATGGTTAATAAAGGAGGTCAACACCAGACCCAGCGAGACGGGAAAGGAGTGACTTTGATTTACGTATCCGAGACCAGAAGAGAAACAGGCAGATGTTTCTAGGAACTAGTTAAGGGAGAATGAAAAAGACAGAAGTAGAATTGAAAAAAAAAAAAACACCCCACAGAATTTAAGAAGAAAGTGCCTGTCTGCGGGAGGAGGAATCCCATACCAGTTTCCGTTCTTCCTACTTGGGAATTTTCAAACCGAGTTGCTACACGGGCTGGCTCGCAGGTCGAGGACGTGCGCTCAGGCGGTCGACAGGGAGGTGACCGTGGCGCCGGGGACGATGCAGAAAAAGCTGTTTGTGTGCAGCTGCCTGAGTGTGGAGCCCGTTCGCCCTGGGGCCGGGCAGCTCCTCCCAGACACGCACCAGCCGCTCCGCTCGGGGCTCCGGACCTCCTGCAAGGTAGACTGGGAAGAAGGAGATGTTTAGAACTGGCGAGGTCAACGTGTTTAAAATTGAAAGCACACCGGACGAATGGAGTGTTGAGAGTAAACAGCTGTGATAACCATTTTGCTGTGCATGGAATGGGTTAACATCTGTTCGCGTAGCCTGAGTGACCCTGAGGCAGATGAGGATGTGGCTAGGCAGAGAGGCTTCCACCAATTGGCTCAGAAAAGAGTGTCCGTTCTGCTGTTGTTCATGTACGTGTAATATAACCTTCTATTATGAGCTAGTTTTCAATTCATCTAAAAGTAATGACATGGTTATTACCATGGTTAGAAATCTACTCAGTTCAGAAGGCTATGAAGTGGAAAATAAAATGGCCAACCTTTCCCACTCTCCAGAGGTGACTTTGTCTTTTCTCCCAGAGATTTTTAATGCAAGATAAGCATATATTTAAATTGTTTTTAAAAAGCACACACAGATAGTATTCTACATTCTGCTCTGCAATTTGCTTTTTTAATTTAACATTTGAGAATCTATATCTACATAGCGTTATATACCTTATGGTAACAAATAGCTCAACCTCATTCATACACATTTGCACAATGTTCCATGGTATAAAATGCACCACTATTCATTGAATCAATCCCCTTACCAGTTGTTCCCAGCTTTTTGCTATTACAAACAATGCAGGAAACACCTCCATACTAATGTGTTTCTGGAGATATATATGATGAATGAATTTCAAGCAGTGGAATTTTAGGGTCAAAGAATATGTGCATTAGCATTATTTTTTATTTATTGATATGAGAGGAAGAGAAACACTGACTTGTTATTCCACTTATTTTTGCATTCTCTGGTTGATTCTTGTATGTGCCCTGACTGGGGATCAAACCCACAACCTTGGCATATCGGGGTGATGCTCTACCAATTGAGCTCCCTGGCCAGGGCCATGTATTAACATTTTAAGTATTTCCAAACCATATTCCAAAAAAGGTGCACTAATTAATATTTTAGTCTTAAATAAGTTACTATCTTATAAGTTGTAAGTATAATTGAGGTTTTTCTTAAAATACTATTCGTTTTTAAATAGCATAATTAGAATTGAGACCAAATAAGGGTGCTCCTTTGCTAATTAAATGACCTGCAAGTTAAATCTTCATTCCAGGAAGAATGTCTCTGAAGTGCTAAGTGCTGGGCCGGCGTTTAGAACCAGCAAGAGGCTGAGCCCAGCAGCCTGGAGAGCCTTAGAGCCGCATGATCAGAGACATTCAGAGCTAAGAGGCAGGCACATGGCTTCATGCTTTGCTGGCAACTCCAGATAAAACAATTGACTGTTTTCAGAAATCCTGGGGCAGAACTGAAAAAACTATATTTAATGTTTAATAATATCATCTTCAATTAGTTCTGTTCAAAAGACATCGATTGAGCACAACTGTGGTAAAAAGTTCCTCCTTCTCCACCTCCCTGTCGTCCCCCCTCTACCCTCTTCTCCTACCTTTCTCTCCTGCTTCTTTTTGTGTTTGTTTCTTTTGGTATATACCACCTCTCATGATACCAGAGGGGTGTTCAGTTTTAGGGACAAAGGAATTGATTTTCTGAAACTGAAAAGGTGGTTCTGGAGAGGGAATTAACTATGCCGGTGGTTGTTACCACAGTGAACCAACTGTGTATCTAGATTCTCCCTCCTCTGCTTATGACTCCAAATGCTTAAAGCCTTCTACCTATTCAGAAACAACTTCATTCCTTATTTTTAAGTTTTTTAGTTTAACACCTATTACAGATGAAACCAAACTATAACCAGAGACCAAGATACAAGTCAAGTTGCAAAAAAACTATGGGCTCAAGTTGCTATTAAATTGCTTAATAAGTGATCAGAGTAGCACATATAATATCTTTTAGATTATAGCAAACTCTGGGAATTACAGGACTTTGACAAGTATTTTATTTTACAAATTACCTGCTTGTTTAGAAAATGGCTCTTTCAAAACTCAGCTTCCTCACCCTCAAAACTCCTCTTAGATAAAGGCAGTCACATCAGAATAGAATCTAGGTGTCAAAAAACAAATAAACCCTAAAGTAAACATAAATGAAATTTCCATTTAAGGTCTGAATCTCTGTAGCTTTGCAAACTACTCCATTATCATACAAAGATTTATGCCTTAAAATAAAGGAAATAAACCAACAGGCATAGAAAGCTTGTCTAATCAAAACTCTTCATTTCAAACTCTTAATTTCCCTGTAACATTGGAAGCCAGCAGGAAGAACGGAGGTGAAATGGATTGTCCCCTGTCGTCCCTAAATAGAACGTTCTTCGAAACAGGCAGGAAGCACCTGGGAGATGGCATTAGAAATTTGAAAATTGTTTTTGAAATAAGAAGGGAAAAATTGGTGTCTGAATCCAGCTGCTTTTAACACTTTTACATCCATACATTTTTATAATCTGAATTCTGATGATAATGAATTTAAATTAATAATACATTTAAAGTTAGGAAAGAATGCAGATGACATCAAGATAGGAAATTTTAGCTTAACTCTGAATCTCCTTTTCCTACTTTGACTAAAATTGACCTTCAGTATTACAGTACTTTCATTTTTACAGCTCTTTACATATTCTGTAAAAAAGCTTAAAAGTGAAACAAAGATGTCTCTTGACTATTATAATCTCCACTGCCTAACTCTTCTAACTTTTTAAGTCCATTTAGACTTTAGAAGATATTCTTTCCCAAATCTATCCTTTAATTGACAATTTACTAATGGAATTGATATGACTTTTCCATTTTTATTTTCCACAAGAAGAAATATTCTGGTTCATTTTATTATTCTTATCTTACTTCTTTTGATGTAATTCTTTTCTTTTGTAAATAATATGAAATTAATTCATTGTAGAGAATTCTGTTGCTCTGACAGCTAATAATATGAATACATATTTTCCCGTTTTGCTAGGAAAAATGTTATATAAGGGAGTTAGTGGGGGAATATGAGCTCTCAGACACTGAAATTAAAGGAAAAAATTGTGCTCGTAGATCATTGATCATTTAAAACTTTGTGTTTTAAGTAAAATTAAAAGAAATTTTACTACATTCAGCCAATATGTCAAATTGAATAATCCAACCAGAAACACAGAGTATCAATTCTTCTTGTCAGCAAGACTTTAAAAGTAGGGCTTTCTTAAGAGTTTTTTTATTACCTCGATTTCATTATTTTTGCAAAATATGTGATGGGTATTAAACTTAGATTTACTGGTGTACTTAATATCTTGTCAAAATGAAACAAGTACTTTTTGTCATAAATATTACTGATTTAAAAGCATTTATAAAGGGGGATGGGTATGCTTTTGGAATCTCACTATTACTGAAAATAAAATATGCTTTACCTTTATTTTTTTCTTTTTATAATAGACACCCATTTACTGATTCCAAGTCACTTTAGCAATATTCACATATTTTAACTACTTTTTGTGATTTAGTTTTACAGATAGTTTTATTTTAGATTGTTTCATCTTTTAGATACCTGATTAATATATTTTGGAAGACACGTTTCACACCTTGTCATTATAAATTCAATGGAAAGACCAATTCCTTCTACTTTCTCTGTGGTTCTGATTTCAGATTTTCAAGTGGGTTTGTAGTCAACGTTAATGTACCTTTTGAGAATAAATTAAGTCTCCAATTTCTTGTGTGTGTGTATGCTTCTGGAGCTGGCATGTTTTTCTTCGGCAACTGAAAGTGGAGCCCGGTCCTCTCTCAGATTAAATCTAGTTTCAGTAGTTTTAAATTTAGTTGGTTCATGACCAAAGAAAAGAAGTGCCCACATTTTTCTGTTTAATTTTAAACAAGCACAATCTATAGTATCACCGTAGTGTTTGGGAACTTTAAGTGTATAGCTATTTTTGGTTTTTGTGTTTGGTTAATCTAATTCTCTATTGTTCAGCATTGAATTTGTGATTATACCCTATGGTAGTCTACAGGATTACACAAACAAAATGAGCCACTTTATTTTATATTCTTTTCTTTTGCTGATGGGGGTATGGTTGTCCCAGCTACTTCCTCTCTCTCTCTTTAAAAAAAAATTTTTTTTTTAAAATTGATTTTTAGAAAGAGAGCAAGGGATCCAGGGAGAGAGAAACCTCCATGTGAGAGTGAAACATCTATTGGCTACCTCCTGCATGCCCCCTACCGGATTTCGAGCTCAAAACCCGGGCATTTGCCCCGACCAAGAATCGAACCAGCAACCTTTTGGTGCACAGGATGATGCCCAAACAACTGAGCCACACTGGTCAAGGGCTTCCCAGCTACTTTCTCATAGTAAATAGAGGGCATCAGTGGTCGGCAAACTGCGGCTCGCGAGCCACATGCGGCTCTTTGGCCCCTTGAGTGTGGCTCTTCCACAAAATACCACGTACGGGCGTGCATGTACAGTGCGATTAAAACTTCGTGGTCCATGCGCAGAAGTCGGTATTTTGTGGAAGAGCCACACTCAAGGGGCCAAAGAGCCGCACTGGGATAATTGTGGTAATTTTAATGAGTTTGTCTTACCTCTTTTCTCATCCTTACCTCCACGTACCCACAATTTAATATGCCAATCATTGTACATTATATTATTTGATTTGAACACCAGGTGTGGCATATAATCACATTGTCCTCATTTTGCAGATGAGGAAACTGAGGCTCACAGAGGCTGAAGTAGGTCAATCCCTTACGAAGTTGCAGAGCTGGGATTTCAGCCCAAGTTATGCAACTTTAATATTGGTTTGATATCTCATATCTAGGATCTTCAGCTATGCAATGCAGTCTGAGTTACTCAATGCGAAGTCGCTGTGATATCAGAGCCCTAACAAAGAGCTACTGAGGGGGTCTAGACCAGCGGTTCTCAACCTGTGGGTCGCGACCCCTTTGGGGGTCGAACGACCTTTTCACAGGGGTTGCCTAAGACCATCGGAAAACACATATATAATTACATATTGTTTTTGTGATTAATCACTATGCTTTAATTATGTTCAATTTGTAACAATGAAATTGGGGGTCACCACAACATGAGGAACTGTATTAAAGGGTCATGGCATTAGGAAGGTTGAGAACCACTGGTCTAGACCAAGCATGTCAAACTCAAAGGCTAACATGGGCCAGATAAACAAGGTGTAAGTTTATGTGG
Source organism: Myotis yumanensis (assembly GCF_028538775.1). Lineage (NCBI taxonomy): Eukaryota > Metazoa > Chordata > Mammalia > Chiroptera > Vespertilionidae > Myotis > Myotis yumanensis. The sequence goes on along the minus strand of NW_027223754.1, from coordinate 125,489,151 downwards.
GCCACCAAAAAACTAAAGCTTCAATTTTCATGGAAACATAGGTTTATTTTAATAGAGACATGCTGAAAACAAAGGGCTGAAATAAATGAGTAATTGTTAACATAAAATAATAGAACATTTTAATAAAAATTAATACTTTTTCTTGAACATTAACTTACCAGACACTGAATAACTGCACAAATTAATAAGTGTAACGCAAATAAACCTATTTTTCTTGTTCTCTGAAAGTGAAATATTTCCTTTTCCGCACACCAAACAAGTCAGTCCAAGACTAATGACATGGCAATTGGCTGCTAAAATATTCGCTGCTAGTATTAGTGGATAGAAATGGTGTGCCTGTGCGTAAGGCACATAAGGGAAATTAATGCAACACGATTATAGTACTCAGTCATTATTAATAACTAGAGGCCCAGTGCACGAATTCATGCGCAAATGGAGTCCCTCGGCCTGGCCAGCAATCAGGGTCGATAGGGGCCAATCGGGGCAGGCTGGCTGGCTGGGAAGGGACCACAGGAGGTTGGCTGTGGGAGCATACTGACCACCAGGGGGCAGCTCCTGTGTTGAGCATCTGCCCCCTGGTGGTCAGTGCTCATCATAGCTACCGCCAGTCATCTGGTTGTAATAGTCGCTTAGGTTTTTATATAGATAGATAGATAATGTATAACAGAATATTGTAAAAATTAAGTTATGAAATTTTTATTAAAATGTTTCTTACATACCATTATATTGGCTGGGCCACAAAAATATTCATTGTGGGCTGCATGTGGCCCGTGGGCTGCGAGTTTGACATGCTTGGTCTGGACCCGTGGTTGGCAAACTGCAGCTCGAGAGCCACATGCGGCTCTTTGGCCCCTTGAGTGTGGCTCTTCCTAAGCCTTAGGAGTACCCTAATTAAGTTAATAACAATGTACCTACCTATATAGTTTAAGTTTAAAAAATTTGGCTCTCAAAAGAAATTTCAATTGTTGTACTGTTGATATTTGGCTCTGTTGACTAAAGAGTTTGCCGACCACTGGTCTAGACCCATGATTGTTCAATAAAAACTGGAGGTTCTGCAGGCCTCTCTACCCTGCCCTCTGCACTATCTACTACAAAGTGCTTTTCTTCTTGGGGGGGGGCCTCACTTGTCTCATGGTTTAATAGAAATAATAGATGGGCTATGTAGTTCTCTTTTTATTAAAAAAACACACAAAAACTTTTAGTTTGAAATATAGATTCAGAGGAAGTTATGAAGATGGGACAGAGAAGACCTGTGTATCCTTCCCCCAGTTTCCCCCAGTGATTGTGTCTTACGTAACTGAAGCACAAGCAGAACCACAAAACTGACATTGGCATAAAGTGTATGCTTGTATGATGCTATGCCATTTTATTACCTGTAGCTTAGGGTAACTAACACCAACATCAGGATACAGAAGTTTTTGGTCACCACTAAGATCTCCCTCCTGCCACCCATTTATAGTCACCACTCCTTCCTCACCCTAACCACAAATTTGTTCTCCATCTCTATAATTTTGTCATTTCAAATCTCTGAAAACATTGTGTTTTTATTATGAAATATCTAGATCAGAAAATTACAAAAAATACTTTAACAATACTTATATATAGCCACCACTCAGGTTTAACAAATCAGCCAATTTAATAACTGTATTTCCTTCACAATTTAAAAAAAAATCACATATTGAGATTAAGACCTCTTTGTCCTACTCTCTGATCCTATTGACCATCCACCATCCCCAGAGATAAACTCTACCCCAAATTGATTATGTATCTTTCCCATTTATATATTGGTCTTTTTCTACATACTTAAGAGTCTATAACATTATATATCATAGTTTTGTATGTTTAAAAATTTACATAAATAAACCAACAAATATTTATTGTTTACTATGTGCTAGGTCTTACTCTAGACCCTGGGAACATCATGGTGAATAAGGAAAAACCCTTGCCCTAAATGTATAAATATATGACTAAATAGGATAATTGCAGGTATCTGTAACTGTGTGAAAATGGTAAAATAGAAAACAGTAATTACCCCTTATCAGAGGGGGATATGCTCTGAGACCCTCAGTGGATGCCTGAAACCTCAGATAATACGGGACCCTGCAAATGTTGTTTTTTCCTATTCATACACACCTATTATAAAGTTTAATTTATAAATTTGGCACAGTAAGAGGTGAACAAAATAATAATAAAAGAGAACAATTATAACAATATACTATGATAAAAGTTATGTGAATGTGGTCTCTCTCTCAAAATATTCTACTGTACTCAACATTCTTTTTGTCATGCATTGGTGGAACCATTCCATAGACAAGATGACTGTCACCCATGCTCTCTAGTTATGTTTCTACAACATGGGTAGATCATTTTTGTTGTGTTTTTGAGAGTGCATGGGTTCTTTGCTCTGACACTGCACTCAGCTTTATCATATGCCTGCAGCATTGCTCTAGAGTACCACAGTTAAGCTGGCCTTCCATGTTTTACGCCCTGGTGCCTCCTTTGCAGCTCTCTGAATATAGACGCTATTGGGCGTCTTCTTCCAGGAGGGCCCAGTTTTAGCATAATTGAAGACTTGCTTTGGAGAGTATCCTTCATCAACTTCAATTCTGCCAGAAACATGGCAGCAGCAACTTCTTCTTCAGCCAATGCAGCCTCTCCAGTAATTTTTATGTTTTTCAGTACAGACCTACTCCTGAACCTGTGTAACCGTCCCTTACTTGCAGTAAATGCTTTGTTGTCACTTGTTTTAGGGATCCCTCGCTGAAGTGTTCTTATTGGCTCAGTACTTTCTGGTGGAACACACTGCCGTCAATCAGAACACGTTCTCTGTTCATGTCTTCACCTATAAATTTTATGTCTTTTCCATCCTAACTAAGTACTTGCCATGCACTGTGGCCATAATTTCTGCAGTTTGAGGTACAATAACAAACTAGCATGAATTTCTTTTTCCTTCCCAATTTCACGGATAGAAGATTTATTCTCAGCAAACTTAGCATGATTTTTTTTTTAAATTATTAAGTTGAGAATTTTCACCTTCTCACTTAAAGCAAGCACTTAAAGGCTTCTCATGGGCATATCCGAATGGACACACCACTATTGTGTTTTGGGGCCATTAAGTAAAATAAGGGTAATTTGAATACAAAGATTGTGGAACAGCTACTAAATAACTAAGGCGTGGGGAGAGTCTACAGCGTGGAAACTGTAGTTCATGAGATTTCATCATGCTACTCAGAACAGCACGCAATTTAAAATGTATGAGTTGTTTATTTCTGGAATTTTCCATTTAATATTTTCCGACCACGATTGACTGTGGGTAACTGAAAGTGTGGAAAGTGAAGCCATTTTATTGTGGTCCAGATTGGCAGAGCACTGAGTGAACCAGGAGTATGGCAGGTCACTGAGAAAAGGCCTTGCTGAGGGTATTGCAATGGAATTAAACCCTAAATGATAAGAAGAAATAAGCCAAACAAAAGGAACAGCAAGCAAGTGCTCATGCTCTCGCATAGGAAGGGGATTGGTGTGTACCTGGCAGAACCATACATGCACTGAGGCTGGAGCCATGGAAATGCCAGGAGAGTGGATGCAGGTGAGGTCTGAGTGGGGGAGGTTAAGTGAGAGGTGGTGGACGGATTGCAAAAGGCCAAGGTGACCTTGGTAAGAAATTAAGATTTTATTAAGGCTGCGATGGGAAGCCATTGAAAGGCATAGCTAGCTATGCCACAGTTGCCTTGTGAAAGATGGCATAAGAAGGGGCAAGAATGAGAAGCAGTTCGGTTGTGCCAGTTTTCCAGGAAAATATCAGCCAAGAGGATGGTGATGCCTTCTAATAAGATGAAAAGGCTTGGTATCACCTTTGCCTTTAGGATTCAATATTTGCGTTTCAAGATTTACGTAGATGAAGTTAATTCATGCCATTTTAATTGCTATGTATCTCCCATTCTATGTATATATCAAATTTTCTTTATATATTCATTCTCTTATTAAAACCATAAAGATCTTTCTTTAAAAATGTATCTGTTTCTCCTATATCCTATACACAGTTCTGACCAAAGCCTCTTACATATGGACTAGAGGCCTGGTGTACAACATTCATGCACTGGGCAGGGGGGACGGGAGGAGGTCCCTCAGCCCGGCCTGTGCCCTCTTGTAGTCTGGGACCCTTGGGGATGTCCGCCTGCTGGCTTAGGCCCTCTCCCTGCAGTGGACATTCCCCGAGGGGTCCTTAGTGCTGTCATGGAGGCGGAAGAGGCTCCCACCACTGCCACTGCGCTCACCAGCAGTAAGCTGGCTTCTAGCTGAGTGGCGCTCCCCCTGTGTGAGCTCACTGACCACTAGGGGGCAGCTCCTGCATTGAGCATCTTCCCCCTGGTGGTCAGTGCACATCATAGCGACTGGTCATTCCACCATTTGGTTGATTTGCATATTAGGGTTTGATTATACAGCAGTGGTTCTCAACCTTCCTAATGCCGTGACCCTTTAATACAGTTCCTCATGTTGTGGTGACCCTCAACCATAAAATTATTTATTTTATTTTATTTTATTTTTAATATATTTTATTGATATTTTGCAGAGAGGAAGGGAGAGAGATAGAGAGTCAGAAACATCGGTGAGAGAGAAACATCGATCAGCTGCCTCCTGCACATCTCCCACTGGGGATGTGCCCGCAACCAAGGTACATGCCCTTGACTGGAATCGAACCCGGGACCTTTCAGTCCACAGGCCAACGCTCTATCCACTGAGCCAAACTGGTTTCGGCCATAAAATTATTTTTGTTGCTACTTCATAACTGTAATTTTGCTACTGTTATGAATCGTAATGTAAATATCTGATATGCAGGATGTATTTTCATTGTTACAAATTGAACATAATTAAAGCATAGTGATTAATCACAAAAACAATATCTAATTATATATGTATTTTCTGATGGTCTTAGGCGACCCCTGTGAAAGGGTCATTCGACCTCCAAAGGGGTCGCAACCAACAGGTTGAGAACTGCTGTTATATAGGCTTCCCGTGGATAGGGTATAAGAGTTTCACATCTAGCAATAGAATTGCTGGGGTCTTTAGAGGTATGCTCATTGTCAGCTTTGTCAGATAGTTCAAAATTATTCTCCAAAAAGGCTGTACTATTTATAGTCACCAGCTGTGTTTGAGAATTTCCATTTCTCCACATCCTCAGTATTTGGTATTGTGCTTTTAGCCAGTGTCAATTATGGATGTGAAATGAAAGGTCTTTGTTATAATTTGCACTTTCTGATTACTAGCTATGTTTTTTTTTCTTTATTGACTATATTCTGTATGCTGTACTTTACATCCCTGTGACTATTTTCTGACCTCCAATTTGTACTTAATCAATTTGTACTTTTTCACCCAACCCCCCAACACACTCCCCTCTGGTAACCATCAATTTGATTTCTTTACTTATAAGTCTGTTTCTATTTTAGCTACTATTTTTTTGGACCTCTGCGTTTCTTTTCTGAGAAGTTTTTGTTCCTACCTTATGCCCATTTTCCTGTTGGGTTGTTTGTTTTTCATCTTATTGGTTTATAGAATTTCTTTATATATTCTGGATAATAATCAATTGTTGGACTTTATGCATTGAAATATACATTGAAAACATCTTTGTTGGGTTTTAGATATTAAAATATTTTCTAATTTTTAGCTTTTTTAAAATAAATATATATAGATATAGATAGATTTCAGAGAGGAAGGAAGAGGGAGCTAGAGACAGAAATGATGAGAGAGAATCATTGATCGTCTGCCTCCTGCATGCCTACACGTCCCACACTGGGGATCGAGCCTGCAAACTGTGCATGTGCCCTGACTAGGAATTGAACTGTGACCTTCTGGATTATAGGTCAACAGACAGCCACTGAGCCATGCTGCCCAGGCATCTTTTCATTTTTTTTTTAAATGATGGTTTACATTTTAAAATTTACCAATTTTGGTCTTTATACTTTGTGTTTTCCAACCCTGATGTCATAAAAATATTAAAGTTTTACTTTCCACTTTAATTACTTACTTACTTAATTAATTTTGTGAATGAGGGAAAGTATGGGTTAAAAGAAATTTTTTTCCAAATAGAAAACTAACTGATCAAGCACCATTTATTCAATAGTCTTATCCCTTCCCTAGTGATTTGTAATTTGATCTCTGTTATGTATCAAGTTTTCCCTTAAGCATGGTCTATTTATGGGCTCTCTATTCTGTTCTGTTCTATTTGTCTGTCTCTAAACCAGTGCCATTCTTTTGAAATTACTGTAGCTTCATAAAAAGCTTTGCTATCTAGTGTGGTGAATTGTCTTTTTTTATTCTTCTAAGTTATCTGGGGCATTTTGGTTCTTTACTCTTATGTTAACTTATGGACCACTGTGTCAAATGCCAAGGGGGAAAAAACGAATGGATTTTAATTGTAATTGCAATGAATTTATAGATTAATTTAGAGAGAATTGCCATCTGTGAGTCTTCCCATCTCATATATGAACATGGTAGTTTTTAATTTATTTAGATCTTTTATATACCTCAATAAAGCTTTGGTGAAGCCAAAGGAACTTGTATTGTTTATAAGTACCCCGCATTTTTGTTATATTATTAATGGAATATTTTTGTTTTGCTTTTAAATTATATTTCCTATTTATTTTTTGATGGGATATGGGATCACTATTGATTTTTGAATATTTATTTGTATCCAGAAACCTTTCTAATTCTTGTAGTTAGGAGAGTCTTTTTTCTTAAATGTAAACAGTCATATTGTTTGCAAATAATTATTTTATTAATTTTTTTTCAATTAACCAGCATTCAGTTAATCTCCTTAAGTTCCTTATAAACTATAGGATCCTTGATCCTATTCAGTGCTTTTGTATCTCTGTGTGAGTAAAAATTAAGCCTGGGTATCATTTTTTTATATATAATATCTTCATATACTCCACAACAATCTTTATTCTTACTTTCTATTCTCTTCTCTATTGAATTTACTAGGAAACTTTTACTAAATTTTAAAATATATATACTAGTATATTTATTTCAGAGAGAAAGGAAGAGAGAGATAGAAACATCAATGATGAGAGAGAATCATTGATTGTCTGCTTCCTGCATGTTCCCTACTGGGGATGAAGTCCAAAACCCTGACATGTGCCCTGAACAAAATGGAACTGTGACCTCTTGGTTCATAGGTAGATGCTCAACCACTTAGCCACACTGCTGGGCACCAAATTAAAAAAAAAAAAATTCTCACCCAAGGGTATGTTTTTTTTTTTCATTATTTTACTTTTTTCCCCCCATCACTATTTATCTCTACCTATATCTTCTTCTACCTCCACCCTCCACCCTCCCACTGAGGGTATGTTTTTTTAATTTATTTTTTTATTTTTATTTTTTTTAAAAAATTAAATCTTTATTGTTCAGATTATTACAGTTGTTCCTATTTTTCCCCCCATAGCTCCCCTCCACCCATTCCCCCCCTCCTCCCTCACCCCCCCAACTGTCCTCATCCATAGGTGCACGATTTTTGTTCAGTTTCTTACTGCATCCCCCACACCCCTTTCCCCCCCGCCCCAAGAATAGTCCACTCCCTTTCTATGCCCCTGATTCTATTATAATCATTAGTTTATTCTGTCCATCAGATTATTTATTCACTTGATTTTTAGATTTACTTGTTGATAGATGTGTATTTGTTGTTCATAGTTTGTATCTTTACCATTTACTTCTTCTTCCTCTTCTTAAAGGATACCTTTCAGCATCTACACTAATAAAAGAGAAACATGGTAATTAGCATACGACCGCTACCCTTTTCATTGGCTAATCAGGGAGTATATGCAAATTAACTGTCAGCCAAGATGGCGGCCGGCAGCCAGGCAGCTGGAAGCGAACATGAGGCTTGCTTGATTCAGTGAAGGAGGACTCCAACGGACTCCAACGTTCCCCGCCTGCCTTGCCGGCCTCTGAGCTGGCAGTTTGAAACTTTGTAACAAATATAGAAGCTAAACAAAACCCCGCTGGGATCTCAGAGCTGGAGTTATACATTGTTTCGATTATAGAATGCAAACAAACCAGATACCAGCTTTCAGCAGCCCAGGCCTCAGAGCTAGAGCCAGAGCTAAAGCTGGCCCAGAATAAAAAAAAAAAGAAAAAAAGGAGCGGTTGGGAGCTTCAGTCAATCGCCAGCCTGAAGGCAGCCCTCAGCCCCTCACCCAGACTGGCCAGGCACCCCAATGGGGACCCCCACCCTGAAGGGTGTGTGACCAGCTGCAAACAGCCATCATCCCCTCATCCAGGCTGGCCAGGCACCCCAGGGGGGACCCCCACACTGATCCAGGACACCCTTCAGGGCAAACCAGCCGGCCCCCAGGCCTCTATCCTATATAGTAAAAGGATAATATGCCTCCCAGCACCGGGATCAGCGGAGCCGCGAGGCCTCCCGGCACCGGGATCAGTGTGACAGGGGGCAGCGCCCAAACCCCCTGATAGCCCTGCGGCTCTGTGTGTGACAGGGTGCTGCGCCCCAACCCCCCCCCCCCCCCCCGGCCCTGCTCTGTGTGTGACGGGGTAGAGCCATGACCTCCCCATCGGCCCTGCTCTTAGTGTGAGAGTGGCAGCGCCCCAACCCCCTGATCGGCCCTGCTCTGTGGGTGACAGGGGGCGGTGCCTCAACTCCCCTATTGGCCCTACTCTGTGCATGACAGGGGGGTGCTCCCCAACCCCCTGATGGGCCCTGCTCTGTGCATGACAAGGGGGAGCTCCCCAACCCCTTGATGGGCCCTGCTCTGTGTGTGACAGGGGGGAGCTCCCCAACCCCCCTGATGGGCCCTGCTCTGTGCGTGACAGGGGGCAGCGCCCCAACCCCCTGATTGGCCCTGCTCTGTGCGTGACAGGGGGTGGCGCCGCAACCTCCCTATCGACCCTGCCTTGAGTGTGACAGGGGGCGGTGCCCCAACCCCCCAATCAGCCCTACCCTGAGCGTGACTGAGGGTGGCATCGCAACCTCTCAATCCGCCCTGCTCTGTGCATGACAGGGGGTGGTGCCCCAACTCCCCAATCAGCCTGCTCTGAGCTCGACCAGGGGCTGCACCTAGGGATTGGGCCTGCCCTCTGCCACCCAGGAGCAGGCCTAAGCCAGCAGGTCGTTATCTCCCAAGGGGTCCCAGACTGCGAGAGGGCACAGGCCGGGCTGAGGGACCCCCTCCTTCCCCCCGAGTGCACAAATTTTTGTGCACCGGGCCTCTAGTTTCATATAATACTGGTTTAGTGGTGATGAACTCCTTTAGCTTTTTCTTATCTGTGAAGCTCTTTATCTGACCTTCACTTCTGAATGATAGCTTTGCTGGATAAAGTAATCTTGGTTGTAGGTTCTTGGCATTCATCACTTTGAATATTTCTTGCCACTCCCTTCTGGCCTGCAAAGTTTCTGTTGAGAAATCAGCTGACAGTCGTATGGGTACTCCCTTGTAGGTAACCGACTGTCTTTCTCTTGCTGCTTTTAAGATTCTCTCTTTGTCTTTTGCTCTTGGCATTTTAATTATGATGTGTCTTGGTATGGTCCTCTTTGGATTCCTTTTTTTTGGGGTTCTCTGTGCTTCCTGGACTTGGAAGTCTATTTCTTTCACCAGGTAGGGGAAGTTTTCTGTCATGATTTCTTCAAATAGGTTTTCAATATCTTGTTGTCTCTCTTTTTCTGGCACCCCTATAATTCGGATGTTTGTACGCTTGAAGCTGTCCCAGAGGTTCCTTACACTATCTTCGTATTTTCGGATTCTTTTTTCATTTTGCTTTTCCGGTTGGGTGTTTTTTGCTTCTTCATATTTCAAATCTTTGACTTGATTCTTGGGATCCTCTAGTCTGCTGTTGGGAGTCTGTATAATATTCTTTATTTCAGTCAATGTATGCTTAATTTCTAATTGGTCCTTTATCACAACCTCGAGGGTCTCATTAAGTTTATCGGTGGTTTCTAGAAAATTCTTGAAAAACCTTAAAAGTGTGGTTTTGAACTCTATATCCAGTAGTTTGCTTTCCTCCATTTTTGTCATTTGTATCCTGTTTCTTTGTCTCTGCATTTTTTTATGCTTCGCTGTGTCGATAGAGTGGCTTTCTCTACTAGGTGTCCTATAAGGCCCAGTGGCTCAGCCTCCCCAATTACCTGAGGTAGACACTCTTGGTGCACCCCCTTGTGGGCTTTGTGCACAGTCTTGTTGTAGGTAAGCCTTGATTGTTGTAGGTAACACTGGGAGGGATTGACTTCCAGGCCAATTGGCTGTGAGAATCAGCTGTGTCTGCAGTGGGAGAACTTCTGTGCTGGAGACACCCCTCCGGGGCAAGACTTGCTTCAATGGGGCTTTGGTGCTCACTGAATCTGCCCCTTGAGTGTGTCCTTTATGAATCCGAGGAGCTGCAATCTGGATGGTCCCACTCTGACCACTGGGCACACTGGCTCCTGGATCTCTAAGGAGGTGCTAATCTAGCCTCTGCCTGAGGCTATCCAGCAGGAGCCAGCTGTGACAGCAATGGGAGTTGCCCTGGGGCCTTGGGCCAGCTGCAGTTTGTTAGGTAATTATCAGATTGCAAAGGGCCAGGCCTTTCATATGCAAAAGCCTCCGTGGCTTGGGCAGGGTGGGGTCCCAGGGGATCAACAGGGCGAGCGAGCAGTTATGGCTGCTCTCAGTCCTGCCCTCAGAGGCCCTGCTTCTCAGTGTCCCGGCAATTGCTGCAAGTACTCCCGAGAGAAAACTACCCTGGAGTTCTGACCGATGCCAGACAGTCCAGTTTCTCCCGTATGAGTCTGGGTCCCCAGAGACTCGCCCAGAACTGGAGCTCAGAGCTTGAGACTCCCTTCCGATTGAAAAAGACAACCGTGTCCTCAGCCGCCAACCCTCTCTGCATGCGCCTCTGTGCCTCTGTATTTTACTTCCGCACCGCACCTCCTCTGAGTCTCGGTATGCTTTTCTTTTTCCTTCTAGTTGTAGAATTTCCACTCAGCCAGCCTTCCTGTGGTTCTGGATGATGTCCGTTCCGTCTTTTAGTTGTATTTTTGAAGTGGTTGTGCGAGGCAGCAATCTCCGGTGTTTACCTATGCCGCCATCTTGGTTTCTCTTTAATTGATTTTTTTAGAGAGAGAGGAAGGGAGAGAGAAAGAAAGAGAGAAACATCTATGTGTAAGAAAACATTGATCAGTTGCCTCTCGTATATGCCCCAACTTGGGATAGGTATATGCCCTGACTGGAGATCTAACCTGCAACCTTTTTGGAGTACTGGATGATGCTCCAACCAACTGAGCCACCCAGCCAAGACTCATCAAAATTTTGATAACAAAAAGTATATATATATATAAAATTTTGTAAATGTTTAAGAGATTCAACATCATTGATCACTTGCTGGTGACTGTGATACCACTGTAGACTCAGACACGTGATGCACATATTAGAGATTTCAAGATGTGGCTGAGAAGAAATGAGAAAAAGAAAATTATGTCAATCTCAATTTTTGTCAAACACATACAATCTCACTCCCTCCCTCTTAAGTTTCAAGGGCCCTTTTTTTTTTCGGAAACTTGTTTCCTGAACCCATTTCTACAACTCACTTCTATCTCTGTGACTTGCTAAATAAATTTTCTCTTAAAATTTGATTCTTGCCAAAACCGGTTTGGCTCAGTGGATAGAGCATCAGCCTGCAGACTGAAGGTTCCCGGGTTTGATTCCGGTCAAGGGCATGTACCTGGGTTGTGGGCACATCCCCAGTGGGAGATGTGCAGGAGGCAGCTGATCGATGTTTCTCTCATCGATGTTTCTAACTCTCTATCTCTCCCCCTTCCTTTCTGTAAAAAAAAAATCAATAAAATATATTAAAAAAAAATTTGATTCTTGGCTCTGAATTCTTCTCTTAGCCAAGAACTCAAGAACTGAGGTGCTGAACTGAGGTTAACACCTGGTGCTGTTTTTCTGTTGCTGACACTGGGATCATGGTCAGGCTATCCACACGGTGGTTTGTAGCATATCCCCCCCTCACTGCCCAGCTGCTGAGAAAGGAGAGGGCTCTTTTCTGCTTCAGAGCCCTGCAGTCTATAATTCACTAAGGCGTTGGCCCTCGAATTATATGGGGGGTAGGGGGTGAGATAAAGAAGGCTGGTGGTTAGTGAACTCATACAGGTTATCACCTGGGTGTCCTGCTATCTTTGCAGTGTCCTAGGTGGAACAAGAAAGGCACAGACCCACTCCCCTTGGAAAGTCTGGCGAAGGGCCTGGCCCATAGAAATTTGCTGGGCCTGCTTTTCTGAGTTATCCAAGCCTCCCCGGAATGAGGTCCAGTCAGGATGTGGTCTGAACTGAGAGGCATTTACCAGGACGTTTATTCTACCACTGAATCTACTTGGTCAGAGACCAAGTCCTAGCTGTTCCCCGAAGCCATGAAAGTCAACACTACCTCCTATTTTTAGTAATTCATTGCTTGCAAAAATAGCTCAAAAACCAGACCTTTAAGTCTCCGCTGCCTTCAGCTTAACAGGCTATTCCATGATAACAACCACCTGAACAACGGCAGTAATAGTCACAACCAATATTTACCCAGGGTTGCTATGTACAGGTGCTGTGCTTAGTGCTCTACAGGCATTATCTTGTTTCATCTTCATGTCGTGTGGTCATTGCTATTAGTTCTATTTTTCAGATGGGGAAACCAAGATTTAGGAAGGTTAGGCCACCTGCCCCAAGGCACATAGCCCCTCAGAAGCAGAGCCTAGTCCTGAACCCAAGTCAGTTCAGCTGGATGCCACTCTGCTTTTTATTCCTGCCTTTCTACAGTTCACAATGGAGTCTGAGGTGGGGTGTTTATACATGGGACCTGGTCCAGGTTTCTCAAAGAATTTTAGTTGATAATTGAAATCAAGTTAAATAATCAAGAGATTATGTCTATTCACATGGACATATTAAATATCATTTTTTCTTGTATTATTTAATTAAGCCATTGGATTTACAAATTACTTTGTTCTTCTCATTATGTTCTCTTTTCACAGAGGAACCCAAGGCATTTTTCCAACACAGTGGTATTTGGGATGACTGGTTGACAACTTAGAGGGTGCCCAGCAGTCATGTAGAATACAGTCTTAAAATGGCCAATAAAACCATCAAAGTATGAGGAAGCTCCGGGTGGAACCAGAAATGTGGCTGTCTGCTTGCTGTTGATTGCTTTAGCAGAAAAATCAAGTTCAGGATCTTGTGTTTTCTGAGATGACTGGCATGATTATCAGAGTAGCTGCACCTGGAAAATTTCTGACTTAAATCTGTTGATCTCATGTAAATGGCGTATGGGGAAACAATAAGTGATGGTTTGGTTGCCAAATAGAAGTCCAGGGAACACCCACATGGAGACAATATGCTGGTTCCTAATTTGACAACTTTCAGAGGGAAAACATGGTTGCAGGCCGTCCTGGTGAGTCCTGTTCGGGTATATGAGTGTATAAAAGCTCCACTAATTATGTGGCAAGGTGGGATGGTGGGTGGTGGCCTCATAGAATGCCTGCACTGGGAGTTAAGAGTCAAGATTCTTTTGCTTGCAAGTAACAGGAACCTACTTCAAACTAGCTGAAGCAAAAAAAATGAATAATAATATTTACGTATATTGTTGACCCTTGAACAATATGGGTTTGAACTGTGGGTCCACTTATATGCAGATTTTTTCCCCCAATAAATATATACAGTACTGTAAATGTATTTTTTTTTCCTTAAGATTTTCTTAAATAACCTTTTTCTTTCTCTGGCTTACTTTTACTGTAAGAATATAGTATATAATACATATAACATACAAAATATGTGTTAATTGGCTGCTTATATTATTGGTAAGGCTTTCAGTCAATAATAGGCTATTAGTAATTACGTTTTGGGAGAGCCAAAAGTTATACATGAATTTCAACTATGCAGGGAAAGTGGGGGTGGGGAGGGGTTGTGTCCCTAGCCCCCTCGCTGTTCAAGGGCCAGCTGTATACATACATGCAAGAGGTAATGTAAGTGGGACAGGGAGTTTGCTCTAAGGATACAGGTTATCTCCTGAAATCTAAGGATGACAAGTTTGGGGGCTTTGGGAGAGACCAGAATGCCTTTGGTTCAGGGCAGCTGTCCTCTCATGCACCTTCTCTCTGGGATCCTTGGCTCCTTGTCTCTGCTTCTCCATCCTCCTCTTTTCTCTCCTTGTCTTCTGTGGACCAGCTCTCTCTGCTTCTCTGTGCATGGCTGCCTCACAACTCACAATGTCACCTGTCCTCAGCTTATGTGACCAAAAGACCCTGACTCTGCACCTCAAGTCCAAGTTCTGGGTCAGAGAATGTCATTGACTCAGCCCAGCTCAGGTCAGCAACTCCAGTGGTCAGCTCCTGTCTGGGAGGTGGGGCAATGGGGCTCAAACATGGCCTTAGGGGCCTATGACTGTGAAGAAGGGTCAGTTTCCAAACATTCTCTTCTTTCTATTCTTCTGAACACATAGATTCTCAAAGAAGTTAAATTTCTGCCGCTGTTACTCCTCTAACGGTGGGGGTGAATGTGAGGAGTAGCTGCTATCTTTCCATGGCTGGGCCATATATATAAATGAAATATGGGGGAATGCTTGTTTTAAAAAATTGCTACTCTAATAACTGTATTTTTATTTCTTAGACTAAGAAGAAATAATTCATTTTATCTTAATCTAATGTTTTTATGTTTGAAATAATTTTATTAATCACCTATTAAAATTAACTACACTAACTATAATAAAGAAATAGTTTTGTCAGATATATTGTTTTATAGACACAGTTATGCCTATCGAATATACCTTAATTGAGTGTTTTAAGAAAGAACTGTGGCCCTGGGCAGTGTGACTCCATTGTTTGGAGCAACATACTATGCACAGAAGGTCGCAGAGTTCGATTCCTGGTCAGGGCTCATACCTAGGTTTCGGGTTGGATCCCTGGTTGGGGCGTGTATGGGAGGCAACCGATTGAAGTATCTCTCTCACATTAATGTTTCTCTTTCTTCCTTCCTCCCTCTATAGATTAAATTAAAAAAAAAAGATAATCACTAGGATAAAGATATAATCCGTCCTAAATTTTAAAAAAAACCACAGACAACTGTAATGTGTATTTTAGAAAGATTTAGATTTGTAAAGTGATGAGTCACCTTTAGTCACCTATTCACGTATCTGCTGGGTAAGTTCAGAATTTTTGCATGTTTGGTGTTTTTTTTTAAGTTGCTTGCTCACACGTATAAGGTAAAATGTTTAGGAAACAACCAGCCATGTTCTGCCCCCTTCCTGCTCTCAGTCAGGGGGAAAGGAAAATGTATTTCAAGTTGTGTATCCTTAATTTTATTCTAATTGTCTGTTGCTCTTCTAAGGGGTAGTAGAGGTGGAATTCATAACCATCAACATCATCATCATAGCTGACATTTATTGCATGCTTTATAATGTGTCAGTCACTTGAAAATACTTTACATGGGATATTAGTTAGGACACAGGTATCTGCCATAACAGAAGTCCAAAATAATAATGGCTTAAACAAGATAGAATTTGATTTGTCACATAACCATCAGACATATGCAGTTCATGGGTCATATGATGGCTCCAGGGGGTCAAGGACCCAAGTTTCTACCTTGTTCTGTCATTCCTAGGGTATTGCCCCTATACACATAGTCTAAGGTGGCTCTCGGCTCTCCATCAGTAGTTGTTGCTCATATTTCCTTGGCCAGAATTGAACTACAGGAGCACATCTGGCTACAAGGGAAGCTGAGAAATGTGGTCTTTATTCTGCACAACCATGTGTAGCAGTTATAAAAGTTGGGGTTTCCAAGTCTATAGAATAAGAGGAGATGGATATGGGGGGGCCTAAGAAGTCTGTGTCACAAGTGCCTAGTTTCTATTTAAGCTTACAATAACACTAAGGGTCAAGTCTGAATTGGCCCATTTAACGTGTGAGAAAAAGAGAGAGATTAAGTTACTCTCTAAAGGTCACATAGCTAGTACTTTGTGGAACTGGGTATGGCTTTTATTTTTATTTCTTTTGCATTTGCATTTAGTTTGCTGAGAAGTTCTAATACTAGGATATGGGTTGGGACTGCCACACCTCAGTAGTGTTTTATTGATTTCTTCATACCAGGAAGGCACAGTATTTAGTTTGAAAGCAAGCTTACATTGAATTCTGTTCAAGGAATTCTGTGACATTTATTGAGCAATGGGCAGTACATCTGAGTGTTGCCCAATCAGAACTGGGAACCTAGACCAAGGGAATGTCATTCTTTTGTTTGATTCAGATTACACCTAGATTCTAGTTAGGCTAGAAAATGTGCCTAAGTTCTTTTTAATAAGAAAGAAATGCTTTAATAAAATATATGTTCTAACATCTTTTTCTGAGCCCAATAGTAAGACTATGGACTATTTCCAAATTATTAAATAAAAAGTAGCAAATTTTCTAGAAATGATTTTATTTTAAGGGGAAAAAAGTAGCATTGAAACCAGATGTTACTTTTCTACAACGCATAACAACCACCAGCATGTTACATGCAACAAAATTTGGCAGGAGAGCGACCCTTTTCTTTCACCCAGATCACAATTTCTAAGAGTTGGCATGTGCTGAAAACAAAATTGCAAAAGGGAAACCTGTTTCCTGAAAGTTCACAGCTGACATTATTCAAGCTCATGCTGTATCAAAAGGGTGCACCACAGGAAAAGGCACACAATCATACCTGTTGTAGATTGTAGGTCTTTGCCTTTGGAAATGTTATGGTTCAGGACCAAGGTCAAGATTAGGGTAAGGCAAGTGAGGCATTCACTTCTGGCAACAAAATTGGGGGCTGCCAAAAAATGTAGTAATCAAGATAAACAATATTTTAATGTAAAAGTTAAAAATGAAAATAAAATCATGATGAGCAAATATCAAATCTATAGATATAAAAGCCTAAGCGACTGTTATGACAGAATGACCGGAACAACCAGTCGCTATGATACACACTGACCACCAGGTGGCAGATGCTCGACGCAGGAGCTGTCCCCTGGTGGTCAGTGCACTCCTACAGCGGGAGCGCCACTCACCCAGAAGCCAGGCTCAGGGCTAGCAAGCACAGCAGGTAGGAGGAGCCTCTCCCACCTCCATGGCAGTGCTAAGGAGCTAAGATGTGAGCAGCGAGCAGTAAGGAGTGAGTGGCTAGGAGCAAGCAGTGAGTGGTTAAGAGCGCCAAGCACTGACCCTGGCTCAGGCTCCTCCCCGGCCACCTGCTGCTTTGTGCACTGCTACATCCCCTGAGGGGTCCCGGATTGCGAGAGGGTGCATTCCAGGCTGAGGGACCCCAACCGCTGCACGAATCCATGCACTGGGCCTCTAGTTTTGAAATAAAGACAGGCTCTTTTTGGTGTTGTCACATTGCATTGTTGAGTGATGGGGAACAGTCATTTCCATTCAGGCCCAGATGCCTGGCCCCTGAGGTCTTCAAATACCCTGCCAGGCAGGTTTATGAAGTTTAACAATGTGCACAAACAGATTGGGCAATATGGGGCTTTATCTATTGTTACGTGTTTATACATGTCATTTGATTATAGAGCTTTTACTAGTATTACTTTTTCTCACTTAGTTCAAAATGTTTGGGGGATATTTTGATGAGCATTTATAGAAGTGCACACCTTTCCTTTGTCTCAGGCTCCATCATGGCTCCACAGGCCACTGGTTAGGACCCCTGGGAACTTGCTCTTCATGCTGGACAAGCCATTGCTGAGGAGATCCAAACTCCTGGGAGACCTAAAAGTGATGGTTCCTTCTCTGGGCTAAACACATGACTGCTTGCCCTTCAGTCACCATGCCCAAATGCACTTACTCTTTTTGCAAAGATGGGAATCATTGAGATGCATTAATATCATCTAACCCAGGCTGGAAATCCCCTGCTCCCTCTCTCCCCAACCCTTCCCCTCATAAATTAGTTCCTTCTTTTTCTTTCCCTTTTAAATTCTTATTCTTATTTATAAGTGTGCATGCTTGTGTTTATTTCACACCTGTCTCGTCTGTTAGACTGCAGGCTCTATGAGTTCAGGGAGTGCGTCTGGCTGGCTCATCACCTGCCCCCAGGACCTAGCACAGTGACTACACAGTGTAGAGGGCTCATAGAGACTTTTTTTTTTAACAGTTTTGAGAATTTATTTTTTTATTTTTTATTTTATTAAATCTTTATTGTTCAGATTATTACATTTGTTCCTCTTTTTTCCCCCCCATAACTCCCTTCCTTCCAGTTCCCACCCCACCCTCCACCCTCACTCCCCACCCACTGTCCTCATCCATAGGTGCACGATTTTTGTCCAGTCTCTTCACGCATCTCCCACACCCTTTTTCCCCCCAAGAATAGTCAGTCCATTCCCTTTCTATGTCCCTGATTCATTGTAATCACCAGTTCATTCTGTTCATCAGATTATTTATTCACTTGATTCTTAGATTCACTTGTTGATAGATGCAGATTTGTTGTTCATAATTTGTATCTTTACCTTTTTCTTCATCTTCCTCTTCTTAAAGGATACCTTTCAGCATTTCATATAATACTGGTTTGGTGGTGATGAACTCCTTTAGCTTTTCCTTATCTGTGAAGCTCTTTATCTGACCTTCAATTCTGAATGATAGCTTTGCTGGATAAAGTAATCTTGGTTGTAGGTTCTTGGCATTCATCACTTTGAATATTTCTTGCCACTCCCTTCTGGCCTGCAAAGTTTCTGTTGAGAAATCAGCTGACAGTCGTATGGGTACTCCCTTGTAGGTAACCGACTGTCTTTCTCTTGCTGCTTTTAAGATTCTCTCTTTGTCTTTTGCTCTTGGCATTTTAATTATGATGTGTGTTGGTGTGGTCCTCTTTGGATTCCTTTTGTTTGGGGTTCTCTGCGCTTCTTGGACCTGTAAGTCCATTTCTTTCACCAGGTGGGCGAAGTTTTCTGCCATTATTTCTTCAAATAGGTTTTCAATGTCTTGCTGTCTCTCATCTTCTGGCACCCCTATTATTCTGATGTTTGTACGCTTGAAGCTGTCCCAGAGGCTCCTTACACTATCTTCGTATTTTTGGATTCTTTTTTCCTTTTGCTTTTCCATTTGGGTGTTTTTTGCTTCTTTGCATTTCAAATCTTTGACTTGATTCTTGCACTCCTCTGGTCTGCTATTGGGTGTCTGTATAATATTCTTTATTTCAGTCCGTGTATGCTTAATTTCTAGTTGGTTCTTTATCATAGCATCGAGGGTCTCATTAGTTTTTGTGAGTCTCTCATCAAGTTTATTGGCTACTTCTAGCACATTATTGCAAGCCCTCAAAATTGTGTTTTTTAGCTCTATATCCTCTATTTCTGTCATGTTTTTTTGTCTCCGCATTTTTTATGCTTTCTTGGTGCACCCCCTTGTGATCTTTGTGCGCAGTCTTGTTCTAGTTAAGCCTTGATTGTTGTAGTTAATACTAGAGGGATTTGACCACCAGGCCGACTGGCTGTGAGAATCAGCTGTGTGGAAAACTTCTGTCCTCTGGGGAGGTGCTAATCTAGCCTTTGCCTGAGGCTATCCGGCAAATGGCTCTGTGCGGGGCTTGGGCCGGGCAGGTCGCACGGGATCAACAGGGCGGGCGGAGGGAGCAGTTATGGCTGCTCTCAGTCCCGTCCCAAGAGGCTCTGCCTCTCAGAGTCCCAGCATCCGCTGCAAACCTCAGAGAGAAAGCTGCCCTCAGGTTCCAACTGATGGCAGATAGTCCCGCTTCTCCCGTTTGAGTCTGGGTCCCTAGAGACTCGCCCAGGACTAGAGCTCAGAGTCTGAGACTCCCTCCCAGTTGAAAACGACAACCATGCCCTCAGCCACCAGCCCGCTCAGCGCGTACCTCCGCACCTTTGTATTTTCCGCACTGCGCCTCCTCTGAGTCTCGGCACGCTGTTCTCCTTCCTTCTAGTTGAACAATTTCCCCTCAGCCAGCCTTCCTGTGGTTCTGGGTGACGTCCGTTCTGTCTTTTAGTTGTATTTTTGAAGTGGTTGTGTGAGGCAGCAATCTCCGGTGTTTACCTATGCCACCATCTTGGTTTCTCTCCATAGAGACTTTTTGATAAGTGAATTTGTAAGTGATTTATCTGCAGTGTCCAATTCTAAGTAAAGCTTCTGGTGCTTAATGAATGCTATTGGTAATAATGCTACAGGATTTAAAAAAATGTATTGTTGCGAGTATTGCAGATGTCCCTCTTTTCCCCCCTAACCCCCCACTACCTCCCACACCTGGATCCCACTCCACCCCAGGCCTTCACCGACTCTATTGTCTGTGTCCATAGGTAATACATAAATGCATATAAGTTCTTTGGTTAATCTCTTCCTGCCACCCCTCCCCACTTCCCTCTGAGATTCATCAGCCTGTTCCATGTTTCCATGCCTCTGATTTTATTTTATTCACCAGTTTATTTTGTTCATTAGATTTCTTGTTTATTTTGAATTTTAGATGCAATTATTGATAGATATGTATTTATCGCCATTTTATTGTTCATATTTTTATCTTTTACTTACTCTTTTTCCTCTTCTTAAAGATCAATAAAAATATTTTTAAAAAGATAAACCAGTATTTACTGAGCATCCTTTACAGATCAAAAATTTGGATCGATGCTCTCTATTATACCTCTTTGATCTTACAGCATTTTCTGGGAGGTAGGTAATATAATCCTCATCTAGTTAACTGAGATTTGAAGAAGCTTGCCTATAGGATCGACACTTAAGCCCAAGAGCTTGGGGTTCAGGGATGTCACTTTCCAGAGCCTGTGCTGGTTCTATCAAACCCACGTTTCCCCAAGAATGGGAGGCGTCTCACTGGAGAATGAGAGATGCTTTATTGTGGCATAGGAGAGGATGTTAGCATTAAACAAGACATCACATTGTAAGAAATAATACTAAAAATTGCCAATGCTTTTATTACCCTTACTATATGCCAGGCACTGCGACCCCACTGCAGTGCCTGGTGTGTCCCTAGACACACTTGGAAAAGGTGACCAGCTCGAGGTCCCAAGTGGAAATATCTGAGGGTAGAATAATCATAAGAGTAAATATACCCAAATTAATTTATTTAATCCTCATAACAGCCCTGCAGGGGGACTCTCTGAGTCTCAGAGAGTGAAGATACTTCCAGGAGGTCACTCAGTAAGAGAGGTAAAGCCAGGTAGGCTATCTTCAGTGCCAGCACTTCTAATCACCACATGGTATACAAAAGGTGAAGTACTTGGATCCTTGAGGGTTGGGTCTAGGTCTCACTGTGCTGCTAACTAGCTATATGTCCTTGAGCAAGTCACATACTCTCTTTATGTCTTATTTTCATCATCTGCGACTAAGCAGCTTCAAAGGAGTCTATCATGATGATTGTCCCAAGGTCAAGAGAATAACAAAGAAGAGAGTGTGCTTCTGTCTACAATATACAATGGCCACATATGTGGAGCCTGGGTATCCAGAGATGCTGAGATAATACTTATCATCATCATCATCATCATCATCATCATCATCGTCATCATCATTTCACAACTGGTGCTTTGTATACATTATCGGTGATCCTTACAAACAACCCTGAAAGGTAAACATGTGTGGTAAACATCTGTTTAGTCTGCCTGGCATCTCTCCATTTTCTGGGGGGAAAACACCTACCTTTTTTTGAGGATTACCACTCTACCACCTGCAACATGTGCTTCTACTGAGATCTCTCTCTCTTTCTAGTGCTCCATTTCTAATGCTGAGAGCCACTCAATTTTTAGAACTTCACAGGGGTTCTCACAGGAGTTCTCACAGGTCTGTGAGGGTGGTGGTGTTACTCCATTTTATAGACAAGAAAACTGAGGCTTAGCAGGGGATTAATAATTTGCTTGAAACCACATAACTAGAAAGCAATTCAAACCCAGGTCTGACAGCAAAACAGGTGTTCTCTATCCTGCATCCTTAAACGACAGACTTCTAAGGTCATCAGCTCTCTTAGTCTGGGATGAATTCTCTCCAGGGAAGTGCTCTCATGCCCCAGAGAAATGGGCTTCTGGCCAGTCATCACCGTAGGTCTTCAGTGGACACAGCAGAGACTCCAGTGAGGACCTCTGCTGTGCAAATTCTGTTTATATTTATATACCTTTTCTAATTAAGAAATAAATTGTCAAGATGTGATTGTTGCTTTGAAGATTGTGTTATTACACCAAATTTTATACCATCAGACACAGAAACCAGAGCTACATACTGCTTGCCAAAAAGTACTCGAAAACCCTCTTTCATTACAATATGTTATCGGATGCCTTGGGAGTTATTTTATTCTGATTCTGTTTCAGCGTAGCTTACTTGATTTCTGAGTCTCCCAAATACAGCATTGCTAAATGAATGTAGAAATAAACCAAAATCATCGTAACAAATTTTATTGAATTTGTTACGATGATCAATGCTGTTATGCATAAATTGGATAAAGCTTGCTTTGGGATTCAGTTTCTATCAATTGCTTCCCTTTTTCATTTTCCACAAATGAGTTCTAGTTCAGCTTGCTTCTCTGCTTTCTTTACAAGTCCTCTCTCTGTTCACAGAACTGGTTTGCTTGACCTCAGGCCCCATCCACTAATTGTACTTTTGGCTCAGTGCCCATCAGAGCTGTCATTTCTGGCTGCAGCCAGCTCCAGCGAATGTTGTCCTTTGATCTCAAGAGATGCGAGAAGTTACCTTGGGAGCATGCCCTACCTCCTTGAGTTGTTGTGAAGTCAAAGTAGAGGATGCATTGAAAATGCGGGCATGGTACCTGACCTGAGTGCTCAGTCACAGCCAGCCCATTTCCCGTTCACAGAAACTCCCCCAGCTGTCTATTTCCCCTGCCACTCTCTCAGCCAGGGCTCTGCTTCCCCTGCCTGAAATCCAGCTCCTCCCCAATAGCTGGGTTGCACTTTTTTTTAGGGTACCCACGTACCTCTCCTTTGTAGCACCAATCACAGTGCCACTATACATTTTTTTCTGTGATGGTCTTATGGTTGCCTGCTGCCTCTACCAGACTACATGGGCTCTGTAGGCTCTGTTGAGCCACTCAGATCTGCCTTCAGTGCTGAAGGCTGTTACTGCTTCAGCTGCTGGAAGTGTGGCCCTAGGCTGCCAGCACCCTTGGCCTTGAGCTGCCCCATAAGGCCACATCCCCATGTAGATGATTGATTTACATGGGAGTAGGAATGCCTGGCCTTCTTACTCACCTGGGGATAGCTCTGAAAACTCATTCCTGAGACTGCCTTTTCTTCCGTGGGTGCTAATCTCAAAAGCACTCTTTAATAGAGTTCATGCATTCTCATCTCTGTCTCAGAGTCAGCTTCCTGGGGAACAGAACAGGTGATAAGTTGCTGTCAATAAAGGTAGGGGTTATAATGCTTTTGCCAATTGTGTGTATTCTCAGAGCCTATTATAGTCCCCGATACCAGTCGGATCTCAGTTAATGTTTGTAGAAAGAATGAAAAATCGTGAATAAGTGATAGCAATGTCGTTGGTAATTTCTGTTTTATGTCTTACCCTCTCACCTTCCTTCAAAGGGCCTATAACTTTTACACTGGAATTTCTTGGGTTTCTATCCAGGGATCTAGTTTCGTCCTCATTCCCCTCATTTTTTCACTTTCCCTGTTCCTCTTCCTCCTCCCTCCTCCCTTTCTAAAGCCTTGGGAAGCAGCTGGATGAGCTCAGAGGCTGTAGCTTCCTTTCTCTCAGGAGCCCTGTGAGCAAAGGCAATGCCAAGGCACAGAGGAAATCAATACTTGAGGCTCTGCTAATTGCTTGACCATCAGAAAGTATTTTCTCATTTTGAATGAGAAGAAAGGGCCTTTAAAACAACAAAGCTCTTGTATAAATAGAAAAAAGCTCACATTTTGAGTCCACAAAAATGGCCTCTTTGTTATTAATTTCTCACCCTCATGTAAGGCCCAGGCAGTCAATGCTTCATTTTCTGCAGTCCAGTTTGCTTTGTTTTGATTTGGGCTTCTTCTGCCTCTCGTAGAAAAAATAGCGGATTCAAGCTAGAAGATGGGGTTTGAGACCCAGCTCCACTGCGTTCATTTCTGGGAAGTGCCTCTGGGCCTCCATCCCTGTCTGTGAGGTGGACATTGGCTGGTTGTGAGGTGGACAACTCACAGAGCTGGGTTTTGAGAAGTTCAAGTGAGACAATGGATAGGAACAAGCTTTGAAAATTGCAACAGAGAAATTGTCATTGTCACTTGTCGTTGCTACTTCATCTTCAGTGAAACCCAGCTTGACAGTTAAAGCTGGTATATAAAAAAATAGAATGCACTTCAAAGCCAAATACTAAAGTTTTTAAAAAAAATATTCCTCATTTGCATGATGTTTGGCAGAGTCCCTAATAGTCCACGTGATGAAAAATGGACTGTCCTTGGAGTGGACTGAGAATGTCAGACTACTTTGTAAATCAGCCATTTTTTCATTAACTCATGACAGATTTGGAAGCCGCCTGTTCTCTAGACCAGGGTTTTAGGTTGATCAGGTAGATGTGATTCCTCAGCTCAGTTAGCACATTTTTCTCTTCTGAGGCAGCCCTGGCATTCAGATGCATCTCTTCTCTGAGAATTAACGCAGTTAGGAATCACCACCTACCCTTGGGACTGGGTGTGTCGGAATCCATGACTTCCTTTGTGTAAAGCAATTTTCTGTAAAATAGAGGACTTTTTCCCTCTGCAGAAGGCAGACGGATGAAGCTTCTGGAGCAGCCGGCAGAGGGTCCCAGGTCGGCCCCTTTAATGCCAGCGCATTGTTAAATCCTTGTAATATCAGGGCAGCAGAGATTTTGAGTTATTTTTCAATCAGATGTGAAGTGTGGTCAAATTTTCAGCAGAGACTTATAGATCACCTGTAAGCATTTTGGGGACAGGGACCTGCTTTTTAAAAGTCTTTGTCCCAGGTGCAGTCATTTTTCTAAAGAATGGGTTTTACATTTCATGTGGAATAAGATGAAGTATGAATAAACAGACATACAAACACAAAAATGACAGAAGCAAGCAGACAGATGCTGTGCATGCAATCCTTCCTCTAGACCTTGACACTCTGAATTGTTCATCAGTTTACTTGTCTGTGCCCATCTTAAGATCGTTGTTCACCATTCATTCCCAGAGCCCAGTTTAATGCTTGGGATACTGTTGCCTCCCTTAACCACAGGGGATATGTTCCAAGACCCCCAGTAGATGCCTGAAACTGCAGGTAGTATCAAACTCTACATATAAATGTTTTTCCCTATACACACATACCTTTCCTCTTAACGGATGTACTTTATGGCTTCTCTGGGCCATATCAGAATTGCCAGCATCACTACTCTTGTGTTTTAGGGCCATCATTAAGTATAATAAGGGTCATTTGAACATAAGCACTGCGATACCATGACAGTCGATCTGATAACCGAGATGGCTCCTTAGTGACTAATGGGTAGAGAGTCTACAGCATGGACACGCTGGATGAAGGGATGATTCATGTTTTGGGTGGGCCGGAGATTTCATCACGCTACTCAGAACAGCGTGCAATTTAAAACTTATGAATTGTTTGTTTATGGAATTTTTCATTTGATATTTTTGGATCATGGTTGACTGCAGGTAACATACTGTGGATAAGGGGTACTGCTTTAGAGGAAGTGATTAATAATTGTTGGTTGAATTAATCAATAAATGGCTGATTCAGATTCCCCACCTCCCTCTCCATTGGCACCAGCCTCTCTAGATGTTTCTTATGGTAGGGGTGGGGAACCATTTTTCTGCCAAGGGCCATTTGGATATTTATATAACACCATTTGCAGGCCATACAAAGTTATCAACTTAAAAACTAGCCTGCTATACTTGGTCAAACATTTAATTAACTCACCCCGAATACCGTGGCAGGGCCAGACCAAATGATTCCACGGGCCCGACGTTCCCCAACCCTGCTATGGGGTCACTGGGCAGGGATCTTGTAGAGTGGACGGGGAAGGTCTGTATCTATGGTGGGATTTGCCCCTCCCAAATAGCTGATTATATAGGTGGTTATGTCTCTACTGCTCCTCATTTTAATTGGATTAGGTTATCCTCTGAAAGGGGAAAACACTACATACCATTCTCACAAGAAGTTAGGTAGTGTTAAGGTAGAAGGAATCTTAGAGGTTCTAGGGTCTATCCCTCTCATTTTGCAGGTGAGAAACCAGGCCTGGGGTGGAAAGATTTGCCAAGCTCTCACAATCAGTTAATGGCTGAAGAGGACACTTTGCTTTTGTCTACCTTAGCCCCTTTGGGGAACCACCCCTTCCCCTCCTGAGTCCTAGCATTTTAGGTGGTGCTGACTTCACTTCCAAATGCAAGATGAGCATGTGAACTATGTCTAACCAATCAGAGCATCAGGGCAAGTGTTCCTAGGAGGCCAATCAAAGCTAACTAGACTTGCCCAGCTGGTGTGGCTCAATGGATTGAGCACCATCCCATGCACCAAGAGGTCACTGGTTCAATTCCTGGTCAGGCCACATGCTTGGGTTGAAAGCTCAATCCCTAGTAGGGGGCATGCAAGAGGCAGTCGATTATTGTTTCTCTCTCATCATCTATGTTTGTATCTCTCTTTCCCTCTTACTTCCTCTCTCTAAAATCAATAAAAACATATTTTAAAAAAAGCTAATGAGACTTGTTTCAGGATGTTGGAATAGAGAAGTTCATATGTGCTATTTGGGTTGCTGAGAGGATAGGACTGTTGGCAGCCATCTCGTCACCCTGGGTGGAGAGCCAAGGAAAGCAGTGCCAAGAGATGGAGAGAGTGAGTCTGTCCCAATGTCATCATTGGAGATGCTGATACAGCTGTGTCTGATCCCTGACCGCCGTAGGAACTCATTCATTCCTGGATTCTTTTGTTTGTTTTTTGCTTAAGTCCAATTCTGTCACTTTCAACTAATTAACCTGTTAATATAATGTTAGAACTAGAACCAGGCCTCTTAACTGCCAAATGCAGTGCTCTTTCAACTAAACCACACAGGGCATTCCTCTGATTAACCTGATGCCACCCATTGTCACAGCAAGCAGAGCTGGGAGAGAATGGAGACAAGGGGGGGGTGGGGTATGTGCTTCCAGAGGGAAACTCTGGGGACCAGTGCAGGCATGAGGTCACTGGGGTGATGGGAGGGGTTAGGAGTGAAGTAAACAAGAGAGTACATTAAAATCAAAATTTGCCTGCTTCCCTGTTTTGACTCTGGCAGTCTAATGAATAAAGACTGGTGAGTGAGGGTGGGGCTGTACATGTGACTAGATGTAGATTCAGCTGGACTTTTCTTCTAGATTAATGAAAACACCTTCTGGCCTGGACCTGGGAAAGTTGCTGGGTACAGACTAGAAAATTGAGGACAAAAGTCAAGACATTTGGTTCTAACGTCTCATGACTCACCTAATGTGTGGGAAAGTATGCTGCAGAACAGCCACGGCCACAATGAATAAACATTCATCATATTCAGCACTACTCACGCACCTTTGCGGGGGCCATGTCCATTGACGGAGGTCCAGGGAAACAATGGCATCACTGAGATATGCTAACGGGAGTGCTTCATGCTTCGGGCACAATTTGGTTTCTAGTCTTCATCACAATGCCCAGGAAGCATGAACTGAAACTGAGGCCTGTCCCTAGTGGGAACGCCATTCTGCCCACACACCAGGATGGGATTTTTAGAGGTCAGCTTCCTCTCGGTTCTCCATTCATAAGGAGTTCCAAAACAAGCAACACTAACTGTGCTGTAAGAAATCAGGATGGTGGTTACATTAGGGGGTGGGGTAGCCAGTGACTTAGAGAATGTGAGAAGGGTTCCTAGAGTGTTGGGTTCTTAAAGTGTGGGCTGGTTATGTGGAGATGCTCACTGTGAAAATGTACTTAGCTATGTGCTTATGAGTGGTATACTCTTCTATATGTGCTTTATTTCAGTAAAAAAACATTACATATGCTGTCATTGTAGGCAATCATTTGGCATCGTTGAGGTCTTAGAAACAAAATGAAGGGGGGGGGGCACTGAATTATGTGATAATACTATTCTGTTATAAGATTAGTATACAGGTGATCCAGAATATGTTCATATTAATTGTGAAATATATAACCATCAAAATGAAAATATATTTAAAAAATATAGCAGATTGCTCACTATCCTCCAGGGGTCTAGGACACTGGTTGTAAAAACTGAAATATTATGGTTCCTCAGAATCATTGTGTAAATGGATCTCAAATCTATTCATATCTCCCCACTTCCATTGCTCACACTCTAGTTCAGGCCACCAGCAACTCTGTCTGGACCTTGGCAATCACCTCCCACTCTTGCCTAATGTATGATCCACTGCCCACAAAGTAGAAGACTAGGTTCAAAATATGGCTCGAATTACTCCCCTACCTGAAGTCCTTCAAAGACTTCCTAATAGTCTTTGTCTTAAAGTCCAGATCCCTTTCCATGGCCCACATACTCAGCATTGGCTGGTCCCTCCTGCCTCTCTGACCATCCTCCCACCACTCTCCCCGCAGCTCACCAGTTTCCAGTCCCACTGGACTCTTTTTATTCTTTCAACACCCCAGGCTTGTCCACACCTTGAATCTTTACATATGCATTTCTGCCTGAACTAGGGGTCTTCCAGATCTTTGGATTGCTGGCTCCCCCTCAGCTTGTAGGTCTCAGTTCAAATGTCATTTCCTCAAGTAGCTTTTCCCAGCCACTCTTTATCACATTGATACTGTTGTAATAACCTGATTATTATTTAACAGAAAAGAAGTGAAAGGAAAGACTAGGTATAGGCATGTCATTTATACCACTTTGCCAAAAAGCTACATTTAACATTCTCCAAGTCTATTCCCTACTGACTGATGGGGAAGGGAGGAGACAAAGGCAGTTTCGATGCATGCCGAGTAACGTCTGAGGAACATGGGAGGCTAATTGCCTGTCAGTCACACCTGAAAATGAGTTAGTGGCCAGGGTGGGTGAAATCTAAATATATAAACTTCCAAACAGAGGAAGTTCACTCTGTCTTGGCCCCAGGGTGCTGGGCCCTCTTGGGACTCCTCTGCAGGGGGCTGCCCTCCCCTGTGCTTGCCTGGCGTTTGGCCATGTTGGACTCCACACATGAACTGGTGGGCTTGAATCTGGTCTGAATGCTGAACCACACCCGGCTGCAACATGGAACAGAAGCTCTGGACACTGACCCTGTTTCTGACTTTGCTGAACTCCCAGCTGCCCCTTTTCCAGGACTGGCTTACAGGGCAGGAGACTTTGGAACCCAAGAGATGTCACTTTACACAAATAAAGTCTCCTTCCACATTCCATCCTTCCGTGTGAATCTTAGAAAGTTCATTTTCTGAAGATATCACAAGGACCTTATTCCCACTCGTGTCTGGGAAGTCTGTCCCTTTAATCCTTCCAGCATCAACATCACCTTACTTTCTTTTGTTCATAGTACTCAAGCTATTTTGTTTCTGTAATTATTTATCAGAATGTAGGCCCCATGATGAAGGATTTGTCTGTCTTCTTCATCACTTATATCGGTAAGTGTCCCAGTAAGCAGCAAATGGCATACTCAAAAGAGTTTAACTGAAAGGAATTTAACAAAGACACCATGTACAGAAATGTGGGCAGGGTGAAGAAAATCAATAAGGCATGGCTAGGCCCCAGGGAAAGCCACCCCCACCCCAGGCCTGACGGGGCAAGAGGAGAGAGCTGTGTCCCACACTCACTCAGTGAGAGCTGTGCTGTGGAAGAAGGACTGCGCCTACACCTGTGACAAGTCAGGGAGGAAGTGGAGAGGGAGATAAACCGCCCAACTTCTTTCTCCACTTACCCTCAGATTTCCTGCCAGTGTTGCCTGGCCAAACCCAACTGGAAACCAGAGAGCAAGGGAGCCTGGGAGATGCAGTCTATGGTAGTCAGCCTCCTGGGAGCACAGAACAGGGAGGGGAAGAATGTGGAGTGGAACTGGATGGGAATAAATGGGCAAGAACCAGTCTCATGCCAGGCACATGGTAGGTGCTCAACACATGCTGATTGAATGAATAAATGGATGACGGACTGACGGAATGGATAGATGAATAAAGAAAGCCAAAGATAAAGAGAAAGGGATATAAAAAGAATGAACATTGAATAAGTTCCTACTATGGGCCAGGCATCTTACATAAATGATCTTGTTCAAATCCACGTAGAAATCCTATGAGATCCATTGCTGTCCCCATAACCTGAGCCCTCAGAGGTTAACATATCTCATTCAGGAGAAATCATGGAGCCAGGATTCCAGCTCAGGTCCTGGCTCTTAACACTGTGTCACGTTAAACACACCTTGCACATTTCCATACCTACATTAGCCCAGACTCTGCATCCCTTCCCACTGGGAATGCCCTCTGGCCTGCCGAAAACCCAGCAAACCTCCGGTTCTGCTCCCACTGCTCCTCTTCACAGCCTGCCCTGGGTCACCACAGCCAGAAGCCATCTTTCTCTCCTCTGAATATTATACTAACTGTTATATACCATTCACATACCATCTAATTTCTTTATAATGTAATTATTATTTTTTTTAAATATATATATTTTTTAATATATTTTATTGATTTTTTACAGAGAGGAAGGGAGAGAGATAGAGAGTCAGAAACATCAATGAGAGAGAAACATCGATCAGCTGCCTCCTGCACATCTCCTACTGGGGATGTGCCCGCAACCCAGGTACATGCCCTTGACCGGAATCGAACCCGGGACCCCTCAGTCCACAGGCCGACGCTCTATCCACTGAGCCAAACCGGTTTCGGCGATATAATGTAATTATTGAGAGCATCTCATCTCCTTATAAGTATTTTGAAAGCTCTTAGAAGCAGGATCTGTTGTTTATTTCTTGCCATTACTTTGATAGCACTTAGGAGGTAATCAATAATTATTTGTTGGTGTGTTTATTTACTTGTATTACATGAGTCATTTTCAATGTCACTTAAGAAAAATTTACTTAAATAAGGTTTTTTTTACAACTATTGTATAAAAAACTTATTCTTTTCTCATTTAATATTGGATCTTAACTGTTTTTCTGTTATACAGTCTTTGTTTTCAAAGGCAATCTAGTAGTCAATCCTACGGATATACCAAAATTTACTTCCCTATTGCTGGATATTTAAATGTATGGCTTTTCCTTACTCCTCCCCCTCAACCCCTCCTCCCTGCATACCAATGTTGTTACAAATATTTTTGGAATTGCATTTCTCTCAATGGAAACATTTCTGTAAGAGCCTATGTTTAGTTAAGACTGATTAAACACTACAGTTGTTAATTACACTAAATGGATTTAGTTTTGAGACTCTAATTTATTTTGTAATCCATTTTGGGATTGACTCTTAAGGAAGAGCCAAAATAACAGTGTCTCCTGCCATATGCAGATGTATGAATACAGAAGGGAAGCCAGTCCATCATTTATCCAGCATCCGTCCATCCAGCATCCATCCATCCAGCATCCATCCAGTCCACATTGCCCAGGAGTCCTGGTGGGGACTGTGGCAGTCACCACAGGAGGTTGGTGGCCTTCTCTGAAGATGCAACTTCACCATCTTCAGTGCAGCCCTGTTTGGTGGCCAAGAAGCTGAGCACAGATGTCATCACAGCTGTTCTACCTTTGATCCAAAACCATACAGATTCCACTTATTATGCTACTGATCACCTGTCTGGATATTATAGCAGCTTTTGAGGCACCAAACTGAAATGACAACTTTCATTAGTATCTAAAGTAGCAAACAGTTCTCTTTAGCATCAGCAAATACCCAATTCTACTCCTGAAATTGCCTCAAAGCATGGAGGGGGTGTGAGAAGGGAAGTTATATAGACTGAGTATCTATTATGAATCAGACATTTGTATTGTAGGTTATACAAGCATAATGCATTGACTAAGAGTAGTGAAATCTGAAACCAGTTTACCGGGGTCTGAGTTAAAATCCCTGCTCCACTTTGTCATGCTTGTGTGACCAGGCAAATTTAACTTCTCTTTTTCTTACTATCTTTATCTGTACAGTGAAAGTAATAAGTACACCTCCCCTTAAGGCTATTATAAGACCTGGTTACATGCAAGGACTAGATTGGTAAAGCAAGCAGAATGCCTGGCACATATTAAGGGCTATGTGAGTGTTTGCTATTATTATTATTATTACTGATCTTTTAAAAACTCATTTAGTTTAGCCCTAACTGGTTTGGCTCAGTGGATAGAGCGTCAGCCTGCAGACTCAAGGGTCCCAGGTTCAATTCCGGTCAAGGGCATGTACCTTGTTTGCTGACATATCCCCAGTAGGGGGTGTGCAGGAGGCAGCTGATCGATGTTTCTCTCTCATTGATGTTTCTAACTCTCTATCCCTTTCCATTCCTCTCTGTAAAAAATCAATAAAATATATTTAAAAAACAAACAAAACTCACTTAGTTTAGTTCTCACAACAACTGTCTGAGATAGACCAGGGATTGAAAATGATCAGCCTATGGGCTGAACTTGGTTTCCAGGCATGTTTTGGCCTGCACATATTTCTTTAATCTGAGCCAACATTTTAGAATCTGAGTTCTATATAAAAATCTGGATTCCTGGCTCTTCTTGAAAAGTCCTCATCTGGCAGCAAGCAGAGGGATCTAAGTACTGCCGATTCTTTAGATGAGGACGCACCTTGGCACCGAGCTGATACAGTGGCACGACTTCAGTGGTGAGTGAGAAAACTCGACTAATAGTTGCTTCAGGTAAGGATTTATTACCTCAGTGAAGAACTGCAAGCTAGGGTTAATACAAGTGTCACAAACATGTTGTCAAGGATGGCTGTCCCGCCACCGCTGATGTTTCTGCCTTTCCTCTCTGACATCTTCAGCATGTAGTTCCCCCTCATTTCTACCAATGCCTCCAAATGGCTCACAAGTCACATGCAGACAGATTAACGCATGTCCAGAGAGGATAGCTTGTCCTCCTGTTGGTCTTTTTTTTAAAATACATTTTATTGATTTTTTTTTTACAGAGAGGAAGGGAGAGAGAGAGAGTTAGAAACATCAATGAGAGAGAAACATCGATCAGCTGCCTCCTGCACATCTCCTACTGGGGATGTGCCTGCAACCCAGGTACATGTCCTTGACTGGAATCCAACCTGGGACCTTTCAGTCTGCAGGCCGACGCTCTATCCACTGAGCCAAACCGGTTTCGGCAGGTCTTTTTTTCTTATAAAAGAAAGTCTTTTAAAAAAATGCCTACCTGACTTCCCACTGAGCTCACAAGTGGCCAAGACCAGCTTGTATGCCAATACTCCAGTTGCTAGGAGCCTCGGAAAGCATGTCTCCCAGTTCCTGATGCCTATAGGAACGAAGAGGCAAGGCTGCTGAGCAGGCCACTGAGAAAGCCGGCACATCTCACCCCGTAGTTGCTCAAGTGCTTACAACAGCTCCCTGACTTATTTAGCTACCTGTGGGCAAACAAACGTGGTGATTTCCCACTTTACAGATAAACGGGAACTCTTAGAGAAAATATAATTTACCCAAGGTGATACAACCAACAAATGCCTAGAATGTCTGCCACACAGTGAGCACTCCACAAATGATAGCTACAAATTCTCTGTCTTGTGGGAGGTTTGAGGTATGAAAATTTGGGCAGATTAAAAACAAATCAGTTTTAAGTTCTTTAGAAAGGAGCCTTAGCTTAGGTTCACAATGGCATGATGTTTAGAGTTTGAAATTAAATTGGGGTATTTACTCCAACTGGATGATTAATAGCAACAAGCAATATTTATGGTGTCTTCAGGTGTACAAGTAAGATGACAATTAAGATACTTTACAGGGATGTGGGCATGACTCTCTGGGTGCTCATCTCTCAAACAACTCCGGGGGAGGGCATTGTTTGTTTTTGTATTTTTTTTTAATAAGAGAAGAACATGCCCATTGTGAATGTTGCAGTCATTAAACATTGTTGGAATTTCTTAACAGGGCTTGCATGCCAGTCCAGAAACCAAGGGGGAAAGCAGTAGTGAGTAGTAGCTATGTAGGTGACACTGCTTCTGATTCCATACCAAAGGCAGAACCCAAATCAAGTCCCAGCAAGAGGTGTCCTGGTGGAATCTTCTTGGGTTAGCAATGACAGCAGCAGGTGCTTCTTACTGTTGTTTTCCAATGGAATCTTATGAGCTCCCTTAGAACAAGAAGGTTGGAGCCCCGTCCTTCACTAATTCCCTGCAGTAACGTTTTAAAAACTCTCAGCCGCAGGTGAAGGTTTTCCCCACCTCTGATGTCTCTTTCAGTTCCCTTTACTGTTGGCATTTGCGCAGACTGGTTATTTCCCGTGCTGAATCATTTACTGACTATCTGACTATCTCCTGGGGGAGCCAAATAATTTTAAACATTCTCAGTGACTCATGTATTCTTACCAGTTCTTTTATTTTCTCTTATTTATTGATTTTAGAAAGAGAGGGAGAGAGAGAAAGGAAAACACACACATTGATTTGTTGTTCCACTTATTTATGCATTCATAACTGATTATGCATTGATTATTATATGTGCCCTAATGGGGGATTGAACCCACAACCTGGGCATATGGGGTTGACGCTTTTCAACTGAGTTACCTGGCCTGTGCCCTTACCAGTTCTTTATTTTATTTTTATTTAATTTAATTATTTTTTTTAGGACACATAGTTTTCTTTATTTTTGGGGGTGGGGGTGGGAAGGGACGCCACACTTCTACTCAATTAAGAGAAACATTTTTCTCAGCATAGAATTCTTCTTCTTCTTCTTCTTCTTCTTTTTTTTTACTTATCGTGCCATGAATTCATAGGGAATGGGCTCCAGCAGCTCAGGCTCCTTTCCATGGGTTCTCACAGTGGCTTCTCTGGGTGGAGGAGGCTGACGCTTCAGTTAAACCCAGTTACCGTTCTCTTTGGCTTCCTTTTTCTGATCATTTCCCTTCACACGTTTCAGGAAGCTGTCTCGGCTCTTTGAGTGCTGAATATGCTCAATATGCACATTAACTCTCTTGTCAAGAATCTTGCCCTTAACTTGCCTGTTCACAACAATGCCCACCGCACGCTGGGTGGCACTGTAGACTCCTCCAGTTTTGCCCTGTGACATGTGTGGGGCCTTCCTTTTTGAACAGCGCCCGTTCCCTTGATGTCCACAAGATCACCTTCTTGTAGATTCGCATGCATGTGGCCAAAGGAACAGTTTTCTAAAAAGCCTAGAGAACATATAGCGGGGCCTCTCCTCTTTCCCTTGGTATTAGCCATTTTGGCAAATTACTGGAAGATGGCGGTTCCAACCAAAAGGCACCAGTTCTTTTATTTAATTTTTGTTGGTCTCTCTCTCTCTCTCTCTCTCTCTCTCTCTCTCTCTCTCTCTTTCACACACACACACACACACACACACACACATCAAAGTAGGATGCTAAAAAGTTTCTACTTAGTCATATAATAGTGAATTTCCTTTACGCGTTTCAGGAAGCTATCTTGGCTTTAAAGTACTTAATGAAATGAAAGACTGATTATTTAACTTTTAGCCAAGTCCCAGGTTTAGCCAAGAGTGTTAAATTCAGATTTCAGCCCTACAAAGTTAAGAATTCCTTGATGAAAAAGAATGCCATATCAATACCATTTTGCCCATCAAATCAGTTGCTTTGCTACCTTCAACTGCTCTGGCATCAAATCCTGTGTCTGTAATCATACAGTAATGAGACTAACAGAGCCAGTTATACAATCCTAGTTTATTATTTTTAAAAAGCCCTGAAAGTATAGGGTGCTCAGTAGCTAAGAGAAGAAGCCTTGTGAAAGGGTCAATAGAAGTGAGAGGGACGAAGGGTGGGCACTATGAGGAATACTTAGCCCAGCTGTCAGATTGTTCAACCAAAGGCTTGGCTCTTGCAGCTTGAGATCATTGCTTCAGTCTTACTAGGGAGTATTTAAAGTAAAATGAGCCTCTTTCTGTTTCTCCTACAGCTGCCATGTTGTCTTAACAATGTATTCCTTGACAGCTTCTTAAGCTAATGTTGACCTCTGCTGAATGCAGACTACGCCAGGTCTTGACTCATTAGCATGGCACACCTCTGCAGCCTTATCTTGTTGACTTTCCTCCACCCCCACTCCCATCTTCCTACACACCTACAATCCAGGCATACCTCACTAATCACACAATTTCCAGGCAGGCCCAGTGCTTTATGCTCACAGCTTCTGAACACACTGTTTTTTTCCTAGAATGCCCTTCTGCACCTCATCTACTGGAGAAATACTTATCCTTCAACACCCCACTGTGAGAATAAACAAGTAATATTTTCTGTCAAAAAAGGGAGTTTAGGCAGCGCCATTTTGGCCGGTGTGATTTGCAGCTCCCCTGGGGTCCACCATTTTATTTATGTATGTATTTATTTAAATATATTTTTATTGATTTTTAGAGAGGAAGGGAGAGGGATAGAGAGAAACTTCAATGATGAGAGAGAATTGATCGGCTGTCCCCTGCACGCTCCCTACTGGGGATCGAGCCCACAACCCAGGCATGTGCCCTTAGCCAGAATTGCTGCAGCTATTCGGGGTCTTTTTTTATTCCAGATGAATTTTTGGAGAGTTCGTTCTAGGTCTGTGAAAATGCCGTTGGTATTTTAATGGGAAGTGCGTTGAATTTATAGATTGCTTTGGGTAGTATGGACATTTTAATGATGTTGATTCTACCAATCCAAGAACATGGTATGTTCTTCCATCTGTTTATGTCTTCCTCTATCTCTTTTTTCAACATCCTGTAGTTTTCTGAGTAGAGGTCTTTTACCTCTTTAGTTAAGTTTATTCCTAGGTATCTTAATTTTTTTGGTGTGATGCTAAATGCGATTGCTTTTTTAGTCTCTTTTTCTGTAAGTTCACTATTGGTGTATAGAAATGCCATAGGTTTCTTAGCGTTAATTTTGTATCCTGCTACATTGCTGAATTCATTTATCAAGTCTAATAGTTTTTTGATGGAGTCTTTAGGAATTTTTATGTACAATATCATGTCATCTGTGAATAAGGACAGTTTTACTTCTTCTTTTCCAATTTGGATGCCTTTTACTTCTTCTTCTTCTTGTCTAATTGCAATGGCTAATACTTCCAGTACTATGTCGAACAGGAGTGGTGAAAGTGGGCATCCCTGTCTTGTTCCTGTTCTTAAGGGAAATGGTTTTAGTTTTTGCCCATTGAGTATGATGTTGGCTGTGGGTTTGTCATATATGGCTTTTATTATGTTGAGGTATGATCCTTCTATTCCCACCTTACTGAGAGTTTTTATCAAAAATGGGTGTTGGATTTTGTCAAATGCTTTCTCTGCATCAATTGATATGACTATGTGGTTTTTTTTCTCTCAATTTGTTTATGTGATGTATCACGTTTATTGATTTTCGGATATTGTACCATCCTTGCATCCTTGGGATAAATCCTACTTGGTCATGGTGTATGATCTTTCTGATGTACTGCTGGATCCAATTTGCTAAGATTTTGTTGAGGATTTTGGCATCTATGTTCATGAGGGATATTGGCCTGTAATTCTCTTTCATTGTGTTGTCTTTATCTGGTTTTGGTATGAGGATGATGCTGGCTTCATAGAATGAGCTTGGAAGTGTTCCTTCCTCTTGAATTTTTTGGAATAGTCTGAGGAGGATAGGTTTTAATTCTTCCTTGTATGTTTGGTAAAACTCCCCTGTGAAGCCGTCTGGTCCTGGGCTTTTGTTTGCTGGAAGCTTTTTGATGACTGCTTCAATTTCTTCCATAGTTATTGGCCTATTGAGATTTTTAGATTCTTCCTGATTGAGTTTTGGAATGTTGTATTTTTCTAGGAATATGTCCATTTCCTCCAGGTTGTCTAGTTTGTTGGAGTAGAGTTGTTCATAGTATTTTTTAACAATCATTTGTATTTCTGTGGGGTCTGTTGTTATTTTACCTCTATCATTTCTGATTTTGTTTATTTGGGTCTTCTCTCTTTGCTTCTTGGTGAACCTGGCTAGAGGTTCATCAATCTTATTTATCCTTTCAAATAACCAGCTCTTGGTTTCATTGATCTTATGTATTGTTTTTTTGGTCTCTATGTCATTTCTTTCTGCTCTGATCTTTATTATCTCCTTCCTTCTGCTCACACTGGGCTTTTCTTGTTGCTCTCTTTCTAATTCTTTGAGTTGTAGAGTTAGATGATTTACTACCATTTTTTCTTGTTTGTTGAGGTAGGCCTGTAGAGCTATAAACTTCCCTCTCAGGACTGCTTTCATTGTGTCCCATAGGTTTTGGATTGTTGTGTTTTCATTGTCATTAGTTTCCAGGATGTTTTTAATTTCTTCTTTGATCTCATTGATAACCCAATCAATATTTAATAACATGCTATTCAGCTTCCAAATATTGGAGTGTTTTGGATTGTTTTTATTGTAGCTTATTTCTAATATTATGCCATTGTGGTCTGAGAAGATGCTTGGTATGATTTCAATCTTCTTGAATTTGGGGAGACTTTGCTTGTGACCCAGTATGTGGTCTATTTTTGAAAATGTCCCATGTGCACTTGAGAAGAACGTATATTCTGCGGCTTTGGGGTGAAATGTTCTGAAGATGTCAATTAAGTCCATCTGATCTAGTGAGTCATTTAAGATTGCTGTTTCTTTGCTGATTTTCTGTCTAGAGGATTTATCCAGTGATGTCAGTGGTGTGTTAAAGTCCCCTACTATGATTGTATTGTCGATCTCTCCCTTGATATCTTCCAGGAGTTTTTTTTTTATGTATTTGGGTGCTCCTACATTGGGTGCATATATGTTTATCAGGGTTATATCCTCTTGTATCAATCCCTTTAGTATTATGAAGTGGCCTTCCTTATCTCTTGTTATGGTCTTCACTTTGAGGTCTATTTTGTCAGATATAAGTATTGCTACCCCAGCTTTTTTTTCATTTCCATTTGCCTGAAAGATATTTTTCCATCCCTTCACTTTCAGTCTGTGTGAGTCCCTTCTTCTGAGGTGGGTCTCTTGTAGACAGCAGATGTATGGGTCATGTTTTTTTTATCCATTTAGCTGCTTGATGTCTTTTGATTGGAGCATTTAGTCCGTTTACGTTTAAAGTTATTATTGAAAGGTACTTGTTTGTAGCCATTTTTTATTTTTGTGCCTGTATTCTTTCTTAGCTTTTTATTTCTTCTTTTTACACCAGTCCCTTTAGCATTTCTTGCATTGCTGGCTTGGTGGTGATAAACTCCCTTAGCCTTTTTTTTTTTTTTTGTCTGTGAAGCTTCTTATTTCCCCTTCAGTTTTGAATGATAGCCTTGCTGGATAGAGTATTCTTCGATTCAGTCCCTTACTTTGCATCACTTTGTAAATCTCTGTCCATTCTTTTCTGGCCTGATGTGTTTCTGTTGAGAAATCATTTGATAATCTAATGGGAGATCCCTTGTATGTAACTTTCTGTCTCTCTCTTGCAGCCTTTAAGATTCTCTCTTTTTCCTGAACATTTGCCATGGTAATAATGATGTGTCTCGGTGTGGGTCTTTTCGGGTTCATCTTGCTTGGGACTCTCTGTGCTTGTGTGACTTTTTTCTTCCCCACCTCAGGGAAGTTTTCTGACATTATTTCTTCAAATAGGTTTTCTAATCCTTGTTCCTCTTCCTGTTGTTCTGGCACCTCTATTATTCGTATGTTTCTTCATTTCATGTTGTCCCATAGCTCCCTTAGGCTCTCCTCCTGTCTTTTAATTTTTTCTCCAATTGTAGTTCAGTTTGGGTGTGTTTTGCTTCCCTGTCTTCTAATTCTCTAATTCGGTCTCTGCTTCTCCCAGTCTACTGTAGAAACTTTCCATGGTGTTTTTTATTGCAGCTATATTACTCTTTATTTTTTCTTGATTCTTACATAAGTTATTGATTTTTTCATCCGTTTCTTCTTGACTCTTACATAAGTTGTTGATTTTTTTTCCTCCAACCAGTTTATGCACTCTAGGACCCTTATTCTGAATTATTTTTTTGACATATTGCATGCCTTTGTTTCACTTAGCCGCTTTTCTAGCGATTCCTCCATTTCTTTCCTTTGGGGGTTTCTTTGTCTACCCATTTTTGGTCTCACTGACTGATCTAGATGTTGAGTCATGCAAGGGCTGCTCCTTGGGTGGCAGTGGTTCCTTGGGCTGCAGTTGCTCCTCAAGTGGTTGCAGTAGTGGCTGCTCCTCAGTTGGCAGCGACTCCTCTGGTGGGTGCTGTCGCAGCAGTGGTGTCTCCTCTGGCTGGTAGGTGAGGCTGCTTGCACAGCTGCTGTTCCTTGGACAGGGGTGGGCTGATCACGAGGCTGCTGCTCTTCAGGTGGGGGTGGGCTGAGCGCAGCTGCTGCTCCTTGCAGAGAAGCAGGCTGTTCACGTGGCTTCTGCTTCTTGGATGGGTGCGGACTGCTCATGTGGCTGCTGCTCCTTGGATCGGGGCTGGCTGCATGCTGCTGCTGTTCCTCAGATGGGGCGGGCTGCTCGTGAGGCTGCTGCTCTTTGGACAGGGGCAGGTTGCTTACAGGGCTACTGCTCTTTGTACGGGTGCGGGCTGCTCGTGCAGCTGCTCCTCCTCAGATGGGGGAAGGGCTGCTTGCGTGGCTACTGTTCCTCAGATGAGGGTGGAATGCTCACTCAGCTGCTGCTCATCGGACAGGTGCAGACTGCATGTGGCTGCTGCTCCTTGGACCAGTGTGGGCTGTGCAGGGCTGCCACTCCTCAGATGTGGTCAGTCTGTCTGTTCATGTGTCTGCTGCTCCTCGGGTAGGGACAGGTCGCTCACCCAGCTGCTGCTTGTTGGACAGGTGCAGGCTGCGTGTGTCTGCTGCTCCTTGGACCAGTGTGGACTGCACAGGGCTGCCGCTCCTCAGATGTGGGTGGTCTGCTCGTGTGGCTGCTGCTCCTCGGACTGGGGGAGGCTGCTCGGGCAGCTACTGCTCCTTGAATGGGAGCGGGCTGCTCGTGGTGATGCTGTTCCTCATATGGGGGCAGGCTGCTTGTGCAGCTGCTGCTCCTTGGATGGGGGCAAGTTTCTTGCACACCTACTGCTCCTCAGATAGGAGAAGGGTGTGGGCTGCGCAGCTGCTGCTCCTCGGATGGGGGCTGCATGGGGCTGGCGCTCCTCAATCATGGGCAGGCTGCTCGTGTGGCTGCTGCTCCTCAGACGGGGCAGGCTGCTCATGTGGTTGCTGCTTGTGTGGTTGCAGTGCCCTGGGCTAAGGCGTTGGGCCGGTCAGAGGGGAGCGTGCTTCAGAACTCACAGGAGCCTGTGCCCAGGGTAGCTGGAGACTCGTTGACTGTGGGACCACAGCCGAAGTAGCAGGTCCCTGGCAGGGGTGTCTGTAGAGTTCCAGGTGTTATCTGAGGGCACCCTGGGTGGGGGTGAGGCCTGGCTCCCAGTTACAGCAGCTCTCCCCTTATAAACGCTAGGCTTCTGAGGACGAGCCGGCCTCCTGGAACTGCTTACACGGTAGCAGAAGCTGCCTAGTTAGGAGAGCCCATTTAGCCTGATCCCGAAGGCCCTGCGGGATCTATCTGTGCCTCACTCACATACACACACACATCCCACATGACCACACACTCCTCTTTTGGTCCCTCACTGACTCATGTTCTCTCCCTCACTGCCGCCTTCTTCCTGCCTCTGTAGTTGGGTCTGGGGTGTTATTGACCCGTTTGTGGATGGAGTTTCCTCTCCAGGTGTCTGGTTATGAGGCTCATTCTCTAGCACCTGGCCAGACAGGATAAAATTCACCTCGACAAGACACAACACAAAGGGACCAAAGCACGAATGTACTCATGACAATAATAACCCTACTATAAGTGACCACCTGAGAAAAGAGAATTAGGGGCGAGAAAAGAGAGCATAAATGATATCAAAGAGAGTGAAAAAGATAAGAGAGAAAAGAAGGAAGAAAAGGAGATTATATATATACTAGAGGCCTGGTGCACAAAAATTTGTGCACCCAGGGGGATCGCTCAGCCTGGCCTGTGCCCTCTCGCAGTCTGGGACCCCTTGGGGGATGACCACCTGCTGGCAGTCAGACATCCCTCTGGCAGCCTGGGAGCCCTCGGGGGATGTCCACTTGCAAGCGGGGAGCAGGCCTAAGCTGCAGTCGGATATCCTTAGCGCTGCTGAGGAGGTGGGAGAGGCTCCCACCACTACCGCTGTACTGGCAGCTGTCAGCCTGGCTTGTGGCTGAGAAGAGTTCCCCCTGTGGGAGCGCACTGACCACCAGGGGGCAGCTCCTAAATTGAGCATCTGCCCCCTGGTGGTCAGTGTGTGTCATAGTGACCAGTCATTCCCAGTCATTCTGCTGTTAGGGTCAATTTGCATATTACCCTTTTATTATATAGGAGTGCCTGGCCAGCCTGTGTGAGGGCTTGATGGCTGTTTGCAGCCTGGCCAAGCCCCCCAGCAGGGACCCTCACCCCTTGAGGGTCTGGCCAGCCTGGGTGAGGGGCTGATGGCTGTTTGCAGGCTGGCCACAGCCCCTTCAGGGTGGGAGTCCCCCATGGGGTGCCTGGCCAGCCTGGGGAGGGGCTGAGGGCCATTTTCAGGCTGGCCATGGCCCCCAGCCACCCAAGCTCCCAGTGGAGGCTTGCTGGAAGCAGGTATCTGGGATTTATTTAGCTTCTATAATTGAAAATTTGTTGCCTTTTGCAGAGGCCACAGCCGGCTCAGGGCACACGGGAAGCTTGGCTTCCTCCTTTGCCCAGGCAACCAAGCCTCCTGCTTGCTCCAGCTTCATGGCTGCTGGCTGCCATCTTGGTTGGGTTAATTTGCATATAGTCACTCTGATTGGCTGGTGGGCGTGGCTTATGGCTTAGCAAAGGTACTGTCAATTAGCATCTTTGTCTTTTATTAGTGTAGATGGGGAAAATACCACAGAACCAATACATAAACA
Source organism: Myotis yumanensis (assembly GCF_028538775.1). NCBI lineage: Eukaryota > Metazoa > Chordata > Mammalia > Chiroptera > Vespertilionidae > Myotis > Myotis yumanensis. Next base: position 125,446,347 of record NW_027223754.1, on the reverse strand, counting down.
AACAAACAAAACAAACAAACAAAAAGTAATAATAATAAAAAACCACAAACACCAAACCCCCAGCAAAGATGGTGGGGGCAGAATCTGTAGATGCTGAGCTTATATGGTTGGGGGTCACCACAACATGAGGAACTGTATTAAAGGGTCGAGGCATTAGGAAGGTTGAGAACCACTGGTCTAGCTAAATGTTGGTCAATGTCATTGATGTTTTCAAAGAACTAACTTCTGGTTTTATTGATTTTTCTCTATTTTTTTTTCTATTTCATTAATTTGTCACTGCAATCTTAATTATTTTCCTGATTCTACTTGGTTTGGGTTTAGTTTGCTTTTCTTTTTTCCAGTGTCTTAAGGTGTAAAGTTGGGTTATAGTTTGGGGATTCTTTTCCCCTTTTTAAAAAAGTGTTTACAGCTGTAAATTCCCCTCTAAGCACTGCTTTCACTAAATGCCATCAATGTTCAAATGCTGTACTTTCATTTTCATTCATCTCAAATATTTTCTAATTTCCCTTATGATTATTTTCTTTGACTCACTTGTTATTTAGAAATGTGTAGTTTAATTTCCATGTATTTGTGAATTTGCTTACAATTTTTCTGTTATGGGTTTCTAATTTCATTACTAGAGGCCCAGTGCACAACATTTGTGCACTGGGTGGTGGGGGGGGAGGGGTGTCCCTCAGTCCAGGCTGCGCCTTCTCACAGTCAGACATCCCCTGAGGGGTCCTTAGTGCTGCTGCAGAGGCGGGAGAGGCTCCTGCCACCGCCACTGTGCTCGCCAGCCGTAAGCCTGGCTTTTGGCTGAGTGGAGCTCCCCCTGTGGGAGCACACTGACCACCAGGGGGCAGCTCCCACGTTGAGCATCTGCCCCTTGGTGGTCAGTGCTCATCATAGAGAATGGTCGTTCTGCTGTTGGGTTAATTTGCATATTAGGGTTTTATTATATAGGATGGTCAGAAAACATACTTTGTATTATTTTAATTCTATTTACCTTTATTGAGACTAAAATAGCATCTATCCTGGAGAAGAATGTCCATTCTGCTGTTGTTGAATAAACTGCTCCATAACTGTTAGGTATAGTTGGTTTATAGTGCCGTTCAAGTCTTCAGTTTTTTTTTTTAATATTATGCTTAGTTATATCAATTATTGAAAGTAGGGGTTTGAAGTCTCCCATTATTGTTGTTGAATTGTCTGTTTCTTCTTTTAATTCTATAATTTTTTGCTTCATGTATTTAGGGCTTTGTTTTTGAGTGAAGAAATATGTTTATAATTATATCTTACTGATGAATTGATCTTATTATCACTATTTTTATCTTTAAAATCTATTTTTTCTGATATTAGTATAGCCACTCCAGCTTTCTTATGGTTGCCATTTTCATGGTATATCTTTTTCTATCTCTTTATTTCCAACCTATTTGTATCTTTGAATCTAAAGTGTGTTTGTTATAGATAGCATATGTTTAAATCCAGTTTTTTCTTATCCTCTTTTTTCTTTTTTACAGAAACTTACATTTATTATCTCACCATTCATGTGGGTCAGACACAGTTTAACTTGGTCTTCTGCTCAGGGTTTTACAAGGTTGCAAAGTGTTGACTAGGGCTGTGGTCTCATCTGAGGCTCAACTGGGGAAAGATCTCATATGGTTGTTGGCAGCAGCCCTTTACTAGTGGGCTGTAGAACTGAGTGAGCATCTAAGTTCTTTGTTGCCTATTGGCCAGAGACCACCCTGACTTCCTTGACACGTGGCCTTCCCAACACAGCCACTTACTTCTTCCATTATCACAGAACTGATGTCATTCTATCATCTTTATCATATTTATTGGTTAGAAGCCAGACACAGGTCCTACCCATAGTAAAGGAGAGTTAGTTATATAAGTCTAGGATTTGGGGAACATGGGTGCCACCTCAGAGTCTGTTCCAGAAGGGTTAAGACACTCAAGGTTACTCAGGTAGTTATTTGTGGAGTTGAGATTTCACTTCAGTGACCACATTCTTAACATTATGTTGTCCCTTCTGCTGATTCCACAGTCTGTGAGTTCTAAAGCAAAGTCGTTCCTGGGAGATATATCTTGACCAGGGGTGGGCAAACTTTTTGACTCGAGGGCCACAATGGGTTCTTAAACTGGACCGGAGGGCTGGAACAAAAGCATGGATGGAGTGTTTGTGTGAACTAATATAAATTCAAAGTAAACATCATTACATAAAAGGGTACAGTCTTTTTTTTTTTTTTTTTTTAGTTTTATTCATTTCAAACAGGCTGGATCCGGCCCGCGGGCAGTAGTTTGCCCACGGCTGATCTTGACTGATGAAACCTGGGTCATTTATTCATCTCTGAAGCTTATTGTGAGTCATTAGCACTCAAATTATTAAAACTGGAGTGGAAGTGAGGCAGTTCTTCAAAGGACAATTGGGATATTAGTACCCCAAATGGTGACGAGATCCTGAGTGTATTCACTCCTGCTGGACACAGACCTCTGCAGACGTCCCTGTGCTGGAGAACATATTCTCAGATAGAACCCAAATTGACAATCTCTTCTTTTGGAGTGAATTGTTTAATCCATTCACACTTACTGTTATTATTTAAATAGTTGGATTTATGTTGGCCATTTTATGCCCGCCGCCCCCCCCCCCCCCCCATCTTAGTCTTTGTTCCTCTAGTTTTCTTTGTTGCTTTCTAGTGATTATTTTCTAGTGTAACATTTTAATTCCTTTAGTGGTTTCTTTTTTGCACTTCATTTTTTGGGTTATTTTCTTAGTTGTTGCTCTAGGTCTTACCAAATATACCTTTGCTCACCAGAATAGACTTCAGTTTTATTCAAACTTATAGTTAGAAATAGAAGCTTTATCCCTTTTGTGTTATTTTTGTTCTCCTTTTTCTTTCATCGTCTTTAAAAGATATAAAATTATCTATAATAATAAAAGTGTAATATGCTAATTATACCGGACATCATTCCAGACATTCTTCCTGACGAAGCTGGGGCCGGAGGGAAGCCAGCTGGGTCCTGGGTGCCTGCTGGTGGCTGGAGGAAGAAGCAGCCCGGGTCCTGGGTGCCAGAGGGAAGCTGGTGCTGGCAGTTGGGAGAAAGAAGGCCAACTCTTGCATGAATTTTTGTGCATCGGGCCTCTAGTATAAAATAATAATGATAAGTATTGTTGAGTTTGTACCACATATAGATATTTATATATACATATATAACATATACATACATATGTATATTTTATAGAATTTTATGTATTTAAAGAAATTGAGAGAAGAAAGGAGACCAAGTATATATTTATAGAGTTTGTTATACTAGCCTTCTTATTTACCCTTTCCAGGTCTCTTCATTTGTTCCTGTGGATGTGAATTATCATCCTGTATTATTTCCTTATTCCCATACAACTTTGCTCCCACCCATCTCCTCTCTGTTGTTATTATTAAATATATTATGTCTCTATATGTTGGAGGCCCAACAATAATTATATACATATTGTTTGTTACAATTGGTTTTTAAATCATTTCAGAGAAGAAATATGCATTTATCCTGTTCTTTGTAGTGACCTATGCAATTATCTTTCTTGGTGCAATTTATTTATTTGTTAGTATTCTGGCAACAAAGTTTTATCCTATATAATAAAAGCCTAATATGCTAAGTGTCTGGTCGTCTGGTCGTCTGTTCAACCAATCAAAGCATAACATGCTAATGATATCTTAAGGCCGCTCAACCGCTTGCTATGACATGCACTGACCACCAGGGGGCAGATGCTCCAACTGGTTAGCTTGCTGCTGGGTTCTGCCCAATCGGGACTGAGTGAGATGGGCAGGACATGACCTGGAACCCTCCCGCGGTCCCTCCTCAGCTGGCCAACCTCCTGCACCCCTCCCTGGTCCCGATTGTGCACCAATGGGGTCCCTTGGCCTGGCCTGTGCCCTCTCGCAATCCAGGACCCCTTGGGGGATGTTAGAGAGCCGGGTTCAGCCTGATCCTGCAGGCCAGGCTGAGGGGCCCCACTGGTGCATGAATTTGTGCACTGGGCCTCTAGTTGTAATATAAACCAATATAAAATGTGGTATAAAAATGGAAGAGGAGAAGTGGTGCTGGTAAGGAATACAGGTGTGCCTTGCAAAATGTGTGAAATCAAATTGTTCTCTAGGATCACTTGCTTTCAGACTGAACAACTTTCTTATAAGGTGAATCTATGTTTTTAGTATTAAATTGTTGTTGTTTTTACTTAATAATGTACCGTATCATTTCTTGTGACTTTTCCTCAAAAACATAACTCACTGCACCTATATGATATTCCATGGTCAACATGTATCTCACCATTCTCCTAAGGGGTTATTTTTAACTTTTTATTGTTACAAATGATGCTATCATAAATATCTTTGCATGTATATCATTTAGGAAACATTCTTTTTTAAAGTATGCAATTAATTTGAGAATATATTTATATCTAAAACCATTCAGACAGTCCAAAGTCCTCCTTCATGGGCCATCCCCATCTTTTCCTTAAACATAATCACTCTTACTGGTTGGCGTGTGTAACTTTTCATATATTTGTCCATGCATTGACTCACACAGGGATAGGGGGGTGGAGATAGATAGATAAATAGATAAATAGATAGATAGAGAGAGATGTTTCTGTGTGTTTTGGTTTTTGGTACTGGTTTTAGTTTTACATCAATAGGATCATCCTATATGTCCCGTATTTGGCTTGTTTTCTTCACCTAACAACATGTCTGGAAGTTCTTTCCAAGTCATAATTTGAGCACATTCTTTTTTAAAACTGCTATGTAGAATTCCAGAGTCATTTAACAAATGTGTGCTGCATCTCTGAGGATTGTGTGGCAGACCCTGAGGATTCAATAACTGTATTCTCATGGAGCTTTACTGTCACAGTATGAATGTACCAAATGAATTCCTATTTTGATGAGTGTGTAACAGGTCTTTATCCAAAGACAGATGCTTAGGAGAGAAATTACTGAGTCAGGAAGTGGAATCAGTTTATATTTTTAAGAGGAATGTATGAGAATGATAGCTTGTTCTTTTAGTAAATGAAAATTTTGTGGGTTTTTTTTTGTTTTGTTTTGTTAATCCTCACCCAAGGATACTTTTCCATTGATTTTAGAGAGAGTGGGAGAGAGGGGCAGAGACAGAGAGAGGGGAAACATTGATATGAGAGAGACATATTAATTGGTTTCCTCCTGGGTTAAGCATACAACCAGATATGTATCCTTGACTGGAATTGAACCTGGGACCCTTCAGTCTGCAGACTCTATCCGTTAAGCCAAGTAGGCTAGGACTGTGATATTTTTTAATATTTAAAAATATAATGTTGCCGAAACTGGTTTGGCCCGGTGGATAGAGCGTCGGCTTGCGGACTGAAAGGTCCCAGGTTCGATTCTGGTCAAGGGCATGTACCTGGGTTGCGGGCACATCCCCAGTAGGAGATGTGCAGGAGGCAGCTGACTGATGTTTCTCTCTCATTGATGTTTCTAACTCTCTATCTCTCTCCCTTCCTCTCTGTAAAAAATCAATAAAATATATTTAAAAAAAAATAAAAAATAATGTTTAGGAAACCAAGATGGTGGAATAGGTAAATGCCAGTACTTGCCACTTCTCACAACCAAATCAAAATTACAGCTAAAGCCCTATCTAGTTTGGCTTAGTTGATAAAATGTTGGCCTGCAGACTGAAGGGTCCTGGGTTTGATTCCAGTCAAGGGCACATGCTCTGGCTATAGGCTCGATCCCCAGTGGAGGGCATGCAGGAGGCAGCCAATCAATAATTCTTTCTCATCATTGATGTTTCTATCTCTCTCTCCCTCTCCCTTCCTCTCTGAAATTAACAAATATTTAAAAAACAACAACAAAAATGAGAAATTGTGTATTAAATAAAATTAAACAGCCTTTAAAAAGAAAAAGTACAACTAAAATACAGAACAACCATCATTCTTAACCACCTGAAATCTGACTGAATGGAAATCCTACAACTAGAGAAGTAAAGAAAAAAGTACATCCAGACTGGTAGGAGGGGCGGAGGCATGGAATGGGCTGGTCTGACATCCACGTGTGGCATGTTTTTTAATCCAGAGGGATATCTCAGCTGCATAGGTATCCCACGAGAAAAAAGGGGTCCCAGCTCACCCTAGCCCCCCAGCCAGGGTTTCAGAGGTGGGACAAGAAGTCCCCACAACTTTGGGTTGAAATAAACCAGCAGGGATTGTGGTTGAGTGACATGGAGGCTGCTGGAGATGCAGGCAGTCCCTCTTAAAAGGGCTGGCACATGGACTTACTCAGATATGATCCTTCTGAGCTCCAGCAATGGGGGGAATTTGGGGACATATAATGGATTTGTCTGGCATCAGAGCAAGAATTCAGGAATGGCTTTCTCCCAGACAGGGATGCACACAGGGGTCATTATTCTTCTGCTGAGACCTCCCCATCACAGAACTGACTGGCAGCCATATCTGAGTTTCCATCAGCCTGGCTCACACTGTTTGCCATACCCTGGTGTGCTGGAAGCTATCCATTGTCTACACTATCATGAAGGTGCAAACAGGGAACCCAGAAGGCTGATGGACCTTGAGCTTTGGCAAGGGCTAAAGCTATGCACTGATTGTTCTGACGAGACAATGGTGGCTCAAGCAATTTCCTGACCTAATAGTCTCAAAGTAAATCTTTACTAATATTTACTGACCTTTAAAGATAGTCTGTCTGCTACCGGATTGCCTGTCTGCCTGCCTGACTAAGGGCAAGATGTGTATCAAAAATTGAATAAAAAGCTAACAGGCCCTGGGCACCAGTGAAGCCTTTCCACTAGAGAAAGACTCTCCGCCTGGCCCCCCATGATTTCCAAATTCATATTTCTTGTCTAGTGTATTCATTTGTGCGCGGCCCTTCTCCAGGTCCTGAACCCTAGCCATGCGGGTTGTGGCTTTCACATCTGGTGCCTCAAACGAAGGACACCTGGAGAAGATTCGCCAGAGTGAAAAACGAAATTCACCAGAAAGGTGGGGGAAATTCATCGCTTACAAAGCCCATGCCAGCTTTGGAAGTCATGATCTGTAAGTGGGTAATGGGGCAGAATTCGAGTAAAGGGGAAAAACTGTATTATAGACTTTTGGCTTGCATGCTCAAGGATAAAAGAATTAAAGTGTCAGAAAGTATCCTCTTACAGTTTTTGCATATTACTATAGAACATAATCCTTGGTTTTCTGAAGAGGGTACATTAGATGTTAAATGTTGGGAAAGAGTAGGTCAGAACTTGAAAAAAACTCATCAGCAGGAGAAAAACTTGCCTTCAAATTGTTTCTCCTTGTGGAACACGGTATTGCATTTGCTAGAACCTTTTAGAGAGGCAAAAGAGGATAAACCTCCTCCCCTTGCACCCTCTGCTCTTAAAGAGGAGCAGAAAGAAAAATTGGAGGAGTGGCCTTCATGCCCTCCTCCACCTCCATGTCCTGATCCTGAAACATTTAATTTGCCGCTAATAGAATCACCTATGCAAAGAGCTATCTGAGAAGGATTAAAGGACATGAAGGTGGAGGAGAGACTTTTCCTATTATACAGGTAGCCGACCCACATTTCCCAAATCAAATAATAAGACAGCATGAAAAATTTGACTTTAAAATGATAAAGGCCTTGCGTGAGAGCACAGTACAAAATGGTCCTACTGCTCCTTTTACTGGAGAAATTATGACTATGAAAAGAACTCTCATTTATTACGTCTTGTCTATGTGTTATGGATGCTTGTCTGTTGATTGTTGTTTTATCTGTCTTTATTGTTTATTGTTAGTTTATTAAGCATGCCTTTAATTTAATTTAATAGAAAAGAAAGAGTAGATGGCCAGGCCATTACTAAATTTCCTCAGAACAAACAGAGTGTGGGAATGGGGAAAGAGAGAATATTAGCGGTACACGTGGCCGATAACACAGGTTTTAAGAAAATTCCCTAAACAAAGGGAGGTAAGTGAAAAAGACCCGAGCCCATTAATTACTAGATCTTTTGGTGATCCTGTAAAATGGATGCCCACTCTTGAGAGTATTAAAAGTCTCATTTTCGCCATGTTTTCATTTCCCAGTCTGTCATTTGAAATTTGGACGGATGAGACATTTCTCACAATGTAGGGATATGTCTGGGATTTCTATACCCATGAGGAGAAAAGGACTAGCTTAAGAGAAGGCGTGCCCCACCCAATTTTGGGTGGCCTCTTGAGCCTAATCTCTTCACAGATGCAATAGAATAAGCCCAAGACTGTTTTTTCTTTAAAAGATGGCAAAAATGACACAAGGAAAATATACAGGCTGTGTTTGGACAATAGAATTAATGTTTCCATAATAATGGGTAATTCTTGAATAATAAGCTTCCACATTCCAAGGCTGTCGCCCAAATTTTGGGGGCACTCCTGTTTTCATAAAATAAAATAAAATAAAATGAAATAAAACTTTAACATTAAAGCCACTGAATGTCAGTAAGTTGTCTCTGTTACAACATTTGTCAAAAGAAAATGCCTTGGATAGTAATTGGCTTTAAAATCTCAAAGTTGTTAAACCATAAATAGATGTTGTTAGGTCGGAGAGAGCCCAGGATCAGACACATGCAGACGTGTGATGAGATAATGGACTCTCCCTGACATTTCTAACAGATCAGCGGGCCAGACACAGATACTGGCTTCTCCCTGAATCAACACGATCCCCACACAGATACTGACTCCTTCCTGAATACCCCTACTGACCCCCTGCAGCGGAAACTTACTCAGCTGACTACCTCAGCTCATGTCACCCAAACGCAGTATAAAAAAAGCACCCCCCTCCCTGTTGGCGTGAATCCACGTGCCCTGTCTTTGGGGTACGTGGGTCTCCTGGGGACGCAATAAACCTTTTCCTTTTCTTTCTTTTTCTGATTCACTGGACTCTCTTTATTTCCTACGCCGCCTCCTGAGCCACCTAACCTAACAGATGTAACTAAAATGAAGAATTTGTGGTGAAGCTTTTCAGTAATAATCATAAATATATTAATGATGAAGGGCCACTCTTCTCCCAGTAAAAGCGGAGAACCTGGCAGCAGCAACCTTAGATGTTATCTCCAAGGAAGAATGTGGCACCTGCTCCCTCCTCCCCCTGCCTTTTCCTCCAGCCTCATATATAGTTTTCCAAAGTCTTTGGTAACTTAAAGCTTTAGAACATTGCTGAATTAAATAATAAAAATTATTAAATATCTAGGTATTTTAAAATACAAAAATACTGAAATATTAATCTGAGTTTGCCTCATATGAAAAATCTAGAGAACAGATTTGAATCTATTAATTAAATGTCTTGTATTTTAATTGAAATATATCCTTAAAAATGTAAATATATTACAAATCTAAGAAATGCTAAGTATTTAACTTGCCACCAAAAAATTGAGGCTTCTAGAGTTTAAAGTTCAAATTAAGTTGGAGGAAATTATATGATTGTAATAACAAAATACATAAAGTATAGAAATTCATTTTTGAGAAAAATAATTCTTATATTTTCTCTCGAGAAATTAATAGTTCAAAATATATTGTAGTCCTTATGTGTACTATGTGTGGTAAAATTTCAACCTAGGATATAATATTTTATTGGCCTAATTAAAAAGCAGGATTAATTCCATGGCCTGAACCAAATTTTTAGTATTAAAATCAATCTAAATTTAATTGATATCTTTTAGAATAATTACAAAAGGTGTGTTATAAATGTCAATCTAAAAAATGCTGGCTGTTTACTTTTAATTACCATTGGAAAATTAAGGTTTAAATATTGTATAGTTTTAATAATAGAAGGCAGAACATACATTTCAAAGGAAAAGGTGGAAAAAGTTCTATACAAATAGCTGAAGGTATATACAAGTTAATGACAGAAAGAAAGAATATTAGAGTAGAAATGCATTTTTAAAGGACATAAAAAAAGGTTTGAAGACTAATTCGAAAGTATAAAATTTATGAAAGTTATGTATATAATGAGAAGAAAAAAAAAGAAATTTTGAAAGAGAGAAATAAATTCTAAAATTAACTATTTGCAAAAGTTGTAAAAGGGTCATAAAATCTCAGGGAAGTTTAAACAAAGGCTAGCCCACTACCCTTATCTCCCCTGCCAGGGACAGAGTAAATGGTTAATACGGAAAGGGAGGGCAGGACAAAATTGACAAAAACAGACATTATGCCTCAGACAGCCTACTTTTCAGATAGGTTGGGGGTGGGACGGCATCTGTACTTCATAGGTCAAATGTATAAATTTGATTACTTTACTTTTTCAATGAAGGTGCATACTTTAATTACTTAATAAATTAGCTTTACACAATATAATCAAGGTCTCATATAAACTCACTTATATGAGAAGCCAATATTTTATAGCCAATTGATTCTAGTAAAGTCCAAAGTAAAATTTGCATACATATGCAAATGAGCACTAGCCAAAAAGAATGTTGTTTAAGATTAAATTTTAAGCTTAATAAAAGGAGAAATTTTAAAATCTCTTCCGCTACTATTTACAAAGTAAAGTAAGTTATTGTTCAAGCATTAAATCTCACCATTTTTTTAAAAATAATTTTTATTTCTTAAATTATTACAAATAGTATTACATATGTCTCCTTTTTTTCCCCCCCTTGACATTCCCCCGGCCCCTACCCCCCGCCCCCCCCCCACCCCCCGCCCCGTGTCTTGCGTCCATTGGTTAATCTTATATGCATGCATATAAGTCCTTCGGTTGATCTCTTAATCCCCCCCCCAAACCCTCCCAAGACTTCCCACTGTAGTTTGACAGTCTGTTCAATGTTGCTCTGCCTCTGTATCTACTCCTGTTCATCAGTCTATACTGGTCCCCTTTGTCTGTCCCAACCTCACTGGAGTAGTCTCAACCTCACCAGGGCCGTCTGAGCCTCACCAGGGCCGTTACAGCCTCACCAGGGTCGTCCTGACCTCACCGGGGCTGTTTCAACCTCACCGGGGCCGTCTCAACTCACAGGGGCCGTCCCGACCTCACAGGGGCTGTTTCAACCTCACCGGAGCCGTCCCTACCTCACAGGGGTCGTTGCAACCTCACCGGGGCTGTCCCTACCTCACCGGGGCCATTTCAACCTCACCGGGGCCGTCCCTACCTCACGGGGGCCGTTTCAACCTCACTGGGGCCGTCCCTACCACACTGGGGCAGTTTCAACCTCACCGGGGCCATCCCTACCTCACGGGGGCCGTTTCAACCTCACCAGGGCCGTCCCTACCACACCGGGACAGTTTCAACCTCACCGGGGCCGTTTCAACCTCACAGGGGCTGTTTCAACCTCACAGGGGCCGTTTCAACCTCACCGGGGCCGTCCCTACCTCACGGGGGCCGTTTCAACCTCACTGGGGCCGTCCCGACCTCACCAGGGCCGTTTCAACCTCACCGGGGTCATCCCTACCACACTGGGGCAGTTTCAACCTCACCGGGGCCGTCCCTACCACACCGGGGCCGTCCCGACCTCACCGGGGCCGTATCGTTCTCACCGGGGCTGTCCCAACCTCACCGGGGCCATCCCAGCCTTACCCGGGAAACAGGAAGTTTGGTCCTCTGTCCCCTGCCAGCGGCTCCCCACCAGACAAAATCTCCAGGTGTTCCTGTTGGCTGAACATCCAGCACTCCTGCTCAGATCATGCCCTCCACCAAGTGCACAGACTGCCTGTCTACCGTCCCCCAGCGCCCCATGCAAGACTGGAACCGGTGGGCATGTTTGTGCGCCTGCTGGTACAGTGGTTCGACAGCGCCGGCCCAGCCGGGCCCAGCCCCGGCCTGCCCCGGACCCGACTCCGCCCCCCCCCCCCCCCCCCCCCCCCCCGATTGCAAGGAGCTGAAATCTGCAGCCTGCTGGGATGGGCTCTGTACTTGGTGTCTCTGCACATCCTACTCAGTCTCAATGTTCTTTCTCTCCTTCCAGTTGTAGAGCTTCCACTGGGCCAACTTTCCCATGGTTCTGTATGATAGGTGTTTGTCCGATAGTTGGTAGTTTCGATGTTGTTGTGTGAGGTAGCACGCACAGGTCTCTTCCTTAGCCGCCATCCTGGTTCTCCTGGGTCTGCTTCTTGAGTGTGTCTCCCATGGCTGCAAGCAGTTGAAGTCTGCAATTTGTTGGGTTAGGCTGCAAAAGCGCAGGTGGGTCTTTTTGTGCACCGGGCACAGCTTGGATGGGGATGTAAATTGATTAAGGCTGAGTCTCAGGGAGTCGCCTTGGCAGAGCAAATAGCACTGGCTGGGTCTCCGCCGCCCCTTGCCTCTCCGCCGGGGCTTAGTGTCCCCGAGTGCCTGCGAGCAGCTGTGCGACAGAGCCTCCCTCGCTTTCTGATGGCTGCAAGGTCGTGCTGCCTCTCCCCCATAGGGTCTGGTGCCTCATGATCCCGCCCGAACCAGCTCAGTGGATTTGAAAGTTTGCAAAAGCAAAGGCGTTTCTACTTGTGAGTCTGGCACAGCCCAGATGGGAATGTAAATTGCTTAGGGTGGGGTCACAGGGAGTCGCCGGGGCAGAGTCTCAGTGGCCCCTTGCCTATCCAGGACACCAGGACTTTGCGTCCCCCAGTGCCGGCGAGCATCCGCGCGCCAGAGCCTCCCTCGCTTTCTGACCGCTGGAAGGCCATGCCTTCTCTCGCCTTGGGGCCTGGGGCCTCAGAGACCCGCCCGAACCAGCTCAGTGGATTTGAGAGTTTGTAAAAGCACAGTCATTCCCTCTTGTGCCTCTGGCACAGCCCGGATGTTAGGGCGGGGTCTCAGGGAGTTGCCAGCGCGGAGGAAACAGCGATGGTGGCGTCTCCACGCCCCTCGCCTCCCCGGGACACCAGGACTTCTTGTCCCTCAGTGCCGACGAGCAGCTGCGCGTCAGAGCTTCCCTCGCTCTCCGACCACTGCAAGGCCGTGGCTGCCTCTCGCTGTGGAATCTGGGGCCTCAGAGACCCGCCCCGAGCACGCCCAGAGGATTCGAGGGTTTGTAACCGCTTCTGATTGAAAAAAAAAACCGCGAATCCATTTGCAGCCCGCCTGGCATGTGACTGCGTACCTCTGTTTTTGGTGCCTCCGTAGCTCCCACTCAGTCTTACTGCGCTTCTTTCTTTTCTTCCAGTTGTAGATCTCCCACTGGGCCAACTTCCCCATGGTTCTGAGTGGTGGTTGTTTGCCTCATAGTTGGTCGTTTCAATGATGCTGTGAGAGCAGCACGCACAGGTCCACTCCCTACGCCGCCATCTTGGTTCCTCCTAAATCTCACCATTAATGAGACACCATAACTAAAAAGAGAGCTACTTTTACTTGAAATGTATGCATGGCAGTATTGGCCAGCATCTGGAAAGCAACCAAATTTGTTGCTCTGTTTAAAAGAAAGAAAAAAGTTTTTAAAACAAACTCCCTAAATATAGCTTAAAGTGAAAGGGCGAGGGCTAGGCCCTCCACCTTGCCCCAGGGTAAAGGCTACGCCCTCCACCTTCCCCCAGGGTAAGGGCTATGTCCTCCATCTTACCTTGGCCACGTGTTGGGCAAGGAGCTTCTTCACGGAAGTCTAAGACTCTGCTAGCCACACCCAGGAACAGGACATCGACTTGTGCCTGGCCAAGCGGCAAAGCACAGTCCTTTCTCCTCCCTTACTCCAACCCCCCCTATATAACCGGTCTCTGGGCGGGGTTGGCCTCTCTCAGCCACTTGGCCTGCCGTTGTGTCGGTGAGTCTGGTGGACGGGAGCCGAGCTAGCTCGAAATACAGATTCTTATGCTTTTGCATCGATTGGCTGGCTCCCTGATGTGGTTTCTTGGGAATCTTGAAATCTGGGCATAACAAAAGACTACTCTGGGAGGAAATAAAGGGAAATGCCCTTCAAATATTTAGAAACTTTAATTAAAAGTCAATGTATTAGATCTTAAAAAATAAAAATGCAAAAAGAATTGCCTTAAAATCTTAAATGACTTTTTAGAAGTTATTAAAGGACATTAATTAGTTAAGGCCCTATCTAAAAATCTCTATGGAAGAAATGACAAATTTGTTACTCAATTAAAATGACTCAGTGACACAAGCTGTCATTTCCAGCAATCTTGTAAAAAGTGGAAAATACAGCACATTACAGGAAAGCATATAATTCCCAAGGACAGGCAATTATAGAACGCCAACATCAACGGCTAAAATCCCAACTTGAAAAACAAAAAGGGGGGATAATGGAGAAATCGCCTGTAAGCAGACTACACCAAGCCATAATTACTTTAAATTTTTTCATTTGTAATGCCGATGGCAAGACACCCATGGAATTATACTGGTGTCAGAATAAGCCAAAGGAAAATGGTCTAGTTAAATGGAAAGATCCTGAGTCTGGTTTATGGAAAGGCCCTGACCCCCTGTTAACATTTGGTCGAGGATATGCTTGTGTATTTCCAGAAAACTTCTCCAAGCCCATGTGGATTCATTCCCACAAGAAATATTAAACTTCAACATGGATCTGAGGGAGGAACTGGCCAGATTAATTAAGACCCTGCTTCTGGAGACGCACCTTGCAGTTGCAGACAATCGACTACCTGAACCACAGATAGCAGCAGCCCCAAGCAAACCACTGAAGATAAGGAGTGGGAGGAGAATGAGAAGGATGACAAACAGCCCAGAGGTGACCTGGGGCATGGTGAAGAAGACATCCAGAAAGCTGAGCGAATTTGTGAGAAGACCAAAATCCTAAGAACGCCTGAGAATGTCTTTCTTGCCATGCTAGCAGTCACCAGCTGTGCGGTAATACTACCGGGGCAAATGGGGAATTATATTGGACTTATGTTCCTGACCCTCCATGGGTAAGAACCCTTACGTGGGCTGATCCCCTGCCTAATGTAGTCACCAATAATTCCAAACACCTTGGTTATCCAGGAGGACCACGGGTAGGACAAGGAAATATATGGGCAAAGTATAATTACACGCATGTCACCACTAGCTTCCCTTTTGTATGACACAGAATCAAACTACTGCTCCTTTGTGTGTAGAATTAAAGAGTGGCTTCTGGCTAGCATGGACACCAAAGAAGGGGGAAGCAAAAGCCCAAATACATCTACTATCACTACTTGCTCCAGGGAGAGGTACAGAAAATGTAACATTACTAAGACATCCCCCCCACTGAGACATTATGTAAAAAGTTTTATGAATGGCACCCCACTGAGGAAGAAACTAATTGACAAGACTTATTGTGACCACCCCACCAGCAGCAAACTTAATAACAGTGTATGCCGGAAGCCGGTCCATCCTTGCTGCTTGACACAGTCGCTGCAGGAAAGAAACATCTGCACAGCATATGTTTCAAGGGACCTGGCATATATAGCATATTGTTCTTAATATCTTTGCTCTCCTTAGTGCCATGTGTTTTAAACAAGGTCACCTCTCTGAGAAAGGTTGTTTCCCCAGGTGGGGATTTTTCCCTGAGGTTAGGGAGGGGATACAACCCCTTAATTAAGTGCTAGGCGGGTAGTTAAGCTACATAATCTTTTACTCCCTGGAATGGAGATAAGAAACGCCCTAACCTTTGTAATAGAAATTGACAGGATTAAAATCAGCTGGTATAAATACAGATGTAACAAGACAATAAACATCAGATCCTCATCAGATCCTAACCAGAGCTTGGCTGGAGTTCCTAATCAGAACTTTGGCTGGAGATCCTGGCTAGAGGTCCTGACTAGGCTGCTGATCAACTGAAGGCTGTGTTCGTGTCATTCCTTCTTCGCCGACTCCGTCCACACCTTTGGGGACCCCTGGACTCGCTGGGATTGGACCCCAGCAAGTGTATAGTAACAATCACATCCTAAAATGGAAGGGGACCACATCCTATCTATATGTTGAAGCTAATCACTCCATCTCATGGTATGGAGGAGGATTTGTTGGATCTCAATTACAACATGACAATTGGCCCCTACAAAATACGTAATGGAAATTAGCTGCTGCACTTGCACCTATAAAATGGTATAGTTTTACCTATAGCTCAGATAATTCCATTCATACCTTATGGGGAACTCCCAGTAAGACAGTATTTGCCACCACTTGTGTATTTGATCCTTTTGTACTTCTTTCAGGCCCCATTCAGATGTGCCTTAAAGCAACAAGCCATCTGTATGAGGTGTTATGCACAAGCTGCACACTATCCCATTCTATTAATTCTACATTCCAAAAAGATTCCCTCATGATTTTAAAACAACCTGCTTTCTCTTGGGTTCCTACTAACCTAACCGAGCCTTGGGAATCTCATCAAACCTATCAACTGTTACATGACCTAGTAAAAATCATAAAACAACAAAAAAGGTTTCTTGGAATGTTAATAGCAGGACTCTTTGCTCTTGTAATGTTACTTACTTCTGTGGGAATTGCTGCTTCATCCATGGTACAAACTGTTCAAACTTCTCAGTTTGTATAACCAATTAAGGAAAATGTAACTAAGATCTTGTCTATACAAAAAAGAATTGTCAGCCAGTTTTAGATAGAATTATCTACAGTCTTATGGATGGGTGATAAAATCCACAGCTTAGAGCAAAGAATATCTTTGCAGTGTCACTATAATTTTTCCCAGATTTGTGTTACCCCCATTCCCTATAATAGTACCTTACACCCTTGACAATCAATGAAAAAATCACCTTTTTGGTGCTTGGGGTAAAGGTAACACAACCCTTGATATTTTAGAATTACAACAGCATATTGTACAATTATCCCAGGCAAACTTACAAACTAATTCCTTAGATGCCTGGCAGCAATTTAAAAAGGACATGGAAGAATTTAATCCCTTCCACTGGATCTCCTTACATTTGCCTCTTAGTTTAACCACTATTGCCTGTCTCATTCTTGTTCTTATATGTTTATTTCTAGTCTACAGATGTGAAATGAAGAGTCTTAAAAGGACTTGAACCCTTCAGGCGGCATACACTTTTCAAGATTTATTAAGGGAACAAAAAGGGGGAGATGCTGGAAGCTATCCATTGTTTACACAATCATGAAAGTGCAAACAGGGAACCCAGAAGGCTGATGGGCCTTGAGCTTTGGCAAGGGCTAAAGCTATGCAGTGACTATTCTGTCGAGACAATGGTGGCTCAAGCAATTTCCTGACCTAATAGTCTCAAAGTAAATTTTTACTAATATTTACTCACCTTTAACATAGTCTGTCTGCTACCGGATTGCCTGTCTGCCTGCCTGACTAAGGGCAAGATGTGTATCAAAAATTGAATAAAAAGCTAACAGGCCCTGGGCACCAGTCAAGCCTTTCCACTAGAGAAAGACTCTCTGCCTGGCCCCCCATGATTTCCAAATTCATATTTCTTGTCTAGTGTATTCATTTGTGCGCGGCCCTTCTCCAGGTCCTGAACCCTAGCTGTGCAGGTTGTGGCTTTTACACTGGTGATTCCTTGAGACCCCACTCCATCCAATTTGCAGCCATACCCAAGTGTTTGCAGTGGCTTTTCCATATGAATAACCTGTCCTGGCTTGGGCTTCAGAACTTCCTAAAACCTCTCAAACAAACAGCAGTTGGCATCAGCATGCCCCAAACCTATCAATAAGCAGCCCAAGCACCAAGACCTAGCACTAACACCAGCCTGCCTTGGTTCACTGCTTGCCCTCACCTGGGCACTTCCAAGCCCAACACAAGCAGCAGACATTTGCAAATAGCTCTGTAGCTCCTGCTGGGTGGCCTCAGGTAGTGGCTGACTTTGCACCACCCAAAAGGCCCCAGAGCCAGTGCACTTGATCGGAAGCTTCAGACCATACCAGATTACAGCTCTTCAAATCCACAAGCAACACACTCAAAGGGCAGATTCAGTGAGCACCAAAACCCCACTGAAGTAAGTCCTACCCAATAGGAGTGTCTCCTGCACAGTAGCTCTTCTACTATGGTTGCAGCTAATCCTCACTGCCAATTGGCCTGGAGGTCAATTCTTCCCAGTAACACCAACAGCAATCAAGGCTCAACTACAACAAGACTGTGCACATAGCCCACACAAGGACATACCTAAAGTGCTCAGTTCAAGTGACTGAGGAGGCTGAGTCATTGGACCCTATAGGACACCTACTGAACCAGTATTACATGAACTGTTGAAGGGTATTCTTTAAGAAGAGGAAGAAGAAGAAGAAAAGATAAAAAATATGGACAATAAAATGGCAATAAATAGATGTCTTTCAGCAATTGAATCTAAAAATCAAAATAAGCCTGATGGGTGTGGCTCAGTGGCTGAGTGTCAACCTATGAACCAGGAGAACATGGTTCCATTCCCAGTCAGGGCACATGCCTGGGTTTCAGGCTCGATCCCCAGTGAGGGGAGTGCAGGAGACAGCCCATCAATGATTCTCTCTCATCTGATGTTTCTATCTCTCTCCTTCTCCTTTCCTCTCTGAAATCAATTTATACACACACACACACACACACACACACACACACTAGAGGCCCGGTGAATGAAAATTCATGCACTGGAGGAGGGGGGTCCCTCAGCCCGGCCTGCCCCTCTCACAGTTCAGGAGCCCTCAGGGGCAGGAGGCAACCCTTCGATCAGAGGAAGGTGATGCCCCATCACACCTCTGCTGCTGCCACTGCCAGCAGCTCAAGCCTTGGCCGGCCCTGGTTACCTGAGCCTTGGGCGGCCCTAGGGAGGCTGGGCAGCTACCATCTGAGGCTTGCCTGAACCTTGGGCCGGCCCTGGGTGACTGGGGGGGCTGAAGGGACTGGCGGACTTCGGAGGCAGGTGTACGGAGCAGCTGGGCCTATCTGGGGGCAGGCCTGGCCTTACTGCATGCCTGCTGCCTCAGTGGGGCTGAGGGGACTGGGTACCACCATCTTGTGGCTCTGGGAACCACCATCTTTGAGGGCATGGCAGTAATTAGCATATTCCCTCCTTATTGGCTGTGGGCACCACCATCTTTGAAGGTGGGGCAGTCAATCAGCATATTCCCTCCTTATTGGCTTTGGGCACCACCATCTTTGTGATGGCATGAGGGTCAATTAGCATATTCCTTATTTATTTATTTATTTATTTATTTATTTATTTTTCGAATTAAAGAGTCACATTTATTGCAATTCGGGACTATGAGGGGCCATTTTGCTTTCCCAAATCTCATAGTAGTAAGATGGTGGCAAAACCAGACTTATATAGGCAAAGATCACAAAGGTATTGATTACATCTCAAGGTTTGGAATGAGGAACCTGGTTTGCAAAAGAGTAGTTTACAGAAGCAGAAGCAGCATGTTATCTAAATTACAGTTTTGGGTCTCTGGATCACTGAATCAACAGAAAGACATTATCTAGAGCCCTCGGGTCTGGAATGAGGAACCTGGGTTAAACTTAGTCATGTTATCTATACAGTTTTGGGTCTCTGGAACACTGAGTCAACAGGGACACATTAACTGGAGCCCTCTGACCTTGGGATAACTGTGCTGTCCTTCCCAGATAAAGGAAAATGTGCTTTCTAAGACTAGTATGACCACTACAAATGGGATTTCACAATATTAGATAGGATATATGACAAGGAATCTAATAAGCAAAATAAACTGATGAATAAAATAGAACCAGAAGCATGGAAACATGGAACAGACTAATGAATCTCAGAGGGAAAGGGTGTCTGTGTGTGGGAAGAGATTAAGCAAGGATCATACATGCATGTATGCATTACCTATGGACACAAACAACAGGGTAGTGAAGACCTGGGGCAGGGTGGGACCCAGGCAGAGGGGAGCAATGGGAGGGTAAAGGGAGACATCTGTAATACTCTCAACAATAAAAATTTTAAAAAATAATGATACTAAAAATATAACATTTAGTATCTAATAAAAGTCATAGAATGATACATTCACTTTAGTGTCATTTATGTAAAGTTAAAATACTAAATAATTCTGCATATTGTGTAATGGTATAAACCTATGTACTATAAACACCAAATTTATGAGATTAGTTGCCTCAAGGAGAAAGGGAGGAGGCGATTGTTGAGGAAGGGTGTACACCTGGCTTCATTTATATGTGTGACATCTTATTTCTAAGGAAACTGGTACATATTCTAGTGCACATTACTGCCGGGGTGACCGGTACACCCTGAGCAATGTTGGAATGATTACTCTGATACATGTTTCTGTGAAAGAGAGGGCTAAGGGACTGCTTGGCTATAGGAACCAAACAGCCCCATTCACCTGCCTCCTTAGGCTTTTATTGTAACAACAGCTTGAACTAAAATTAACTATTAGATACTATCAGCAGGGTAAGTATCCTTGAAAAGACACATGGGTCTGTAGTGTCCTTTGAGCAAGGACATCTGAAGGCTAAGCATAAAGACTCCAGTAAACACCCAGGGGTTCAGACTTGTTTGGACAAGTCAAAGCAGGGGCAGCCGCCTTCAGCCAACTCCTGTCCCATGCCTTCACCACCCTATTGTTTGTGTCCATAGGTAATACATATATGCATATGTTCTTATTTATTTATTGTTGACACTATTACAGATGTCCCACATTCACCCCTCCCTTCCCCCCGCCTTTCCTCTGAGATTTGTCAGTTTGTTTCATGTTTTCATGTCTCTGGTTCTATTTTATTCATCAGCTTATTTTGTTCATTAGATTCCTTGTTTGTTTATTTTGATTTTTAGATACAATTGTTGATAGCTATGTATTTATTATCATTTTATTGTTTTTCTTCTTCTTCTTCTTCTTCTTCTTCTTCTTCTTCTTCTTCTTTTGCTTCTTCTTTTTCTTCTTCTTTTTCTTCTTCTTCTTCTTCTTCTTCTTCTTCTTCTTCTTCTTCTTCTTCTTCTTCTTCCTCTTCTTCTTTCTCTTCTTCCTCTTCTCCCTCATCTTAAAGAATGCTCAATATCCCTAATTGTCAGAGAAATGCAAATTGAAACCACAATGATATATCACCTCACACCTGTCAGAATGATTATCATCAGTAAATCCATAATCAGCAAGTGCTGGTGAGGATGTGGAGAAAAGGGAACCCTGGTGTACTATTGGTGTGAATGGAAATTGGTGCAGCCACTATGGAAAACAGTCTGGAGGGGCCCCCTAAAACTAAAAATGAAACTGCTTTATCACCCAGAAAATCCAATTCTGGGTGTACATCCAAAGAAACCCAAAACACCAATTTGAAAGAAATGCACCCCTATATTCATTGCAGTGTCATTTACAATAGTCAAGATTAGGAAGCAATCCAAGTTCCCATCAACAGAGGAGTGGATAAAAAGTGGTGATACATATACTCAATGGAATATTACTTGGTCCTAAAGATAATTAAATCTTGCCATTTTCAGAAGCATGGATGGACCCAGAGAGTATTATGTTGAGTTAAGACAAATACCATATGATTTCACTTATCTAGAATCTAAAGAATAAAATAAACAAACAAACAAGTTAGAAACATAGATACAGAGAGTAGACTGATAGCTGCCAGAAGGGAGAGGGGTTGGGAGACTTGGTGAAAAGGGTGATGGGATTGAGAGGTATAAATTGGTAGTTACCAAATAGTCACAGGGATGTAGGGTACAGCAGAGGGAATATCGTCAATAATACTGTAATAAATATGTAGATGCAAGGTGGGTACTGGAATACTGGGTCAATCACTTTGTAAAGTATATGATTGTCTAACCCAGAGGTGGGAAAGCCAAGGGCCATTTGGATATTTATAACATGATTTGCTTAATATAATTCACTTAATATAAATGTATGTTGCTATGAAAAACGCTCCTAGATTTATTGAATTTTGAGTCCCACCTAAGGTTGCCTTGGCAGGGCCAGACATTCTCCACCTCTGGACTCTAACCATTATGCTGTATACCTGAAACTGATATAAAATAATATTAAATGTAATATTTTTAATTGAAAAATAAAATTTAAATTATAAAAAGGTTGCCCAACTTTTAATAAGGTTTATTTTATTTATTTATTTGCATAGACATTTAATATATTGTGGATATTTTTCTTGTGTGGTTTTTGTTGCAAATATTCTTCCCTCATTGTTTTTTGTATCTAGTTTTTTTAAAAAAATATATTTTATTGATTTTTTACAGAGAGGAGGGGAGAGGGACAGAGAGTTAGAAACATCGATGAGAGAGAAACATCGATCAGCTGCCTCTTGCACGCCCCCCACTGGGGATGTGCCCGCAACCAAGGCACATGCCCTTGACCGGAATTGAACCTGGGACCCTTGAGTCCACAGGCCGACGCTCTATGCGCTGAGCCAAACGAGTCAGGGCTGTATCTAGTTTTTAAATGTCTCTTTGATGGACAAAAATTTTCTATTTTTAAAGGTTTATTATAATGAAGTCAAAGCACCTGTTTTTTTCCTCTTTTGTCATTTCTTTTGCTGTGTTTATGCTTACAAAGTACTCCCCAAAGTCAAGATAAGATAATCATATATTTATTTAGCTATTGGCTTCATTTTTAAAATCAAACTTTTTAATCCATCTGAAATAAATTACTGTAGGAAGTGAAGGATTT
This sequence comes from Myotis yumanensis, assembly GCF_028538775.1. Classification (NCBI taxonomy): domain Eukaryota; kingdom Metazoa; phylum Chordata; class Mammalia; order Chiroptera; family Vespertilionidae; genus Myotis; species Myotis yumanensis. Next base: position 125,423,932 of record NW_027223754.1, on the reverse strand, counting down.
AACTTCATTATTGCCCCCCCCACCCCGCCCCCTTCCCCCCCCCACACACATTGTCCTCACATACATTAATGGCTCTTTCATTGCCCATTGTATCTGATGCTGTGGAACTCTGCCCACATTCATCCATGGGAGGCCCTTGTCTTATTTACAGTTTCTACTTTAATCATTGATCCCACTCCCATGTTTTATGCTCTATAAATGCAGACCATAATGTTTTGTATAGGTCTTCAAAATATATATGCATCCCTATAAAATATGTATTATTTGTCGTGTGTGCTTAAAATGTGTATTCAATATAAAATCCCACAGACCATTGTTTTCTACTTGATCAGGCTTGCTAGAGTTCATCTTTTCAAATAATCTGTCGTTGGCTTATTAGTCTTCTCTGTTTTATTTCTGTCCCTACCTTTTTATTTCTTTTCCTTATTTTTCATTAGGTTTGTTCTACAACAGTCAAGACTCTCTCATGGAAGTAATGTGCTAACTGTGTTAATGTCCTAGGGCTGCCGTTATAACGCACTACAAATGGGGTGGCTTAGAACAACAGAAGTGTATTCTCTGTCTGTTCTGGAGGCTAGAAGTCTAAAATCAAGTTGTGGGCAGGACCATGCTGCCTCCAGGCCATAAGGAAGACTCCTTCTTCTAACTTCTGGTGGTTGCTGGTAATTCTTGGTATTTCTTGGCTTATAGTTGCATCACTCCAATCTTTGCCTTCAACATCACATGTCCACGTTCCCTCTGTGTCCAAATTTCTTTCTTATAAGGACAACTGTCATGGAATCAGGGCCCACCTCATTCAGTATGATTTTATTTTAGCAAAGAACCTGTTTCCAAAGTTTACATTCACGGGTTTGGGGTAGATACGAATTTTGAAAGGAGGGGAATATAATTCAACCCAGTATAATAAGTCTCTCTCTTTTCATGTCTTTGTGGCTGTTGGGAAGGGGATGTAAACATACTTTTTTAACCATCATATTTTTGAATAGATAATCTATACCAGCGGTTCTCAATCTGTGGGTCACGACCCCTTTGGTGGTCGAACGGCCCTTTCACAGGGGTCACCTAAGACCATCCTGCATATCAGATATTTACATTATGATTCATAACAGTGGAAACATTACAGTTATGATGTAGCAATGAAAATAATTTTATGGTTGGGTCAAAACATGAGGAACTGTATTTAAAGGGCCAGAAGGTTGAGAACCACTGATCTATATTAATAAAATGGTAATATGCTAATTAGACTGGATAGACCGGATGTCTTCCAGACGTCCTTCTGGACGTCCTTCCGGACAAAGCCATGGTGGCAGGGCTGAGGCAGAGGCTGTTAGGGGTGATCAGGTCAGCAGGGGAGCAGTTAGGGGCATCAGGCAGGCAGGCAGAAGTGGTTAAGGGCAATCAGGCAGGCAGGCAGGTGAGCAGTTAGGGGCCAGCGGTCCCGGATTGTGAGAGGGATGTCCAACAGCCCCAAGGGATCCCAAATTGGAGAGGGTGCAGGCCGGGCTGAGGGACACCCTCCCCCCCCCACATGAATTTTGTGCACCAGGCCTCTAGTTAAATATAAAAGGAATGGTTTTTGTTTTTTTGTTTGTTTGTTTGTTTGTTTGTTTGTTTTTAGATAATGAAAGTGTTAAGACTCCACCAGATTTCTGCTGAGCTCTCATGTTAGCAAACATGAAATTCTCAGACATAAATTATTCTCTAGGTTGGCACACTGAAGTGAGTTCCTAGGCTTACCAGCGAAGACAAGTAAATTAAGTTTAACGTGAGCTAATAGGAGGGTGCAGCATTGGGTTGAGCAGACCCAGGCATTTGGAATCAACACCTCTGGTAACGAAGGGGCAACTATGGGAAGAGGGACTCCAAGAGATGGGGTTGTCGTTATCTCAGTTTTTGTAACCATTCATTCTGCCTCCAGGCAGAGAGAGTAACTGGAGGTTGAGAGTAGTGTTAAAAACACTAGCTATGGACTTCTAAGTAAGCATCTTCTTGTAGTTGAGCCTCCATATTTCATCTGGAAAATGAGGCCATAATACTAACCTCAAAATGTTGTTATTAAAAGTCTACAAGATAATATATTGAGAGTTTCAAATACTGTTCCTGGCCCATAGTAGGTGTTCGATAAATGTTAGTTCCTTCTCCCAAACACTCCTCGATCATTTCCGTTTCCATTGGAAAGTTAAAAACATGGGGCAAGAGAATCGATGCTATAACTTTCAGGGAATGTAAATGTCTTGATATTTTGTTATAGGCACATCTCACCAAGACCAGAGAGGTGTTACCGGACGGTCCTGAGTCAGTTGTTTCCGACCTCGATCCTTGTCTTCTCATGTAAATGAATTATATGAGAGACCTTGACTGTGTTGTGAAAAGCCAATCTATTAAAGCAATTAAAGCATGCACCTTAATTGAAAACGCAAAGCAAGCAAACCCATACATCTGACAGAAAGTGCAGACGGGCTATCAGCTAATCTGAAAAGCAGGATGGGTGGGGGTCCGAGGCATTATATACCCTCCTGTCTATGGGTCTCAAAATTCCTCTGCTGACTATTTCGGTACAGATTAATTCTCAAGGTCCCGTTTTTTACTTTGTTGTGACTTTCCCAGAATTCATGAGAAGCACCTGTCAACTTTAACCTTGCCAAGTCTTAGGACTGCTGGCTTCTCTGTTTAGGGAGTAAAAACTCTTTTTACTTTCCCCTTTTCCTCTTTCCCCCCTCCCTTTCTGCATTCCCTCATTAGGGAAGTTTTTAAACCATTTGCTCTGATGTCTTTGGCAGGGGAAGATAATGGTTTGTTAGTTACAAGCTGGCTGCAAGCTGCCCACACTGGCCTTGTTTTAACTTTCCTGCCTCAGTTTCCCTATTCCTCCTGGCCTGGAATCCTGTAACAATTTTATTTACAATTATGTTTCTACTCACAGTGGGGCCTTGACTTACGAGTGTCCGACTAATGAGTTTTTTGAGATACGAGCTATCTCTCGGCCGATTTTTTGCTTTGAGTTGCGAGCTAAAATTCGGGTTACGAGCCAGCTTCAGATACCCCACCGCTAGTTGGCGCAGCGAACGTCACAGTGAACGCCACAACATCAGCCCAGTATCACGTGTCTTATTCGTTCACTGTTGATTTGACATATGAGTAATTTGAGTTACGAGCTCCGTCATGGAACGAATTAAACTCGCAAGTCAAGGCCCCACTGTATATTGCATCTATGTTTCTTTACGTTATTATTGCAAGTCAGGGGCACAATGTGCAATTAAATTTGTGTGTGGGTATCTGAAATTCAAAGACAGCCAACCAAGGAAAACATGCCTCACTCTTTCACCCTTGCTCCTCCATCTTTTCCTTTCCCAGGCTGTCTCCTTTTGCCATCTGCTCTGGCCCTACAGTGTGAGCAGGTCCATGTAGAGGGCCCTTGTATAGAAACATTTGTTGCTTTTATCCCAAGAGTTACATGGTGCATTTTCTTTATGTGTTCCTGTTGTTCTTTCACCCTTCTTTTGCACATTTGCAAAACAGCTGCTACAGTTAGCTCTCTCAGTACTCTTGTGAATATGGGGATCCCTTCTTTTGTCAAAATCTTTGCAGCTGGTTCCTGGCTAGTATTTTGTAATCCATTCTGAAAAAAATGTATTAGCCCCCTCATTTTTCATATCAGTTGAGTTTTGCATCTTAGAGATAATAGTGAGTAAAGGTCAAGGCTTGGCTGGACTATCTATTTCCTTTTTACATGTGTCTTTCAGATGCCTAAGGCTAATAGAAACTGACTAGTAATTCTTTTCTGCTTGCTATTATGATTTTCCTCAAAGATGCCATTATTTATTCCACTTCTAAGCATTGATTTGTCCTTGGATTTATATGATTTATCCTTCTAATATGTCTGGGTGTTTCCTAAGTTTTTTTCTTTTTTTTTTTTAAAATTTCTTTGTGAATCATTCTTAAGGAGTTTCAGACTTGAATGGGTACAAGACTTTTCCGTTTCATAGACCAAAAAAAAAGAAAACAAAAAACTCAAGGATTGAAATCATGTTGCCAACACTTTATTTTTCTAGGAAGAAAAAAGAATACCGTTTTCTATGATCATTGCATAAAAGGACACTTTCATGTCAAAGCAAGCAAGGAAGTAATCTTGCAAGAAAGGACAGCCCTTTAAGTGGAAGGCATTTAAAAAGAAAACCTTGCTACATTGTCCTTTTTCTCCTTTTGTCTGGGATCAGTGAAAATTTCTGCAAAGACATGTGGAACCATTCACTGCCTTAAGGTCTCTATCCATATCCTGTTACCAGTTTGCTTTGGGCATTTTCTATCTTTATTTTGCTCCTACCTGGCACTTTCCCCTCCTGCTCCAGCAGCATTCAGAGACCTTTCCCTCCAGCGAAGTCTTCCCTGCCACACGGGAGCGCCTTGCTCATCAATTCTGTTAGACTGGATGGCAAAGGAGCCAGTGGTAGAGAGAGCCCAGCAGAGGTGGCAGCTGTTAGCTCTGAGGAAACCAAGCAGCTGTTTGCTGTCATTCCAGAGCCATCTCATCATTTATTGTGCACAAAGGTGGCTTTGCAGTTCTTCATCCTTGTTCTCACTCAGGCTAGAAGAACCCAGTGCCTTTCATCTTGGTGCCATCACTCAAGGTCTTTGCCATCTGTCATGCTTTCCTTCAGGGTTTTTAAATAAGTTTTTGTGTGATAGTCTGGAGTGAGTTCCAATGTCGAGCACCTGTCCGTGGGACAAGAATTCCTACCCTTTCGGGTTTGATCAGATTTTCTTTCTGAATTCCAAGCACAGTCTCTGCAAAACAGAAGATGAAGTGTCTGGTGTGCCTGAGCTCTGCACGTTTTATTCCATTTCCATCTACCCCTTCTCCAGAGAGTTGGTGGCTTCGTGCTGTCATTCACTCTTCCTCTAGAGTGCAAGTACCTGACAAAACTGCTCACAGTAAGCGGTTAGGAGTGTAACTTTCTCCCTCCTAGAGGTTTCAACACACAATGGAGTGGAAAGAGAGCTCAGCTTTGGAGTGTGAAGGATTTAATTCCAGCCCTGGCTGACTTGTTGCTACGGGACTTGGGCAATTGATATAATTTCTCTGAGACTGCTTTTTCACCAACAAACTAAGAATGACAATAATATCTGTCCCACAGGCTTGAAGTAAAAATTAAGTGAGATCGTGAATGATCAAAATGCTTTATGACCTGAAAAGTGTTTTGATTATTTGCTAATCTTTTTCTTGAGTTGTAAATAGTAGAAACCTACCTGAGCTAACTTGAGTAGGGATATTGGGTTGGACCAACCAAGTCTCAGATAAGGTCAAATAGAAATGTTTTCTTTCTCTACATATGACAGGTCCTTCTAGTGGTCACCAATAATCTGGTTCTGCTCTTCTTCACCAAGTGAAGTCATATTTCCCAGTCCTGCTTGCATCCAGGTGGAACTATGTGACTGAGTTCTGGCCAATAGGATGTGGAAGGAAGTGACATATCCCTCTTCTAGGCCTGGTTACCAATGTCCCATGTGATATTTCATGTTCTCTCTTTTCAATACTGGGATGGGATGGGATGGGATGCTGTCAGGGTGGATCTTGAAACCACAAGATTGTGGAGACACGAGATGAGATGAAAGGTGCATGGGTCCCCGAGTCACTTGGAGAGAGCTGTGTAGGAGAGCTGCCCAACCAAGAACATTAGTGTTGGACTTTGTGTGAGCAAGAAATAAACTTGAATTCTGTTATGTCACTGAGATTTGGGATTGTTCCTTATAGTAGTTAGTCTGCTCTAACACAATATTGTGAGTGTACTTCTCTCTGCCCTCTGGTAACTAACATAGGGTAATAACATTATATAAATGTTTTGCTGCACACCAGCTTTCTCTACCTTCTTATCCATCATGATGGAAAATGGCCACCAGCAGCTGCAACCACGCTGACCTCTCCTCCATTAAAGAGAACAGCTTGATTGCAACCAAAAGCACTTATTTCATACTAGAGGCCCGGTGTACTGCCTTTTGACCTCATAATCCCCCCTCACCCCCAGCCTGGCAGTTAGGGCATACAGCCAGTCTTTCATTTCAAAAGCCTCCTGGAAAACATGACTAGTTATCCTGTTGTGTTTCTGTAAGTGTCTATGGAGAATGGGGCAGAGTGTTGAGGGTAAAATTATATACTGTTATTTGGAAAGTCTGGGTACTTTAAGAAGGGCTAGAGATAAAATTCAAGGAATAGTTGAATCAATAAAGAGGGAGGGTGGGGGGGTGAAGGTGGGTGGGAAGAGAATAACCAAATAATTTATATGCATAACCCATGGGCACAGACAATAGTGTGCTGCATAGTTGAATCAAAAAAGAGGAAGGTGAGGGTGGAGGGGGTGGAGGGGTGGGTGGGTAGAGGGGAGAGAGAGAACAAAGGAGGGAACATCTGTAATACTTTCCTAATAAAGATAAATTTTTAAAAAAGGTTCATCAAAATAGGCCGAGGTGTTATTAATGTAACTAAGGAGAATGGTTGTTCAGTCAGAGACACTGCACAATTCAAATCTGGGAGGTTGATCTGGTTCTGCTATTATGAAAACACAGGGTGTGCTTTTATAGATCAACATTGTTCTATGCAAATCATACATCATCTTACAGAACTCATTATTCAAAAAATAATATGAAAAGAAATCTTCCTTCCTTTACCTTTGTCTCACAGGATTTCCTCTTAGCTGAAAGGGCTGAAAAGATAGTATTCACACAAATTAATAGGCATGGATTAAAGCTTAGGTCTTTCCCCTGAGGAACACACAGCCTGGAATTAGGCCCTGCGTTTATGAATAATGCAGAGAGACACCAGGGAAAAGGGCAGCATGATTGGTGGGTCTCAAGCCTCACTCCAAGAGACTCTCCTTTACTTAATCCAGACCTAGATTTGTTTACTCAAAAGCTCATTAACCTTTAAGCCTTAGTGTCCTCATCTGAAAATGAGGATAATAATAATTCTGTCTTCGCAGGACTGTTGTGACAATTAGAAGAGATCATGCATTTGAAGTGCTTAGCTAGCATATAGAAAGCACTTGATAAATGCTACTTCTTATTAGTTTTTACCCTCTCTGAATTCTTAAAAAGGCTTTTGGTGGAGTGCTTCAAAATTTAGTAGCTAATTGCATACTGTCGTGGGTAGTTTGCTATAGTTTTTTCTAAGTTAATTGTGTCTTTCTTATGCATCATAGATCTTACGAAGAAGACATGGTGGTAGTAATACCTAAACCTGCTCCTTTACAGTGCGCAAATGTGTCCTCAGATTTTCTCTCCCATGTCTTTATTTTTTTGATTGTATCTTTATTGTTGAAAGTACTACAGATGTCCCCCTTTTTTACCATTGACTCCCTCCATCCCACCCCCAGGCCTTCACTACATGAGTTCTGTATATACATTCTTTGGTTAACCTCTCCCAACCCACCCACCCACCCACCTACCACTCCCTTCATGTTTTTAGAATCTACCATTTGCCCAGCCCATAGCTGAACACGGGTGAAAGCACTCTACAATATGTAATAACTGACTGATGGCTCTTTGTCAGAAAGATGAATTCCTCCCAGAAGTGAATTCAATAATTGTGAATCATAGTGCTTCACTTTGAAGAAAGAGAGCAGTGCATTTAAAAACATCCTAAAAGAAAGCTTCTCACTTTGAGAATGTTTAATCTGCTAGATTAAATAAAAAAGCTTGTGAATCCTTTGCCGGAGCACTTGGTAAAGTTAAAAAGTACCTATGGCACGCTGTCTCTTTTTGAAGAGGACAACACAATACTGTAATGGTACAAGAAAGCCATCACTAAGCAACAGACCAGGTCTGGACTGCACAGGAGTCAACATGCTTCTTTGTTCACTATGATGAAGAATTACTAAATGGAAATGCTTAATAGAATCTTACCTGCAACAATGACACTCATTATTTTTCAAGGCACTGATCAGCAGTTGATAATTAATATTCATAGGAGTCTCTGACAATAGGTCACAATGCTGTTCTCTGAATTAAAGAGCTCAACAAAAAGCTTTGGATATTCATTTTTGTAGAAGGCACAAAGCTGGCATCTGGATTAACTGCCCCCCCCCCCCCCCGCCCCGTATTCTAGGTTTAACGCAGGATTATAAAAATTCATCTCAAATAATTTCAATAGTGGTTAATCTTGACGGAAGTGTGTTTATTGTCTCTATTTATTTATTTAAATTTGAAACAATAGACCCAGACAGCATCACTGACAACCTGTTAGAAACGCAAATTCCAGAGCCCCATCCCAGGCCTGCTGAATCAGAACCTCTGGGAGCAGGACCAGATGCTCAGCTCTCACCAACCACTGGAGATTCAGATGCTCTTTAAAGTTTGAGAATCAGGGTCACTATATGAGATACAAAGGTAAACAGTCGAAGAGTTACATTCAGTTTGGCATTAATGGAACATCTTGAACCATCATTGAACTGTTGTACCATTTTCTTTTTTAAAAAAATCCTCACCCAAGGATATGTTTACTGATTCTGAGAGAGAGAGAGAGAGAGAATCAGCTCCCCTCCTTCCCCCACACCGCTTGATAGGGAATTGAACAGGAAACCTTTTTTGTGTACAAGTCCATGCTCCAACCAACAGAGTCACCTAGGGGACATCTGTAATACTCTCAACAATAAAGATACATTAAAAAAATAAAGACATGGAAGAGAAAATCTGTGGATACTGTACCATTTTGATCTCAGAAAGAAGTATATGTAGTGGAGAAGATTCCTCAAGGTAGCCTTTACTTCCTGCTGATACTGGAGTCATTTATAAACACCTGTCACCAGTTGCATCTGTGACAATCAATTTTTGAAGAGCTCATTTATCAAGAATATATAGTGGATTGTGTGTGTGTGTGTGTGTGTGTGTGTGCTTTCTCGCCAGAGTCATTATGTCCATTGATTATTACATGGGAGATTGGTAACCTGAAAAGATTGAAACAAAATAAAACATAGTGTCTAGAAAAAAACATGGGCTCTTGGTGAAGCAGGAATTTTGGGGGAACACAGGCAGGCTTAGGGATTTTTTAGAATTGGGGTTCATGGAAAAGCATGGGGCTGCAGACTGGGAGAAGGTACATTTCCATAACATAAGGAAGCCAGGTGTATTTCCATAAGACAAGGGAACTGGAAGCAGCCAAGAAAAGTCTATATTTACAAAATAAAGAGAAGGAAGCCCTTCATTCAGATGGCAAAGAAGACAGCCCAAAGAGAATAGGGGAACAATGGGGAAGGAGTGGGGAGAACCTCACATGTCTCATGTTAGGTTCAACCTTTGAGCCCAGGAGTTACTATAGTAACCAGTGTAAAGGAATATTGACCAATCAGAGGGGATATCAGGACACAGGAACTACAGCCTTTATAAGCCTTAGAGAAAAGGGACTCAGTGAGATTCTTCCCTCTCCCTACATGTGAGTCCATTCTGTGGGACTCTTCCCTCTCCCGACTTGGGGGTCTGCACTTGTTCTTCAATAAATCTCCACCTTTGCTATACCACTTTCTGTCCGTGGATTCATTCTTCGATTCCAGTGAACAAAGAATCTGGGTTCCAGTTCAAAAATTCGGTATCATTGGCATTGTTTTGAAAGTTTGAAATCATGTGTATTAACAGGCAAAAATGACTAAAAAAGCCATTGCTCAGTTACATATTAAGAAACAAATTTGGGGAGATTAAACATGGCGGCAGAGGAGGTGGATGCTGCCCGGACATGCTCCCAGGAACAAGCTGGAATTACAACTGAAATATGGAAAGGCTTCCTGAATAATCACCGAAAAACTCACAGGAGAGAACCCTGATACCTGAGGACAGAAGGTAGAGACTGCATAGAGACTGGTAGGAGGGGTGGAGGTGCCAAAGTGTTGGCTGGGTGCCCACAGACAGCAACTGAAGTCCTGGAGAGATATCTCAGCTGTGTGTGGGAGTGAGGGGGTGCCACTGAGAACTCTGTGATCTAATCCCCAAGCTGGGCTTCCCAGCAGAGAACACCAAATCTGAGGAGGGTACCCACATAACATCTAGCTGTGGAAAGCAGTGGGGTGCTGTCTGCCAGGGAGCAGCAGCTGAAAGTATGGGCACCCTCTTGAAGGGCTAATGCACAAAAATTCCCTGTGGAGCCACCCATCTACTGCTCTGGCAGAGGGAGGGTAAAGTGGACTGGAGCTGTGATAGCAGAACCCCGGACTGAGGACTCGGGGGATAAAGCTCAGAAGGCAGACACCCCAAGATTCCTGGGCTGAGTCATTTCCTCACAGAGTAGAGGACATCTTTCCCACATTGACATCTGCCTTGCCTCAGGGGAAGATAGTCAACACACCCTGTTGGAAAACACGTTGCCCTGAGGCCACTTAAGACAGTAAAAGTAACAATTAGCCTTCAGGCCAGTGGTTCTCAACCTTCTGGCCCTTTAAATACAGTTCCTCATGTTGTGACCCAACCATAAAATTATTTTCGTTGCTACTTCATAACTGTAATGTTGCTACTGTTATGAATTGTAATGTAAATATCTGATATGCAGGATGGTCTTAGGCAACCCCTGTGAAAGGGTTGTTCGACCGCCAAAGGGGTCGCGACCCACCGGTTGAGAACCGCTGCTCCAGGTAGAAGCAACCACCCCACCCTGTTGAAAAAACTCTTGCTACACCTGAGGACGATTGCCTGGGAGCAATTCAAGTCAGAATCCTATTAGTCTGTAGACTGAGGCAGTTTCTGGAGGCTTTGAGTCTTTGCCTGATCCAATTAGTCAGAAACAGCCTTTAACACTGTCCTGCACTAGAGATTGAGAGGTTAGAGGATCTACCTAATACATAGTCACAAACCCAAACAAACAACCAAAATGAGGAAACAAAGAAATAATCCCCAAATGAAAGAACAATCGAATTCTCCAGAAGAAGAGGTAAATGAAGCAGAGATAAGAAATTTATCTGAAACAGAGTTCAGAGTAATGATGTTCGAAATGCTCAACAGTATGGAAAAAGATATAGTAACTATGAAAAAGGAACAGTCTGAGATAAAGAATGACATAACACAAATAAAGAACACATTAAAAGGAATACGCAGTAGATTAGGGGAAGCTGAGGATCGAATCAGTGAATTAGAAAACGGAGTTGAAAATATCACTCAATTAGAGAACCAACAAGAAAAAAAAACAATTGAAAAACAGGAGGACAGCTTAAGGGATCTGTGGGACAATGTGAAATGTAACAATATTAGAATAACAGGGATGCCAGAAGAGGCAGAAAAAGAGAAAGGAATAGAGAAAGTGCTTGAAAAAATAATGGTAGAAAACTTCCCTAACCTGGTAAAGGAAAAAGTCACACACTTTCAGGAGGCACAGAGAATCCTGAACAAGAAGAACCCAAACAGACCCACACCCAGACACATCATAATTAAAATGCCAAAAATTAAAGACAAAGAGAAACTCTTAAAGGCAGCAAGAGAAAAGAAAACTGTTACCTACAAAAGAATTTTCATAAGGCTGACACCTGATTTTTCAACGGAAACTCTATAGGCCAGAAGGGAATGGCATGAAGTACTCAAGGTAATGGAAAGCAAGGATCTGAAACCAAGATTACTATATCCTGCAAGGCTATCATTCAAAATAGACGGTCAAATAAAGAGCTTCCCAGACAAAAAAAGGCTAAAGGAGTTCATCACCACCAAGCCTCATTACCAGAAATGCTAAAGGGATTGCTGTAAGGGATTGCTGAAAAGAAGAAACAGAGAGAGAAACCTAGACATACAGAATTAAAATGGCTATAAATAAGTACCTCTCAATAATAACCTGAAATGTAAAAGGATTAAATACTCCAATCAAAAGGCATAGGGTAGCTGAATAGATACAAAAACATAACCCAACTATATGTTGTCTACAAGAGACTCACCTCAAAACAAAAGACACACACAAGATAAAAGTGAAGAGATGGAAAAATTTTTCCATGCAAATGGAAAAGAAAAAAAGCTGGAGCAGCAATATTCATATCCGACAAAATAGACTTCAAAATGAAAGTCATCACAAGAGACAACAAATGTCACCACATATATCCAACAAAAGGATATAACCCTGCTAAACATATATGCACCCAATATAGGTGCACCTAAATAAATAAAAAAGACTTCTAGAGGACTTTAACAGAAAGATTGACAACAATACAGTTATAGTAGGGGACTTTAACACCCCTCTGATTTCGCTGGACAGATCTTCCAGACAAAAACTTAACAAGGAAACAGAGACTCTAAAGGAGACCCTGGATCAGATGGATTTAATAGACATTTATAGAACATTTCACCCCATTGCAGTAGAATACACATTCTTCTCAAATGCACATGGATCATTCACAAATATAGACCACATGTTAGAATACAAAACAAGTCTCTTCAAGTTCAAGAAGATTGAAATCATATCAAGCATCCTCTCAGATCACAGTGGAATGAAATTAGAGATCTACTAAAGTAAAAACACCCCAAAACATTCAAATACATAGAGGCTAAATAGCATGTTATTAAACAACTAGAGGCCCGGTACACAAAAATTTGTGCACTGGGGGTGGGGGGGGGTGGGGTGGGGGGGTCCCTCAGCCCGGCCTGTGCCCTCTCGCAGTCTGGGACCCCTCGGAGGATGACCACCTGCTGGCTTAGGCCCACTCCCTGGGGGACCAGGCCTAAACTTAACAAAAGGAAGATAAACAATCCAATCAAAAAATGGGCAAAGGACCTAAATAGACACTTTTTGAAAGAGGACATAAAGAATGTCAAGAGATATATAAAAACGTGCTCAAAGTCACTAATCATCCAAGAGATGCAAATCAAAATGACAATGAGGATTGATTGGATTGTTTATCTTCCTTTTGTGAAGTTGTATGAGTTTCCTGTGAAATTTGGAGATTAAACCCTTATCAGAGATAACATTGGCAAATATGTTCTCCCATGCAGTAGGCTTTCTTGTTGTTTTGTTGATGGTTTCTTTTGTTGTGCAAAAGCTTTTTGTTTTAATGTAGTCCAATTTGTTTATTTTCTCTTTAGTTTGCATTGCGGGAGCTGTATCAGTAAAGATATTGCTACAACATATGTCTGATATTTTGCTGCCTGTGGATTCTTCTAAGATTTTTATGGTTTCCTGTCTTACATTTAAGTCCTTTATCCACACCTGTCAGAATGGCTATCATCAACAAATAAACAAATGGCAGGTGCTGTCGAGGATGCAGAAAAAAAAAGAACCCTCATGCACTGCTGGTGGGAATGCAAACTGGTGCAACCACTGTGGAAAACAGTATGGGGTTTCCTCAAAAAATTAAAAATGGAACTCCCATTTGACCCAATAATCCAGTGATGGTGAACCTATGACACACGTGTCAGAGGTGACACGTGAACTCATTTTTTTGGTTGATTTTTCTCTGTTAAAGGGCATTTAAATATATAAAATAAATATCAAAAATATAAGTCTTTGTTTTACTATGGTTGCAAATATAAAAAAATTTCTATATGTGACACGACACCAGAGTTAAGTTAGGGTTTTTCAAAATGCTGACACGCCGAGCTCAAAAGGTTCGCCATCACTGCAATAATCCCACTTCTAGAAATATATCCAAAGAAATCAGAAACACTAAATAGAAAGGATATATGTACCCCTGTGTTCATAGCAGCACAATTTACAATAGCTAAGATTTGGAAACAGTCTAAGTGCCCATCAGCAGATGAATGATTTAAAAACTGTGCTACATCTACACAATGGAATACTATGCTGCTGTAAAAAAAGAAGGAACTCTTACCATTTGCAATAGCATGGATGCATCTGGAGAGCATTATGCTAAGCGAAATAAGCCAGTCAGAGAAAGATAGATATCACATGATCTCACTCATTTGTGGAATATAATGAACAATATAAACTGATGAACAAATATAGAGCCAGAGGAAAAAATAATATTTTATAATATAATAGAAATAATCCTATTATTTGTAGATGTTCAATATTTCCTACCACTTTTGTGATATCATACTATGTTAGTACAGTTTTGGTAATATTATTATACTAATAATCCTTTTTTTCTTGAAATATTTATGTTTATTGCATGTAATCTTTTTTAAAAAAATATATTTTATTGATTTTTTACAGAGAGGAAGGGAGAGGGATAGAGAGTTAGAAACATCGATGAGAGAGAAACATCGATCAGCTGCCTCCTGCACACTCAATCAGCTGCCTCCTGCACACTCCCTACTGGGGATGTGCCCACAACCAAGGCACACGCCCTTGACTGGAATCGAACCTGGGACCCTTGAGTCTGCAGGCCGATGCTCTATCCACTGAGCCAAACCAGCCAGGGCAATTGCATGTAATCTTATATAATAAAAGCCTAGGTGGCGTCTCGGGATGTTGTCACAAGATGGCTGCTGTAATGTTGTCACAAGATGACTGCCCCCATGTCGTCACAAGATGGCTGCCACAAGATGGCTGGCAGGGGAGGGCAGTTGGGATTGAACAGGCCAGCAGGGAAGGGCAGATGTGGGCTATCAGGCCAGCAGGGGAGGGCAGATGTGGGCTATCAGGCCGGCAGGGGAGGGCAGTTGGGGGCGATTGGGCTGACAGGGGAGCAGTTAGGTGTCATTCAGGCTGGCCGGGGAGTGGTTAGGGGGCGATCCGGCAGGCAGGCAGGCAAGGGGTTAGGAGCCAACAGTCCCTGATTGTGAGAGGGATGTCCGACTGCCGATTTAGGCCTGATCCCTGTGAATTTCATGCACCGGGTCTCTAGTATTATTATATTTAAGATTGTTTTCATTGAATAATTGGTGTTTACTTCATGTAACATTATTATATTTAAAATAGTTTTTCTTGAGATATTAATGCTTATTGCATGTATTATTATATTTAAGATAGTTTTTCTTAAAATATTAATGTTTATTGCATGTAACCTTATTACATTTAAAATAATTTTTCTTAAAATAAAAAAGTGTTCCCATTTGAAAAAAGAAAGAAACAAATTTGGTAAATGATGTAATTTCATTCTACTCGCTACTAGTCCCATTGCCACAAGTCACTCTACTTCTCCGTACCTTTTTTATTTTTGTGGAATAAGGAGCCATTTCTTAGCTCCTTTCCATTTTCTGCATTCTGTGATCACATGATAGTCCACAGTCTGTGAAATAGCTTGTATTTTTTTCAAGGAGATATCATGTACACTAGCTCACTTGGCCTATACAAGAACCCGGATCCTTCTGCACAGTAAAATAAATGTTTAATTTTGGAGACCTGAATCTTAGAAAGCATGCTATAATCATTGTGTAGATTGGGCAGAAGGTCCAGACATATAATAATTAATTAGCTTGGGAAATGCTGTTTTGAATAATGTCCTGCTCTGCTTGTAGGATGTGCATCATAGGAAGAATGTTCTTGCATAGCCAAGCCCTGACCTCCCTGTGCTCTTTGTTAGAGTGAACAGGATCACTGCAACCTTCCAGGAGAGAGCTGTGAGCTTAAGTTGAGGCTAAGCTGCCCAGACCTTACTTACTCTCCTGGATGAATGTTTCCTAGGAAACTGGACAATCTAAACCAGTGGTTCTCAACCTTCCTAATGCCGTGACCTTTTAATACAGTTCCTCATGTTGTGGTGACCCCCAACCATAAAATTATTTTTGTTGCTACTTTATAACTGTAATTTTGCTACTGTTATGAGTCGTAATATAAATATCTGATATGCAGGATGTATTTTCATTGTTACAAATTGAACATAATTAAAGCATAGTGATTAATCACAAAAACAATATGTAATTATATATGTGTTTTCCGATGGTCTTAAGAGACCCCTGTGAAAGGGTCGTTCAACCCCCAAAGGGGTCGTGACCCACAGGTTGCGAACCACTGATCTAAAGGGAACATAGTATCTATAGGGCAGTAGTTGGGACTTAGGACTTAATACTCACTCACCCACTTTGCTAGTTGTACCTACTTCATAAGGCTGTGCAAGGATTGAGTAAAACAAAATGAGATGGTATGTGTGAAGAAAGTCCACCATTGAGGGAAGATGGATACTTTAAATTGGTCTCAATGAATATGTAACTTTACCTAAAAATTTGTGTTCTTTGGCATTCTGCTTATTCTTCATGTTCAAATGTGTTTTAGGCTTAGTCACTAATTGATTGATTTATTGACTTTTTAAAAAAATATATTTTATTGATTTTTTGCAGAGAGGAAGGGAGAAGGATAGAGAGTTAGAAACATCGATGAGAGAGAAACATCGATCAGCTGCCTCCTGCACACCCCCTACTGGGGATGTGCCTGCAACCAAGGTACATGCCCTTGACCGGAATCGAACCCAGGACTCTTCAGTCCCCAGGCCCACGCTCTATCCAGTGAGCCAAACCGGCGAGGGCTTATTGACTTTTTAATTTAAGAACTATTTATTGAGTACATATTACATGTCAGATTTTCTTATAGATATTGGATATATAGCAGTCAATAAGACAGCAAAGGTCCTGCTGTTATGGACATGCATTTAATGGAGAGAGACAAAATACTCCCTTTCCCAATAAACAAATGAATAGATAAAGAAGAAAATTAAGTGGTAGTAATAAATGCTAAGAAAAAAAAGAAAGAAGAAGGTGATGTGATAGAATCTGGGGAGCAATTCCAGGTCAGGTATTCAGGGGATGCTTCTCCAGGGATATGACATTTAAGATGTCACTTGAATGACAAAGTAGAGCAAAGTTCTTGAGTCCAAGCCAGATATGATAATGATTTAGATGAGGGTAGTGGTGGTGAGGATGGAGAGCTGTGACTGGGTTAAAAGATGTTATAGAGATAGAATGAGTAGGACTTACTGATGGATTGAGGGAAAGAGAGGAGTCAAGGATGGTTCCTGCAGTTTTGGCTTGGAGTGATGTTGGCACCATATACAGAAGCGGAGCAAGCTGAGGGCGAGTAGGTTGGGGGTAAGAAGAATCAGGAGTCCAGATTTGGAAAGATTACTAGTAACTTTGAAGTGCCTATTAAACTCCAAGTGGAGATGTCAAGTAGGCAGCTGGATATATGAGGCCAGAGCTAAACATTTGGAAGATATTTTGCCTTTAGATAATATTTAATGTAATGGGCTGGATGGGAGTATTTAGGAAAAAAAGTAGAGTTAGAAAATAAAGAGGATCTAGAATATTCTTACAATTTTAGATACTTATAACTATAGCAAAAGCAAATAGAAATAACCACTTATAAACAACCCTTATAAAATTAGCCACATAAAAATGAATTGATAGGAATTTTTTACTTTCTCAGGTTCTTCACCTGAGGATACCAGTAATACCAGTATGTTTTTATTGATTTTTAGAGAGACAGGAAGAGAGAAGGAGAGAGAGAGAGAGAGAGAGAGAGAGAGAGAGAGAGAAACACCAATCAGCTGCCTCCCGACTAGGGATTGAGCCTGCAACTCAGGCATGTGCCCTGCCCGGGAATTGAACCCACAACCTTTTGGTATACATGATGACTCTCCAAGCAACTGAGCCATCTGGCCAGGGCGACTTTCTCAGATTTCTTTAGCATACATTACTGGGAGCCCAAAAGAAATATGGTTGTAATACACTGGTGTTATATACATTTAATGACCCATGATTTTTAGTGCCTACTGCAAGGCATCATATTAGGCACTATGTGTAAAATGAAATCAATAGAACAGTCACGTTATTTATTGGTCAAACATTTACTGAGCATATGCTGTGTGTATAGTATTAGGTCATTTGAGCATAGACTACAAAAATGAAAAAAAACAGTCTCTGTCTTTAAGAGAAGACAGTCTAAAACTGCCATTCAAGCACTGACAGGTTTGGCTCAGTGGATAGAGCATCGGCCTGCGGACTGAAGGGTCCCAGGTTCGATTCCGGTCAAGGGCATGTACCTTGGTTGCGGGCACATCCCCAGTCGGAGGTGTACAGGAAGCAGCTGATCAATGTCTCTCTCTCACCAATGTTTCAAACTCTCTATCCCTCTCCCTTCCTCTCTGTAAAATATCAATAAAATATATATTTAAAAAACTGCCATTCAAAAGGAGAACAAACCTCTCAAAAGCCACAGGAATAGTAGGCTTCCTTTTCCTTCAGTATATCTGATGTTCCCAGTGGTCGGCAAACTCATTAGTCAACAGAGCCAAATATCAACAGTACAACGATTGAAATTTCTTTTGAGAGCCAAATTTTTTAAACTTAGACTATATAGGTAGGTACATTGTTATTAACTTAATTAGGGTACTCCTAAGGCTTAGGAAGAGCCACACTCAAGGGGCCAAAGAGCCGCATGTGGCTCGCAAGCCGCAGTTTGCCGACCACGGTTCTAGGCCCCTTGAGTGTGGCTCTTCCACAAAATACCACATGCGGGCGCGCAGGTACAGTACGATTGAAACTTCGTGGCTCATGCGTAGAAGTCGGTTTTCGGCCTGGGTGAGTCTATTTTGAAGAAGTGGCATTAGAAGAAGTGGGGGTACGTTCGCTGAGGTCGACTCCTCAGATTGAGAACGTTTTTAGCAAAGGTCAGCTTAGGAGTACCCTAATTAGGTTAATAACAATGTACCTACCTATATAGTTTAAGTTTTAAAAATTTGGCTCTCAAAAGAAATTTCAATCGTTGTACTGTTGATATTTGGCTCTGTTGACTAATGAGTTTGCTGACCACTGTTCTAGGCCATTAGGAGAAATCTACGTGGACTGAATGCATTTGGTGAGGTAGGCCACAGACCATAACTCATTCTGTCTTTTCCCCTCCCTTATACTTCTGGTCAACGGGAGAGCTTTTCTGGGTGGAGAGAAGCTTATCTCAGCCCATCTCATACTTCTAGTTGACTGGTACTTAAAGCATCCCAACATCCATATTCTCATTATCTGGGAGAAGAGACATAAAGAATCCATCAGCACATTAAATAACGAAGTTCTTTTTCCTGCTAAATAAAATAGTCTCCCCAAAGAACAGTTCTAATGCTTTAATATTAATATCACTATTTGTTCAAAATTCTATACTTCTTGTACAGTTGATAGATAGATTGGATGCATGCCCACTTATCAGTGCAAATGAGAAGGAAGGGAAGCACCCTTATCTGCGATGATGGTTATATTTGCTTTATCAAAATGCAGCTAAGCCTTCTGGTGGTTTGTTGTCAGAAAGAACAGCTCAGCTTCAATTATGGTGAAACAAAGATAATTATATTTAGTAATCTCTGTTTAATTTTTTTAAAATACATTTTTATTGATTTCAGAGAGAGGAAGGAAGAGGGAGAGAGGGATAGAAACATCAGTGCTGAGAATCATTGATCAGCAGTCTTCTGCACAACCCCCTCACAGGGGATGGAGCCCTCAACCTGGGCATGTGTCCTGAACTGGAATTGTACCATGACCTCCTGGTTCATGGGTTGACATTAAACCACTGAGCCACACCGGCCGGGCTTATTGTTTGATTTTTAATGAGCTTTATTTAATAACCCCAGATAAATGCTTGGCTCATTAAACTACTTGATACATTTGCTAAGTCATCCTGGCAGACCCATGATGATGTGGTTCTGCTCACAAGGAAACTCTCAGTAAACTCCACATGAAGTTTTTTGGGGTCACTGGCCAACTGGTAATGGAAATACTCAGGATTTTTTGGAGGGGGATCAAAATAATTTTGTTGTGCTTTATGATGTCAAATTCTGTGGTCACAGCCAAATACCTGGCCATATGCTTACACAAGTTCAAACTCTTTCTTGTTGTTGTTCATTGAAATACCTTGGCCTCTTTCCCTGATAACAGTGCAGCTTGCTTCTATGTCTCTTGGCTTGAACAAGAATGAATTACTCACCACAAAATGTTAAGTTAATCCTCTTTATGTCTGCTATCCAAAGTGTATGGGTTTCTCCTCAATCAATGATACCTGATATCAGCACGGTAGATATTTAGTAGAGAATTTAGCTATTAATTTTTGCCATTTAGAATATTTAGGTTCAGTTGTTAGCTAGTACTTAGAGAGTTTAAATGGTATCCATTTACTAGTTTCTTTCAGTCACTAAATTTAGTTATACCAGTCAGTATCTGGCTTGTATTATCTTATGCTTTATATTGGATTAATTTCAGAAATATCGAATTGAAGAACTTTTTTAGTATCTTATGCAAAGTAATACAGGAAAATCATAGTTTATTAATTTATATGCTATTTCTTATGCAAAGAATCATATGATAAATAACTGCTTGAAACCAGTGTCAAAGAAATTGAAGCAACTTTTGATGACTTGGTATGTTTTATTTATTTAAGAAGTGGGAACTGTATAGCACAAATGTTTTTTTCTTTTTATTGTAAAGGCCAGGAAGTGAATATCTAATATCACTTGGTGCCCTATTATGTTAAACTAGAGGCCCGGTGCATAAAAATTCATGCACTGGAGGCGGGGTCCCTCAGCCCAGCCTGCCGCCTCTCAGTCCAGGAGCCCTCAGGAGCAGGAGTTGACCTGGCAATCAGGGGAAAGTGACACCCCATCACACCTCTGCTGCTGCCACTGCCAGCAGAGCAAGGCTTGGCCAGCCCTGGTTACCTGCGCCTTGGACCGGCCCTGGACGGCTGGGGGGCTGAGGGGAATGGGGGACTCTGGAGGCAGGCATGTGGCAAGGCTGAGTCAAGGGGACTGGGCACCGCCATCTTGTGGCTGTGGGCACCGCCAACTTTGAGGGTGTGGCAGTCAATTAGCATATCCCTCCTTATTGGCTGTGGGTGCCACCATCTTTGCAACAGCATTTGGGTCAATTAGCATATTCCCTCTTTATTAGATAGGATTTTTAGGTGGTTTCTTTTCCATCTTTTAAATGTGTATAGCACAGTTTTATAACTACTGCATGTTTTCTAAAGACAAGTAGAAAAGGTCACCTTCTTGAAGAGGCTTTGTCTGCAGACTCAGTTGAAATCAGCTCCCTTCCCCTAGCCCCCTGACAAATTTTTCTTTCTAAGCATTCTTCTGTCATTGCATGTATAAAAAATTATAATTATTTTTTTTCCTTGTTTATATTTGTCTCCTTCTCTAGACTCTGAACTCTAGAATCATAGAGAAATTATCTGTCTTTCAGTATTTTAGCCCTAACTGAACATAGCACATAATAAGTGCTCAATAAAAACTTAATGCTGTCAAGTTATGAATAGATTGCAACAATCCTTGTAGCATCAATCACTAAAATCTTATAGCATAATATTTCAAACATCTAGGAATGTTGTTGGGGTATTATATTAATACATGATATTTGCATAATAATATATTTGTCTCTTTTTAAAGGTTTGCAATTTAGGTTTTTGTGAACTGTCCCAGGATTTTCACAATAAGCAATTATTAACCTAAGATTAAAATGAGATATTAAGGAACTAAAGGAATCACTAGAATTCATAACTTAGTAAATTAATAATTAATTGGTGTGCCTTATTCAGGTAATATTATCTATAGCATAATACCTGTATCAGAGTTATATAGAAAAAAGGGGACAGTGTGGCTGCATATTTCAAGTGTAGTTTTAGGATTTACAATTACAGGGATAGATGCCTATATTTCCTTGGACAAATTGTGTTTTATCTTTTTTGTGGTGGGAGGGGTTCAGGCAAGGAAGGCTCCATGGGATTCCTGTTGCATGTCAAGAAAATAGCAAAGATGAAATGAGGAATAAGAATTTAGGTTCAGAAGTCTTTTTCTTTTTTTAATATATTTTATTGATTTTTTTACAGAGAGGAAGGGAGAGAGATAGAGAGTTAGAAACATCGATGAGAGAGAAACATCGATCGGCTGCCTCCTGCACAGCCCCTACTGGAGATGTGCCCACAACCCAGGTACATGCCCTTGACCGGAATCGAACCTGGGAGCCCTCAGTCCGCAGGCCGACCCTCTATCCACTGAGCCAAACCGGTTCCGGCCGGGTCCAGAAGTCTTCATATCTTCCTGACAACCGGCAAGACCTTTATCGTCTTCCTTTCTACCCTTCTCCCTCCCTCCCACCTTCTCTTCCTTTCGTTGTCATATCTCCTTGGTCTCCTCCAATCTGTGACAGTTTCTCAGTCTTTCCTTGTCTTTCACAGCCTTGACACTTTTGAACAGTAATTGTCAGATATTTTGTAGAAAGTTCCCAATTTTGGTTTGTCTGATGTTTTCTCATGAAAAGACAGAGATGAATTTTAGGGAAGAACACCACAGAGGTGATGTGCCCTTCTTCTCATATCATACTGGGTGGGGCACAGGGCATCGATGTGACTTCTTTCTGGTAACATTAACCTGGATCACGAGGTTTAGGTGGTATATGCTAGGTTTCCCTGTTATAAAGTTTTTTTTTTTTCTTTCTATACTCAGTTGGGTAGAAGTGTGCTTTCTGTCCTCAGCTTTATTGAAGTACAAATGACAAATAAAAATTGTATATATTTATGGTGTACAACAAGCATGTCAAACCCATGGCCTGCATGTGGCCCACAATGAATATTTTTGCGGTCCAGTCAATATAACGATCTGTAAGAAATGTTTTAATAAAAATTTCAAAACTTAATCTTTACAACATCCTATTGTACATAATTATTAATAACAAACTACAACGTTTGCTCGTGACTGATTACTATAATTATGTTGCATTCATTTCCCTTACATGCCTTAGGCACAGGTGCACCATTTCTCTCAACTAATACTAGCAGCAAGTATTTTAGTTGCTGTTCGCCATGTTATTAGTCTTGTACTGACTTGTTTGGTGTGTGCAACAGGAAATATTTCACTTTTGGAGAACAAGAAAAATAGGTTTATTTGCATTTCGCTTATTAATTTGTACAGTTATTCAAAGTCTGATGAGTGAATGTTCAGGAAAAAATGTTAATTTTTATTAAAATGTTCTATTATTTTATGTTAATAATTATTCATTTATTTCAGCCCTTTGTATTAAGCATGTTGCTATCGAAATAAACCTATATTCCTATGAAAACTGAAGCTTTTGTTTTTTGCGGCCCACATAAACTTAAACCTTGTTTATTTGGCCCGCCTTAGCCTTTGAGTTTGACACACTTGGTGTACAATGTGTTGCTCTGATACTTGTATATATTTGTGAAATTACCACAATCGTGATTATTTACATATCCATCCCCTCATAGTTACCTTTTTTGTGATGAGGATATTTAATATTTACTCTCTTAACAAATTCAAATATACAATGCAGCATTATTATTGACCAGAGGCCCGATGCACGAAATTCGTGGAAGACCAGGCCTTCCTTCCCCCAGCTGCCAGCACCAGCTTCCCTCTGGCACCCGGGACCTAGGCTTCCCTTGCAGCCCCGGCTTCGTCCAGAAGGATGGAAGGACATCCTGTCACATTAGCATATTAGCATAATAGCTTTTATTATTATAGATAGTCACCATGCTGAACATTAAATCTCTAGAACTTATTCATACCATGTAACTTAAGCTTTATATCCTTTGAGCAACATCTCCCCATCTACCCCACTCCCCAGGCCCTGTCAACCACCATTATATTCTCTGCTTCTGTGAGTTTGACTTTTTGAGATTTCACATATAAGTGAGACCATGCAGTATTTGTCTTTCTGTGTCTGGCTTATTTCACTTAGCATAATGTCCTCTGTGCTCATCCATGCTGCAGTGTATGACAGGATTTTCTTTTTGTTTTGCTTTTTAGTTAAGACTTTTTTTTTTTTCCCATGGAGGCCCTCAAATTTTATTTGAAATAAGTAAGAAAGTCTCATGGAGATGTCAGAGTTAAATATACATGTATAAATATTGCCTGCTATATAATGCTGCCCACTCTCACATTAAGAATGGCCAACTCCTTTCTCACAGCAGATGTAGTATAAGAGTCCAGAGGTACAGTTCTTGCAGAGAATGTAAGAGTCACAGGCTTATAGTGGACCCTAGACCACGTCTGGCAGACAGAAAGTGAGAAAAGCAAAACTTCTTTCTTCAGACTCAGTCTAGTGAAGTGTGCTCCTCACAGCTGCCCAATCATCTCACCATTTGTTTCAAGATCCTTCCTTACACGGATATCCTAGGGGGAGTGATACTGACGATGTAGGGTGACCCAATACAGGTTCACATTTCTATTTCTTTTCCCTGCAGAAACCTCTCTTCCCAGGCGTGTGGACCTGATATTAAGAGTTCTGTGCCAATTCCCTGCTTCCCAACCTGTCCCACTCTGTATTGAGGAGGAGGAAGGGAAAGGAAGGAAGAAGCAAAGCAATAAAAAGGGACAGGGAGAAGAGCCCTTCAATTTACATAGATGCCAAAGACTTCTGTTGGGAAGTTCTCTGTCCCACCATCTAGGAAGGAACAAAGCTCAATTGGAGTCTGAGTCAGAGGTGTCCCCCGAGGAAGATGAGCCGGAGCTGCTGTCATCTTCATCGCTGCTGCTGGAATCTGAGGAGCTGCAGCTTTCTGCATTTTCCTCATGTCCCTCCTTTTCTTCAGATCCACGCGAGGAATGAAAACAGTCCCCATTTGTCTCTGATGACTCTGTCCCTGGAGCCTGTGGCCCCTGGTTCTGTGCAAGCTCTCTTTGCAGAGACCTTGCTGATGGAGACTGCACATCTGTCCTGATGATCTTGGGGTCTGGACCTCCACGCATGTTCGTGTTCTTCCTCTTCCCAGAGGTTCTCTGTCTGTAGGCAGCATACTCTTCAGGAGACAGACTCTTGAGCCAGTGCTCCAGGTCCACCTTGTACTGTTTCTGCAGCTCCTCAGCCTGCTTCCTATAATGCTCCCTCTGGCTCTTTGGGATGCGCTGCCAGCGCCTGCTAATCTCCACCATGCGCTCCCTCGGGGGCAGGCCTTGCAGCTCCACACTCGACCACATATCCTGATGGAACTTCTGGTATTCGTTCATGGGGGGCTTCTCGGGCTCTCCATGGAATTTTATCTCCTCTGAAAAATTGTTTCCTGAGGAAGACTTCACTTCTTTCCCTTTTCTCTGAAATTTCTTGGGGGCGCGTTTTGGGCTTCTTTTGGGGACAACAGATGTCTTGGAGTTCTGCACTAGTTCAGGGTGGTTTTTCCTGAACTGAGCCATTTTCCCCCCATATTCCTGTTTCTCCTTCTGGAAATCTTGAATATATTTCATCTTCATCTCCTCTGGGAGCTCCTTGTATTTCTCAGACATGACCTTGGTCAGCTCCTTGTTGCTGAGTTTGGGGTGCATTTGGGAATATTCAAGACGCTTCTCCTTGAAGAAGCGGAGATAAGCAGTCAGGGGCTGCTTGGGCATGTCAGGATGTTTCTTCAGTTTTTTGCTTTTGTAAGAATTTTTAACATGTTCCTCAGCTTCCAGGACTAATTCTGTCAAAGTACGATACTTTCTTATCTTACTAGAAACCTCTAACCACTTGAGTTTGCACATTTCTCCAGAATAGCCTTTAAAAGCTACTTTCCCCCAGTCCATATGTGACTGGGTTGTTTTGAATGTGTGGTTGTCATTGGATGGGAGATTATTCTTCAGGAGGTCCAGTAACATCACAATGTCTTCTTTGGGCCATTGGTCTTGGCCGTTACTCAATGCCATTTCTAGGGCTTTGGCCACTTATGAGGCCGCAGTTATGCAAACAGCACAGCAGAAACTCAAAAGTCTTCAAGCTTAAGATGTAGCAGCTGAGCTATTTTGGAAGTTTTGCAGGGTGTGTTCTATATTTCTTAAGATTGTATAATTGATCTCAGTGGAACACCCACCCAATCAGGTCAGGAGTTCTGTGTTCTCTGGGCTCTTGTAACTAAAGGCTGCTGTAACCTTCTGAGTTTTCCAGCAACTTCAAATGCCTCCAAACAGAATGAATCTGGCTTTTGAGACACGTTGATATAGGGATCCCGGAAAGCTCCACCTTAATTAGGTTTCAGTGTGTGCTAAGAATGGCCCCACCTCTGGAAGTTCTCAGTATCAGGGTCAATAGAAAATCTCCGTGCTCAACTGGCAGCTCCAACTTCAGTCAGTCTACCCTGGAGAAGAAGTGAAGTGGCCTCTCCACAGATGTGCCTTTTATGTGGTTCCACCCAGGTAAGGCCACACCCACTTGCTCAGATTGGATTGTGCCTTCAAAAGGAAGGAACCACCCTAAACCTGAGTAGATTACAGATAGTAGGAGGATGGCTGATGAGATTTACAACACATAGAAAACAACATTTGCGGGGTTTCATCCTAACAGAAAAAAAAAAAAAGGTGTTTTGCAGTAAGATGCATGAAACTTTCAATTATAGTATTATTAACTATAGTCACCATCTTAAAGATGCTGTAGAAAATTATTTTTAACAGAGGTGCCATGCTACCTTATTTTGTTGGCACCTATCACAATTAACAAATCACTGATACCCCCACCATGTAAGATGTTTCCCTGAATTATAAAATGTTTGGGAATTTAAGTCTGATTTTTATAACTATATGAAATAAAAATAATCTAACTTTTCTGGAAAGTTGAAAAGTGAAAATCTAAATAAAACTCATCTTTTAAAATTTATTCCAAAATGAATGATAAATCCATCAAAGCCCACATTACCTGGAAAAAGGTGAATTACCTGCCCTGTTAATCACTGAACAGGGTTGTAAATTAAGGTAAGGGTCATTGACGAGCAATGATCCCAAAATTAATTCTGGAAAAATTATCTCAAACATTCCTCAACATGTTGCATGTCATCTATGAAAGCATATAGAGGAAGGAGTTTCATTTTTCAGCAACTCAAATAATTCTGTGGGCAGGCTGTCTATGGTCACAGTTGGAATCCTGGTCAGGCCACATACCTGAGATGCTGGCTGGGTCCTGAATAGGGGGCTTGTAGGACACAGCCCATCCATGATTCTCTCTCATTATTGATGTTTCTATCTCTTTCACCCTTTTCCTTACCCTATCTGGATGGGATCATATAAAAGCCACATCTTTCCAGAGGCCACTTCTCCAGCATAGGCTCTAGTTAAGACTTTTTGTTTCATGTTTTAAGAGCAGCTTAAGGTTCATAGCAAAATAGAGGAGAAGATATAGAGATTTCCCATATGCCCTTTGTTGCCGGAAGCCGGTCCATCCTTGCTGCTTGACACAGTCGCTGCAGGGAAGAAACATCTGCACAGCATGTTTCAAGGGACCTGGTGTATATGGCATACTGTTCTTAATATGTTTGCTCATCGTCTTGGTGCTATGTGTTTTAACCAAGGTCACCTCTCTGAGAAAGGTTGTTTCCCCAGGTAGGGATTTTTCCCTGAAGTTAGGGAGGGAATAAAACCCCTTAACTAAATGCCAGGAGGGTAGTTAAATTACTTTAACTACGAACACGTTAATCACCTTAAGCTACATAATCTTTACCCCCTGGAATGGAGATAAAAAAAACGCCCTAATTTTTGGAATAGAAATTGACAGGATTAAAATCAGCTGGTATACATACAGATGTAACAAGACAATAAAAGACAGAACTTGGCTAGAGATCCTGGCTAGAGATCCTGGATAGGCTGCTGATCAACTGAATGCTGTCTCCGTGTCATTCCTTCTTCACCGACTCTGTCCACAGCTATGGGGAACCCCTGGACCTGCTGGGGTTGGACCTCGACACATTGTCCCACATATTCATAGCTTCTCCCATTATCAAAATCCCTCACTAGAATAGTACATTTGTTAAAATCGATGAACCTACATTAACACATTATAATCAACCAAAGTCCGTAATTATCCTTAGGGTTCACTCTTGGTGTTGTATTCTGTGGATTTGGACAAACGCATCATGATAAGTATGCATCATTATAATATCATTTAGAGTATTTTCACTGCCCTAAAAAATCCTCTGTACCCCTTCCCTCTATTGAACTTTCCCCTCAACTGCCAGGCAATGACTGATCTTTTTTACCATCTCCATGATTTTATTTTTTCCAGAATGTCAGATAGTTTGGATTATACATATTGACTTCTTTCACTTAATAATATCCATTGAAATTCTCTCTATGTCTTTTCATGCTTGATAGCTCATTTATTTTTAGGGATGAATAATATTCCATTGTCTGGATGTACCACAGTATATTTATATATTCATCCACTAAAGGCCATTTTGGTTGCTTCCAAGATTTGGCAATTATGAATAAAGCTGATATAAACATCTGTGTTCAGGCTTTTGTTTGTACATAACTTTTTATCTCCTTTAGATAAATACCACAGAGCATGATTGCTGGATTATATGATAAGAGTATATTTAGTTTTGTAAGAAACTTCCAAACTGTCTTTTTAAAAAAAAAAAAAAAAATTAGGACGCTTTTATTTATTTACAATTAATTTTGTAATTAAAGTAATATATGCATATAGTTTTTTAAAATTTGAGATATAACTTACATTAAAATGCATGTTTTGAGTATTCAGCTTGATACGTTATTAACAACGTGAACATACCATTCTCATTGCTGAGTAGTGCTCCATTGTATGGACATAGACTTTTTCATTCTCCTAACTATGGACATTTGGATTATTTTCTGTTTGGGGCTTCCTTATAGACTGAATGTTTGTATCTCTCCCTCCCCCAAATTCCTATGGTGAAACCTAACCCTCAACGTGATTGCATTGGGAAGTGGTCTTTGGGAATTGATTTAGTCATGAGGGTAGATCCCTCATCAATGAAATTAGTGCCCTTATTTAAAAAAAAAAAAAAAAAAAAAGACTCCAAAGAGCTTCTTAGCACCTTCACTGTGAAAAGACAAAGGAAGAAGATGGTCATCTATGAACCAGGAAGTGGGCTCTCACCAGACAGCAAATCTGCTGGCACCTTGACCTGTTTTACATCATCCTGTTCTTGTTTCATTAGAAAAACATGTTTCAGTGCATTGAGTAAGAATCTACAGAGCAATGAGAATGCATGAATGACTCAACATGATGAGTAAGTCATAAAGTTGAGTGAGAGAAGTCAGGCTTATCAGAATGCATATGTTTACATAAAGTTTGGAAACAGGCAAAATGAAACTAGATTGATGTTTATAATCTTTTTATTTATTTATTTTTTAAAATATTTTTTTTTATTGATTTTTTTACAGAGAGGAAAGGAGAGGGATAGAGAGTCAGAAACATCGATGAGAGAGAAACATCGATCAGCTGCCTCCTGCACAGCCCCTACTGGGGATGTGGCCCCAACCAATGTACATGCCCTTGACTGGAATCGAACCCGGGACCCTTCAGTCCCCAGGCCGATGCTCTATCCACTGAGCCAAACCGGTCAGGGCGATATTTATAATCTTTAATAGATATTAAAGAAATGCAAAGAGGTAAACATCAAAATTTTAAGTAGGATGTGGCAGTCAGGTTGAGGGCAGGGATTTGGTTAAGGTTGGGAAGGGCAGGCAGGTGGCTTCTGGGGGCTGGCAGTGTTCTGCTTCTGTGGGAGAGGTCACACAGGCATCTGTTTGATGACAAGTTTTAATGTGGGTGCTTAAGTTTTGGGCACTTTTCTGTGTGTTACATTTTACTATTTAAGAAGGAAAAGGTACTTGAACTATATGAAGAGCAAAAGTCCCCATCCCTCTTCTCTCTGCAGAGCTAACACTGTGGGTCTCATTTGGTTTCCTTCCAGATACTTTTCTAAGCACTTACATCCCTAAATACACATGTACACAGGATACGATTTTCTTGTATTTCTCTTAAATGACATATGCTTCATTTCATAACCTGTTTTCACTTGATGAGTCTTGGACCCATTAAAGCTCAGTCCACCTTCTTTACTGCCATGGCATAACATTTCACACAGTATTAATGCATGATAGCTTGACTGAATTAGTAATAGTGCCTATTGCATGGGGTCGTTGTGAAGGTTTAAGTGAGATATTGGATGTAAACTGCTTAGAACACTTAGGGCCTGATCTAGTTACTTCGCTCCTGGGTGCTTCCGCTTCTGTATCTGGGGATTATAGCAGCTGTAAAGTGGGATTCACATGAGAATCAAATGGGTCAGGACAGAAAAAGCTGTTCCTAGCAGTGCCTGACACAGGCAAGCATTGGCTGTGAGAGCAGTAAAGGTGCAGATGCCCTCGATTTTCTTATTGTGAATGCACAGTTTGCTTTAATACCTGGGAGGTATTAAAGGCAGGCTCCCTGTCTTTGTCATTTATTTTGATTATTGTTTTGGCTCTTCTTCCTTGTCTTCTCTTCTAGATGAACTTGGTCATCTAGTTTCATAAATAATCCTCTTGGATTTAGAGATTAATTTACTGAAGTTATAGATTGATTTGAGGAGAACTGACATCTTTACAATATTGAGCCTACCCATCTGAAGGCAGATCATCTCTCCTGATACGCTGGTCTCTTCCTGCCAAACTGTCTTCCAAAGTGGCTGTACCGTTTTGCATTCCCATCAGCAATGAATGAGAGTTCCCGTTGCTTCATAGCCTCATCAGCATTTGATGTTGTCAAAGTTCTGGATTTTGGCAATTCTAATAGGTGTGCTTTCCTTTTCTTTTTAAGGCTGAATTATATATATATATATATTCTATCCTTTCATCCATTGATGGACACTTAGGTTGCAGTGCTGTGTATAATGCTGTAGTGTACACGGCAGTGCAGATATCTCTTTGAAATACAGTGAGGCCTTGACTTACGAGTTTAATTCGTTCCGTGATGGAGCTTGTAACTCAAATTACTCGTATGTCAAATATTAAAGTGAACGAGTGAGACACGTGATGCTGGGCTGATGTTGTGGCATTCACTGTGACGTTCGCTGTGCCAACTAGCGGTGGGGTATCTGAAGCTGGCTCATAACCCGAATTTTAGCTCGCAACTCAAAGCAAAAAATCGGCCGAGAGATGGCTCGTATCTCGAAAAACTCATTAGTCGGGACACTCGTAAGTCAAGGCCCCACTGTACTGATTTCATTTCCTTTCAATCTACACCCAGAAGTGGGATTACTGGATTATTTGATAATTCTATTTTTAATTTTTTGAGTAATCTCCATCCTATTTTCTATATGGATGTACCAGTAGAAATGTGTGACTTTTTTTCCTCTCAAGAGTTTAAGAGCTGATTTATTTAGTTTCCAAACTTATGGAATTTGTGAAAGCTTTCCTTTTGTTAAAATTTCCCATTTCATTGTAAAATGGTAGAGTACATAGTTTGTATGCTGTTGATATTTTTGGAATTTATTGAAGTTTCTTTGTGACTTCATTCATATCCTATTTCTGTATCTGTTTCAAGTACTCTTGAAATGAATCTGTTTTCCTCCATGGCTTAATTTCCACATCTATGAAGCTGGAAAAAACAAAAATATCCAATTCCTTTGGGTTTTGTTCTGAAGGTTGCAAAGCTAAAGGCCAAACTGAAAGAGAGAAAAATATTACACTTGCTCTTCTAGCTTTTTGACACTTTCTTTTGCAATCTTGCAATGGATATATCTTGATGTAAGTAAACATGATAGGGGAGAGAGAAAAATGAAAATATCTGTCCTTCCTGAAAATGGATTGATTACCACTGGGTAACAGGTGCTTAATCCTCTGTGGGTGCAAAGTTCCGTCGACAGAGAGGGACTGGACAGAATGGAGGAGTAGCCACCTGTGATAGTGATTCTGATCTATTGTGGACTCCTGCTGGGCCTGCTGTCCTTAGATATTTATGTAAGTGAAGGTGAACCATTAGTTGATGCTCAGAAGTATCATTGTATACTAGAATGGGTGGTGGTCCTCCCAATAGGCTGATTGATGGCAGCTAGCTAATCAATCAGAGAGCTAGCCTGGTTGCTTAGGAAGCAGCATGTCTGCTTATTTAAATTTTCCATAGAAAGAGGATTTTGATGGCCAAGGACTTCACCTTATGAACTTAATCCAGATCTTTAATGCTAACCTCTCAGGTTTTTCACCATAGGACTCCATGCCCCTTAGCTCCTGCACTAATTCTTCTCATGTTGTTTCTTATTCTCTTTTCTTCTGTTCTGTGAATTCTCATGGAACTCATGCTGGAACTTTGCTTTCTCTTGGATGTCATCATCAATGTCTAAAGCCTTTCCAAGTGCACCAAGCCATCAAGAAGTGTTTTAAGCTAGGTAGTTTTTATATGAGTGCATTTGTGCTATTTGTTTTAACTTTACTGTATGTTTGAAAATTACTAAAGTTTACTTTGCAGTTGGAAAAAATACACACTTTTCCTCCCTCAGTAACCTTAGCTATTGGCAGTATTGCAAGAGGTCTGTACTTTACCTGTATGAAGACAGAGAATGTTGCTAATGCCTATCCTCACACAAAGGAAATCTTGCTCAGGGAAGGACAGCGATTCCAGGACAAAAGAAGAGGGCAAGGGTTAAGAGACTACCTGGACTTAAGAGTATCAAGAGTGGGAAGTGGCACTGGAATGATCTGTCAATATTTTGGGCTGTCATTAGAACAACAGACTTTTCACCATACAAGGCTGTGTGGTGTACTGGAAAGAGCATGAAACCAGAGAGAACTGGTTAGAGTTCAGGTTTTGCTATATATTAACTGAGATTTTGGCTAAGACACTTGGCCACTTTGACTCCACATTCTTCACATATGTAAAATGCTAGTTATAAAACTAATACCTGCCACCAATGTAAAATGGTAGATTGGTATAATACTTTAATCTGGTTACAAAGATTAGGAGGTTTTGAGGAGTGAGATTTAGAATTGCTCTCCATTAATTTGCTTACAAAGATATTTTCATCTTCCACTAGAGGTGTTGGTTGTGAAAACCTCTATGGAACTACCGATAGTTAAGGGTTTCTTTTTGATACTGTCAACTAATTTTCAGCAGTATGTACAACTTTCTGTATATACCATATGATTTATTGAAAAGTGAATCAATAAATGTGTTTGTTGAATGACTGCCTCATGTCATAAAGAAATTTGAGGAAGGGCCCTCAATTTAACATTCTTATATTTCTTTATATTTGGATCATGTATTTGTCTTGGTTTCCAAATTTAAAATGTGGTGAGCTCGGCAGATCTGCCCCCAGTGTCAGCCCCTCTCTCTTTTTTGCATACCTTTCTGTGCTTCAGAAGCTGGAAAACTCAAACTACATGTCCCAGATACCTTTACTTGCTAATGTTCTGCATGCGGATCACATACATCAAAACTAAGACGTACAGGTTCTGTTTTGATGCTGCCGGCAAATACAGCTGTGGAGACCTTGGTTTTCCTGCAGCAGTCACTTACTCTGTCAGTGTTGAGAAGACTGGAACTATGGAGTAGTAGTTTCTTGATGCTACCTTCCTGATTGTGTCCATGAGCCAGTTTGTCAGTGTTATTTGGGGAGTTATGCTTGGATGCTAGACCTTCTCCAGCCTCCCCAGTGATTGTGAATGTTCCCAGATTGCCCAGACAAATCCCCTTCTGCCTAGTGTAGCAAGCTGATTATTGCACTGAATCCGGATTGATTGACTTGTAAATGCTTTATGGGCAGGAACCCTGTGATATAAAGAAATGACCTTGCATTTTATCTGGAGGGAAACAGATGATAAATAAATGATTAAGTGTAAGATTCAGTAAGATGTTTGAATGCTACAGATAAAGTTGGTAAAGGGGGTGGGAGTGCAGGAGATGGATGTTGCAATTTTAAATAGAGTGGTCTTGGAGAGCCTTGGGGATAAAATGACTTATGAGACCTGACTATTACTTCAATCGTGTGCAAGGCCGAAGAGTACTTACTGTGCTAAAAACGCAATTATCCAATCACAGTATTTTGTTCTTAGATAACCCCTCTAAGCTGCTGTTATTTACCCACAGCAAACATGGCGGAAGAGACTTCAGCCCGACACTTGAGCCCACAATAAAGATGGCTGCAGCACTTCCTGTGTTTGCCCTCAACAAAGATGGCGACCGCACTTCCTGGTCCGCGTTTTCGCCTTCAATAACGATGGTGCTTATGGTACAGGTTCCCTGACAGCCTGGATTCCGGTGGCAGTTTTATTTATTTATTTTTTTAAGATACGTGTTCGCAGACGTAAGTAGCAGGAAACCAGGAGGCCGTATCCCTCTTTTCTCCAGGGCCCGCGCCCCGCGCCTGCGGCCCGGGGCCTCCCCGCCCCGCGGCGACCCGAGCCAGGCCGGTTAGGGTGGCGATGGGGGTGCCCGGGGTCCCGCTCTGAAGGTTGTTCCAAGTCCTCTCTTTTTAGCGGCTCCGGTGGCCCCGAAAAATCTCTCGCAGCCCCCTTGTTCGTGATGCCCCAGGGCGTCAGCTGCCGAGACGGGGACAGAAAGACATTCCTCGGGCGCAGCCGGAAGCGCACGCCCCCTCACCTGCCCGGACTCGGGTCGGCCGGTTCCCTTCTGTGGTGTCCGAGCCACCGACACCACACCCCTCGGCTCTCTGTGCAGTCGTCTTGGCAACATGCCTTCAAACCGCGCGTGGCTGCGGACCAGGACCCGCCTGTGGACATGTTTTTTTTTTTACAGAAAAAGAAATCCCCTTGAATGTCCCCTGCACGTGTGGTCCTGGCAGGGTCGCGAGGGCGACTCTGAATGCTTCGAGGGAAGGGATGGAATCTCTGACTACATACACGTTTTGCAGTAGACGGGACACAAACCTTACATGTTTTTCTTGAAGGTGATGGTGCATAAGCCTTTTCTCCTAGGGTCTAGGCAGTGGTTCTCAACCTTCTGGCCCTTTAAATACAGTTCCTCATGTTGTGGTGACCCCCAACCATAAAATTATTTTCGTTGCTACTTCATTACTGTAATGTTGCTACTCTTATGAATGGTAATGTAAATATCTGATATGCAGGATGGTCTTGGGCGACCCCTGTGAAAGGGTTGTTTGACCGCCAAAGGGGTCTCGACCCACAGGTTGAGAACCGCTGCCTGGGGTAAGAGCTCCTTCAGCTTATGGTACCTGCTGGTCCCCAGCCCATGGCTGATCAGGTCCTGCCAATGCCCGCGATCCAAAGGGCAGCTGCAGCGCACGGGCAGTTCCTGCAGTGGCGGGGCAGTTCTGCAGAAGGCAATGTTAGAACAGAACCACTGTTTCTTCTCCGCAATGTTGAATGAGACGTCGCTCTGTAATACTCGAATAAAAGTTGCTTTTTAAGCAGGGTCTCTGGCCCTCTTTTTTCCAAATCTCATAATAGATGGAGGAATTGACCCCCTTGTGTGGGAAGCAAGAACAGAATAGATGATGCATGCTCAGTGTAGATGATGCATGTTCAGAAACACTTGAAATGAATGAGGTGAATTAATTAGCACAGCCCCGTGTTCAGCACCGTGGTCTGGCACTCTGCTAGGGTTGAATGGGTGTCCATTTCCTTAAGGAGCTTATATTGCAGGAGAGTAGCTTTCGGGTGCATCACTCCTGTCCCCTGAACTTCAGTTTTGTTTCTCCCCAGGGGGAAATGGAGGCTAGAGACAAGCAAGTGCTTCGCTCCCTTCGCCTGGAGCTGGGTGCAGAGGTTCTGGTGGAGGGACTGGTTCTTCAGTATCTTTACCAGGAAGGGGTCTTGACGGAAAACCACGTTCAAGAAATCAAAGCTCAAACCACAGGCCTCCGGAAAACAATGCTGCTGCTGGATATCCTACCTTCCAGAGGTCCTAAAGCATTTGATGCATTCCTCGATTCCCTGCAGGAATTTCCTTGGGTCAGGGAGAAGCTGGAGAAGGCAAGAGAAGAAGCCATAACCGAGCTGCCTGCAGGTAGGCCTCAACAAGATAATTTCAGACCAGCTCCCAAATTGTTGAACTATGGCCTTTGGATTTGAAGTTGAGGTTTTAGGCTAGGAGGGGATCAGCAGCTCCCAAAAGTGGGTAAGGAGCTTAAACTGAAGACATGGCGTGACAAGGATGGGATGAAGAGGTGGCATTAGGAAGCGCTGGGAAGGAAGGAAGAATGAACCATGATTGAGAGGGTGATGAGGGAGCTCAGAGAATATATGTAGAAATGCTTCCAGGGAAACTTGGCAAGTCACTTGGGAGACATGTTCTCATCGGAGAGCCAGGCCATATCTCGGCCCTTGGCATCAGGAGCCATGTGGAAAGTGCAGATGGGAGAGCAGCGCCAGGCCTCCTGATAACTGCTTCATGGGGTGCCAGCGCTGCTTGCTGGAAAAGGTCAGATTCCTGAAGGGGGAGGCAGCCTCTAGGAAGGCATGCCCTGCACCTGCTCCCTGGCCTGGCCTAGATGGCCAGAAGGGATTGTTTGGAAGGCTGGCTTAATTTGTGTTTAAAGGTTATTGATTTAAAGTCATCCTTTTTGGTTTTGTTCAAACACCCAGAGTATTAACTTGTAAGGGTAGTAGTTAGTACAGGGTCTCGTTTTTTTTGTTTTTGTTTTTTTTTAATATATTTTATTGATTTTTTACAGAGAGGAAGGGAGAGAGATAGAGAGTTAGAAACATCGATGAGAGAGAAACATCGATCAGCTGCCTCCTGCACATCTCCTACTGGGGATGTGCCCGCAACCCAGGTACATGCCCTTGACCGGAATCGAACCTGGGACCTTTCAGTCTGCAGGCCGACGCTCTATCCACTGAGCCAAACCGGTTTCGGCTGGGTCTCGTTTTTTAAGCAAGTTGGGAGCTATGGAAAATAGAAATAGCTCTAGTGCCATTTATCTGGCTTTTAGCAGGAAGATGTGATATGAAATACTTGTTCTTCTTAACAGCTCCCATGATTTATGCTGTTTACAAAAATTGAGGAGCAGAGAACTGAACTGCCAAAAAAAAATTAATTAAAAGTTGACTTGTAAATTTTTAACAGTTAGGAAATCAACATTCTCTGGAGTTTTCAATAGTAGTAATAGTCAGAATTTCTCCAAGTCAGTGGTCCCTAGCCTTTGTTATTATTGTTTTTAAAATAGCAGTATATCTGGCTAAAAAGCAAACACCAGTAATAAAAGACCACTTCTATTGTTTTTGCCTTGTGGACCTCATATTTTGAATGATTTTTCCAGACCACATTTAGTAAATACTCATGATTAATTTTTCTATTTTTATTAATGCCATATGTCTGAATATCTGATCATCGTGAGATGACCAGTTAACTTGGGAAGGCCTAGTAAAATCCCAGTGTAAAAAAAAAATATTTTCATTTCCTTGCATGACCAAATTACAGGCAAATGTATATTTTATGCTTTTTGAAGTACTGAAAATAGCTGGCCTTTAAAGACCACAGGAATCCTCAAGTTGGATTGTCTTTACCAAATTAAATACTTTAGGTGCAAAGCCTAATTAAAGTATCTAAGACATTTCTACCACTGTATTGAGAGCAGAATAAATAATATAGAATTGGGGAGATGTTAAAAAAATATTAGGGTATCCAGTGTCTTTTCCTGGTATTTGACGTAGAGGTTCCTCTTGGCAACACATAGTTGAAAACAGCAAAACAGGCAAACTGAAAGTCTGTTCCAACCAAAATATTTACTTTAATTTTCTAATCGTTTTGGGTGATGTAAATAGTACTGTTGTATATTTTTAATAGAGGTATGACCTCATTGTCATTTCTTCAGATTCATTCAGAGAACAAGAAAAAAATTAAGATTTTTAAAAAACAAATGGTGAAAGTTACAGAGAAGTTGAGGGAAAAGCAGTTTTGTGTGTGTGTGTGTGTGTGTGTGTTTAAGTAAACAGAAGGAAACAGTGTAGAGTGGGAAAAATCTAGTGTGTCTGTGTTGAAGTTTAGAAAAATAATGTTAGTTTGTGTAATTATGTGGAAGTGGTCAAATGCGGTGATAGGTTGACTACTGCACAAATTAAGTACTCTTGTTTTCTTGTTGAGTCACACTACGATTGAAAAAATATTCTGAAGAGAGTTTGATTTACATATGCCTCTATCTACTGCCTACAGTGACAATTACATAAACTCACTTTCTAAATAATTATTGTTAATTATTCAACATTTTAAATAAGATTACAAAATATAAATAAGGTATGGAGAATAATGGTGCAGTGAACATCCTTATCCTCATCACTGTTAAAAAAAGACACTACCATTGCCTTTGAGGACTTCTGGGTGCTCCTCTTCAACCCTCGCTTATCCTCAGCCCCTACTCACTGATAAACCCTGAATTTGGAGTTTATAATTTTCTTTTTCACTTTATAGGTTTCCATTTCATAGTCACTTTAAAAATCCATATACATTATAGAAAATTCACTATGCCATAATTTTATATGTATATGTAAGGGATGGAGGAAATGATATTATTTTAAAGGAGTTGTTAGTTAACAACCTCCTCTTTTTGAGACCTTTAACTTTGTGTTTAAATGAATTAATTTGATGGCAGTATTTTAGTTCTAAAATTAAATTGGGACTTAATTGAAATTTTTTTTTCAGTCTTAGAAAAAAATTAAAATTAAAGTGCTTTCAATTTAACGTCCCTATAAAAATGTGAATGATCCCAGAGGCCTATTTCCCAGGACCTCAGTGTTTCTTCAGTGTTGTAACAGAGTAATTTTAATGAGCTTTAAAATAGTCCATTTAACATTTTTGTAAAGACATTTTGAATTTTGAAGAACTAGGCTGTAGGAAAATGTGGTGCTTGTATATGTATGTATATACATCAACCTCTTCTGACCTTTTATAATAATTTTGGTTGTAATTATTAACTAATTTGTATAGAAAAGAATGGTTTTCTCCTTGGCCAAGAGGTGAGTCTTTCTCCAACAATGAGCTGATTTTATTTTATTAAAAAGTTTTCTTTTATGGTCTTCTCAGAGATTCTTGGTTTCTCCTTTATTAGTTGAATTTTGAGCTGCCTCAAAGGCCTTATTTGGTGATCCTACTTAGTTCTTTTTATTTATGTTCTGGAATTAAACCTTTGATTCTCTTAGAATCTGCCTAGATGACTGGTCTCCCTATCTCTGTTAATAAAACTCTAAGATGTTAATAGAAAATTGATTTTGTGTTTTTCTCACCCTATAAGGACTCATGTATTTTAAAAGAGGAATTCTGGCTGTAAAATGACGTAATCCAGCTTGGCACCGTGGCAGGAACACTTGACAGTGTGTCCCTTTCTGGCCAGTAGACACTAGATCAGCTGAAAGTCATCTCTGGGCACCTGTCAGGTCATTTAGGAGATGAGTATAATGCTGAATTTGGGTGAAGGCAGCGTGGGCCTGCCTGTCTGCCTTCCCACTACTCAGCCTTCCCACTACTCATGGGCTCTGTCTACACTGCAGCCTCTCTCCAGTGCCTGAGCTAATCTGGATTTACAGAGGAGGTTTATGGGCAGCCCCCTGTCTCAGTTGTTGGTAGGTCAGCCTAAGTGATGATAGGAGTGACTTCTGGGCCCAAGGGCTTCCTGTTCCATTGTGTTGGCCTTGGCTGTGGGACTGGGTTTCTGTCATGATTCTCATGTAACTGTCAGCCTGGCAACCCTGCCTTTACCCTGTTTTCCTTTAGGTTTGGGAGTTATTTTCCTCCTTTCTAAGCTAGATTCCTGCTTCATATTCTCTTAGCCACTGGCAAGGATATCTTGGAACACAGCTCTGTACCTCCTATGTTAGCATCAGATGCCTCAGTTCTTTAGCCTGCTGGAGTGGCTGTCCTGGGGTGACATTTGTTTCAACCTTGTCTGAGCTTGAGCTGGTCTTTGCCATGAACCCTGTGCCCCAGACTCCTTGGCTGCCCTCACTGGAACAAGATGCAGGGCTGGCCTGTTTTTCTTCTACTTACCATCTCCAGGGCTCAGCCTGTCCCTTTTGGAGCTGACGTTGCCTGATCATGTATACATAGCTACATTGGTCACTGTCTTCAGATGCACTTTGGCTCTCACATATATACTTGGATGCATCTGAAGTTACTGAGCAAAAATTTTAGGCATTGTTATAGGTTTATTAGATTTCTAGCCTGGGATTTTCCAGTCATACCATGTCTTGTCCATACTCTGTATAAGTTCAGTGTTGATCTCAGTTTATCTAGCTTGTGGTCTATCCAAGTACTTCTGTAGCTGAGTAGAGTTTACTTCATAGCATTGTGTGTACTAGAGAGGGAATGATGGGAGAGCATCCATAGCAGGACCCCTTCTTATGGTAAGGGCAGAGTCTACAGATTTCTGTGTATCCTCGGCATGATTATCATATCTTCCTGAGGACCAGTGAGGTGCCAGGTACTAGGTAAAAAAGACACATGAAGGACCTCCGGATCAACTGAGGGGATTCATTTGTTCGTTCGGCAAATAATGAGTATTGACCATGTGCCAGACATTAGGTGCTAGGGATATTATAATAAACAAAGCCCCTACTCTTTTGTGCTCACTATACTCTACAGTTCAATGGGGACAGAGAGCAAGCAGATGAATAAATAATACAGTCATGTGCCACTTAACAACCTTTTCGTCAATGGCTGATTGCATTTACGATGGTGGTTTCATAAGCTTATGAAGGAGCTGAAAAATTCCTATTGCCAGTGTTGTCATAGTTGTCATAATGTCATACAGCAGCACATTACTCAGGTGTTGGTGGTGATGCTGGTGTCAACCTACTGCTACCTGTTCTATAAAAGGATAGCACATATAATTATGTACAGTATATAACACGTGATAATAAATATGTTACTGTACTTTTCTCATTCTTTTAGCATGTAATCTTCCTACTAATTAAAAAAAATTCTGCTGGCCCTAACTGGTTTGGCTCAGTGGATAGAGCCTCGGCCTATAGACTCAAGGGTCCCAGGTTCGATTCTGGCCAACGGCATGTACCTTGGTTGCGGGCACATCCCCAGTGGGGAGTGTGCAGGAGGCAGCTGATCGATGTTTCTCTCTCATTGATATTTCTAACTCTCTGTCCCTCTCCCTTCCTCTCTGTAAAAAATCAATAAAATATATTTTTTTAAAAATTGTGCTGTACAATAGTATGCTGTGTCACGCTGTCAGCAGGTTCATGCACCTCATGTTTACCACATCTCTTGATTGCATAATTTTCTCTTGTACTTGATTAAATCTCATGTTGTTTGTACAATAACACGCTGTACAGGTTTGTAGCCTGGGAGAAATAGGCTGTGCTATATAGCCAACGTGTGTAAGATATGCCATCTAGGTTTGTGTAAGCGCACTCTATGCTGTTCATGAAATGACAAAACCACCACAACCCATTTCTCAGAATATATCCCATCATTAAACAGCACATGACTATACATCAGGTGATGATAGTACTGTGAACTAAAACAGTATGTGTGTGGTAAGGAAGGCCCTAGCATATTATTAGGCGAGGTCAGAGCAAGCCTTTCTGATGAGGGGATGTTCAGCAGAGACCTAAATTCTGCCACAGAGTAGATACAGGAGGAAGAGCAGTTCAGATAGTGGGAGTCCCAGGTGACTGTGTGGCAGGAGCCCAGGCCCATCTGGGATAAGAACCTTCCTCCTGGAGATGAATCACAGCACATGTCAGCATCAGTGCAGTTGCAACCATTTGTTGTTGTGTTTCCCAAAATGTAAGATGCGCGCAGAGCCATGATCTTGGTAGCTTTTAAAATGATTTTTGATGATAAGTGGAATGGGATTGAATCACATGGTGAGAAATTCATTTTCTTTTTCAATACTGATAGCCAGGTGAAAGCCTCTGTTTGGTACAAGTATTTCTGAAACATCTCGCTTGATACCTGCCAGCTTTCTTTTTAATAGAAGAAAAGGTCCTCATGCTTAAAGCCTTCTTTGGACAGCAATATTTAGCTCAAACTTAATTGTTTTGCTTTTTTTTTTCTTATATCCATTTAACATTTTTCTTCTATTTGTGACAAGTAAAACTGTTTTCTATTTATGAAGTTCCTTTAAAAAACACATTGCTTTGCCCTGGCTGGTTTGGCTCAGATTGTTGAGCATCAGCCCGTGCATCTAATGGTCTTGGGTTTGATTCCTGGCCAGGGCATTACCCAGGTTGGGGATTTGTTCCCTGGTCGGAGTGTGTATGGGAGGCAACTTATCGATGTTTCTCTCTCACATTGATGTTTCTCTATCTTTTCCCTCTCCCCTGGTTTCTCTTTCTCTTTCTCTCTCTCTCTCTCTTCCTCTCTCTCTCTCATCAAAGAAATCTACTAAAGAAACCCACGTTACTTTTACTTAAGTTAATATGACTCAACATAAAGAAAAATACTAAGAAAATAATAATGGTATGAGATTATGGCCTAAAACATAAAGCTGCTTTTCATCTATTTTCTCACTTAATAAGAGCGACTGGAGTTTGGGGCAGGAACCATTGCCTGGATGGCATAGTTGGGGAAGGAAGACTCTAGCTCTAGCTCAGATAGAAGAGATGGCCATATTCAAGGGTTTTTTTTAATTATTATTTTTTTACTGTTTTGCTCATTCAGTTTATGTATAGTGGCTGGGAACTGGTTAAATTTATTAGTAGAATTGCCAGAATGAGTTAATTTTAGGCTACCTAAACTGTAAACACATTAATTTGCTAGTGTAACAAAGTCAGCAAGATGAAGACATATCCTGGTATTCCAGACTTTTAGACTGGGAGGGACTTACAGTTCATCTAAGTTTTCTGAGAAAACCAAGTCCTAGGGAGATAAAGTCAACACTTAGCCACGATCACATAGCTACTTATTTGTTGCCGGCACTGGAATCCAGGCCTCCCGATTCTTGATTTACGACCTTTTCTGCTATGCAATCTTGGCTCCCCACTGGGTTTGAAATGGAATTGTATATGCTGTAGTGTTAATAGTGGAAATTAGCTTTGTAAAAAATGGTGCTAATGGTTTGATTTACTTTTAAGAAGAAAAATTTCAAGGGCTTTTAGAGGTATTTTAGAATAAGATTTTACTAAAGTATTTTATTTTAATTAATGCTAATTTTAATTATTTAAAAGAAAATTTTGATAGTTCAGTACTGCATTTCATCAAAAGATTTCCTGCCCCCTCTCCCTCTTCCCCCTCCAAGGCTGACATAAAGGAAGAATTTTATTGAGTATTTACGGGACTGATGAAATAATGCATCTGTTGGCAGCTAATTGCAGCTCTTTCTAGGAATAGCAAACCATGTGACAGTTCTCTCCCCAGCAGGGATATATCCATCTCACTTTAAAAAGTGAATTTATTGTTCTTTTCTCTTAGAAATTATCACTGTGACTTTTTTTCTCTCTCCTGTGGCTGTATGGGTCATTTGGCTACATCAGTCACCTTACTGACCATAAGAGGTTGATTTAGCTTCAACTTTGGCTTTTAAAAAACTGCTTATCCCCAGATTTTACCAAGGTCAATTCATGCCAAAATCTGTGGAGGTGGGGTATGGGCAGTGGTATTAAAGATACACACACACACTCTCACATGCACATATACCCATGCACATGCACAAATGCCCTAATAGGTTATTTTACAGGAAAGCCAGGTTTGAGCATCTTGTTTTTGGACCCGCCGATTAGGTGCATGGCTTCTTTCTCCTTATTGCTCCCTAAGTATGGACCTCCCAAAGCTGTACACTTACTTGAAGAGCTGTTCTTGGTTTTGCAGGGGAGGAGGTGGAAGGGTGGTAGGAATGGAGATGTAGAAGGATATAGAGTTTTGTTTTAAATCTATAATCACTGATGTTTCTAATTCTCTGAATATCTTGAACATTGTTGCTTAAGAATATTCCAGAATCTTAGACCCCATACAGGTGTCACTCTAACATCAACCTTAAAATGCGTTAGAGCTCTAGGGGAATACATTCATACATAGAACGAATTTGATCAGAGGGTTTTTTATTAGCTGGTGAATTTGGATTTGGGGAATTATTTTCATCATTTCTTCGCAATGTTTGGAAATTAAAAACCATCCACAATACTCTGTGCTCTGTAGATCAAGCTATGTCCAAATGGAGACAGAAACTGCCAGTGGAGAATGAGGTGGATGCTGCTCTCAGATACAAAGTGAGCTGAAGAAGGCTCGAGGACGGATGAGAGACAAATGGCCCAAGGGGAAGGCCAGCAGGGAAGACTAGGACCAGCTTAGTCCCTCTGTCTGTGGGTTGGTCAGACAATCTGTTTGTAATTAAAAATGAATTTTAGTATTTCCTGTGTCTCACAAAGAACCTCAAATAATATCAGTAAAATACTTACTCTGTGTCAGGCACTGTTCCAGGTCCTTGGCATTTATTAATTTATGTAATCCTGACAGTTACCCTTATTGCATAGATAAGAAGATGGAGGTACAAAGTTGTTAAGTCATTTGCTCAAGGTCATAAATGTGGAATCCAGGCACTTAAATGTCAAAGCCTGATAATTCATAGCCTATAAAAACAAATTCTCAAAATTAGTTTTTCTTTCCTTCCTAATTCTGATTACTTGTGGCTGCACCAGAGCCCAACATTTATCAGCGCCATGCCCTCTCCTACTCCAGTCTCTCCGAGACGCACAGCACTAGGGGCTTTTCTGTCTTTCTCTTTCCTGCTTATTGTCAGAAGACTAATTCCTGGTTGGTACCTCTCTCTTCCCCATCTTACTTTATCTGTTTTAATTTAATTTTTTTTATTTTTTGCTGGGAAGGTCTAATGTGAGGCCATATGGGGTCGAGGAGCAGAGCCCCCAGGTTGCTCCCATCCCATCTTGATACCTTGAGAGTAAAAAAAGGCTAAATTTTCTTGGCTGTGATCAGGAGACACATGGTGTCGGCTCTCCTGATACTG
The DNA here is from genome assembly GCF_028538775.1 of Myotis yumanensis. NCBI lineage: Eukaryota > Metazoa > Chordata > Mammalia > Chiroptera > Vespertilionidae > Myotis > Myotis yumanensis. The sequence goes on along the minus strand of NW_027223754.1, from coordinate 125,379,447 downwards.
TGAATCGGGTTCCACTTTTACAGCTCTTAAATCCTGCTATCAACAGTTCCAATAACCAGCTTTTCTGGTGGTGCAGCCTGGGAGTTTAATCATACACTTCGCAAGGTAGCTTTCTCTTTTTTTATGGGTGCAGTTCAGACTTGCAGGCTGTTGTTATAGCTAGCTGCAGGAATGTTTGCTTTTGCTTAATTTTAATAGGCAGCTGTGTTTATACTTGTTCTTTAGTTTGAGCAGCATATGATTCTTTGGAGGACTTTTGCCCCCAGAGAAAAAAAAGAGTACTGTACTTTTCCAAACAGTAAATTTTAATTGAGAAGGAAATATAACCTCTAGAAGTTTGGGGCAGGTTTTAGTTTTAGGCTTTATTTTTTGTTAATGTTATAAAAGAAATCTTAACTCCTTATAAGAAGTGCCAAGTTGACAATTCCTGGAAATGTTCATGTTCTATTTATGCTCAGCACCATAGCAGAGAGGCTGGTGACGCTGTTACCAAAATAATATCGCTGAGCTGTAATAAGTGGCAAACAGGAGGCTTGACATTTTATACCTAAATAGAAGGCTTTAATAACATCTCTCAGTTCCACCATTTGTGCATAAGGTATATGGGTACTGACTGGTAATGGTGAAGATGTTACAGAGAATTCCAGAGCAAGCAGACCACATCTGCTGGGACTTGTCCTGTTGTTAAAACTGCAGAAGGCTAGAGCTGGAGCGATCTGAGATCCCCCAGTTTACAGATAGGAAAATAAGGAATGTAAGTCAGTCTGCTAGCATGTATATGGGCTCTTTGGTTTAAGTGTAGACTTCTTTTTTAAAAAAAATATATTTTTATTGATTTCAGAGAGGAAGGGAGAGGGAGAGAGAGATGTAAACATCAATGATGAGAGAGAATCATTGATTGGCTGCCCTCTGCAAGCGCCCCACTGGGGATGGAGCCTGCAACCTAGGCATGTGCCCTTGATGGAATTGAACCCGAGACCCTTCAGTCCGCAGGCCCACACTATATCCACTGAGCAAAACCAGCTGGGCAAGTGTAGACTTCTTGATAACATAAGCAAATATAGGGATTTTTCCACTGTGTACTGAGTAGATCACAACTTTAAAGAATTCCTAAAGTTCTAGGAGTGGGGAAGGAACAGTTCCAAAAGGAAGAGGTGAAAGCTGACTAAAAGATGTCCGCTGTACTCTGCACTCCCATTCTTTTTATATTGATCAGGTTCCACACTTGCAGGCCTGAAAAGGAATGACAGCTCTTTAAGGAAGGAGAATGTTGGGATATTAAAAAACACACACACACACCAAAGAAGATAAAAAATGTTTTCTAAGAAATGGGATTAGACAAAATAGAGATTTTGAATGAGATTGATATGGCAGTTTTTGTTTATTGAATCTTTAAATATGTATCTCTTTCCATTTCTTTTCATTTTTTTAAAATTAAATCTTTATTGTTCAGATTATTATAGTTGTTCCTCTTTTTTCCCCAATAGCTCCCATCCACCCAGTTCTCACCCCACACTCCGCCCCCGCCTCGTCCTCATCCATAGGTGCACAATTTTTGTCCAGTCTCTTCCCGCATCTCCCCGCTCCCCCCCCCCCCCCCCGCAAGAATAGACAGTCCACTCCCTTTCTATGCCCCTGATTCTATTATAATCACCAGTTTATTCTGATCATCAGATTATTTATTCACTTGATTTTTAGATTCACTTGTTGATGGATATGTATTTGTTGTTTATAATTTGTATCTTCCTCTTCTTAAAAGATACCTATCAGCATTTCATATAATACTGGTTTAGTGGTAATGAACTCCTTTAGCTTTTCCTTATCTGTGAAGCTCTTTATCTAACCTTCAAATCTGAATGATAGCTTTGCTGGATAAAGTAATCTTGGTTGTAGGTTCTTGGTATTCATCACTTTGAATATTTCTTGCCACTCCCTTCTGGCCTGCAAAGTTTCTGTTGAGAAATCAGCTGACAGTCGTATGGGTACTCCCTTGTACATAACTGACTGTCTTTCTCTTGCTGCTTTTAAGATTCTCTCTTTGTCTTTTGCTCTTGACATTTTAATTATGATGTGTCTTGGTGTGGTCCTCTTTGGATTCCTTTTGTTTGGGGTTCTCTGCGCTTGCTGGACTTGTAAGTCTATTTCTTTCACCAGGTAGGGGAAGTTTTCTGTCATGATTTCTTCAAATAGGTTTTCAATATCCTGCTCTCTCTCTTCTGGCAGCCCTATAATTCGGATGTTGGTATGCTTGAAGCTGTCCCAGAGACTCCTTAGACTATCTTCGTATTTTCGGATTCTTTTTTCATTTTGCTTTTCCGGTTGGGTGTTTTTTGCTTCTTCATATTTCAAATCTTTGACTTGATTCTTGGGATCCTCTAGTCTGCTGCTGGGAGTCTGTATAATATTCTTTATTTCAGTCAGTGTATGCTTAATTTCTAGTTGGTCCTTTATCACAACCTCGAGGGTCTCACTAGATTTCTTGAGGGTCTCATTAAGTTTATCAGCAGTTTCTAGAAAATTCTTGAAAAACCTTAAAAGTGTGGTTTTGAACTCTATATCCAGTAGTTTGCTTTCCTCCATTTCTGTCATTTGTGTCCTGTTTCTTTGTCTCCGCATTTTTTATGCTTCCCTGTGTTGATAGAGTGGCTTTCTGTGCTAGGTGTCCTATAGGGCCCAGTGGCTCAGCCTCCCCAATTACCTGAGGTGGACACTCTTGGTGCATCCCTTTGTGGGCTTTGTGCACAGTCTTGTTGTAGTTAAGCCTTGATTGTTGTAGGTAACACTGGGAGGGATTGACCTCCAGGCCAATTGGCTGTGAGAATCAGCTGTGTCTGCAGTGGGAGAACTTCTGTGCTGGAGACACCCCTCCGGGGCAAGACTTGCTTCAATGGGGCTTTGGTGCTCACTGAGTCTGCCCCTTGAATGTGTCCTTTATGGATCCGAGGAGCTGCAATCTGGATGGTCCCACTCTGACCACAGGGCACACTGGCTCCTGGATCTCAAAGGAGGTGCTAATCTAGCCTCTGCCTGAGGCTATCCAGCAGAAGCCAGCTGTAATGCAATGCAAGTTGCCCTGGGGCCTTGGGCCAGCTGCAGTTTGTTAGGTAATTATCAGATTGCAAAGGGCCAGACCTTTCATATGCAAAAGCCTCTGTGCATGGCTTGGGCGGGGCAGGATCCCAGGGGATCAACAGGGCGAGCGAGCAGTTATGGCTTCTCTTAGTCCTGCCCTCAGAGGCCCTGCTTCTCAGTGTCCTGGCAATTGCTGCAAGCACCCTGGAGAGAAAGCTGCCCTTGAGTTCTGACCGATGCCATACAGTCCAGTTTCTCCCGTATGAATCTGGGTCCCCAGAGACTCGCCTGGAACTGGAGCTCAGAACTTGAGACTCCCTCCCGATTGAAAAAGAGAACTGTGTCCTCAGCCACCAGCCCTCTCCGCATGCGCCTCTGTACCTCTGTATTTTACTTCCGCACTGCACCTCCTCTGAGTCTTGGTATGCTTTTCTCCTTCCTTCTAGTTGTAGAATTTCCACTCAGCCAACCTTCCTGTGTTTCTGGATGATGTCTGTTCCGTCTTTTAGTTGTATTTTTGAAGTGGTTGTGAGAAGCAGCAATCTCCGGTGTTTACATATGCCGCCATCTTGGTTTCTCCATATCTTTTCATTTTTAATTGGCATTTGATAGTGCTATGGGCAAATGTGCTTTTTCAGGCTTCTCATATTTGTTTGAGCCCTTTTATTCCTTTATGTGCCAGACAGGATCCATTCAAGAGGCAAAAACCACACAATAATTTGAACAAGAAAAATTTAACATAATGAATTATTAACTAGCAAAAAGTTAACTGTGGTTAACTACTAAAGGGTAAATGAGGTCTCTAAGCAATATGGAAATAGCCATTGCAAGAAGCTGCTTTTTTTCTAGAGCTGAGGGAGAGTAAAGGATGGAAGCTCTAAGAACTTGCAAGAGGCCCCTCCCCACCCCAAGCCCTCCTTGGAAATGAATTGACTGTCTCATTAATTGGTAGCCTGCTGCTGGCCAGTAATCTTGCCAGAGGGTATAGGGCAGTGGTCCTCAACCTTCCTAATGCTGCGACGCTTTAATACAGTTCCTCATGTTGTGGTGACTCCCAACCATAAAATTATTTTTGTTACTACTTCATAACTAAATATCTGATATGCAGAATGTATTTAGGTGACCCCTGTGAAAAGGTCGTTCGACCCCAAAGGGGTCTCGACCCACAGGTTGAGAACCGCTGGTATAGGGTGGAGCTGGTCTGTGAGAGCAGCCTACCTGGTTGAGAAACTTGGTAGGGAATGTAGGTGGACCTGAGCTGATCCTCAGAAAGCTTACTGCTGAGTGGCAGAGATATTCCCTGGAGAATGAGCACCATGGAGTTTTCCTGATGCTGCTGGTTGTGACTGTCCCCTTTAGAGGGCATAACACATCCCAAACCAGAATGAAAAGCCCCTCCCTCTGCTATGACCTTGCAATGCCCCTCTATTGATGAAACTAACACTGAACCATCTGGCAAAAGAGAAATGTTTATAGAGTCTAGCCCCAGTATCACCAAGTAGAAGAAGAGGGTGAACTTAGAGCTGAGAAGTAATGCATTGCTAATTGGAGCACCTCATCTGTAAAATAATGATAGTGCATAATTCCCAAAGTAGTTCTGGGAACCTCATTCATTCATTTAGCCAACATTTATTGATTATCTACCATTTCTGGCTATTCTGCTATGGCTCTGAGATTATGGTTGTCATTGTCTATTGTTTGTCTCTGCAACTAGAGTATAATCTCCTCTAAGGCAGAGACGTTTTATCTCTGTACCTGCAGAATCTGTTTAGCATAGTGCTACATACATGTTAGTCTTCACATGTTTATTAAAGGAATGAAGGAATGACTATAAAGATAGTATAAGTACAGTCATACCCTCAATGAGTTTAAATTGTACTTGGGGAATGGTAGAGGTAAATAAATACAATACAATACAATACAATACAATACAATACAATATTCTAGTTATCTTTTGTTGCATAACAAGCTACTCCAAAACTTAGTGGCTTTAAATAACAATCATTTATTTTAGTCATGAATGTGCAGTTTGGGCAGGGCTCAGAAAAGACAGCTCATTTCTGTTCTACCTGGTGTCAGTTGAGGTGGCTTACCTAACTGGAGCCATAGGATCCATTTCCTAGATAGGTCACTCACGTTTGTGGTAAATTGGTGCTGCTTGTTGGTTGCTCTCCACCTGGGCCTTTCTGCTTGTGGCTGGAGTTTCCTCAAAGTATGAGGTTGAATTTCAAGAGGCAGGAAGTGGAGGCTGCCAGTTCCTTAAGGTCTGGGCCCAGACAATGGCATCCTGCTAACTTTTGCTGTATTCTTTTGGTTAAGCTGTCCCAAGGTCCAGATTCAAAGAGAGGAAATAGAGTTCTCACATTTCCTTGAGAGGTGTGTCAAATCATTTTGGGGCCTTATAGCACTTATCAGATGCAGTGATTTAAAAATATATTTTTTTTGTCATAAACGGGGAATTTGCTGTCATATACGAGAATGATGTAAATTAATGACAAATGTTTATTATTAAATAGAAAATGTTTTTTAAAAAGTGACATAGCTCTATTTTTCTGAATGTAAAAGCAACACATATTTATTGTTTTTTAAAAAAAGGCTCTAGAAAGATATCAAGAAAATGGAAATCTCTCATAATTTTATTGCCCCCAGATAATCATGATTTAAAATAAATGAATAGTAAAATGCAATATTTGGGTTTTTACCATAGGAAATTTCGTTTTTGAAGTTCCCTCTTTTCCAAACTCCACTCATTTTCAGAAAGTTATTATTTACTTGATACTAACACTTAAAGATTGAATTTCTTATGTGATGTCAAATAAAGACTAAAATTTAGACTATATGTATGTGTGATTATAAATATATATATATATACATATATATATATATATGAAATATAAAAACAGTCATACCCTCAATGAGTTTAAATTGTACTTGGGGAAAGGTAGAGGTAAATACAATACAATACAATACATTTTTATAAATATAGTCCATTTGGAAGGATATAAATTTATTTTAAAAAGGCACAGGTAGTGGCTTAATTGCCTACAGTCTAACTGCTTAGGAAAAATAATAAAGAGAAAAGATTCAGATATATATATATATATATATATATATATATATATATTTTTTTTTTTTTTTTTTTTCCCCAGAGAGTAAAACTTCCTGAATCATCTTGAAGTAGTCTTTTCAAATTATTACCAAGGCTAGTTGCTATTTCCAAGACTAGTTGCTATTTCAGTTTGCAGAGGCTGGGGTGGGGAGCACTGGACTTAAATGACCTTCTCCAAATGATTCTTAAGGAACTATGAGGAATATTTTTCACTCAGCTGTTCTTTTTTCTTTTCTGTTTATCTTTCTATGAGATTTCTATGAGTATTCTATTTCAAAGTGTGTCACTAAATATTACATAACCTGAGTTTTTTCAATGTCTCCTATTTAAATGCTTTTAAATATTACAACTCTGAATCTGTTCTCTTTATTATTTTTCCTAAGCAGTTAGACTGTAGGTGATTAAGCCTCTACCTGTGCCTTTTTAAAATAAATTTATATCCTTCCAAATGGACTATATTTGTAAAAATGTAAGTGTTCTGGATAGTAGATTAGACTTCCCCCTCCCCCCTTACAATTAGAAAGGCATTTCTAATGACCGTTTCACTTAATCAGAGTGTATTTCAAAGGAACTGTTAAAACCTTTGGTGGAATAATCATATCCCATCCTCCTCACTTCTTGTTACCAGGGTAGCTACCATAAACCACTATAGGAAGTAGGAGGAGGTGACAGATAAGTCACTGGAAAGAGCACAGTACCTGAGACTGCAAAACTTTGCTTCTTGCAAGCATTTATTTAATATTTACTATGTGCCAGTTAAACAGGGCAGAACTTAATAAGGTATGATCCCTACCTTCAAAGGTGCTCCAAATAAATGAGATGATACATGTGAAGTGCTTACAACAGAGTAAGGCATCTATTCAACATCCACTGCATGTTAGTTGTCCTTATTATCATTTGATGTGACTAACGAGTGTGACACAGAGAGGTATGTGAAAGGAACAGTGATGGCTCCACTTGGCCTGTGGGAAGACAGTATGGGTAAGGCTTTGAAGAGAATGTGTATATCTTTTGTTGAGTGTTGAAGGGTAAGTAGGAGTTCACTAGGAAGGCAAAAGGGGAAGGGCATTCTAAGCGAGGTAACAGAAGGTGCCAAGGCATGGAGGTGCTGTGAGCAATGGTGGGGTGGGATGACAGCAGCTAAGGCTGGGGGATCCAGCCCAGGATTGCTCATGTGGGCCATGTAAAGGTCCAACAGGAAATGGAGCACAACTGATGAATTTTGAGAAAGGGAGTGACATGAACAGACTTGCGTTTAGGAAGCTCACTATAGTGACATATGGATGGGAAGCTGGTGAAAATGAGGCAAGGAACCCAGTTAGAAGCTGTTGGAGTAATTCAGATGAAACATGGTGATACCAGGCACTGACATTGAGGATAGAGAAAAGGGGAACGGGACTGAGAAAGATTTTGGAGGAAGAATTAGTATATGAGTTCTCAATGGGGGATATGGGCCCATAGGAGCCAAAATTGGTTCTGGGGAAGTGGTGTTAAAAAATCTTAGCTATTACAATTGTTTGTGGTCTTCCAAAGGGCTACAGAAAATAATCATATATGTTATAGTTTTAAAATTTAATGGGAGGGATGCAATTATGGGGAAAATGTCCAAAAAGTCTTTTTAAGGGAGACAACATTGAAAATAAGGGTAAAAAGCATTGGGTTAAAAGTACTCATCACTTGACTGAGCTCTGGGCTGAGGGAGAAGGAGGATTCTAGGCTGATGCTCTGATTTCTGGTTTAGACAGCTATTCAAATTCACCAAACAGGATACACAGGGTGAATGGTTAGTGCATAGTTTATGCTGTTTATGAATTTAAGCTAATAATGACTCACATTAATTGAGCACTTATTTGAAGACAGGCCCTTTAAATGCTTTACATTTACCAATAGGGTGAAATAGATATTATTTTTGTTTCCATTTTTCAGATGAGAAAGCTGAGATCTAGCCTAGAGCCACATAGCATTTGCTTCAATGAAAATGCTCTGTAAGTCTTTGGAGATATGAGTGTAGACTAAGGTAGAAGTTCTGCTTCTACCTTTATCTTCTCAGGTGCATTATTTTGGGTTTGTTTTCTTTCTTTAAATTTTAATTTCCTCATTTACAAAACAAAGCTGCCTCTTGCTCATCTCCAAGAGTAGTTATTAAGGTTAAATGAGAGGACATGTGAGTGAATCTTTTAATACATAACGTGCTGTGTAAATGTAGGTAGTATTTTTAGCATTAGCTGCTACCCCCTATCAGCGGTTCTCAACCTGTGGGTCGCGAACAATGAAAATACATCCTGCATATCAGATATTTACATTTCGATTCATAACAGTAGAAAAATTACAGTTATGAAGTAGCAACGAAAATAATTTTATGGTTGGGGGTCACCACAACATGAGGAACTGTATTAAAGGGTCGCAGCATTAGGAAGGTTGAGAACCACTGCCCTAGGTAGTCAATAAATGCCATTTTTCTCCCCTTCCTCTCCCCTCTGTATTCAGATAGCTCCCAAAGGATGGGAAGGACAGCATGAAAGCCTCCCCATTATGCCCACCATTTTTGTTGCAACTATATGTGTGTCTTCTGACTCTTCCCCTCTCTTCAATCTCAGAAGATGACTCTGGCAATTTTTATTTCCTTGGGTTTTCATGAATGCCCTCCCATCTAAACACAGTGATTTACTTCTCAAGCTGTGGTCAATTGACATCTGCCCCTTATAGCTGTTTTTGCAGAAGTCATCAGTGACCTTTGTTTATATCCATGGACATTTTTCAGATTGCCACTCTCTCTTGCATTCTTGGTGTTGCCTCCTTCCTTGGTCATGTTTTCCTCTTGTCTCTCCATCTACTATTTCTCTCATCCGCTAACCTTTTAAATACTTGTATTCTCCCAGGTTGGGTTAAATCCTTCTTATCCTCTCACTGGCACCATTCTCCTTGGGCAAAGCCCACCTGCACCCATGGCTTGGTGACCACATCATTGCTAACTGCCTCTAAATCTCTATCTTCAGCCCAACTAGATACCTTCACTCTGGTCCTCTGTACCTTAACTCAGCATGGCCAAAATAAAACACCTCATCTCTCAGATCCAACCTCCTCCTTCTCAATTCATTTTCTCCAGCTCAAGTAATATATTCCCCTACTCAAATAGTCAGAAGAAACATTTCCCCCCCTAAAGTCAAGTGTTTTTTGTTTTAAATAATGTAGCCCAGATATTGCCTCTTTCTTGAAGCTTTGCATGACCCCCTAATGGCTGGCTGAAAAACTCCTCTGTTTCCAAAGCACCAAAAGCATATATCTGTTTATAGCACATGCATAATATGGTATAATTTTGTCCTTCAGTAGACTATGAGTTTGTTTAGGGCAAGAACTTAATTTTTTATCCTTATATATTTAGAACCTAGCACATTGCCAGATAGTTAGTGGGGCCAATAAATGTTGGTTGAATGAATGAATACGTGGTGACCTTATTTGCTCTCCTCACCTTTCTCTTAATCTCCAAGCACCTTAACTATTTATATTTGTTTGTTAGGTTACTATAATAAAATATAATAAAATAAATAAGACTAGGTGGCTTAAACCGCAGCAATTTATTTTCTTACAGTTATGGAGGTTGGAAATTCAAGATCAAAGTGTCATTATGTTTGGTTTCTTCTGAGGCCTCCTTGGCTTGCAGATAGCCACCCTCCTTCTGGTTTTTCACCTGGTCATCCCTCTGCATGTGAGTATCTCTGGTGTCTCTTCATGTGTCCTAATCTCCTTTTATGAGGACACCAATCAGATTGGGTTAGGGCTACCCTCATGGCCTCATTTTAACTTATTTACTGCTTTAAAGACCCCCATCTCCAAATACATTCACATTCCAAGGTGGGTTAGGGCTTCAGCATAGGAATTTTGGGGAGGCACAATTCAGCCCATTACACTGTTATCATTAATTTTTTAAAATTTTATCTTATTTTTCAGTTTTTCCTGGATAGCCAGCAGTTAATAACTCCTTAGTTCTTAACTTTCCATGAAAGTGATTTTTTTTTTGGCATTTCTTACTGGTTGCTATTTAGTGTTTGTTGAACGCCAGCCATTAGTCATTCACACTTAAAAATTTGTTCTGGTCTCTGTGTAAGGCAGTTTCTAACCTGTCTGTCTAGTTATTAATTCATTTTGTCAGCATTATTAGTAACTGTTATAATAATGAAATTTCACATGGGAAGGTGTTTCTTGCCTTTCTTATTGCTGAATATTCTAGTTGTGGAAGTACAGGTTAGTTATAGGAGTGGGTACAGCAAACTAAACCCTAGAAACCCAGCTCTGTCCAGGGCCAAATCATTTTAAAGAGAAGATTAAATTCTAAGACTAAAGATTGGCCCCATTTGAGCTGATATTTCCAGGAACATTGCACAAAACAAAATGAAAATCACCCTCTCTAGCATGCACATACCCCAACAGACTTCTAACTCCAGAACTGTTCTTTGCTAAGAGAATAATTTTGTGCACATAGTAGCCTTAATTCTTAGATTCTGGGCTCCTCCAAGAATCTGTGTTTTTGGTTTATTTTACATCCAGTCCCCTGAGCTATTGCCCCATTTACTTCCCACAAATGCCTTAGAGACTAGGCCCCCCCTTTTTTTTACTGCTACCCCCATCCCCAACTTTCATCTCTTTTTGCTTGGGTTTCTCCTTTCTCAGGCTCTACTTTTCTTAATATCTCATGGACATTCCTTATTCCTTTTTTTAATTTACCTTCTTCTTTCTTCTTTCTTCTACAATAGCCTTCTCTTTTCAGAAACAAATGGAACGATTTCTAAGTTATTTTGACTATTTTTTCTCGCCACTTTGCCATCTTGCTTTTCGTATAAAGCAGAGGTCAATTCCTAATGGGTAGAATCCAGTCCAATACCTGTTTTTATAGGGCCTGTGAGTTAAAAATATTTTACTTTTCATTTTTAAAGGGTTGAAACAAAAACAAAATGAAAGAAGAATAATATTTCATGATGTGAAAATTATATGAAATTCAAATTTCAGTGTCTGTAAAAAAAGTTTTATTGGAATGCAGTTGTACTTATTTGTTTACATGTTTTCTATGGCTGCTTTCACCCTATACCAGCAGAGTTGAGACCTTGTGTCCTACAGAACCTAAAAAATATTTACTGTGTGGCCTTTACAGAGAAAGTCTGGCCACTCAAGAGTGAGGAAGGCTGGAAAATAGCTTTGCCTGACAGGACTCAGCTTTGTTTACCTTTCTTTTCTTGGTGCTTAACAGAGTGCTTAATTAAACCTAATGCTGAGTTCTAAAATTGTTTTGAGAGTCAAAACTGGAGAAGCCTTTCTTCAGGGCAGACTTTTCCTGTGAAAGAATGTTATTATCTTTGCCATTTCTTTTGAATTTAATTTTGCCAGAAGAGGTTTATCATACCAGGGCCATCGAACCTTTTCTTTCATTTCTGATATTGTGCATAAGAGAGAAAGATTAGGTAAACCAAACAGACGAAATTCCTTTGTACTCGGCATACTCACAGGAGGATTTAATTACAGTTTCCTCATGGTTTAGTCTCCAGATTTTTAAGTATTGGGGCAATGAGATAATGTTAGCATTTGAGTACTAACCACAAAAAAAGTTAAGCAAGGTTTGTAGTCATGAGCATTTGCTTTTTGTTCCCATCCATTAGATATTTTGTGTATTTTTATGCCTGCCTCCCACCCTCCAGCCAATCTTGTCTTCGTTTTTTTTAATCTTCTTTGAAGGAAATAATTTGTCATTGAAACACAAACCTGACAGGTAATACCAAGCAAGGGTAAGAATTTCTTCCCATTCCCCAAGATAGCCATTGTGCTCTTTCTCTCTGTTATTCAGAAGTGTGGCTATATTGGGTTTCTTAATTCCCTCAGGCATTTGTTAATAATACGTTTTGAGTGTTCACCAAGTGCTGTGGCCTCTAAAAGGCATCAAAAGGATTACATCAGAAATAGAAGGTAGAGCCCTTGTCTTTCAAGGAGTTTGTAATCTAAATGGCAGGAGAGGGAGGCATGCGTGTGAATTTCTGAACATTTAACAACAGGCTATAAGAATTATCAGTGAATGGAGTTCCACTATAGCATGCAGCATGAGGATTGATAATGGGAAGGTGGGTAAAGTAGAGATGCTCCTAGGGTGACTGAGTTTTTGAGGCAGGCAATCCTTGATTACTAGGGAAGAGGTTAGTCCAGACAGAGCAGATGTTGAGTACTTCCTCCTCGATATCTTCCCAGGATGCCTTGCTAGAATGTTAAATCTATTACGGAAAATGTAATGAGTTTTTTCTCCTAAATTCAGGCCTCTTTTTGTCTTCAGTATTCTCATCAATCTCATTTTGTTTCCTGAATTATTCACCTGTCTTTTACAAATTCAGTTCTTGAATGAGTGAGTTTTATGAGGGGAAGGACAACAAATAGATTGTTTGGATCAAATGAATTCTTGTGTTGAGAGAGAGAGAAAGAGAGAGAGAGATAAGAGAGGAAATGAGTTGATAGATGATCTTGATGTCTAGGCATTGGATTTGGGCTTGATAGTTAGGGGAAGGAGTCTTGGGTGTGAGGAAACTGGCCTAGGGAGAAAGAAAAATACCACTCTAACTCCCACCTTCCAGGGCTGACTTCATTAACTGCTCCACCAGATTTCTCCAGATTTTTGTTGAGATAGAGACTTTCATTTCACTTCTTATCTTAACTAAGAAAAGCCATCCTGAATTGGCTTCAGGTTGGTGCTGCTGGTAGGCCTGATAGTGATAGGCATTGGGGAAAACTGAGAATCTTATATCTTAGGTGATATTTGACTGTATCTCTGCATGGCATAAAGATGCTCAACTCTGCAGTTTCCCTTGTGAGAGGGAAGTACCTCAGCCTTTTCAGGGTCTTCCTGCCTCCAGACTTCTTAGTGCCTTGTTTACATTGTCCTGATGTTAGCAGCAATGTTGGACCTTGGTGTAGCAACCTCGGTTCTTGAGTTTAGCAAAGAAAGAATTCAGACCTAAGAACTCTAGCACAAGAGGAAGTTTATTTAGCATGACATTCAAAGAGAAAATTCAAGGGAGCTGCTCAGAGAGTTGTTTTGGTTTTCTAGAAAGAAAGTCATAGCGACAGAAGAAGTGAGCCAGTTGGGCTGGGTGGACTCAAGAAACAAGGAATAGAGGCTTAAGAAGGGTTCTTAGAGCTTGGGAGAAAGAAAGCAAAGATATATGCCTGAAGAAGGAAGGTGTGGGTGTGCACTGGGTCCTTTGTCTTAAGGGTTTTTATATGTTTTCTAAAGGGGGGAATTTTAGGGGAGGTCTACAGGGAAGATCTCAATAGAATATTCATCAGTTTTCCAAGTGTGTCCTTTAATATGCTGATTCATCAAAATGGGTCAGGGTGGTGGTCTCTACTGATTGGTCAGTGCTAGGATCATTGGTCATTGCATCTGGTCCAGATGCCATCCATTGCCTTGCTTCATTTTGTCTTGTTGATTTTCTAGGCCTGGAGTTAAAATACAACTGAAGCCTAGATGTTATCTCTAGTATGACCAAGTCTCTGTGTGGTCAATAGACCTGAGGCTTTGTTCCTAAGATTATTTGATGCTGATCAGAACCTCATTGTCCTGAGGGCTCAATGCTTAAGGGAGTGGTCCTGCAAGGGAGAAGGAGGCAGGTGGTTCAGGGTGCTAGATGAGGCCAGTTAGAATTAGCTGCCTATCTCAGTTTCCCCATTCCACTTGCCAAGGAATTTTCCTGGCTTCTTACTATTCTTACTGCCTTACCACCACCCTGAATCTGTATCTCTCTTTTCTTCTCTATACTCTAAAAAACAAAGAAGCAAACCCCAAATCCCACAACACTTTTACGCAGAGCTTGGTGGATTGAAATAACTTTTATTTTGCTCATGATTTTGTTGGGTTAGGATTTCGGGAAAAGCTGAACTGGCTGGTTTGTCTGATCCACAGCTGAGGCAGTTGGGGCTAGATGATCCGCTTGTAAGATTGCTTCTTCACTCATATGTTTCAGACCTGGGCTGAGATGGCTGACAGTTGGTGCTGGCTCTTGGGAAGGTGCTCAGCTGGGCCTGCTGGTCTGAGCACCGACAGGCGATCTCTCCATGTGTGCTTTTGTTACTCACAGCATGGCAACTGGGTATCTAGAGGGACCATTCCCAAAAGGTGTGGATAGAAACCTTAAGGCTCAAGGCTTCTTATGATATAGCTTCATAAGTTCCAGAACCCCATTTCTCTGGGTTATTATGATTAACCCAGACTCAGAGGAGGGGAATTATTCTCCACATTTCACTGGGAGAAACAGCCATCTTTATTGGCTGACAGTGGGATAATATCAGAATAGCATTTATTTCATAGCAATTTATGTCTCTCCTGAGGTTCAAGAGGCTTAAAGTACAGATACTAATATTTAGTTTCGTGTAAGGGGACCCCATTCCAAGTGGTACAACCTTCATTTAAGCAAAAATTCTGATGTAATTGATCCCAGTCATTTAAAGAATGAAAACTCTAAAAGTACATGAGTGAAATCTCAAAATATCAAGAAAGATGTCAGTCCTCTGAAGTCATTGTGCAAACTAATTTGTCAAAAGAGTTCTAAGGAATCAGATCTTACAGCTGGAAAGGACTCGAAGGGATTGCATCACCATTATCACCTTACAAAAGATTTATTGAGCACCAGAACCTGGGAATGCAAAAGATAGTAAGACAGAATTCTTGCCCTATATCTTGAGACATAGTTGAGGAAATAGGACTGATGCATAAAAGATGAATAGAAGTCCATGTAATGGAATGTAGACTGAGTGGCAAATAAAAATATAGGTGATATGTGTATAAGAAGTGATCAGTAGAAGCTATTGGGGCTGGGTTGGGACTGGGGAAGGGTATAAGGAGATGGGTTTTTCATTAACTTAACCCTTTGCACTCCGCTGTCCCCTCTCAGGGGACATCGGAATTCTAGCATATCACTCGGATGTCCCCTCTCAGGGGACATTGCAGTTTATTAGTGATTATGGAGAATTGAGTTATTTCAACGCAACTTTTTGAGACATGCATGTTTCCCTGAAGTTTTATCTTGAAATGGCACAAGAAATTAAATCAAAATATCGTAAAATTACTAAGATATATACAAGAAATGTCAGCGGGTTTTGTGTCGGACGAGAACGTGAGATGCGTGCTCACGACGGTCCGAGCACTTCACGACGCCACTTGAAAAGAGCGATAAGGGGAGTTTGTAGAAGAAAGGTCGGTTTTCGAACATAGCGCGCACTGTATAGTGAGATATATAATTACAAATAAGCAAGTCTACATCTGGAGGAAAAGATTTTCAAAGCTGAGCTCATTTTGGTTTGAAGCTTCGAGCAGTGCACATAGATCTAACGAGGAGAAAATCGGAAAAGTGATTCTTTTCTTAGTGAATAAATTGTTTGGTGAAAGCTATTTTGGTAAATATCATCTTGTCAGTTAGTAATAACAATTAGAAATTTTCAACCCATGCATTTATTCATATTTTTTATTAGAACAATGGCAAAGCGTCCAACCACGAATGAGTCTCATGACACAAGTAGTAGTGAAGATGAGCTCCAGATAGACCTCTATCCAGACACGTTAGAAGGACTAACTGTAGAACAAAACGACAGCAGTGATAGTGATATCGTTCAACCTAGAAGGCGACGAATTGTTCGCATAGA
Source organism: Myotis yumanensis (assembly GCF_028538775.1). NCBI lineage: Eukaryota > Metazoa > Chordata > Mammalia > Chiroptera > Vespertilionidae > Myotis > Myotis yumanensis. The sequence continues at coordinate 125,363,597 of NW_027223754.1, read as the reverse complement.
TAGCGAAAGCGATAATAGTAGTACGGAAGAAAACACACGACAACATGACAACGTATCGTCAAGTGAAGAGTGGGAAGATGTTACCGAATCGGACGTTCCTCCAGCCACGATAAATTTTGATTTACACGAAGAAATAGCCGGACCACAAGTCCCGAGTAACATAAAAGAGCCCATAGACTATTTCACGTTATATTTTACTGAAGAATTAGTAGACAGCATAATAAAAGAGACAAACAATTATGCCAAAGAAGAAATTGGAAAGAAACAGTTGCATACAGAAAGAATACTACGCTTCTTGCGTGGAAAGATAAAAGAGTTATTACCATGCTCACCAATTATTATAACACAAACCTACAATCTACCCAGAGAACATTACGCTGTGGACATATCGTAACAGTCAGTAAGCCTGAAATGGTGTTAGAATATACGGCAAATTTGGGTGGTGCGGATCGTGCGGATCAATAGGCTTCGACGTATTGTTTCCTCCGTAAATCGCTCAAATGGTGGAGGAAGTTATTTTTTGGGGGGTTGGAAATGTGTGTGATAAACTCATACATAATGTATCGCATCGAAAAACAAACAAGTAATGAAACGCCAATGACACACCACAAGTTTGTCAAGACACTCGTTGACCAATTAAAGGGCGATTTTCGTGTATCGAGAACGCGTCCATCCACATCTTCTGCGGACAATAGATTAAACAATAAACTACATATTCCCAATGTGGGACAAAGAAAACGGGACTGCATTGTGTGTTCGAACAGGAAAACACCTGGTGGCAGGCGTCAAACCACTTATTACTGTCAAACATGCACTAATCAGCCTGCAATGCATATTGGGGAGTGTTACAAACTTATCATACTGTACAAAATTATAAACAATAAAATATTGTTTTTTTGCAAATATACATTCCTCGATGTCACCCAATTCATATAAGTCCAATATCATTATAATACGTTACTTGGTTCCAAAATTAAACTAAATAATACGAGGGTCTGTAAATGCACGTTTCCGCCGCAAAGTAGCGTCGAGTAGCTGGTAGCCAATGTCCAGAATGGTTCGGAGTGCAAAGGGTTAAAACATAAAATCCAAGTTATAGGCTATTACCTGTGTGACCTGGGTCCCTGCTTCATCTCCTTAACTTCACTTGTTGTCTCCTTCTTTGAATATGCAGGTGTTTCAAGACCTTTGCACTAGTTTCTTCCTCTGCCTGGAATGCTCTTTCCCCAGATATTCCCATGGTTAGCTTTCTCATTTCAATTGATTGCTGGTCAAATATGCCTTCTTCAAGCCTTTTCTGACCACCCACTCTATCTACTTCCTACCTCTCCTTACTATTTATCTTCATGAAGGAAGGACTGTTATCTGCCTTATTCATCATTGTATTTTTAGCACCTAGAACAATGTCTGAAAAATAGCTTGTACCCAATAAAAAATGGTTGAATGAATAAATGAGTGAATGAAGAACCCAGAAACAGGAACAGGATTTCGCAAAGTGGAGAACAGATGATGTTTCTGGCTGCCTGCAAAGTAGAGTAAAAGAGAATCAAAATGTACATGATACATTTATAGATTATCTTTTTCAACACATGACATCAGGTTCTCACTTTACAACTTGGGCCCTTCAAACCATCCTTTCTTGCTCCATGTGATAAACATTATAATAGGGCTTACACAGGGGATGATTCATTCAGACCAGAATAGCTAGGTCATGCCTGGTCTCAGTTGTAGGGAAACTTGCCATTTTTTGAAAAATACTCTGTACTATATTCCACTTTTTTGTCTTTGTTCTTGTTCATATTTCCATGTGGAATATTCTGCTTTTTGTCTTGAACTATTGAAATTCCACCTGAATGATCCCTTTCCTCCATTGTACTTAATATTTACATGATTTGATTATCATACAAACACATTCTTCTTCAACTGCAAGTATTTGTGTACATGTATTTCTTTCCCTTGAATATAAACTCTTAGAGGTCAGAGCTTGGGTCTAGTTTAGCTTTTATTTACCCATGTTAGTACATAAGAGAGTCTTACTAAAAATGTGTTAAACTTAATTGAAATGAGTAATCAGTACTTCAGCTTAGAAATCAGAAGAAGCAATGCTAAATTCCTGAAGAAACTAAACAATAATGAAGTATCTTCATTAGGGTTTTTTTCTGATTGGTTTGATCTGTTTAGCATCTTCACATTGCATTCATGTTTACAAAGGGCCTGCAGAATCAACAATTCACGCATTTTTAAGTTATCTATTTCTGCCCAGCCAGTTTGACTCAGTAGTTGAGTATTGACCTCTGAACCAGGAGGTCATGGTTGGATTCCCAATCAGGACACGTGCCTGGGTTGTGGGTTCAATCCTCAGGGGGAGCCTGCAGGAGGTAGCTAATCAATGATTCTCTCTCATCATTGATGTTTACAGCTCTCTTTCCCTCTCCCTTCCTCTCTGAAATCAATAAAAATATATTTTAAAAACTTATCTATTGCTGCATAGCATACTATCCCCAAAATTTAGTGGCTTAAAACAATAACAGCTTATTATTTCCCACTATTTTGTGGGTTGGCTAGGATCAAATGAATGGTTCTTCTTTTCCATGTGGTGTTGACTAGTATCATTAATATAGCAGATGCTTTGAGTTTTAGAGCTTGCCTGGGACTGGAATGTCCAAGAAAGCTTAACTCACATGTCTTTTTTTTTTTTTTTAATTAAATCTTTATTGTTTAGATTATTACATTTGTTCCTCTTTTTCCCCCCCATAACTCCCCTCCTTCCAGCTCCCACCCCACCCTCCGCCCTCACTCCCCACCCACTGTCCTCATCCATAGGTGCACAATTATTGTCCAATCTCTTCCCGCATCTCCCACACTCTTTTCCCCCCAAGAATAGTCAGTCCATTCCCTTTCTATGTCCCTGATTCTATTATAATCACCAGTTCATACTGTTCATCAGATTATTTATTCGCTTGATTTTTAGATCCACTTGTTGATAGATGTGTATTTGTTGTTCATAATTTTTATCTTTACCTTTTTCTTCTTCTTCCTCTTCTTAAAGAATACCTTTCAGCATTTCATGTAATGCTGGTTTGGTGGTGATGAACTCCTTTAGCTTTTTCTTATCTGTGAAGCTCTTTATCTGACCTTCACTTCTGAATGATAGCTTTGCTGGATAAAGTAATCTTGGTTGTAGGTTCTTGGTATTCATCACTTTGAATATTTCTTGCCACTCCCTTCTGGCCTGCATAGTTTCTATTGGGAAATCAGCTGACAGTCGTATGGGTAGTCCCTTGTAGGTAACTGACTTTTTTTCTCTTGCTGCTTTTAAGATTCTCTCTTTGTCTTTTGCTCTTGGCATTTTAATTATGATGTATCTTGGTGTGGTCCTCTTTGGATTCCTTTTGTTTGGGGTTCTCTGTGCTTCCTGGACTTGTAAGTCTATTTCTTTCACCAGGTAGGGGAAGTTTTCTGTCATTATTTCTTCAAATAGGTTTTCAATATCTTGCTGTCTCTCATCTTCTGGTACCCCTATAATTCTGATGTTGGTACGCTTGAAGTTGTCCCAGAGGCTCCTTACACTATCTTCATATTTTGGGATTCTTCTTTCTTTTTGCTTTTCTGGTTGGGTATTTTTTGTTTCTTCATATTTCAAATCTTTGACTTGATTCTTGGGATCCTCTGGTCTGCTGCTGGGAGTCTGTATAATATTCTTTATTTCAGTCAGTGTATGCTTAATTTCTAGTTGGTCTTTTTTTATATCCTCCAGAATCTCACTAAATTTATCAGTGGTTTCCATAAAATTCTTGAAAAACCTTATAAACATGGTTTTGAACTCTATATCCAGTCGCTTGCTTTCCTCCATTTCTGCCATTTGTGACCTGTTTCTTTGTCTCTGCATTTTTTATGCTTCCCTGTGTTGGTAGAGTGGCTTTGTGTGCTAGGTGTCTTATAGGGCCCAGTGGCTCAGTCTCCCCAATTACCTGAGGTGGACACTCTTGGTGCACACCTTTTGGGGCTGTGTGCACAGTCTTGTTGTAGTTAAGCCTTGATTGTTGTAGTTATCACTGGGAGGAATTGACCTCCAGGCCAATTGGCTGTGAGAATCAGCTGTGTCTGCAGTGGGAGAATTGCTGTGCTGAAGACACCCTTCTGGGGCAAGACTTGCTTCAGTAGGGCTTTGGTGCTCACTGAGTCTGCCCCCTGAGTGTGTTCCTTATGGATCTGAGGAGTTGTAATCTGGATGGTCCCACTGTGACCACTGGGGACACTGGCTCTTGGATCTAAGGAGGTGCTAATTTAGCCTCTTCCTGAGGTTATCCAGCAGGAGCTACGAAGAGATCTACAGATTCCCCTTCCTTTTTTGGGGGGTTTGGAGGTGCCCAGATGCGGCCCAGCTGTGAAGCAATGCAAGCTGCTGTGGGGCCTTGGACAGTTTGTTAGGTACTTTTCAGATTGCAAAGGGCCAGGGCATTCATATGCAAAAGCCTCTGCCGCAGCCTGGATGGGGAGGGGTCTCGGAAGCAACAGGGCAGAGCAAGCAGCTATGGCTGCTCCTCAGCCCTGCCCTAAGGGGCTGCGTGTCTTAGTGTCCCGGTAATCGCTGCAAGCACCTCTGAGGGAAAGCCGCCCTCAAGTTCCGAGTTCTGCCTGCTGCAGACAGTCCAGTTTCTTCCCGTATGAGTCCTGGGTCCCCAGAGACTTTCCGGAACCAGAGTTCAGAGCAGTCGGGAGCTTGTGACTCCCCCCTGATTCAAAAAGACGGCTGCGTCCTCAGGTGCCTGTCCCTCTCCGCGCGCGCCGTGCTTGAGCCTCCGTACCTTTGCACTTTACTTCCGCAGCTCCTCTGGGTCTCAGTGCTTTTCTCTTTCCTTCTAGTTGTAGAATTTCCACTCAGCCAGCCTTCCTGTAGTTCTGGATGATGTCCGTTTTGTCTTTTAGTTGTATTTTTGAAGTTGTTGTCACAGGCAGCAATTTCCGGTGTTTACCTATGCCACCATCTTGGTTTCTCTATTTTACGAAATTTTGATGAGTGAAAAAATGTTGGAATTGTGAAGGTAGGTAAATGCAACCCTGATTTCCAATAGTGAGGAATACGGTTCAAAAAACCATAGACTGGGAGGGAACTTTATGCTACTTGTAGAAATAATTCTAGAATGGATTATTAGAAGGATGGTTTGTGAATATTTAGAACAGTGTTGTTTAGTGAGAAAGTGGCCTGGAAATATAAATATATATAATTTAATTCGATGGCAGAATTGAGGTGAGAATAAAGTCCTGATTCTGCTCCAGCAGTGTTTTCAAAGTGGGATCTTAGATCTCCTCAAATTCTATACAAAATAGAATATTTTTTGTATGTTTTTATTTTGAGGATAAGCTAAAAAACAAAAGCTGCTTTTGAAGACAGTTTCTCACTTGGGGAACATTGACCTCTGGAAGTACAAAGGCATAGTCTTAGAGGTCCATGAAATGTAATTCCCTCTTGCAGTCCTTCAAAACAGGTCTGTGCAGTACTCTAGATTGAGAAACTTAGCACTGTAGTATTTTGCCAATTTATCTGATTAACTACCTGTTATTCCTCTACAGAAAACAGCATATGTTCTTCCATTAGACCTGGACTATCAATACAGTAGTTTCTACCACATGCAGCTGTTGAACAATGGAAATGTGACAACTACAAATTGTTATGCCCTGAAGTGGAAAAGGCATAGTGGAGTTCAAAGACAGTAGCAAAAATGTAAAATCTCTCATTATTTATTTTATTTTGAGTGTTTGTTGAACTAATGTTTTTGACATATTAGAAAATATATTATTGAAATTAATTTCCCCCTTTAAAAAATGTGGCAAGTATGCTACTAGAAAATTTAAAATTACATTTTTTGTCTGGCATTATTAGATGGTGCAGCATTAGAATTTGTTGCCTCATTCATGAGGAAAGGCTGAAGGAATTGGTGAAAATCACTGTGCAGATGAGGTGATATGACAACTGTATTCAACCATTTGAATGGCTTGCATTCATAAAAGAGATTCTATTTTCTTCTGTATTTCTCAGAAGGTAGAGGAAGACAAATATAAATGTCAGCTTAATATAAGGAAGACCTTTCTAAAAGTGTTGTCCAAAGATAGTACTGGCTCTGTCTAGAGCTAGTGAATTCCTCATCATTATACATAATTCGACCAGAGGCTAGACAGCTGCCTATTTAGGATTAGAGAGTTCAGGTGTTCAAAATTTCAATCCTGAGATGAAAACAGACAAAGGGTTGATTTTATAGAATATGACATAAATGGATTCTGAAGTTTACTTCACTTTTTATCTTCTTTTCCTCTAAACTTTCATATGAATTTTAGAGGCCTGGTGCACGAAATTCGTGCGGGGGGGTGGGGGGGGCTGTCCCTCAGCCTGGCCTGCACCCTCTCCAATCCAGGAACCCTCGGGGGATATCTGACTGCCGGTTTAGGCCCAATCCCTGCAGCCTGATCACTCATAACTGTCCTCCCCTGTGGCCTGGTCACCCCTAACTGCTTCTCCCTCGGCCCCTGCCACTGTGGCTTTGTCTGGAAGGACGCCTTGCCCTCCAGTCCCCCAATATCCATGTATTTTTGTATATGTGTGTATGTATGCATATTGTTTTTTGTTAATCCTCACCTGAGGATGTTTTTCATTGATTTTTAAAGTAGTAGGGAAGGCGAGAGACAGAGAGGGAAACATGGCTGTGAGAAAGACACATCAGCTGGTTGCCTTCTGCACATGCCCTGACTGGATCAAGTTAAAACAACACCTCCGACAGGGCCAACCGCTGGCAGCCCACTGGGGCTCAGGCGTTGAGCGTATGGTGATTTGTTTCTGCTTCCACTTCTGGTAGAGGTCCCACTTGTAGGAGCTGCTGATGTAGCGACCACTTTCTGTCTTGATCTTCTTGTCCTCCTGTCCTGAGTGTCCCACAAACTGCTTCTTTTTCTGGTCCCACTTGAGCTGCTGCTGGTCCCTGGTCAGGTTCTGGGCCTTGTCCCCCATCAGGTCCAGGAGAGTGCCAGCCACCTGCTGCTTAAAGGCGCCTCTATCCTTACCAACGCTCAGGCCCCGTTCACTGTCAAAGTCCTTGGGCCCTTAGGGAACATAGAAATCCTGGTCCAGCAGCTGGGCCTCCTCTTTCCACTTCTTGGCTCTCCACTCACGTCCTGGCTACTGCTGTTTCCGGCTCACAGCCTCTGTGAAGATGTCCTCTATGCTCTCTCTCCTTCTCCTTCTCTTCCTTCTCCTCCTCTTCCTCCTCCTCCTCTTTCCCAAGCTTCCACTCCTGACTGGCCCTGCTGGAAACTGGCGATGGCCTTGCAGTCCTTCTGCCACCTGGCTGCTCAGATCCTGGCTGAAGGCGTTGATCTCAAAGATAGTCGCCCACTAGCAGTACTGCTTGATGTTGTCCACCAGCCTCAGCCGCTAAAGCTTCTCCTCCTCGAAGCTCAAGCTGAAGAGGGGGTACAGGCCCAGCACCGTGAGGTCCAGCTCCTTGGCCCATTTGATGGACTCTGGTGAGGGCGCAGGCCACCAGCACACATACTGCTGCTGGGCGTTGTCAGCCTTTGCAGCCCAGGTCCCACAGCTGCAGAGACACCTCCAGGGTGTTCCACAGGCTTCAGTCCCCGTCGTCCACCATGTTCTTTGGCACTGGGCCCAGCATGCCGTCCACGCCTATCACATCTGAGGGCTCCTCATAGGGGCGGGCGAAGGTGAGGGCATAGCCCAGGAACAGGTGCAGGTTCAGCAGGTTGGGGACCTCATCTGGGGCCACCAAGGAGTAGGCTGTGCCACTTCGGCCTGCCCGGCCACATGACCCACTTGGTGCAGGAAGAGCTTGCCCTCAGCTGGGCAGCTAAAGTTGATGACATTGTCCAGAAGCGAGATGTCCAGGCCCTGGGCCACCAGGTCAGTCACGATGAGGTGGAGCACTTGCCCTGGGTGACCTTGGCCAGGTTGATATTGCGGGCTCTCTGGTCCAGGGCACTGTAGATGTGATCGCAGCTCACCCTGGGACCTGGGCTGCTTTGCTCTGGCCCTGCTTTGTCCAGAAGGACGTCCACCCTAATTAGCATATTACCCATTTATTAGTATAGATTTTTTTAGTTGAAGGGCTTTGTTGCATTCTTGGTTTCAGAAATATTCACTCTAAGCCTAGTGAATCTGTTGAGCAGTGTATCAGGAATGTGCATGGCAACAAGTGGAAAAACAAAACACAAAAACAAACTGACAATGGCAAAATAAGTAGGGATTTATTTTAATCATATAACAAGCCTGGTGTCAACTGCATCTGGTATTGGTTTTTTGGCTCAAAGGCATCAGGGTAGGTGTCTCTTCTTTTCTCTTGGCTTTTCATTTTCTTGTGGTAACAAGATAGCTGCAGCTATCAACACAGTATCTGAAAGGCTGGAAGATAAGGGGAAAGAGGCTGTCACTTTTATCAGGAAAAGCAGTATTCATCTCAGAAATAGGACCAAGCACACCCCCTCTTTTGTTTCATTGGCCAGAACTGTCACATTGCAAGGGAGTCTACAAAGGAAATGTTTGCTCTTCGGGTATCTAGAATGGAGACAGTACAGAAGGAGAAGGTTGGAAATAGAGGTTGTGTTTTGGGTTCCTTAGCTCAAAGAACAGGGTCTGCTACAGGTAGTCTTAGGTGTGATTGAGGGCACTACTCCCAAGCCAAATTCAAGTGTTTTGGAATTAAAAGAGAACATGATCCAGTTCCCTCTTTTTATTAAAAAAATTTTTTTTTCATCAAGTGGTTTTAGCTTCTACTGATGATTATTGCCTAGGTTGAGTTTTGTTAAACAATACCTTCTTTTTAGAGATGAAAAAACTGAGGACCAGAGAAGTTCATGCTTTTGATTCTTATATAAATTACTTTTAGGGTAGGAATAAGACTTCTTACTTTGCTCCCTTTCAAATCTCTAATCTTCATTAGCAAGGAGAGCATATTCCTTCAAAATGATAAGACATGTAGGATATAATTGTTTCTAATCTTGCCTTTTTTTTACAATAGATTTGGACATTAGACATTTGTCTTACTACAAAGGAATTCTGAGTATATGAATGTAACATGTATTTTATTTTTGTTCATCTTTCCATTAGCATCTTATATTTCCCTATCAATGTTCCCTCTGACCCATTACTGGCAATGTTCATCTGAGTTTCTGGTTGTCATCTGCTGTTGCATGTGCTCCTTAGGTATGTAGTTGCATGTCCCGTTTTGAAGAAGAAACTATTATTGATTAATTAAGAAAATAGAATTGAACAAGATGCCACTATTACTTTTTTAAAAAAAATATTTTATTGATTTTTTGCAGAGAGGAAGGGAGAGGGATATAGAGAGTTAGAAACATCGATGAGAGAGAAACATGGATCAGCTGCCTCCTGCACGCCCCCTCCTGGGGATGTGCCTGCAACCAGGGTACATGCCCTTGACTGGAATTGAACCCCGGACCCTTGAGTCTGCAGGGTGACGCTCTATCCACTGAGCCAAACCGGTTAGGGCACTTTTTTTTTTTTTAAATCCTAACCTGAGGATATTTTTCCATTGATTTTAGGGAGGGTGGAAGAGATAGGGAAAGACAGAGAGAAACATCAATGTGAGAAAACACATTTATTGGTTGCCTCCTGCACGCACCCCGACCAGGGCCCAGGCTAGGGAGGAGCCTGCATCCAAGGTATGTGCTCTTGACGGGAATCCAACCTGGGACCCTTTGGTCCGCAGGCCAATGCTCTATTCACCAAGCCAAACCAGCTAGGGATACTACTGCCTTTAAAGACTCAAGTCCCAACACCCCATTGTACCTTGGCCCCCCACCCCACTGTGCCTTGCCCAACTCCTCCCTTGCACATCCCTTATGAACTACTTTGGGAAATGATGGTGGCAATGGTATGTTCAAAAGAGTATGAAAATGAAAAGTTGGAAATGCATAAGAAATTCAAATTTTTCTGAAGAGGAGAATTGACTTATGAAGTACTGTAATTAAAAATGAGGTTGGTGTATTGTAACAGAAAGAATTTGATATGTTAAACAGCAAGGGTTGAGAAGTTGGGGACATGTGCAGAGAATTTGGATAGGGAACTAGCTGTGTGGAGGAGTACCTCCTCTGTCTTATCCATTGTTGGGCTTTGTGTATACCTATTTCTCTTAACTCAAAAACCTCTCCCAATGAGGTAGGTATTTTCCTCATTTTGCAGAGGAGGAAGCTCAGAGAGATGAGTATTTCCAACGTCTCAAAGCTAAACATCATAGTGATGTTATTCAAATCCAGGGCTAACTCTAACAACTGTAATTCTTCTACTGAGCTCATCTGAATGTTTCTAAAGTTTGCAGCTCTAATTGTTTTTGTGGTTAATGTTCTTGAACTGGTAACAAGTAAAGAATTTAACTACTTAATGACTCTCAACTTTGGCTTATTTATTTGAGATTATGCATTTTTTATTTGGGACAATAAATGTAATTTTATATTTAACTCGATATATTTGATTTTTCTCAGGTCTTGCATTTTTTTATTAGATAACCAGGCTTTACTAGTACTCTTTTTGGAAGGGTGCATTTCTTATGAGGCAAAAATCTTATTCGGATAAATACAGGCTATGACAATTGAAGTATAAAGGACTACTTACTGCAAGTTGTTATTTTTTTCTGCTGTGAATCTTACCATATCATGAATCATATCACCAGTAGAAACTTTGTGAATTGTGGCATTTGAGATTAAAATGATAAACTGGATGGTGTACTACATTACCGTAGTTACCAGAAAGGAATAGAGGTGTTGCCAAAGACTTAGGAAGATCTGTTGTAACTGAAAGTAATCTTTGGCCATCTCAGTTTCATGATAACACAAAGAAGCAGGAACCTTGGAATTGCTCTTCTTTACATGCCATTCCTGGATAATCACCAACTATACTCAGATTTTGAAAGGTCCTTTTATTCTGTGATTGCATCTTTCAGCAACAACTCTTATTATCCTATTATGCAATTTGTTTCATTTATGATGTTCAGGTGGGAAAACTTTTAGTGTGAGCAATTGAGAAGATCACTATGATTGAGCATTTTGTGGTGTTTTCACTTATTTTGCTATTGAGCAAGCCGGGTTCATGACAGGTGAATTCTTTCCAGATGTGCTGCTGACTAACTGGACAGATCCCAGGGGTCTCTTCAGGAATAACACAAGTGACTGTGTATTCTCACCCCCTTCCTCCATGCACAGCTTCCTGTGGTCACTCTGTAAAGGACTCTGTAGTTGTGCAGTGATTCCACAGTTAATACTGAACTGAGGAGGAATGGTAGATAGTTCATCTAAGCAGGGAATCTCTGGGTTTTGCTAGGTCTTCTTATTTGGGTACCAGAACCTATCACTATCCAGGAGACACATAGAAGTTTTGCTTTTGTTTGCTTTGTTACCATTTTAGGCATGAAATGGAACTATTTTCTCCCAAAAAGTAATGTCCCTCTATGGAAATAACTGATAGCACTTTATGGAATTTAAGGGATCTGGAGCCAGGCCCATTAGTAACTGCAGCTGCAATGACTCCACTTGACGTTGATGGCCTTTTTCTGAAGTTATTGAGGAGAGTCGGGAATGGGAAATGCGGCTCCTTGACCTACAGTGCCCAGTCTTCAGCTCCGAGACAGGCAGCATGGATAGCTAAGCCAAGGGGAGAAGCCTTCAGATTGCAAGGATTTGCTTTGTTGTTCAGAAATGAAAGACAGCATAGCACATTCAACTCTATTTTAATGGCATTCATTAAGTCTGGAGGACTTAATGTAGTTTCTAGATGTACCTACTCATTGTCAGGCATGTTCAAGGGTGAAATTGGGACCCACCTCAGGACTTTGGGATCAGTTCTTGAGGAAATTTTTCCTGACAGTACTCTACTCCTGGAGGAGGGCTTTTTGTTTTTCTCCTGGGTTCTCCTCTAATACAGAACTTACCTTGCTATATTATGCTTGCCTGTTTCCCTGCTTATTTCCCTCCCTAGATTTCGAACCTTTGAGGATAGGGATAGTGTCTTATCGCTGTTTGAATATTCAGTGCTTGGTATATATGAGTTAAATAGATGCTTGTTAAGTTAATAAAACAGTGAAATTTAGCTGCTTTCTTCCAGATAGTACTCCATCCCTTCCAAGAAAAAAACTATGCCAGTTTGCCACAGTTGGTAATCAGAACTAATGAAACATGGTAGCATAGACATGGGTAAAATTGAAAAATAAAGGAGATTATAAAATATGTAGGAATTAGGTAGGACATCTATGAAGATGACTTCCAAATTCACTGGAGCACATAAATAGAGAAACATCATGTTGACTGATGAGAAGTGTCAATATAGTAAATATATCAATATGACTTTCACCCACATTAATCTAAAATTTGATGCAATTCAGAAAAAAATTGCAATGGGATTAATTGTTGTATGGAATTTGATAAAATAATTCTAAAGTTCAGGAAAATATTGTTTGAGACTAGTGAAGAAAGAAAAATGATGAGATTTAATATTTGATGAGGTAAGATCATCATACATTATAAAATATAGTACATAAAAACAAAAGAGCATATAAACTTAGAAAATAGAGGCCAGTGTAACCTTGACAGGCATAAGAAAAAAATTATAGAATTCATTAACACAGATGCAAAAGTTCTTAACAAAGTACTAACAAGTTGAATCTAACAGAACAGAAAAAGGATAATACATTATACCAAATGGAATTTATCCCAGAAATGCAAGATTGGTTTAGCATTCAAAAGTCAATGTCATTTATTATATTAACTAGAGGCCCAATGCACACAATTTGTGCAAGAGTAGGCTTTCCTTCGCCCAGCTGCCAGCACTGGCTTCCCTCTGGCACCTGGAACCCAGGCTTCCCTCCGACTGCAGGCAGGCACCCAGGACCTGGGCTTTCCTTATAGCCCGGCTTCATCTGGAAGACCATCTGGTCTAATTAGCATATTATGCAGAATAAAAGAAATTAGAATGGTAAAGCTACAATAGGAAGTCTAAAAGCAGGTTTGAGTATATATGGAAACCTAGTACAGATTCACAACTCCTTATATGAAATGTTTGGGGCTAGTCATGTTTCAGAATTTGGGTGTTTTTATCAACATCTCATAGCCAAATTCATGGTTGTTTTCACAAAACATTAATAGCGACACTAAGTTGAATAAATAAAGACTAGAAATGGCCTCAAAATTAGCTCAGGTCAGGCTTTGCTACTAAATAAATTTTGGTACCAAGCTTTAAAAAAACACAAACAAACGAAATATTCTTTGTTTTCAGAGCTTTATGGTTTTAGAATCTCAGGTAAGGAATTATACACTTTTTTTATATCAAGGTGAATCAATGATGAAAGGATTTCTGAAAGTGTTGAGATTACACAATAGCATGTAAGAGAGCAAAGATAAAGTTAAATCTTACTTATTAGCAAAATTATTTCTGATTAAAGAGTTTACTGTTAACATATTAAATAATCTATAAAAGTTATAGAGTAAATTATATTCCCAATCTTTATTTATAATCTTGTGGTAGTGAAGATCTTTGTAAGCATGATGTCAATGTCAGAAATTAAAGAGTTGTTTTTTTTAAAGAAAGTAAAGGGAAAGAGAATTAACTTCTATATAATAAATAACACCCAAAAATAAAGTTAAAAACTAATGCTAACATTGGGAAAATGTTGGCAACATATATACCAGCCAAAGAATTGTTGCCCATTTATACTAATAAAAGGGTAATATGCTAATTAGACTGGATAGACCGGAGGTCTTCTGGATGTCATTCTGGACATCCTTCCTGACAAACCCTGAGCCTGGGCGAAGCCGCCCAGGGTCCTGGGTGCCTACGGCTGGCCAGAGGAGGGAAGCCTGGGTCCCAGGTGTGGGGGCCAAGACAGAAGCGGTTAGGGGTGATCAGGCAGGCGGGCAAGCAGTTAGGGGTGATCAGGCAGGCAGGTGAGTGTTTATGGGCAGTCAGGCAGACAGGCAGGTGAGCGGTTAGGAGCCAGCAGTCCTGGATTGAGAGAGAGTGCAGGCCAGGCTGAGGGACACCCCTCGCCCCCCTTTGCCCTGTGTACGAATTTCGTGCACCAGGGCTCTAGTAATTTATATTGAGCACTTATAGGTTAATAAACAAAAGATGAATTCTCCGGCACAAAATGGATCACAGATATGAAAAGGCAGCTTGCAGGAGTAGAAGTACAAATGGCTGCCAATACTACTACAACTCTGATGACAATTATGACTACTATAACTAGCAGTTTGTGTGCCACACCCTAGGCTAAGAATTTATATTTACTACTTAAGAAAATACTGAGACAGGTATAATTATCTGCAATGAGGAGAATCCAATTTAGGGAGTCAGGGCAAGATGTTTGAGGTCATACATTTAGTAGGGTTTTTGTAACTCAGGACTACCTCTAAAGCTTTCACTCTTTAGTGGATACTGACTTACTGCCTCTTTACATTAATATGCTTATGAAAAAAAAATGCAGATGAAAGCAGCCTGAAGTTACTGTTTGTTTTGTCTATCAGATTGGCAACAATTTGAAGAGAATACTCATCACTAGGGAAGGTCAGGGTGTGGAGAAGCCTGCACCCTCTTCCATTGCTGGTGGGAGTGTCAATTGGCATGATTTTTCTGGAAGGCAATTTGGCAATATGTATCAAAAGCCACATCCTTTGACATAGTATTTCTACTTCTAGGAATTTGTCTGAAAGGACCAATTTGGCAAGTACTTGTATATACAAGGATGTTTAATTTAGTATTGTTTATAAAAGCACAAGGTTGAAAGAAACTTACTTGGCCATCAATGAAAAATTGGTTAAATCAGTTATGGAGAACTGAACATGTAGAACTATATTTATGAATTTTTAAATTTTGTTCCTGATTTCTTATTGGATGGAAAAATAAAACAAAACAAAGGCAGGTTGCAAAACAGTACATGTGGTGCAACCCTATTAACTGAGAAATTCTAAAGTGTTTATTTACCCGTATATGCCAGGAAAAAAGTCAGACACGGTGTTGACAGTGGTGTAATTATAAGTTATTTATGTCTCCTGCAACATTTATTGATTTAATTTTACTATACATATATACTCTGAATTTTTAAAAGTATTTAAAAATACACATTATAATTTTCCCGTATGATGGAATATCCCAACTTGAAGATTAAGCACAAAATTTGGTATTTCATCCTGGTTTGCTTATTTACTTTGCTTTTGTTAGGCAGTACTTAGGTACCTCCTGTGCTTCCATTTTACTCTTTGAGAGTTGACATAGGCATGAGTTCACACGTATGCATGATTTCCCACATGTTTTTCCAAGAATTGTCAGGCTTCTTTTTCACTGATTGTGTTTAAAGTAATAGTTTCCCAGCTATTTGGTTTACAAATCCAGCTAGTGTGAAATTGACGTGAGTAAACTTCTCAATAGATATAAGGAAGTTCTATTCATGTTTGCCCAATCAGTAGATCAACAAGGTCAGGTTGCCTTATTGGGCCAACACCCTCTTAATAACAAATGGAATGTTTGAACGTAGTTTTAACTAATAATACTGAGTATCCCTGTCCAAGGAGACTCCTGGTTTAGAAAAGTATTGTTTCTAATAGGAAGACAGTCATGTTGGGAATATCTTAAAAGCTTTGCTATAACCTAGAATTTATTATGAAACTGTGAAAACTAGTGTTTTATATGGCATGTGAGCAATTTGCACAGTGGCTTTGAACACCTTCCTAACCACTCAACATTGTTTATTGAGGAGAACTGTGGGTTAGGTAACTTGTATACATTTTGGTGGTATCTGAATATTTGGATGCAGAGATATGAGTTCTATTTTGATTGAACTAGATGTTTAAGAAATAGATTTTTAAATTGCATACAAGTGAAAAAGGAAAACACTTGTAATGAAAATGCTGGTTGTAGATCATTCTAAAGGCCATTTGGGGCAACAGAACAAGGTGACAGGTGCCAAAAAAAGTAGTTAGTAATGGACTCTTAGAGACAATGTCTTAATGTAGTAGTTATTTTGAATGATCTTTAAGATGGTTTATTGGCCCTGTTGTTCTGTTTTGACATTCACTTTCAAAGGCATACAAGTTATACTGATAATATTTGAATAGTAGATTTCTTATGCAGCAGTTAAGAGGAGTCAGGCAAACCTGGGTTAAAATTCAGGCTCCACTACGGAATAGTTTTTTGACCTTTGGAAAGTTACCCACCTATCTCAAAAATACCAGCCTTATAAGGCTATTGAGAAGATTAAATGAAAATTTTTTTGTAAAGAGCTTAATAGCATCTGGCACAGAGTAAATGCTCAGGTTGTTCTTATACAGGGTGGGGTAAATAATACAATAATTATTTTGTGAACTCACAACTGTAAACCTACTTTTGCCCCACCCTGTATTATATTTCAATCTCTTTTAGAATCTACACTAATAAAAGAGAAACATGGTAATTGGCGTACGACCGCTACCCTTTTCATTGGCTAATCAGTGAGTATATGCAAATTAACTGTCAGCCAAGATGGCGGCCGGCAGCCAGGCAGCTGGAAGCGAACATGAGGCTTGCTTGCTGCAGTGACTGCAGACTCCAACGTTTCCCGCCTCACTTTCCGGCCTCTCAGTTGCAACTCTAAGCAACTATCTACTATGTTGCAAATAAGAAGCTAAACAAAAGCCCAGAAACCGGCTTTCAGTCAGCCGGGCTTTAGCAACATTGTATCGATGTTTTCAGCGGGGGAGGCCTCAGAGCTAAAGCTGGCCCAGAATAAAAAAAAAAAAAGAAAACAAGGAGCGGTTGGAAGCTTCAGTCACTTGCTTCCGGAAAACAGCCCTCAGCCCCTCACCCAGACTGGCCAGGCACCCCAGTGGGGACCCCCACCCTGATCCAGGACACCCTTCAGGGCAAACCAGCCGGCTCCCACTCGTGCACCAGGCCTCTATCCTATATAGTAAAAGGGTAATATGCCTCCCGGCACCGGGATCAGCGTGACAGGGGGCAGCGCCCAAAACCCCTGATCGCCCTGTGGCTCTGTGTGTGACAGGGGGTGGGGCCACAACCCCCTGATCCTCCCTGCTCTGTGTGTGACAGGGTGCGGCACCCCAACTCCCCCCCCTCCCCCCACGGGCCCTGCTCTGTGTGTGACAGGGTAGAGCCATAACCTCTCCATCGGCCCTGCCCTGAGTGTGACAGTGGCGGCGCCCCAACCCCCTGATCGGCCCTGCTCTGTGGGTGATAGAGGGTGGTGCCCCAACCCCCCTCCACGGGCTCTGCTCTGTGTGTAACGGGGTAGAGCCATAACCTCCCCATTGGCCCTGCCCTGAGTGTGACAGGGTGCAGCGCCCCAACCCCCTGATCCGCCCTGCTCTGTGTGTGACAGGGGGTGGTGCCCCAACTCCCCTATCGGCCCTACTCTGTGAGTGACAGCGGGGAGCTCCTCAACCCCCTGATCAGCCCTGCTCTGTGCGTGACAGGGTACGGAGCCCCAAAACCCCTGATGGGCCCTGCTCTGTGAGTGACAGGGGACAGCTCCCCAACCCCCTGATGGGCCCTGCTCTGTGCGTGACAGGGGGTGGCGCTGCAACCTCCCCATCGACCCTGCCTTGAGTGTGACAGGGGGCGGTGCCCCAACCCCCCAATTGGCCCTACCCTGAGCGTGACTGAGGGTGGCATTGCAACCTCCCGATCCGCCCTGCTCTGTGCATGATGGGGCGGCGCCCCAACTCCCCAATCGGCCCTGCTCTGAGCCTGACCAGGGGCTGCACTTAGGAATTGGGCCTGCCCTCTGCCACCCGGGAGCAGGCCTAAGCCAGCAGGTCATTATCTCCCGAGGGGTCCCAGACTTCGAGAGGGCACAGGCCAGGCTGGGGGACCCCCCACCCCCCGCCCCGAGTGCACAAATTTTTGTGCACCGGGCCTCTAGTCTTTTTAATAATAATACTAGAGGCCTTGTACACGGATTCATGCACCAATAGGGTCCCTTGGCCTGGTCTACGGGGATCAGGCCAAAACCAGCAGTCCGACATCCCCTGAGGGATCCCAGAGTGCAAGAGGGCACTCTGCAAAGTTGCTGTCACTCTGCAGCTCCTGCGTTGAGTGTCTGTGAGCATCATAACTACTGGCTGGTTGGCTGGTCACTTAGGCTTTTATATATATAGACTAAAGGCCCAGTGCATGAAATTCATGCACTCGGGGCAGGGGGGTCCCCTCAGCCCAACCTGCACCCTCTCACAGTCTGGGAACCCTCGGGAATTCGGCCTAAGCCAGCAGTCAGATATCCTTAGCACTGCTGCAGAGGCGGGAGAGGCTCCCACCACTGCCGCTGCGCTAGCCAGCTGTGAGCCTGGCTCAGGGCTTCTGGCTGAGTGGCGCACCCCCTGTGGGAGTGCACTGACTACCAGGGAGCAGCTCCTGTGTTAAGCTTCTGCCCCTTGGTGGTTAGTGTGTGTCATGGTGACCAGTCATTCTGCTGTTCGGTTGATTTGCATATTAGCCTTTTATTATATAGGATTGACAAAATGTGTTCAGATTTGAACCCTGGCTTAATAATCCCATAATTGTGGGCAAGTCTTTTATACTTTGAGCCTTAATTTTCTCATCCATGGAATGGCATCAGTAATGTTTACTTTGTCAGATGTGAGGATTAGAGATAACAGGTCAAGTGTCAAACTCTATGTTTGGAACAAAGTAGGTATTCAACAAATGCTATTATTACCATTGCTATAAAGCTAATATCAAAGCACATTTTTTTAATATTTTCTTTCTTATCTTTTTTACTTTTAGTTATAATTTTTAAAGAAATTGGGTGCACATATCCAAGATGATGAAATGTAAGAAAAGTTTACAAAGTTATATGAAACTTGATCATTAAGACTACATTTGGTGCCCAGCTGGCATGGCTCAGTGGTTGAGCATCGACCTATGAACCAGGAGGTCACAGTTCTATTCCTGGTCAGGGCACATCCCTGGTTGCAGGCTCAACCCCTACTAGGGGTTGTGCAGAAGGCAGCCAATCAATGATTCTCTCTCATCATTGATTTCTCTCTCTCTCTCTCTCTCTCTCTCTCTCTCTCCCTCTCCTAGCAGTACAGAACCAAGAGCACATGAGCAAATTTAAATGCTATGGTTTGTTTTATTTCACTTCCCTCCAGAATATAATTCTAGCATTAAAGATTGTTTATGAAATGGTGTAGGATTGTCATGTTTTACTAATGTTTAACTAATGAATGGAAAAGCAATAGCCAAGATTTGGAAAGTTAGTAAAATTGCTGCAAAAAGTGACAAACGAGGAAAACAAAACCCAATACAGAATCTGGGGGTAAAGAGTGAACCAAATTACTTGTTTTCATATCTCTTTCCCATAAAACTGTGAGCAGTTTGAAGTACCAGAACTTGTGTTTATATCCTCAAACAGAGCACTATACCTGGCTCATAGTAGCTGCTGAGTAAATGTTAAATGAATGAATAATATACCTCTTACCTTTGAAGCTGACTTTTTGTGTTCTTAATGCAGATATTAGAAATAGGAATAGTATGATTTCTGGAAAGGATACTGGATTTAAGATCAGAGATACCTAGATTTAAAACAGGATTGAAAATGAGAATAATTATGCCTTTCAAGTGGGTGGTGCATAGGTGTATAGAATGTGCTTAGCAAGTGTCAGGCATGTGTATAGGTCTTCGGGAGAATTTTGCTCCCTTTTCTGCTTCTCTCCCTTTGGTCTGTTCCCAGAAAGACTTTTAAGGAATATGGTCCATAATTGTTAGAAAAAGAGAACCTCAGAGCAGAATCATGGCAATGGAGCCATGACATGAATCAGTATACTAGTATAGCACTTGTGTTTATTAAAGCAACCTTGATGCTGGGGTGCTTTAACAGTAGTGCAGTACATTGTGTAGGAATTAGGGAACAATATTCTTTTTTTTTTTTTTTTTTTTTTTTTTTTAATATATTTTATTGATTTTTTACAGAGAGGAAGGGAGAGAGATAGAGAGTTAGAAACATCGATGAGAGAGGAACATCGATCAGCTGCCTCCTGCACATCTACTGGGGATGTGCCCGCAACCCAGGTACATGCCCTTGACCGGAATCGAACCTGGGACCTTTCAGTCCGCAGGCCGACGCTCTATCCACTGAGCCAAACCGGTTCTGGCATGGGAACAATATTCTTATTATTCCTGTCTGTTGTCAGTCTATTACTAAAAAAGAGAGACCAAGCTGATTTTAAAGTCTTTATGTTCAAAACTTTCTGTTTTGAACTCCATCATTTATATTTTTCCCATCTTTACTTACAAATATCACCTAACCCCACCTCTTCCTCAGATTCTTTCTACTAGTTTTGTTCTGTTCTTCACAGTAAAGTCTCTCTTTTATTTCCATCAATGCCAATTCAAATAGTATGATAGGTGATGGAGGGCATGTTACATTTTTTTGAAAGATCCACTGATTTCCTTGAGTTCCACACTTATTTCTTTTAGGATGTGACTAGGTAGGCCAGTAATTCTCTAGTCCTCCAGCTGTCACCCCTCATCTAATTATGATAGAGAGGACAGAGAACTGTGGCCAGTTTTCCTTTTTCCTCTGAGGATAAATGTTTTCAGAATATAGCATGACAGACTTAGGATCAACCAACAGGATCTACATGAGCCTTATGCCAGGTATATTATGGTTTAAAAGCTAGAAGTCATTTTATAGCCACATCAGTTTAGTTCTCTTGTATAGCACCTATTTTGGGGTGCAAAATATGTAAGTCACAAAAGATACAAAAACAATTAGGTTCCTAAAGGAATTCGAGTATTGCAGGAGAGATAGACACATGAACAAACATGGTACTGTGTGACAGAGGCAGTATAGGTACATGTACAAGCAACAAAGGAGGCAATGATGATAGGTTTGGGACAGGTGAGGGTAGTGGCATATATTGAAGAATAAGTTAGAGTTTGCTATGTGCACAAAGTTGAAGAGGGTATTGTAAGGAGAGGAATCAGTACATGGAGAGACAGGAAGACATGAATTATCATGGCGTGTGCAGGGAACTCCAAAAGATATTGCTAGATTAGAGGCCCATGCACGGGTAGGGTCCCTAGGCCTGGCCAGCGATCAGGGACAATCAGAACCTTCCTTCCCCCGGCTGCTGGCTGCCGGCTGGGGCCTTCCTTCACTCCATGCTGCCCCCTGCATTCCGTGCCGCCCCCTGGTGGTCAGCACATGTCATAGCGAGTGGTCGAACTCCCAGTTGGTCGAACTCTCCAAATGACAATTTGCATATTAGCCTTTTATTGTATAGGATTGTTAAGTACAAAGGCTGTTGTGATGTCTGGCAAGGCCAAGATAGGTTATGGAATCTCTTTCTTTGGGGTCTTAAGAATCATAACAAGGAATTCATATCTGCTTAATATGGTTTGGGTGGTATTTTTGCCAGAGGTAGAGACATATACAGTATGTATCAGATAAAATTCAATGATTGCTATGTAAACATTGAAATTGTATTAATTAATTTAAAAGAAGACTCAAACTTTGCACTTTTCTGTATTTGCTATTCTGTTATATACAGCTTTCAAGTTACCTGACGACGGCAGTCTTTTGTATGGGACTCTGCTCCCTCTTAGTGAAACAAATGCCTTTATAAAATGCAGTACAAATGCAGTGTCACCCTTTCCCCATGGAGGGATGGTTTCTTTTGAAGCAGAGGTAGTTCCTTAGGAATCGGAGTAAGAGTCAGAGACAAATGGAAGGTGGCCTCTCCTTTGTCTACTCTTGATTACCTGGGAGTGAAATGGAACCTTGGACATTGTATAACTTTAAATCATCCATGTGGCTTGGTTCACGGCCTTCCCAGGCCGAGGAGCTGGGTAGTCAGTTTATAGTTCTAAGAACTGGAGCAGGACTGCTGTGCTTGCAGATGCATACTTTTTATGGACTAGGGGATGTTGTTTAGGGAATTTAGGCAGCTGGAACCTGCTGCATTAGCAATTTGGACTAAGGAAGAATTTCAGAGTGAGAAAATAAAGCTCATTATGTAATTTCATTTGGGCATTTAGGAGGCTGAGAGAGGAGGGGATGAGAGCATTATGAAGGCAAGCAGGAGAGTTTCATAAACAGCTCCCTCTCTATTCATTTTTACTGTAAGAGCTAGATTTAAATAGGGTGATCATGTGGCCCATTTTGGAAAGGGCAGTCATATTCTGCTGTTTCTTAGCTGTTCTGTCAGTTGGAGCAAAACAACAGTACTGCTCATTTTTTTTGCAGTTGGAGGAAAAACGAAGGGCTGGCAGGAGAGTAGGGTGGGAAGCTGGAGAGTGGAGAGGCCAAAAGTGTCGGACTGTGGGGACAAGGACCTGAAGGAGCCCTGCTTGGCCTCAGGGATGGGGCCTGGAACTCTGCCTTTCTGAAGCCTGTTGACAACCTCATCCTAATTTAGTCTTTTGTGGAATCTTCCACTAGATGCAGTTGCCAACTTCAGTCTTCCTAGAGAATAGAGCCTGTTGACTGTTATGAAGTCTACCCTGAAGGGCTGGCAGAGCAGGTCCGTTCTAAGAACTAGGATAACCCCAGCATGAAATGAAATCCTCTCCTCCTTTAAGAAAACACGGGGTTCCTCACACCTGTCTCACCCACCCTCATTCCCACGTCCCTGCAAAAGAAAACACGAGTCCTCAGCAAAACTAAAACTGACGTCACTATAACCTTTGGTTATTCTTTTTTGTCCATAAAGCGTCAACCTCCTGTTTTATCTTCGTAAACAACAGAAATTGTTTTTCTTTCCAGAATATCACAAAAGATAACAAACAGGGACCTGATTCAAACAGAATAAAATCATTAGTAAGTCAGAGAGTCTGGCTTTTTAAAAAAAGAAAAAAAAAGGAAAGAAAAGTGTCCTCTTGCTGGCTATAAAATGTGTCTTTAATGGGCAGTCATTTAAATTACTGGTGGTTTCTTTCTGCATCATACTAACTTACATTAGTAAAGTGTGATTTGAAAGGATATAGGGAGTTTGGGAATAGATACTTTGATAGTTTTGGGTTTTCCCCCTGCTTCTGACAGCAGAATACGTAGGTATTTGACTGTAGAGATACTTGAGCTGAGCTAGTCTGATTGACTTGGACAATATTCAGGACATAGTGGCAAGTGTGGTGCCATGGGATAGGCAGGTACCCCGATAAAGAACCGGGCTGGCCGTACATACTTTCTTTTCATGTCTCTCCTACATACAAATGTGAAGACTTTGAGCAGTGGTAATATAGCCTTGTCTCCTTTAAAAAATGTGTACTCTGCTCATTGCCAACACAGATTTGAGGTTGGTACCCACTAACCTTAACAGGATGTGTATATTAAAGTATATAACATATATTATTTAAAATATAATACAATGTATTATTTAGATTTTGTAAATTATCCTGTTTTTAGGATATGCCACTGGGTTAAATTTGTCTGAACTACTGAGATTTAGATTATCTGGATTTTATTGGCAGTGAGGATTTCTTTTTAAAAAAGCTATTAAGATTAAATATGAAAAAAATAAAAATATTAAATATTAATATCACATAAATCTTTCTAGGAAAATATAATTGAAAGTATCAAGACTATCTCCTATAGTTGGTGGTTTCTATTATGCTGGTTCTCAGAGCTCTGACAGCATGATTGAATTTAAAAAGATAAATAAAAATAAAACTTGTAGTTTTGAAATGGATAAGGGGAAAGACCCTGAAAATTGTCTTCTGTTTTTAGAATAGTCATTCTCATCTTAAAAATAGGAAAAAAACGGAAAATTATTTTTCATTAATTAAGAAACCAAGCCTGTACTTTTGAACTAATACAAAGACCAGTCAATATATTATGGATAAACATTAATAATCATTGTGGAGGCTACTAATTACAATTATCTTGATTTATTGTAAATATGCCTTCAATTTCCTTCTTTATTACCAATCATTTTCCTTAGTGATAAAAAGGCCTTCATTAAAACATTTAAAACATTTATTTTGAAGCATCTATCTTTAGAAGTTTAGAACTTTTATAGGATAATTTTTGTTTTTTATTTTAGTATACAAATTATAAATAAAAACTTTACTGGGGGAGTTTGGACAAATATATAAAAGTATATAGAAGGGAAAGTATATTTAACTAAAACTGTACACATTTTTACAACAGAGTATATGGCATTTGGATTCAGAGTTTTAACTAGTAGTAACCTCATCTGCTTAGTAATGATTTAAAAAAAAAAAAATCTGCCCAGGCAGACCAGGCACTTACCTAGATATTTAACTTTGAAAAGCTAAAATTAGATAATGAAGTAGGAAAATTAGGATAATTTTTAAAAAATCAACATCTAAATATTTCTCGTTTTCTTTAACATTTCAGTTAAATTTGGAGCAATTCCAGAAATGAGATACCCGTTAGCTATGTGAAAGGAATTCTGAAGACTAAAGCTATCCACATTTTTCTATGGCATGAAGACTCTTTTTTCAAAAAATAATTTGGAGGAGGATTTTTAAATCTGTTAATCTTCCCTAATGTGTAATTTACCAAAGGTTTTATTTTTAATAAAAGTTTTTATAAGAAGCTTTCTGATTCAATTCATTTTTGTTTGTAGATTGTTTGATTGTTACTGTGATTGATACATGAAAATAAGGTGGAGTGGAATATATTTTATGAGGCCATATTCTTAAATTAACATCAATATCTACCTAGAAAATATAGAAGTCACACTTGATTATTCATAATCATTTTGAAATTCTTGGTCACTTTTTAAAAAGCCAACCAATAATATTGTGTGGCCAGTTATTCTTATAGTAGTTTAGTTATTTTTGTGTAAGTATAGTTTTTTCCTAGTAGTTAGGAATAAGTCCACTTGTGATATAAAAAAAGTATATACATTTGATAATTTTGTTGTATAAAATACTTAATACCTGTTAAAAGCTGACTTTCGGTTTTAAAATAGCTCTGTAGTTTGGTGAGCCCTGCAAAGTTTCTGGCTTTCTCCATGGCCTGCCAGCCAAATAATTTTTGAAGCATTTTTCTTTGCTTTCTTATAAACATTTAAAATTTTTACTTGCTTTCCCGTAAGTCCAACCATTAAGTTAGAAAGCTCTGAGGTTATTATGAAATTGCCCTTTGTTTTTTTCATATTTCAAGGAGGAATGATATATTTTGTGTATCCCCTAAGTTGTTAAAACAGAAATACTTAGGGCTGCTATTTTCATGGAGCTGTATGCTTGCTTTATTACAGATGAAATGATTTTTGTCTGATTGTCTTACTCTAAAATGAGTTTTGTTGTTTTCATGCTTAAGCAACATATTTATATCATGCTTAGGCAAAGATATTTAAATTTATTTTTGTTGAGAATATTTGTACATCTCGTACTTCCAAATTTGGGATAAATATAGAATCCTTTTTGGACTGCAGGTTATTGTCTGATTTACTAGAAAGCATGACATGTAAAATAGTGGCTAAGGATTATGGAGTCCTGCCTTAAAAGTTATCAAGAAAAAAAGTTAAAATAACCAAGGAAGGTACGACTGCAGTCAAAACTTTATTTCTTCTGTGAAAGCCTGATCTCTCATAGGAAGCCGTGGCTCTTAACCTCAGCTATCAAAAATGTTTAAATATGAAAGTAAAGATAACATGAATGTGTAATACATTCTGTACTGAAGGCCTACTGTTCCCAAGGTGTATGGTTATTAATTTTGGTTTTATATTTACAAATTATATGGTATGTGATTAATTTGCAGATAAGGTCAATGGGGTTTAGAAAGAAGAGGCTGGTAAAATATTACTCAGTCTTTCTGCTTCTGTTTTTGACTCTGGAAATGCTATTAGATAGTTTCACTCCTTTGTGTTCTCATAGCTGTGGTCAAGGTAAATAGGCTTAAACATAAAACATATTATTTTCTCCTTTGTAAAAAGAAAAGGTCTGGGAAGTGCTCCTGGAGTATCCAGAGACATGAATCTCCGGTTCAGAACTCACCACTCCTATGCTCCACCTTTCTACTTCGCCTGCCATCTGATTTGCAAGTCAATGTTATGGAAAGTTCTGTATTGTAATGCAATAAGCTTCAGCTTTGGGTCCTTGCTGTGATCTGTAACCAAAAGGCGCTATTCAAACCACATCGGAAAGAAAAATCTTTTTAAAACTTTGCCTTCACGTTAGCCCAAAACGTAGTTCTCGACTAGCATCTGGCGGTGCTGGGTAATCCAATCTATTTTAATGCAAAGATTTTCCAAGAAGGCAGGAAACAGTCAAGGGGAAAGCTTTCGGGCATCTGCTGTTTCGTTCCCAGCTCCCTTGTGTTAATTTAATGTTTCTAGGGAACTGGGCTCTTTCTATTTTCTCAGAATCCCTTCTCTAGGAACTGGTGAGTGCGGTGGCGCTGTTCGAACAGCAGATAAGCACCGCGCTTGGCTCGGGGCGCTTGGCGGTCCTGTGCAGCCTGGTCGGGGAGGCCGCGAGTCACCCTGCCGCCCCCCGGGCAGCTTCCTTCTCCCCTGCACATTACGCAAAGGCGGCGCCCGAGTGACCGAGGTATACTTGAAAGACGTGTTTATTTGCATTTGCCCAATTTGGCTTTAGTGAAAGGTAAATATGAAGTGATTGGCTCATTCTCACTCCACCAAGACCAGTGAAATTCAGCCAATCTCAAGGAAACAAACCAAAGCAAACACGAACCTGAGTGAAATGTGAATCTTGCATAAACACTTGCATTTGTGTTTAGGAAAGAGAATACAGGGCAGACGGGCATTTCTTTCAATAGCCTGCCGCCCCTCTTCTGTAAATTAGCAATCACAGGTTGCCGGGAAATTTCTTGTTATTGTGATGAGCAAATTCCCCGGATTGATTTTGTTTTGAAGGGGCAGTTGGTACTAGTAGAGTCCCGTTTCTGTGCCGCTCAAGGACGTTAACAAGTTGTGTTCCGAGTCCCTTCTGACCGCAGGTTAGCCAGGTCTTTCTTCCGTTCTCATCTACTTCAGAACCAGAGGGTACACCCAAACTTGACGTTTGAAAAGGAATTCTGCAGAATCAAAAATAAAAGGCTGTTGTTTAAAATAGTTTTGGTTTCGTATATTCTGTATGTATTATTCCTGTTTAGAAACTTGGACTGCTAATAATTTATGTTGCTATGAAAATTGCCCTGCTTACCTAATGTTAAAGTTTAATGAGTTCACCTGGCATGCAGAATAATAGTAATTTAGCGAGTACTCTCATAATGCCAGTGTTCTTGTAGCGGCCAGTATAACTGTTATTGAGTAGATCACATTTTGGAGTTGGAATATAATGTGGAGGTCATTTAGGCCAATTTTTGTTGGAATTGTAAGAATCTCTTTTATAACATTTCTGACTGCCTTTCTTTTTTTTTAATCCTCACCCGAGATTATGCCTTTTTAATTGAGAGAGAGAAGGGAGCAAGTAGAGAAGAGAAACGTTGATGTGAGAGAGAAACATTGTTTGCACCCTGACCGAGAATGAACCCTCGACCTTTTTGTATACCAGATGCTTCAACCAACTGAGCCCCACCTGCCAGGGCTTGATTGCTTTTTAAGACACTCCATTACATTGCTGGAGAGCTCTAATTATTAGAATGTTATTCCTTATATTAAATTAAATTTTCTGTTCTTGACCCCCTTGGTTCTTGTTCTTTCTTAAATAATACAAATATAATATTATTCTTTAAAAAAATATATTTTTAATTGAGTTTATTGGGGTGACATTGGTTAATAAAATTATACAGGTTTCAGGTATACAATTCTACAGTACATCATCTGTAGATTGTATTGTGTGTTTACCACCCCAAGTTAAAATTATTCTTATTTATATATTTTAGTAATTGTGGTATATACTTGACGATCATGATAAAATAAGAGATTAGATTCATAGTAATGATAACCACATTTTAGGTTCCAAGTCCTTGCTTTATGCCTTATGAGCCTCCCTTGGAACTGCTTAGAAACAATGGCAAAATTTCCCATTTCAAGGTAGTACTTGAGATTAAACAATAAAATGTTATATTGGCAACATTTTTTATTTAAAAAATCCCTTCAATGATTTCACACTTATATTCTAATTGTATGTTCTATGTAATGTTCTATGTTTTAGCTGAATTCATTAAATAAAGATAAATGAGTTTAACAGACTCAGAAATGCTAGTTTTGGGGGGTTTATTTATTTATTTTGCTTTACCTTTGTAATAGTTTTCTGTTGCTGCTATAACAAATTACCACAAAGTTAGTGGCTTACAACAACATTTATGTATCATCTCACCATTTCTGTGGTCAGAAGTTTGGGCACAATAAGGCTCTTCTGTGTTCTCTGCTCAGGACCTCTTAAGGCTGATGTCCAGGTATCACTAGGCCTGGGTTCTTATCTGGAGGTCCTGGGGAGATAATCTACTTCTAAACTCATTGGCAGAATTCAGTTCTGTGTGGTTGCAGGACTGAGGTCCTGCTTCCTTGCTACTTGTCAGCCAGGGGTCTTCCTCAGCTCTACATTCTTTAAATCATGGCCCTCTTCCATCTTCAAAGCCACTAATGGTGTGTGTACCCTCGTGCTTCAAATATCCCTGCTTTCTCTTTCTGTTTTCTTCTGTTGCTTTTAAAGTACTCAGGTAGCCTGGTCAGCGTGGTTGAGTGTCGACCTATGAACCAAGAGGTCACGGTTTGATTCCCAATGAGGGCACATGCCCGGGTAGCAGGCTCAATCCCCAGTGTGTGTGTGTGTGAGTGTGGGGGTGGGGGGGGGGGGTGAGGGAGGGGGGATGGGAGGTGTGTAGGAGGCAGCCTGTCGATGTTTCTCTCTCGTCATTGATGTTTCTATCTCTCTCTCCCTCTCCTTTTTTCTCTGAAATAAAAAATAATATATATTTTTTTAAAAATAAAGTATTCATGTAATTACCTTAGGCCCATCTGGACAATCCAGGATAATCTCTTTGAAGTCATCTGATTAGTAACCTTACTTACACGTGAAAATCCTTTCCCTTCACAGCAGTACCTTGGTTTAGTGCTCGATTGAATAATTAGGGGGTGAGAATCTCCGGAGAACATATTTAGAATTCTGCTTACCACACCTTTCTAAGTATAGCTTTCCTGTGGTGGCAATAGTCATAAACCATCATTTTAAAGAGATTTGAAACATCTTAATTCTCAAAACTTTGCAAGGTAAAATTAAAACTAAAAAGGCCAGTTAGCATCAAATATTGCTTATAAAGAATTTTTCAGAGGTTTAATAAAACAACAAACATTCATTTGTAAATTGTTTTATTTAAAAACTCAAACCTCTACATTGCAAAAACTTCCCTAATCTTCTTGTTTTGTTTTGCTTTGGCATCATAATAGGATAGCATCAGAAGCAGTCATTTTATGCCATATTATATAAACACTACTAACAATTGCATTTTAAAAACAGTGGTGTTCCTCTGTAGTCCCATTTTAGCCTTGGAGAGTTTGTGATATATTCAAATTAAATTCTATTGGAGTCTAGTTTTGGATAAGAGATCAGGTCCCCTGACCTAGCTGCCACTTACTCAGACCTAAAATGTCCTTGAATATGCAACTTCCTCATTGTAGGGTACATGTACAACCCCTCCTCACTTCTTATAGAGCTGCATGGTTCTTACAGTTTGGGGCAGGTGGAGGGCAGGCTTACATTGTATATCCTAATTTACTATTTATAAATCTTGATTACCATTTGTTACTTAAATTCTAATTTTTTTCTTCAGAAATTTTAACTAAACAACTCTTCAGAATATGGATTATACTTGGGAAAATTCTAGTGCTTTGGAACTACTGAAAAGAAAATCAAAAGATAATCACCAGTTGTAGCAGTAGAACAGAAAGTGTTTGGCTTTCAGGGGAGTTTTATGAATATTCTTTGGGAGTTCCCCATCTTTCACTTACTCCAGTGTCTTCCAGTAACTCCAGCAAGTAGGAGGGCCTGGTGCGAGAAGTGGGGATGTCACAATCTCTGACTCAGATGTGGTGCTCTGAGGAAGTAACTACTAGAGATGTTTGGCAGTGGGATAGACAGCACGTGTGCTGAGACTGGAAACTTAGTCTCCTCTGCCCTCAGGGTAACGTGATGGTCAAAGCTTAACCACATATCTTTGTGTGACTATATATATATTTGAAACAGCATAGCTAAGGTGCTTATTTTGCTTCCCCTACTTTATGATTATTTCCATGTCATGAATGATAGTCATGGTATAGAAGGTTTTAATTATGGCTCAGAATCCATGCATGTTTTTATAACTGGAAGTAAATGGATCTATGCCAGTACATTATTAAGTGTACAATTACTTATTTATTTATCCATACTCTACTTTATTACAAAAATATTTTACGAAAATTTACACATATATACACACTCACTACCACCATTACTACCATCACCACATAAAAGAAATGAGGCAAAAAGAAAGTAAGGTCAGGAGAAAAATAATAAGGCTGGTATGGGTGGGGTTAGTGCAAAGAACATTTAGTATAAAATTCTATACAGGTTGCTAGAACTAAGCTATACCTTTGGCTCTAGGTTTTCTAGCAGCCAACAGAAAATTGGAGATAGATAATAGGCTACAAGATTCATCACATTTGTAAGATGATTATAAGATGATTGGGATTTTCCCTTGAGCTCATCTTGTATTGAAAAGGGCATTTGATGCTTTCCTTCTGCTAGAAAGATTAACTTTGAATTGCAATAAAAGTAATAAAAACATAATTCTGGCAAAAAGATAAATGAATAGAATGACAGAATGGGAGCAATTATAGGATTTCTAGTGTTGCCTCTCTTTTCCTTGGTCCGTGTTCTAATATCCCAGCATTCTCCTTAGCGCACAGAGGCTCCAAGAAGATTGGCCATTCTTTTTAAAAGCTGAAGACTTCCCTAAAGAGTCTGTGGGAATGGGAAGCAGAATCTGATCACCACTTTTTTTTTTTTCAGAATGGAAAACTTCTATCATGAAGAATATATATATATTTTTTAAAAAATATATTTTATTGATTTTTTAACAGAGAGGAAGGGAGAGAGATAGAGAGTTAGAAACATCGATCAGCTGCCTCCTACACACCCGCTACTGGGGATATGCCCGCAACCAAGGTACATGCCCTTGACTGGAATCGAACCTGGGACTCTTCAGTCCGCAGGCCGACACTATCCACTGAGCTGAACCAGTTAGGGCAATAATATTTCTTTATGTATATTTTTATGTAGCTTCCAACTTATGAATTGTGGTGTTCCAAAAGTTCATTTATAAGTTGCTTGTTTGAAATAAAAAAAAATATTTTCCCAAAGAAATGATGTTGTTTACAACTTAATTTCAGATTTGCAATAAACCCAAGGTTCAAAGAGGTTAAATCTGAATAAATGCAGATCTACAATTCTGTATTTGAAGCCTTTAAGGTCAGTTTTTGTTGACTTTGGATTTTTTTCCTTTTTTTGAGAAGGATAATACTGTGTATATACCAGTTATTACATAGCATTGCAGTGTGGTCTGGAGCAGGTTACTATAGTCAAACACATTAATACTTCTGCAGTGAAACTGATGAATATTCACACTCAGTGGGATAAATAAAAACTATAAATAGCCTCATGTCAGTTCAGGTCGGGTTTTGTCGCCAAATGAATTCAGGCCAAATGAGTTCAGGTCAGGTCAGGTTTTGCTGCCAAATGAATTGTGAAAAAACTTGGTTTTCAGGGCATTTTGGGTTTCAGATGAGTAGATCTCTATTATACTTTTTTTTAAAATAAAAAAGCCACTGGTATTATAAATCCTAACCACAATATAATGTTATTTTATGGAAAAATATGTTAAATTCCAATTAGGGAAGCCAATAAGTCATCAGTATCCCGACCCTGCAGTAAGAGTAAAGAGTTTCCATCCATCTGGCTGGAGTCAGAGCAGAAGTGCCCTTCTGTAACCTAGGAGAGGGCTCTTGTCAGATAGGTGCTGGTGAAGGTACAAGGCCAAGGGCAAGGGATAGGTAAGAAGCATAAGATGGGGAGATGGAAGAACAGGGGTGGGGACTTTCTTTCTTGTCTCCTATTATTCATTTCTCTACTCTTCCCCCCACCCCCCTTTCTCTTAATTTTTCTTTCCTTCCAATGTTAGGGCAAGGAGCACAATATCAGTGTGGCGTTTTCCCTCCCCTCTACTCCCATCCTTTCCCCCAAACTGCCTATCCTATCTAATAAAGAAGGAATATGCTAATTGACCTTCACACCATCACAAAGATGGCGGAGCCCACAGCCAATAAGGAGGGAATATGCTAATTGACTGCTCCACCCTCAAAGATGGCAGCACCCACAACCAATAAGGAGGGAATATGTTAATTGGCTGTCCCACCCTCAAAGATGGTGGCACACACGGCCACAAGATGGTGGTGCCCAGTCCCCTCAGCCCTGCTGGAATGGCAGGCGCACAGCAAGGCCAGGGCCGCCCCCAGGCAGGCTTGGCCACTCCCTACGCCTGCCTCCAGAGTCCCCCAGTCCTCTCAGCCCCCCAGCCACCCAGGGCCGGCCCGAGCTGCAGGCAAGCCTCGGATGTCGGCTACCCAGCTGCCCAGGGCCGCCTGAGGCTCAGGTAACCAGGGCCGGCCAAGGCTTGCACTGCTGGCAGTGGCAGCAGCAGAGGTGTGATGAGGCATTGCCTTCCCCTGATGCCAGGTTGCCTCCTGCCCCTGAGGGCGCCTGGGTTGTGAGAGGGGGCAGGCCAGGCTGAGGGACCCCCACTCCAGTGCATGAATTTTCATGCACTGGGCCTCTAGTAAAGATAATAAATGGTGCCAGAAATAATATCATTTTTGAAGTTAGTTAAATCTTGTTACCTCTGCCACCCTCTAGCTGTATCACCTTAGGTAGTTTGCTCAATTTGTAAAATGGGTAAAAAAAATCAATCCACTTCTTATGGTAGTTGAGAAGACTTTAGGTTCTGAGATCATTGTGATGCTGTACCCAAGTGCCTCACACAGAATAGGTGTTCAGTAAGTGCTGGTACCTATCCTTCAGCATTGTTGTCCCCTCTCATATCTTCCAGTAATTCTTTCCCTCTCCCCCTGAACATTGGCAAGAAGCATGGAGATCTGTAAGGGGCTAGGAGAAGCTTCTCAGGTGATGAGTATGATAGCTGTGATGGAGAAGTGGTCTACAAAGCCATGAAGGCTCCAAAGTGTGAGTGTTTGTATCTGGCCCAAACAAGGCATCCAATCCCCCTTTGGGGCTCAATCTTGGCTCTGGTAAACCCTAGGAATTGAAAGTTTTTGGAAGAAAGAACAATCTCTAGGCTCTCTGGGAGTTAGGTGGGAAGCAGCTATATTTTGGGCTTACCTGAAGCAGTTTGCAGCCATGAAGGCTGATGTTGCCCCATTGGCCAGGGCTAACCAGGAGTCCACAGTAAGCCTTGTAAAAATATTGTTGACAGTATTACAGATGTCTCCCATTTCCCCTCCTCTTTTACCCCCTCCAACCAACCCCTACCCACCCACCACCAGTCTTCACCATCCCATTGTCTGTGTCCATGGGGTATGCATATCTATAATAATAAAAGGGTAACATGCTAATTAGACCAGACATCTTCCAGACGTCTTTCTGGACGTCCTCCCTGACAAAGCCGGGGCTGAAGGGAAGCCAGCCGGTGTCCTGGGTGCCAGTGGGTGGTCCGAGGGAAACTGGCCATGGTCCTGGGTACCTGCCAGCGGGCGGAGGAGGGAAGCAGCCTGGGTCCTGGGTGCTGGAGGGAAGCCGGTGCCGGCAGCCGGGGGAAAGAAGGCCTACTCTTGCATGAATTTTTGTGCATTGGGCCTCTAGTAAGTATGTAAGTTCTTTGGTTTATCTCTCCTCATCCCCCCACCCACATCGAGATATGTCAGTCTGTTCCATGCCTCCATGCTTTGGGTCTTATCTTGTTGGTCAGTTTGTATTGTTCATTATATTCCACAAATAAATGAGATCATATGAAATTTGTCTTTCTCAGATAGGCTTATTTCACTTAGCATAATAGTCTCCAGGTCTGTCCATGCTGTTCCAAAGGGTAAGTTATCCCTCTTTTTTATAGCTGCATAGTATTCTATTGTGTAAATGTCCCACAGCTTTTTTTAAAAAAATATATTTTATTGATTTTTTACAGAGAGGAAGGGAGAGAGATAGAGAGTTAGAGACATCGATGAGAGAGAAACATCGATCAGCTGCCTCCTGCACATCTCCCACCGGGAATGTGCCCGCAACCCAGGCACATGCCCTTGACTGGAATCGAACCTGGGACGCTTTAGTCCGCAGGCCGACGCTCTATCCACTGAGCCAAACCGGTTTCGGCTCCCACAGCTTTTTTATTCATTCATGTACTGATGGGGACTTGGGCTGTTTCCAAATATTAGCTATTGTAACTAATGCTGCTATGAACATAGGGGTGTATATATGCTTTCTGATTGGTGTTTTGGGGTTTTTAGGGTATATTCCCAGAAGTGGGATGACTGGATCAAACGGAAGTTCCATTTAAACATTTTTGAGGAAACTCCATACTGTTTCCATAGTGGCTGCATCAATCTGCATTCCCACCAGCAGTGAATTGGTGTTCCCTTTTCTCCACATCTTTTGCCAGCACTTGTCTTCCTTTTGTTGAGTTGTATGAATACTTTATATGTTTCAGATATTAGCCCCTTATCAATTGTTATATCACCTCTTTGATTTCTAATTTTATTTATTTGGGTCCTCTCTCTTTGTTTATTGATGAGTCTGGCTAAAGTTCATCAATCTTGTTTATCATTTCAAAGAACAGCTCTTGGATTCATTGATCTTTTGTACTTGTGTGTGTGTGTGTGTGTGTATGTGTTTGTGTGTGTTTGTTTTTTTAGTGTTTATGTCATTTATATCTGCTCTGATCTTTATTATTCCCTTCCTTCTACTTCCGTTGGGCTTTTATTCCTGTTCTCTTTCCAATTTGTTTAGTTGTAGTGTTAGTTTATTAATGCTTTTTCTTGTTTCTTGAGGTAGGCCTGTAGTGCTATGAACTTCTCTTTCAGGACTGCTTTTGCCATATCCCATAGGTTTGGGATGGTTGTGTGTCCATTTTCATTTATTTCCAGGAAGTTTTTAAATTCTTGTTTGATCTCATTGGTATTCCACTCATTGTTTAATAACATGCTATTTAGCCTCCATGTATTTGAGTTTATTTGAGGTTTTTTTTATTGTAATTGATTTATACCTTCATGCCATTGTAATCTGAGAAGGTGCTAGGTATGATATCAATATTCTTGAATTTGTATAGTTTGTGTGTGTGTGTGTGTGTGTGTGTGTGTGTATTCTAACATGTGGTCTATCTTTGAGAATGCTCCATATGTGCCTGAGAAGAATGTATTTCTGTTGCTTTGGCATGAAATGTTCTGTAAATATCAGTTAGATCTATCTGATCTAGTGTGTAATTTAAGGCCTCTGTTTCCTTGTTGATTTTTTATCTGGAAGATCTATCTAGTGATGTTATTGGGGTGTGAAAGTCCCCTATTATGACTTGTTGTCGATATTTCCCTTAAAGTCCATCAAGAGTTTTTTTTAAAAATATATTTGGGTGCTCCTGTATTGAGTGTATAAATGTTTACTAGGGTTATTATTTTCTTGTTGAATCATTTCCTTTAGTATTATAAAGTGGCCTTCTTTGTCTCTTGTTATGGCCTTTGTTTTGAAGTTGATTTTATCAGATATGTGTATTGCTTCCCCAACTTTTTTTTTTCATTTCCATTTGTGTGGAATATTTTTTTCTATCTGTTCACTTTCACTCTGTATCTTTTGTCCTGAGATGGGTCTCTTGTAGTCAGCATACGTATGGGTCATGTTTTCTTATCCATTCAGTCACCCTATGTCTTTTGATTGGAGCATTTAATCCATTTACATTTGAGGTTATTATTGATAGGTCTTTATTTATTGCCATTTTTCTTTTCTTTTACTTTCTAAGATCCTCATCCTCTTCTTTTTTCTTTTTAAAGCAGTCCCTTTAACATTTTTTGCATTGCTGGTTTGGTGGTAATGAGCTCCTTTAACCTGTTTTTATCTGTAGCAGGATACAAAATTAACCCCAAGAAATCTGAGGCATTTCTGTACACCAATAGTGAACTTTCAGAAAGAGAGATTATAAAAACAATCCCATTTACCATCACACCAAAAAAATTAATATACCTAGGAGTAAACTTAACTAAAGAGGTAAAAGACCTCTACTCAGAAAACTACAGGACGTTGAAAAAAGAGATAGAGGAAGACATAAAGAGATGGAAGAACATACCATGTTCTTGGATTGGTAGAATCAACATCATTAAAATGTCCATACTACCCAAAGCAATCTATAAATTCAATGCACTTCCCATTAAAATACCAATGGCCTACTTCACAGATCTAGAACGAACTCTCCAAAAATTCATCTGGAATAAAAAAAGTCCCCAAATAGCTGCAGCGATCCTGAGAAAGAACAAAGTAGGTGGGATCTCAATGCCAGATATCAAGCTGTATTACAAAGCCACTGTTCTCAAAACTGCCTGGTACTGGCACAAGAAAAGACATATAGATCAATGGAATAGAATAGAGAGTCCAGAAATTAGCCCGAACCAATATGCTCAATTAATATTTGACAAAGGAGGCAAGAACATACAATGGAGCCAAGATAGTCTCTTCAATAAATGGTGTTGGGAAAATTGGACAGGTATATGCAAGAAAATGAAACTAGACCACCAACTTACACCATACACAAGAATAAACTCAAAATGGATAAAGGCCTTAAATGTACGAAAGGAAACCATAAAAATTCTAGAAGAATGCAAAGGCAACAAAATCTCAGACATATGCCAAAGCAATTTCTTCACTGATATAGCTCCTAGGGCAGTTGAAACTAAAGAGAAAATGAACAAATGGGACTACATCAAAATAAAAAACTTCTGCACAGCAAAAGAAACCATCAACAAAACAACAAGTAAACCCACTGCATGGGAAAACATATTTGCCAACGTCATATCTGATAAGGGCCTAATCTCCAAAATTTATAGGGAACTCATACAACTTAACAAAAAGAAGATAAACAATCCAATCAAAAAATGGGCAAAAGATCTAAATAGACACCTTTCAAAAGAGGACATTCAGAAAGCCAAGAGACATATGAAAACATGCTCAAAGTCACTAATCATCCGAGAGATGCAAATCAAAACAACAATGAGGTACCATCTCACACCTGTCAGAATGGCTATCATCAACAAATTAACAAACGACAAGTGCTGGAGAAAAAGGAATACTTGTGCACTGCTGGTGGGAATGCAGACTGGTGAAGCCACTATGGAAGACAGTATGGAGTTTCCTCAAAAAACAAAAAATGGAACTCCCATTTGACCCTGTGATCCCACTTCTAGGAATATATTCCAAGAAACCAGAAACACCAATCAGAAAGGATATGTGCACCCATATGTTCATAGCAGCACAATTCACCATAGCTAAGATCTGGAAACAGCCTAAGTGCCCATCAGTAGATGAATGGATTAGAAAACAGTGGTACATCTACACGATGGAATACTATGCTGCTGTAAAAAAGAAGGAACTCTTACCATTTGCAACAGCATGGATGGAACTGGAGAGCATTATGCTAAGTGATATAAGCCAGTCAATGAAGGGAAAATACCACATGATCTCACTCTTTCATGGATAATAAAGACCATTACAAACTTTTGAACAATAATAGATACAGAGGCAGAGCTGCCTCAAACTGATTGTCAAACTGCAGTGGGAAGACCAGGGAGGGTTGTGGGGGCAGGAGTGAGGGGGGTAAGAGATCAACCTAAGGACATGTATGCATGCATATAAGCATAACTAATGGACATAAGACACTGGGGGGAAAAGGGAGGGCAGGGGATTGTCAATGGCAGGGGGGAAAAAAAGAACACATATGTAATACCCTTTGTAATATTTTTAGCAAAAAATAAAAATGAAAAAAAAAAGAAAATGAAAAAAAAAGTGATCTGAAAATTGGTAATAAGATAACAAAGTGAAGGTATAATCTTTCAAAGTCATAATATAGCATGTCTAACAAAACCTAAGTGTCATCTGATTATCTAGAAAGTATAACTTTGTCTTACTATTAGCTATTAATTAGTACTCACTGTGTTAAAGTTAGAAGTTAACTTATAGAAAATTGTTGTGAAGCAAATGATTTCTTGCAGGTAGAAAGATAACCCCAAATCTTAAGTTTTATTTCTCCATAGAATATTAACTAGTTTTGTATATAATTTAGCAATCTTGTACCAGAATTTAAAAAAATGCACTATATCAACTTCTTTGCCACCTTGCTGTTTTTATCATGAGTTACATGTCTTTAACATGTGCTCATTATATATTTGTATGCACATTATATAACCTTTTAATATTGTTTTGACATTCACATTAAGTAAAGTACTGAGAATGAACGTATATGTCACTATCCAAATTACCTAGTTATGTGCTACCAAAAAATTTCTGAATAGAAATATCATAGATGTCATAATGGGGGGAATTACACACAGAAGTAAAAATGTCACTAACAGAAAATATGTACTTTAATTACGAGGTCCTCTGAGGACATCTGTCCCTAGAGTATACACAATTTAATAAATTTTAGACCAGTCTCAGGGACGGCTCTCATTGACTGGGAATACTGGTCTGTATTCACTATACGCTTTCATGTATGGTGGGAAAAATAAATAAGTAAACTTGAGAGACATTCCACAAATACAAATCTTGCTTCTTTGACCTTAAAAAACACACACAACACAACAGCATGAACACAGTTACAGGAGTTGTTTACCATAAAGACCATTAGTATCAGAAGTCACTATTTACAGATCACAAAAATTTCACCAGTCACATTTGAAAGTGCAGTGCTGGATGGTGCTTATTTCCTCAAAGTTCCTTTCCTACAAAGAAGGCAGGCTCTCGCTAGCCGATGCCTTATAAAGTTCAATGAAAGTCACTATTAAGCCTACATAGTATGTGTTCTGCCCCATTAAAAACCTAAGAAAATAAGATTAATATTGTATTTGAACAGATGACACATTAAGAGAAAAAATAAGGAAATAAAACATTCATTAGTTTTTGGTAAATTGTTACCTTCCCGATCACTGCTTAAAGGAATCCTTGTACAGACTTCAGCCAGGGTTTTAGTACAATGCTTTTATGCACTTGACTCTAAACCCTTATCCTTGACTACTCCTCTCAGGATTGCTCTGGAACTTTACTCTCCTTTCCAGAGATATATTCTCCACTGCAACAGTGATTTCATACTGTAGTTATGTATGTAAGGGTGTTTATATACCTTGTTTGCTAGGAATTTTTATGCCTGTTTAGTCAATACCATTCTTAATAGGGCTCCTTTTCACTCCCAGAAATACCCATGTTTCTGTTATAAATTATATGGTCACCCTACTTTACTGTGGCCAGGTGTGGTTAAGACTTATTTACCTAAGTTTTATCGACTTTCTTTGGTCTCTCTGTCCCTTTTTTTCTTCACAACATGTGGCAGAAGCCCCCCTGTCCCCCAAAGGAGAGCCAACAGCCAAATGAGTGTATTTTCCAATCAATGTTATTTTTTTCCTTTTATAAGGAACACCCTTGTTTATTCATATATTATAATAGCTAGCATTACTTGAACACTCAGTATGTTCCTGGTACTGTTCATTATTAGGAATAACTGTTTTTTTTTTTTTAAAATATATATTTTTATTGATTTCAGAGAGGAAGGGAGAGGGAGAGAGAGATAGAAACATCAATGATGAGAGAGAATCCTTGATGGGCTGCCCCCTGCATGCAACCCCTTCAATTCCAAAGAACAGCTTTGCTGGGTTGGGTCTTCTTAGCCGGCATTTTTTTCTTTCAGCACTTTGAATATATCATTCTACTCCCTCTGGCCTGTAAAGTTACTGTTGCTACATGTGCTGATACTCTTATGGGGGTTCTCTTATATGTAACAAGTTGCTTTTCTCTTGCTGCTTTTAAGATTCTTTGTCTTTAATTTTTGATAGTTGAATTATTATGTGTCTCTGTATAGTCTTTTTGGATTCATATTACTTGGTTCTTTTGAGGTTCCTTGCATCTGGATGTCTATACCCACTCCTGCAAGCCCTATTGGCTATCAAAGCTTTGTGATCCAGGGGCTGTCTAGCAAGTCAGCCATAAAAGTTGGGGCATTAGATGTGTGGCAGAGTTCCTTCCAGGGAGATATTAATGACTTGATTTTATTGTTGGAGTGAGCCAGAGGGAGAAGGAGCTGGAAGTTCCTACTGGCTCTTTTGGGCTCCAGGGAGGATTGCAGTCAGCCCCTATATGTATGCTAATTAGAAGCCAAATCCTCAGGCAGCAACTTATAGAGTATGCAGTTAAACCCTTTGCAGTAAAAACTAGGAGATTTGCATTCTTGCCTGCTTCCACTGCACTGAGCCTTGGGGGTATAGTTGCAGTGAGTACTCATTTGTGTCTGTTAAGAACTGCTTCTTTGTTTGGTATAGTCCTGTGAGACTCATGAATGCAAGCTCTATTGGCTATCAGAACTAGGCAATCTGGAGGCCATCTCTCAGGTGGCAGCTACAAAAGCTGGGGTGCCAGACATGTGTATAAGCTCCTTCCAGACAGATGATAGTGACCTAGTTTTGTTGTTGGAGCAGGCCAGAGGGAGAAGGTGGGGGAAGTGCCTGCCAGCTCCCCAAGGCTCCAGGATAGGATGGATCCCAGCCAGCCCTTAGATGCCTGCCAAATTAGAAGTTGGACCTTCAGGCAGCAGCTTGTAAAGTATGCACTCAAACCCCTTCTAGGTAAAGACTGAAAGATGGCAGTTTTTGCCTGCTTCCTCTGTGCTGAGCCCTTGAGGGATAGCCTTGGCAAGTGCTCATGTTAAGAACTGGTTCTTGAGAAACCAAGATGGCAGCATAGGTTAACGCCGGAGTTTGCTGCCTCGAACAACCACTTCAAAAATACAACTAAAAGACGGAATGGACATCACCCAGAACCACAGGAAGGCTGGCTGAGTGGAGGTTCTACAACTAGGAGGAATCGAGAATCAGAGGAGGCGCAGTGCTGAAGTAAAATACTAAGGTGCGGAGTGCGCGAGGCGTGGGCTGGTGGCTGAGGGCGCGGTTGACTGTTTCAATCCGGAGGGAGCCTCAGACTCTGAGCTCCAGATCCGGGTGAGTCTCTAGGGACCCAGACTCAAACGGGAGAAGCAGGACTGTCTGGCTATGGTCCCTCTGAGGTTTGCAGCTGTTGCTGGGACAGAGAGGCAGAGCCCCTGGGAATGGACTGAGAGCAGCCATAACTGCTCCCTCCTCCGCCCTGTTGATCCCCTGGGACCCTCGCCACCCAAGCCCTGCACAGAGGCATTTGCCGGATAGCCTCAGGCAAAGGCTAGATTAGCACCTCCCTAGAGGACACAAGTTCTTCCACTACAGACACAGCTGATTATCACAGCCAGTTGGCCTGGAGGTCAAATCCCTCTAGTATTAACTACAACAATCAAGGCTGAACTACAACAAGACTGCGCACAAAGACCACTAGGGGGTGTACCAAGAAAGCGTAAAAAATGCGGAGACAAAGAAACAGGACAAAACTATCAAGGGAGGATATTGAGTTCAGAACCACACTTTTGAGGTCTCTCAAGAGGCTTCTAGAGTCTGTCGATAAACTTGATGAGATGTACAGGAAATCTAATGAGACCCTCGATGGTGTGATAAAGGACCATCTAGAAAGTAAGCATACACTGACTGAAATAAAGAATATTATACAGACTTCCAACAGCAGACCAGAGGAACGCAAGAATCAAGTTAAAGATTTGAAATGCGAAGAAGCGAGAAACACCCAACCGGAAAAGCAAAATGAAAAAAGAACCCCAAAATACAAAGATAGTGTAATGAGCCTCTGGGACACCTTCAAACATACCAACATCAGAATTATAGGGGTACCAGAAGATGAGAGAGAGCAAGATATTGAAAACCTATTTGAAGAAATCATGACAGAAAACTTCCCCCACCTGGTGAAAGAAATAGACTTCCAGGTCCAGGAAGCACAGAGAACCCCAACAAAAGGAATCCAAAGAGGACCACACCAAGACACATCATAATTAAAATGCCAAGAGCAAAAGACAAAGAGAGAATCTTAAAAGCAGCAAGAGAAAGAAACTCAGTTACCTACAAGGGAATACCCATACGACTGTCAGCTGATTTCTCAACAGAAACTTTGCAGGCCAGAAGGGAGTGGCAAGAAATATTCAAAGTGATGAATGCCAAGAACCTATAACCAAGATTACTTTATCCAGCAAAGCTATCATTCAGAATTGAAGGTCAGATAAAGAGCTTCACAGATAAGGAAAAGATAAAGGAGTTCATCACCACCAAACCAGTATTATATGAAATGCTGAAAGGTATCCTTTAAGAAGAGGAAGAAGAAGAAAAAGGTAAAGATACAAATTATGAACAACAAATATGCATCTATCAACAAGTAAATCTAAGAATCAAGTGAATAAATAACCTGATGTACAGAATGAACTGGTGATTATAATAGAATCAGGGACATAGAAAGGGAGTGGACTGACTATTCTTGGGGGGAAAAGGGGTGTGGGAGATGCGAGAAGAGACTGGACAAAAATCGTGCACCTATGGATGAGGACAGTGGGTGGGGAGTGAGGGGGGATGGTGGGGTGGGAGCTGGAAGGAGGGGAGTTATGGGGGAAAAAAAAGAGGAACAAATGTAATAATCTGAACAATAAAGATTTAATTAAAAAAAAAAAAAGAACTGGTTCTTTGCTAGTCTTATGGGCGTCATGGACACAAGCCCAGTTGGCTTTTAGAGCTAGGTTTTTGGGGTCCTGCCCCTTCAGTGGGAGTCTTAAAAGTTGGGCACTAGATATGCAGTCCAAACACTTAATTTCTCAGGGAGAAACTGATGGTTGGAAGTTCCTTCCTGATTGTATGGCACATGCTGAGGATATGGTGTTTGGTGAGAGTGTGTCTCAGCTTTCCTAACCATTTCAATGTGGGTGTTTTCTCATTCACTCATGTGTAGGAGTCACTCAGCCAGTTTCTGGATTTTTCTCAGAGGGAACTGATCTGTGTGAGGCTGTACATTCAGTGAGTCCATGGCAGGAAGGAAGTTTAGGAACATTTTATGTTGCCTTTTTGGACCCTCCTGTTTTTTTTTTTTTAATTAATATTTATTGAGGCTTACTGTGTGTGGGGTACTGTGCTTAGGCTTTTGATCCTACATTATCACAGTAATTCTCATAGCAACTGTTTGCAGTAGGTGGTATTGGTGCCGTTATTATTTAACAGGAAAGGAGGAAAGGGAAGATTGGATATAGGCATGACATTTATACAGCTTTGCCAAAAAGCTGCATTTAACACTCTCCAAATCTGTTTCCTTCTGATGGATGGGGGAAGGGACTGGACAAAGACAATTTATATTTTAAAATTTATTTTTAATTGTTTAAATACATTTTTATTGTTGAGAGTATTACAGATATCTCCCATTTCCCCCCCTTCCCCCTCCCCCTGACAATTTAGACACATGCCCAGTAAGGTCTGATGTGGAAAGGTACCACCTTGTCTGCCAGTCATACCTGGGAACAAAGTAGTGGCCAAGATGGGCGTGGTCACTGCAAGTGTATGAAACCTAAATATTTGAAACTTACCCACAAAGGAAGTTTCATGCACTGGGTCCCTGGCTGTCCTGTGGACTAATGGACGTTAATTAGCTTGGAGGCAACATGCAATGAAAGCTCTGGACACTGGCCATGTTTCTGGCTCTGCGGAACTCCCAGCTGCCTATCTTTCAGGACTGGTTTGGAGGAAAGGGGATATTGGGGCCCGAGAAATATTACCTCATGCAAATAAAGCCTCTTCCACATCCCTTCCTCCCATGGGAATCTTAGGAAATTCATTTTCTGAATATATTGCAAGAACCTCACTACCATGAGCAACAGGGTAGTTTGATTCTCCAGTAACAGTATTGGCCCCATTTTACAGAAAAATCAAAAGAGGAGACATGCCCAAGGATGTACAGTTAGTAAATGACAGAGCTTGGGTTTCAATCTTGATCTGTTTGATTTAAAAGCCTTAATCACATTTCACACTCTCTTAGAGGAGGACAGGGTTCATGTCCTTTACTTCCCCCAACTCCCACTATTCTTTAATGGTATGTCTTTTTTTTAAAAAAATTAAATCTTTATTGTTCTGATTACATTTGTTCCTCTTTTTTTTCCATAACTCCCCTTCTCCCAGTTCCCGCCCCACCCTCCGCCGTCACTCCCCACCCACTGTCCTCATCCATAGGTGCACGATTTTTGTCCATTCTCTTCCCGCATCTCCCATTCCCTTTCCCCCCCCCAAGAATGGTCAGTCCATTCCCCTTCTATGTCCCTGATTCATTGTAATCACCAGTTCATTCTGTACATCAGATTATTTATTCACTTGATTCTTAGATTCACTTGTTGATAGATGCATGTTTGTTGTTCACAATTTGTATCTTTACCTTTTTCTTCTTCCTCTTCTTAAAGGAAACCTTTCAGCATTTCATATAATACTGGTTTAGTGGTGAT
This sequence comes from Myotis yumanensis, assembly GCF_028538775.1. Lineage (NCBI taxonomy): Eukaryota > Metazoa > Chordata > Mammalia > Chiroptera > Vespertilionidae > Myotis > Myotis yumanensis. The sequence continues at coordinate 125,319,036 of NW_027223754.1, read as the reverse complement.
GAAGTCCTTTAGCTTTTCCTTATCTGTGAAGCTCTTTATCTGACCTTCAATTCTGAATGATAGCTTTGCTGGATAAAGTAATCTTGGTTGTAGGTTCTTGGTATTCAGTACTTTGAATATTTCTTGCCATTCCCTTCTGGCCTGCAAAGTTTCTGTTGAGAAATCAGCTGACAGTCGTATGGGTATTCCCTTGTAGGTAATTGAGTCTCTTTCTCTTGCTGCTTTTAAGATTCTCTCTTTGTCTTTTGCTCTTGGCATTTTAATGATGATGTGTCTTGGTGTGGTCCTCTTTGGATTCCTTTTGTTTGGGGTTCTCTTCGCTTCTTGGACCTGTAAGTCCATTTCTTTCACCAGGTGGGGGAAGTTTTCTGCCATTATTTCTTCAAATAGGTTTTCAATATCTTGCTGTCTCTCATCTTCTGGCACCCCTATTATTCTGATATTAGTGCGCTTGAAGCTGTCCCAGAGGCTCCTTACACTATCTTCACACTTTCGGATTCTTTTTTCATTTTGCTTTTCCAGTTGGGTGTTTTTTGTCGAATCTTTGGTTTGATTCTTGTGCTCCTCTGGTCTGCTATTTGGTATAATATTCTTTATTTCAGTCCGTGTATGCTTACTTTCTAATTTCTTTATCGTAGCATCGAGGGTCTCATTAGTTTTCGCGAGGCTCTGCTCAAGTTTATAGCAAGCCCTCAAAATTGCGATTCTTAGCTCCATATCCTCCATTTCTGTCATGTTTTTTTGTCTCTGCATCTTTTATGCTTTCTTGGTGCACCCCCTTGTGGTCTTTGTGCGCAGTCTTGTTCTAGCCAAGCCTTAATTGTTGTAGTTAACACTAGAGGGATTTGACCACCAGGCCGACTGGCTGTAGGAATCAGCTGTGTGGAAAACGTCTGTCTTCTGGGGAGGCGCTAATCCAGCCTTTGCCTGAGGCGATCGGCAAATGGCGGTGCGCAGGGTTTGGGCGGGGCGGGAAAAACAGGGCGGGCGGAGGGAGCAGTTATGGCCGCTCTCAGTCCCGTTCCCAGAGGCTCTGCTTCTCAGAACCCCGGCAGCCGCTGCAAACCTCAGAGAGAAAGCTGCCCTCAGGTTCCAACTGATGCCGGATAATCCCGCTTCTCCCGTTTGAGTCTGGGTCCCTAGAGACTCGCCCGGATCTGGAGCCCAGAGTCTGAGGCTCACTCCGGACCGAAAACGACAACCTCGCCCTCAGCCACCAGCCCGCTTTCGCGCGCACCTGGTACCTTTGTATTTTCCACACTGCGCCGCCTCTGAGCCTCGGTTTGCTGTTCTCTTTCCTTCTAGTTGTAGAGTCTCTCTTCAGCCAGCCTTCCTGTGGTTCTGGGTGATGTCCGTTCCGTCTTTTAGTTGTATTTTTGAAATGGTTGTTTGCGGCAGCGGTCTCCGGTGTTTACCTACGCCGCCATCTTGGTCTCTCCCCTTTAATGGTATGTCTTAAAGTAGTCTTATAACAAGCTACTTATGACATCAAAAGAATGTATGAGTACAAGTCCTCTGAAGAAATACATACAAGCAAATTGAATTAAACATTATCAGAAACTCCATTCAATCAAGATAAACCAATATTAACATTTTGCAGTATATCATTCCATGTTTCTTATGCGAAGAATTAAGTATACATATATATTGAAGTGCTCTTAGAATAACTGAATTCTGCTAGCAAGTTTTTTTTTAATATACCCTAAATCATTTGCTTACTAAGAGCCATATGTGTTTTTTCTTAGCCCTGTTTATGCCAGTTGAACTTATTATCGCAATTATGTAATCTAATTAAATATTACACAAACCAGTGAAATGTGAGTATAAAAACAGAGCTGTTTTTGCCACTAAAATTAGGTTGAATGTCTTAGCAAAATGCAATCAAGATGAATCACTAAAACAGTTGTTCTGGAATTTAGAGTAGGTGAAATAACTATAAAAGATTCAGAAAGAAGTTTTAAAAGTCATGACAGATTCCACATTCATATTGCTTCATAAGTAATTTACATTTTTGTTCTTTGGTAGTAAAAAACTAAACTGAAAATAGAGAAAATGGATTATAGATATGATTTATGTAGGAAAGTGATATGGAATTCTGTTAAGCAAATACTCAAGTCCTTAGTGTTAAATAAAAAGTTTTAGGAGCAGTTGTTATGAATCCTCACTTTCTTTAGCTTTTGAAATTAAGCAATTAACTTCAGGTTCTAGATGTATTAGATAAGGATACTTCTACTCTTTATATCTGAAAAGGAGAATTATATAATTTGCTAAGCTGTTTTTTTTTTTTTTACTTAATATATCATGGACATATTTCCATACAGATGAACACATTTTATGGTAATATAACATATGTTTAGAAAAGTGCACAAATCTTAAGTGTACAGCTTAGTGAATGATCACAAAGCAAACATATCCATGTAACCAACACCCAGGTCAAAAAAAACATTTCCAGCCGTGGCCAGTGTGGCTCAGTTGGTTGAGCATCGTCCCATGCACCAAAAGGTTGCAGGATCGATTCCCAGTAAGGCACATACCCAGGTTGCAGGTTTGATTCCCCCATCGGGTTGTGTATGGGAGGCAATTGATCTCTCTCTCTCTCTCTCTCTCTCTCTCACACACACACACAATCAATAAAAACGTATTGAAAAAAAGAATAGAAAGAAAAACATTTCCAATTACCCTAGGAGCCCCCTATAATCTCTTCTTCCTCATTAGAAAGAACTGCTGTTTTGACTTTTAATCCTATAGTCTATTTTTAAACTTTATGTAAAAGAAATATACATAGTTTTTACTTTTTTACTCAACATTTGTTTGTGAAATTAATCTATGTTTTTAATGTGTATTATTTGTTCATTCATTGTCACTGCTGAATATTTTTTCATTGAAAGAACATGCCAAAATATTTACTTATTGTTTGTAAGTTTATGTGCCTAGGAATGGAATTGGTGGGTCATAGCATATATTTGTGTTCAACTTTAGAGAATATTACTAAAGTGGTTGCATCAATTTACACCCCATCATCAAATGAATGTTAGTTTCTGTTGCTCCAGATCTTTGACAATACTTCATATTGTCAGTTTTATTGATTTTATCCCATCTGGTAGATGTGTGGTAGTATCTTGTGATTTTCATTTGCATATTTCTGGTACTTAATGAGATTGAACACTTTTTTCATATATTTATTTACTATTAGGGTATTTTTGATGGTGGTGGAGTTTGAAGTGATTGTTTAAGTATCTTGCCTATTTTTTCAGTAGAATTATCAGACTGTTTCTTATTTGCTTGTACTTCATATATTCTAGATATGAGTTCTTTTGTTAGTTATGTGTTAAAAATATCTTTTCCCACTCTTGCTTTTGTTACTCTTTTGACAAAGGTTAATGTAAGTTCTTAATTTTAATGTACTTTGAGTTAACAATTTTCCCTTCATTATTAGGGTATTTTGAGTCCTTTGTAAGAAATCTGGCTTGCCTACTTCCAACCCAAAGACATGAAGATATTCTTCTATGTTATCATCCATCAACTTTATTGTCTTACCTTTCACAGTTAGGTCTACAATTCACATGGAATCAATTTATGTGTCTGCAAGTATCCATACATGCACAGTTCAGTTCTCTTTCATTGGTGTATTTTCCTTTTGTTGTTCATGCTTTGATTACTGTAGTTTAGTAAACTGAAGACTGTCTTCTTTGTACTAATTCCTCATGATATTCTTTGACCCTTTGCATTTTCAAGTAAATCTTAGAATAAGCTTGTCAATCTCCACAAATATATACACAGAGGCACAGTCAGACTTGCAGGGATTTTGATTAAGATTGCTCTGGATCTGTAGATCAATTGTTTTGACAATCAAATCTATTGAATTGACATCTTTGCAATATTGAGCCTTTCAGTTCATGTGCATGGAATATCTTCCCATTTGGGTCCTATTCAATTTGCTCAATGATTTATATTTTAATTATTTGGCTTTAGTATTATTCTTTTCAATGGCTATAGAATTTTGTGGGTAACATCCAAATTTAATTAATTGCATATGTTGTAAACTTAGATTGTTTCTATATTTTTCATTATTATAAACAGTATGATTATGAGCATTTACATATATACATTTTTTTACCATATTAACTTTCTGTCTCCTTAGAATTAACTCCTGAAACTGGAATTTTTGGGTCATACAACATGCACTTTTATCTTTCCTTATGAATTATATCATTTTTAACTCTAACTTACAGTTATAATAGACTTACCTCTTGCCAACGTAGAGAATTAGTAATTTATTTTTACTATTTTTCAATTTGATGGGAAAAGTTAATAATTAATAACTCATTGTCTGGCCAGTGTGGCTCAGTGGTTGAGCATTAGCTCATGAACAGGGAGGTCACAGTTCCATTCCCAGTCAGGGCACCTACCTGGGTTGCCCAGTAGGGGGTGTGCAAGAGGCAGCCAATCAATGTTTCTCTTTCATTGATGTTTCTATCTCTCTATCCTTCTCCCTTCCTCTCTCTAAAATCAATAAAAATATATATTGAAAAAGTAATAATATCTCATTTCAATTTTCATTTTTATTACTAGTGAGATTGAGCAAGGTTTCATTTGGCTACTTGTAGTTTTTTTTTGAATAGCCTGTTTGTGGCTTTTGTTTCTTTTCTATCAGTGTTTTTATCTTTTTTTATTAATTAGTCACTGTTCTTTATATATCACAGATAGAAACTCTTTATCACGTATCTTTATAAAATATAAATCTGTACACTAAATGAATTAACCAGTGTTAGATTTTGTTAACTTCTGTTACTGGAGTGGGCCTTTGCATATGAGCAGAAAAGGAAATCCTGTTTGGCCTATTCAAATTGTGGTTATTCCCCAAATATTTATGTCATTGACATATTTAGTAATATCATAGCAATAATGTGCTTGGTAACAGGGACTATAAGCAACTTGATAAAGTAGAAGAAATATAATATAATAGAATGGGAAGATCATTAAAATTAGAGCCAGAAGCCTGGGTTTTAGACCCAACCCCCACCTCTCTTTACCTCTGTGATCTTGGTTAATCTGCATGCTCTTTCTGAGCCTTTATTCCCTCATCTGTACAGTGGGCACATTTATATTCTATATCTCACTGTGCTAAGATGAGATTGTATTTGAAAAAAGTATTCCAAACAAAAGTTACAAATACAAATTATAATGCTAGTAAGCATAGTATAATTATATCAATTTGAATGTATACTTTATTAAAATTATCATCTTTTGAGGTAACCTAATTTATGAAATATTCAGCTTAACATCTGAGTCTGTGGTTTGTGGAGTATACTAACTTGCAATGACTCCTTTAAAAAGAAATGGTTTGTTGATAAAAAAAAATCAAGCTGATGTTCTATGTGACAATTCAGTGTGTTTGTAGTATATTGGCTTCTAGGGCACTGAGCTTCTGTCTTCAATATTGACAGCTTTTGTGCGCTCATGAGCCATCATACTGTAAAAGCCATTTTGATCTGTGATGAGGGCACTGCATTAAAAGGGCATTGATGTTGAAAAATCTATATTTTGGTCCTTTCATTAAAATGCACTCTTTACAAAGAGGCAATATGAACTCGTATTGCAAAGGATAGCCTTTTTTTTTAGACTCTTAACATCAGGTAATTTAATTATGTCTCTGCACACAGCCTTTTATCTTCCTTTGCAAAGGAACTGACCTCATTTTGACACCTCATATTGGAAGCTGGTTTTCTTATGCGCAGAATTAATTAACATGCAAATAAATACTTGTCTCCAGACTTGGGAACACTGCTTTTTTCGATTAGCATTTAAATGTCACTCTTAATGATGTCAGACTGATTCTTAAGGGAAAATTAAAGTGGAATAGTCACCTCCTGATTATTTTCTAGAGCATGTTATTAGTATTTCTGATTATCTGGTCTTAGTGGGAGCTTTCGTCCTCTACTATTTACAGGCTGAGTCAGATCTAAGAACAAACTTGGTTGCAGCAAAGCGAGTTTTGGTCTTCCTTTGCTGATAGTTTATAGATAGACCTTGGACTGCTTCTCAGTAATAAGTTTACGCAAGAGCAGCACCTGCAAGGACTGTTAGCAGCAAGTAAAGGTTTCCAGGAGCAAAGAGGGGGGTGTAGAGGGGCTTTTTAAGCAATCTTGTGGTAAAGAATAAAAAAGATGAGCCCTGGCTAAGTAGCTCAGTTGGTTAGAGTGTTGTCCTGCTATACCAAGGTGGTAGGTTTGATCTCCCATCAGGGCACATATGAGAAGCAACTAATGATTGCATCCATAAGTGGAACAATAAATAGATGTTTCTCTCTCAATTTCTCTCTCACTCTCTTCTCTCTCCCTTCTTCTCTTTCACTCTAAAAATCTATATATATAAAATGACTGAATGACTGGTCGGCCGGTCGCTATGACATGCACTGATCACCAGGGGACAGATGCTCAATGCAGGAGCTTCCTCCTGGTGGTTAGTGCACTCCCACAGCGGGAGCACCACTCAGCTGACTGGATGAGTGGGGCCAGGATGAGTGGGAGCGGCTCCTCCAGAGCCACCTGCTGCTTCGTACACTACTACATCCCTTGGGGGATGTTGGATGCCAGTTTCAGCCCGGTCCCTGCAGGTCATGCTGAGGGACCCCACCAGTGCATGAATCCGTGCACCCGGCCTCTAGTCAAATAAAAATTAAAAAGGATAAAGATGAACTTTGAAGTTAGATATTCATAGATGCAAATTTTGCCTGTGCCACTTTGAAGCTGTGTGACTTGAGCAACTTACTTCCCTTCTCTGAGATTCAATTTCTTCATCAGTAAAATATAAATAGTAATATCTACCACTCAGGTTGTTAGGAGCATTACAGGTGTATAAAGTATTACACAGTCAGCATAAGCTATCCACTATAACAAAAACTCCAAAATCCCAGTGTTTTAACTTAGGATATTTATTACTGGGGGAGGGAGGGCTCTGATCCATGCAGACATTCAGCAACCCAGTGGCCCCAACATTCTCTAGGGCCTTGGCACCCTTCATTAGATCATCTGTCTCTGGCTGACAGGTGAGGGAAGAGCATGAACATGTGGCTTGCACAGGTGGCGTTACAGGCCAGGCTGGACATGGCACACATCACGTCCACTCATATCCCACTGGCCAGAACTCAGTTCCATAGATGTGCCCACCACTTTCAGGTGAGCCTGGAAACGTCTCAGGAGGAAAACAAAATGGGTGTGTTTGGTGAACACAGTCCTCTGCTACTAGCATCCAGTAATATTTGTTGAGTAAATGAAAGAAAAAAATGGATGGGTTCTTTGTTGATTTTCCTTTCCACGGACTCCTAGAGCGTTAGAGCTGATAGGGGTCTTAGAAGTGATGAAGTTTTACCCTCTCTTTTTATAGAGGAGAAGCCAGAGTGCCCTGGGGAATTTGGTCACCTCTGCAAGATCTTCCAGCTATTAGTTGCAGGACTGGGGAACCTGAATCTGCTTCTCCCAAATGCTGCTGTATATTCCCTTTAGTTACTTGAAACATTCTTTGTTTTCTGCCATAAGGTTGCCCTTGCCTTGTGGCATGTGAAGATGGGGAGTTTAAAAATAAGTTATTCTGGTCTTTATAGGTAGACTTCAGTTTTCTTTGGATGAAGGAATTAGGTATTTTAGGGTAGTGAGAATCCCTGAAGGTGCCACAGCCTCTCATTTGGGACTGAGAATGAGAATTCAATTTCACTCACCTGCTCACGTGTTTAAGCAACTTTTCTGTAGCCCCCTTCTATATGTAACAAAGTATATAAGATGATGTGGATGCAGCAGTATTTAAAACAAAATGTACAGACTAGGGAATGTGTCAAATATTTAAACAATAATTACTGCATAAAATGAGAGTGCAGTGGCAGCAATAATGTGGAAGTGACCAGCTGCTGGGGTGCTGAGAGGGAGTTTAAGAGAAGCTTCATGGAGAAAATGGGTCTGGATCTTAAAGAATGGGTTAGAATTTATTGCTCTGAATCATATACACTTGTGTGTGTATTTATATAATCGGAGTTGATAATCTTGGCTAGCTATAGGTGTGCATTGAGGAAAAATGGGGGAAGAAAACCAAACAGACAAAAATCCCAAACCCTGATCAAGTCTCCTATGTTAAATTAGCATTTAGCACTCACATATGCCGTTCACCTATCATTTTGTCAAGTTTTTACCAGGCAATAATTAAAAAACAATCTTTTGGATATGGGTCAATCATCATCAACAAATATTTTCTTGTGAGCCAGCAGGTTGTTGATGCCATCCTTCTAGGCCCAATGGGCTTTGCATACTTTTTAGTTAAGTACTGACCCTTAAAAGAATTTATAGAGGCATGAAACACCATAAAACTATGAGTCAGTACAAAGAGGTACACATACATCCTGGAGGATGTGCGAACATTTATACAGGTTCGGATTCAGAGGCTTGATTTTCAGAAAGTTTTCTCTGAGAAGTACTATTTAGAGCCTAGATTTGTAGGGTTGTGGGAAATTCTTGGGAGTTGGTATCTCAGGTATCGGGTTTTTCTGATGTCTGTCCTTCTCCCAGAGTGCCATACTGCTTGGCTGAGAATGCAGGCAGGAGTCAGGTGCCTGTAACGCTTTCCATTTTGGAGGTTAGATCAGGGTTGCCTGGGATCAGTTAGGAAGCCTGAGGTGTTTGTTTTCAGCACCTCAGCTCCTCTTTGGTGTGTCTCTTCTCTCCTTGGCATTCATTTTCTCACACCTTCCCATAAAATATTAACAGTAGAGTGTCATGAGAATTTGTATTGTTTTAAAATAACATTTTAAATTCTAAAAGCACTCTTATAGTAACAATTGAAGTTGTACAAAAAAAGATACATAAACGTTAAGTAATTGTCCCTCTTTCCCCAAACTGTTAATACTCATTTTTTTAAAAAAGTATCTTTCTAGACATTTTATTTAGACTTACATGCACACACAGATATATGCTTTTTAATAAAAGTGGACTCACTTAATATATGCATTTTTCTGTAACTTGCTTTCTTTGATGAATATCTGGGGTAGCTTTTCATAATACTACATAGTTCTACCTTGTGTTGTTTTTTTTTTAAATCAACAGAATAGTTGTCCCTGTACTGTTTCTATATAATTCTTATTGAACAATCTTTATGTTTACTTTCTTAATCCTTTGCCATTTATTATACAGTCTGCTGCAGAGAACATCCTTGTAGCCATCAGTAAACATGTGTTATTTGAAGAAACTTGCAGTGGAGTTCCTAGGTCAAAAAGTACACATGTTTAAAAGTTTGATAGATATTGGTGAATTGTCCCCTAGAAAGACTGTGCTTATTTTCATTTTATCCACACTGTATGTGAATTTCTTTTCTCCCCAGTATCTTTCAGTCCTGGACTTGGGGCCAGAGAAGGAGAGAGCCTGCTAAAAATAAGTGGCCTAGATAAATGAAAACGTATATTCACACAAAAAACTTATACATAGCAGCATAAAAGCCAAAAAGTGAAAATGACCATAATGTTCAACTATTGAGTAATAAACAAAATGTGATGTGTAGATTTTAGATAAAAGCATTTATTTGAGCAAAAGGAGCTGTAGCTAGGGAGACAAAGATTCAGGTAGCAACCTAAATTGTGTTTTGCTGAAAAAAAGGGGAGGCCACCTTTTACAGTGAAAGTTTCTGCCCAGGTTCCCAGATAGGTCCCATTTTATGTAAGGTATCCAATTTCATACACTCTGATTGGTCCAAATTGCTCAGTTCTGATTGGTTGGCATTATGCATCCTAATTGGTCATTATGGAACAGTTCTGATTAGGCAGGGCAGGTCTTAGTCCATTGGTCAAAAGATAAAACCAGGAACTCCCTCATATAGTGGATTAGATGTCAGAAATGAGCAGGGCATAGTGTGGAAGCCCAGAGTTCAGTCTGAAGTTCTTGGTGTGCAAAGCACATGAAAAGCCCCCATTAACAAATGGCCTCTAGGCTCTTATTATTTATAAAATTTTGGCCCTCAGTTTACCATGGGGAGTCTATTGCAGTAGATAAATTCTTTCTCTGGGTTCACATCAAATGAATATTTCTTCTCCAGATTCACACATACAATGGATGTTATTCAGCAATAAAAGAAATGAAATACTAATATATGCTATGACATGGAAGAACCTTGAAAGCCTCATGCTAAGTGAAAAAAGTCAGTCAGAAATGCCACACATATTTATATGAAATACCCAGAATAGGCAAATCCATAGAGACAGAAAGCATACTAGTGGTTTTTTAGGGCTGGGGAGGTGAGTGGAGGGTAGATTTGCAAAGTGACTGCTAATAGGTATAGGTTTTCTTTTTGGGCTGATGAAAAGTTCTAAAATTAGATTGTGGTGACTGTTGCACAACTCTGAATATAATGAGAACCATTGAGTTGAACACTTTAAATGGGTGAATTTTATGGATGTGAATTATGTCAATAAAGCTGTTGAAAAAAAATGAGTAGTTGTGGAATGCATGGAATGGGATAGAAAGGATGGCCATTATCGTGGGCTTGTGGGACAGGCTGGAAGACAATGCTAGAGCAGTGTGGCAAGGAATTTGAGTGCAGACAGCGTTCCTCTGGTTCTGGTGCTGTTGATAGCCAGCTGCAGAGGTGGATGGTGGGCTTCCTCCTCCAGCAGAACAGAGACAAGCGGCCGCTAATGCCATGCCCTTGTCAGGGTGAGGATGGGGTTAGTGCACTGAATTACTGACTCCTTGTCCTTGTTCAGTTCTCTAATACACAGAAGGTACTGTTCTGGAAGGCAGTAATAATTTCCTTTGCTGACCTAGAAATGCCTGCTGTGCTCTAGCATTTGGAAAAGGAAAGTCAGAGAGAGGAAGCTGAGCTCAGCTGCTGAGTCAAGGAGAAGGGAAGAAAGACCTAGGGTCACAAGGAACAATGAGGCCTTCATTTGTGAATAAGAACTAGTAGTTAGTTTTAAATTCAGCAATTAAGCTTTTGGACTTAGTTGGAAGTGACTATTCTTTTGGAATGTGTTTGCTAGTGAATATCAAGATAAGAATGTTTCAAAGGAAGTTATGGTTATAAGTGGCCTCTGAATTTCGCTGATTCATAAAATTTAGCTCAAGGGAAAGAGGGTTAATCTTGAAGTAAACAGAAAGTTAAAGGGAAATCAACACACCTTTTTGCAGAAGCTCAGTTTTTCCTGTGCTTGTGGCTTTTTGAGCAAGCTCTTTATTCTCATTTCCCCCAATCTGGCTCTGTAGCATAGATCAGATCAAACTATAACATCCAAACCTTATTAGTGGCAGTGTCTCAAAATTATTTCAGGTGCACAATTCTACAACACATCATCTGTACACTGTATTGTGTGTTCAACACCCAGAGTCAAGTCTCCTTTCATCACCATTTATCCTTCCTAGCCTTCTCCATGCCGCCCGCTCCCCCCCCCCCGCCCCCCGCCCCTGCAATCACCACACTCCACCAGTTCACTTTATTTATTTATTTTTTTTACTTTTAAAATTTTTATTTTTCAATGACAGTTTACACTCAATATCATTTTATATTACTTTCTGGTGTACAGCATAGAGGTTAGACAATCATGTACTTTACAAAGACCTGATTAGAGGAATTGGTGGCTATAAGTTGAGGGAACCATCCTCACACCACCTCTATGGCTTCCATGGTGATCAATTTCCCATCCCTTCTCCAGCTCCATCAATTCCTGGCTGGGGAAACAGTTCCCAAAGACTCTGTCCTTGGCCACTCCCTGGAGCCTGAGTCTGGCATCTGGGTTTTCTGCTGGGGTCCAACCCCAGCGGGTCCAGGGGTCCCCAAAGGTATGGACGGAGTCGGCGAAGAATGAATGACATGGAAACTGGTTTCAGTTCATCAGCATAGCGAGTGTCTCCCTCCAGGATCTCCAGCGAAGTTCTGGTTAGGAACTCCAACCAAGTTCTGGTCAGGATCTCCAACCAAGTTCTGGTGCCATGTTCTCTCGCTAGGTTCTCCAGCCAGGTTCTCCAGGTTTTCCAGCCAGGTTCAGTCACCAGGTTCTTTAGCCAGGTTCTATCCAGGTTCTTTTGCCATGTTCTGTCTAGGTTCTCCAGTGAAGTTCTGTAGCCAGGTTCTGTCCAGGATCTTTTGCCATGTTCTGTCTCTAGGTTCTGTCTAGGATCTCCAGCCAAGTCCTGTCTCTTGGTTCTCTCTCTAGGTTCTCTAGCCAGGTTCAGTCACCAGGTTCTTTAGTCAAGTTCTGTATCCAGGTTCTATCCAGGTTCTCCCACCATGTTCTGTCTAGGTTCTCCAGCCAAGATCTGTAGCCAGGTTCTGTCCAGGATCTTTTACCATGTTCTGTCTAGGTTCTCCAGCGAAGTTCTGTATCCAGGTTCTTTCCAGGATCTTTTGCGATGTTCTTTCGCTAGGTTCTGCAGCCAGGTTCTCCAGGTTCTCCAGCCAGGTTCAGTCACCAGGTTCTTTTGCCATGTTCTGTCTAGGTTCTCCAGTGAAGTTCTGGCCAGGATCTCCAGCCAAGTTCTGGTTAGGTTCTCCAGCGAAGTTCTGTAGCCAGGTTCTGTCCAGGATCTTTTGCCATGTTCTCTGGCTAGGTTCTGGTTAGGATCTCAACTCCACCAGTTCACTTTAGAGGCCAAGGGCAGCACATGTGTGGATCTGTATTGACCTAATGGCAATATTATTTTGTATAAGGTAGAATTCTTTTTCTTTGTCACTTGTCTTGATTTACCCTGAATATGTCTTATTCTCCAAAAACTTCATTTAAGAATATATGATAAATATTAAACTATTAGTCTTTGTGTTGAGTAAGATGTATACAGGATTCTCACCTTCATTAATTTAAACCTTTCTAAGAAATAACTTTTCCTTTGATTTTACTTTAACTTACTAAAGAACTTCTAGCATAGAGAGAACACTTGGTTGATGACTCAGAACATGAGGGAAAGGAAGGGAGTGATTCTGGCACATGTACACCAGTTGAATAACAACTGGAGGATATTTATATATTGATCGCTATTCTTAGTCTAAGGCCTGTAGTCAACTAGGGAGTAATTAAACTCAGTTAAACTTACCAGACTCAGAGATTTTACTTTGAATATTTCAATATTTAGGACTTTGGGAAAACTTCTCTATATTTAGCTGATTGTTGAAATGCAAACCCTCTCTCATGGAATTCCCTCTCATTAATAAATGAAGAATAAAAATTTAATGGATTAAACTATAAGATAGTTAAAATTGTTCTTACTTTGTTGGTTGATGATATTGCATGTATTTAGATTTGGCTGAATGTCAAAATCGCCACAAGCCAAGATATAGTCACTAATGAGGACTTTAACTTTTTCAATGTCTGATACATCTTTTAATCCATGGAAAGCAAAAGCCTTTCTGTCAATTTTTTTTTTCCCTTTTTTAAACCACAGATGGAGGAAACAATGAGATGGAAATACTGCTCTGAACTTAGTTCTTACCAATTAGAAAAACTATTTATCAAAGTAGAATTGATTAAAACCTTGGGAGGGAGTAACCATGATAGCACTGTTTTTATAACTGCAAAAGAAAGGAAAGCTGGGCATATCAAGATAGTAACAGTGACTCTGGAAAATATATTTTAGAGAAAGGATAGATATTTTTCAATGTCCAGAGACTTGGGAAGAGAAGACAGTACAAGAAGAGAGAAGGGGAGAAAGAAAGAAAAGAGAAGAAAAGAAAATCTTTAGAGCAAAATTATAACTTCTTTTGATTAGCAGGAAAGAGGGAGGGAACCATTAAGAACAAGGACATTTCTGATGGGTTTGGATATTAAGAGAACATGTACAGAAAATTGAAATACAAGTATGTGCTGAAGGACAAATTCAGGAGAAGGGCATAAAACCACTAAGAAAATACCTGCAAAGCTCATGTTCAGAATGAGCGGAGGCTGGAGAGAATGCTAACGACAACAGAACAGGGCTCTTTAAAGCTGCATTCAAAACAGGAAGAACAAGTAAAGGCTAAGCTCATTGCTTGGGGCAGATGGAATAATATTAACACGATGGAAAGCAGACCTACCCAACTATTTGGCTTCTCTCTTTATCAAAGGGAGTGATCTTCAACCTGGAATGTGTAAGAGAAACATGGATAAGAAATAAATCGAAGCACAAGATTGGTGATAATAATTGCAACTGCAATTTGTTGAGTTTCTACTCAGGATTGAGCACTAGGAAAGAAAATTTAGTTACTTTTTTTCTAGTGCTAATGGCAGCTGTGCATGGTAGCTATTAACCCCATTTTTCAGGCGAGAACACTAAGGCTTGGGAAGATTTAATAACAAACCTCAAGTTACATAGCCAGTAAGTAATGGGCTAAGACTAGGATCCTGGTCAGACCTGCTTCAAAGTCTGACTCTTTTGACTGGATACCCTGACTCCCATGCCTATCAGCCTCTAGCTATTTTAAACAGGGTTGTGTCTTTCAGCTTAAATTGTGTTGTAAGAGACATAACTGAACAAAACCCAGTAGGTGTTATTGAAGGGCCACAGTGTGTAACCATAGGGGAAATAAGGAAAATGTAATATCAAAATGATAAAAACAGATAAAGACTGTCTTGATTTCTTTTTTGAAGGTTCACCTTGGACTATCTCTAGAGCAAAGAGCTTGATGTTGGTCCTTAGCACACTTGCAATTATGTTATGTAAGTGAATTGTAAATGAAAGTAAGGGTCCTTAGGAGGCAGCATAGGTTCACAAAAGCATCCCAAAGTAACATTCTTACCTTCCTGCCTCTCTTCCTTCTTACTTAACTGGCAACCCTCTTGTTTGAAAGATGATTCCACATGGCTTATCAACAAGTTGAATTAATGTAGGCTCAGTTGGATAGATTCATGTTTGATTGAACTACTTTTTATTTTATTTTTTAAATTCTACCTGAGGATTTTTTTCATTCATTTCTAGAGAGAGTAGAAGGGAGGGAGGAGGGGGGGTTGAGAGAGAGAGAGAGAGAGAAACATCCATGTGAGAAAGACACAACTGGTTGCCCTCCTTCCTCCTCTCCCCCCCTCCTCCCCCCGCTGCTTGTGTCCCTACTGGGGCTGGGAACCTGCAACTGAGGTACGGTGCCCCTGATGCCAGTGCTCTAACAACTGAGCAGAACTGGCTAGGGCTGATTGAACAGGTTCTATTGAAATTAAAATACCATGTTTGTTTATGGAGTTCCCTGTCTATCCAGATAGCAACTCTATAAAAAGGAAATGTAGGTTTTTGGCCTGAACTGTTCTTGGTAAACCCCTGTTGGTTCCTGGTATTTATTGCCTTCTAATCAGTGGTTCTCAACCTTCCTAATGCCGCGACCCTTTAATACAGTTCCTCATGTTGTGGTGACCCCCAATTTCATTGTTACAAATTGAACATAATTAAAGCATAGTGATTAATCACAAAAACAATATGTAATTATATATGTGTTTTCCGATGGTCTTAGGCGACCCTTGTGAAAGGGTTGTTCGACCCCCAAAGGGGTCGCGACCCACAGGTTGAGAACCACTGTAAGAGAACCACTTAAGAATAATCTATAGATGTCAGCATTCCTCAAGCTGTTTTCTGAAGAACTCTAAATATGATAGAAGAGTTAATAGGTGTCATCTCATGATAGCACAGTTTGGGAAATGCTGATCTGTGTAAGAATTTGTTCTTAATCTTTGCTAGGAATCCACATCAAGATCATTGATCTGTGATTTAAGGAATCAAACTCTTCCATTCTTTTCAAAATCTGAACAGAATTGTTTGCCTTTTCTTTGATTTCTCTTTATACTCTTCTTTTTAAAAAATATTTTTTATTGATTTCAGGGAGGAAGAGAGAGATAGAAACATCAATGATGAGAGAGAATCATTGATTGACTGCTTCCTATGAGCCCCACACTGGGGAGCCCAACAGTGGGTATTGAGCCCACCACCCTAGTATGTGCTCTGAATGGGAATCGAACCGGGGACTTCCTGGTTCATAGATTGACACTCAACCACTGTGCCACACTGGCTGGGCTCTTTATACTCTTTATTTAGTTCGTAGCTATCTGTCCATTCAGCATCCTAGAATATATATAATTCATGTTGGCTTGGTGATTTGAAGTCCTTTAAAGGAGTTAGGCACATTCTTAATTGTTTTGGGCTTTAATCCCTATTTATGCCCTACTTTTTGAGATTTGAGGAGGAATTAGATATGGTATGTGTAATGTCTGATAGATTAAAGTAGGAACAATAATTTGAAGATACAAATAGAGACATTTCACATTAGTATAATGAAGTGCTTTCTAATAGTTTGAAAAGTTCAAATAGAGATTATATCCATTAGAGATATAAAGGGGAGATTTATACATTGGATGGGATATTAGAGAAGACGGACCTTCTGACACTAAGATTTCTTTGATTATAGACATTTCTGTTTCATACATAGTCAGAAATAGAATAGTCCTTGGGTACTGTCAAAACCTTGGAAATCACTGGCTATTTTGTTGTGGTACCATTATTATCCAAGAAAAAGCAGTGCCATCTTAAGTTCTGAAGAGTAATTGCTGCCTTGGTTATTCAAAGGGCATGGGTTGTTGGATAATGGATCTATTTTAGGGACCCTTTAGTTTGTTGCAGTGAAATGTTGGTTGCCACCACTGCCTACAATAGCACTATTCTAAGTAGTTTTCTTTTTATTGATCTTCAAAGAAGAAAAAACAAGTTTTGTTTAGGCACCTATTTGCATATAACATGACTGTGTTGAGATTAAAACTTTGCAGGAGTTTGAAATAAAATGGAATTAATCTTGCCCTGTAGGTAGGAAGCAATGCTTGTGAGATTTTTGCCAGGATAAAGAACTGCAGTCAGTATTCACTTTTCAACACAAGTCATGGTTGTTTGAAAATAGGTCATTTCCCCAAACTAATGAATAAATACCTAAAGTAATGGGATTAACAGGATTGTATTTTATTGTTAAAACAAAACATTGCCAGGAATTATAGCTGGTCTTCAGGACAAGTCTTTGGGTGAATTTTATGGCAATATCAGCATTTGAAAAACTTAACAGAATAGTTTTACATTGTTCAGTGCAAAACTTGGTACTTTTTTTTTTAACATAATTTTTTTTTTCTTGAGGAATCTTTTTTTTTTAAGTATTTTATTGATTTTTCACAGAGAGGAAGGGAGAGAGATAGAGAGTTAGAAACATCGATGAGAGAGAACCATCGATCAGCTGCCTCCTGCACATCTCCCACGGGGGATGTGCCCGCAACCCAGGTACATGCCCTCGACCGGAGTCAACCTGGGACCTCTCAGTCCGCAGGCCGACGCTCTATCCACTGAGCCAAACCGGTTTCGGCCACACTTGGTACTTAACAATACGAAACAAACAAGGGACTGATAAAATATGACTGTTGTTTAATAAGTTGCATTAAGAATAATGTTGGAGTAACCATCAGATGGTCTTGCCTGACTGCAAGAACTATGGGACATTGACTATGATGGTATAAAAATGTTATGCAATCTTTTATAGGATTTTGTTTCTTTGTCCCTGTTCTAAAGCACTTCATCGCAGTGATTAGACTGTGTTGTAAAAATGTATTCATGTGTGTCTTTCTTAGTAGATTGAGTGTAAGCTCCTTGAGGGCCATTATGGAGTGTGTCTTAGTCATTATTATACTGTACTTAGTTCCTGATGGCTGCATGTAGCCACTAGGCCAGTGATGGCAAACCTTTTGAGCTCGGCGTGTCAGCATTTTGAAAAACCCTAACTTAACTCTGGTGCCGTGTCACATATAGAAATTTTTTGATATTTGCAACCATAGTAAAACAAAGACTTATATTTTTGATATTTATTTTATATATTTAAATGCCCTTTAACAGAGAAAAATCAACCAAAAAAATGAGTTCACGTGTCACCTCTGACACGCGTGTCATAGGTTCGCCATCACTGCACTAGGAGGATGATCACAAAGCTCCATAGACATGATGGTTCGAACCTCCCCCAAATCTTCTCTTTTGCACAGACTTCCTAGCCAAGCTCTGCTGCTATAACAAAGGTTTGTTGAATGAACAAAAGGAGGAATGAATAAACAGGCAAACTTTTTGCTGTGAAGCGGAATATTCTTCTGGAGATAGGACTGACCAGTACAGACATTGGTGTCCCACTATGTGTGTGGCAAATGGAGCATGCAGGTACTATTCATGGTAGTTGTGATATTGCTGCAGACCTGCTTCTCTTCCTGATAGTTTGGAAGTCCTTCCTGCCAGTCTTCCCATCCTATGAAGCAGCAGCTAGCATGTGGTTTTCTTTCATTTTCCCTTTTTTTTTGATTCTCAGTATTTTTAAATACTTCACATATGCCAAGCACTGTGCTGGTACTTTTGCACATATTCTGTTTTAATAATATATATAGCTTTCAGTTAAAAGAAATTTTTTTTACTGTCATGGAAACAAAAATACAGAGCTACGTTACATATTGTTACACAGAAATAAACTGAAAATGCCAAGGTTTGATCCGAGTGTCCCTGGTTCCAGATCTCACATTCCTTCCATCATACCAAATAGCCTCCCTGGATTGGGCCTTGTCTTTGTTCTTTTATTTCTCTCTATCATTCCTGTCCTTCCTCACCTGCCCATTCTCTTACCCAAAACACAGATTGGGGTGGGTCCTTGGCACACCACTTTTCAAAGCACACTGAAGCTGGGTTCATGTTATCTCATGTCCCCAGTTTTCAGCCCTCTTTAACCCTTTGCTCAAAGCCAGGACATTTCCCACTTATAGTAACTTAGTCTTTGTCCCTCCTGTTTCTTCCCAGAACAGGTCTGAGCATTATGGAAGAATTCATCTTCCTGCCAGGCCAGTTGTATCATTCTCCAATATACTCTATAGCAACTTTCCCTCTTTTTTTTCCAGAGGGGTAGCATTGAGGGGTGGTTGAAGTTGTGGGCACTAGAGTCAGAATGCCAGGATTCATATCTGACTCTTACTGCTTCCTACCTGTGTGATTTTGGATAAGTTACCTCTGGGTTTCAGTTTCCTCACCTGAAAAGTGAAGATGAGAAAGAATAGTACCAATATCCCAGGGTTATTGATTTAATCCACATAAAATCCCTTAAAGTAGAAAGCCCACAGTAAAACCTTCAATAAATGTTAGGTATTATTTTGAATAAAGGCCAAGAGCCTCCCTCTACTTAAGACTCATTCATAGGTTGGATTTTTCCTGATCTTTTGCTTCCCATTCATCCCTCTTTTTCCATTTTATGTGTGTTTCTCAAGTCTGTGTCAGCAAATCCAAGCCTGGGCCTTATCTTCCACCTCCAAACCACTCTCCGGGCTGGGCTGATCCTCCTGTCCACCTCTGTCAGTTGGCCTCCTTTACAGAGATGTAAGAGCCTTCAAAAACCCCCTTTCCTTCATGACACCTTTCTTACTAAGAGTGAGAGGCGTGCGTAATTCCCCTGCTTGCACTGTTTCTGAGCATGCAACTTCCCCTGACCACAACACAGTGGCATTGAGCATATTTGTGAAAAGAGATCATTGTTTCACTATTTGCTCTGTATCTGAGTGTGTGTCTAGATTTAATCACAGGGGTGGGGAACGTTCAGCCGGAGGGCCGTATCATTTGGTCTGGCTCTGCCAAGGCAACCGCAGGCAGGACTCGAAGTTCAATAAATCTAGGAGCTTTTTTCATAGCAACATAATTTTTAAGTTGATAATCTTGTGTGGACCTCAAATCTATGTATATAAAATCCTAAGTGACCGAACAACTGAACAACCCGTTGACCGGTCACTATGACGCGCACTGACCACCAGGAGGCAGACGCTCAATGCAGGAGCTGTCCCCTAGTGGTCAGTGTATTCCCACTGTGGGAGTGCTGCTCAGCAGACCAACCCATCCGGGAGGTTCACCATCCCAGCGGCAGCCACTCACTCCCTCAGTAGTCCTGCAGGTCCAATTTCCGGAGAACGGGCCAGGCACTGACAGACTGGCACTGCCCGCATGATTCCAAAGGTGCCACCGGCCTCTTGGAAGTCGGCCTTGGGCACTGTGGCCACTTCCCCCGCTAGACTCCACAAGGAAGAAACGATGTAAAAGCTGCCCCCAGGTGGCTCCTGACAACTGGTGTGAATATCAGTGGGACAGATCAGGATCCCAGGCCGGCAAGGGTGTCCCACCACCCACCTGGAGGACTGATCACCTCCTGCTCCCCCCTCCACCCCTTTGGGATGGGTGCCAGATGCAAGGCTTATGGCTGGTGAGCACTGCAGCAGCGGCATAAGCCTCTCCTGATCAGGACTGACTGGGCGCGAGCCTGCGGCAGGAGCAACAGGGCCGGGATGAGTGGGAGCAGCAGGCGGTGTTGGACTGCCGGTTTCGACCCAATCCCCACAGGCCACGTCAAGGGACCTCACCTGTGCACGAATTCGTGCACTGGACCTCTATTGATGTTATAAATATCCAAGTGGCCCTTGGCAGAGAAAAGGTTCCCCGCCCCTGGAGGAGATAACATTCATTTAGAAAAGGGTGCTCTTTTCTGCTTGTGCCTATTCTGAGCCCACAGCTCATAGAGTTATTCCCAAAGTGGGCGCTACCGCCCCCCGGTGGGCGCTTCAGCGATCCAGGGGGGCGGTGATGGCCACAGGTGCATTTGGGGGCAATGAGTAACTGCTATTAAAATTTAAAAAAAAATTAATTTCCAGGGGCTGAGTAATATTTTTTTCTGGAAAGGGGGCGGTAGGCCAAATAAGTTTGGGAAACACTGTCATAGAGAATCGAGGCTCTGACTTCACAGTACCTATTCCAGTGTCACCTGGCCATCTATAAATAGTAAATTCTTGATAGTCTTGATTCAGAGAAGAGGCAATTTAAATTTAATTCTCTCCAAAAATGCATTCTAAAAATGGCTGTTTAATGCTTTACTCAGGGCCAACAGTTGAAAGGTTAGCTATAGATTTTTCATCTTACGGAATTTCTCTGAATCATTAATAAATGCTGACTAAAGATATTTTCCCCAGAGTGAACACAGGAAGCATGCATGCTTCCTCTCACCCATCCAGCCATCCCCCTCTCCTGAAAGTGTTCATATTTGTCCCTGCATATTGTTTGGTCATACCTTACATTTCAAGCCCTGAGTTGAGGAATGACTTTCACAATCAAATGGTAGGAACTGTTCTGGAACCTTAAGAAAAATATGCCACTGAATAGTGCACAGTCTTCTATTTTAGAAAGATAACAAAAATTATAGTGGTTTTGCCTGTCATTTAAAAAATAAACACGCTGAACCTGTCTGGATTTATTGGCTTTACAGAACCAGACTGAAAGTACACCACGCACCACTTTATGGCAGAATAAATTCTTGTTTAAGACATTTATGGTTGGCCTTTTCTTTCTTTCTTTATGTCTCTCATTACTGGCAATGATTTCTGAAGCATCAAGCATTTTCCTACCTTTGTATAAAGTTGGTCAAAGGCAGCCTGTTAGTGACTTTGAGCTATTTTTTCTCGCTGTGTTGGACTGAATCCTTGGACTGCCTGTGGTGTCCTAGATAGATGTGGGTATTCCTAAAGAGCACTGTGTACTTTGGATTCTGACTGGCCAGGTTCTTTCACACGAACCTTAAAAAATGAATCAATGAAGGAGTGCATTTAAAGGCAAAAAATAGGCCCTTATTTTTGTCTTTAAGATTGAAGGTGGGGCAGGATATTTCTTAATGGTAAAAGTGATGATGTTGGTTTAACAGATGCTCTTCTATTGCCCTAGCTGGTTTGGCTCAGTGGATAGAGCATCAGCATATGGACTGAAGGGTCCTGGGTTCGATTCTGGTCAAGGGCACATACCTCAGTTGCAGGCTCCTCTCCGCCCGGGTCCTGATTGAGGTGCGTGCAAGAGGCAACCAATCAATGTGTTTTTCTTACATCAGCATTTCTCTCTCCCACTCTCTCTAAGAATCAATGGAAAAATATCCTTGGGTGAGGATTGAAAACAACAACAAAAAACCCAGATGCCCTTCTATTGCTAGATGTTAGCATTTAAATTTTACTTTAGTTTCCAAACTGCTCTCTTATACATAATTGAATTTGAACTTCCCAGCAATCCTGTGAAGTTGGTAAGGGAAGGTATTTATTATCGCCAACATACAAGGAATCTTTCCTAAAGAAACCAGAGCTGATTGTGTTGGTTTGGATCTTGTGACTGAACCTAGATGTCAGTCTTCCAATTCTAAGTACATAGGCTGCTTTCCCCACTGGGTCAGGGAATCCCACACGTGACTGTTCCAAAGGCCTAGGGTTGGGATTACAAGTTCACATTTTGTCACACTCCAGGAGACTGTGATGCAAGCATGTATTGCATCACATTTAAAAACACACATCTATTCTATACTATATTGTACCTTGGATTTGAACTTCTTCTTTTCTTTTTTCTTTTTTAAATATTTTTTATTGATTTTTTACAGAGAAGAAGGGAGAGGGATAGAGAGTTAGAAACATCGATCAGTTGCCTCCTGCACGGCCCCTACTGAGGATGTGCCCGCAACCAAGGTACATGCCCTTGACTGGAATCGAACCCAGGACCCTTGAGTACGCAGACTGAAGCTCTATCCACTGAGCCAAACCAGTTAGGGCAGATTTGAACTTCTTTTTAATTAAGTGTGATGTATTAAAAATATAAATTTCAAGATGGCATGTTTAAGGTATGAGAGGACTGAAAAGTTCATTTAAATGTTGTCCCCAAAATTCAGAATAATGCAGACAAGTTTATTTATTACAAAATTGCTTGTAATTGCTGAAGACTGGAAACTTTCCAAATATCCATCAATACAGAAATGATTAAATAACCACATGGTACATTTATAAAAAGGAATAATACACAGTTATAAGCAAAAATGAGGAAAATCTCTACATTTTGCCATGAAGTAATAATTTTCAGGACCTACTGTTACATGATAAAAGTAAAGTAGAAAAAAAGTATTTACTTACAGCATAAGGAAAGAAAATACAAATATATGTGTGTATAAAAGGACACACATATAGGATAAGTTCATTGTAAAGAATTTCAGCTAGTAAGTGCTGAAAGATGATAGAAATAGGAAACCACTATTTTGCAACAACTCATGAAATAATGGAGGCAAGCAATAATCATTAGTGGGTACTAAAATCATTAGGTGAAATTGGAGTTTTATAATGGAGAACCAACCTGATAACACTGAACCCACTGATCAGTCTCCACATTACTAACAGTGGTATAGTAGAACATTATATTCCTCTTGAGGTGATCTGATAGAAAAAACATCCCTACCCGTGAAGTCTTCTTCTTGCCCTCATCCCTTCCCCACAAATTTTAACCAGAATCTCAATAGGCTTCCATATCTAATGACCAGTTTACAGGAAATATAGAAGGTAGGGGTGCATGTTACATACCACCACAAGCATACAAATCAGCCAGGTCCTGAGTGTGGGAAGTCCTACAAAACAAATGAACCAATTTCTTCAGCAAATAAATGTTATGGGGAAAAATTAAGGATGGGCAACTCATAAATTAAAAGATTTGTGAGACCAATAAACCAAATACACTGTGTGAACCTTGTTTGGAGTTTGATTTGAACATAAGACCTTTAAACATTCTTTTTTTAAACAGTAGGAGAAAATGAAACATACTCTATTTATTATATGTTATTGAGAAATTCTTATTTTATTGATTTTGATAATGATGGTGTGATATTTTTAAAAGTCCTTATCTATTAGAAGTACTCGGTATTTAATTGCTATGATTCCTGATATTTTCTTTAAAAATACTGTGTCAAAAAGAAGAAAGATGTGTTTAGGAAAATTGATAAAAATCAGAATGATAGAATTGTTGAGGCTTGCTGATGTGTTCATGTGTTGTTTATATTTTTCTCCCTACTTTTTTGAATATGGAAAATTTACATAATAAAAAGTGCTATTTTAGGGGGCAGAATCCTAGCAAAAGGCCTGGATTATAGCCACTATTTGTATAACTCAAGGAGAGTCATGGCTACTCATTCCTGCATTTCTTCCATCCCTCCCTTTTTACATTCCTCCCATGTATTTAAAAATTGTTTAGTGACTCACAGTTTGCACCAGGCACCATTGTGGTGCCACGGGTCTTATAAGATGTACTCTTATTATTCTCACTACAGATGAGGACACTGAAGTTTAGAGGAATAAGTTTATGCCCACAAATGCATGTCTGTCTGTCACCAATTCTAAGCTCTTACACATTATTTTGTGCTGCTTCTTAGTAGTAGTGCTTTCATTTTATAGTTTAAAAAATGTTGTTTATGGTTACATTTTAAACAATCCTATATAATAAAGAGGTAATATGCAAATTGACCATCACACCCTCACACGATGGCCACAACAAGATGGCTGGCAGGGGAAGGCAGTTGTGGGTGATCAGGCCAGCAGGGGAGGGCAGTTGGGGGTGACCAGGCCTCCAGGGGAGGGAGGACAGTTGGGGGGATCAGGCCTGCAGGGGAGGGCAGTTGGGGGTGACCAGTTCGGCAGGTGAGGGCAATTGGGAGCGATCGGGCCAGCAAGGGAGCAGTTAGGCTTTGATCAGGCTGGCAGGGGAGTGGTTAGGGGCTGATCAGGCAAGTAGGCAGCAAGCGGTTGGGAGCCAGCAGTCCCGGATTGTGAGAGGGATGTCCGACTGCCGGTTTAAGCCCGATCCTTGGGATTGGGCCTAAACCGGCAGTCGGACATCCTCCGAGGGGTCCCAGATTGGAGAGGGTGCAGGCTGGGCTGAGGGACACCCCCCTCCCCCAGTGCATGAATTTTGTGCACCGGGCCTCTAGTGAGTAAATAAGAATAAATTAAGTAGAGTGCCATCTTTATATAGCCTTATTATGTGTTTGAAAAAGATGCAAAATATCTTTCTTACCATAATTATGAAGATGTAATCAAAGGCAAAGCAGTGATGAGAGTGAAATGCATAGCAACTTTCTTCATATTTATGAAAAAGTACCTCTATAAATTGTAACTTTAAGCCACAAATGACCCTTACTTATTCTTGTTCTTTGACATCATATATTTGATTATCTCTTTATTTAGAAAAGAAAAATTAAAGAATAGTTTATTGATTTTTAGAGATAAGAAGGGAGAAGAGAGAAACATCTATGTAAGAACAAAACATCTATAGGCTGCCTCCTGCACAACCCCGCTGGGGACTGAGCCCACAACCCCAGCATGTGCCCTGATTGGGAATCAAACTGGTGATCTCTTGGTGCACAGGATGACACTCAACCAATTGAGCCACAGCAGCCAGGGCTGTTTATCTTTTTGCTAGAAATGCAGGCCAAAGGAAAATGGCTGATTTCATTTCTCATGTGTTAGTAAAATATTTTTTAGAACTATTACAATAAAGAAATTGTTTAAGACCAACAAAACAAACAGAAAAAATACTGAACTTCCCTCTGGACCACCATTTCCCTTACTTTCTTGCAAAATTGTTTTGGCATTTGCAAAACCCATGTGTGCCCATGGACATGTGCAGCCGTGTCACTGACATCTGTGATATGTGCAGCTCTAGGTGGAAGAAATCGCAGTCATCAGTCAGGGAACGAAGCAAGCCCCATGGCTGGTTACTGCTGCAGGGTGTGCGTGAATCAGACCCTTTGCTTTACAAGGTTCTCTGACTTTCTGAAACACCTGCAGTGCAGTACTTCATGGCTGGTCCCACATAATGATTTATGCCCTAGAAATGTCTGACTGGATCTTAGAAAATTATACTAATGGGTCTGACGTTGTTTCCTTCAACAATCAAGGCACTAAGTATATTCAAGCTGAGTGATAAAATTTTACCCATACTCACGATATGCCAGTGAGGACATCAAAATGGACAAATAATAAATGTTTTGAATATTTATTGAGTCTTATTGTATTCCAGGAACTGTGCTCAGTCATTTACATACCTAATCACACATTTAACCCTCTCAGCAATCCCATTTTATAGCTGAGGTTGCTGAAGCACAGAGAGGTTAAGTGACTTGCCCAAGTTTGCAGTTAGGAAGTGGCAGAAGTGGGCTCTAAACTCAGGTCTTCTGAGTCTCTAGAGCCTTTGTTCTATAACCACGGTGTAGTCTCAGAGCGCCAGCAGAGCGATGTGAACACCCAATAACCCACAGCCATGACTTGTCCCTCTGCGGTCTTTCAGAGCCCCTTAGAAACCTTCGTTATGTGCCAGGCCTCCATTCTCCAGTTTCACAGATGTCTGGAGCCACGCCGAAAGAGAGGAAGAGGTTGATAACACACCTGGGGAAAATCTTTGGTATTTGATATTAGATACACAGAGTTGATAGTAGTACACAGAGTCCCAGAGTGATTTTCTGTCCAGGAGGGAAACCAGTTGGCCTGGCTACCTTGCAAAAACAGTTAAAGTACATAAGAATGGAGGATATTCATTGAAGACTATCAGAAAGAGATGAGGTCAGAAGTGAAATGAAAACAGATGGCAAAAGAAATATAATTTTAAAAATCTGTCTTGCTTAATTAAAGAGGTGTCTATTCCTTTTCAAGTTTTCAGAAAAGCATGCCACCTACTTACTTTGAAATTCTAAAACCTCTTCAGGCCCAACTCATTATTAATGTGGTTTCCTTTCTTTAAAAGAATAACATTTTCACAAATGCTGTTTCTGGCTTCAGTCACATATAGAAACATTGGAATGCATACATGGTGTTTTCCTTTTTTAAAAAATAGGAACTGAAGTAGTATATTTGATAATGCCTGTGCTACAAACACCTCTAAAAATAACTTGCAGTTGGCAAGCTATTTCTTTGGTTTCTTTTCCTAATCTAGCAAAGAAAGTTTTAAAACTTAAATTTGATAAACTTCCTTTTGGAGTAAGGAGGAGAAACTTTTCCAGTTCATATGATTAGACTATGCTTTAGTATTTATGTAATATTTGAGAATGATTCAAACTGATTTTCTCTGGCTAACATCAGAATTAAAAATATAAATTATGTCTCCTCCAGAGGGTAGTATGCTTGAGCCACCCACTGATATATCATCTTTATCATCTTCCCCATCCCTGACCTGTGGGTTAGAAGTTAAGGGTGCTTCTTTTACCCTTCAGTATTCAACTACAACTGCTGCTGGCAGCTCCTGGCAGAGCAAGAAAGAGAGGTGAAGGAGTGGACCTGTCAAAGCAGAGTGATTTTCATGGGAGACTTTTGGTAAATGAAAGAAAAAAGATTTGAAGTCTTGGTAGTACCAGCAATGTTTATTAGAAATGCAAGCTCATGACAGTCATTTCAAAGGGAATTTTGACAGAATAGTGATGTCTCATTTTCCAGGTCATTAATTCAAACACATGTTTGGCTACCAAAGAGAAGCTGGGCAATAGAGCAGTCAAGAACAAGGTCATTCGAGATCTAATTCTGTAGCTTATGACCATGAAAGAGTCTCTTAACATTTTGGCCTTAGTTAATGGGCTTATTCTTGGTCTCAGTGATTATTTCCTACTTCATCAAAATGCTATAATTCTAAGTTACTGTGGGACACCCAGATAAGATGTGACAAGTGGAACCTTAGTTTTGGTTTTTGCCTAAAAAGAAAGTATTGGAGAGGCAGCAGGGGATAGCAGTGGTTACAGACCCAAATGCATTATTTTCCTGGTCTGTGTTGGCATATGAGTGAAGTAAGTTTAGTATGGGGGGTACAAATCTGTATTTTATGGAAAACCCATATTTTTAAACATTGGCAAGTGATTTTATTTTTATCATATCACTGTTGTAGGCCACTCATGGGCCTTCTGCTTTAGACTTCTGCCATACACTCCAGAGGTAAAGGACAGGATTTTAGATTTCAATACAGCTGAATTTGAACCTTAGCTTTGCCCTCTAATAAATATGTAAGCTTCTATGTACATCTATATTCAACTTCAAAGTTTCAAGTTTTCATATTTGTAGAATTAAGAATGGTAGTACCTCTTTTGTTGAAGATCACACATAACATAGTATTTAATTCAGAGTAGGTACATTCTAAATGATAACATTAGTGCCTTTGCTATGATAACAGGCCTTATATAATTCTTTTTATTTTGATGGAGAGTTGCTCAAAATTCAGAAAGGAATGTCAGTGCTTTATCATAGATTCTGAAATCTCTTCAACTTACATTTCAGAAATTTTATCTTTAAGAGATTTGGAGGGATACATTTTCTATTTGCCAGTGGATATAGGAGGTAGTAAAATCAAATAGATCAAAAACCATCTTTGACAATAAGGAAACACAAGACTGTAGAATTTAAAGTTTAGTGGCTAAAGGCCCTGTGATGGTTATTCCATAGTTTGATTATTCCCAAGGGAAATCTATTTTGCAAAACATTTTGCTATATGCCCCCTATGTGTAGGGAACTATGCCAGGAAAGTAATATAAAGACGACTAAGACATAATGGAATAGTTATGTATAGGACTGTCTTGCCTTTTTAGATTACAGTTTGTGCAGAATTATATATGAGGGCCTAGAGAGCTGCACACATCTTCCAATAATGTAGCCATTGTTAAAGATATCTTTAAAATCTCTCTTTGGAATTTGCCTTTAGAGCTCTTAGCCCATTTGTCTGAAGATTTTTGGTATTCACCTTTGGTATTCATTCTTAGAATGTGGATTTGATCTGGCCAAGAACTGTTCACCCCTGAGTCTGCCACATAGGTGGTAATCACACTGACTAGCATAATTTTTTTGTTAAAAACGAGTCAGGACCATAAAGCATTATAACAGGTTTCCTTATATGTCACATAAACTGATTGTAGGGATAAAGACAGTTTCAAAAGAGTCTTTCTGCAAGTTTTTTTTTTTTTTTTTTTTTTTTTTTTTTTTTTTTTTTTTTTTTTTTTTGCTGGAAACCAGTATCACTGGTTAAATTTATAGCTTCCCAGTAGGATTGCTTTAAAGGGGTGATGCTCATCGGCCCTGTGTTGTAGTAGGTCTACTTAAAGAGCCTTACCTCTTGGTAAACCTAGTCTGTTTTTTTTTTAAATGTTAATGTCATTCTGTCGAGCTCAGGGATTGATTTCCTCCAAGAAAATAAATTAGATACACTCTCAGGAGATTTTAATGAAATAAATATATGTTTATACTCAGTTCTTTATTTTTTTAAAATTAAATCTTTATTGTTCAGATTACATTTGTTCCTCTTCCCCCCCGCCCAACTCCCCTCCTCCCAGTTCCCACCCCACCCTCCGCCCCCACCCACTGTCCTCATCCATAGGTGCACGATTTTTGTCCAGTCTCTTCTCGCATCTCCCACTCCCCTTTCCCCCCCAAGAATAGTCAGTCCATTCCCTTTCTATGTCCCTGATTCATTATAATCACCAGTTCATTCTGTACATCAGATTATTTATTCACTTGCTTCTTAGATTCACTTGTTGATAGATGCATGTTTGTTGTTCATAATTTCTATCTTTACCTTTTTCTTCTTCTTCCTCTTCTTACAGGATACCTTTCAGCATTTTGTATAATACTGGTTTAGTGGTGATGAACTCCTTTAGCTTTTCCTTATCTGTGAAGCTCTTTATCTGACCTTCAATTCTGAATGATAGCTTTGCTGGATAAAGTAATCTTGGTTGTAGGTTCTTGGTATTCATCACTTTGAATATTTCTTGCCACTCCCTTCTGGCCTGCAAAGTTTCTGTTGAGAAATCAGCTGACAGTCGTATGGGTATTCCCTTGTAGGTAATTGAGTTTCTTTCTCTTGCTGCTTTTAAGATTCTCTCTTTGTCTTTTGCTCTTGGCATTTTAATTATGATGTGTCTTGGTGTGGTCCTCTTTGGGTTCCTTTTGTTTGGGGCTCTCTGCGCTTCCTGGACCTGTAAGTCCATTTCTTTCACCAGGTAGGGGAAGTTTTCTGTCATGATTTCTTCAAATAGGTTTTCAATATCTTGCTGTCTCTCATCTTCTGGTACCCCTATAATTCTGATGTTGGTGCGTTTGAAATTGTCCCAGAGGCTCCTTACAACTATCTTCATATTTTGGGATTCTTTTTTCATTTTGCTTTTCCAATTGGGTGTTTTTTGCTTCTTTGCATTTCAAATCTTTGACTTGATTCTTGGGACCCTCTAGTCTGCTGTTGGGTGTCTGTATAATATTCTTTATTTCAGTCAGTGAATGCCTAATTTCTAGTTGGTTCTTTATCACAACATCGAGGGTCTCATTAGATTTCTTGAGGCTCTCATCCAGTTTATCAGCAGTTTCTAGCAAATTATTGAAAGCACTCAAAAGTGCATTTTTTAGCTCTATACCCTCCATTTCTGTCATGTTTTTTTGTCTCCGCATTTTTTATGCTTTCTTGGTGCACCCCCTTGTGGTCTTTGTGCGCAATCTTGTTGTAGTTAAGCCTTAATTGTTGTTGGCAATACTAGGATGAATTGACCTCCAGACTAACTGGCTATGAGAGTCAGCTGTGTCTGCAGTGGGAGGGCTTCTGTGCTGAATCTTAGGGCGGTGCTAATCTAGCCTTTGCCTGAGGCTATCCGGCAAATGCCTCTGTGCAGGGCTTGGGCGGGGCGGGTCCCAGAGGATCTACAGGGTGGGCAGAGTGAGCAGTTATGGCTGCTCTCAGTTCCATCCCCAGCGGCTCTGCAACCGCTGCAAACCTCGGAGAGAAAGCTGCCTTCCCACTTCTCCTGTTTGAGTCTGGGTCCCTAGAGACTCGCCGGGATCTGGAGCTCAGAGTCTGAAACTCCCTCCCGATTGAAAACAACAATCTCGCCCTCCGCCGCCGGCCCGCTCCACGTGAACCTCCGCACCTTAGTATTTCACCTCCGCACTGCGCCTCCTCTGAGTCTCGGTATGGATTTCTCTTTACGTCTAGTTGTAGAATCTCTCCTCAGCCAGCCTTCCTGTGGTTCTGGGTGATGTCCGTTCTGTCTTTTAGTTGTATATTTGAAGTGGTTGTTCGAGGCAGCAAACTCCAGCGTTAACCTTTGCCGCCATCTTGGTTCTCCCCCATGTTTCAGTTCTATACTCAGTTCTTTAAAACTATCTGAACTGGAAAAGATTGCCCTCATTGACTGTGATTATTCTACCATAATAAGGCGACAAATAAATTTTCTATCAGAATGTTTAACATTAGAATCAAAGAGTTTTGTGGTGTGGCCTGTTGCCCTCATTCATCCATCCCACAAATACCTGTTGAGGACTCCTGTGTGCCAGGCATTATCAGGCACTGTGATGATACAATGTGCTTCACCTCAAGGAAGTCTGATGCGCAAGAATACAAACTTACTCCACAAGTTGCCTGAGTGTAATTAATGGTAGTATTGTCAATGATCCTACTCTTTCCTGAAAAGATTATTTAGAGTTCCATGAAGTGGCAAGCCTCTCCAGTGCATTGGAAATATGGTTCATCTTATGACTGTTGGACTGTGTACACACTCCTGAGGAAACACATCTCTGCCACAGCACCTGGTCATCATGTATGAATCCCCAAGACCCAAGAGCGCCTCTTGACCACATGCTTACTGAGCCTTGTTAGAGTGACATTCTTGACTCTAGGGAAAGAGGAGAACATGGGTCCTCATAGTGCTGTCTCGGACTCAGTTCCTCCATGAAATGCTTGGCTGGGCAAGGACAGCAAGCCCCTGCAGGATGCTGTGGTAGAGTTGTCATGTCCTTAGATGTTGGTGATGGCAGTATGCTGGTAATGAGTAGATTAGGTATTTCAACGTTTTTCCCACCCCCTGGGAAATTTTCCAGATATATCTCTGTTTTCTTTCAGTGACTGAAAATGTCAGCTACCATCAAACAGGTGTAGCTGACCTTTTTAAAAAACAAAACTGTTAGATCAACACACTGCCATTCTTTGTTTCTCTGATGGTTTGGAAATGAACAAAGTGTTTTCTATTCAGTGAATGGGCCACTTCTGCTTTTCCTCTGTTCTCCCACAACCCCTGCTCCTTTGTATTCTTTCAGAAAAAATGCTGTGAATGCAAAGTATACTATTTGCTTTATCCCAGGGTATGACATGTAATGTTTAGAAGAAATCAAGGTGAGACTTTTAGATTGCTGAAAGTTACACCATGGAGGCCAGATTGTTTTTTAAATGGTGGGTAGTGCTTAAAGATAA
Organism: Myotis yumanensis; assembly: GCF_028538775.1. Classification (NCBI taxonomy): domain Eukaryota; kingdom Metazoa; phylum Chordata; class Mammalia; order Chiroptera; family Vespertilionidae; genus Myotis; species Myotis yumanensis. The sequence continues at coordinate 125,286,985 of NW_027223754.1, read as the reverse complement.
TCATTTGATACTCTCTCCTATCCTAAATGAAATGTAAAGTAAATAGTTTGCTTAAATGCTGGAAGTCAAAGAAGGGTGCTGTTCATGTGCCAGAAAGTTGGGGTTCCTACTAGATGCAGTATAGTTGGTCCCAGATAATTCATTTTCATCTCAACTTCACAAAGCAGAAGCATCATCTTCAGAGCAATAGGTGTAGATCAGTGGTCTTCAAACTAGATGCCTGCCCCCCACCCCAAAGGATTGTTTAAAATGATGTACTTTCTCAGGTTTATAACTTGACATCTAAATGTTTTTTTTAAAAAATAATTTTTTAAAATAGGAGGTAGAAAACATAACACAGTTCATAAGTTGAAAGATAAAGACTGATTTATATGAAATAAAATATTTCATGACATGATTTTATAAAATAGGTTTTAATGACTCTATTACTGAATAACATTAAATCTGAAAGAAGTCTATAAAAAAAAACTTGCATAGAGACTTTATCCAGCACATCTTGAAAAATCTGGCGACTCCAGGTTTTTTTTTTTTTTTGTTGTTGTTGTTTTTTAAACACTGCAGTTACCTTAAAAGTAATCCACATCATTAATATGTTACTTTATTGTGAATTCAGACTTTCCAATATCATCCTGTTTATGGGACAAGGAGAGACAGGAAGGGGTTTTTCCCAACTAACATTTAGAATCATGTAGGGCAGCACACCATAGTAAGAGTTGAGCTATATGAATAGTATGACTTTTTTTTTTTCTGTAGAGTGAGAGAAAGAATATTGCTAATACCCAAAAATTTTCAGGCAGTTTTAGAAAAGAGTACATATGGAAGTTGAGAGTATAGGAACTCATTTCCGTAAATCTGTGCCTTTGGAAAGTCCATTTGAAGACTTCTGGAATAGAGACTGCTGGAATACCTTGTGGTAGATGGAAGAGAATTAAAAACAACCATTAGCAGAAAGTAATCGAATAGGTACAAAACAATCAGTAAAACTTGGTTGATAAAATTAAAAGCTAGTTCTTCAAAAAGACAGATAAAACAGGCAAGCCTTTGGCAAGTTTTATCACAAAAATAAGGAATTTTAGGAATGAAAAATGAGAGCTATTGAGAGATTTTTTTATCCTTTACTACCCTTTTATGTATAGCTTTATGCAAAGAATTTGAAAACCTAGATGAAACAGATATTTCTAGAAACATATCAATTGCCAAAGTTGATTAGAGAAGAGGAAGAAATTTGAATAGCCCAACCTTTAATGTTATATCATTAAAAAATTCTAGAAGGATCAAAGACAAAAGTGAAACCGCAAAGGAACTAAGAAGAAAATGTAAATGAGTATATTTATAGTTTTGGTAAGGGAAAGGTCTTTATAAGCATGATATAAAACCAAGAAGCCATAAAAGGGAAAAATATTTTAATTATATAAATATCTAAAGCTTCTTTTTAGTAAAAGAACTTTAAGCAAAGTAAAAATAAGCAAATTAGGAAGAAATATTTGTAACACAAATGACAAAAGTTTAATATCCTTAACATAAATGCTAATATAACAATATCCTGAAGAATTTACTATTTTAAATTAGGGTACTAGTAGCATAGATTGTGAGATACAGTTGGATCACTGTACGTATTTTGGTAGTAGATCCAATAGGTCTTTTTTATTGTTAAGAAATGAAGAATCAAGGAAATCTTAGCCTGAGAAAATGGGGTGCAGGCCACTACCATTTACCCACATGCTGAAGGCTGAGCAGGGAAGTTTATGTTCAGAAATAGATTTGGGGTGAAGAGTAGGGAGAGAGAAATAAATCTGATTTGGTTATTCTAATTTGGGATTCGATTTTTCATTCTAGTGAGAATGTCAAATATATAGTTAAATGTATGAAACTCAGGTAACAGATCTTGTCTGGAGATTTAAATTTGAGTCATTAGCAAATGAGTGACATCTGAAGCCATGGATATGGATGACGATGATAATGATGATGATATGGTAATGGTGGTCATGGTGGTGATGATGATGATGATGATGATGACAACAGCTAACATTTGTTGAATACTTAATAAGACTGAAAACTTTGGGGAAGTTGATCTTACATGCTGTTGGAGATCTGTGGCATACTGGGAATTTGATGTTTTGATACTGCTGGTCTTGCTGTTGGGAAGAGGGAGTAGAGGCTGGGGCTCATGATGATTAAAGAGATCAGGCCTCCATTGAGTATTGAGGAGAATAGTACTTGATGGGACTCTTGTAATCTGAAGACATGACTTTCTTCCAAGTCAGAGAGCTTAACTATTTGACTATTTTCTGTCTTACATTTTTTTTCTCTTCTAACTTCTGTTATATGGGTTTTAGAACTTACGAATCTATTCTCCATGTCTCTCAACTTTCCTTTCATACTGTGCAGCTTCCTCATTTTGAACCGCATCCTGCCAGAATGGAAGGAGAATCCTTTGTAATCCCTCAGCTCTCAAATTTTCTGCGTCAGCTGTGCTATTTGTTTTATTTCAAGAATCATGTCTTTTCATTCTCAAGATTTCTGATTAGTTTATCATTTTTATGAATCTCATTTTCTTGAGTCTATTTTATAACCTTTTATACTTACTTTAATTTAGAGATACTAAGTATACTAAACATATCAACCATTTTAGTTTTTTTAAGAGGCTACTTAAGGCTTAAATTTAAAAGCTGTGAGGACCACATTATGGTGAGGACAAGACTGAAAGGCAGGTAGCAGAAATACTCTCTATTATGGAATTTGATTCAGATTTTATGGTATTGTTGTTTGTAGAATTCAGGAAGAAATGGTAAAAGAGGTATCTATTTCCTAGGCTGGATTAAATAGAACAAAATTCCATTTTCTTAGCTCTGGCAACAAGAATAAAATTGAAAATCAAGTTACACCAGAGAGTTCTGATAAACAGAAAAACATGAGATTAAGACATGGTATAACAAGTAGATGACCTAAAAAATGTTTTACCTTTGGGAAAGTAGGTGTTTAAACTAACTGACAATGGTCAAACTTATTTTTCCCATCTAAACTGATATTCCAAGAAGCCTGTGGCTAAATTCCCCCCTACCCCCCACTTATTTTAGTAACTTTAATGTTTAGAATTTGATGTTTAGAAACTTTAATGTTTTCCTGAAATAGTTTTATTTGGGTTATTAAAGTTGGATTTTGCAACCTCAATTTTTACTGTAAAATATTTTGGCATAAATTTGATGCTTCCCACCATCTTAAAAATATGATTACTAGCCATTGATTAAAGCAATAAAAATTATTTAAGGTGCTCTTTAATTTGTGTCAATATGGAAGAAATGTAATTTCTGAGGTCTGCATTCTTCCTTGTGAGAAACTGGAGTACAAATAGAGTTGGTTGGGTCTTAGGGGCCAGAGTGATACACCCGTTTAAAACAACCTGGGGCCCAAAGAACCATAGGTTTGGACACATCAATAGTCTTTTAGAGAACACAGGGGTCAAGATGGAGAAACAAGTTCATTCTAAAGCACAAAGAGCAGAAGCGTTGTCTGGATGTAGTGAAAACTGGAATGGAATAAGCAGATCCAGAGTCAGGGAGAGTGAGGGCCTGACGTACTCTGAAAATCAGACTGACTCTTGCCTTTAGTGACCTTTGAGCATAGCTGTGTGAGCTGGTCAGTACAGGTGTGCTGTGTAAACAATGAGCTGTTTATTCCTATCCTATATAAATAATAGAACACTTTCCCTAAATGGTTTCAGTGTTTTTAATAGAATAGGTCCCAGAAACTTCTACAGTCTGTGTTCTCTTTCAATAAAATAAAGATAAAATAAGGAAGTAATTATTTAGGATCTAAAAATATTTTCTGAATTTGATACAATACAGTGTGCAGTCTTTAGGGTTGAGCAGTATCTAGGTACTGCACAGGCTATAGTCCAATATTTTAGAAACAAAGTTTTAAAAGCTAAAATAAAATTTAAAAAAAGCTCTGGCTGGTGTGGTTCAGTTGGTTGGAGTGTCATCCTGTGCACCAAAGGGTCACAGTTTTGATTACCAGTCAGGGCACATATCCAGGTTGTGGGTTCAATCCCTGTTAGGGTATGTGAGGGAGGCAGCTGATTGATTTTTCTCTTTCTCTCTCTTACTTCCCCCTCCCTCTTCCTGTCTCTCTCTCTCTAAAATAAATAAAAAATAATTATATATATACTAGCGGCCCAGTGCATGAATTCATGCACAGGTGGGGTCCCTTGGCCTGCCTGCTGATCAGGCCAATCAGGGCCATCTCACCAAGTCCTGATCAGGGAGATTAGGACCAGCTGGCTAGCCGGCCAGCGGGAGGGACTGCGGGAGTTTGGCTGTGGGAGTGCACTGACCACTTGGGGGAGTTCCTACATTGAGCGTCAGCCCCCTGATGGTCAGTGTGTGTCATAGTGACCAGTCATAATGGTCGCTTAGTATTTTGTGCACTCCAGGGGGGGGCGGAGGAAGGGGGTCCCTCAGCCTGGCCTGTGCCCTCTCGCAGTCTGGGACCCCTTGGGGGATGACCACCTGATGGCTTAGGCCTGCTCCCCGGGGGATTGGGCCTAAGCTGGCAATCAGACATCCCTCTGGCAGCCCGGGAGCCCTCGGGGCATGTCCACTTGCCAGTGGGGAGCAGACCTAAGCTGCAGTCAGACATCCTTAGTGCTGCTGAGGAGGCAGGAGAGGCTCCTACCACTACTGCTGTACTGGCAGCTGTCAGCCTGGCTTGTGGCTGAGCAGAGCTCCTCCTGTGGGAGTGCACTGACCACCAGAGGGTAGCTCCTGCATTGAGCATCTGGCCCCTGGTGGTCAGTGTGTGTCATAGTGACCAGTCATTCCCAGTCTTTCTGCTGTTAGGGCCAGTTTGCATATTACACTTTTACTATATAGGATAGAGGCCTGGTGCACATGTGGGGGCCGGCTGGTTTGCCCTGAATGGTGTCCCAGATCAGGGTGGGGGTCCCGCTTGGGTACCTGGCCAGTCTGGGTGAGGGGCTGAGGGCCGTTTTCAGGCTGGCTGACGACTGAAGCTCCCAGCCTTTCTTTTTTTTTATTCTGGGATTTATTTACCTTCTATAATTGAAACTTTGTTGCTGTCACTGGCGCTCCCAGCTCTGAGGCCATGGCTGGCTGAAAGCAGGTATCTGGGGTTTGTTTGGCTTCTATAATTGAAACTTTGTTTCTTTCGGAGCTCTTGCTTTCAGAGCTCAGAGCTGGGCCGTGGCAGGCGGGGAACCTTGGCTTCCTCCATCACTGGAGCAAGCAAGCCTTCTGCTCACTTCAGCTGCGTGGCTGCCGGCTGTCATCTTTGTTGGCAGTTAATTTGCATATCTTGCTGATTAGCCAATAGGAAGCGTAGTGGAGGTTTGGTTAATTACCCTTTTTGTCTTTTATTAGATAGGACTAGAGGCCTGGTGCACGAAATTTGTGCACTCAGGGGGGGACCCTCAGCCCAGCCTGTGCCCTCTCAGTCTGGGAGCCCTCAGGGGATGTCTGACTGATGGTTTAGGACCACTCCCCATGCTTGCTGTGCTCGCCAGCCATGAGCCCGGCTCAGGGCTTCTGACTGAACAGTGTTCCTCCTGTGGGAGTGCACTGACCACAAGGGGGCAGTTCTTGCATTGAGTGTCTGCCCCTGGTGGTCAGTGCATATCATAGCAACTGATCGTTCCCCGCTTTGGTCAATTTGTATATTAGCCTTTTATTATATGCTTGGGTGAGGATTAAAAAACAAAAAAGCTCAGTGTTGCCAGTGATACTTAACTGTTCTCAAATTTCATTATACAATTAGGATAGTTCACAAAACTCAGAAAGAAATTTGAAATATATCTAATATAATTAAGGTTATTTTAATTATAAATTTATAAATTAATTTTAATCAACCATTCATTTCTGCCATATGTTCAAGAGGGAGGGAAGGAAAAAATGGGAAATAGCAAAGACAAATCATTCAAGAATTTTAACCTTAAGGGGAAGGGAGAGGGTGTCCTGATTGGACAGTATAAGTATTATGTTTATTGGGAAAGTATCATCATGATGTTATCCATCTCCCCTTTAATCCAACACTGTTCCTACCCAGTTTCTTAAGGAGGCCAGTGAAACTAGAAGGTATTGGTAAGTGAGACAGTATTTTGGTCTGCTCTGCATTGTTTTATCAGTCCAGCTATTTGTGGCTTTAGTTAATACATTTCTAGTTCCTGATCACCTCACAGTGAACCGATGCTGTTAAATAGCTGACTACCATTAATACCCAGTGCTTCCCCAGGGTTTTTCTAAAGAACCCCGACCTCAGCCTGACCTCGTTCCTAGAAGGATCTGGAGATGTAAACTGCAGTAGTAGCTCATCTCAAGCACAAAATCTTTGTGAAGCCTTTTTTTAATCTTAAACATTTTTGTGAATTTTGACTTGTATACTATGTTTATATATGTTTTTATATAAAAATGTTTATCACTTAATAAAATCAACCCTCCAGGAAAATGTGCCATGCTATCCTGTTGCTTTGCATACTCTTGGCACCCCAGGAAGTGGTTCTGCCTCATTTTGAGGAACATGGATGTACTGAGGAGAATACTGGGTTGGTGGGTGGAGGTATTTGGATTCTAACCCATCTTTGCCATAAGTTAGCCCTGTGACCTTGGGAAATGGCTGCTAGGCTTTTGTTCATAAATTTAAGCCCTACTTAGCCACCAGGAATCCTTCTTTCTCAAGGTCAATAACTATCTTATAATTACAGTAAGGATTTTGATTATTGAATGAATACAGAGTGAGTGGGCATTATAGCATAGTTGATTTACACATTCTTCTTTTCCTTTCCTACATAGATGGAAATATGAATTTAATATTAACTAAATCCATAGTCCTCTGTTGGCAAATGAAGGCATGGGCATAAGATTTCCATGAATGAACCTGGTTTTATGTTCAGCATTCTCATCCCTTCCCCTCAACCTGTGTCCTTCCTGATAGAAATCTAGCCACTTCTACAAGGGAGCCAAAGAAATATTCCCCTATAACCTCAACCAACAGCTGAAAACTTGTATAAACTTTTAAAAGAAATAACTGTCTATAAAGAATAGTACTTCTATAATAGTCCAAATTTCTGTGTTAAGCATACTTCTTAAATTGACCAAATTGTATTATCCATGAGAACAAGCATCACACTTCTTGCTAAGTTTTTTAAGTTTTCTCCAAGTTGTACCAAGTTGTGTTACCTCTTGAAGTAGGACATTTTGAGCTCTATTTGAAAGCTGGTTTGACTAATGTAGCTGGAATTGTTAAAAGGAGAAGAGAGAAAGAGAAGGAACTGATATGCTTTAAGAATAGGGAATTGCACTACCCTTTGCAATATACAGTACATCTGATAAGTGTGTTATTATGTGGCAGATAATCCCACCTTCCAGATGGTGGAATGGTTTCCAGATCATGCCTCAAGGTCATATTAAGTGACAGAGCTGGGCCTCAAACCCATTCCTAACAGCAAGCCATGTCCCCTGCTCCTTCCAACCACCACTGCCTATCACTCCTCCCTCATACCTGAGCTTTATGTGTGGTGATTAGTTAACTATTGTGTCCTCATGAATAACTAGTTAATTTCTGCCCTGGTTGGTAATGAGGACCATCTCAGACCACCCCTCAGAAGTGTAATACAAAACTCCCGTCTGGAGCTAAAAATTTTAGAAACATGTTAAGTGACTAAATCCCTTAGCTTCCATGTGTGAGTCTATGATAGTTATCTTAAATAGATTCTAATAAAACAACTTACAAGTGGCAGCCAGTGACCACTGCTGGAGCATTTGGTTAGTACACTGTTTGCATTACTGAAAGTGCTTTTGGGCATGATAATGCAAAGTTCAATGATAGCAAACGACAGCTAGCGTTTTATTGAGATGTACATGTCTAATGCCAGTCCTCTGCTATATTCACTGTCCTGGTAGCCCTTCCTGGAGCTATGGCTCAGGAGAAGGGGACAGTGACTCTGTGGTTCAAGGGAAGGAGGAAAGTTATATGGTTTGTACAACCAGACATTTTCTGATGTCTGGTTTTAGACTCAGGACAGGGACATTAATACATACAGTGGACACTGGCTACATACACATGCACCCTTGAAGGGCCCTGCTCAGCTGAGTGTTGGTTTGCTCAGAGACACAGAACAGGTTAGTAGAAAGGTCACCAGCTCTAAAACCAGGCCAACTCAAGCTGTAATTCCAGCATTAGCTCTTACTCTGCTGTGTGACTTTGAGCAAGTTATTTAACTCTTGGAGTCTCAGTTTTCTCATTTGGGTAACAGGTATAAACTATATATTGAAGTGCTATTAAAGTATTAAGATCCCTGGCTAGTGTGGCTCAATTGCTTGAGCATCATCCCATGCACCAGAAGTTCAATTCCCTGTAAGGGCACATGCCCAGGTTGAGGGCTTGTTTCCCATTAGGTGGTGTGTAGGAGGCAGCCGAGCCATGATCACATCAATGTTTCTCTCTCTCTCCCTCTCCTTTCCTCTTTCTCTCAAATAAATAAAAACACATTTTTTTTTAAAAAAAGATTAAAATGTGAGAAGGCAAATAGTACAGCCACTTTGGCAGACAGTGGGCTCTTTCTTAAAAAGCTAAACATAACCTTACCATGTGATCCAGGAATCCTGCACCCAGGAAATGAGTTGAAAACTTAAGTCCTTACAAAAACCTGCAAATGGATGTTTCTAGCAACTTTATTCATAATCGCTAAAAGTTGGAAGCAACCAAGATGCCCTTCAATAATTGAATGAATAAACTGTGGTATATCATGTGATGAAATATTATTCAGCAATAAGAAGAAATAAGGTATTAAGTCTTGAGAAGACATGCAGGAATCTTAAATATATATTGCTAAGTAAAGGAAGCCAGTCTGAAAAGGCTACTGGAGATCATATATACTGTATGATTCCAACTGCATGGCACACTGGAAAAGGCCAAACTGTGGAGACAGGAAAAGATCAGTGATTGACAGGGTTTTGGGGTGAGGAGTTGAGGAATAGATATTAAAACACAGGGGATTTTTAGGGCAGTGAAACTATTTTGTAGGATACTGGAATGGTGGACACATGGCATTATGCATTAATCAAAATCCACAGAATATATAATACAAAGAGTACAACTAACATAAATTGCGAACTTTAATAGAGAAACTAAGTTTTCTCAAAAAATCAAATAGAATGATGTACGTAAACTACCTAATCAACTAACCAGTTCATACTATGCTCTAATAAATGATAGATATTATTTTTATTCTTACTCTAAGTTCCAATAATGTTTCTGTTTCAGTTAGATGTATCAATTGTAATTAAAAGTGATATTATTATATAAAATTCTAGCTGTTTACCAATTAGCTATCCTTTATAATCATTGATTGATTCAAAGAAATGTAATATTTTCTTCCTTAGTGTCTATCCTATGCAAAGTTAATAATAATTTGTTGCTAAATTCAAGGAAAGATAACTCTGGTTCATGTCAGAGTTTCATTGAGTTTTATTTCATTCCATGATTTACAATTGTAAAATTTGGGTCTGGACTTGGTTAGTTGTAATGCAATTGCAATATACAGCATCTTGAGTTGATTTTTGCCATATCCTGTATTGTTATGTAAAATGCTGACTGTAATCAAAAATTGCCCAAATGCAGTCTCCTTATTTGTCCTGCATGAAGTTTTTCCTCTTTAATACAAGCTCTATTTTTTTGTATAACTCAAATTACTGTAGGAAGAAAAATCAGGAAATATAAATTTAAGTGACATATGTTAAATTGTAAGAGAATTGCATCACAAAGCATTAAAATGGTGCACAAAAAACTTTGCCAATATCTGATAGAATAAATGGGATTGTATCATTAAATAAGAGCTAACACCTATTCTATAACCTGAAATTGAGTGTGTCAGAATCCCTTTCCCTTTTTCACTAGATGCTAAGAATGTAGACATGTAAACATGTCCAGAGTGGCCAAATCCCTCAAACTTGAATCTAGCACAATAGTGCAGACATTGTCGAGCACATAAATAGTCTTTGGGCTTCTACAGAGCACTGAAAACTAAATGAACGTTTATGTTTTTATCCTCTACCTCTTGCTTGGCAGCTTTTCTTGGCTCATTTCAGTGATATGGAATTACAAGTTACCAGGGAAAGTTGGGACAGAAACTCCTCTCTCTTTCCTGTTCTTTTTCCTTCATATATCTATACCTTCTCTCACATTCGCGTTATCCATGCCTGTTGGAGGAACTAATGAGCAATGTAGTTGGCTTCTTTTGTCCCACCTCTGTAACATTTTATATTGAGGTCTCTGGCTCATGTATTGGGGTCTGTCTGACAGATTATCTCAAAGCCAAGAGCACTCAGTGGTTCAAGTGCCAGCAACAAGGGTCAGTTTCTGGCTTGATGCACACTTGGCCTGGGTTCTGTGGACATTGGGCAATCCCTGGCCTGAGGAAGAGCATGAAGCTGAGCCAGGGAAGGGACAGGATGAGCTTAGAGCCACCTAGGAAAGGGAAGGAATGTAAGTTGGGGAAAAAGCAAAAAGGTGCTTCTAAGGTATTTGTGAAGATTCTGGGAGCAGATTGGAGTCCAGAACCACCCTTGCTGAGGGTGTCATAGAAAATAAATTGTCTTGCAGCCAGAGAAAATTGCCCTCTAGACCAGATGCTTAAATTGAGGGGTATAGACAGGTAAGGGAAAGCAAGAGAGTGGTCGAGTTGGTTGTCAGAGCCTGGTGATCATGTGAGGTTTCTCAGCTGCCCGCCGATTCTCTGCTGAAGCAAAGCGAGCCACAAAGTACCAACCATACTTTGGTGCTGGCTGTAGACATATTGTTTTGCCATAACTACTGTCATTAAAACAGGATCTAGTTTCCTGGCATGAGCAGACTTGTTCCCACTGAATACACTCACTGTGTTGTGAGCTAGGCAAGGCAGATCCTCTGAAGAGCTGGGTGGGTTCCCCATGCTGAGATGCATGGATTCGGGGTGGAGGACATGGAGAGGAGCCAACTTCACTTTCTGTTTATGCAGGTTCAGAATGAAATGGATAGAGTCCATATTCCACCCATCCCCCCTCAAAGTAAGTAAGGTTCAAATGGAATTGGCCAATAGGAATCCAGTCCAACTGTAATTTAAGTGGTTTGAGGGATTTACATATTTAACCTACCCTCATCATATGAATCCAGAACCATATGTAAGCAGTAATGACTGAAAGTAACACTGCAGTTGGAGTCAGAAGTGTTGCAACTAGTACAATTTCTGCTGTGACGTCTTAGAAACTTTTGAGTACGCTAGAGGAAACAAGCCTGAAAACATAAAACTGGCAGCCCTGAGGCCTGGGATCTCCAGCTTAGCCCACCACAGACTCTCCGAGCTGCTAGGCCTCATTTGTCAATTAAGGACATAGGCAAAGCCTCTCAGAGGACAGTTTTTTATAATTTGAAACATGATAGAACCAGTAAGTATGGGTGAAATCAGCCACATAGATTGTGAAACCTACGTTCATGGTTCCATTCATTTTGTGATAGTGTATATGCACAACTTTTTCTTCAAAATAGAAAATAAAAACTTACTATATCATATCTGTGCCTCTCCCCCACATGTTATTCAAATTATGCCAGTGATTAAAAGGTTTGGCCTGTCAAGGGTTCTCTACAGAGGTTAGAATTATCCCCTTGGGTACTTTTAGCAATCTGTGGGGGTAGATTTTAGATGTCACAGTGATTGGGGATAGAGTGCTGGCGACATTCGATAGGCATGGGCAGAGCTACTAAATAATATTCTGGGTGATCCCTCAAAGAATTGTCCCACAACCTGCATGGATTTTATGTCCTGCTGAATATTCAAAGAATCCAACTTTTTTTTTTAACATAACCCATCTAATAAAAGGGTAATATGCAAATTAACCATCACTCAGTCACAAAGATGGCGGCACCCAGTCCTCTCAGCATCCCTGTAGTCCCCCAGTCCTGGGGGACGACTGCTGAGAGCAGGCAGTGTGAGTGACCTGGTGGAATGCTTGCTTTGTTGCTGCGGTGACAAGGCAAGCATTCTGCACCCAGCCGTGGATGGGCCTCTGGGCCGCGGAGAGCCTCTGGGCAGTGGGCATGGAGTGGCCAGTCCCTGCAGAGAGCGACTGGTGCACGGATTCGTGTGCAGGGCTACTAGTAAACATATAATAGTTTCCACATGTTTAAAAATATACACCGAATTGTCTAGGAATATGTATAAATCAAAGTAAGATTATACTTTAGACATTAGACTAAATAATCTCAAAGGCTCATAGAATTTTGTTCAGAACTAAAACAAGATATTCATCATTTCGGAAAATCATATCACCAATAGCAAATGCTAATGATGTTTGAGTCACCAAAACAACACACTTGTATAGTCTACACTGTAGTGATCACATTCCTGGTGATTCTATAGGTGTGTGAATCTGAGTTTCCATTGACCTTTAGAATGTGCAGAGTTTTTATATATTGAAGAACATATTATTTTATAGACATTCTTTTAATTTCTCCTTTGTATTACAGTTTGTATATTAATTTAAAAATGCATGTATAGGTAGGTTATATTACTCTATATCAGGTTAGTAAATATCCTATATAATAAAAGGCTAATATGCAAATTGTCCCCATAGGTGGGAGTTCAACTGACCAGTAGTTAGAAGTGCACTGACCACCAGGGGTTGCCATGGAACATGGCGGGCATTAGCGACGCGGCACTGGCAGTGGGCAGCAGTAGGTGCTGTTGACCCCAGTGGGCCCCGATGAGAGTGGGACCATGGCAGGATGGTGGAGCAGGTGAGTGGGTGGTGCCAGGCCAAGGTGGGTGCGAAAGGAGGCCCCAGGGGGGAAGGGAGGCCCTGGCCGGCAGCTGGCAGCTGCTAGGGACCCTATCCTTGAACGAATTTTGTGCACTGAGCCTCTAGTAGTACTAAAAAATGTTATAAAAATGCATTGTATCTGATTGGATTGAAAATCAGTGGTCTAGAGCAGTGGTCGGCAAACTGTGGCTCGTGAGCCACATGTGGCTCTTTGGCCCCTTGAGTGTGGCTCTTCCACAAAATACCGACTTCTGCGCATGGGCCACAAAGTTTCAATCGTACTGTACATGCGTGCCCGCACGTGGTATTTTGTGGAAGAGCCACACTCAAGGGGCCAAAGGGCTGCATGTGGCTTGCGAGCCGCAGTTTGCCGACCACTGGTCTAGAGGATCTTAAGGTTCCTTTTAACTTTAAAATTCTATGAGCCTTTGAGATTATTTAGTCTAATGTCTTCACAGGTAAACTGAAGTTCATTAAGTCTTTCATGGACTCATTCAGCAAATAATTACTGACTCTCTCCTAAGGATGTGGGTACATAGCTAGGTACCATGGACAAAAAAATGATCCCTATCTTCAAGGAACCTCCAGCCTGGCAGCCAAGATAGATATATGCCAAGAAACAAAAAATAGAAAACCCCAGAGCTGGTTAGGTAGCTCAGCTGCATCGAGAACCCATTGCCCTCAACACTGGTTTTCTGGGCCTGGTGCTCCAGGGGCCTGGGTAGGGGAAGAGGGGAGGGGCCTGGCAATCTAAAGCCAGAAATGTTTCTGGCTCTGATCATTGGGTCGGTGGGGAATATACCCCAACCCAAAAAAGAATATGATTTTACGTTCTTTTTCAGAGTAGCAAAGGCCCAGGAGTAGCTAGTTAGCACCCCTACCACATCACTGCTCACTCATGTGAAGCCTGAGGATTGGCCATGATGCAGCAGTGTGAGAGGGAAAGGAGCACAGCAAGCTGGCCTGCAGCAGTGCCCTCTAACACATTAGCGTGAGCCACGTGTGTAATTGTAAATGTTGTGCCTTTAAAAAACTCAAATGAACATGTTAAAGGAGCCTAATATATTTTATTTAAATAAATATTTTAGCCCTGACCGGTTTAGCTCAGTGGATGGAGTGTCGGCCTGTGGACTCAAGGGTCCCGGATTCGATTCCAGTCAAGGGCATGTACCTTGGTTGAGGGCACATACCCAGTCGGGATGTGCAGGAGGCAGCTGATTGATGTTTCTCTCTCATCGATGTTTCTGGCTCTCTATCCCTCTCCCTTCCTTTCTGTAAAAAATCAATAAAATATAAAAAACAAATTTAAAAAAAGTCATGTTCTAATAAAATGATTCAAAGTGTTTAAAAAAATAAATAAATGTTTTATTTATTTATTAAAAGTATTATCATTGCAGCATGCAAAGAATAGCAAATGATTATTAGGTATTTTACACTCTTTTTTCATACTAGGTTCAAAATCTGCTCTGTACGTCACATGTATAGCAATTTCAATTCATATTAGGCTGGTGGCCACCATAATGCTCTCAGACCTTTTTCTGTCCCTACCAGGTTCACTTGTCCAGGCTCTTGCATCCATAACTTCTCTCATTACATGTAGTGACTCCTGGTCTGGAGGATACCCTCAGCCCTAAGAAAAGCTGGTGGTGGATGCATGTGCTGCAGGTGACATTTACCATCACTCACTCACGTCCTGCAGTAGAGTTAAAGATCTTAAAAATACAGGAGGGCTTCTGCTAAGTCTTACTCGCACAGCGTAAGGTAAGGTAGGGTGCTCAGGCGCTAGCCCCGGAAAGGGCCCTGATGACCTGGAATGAGAGATCTGGATTTGGAGAAGTGGCTGAGTGCCAGGAATGCAAGGCCTCAGTACTATAGAACTTTACTATACAATTACACAAATTTACTATTGTGTAAATCCTTTTTTCTTCTCCCTCGATCCTCACCTTCTTATTTAGCTCATTTATGGAACGCGCATATACAAAGGGGATTGGACCAGGTGACTTCCTAAGGTTCTCCCTTGTCCATGTTACTGCTTCCTGATTTGGAAGGAGGTTGGTCAAGCAAAGCCTTGGACCTAGTCCTTCAAGAGACACACATTCTGGCCAGGTGTCCCCACAGTGACTCTAAAGTATTTGAAATATGTTTTCAAAATGGCCGTGTGTGTGTGTGTGTGTGTGTGTGTGTGTGCGCGCGTGTGTGTGGTGGGTGGGAGCAGAGAATGTGGAGCCTGGATGGGAAAGTGCTTAACGTATATTGCCCTACTGAATCAGTAGAACCAAGTGAGGTGGATTCCATAGTTGTCCTCATTTTTCACAAAAGCAAATGGAGGCAAAAGAGGACCCAGTAGCTGTCATCACACCAGTCTTTATGGTTGCGTGGCAGAATGTTGTTTCTTGGCAGAAAACTGCCTGCCCCTTCTTATTCACCTTTCTTTTTCATGAACATCGTCTTCTCCCTGCTTCCCTCGCCCTCCACACAAATGTGCTTCAGGTGAGTGAGGAGCAGCTCATCAGAAAACAAGTTGGAGGCCTCTAATCCACTGTCTGGGGCCCTCAGACTTCTAAACTTGTGTTCCACTTGATGGCTCAGATTCCTTCCTCTGGCAGCTCAAGCTGGGAGTATGGGATTCAACTTTACATTAATCAGTCAATCAGGGATCCAGTGTGCATGTCATTTACTGGGGATCCAGACAGGGAGCTGCTGCTCCTGCAGCCTCAGCCTTTCATGGAAAGAAGAGCTACTTCCGAACACCAGGAGGGGGTTGTCTGCCCACCGAGGCAGACCTTGCAGATGGGTAGTGCCTTGTCATCAGGATCCCTTCTCTCCAGGTCTGCACCTCAGCTCTGCAGTTCAAGGGATTCTCAGACCCAGAGCAGAGGAGGCTGGGAGAGGATATGGGAGAATGTGACTCATGGTAACCAATTTTATAAGAGACTGATATATAAACTACAATACCTGTTCATTGACGTGTTGAAAGAAAAGTTCCTCCTAAGAGGTGTTAACCTAAAAATAAAAGGCCAAAGTGAGAGGCAACAGCATTTATTTGAGATTAAAATTATAACTATTCGGGAGGCACTGATTCAGGCAGAAGCGCAAATGGTGCTGCCGTCAGGAGACAAAGATAAGGGGTATTTACGAAAAAGGGAAGGGGAACAATTACATCACTGCTATTGGTGCAGATAAGCTAGCAGAGCGACACTAATTCTAAAGTGTTTAACAGTAGTCATCAGTCCAGTAGTCATCATGTCTGCCTTTCTTGTTATTCTTGCATACAGTTCTTTGGGGCACAATGTTGCCTTAGGCTCAGTCCAAAGGCATAAGATGTGCAAGGCAGTTCCTATGGGTTGCAGAAAGCTCCAGCAGCAGCTCTAACCCCATGTTAAAGTGGCTCTATTGATATCATTTTCTACAGAGGACGGAAATATTTATGTTTGCAGGTCAGCATATTTTTCTCCACACAGAAAACCTTGTGTGAGGAGCCAGACTTTTATAAGAAGGTTGCTTAACACCCCTGAAATCAGAACTAGGGGAGTTGGATTATTGATGAAAAATTAAGTATAGTTGAAGAGGACGTTATCACAAAGGCGTCTAGTGAAAAAGGTCAACCTCCTTTCTAGGCCTCCCTCACCACCTTTCTTTTTAGCCCCTTTCCCAGAGGCAACCCTTATTACCAACTTCTTCCACAAGTTAGATTGTCTGAGGCCTCCATCTCCTGCATAGGATGTACCTGCCACGTAGGCCAGGTTACCATGTCTTCTAGTTAGGCCCCTTTCCTGGACTAATGTTTTCTTGACAGGTTGGGGGCAGGACTGGGGACAGACATAGCATGGGGTCTGCTGAGTTAGAAAGATCTGTGCTGTCCAGAGGGGAGGATGTGTGGAGAAAGGGGGTTAAGCCAGGGGCTACCTAGTGACAGCAGAAAGGAGTGTTCCCAGGCCCCTGGCAGGGAGCAGATGGTGGATAATCCGCCCCCGCCCCCCCCCACCGGGCCATGAGGAACAGGGCAGGAAGGAAAAACCACACAGGGAGAGACTGTCTTGAAGGGGGCAACTACCCTGCCCCAGAAAGATACCCCAATGAGACAGAGGAGCAGGGTCAAATATACTGTGAGGAGTGGTCTGGCTCCAGAGCAGCCATGTCATACACAGGGTCAGTCATATCTTACGATGTGGCCACTTAAGGTGCCTTCTGGCTTCAATGCATGGACCTGGACATGTGCTGGAGAAGGCCTACAGCAAGAAGGAACAATTAGCCAATTCATTATGTTTGTATTTGTAGCCACAGATAAGACCTTTTCCCTTAATTAGGGCTGTCACAAATAAAAGCATGTTCCTAGCTTACTCCTGTTATCCACATGGGCAGACCTATTATCCCAACGGGGTCTGGCCCTGTGTATGAGGGCTCACTCTGTGTGTGCATTCTTGGCATCTTTGTAAAGGATTCAGAAGGAATAAACACAGGGCCTGATTCCTGCCCTTCATCTTGAAGAGAAGACTCATTCACACACATGGTCCAAGCCAACAAACTTTGGTAGTTCAAGAGCAGGAAAATAAAGTTAGCGGGGGTGGGGTGGGGTGTCTAGAAACCAGTTCCTGTGAGGAAAATAAAACTAATGAGGGATCTAGAAGCCAATTCAAGTGAGGAACCAGGTATTTATTGAGGAAGACGGAGGGCTAAAAGAAGCCATGTACACCATATCCCACATTTGAAGAGGCAGTGAAACTTAGTGTGTGGTAGATAGAAGTCAGATCGCCTGAGTTCAAATTCTGATTAAGGCATTTATGACCTATGCAGACTTGGGCAGGTTATTTCACCTCTCTATGCCTCAGTGTCCTCATTTAAGAAAGTGAGGATGATACCTATCTCACAGGGCTGTTGTGGGAGTTGAGCAGGTTAATGCATAGTAAGCACTTGTAATAGTGCCTAACTAGGTAAGCATATATATTTACTATTATGCACAAGAAGGCAGGGAGCAGGTAGTGGGTTCCACCCAATAATCAAAGTAGGATCAGTGGAAAATCTACCTCAATTAATAGATTAGCTTCTTTTAATGTTAGAGTTACCCAACAGGGGACCTTGAAAAACAATGAGCAAAGAAAGCTAGAGTTCAAATGGATTTATTCTCTAATCCAGAACCATTTGAGTTCTGCATATCTAATCACCTACTTGACATTTCCACTTGGATAGCTCCCAGCATCTCACACTTGACGTATTCAAAACTCATCTGGGGATCCTGCTTCTTCCTGCTCCTCCTTTAGCCTTCTCCATTTCAATACCAGCCACCCAGTCACTCAAGGTAGAAACATGACAGTCGTCTCTGATGCCTTCTTCTACCTTGTCCTCATATTTAATCAGTCACCAACAGACGTCCATGCCACCTCTTTAATATCTTTGGAGCCGTCTACTTTTCTAGATAGCTACTGCTTCTATTCTAGTAAGGAATCATCATTTCTCCCCTCTAGAAACTTTTGTACTGGCCTTCCTGTTTTACCTCTGCCCCAAGACCAGAAAGCCTACAGGGCATTTTAGTATAGAAAAGTACCCTGCCCTTATGGGAGGATGCAGCTGGAGCCAGGCCTTCATGAGCAGACCAAAGCCAGATTTCACCCCTAACTTGCTCACTTGACTGGTGCCCTTGCCCTTCAATACCTGCTCAACCATATGAATGCCCTTCTTTCCAGTTCATTCTTCCAATGGCAGAGTTATTTTATTAAAATGTAAATTGGATCATGCCTCACTTCTCTCCAATATCACCCTACCCTCAGCCTTCTAAAGCTTCCTGTTATCCTTGAGCTCCAAATCAAAATTGAGCTCCATCTACAGTGATATATTAATATCGATCATATTAATTATATTAATAGCTATTAATAATGTAGGAGATTTTGCTATAAAAACTAGACCCAAGGTAGATCATAGAATATTAGTCCTATGGAGAGCTGAGAGACACTCCACTTAGAGCAGAGGCCATAGACTGAACACCTAAGTGTTGTAGCCAGCATGCAGACATATTTTGCTTGGATCACACAGCATTTTAAAAAATTTCAAATTAGTTGACACTATTTAAAATCAAGATTTCACCTAAAATATAGATTCTTGGCTCCTCTCAAAGAAGATGTGGAGATGTTGGGCCATCCTCCTCCCAGGTGACAGCTGGCGGCTGCTGAGCAGCAGCTGCTCCCCTTAGCTGGAGCATGACCGCCTGTTCTACCAGCCCCATGCTTCATATTTATACCCATTCATGTTCCCCATCAGGCCAGCAGACATTTGCATTTGCTGACATTTGCATTTGCAGCCCTTAAGCTTGGTCAACTCCTTACTTTTGCAAGTGACAAAATGGAGGCTAGCAAGGTGGATCAAGAACTATCCTGGCTTCTGCTACCTACTGAATCACAGCTGCCTCTCAGTTGAAGAATGAAAAAAAACACACTGTGCAACTTGGCTAATTATTCTTCCTGTTATGAGTGCTAGCCAATGTGCCCTTTGGTTTATATATGTGGCCACACGAAAATTAGAACATATGGTTTGGAAGACCAAGATGGTATTCTATGAATAACAACTATTCTGCATGAGACTCTAGCCAAATAAGAAAAGTAAAGAAATAGGTTTGAAAATGACATGGAAAATAAAGCTTATTGTGTTGCAGAAAGGAGGGGAGTCAGCTGGGTTGTCACCTTTTCAGGGATGTAGAAATTGAGATTAGACAGCAATGAGTCACTGGCAGGAAGAGGACTGAAGAGCAGATCTTTGGGCTTGGTCACCTGTACTCTCACACCCTGAAAATTACCGTGTATAGATCAACCACTGCAAAGAGGGAAATTTGCAGTTTACCTTGGCAAACAATGGCTTTGACTCATCAAGAGAAACTGGAATGAAATGCAGTCTCAGAGTCCTGAGTCAGAAGAAAAAAAGTTTTCCTGTGCTCTTTAGAGAAGGAGGCCACATCGGGCCACAGGGAAATTAGCCTTGAGAGCTACCAGCTTGTCCCGGGTGCTGCATCCTCTTTGCACCACAGTGTATCAATGCCAAGCAGATGAGAGACAAGACTGCTTTGAGTCACGAATCAGGACTCTAGACCTCATCCTCATAGCAACTCAGGGCTCCTTCTTTATTAGCTGTAGAAAGGCAGGTTGTTTGTGAGGGAAAAGGAGTGAGTGACAGGGCAGGTTCCCAAACTCAAGTCACGGGAGCCAGCTTGGTGTTACATGCATTCACCTGATGGGCTTTGTCTCTATTGTATTATTCTCTCTTTTGCTTCCCGTTGGAATCGAAAAATGTTTAATGATACCTAATAGTACTTCTTTTTATCTGTATTCAAGTGTATCTAAGAATTGCTGCGTACATTAATACTTTCTTATGATTAAGCCAATGTAATTTGAATACTTTATCAGTGAAAGAAATATTTTCCTCGAGATATAGGTGTTGCAATCTCGCTTTCAAATTTCTTAAGTTGTTGCTCAACAATGGAAATCAGGTATATGATTTCACAGATTGTCATCTTATGATGGCAGATTAATGAATATGGTGATTTATGCAAATAAATCATGGCTCACATTGTTGATTTTATTTCTAGAATCCTTGGGGCTTTTATCTGTTTTGCTCTGTTAAAGAATATACCAAAAGAGTAAGTAATGAATCAATAACTAATACCACCCCCTTCCATTCCCTTTTCCCTTAGACCAGTGATTCTCAACCTGTGGGTCGCGACCCCTTTGGGGGTCGAATAACCCTTTCACAGGGGTTGCCTAAGACCATCGGAAAACACATATATAATTACGTATTGTTTTTGTGACTAATCACTATGCTTTAATTATATTCAATTTGTAACAATGAAATTGGGGGTCACCACAACATCAGGAACTGTATTAAAGGGTTGCGGCATTAGTAAGGTTGAGAACCACTGCCTTAGACAAAAGTAGTTTTCAAAATTCAGACTAAAATTTCTTCCACTGATCATGTATTTTCATTAATTGGTTGGATCAACAGGGATAGAAAGCTTTTTTTCTTTTAAGAATTCTCTGCCACCAAGCTCTTTCAGCTAAGGAATGTTTCTTCATAAGAGTAGTTCAGGCATTCACTGTATTCATTTAAGTTCGGGGTAAGGAACCTTTTTCTGCCAAGGGCCATTTGGATATTTATAACATCATTCACTTAATATAATTCACTTAATATAAATTTATGTTGTTATGAAAAAAGCTCCTAGACTTATTGAATTTCAAGTCCCACCTGTGATTTCCTTGGCAGGACCAGATCAAATGATTTTGTGGGCCTTATATGGCCTGCGGGCCGGACGTTCCCCACTCCTGATTTCAAGTGTGAATTCATTGCTATTCTCATCTTTGTCAAACTTTGCCTTTTTAAAACTGAGGTCTTTTTTCCCTGGCCGGGTAGCTCAGTTGGTTGGAGCATCATCCCAATACACCAAAGTTTTGGGCACATACAAGAACCAATCAATGAATGTATAAATAAGTAGAACAATGGGTTGATGATTCTTTTTCTCTCTTTCTCTCTTTGCCTTCCTCTCTCTTCCTCTCTCTAATTAATAAAAAAATAAAAAAATTAAAAGGGAGATATTTACCCTTGCCTGTGGCTCATGCAGACGTGGAGATAATGATTTCATGGAGAATGCAGGGAGAGTCTAGAGTAGGTAATGGACGTAGGGTGTGGAGTAGGGAATTGTCAGAGGAGAAGGAAGGAGGGCTGTTGGCATGGAGTGGTCCAAAAATACCAGGCTCTAAAGGGCTCCCATCATAAAACCCAGCTGCACAAGCCTGGGAAGTTGTCAAAGAGTGGAGCCCACCATCCAAGCTGCTTGGAGCAAACTGCTCTCTGCAGTGAACATGCTGAGTTGTGGGGAACACAAGGAGCTACGCTGACAAAATAATGAAGTACATAGAATTTCCCAGTGAATGGGAATGTGCTTTTACCATGTTCCAAAGCACTGGCTCCAGTTTGGTGTGTGCTGTGATGTTCTTTGTGATGCTCTGCCCTGATAGTTCCTGGAAGCTCTTCTGCGAGTCTGGGTTTCGGTGAAAGCTCTATGGCAGCATTACTTCCACTCCAGGTCACTGTTCTGACACAGCCCAGGTTTCATTTTCAGCGTCTCGGCACACTCTCTAATGCTTCCAGTAATTGATTGTGCAAAACACAAAACCAAAAGCAGATGGGACATGTGTAGATAAGCTGTTTTGTTTTTCATCCCTATAATTTCCTGGGTTTGATAGCACTTCAATTTTCTAACCATAAAAGCTGCTTCTATGCTCTTTGGAACACACACACACAGAATGCTGCCAGTAAGTAGGCTGAAAAATATTACATGCGGTTTTCTGTTGTTTTGGTCTTTTTCTTCTTAATGCTGGAGAAGGAAATTCAAAAAAATTACTTTGAATGTATTTGTCAGAGTTCAGGTTACTTATGGAACAATTGTGTTAACACTGAAGAATACTTTAAAATGACATATCATAGCTGAAGCTAAAACCCTAGCCTTCTGCTGCGTGGTATTCCTGAAGGTGCTCACACTGGAAAGCTACAGGATTCAGTTACCAAAATTTTAGATGCTGGTTGTGGTGTCTGCATCTCCTGCACAGGGTTGGGGCACAGGGAGGGGAGTGGCTGTTCTGTCCATGGAATGTGACTAATCAGCCACCAGACAAAGCTGCCACCAGACAAAGTAGAGCATGTTGGTGGGAGGTGGGAGGTGTCCCTTGGGACCCACCATCTTTTTGCACTTAAATAGGTCACATTATCTTTTTAGTCAGGTAGACTTTACAGGTGTGGATTTATAAGGGGCTGGTTTTAAGCCAATCATGAGAATAAGGTCTTGTTGTTTTTGTTGTTGGTATTATTTATGAAAGCACATGTAATCAGAAACTGTTTGACCAGAGCTATTGTCCTCCAGGACCCTCAGGTTGTACCATGAATACATTCTTCTCTGCAGGCATTCTCTTCCCATATTGGCTCCAGCTCAACCACCTATAGTTTGGGAACTATATTTGCACCAGCATGAAATCACTGTCCAGTAGTCCTCTCTCTCAAGGGATTTGTCAACACTCATCTAGTCACAGATGAGACATAGACATAGACAATCTACTCATTCCTGATCATAGAGAGACTCATCAGAAAAGCACAGACTCTGGAGCCAGACAGACCTGGGTTCAAAACTAAGCACCGTCACTCCTTAGGTTGAATGGTTTGGGGCAAGTCATTCAACTACTCCTATTAGAGTGCCCTCATTTTAAAAAGAATATGATGATGATACCTACTTCATGGGGATGCTGTTCAGAATAAAAGTGTCCCTTTTATCTTCCCTCTGCTTGTGTTAAAGGGAAGAAACACACATATGAGAAACCTCTGAAACCAGGCAATATTGTAAGCTTCAAACACAGCATTTGTCATATCAGACATACCGTAGAGAAGGAAATGATTCTTCTTGCTGCTCTTCTCTTGTCCTCCCAATAGCTCGGAGGGGAAAATCGGGGCAGGCTAAGGCTGGGATGAGGAACAGCAGTAGGAGGCCCAGAGAACCTCTTCTGTGCAGCTCTTCTCGGCCCCTTTCTCGTAAAGAACCACGGGCAAACAGGATGTCCATCCAGTACATCTCCCCCCACCCTTCATGGCCCGGGACCCCACCTATGCAGGGAGAGCGTGTCAGCAACATGACACGGCTCTTGTCTCCCTCCTCCCCAAATCTGCCTGATGGCATTGTTTTCCCATTAATAGAAGTTAGTTACTTTCAAATGAACAAAAAGTGAGGCAAATACACCCCCAGAATCCAAGCAGTATTTGTGGAGCTCTTTGCTTCTTACGTTTTGTTCTGCCTACAAACTGAATAAATGGAAGGCCAGTGTCTTCAGGAAAATCTGAAAGCCAGGAACTTAGTAACAGGCTTGACACCTGCCTCTATGAGGAACTTCTGAAGCCAGAGATGTTCTTTGTAACTGAGGTCCATCTGCTGCACCGATTTTTAATTCAGATATTCCTCCTTCTCAAGCCAAGCTGAGAGAGCAGCCAATTTTGTGGAAAGATTTCTTTAATAAGAAATGAATAAAACTATCAATGCTAAATAAAATAGACCACTATGAAACTTGGGTTAAGTCCCACAGGGAAGAGTATGTGAGATTAACTGCATTATATAACAAGCCTGCCTGTAATAGCTGGCATGCTTCTCTTTGTTGTTCTAAGGGAGAAGCAGCCAAGGCGGGGGACCAAAGCACATGATATTTTAAAGTACTGCAGCCTCTGGAATTTTTCCTCAGAGAGATGTCCAGAATCAGAGTTTTACTTTGATTTATGGTGGCTTTAAATGTTGAACACTTTTTACATTTTCAAAGCTACATCTTCTACTTCTAGCAGCCGAAGGGTATGTTTCTGTTGCTTTAAAAGATCCTTTTCACATGGGAAGTGTTAAGATTATGCAAAAAGTTTTTACAGTACAGGGTGCTTGCATGATTTTGAGTAGATAAAAGGGATGAGGCTATAAAGGCAGGGCCCAGAGCCTTTTTCTCAGATGCTTGCCATGACCCAGCAGAGAGTAGGTAGCTGGAAAGAACAGGATTTTCAAAATGGCAGCACATTCACTCAGCAAACATCTTTGGGCCAGACCTTCTCAGACCTCAGAGAGCACACCATTAGGTATAGTAAACAAGCAAGTATTTAGGTTGATCCATATGAAGCTGCCATTTTTAAGGTCAGAAATGGTAGAACATTGGCATTTTCATATGGCTCAACTTAATAAGCAGATGAAAACTATACTATTGCAAGTATGTTGCAATGGGGCCAGCATGCAGTGCTATAGGAAGTCTAGGAAAGAGGACCATCACAGTGACGTGGGATCAGGGGATAAGAAGGGACAGCACAGCTGAGTGTTGTTTTTTGTTTTTTTAAAAAAATTATTGATGCCCTAGCCGGTTTGGCTCGGTGGATAGAGCATCGGCCTGCAGACTGAAGGGTCCCAGGTTCGATTCCGGTCAAGGGCATATGCCCAGGTTGCGGGCTCGATCCCCGGTGGGGTGTGTGCAGTAGACAGCCAATCAATGATTCTCTCTCATCATTGATGTTTCTATCTCTCTCTTCCTCTTCCTTCCTCTCTGAAATCAATAAAAATATATTTAAAAAAATTGAAAAAATTATTGAGGTATAATTGGCATACAATAAATCACACACATCCTTAGAGTACAATTTGATAGGTTTTGACACATGTATACACCCATGAAGCCATCACTACAATCAAATAATGATGAACATATCTATCACCCCTCGAAGTTTCCTCATCCCCCTCTGTAATTCTCTTTTCCCCTCCCCAGGCAAACATTGATTTGCTTTCTGCCATTATACATTAACTAGAGGCTCAGTGCACAAAATTCGTGCACTCGGGGGACCTTCAGCCTGGCCAGTGACCTATTGCAGTCCAGGAGCCCTGAGCGGGCCTAAGCCGGCAGTCGGACATCCTTAGTGCTGCTGCGGAGGTGGGAGAGGCTCCTGCCACTGCCACTGCACTTGCCAGCCATGAACCTGGCTTCTGGCTGAGCGGCACTGACCACCAGGGGCAGCTTATGCATTGAGCGTCTGCCTCTTAGTGGTCAGTGTGCATCATAGCGACCAGTCATTCTGCATTTGGTCAATTTGCATATTAGCCATTTATTATATAGGATGCCTTTCCCTAGCATATAGACAGAGTTATACAGTGCTCTTTTTTGTCTGGCTTCTTTCATTCTGCATTTTAATTTTAGATTGAAATGTGTATTGATATTTCATTCCTTTTTATTACTGAACAATATTTCATTACACAGATCACCACAGTTTGTTTTTCCGTTAACCTGTTGATCAACACCTGTGTTGTTGGCTATTTCAAATAAAGCTGCTATGGACATTCATATCCAAGTCTTTGTATGGCCATAGGCTTTTTTTCTCTTTGGTGTATAAGTAAGAGTGGAAAGGCTGGTTTATATGGTAGGTAACTTCTTAAGAGACTGCCAAACTGTTTTCCAAAACGGTTGTCCCATTTTATTTTCCCACTAACAGTGTTTGAGAGTTCCAGTTTCTCCACATCCTTGACAGCATTATATATCAGTCTTCTTAATTTTTCAACTTTAATAGGTGCATAGTGGTATCTCTTTGTGGTTTTAATTTATGTTTAAATCTCTATTGACTAATGATGTTTGGCATCATTTCATGTGTTCATTTCCCATCTACATACCTTCTCAATTGAAATGTCTGTTCAAATCTTTGCCCATTTTTTAATTGAGTTGTTTGTTTTCTTATTAAACTTTGATAATTTTTATATATTATAAGTCCTTTATAAGATTTGCAAATGTTTTCTTGTAGTCTGCAGTTTGTCTTTTTCTTAACATTGTCTTTCAAAGAGCAGAAGTTTTACGTTTTGATGATATCAGTTTGTCAATTTGTTCCTTTGTGGACTATGCTTTTGGTGTTGTTTCTAAGAAAACTTTTCCTGAGGTTGCAAATATTTTTTGTCTTCGTTTTCTTTTAGAAGTTTTGTAGTTTTAGGTATTTCATTTGGATCTGGAGTCCATTTTGAATTAAGTTTTGTATGTAGTATGAGGTATGAATTGAAGTTCTCTTTTTTGTGTGTACATATGGTAGCCAGTTTTTTCAGCAGCATTTGTTGGAAAGACTTTTCTTTCCCCACTGAATTGCCTATACACCTTGATTGAAAATTAGTTTTCCACATTGGCGTAAATCTATTTCTGGACTTAATTTCTGTTCAATTGATCTGTTTGTCATTTCACTAATATCACAGTGTCTTTATTTTTTAGCTTTAGAATAAGTCTTGAAACAAGGTAGTATAATTTCTCCAACTCTTTTTTCAAAATAATTTTGCCTCTTCTAGTTCCTTCACATCTCCTTATAAATTTTAGAATTAGTTTGTCAATTTCTGTTTTAAAATATGCTGGGATTTTGATTGAGTGATTTTGACTGAAAGTTTTGGAGATTGCATGAGGATGTATTCATAGAAGGGAGGTATTCAAACATCATTTTTGTATCTGAACAGCTGGAATTTTTGAGACCAATACAGCATTTAAAATATTTTCCACAGCCTTGCTTCCAAGTTTATTGAAAACCCACCTGTGAAAAATGGTGTTATTCAATGCCAAAGGATACAGGAAAAATAAAATGTTCTAATACTGGTCCTTATTTCTTATTATTTCACCACCTTCCCTCCCTTTTCTTCCCATGTCCTCCTAAAGAGAGAAAAGAGTAAAGACAGTTCTCTCTGGCAGACTTTGACCCCTGGGAAAAGATTACAAATACTTGGGAGGGTCTGTGCTTTCTTGAGAAAGAAAGGTCCTTTTTGCTGTGTTTTCCTCCTTCCCCCAGATGGCTAGAGGCTCATTCACCAAGTATTTGACTATTACACTACACGCAATTTTCTTCCATTGCTTGGTATGGAATCACAAATGAAACACCTGTAGGGCCTGAGAGGTGCTGGACATGGGAAAGCAGCCCAGCAACTGGCTTTCAGGTGCTTTCACATGCATTGTGGGAGAGAGTGGATGTTGGGGTTAACCAACATAAGGGTAACTGACTCTGGTGAGCTAGCAAGCAAAGCCACAAATCTGGAAATTTGTGAAACTTCCCAATTTTATTTCCTTTTATATATATACTAGAGGCCCGGTGCACAAAAATTTGTGCACTTGGGGGTCCCTCAGCCCAGCCTGTGCCCTCTCACAGTCTGGGACCCCTTGGGGGATGTCCACCTGCTGGCTTAGGCCTGCTCCCTGGGGGATTGTGCCTAAGCTGGCAGTGATACATCCCTTGGGGGATGTCCACTTGCCAGTGGGGCGAAGCTGCAGTTG
This sequence comes from Myotis yumanensis, assembly GCF_028538775.1. Classification (NCBI taxonomy): domain Eukaryota; kingdom Metazoa; phylum Chordata; class Mammalia; order Chiroptera; family Vespertilionidae; genus Myotis; species Myotis yumanensis. The sequence goes on along the minus strand of NW_027223754.1, from coordinate 125,259,366 downwards.
AACATCCACAGAGCTGCTGAGGAGGCAGGAGAGGCTCCCACCATCGCCGCTGTGATGCCGTCAGCCTGGCTTGTGGCTGAGCAGAGCTCCCCCTGTGGGAGTGCACTGACTACCAGGGGGAAGCTCCTGCATTGAGAATCTGCCCCCTGGTGGTCAGTGTGTGTCATAGTGACCAGTCATTCCCAGTCGTTCTGCTGTTAGGGTCAATTTGCACATTACCGCCCTAACGGGTTTGGCTCAATGGATAGAGCATCAGCCTGCGGACTGAAGGGTCCCAGGTTCGATTCTCGTCAAGGGCATGTACTCTGGTTGCATACACATCCCCAGTAGGGGATGTGCAGGAGGCAGCTGATCGAAGTTTCGCTCTCATCGATGTTTCTAACTCTCTATCCCTCTCCCTTCCTCTCTGTAAAAAATCAATAAAATATATTTGGAAAAAAAAATTGCATGTGCACATTACCCTTTTATTATATAGGATAGAAGCCTGGTGCATGGGTGGGAGCCAGCTGGTTTGCCCTGAAGGGTGTCCTGGATCAGGGTGGGCAGGGGACCCCCAGCTCCCTAGGATCGCCCACGCCGCCCCTGCTCACAATTGCTGGCTTCGTCCATGCTCAGGCCTAACACCTCTGGCCAAGGCATTAGGCCTGGGCAAGGGACCCCCCAGGACCCCACCATCGTCAACTCCGCCCCTGCTCCCTGCGATTGACGGCTCCGCCCTAATGCCTCTCACCCAGGCATTAGGCCTGGGCAGGGGACCCACAACTCTCCAAGGGACCTCCTGCTCCACCCATTCCCAGGCCTAACGCCTGTGGCCAAGGCATTAGGCCTGGGCAGGGGACCCCAAGCTCCCACCATCAGCGACTCTGCCCCTGCTCCCCATGATCACTGGCACCGCTCCTGCCCAGGCCTAATGCCTCTGGCCGAGGCGTTAGGCCCAGGCCGTGGGGACCCCCAGGTGCAGCCGCCCCTGCCCGGCTGCAGCCGCCCCTGATCGTGGGCTCTGCCCCTGCCCAGCTCCCATTGCTGGCTCCACCCCTACTTCCTGCTATCACTGGCCTGTGCGGCAAAGGCGCAGGATTCTCTGATCATGGCTGGGGGGCAGGGCAAAGGCGGCCCTGGAGGCCGCCTTTGCCCTGCCCCCCCACCCCCCGCTCTTAGCTCCCCCCCTGGGTTTCCGATCACTGTCAGTGCCAGGGGGCTTCTTCCGTGCGTTCCCTTTTGCCTCCCTGCATTGTGCCTACATATGCAAATTAACCGCCATCTTTGTTGGCAGTTAACCGCCATCTTGGCTGGTGATTAATTTGCATATCTCACTAATTAGCCAATGAAAAGGATAGCGGTCGTACACTAATTACCATGTTTCTCTTTTATTAGTGTAGACTAGAGGTCTGGTGCACTGGGTTGTGGGGGGAGTCCCCAGTCCGGGACCCCTCGGGGATGTCCACCTTCTGGCTTAGGCCCCATCCCAATGGGGATGGGGCCTAAGCCAGCAGTAAAACATCTCTCTTGCAGTATGGGGCTCTCACAGTCCAGGACCCCTCACTCCTTACTGCCTGCCTGCAGTGGAAGCAGGAGAAGCTCCCGCCACTGCCACTGCACTTGCCAACTGTGAGCCTGGCTTCTGGCTGAGTGGCACTCCTGCTGTGGGAGCTCACTGACCACCAGTGGCAGCTCCTGCATTGACTGTCTGCCCCCTGGTGGTCAGTGCACATCATAGCAACCAATGAATTTGCATATTATGCTTTTATTATATAGGACTATAGACCTGGTGCACAAAATTCATGCATGGGTAGGGTCCCTTCCTCTCTGTAAAAAATCAATAAAATATATTTGGAAAAAAAAATTGCATGTGCACATTACCCTTTTATTATAGAGGATAGAAGCCTGGCGCACTCGGGGGTCCCTCAGTGCAAATAGGGGTGGAGCCAGCGATGGGAGCTGGGCAGGGGCAGAGCCCACGGTCGGGGGGCGGCTGCAGCCGGGCAGGGGCGGCTGCACCTGGGGGTCCCCGCGGCCCGGGCCTAACGCCTCAGCCAGAGGCATTAAGCCTGGGCAGGAGCGGTGCCAGTGATCATGGGAAGCAGGGGCAGAGTCGCTGATGGTGGGAGCTTGGGATCCCCTGCCCAGATGCCTGTAGTTTTCTGAGTAGAGGTCTTTTACCTCTTTAGTTAAGTTTATTCCTAGGTATCTTAATTTTTTTGGTGCGATAGTAAGTGGGATTGTTTTTCTAATCTCTCTTTCTGAAAGTTCACCAATTTGCCAATGTCAATATTATATTCCATTGACCTGGCTGGAGATCAGGACTGATCAGGGCCTTCTGGCTGCCAGCCGGGGCCTTCCTTCGTTCCACACTGCCCCCTGGTGGTCAGCGCACATCATAGTGAGTGATCAAACTCCCAGTCTTCCTATTGAACTCCTGAGGGGACACTTTGCATATTAGCCTTTTATATATATAAATGTTTTCATTGATTGATTGAGAGAGAGAGACATTAATGTGAGAATACGAGAGAGAAACCATTGCCTCCTGCATGGGTCCCGACTGGAGATTGAACCTGCAACCTGGGTATATGCCCTTGCTGGGAATCAAACCCACCATCTTTTGGTGTACAGGGCAACACTCCAACCAACTGAGCCATACCGGCCAGGCAAAGCCTCCGAATTTTCAAATGTGGTCTCTTTAGTTTTTGAACTGCACAGACCAAATGAAACACATCTGTGGGCCAAATTCAGTCCACTAGTATCAGTGTGCATCCTTTGAGGAATGGGTTCTTTCATTTGCTTTCTGGGTCAGTTCTTTCATCACCTCCCTAAAGGATCTATTTCAACAATTGCTTATTGAGAGGCAATGTATGATGGGTTGGGGAAGAGGGTTGGGAAGACTTTCTGTGCTTCTGTGCTTGAGGGACCCCTCTTCAGTGGGGGCTTAGGTGTGGCATAGAGAGTCATTCCAGTGTCACCTCCTATTCTTTCCTGGATCTGCTCCTTCTCAAAATTCTCACTGTCACTGATTTCAGGCTTTTTTTTTCATTGCTTAAAGTATTACAAAGGGTATTACATATGTGTCCTTCACCCCCCCTTGACAATCCCCTGGCCTCCCCTACCCCCCAGTGTCTTATGTCCATTGGTTATGATTATGCATGCATACAAGTCCTTCGGTTGATCTCTTACCCCCCTCCTGCCTGTCCCCCAACCCTCCCCGGCCTTCCCGCTACAGTTTGACAATCTGTTTGAGGCAGCTCTGCCTCTGTATCTATTATTGTTCAAAAGTTTATAATGGTCTCTATTATCCATGAATGTGTGAGATCATGTGGTATTTTTCCTTCATTGACTGGCTTGTTTCACTTAGCATAATGCTCTCCAGTTCCATTCATGCTGTTGCAAATGGTAAGAGTTCCTTCTTTTTTACAGCAGCATAGTATTCCATCGTGTAGATGTACCACTGTTTTCTAATCCATTCATCTATTGATGGGCACTTAGGCTGTTTCCAGATCTTAGCTATGGTGAATTGTGCTGCTATGAACATAGGGGTGCATATATCCTTTCTGGTTGGTGTTTCTGGTTTCTTGGGATATATTCCTAGAAGTGGGATCACAGGGTCAAATGGGAGTTCCATTTTTTGTTTTTGAGGAAACTCCATACTTTCTCCCATAGTGGCTGCACCAGTCTGCATTCCTACCAGCAGTGCACGAGTGTTCCTTTTTCTCCACATCTTCTCTAGCACTTGTGGTTTGTTGATTTGTTGATGATAGCCATTCTCACAGGTGTGAAATGGTACCTCATTGTTGTTTTGATTTGCATCTCTCGGATGATTAGTGACTTTGAGCATGTTTTCATATGTCTCTTGGCTTTCTGAATGTCCTCTTTTGAAAGGTGTCTATTTAGATCCTTTGCCCATTTTTTGATTGGATTGTTTATCTTCTTTTTGTTAAGTTGTATGAGTTCCCTATAAATTTTGGAGATTAGGCCCTTATCAGATATGACGTTGGCAAATATGTTTTCCCATGCAGTGGGTTTTCTTGTTGTTTTGTTGATGGTTTCTTTTGCTGTGCAGAAGTTTTTTATTTTGATGTAGTCCCATTTGTTCATTTTCTCTTTAGTTTCAACTGCCCTAGGAGCTGTATCAGTGGAGAAATTGTTTTGGCATATGTCTGAGATTTTGTTGCCTTTGGATTCTTCTAGAATTTTTATGGTTTCCTTTCATACATTTAAGTCCTTTATCCATTTTGAGTTTATTCTTGTGTATGGTATAAGTTGGTGGTCTAGTTTCATTTTCTTGCATATACCTGTCCAATTTTCCCAACACCATTTATTGAAGAGACTATCTTGGCTCCATTGTATGTTCTTGCCTCCTTTGTCAAATATTAATTGAGCATATTGGTTCGGGCTAATTTCTGGACTCTCTATTCTATTCCACTGATATATATGTCTGTTCTTGTGCCAGTACCAGGCAGTTTTGAGAACAGTGGCTTTGTAATACAGCTTGATATCTGGCATTGAGATCCCACCTACTTTGTTCTTTCTCAGGATCGCTGCAGCTATTCGAGGACTTTTTTTTATTCCAGATGAATTTATGGAGAGTTTGTTCTAGATCTGTGAAGTAGGCCATTGGTATTTTAATGGGAAGTGCATTGAATTTATAGATTGCTTTGGGTAGAATGGACATTTTAATGATGTTGATTCTACCAATCCAAGACCATGGTATGTTCTTCCATCTCTTTATGTCTTCCTCTATCTCTTTTTTCAACGTCCTCTAGTTTTCTGAGTAGAGGTCTTTTACCTCTTTAGTTAAGTTTACTCCTAGGTATATTAATTTTTTTGGTGTGATGGTAAATGGGATTGTTTTTATAATCTCTCTTTCTGAAAGTTCACTATTGGTGTACAGAAATGCCTCAGATTTCTTGGGGTTAATTTTGTATCCTGCTACATTGCCAAATTCATGTATTAAGTCTAGTAGCTTTTTGATGGAGTGTCTAGGGTTTTGTATGTATAGTATCATGTCGTCTGCAAATAAGGACAGTTTTACTTCCTCTTTTCCAATTTGGATGCCTTTTATTTCTTCTTCTTGCCTAATTTCAATGGCTAATACTTCCAGTACTATGTTGAACAGGAGTGGTGAGAGTGGGCATCCCTGTCTTGTTCCTTTTCTTAGGGAAAATGGTGTTAGTTTTTGTCCATTGAGTATGATGTTGGCTGTGGGCCTGTCATATATGGCTTTTATTATGTTGAGGTATGATCCTTCTATTCCCATCTTTCTGAGAGTTTTTATCAAAAATGGGTGTTGGATTTTGTCGAATGCCTTTTCTGCATCAATTGATATGACCATGTGGTTTTTTTCTTTCAATTTGTTTATGTGATGTATCACATTTATTGATTTGCGGATATTGTACCATCCCTGCATCCCTGGGATAAATCCTACATGGTCATGGTGTATGATCTTTCTGATGTACTGCTGGATCCCATTTGCTAAGATTTTGTTGAGGATTTTGGCATCTATGTTCATGAGGGATATTGGCCTGTAATTCTCTTTCATTGTGTTGTCTTTACCTAGTTTTGGTATTAGGGTAGTGCTGGCTTCCTAGAATGAGCTTGGAAGTATTCCTTCCTCTTGAATTTTTTGTAGTAGTCTGTGGAGGATAGGTTTTAGTTCTTCCTTGAATGTTTGGTAAAACTCCCCTGTGAAGCCGTCTGGTCCTGGGCTTTTGATTGCTGGAAGCTTTTTGATGACTGCTTCAATGTCTTCCATAGTTATTAACCTATTGAGATTTTTAGATTCTTCCTGATTGAGTGCTGGAATGTTGTATTTTTCTAGGAATATGTCCATTTCCTCCAGGTTGTCTAATTTGTTGGAGTAGAGCTGTCCATAGTATTTTTTAACAATCATTTGTATTTCTGTGGGGTCTGTTGTTATTTCGCCTCTATTGCTTCTGATTTTGTTTATTTGGGTCCTCTCTCTTTGCTTCTTGGTGAGCCTGGCTAGAGGTTCATCAATCTTGTTTATCCTTTCAAAGAACCAGCACTTGGTTTCATTGATTTTCTGTATTGTTTTTTTGGTCTCTATGTCATTGATTTCTGCTCTAATCTTCATTATCTCCTTCCTTCTGCTCACTCTGGGGTTTTCTTGTTGCTCTCTTTCTAATTCTTTGAGTTGTAGGGTTAGATGATTTACTATCATTTTTTCTTGTTTTTTGAGATAGGCCTGTAGAGCTATAAACTTCCCTCTCAGGACTGCTTTCATTGTGTCCTATAGGTTTTAGATTATAGTGTTTTCATTGTCATTAGTTTCCAGGATGTTTTTAATTTCTTCTTTGATCTCATTGATAACCCAATCAATATTTAATAACATGCTATTCAGCTCCCAAGTGTTTGAGTATTTTGGGTTGTTCTTATTGTAGTTTATTTCTAACATTATGCCATCGTGGTCTGAGAAGATGCTTTTTATGATTTCAATCTTCTTGAATTTGGGGAGAGTTTGCTTGTGACCCAATATGTGGTCTATTTTTGAATCTGTCCCATGAGCACTTGAATAGAATGTATATTCCGCAGCTTTGGGATGAAGTGTTCAGAAGATGTCTATTATGTCCATCTGATCTAGTGAGTCATTTACGATTGCTGTTTCTTTGCTGGTTGTTTGTCTGGAGGACTTATCCAGTGATGTCAGTGGAGTATTAAAGTCCTCTACTATGATTGTATTGTTGTAGATCTCTCCTTTGATATCTTCCAGGAGTTTTTTTTTATGTATTTGGGTGCTCCTGCATTGGGTGCATATATGTTTACCAGGGTTATATCTTCTTGTGTATTGATCCCTTTAGTATTATGAAGTGGCCTTCCTTATCTCTGGTTATGGCCTTCACTTTGAGGTCTATTTTGTCTGATATAAGTATTGCTACCCCAGCTTTCTTTTCCTTTCCATTTGCGTGAAAGATATTTTTCCATCCCTTCACTTTCAGTCTGTGTGAGTCCCTTCTAATGAGGTGGGTCTCTTGTAGACAGCAGATGTATGGGTCATGTTTTTTTATCCATTCAGCCACTCGATGTCTTTTGGTTGGAGCATTTAGTCCATTTACGTTTAAAGTTATTATTGAAAGGTACTTGTTTGTAGCCACTTCTTTTTTTGTGTGGCTTTTTTCTTTCTGAGCTTTTTATTTTTTTTACACCAGTCCCTTTAGCATTTCTTGCATTGCTGGCTTGGTGGTGATGAACTCCCTTAGCCTTTTTTTGTCTGTGAAGCTTCTTATTTCCCCTTCAATTTTGAATGATAGCCTTGCTGGATAGAGTATTCTTGGATTCAGTCCTTTACTTTACATCACTTTGTAAATTTCCGTCCACTCTTTTCTGGCCTGATGTGTTTCTGTTGAGAAATCATTTGATAATCTAATGGGAGATCCCTTGTATGTAACTTTCCGTCTCTCTCTTGCAGCCTGTAAGATTCTCTCTTTGTCCTGAACATTTGCCATGGTAATTATGATGTGTCTTGGTGTGGGTCTTTTCGGGTTCATCTTGTTTGGGACTCTCTGGGCTTGTGTGACTTTTTTCTTCCCCACCTCAGGGAAGTTTTCTGATATTATTTCTTCGAATAGGTTTTCTAATCCTTGTTCCTCTTTCTGTTGTTCTGGCACCCCTATTATTCGTATGTTGTTTCGTTTCATGTTGTCCCAAAGCTCCCTTAGGCTCTCCTCCTGTCTTTTAATTTTTTTCTCCAATTGCAGCACAGTTTGAGTGTGTTTTGCTTCCTTGTCTTCTAATTCACTAATTCGGTCCTCCGCTTCTCCTAGTCTACTGTTGATGCTTTCAATGGTGTTTTTTATTGCAGCTATATCGCTCTTCATTTCTTCTTGGGTCTTGCATAAGTAGTTGATTTTTTCATCTGTTTCTTCTTGCTTTTTGCATATGTTGTTGATTTTTTCCTCCATCCGGTTTATGCATGCGAGGACCCTTATTCTGAATTCTTTTTCTGTTATGTTTCATGCCTCTGTCTCACTTAGCTGCTTTTCTGGCGAGTCCTCCTTTTATTTCCTTTGGGGGTTTCTTTGCCTACCCATGTTTGATCTCACTGACATATCTAGATGTTGAGTCATTCAGTGGCTGCTCCCTGGGTGGCAGTGGCTCCTTGGGCTGTGGTTGCTCCTTGGGTGGTTGCGATAACAGCTGCTCCTCAGTTGGCAGCGGTTCCTCTGTTGGATGATGTTCACAGCTGTGGTGGCTCTTCTGGCTGGTGGGGGGAGGCTTCACGTACAGCTGCTGTTCCTCAGACAAAGGGTGTGGTGACCAGGAGGCTGCTGTTGCTTGGATCTGCTTTCCAGGGGAGCTCTGCCCTTCCTGGCTGCAAACCATCTCACCAGCTGAGTAATTTCGCCAATTCAGGGTGGGTGTTATTAGTTTCAGCTGCTTACTCCATTTGCTCCGGGACAAGACCTGGGACGCGTTTGCCTATATTGCCGCCATCTTGCTCCTCCACCTGATTTCAGGCTTTTAAAAAGGTCATGGTTGCTTATGCTTCGAGGAGTCCTGGAAGGCTTCTTTGAGGAGGTGGCATGTGCACTAATTGTTGAATATAGAGCAGTAATTAGCCAGCTGAATGTACACCAGAACAGTGTTCGTCAGACTTCTGGTTACTATTGGTAGTGGAACATGAAGTCAATTTAGTGGTTCCTAAGCAGGATTAAAATAAAATAAAATAGGATAGCATATAGTAAATATAAGTATTTTTTGTTTTCTTAAACCTTTCTTTTAATTTCACACACACATATATGCACATGCTTCTAATACATGTATATTTTTTTAAAAAATTTTTGGTTAAAAGACAGAAAAAACAGTCTGGGAAATTTCTCAATTTTGAGAATTTTTAAATTTTTTTTATTTTTTAAAAAAAAATACATTTTATTGATTTTTTACAGAGAGGAAGGGAAAGGGATAGAGAGTTAGAAACATCGATGAGAGAGAAACATCGACCAGCTGCCTCCTGCACACCCCCTACTGGGGATGTGCCCACAACCAAGGTACATGCCCTTGACCGGAATCGAACCTGGGACCCTTCAGTCCGCAGGCCGACGCTCTATCCACTGAGCCAAACCGGTTTGGCCATTTTTGAGAATTTTAACAAGGAGATTGTTGGAATATCTACATATAAAAGCCTAATATGCTAAATGTCCAACTGAGCTCTCTCTGCTTCCTGTCGCTGCGTCGGCAAGGTGGGGGAGCCGAGCTAGCTCGAATAAAGACTCTTATGCTTTTGCATCGGACTGGCTGGCTCCCTGATGTGGTTTCTTGGGGATCCTGAAATCTGGGCATAACATTTGGGGGCTCGTCCGGGATCCCCAAAACCATTGAGGGACCCCCCCAATCCGTAGAGTCTGACTGGCTGCGCCTCTCCCCAGATTCCACTCGTCCGCACCTTCTCCCGCTCTTCAGCACAGCCAGAAGAGCCACCACAGCTGTGAACAGCACCCACCAGAGGCTCTGCTATCAACAGAAGAGCCGCTGCTACCACAACCGCCCAAGGAGCAACCACAGCCCGAGGAGCCACTGCCACCCAGGGTCCAGCCACTGAACGATTCAACAACTAGTCATGTCAGTGAGATCAAACATGGGTAGACAAAGAAATCCCCAAAGGAAAGAAAAGGAGGACTCGCCAGAAAAGCAGCTAAGTGAGACAGAGATATGCAACATGACGGAAAAAGAATTCAGAATAAGGTTCCTAGAGTACATGCACCAGATGTTCAAGAAGAAAGAAGAAACAGATGAAAAACTCAACTACTTATGCAAGAAGCTAGAAGAAACAGATGAAAAAATCAACAACTTAAGTAAGTCCCAAGAAGAAATGAAGAGCGACATAGCTGCAATAAAAAACTCCATTGAAAGTATCAACAGTAGACTGGGAGAAGCGGAGGACCGAATTAGTGAATTAGAAGACAAGGAAGCAAAACACACTCAAACTGTAGGCAAATGGAGAAAAAAATTAAAAGACAGGAGGAGAGCCTAAGGGAGCTTTGGGACAACATGAAACGAAACAACATACGAATAATAGGGGTGCCAGAACAACAGAAAGATGAACAAGGATTAGAAAACCTATTCGAAGAAATAATATCAGAAAACTTCCCTGAGGTGGGGAAGAAAAAGTCACACAAGCCCAGAGAGTCCCAAACAAGGTGAACCCGAAAAGACCCACACCAAGACACATCATAATTACCATGGCAAATGTTCAGGATAAAGAGAGAATCTTACAGGCTGCAAGAGAGAGACGGAAAGTAACATACAAGGGATCTCCCATTAGATTATCAAATGATTTCTCAACAGAAACACATCAGGCCAGAAAAGAATGGACGGAAATCTACAAAGTGATGCAAAGCAAAGGACTGAATCCAAGAATACTCTATCCAGCAAGGCTATCATTCAAAATTGAAGGGGAAATAAGAAGCTTCACAGACAAAAAAAGGCTAAGGGAGTTTATCACCACCAAGCCAGCCATGCAAGAAATGCTAAAGGGACTGGTGTAAAAAGAAGAAATATCAAGCTCAGAAAGAAAACAGCCACACACACACACACAAAAAGAAATGGCTACAAACAAGTACCTTTCAATAATAACTTTAAATGTAAATGGACTAAATGCTCCAACCAAAAGACATCGAGTGGCTGAATGGATAAAAAAACATGACCCATACATCTGCTGTCTACAAGAGACCCACCTCATTAGAAGGGACTCACACAGACTGAAAGTAAAGGGATGGAAAAATATCTTTCACGCAAATGGAAAGGAAAAGAAAGCTGGGGTAGCAATACTTATATCGGACAAAATAAATGTCCAACTGAGCAGTCGACCAACCACTATGATGTGCACTGACCACCAGGGGGCAAATACTCCAACCGGTAGGTTAGCTTGCTGCTGGAGTCCGGCTGATTGGGATTGGGTGAGACGGGGCCGGACATTTCCTGGAGCCCTGGACCCCTCCCATGGTCCCTCCATGGCCCCTCCCTGGCCACTGGCCTCGATCAGCCCCAATTGGGACTGGGCGAGATGGCCCTGATGGGCCCCGATCGCTGGCTAGGCAGAGGGACCCCACCTGTGCACAAATTTTGTGCACCAGGCCTCAAATAGCTCAATTTGAGCTACTATATCATTAGCACTAAAAAGTACCTGGCAGCATAGTAGGTATTAATATTTGCTGAGTTAATATAACTATCTTCAGCATGCCAGCGCATTTTATGTGGAATTAGGCATATTTGAATTAGTTGATAAAATTTATTACCGAAGTCTCACTTTAGGTGTAAAATTTGAAATAATGCAAATCCTAGAAAATTAAAATTTTGCCAAGAATTACAAAATGGAATTCTCCACTGAGCTTAGGTCTTGCTATATGGCAGTGCTGCTGTGCTTAGCTAGGTTAGTCTCACATTATGTGAGACCTTCTGAATGCATTCCCTACAGAAAATGCAACTGCTCCATAACTTTTTAAAGCTAAAGTCTTAAAAAGATATTTCTTGGGAGCTGTGATGTCCCAGGCATGCGCTAGCTCCTTGCTCTGAACAAGACAGACACAGTCCTGCCTTGCTAGAGTTCACAGTTCATCGTGGTATATGCCAAATGCTTTCATACTGAGTACATATGTGGTTGCAGGCCAACATCTTTGGTCAGACCCTGCATTCAGGCTTTGCCTGCCTCTCTATCCATATAATGTGCAATCAGGTCATTGATTTGGGAAGGGTTCTCTGACTAATGTGAATTCTGTGAGATTGTCATCTCCCTTGTTTCTGAATCCAAACTTAGGTATTTGGAACCAAGGCGTTTTTTGGTTTTGTTTTTTGTTATTTGAGTTGTGTTTTTCATATTGCAACCAATTAAAACATATGAACCCTTTCTCCTAAAGTGCATTTAAGGCAAGTGGAAAATAATCTGTCTTCATGGTTGATTTTTAAGCTTGGTAGGATGTCACATTTATTCCAAAATAAATTAAATCTTGTTAGTATCATTTCATCAATCTTGATTATGTCAGTCACCACATTCATTGTCCCTTCCAGTTAATTAAAAAAGCCTGCCTTTTGTCTCTCTCCATAGGTTCCTGGTAAGAGGACTAAAATTTTTATGTTTAAGATTATTGTTGTGTCATAGCTTTGAAAAATTTTGCTTGGCAAATTTATGTGACCTTCTTCCTTTTTTATTTTTGGTCTTATGGCTAAGCCATTCAACCCAGCTGAACTCACATCAAAGGAATGTACTTTTGATGCCTGTAAGCAACTCCTTACTTGATAGAAGAAGGTTTAGGACTTATAAAACTTATATCCATCCGAGCTATTCTTTTATAATTTTAATAAGCAATTGAAGTTTCTTAAACGAATTCTCTCCCAGGAACCAGCAGCAAAAAAAGTATCAAGGGAGCACGGGGCCAGCTTGTTTTCTTTAATTTGTGCATCAGTTTAAACATATATGTATTTGATCTTGAAGACTAAAATATAGTTACAAATTTTTTAAATTTTGAAAATGTGAAGAACAATAATTTGTGGGAAATAATGTGATTCAAGAGTTCTTGTTCCTATTTAGAAAAGGGGAGCCCTAACCAGTTTGACTCAGTGGATAGAGTGTCAGCCCATGGACTATAGGGCATTAGGTTCGATTTCGGTCAAGGGCACATGTCTCTATTACAGGCTCAATCCCTATGTGGGAGGCAACCAATCAATGTATCTCTCTCACATCAATATTTCTCTCTCTCTGTCTTTCCCTTTCCCTTCCTCTCTAAAAATCAATGGAAAAATATACTTGGATAAAGATTAACTAAAAAAACGGGGGATGAGAGAGTCAAAACATTATATCTGTATAATAAATCTTCCATATAAAGGAATCTTTAATGTTGTTTATTGGTAGTCTGTGAAAAAAGTATTGTCATTTATATTGGGAATTCACATTAGTCATGGTGCACTCTGAGTAACTGACAAAGCACTTTGGAATTCTGTCCATCTATAACTACACTGATTTTAATTTCAAAAGGTAGTTTTTAAGTACATGTTTCAACTAACTAAGTAATTTTTGCCATCGGGGCAATGAATTTGTGACTTACAAATGTTAGAAACAGATCCACATTATGATTTTTATGGGCTGGAGGTTCCAGTGCCTTTGTGGGTCCATTCCTCCATTAAAAAATATTAAAAATTGCAGCTTCTGACTAAGTTGGTGTGAAGATGAATATATATTATGTATTCAAACATTTTCTTTGACCTAAGATTCATTTATCCTCTGATTTTAAAAGAAATTAAAATATTTTCATGGGCTGCAAAAAGTATTGTGGGCTCTCGGCACTGTCCCTACCTGCCTAATGGATGTTGGCTCTGATTATAAGTTATTTTTCCTCTTCAATTTATTAATTGTACCTTTACATTTAATGTTCATAGAGTTGGAAAAAGCCAACTCTATTTTCCTAGAACCATCTACATTAAACAACTGAATATTTGATTTGGTAAGAATGACCTCTATTAGCCCTGCCCTATATGAAGAACTATTCTGAATAAGATATAAAAGACTTTTTAAAAATTGGTAAAAATGGAAATGTATGTTCTTTATACAGTTGATTCAAACCAGCTGCATGGCCCAAGGGTACGAGCACTTACCCATTTTGTAATTTCAAACAGTGTATAATCATGAGATATCACACTTTCTCTTCTTTTAATCTCCTTTCCTTTTCTATAGCAATGTAAAAACTTGTTTTTCTCTTTTTTGCTACCTAGTGTTTTTAAGTTTCAATAACTCAAGGTCAAGTATTATTTCCAATTCATTCATATTCTAATAATTACTGTGTTGAGGAAAATGATGCATCTCATTATAGAGAATCTAAGGAATACAGAAAATCAAAAATAAAGATAAAAATCCTATTATTTAGAAATGTGTCTCATTAAGTGAATCATGTTGGACAGCTCTCTAAGCATATTTGTAGATGTTCTCGATGGGTGGATGGATGGATAGAAGCACTTTCATAAAGGTTGGATCATGATGTATTCTAATTTTTAAATTTAAAAACCATTATATTTAATTTTACTTGAATTTAACTGGGAAAAAAGAAAGTGAAAATTAAGAAATTACTGAATTTTGAATAAACATTTTTTTTTCATAGTAAGAAATGTTACTTGATTTTGCCTTCTAACTCTTTTCAAATTAAACATGAATATGGGAAGGGGGAGTTTATTGCTGCCCAGTTCAATATTGAAAGTGGGTAGCTACCTATCCTTAATATTGACAGATTTGGGCTGTTATGGAGTTGCACCCAATTTAATTTTCTACCAATGCCCAGATTATGCAATATAATTTCTTTGGTTTTTAAGTGCTAAGTAAACTAAAAGTGGGAGCACCTGGTAACACTGGAAATAGAGAGCAGAGCTAAATGAACATGTAATTATAATGGATCATTCCTTTCAATTTGTTTACTTATCCAATCATATTCATATATGTAGTGAGTGCCTACTACGTGGTAGGCACTGTCGTTGGTGCCTGGGTATGTCACTGAACAAAACTAACAATACTCCCCTGCCTGTGAGTAGTTTATATTCTCGAAGGAATGGGATGATGTGTGGGGTGGAGGCAGTCAGCAACAACAAATACAGCACACCCACAAAATATATAATATGTTAGAAGGTGATATGTGGATAAGGAGCAATCAGAGCGGAATGGGAGTTGCAATTGTGAATAGGGAGGTCAGGGTGGGCTCCACTGAGAAGTCCAACTTAGTGGAGGGAGTCAGCAGAGCGGTGTTCCAGGGAGAGGGACCAGCTAGTGCAAGGCCGGAGGTTCCAGGCTGGCCGGTATATTCAAGCAGCGGGATGAATGACAGATTGGTAGAGTTCAGTCACATTTGTGAGAATATATGAGAAAAGCGAGTGGCTCAGCAACTTGAACTTGAAAAAATTTTAGACTGTTTTGAAAAATTTTACTGTGCCAATATTCACTTCCCTGTTTTTTACTATGGAAGGATATGTTTTCCAGGAGTGATTTTTGAAAAGCAGAAATAAATAAGCAAAAAACCATTATAAAAACCACCAAAAGCCTTGGTTTTATCTTAGAATACATGTAGGAAAAAGTGGTGCATCAATAAATGAATAATTATTGATTAATGAGAAGTCAAAAACATAAGATCTGCAGGAAATAAAATTACATTTGAAAAAGATAGTATAACATGTTATATCTAAACAAGGCCTTGGAAGTATCTGGCTTTATCTTTTAGCATTGAGAAAACAACCTAAGTGAGGCTAAATGACTTATCCCAAGTTACATGTCTAGCTGGTGGCAGGTTCAAATTTAGATAGTACACAGGCCTGCTCATTCTCAGCCCAGAGCTGTGTCCACCTACCTCCTACCTTTTAATTCAGTGAGAACTCAATTATTGCTAATGTTTTTGTTGTTGACCTGCCATGAACTTGATAGTCAAATCAAGTTTTCCATTACAGTAAGTATGATTTACTTGTATTTTGCAACACGGCCTTGTTATTTGGAGTAGGCTGTCACTTCATCATCCTGGAAATCGGTTTTAGAAAGACCAAACAGTTTATTTCTCCACCTCTCTGAGAGGCCCAGATTGTTCTCTGTGATTATCTATCAGAACAAGGGTTTCTAATTAGTTTGCTTTTCTTTCATTTCCAGGCAGCCAGTCCCTGAGCCAGAGGGATTTCTCTGCCAGCCATTGCACTCAGGGACCAAGGTTAACACATGGCCCAGGGCGGTGGTGGGTCAGATTAGTTTTCTAAGCCTGGCAGCCAGCCCACTACCCATCCCCTTTTCTCCCGTAACCAACTATTCTGTCTGATAGATATTCTTCTATTTGTGTGTTTTTGTAAACGGTGTTGTTTTGAACATATATTTTAAATTTTTCATTGCTATAGATTTCATTCTTCTGACATTTTTAATTTAGGCAATCTTTTTTCTAAGTTGACCTGCTACTTCCTATGTGCCCCTTCATGTTATTTATCTATCTGTTCCCCTAGCAGTAGGCTCTTAGATCGTTTCCCACTTCTTTCTTCCCATAGTGTTATCCTATATAATAAAGAGTTAATATTCTAATTAGACCAAACAGCCAAACGACCTTCCAGGTGTCCTTCTGGACGACCTTCTGGATGAAGCTGAGGCTTCGAGGAACTGCAAGGGCTGGCTGAGGCTGCAAGGGCCGGCCGAGGCTATGAGGACCCGCTGAGGCAGCCGGGGCTGTGAGGCCCGAGCCCCTTACACGAATTTCATGCATTGGGCCTCTAGTCTGATATAAACAACCTCATTCATGACCCCTCATGGATCTGTATGAAAATTCTTCTGGAACATATAAGCCCCAAACAGGACTGCTGAGTTATAAGGTATATGTATATTTGCTAACACAAATACGGTAATGTAGCTTTGCACACACAATCTTATATATGTCTCTTATGGGTATTTTTCTGAATGTTCTTGGATACATATATCCAGGAACAAGATGGTAAAATATATTCAATTTTACTCACACTGCAATCTTGCTTTCTAGAATGGCTGTCCAATCTTCATTTCTACCAGCAGTGAATACAGTTTCGCACATCTCCATATTTAAGCCAAAAACTTGGTATTGTCTAGGCTTCTATGCACATCAAGTGATTTCTCATTGTTGTTTTCATTTTGATTAAATTTCTGTCAGAGCATCTCTTCATAGGCTTGCCTTTGCATCTTTTCTCATTTTAATGACCTGGTAATGCCCTTGTCCTTCTTCCTCTGGAAGTTCTTATCTTTTCCTGTTGGTTTCAGGACTACCTTATCTAAATAGTATTAATACATATCTTTTCCAATTCTGTTCTGTCAACTTGGGTCATGGTTTCCTTTGATGAGCAGAAATTTTTAATTTTAATGTCAAAAATTCATCTTTTGGGTATTAATTTAAAGTCTTCTCATTGCAGGTCATAAAGATACTCCTACATTGTTTTCCATTAATGTTATAGTTTTACCTTTTATACTTGGGCCTTTACCCACATGGAATCTGTCACTCTTTATGGTATGATATAAAAGTTCAGTTTTATTTTCCTCTATATAATTAGGTCCTTTTCCCCAGTTTGAAAAAGTCTCTCCTTTCCCATTATGAAATTTTAATTGTCATTACAAGAATTGCCATCTTTAGGTTTGTAACTACAAATTTGTACTTCTTAATCCTGTCTCCTTAATCCCACCAGACCTCCTTCCTCTGGAAACCATCAAAGTGTTCTCTGTATCTATGACTTTGTTTCTGCTTTGTTTGTTCATTTATTTTGTTTTTTTAGATTCCACACGTAAGTGAAATCATATTGCATTTTTCTCATCCTGTCTTATTTCACTTAGCATAATGCCCTCTGGTGCATCTATGTTGTTACAGATGACAACATTTCATTCTTTTTTTATGGCTGAGTCATATTCCAAGGTATATATGCACCACATTTTCTTTATCCACTCATCTATTGATGGACACTTAGGTTGCTTCCATATTTTGGCTATTGTAAATAATGCTGCAGTGAACACAGGGATGCATATGTCTTTTTGAATTAGCCATTTGGGTTTCTTTGGATAAATACCCAGAATTGGAATTGCTGAGTCATGCTTTGTCTCTTGTTATAGCCTTTGTTTTAAAGTCTATTTTATCTAAGTATTGCTACCCCAGATTTTTTATGAACTATTTTTATTTTTATGAAATATTTTTTTCCACTTCTTTACTTTCAGTCTGTGTGTGTCTTTCAATCTGAAGTGGGTCTCTTGTAGACAGCATATGTGAGGGTCTTGTTTTCTTATGTATTCAGCCACTGTATGTCTTTTGATTGAAGCATTTAATCCATTTACATTTAGAATAATTGTTGATAGATATATATTTATTGTCATTTTATTGTTCATATTTTTTATCTGTTTTTTTTTTTCTTAAAGAAGTTCCTTTATTCCCTGAGAGGTGCTGGCAGCAATTACCGGAACACTGAGACGTGCGGCCCCTTAGAGCAGGGCTGAGAATCAGCCATAGCTGCTTGCTCTGCCCTGTTGATTCCGAGACTCGGACCCATCCAGGCTGCTGCAAAGCCTTTTGCATATGAATGCCCGGGTCCTTTGCAACTTGAAAATTACCTAACAAATTGCAGCTGGGCCAGAGAGACCCAGAACTTCCAAGAGAAGGCCCAAGGCCCCACAGCAGCTTGCATTGCTTCACAGCTGGGCCTCATCTGGGCACACCCAAAACCCCAAAAAAGGAAAGGGAATCTGCATATCTCTTCGTAGCTCCTGCTGGATAACCTCAGGAAGAGGCTTAATCAGCACCTCCTTAGATCCAAGAGCCAGTGTACTCAGTGGTCAGAGTGGGACCATCCAGATTACAACTCCTCAGATTCATAAGGAACACACTCAGGGGGCAGACTCAGTGAGCACCAAAGCCCCACTGAAGTAAGTCTTGCCCCAGAAGGGTGTCTTCAGCACAGAAGTTCTCCCACTGTAGACACAGCTGATTCTCACTTCCAATTGGCCTGGAGATCAATTCCTCCCAGTGATAACTACAACAATCAAGGCATAACTACAGCAAGACTGTGCACAAAGCCCACAAAGAGGTGCACCAAGAGTGTCCACCTCAGGTAACTGGGGAGGCTGAGCCACTGGGCCCTGTAGGACACCTAGCACACAAAACCACTCTACCAACACAGGGAAGCAGACAAAATGCGAAGACAAAGAAACAGGTCACAAATGACAGAAATGGAGGACAGCAAACGACTGGATATAGAGTTCAAAACCACTGTTCTAAGATTTTTCAAGAATTTTATGGAAACCGCCGATAAATGTAGTGAGATCCTCAAGAAATCTAGTGAGACCCTCGATGTTGTGATAAAGGACCAACTAGAAATTAAGCATACACTGACTGAAATAAAATATTATACAGACTCCCAGCAGCAGACCAGAGGATCGCAAGAATCAAGTCAAAGATTTGAAATACGAAGAAGCAAAAACCACCCAACCGGAAAAGCAAAATGAAAAAAGAATCCAAAAATACGAAGATAGTGTAAGGAGCCTCTGGGACAACTTCAAGCATACCAACATCAGAATTATAGGGGTACCAGAAGATGAGAGACAGCAAGATATTGAAAACCTATTTGAAGAAATAATGACAGAAAACTTCCCCTACCTGGTGAAAGAAATAGACTTACAAGTCCAGGAAGCACAGAGAACCCCAAACAAAAGGAATCCAAAGAGGACCACACCAAGATACATCATAATTAAAATGCCAAGAGCAAAAGACAAAGAGAGAATCTTAAAAGCAGCAAGAGAAAGACAGTCAGTTACCTACAAGGGAGTACCCATATGACTGTCAGCTGATTTCTCAACAGAAACCATGCAGGCCAGAAGAGAGTGGCAAGAAATATTCAAGTGATGAATAGCAAGAACCTACAACCAAGATTACTTTATCCAGCAAAGCTATCATTCAGAATTGAAGGTCAGATAAAGAGCTTCACAGATAAGAAAAAGCTAAAGGAGTTCATCACCACCAAACCAGCATTATATGAAACGCTGAGAGGTATTCTTTAAGAAGAGGAAGAAGAAAAAGGAACTCTTACCATTTACCACAGCATGGATGGAACTAGAGAGCATTATGCTAAGTGAAATAAGCCAGTCAGAGAAGGATAAATACCACATGATCTCACTCATTTGTGGAATATAATGAACATCATAAACTGATGAACAGGGACTGATCCAGAGACAGAGAGGCATTGATTGGACTGTCAGGCCTTGGAGGGAAGGTAGGGGAGGGTGGGGGTAAGGGGGAAAGATCAACCAAAGGACTTACATGCAAGCATATAGGTCTAACCAATGGACACGGACAACGGGGGGGTGGGGGGTGAGGGCATGAGCGGGGGGGGGGGGTAGGGCGTAACGTGGGGATAAGGACACATATGTAATATCTTAATCAATAAAAAATATATTTAAAAAAACTAAAAAAAAAAAAAAGAAAGAAATGTTTAAAGGAAATCTTCCAAACAGAAGGAAAGTGTCACCAGATGGAAATCTAGATCTACACAAAATAATGATGACCATCAAAAATAAAAGATGTGTGCTTAAGTACAAAAAAAAAAAGAAGTTCCTTTAATATTTCCTGTAAAATGGTTTGGTGGTGATGAACTCGTTTAGCTTTTTCTTTTCTGGGAAGCTCTTTATCTGTTCTTTGATTCTAAATGGTAGTTTTGTTGAATAGAATTATCTTGGTTGTGGGTCCTTGGTTTTTATCACTTTGAATATTTCATGCCAAATCTTTTGGCCTGGTAAGTTTCTGTTGCAAAATCAACTGTCAGTTTTAGGAGAGATTCATTGTAAGTAACTAATTGCTTTTCTCATGCTGCTTTTAACATTCTCTCTTTATATTTAACTCATGGCATTTTGTGTCTTGGTGTGTGCCTCTTTGGGTTCATCTTGTTTGGGACTCTCTGTACTTCCTGGGCTTGTATGTCTAATTCTTTTGCCAGGTAAGGGAGATTTTCTGTTTTTATTTCTTCAAATAGGTTTTCAATTTCTTGGCTTTTTCTCCTCTCCTTCTAGTATCCATGTGAAGTGAATTTTGGTATGCTTGATGTTGTCCCAGCAATCCCTTAAACTATCTTCATATTTTAAAATTCTTTTTTCGTTTTGCTGTTCTAATCAGGTGTTTTCTGTCATCTTGTCTTTCAAATCAGTTATTCAGTTAAACTCTTTGTTGAAGTTTACACAGAGTCATGAGCATGCTTATAACCAATGTTTTAAACTTTGCATCTGGTAGATCGCTTGTCTCCATTACATTTAGTTCTTTTTCTGGAGTTAGGTTCTATCATTTTATTTGGGATGTTTCTTTGTCTCCTCATTGTGGCTTCCTCCCTGTGTTTGTTTCTATGTATTAGATAGAACTGCTATCCTAGTCTTTGTAGAGTGGCCTTATGTAGTAGGTGTCCTATGGGGCCCAGTGGTGCAGACTTCTAGTCACCTGAGCTAGGTGTATCTCTTGTGTGGGTTGTGTGTGCCCTTCTATTGTAGTTGAGTCTTGATTGCTGTTGGCATATCAATGGGAGGGATTGACCCTCGGGCTGATTGGTTGTGAGGACTGGCCATGACTATAGTGGAGGACCTATTGTTCAGGGGCTGACTTGTACAGACTAGGATTTGCTCTAATAGGTCTCAGATATCTGCTCAGCCTGCCCTATGAGTGTGTCATTTGTGGAGATGGTTGGTGGTTCTCTAGTGTGGTCTGAAGCTGGCCACCAGATGTGTTGGTGCAGGGGCCTCTTGGGAGGTGCAGGCCAAGGTCAGCCTCTGCCTGTATCCTACCCAGGGTCACTTGGTATGAGCTACAAAGTGATCTACAGATGGTTGCCACTTGTGCTGAGATTGGAGGTTCCTGGAAGAGGCTAAGGTGTGAACTGAGGCCAGCTGCTATTAGTGATGGGCTTGGGGCTGCTTAACAAGAAGGATGATGCACACATGAGGCCGGAAGATGCTTGTTTGGGGTTTGTGAACCTTTGAAAGATTTTAGGAAAGTTCAAAGCACTGGGCGAGATAGGCTGTTTGTATAGAAAAGCCACTGGAAGGGGCTCGGGTGGGCTTGCAAGTTGGGTGGGGTGAGGTCTCAAGGAATCACCGGGATAGGGCTATCAGTGTTAGCCTGATTGTTGGAGACTCAGATGTCATGTCACCTGTGCCTACAGGAGGAGGTCTCAGAAAAGGAACAATGGCTTCTGCAAGCACTTCTGTCTGGGAGAAACTACCCCTCCTGCCCTTGCCTTGAAGCCAGACAATTCAGTTCCTTAGCCTTTCAAGCTACTACCCCAGAGTCTGACAGCAAATTAGTTTGTTCATGGGCCCTTTAAGAGGAACACTTGGGACTCCAGCAGCACTCATTCCTCAGCCATAATCTCCCCTGGTTTTCACAGCTAAAAGTTTTGGGGATTTCTCTTCCTGGCACTGGATCCCTGTGCTGGAGAGCCAGAGTGGGGACGGGACTTCTGCTCCTCAGTGGGGACTTCTGCAGCCAAGATATTCCTCCCAATTTTTAACTACCACATATGGATTTGGGACCAGCCCTTTTTTAGTCTCTGTTCCTCCTACCAGTCCGGATGGGCTTCTTCTATAAATCCTTCAGCTAGTCTTTAGTTACTTATTTAGGTTGATTGCTTTATATTTTGATTGTAATTCCAGTTTGGTGATGGAAATCCAGCTACTCTGCTGTCATCTTGGATCCTGCTCTTTTCTGTAACATTGTCAGGACCTCCTTCCACTACTGTATTCAGCAGTAATGGTGATAGTGACTATTCTTGTCTTGTTTTCATTCGTTTCTTTTAAAAAAATATATATTTTTATTGATTTCATAGAGGAAGGGAGAGGGAGAAAGAGATAGAAACATCAATGATGAGAGAAAATCATTGATCAGCTGCCTCCTGCAGGCCAAACACTGGGGATCGAGATCACAACCCGAGTATATACCCTGACCGGGAATTGAAACGTGACCTGCTTCGTAGGTCAATGCTCAACCACTGAGCTGTACCAGCCAGGCCATTTTTTTTTTTTTTTTTTTAATATATTTTATTGATTTTTTACAGAGAGGAAGGGAGAGAGATAGAGAGCTAGAAACATCGATGGGAGAGAAACATCGATCAGCCGCCTCCTGCACATCTCCCACTGGGGATGTGCCCGCAACGCAGGCCGATGCTCTATCCCCTGAGCCAAACCGGTTTCGGCACAGGCTCCATTCTTAAAGGGAATATATTTTCCATTAAATCAAGTGCTTTTACCATCTTTGCCAAGTTAAAAAGTTCCTTATGTTCTTAATTATTAAAGAATCTTTTTAAAAATCATAAATGTCAGATTATATCAAATGCTCTTTTGCATCTATTAAGATAATAACTTTTGTCTTTAGGCTATTGATATCTTAAATTAATTGACAATTTTTTATGATTTTGAAATTATTGTAATCTTGGGATAAATTCTACTAGTTCATATCTATTATTTTTAAAAGGGATTTTTACTCAATTAGTTCATATTTAGAATTTTTGCACCGGAAATCATAACCAAAATGAGCCAGTGATTTTTCTTTTTTGTATTTTCCTTATCCTATTTGTAATAAAAAGTACAGTAGCTTAATAAAATGGACTATATAGGTTTTTTATATAGATTTATATAAAATTGGAAATTTAATGTCTCATGAACATTTGGTAGAGCTCACCTATAAAACCATCTGGGCCTAGGGCTCTTTAGCAAGGGAGAGTTTTGATTGCCATTTCAATGTATTTAATACTTTGGTCTATTCAATTTTCTATTTTTTCTTGCACTAATTTTGACATCTTATACATTCCTAGTAATGTATCACTTCATCTATATTTTTAAAATTTATTAGTATACTTGTGAGTGCTTATAGATGATTGATTAGTAAATGTTCACACCTCTCATTCTGTGAGAAGATTTAATTCTTTATCCTATGAGTCCTGTATTTGGCCACATGTCTTGCTTTGGTCAATGGAATATTAGTAGATTTGACCTGAGCAGAATCCTTAAATGTTTTTAAGCAGGGGTTAGCCTTTTAGTCCTAAAAAGTGGCTGTGCTAGAAGGGAAAGATCTCTTAGCTCAGCTGTTTTTTGTTTGTTTGTTTGGCCCAGCAAACGTGAAGCATATGACACATTGAGTAGTGACAGTGACTCACTGCAACAGTGAGTTGGGGAGGCTGGTGTAATTACCAGGCTCTCCAAAAGGAATGTGTACAGTTTTTTAAAGTGCTACCCATGTCCAACTGAGCCACTCTTATAAAGAATTCATATGTGCTTATAACATCTCCAGTTATGTCGCAAAATAACTAATGAAAAGGTGTTTTGTAGTTAAAAACCTTTCTGTTTTTCTAGATCCCTGACCTCAGATTTATCTGACTTTCCTAGCAGCTTGTTCACATCTCTGATGTGCCTCTTTTACTCCTTGGTGTCCAGTCTTTTATTTTATTTTATTTTTATTTTTATTTTTTAAAAAATATATATTTTATTGATTTTTTACAGAGAGGAAGGGAGAGAGATAGAGAGTTAGAAACATCGATGAGAGAGAAACATCGATCAGCTGCCTCTTGCACATCTCCCACTGGGGTTGTGCTCGCAACCCAGGTACATGCCCTTGACCGGAATCGAACCTGGGACCTTTCAGTCCGCAGGCCGATGCTCTATCCACTGAGCCAAACCGGTTTCGGCTTGGTGTCCAGTCTTTTAAGTGTGCTCTTGAACCCGGTATAGTTCCTCTTCTCAGGACACCATTAAGTTAGCCACATATCATAGGATACAGGGTAAAGAGAGAGGTATACAGGATGCTGGGCCTGTGAACTCTCCTTCACTCAGAAAACCTACTCCCAGCCAAGATGGATCATGGAGAGCTGTCCGCACAGAGATTCGAAAACTCGACTTGGAGGAACTTTTTGTTTTAAAACTATGATCAGTTACTGAGAAAGTATACATTGTGTTCTATTCTGTGCTCAGCATGGAGCTAAAGGTTGAAAAAGGAGAACATAGAAGTAGAAGTCTCTGCCTATAAAGAGCTTGGGAGACAGCAGTGTCATTTAAGAAAAAGAAAAGTTGTGTGAATATTTTAGACCTGATTCTAAATGCAGTAGGAATTGAAAAGGAGATTTTTAGGTTTGAGGCCAGAGCAGTAATCGATAGGTATGAGTGAGAGAGGAAGAGATAGTTGGAGAAGGAGAGGGGAACAATATGCTGCTTTCATTTATGTAGTGACCACAAAGGTGTGTGTATGTTGGGGGCGGGGGGGGGGGGGGGGCGGAGAGCAGAGTAGAGGTGAGGGGATGGGGGATGCGGGAGTGGGTATGTTCATTCCTTCAAATGGATCCCTGGCTTCATTGTGGTAGATGGGTTTGTCAGAGAATGTTGATCCTTTTCAAAATAGGTGAGTTTTAACTTCCCTGAGAATGTGATTAAAGGGTTGCATGAAATATTTAGGATCTATATAAGGGAGAACATGTTATCAGTATGAAAGGGTTTAACTCCTTGCTTAGAATTTTAAAAACTAGTTGAACATTCTTATGTCACAGTGTCTCATGGCTCTTAACCAGGGTAGTACTGCCTCACCCCAGGGTATGTGGACATGTGTGCTGAGGCTGGGCTGGGGGATGTTACTAATACTTAGCAGGTGCAGGTCAGTGAAGTTAAAGACCCAGCTAGGGAGTTTCCTGCCCGAATGCCAATGATGTAATTGTTGAGAAACACTGGACTTCCAAAACTTCAATCATTTTGGCTCTTCTTGTACAATTTTTGCCATATATTTGTACCACCTGTACTACTAATTTAACCCTTTTTTCCAGTTTTACTTTTTATTTTTAAATTTACTTTTCTTTTTGTTTACTTTTTTGTCATTCTATACCTGCTTTATTTACTTTTTACTTACTTATCTTAATCCTTGCAATCATGAGTTTTAAATGCTATTTATACTTTTCTAATTGTGTTAAAAATAGATAAATGACTGTTCAAATACAGCATGTTCACCCATGTGCCACCTGACATCATCTCACATACCACTAGTGGTATGCACATGGAGCTTTGAGAAACAGTGGCCAGATGGTCACAGTGGACTAACTTATAGCTTGACCTGATTTTATGTAATGTATCCTTGGGAGTTAGAACTTTCATTTTTAAGTAACTGCATATTCAGCAGAATTCACAAGCTAGAAGGGCCACATGAGGATACTTTCCCAGATAGAGGTCAGATGGCACAAACAGCTTTTACTTTGTGTACATTTGTTCTCCTTGGAAGACCCAATTTGCTCTTGGCTGGGTGTGTTTATGTGCCAGTTATCTTTGCTCCAGTCTATGTCCACAGACTACTAGCCATCTTCTAGTCATGGGGAAGTATTCACAAGGAGAATGTGGCCCTGAAAGTGTTGAGGAATGAGGGCAAATACTGTCCTCACTTCCAATTAATTGGTCAAAGCATATAATATTGCAGGAGTCAGAATGATGACAGAGAGTAGCAGGATCACAGATGCTCCCTCCCTGACACTCAATGAGCTGAACCAAAAAGCAGTTAAAACAAAAATATTCGCCAGCTGTAGGGAATGGCTCTAGGGTCAAGCCTTGGGCTGACCTGTGGCAGGGCCCCAAACAAGTCCCAGCCTGGAGGGCAGAGCTTTCCTAGCATAATTAAGCCTGACCTTGTAGCCCTCCCTAATTCCTTCCTAAGTAGCTAATTGGCTGTGGGAGGTGCAGCAATTGTTGCCAAAACAAGAACATTTGTATACATGTTAATCTACCCTTGTTTCAATCAGACTACAAAATAAAGCATCCGCTTGCAGGCTGGTCTTTTGTGTCTTCATCCAGGCACGGGAGCTCCACCGAGCCCCAGCTGTATTCTCTTGTCTGTCTTTTCTTCAATCCTTCACTGCCCCTCCTCAGGTTCACCCTTGGCCATGCTGGTACAGCACAGCCAGCAGCAACCAACCAACCAAAAAACCCCCACAGCTTTGTGATAGTCCATATACTTTGAAAAGTGGGAGATGTGAAGGAAACACCCCACCCTGACCCCTCAGAGGCAATCCTGGGAAAGGAAAGCAAGGGTTTCTACTAACACAGATCAGTTTGGAAAGAATCTGGCTCAAGAAGTAGACAGCCTCCATAAAGTCAGGAATTACCCTCAGCAGAGGCAGGAAGGCAACCCAGAGCAGGCAATCTCAGTCTCCATGCTGTTACAGAGAGAGACCATAGGAGTGAGTGCTAGCTTGCAAAAGAGAGAGCAGAATGAAGGAACCCCCAACAAAGGCAGGCGTAGTGATCCTAGCGCTCCTCTGGCAAAACACTGTGCAGAAAGCGTCAGCCAACATCAAATTATAGCTCAGAGGAGAACGATAACTGGTCCCCTATAGAGTGAGCAGAGTGTCAAGATATATCAACTTACTATAAGAGAGCAAACAGAAGTTTTGGACGGAGATACTCACATTAAGTATGTACAAGATGAAGATAAGTGTCATGACAACTATGGAAATACTGCAGCAGAGGAAGGAAAGAAAGGAACATGTTTGCAAAAAATAAATATAACCAACCCGGTCTGAGAGGAAACCCAATTCAAGAAAACTCAACCTCACAAGTATTTCATGCTATAGAAGAGCTCAATATCAAATCAATAGAAATAAAAACTCAATGTAGTTCTGATAAAACAGATTCTTTTTAAAATTTTATGTTTAATTGTGGTAAAATATACATAGCATGAAATGTACCATCTTTTGTATTTTTAGATGTACAGTTTGAGTGTTAAGTACATTTACATTGTGTACAACCAGAACTCTTCCTTTTATAAAACTGAAACTCTGTACTTATTAAAACAATGCCCCATATCTCCCTCCCCCAGTCCCTGGCAACAGTCATTCTTCTCTCTATCTCAATGAATTTGAATACTTGAGTGCCTTATATGAATGGAATCAGAGAATATTTATCCTTTTGTGACTAGCTTATTTCATTTAGCATAATACCCTCAAGGTTCATACATGTTGTAGCATGGGTCAGAATTTTTTGCCTTTTTATGGCTGCACAATATTCTAATGTATAATATACAATGTTTTGTTTATCCATTCATCCCTTGACAGACACTTGAGTTGCTTTCACTTCTTGGCTATTGTGAACAATGTTGCTATGAAAATGGATATACAAATAGCTCTTTGAGTCATTGCTTTCAGTTCTTTTAGGTATATAACCCAGGAGTAGAATTGGTGGATAGCGTGGTAATTTCATTTTTAATTTAACCACCATACATACTGTTTTCCATAGCAGCTGTACTGTTTTACATTTCCACCAACAGTGCACAAGATTCCAGTTTCTCCACATCATCATAACAGCTGTATTTTTAAAATAATTACTTTAATTTTAAAATTACAGTTTACATACAATATTATATTAGTTTTAGGTGTACAACATAGTGATTAGACATTTATACAACTTACAAAGTGATTACCCAAATAAGTCTAGTACGCATCTGACACCATTCATAGTTATTACAATATTATTGACTATATTTCCCATGCTGTGCTTTATATCTCAGTGACTGTTTTTGTAACTGACAATTTGTACATCTTAATCCCTTTCCCTTTTATACCCATCTCCCCAACCCCTTTCCCATCTGACAACTATCAAAATGTTCTCTGTATCTATGAGTTTGTTTCTGTTTTGTTTGTTTGTTTATTTTGTTGTTGTTTTTAGATTCCATATATACATTAAATCATATGGTGTTTGTCTTTCTTTGTCTGATTTATTTCACTTAGCATAATATCCTAGAAGTCTATCCATGTTGTTACACCTGACAAGATTTTATTCTTTTTATGGCTAAGTAATATTCCATTGTATATATGTATCACATCTTCTTTATTCATTCATCTATTGATGGACACTTAGGTTGCTTCCATATTTTGGCTATTGTAAACAATGCTGCAGTGAACACGGGGATGCATGTGACTTTTTGAATTAGCCTTTTAGATTTCTTTGGATAAATACCCAGAAGTGGAATTGCTGGGTCATGCTTTGTCTCTTGTTATAGCCTTTGTTTTAAAGTTTATTTTGTCTAAGTATTGCTACCCAAGATTTGTTGTTGTTGTTTTCATTTTCATGAAATATCTTTTTCCATCCCTTCACTTTCAGTCTGTGTGTGTCTTTTGATCTGAAGTGAGTCTCTTGTAGACAGCATATGTGAAGGTCTTGTTTTCTTTTTTGTTACATGCTATAACCCTAAATATTTCAAGAAAAATGATCTTAAGATATTTCATGACAATGAAAACAACAACAACAAACCTTGGCTCAGTGGATAGAGTGTCGGCCTGCAGACTGAAAGGTCCTGGGTTCGATTCCGGTTGGGGGCATGTACCTGGGTTGCGGGCACATCCCCAGTAGGAGATGTGCAGGAGGCAGCTGATCGATGTTTCTCTCTCATCGATGTTTCTTTTCTTCTTTTTTTTCTTCACTTTTAGTTCTTATATTTTATTTTATTTTTTTTTTTTAAATTAAATCTTTATTGTTCAGATTATTACATTTGTTCCTCTTTTTTTCCCCCATAACTCCCCTCCTTCCAGCTCCCACCCCACCCTCCACCCTCACTCCCCACCCACTGTCCTCATCCATAGGTGCACGATTTTTGTCGAGTCTCTTCCCGCATCTCCCACACCCCTTTTCCCCCCAAGAATAGTCAGTCCATTCCCTTTCTATGTCCCTGATTCTATTATAATCACCAGTTCATTCTGTACATCAGGTTATTTATTCACTTGATTCTTAGATTCACTTGTTGATAGATGCATATTTGTTGTTCATAATTTGTATCTTTACCTTTTTCTTCTTCTTCCTCTTCTTAAAGGATACCTTTCAGCATTTCATATAATACTGGTTTGGTGGTGATGAACTCCTTTAGCTTTTCCTTATCTGTGAAGCTCTTTATCTGACCTTCAATTCTGAATGATAGCTTTGCTGGATAAAGTAATCTTGGTTGTAGGTTCTTGGTATTCATCACTTTGAATATTTCTTGCCACTCCCTTCTGGCCTGCAAAGTTTCTGTTGAGAAATCAGCTGACAGTCGTATGGGTATCCCCTTGTAGGTAATTGAGTTTCTTTCTCTTGCTGCTTTTAAGATTCTCTCTTTGTCTTTTGCTCTTGGCATTTTAATTATGATGTGTCTTGGTGTGGTCCTCTTTGGATTCCTTTTGTTTGGGGCTCTCTGCGCTTCCTGGACCTGTAAGTCCATTTCTTTCACCAGGTAGGGGAAGTTTTCTGTCATGATTTCTTCAAATAGGTTTTCAATATCTTGCTGTCTCTCATCTTCTGGCACCCCTATAATTCTGATGTTGGTATGTTTGAAGCTGTCCCAGAGGCTCCTTACACTATCTTCGTATTTTTGGGTTCTTTTTTCATTTTGCTTTTCTGGTTGGGTGTTTCTCGCTTCTTCGCATTTCAAATCTTTGACTTGATTCTTGCGCTCCTCTGGTCTGCTGTTGGGAGTCTGTATAATATTCTTTATTTCAGTCAGTGTATGCTTACTTTCTAGTTGGTCCTTTATCACACCATCGAGGGTCTCATTAGATTTCCTGTACATCTCATCAAGTTTATCGACAGACTCTAGAAGCCTCTTGAGAGACCTCAAAAGTGTGGTTCTGAACTCAATATCCTCCCTTGATAGTTTTGTCCTGTTTCTTTGTCTCCGCATTTTTTACGCTTTCTTGGTACACCCCCTAGTGGTCTTTGTGCGCAGTTTTGTTGTAGTTAAGCCTTGATTGTTGTAGTTAATACTAGAGGGATTTGACCTCCAGGCCAACTGGCTGTGATAATCAGCTGTGTCTGCAGTGGAAGAACTTGTGTCCTCTAGGGAGGTGCTAATCTAGCCTTTGCCTGAGGCTATCCGGCAAATGCCTCTGTGCAGGGCTTGGGTGGGGAGGGTCCCAGGGGATCAACAGGGCAGAGGAGGGAGCAGTTATGGCTGCTCTCAGTCCATCCCCAGAGGCTCTGCCTCTCTGTCCCAGCAACAGCTGCAAACCTCGGAGGGACCATAGCCAGACAGTCCTGCTTCTCCCGTTTGAGTCTGGGTCCCTAGAGACTCGCCTGGATCTGGAGCTCAGAGTCTGAGGCTCCCTCCGGATTGAAACAGACAACCGCGCCCTCAGCCACCAGCCCGCCCTGCGCGCACTTCGCACCTTAGTATTTTACTTCAGCACTGCGCCTCCTCTGATTCTCGGTTCCTCCTAGTTGTAGAACTTCCACTTAGCCAGCCTTCCTGTGGTTCTGGATGATGTCCGTTCCATCTTTTAGTTGTATTTTTGAAGTGGTTGTTCGAGGCAGCAAACTCCGGCGTTAACCTATGCTGCCATCTTGGTTTTCACATTGATGTTTCTAATTCTCTATCTCTCTCCCTTCCTCTCTGTAAAAAAATCAATAAAATATATTTAAAAAATATATAAAAATGTTCATGCAATAAACATTAATATCTCAAGATAAACAATTTTAAATAGTATGATAATGTTACATGCAATAAATGATCTTACATATAATAATATTACATGCAATAAACATTAATATTTCAAGAATAAAAGGATTTAAGTATAACAATATTACCAAAACTGTACTAACATACTATGATATCACAAAAGTTGTAGGAAATTTTAAAAATCTGCAAATATCAGGATTACTTCTATTATATTCTAGAATATTTTTTCCCTTCTGGCTCTATTTTTTTCCATCAGTTTATGTTGTTCATTATATTCCACAAATGAGTGAGATCATATGATATTTATCTTTCTCCAGCTGGTTTATTTCACATAACATGATGCTCTCCAGGTCCATCCATGCTGTTGTGAATGTTAAGAGTTCCTTCTTTTTAACTTCAGCATAGTATTTCATTGTGTAGATGTACCACAGTTTTCCAATCCACTCATCTGCTGCTGGGCACTTAGGCTGTTTCCAAATCTTAGCTATGGTGAATTGTGCTGCTATAACCATAGGGGTGCATATATCCTTTTTGATTGGTGTTTCTGATTTCTTGGGATATATTCCTAGAAGTGGGATTATTGAGTCAAATGGGAGTTCCATTTTTAATTTTTGAGGAAAATCCATACTGTTTTCCACAGTGGTTCCACCAGTCTGCATTCCCACCAGCAATGATGAGGGTTCCTTTTTCTTCGCATCCTCACCAGCACTTGTCATTTGTTGATTTGTTGATGACAACCATTCTGACAGGCATGAGATGGCACCTCACTGTCCTTTTGATTTGCATCTCTTGGATGATTAGTGACTTTAAGCATGTTTTCATATATATATCTTGGCCTTCTTTATGACCTCTTTTGAAAAGTGTCTATTTAGGTCCTTTGCCCTTGTTTTCATTAGATTTTTTATCTTCCTTTTGTTAAGTAGTATGAGTTCCTTATGAATTTTTGAGATTAAACCCTTATCAGAGATAACATTGGCAAATATGTTCTCCCATGTAGTGGGCTTTCTTGTTGTTTTGTTGATGGTTTCTTTTGCTGTGCAGCTTTTTATTTTGATGTAGTCCCATTGTTTATTTTCTCTTTAGTTTCTATTGCTCTAGGAGGTGTATTGGTAAAGATATGCCTGCTATTTAGCTGCCTATGGATTCTTCTAAGATTTTTATGGTTTCCCATCTTACCTTTACGACCTTTATCCATTTTGAGTTTATTTTTGTGTATAGTGTAAGTTGGTGGTCTAGTCTCTCTCTCTCTCTCTCTCTCTCTCTCTCTCTCTCTCTCTCTCTCTCTCTCTCCCCCTCTCTTTGCATGTATTATATTTGTCCAATTTTCCCAACACCATTTATTGAAAAGACTGTCTTTACTCCATTATATGCTCTTGCCTCCTTTGTCAAATATTAATTGAGCATATGGCTTGGGTCAATTTCTGGGTTCTCTGTTTAGTTCCATGGTCTATATGTCTGTTCTTGTGTCAATACCAGGAGGTTTTGAGAACAGTGGCTTTGTAATATAGCTTAATATCTGGTACTGTGACCCCTCCAACTTTGTTCTTCTTTCTCAGAATTGCTACAGCTATTTTATTCCAGATGAATTTTTGGAGAGTTTGTTCTAGGTCTGTGAAATATTTTGTTGGTATCTTAATGGAGATTGCATTGAATCTATAGATTGCTTTGGGTAGCATGGACATTTTAATGATATTGATTCTACCAATCCATGAACACAGTATATTCTTCCATTTGTTTATGTCTTCCTCTATCTCTTTTTTCAAGGTCCTGTAGTTTTCCAAGTGTAGGTCTTTTTCCTCCTTAGACCTAGTTTATTCTTAGGTATCTTAATTTTTGTCTTGCAATGGTAAATGGGATTGGTTTTTTTAGTTTCTCTTTCTATGAGTTCATTATTGGTGTATAAAAAAAAGCCATAGATTTCTGGGTGTTAATTTTGTATCCTGCTACATTGCTGAATTCATTTATTAAGTCTCATAGTTTTTTGATGGAGTCTTTGGGGTTTTCCAGGTACAATATCATGTCATTTGCGAATAATAACAATTTTACTTCTTCTTTTCCAATTTGGTTGCCTTTTATTTCTTCTTCTTGTCTGATTGCTATGGCTAGCACTTCCAGTACTATGTTGAACAGGAGTGGTGAAAGTGGGCATCCCTGTTTTGTTTCTGTTCTTAGGGAAAATGGTTTTAGTTTTTGCCCATTGAATATGATGTTGGCTGAAGTTTGTCATATATGGCCTTTATCATGCTGAGATATGCTCCCTCTATTCCAACTTTGCTGAGAGTTTTTATCAAAAATGGGTGTTGGATTTTGTTGAATGCTTTTTCTGCATCTATTGATATGATCATGTGATTTTTGTCTTTCCTTTTGTTTATGTGATGTATCACGTTTAGTGATTTGAGAATATTGTACCAGCCTTGCATCCCTGGAATAAAGCCCACTTGATCATGGTGTATGATCTTTTTAATATATTGCCAGATGCACCTTGCTAATATTTTGTTGAGGATTTTAGCATCTATGTTCATCAGGGATATTGGCCTGTAATTCTCTTTGTAGTGTCTTTATCTGGTTTTGGAATTAGGATAATGTTGGCTTCATAAAAAAAGTTTGGAAGTGTTCCTTCCTCTTAAATTTTTCTGAAATAGTTTGAGGAGTATAGGTGTTAGTTCTCCTTTGAATATTTGGAAAAACTCCCCTGTGAAGCTCTCCAGACCTGGGCTTTTGTTTGGTGGAAGTTTTTTGTTTTGGGGGGGCGGGGGGTTGTTTTTGTTTTTGTTTTTTAAATTACTGCTTCTATTTCATCAGTTGTTATTGGGCTATTCAGGTTTTTTTATTCTTTCTGATTCCATTTTGGGAGATAGTATTTTTCTAGGAATTTATCTATTTCATCCACATTGTCCAGCTTGTTGGCATAAAGTTTTTCATAGTATTTTCTTATAACCCTTTGTATTTCTGTGGTGTCCATGGTTATTTCTCCATTTTCTTTTCTAATTTTATTTATTTGGGCCCTCTCTCTTTGTTTCTTGATGAGTCTTGCTAATAGTCTATCAATTTTGTTTATCCTTTCCAAGAACCAGTTCTTGGCTTCACTGATTTTTTTTTTTTTTAGTCTCTATGTTATTTATTTCTGCTCTAATCTTTATTTCCTTCCTACTTACTCTAGTATTTTCTTGTTGTTCTCTTTCTAGTTTTTTAAGTTGTAGGGTTAAATAGTGTATTGCTGATTTTTTTTTTTTTTTTTTGAGGCATGCCTGTAGTGCTATGAACTTCCCTCTCAGAACTGCTTTTGCTGTGTCCCAGAGATTTTGGGTTGTTGTGTGTTCATTTTTATTTGTTTCCAGGAAGTTTTTGATTTCTTTCCTGATCTTGTTGGTACCCCATTCATTGTTTAATAACATGCTATTTAGCCTCTATGTGTTTGAATGTTTTGGGGTGTTTTTACTATAGTTGATTTCTAATTTCATTCCACTGTGATCTGAGAAAATACTTCCTATGATTTCAATCTTCTTGAACTTGAAGAGACTTGTTTTGTGTGATAACATGTCATCTATCATTGTGAATTATCCATGTGCACATGAGAAGAATGTATGTTCTGCAGCTTTGGGGTGAAATTTTCTGTAAATGTCTATTAAATCCATCTGTTCCAGTGTGTCCTTTAGAGTCTCTGTTTCCTTGTTAAGTTTTTGTCTGGAAGTTCTGTCCAGGGAAATCAGAGTTGAGTTAAAGTCCCCTATTATGACTGTATTGTTGTCAATCTCTCCATTAAAGTCCTTTAGAAGTTTCTTTATATATTTAGGTGCACCTATATTGGGTGCATAAATGTTTACCAGGGTTATAACCTCTTGTTGGATCAATCACTTTAGTATTGTGTAGTGACCTCTATTTTCTCTTGTGATGGCCTTCATTTTAAAGTCTATTTTGTTGGATATAAATATTGCTACTCCAGCTTTTTTTCCCCCCATTTTCATGGAAATTTTCTTTCTATCCCTTCACTTTCATCCAGTGTGTGTCTTTGTTTTGAGGTAGGTCTCTTGTAGACAGCATATAATTGAGTCATGTTTTTGTATCCATTCAGCTACCCTATACCTCTTGATTGGAGCATTTACTTCATTTACGTTTCAGGTTATTATTGAGAGATATTTATTTATAGCCATTTTAATTCTATATGGCTAGGTTTTTCTAGGTTTCACTGTATGACTAGGTTTCTTCTCAGCAATCTCTTACAGCAATCCCTCTAGCATTTCTTGTAATGCTGGCTTGGTGGTGATGAACTCCATTAACCTTTTTTTTGTCTGGGAAGATCTTTATTTGACCATCTATTTTGAATGATAACCTTGCTGGATATAGTAATCTTGGTTTCAGATGCTTGCTTTCTATTACCTGTGTACTTCATGCCATTCCCTTCTGGCCTGTAGAGTTTCTGATGGGAAATCAGATGTCAGCCTTATGGGAACTGCTTTGTAGGTAACAGTTTTCTTTTCTCTTGCTGTCTTTAAGTTCTCTCTTTGTGTTTAACTTTTGGCATTTTAATTATGATGTGTCTGGCATGGGTCTGTTTGGGTTCTTCTTGTTTGGTGTTCTCTGTGCCTCCTGAGCTTGTGTGACTTTTTCCTTTACCAGGTTAGGGAAATTCTCTACCATTATTTCTTCAAACACTTTCTCTATTCCATTCTCCCTTTCTTCCTTTTCTGGCATACATGCTATCCTAATATTGTTACATTTCACATTGTCCCAAAAATCCCTTAAGCTATCCTCCTGTTTTTTAATTCTTTTTTCTTTTTGGTTCTTTTATTGAGTGATATTTTCAACTCTGTCTTCTAATTCACTGATTCTATCCTCAACTTCCCCTAATCTACTGTGTATTCCTTCCAATGTGTTCTTTATTTGTGTGATGTCATTCTGTATCTCAGACCTTTCTTTTTTTATAGTTACTATATCTTTTTTCATACTGTTGAGCATTTTTACCATCATTACTCTGAACTCTGATTCAGATAAATTTCTTATCTCTGCTTCATTTACCTCTTCTGGAGAATTCTCTAGTCCTTTCATTTGGGGGTTGTTTCTTTGTTTCCTCATTTTTGTTGTCTGTGTGGGTTTGTGACTGTGTATTAGGTAGACCCTCTACACCTCTCAATCTCTAGTGCAGGACAGTGTTAAAGGCTGTTTCTGATTAATTGGATCAGGCAAAGACTCAAACCTCCAGAGACTGCCTCTGTCTACAGACTCAGGATTCTGACTTGAATTGCCCCCAGGCAATCATCCTCAGGTGTAGAGAGAGTTTTATCAACAGGGTGGGGTGGTTGCTTCTGCCTGGAGGATAATTGTTATTTTTAATCTCTTAAGTAGCCTCATGGCAAGGTGTTTTCCAATAGGGTGTGTCAACTATGTTCCCCCCAGGCAAGGCAGATGTTTATGTGAGGGAATGACTCAGCCCAGGAAACTTGGGGTGTCTGCCTTCAGAGCTCTATCCCCTTAGTTCCCAGTCCTAGGTTCTGTTCTCACAGCTCCAGTCCACTTCACCCTCCCTTTGCCAGAGCAAAAGGTGGATGGCTTCATAGGGAATTTTTGTATGTTGGCCTTCAAAAAGGTGTCTGAACTTTCAGCTGCCACTCCCTGGCAGACAGCGCCCCCCCCCCCCCCCCCACTGCTTTTTACAGCTAGATGTTATGTGGGTACCCTCCTCAGTTTGGGGAGCCCAACTTGGGGATTATGTCCCAGAGTTCTCAGTTGCCTACTCCCTCCCCCCCCCCTCCCCCAACACACACACACACACACACACACACACACACACACAGCTGAGATATCTCTCCGGGACTTCAGTTGGTGCCTGTGGGCATCCGGCAAGCCCTTTGGTGCCTCCACCTCTCCTACCAGTCTCTATGGGTTCTCCACCTTCAGTCCTTGGGTATCAGGGTTCTCTCCTGTGAATTTTCCATTGATTATTCAGGAGCCTTTCCATATTTCCATTGTAATTCCAGCTTGTTTCTGGGAGCATGTCCGTGCAGTATCCACTTACTCTGCCACCATTTTTCAGGGTCTTGTTTTCTTATACATTCAGCCACCGTATGTCTTTTGATTGAAGCATTTAGTCCATTTACATGTAAAGTAATTGTTGATAGATATGTAGTTATTGCCATTTTATTATTCATATCTTTGATCTGTCTCTTCTTAAGGAAATTCCTTTAACATTCCTGTAATACTGGTTTGGTGGTGATGAATTTGTTTAGCTTTTCCTTGTCTGGGAAGCTCTTTATCAGTCCTTCAGTTCTAAATGATTGCTTTGCTGGATAGAGTTATCTTGGTTATCAATTAAATATTTCATGCCAATCCCTTCTGACCAGGTAAGTTTCTATTGAGAAATCAGTGAACAGTCTGTGGGAGCTCCCTTGTAGGTAAATAACTGCTTTTTTCTTTTTTTTTTTTAAGGATTTTTTATTTTATTTTTTTATATATTTTATTGATTTTTTACAGAGAGGAAGGGAGAGAGATAGAGAGTTAGAAACATCAATGAGAGAGAAACATCGACCAGCTGCCTCCTGCACATCTCCCACTGGAGATGTGCCCGCAACCCAGGTACATGCCCTTGACCGGAATCGAACCTGGGACCTTTCAGTCCGCAGGCTGACGCTCTATCCACTGAGCCAAACCGGTTTCGGCTAACTGCTTTTTTCTTGCTGCTTTTAAGATTCTCTCTTTGTCTTTAACTCTTGGCATTTTAATTATGGTGTGTCTTGGTATGGGCCTCTTAGGGTTCATCTTGTTTGGGATTCTCTGTGCTTTCTGGGCTTGTATATGTACTTCCTTTGCCAGGTTAGGGAAGTTTTCTGTCATTATTTTTTTTTTATAAAATATTATTTTATTTATTTATTTATTTATTTATTTAGTGATTTTTAGAAAGAGAGGGAAAGGGAGAGGGAGAGAGAGAGAGAAACATTGATGTGAGACACATCATTCAGCTGCCTCCTGCATGCCCCATACCAGGGATTGAGCCTGCAACCCAGACGTGTGCCCTTGACTGAGAATCAAACTGGCAACCTTTTGGTGCACAGGATGATGTCCAACCAACTGACCCATGCTGGCCAAGGCTTAAATTTTATATTTAATTAAAGTTTATATTCAATATTATTTTATGTTTGTTTCAGGTGTGCAACATAGTGGTTAGACAATCACATACTTTACAAAATGGTCCCCCTACACTGTCATTATTTCTTTATATAGGTTTTCAATCTCTTGTTCTCTTTCTCTTTTTCTTCTGGTATCTCTATGAAGCAAATGTTGGTACACTTAATGTCCCAGTAATCCCTTAAACCATCCTCATTTTAAAAAATGTTTTTTCTTTTTTCTGTTCTGTTTGGGTGTTTTCTGTTACCTTGTCTTCCAAATTGCTGATTCAGTCCTCTGCTTCATTTACTCTACTATTGATTTCTTGTATAGTTTTCCTTATTTCAGTTATTGTATTCTTAATTTCTGTTTGGCTATTTTATATGTTTTCCATTTCCATTTTTATGTTTTCTATATTTTTGTTAAAGTTCTCACTGATTACATCTTCTCTTCCCCTACATTTTTTTAACACCTTTATAACCAGTGTTTTAAACTCTGAATCTGATCAATTGCTTGTATCCATTTTCTTTAGTTCTTTTTCTGAAGTTTTGTCCTGTTCTTTTATTTGGAACAT
This sequence comes from Myotis yumanensis, assembly GCF_028538775.1. Classification (NCBI taxonomy): domain Eukaryota; kingdom Metazoa; phylum Chordata; class Mammalia; order Chiroptera; family Vespertilionidae; genus Myotis; species Myotis yumanensis. Next base: position 125,220,771 of record NW_027223754.1, on the reverse strand, counting down.
GTTTTTTTGTCTACTTATTTTGACTGATTCTTTGTGTTTGTTTATATGTATTAGGTGGTTCTGCTCTGTCTTCCATCTTGGTAGATTGATCTTATGTAGTAGATGTCCTTTGGAGCCCAGTAGCACAGTCTTCCTGGTCACCTGAGCCAGGTGCTTCAAGGGTGTCCTTGTGTGGGTTGTGTGTGGCCTCCTGTTGTAGTTGAGTCTTGAATGCTGTTGGTACATCAGTGAAAGTACTTGATCCTCAGGCTGACTTGCTGTAAGGTATGGCTGTGACTACATCGATGAGCTGTTGTGCAGGGGCTAACCCCATGGAGCCTGATTCATTTTAGCAGGACTCTGGTACCTGTTGAGTCCACTCTTTGGGTTGGTCATTTGTAGAGCTAACTGGGTAGTATTCTGGGCTGGTCTGAAGCCAGCCACCGGGTATGTTGGTTCTGGGCCTCTTAGGAGGGGCTCTGGTGCAGGCCACTTCAGCCACTTCCTATGCCTAGCCTGGGGCTTCCTAGCTTGGCCACACTGAGGCCAGACACTGCTTGTTTGGGATTTTTGAGCCTTTGAAAAATTTTAGAAAAGTTCATAGCTTAAGCTGAGACTGGCCATTTGTATGGAAAAGCTACTTAAAGCAGATTGGACATGCCTGAGAGTTGGGTAGGACAGGGTCTCAGGGAATCACCAGGACAGGGAAAATGGTATTAGCCATTTTGGTAGAGATTCAGACCTGTTTCCCACCTGTGCCTACAGACTGTGTTGTGGGAGGGCTCAACACAGGAACAATGTCCTCTGCCAGCACTTCTGTCTGGGAGAAAGCTGCCTCTCCAGCCCTCGCCCTGACGCTGGACAAGTCTGTTTCTCCCAAAGCCAGATGAGTCAGTTCCTCTCCTATGTTCCTGGTGCCTTTTGAGCTACTGCCCCTATGCTGGAGCTCATAGCTAGTAAGTCCATGAATGGGCCCTTTAAGAGGAATGCCTGGTACACCAGCAGCCCTCTATCTTACTCAGCTGCAATCCTCGCTGGTTTTCACAGCCAGAAGTTATGAGGGCTTCTCTTCCCAGCACTAGTACCCTGGGCTGGGGAGCCTTAGGTGGGGTTGGGATCCCCTTATTATTTATGGGGAGATCTTCACAGCCAAGTTATCCCTCCTGTTTCTTAACCACCACTCCATGGTTGTGGGACCAGCTCATTTTGTATCTCCACCCCTTCTACTAGCCTCAACATGGCTTCTTTTTATCCTTAGTTATAGGACTTCTGTTCAGCTAGTCTTTGGCTTGTTGCCAAGAATGATTGTTCTATAGTTTAGTTGTAAGTTTGATGTGGTTGTGGTAGGAAGCCAGCCCAGCATTTACCAACTCTGCCATCTTCTTTTTGATAGTAGCCATCCAATGAGTGTGAAGTGAAATGGGATTTGTAAAAGATTGATTGAAGAGCCAGAAAAGAAATTGAGAACAAAATACAAGATTTGAGCCATAAAACAAACAAACACACACAGTGTAGAATCAAATGAGTGGCCTGGGGAAAGGCCGGAGCTCATCACAGGGAGTGAAAGCAGTAAGAGGGAAAATGATAGTCCTCTTGTGGAGAATAGGCAAAGCCATACACCATATGAAGCAGAAAAATAATGCAAAGATATGATAAGAATGCCCTGGCTAGTGTGATTCAGCAGTTAGAGCATCAGCCTATGCACTGAAGGGTAGTGTGTTCAATTCCCAGTCAAGGGCACATACCTCTGTTGCAGGTTCCATCCCCGGCCCTGGTCAGGGTGCATGCGGGAGGCAACCAATCAATGTGTCTCTCTCACATCAATGTTTCTCTCTTTCTCTCACCCTCCCTCCCTTCCACCATCACTAAAAATTATTGGAAAAAATATCTTCAAGTGAGGATTAACAACAACAAAAAAGATATAAGAAGAAGATTTTTCTGAAAGGAAGAACTAAATCTTTGGTCACATGGTCATGCCACATGTGCAAAAAGGAGAAAGAAAATGACCAAGTTATGCCCTAATCTAAAGCTTCAGTACTGTAAACTCCAGACAGAAAAAGCAAGTTTATAAAATGGGGATATCAAGTTGGTTTCAGAATTCTCCACACCAATGTTCTCTACCATGAAATATGAGCAGGATCTACAAACTCATAAGAAGAATAAAATCATTAAAATTACATAAAATTGTATTAATAATTTGAAAGAATAATATTAAAACAATATAATATGAACATTTTAAATAAATATAATTTACTATTTGGCAGTGAAGGAATAAGCAGACTGTCTTGATTTGAAAGAACTAAAGGAAGATAGTAACCATGAGCATTTTCTCAGAAAAATCGCCTTATGATGAATTTGACCCAAAGATTTAAATCAAAAGAACAAACTCAGGCATAAAAATTCCATGGTGATAAAACAGTAACAAAAAACCATGGGTGACCATTCAAGCCATTATAATGTAGTTTTAAGACTAAACAACTGGGGAAGGGAGTATTATTCTTACAGAAGCATGTAAATGTTATGCACCTGGCAAAATAAAATGAGGTAAGCAACAAAAATCAAGAGGTGTGAAGAAAGGGAGAGGAAATATAAAGTATTCATTATAGAGAATTAATGTTAAAATATGCAATATATCTCTTAAATTTTCATAAACTTTTCTCAACATTGATTCTTGTGTGTGTGTGTGGTTTGCATGTGTTTTAAGCATTTTAACTGCAGGTCAGAAAGCCATTTAGTTTCTCTTTTCTTCTTCTTCTGTTATATTAAAAAATTTAAATAACTCTTAGAAAAATAGCTGTTAGATTATTCTTCTAACAGTATATGTCCAAAATTATGTTCAACAACTGTGAATACAATGGTGGGATATTGGATGATTTGTTTTCTTCTTTGTACTTTTTTGAGTTGCTTGAATTTTTGAATGTGCCCATATTTTTTATAAAAGTCATAAAATTAATACTGTTAATATAAAATACTGGTCAGTGGTATCATTTTTCTAATTGCTACTTAGTCATTTTTTAAAAAAATTATAATCTTGATAAACACCAGAAAGAGCCCTTGACAATAATTTTACAACTCATGCCAAAGGCAGGTGAGTGGAAAACATTATCTATTCTAATAAGATACCTTTTGTCTTCTTATCTATAATAATAAAAGCATAATATGCTAATTAGACCGGCCAACCTTCCAGACAAAGCCAGGGCTGTGAGGGCTGAGGCAAGCCGCCGCAACTGCAACTGCGAGGGCCAAGCCTCTTGCACAAATTTCATGCATCGGGCCTCTAGGTGACTTCATAAATCAAAACAGTGAGCTGGTGAGTGTGAAGTGGGATTGGCCTGTGATGCTGGTGACAGAAAATGCAGTACAGTGTGCTATCGTGCAGATGTCTGAGCCAGGAGTGTGGAGACCCCACTTCTAGTCCTGGCCTAACGAGTAACCAGCACCATAATTGAGGATGTTTGGAGTCCTCAATCTCTGCACTTTGCTACAGTGAACTTCATTCACTTTTTTGAATGCACCATGTTCTCCTGCCTCAGGGCTTTTTCACAATGCAGTCTTTTTCTGCACAGAGTGCATTATACACACCTTTCCTTTCCCTTCACTGGTGATGTTCAAGTTTGTCAACAGAGGGTAGCTGTTCTATTTGGCAGGTTATCCTCCAGCACTAGCCAGTCCTGCAGGCCACAGTGTCACCCCTGTGCCCACTGGCCAGTGTTAGAGGGAACTGGGGCCCCTGCAGGCATCCTCACATTTTTCCAGAACCCTCTTTTTAGCTTCTCCAGTAAGAGAGATGGAAGTGAAAACAGCATGTTTACAAAGCAGTATGTGCGATATAATACTAAATGTTTGTTTTACATAGAGGACTGAAAGGAAATAGATCAAATCAATTGGTTTCTCTGGTGAGATTTCTAGTTATTTTTATTTTCTTGTTTACAAATTTTCTGTAATAAATGCTGAATTTTCATAGATGCTGAATGGTGTTTCTCAAGCCCCTATCTATGGCTTTGTAGTGAGCACCCCCCAAGAAGACTAGGAAAAATCGGTCCCTGATATTTGGAAATGTACGTCATTCTCCCCATGTTTTCCATTCTCTCCTCCCCCCATCCCCCACCCCATGATGTTTTTTCTTGCTCTTTTCACGTTGGTGTCTTTCTCCTCCCCAGGTAACCAGGTAACTGGAATCCCTGCACACATCCTCAACAGCTCCCCATCAGACCGGCAGATTAACCAGCTGGCCCAGAGGCTGGGCCCTGAGTGGGAGCCCATGGTGCTGTCTCTGGGACTGTCCCAGACAGATATCTACCACTGTAAGGCCAACCACCCCCACAACGTGCAGTCGCAGATGGTGGAGGCCTTCGTCCGCTGGAGGCAGCGCTACGGGAAGCAGGCCACTTTCCAGAGCTTGCAAAGGGGCCTCCAGGCCGTGGAGGGGGACCTCTCCATACTCCAGCACATGCTGGAATGATGGTGCCTCCATCAGCCCTCTGGGAAGTGTGTCCCCAAGTCACATGTGCCCTGGGCAGGTAGTACTTGTGTGTGTGTGTGTGTGTGTGTGTGTGTGTGTGTATGTGATTTCTTCTTAATGATCCTTAGATGAAAGGAGAAAATGGGATTTCCACTTGACATTACCTAAAAGGCTGGATTGCTCAGATCTTCAGATTTCCCACACTGGCTTGACAATTCATTGTTTTCAATTGCTCAAAGACTGCATTGTCTTCATTGTTCAGGTTTTAATTCTGTGGTTACCTTTTAATAGACTGGCAAAACATAGTGGCTCCAAAGCTATGCTGTGTTATCACATTACATGCAGGTGTCCTATCCATAGATCATCCGCTTTGCGTTGCCTGGGAACTGAACTGTGGACTTTGCTGTTTATAATGATGATGATAATAAGAAGTGAATTACTATATACAATGTGGCCCTTTCATGAGAAAGTGTTGTTTGTTTTTCTTCATTCTTGTATTGCGTAAGTTAAGAGTGTAAATTTATAGAAGTTGTTTCTCTGGAACAGAATTGATAGCAACAAGAAAATGGCTACTTTCTTCAGTCAAGATAAATAGCTCTGGCAAGGTGTCTGCATTAAATTTAAGACACTAAAGCCTTCTGCAAAGACCAGTTCAAGTACCAGCATGTATTCCTGAGCCCTTCACCTCTGAAAGATTGCTTAAGAAAATCCTGTACCATTTATTTAAAGGATTTAGTCCGGCAACAGAAGGAGGTGTAGTCTTTCCATCGAAGCCCTGATGATTGAAGTGTTATGCTCTTAAGGAGTATGATTTAGACTTCTGTCCTTTTACTAAAAACACATGTTATTTGCCAAATGCTTTACTGTTTCAAGGCTTTTCATATATGGGATCTCATTTGGACCTCACAAAGATCCTGTGAAGTAGTTGGCCAAGAGGGGTGAGCTGCCCCCTGCAGGGAGATTAAGTGATTAGCCTGCTGAATGAGCTCGAATGTGTGCTTTGGAGCACTGTTCCCATGTGTCCTTTGCAACGGCTCAGGCGGCTTCTCCTCTCTCATACATGCTCATTGAAGAAACTCCGAGTCCTGCTCTCTGCCTGCTAGCAGCATCGCCCTGGATAAGTTAATTCACTTCTCTAAGCCTCTCAGTTTCCTCCTTTGTAAAATGAGGAAATGATTGTTCCCACCTCCAAGATGTTTGGGATGATAAAGGGAATAGTGCTGCCTTGTCCATAGTCACCTCTTGGGAACCTGCTGCTGTGGCTGAACCTGGGAGCAGTTCACAGATAAAGCTGCGCAGTGGCTAACACTGAGCACACTGTAGGAAGTGCCACCCTGCTTCTTGCTAAGCTTTAAAATGTGATGTGATTGTATTAACTCTACAATGGGTCCAATCAAGGGAGCGACAGGTGAACATCCCAATTTGTGATCTGAGCTTCTGAATAATCAGAGAATCTATTGCTTAATCCTAATCTAACTCAGGATGTTTCAAAGGGAAAAAATTATACTTTTTATCTCTCTCCATTCTGGGTTCAAAGTGCATAGAGTAGTGGACTTGAGCATGAAGTGGATCTCACAATGATGACAGTGGTGTGTTGATAGCATCCTTTTGGATGTCTGGCAACTATATTCCCTTTACTAAAAAAGGTCAGTTATTTCACAGTTCAACAAACAGTTCAGAAGAATTGTCTACTGGTTTCATTAGCGCTAATTTTCCATTTTGTAGCCCAGCCATTAATTCATTATCTTGTAAAAGTCTCATACTTTTGTCCCCATCACTGCATCCAGTGATAAGACTGTATTTCTTTGGTATCTTCAATAAACTGCTTGTCATTTTGAACCATGGACTTGTTATGTTGTTGCTGTTTATCCCCTGAGTTTGCTAACAGAGAGTTGCTTTGGCATTCGCTCACACCAGATTTATATATGAGAGAATATATCTGGGCTCTGTTGTGTCTGACTAGATGGCATTTTAGAAGTGGTCAGATGATTAGCTAAGTCATGTTCCTGCCATTTGCAAGGAGTCTGTCATGTACTAAGACACTCTCTGCTCTGTGAGCAGTGAAAAACAAGTCATGACGAAGTTCCCCAAGGTGGGCTGCCGGGGCCATTAGAGAGCTCTGACTGGCTGCCCTTAATGAGCAGGGTGTCTCCAATGTCACCTGGCGGCCGCACCTGTGTGAGCCTGCTCACATTGTTGCAGAAGATTTGCAGAATGGAAGAACAGAACATCCAGATCACAGCCTCATTTCTACCTCTGGCCTCAAAGAGTGACGTAAATGACATCAGACTACCTCCCAGGAGAATCAGGTAGGCGTTGTGCTGGCAAGGAGTCCATGTGGTTTTCCATGGAAGAAGACTCTACAATTCCAGAGGTTGCCTACTCCCAATAATATCCTGAATGAGTACAATGGTATGGCCCAGCATTTGCAGACACTGATTTAAAAAAAATCTTGCTCAAGTTTGGTTTGATGTATGTATATGTTTGTACATATTCACATGTGTGTGCATGTATGAATATGTCCCCAAACTTTTATTTTTCCATTTCCTCTAATTCCTTTTTAAAAATTGGGTACACTATTACATATGTCCCCATGCTTTGCTCCCCTTCACCCTAGGCCTTCAATACATTGTTGTCTGTGTCCATTGATCTATGCATATATGCATGTACTAGTATATTCTTTGGCTAATCTCTGTTAGTCCACCCATCCCCTCCCCTCTGAGATCTGTCAGTCTGTTCCATGCATCCATGCATCCATGCCTATGGTCCTATTTTGTTCGTCAGTTTATTTTGTTCATTAGTGAGATCATATGGTATTTATTTTTCTCTGACTGGCTTATTTCACTTAGCATCATAATCTCCAAGTCCATACACACTGTCACAAAGGGTAAGAGATCCTTCTTTTTTACTGCTGCATAGTATTCCCTTATGTAAATGTACCACAGCTTTTTTATCCACTCATCTACAGATGGGCACTTGGGCTGTTTCCAGATCTTAGCTATTATAAACAATGCTGCTATGAACATAGAGGTGAATATATTCTTTCTGATTCGTGTTTCATGATTCTTAGGATATATTCCCAGAAATGGGCTTGCTGGGTCAAAAAGCAGTTCCATTTTTAATTTTTTGAGGAAACTCCATACTGTTTTCCACAGTGGCTGCACCAGTCTGCATTCCCACCAGCAGTGCACAAGGGTTACCTTTTCTCTACATCCTCCCCAGCACTTGCTGTTTGTTGATTTATTTGATGGGAGCCATTCTGACAGGTGTGAGGTGATAGATACCTCAATGATGATTAGTGGCATTGAGCACTTTTTTCATATGTCAGTTGACCATCTGTATGTCTTCTTTGGAGAAGTGTCTATTCAGGTCCTTTGCTCATTTTTTAATTGGATTGTTTGTCTTCCTGGTGTAGATTTGTATAAGTTCTTTATATATTTTGGAAATTAACCCCTTATCAGCTGTATCATTGGCAAATATATTCTCCCATACTATGGGTTTCCTTTTCATTTTTTTATGCTTTCTTTGTTGCGTAGGAGCTTTTTAGTTTGATGTAGTTCCATTTGTTTAATTTTTTCTTTGTTTCTGTTACCCTAGAAGATATATCAGCAAAAATATTGCTATGCGAGATGTCTGAGATTTTACTGCCTATGTTTTCTTTTAGGATTTTTATGGTTTCATGTGTGGAAGCACAGGACTTAGTTAGAATGTCTGTAAGGAGGATTCTGTAAAAGATCGGGAGCCTCTGGGGGGACCTTGCCAAAGGCTGCAGCCCCTAGCTTGACTTTTCCAAACAAGTTCGAACCTCTGGGGTGTTTTGCTAGAATCTCTATGTTTAGTCTTTAGACCCGACCTTGTAGAAGCATGTACTTTCTCAAAGATGCTTACCCTGCTGATTGTTATCTAATAGTTAATTTTAGTTCAAGCTGTTGTTCGAATAAAAGCCAAAGGAGGCAGGCGAACAGGGCTACTTGGTGGCAATAACCATGTAATCCCTTAGCCCTCTCTTTCACAGAAACAGGTGTCAGAGCAATCTGTTCACCCGTTGTTCAGGGTCTACTGGTCAACCCTGGCAGTTTCACAACTGACATTTAAGTCTTATATCCATTCTGAGTTTATTCTTGTGTATGGTGTAAGTTGGTGGTCTAGTTTCTTTTCCTCCCTCCCTCCCTCCCTCCCTCCCTCCCTCCCTCCCTCCCTCCCTTCCTTCCTTCCTTCCTTCCTTCCTTCCTTCCTTCCTTCCTTCCTTCCTTCCTTCCTTCCTTCCTTCTTTCCTTCCTTCCTTAATTCCTTCTTCCTTCCTTCCTTCCTTCCTTCCTTCCTTCCTTCCTTCCTTCCTTAATTCCTTCCTTCTTCCCTTCCTTCCTTCCTTCCTTCCTTCCTTCCTTCCTTCCTTCCTTCCTTCCTTTCTTTTTTGCATGTACCTGTCCAATTTTTCCAACAACATTTATTGAAGAGACTGTTTTTACTCCATGTATGCTCTTGCCTCCTTTGTCAAATATTAATTGACCATAAAGGTGTGGGTTGATCGCTGGGGTCTCTGTTCTGTTCCATTGATCTATATGTCTGTTCTGGTGCCAGTACCAGGCTGTTTTGATTACAGTGGCTGTGTAGTATAATTTGATATCTGGTATTGTGATCGCTTCAACTTTGTTCTTCTATCTCAAGATTGCTGAGGCTATTCAGGATATTTTTTGGTTCCATATAAATGTTTGGCTTATTTGTTTTAGATCTGTGAAATATGCCATTGGTATTTTAGCAGGGATTGCATTGACTCCATAGATTGCTTTGGGTAGTATGGACGTTTTAATGATGTTAATTCTTCCAATCCATGAACACGATACATACTTCCACTTGTTTGTATCTTCCTGTATTACTTTCTTCAATGTCCTATAATTTTCCAAGTACAGGTCTTTTACCTCCTTAAGTTTATTCCTAGGTACCTTTTGTTGTTGTTACAATAGTAAATGGGATTGTATTTTTTAGTTTCTCTTTCTGAGAATTCATAATTGGTATGTAAAAGTGCCACTGGTTTCTGGATATTAATTTTGCATCCTACTACTCCAAATTCATTTATTAAATCTAGTAGTTTTTTGCAGTGGTTCTCAACCTTCCTAATGCTGCGACCCTTTAATACAGTTCTTCATGTTGTGGTGACCCCCAACCATAAAATTTTCGTTGCTACTTCATAACTGTAATTTTGCTACTGTTATGAATTGTAATGTAAATATCTGATATGCAGGATGTATTTAGGCGATCCCTGTGAAAGGGTTGTTTGACCCCCAAAGAGGTCTCGACCCACAGGTTGAGAACCGCTGCTTTAGGGTTTTCTATGTACAACATCATGTCATCTGCAAATGACAGTTTTACTTTCTCCTTCTCAATTTGATGTCTTTTATTTCTTCTTCTGGTCAGATTGCTGTGGCTGAGACTTCTAATACTACATTGAATAAGAAGGGTGAAGGCAGACATCCTTGTCTTGTTTCTAATCTTAAGGGGAACTTTTGTAGTTTTTGCCCATTGAGTATAAGGTTGGCTATAGGTTTGCCATATTATTATGTTGAGGTAAGATCCCTCTATTCCCACTTTGCTGAGAGCCTTTATCATAAATGGGTGCTGGATTTTATCAAATGCTTTTCTGCATCTATTGATAAGATCATATGATTTTTATCCTTCATTTAGTGATGTATCACATTTATTTATTTGTGAATATTGTACCAACCTTGTATCCCTGAAATAAAGCCTACTCAGTCATTGTTATGATCTTTTAATATATTTCTGGATTTGATTTGCTAATATTTTATTGGGAATTTTAACATCTATGTTCATCAGTAATATTGTCCTATAATTCTTTTTCTTTGTAATGTCTTTATCTGGTTTTGGAATTAGAATAATGTTGGCCTGCCATAGCCAGTTTAGCCCTGTGGTTAGAGTGTTGGCCTGCAGACTGAAGAGTCACAGGTTCAATTCCCAGTCAAGGGCATGTACCTTGGTTGCAGGTTTAATCCCCAGCCCCAGTCGGGGCTTGTGTGGGATGCAGCCAATCAATATGGCTCTCTTACATTGATGTGTCTATCTCTCCCTCATTCTTTTGTTAGATAAATCTCCTCCCCTCATCCCTCCCTTTTATTCTAGCTGAAAATCAATAGAAAAATATCCTTGGGTGAGGATTTAAAAAAAAAATGCTGGGCTCATGAAAAGAGCTTGGAAATTTTCCCTCCTCTTGAATTTTTTGGAATAGTTTGAGGATGATAGGTGATAGTTCTTCCTTGAATGTTGGTAAAATTCTCCTGTGAATCCATACAGTCAAGGACATTTTTTGTTGAGAGTTGTGTTTGTTTTTTTTAAGTTACTGCTTCAATTCCATTATTTGTAATCTGTATATTCAGATTTTCTGATTCTTTCTGATTTAGTTTTGTAAGATTGTATGTTTCTAGGAATTGTCCATTTTGCCAAGGATGTCCAATTTATTAGCATATATTGTTCATAGTATTTTCTTACAATCCTTTGTATTTCTGTGATGTAAGTTGTTACTTCACCTCTTTCATTTATTTTATTCATGTGGGTCCCTTCTTTTTGTTTCTTGATGAGTCTGGCCAAAAGTTCATCAATCTTGTTTATCTTTTCAAAGAACCAACTCTTGGTTTCATTGATTTTTTATATTATTTTTGTTTATTTGTTTCTATGTCATTTATTTCCACTCTGATATTTATATTTATCTCCTACTACTTACTCTGGACTTTTCTTGTTGTTCTTTTTCTATTTCTTTTAGGTATTGGGTTGGATTGTTTACTTGAGCTTTTTCTTGCTTCTTGAGGTAGGCCTATACTCCTATGAATTTCCCTCTAAGGACTGTTTTCGCCATGTACCGTAGATTTTGGGTTGTTGTGTGTTCATTTTCATTTGTTTCCAGGTAATTTTTTATTTCTTTCTTGAATTCATTGGTAACCCATTCATTATTCAATAATGTCGCTATTTAGTCTCCATGTGTTTGAATGTTTTTGAGGGTTTTTTTTATTGTAGTTTATTTCTAGTTGCCATTGTAAGCTGAGAAGGAGCTTGATATGATTTTTATCTTCTTGAATTTGTTAAGACTTATTTTATATCCTAACCTGTGGTCTATCTTTGAGAATGTTTCATGTGCTCTTGAGAAGAAAGTATATTCTGCTGCTTTGGGATTAAATGTTCTGTAAATATTAATGGTTGCTGTTTCCTTGTTGATTTTTTTTTGTCTGGAAGATCTATCTAGTAATGTCAGTGGGGTCGTAAAGTCCCCTGCTCAAACTGTATTGCTGTTGATCTCTCCCTTAAAGTCCACCAAGAGTTTTTTTTATATATTTAGATACTCCTATGTTGGGTGCATACATATTTACTGGGGTTGTATCCTCTTGTTGGATAGGTCCCTTTAGTATTGTGTAGTGTCCTTTTTTTGTCTCTTGTTATGGCCTTTGTTTAAAAGTTTATTTTGTCAGATATGAGTATTGCTTTCTTTTTGTTTTCATTTGCATGGATTTGTTTTTTATCTTTTCACTTTCAGCCTGGGTGAATCTTTTGCTCTGAGGTGGATCTCTTACAGACAGCATATATATATGGGTCATGTTTTCTTATCCATTCAGCTACCCTATGTCTTTTGATGGGAACATTAAATCCATTTACTTTTAAGGTTATTATTAACTAGAGGCCCAGTGCACGAATTTGTGCATGGGTGGAGTCCCTTGGCGTGGCATGTGGGGCTTGGACTGAAACCAGCAGTCCAATGCTGCCTGCCGCTCCTACCTGCCACTCCCATTCATCCCAGCCATGCTGCGCCTGCTGTGGGCTCGCGCCCAGTGGGCCCTGATCAGAAGAGGCTTGTGACGCAGTGGCACTCACCAGCCATGAGCCCTGCATCTGGTGCCCATCAAGAGGGGCGGGGGATGTGATTGGCCCTCCGGGCAGGTGGTGGGATGCCCTTGCTGGCCCAGGATCTGGATCCATCTCACTGATGCTCGCGCCGGTTGTCGGGAGACACCTGGTGGCCGCTTTTATATCGTTTCTTCCTTGTGGAGTGTCTAGAGAGGGGAAGCTGCCGTGGTCCTGGAGGCCGACTTCCAGGAGGCTAACAGCACTGTCGGGATCATGCCAGCAGCACTGGTCTGTCGATGCCTGGCCTGTTCTCTGGAGATTGGACCTGCAGGACTACTGAGGGAGTGAGTGGCTGCCACCAGGCTGGTGGGCCACTGGGACAGGTTGGTCAGCTGAGCGGCACTCCCACTGTGGGAGTGCACTGACCATCAGAGGGCAGCTTCTACATTGAGCATCTGCCCCCTGCTGGTCAGTATGCATCATAGTTGTTTGGTCATTCTGTTTCTTAGGCTTAACCTATACAATAAAGAGGGAATATGCAAATTGACCATCACTCCGCCACAAAGATGGTGGTGCCCCCAGCAGAAGCAGGGGGATTCCATAGTACAAGATGGCTGCGCCCACAGTGGAGGTGGGGTTTCCATAACACAAGATGGCTGCACCCACAGTGGAGGCCGAGTTCCAGTAATGAGCCTTAATGACCAATCAGCAGGGATCTGAGGCTACGCCACCCCCAAACCCCCCCTGTGGGGTTTGACAGGGGACCTCAGATCACTACCCCACCCTGGCACCAGGCCAGGGGACCTGAGGCTGTGCCCCCTCGCATGGCAGGGCTTGACAGGGGACCTCAAGGTGCTCCCCCCACCCGGTAGGGCTTGGCAGGGGACCTCAGGCTGTGACCCCCATCCCAGCACTGGCCGGGGGACCTAAGGTCACCCCCCCGCCTGGCAGGGGTTGACAGGGGACCTCAGGCTGTGCCCCCACCTGGCGGGGATTGATGGGGGACCTGAGGCTGTGCCCCTCTCCCAGTGCTGAGCCGGAGGACCTGAGGCTGTGCCCCCCACCTGGTGGGGCTTGATGGGGAATCTCAGACCATGCCCCCGGCCCCATGGGGCATGATAGGGGATCTCAGGTCACGTCCCCCACCTGGCAGGGCTTGACAAGGGTGGGACCGCCGGTTCTGGATCTAGCCCAATGCGGATGGGCCCGGCCAGGTCTGGGTCTCGTGTGATTTTGAGGCACATGTGGGTGGGCGGGGACTTGACTCTGGGTCCCATGGTGCACCCCAGACTCTGACAGGAGGAAGATTTTCATATGCATATTACTAATTTTCTTTCATCTCAGACACTTCTATTATAGAGAAAGGGCAAATAGCAATATTAATATATTTCCTCTAATTAATCCCCTTTTAATGTGCATGAATTTCATGCACCGGGCCACTAGTGTGTGTGTGTGTGTGTGTGTGTGTGTGTGTGTATTAGAGGCTTGGTGCATGAAATTCGTTCACTCGTGGGGTGGGGGGCCTCAGTTCAGCTTGTGCCCTCTCTTAGTCCAGGAGCCCTAGGAGGATGTCTGATTGATGGTTTAGGCCTGCTCCCCATTGGGCCTAAACTATTAGTCAGACATCCTTAGAGGCTCCTGCCACCACCGCTGTACTCACCAGACATGAGCCCAGCTCAGGGTTTCTGACTGAGCGGTGCTCCCCCTGTGGGAGTGCACTGACCACCAGGGAGCAGGTCCTGCGTTGAGCATCTGCCCCCTGGTGGTCAGTATGCGTCATAGTGACCGGTTGTTCCACTGTTTGGTCGATTTGCATATTAGCCTTTTATTATATAAGATCTTTTATTTCTAGAAGTTCCACTTTGCTATTTTCTTTTTTTATTTTATATATTTTTATTTATTTCAGAGAGAAAGGGAGAGGGAAAGAGAGATAAAAGCATCAATGATGAGAGAGAATCATTGATTGGCTGCCTCCTGAATGCCCCCGACTGGGATCAAGCCAGCAATCCAGGCATATGCCTTTGACTGGAATCGAACCCTGGACCCTTCAGTCCACAGGTCGACTCTCCACCACTGAGCCAAACCAGCTAGGGCGCACTTTGTTCTTTTCTATATCTTCTATTTATCTTTTTATTATGTTCATGCTTTCCTTTATGTTCCTCAAAATATTTATAATAGCTGGCTAAAATTCTTGTCTGCTTTCGATCATTATTGTTTTTTTTTAAGTCTATTATATTTCCTGATTTTGAGTCCCACTTTCCTGCTTCTTCCCAGTAATTGCTAAGTGTCTAATTTTTTTATTCTTTTAAAGAGCTGCTTTACTTGGAAGACAGTTAAGTTGCCTACAGATCAGCTTTCAAGACTTGAATTTAAGTTGGTTTGGACTTACGGTGGCCTTTAATCTAGGGCTATTTAGCCTTAATATCAAGGCATGGCCCTTCTGGGTCTCCATTAACTGTACCAGATGTTCAAGAAGGTCTCATTACTGTGTGCAATCAGAACTCTACCATCTCTCAATTCTTTGTTAGTGCTGGGACTTGTTTAGCCTATAGCTTCCTAGTAGTTTGTTCTGTTCTCAGTAATTGTTCTTTAACCAACCAGTTGAAATCTCATTCTAAGTATGCAGGGCACAGCGTTCAGCTAGAGACTCAATGAGACCCCATGCACATGTTTGGGGCTCTTTATCTGGGTAATGCCCTTCTCTCTAATACACTGGCCCACAAAATCCAGCCACTACAGCCTCCCTCATCCCTCATCTGTTTCCCCAACTCAGTGAGACCACCATGCTCTGTTTAGAATCCCCTTCCATACTGTGTATGATCCAGGAAGTTTCTCTAGGCAGAAAGTCAGGGACATACATATTAGGGCTCTCTCCCTTTGTTTCCCTTCTCTCAGTGACCAAAATTCTGCATTGCCAGGTGTCCAATGTTTGCAAACAGATGTCTCATAGACTTTGTCCAGTTCTTTATTTACAATGAAGAAAAGCACCCAGGACCGAAGCTTTGCTCACAGCCCCGGCTTCATCCAGAAGGATGTTCAGTCTAACTAGCATATTATGCTTTTATTATTATAGATAGGTACTTATTTATTGCCCCCCCTTTTTTTGGTCAATCCTCACCAGAGAATATTTTTCCATTCATTTTTAGAGAGAGTGAAAGGGAGGAGAAGGAGGAGGAGAGAGAGGGGGAGAGAGAGAGAGAGAGAGAGAGAGAGAGAAACAACGATATAAGAGAGATACATTGATTGGTTGCCTCCCACACAGGCCCTGACCAGGCCGGGGATCAAGCCTGCAACCTAGGAATGTGCCTTTGACTGGAATGGAACCCAGGACCCTCCAGTCCGCAGGCCAGTGCTCTATCCATTGAGCCAAACTGGATAGGGCTTATTGCCATTTTTATTCTTTCTGCCTATGTTTCTCTATATATAGTTCTTATTATTATTACAGCAGTCCCTTTAACATTTCTTGCAATGCTGGTCTGGTAGTAATGAACTCCTTTAGCTATTTTTTTTTGTCTTGGAAGCTCTTTATTTCACCTTCAATTTTAAGTGATAGAGTAGTCTTGATTTCAGATCACTGCTTTTCATTACATTGAGTACTTCATGCCATTCCCTTCAGACCTGTAGTGTTTCTGTTGAGAAATCAGCTGTCAGCCTTATGGGAACAGCCTTATGGAAACTGCCTTCCAGCAGCACCTGCCTCTCTTGTGCTGCTTTTAAGATTCTGTCTTTGTGTTTAACATTTGCTCTTCTAATTATGATATGTCTTGGTGTGAGTCTCTTAGGGTTCATCTTCATTGGGACTCTCAGTGCTTCCAAAACTTGTGTGACTTTTTTCTACACCTGGTTAGGGAAGTTTTCTGTCATTACTTCTTCAAACAGGTTCTCTACCCCTTGATCACTTTCTTCTTCTGCTACCCCTATGTTGTGGATGTTGTTATGTTTCATGTTCATATTATATTACTTGAACATTATGCTTTCAAATTATTCCAGCTACTGCAGTCACCTTGAATCTGCCCCCAAACTTTTAAATTTAATTTTGGTTAATTCTCACCTGAGGATATTTTTTCCCATTGATTTTTAGAGAGAGTGTAAGGGAGGAGGGAGAGAGAGAGAAACATCTATGTAAGAGAGACACATCAATTGGTTGCCTTCTTCACATGCTCTGACCCAGGCTGGAGATCGATCCTGCCACCCAGTTAGATGCCCTTGACTGGGAATCAAACCCTCCAATCTTTGGTCTGCGGGCCGATGTTTCATCCACTGAGCCACACTGGCCAGGGCTGCCTTCAAACTTTTAAAAACTATACCAATAAGCAAGAAGAAAAAAATAAGAATTACCCTGACTCCCATCTTCCAAAGATAACCACTGTTAAAGCCCAGTTTTGGTCTCTATCCTCCAGTTATTTTCTATGCCTGCATATTCATTTTGTAACAAAATTTTATTGTATTATACATGCTGTTTTATAATTGGCTTCTTTTAATTAAAATATCTTTTCACCTCAATTAAGATTTTCCTATACCAGTGATAGTCATCGTCCTTTGTGTTTGGAGAACTCTTTTAAGTCCTCTAAGTTTTGGCAGCATGTTTAAGAAATCAAAGACACCAGCTGCTAAGTATAACAATGGCTTTCACCATTAAAACATGTTTGCCTGATCCCCCTTTACAACCTGTCTTCACTTGAGTAGAGCTTTTTTACTGCCCCCATTGTGCACTCTTTATCCTCAAAAAGCAAAGCTGAGCACATTCCCCTAAATATTTTGGGCTTTTCTAAGCATTTTAGCTCTTCCTTACAGCAAAATGCCCACTGTGCTGCATTGCATAATCAATCCACTCAGCTCAGTATTCTGATCCTATGAGAGCATGTATTCTGGGGGCACTAAAATCATGGCTATCGATTGAGATTTTGGGGCACATAGATTTGATAGATCTGTGTGTGGCTGCCATTCTACACCATAGTTTTTAGTGGTACCTTTCCAGTATCTGCCTGTGCCATTACTTGTAAACCACTTCCCTAGCACATTAAATGTATCTTTAGATGCTCTGCTTTTTCACAATTAGAAAGTCATGTAAAAGAAACCCTTGTTAAATCTTTACATCCACCAGAGGTTACAGTGAACTAGATTCCTCTTTTCTTCAGCTCAAAGTATATTTAAATTTTGTTATCAGTCTAGCTGGTTTGGTTCAGTGGAGAGAACCTTGGCCTGTGGACTGAAGGGTCCTGGGTTCGATACTGGTCAAGGGCACATGCCCTGGTTGCAGACTCCATCCTCAGTAGGGGACATGCAGGAAGCAGCCAATCAATGGTTCTCTCTCATCATTGATGTTTCTATCTCTCTCTCTCCCTCTCCCTTCCTCTCTGAAATTTTTGTTATCAGTTAGCTTTTATTTTAGAGCCATTATAGAGCAACCACCCCAACATGTATTGGCTTAAAACTTAGCTCACAATCCTAGGGTGACTCAGCTGAACTCTCTTGGGCTCCCCTGAGTCTGAGGTGGGCTGGCTGAGGCTGGTGCTTAGATGGCCTTACTTGCTTGTGTGGCAAGTGGCATGTTGCTGCCCAGGGCAACAGAGATATCTAGGTCACACACCTCTACTCAAAGTTTGCCCCACTTTTTTCACTGCTGTGGTGAGGACAGGACTCCCATAGGCAGCAAGAAGTCAAGTCCCAGTGTACAAGCACATTTTCAGCCTCTGTTTGCATCCTTTTTTACTAATATCCTGTTGTCTAAAGAGGATCCCAAGGCCAGCCCAGAGTCAGCTCGACCCGAGGGCTTGGAGAGAGGGAGGGGAATAAATTGGGTCCATTTTTTTGCAATCTACCACAGCCAATATTTGAAATTTCTGGGCTCATTGAAAAACAAAGTTTGGCTCATCTGGATCCCCTTCATCACATTGCAGTCATGGGCAGGCCCATCCCAGCATGACAAGGTCTCAACCATCTGCAGAATGCAGCCCCTCACCCACTCCTCCCCTCCACCGGCTGCATTTCCTGCTCAGCCCCCACACACATACATTTGTGCCTCTAGGCATACAGCCTTGAAGAGTCGTAGCATAAACTTGAAGTGAAATTGCCCACTTTAAAGTTACATATACTTTGAAAACATTTTTAAAATTATTTTAAAAACTACTTTTACTTGAGCAAAATATAAGGGGTGGGTTTTAAATGCCATTTAGTTCCACCAGACTTCAGTAGCCCACTGTGGGCACACACACCCCAACACAACTGAGGCAGTAGAATGAGTCTGTCTTCATACTTTTATTTGGGCAATTCCCCAGCAGCAGTAGTTTTGGAAAGAGACTCCCCTCATCTAGTTATTCAGAAGACACTTACTGAGAAGCTACTGTCAGCCAGTCACTCTGCTAAGTGGGGAGGCAAACATGACCAGTAAACACACAGGCCCAGTCCTCCAGGAGCACATTGTTTGGCCAAGGAGTCTGACATGGCTCTCTAATCACCACATAGTGCAATGCAGTCCACGCCTGCGGACTGAGTAAGGCCATAGGAACACAGAAGAGAAGGGATTCATTCTGCCTTCTTCAGCGGTGGAAAGCATATGGAATACTCATATAGCCTCCTGCACTTGGGCAAGTTACTCCATCTTTCTCTCCCAGGTTCTTCAAATGTAAAATGTGTACAATAACAGTGCCCACCTGTGGTTACAGTGAGGAGCCTATGAAATCAAAGTTTAGAACAGTACTTGGCACAGAAAAATGTTTTGCTAACTTGTTGAGTTGAATTATTTTAGCTATCAGAATTTCTCTCATATTCTTCCCCCTATCTGGGCTCTGGGAAGTGTGGGCGTCAGAATCACTTCTTTGTGCTGTCAGTTGTGGTATAGAAATATGAAGTACATGGTCCTTCAATACTTTTACCAGGCCTTTAAGGATAAGGAATATGAACTGGCAAGCACACTTCAGAGCATATTCAGAATCAGGATAGAATTCTAATCTAGCACTTGACTATCATCAAAGAAAATTTTCTACAGTCATCGAACAAATTCTTGCTGATTGCAAAACAATCAGCAAGCTACCAATTTGTGTGAACTACCAGAGGTAAAAAAAAGACATAATCTCTGTCTTAAATATGTTTTTTTAATTGGTTTTTTTTAGAGAGAGAGAGGAAGGGAGAGGGAGAGAGAGAAAGACATCAGTCAACTGCCTCCTGCCTGCCCTCTACTGAGGATGGAGCCCACAACCTGGCATGTGCCCTGATCTGGAATTGAACCTGTGACCTCTTGATGCATGGGACTACACTCAACCAACTGAACCACTCTAGCCAGCGTGACATAGTCTTTGTCCTGTAGTGTACTAGCCTATTGGGGAAACAAACATAACAGCCAGCAATTATGATACTGTTTGGCTGGCACAGAGGAGGGAGCAATTAAGTTGGCCTCAGAGGAGGTGACACTAACTGAGCTTTGTAAGTTCTATCCCAGTTAGTATGTTGATCTCTTTGGGGGACATTAATGTATATGGACATCAGAATTCCACTTAATATATTTGACATCTAATTTGACAAAAGGCACTTCTTGCTGTGGGTGTACAAGGTGCCTCCAAGATACTGCCTCAAAGCAATTTAGAAACTCAGAGAATCTATTTGATAGACTAAGTGGCCAATATTATCCCATTCTGTACATCAAGACAGCAATGACATTGAGAAGCATGTGGTTCATTCCTTCACAGTGGAATCAGATCAGGTGCCGGGTTTTAGATATCAGGAATATTTTGGAGTTCTTTGTGCCATCCCTAGCTCTTAGTTCTCCCTCCAATAGCCCCGCAGATTTAAAATGGATGTTGTTGGCATACAGGGGATGTTTTTAATGAAATAATTGCCTGTTTATTTCTTGGAACTGTAAACAGCTTAAAAGAACAAGGACGTCTATCTTGTTGGCGTTTACTGTTTATATTGGAAAATTAAGGTCTTACAAAGACACAATTCAGTGAACCAATTAAGTCTTGTTTGTTGAACTCATGCAAAATATATGGCAATAATTCTGAAAGCTACTATTAATTTTAAAAATAGACAATGAAATCCAGACTTGAGTACTTAAAAAGAAAAAGACCAGGCCCAACTTCTTCATAATGCTACATGTTTCCATTTCATTTTCAAGTTTCATCTCTAGCCAGTGCTGTTTTGGGTGTCAAATTATATTCTTAATAAATGAAGAATATTTATAAAAAATATCTTCAATGGTCTAAATGTTTGTGTCTTCCTAAAATTCAAATGTTGAAATCCTAACCCCTAAAGATGAAGGTATTAGGAGGTAGGGCCTTTGGGGGTTGATCAGGTCATAAGGCAGAGCCCTCATGAAGACCCCACAGAGCCCCTTCTACTATGTGAGGACACAGCAAGGCATCTTCAGCTATGAAGCAGAAGAGGGCCTTCACCAGAACATGACCATGCTGGTGCCTTGATCTTGAATAGCCTCCAGGACTGCGAACAGCTTTTGTTGGTTATAAAATACCCAGTCTGTGGTGTTTTGTTATAGCAGCCCAAACACCCTAAGACAATCTCAATGGGTTAGATTTGATCAAGTAATTATTAGTCTTTCTCTTGGTGACATATAACCTCCTTCTTGTCAGCTTCTAGGAGAGGAATTGATTTAATCAGGACTTTGCAGATTCAAGGTCTGTGGTAGGCCTATTGGCTCATTCCTAGTCCTAGGACAGTGATGGTGAACCTATGACATGCGTGTCAGAGGTGACACATGAACTCATTTTTTTGGTTGATTTTTCTTTGTTAAATGGCATTTAAATATATAAAATAAATATCAAAAATATAAGTCTTTGTTTTACTATGGTTGCAAATATCAAAAAATTTCTATATGTGACATGGCACCAGAGTTAAGTTAGGGTTTTTCAAAATGCTGACACGCCGAGCTCAAAAGGTTCGCCATCACTGGTGACTGGTGGTGAACTTGGTGCTCCTGCTTGTGTTATGGCCAAGGAGATGGAGATCTGTCTAGGGAATATTTATTTGAAGGCCCAAGATAATAGATAGTGGTTCTTATCCTTTCAGGGGGTATGTATCACTTTAATAATGTGAAAAGATTGTGGAAACATTCTTTAGAAAAATGTACATGCACACACACACACACATACACACACACACACACACGCACAACATTTGGCATATAATCTTTAGGGGATTCCCAGTACACCTGAATCCAACTCACTCACCCCAAGAAAGCTGTCTGTAGGTTATAAATGGGCCCCTGGCATCAGACTTCACTGACACATGGGCTTGACTGGTCATTTTTTCATTCTGTGGAGTATTTGGAGCTCTTGTATGTAACAGACTGGAGCTAAGTGTTTCTGTTGGATTGCGCTAGGATGTAACTCCTGATATAAAGAACTAACCAGGTATTGGAATAAAGGTGAAACCATTTGTCTACACCCTGATCTTTATGTGGTTGGTCACAAATCTTCTGCTCTATGGGAGGGCAGGCAGGGGGCCCTCCTGTACCCCCTTCTTAGAAAGGTAAGAGCTCGTAGACATGCAATGTATGACAATCTCTATCTTCTAGGAGCATCCTGCTTCCACCCCATCTCTTTAGAACCAGGGACCCTAGACTGGACTGGACTAAGACTTTTGTGCTTAGTACATTGGGGATAAGTGATTTCAGAAGAAATTATATAGGACCCTATCTACTTTGTGTACTGGGAAGTTATCTCCAACAGTCCCTTTTTAAAAATATGTATATATTTATTGATTTCAGAGAGAAAGAGAGATGGAGAGATAGAAACATAAATTATGAGAGAGAATCATGGATCGGCTGCCTCCTGAATACCCCCTACTGGGGATTGAGCCTGCAACCCAGACATGTGCTCTTGATCAGAATTGAACCTGGGACCTTTCAGTCCACAGGCTGACACTCTATACCAGCTGTTCTCAACCTGTGGGTCGCAACCCCTTTGGCGGTCGAACAACCCTTTCACAGGGGTCGCCTAAGACCATCCTGCATATCAGATATTTACATTACGATCAATAACAGTAGCAACATTACAGTTATGAAGTAGCAACAAAAATAATTTTATGGTTGGGTCACAACATGAGGAACTGTATTTAAAGGGCCAGAAGGTTGAGAACCACTGCTCTATACACTGAGCCAAACTGACCAAGACTCCAACAGTCCCTTTTTGTCCACCCATCTGCTTGAATCAAGTTTCTGTCAGCCTCTGGAACTGGTATTTATTCCCTGCTCTGAAACTGAGCTCCACATTGGCTTTCTGCTGAGGGAGTGCAGCCTTTGGTTGTCTGTTGTTGATTAGCAAGAGTTCTTTTGTCACTGTTGTTAATGCAGATTTTCCAATAGACATTATCTTTGAGGCTAAAAATAAACCCGTCAGCACCAGTCCCCTCTTTATGAAAGTGTGAAAGACAAAGTACACCCGTCAATTATGGATATAATTTTATTCAGGCTGTTGCAGTAGGGAGAACATTTATTAATGGGAAATGTCTTAAAGAAAAGGAAGGAAGCCTAAGTTTATAGAAGCAGGTAAAGAAGGGAGTCATTCACAAGTCTTATGGGAATCATGAGGAAGTATGGAGGTAGGTCTTATCTCAGAACGTGGGCAGGCTAGGGTGTCCTTTGTGGTTGGTCATTAGCTGTTTCTTGGAGTTCAAAAGGGTGAAGGGATTTCTTAAACAAAACTGATTTCAGGGAGCACAGGGCTCAGATAAAGTTTAACATTGTCAAAAGCCATATCTTCTTTGACTTTTAAAAGCACATTGAAAGAAGTTGTTTTTGTAAGGTTCGGTATGAGATTACCGAAAAAGTTCTGGTATCTTGACTGTCTGACCTATAAAAGACACTTAAACTATCTCTTCATTTAATGTAGATAAAGAAAAACAAGTGGCCCTAGCTGGTTTGGCTCAGTGGATAGAGTGTTGGCCTGCAGACTAAAAGCTTCCCTCTCCCCCTCATTTGATTCCAGTCAAGGGCACCTGCCCGGGCTATGGGCTTGATCCCCAAAAGGGGGCGTGCAGAAGGCAGCTAATCAATGATTCTCTCTCATCATTGATGTTTCTATTTCTCTCTCCCTCTCCCTTCCTCTCTGAAATCAATAAAAATATATTTTTTAAAAAAAAGAAAAACAAATGGCCTATACGACTAAAGCTTAAGAAAGGGAAAAATCCTTTTCTCTCTGAAATAAAACAAAATATATTTTTAAAAAGAAACAAAGCTATTATTACTTTCCTAGAAACCTAGAGAGCCTGTGGAACAATTTTTCATTTGGGCCCATCATTGAAACTCTGTGACTTACAGAAATGAATGTAACATGTATTTTCTGAGCACCTGATATGTGCCAGGCATGGATATAGGCACTAAAAGTTCAGCACTCAATGCAACAGTCCCAAACTTCTCCCCTCGTGGACCTCCTTGCTGTGGAGGAAGAGAGGGTGGCAAGGGGGAGAGAGCCAGGGGAGCGAGTGGTGCAGTTTTCAGGGTGGTCAGAGGAGCTTCAGTAAGAGGGTGTCCTGAGAAGAAACTGACCCCACAGAACATTCTGGTGGAGGGAAGAGTACACTGTGAAGGCCTGAGATGGGAACTTGCCAGATGTTTTCAAGGAAGAGCGAGGAGGTCAGAGTGGCTAGCGTGCCAAGTAGTAGGGCAAGGAGTAGGGGCTGAGGTCAGGAGTTGTGGGGAGCAGAGGGTGGAGGGTGTGAGGTCATTGTAATGACTGTGGCTTTTACTGAGGGTGAGATGGGAAGCTACTAGATGGTTTTCAGCAGAGGCGTAGCATTGTCTAACTTATGTTTTCAAAGGATCCTCCAGCTAACGTTCAGTCTAAGGGGACCGAAGCAGGGCAACAGGGAAGAGGCTGTCGCACTCATTTGAGAGGACGAGGGCTTGGATCAAGATGGTCATGGCAAGTGTGGTGGATGTGAGATACGCTGCTCAGCTCCCTTCAGGAATGAAAGACCTATTCCTCCAGCTAACGGCTTTTGACTGTCAGCCCTGCTCAAAAATTGCCTCCTCTGAAGAGAGCTGTCTTGCCCAGTGGCATTCCTCCTCCTCAGGGCAGCCTGTATGCAGGGACCTGTTGGTGAGAGTATGGAGACCTGACCTCACCTCAGCTCAGAACATCTCCTATGGGCCATCCCAGCTCAGAGCTCCCCCTGGAGTCAGTGCAGGCCTTCCGCTGGGGCGGCATCACCGTCCAAGCCTGTTTCTTCCCTTGCTCAGGCATCCACCCCGGGAGTGATAATCTTCCTGCCCCTTAGCTCCAGCGCAGAAGCAGCCTCAGGGAACACCACCTGTGACATACGGTGCTGAGCACTGGTCAGCTTCTGAACATATTTTGAAGATAAAACCAAATGAATTTGCTGATGGATTAGAGGTGATGTTAAAAGGAAAAAAAAAAATCAATGCTGAAACACCAAGATTTTTGTCCTAAACAAATGGAAGGATGGCATCACTATTAACTGATATGAGAAAAACCATGGGAAAGGCAGGTTTTGAAGTGATGGAGGGAAGGTAGGGAATATATCAGGAATAAAAATATGCTGTTAATATTCAGGCAGGTAAAAGGTCAAATTCCATTTCTAGGAAGTACATTCTTTGAATACTCCCAACACTGCAGTTTTAGATCGAATCTGCTGTAGCGAACATTTCATTTAATTTGAGAAACAACAGAGTAATTAAACATAGAATATGTGAATACATATGCCAGTCACTCCCCAGTGGTTGCTAGTTCACAGAGACATAGAGAGTCTGAGTGGTTTTAGAAGGGAACAAAGCCAGACACTGGCACATCCATCAGGATATGTACCAAGAAGTGGTTTTTTCTACAAGGTCTTTATAATCCACAATACAGTAACGGCTCCCATGAGATGTTGAGAAGAAGTAAAACTGCTTACAGACTGCATGTACCACACGCCTGGAGGGGAATCCCAAGGCAACGTGGGTGCAGTCACAATCATAGGACACCGCCTGGTGCAGGTACAGTGCTGAGAAAGCTCACAGTAGAGAGCGCGCTCACTGTGGGGAACAGTAGTCGGGCGAGAACCTTGGGCTGACAGAAGAGCAAGGAGTAGGTAGGAAGGCTGCGGAAGGGTGTTTCTAG
Source organism: Myotis yumanensis (assembly GCF_028538775.1). Lineage (NCBI taxonomy): Eukaryota > Metazoa > Chordata > Mammalia > Chiroptera > Vespertilionidae > Myotis > Myotis yumanensis. The sequence continues at coordinate 125,195,412 of NW_027223754.1, read as the reverse complement.
AGCAGTGGTCGGCAAACTCATTAGTCAACAGAGCCAAATATCAACAGTACAATGATTGAAATTTCTTTTGAGAGCCAAATTTTTAAAACTTAAACTATATAGGTAGGTACATTGTTATTAACTTAATTAGGGTACTCCTAAGGCTTAGGAAAAGCCACACTCAAGGGGTCAAAGAGCCGCATGTGGCTCGAGAGCTGCAGTTTGCCAACCACAGTTCTAGAGGAAGGAGGAAGGTGAGAGCAGGCCCGGAAGTGGGGATGGATAAGACAGAGTCTGGGAACAGTTGGGATGAGTTTGCCGCCAAGCAAATTACGTCGGTTGGGCAAAGTGGGGCAAGTTTTAACGACCAGTCCAGGAGTTGGGATTTTACCTTTGAGATTACCAAGGGAACAGAAGACATCTCAACACCTTCAAGGAGCCGCTGTGCATTGTGGATCCCCAAAGCAGAATGGGCAGTGTTTCCCAAACTTATTTGACAGTAGAGACTTTTTTTCCATGACACCACCTATACCTTCTTTGCAAAGATTTGTTTTATAGACACAATGAGGCAGTGGACACTCAGCATTGGAGTGTGCTGGGAAAACTAGTGACTCAGAGGTCCCCAAAAGACAGACCTTTAAAGGGCATGAACAGTGCGCTGGGTGGGGTGCAAGCAGCGTCGGTTTATTCTCCTCCTCCCACAGTTCATTCCCACTGGAAGCAGCACTTTATGGGTCACTTGGAAGGAGACTTGTTTTCTGGGACCTTCTTTGCCTTCTTTCATGATGATAAATCCGCTACACTTTTCATCATGTGATTCTCATATCCTTGCAAAATCTCTTCCTGGCTTGGCATCGTACTGCACTTAGTTCGAGCAATGGGCTGTATTGCCTGCTCTTCAGCAGGCAGTGGGCACTCTCTCTGGTCATTGTCAGATGCCAGGAGGCAGCTATAAGACAAGCAGGAAGGAACCGGTCTGGTCCCATCACAGCAGCCCCAAGCCACGAAGGCCCTGTCGGCAGCCCCATTCTGCCAGTCCTCATTGTGCCTGACTTTCCATGTCTTTGCTGTCTTCTCTTTGGATTCTCATTTCCTTACTCTTGTGTCCCCAAAACTAGGTCACTGGGTAATTGGACTTAACTTTCATCTTCCCTTCATTCTGTTTTAAAAAAGATCTGAAAATAGCCTGTTTGTTTTTCCAGTGGGGCCTGTAGCAAGCCCTCCCAGGGGTTCCCACCCAAGAGCGGTCTCACACTCCCAGCCTCTACCAGGGAGCACTTTGGAAATGTTTGGAGGCATTTTGTGTATGTTGGGGAGGTGTCGTCATGCGGTGGTGGTGGTGGTGGTGGTGGGAAACAGGTGATGGCACTGCTGTTGTGTCGTGGGCAGGGGCTAGGGATACAAGGCATCTGGCTGTGTGGGCAACAGCCCAACATGAAGAAGAGTGGCCCCGCCCCAAATGCCAGTGCCCAGTGGGAACCACAATGTTGCCTAAACTCCAATTGTTCGAGTAGCTTTTTGATAATTTTCAATATCTGTGCCATCACAAGTTTAATATTTTTTCTTTGCATTAACTCACTTTTAAATAATTCCTTTACTCTAAGCCATAGTATGTTTTAAATAACGGGTCAATATTGTTATTTCTATATTTTATAGTATATGTAAGCATAAATCCCTAACACCTTATATAAAATATTTTTCATTAGTGATTCACATAGGAAGTTTGGGAACCTGGGTCCTTCTCATGGCCACATACCCTGCTGGGTTTTCAATGGGAACACCAGCCTTACACACATTTTCTCTTCGGAACTCTGAAGGTATAGACAAGGCCACCTGATAGACTCCTTAGCGCGGGCCTGATAAGGGCAAAGCCCACCTATTTAAGGTCCTTGGCTTAAGGGCATTTGTTTTACACACAGACGGCTGTTGCACTTGACCCAAGCCAGCTGTCTCTCTGTCTCTCTGCTGGTTGCAATGTCAGAGGGTTAAAGTTAGGCTCACTTGGCATTTGCCTCCCTGGACTGTAGGCTCCGCGAGGGCAGGCCTGTGTCTTGTGCCCCAACCTTTCCAACCGCAAAGTCTGGCCCATGCTTCGTGGTTACTGAACGTCTCCGTGAATGAAGGAAAGCACCCGGGCCACTGAGTCAAACGAGTCTCTCGCACATGTTGCTTGGGCCAGTTCTGTGACTTCTCTACGCTGCACTTTCCTTACCTCTGAAAGTAGGGATAATAGTACCAACCTCGCAGCACTGCTATGAAGGGTCAATAGGATATTTGAAAGTGCTTAGAACAATGCCAGGCATAGAATGAATGTTATAGAAACATTTGATGATGAATGGATGGTGCCAATCTTGTACATGGTCTTCAACATTTGGTGAAAGAGTGAATGGAGATGCTGGGCTGCAGGCTCCTGCACTACACATCCCTGGTGTCCCGTGTTCCCAGGGGCGGCTGCGGATGCTGAGAGAACTTTCCAGGCTTTGGGCGGTTCCTGCCACAGTTCTTGGTACAGAAAGAGTTCTTCCCTAGCAGATAGCCTAGGCAGTGGTTGGCAAACTGCGGCTCGAGAGCCACATGCGGCTCTTTGGTCCCTTGAGTGTGGCTCTTCCACAAAATACCACGTGCGGGCACGCATGTACAGTGCGATTAAAACTTCGTGGCCCATGTGCAGAAGTCGGTATTTTGTGGAAGAGCCACACTCAAGGGGCCCTCTTGGTATTTAGTTAAGGCAATGCTAGAACACATCCAGTTAACTGAACTCCTGCTCCACCTCAGCTGATGGACTTGGCAGGAACATGGCTTTTGCAGGCAATGAGCCTAGAGAGGTGGGGAGGGGGCAACGGAGAGGGAGCAGCATCTCTGAGCCAGGTGACTGGAAGGTGACTGAAGTGTGTCATGTCATGTCATTTAATCCTCGGACAATGTTAGGAGCCAGGGTTTGGGCCTTATTTCCCAGGGCAGAAAACTGATGCTCAAGCCAGTTAACTAATTCAGCCAAGGCTGTTCACTAAAATACATAGCAGTGCCAAAATTTGAACACAGGCCCATCAGAGTGATCTTTTTATTTTTTTTAACGTATTTTTTATTGATTTCAGAGAGGAAGGAAGAGGGAGAGATAAAGAAACATAATGAGAAAGAATAATTGATCAACTGCCTTCTGTACACCATACAGTGGAGATTGAGCCTGAAACCCAGGCATGTGCCCTGACTGGGAATCTCATGAGTGGAGGCTTAACCACTGAGCCACGTCGGGCCAGGCCAGAGTGGTCTTTAGAAACCCCTGAGGCACTGCCAAGAGCCTCTAAATGGCTATGTCAGCTTCAGACCAAAATGTTCCCGGCCCACCTGCTGGGTTTTTGCTGTCAGCACCTCTCTCCCCTCATATTACAGAGAATAGTGAGTGGCAGTCACAAAACGGAGCAGCGTGTTCACCCATCTTCACTCATTGCTAGCGTCCAGTGGCACACTGACATTGGAAGGATTCTCATTCATTCATACCAGCTGGCTGCTGTCTTTTATTTATTTTTTTTATTTGACAATCTAAGGGAAAGAGGTAGGTGCCCCTGATAAATAGTCAGGCACTGCATGTTTTAAAAATTCTTGCGGCACACCGGTTGGAAATCGCTGAAAAAGATGCTCTTCAATAGCTCCTGCTTGCCACCGGCCAACAAGCCATGAGAAATAGCACAGCAAAGTGAGGTTGAAGTTATTGCCCCCTGGGATTTGGTCAAAGCCAAGATAATCCCGGTTTTTGAATGGGGTATTTGTCTTATTGGCCGAAGGAAAAGAGCTCCATTCATAACCTTCTCCTGATAGCCTTTTGCATGCAGCCAGGTTCTCCGGGAAGAGGCCTGTTCCCCTTCTCTGAGCAGGGGATCCCACGTCCCATTTCTGACAACACTGATTTTAGATAGACAGTTTAAATTTCCTTTCTCCCACAGTTATGGAGGCTGTCCTAAGAGGATGTGTCTGGAGCTGACTTTGGCCACAGAGCATTCTGGGGAGTATTCTGACTTGAGCCAAGCGAAATCTGAGCTCCTTCCTGACTTCACTGAAGAACCCTCTTTGCTAGCCCCACCCCAAAGCAGACTTCAAAACTATTTCCAAAGTGGAATGCCATTAGCCTCCTCTACCCTCTGAGGAATAATCCTCTGCCCTTTAAAGATGACTGTGACTGCATCCCCCCTTCCAAACAGCGACCTTTTTCCTCAGCTGGAAAATGGACTATCATCCGAATTTAATTCCAACAAAAATTATGTGCAGTTGCTGTTGGTCAACCCAAAGTTTGGGCTCTTAATTAAAAATCTGAGGAATTCCCTTCCCGGCCACATTGTCTCTGAGCTAAATAGCTCTCTGACCACGGGCCAGGCTCTATGACAGGGCTTGCTTGGGCAATCACGGCCCCAGGAGTCAAGGTTTAATGGTGAGTGTTTCATTACAACCCACCTGTGTTGTACTGAACTAACTGCTGGAGTCTCCAGGCACAGTCGGTACCTGTGAGAACCTCTTCCCTCCACATCCAGGCTGTGGTTGTCCCACATCAAGACACCATGGTTTCCTCTTTTTTCTCCAGCCTCTACATCTCACTTTGCCACCTCAAACTTTCCTGCTCTTACCTGATTCATCTATTCATTCATTTAAAAAACAATTGTTACAGTACCTCCTATGTGCCAAGCATGGGGGAGGGATATCACAGTGAACAAAACAAGCATTGGTCCTGCCTCCTGGAGCCGAGAAGATAGTGAAAAGTTACAGGCGTGATAAGAAGGAAAGGATCAGTGAGCCAAGAGAGCAAACTGAAAGGAGACCCCCCTCTCCTGGGGGCTACAGGTTCCTGTGAGGGCAGTCTGGTTCCCCAGCCAGGCTCCACTGCCTCAGGCCTGGCCCTGGAGTTCCCTTATCTCTTAACCTTCCATCTCTGTGGCTCACTTAAACCATTTATTTGGCTTGTGGGTCCTTCTCTCCAAAATGCGTCTCTCAGTAATGCCCCTTGGTTCTATGAACTGTAGCCAAAGACAACAGGGTAAAAGCTCCAAAAGGCCATCTCTTTTACAAACGCTAGCCAATGCCTGTGGAAACAGGGAGAAAGCAGTTGGCATGATACACAACAGCTTGAAACCTGGAAACATTACAGCAAATTTGTTGCTCCAATTCTATAGGACTGGAAGCGAGGAACCCTTCCTTGGGCCCGGCCCTTCACCACAGTCAGGCAGCATGTACCATCCTAGGCTCTGCATCCCAGGACCCCAGTATTCTAGGAGGTGGCATCATATACTATTATTTCATTAGTCTCTAATTTGCCTAGAGCAGCGGTTCTCAACCTGTGGGTCGAACGACCCTTTCACAGGGGTCACCTAAGACCATCGGAAAACACGTATATAATTACATATTGTTTTTGTGATTAATCACTGTGCTTTAATTATGTTCAATTTGTAACAATGAAATTGGGGGTCACCACAACATGAGGAACTGTATTAAAGGATCACAGCATTAGGAAGGTTGAGAACCACTGGCTTAGAGGCCTTAGTTTAAGAGTGTTGCTTTATTTATTCACTGACTCAAAAAGTATTTAAGCCAATGTGTCAGGTGCTGCACAAGGCAATGGGGGCTGTGGGGACAGGATTGGAGCAGAACCTCGCTCGATGCAGCTGTGCCCACTGTTGCCAATTTAGATGGACACATCCGGAAGTCAGTGGAGGAACTGCCACCCCGAAGGGACAACAATCACGTTAGGGCCAACTCACATGGCCCAGACTTGACAATACCTGCCAGGGATTGGCTGGAACTTCCAAATCTTTCCACATGGTCTTCAGTCACTTGTTCTTTAATTTTTACAGTCATTGAAGTAATGCAATTCTGTAAAGAACCAAACAGCCTTGTAAGACTGATTACAGAGAGTATCAGTCCCATGATGGCCTTCTCCCCTCATTTAAAGCCCCACCGTGGAAACCACTTTTAATTTATTTAGCTGTTTCATTTGCGATTCACCATATCTCTAAATAGCTGCCATCCATTGATTCTTTTTATGACAGTCTTATTGAGATATAATTCATGTACCAGAAAATTCATCATCTTATATAATAAAAGGGTAATATGCAAACTGACCCTAATAGCAGAACGACTGGGAATGACTGGTCACTATGACACACACTGACCACCAGGGACAGACACTCAATGCAGGAGCTGCCCCCTGGTGGTCAGTGTGCTCCACAGGGGGAGCTCTGCTCAGCCACAAGCCAGGCTGGGTGGTGGGAGCCTCTCCTGCCTCCTCAGCAGCACTAAGAATGTCTGACTGCAGCTTAGGCCTGGTCCCTGTTGGCAAGTGGACATCTCCCGAGGGCTCCCGGGCTGCCAGAAGGATGTCTGATTGCCAGCTTAGGCCCAATCCCCTGGGGAGCAGGCCTAAGTCAGCAGGTGGTCATCCCCCGAGGGGTCCCAGACTGCGAGATGACACAGGCCGGGCTGAGGTACCCGCCCCCCCCCCCCCGAGTGCACAAATTTTTGTGCACTGGGCCTCTAGTTTTAAATAATTGCAAAGTTCAGTTAATTTTTTAGTATATTTGTAGTTATATATTTAGTATATTTGTAGTTGTGCAACCATCACCACTGTCTAATTTTAGAACATTTTCATCTCTCCAAAAGAAACTTCATACATATTAGCAGTTACTCTCCATTCTCTCTCCCCCAGTCTCCAAAACCACAGATTTACTTACTGTCTCTATGGATTTTCCTACTATGGAAATTTCATATAATGGGATCCATACAGTGTGAGGCCTTTTGTGCTGACTTCTTTCACTTAAGATAATGTTATCAGGCTTTATCCTTGTTGTAGTACATATCAGTACTTCATTCCTTTTTATAGTTGAACTAGAGGCCCGGTGCATGAAAATTCATGTACTGGGGGAGGGAGGTCCCTCAGCCCAGCCTGCCCCCCTCACAGTCCAGGAGCCCTCATGGGTGGTAGGCGACCCGGTGATCAGGGGAAAGCGATGCCCCATCACACCTCTGCTGCTGCCACTGCCGGCAGCGCAAGCTTTGGCTGGCCTTGGTTACCTGAGCCTCAGGCAGCCCTGGGTGGCTGGGAAGCCGCCATCCAATGCTTTCCTAAGTCTTGGGCCAGCCCTGGTCAGCTGGGCAGCTGACATCTGAGGCTTGCCTGCATCTTGGGCATCGGCTGGGCAGCCACCATCCGAAGCTTGCCTGCACCTCAGGCTGGCCCTGGGCAGCTCTGGGGCTGAGGGGACTGAGGGACTCCAGAGGCAGGCACATGGAGTGGCTGGGCCCACCTGGGGGTAGGCCCGACCTTGTCATGTGCCTGTAGCCCTGGTGGGGCTGAGGGGATTGGGGGCTGCCATCTTGTAGCTGTGGGCACCGCCATCTTTGAGGGTGGGACAATTAGCATATTCCCTCTTTATTGGCTGTGGGAGCCATCATCTATGCAATGGCATGAGGGTCAATTAGCATATTCCCTCTTTATTAGATAGGATGGTGTTCCATTGTATGGATATATGCATTATATTTTGTTTATCCATCCAACAATTGCTGAACATTTGGTTTGTTTCTACTTTTTTTGCTATCATGAAGAAAGCTGCTATAAATATTTACAAGTTTTTGTGCACACATATGTTTTCTATTGTCTTGGTTACATATGTAGGAGTGGAATTGCTAAGTCAATGATATTCCAATCTTTGGGATTTATTCACTGCCTTCTCACTGTGGACTATGGAATAATTTCACCTACATTTAATACCCCTTCTCCCACATGAACGTCCTCTCCTTCATTCTCCCAATATTTATATCATAATTTTGGTTGGATTTATGTTAATATCCTATTTAATAAAAAGCTAATATGCAAATCAACCGAATGGCAGAACAATTGGTCACTATGATGCGCACTGACCACTGGGGGAAGACGCTCAATGCAGGAGTTGAGGTGGTCAGTGCACTCCCACAGGGGAGCTCCGCTCAGCCAGAAGCCAGGCTCACAGCTGGTGAGCTCAGCGGCAGTGATGGGAGCCTCTCCTACCTCTGCTGCAGTTGGACATCCTTTGAGGGCTCCTGGACTGTGAGAGGGCACAGGCTGGGCTGAGGGACCCTTCGAGTGCATGAATTTTGTGCACTGGGCCTCTAGTGTTAATATAAATGTTGAACTATGATTCCTTTTCCTTACAAAGCGCTTGGTTTTACCTGGAGTTATTTGCCTTGTTTTTTTATTGTCTATGTATTTATCACTAATTCATTTTTAAATTCTCCCTTGGGAGTTTAATCTCCTCTCCAAATGTTCATGCACATTAGGCATCTGCCAATTTCATCATCTTAGATTCCTGTCTTTTGACTGACTCCAGTTTAGACTAGTGGTCCTCTAGACCTGCTGTGTGGCTCTTATCCTGAGATTTCCCTTCAACAACATGCAGGGCATTGTTTTCACTTCTCTCGCATTTGATCCCTTTTTCCTAGGTCCCATGTCTTTCCCGTTCTGGCTCACTCCCCTATTTTTGTGGAGCAGGTCATCAGGTTGCAGCCTTAGGACACTGCATAGTGGGCACATGTTTTGAGAATTTGCATGTGTGAAAATGCTTTATATGATTTCATTTTTATTTACTTTATTTGTATTAATTTTTACTAGTTTCACTATGCATAAAATTCTGTAAAATTCATTTTTCTACAGAATTTCTTCTAACATCTAGGGTTGCTGTTGAGAAGATTGAAGCCATTTTAGTATTTATGTGAGATTCTAACCAGTTTTTTACTCTCTAGAGATTTTAGTATTTTTTTTCTTTGAAAATCTCCAATTTTCTTATATTTAAAACAGTGATATGTTTTGACTAATATAATTTATTTATTTTGCCAGACACTTGATGGATCCTTTTTATATGACAACTAGAGGCCTGGTGCATGAAAATTCATGCACTGGAGGGGGGGTGTCCCTCAGCCCGGCCTGCCCTCTCTCACAGTCTGGGAGGCTTCAGGGGCAGGAGGGGACCAAGCGATCAGGGGAAGGTGACCCTTCCATCACGCCTCTGCTGCTGCCACTGCTGGCAGAGCAAGCCTCAGCTGGCCCTGGTTACCTGAGCCTCAGGTGGCCCTGGGCAGCTGGGCAGCCGCCATCTGAGGTTTGCCTGTGCCTTGGGCTGGCTCTGGGTGGCTGGGGGGCTGAGGGGACTGGAGGACTCCGGAGGCAGGCACACAGAGCCTTGCCACACACCTGCCGCCCATTGGGGCTGAGGGGACTAGGCGCTGCCCTTTTGTTGTTGTGGGCGCTGCCATATTTAAGGGCAGGGCAGGCATTTAGGATATTGCCTCCTTATTGGCTGTGATGCTGCCATCTTGGAGGGTGGGGCAGCCAATTAGCATATTCCCTCCTTATTGGCTGTGGGAGCTGCCATATTTGCGATGGTGTGAGGGTCAGTTAGCATATTCCCTCTTTATTAGATAGGATGATTTTCAGTTTTAAGAAATTTTCTTGATTTTTTCCTGGTGATTTAATTTCCTCCATTTTCCTTTTACTATTTCTTCTTCCTATAACTCATATTGTTTGGATATTTGACTTCCTGGCTCAGTTCTTAAATATCCTTATTTCTCTTCTATTTCCTGTCATTTTGTTATCCTTTGGAAGGTTTCATCAAAATTTTTTCCTACTTTTTAATTGGATTTTTAATTTATACCATTTTTAAGTTTTCTAAGACATTTTTTTGTTTTGTGACTGTTCCTTTTAAAATAGCATCCTATTGCTTCATGTTTGCAATATATTCTCTTAGCTCTCTGATACTTTTCATCTTCTTATCTAACTTATGTTTTCCCAAAATTAATTTAATCTGTTTTTAATCTCTGTCTTTAATGTCTGGTGATCCATGGATGTTTGTTTATATTTAAAATGGGGACACTAAAAAAAAAAAAGCTTAATGGCAACTCTGTATTGTGGGTGGGCCTTGAAGACCACCTAATCAGCTGAAGGGAGATAAGGTGGGCATTTAATTGGATAGCCCTAATGCCATTCTATTTAGGTCTTTTCTTTTGGCTTGTCAGCTGTTTTTCACAGAAGAATCTTCTAATATCCTGCACAGTATTCTGGGAACCAAGAAATAAAAAGGGCCAGGAACTGTAGGAGAGGGCCTGGATATTTAGTACTTAATCCTTCTGTTTTCAAAACCATTACTATCTATCTCAAAGACCTCCTGTTTTCACTCTCTCCAGAGTATGAGTCCCCATTTTCTGCTGAGATAGGAAGGAGAGCTAGCCACCTCATAGGAAGAGGAATTTTGTTGTTGTTGCGGGGGTGGGGGTGGAATCTGGCTGCCTTTTAGACTTCTGTCCTCCCTTTAATTTCCCCTCACACTTCTAATTCTTGAGACTTTGACACTCTGTATTGGAAAATGGCTCCTGCTGAGCTTGCTCACTTAGGATATAGCTTTCCTGGGTCGGCTAGCTCAGTTGTCTTTCCTCCTGCTTTCTAACTTGCATCACTTTGTAGCTATTATTTTCTCTCCAATTCCCTTTATCTCTTGGGTTCATATATATTTTCAAAAGTCCCTTTGTATAAGTTAGTGGGAATCCAGAGAAGTATGGACAAACAAGTCTGTTTCATTCTCTATCTCTAAAGTGCACTCGACTCTTTCTTCACATGTATTTTACTGAGAAAATGTTCCAGTATGCAATTTTCTCTCTTAATGTTTATCTTTTAAAGTAAGGAAGGTAAGGAAGCTATAGCAGTAATTTTGGAGGCATATTAGAGCATTTTCTGCTGACAAAGTTGACAAAATTGTTGCAGAAACAAATGAAATTGCAATGACCTTAATTCGCACAAACAAAACTATTTTAAATTGGGGGGAATGAGGTAAATTGTGACAGTGAATGAGGAACTGTGAAGGGAATGAGGTAGATTGTGGGGAAGGGATACCCATGGAGTAGCAACAGTAAGGGATAAAGCTCTGGGCCAGGTCGAGAAGGTTTTATCAGCACAGCCAGGGGAAGCATGCCTGGAGCTGGGACCCGAATTGTTTCTGAGGAGAGCCCAGAAGACAGCATTGATTGTCCTATTCAAAAGGCAGGCAAGACTGAGATAGACTGAGATGAATTAGAAGGGGCAAAAGCTCAGGATCAAGGGACAGCAGAAGAGGGCTGGATATCCCCCTTTTATGAGATGTCATATGCATGGTTTATGCTTATGGGAAAGATTTAAAAGACTAACAATATCCAATGTTATTTAAAACTAGAGGCCTGGTGCACAAAATTTGTGCATGGGGGGTGTCCCTTAGCCAGGCCTGCACCTCTCTAATCCAGGACCCCTCAGGGATGTCCGACTGCCGGTTTAGGCCTGATCCTGCAGGGATGGGGTCTAAACTGGCAGTCGGACATTCCTTTCGCAATTCAAAACCACTGGCTCCTAACCACTCACCTGCCTGCCTGCCTGATCATCCCTAACTGCCTCTTCCTGCATGCCTGGTTGCCCCTAATGTGCATATGGCTGGGGTCCCTCATCCTGGCCTGTGCCCTCTCACAGTCTGGGAGCCGTTGGGGGATGTCCTCAGGGGAGTGAGCCTAAGCCAGCAGTCAGACATCCTTAGCTCTGCTACGGAGGCAGGAGAGGCTCCCACCACCACTGCTGCACTTGTGAACCGTGAGCCCAGCTCAATGCTTCTGGCTGAGTGGCACTCCCCCTATGGAAGTGCACTGACCACTAGAGAGCATCTCCTGCATTGAGCATCTTCTCCCTGGTGATCACTGTGCATAATAGCGACTGGTTGTTCCCCTGTTTGGTCAATTTGCATATTAGCCTTTTATTATATAGGATTATGAAAAAATAAGGATTCCCATATACTATTGGAGAGCAAATATTTATATAGGCTTTATTAGAGAGTAATTGGTAATTACACATTACATTTTTAAATGTAGATTTACATTGACTCAGCAATTCCACTCCCAGGATAATAATTCTATTGGAAAGACCAAATAATTAATGTATAAGGATGTTCATTATATCATTTTTTATAATAGGGAAAACTGGAAAAAAAGCAAAATGCACATTAATAGAGGGTTATTTAAATTCATGATGTCACATACCCAAATATAACTAGTATCTTATGGTCTATTTTTCATAAGGAGTTATATTCAAAATAAAGTAATTTAGTATCTTTAAAGAACATTGAAAAGATCTAACTCATAACTCTGGGCTTCATTGAAGAGTTTATCCTTGTTATATAGCCTTATAGTTGAATACTTGGAGCATCATATGTCAGATTAAGGAAATAAGGTGGATGGATATATATATGAATGCAGAACAATATCTAAAACATGTTCAATTTTAATATGTTCTTCAATGTTATAAAATAGCCTTGGCCAAGTGGTTTAGCAGGTTGGAGCATCATCCTCTGCATCAAATTGTTGCCTGTTTGATCCCCAATCGAGATGCATACAGGGAGCAACTGATTGTTGTTTCTCTCTCACCTCTCTCTCTCTCTCTCTCTCTCTCTCTCTCTAATAAAATAAAAAAATTGTGAAATAAAATCTATAGCATGATCTCATTTATTTTTTAAAATAGAAAAGCTTCCAGCTTCATGTAGTGGCAGAGTAGTGTGTATCGGACGAAACCTCTCACTGATAATTACAAGCTCTGTTTACATATCTGTTTCATGGCACTGGAGAGGAGCTGAGAGCAGGCATGAGCTGGAGGAGCTAAAATCCATTTACCTGGCTCTCCCCTGCAGATATTCACTAGTCCGCAGAGCACAGACTTATTGAACTGAATAAAAAAAGGCCAGTGCACAGGGCTGCCAGAGCAACTGGGAATTGAAGAAGGCACTAATGGGGGGCGCCCCCAGATCTATGTACAAACTCTTCTCAAAGCCCTGGCTAACCCTTTAACTGCAAATGCACAGGGCAAGACTCCAAGGAGCACAGCAGAAAACAACAGCTGGTGGCTGAAAGAGCTGAGCAGAGATTTTAGCAGCTGCCTGGTGCTGGGGAGGTAGAATTGGAAGTTAAAATCTACAAAATTAGAGGGCCTTAAACTAATAAACATCTCTTTCATTTCTGTGATATGCAGAAGCATCATATCTTAGATATAAGGACCACATCCCAGGACTCTGAGCTAAACCCTAGGACTAAGGGCAAAAAATAAAATAAAACTAGCCCAGTGAAATGTAGAAACAAGCCTGCAAATGATTAAGGATAGCCACAAGAAATTTAGCTCCTTTCTTAAACAACAGCCAATACTCATCAGAGGAAGATAACAGAATTTAGATTTTTCACGATGTATCATTTGCAATGTCCAGTATGCAATAAAAACTACCAGACATACAAAGAAGCAGAAAAATGAGACCCATAGACAAGACAGATGTTGAAATTAGCATTTAAGGACTTTAAAGTTGCTATTATAAATATGTTAAAGAATTTACAGAAAAAATAGATAGAATGTCTGAAAATATGATGATTTCAGGGAAGATATGAACATGGTTTAAAAAGAATCATATGGTAATGATAAAATGAAAAATGCAATATCTGAAATAAAAATTATCTGATAAAATATTGGGTGGGATTAACATCAGTTTGAAAATGGAAGAAAAAAGATCAAGAAACTTGAAGAAAAGTCAATAAAAATCACCAAACTGAAGAGAAAGAAAAAATATGAACAGCGCCTTAACTACCCATAGGAAAATAAGCCATCTACCATAAGTGTTATTCAGTAGTAGAGGAGAGCATTAATGGAACAAAGAATATTTAAGGAAGTTTGGCTAAGATGTTTCCAATCTTATATAATAAAGAGCTAATATGCAAATGGTCATCACACCCTCATGCCGTAACAGCTCAGACACTCAACATTGGGAAGAAAGGAATGGGGACCAGTCAGGCACAAATGAGCTCATAAGAGAGGAATGGGGACCAGCCAGGCTGCAGCCTGGGAGAGGGACAAGCTGCATGCCCTGCGGTCCCAGTCACCAGCAGCTGCGCCTGTGCCTGCGGCCCGGCCTGGGAGAGGGAAAAGCCTCACTCCTCACAGTCCCAGGAGCCAGCGGCTTCGGCTGCGGCCCAGGAGAGGGACAAGCCACCCACCCCACGGTCCCTGGCACCAGTGTCTGCATCTGCACCTGCGGCCTGGGAGAGGGACAAGCCTCCTGCCCCGTGGTCCCAGGTGCCTGTGGCTGCAGCCCAGGTGAAGCCACCCTCCCATGGTCCCCTGTGGCTGCAGCCAGCCCAGGCGAAGCCATCCCGGGTCCTGGGTGCCTGTGGCCGGCCAGAGGGAGGGAAACCTGGGTCCCGGTTATGGGGAGAGGTAGAGGTGGTTAGGGGCGATCAGGCCAGCAGGGAATAGTTAGGGGCAATCAGGCCAGTAGGGGAGCAATTGGGGGAGATCAGGCAGGCAGGCAAAGGTGGTTAGAGGTGATCAGACAGGTAGGCAGATGAGTGGTTGGGAGCCAGCGGTCCCAGATTGCGAGAGGCAGTCAGAAATCTCCCAAGGGGTCCCGGATTGGAGAGGGTGCAGGCCAGGCTGAGGGAGACCGCCCCCGCCCCGCCCCGTGCACAAATTTCATGCACTGGGCCTCTAGTCTATAATAATAAAAAAGCATAATATGCTAATTAGACTGACGTCCTTCCAGACGACCTTCTGAACAAAGCTGGGGCTGTGAAGGAAGCCCGGGTCCCAGGTGCCAGAGGGAAGCCAGTGCCGGCAGCCGGGGGAAGGAAGCCCTACTCTTGAACAAATTTCATGCATTGGGCCTCTAGTTTGATTAATAATATCAATCTATAAATCTAACAAGTCTAGTAAAACCATAAGCAGAGAAAAAATAAATCCATATCAAGGCACATCATTGTCAAATGGCTGAAAACTGATGGAGAAAAAAAGTGGTGAATGGCATGGAGAGGGGCAAGACTTCCCAGACCCTTCTTCCTAGAAAAACAACAATTTAACTCATGAACATTTATATCCTATATAATAAAAGGCTAATATACAAATAGACCGAAGGGCAGAACAACCAAACAACCACTCGCTATGACATGCGCTGACCACCAGGGAGCGCGCACAGAACATGGAGGATGTCTGCAGCAGGCAGCAGAGCACAGAAGATGGTGGGTGTCAGCCATGGTGGGATGGTGGAGCAGTGAGCGGGGGCACCAGACCAAGGCAGGGCTCCGGTTGCTGTCATGGGGGCAAGCCTCTGGTGGTTCCTGAAAATTCTTTGCTCCCTTGCACCACGGTCCCGCCTGGCACTCACACCTGCTGCCAGCGCTGGCCCTGCTCACACCTGCTGCTGGTGCCAGAGCCACCACTTGCACCCACTCCCTGCACCCAGTGTCTGGCGCCAGCCCTGATTGCTCAGCACCATCAGCAGGTGCGAGCAACAGCTGCTGGCCCCAATCGCCCTTCAGGGCTTCTCCACCACCCCAGCTGCCTCAGCCCTCGCAGCCCGGCTTCATCCAGAAGGTCATCAAGACAGTCATTCTGCTGGTTGGTCTAATTAGCATATTAGCTCTTTATTATATAGGATATATATATATATATGTATATATATATATTGCTCTTTATTTTAATTTGATATTTTAGAACAGTAAATTATCTCTTATAGCAGTGCCTCCTGGTCGGGTAATACAGTATCCCACTTGCGCATGAGGAGATTTAAGATAAATCAAAATGAGCAATAAGGCATACAAACAGCTACTTCAAGTCCATTCTTAATTAATAGGATCATTTAAACTCATTCAAATACATGGAATGTTGGCACGAAACTTGAAGCTGCTGTAGACAGATCACAGATGTTCTGTGGGTTATGGAACCTTTCATTTCTCTAAAAACATACCCTTAAATGACCTTAATTTTACAAATGTAACTGTTAAGAAAATGTCTCAATAACAAGGAACAATTAAAAGACAATGTTTGTAAATTACACACAGAACACATTTTACTTTAGGACAAGGAAACGGGAGCAGAGCCATCGCCCTCCAGCAGCGCTGCTCGCTCTGCGGGCGGAGATGGCACCTTTCTCTGAGTCAGGTGTGCAAACCAGTTTGGATTCCCAAGTTGCAAAAGGAGAATTTGTAGCTAAACTAAAAGTGCTGTTGCAGTATTACTGGTTGGCTTGTTTCCACAAAATGCTTTTGAACCCTGTTAACTCAGAATCTTAGAAATTTCCTGGTATAATTTTATAATTGACAGAAGCTTAACTATCAAAAACCATGAGTTTAAACATTTCATCGTAACAAAACTATGAAATGGCTCCATAATTACACATAATCTGAAGTGTTGGTGTTTCATTTTTATCCCTTTTAGTTATTTTTGATTAATCTAACAGTAAAAAACCATATGACTATCAAAAATGCCATTAATCTAAATATCATTGTGGAAAGTGAACCTTTGATAACTAATGAGACCTACTCACTAGTCTGTAAAATTTTCAAATAGATAAAACTGATCAATGGCCTTTGACTGTACCAATAATCATGTTCTGTGGAATGAGGAATGAATAGTCCTCAGATGTCAAATACATTTCAGTCACTGGGTGTGAAGAATGCCACAGACATCCTCTATGCATCATGATGATCAGCCAACATAGAAAATCCAACCTCTTGTGCCTTTTTAGTCCCCAAATTGGGCAGATCGTGATTTTTCATGTGAAGATTTAGTTGTTTCTCCATCATTGTCATCTTCTTCCTCCTCTTCATGATTCCCACCTGTTTGTTGTTCCGGTTTCTCTATTGTGATCATTTCAAAATCATTCCCATTTCCACTACTGTGTGGGATCAGTCATCTTCCCACCTGTCACTCTCTGTGTCAGAACGCCATTCTCCACCTGAGTGGTCTAGTCCATGATTCCTAGCCCTATTGTTTCCTCCTCATCTTCCTTTTCCTCACTGTGACTTTTCCTCAGTGTTGGACTTCTGCTGCTTTTTGGTTTCAGATTTCTCATCTTTCTTTAAGATGAGGCCTGAAGGACACATTGGCGGTCAGATTTGGCAAGAACCAAAAGAGGTGCCTTCCTCCAGTTATGAGCCAAATGACGAGAAATAGAATGCAAGGAGCAACAGCTTGGAGAAGGATGCTGGCCAGAAAACAGCCTGCACTCACACCTTACTCTCATTAAGTGGGTGGCTGCTATGCAAGCAATCTTAAGAACTAATCCCATGACTAAGGTTTTAAAGTGAACTGGGTCATAGATCCTCACAAGTACCTCATTTCCATCCAGAAAAACTTGATCATCATGTGGCTCAAGCTTGAATTTTTTCTTAGTTTCTATCTTTTTGGGAGTTTCTGGAATTTCCTCCTTTTTGGATTCTTCATTTTCACCATCTTTTTTTTTTTCTATTCTTTTCTTTTTCATGTTTGGTTTTTTCATCCTTTAGATTTTCTTTCTTGCTCTTTTAATGTTCTTCCTTTCTACTTTCAGCTCTTCCTTTCCCCTTTTTTATGTCTTTATCATACTTCATTTTCATTATTTTTAGTGCCCAGTGAAAAAAATTTCTCTTTAAAAGTCTGTTGCAGTAGTCAACCACAGAATCCCTTATAAATAAAGCTTCCTCTTCTTTCTCGCTTTGCCCACTTTGAATCCAAAAGGCAATCCACTGCTTTTGAAGCAATAAAATAATCAACCGGGTGACCCATCATATTGGTGGGTTTTGTTGGACAATTGAATTGAAGATACTTGGCTACAAAGTTCTCTTCTTTAGTTGGTTCACCAATTTCCTGAATTCTCTTCTTGTGTCTGAAAAATATATGTTTTAATAAATCATTCCAAGCCTCTGGAAATTGTCCTAAGGGCATAGAGCAAATGGAGAAATATTCATTCAAGAAAATCTACTAAATCCAGGCAAGAACAGTGAGAGTCTGTGGCACTTAAGCCACAACTGTTCCATTACTCTCCCCACCCTCACCCCCACCCTCCCCAGCTCTGCGTACATAAGGAAGCTGTGCCCTGGCTGTGTGGGTGACATGAAAGGGCTCCCTCCCCCCACCCACACCTCCTCTAGGGCTATAATTTCACCCTTAGAGGGGCAGACTGCTGGCATTTTTAACCCTCTCCAGCCCCAGGTAGAAGGGACTCTCTTGCTGTGATGCAGGGCAGAAAGGACCAAGATCCTTCCCTCCCCCAGGCCCCTGCTGGTAGGGCGGAGCTCTGCCCCAGGTGTCCTGGATTTATCAAAGCTCTTTAAGCTGTTACAATTAAGATCTGTGTGTTTTATTGTATCAAGTTTCACCTCAAATTTTTAAATTAGAAGGGAAAAATTTATTTGCAAATTTAAAAAAGATTTTTTTTTAAAATTTGCAGATTTACCTGAGAGAATTTGAGTGTTTAAAATACTGAATCTTTCTAATAAGGAAGCTATTATTCTGTGCAGTACTGCTAATGGCCTCCCAGTATCCACTCTTCCCTTCCTCCTTTGAAACAGCTCTGATTTTCAGCTCAGCATACATTGCCATATAGTATATGAGACTAAATGTCCAGCCTCTCTTGCCCTAAGTATGAGCATGTGACGAAGTTCCGGCTAGTGAGAAGTAGTGAAAGTGTTGAATGGGATCCAAGGACTTGCTTTAAAACAGTGGTTCTCAACCTTCCTAATGCCGCGACCCTTTAATACAGTTCCTCACGTTGTGGTGACCCCCAACCATAAAATTATTTTCGTTGCTACTTCATAACTGTAATTTTGCTACTGTTATGAATCATAATGTAAATATCTGATATGCAAGATGTATTTAGTCGACCCCTGTGAAAGGGTCGTTCGACCCCCAAAGGGGTCACGACCCACAGGTTGAGAACCGCTGCTTTAAAAGATGCTTCCTCAGTTGTGAATGCTCATTTGCCCTTTCTACTATCTGGACATGATGGGTGGAATTCCAGCAGCCCTGTTGGACTGTCAGATGGCTTAAAGATGACAGGACAGAAGTTTAGGGGTTTAGGGTTCTGATGATATTGTTCCTGGTATACTAGCCCTGAACTACTTATTAGGCTTATTTTATGTGAATAAAAACCTCTTTTGTTCAAGTCAATTATGGTTTTGAGTTTTTATATTATATACAAACAAACTTTATGCTAACCTTTCTATTTTTAAACCTTTTTGTGTGAAATATTTTTTTTTCTGGATATAATTTTTGTTCATGAAATCAATGCCTATCATTCTTGATTTAAGTTTAAATTACACCACTGATAATCTTTTAATTTCTTTCTTGTTCTTCCAATTGCATATGTACTGTACAAACTTCTGAGTGGGGAAGCAATTCTATGTGTCTAGAAGCTAATTCTTCATTTTCTACTCAACCGGCATTTTCTAGGTAATGTCTAGGACTTAGTCTTATATTATGTATCCCATTTCCCTGAGATTTGCGTGGGAGTAGCTGTGTTGGCTCAGTCCACCATTTGAACTAACTTATTTTTCTTCAGGTGGAAGAAGATGGATAGCTAGTGGAGTTCCCATGTCCTTAGTATATAATCTAGGAGCAAAATAGGAGCCCCAAAGGAAGGCTTTGAGTGCAATTATTATTGTTACACTGGCTCTGGCCCTGCAACTGGCGTCTCTTTGGAGACTGGGGAAGAAATTACAGAGTTCTTGTTAGAACTTTGGCATTTGAAGCAAGCCTAAGAGTGAGAAACTGTGCATCTTGCATTTTCATTCCACTTCTTCTAACATCGTCAATGACCACCTTAACAACGTGACTTTAAAATATGGTTGAAAAGTGCCACTTTTGGAGCAAGGGAACAGAAGAACATTGGGTCCTCTCTTGTCCCCCACACATTCTTACCGCACACCCTGCAGCTACGCTTCTAAAGAAGGAACTTTTTCTGACACCACACAAATTTTGCCTCATTCACTGCTTTCTGGAGATCAACCAGACAGGTGGAGTCTTCAGATCACCTTTGGAACCAAAAGATCTCTTTATACCATTCAATTGCTTTTCAGAACCAATATCAATTCTAGTTGGCTTTGTTGATCAGTTCCCTCTCCCCCACTGGTTTAAGTACATTAGTTTTTGTTAGAACCAAACTGAGTGATAGGCTGCTTCTCAGAAATGGCCCTCAGTTTCTGTCCTGAGTGAGGACCAACACCCTCAGCAGGCAAAAACAAAATGAATATTTAGCAATTCCTTTTTTTGAAGTTGGAAGTCGAGGAGAGGGTCCCAGGAAGCCAAGTCCTAATTCTAAGAAAGTAAAGACTGTATTCATGTACTCTTCTTTAGATGATTATCGTTTTTTTAACCTGTGGTTGCATGGTCAACCTCTGATACCTCTGTGGCCACATCAAGGGGACAAAGTTATCACACCTCCACTGGCCTGCCTTCCCCAAAGCAAAAAAGATCTTGTCTTCTGGTGATTATTTCACAAAGCCCAAGTCATCCTTGGAAGGAGGAAGTGAAAATAGATTCAGACAGCACTTTTTAGGGAAGTAACAATATTTCTGTGGCTGGTCTCTTTTAACACAAAAAAGACTGTGGCTAATAGATATGTCAGAGCTTTTTAGAGATGCATTTTGAAGCACTCAAATAAATATAATAATAAGGAAATCAGCCTTTTACAGATTCCAAGAAAAAAAGTTTCCTCTTCTTTTTGTTTGTGGCACATCTAAATGCCAGAATCCTCTAGGAAGAAGGAGGGAATAAAGATTTTCAAAAGAATTGGCTGTCTCACTAACAAAATCATGTTCCACCCCACATACGCAGACATGCATGTGCAGGAGAGAAGGCACTGTTTGTCTCACTGGATCACAGTTTGGATGTCTGGTTTAAGTAGAGAAGCCCGATACTGTAGCCAACATGTATTACATAAAATCGCCCCTGAGACTGATCCTCAGAAACTGGGTAAGTAGAACTGTGAGCTCTGATAAAATGGCTCCTTGGGACGATATCCCAGGAAGAGATGAGAACACTGGGCCCTAAATCAAAGAAGTGGATGCTTTAAAAAATATGTGCATACGTAGTGTTTGCATATATGTACAATTTAACATGTGCATATATGCACACGCTCATACACATATGCACACACTCACCTAAATTTGTATATAGAGGTTTGACTATTTTCAGAACTTTTTAAGATACATCATTAACATAATGTCTATTCATACTATTTCTTTTGGTTGGTAACTCTCCCACTTCTCTTCTTAATCATCTTTAAAATAAATGTTGCCTCTTTCTGAGTGAAAGGTGTTGAACTTTCCAGCACCTACAAGTAAATCAGCTGGTTAACTTCTGAAGACTGCTTTGCCTTCAAGGGAAGGAGAAGGAATACGCAGGAAGATCAGAGCAGATAGCCTGGGCCCTTTGGCTCCATGTGAGCTCATTTCTGAGAATCCAGATTTAGGAAACAAACAAAATGTCAGACTGTCCTCCTCTCCTTTGTCTTGCTTCTCAGAGGGCCACTCAGTCTTTGGAATTAACGCCTGTCAACCACAGGGGACTGTGTAATTGAGTAAAAACAGACCCAACGTGTCAACAGTAAGACTTGGAATTAATACATCTTTGGTCCAAAATATTCATCTTGAATAAGTGTTATTTGATAAACTAGATATAATTTAATTACGCATATAGACAAAGAGGAGAAAAAAAGTAAGTTCTCCATTATGAAGAAGGGATTCACTCTATGGTACACAATAGAACTAAAATTATAAGGACAAATATGGAGACAGAATAGAAACCCCTATTTAAGATCAAGAGATTTCTTAGACTTGTCTTTAATTTTCACACACAGTGATCTTAAATGTCTGTGAAATCAAGCATCGATTGCTACATTTGGCTTCTACTGAAACTTCAAACCCTATGCAATAAAATATGAATATTAATGTGAACACTATTTAGCTTTAATAAAGAAGAAAGAGAAGAGAAAGGATTAGTTCTAGGAAGGAGTCACAGAGGCCTCTCCAGAGGGCTTCTAAAGATATGGCAGCTGGCTTTTCCCAGGGCAAATGATTCGAGAGAGAACAGCTGAGACAGAAGTTACCTAGCATCACTTGTGCCGTATTCTATTGGTCACACTGTTCAATCCTGGCACAGTGAGGGGGGATTATAAAGAGGTATGCATACCAGGAGTGGTGCTCATTGGGGACTGATTCCCACAGTTCTGTAGAAAGAGACAGGTGGAAGGCATGAGTCAAATAAACTGCTGCCTTCTAGTAACTGAGCCACCACCTAAAATCCTTATGATTAAAAAGAATGGAAGCATAAGACTTAGGCTTTGAGGCCTAAACAGGACCTCTTATTCCTTTACTCCTTCCTTCATTAAAATCTCTGGATCTTAGTACCCTCGAGAAGGGTGCATGAAGGAACAATGACAAAATGACAGAGAAAATAAGATGACTAGTAATTTAACATATTTCCCGAAGCACCTGAATAGGAGGTGGAGAGTAAGGGCTGAGTCCACTTGCCTATCCTACACATAGTAAATAAGACAGAGAACCATCCCTGCAGACAGCAACTCTGCCCACTCATTACAGGGTCTACTAGTATCTTGGCCCCAGACTCTCACCAATCAGGTAGCAGCTCTTCTTTTCTTGGGATGGGGCAGGGAGGGATAGGAGGAGACAAGATGACAGAGGGGAAGGAGTTGAAGATTCCTCTTTCCCTGTACAGAAATATTGTCATCTCTGTTTTTTCAGAAAAGTGAAATATGGAAAAGTTGACTGAAATTGAGTGAGTACTATTTTCAAGAAGCTATGAATCAAAAATCCCAAGTTTTAAATTCAGCCATAGTGGTCCCATTGAGTCAAAGATACCATAGTTGCTGCTGAACTTGTGATTAACTCCAATTTTTTTAAAACATTTCTTCTATGTCACAGGTATATATGTTAAAATAACTGAAGATACACATTTAGTTATAAAGAAATAAACATGAGGGGAAACTTGGAATCATGTATTGCTACCTGTTCTTTGCAGAGTTAAGTAGACAGTATCCCAGGAGTTATCGTTAGACATGGGGCCTAGGTGGCTTCTTCTTCTTCTTCTTCTTCTTCTTCTTCTTCTTCTTCTTCTTCTTCTTCTTCTTCTTCTTCTTCTTCTTCTGCTTCTTCTTCTTCTTCTGCTTCTTCTTCTTCTTCTTCTTCTTCTTCTTCTTCTTCTTCTTCTTCTTCTTCTGCTTCTTCTTCTTCTTCTTCTTCTTCTTCTTCTTCTTCTTCACCCAAGTTTGATGCTTTTTCTCTGTGGCACTGGTAAGAGGTTCTCGAGTATGTGCTCTCTCTAAAATTGATTGGAATCTTCGCCTTCCCCAGCTGTATGAGAGGCAAGAGGATGTGGTAGAAAAAACACTGGTCTCAGAATTAGAAGCCTGAGGTTAGTCCCAGCTGCATCTTGGATAGGCTTGTGCAATCTAGGCATACTCTCTTCAGTTTCTCCATCTGGAAAATGAATGTAATAATATTTGCTAACTTCTCAGGATAGTGGCAAGGAAGAAAGGAGATGTTAGCTGTGAAAGATCTCTGTAAGATCCAGGTGCTGGGCCAAAGGTAAAGAATCAGTATTTGGAAATCTAAATCTATTAGATGTCCAACTGCCAAACTAGGATGGCCATACACCTCGTTCTTTTTTATCCTAGCCAGAGGACTGTTTTTATTTGAGAGAGAGAGAGAGAGAGAGAGAGAGATTGAGAGATGAGAGAGAAACATCTATTGTTTGCCACTCACCACTTGCCACTCCCCCCCACTCCGCCCCCCCCCCCCCCCCCCCCCCCCAGCCAGGGGATCGAACCACACCCTTTTAGTGCATGGGATGGGACGATGCTCTGACCAACTGAGCCAACTGGCCAGGGCTTTACACTTTGCTTCTTGTATTTTTTGCCTTCAGAGTTTTTGACTCTTCACTGTTGTCATTGCATCCCCAACCCTCTTCGCATGATTTTGTTGTTACTAATGGTGTCCTGGATTACGGAGCCAGAGTTTAAGTATTGAGACAGGTCAGTGACTGCGTTTCCTATGTGGGATGAGGCTTTCTCTTCCCCATGACTACAGGAATGAGCAGAGTATGTGAGCACTGCTGTGGAGGGGAGAAAGCAAACAATCCTATCACTTAATGTGAATCTTAAAAGCTTTAGCTCCTGGGGTGAGTGTGGACATCCAAACTGGCTGGCAATTGCGCCTGCCAACAGAGCAGGTTTATTATCATAGAAAACCATTTCAATCCGCAGAGATTCCATAGGGGCCATTGCATGGTCAGGAGTATAATTAATAACAGACACATTTGGGAAGGATATTAACATTTATACAGAGCCTTCCACGCTCAAGGCAAAAAGTAAGGTATGAGGTTGTGTTGCTCTTACTCTGCAGAGGAGAAAGCTGAAGTTCAGAGAGGCTCAGTAGCTTATCAAGGTCATAAGCTTATAAATGGTAGTTAAGGCTTGAATCCAGGTCCTTTCATGTCCTGCAGTCTCACATCAGGGAGGGGCCAATGCATTTTGACCTATCATTTACTTATGTTTGAAAGTGAGAGAAAATGTGTTGGGAAATAAATAATTAAAATAGCGTAACCAATTGTCCAGAGTTTGGAAACTCTGGGCAAAAGGGAGATCAAAACATTGATTAAACACAAAAATAAAAGCCTCACACTACGGCCTCTCAACAGCAGCCATGGAAGGCTTTTAATGAGAGCATTTTTCAGACATTGTCATTGGGGGAGAGTCTAACAGCAGGACTTTTAATGAGTGGGCAGAAGGGAAAAGTCATACAAAATAGAGACTGACACCAAGGGATTGCCATGTCAGTCTGGCAAAAATAAATTAAGTGAAACTCAGAAAGTTCTCAAATACATAGAAAGAGATTTTGTTTCACAACTTATAAAAACAAACTTCAAAATATGTGCACTTCTAGGAAACAGACTGCCAAGGGGTTAATAGTCAGTTCTTGGTATTGTTAAAGCACAGTCTGACTTGTGTATCTGACTGAAATATTTTCCTTAGCAAACACACTCTTTCCTGGTAGTCATTCTCAGTGTTTCTGCTAAAAGTCAACTCATACATTTGGTAGTCTGGTCACTGTAATCAGAAAAAATAAAATTTATTGAGCACATACTATTTGCCTGGCTATGACCTAGGTCCAGGGGATACAAATGTAAACAGAATAGGTGCTAGCTTTCACAAAGTGGCAGCCTGTTAGGAAAAGCAACTAAGTCAACATGGAATTCTAACATGTGTGTTATGGTAGGACCTACAATGAAGACAGAACATGGTGTCCATGGCAAAGCAATAGAGGCCCATCTAACTCAATCTGGAAGGTCAGAGAATGTTTCCTGGATAAAGTGCTATCTAAGTTGAGGTCCCAGGGATGAGCAGGAGTTCATGAGATTGTATTAAGCAGAGTTCTACAGAGAAACAGAACCAATAGGAAACATGGAGAGAGAGATATAAGGAGATTTATTATAGGCACTGGCTATATGTCATGGAGGCTGCGAAGTCCTGAGATCTATCATCTGCAGGCTGGAGAACCAGGAAAGGGGAGTGTAATCTAGACTGAGTCCAAAGGCCTGAGAACTAGGGAGCCAATGGTGTGAGTCTGGTTCAAAGATGGCTGTCACAGCTCAGGCAGACAGCAAATTTGCCCTGCCTTCACCTTTCTGTTCTATTCAAGCCCTCAGCTGATTGGATGATGCCCACATGCATTGATGAGGACAGTCTTCTTTACTCATCTCCTGATTAAAAAATGATCTCTTCCAGGAACACTCCCACTGACACACCCAGAAGTAATGCTTTGCCAGCTATCTGGGTATCCCTTAGCCCAGTCAAGTTGACACATTGATGAACCATCACAGAGGGTATATCATCAGCAGATGGAGGAATGCGAGCAAAGGAGTAGAGGTGAGAGAAAGGACTGTGTTTGAGAACTGAAAGAGATGCAGTTTGGTTGGAATGTTGAGAGTACAGATGGCTAGAGAGATGGGCAGGAGCTAGCCTTGAATGCCATGTGAGAGTTAGACTTTATCCTAAGACAAATGGGAAACCATTGCAGGGGTTTAGCATGAGGGAAAGATATCATACTTGTGTTTTAGAAAGACCAGCATTCTGTGTGTATGTATTTCAGAAGAGTTTGTTTAGTGACTTGGAGCATGAGGCATGGGATGGGGGACAAGAGTGGAAGAAGGATAACTAATAGGAGGCAGTTGTCATTCAGTCCAGAGATGGGGGTGACCTAGTCCAGGGTTATACCATTAGAGCTGGAAATAAGTAGACACATTCAAGAGCTCCTCAAGGGGTAGATTGAGTCAATAAAGCCTTGACATTGATTAAACATGATGCTCCAACCAACCGAGTTACCCAGCCAGGGCTCTTTTGGGTCCTTGGCACGTCTTCCTTCCCCTGTTCTTTAGTAAGAAAATGCACGGGCTGACCTCCAGGGGATCCACTAAGACCTGCAGCTCCCAAGCTTATAAACAGCTTTCCCCCTTGTCCAATTATGAAAGCTAAGGATTTGACTCTGAGGAGCTCAGCTAGTCAAGGAGAAAACTATGTTCCCTGAAGCATCTAATATCTGAGGCTTCCCCAAAATCCCAGCACAGGGTCTGAAATGCCTGTGGGGCCCAACCCTGGGCTTCCAGGTCAGGGCCAGGTCTCAGGTAGTGAGTGAGCCTAAGTGGCCACCAGCCTGCGCGCAGAGTCTCAGTGTGGCTGGACTTCTGCTCTCCCAGGGCAGGCATTGCCACCAAGGGCACCGTCCTCCTGTGGGGCAGGTGGCTGTCCACTTGCTCAGACCCTTCGTGTGGATTGCCTCATCCACTTCCAGAAATCCCGGCTGCCTCTGAATCGAGGGGCAAGGCCTAGAAGTTTGGCTAAACCAGGAGTTCTAGATGAGCTTGACCGTTTCAGACATCACCTAGGAAAAACTGACCCATAGATCGAACTTTCCATACCTCCCACCCAACTTTAGAAATAAAACATTACTGATACCATTGAAGCCCCCTTAAAACAACTTAAATGCCCACTCTTGAGAGAATGGCTATAGAAGTGGAGGCGTGTTCCAGAATATTCTACAGAAGGTAAAACAAATGAATCAGGTTTGTGTGCCATCACAGATAGATTTTAAATAAGTTGTTGAGTTTAATTCTCTCCATGATGCTTCCCAGCAAACTAGAACTGACTTGCTCTCAGCCTAAGACGGGGCCTGAGTGTCCCCACTTCCTTCTCTTCCTCCTTCCTTTCCTCTGCCCGCTTCCCCCAAATCCTGTTCTCTTGTTTCATCCTATCTTGGCTTATGTTCTTCTTGCCTTTCCTGTTTCTCTCCTTTCTCTTTCTTTTCTCTTCATGGGAGAAGCCCGAAGTGAGGGTGTGGGAATGCAAGGAGATGTGTGTGTGTGTGTGTGTGTGTGTGTGTGTGTATGAGGGTGTGTGTGCATGTATGTGAGTGTTGTGTATGAATGTATGTGTGTGAGTGTATGTATGAGTGTGAGTGTGTATGAGTATCAGTGAGTGTGTGTGTGTGTGTGGTGGAAAGGGCCAACATCAGCTTGCACCAGACTATTCTGTGCACTGTGCGCACATTACTTCATGGTCATTCATTGTTATTCCCATTTTAAGACTGAGAAGACTGAAGCTCTGAGGAAATGGAAAATGGGCCTCCTTGCCCTACCCACCACACAGTTTGGCCCATCCCTCGATCCTTTTTCTCTCCTGCCTTTCTCTCTTTTCCTCTCCAACACTTTGCATATCACCTACCATGGACTACAATGACCAGCATTATTATTATACTTCCTGTGACACATTTTGAGGATGCCACAGGCTAGGGTTTATCAAATGCTTTCTGAACAATCTCTTATTTAGTCCTAGCAACACTTGTGAGGTAGTTGGGGCCAATGTTAAGTCCACTTTACAAACAAGAGCCAGAACTCCGAGAGGCTGGGACATGCTGAAGGCCACTTAGCCACGAGCCACACTTCTTCCCTGACTCTGCGCCTCGGCTGCTTGGCTTAGTCTACTCGCCGAGACCCTCCAAAGTCCTGAGGCCACACCACTTGACTGCTGGGTGCATTTGTGCCTGTAAGTTTCTCACCCAAGGTGATGCCTCAACCTCTCACCCTAGTCCCAGCCCTGCCTTGTCTCCACCTAGTAGCAGAAAAACACAGCTTACTTCAAACGAGGTCAGCGTGTGAGAGTGGGCTTTACAAAAGTGCAGCCTGGCTCCCTTTCCGACCTTCTCTGTTACTTTTGAGACTCATTCCCCAGGTTCCCTTCCCGGAAGCCTGTCTGATCAGCAAGTGAGGCCCTCGGGCCTGTGCTGCCTCCAAGGGCTCTGGCTGTGAGGGATACTCAGGGCTTTGAGCAAGTTAGCATAAGGAAGCCTTTTTCAGGCAAGGGACAATTAGGGAATACACTTCAATGGATACCTCTTCACGCACCCTTAGCTCCCTCCCCGCCACGGTTAGCCTTTAGGGAAATGGAAGGAACAGCCTGATCAGGCCTTTTCCTAGAAAAGCCCTTCGATGAGCCCATTATGGGAAATGAAGCTGTTTTTGTTGTCTTTGATTAATCAGTGTCCTGTTTCCCAAAGCAAACATGGCCTCAGATCTTCCAAGGAACACAGCTGCAAAGGAAGGGCCGTGGCTGCTGGGATCTTGACAAGGACCCGGAGACTGGGAGGAGGGAGGCACCTGTGACCTTGTCCTCAAGGACTAAGCTCTTCGTTTTGTACCTTCAAGGGCACCCAGGTTACTCATTTCCTTTATGTCTTTCTGCCAGTGTGAGCAGGAGAAATATTAGCCTTTAAAGATTTCTTTACGGTTCCTTGAAAGCCTCCAGGGTGAACTGAGCCAGAGAATTATATAACAGCAAAGCTCATTTAAAGCGACAGTGTCTTTCTACAAGGCTATGGCGTTTGTCAGGTTTTTTTGTTTGGTTTTTGTTTTTGTTTTTTTACAAATTATAAAGAATGAGATACTAATTTTGTGAAGAAAATAGAGGGACCCTCCCATTTCCTTACTTACTGTGTTTTAATGGAAGAATGCCACTTCTCACATATTGATAAAAGAAAAAATACAAAACCTCTTTCAAGGAAGATGTGTTCATTCACCTCAGATAGCCATCTTGTTTGAATTCAGAAGAAAAAATAAATAAAAAGAAAAGCTTTCTAAAACATTTGTTCATTTTACTTTAAGAGCCTTGGAACTTTCGTGAATATTCAGCTGTTTTCTCCTTTCAAAGGGAGCCAGGTCCTTTGAGGAAGGGAAGGACTGAAGCGTTAGGTAATCATCTTCCTGTTTAATGTGGCCTTTTAACGCCTCTTGGAGTGCAAACCATGCATTACCTCAACTGACCTTCACGTGCCCTTCACCTGCTCTTCTTTGACTTCCTTTTCAGAGAAGAGGAACCTGAGGCCCGAGGGTTCTGCAACTTGCCTGGCATCACACAGCTCAACTGGAGACCAAAAGCAGAGCTTTTGTCTTTCTCTGCCTGGCCTCCCCAGGGAAGGTCCCATCTCCTTTCCTGTACACCAAGGCCACCTTTGCCTTCTCAGGGACCTTTGGCAATGTTGCCAGGTGTTTTTGGTTATCATGGTTGGGGAAGGGAGCCTGGGGGGGGGGGGGGGGCGCGGGCTATCGCACCTAGTGGGTGGAAGCTAAGGATGCTGCTCAACATCTCACAGTACAGCCCCAACCGAGCATCACCACCGGCCCTACGGGTCAGCAGCGCCCAGTGAGAGGCCCGGTCCTCACTGTGCTCCGCCTCACAGGGGGATCCCAACCTCAGAGCAGCCTCGAGCTCCTCTGCCCAGCGAAAGTCTTGGCCCCTCTCCCCAGCAGCCACAAGAGTTAAAGCCGCTGTCTAGAATGCCCTTCAGCAGTGGCCAAGTGTCCCCTGCAGAGTTTACTGCAGGACACGCAGTGCCTCAGCCGCAGCTGTGTTTTAAAGTTCTGGTCACAGGGCGCCTGTCTTCAGTTAGCAGCAAGCGGCTGGCAGCCTCCCTGCCGGGGAGGAAGAGTTCCACGGAGGCTGCAGCCCGCCAGCTGACAGCCTGCGAGCTCCTGAGGCTGGGCTCAGAGGCACCTGGGAGAGGCCTGGAGATGGCACTGAGCACGTGGTCTCCCTTCCTACCCATCCGTCAGTGGTGGCCCTGCCAGAAGATGGCCTATTGAACATTTCCAGGAATAGCACTGCCAAGCCTGTCAACTGCTTTCTTGGAAATACACTCAATAAGGATGGCAGGCCTCCAGGAGGGAGAGCAGAAAGCCTGGCCTGGACTGCGCACTGAGGAGCGGCAAGGCCTGGCTGCAGACCTGGGGGCTCCTGCGGGAGGGGCGCTGTGCTCTGGGGCTTTGGACCTCCATAGCTTCTAGAGTCATTTAAAAATGTTCTCAATGGGAGGAGATGTCACCCCCTCAGAGGCCTGAGGCCCTGCTGACTTTATGCAACTCTGTGACCTTCACCTGCTGGCTGTTTGTTCAGACACCAGCAGACAGGAAGGCCACAGCCCTGGTAGGCCAGGGATTAACTGTCAGCAGCAACCAACCTCTATGTCATCTGGGGTCACTGGCCACCACTCCTGCTCTTGTAAGCCTTAGCCCCAGCGAGAGCCAGAGGAGCACTGAAAGGGGGAGTTTCTGCCCCCACTCCACACCCCCCCTCCCCAATCACTCTGGTGATGTAGCAAAAATAAGAGGAAAAGATGTGAAACTGAAAGAAATGTCTTGTAAGTCACCCTCCTCTCCCCACCCCCCTGCAGAAGTAACCATTTCCCTCACAGAGGCCTGACACACCTATAGAAATTTCAGCCCCCTGGGCCCTCTGCTCTCTGAACTATAGCTTCTCCCCCGGTGCATCAGGGGTGGCCCGGCTGGGGATGCCTTAATACCAGCTGCCTTCAAGGAAAAGCTCCTTGACGATGTAGGCATCCTATAAAAGCAGAGGCCAAAACTCTCTGCTCTCTGTGTTCAGGGAATATTGGTTACTCACCTTTCAAAAATAATAGTAGAACAGATCTGAGACATCTTATTTCCAAAAGCTACTGACTGACAGGACAAATATTTGAGGCCCACACTGACCTACAGTTAGTTGGGGGTAGGGCTGCCAAATACAATATCAGATGCCCAGATAAAGTTAAGTTTCAGGAAACCAACAAATAATTTTTGGGGGGTATAAGTATATCTTGAATATTATTTGTTATTTATCTGAAATTCAAATTGACCTGTGTTTTTGTTTGTTAAATCTGGTAGCTCTATTTGGGGCATAAATTGACGAATTGTCTAAAAAAGGGGGAACATCAACACATATTCAACATATATGAAAGACCATTACAGCTAAGAGAGGAGGAAGGCAGGGAAGAAGGAGGGTAGCAAGAAAGAGGGAAAGAAAGAGAGAGGCCAAGAAGAAAGGGAGATAGGCATAGTGAAAGACGACAACAACAATCTGCAATGCCCTGCTCCATCAACCAATCTGGGCCCAGGACCTGGGTGGGGCTGCTCCTCAGGGCTCTGGACAGACCCAGGTGTGCACATGCTCGCCCGTTGGCCAGGCCAGCTGCCATGGCGGCAGGCTTGAGCCTGCATATGTGCACATTAATACCTAGCTTAGCTCCTCTGCTCCTTTGCATGCTCCATGTCCCTTCTGACTTCATAAATTCAAATATAAAATTGTTAAGAATTTCAAGATGGTGACAACCAGGCATAAAATGAAGCATGGTGCCCTTTCTGAGGGGCCTCGTGTGACTGCACAGGCTGCACACCCCTGGATCCCGTCCTGCTCCTGGACTGACCAACACTAGCTTTGCTTATGGAACATCTTGTATTATTTTCTAACAATGCATCAACCTAAATTATTTAATGTCTGTTTTCCCCAATAGCCAGCTGCCTATTTTGTAATATAGTTTTACTGGAACACATTGGCACTCACTTGTCTAGGTATTGTTTGTGGCTGCTATTATATTACAATGGCAGATCTGAGTAATGCAACAAGGAATGTTTGGCCCACATTGCCTAAAACAGTTGCTCTCTGGTCCTTTATAGATGTTTGTGGGCGTCTGCACTAGACTGTGAAACCCTTGAAGGCAGGAATCCTGTCTGTCTAGAACAGTGCCTGGCATATAGAAAATGCTCAGTCAACACTTGCTGAAAGACAAGAACGAAAGGAAAAAATGAATGCATGAAGAGCCCAGGTTTTTGGGAAGTAATTATTTTATCTAAAAGAAAAACACGTAAGTTTTATGTTTGACTTATTTTTTTTTGTTTTCATATAAAAAATATATGAAACTCACCACACTGTGAATCGGTTCTCCAGGTAAATGCAAGGTGTTTACCTTGTGGCTTGGCAGATTCCTTAACACACTGCTGCACACCTCACTCTGAAGAAACACAGACGCTGCGTATGTATCACTCATCATTCAATAAATATTTATTGAGCAAAGCATGGGGCAAGGCATGAGTTCAGGAATGACAATGATTCACTTGTGTCTTACCGGATAGACCTAGAGCCTCTGGTCCAGCCGTGGGCAAACTACGGCCCGCGGGCCGGATCCAGCCCATTTGAAATGAATAAAACTAAAAAAAAAAAAAAAAGACCGTACCCTTTTATGTAATGATGTCTACTTTGAATTTATATTAGTTCACACAAACACTCCATCCATGCTTTTGTTCCGGCCCTCCGGTCCAGTTTAAGAACCCATTGTGGCCCTCGAGTCAAAAAGTTTGCCCACCCCTGCTCTAGTCCAAAGGAGAAAAGACATGCAAATATATATTCCATACCAATGCCAATGTATAACTATATGATAAACAGTGCTAAGTGCAGAGGAAATTTCTGGATCAAGTTACGGGCTTTCAGAGTCAGGACAGATTCCTTTTGGCTACAGAATCAGAAGAGGCTTCTCGCCAGTCTTTCTGTTTGGTCTCAGATCCAATCCCTGCCCTTCTGCTTTGCTCTGCACCACAAGGAGCAGACGCCTGCAAACTTCGTCTCCCTGCTGCCCTGCCAACTGGCTCCAGCTCGGCTCTGTCAGTGGGAGGCCTCAGAGAAAGGCTGGAGGACTGGAGGGCGGGAGGAGCCAGGCTCCTAGCTCCCAGCCTCAGTTTTCTCGCCTGTGCAATGGGAAAACCAACAGTATATAGTTACAGAGTTTTTACGAGAATTAAATCAGATAAGACATGCAAAATGCTTAGCACAATCCCTGATATATAATACACATCCAAAGACTAGAGCTATTATTACCGTAGCCTTGCTTAGGTAAGTGGGAAGGAATGCGGTGATCAATTACTGAGATGTGCTAGGAGTGAAGGGTGGGAGAGGCGTGCGGGGGGAGGAATATTTGCCAACCCTGACATTTTGATACTGTAGTGTGGAGGTAAAATTGATAGGACCTGGAAAATGGACAGAGTCTAGTAAGGTATTAAGAGAAATCAAACAACAGGAATGATAATACCTCAAGTAGGTAGAAAGAGTAGTAGTTCAGGAGAGAAGATTATAAAATTCACTTTTAGAACAAGCGTGTTGGACTCTTCAGTTGCAAAAACAAAATCAGAAATCAATGACATACTTGAGGGTACCTCAAGAGATTGGGGTTTTGATAGAGATACACATATGTTCAATGGGTAGCCATCTCAGCAGCTACACAGCAGGCCTCATGGAGAATTGGAAGATGATGCAAGAAACCATAGCAACTCCAGTCACCGGGGTCTGATTTCCTCTGAGAGCAGAAACCATTGTTCTTTATTTAGCAACTAGAGGCCCGATGCACGGAAATTTGTGCAAGAGTAGGCATTCATTCCCCCCCGGCTGCTGGCATTGGCTTCCCCCTGGCACCCGGGACCCAGGCTTCTCTCGTAGCTCCGGCTTCATCTGGAAGGTCGTTCGGCCTAATTAGCATATTATGCTTTTATTATTATAGATTCTTCCCTGCTCAAGGCTCCTTCCATGTATACTTCTCTCTTTCCAGTGTTCCTCTTTCTGCCTCTGTTGCTGTGGTTATATGCTCTGTGTCTTGCATTCAAGATGGTTTGACTGGATATTTGCCATCTAATATGAAGCTTCCTAACTGGGTCCCATTCTCAGTGCAGGCCACTCAGTCTCCTTAGGTCTGGCGCATATGGGAGGCTTTGGCTAGATCAGTCCCCTGACGCAAGGTGTGAAGGCCCACCTCTCTGAGGAGAAGCTGTGTCACCAGCTGTGAAACCAGTAGGTCTCACGAGTGAGTGGGAGATGGCCGTGAGCTCTCTGTGAAGCTGGAAAGATAAGATTGGGTCATGTTGAGAGAGTCTTGAGGGTTCTTAATTACTTCTGATATTACACATCTCATATGGATTTGATTAGACAAGATCAAAATCTGCCCAAGGTTTAGGGCAAAGAAGTCAGAAATTATTTATGCAAAAGATTTTTTTTTTATTTCCAATGAAACTCAGAAAGTTAAACAATTTGCAGAGGGAGGAATTTTCTTACTGTCCTCTCAGGGACTTTAGTTATTTCTTAGAGAACAACTTAGAACTTGGCTTGCAAGGGTGGGTGTGGTAAGGTCAGGGTGTTTTTTGATTTTTTTTTTTTTTTACTGCTTTGAGAATAAAATATTCTACAATTCAGGAAAACCAACAAAGCAACCCAACCCTCAATGATTCTTCCCAGAACTCTTCCAATCCAAGACATCCATCACACCATTGGAACTTGAGGGACCCAGAGCTCGCAACACACATATTTCAAGGATAAATGGATACAAAATCCCTTGTATGAGTTTCTTTAAAAACAAAGAGAGAGCCCTCGCCGGTTTGGCTCAGTGGATAGAGCATCGGCCAGCAGACTAAAGGGTCCCAGGTTTGATTCTGGCTCAGGGCACATGCCCTGGTTGTGGGCTCAATCCCCACAATGGGGGGCTTGTAGGAGGCAGCCAATCAATGATTCTCTCTCATCATTGATGTTTCTATCTTTCTATCTCCCTTCCTCTCTGAAATTAATAAAAATATATATTAAAAAGAGAGAAAGGAAAAGAAATGAATAAAGAGAGAAGAAGAAAATTATAAGGAAAAAGCAATGTTTTGAAAATCTATTATTGACGGAGATGGATGGAGCTGTCAGGGGGCAGGTGGATGCTTGCTCTTGAAACCCAGGTGCAGACAAACAGGACAGCTCCTTAGGCCGCTGTCCCCGAGAGGCAGCAGGTGCACTTTTCTTTCAGTCCTTAAGAGAGAAGCGCCCCTGCACACAAAGTCTTTTCTTAGAATAATTTCTACTAAAAAGAGGGATTTCAAAGACACTCCTAAGAGATGTGGAAATTTTAAATGAAAGAAAAATGGTCAGCATCCTATCCTTTAACCACACCCCCTTGTTATATAAGTACTTTTATTATTCTCATTCACATGCATGTATAATTTTTATATCATTGTTTTCAGAAGTCACTGTATGTGAGCTCAGCACACAGATCTGCTGGGTGTGAATGCTGATTCCAGCACTTGGCATCCATGTGACTTGGCAAGTTACTTAATCCCTCTGGACCTCAGTTTTCTCATCTGAGCAGAGGGGGTAAGAATAGTAGCTACTTGAGGATTAAATGAGACAATTTCTACTGAGTGCCTAGTTCAATGTCTGGAGCACACTTAGTCAATTGTAACAGTTGTGATGATCTATCATGAAGATCAGGCAGC
Organism: Myotis yumanensis; assembly: GCF_028538775.1. Lineage (NCBI taxonomy): Eukaryota > Metazoa > Chordata > Mammalia > Chiroptera > Vespertilionidae > Myotis > Myotis yumanensis. The sequence continues at coordinate 125,159,939 of NW_027223754.1, read as the reverse complement.
TCTGAAGTCCCAGAGAGTTGAGCTGTTGACATCTGTGTTTGCCTCCCTATCTTCTTCCCTTTCCCGCCATGATGTGATCCTGGGTCTCCTTCCTGCAAGAAGCAGCACACATTGTCAAGTGAGCGCCCAATAGGACCACACTAGGCCTTGGGGAAATGTGATGCTGGCTGAACCCGCAGAGAGGTGGCCATGCTGAGCGCTTCAAGGCACAAGCTGAGCCAGCACCTGCAAGGTGGCCACGGATCTCCTGAGGAAACTGTTTCCCAGGAAGATCACTATTGCAGGCTGAGCGTGTCCCCCAAAATTCCTATGTTCAAACCCTAAGTGCAGTGCCTCAGAACGTGACCATATTTGGAGATAGGGCCTTTAGAGGGGTGATTAACTTAAAATGGGGCTATTAGGTTGAGCCCTAATACAATCTGAGTGGCGCTTTTATAGGAAGAGGCAATTTGAACATGGGGGATGCACACAGAGGAGAGGCCGTGTGAGGACAGCGGAGGTGGCCCTCTGCAAGCTGGGGAGAGACAGCAGAAGAAACAGTCCTGTTGACGCCTTCATCTTGGATTCCAGCCTCCAGAACTGAGGAAATCAGCACCTTCTGTGTAAGCCACCCAGTCCGAGGCCTTTTGCTGCAGCCGCCCTTGCAGACTAATATAATCACATAACTCCTAAGGGGGTACTCAGCCTTAAAAAGGAAGGACATTCTGTCACATGCTGCAACACAGGTGCCCCTTGAGGACATTGTGCTAAGTGAAACAAGGACAAACGCAGCCAGTCACAAAAGGACAAATACCCTTTGGTTCCACTCAGATGAGGTATTTAAAGTAGTCAGATTCATAGGGACAGAGAATTAAAACGGTGGTTTCCAGGGGCTGTGGAAGAGAGGAATGACAAGTTACTGTTTAATGGGTACAAAGGTTCAGTTTTGCAAAATAAAAAAGGTTCTGGAGATGGATGGTGGTGATCGTTGCACAACAATGTGAATGTACTTAATGCCACTCTTAAAATGGTTAAAATGGTAAATGTTATGATATGTACATTTTACACAATAAAAAGTTGCTTAGGAGCTTCCCCCTCTTTGTGAAGTTCAGTCTCATTGAAATCTTGGCTAATTGCTTTTGGGGAATGAAAGAAAGGGGTTGGAGGAGGAGGAGGGAAGAAGAGGCAGGGCTCACGGGTGAGGGGGCCTGTTTGCTTTGCAAATCCAAATGAAAGTTGTCTGGTCCACCTGCTTTCCTGTGCCCGATCGTGGAACATGTATGAGGATCCTTGCCTTTGTCAATAATGAAGATAGAGGAGAACAGGATTTCCAAATGCAGCGCTGAATTCCCTGAGATTTCCTTTTTGTTAAAACGCCATTTCCTCTTTTGTTTCCCAACATCTACTGGGCCTTCCCTTTATCACACACAGAAAGAAAACGTTTCCCTCATTGGCGGTCAAAACACTTTTCAGATTTTCCACAGCAACAGCAAATCGGAACAGCCACCTCATGGCCACCTCAGATTTGATGGCTATCAAAGTTTATGACAGAGACCTCAATCTAGAGAGGGATGAGGAGGGCTGTTGGAGGAGCTCTCACACCCTCTGTGTTTCGGACGAGTTCTGTGGTTGGAGCAGCTGCCGCCTAACTTCCTCCCTCTCTGTGAAAGGGCCTCCTGCTTCCTCAGCACATGGCTCCCTCCGTCTGCATGTACCTGATGGCCGTTATTCCTCTCCCCCCAATAAATCCTTTTTGGTGATGGAATGCCTAGTCAATTTTTGTTTAAGGTCAGCATGATCCTTTGCACTGGTTCCCCACCAAATCGAAGACCTGAGGTAGACAGATGCCGGCTCTTTTGGTTTGAATTGCTCAATGTGGCCAGTGGGGGCTCCCCCAAGCAATCCACCCACGAACCCTAAGAAAGGCAGGTGCCCCAGATCCTCTCTGTCAGCACTCTGCCTTAACCTCGTGCTGTGGTCCCCTTCAGGGACCTTGAAATCTGCAGAATTGTTAGGGCCAGGAACGACAAGGAAATACTTAGGATGATTCTGAAAGAGACAAAAGAGACAGACAACTGACTGTAACTCGGTTCTGGACGGCATTGTTTTGCTGTGAAGGACATGATTGGATAACTGGCATTATTCAGACAGGGTCTGAGGATTAGGTCGCACAGGTATATAAGGATATATTTCCTGATTTTGATGCTTGGACTGTGGTTATACAGGACAATGTCTTGATTGTAGAAATTGCACATTAAAGCATTAGGGAGTGACAGGCCATTAGACTGGCAACTTACTAGCAAATGGTTTAGGAAAAAATAAGTCTTTGTACTGTTCTCTAACTCTTCAATAAGTGTAATTTTGTTTCAAAGTGAAAAAGAAAAGGAAGGAAGGAAGGGAAGGAGGGAGGAAGGAAGGAGTGCCTTGTTTGGTTGTGAGGGAGGCCACCCTTACTGTGAGCATTTTTTCCGGTGGTTTCAGGCACGAACTGAGAGCTTCCTTGAACTTGAGTCACCTCTGAGTCTTCTTGGTGATGCCAATGAGATTTGGGAGCTTGTCAGACTGTGATAGCGTCTGTGTGTTGATTTGTTATTTAGAAATCTGAGAAATGAATGCTCTGATATTGAATTTTTATTTCAAAACTAGAGGCCAGCCCTAACCGGTTTGTATCAGTGGATAGAGCGTTGACCTGTGGACTCAGGGGTCCCAGGTTCGATTCCGGTCAAGGGCATGTACCTTGGTTGCGGGCACATCCCCAGTGGGGTGTGTGCAGGAGGTAGCTGATTGATGTTTCTCTCTCATTGATATTTCTAACTCTCTATCCCTCTCCCTTCCTCTCTGTAAAAAAATCAATAAAATATATTTAAAAACAAACAAAAATCTAGAGGCCAGGTGCACGAAATTCATGCACTGGGGGGGGGGGGGGTGCCCCTCAGCCCAGCCTGTACCCTCTCCAATCTGGGATACTGGCTCCTAACCATTCACCTGCCTGCCTGCCTGATTGCCCCCTAACCTCTCTCTTGCCGGCCTGGTCACCCCCAACTGCCCTCCCCTGCTGGCCTGTTCGCCTCCAACTGCCCTCCCCATCTTGTGGCAGCCACCTTGTGATGACGTGGCAGTGGCCATCTTGTGATAATGTGGGGGCAGCTATCTTGTGACGATATGGGGGCGGCCATCTTGTGATGTGGTGAGGGCGTAAGGGTGGGAAGGCCACCTAGGCTTTTATTAGTATAGGTTTCTTTTTTTTCCCCAATCTAAAAAAAAAAATATCTTCAAGACTTACTGATACTTATAGGCTAAAATCAGTTTTAAGATATTTCTTCTAGCCCCACTCTGTCCTCATCCCCCTCCACTTAAAGACTATTAGACTTGATTTAAAAAAAAAAACTGTCTGGGTAGAAATGGGGGGTGGGGTACCACATAAAAGATAAACAAGTTTGTTCATAATCCTGCTACTCACAATAATTCAATTTGTGAGCTTATAAAGGTGTGTGTGTAAAAACTTATATATTTTTAAAATATATTTTATTGATTTTTTACAGAGAGGAAGGGAGAGAGATAGAGAGTTAGAAACATAGATGAGAGAGAAACACCGATCAGCTGCCTCCTGCACACCCCCTACTGGGGATATGCCTGCAAGCAAGGTACATGCCCTTGACCAGAATCGAACCTGGGACTCTTCAGTCTGCAGGCCGACACTATCCACTGAGCCAAGCCAGTTAGGGCAATAATATTTCTTTATGTATATTTTTATGTAGCTTCCAACTTATGAATTGTGGTGTTCAGCTGCCTCCTGCACACCCCCCACTGGGGATGAGCCCACAACCAAGGTACATGCCCTTGACCGGACCCTTCAGTCTGTGGGCCAACGCTCTAACCACTGAGTCAAATCGGTGAGGGCAAAAGTTATTTTTTTTAATGGAAATCACTCTATACACACTATTTATGACCTCACCTACTTAAAATATTCTTTTGCAACTTCATATGTAAAGGCCAGCTAGCAAGTATCCCATTGAATATGAATTTTTTTATTCTTGAATATTTATTTCAATTAGCCAATTTAATTGAGCTGAAATAAGGGCTTATCTTTTTTTTTTTAACTTTACTTGTCATAGATTATGAACAGTAAATGACATTAATTAAATTTTGCCACTAGTCTTTGAGTAACTGTACACTAACTATATTCAGGGAAGCAAAAACACTATTTATTTACCTTTTATGTGAGGTTTAATAAATTAATTTTTAATTACAGTCCTTCAGATGTTTGAAGGAAACTTCTCTTTATTTACTTCCAGAAACTTCCAGGCCAGCTTAGAGAATTTCAATTTAAAGAAAAAACATCTTTGTCTTTCTTTCACACCAAGCAACCTATGCAACAGGCATGGTTGCTTTTTCTTGAATATGAATTTTATTTTTGCTTACTAACCCCAGCTGGGGTTGGATTTGACATTCCTTGGTCCACCCTCCATGCCTCAGATTTTTGGCTCACATTGTGCCTCAATATGAAAGAAAACAGGGAAGAGTTGCCAGGTTTTTTTTGTGAGGATTTGTATTGTTTACCACTTTTCCCATGAACAGAACTGGGCTCTGAAAAGGAAGTTTCAAGAAGTGATTAAGATTATACTCCTGAACAGGTGAGTTGGACTCAAATCTTGATTCTCCTCTTTCCAGCTATGTGAAGATGGGCATGTTACCTAACATCTCTGTGCCTCAGTGTCCTGCCCTGTGAGGTGGGCTGAAATGAATAGTATCTGTCCCATAGGGTTTTGGAAGGATTAATAAGCTGTAAGTAGCTGGTACAAGATAAGTGCTTGGCATTGGTGATTGTTAATACTTTGAATAAATGAGGCAACTATCGAGGTCTTCAGAAGTCTAGAAAGACAATGACTGGGGCAAGCTCCTCCCAGGAAGGGAAATAGTTCTCTGCATTGGTGACTCAGAGTAAGTATGATGGAAAAAACATATTCCAAGTTCTGGAGTTGACGTGTACTCCTTGTGACATTTTAATCTCTGAGTAATATATTCCATCGCCTGCAAAGCTGTGATTTCTCAGTTTATTGCTTTTTCCTCTTCTCTCTCAGGCCTGAATTCCTTCTCCTCTTGGCTCCAGCCGGTCTCCAGCAACCAGGAACTGTGTCTGGATAGTGTGGTTACGGAACCAGGTCCTTACTTCAGACAAGGTAGTCTGAAGCCTCAGCAAGGTGCACTGCCTTCCCTGGGGAAGGTAGAAAAGACCTTCTGTGTGCTCCATCCATCACGTTGCCTTTCTTGCTCACAACAACCCTGCAATAAAGATACTGTGACAATCTCCACTCTAGGGTCCAGCAGAGGGGTTCCATGCATGCGCTTTGGAGTCAGCGAGCCCAGGTCTGATTTTGTCACTCACACTCAATGAAACCTTTGGCAAATTACTTAACTTCTCTAAGGCTTAGTTTCCTCATACCTAAAATGAAAAGGATAATAATGCCAATGTTAGAGGGTTGTTGGGAAGATTAAATGTGTAAAGTAAGTATGTGGTATAGCACCTAGAGCATAGTACATGCTCAATAAATGTTAATTATTAGTGTTGTTATTATCTAGGATTGAAAAAATTGAGTCTCAGTGAAGTTATAATTATTACTACATTTTGTAGGTGAGGAAACCTTGCTATTTCTTAGTCTTTTTCTCACCTATACAGCAGCTTCTCCCTCTTGCTAAGACTACCATTCTCCTGTTTTTTAAAATTTTATTTTAATTTACTGATTTGAGAAAAGGAGAGAGAGGAGAGAAACATCAATTTTTGTCGTTCCACTTATTTATGCATTCATTGGTTGTTTCTTTTTTTAAAAAAATCATTCTTGTTGAGAGTATTATAGATGTCCACCTTCTCCTCTCCCCTCATTTCCCCCTCCACCAGTACCTGCCCTGCCCCAGGCCTTCACCACCTCTGTGTCCATAAGTAATGCATATATGCATATGAGTTCTTTGGTTAATCTCTTCCTGTTCACCCCCCACTCACCTCCTGAGATTTATCAGTCTGTTCCATGTTTCCATGCCTCTGGTTCTATTTTTATTTTGTTCATTAAATTCATTGTTCATTTATTTTGATTTTTAGATTCAACTATTGATAGATATATATTTATTTCTTCTTCTTCTTCTTTTCCTTCTTCTTCTTCTTCTTTTCCTTCTTCTTCTTCTTCTTCTTCTTCTTCTTCTTCTTCTTCTTCTTCTTCTTCTTCTTCTTCTTCTTCTTCTCCTTCTTCTTCTTCTTCTTCTTCTTCTCCCTCATCTTAAGGAACACCCTTCAACATTTCATGTAATAATGGTTTGGTGGTGATGAACTACTCTTTTTTCTTGTCTGTGAAGCTTTCTTTATCTGACCTTTAATTCTCAAAGATAGCTTTCCTGGATAGACTAACCTTGGTTGTAGGTCCTTGCTTTTCATCACTTTGAATATTTCTTGCCACTCCCCCTCTGGCCTGCAAAGTTTCTCTTGAGAAATCAGCTGACAGTCATATGGATGCTCTCTTGTATGTAATTAACTGCTTTTCTCTTGCTGCTTTAAGATTCTCTCTTTGTCTTTAACCCTTGGCATTTTAATTATGATGTGTCTTGGTGTGGGCCTCTTTGGAACCTCTTGTTTGGGACTCTGCACTGCCTGGACTTGCACCAGGCAGGGGAAGTTTTCTGTCATTATTTCTTTAAATAGGTTTTCAATATCTTGCTTTCTCTCCTCTTCTGGCACCCCCATAATTCGGATGTTGGCATGCTTGAAGTTGTCCCAGAGGCTCCTTACACTATCTTCATATTTTTGAATTCTTTTTTCTTTTTGCTCCTCTGATTGGGTGTTTTTGCTTCCTCATATTTTAAGTCATTGATTTGATTCTCAGAATCCTCTACTCTACTATTGAATCCCTGTAAATTATTCTTTATTTTAGTTAGTGTTTGCTTAATTTCTGACTTGTCCTTTTTCATGTTTTTGAAATTCTCACTAAGGTCCTTGAAAGTCTCATTAAGTCCCTTGAAGCTCTCATTAAGATCATTGAGCAACCTTAGAACCGTTGTTTTGAACTCTCTATCTAGTAGTTTATTTGCTTCCATTTCATTTATTTTTTTTTTCTGGAGACTTTTTTCTATTCTTTCATTTTTTACATATTTTTTTTGTCTCCACATTTTGGCTGCTTGCCTGCCATATCCATTTGTAGCAAGGGTTCAGGAACTGAAGAAGGGGCCATGTACAAATGAAAACACTAGACAAGAAATATGAATTTAGAAGGCATGGGGGCCATGCGGAAAACTTCCCTGTGTTGGAGAAGCTTCCTGAAGCCCTAGACCTGTTTGCTTTTATTCAATTTTAGATACACATCTTGCCCTCAGTTAGGCACAGCAATCCAGTAGCAGACAGACTATCTCAAAGATCAGTAAATATTAGTAAAGATTTACTTTGAGACTATTAGGTCAGGAAATTGCTTCAAGCCACCACTATCTTGACAGACAATTGTTGCATAGCTTTAGCCCTTGCTAAAGCTCAAGGTTCATCAGCCTTCCGAGTTCCTTGTTGCACTTTCATGATAGTGTTTGACAATGGATGGCTTCCCACACTTGCCTGTGTTTGTTTCCATGTATTAGGTAGATCTTCTATGTCTCCTGGAATTGTTAGAGTAGCCTTGTATATTAAGTGTCCTACAGGGTCCAGTGCCTCAGCCTCCCCAGTCATCTGAGCTGAGCACTCTAGGTAAGCTCTTGTGTGGGCTATGTGCACAGTCTCATTGTACTTGAGCCTTGATTGCTGTTAGCATCACTGAGAAGAATTGACTTCCAGGCCAATTGGCTGTGAGGACCAGCTGTGTCTACAGTGGAAGAGCTGGTGCTGGAGACACCCCTATGGATCAGGACTTGCTTTAGTGGGGCTTTGGTACTCACTGAGCTGCCCCTTGAGTGTGTCACTTGTGGATGTGTAGAGTTGTAATCTGGTAATATTTGAAGCCGTCCACTGGATACACTGGCTCTGGGGCCTCCTGGGAGGTGCAAGTCAACCACTGCCTGGGGCCACCTGGCAGGAGCTCCAGAGGGATCTGCAGATGGCTGCTACTTGTGTTGAGCTTGGAAGTGGCCAGGCAAAGCCAAAATGTGAAGCAAGGTAGGCTGGTGTGAGTGCCAGGACTTGGGTCTCTTATTGATAGGTATGGGGCATGCTGATGCCAGCTGCTGCTTGTTTGAGAGATTTTAGGAAAGCCTGAAGCCTGAGCTGGACAGAGCATTCATATGGAAAAGCCACTGCAAAGAGCGTGGGTGTGGCTGCACATTGGATGGGGCAGGGTCTCAAGGAATCACCAGGGCAGAATGAACTGTGTGAGCCAGGCTGGTGGAAACTCAGATATGGCTGCCAGTCATCTCTGTGACAGGGGAGGTCTCAGCATAGAAACAATGACTCCTGTGAGCATCCCTGTCTGGGAGAAAGTCACTCCCAAGTTCTTGCTCTGATGTCAGATAATACAGTTCCTCTCTGTATGTCCCTGGATCCCCTCAAGCCTCTGCCACAGTGCTGAAGCTCAAAGGGAGTGAGTCCAAGTAAGTTCATGTGCCAGCCCTTTTAGAGGAATTGCCAGGGTCACTCAGCCACAATCCCTGCTATTTTTTACAGCCCAAAGTTATGGGGATTTCTCTTCCCAGCTATGAAACCCTGGGCTGAGGAGTCTGGTGTGGGTGGAATCCCTTGCTCCTCACAGAAGGCTTCCACAGCTGAGATATTCCTCCCAATTAAAAATACCCCACACATGGGTGTTGGACCAGCCCATTCTGCACCTCTACCCCTCCTCCCAGTCTCAATGTGCTTTCTTCATTACTTCTCTAGCTGTAGGACTTCCATTCAGCCAGATTTCAGGTGGCTCCAAATGATTGTTTTTCTGTATTTTAGCTGTAATTTTGATGTGGTTGTGGGAAATGGTGAGTACCAGCATTTATCTACATCACCATCTTGGTTCCCCTCATTGGATGATTCTTGTATGTGCCCTTACCAGGAATTGAACCTGCAACCTTGGCATTAGGGCAATGCTCAAACCAACTGAGCTACTTGGCCAGGGTTTCCCCTGTCTTTTATAATAATAGAAAATTTTGATAGGGGTAAAGGCTATGTTTGTCAGCATCCCATGTGCCTAGATGTGGCCATGTGACTAGTGTGGCAGTACAGTGTGCCTGGAAGTGATACCTGAAGCTACCTATAAGAAAGGGGTTTGCTTTGTAATTTACTACATGGGCTTTTACATCAGAAGGATGTAAACCCCTATCTTGTTTAAGGCATTGTATTTTGGGTCTCTTTGTTATAGCAGCCAAACCTGTACAAAGTGGGGCTTCAGTGTTGGTGGTAATAGGGCTCTGGCTAGGAGTCAGGAAACTGGGTTTCCTGTCCCTGCCCCTCACGTGATGCATGCCCAAAGTATTCATTTGCTCCCTCATCTCACAACATGTACTTTGCCAGCAACTGTACTAGACATTAGCAATACTGAGATAAATAAGACACAACCCCATAAATGATTGTATCTACCCACAGGCTTGGTAATGTTATCCATGTCAATCTTTGAGAAGAATATAATTCCTTATATAGGATACACATTCAGTTTCAGAGGCAGGCCAGGGCAATTTCTTCATAGATTTCAAATTTTTTATGGGTTCCAAATCTGTTATCATAATTAGAAAAATGCTCAAAACTATCATAGGTGCTTACACACTGGTTGTAAGTCCTTAGCAAAATATTGACCCTCAGGTCCAATGGTTCTGTGTCAAATGTAAATAATGGTACTTAGAGGATTAAATGAAAAAACATTTAATGTCATTTAATATAGTGTAAAACACTTACACTATATCTGACATTTAGAAGACACTCAATAAATGATGATGAAGGTGTAGGCTTTTGACTAATGGCTACTCTATAAGTGAGTTGTGCTATGAGTTGTCTAAGAAAGGCCTCTGAAGGGTGATCATCATCAGTACTCTGTCCCCACTAGGCACCACGAGGCTTAAATGAGGCTGTATATTATTTATTTATCCTTTAGTTTCTCTTGATTTATTTCTGTTATTTAGTCTTTTTTGAGGCTGTGTTTATTAAAAACACTTTTCAAAATGGTAATGTGTAGTGGTGTGAAGTCAACATTCAAACCTGCAACTTCCCTGCCTTGGCCCTTCAAACTGCTTTCCTTGTCCTTGTCAAGTTCCCGTCTGATGACAATGCTTTGTTATTATCCTGAGAGTCAATATTATGGGCTGATGATCATGCCAATGTCCATTGGGATCTGTCCACATACGAACAGTCAGACAATTCAGGAAAAGGAAGAGGTTTAATCTAATCATTATAGTATGTTGTCTTTTTATATTTGAATATTCACAACAAGTGGCCAATTTTTGAGTTCTAGAATGCTGACTCTCAATACAAGGTGCTATATATGTTACATATATAAGGAATACATATATACATTTCCTAATTCCACAGGGTAATGATTTTTATCCTGATGTTATAGGTGATTCAGAATGGTCATTATGTAACTTTTCTCAGATGCCTAGAGACAGGTCTACCACGAAGCTAATAAAGTTTAAGCTCAGGCCTCTCACTTACATGAGCCTCTTCCAAGGCCTGGTATTGATTTTGAATCCATGCATTTGTACTCTTTTTCTGAAAGGGCTCCCCAAATTAAATAAGCCTCAGGCCTTACAAAATCTAGATCTATCCCTGTAGAGTCACACAGATGCTAATCATTTGGTATTTCAATTGAGTTTCAATTCGCTGAACTCTTACAGTTCATTGTAATTTATGAAAATAGCTATTTTCACTTAAGGTTGTGCTGATGGACCAATATTGGTTTATGAGGCTGTGATTGGACTCTCCCAGTGATATGCCCAAATGATAAGCTGGATAATTTTTATAAGGTCAATTTATTGATATTAGCACTTCCTGATACTGTCCAAAACACTAGACTGTGATCATGACCATAGTCCCTTGGTTTTACGGGGCATATTTCTTGACATGCTCAGTGATTGCATTCATTTTTCATATGGGGCAGAATTACCACTTCCATTTTATAGCTGTTAATTGAGCCAAAGAAGCAAACATCTTAATGAGAGAACTAGAGTAGAGGATGAAGGGACTGGTCATAAGCACATTCAAGGTGCCTCCGGGAATTCCCAGGTATGACTCAATGATATGCTGAAGGTGCTGGGCAGCTTGCCTTTAAAATGTGAGTCCCTGTAATTCTTTGCCTCACTCCAGTGTGTCTGCAGCCTGAAAACTTCTAACCCATCTAATTGAGTACAATGACCCATCTAATTTCTTCCCTTACACCTTCCAGCGTCAGACTCCTTTGTTCCTCCCTTCTGAATACTCGCCATCTTTCAGACCTTGGATTGGGCATGGCGGAGGAATGTGGAAAAGAGGAGATGACCACTCTCATCCAAGGGTGCAGGAATGTGAAGATGGGAAAAGGATGTGTGGCCACCTTTTGAGCTGAATGCTAATGTTGTAACACCAGTCTCCCTTCTTGGGACTGGTAGCGAGAGGGCTGTGGGATTCTCTTTCTGATCCATTCCACAATTCCCATGCATGGTTTAAAGCACCTCAAGAGCTTCTCTTGGTAGAGAAAAGCAAACACACCTTGAAGGTTCTGATTTTCCCTAATTCAAGCCTGGGGAATGTGCCATTTGCACACCTTCAGTATCAAGGTCTCTCCTCGTCTAATCGGCAAAATGCCATTAAAAAGAAAAAGCACAGTAAAAACTATGACTCACATTCAAAACAAATGTCATAGTCTTAAAGATATAGAGACGTTGTTTTCTTTACCTTTTGAATTATCCCAGAATTAGGAATAATTTTAATATTCCAGGAAAGCAGGGTGAATGTTGGGTAAGGAGATGGGCAGAGAACAAACCAAAGCATCCAAGTGCTGGAACAATTACTCTACACTTGGCAAGGTCATGTCAAGACAATGCAAAGATAATGCTTACAGTGGTCAACTGTGAGGGCTTTCAGAGGGGGTGATGGACTCCACCTAGCTAGGGGTCCATGCTGATCCACCAGTGGAGGGGGATTTTCTCCCTCCCTCCGAGTCTGAGACAGGGATGTTGTACGATGCGTCCGTTTCCAGAACAGCTTCCATGGGCTGATTTTTGACTATTTGAGAAGGCTTTGACATTTCTGAAACTTCCCCTTTAAAGACAGACCAATGATATTTCTCTCCCCGCTGCCTGCCACCACCTATTTTAACATTGAAACATTTATCAATTAGGACATAACACAGGGGAAAAATTAAGGTGACTTTATAATAAAGTCCCCTGTCCTGCTTCTCCCTAACTTCCTCTTTTTTTTCTACAGACCATTACTATTTTTAAATTTCAAAGTTTTAATTTTTTTGGTGCTTGCCTCCAAATTATATTGACAAACTAAATTGAGAAATAATTAGCTATACTGCCCTTTTATGATTTGTCAACTTTATATTTTTACATTGACTTCCTGTTAAGATATGAGAATTTTGCTCCCTGAATCCCTTTTTCTAATCCCCTCACCCTTCACATACTTATGTCACTATTTTTAGTTCCCATCTTTTGTAATTTAAAACACTATAATTGAATTTCTATTTATCATATTATCTTATTAATTGAAATCAATTCTTGCTAATTTATGCAAAAAGGTGGGTATTTTTTGTTTTATTTTTGGTGGGGGAAGAACAGATATCCATAGAATCAAAGAAGCCGAAGAGTCAGGCTTTAGAAAAGCCAGGAATAAGAGTTGTTCTGGGACTCTAAGGAGCAGGAATCAATGACTGTCTCTTTAGGGCACTGTCCAATGTGAATTAATGGGGATTCTTCATTTTCCAGGAAGGAAAAATCTGATTGGCTTACACTGGGCTACATGCTCAGCCTTTGGCTAGATAGTGTAGGACAGGTGGACTGACAGTTTCCCTAAGACTGCATGTGTCCGGGAGGGGGATTGACCCACAAGGAAACTGAGGAGCTATTACTTGATGACAGGGTGGGGTGATAAAGATGCTGGACACTATACTCCTTACTCTATAAGATAACATGCATAACATGTCACTCCTTCCTTTCTCTGACCTCTCCGCCCTCTTCTCTCATTTGAATTTAGTTTTTACACTAAGATTTGTAATATTTATAGTCTTTTCTGTGCATGCTTTGTCTTTTTGCTGATTTTAAAAATTGAAAATCATTAAACAGTCTTTACAGTATTATCTTTCTGGAGAGAAGAGTAGTATGCTACGATTACATTCATCATCTCGTAGTTTTGTATTTTTCCTGGAATTTCTAATTGCCTTAAATTTTGTATCCGCTGCCTTTATCATCTTTCTTATACTTCTACAATGTCTCCAGCATACTATCCAGGTTATGAAACTTCTTTTCTCCCCAGGGCCCCCTCTTAGAAGTCTCCATTTACCTCCTCTAATTTAGGCAAATTGTCTTCTGGGACTGAGGATTTGTTCTTATTTTCCTTCTCTTCAGTTCTTCTCTAAATTGGGCACGTCATTTTCTCGGTCTTCTGACTTTTCTTTCTTGATTTACTTCCTCATTTTACTGAAGTGCATCTCAAGTAACTCCCCAATGAAGGACGGACAGTAGATAAACGTTCTGAGTCTTGCACACATACAGATATCTATTCTGCCATCATTATTTAATGACATCTTATCTGGGATAGAATTCAAGTCAAAGAACATTTTTTCTTCAGTTGTGAAAGTTTTGTTCCATTTTCTTTTAGCACACAGTGTTGCTTTGACAGTCTATCTTTCTTGTTCCTTTATAGATAACTTTTTCTCTTTCTGGAGCTTTTAGGATCTTTTTTTTACCTTTGGTATTCTGAAATTTTATGCAGCTGTGTCTAGGGTCTTGTAAAACTCACACCGTTTAGTGTGGAAATTCTTGTCCTTCATCTTGGGAAATTAATTTGTATTGTTTCTTTCTCTCCTTTTTCTATTTCTGGAACTCCTATTGATCAGACATTGGATTTTTTTACACTGATCCATGGTGCTTATTTTTTTCTCTCAGATTTTAAGGAATTCATACCAAGTGAGAGAGACAGTGACACACACATGTAGTTGGATGGCTCACCTCCTACCTTGCTTCCTTCCTCTGCTATAGAGACTAGAAAACTAAGCCCTACATTTCCCAGAACCACCTGCGGGTAGGGTTCAGACAAGTGGCCGATGTTCTTCCAATGGGATGTTCTAGCACAGGTGCAGGTGGAGGTGATCCACAGGAGGTGACAGCTGTACACAGGAGATTACATCTTCCAGCGAGAAGAGTGGCAGAGGCGTCAGTTCTTCTGAGGTGGCTGTAGCCATGCTTATTATATCCTCAGGTCTTCAATGGGTGGTCAGCACGAAGGAGAAGCAGAAGCAGCTGCTATGTCTCCTGACTCAAGCAGCTAGTATAGTTGGGCGCTTTCCTGGTTGTTACTCCCAGCTTGGTAGCATTGAGCTGGTTTTCTATCTTTCCCCAAAATTCTATGAGTCACCCAATATCCTTTAGCTGTTTAGCACGTCTCTTTCTGCTTGAACTAGCCTGGGTGGGCTCTGTTGTTTGTATAAAGAAACCTTGGCATGGATGTACGGCAAGTATGTCAAACTCATGGCCCGCAGGCCGCATGCGGCCCACAATGAATATTTTTGTGGCCCAGCCAATATAACGGTATGTAAGAAACGTTCTACTAAAAATTTTGTAACTTAATTTTTACAATATCCTGTTATACATAATCTATTTATATAAAAGCCTAAGCAACCATCCTACCTGTTGACCGTCCGGCCAGTAGCTATGATGCGCACTGACCACCAGGGGGCAGATGCTCAATGCAGGAGCTGCTGAGCTGCTGTGACTTGGCAGCTGTGGTTCTCAGGTGACACACCGAGAATCAGAAAGGAGGGAGCCTGATTTTGGGGTGCATCACCCGAGAACCACCCTCTCTCAATCTGGGAACCCTCGGGGGATGTTGGAGAGATGGTTTCAGCACGATCCCCGCAGGCTAGGCCAAGGGACCCCACCGGTGCATGAATCCATGCACCAGGCCTCTAGTTATTAATAACGAGCTACAACATTTGCTTAATGACTGATTGCAATAATCGTGTTGTATTCATTTCCCTTATGTGCTTTACGTGCAGGCACACCATTTCTCTACACTAATACTAGCAGCGAATATTTTAGCAGCGGACTGCCACGTCATTAGTCTTGGACTGACTTGTTTGGTGTGTACAACAGGAAGTATTTCGCTTTTAGAGAACAAGAAAAGTAGGGTTATTTGCGTTATGCTTATTAATTTGTCCAGTTATTCAGTGTCTGGTAAGTTAATGTTCAAGAAAAAATATTAATTTTTATTAAAATGTTCTATTATTTTATGTTAACGATTACTCATTTATTTCAGCCTTTGTATTCAGCATGTCTCTATCGAAATAAACCTATGTTTTTATGAAAATTGAAGCTTTGTTTTGTTGTTTTAAGCCCACATAAACTTAAACCTTGTTTATTTGGCCTGTGTTAGCCTTTGAGTTTGACATGCTTGATGTACAGGATTCTATGGGAGCAGAGGAAAGGGCTTCCCCTACCTAAAATGAAAGAAATGATTTCACAGAATGAATGGCAACTGAGCAGATACTTTTAGGATGAGTAGAAATTTACTGAGTGGACAAAGGTTGAGATTTCAGACAGAGGCACAAAAGTGAGAGAGCTCATATTCATTCCTGTATTCAACATTCATGAATACATACTATGTTTTAGGTACTGTGCTAGAGTCTGGGCATATAGAATTCCTGCCCACAGAACATTTACATATTTCTAAATTGTGCATGTAGGTTATAGTAACCTGTAACAATTTAGATATGGAGGTCACAATCAAGAAATTCTGCTTCTTTCTGATCACTTATGTACTTGTATTTGACTCTTAGGAGGTGAAAAGGAATGTATTTTCTTACCTGCCTTCCTACAGGTAAGTAATGGTGATATAATCCTCAGAATACTGTATATATTTGGTCACATCCAGGTGAAATGGATTGTCCTTTTCTGAATAAGTAGGATAGTCTTGTCTGTTCCACCTAATCCACGTCCAAAGGGATATGTGTAGGCTGTAGAAAACCAGGGCTAGAGGAAGGCAGGCTGTGAAAAGAGGGGTAGAAGCATGCCTGTGTTGAGGCCCACTTGTCCACAGCAGGTCTCATGGTGAAAACAGTCCACTTTGGAACTGAAAAACTACTCCAGATACCCACTATCGTTGAGGTCCCCTGGCTTTGTGTTTTGGACTCCAAATGGCCAAACCCAGCCATGGCGGGACACACCTTGAGAGACTACATGTGATGATTGAGGCTGATGCTCCTATCCAAGGGAGTTTGCTGTGGGCCACCTTCTGAGAGCCCATGATCCCCTTCCCTGGAAGGCTTGATGCTTGGCCGAGTTTCTGATTCATTAATGACTTGAAAGATAATGCCCCTTCCTGATTCACAATGAGTTACTGTCTTTAATACCAAATATCCTCCTTCCATTTCTTTGGCTTTAGTGTTCAGCAGTGAAGTCATGAGAACTGGTGGGGAGCCAATGGCAATGGTGAGCCAAGAGTCAAATTTCGGATTCCAATAGCCAGTTGCAGAATCAAATTTTGAAAGATTTCATTGCTAGGACCTTTTGTGAAAACAGTCTATAGTAACCATAATAGTTAATATTTATAGAATGCTTTTTATGTGCCAGTAACTATGATAAGCATTTATATACATTTTCACCTTTAGTCCTCACATTGCCATGACTTAAGTTGTTC
Source organism: Myotis yumanensis (assembly GCF_028538775.1). Classification (NCBI taxonomy): domain Eukaryota; kingdom Metazoa; phylum Chordata; class Mammalia; order Chiroptera; family Vespertilionidae; genus Myotis; species Myotis yumanensis. The sequence goes on along the minus strand of NW_027223754.1, from coordinate 125,143,192 downwards.
TTATTGTTGCTATTTGATGATGAGGAGGTTGAAGGTTGTTAAGTAATTTGTTGAAATTGAATCAGCTAGTAAGTGGCAGAGCCAAGAATAGGACCCAGGGCGGTGAAATCTAAGGCCTGAGCTCTGAACGCATACACTCTATTTTCTCCCGGGGACAGCTGCGTTTTTGTTCCGATAATGTATCTCTATTTGACACCCTTTCTCACCCCTGGAATAGACTTTAAACAAAATTAAGACTTACATAAGCCGAAAGTTTGATCAAATTATGAATTGAACTTAGTCAAATTACTTTCCTGTGGAGGCATAACCTAAAATGAAGCATTGGAAGTTCCCTCTCCAATTGGTCTGACTGGCATATAAAATGCAAAATTTATGGCTCTAAAGTAGTTTTGGGTTTTAACTCAATAAATGAAAGGAAAAAAAGTGGAGCATGCTTGAAATTTAAACTGTGAATGTATCCTCTCAGAGGTTCCACCATGGCACAAGATGATGCTTTACAATGTTCAATGGTAACCCATTGGTTATCTATTTTAATACAAATATTTATTTCTAGAATGTTTAAATGGCATATCACAGAAAGTCAGTTGAGTTTTTATTTTTAAAAATATGGACATGACCGAAATGTTTTCCTGGATTTAAGCAAGAACATCTCCCTGCTAAAAAGGCACTTTGATTAGATTCATTTTTAGAGCTGCATTGCTAACACGCGGAAATGGCATACATTTGTGCTCAGCCATCTGCAGATGGTGGTTTGTCCGCGCCGCCCCCCCCCCCCCCCTCAGTAAACAGCCAGGGGCTGTGAAGTGTGAAGTGCTCTTTAGAACAAATGGCATTCCATTCTGCAGCTCTTCATGGTTTGCATAGCAATGTCTTGTTCCTTGAACTGGGTTCCTAGTTCCTGAAACAAGGCTGGTTAACATTGGTGACTGCATCTTGAAAACGGACAGCATGCTTCATGGTGAAAGATGGCCTGTTTTCTATGCCACCCTGTTCATTTTGGAGGGTGGAAGGGCCAGGGGATGAAAGGAAGTAGTAGGAAGCGGAAGGAATGCCAGCTACAACTTTAGAAGGGGTCCCACCCCTTGATACTCACAGGCCATGGTTCCTGAGTCTTCCTGGTGGGCTGGGAGGTGGCAGCATGGAGGACAGGGGCTTTCTAAGAGGAGGTATTGGGGCCACCCCTGTTCTTTCTACCTGGGTCCTGTGGTCCACACTCTTGCCTATTTGAATGCAAACAACAAGGGGGGGCTTCCCTGGTCCTAGACCTGTGCCCTGGAACCCATTTGGAAAGAACCAAGGGTTCTGATCTCACCTCTCACCCTGACTGTGGGGATGGAGGCAGACAGGGAGCGGGGAGACAGGGGAAGCCCTTGAAGGGAAATAATTCTCCTGGGGAGAAATGTACTTTCTAACACGAATGTAAACATGATTTATGCAACTCCCACCACCAGGCTCCTTTTATTTCCCTGACTCGGACACACAGGGTGGAGTGGGGGGTTGGGGGGCTATTATTTATCTTCTGTCCCAGGAGGGGTCGTGACCAGGGGCTGGTCTTGCTCCAGCATCTGAAGTACAGACCGCAGCCTTGAGACAGGGCCAAGGCAGCCAATTAAGAAGGTGTTGACGATACTTCCCAGGAACATTTTTCCAGTTGTTTCACTTTGACCGAAAGTTTAAGCTTCTAATAAACCTCAGGAACTTCACATTTTCCAGGGAATATTGCCTGGGCTTTTAAGAACTTCCAAGAAATGCCGATTCTCAGAAGACTGCAGCTTTCAAGCTCACCCGCCCATTCAAGAGCTTTCGGGAAAAACCAAAGGCAAAGGAAAATGGTGTGTTATCACAAGCCCTGAGAGAGTTAGACAACTAACCTCTGATAAGAAGCCTGGCACTCACTGGGCCACCTCACTGGCTTTAGGAAATGAGGCCCTGCCTTTGGCTCTGCCCTTGGCCCTGGGTGTGACAGGGTTGGCCTGCGACAATGCCTGTCAGCCCCAGTGGCTCAGGTTAGTGCTGGCCAGACTTTGCTTCCTTCATCTGGATTCTCTTAGCATTCTTGTTCAGATTACTGTTTATTCAAAATGACCACAGCCTAGCGATTGAAATCTAAATTGTGTGTGTGTACTGACCCAGCAACCTTACTAAGAGCCCTGCAAGTCGACTTCCATGCCCATCTTACAGATGTGAAAAGTAAGGCTGAGGGGCATGAAGGGGTTCACGAATCAGATATTGGACTTGAACCTGGGAGTTCTGATCCGCACTGGGAATTCCCAAAGTGAGAGCAGGAGGATATGTTGGCCAGGGTGTCGGGGAGGGTCTGCTGCCCACAGTATCAATCCTCCATTTTCTGGGTCCTGGGTTGTGTGGAAAGTGCTAGAGGAGGAGCCTGGTGGAGTGGGGTCTGGGGGAGGAGGCAATGGGGGTCTTGGGACAGCGGCTTTTTAGGCTTTTTATCAACTGGCATGGAGTATTTCCATAAATTTGCAACTGGTGCAGCCAACCTGGTGCATGATGGCTGAATTTTAACCCTGGTCATAAATACACTGATAGAGATATAAAGCAGTGAGATAAGGGTGGGAGGGATCAGCTCTACTGGGATGGGAAGTGGCGACATTAATAAGATGTCCGTTAGCCCATCATAGGGTGGGGAAAAGGCAAGGGCATTTCAGGGAGGCTGGAGGTCTGTGAACTGTTTGTGGCCAACTGAGGGATTGGGAGGGTGGGGAGGGAGAAAATTGACAAGATAGGAGGCTGGAAAGACGCACAGAGACCTGGCACCTGATAACTTGACCAGGGAATTCTGATAAAACATTGTTATGCTTTGGACATGGGGTCACTCATGGGTTATTTTTGGACTCTAAAACACAAATGATCAAACTTTCAAATAAAAATGTTAGCCAAGTATTGTATGTACCTGACATCACCCCACCATGACATTCATTGCATCCTTGATGCCTCCTGTGCCCACTGAGACACAGGGCCCTGCTTGCCACTCCCCAGTGGCCTTGGCTTACAACTGAAACTCAGCTCCCAACAATCTTTCTGGAACTGGATCCCTTTTAAAACCCCCGACTACTTAGTGACTCCTGCCTGCCTATTCCCAGGCCCCTCCCCAGTGGCTGGATCATGCTCCCTTTGCTCAGCCATGAACTGTGGATTTTCTGTGAAGAAAGTTATCAATCAGAACCATGCCGCACCTTCCCACCTGCCTGATTCCCAGTGCTCAGCCCTCCTGCTGAACTGGATCCCCCTCGATCGCGAGGCCTGCAGAGCGCACACCGGATGAGATGGATACTGCAGAATGTGCTTCCTGCCCTCCCCCTCGGGGCCAGTGCTGCAGACGGGCATTTCTCCAGCTCTCCATTCCTGCCCCACTCCACTCCAAATACCCACCATGATCTACCCTTCCCCACTCAGCCTGGTTAATGGAGACCCAGCTAGAGCACATTGTAAATTAGGGATGGGGAACGTCTGGCCCTCGGGCCCTTTAAGGCCTGCGAAATCATCTGGTCTGGCCCTGCCAAGGCTTTAGGGGTGAGTTAATGAAATGTTTGACCAAATACAGCAGGCTAATTTTTAAGTTGATAATTTTGTATGGCCTGTGAATGATGCTATAAATATCCAAATGGCCCTTGGCAGCAAAAAGGTTCCCACCCCTGTAATGCATGTACTTGTCCAGGTTGAACGCTCGCGGCTGTGGCCACTGTAATTCAAGGTTATCTTTGGTGAGGTTAACCTGGTTCAGCCTCCAAACAAAATTTTATTCACCTGCGGCTTCCCGCTGGGACCAATCCAGTTTATAAGCTAAACCCAGCCCAACCCTGACCTGGTCCGGTATCTCAGTTGGATCCAGTCCAACTCCAGCGGTTTCTGGGCCCAGTTCTGTAAAAGGAAAGCTCCGATAAAGTCTGAAAGCTCATGACACTGAAGCCGCAAAGCTAGGATCCCGGAGGAACTTACCCACTGCCTCCTGCGGCAGCGAGAGGATGGGGAGCTCCGGGCTGAACAGGCACTGACCTCTGGTCGTCTCACGCCTCTGGGGACAGTTGGGGGAGGGGGGCTCCTCCAGTTCCATCTTTTACACCAGAACTCTTACAAATCCACTGAGGCGCGTCGCAATTTTTATGAGTTTATTTGAGCAAGAATCAATTCTTATCGGGCAGCATTCAACCTAGCAGATAGGAAGGAACTCCAGGGAGCTGTACAAAACGGAAGACTTTTATAGGCAGAAGGAGCGGGAACAAAGGCAATAAATGGTTAAAAAGTCATCACGCGGTTACTTTCCTTTGGGAGTGGCAGGAGCTATCAGGCAGGTTATCCAACTAGTGCCGACCAGCCATTCCCGACTGACTGGCTTAAGATTCCATTTCTGGGGGAGCCAAAACTATAATTAAGTCTCAGTTTGATGACACAGCCTAGCCCAAATGACTCCATTTGGAGCCTGTTGGCTTGTTTTTAACAGTTGTTAAATGTTTGTTTTGGGGGCAGTAAATTTTTGGCTCCACTGTATTCCTATAAATAATTTTGCATTTCCTCGAATGCCCTTTCCTAACATCTGTTGGTTTATTGCTCTGAGCACAGAAAATTATGATCAGCTTAGTGGCTCTTAATAGAGTTTGAGACTTGTTCATCAGAGGACAGAGAAGGTTAAAGCTTTTCAGAGCTAAGTAGTGAATAGATCAAAGGAAATCCTTATTTCACATCATATAAAGTGTAACTTATCTTGAAACATCAGAAACGGACATTTGGAATTCGGGTTTGTATCATAAAAATGCTTTCTTGCTTCTGAGAAAACAAGTTAGTTACTCAGCCGCAGCCCACATTTGTGCCAAGAAATGGGGTGGGATGTGAGTAGCAAGGCCTGTGGCCTTTCTTTTCCTCTCTAGCGAGTCTCATTCATTGGCTCAATGGCTATGTTTTAATATCTTTTCTGTGCCAGACGTGTGCTCAATGCTGGGGATCTATTGGTGAGAGAAGCAGGCGAGTCCCTGTCCTCATACTGCCTGGCTGGGAAGACAGGCGATTACCTCACACTGCAGGGAGTGTTACAGCCAAGGACACAGACACCGAGTGGGGTGGGGGGTGGGAGGACAGGTGGGGTGACACAGCCTGTCTAGGCATTCGGGACGAGCTCTGTAAGTGAATACCTGGGGGCAAGCAGAAGTGAACAAGTGAGGCATGGCAGTGGAACAGCATGGAATAAGGACAGGAGGTGAGAGCAGATTGGTCCCAAGCAGGAAGGGAATGAGAGGAGTTCAGAGTGGGTGGAACAAAGAATGGAAGGTGGCATTGCCAAGAAGGACGGCTGAGCCTGAGCGGGAGGCAGCAGCCAGAGCGCTCAGGGCCTTGTACGCCAGGTTACTCGCAGGAGATCACCGCAGGTTTTCAGGTAGAAGACTAACCTGATTGGATTTGTGCTTTTGAAGATGCTGAGAGTTTATCTGCAAAGGCTGTGTTTTCTCTCTCTCTCCCTCTTTCTCAGGAAGGAACAATACATAAGTGAGCGTAGGCATCGGCCATCTCTGGAAAGACACCTAAGGCGGGCACAGCGGTTGCCTCCCTGAGGGGAGTGAAGTAGAAGACTGACTTTCCCACCTACTGAATTATGTGACTGTGTTAGCCGATTTAAAAGTGTTTTTAAATCTGAGCATGAAAGATTTTCTTAAAGGAGACAGAACCCAGTTCTCAAGATAATAGAGGAATCCCATTGCCATGTTCCCTGGGCATCTGACTGTTTAAACACTTGCTGTGACAGTCTCAAGACTAAGAAGTCAAGCATCTAAAATTCATTCTAACAATGAGCTGAAGTTCACGTTCCTAGAATGCTGCCCTGCCTCCCCTACCGGCCCCTCCCCTCGCGATGGTGCTGGTTCTTTCTCTGCGATACAGAGTAAGCCTCTTCCTCTCCAGCCTTTCTCACTGCAGAGACTCCACTGGGCCTCCCCAGTCTGTCCCAGCAAAGGCTGGTGAGGCAGGGGGTGTGTGCAAGAGTGAAGCAGGCCCAGCCTAGACACCCGGGCGCTGGGTGAGCCCCCGCCTGGAGACGAGGATGGGAGGAGGAGGAGGGGTGAGGCCCTGCCCAGGAGACAGAGAGGCAGCAGCTATTCTCCAAGGAAACCCTGCCATGGAGGAAAGACGACCCGATGTTGCCATATCTTCCCAGGGATGTTGGAAACAGATACTTTATTTTAAATAGCTCAATTTTAAAATCTTGGCAAAGGAACCAACTTGCTAAAACAGCATTTGGGAGGCGGGGGTGGAGGAGTTGTATCCCTCTACTCTCTCTTCGGGGCTGTGCTTTGGCCATGGCTCTGTGCCTTGACGTTCTCATGGCTCTGGCTTATGGTTCATACCCATGGCTACACCTCTCACCCAGGGCCAGTAACAGCTCCGGCTCCTGTTCCTTCAGTCTAGGGGTGGGGTGGTATCCCACCGTTCCTAGTCCTGGTTTCCTTACCGTTGCCCACCCCTCACGTGTGGTCCCTTCATGAAACTCTCTTCAATTCTCCCCATCTCCCTCCTGCTGGGCTCTGTCTGATATGCCCTTGCTGTGGACAATCCTGCTTTCAGGGGTGACAGTGTTGGCTTCAGTGGCCAGTCAGAGCACTGACCCGCCCGGCCACCGTCATTGGTTCACATAACAGTTGTTCCAACTGCACAGAATAATGGTTCTAAGTAGAAGTATCAAGAAGTGCTATCTATTCCCTTGGAACTGAGCCTGAGAGAGTATAAATTTGGAGCCTCCAGTAGCTATTTTGTGAAGCCTGAGGGAAAGACCCAACACCAAAGAAGGGAAAGTCCAGAAGTGACCTTGTTTGAGTCCCTGGAACTAAATCCACTTCTCAATGTCCTTGTCACTAAGACAAAACTTTTTTTTTTTCCAAAGCCAGTTTGAGTTAAAGTTTCTGCCACTTGCATCCAAAAGCACAATTTATCCAAAAAATCCCCAAAGCTTGTTATACTTTACACAAATGTCACTATACTCATTGATTTAACTAAGCATAAACCAGTCCTGTTTCATCTTTGCACTAGCTTCACACTAATACAGTGTAGTTAAACCCACACTGGGTTCAGCAGTTACAGAAGCTAGAGAGTTGGTTTGCCATCCACCAACTTCCAAAGGGAACCAACAGGGATAGAGCGGCATCTTTGCAGGTGTTGCTTCCCATGCCAGGAAGAACACCTCCCAAGCCATCATCCCGCCCACTTTGACACTTGACAATAGCAAAGAGGGAAAATCTTCATCTGAATGAATGGGGAGATTGATGCCATTGTTGGCAAGGCAACCAGTTGAAGCCTGGTGTTTATTTACCATTGTAAACAAATTATGAATTTGTGCCAGTAACCACAATAGAGACAACTAGGCATAATAAACCTTAATTCCCAATGAGATCATGTAACAAATAACCTAAATAACAAATAATCTTTGTGGGCTCCAAGGGTGTCAATTATACTAAACTTTATTCTATCCATTAATTTATTCAAGAGTTTGTTGAGCAAATGTCGGCCTGGTGCACTACAGGGATGCCAAATAGTTTTCATTTCTTGTACTAATGTGGTTGTGGCTGCTCAGGGTGCTGTGTTCAGAAAGATTGGGGTGCCAAATCTGGGTTCAACAAGCATGAATGTCATAGTCAGTAAAGGTGTCTTCTGTAGAAGAAAGGACTGCCCAAGGTTTTGTCATCCCTTTGAATTAAAAAGAGCCTCATCTAGAGTAAGAATGAGTCAATTTGGCCTAAATCACTTCCAGTCTTTCTTTCCTCAAATTTGTAAAATGGGGAAATTGATTTCAATAACTTGTAAGGTTTCTCCTTCCTTCCTTCCTTATGTACTTATTTATCCATTCTAATTACTTGTTGGCTTATGTGTGGCAGCTATGGTTGAAATTTGTTCTTGTTTTTGGGGTAATTTTCCATCTTATGAATTCAGTTCCCTCTAGTATAGAAGCCAGAACCTCACTTTCCCAGCCTCCTGTGTAGCAAAAATGCAACCGTGGAATCTAAGTCCACCAATCAGGCACATCTGTTCTGAATTTGTTTGGAAGCTGGTGATGGCGAGAGGCAAGGCTGCACAGAATCCAGTTGGCCAGGGTGAAGGCAGAGACATCCATTTCGTTGAAGCTGCATTCACAGAGGGCCCGCTGGCAATGTCCAGTGCCTGGCTATGGGGCAGCCCAGGGGAGGGGCGGGCAGGCGGCCGGCCTCTGATGGCCTCATTGGAGCAGCTCCGCAGCGCAGGTGGGGACATTGATCCGGCGGCCAGCTTCCAACCCTTCATCTGTGGGCCTCCTTTCGTGACCTTTAGATGTTTAATTCTTTTAAAAATAAAATCATTTCACTCCTGAAATGAGCCAGAGTAGATGTCTTTGTTCTGCAGAAGCTCAAATACTTATAATCAAGACTGAATACCTTCAAACAGATTTTTCTCCTTTAACAATGAAAAATTTAATTCTCATTTATGAATTATGAAGTGTATGCTTAGCTAATAGCTTGCAAAATGTATTTTGTTGCAATTATCAGCAAGGTAATTGTTGCAGATGGGTAATATGCACCACAAAGGGAGTTTTTTCCTCACTTCTATCTCTTGATTATTCTCAGTGCACCACAGAACGTGTAATTCCTTCAGTGTTTATGGTTCACAGATTTACATTGAGAGTCTAACATCATTGCAATTGTAGTCCTAGAAGAAGAAGAAGAAGGAAAGACTGGAACAGAAAAAAAAAGTTTGAAGAAATAGTAACTGAAAATTTTGAAGTTTGATGAAAAATAACAACCTGAATATCTTAAAAATCTCAATATATTCCAAGTAGGATAAACACACAGAAAATTCTTTCTAGTCATGTAGCCTAATTGCTGAAAACAATAAAAATTTGTAAGGGGGGGGGGGGGGAATATCACCTACATGGGAATAATGATTAAAATAAGAACTAACTTCTTATCAAAATCAATGTAAACCAGAAGACAAGGGAATAACATTTAAAGGGCAAAAGGGAGGGGGGAAAACTCTTCAACTCACAATTCTATATCCAGAAAAAATATTCTTAAAGTAAAAATAAAAACAATTCCATATAAACAAATGCTGGAAGAATTCATTACACTAGATTGCAGCATAGGAAATGTAAACAGAAGTTCATTAGGCTGAAATAAAATAATAACAGTCAGAAAGTTGTGTCTACACAGAGAAATGAAGAACACAACACCAGAAATGGTAAATATAGTAGGTATGTTTCTTGTTTATTAATTTATTTAAAAGACAATTGACTATTGTAAGTAGAAATAATAAGGTAGGGAGTTTGTAACATATATAAAAGTAAAATATATGACAATAATATCAGAGAGGACAGGAGGAAGAGATGTATATTGCATAAGTATACTGCATATATGTGAGGTGGCATAATCTTAAGTCATAGTAGACTAAACTAAATTAACATTGTATATTGTGGTTTTTCAAACAATATACCAATAGAGGAGATAAAATGGAATACTAAGAAATACTTGTTTAACACAAATGGAGGCAATAAAGAAGGAACAGCAGAAAAAAGACAGATGTGTCAAATGGAACACAATCAGCAAAATGACAGTCAAATCCAGTGGTATCAATAATTATACTAAAAGTAAATGGAGTAAATACTATAATCAAAAGATGGAGATTGTCAAGCTGGATTAAAACAAGATCCGACTATATGTTGTTTTTAAGAAAAACACTTTAAACAGAAAGGTACAGATTAATTAGAAGTAAAATTATAAAAAAAAGATATGCCATCCAAATACACATAATAAGAAAGCTAGAATGGCTGTATTAATATCAGACGCAGTAGATTTCGGAGCAAAGAATATTACCAGAAATAAACAGGGACATTTCTTAACAGGGTCAATTGATCAGAAATACACAATAATTTTAAGTATGTGCTAGTATGTAACTAATAACAGATCTTCAAAATACATGAAGCAAAAACTGACAGAACAGCCCTGACCAGTTTGGCTCAGTGGATAGAGCGCCGGCCTGCGGACTCAAGGGTCCCAGGTTCGATTCCTGTTAAGGGCATGTACCTTGGTTGCGGGTACATCCCCAGTAGGGGGTGTGTAGGAGGCAGCTGATTGATGTTTCTCTCTCATCGATGTCCCTATCCCTATTCCTTCCTCTCTGTAAAAAATCAATAAAATATATTAAAAAAAACTGACAGAACTAAAGGGATCAGCAGACAAATCCACAATCACATTTAGAATTGTTAATACCTTTCTCTTAGTGCTTAATAGAAAATTTATACACACAAAAAAAATATTTAGTAAGGATCTAGAAGGCCTGAGTAACACTATGTCTAGTTGATATTTATAGACAGTATGCTCATCAACTACAGAGTATATGCTCAATTCGCCCATGGGACATACACTAAGATAAAGCATACGCTGGACCATTAAACATGTTTCAATAAATGTTATAGGATTAAAAATTATACAGACTTAGTTCTCTTATTAAATAGAATTAAGTTACAAATTAATAACAAAAAGTCATCTGAAAACTTTCCAAATCTTTAGAAATTAAGCAACTAAGTAACCCCATGGGTTAAAAAAAAAAAAAACAAGAAAAAAGTTTAGCTATTTCAAGCTAAATAATAATGAAAACACAACATATCAAAATATATAATGTAGTTAATGCAGTGATTAGAAGAAAATTTATAGTTTTAACATTTAAAAGGAGAAATGTCATTTTAAATTAGTGAAATAAGCTTCTACTTTAAGAAGCTAGAAAAAATAAGCTAATTAAACCCAAAGCAAGTAAGAATAGAGATCAGAAAGAGCAGAGAACACTAGAGAAAATAAAATTATTTATTTGAAAAGATTCATGAAATTGATGCACCCCTAGAAAACTGATCAAGAAAAACAAACCCACAAATTACCAATACCAGAAATGAAAGAAGGAACATCAATTCATAAACTTCAACCAGTAAAAGATAATTGTTTAAAAAATTTTATTCAAATGAATTTGACAACTTAGATAACAATAAATTTCTTGAAAGATATCAATACTGACACACACAAAAATGAAAATCTGTATAGTTACATGTGTTAAAGAAACTGAAATTATAATGGAAACCTTCCCAATGAGAAAATTCTAGGCCAGCTTTACTCTACTGGTGAGTTCATCAGACACTTCATAAAGAAGTAATATAAATTTTATACAAACTCTTTCAGAAAATATTTAAAAAAGGAAATACAATTCATTTTATGAGAGAGACCATAAAAACTGTGATGCAAAAATAAGATAAGGACATTACCCAAAAAAAAATTACAGACCAATATTCTTCATGGAATATTCTTTCAAGTACATGGAAGTAGATTTTAAAAATCCTTAACAAGACATTACAAATAAAATCCAGTAATATAGAAAGTAAGATGTCCTGACTAAGTGGATTTATCCCAGGCATGCAGGGTTGTTTTAACATTTAAATATTAAGCAACACTATTCACTATTTAACAAAAGAAGAAAGTGTGATAATCTTAACAAATGCATAAAAAGCATATGATAAAATTCAACACCCATTCATCATAAAAACTCAGTAAATTAAGGTGAAAAATTTGGCAATATGATAAAGACCTTTTATGAAAACTCCAAGATGATTATGAATTAAGTTTGTTAGAATGTTACCAAACTTATAAAGCAGCATTATACATGATGTCCCCAATCTGAAAACTACCCTAGTGTCCACTAACAGGAAAATTAAGATACAAATTGTGGTTTATTCATACAGTGAAATACTCCTCATCAATAAAAAGAATAAATTACTAATATATACAACAACATCAATGAGTTATAAAACATCATGATAAGTAAAGTAGAAGATGCAAGGCACAAAATTGTACATACTGTATGCTTCTGTTTATATGAAGTCCTAGAACATATGAAACTAATCTATGTGGATAGAAATCAAAATGGTGGTTTTCTAGAGGATGCTGGCATCGAAAGACATGAGAAAGTTTTCTGGGGTAATTAAATGTCCTGTATCTGTACAAGTGTGTGGGAATATGGGTTACACAACTGTAAGCATTTGTCAAAACTCACCAGGCTGTACCTTTAAGATCTGTACATTTCATTGTATATAAATTATAGCTCAATGAACTAAATTAAAGGGAAAAATCTTTACTGGATGTACCTCTGATCTTTGGTCCACATTAGTTTTCTAAGGTCACACAGTAGAAAACCTTTTTTAAAAAAATATATTTTTATTGATTTCAGAGAGGAAGGGAGAGGGGGAGAGAGAGAAACATCAACGATGAGAGAGAATCATTGATTGGCTGCCTCCTGCATGCCCCGTACTGGGGATCGAGCCCGCAACCCAGGCATGTGCCCTCAACCGGAATTGAACCCAGGACCCTTCAGTCCACAGGCTGACATTCTATCCACTGAGCCAAACCAGCTAGGGCTAGAAAACCTTTTTTATATTACACACACACACACACACACACACACACACACACACACCTCTCTGAACCCATCTCAAATCTAAGTCATCTTTAAGGAAACACCAATATCTGGATCAAAACCCTGGAGACTGATTCAATTGGACCAGACATTGCTCTTTAAAAAAAAAAACCCCAAAAACTCCACAGGAGATTCTAATGTACAGTCAGGATCCAGAATCATTGTTTCAGATATTGCCACTTACCTGGGACACAGGGAGCTGGAGCTTAATCCTCACTACTCATGGAACTCTTGGCTGAGTCCCTTTCAAGCCTCAATAGTCACTGTCCTACCAGACAAACATGAACCACTCAGGATTAGAAATAGGAAATGTAATGCAGGGGATGGGTTACCCTGGTGATGGAAGGACTGAGAAGCCAAAAAAATACAGTGAGGCAAACATTAGCCACAGCCCCAAGTCACTGCAAAGGACCAATGTCTCAGTTCAAGCACTCTAGCAAGAGGGTCAACCTTTTTGTTCCCCTCAGCCCTCCAGCCGAGCGGATGAGGCCACTCACATTAGGAAGTGCACTTACAACTACATCCTAGTCCAAGCCTCCATCATCTCTTGTGTAGATGATTGTGTAACTGCCTCTCTGCTACTATTGCCCTTGCATCCCTTTCACTATTTAGTCAAAACATAGCCATCAAAGTGATGCAATAAAAATGTGTCAGCTACTGTCACTCCAGCATAAAACACTCTAGTGACTCCTCAGACCATGTTGAATAAAAATGTCTCCCTACCACTTCACTCACCCCTTCTCCTCCCCACTCTCCCCTTTACTCATACCACCTCAGGCACTCTGGCCTTTTTGCTCAGTCATGCCCAGCACATAGATCTCAGAGCCTTTGCACTTGCTTTTCCTTCTTTTTCAAAGGCATCTCCCCAGATATTATGCCTCACTCCCTCACCTTCCGTAGCTCCCTGCTCAGCTCAAAGGAAACCGTATTTAAAATAGCACACCCCATTGCCCACCTCCCATTTGTCACTGTTTATCTATGTTCTCTGCATTGTTTTTCTTTACAGAACTTATTAGGACTGGTACCTAGAACGGTGCATGGCACATAGAAAACAGTATCAATATTTTTAAATAAATGAATGGCTGAACACGAAAATAACTAATTAACATCAGAGACAAATAAAAGCTGTTGGCTTAGCCATTCTGCAAAACTATTACCACACAAGGAGTTGGCTTGAAGCAATAGCTCCTATGGTGATCCATAATCATAGAATTTCCCTTGAGGTAGCAAATTCTTATCCTTCACATAATTATAAACCAGAATACTAGTTATTAATTCTTTTCCCTTCCAGGATTCTCGGAATGAATACATTAGTAAGACCTCAAACAAACAAAAAGAGAGAGGGGGGGAGAAAATGCTCTTTAAATATCAGGCTTTAAATTGTTAGTATCTACTCAAGCCTGAGGGTACCATAGTCAGTGGGACGTGTGGGATGAGTCAACAACTGTGTACAGTGGTAGGAAGTGGGTAATGGACAGCTGTCCCTTCATATCCCACTGAGCTTGAAGGAGGTACCTTTGTATTGCATCTTTATAGTTACAAAAATAATAACTGCTGCTTAATGAACCTCTACTGCTTGCACAGTACTATGTTAAGTGCTTAACCTTAATCCTCATTTTAGCCTTAGGGGTAATATGTTTCCTTGTTTTATAGGGTAAGAGACAGACACAAAAGTTATGATTCCTTAAATAAAATGAAGGATAAAAATCATATTATCATATCAACATATGCAAAAAAATTCATTTGACAGATTTCAGCATTCATTTATAATAAAAACTCAATGGGGAAAAGCTAAAAGTGTTTTCCTTAAGATCAGGAACACGACAGGGATGTCTATTTTCACCACTTTTATTAAACATAGTATTGGAAGTAATAGCCACAGTAATCAGGCAACAAAAAGAAATAAAAGGCATCCAAATTGGAAAGGAAGAAGTAAAAGTGTTATTATTTGCAGATGCATAACTAAAGCACTCACAAAGAAAAAAAAACCCACACTATTCAAACTGATAAATTTAGTAAAGTATCAGGTACAAAATTAACATTCAGAAGTTGGTTGCATTTTTATAGACCAGTAATGAGCTATCAGGAAGAGAAATTTTAAAAACCCAATCCCATGGGTGCTCGGCTAGCTCAGTCGGTAGAGCATGAGACTCTTAAAAACCCAATCTCATTTACAATTGTATCAAAAAAGTAAAATATCTAGGAAGAAATTTAACCAAGAAGATAAAAGACCTGCACTTAGAAAATTATAAGACATTGAAGAAAGAAATTGAAGAAGATATAAATAAATGGAAGCATATACCATGTTCATGGACAGGAAGAATTAATATCATTAAAATGTCCATACCACCCAAAGAAATCTGTAGATTCAATGCAATCCCTATCAAATACCAATGGCATTTTTTCACAGAACTAGAAAAAATAATCATAAAATTTATATGGACTACAAAAGATTCTGAATAGCTACAGCAATTTTGAGGAAGCAGAACAAAGTTATGCTACCTGATAGGAAATTATACTATATGGCTACAATAAATCAAAACAGCATGGTACTGGCATAAAAACAGACACATAGAATAGAGCCCAGAAATAAACGCAAGCCTATCTTGTCAATAATCTATGACAAAGGAGGCAAGAACATAGAATAGGGTCAAGACAGTCTCTTTAGTAAATGGTGTTGGGAAAATTAGAGAGATACATGTAAAAAAAGATGAAACTATAGAACTTTATTACACCATCCACAAGAATAAACTCAAAGACTTAAATGTAAGCCGGGAAACCATAAAAATCCTAGAGGAAAACGTAGGCAATAAAATATCAGACATCTTCCATAGCACTGTTTTTACTGATATTTCTCCTCAGGCAAGAGAATCAAAAGAAAAAATAAACAAATGGGACTACAGCAAATTAAAAAATATTTGCACAGCAAAGAAAACTGTCAACAAAACAAAAAGACAACCTAACAATAGGAGAAGGTATTTGCCAATGATACATCCAACAATGAGTTAATATCCAAACTCATACAACTTAACACCAAATAAAAAATAAATCTAATTTAAAGTGGGCAGAATACCTGGAAACACATTTCTCCAAAGAGGAAACACAAATGACCATAGATATATGAAAAGATACTCAAAATCACTAATCATCAGAGAAATGCAAATCAAAACCACAACGAGATATCACCTCACATCTTTTGGAATAGCTTTCATCAGTAAATCGACAAACAAATGTTGGTGAGGATGTGGAGAAAACAAAACCTCCATGCACTGTTGGTAGGATTGAAAATTGGTGCAGCCATTATGAAAAACAGTACAGAGGTTCCTCAAATAATTAAAAATAGAACTACCACATGACTTAGCAATTCTATTTCTGGGTATTTATCCAAAGAAATCCAAAATACTAATTTGAAAAGAAAAATGTAGCTACCATCCTGTACACCTGAAACTACTATAATATGTCGCCTGTAATTGAAAAAAAAGTTACGTCCCATGCTTGGGTCACACAGTAAAGAATGTGATCCAATTTGGAGATCTTTGTCCACATTAGATAGATCTCACCTCGTGACCTTATCTTCTTTTTAAAAAAAAATATATTTTATTGATTTTTTTACAGAGAGGAAGGGAGAGAGATAGAGAGTCAGAAACATCGATGAGAGAGAAACATCGATCAGCCGCCTCCTGCACATCTTCCACCCGGGATGTGCCCGCAACCCAGGTATATGCCCCTGACCGGAATTGAACCTGGGACCCCTCAGTCCGCAGGCTGATGCTCTATCCACCGAGCCAAACCGGTTTCAGCATGACCTTATCTTCTTAAGTTCTCTCAGCTTCTTGACATCTGAGGCTCCAGGTGTCTTGGCTGCAGGACATTATTTAGAATCTCCAGGGTCTTCTCTAATATCGAGCAAACTCCAACATGTACATAAATCCTAAGCGTTCCAGCTTTGTCTGTGTAATCACACTACAGTTACAAATCAGACTACAAACGTTTTAGACAAAAGGGAATTGGGGCTCCTGAAGAATGATGAAAGCACCTTCTAGGGGGCCTAAGAAGGCTGGTTGGGTTGGTTGCATACTTCAGTCCTTTAAGCTGACTCCATTTCCATTTTCAAAGTTTCCACAAGAGTTACTTTCTTTTGATCATTTTGTGGGTTGCATAGTAGGCATTTCCTCCCCCAGTAATTGAACAGTGGAATTTGGTTATGATTTCCTCCTACTTCTAGCTGATGGCCTTGGCTGAGGATTGTGAGGCTATTGGGATGTAGTCTTTTGGTTTTTGATAGAGATGTCCTGGCAGTCAGGGTCTTTCTATTTTCTGGAGGGAGTCGAGTTTGCTCACACTTCTCCCCAGATTTGGGGTGATCTGTTCTCAGCTTTAATTGCTGCATTCATGAAGTCTTGCCATCATCATTTCTTTAAACTCTGCACAATTCATAGATATTTGACCATAGCAGCAGCCAAGGTTCTGGCTCATGCTTTATTCATTCCCCATTCTGAGACTCCTGGCTGTCCTTCCCGTTCATCTGCAAGGATCGGCTTGCCAAAACGCTATTGCCTATTTCAAGAATGTTTTGTTTTTTAGTTTCTTTTTAAGTTTCATGTTAACCTGTTGTTTGGTCAGTTTCATTGTTCCTCTTTCTCTGAAGGTTGTTATTTCTTAACTTCCTACTTGTTGGAAGCTTGCTATCTCAGGACTGTCACATTTCGTGCAGAAATCAGATTTTGGCTTGCTGCTTTGGTATATTTCTCATAAATACTTCTGTTATATTTTCCCTTCCCTCAATGACCTCCTCAGCTGATGTCATATTTGGGCTGGTTGCCCCAAGAAATGGGAGAGGTTGGCTATGATGACACTAAGCAAGCATCTCGAGGCTGTGATGAGTTGGAGAATGACAGAATCTTAAAGCTGGGAGGGCACCCAAAGGTTGGTGAGTTCAGCTTCCCTTCCGATGCAAGAATTATTCTACAGCATATAATTTCCTCCTCTGCTTGACTCCTTTCATGCAGAGAGAATTCAGCAGTTGGCTAGGTAAATTGCTCCCTTGTTTCCAGTTTTGATTACTGAAATTATCATTTTTTTCTTTCATTGAACTGAATTCTACCTCCCTATAACTTCCTCCCATTAGTTCTAGGTCTGCCCTCTGGAGTGAGACAAAACAAGTAGGTTTAATCTTTTTATAATATAACTAGAGACCCTATGCATGAAATTCATTCAAGGGCCTTGGCCCCAGCCCCTGCCCGCTGCCTCTGCCAAGGCCCGGGGCCCTCTGCCACCTCTGCCTGCTGTGGCTTTGTCTGGAAGGAATGACATCCAGTCTAATTAGCATATTATACTTGTATTATATAGACTAGAGGCCCAATGCACAAAAATTCGTGCAAGAGTACGCCTTCCTTTCCCCGGCTGCCAGCACCGGCTTCCCTCCAGCACCCAGGACCCAGGCTTCCCTCCTCCGGCTGCCAGCAGGCACCTGAGACCCGGGCTGGCTTCTCTCCAGCCCCGGGCTTCATCAGGAAGGATGTCCGGAAAGATGTCCAGAAGACGTCCGGTATAATTAGCATATTACCCTTTTATTATTATAGACTATAATAATAGTTTTGTTTAGCTATATTTGTAAGAGGCCCAGTGCACAAAAATTTGTGCACTGGGGGAGGGGGGGGGGGAGTTCCCTTAGCTTGGCCTGTGCCCTCTCGCAATCTGGGACCCCTCGGGAGATAATGACCTGCTGGCTTAGGGCTGCTCCCAGGTGGCAGAGGGCAGGCCCAATCCCTAGGTGCAGCCCCTGGTCGGGCTCAGAGCAGGGCCGATTGGGGAATTGGGGCGCCTCCCCCTGTCATGCACAGAGCAGGGCAGATCGGGAGGTTGCGAGGCCACCCCTAGTCACGCTCAGGATAGGGCCAATCAGGGGGTTGGGGAGCTCAGGATAGGGCCAATCAGGGGGTTGGGGTGCTGCCCCCTGTCACAGAGTAGGGCCAATAGGGGAGTTGGGGCACTGTCCCCTGTCACCCACAGAGCAGGGAAGATCAGGGGGTTGGGGTGCCACACCCTGTCACATTCAGGGCAGGGCCGATGGGGAGGTTATGGCTCTACCCCGTCACACACAGAGCAGGGCCAGTGGGGGGGGGGGGGGGTGTGTTGGGGCGCCACACCCTGTCACACACAGAGCCACAAGGCGATCAGGGGTTTGGGGAGCTCCCCCCTATCAGGCACAGAGCAGGGCTGATCAGGGGGTTGGGGCGCCTTCCCCTGTCAGGAACAAAGCAGGGCGGATAGGGAGGTTGTGACCCTGCCCCCTGTTACACACAGAGCCGCAGGGCGATCAGGGGGTTTGGGCGCTGCCCCCTATCACGCTGATCCCGGTGCCGGGAGGCATATTACCCTTTTACTCTTATAGAATAGAGGCCTGGTGCACGGGTGGGGGCAGGCTGGTTTGCCCTGAAGGGTGTCCTGGATGAGGGTGGGGGTCCCCACTGGGGTGCCTGGCCAGTCTGGGTGAGGGGCTGAGGGCCGTTTTCAGGCTGGCGGGTGACTGAAGCTCCCAACCGCTCCTTTTTTAATTTTTTTTTTATTCTGGGACAGCTTTAGCTCTGAGGCTTCACTCCAGCTATGAGGCTTCCGCTGCTGAAAGCAGGTTTCTGGCCTTTGTTTACCTTCTGTATTTGAAACAATGTTGCAATTCTGCTGGCTGAAGCTGGGCTGACTAAAGCAGATTATTGGGGTTTTGTTTAGCTTCTATATTTGTAACAATGTTTCAAACTGCAAGCTCAGAGGCTGGCAGCAGCAGAGTCCGTCACTGGAGCAAGCAAGCCTCCCTGTTCGAGTCAGCTGCCTGGCTGCTGGCCGCCATCTTGGCTGGCAGTTAATTTGCATAAGGATATGCTGATTAGCCAATGGGAAGGGTAGTGGAGGTACGGCTAATTACCATGTTTCTCTTTTATTAAATAGGATAGTAATTGATACCAAGTATTGAGTACTTGCAGGGTACTTTTCAAAGTATTCTTCAGTTGCAAGCAGTAGAAACCAACTCTGGATAACTGTATTAGTTCTCTTTTGCTGAATAATAGATCACCCCGAAACACAGTAGCTTAAGAAAATAAACATTTATTATCTTACGGTTTCTGTAGGTCAGGAATTTATAAGCAACTTTATGGGTGATTCTGGGTCAAGGTTTCTCATAGCGTTGCAGTGGAGATGTCAGCTGGGGCTTCAGTCCCCTAAGGTGTGACTGGGACCAAGGAATCCACTTCTGAGGTCCCTCATGTGGCAGATGGCAAGTCGGGGTCCTGTGCCCTGTGGACCTCTCCACAGAGCATCCTAATATGGCAGCAGGATTCTCCTGGAGAGAGTGACTTGAGAGAGAGAAAAGCCTTAGTGGCTTTTATGACCTAACCTCTGAAGTCACTAAGTTTTATATCTACATTTTATTTTAATTGGACTGTAAACATAAGGCTTCTAGGTCAGAGTCAAACTGATCATTTAGTTACAGAATATCTTAGTGGCAGTTCGCCTTTCCTGATTCCCCGCCGGGGTTGGTTCATGCTGAGAGCCAGGTGGACGCTGCCCATGGTGAGGGGGGAGGGGCATCTGTACCACAGGGGTGGAATTGGAAAGGATGAATCTCAGAGTTTATATAGAAGCTGGGCCATCTCCCCGTGCCCACTACTCCCCACCCCCTCCAGAGAAAGGGAGAGAGGACATAGAATGTATTCTTTTCTTAGGAGGAAAGAACTGCTCCTACCTCAGAATGTAAGCCTTTGGCTTCAGAGAAGAAAAGGTTTTATTATCCTTTGAATGGAGTGTTTGGCTCCACCAAAAAGGAGACCAGTGGCTCCAGACTAGCTCCTTTAGAACAAGAAGAGCTGATGGCTCTGGAGGAGGAGATATTCTCTATCTTTATAGCCCTAAATTACAGGGAGCTCCTGGGCCTAGAATTCAGACAGAATTAGGAGTCCGGTCAGGCTCTGGCTGGCATGGGGAAGGCGGAGGGGCTGAGTCTGCACCTTTAGTGCCCGAAGCCAGGTGGGAGCAGGCTCAGGTTAAGAGCTGTTCTAAGCCCTTTAAGCTTTTGGGGTTAGTTACCACACAACATGAAGCTCAAATTCCTCACCATCACTGGCCTTTCTCCAGACACTCTGTTTCATCAACATCCCGCTGACTGTGAGAGTGTAGTGCTCCAACCTGGACTGTCCAGGGCAAGGAACAGTAAGGCCATTAAATCCTCCGAAATTATGCCCAAAGTGCTTATTTGTGGGAGGAATCAAACAAAAGGAGCTTGTCAGGACTAGAGCTTGGCTGAAGATGGAGAAATGCCTGCGGGATTCACAGGATCCAGTTTAGTTAAGTTCAGCATTTATGGGATCCTTTTCTATCCCTAGGCCACTAAGTTAGCTCTGGGGAAGTGGACATGAGCACCACGCATATTTCTTGCCAATTGAGGAACTCCCATCCTTGATTCTCAACTCCTTCCAACAGCCTCTCCACCAGCCCAGCCACATCTCCTTCTTCTGTGCACCAGGAATGCACTCACCCTCCTCCCTCTCCACTGTCACGCAGGCAAAGCCGCCATCAGCATTCTCCTGGAAGGAAACTCCTGCGTCCCTCTGACTCTGCACTCCACACCGCACTCAGAGTAGACTTTAAAACCTGACACCAGATGTCTGTCTACAATATTAATAAAAGATCGCTCCCCTGCTTAATTCTTCCATTGCTATTTAATTCCCTTTGAATAAAATTCAAACTCCTTACCAAGGCCCTTTGGGATCTGGTGCTTGTTTGAGTTAAACCATCTCTTTCCACTTGCTCTCACTGCTGTCTCAACCACATTAGCCTCCAGTGCCGGGAGCTCTGAGGCCTTGCACATCGTTCTTGCCTCAGGACCTTTGAATGTGCCAGGAGGCTCTGTTTTATTCCCGTCCCCACCCTAAGACATACCCTTGCCCTATTCTTTGCATGTTCAGATCCATTTCATCTTCCAGGTTTGCCTCAATGTTCCCACCCACGTCATCTTATTTCCAGTCAGGGCACCATTTGTTTCCACCAGAGGATGCATTACACATTGTAATTATATGTCCTTTGCGTCTTTACAAGCTTTCTCTCTTCACCAGACTGACGCACTTTGGGAGAAGAGACTACACTGTGTCCTACCTGGTCAACATGAGCAGTCCCTAGATTCTAGGACAATCTCCTTATCTCAAGATCTTTAAATTAATTACATTTCCGAAAGCCCATTTTTCCAAATAAGGTCATATTCATAGGTTTTGGGAATGAAAATATGGATATATCTTTTTTTGGGGGGCGGGGGGGGGGGGGACCCTTCAACACTACAGTTACCAAATGGGTATTTTGAGCATTGCACTCAAATGACTCAGGCTATTTTCATTATTTTAGGATGAGGTTAATTTTACACATAACCTTTTTCTTTTAGTCATCAAATGTTTTATATAAACCCAGAACTCAGTGAAGAGATTTCATTTCCACCACAGCATTTTGTGTCTCGGAGAAATTGCCTGAATGTACACTCACATTGTCACATCAGGAAAGCAGAAGAGTTATTATATTTAAAAAAAAACTAGGTTCCTTCTCTTCTTTCCTCACTCTTTATTTTCTAGGACCATTGGTTCATCAGGTATAACTAGTTTTGCTGAGGTTGCTCATACAGACTGTCGGTGCTTCTAGGAGTTCTCCAATGTGAAAAAGACATATTTTCACCTTTGACTAACATGGAAATTTTCCATGTAACTCTGCATTGACTGCAGTCTTCTGGAAAATTCCTCTGAGAAGTCTCTGTACCTGAAACATGACATCTTTAGAAAAGATACTCTAGGATTAAAGAAAAATCATGTAATCATATAATCTTATAATAGAACTTGGCATTTAATTAATTGCATTTTTTAATGAGTTGTATTTTCTTTACTGCCTTTTGGAAGAATTAAATATAATTTACATCTCGGGGGGTGGGGATCATCCTCTTTATGAACATATTTGTTTTTTTTTCTAGTGTTTGTTCATAGTTAATGAGGCATATTTTCCTGTTCACACAAGTCCCTACTCTTGGTATGACAATATGTTGACATTCACTGCCCTTTCCATAGCATGTGTAAATGAAGGAGGAAGGGAAACAGGGAAAGAGTAGTAATTTGTTGTCATGGAAATCAGTTAATACAAAAACTGGTGGTTTGAACTATTACTACTTGAGATGCTTAGGAGGGGGAGGAGGAAGGATAACAACATCCCTATCACCATGAAGCCAAAATCCTTAGAGAAATATTGGCAAATACCTGGCCAGGTTTTTTTCCCCTCTCTCTCTGTTCCCCTCATGTGAGCCTACACTGATCTACCAGAACCAGACAAGGCCCCACGAGTTTTTAACCCCTCTGAGCATGGCACGGCCAAGTGTGCTGATGGGTAGAACTAGCATTCAGTGCCTGTGTTTCTTGGACAAGTATGACTCTCGTTTAGATAAAAAGAACAAAATAGAGGCATTTATAGCAGCTTCCCTTCACTCCCTGCAATTGGACTGACACCAGTATGCAGTGACACCCCTTCTCTGGAAATGACTCTAAGTCACAGAGTTGTCCCTTTGGCCATATCTGGACTATTACCCTGACTCCTTCCATTGGGTACCATTACGTACACTTCCAGCCCCTGGTATAGGGGTGGGACCCTGAATTTTTAAATTTCAATTTGGTCAATCATGGTAATTTGTCCTATGGTCATAGTTGATTAGCCCAGGAGTGTACATCTGAGCCAAAGAAGACCAATCAGAATCATCCCCAGAACTTTTCAAGTTGAAACTAAGAGAAAACCATTGCCTCCATATTGGAGGCAAAGATGTGTGATGTGAGGCCTGGCAGCTGAAAGTGACCATGTTTCAGCATTCTTCAAAGACATCTCTTTATGCAAAAAAAGTGTAGAGTGACAGATGAGAGGTAGAGAGTAAGTCTACTAGCAGAGCCCAAGTCCCCAGTTTAGTTGTCTCTAAGGTCTAGCTGTACTTTGAACCTTTGCACAGTAATGAGTATCCACCTCTAATAAATTCCCACAGCTTAACCAGGTTACTTAGAAATGGGTTTCTATCCTGGAAATCATGAGTCCTAACTAATACACTTCTCTTCATCCTTTTTTAGTGGTGACTAAAAGTATATCTCAGTCCATTCCTAAGCTTCTCAGATGCTTGGATGACCCAAACGAATGAAGTCACAAAGCCCTTAAGATACTGCTGTGCCACGCAAGCTAGCGGGAACCCAGGGAGTTCCTAAGTGGGAGTATTCTGTTTTTGTTTTGATCAGTTTGCTGAGAGTTGCTGAAGACTCCCTCTTGGATTAAACACAAGCACCCCTTCAGGTTGCAGGAATTTTATTTTTTTTAAAGGCAGTTCTTGATCTTGGCAGGGCTCTTTATGTCTTTCATATCTCCTATGGCACTCTCACATCCATTATCCTACTTTATCTCTGAAGCGCTCTTGGAGGCCAGTGGGGCCCGATGTCAGCATTGCTGTTTTAAAAGGAGGGGCAGCAGTGTTCCGGAAAGATTAAATGTTTTGTTCAAGGCTGCTGAGTTAGTTCAGGACAAACCAACCTAAAAATTGGGTTTCCTGACTCTCAGAACTTTATCCCTGTTCTACCCACAATTGACTGGAAACACATGAGTCTTGTGGCTTTCACTGTAGGTTCTTAGTCTGAGGAGGCAGAGAACTGGAGTGGGAAATGCCCCTCCAGCTGGTGTATGTGGACTTGTAATAGATACACAGAGATCATGGTGGGACATGGGGGTGAGGCTCATTTTGCTGCCTTTTCACAAAGTGGAATGGGGGAATTAGATGCACATTATGAACAGTCTGGTGAAGTAGATTAAGGATGACAAGAACAATGTGAACTAAGTCTGAGGAGGACAGTCTGACCTGAAAAAGACCAAAAAGTGCGTGTTTCTACCATCTGCATCTGCCTCAGGAGAGCTGGCATCATGGCTCAGGCCATTTTCCAAATTGGGAGAAGGGATCTCTCCTTGCCAGGAGGGGGCTGGGAAGGCTTCTTGGAGGCAGAAGTCTGCCTGCAGAATTGCTTGGTTGCAGAACTGGATGTGATAAACTCCTCCGAATAGGCAAAGAATCAGAAAGGGTTAGGGTTTTCAGATGGTTCTTCCCAATGCACCCCTAGGAAAATGAGCCACTGAGACTCCATTAGTGGGGAAAGGAAATGTAATTGGAGGCTGCCTTTAGCCACAGATGAAAAGGCTCCTATTTGTAGTGCAGGGCCCTGAAAAGAAGCTTTGTCAATAGTATTTAACTATTGTTAGTATTTAGAACCCCCAAAATTTAGAAATGGGAAAATCAGGACTGACTTTATGAGCATTAAGCTCTATACCCACACACACATAGGATTAGCTGTAAAAGGTCAGTAGAAAAAGACAGGACAGCTTCCAAGGCTCTTGGACTGGTCGGGCATGGGAAGTGATGCTGTAAAGAGAAGTGGTAGTAGTAATGGTCAATCATGGAAACAGAAAAAAGACAGGCACAGAAACAGTGTTTGTTCAAACCCTGTCCAGGGGAGAAGGAGCCTTCGCCAATGGATTTTGAGTATGCAGCACCATTTTTAATGGGTAGCCATATGTAGAGAATAATAGCCATTGTTTTGAGAATTCACATCCTACCTGCAAGAGTATCTCTGTGTGAGACTATGATGCTTAGGCCAGCTTGCCCATAACTGAAAACCTTTGATTCATCTAATTCCCCTAGGCTGATGTCACACTCAGCTTTTTTTTTTTTTTTAATTCTTATCAGAGGACATAGCTTAAGGTGAGGAAGAGAGAGAGAGGGAGAGAAAAAAAAAACAAACATCAATGTGTGAGAGAAATATCAATGAGTTGCCTTCTGTAACCCCTACTGGGTGGGGATCAAACCCACAATCCAGGTATGTGCCCTTACTGGGAATCAAACTGGCAATCCTTTGATGCACTCAACCAACTAAGCCATTCCAGCTGGGCTATTATCTAGCTTTTTCAAGGAAGTAATGTCCTAATCCTAGAGATTCCAGATAGTCTTGCTCCTATTAAAGGTGGTTTCTCATAAAAAGTGAATAAGTTGGCATTCTCTCTCTCTTTTTTTTTTCTTTTTTATATCAGCCTCTTGAACATGATTAGCATGAGCTTACCCGGGAAATTAACTGCATGTTGTGTTGACAAAATCAAGTTTTGAGTTTACCAAAATGTACAGTTGTTAAGTTTGTACATGGACACCCTCCCAGGCCATTTGGGAGACACCCAAACAGCCTTTCCCTGGTGGGGTATCCTGGCATTGACATTTGGGTGAGAAATCACATTTTGAACTGTAACACCACTCTTTGAGGGGGAAATAGATACAGCAAGGTAAAAATTAGGGTCTTGGTGTCAGGAGGGGGGAACACACACAAGTTTACAATGGTGCTAAAATCATTGGATGCATGTGGTGACCACAGGAATGGTCACAGACCTTCCACCATAGGAGGTAGCTGTGCTTTCAAACCCAGCACCACATTTACACAGAAGCCCCACTTCTCGTGAACTGCTCCCCACTATGAACTAAGCACAGCAGGAATATAAGACAGGCCTATTCACAGGGGACCTGGGACTCCTCTGACAGCTGACTGGCTTAAGAACTCTTAGTGGCCTCGCCAAACCTGCCTTAGTGCATGGCGGTCTAGAATGTTTCCATCATTCTCCTTTACTCAAGGTCAGATTTCCATCATGTTTCCTACACACATGGTCTGTCTTGGCATCTGCCTCTCAAATGCTTCAGGTGAACACAATGAAGAATATACACAGACAGGATCCCAGCCGAAAAGCAATGACACGCTCATATTGGGACACTTTGAATAGAAATTCTTTTCAAAGGTATAGGCAGAGTATAGAACAAACATGAGGAAGAGTGTAGCTGCTCCAGGCCAGTGAGGCAGTGTTCCCCATTTCAGGCTGGAGGGAGTAGTTACTAGAACTCAGAGCCTGAGAGAGGGAGGCTTGCCTTTGAGGAGCTGGAAACTGCCCAGCGGACACAGCCCTCTGCAGGGCCCCCAGGAATCGGTACTCTGGCTTCACTGTCCTCCTCTCTCTGGCCTCCTGCTGGTGCTCCTCCCATTGCCCAGCCCACCTGGAAGCTACAAGGAAGGTGAGTCTGTTGATGCAGTTCCCAGAGGCCAGGCCAGGCCAGCCTCATGCGTCCTGCAACAGGGAAGAGAAAGATGGAGAGTGACTCTGGAAAGGCAAGAGGGACATCCCAGCCAACGGACAAGAGCGAGCTTTTGTGTGGTGGCAGCAAGCCTTTCCTCTAGGCTTCCCTGTAGCAGCAATGGCAGGAAAGAAACTCAACCTGGCAAATTACAGAGCTCGGAGCCACCTCCCTCTGCATCTCTTAGTCTCAAACTCCCCCGTGTGGTAGCTTCCACCTCAGGCTAGTAGGCTGATAACCATGCTCATTTCTGATGTCATATCCAGTTCCTACAATGTGGGAGATAGGAAATGCTATCTTGTCTCTTGAGCATCACTCAGGCCTGAGGGAAGCTGTCTAGAAGCCCCCAAGAGAATCCCCTAATATACATGGCCACTCAGAACAAGCTGGGAGTTCTGTCAAGGAGGAGGAAGGGGGCTGCTACATCCATTTTCTACATAGCAAACTGAGTGCTTGTATTGCACAAATCGGATCATCTCAGTACCTGCTTAACAATCCTTCAGTGGCTCCCACAACTCTCACACAAAAGCCCACATTCATTATGTGAGTGTACAAGGCCCTTTATGCAATGGCCCTAGTCTACCTCCTCCGTCTCATTTCTCCAACTGCCCTCTCTCCTGCAGTCATCAGAAACTGCTTGCACTTATGCAAATAAGTCTTGCTCTTCCCTCTTTCACTTGTTTCTGGGCTTCTGCTGTGTCTTCCATCTGGAGAACACTCCGCTTCTCTGGCTCGCTCAGCTCCTCTTGGGAAACACCGCATAGATATCACTTCTCAGGACACTTTCCTTGGCCCTGCTGTGTGTGCACAGCAGCTTGTGCTTTTCCCTACGGTATCTGGCTGTTTCAGATGACAGGAGTCTCTCCTCCTGGGCTCTTTGCTCCAAGAGGGGGAAGTCTGTATCTACTGTAAGGAGCTGTTTGGTGTCCTGGCTAATGGATCAGGTTCTAGCCTCAGACAGCCTGGATTTGGCTCTTGGCTTCACTACTCATAGTAACCTTGGGCTAGTAATTTAAACCCTCTAGGCTTCTGTTTCATCATTTGTAAAGTAGGAATAATAATAGTAACTATAAGATAACAATGAAAGTCGAATGAGATGATTCATGTAAAAGCATTTAGCCCAGTGGCTGGTACCAAGTGGGTGCTCAATAAATATGTGTGGAATGGATGGTGATATGGTAGACAGAGCTGAGCCTATCCCACTGTTCTGGGAGTGTTGCAATGTGCTCTGTCACTCTTGCCCAGACAGGAGACTACCAAGGCCAATCTTGTGTGTGTGTGTGTGTGTGTGTATATATATGATTGAGGAGGATATAGGAGTATGCTGGCCTCTCAAATAACTCCCTTACTAGCCTGTCAGGTTGCTCAAATTCTACCCACTAGGAATCAATTCTTTCAGATTAGCAATCATTCCATACAGACTCACTTCCTGCCCCAAAGACACTGGCTTGTTCAATTAGTCAAGGTATAAACAGCAAGTGTTATTGGACTCAAAGGAAAAGAACTCTACATTAAACTTGGAGGGTGGGTGGCCTTTAGACAGGTGGACAGGGAATGCGAAGGTGACTCAGATAAAGGGGAGAAAAGAGAAAAAAGCTATTTGCACGACTGAGGATAGTATGTGCACCTTGGATGACCAGAGGTTCCTGCAGGGAAATCTTCAAAGATAAAAGCATCCCCCTGAAAATATACATATATATTCACTTGAATTTATATAATAGAATTTTAGACCTAAAATATTTTAAAATTCCTTTACTGGAGAAACTGGAACTCAGAAAAATGAAATGTCTTTATCAAAGTCACCTCATTAGTTGACAAGCTAGACTCTAGAGTTCTTTTAGCCACTGCCTCTAAATTGTTTAGACAGTTTCATTTCCTCTTAATAACTTGCCGAGGTAACACAGTGGGGGAAATCAGGGTATTGTTGTGGGTGGAGAGCAGGTGGGAATAGTGCATGGGGGAGAAGAAATTAAAAAAATAAATCCATTTTGAGTTAATTTTTCTGTATGGAGTCAGATAGCAGTCTAGTTTCATTCTTTTGCATGTGGCTTTTCAGTTTTCCTACCACCGTTTATTAAAGAGACTTTCCTTTCTCCAGCCCTAGAAAATTAGTTGCCCACATGTGTGTGGGTTTATTTTGGGGAGCTCAGTCTGTTCCATTGGTCTGCGTGTCTGTTTTTCTGCCAATACCATACTGATTTGGTTATTGTAGCTTTAGAATAACTTGAAGTCAGGTAGTATGATACCTCTGTCTCTGTTCTTTTTATCAGGATTGCTTTGGCTACTCAGGGCCTTGTGGTTCCATACAAATTTGAGGATTTTTTAAATTCTATTTTTGTAAAAAATGCCATTGGGATTTTGATGAGGATTGCATTAAATCTGTATATTGCTTTAGATAATATGGCCATTTTAACAATGTTAATTCTTCTAATCCATGTTGGGGAGGATGTGGAGAAAAGGGAACGCTTGTCCACTGCTGGTGGAAATGTAAATTGGTGCAGCCACTATGGAAAACAGTATGGAGGTTCCTAAAAAATTTATGAATAGAGCTACCATATGTCTCAGCAATCCCTCTTCTGAGTATTTACCCCCAAAATTTGAAAACACTTATTCATAGATATATGTGCCCCTATGTTCATTGCAGCATTACACACAATAGCCAAGACACGGAAACAACCTAAGTGTATCTTCAGTGAATTATTAGATAAAGAAGATGTTGGAATACTACTCAGCCATGAAAAAACATAACAACATGGATAGGTCTTGAGAGTATCATGCAAAAGGACAAGAACCATATGATTTCACTCATATGTGGAATATAAAACAAAAAGCAATAAACAAATTCATAGATACAAACAACAGAATGGTAGTTACCAGATGGGAAGGAGGTGCGGGGAGGAAGAAGAGAGTAAAGGGGATTAAGTATATGTAATGGAAGGAGACTAGACTTTGGGTGAGGAGACTTTGGGTGGTGTGTTACAAAGTTGCACGCCAGAAATTTATATAATGTTATTAACCAATGTTTCTCCAATAAATTCAACTAAAAAATTAAAATCATTGTTTTAAGGAGATTAATTGGGCTCTGTACAGAAGCAGTGGTTATCAACCTTCCTAATGCCACGACCCTTTAATACAGTTCCTCATGTTGTGGTGACCCCCAACCATAAAATTATTTTCTTTGCTACTTCATAACTGGAATTTTGCTACTGTTATGAATCGTAATGTAAATACCTGATATATAGGATGTATTTTCATTGTTCACGACCCACAGGTTGAGAACCACTGGATTAGAGGAAGACAGGATATTTTCAAAGAAACAAGTTAAAATGATCTTGTAGTCTGGTAAAAAAAAAATATATGACAACATGGCAAAACTTAATTCCCAAAAGAGGCAAAATAATGACATAAACTGGTGGGAGGCAGAGGGGCTGAGTCAGGGTCATTGAGAATTAGCTCCGCATGGGCAGAAGGTCACAGCAGCAGAATCAGTGATTCCTTATCTCTCCTGAGGAGGGACCAACAGAAAACTATGTCCAGTACCACTTGCCAATGGAAAGAATTTGTCTATATCCTTTTCTGCCAAGCAGTCTGCAGATGGGAGATGGAATGGCCTGGCAAAACAAAGGACTGGTGAGAGCTGTGTTGGGATGGCAGTAAGTGTGAAAATAGAAATGGATGAAAAATATTTTAAGAAAAGAGAGTTGGTGGGCCTTTCCTCACAGTGGAGACAGCAAATGCATGTTGTCTTGCTCCAGGCCAACCTCACTAATCAAGCTACACTTTCCTGCTCAGCCTGGATGAAACTGTAGAACCCTTTCCTAATTTATCATCCTAGCCTACACACTTGGGCTTTAAGAGTTCTCCATCCCTGAACATTTATTATGTCCACCAAAATCTTGCTGTTCGATATATGGAGACCCTATTTTTTTCAAAAAGACCATAATGTCCTCATTCTTGTTTTGTTTTTCCATTAAATGTCTGGGTTCTGCTCACCGAATTGAGGCCGACACTGTTTGTAGGCATCCTAAGGCCAAAGAGACGTTGAAAGTGCTGGAAACAAGGCCAGAAGGAAAATCTAAACTCTCATCAAGAAAGGCAGTAAAAGGCTGTAATTAGAAAATGGTGCCAGGTATGAGATCTAGGAGTGAGGCCAGGTCACAAATGGAAAAGCAGGAGCATCGGAGCCAGAGGACGGGAAGCAAGGCAGGTTGCAGAGTGCAAGTTGAGACAAGGCAAATGCTTTAAAGCTAAGCTTGTGGAAACACTTCTCGGAACTGTCAGACCTGCCTCTGTGTAGCCATTAACAAAGCCATGCATGTAATATGCATTACTGCATAAATAGAGGAAAAGGGACATTCAAGTAATACTGTCTGATCATATGTTGAAATGTTGCATTGAGCAAGAAATTTCTGTAGTTTCTCTTAGTCTCCTATACCAGTTTTAGACAAAAATATTGACCTGGCAAATTTCCTTTAAATTATTGGTATCTCTTCAGATGTCATTTATATTGTATTTAAGCCAGAGTGGAAAAAGTAGCCCTCAATACATGCGCTAATAATAAAGCAGACCTTACAGCGGCAGGTGGAAACACGAAGGACTCCACCCAGAGATGTTTGCAGATTAGATCCCCATGAAGCCTTTGTTGCCCCCTGTTCCTGCTAAGCCTGAGGGCCCCACTTCTTGCCGCAGCTGCCTTTGCAAAAATGAATGTCTTGCTCCTGTCAAGAAAGCAAGTGACAAGCTCAGCGGTTCTCCTTTGGTTTGTTTTTCTCTGCAGCAGGGGACATGTGCCCCTGAGTAGGCATTTTTCTGTGCAATCAGTAGGGCTACCAAAGCAAAGGCAAGGAGATAAAGGTGAGTCAGGAAGGAGAAAGTGGCACCTGGGAGCAGAAGAAAATACCAAAAAGCCAAGTCATGGAAACAAGGCCAGCTGGCATTCACCCAAGTTAATAGGACCAAATTGACTCATGCAACCTTGGGAACAGCTAAGATTGTTTGCGTGCACATGATGAATCATCTGGTGTGTAAGTCAAGATACCAGCTATAATTAATCTTGTGCATGAAAACTAATTTAAATATTTTGAACATGAACTAAGAAGACAGACCTGTAGGATCATGCAGTGCTCATTGCTGGGCAAGTGCATCGAGGACAAAGGAGGAATCTGGGGGTGCCCTTGTGGCCTGCAGTTTCACCTGTGCGGTGCTCCATGTGGGGTGTGAATGTTGGCAGTATGTTGGGCTGGATGGTACTTGGCTCACCCATGCTGCCTGCAAGTCCTCATTACTTATAGGGCTAGGATGTCCTCTGGAATACAAGGACTGTACGGCGTGTTTATGGTTCCTTCCAGTTTGCAATGGACTTTCATAATGGTTGTGGAGCTTAGCATGCTCGGATGACCTCTGCTGGTTGTTATTATTCAACTTGTTAGTGGACATTTGTTGGGTTTTGGCAGGACAACATCTATTCCATATTCCCTTAACAATAGCCCCTGCTTCCTTTTAAGATTCATTTCTCCCCATTGGAGACAGCTTGGTAAGACTATAATCAAGGTGCCCTGCTTTCCCTCAGCTAAGGAGCAGGCATATGACCCATGGCATTCATGGGCTCATTCTTCACATTTTCAATCTTGACCAGAATAACAAACAGATTGAAAAAAAGTAAACCCATTTCATCCAGCAGTAGCTCTGTGCTGGACCAGCACAGCCAAGGGTTTGGTGAGCCTGGGCTGTGGGGATGGTGGGGTTGGGGTGGGGCGGGGGCAGAGAAGGATTAAAGAAAAGACAGACAAAGAGAATAAGGTGGGTCTAGGTGGATCTCCTGTGCCTGGCTGAGGCCACAGAGAGACCCAGACAGCAAGCTGAGCCTTTATTTTATAGCCAGAGGAAAACAAGGTAGTGGTCACCATAGTTACAATGTTCTTGTGAGTTTCACTTGTTTTGGCAGCACTTGCTGCACCTCCCACAGCCCATTAGCTATCCAGATAGGATCTAGGGAGCGATATATAAGGTCAAGCTTAATTATGCTAAGAGGGCTGTGCCATCTAAGCTGGGACTTGTTTGTGGCTTTGCCAACAGGTCAGTCCAAGGCTTAACCCTATAGCCACTCCCTACAAGCTGCAGGAAAGAAAGCCAGAGGTTCCTGACAACATAAAGACCCATCAGTTGCTCTGGCGCCAAGCTTGGTTCTCCAGCCACTTCTGAATTTGGTTACTTGAATATCCCTTGTTGCTTAAGTTGGCAAGAGCTGGTTCCTGTTGCTTGTCACTAACCTTTATCGATACAAATTCATGTTCGCAAAGTTTTAACTACAGGTGTTCAGGGAAAGAAGATTATTAGTAAATGGTTATATGATTACATGGATTTTTGGTTAAGAAAACATCTTTGTAATTTACAAGGCTCATTATTAACATCAAGTCTTCTCTTCTTTATTGTCCCTGCCTTGATGTCTCTCTTCTGATTAACTTTTTGTTGTTATTTTTTCAAATCCTTTATCAAGATATAATAAATGGGTGATATATCACCTGAAACATTGCTTACCCACAAACATTTTTTACCCTGACAGGTCTCATAGGGGTAGGGTTAGGAGTGTAGGTGTATTTTGTTTTCTTCTAATATATGAAGTATGCATTTGACTATCAGTGTGTAAAAAGAAAGGTAATCACTTGTGAAGTAGAAAAATAGAGTACAAAATCTAAAAATGGAGAAAAAGAAGCAAATAATAAAATTCTATTGAATCAAAAACACTCTTACTATATTTTCCACTAAGAATGAAAAAAATCCTACCAAAAAATTTATGCCACACTATCCCAACTTCAGAGATGTTGCAAAAAATGGAAGAAAGTATGTTTTATTTTATTATTTTTTTAATTTATATTTCCTGTTGAGAGTCTCCCATTCCCCACCCCCCACCCCACCCCTTATCCTCTTGCATCCGGCTCCTGCCCCACCCCAGGTCTTCTCCGCACTATGGTCTATGTCCATGGATTATGCATATATGCATATAAGTCCTTTGGTTGATCTCTTCCCTCCCCACCTTTCCCCTTCCCTTTGAGATATGTCAGTCTGTTCCATGCTTCCATGTCTCTGGACCTATTTTGTTCACCAATTTATTTTGCTCAATGGATTCCACATATAAGTGAGATCGTGTGATACTTTTTTTTCTCTGATTGGCTTATTTTGTTTAGCATAATAATCTCCAAGTCCATCCATGCTGTTCCAAAGGGTAAGAGATTCTTTTTTTTTTTTTTTTTTTTTTTTACTGCAGCATAGTATTCCATGGTGTAAATGTACCACAGCTCTTTTATCCACTCATCTACTGATGACATTTAGGCTGTTTCCAGATCTTAGCTATTGTAAATAACACTTCTATGAACATAGGAGTGTATATATTCTTTCTGATTTATGTTTCAGGATCCTTAAAGATACAGTCCTAGAAGTGGCATTGTTGGGTCAAATGGTAGTTCCATTTTTAATTTTTTTGAGAAAACTCATACTGTTTCCGCAGTGGCTGCACTAGTCTGCATTCCCACCAGTAATGTGGGAATAGGGTTCCCCTTCCCCCACATCCTTGCCAGCATTTTTTGTTTGTTGATTTATTTATGGTACCCATTCTGGCAGGTGTGAAGTGATACCTCAATGTAGTTTTAATTTGCTTCTCTCTAATACTGGTGATGTTAAATATTTTTTCATATGTCTCTTAGCCATCTTTATGTCCTCCATTTTTTAAAATTGGATTGTTTGTCTTCCTTTTGTTGAGTTGCATATGTTCTTTATATATTTTGGAAATTAACCCCTTATCAGATGTATCATTGGCAGATATGTTCTCCCATACAGTGGGTTCTCTTTTCATTTGTTAATGGTTGTTTTTTGGGGTTTTTTTTTTTTGCTATGCAGAAGCTTTTTAGTTTGATATAGTCCCATTTGCTTGTTTTTCCTTTGTTTCTCTTGCCCTAGGAGATGCATCAGTGAAAATTCTGACATGTGAGATGTCTGAGATTTTAATGCTTATGCTTTCTTTAAGATTTTTATGGCTTTGCTACTTAAAAATTTAAGTCTTTTATCCTTTTTGAGTTTATTCTTATATATGGTGTAAGTTGATATTCCAGTTTCATTTTTTGCATGTACCTGTTCAATTTCCCCAGCAACACTTATTGAAGATTATCTTTATTCCATTTTATGTTCTTGCCTCCTTTATCAAATATTAATTGACCATAATGGCATGGGTTGGTGTTTGGGAGTCTCTGTTCTGTTCCATCGATCTATATGTCTGTTCTTGTGCCAGTGCCAGGCTGTTTTGATTACAGTGGCTTTGTAATATAGTTTGATATCTGGTATTGTGATCCCTCAATCTTTGTTCTTCTTCAAGATTGTTGTAGCTATTCGGGGTCTTTTATGGTTCTATATAAATTTTTGTAATATTTGTTCTAGATCTATGAAATATGCCAATGGTATTTTAATAAGAATTCTATAATTTATGGATTTCTTTGTGTAGTATGGACATTTTAATGATGTTAAATTTTCCAATCCATGAACATGATATATGTTTCCACTTGTTTGTATCTTCCTCTATTACTTTTTCAATGTCCTATAATTTTCCGAGTACAGATCTTTTACCTCCTTAACTAAGTTTATTGCTAGGTATGTTATTCTTTTTTGTTGCAGTGGTAAATGGGATTTTTTTTTTAGTTTCTCTTTCTGAGAGTTTATTATTGGTGTATAAAAATGCCATTAATTTTCTGATATTAAATTTGTATCCTGCTATTTTGCCAATTTATTTATTAAGTCCAGAAGTTTTTTGGGAGAGAGAGAGAAACGTTGACCAGTTGCCTCCCGTATGAGCCCTGATCAGATGGTATATGGGACAATGCTCTCCAACCAACTGAGCCACTTGGCTAGGGCAGAAAGTATGTTTTAAAGTGATGAAGTTTGGTTATAAAAATGATAACTAAATGTATAGAGCTCTAACTACACAATAGTTCAAGTTTTTCACATATATTAGTTCATTTAGTCCTAACAATCTGATGAAATAGTATGATCTGTTAACATAACTAATATATATAAATACAAAGTGGAGTTAACGGTTCTATCTGAACTGACAAATCTTTGTTTCAATCAAAGCAACACAATTGTGAAAATATTTGCTCTGATGTTTTATGACTTAAACTAGATGCCTGTTGCATGAAGAGATTCGTGCAATAGGCCTTCCCTTCCCTTGGCTGCTGGCACCAGTTTTCCTCTGGCACCCAGGACCCAGGCCTTCGCTCTGGCTGGGCTCTGGCCAGAGCCCCCCCCCCCCCCCCCCCCCCCCAGCCATCAGGCCTTGAGGCTCCACTGATCCCAAGGCGGTGAGGCCTCCCGGCTCCGCTGATCCCGGGGCCGTGAGGCCTCGCTGCCCGGCCGGCTTTGGGTACATTTGGCTTCGCTCCACCGCTTAGAGCCTATGTATGCAAATTAACCGCCATGTTTGTTGGAGGTTAATTTGTGTATCGCCCTGATTAGCCAATGGGAAGCGTAGCAAAGGTATGGTCAATTACCCTTTTTGTCTTTTATTAGATAGGAGGATTTTTAAAATGTAGCGTTGATCTCAAAAATTTATTCTTAGTTTTGTTTCAATACTTGCATTTTTTTAGATGCCATTCTTTCTAATCTTTGTTCTGTAAACCTTAGAAAACCATTGGGCCAAAAACAATAAATATTTTGTTTAATTCCTCCTCTCTGTTCCTGGTTGTGTAAATTGAAGAGCAGTGTTGTCAGCAATTCTCTAAAGGTATTTATGGAATGCTGGTGTGAAAATGTTCTGTTGTAACCTGAATAAGTCCCGGTTCTCATGTGGCGAGTCTCAACATGATAAGCATTCAAAGAAACACAGTCCAATAACTAGGCATGATCACTGTCTGTCCCTTTCTTGCATTTCTCAAAGACTAGTAAAGGAGATCCAATTCATAACTCACATCATTTCTTAAATTTTTCTTTCCCTCATTTTTCTCCTTCTAAAATTGTCTCACATCTCGAAGGTTCCCAAGAACTCTCTTCTCCTATTTCTTGTGCTCAACTCCCCCTTTAAACTATCCTGTCCATCCCGTACCCTTCACTTTTCTTCCTCTCCCATTTTTTTCAACATTTAAAATTTCTTTTAAGAAAGCCCCAGCCCTGTCTGATGACAATCACCTATTCCAGAAACTCTGAGTCTTCCACCCTTTGAGTAGTTGGGTTTGTATAGGAAAGACCATGAGATGATATCAAAGAGAGAGATACTGAATAAACTTTGTAGGAAGGTTTCATCAAGAATGTAGGACAGGAAATAGGCAAAACATTTGCTTCTATATTAATTATATTTTGTTTCTTTGTTTTAAAATATACTGTGGTCATTTATATTAATAAACACTAGGTACCCCCTGAAGTTTTACAATTATAACAGCATATTAAAGGCACTGACAAGTCTTGCAATAAAGAAGTTTTTGTTTATCTTTGTTTTATTAGTATTTCTCAAATGTATTTAAAAATGAATACTTTTTCTCTCCCCTACTCCCTCACGCAAAATGCATAAGTACCAGGGAACAAAATTGGGTAAAGTGGTCTTAAATTATAAAATATATAACAAAAGTAGTAATTAAATGTATGTTTGTAACATATACATAGAATGGTGTGATGGATGTTTCAATGAGGACAGCAATAGTTTGAATGTGACCTGCACATTTCACATGGAAAGTAGTGCCATGTTGCCTCTCATCTTGCAGTTGTGATGAGACAGCTTAGCCAGTCTAGCCACTGACTGAGTCTATCCAGCCAATATTTCCATAGATACCAATTTCACAACTGGTTTTGGGCAACAGTTGTTCTTGAATTTGATTTTGCCAAGATGTTTTGTGTTATTATCTCCATGGGTATCTTGATTTATCTTGGACAGTAGCCAACCACTCAAGCTAATGTTATCTATTAGCTCCATTAGCCTATTAGCTGTTATATAAGTGTGTGGAGGGTCTGATTAGATTGTAGATGGACTTATCCACAGCTAGAGGTAATATGCACCTAGGTGCAAGTTTCCATGTGGGATTACCCGGAAAAGATTGCAAAACAGCACCTGAAGCAACATGTGCTCACATAGGCCTCCAAAGCATTGCACAGATGCAGGAGGGCAAGAGCTTGATGGGTAATTTGCAAACTGATGAAGTTTTAGTGGGACCTGATAACATTGGGAGTTTTCCGAAACTAAGGTGTAGAAGAGTAATTATTAATTAAAAAACAGACTATAGAGGAATGATTCTTAGGTGATCTAAGAGGTAGATTTGAATGACTCTTTTACCTACTTTACTTTGAACTATTGTTACTTGGAGTAATGCTGGAGGCCAAGCTCTAAGCTCATATTACTGCTTGGGGCTTGGTGTATAAGGTTTGCACCAAGTCAGTAAAAATGACTGGATTCATGAACATTTCCACCTGAAAATCTTTGGAAATCCTTGAACGTCTTAAAGAAATTTGCATCCAAAAGGTTATTCAACATATGCAAAATTTGGAAAAGAACATATATCTAAAAATAAGGTATTGGTTTATTACGTTATATCTATATATGGTAGTCATTAGTACTACCCACAAAATGTTTCCAGATCTCCTTCTGGACACATGGGAGGATTACATTTCTTTGCCCACTTTATGCTGAGGCCATGTGACTGGCTTTAGCCAAAGAAATGTAAAAGCAAACCATGTCACTTCCAGGCAGAAACTTTAAGGATCAGTGTGTCATTTTCTTTTCTTTAAAAAAAAATTGGCCGAAACCGGTTTGGCTCAGTGGATAGAGCGTCGGCCTGCGGACTGAAGGGTCCCAGGTTCGATTCCGGTCAAGGGCATGTACCTGGGTTGTGGGCACATCCCCAGTGGGAGATGTGCAGGAGGCAGCTGGTCGATGTTTCTCTCTCATCGATGTTTCTAGCTCTCTATCTCTCTCCCTTCCTCTCTGTAAAAAAATCAATAAAATATATTTTTTAAAAAAATTGTTTTAATATGATGTGTTTGAAAATGGATTTTTAGAGAGAGGAAGGGAGAAGCAAAAAGAAACATAGATGGGCTGCCTCTTGCATGCCCCCTACCCGGGATCAAACCCACAACCTGTGCATGTGCTCTGACTAGGAATCACATTGGGCAGTGTGTCATTTTCTATGGTTACTTTTCCTTCTGCCTGGGTCCTAGAGTGAGAATAATAAGAAAAAGAGCCCTACTGGAGCCCTAGCTGACCCACAATAGACACAGAGTGAGAAAGAAATAAAAAATTGTTGTGCAAAGTCACTGAGGTTTTGGGAGTGTTTGCTACTGCAGCTTAACCCAGCTAATTCTGGCTGTTATAACGTGTAATGGAACATTAAATAGTTCATGAAAATCACAGAGTAAAAAAATTTTAGATAATGAGAAAATATACAAATAATATATTAGGTAAAAATATATTTTAGCAAACTTTTATTCAGTCATTGTAAAATATACATGAAATGGAGTTTCCTGGGGTAGATTAGATCTTTAGAATTTTGAAGTTGGGAAATATTCCATTAAAATGGTGACTTTTGTGGGTTGAGACTAAAAGTTGACCTTTGGGTCTAACTGCCTTTTTTGGGGGACACTTTTGAATTTGGATTTATAAAACAGCTGCATAAAGAAAATGACGCTCTCTTCCTGGGATTGGGGGAGGGCGTGGGACTTCTCCTCCAAGAGATGGCCAAGCTCCGTGATCTCTGGTGTCGGGGAGCAAGCTCGCCCTGGCCACAGAGAAGTCAGTCGGTGGCGGGCAGGAACCAGCACGGGCAAATCTAGGCCTTCAGATGCAACTCCAAGAAGAATCTAGACCTAAGGGATGGAGGGCCTGTCTTGTGGTTTGAAGAAGAGAGTGTGCCCTTCCTTGGCTCCCTGTGGACCTATGAGCATCGGTCAACAAAGAGCAGCTGACAGCAGCAGGGCCAGCGAGGGAGGGGTCAGCCTGAGAGAGAAAGAAGGGAGGGTGCTCAGCAAGGGTCATGGTTTAAGCACTACAATTCAGAACTCCCAAGGAGACTCTCAACTAGAGAAAGAGAGAGAGAGAGAGAGAGAGAGAGAGAGAGAGAGAGGGCTCACCCCTCCCCCTCTGGACAGGTGTTCTCAGCTCTCAAGGTGCCCTGAGATGTGCTGTCATGATGATGAGGCAGGAGAACGCTGATGTGTGACAGGCTCACCCTGGCTCACTTTTGTGCTCTCACTGAGGACAAAAGAGGACAACTGGGAGGAAAGCTCACCACAGGAAGCTCTTCTCTGAGCACATAATCACTCCCAACAGGTAAAAGAGAAAACCATCCTCTAGAAAAGCTGCAATTAAAGGTGCCAGGTTTAACCTTTGTTCACTGTCAAAATATCTGCCTTGAGCGTGGGCACCCGAGCCCCAGCGCTCTGGCTACAAGGCAGCTGTGTCAGCAGGTGAGGGGTGTGTGCTAACCACACCCAGCGCCCCCCCCCCCCGCCTCCCCCCCCCCCCCCCCCCCCCCCCCCCCCGCGTCTCAGAGGGCCGCGTTCCTCTGAAGGCAGCTTGTCAAGACCCCGGGATTAAGCAGGAGTCGGTGCCTCTGTCTTCTAACTACCTGTTACCTAATTAGCCCTTTCTGTACTGCCTGCCGAAGAACCTATTTCAAGAGTGACATAAATGCCATTTCTGGTGTATGTTTAAGATTGTGGCTATGGAGCAAAAATAATTGAAATACAAATTGGAGAAACTGTGTGAATAAACTAATTATGTGAGTGGTGAAAATGGAGAGTGTGCATACGTGTGTGTGTGTGTGTGTGTGTGTGTGTGTGTGATGGAGAAATGTCCATGTGAAAGAGCATTAACAGTAGCTCTCTATGGGGCTGGGAGTGGAAATCCACATTTTAGTGCTTCTTTTTCCTTCTTCACAGTCAAATGACATTTTTTTTTCCAACATCTATTCTGTGAGCAATAGGGGAGGGACATACTTCACTGCTAAGTGCTCAAATGAGGAATTACGGAGAAACACTACCCACTTAACTCACCTCAGCTCTGTAGGGTTTGGACTGTAGGGTTTGGACACTGTCTGACCACATCCAAGGGTCTGTGAAAGTGGAAGTAAAGCCATTAAGTAGAATGAGCACTTATGCATTGGTCATTGTGTTGAGTCAGAATGTCTAGCCCAGCCATGGGCAAACTATGGCCCGCGCGTTTGAAATGAATAAAACTAAAAAAAAAAAAAAAAAAAAAAAGACCGTACCCTTTTATGTAATGATGTTTACTTTGAATTTATATTAGTTCACACAAACACTCCATCCATGCTTTTGGTCCGGCCCTCCAGTCCAGTTTAAGAACCCATTGTGGCCCTCGAGTCAAAAAGTTTGCCCAGCCCTGGTTTTCACCTCAACCCCCAAGAATGTGAGGGGTGTGGTACATTGGTAAGACCCTCAGGACTCTTGAAACAGGAAAGGCAAACCTGCTGGGAGACCCTGGAGCAAATGGGCCCTAGCTAATCTGCAGTTCTCCATGAAAGCACCTGAAGCAAAGTGGAAGTGCAATGATCTGTCTTTCCCACAGATGCCAGGCCTCACCCAACCCAGGGAAAGGCAGCCTGAGCCAGCAGAAGAGTTCAAGACCTCAGCTAGATCTGGGTGCCACCAAACCCTACCTGGCAACCTGAGGACAGTAATTTAATCTCTCTGCGTCTCAGTTCCTTCATCCAGTGAGCAGGCGCAATCACTTGAGCAGCTGTAATCGCTAACATTTATTCAGGACTGCCTGTGGGCCAGGCACCAGAAGAAACACTTGATCCGTTTACTCTTCTTGGCAACCCTACAAGGCAGGAAGTGTTAGTATATTTCAGTGATTCTAAGATGTTCATTTTTTTCTTTTATATTTTAACCTTCTCTGTTATCAGGATGCTTTATCTATTAATAGGGAAGCATATAAGTAATGGCTCAATTTCAACTTTCGATGCTTTCTTAGTAAATTGGTAATGTGTTAAATCCAATGAGGAAACCGAGGCCCTGCTAGGTTAAATAGCTCGCCTATGACCACACAGCGAGAACATGTTAGAATTAGGATTTGAATTCAGGCTGTTTCCAGAGTTTACTTTTTTACAGGAGCGAGATCTCCTGGTCCTCCACGAACTAGCTGTGTGCCCTTGTGCAAGTTCTTAATATCCCAGTGTATCCATTTGTTCATCTGTCAAATGGTGATAATAATAATAGTAACTGCTTCATAGAATTGTAAGGGGACTTACATACATGTAAATCTCTTAAAATAGAACCTGATATGTGGTTAGTGTTCAATAAAATTTAACTATTATTAGCTTTAACTATTATAAGAAAAAACCAACATCACTTGTTAGAAAAAAGGATATAATTAGTAAAAGAAGACTATGTTCATCAGCATGTCCCTAAAACACCGGTTCTCAACCTGTGGGTCATGACCCCTTTGGGGGTCAAACGACCCTTTCACGGGGGTCGCCTAAGACCATTGGAAAACACATATTGTTTTTGTGATTAATCACTACGCTTTAATTATGT
The DNA here is from genome assembly GCF_028538775.1 of Myotis yumanensis. Taxonomy (NCBI): domain Eukaryota; kingdom Metazoa; phylum Chordata; class Mammalia; order Chiroptera; family Vespertilionidae; genus Myotis; species Myotis yumanensis. The sequence continues at coordinate 125,100,996 of NW_027223754.1, read as the reverse complement.
TCAATTTGTAACAATGAAAATACATCCTGCATATCAGATATTTACATTACGATTCATAACAGTAGCAAAATTAAAGTTATGAAGTAGTAACGAAAATAATTTTATGGTTGGGGGTCACCACAACATGAGGAACTGTATTAAAGGGTTGTGGCATTAGGAAGGTTGAGAACCACTGCCCTAAAATCATCAATCATCGTTGCCCGGGGTAGATGTGTATACCATATTTGGGAAATACATTTTTGTTCTGTCTCTAAAACTGGGAGATCAGCCCAGCTGGTGTGGCTCAGTGGTTGAGCATTGACCTATGAACCAGAAGATCATGGTTTGATTCCTGGTCAGGGCACATGCCTAGGCTGCCAGCTCGATTTCCAGTAAAGGCGTGCAGGAGGCAGCCAATCAATGATTCTGTTTCATCATCTCTCTCTCTCTTCTTCTCCTTTCCTCTCTGAAATCAATAAAAATATATTTAAAACTGAGAGATCAGATAAAAGTTAAATGGGAGAATGAGCTGAGAGGGAGTGATCATTGGAGGTGAGGGAGAATGGACAAGGTAAAGGGGAGGTGAGGCGGTGGGTTTGCTTGAGGAGGTGGGCCTGGATCGGTGCTTGTGTTGCGGCTGGGCACCGCCCATTGAAGGAGCTGCACAAAACAGTGGCTGTCCTTCTGACTGTTTTCAGTCTGCAGATCACAATTTGGTAAGTCATGGGATTGATCTGGTTGGTCACAACAAGCATCTTTAAAAATGCTGGAGAAGTGAAGGGAGGTGAACACAAGGCACATATCAGAGTGTATCATATGTAATAACAATGAACATTGTTTTATGAAATTTGGGGTTTAGTTAAGAATGAGTTAGATGTGTGTAATGGGTTCTGCTATAAAATATATTTCTCTCTGTGGGTTTCAGTTCAAAAGTTTAATAAGGGGAAAATGAAGATAAGAAACACATTGTGGAGAGAGGAGAAGCAAGATGGCGGCGATATAGGCAGACGCATCCCAGGTCTTGTCCCGGAGCAAACGGAGTAAGCAGCTGAAACTAATAACACCCACCCCGAACTGGCAAATTTACTCAGCTGGTGAGACGGTTTGCAGCCGGGAAGGGCAGACCTCCCCTGGAAAGGTTAAAAACCAGGGATCTGGGCAGGAAAGTTTGCCAGACCTGAGCCCAGAGGGTCAGAGGGAGACCGCATGGCAGACAGCCGCGTCTCTTGGGACAGACACAGACCCTGACCGGGGTAAGGAGTTCCGCGGGTTTGCTGGCGCCAGGAGATTTGAGATTTGGATTTGGATTTTGTGATTGCGGAGAACTGAGACTAAAGGGGGCATCCTGAGGAACTGACCAGACCATGCAGTGCCCATAAGAGAGGAGCGTTTCCCAGATCATGCAGTGCTGGTAAGAGAGGAGCGTTTCCCAGACCGCAGATCCAAGCAACAGCAGCCCCCTGATCACCGCAGCCTCCTGATCACCACAGCCTCCTGATCACCACACCCTCTGTCTGTGGAACAGCAGCTGTACGTGAAGCCTCCCCCCACCAGCCAAAAGAGCCAACACAGCTGTGAACAACACCCACCAGAGGAGCTGCTGCCAACTGGAAAGCAGCTGCTACCACAACCGTCTGAGCAGCAACCACAACCCAAGGAGCCCCTGCCACCCAGGGAGCAGCCACTGAACATCTCAACATCTACATATGTCAGCGAGATCAAACATGGGTAGGCAAAGAAACCCCCAAAGGAAAGAAAAGGCACAGCCAGAAGAGCCACCACAGCTGTGAACAGCACCCACCAGAGGCTCTGCTATCAACAGAGGAGCCGCTGCTACCACAACCGCCCAAGGAGCAACCACAGCCCGAGGAGCCACTGCCACCCAGGGAGCAGCCACTGCCACCCAGGGTCCAGCCACTGAATGATTCAACAACTAGTCATGTCAGTGAGATCAAACATGGGTAGACAAAGAAATCCCCAAAGGAAAGAAAAGGAGGACTCGCCAGAAAAGCAGCTAAGTGAGACAGAGATATGCAACATGACGGAAAAAGAATTCAGAATAAGGTTCCTAGAGTACATGCACCAGATGTTCAAGAAGAAAGAAGAAACAGATGAAAAACTCAACTACTTATGCAAGAAGCTAGAAGAAACAGATGAAAAAATCAACAACTTAAGTAAGTCCCAAGAAGAAATGAAGAGCGACATAGCTGCAATAAAAAACTCCATTGAAAGTATCAACAGTAGACTGGGAGAAGCGGAGGACCGAATTAGTGAATTAGAAGACAAGGAAGCAAAACACACTCAAACTGTACGGCAAATGGAGAAAAAAATTAAAAGACAGGAGGAGAGCCTAAGGGAGCTTTGGGACAACATGAAACGAAACAACATACGAATAATAGGGGTGCCAGAACAACAGAAAGATGAACATGGATTAGAAAACCTATTTGAAGAAATAATATCAGAAAACTTCCCTGAGGTGGGGAAGAAAAAAGTCACACAAGCCCAGAGAGTCCCAAACAAGGTGAACCCGAAAAGACCCACACCAAGACACATCATAATTACCATGGCAAATGTTCAGGATAAAGAGAGAATCTTACAGGCTGCAAGAGAGAGACGGAAAGTAACATACAAGGGATCTCCCATTAGATTATCAAATGATTTCTCAACAGAAACACATCAGGCCAGAAAAGAATGGACGGAAATCTACAAAGTGATGCAAAGCAAAGGACTGAATCCAAGAATACTCTATCCAGCAAGGCTATCATTCAAAATTGAAGGGGAAATAAGAAGCTTCACAGACAAAAAAGGGCTAAGGGAGTTTATCACCACCGAGCCAGCCATGCAAGAAATGCTAAAGGGACTGGTGTAAAAAGAAGAAATATCAAGCTCAGAAAGAAAACAGCTACACACACACACAAAAAAAGAAATGGCTACAAACAAGTACCTTTCAATAATAACTTTAAATGTAAATGGACTAAATGCTCCAACAAAAAGACATCGAGTGGCTGAATGGATAAAAAAACATGACCCATACATCTGCTGTCTACAAGAGACCCACCTCATTAGAAGGGACTCACACAGACTGAAAGTGAAGGGATGGAAAAATATCTTTCACGCAAATGGAAAGGAAAAGAAAGCTGGGGTAGCAATACTTATATCTGACAAAATACATCTCAAAGTGAAGGCCATAACCAGAGATAAGGAAGGCCACTTCATAATACTAAAGGGATCAATACAACAAGAAGATATAACCCTGGTAAACATATATGCACCCAATGCAGGAGCACCCACATACATAAGAAAACTTCTGGAAGATATCAGGGGAGAGATCGACAACAATACAATCATAGTAGGGGACTTTAATACACCACTGACATCACTGGATAAATCCGCTAGACAAAAACTCAGCAAAGAAACAGCAATCCTAAATGACTCACTAGATCAGATGGACTTAATTGACATCTTCAGAACACTTCACCCCACAGCTGTGGAATATACATTCCTCTCAGGTGCTCATGGGACATATTCAAAAATAGACCACATATTGGGTCACAAGCAAAGTCTTCACAAATTCAAGAAGATTGAAATCATAAAAAGCTTCTTCGCAGACCACGATGGCATAATGTTAGAAATAAACTACAATAAAAACAACCCAAAATACTCAAACACTTGGAAGCTGAATAGCATGTTATTAAATATTGATTGGGTTACCGATGACATCAAAGAAGAAATTAAAAACATCCTGGACACTAATGACAATGAAAACACAACAATCCAAAACCTCTGGGACACAATGAAAGCAGTCCTGAGAGGAAAGTTTATAGCTCTACAGGCCTATCTCAAAAAACAAGAAAAAATGGTAGTCAATCATCTAACTCTACAACTCAAAGAATTAGAAAGAGAGCAACAAGAAAACCCCAGAGTGAGCAGAAGGAAGGAGATAATAAAGATTAGAGCAGAAATCAATGAAATAGAGACCAAAAAAACAATACAGAAAATCAATGAAACCAAGAGCTGGTTCTTTGAAAGGATAAACAAGATTGACAAACCCCTAGCCAGGCTCACCAAGAAGCAAAGAGAGAGGTCCCAAATAAACCAAATCAGAAATGATAGAGGCGAAATAACAACAGACCCCACAGAAATACAAATGATTGTTAAACAATACTATGGGCAACTCTACTCCAACAAACTAGACAACCTGGAGGAAATGGACAAATTCCTAGAAAAATACAACATTCCAAAACTCAATCAGGAAGAATCTAAAAACCTCAATAGGCCAATAACTATGGAAGAAATTGAAGCAGTCATCAGAAAGCTTCCAGCAAACAAAAGCCCAGGACCAGACGGCTTCACAGGGGAGTTCTACCAAACATTCAAGGAAGAACTAAAACCTACCCTCCTCAGACTACTACAAAAAATTCAAGAGGAAGGAACGCTTCCAAGCTCATTCTATGAAGCCAGCATCACCTAATACCAAAACCAGGTAAAGACATCACAATGAAAGAGAATTACAGGCCAATATCCCTCATGAACATAGATGCCAAAATCCTCAACAAAATCTTAGCAAATCAGATCCAGCAGTACATCAGAAGGATCATACACCATGACCAAGTAGGATTTATCCCAGAGATGCAAGGATGGTACAACATCCGTAAATCAATAAATGTGATACATCACATAAACAAATTGAAAGAAAAAAACCACATGGTCATATCAATTAATGCAGAAAAAGCATTCGACAAAATCCAACACCCATTTCTGATAAAAACTCTCAGAAAGGTGGGAATAGAAGGATCATACCTCAACATAATAAAAGCCATATATGACAGGCCCACAGCCAACATCATACTCAATGGACAAAAACTAACACCATTTCCCCTAAGAACAGGAACAAGACAGGGATGCCCACTCTCACCACTCCTGTTCAACATAGTACTGGAAGTATTAGCCATTGAAATTAGGCAAGAAGAAGAAATAAAAGGCATCCAAATGGGAAAAGAGGAAGTAAAACTGTCCTTATTTGCAGATGACATGATATTATACATACAAAACCCTAGAGACTCCATCAAAAAGCTACTAGACTTAATACATGAATTTGGCAATGTAGCAGGATACAAAATTAACCCCAAGAAATCTGAGGCATTTCTATACACCAATAGTGAACTTTCAGAAAGGGAGATCAGAAAAACAATCCCATTTACCATCGCACCAAAAAAATTAAGATACCTAGGAATAAACTTAACTAAAGAGGTAAAAGACCTCTACTCAGAAAACTACAGGACATTGAAAAAAGAGATAGAGGAAGACATAAACAGATGGAAGAACATACCATGTTCTTGGATTGGTAGAATCAACATCATTAAAATGTCCATACTACCCAAAGCAATCTATACATTCAACGCACTTCCCATTAAAATACCAATGGCCTTCTTCAAAGATCTAGAACGAACTCTCCAAAAATTCATCTGGAATAAAAAAAGACCCTGAATAGCTGCAGCGATCCTGAGAAAGAACAAAGTAGGTGGGATCTCAATGCCAGATATCAAGCTGTATTACAAAGCCACTGTTCTCAAAACTGCCTGGTACTGGCACAAGAACAGACATATAGATCAGTGGAATAGAATAGAGAGTCCAGAAATTAGCCCGAACCAATATGCTCAATTAATTTTTGACAAAGGAGGCATGAACATACAATGGAGCCAAGATAGTCTCTTCAATAAATGGTGTTGGGAAAATTGGACAGACATATGCAAGAAAATGAAACTAGACCACCAACTTACACCATACACAAGAATAAACTCAAAATGGATAAAGGACTTAAATGTACGACAGGACACCATAAAAATTCTAGAAGAATACAAAGGCAACAAAATCTCAGACATATGCCAAAACAATTTCTTCACTGATACAGCTCCTAGGGCAGTTGAAACTAAAGAGAAAATGAACAAATGGGACTACATCAAAATAAAAAGCTTCTGCACAGCAAAAGAAACCATCAACAAAACAACAAGAAAACCCACCTCGTGGGAAAACATATTTGCCAACGTCATATCTGATAAGGGCTTAATCTCCAAAATTTATAGGGAACTCATACAACTTAACAAAAAGAAGATAAACAATCCAATCAAAAAATGGGCAAAGGATCTAAATAGACACCTTTCAAAAGAGGACATTCAGAAAGCCAAGAGACATATGAAAGCATGCTCAAAGTCACTAATCATCCGAGAGATGCAAATCAAAACAACAATGAGGTACCATCTCACACCTGTCAGAATGGCCATCATCAACAAATCAACAAACGACAAGTGCTGGAGAGGATGTGGAGAAAAAGGAACACTTGTGCACTGCTGGTGGGAATGCAGACTGGTGCAGCCACTATGGAAAGCAGTATGGAGGTTCCTCAAAAAATTGGAAATGGAACTCCCATTTGACCCTGTGATCCCACTTCTAGGAATATATCCCAAGAAACCAGAAACACCAATCAGAAAGGATATATGCACCCAGATGTTCATAGCAGCACAATTCACCATAGCTAAGATCTGGAAACAGCCTAAGTGCCCATCAGTAGATGATTGGATTAGAAAACTGTGGTACATCTACACGATGGAATACTATGCTGCTGTTAAAAAGAAGGAACTCTTACCATTTGCAACAGCATGGATGGAACTGGAGAGTATTATGCTAAGTGAAACAAGCCAGTCAATGAAGGAAAAATACCACATGATCTCATTCTTTCATGGATAATTAAGACCATTACAAACTTTTGAACAATAATAAATACAGTGGCAGAGCTGCCTCAAACCGATTGTCGGTCTTCAGTGGTAAGGCCAGGGAGGGTTGGGGGACAGGAGGGAGGGGAGTAAGAGATCAACTGAAGGACTTGTATGCATCCATATAACCATAACTAATGGACATAAGACACTGGGGGGTAAGGGAGGGCAGGGGCTTGTCAAGGGTGGGGGGGAAAAAAGGACACATATGTAATACCCTTTGTAATGCTTTAAGCAATAAAAAAAAAAAAAAAGAAACACATTGTATCTCATCTAATTGGTGCAAAATTCAGGACAACCAAAACTTCTAAAAATGAGTGCCAGAAAGACCTCCCAATAATGTTCCATTCTGTGGTAAAATTCTCCTTCCTCCTCAGGACTGAAGAATAACCAGCTTAAACTTGGAAAGAATAATGGAAAGTTCAGCACTTTCTTTGTTGAGATAAGGCATATGTAATATAGTAGAAACAAATTAGAAAATAGAAATCTACACTAATAAAAGAGAAACATGCAAATTGGTGTCACTCCGCTACCCTTCCCATTGGCTAATCAGCATATCCTTATGCAAATTAACTGCCAGCCAAGATGGCGGCCGGCAGCCATGCACTAAAGCGAACAGGGAGGCTTGCTTGCTCCAGGGATGGCGAACTCCAACCTTCTCCGCCTGACTTGCCGGCCTTTCATCTGCTACTCTAAGCAACTATGTTGCAAATATAGAAGCTAAACAAAACCCCAGAAACCGGCTTTCAGTCAGCTGGGCTTCAGCCAGCCGGACCGCAACATTGTATCAAATATAGAAGGTAAAGGCCAGAAACCTGCTTTCAGCAGCGAGGCCTCAGAGCTAAAGCTGGTCCAGAATAGAAAAAAGAAAAAGAAAAAAAGGAGCAGTTGGGAGCTTCAGTCACCCGCCAGCCTGAAAACGGCCCTCAGCCCCTCACCCAGACTGGCCAGGCACCCCAGTTGGGACCCCCACCCTGATCCAGGACACCCTTCAGGGCAAACCAGCCGGCCCCCACCCGTGCACCAGGCCTCTATTCTATATAGTAAAAGGGTAAAATGCCTCCCAGCACCGGGATCAGAGGAGCAGCGAGGCTCCTGGCACCGGGATCAGCGTGACAGGGGTCAGCGCCCAAACCCCCTGATCACCCTGAGGCTCTGTGAGTGACAGGGGGCGGGGCCACAACCTCCCTATCCGCCCTGCTCTGTTTCTGACAGAGGAAGGCACACCAACCCCCCCCCCTCGCCCCCCACGGGCCTTGCTCTGTGTGTGACAGGGTAAAGCCATAACCTCCCCATTGGCCATTCCCTGAGTGTGACAGGGTGCAGCACCCCAACCCCCTGATCTGCCCCACTCTGTGAGTGATAGGGGGGAGCTCCTCAACCCCCTGATCGACAATGCTCTATGCATGACAGGGGGGAGCTCCTCAACCCCTTGATGGGCCCTGCCCTGTGAGTGACAGGGTACTAAGCCCCAACCCCCCTGATTGCCCTGCAGCTCTGTGTGTGACAGGGTACAGTGCCCCAACTCCCTGATTGGCCCTGCTCTGTGGGTGATAGAGGGCAATGCCCCAACAGCCCCCCACGGGCCCTGCTCTGTGTGTAACGGGGTAGAGCCATAACCTCCCCATTGGCCCTGCCCTGAGTGTGACAGGGTGCAGCGCCCCAACCCCCTGATCTGCCCTGCTCTGTGTGTGACAGGGGGCGGTGCCCCAACTCCCCTATTGGCCCTACTCTGTGAGTGACGGGGGGAGCTCCTCAACCCCCTGATGGGTCCTGCTCTGTGCATGACAGGGTACGGAGCCCCAACCCCCCTGATGGGCCCTGCTCTGTGAGTGATAGGGAGCAGCGCCCCAACCTCCTGTTTGGCCCTGCTCTGTGTGTGACAGGGGGTGGCGCTGCAACCTTCCCATCGACCCTGCCTTGAGTGTGACAGGGTACGGAGCCCCAACCCCCTTGATGGGCAGCAACCACAACCCAAGGAGCCCCTGCTCTCTGAGTGATAGGGGGCAGCGCCCCAACCTCCTGATCCTCCCTGCTCTGTGCATGACAGGGGGCGGCACCCCAACTCCCCCATCGGCCCTGCTCTGAGTCCGACCAGGGGCTGCACCTAGGGATTGGGCCTGCCCTCTGCCACCTGGGAGCAGGCCTAAGCCAGCAGGTCGTTATCTCCCGAAGGGTCCCAGACTGCAAGAGGGCACAGGCCGGGCTGAGGGACTCCCCCTTTCCCCGAGTGCACACATTTTTGTGCACCGGGCCTCTAGTCTATACTAATAAAAGCCTAGGTGACCGTCACACCCTCACATCATCACAAGATGGCTGCCCCCATGTCATCACAAGATGGCCACCACAAGATGGCCAGCAGGGGAGGGCAGTTGAGGGTGATCGGGCCAGCAGGGGAGGGCAGTTGGGGGCATTTGGGCTGGCAGTGAGTGGAGGGCAGTTGGGAGCGATCAGGCTGGCAGGCAGAAGTGGTTAGGGGCAATCAGGCAGGCAGGCAAGCAGTTAGGAGCCAGCAGTCCTGAATTATGAGATGGATGTCCAACTGCCAGTTTAGGCCTGATCCCTGTGGACATCCCTTGAGGGGTCCCAGATTGGAGAGGGTATAGGCTGGGCTGAGGGACCTGCTCCTCCGCCCAGTGCACAAATTCTGTGCACTGGACCTCTAGTAATAAAATAAAAACCTGGCATCAAGAGATAAACCCTGTTAATATGTTTTAATATTTATATGTAATTTATATGTGTTTAAGTATATAATTATGTACATATAAGTAGATATACACACATTAAATGTATGTTTCTCCCAAATGGTATACTATAGATGCTTTAAAATAATTTTGCCTTCTATTAACACTAAAACATGAATATTTTATATGTCAATATATTGAAGTATTTTCGTAGATGTATCATAATTTATTTAGCCAAATCCTAATTTTGGAGATTTATATTTTTATAGGTTTTTACTGTTTATGAATAATATATGGGATATCCCTACTTAGGCATACAGCTTTAAGCATTTGATCAATTTCTCCTTCTCACAATGAAGAAACGTCTATTGCCTTTTTCCTCCTGATATAAATTGAAAATATTCATTGCCAAAGAAAAATCAAACAATATATTGAGGAAAAATTAGAAGCCACCTGAAATCCACCTTTCTGAGGAAACAGCTATTAACAATTCAGTGACCATCTTTTCATGTAACTCTTTATGCATTACATACACATAGATATAATTTTACATACATACATACCCACACACACATATACACATAATACACAAGGTTTAAGAGGGCATTTTAAAAGAGATTGATGATATATAATTCTCTGTATCTTAACAATATATAATGGAAATTCCTCTAGGTCAAGTAGTATAGATCATTAATTTTTAATTCTTGAATAATATTCTACTGTAAGCATTATCATAATTCATTCAGCTGTTCTTTTATTAATGGACTCTTGATTTGCTGTCAGCTTTTTTACTTTTTATTAAAATAATGTTGTAATAATTATTCTTGAATATATATACTTATGTATTAGAGCCTTTATTTCTATAGTATAGAATCCCAGGAGTGGGATTGCTGGGTTGAATTGTATATGCATTTAAATTTTTAATAGAGTTCATGAATTGCCTTTTCACATTTCCACCAGTGATGTATGAGAGTGCCCTTACCCTGCCTCCCATCTCTGCTAATAATAGGTGCTATTACACTTATTTTTTGTCACTCTGATGGGTATCATCATGGCAATTTTAATTTCCATTTCCCTGTCTATTGGGGGAAGGGTGAACATATTATCATACTTACTCTTCTGTCGATTGCCTATTCATATATCCAACTCATTTTGCTATTGAGTTGATTGTCTTCATCTTATAAATTGTGAGTGAGATTTTTGTATAGTATAGATAGTAATTTTTGCTATCGTTTGATATTAGAATACTTTTCCTAATCTGTTTGTCTAGTGACTTTGTATTTCTTGCACTGCAAAAATACTTTGAAATTTTATGTGTATGTGTGAGATAGATATGTCTTGGTTAAAAAGATTTCTCAAATTTGTAGGTGTGCTGAAAGTACTAGAATTCTTTCTAAATTGTTATAAATTGACATTCTTTTTTATTTTTAGTTTCTACTCTTTAATTGACCAGGAATTTATGGAAGTAATGTAAGCTAGGGACCTCAAGTTAAGTTTCTTCTAGAAGTATATGCAGCTGAGATGAAACTATTAATACATATATAATATATATCACACAAAACACACACACTAATATCTAATTCTGAGCTCTCTATTGTTTTTTAATGATTTTTATACAATCTTATGCCACAATTGATCTTTTTATTTTAATATAGTATCTTAATGCCACATTCTTTATTCATTAATTCAAGAGCATTTTATCCAATTAAAAATTCCACTGGGATTCTATTGCAGTCAATTTATATACTGTCTTCAGGAGAACTGATTTTTTGGTAATAATCATTAGTCCATTTCAAAAATATAGTATAGATTACTATTTGTTCAGATTATATCTTTGCCCTCAAATAGGGTTTTATTTTTAATATAAATCATATTTCTTTCTTGTATAACTTATTCCTATTTTATTCTTTTTGTCATTTACTATGAATGGAATATTTTCCTCATTCCATTTTTATAGGTGTCACTCATAGAAAAAGCTAAAAAATTTTATATCTTTATTTTGTATCCACTCAGTTTATCAAATTCTTTTATTACTTCCACTTGTTTTTACTAGAGTTTTTTAATGGTAGCAGCTATGAAATGATAATATCAGCAAAATATTTCACCTCTTTCTTTTTATATTTACATAGTGTATTTTATGCTTATTATATTCACTAGACTTTCCAGACAATCCTATCTAATAAAAGACAAACATGGTAATTAACCATACCTTCGCTACACTTCCCATTGGCTAATCAGCAAGATATGCAAATTAACTGCCAACCAAGATGGCGGCCGGCAGCCACACAACTAAAGCGAGCAGGAGGCTTGCTTGCTCCAGTGTTGGAGGAAGCCAAGGTTCCTTGCCTGCTGCGGCCCAGCTCTGAGCTCCAAAAAGCAACAGAGTTTCAATTATAGAAGCTAAACAAATCCCAGATACCTGCTTTCAGCCAGCTGCAGCCTCAGAGTTGGAGCAAGCAGGATGGCAACAAAGTTTCAGTTATAGAAGGTAAATAAATCCCAGAATAAAAAAAGAAAAAAGAAAAAAAGGAGAGACTGGGAGCTTCAGTTGCAGGCCAGCCTGAAAATAGCCCTCAGCCCCTCACCCGGACTGGCCAGGCACCCCAGTGGGGACCCCCACCCTGAAGGGGGTGTGACAAGCCTGCAAACACCCATCAGCCCCTCACCCAGGCTGGCCAGGCACCCAAGCGGGACCCCCACCCTGATCCGGGACACCCTTCAGGACAAACCAGCAGGTCCCCACCCATGCACCAGGCCTCTATCCTATATAGTAAGAGGGTAATATGCAAACTGATCCTAACAGCAGAAAGACTGGGAATGACTGGTCACTATGACACACACTGACCACCAGAGGGCAGATGCTCAATGCAGGATCTGCCCTCTGGTGGTCAGTGCACTCCCACATGGGGGAGCTCTGCTCAGCCACAAGCCAGGCTGATGGCTGCCAGTACAGCAGTGGTGGTGGGAGCCTCTCCTGCCTCCTCAGCAGCACTAAGGATGTCTGACTGCAGCCTAGGTCTGCTCCCCGCTGGCAAGTGGACACCCCCCGAGGGCTGCCAGGCTGTCCGAGGGATGTCTGATTGCCAGCTTAGGCCCAGTCCCCTGGGGAGCAGGCCTAAGCCAGCAGGTGGTCATCCCCTGAGGGGTCCCAGACTTCGAGAGGGCACAGGCCAGGCTGAGGGACCCCCCTTAGTGCACAAATTTTTGTGCACCGGGCCTCTAGTATTAAATAATAATGGTGACAAGGGCATTTCTGTCTTGTTCTTGATTTTAATAAAAACAGCTTTAACCATATGAATACAAATGTATTACTTACATGTTACTAGTTAGCTTATGCTGCAGCAACTGTGAAATATCAGGGTCTTGTAGCAACACAAATTTATCTTTAGCTCACATTTCATACTGGCTGCTAACAGGTGTGGTTCTGTTCCATGATCTAAAACTGAAGGCAGAAAAAAAAATAAAAATAAATAAAGAGTAAAACTGAAGGTAGATTATCCATCTTTCCATTACGTGATAGAAGAAAAAAAGAGCAATGGCCATACCATGAGATGGTTCTCAGTGCTGCTCAGACATGACATACACTGCTTCTACTCATGTTCATGGGCCACAGTAACTCACAAGGCCAAGCCTACATCAATGTTGTAGAAAAGAAGAACTCACACAAGGAGGGCAGCAAGTTACTGGAAACAATAATAAAATCTACCATGCCTACCCCTGGGTCACAAATGTTTTCTTTCTTCCCTTTCATTCACAAAATAAAAATACACGTTCTTCCCCCCACCAAAACAAAACAAAACAAACAAACAAACAAAAATGCTAAAAAGTCCTATCCCATTTTGAGTAACAAGACTATTCAATGCCCTGACTGGTTTGGCTCAGCAGATAGAGCATCGGCCTACAGACTGAAGGGTCCTGGGTTCCTCTCTCATCGATGTTTCTAACGCTCTATTCCTCTCTGTAAAAAAATCAATAAAATACAATTTTTTAAAAAGAAGACTATTCAAGATTTTGTAACAGTTCCTACATCAGATTTGGATGTGGCTCCTCTTGATCTCTAAACCTAAACACTACAAAGGGGGTCTGCCACCTATACCCCCAGTACACGATGGAAGAAAACAAAGATGGGACAACCTTTAACCACACTTCCATTGAACACGGGGAAGAATGGAAGGCACATAGCTGTCACTCATTCATAGTAATTCTGAAATTCTGCAGAGGAAATGTGGCAAGGACCTCAGGATTCTGGGTAAAGAAGAATTTCGTGATTAGTTCTCACCTCTGCGCCCCATAAGTAGCTTTCCAGTCCATTGTTCTCCATGTGAGAGGCTTTGTCTCTGAGAGGGGTTTCTATCTCCATTATCCCTCATGGTCACTTAAAGGGCATTTAAGAATATGTCCTCCCTTGGGGTTCAGCACCTTTTCTCATCTTACCACAGAACTTTGAAGGTCCAAAAGTTGTTTCAAGTCTTGAACAGTCACTGGCCACTCTCGGTTTAGTGGCTTTTTGGCAGTACAACATCTCCAAAAATATTGCCTAATTTTCTCTTGACTTGAGATCATTTGAGCTTATAGACATCTGTAGGAGAGTGATGAAATCGTTGTTTTCCCCTGAGCCACCTTTTCCAATTAAGTGCCAACTTAATTGATTCAGAAGCTCTCACAGAAGATTTAATGGCTACAGTCTTGATTTGGTTCTTGTCACAAAGCTGTCTTAATTGGCCCTGTTCCTGAAAGTGTTTCTGTATTTGATTTTATACTGGATGGAGATGATAAACAGTTCCATTTTCCAATCATGCTTGCAAACCAGCCAATTCTCTCCTGAGTTTATCTACTTCTTGTAATCATTTGTCAAACCCAGACACTAGCAACCAAAGCATACTGCTAACATTTTGTTTCCCAGCCTCTTCATATAAATCCATTCTCTGCCTACTGAGACACCACCGGCAACAATTCGGAGAATGTTTCATCCCTGCATAACACAGACTACGCTCTTTCCAGCCTCTAGTGACAATGTCTTTCCCATTACTGTTTGGCCCTGAGAGCCAATGTCCTATGTTGTAAGTTTCCTTTGTTGGTTGGTTATTGTTTTGTTTGGTTTTTGGCAGCTATTTTGGGTCTTTTTTGGTTCCAAATACATTTTTGGAGTGTTTGTTCTAGATCTATGAAATATGCCATTGGTACTTTAATAGGGATTGCATTGAATCTATAGATTGCTTTGGGTAGTATGGACATTTTAATGATGTTGATTCTACCAATTCTTGAACATGGTATATTCTTCCACTTGTTTATTCTTCCTCTATCTCTTTTTTCAATTTTATATAGTTTTTTTTTTTAGTACAAGTCTTTTACCTCCTTGGTTAAGTTTATTCCTAAATACCTTAATTTTTTTTGTTGCAGTGGTAAATGGGATTGCTGTTTAGTTTGTCTTCTTGAGAATTCATTATTTGTATATAAAAATGCCATCAATTTCTGGTTGTTAATTGTGTATCCTGTCACACTGTTGAATTCATTTATTAATTCTAGTAGTTTTTTAGTAGAGTCTTTAGGGTATTCTATATATAATATCATGTCATCTGTGAATAATGACAGTTTTACTTCCTCCTTTCCAATTTGGATGCCTTTCATTTCTCTTTCTTTTCTGATCACTGTGAGTAGGACCCCCGGTACTATGTGGAATAAGAGTGGTGAAAGCAGACATTCCTGTCTTAGTTCCTGTTCTTAGGGGAAATGGTTTTAGTTTTTTCCCATTGAGTATGATGTTGGCTGTAGGTTTCTCATATATGGCCTTTATCATGTTGAGATATGCTCCCTCTATTCCCACTTTACTGAGAGTTTTTATCAAAAATGAAGGTTGGATTTTTTTCTAATGCTTTTTCTGCATCTATTGATATGGTCATGTGATTTTTATCTTTCAATTTGTTTATGTGATGTATCATGTTTATTGATTTGAGAATATTATATCAGCCTTGCATCCCTGGAATACATCCCACTTGGTCATTGTGTATGATCTTATTAATATATTGCTGGATCCAATTTGCTAATATTTTGTTGATTTTAGCATCTATATTCATCAGGGATATTGGCCTGTAGTTGTCTTTTTTTTTTTTTTTTTGTAGTGTCTTTATCTGATTTTGGAATTAGAATAATACTGGCCTCATAAAAAGAGATTGGAAGTGTTCCTTCCTCTTAGATTTTTTTGCAGTAGTTTGAGAAGGATAGGTGTTAGTTCTTTGCATGTTTGGTAAAACTTCCCTGGGAAGCCATCTAATCCAAAACTTTTGTTTGCTGGGACTTTTTTGATTACTACTTCTATTTCATCAGTTGTTATAAGCCTATACAGGTTTTCTGATTCTTCCTGATTCATTTTGGAAGATTGTATTGTTCTAGGAATTTGTCCATTTCATCCATATTGTCCAGCTTCTTGGCATATAGTTGTTCATAGTATTATTTATTTGGTTCCTCTCTCTTTATTTCTTCATGAGTCTAGCTAAAGGTTCATCTATCTTGTTGATCTTTTTAAAGAACCAGCTCTTGGTTTCATTGATCTTTTGTATTATTTTTTAATCTCTATGTCATCTATTTCTGCTCTAACTTTTATTATTTCCTTCCTTCTATTTAGTTACTCTAGGCTTTTATGGTTCTCTTTCTAATTCTTCATGTTGTAGGGTTAAATAGTTTATTATTAATTTTTCTGTTTTTTTTGACACAGTCCTGTAGGGCTATGAAATTCCCTATTAGGAATGCTTTTGCTGTGTCCTAGAGATTTGGGGTTATTGTTGTTCATTTTCATTTGTTTCAAGGAAGTTTTTTATTATTACTTTCTTGATCTTTTGGTAACCTATTCACTGTTTAATAACATGTTATTTAGCCTCCATGTGTTTAAGTGGTTTTGAGTCTTTTTATTGTAGTTGATTTATAATTTCATTCCATTGTGATTTGAGAAGATGCTTGATATTATTTCAATCTTCTAGAATTATAGAGACTTGTTTTGTGTCCTAACATGTGGTCCATCTCTGTGAATGGTCCATGTGCACTTGATAAAAATTTATATTCTGCAGCTTTGGAATGAAATGTTCTATAAATGTCAATTAAACCTACCTGATCCAGTGTGTCATTTAGAGTCACTGTTTCCTTGTTAACTTTTTGTGTGGAAAATCTATCCAGTGAAGTCAGTGGAGTGTTAAAGTCCCCTACTATGTCTGTATTGTTGTCAATATCTCCCTTAAAGTCCTCTAGAAGTTTTTTTAAAAATATATTTAGGCTCTCCTATATTAAGTGCATATATATTTACCAGGGTTATATCCTCTTGTTGGATTGATTCCTTTGGTATTATGCAGTGACCTCTATTGTCTCTTGTGATGGCCTTCATTTTGAAGTCTGTTTTGTCAGATTTACATATTGCTACCCAGTTATGTGCTGTTGTTTTTTTCATTTCCATTTGTGTGGAAAAAATTTTTCTATCCCTTCACTCTCATCTTGCCATTATGACAACATGGATGGAGCTTGAAGGTATAATGCTTAGTGAAATAAGTCACACAGAGAAGGAAAAATGTGGAATCTAAAATACAAAATAAAACAGAAACAGACTCATAGACAGAGAATAAACTGATGATTGTCAAAGGGGAAGAATGTGAGGGAAGGACAAAAAAGGTGAAAGGTAATAAGAGTTACAACTTCCCAGTTATCAAATCAATAAGTCATGGGGATATAAAGTATAGTCAATAGTACTGTAATAACCTTGTACAGTTTCAGATGGTTATTAGACTTATATTGGTGATCATTTTATTAGATATGTGAATGTTAAAAACTATGCTGTGCACCTAAAATAAGTATAATATTGTATAGTCTGTATTTTAATAAAAAATCAAGATCATAATAAAATATACATGCAACTCTTCAGTAACATATTTGAAAACCTTCAGTAAACAAAGAATTTCATTATAAATTTTAAGTTCCCAAAAGGAAGGAGTAGAAAATTATAATAGATCAGTAATCACAGAAATGTTTGGATAGATGATTAATAAATAATGACTTAAAAACACCAAGATCAGATAATTTCAGACTTGAGTTCTAGCTAAAGAATTGATACTCCAATAAATTATTATAATCCATAAAAATAAAGAGGTTAAAAACTTTTCAATTCACCTTATGAATCCAGCATAATTTAATACCAAAACCTGAAATTGAACTGGAAAAAATATTTTATCAACTAATTATACTGATGAATATAGATGCAAACATTCTACATTTTGTTAAATAGAATTCGTTGTATTACGAGAGAATAGTTGAGAGATTCCAAAATGGTGGCAGAGTAAGTGGAAGCGATGCTGACACATTCCCAGGACCAAACTGGAATTACAACTAAAATACAGAAAAACCATCCTGAATAATCACAACTGAAACTAGCTGAAGAGAACCCTGATAACCAAGGACAGAAAGTGGAGACCGCATAGAGACTGGTAGGAAATGTGGAGGCAGGAAAGTGCTGACTGGGCTCCCACAGACAGTAGCTAAAGTCCTGGAGGGATATTCTTTTTAAGGCTAATATTCTGTTATATATATCTTATAACTTTTTTTATCTATTCATCTATGGATGAACACTTAGATTGTTTCCATATCTTGACTATTGTAGATAATGCTGCAATGAACATAGGGGTGCATATATCTTTTCATATTAGTGTTTTTGTTTTCTTTGGATAAATACCCAGAGGTGGAATTGCTGGGTCATATGCTAGTTCTATTTTTTTAGGGACTGCCATAATTTTTTCCATAGTGGTTGCACCAATTTGCAATCCCACCAACAGGACTTGAGGGTTTTCTCTTCTCCACATCCTCACCAACACTTGTTATTTGTTGTCTTTTTTATAATAGCCAATCTGAAGGTGTGGAGTGGTAACTCATGTGGTTTTGATCTGGTTTTCCTTGATGATTTGTGATGCTGAGCATCTTGTCTGTCATGTGTCTGTTGGCATCAGTATGTACTCTTTTCAAAAATGTCTATTCAGGTCCAATGCCCATTTTTTAATCAGATTGCTTGGGTTTTTTTATTTTGAGTTCTTATATTTTGGATATTAACCCTTGTGAGATGTGTCACTATCTTCTCCTATTTAGTGGGCTTCCTTTTTGTTTTATTGATGGTTTTTTTCATTGTGTAAAAGCTTTATAATTTGTGATTATGTCTCTTTATTCATTCCAAATGGATAATTTTGCACTTTCTTTTCATAATTACATCTGTGAGTTCTGTCTCTGTTTTATTGATTAAATGTAGCTTTTCAATTTTACTATTATTTCAGCTTTCATCTTTATTCATTTTTTGTTTATTCTTGTTTATTTCCAATTTCTTAAGAAAAGCACTAACTTTTGCAAAGATTTTATCTTCTTAAATACAGAGACTATCGTAACTATAAATTCTTCTTTAGCAGTCTCTCATTTTTTATGTAAAAAAAGAGACACATTTTCATTACTTTCCTGGTAGCTTATTATATCATTTTTTCACTGTTCCACACTTTTAATATTCAGACACACTGAAATTAAATTTATATATTCTCCCTTTATCATTACTCTCATCTACACCTGTTACAGAATTTACCAGGTGACCGAAAAATACACAGGAGTACTCGGAGATGCGGGAGAAAACCATTTATTTCCAGATGTACAAGCCAATATGGAGGAAGCTTTCTCTTTATACCCTTTGGTTTCTTTGTCCCCCAGATATGGATCAGACTTCTTGACCTTTTGCAGGCCTTGCAAAAAGCCCCGTGTGTTGAGATGGGGGACGTGAAATCACACCTAAAGGCCTGGCCTGGTGCCAGCGCTGATAACCTCCTCTGGGGGGTTGTGCATATTTCATGGTTTATGGCCTCTGTAAAATGTGAGCATTTAGGTAAATAGGTCTTGCAAGACCAGATAATTAAGGAGGGAATAGTGACTTGATTGTAGGCTAACAAGAATGTGCATTGGGTATACTGATTAACTAGGTACAGAGTCAGGTTGCTAGGCCCCTCCCCCCCCCAAAAAATGTCTTATTTTCCTCATCACACCCATGATTTAAGCTACTACTTTTAAACTAACAGCTTCCAAATTTCCCTAAAACTGAGGCTCAGATATCCAATTTGCCTCATGGACATAACTAGCTCAATGTGCTTGAACTTGTTAATGTTTTTCTAAATCAAAGGTAACTATATTTGTTCGATCATTTGTACCACTATCCATGTAGTTGCTCAAGTTAGAAATGTAGACTTCATCCTTAACTCCTCACACCAATATTCAATCAAACACCAAATTCTGATTATTTTAATTTCTAAATAAAATTTAGCTTCATTTCATCTTCTTCATCTCTGCCCTGGTTTTAACCCTGATCATCGACAGCTGGTTATTACAAAGCTGCAAGACTTTTCTTCCTTCTCGTGCCACCAGCCCCATCCCACCCCAAACAGATTCCACTTTATCTAAAATGCACATTCCATGTCCTCAGTGCTCCCATTTCTGACACAAATTCAACATAGTATATCCCTATTGAAGAGGAAAGCAACTAACAACAATGACAACTTAGTGTGAACTATCTAATGAGTTATTAAGGTGCCTTTGTATTTAAAGAGGTATGGAAGGCATTTGCCAGAGAAAAGGACTAACATTTATTCTCTGCCTAGTCCTTGCTAGGGTTTTAGCATCTCATTTTCTCATATCCTGCTTGTGAGTTGGGCAGTCGGGAATGCTTCTGCTGCAAGAATCAAAATATCTCACTGGTGGGAGGTAGCTAAAACCACGAAGACAGGTAGTCCTTTCACATTACAATAAGTCTAGAAGTTGCTGTGTCCAACTTAATGATGCCATCAAAGACTCCCAGACTCTTTCTATTTTTTTCCGTTCTGCTATAATGGCTTTTCATCCTTATTCTTGTACAAGATGACTACTAAGCCCTAGGTTTCATGAGAGAAAGAAAAAAAGCTGATACCAGTGAGCTCTCCTTTCAGATATGGCCCCTTTACAAGGAAGCAAAAGTTCTCGCAGAATCCCTAATAGGTTTCCATTTACACTTTATTGGCCGGAACTGGGTCACCTAGCTACCCCTATCTGCGAGGGATTGAGAGAACAAAAACTTAGGGGTTTGCAGCTTGTATGCTGAATAGCAATAAGGGATAGGGATGGGAGTGGAAATGGCTGGGAGCTGGGCCCAGGATAGGGACTCCACAGGTACCATTATCTCCAATTTGTAGATGAGATTAAGGTTGCCGGAAGTCCTACTACTGGTCAATGGTGAATCCTGGGTTAGGAATTAAGTTTTGTTTCCAAAGCTTGTACTGTCTTCTCTATACTGCTGCAGTCTCTCCAGGTACTCAGAGTAGAATTTCAGATATTTAGACATGAATAAGGGACATCTGTTGGCATCTGTTATTTCCCCCAAATCACCTACAATATGTTCTCAGGCCCACTGGACGGAATCACCCTACAATGTTCCAAGGATGAAGCCACTTCTGCCTCTGTGATAAAGCCCTATGTAAGCTGTGTTCCTTTTGCAAGTGGAAACATTAGGGACTACACTGAGACTGTCTTAGGCTGGCTTTGAAGTATGGTAGTTCAAATGAAACCACCTTCAAAGTATTTAAACATGTATAGCAGGCTTTCTCTAACCTTCCAGGTCCCCAATTGAGAATCCTTGTCAAATTTCATCATTTAGTTGTGAATAACGTTTTGGACACAGTCATCCTGACCTTTGGACATTTCACGTTGCCTAATGAATATCTTCTGACTGAATTGGTAATGAAGCGTAAACCTCCTCTAACACACCAAAGAAAACATTCTCAATGCTCAGCTTAAGAGCAGGTTCAGTTTCTAAGGAGGAAAAATCAATCTGCATTTGCAATTTTGTATCTTATGTTTCTTTCATCCTTGCTTTAATAAATGAGAATCTACTGGGAAATAGTCCATTTTTTTGCTGCCGTATCACTAGGGTGTTAACTTTTTATTAGTTACTAGAGGCCCCGTGCACAAAAATTTGTGCACTCGGGGGTCCCTCAGCCCATCCTGTGCCCTCTCGCAGTCTGGGACCCCTCCGGGGATGTCCACCTGCTGGCTTAGGCCTGCTCACCGGGGGATTGTGCCTAAGCTGGCAGTGATACATCCCTTGGGGGATGTCCACTTGCCAACGGGCCAAAGCTGCAGTTGAACATCCACAGAGCTGCTGAGGAGGCAGGAGAGGCTCCCACCATCGCCAATGTGATGCCTTCAGCCTGGCTTGTGGCTGAGCAGAGCTCCCCCTGTTGGAGTGCACTGACTACCAGGGGGCAGCTCCTGCATTGAGCTTCTGCCCCCTGGTGGTCAGTGTGTGTCATAGTGACCAGTCATTCCCAGTCGTTCTGCTGTTAGGGTCAATTTGCACATTACCACCCTAACGGGTTTGGCTCAGTGGATAGAGCATTGGCCTGCGGACTGAAGGGTCTCAGGTTCGATTCTCGTCAAGGGCATGTACTCTGGTTGCGTACACATCCCCAGTAGGGGGTGTGCAGGAGGCAGCTGATCGAAGTTTCTCTCTCATCGATGTTTCTAACTCTCTATCCCTCTCCCTTCCTCTCTGTAAAAAATCAATAAAATATATTTGGGGAAAAAAATTGCATGTGCACATTACCCTTTTATTATATAGGATAGAAGCCTGGTGCACAGGTGGGAGCCAGCTGGTTTGCCCTGAACGGTGTCCCAGATCAGGGTGGGCAGGGGACCCCCAGCTCCCTAGGATCGCCCACGCCGCCCCTGCTTGCGATCGCTGGCTCTGCCCATGCTCACACCTAACACCTCTGGCCAAGGCATTAGGCCTGGGCAAGAGACCCCCAGCTCCCCACCATTGTCAACTCGGCCCCTGCTCCCTGCAATTGACTGCTCCGCCCTAATGCCTCTCACCCAGGCATTAGGCCTGGGCAGGGGACCCACAGCTCTCCAAGGGACCTCCTGCTCCACCCCTTCCCAGGCCTAACGCCTGTGGCCAAGGCATTAGGCCTGGGCAGGGGACCCCAAGCTCCCACCATCAGCGACTGTGACCCTGCTCTCCATGATCACTGGCACTGCTCCGGCCCAGGCCTAATGCCTCTGGCCAAGGCATTAGGCCTGGGCAGGGGACCCCCGCAGCTACAGCCTCCCAAGATCATGGGCTCCACCCCTACCCAGGCCTTACACTTCTGCGTTGGGCCCGGGCAGCGGGGACCCCCAGCTGCAGCTGCCCCTGCCCCGGCCTAACACCTCCTCTGGCTGAGGCGTTAGGCCTGGGCAAGGGACACCCCCAGTTGCAGCCGCCTGCGATGTGGGCTCCACCCCTGCCTGGGCCTTACTCCTCTGGCTGAGGCGTGAGGCCCCGGCAGTGGGGACCCCCAGCTGCAGCTGCCCCTGCCCAGCCTAACGCCTCACTAACTCCTCTGGCCGAGGCGTTAGGCTGGGCTGGGGACCCCCCGCAGCTGCAGCCGCCCCCCAATTGTGGGCTCCGCCCCTGCCCGGGCCTTATGCCTCTGGCTGAGGCGTGAGGCCCGGGCAGTGGGGACCCCCAGCTGCAGCTGCCCCTGCCCAGCCTAACGCCCAGCTGCAGCTGCCCCTGCCCAGCCTAACGCCTCTGGCCGAGGCTTTAGGCTGGGCAGGGGACCCCCAGCTGCAGCTGGCCCTGCCCAGCCTAACGCCTCTGGCCGAGGCATTAGGCTGGGCAGGGGACCCCCGCAGCTGCAGCCGCCCCTGCCCCAGGCCTTACGCCTCTGGCTGAGGCGTGAGGCCCAGGCAGTGGGGACCCCAGCTGCAGCCGCCCCTCCCGGGCCTTTTGCCTCTGGCGGAGGCGTTAGGCCCGGGCAGAGGATCCCCCAAGCTGCAGCCACCCCCTGATGGGCTCCACCCCTGCCCGTGCCTAATGCCTCTGGCCAAGGCTTTAGGCTGGGCAGGGGACCCCCGCAGCTGCAGCCGCCCCTGCCCCGGGCCTTACGCCTCTGGCCCAGGCGTTAGGCTGGGCTGGGGATCCCCCGCAGCTGCAGCCGCCCCCCCCCCCCCCATCGTGGGCTCCGCCCCTGCCCGGGCCTCATGCCTCTGGCTGAGGCGTGAGGCCCGGGCAGTGGGGACCCCCACCTGCAGCTGCCCCTGTCCAGCCTAACGCCTCTGGCCGAGGCATTAGGCTGGGCAGGGGACCCCCCCCCCCCGCAGCTGCAGCCGCCCCCCCCGATCGTGGGCTCCGCCCCTGCCCGGGCCTTACGCCTCTGGCTGAGGCGTGAGGCCCAGGCAGTGGGGACCCCAGCTGCAGCCGCCCCTCCCGGGCCTTTTGCCTCTGGCGGAGGCGTTAGGCCCGGGCAGAGGATCCCCCAAGCTGCAGCCGCCCCCTGATGGGCTCCACCCCTGCCCGTGCCTAATGCCTCTGGCCGAGGCGTTAGGGCAGCGGGGACCCCCAGCTGCAGCCGCCCCCCCCACCCAGCTGCAACCGCT
Source organism: Myotis yumanensis (assembly GCF_028538775.1). Lineage (NCBI taxonomy): Eukaryota > Metazoa > Chordata > Mammalia > Chiroptera > Vespertilionidae > Myotis > Myotis yumanensis. The sequence continues at coordinate 125,077,118 of NW_027223754.1, read as the reverse complement.
CCCTGATCGTTGGCTCCGGGCAGCGGCTGCAGCCACCCGGAGATCCCTGGCTCCACCTCTGCCCAGCTCCCATTGCTGGCTCCACCCCTACTTCCTGCTATCACTGGCCAGAGCGCAAAGGCCAGGATTCTCCGATCATGGCCGGGGGCAGGGCAAAGGTGGCCCTAGGGGCCGCCTTTGCCCTGCCCCCCAGCTCTTAGCTCCCCACTGGGTTTCCGATCACTGTCAGTGCCAGGGGGCTTCTTCTGTGCTTTCCATTTTGCCTCCCTGCATTGTGCCTACATATGCAAATTAACCGCCATCTTTGTTGACAGTTAACCGCCATCTTGGCTGGTGATTAATTTGCATATCTCGCTAATTAGCCAATGGGAAGGGTAGCGGTTGTACGCCAATTACCATGTTTCTCTTTTATTAGTGTAGATTGTGCAAAGATGGTGACATCATGATGGAAGATGATGATTTCAAGGTACTAGAAGTGGAAGAAGGAGAATAGATACACAGTGAAAACACAAACTGTGTACTAATTCTCGCTCCACTGGAAATTGTTCTTTTCTGACAGTAATTCTGATCCTCATGCTAAAAACTCATTTTCTATAAAGATGAAGCGGCCGGCAACTTAACAATCAAGGTCGCCAGAAAACAAAAAAGGTCTCCGAACATGTAGATGGGAAAGTTTTTTATATCTCAAATCTTTTTCTTTTGAAGCAAAACAATCTTAGCCATTAAAATGGACTGAAACAAAGCCTGGGTCCGTCACCAAAGACGGGTAATCAGGAACATTCACGCCGCTGGTGGAGCACCGTCAGGTTAAAAATCACTGCATTGTTCCCAAGACAAAACCTGAGAATGGTTTTAATGATGTTCTTGTTTTTCCTTCAAACTTAGACAGTCAATTTTTCCATGATGGAGCATATTACTCGCAGAGAAATAAGATGCCTTGAGTAGAAATGTTCAGTCTTGAACAGAGAACAGCCATTTCTTTACATAGTTTTCCCCCCCACAAAAGCATTTGAAAGATTTGTGTTTCTATTGCTACATGAGTTTTCAGATGGAAAAAAATGTTAAAAAATATGATTACAACATATATATTGTAATCTCGTATATATTGAGACTCTGTTATGCATGGTACAGACATGAAAGAAACACAGCAGTACAGAAGCAAACCCTGCAGCATTGTTCACATTTAGTTTATGCCACAACAAAATGTTGCTATAGAAACATTAAATCCCAACAGAATTCCTGGAAGTCAAAGATGTGCTTGCAGACTCACTTCCAGATGCTGACTTGCCATCTTGTTAAATAAACCTTGGCGTTTATCGCATGGGGCTCTCTTTCACAACAGCTTGCTCTCAGAAAACAGCCGGGTTAATTAGGAAGCAGCTAAAAAATGAGTTGTTGTTTTTTTATTTTTTATTTTTTTTTTATTTTTTTTATTCTTTAAAAAAAATATTATAATAAGTATTACAAAGGGTATTGCATATGTGTCCTTCCCCCCCCCCCCCCGCCCTTGACAATCCCCTGCCCTCCCTTACCCCCCAGTGTCTTATGTCCATTAGTTATGCTTATATGCATGCATACAAGTCCTTCGGTTGATCTCTTACTCCCCTCCCTCCTGTCCCCCAACGCTCCCTGGTCTTCCCACTGCAGTTTGACAATCAGTTTGAGGCAGCTCTGCCTCTGTATCTATTATTGTTCAAAAGTTTGTAATGGTCTTTATTATCCATGAATGAGTGAGATCATGTGGTATTTTTCCTTCATTGACTGGCTTGTTTCACTTAGCATAATGCTCTCAAAATATTTTTGCTTCTTGTTTTCTAATCCTTCTCAATCAAACTGACAGCTTTTCAAAATCCCCTTAAATAGTGACTGCATAACAAGGGCATTGGAACTCAAACGATCACCACTGGCCTGAACGTGAGAAGGGATTGTAAATGGTGCAGGAGAGTTGTACTCTATTCATTAAAAGCCCACCTGCCAGATGTGCCGTCCATAGACACCTCCCGTTTCCTCTCAGGCTGCGGGAAGGCCTCACTGGACGGCTGTAGCCGCTCTGGAGAAACCAGCCATTTCCACTAGGTCGTCTGTCCTCAGGCTGCGAGCTCAGCCTTCCACTGAGATAATGACTTCCTTCCTTGCCAGCCCTTGCTCACAATAAATGCAATACATCCAACTTTCAACAAATGTATATGAATATAGTGGGAGGTATTGTCTCTGGTACCCTTAAAAAACATGGGTGGGTCGCCCCCCTCCTGACATTTGGGCCGTCTATAGTGACTTCCTTCCAAAAAGCACAGTAAGGAAATCGGGCACAAAAGAGGAACTTAGCAGTTGAGAGACCTGATAGACTCCACTTCACGCCAGGTAGTCAAGGCCAACATCAATAGCCGTAAATCATGGCCGTGATATGTACCTTTGATATGATGCAATGCAAATGGCACGTTACCTCTGTGATCTCCTTCCCTCCCCTAAACCCATAACCTTAAACGCATCATGAGAAGAAGACCGGACAGATCCCAACAGTGGGCATGCCGTGATGTGCCCAACCAGCGCTCTTCAAAGCTGTCAAGGTCATTCAAAGCGGAAAGTCTGGAAAACTGTCCCAGCCAAGAGGAGCCCAAGGTGATGTGATGACTAAATGTAACACGGTGTCCTGGAACAGAAAAAGGACATTAGGTAACAACTAAGGAAATCTGAGCAAATGATGGACTTGAGCCAGTAAGAATGTATCAGTATTTGTTCATTAATTGTAACAAATGTACCAGGCTTCTGTCAGATGTTAATATTAAACCGTGTGCCAGCTGGCAACTCTCTCTCCTATTTGCTCAATTTTTCTGTCAATCTAAAACTACTATAAATCAGGGGTGGGGAACCGTTTTTCTGCCAAAGGGCCATTTGGATATTTATAACATCATTTGTGAGCCATACAAAATTATCAACTTAAAAATTAGCCTGCTATATTTGATCAAACATTTAATTAACTCACCCCTAATGCCTTGTCAGGGCCAGACCAAATGATTTCATGGGCCTATACAGCCCAAGGGCCAGATGTTCCCCACCGCTGCGGAAACTCTATTAATAAAAATAAGGGAGAGATGGGAAAGGCTGAGGAGCCTGCAGGCTAATGAGGTGTACAGAGCTCAGTGTTGGCTATTATTGAATTTGGGACTCAAAGTGGGACTCAGAGAGGGATGTGAGGCACCAAGCTGCACTGGGGCCCTGGCCTGGCTGAGGTGGACTGGACCAGCTGGGAACGATTCATGACTATAACTCCATGCCCCGCTCAGCGCCTTCAGTGTGAGCACTGGTCCGCTATGGTCCCCACACTGAGCTGCGTGCTTTACATGCACTATCTCACATAGGTACTAACAGATGAGGGAAACTGAGGCACGGGGACTTTAGTAGCTTACCCAATGACAGCTAGTAAACGGCAGAGTCCGGATTTGAACTCAGGCAGTTTCATTTCATCCAGGTATCACTGGCGTGGGACGTTTGCAATCCCTAAACCATGTTTGGCAGAGCCAGTTGATCCTAAGCACCAGGAGGTTTACAGCTTTGGGTTTGGCAATGGGGAGAGGTCACTAGAAGCCCACTGCATGTAGCAATGTATTACACCACTGAGCCGTGGGCCAGAATCAGCTGCTGTGAGGCTGGGCGGGGGGATTCTGTTTACTATGGTCACTTGTTTGGGGCACTCAGATCTCACCCCAGCATTCAGCAACTCCTCGGTGGGGTGGGTTTCTCCTTCATGGAAGGGCTAGGAGTGATACTAATGACAGATGTGTACATGCTTTCTTATCTTGACAGTTCCCCCAGTATTGACTGCACTTGTCATCAGATAGATATGAGCTCCAATTGAACGCATCACCAAATGCTTCTCCTCTAAGCGGGACTGGTTTGCCCAGGGCAACCCCAGCTTCTGACTGTTACCCTACATAATTAACAGTATCCTCTTTTGCTCTCAAAAGTGTCCCAGTTGGAATGACAACTTGTACAGCCACCATATCTATAACACAGAGACAACTGCCACTTCCAAGCGAAAATCTCTGGAGACCACACCAATTACTGTTCTAATATATTGGTGACATCGGGGGCCTCTTGTTCTTTTGGGGGCAAAAGTGGGATTGTGCAAGAAATCGTGACTTTCAGCAGTGTGACTATTCACTCATTCCACATGGTAACTGTTTTCCAACTTTGATTCATTTCAACTATATTTCTTTTTTTAAAATTGTATTTTTAATCAGAGAGGAAGGGAGAGGGAGAGAGAGATAATGATGAGAGAATCATTGATCGGCTGCCTCCTGCATGCCCCCCATTGGGGATCGAGCCCGAAATCTGGGCATGTGCCTTTGACCAGAATCAAATCCAGGACCTTTCAGTCCACAGGCTGATGCTCTATCCACTGTGCCAAACTGGCTAGGGCCAACTATATTTCTTTTGCAATTAGAATGTAACCACTGCACACAGCACATTTATTAGAGCAGAAACTACTTTGTGACCATTACCTGAGCTCCCAAACTAGAGGGCTGCCCTTAAGAAGGGACATATGACATCGCCTCTACAAGGATGGTCAGCACAGTTGCACATGACACCACACTGAGCATCTGCCACCAGCCGCTGGCCTGCTGGAACAGGGCCAAGGGCAGAAAATGCTGTAGTTCAGCCCTGTTGTCTTATTGTAAGTTCTTTGCAGTTCTCATTCTTGCCATACATCCTCAATTTCTCTTTAGGAAAAACATACCTGGTCTAGCACTGAGCACACAAAGTCAGATAGTGCTTCCCCGTCACCTGTGCCCCGGACCTCTTCTATCGTTCTCTGCATTTCTCTTCTATTTAAATCATGTCCCCCATACGTCTCTTTATCATTTGCAAAGCTAACAAATTCACTGAACATTACAGGATTTCACTTCCAAAATCTCTTAAGCTAAGTATTAATTTCAAGAGTTGTTGCAGAATTCTCTTCTCCCATGGTCACAAATTTGTAACAGCCTCCAAGAAATCCAAATATGTACTCAATTCCAAGCCTCAACTAAGGCTCTTGATAGAATGTTGTCATCTGTGTGGTAAAGGCCACTGCTGTTGACTGTAGCCAAACCCATTGTAAAATATAGAGCAGACCAAGATCTGGAGATGGATGGTGGTGATGGCTGCACAATAATCGGAGTGTACTTAATGCCACTCAACTGTACATTTAAAGTGGTTAAAATGGCAAATTTTATGTTATGGATGTTTTACCACAATGTATATGGAAAGCTGTGGGAGGTGTGTGTGTGTGTGTGTATGTGTGTGTGTGTAAGTGCCACCTGGCTTGGCTGGAAAAATACAGCCAACGGAGAGAGGTCTAAACATGCAGTGAACATTTAAAAAGATTGGTATGGATGCTGTCTTTTGAGGCCAAACAAATTATTGGTTGCAAAAGACAAAAATGAACAGGCACCATCCTAAAGATGCAAACATCTTATACACTTACTTATTCAACAAATATTTATGGCACTCTTGCCACCATAGGTCAGCAGATCTCAGACAACATAAATGATTAAGCCAGTTATGGAGTACACATGTGTTTATTATATGACTTCCTATTTTTTCTTTGTCTGAAATACTTCACTATTTAAAATCTCTAATATTATCACAAATACTGTGAGTCCTGGTATGATGTAAATTTACTCCATTTTACATAGAACCCAAACAGGAGGGGGGAAGAGAAGATCATAGAAGCGGAGGAAACAGACAAGCTCTGGCTGCAGAAGGGTGCACAGCGGGAGGTAGGGGAGAAAGAGCAGTTAATTAGTCTGCATCCAACTGAGAATTTTCCTAGCAGATACCTATTTTGGCATAAGATAAAACCAAGTGTATTTTACACACTCAAGAAAGATGTGGGTGGCTGAAAAATCCTAGGTCCTATATAAAATATAGATGTGGCATCTTCTGACTCAAAGCCCAGGGCACATGAAGTTAAAACAAGTCACTATACAGAAATCTGAAGGGGAAAATGTGCTACAGGTCCCAGGAATACCCACAGCAGGGACTCCGACACAACAGGTTACACGGGTTCATAGGTAGAATCCAAAGTAAATCACTGGTGATTGAATAAGTAACTCCATGGGCTTTGGTTTGAGACAGGCTGGTGGTAAATCTAGCTGTAGTTACTCACTTGCTGAGGCTTTAGACAAGTTACTTAGAGTTGGCTCCCTAGCCTGCCATCTGGAGACAGCACTCACTACCTACCTCCAAGGATTATTGGGAAGGTTAAAGGGACGTATGTACAGCATCTAACACATGGTTCCAGGCACATATTAAGTGCTCAGTATATGCTAGCTGGTATTATTAACAGACCAAAATGTTTTTCCCCCTTTCGTTGGTGAAAGGTTAACATGGTGGTACACGGGCAGGCTAAATAGCCATCTCAGATGGTGATTAAAGAAAATGGAATTTATTTAAGGAAAGGGGATGGGGGGTGGGATACCCCAAGGTGTCATTGGGTCTGTGATGGCAGCACTCTGGCTGGAGTTTCACCCTTACGTGCAGTCACTGGTGGGACACTTGTCAGTGGGTCTGGGGGCTGAGCTGGTGGGCTTAGAATGCAGGTGTGCGATCAGATGCCTTCATGCCTTAGGACAGTTTCATTCCTTGTATGGTCTGACTCCTGGTGTCCTGCAAGTTTTCCGGGTCTTTTGTTCTCCTGTGGTGGGAAGCTTACAAATGGCCATGCAGGATTGTATTGCCCTACAGTCCTAACAACTGGCACTAGTAAATGCTCACTGCACAAGGAGTCATCCCTGCTCTGACCCTAAAGTAGCTACATGACCCAAGGTCAATAATTCCACATCTCTGTGCCTCCGTTCCTTTAACTGTGAAATTAGACATTTTTCTAAGTCTATCCCTTTTATGGGGTTTTCTCTCTCCCATATCTTTCAGCATTGCTGGTGCCTTTCACTGTTCTCCCCCATTTCCTCACTGTGCTCTCCACCTCCAGTCCTTCTTCCTCTTTTTTATCTTTATTTTTGAAGATGTTTCTATTGATGGTTAGAGAGAGATGAAGGGAAAGAGAGAAACATTGATGAGAGAGAAACATCAACATCCATTGGCTGCCTCCAGTAAGCCCCCTGCTGGGGATCGAGTGTGCAACCCGGTGTGTGCCCCGACCCGCATCAGCCTGGTGACCTCCTGGTTCATGGTGGATGCTCAACCACTGAGCCACACCTGCTGGGCCCTTCTCTGCTCCCTAAGCACTGAGACACTCCATTTCCTTTCCCCATGTGGACACCACCCTCATCTCCTAATCACTCACCCTGTGCCACTCTGTCCTCCTTCCAAGCCTTATTCCACGTGGCTGCCAGAATTTGTCTTTTAAAGCTCAGCTCTGATGACGGCTCCCTGCAGCCTGCAGAGCTCTCTTCCCAGCCGGGCCTCACTCTGTCTGGAACGGCCAGCCTCCCTCTCCTCCAGCAACACCCAGGATCAGCTCCAAGTAGCACATCGTCTTTCACGTCTCTACTTTCTCTGAGACAAAGCTAGATTCTCCCCATTTGTGTTCCCAGAGACCTGTATACATAACCTTTCAGTAGCCTTTTATTGTAGTGATTCTTAATATTGAAGCAAGACAAAACAAACAATTATAATGTCAGGTATTTTAATTTTCTGTGCAAGAATTGAAATGTCATAAGTATTGAGTAAATGTTTGTCAAAGAGTGTTAGAAAGTGATATTCAGTGACACAACCAAAGGCATAGCTCACTTATTTTGGTTTCAAATCCAAGTAACTAGGAAGGATGGAGGGGAACTGTGGGAGAGAAATGCTTGTGGAGAGGTAGAAATCCAAGATCCCCAAGATTCTCTGTCTCTCGTTAGGTTGAATCACAGGTTTGTTAAACTATGTGTGTAACAGATATGCAGCAGAGAGGGGAGATTCTCCTCTCTCAGGGAAAATGATAGTTGCAGCTTAGGTAGGACATGATGGTCACTTCAACATGCATAGTGTCGGTGCTGGAGATGGGGAGAAGTAGATGTAGCTGAGAAAGAGTTATAAGGCAAAAAAGACAGCATACCAATGATGAAGTGGTTCGATATGGGAGAGTAAAGAATAAAAGGAGGTATCCATCAGAATGACTTCTCAGAGACAGTGGTGCTGGTGACTGAGATGGGGACCCTGGGGGAAGCACCAGGGGATGTCAGGAAGTTGTGCAAGGGGAAGGTGACACATTGCAACTCAAGCTGCCCTTTACCTCCTCCGTCCCCTGCCTGCCAAAGGATGAGCATTAATTGAACAAGTGTGAACCACTGATGGGAATCCATGGATGTGTAAGTTGGAATACCCAGTCAAGTGTCATGGGAGTCAGCCTTCCTTCCTTGAAGGCTGGGTATTCCAATTATGTGAGATCTGGAGGTCTTGGCTTAACTAGAGAAGGCACACTTGATAGCTGTGTGACTTTGGACATATCGCTTAATCTCTCCACACGTCAGTACCCTCATTGGTAAAATGGCAAAAATTATGTTTATCTTCCTGGTTATCATGACATAAATTATTATTAATATATTGTTTTAACTCACTGCTCCAGCCTAACTGTCTCCTCAGCTCACCTCAAAGAGGTGACACAAATGAACATGAAGAATGAAGCCTTTCATGGTTTAAGGAATGGGACTAAAGGTGGGAACAATTATTTCCCGAGTGCTACGCTTCTCTCTACAAACATCTTTCCCTTTAATGTCTTACAGGCTTCATCTCGGAAAAAATCCTTATTCACAAGACTTCTACCAAATCACCACAGCCTGGGGCAGTTCTGAGTGAAATTAGGGAGCATTTTTAAGTTATCATCAGTGATCGCCACCCTTCATGCCTCCGACCACCCTCGTGACAGAAATGCTTCCTCCTCAAGCTGCTGTGCTTCTCAGCCTGCCTGCACCTTAGAATTAACTGGGGAACTTTAAGCAGTTCTGGTGCCCAGGTTATACTTCAGACTAGTTGAATCAGAGTCTGGCAGTGGTACTCAGGGATCGGTATTTTATAATGAACCCCCAGGTAACCCCAATGTGCAAGCAGAGGTTCTAGCCCTATTTGCAGTTTAACTGGGATAAGTTCCTAAGAACAAAAGGCATTAAAAATGGTAAAATTTTAGGCACTGGGGACAGGTTGTTTGGGCATATAATTATGGTTAGAGAACATGAGAGTAGATGACACTACTATTTGTTGCCCTTCAGAAAAATATCTGGTTTCAAATATAATCCAGCTAGAATCAGGCAGGAATTTAAGGCCAAAGCAAGCATGCTTCCACAGCCCAGTGTTTACAAGAAGGCTTGTGGAACTGAGGCCACATCTATGGGAGTTCTTGTGGTTCCCAGTCTGTCTGCGTCAACAGCCATCCAAAGATGCAATGTCAACTCCAAGGGAACCGACCCTATGCAGTCCAAGCTCCTTGTGGCCTCTAAGGTCTTCACAGTCATCTCCCGCTGGCCTTTCTAACTTCACCTCCCACTTTCTTCCTTACATAGCTGTACTCCAGCTCGATCAGACTTATCACTAAAGCCCTACACAGACCTACGCCAATGCATCTGCTGCTGTTTCGAGCTCCAGTGCCCTTTCCCAGAAAACACCTGCTCATCCTTTGACAATCAGCCTAAAAGCCACCTCCTCTATGAAACGTTCCCTGCTCACTGGCTCCCTCTCCTGTGTTCCTCTGAACAGCAACCCTTATGCAGCCCAGGTGAGAGGGGACGTTTACTTCTCTCTGCCGGCATCTCTCCCACATCTTCCCCACGGGGAGAGGAGAGGAACCTGGTTGGTTAGAATTCAGGGCAGTGACCGAGTCATGTTCATCAGTGTTCACCAGTGTTTGCCAATGTGATAAAAGGTGATATGCTCAGGTGTGGATCATTTAATGGGGTTGGATTGCTTGGGTTTGTAGCTTGCTTCTGCCATGTACATATGTAAAATTGGGCAAGTTATCAGTCTATCAAAGCTTTGGTTTTTCTCATTGTAAAATAGAGAAAACAAAACTTTCTGCCTCATAAAATTTTATATTAAATGATATTACCCATTTAAGGTGCTTGGTCTAGAACATTGCTCCTTGTTGGCATAGTTTCATCAAGAACTTCATGAGAGGAAGTAGAGTTAGTAAAACAAGCATTCCTGTATCCCTGGATTAAATACTATTTGTTCAACATGATATGAGCAAATATTGTGTTCTATGTACTGGGCTTCAGCTGAGAACAAAAAAAGGATTACCCCCCACACAATGGTCCTTTTGCATTTCTTATCGTATTAGGTCATACTTATTTGTTATCTTATCTATTTCCCTCTGCTGAGCCATGGCATCCTGAAGGGTAGCTACTGTAACTGCCCTCAATGATAGCTAAGAGTGGAAAAATGAAAGTCTAGAACCATCAGAGAAAGAGAGAGAGGGAGAGGAAGAGAGAGAGAAACATTAATATGAGAGAGAAATGTCTATTGGTTGCCTCCCGAACCTACAGCCCAGGTATGTGCCCTTACCAAAAATTGAACTGGCTACCGATGCATTGGATGGTGGTCAACCAACTGAGCCACAAAGGCCAAGGCTCAATTTCATCTTTTATTTTCTTTGTTTTAAAAGAATTTTTGTTGAATTTTAGGGAGAGCAGAAGGGAGAAGGAGAGAGTGAGAAACATCAATATGAGAAACATTAATTGGCTGCCTCCTGCATGCCCCCTACTAGGGATTGAGTCCCAACCTGGGCATGTGCCCTGACCAGGAATCCAACCAGCAACTTTTTAAAAAATATTTTTTTGTTGATTTCAAAGAGGAAGGGAGAGGGAGATAGAAACATCAATGATGAGAGAGACTAATTGATTGGCTGCCTTCTGCATGCCCCTACTGGCGATGGAGCCAGCAACTCAGGCATGTGCCCTGACTGGGAATCAAACCCAGGACCTCTTGGTCCATGGTATGATGCTCAACCCACTGAGCCACCATAGCCAGGCCAACTGGCAACTTTTCAGTGCATGAGACAATGCCCAGCCAACTGAGCAACACTGGCCAGGGCACATCTTTTATTTTCTTTAAATATTTTAAATATAATTGATTTATATGTCCTGTATCTGATAATCCTATTCCCTGGAATTCTTGGGGGTGATCCCCTTTCTCTTAGTTGTTGTTTCTGCTGATAGTGTCTTGCTTATACATGATTGCAATTTTGTATTAGAAATACAAGTTTAATTGAGCTCTATCTATGGGAAACTTCTGAATCTTGATTGAAAATGTATTCCCCCAGAAAGGACTTCTTTTCCTCCTCTGCTAAATGCCTGGGACTAGGATAAACCCAGGACCACTTCATATAAATTTCTGCTTTGGAATTTTCAGGACTATGTAGTACAAATGAGAATGCAAGCCCATGTGCTAACCTGTCTATGGTCACTAATTTTGAGGGGATGTTTTTACTCACTCAGAACCTTGATCAAGATAGACACATTTATTTCTCATCTCCCAATATAGGGCAAATGTTTTCTATTCCACTCTTTTACTGCATACCCGTAAAGGCCCCAGCATTATATAGCACTAGTGGCCCGATGCACAGATTTGTGCACATTAAAAGGAAATTAATTAGAAGAAATATTTTAATATTGCTATTCACCCTTTGAGATGAAAGAAAATTAGTAAAATGTATATGAAAATAATATATAAATTGATTAATAAATAAACAATAACAACATGATATAACAACAACAAACACATGATATAAAAACATTAAAAAATAAAATAAAAACAACATTGATAAAAACAATGACTGATAAATTGATTATTCTAATATCTCCCTGTATACCACATTAAGAGTTAAAACACTTTACTAATTTCCTTTGTGATGAAGTATTTACAACTTTAACTCTAATGTCACACACTGTTCGAACTTGAGAGAAAGCAACATATAACTGACCATGTCCAAAAAAGGCATTTAGGTAGGAATATTCCTACTCTGTCTAGATTGATGCCAGCAAGAGTTTTATATGTATCACACATGTGTGAATCAACATCTATTTTTAAATTGCCAGTGCAAGTCATATGTAGCATCTGGTCGGTCGGTCAGATGGTCGGACAGATGGACAGTTGGTCACTTAGTCTTTTATGTATATAGATTCTTAATATCACTCCTGACTTTTTCAGGGCTCGGATCATGTTTGTTTGTCCCCACAGAGCCAATAAAACCATGTTTTTGGTAGTGAAATTGGCAAATACCTTCTGAACTTAGGTTTTTAACTTCTTTGTTTTGTGCTCCCAAGGATTTCTCTTACTTTCTTTCATTCTTACCTTTAAAGTTGAGAATGTTTATTATATTTTATCCATGTTTTCCAAGTGTATTGTAGTGAAAGTGCTTTCAAATTAACACCATATTGTGGGTAATGAAGGTTAATAATGCTATCAGGGAAGTATAGAAGTGTTTTGTTTTGTTTTTGTTTTTATTGCTGCTCTTAAGGAGATTACATCTTACTGGCTATTTATTTGGAAACTAGTGTCCTGGTGCACGGATTCGTGCACATTGAAAAGAAATTAATTAGAAGAAATATTTTAATATCACTATTCGCCCTTTCTCTATAATAGAAGTGTCAACCAAATTCATGATTGACAATGACAGATGGAAAAATACACCTGCAATTGGCTCCAGTGAGAGCTTTATATGTATCACCCATGTGGGAGTCAACTTAGCCATATATATATATATATATATATATATATATATATATATATATTTGCTTAATTAAAACCTGCTTTCTGATTTAGCTAAACTTTTTCCAGCCCAGTGAAGTACCCCAACTTCTCTTTCAGGTAATTGTCAGCAACACAGCAGTAAATATCAACACGAAGCATATTATTATTGTAGATTACACAGGGAGGAAAAAAGGGTAAAATATTTAACTGCAGCAGTGTTTGATTGTATTCTGCACAGTGAGAAAACCTGAAGTTGTTTTCAAGTTCCACTATTTCTGACTTCTTTTCAGTCGGGTCAAGTTTCTAAACTTTCTAAATCTTTGTTGTCTTGCTAATGAAAAGAAAATAGGATTTTATCGAGTCTCCTATCTACCTACACCAGGACTTCTGTGAGGATCAAATGAGATGAGGCATGGGAAAATGCTTCACAAACATTTGGTTGAACTATAAAATGTTTGCACCTGGCTATAAAGCAAGTTGGGTTCCTGGGCTGAGGAAAATCCAAGGAGGTTAGTAGCTAGGGAGAGGAAGCTAGGTGATGCTATGTGACATCATTACCCGGGACCCACAGTGACCATTTCAAGGCTGGGCTGGGCTGTGGGCCACATTTTGCACCATGGGGTCTTGGCAGCATTGGCTGCGATTTGATGGTGGCAGGGCCTGTGTCCAGGGTGGTGGCGGGGCTTGTGTCCCACTTGTGGGAAGTCAAGTGTTGGTTTGTTGGCGCCAGGTCTGTGGTGCCGTTTATTTTTAAATGGCCAGTGCATGTTATGGCAGGTCCTGTGTTGAGCATCTGCTCCCTGGTGGTCAGTGCGCATCATAGCTACCGGTCGCAGGGAAGGACGGACACTTAGCCTTTTATATATATAGATAACCTTTAGAAATATATAAAAATATCTTTAAAAAGTTGACCCTCCTAGACACTAGTCAGTTGGGGTCAACATGGCAAGTTCACTCCACTTCCATATCCCAGCACAGCAGGCACGAGCATGGTCACTGTTGCTTGGGTTCAGTGGAAGCAACACTCAACTGAGCAACAGAAACTTAGTGAAGTACATTTGAAAGTTTGAGCAAGAAAACCATCTAAGAGAAAAAATCTTTCAAGTGTTGGAAGATACATTTATTGCCCAACCAAATTTGAGGAATCCTTTAGGACCTTCACACCACATGCAAGGGCATCTTATAAGTAGTTTTCACATAGGGGTCTTCTGACCAGAAGCATCAAAATCTCAAATGTTTGTTTTAAAAAGCAGAATTCTGAACTTCACTCTCAGACAGTCTGAAGTGAAATCTGGGACTCTATTTTTAACAAGCACCCTTGGTGACCCGCATAACTGAAGTGGGAGAGGTTCTAGTGCAGAGTATGTTTGCATGTGAAAGACTGTGTTGCCATAATTTCAGGGTCCCCACTAATTCATGCAGTAGGAATAGAAAAAGCCAAATAGTAGAAAACCTATTTCAGTCCTTGAGATTGAGAGTCTCAAGGTCTCTGGTACACCAAAAACCTAAACTTTGAACCACTACAAACAGAGAGACACACAGAAAGCCCTCTGTAGTGAGTTCAGCACCCTTGATCCAAGTATGTGCCATCAGGATTCTCCTGATGTCAGACTGGGACTCCTGTCAAAGGAAGAGTGTCTAACCAGAGTCAGAGAAATAGACCCAGGACCACAAAAGAAAAGCTGTTGGAGCAAGACTACAACTTCACTCCAAGAAGGGGTTGATCCTTAGTGCCAGAACCGCACTGTACCCAACTCATGTGTCATTTAACTCTGTTGTACACAGCCTGTGTAGTTTAACTGTTATTCTGGAATTATCCTTATTTCAGAATTAAAGCTTTATAAAAGCCAATATACAATAATGCCTTCTGGAAAGTCTATATAAGGACACCAGACGCACTGTTCTGCTGCTGAGAGCAGGTACTTGGTACATCTACTGACGTGGTGACCAAACAGAGACCCTTGGAGCACTAGTAGGGAAACAAATGCTGCATAATATGCAGTCTGGGAGGGGAGGAGGAACCCATAGTCAACAGGAGTAGGCAGAGGATTAGGTTCATAAAAAAATAATTGCAACTGCAATAGTCCTGTAAGGAATGCCATGAAAATGAAGTATTTTAAAGAGTGCCATCCTTCTGGAATTGTTTTGGAAAACGTTTGTGGGGAATTTCAAGTGAAGAACCTTGCTGTGATTGTTGCTTTAAGCACCATTTTTGGTTTGCAAATTACATGCCATTTTACAGACAAATAAGGAAACATGATCCAACTGTATTATTCTGTTGCCCCGTGTTTCAACAGTCCCATATGGTTCACATCAGTAGGCTGATTTCTTTAGAAACAATTAAAAATCTTGCCAGACACACAAGAAGAAACCATGTGAGCATGTTTTCTGCTTGCTGGTGACATTTCATCCCCTCCCCATCCCTTTAGTCTCTAACAAATTACTCAGCCTGCTGGAGCAGGATCCCTCAAAGGCTGGGAAATGACAGCCCTTGCCTGAGACATCCTCTCTGACCATAACCCAAATTGGGCCTTTAGGCAAACAAAAATGCAGTAAGAGATCTGAATTTATTTCTGTTGCATCAAATGACAGTATTAAGAAATGAAGCCAGTGTAAAACAAAACAAAAAACAGCTGGTGGGGGTCTTGAAATGCAGTACACCACTCAAGGTAAAGAAATTGACAATAAATTGATAGAAT
Source organism: Myotis yumanensis (assembly GCF_028538775.1). NCBI lineage: Eukaryota > Metazoa > Chordata > Mammalia > Chiroptera > Vespertilionidae > Myotis > Myotis yumanensis. The sequence continues at coordinate 125,061,750 of NW_027223754.1, read as the reverse complement.
GTGGACCCAGTTTGGAGGACTATTGGTCAGGATAGGCTACATTTTACTGCAGTAACATCCATCCCCAAATCCTAGTAACTTATTATCGCTTATTTCTCACTCATGTTACCAGTTGGGGTGGGTGGGGGAGGCGGGCGGCAGGCCCACTCACTGCCAAAGTCGTCGCTCTGAGTCTCAGGTTGACAAGAAGGAATCACCTGGAAGGTTGTTCATCTAGGTTTGGGGGGCAGAGTGAAATTTTCTGGATCTAGGGGATCACAGCCCTTAGGAATTTGTGTCTATCAGTGTTTGAGTGTGATTATATGTCCAGAAGCAAGGGGCAGAAAGGCTTATGCACTTAGAAAATAGACACACACACACACACACACAGCCAGATGTTATATTCATTTAGAAGTAATTCCTGATGCTTATAACTATGCCATCCAATGAAGACTAGGACCCTTTTTGTAGAAGAGAATGATAAAGCACTGATTCTTTACAACACAATCAACAAGCACAGTTTTGGGGAGAGAGTTGATTCCTGGGCTTTTGGTCTGGTCCTAACAAGTATTCAGATGCCTGTGTAATTATAAACCTGGGATCATAAAGGAGACAGTAAAGAACAAAGCCAAAACATAGGTTTATTGTTGGTGTTGTGTGTGTGTGTGTGTGCGCGCACACACACACGCATAGGCAAGGGTATGTGTATGTGTGTGTGGGGGGGGAGGGGTTGGGGTGGGGGAGTGGCCCCCACAACTAAGAAAACCTAACAGCACAGCATTTCCTTTGTTGAGCAAAAATCTACATCTCTGTAATTTCCATCTCTTGGAAATGTCACTCTGTGGAACTCCAAAAGTAACTGCTCTCTTTTCTACAAGCAGCCCTTGAAGGTATTAAAAATTAGCTGACATGTCCTCAATTTTTCCTCTCCCTAGAGTGTGCTTTTGAATGGAGGAGAAGAAGGTATGACTTAAAGGGGCTGTATCAGAACTGAGCAGGGACCTTGTTCAGCTTGTTGTTGGTAAGAACTTTTGATTTGGAACCTTAAATGATATTGAAGGGAAACATGAGGGTTTTTTAAGTGTTTATCAAAAAGAACCATGCATTAGAAATGACCTTCTCAGTTAGATGACAGGAGGGATAAGAATCCCATTTCTTTTTTTCCAGATCCCTGCTCACAGAGGCAAAAAAAATCCAACACTTACTGAGCTACATCCCTAAAAAAACAAAATAGATATATTGGAGAGAAAAATTGTGAGAGATTTTGAAATAGGAAAAGAGATTACTGGATATCTGTTCAGTGGAGCATCCAGGAATCACCGGATTTTGTGTGCAGGCTTAGATCGTAATACAAATAATTCTTCTCATAGAAATGCAAGTTGTGTCCAGTGAAATGCAATTGATATCACTCTCTGGATATTGCCCTGTTCTGCTGGTTTTATATCTATTTACAAGTATATTTTCCAAATTCCTTACCAGTCCATATATCTGTTTCACTTTACATTCTCCCATAAAAGAAAGGTTATAACACTTTCCTAACTCCCTCATTAATTAATAAGTTAAATAAAATCCTTGACATGTTTATTTTTTATTTGGATGAGAGTCACAATTGTACCTTATTTTGAAAATTTATCCCTTGACAATAATTTTCTTATAATTCATCCATCTCCTCATCTTTTGGCTTTTTAATCTGCACTCCCTTCATATTGCCCACATTTTATACTTATGAAAGCACCTGTCAAAGATCTAAAAAAGATTTGGCTAGAAGTACATGATGAAGATTTATTCAAGAGTCTTAGAGTTTGCAAATTGTGAACACAGGAAGGCAAAAACCCAGAAATGTTCCAAAGAAGAAAGAAAAGGTAGGAGTGCTCATAGTAAAAGATGCATTCCTGACACTTATAGTCCCACATTCTTAGCCCTAGGTTTGGTCCAGGATAGTTATCAGTCAGATATCAGGCGGTTACAATGATGATGCCAGATGGTCTGAAGATGGCTTCCAGGAGGACTGGTCATGTCCAGTGGTCAGGTGGATGTCAGGCGGTCTGGGTCTGTGAGTTTTTCAGGGGTTAATCAGAGGGTTATCTGGAGGTCTGGTGTACATCGAAGTATTGGCATGCAACAAGCTGACATATATCCAGGCATTGATGTAAGACTGGAAATTATAAAGTTTAGGATTCCAGGCTAGGTAGAACAAGAATAGACTCATTTCCTCCTGTCTCGACCTTCATAATGTTAATACTTTTAGCAGCTCGGTCAAAGTGACTCCCTTTTGTATATTCTCTATCTTTATTCTTTCCTCTCACCTAGAATTCCAGTGCTAATATTATCAGCATGGGCCTGGAAGCAGATTGTCTGAACTCAAAATCCAGAGCCTTCGTCAAGTTACTCAACCTCTGGAAAAGAGTGTGGAACACACGAAAAACGTCTGTTCCTTTGACCTGCTCTATGTTGCAAGGACAGGGTAATATCCTTTTCACTCTGGGAACTGCTCCTTCTTTCTGGTCCTGGACAAGTGATGGCGAACCTATGACACCTCTGACATGCGAACTCATTTTTTTGGTCAATTTTTCTTTGTTAAATGGCATTTAAATATATAAAATAAATATCAAAAATATAAATCTTTGTTTTACTATGGTTGCAAATATCAAAAAATTTCTATATGTGACACGGCACCAGAGTTAAGTTAGGGTTTTTCAAAATGCTGACACGCCGAGCTCAAAAGGTTTGGCATCACTGTCCTAGACCATAGCCAGCTTCTCTGTCGCTTCTGTGAATGGAAACCAGTTTATAATTTAGGACTCTTTTGCTCTCACTACTTTCTAAAATTCTCCTCTGTCAAGATATTATTATCAAATAAGGACCTATATTGCAATTTTTATCTGAGGAAGCTCAACTTTTTTTTTTAGCCTTCATTATAATCCTTCAGATGGATCGGGTGCACTTACTGCATTTACTTATTCTGAACATCAAATTGTAGCAGCTTCAGGAACCTCCACTCAAACTGAGAGAAACACTAACCCATAAATTTGGAAAGATCATACTGTCTTTTTGGTGTAAGATTAGGCAACTCACACAAATGGCCCCTTTGGGGAAACAGGAAAAAGAGGTTTGGTTTAGCTTCCCTAATTCTAAACTCCTTCAGAACTGAGCTGTTAGATTCAAGTTTCCAATGAAGGTTGTTCTGGAATAGTATTCCAAGTCTCTGGTCCCAGATGTATCAGTCAAGCTTGGTTTGATTTGGTTGCAATAACAAACAGCCCCCCAAATAGCAGTGCCTTGAACAACAAAGGTTTATTTCTAGCTCATGCTACATGTCCAGTGTGTACATGTCCACTCCATGGCATGCCCCCACTCCAGACTCAGGCTGACAGAAGCTCTACCATTTAGGATGTCTCCAGACTGCCACCAAAATAAAGAGATCACAGAAAATTGCCAAGTGAATCTTAAATATTTTACCCCAAAGCAACTAACATCACCTCTGCTCACCTTTCATTGGCCAGAGCATGATTCATGGCCATATTTAATTTCAAGTTTGGGGAGTGTGCCTCTCCCATGTGCCTAGACTGGAGGGGAACTGGGTATATGATATTGATGGGCATGGTAATGTGTACCACACCAATTATGGCTCCCAAGCCTTGACTGCTATATGGCCTTGGTTCTGATGCATTGGCTTTGCTGTCAGCATTGGAATGGGAGGTAGTTCTATTTCACTTGGTCTTGCTTCTAACTTGACAACATTCCTAATATTATCTGAAATCTGTGAGTAGGAACTAAACTCCTCAACAGTACAAATTTGCCTCTTCCGACTTTAAGCTTTCTCTAAACAGGTAGCTTTAGTATTGCCAGGAGTAAGCTTATTTTTCCCTCCAAGTTTCTACTTGCCCAGCCCCCACCTGGGTCTAATTGTAAAATGCATCTGCATGTTTTAAAAGCTCATTATGTAAATGTATCAGAGTCCATATCCATCAACAGATAATTGAGAAGACTATATACATATTTATAAGTTTGCTTAATACCGCTTTAATGAGGTTTACTAGAAATACCAAATCAAGGAGGCAGGAAGAAATATGATCATCCCAAAGATAAATACAGGTTTTTCAGCAGTTCTTGGTAATCCTGAGAGCTGTCAGAACACTCAAAGAGCATCTCAGATTTCCTGTCACCCTACCATAAATGACAGGAAGGAGCTGGGGAAAGAGGGAAATAACCTCACTCAGATCAGACTATACTTTTTGTAAAAGCTATTGGAGGAGCCGAAGTCTCATGTTTCTACCACCTGTAAAAGCAAGGCCACTGTGGAGATGTGGTCAGAAGACCAACGTGGCAGCCCCCAGCTGATTCAAAAACTGCAGACACAGAGCCACCACTCTAGCCCATGTGTCTCCTTTGTGCAAATTAGAAAAAGGCGCCTCCTGGGAGAGGAGGAAAACCCATGTCTCCCTCTGGCCAACAAAGCCCTACAGGTACATGGCTTAGTGAGGAGAGGGTGCTTTGTGCAAAGGCATGGCAACCTTGCCCCAGGTGGTAAAGCCTAGTGCCAGGACACACTGAGTGGAGCATGGGCTAGAATTGAGCCTTCACTACCCTGTCAGGTGAGCACCTTTGTACAGCACAAAGCCTGCACAACCACAGCGGCCCCGTCCAGAAAGCTCCATGGGAGTGATCCTCACCAAGGGCTGGCCCAAATCTGTGGGAACAGAGGACCTTTCCTCATTCTGCCCACCAACTTGTCCCTTTAGTCAACCCTACCTTTCAGGTCTCTTTGTGGCACCACTTTTGACTCCTCTACATATTCCATTGGGCAGAACTCATTCGTGTGGCTCCACTAAATTACAAAAACAGCTGGGACATGCAGTTTTGCTGGGTGGCCAGGAGGAAAAGGAAACCTGGTTTCTTGACCACACAGCATTGTCTCTGCCACAGTCCACTCATCTGTTCACCATCTGTTCATCCATTTCATATTGTGTCCCTCACATGGAAAGCATAGACCTCAACCCAAGTGAGATAAGCCAAAGGCCATCCAATGACTGCAACTGGCTCCAAGGCTAGGATGTTGGTGATGTTGTGCAGTCCTCTTCCTCTGGCCAGATGCGGCTCCCTATGATCTGTGACCTGTGAACTAGAAGACAAGTTATGTGGCCACACCACTCCCTATATATTGGCAGAGTAGAAACAGGATATCCAGAATTAAAACTCCCATTCAATCATGAAAAGGCTGGGAGAGGCAACCCTTGCCATAGCAAACTGGTGTCTTCATTTGGTCTCATTTTGGTCTCTGGGAAACACTGCCTTGTCTGTCATCTCCCTGGCTTGTCGGAACTAGATGCTGACAGGTATGCTCCCCTCGGGTCCACCGCTTCCGCACCCTGATTACTCCTACAGCGACTTTAGCGGCCTGAGACTGTTTTACAACTTGGACAGTCAAGTGCTTTTCTTCTTTTAAATGTAGGTTTGTGGTTTCGTTGGCTTAAATGTAATAGCTCTTATGTTCTATTTGCGTTTAGTCAGTACCATTTGTATTTAGTCAGTACCATGTGTCAGGGACCACATCATGTACATTCCTAGATATTCTCCAACCTGATTATGTCTTTGCTTCCTTATACCCTCCAGTCTGTCCATTTCTCTCTCTCTCTCTCTCGTTCTTTTTTTTAAAAATATATGGTTTTATTGTTTTCAGAGGGAGGGAGGAGAGAGAGAGAGAGAGAGAGAGATCAATGATGAGAGAGAATCATTGATCAGCTGCCTCCTACATGTCCCACACTGGGGATCGAGCGTGCAACCCGGGTATGTGCCCCAACCAATAATCGAACAGTGACCTCCTGGTTCATAGGTTGATGCTTAATCATGAGCCATGCCGGCCTGGCTGTGTGTCTCTCTTTTTAATGAATTCCACTCATTACCTCTTCCCACATTCCTACACTCTATTGGCCAGAACTCATTCACATGGCCAATTTAACTGCAACAGAAACTGGAAATCAGGGTCTTACTATGTGTCCAAAAGGAAACAGAAATGGGGTTTGACTCTACATCATTACTTCTTAATCATCTGGTCTGGGAGGTAATTTATCCTGGTTGGCAGCCTCCACTCAAAGCATGTATTTGGAGTGAGGTAAGGCATCTTCAAGAGAAGAGACATACTGTTTTTAGATGAAAATAAGAGTAGTTGTAGACAAAGTAATAGATTTCAACCTGGATAAAGGTTAAGTATTTTGTCAATGTCACTACTCATCAGACAGATGCAAATTAAAACCACAATGATACATCACCTCACAACTGTCAGAATGGTTACCATCAATAAGTCAACAAACAAGTGTTGGCAAGGATGTGGAGAAAAGAGAACCCCTATGTACTATTGGTGGGAATGCAGATTGTTGCAACCACTGTGAAAAATATTATGGAAGGTCCTCAAAAAAATTAAAAATGGAACTGACTTATGATTCAGTGATTCCACTTCTGGGTATATATCTGAAGAAACCCAAAACACTAATTCGAAAGTATATATGCACCTCTATGATCATTACAGCGTTATTTACAATACCAAGATTTGGAAGCAGCCCAAATGCCTATCAGTCGACAAATTGATAAAGAAAACTGTAGTACATATATATGATGAATATTACTTGTCCATAAAAAAGAATGAAATCTTACCATTTGTGACAGCCTGGATGACTTAGAGAGTATAATGCTAAGTGAAATAAGTCAGTCAAAGAAAAATACCATATGATTTCACTTATATGTGGAATCTAAAGAACAATATCAATGAACAATCAAAACAGAAACAGACTCATAGACACAGAGAACATACTGATGGTTGCCAGAGGGGAGGGGAGTTGGAGGATTTGGTCAAAAAGGTGAAGGGATTTAGAAGCACAAGTTGGTAGTTAAAAAATAGTCATGGGGACATAAAGTACAGCATAGGGAATATAGTAAAAAATATTGTAATAACTATGTATGGTGCCTGGTGGGTACTTGAAATATTGAGGGGAACAGTTTGTAAAGTATAGAATTATCTAACTACTATGCAATATGACTGGAACTAATACAGAATAATGTTAAAAGTAAATTATAATTGAAAAATAAAACTTTATAAAAGGTTAAGTATTTGGAGAAGGCAGGCAAACCTAGAATAAAATGTTGACTTCAACATCTATCAGCCTTGGGTGTCTACAATTAAGTGACAGGAGCTTCTGGGCCTCAGATGTCTCATCTGTAAAATAGAAATAATAACAGTACTTCCTTCATAGATAGTTGTAAACTTATATTAGATGATGTTTGTGTCATTCCATGCACTCAATTGTGCAAGAAATTTAACTTTAGTTTCCTATATCTGATCTTAATGCCTACATCAAATTCCCCTTTCCTCCTGATGACAGAAATTTAACCTCGGTCAATCCACAGCCTCTCACTGGATTCTGTGTACGTTCCAGGGAGCTAATGTGGAACCAAGACGGCAAAAGTGGGAGGGTAGGCATCTGTCCTTCCATGTTGTTCCTTGTCTGTGGCGGCATCCACTTAGATGAACTTGCATATCATTTAGTCTTTGTTCCGTGTGGGTCACAGCTGTGTCCTCCCTGTTTCCAACCACCAAGCATCTGTAGATCCACCAACTCCATGTGTCATGTCTGGGTTACTCCACAGTGAACAGAAAACACTACTGCCCAGGTCATTCTGGGACTCCAGAAACCTCTGTGAGGTTTCCTTGGGCCTGTCCATCTTAACTCATTGCACAGATATTTCTTCTGCTTTAATAGCTTATTGGCTTAGGGACTTCTGGAGTCTTCCCATCCCCTGGAGATGAGCTCAGGTCCTTTTTGATCTTGGGTCCCCAATCTTATCCAGAGATGCCAATAGTTAGCATCCACCAACTCCCTTCCTCCCATGACTAGATTCAGGAGAAAGGTCCCAATGGGATTTAAGATTGAACTTTCTATACAGTAGCACTAGCCATGTGTGGGCATTCAACTAAAACTGGGTAACATTAGTTTTACCAGCTACATCTCAAGTGCTTGGTAGCCATATGTGGTTAGTGGCTACCATATTGTAGAGCATGGTTTTTTTGTTTGTTTGTTTTTTTGGGGTTTTTTAAAAATATATCTTTATTGATTTCAGAGAGGAAGGGAGAGGGAAAGAGAGATAAAAACATCAATGATGAGAGAGAATCACTGATTGGCTGCCTCCTGCAGATCCCCTAATGGGAATCAAGCCTGCAACCCGGGCATGTGCCCTTGACCGGAATCGAATCTGGGACCCTTCAGTCCGCAAGCTGACACTCTATCCACTGAGCCAAACCAGCTGGGGCCACGGTTTTTATTATAGAATACTTCCACCCTCCCAGAAAGTTCTACTGGACAACACTGGCCTAGAATCTCTTCTGTGCCTGGCCTTCCCCTCCTTCTCCTCCTCTCAGAATCTGTATCTGGCCTGGAGGCAAGGCCTTACTTTTACATGATCTTACAGTATCACAACCATCCTGCCTCAAGTCCAGGCCTACATTTTGAAACTCAAAAACCATGAACTGATTGTTGTTCTTTGTGTTCTGCTGAGCCATCTCTTCTCTGAGGCTGGAATACCTTTGTTACCAGTAGAGTGACCACATGTTTCCACTTGCCAGGAACAGGAAGATTTCTGGGACATAAAACTTTTGGTTTAAAAATCAGAAAAGTCTTGAAGAATCCAGGGCAAGCTGGTTGCTTTGGTTACAAAGAATCACAGGGTACCAAGCACTATGAGAAAAAAATAACAGTCTTTATATCTCAACATTTATTTCAACTCTGTAACTTGTATTAATCTGATGAGCATTTCACTTTAACCTCCACAGTTATTAGAGTTAGATATAATATTTCTTCTTCTCTTTCTGGAAGTTTTCCTGATCCCCAGTCCTGTGTCTTCCATGGATTCATTGGTTCCACCTAGAATATATTAGATGTATATCTTCAGGTCACCATTCCCCTTTCCCACCCCACTAGGGGAATTATTTGAGTGTCTGATATTTTGCCCTTTTTTCAAGGGGAAACCATTGGTCCTGAGGTCATAAGAAGAGTGAGCCACACAAAAGACTTCCGCAGGGCAAACAGCCATGGCCAACTCCAAAGAACCCTTTTAGGCATTAAACAAAGACCTTTGGTGGATTGTTAATAGCTACCCTTTGGCCCCTTTGTAACTCACATAGTGACAGTTTCAAACACAGAGGCCAGGGTAAAGCCCAGCTGTGAAAGAAGGGACATGTGAACTGCTGTCACTCACCTGCTAATTGCCTTGTCCCTTCCATCCTCTTCCTGACACATTCCTGCCCTGGTGTACTCATTTGTGTAAACTGTCTAAAAATACCTTGTTAGCAACAGCTCAGAGGGTTGGAGAAGGAAAAGAGTCATTTAGTTAGAAGACAAATCTCCTTTCACTCAGTTCCTTCCCTCAGTGAGATTCAGACCTAGGAAACACCAGCATAAGTTCTGTCAGAGACCCTGAGCCATGAATGTGATTTGCGCTGCTCTCCACTCCTGAAAAGTCTCTCTCCCTTTATTAACCTTAGCCAGGAGGGTCCAATGCAAGTACCACCTCATCCAAGAAGCCGGTCATGATTTACGCTGGCCAAATCATTCATCTCAACTGCCATAAGCCAGAAGATTTTAAAGATATAGGCTTATTGTATGACCTCACTCAAGACCTGAATCAAAATGTTGAGAGGAGGGTACCAAAAATATGCAATTTAAACAAACACTCTAAGAACTTCTTTTTAAAAAAGTTATATTGATATATAAGTCACTGCCATACAATTCATCCATTTAAAGTGTACACTTCAGTTGTCACTCCCCGATTCCTACTCCCCTGGCCCAGCCATAGGCAATCACTGACCTATCTCTGTTTCCATAGATTTACCCACTCTGGACATTTCCTATAAATGGAAGCATACACTATGTGGTCCTTGTGACTGCCTTCCTTCACTTAACCATAAGGTTTTCAAGGACCCTCCAGGTTATAGTATGAATTAGTGCTTCATTTCTTTTTATGCCTGAATAATATTTCATAGTATGGATCTATCACACTTTATTTTCCCATTCATTAGTTAATGAATATCTGGGTTGTCCTACCACTTATATTCCCTATTATGCATAACTAGAGGCCTGGTGCATGACATTCATGCATTGGGTGTCGAGGGAGGGGGGCCCTCAGCCAGGCTTTGCCCTTTCACAGTCTGGAGCCCTTGGGGGATGTCTGACTGATGGCTTAGGCCTAAGCCGCAGTCGGATGTCCTTAGCGCTGCTGTGGAGGCGGGCCACTATGCTCACCAGCTGTCAGCCCAGCTTGTGACTGAGCAGCGCTCTGCCTGTGTGAGTGCACTGACCACCAGGGGGCAGCTCCTGCATTGAGCATCTGCCCCCTGGTAGTCATAGCGAACGGTTGTTCTGTTGTTCGGTCAATTTGCATATTACCTTTTTATTATATAGGATGCTATGAATATTTAGGTACAAGTTTTTGTGTGGACATGTGCCTTCATTTCTCTTGGCTGTGCCTGTGTAACTGCGGGCCACGTGGTGGTAATTCTGTGTCTCACTTTTTGAGGAATTGTCAGAGTGTTTTCCACAGGGACTGTACCAGTCTCCAGTCCCACCTGCAGAGTATGTGGGTGCTGACTTCTCCATATCCTCACCAACACTTGTTATTACCAGCCTTTGTTTATTCCTGTCATCCTAGTGAGCATAAAGTGGTACCTCATTTTTGTTTTGATTTGTATTCCCCTGGTGGCTGATAATGGCAGGTGTTCCTTATACTCATTAAAGTTGGAGCACCTTCAATACATTGCCCTATAATATAGTAACAGGGTTACCTGCCTTGTGGTCCCTACTAGATGATAAACTAGCAGAAGGCCTGGAGTACATTGCATGGTTGCCTAGATCCCCCTCAGTGATTGTCCAGTGCCTGGAGCATTGTAGATGCTCCATAAATAAGAATTAACATCTGTTGAAGGCTTGTGCTGTGTCAGGCATAGGTTACACAAATTAATTCATTTAGTCATGACAATAACCCCATAAGGTCGAAATTATCATCACAATCATTTTACAAATGAGGAAACTGAGGCGCAGAAAGGTTAAATAATATGCCAGCATTTGAACTCAGCTTGCTCGAAGCCAGACTGGACTGTCTCTTGCAAAAAATATCTATTGAATAAATAAATAAGTTTGAAACAGAAGAAAGAAGTCAACAGAGTACAGAGGCAGGGCTCACGCCACCATCCATTGGAAAGCACAGCCATCCCCCAGGAAGAACAGTTCTAGGATTTGAGCTGCCTTGTTTCCGTGAGTGACATCGCGACACTTCACAAAACCTCAGCTCCTAATGAAGGACATAGAAATGTTGTCCTTGAACTTTTTAAACCAGATAGACACTAATCCTGAGTTACCAAGCCCACCAGGAAGTACTTACAGTGGAGAATGAAAACAGAGACTCATTCTGGTGCATACTTGGATAAAAATGCTCTCCAGGCATTCCAAGGATGCACTGGCAGTGAGGTGAAAGGAAGAAAGAGCCCTGGCTGGTGTTCTCAGTGGTTAGAGAGTTGAGTGTTGGCCCATGCACCAAAGGGTGGTGGTTTGGATTCCTGTTCAAGGGCATGTACCTGGGTTTCAGGTTTGATCCCTGCCTTCATGGGGGGGGGGGGGGGGGGGGGTGCCAGAGGCTACCAATCTCTCTCTCTCTCTCTCTCTCTCTCTCTCTCTCACCCACCCCTCCTTTCCACTCTCTCTAAAAGAAAAAAAATCAATGGAAAAAAATAGCCTTCAGTGAGGATTAACAACAACAAAAACAAAAAGGTAGAAAGAAGTCTTTAAAGCTCTGAATTGAGCTATTCCATAGTAAATGTCTCCTCTTGAGAGTAAACATTGCTGAGCACCCGCTTTTAATTTCCCACATGATTTTCTACCTCCTGTTCAGGTTAAATCTTTCAGCATATCCTCCCAAGAAGGGCTGCTGCACACCCAAAAAGGCGCTCCTTCAGTCTGAGCCAGGTTGCCTGCAGGGGTAGCAAGCTGGAGTGCATGGGTTGGTAAGCCCAGCATGGGCTGGATTTCAGCCCACACCAACCCACTTGGCGGGGCACCCTTGTGCAGTGCCCAACCTGAACAACCATATATGGCAGCCCTGATGCCAAGCGGCCTACATTCCAAAGAGTAGGTAGCTCTCTATATATTAAAGCGTCTAACCCTGGTGAATATGGTAGTTTTGGCAATTAGTGAGCCACTTACCATAAATCAGATAATGGATTTCAAAACCTCATAGCTCTTTATAATCCAGATGAAAGAAACAACAGTAGGAGCCAGCAATAAATGACTGATAGAGCCTTTGTCTGAAAGAATGGGATAGAGAAGTCGACTAAACCCAGGCATACAGAATCCAAGGCAATGCCACAATTCAAAGCCAAATTCATTCATCTTTACTTCATTGCCTGATTCAGAAAGCCAGCATGTCCTTGGAGTCCTGAAAACCAGAATGTGGTACCAACACAGAACTGAAGGTTTGCAGCTCAGGACTGCAGGCAACCTGCTCAACCATGGAGCCAGACCAACAGCCGCGGCACATCTTGCTTCTTCGGCAATGGACAGAGCTGTCCACGACACAGGCTTTGTGCTGGCTCCAGTGAAGTCCTGGCCAACAGCCAACCACCATCACCAAATAACGTCCCCCTGACAGTAGCTCCAGGAGGCAGGCCATGGGGAGTGGGAGTGAGTGAGAAGCTGTGCGAGGTACATAAGCACCTAGCAGAGGAAATGATGACATGGAGCAACACAAATGCCCAAGCCTGTTGATAGGACTCCATTTGATTTGGCATGGTGGTGGGTTTTGGAGGCACTGTGGTCACAGATGGAATAGCAGTGTTCAGAGAGAGAGAGGCATTGTATGGACAGAGAAGAAGAGATATACACTGTAGTGGGCAGTATATAAACAGACATAAGTCTGATAACATTAATAAACATTGAATAATGAATTATTGGTTTTTAGCCTCTGAGCTTCAGGGCTGTTTGTTATACAGCAATAGGACACTGCCTTAACAGAACTTATCCTTTAGTGACCTTAATAAACAAGTAAATAAACCCATAGAGGTATAATTGCATCTTTATACATAGTAAGCAGGAAAGAACAGCATAGAATTGTTCTGTTATTAAATTTATTCAACACCTACCAGTAAAAATCTCCATGGTAGTGTCAGACAGAACACTGGTAACAATATATTCTTTTCCCATCTCTGGCTCTCATGTGCAGTGATAACTGGGGAAATCACTGACCTTTCTGGTCCTTGGCTTTCTCCATCTGTGAAATGGGCATGATGTCCCTCATCTCTCTGCCTCATAGGCTCTTGTGAAGATGAAATGAGACCAGAAACAAAAGTGCTATGATTGCTGCCAAGTCCTCGGTTGCTGCGTCATAACCAGTAAATGCTCCCTCATGCTAAAAATGCAGAATTGCTTTATAGTTTATTGCTGAAATGGAAACATCTGGCCCAGGAAACAGCAAGCTTTCTGACCGAAGTGATTCCATAGCTGGTCTCTGGCGTCTCCTCCTTCAGCTCTGCTTTGCCCATTGCTTAAAGTTTTACTTTGAAATATATTAGCCTTGGTTTTGGCAGTTTGTTTTTGTGTGTGTTTTTGTTTGTTTTTGCATGTCTGCTTTTTCTATTTTGACCAGAATAGAGAAAGAAAACTTTACAAATGGTGATTATCCATTGTTGGGCCTTCCAACTAAAGTTTAGAAATCTCTCCATGAATTTATTCGCCAATGTATCTTTTGATTTTACTTATAGAGCAAACTTGGGTGAAAAGGAATTGTATAGGTATTTTATAAGCAACCTCAGCAAGCTGCAATTAGTCTATGGGTTAGTGTGATTTCCACCTGGATTATGAAACAGCTAACCAGGAACCAAATCCAACCATGTCTTGTCCATGTTTAAAAACTCCTTAGTGACTCCCCAGTGCCCTCTGTATAAAGACCAAGCTTCTTGGCATAGCACTGAAGTCCTTCATGATCTGGCTGTGGCATAGCTCTTCAGCCTTGCCTCTCACCACTCACATTTTTAGGCTTCGTGATGTGTTTAAGCAGGTGCCTCAGATCTGGCCTTCACGTAAGTTATTTCCTTCTACCTAATACATCACCCTCTTTCATCTTTGCCTAACTAACTCCTTCACCCTTCATGTCTGACTTCATGACCTCAGCCTTCATGACCTCTCTGAGAAGTCTTCCTTAAGTCCCCAAGACTGGTGCCCCTCATCTGTGACCCCTTAGCACCTTTCTTCTAAGGTAGTGTCAAAACATTATTTTCAGAGAGTTAAAGGCACAGCTCTTACAATACATCCAGAGCCTATGCCAAAGATGTATTTACCTCATTAATGAGGGACCCAGCAGGGTGATAAAGCTGGACCAGAGGAACATAGGAGAGACGGATAGATGTCATCAGTGAAAGAAAGGGTGCTGACGTAAGCTCGCTAACTTAGATATGAAACTGAATGTAATGTAATGTCCTACAGGCAATAAAATCATAGCCCTTAGGAGTTGTCTTTTCCAATGGACAGAAATCATCTGCATCTCTACCAGACATAAATCATTTGCAACATCTGCCCGGGTTGCAGGCTCAATCTCTGGTAGGGGGCATACAGGAGGCAGCCCATCAATGATCCTCTCTCATCATTGATGTTTCTATCTCTCTCTCCCTCTCCCTTTCTCTCTGGAAAAAATATGTATGTATATGTATAAACTCATTTGCAACATCAATTTCCTACAAATTAAGATCTAACTTTTCAAGGTCTAGACCATAACTAGTAGTAATAATTATCCAAATCAGGGTGTCAGAGGATTTGGGCTGGCCTATTAGACAGGGCCGTAGTGTGGACTGAAGGGGCACGTAGTCCTCTTTCCAATTAATTTTTTTACCTGCAGCATTAATAATCTGTATTGTAACTACCTGTTATTGTATCTAGCCAACGGAAAGCTTCTTAGGGACAAGAATTTTTTTTCAGTTCACTCTCATAGCTTCTGATCTTATTTCAATACCTAGTACATAGTAGGCATTCAGATAATTATTATTGGATCAATTAAAAGGTTTTCTCTTGCCCTGGTGGGTGTTGCTAAGTGATTAGAGTGTCAGCCTGTGCACTGAAGGGTCATGGGTTCAATTCCCAGTCAAGGGCACATCCCTAGGTTGCAGGTTCCATCCCCAGCCCTAGTCAGGGTGAGCGTGGGAGGCAACCAATCGATGTCTCTGTCTCACATTGATGTTTCTTTCCCTCTCTCTCTCTTTCACAGCTGAGGTTATGAGTGATAAGTTTGGGCAGCGTCACAGCCCAGGTACCTTTCCAATCCCAGCCAAATGTCCCCATGGCCCCTGGCCCCTTAAGCATCTCTTCTGCTTCCCACTGCTGCACAGCCCTAATTGTCACTGTGATGGTCAGACAGGAAAGACAAGATGAAAGCAGCTCATCTCCTTTACTGCCTCTTCATTTAAGAATCATAAAGCATTGAGTCCTTCCCTGTCAAGACCCTGTGGGTTCCCAGTCCCGGCAGGTGGCAGGGAGGCTACAAACCACAGCCCTCTCCAGCTGATGGCCTCACAGCTCCGCGCTGCTGCTGGCACAAGGGCTCGTTCTATTCCTGGATTCCACTCCCCAGGGACAGCTCTCGCTCTCGGAGCTGCAGTACAATGCTGAGCTCTCTAACAGGCTTAGGAGGGGCTGCTTTTCTCCCAGATAATGAATCTATGTAACTTAAATCAAGACTAACTTATGCACTTGAATACTTGCTGCCAACATGGACAAACTGCCCTATTTGTGACTTGTTTTTATTAGCACAGGAGGCACTGATTGGGGGAAGGGACAGTGACAGGCCTAATTTTCAATTATTTGGGGGTCAGGGAGTGGGGATGGGGTGCACTCCAAATACATTCAAGTATTTTGAGGGTTCTGGAAAGGTCTGGAAAAACAGACTTGAAATAGCATGTGTGAGGGTGACTTTGTCACTTTACATAACACCTCTGTCAACCTTGTGGGGACCTTGGAAAGCTTTCAGAAAAACGGAGTCATCTGGGTTTGCACAGAACACACACACACACACACACACACACACAAAGGAGTTTGAGACTTTTTTGCCAATTGGTAAGCTCAGTGAGCTCGGGGTGCTGGCAGAGGTGACTGGGACTGTGAAAGAAGAGAAAGCAGAGGAAGAACAAAAACACAGCAACAAAGGCTTGTCCTAGTATGTTCTTAGAAGCAGAGTGAATCCCTGGAAAATCTAGGAAGTGGGAAAAGCTTGCCATTAGAGCTCCCAGCTTCTTATTCCTGGGCCTTCCCATCCTTCCGGGAACCCCCTTCACGCTGTGGGCTCATTCATCCCCCTCGCTCACCAAAAAAACCACCAAATGGTGTTAGCCACTACCATTTACTGTGAATTGAAAGCTGTGTTCTCCCTCGCAGTAGTGTTCACACTAAGCTTTCTCTCTGAAAAAGGAAGAGGGGGGACATAGAAATGACCCTCCGTCCAGGAACATTTTTAGCATTTTTAAAAATTACACCAGAGCAGTAGGATGAGCCAGAACTATACCAGAAGCATCCAGGACAAACTAGGCCTAAGGTCACCCTGGATATGCGGGGCCTTGTCTTCAGTTTAAGGATTTGTGCAGATCACTGAGCAGGTGGGAGAGGCCTGATTCCTGCCAGAGGAGAGGGAAACGGAAGGAAGTGGAAGGGAGCAAAGAGACTCCCAATTGCACATAATGACGTATGCAGCTATTCTAGGCTGAGATAAAAGGCTTTATTATTCTCACATAATAAGTGATGTAGAGGACGGTGATTTCCAGCAGGATCTGTGGTTCGCCCGTGTCAGGGCTTCTCTGAGAGCTCTTGGTTATTGCAAGAGGGCTGCCAAGGCTCCATCCATCATGTCTCCACAAAATCATGGTCAAAGGCGGAAAGGAGAAGACGTGGCTTTTCATCTCCCTTTCTTTTACCAGGTAGATTATATCTTGCCCGGAATCCCCCCTCCCACCGGCAGAGTTCCCCTCTGGTTTAATTGGCCAATGTTGGGTCACATGACTACAGACAAACCTTGTTTTATTGCACTTCTCAGATACTGCATTGTTTATAAATTGAAAATAAGACCCTCCTCCAGCAAGAAGATGATGACTCACCGAAAGATCAGATGATGGTACGCATTTTTAAGTAATAAAGCAATTTTTATTTAAGGTATATACATCTTTTTTTAGACTTCATGCTATTACAAACTTAATAGACTACAGTATAGTGTAAATATAACTTTTATATGCACTGGGAAACCAAAAATTTGTGAGTCACTTTATTGTGATATTTTATTGTGGTTGTCTGGAGCCAAACCCACAATATCCTTCATATGTCTATATTGCCAGAGTGACAGGGAGGCCGTGAAAGTGAGAACCTACATTTTCTGCCTTTGCGATGGGCAGTGAACTCTGCTGACCCAGAGAAAGGGCGAGAAACGGCTGCTTGGTGGGTAACCACCAGTGTCTACCGCAGACAACCTTCCCAAGGCCTCGTGCTAAGTCGCACTGGGCCTGCCTCGAATATAATCTTAAACTGGGCTCCCAGTGAGGCACGGAGAGTTCCAAAGCTGACAAGGAATCGATACGCCTGATGAGATCCATCCCCGTGTCCCCCCGACTGCCATGGGCCTTGCAGAAATGCCCTGGGCTCCTCAGGCTGTAGCGGGAGGTTGTTGTCCTCCTGAGCCTGACAAAAAGTCAGAGATCTCCAAGTCTGAGCCAGACCTGAAGCTAACTCATTTCATCTTCTCAGCATCTCCATGAAAGAGGAACTCTTGTCAACACCATTTAACAGATGAGCAAAATGAGTTCGAGCAAATTTTGGTAACTTGCTACAGGTCATTAAATCTCCCAACTCCTTACTTAATGCAAACAAAGTAAGGTTTTACAAGTCATTGGCAATTTTGTTAGTAAATTTAGTATTAGTAATTACTATTGGAGTTATTACTTACTCCTTATTCCCAAATCCTTAAGGTTCTATGTGCTTTCTTCTTTCCTCTTTCCTGTGTCCATTTCCCCCTCAGTCACTATGCATCAGTGACAAAGGGGTTATTTCCATTTCTTGACGGTCCCAAGTTCTGTTCTGCCTCAGGACCTTTGCACTTGCTATTTCCTCGTCCTGAAATGCTTCAGATCCAGCTCCTCCATTTTCAAGTTTTATCTCAAAAAAGCTTTTCCTAGCCATCCTAATTAAAATGCCCCCTTATTTTCTGTAACAGCATCCTAATTATTTCCTTCACTGGGTTTATCACTGACATTGTGGGGTGTTTTGTTTTATTTTGTTTTAAACTCTCTCCTCCAACCCCTACCAAGGCTTCTCTAAGGTCAGAGACTTTGTTCTTGATTTTGTCCCCTTTTGGCTAGAATGATGTCCAACACATAGCAGGTACTCAATATATTTTCTGAATGCTTAAATGGTTTTAAAAGTTGAAACCCAAATCTAAGTCTGAGTCTGAGTAGCTCAAAAACCTGTCTACAACCACAGTGAAGCACAATTAGAAAACATTGGCCCTAGCCCATTTGGCTCAGTGGATAGAGTGTCGGCCTACAGACTAAAGAGTTCCGGGTTCCATTCCAGTCAGGGGCATGTACCTCGGTCGGGTTGCAGGCTCCTCCTCAGCCCGGGCCCTGGTCAGAACATGTACAGGAGGCAACCAATCGATGTGTTTCTCTCACATCGATATTTCTCTCTGTCTTTCCCTTTCTCTTCCACTCTCCCTAAAAATCAAAGGAAAAATATCCTTGGGTGAGGATTTAAAAAGAAGAAGAAAACAAAAACATTGGTCTGTTCCAACACCTCATTTTAAAGATAGGAAAGTAAGGCCAAGAGTTTTTGTTTCTTTAGCCCCTAAGATTCTAAAGCAAATTAGTAGCAGATTTCAGGAAAGAACATCGGAATGGGGGACTGAAGATTCCATTTACAAGCCAAATAGCCTATAAGAGGCCATGTGAGCCACCTAGCCTCGGTTTTCTCCTCTGTGAGCCTAGCTAAGAGTAATTTTGAGGTTGACATGAGATCAAGAAGGCAAAAGAGTTAACATGGTGCCTAGCTCACAGTAGGTGCTCAGGAAAAGATGGCTTCACTTGAGTCCCAGGCGAGTGCCCTTCCAGGCCACATGTGCACAACATGAAGATGCAGCCTCTCGGCAGACAGTGATATAACTGGGCGTTTTTGCACTAGTTTCCTGCGGCAGCTCCAGAGGACCCGGCAGTCAGTGAGTGGGGCCCTGACAGCTCCTTTGTGAGCCTCTGGTTCAGAGCTCGGGTGCAGTCCTCTGTCCTGGGGCCCTGGCCAGCCCGCGAAGGCTAAATGGAATCTACCCTGCACTGAAGCATTGATGGGAAGCACGAGAGACAGAACTTGCCCCCAGTAACCACCAGGGAGTCTGTGGGCAGACAAAGGGCTGTGAAGGGAAAGAGGAAGTGGAAGCAGGTGCATCAGCTTGCTTCATGGGCACCCCAGACTGGGGGCCCTTTGACTTCCACAGTAGGGTGGCCATTAGGTGCCAGCCATGGTGGGGAGAAGCAACTGGAGCTTGCAAACTCTCCTCTGTATTAACAGGGAATTGGAGTCACCAGTTCAGGCCCTCAGGTCACAAAGACCTGGGTTCAAATTCTGACTCTGCCCCTTAGCAGCTGTGCTACTGACATACATAACCTTATCTTCCCTGAATCTCAGTTTCCTCATCTATGAAATAGGGATAACAATACCCATAGCAGCAAGTTGTGAGGTTCAAAGGGATAATGCATGGGATGCTCCCTCAGAGTTCCTGACATGAACCTGGGTTCGATAAGGTAAGCAATTAATGTCAATTTAGATGGCCCTGGGCAGTGGAAATTGATAAAGTGAAAGAGTGAGTGAGGGGGTACAGAGCTCAAAGGCAGTTTCTTTTGCTTTCTCCGCTTGTCCTTTATCATTTTGCAACCAAGAAGGCAGGTGAGATGCACCTGCCCTCAGCCGTGGGGCCACCCATTTCAGGACAACCTCAGGCTACAGCGTTGGAGCCTTCATCTTCCACAGAAAGCAAACTTTCCCATTTCAGGCTACACAAGTGGAGCAGGAGAAGGCCCTGCAGCATGTGCTGGCTACATGTTTCGACAGAGGCCAGCACAGCAGGACTTCTAGTAATGCGATCAGTAGCCTGAGGAAGAGAACTGAGAAAGCGCGTCTGGATTTACCCCGCCTGACCTGGTCCAGGGAGCAGTGAAGGCACAGCCACGGGAAACGAGGCCTCCTACATGTTGGAGCGAGTCCACCCCGCTAGGAACTATTATTAGTAGCATATGAATAGATGCTCTGACGTTCAGGGAAGGTTACAGAGCACGCCAAGCTGCCTGCCCCGCGGCTCACAGGCTCAGAGGAGGCAAGAGAAGGCCCAAAAGGCAGAAAACCCGGTGACTGGGGAGGGGTTCTTGTGGGCGAGGCAGGGGGATTTTTTCAGGGCTGTGCTGGAAATGAGAGAGACAGACTTGGCACCCACTGTCTGGCCGCCAATCTCATTGGAAATCTGTGGCGAGATGGTAGAAGACAAGTGACGGTCAACTGCAGGTGCTACCTCTCCCTTCTTGGAGGCGTGAGGGAAGAGCTAATGGGTGTCGCTGTAACTAAGGTTAGGCCAGGACAGACTGCTAATATTCCTCAGGCTACTGCCTCTGTCTTACTTTTAGAAACACAACTCTCTAAGTCAGCAGGGAGCTCTTAGAAATAGGATTCCTTGGGTGATAGCTCCAGACAACCTACCCCAAACTCCATGGCCATAGCTGTGTTCGCACGGCAGAGCTCTGGCCAATGAGTTGAAAGCAGAAGCCACTAAACTCAGTATGATTTTAATGTTAATTATATTTTATTAATATAAAATTTGGTCATTCATACATGGGATTTATCATAATCTCCAAATATCAAATGTTTGTTTTTCTGTACTCTAAAAGAACTTGAGGGTTTATGTAACATACCAAAAACAGGATTTCAATAAAATGAGAATGAAAACAGACAAAGTTGGATTAAGGGGAAAAAGAAAGCAAATGTTCTGACCACCAGAGGGAATCATAATAATTGCTTTACTAGAGTATAAAATTATATTTAAAATTTTGGGCGACACAGCAGCAGATACAAACCATCATGAGAAGCAGATTTATTCTTTGTTATGGGGTGGGGCCACAACATTAGTAACAAAGAAACAGAATTTCCAGAGGATGAGGCCCAGAAATCAGGATTTTAAAAAGATTTCCAGGTGATTCTAATGTGCAGCCAAGGTTAAGAACCACTGACTTAGGCCAGTGGTAGGCAAACTGGGGCTCACGAGCCACATGCGGCTCTTTGGCCCCTTGAGTGTGGCTCTTCCACAAAATACCGACTTCTGCGCATGGGCCACAAAGTTTCAATTATCTGTACGTGCGCGCCCGCACGTGGTATTTTGTGGAAGAGCCACACTCAAGGGGCCACAGAGCCGCATGTGGCTCGCCAGCTGCAGTTTGCCTACCACTGACTTAGACTATATAAAGGAGTAAATAAATACCACATTCTTCAATTCTCTCTCCTGAATCTCAT
This sequence comes from Myotis yumanensis, assembly GCF_028538775.1. Classification (NCBI taxonomy): domain Eukaryota; kingdom Metazoa; phylum Chordata; class Mammalia; order Chiroptera; family Vespertilionidae; genus Myotis; species Myotis yumanensis. The sequence continues at coordinate 125,040,169 of NW_027223754.1, read as the reverse complement.
TTCTATTCAATGGGGCTCTTTGCAGGAATGCTTAGGCATGCAGTAGTTAAGGGAGTCAGACATCTGGATTTGAATGTGGGCTCCATCACGTCTGAGCCGCCTGACCTTAGGTAGGTTAATTAGGCATAAAATGAAGATGATTATTAATTTGTATGTTTGGGGTGAGGATTAAATTATGTACATGAAGCTCTTACTACAATAACTGACACAGGGTAAGCACTTACTAACGTTAGCTGTTGGTTATTAGTAGTAGCATATTCTTGGATCATATATATATCTATATAGATATACACACAGATGCACACACTTTGAAAAACACATGGGTGAATGGTGGAGTACACATTCCTTTATGAAAATCAAAGTGCCCAGCTGGTGTTCCTGCTTAGATGGAAGGCTGCTTCAGGTTCACATAAGGGAAAGATACAGGAGAATCTGCCCTAGTTTCACCAAAACACCCCATTCTCTGTTAGAAAACGGTATGTTGACCCCATTGACAACTTCCCAAAGCAATGCCCTCTTTATGACAATTAGTTTCATTACTTGGTATTAATTTACTTGATTAGATATAAAGCAAACAGACTCTAAGTTACCCAACTCTAATTACCGAAACAAAACAAAACAAAACCTTGCATAGATAATCCATGTATTGCATAATAAAGAATTTGATTGGCCTTTGTCCCTGCTTCTTGGGAGGAAGACTCTAAGTCCTAGGAATTCCCCAGGTAATAGGAATGTCTTTGTTATTCATGAGCCTCTTGGGTCACACCTGAGTTTAAACTAAAAAACGAGATAATTGAGAAGAGGAGGGCTGGAAGTTGATGTAATCATGTGGCTAATGATTCAAGGAGTCATGCCTACAGAATGAAACCCCAATAAAAACTCTGGACACCAAAGCTGGGAGGAACTTCCTGGTTGGTGAACACATTGATGTGCAGATTATAGGCTCAAGTTAAACCCATACTTAAGATAATGGAACATTATGAGCATTTTTATTAATGGTTACAAACCACAAGGTAAATGATCATTAATCATTACAGATTATACTAGTTATTTTCTTGTTCATTTATTTCATTACCTTACATGTTTTTCTCTCCCCTTTTTTCTGGTAACAGACTCAGCTCATCTTCCATTCCCCTGTCACAAGAATGGATATGAGGCCAGGCCAGTCCAATCATAGCACTTGCTTTAGTTAGGGTAGGTCAACCACTATAACAAATCAGCCTTGGAATGTATAATGGCTCAAACACAATAGAAGTTTATCTCTTGCTCACATAAATAGTCCAAAGAAGTCAGGATGGAATTGGGGAGGGAGGTGGTCTTACTCCTCATGGTCATTCAGGGATCAGCTGTCAGTGGTTTCTTAACACATGTTTCCAGGACATTCTGGGCATTACTATCTATTGATAGATGGAGACCAAGGAGTGAGGAAAGCCCATCTGTCTCATAACCTCCAGGGCCCAGGAGTAACACATGTCCCTTGTGCTGACATTGCTGTGATAAAAACGATTTACATGGTCTTATCTGGATGCAGGTGGGGCTGGGAAATGTAGTCCATGTCTGGAGTGCTGCTTCACGATAGAGCTCTATAACGTGGGGGACTCTAGCCATCAGAGATTGGTTAAAGGGTAGACCCATGAGAGGATCCTAACTGGACCAGTCAAAGAATAGCTAAGGAGTTGATATTTTAAAGCTTAACGGAAGGAAGGATGTAAATTTGGGCTTTTATAGCCATCTTCTCTGCTATGAGGTGAAGGTGTCTGCAAAATGAAGCCAGGCAGAGAGGGAGAATGGGAGAGAGGCAGAGAAACAGAGAAAGGGAATTAGGAAGTGAGTGAGTCCTAGTGGCCTCTACTTCCAGTTCTGGAGCCTGATGCCTGGGTGTCCTTTTTCCTTCATTGATGCTCTGAGCCCCACTCGCCTTGCCGCTGTATAAGCCATTGAAGTCCCTTCTTTGCAAGGGTTAAAATTGGATTTCTGTCACTTACATCATCCTTTGAGCCTCAGCTATTTGCCAGAAGCTACAAAAAGCATTTTACATATATTTTCAAATGGATTATTAAAATCAGAGATATCATTGGTTCTATTTTATAGATGAAAAAAATATTCAGAAAGGTGAAGTAACTAGAAAAGCAGGGACTAAAATCTAGATCTAGGACAAGAATTGATGAACTTTTTCTGTAAAGGGCCAGGGAGTCAGTATTTTAGGCTTTACGGGACATATGATCTCTCTCGCAAGGACTCAACTATGTCCTTGTAACACAAAAGCAGACAGGGAAAATAGTGAACGGATGGGTAGGTCTGGGTTCCAGTAAAACTTCTCAAGTCAGGTGGTAGGCTGGATTTGGCCTGTAGGTGAGAGCTTGCTGACCCCTACTCTGGAAATAAACAATGCTAACCTAACGTCAAGAGAACTGGTTTTGTCCATAAACTAAACTGTTGATCTTGAACAAATTACTTGATGTCTGAGATTTACTGAGATCTATTGATGCCAATTCCCTTATTTGTGTCAATACCCTGATCAGCCATTTTTATTCTACTGTTATACTATTATTTATTCTATTATTACTTATTCTGTTGTCCAGTGTAAATGTCTGCATGCATAATAATTCATAATTAATTCATAATGGTTCCATTTTTAAGTTGGAGCTCAATGGAGAACTACAAATATATTTTTAACTTTGCCTTCCTATTACAGAGTATACAAAACATGAAATCTTCTTTTATCTTTATGTCCTCAGTTCATGGAGGGCATCTGTCATTCTGTGATTCACTCCTTCAGCTGTCCCTGAGATGTGGCGGGACCCCAGGGGCCCCCACACTGCATGGCCTCCGACTGTGTGCTATGAAGTCGGTCAGCCTGTTTCTCTGGCAGCATTGCCCCTCCCCTCGGCTGTCTGCTGTCATTTCTCGCTGCTGCTAATCTGCTCCCTAGTGAATACTCAGTTGCTTAGATCAGGGTCCAAGAATGTGTCCTTGTCTGTCCCCGCTTCGAGTAAAGTGCAACTATGTCCCTAGAGACCCTTCCCTTGGACTTCAATGTTAAGATCTAGGTGCTGGGTGGTTGGCATTCCTAAAATATGATCCGGGAGAAGCAGGACATTATTGAAATGCCTGCCTGTTTATCTATTTAGGAAAAATATGACACTCAAGTCATAAGACTAATTTTACAAACAGCTTTCTCCTTAAGCCATTAGACTCCCAGAAATCTATGGCACCTGAAAAGTTTCCATGAACCCTGAAAGCCAGTTAGAAGAGAGACTAACCAAGCTGGAGCCTGCACTCCTCACCCTCAGTGAGGGCACGGAGTCCCCTCAGGGCTGTGGGAAAGCCCCGCTCGCCTCACACTTGCGTGTTGTCAGCAAGATCAAAATGAGCATCAACTCTCTTGGGGGGTATTTAGAAATAGAGATCTGAGGGTTAGAATGAGTCAAGGAAGGTGAAGTAGTAACTGTGTATGGGGGCTCTCCCTCCCTGATAAAGGGTGGGGAGCTGACAGGCAAGCTGTGTTTAGTAAAGGACTGTATTTTAGGCCTTGAGGTCCACACATATATCTTTGTTTCATTTTCTTCTTCATTTTACTTTTGTTCTGTGTGTGTTTTTTTAAACAAAACAAAACAACAACCCTTTAAAATGGTAGAAACTATTATTAGCTCATGGGCTGCACAAAAACAGGCCAGATTTGGTCCACAGGCTGTAGTTTGCTGAGCCATCTCAGGGCCCTGAGACACAAATCCCGGCTTCGCCACTGTGAGCTGTATGACCAGGGAAGAATAAATTTAGCTTTCTAAGCCTCCATTTCATCTCCTATAATGTGCGAACACCACAGGTGTTGGCCTGGATGGTTTATTCCAGTGCCTGGCACAGAGTGGCATTCGGGCCAGGAATAGTGACTGGCACTGCTATTTCTTGAATCATCATAGAACCTCTGTTTTATTGTGGATAACAGGATGTTATCCAGCCTTCAAAAGAATGAAATTCTGACACATGCTGCAACATGGATGAACTCTATGGACATTATGCTCAGTGAAATAAGCCAGACACAAAAACACAAATGCTGTATGATTCCACTTGTAAGAGGAACTCAAATTCATAGAGACAAAGATAAAAGGGTGGTTACCAGGGGCGGCGGGGAGGGAACTGGGGAGTTAGTGTTTAAGGGGCACAGAGTTTCAGTTTTGCAGGATGAAAAGAGTTTCCTAATCATGGCCCCCAAACACAAAAGAAGAGTGTTGCTGGCAATTCAAATATGCCGAAGAGTAGCCATAAAGTGTATTAGGTATAGGAAAATAGATAGCATACATAGGGTTTGGTACTATCCATGGTTTCGGGCATCCACTGAGGGTCTTGGAGCATATCTCTCACAGATAAAACCATGTGTGGGCGGGTGTTCTTGGGAGTGGGTACAGTAAGTGCAAAGGCCCTGAGGTTGGGAGTGTGCCTGAGTTATCAGTGGGCTAGAGCAAAAGAGTAGCAAGAGCTGAACTATATTTTAACAGATTCACTCTGGCCACAATGTTGAGAGAAGAGCATGGGGGCCAAAGGTGGACTTTAGGAAACCAGTCAGGAGGCTAGCTCAATTGTCCAGGCTGGGAATGATGGAGTGCACAAGGGTGAAAACAAAGAGGAGAACTGGTTTTACTATGGTTATATTATGGGATTCAGCCAGCAGGATTTTCTGAAGGATTGGATTTTGGGTGTGAGAGGAATAGAGGAGTCAAGGATTGCTCCCAGGATTGGGACATGAACCAAAACTCCCATGGCCATGTCCGTGTTAATTATCTCATTTCCATCTCATAATCAAGGCCTCATGGCGGTTGCAATCCCGGGGCTCAGGCTTGGGAGCTGCCAGGCCTGGGTTAGGTTCCTGTCTCTGGTCCTCATTAGCAGGGTGGCCAAGGCCCTCACCGTCTTTGAGCCTCAGGGTCCCCATCTGTAAAATGGAGATGCTGATGCTCAATAGATTAGCTATTGTGAGGACTGCGGTACCTGGTACACAGGAATTGGTCAGTAGTGGTAGCAGCTGTTATCTTATCAGCACAACCGGAACTAGAGCAGGTCCCTCAGCCCCAATCCTGCGCTCTCTCCCATGTTCTTTTTCTTGATTTCTGGACAAGTGATCATTCTTGGGAATAGCATTCCATTTCCAAACATTCTTCTTATTCTAGATCTCATTGAAGAAAAGTGTGCACCTACCAGGGGCTGGGGGGGTAGGGGGTCAGTTCTGGAGTTAGGGCACGGCCGTGTGTGCTTGAGGGTGGGGGAGGCCTTTCTTGGGTGACTTTGATCCGGTGTTGCCCGTCCCATGCAGGAACAGTGCGCTCTACCCTAGACCCTTCTTCCCTGACCAGACATTGCAAAGTTTATCAAGCACTGATTTACTCTGACCATAGATTACCTAGAGCTGTGGTTCTCAACCTTCTGGCCCTTTAAATACAGTTCCTCATGTTGTGACCCAACCATAAAATTATTTTCGTTGCTGCTTCAAAACTGTAATGTTGCTACTGTTATGAATCGTAATGTAAATATCTGATATGCAGGATGGTCTTAGGCGACCCCTGTGAAAGGGTCGTTTGACCGCCAAAGGGGTCGCGACCCACAGGTTGAGAAACGCTGACCTAGAGTAACAGAAGAGAGCCATTTTCTCCCTCTCTTCCCATAATTTAGTACATAGACAAGGAGACGGGACCGTCACACAGTGGGCCGCGTGGGGCTTGGCGGAGGGGCAGCAGGCCTAACAGAAAGAGCACTGCCCTGGGAGTCTCAATACCTGGGCTCACCACGGGCTGTGCTGTGCATCACAAATCACAGCCTCTCTGAGCTGCGGGCTCTTTGACCATAAAACAAGACTAACGGTGTCCTCCCCACACCTCATGGGGGATCAACTTAGAGAAAGTGGGTGGATGTGAGATGTCATAGGTCATGAATGACAATATTTATTAATTCAAATGCATAGCCATAATTTCACTCATCTTGTGCTACATCCCAAATCATAGTCCCTGCACTTGTTTCATTAGGATTACCTGGGGGCTTAATAAAATGCAGAATTCTGGGGCCCAGTCCAGGGAGCCTCCTCCCCGCCAAGCCATTCTTAAACGCTTAGACCCACTGGAACAGGAGCTAACTTTGAAAGTATAGAAAAAGGAATAAAAATAAGTGCCCATAGTTTCTTGGCATTCAGAGATGTGCTGCACTATAGTATAAGTGATGGAGCTTATTCGTCGCATTTGAATCTTCCCAGTAGGTGGTACATAGAGTTCCACTAAAAATAGCTGACTGAGGCACTGGTCAGAATTTTAAACAGGCAATGTGATTGTTGCATGCTTCCCTTCTGAAGGGACATTTTTAATGTAGAGTCATTTTCTAAAGATGAATTTCCGGTGTTTTTTTCCATGCTTCTATGCCCCCAGCACATTCAACCTTGGCTTTCCTTGGTACTTTGTTAAGTGCCACAAAACCAAGGACTCACTGCTTTATGCCCGCATTTCAGCACTGGCTCTTCTCCCACAGCCGGGCCATCATGCGCCAGAGTAGTGATCGTACCTGCACATTGATCCAGGCCTGTGCCCAGAGGACGGACGGCCTGTGCTGGGGGAAGTAGGCCCTTGTTGACATTGACTCAGCAGGACCTACATGCTTCCAAAACCCAGATGGGCACTGAGAGTTTATAAGCCCTCCGTCTACAATCTTTTCACCAGATAATAGGCCCCTCAAGTCAGCGGCCAATCCCAAAGCTGTCAGCGGGGCATTTCTCCATCCACTCAGGACACACAGATGCTCCAGAGTCCATTTGGAATAAACTGAACACGCAGCAGAGGAAGAGGGCAGGAAGGCCGGTAAGGATGACCAGCAGCTCCTTTGCTTCTGGAAACTTGTGGTTGGATGTGAGAAAACCGGAAACTTCTCAGCAAGGACACCGCACATGCACACACGCAGGTGCGGAGGCAGCACGAGGCTGCCCTGATCGTTGGGCATTTCATTGGACAGCCTCGTGCTGCCTCCGCACCTGCGTGTGTGCATGTGCGGTGTCCTTGCTGAGAAGTTTCCGGTTTTCTCACATCCAACCACAGGATGTGAGAAAGTATAGAAAAAGGAATAAAAATAAGTGCCCATAGTTAATGAGGTGGAACAGGCAGCTGCATGCCAGAGCAGAGCCCAGCGCCTGGGGAAACCTCGGGAAGCTAACACCCTTCACTCCGGAGACACAGAAACCTCGAGGAAGGTATGGAACACATGCTTGGGTTGAAGTTATCTAGATATCTGGGGGCTGCAATGCCCCAAAGAACAGCTGGTTTACATCTGTTTTTGTTATTATTTTCAAATTCCCCAGCCTGTATTGTCTCCCCAACTGGAATGTCTTTCTCCTCTTTATCTGTTTTACCCATTCTCCTCAGGGCTCACCTCCTCCAGGCTGTCTTCCCAGGTCACCAGAAACCTCATTGTCCTCCCACAGCTCCAAGAGCTTCCAGTCGTCGTCATCCTGACAGTATTCTGTGCATGTGACTCTTACATTCCCAACTAGAGGCCATGGCAGGCACCATGCCTGGGTGTCCTTGGTCCTGGCCCCTCACAACCTAGCATGAAGTTCAGCCATAGCGGGTGCCTGCTCGGTGCTTGCTGACTCATTAGCATGGGCTGGGACGTGAAAACAGTCTGTAAAAGACAAATTGGGTAATACAAGAGGCTTTTGAAAACAAGATGCTACCTGAATGAATGATGAGAAACAAACTTTGGCAAAACAAGCTCATTAGGATTATTCCATCATTCCGCACCTAACAGAATGAGAGAGAAGAGCAAAATGAAAGTCGCCAGTGACATCAGCTTTGGCAGTGCCTAATGGAAAGTCACCCTGCCAGAGCCCTGCTCCCTCGTTCAATCTGGGAATGCTTTCCATTAACGTTATTAACCCGTCTCAGCGGCTGGGGCAGAGCCAGCTGCGCCAACTGTGCTCGGTTCCAATTGCTGAATCATCTTCAGTCTCTTTTGCCCTTCCTAACACCTTCAAGAATTAGAAGAAGTAAAGGAAGGGGATAGAAGCACCAAGGACTATCAACTTGAGCAAATCCTTACTAGGAAGCAGTTTGGCCTGTGCCTTCCATCCCCGAGAACTCTTTCCATTAAAAACATTTCCCCACTACAGCTATGTTCTAGACTTCTCATTGTATCCTCAGCCCAAAGAAAAATTCTCAGCTCTTCATCCCCAAACACATACTGTGAGCGATTTCCTTCCAAGAGCAGAAAATCATTCTTTTCCGTGTACAGCTTGATTGCTTGGCATCAACCAAGAAACCCAGTATGATTCTGACCTGAAAGCAGACTGGGAGGTCAGAGAAGGCTTTCCTTGCTGTCCGCTGGACTCAGCACCGTCAAAAGACGCAAAAAGACCCTAGGACTGAAGATGGAAGAAAATACTGAGGAGGGAGTGAAAGTCAGACACAACCAAGAAGTAGGCACATTCAATCTCTGAGCTGGAAAATTGGAGCCAAGGGAATTCTGTTAATAGGAGAAGCTCAGCAAACCTATTCTCAAGGCTGGGTAGGGGCAGGTTGCAAAAAAGGCTACACTGCCCTCTATTGGGGGCCTATTGGCACACAGCTACAGGCTTTTCATTCATGATCTGAATTAGTCATTGCACAACCCTTGGGAGGTGTTATTATCTGGAAAAAAAACAAAACCACAAATTGAGATCAGAGATATCAAGCAACTTGCCCAAGGTCATGCAACTAAAACATGGCACAAGCAAGAATGCTAAACCAGAGATAAATGACTTTGAAGTTTATTTTTTTTGCCATTTATCTTTATCATTAATTTTTCCTTCTTGGATTCAGATAGCTTCATGCTCTGAGAGTGTGCCCGCGGCTCTCTTGAGTGTGGTGGCTCCCAAAGCCAGCTGCAGATTAGAATCACCTGGAGACATGCTCTACCCTGCCAAGAACTCAAGCCCTACCTCCAGAAATTCTGGTTTAATTGCTCTGGGGTGGATCCTAGCTCAAGTAAGTTTTTAAAGTTCTCCAGGTGATTCTAATATATGGCCAGAGCAGAGAGTTCCTGCTCTAGCTGCAGAAGAGATGGAGGCAGAAACAGGTGGGCCCCTCACACCTAAGAAGCAGCATTTAATTGTGAGCAAGTCTGGAGGGCCTCACTAAAGGGAAGTCACTTTGGAAGGATGTAGGCTCAACAGTGGAATGTTACAGTTATGTTTGGTGATGTGGTGGTAGGGTGAATAATAGCCGCCCGCAAAGAGCGCCATGCTCTAATCCCTGGAACCTATAAATATGTTACCTTACATAAAAAAAGGGACTTTGTAGAAGTGATTAAGTTAAAGATCTTGGGTTGAGAGATTATCCTGAATTATCTGGGTGGCCCTGATACAGTCACAATGGTCCCGTAAGGAAGGCAGGTCAGAGAAGAGAAAAGTCAGAGTCAGAGGAGGAGGGGTGATAACAGCTGCAGAGGTTGGAATGGTGTGAGGAAGGGATCCAAGGATGTGGCAGCATCTAGACCAGGGTTCTTCAAACTATGGCCCGCGGGCCACATACAAATACAAATATTGTATTTGTTCCCATTTTGTTTTTTTACTTCAAAAATAAGATATGTGCAGTGTGCATAGGAATTTGCTCACAGTTTTTTTTTAAACTATAGTCCGGCCCTCCAACGGTCTGAGGGACAGTGAACTGGCCCCCTGTTTAAAAAGTTTGAGGAGCCCTGATCTAGACACTGAAGAAGGTAGGGGAAACAATACCCTCCCACACAGCCTCCAGAAGGAATAGCCCTGTCAACACCTTGACTTTAGCCCAGTGAGACTGATTTTGGACTTCCAACCTTCAGATCTACAAAAACAAGTAAATTTGCATTGTTTTTAGCCACTAGGTTTATGGTCATTTGTTACAGCAACAAGAGAAACTAATACAGATGTTGTGTAACTGACTTCACTTGTCTAAGGCTTGGGTTCCTCGTCTCTAAAATAGGATCATGGTATTTACTTCAGTATGGTGCTTGTGAGGAGTAAATGCATTACTTATAAACAAATTGCTTGGTACAGTGGCTAGCATGCAGTAAATAAATAAACAGGGCTCACTATTATGATCATAGAAGGAGTTCTCAAGTGGCGGGAAGTGGATTCATGAAAGAAGATGTGAGGAGAGAGAGCCTTTTAGCTGTACCCAAATATATTTCTATAGGACAAGGGACTGAGTGAATGGAAAGTAAATTAGCAAAAGCTGGTGCAGAAGAGCAGTGGAAGCAGGATTTCTCAGCTAGCTGGCCTTTGGGATGTTTGCACCTGCCTGTTCTGAACATCTCATCGTGTTCCTAACACTACTGCGTTCACACCCCCTGGAACTCAGCTCCTTCCTTGTAAGAATTCACACAGGATAAGAGAAAAGGAATCAGAATCACTGAGACACCTTAAAAGGCCCAGAAATACAGGTTCTTCGTTATTTCAATCACAGTCCAAATATAGCCAACCGGTCAATTTCTTAGTTTACGGACAATTCCAGGTTCTTAAACCCTCCCAAGAATAAACATTGTTTTCTCCCTGTTCAGTTTTGGCTGAATTATGAAAACTACTGTGTACTCTACCACTCACTAGACTTGTGGTTGTGGGAAAATTACTCTGTTCTTCAGTGTCCTCATCTATGATGACAAGGGTAACACCTACCTGTAAGGTTGTTATGAGCATTAAATGCAAAGGGCAGAGTAAGTGCCAGGCACACTTTCAAGTGCTCAGCAAATTAGCTACTAATGTTACCAGGATTGGTTTGATCCTGGGAAAAGAGGGACAATAGGTGAAGGAAACCACCCACTTACAAGACCTGATATAAAAGACAGTAATTTTCAATATCCTTTGATGGTTTTATTCCATTTCTTTTAAGGCGCTGCAAAAAAAAGTTGTCCAAAATAGGAGCTAGATATAGTCACTATTCACTCAGCTAATATTTACTGAGTGCCTACTGTGTACCAGGCACTTTTCTAGGAACTGGGAACCTACATATAAACAAGATCTGCTTCCTATCCTCAAGGAATGTCCAGTCTATCGGTGGAAAGAAACATGGTGGATTTTTATTATAAGACAACAAGATACACGCTACAGTTGGGGGAGTAAGGAGGTAAAGATGTACACAGGAAAGACCTAAACCTAGGTCTGGAGGAGGGGTCATGAGGGAGGGCTTCCTAGAGAAAGTAACATCTAAGCTGGCTGAGTGGGTGCTTCCCAGGTGAATGGAGAGGGATGTGGAGAGCTTTAGAGGGGACCATATCTTCTGAAGGCTTGAGTCAAGAGCAAGCAGTGTTTTTAGGGACTACAAAGAGTCAACGTGAGCATGATATGTGGGGCCAGGCCAGGAAGGGAGTGGGAGGAGAGATTTGGCTGAAGATCTAAGCGTCATTCAGAGCACACGGTGACAAGATATATGATAAGGAGTTTGAATTTTAGCTTGAGGACAGCGAAAGGCTGTTGAAAAACTGTAAGCAGGACAATTTCGTAATAAGTTTTGAACTTTAGAAAGATCACTCTCAGGGGAACAGTCAAAGAAGGTCAAGATGAAAGTCAAAAGACAAACTGGAAAGCTATCGACATATTTCTGTTAGAAGGTAATGGATGATGAGCCAGGGTACTGTCAGTGGGGATATCGGGGACATAGATGAAGGATATTAGGGCAATGGAACTGCAGGTTGTGTGGTGGGATCAGGGAAAGGGAGGAAACCTGACTTTCAAGTTTTTGATTTAGGTGAATGGCGGTTCCATTTCTAAGTCAGGAAATATAGGAACCAGCAGTTGGAGTGGCAACTGGTGAGCTTAACTTTAGACACGGCGATCTAAACACGTTGCAGGACCACGGAATCTTCGAGTGGTAACACACGGTTGGCAGTTAGACGTGAGTCTGGAGTTTAAGAGCGAGATCTGGGATGAAGACAGATTTGAAAATCATCAGCCCAAAGTGGTCTACTCGAAACCAGGGAGAGTGGAGAGTGGGCAGAGAGTAGTCCATGACCTAATGTCAGAGAGAGAGGAAGAAAGAACAGTCGGAAAAAGGGAGACTGAGGCTAAACACTCCAAGAGGAGAAGGCCAGGGCAAGGGTGGTGTCCTGGAAGTTCAGAAAGTGAGTGCTTCCAAGGTAGGAGGGGTTTACGGTGCTGAGTGCCTCAATGAGGTCAAAGGACACCAGGATATGGACTTGACAAGATGAAGGCCACTACCAACTTTGGCAAAAGCGGCTTCAGTAGAGTGATGGGGGTGAAAAAGCCTGGTGGGTGTGGGCAAGAAGTAGAAGACAAGCAAGGGGAGAGAGCAAACAGGGACTCTTTCAACATGGAAACATGACATTCTCTTGCAGGAACTTTGAGATAAGGCAGAGAGATAAGGCAGTAATTGGAGGGTAGCAGGAGGTAGACATTATTGTTTTTAACATATTAAAAACTTGAGGATATTGAAATGCTGCTGATAAGGAAGAAGGGGAGAAAGGAATAATTGAAAGTACCCTGGATGTCCATTATCTTAGGAACCTAACCCTATATTTCCCCTAAAAGCAGTGGTTCAGGATCCACTAACTCAGTGTTTACAATGACTTTATAAAGAATAACTGTTGCAAACAATGAGAACAGACTCTATAAGAGAGAAGAAGAACCAGAAATATGTCTCAGAAACGGACTGGGGGGCATGCTTTTGGGTTATGGATTGGTCATCTAGAGCCCCTCATCTTGTCATCCAATAAGTTTATCCAATAGATAAAATATTTCTTTCAAATAAAAACACAGGGAGATAGCTGTCCACTGGGCTTCACTCTGAACAGCAGCCCTGGTGTATGAGGAGTGGGAGGGTGGGTGGCAGGAGGGGAGTGATATCAATAAGGGGTCATTCAAACTAAGATGTAGGGAAAGAAAGAGAGGTCTTTTCTAGTTCTTTCTCTACATTGTGCAGTTTATCCAGTTAAAGGGGCCTTTTTCTGAGGATTTCCCAGGGAGTCTCAGATTTTACATTCCTGCCTCTTCTGGTGACCCAAACTTTTGTTTAACCCTCTATTTTGAAACGGCAGTTTAATCTTTACTTTACCCCTACCTGGATTGAGGAGGAAGTTAATTACAGACAACTGAAGCTTGGCACTACACACTAATCTCGTTTTTATTAACTCATCTCAGCAGTTGAAAGCATTGAAAAAATATTATAAAAACACTAGGTGCCCAGTGCACTAATTCATGCACCTTAAAAGGAACTGTGGGCCTTGAGGCTGCAGTGGGCACAGGGGCGGGTCTCGGCCTATTCTCCATGCCCCGCCTGGCCCCTCCTGCCATGGCCCCTGGTCCCCTGTCTGCCGGCAGCCCCCGCCACCACCACTCCCACACGCTGATGGCACCAGCCCCACTCACACCCACTGACAGCACAGAGCGATTGGGGCCAGCACCAGCAGCGGGTGCGAGTGGCAGCTGCTGCCCCAATTGCCCCTCAGGAGCAGGGGGAGGTGGAGAAGCCCTCAGGGGCAATCAGGGCTGGCAGCCGTCGCTCGCACCCACTGATGGCGCCAAGTGATCAGGACTGGCACCGGCCACCAGCAGCAGGTACAAGTGGCAGCTCTGGCACCAGCAACAGGTGCGAGCACCCAGCAGGACCGCAGCGCAGGAGCAAAGAATTTTTAGTAACCACCAGAGGCTCGCCCCCATGACAGCGATTGGCACCCCGCCTTGGTCTGTTGCCCCCACTCACCTGCTCCACCATCCCACAGTAGCCAATGCCCACCATGTTCTGCACTCTGCCACCTGCTGCTGACACCCGCTATGTTCCACATGTGACCCCTAGTGGTCAGCTCATGTCATAGCGACCATTTGTTCACTTGTTTTGCTGTTTGGTCTATTTGCATATTAGGGTTTTATATATATAGACTAGTAGCCCGGTGCATGAAATTCGTGCACTGGGGTAGGGGGGGAAAGGGGCCCCTGAGTCTGGCCTTCACCCCTCAGGGAATGTCCAACTACCTGTTTGTGCCCACACTTTTAAGAGATAACAGCTCCATTGTTGTTTCTTTCTTATGCTTAAAACCATTGGAATTAGTAGGTATTCAAAGTGTGTATACATTTTGGGGGGACACCCTGTATATCTCTAGTCAGCAGTGAAAGAAACGAACAGCATATTTGGAACACCCAGACAGGGAACCTTGTCACTCCCCACATGTCTCCCCACTTCACTTTCCACCTTCGTGGGCAGCAGGAGAATCAACGTTTTCTCTCATTAATTTGGAAAAGCACGTCCTGTCACCCGCTGCCCGGCAGGAGTGAGCTAGGCCCCAAGCAAGCGAGGCTCAGTCAGGGCAGCCTTCGCTCATGGGTGCTGGCACCCAAAGTGCACATTCCTCCTCTACAGTCGCCCCGACTATCCCACTGTTTCATTGAGAGGACGGAATTCCTCTCCGCCTCTGGGTTCTTAATCTTGAACGCTGACCAAAGTCACCTCAGAGAGGGCCGCCCGCGCCCACCAGGTGTGTCTGTCTGCATCTGCTCCCACCTCAGCACCTGCATTAACCCCCTAGAGGTGATCTCGTAGCTGCACTGGCCTCAGTGGGAACAGGGCATCACCACTCCACCCTCTCACTGTCATCTCACAGGCGCCCACCCTCAGCACCCAGAACACCCAGACACTCTCCAAAGGACGTGAGCGCATCAGAGGGGATGTGTGCACATCCTGTGGGGGTGTTAGGCATGCCGGGTTGATGGAAGTGCGGTGGAGAGGCGGGGGGAACTTGTGCACGCCTTGGTTTGCAACTGTTGCAGGCGCGGGAGGGTGACAGTGTGCTGGGGGATGTTCGCATGCCAGGGGGGGATGTGCACACCGGAGGCCTCTGGCTTTGCAGGTCCACAAACACCCCTGGTGCGGCCAGGAGGACATCAGTCTGGCCCACCATGGTGGCTGTCCCTGCGATCCTGCACCTTCTGGGCCAGGAGGCGGGACTTGCGCAGCCACTCCTGGGCGCTGATGGCCTGAAGGCACTACTTCAGCTCAGCCTGCAGGCTCTGCTTGGCGCGCTCACAGCTGTCACCACCGCCATGTGGGGAGTACAGGCCGCCCTCCACTGGCCTGCCTCCCCTGTCCAGAGGCTCTCTGCGCTGCTCACCTGCCCAGAGCGACTGGGGCTGGGCGGAAGCCAGTCGTCCTGCCCTGCCCAACCCCGGTAGGTCAGCCCCTGTGCAAGCTGCCACCCTGCTGGGAAAGGTCACAGATCTAGGTCCTGGGACCACGGACAGCCTCAAGCACTGCCGCCCCACCCGCCAGGTCACGGATCCGGGTCCCAGGACCACAGACAGCCTCAAGCGCTGCCCCCCGCCCAGCAGGGTCACGGATCCGGGTCCCAGACCGCGGACAGCCTTGCCCGCTGCCACCTGCCTTCAGTATGCAAATTAGCCGCCATCTTGTTGCTTCAGGATGGGGGTCCCCACTGGGGTGCCTGGCCAGCCTGGATGAGTGGCTGATGGCTGTTTGCAGCTGATAACACTCCCTTCAGGGTGGGAGTCCCTACTGGGGTGCCTGGCCAGTCTGGTTGAGGGGTTGAGGGCCGTTTTCAGGCTGGCGGGTGACTGAAGCTCCCAACCTCTCCTTTTTTTCTTTTTCTTTTTTTATTCTGGGATTTATTTACCTTCTATGGCTGTCACTGGAACTGAGAGCCGGCTTTAGCTCTGAGACCTCAGCTGCTGAAAGCAGGTATCTAGGCTTTTGTTTGGCTTCTATAATTGAAACACTGTTTCAGCTCCAGCTCTGAGGCCCGGCTGGCTGGAAGCAGGTTTCTGGGGATTGTTTAGCTTCTATAATTGCAACATTGCTGCTTAGAGTGCAGCACAGAGCCCAGCAGCGGCAGGCGGGGAACCTTGGCTTCCTCCATCACTGGAGCAAGCAAGCCTCCTGTTTGCTTCAGCTGCCTGGCTGCCAGCTGCCATCTTGGTTGGCAGTTAATTTGCATATCTCGATGATTTGCCAATGGGAAGGGTAGCGAAGTTACGGTTAATTACTATGTTTGTCTATTATTAGATTAGATAGCAACACACACACACACACACACACACACACACAAGCAAAGCAAGAAACTTTGCAAGCAAGTGGGAAATATTAAGAACCTTCCCTTCCCACCACCCTTATCCTGTATTAGAAAAGTAAGGCTTCTCAAACTACTCTCAGAGTGAGTTGAAAATAAAGGGGAGAAAACTGCTCTGTTTTAACTGGTGCTGTGCACATTTTGAAGTTAGGAACAGGATTTTAGGCAAGAGAAAAACACGTTCTCAAATATTGGCCATCCTTGTAGGCTAGGTGAAGTTCTGACATTGGGGGAAGCTGGTGCCTGATATATTTCCATGTCAAGTCCTAGAAGCCGGGTGCCTTTTGTTGGTAAGTACAGGAAATCACACTTAACCCCACTGATGTGTGATTTATGATTATTCAGAGAGGCTGGACCAAAGCTCACTTCTGTTCTCTCTGAATAAAAGCTTCTCTTAGCAGATTGACAAAATAAACAAGTTCAATTTATTTAACAAAATATACCCTTTGGGGGCAGATTATAAATTTAACAAATGATTAACACTAAAGAAACTTTTTTATTTTCTTAAATTAATAGAGCAGTTTAATTTTTAGAGCAGTTTTAGGTTTACAGAAATGTTGATCAGAAGGACAGAGAGGCCCTGGACAGGTAGCTCAGTTGGTTAGAGCATTGTCCCAATGGACCAAGGTTGCCCAGGTCAGGGGAACATATAAGAATCAACCAATGAATGCATAAATAAGTGGAGCAACAAATCGCTGTTTCTCTCTCTCTAAAAAAATCAATCAATAAGTAATTTTAAAAAAAAGAGTTACAGAGAGTTCCCATATTCCCCTTCTCCCCTCCCCACTTCCTACATAATTTCCCTTACTATTAAAATCTTTCCTGTCCAAATGCAGTACATTTGTTATCATGGAATAGCTGATATTGATGCATTATTATTAACTATGGTCCATAGCGTACATTAGGATTCAGTCTTTGTATACAAAATATACTTTTAACATGTTTTAAAGCACAAAAGTCACAAAAATAAAGACAGTCATTCATAGAGGCATCTCCAGGTCACAATGCCCTGTCGCATACCTTACCTCATCGTAACAGTCCTGACAGATTAGGCTGAGACTCTCACTCAAGAAAAGAAGCAGAGGTTCAGAGAAGCAAGTGAGCTGCAGAGTCCACACAGCTGTAAAGTGGAAGAGCCAAGATAAGAACCACGTCTTTTTAGTTCTTTTCCGGTTATGCTGATGCAAATTTTAAAAATGCCTTTCTTAGCTTCATGTTTTCTCACATTCCGGTTTACATTTCTAAGCAGGGGATTAAGATACACACTGCTGGTGCTTCCACAGAGCAACAAATGGTGAAAAGGTGAACAAGGGAAGACTTGGTCAAGTGTTTGGCAGGTAAGGGTACAGAGGTACTAATTCATCTTTTGGGGTTGAGTATTTAGGGCTCATACTTCCTGCTAATTTATTTGTCTGTTTCCTTCTCTACACTTTTGGAGAAAAAGAACCGTATTGATTTGCTCACTATTGTCCCTTCGTTGCTTACATATTACCTGAACTATAATAGTGCTCAAACAGCAGTTATTAAGCAAATGAATGAAAGGCAAAATAGATATTTATCCATATCTGTATTTATATGTGCAGGTGTGGGGAAAAGTAAGTTTACAGTTGTGAGTATGAGAAACAGAGTTTATTCTTGTATTATTATTTATTAATTATGGTATTATTTATTTGTATTACAACTTGAGCAAGAGTGGAGATTTATGAGGGATTGCTTATGAAATCATGTAGGTGAAGTCCCACAATCTGTTATCTGCAAGCTGGAGGCTGAGGAAAGCTGGTGGTGTAGTTACAGCTCAAACCTGGACGCCAGAGAACCATGGTGTAAGCCCTTTGGTCTGA
Source organism: Myotis yumanensis (assembly GCF_028538775.1). Lineage (NCBI taxonomy): Eukaryota > Metazoa > Chordata > Mammalia > Chiroptera > Vespertilionidae > Myotis > Myotis yumanensis. The sequence continues at coordinate 125,022,257 of NW_027223754.1, read as the reverse complement.
GTCCAAAGGCCCAAGAACCAGGAGCGCCAATGTGTGAGGACAGGAGAAGATGGCTGTCCCAGCTCAGGCAGAGAGCAAATTCGCCCTTCCTCAGCCTTTTTGTCCTATTCAGGCCCTCAGCTGATTGGAGGATGCCCACCTGCATTGGTGAGGGCGATCTTCTTTACTCACCTCCTGATTCAAATGACGATCTCTTCCAGAAACACTCTCATCTGACACACCCAGAAATAATGTTTTGTGAGTTATCTGGGCATCCCTTAGCCCAGTCAAGTTGGCACGTAAGGTAAACCATTACAGATGGAGATTGTCATGTGTGAGTAAAAAATAACTATACATAATTCCCTCTGGAATCACTTCCTGGTAGCTTTCCAGTTACTAGTCCATATGACCTTTTATACTTAACATATTTTGGTCCTTACAATTTCAACCACATTCTACAATTACAGGATAACTTGAGCCAACACCAAATTTCTCAATCATTTTCTTTTCCTGATACATAACAAGGTTCAGACACAGCTTATGATTTCTCTTAAGATAACATCTATACCTTTGGGCTGCTTCCAGTACCAAAATTCACGTGCATATGGACATAATGCAAATGGCTTTGGCCTGGGACCTTCTCATTGGTATGCGTGGTGGAGGAGCTGATGGGAGGAATGCCGGGTAAAGAGTCAGGAGACCTAAGTCTTAAATCTAAGTTGTGCTCGAGGCTCTTTCCAGTAATAGAAACATGTTTCCCTTTGGTTCCTTAACCACAGCACAGAGATATCATGTGATCTCAGGACACCCCCTCAAACTACTCTTACTTATAGAAATGAGCAAAGGATGTTCAAAAGCTTGGGTATTTCATTAAGCTGCATATTCATTTTATTAATAAACGTTGAACCCAAGGCCTTAAAGCAAAGACTACAAACTGGTAAGTTGAGAGATCATACTGAGTCAATAGAAGTGTTTTGTTTGTCTGGCAGTGTTGATTTCTAAATTTATTTCAGTTATAAAAATGTTTAAAATTTGAAAGACTTCACTTGAAAGTTGTGCCTTTCTTTGACTAATCCAGTGGTTCTCAACCTTCCTAATGCCGTGACCCTTTACTACAGTTCCTCATGTTGTGGTGACCCCCAATTTCATTGTTACAAATTGAACATAATTAAAGCATAGTGATTAATCACAAAAACAATATGTAATTATATATGTGTTTTCTGATGGTCTTAGGCGACCCCTGTGAAAGGGTCATTTGACCCTCAAAGGGGTCACGACCCACAGGCTGAGAACCGTTGGGCTAATCTGAAGATTTGGCACCCTCGGCCCACAGAACTGTTTGGCAACAACTGGCCATGCGGACCAGTGGTTCTTTCCGGTAAGGGCCCAGGAGCCCTCAGTTCACCGCAGCCCCGCCCCTCACCATTTTATTACTCCTGTCTGTTTGACTCCCTTATGTTACTGTCTGGCTCCTGAAGACATTGGAAGTTGGCAATGTCTGATTTTTAAAAAATTTTTTTTATTGATTTCAGAGAAGAAGGGAGAGGGAGAGAGAGAACCATCAATGATGAGAGAGTCATTGATCGAATGCCTCCTGCATGCCCCTTATTGGAGATCAAGCCCCAAACCTTGGCATGTGTCCTTGACCAGAATCGAACCCGGGACCCTTCAGGTTGATGCTCTATCCACTAAGCAAAACTGGGTAGGTGGCAATGTCTGTTTTGAGGGATATTACACAATCTGCAACTGTCTCCCCAAGCTGTGGCTATCAGATCAATACTATTCATGAATATGTTTTAAAGAAGGAATCCATAATATTATTTAGTAATCCACTGGAACATTAAAATTTCTCTTCTATCCAGAAAATTTTTCTCATTACAAATAAGCCAATAAGAATAGTATAATTTAGAGCTAGATAACATCTTACAGCCCATCTGGTCCAACCCACTTATATAGCAAATGAGAAAACTGAAGAACTAGATGGTGAAGATGTTTACAGCCCTATAGCCCAGGAGGCAGAACTAAAGCCAGGTCTTCCCCAAATGGCAGCTTCTCGTTCTTTCCAGGGTGAGCATAGGAAACAACTTCGTACTTTACTTCCATGAAAAGCACATTAGGTTTGAACTCAAGGACAAGAAGTGGTTTTGTTTGTTTTTGTTTGTTTGTTTAATCTTTTCTAGGCTTTAATTCTCAGACAGCTGATTTTCCTAACCTTAATTACCATGAAGATTCTCTTTTGAAGATTCTCCTGTATTCATTTCCTAGGGCTGCTATAACCAAGTGCCACAAATCAGGTGCCTTAAAGCAACAGAAATCTATTTTCTCGCAGTTCTAGGTGCTAGAATTGTGAAAGCAAGTGTCAGCAGGGCCATGCCCCCTTGGAAGTCTTTCTTAGAGAACTCTCCCTGGCCTCTGCTTAGCTTCTGGTGGCTCCCTGAAATCCTGGCATCCCTTGGCTTGTAGCTGCATCTCCCAAATCTCTGCACATCTTCACAGCCTCTTCCCTGTGTCTGTCTCTGTGTCCTTCTCTCTTATTAGATACTAGAGGCCCCATGGATGGGGGGAACCTTCAGGTGGCCTGTGCCCTCTCGCAATCGGTACACCTCGGGGGATATCCAACTGCCAGTTTAGGGGGATCCCTGTGGGATCGGGCCTAAACTGGCAGTCGGACATCCCTCTTGCAATCTGGGACTGCTGGCTCCTAATCACTGGCCTGCCTGGCTGCCTGATGCCCCTAACCACCTCTGCCTGCCTGATCACCCTTAACCACCTCTGCCTGCCTGCCTGATTGCCCCTAACCACCTCTGCCTGCGTGCCTGATCTCCCCTAACCACTCGCCTGCCTGCCTGATCGCCCCTAACCACTTGCCTGCCTGCCTGATCATCCCTAACCACTCTTTCAGCCTGCCTGATCACCCCTAACCACTCACCTGCCTGCCTGATCACCCCTAACCACTCGCCTGCCTGCCTGATCGCCCCTAACCACTCTGCCTGCCTACCTGATTGCCCCTACCACCTCTGCCTCAGCCCTGCCACTGTGGCTTTGTCCAGAAGGACATCCAGAAGGTCATTCAGCTGTCCAGGCTAGTTAGCATATTACACTTTTATTATTATAGATAAGTCACTGGACTTAGGGCCTACCCTAATTCAGTATGACCTCATTTTATGTTAGTCAATTATATCTTCAAAGACCTTATTTCCCAATAAGTTCACATATTGATATGAGGTTCCAGATGGGCATGAATTGGTTGGGGGAGGGAGGGAGGAGAGAGGCTGGGGAAGAAGACACTTTTCAAGCCCCCGAAACACCTTCCAAATTTTCCTAAAATTTAGGCCAATCCTCTGGGGCTGATGATCTGGCTCCTACGTTCTCTATTACCATTTCCACAGGCCATCACAATGCTGGCTTTTAAGACACAATATAAGCAAACTCTCATGACTTTTCAGGTTCTTTAGGTCTTTACCTGTCATCTTTTTTCTTTTCTTGCTTTCATTAGCATTTGCTTTATGCTGAATTTACTCTCAGGATAAGTTTTTGTTTCCTCAGTTTCTCCTGGGTTACCTTTTTCTTCTGTGCAACCTCCTCTTCTGGTTTAGGAACCACCTGCTCTTTCTCAGGAAGGATCCTCTCAGTGTGGCAGGGAGAGCTCATGTGGGTTAATCCGCCCACAAGCTGTAAGTTCTGTGCCTTATCTCGGGAGCTTTGTTCACCTGGAGGAGCTCAATGACCAGAGACTCTACTCTTAAGTTCAGCACTAGTCTCTGCATTTTTAAGCATGTGCAGCACAAGTCCAGCACTCTTTTGGGGCCACTGACCCTGGGTCCAGTCCCCCTGTTCGGCCTGGGCACACCTACCGCCCCCACCATTGTAACAACGGAATGGCACACATTGCTGCTGTAAAGTGACCTCCTTCAGAGACCCGGTGGCTTTTTGGATACGCATACCCCTGCTGGCCTGGGCAGTTTCATGGGTGTTCTTAAAGTGAACACAAAGATTTGAACCTCTTGATTTTGTGGTGTTTTCTGGGCTGAGTGAATAGTGAACCATTTTTAGAGGTTACCTCCAGTTACCGGAAGAGCTTTACCTGCCAATCCTAAAGTGAATAGCAATCAAGTGTAATGGTCAGCACTTGGGCTTTGGTGTTGGGTGGAACCTGAGTTAGCAGCTTTTTGGCTTTGACACTCCAGCTTGTCTCCTCATGGTTGCAGAAGCATATCTCCACACAGTCACACCCATGCACAGGAACTTCTTTCTGAAGGAGAAACACTTTCTCAGACGACCATCCTCACCCATCCAGACTTTCCTCAGGTCCCATTGCTCAAGACTGAGTTATCTGACAATGACAGGGACCCAGCTCAGGATTCTCAAACGTTTTGGTCTCAGGACCCCTTTACATTATTTAAAAATATGGACCCTAAAGAGCTTTCTGTCTTTGTGTCATACCCATCAACATCCTACCCTGTTAGCAAGTAAAATTGAGACATTTCTAAAATCTGTATTCATTCACTTAAAATGACAATAATAAACCCATTACATGTGAAAATAAATATTTTTATGAAAAATAACTATATTTTCCAAAGATAAATTTAGCTAGAAGAGTGGTGTCATTTTACATTTTTGCAAATCTCTTCAATGTCTAACTTAAGAAAAATAATAGAAACAGCTGTGTTCTTATATCTGCTTCTGTACTCAGTCCGTTGTGATCTATTCTTTCAGCTAAAGTACATACAGAAAATCCAGCTCACACAGATATGTAGTTGGAAAGGAAGAAGTATGCTATCAGTCTTTTTAGAAAGTTGTGAATATTCTTCTTTGATATGGCACCAAACTTGGCAAGTAGTTTCTTAGAGGTTAGTTGCAGTATGAAATCTGAAAATATATCAACAAATTTTTCATATTTGATTACATTAAAATCTTGTACTTCAAATCTTGTAACATATGCATTGGTCATTTAGAAACTATCGGTTCACTGAGTTATACAGATCTTAAAAATGTTGACATATTTTACTATAAAAATAAAAAATACCATATTCATTAATATTATCACCAATCTCATTCTAGTTCCTTTTGAAATGTTGAATTTTATCATTGGCAGCAAATATTGCCAGTTGTTTTTCTTGAGAGCTTGTTTGGAGGTTCTAGCAGGGGAGCGCAGCTACTCGTATACCCTTGACCGAAGACCGGTCCTCTCCTCGGGGGGGGGGGAAGGTCGTCCTCTTCGACCGAGCGCGCAGCTTCGGGAGGGACGCACATGGATCGGTGAGGGAGGAGGGGGACACCCGCCTAGCCAGCCAGATCAGCCGAATCAACCCTGGCGATCAATGGGGTGACAGATGTCGCAGCCAGATCGCCCTCACATCCACCAGTTGTTTTTCTTGATATGACTAACTCACTTCATTTTTTGAAAACATTTCTATGAAATACCCAAGCCTGAATAACACTATTTCAAGTAAAAATAGTATTCTGTGAAGAAAAAAAACATACATGTGCACAAAACCAAACCAAAACCATATAGTTCAGCTTTCAACTCAAACAATTGCACCAATGCTTTCCCTCAGGACAACCATTGTTTACTGTGTGGTAGAAATACTTCCCAAGTCAAGATGTAATAAAATTAATAACTTTTACTGCTTAATGGACATTCTTAAGTAAAAAAAAAAACTTAAAAAAACTCTTTGTGATGGTGAAGAATACAGTGACTACACTTTGGTGCCATGATTCATGTGAAGCCACCAGCAGTTTTGACCCTTGTGTTTGCAACATCAGTGCAAATGAAAGGGGGGAAAAGGAAAATAACGTCTTGAAATTGATTTCCCTTCCCACTCTCTCCTCTGGCAAGTTTTTTTTAAGTGAATAATTGATTTTATTTCAATATCCTGTGAGATGCAATAGGCACTTTTTTTTTTTTTTTTTAGAGAAATAGGCTCAGTAACCTAAAATCCCATACAAATTAGGAAGGAATGACAACATCCCCCAGCACAGTGCTTAGTGCTGTGGCCAACGTGTATCTAATAGGTGTCTTCCCCTTAGTCTTCTGGACCCAAGAATCATAGCTGGTGGAATTACACCAACTTAGAAAGCTACTTCAGACAGTTTTCCCACAGAACTAGTATGGGATTCTTAGGTTTTTCCTCTGTGGTGCTAATTTTTATTCCCAGTTAGCTGAATGTCTCAAATTAACAGACTTTAAATTCTACCTTTGTGTTAACTTCACAAAAGAGCGTACCCTCTATATTACTTTATCTCCCTGCGGAAATGTATTCATTAAATGGGTACCACATGTCACTGATATTAAGATGTACTTTTACACATTTGAAGATTTAGAAATTAGAATGCATATTACAGTCTATGGGAAGTCATAATTTTTCTGGCAGTGTTTTCCCTTTCTTAGTGATGCATAAAATAGTGATATATCTATTACCAATATGATCTTATATTCAACAAAAAAATTATATTTAGCAATTAAGCTCTGGACATTTTGAGGCCCGATATAAGAAATAGCTATTTGAAGACCACCTCCACACTTTCTGCAGAAGTATTGTTATGCATCATGTATTTTATGATGCAGTGCATCGAAAACAAATCTGCCACACTAAATCTCGCAGAGTTCAATGCTAAGGAAAGAACTTGTCTGTCCCGTAACTGCCATGCCTCCCTTTCTGCATAGCCATAGTAATGGATCCTGGCAACCTTCTTTTTTAACTAAGACAGCAAAGACGCTCCTCACTAAGTTCTGTGCTAAGTTGCAATAGCCTTCTTCAACCCAGGTTCTCCCTTCTGAACGTCATTTGCCATCTTTACCCTTGTTTTAATCATTGTGAAGACGGGGCTATCTTGTTTTTCAGGAGTAAGTGGAGTACAACTAAACAAATAAAAAAAAATAGGCATGTTTTCTAAAATATACCAGTTATGGATGAATCACCGTCCTGGATCAATGATTCTCAATTTTTCTTTTTGCCTCTACACACACACAACACCCTCCTGACAGTACCACTTCATTGCCCGCAGGGAACCGGGGTGAGGATGGAGAGGAGGTGAAACATGACACACCTGCCTGGAAGAGCACATCCAATCCCAGAGTCCCCTGTGATTCTAATCCCTGCTTTGGGGCATCTTTCTATGCCCAGGCTATTGACTTGCGCAAAGTAATGGCTTAAGAAATTGTGTCTGAAGATGATTGAAAAATAATACAAAATGAGCAATGCAAAATTAGGCATTAACATTGGGAAGAGACCTTAGCAATGGATGGCTCTGAGCTACATTTGCCTCTGGGTGTGATCATGTTCACTCTCATTCTGGCCACTGAGAAGTGAACAGTAGTGCTGTGTGAGATTTCCCAGACATCTCCTGAAAGCGAAGGGACACACCTCTCTTCTTTCCTTTCTTCACCCTGCTGCCTAGAATGCACCCGTGATGCCTAGGACTCCAGCCACAATCTTGGACCAAGAAAACGAGGGTCATAGTAAGACAGAAAGTCAAAACAATCCAAGGCTCTGGTGACTTTGGGAAGCTTCCTGAAAGCCCTGGCCACTTCCCTCCCAGGCCTCTTTGTGTGTGTGAATGCAGCCTCAGGTGTTCAAACCACTCTCTTGGGATCTCTGCCCGCCACACACAGTTCCGCACTGATACTGCATCTTGAAATGATCCGTCCAAGAAGGGCAGGGTGAAGGTCACAAAAGGAGCCCAGGCCTGGAGGTCATACAGCCTCTTTCTGGCCTTTGCTATGCTAGTTATGCTTTTAGCATGCTTCATAAACTTAAGTAACCCACTTAACCTCTATTTACTCAAGTTTCCTCATTTAAAAAAGTGGAACTCCCTCCCACAGAGTTATGATGGTTAAATGACATGAAAATGAGAGTTTTTTGAGATGGTGAAACCATTCATCTTTGTTATGGTTAGTTGCAGTAGTGATGTAATATGGAATAATCCTTCCATTTCCACACGTCCTGCTAAATGGGTTCAATTCTAGACATGTCCTGGGTGTTGGTGTGGATGTTAAAACTGAAATCATGAACAGTGGTTCACAGAGCTAGAATAGTTTAACTGGAGAATAGAAGGTGGGAGTGAAGCAGACATTATAAAAGTCTTTAAATTACAAGATATTCACAAAGAATGGTCAGCTGTTTTCTATAACCTCCAAGGATAGAAGGTCATGATTAGAAGAATAAGAGTTTCCTAGCAGGCCCTGTCTTAGAGCCATAGGTCCCTGGGATAAAAATTTGTGAGACTTATATTTTTTATGAGATTCCAGGAGAAAGATATAAGGGAGTTAGGGAAAGAGGTTAGAGCAGGGGAAGAAGATAGATAAAGATGAGGGTGCAGTTCACCTCTAGCCTCAGCCTGATCCCAGAGGGAGCCCTGGAGCATTAATAGCACTGAGGAATTGTCCCACCTCAAGGAAAGGGGGCCAGGCTTTTGCACCCCAGTGTCAGTCAGTCACTGGTACCCACCACCCCTGACAGGGGGAGGGGAACATAATCTCCCTTGCGTCTCTGAGTGAGGAGGCCCCCATTGGCTGAGGACAATCCTCAAGGAAGGGTGCAGCTGAGATCTGGTAGCCAACACTGCGGCAGCTGTGGCCTGGATGCACTGGCCCCGTGAAAGGGCTCTAAGTGGTGCACCCAATGTCCACTAGGAGACAGAGCACTGAAACGCTGGAGTAATTTATAGAGAAAGCGTCTGACTACTTCTTTAGAGACACTTAAAAATAGAACAACTTGCCGGCGAGGCAGTCTAAATAAATAGCGTGCCATGGAGAGATGGATGAATGGGACTTCTTTCCATTAGGCTTTGGAGCTCTACAGCTCTGTTTTTCTGCATCCCGGACAGTCAACTGCAAACCCCACAGATGGGAGAATGTGCAAGACCCAAGAGCTCCATCCTGAGAGTGCCAACAACTAGTTAGAGGAGAGACAAGCCTTTTCTCCTTATGGCTATACATCATTTCCCATACTCAGTGGCACTGTCAGAGGCAGTTTGGAATAATCATTTAAAAGGCAAGGGCTTTAGTTAATCCCTTGTTGGTTCTGCCCTTGGACTAGTTAGTTAAGCTCTCTAAGCGTCACTTTCTCTAGCTATAAATAAATACAATCTTCAGAGCAAAAGCAGCTGGCTGGCCACCCATCCACAGTGTAGGCACATGGCCCCCTTGTCTGCATTTTCCAGGCCCCCTTGTAGCCACACGTGACTTATTCTCAGCAGTGGAATGTGAGTGGAGGTGATTGCTTCTGGTCAGTGCAGTTAAGAAGCGGGTGACTCCCCCACCAACCCCTTCCCCAAACTACAGTCAAAAGGACTTAAGTAGGTCAGAGCACAAGAGGGAAGCAGCGTGGGTCCCTGCAGTACATAGAAGACTGCCCACCCGGAGTGCTCAGAATAGACTGAAGGAGGGAAGAGGCCAACTTTCCTGGTTGTGAAAGCACAGAGATTTGGGGATTTGTTAAAACAACTAGTGTTAACCCAAACTAATACAATTATAAATTCCTGCTTTAAGGTGGTCATAAGAGTGAGATTATATCTGTAAATAATTTTAGGCCCTTTATAATTTCCATCATAGTTCCTCACAGAGCACCCCAAATGAACACAGAGCTTATGCAAGGGCACTAGGTTGATTCTTCCCACTCTTTGTTAAAGAATGTGCAAATGCAGCTGTCAGACAAATTCTCTATCCCCTCTTAGAATCTGATATATTAGAAATTCTGTAGTCACTGTTGCTTAGCAACCTGGCAGTAATCCGTACTTGTAATTGTTAGTTATGAGTATTAACAAAGACAAGGGATATAATTTTTTATGGAAACATAATAAAATCAATAGCTATTGAATGCTTACTGTGTGTTAGACACTGTACTAGGACTTGCATATGTTATTTAATTCTAACCATAAACCAATGATTTATACACAGATATTATTATCCCCATTTTAATGATAAGAAGACTGAGGTTCAATAAGGTTAAGTAACTTGCTACGTTAGGCACTGGCAGAACTGGATCTGAATCTAGCTCTATTCAGCCCCAAAGCCTGTGTCCTTCCCTCCCTACTATGTGACAGGTTCCAGGACTCCCCTCAAAGCCTAAGGGCCCCAGGTGCTGAGGTATTTTAATCACCACAAAGCCATAGCCAGCTCTCTGTCCTTTGGTAGATTTTTTTTATCCCCTAAAGTCAACAAGCAATCCCAAATGGAAAGGTTTCTTTTTATTAAGCCATGATATTTTCTAGTTACCTCACTGCAATATTTTTCAATCTTCTCCTAATTTCAACACCTCCCCGTGAATGGGCACATCATGGAAGGAAAGGACCAAGAACCGTACAAAGGCAGAGCTGCAAGGGCTTAGTGACTTGCCCCCAGATTAAAGATGCTGTCCTCAGAGGCCCCCTCTGGCCTCCCGCATGAGCTCGGCTTCTGTGATTTTCAGCATCACCCACGAGAGCCGAGAGCGCTGACACAGGAGGGTGGCTCACACAGGCCCGAGGCCTGCTGGGTAAATTAGATGAAAACAAAAGCACAGATGCTTCAAAGTCACTCCAAGAAGGGAGCACAGACCAGGAGCGCACCTATCACGCGGTGGCCCAGTGTGACAGACCAGGAAAGACGGGCCTGGACCACGGCTTACAGTCCATGTGGGGCAAGGGGAGCAAAGCACTGCCCCCTCCTAGGAACACAGGGGCAGTGTTCTCTCCAGAGCAGATTGGCCCTGACTCGAGTCCCCCGGGGTTCCTAGTCCAATCATTCGTACCTTTAGGCCATCCCAGCCTGCTCTGCTGCACAACTGCGTTTTTGTGAAGAATAGGTGTGCTCTCGGTGCCAAATTCTCATCTTGTTTAATAACAACTCAAGGCGAGGGAAACAAGGCAGGTGTTACTGACACTTATACTTGACATTTCCTTCCTGGATTTCTTCACAGCCTCGAGGGTTTGCCGGTGCTAATGAATCACATTTCTCCTACCCTGGGGATTCTGAGGCAATGGAGAAATAATACATGAGAATCAAAGATCGCTCGGCTGCCCTTCTTGATGAGAAGGCTGGTTTGAAGGCTTGGCAGGGATCCAAGGCCAGAAGAAGCGTTTTCTCTCCCCACTGGGTTGAAATCCCGCACTGGTCATAGGGTGCGCGGCAGTGGGCACTCCCTGCCGCCGGTGGGTAGGCAAAGGGTGGTGAGCAAGGTGGGCATCACCCCTTCCCCACTCCCCCAAGGAAAACGAGAAAAAGGGGTTGAAGGGTTCCTCTGTGGCCTGCCTGGGGAGGAGAGCAGGAAGGGGTCCTATGTGGTAGGGATCATAGGAGTGGGGCGAAAGGAGCCTGTGCTTCCGGGGGCACCTCAGAAGCCTGAGAAAGGAAGCCAGTCCGACCTCCGAAGTAACCGCACCGTCTCCATCTGCCCCCTGACCCATGTCTCCTTTTTTTGCACCAAGAAGCTGACTGGTTTTGCAACTCTTGGCTGAGTCGCTGGGACACATCATCATCTATTGATCCAAAATGCCTGTCGGTCTCCTGCAGCCAGTGCCGATGGCCGCTTTCCGTGCCCTCCCTCCTGGAAGCGTTATGCAGCCGTAAGTAAAGGTTGACATTTTGAAGGATTGCTTTTCCTGAATCTGCTCCATATTCTGTTCCGGGGATAATAGATGGGCTGCTCTGCTTTCCTCAGCTGCAGACACTGCTCTGCGGTCGCCTTCGCTCCAGAATGCATTAGCAGATTGGGCAGGGGAAATTACAGTGTCCTGGGCTCCCCGTGCCTTCCTGATCCATGCGGTGTTTGCCAATCTGTGAGCATTCCAAAAACAAAACATTATTTTAATGACTTTTGGCTAAACCGATGGGTCATATTTTTCTCTGCTTTTTCTCCTTGGCCACAAAACCCCTGTGCATTGCCACTGCACTGTCTCTTAGAATGGCATACATCTAATTATGAGGATGCTATGGGAGGCCAAGGAAAGGGGCCTTCCAGTGTCTTCTCCCAGGGCCGTGGGATCTTAAGAAAGTGGTTCTGGCTTTGTGTCGCCTCAGTAGGCTTACTTAGATGCCCAGAGAGTCACAGATTTTTAAAGCAGGCTTGACTCTCAGGCTCAGTTGATCTGCTGCTGTATCCACGGTAAATAATCTCTTATATAAAATACCTGCACATTTAAAACTGTTTGGTTGCCCAAGCAGAGGGGAACGTTCCAGAAGAAGCCACACATGTGCCGAGGTTTAGCAGGGTGGGTTCAGCCTTTCTGGGCAATGGCTGTCTTCCTGACAGGCCAGGATGCTGAAGGGGAGTCAGGAGAGCCAGAGCACAGAAGCCAACGAGAATTGTCAGCAAATACCCTTATGCTCAGAACTTAGTGCCTGGCATAGAGTCGTTGTAAATCATCATTCTCATCGTCATCCTCATCCTAGTAGTAAGTCAGTTTCTGTAATCATCCCATCCCACCCATATTTCACTCCAGAATCAAATGCTGAGCCTTTTAACCAGCACCTGCTTTTACCTGGCATGCTCCTGATGGTTGTGGGGGGGAGGGGAAGGTAGGGATGGAGATCCCCCCCAAAATATGACAGGCCTATAAGCTGATTGAGTGGGGGGTTAGCACAAGAAAGTTTATTGAACGGTGCTACAGACAGGTGTTCAAATATGTGCTCACAGGTAGAGGAGGTTTACTTAAACCCAAGAGAGAGACGATGTAAGTGTGGCAATGAGGAACCCGTTGCTCGGGGCCTGCTCTCCCACTGCCATCCACAGGCAGCGGGCGTCCAGGAACCACCTGGCGTAGGAGGCAGCCCGGCTTCCTGCCCGGGCCTCTGCCCTCGGCGGCTGCACGGCCCTTCACAACCCGCACTCCTCCCAGTGCCTGGCGCAATGCGCTGCTGTTATCACCTTGAAAGTTTTAACAGTTTTTAATAGGCTTCATATTTTCATTTTGCACTGGGCCCCACAAATCATATAGGTGGCCCTGGTTATAGGAATTTGAGGGGTTATGCTTAATTCGTTTTTTGCCCGACACATCATGGGCTCATAAATATTTCTGGAATGAATGCATTTCACTTCCACAATCATATGGGTGACAAATGCTTACACAGCTGCTTTTGCCTAACATTTTCCACTTAAAACTTACAACGTTAAGTAAACTCTTGCTGTGGACATTCATTTTGTGAAATAGGACATTTGGGATTTTCTATAAAATCTCCTTGTGGAAGAAAAAAAGAGAGCAGCCAGCAGCGGGGTGACTTCACCTTATTTTTTAACACCTCAGTCTTACCTGTACTTTTTATACCCCTGGTCATAACCTAGATCCCTCACACTCCAATACATGCGTGTACACACATATTTGCATGTGTGCATGCACACACATGCACACATAGACACACATGTGTACATCCATGTGAACACACAATACAACACACATTCCTTTTTCTAAGATTGTTCTGGGTCAAACTGGCACTCTGAAATAAACAAATTAATAGCACAGTTTAAAAAGCAATTTAAATACAGTTTCTGAAATCTGTTGGAGTAATAGGAGACAAGTAAAAGATACATTTGAAGAGATTCAGATGTGCATTTTTGTATGGTAAAATAGGCATAACATACCAGTTACCATTTTCCCCATTTTAAAGTGCACAGCTCAGTAGCATGAGGTGCATTCGAACTGTTATGCCACCAGCACCACCAACCACCTCCAGAACTCACCCTTCATCGCCAGCTGAAACGTGGACCCATTCAACAACTCCCCACCCCTCACTCCCCAGTCCTTGGGAGCCTCCGGGCTCCTTTCTGTGACCATTCTGAGTATCTCTCACAAATGGAACTGTACAGTATTTGGTCTTTTGTGCCTGTCTTGGTTTGGTTAGCACAATGTCTTCAAAATTTACTCATGTTGTAGCATGTGTCAGAATGTCATTCCTTCTTAAGGCTGGATGACATTCCGCCTTATGCACACCCACCTTGTGTTTATCCGTTCAACAGAAGGACATTGGGTTGTTGCAGGTATATTTTTTAAGGAAAAATCATGATATTCGCTGAAGGTTTTTAAATTTTACAGTGTGCAGCATAGAGTCGCCTTGGTGAAGGGCCAGCTCCTCTCAGCGCCCACAGCCCGCAGCCCTGGTCCCCCGCACCACCTCGCCTCCGAGGGCTCTGTGGCCCCAGAGCATGCTTCCAGGAAGGACAAAGAAGGGACGACCGCTCAGAGAGAAATCTTGGTTAAACCCAGGCTTATTAGTAGTGTCTCAGAAATGTCCGTTTAACACCCACATACCCAGTGGGAACACAAGCCTGATAAAAAAAAAATAACTAATGGCCTTACTCACCTAGAGACCATTTCCAATTTAACCCAAGTGAGCCCCAAACCATGGCAGCAGGTTAGCGGGAGATGACTTGGCAAGTGAGATAGGAAGCCTCTCACTGGGCTAGGAGCGCAGTGTTTTCATACCCGAGCTTTTGGCATATGTGGGATGGGGAGTGGGCTGCAAGGGTGGATGTGCTATGGCTCATCTGATATGGAATCTGCCGGCCTTATCACCACACCGGTTTTACCCAGGTCAGTGAAAGGCCTCTCACCAAGCCAGACAGCAATCCAAACATTGACTAGCATTTTGGTGGAGTCCAGGTGACAGTTCTCCTTTCCTATTCAGCCCATTGACCACATATTTGCAGAACACCTGCCACACATGTGCCAGGCATCCTTCCCGTCACCACAGAAGTGAGCAAGAGGGCGAGGTTACTCAGTAGGCTACCCGCTTATAAGCAGTAAACAAGCAAATAAACAGGATGACTTCAGTTGTGGGGAGTCCTGTCAAGGACTTAAACAGGAAAATGCGACCGGAAGTGGCTCTGGGAGGGAGTGGTAGTCACTGGCTGACCAGGGCATCAGGGAGGGGTGCGCTTGGGAGGTGAGACTTGAGCTGAGACCTCAGGCTGAGAAGAGCAAGCCATAGAAGGAGCTGCAGGGAGGGCTTCCCAGACAGAGGAAATTGCAAATGGAAAGGTCTAGATCCAAAAAGAGCTTGGTGTGTTTCAGAAGCAGGAAGAAGGCAGATGCCAGAATACAGTGAGCAAGGAACAGATGGGGCAGGAAGGAGGACGATACAGGCTTGGGTAAGGATTCTGGCCAATTACAGGAAGGCAGACGTAGATGATAAGCAGGAAAACGATCTGAATCACATACTTAAAGGAGCACTCGGGTTGCAGCTGCATGGGGGAGAAGGAAGCGTGTGTCTCCTCTTTCTCCCTTCCTTCTTTGGGGCATATCACAGGAAGGGGCTGCAGACAGCTCAGCCTTGCCTGTCCCTCACTGGGCATGACCTCTGTCAAAGCCTGAGGCCAGATACTGTGCTGCGGCAAGAGCCCTGGTGGAGGTGGCAGCCTATGGGTACATCTGGATGTCTTTGTCAGGTGTGGTCCATGACTCACTATTAGGTCTGGTGTCTTGAGCAATCCATTGCTTCACACTGCTCTTGGGTAAACTGGGGAGGAAGGGTTTTGTTTCCAGGAGAGCTCCTGAGGGGAGCTACAGGAAGCCTCGAGCTGAACGTGCTCTGAGGGAACCCCTGGCTGGTGGCTCTCCTCAGTGGTTCTCAACCTTTTGGCCCTTTAAATACAGTTCCTCATGCTGTGACCCAACCATAAAATTATTTTCGTTGCTACTTCATAACTGTAATGTTGCTATTATTATGAATCATAATGTAAATATCTGATATGCAGGATGGTCTTAGGCGACCCCTGTGAAAGGGTCGTTCGACCGCCAAAGGGGTCGCGACCCACAGGTTGAGAACCGCTGCATCTAGATGGAGTGTGCACTGCACCAAGGAGCAAGCAAGGGCAGAGGCCATTTTCCAGAGGGGCAGGGGCAGTGTTAGGGTGGGAGGGTGGACTTGCATCACTTCCTGTTTGGGTGTGGAGAGCAGCTACAGTGTTTGGACAGTTTCAAGCCTCGGACTAAGGAGAGGGCACAGTCCTCTCATTACCACATGCAAGTCCCAGCCTGGAGGGCAAAGCCCTCCCAGCAAAATTACAGCCAGAGGCTATAGTTGTAAGCTTGAACCTATGGTCCGAACACGTGGCCCACGTGCCTGAGTGATGGGGGCTTGATAGAGTTCAGGTGCATGTAATTGAGTAGATTAGAACATTGCTAACATCTTAACCATGCCCTCACTTTACCTCGTGGCATCTGCTTAAAATAAAAACACGGCTTGCGGGCATCGTTGCTGTCTCTCCATCAGAGAAGCAGCATCCCACTGAGATCCAGCTTTCATTCTCTTGTCTGTCTTTTCTAAATCCTTCACCACCCCCACTCAGGTTCACCCTTGGCCGTGCTGGCATGGCACATTTGGGAATTGCTGCTCCCTATTCCATGTGTTCAGTAGACAGTTGGACATTCACGTCCAAAGCTTAGAAGAGAAAACTAATCTGGAAATACAGATTTAGAAGCCATGGGTGGCACTGGAAGGCAGTTGAAAAGGAATGAAACATCTGGGGGCATGTATATGGAATAATAAGAGAAAACCAAAACCTGATTTCTAGAAAACATCAACATTTCAGGGTGAGCAGAGGAAGAAGAAACTGAGATACAGGGCAGAGAGGGCCAGGGGAGAGGCATGGCCAAGGAGCGGGGGGAGCCTTTCAAGAAAGAGGATGTGCCAGCCGGAATCCCCTGCCAGAAGCCCCACTGTGACTCCAGCTGGTGATCCAACCATTGGCTGGTGCTCACTGTTACCCAGGCAACAGCATCTGTTCTTTGACTAGGTCTGGCTTTGTGTGCAGAAGTAGCTGGGAGAGAAAGGAGACGCCAGATGTGTAGGAAATAGAATTGGTGAAGGTTTCCAGATGAAGATTAACCTCAGCAAAATTTGTAAAGGACTGTAGCAATTGGCTAGTTGCCAAGGTAGGAGGAGATAACATTCCAGACTGAGGGAACATCCTGGGAAATGCCTGAAGTTCAGTTGCCTGGATTGTTGGGTGCATGTGGGAAAGTCATGAGAGATGACGATGGAGAAGACACTAGAGCAGTGGTTCTCAACCTTCCTAATGCCGCGACCCTTTAATACAGTTCCTCATGTTGTGGTGACCCCCAACCATAAAATTATTTTCATTGCTACTTCATAACTGTAATTTTTCTACTGTTATGAATCATAATGTAAATATCTGATATGCAGGATGTATTTTCATTGTTACAAACTGAACATAATTAAAGCATAGTGATTAATCACAAAAACAATATGTAATTATGTATGTGTTTTCTGATGGTCTTAGGCGACCCCTGTGAAAGGGTCGTTAGACCCCCAAAGGGGTCGCGACCCACAGGTTGAGAACCGCTGCACTAGAGTAAGATGACAACAGAACTTAGGATCTTATCAAGGAGTTTGCATTTTCTTCCAAGGCAACGGGGAACTGCCAAGGCATTTTTAAGCAAAGGGGTAATACGATCAAATTTACATTTTGGACTATCACCCTGGCAACAGAGAGAGGCTGCCGAATTAATGCAAGGTGAGAAATTAATGAAGGGCTGTGGCAGTGAGGAGGGATTTGTCATATATTAAGAAAGAAGAATTGGCAGGGTCTTTTATACTTACTGAAAAATTAAAACTTGACACCCTAAGTCAGGCTCAGTGGCAAAGACATCAGTAACAGAACCTCCAATTTTTATGTGGGCACATGGCTTCCCAGAATAAAAACTGCCTATAACCACCTTCCTTGCAACTTGAGGGGCCATGCGACTAAGTTTTGGCCAATAACTTGTAAGTGGATGAGTCTTATTCTGGGAACCTTCTTTGTAAGTTACCTACTACCCACCCTTTGCACCTCTTCTTTATCCTTCCCTTCTTCCTGCTGGATGTGATGGATGGAACTGGAAAAACCATCCTGGGCCTTGAGATGACCATGACCTTAGGCATGGAGGCCAGGCATAGCCAAGAAACAAGACAGAGGAGTCTCTGAGTCCCTGGGGGCTTCTTGGAAAAGTGCCTTCCTATCAACCCAGGAGTACCTACCTCCAGATTTTCACGGTAGAGATAAACTTCTTTTTACTATCTTGTTTAAGCCGCTGTTCTTTTGGACCTCTGTTACCTTTTACCCAAATGAAGTAAACTGGATCCTAACTAATAAAGCTCTCAGTTTTCGCTGTTGATAAAATCCCAAACTCCAGGAGCCATTAGTCTGTACTACGCCTTCAGCTGTTAGCATAGTCCTTTTTTTGTGGCACTCAGCCCAGGAGTGTGAAGGAGTAGGAAGAAGATTCCAGCAAGACTCTGACTCTGCTTTCCTCACCTAAGACGTGCAGCCTCGAAACACCGACTCTCGCGCTTCTAGTCAGCCATGATTTGTATCTGTTTGTAGCAGTGAAAGGAGGGAAGGCAGCATCGGGGATCAGGGAGGAAATTTGTGGCTGAGATTCAGGTGAAGACCTCATCTGGTTCCATGCTGGCACCCTGCTGGTTCCCAGCAGCCCCTGCTTCTCCTTGGTGGCATATATCTCGTTTATAACAAATGAATCTTTCCTGCATTTATTTGTTCAATATGTCTCCCCCACTAGAGCATTAGCTCCACGGAGGTCAGAAACCAAGACTGCCTTCTTCACCAGGGTACTGGAGCAGGGAGGCCGCTCCATAAAATACTTGTTGGGGGGGAAATGAATGAATCAACCTTCTCATGCAAACAGGAAAGAGATTCACAAATAGAATCGGTCAAGCTTTGCATGGGAAAACCCTTAACAGCTTTTAAAGGAAATTGATGGATAACATTCACTTTGTGGATGAAATCTGGACCCTGCCAGCTTCCCATCCAGCCAGGTAACCTCTCTATTACTCAGCGTTCCAGGAAATGCGATGAATTTCGACATTCACATAAGAAAATAAAATGAACAGTAAATCTGCTGGGAGCAAAGGGAACAGGGGGCTGCGCCCAAGGTCAGACCGCTGTGACTTTGAATTTATCCCCAGGACAGGGCTGCAGGCACGTGAAGTTGGGGGTCTAGCCCAGGCCAAGCGGTGCCCAGGGCTTTGCCGGGGAGCGGGCGCGTGGGGAGGGCGCCCTCTGCAGGGGGTGAGGGAAAGTGCGGCGCGCCGCCCTCCATCAGCCCACAGCCTTTGGAGCAAACATCATCTTAGAGAAGGGGAAAGGTGGAAGGGAAGAAAAACCGACGGAAACTCCCGTCCAGGAAATGCTCTTACGAATATGTCTGAGCCCCGAACTTCCTCCTGCTGGTGGAGAACAACTGCGATTAACTGCGGATACTGATCGCCCTGATCCTGGGAACTCCCACCACTTCCCAGCCCTCAAATTCAAAGGAAGAGGACATTCTTGGGACTATTTGAAATGATAGGGTCTCACGGGACCCTCTTTGGACCACCTTCCGGGTTCTGGAGCACAGGGGCGGGGTGCCCTTGGGCTGGATCTCTGGCAGGAAGAAAGGCTGAGTGCTGCCTGGGCACCTGGAGCTGGCCCTGGGGGCACACCGCGGTGCAGCCCCGACGCCTTTTAGGCTGAGGGTCGGGAACCACCCGGAGGCTGCTGAAGGGAGGGAGGGGCGCGTGGACCCCGTGGGGGCGGTTGCGCTTCCCAAATCCCCCTCGCCCCCTCTCTGGTCACTCATCCACAAAATCGGAGACTGAATTAGATGGTCGGGTGGCCCAACCCTAGGAGATCCTGACTCCGCTGTCCTTTTTAGATCGAGACTGTGCCAGTGGAGGGAGCTGAAGAATAGAGGACTGTTTGGGGTGTGAACCAGAAGAAAGGGATGGGTGGGCGGTCCTCTAACCTGCTCTCTTCCCAAGAAAGGCTTTTTAGGACCGGGCCTCCCTTTATTGAATCGGGAGTGACACCTAGTGGCGCCTCCGCCCACGGTCACTGCGGTGCTGGTTGTCTGGGTTTCAGGAGCCCCAGCGTCCGTCCTTGGCACTCTCTCTGCTGAAAAGCCTTGCAAGCGCGGGGTATGGCTGATGTTTCCTAGGACTTCCCAGGAAGCACTGTCTGTTCCCCATCGACAGCCCTTCTCATGTCATGTATGCAGCTCTAGTTAAAATGCTCTTGTTGCCTGGAGAGCTGGCTTTGGCACATCACTCACGCTCAGGCAGCATGTGTGTATTGAGCTGCTGTTCCACGTGCTGGGGAGACCAAGATGGCCAAGAAACTGGCCTCAAGGAATCACAACCCAGCTTGAGGTGGGGAGGGGGGGATGGAGAGGTAAAAAATTATTACAACACAATGGACAAATGTTAAGAGTGTGTGTTGGACAAAATAGAAACAGAGGCATGGATACATGGAACAGACTGACAGCTGTCAGAGGGGAGGGGCTAGGACGGAATGAATGAAAGGTGAAAGGATTTGCCAAAGAACATATATGCATAACCCACAGACACAGACAACAGTGTGATGATGGCCAGAGAGAAAGGGGGACACGGGGGGCTGGGTGGTGGTGGGCAGGGAGTGGGGGGATGGAGGCATCTGTAATAGTTTCAACAATAAAAATAAAGTTTAAAAAAGATACTTTCAGGTTTTTGCCTATTACTAATAAAGCTTTTAGAAATATTTCTTAATGTGTTTGGATGCTATGGGGATAACAGGAGTGGGCCTAACTCTGCCAAGAGGCATTGAGGAAGGCCATAATCCTTGAGCTAAGGTTTTGAAAATGAGATGGTGTGGCAGGCAGAATTCTAAGAGGTCCCCCAAGGTTCCAGGTCCCCTTCCCCATCCAATACCTCACCTTCTCCGTTATTCTAGCAAACACTAATTTAGGTGCAGCTGTAAGAGATTTTGAAGATGCAATGAAAGTTCCAAATCAGTTGACCTTAAAATATGAAAATTATCCTTGGGAGAGCTTTTAAGATATACTAGGCCTTTCCTAGCAAAAGAGATCTGAAGCATGAAAGGATTTATCATGGGCAAGATATTCTTTTTTGTTAGCTTTAGAGATGAAGGAGACCACATGGCAAGGAATGTGGGCAGCCTTTAGGAGCTGAGAGCCACCCCTGGCTGACAGCCAGCAATGAAAGAGACACTGAATTCTGCCAACAACCAATGAGTTTGGAAGAGAACCCTGAGTTCCACATGAGAATGCAGCTCCAGCTAAGACCTTGACTTTAGCTTGTGGGAACCTGAGCAGAGAACCAGCCATGCTGTGCCCAGCTGCTAACTTTGTGTTAATTTGCTATATGGCCACAGAAAACTAATGCAGATGGTATTTTGAAAGAGGAGCAACATGGACAAAGGCTCAGAGGCATAAAGCAGCAAGGTGCATTTGGAGAGCTGAAGTCATTCAGTACAGCTGGGCCATGCGGGGCAAAGGCCGTGGTAAAATGTAATGTTGAGAACTTGGCTTTGGGTCAGAGAGACTCTGCCCTTGGCTAGTTAACTTAGCTTTCTGTGCCTCAGTTCTCTCAAAGGGGATATAAGGCTAATAATAGTGCAGTTGACCCTTGAACAAAACAGGTTTGAACAGCATGAGTCCATTTATACAAGTATTTTTTAAAATCAATATACAGTCGGCCCTCTGTGTCTCCAGATTTGGCATCCATAGATTCAACAAATTGCTGATTGAATCGATCCACAGCACTTTTGATCCACAGTTAGGAATCCATAGAGGCAGAGGGCTGACTATATGCATTGCTCTACACCATCTATAATAATAAAAGCATAATATCCTAATTAGACCAGACAGCCCAATGACCTTCCGAATGTCATTCCGGATGTCCTTCCGGACAAAGTCATGGTGGCAGGGCAGAGGCAGAGGCAGTTAGGGGCGATCAGGCAGGCAGGCAAGTGGTTAGGGGCCATCAGCCAGGCAGGCAAGTAGTTAGGGACCATCAGCCAGGCAGGTGAGCAGTTAGGGGCGATCAGGCAGGCAGGAAGGCAAGTGGTTAGGGGCAATCAGGCAGGCATGCAGAGTGGTTAGGGGTGATCAGGCAGGCAGGCAGGCCAGCAGTTAGGAGCCAGTGGTCCCAGATTGCAAGAGGGATGTCTGATTGCCGGGGGATGTCCAACCAGCAGAGGGGTCCCGGATTGCGAGAAGGTGCAGGCCGGGCTGAGGGACCCCCCTGCCCCCATGCACAAATTTTGTGCACTGGGCCTCTAGTTTTATATAAGACTGGAGCATCTGCAGATTTTGATATCCGAGGTAGGAGGGGATGGGGTAATGAAACCAATTCCCTATGCACACCAAGGGACAACTGTAGCTAAAATTAAGAGTCTTGTTTGTAAGAAATATGCATATGAAGGGCTCTACCCAGTCTTGAGACATAACACATCTTCAAAAATGTTAGGTAGTAATAGCTGTAGTAATTGATCATGTGGAGAACAGACTGGAATAAGGAGAGACTGAGGAATATAGCATTTCTTACAGAGTGGCCGGAAATCCCTCTATTAGGATCACTGGAGGAGCTTTTAAAAATGCAGATTCCTGAATCCCACCTTGAATCCAGACTGAATCAGACTCTCTGGGGGTGGAGCATCAGAATTTGCACTTTCAAGAAGCTTCCCAGGTGATC
Organism: Myotis yumanensis; assembly: GCF_028538775.1. NCBI lineage: Eukaryota > Metazoa > Chordata > Mammalia > Chiroptera > Vespertilionidae > Myotis > Myotis yumanensis. The sequence continues at coordinate 124,999,831 of NW_027223754.1, read as the reverse complement.
TTGATGAGGATGACTGAGCAAGAGATAAGGAGACTTGTAACTAGGCCATTGCAATAGTCCAGGTTAGAGTGAGTCACTGACAGAATCCACCAGGGCATTGGCAATGAGAACGGGCAGGGGGGCGGTGGACTTTGAAGTAGGTACAATCCATAGGACTGGAATAGCAATCAGAAGGGATAACGAAAAAGAGGGAGGCAAAGGATGAGCTGGGAACCTTTTGAGGAGGCAGGTAGAGATGGTTCTGTTGACTCAGGTTGGGTCATTTGGAAAAACTAAAATTTAGGAGATAAGTTGGGGCTAGAAATACAATTTTGTATGTCCATGAGTACAAGAAGTCAAGGGATAACGCCTGCAGAATAAGATGCTTAAGAAGATAATTTAAAATGTATGTGAGTTTTACAAGTTCTTTATAAAGTTTGGATATTAACCCCTTTTAAAACTCAACACCAAAAAAACAATCAAATTTAAAAATAGGCAAAAGACCTGAATAGACACTTCCCCAAAGAGGACATGCAGATGGCCAGTGGTTATATGAAAAGATGCTCAAGGTCATTAATCATCAGATATAAATTAAAACCACAATGAGGTATCACCTCACACCTGTCAGAATGGCTATCATCAATAAATCAACAAACAACAAGTGTTGTGGAGAAAAGGGAACCCTTGTGCACTGTTGGTGGGGATGCAGATTGGTGCAGCCACTGTGGAAAGCAGTATGGAGTTTCCTCAAAAAAATTAAAATGAAACTGTCTTATGACCCAGTGATCCCACTTTTGGGTATATATGTGAAGAAACCTGAAACACTAATTTGAAAGGATGTATGTACCCCTATGTTCATTGCAGCTTACATCAACCAAAATTTGGAAGCAGCCCAAGTGCCCATCAGTAGATGAGTGGATAAAAAAGGACAGCATGGAGAACATTTGCTAAATGAAACAAGCCAGTCAGAGAAAAACAAGTGCCTTATGATTTCACTTATATGTGGAATCTAGTGAACAAACTGAACTACCAAGCAAAATAGAGACAGACTCATAGATAGAAATCAGATAGACAGATCTGATGGGGTGGAGGGATTGAGAGAAAAAAGAGAGAGAGAGAACTCATGGACATGGGCAACGGTGTGGTGATTGCAGGGGGTGGTGGTGGTATGGGGAGAGGTGGAAGAGGGCATAGAGGGGATAAATTATGATGGAAAAAATAAAAATTTTAAAACTGTACATGAGGAGTCGGGGTCTAGAATACTGAAAAAGAGCAATCAGAAAGATTGAGTGAGTGCTGTGTAGGAAGGGGCCCAAGAAGGGGGCCATCACCAGTGTCCTCACCCTTGGAGCCATCCAATGGAAACATGTGAGTGCATCCCTGAGATCTAGCTACTAGCAACTCAATGGCACATCAGTGAGGCCTATTGCAGTGGGGTGAGGAAGGAGGAGACCAGACTGCAGTCTTAGAATGAAGAAAGGCAAGGGAGGGGGATGGTTCTTCCGAAATGTGGCTGTGAAGAAAAGGAGAGAAATAGGGCAGGATCTAGAGATGTACACAGCCCTTCCCCTAGAATTTCATCTGTGAGAACCTAGGTACACGGCCAACAAATGTGGTTGGAGCTGGATGCCTTTTGCCTGCTGAACCCGGGCTGTGTAGAGAAGGGGGCAGGTGAGGTTCTCAGAGACAGAAGGGATGCCTAGATGCTGAAGGTCAAGGGCGCAGATACATTTATAAGTATGGGGCCGGGCCCGTGAGGCAGGACAGAGGAGCGGGATAGAGATCGGCTTGAGTCTGCGAAGGAAGAGTGGAAAAGATGAGGGCCAACAAGCCAACAGATGGGTGAGCTGTGTGGAGGGCCCAGCTGGGGTTAGAGAACAAGAATCCTGTGAGGAGCAACAGTGCAACTTTGAGAAAAAGTGCCTCATTATTCTTTGCCTCGGTTAGCTCATCTATACTATGGAATTAATAGTAATACTTGCCTAGGAACATTGTTGCAAGGATTTTCTGAGGTGACACACACAGTGACCAGCATAGTAAAAACTCATAAAGGGGCAGCTATTCTGAGGATTACATGTATTGTAATTTTATAAGTCGAGAATGGCATGTCTCTGTCCAGAGCCCTCTGATTGCCTCCCATCTCATACAGGGCAAAAGCCAAAGTCCTTAACTACGATCTTTATTCTCTCCCTCAGTTCTCTCTGCTCCAGCCACATAGGGCTTGGGATTGTTCACCAAGAATGTCAAGCTTGCTGGGCAGGCATGGCTCCGGGTTGAGCATTGACCTATGAACTAGGAGGTCACGGTTTGATTCCCAGTCAGGGCACATGCCCGGTTGTGGGTTCAGTCCCCAGTGTGGGGCATGCAGGAGGCACCAAACAATGATTCTCTCTCATCACTGATGTTTCTATCTCTCTCTCCCCATCTCGCTTCCTCTCTGAAATCATTAAAAAATATATTTTAAAAAAGAATGTCAGACTTACTCCCACCTCCCAGCTTCTACCTGCTGTCCCTTCTACCTGTAGCACTCTTGTCCCACTCATCCTCATGGTTCATTCCCTCCCGTCCTCAAATGTCGCCTTCTCAGTGAGACCCTCCTTGAACTTCCCAATTTCAGCTGAAAACATCCTGGTACCTGCTCCAGAGCTTCCTAACCCCTTCCTTGCTGTATTTTGCTCCACAGCACTTTCCACCATAGCCAAGCTCCAGGTTTTACTTAACTACTTGTCTATTGCCCATTTCTCCTCAACAGAACCCTTATCTGTTATTCGCCACAGAATCCCCAGAGTGAGCCATCAGCAAAATATCTGTTTGCAGGAATGAATGATATCTTCACTAAGGTCTCAACTCAAATGTCACCTCTTTAGAGAGCACTCCCACCACCACCATCTAAAATAAACTCCCTGCCATCACTCTCTGTTCCCTCACTCTGCTTTGTTTTTCTGCATCACATTTATTCATACCTGGCATTATATATTTGTCTATTTGCTTATTGTTTGTCTCCCCAGCTAGAGGTCAGCTCCCACAAAGATTTAGATTTAGTTGGTTCACTGTTATATCCCAAGTGCCTGTAATCACACTGGTACAGAGTGAACACAATACATATTTGTTGAAAGGCTGCAATATCATTGTGAAGTTTTTTTACTATTATCATTAATATTGGAAAGCAGAAGGGAAGGAGTAGTTGCCCTGTAGAGAGTAGAGCAGAGAGGGAGGGAGGAGGTCTTTGGGCAGGACTTCCTAAATGCATTGTCCACTGGGAACTACAAGAAGAAACAGGATTCCCATGCACACCCCCAAGAACTTGGGCACCAGAAACATGGGCAGCATCTGTGTTTTTTCCTCCTCTTTTGGAGGGCCTGGGTTGGCACACACTGGGGTTTTATAAGCACATGTTAGGTGAATGCACAGGAACTTTCTGGAACTTTAGAAGGCGCAGCATTGACACCAACATGCAGTCTGTCTGTTCTTGTCCAAGCAGCACTTCATTTTCAAAGTGAAATTCCATAGCTAAGGCAGGCTCTGGGGTCGTCCACTCAAGAGAGGAGAGCAAGGAAGCAGAGAACAGATAACGCAACCAGACTGCCTGCGTCAAACCCAAGACCAGGGGTGGGCAACCCCTGGCACACGTGCCAAACATGGCACGCCAGTAACTTTTGCTGGCACGGGAAACCCTCTCTTATAATCTTCCATTTACAATTTTTTTCTTAATATCGACTTTTTTATTTTTCAGATAAATTCAGTGTAGGTGCATCTTAGATAAATAAGTAATTTTACATAACAAGTTATCTTAAAGACCATAGACATGGATTGACGAGAGAGGGGAAGAGCAATTTCTATGCCTCTGCCTTAACTCTCCCTGCCTTCCTAGATCCGACCAGTGTTTTGGTTTCATCCACATACGCTTGTGAATCTTTGTGCTCAGTGATGAATTTTGTTAAGTCTCATAATAGGAGTAGCCTGACGGATGAAAGTAGTAGCTCGTGCATATCTCTAAAGGTCACGAAATATAAACCTGATGTAAAATCTCTGTCATCAGTGATGCAGCAGCAAAAGTCCCACTGATATTATCAAACGGAGTCATAAAGTTTTCTGTCGGACTATCAGTGTACATGTATACATTAAAAAATAAATGTATTTTTCATCATCAGATACTGTGTTTTTGTCGCTCGAATGAATTTTATTATTTCTTCAAGGTTCTTCACATACGTACACCTTAAGAGATATCAAGTAGGTGTAACATGTTCTCAAAAAATTAGGGTTGGCATTTTGAGTCAGAGATTTTGCTGGTTTTGGCACACACTCACAAAAAGTTTGCCAACCCCTGCCCTAGACCTACTACCCACTTCGATACTGTCTCTGTGCCTCAGTTTCCTCATCTGTAAAATAAGGATACTAATAATACCAACCTTACAAGGTTTTTATTGGAGGATATATATCCACACATATACACGTATATTTAACAAGTGTGTGTGTGTGTGTGTGTGTGTGTGTGTGTGTGTTTTCCTGGTGTATGCCAAGAACAGTAAAAGGTTTGAGAACTTACTCTACCTGTAGGCTAACAAATTAGCTTGCCATCCTATTATAAATGCTGGCAGATGACACAAGACTCCTGGTCAGAGGCAAAGAATGGAGGATTTTATTACTTACACCACGAGCAATAATCAGCGTATCAGCATATGCCCCAGTTCCCTGAGCTTGATTCCCACTGAGTGATGCAAAAACAATACCTGCACACACAGCAGGTCACATCACAGGAGAGGAACCCTGAGCCTAGGGAACCAAATATATTATAACGGGCAGTAAGCATGCCTGCTTTTTGCTCCAGAGGGAGACAATATCTAAATCTTTCAAGGCTGTTTACTAACAAACACCTCTGAAAAGATAATCTGCTAACAAAGGGAATCAGTGCCTGTGAGAGGTGCAGAAATGTGAGAGATCCATGGAGAGTTGTCTCCCAGGAGCATGTGGTGAGAACTATTATTATTGTTAGTAGCGATGATACTATGGAAAAATGTACTCATGCTATATAACTTCATTTATTTTGGCAACTCTGAAATTGATAGGAATTATAACAGAGCAAACCAAGACATGAACCAAAGGAAAGTTACAAAGACTGATGGCAAGTCATGGCATTTGAGTTAGCACTCGGTGATTAGACTACCAAATGCATTTCACAAATGGGTTTCCAGGGTGGGGGAAAAGCTGCTTGTCAGTAATTGATCATGATACTGAGCAAATGAGTTTGCAATTTCATGCTGAATAATCTATCACTCCCTATCTTGGGAACTCAGGCACTCCGTCTTCTCTGACAGCCAGCATGGATATCCCATTGCCAGGAAGGAAGGCAGTCATCAAATTCCTAATTTTTCTCTGTGAAAAATTAACATTTAACTCAAATATAAGGTCTGTAGGAACACATGAAACCTTAATTACAAAGTGTATCCAAGATTTGTGCTAATTAATAAGCTGATGAAAAATTCATTGGAATTCAGAGAAGAATCAAGGGGAAAATTGGCCAGTGTTAACATCGAGTTCTATGAAATGTTTAAGTCTTTCCAAAAAGGCAGCCCCCTCTCTGTCATAATTATAATTTAATCATTCACATGGTTATTTCATTTTGTAAGACTTTAGTTGTACATCAAAAACTATGCAGGAAGAATATTTCTTTAAACTTTGTGATTTCTAACAGGCATTATACTAGCAAGTTAGAGGTTTTTGAAGAAGACCAGCGTAGCTACCTGAAATACGAATTTTTTTAAAGATGTGAGAGAAGACAACCGTTTGAATGCTGGCTGTGCCATTCACTAGCTGTGACCTCCAGCAAGTTCTTTGAGCTCTTTGAGGCTGTTTCCCTATTCAAATGGGGATGATAATGATGCATGAGGTTGTGGTGAAGGTGAATGGTTATTGTTGCGAATTAATCACATGCCTCCTCCCTTGCAGATTCTTCAACAAACCAGACCAGGAACCAGATGAGACTGAAATGTAGTAACTGGCTTGTTATCAAGACAGCTGGATTGGTGAATAAGATAGAAGCCAGGCTTTTTTAGGAACATGGCGCTGAAATATAAGAAGAAGCCCCTACCACTCCCAAAGCCAAAGCCAAAGCAAAGGCTTTGAAGGCAAAGAAAGCAGTGCTGAAAGGCGTCCACAGCCACAGGGAAAAAAAGATCCGCACATCACCCACCTTCTGATGGCCAAAACACTGAGGCTCTGGGCAAAGGCAGCCTAAATGTCCTCAGAAGAGCACACCCAGTAGAGACAAGCTTGACCACTATGCCATCATCAAATTCCCCCTGACTACCGAGTCAGCCATAAAGAAGACAGAACACAGCAATGCACGTGTGTTCATTGTGGATGTCAAGGCCAACAAGCTCCAGATCAAACAGGCTGTGAAGAAGCTCTATGACATTGCTATGGCCAAGGGCAACATCCTGATCAGGCCTGATGGAGAGAAGAAGGCATATGTTCGACTGGTTCTTGACTATGATGCTTTAGATCAGTGGTTCTCAACCTTGGCTGCACATTAGAATCACCTGGGAATCTTTTTAAAATCCTGATTTCTGGGCCTCATCCTCCGGAAATTCTGTTTCTTTGTTATGGGGTGGGGCCAAAGTTGAGAACCACTGATCTAAACTGAGTCCAGTTGCCTAATTCTAAATATAAAAATTTCACACTAAAGGAAAAAAAAGAGATAGAACCCAGGTTGAAACTGGGCTTCCTGCATCCACCTTCCCCAGCCCACCCCAGCCACCCACCCACTCAGTCCTGGGACCTGGTGGTGGGGAGAGTGGGTCTGCAGAGCGACACCCAGACAGCCCCAGGGAGGGTGCCAGTCCACTCCACCCCCTCTAGGGAGCTGAACAGAGAACCGCCATTGAGAGGGTGAGCTTGTTATTTTCTGTGCTTCATGTAGAATGTTCTGGCTTCTTGAGCATCAGATGATGCATTCAATTACATTTATTCATCCATTCATTCATCCATCCATCCATCCACCCATCCATTCATCCCTTCATCCCACAATGATTGAAAGTGTACAACTTGTCAAGGGTACTTGCAAGCTAAAAAATGAACCGGGCTCTGGTGCCTGCCTCCATGCAGTTTATAATCTCTGCAAGCAGATGGACGCATGATCAAACCACTGCAGTGTTTCTCCAGGAACCAGGGGAGGGGAGTAAGCCAAAACAAATTTATAAAACACTTACCCAGCCTGGCCAGCATGGCTCAGTGGTTGAGCATAGGCCTATGAACCAGGAGGTCATGGTTCGATTCCCAGTCACATGCCTGGGTTGTGGGCTCAATCCCCAGTGGGGGGCATGCAAGAGGCAGCCAATCAATGATTCTCTCTCATCATTGATGTTTCTCTCTCCTTATCCCTTCCTCTCTGAAATCAATAAAAACTTATTTTTAAAGATAATAATAAAATAAAAATAAAACACTTACTCAAAGTACCTGGCTTGTACAAAGCACTCTAAGTGCTGACTATTATTATTTATTATTATTATTATCATTAACCAACTTTGTGGCTTTGCCATATCCTAATACCACTTGGTCTATTATTAATAACTAGAGGCCCAGTGCATGAATTCGTGCACGGGTGGGGTCCCTTGGCCTGGCCAGCGATCGGGGCCAACTGGGGCCAGCCAGGGGGAGGGAGGGACCGAGGGAGGTGGGCCGGCCACCGGAGGTTGGCTATGGGAGCGCACTGACCACCAGGGGGCAGCTCCTGCATTGAGTGTCTGCCCTGTGGTGGTCAGTGCACGTCATAGTGACCAGTCGACTGGTTGTTCAGTTGTCCAGTCGTTTGGTCACTTAGGCTTTTATATATAGAGATATTTTCTTTAAATCAACTTCACCAGTCTCCTGAGCAAGTGTTGGAAGGACTAGTTATGTTTACATAATACGCATGAAGATAAAATGTGTAATGATTAAAATAAAACCTGATCATCTGAAGACTGCCCCCACAATCATTCCCTCTCCTGGCACACCTGGAAAAGCACTGTTTTATGCAGCAGTTTGCTCGCGTGTCCATCTGCCTGCAGAGATTTTGAGCTACGTGAAAGCAGGCACCAAAGCCTGGTTTATTTTTAATTTGCAGTTTGCAAGTTGTCGTGACAAGTTGTACACTCCCAATAATTGTTGGTGGGATGAATGGTTGAATGTAATTGAGTGCATCAACAAATGTTCAAGAAGCCAGAACATCCTACAGAAAGGACAGAAAATAACCAACAAATGAAAAATTATAGGTAGCCGCCTTTTCCCTCTCTGCACCTCTACCCTAGGGACAACTGAAATGACCTGCTCTCCCAACTTTCCCTCCCCTCTGTCAACAAACTAGCCTCCTGGCTCACTTGATGGCAAGCTGGAGGGGGTTTCAGGATGGAACGAATGTTGCAGTTGTAATGAACCAGAAACTAGGGAAGAGGAATCAGATTTCAGCAACAGCAGAATATTTCACTGTTTAAAAAGCACTCGTCCCTTAGGCTTGAAAAGATTAGAAGCTAATAATTTATGTCAAAATCCGGCAAAGCCCTCCACAAAGGCCTATTGCTTGTCCCTGCCTTTTGACTGACAGTTATGAAAATAGAGACTGATTTGAAAACCTAGGGCTATTGAACTAGAGCAGCATTAATTTATCCATTAGAAACTAAGAAATGAGACACCACAAAGAAACAGATGTTGCTGGTGGGAGGCCACACCTTTTTCCAAATACAAAACACACCAGCTCTTCATGTTTGACTTAGCTTTCCAAGCCTCTCAGACCTCAAATTGGCAAAAACAATTTTTTCCATGCTAGTTAAAATGCCCTCAAGCTACAGTCATTAGATTTGCTGGACAGCAGTGTGATTCTGATGTTATCAGCTCAGTCTTCCTGTTTTTATGAATAATGTATAAGAAGCAGCTATTAGAAATGGATTCTTCCATGGCTGACGGTATCTCCACCAGACAGGTCCCTGAATTCTCAGTCATTTCATCTGCAGCTTTAACAGATCTTCCTCTTCTCCTCCTGGCTACCTTCTGGCTGCCTGCCATACATGGAGAACCTTCCAAAGATGCCCTATCCCCTCTTCTCCCTCGATACTAAGGAAACTGGGAGGGGGTGAGGGAGGGAAGACAAGAAAAGGTGTCTGACACCTTCCTTCCTTTTCACTGTTGCTACATGTCAGAGGAGTAGTGTGGAAGCTACTGATGCCAAGTTTATGGGTTTGATTCGTGGCCCTGCCCCACGCGGGCCAGCCAGCCTTGCTCTGTACCCAGATGCCAGATGCCTGCCAAGAAAATGCTTCTCTGCGGGCATAGACAAGAGCTGGAAGATAACTTCTACCTGTTCGGTTTTCTTCTCTATCTCTATGGGCTCGCATCTGTCATCACTTTACAAGAAGACATCTTCCCGCCCCACCCCTTCATTCAACCATTCATTCAACATCCTATATAATAAAAGGCTAATATGCTAATATGCAAATTGTCCCCTCCACCGGGGAGTTCGACTGGGAGTTTGACCAGGGGGTGGGGCCGGCCTGCCCTGGGTCAGCTGCCCCCACCCTGATCGGGAGCCAGGCCTGCCGACCAACCACCTGCAGATTTAAAAATACCGGGCCTCTAGTATTTTTTATACCTGCAAAACTTGCACTGGAAGAGGCAGGTGGTACTCAAGGATTACAAACATGATTAGAAACTGTATACAAAAGAAGAGCAGTGAGCCCTGGCTGGTGTAGCTCAGTTGGTTGAGTGTCCTCCTGAGCACCAAGAGGTTGGTTAGATTCCAGGTTGGAGCAAATGCTCAACCCCCTCCCCCTAGCAGGGGGCGTAAAGAAGGCAACCAATTTATGTTTCTCTCTCATAGATGTTTCTCTCTCTCTCTCAAATCAATAAAAACATATGTATTTTTTTAAAGAAACAAACTATTTTTTAAAAGGCTGTAGATGTTCCTGAGGACATTTAAACAAATAAAATAAAATAAAAATAGAGCATTGATTATGAGAGTGTGTAAGAGAGGGAAGTCACAGAGTCAGGGAAGGCAGAAAAAGGACGTGAGATTGAGCCAAGAGCTGAAAGACAGGGACAGTAAGCCAGGGGGTGGGGTGCGGGGGCAGGGAGAGTGTGAGCCAGGTCCCTGCTGGAGCAGGGGCGGGGTCCAGGGGAGATAGAGGACAGCAGGGCCCAGAGCACAATTTGCTAATGGCTGCCAGGACTTCTCTGTCCCCTTTGACAATTTCCACTTTCTCCTTCCAGACACTCTTCCTCTTCTTGGAGTCCGAGAACTGCTCCATTCTGGCTCTCCCCACCTTCCTGATGGTTCCTACACACACTGCTTCCTCCACTCTTCGCCCTTAAGTGTGGTGTTAACTTCCAGCTTCCTCCCTGTCTGCCTGGTGTCGGGTGCGGTGCCTGCGGTCCAGGAGGAGCACATGGAATTCACTGGCCATGTATTGTTCTGGGTCCCACCAAGACCTTGAAAGCATGCTGGTTATCCAGTGTGGGAGTGGTTAAGTCAGAGGTTCCACCCACATACTGGAAGGAGTGCAGTCATTAAAAGTGATGTTTCTGAAGACGAATGATCTTGAAAATTTTCAGTGATAGAACACGAATTTGAAATCAGAATATAAAGTTCAACCTCAAGCATGATCTCAATTTTATGTGGAAAAATGAACAACAACAACAACAAAAAAAAAACAGAAGCAAATTCATCAAAATACTAACAGACTATTTATGGCATGGAATTTTTGTTTTTTTACTTCCAATTTCTTTTCTTTTTTTATATTTTTATTGATTTCAGAGAGGAAGGGAGAGGGAGAGAGAGAGAGAAACATCAATGAGATGTTTCCCACCACTGGGGATCAAGTCTGCAACCCGGGCATGTGCCCTGACCAGGAATCAAACCGTGACCTCCTGGTTCATAGGTCGATGCTCAAACACTGAGCCACTCCGGCCAGGCTTTACTTCCATTTTCACACTATTTCATCTTCCCCAAAAATGTCTTAACTATTCATTATTTAATTATTCATTAATTAAGTGAATTTAGTTGAACTAATATTAGGCACTTACTACTTGCTAGATATCATTCCCAATTCAGTGATGGATAGAACACAAACATGGTCTCTGTCCTGAAAAAACCGCTTTTATAAACTAAAAAGAATTTTTTAAAACAAGATGAAAAAATGAAAGTTATCATCACTCCTAGAAAAATGACTCAAAAACTGCTTTCTCCTGCCCTTGGCAGTAGGGGAGCGCTGTCGCTGTCAGCGGCTTAGTGATATTATCAGCTACCGAGCCAATGACCGAACCTTGATGAATATCCATTTGTCATGTGTGCCCAAGACCAGATGCTGGGAACCAGGCCCCTCCCTGCCCACAGCTATTACTCTGGAGTGGGAAACTCTTTGTACCATCATCGCAGAATTTAGCCCCACCTGCCTGGATGCTTACAGACACTTCATTCCCGTCCTCCTGCGGGTCCACTTCCAAGGATTCCTTCCCGGGGAACCAGCCATCGAGGACTGTAAACCGGAGCCTCCCTCATGTGTCTGGAGCCTGGCTCCACTACCTGCTGCTTCCTCACCATGCCCACAGCAAGGGCTCGTGATTAAACCCCAGAAAAAGCGCCAGCCTGAGAGAGCTGGGAGAACAGCTGGAACTGAGGACTCCTGTGCACTGACTGTCTGATTGTTTCGTAGCAAATTGTTTTTCGTAGTAGGGAGATAACAGGCAAATGAAATATGGGAGACAGGCAGAGAGTGTTCTAAACCAGCGTGAGGGGTGGGTTCTTTAATAAAAACACAGCATCCTTTAACCGTTACGCTACCAAGTTCCCATATTTCTTAGCAAATGGGAAATAATTCCTCTGTACACTGGCTCCTCTCCCCCGTCTTCCAGCGGGCAGGGTCGTGTCTCTTTCTGCTTCTCCAACATCCCATCTGAGCCTTGTCTGAAAGTCAGCGCTTCCTAATGATGAAAAGCTCTGCACTAGAGAATGATCTTAAGGAGTAGACAGAATGAACAGTATTAATTCTACTAATTGTCTATTTATTTTAATGCACTTGGGGAAAACTATATCTAGCGTGTCAAACCCATGATTTTATTATAGGCTATGGCAGCCTAAGTTTTTTAAAAGTGATTTAATATAGAGCCAATAAAGAGGAAAATATTAAATAAATCATGATGTGTGTGGTATGCAAATACGGTAAAAACCGCGAAGTGGTGCATATTTGCCGATTAGGAAATACAAGTGGGAATTCTGAGAAGAATCTGAGGCGGCTCTGGTGAAGGGTCAGGAAAATCCATTGGTTCGTTAAGATAATTTAGATGCAGACATTTGCATTCAGCTCTGGATCCTCAATAAATATTCTGAGTCCCGGCACCTCCTGAAGTCTGAGCTCTGAGTTCGCAGGCTGGTGGTCTTTGTCTCCAGCAGGAGAGGTACTTCGTTTTAAAATTCAGAGGATCTCACATAAAATGCAGGTTTTTTGTTCTCTTTGAAAATTGGAAGGTCTGGCACTCTGGGTCTACATCCCTGCACGTCAGTAATCTGGTAACCACAGGCCCCAGGCATCGCTATTCTCGGACACAGGCCCTGCCTGTGCACCTCTGTGCCTGTGGCTGCCCAGGGACAAAGGGTAAAAGAGGGTCCCTCCTCCGTAAAGGTCCTCTTCCCCTGCTTTGCAACCTTCTCTTCCCTCTTCTCTTCTCTTCCCTAGCAACCCCTCCTGCCACGCCTCCCCCCCCCCACCCCCCCCCCCCCCCCCACACACATACACAGATAAACACGTCTCCAGGGGAGAAATTCGAGAAGACGACCCTATCTTCTCCCATGTCTGTACTTGCCTGAATGGTGGCCCAAAGTCACCGATCACTCCCAGGTTAGTGATGGATTGCCTCTTAGCCATTTGACCGACAGAAGATCATTTGGAAACACCTTAGATGATATTTTTGTGTAGGATGTGAGGTGGAGGTGGAAAATCCATCTTCTTCCTCCTTACTACATCACAAGGACAGGGACACATGATCTGGGGCCAGAGGGTCTGAGTTCAAATTCCTGTTCTTTCGTTTCCTGGCTCTTTGAACTTGGGCACGTCATTTAACTTCTCTGTACCTGTTTCTTCACCTGTAAAATGGAGATAGTGGTATCTATTGCATATGATTCTTATAAAGATTAAAAGAGTAAATCTATGTGAAATGCCTGCACACAGTGAGGGTTGTAAGAATGTGGCCTGTTTATGAGCAATAGCCTTCCATTCTGTGAACTACCACCGGGATAAGCTTTGCCTCTGCACCCGCAGTGTGACAATAGCAGGCATATTCCTTTTAGTCGCAACTTTCCATTGCCATCATGTAAGCGCCAGGCACTACCCTGAGCACTGCAAGTACAAAGATGTAAGACAGTGTCCTTGCCTGTCAAGGAGCTACCTATCAACATCTAGCTGATTTGGAAAGTAAGGTTAAATTAAACAAACATCATATGACAATTGTTTCAGTAAAGATGAACTTTATAGAGAACAAAGAATTTAATTATTCTGGATTCAGTCTACAAGAATCAGTCTCCTAAAGAGTTCGGGACAAATTGTCATTTTGAAAGGTATCCCTAGTAACTGAACTTATGACCAGAAAGAAAAGTAGGAGCCAGAAGAAGCTGGTTACACACACACACACACACACACACACACACACATCATGTTTAAGGGAACACAGGCTGGGATTGGGAACTAGGAGAATGGATCCAGGGTTCAGAACAGCTGGGATCTGTTCAGTTCTGTTTCTTTGTATAACTTAAAATCAATTAAGTTTACTCTAGCCTGGCAGGCATGGCTCAGTGGTTGAGCATCGACCTATGAACCAAGAGGTCACAGATTCGAATCCTGGTCAGGACACATGCCCGGGTTGTGGGCTCGATCTGAAATCAATAAAAATATAATTTTTTTAAAAATTCACTTCATCTGTTTTCCCATTAACAATGGAAGCATGTTACACTGTCTCTCACTTATTTTTAAGTACTTTAGGATAATCAGAGTGATATGATGCATTTGCCAGGGGTCACCTCTGAGAGAGGTCAGCTAGCGTTGCATTGAGACAGCCAGCTCCCGAGGCGGCTGTGAGTCCTATTGGGGCGGATAGCTCAGTCAACAACCAATCACTTGTTATCAGCATATTGAATATCACAATTTGTGACTTTGCATGATGCATATTAGAAATAACTCTCAGCAAAGACAGTCAAGCCATGTGACTGGGATGAAATGGTTCAGAGATACAACCCTCCCCCACCTCCACACTCCTGGAATAAATAGAGAACAAGAATCCAGCCAAGCCCTAAAACCTAGACCCGTAGTCGGCAAACTGCAGCTCACGAGCCACATACATGCAGCTCGTTGGCCCCTTGAGTGTGGCTCTTCCACAAAATACCACAAAATACCACATGCGGGTGCGCACGTACAGTGCGATTGAAACTTCGTGGCCCATGCACAGAAGTTGGTATTTTGTGGAAGAGCCACACTCAAGGGGCCAAAGAGCCACATGTGGCTCGCGAGCCGCAGTTTGCCGAGCTGCAGTTTGCCAACCACTGACCTAGACTATTGGGACAGCTCCTGAGCTTGCTCCCTAATCTATTTCTGCCATTGGCTGGGGGAATTCTGATGGCACATAGCATCTTGCCTCAGACACCAAAATGAGCAGAGAGCTGGGCCTCACCGAGAATACTTCATCAAAGTTTCTGCCGGGTGGCTAAAGAATTTCTGCCTGAAAGTGGCACGCCCCGGCTTGCCCAGGCCTCTCAGTACACTGGCATCACAACGCTGTTCTCTGGCTGACGTCTGGCCACACCATTGGAAAGACCGGCTCTGTCCGCCCATCAGCGTTGTCCGGCGAGAGCAGCGTTGTCCAGCAGAACCTTCAGCAACAGCAGGCTCGTTCTCTACCAGCACATCCGGCTGGTAGCCACTCGCCACAGATGGCTACTAAGCATTCGGAATGTGGCGAGTGTGACTGAGAGACTGAATTTTAAATTTTACTTCATTAATTTAAATAGAATAGCCACTTGTGGCTGGTGGCTACAAGAATTGGGTGGCACAGGCCTGGAATTGGGCCGGTCTCCCCTCCCTTGGGACCTTCTCTCAATCTGGAGTCAGTTTGACCTAATGCCAGCCTTCCTCTCAGTCTCCTGTCTTCACCACAGTCACCTGGCTCTCTCTTCTTTAACACCCCGGAGTGTTCTCACTTGGGTGGTGAAAGGGAAGGAACCCAATGCATCTCAAATATCCCCAAAACAGGGAGAGGAAAGAGGCTAGCCTCCAGGAAATGGGGTATTTAAAGACAAATGGGACTAATAGAATGCACATGCCTCATTTGGCACTAGTGAATCCAGTGGTGCTATTGATAGGAATAGTATTAATGCATCTATCTACATGTGTGCAGGTATGAACACGTCATTGCAATGCATGCTGCATGTAAGGCAAGCAGAGCAAGAACTAGACTCCCCATTTCAAGGACAAAATTAACCGAAGGTCAGTTCAGCTGATATAGGATCACATGGCAGGTAATGACAGAGCTGGGACCAGCACCAGGTGTTCTGACTCCTAACTTCTCACCATTGGAGTGTTTGAATAGGCCCTAATTAGAGAGGGAACATGGATGGGAGAAGAGAGAAGACCATGTCACCCCCAAGAGATTGACAGTGTATTAAATGAGACTCTTTTCTTTCAAGCCCACAGAGAGCCATGTTGGATATAATATGTATCATTTCGTTCTCTAGCATTGCAGAGGCCCAAATGAGTTGGGTGAATTTAGGTGGGTATCTGCCCTACAGAGCCGCTAGTGGCTCATTTGATCCCTCTGGACTCTTACTGTATTCCTCGGGATCTTATTAACAAGTCTCTTTCTAGCAGGTGCTCTGCCCTCGCACAACTCCAGAGGGCGCCTGCATATACAATACAACCTGCAATGCAGTGGTTGCTCTAAGGGGCTTTATTCCTGAATCGAAGGAGCCAGGTTTCTTTCCTTACACTTCAGTTAAATTCATTTTCATATGATTTTTCTTGGATGTTCCAATTCAGCTCACATTAGGCTAAAGGTTCACAGCCTTGGCTGTTTACCTCAATTTTGGGTGCTTTTTAAGAAATACATGTGCCCTGGACAGGTGGCTCAGTTGGTTAGAGTGTTACCCCATACACCTAAAGGTTGCAGGTTTGATTCCCAGTCAGGGCACATACTTAGGTTGCGGGTTACATCCCCAGTTGGGGCGCGTATGGGAGGCAACCAATCAATGTTTCTCTCTCTCTCCCTTCCTCTCTCCCTCTCTCTCAAATCAACAGTAATAAAAAACATATCCTTGGGTGAGGATTAAGAAAAAGAAATACATGCCCCAGGTTCCAACCCTTAAGAAGCTGGGCATCTGCATTTCCTTGCGATTCCCCAGATGGTGCCGATGCAGAGAGCCGAGACTCAGACATTGTTGGAACAGGAATCAGGACACTCACATTCTGGTTCCTGACTTTCCCACACACTGGCCTCCACGAGCCTGTTTCCTATTTTGTAAAATGAGGAGATATGAGGTTTGCCCTACTTTTACAAGTTTTAAGCATGAGCACTCAAAAGAAAGAATTTTGAAAAGTTATCATGTATTTACGGTAGGAGGGAGCCAGTGGCCAGCAGTCAGGCCCAGCTGCAAGCAGACCTGGAGTTCAGGCCCCAGGTGACATTTCCACATGGGCTGCCATGGCCTGCCTGCCTACATCGCATTATGCTAAAAACAGCTGGGAGTGGGTGGAGCTCAAAATACTCTGACAGAATGTAATTGTGTGGGCAGTTTCCACTTTAGCTAGGTAATTCTGGACACATGGAAGCTGCCTGCATGCACTTCTATTTATTTCCAAAATAGCTGGTGAGAGCCCAGAAATTTTAGACATACATTTCAGTTTTATCTGTTTTGAGACCTTTAGGCCATGGGATTAGAAAGCTCCAGGCATGAATCAGGAGGCAAAAGAACACAAGTTATTCATCCAACCTCAGAGCTAATACTCAGTGTAAACCCACAGCCATCTGATGTGAGAACATGTTAATCTGAGAAATCAAATGCCAAAGATACAACCCCCCCTACTCTTCATTTCAGGCAGCACGCGCACACACACACACACACACACACTCTGAATGCCCAGATCCTAGCTGTATACAAATTACAGATTTACACAAATACTCAAAGATGCTGACAATACTTTCTTTAGAAACTTCCTGGTTCTACCTCTCTGACAAACAGGTATGTTTCACTTCTGTAATTACATTTTGTGCATTCAGTACATCACAAATTGTCCATAGCAGGAAAAAAAAAATGCATTAAGGATCATGATTTTGCAAAAGATTGAGAAGATACTGGAAAGAGGAAGTTAAACTTTTGATGGCCCTGATGCAACTATTTCAAACTTTTCATGCAGCAAATTCAAATTTCTTCCCCGAAGAGAGACATTCTCAAAACTTAGTTTCTACCAAATGTAGTTTCTTTCTTTTCTTTTTTTCCTGTGGGAAGAGTATTTTTTTTTATTGCTTTAAGTATTACAAAGAGTATTACATATGTCTCCTTTTTTTTCCCCCTTGACCTTCCCCCGGCCTCCCCTATCCCCCAGTGTCTTATGTCCATTGGTTATGCTTATATGCATGCATACAAGTCCTTCGGTTGATCTCTTACCCCCCATCCCGCCCCCCAACCCTCCCAGGCCTTCCCGCTGTAGTTTGATAGTCTGTTCGATGCTGCTCTGCCTCTGTATCTATTTTTGTTCATCAGTTTATAATGGTCTTTATTATCCATAAATGAGTGAGATCATGTGGTATTTTCCTTTCATTGACTGGCTTATTTCACTTAGTATAATGCTCTCCAGTTCTATCCATGCTGTCGCAAATGGTAAGAATTCCTTCACTTTCAAAAATAGTTATCAGGATCCTATCCCAGACCTAGGGAACCAGAAAGCATCCAGGGGGTGGGGGCATCTGCCTTTTCAGTAAGCGTTAAAACCCAGCCACCTGGGGCAGACACAGGACGCTGCTCGGAAGTACCAGAGAGCGACAGCATGATCAAACCAAGAGCAACCACGATCGACATGGTGAGCTGCCCTGAACCCCTTATGCTAAAGCTGCTGGCACGAGAGAGACCCCGGCTCATCCCTTTGTCTGCCTGAAAGGTCATAGGTTAGGTGCCACTGAAGCACATTAGAAACTGAGTTTCTGACAGGATGCCCAGTACCGTTGTGCGAGGTGAGCACTGCATGAAGACACCAGTCCCTTTGCCTATTTATTACCACGGTTTTCGGGCAGATGGCAGCAATGTGTCCTAGTCCAACAAGTCAGCCCGGGACAACAAGTTTCCAGCAGATATAAGAGTTTTAGGGAAGGGGTGAGGGTGCCCTTTGGTAATTCACACATCGGTGTAGGTTAGGTTCGCTGCAGCCCAGTTCTGGTTCCTGTCTGCTGATCTCTTCCTTGATCATTCCTGGCTATGGAGGGCTGAGTGAGCAGCAGCCTGGGAGCCTCTCCACCCCCGCCCCCTCCAAGGCAGGCTCGAGCGCCCTGCTGGCAACGGTACTAAGTGGTCTGGCAGTCTGGCTTCCAGTCCAGTAGTCAGACTCCAGGTGGGGCTATTTTTTTCTACTCTATCCCAGGAGAACAGAAAACTTCGCCTCCTCTTTCTCTTTGCCCTCCGTCCCTGCATTCTGTTTGGGTTGCCCCTGAAAGGAGACCTGCTCTAGCCTTCCTTCTTCTTTTACTCCTCTTCTTCGCTCCTGGCCTTTAAGTTAAAGACATCTGGGCCATTCCTATACTTAATCCCTGCATGTCTGAATCATGTTTGGGGATTTTAGGAACTGTTGACTACCCAAAACTTTGAGATGTGGGCTTCTGCCACCTCAGAAAGTCTCAAAAAAAAGTGTTTCTTAGTAAAAGGATGGTGGGTGCTCAAATTCTATCTTGCCCATCTCCCTCCACTTTTACACCCCAGTTGCTATCAGGGTAACCACCCCTTCCATCCTCACCCCTCTCTCCGTAAACCTGTTTAAAATGACAAAATATGTGCTGATACAAGTGTTAAGCAAAACAGTTTCTGGTGCTTGCCATGACCGAGGCCATCTTAAGAGGCAAGTTGCTCTCAGTGATTGCCCATAGGGCCTGGAAGGAATGTTCATGGAAGTTACATTCTTAGGTAGATAATTAAGTTCATTAAGTTGTCTACTGCTTTGGAATATAGAAGCATGTGCCACTTGGCTACAAGTCCCCTGGGTTCCCAGAGGCTACATATACAGGGTGGGGCAAAAGTAGGTTTACAGTTGTTCATATGGAAAAAAATACAATCATCAATAAGAATGATACAAGAGTAAACTGTGTCTTGTATACTCATGACTGTAAACCCACTTTTTACCCACCCTCAAGCCCCCATCCCCTTTCTGTGCACAGATCTCCATCTTGGTGACATCCAAGACCCTGCTTGTTTACAAGTTCCCTTCATAAACTCATTGTTTAATTCTGGAGTTGTCAGTCACTTTCTTTGGTTTTCCTTTTGCAGGTTGTGTCTAGTGCATCTTGGGAAATTTTCCAGTAGTAGGGCTGGTTAAAAATTCTCTGGAGGCAGGACATACAAATCCTAGGATCCCGGAAGAAGCTGTAAGAGGATGCAATGTTCAGTTACAATCCCTTGTGTTGGTGGGGGGTCACTCCTCTAAGTGCTGGTGCGCTTTGAGAAGCAAGCATCTTGTAGACCAAGGGGATGCCATGCTGGCTGGAGGTAACCTTGCCAAGCAACAGCAGGAACTGTGGTACATTTATTTATTACATTGTGGACAACAGGTACACTGACACAGTCATTCATGGAGCATCTGGTGTGTGCTGAGCATTTTGCTAAGAGTTGAAGATAATCCGTATCACAACCGGTTCCTGCCTTGGTGGAGTGAATAGTCTAATGGTGGAGACATTCCATAGATGGGTTAAAATTGACATGTGCAATCACATACTGTATTAGATGCGTTTCACCGAAAGAACACTGCAGAATAATATGACGAAACCTACTTTAGACAGTGAGTGAGGGGAGGCGTGTCTGAGCTGGACTTTTAAGCTGAGACCTGCAGGATGAGAGAGAGCCAGCCCCCTAAAGAGTGCGGACGCTTGTTCCAAGCAAGATAGTACTACAAAGACTGTGAACTGAAAACTCTAGGATATAAGTTTCTACCCCTCTTCTCCTCCCCAACTCCTCGGGCTTCTCTTCATCCTGGCTCCTTTGTTATTCCTACTAGTGAAGTACGAGAAGCACCGAGCACCATTCCTGGCATATGTAGTAACACTCCCTGCCAGTTGCTATTCTAAGTGTGTTACAGGCATTAAACTCATTAATCCTCACACCAACCCCATGATGGAGGTTCTGTTGATGTCTCCATTTTGCAGATGAAAAACCCGCACAAGTCAGAATGTAATAATGGTCACTGTTAATATTAAAATCAGTAACTCATTCAGCAATGGCATAGCGAGCACTGTCAGGTTCCTGGCAGACTTCCTTTTGTTCATTTCTGACGTTTTCCCTGCTCATTTAGATCCTCCTCACTGGGCTCTCTTCTTCTGCGTGCTTTGTGAATGGAAAGCTGGTTTTTTAGATCCATTGTTCAAGTAATTGGTGGTAAATCTTTCATCACTGCTGATTAGGTTTTATAAGAAAAAAATCATTTCTGCGTCCTCCTTACCCAGTGATACTTCTTTGAATTCCATTCAGTTCAGTAAATGTTTATTGACAGCGCACTCGTGGTCCAGCATGACCCTGGAGATGCCAAGACCAGATCCTGAAATCCCAAATCTGAAAGAGAAACAGACACAAATAGCTGTAATAGAATAGGATACAAGCTCTGCTTGTCATATAATTGAAATACAAATAAAATGAAGAAGGAATTAATTCTGTGGCTGCTGACTGGGGACAATATAACCTATAGTCAGATAGACAACACCCAGCAGATGTGTTCTTTACCTCAGTTTACTTTGTGTGTGTTTTTTCAGATAATAAGTGTGTAACTGGTCACAAGCCTTTTCAATATGAAGATGTAACATCTCCACATTTTGGAATGTGTCCTAATAAATCTGATTTGTCTGAAAAGAATTTGGGGGTTTCCCCCCCAAAAAAATTACCTGGTTTTTCCTAATTACCTACAGTTTAGATGCAAATTCACCATCAAATAGATTTTTTTCCTTTTTTTAAAAAAAAATTACAGGTATGGAAGCTAATCTTTGAAGATGCATCAACTAAAGCAGCGGTTCTCAACCTGTGGGTTGTGAAACCCTTTGGGGGTCAAATGACCCTTTCACAGGGGTCGCCTAAGACCATCGGAAAACACATATGTAATTACATATTGTTTTTGTGATTAATCACTATGTTTTAATTATGTTCAATTTGTAACAATGAAAATACATCCTGCATATCAGATATTTACATTACGATTCATAACAGTAGCAAAATTACAGTTATGAAGTAGCAACGAAAATAATTTTATGGTTGGGGGTCACCACAACATGAGGAGCTGTATTAAAGGGTCATGGCATTAGGAAGGTTGAGAACCACTGAACTAAAGGAAATGGTAATTGTTGAAGGAGAATGAGTGCCTGGTGTGCGTATTTCTAAGTTAAGAAGGAACTTAATTTTTGCATCAACAAAAAGAGTGGTTCACCCTTCTAACAGGGTTAGGACACTTCCCCTGTGCCCCCACTCCCCCCCTCCCCCCGCTCTGGCTCAGCACTAAAATACACAGAAAAGGGGAACTGTGCCACTGGCCCCTAGGCAACCAGCCCCACAGTTATGATTACAGCTTCGTATTTGCAACCAAAGAGATGAAAAACTACAGAGTTCCTCATCTGTATTTTAATGGGCACAAAATTTCCCTTCAGGGGGACCTGGCCTCATCCCTCATCCATTTCAAAGAGCGATTCCATGCAGTGAGCAGACCAACAGCCTCTCTTAGGCGAGCACGAGCGTTTCTGCTCTCTGAACCACCCCCTCGATCTGAAATGTCCACATCTGATGGTGAAACTACCACACAGGATGTAAAGGACCCAGCAGCCGCTAAGTCAGCCGAAGTCGCAGTAACACGAGTGCTGGAGAGTAGCATAAACAAATCCAAGATGGAAAATAGTCATGTGAGCACTGGCCTCTTCAAGCATGAAGGCCTGCTAACTACTCTCCCAGGAGAGTTGATGGGAATGAATTTAGGCTTTCCCAGCTAGCATCCTGATAGGGCCCTTTCTCTCTTCCTGCTGCTGAATCTGTCTGAGGACCTACTTTTTTTAAGGAGGAGAATGTAAATTATGATGTAATTATTCAACTAGGTGGGAAGTGACATCCTAGACCTGCATCCATCACAGGCCAGGAAAACGCGTGCTGACCCTGGTTCTCAACTTGGTCACCATGTGGTAGAAGAACCTCGGACAGCAGTTTTAACTTGGGCCTGTGAATACGGGTGGCTAAAGAAAATTACATCTTTGTGTTCCTGAACTGAAACTTAGCATGTCTTTCAATCACAGATGTAGGCAGCACACTGGAATAGTAAGTAATGGTAGCACCTGTGACTGTCACCAAGGGAAATCACAGAGCTTTGCAAATCACATGACAATTGTTGCAGATGCTTCGATTTATACTTACCCATTTCAGGTCAGGATTAAATATTCGAGGTGCTGCTACATCCTGTTATTTACAAGGTTACTAAAGAAGTCCACATGTTACCATGGCATATTGACTATTTTGCAACTGTATCTCAACATAGTTGTGATTCTACGTATTTTATTTTATTATTTTTAATTTAAAAAATGGTTTAAAATCTAAAAACATTCTGATAAGAGTCCATAGACATCACCCAGGCTGTCAAAGAAGTCCATGCCCTCTGCCTCCAACAAAACAATGTAAGAACCCATGAGGAGACCCTCAGACTTGTCCTTGCTGTTTTGGGGTGACTGCAGTATTACCCCATTACAAAATCACAGCTTCTATATATCCAGGGGCCTATAAAGTTACTCAGTTGGTGCATTTCATGTGGTGTTAGTTGCCTCTTTTCTAATAACACACCGTAACAAAAACCTCAGATGCAGTACAATTGTAAAATATGGAATCATTTCATCTTCAAATTGCTGGTTGAAACTGCGCCAGCTTTCAGCTATTCAAGAGCTGCCTCTCGGAATCATGCATTACCGAGGTCCCCTTGCCTCCCCGGCTTCCTCTTTGGCTGTTTACCCTGCGGTTCTTTCGCTCTGGGTCACAGGTGCACTGACAGATAGGGAGGGCACCCAGGGGAAATGACATTCAAATCTGACAATTTTCATATCACTAAGAAGTCTTGAATGGGTGGAGGTGGAAAGCATTGATTAAGTTCAGATTTTGAATTACCTGTGGGTTTTAATTACCGTGCCATCCCTGCCCCAAGGCCTTTTGTCTCCCCCTGCCACTGCACCCCTGTTGCTCTCATGAGACACATATGAGCTGCTACTGTGTGTTGTTAGTTATCTTCATGGTGCACACGCTCTGTGAGTCCATGGAACCTGCGTTATTTTTCACTTGGGTTGCCTCTGGTGCTTGGCAGACAATACACCCACCGTCAGTAGGTGTGGCTGAACTGAATAGCTGTCTACTGTGCATATTTAGTGGGCCTTCATGCTTGAAGAGGCCAGTGCTAACATGATTGTTTTCCATATTGGATTTGTTTATGCTACATCTATTCCACAAATACTGAGCACTTATCATGTGCCAGGCATCATGACGAGATATTAGAGCCAAAGATGAATAAGACACAACCACTTCCTCCAAAGAGTCTAGGGCAGCTGTGGGCAAACTACGGCCCGCGGGCCGGATCCGGCCCTTTTGAAATGAATAAAACTAAAAAAAAAAAACAAAAAAAACAACCATACCCTTTTCTGTAATGATGTTTACTTTGAATTTATATTCGTTCACACAAACACTCCATCCATGCTTTTGTTCCGGCCCTCCGGTCCAGTTTAAGAACCCATTGTGGCCCTCGAGTCAAAAAGTTTGCCCACCCATGGTCTAGGGCCTTGAGGATGCCTGACAATACTGCCATGGAGTATAATGAGAGCAAAGATAGAGGTATGAACCAGGCATGCTGATGGCATCAAGGAGGGAGTGATCAGTTCTGAAGAATGAGTGTCAAAGAAGATGCTTGAGTGGGAACCTGAAGGATGAGTAGGACTTGGTCAATGGGAAAGCAGGTGCTGGAGACTTTCCAGGAATGGAGAACTGCTTGTCTTTCAGATCTGGACGGTGGACAGAATTCTTTACCTACCCATTAGCTCCTCTTCTCTCCTTCTTCCCCATTAACAGAACCCTAGTTTGGGACAATCTCAAGGAATACATACTCCTTCCCCAGACCCAGGCTCAAAAGCTAATCAGGAGCCAATCATGGCCATTCCTTTGCTCTTTGCCACTGACGGGTCCAGAGCGGGCATATGACCACATTCTGATCAATGAGATATAAGGGGATGCCTGCTAAGGGCCTTCCCTTTGCACTTGAAAAACTCGACAGTTTTTCTCAGAGAAAGACAGTTTTCCCCTTCTTGTCTTGAAAACTATTACAGTATCTGCAACTGTCCTGGCTAGCTTATGACAGAAGAAAGATAATAAGAGCCTGAGGGCTCTTTGATAGTAACAATGAATAGCAACCAATACTGGTAACAACTAGACTCCTGTGCGGGGGGGAAAAAATGAACCCTTATTTGTCTATGCTACAGTATATTTTCCCCTCATAACTAAACATATTATAATTGATCTGCATAGCTTCTGTGAACTATTTTTCACAGATCTCCCCAGTCGTACCAATGAGACCACATGACTATAACCCTGAGTTGTACTGGCTGATTTTCCCTGACCTGCATAACTCAACTCTTCCCTCCAATCTCTCCAGTCCTTTCAGGAAGACCCCAGGGGAACAGCTTTGAGAATGTGGTTTCCTCCTTCTACTCTGTATCCCACTCCTCACCCACCCCTGCCATGCTGAAACAGTATTCTATGCAAAGCTAGGAGAAAGCCCTTCTCTCTGACTCTGTTTCACTCTTTCTAGACTAGCCCCTAGTAGTATGAATGCCTTGAGTGTCATAAACTTTTGGCCAAAGTGCATCTTCTGTCTCCTGTCTACCCCTGCTCTCTATAGGGGAATGTCTGAGGAACAGGAGTCGGACGTCTCACTGACTTTTCTTTATGTCCTTCCACAGAAGCCTAGCATCAACCTCCTCCTTCAGACAGAACAGAACAATAACAAAAGCTTGCAGGCATATCCACCCATGCCAATAGATGCCTCAGAGTTCAGGCTTACTAGCCCCTCACAACTATTCTCCAATTAGCTCATCCCACAGCACAGTTACAGCTGCACATAAAGAAATGGGAACATAATAGTGCAAAGATAGGTAGGCAGGGCCCTCATATATCAAATGAGGAAGTATAAGCTGCAATTCCTGAGTAAGTGCTTCCCAACAAGTGTGCCATGAGGTGTATTGAGATACTACCCTGGCCTCTGAGCTGCTGTGACTGTGGGCAGAGCCCGGCAGCCAGAGCCTTGGGCTGTCACTTCCAGCAGTGAGTGGCTTTGTGTGGATCTAGGAGGGTGGAGCCAAGCAGAGGGGCCTGATGAAGCCATGACCTAAAAAGATTGGGAAACAATGAGGAGTCACTGAAAGATTTTTAGCAGGCAGTAACCTTTCCATTTTGGAAGAAAATAAGAGGGATTGAAGAGGTGGACAGTGGGCCTGGGACCAAGAATATCAGTCTCACCTGAAACAGCCCAGGTATAAAGAGATGAGGGACCAAATGAAGGAGTAGGTGTGAGAAAATAGAAAGAACCTGGGATATGAGGAGTCTTAAGGAGATAAAATCAATGGACTTGCCGATTGGTTAGATATAAGGCAGTGGTTCTCAACCTTCTGGCCCTTTAAATACAGTTCCTCATGTTGTGACCCAACCATAAAATTATTTTCGTTGCTACTTCATAACTGTAATGTTGCTACTGTTATGAATCGTAATGTAAATATCTGATATGCAGGATGGTCTTAGGCAACCCCTGTGAAAGGGTCGTTCGACTGCCAAAGGGGTCAGGACCCACATGTTGAGAATCACTGATATAAGGGCAGTGGAAATATCCAGGATGACTTCCAACTTTTGGACCGAGAACCTGGGTGAACAGTGGTGTCAGCCAGCGAGATTGAAAACACACAGGGGAAAGGTGGAGAAGAAAATTGGTTTGAGGTGCTATAGTGTCCAAGGGAGATAACCAGTGGGCATTTGGACATATAGATCCCTGGTGTAGATTTGAGAGTCTTCGGCAGATGAGTGATGGTAGAAGCCCATAGGCACTGGTGGTACTGATGAGGGAGAAGAGAGCAGTGGTAAGAGAGTGCTAAAGACAGAGCAAGCAATAGAAGCTCAAGTCAAACTGGCTCAAGTCAAAGGACAGGGTCTGAGCACTCAGCTCTTCTGGGTCTCAACCAATCTCTCTCTCTCTCTCTCTCATCCTCTCTCTCTTCTTTTGGAATGTTGGCCTCATTATCTCAGACAGGACTTTTCTACTAGGCAAAGAACAAAGTCACTGGTAGCCCCAGGTTTTTCACCCCAGTGATTTTTTTTCTTTCTTTCACCATTTATATAACAACCCCGGCGAGAACTCTGATGGGCTTTGCTTGGGTCACATGACCTATTCTTAGACCAAATGCAGTTGCACTTGGATTGGTCAGGTCTGGGTCATGGGCCCTCATCTGGTTGGGGTTAGTGTGCAGTGGCAGGTTCTATTACCAGGAGAAGAGGGGTGGTAAAACTTTCTGGGCAGATATAGTTACCACGATCCCCTACACATCAACATTTAAAGATGTAGGTAGAAGAAGAGGAACCAGTGAAGGAGACAGAAAGTTGACATGATCAGCTTTTCAGAGGCCATGCACTGTGTCTTGTTCATATCTGTTTCCTCCTCCCCCTGTAATTTGGAACCTGATGCTGTGCCTATAATCAAAAAGTGTATGCGGAATGGATACATAAACACTCCACATGAAAAGCAGTGGGGATTTTTCAAAAGATGTAACAAAGACTGACACCCAGAAATCCGATTTGGACAATATACAAAAGCACAGTTTTAAGTAGCTGGCCTTCACTGACATAATTTTGAATAGATTCCCTGAAAAGAGCTCGTCTTTTCCATTATTTGGATGAAGGCACCATATCAGTTTGGGCCCAAATAGTTACAGCAGCTGAGAATTTGATTTGGGAAATGTCTAATGGAAATCAGGGTTGTTCTTTTAAAGAATGTTTTATTGCTCTGTTCCAGGGCTGACTGTAATTTCATGCTGCATTTGTAAGTCTGTAGACAAATACCTTAATTACTAAGGATGTCAGATATAAATAGGAGGCCTAGTCAAACCTTTATTAATCGGTGACATACTTGCAACTTTAGGGGACAGATGCCAGGGAAGAATGAAAGCTGGTAAGCCATAGTAAACCACCCTGTAGGTAGTGAATGTGTCCTTTTTTTCATGTCAAGTACCTTTTATATCCACTAGGGGGAGTCGTGCTGTGCATCAAAGCTTGGCTGTATCTATGTATAATGGAATTACACACCCATGAAAACTTGTCTATTGATGGGGTGGACCCTCCTCTCTAAAGTTCTCAGAGATCTGGCATGTTGTCATTTTTTCCCCAAACAGATGAGAGAATGTTATTCAAGGCGTGTTAAAGAAAATCAATTGTTTAAATTCTCACTGAATTTAGAAGGGTCCACTAACCATTTTAGATTAAAGTTTTTATAAGACAGAAGTTTCTATCATGAAAAGTAGGGTTTTTATTTGCTAGAATCTTTGCTTATTAAAAATACAAAAGGCTGAATCTGTGTTGTTTCCATTTTAAAGAGTTTTATTTTAAAGGCCTGCTAGACACTAGTGTAATCTTAGTGCTCAGTGGAATTCTTAAAGTATTATTGGCACTCAGTTGATAATTATTATAATTATTATAAGCTTGTCTAATGTAATTACAGTATAAGAATTTTTCCTTTGCAACACAAAGCCATTTTAAAGCAAAGTTTGAAAGGTGCTGTAAATTAACATAATTCAAATGCAATGCTCACACTTGCATTCAGTGGTAACTCCTCCATATTGTCAATAGTACTTTTTGTGGCCGAATATTCCTTTCCTATTTTTGTGTCCTCTGTTTTTGCAAAGATAATCAATTCACAAATTGGTATTTGGAGATGAGGTCCTTAAAAAAGCAAAGGAAGGTCATTAGGGTGGGTCCTAATCCAGTATGACTGGAATTTTATAAGAGGATACTTGGACACAGATATATACAAATGGAAGATCATGTGAAGATGAAGAAAGAAGGTGGTCACCTTCAAGCTAAAGAGAGAGGCCTCAGAAGAAACCAACTCTGTCAACACCTTGATCTCAGACTTTTAGTTTCCAAAATTGTGAAGAAAGATTTTGTTGCTTAAGCCCCGAGTCTGTGGTATTTGTTATGGTGGCTCCAGGAAACGAATTCAATGGGGTAACATGGCACTTGAGCCCTGATGTCTAATAATGATGATGATGATAATATCCTATATAATAAAAAGGTGATATGCAAATTGACCGTCACTCCACCACAAAGATGGTGGTGCCCACAGTGGAGGCGGGGTTTTCATAACACAAGATGGCTGCACCTGCAGCGGAGGCCGAGTTCCCGTAACAAGCCTTAACGAGCAATCAGCAGGGTCCTGAGGTTGTGCCCCCCCCCTTGGGGCTTGACAGGGCACCTCAAGCCATGCCCCCACCCTGGCACCAGGCTGGGGGACCTCAGGCTGCAGCCCCCACCCAGCAGGGCTTGACAGGGGACCTCAGGCCACACCCCACACCTTGGCACCAGGCCGGGGACCTCAGGCCATGCCCCCTGCTCTGGAACCAGGCTAGGGGGCCTTAGGCCATGCTCTGGCGCCACGCTGGGGGACCTCAGGCCACACCCCTGGCCCAGGATCAGGCCGGGGGACCTCAGGCCATGCCCCCCACCCAGCGGGTGCACTCCCTGCCCCGACACCAGGCCAGGGGACCTGAGGCCGTGCCCCCTGCCTGGTGGGGCTTGACGGGAGACCTCAAGGTGTGCCTCCCACCCTGGTGCTGGGCCGGGCGACCTCAGACTGCTCCCCTTGTCCTAGCACCAGGCCAGGGGACCTCAGACTGCTCCCCCAACCCCAGCGCCAGGCTGAGGGACCTCAGGCCATGCCCCCTGCCTGGTGGGGCTTGACAGGGGACCTCGAGGTGCACACCCCTGCCCCAGTGCTGGGCTGGGGGACCTCAGGCCGCGCCCCCCACCCAGCAGGGCTTGAAGGGGAACCTGAGGCTGCACCTCCCCCCCACCCCCCGCCCCGGTGCTGGGCCAGGGGACCTGAGGCTATGCCCCCCACCTGGTGGGGCTTGATAGGGGACCTCAGGCCATGCCCCCTGCATGGCGGGGCTTGACAGGGCATCTCAGGCCACATCCCCCACCCAGTAGGGCTTGATGTGTGCCCTCCACCCCGGCTCAGGCTGGGGGACCTCAGGCTGTGCCCTCCCACCCCGGCACTGGGCCAGGGGACCTGAGGCTGTGTCCCCCGCCCGGCGGTCCTTGACAAGGGTGGGACCGGCTGGGTCTGGATCTAGCCCAATGCGGGGGGGGGGGGGGGGGGGGGGGGGCGGTGCTGACTGGGTCTGGGTCTCGCACGATTTTGAGGCACACGTGGGTGGGCAGGGACTTGACCCTGGGTCCCATGCTGCAGCCCAGACTCTGACAGGAGGAAGATTTTCATATGCATATTACTAATTTTCTTTCATCTCTGACACTTCTATTATAGAGAAAGGACAAATAGCAATATTAAAATATTTCCTCTAATTAATCCCCTTTTAATGTGCACGAATTTCATGCATCGGGCCACTAGTTATAACAATAACAATGAAAGAATTTGTGGTCTCCTGTCCTGGCACCCTGGCACATTGGTTGTGCCCTGAGGGGTCCAGAAAAATGGAAGTTACAAGTTACCCCAACATTCCAATGATATGTTATCATAGATGCAAAAGACAACAGACAGGCTTAATGAAGGTAAAGACTGACTTTTTTAAAAAATATATTTTATTGATTTTTTACAGAGAGGAAGGGAGAGGGATAGAGAAGTTGGAAACATCGATGAGAGAGAAACATCGATCAGCTGCCTCCTGCACACTGGGGATGTGCCCGCAACCAAGGCACATGCCCTTGACCGGAATCAAACCCGAGACCCTTGAGTTCACAGGCCGATGCTCTATCCACTGAGCCAAACCAGTTAGGGCAAGATTGACTTTTGTCAGGGAAGAATCTAGCCTAGGATATGCCTACCTGCCATAAACTGCTTTCAGTTAAAAAAGTTTCAATTTCAGACCATCCTTTGTGGTTATTTTAGGTCTTTTTGAGTTTGTAAGACTGCCATGCAGGCCTTCCCTGAGCTTGTGGTGATAATAATATTATTACTTATTGAGCACTTCCTGTGTGCCAGGCATTGTATGAAATGCTTTATACATATTATCTCATTTAATATGTTTTAAAATTTCATGAGATAGATGCCTTTTATTTTTCAGGCTACAGTGAGGCTGCTGAAGCTCAGAGAGCCCTCAGAGTCACTGTGAGGTGGCCCTGGTGGTGGAACCTAGCCTGACTAGGGCCACTGCTAGCCTACAGAGTCTTTGTACAAAGACAAGGCATCTCTCCCTTTGGGCACACCCAGGCCCATGCCAGGATACAGGGCTTGATGAGCCAAAGACTGAGCTAGATTTCAGTCCCTCTTGCCCCGATGCCCTTGTGCAGGGTTAACCCTTTGTGGTGGCCCACTCTGTCCCCAAGCACTTAATCGTTATATTGGACTGCCCCAGGGACTGGAGCAGGCTACACCACCGAGGAAGGAGCAGGTGGGTGCCCACAGAGATTCTGAGAGCTGGCCATGCAACCTCACCCACTCCGCAGTTGGCAATGAGGCATGTGGGAGTTCTAGGTCCTGGTGGGAGGGCTTCCAGGGGCCCTGTTTCCACAGGAGGCCTTGATTCAGCCCAGTTCCGCGAATTCACCTCAGAACAGCTCTGTCTCCATTTCTCAGTCAGCAAGAAATCCAAGGTGCTGTCCTATCACCATCATCCCTGCACCACCCCCCAAAATTAAAGAGACTGAGAACTGCATCTTTGACTATTCTACTATGAACGTGAGTGTGCCTTTCTTCACAATTAAAGCTCCCGAATGTCCCAAATTTGCAGCTTTCATGGTGGGGGAAAACGCCTGACAGTGTAAATAATTTATCACCATTAAGAATGTCCAATAAGTGAGGGGAGTCAGGTTTCGAACTGGCTGGTTCAGATGATTAAGGTGCAGAAGTCATAGCAGGGTAAAAATAAAGCACCCTCTGAAAAAGCACCGTCTTTAGAACTCAAGACGGTTTCTATTTCTACTGCAGAGAACAGGGTGTGTCACCTGTCCTTGAGCTATGAAGGCACTAAGAATATCCGATTTATCTTTAAATATTAGTCGGTGGGTGAGGTCTGGAGATGAGGAAGTATGGCAATCTCTCAATAACCCTGTTTTAATAACAAGGAGTAAAAATGGAATTTCTAGACCGCTGGAGCTCAGACTTAAGGAGAAATGTCTAAAAAGGAAAAAGCATGTTGCTTCGTGTCTTATTTGAAAGGATATTTCAGATGTGCAGTGGTGTTTTAGAGGTCATGGCCACCCCGCCCCCCACCACCTTCTGAACCCTCAGCCCCCAGTAGTCCTCGTTGACTTTTTAAATAAAGCTTTTACTTTTATGACTTGCTGGCAAAAACATATAATCCTACCCAGTCAGGTTTCCATTTGTCTGTATCACCAGGTTGCACTTAGTGTAAAAAAAAAAAAAAAAAAAAGCCTTTGCAAAGGGAGGGAAAATGTAGCTTTCCCAGTGCCAGATTTGGGGAGCCAAGCATGGGAGAGGAAGACCGGGAGTCCCTTGTGCCCAGCAGTCTTTCGAGCTTCCCATCAGTGGACAGACAACGTACAGATTGAACTATCATCTAGGTCACTTCTCCAGCTGTGTTTGGAGGAAGGTTGGTTCTTCAGTTATGGTTCTGGCAGGAAACAGGTGACACACGCAAACAGATACACTAATGAAGGGACCCGGGCAGAGGCACGAGCAGGACGAAGGGAGACCAGTAAAGGCTAGCAACAGAGGGAGGCTTTGGCTCCCACAGGCCCGAGGAGGTGGGCGAGGGAGTGGAATGAGCCAGAGAAGGCTGTGACTCTAGCTGTGGCTGCGAGAGAGGGCTGTCCGCGGGCTCTGTGGCCTCCAGGATCTCCCTCTAGCGGGAGGCAGCGAGGAGAATAAATATCTGGACACTCCTCTAGCTACTACCCCTGGATCTGGTGCTGGTGCCTCTCATTGAAGCCAAAAGGTAAGGGATATGTCCATCAGTGGTGAACATCTGAGTGTAGAGCAGGAAGGGAAAGAGTGGGGGAATGGTATAGAGCAGTGGTCGGCAAACTCATTAGTCAACAGAGTCAAATATCAACAGTACAATGATTGAAATTTCTTTTGAGAGCCAAATTTTTTAAACTTAAACTATATAGGTAGGTACAGTGTGATTAACTTAATTAGGGTACTCCTAAGCTGGCCTTTGCTAAAAACGTCCTCAATCTGAGGGGTCGGCCTCAGCGAACATACCCCCACTTCTTCTAACGCCACTTCTTCAAAATAGACTCGCCCAGGCCGAAAATCAACTTCTGCACATGGGCCACGAAGTTTCAATCGCACTGTACGTGCGCGCCTGCACGTGGTATTTTGTGGAAGAGCCACACTCAAGGGGCCAAAGAGCCGCATGTGGCTCGAGAGCCGCGGTTTGCTGACCACTGGACTATAGAGAAGTGGAGAATATCCAAGCACAGGTGGGGACGAAGAAATAAACAGGAGGGACCAGAGAAGGGGCAGAAAGGCAAAGTAAATGCTCAACCTTCTGTGGGATTTGCACCTGGGATTCTGTGCATGAGGCTTCGAGTATCTGAGAGATGCTGTGGGCCCTCCACATCCCCAGTGCCATCCCCAGGGCGGTATGGAGTGAAGCAGCCCTCACTGTGGGGACCACATGCCGAGCTTCCCAACAGCCACAACCCATGCTCAGAGCCGGTGCCAGTTGATTCTTGCCCACCTTGGCGGAAGTACTTTCTAGGGAGTGGAAAGGACATACGAAAGAGAAGGGGTGCCAGCGTGGTGGCGAGCACCAGACCGCTCACGGCCAAGCCCAGCAACTTTATTAGTCAGCTCAGAGCATCGCCTGTCAGAATCTGAAGGAAACAGAACGATGAGTGACTGAAGGTATCTGTGTGTTTATCTTATCTTCTGCTATTCAAGAGTTTGAGTTATTATTAATATGAGGGCCTGGTTTCTGGCAGCTCTTCCCTTTGAATGGGTCTATGCCACGCTGTCAGTTATCAAAGGATTCAGGGCCTAGGATTATGCTGACAGGGAGCCTCAGAGCTGTGACAGCAGAACAGAGACTTGGGAAAAGACACTGCATTAAAGAGGGATCAGCATTTTGTGTGTAGTCCTTCATGCCCTTTTGGCTTCATATTTCAAAAGAACAGCAAGTAAAATAAGAGCAGGGACAGCCTTGAATCTTGTGAAAATCAGAGAAAAGCTGGTGGCCAAGAAGTTGCTCAGCAAGTGATAGAGATTCACCAAATCTGAAGAAATAACGAACGAACGGATGGTTTTGTGTGCTTCATGCAGGGTGAGAGCCAGCTTGCTTGGAAAAGCAGTGATGGCTGATTTACCATACTTTGCTTTCAAGCAGTAGTGGTCTCAGGCTCTTGACCACTGATGGTCTTGGGCAAATTTTTTGAAGAAAGGGCTCAAGAAAAACTTCATGACAGAGTGGTATTCTACCTGAGAAGTGAGGTACTGGGGTGCCAGGGAGAAGTCCTAGACACCACAGTCTCTTTAAAACATTGACATTCAGCCCCAGCTGCGTGGCTCGACTGGTTGGAGTGTCATCCTGCAAACCAAAGGGTTGTGGGTTTGATTCCAGGTCGGGGCAGGGATGGGAGGCAACCAATGTTTCTCTCTTACATTGATGTTTGTCTCCCTCTCCTCCTCTCTCTCTAAAATCAGGTGAAGATTTTCAAAAATATTAGAACTCAAAAAAAAATTCAACATTTACATCCTTTCCATAGGCAATAGCTCATTTGTCCTAAAGCTGAGTGAAGGCCCTTATTTAGTATAAAGGAAGTCATTTTGACCTTGAGTAAAAAATTGTTTCTTTGTACATCCAATCCATCCTCCTATCTGTAATTGTAACTCTACTGGGAATGACCATGAGCTGTTAAGCCATGAGGTGGGAAAAGAGAGCCAGTGTCATATCACAGGTGACCCCACTTCCACCTATAGAAGGAGCCCCACTGAGCCTCATCACTTTAACCACAGGCAGGGGCACTGTCGCCAGGTGTAAGAATGGTCAACGATTGTGGGCTGTGTGGCTGGGTAGGGAGGATGTGGGGCTGTGTTCCCTCAGTCACATATTGACTGCGCTGCATTTGACTGGCTTCTCCTGTTGCTTGAACTTGTCTCTCAGCATCAATTCAAACTTATTAAATGGCTCTTCATCTTATCTGTGTCCAACCATCTACTCATCAGCAGACTTGAAAGGAGGCTGGCTCATTCCGTTTTTCTATCAGTCACCACAAGGGGCCGGCAGCTCCGAGAAGGGCCCCCACGTGAATGACCACGTAGGTTTGAGCGGAGCTGTGGAGAAAGAAGTGGACTGTCTTAAGTCTTAGAAGAATAACACATACTATTTAACGCACTGGGTGGTGTTTCTCAAATGCTGCCTGGCAGGGATTGTAACTACATAGACAAGGCGTAAAGAGAATTCATTGACCACCAGAACTAATTTTCTCAGTTGCTTTCAGTCCCTGCTGACCCAGTCATCCCTGCAGACCACGGTTAGAATTTTTTGTCAGAAAGGAAACTGAAGCACCAATGATAGCCATCTTGTGACTGTGACCAATTGCCTACTGAACATTCTTAATGTCCGAGCCTCAGCAGGAAACCACTGAATCTCTAACGTCCTGTCCAGCAGAAAGGAGTCTGATTGTGGATGGTCTGGTTAACCCAGATTGCCTCCAGTGCCTGAGGGAGTTGATATTTTCTTATGATGAAGACTTTCCTATCTAGTGAACGCTACAAATAAAACTGCTCGGAATCAGTCGGAACTGCCTGTTTCCGTGGTAGCGAGCCTCTGTCTGGAGGATAAGTCTGCACCATCTTCTTGGGGGTGGTGGGGGGAGGAGGTCAGCCAGTAGTGTTACAAGGAGTTCTGAGTGTGCAATAGTGACATCCAAAGGGATGGGCTCCGTCAGTTGGAGAGGGAAGCTTTGTCACCAATGGGATTTGTATCCTTGGCCAGACAGCAGTATCCAAGAAAAAGAAATAAAAGACACACAGCATCCACATGCCTAAATATTTATTCTGGTTGTTTGTATTTCCCACACTTTTCCAATGTGAATGTGTGTCCTGAAGGTGGAGCTTTAGTTCACAGGAAGATTGGGAAGGGGCAACCGTGCCTGCACAAAATAGGGCAGAATCAGCAAAGAATACCTTTACATGCCTCCTAGTCCCCTACATTTTTCACGCCCAAAAGTAGGCACAGATTCGGATTTCTTTCCTGGTAGGAGCCTGCATACAACTAAATGGGAGGGAAAAGAAGCTCACGCTCAGGAGTGGGGCTTATGGTCCCAGTAGAACGGGGAGAATCTAGCCATCAAAGCCATTTGTACTTCTTGATGGTAGTATTTTTAAGATGTTTCTGTTTCAAAATGAGGCAGCAATGAATTGAGTAGTGATCAAAACGCCACACTATAGAGTATGTTTAATCCCAATAGCTCTCAAGATGGTCTGCTACTGATTGTAGCAGCTCTACAGGTCTTAGAGAAATTACTTGGTTACCAGTGAAGTAAACCCATCTCCGCAATGGAATTGAAGTGTTCCTGCTCAGCACATAACAACACTGCCACAGACGGTTATGACGGCAGTGACGATCAGTGTGCTCTTCATCACTCACAGGGAAATTTCAAAACACTAGCACACAAATCCCCTGCTAGGCCATGATGGGTTCTATGAGCTTCTGCAGATGTTTCTCAGATACTACTTTTTCCATTTCCAGCAGAGCAAAAAATCTTAAAGCATGTCAGGTGGGCAGGGAATGGGGCGCAGGGCCTGATTACTTTGGAGCAGAGAGAGCGCATCTGATCTGTCTTGCTTACGATCAGATTAACATGAAGCCCGTATCTCAGGCCTTTCCCCTTCCTCCTTCGCCCTCCTCAGGGCACCCCAACCACCATCACCACAGCAGAAACAGCAACCTTGTATCCCATGGGAAAGCATTTACTGCCCACTGACAGGCAAAGATAATGTTATCCAACTTCAAAGAAGGAAATTATGAACCGAAAGATGGCCCCTCTGAATTCAGAATGTGAGCGTCGCTGATGGAATGATTTGATCCATTAATGGCACATTTGGGGCAGAAACTCACGTTTCTTTTCTGCTTCTTGCTTTAGTTCACCCTTCTTTCCTTACGCCTTCCCGAACTCCTTCTCCTGCCTTATCCCTCAGCGCTGGGGAGAACTCGGAGCACTGTTGTAGAAGTTTGAACCTGGATCAGCTGCTCCTTCAGGAGGGCTCAGCATCTGTAGGAAGTCCACTTACTCAAACCGCCCCTCCACCGCCCCCCCCCCCCCCAATAAAACCCTCTCCACATAGATTCTATTTAGAGTTGAGAACTGGGAGAAGACAGAGGGTGCACCCTGTCCCCTCCCTGGGGCTTGGAAACAGCCTGGGAAGGGACAGAGATCATTTCCCACAGATGCCTAGGGATCCCCAGGAGCCCCTGGTGACCCCCTGGATCACCTGCCAGACTGTAAGGGTGCCAGTGGTGCTATCAGCTGCAGCTGGGGCAGCTGGGAGGCATTTGTGTGTCCTCTAGGATGCCCCCTGCTGAGAAATCTTGAACCTTCACCCAGGGGAGGTAGTCATTCAGGTGTGCAGTGATGCAGAAATACAGGGTGGGGCAAAAGTAGGTTTGCAGTTGTGAGTGCAGGAAGCATAGTGGATTCTTGTATTATTAGTAATTAATTACTGTAAACCTACTTTTGCCCCACCCTGTATACTGTGCTTCAGAAATTCTTGGTGGTTTTGTGGACAACCAGCTGCTACTTGCCCCCTAAGGCAGCGGTTCTCAACCAGTGGGTCGCGATCCCTTTGGTGGTCCAACGACCCTTTCACAGGGGTCGCCTAAGACCATCCTGCATATCAGATATTTACATTACGATCCATAACAGTAGAAACATTACAGTTATGAAGTAGCAACGAAAATGATTTTATGGTTGGGTCACAACATGAGGAACTATATTTAAAGGGCCAGAAGGTTGAGAACCACTGCCCTAAAGGAATTGGTGAGACCTCAGAGGGTCTAAAGTAAAGAACTGGGAAGGCATGAGAGAGAGAGAGGGCAGGCCTCTAAGGAAATAAAGGTACCTGTTCTAGGATTAGAAAGCTGGGGAGGGGAGGGGAGGTTACAGCATTTAACTTGGGGAACTGTTTGGTCACACCTGTGGAGAATGCTTTCTGGGTATTATTGTAATGGCCACAGGTGGCACTTGGCTAGAGCAGGAGGTGTAAGTGACCCTAGAGCTGGATACAGGTTAGAATTTCAACTCTGCTGTTTACCAGCAGGACCACCCCCCCCCCCCCGCCCCCCCCCGCCCTCCGCGCAAGTTCCCTAAGCTCTGCTAAGTGAGAATAATACTCATTAATTAATAGGGTTGTTATGGGTATTAAATGAGTCTTCTGTAGTGAATTTAGAACAGCACCGGGTACGTAGTAAGTGTTCAATAAATGCTAGGTATGATCAGTAAGGTCAGAGGGTGAGTAGAACTTGAAGGGCTAGGTTTGAGAGCCTGGGACTCCGTTGCCAAGGGAGATTTGAGACCCTTTTCAAATATGGGAGCTCCAGCGCCAGGGATTGTGCAGGATCAGAGCTTTGGCGCCTGCCTTCCCCCACCTCACTCTTCTGACCAGGGAAATCCACCCTCCTTGATAGGGGAGCCCTGGTCCCCCGAGCCTCGGGCTCGTCCCCGTCTCCCGCGCGCCTCCTCAGGTCCCTGCCGCGCTCCACACCTGTCAACCGTCCTTGCAACCTCCCTGTGGCCCAGCCCCCGGCCTCAGAGACAACCCTCTGGTGCCTGAGGTCGTCGCTCCCGGGGTCTGGCGTCTCCCCCCACCCCACCCCTGCCCCGCTGCTCTGGTAAACAAAACCCTAGCGTTGGAGCAGCCCCGCGGGGGAACGCGCGCGGGAGCTCGCTCGCTGCACAGTTAGCGCGCCCCGGGAGCCCCGGGCCAGCCAAGGGGCGATGGTGGCGGCCCTGGCGGCAGCGGCTGGCGGCTCAGCTTTGTTTTGAATAGATGAAAGAGGCCACCTACACAGTAACCCAAATTATCAGACCTCCCTCCTCCCTATCTCGCCGAATCAAGAGGGGAGGGGAGATGGGCGTGGAGGGAGGGCGGGCGGGCAGGAGGCGGAGGGCGGAGGAGGAAGAGGATGAGGAAGGGGGCCAGTTGCATCCCACTTTCACAATGGGAAAGTGAAACGCACGAGCGCACCCAACCTCTCCAGTCCTCCCCGCCTGCCTCGCTCCCCCCACCTCTTCCCCTCCGCGCCTCCCCGCGAGCGCCAGCGCTGCACAGAGGAACTCTCCGGAGAAGGAGGGCCAGGAGGAAGCGGCGCCGGAGCGCGCAGGGCTTGCCACCGCCGCCGCCGCCGCTGCTGCACAGGCTGCCGGAGCGAGCCCGCCGCGCGCCGCCCTCCCCGCTCTCCTTCCCAGGCGAGCCGCGGGGATGGGGCGGCCGCGGGAGCCCGAGCGCGCGCAGGAGCCGCCGCCGCCCGCGTCTCCGTCGCCGCGCGCCTGAGCCGCCGTCGCCACCTCGCGCCCTGCCCGCGGGCGACCCCCCAAGCCCCATGGAGGTCTCCCGGAGGAAAGCACCGCCGCGCCCCCCGCGCCCTGCCGCGCCGCTGCCCCTGCTCGCCTATCTGCTGGCCCTGGCGGCGCCCGGCCGGGGCGCGGACGAGCCCGTGTGGCGGGCAGAGCAAACCATCGGAGCCATCGCGGTGAGCCGGGCGGACGGCGTGTTCGTGGCGAGCGGCAGCTGCCTGGACCAGCTGGACTACAGCCTGGAGCACAGGCTCTCGCGCCTGTACCGGGACCAAGCGGGCAACTGCACGGAGCCCGTCTCGCTGGCGCCCCCCGCGCGGCCCCGGCCCGGGAGCAGCTTCAGCAAGCTGCTGCTGCCCTACCGCGAGGGGGCGACCGGCCTCGGGGGGCTGCTGCTCACCGGCTGGACCTTCGACCGAGGCGCCTGCGAGGTGCGGCCCCTGGGCAACCTGAGCCTCAGCTCCCTGCACAACGGCACCGAGGTGGTGTCCTGTCACCCGCAGGGCTCGACGGCCGGCGTGGTGTACCGCGCGGGCCAGCTCTGGTACCTGGCGGTGGCCGCGACCTACGCGCTGCCAGAGACCGAGACGGCGAACCGCTGCAACCCGGCGGCGTCCGACCGCGACACAGCCATCTCGATCAAGAACACGGAAGGGCGCAGCTTCGACACGAAAGAGGAGGGCAGCCTCAAAAGGCGCGACGGGGGCGCGGGCAGCCTGCACTTCGTGGACGCCTTTCTCTGGAACGCCAGCGTCTACTTCCCCTACTATCCCTACAACTACACCAGCGGCGACGCCACGGGCTGGCCCAGCATGGCGCGCATCGCGCAGAGCGACGAGGTGAAGTTCCAGGGCCAGGTGGCCCTCGATTGCGGCCACGGGCACCCCTACGGCCGCCGCCTGCTCCTCTCCTCCAGCCTGGTGGAGGCCCTGGACGTCTGGGCGGGCGTGTTCAGCGCGGCCACCGGGGAGGGCCAGGAGAAGCGCTCCCCCGCCACCACGGCGCTGTGCCTCTTCAGGATGAGTGAGATCCAGGCGCGCGCCAAGAACTGCCAGTGGGACTTCTTGCCCCAGCAGACCAACTGCGTAAGTCCTGCCCCGGGACGCTGCCAGGAGCGCTTCTGCTGGGGAGCCGCCGCCGAGGCGAAGAGGGAGGGAGAGCGGGTTGGCATTTACCGGGTCCGGGATTCACACAGCCCGGTGGCCGCCCGACGCCATTCTCACCCAGGCTACGAGGCCTCGGAGACTCTAAAGCAGGGCCAGAGGTCCCCAAAGGGAGTGTAAAAGGGGAGGTGGAGAGGGCAGGAGGTGAGGCTCAAAACTCCAGTGCCTGAATCCCAGTGCCGTCCTTCCCTGTCCAGACGTGGGCGCTGGTTTGGGGCTGAGCCTCCCATGCAGCCCCACCTCTCCCCTCCCTAATCGCTAACTCAGGTGTGTGGTTTTAGCTGGCTTGTGGCTTCGACCCCTTCCCAAAACATGGTCACCAAACATAGTGCCCTCCGCAGAGAAGCCGCTTCCTAAAGGACTTGCTGCCACGCCCCAGGCCTTGTGCCCCCCGCCGCCGTAACACAGGTGATGTGGTCTGAAGAGTTGGTAGCCTGCTGAACATGCAGCAGAGCCAGCCTGGAAAGAGGCTCGCGTTCGGCCAAACAGAACCCTCAGCGCGACCCAGCGCAAGGGGGCGGGGCTGTGGTTCTGCAGAGGGTGCGCTGTGGTCTCCCGCGGGGTGGGGAAGAGGGTGGGCAGGCAGCGGTGGCTTTGTAGGTAAAAGCCTCACCCTGGAGGGGAGAGCAAGAGAAAGTGTTGGGGTGCCACAGGCAGTTTCTGGGCTCCCGATTGCTTGACTATATCGTGGGGCTCCGCGGCACCACCCTTGTGTGGTACCCAACCAGGCAAACAGCACAGGCTTCCCTGGGGTGCCCAGGGCAGCCACAGCTGACTCTTGAGATTGGCATTTCTTTGACTGGAAAATAAAGCAGCGGTTCAAGAGGGTCCAGTTGATGGGGATTATGGAGCCATTGTGCACTTCTCAGCGGCCGTTTTCCTTCCAAGGCTGCTGGCACATCTACTCCACATATGGCTCCTGAGAGCGAGCCTGCTGAGAGCCTCCTTTATAACTGGACGGAAATCAAAGAGCAGGAATTAATGGCTACAGGTGTTGCCATTGTTTTGGCATAAAAGGCGTCAGGGAGGCAAGGGAGCAGTCTCCACTTGGAAAATGTGTTGTGCTGCTACAGTTGTTGTGTAGGCACACAGGGGGCATTGGCTCTAAGGTGTATTAATGTGTGCATAGAAAGACACTCCCACCCCACTCACCCCTTTCTCAGCAAAACCCATCTTACTAAATATTAGCCCTATTTTCCAGGGAGAAAAAATAACGTAAGTCCTTTGCAAGGCTCCTTAGAATGGTCGTTTGCTTGTTCCACCTTGCCTATCTGTTGCATGCTGATAATGCATTCATCTAGTCACTGGTATAATTTTTTTAAAGCATAAATGACATATAATGCATCCTAAAGGACTTCATCTTTCTATACACATATATAATTTAATATTTACTATCTGTCTTTATTAGATCTTTATAGTTCGAGTTTGGCGAAAATTATCGCCTTCCACTCCTCTGTTGAAAGACTTGAAAATACCCCCAAATATTACTTTGTGTCAAGCTTAAGGCATACTTGGTCTCTGGGGCTAATGACAAGACAGCTCGGAGGCCCACAGCAGGTAATAACAGTGGAAGTCCAAGCTTTGCCATCTGACAGCTGTGTAGATGTGTGGAGCCAAAACATTTCTCTTGACTGCCTCTCTCTACCCATTGGGTCCTGGAGGACTTAGTTCCCTTCCAAACGCAGCAGGCATCCTGAATGCACTCAGAATCCGTGTTTTGGCTCGATCAGGTGTTCCTACTGGTGCTGAGATGAGGAGGGGAAGGGGCAGTGGGAGAGCTGTTTATCATCTTCACGGGAGCTTCTGGGAGAGGGCTGCCCATTGGAAATCAAGCGAGGGATAAACACATGCTGCCAAAAAATCTGGGATTGGAAAAAGACATAATTAAAAGAGGTCCCTCCATAGCATTTCTTGCTGCTGTTATTTATCGAGAACTCCCAGTGTGCTCAGAGCTATGTGTTCTGAAAGACGGGGTCTCTACCCCCTGAGCTTGTCATCCAAGTTAAATAATACACTCTGGTTCAAACAATAGCATGTCATGGTCGCACAGGTGGGAGCTTGGAGTTTTGCTTTCTTTTTTTTTTTCTTCCCTCATTTAAGTAAATTTCTTGCTGCTAGTATGCACTAAAAAGCCTTAGTGGAATGGGATTTCAAGAGGGGTTTGAATTGGGGGAGGGGGAGGTGGTAGTTTTGCTGAAAAAGCTATTTTCTAACCTATTAAATGGGCAGATAGGATACTTCATTCAACAAACATTTGTTTGATGCCTCCTGGTGTGAGCAAGGCTCTGTGCTGGGTGCCACTGATTTTGCCGCTGAAAGGACAATGGCAGGTTGCAACCCCATTTAATGGGGTCATGGGATCAGTGTGCCTCCAGTTGTCACTCAGAACAATGCTGTCATTTGAATGGCATTTGTTCTGCATTTTATTTTCAGGTTTGATTGTGTTTTGGAAAAGGCAGGCTGAATTATAGGTGCCGAACACAGGAGACAGACTTGAAACACCCTAGCGGGAGCCTCAATAGATTCCAACCGCGGTTCCTTCAGAGCAGACAGTCATTTGAACAGTAAGCCACAGGCAGCGAGGCACAAGCGGCCCGATGTGCTTGCCTTCTCCCTCTCCTATTAGAGGGCTTGCTCTGATTTTCCATCTTCAATCAACCATGGGTAGCAAAGTGACAGGAGCGACTGGGTTGTGCTTCCTCGTTTCTTGGCTCTCTTCCTGTCAATCACATGTTGCTGATTCTCTTCCCCTTCAGCTCCTCCTGCTGAGGGTTCATTTGGGGGATGCTTGTGCCACGAGTGCGTACTACTCAGCCCTTTTCACACTGGCCTGTTGCTTTTTTCTGCCTTGCCATCAACTTCGAATCCCCTTTCACAACTCCAGCAGGTTAGCTTCAGCTCGTGAACGTGCCAAGGCAGCCGATTTCCGTGGACTTTAATAAATAATAACAGTCCTATAATAATCATGATGATAATCCCGGGAAATATTTGCACAGCGCCTTGCCATATATTATGTCTTGTGAGCCCTCATCAAGTCTGAGGCTGAGTCTATGAGGAACATTCCCATTTATCTGATGAGGAAGCACAAAAGAGCAAAACAGCGGTGTCAGGGCCCTCCAGCCTAAACCCAGGTCTTGCAAT
The DNA here is from genome assembly GCF_028538775.1 of Myotis yumanensis. Lineage (NCBI taxonomy): Eukaryota > Metazoa > Chordata > Mammalia > Chiroptera > Vespertilionidae > Myotis > Myotis yumanensis. Next base: position 124,956,541 of record NW_027223754.1, on the reverse strand, counting down.
GTCTCCTTGTGTATTTTTTCCACTCTGGTGCCTCTCAAACTTTCCCTTGAAAGTCCCCTGACTGAAAAGGCAGCAGCCAACCTCCCCTAAATGTGGGGTTGAGGTTGGAGGGGGCCCTTTGAAATGCATTTTTAAAACTTCATGTGATTTTTTTTTCATTCTATTTCCTAACATATCTGTGTGCTTTGGTTAATATAAAAAATGAATGTTTTAAATTATGTACAAGCTAATTAATTTAATTTCCTCCCTCACGGAGCACCAGCTACTCCTTGCACACCAGTGCACTTGTAGAAAGTGTTTGTACCCGAGGTTTGAAGTCTGATTGTTCTAGGTTTGTTTAGCTGCCATAGTTGGGTCCTGGGATTGCCTGTGGTTTAAACATGGTGACCACCCCCTCTGGAGACACTGAGAGTGGTGTTTTCTTATCCTGTTGGCCAACGGGACCAAAGCCTGACATAATTTAGCTGTCATGCAGACAACCACAAAACGCTCACATGCTCTCCGGCAGACAGTAACCCAAGACACTTCTAGCCACTGCATGCAGAAGTGATGTCCCAGGACCACTTGGCAGTGCAGCCTTCTTGACCTCAAAATCCACAGTCTTCCTGTCACGTTTATTCCTCCTCTGGTTTCGGTTATGATCCTGTCTCACCATTTTGCAATCTATAGGCTAGATGGTGACTTTTACCCTCATATATACATTTGATATGCAACGGTGGGTTTTCAAAGCTCAATACCCACTCAGAGGGAAAAAGCAGTCATAGCTACTATCTACTAGATAGCTGTCATGGCCAGGCTTTGGATTAAGCACTTCACACGCCTCACTTGTGGTTGATTCTCACAGCCATCCAATGAGACAAGGACCATAGGTATTATTATGATTTTGTAGGTGATAAAATTGAGGACCAGAGAGCTTTAATAGGTTCCACAGCTGGTAAATGGCAGAGGTTTTAGGACCTGGGTGGTCTGGCCTTGGACAGCCCAGCACCATGGATAGTGGGTGTCAGTTCTATCCTGTGTGGAGCTAGCTGGGCTCTTGCAACTGCTCTGATAAGATCAGCTGTTTGCGGACATGAGACTTATGATAGAGCAGAGAACCCTTGACCATGAACTGAGTTTCTGGTTCTGTGTGTTTGACTACCTGAAGTTAACACTCGGGGAGGTTGTAATTCTGAAACTGTCAGCTTCGATAGTGCTGGCGTTCTTTGTATTCAGGGTTATAATGACCTCAGAGAGACCTACAGGGCCTCAAGGAAATGCTCCTAGTTGTTGTTCTTGGGCACAACCTAGCTCATAATCTAAATCCAGAGACCTCAGTCTAAATCTAGACCACAGACACTCTTTTCTTTATCAGCAGCCACAATTAAAATGTAATCCCTAGACCAGGGGTGGGCAAACTTTTTGACTCAAGGGCCACAATGGGTTCTTAAACTGGACCGGAGGGCCGGAACAAAAGCATGAATGGAGTGTTTGTGTGAACTAATATAAATTCAAAGTAAACATCATTACATAAAAGGGTACAGTCTTTTTTTTTTTTAGTTTTATTCATTTCAAACGGGCCGGATCCGGCCGGTGGGCCGTAGTTTGCCCACGGCTGCCCTAGACGGTAAGGGACCTTGTAACATTTTATTTTTTGTTGAACCAAGAGTACCTAGCATGTAGTGCCTTGTATAGTTGGGGACTTGAGAAGTATTTGTTGAATTAACAAATGAAGGGTCTTGGAGGAACATGTTGGGAATGATTTCTGTACTTAGTGGCAATATTTTCCTGAATCTGGCCACCTCATTCTCCCTTAACTATTGTGTTTTCCTAATGTCTGATGCATCCAGGCCTCTTTTTCCCAGTTTCAGGCTGTCTGGCATCCTCTACTCCTCTGGCTCTTCCTAGAAATCCCCATTCATTGGAATAGCCAGACTTCTGATCTTGCCAATTTGGAGGTTAACTTTGACCGTGGAAACCCAGCATGGTTGGGTCTTGTATGGCATCCTACATAATAAAAGCCTAATATGCAAATCGACCAAACAGCAGAACGACCGGTCGCTATGATGCACACTGACCACCAGGGGCCAGATGCTCAATGCAGGAACTGCCCCCAGCCTCAGGCCCCAGGCCAGCCAAGGCAGATGCCAGTGGAGGACCCCTGATCACCCTGCTGGTCGCCCTGCAGACCGGCCCTGATTGCCGGCCAGGCCAAGGGACCCGTGTATGGGTTTTGTGCACTGGGCCTCTAGTAATTTGATAATGTGCATGATCATACCTTTCAGTGATAAGAGAAAAAGGGCTTTATGCTGTAGGTAGGGCAATGATTCTCAGAGTTCAGTCTCTGACCTAACAGCATAAGCATCACCTGGGAACTTGCTAGAAATGCAAATTCTTCAGCCTTACATCAGACTTACTAAATCAGAAACTCTGTGTTTTAACAAGCCCTCCAGGTGATTCTGAAATACAGTCATGTTTTAGAACCACTGCCGAAAGGGAACACAATTTCCCTTGTAATCCGGCTGAGGCACCTGAGATAAGAACTTGTCCATTTTTTCAACTCATCCCACTATGTCCACAGATGATCTTGGTGTGGGTGTGGTGGAGAAAGAAACTTTATTCAGTGCAAACAGCTCAACTGAGATACAGCATAGGGAGGCTCCTCTCTGACTAGACGGCTCTGCTCTGCTCCAGCAAGACATTTAAGGTGTTTCCGCTCTGGCCATGGAAATGCAATCTTCTATCTCATCTTAAGTGGAAAGGGAAAGGACACCCCCAGAGCCACAGGGGAGCTGACTTATTTAGACAGAAGTGCCAACCCCTGATACCTGATTGGTCTGTCTTTATGCAAATGAGGACTCCAAATCCTAGAAGTTTGATTGGTTCAAAAGACACTGTCCTGATTGTTCAGAATTGAGCCACTCTGATTGGTCGGTGAAGAAGCTGATGGCCTTAAAGCTGCACAGCTCTGATTGGATGTGGAAACCTCAGTCCTATTGTTTGAAATAAGATCCAGGAACTCCTTTATAAGGGCTGACTCAGATGGCAGAAACACAGTGCAGGCATCTCCCTGAAGTGTAGTTCATGGGAGAGGTTCCTGTGTAGGAATGGCTACTAGGCTCTGTTTTTAAAATTTGTGACCAATTAAGCCACTGAGAGCCTTTCTCAGTAGGTATGTTCTTTTTCAGGGTCCACAACTACCTTATATTCCTTATTCTCTTCTAATTGCTCAAAGAGAATACCTAGGAAACCTAAAGCCTTTCCATTTTTGAGCTTGTAGTCTGACTCTCAAGAACCTACAGGTCATAGTTTAATTAGCTCATTCATTCTTGCATACAACAGTCTATTTGCTTTTCATTCCAGGATGTAGGGGGCGCTTCTAGAGTCTTCCATTCTGCTGTACACCAGAACCAGTTCCACACACATAAAATCTCTCCAAGGGCCAACTCTTTATAGCGTCAGTTCGAATACTAATTTCCATTTTAGACATAGTTGGCTGCATGAAACAAAAAGCTACTTAAGCAAGCTCAGATAAGGGGTGGTGGATTTAGTGGGCAGAAACACATGGAGTTACATTGAAATCTAGGAATCGGAACAGTACTGTGTGGTAGTTACATGCACAGACTCTGGGGCCAGGTTGTATGGCCTTGGGCACATTATTTAACCTTTCTGTGCTTTGGTTTCTTCATTTATAAATAGGCATTCTGTTTGCCTCATGGGATTATTGTTTGTATTAATGAGTTAATATGTCTAGGATGAATACTACTTGACCTATAGTAAATGCTATGTATGTATTTACTATCATCACCATCGTGATTAGTAATGTAATAGGATAGGGTTCCTTGAGATGGAATTGGGAGATGGTTCTGAACTCAAGGCAGCTTGAAGGAGCTTAGCAGCAACAGGTAATGGATGCCCACTCCAAGGTTTCACTGTCAACATAATTAGCAAGGCTGCCTCCCTCCCTCAGTCTGGCTTCCAAATGGCCTCTGCTTCTTCAGATGTCTGCCCCTCAACCCTTCCACCTGAATGTGTCTCAGCCTGCCTAATCCCCACTCTACCTCTCCATGGCATTGGCCCTTCTGCTTGGGTTCCCCACTGGCAAAAACTTTCCATATTAATTAGTTCAAATCACCAGGAAAGAGAATTGTGTCCAACTCACCTTTCACACCAAATTAGAGCACTATTCAGAGTAGGCATTTGTTGCCCTTGTGGCAGATACAAATCGACCAAACAGTAGAACGACCGGTTGCTATGACACACACTGACCACCAGGGGGCAGACGCTCAATGCAGGAACTGCCCTCAGCAATCAGAAGAAGGGGGACAAACAAGCGATGCCCCCAGTAGGCACAGTGGGAAGGTTCTCTTGGATGGAATGATGGAAGAGCTACACTGTGATTACCATGTTGACCACATAGCATGGTACCACCTCTACCTTCCTTTGAGCTTCTTGATGATCTCTGCCAACCTTGAATACATGGTGCACATAGCTGATGAAGACTGAGGCCTGCTGTGAGAACCCAAAGTCTGCGGGGGGGGGGGGGGGGGGGGCCGGGGGGGGGCAGTTTGTGGGCATCAGGGTCTGACCTGTTTGTGGGAACAGGGGCATAGTAGTAAGATTTTTTTTCTTATCAAATGTACTCATAGTTTTTCTTAGTTTAATTTTCTATCTTGATGAAAATGCAATTGTTATACTGTCTCAAAACCAAATAGTCTTAATACTAACAATTTTATATTATTACAAGTTTTTATACTGTCACAAGTTATGTTTCACAGTTTCTGTAGTTGATTTTCATATTGGTTTGGCTGTCTAGTCAATAGTTACACATAGTGTTCTCCTTGGAGAAGTTATGACAGGGACTTGGCCCCAACGATGCTGGCCCACTGGCAGGCCAATGCTGTTAGGCAGAGGTCAGCAGCTTTTTCTGTGAAGGTCAGCTCTTCGGTATTATAGGCTTCACAGGCCACATACAGCCTCTGTTGCAGTGACATGGCCACTGTGTAGAGTGGCAGCAACCATGGGCGATGTTCCAATTAAACTTCAGACACAGAAACCCAAATTTTATTTAATTTTCACTTGTCATGAAATATTCTTTTGATTTTTTCAAATATTTAAAAATATATCATTCTGACCTCATGGTTGGCCATTCGGGGAAAAAACAGGTGGGCCAGATTTGGCCGACAAGTGGTATTTTGCCGACCCCTGCTGTTGTGGACAGAGCAAGACAAACCTTTACAATGCAGATGTACGCAAAAAAAAATTTAAAAAATAAAAATAAAATGCTGTGTCAGCCGCAAGAAGGGGCATCAAACTCGGCCTGGGAGGACCTAGGAGGCTTCCGAGGGGTGAAGCTGGAGCCAAGTGGAGAAGGTGAGGAAGGGAGTTGTGGAGAGAGGGAACAGCTTGTGCACACGCAGGAAGTTGAATAGGCTTGTGAACCGCAGGTAGCGCACCCGGCCGAGGAGTGTCCAGAAATGAGTGTGCAGGTCCAGATGGCGAAGAGCTTAATGAGACAGGCAAAGGTGGGTGGATTTAACCTGATGGCTAGTGGTTTTCAGACTTTCCAAACCTGGCCTTTAATGTAAATCTCAACCAGAAGCTCGGTATGAGGAAAAGATTAGCAAGTCATCGTTGGCCTGCTGCCCTGGCTGAGACCATTGCCACCAGCTGGGACACAGGGTGAAGCAGGGGTTGGGGTTCCCAGACCCTGACACCCATGCCTGTCCCTGAGGCATCTCCAAGGACCTTCTAGGATGCTGTTGCGCAGGGTGTGAAAGCATGGCTATGGCTGATGAAGGACACAGCAGGGTTATAAGCAGACAGGGTCTGATTGTGCTCTTTAAAGATTAGTCAAGAGATAGAATGGGTGAGGCAAGATTTCAGGCAAGGCAACTGAGTAGAAGGGGAGCCATTGTTTTAAACAAATAATTACTTGCATTCCTATTATGTGCCAAGTACTGTATGAAAACATTTCTCCCACTGGCAAAAAGAGTAGACAATAAACATGCAGCACATAAATAAGTTATGTTTATACTAGAGGCCTTAGTGCATGAGATATTTGCACTGGGGGCGGTGGGTGGGGGGTGTCCCTCAGACCGGCCTGTGCCCTCTTGCAGTCTGGGGCTCCCAGTGGGCAGTCGGACATCCTTAGTGCTGCCATGGAGGCAGGAGAGGCTCCTGCTGGCCAACCATGATCCCGGCTTTTGGCTGAGCTCCTCCCCCTGTGGGAGCACCTGACCACCAGGGAGCAGTTCCTGTGTTGAGCATCTGCCCCCTGGTGGTCAGTGCGTGCCATAGTGTCATAGCGACCGGTCATTCTGCTGTTAGGTCGATTTGCATATTAGCCTTTTATTAGATAGGATTAGAGTAACTGAGCAGTTATAGAGCACATACTGTGTACCAAGGGTTCTAAGTAAGCACTTCACCGTTTTAACTTATTTAATCCTCACCACAACCTTATGAGGTGGGTAACATTGCTACTTTCATCTTACGGATGAGGAAACTGAGGCACAGACTGAGATTGGGGCTGTAAAGGAACTAAACAGGTGTTGGGGACAGTTGCCTGGATGGAGGTTGAGTTGACACCAGGAAGATGAGAATGGATAGTGATGGTCGTCTCCAGATGGGAGCCACTCATCACAGACAGGAGAGCAAGTTCAAGGGCTGAAAGGAGGGTACGACTTGGTCAGTTTGAAGAACAAAAGGTTCATGTGGTTGAGTACAGGGAGGGAGGCAGGGGAGAGTGTACGGGAGGAGGTTGCTGAAGGAAGCAGCAGCCCGATCCTGTATGCCTTGCAGGCTGTGGGAAGGAGATTATTTTTTTTTCCCTCGAAGCATAGAAGAGCCTTTGAAGGGATGTGAAATGATTAAATTTGAGTCCCCCAATAATGGCTGCCCTGTGGGGAATGGATAAGAGATTGGCCCCAGTGGAGGCAGGGAAACCGGCAGGAGGCTCCTGAAGTAGTCCAGGCAAGAAATAATGTCGCCTTGGTCTAGAGTGGTGGGGCCGATCCTGGAGAGAAACAGGGATTCTGTGGATTGCGGTCATCCATCTGAGGGATGCTGAAGCCCTGAACTGGGTGAGGCAAGATTGGCAGCAGTGAGGGTGGAGAGGAGGCACAGAGGAAATAGTTTACTAAGACGTAGAACTGAGAGGTGTTGGTGACCAGTTAGAAGATAAATTTAATTTTTGTTGCTGTTTCGATGCCTTTGGGACACCCAGGAAGAGTCACTAAGCAGGCAGTTGGCCATGAAGTTCGAATTGGGGATCTACCCTGTAACTCTGTGCAGTGCCTCCCATACCTGGTGCAGTGCCAGGCTCTGTGTTGGGCTCAGCACGGCCTGTTTGGGGTGGGCATGCCTGAGGGAGTGGCTGCGTCTGTCTCACTTGGTTTCCCAGGCATCCCGAAGGCTGTGTAACACATAGTGGGACCTCAGCAAATGCTCGTCAGACTAGAAAGAAGCTGCTCTTCATCTGGGGGAGGAGATGGTGAGTGTAGCACAGGGAGGTGAGAGCTTCCGGGACCCTGGAGCTGTGTGTACAACCAGAATGCAGGCCCAGCAGCTGGAGGGAAGGGCATCTCCCTGGGGCTCCTCACCTTTGAGGCTGGGTTGCTGGTCGTTGCCCCAGGAATGACCTGGTCTGGGAAGAGTCTGCTGGAGAAGTATATGCTCTGACACACCAGCTGTGCCTAAATGATGCTCCCTGACATCCTCCCGAGGCCTCTTTCTCCATCAGTGACTGATTCCTACAATTAGATTCCAAGTGCTGGCCTGGCTTCTCTGAGGCAGCAGCTTGGGGTGGGTAGCCCAGGGAGCCGGTGCTTTTAGGTGTCTCCAGATGCACACCAACCTCCTGTGCATCGCAGTTCTCCACGCCCCTCCACCAGGGGTTCCGCATCCCACGGAACCTGGTGCTCTGGCGAAGCCTGTAGATTATTCTCAGGATAATGGTTTTAAGTGCATAAAACAAAAAGAGAGAATTGCAGATGAACCAATGATATACATATACAGATATGTTAAAAAAAATTTTCCATTTGAAGTCTAGTAATATATCTTAACACATTAAACAGCAAGATCTAGGAGCAGTGACAACCATAATTTCAAAGTAGAGATAGTGTAAACAATATTTTGAGATATCTGAGACAACTACAAAATGATATGAAAATATCTGATTTCTCCTAGTGACAAAGTTACAGGCTCAGTTAATACCACGGTGGCCTGCATCCATGATGAAAGGAAATGCTAAGTTTTAGTTAGAGTTTGCTAAAATAAAGATTATTTTTTCTCACCCAATTTCATGGATTCTCTGAATTCTGTTCATGAACTGTGGATGTCAGTGGAGGCTTTTCCAGCCGTTCATTTCAGTTAGCAAGTGTTTCAGAGACCAGTGGCATAAAGTGTGAAGTGTTGCATTTTGTTTCAAAATGTATTTGATTGGCTTATTTTGACAATCCCAGCTTTATTCTCATCTGTATTTTACAGATCAAGACTTGGCCAAGAGCAAGTGCTCCATAAATGATGGGTGGATGGGTGGACGGAGAAACTTCAGAAAGTTTCTGACTGCCCAGACTTATAACCCATAAGTAATAGAGCTTGCACTTGAACCCAAATCACTTTTTACTTAAAATCTCTTGTTTTTCCTGTTCTTCCATTCTACCATTATGCTATTATTTTAAAGAGTTAACTCAATGCAAGGCATGTTCATAATTTATGCTACTCTGATCATGGGAAAGAGCAGTCAGAGAACACCCGAAGTGCTTTGCTTACTTTCAGAGCCACGTGTTCAGTACCCTGGATCTGTGGCCCTTCAATGGCTGGGATGGCAAAAGCCCCAGAAACTGCCCCTCACAGACTGTCAGTGAGTGTGGATGTGAAGTTTAGAGAAGGCCAAGATACATGGGAGTAGGAAGTATGGGGTAGTTCAGTATTGCTCCCCAAGGTAGAAGTGTGGCTCAGAGTTTACAAGGGACAAATGTTGACTCAGTTGAAGAACTCTGTAATGTTTAGGCCTCCTCAGCGATGTGCCAGCATTGCCTGATGTGATATTGACCGAAACCATTCAAACATTGATTCGTGCATTTGTTCATCCATTCAATAAATGTTTATTGACAACCTACTACATGCCAGATGCTGAGGTGTAGGTTGCATTTAAAGTGTACACTAAGAGAAACGATTGTAGAGCTGCGAGTTTATTGAGAGATGGACAATAAATAAAAATCTAAAAACAATAGTTGTAGTAAGTGTTTTGAAGGAAACAAACGGAGTGCTACGATTCAGAATAACAACTGGGGTAGGGATGTGAACATCTGTAGTTGTATATCCATGAGGAGGTGACTGAACTTGAAACCTGAAAGATTAAAAAGGCCTACAAGGGAGTAGAGTGGGGAGAGGACATGTAAAAGGCGTAGCACATGCAAAGGCCCTGAGGCAGAAAGATGGTAACATTTGAAAAGGCTGCAAGATGGCCACTGTGGGAATGGAAGCAGTGAAAGAGAAGGACAAGGGAGTTTGAAGAAGTTGTCAGAGACCAGCTCATTGAAGACCTGGGGCGGTGGGCGGGGTGGTGGGGGGGGGGGGCGCGGAGCATTTGGATTTAATTCTAAGTGTGATAGGAAGCCACTGAAGAATTTTAGGCAAGGGAGTAACATGATGGGTACTGTATTTTAAAGGATTACTCTAGCTACTGGATGGAGAATAGGTTTTAGGTTAAGAGCGAGAGACCAGGAGGCCTGTGGAGTAGATGAGGAGTGAGGTGATGGGGGCTTGGATGGGGTGGAGACGTGGAGATGGAGAAGGTAGATTTTATGTTGTTGTGGAATTCAGCTGAGATTTTTCGTGTGTTGGATGTGGGGAGTGATGGAGACAGGCGTTGGTAGTGATTGATGGTGCTATTGGCCATGGCCATGATAGGAAGACTAGAGGGGAACAGGGCTGAGGGAAGAAGCGTCTGGGTAACCATTTCCCAGCAACTCTGAAACCTTGTGACAGACTCCACTGGTTCTCAAAGGGGATGATGGAATTTAGAAATGTGGGGACCGAGCTTTTGCAGTGGTCGCCATGACGGGAGGCACTGCTGGCATTTTGTGGACAGGGGCCAGGGATGCTCAAAGTCCTGCATCACACAGGACAGCCCCATAGTAAACAGATCTCCGAATTCAACACCAATAGCTGGCATACTGGCAGAGTAAGTCTCTTTCAACTCCAAGAATCTACGAAAATGCATTTTTCACACTATCAGCCGCTCATGCTGGTGTCTTTTTGTGAATTGTTTCAGTCAGGTAACTTTTCATAAGTAATTGACTGGAATTAGCTATAAGGAGGGGATGGAGATTTAGGTGGGAGATGGTGCGTAAAGCAGGAAAAAGGAAGGATAAATCTTGGGGGGTATTTGGCGGCAGGGAGGGCTGAGAGGCTGGAGGACCTGGGGCCCTCGGAAGGAGGAAGGACGGTGGAAGAGCAAGCGAGAGGGTGTGAAATACCAACTCGGCCACTTTTCACATTTCCTGTGCTGCACTGCACGCTGCCAGACAGAGGTGCCTGCCTAGCTGTGTCCCCAAACTTCCCTTCTCCATTCCTCCCGCACACTTTGAATTTTTCCTTTTTGTCATTTGAGTCTCCAAGGTAAATTCTTCCTTCAGATGATCAGAGAGATGCCATGAACTCAGTCAGAGCCCGATCAGTGCTGACTACTCCAGAAGAATAAGGAAAAGTGACAGGAACCTTAATGGCTAGTGAAATCACTGTCTAATCACTGGTGAATAATTGTTCTTCCCATCTGTCCTAAGATTATTTCCAGTTATTTCTATACACTTGATTTCATTGTGGCCTCCTAACCATGCTAATGGACAGGCATGTGTGTTATTGTGTCCATTTTACAGATTCCACCATTGAGGTTCAGGGACTTAACTTGCCAAAATGAAGCAGCCTGTAAGGGGCAGAGCAGGGGCCAGAACTTGGATGGAGGGCTCTTAGCGAGGTTTCCTACATGCAACTGAGCCCCTGGGTTAGTAATTTAGGAAGTGATGAAGAAACAGTTTCAAAGTAAGTGTATACCAAAGGGTAGCAGGATACAAAATTAGCTGTCCAAGAGGGTAGCTAATTTTTTTCATCTATGTGTGTAAGAAGTTCACAGGCACCCAGTTAGTATTTGCTCTGGCCCCATAAGGAAAAAAAACAATTTAAGAGAGACCTTTTAGCACCTTGGAGTATAAGACTTGCTGGGTTCCCAGCACTTGAGGCCCCACTATCGGGCACATTTCCTCCCCTGTTCCCACAACAGCTGTAGCATGGCTCTGAGCACCCTGCATGAGCAGTGGTTGGTCAGGCCAGGGGCGGGGACACGGTGCTACTCAACTCCAGAGGGCGCCATTCACACCCTGGAATACATGACTGGCGCCTGGGGTTGTGCAGCGCACATGGAGGGTGGGGATTGTCAATGGAAGATGGCATGAAGGAGGCCCAGCACTTTCCCTCATGATATGCCCACTACTCTCTGTGTGCTCACACGCACTCACACGCATTCACACACACACACACACACACACACACTCACACGCACTCATATGCACTCACACACCAGTGCCAACGCCTTCTCAGTAGCCTCCATTCCCTTTTGGCATATCTGGCCCAAGGCTCTATCTTTTTCAGCCCAAGCATCGTTTGAGACAAGGTAGCTTTTTCTGCAAACTGCAAAAAGTTTCCCTCGCAGCGCGGCTGCAGTGTAGGCGTGACGCTCCGGTTAGACATGGCAGGCAGGAGAAGCAGAGTGACAAGTCTGAGGGAACCAGGAAAGCCCAAAGGGGAGACAAGGTTTAGAGTTAAATCAGGATTGGATTTTGTCATGAAAGGCAGAACTGGCAAAAGCATCATTACAAGGCATTAACCTTGTTACACACAGACGAACAAGCAGAGGCTGGGATTCAGAAATAAATTACACATAATAAACTAGTCAGAATAGGCCGTGAGCAGCATTAGCGATCCTAGGGGAGAGGGGGGCAAGAGAGAAAATGGGTCAAAGAAAGAGTCAGAATAGTCTCTGGACACTGGGGCCGACTGTACTGCCCCCCCCCCCCCCCTTTTCCTGCTCGCTCCCTAGGTATTCACTTCACTTCTGTGAGGAGGTTTCTCTGGGGCCTTTCTTTGTTTTCAGTTGCTGAAATGAGCGTAAGAAAGCCATTCATAGGGCTCCTTTTCCCATTCATGGCAACCTGTCCATTTCTGTGTGATCCAGCACAAAAGAATCCATTTCCATTCAGCCACAGCAGCCCTTACGGGAGGGCCAGGCCCGGCTTTCTTATTTTCTCCCAGGCTCACTGCTGTAATTGGCTGCACAGTCCTGACTGGCCAGCGTCCTCGAGGGAGAGAGGACGGAGCTGGGCTTCCCCACTCCTGGGCCTGGCAGCTGAGGGGAGCTGGTGAGCAGGGCCAGGCCCCCCAGCCAAGGCTCTCCTTGCGTACACAGTTGCAGGTAACAGAAAACCTAATCAAGAGCAGCCTAGACCAGTGGTCGGCAAACTCATTAGTCAACAGAGCCAAGTATCAACAGTACAACGATTGAAATTTCTTTTGAGAGCCAAATTTTTTAAACTTAAACTATATAGGTAGGTACATTGTTATTAACTTAATTAGGGTACTCCTAAGGCTTAGGAAGAGCCACACTCAAGGGGCCAAAGAGCCGCGTGTGGCTCGCGAGCCACAGTTTGGCGACCACTGGCCTAGACCATGACAGCGATCATTAACTTGGTAAAAAGTTTAAAGGTTGGAAGTCTGTGCTCAGTCACGTCTTGGAGAACCGAGAGCCTTTTATCGTCACCCCCACACCAGCCTCAGCTGTCGATTTTCACCTTCTACCTTGACTGTCGTGGAAACCAAATGTGCAGATGGCCTCACACCCCCACTTTCAGGGGGAGGTTGCGAGGGAAGGGTGCCAGTGGCTCACCTTAACAGCCTCCTCTTATCAAGGAGGAAACTTACTCAGAGAAGCCCCTCAAGCGGACTTCTGGTAACTTACTGGGCAGGCCTGGGCCACATGGCCACCCCGAGCTCCAAGGGATGGAAAGCTGGTATATGGCCCTGGGGAGTGGGATTGCCATTTGGCTCGGCCCTCAGCCATGGTTTTCCCAGGCTCGGGTTTATTGCTCCCTGAACAAAAGTATGGTAGCAAAGAAGAAGGTGGGAATACTGCCATGGGGTGGCAGGAAGCCTTTGTGTTTTTAAGTAAGGTAATGAGAGCAAACATGTGTTGCATGTCCCTCTGGGCCAGACACTGCCCTGAGCTTTACTGAGGCTTCCTCCTAACTCTTTCAGCCCTCAGTGACTGAATTAACAAGCCTGTGGCATAAAAGCTGTTGCCATCACTTCTATTGTGTACAGGGGGAAACTGAGTCACAGAGAGGTTAAATGACCTGCCCCAAATGACTTAGCTAGACAATGACAGAGCCAGGATTCCAACCCAGGAGGTCCGCTCACTCCCCTACGCGGCTCCTATTAGGTAAGATGATAAAATACTCCTAGTAGTACACAGTAAGTACATGTTACTGATAACAGTAATACCAGCTAAAACTTTTCAACATGTTCTTATTACTACTACCATTATTATCTCTTTTTCATAACCACTCTACTAATCAAGCTTCATTAGCCTTCATCACACCCAGGAAAGCCAGCCCCCAGCAGGGTGAAATAAACTGCCCCCACCCCTGCTGGGTGAGAACCACGCTGCCCTGCAGTCCTAACCTCTGACCCCTGCTCCCAGGCATTTTCTGTGCCACCAGCTCCCCAGTTGGGTAACATGGGTTTAATGGCTGTACTGTTTACCTATGCTATTGATTCAGACCTTCATTCTGAAAACTGCAACTATTGAGGGACACTCAGAGGTCAGGGGAGGGCACTGGAAAGGCTGAGACGGAAATTTGGAAGCAATTTTCACCTTGTTCCCTTTCAGCTTTAGAGCTGCCTCTTTGTTTTTTTCTTTTTTCTTTCTTTTTTTTTTTTTTTTTTTGGAGCCAATCTTTCCCAGACAGAATATCTCATCCCACCTCAGTTAAGGCTGCTGTGACATCATGTTCTTGGCTAATCAGAATAGCTACAGTAAGGAAGCACCTTCTATACCTCAGACATGGGAGTTCACTGTCCCATTGGTCCTTAAGGATGCACCACTGCTATTCCTCTTTTTGTGTCAGAGTAGAGAAGAAAGGAGTTCTTTAGCCAATGATAGTGGTATTAGAATATACCAGATGCCCAGGCAGAGATGATACCCAATTCTCTGAGTTAACCTCTTGGTGCTGCTCAAATCCTATATAATAAAAGGCTAATATGCAAATCGACCGAGTGGTGGAATGACTGGTCACTATGATGTGCACTAACCACCGGGGGAGGGGGGGGGGGGGTAGGTGCTCAACACAGGAGCACTCCCACAGGGAGAGCACCGCTCAGCCAGAAGCAGGGCTCACGGCTGGCGAGCACAGCGGCGGTGGCTGGAGCCTCTCCTGCCTCTGCAGCAGTGCTAAGGATGTCTGACTGCTAGCTTAGGCCCACTCCCCCTAGGGAATGGGCCTAAGCCATCAGTCAGACATCCCCCAAGGGCTCCCAAACTGGGGGAGGGCCCAGGCCGGGCTGAGGGATCCCACCCCAGTGCATGAATTTTGTGCACTGGGCCTCTAACCCTATGTAATAAAGAGGTAATATGCAAATTGACCGTCACACCCTCACACAAGATGGCCACCCCCATGTGGGCACAAGATGGCCAGCAGGGGAGGGCAGTTGTGGGTGATCAGGCTGGCAGGGGAAGGAGGGCAGTTAGGGGTGACCAGGCCGGCAGGGGAAGGCAGTTAGGGGTGACCAGACTGGCAGGGGAGGGCAGTTGGGGGGACCAGGTCTGCAGGGGAGGGTAGTTAGGGGCAACCAGGCCGGCAGGGGAGGGCAGCTGGGGCAACTGGGCCAGCAGGGGAGGGCAGTTAGGGGTGAATGGGCTGGCAGGGGAGGGCAGTTGGAGGCAATAGGGCCAGCAGGGGAGCAGTTAGGCATTGATCAGGCTGGCAGGGGAGTGGTTAGGGGGTGATTAGGCTGGCAGGCAGAAGCGGTTAGGGGCAATCAGGCAGGCAGTCAGGCAAGCGGTTGGGAGCCAGCAGTCCTGGATTCTGAGAGGGATGTCTGACTGCCGGTTTAGGGTGCAGGTTAGGCTGAGGGACACCCCCCCCCCCCCCCCAGTGCATGAATTTAGTGCAGCAGGCTTCTAGTCCTATCTAATAAAGAGGGAATATGCTAATTGACCCTCATGCCATCACAAAGATGGTGGTGCCCACAGCCAATAAGGAGGGAATATGCTAATTGATTGCCCTGCCCTCAGAGATGGTGGTGCCCACAGCCAATAAAAAGGGAATATGCTAATTGACTGCCACACCTTCAAAGATGGCAGCGCCCACAGCCACAAGATGGCAGCGCCCAGTCCCCTCAGCCCCGCAGCCGCCCAGGGCTGCCCGAGGCTCTGATAACCAGCGGATGAGGCTTGCTCTGCAGGCAGTGGCAGCAGCAGAGGTGTGATGGGGTGTTGCCTTCCCCTGATCACCGGGTTGCCTCCCGCCCCTGAGGGCTCCCGGACTGTGAGAGGGGGCAGGCTGGGCTGAGGGACGCCCCCTCCAGTGCATGAATTTACTGGGCCTCTAGTATTTAATAAAAGTAATAGGCATAGGTGGCCAATGTTAAGTTTGAACAATTCTGGTTTTATTTTAAAGCAAGATGTGTGGTGTATCATGTGTGGGTTTTTTGTTTGTTTGTTTTTTATCTAAAGGTCATCTGATTTTTCTTTTTCTGCTCATAGTCACAAGGTATCCTTATCTAAAAACAGTGATCTATTGTTCTGATTCATAGATATTTTTTCTTAACTTCAATTTTAACAGAACAGGTCCTCATCTTCCCCAACTGCATGGAAAGTATCTTTTAACAGGAAGAAAAGCTCTAATGGGCTTTCAAAAATTTTTTCAAAACTGAGTTTACTATGGAAGATTTTATGCAAATAGGTCACTTTCTCCCTAGGTTATGACATCTTTCCCTTGAAAAGAGATCATGGCCTTGGCACAGGAGGAAATCCTTCCCAGCTTATCTCTTCTTCTCAGCAAAGTGGTACAGGCGACCCTTTAAAGGCTTCAGAGATCTATTTATTGGTAGTCCATGGAGCCATTCAGTGTAGATGTTAATGAAAGTTGGTGGGTTTAAAAACAATGAATATTTAATAAGACATAAATTGAAAGACATAAACACTGTTGGCAATAATATAATGAAGTTAATAAGTCTTCGCCTCCCCTTGCCAACCTCCCCTTCCCCAAATGGGGCGATTTGGGTGTTGCGGTGATGCTCACTGAAGTTTGCCAGCTCTCTCATTGGCTAAGACTTAAACGTGCCTTTGAAAACCTTAGCGCAGTTGGGAACTGAGTGCTGGCAGATAAAGTGCGTATCACACTGTGTTCAGCAGCTACAGGCAGCAGCGACTCTTTCTAGTTCCATATCTTCCTGAGATTTGTGTAACAAACTCAGTTCTTTGCTGGTGAAGGCAGGAAGCAACATAAAATACTGCATGTCTTCAGACAAGAAAGAAAAAGACATTTTGGTCAGCACTCGGTCTGCTCTGGGTTTAAAACAGGGCTTTCTTTAATGATCAGAAGCAAGCATGTGAGTCTGTGCTCAGACCTCAGACTATTTAAATGCTTTCTGGTGGGAAGTATGCTCTTCGTTTCCTCATCAGGAACATCAGCACCAGGTCCAGCCCTTCCGCTCAGTTCCTTCTTAGTTCTGTGGCTCTCTCTTTCCCACCATCCGTGACCATATCTTCCCCTCTTTACCCTCTGAACTAATTACCCTGTCTTTGGGCTTCACATTACATGCTTCCTGGAAATCCAGAACCCTTCCTTCTGCCAACGCACCCAATAGGATGGTCTCTCACACATCTTGGGAAATGGCTTGTTTAACCTCGCGGGAGCCAGTGCCTCGCTAGAACAAACGGCAGCAGAATTCTGCAAACAGCCAAGTGTAAGATCGTCTCCCTCCCAATTCAGCAGCGGGCTCTCTCTTGGCAATACAGTGGAACTCAGCTTCATATATCAGCTGGGGGAGTGTTAAATGGATGGCTAGCTCGCTGCTGGCAATCAATACGTGTTAATACATAGTAAACAAATGGCTTTCCATGGGCTGGGCAAGCACGGTGATTTTGCAGATAAAAAGGATAAAAGGTTGTTCCTGGGGATCTTGTCTAAGAGAATATATTTGGGGCTCAAGTGGGAGCCTTCCCAGGTGGGCATAAGTGACATTTAATCATCCTGAGAATTACGGCTGTTAAAAATTAACTTTTTTTTTATTTGTGCATATTCAGAAAGAAGATCAACCCGAGAAAGTGCAGCCAATCGCGTCCTCTACCATGATCCATTCCGACCTGACATCTGTTTATGGCACCGTGGTGATGAACAGAGCTGTTCTGTTCCTGGGGACTGGAGACGGCCAGTTACTTAAGGTGGGTGTTTTGTGCCTTCTTCAATGTCGATTTTAATAGTGCCCTAATTTTGTGCTTTTCAATTATGTTTTATTGCGTCTGAGTTATGCACAATACCATACCAACTGCTTTATGAACTTTTCAGTGACCCCCCCAGAAATGGCCTGAAAGAATTTTCTAGAAGTCTGTTTGTAATTCTTTCCCTAGCTATGTAACAAAGCACCAGCCACCTTCTCTCCCAGCTCCTGCCAAGATATCCCCCCTTCCTTACTCACTGGTTGCCTGGATGAGGTAGGTGGGGGTCTGGCCCCTGCACCATCCCTGACTCACCTCCTTGAGACATTTCGCCTTTCAGTTCTATCTCCTTTATAATGAGAATGTACAAAGTGCCTGATTTCTCACGACTTCAAAGAAATGGGAGATGCAGGGCTTAAAGAGAGGAAAGAAACAGGTGCTTCTCTCCAGAGAGGTCGGAGACCTGAAATCTGTGAGACTCCCCTTGACTTTGATCTCCGAGACTATACTTTCCCACTGCACGGGTGCACCCCTAGTCACGTTGAGATTTTTTATTCACTTGGGAGAGGGCCAGTGGGAAGGAGGAGAAAATAAAGTCAGAAATACCTAGTAATTGGCCTGAAATTATATAGCACTTACTAACTAGTAACTAGTATCTTCTCAATTTCATCAACAAGCATGTATGGAACACCTCCTGTGGCCTCCACCAACATTCGTGGTTGGGAACCACACCGTTTCTGTCACCCCTAGGGTGATATTCCTTTACCTCTCTGTAGCCAATTTATTGTCAGCTCAGATTCCAAATGGAAGGTTAACAGATCTGTTTTCTCCGCTGACCTCCCACCGATAACTAGCTGTGTGGCCTTAGGTAAGCTGCCTGATCTCTCTGAGATCCCATTTCCTCATGTGTAAGTGAGATTGCACTAGACGGCCTGGAAAGCCCGTCCTCTTCAGAAGGCCTCCCGTCCTGCCTCTGTGTCTTATCCCCACTCGGCCACAGCTTTGCTCCCTCTACTGCAAACATGCACCGTAGTCTTGTTGCCACACCTTTGCTCACACTGGATTGCTTTCTTTTCTCTCTCTGCTTTACTGAATGCTATGTCTCTGTGCTCTGGCTTAGTTTAAGCTCCATCTCATCTCAGAGGACTTCTGTGCTAAATCTGTAGTGATTAGGTTTTTCCCTCATCTCCTGAAATTCTCCTATCTGTATCTTTTTTTTTTTTTTGGCTCATTACAAATGTCTTGCTTTGATGCCTAACCGTTTCTCTTGTATTTGCCTGGCCTTCTCAACTTGATTTTAAGCGTCTTGAGAAGGGGGCCCTGGAGTCCCACAGCCTGATACAGTGCCAAGTGCCTGGTAGGGATTTAATTTAATCTGTTTCCTTTGGAGGAAACCCAGTAACATATGGGAGGGAGTTTGTTTGTATACACGTTCTTTTAAAATATACATTGATCCTGTTTCCTGTTGTGTTAGCTTAATTTCCCGGGGAGAGGTAAACACCCATCAGTCATTCTACACAAGTTGGTCGGTGCCATGAAGTGACGTCTGTAGCTACACCAACCTGGTCAGGCCAATTAGAGCCATTAACCTGGCAGAAGAAGTTCCCGTCAATCCAAACTGGGCCTCCTCACCAATTATCTCTTCAGATTTGGGATATTTTTGATGACTGTTTTGACAAGAACACTGTTTCCCCAAAGCTAAGCCAACCAAACTGTTACATGGTAAATTGGAGGTGAAGGAACACTTGGCTCTAAGTAGTTCCCCAGGGAAGGCCTGGCTTGCCCTCCTGTTTGTTCGCACCACCAGTTTGTGTGCAACCGGCCAGTTTTTAGAGATTTGTGGTACCGGGGCGGGGGGGGGGGGGGGGGGGGGGGGGGAGGCCAAGCTGCAGCTTTAAGCTGCTGAGCAAGAAGTGGCCCACTGAGTCTCCCTTCCCTCAGCATCTGGAAGGGGTACCCCTTGAAAAGCCACATCTGGGCCTTGTTTGAATAACAAGGCAGGTTGATTTTCCGTTTGTTGTGTGACTGCTAACATTTATCCAGTGCTTCCTGTGTGCCAGGCATGCTACATGTTCTAGCTAATGCCATCCTCTCCAGAACTCTGAGAAGTAGGTATCCTATTCCCATTTTACAGATGAGGGAACTGAGGCCCAGAGAAGTTGGATGATTTGCCCACGGTCGCACAAAGGCAGAGCAGAGATTGGAACCTGGAGCGACTTCAGAGACTGCCCCTAATACCCCCGTGACTTTGTAACCTCCGCCCAGGCGAGGGTTCGCTGGGGGAAGTGCGAAGCATGTTGATATCGAGATTGATGTGGGGGACCAGGGCTCCTGGGGTGGGTCCCGGGTCTTAGAGACTCAGAGAACAACCCCAGCTTGAAAAGGCAGACGTGATAACTTGCTGGGAATTAAGCCCCACCCCCAACTTCCCTCAGGATGCATTTATGGGGGTTTATGGGGGGAGTGTGAGCTGACTTGCGCCCCCCCCCCCCCCCCCCCCCCGCCAGGCTCCCTATAATAGCCCAGTAATTCCCAAGATTCTGCCATGTAACTTGTGTGCAGGTCCTTGGATGCAGCCCCTGCCACGGCCCAGAGTCCTGGTCCTCGGGACTGTGTAGATGATTCGGAAGACACAGTTCACCCCCAAATCCTTATGCACAAACTTCAAGCTTCTCGCTCACCAGACTTGTCACCAGAACTGTTAGAAAAGCCGAGCATTGATAGACACGAGCTTGGCTTCTCACGGCCCAGAGTGGCGGTACTAATGAGCAGCAAAAAACAAAACCCGACCCAGGGCAGATCAGCCGCAGGTTCCCAGGATGGAGTGAGGGGGGCGGTTAGGGGGGGAGTTTGAGGCATTTGGCAGACGCAGGCACTGTAGTGTGTGCCTGGGTGGACAAGAGGCAGGAAACAGCAGTTGGGGGCCAGTTGCTGTTTTTTACCTCCACACACACAAATCCTGCTTCTTAAATCTTTGAAAACCTCATGGAGTTTTCATACCATTTGGTGCAATATTAAATATCATGTTATTACTTAGTAACTTTTTAATTATAAAAGTGATATATGCTTGTAGAAAAAGTTGCAAAGTAGCAGGGGATGAGGGGAAGGCAAAGAAAAAAATCCTCCAGTTCTGTTATGTTGGAGGCAACTGTTGTCAGCAGCTTAATCTCTCTTCCCCACCCCCTCCACCCCCCCCCCCCACACACACACATAGCTGAGGTCAGACTCTATCCAGTTCTGTATCCTGTTTTTTTCTTCAGTTAATGAGAGAAGATGCTTATATTAAAATGTTACGGTAAACCTTTTGTAAGCAGTATTTTTAAATAGCTGTATCATGTTCTGTTATGTGGAAACATTTCTTGGAATTTAAGCCGAGATAGTGAATCACTCTTAAAGTGTCTTTAAAGACACGCACTTTTCCAAGTAACCCGGCACTACTTCCAAGGGTAAGGTTCTGCTCACCCTAAGTGGAAAAACGAAAGACTTGACAGCGTGCTAAGACCTTTGCTGCCTCTTTTTCTTGCCTGTATTCCCAGTTCCTTCATCAAATTTTAAAAAATGGGAGGACTTTGGAATGGAAAGTGTCCTCTGAGAAGATCTAATCTGCCCCCTTATTTTATCCACGTGCAGTCCTCGTGGTTATAAGACAGGTTATGCTCAGTCACCCGTTATTTCCTCATTTGACTTCCTTTCTGAACACAGTTGCATTCTATAGTTTTTCAGTTGTCAGTGTCTCCACTGGGATCAGCTGAAGAAGCGTGGTCACACTGAACGTGGTTTGGGGAATTTACATCACACGCGTTGCCAGTCAGGACGCTGCTAAGTGTACCCGCTTTCATAAACACAGGCTGAATCTCCCTCCAGGTTGTGGTTCAGCCTGTCATGTGGTTTGGACTCCTCTGCGCTGACTGACGCATAAAGACATTTGTCCTGCCCTGGCCAGTGTGGCTCGGTTGGTTGGGCACCATCCCTCCAAAAGGTTGCTGGTTGGATTCCCTGTCAGGGCACATGCCCGGGTGCGGGCTCATTCCCATATGGGGTATGCAGGAGGCAGCTAACCAATGTTTCTCCTCTCTCTCTTCCTTTCTCTCTAAAAATCAATTAAAAAATCTTTTAAAAAAAGAAAAAGAAAATTGTCCTTATTTCAAGGGCAGAATTGAATATGTTGAGTTTTTCAAGGTGGTAAAATAAGTAATAACAGAATATGCATGAAATTTGAAATTTGTAACTTTACTTATGCCCGTTAAACTTTCTTGTAAGCATAAAAGATAACAAGGCCGCAAGCAAGGAATAATAATAGCTAACATTTCTGAGCTCTTACTGTGTGCCAGTCATTAGAATGAGTGTCTTCATGGGTTAACTCATCTAATCCTCACAAGTCAATCCTATCACCATACCAACTTCATAAATGAGAAAACCTGAGGCTCAGAGAAGTTAGGTAACTTGCTCAAGGTGATTTGGACTTAAGCAGTCTGCCCCCAATGAAAATGAAAATGTAGTCTGTAGAGCTTGGTAGAGTTGATGGAACTGGTTTTTATTTTTACCTTGTTCCTAATATTGGAATATCTGGGTCAAGACACCACTATTTGGGGTTTCATGAGAAGGAGCTATGGCTTCTGTGGTTTAAGTTTTATCCTATTTGTGGATAGACTTCTGTATTAGAAGGAGAAAGAGTCCTTTTCTCTCAGAGTTGCACATAGCTCATGGGAGCATCTGGTCCCACTTGGGGGCCCCTGCTTTTCCTCAGTGGATTTCTTTAGAGCAAAAGTGGGAAATCTGTATTCGAGTTGATTCTTGGGATAGCCCATTGAGAGGAGGCTGGTGTTGGGTTCTTCAGCATCCCTAGGACTGAAGGAGGGTTCTGGGGGCAGGAGCCATAGCATGCCCTTTCCCCCGTCCAGCAGAAAAGCACCGCTACCCTCAGAACCTTACTCCCACTAGTGGATTTCAGTATCCAAACCATGGAACAAACTCCAATTCCAGAAAGTTCTTCCTGCATCCTAACAGTAGACAATCTATGTAACACCTGCAAAGCCTTTCTTGACTCTGGTTTCTAAAGTTTTCAAGTGAAAGTAAGAGAAAACAAAAATGACAAAATCCTTTATAAGGACATGCTCATGTATCCTATATAATAAAATGCAAATTGTCCCCTCTGGCTGGCCAAGCTCCCACGTCCCCTCCCCCCACCCTACCCCAAACCCTCTCCCCGGCTGGCCCAGGCTGGCCGGACCCCACCCATGCATGAATTCGTGCACCAGGCCTCTAGTATATATGTATATATTCCCACAGAATGTTCAAATAAGAGAACAGAGTGGGAAACCAGGACAATATCTGGGCCTGGAAGTGGGGCTGGTGGGGACGGCTGAGCTAAGGCAATGGACCAAAAAGCAAAAGCAGCAGAGGTATCAAAACTTGGAAGTGGCTCAGCCGGCATGGCTCAGTGGTTGAGCATCGACCTGTGAACCAGGAGGTCATGGTTTGATTCCCAGTCAGGACACATGCCTGGGTTTTGGACTTGATCCCCAGTGTGGGGCATGCAGAAGGCAGCCAATCAATGATTCTCTCTTATCATTGATGTTTCTGTCTCTTCCTCTCCCTTCCTCTCTGAAATCAATAAAAATATATTTAAAAAACAAATACACTTGGAAATGTGCTCCATGGTTGGTATCTAGAATGTCATATGAAGCTACTTCAAGTTCTTTCCCAAGTCATAAATTTCAATTTGTGAGTTCTCAGGGAATCCCAGTTTAGGGATATTACTCCCTTGTATTCCACAAATCTAGAATTTGTGATTCAGATTGTATGCTTCTCTCACTACTAATGATAAAATAAGTAGATTGGAAACAAGAGAGGAATTTTCTTAAACTTTATATCTCATTATTATTACACGTAGCTATTAAAGCACATTAAATGCTATTGGATAATTACCTTGCTGTGTGTGTGTGTGTTTGTGTGTGTTTATGGGGGGAAATAAGTGAGAAGATTGGCCTATTTGCCCTTCAACTAGTTAGCCCTAGAGAGTGAAGCATAAGGAAGGAAATTTGGGCTTTTTAAACATGGTAATACAAAGGACTAATACTAAAGAATTAGTCTTTTGTTTAATTTTTCTCTCCCCTCATTTTCTTCACTGTGCTTTCCTTCCCACTGGTGGTGTCAAACTTGTAATGTAACTAACCGTGTGGTGTGGAAGTCTCACACACCATACATTTTAGGACTAGGGTTGGGTTATGTTTTGTTTTGTGTTTTTTGTTTGTTTGCTTGCTTTGTATGCAGCAAAAATCCCAAGACTAGTTAATAGACTACCATGAGGCTTCATGAAGATGTCAACAGAAACAATATGTTGACATAAACTGAAGTTCTCCATCGGGGAAAATACATTTTCTATACAGGCTTCAGCTGGACAAAATGTGAAGAGCCTTATAAAAATCTCGAATGCTAATAGAGTATTTTTTTTTTTCATTTAGTAAATATTTATTGGGCACCTTTTATGTGCAAGGCACTTTCTGGGTGCTGATAATACAAACGTGAACAAAACAGACAATGTCCCTGCTCTCCTGGGGGGAAGAAAGAGACAGAAAACAAGTAAATGGATTAGTCAATATAAAGTCATTTCAGATAGTGGTAAGGGCTCTGAAGAAAACAGTGATGGGTGGAGAGTGGCAGTGGGCTACAATAGAAAGAAGACCAGGGAAAGCTTCTCAGAGGAGGTGACATTTGAGACTTGAAAGACGAAGGGTATATCAGAATATACATGACTCAGGTTGACTTTAAATTAGATCTATATTAAGGGCATATGCTGGAAGCAATAGATAAAAATCCGCATCATGCCCAAGAAGTGTGTGTGAGTTGGATGAGGTTTCTCATATGCAAAATTCAACCCATTTTGGGTTTCTGTGACTCACTGTTACTTCCTGCACTGCTTCACTGATCATGTTTTTTTTTTTCCAAGGCTGCCCAGCTGAACTGAGCTGAGGAAGGAACCTTTAACCTCGCTCCAGTCTTACTGGCTTTCTTCCCGGTGTTGATGTTGATGTGAATTTTGTGGTTGAAAGATCCAGGTGTCCACTGGGGCTCCTGGGCTGGGCTGTGGGGCGGGGATGGGTGAGGTGGAGGTGTTATTAATAGAAACCTGAAGGAGGAAAAGAGCCATCTCTCTCCTGTCCTGTAGTCATCTGAGAGAGATGAGGACCACAGCAGCAGGGACCGCAGTGCCTCCACGTAGCACATTTGGGTCCCTTGTAATGAACATGAAAACTTGTCCTGTCCTCAGGGTTCTGGAGACCAGTCTCTTTATAATCTAGCAAAAAAAAAACTAATTTAACCCACTCTTCCTCAAATACTTTTAAAATTTAAATAGTCTGTATTTATTTTTTGAGATAATACATTGGTATTGCTCAAAATACAAAAGAACCAAGAGAATATACAGTAAAAGTCACATGTTTCGACCCTCTGGGGCAACCAATGATACTGGCTTCTTGGGTGTCTTTCAAGAGATATTTTACATATGTCTGCAAGCAAAGGGGGGAAGATAGTCTTTCTCCCCTTTTATTAAACATATAAGACATAGACATGTATTATGCTACATGCATATGTATATAAAATATATGTATGTTGCCGAAGCCGGTTTGGCTCAGTGGCTAGGGCGTCGGCCTGCGGACTGAGGGGTCCCGGGTTCGATTCCGGTCAGGGGCATGTACCTGGGTTGCGGGCACCTCCCCGGTGGGAGATGTGCGGGAGGCAGCTGGTCGATGTCTCTCTCATCGATGTTTCTGGCTCTCTGTCTCTCTCCCTTCCTCTCTGTAAAAAATCAATAAAATATATAAAAATATATATCTACACTAATAAAAGAGAAACATGGTAATTAGCGTACGACCGCTACCCTCCCCATTGGCTAATTAGCATATCCTTATGCAAATTAACTGTCAGCCAAGATGGCAGCCGGCAGCCATGCACTGAAGCGAGCAGGGAGGCTTGCTTGCTTCAGTGACTGCGGACTCCAACGTTCCCTTGCAGGCCTCTCAGCTGCAACTCTAAGCAACTATGTACTATGTTGCAAATAAGAAGCTAAACAAAACCCTAGAAACCAGCCAGACTGAAAGCTAGCTGGACTGCAACATTGTATTGATGTTTTCAGCAGCGAGGCCTCAGAGCTAAAGCTGGACCAGAATAAAAAAAAAAAGAAAAGAAAACAAGGAGCGGTTGGGAGCTTCAGTCACTCACCAGCCGGAAAACAGCTCTCAGCCCCTCACCCAGACTGGCCAGGCACCTCAGTGGGGACCCCCACCCTGATCCAGGACACCCTTCAGGGCAAACCAGCCAGCCCCTACCCATGCACCAGGCCTCTATTCTATATAGTAAAAGGGTAATATGCCTCCCGGCACCGGGATCAGCAGAGCAGCGAGGCTCCCGGCACCAGGATCAGCGTGACAGGGGGCAGCGCCCAAACCCCCTGATCGCCCTGCGGCTCTGTGTGTGACAGGGGGCGGGAACGCAACCTCCCTATCTGCCCTGCTCTGTTCGTGACAGGGGAAGGCACCCCAAACCCCCTGATCAGCCCTGCTCTGTGCCTGATAGGGGGGAGCTCCCCAACCCCCTGATCGCCCTGCGGCTCTGTGTGTGACAGGGTGCGGCGCCCCAACCCCCTGATCAGCCCTGCTCTGTGCCTGATAGGGGGCAGCTCCCCAATCCCCTGATTGCCCTGCAGCTCTGTGTTTGACAGGGTGCAGCGCACCAACCCCCTGATCGGCCCTGCTCTGTGTGTGACAGGGTAGAGCCATAACCTCTCCATCGGCCCTGCCCCGAGTGTGACAGTGGCGCCGCCCCAACCCCCTGATCGGCCCTGCTCTGTGGGTGATAGAGGGTGGCGCCCCAACCCCCCCTCCACGGGCCTTGCTCTATGTGTGACAGGGTAGAGCCATAACCTCCCCATTGGCCCTGCCCTGAGTGTGACAGGGTATAGCGCCCCAACCCCCTGATCCGCCCTGCTCTGTGAGTGACAGGGGGGAGCTCCTCAACCCCCTGATCGGCCCTGCTCTGTGCATGACAGGGGGGAGCTCCCCAACCCCCTGATCGCCCTGCAGCTCAGTGTGTGACAGGTTACAGAGCCCCAACCCCCCCTGATGGGCCCTGCTCTGTGAGTGACAGGGGGCAGCGCCCCAACCCCCTGATCGGCCCTGTTCTGTGAGTGACAGGGGGCAGCGCCCCAACCCCCTGATCGGCCCTGCTTTGTGCGTGACGGGGTGGCGCCGCAACCTCCCCATCGACCCTGCCTTGAGTGTGACAGGGGGCGGTGCCCCAACCCCCCAATCGGCCCTACCCTGAGCGTGACTGAGGGTGGCATCACAACCTCCTGATCCGCCCTGCTCTGTGCATGACGGGGCAGCGCCCCAACTCCTCAATCGGCCCTGCTCTGAGCCTCACCAGGGGCTGCACCTAGAGATTGGATGTGCCCTCTGCCACCTGGGAGCAGGCCTAAGCCAGCAGGTCGTTATCTCCCAAGGGGTCCCAGACTGAGAGAGGGCACAGGCCGGGCTGGGGGACCCCGCTCCCCCCCCCCCCCAAGTGCACTAATTTTTGTGCACCGGGCCTCTAGTATATATATATTTATATGTATGCAAATATATACATGCATATTTAATATAACATGTTAAACATAACATACAGAGCCTTCTAATTATTTTCTTGGCTAAATAGAATTCAGTTGTTTGTACTGTGGTTTACTTGTTCCCTATAGTTGGACAATAAGTTTGTTTCAGTCTTTTGGGTATAACACATGATGCAATGAGTATTCATGTACGTGTATCATTTCACGTATATATGAGGAGCTGCTGGGCCTAGGGTTATATGCTTTATAATTTTGGTAGATAATGACAAGTTACCCTCCAGGAAGTCTCACTCCCACCATCAATGAAACATAACAGTTTAACCCCAGCATCTGTGGTTATCAGGATAAGCTTCAGTGTAGGCCACTCTAGATAGCTTGTGCAGGAAACTGGTTGATAAACCCTGGCATAGTGCACTTTGGTAATTTTTTTAAATGCAAAAAAGAAAGACTTCCCTGCCATAATTCAGAGTTCTAGAGAGAATACTGGTATCTCATCTCCAGTGTATCAAGCAAATAAATCAAAGTTGCTCAAACTAGATCTTTCTAGCCCCTCTCCATCTGTATTAACCATGCTCCAATAAGCCCCAAGAACAACTACAGTGCAGCTCTTAACTCACTTAAAATGGATGAGGAGTGTTTTATAATTATTTTTGTTGAGGTGTAATTGGCATATAACATTATATTAGTTTTGTATGATTTCAATATAATGATTTGATATTTGTATATATTGTGACTGATCACCACAATAAGTTTAGTTAACATCGGCCACCATACATAGTTACACATTTTTTTCTTATTATGAGAACTTTTAAGATTTACTCTTTTAGCAACTTGCAAATATACAATACAGTATTAGTAAATATAATCACCATGCTGTAATTACTGGAAATTATGTCTTCATTTACTTTTTATTTTAAAGCAAATCCCAGACACTGTCATTTCACCCCCTTGTTTCATTATGCATCTCCAAAAAAAACTATGATCATTTTCTTAAGTAACCATAATGCTGTTATTTCAACTAATAAAATTATTAATAATTATTTAGGGTTATCTAATATTGAGTCCATATAACTGAATATTCCTGATTAGCTAAAAAAGAGTCTTTTAAAAATTGTTCTTGTTCAAATTAGTATCCAAACCAATATAGGTTCTCTAGTCACATTTTAAATATATATTTTTATTGATTTCAGAGAGGAAGGGAGAGGGAGAGAGAGAGATAGAAACATCAATGATGAGTGAGAATCATTGATTGGCTGCCTCCTGCACGCCCCCCACTGGGGATCGAGCAAGCAACCCGAGCATGTGCCCTGACTGGGAATTGAACAGCGACCTCCTGGTTCCTAAGTTGATGCTTAACCACTGAGCCCTGCCAGCAGGGCACTCTCTAGTCACATTTGGTTGTTCTGACTCTCTTCTTCTGGAGTGGCCTCCTCCTATGCATCACCATTGGCTATTTGAGGAATTCACTGACTGAATGAGGAAGCAAGCCTGTTGACTGTCTCACATTGTAGCCTCGGCCCTTTGCTTTCTTGTGGTATCATTTAGCTTGTTCCTCTATTCCTTCTAATGCTAAATGTAAACTAGCACTACAGACTTAACTAGATTCAGGTTCCACTTTAAGGGCAAGAATACTTCATAGGTAGTTCTACAGATGATGCTTTCAATGAGACAGGAGAAATCTGGGCAGCAGTATTTCTTCTTTTAAGTCTCAGTCGAGAATATTTCTATCAATCTTTTAAAAATTGACTTTCTGTTTCTTCTCTATACAACCACTTTCCAGAACTGGATCAACTCTTTGAATCTGAGCTTATAAAGAATATGAATTTGTTGACGTAAGAAACATCCAAATCTGCTGAGAATTTTTTAACATATTTTATTGATTTTTTTACAGAGAGGAAGGGAGAGGGATAGAGAGTTAGAAACATCAATGAGAGAGAAACATTGATCAGCTGCCTCCTGCACACACCCCCACTGGAATTTTTATGAGTTTATTTGAACCAAACTGACGACAAGTTCCAAGAAGCAAAATCTCATTGAATTGAGAAAATTCTCTAGAGGGTGGCAGTTTTGCAGCTTATTTTATACATTAGATCAAGGGAGACATAGGGGGGTTACATGAAATCCACTGGTGGTAGATTAAGGGGGTAGGAGAAAGCAAAATGAGGAAATCTCTGGGATTGGATGAAAAAGTAAAACGGATAGACAGATACTTTTTTTTACATTGGTGGGTATAGGGTAGTTAATAATTAATATTTACAGCACATAGAGATGGTATTTGGGGAAGAAGATAACAACAAGGTTCTGTGGTCTCCTACTATTGTGCTGGTGGCTGTGCCCTGAGGGGTCTGGAAAAAGAGGTTACTTTGACATTTCAAAGGTATGTTATCTTAGATCCTAAAAGACAATAGGTAGGTTTACTTAAGGTAAAGATTGGCCTCTGTCAAAGAAGCTACAGGCCTAGAGTCTGACTCTCTGTGCCCCCCTCCGGGTAGGCATTTTTATGTTCAGGCCATCTGGTTACTTCTGGTCCTAGAGTTTGTAAGGCCCACCATGCTGGCCTCCCCTGAACTTCCCAGGTTTAGCATATGGCCCCTTTTTCATCCATACCTCCCCCTTTTGGTCACAAATCAGCCTGAATGATGCATTAATAACCAACCTCTTGGTGGATAATGTGGTCCCATGGTGCTAGGAAGGTTCATTCCTAGGAAGTCTTAGTATCGTCATTTGTCTTGCTGATCAGTGGGCCATTGGGAATGGGATAAGACTGTAAGCTTTGATGGAAGTCTAGGCTGAATTTTTCTCAAAAGGGAAAGGCAGGTAAATGGGAGGCAGTCAGGTTTTATGGGCCTTCGTTAAGAAAAGCACTCTAACTTATAAGCTGTCACGATCCAGGTTTTGTTGTCTGTCTCACTTTTTTCTGTATTTTGCATCTAGTATAACATTTACTTGTAGTTTGAGGGCACACCTTACACCTCTTTAGTTTTTATAGTCTGATCATGAGATGGGTTCCCATTTACTGTGGCCCATCTACTTTCCATTGGAAGCACTCAAGTGCCCTTCATTATTAATCTGATTCCCACTAGTTGTGCAATTGGGAACTGTAACCTTAAGGTTTAATTGGGGCCAAGGCTGTAAGAACATAATGGTGTAAATTACAATTACCACCTAAAAATTTCCAGAGGCCAGGAGGACAGTAAGAGTTTCATAAGTAAATTTCCTGTGCCTCAGCAACAGTTATAGAGGGCCTTTAAAAGAAAAAAATCCTCACCTGAGGATATTTTTTCCATTGATTTTCAGAGAAAGTGGAAGGGAGTGAAGAAGGATGGGAGAGAGAGAGAAACATTCATGTGAGAGAGACACATTGACTGGTTGCCTCCCGCATGCACCCCGGCAGGGGGCAGGGAGCAAACCTGCACCTCTTTAGTGCAAGGGCTAACACTCTAACCCAGTGGTTCTCAACCTTCCTAATGCCGAGACCCTTTAATACAGTTCCTCATGTTATGTCCCAACCATAAAATTATTTTTGTTGCTACTTCATAACTGTAATTTTGCTACTGTTATGAATCGTAATGTAAGTATCTGATATGCTATATGTGTTTTCCGATGGTCGTGACCCACAGGTTGAGAACTGCTGCGAGTCTAACCACTGAGAAATATCAGTCAGGGCTAGAGGGCCTTTTTTTAAACAGCCACTTCAGCTTCCATCTGAATTAACATACTTAATTCAGTCCTTGTCTGGACAGGGGATAAGTACATGCCCGTAATTGAGTTCTAGCATTTATACATACAATCCTTTCTCAATATTCTTTTCCTACTAATCTTCTCTAACTTCTCTTGGCCTTCTTAGTTTTCTCCTTCTACTCATTCAGAAATAACCAACATATTAGGACAAACTACTTCTTTTTAACTTCTCTCAAAAACACACGCATCCCTTTTCTTCTGTAATAACATTCTTACTAAACTGTAAAAGAGAAACCATAAAAGAGTATATTGATAATATAAAAATTATCTTATACACCTTTATTAATTAACAGTTTGAGAAAAGCCCAAAGAACAAGTATAACTATTATTATGATTAATATCATTAGCAAACAGGTAAAGACAATCAAGTGGTTTTTTAAGTTCAGGATCAATTTGTGGCTATACAGGCCTTGTCGATGTCTTGGGATAGCTGTCTATCTTTGATGACAGTGGCTTCTCATCCCAGGGGAGTCTTTGATCTTCACTATAGGTGGAGGTGAGTGCCAGAGACAGGGGTACCTGTCCATTCACAGTTAGGCACTTTTTTAAAAAATGAGAAATGAAAATCCTTGAGTTAACACCTTTGTGTTAGCTGGATATGAATAAATTAGTAATACCTGAGAAGGTCCCTTCCAATGGGGTTGGAGTCTTTAATTGATGTCTTTGTCAGTGGACAAAATCTCCTGGTTGTAAGTCATGGTCTTTGAAGTCTTCGTCTCCCAAGACCACATTGTGAAATGAATCAGTTACTGATTTATCAGTTTTGAAAGCTGATTAATATGTCCTTGATAATAATGCAGAATGTCTCCCATAAGGTTGGTTCATATGTCTCTTTACCCAGATGTGTAGAGTTACCAGTGACTAATGAGGAGAAAGGCTGTATTTACCAAAAGGAGCAGATCTCAGGTTAAGGAGCACTATAGGGAGAGCTTTTGGCCAAGAGAAATTAAAAGCTTCTGAAAATTTACCTAGTTGAGTTTTAATTGTACTATTTGTACATTCCACCAATCCAGAGAACTGGGGTGATAAGCACAATGAAAATGCTATAGAATAGGCCAAATATTACAGGTAGATTACATAATTTGCCCAGTGAAATGAGTCCCTTGGTCACTTTGTAACTTAGAGGGAATTCCCCAATTGGGAATTATTTTTCCAATAATATGTTACCTACCGTTTAGGTTTTTGCTTTCCTGCAAGAGAATGGCTTAACCCAGTGAGAAAACATACAAATCATAATAACACATATTTGTATCCTTGAGATGGTTGCATATGCATAAAATCCAATTTGCATATATCAAATGAACCTAAAGGAAGTGGGAAATGTCCTTATGACCTGTGGAGTGGTATTCCAGGGTTATATTTTGGACAGATAGAACATCTGTTATAAACTTTATGAGCTACAGTAGGAGAACATTTCCAGCAATATTGTTTACTCTATGAAATCATCTTTCAGGACCCCAATGTCTTAGCTCATGCACATGTTGAAGTACAGGCAATTAACCCCCTGTAGGTAAGATTGGTCTCCAATTGGGTCCAAACAGTATCTGTTTGAGTCAAAGGTTCCCTGCTTTTTATTGCCATATCCTTTTTTCCTCTCCTGCAAGCTGGCCATTGGAATTAAAAGCGAGTCTTTTATTGGTTTTATAGGAAGAGGAAACATTCTCAGGTCTGGATAATTTGGCTGCTTATTGCTGCTTGTCTAGTTGCAGTGTCAGCTAAATTATTTCCTTTTGCTTCCATGGTGGCAACATTAGAATATCCTGGAATTTTTATAATTGCCAATTATTTTGGTTGTTGTATGACATCTAATAATTCTGCAACCTGTTTTCCATTCTTTATGGGCTTCCCTGAGGAAGTTAAGAAACCTCACTGCTTCCACAATATCTAGAAGTTCTGAGCTATACCAAAGGCATAACTACTGTCAGTGTAAATATTGGCTATTTGATCTTTGTCCAATTGACAAGCTCAAGTTAGAGCAATTAATTCAGCTTGTTGGGTAGGTCTTATTCAGGTAAATGAGAAACTTCAGTTATGTCCACCGTGGAAGTGATTGCCTATATACCCCTGTTCATCTTTCAGATAAGATCCATCTGTGAACCAAATTAAGTCAGCACTATCAATAGGAGTTTCCTGTAAACCATTCTTAGAAACAAAAGGGTAGTCAGTAAGCAAAACACAATAATGGATGTCTTCATCCTTCAAAAATGGTAGCTAAGTTGCTGGGTTAAGACTGTTATGTCACAATCCCTTTCGACATCATTCAAAGCCAGTTGGTTGACAGAAGTGTTCAGTGTGATGAAAGTTCAGTGGAAATTCAACAGAATGAGGAACATAAGTAAAGGAGAGCCCATAACTATCTCCTCTGTTTGTTTGCATAACATAATCTATGCAGAGATGGCTGTCATGGAGAGAGGGAGCCTTTTGGCTACTGAGTCTAATTGCTGACTGTAATCACCTATAGGTCTATGATGATCTCTGTGTTTTTGAGTTAAAACTCCTGAAGTATTTTCTTTATTTTCATGTATAAAAAGGAACAAAATTTATAATTAGGGTGTTCCAGATGGGAGCTTTAGATAATACTCCCTCTAGAGCAGTGGTTCTCAATTTTGGCTGCACATTAGAATCACCTGGAAATCTTTTTAAAATCCTGATTTCTGGTCCTCATCCTCCGGAAATTCTGTTTCTTTGTTACTGATGTTGTGGCCTCACCCCATAACAAAGAAACAGAATTTCCGGATGAGGCCCAGAAATCAGGATTTTAAAAAGATTACCAGGTGATTCTAATGTGCAGCCAAGGTTGAGAACCACTGCTCTAGAGCAGTGATGGCAAACCTATGACATGCGTGTCAGAGGTGACACGTGAACTCATTTTTTTGGTTGATTTTTCTTTGTTAAATGGCATTTAAATATATAAAGTAAATATCAAAAATATAAGTCTTTGTTTTACTATGGTTGCGAATATCAAAAAATTTCTATATGTGACACGGCACCAGAGTTAAGTTAGGGTTTTTCAAAATGCTGACACACCG
The DNA here is from genome assembly GCF_028538775.1 of Myotis yumanensis. NCBI lineage: Eukaryota > Metazoa > Chordata > Mammalia > Chiroptera > Vespertilionidae > Myotis > Myotis yumanensis. The sequence goes on along the minus strand of NW_027223754.1, from coordinate 124,922,691 downwards.
AGCTCAAAAGGTTTGCCATCACTGCTCTAGAGCTTCTTCAGCTTGTTTCCCTGTGGGGTTCTATTGAATTGGATCAGGTCCATCTGATTTTAATAAGACATATGGAGGCTGAGCCATTGATGAAAAATTTGGAACCCAATTGGGACAGTATTCAGACAGACCCAGGAACCCTTTAAGCCGTTCTTGGTTTGTTTGTTTTTAGAAGAGGAAAGGATGTTATTCCTCTAATTCTTTCTGGGTTAAGTAGTAATCCATCTTTAGAGGTTAGATGACCAAGGTATTTTACTTGGGGTAAAACTGAGTCAAAGCTTGTCCTTTGAGATACTATGTCCCTTTATGGCTAGCTATTGTAGAAGGTAAATTGTGTCCTCTGGTAGTCTGATATGTCCTAGAGCCACATAAAGGTAAATCATCCACATATTGGATTAGAATAGTCTGGGAAATTCAACATCATTCAAATTTCTTTCAGTATCTGAGAGGAATAGTTGGGAGTCTCTGTATATCCCTGGGCATTACTGTCCAAATAAACTCACGATCTTTCCAGGTAAAAGCAACTTTTATGTTTTGCTTACTGACCACTGTCTTTTTCCCTAGGAATGGTTTACAGGAAACTCCTGTTGATAATGCTGACTTAATTTGGTTTACAGATGGATCTTATCTGAAAGATGAACAAGGACATCACCAAGCTGCCTTTTCTTTTCTTTTCTTTTCTTTTCTTTTCTTTTCTTTTCTTTTCTTTTCTTCACAGGAATACTGAAAAATGCACTACATAAATATTGGCAGTCCATAGGAATAGCTGAAAATAGATGATTAAGACATGATCCCTACCCAAAAGGAGCTTGCAATCTAATAAAATACTATTATCTATTGAGTGTTTATTATGTGCTAAGCATCTTCCATAAGTTTAATTTGATCCTTCCAACTGCTGTGTTTAAGGAAGGAGTTATTAGCCTCATTTTAGACATGAGGAGATTGAGACTCATGGAGGTTAAGTTACTAGTTCAAAGCAGCATAGCCACTTAAAGGGTAGTGTGGGGGGGTGCGGGGGGGGGTGATGGAGGTGCAAACCTGATCCCAAGCTACCATTATATTTCTCCAGGATTATGGTGAGAATCTCCTGATGAGTCTTCTACCCATGCTTCAAACCCTGCCCTCTCACCACTCCACTCCTCTGCTCCAAGCCCTGCAATGGCTCCCTCTTTCTCACCCAGAAAAAGAGGCAACATCTTTACACAGGGTGTGTGGATTTGGGACCACAGGATGTCTTTATTTATAGCTGTGAGATCCTGTACAAATCTCCATCCTTCCCCATTGGGTTTCTTTGCTGGAAGATAGGAGAATTATAGGGACTCACACATAGCATTAAAAGCCCCCCCCCCCCCACCTTAAGGAGTCTTATATAATAGGCTTGATTCCACTAGGTCTTAAAGGATATTGATGAATATTAGGTGGAGGTAAAGTATTGTCAATGGTTATTTTAATAGGAGTGGCTGACTTAGTCTTGCCAATACTGGACTGGAAAAGGCCCTCAGTTGTGTTGGACACCCTGTAACATTCAGTCAGCCTTAAGTTCACTTTCTTCTTGTGGAGTTTTCTTTAAAATCATCGTTTTCCCAGTAGGTTTAATATCTGATTTATTTGGTTCTAAATACATTTCACCCTCTGGGAAAAGGATATATGGGTATCTTTGATTTTAAGAAAGTCTCATCCCTAGCCAGTTTGGCTCCGTGGATAGAGGGTCAGCCTGTGGACCAGAGGGTCCTGGGTTCCATTCCAGTCAAGGGCATGTTGCAGGCTCCTTGGTTGCAGGCTCCTCCCCAGCCTGGGCCCTGGTCGGGGCTCGTGCAGGAGGCAACCAATTGATGTGTTTCTCTCACGTTGATGTTCCTCTCTGTCTTTCCCTCTCTCTTCCAGTCTCCCTAAAAATCAATGGGAAAATATCCTCAGGTGAGGATTAACAAAAAAGAAGAAAAAGAAAAAAAAGAAAGTCTCACCCTGCCAGGTGAATTTGGCCAGATTTGACTAGTAAAAATATCTGTTGCCCTGAAACGTTCCCTAGCTGGAAGGAAACAGGTTCTGGCTTAAAAATATTGGTGGTTGCCCTAGCCGGTTTGGCTCAGTGGATAGAGTGTCAGCCTGTGGACTGAAGGGTCCTGGGTTCAGTTCTGGTCAAGGGGCACATACCTGGGTTGCAGGCTCGATCCCCAGGAGGAGGCATGCAGGAGTCAGCTAATCAATGATTCTCTCTCATCATTGATGTTTCGATCTCTCTCTCCTTCTTTCCTCTCTGAAATCAATAAAAATATATTTTTTTAAAAAATTGGTGGTTAGATGGCCCTACCATTTTTACAGAAGCCTAGAACAGTGGTTTTCAACCTTCTTAATGCCGCAACCCTTTAATACAGTTCCTCATGTGGTGACCCCCAACCATAAAATTATTTTCATTGCTACTTCATAACTGTAATTTTGCTACTGTAAACAATATGTAATTATATATGTGTTTTCCGATGGTCTTAGGCAATCCCTTTGAAAAGGTCGTTCAACCCCCAAAGGGGTCGCGACCCACAGATTGAGAACTGCTGGCCTAGAGGGAGAGGACAGCTTAGTCGGGCATGGTTAAGAACAGACAAAGTAGCCCCAGCACCTAGATCTACAGGTCACTTCAATTTCTTCTAAAGTGTTCGTAAGGAAAAGGGGAAATGCCCCTCACAGTCCCCAGAGCAGCCCTATGCTTATTACTGTTTCTTTTCTTTTTCTAAAGTCCCATTTCAGTTTTCTACAATCCTCCTTAAGGTAACCTGGCTTTCTACATAAAATAAAAAAAGACTCCTCTAAGGGAGTTTCTGAGCAAAACTTACGTAGTAATTCTGTTGCTTTGCTCTCAGAAACCAGTAAGTGTATTAATTGGAATAGGTCAGAATAACCAAGATCACATGTCCTAACAGTTAAATCACATTCCTTTGCAAACCCAGCATGGTCCTGGAGAGGGTCAGGGAAATTTTTAATTAGATTCCTTAGTTCTGTTCTAGTATAAGAAGAAGTAGATTTTGGCTAGTTTTCCATGCCCGAGACTGGCTTTTTGCTAAAAGGAGCTGTTAGAACTTCTAGTTTGTTTTGTTTTGTTTTTCTAGTCTATCCTGGTCTGGTTTTCTATTCTGAGTGTCCCCTAGGTCAGTAGGTAGCTGTGGTGGAGGACACGCAGAAGGGAGAGAAGGAGTGTAAGTCAGGCAGCAAAGTAACCAGCAGGGTGGGCAGTTGGAGAAGAGGAAGAGTGGGTGCTGGCATTGAGTAGCTTGGGAAGCTTCTTTAGTTCAGGAAGAGCCTTTAAAATTGTCTTATTAACTTCCTGGAAAGAAGAATGTCTCTCTGTGCTCTGCTTCAGAGCCTTCTATTTGCCAATCGAGGGAAGCCTCTCATTCATTCTATTTGATTTCCGAGCCGGCTTTTTTCCTATTGTACCCGTAAAAATTAATCCAGGTGTCAAAAGAGCTCCATTTTGGTCATCTTAAGTTCATACCAATTCCAGTTGAATCCTCCCATTTCTGTAAGTACTTGCAAGTAAAGGCTCCCTATAAACTGTACATCTGCAGGAGTATTAAGGGGGCGCTGAGGGTGGGAGCTTGTCGGCCCTGGTCTCATGATTTCCAAAACCCATGTTAATTTAGTTTTATTTTGAGATCTGCAGAGTCTGAACACATTTCTAGAATATTGTGTGGTGGGTTGAAGTGTGCCACTTACGGGCTGAGCTCCAAGGGGCTGTCACCTCCCAAGTGGCTCCAACCCTCTGACATGTCTTGGTGTCTCTCCAGGCTGTCTAATAGAACTGTGAGAGCCAGGTAGCCAGCCTTTCTGTGTGAGTCCTGGGACAAATCAGTTCTTTCATTACAGATGTATTGGAATTCCCTATGGGGCCCTGTTCATTTTGAGGGCTACCCTCTGACACCACACTGATTCTTAGTTACTAAGAATATTCAAATTTCAAGCTGGAGGAGTACTAGTAAATGCCCCTTATCTTTGGAGCTACACAAGTTCAGAGTCTCATTTATCCAGCAAAAAATTTTGTTCAGACTTGCAATAAATGGTTCCAATGAAACAGCTCAAATTTAAAACCATCCACTCATTTTTTTCTCTCCTATCCCTGAGTTATCTCAACCCTTAACCTTCAGTGCCACCTCAAGGATTTTTATATTTTAAAGAACAGCTCAAATAAAGTTAAGGGTCTCCTACCTTAAAACAGGGAGGTCTGGATTTTCAAGAAAACTCACCCAAATTCACCTGATGCAGAGTAATGAGCCCCTGCTGGTACCTAGCACCAGGCCCGTGTCTGCCAGGTGGTCCCGGGTGGGCTTCTTTGGATAAGAAATGTCCAAGCCTGTAGAGATTTTTTATGAGTTTATTTGAGTCAAAATGATGACAATTGCCAGGAGGCAAAATCTCAAGGAAGGAATTGAGAAAATGCTCCAGAGAATGGCAGTTTTGCAGTTTATTTATACATTACAATGCAAGGAGATGTAAGGAAGGTTATATGAAATCTACACATGGTGGGTTAAGGGTGTAGGAGAAAGCAAAGCAGGGGGAGGGGACCTCTCGGATTGGATAAAAGGCAAAATAGAGTAACACAGACTTCTTTTACATTGGTGGGTACAGCACATAGAGATGGTATTTGGGGAACAAGATAACAATGGGGGGTTCTGTGGTCTGTTCTGGTGCTGGCGGTTGTGCCCTGAGGGGTCTGGGGAAGAAGATTACTCTGACATTTCAAGTATGCTACTTTACATGTAAGAAGACAATGGAAAGGCTCGGCTGAGGTAAAGATTAACCTTTGCCAATGGAGCTACCGGCCTAGAAGGTGACTATCCGCCATGACTCACTTAGAAATGTTTCTGTTTGACCCTCCTGTGTGGTTACATTCAGTCTCTGAGTTTGAAGGGCCCACCATGCAGGCCTCTCCTGAGCTTGGCAGGTTCAGTATGTGGTCCCTTTTTCATCCACAAATTAGAGATGGAAGACAAGAACCTGGCAAGTCCACGCTTGGTCAGTGCTTGGCGGATGTCTCCCTTCACTCAGTTTTCTGCTGGCCAGCACTATGATGATGGAAATGTTCTCTATCTGCACTCTCAGTGTAGGAGCCACCAGCCCCCTGTGGCCAGGGAGTGCTTGACATATGGCCAGTGAGACTGAGGACTGAATCTTTAATTTAATTAAAACTTAAATAGCCAGATGTGGCTACTGTATTGAATGGGGCAGCTCTCGCGTCATTTTAAAATGAACCAAGGCACAAATCTGTCCCACCTCCCTTGGGACCTAACTGCTTCTGTTCCTTTTTCCCAGAGCTGCTACTGAATTTAGTGAGTAGTTCACAGGCTCTTAGTGAGCCACTTGCACTGGGCTTGACCCAGAGCAGATGATGGAAGGAGGTCACCATCGCAGGACAAAACCAGACTCAGGCCCAGGTTCTGGGAGCGGGAATGTGTGTAGGAAGATGCTCCATGTGCCAAATTGATATGGAGCATTTGATAAAATAGCAGTATGTGATTGCCAAAAAAATAAGTGGGTTCAGGCATATTATTGATCAGTAGATGCACAGATGTTAATTTTTGTCTCAAAAGAACGTGGGTGCCAATTTCTTCTTTCAAATCATGTGCCCAGTGTAACTGCTATCCATAGTGCTAGAGATACGAATGTAGGTATTCTATCTGGATATGTTCACACTGACAAAATGCTGAACACCTTCACTTTTGAAGGTATTGTATTGGGCAAGAAATAGGTACAAAGATGATTGAGACATGATCCCTACCCAAAAGGAGCTTGCAACCTAGTAAAAGATTATTATCTATTGAGTGTTTATCATGTGCTAAGCATCTTCCATAAGTTTAATTTGATCCTTATAATAGCTATGTTTAAGGAAGGAGTTATTAGCCTCATTTTAGACATGAGGAGATTGAGACTCAAGGAGGTTAAGTTATTAGTTCAAAACATCTTAGCCACTTAAAGGGTAGAGGAGTCTCCTGATGAGTCTTCTACCCATGCTTCAAACCCTGCCCTCTCACCATACCACTCCTCTGCTCCAAACCCTGCAATGGCTCCCTCTTTCCTACCTAGAGTAAGAGGCAACATCTTTACACAGGCTTGCAAGAACCTGTATTATTCACTCTGTTGCCTCACTTCCCTACATCTCCTCTACATCGTTTGCTCTGCTTACATCATACTGGCCTCCTCTCAGTGTGGGCCTTTGTACCAGTGGGTCCCTCTTAGACATCATCACACTTTGTCCAGATGTCTAAGTGATGCTATCATCCATTGCAAGTCTCTAAATAAGTATCATCTCAGTGAGTCCTGCTGTGAGCATGCACTCTCCAGCTCCTTACCCCTCTTCATTTTGACTTTTACGACTCGATATATACACACTGAGTGGCCAGATTATTATGACCACCTGACATTTGTAAGCAAATTAGCTGTACACTGCATCGTATGGGATATGGAAGCCAAAGGCCTGTTCGAACGCCTTTGCTGTCTGTAGTTACCAAGATAAAATGTCTCCAATTTGCACAGGAACACAAGGATTGGACAGTCAAGCAATGGAAAAAAGTCATGTGGTCCGATGAATCACATTTCCAGTTGCATCATGCAGATGGCAGAGTGAGAATTTAGCAGAAACAGCATGAAAGCATGCACCCCACATGCATGAGTACAACCCTTCAAGCTGGTGGGGGCAGTGTTATGGTTTGGGGCATGTTTTCCTGGCATGATTTGGGCCCTTTAATTCATGTGGAACAACGTCTGAGTAGCACAACATACCTAAGTATCGTTGCTGATCAAGTTCATCCTATCATGTTGATGGCGTATCCCAATGGAGGTGGCTTCTTCCAACAAGACAATGTGCCATGCCACGGTGCTCATATTGTGCAGGAGTGGTTTCAAGAACATGAGGGAGACTTTACCTTGCTTAGGTGGCCCCCACAATCACCAGATCTCAATCCAGTTGAGCTTTTGTGGGATGAAATTAAAAGAACCATCAGGCAGCTGGTTCCACAACCATCAAATCTCACAGAACTGTACAGTGCTATTCATCAGGCATGGTGTCAGATTCCTCGCATCACCTTTCAACATCTCGTGGAATCAAAGCCAGAAGAATCACCGCAGTATTGAAGGCAAAAGGTGGCCCAACAAAGTACTGATGGGGTAGTCATAATAATCTGGCCACTCACATTCAAATATATCCCACGTTCAAAGGCTGTTAAATTGCATTGTTGAGCTATATTTTCAGAAAAAAATCACTTCATTGTCGTGGTAAACAACCTGCTTCCCTATTTATAATGGTCTGTCTCTCTAGCAACTTCAGTGCAAAATTATAGCTAATTTGCCTACAAACGTCAGGTGGTCATAATAATCTGGCCACTCGAGGAAAACCAAGATGGCGGCATAGGTAAACACGGGAAATTGATGCCTCCCACAACCACTTCAAAAATACAACTAAAAGACAAAACGGACATCATCCAGAACCACAGGAAGGCTGGCTGAGTGGAAATTCTACAACTAGAAGGAAAGAGAAAAGCACACTGAGACTCAGAGGAGGTGCAGAAGTAAAGTGCAGAGGTACGGAGGTGCACTTGGAAAGGGCTGGCAACTGAGGACACAGCACATGTGGAAAGGGCTGGCGGCTGAGGACACGGTTGTCTTTTTCAATCGGGAGGGAGCCTCAAGCTCCTGACTGCTCTGAACTCCAGTTCTGGGCGAGTCTCTGGAGACCCGGACTCATACAGGAGAAACTGGACTGTCTGGCATCGGTTGGAACTCGAGGGCGGCTTTCTCTCAGAGGTACTTGCAGCGATTACTGGGACACTGAGAAGCAGGGCCTCTTAGGGTAGCACTGAGGAGCAGCCATAGCTGCTTGCTCCACCCTGTTGATCCCCAGAGACCCTGCCCCACCCAAGCTGTGCACAGAGTCTTTTGCATATGAAAGGCCTGGCCCTTTGCAATCTGAAAATTACCTAACAAACTGCAGCTGGGTCAGAGAAACCCAGAACTTCCAAAAGAAGGCCCAAGGCCCCACAGCAGCTTGCATTGCTTCACAGCTGGGCTCCTGCTGGGTAGCCTCAGGCAGAGGCTAAATTAGCACCTCCTTAGAGATCCAAGAGCCAGTGAGTGTACCCAGTGGTCAGAGTGGGACCATCCAGATTACAACTCCTCAGATCCATAAGGGACACACTCAGGGGGCAGACTCAGTGAGCACCAAAGCCCCACTGAAGCAAGTCTTGCCCCAGAAGGGTGTCTCCAGCTCAGAAGTTCTCCCACTGCAGACACAGCTGATTCTCACAGCCAATTGGCCTGGAGGTCAATTCCTCCCAGTGATACCTACAACAATCAAGGCTTAACTACAACAAGACTGTGCACAAAGCCCACAAAGGGGTGCACCAAGAGTGTCCACCTCAGGTAATTGGGGAGGCTGAGCCACTGGGCCCTATGGGACACCTAGCACAGAAAGCCACTCTATCAACACAGGGAAGCATAAAAAATGCGAAAACAAAGAAACAGGTCACAAATGACAGAAATGGAGGAAAGCAAACTACTGTATATAGAGTTCAAAACCACACTTTTAAGGTTTTTCAAGAATTCTCTAGAAACCGCCGATAAACTTAGTGAGACCCTCAAGAAATCTAGTGAGACCCTCGCGGATATGAAAAAGGACCAACTAGAAATTAAGCATACACTGACTGAAATAAAGAATATTATACAGAGTTCCAACAGCAGACTAGAAGATTGCAAGAACCAAAGATTTGAAATACGAAGAAGCAAAAAACACCCAACCAGAAAAACAAAAAGAAAAAAGAATCCAAAAATATGAAGATAGTGTAAGGAGCCTCTGGGACAACTTCAAACGTACCAACATCCGAATTATGGGTGTGCCAGAAGAAGAGAGAGAGCAAGATATTGAAAACCTATTTGAAGAAATAATGATAGAAAACTTCCCCCACCTGGTAAAAGAAATAGACTTACAAGTCCAGGAAGCACAGAGAACCCCCCCCAAAAAAAGGAATCCAAAGAGGACCACACCAAGACACATCATAATTAAAATGCCAAGAGCAAAAGACAAATAGAGAATCTTAAAAGCAGCAAGAGAAAAAAAGTCAGTTACCTACAAGGGACTACCCATATGACTGTCAGCTGATTTCTCAACAGAAACTATGCAGGCCAGAAAGGAGTGGCAAGAAATATTCAAAGTGATGAATAGCAAGAACCTACAGCCAAGATTACTTTACCCAGCAAAGCTATCATTCAGAATTGAAGGTCAGATAAAGAGCTTCGCAGATAAGAAAAAGCTAAAGGAGTTCATCACCACCAAACCAGTATTACATGAAATGCTGAAAGGTATCCTTTAAGAAGAGGAAGAAGAAGAAAAAGGTAAAGATACAAATTATGAACAACAAATATACATCTATCAACAAGTGAATCTAAAAATCAAGTGAATAAATAATCTGATGAACAGAATAAACTGGTGAATATAATAGAATCAAGGGCATAGAAAGGGAGTGGACTGACTATTCTGGAGGGGGGGAAGGAGTATGGGGGGGTTGCGGGAAGAGACTGGACAAAAATCATACACCTATGGATGAGGACAGTGGGGGGGGCGGGCCGGTAAGGGCAGAGGGTGGGGTGGGAACCGGGTGGAGGGGAGCTATGAGGGGGAAAAAGAGGAACAACTGTAATAATCTGAACAATAAAGATTTAATTAAAAAAATAATAATAATCTGGCCACTCAGTGTGTGTATGTGTATGTGTGTGTGTGTGTGTGTGTGTGTGTGTATTATATACATATATATATATATATATATATACACATATATGTGTGTGTGTGTGTGTATACTTTTTGTTAACTGTTGCCATTTCCCTGTACGCGTGTAAGTTATTTGAGGGCAGGATTCCCGCCCTTCCATCCCCACTGTGTTCACTGCATGGTCCAAACACCTAGAAGATGCCTACTACATAGTGGATGTTCAGTAGATGTTTATTGACTAAAGATAAGTGAAGCTCGTGTTTGTCCAATTTCAAAGCCAGACTCGCTTATATTTTATATACTAGTATACTGTAAATACATACTCCTTGTTTAGGTCTGGTAACTTGTCCTGATTGCTTTAAAATGCATGACTGTGTAGAATTACATGGGAGAATCAGAATAACCCACATAAAATATATGTTGAGCTGACTTTCTTTAGTTTTAAGACAAGTCTTGGGCTAATACTAAAGAAGCTGTTACTTGTAGCTTCACAGAAGGCCGATCAGCCATGGTCAGGAATTGTGGACGAGCTTCCACATGTGAGTATATTGCCCAACATTGAAGAGTGGCTGTGTGTGTGTGTGTGTGTGTGTGCATGCACACACCCACACTCGCATGTACATGTGTGACTTTGTCCCATACAAAAGCAGAAATACTGTGCTTATTATCACCAGCCCTGTTGAAGGCAGACATGAGAAGGTGATGAAGGAACATGGTGCCTTAGCCAGTATATGTAGTGAGTAAGAAAGGATGTGGTTTTAGAGTTAAGATACAAGTTTTGACACTCTGCTATTCAAAATATTTAATAGAAATCATATTTCTCTTTTTGAAAAATAAAAACCCACAGGTTATTCTTGGTGAGAATTTGACCTCAAATTGTCCAGAGGTTATCTATGAAATTAAAGAAGAAACACCTGTTTTTTACAAACTTGTTCCGCATCCTGAGAAGAATAGCTACATCTATCTAACAGCTGGAAAAGAGGTAGGTTAAAATACTAGTTACTGCTTCTGACTTATGAATACAGAATGTTTAATTGATGTCATTATCTAGTAGTGAAGCTTTTACTTTGAACTACCGAGTTTAACCATCGCTGCGGGCAATGGTTCACAAGCACAGAATTAAAAACATTACTGTCAGTAACTAAGCAAGAAATATCACCTGTTTAGACAGTGTTATTATTGGCTATATTTCCAATGCCAGGTTTTGCAGAGGAGGGTGTGCTCGCAAATGGCGCACCATCAGCAAGATGACTGAATTTACACATTTATTATGTGGGCACTGAACGGTTAGATGCATTTATGAATATACCCAATAGGATTAGCTTTGGAATTTGGGGTTAATATCAGTTCACAGTCTCATACACATTCATTAACCAGGAAATATATGGCACTTGCCCTCCCTCTCTTAATTTAGCTGGCTGCTTTAGTTTTTCTTCTTGCTTCTGCTTACTGAATTACAAAGGACACCTTTCTACATTTTCTTCATTTTTACAAAGTGCTTCACCAAGGGAAGGGGGAGATAAACTAATTTTTACTGAGTCCCTCCTGACTATGTACTAATTATTATTCTACATATGGTCTCTAGATGAGACACATAGAGTTGTGTACACACACTTATAATAAATAATGTTAATGAAAAGTATTAATAATTTAATGGTATAAAATTACCTTTGTTTTATATATGAAGAATCTAAGACTTGAAAAGGTTAAATAACTTGCTCAAGGATATATATATAGATATATAGGTTAGGCCTGTCAGAACTAGGCTTTAAATTATGCTCTGATCTTTTAAAGCCCATGATAAATGAGATCAAGTCACAAATTTTTGAAAACTGAACAGGCCATTTTGGCACAGTGTTTTTGACCCATTATTATTTTGAACATACAAAGTGCAAAGAATATAACTGAGGCTTACATAATTATATCAGGGATATAATTAAGATGCTTGTGGCATACCCCAATTTTTCATTCTTTTCCTCTCAAGCACTCTAAGGACTATAGCAATGGCATTAATCTCTATGTGTTGTTAGAGCCACAGAGTAGCTTTGCAAGCTCTTGTAGTTCCTGGAATTCCTAAAAAGGCCTTATTGCTCTTTGCATGTTGAAAAGTCAGTTATGTCTAACTGACCACATCTCGATGGCCACTGGACCTCATATACCTTTGTAAACCAGTTCTTCACTATATGGAATCTCCTTGACCAGCTTGCTTCCCCATTCCAAAATTTTTTATGATATCTCTTCCGCAGCATTCCCATATTTGAGAGATTTTTGTCTACTCAAAGAAGTGCATATATTAAGTAACAACTCCCATTCTCAGGCTGTATTTATCAAGGGCATCTAAAGCTAACAGTCAGGGGCCCGCCTATGCTGCCACAAAGCTGATAAAATTCCAGCTCAAAGCACTGACACTTGAAGTCTGGCTTAGTCTGTGCGTGTTTTTCCATTCAGCTTTTTAAAACATTGCAAATCGCTCAGAAGTTCTCATTACCACCTTCCCTGGAACTCAAGACCATAGGATGGGAACACTGTGAGAGCCTCCAATTGCTGACAGATGTTCACTTTCTGAAGGTGAACTGCTCTGGTCTCTGGTCATCCAGCTGACGTCCTGAGGAGACTTTTCCACTGGGCATCGAAGCTGGTTATTCTTACACTCTTCACATAGGTTTCCTGCTAGAGATCTTACCAGCGAGACTCTGGTTGGGCCAATACAACCCCAAGGGAGGCAGACTGAAGGAAAGCCCTTTCTTAGATTCTTGGGCAAATAGTAATAGCCAAACGAACACGCCCTCATACACCCATAGAATGGTATAATATGTAGCCATTAAAAATAACCACATGGAGATCCATGCATTGCTGTGGAATAGTCACTATCGTGTGTTCAGTTGAAGAAGCAGGTCTAATGTGGTATTTATAGTGTCCTCTCTTTTATATGGAGTTATATGTTTGTTTAAGTATATTGTGTGGTAATTCTTACAGAATATTCTAGAGATTCATATTCCACTAAATGCTCTGAGTAAAAATTGTCCTAGGAGCAGCTGCTACTGACTGTCCCCCTGCTGGGGTGTCATGATCTCAGCATATTCGAAGGCTCTGAGCCTTGTGCTAAGGAAACCTATTTTGCTTTTTCAGTGTAAGATTTCACATGTTTGTTGGACCGTGGAAACTTTTCTCACATAATAGCAATAGCCAACATTTATTGAGCACTTAGTATGTGCCAGACAATGTTTGTAATAGCCCCAGGAAGTCTGCAGCACCATCACCATTTCACGGATGAGAAAACAAGGTTAGAGAGCTTATGTGACATTTATGAACCACCCCCTCCCCCAGAATTACAAAGATGTTTGTGAGCTACAAGGAAATACCCACATGCTGGTTACCGCTGGCTCGGGCTGGTGGTCTGTCAGTATGTCTGTCAGCAGCACCGAGAACTGTGAAGTGGACGGGCGTGGTTATCCTCCATGAAGTCAACTTAGAGTCGAAAGATATTCCTCAGGATCACTCGTTTTCCTCACAGACCCCTCCTAGAACTCTATGTTTCTCTAATCTTTTAAAGAAGTTACTTATACTTTCTAACAAATATAGCTTCCTGGCCTCACCAGTCCCCCAGGTTCCTTCACTACCTTCAGTGGGTGCCGTGCAACCCTCAGGTCCCTGCCTCCCACCGTCTGCTTCAAGGCTCTGCCTGCCTCTGCAGCCTGGTCTGCCCAGCACTGCGCCCTGTCTGTGGCTTTGTCTGACAACTGGAAGAAGCAACCCCAGGGGCAGGGAATGATTGAAAACTCCCCTGTTGTTGTTTTTTTACTTTCAACTCCAGGGGAGGGGATGTGAGATGATGGAGCCCAACACCCCCCGACCCCCGCCCCCAGGGATGGAGGCTTCTCCTCACTTCCTTCTCCAGGGACAACCTGGTGCTACTCTGGGTCAGAGCCTTTGCTATTTCCAGATGCTCATTTCCAAGTACCGTTGACTCTGTATGAAGCCAGCTGACCTGATTCCATGATCCCTTTCGACATCATTCCTAGCAGACCAGAAACTTGACTGCGTATCAGACTCACCTGAGGGGCTTAAAGGTGCAGACTCCTCAGCTGGCCCTAGACCTCCTCAGCTGGAGTCCCCGCAGGGGGCGGCTGGGAATCTGCACTTTCATAAGCTCCCAAGGTGATTCTGATAACCTGTTCCCCACCTTGGGACTTGAGACCCCCTGCCCACTGTTACCGTGGAGATATTCAGAGTGATCCCATAAACGTACAGGTGGCCCTTCATCAGATAAGGTGTGGCGGTTTTCCTGGTGGTGTTTATCACTCTGTCTGAACCGCTGTCATTGCTCTCTATAGGTGAGGAGAGTTCGAGTTGCAAACTGCAATAAGCACAAGTCCTGTTCGGAGTGCCTCACAGCGGCGGACCCTCACTGCGGCTGGTGCCATTCGCTACAGAGGTACCTCCTGAATGCTTTCTCCCCAGCTCACATCTTCAGAAAAGTGTCACGCGCAGAACACTTGTTGCCCCACTTTAACAATTCGTTCCAACGACCTGGGGGCACTGACCTCTGTGCGACTGAAATATCATTGTGTGAACCGAATTAATTCCCGGAGATGTTCCCAGCCCAGTCAGTGCTTCTCAGTCATTTGACCCGGACCACTCAGGGTCGCCCGCTCTGGGGGTGGGAGGGGCAGGCACGTGGCATAAAGGAGGATGGGCTCGAGCTGTCAGTCTGCTTTTACTTTCTGCAGAGTTCTCCAAGACTCCAGAGACAGGCGAAGGTTCTCCCTCAGGGAAGGCAGAAGAATAGGGCTTTTGAAATTTTTCAAATGAATCCTCATAATGTCACGTATTCGGATGGTGCAGCGGAAGCCTTATTATTGATGCTGTTGTCTCTGAAAGCGCCATACAGCTGTGGGCCTGATGTACAACCTCGGGCTCCGGGCAGAATCTGCCCAGCCTGCTCTTGAATTACGATGCTCACGACCCATCTAGGCTCAGGGGCGACTTGGAGCCGCTTCCTCACCATGGCAGCTCCTAGCATCACTGGGACCCGCCTGGTTGGATTCGCTGTTGCCATGGCAACCCAGTACTCGGGCTCTCGCTATAGAAGCAAGGAGGAGAGAGCCTGAACTGCAGCTCAGGCAGGAGAAGAAAAAAAAACAAACCATAACAGTGTCTGTCAGTTTGGCGCTTTCTGTTTTCAAAGGTAAAAAAGGATAAGAAAGAGTAGAACAGGTGCACGAAGCTGAAGGCTGAACACGGGGAGGCTTGAGGAAAGAAAAGAGGACTAGGAAGAGAATTTGGGAGCCTCTAGGGGATGAAGCCAAGAGCAGTGAAGGGAGTGGGGAGGGGGGGAATACAATGTAAACAAGAGGTCCAGGAAACAAACCGAAAATATAGGGGAGGAATTAATTAAGAGTTCACGGAGGACGTCCAAAGCTGAGATGCAGCAAGACGCATAATTGCCTGTGCCTTCCACTGCGCCTCCTTACTGGGCTGTTTCCGTAGAATGGCTGGCAGACAAAAGAAGCAGGGCCAGGAGAATTCTCATGAATAATTGTAACTGGGTAGGAACGTTTTCTTCTTGTCGCCTGCCCAAGAGTAGCGTTTAAGGAATTAGCTGATCATGAACAGCATTTCATCATCGCACACCCACTAAGCAGTCTCGCTGTAATCTTTCTGATCCGTTCCACTTATGTAGGTTCCCTGTCTGTATCTGTAGAGCTACATGCAGGAGTTAATTCAGTGCCTATGGTAGTGATGGTAGTGGTGGTGGTGGTGGTGAGGGTGATTAAATAGCCACACATAGCTAGCGGCTACTGTATTGGCAAACACAGGTCATGGGAGATGTCCAGGCTGGTGATATGAATTTGGGAGTTAGTAGTGTTTAGATGGACATAAGGAAGCCTTCAGACCACATTGGGGAGAGAGTGTAGATTGAGGGGAGAAGTAGTTGGAGAACTGAGCATAGAGGTGGGGCAGTTCTTTGAGGTCAGGGAGCTGAAGAGGAAACAAGACAGGGGAGGGAACAGCCAGAAAGGGAAGAGGAAAAACTGAAGAAGGTGGTCTGGGAAGCCAGGGGGAAGAGGGAGCATCCGCTGTGCCAGATCGTGCTGCGAGGTCAGGCAAGAGAAGGGAGTTGTTCCACTGGACTCAGCAGGTGCTGACTCAGTGGTTCTCAACCTTCTGGCCCTTTAAATACAGTTCCTCATGTTGTGACCCAACCATAAAATTATTTTCATTGCTACTTCATAACTGTAATGTTGCTACTGTTATGAATCGTAATGTAAATATCTGATATGCAGGATGGTCTTAGGCGACCCCTGTGAAAGGGTCGTTCGACCGCCAAAGGCGTCGTGACTCACAGGTTGAGAACTGCTGTGCTGACTAGTGATTGTGACCAGGACAGTTGGGGAGGTGGTGCTAAAGCTGCCAGAAAAGATAAGAGGAGGCAGAGCAGAGACAGCTCTTTGGAGGAGCTTTGCTGAGAAAGGTAGCAGAAAAGGGAACTGACGCTAAAGGAAAAAGTGGAGTCCGGACAGTTTTGTTGTTTACAAGACGCATGAAGCCACAGTGCATTTTGGGGCTGTTGGGAAAGGTCCAGTAGCGAGGGAGAAACTGACTATGCAAGAGAGAGAAGAGAGCTGTGGAGTGTGTCTTTCAGCAGATGAGGGAAAACAGGATCTGTCTAGTATTCCAGCAGGGAGGCCAGCCTCACACAGGAGCGTGGGACAGTCCTTCTTGGTCATGGGAGGGGAGGTGAGGCTATGGGCCCGGAACAGGTGGGTGATGTAAGAATGCACATGACTTTTCATATTGCTTACATCATTTTCAGTGACTTAAGACAAGTGAGAGTGAGGAGAGGTGGGGGAGGAAGCCCTAGGGTTTGAAGGGAGAAGAGAGAGAAGGTGTGAATTAGAGTGGGAGAGAGAAGGAAATGGGAAATAGAGAATCACTACCAGGAAGCTTTGGGGCCCACTTGAGGTGCGTCATCTCGCTTTTGAAGTGAGAGCAGTAGGCATGGTTTTGCTTTCGTAAGCCACATCTGGGTCTGTTGGCACAGTCATAGAGCAGGCGAGAGTTAGAATGAGCCAGAGTTGGGGCTTTGCCAGGAAGTACTTAAAGAGGGGGCAGAGGAGCCTGGACACTGAGGGTGCATACAAGGGAGGGACCATGATAGTGATATGGATATTGATACTTATAATAGTGGACTCGGGGCCTTAAGCTATAAGTGAACTCTAAGGAGGGGGGTGAGGGATGTGAGAACGGGGATCTGTGCCCTGGGGGTTGCAGTTGGGGGGAAGATTTATTGAAGCTGGAAACTAGGAAAAGGGTAGTGGTTGGACTGTGGGAACTTGAAATTAAGGTCATGGAGGGGGTGGAGTTACTGGCAATGGCAAGATCTAGGTATGATTATGTAGCTAAAGAAGGATGGAGGACAAGAGTATTGGCAGAGCGGTCAAGGAACTGAGGTGTCAGCGTGGTAGGTGGATTGATTATCTGTGTGAACATTGCAGTCACCAAGAACGACTGAGGGAACAGTGTTGGAGAGTGAGGAGCCAGATATTCGAGAAAAGGAAGGCGCAGGCCTGTCGGTAGGGGTGGTTTGCAGATGGGTACCACAGGAAGGAATTTGGGGTGATGTGGACTGATGGCATGAGCTTCAGAGATGGGGTGGGGGCTATGGCAGGCTTAGAAAGAAGGGAAGAAGAAGTGTCCAAAAGGGAAGGTAAGATGCAAGCAGGACACCTACCATAGGGGAGAGGGAGCCGCCAGCCCTGAGCGGGCCACACGGAAGCCGTGTCCTCAGGCAGAGCCAGGTTTCCGGAAGAGCAGGTGAAAGGAAGAACCAGGGAAGAGGCTGAGGACACAGGGCTTCTATAAAAGCCTGCTCCCTGCTGGCCCTGCTTCTGCTCTCACTCCCTCACCTCTGCCTTTTAAACTGTAAACCAGACCATGCCATTTCCCAGCTTAACAACCTCCACTGGCTTCCGTCTTAGAGTTCAGCCTGACTCCCTTGCCCCCAGGGCCTGCGTACGAGGGGGCTTTCCATAGTCTGGCCCTGCGCTACTTCTCAGCCTCTAATGCTACCCTCTCCTCCGCCTCCCCTAGCCACACTGCTTTTTTTCTGACTCAAGAACATGCCAAGCTTGTCCCTGCCTCAGGGACTTTGCACTGGCTATTTCCTCAGACTAGAAGACTCTTCCCCAGCTCTCTGCACAGTTGGCTCTTTCTTGATTATCATATCCCAGCTCACATATCTCCACGAGATCATCCAGCCTGAAGTAGCCTCACCTCACTCAGGGGCATCACTGCTTTATTTCCTTCATGGCCCACCACTATCGGAAATGATCTTATTTCTCTGCCTCTTCCTTTACTAAAATGTAAGTTGTATAGGGACCTAGTCTTGTTCATTGTCGTATTCCCCAGAATCTAGAACAGTGCCTGGCACATAGTAGGTATATATTAAATGAATGGAGTAGATTAATTGGGAAACTCTACCAATGCCAGAAGACTTGTGCATTAAGTATTATAAAGCACTCTGGATTTGTGGGCTGACGGACCTTCCCACCCATGTCAGATTACTTGGTTTCACACTGGCTTGGTTCTGGCCTGAGATTTAATAAACTGAGCTTCAGATCTGTGACTCACATGAAGCTCCAGTACAATTCAAAATTAGGAATTCTAAAGGGGGATGTTTTCTTATAACTGCAGAGCATCCCACTGTGTTTATTTTAAATGCCGCAGATTTATTTCGAAAAATAACTTATTTTCTCTGTTGAGAAGGTTGAGCTTTCTTGCATATGTGTCTAGAAAGTGGATTTCTTTGGGGGTGGGGCAAGAAAATGATCTTAACTTCCTTTGGTTGGGGTGTTAATATTAGGCATCCAATATAAGCAGATAAAAAGCAACTAGATAAACAATGAGCTCTAAAAAGTTTAGTATTTTATTGTTGGAACTTCACATCCAACCTGTGATGAATTTGCCTGTGTGGGTGGAAAGTGAATTTTTGCAGGCTGAATATCTTGGGTTGGGAAGCAGTTTCTCAGTTTCTCCCATATTGCAAAGCAAAGCCCATGTGTTCAGTTATGGATTTCCACAAAACTGGCAATCCTGAACCAATGAACGGATGAGGTTCCAAAAGTTCACTTGTATGTTTGGCACTCAAAATGCATTTTCCCATAGAAACAATGTCATCAGTCAAGGGCTGATTCCCAAGTCAGCCCACACAACTCAATTTATTTAATTTCAACAAATACTTATTGAGTATCTACCAAGAACCCCATGTGGGAAGTCATAATTAGGTGATATCGAGGAAATCAGTTGCCACTCTTGGGCTTAAGGAATTCACACATGAACTAGGAGACAGACATGTCAATGTTCAACGTTCATTCATTCAGTTGTACATCCAATGAGCAGGTATTTTTTGAGCACCTACAATGTGCTAAGCCCTGTGCTAGGTGCTTGGGATGCAGTCTTTCTTGCCTACATGGAGCTTGCAACCTAGTGAAGGAGGTAGACAAGTATAGTAGTCAGGGTTCTGCTCCAATAACACTGAGTAACAAACTCTTAGTGATTTACACAAACAGACATTTGTAGGGGTTTTGTGTTTGTTTTGTTTTTGTTCCTGGGTTAGCTTCAGCAGGGGTGGGGGTTGGGGGCCTCAAGCTGCAGGTCAAGAGTTTGATTCAGGTCTGCTTCACATATCTCTCATCCTGCACATGCTCCTCTCGAGGCAGAGAGAAGAAGCACAGAGTCCAAGTTAAACTCTCCAGCACATCCAAAGCCTCTGCTCACACATGTTTGCAAGCAAGTCATATAGCTAAGCCCAACATCAGTGGGGTCGATATCTTCTGCCCATTCCAACGGGAGACAATGCAAAGGGACATGGCAAAGGCTATGGATGAGTCATTTCAGTGCAGGAGAGAATGAAGAACTGGGAACAGTAACCCAGTCTACCTTAATAAGAAGCTACCACCAACTTACCAGTAAGAAAATAGAATACAATAAGCGTTAGCACAGAGGAAGCAAAGGGTTACCTGGGAAACCATCTAACCCAAACTTAAAAGGTCAGGGAAGGCTTCCTGGAGGAAGAGATGTCTAAGCTGGACCTGAAGTGTGAGCAGATATCAGCCAAGTAAAGAGGAGTGGGGGCAGAGCTGGCTCAGGGACCAGGCTGTGCCAAGTCCAGGAGCTCTAGGAGAGCCTGGTGCTCAGTATGGGTGGGATGTAGCCTAGCGGAGAAGTGTGGGAAATGAGGGTGGCATGCTAGGCAGTGCTAGGTGAGGCTGGGTCTTATCAGCCATGTTAAATTTGGATTTTGTTGGAAGGATTTTGGGGAGCCATTGCTTGGCTAGAAGAGAGGCTAGATCAGATGTGTGTTTTAGAACAAGCAAAATAGACCAGAGGGGACACTGCTGGAAGCTGCAGATCACGTAGAAGGTGGCGGTAAACCAGCAAGAGACTGGGGGCTGAATTAGAGAGATGACAGTGGCAATAGGAAGGAGTGGGTGGATTTAAGAGCTAGGTGAAAGATAGTCTTGACAGGATTTAGTGATTAATTGGATTCCCCCTTGAGTCTGACACGCTAAAAATAGGGCCATAAAATGAAAAAGAAAATATCCAGGTGGCCACTGTTTTTCTGGAAGATGTATTCTTTCTCTTTTGATCTAAGTCCTCACAAAGAAAATAAAGAAATGCTACCCAAACATAATAGTACCCCGGACTCCTACTGTGTCCCAGGCACTGGACAAGGCACTGGGTTGGAGCCCAAACAATGGCACCTAAGTCAGATGGGGAAGGACTTCTAACAGAGCCAGGGCTAAGTGTCAGAGGGTGCAGTGGGTGTGTTATCACTCTTTTCCAAGCAAGGCAGGACTTTGGTGGTGAGATTATAGGAGGTGGAGTGCAGGTGTCTGGCTTGGGTGCCCAGAAGGACAGAGTTGTCATTGCGGAGCAGGATGGAGGAGGAGAAGCGTTTGGGATGCACAGCAGTGCAGGGGTGACTCTCCCACAGGCAGCGGGCGTGGTACAGCAGGGGAGGGGAGGAAGAATGCAGGTCCTGGGATCAGCTTGCTTGGGATTGAATCAGGGCTTCCATGAGACCTGCAAGTTTCTTATCTTTTTTCTGCCAAATCGCCTCTTCTGTACAGCAGAGTTCTAATCTTGTGGGGTTGCTGAGAGGATTAAATCAGATGATGTGCATGAAATCCTAGGCACAGTGCCTGTTCACAGTAGGCACTCAAGTAACATTAGCTATAAGATGGTGGGACCCCAGAGGGGGAGCCATCACTTGTAACCAAGTTTGAGAAGGCTTCCGAGAGGAAGTAGCATTAAAATTCAGCCTTCCGGCCAGAGTAGACTTTCCCCAGGGAGGAGGGTGTGGAGGCACTTCAGGCAGAGGATCCAGCCCAAGAAGAGGTCTTTGAGGGAGTGGCGGATGAACTGTATCACTCCAGCTTGGGCTCAAAAGGCGGGGTGTGGCCAGGATGAGAAGGGCTCTGAGCTTGGACTTTATTGGTTGCTGCTGGGAACTTACAAAAGGGATTTAGTGGAGGGCTGTCATCGTATTTGTGTTTTAAAAAGATGGTTCTGATGGCGGTGGAGAAGATGCACTGTGTTAACCTAAGCACCAGCTGTACCGCACTTCCCCTCCTTTCCCTTCCAGGATCCCTGTCTCTCGGTACATTTTGTAAAGGGTGAGTTTATCTCATGTATCTTCCTGAGTCTTCTACTTGGCAGCTGTTTCTCCAGATTTCATGAGCCTTCCCACTTCTCCCAGCACCACCGCGGGGCTCTGCTTGCTTTGGCCCAGTTATGTAAAGGAACCAGGGCTCTTTAGAAAAGGGGCCACTCTCGTCTTTATGGTCCCATCCTGTAGTGCCCCGCCCTGGACATGATGTGGACAAGGCAGGGACGGAGCCCCCAGGCATGCTAATTATAAGGTGTTTGCAGGCTCCACTTGATCATTTGCCCGTATTCTTCATGTTTCTTTCATGCTGATAGTTGTAGGCAGCCAGCCCCTGGGAGCAGTTGTTAGGTCTTCAGCTGCTGGTCGTCTCTTCTGCACATGAGACTGTGAACACGGTCATTTCTCAACTTGGCCTAACAACAGGGCTCTGTGGCCAGTTCCCCGTCAGCCTTTCTGAAAGGCTTGGGGGTAACAGAAGGGGATTTTGAACACAGAGAGAAAACTGAAATTTGAATGCTATACATATGTGTGCCTCAGAATAACAATCAAAAGGAGTTAAATAATTTGCTTATGGACACATCTAGTTTCTTGCATTGCTCTCCTGCCTTGAGGTCTGCCTTTCTTCTCTCCTCCAAGAGATGTTCCTTCCTCAAGCCTCCCCAGGGCTAATAATTAACCCAAAGGCAATGGGCTGTTGTTGCCCTAAATCTTGACCAAGACAACCCATGGGGCCTGGTAACCTTTTGCCTCGTTCTCCTGAAGCCTGAGTCACTGCAGTCCAGTCTGCCGTCGTGAGAGGTGGACAGTGCCACAGAGAAGGCCCCTGAGGGCTTCTCGGTAGGGAAGTCCATCAGGTGTGCCCACTTATTATCTAGAATGCAGTTGGGTGCCCTTCCCTCAGGAAGCCCGCCTGGAGCCAGGCCTGCCAGGAGATGGGTCTGCATCATGGAGAAGAATGTGCTGAGCAGCAGGCTGCATGGGGCTACCAGACCCACAAGGGGGACAGTGAGGGGCGACCAGGTCGAGGCGGGGGGGGCACTAAGGGGTGACCAGGACGGTGGCAGGGGGCAGTTGGGGGTGACTACGCCTACAGGGGGGTTAATTGGGGGTGACCAGGCCAGCAGAGGGGGGCAGTTAGGTGCAATCAGGCAGGCAGGCAGGCGAGCATTTGGGAGTCAGAAGTACCGGATTGTGAGAGGAATGTCCGACTGCCAGTTTAGGCCGATCCCCTGAGGGGTCTCGGATTGGAGGGCTGTGTTCCTTCAGAAGCTGTAGGGAGAATCCGTTTCCTTATCTTTCTCTAGCCCTGGAAGCAGCCTGCATTCCTTGGCTCGTGGCTCCTTTTCGCATCTTCAAAACCAGCAGTGTAGCATCTTCAGATCTCTCTGCCTCTGGACTCTGTTTCCATCATCACATTTCCTTCTCTGACTCTGACCCTCCTGCCTCCTCTTATAGGGAACCTTCTGTGTACTTTCGGCTCACACAGATAACCCAAGATAATCTCCCATTTGAGACCCTTAATCTCCTCCGCAAAGTCCTTTTTGCCATGTGTAGTAACACATTCACAGGTTGCAGAGGTTAAAACATGGATATCTTTTGGGGCCATTATTCTACCTGCCACAGGTTGAACAAGTACTAGTAGTGCAGGGATGACGAACCTTTTTTTCTGCCAAGGGCCATTTGGGTACTTTATAACCCATTTTCGGCTATGCAAAATTATCAACTTAAAAATTAACCTGCTATATTTGGTCAAACATTTAATTAACTCACCCCTGATGCCTGGGCAGGGCCAGACCAAATGATTTCACGGGCCCTCGGCCGGATGTTCCCCACTCCTCAAGTAGTGATTCAAATCTAGGTTTAGCTTTAACTGCCAAGCCAGTACCATTGCCTACTCTGTAGTGAAAGGGAAGAGGAACAAGAAAGAGACATTACCCTCATCGCCGTGGGAAGTGAGGGGCAAGCCTGGTCCAAATGGACCCTTCATGGGTGACTGATTATGCATAAGAAAGATAATGGGACTCAAGGCCAGCCTGAGTTAAAGAAACCCTTCCACCTTGAAAGTTAAGCATCCACACATTTATTTATTGAGCACCTCGTATGTGTCAGACACTATTTCAAGCAGTAGGAGTCTCTAGCAGTGAAAAACTTTGCCCTCTTGGAGTTCTTCTAGTGAGGTGTGTTCGTTTCCCAGGGCTGCTATAACAGATGACCACAAACCCAGTGGCTTAGAACAACACAGATTTAGTCTCTCATACTTCTGGAGGCGAGAAATCCAAAATTAAGGTGTCGGCAGGGCCACGTTCCCTCGGTTCAGGGGAAATTCTTCCTCTCCTCTTCCAGCTCCTGGTGGCTCCTGGTGTTCTTAGCTTGTGGCCACATAACTCCTGTCTCTGCCTCTGCCTTTACATGGCCTTTTCTCTTTATGTCCAAATCTCCCTCTCCTTTTTCTTATGACGGTACCAGTCATTGGACACCTTAAATCCAATATGATCTCATCTTGAGATTCTTAAGTTATTACATGGGCAAAGATCCTATTTCCAGATAAGGTCACATTCTGAGGTTCTGGGTAGACATGGATTTAGGGGGAACATTATTCAGCTTACTATGTGAGGGAAGATGGACAGTGTAAAAATTCAGAAAGAAATGGCATGCAAGATGGTGAGCAATGTCATGAGGAAAGATAAAGCAGAGGAGGGGGTGCTGGCTGGAAGCAGGGGAGGTTGCAGCTTCCAACCAGCGAGGTCCTGGAAGGCCTCACCGAGACGGGGACATCTGAGCCAAAGCTGGAAGGATCACGTTCAGCTTTGGGGATGTCCCCTTCACCAGGGCATGGCCACATCTAGCTGACTGGCCAGGAAGGCAGTTTGAGACAGACTTCTCCCCTGAACCCGAAGGAACATGGCCCTGCTGACGATCATTCTAATTCTGCATGCAGTCCTCCTTCCCTTTCAACCCGGGATGCGTCCTTGTGTTTGAAGTCTATGCAGTGACACTCCTTTACGGTCCAGTGAGGCTCTAATGACAGCAATAATGATAATAATGGGATTTGGGGGCGGCCCCTCCTTCCCGCGTAAGAACCCCATTGTGCCGACTAATTGTGTAGAAGCAAGTAGGACAACTGTCTGTGGGGTGGAAGCAGTCAGGGGGAGCAGAGAGGAATATGTTATTTGGGCCTTGGGCATTACTCAATTACCCTGGCAGAGGCCAGACCTTGCATACGGGTTCCCGAGAATGCTGGAAGGGATTAGGGGCCTTCTACCCTGGAGAGGGGTCTTGGGTGACCCTGAATCCCCTGAGTTCTTCACTTCTATCAGCTGTTAGAGGAGCTGTGAATAAATCCTACTTACTTCAAAGCAAAAGGTGAAAATGGGAAGAAACCAGTTAGGGCCACTGGTCCACGCTGGTGCTCCGATGGCTGACAGTGGCGGCACAGGGAGATGTGCACCTTCCACAGAAGCCTGTTTTGTTTGGAGAGCAGTGACTGCGGCCCTCGGCGTCCAAACTGCTTATCAATGCCATCTCTTAAATTGATGCTCTCCGACTTGGAACAAGTACCATTAGGAACACCCCTTTTAGTAAATATATGTTTTAATGGAATAGATTTTTTTGAAATGACCTTATGTCAGGCAGCAGGCACTTTCATAAGTATATATCGATTGGCTTTAAATCCCTCAAATGCTCTCACTTGTCCTTGTGAACTAGCATTTGTCCTGTTCCCAGCAACTCCTCCATGTTCTTTCTTTTGTAACGTCTTATTACATTTAAATGCTTGTATTCTGCTATATTGAGCATGGGCCATTTCTGATATGCCAGGGGTGTATTTAATACTGCTTTCAGGAGGATGAGGTGTTATTGCCACCTGTTTACTGGTGGGGAACCTGAGGCCCAAAGAAGCTAAGAGATGTGCACCATCACATGGAGAATGTGTGGGAGAGCAGCTTTGAACCCAGATCTTCTGACTCAAAAGGCATCATTTTTAGTTCCATGCTACCTGTGTTGTTTAAATGCCTCACTTAAATTCTCTAGTTCATAATTTGCATTTGGAAATAAAATTCCAACTTTTAGTACACTCATCACCCACAAGAGAAACACATGGGGTGAAGGCCACAGATCCCTTTCGTGTGAGTGGCTCAGTCTGCAAATGTGTTTTCTGTGTGCTAAATAGCTCAAAGCTTTAAGACAAAGGCTAGTTTTCCACTGCACCAATTAACAGCCGACCAGTGAACAAAAATCAATGGAACAACTTATGCTGGTATCATGGAGACATAGACAAGAATTTAGTCACTTTAAAATGTAATCCTTAATCCAATTCAGCTAACGTTTGTTGCATGCCAGCAGTGCACCAGGCCCTGTACCAGGCCTTGAGGGAAACAAAGATGAATGAGACTCTGTGCTGGAGAAGTTCACAGGTTAGTATAGGCAGCAGACACTGAACAAATAATTTCATTACACTGTGGAAAGTGCTCTCATAGCTGGTGCTCAAGGAAAGACCCCAAAGAACCCTTTGGTCTTGGGAGGAAAGACAGGTGTGATTAAAAATCTTCCAAGAAGCCTTGAACTGTGTGTGCCTTTATACATGGAAAAGGCATGTTGAATGTTGGCTCGGTGTCTGTGAGCAATGCAAATGGGCCGTCTGGTCAACCTTAGTGCCCAAATCCCTGTCTCCTCACTACCATTTTGTGTTTGTTTGGCTTGTGTCATCTAAACGTTTGCCTAAATTCTTTTTACTTGCCTGTGTAATAAATATAATGCTACTACTAATATTTATTGTAAGCTCAGCTAGATAAGTATATGTTTTTGTAACAACTCCATGGCGTAGAAACTAATGTTATCTGCCTTTCTGCAGATGGAAAGCCTGAGACACAGAGACGACACGTGGTTTGCCCAAGGTCACCGGCTTGTAATTGGCAGAACCACGCTCTCCTTCCTTCATATATTCTAGCTAGTCTGGTCTTTAACCAGTTCCTTGCAGAGACCAAGCTTTCTGTGAACTCAAGGCCTAGGCACATGCTGTTCCTTCTGCCTGGAATGCTTTTCCCATTCTTCTTGATGTGCCAAATCATTTCATCCTTGAGTTCTGAGCTGAAATGCCATCTTTCTTGACTAACCTTTCTAAAGGAGTTTCTCCCTGCTATACTTTCAGTTTCTGCAGCAGACTTACCTCAGTTTGAAATTATTTTAAATTATTGTCTGCTTATTTGGTTCCTGTTTATGTGCCTCACTGGAATGTAAGCTCATTAAGAGAGGGACCTTAAGTGACTTATACACTGACTAGAGGCCCAGTGCACGAAATTAATGCATGGTGGGAGGTGGGGGGTGGGGGGAGGGAGGGTTCCCCTCAGCCCAGCTTGCACCCTCTCCAATCTGGGACCCCTTGGGGATGTCTGACTGCCGGTTTAGGCCTGATCCCTGCCTAAACTGGCAGTTGGACATCCCTCTCGAAATCCTGGACTGCTGGCCCCTAATCGCTCACCTGCCTGCCTGGTCGCCCCTAACTGCCACCCCCCTGCCAGCCTGATCACCCCTCACTGCCTCTGTGTGCCAGCCTGATCGCTACTAACTACCCCCCTCTGCCAACCTGGTCATCCCCAACTGCCCCCTCCCTGCCAGCCTGGTCACCCCTCACTGCCCCCCCCCCGCCAGCCTAAAATGCCCCCAATTGCCCCCTCTCTGCCAGCCTGGTTGCCCCCAACTGCCCTCCCTGCCAGCCTGGTTGCCCCTAACAGTCCCCCTCCGGCCTGGTTGCCCCACGCAGACTGCTGTTCAGTCATTTGGTCATCCCTCACTAATCCCCGTGCTGGCCCGGTTGTGGGCAGCCATCTTGTGAGGGTTAATTTGCATATTACCTCTTTATCATATAGGATGTGTCCCCAGTGTCTACACAGTGTTTGGTGCCCAGTGGCACTCAGTAAATACTTGTAGAATGAATTCCAGATATGGTACCAAGCTCTGGGGGCCCCAAGATGAATAAGATTGGCCTTTCCCCTGGGGGGCTTACAGTCTAGTCAGAGGCAAATCAACAACTAATGCAATGTGCTGTATATACCGGGAGCATGTGTAAGGTGCCATGGGGACACAGAGGAGGGAGTGACTGTTTTGCCTGGAGGCTGGGCATACATGGAAGAGGTGGCATTGAACAAGTCTGAACAAGGAACACAATCTCACCAAGTATTGCAGGCGCCAGGGCGTTCTGGACAGTAAAGGGCAGACATGCTAGGAAGAGCTGGGATGTTTGCACTGCATGTGTTTATCAAATAACTGCTCTCTGCTAGGTGCTATGTACTAGATATTAGAATCTGTGTTCTTAAGAGCTTACAGGCTAAATAGTGAGACAGATTTAATAACCCACAATTACCTGGGGTGCATTTGGAGAGGAAGGCAGGGGCTAGATCAGTGATGGTGAACCTATGACACGCGTGTTAGAGGTGACACGTGAACTCATTTTTTTGGTTGATTTTTCTTTGTTAAATGGCATTTAAATATATAAAATAAATATCAAAAATATAAGTCTTTGTTTTACTATGGTTGCATATATAAAAAAATTTCTATATGTGACACGGCACCAGAGTTAAGTTAGGGTTTTTCAAAGTGCTGACACGCCGAGCTCAAAAGGTTCGCCATCACTGGGCTAGATCATAGTGTGGGGCTAAAGAGAGGAGTGTGGAAGCATGTGTTCTAGGGTCCAGGTCATGAAAAGCAGGCATATGGGTAGAGGAGTTTGAAATAGGCGAAAGGGTGGCATTGAAAAATTTTAATCAGGAAGTGATAGAATCAGCTTTGTGCTTGAGCATGACCTAGATCGGCATGGAAGCTGATTGGAGCCACTGGAGGTGGGAAGGAGGGAGACCAACTAAAAGGTTGCTGCAGGGGCCCAGGTGAGAAGAGATGGGGGATGGTGGAATGCAGTATAGACTGATACTTAGAATTAGTAGATCATGATCAACTGAGTATGACAGTTGAGAAAAAGAGCCTCCCAAAAGGCCAAAGTTTTCTAATTTGATCCACCATTTGGATTGTTGCTCATTAACCAAGATGGGGCAGTGTTTCCCCATGTGTGTGACGAGAACTTCGGACCCTCAATCAAAAAGTTGAAAGATGGTGCATCATTCAATCCTGTCTCGGGAAGTTACAAAGCACACTATCATATTCAAGGCTCTGAGAAGTCCTGCACCAGAGAAACTTAACTAGTGTTTCCCAAACTTCTTAGCAATAAAACCCTTAACACAAACACCCAAAACAACCCATAGAATACACTTTGAGAAATGAAATAAAACCTATATTTTCTTGTGTGGCTCATGCTCTGGGTGGACCTATTTACTGTTGTCTTGGCATTTGTGATGTTGCTATCCTGGTACAATTTTGAGGAATTTGGCATAGCAGTGAGATAAGGACACCAATGCCAGATTGCTAAGATTCATACCATCCTGTTTAATCTGTCTGCATCTCTATTTCTCATCTCTGAAATTTCCCTTTTATGGGGAACAGGTTGGGAGGATCAATGAGTTAATTCCCAGAAAGCCCTAGAAACAGTGCCTGGCCCATGGGAATGGTTCAGGAAGTATTAGCTCTAGGGAGAGACAATTTAGGGTAGGAGGTGAGACCATTGACTTGGAAGCTAAACTGCCTGGATTTGTGTCTCAGCCCCTCTGCTTACTAACTCTGTGACCCTGGGAAAGCAATATGGAGCCTTCCATGCCTCAGTTTCTCCATCTGCAAAGCAGGGACAATTATTATACTTACCCATAGGTTTGTTGTGAAGAATAAATGAACCAAATCACATGAAAGAATGTTGCCTGGCATGTTGGATGTTTTTGCTTTTGTGGAAAAAAAAAATCTAAATTGCCTCTGTGACTAGCATAATTTTCTCATGACTTTCAGCCCCAGCTATGAAGATCCAGTTTTTCAGCTTTCTCAGCAGGATTTTCGTCTTGTGTTTTGGCATTTCCTTTCCCTTAGTCTGGAGGTCTTGACTTCAGACTTAGTTTGTCACCATGACTTCCTTTTTTTTTTTTATCTATTCAATTCAGTTTGGTTTCTTCATCTCATGGACTGACAATGTTAATGAAAGTCCCCTGATTCCAGGGAGCACCTGGCCCTCCTCTGGGCTCTGTGCCTTTCTTAAAAATACAGACATCTGTTTCAAGTCACTTGGCAGAGACCTTGGGATGCTCTTGTAGCGAAGCCTCCTCCCAGTGTGGACACAGTCTCCTGTTCCCTGAAGGAGAGGCTGGACTGTCCTTGTTACAAGTTTTCTGATATTATATCAGCATAGACTCTTTGGAACGGGTCTCACCGACCCCCACATTCAGGCCAATTACCTGATATTTAGTTATCAGTTTTCTCAGGGACTGTCTGCTCTTGGTGAACAATTACATTAGAGAATGCTGATGAAATTCCAGGGGCGCCCAAAGTAGAAGTTACATTTCTGAGTTCAGAGTTTTATTTCAAGGTTGAGTAAGTGGTAAATTTTTACTGAGAGATTCTGGCCTAATAGAGTCAGGTTCTCAAGGTCCCCCAGCCTGGCCCACGGGCATTTCACCTGCCTGGAAGCTTCAGCTCCTGTTAGGAGGTGGGTCTCCCAATTCTTTATGTTGGCATGGAAACAATTAATAATTTAAGCCATACCTATTAAAAAACAGAAAAACTGTATAAATACAATACTATAGTAATAGATGTAAAAGTCGATCCAGCTGGGCACTGTTCCCAGGTTACCAGCTGAGCCGAAACACAAATAAGTAAAGAAGAAAAACTGCTATATCATGCAAATGGTGCAGTCTCATTGTTTTCTGCTTCTGTTCTATTGCAAATATGTAGTATTGAGGTAACATTATGGATAAATGGGTTTTGTGAATGAACCTGAAAACCTAATCACTGTTCATAACATTAGTTCTATGGGGAGAAAAAGTGTTCCATATTACAAACAGATGGTTTGCAAGCAAATTTTAAAAAGCACAATAATTTTTTGAAGCTGGGGCCTCCTGAAATTTGAACCTATAGTTGGATATTCTGTGTTCAGGGTGATCAGTGAAAATTAGAGACCTCTCAGAATCCCCACCCCTCCTAAATCCTTGCTGCCCTTTCATCCTCGAAACTATTCCTCGCTTTCTTTATTCTCTGCTGCTGCAGTCCTCCTCTCCGTCGCCTTGTCCCAGCCAAGTCCCAGCCCCATCCTGCAACCACTGCGGAGACCCCAGTAGGCCAGGAGGAACTCTGACTGTCTTTATCCTCGCGCACCTTATGAATAGCAGCTAGGGCTCATAGGAAGCCACGCAACGGAGTGGCCAGGAGTGTGGCTCTGAAGCCAGACGGCTGTCCCTTGGCTATGTGACCTTGGCATGGTGTTGCAGTTGTCTGACCCTCAGTTTCATGCCTATACAGTGAGGCTGTGTGAGGACTAGCGGGGAAGTACTAACTGCCAACCCTCAGACCAGTACCTGGCATGGGGCAGCGCCCCGTCCATGCAGCTGCGTGGTGGGGTAGTTACTAGCGGATGTTAGGGTTTAGACAGATTTCCATGAACTCAGGAAGCAAACCCACAGAATGAAAATATTTTCTGAGTTCTAACCAGCAAACTTAGAAACAAATGTCTGGAATCTCCCTGTTCATGAGTTGGGGCCTGGGTAGGTTTTGAACATACTTCATTAGGAGTGAGGGGTGGGGGAGGGGTGGTCCATGTACACATAGTTGAGTGGGATATCAAACTCTTATTATTTAGAATAAATTAAGCTCTACAGCAGATTTTTTTTTTTTTTTGAATCCAGGCGTACTTTTATTGGAGTCCTTTGGGGAAAGCTAATGACATATTGTCTCTTAATCTGTGGAAAAAGTAGTCAACTTTGTCTTTCAGGTTCAAGAGTAAAACATTTGGAGCAGAATTTTAAAAATAGTAGATTTGGAATCAGGAAGCCAGAGTTTGCATTTTAAAGAGCAATGTTTTTGGTCATGAATCTGGGCCCCCTGGTTAATTTGAATCTCAGCATCATCCCAAAGGCCACTGGATGACTTTGATCAAGTTACTTTATTTCTCTGTGCCTTACTTTTGTTACCTGTGAAACATAGGGAAAGTTAGTACCTGCCTCACTGGGTTGTAAGGATTAATTGAAATAATACATCTCTACAGCAGATTTTATAGCAAATGGATAAGAACAAGCCTTCTTAAATAGTTTCATTCACTAAATTGTTTCCTCATACAATGTTTTTCACCCAAGGAAAGCCTTTTTTAATTAACTTATTGGTTATTGTGTGCTTTTTTTTTTTTTTTAATTCAAGCAGTTTTGTCTTTGCATTTGAGATTGTTTCATTTCCTAATTTGCAAATGGGCTAGTGTTGCACATTGGCCTTATCATGTGAGCATGAGGTCTAGCTGGATGAAGGAGTAGAAAAATAAAATACTGATTGGGATCTTAGGCCTTTGGGGTGGACCCCCAGCAGCGGCTGGGGGAATGGCGGTGGTGTATGGTAAGGACAGCAAATCTGTCTCTGCCATTTTCTCCAGAATGCACTCATCTCAAAGCGAATCCGATTCCCCTCCTAGCTGTGACCTGAAGAAAATGAAATGAAGCCAATTAAGAAATCAGTCTATCTGGGAGTGACTCATGGAGGATCCCCCGCACCAAGCCTGGTGTCTGACTGAGATTTTAATTTTATTTGAGCAGTGGCTTCAGTGTTTATGTGCTTGGCCATCGCTTTTGTTCATACACGGGAGTCAGAGGGTTAGCTTTCAAAAGGGATCATTTCAAAGTAACTGGTTTTGTTTACTAAAATGTAGGAGCTCTAAGATCTGCTCCCCCTCTGTAAGAAGTTTGAATGTGTGGGTAATGTGCTGTCATGAAGATTTTATAACTTGTAATATCAGAGAAGTAATAAGACACTGTTGTTGGTTGGCCATCTGGTTATACATTCTTGGTGTCACGATTTGTTTTTTTTTTATTTTTTCAATTTTATGTTTTAAATGGTGAGAAGC
Organism: Myotis yumanensis; assembly: GCF_028538775.1. Classification (NCBI taxonomy): domain Eukaryota; kingdom Metazoa; phylum Chordata; class Mammalia; order Chiroptera; family Vespertilionidae; genus Myotis; species Myotis yumanensis. Next base: position 124,890,276 of record NW_027223754.1, on the reverse strand, counting down.
AAGGAATGGGAGTTTAGGAATTTCATAAGTGCTTTATAAACAAGGAATTCATGTTTAGTTGCTTAACATGGTTGGATTTTGTTTTTACCTTATGCAAAATAGGAATTGGAAGGTCTATTTCAAACACACACACACACACACACACACATATTTTTTTTTTTTTACAAAAGATAAACTAAAAAACTTCAACTCCTAATTTGTTCCCTCTCCAACCCCAGATATGAACTTTTGGCTTATGTTAAAAATAGTCTCCTTACTGTAAGTAGGAGTCAGACATAAATCATAGGGAAACTAGAGAGAAAAATCACCAACAGAAAGGACCTATAGAGATTTCATATTTCATCCATTTATTCAAACATATTTATTGAAACCCTAGTATTTGCATATCATGCTGCCAGACACTGAGGGATTTGCTGAAGAAATATTAAAGACATCCTCTCTTCCTTTGAGAAGCTTAGAGCTTACTCGGGGAGAAATGACATAGACATATGAAACAGTTAAATTGTAATTCAAGGCAGCATATGATTAAATACCAAAACGTATGCTTCCGACAAGAAATGCTATAGGAGTTCAGAAAAGAGAGTGATAACTCAGTGGCACTACTGTTTTCTGCCTACAAATTGGCAAATCGTAGCACTATTTGTATGAAATATTTTACACTTGTTTTTTTGGCAGCCTTGGGCCTTGACTCCCAGGCAGCATTAAGAGCCTACAAAATATTTGTACTCCAGTTTCTGTAAAACTGGCTTTTTTTTTTTTTCTTTCTTATCGGCAGAGGAAGTGCCTTGTACAAACCAGAGAGCCCCTGAGAGGCAGGTCGTTCTTGCCAGTCATCATCTTTTCCAATTACAGAATTAGAAACCAGCCTCATCAGTCTCTGATTTCCAGTCCAGTGGTACATGCCCCTCCATTGCCAACTCCCCCTGACTTTGAGAGGTGACTTAATTTGAACTAAATGTCCATGACAGACGAGCTAGCCATCAAGGGTCAGATAAATGTATGGCTTTGGAGAATTGCCGGTAAAAATCCCACTGGTCAGGTGTTGGAGGAGGAACTGGCACAGATGTAGGTGAGTTCAGACACAGGCACGCTCACTGGAAACAGGGCTCCCCAAAATGTCATAATATGATGACATGCTGAGAATATTGTGCTTGCGGATGATGTCTAATGAAACTCACTGGTTTCCTGTTCTATTTTTGTCATATTCAAATTAGCACAGAGCTCAAAGACAAAACCATGGGGCCTAAATTCTTAAGAATTTTAAAAGAGAGAAGAGCGGGGAGGGAGGGAAGAAGAAAGAAACACCTGTAAAATGTCAATGCATGTCAAATACACTGTTTGGGCCCGCATCTCATTCTACTCCGATCCTCTCAGGGACTCCCACACTGAATGTAGTTACCGCTGGGTTGCATTTCAATCTCATGATTCATGAATTTTCAGTTTCTTTTGCAACAGCGTCACTGGTTCTCTCCTACCTCTTCATTTGAGCCGTCGGCCCTCCAGAGGCAGACATAACAGAGAGGTTTTCTCCTCTCCTTGACATTGTTCGATGAAATGTCTGTGGAGTCCAACGCTACTTGGAAGTAATGTGGCTCTGGGCGCTCATTCTTCCTATCGGCTGGCAGCCCTCTGGGGAGGCAAGAGGTCCCAAGTCAGCATGACCTGGAGTGACCGAGACATTGAGCAAACCAAGTGATCTCAGCACTCCGCTTCTGATCATGTTTTCAGAGTAGCTGGCCCTGAGCACAGCGTGGTTCATTGGGGGCCTCCTCTGAGGAAAGTGGCCCTGGAAAGTGCCTCCCCCATATCTTTTGATGTAATTTGGTATATCTAAATAAATAAATAAATGTTAGGTAGCACACAGTCATGGGATATCTTATCAAATTCTTGGGAAGACTCTGCCCTTGACATAGTTTTATTTAATCATCATATTGAAAAAGTACAAAGTAGTTATGTGTTGGGTTTTTTACTACAAAATAACTTATGCAATAGGTCAGTATTCTGGGAGTGAATTGCAAACCTAAAATATGTATAGTATATAAACCCTTTCTTGGGCTGTACTTTGCTAGGTTTTTCTAGAAGGGAGCTCTTTAATTTCAGAATCCACGAGAGGCTGTGCTTGTGATGTATTTGGAGATGGCAACTAAAGAGATGGCTCTGGAGTCTAAGTTCAACATGTTGTTTGCACTTGTTCTCTGCTCCCAGACATGATGGGAACCACGCTCTGCTGTGTTCCTGTTGCTTTTCGTGCTTTTAGCAACTCATTCCTATTCTTTCTCAAAACCAATAATCCACTGTACAAAGCTTGGGATTTTGTGCTGACGCCAGTGTGAGAAAGTTTTAACTAATGAGTGTGTGGGGTTGCTGTTTTGTTGCCCTCCCCTTTTTTAATAGGTGTACTTTTAAAGATGATTGTGTACATTCAGAGAACTCAGAAAACTGGCTGGATATTTCATCAGGAGCTAAAATGTGCCCCCAAATCCACATCTCTCAAAGAAGTAAAGATAAGGTAAGAGGAAAGGTTTTCATTTGCCTCCATTGTATTGTCTCGTTTTGCACAATTGATGCTAACTTCCTTCTGTGTGAAAAATACCTATTAGCGAACAAATATGCTTGGTTAGGAGAGTCATTCACTTCATTAACTAATATTGAGAGCCTACCAGACGCCACGCACTCTGCAAGGTGCTAGGGATACAGCAGAGACCAAGACACACCGTGGACCTGTCCATGTGAGTTAGTTACCCCGGGGAGCTGCAGATGAACCTGAATAGTTGAATTTAAAGAAAAGATGGACTTTTAATGTGGTATGAAAACATATTGATTTAAAAAATAGAGAAAAAAGAAATTCAGACTCATGGTCAATAAGATGCCTTAAATGTGGCTTAGTGTAGAATTTTGTTTTGTTTTATGATTCCTTTTCCTTATGTGGTCAGGCTTCTCCTGACGGCTATTTTATGAACGTGGCTTCAAGCACTATTGGTAGAGTGGAGAGAAACCGCGGTGGGCAGTAAATACTGTAAGTTTGGTCCCTCGGAAAGAAAGCCCGTGGGCTCCTGCCAAGGCCGAACTGCCAGTCAACCCTGTCTCTGGATGAGAGAAAGGAAGAAATGAGTATATTCAAGCATTTTCTGATTCACATACTAACCGTCTCCTGTGGGAAGGTGGAATTCCTGCCCTGCTATCTCAACGTGCTGTAAGGAGACTTTGTCTCCCTAATTATGGCTCTTGTATTATGAATGATTGTACAGAACCCCCATCAGCAGCCAGTTGACCTCACTCTGTTTTATTTGAATGTCACATTAATAAGGAAATGGGCCATTTTCTCTTTTCTCTTACACTTTGCCATTTCAACTAGCAAGCACCATACCTTTTAAGACGATTTAACATTTAATAAAGGAGAGCCAGAGCATTTAATGAGCGATAAATAATAAAAGAATCAAGCTTTCAAGTCATAACTGATCAGAACTCTCAAGGGTTTAAAGTTTTTGGTTGTTGTCACTTTCTATTGTGTTCTTGGGGGGAGGGGATGTGAAAAGAACTTTCAAAGCCTCATCCAAACAGGCCTGAGTCAAGAGTGAATAGATACTGTAAGAAAAGCACGCAGGCATCTAAGCGTAGGCATGACCACATTTTTATTTCAGTCTGAAAAAAATCGTTGGTGCTGATAGAGAGTGAGAGAAAATACCATAATCCGTGAATCTACCCAGGACTCTGATAAGTGGTTAAGATTATGCAAGATTTTTTTGTTTTGTCATTTTGAAATTTTAAGGGTAACAATTCAGGTAAATAATGTGAGGGAACGTAACTTGTTCCTTAAGTAAAAAGTGCTGCTTATGCAATTTGCTTCCCTCTCTTTGGGTTCACTCTTATAAATTAACCACCATTTATATCTAGTCTGGATCATACAAAAACTGTTTACCACCCAAATAGCCACACTACTTCCCTCCCACCCTGAGTCCCTCTGTGGTTTACCCGAATCCCTCTGTCTTCCCACACAACCATTACTCAATCTCTCCAGCTCATCATCAATCTCAAGATAGAGGAGATAAGGATTTAGTAATTTGAGTCAAACTATCCTTTGAAACCAGCTTTGGGCTGATTATTGTAACAGTGTTGATAGGACATTTGACTCCATCTCTTGGTCACAATGTTTCAAAAATATTTCTGTTCTGCGGTTGTTGATGACTTACCCGAAAGTCTCAGGTCTTTGTTTATTTATTTATTTATTTTTATTCTTTTTTAAAATATGTTTTTATTGATTTCAGAGAGGAAGGGAGAGGGAGGGAGGGATAGAAACATTATGATGAGAGAAAATCATTGATTGGCTGCTTCCTGCACGCCCCACTCTGGGGATGGAGCCTGCAACCTGAGTATGTGCCCTGACCAGGAATCGAACTGTGACCTCTTGGTTCATAGGTCGATGCTCAACCACTGAGCCACGCAGGCCAGGCAGATCTTTGTTTATTTAAATAATACCTGATCCTGACCTACAGAGAGGGCAGTCTATGGTTTTCCTCAATTCTACCCACCAGCTCTGTTCATAGTGTTGGTGAACTGCCCATCTTATACCTCATGGCATTGTGGTAACTTTCTAGGTACAGAAAACTCCCCTATAACACAGAGACTCTGTTCCCAAGAAGCTTCATCTCTTCACACAAAACAATGAGAAGATAGTATATTCTCATTCTCATGAAGAAACCAGCATTAAAAAGAAATAATTAGAGCAATCCAGGTATCTTGGAGGGATTTCCATGAGGTTGAGTAAAAACAGCAAGATGCAGAAAAGTATGTTTTGATCAAAAAGTCCCTATCTAAGTTTATGCGTATACGTCTCTTCATGGTTATTTGAGAAAAATATGGAAGAATTGATTACTAGGTTGGAAACATGGGCTCCCCCGATGGAATGCGTGATGGAGAGGTAAGGAATAGATAAGTAAAGAAACACAAACACAAAAAAGGATGAATGGCATATCCTGTTCTCGCACTATGTAAAAGTATGTTTGTGTCTGCCGATAAGGAGATTTTAACATGCGGTAAAAATGGCTTATACTGATAAAAACAAAAATGCCAGAATGAAGTATTTCCCACAAAGAGCATGGATTCTAAAAGAGAGTCACTAGAAACATTCTTTTACAAATTATAATGAAAACAAGGAATTTCACCATCACTGATTCAGTCAGCATCATTTTCAGTTCTGTCCAGTCCAGTAATACAAGAAATGAGTACTAGGAATAATTATTGCACTGGAATAGACAAAAATACCATTGTTTGCCACTGTTAAGTGGTTGTATATCTGCAAAATCCAAACATATTAGCTTTACCTGGTATAACTTTAAATTAGTAAAAGTAAAACAAAGTGTTAAGTGTTCAACAGCCATTTAAATATCAATAGCCTTATTTACATGTGATGTAAAACAAACTGTTAATGTCCATTAATAAAAGGTCCCATTCATCAAAACAACAGAAATTCTCAGGTTTAATCTTATATACCCTATATTTAAAATCATGTTTACTAGGAGATGCATGTTGAAGACAACTACCAAAAATAGTCATTTTGGCTTTATAACAGCTTGTCTTGAGCATTTTATTCTAATAGTAATTAGAATGTAGGGCAGTGATCTGTTGAGGCTATTTATAATTCATAATAGGGAAACTTATCAATTAAAAGCATAAGTAAAAATCAAAAACACACAAGGTATTTTCTTAGAAGATATGAAAAGCATCTTTAACATATCCAGACACATACTATGTTTCTTGGCGGGAAGATATAATAAAAATGTCACATCTTCCTCAATCTATTTTCTAGATTTTATGTAATCCCAGTGAAAATTGACTCTGTCTTAAAGTTAATATAAAATTCATCTGGAATAATATGAACTGGTTAAGAATATCCAAAATATATTTTGAAAAAAGAAAATTATTTAAGCAAGACCATTTCCATATGATTGTAAACATATATGTAATGACAATAATTCAGCCCATGATTCTGGTTTAAAATGTACTTTTTACTCTATTCCATGAAACAGAGTAAAAAGCTGAGAAGTAGATGTAAAACTTTTAAAGATTAAATGCCATAAAATAAGAGGAAACACAATAATTATTTCATAAAAGGGACTGTGATAACTTACAATATAAAACTGTAATTTAATTCACATTTTACATTAAATATGAAAATAAAATTTAGATGCATGGGCTTGGCTTTATGGCAGGCCTGTTCCCCTGGGTCTCTCATAGTGCCCTGTGCCAGAGCAAACTGTGACCATGAACCATTCCCCAGCCTCTGCCAGTAGGTTGCAGGCACTGAAATGGGTTACACAGTGGAAAAAAGAAAAAAATAATAATAATAATAAATAAATAAAATGTAGGTTAATTAAGAAGTTCATATGAAAAGCTGACAGAAAATAGAATTGAGCATCAAATAATTGGGAAGTATAATTTTCTTAGCTTTGAAGCAATATAGTATGAAATAACAAAAAATACTCATAAACTTGACTTTGAAAATCTATACAACAAAAACTAAGAAGTAACTAAATCACATGCATTAGGAAAACATTTGCAATAAGTAAAATATTAATTGCAAGATATTAAAGCTAGGAAACATTAAAAAGAAATACATTAAGACACCAAAAGTAAGTGGACAACGTGTATATTCTCACAAGAAGAGGTTTAGAGAGTTAGCTATAGATATGGCAATATGTTCAACTTCACCAGCTCCCAAATAAATACAAATTAAAGTGATAATAAGATATGCTAACACCTAGTGTTGGCAGTGCCAATTAGCACAATCTTTTTGGAAAGCAATTTGGCAGTATGTTTCAAAAGTCATAAATATATTCATTCTGTTGCAAGCAGCAATTCCAGGCTTAGAATTCTGAAGAAGTAACTTGAAAGAAGAAAATCCAGAAGCATACAGATGCTATTGCAGTAGCATTTATAGAATTAGAAATCTGGAAATGATGGAACTGCTTGGCAATAAGGGGAATAGTTAAGTAAAATAAGGCATGTTGACCTAGTGGAATGTTCCTTGGCCCCCATGGGCATTATCAGTTAATTGACACTGAAACTTTATCGGATCCTTTGTGTCTTCATTTTCTCTTTATCCATTGTAGTTCAAGAAAGAACTATCAACCTGCTAAGGATCTAAGGATTCCCATGTTGGGTTTATTAAGCCAAGGCTTCAGCTTTTTAACCATATTCATCTGGAACCCAAAACCACACAAAAATACCTTCAACTTCCTGGCTAACCTCTCCTTCCACAGCACTTGAGAAAAACTTGCTTTTTCCTATTTTCAGATCACCCCAAACTGGCTTTTGCCCCACTGTTCCCTGGAAACTGTTCTCCCTGAGGTCACTGGTTGACTCCATGTAGCCATTTCAGCAGATGCCACTAGTCCTCATCCTACCTGGCTGACTGGCCAGGTTCTTGAAACCTTCTTTTTCATTGCACACCCTGTCCATGCTGTCTTTCTTCTCCTCGGCCATGGTTCAGCCTCCCTTGCTGGCTCCTTCTCTCCCTGACTCTAAATATTAGAGTTGTTTCAGGCCCAGTTTTGATTCTTCCTCTCTTCTGACTCTCTACTTTATTCACAGACAGTCTTACCCACTCCCACAGCTTTATGTATCACCTATATGTTCATGTCTCCTTTATCTCAACCCCAGAGAGTGTGTCTAAGCTCCAGGCCCATATCCCTTGATTATCACACACTAAACACATTCAAAATTGAAATCTTGAATTTTCTACCCAAAATTGGCCTCTTCCTCATTGTGTCCCGTCTCAGTACCTGGTACCTCTATCCATCCATTTGCTCACCCAATCCTTCATATCCACATGCCCCATTTCCAATCCTGCTCTATGCTGCCGCTAAAGGGCATCTTGAATCTGTCCATTTCCACTGTACCATCATAGCCCAGGCTTCTGTCCTTTCTTACTGATCTCTTAATCCTGTGTGGCCCTAAAACTAGACTAGATTTAGTCTAGTGGACTTTTCCATCCTTCTACTAGACTATAAGCTCTTTGAGGATCAGGACTGTAGCTGTTCGGTTCACTAGAGTAGTCAGTACTTTGCACAGCTCTTGGCACATGTTAAGACCTTGATAAATGTTTATGGATTAAATAAATGCAATGATTATAGTTACATTAAAACTATGTATGTGAGAACTAGAAGGAAATGTGAAAATTTAAAACAACTGGTAAAAATAGGATTTAAAAAAACTTTTCTTAGTAAAATACAGTTAAGATATATATGCATACAGGGTAATATGTGATGTGACTGTATGCTGAGATTGTAATGCAGCTATAAATGCAGAGTTGAAGAAGGCAGGTGGATGAGAGGTCAGCCGTTTGTTGAAGATGAGCGAGTTGGTGGGAATGGCATGGAGTACGTTAGTAGCCTCAAGTCCCTAAAGATGGATGGACTTTGGTTCTTCCAGGTTGGACTGTAAGAACTTGCCTTCTCCCAGCATCATTCTATGGCACAGAAACAGAATTCTGTGAAAATAGAAAGATGGGATTGACCCCCAGGCTAAGATAGATTTAGCTTATTAGAGGACAAAGGACAGCAGAATCCTAGGTGGCCACACAGAAAGTCTGGGCAGAGGTCAGAGTATAACAGAAGGTGGACCCTCCCAGGTAGTCTGGGATCAGAGCTCTTCAGCCTCAGGATAAGGTTTCCACTTCCCCTGCTCCAGCTTTCTAATGCCTAGCCCACCTTCCCATCACTACCCTTTTGTGCGCCTGGTGCAAAGGGACTCTCCATCGGCATATTCATTCCTTTAAGTTTCCTTTTCAACAGGAGGACTGGCTGCCTTGTTTTTGTTAATTCCTTGGGGGGAAAGTTGCTTTAGAGGCAATTTCATGGTTTTATTTTTGTGACCCCTTGTGTACCCACAGAATAGTCACCACCTCCAAATTTGGTCATATGTTTCACCACAAATAAAATCTTAAATAATTTTAAAAGTAGATTTCACAAGCCATTGGGTTGACCGAATCCAAATGGTTCAGAGAATTCAGACATCTGAAGAGTTGGGATGTCCTTAACTATAAACTGGTATTAGCAACCAGCAATAAGAAATACAGAGCTGACACCTGGAAAATCAATGTACACCCTCTTATTTACTTATTTGTTTGTTTGTTTGTTTGTTTTTTAATCCTCACCTGAGGATATGTTGTGTGTGTATGTGCTTTAATGATCTTAGAGACAGAGGAAGGGAGAGAGATAGAGAGAGAAACATCAATCGGTTGCCTCCCATACACACCCCGACTGGGGATCAAACCCACAACGTGGGTATGTGCCTGGGAATTGAACCCCCAACCTCTTGGTGTATGAGACAATGCTCCAACCAATGGAGCCACCCAGCTAGGGAAAGGTACACTCCCTTAAACGAACCCTGGACCAAAGGGAAACAAATGGAAAAAAAAATCATGTGTTTGGATGGTGATATTTAATATCATAAAGATATAAATTCTCCTAAAATTAATGTATATATATTTAGTATAATTCCAGTTCAATATCCTACTCCCTTTGGACAAAATGATATTAAACTTTATATGGAAGAATATTATCTAGGAAATGCTAAGAAAATTATAAAAATAAGGATATAAATATACTTATCATATAGTAAATATGTTTAAATTCACAGTAGTAAAAACTTGATGAATTGGGATAGAATTAGCTCAGTAGATCACTGGAACAGAGCAGAGTTCAGAAATAGATTCTAAATATATGGTCATCTAATATATGACAAAAATGGTATTTCAGTTCAGTTGGGCAAGTGAGTTTTTTGTTTTGTTTTGTAAATGGTTACAACATAGCTGATTAACCATCTGGCTAAAACTAAGGTTGGACCCTATCTCATACTATATATAAAAATAAACTCCAGATGGATCAAAGATATAAGTTTTTAAAAATAAAATAATAAAGGTGGTGAGACAGTTTTATATTCACCTATAAGCAAGGGTTGAGGAAGAGAAACAGTCCAAGAATTGAATATGTGATTCACAAAAGAGCAAACCTAATAGCCAATGAAACATCTCTCTTTACGTCGGCAATCTGAGAAATCTTCTATGGTGAGTCAAAGGGTGAGTTCACTTAAGATTCTGCAATGGATGGAAATGAGACAGACAGTGATTTGGTTCCCGGGTCATCTTCTTCCTCCCACAGATTACAGTGACATTAGTGGGAAGCATCTCTCCAAGACACTCGGGGTGCGTGGTGAAGAACGCGGACACTGGCAGGGAGCTCTGCAGAAGTGCGCCCAATGAGAGCTGCACCTGCAGCATGCTGACCGCAGCATCCTACAAAGGTAAGTGGACATTGGTGCTTTTTATTAGAAAGTGAAGAAGGCAAGAGAATCTCCTGAGTTCAAATGCTCAGGAAGCAAGTTAAATGACAGAAAATCTAAATAGTCCAACGCTATAGACCTCTGCTCTGCCTCTTCCATGACTGCAGGAGCCCACTGTCAGATGTGACTGAGGACGACAGAGGACAGTCAGTTGGATAGGCAAGTGGAGAAAGCCAGAGACCATTGGGCTGACCCAATCCAAATGCTTCAGAGAATTCAGACATCTGAAGAGTTGGGATGTCCTTGGTGAGAGGAGAGAATAGAGTGGCCAGTATTCTATTAACTTAAGTTCCTGGCATTCATTCATTCATTCATTCATACAGACAAGAAGTATTTATTGAACAACTACTATGTGCCAAGTACTGTGCTAGGTGCTAGGGATACAGTAACCAAAAAAAGACTGACCTGGTCCTTGGTCATGGTATTTAAAGCCTATTGGGGTAGAAATTAGTAAACAGCTTGTTACAATGTTGTATGTAAGTACAATGGGAAGCACATGAAAAGGAAGCCTAACTGGACTTGAGGTGGCAGAGGGGACAAGGAAAGCCTCCTAGAAGATGAATAGGTTTGAGCCAGACAAAGAAGAGGGGGAAGAGTATTCTAAGCAGAGACCCACTAGTATAGAGAGAAAAAGCTTTGCTTAAGGAGCCAAAAGAGGTTCTGTGTAACTAAGGCAAATGGAGTAGGGACAGGTGGAAAGCAAAGTGATAAAAAATGGATACCAAAGAAGGCACAAAGTGTCCGGCACAAAGTAGCCATTTTCAATCAGTGGATTTTGTTGTTGTTGTATGAATGAATGAATGGCCTCAGGTAGAGAATGGGCTAGAAGAGGGAAGAGTGAGTTCTGAAAGATCAGATAGAAGGAAGGCTGTTGCAGTGGTCCAGGTGAGGTGGACAATGAGAGCTGAGATTGAGGCAGATGAGGATGGAGAGAGGATGGATTCCAGAGATGGTGATGAGTTACAGTAGACAGACTGAGAACTCATGAGTCCCTGTGAGTGAGAGAGAGATTGGTCCCTAGTCCCGTTAATCCCTAACTCCAGGGAAACATTCCCACCTGGGGAAACAACCTTTCTCGGGGAGGTGGACCTGGTTAGAACACATAGCGCTAAGAAGGGGGGGGGGTAAACATATTAAGAATAGTATGCCATATACGCCAGGTCCCTTGGAACATATGCTAAGTAGAGCAGGTTTCTGGTGCAGTCTTCCTAGAAGGGGTGAGGTCATAATGGAGCTGATGCTCGTGGTGAGAGCTGGTGCTGCCTAATTAATCCTAAACCCCTCAAAAGGGAATCAAATGCACCGGCCAGAGCGCCAAGCTTAAAAAGTGCCTCTCAGCTACTGGGCTCATGGTGACTGTTTGTGTCTGAATTGCTTGAAATACTATTTCAGTATTTCACACTTCTTTGCCCATACTATACAGCCTTGGTGATGTCCTTCTAGTTAATTTTGGGTATTAAAATGCAGATCTTGCTCACCTATAAAATATGCTTCTGAAGTTTTTGAGAGTGCCTTGTAAAGTTGCTGGTTGCTTTTAGAGCCCCTATCGATTGCACTCAACCCTTTGCCTGCCCTTTTTTTGAATGCCTTGCATATTCTGAGCAAGCAAACTCACTTCCTACCTCTTGTACTCAGCTAGCCAATGACCATTCAAACCCTTGTCCATGGCCTAGAGTAACCTCACCCTTTACACCAAATCCTGTTGCTCTTCTGCTTTGAAACATTGGGGAGAAAGTGTTCCAAACAGCTTTGCTGGATCCTGCTCTCACTGTCCCGGTCACTCTAGCACCCCGTGCTCTCTCACAGGTGCTAATGGACCTCAGAACACTCAGGGTGTTTCCTTGACTGTCATTGTTGTGTTTTTCCCCTGAGCTATTTTATCTCTCCAGAATAACTGCAAATGCTTTATTTCCCTGTGATATCCCCAATTGTGATTTGTGCACAGTTGATACTCAGAAGAGTATGACTTTTGGGGTCTTCATCACTGGACACTTGTGGATTCCATGGACCTGTATTTTCTCCGGGTGCCTCAGTGATGAACGTCCATGTGTTTGTTCTCCTGACACTTAGCAAGTGTCTGTTCAAGTGCCCTTGCTGAGGGGTCCAGCCAGCCCTCAAGCATCCTGTCTCAGAACAGAGGATCACCATTTCGCACAGGCCTGCTGTATGTGCGCAGACTTTTATGAGGCGCTCTGGCTTTCAGAATGAGTTTGGTTGCTCTAGAGAAGCCACTGAAAGTCAGGACTCTCAGATTGTTGCAAACCACACACTGCTAAAATTTCAGTAAGAAAATTAGAGGTGCCAACAAAATTAGGCCAGCTTCTTCTTCTGTCAAGTAAAGACTTTCATTTAAAAAAAATATCATCTACTCTCCCCATTCATTTATCAAAGGAAGAAGATATTCATACCAAAATGGGCGACAGTGGAAACAAACGAGTAGCACTGATCCCTGTCCCAGCAGGATGTGAAGGGCGCCCAAACCTGACTGTAGATGATCATTACGTGGGGAGCATTCCAAGCCACAGACTCCAGCCATGCCCCAGGCCCGCTCAGTCAGAATAGCTAGGAGCGTGGCTCTGGGATCTGCATTTTCATCATTTCCCAAGTGATTCTGACAGCCAGCTGGGTGGGGAAGCATCTCGGATCGGGTACCGTGTACATTAAAGAGGAACAGGAAATCAGGAAATAGGACCTTTTTCTAACGCAGTGTTAACACAGCGTTTATCTTCCTGACTTTATTTTATTTTTATTTTTTTGAGGTTTTCTAACCAATGGGTAGGTTTTCAAACGTTTGATAAGAAAGCCTGCATCTCAGATTTGGCAACAGTTGACTCCAAGATCATGGCAGCCGCTGGGAGCCAGGTTTTAGAGTTTGTTAGGTAAACATTGTAGTACTGACTTTTCTGAAGGTGCAGGCTTTCCTCGCTCACATTCTGATTCTCATGTTCTAGGCACTTCTTGCTCAGTGACTTGTTTTATTCTGATGCCGTGGCCAATTACAAGTTGAGATACTGATCCCGGGGAGAATATGAGATGTAAATGGGCTGGAAAATGGCTTTTTCCTAGTGATTATCCACGGGAGGCCTGCACGCGAGGAGGGCCGGGTCTGTTTGGAGCTTGTGCTGTGCGCTCTGGCTGCCTGGCGTGAATGGCCCACGGGAAAGAACCTCATACTGATCGAAATGTGAGCCAGCAGCTGGCACCCCCCGCCCCCATACGCAAAGGAGGCAAAAATATTTATGTTTTGCATGTACAGCTTTGCTGGATGATAGCAGGACTCCACGGTAAATGACTTTCTTTTCTCCCTTTGCTCCAGATGTTTTAGTTATCGACGTGACGTTCTCCTTCCGCTCTTGGCATTTATCAAAAAGATTCAACTTTACCAACTGCTCGTCATTAAGAGAGTAAGATTTTATTTGAAATCTAAATATCCTCTCATTGGCTGTAATTTATTTATTTGCTTTACTCCTCAACTTCCTAAAGAACTCTTTTGTGGAGTAGAACTTTCCAAAGTGCCTTTTGGAGCGTGGCCTAACGGGAGCTGGGAGGGCCCTGAGCTAGCGAGGGAGCTCGTTCCGCCCTAAGCCAGGGGGCGGCTAAGGAGCACACAGCTGTGCTGGAGGGTTTCTGCCAAGAGGGACCCAGAGGAGGCCTTGAAGTAAGTACAGTCGAAGGGGTGCTGCCAGCTTCTCCCCTGATCAGAATGGCTTTGGGAACTCGAGTCCAGAGAGAGTGTGAGCGTGAGATAAGGGGAAGTCACACTCAAGGAGAAGGAGCAGATTGAGTCTGTTTCATCAGAGAACATGTTAAACCCATAAACACAGACAGCAGTATGGTGGTTACCAGAGGGAAGGGGGTGGGAAAGGATAAGTAGGATAAAGAGGGTCAAATAGATGATGACAGAGGGAAACTAGACTTTGGGTGGTGAGCACACAGTGCAATATACAGTTGATTATCATAAACCCGTACACTTAAAACTTACATAATGCTCTTAACCAATGTCACCCCAATAAATTTAATTTAAAAAAGAATGCTAATTCTGCCCCCACCTTTTTTTTCTTTTTTAAATATGTTTTTATTCATTTTTTTAGAGAAAGAGGAAGGGAGGGGGAGAGATATAGAAGCATCAATGAGAGAGAAACATTGATCCGCTGCCTCCTACACATCCCCCACTGGGGATCAAGCCCGCAACCCCTGGCATGTGCCCTGATCAGGAATCAAACCCATGACCTCTTGCTTCATGGGTCAAAGCTCAAGCACTGAGCTATACAGCTGGGCTGCTTTTTAAAAAAAACACATTTGGCCCTGTTGAGCTACACAATCCCCTGAGTTAGGGCCAGCCACGCCTCACTCCTAGCTTCTAAAGCAGAGAGGACAGAGGAAATTTGTTTCTCAGATTCCTGATTTTCCAGTTGGAAGATGGGGTGGAGGTTCCCATGGAAACAATGGGAAGCTCTATTATTAGTGATTCTATAGTTCATTCAGTGGTTTGATTGACCAGCTATGTGAGTACCAAATGTGAGCTTCTTTGGCCCGGCCTGGGAACCATTGTTTCTTTGAGGAAAATGAATTCAAACTTGAAGCTGAGTTGGGAGGCCGCTCTACAGCTATTAGGACAGAGGCACCAGGAACTTATCTTTACCCTTGCAGGGCTGAGTTCAGTTATCTCTAATAAACAGAATGAATTTAGACGGAAAAGAGCCAAACTTAATACAGAAAGCCTCAGAAGTCCATGAAAATAGGAGAAAAGGGGGAGAGTTAAATAGAATTTTATGGCTCAAAGGGAGCTGAAACATAAAGCAGCTCTCCACCCCTGCGTGGAGGCCAGACAAAGCAGTGACTTGCTTCATCTCCCACAGCCAGTGATTCACAACCAGACCTCAGACCCACAGCTCCCAGAGGGTGATGCTCTTTCCCCGAGGGAAGCAGAGTACCGCAGTCACTCCTGGGGCGGAGGATAGGAATGCAAATGGCAGACCTGCCCTCGCGCCCTCAGATAAACACTGAGCTGGGTCTTCTTCTCCCACTGAGACGGCAGTTGCTATGGGTCAATCTCAGAATGCTTTGGCGTTTCTTGAAGAACATACAAAACGTGAATGGTGTCCCCTTTCCCTGTGCTAGTCCTCTCACTGTCCCTGGCCTTCCTGTGGCCTCCTGTTTCCAGAACAACCTCTGTTTGTATATTTGTTGTTCTCTAACTCTGATGATCCTGTAAGTGCTTTTCAGGCCCTCCGCTGTTATCCATGCATGATAGGCTATTTGATTAGTAGACACAATTCTTCCTCAATTTAATTAAAAAGCAAACACTGGCATCCCATTCCCTCTGGGCAGTTGGTGGTGTTACTGCTGAGATGGGCAGGGTGAGGGTGGGAGCGGGGAGACCAGCCTCCAGAGGGGAATTTACCTGAGGGTAGACAAATAGCAGAAGTAGATTCAGAAACAGACTCAGTGGGTTCCTGTTATCTACCTGTGCAGCCGGTGACCCAGCTTCAGGTTTCCATGGTAACCCTCCTGTGGGTGTGAAGACAGTCAATCAGTCAGAGACCCCCAGAGCAGGTCCACCAAGTCAGTGCTCTGGCCCCAGCCCCAGAAGACTGCCCTCTCCGCTCGCCCCTGGGGTTCATCAGTCTGTCTAGGGATTTTTTCTTCTTCTTTTACGTAAATCCTCCCATGCCACATCACAGAGGGAAATTCTAGGCTATGAAGATTTCCCTAAAAATGTAGGAATTAAGTTGGTTTTCTGTGTGGCCAGATGCCCAGCGTGTATTGGAACTGGCTGTGCTTGGTGTAAAAGTGAGAGAAAGTGTATCCACCCCTTCACGGCCTGCAGCCCTTCTGATTACGACAGAAACCAGGTAAAGTGACATTTTTGGTATATCAAGGTTTAACCAAAAATAAATGTTGGTAACCGCCCCGCCTGTCCTTTGTGTTTCTTTTAAACTCTGAACTTCCCTCCTATTTGGATGTTGAAGGATGTGCTTCATTTCAGGAACCTTGTCAAGTTGCTGTTGAGAAGCCGGCACCATCCAAGACAGCAGGAGGAGGCGGGTTCGAGGGGAATAAGATGAACAGAACCAACCAGGGCAGGCAGGTCAGGCTCTGTTTTTCTGTTGATAATGGGAAAATCCCCCTTTAAGTGACCATAACAACTACCACTTTGGGTTCCTTTTTTAAAAATTCCCTTTTTTACTTTATACCAAAATTCCCTTTTTTACCTTTGGTTTTAAACCAAGTTTCATTTAATTGGCTCAGTACATCAAAGACTGCACATTCACATAAAAGAAATTAAAATTCTGTAACTGTGAAAAATGTTGTTCTGGGAGGAGTAAAATTTTAAAGGTGACTTTGTGGCTCACTTGGGGAGAGTTAGGAGGAAGTAAAACACACAGCACTGAGGGGATTTCAGTTCGAACCACATATTATGATCGCATTTCTGGGGATTATGTGCAAGGGAGAGCATGCAAAGTAGACACACTAAACACATTCCAATTGCTTTTCTTTACTTTGTAGAGACAATCTAACCAGTAGTTAATAACTCCAAAACAAAGAGTTATTTCTATATAATGTATCTACCTTTCTCTCCACTTCTCAAAAATGGTTATTCTTCATGAAATTTCATTGGAAATTCCTCTTATTCACCAAGATCAACTAATAGACATATTTGAAAGAGAGGAGGTGACAATATAAGCATTTTCAGGCAGATACTGGGGCTGTGCTTCAAGAACAGAGAAGTGCTGACTTCCTTCAGTGGACAGAAGTTAATTGAGCATCTGCTATGTGAAAAACAAAAGGGCAAGTTCTTATTCTCATTAACCTTGGGGTCTAGTAAGAGGAAACAGAACAACTTTTTTTTTTAAAGGCTCAGTTTTCTACTCCAAGACTAATCTGTGGTTTTGATTTATCCAATTGCTGCTCTTTAAGGTCAAGTGCCAATATAAATAAGTAGCACAGTTTTGATCACTACCGAAAAGTTGACAGTAACTTTAGGTAAATTAAGTAACAGGCAACGGGAATGTGAATGAAAATGGATTATGAAGGTAATTAAAAGCATTACAGAAGCTTGGTGTGCCAATATTTCAGTCTTTGAGGTCTTAGTGATTGATGGGCTTGTTAAGTGAGGGACCTTCCTCTTCCCATTGATTTATAAAACTAAGGCATAGTTACAGGAACTGGGATCAAGGAGGCAGCGACTTTTTTTAAAAATTAAACTTTTCTTTGTTGTTTCCGTTGTTTACATTTTGGTGAAATACACATAGAATAAAATCTACCATCTCTACCATCCTTTTATACGTGTACACTGTTGTGTAACCATCACCACCATCCATTGCCAGAACACATTTCATCTTGCAAAACTGAAACTCTATACACATTAAACAATAACTCCCCATTTTGCCTTCTACTCCGACCCTGGCAACCACCATTTCTGTCTCTGAGACAGATTACCCTAGGTACCTTATAAAAGTGGGATCATACAAGATTTGTCTTCTTGCGACTGGCTTGTTTCACTTAACATAGTGTCCTCAAAGTTCATGCATTTTGTAACATGTTCAGAATTTCTTTCCTTCTAAAGACTGAATAGTATTCTATTGTGTGGATAGACCCCATTTTGTTTCTCCATTCATCTGCTGATGGGCATTTGGGTTGCTTCCATCGTTTTGGTATGTTGTTTGTGTTTTTTGTTGTTGTAGGAGTTTGTTATATATTCCAGATATCAATCCCCGACCAGGTATGTGATTTGCAAATATTTTTTCACATTCTATAGGTTGCCTTTTCATTCCTCTGACTATGTCTTTTGCACAGAATTTTTTAATGTAATGATAAAGTCCAGTTTACAGATTTTTATCTTGTTGCCTGTGCTTTGGATATTGTACCCAAGAAATCATTGCCAAATCCAGTTTTATTACACTTTTCCTCCACATTTTCTTTTTATGAGTGTTATAGTTTCAATTCTTAGACTTAATGCTTTGGTCCATTTTGAGTTAATTTTTGTATATGGTATAAGGAAAGGGCCCAGCTCCATTCTTTTGCAGGTGGATATCCAGTTTTCCCAGCACCATTTGTTGAAAAGACTGTTCGTTTCCCACTGAATAATCTTGCCTCCCTGTTGAAATTAATTTGACTAAATATGTGAGGATTTATTTCTGGCTATAATCCATTGGTCTATATGTCTAGCTTTATAACCATAACACACTGTTTTGGTTACTGTAACTTCGTGATAAGTTTTAAAACCAGAAAGTGTGAATCCTTCAACTTTGTTCTTTTTCAAGATCGTTTTAGAAAAAAAATTCAACTGTTTTTGGAGATAATTGTCAATTCACATATAGTTATAAGAAAACAATACAGAGAGATCCCACATATCTTTTGCCCAGTTTCCTCCAATAATAACTAACATCTTGCAAAACTATAGCACAACCTCACAGGTAGGATATTGACAGTGACAACAGTCAAGACAACAAAGCAGCCCTGTCACCCCGTGTTGCCCATATACAGCCATATGCATTTCCCTCCACCCTCCCACTCCCCACCTCTGACCCAGGCAACCACTGATCTGTTCCCGGTTTCTATGATTTTATCATATTATAAATGGAATTGCCCAGATGTACCCTTCTTGGCTAGGCATTTTTAACTCAATGTAATTCTCTGGAAATTTATCTGAGTTCCTTTATGTATCAATAGTTTGGTCCTTTTCATTGTTGAGTAATGTCCAGGCAATGGCTTTTTAAATTTATTTTATTTTAAAGAGGAAAAACTAAAGTCACTGACTCCTGGTTTCTTGTACTGTCTTCCTGTATATGTTGACCTTTGATGCTGTATGGTTAAAATTATTGGGCTCACTAGAGAGCAGGAGGAGGCTGAAGATAAACAAAGCCCAGACCCATCATCAGTGCTTCTCCATGGGTGCTTCTTAGTTTGGGGAGAGGCAGTTTGTTGATACTGAAATGTGCTGTCTTTAAATATATGACTCAGCACAGAATCTCAGTTTTGGTTGATAGAGAACAGAGTTATTTGTCACAGGAAGAATTTCTCATTTTCCATGAAACACTGCTGCCTTTCACTATCGTGTGGAATGGGAAAATTCAGATTTCTGATTTGGGTCCCCATGTTGGCCTGAACACTCTCTTCCCAGCAGAACAGCCATCGAGAGCTTTCCGTCAAGGCATCCTCCCACATCACCTGTCTACTGAGCACTCAGCACGGTGCCAGGCACTGGGAACATGCGACATGCCTGTTGCAGACACAGTCTTAAGCTCATGATGCTGAGCTTGGGTTGGTTCTTCCTACAAGTATTCATGGAGCACCTGTTAGATATCATTTTACTGAGCTCCATGGATGCAATGAGGAGGACACGAATGAATCAGGGACCTCTCTTGCCATCAGGCTCATGAATCTCATACTTGAGTACATAAGTAAGAGTACAAGATAGGAAATGTTAACATGGATGGGGAAAGTACCAGAAAGTATACAAACCCAGAGAGTTTCTCTGTGCCTCAGGCCTTATCTTAGTCATCCCTGTTTATGTAAACCCAGTGCCTGGCAGTGAAAAACACTTCATGGGTGCGGTTCGTTAAGTCTTTGATTGATGGGTAGATTGATTGACAGAGATGGCGTTTCAGCTGACCTTTGAGAGACAAGAAGCATCCAAACGCATGGAGACTAAGGAGTGGGTGTTCTAAGCAGAGGGACTAGTATAAGCAAAGGCATAGTGGGGGTGCCAGAAAATTCTGGGGTACCCCTTCTAGGAAACCCCAAGTGATTCAATTTGGCTGGAGCAGAAGGTTGCAGGAAAATATGGGACATGGGTCTGGAATGCCCCTGGAGCCTGCATCTACAGGGCCTTCCAGCCAGGCCTAGGAGTTTTCACTCTGTTCCTCAAAGGCATTAGAATGCTCCTGAGAGTTATTTCAGTCTTATATGCCCATAGTTCTGATTCATGAAATCTTATTTTTTTTTTAGCATATGAATTTGCTCATCCCAGGACATGATCTTAGGAGATAGGGTTTCTGGTTCAATCCCAGTTTGGGCCTGTTGCCCTTGCACAGATTCATGACCAATGACCCAACCCTGTACTCTGACCTAAGGATAAGTGCTGTCATTTACCAGGGACTGGGTTAAGGAAAAGCATCGCCAACACAGGGAAACGGACTCAAAACCCAGTGTCTGACCTTTGGCTGAGAAGTACTTTCAGAGACGGTTGGCCCTGTCACCCTGCCCCACCCTCTTTTCCTTCCTTTTCTTAACAATCTTCTATCTAGTGCCTCTGCCTGCTGAGAGAAGAGTGGCTGCTCTCTTTCCTGTTCTCAAGGGAGGTTGTGAAGATCTGTGATAATGATGTTGTTCTAATATTTGTTGTTCTTGATGGTAGGCTTATCGCCAAAGTGCAGAAATAAACTATACACAGCCATGTCTCCTCTAGAAGAATTTACATTCAAACTATTCCTTTCTTTCTCTTCCTCCATCACTTTTGAATATGCATTTTAATTCTCATGGGCGACAAGGACCTTGCCTTTGAAAGTGAAATTAACTTTAATATGTACCTTGCTGAGTAGCTCCTGTGGGCGCACCACTGTACTGGGTGCTGTGGGATTCACTGCCAATTGTTCATTCATTCACTCCTACGTTCAAAATACGTTTATTGAACGCCTACTTTGTGCTAGACAGGCAGGCAGAGTGTGCATCCTCATGGAGCTTGCGTTGTAAAACTTGCAATATTTTGGAGGAAGTGAGATTCATTTCAGGCAACAGGTGAATGTGCATAAGAGAAAAGGATGGAAGCAGGAATGTCAGAACGTACTGCACTGAGTAGTGATAGCTGATGCTGGTGGAACCTATGCTGTATCCGCAGCCCCGAGTATCTCTTTGTGTCAGCCTCACGATGGACCAATTTTGCCCGTTTTACAGATCAGGATATTTTACAGAGGGTGGCAGGAAGTAAACGACAGGCAAGAGACTTAAACCAAGGCAGTCTAATGGCAGAGCCCGCAGTTTTGGCCACTACTCTACATTGTACGACCTTAGATGAAAATAAGCAAATGGTAAACCGAGTGGTATTGATGATAAAAATCAACCTGGAAGGGAGGAAACTAATACTAGCTTCTCTTGGCACGCCATGCCTGCCCCATCTGTGCCGCAGACGGGTGGGACAAAGACCTCCAGCCTGGGCAGGCTGTGAGGGGAGCGTGTTAGTATCGAGCCTCCAGAGGAGATGGGTAGGTTGGGGTGTCAGAGTGATGGAGTCAGACCCAGGCAAAGCCGGCATCTTCTCTAACACAGAAGGGAAACGGAGGCCCTTAGGAGAGTGGAGCAGCAAGAGTCTCCTGCCAAAGTGAAACCCTGAGTGGCTGGGTTCAATCCACAACCAGGGGTCCCTGCTGGAGAGGGAGCTGCCCTCCCTGGTCATGGAGTCCTGGTCGGCCAGTCCAATCGGCCAGTCCGGTTCTGAGGTGCCACACCAGGAAGGCTCAGTGACAAAGGGTAGCAGCTTTATGGAGTGGCCTTGGCAGCCCCGCCCTGGGCCATGGCAGCCTCACCTTAGAGTCCCCAGGTCAGAGGAGTGAGCCTTGATCTCTCAGCACGGGGCTGTGGTCCATCACCTTGTCCCTGGAGGTCGCAGGTCTACCTCAGTCGGCATTCTAGCTCTTGCCCATTCCCGGGACCAACTGGAAGTTACGTCTCAAGTTTCTGAGGTCTGTACCAGGGGCCCAAGCAGCAAATGGATAACCTTTTTGATCCATTTAGTTCTCTAATTTTTCTTTGGTGGGATTGTATTTTCCTTCCATCTCTCACCTCCTTTTACACTTTACCATCTCCACTGCTGGTTGCCACTCTTCTCAATCTGTACATTTCATTAATATATTACTTCTGTCCTGCTCAGTCATTAATAAAGACGTTAAATAATTCTGAACCAAATCCTCACCCCTGTAGAGCCCTACAGGAGGCTTTCCTTTAATTAGTTATGCTACCTTTCATCTCACTAAGGTCCTTTGGTTTCAGATTTCCAGCTGGGTTTGAATCCACGTGACTTTCATCCAGTCCTGTTTCAACTAATTTCATGAGTGAAAATCTGAGAGACATTTTACTGAATGTTGATTCAGGTCCAGGCCCACAGAGAGCTTTGCTATATTCAGATTCTTTTTAACAGATTAATAGAGAACAAGTTGGCCTTAATAAACTGAGCCTTCCTAATGTACCTCTTTCCAATATTCTTTTCAATCCTAGCAGTGTCCTCTCCATTAATGTCATGGCAGTTTGAATTGTGTTGACGTCAGACTTCACAAAAGGTACTCTTTCTGTCGGGAGTAATCCTCTTAGACCTTTTCAAAGATGACTATTTCTTAGTGGTGTTCTATTTCCAATAACTTAAACGACTTTGTTTTTAAAAAAAATACAACTACTTGGGTGTTCTGTAATCGCCTAGTTAACCCGTTTCTGATGTGCTTTCTTGTACAAAACAGGGAGTGGAGTGATTGAAGCAACCAGAGCTCATACTATTTTATTACATAATTTAAAGTTGGGCAACCATTTAAAAATGACTCGTAAGTCTTTCAAATGTAACTGACAGGGAGTAGGCTACTCTGCGGTTAATTGCTGGACACCACAGGGCTGTGAGGGTTACACTCTATGGTGCTTTGATTTGATATGTGGAAATCCTTGGACAGAGGATGGGGAGGAATATCCCTGTAGAAATTGTCTTTGTTTCAAGCTAGATTACGTTTTGTTGTTTTGTTTTTTAAATCTTTAATGTTCAGATTATTACAGTTGTTCCTCTTTTTCCCCCTCATAGCTCACCTCCACCCGGTTCCCACCCCACCCTCTGCCCTTATGCCCCCCCCCCCCCCCACTGTCCTCATCCATAGGTGTACGATTTTTGTCCAGTCTCTTCCCGCACCCCCCACATCCCTTCCCACCCCCCGAGAATTGTCAGTCCACTTCCTTTCTATGCCCCTGATTCTATTATATTCACTAGTTTATTCTGTTCATCAGATTTTTTATTCACTTGATTTTTAGATTCACTTGTTGATAGATATGTATTTGTTGTTCATAATTTTTATCTTTACCTTTTTCTTCTTCTTCCTCTTCTTAAAGAATACCTAGATTATGTTTTTAAGTTACCCAAACCCTTCTCTTATGTATAAGCTTGTGGGGCCCACTACTTCATGTCAGATGGTGAATTAACTCTTAATTAAAATACAAAAATCAACCTAAAATAGTAAGTGTGTGGAACAGTTGTGGGGAGATCATTCCTTGCCCTTAGTCTGTACTGGATTTTAAAATCTTTATCAGTAAAAATAGAAAATGTTATATTTCTAAGAATTGTTGCAGTCGTGTAGCACAGCCCTATAGCTACCCAACGTGTGTGTGTGTGTGTGTGTGTGTGTGTGTGTGTGTGTACCTGCACCGTTGATTTAATGAGGTCCAGTTGGTAGCTCTTTGACTCACTTATTAAGATTAGGAGAGGTTCTCCAAGCAAACAAAGGACAACTAATCTGACCCTCGTTGAAAGCAGAGTGGAGGCATCTGCTTCCATGAGATAGTCCAGAGCTGGATTCCATCCTAGACGCCAGTGGAAACTTCTCTAAACAATAAGGTTTTCAAATGAAATCCTTTTGAAGTGGCAGGGCTGTCTCTCCTCGGGGTGGGGAGGGGAATAAAAGTTAAGAAGGCGATGTGGCTGGTCCTTTGATAGTGTTTGTAGAGCCATTTAAGCAACAAAATATAAACCCCTCCAAAACCTCGTGTACATTCGTTATAAGGCTCTTTTGACCCTCTACTCAGAGTAGAGAAGTAGCATTTGCTTGAATAGACATCAACAGTATAAATATAAGAAGCAGAAAGGACCCTGGGACTCATATTTGGCTTGGATGTAAATATGAGTCTACATTGATGTTCACGTAAAACAAAACAAATGCACGGTTTCTCTTGACCCCCTAGGAAGACAGTGGAGTCCTCTAGTGTAGGAGTCAGCAAACTTTTCCACAGAGAGCCAGACAATAAATATTTTAGGCTTTGTGAGCTATGAGGTCTCTGTTGTAACACTTAAAATCTGCCACTGTGGTGTGAAAGTAGCCACAGATGCCCTGGCCAGTGTGATTCGGTGGTTAGAGTGCCAGCCCGAAAGATTGTGAATTCAATTACGAGTAAAAGGCACGTACCTGGGTTGCAAGTTTGATCCTAGCCCCTGTGTGGCAGGCAACCAATATGTCTCTCTCTCTCTCTCTTCCTCCCCCTCCCTCCCTGCCTTCCACTTTCTAAAAACCAATGGAAAAACACAGGCAAAAAGAAAGTGCACAAATGAGTGGGTGTGCCTATGTTCCAAAAACACTTTCTTTATGGACACCGAAATTTCAATTTCATGTATTGTCACATATCATGTATTATTACTATTTCTTTTTGACAAATTTTCATGGGCCATAAAGAAACAAGCCATAGGGTGGATTTGGCTGCTACAGACAAATCCAGTAGTTTGCCAGCTCCTGACCTAGTACACACATTATGTGCCCCCACAGCACCTAGCGCTATTGTAGGGACGCTGTAGGTGTTTGGTAAATACTTCTTCACTTAGCTGTCACGATGTCAGAGCAAAGAGTAAGCCTTTTGCTATACAACACACACTTGACATTTGCAAGGGATTTATCTTTAAGTCTCTGCTAATCCCTCCATTCCAAGGACCACTCTTGCAGATAATTTCCCCCATAAAATGCACTCAAGTATAACAGAATAATTAAAGTGACCCTTTCAGGCCCTCCATGATTCTATAAATATGGGGCTAAAGTCCTTTACCAGGCGATTAAAATAAACTCTGCCACCGAAATCAATTCTCTGTCACATTACATCATGGCTGTAATGACATTAACGATGGATTTACCTCAATCGGAAAAACCAATCCATAGTGATGATGAGTGATGGTGATGGCTCTACCATATAGCACCTGTGTTTGCCAAGTGGCAGAATGATCAAGCACCCCTTTCAGTGGGATGGGCAGGCCCTGCAGCCCAGCAAGGCCATCCTGGTGAGTGTCACACACACAAAGGAGCCGAGAATACTAGGCTGCTTCAAGAAGCAGATGATAGGCAGGTATGGGATGTGACTGAACCTTTCCCAGCAAAGGAAAGCCTTCCTCCTAAACTTCATCCTCCAAGTGGATACACTCGGTGTTTAGGCCTTGACCAAATTCTACATGATTGTGCATTTCTGGACCTACAGTTTGTTTTCAGATATCAAGAGTGTGAGTCACTCATGCTAAAGATCTGTTGTACTTTATATTGGCCAGAATCTTAGAACCTTCTGTCCAGTTTTAGTCACCACATTATAGGAGAATACAGACTTGCCGGTAATGCTCTACAGAAGCACCACAATGATAGGTGGCAGCATCTATAGGAGAAAAGTAAGAAATCGGGATTGTTTTAGCTTTGAAAAGGAAAATGATTCTTGCCATCAAAAAGGTCTTTTTTAAATTTATTTTTTAATATATTTTTATTGATTTCAGAGAGGAAGGGAGAGGTAGAGAGAGATAGAAACATCAATGGTAAGAGAGAATCATTGGTCGGCTGCCTCCTGCATGCCCCCTAATGGGGATGGAACCCACAATTGAACCCTTCACTCTATCCACTGAGCCAAACCAGCTAGGGCTTTTTTTTTTTTTTTTAAGGGAATTTGATTAGATGTTGAAAATGAAGAAGTAAGGTGCATAATATAGGGCCAGGTATCAGGTTTCCAAGGGAAACTTACTTGATGAAGAAAGGCCTGATAAAGCTTGCAATGAGTACCAAGGAGGAAATGGTGGCATCTGCAAACTGTGGAGAAGCAATGGTTGGCCACATGGGTTAGGCATCCAACTACTTGATATTAGGTGACTGACCAGGTTTCTCCCTACAGTATACTCCTTGATTCAAATAGCCTATCTGAAAAAAACAAAACAAAACAGGAACTGCTTCCTTGGGAATTAAAGTTATCCAAAATGACATTTATTCTAACTAATGATAAGTCTGTTGTTGGCCCATGAGCAGTGGACTCCTTGTCTCTTTCTTCATTTTGTTACATTGTGAGCCTCCAGGGGCTGGACGGCGGCTAGCATTTTTGAGACTCTCATGCTATTTCACTCTTCAGACAGAATGTCAGGCTCTTCAACTATATTTTCAACTGTCTTGTGAGACAAAGACTAATTGGTTTGACCTCATGCTGTCGCGTGTTGAGAGACATGAATCTTCAGCGCTCTTCCTTGAATTCATTGATTTCATTAAACACTGTCTGCTTGTGTTTGCAAAATGTTGTAATTTCCCAGTGATTTCTTCGAACTGCAGCGCATAAACAGATTTTTTTTGGAGCAATGCCATTTCTTAGCTTTGATCTTGTGTTTTAATCTTTTATTTCCAATAGGTCTTCTCTGTTAAGTCCATTGAGCCACAGAAAATATCAACCTTAGGGAAAAGTAACGTGATAGTCACAGGAGCAAACTTCACGCGGGCGTCTGATAACATCGTCATGATCCTCAAAGGAACCAGTACTTGTGATAAGGATGTGTGAGTTCAAATACTAGTAATTTTTTCTCAATAATGTGGTGAAATGCTAAAACTTATGCCAAATATAATCATTATGTAGTCAAATTATTTCCATGTGCCAGAGTGGACCAATTACTCTGAATATTTGATATACTATATTTTTAATAGTAAAATCATTTATATACTACATTTGAAGTTCATTGTGAAAGAATCTGTCTCACATTACCCCCCAAAATCTCAGTACACAACAGTTTCAGGATGTTGTCTGTTTTGGGTCTTGATTTGTTTTCATTAAACAAAACCAAGTATTTTGAATATCAAATATCATTTTGAAGATGATCCACTTAGAAAAAACAGTCAAGTACCTCATATTTTTTAAAAATGTATCTTTATTGATTTCAGAGAGGAAGGGAGAGGGAGAGAGAGATAGAAACATCAATGATGAGAGAGAATCATTGATTGGCTGCCTCCTGTATGCCCCCTACTCGGGATTGAGCCCAAAACCTGGGCATGTGCCCTGACCCGGAATCAAACCGTGATCTCCTGGTTCAGAGTCAATGCTCAACTACTGAGCCATACCAACTGAGCGAGTACCTCTGATTTTAATGGGAAAATAATAGCAACTCTTCAGTAGATGGCCCAAAGTTAAATGAAGAAATTTTCTGATCCATTTTATTCTTTATAGCCTTCTTTTTATTGGAATGATTTCAGGCCCAAATAATAACTAAATAGAATGTAAATTAGTATTTAAAAAAAGAAGAAACAAATACCCCAACCAAAAAAATAACTGGTCAGTGTACCACTTGACATCATTATTTCTATGACTTCTTTTCTCCTAATTCATCCTTTCAAAGAAACTTTTGAGAGAAAACATTTCACTGTCTCACTGACAGTGTTGTACCAATGCTGCCACCCCTCCCCCCCGCAAAAAAGATATGTGATAATAGCATGATAGATAATTTGAGTTTTGTGCTTGTTAGCTTTTATAAATCTGGGCTAATTTGAAATAAGACGTTGCCATCTACATGAAGTATAATACTGAGCTTGTCCCCGTCATGGGAATGCATTGACGGCAATCTGCTGAAGCGTGGTGTTTTGGTTTTTAACTACTAAAACAGATTTGTACAGCGTTTCAATCTGCCACACTTATTTACTGATTTTCTGTTTTAATTCATTTGCCACATATAGCTGCCATCCCCTTCCCCTCCTAGTAGTAAATTTGGGATGTCTGTCACCTTCTGGGGAAAGCTGCTCACCCATGGCTTTCCTCTGTTCTGCTACTTACTGGAATTATCCAGCTCAGATTAGTGGCTGTATCTGCACGACATACGTATTTTTGTGCCATTTATCCTGGCTAAACACCTGATTGCAAAAGCCTGTCATTTTGTATAACGAAATCTGAAGTTAGACACCTGTGTGTTCCCTGGGAAGTAAGTCGTTTTTCAGAGCTTCACCCTGTTCCGGACCCTTTATGCTCTCATTTCAATTCTGAATGTGTCTTGAGATACTGCAGTTATTAAATTCGATGAGTAAGAGACCTTTCTGCATGTAGCATTTCGCTAACCACATTTGTGTGGTGAACCCAAGTTCACGAGCAGTAAACATAATGCCCAGTTAATCCTGCATCTGAATTCGTGCTGTAATCCCAAACTCTTTCAATATAGTATTTTTTAAAGCCTAATTACTCTAAAAGAGAAAAATAGGAGAATGGTAGTGGAATGACCCACATTTCCACCTCTTTCCTTCTAAAATTTATAAACAAGTTTGAATTTCAATTACCAGTTATTTTGTGAAGAGTTTCCAAGAGCTAGAATGAAAATCTGAGGAGGCATAAGTACAAACTGACCCGTGTGCTTTTTGATTTTGCCTTACTGTTTGAATCTATTATTACAACTTAAAGGGTCTGTGTGTGAAAGTTAATTATCATGCACATGTCCTTTGTAATAATAAATTCTCCTGTAGCGTAATTACACTGAGTACTGTCCAGACACAACCCAGTCCTAATGATAGTGCCTTAGATGCCTACTGCAGACACGATGCACCGAGGAGGCTGCAGGTTCCAGGGGGCATGTTGTAGAAGGCTCTGCTTTGACTCCTGAAGGGTGGCAAGGGCACACCCTGCAGGTGTCAGGCGCACCAGGGGAGTCCCAGCTCATTTCCAGTCTGGAGCAAGTTGCTAGGCAGTTTGGCTCCGATGGCTGATGGATTCTGCGCCCCTGGGCCTCCGCGTGGACTTCAGTCCTGGGCTCAGTGCTCTTCGTACAGCAGAATTTCCCTCTCTGCCCGGGGTTGGGTTCTACCCTCCCGGAGCTCAACTGGAACTTCTCTCTTTTTTTTTAAGCTTTTCATTATGGACATTTCCAAACATACACAAGAGAGAAGAGTGTATGAACTTCTCTGGACCTCTCCACCAGCTTCAGAACTTATCAACATTTGCCAATCTTGCTTCATCCACCTCCTCCACATTTTTTGGAGGGAAAGGAAGAATTGCAGTCAGAGTTTTTCGAAGCATATCCCAGACACCATATCCTTTCACTCATAAATACTTCAGTATGTCTCTCTAACAGATAAGGATAGTGCCATGATTGTACTCAACAAAATTAACAGTAATTCCTTAATATAATTTAATACCCAGTCCATGATCCACTTTCTATTGGCTGCTTCTTCCCTCACTTCCAAGAAAAATGCAAATAGAAACATAAAAATGAACAAAGAGCCCTGGCCAGCATTGCTCAGTGGTTAAAGTGTCCGCCTGTGCACCAAAGGGCTGCAGGTTCAATTCCTGGTCAAGGGCACATACCTTAGTTGCGGGTTTGCTCCCTTCCCTCCCCACGCCCCCACTGTCGAGGCATATGCAGGAGGCAACCAATCAATGTGTCTCTCTCACACTGGTGTTTCTCTCTCTCTCCCTCTCTCTCTCTCTGTCTCTCTATCTCTCCCTCTGCCTCCCTCCCCCACCCCCCACTTCCATCCTTTCCACTGTCTCTGAAAAAGCAATGGAAAAAAATATCCTCAGGTGAGGATTCACAAAACAAAAACATTCACAAAAGAAAGAGGAACCCTGCCTGGGATAATACCCCAACAGGACAAGTGGCCCTGATTAGTCAGCAGTTGTCTGCTGGTCATAAACTGTTGTTGGTAAGCAGCTGGGCTGTCTGTTTCATATGAGTTCTGTTTCTACCCCTTCCTAGAGTACGGGTGAGCCACGTGCTAAACGACACCCACATGAAATTCTCCCTGCCATCAAGCCGGAAAGAGATGAAGGATGTGTGTATCCAGTTCGACGGCGGGAACTGTTCTTCTGTGGGGTCCTTGTCTTACATTGCTCTGCCGCGCTGTTCCCTCATCTATCCTGCTACCACCTGGACCAGGTATTTTCTAGAGTCAGATTTTTCTCTCGTGGTGGTTAAAAAGGTCAGGTGCATGAAGTTCATGGGTTTCACTCAATGTCATATAGGAATCACCTGCTACAGACACGTAACCCTCTTCACTCTGTCTCACTTCTACCATGACACAAAGCTTTTTCCTTCTTACATCCTTTGTTTTAAAACCTTTAGAATAAGCTGTTTTGAATAATTGGAGGAAGTATTGGGAGCTGTCCAAATCAAAAGCAGTATCTAATTTCAAGGATTTTTCCCTAAATGAGAGATGGAAATTCTGAAATAAACCTTTCCAGATGAGTCCAAAGAAAAAGATTATTTCCCTAGTTGAATTTAAATTCACATTCAGATTTTTGGAAAATAACCCTAAAATAGTTTCTTCACCTAACACAGCATGAAGCTTATTTTCAAAGTACTGTCTAGGTGAAACTACAGATGCAGCTTTAAAAAGTAAAAAGAAAATCACTTTGAATATTCTTATTTAAGATTAAGCGAGAGGTGGACACACTCGGCTGCTAGGGCTTCCATAGCAAAGTACCACAAACTGGGCGGCTTCAATAACAGATATTTATGTCATCAAACTTCTGGAGGCTGGTCGTCCAAGATCAAGGTGCTGTCGGGGTTGGTTTCTTCTGAGGCCTCTCTACGTGGCTCATAGATGGCCTTCTCCTCCCTGTGTCCTCACATGGTCTCCCCCCTGTGCCTGTCTATGTCCTAACCTCCTCTTTTTATAAGAACACTAGTCAGACTGGATTTGGGCCTACCCCAATGGCCTCCTTTAACCTTAATGACCTAGTTAAAGACCCTGTCTCCAAAAGTAGTCACATTCTGAGGTACTAGGGAGTAGGACTTCAGTAGTTCCACCCATAACAGTGGCATGAGGAAAACTGACATTTTCAAACCAAGGCCCAAGCATGACAGTCCCTGCTCTGGGTCTAATTCCTTCCTATGAATAAAAGCGCACATTAACATGGCACTCCCCACATGCCTGCTGTGGTATAGCTATTGACTCAGTTAATGCTCACAGGCGGAAAGGCTCTACTCTGAGTGGCCCCTTTTGCAGATGAGGAAACTGAGGCATGGAGTGTTCAAATGACTTGCCCAGGCTCCCGGGGTGCTGTGCTCTAAGACACCAGTGTTCTGCTTTGCCATAAAATAAGAGGCTTCTTGCTGTCCAGTCACCTATGACATTCTGAGCCTGTGTCTCTCGGTGACTCCTGGGCAAGAACACGGCTCTGCAGTCCGGCCATGGGCCATGCTTGGCTTGGTTTCCAGTAATGGCGACAGGCTGGCATGAGGCCAGCTGGGCCCTTTCTCCTTGTGGCGGGAAGGTTCAGGGCTCGATGTCTTTCTTCTGCCCTACACAAATTAGCCTGCTCGTGCCCACGTCCTGGTCTTGTCGTCATGGGCCCAGCTGACATACCAGGCTCCTGTCCCCTGGAATGAGTGTCTAGTGACCTACATGAACGAGGGTGTGAGGGCAGCCAGAGCTGTGAACAGCTGTTTATTTCACATCTAATGACCACTTTGCTTATATGCGATTATGTGCTAAGAATATATGAACTCATTAGGCTTGGTTTTGGAGAGATAGAATGTAGCTGTTATTTATATGGTTTGCTGTCACTTATAATTTTACCTTGTCCAAAGTGTTTTCTGTCTCCCTAAATAAATATAATTGGTAGGTAGGGAGTTTGATTTTGAAAATTGTTAGACTGAAGAATCTTCATATAGATTAAGCAGCAATCAAACAACATTCTGTTCAGTGAAACCTTTGCAAGATACAGCTGATGATCTGATTATATGTGGCAACATGACACAACAAACTCAAAATTCCATGAAAGGATTTGGGCATTTCCTACAAATTATAATAGGATCTGACATGATTTTTTATATGTATGTATCTTAAAAATTATGATTTTGTAGCCAGTATCATTAAAAAGACTTCTAAAATGTGTCCTGCATTTGAAATTAAGATTTGTTCATTTGCTCTCAAACCTGAGTTTCATGGTAAGTGTGAATAAATTGGTAGCTTTGTTCACAAACGCAAAGGCCTGTTTACTATGAAACTCTTATTGTTGCTTTGTTTCTTGCAGTGGTGGTCAAAATATAACCATCATGGGCAGAAATTTTGATGTAATTGACAACTTAATCATTTCACATGAGTTAAAAGGAAACATAAACGTAAGTCTTCGGCTGCTTTGTAATAGTTATTTTCAAGGATGATTTTGTTATAACACCAAAATATGTTGGGGGATATGGTTTATTTCTGTGCCTTGTGACATTATATGCTCGTACCTGTTGTGTGATATATACCATCTGTGCTGTAACGGAAATAATAAGACCTTATACCTGTGTTGAGTATCTCAAGCTGAGGCACAGAGGAAAGGAATGAACTTGGTATGACAGGACCTGCCATTTCCTCCGTGTATGATTTGTGGCGAGTCACTAATGAGGCAATGTTTATGATATGTGTGAAAACGCTGTGTGAGTGGTGAAGGTGTGATGTAAAGAAAAATGGCATTCCTGTGGCTGTGGCAAGCAGGGGGTGTTCCATCGTACCGAGAGCTGTGGTTCAGCGGGTCAGTGACCTCTAAAGTCCCAGAGGTCATATCACAGGCTTCTTCTCTTGCCATTGTCTCTTTGACCTGACCTGGTCCTTTCCTTCTGACCTCGCTTCCTCTTGCCTTTCATCTCTCCACACAGCGGTCTGGTGTCTACCCTTCACTCAGTTCTTACACCAACAGAAATCACACATGGGCCTCATCACAAGAAATGATGGGTTTCAGATACAGGTTGGGGTTTCTGAGTGCAGGTCTAAACTCCTCCCGGATGCTCTCCTCACCCTCTCTTCCCTTTCTGTCCCACTTTAATGAAATGCAACAGCTGCAGCCTCGCTGGGGCCCAGCCTGACCACTTCCTGACCACGTGAGCGCTCACAAGCCTGGCCCCAGTGTGGGTTCAGGCTACAGGAGGCCTTCCTAAGTCATCCTTACGGCCTTGTCACACACATGACCGCCTGCTGACGTACTTCAGAGCCAGTTCCAAGCCTCACGTTGTATCTGATTCCAGACCATGTCCCCATGATGTGATCACATCCCATTGAGTTGTTTGCATAGATTGACCCTATAACCAGAGGCATGGCCTGAATGTGTGAGTGGACTTGCTCTCCCTCCAGCACTGTTCCTAGATCAAGTAGAACTAATTGTGCATCTACTGTGGGCAAAACATTTTGATGGGTGCAGGGGAAAAAATAAATAAGATGGTCACGTTGCTTTCAGGGAGGGAAATAGCCGATCCCCACTGGCATTGAAATTGAAAGCATGGGGTGTCCTCAAATTCTAGGCCTCTGCTTCCCGACCCGCTCAGAAACCCCATAAGTCCGAGAGGGCTATGTGTTTCCACATGAGGGGGATTAAGTGGGGAGGGGTTAAGAATATCTGCAAGTGGAGCAGGCTGGGTAGGACTGGATAGGTGGGGACGGGAAGGCCAGTTCAGGTGCAGAGGACGAGGACAGGTCACTCCCAGGCCTGTGGTGGGAATGTCAGCTGGCACCCAGGGGGCGGGTTGGGAATGAGCGAGGGGGCTGGCTGGAAAGCTGCCTCGCTGTCAGACAGATTTTGCCCTCAATTCTTGAGGCAGGGGGAGAATTGGAGGTCGTTGAGCAGGGAGTGGCGTGAGTATAGGTGCCTTTATGATTGGCAATGGTGCGTGGGAGAGGTGGTGATGGGCAAAAGGCCAGGAGACCGATGAGAGTGCTCATGCCAAGTGCAGGTGTGTTTGAGACGTGACCGGGTCCGGTGACTCCGCTGTCCATTGGGCTGATCTCAAGGGGGCAAGTCTGGACTGCCAGGCCGAGTGAGGAGCTGGAGATGGTTGTCCTCTTCGCAAAGCTGCCGTGACAGGGGGAATGGGCACAGCATCATGGGAGTGAGCGCACGGAAGAAGCAGAGAAGAGCACCTGGGGTGGAGCCTTGCAGAGTAGCTCCATTTTAGGAGTGAAAGCAAATAAGATGGCCAGTGAGGTTGGCCAAGCAGTTGCTTGGAAACTAAAAAAAAAGCATTTTCGATAGTGGCAGCTGATAACTGGTATGGAAATTGAGAGAGTTGAGGATAATGAGGTTAGGGTGGCCCCATCACCGATCATCTTCCTAGAAGACACCTCTAATAGGAAGCCGGCCTGCTGGGGTTGCAGCTGCTGCGTAGGCAGGGCAGCAGGTCGGTGGTTTTTACTGCCGCGCCAGAATGTGAGCCGGAGCCCGCGTTGGAAAGGTGTGAAGGGAGAAGGAGGTTTTGCTTGTCCGCATCTCAGCCCTTTGCATCAGATTTTCCCACCTCTGGCCTCTTCCTGCCTCCTTGGTGTATGCCAGTATTAGAGAGTAAATAAAAAGAGGAAACCGCCCCCCCCCCCACCCCCACCACCTGACTAATTCCTTTCCACACATGTTATTGCTCTTCTGTAAAACATTCGTCAGCCTCTCTTTCCCAGCAGCTTCCTCTGCCCCTCTCTCTGCGCCTGAAAATGCCAATATTTATGTGTTAGTTTTTATACATAAACCTGTGAAGTGGGGCACCCGTTCTGCATTGTTTCCAGCCTCGTGCTCTTCTTTCCAGGGGAATGCATTGTCCCTGTAGCTTGTGTTCCCCTATTTTCCATCGGGCCTGCAGAGCCTTTCTTCCCTGTGGTTAGTGGTTTCTGCTGGAGCTGCAGGAGGTTCCCGACATGGCTCAGCCAGCTTGGGCCTCATGGGGGTTCCTGTCCTCTTTCCGGGGGTTTCCCAGGACCCAAGCAAAGGACACACAGGCCCACTGGTGCCAAGTCTTCTGCTTTCTCAAGCCTACTTCTCTCTGCGTACCAGTTTTTTCCCCACAGCATCCCCTGCCTGCTTTCATTGTCATCAATATTAATAATAACAATAGCTAGGCACTATTCTGAGCGTTTTTGTGTGGATAATCTCATGTAACGTAGCCCTCATTTAACTTAATGACCCCTCATCTCACTCACTTTGATGTAGGGTTAATTCAGCTCTGCAAGGTAGGTGGTATTGCTGTCCCATTTGGCAGATGAGAAAACAAGCAAAGAAGTTCAGTTGCCTGGGTCACTTGGTTCTTAAATCCCAGAGCTGGGACCCATTGACGACGTTGTGAAATGCCCTTTGCTTCTCCCTCAGGTCTCTGAACAGTGTGTGGCGACTTACTGCAGTTTCTTGGCACCCAGTTTAAAGAGTTCAAAAGTGCGTACAAATGTGACTGTGAAGCTGAAAGTTCAGGAGACCTACTTGGATTGTGGAAGCTTGCAGTACCTCGAGGACCCCAGGTTTACAGGGTATCGGGTTGACCCCGAGGTGGACACAGAATTGGAAGTAAAAATTCTGGTATGTTTCTCTTGTTCCGTGTGGGCTGTGCCCCCCTCAACTGGAAAGGTATGCTGTGTTTGTGAGTTTCCACATGCACCCTGATTTCTTCATCTTCGCTTTGTTCTTCACAGAAAGAAAATGACAACTTCAACATTTCCAAGAAAGACATTGAAATTACTCTCTTCCATGGGGAAAATAAGCAGTTAAATTGCAGCTTTGAAAACATTACTCGAAATCAAGATCTCACCACCATCCTCTGCAAAATTAAAGGCATCAGAGCTGCAAGCAGCATTGCCTCCTCATCCAAGAAAGTTCACGTAGGTCACCTGACCGCCCTGCATGCTGCCTTATTTGGGGAAACTCCTTGGCTGAACCAGAATGGAATCTTTCTTGATTCTTCAGATCTTCACTTTAAATAGAAGATGAACAAAGCTGGTATTGCAAGCCCCGGCATAGTCCCTCCGAAATAGCTGCCAGAACTCTTCCCCGTGCCTATTTGAATGTCGGAGCGGTGAACACACCATTGTCTACACTGCTAATGAGTCTTGATAGCTTTTGTTCTAGCCATACGTTGAGACTGTAGCATCTGCAAACAGAATCTCCACACCCCTTGACGGATGAGCTGTCATTCTTTTCCCAAATGCAGAGATGACAGTCTCAGCAGAACCCCAGAGTGGGGGCCTTTCTAGCCCACTCAGAGGAGCATTCAGGTCTCATGGAGGCCAGATCCTGTCTGGGTGGTGGCTGCTTCCTCCACCATGAAGTCATACTCGCTATGATTAATCTTTTCCCAGCCATGTTTGAGGGCCCCATCCCTGATATATTTATGTCCCCCAATAAAGATGTGAGGCCATGGGGAAGGGAAACATATTAGAAGTCTCCCTTTATAGTGTTTATGCCATATGAGGCTCTGCACAGTCTATAACAGGAAAAAAATGCTTTATGACCTATAGTCATAAATAATTGGATAAAGGACAGGAAAAAAAGAACTTCAGACTGGAAGGCAAAACAAAAATATGTTCATGTCCCAGCTGCACCAGCTAATAGCCGTGTGGCCTTAGATGAGTCACTTAGCTTTGCCGGGCCTCCCTTTGTCATCTGTTGGGTGGTAACGATGGTAATAATCATCATCAAATCAATAACAACTGCTAAACTCACTAGTGCTCCCCTATGTCCAGTTAGCTGAGAAGAGCAAATGCTAGCATTCTCCATTATTCATGAAATAGTTCCTGAGTGCCACACTGTGCTGGGGACAGCAGAGGAGACGAGACAAAAGCACTCTCCTTTATGGAGGTTACCTAAAGAGATACAGAGCAAAGAAAAGAAAATTGTGTTAGATGGCCTGGCTGGGTGGTTGAGTGTCGTCCTGTACACCAAAAGGTCAGGGCACATACCTGGGTTGCGGGTTTGATTCTCTTCTTTCCTCCTCCTCCTCCTCCTCCTCCTCCTTCTCCTTCTCCTCCTTCTTCTTCCCTCCTTCCTCAATTTAAAATATTTTTTAAAAAGTGTTAGATGCTGGTAATTATTATGGAGAAAGATGAAGCAGGGAGGGGACTAGGAACATGAGGGCAGTGCCTCCAGTTCTTGATGGTGGGAAGAAAAGATCTCCCTATAAAGATGCCATTTGAGTAAGGAGCTCAAGGAGGAGAGGAATGAGCCGTGGGCTACCTGCAGTAGAGTGAGCGAGATGAAGGGAGCTAGAGGTTGCAAAAGGCCCTCAGTTGGGAGCCTGCCTGGTACATTTGAGGAGGAACAAGAAGGCCAGTGGGGCTAGAGTGGAGGGAGCAAGGGGAATGTTCTGAGGGAGCTGGCGAGTGAATGGTGGGAGCCAAGAGAGCTGACACTATAGGGCTTTAAGCAGGAGTGCCATGAGCTGACTTACTTAAATTATAGAGCACAGGTAGTCATGACGATGCTATAGTTTAAAGACGAAGAACGTGAGGATGGGATGGTTGATAACTATCTCACGCTCCTGCAGCTGGTAAGGAGAGCAGGGGACAAGGCTGGGTCTTAGGACCTGGGTTCTCTTTTGGGGTCCAGAATCTGTGCTCTGGCACTTTGCTCAGATGCTTCCAGAGGGGCTGCCCTGGCTCCAGGGGTAGAAATGTGCCTGAATACGTGTGTGTGTGTGTGTGTGTGTGTGTGTGTGTGTGTTGATGCAAAACTAAGGCTTGATAGTGAGTTTTTTCCTCTAAAAGTTGTACAGAATTTTTATAACCAAAAACTAAAACTGGTAAAAGCCCTCAGGGATCATCTAGGAAGAATTGCCAAACTGGGTTTTGCTTCATTTAAAATAGGCCTGCCCAGAAAATGAAAGATGTAGAAAATATAATAGTCTGTTGTTTCCTTGGTCAAAGGGTAAGGGACTTCTCACCTTCAAGTTTTCACCTCTTTAAACCCCCAGCGCAAAAAGGACCTGTGATCTCACCTCGCCCGCCCTTCACTTTGTTTGTGGAGATTGTTTATGCTCCTTAAGGTAGAGTGGGCTTAGTTGACACGATGCTTTTGGCTTCCTTGGTATCTGCAGATCTAAAATCTCCAGGTCTAACCTAGGACACCTCCAATGATATATCTAGAAACCAAGGCACAGAGAATGTTCTCCATTGGCTCAAGGTCACAGAGCTAATCTGTTCCAGAATGGGACTTGAACTCAGATATCTCACTCAGCTTCTATCTCTTTCTGTATCTTGGGGAAAACCACGTGGGGGGAGAAAATTGGTACCAAACTCCATTGGGTCTGACGACTCTCCTTGTTCCATTAGGTCAAACTGGGAAACTTGGAG
Organism: Myotis yumanensis; assembly: GCF_028538775.1. NCBI lineage: Eukaryota > Metazoa > Chordata > Mammalia > Chiroptera > Vespertilionidae > Myotis > Myotis yumanensis. The sequence goes on along the minus strand of NW_027223754.1, from coordinate 124,851,922 downwards.
CTTGATGTCGAGAAGGAATCAGTTGCTTCCCCTCTGTACTTTCTGATTGGCCTTCCCATCTTGCTCGTCATCGTCATCTTTGGTAAGTGCCCGTTTAATTTTTTCAGAAAAATTATTCCCTGGGGCCTCTCTCCAGGCCTGCTTCAGCTTCCAGGGGCTGTTTGCTTCAGTTTAGTTAATGCACGAAAACCCAAATCACACTTCCGGACGGGAATAACAGCTTCATGTTGAGGGTTTCATGTTTAGGGTGCTTTACAGTTCTTGTAGAGAGAGACAGAGACTGTGTAGCATCGAAGAGGGGGAATTTATAAAAAGAAAAACCCCTGTGAAGGGGCGCTCTGAAGAAGAGGATGCCAAAATGCAACAGAAAACAAAACATCCACTCATCTTAAAAATGAAAACTAAATCAAATAACCTTTGCTTGTAACCAAAGATCCCAGTTGGCTGAAAGGTAATGAAACAAACCAAGTTTCTCCACAGCCACAGGCCACTTATATTGCTCCTCTGTTTTTTTCCTTAATGTTTCTAAACGTCCCTGGAGAAATAAAGTTGAGCCGCAAATATAGAAAGAAACCACAGATCCACAGTGAGCTGCATAAGCCGAACTTGCAAAGATCACACGGTGGTCTACAGTGAAACACCGTGTCTGGATATTGCTTCTTTCTCCACTTCATCTTGCTTCTATCTGTGCTGTGCAGGCAGCAAACCGAACAGGTTTAACACTGGGTTCATTCCCTGCTCTGCCATTTACTGGCTGTATGACCTTAGGTCAGCTCCTTAGCATCTCTGTTTCCGGTTGCCTTACAGTCAAAGGGCCTACCTTATTGTGATATGGAGAGGATTAAAAGAAGTAACTCACAGAAAGCATTGAGACCATTTAGGGGAAAAAAAGAATATTCGTCAATTGTCATTATTTTATTCTAGAAAGTTTTTCTTCTTTTAATAGAAGTTTCATAATAAAAAAGACCTTGCTACCAGTAGATGGGAGTGAGACTGGAGGAAACAAAATTAAATACAGTGGGGCCTTGACTTACGAGTGTCCCGACTAACAAGTTTTTTGAGATACCAGCTGTCTCTCCACTGATTTTTTGCATTGAGGTGACAGAGTAATTTGAGTTAACGAGGTCCTTAACAAGCTTGGTCTGGGAATGAATTAAACTCGTAATTCAAGGCCCCACTGTACAGTTTCTCCCTGGACCACCCTGCAGAGTCAGCAGTCTTCATGGTAGCATGCATTGTACCTCTTCAAGGAAGGGCGGGGCATGCAGTAATTCCCTAGTTGAACGCGGAACACGTTCTTCCCAGGAGCATTACTCAGGACTTCTGTTCCCCAGGCTGCACTCTGGGCAGCACTGCTCACTGCGTGTAAAGGGAGCTAGTGGGCCACAGCCACTGAGCAGTGAGCTTTTCGTGGCTGTGATCGCCAACGGAAGCCACAGGGGGATGTTCTGTGGGCGGCAGGCGAGGCCAGGTGTGTGAGTGCTTTCACTCGGGATGTGATTGAGGACTGAAGAGCAGACTCTCTGCAGCTGCGAGGACAGGGCCTCCGTGGAAACCTGGGAAGAGAGATGAGGGTTGAAAGGACTTTGCAGATACCAAGGAAGCCAAAAGCATCGTGCCAGCTTAAGCCCACTTTACCTTAAAGAGCATAAGCAATCTCTACAAGCAAAGCGAAGGGTGGGGAAAGGTGAGATCAGGGGTTCCTAGTAGGCCGCAACGTGGACGTGAATTTAGAATGAAACTTACCTACGGCGGCTTAGATGCAGCTGGTCCTCAGAATGGAGCCCAGCATTTAGAGTTTATAAGTCATCTTACTCGTGGCCAGCCCCGGACAGGACTTTAGTAAGCTACCATGCCCAATTCTGGATTCCAGATACGACATAGGGGTAGACAACTTGGGAAGAGCCTAAAAAATACCTGAAACGATCATCGACAAGGCAAAAGAGGGTCCCTGTGAGAGGAGTTCATTCCCTGAGGCCAGTTAGTCATACACATAAATCTTCCCCTCGCTGGGCTGAGGACCACCCACGACAAAGGACCAGGCCTGACCTCATCTTCTCTAGCCCCAGAGACGGCACAGTTATAAGCAACAGAACAGATACTCAATAAACACAAGGTAAATGGATGCAGAGATGGATGAGTGGACGTGTGAGGGAGCAAGTGTCTGGAAGGAGACATTAGCAACTATTAACAGAAAACCTTAGAAAGGCAATGCCTATGTTAAGTGGAAGTATGAAGTGCCACATTAGTTGTGGAGAAGAGTTCTTTTTTCTTCTTCTAAGAACACAAGAGGAAACAGACTTAAAATGAAAAGCAGCTCAGAGCTAGAGCTCACAGACTAAGTGGCTACAGGGACCAGGAACATAGATGAGCTAAGTGACCTGAGCAGAGCAGTAGAGCGTAGTGGACACTGTGGCAAAAACCCTCTGAACATATGCCCTCTCTCAAGTTGTAGCGGCTACTCGGCTCTAGCAAACTGATGTTGTGGGGAAATTGGGTTCCAATGATCCAGATCTTTCAAATTTTCAAGAGATTTTAAAAAATGGTAATCATCTGATTTAAAAATAATGTACATCAAAAATTTTTTTAAACGCTGTGTGGGGCCAAACAAAGCACATCCGTTAGCCAGATTCAGCCAGTAGGCAACCACCGTGGGATCGCCATGCTTGAATGAGCCTTGCAACATTTTAATAGTGTGTAGATCTCACTTGTAAAATACAGTTCTGCTAGGAAAAGCAGGGCTGGGGGGGTTGGGGGGGCTTGGCGGGGTTGGATGGCAGCATGAGATGACACAGTCCTGGGAGTCCAAAATCCCAGAAGAAGTCTGGGGAATAATGTAAGTAGGACATTTGTCATCACAGTTCAAACGATCAGGGAAGCAACGCGGCTTACACAGGGGTGAGCAAAAGTATGGAAAATAATATAGTTGTTTGTATGGAAAGTAATACAATAATTAATGAATAATAATACAAGAATAAACTGTGTTTCACGTACTCACCACTGTAAGCCTCCTTTTGCCCACCCCTCTATTTCTCAAACACTAAAATACAAGCAAAGGTGATTTGATTTAGTCTTCATTTTTAAGATAAGTGGATGTTTTGTTTTCTGTTGCATTTTGGCACCCTCTTCTTCAAGCGCCCCATCACAGGGGCGTTTCTTTTTATAAATTCCCCCTCTTAGGTGCTACACTGTCTCTGTCTCTCTCTATAAGAACTGAGTCACCCAATGAAGGGTGACTTTAAATTTTCTTTTTGTTTTTTTAAGTTAACATGTCAATCTGATGCTGGGTCTCTCTGTCAGCAGTGGCCGTGGGGGTGACCAGACACAAGTCGAAAGAGCTGAGTCGCAAGCAGAGCCAACAGCTGGAGCTGCTGGAGAGCGAGCTCAGGAAGGAGATCCGCGACGGTAGGCTCCGAAATTTCATTCTAGAAAAACAGGCCTTTTTGTATTGTCGTTTTTGGGTTGTTGTTGTTTTTTACCCTTAAATGGAGGCGGCCATGGTGATGAGAAGTGTTTGTGTAATAAAAGACAACTGAACAGCAGGGTCTGGGCCTGACTTTGTGTCTTATTTCAGCTCCTCTCTGCAGCCAACCAAGTAATTATCTATTGTTTCTTCTCTAATGAAAACCAAGGTCAGACTTCGCATTAGACAAAGCAGCACAAGATTTTATCCACTGTTTGCCGAGTTAAAATATTGCTCTTGGGATTCTGTTTTGCAGGCTTTGCTGAGCTGCAGATGGATAAATTGGATGTGGTTGATAGTTTTGGAACTGTTCCCTTCCTTGACTACAAACATTTTGCTCTGAGAACTTTCTTCCCCGAGGTAAGAGCATTGATCATGTTCCTAAGGTTGAATCTTGAATAATAATGAAGGTGCTTGTTGCTATTGTTGAAACGGGTGTTTGCTTCCCAGGCAGCTGCAGATGATGTGCTTGGTACAGAACAGTGGCTTAGGTTGGAGCAGAGCAGGGAGGCGGATAGTTATTAATTGGATTGATTAGGGCACAGAGCAGTGATGGGTCGCTGGCAATTACTCTTTGTCCAGTAACAAAAACCTCGGAGGGACAGAAGTTCAGAGTGATGATTTTTGCTTTATTTTACTACCCGTGTAGAACTGAATTTGTAGCGGGGAAGCGAGCTAGTTTATTTAAAAATCAATAAATTGTGGGCTGGCCAATTTGTTGTGTTTATCTGCATGATTTCCATTGCAGCCACTAGATTATTCACTATTACTTCTCAATTGGAAATGAAAAGTACTACCGGCCGAGAGGCAGGACAGGAGACATGTCTAGGAGAATTTGAGTTAATAACAGCCATTCTTAACAATGTAGAGTTTTTATGGTTCCCTTCAGTAGTTACTATTTAGCTAATCCATAAGTAGCATCCTCATTTAGTAGCAGCAGCTGCACGCAATGATGGATTTGCTGTAGGACTCCAAGGGGTAGTCTACTCAACCCTTTGGGTTTCGATCTCACTTATGTTCTCACACCTCCATTCTCTCACCCACTCATGCGGCCTCCTTCATTTACCCTCCCAAGTCTTTGGGGAGGTACACTCATCCTCCTGTCATCACCCCCACATCCCAATACCCCAACTGCCCTTTTTGTCCAGAACTGGTGACCACCAAGAAGCCCAACCTCCAGAACACATCAACACCAATTAGCATGATTAAACCAAGATTTTTAAGCCAGAAATCTCTCCAGGCCAAAAGCAAGCTTCTATCCCTTCTCAGAAGCTTCTCTGCTACATTTGGCCAGAAGCCTAGAGTTCAGAAATCCAGACCCATGCCATAAGCAATTCCTAGTTTCTCTATAATTCTAGAAGTGGGCACCGTGATGTGTGATGTTGTGTCTGGAGATTGGGATACTGCCATCAAACACCCACCATATTTTTTGTGTAAGTCTTACTGTCGTAAATCAAGGAGGCTATAAATAAGACTTCAGCTTTTTGCATTATAAAGTATTTTTTAAACTTATCCTCCAAGAGTGCCAGCCGCCAAGACTTGCCATTTTGCCACCTCACCCATTTCTGCAGATGAGCGCCTTGGAGGGAGGGAGCCCAGTGCCCTGAGTCAGGATGACAGCGCAGAGCCTCAGCCCAGCTTGCATCAGGAGTCCCATTTCCCGGCTCTCTGACATCCCCATTAAGAATTTAATACCAAGAAAATAACAGAGATTTCTACCATCAACATGAGTACTGTGTGGGCTTTTACAGTTAATGATTGCTCTTGAGTGCTGAAGAGAGTAATCTGTGGCCTGAAAAATAAATTTTCCCCTCTTCTAAATTCAGTAATCAGGAGCAAGAGAGAGTGATGAATACAAAGAAGCACTGTTGCAACTGTTTAAAAAAGTCCCAGGAACAATTCTGTATTATCTTAGGACAGCGATTTTCAACGGGTGTGCCGCAAGAATGTTTAAAACATCCAGTATCTGACTCTTTAGTCAGGGCACTGACCTCTTTTCCCTTAGTCTGTCAAATTAAAAAAATGACAGCAGCCTACACAACAATAGCCAAGGTGGCATTTCCCTATTTAAGATCAAGAATCAATCTGTTTAAATTGCCCTTCTACTTAAAGTTGACTCAGCAGAAGAATAGTAGGAAGTAGGAGATGCAAATCCAGAATTTGATTTTTCTGCCTACTACTAAGGGAAAGTATGGCCAAAATGGTTAAGGTCTTCTTGCTTGGGCTAAAAAAATAAAGCAAAAATTATCTGCAGAAGAAGTTTAATAAGATAAATAGCCTAAAGTTCCAATTATTACCCCCCAAAGAAGAAAGAACACTGAATGTTCTGGAGTTTATTTTTCATTCTGTTGACTCATTCAAAGTGTTATTCAGCATGCTTTTAAAATTTAATCATTTAATTCCAATAAGATTTATGATACATTAAAAAAAAAGAAAATTCACTTTTAAAAGTTTATATCCTAGAGCTACATAGCATTTCGCATAAAGGTATTTTTAGAAAGCAGCAGGACAACAGTACCGTGGTCTAGTTTGCTGTGAGTTAGTGATAAAAACAACAATAATAGCTGACATTGAGCACTTACTCTGCATTCCTTTATTTTATTTCCACACCAAGCCCACAAGTGGAATCACTGTTGTCCCCGTCTTACAGATGAGGAGAGTCTGGCACAGAGAGGTTCTGCAACCTGTCAACAGTGAGGTGACCAGTCTGTGATGAGCCAGGACTGGAAGCTCATTAGTTTGGCTCTGGATTCTACTTTTAACCACTCTCTTGAATAACCTTGGGCATTGAGACAATAGATACTACTAAGCTAAGACTTGCAAAAACTTGCGAACACAATTCTATATTTATGCTCAGAAGTTAAAGTGCATGAGGAGTGGTCTGCATATTTAACTACTACTTCTTTAACTGTGAGTCAATTCTTTTAAAGTGTGAGAGGCCTTCATCTACCAAAATCGGGACTGAGGCCATGATAATTTTTCTTTTTAGAGGTTTTCAGAATTCACTGGTGTCTCTTGAGAGCTGAATAATTATTTATTATGTATTAGAGACTATGCAGTGAGCATAAACCCAGGAGCTCTTCAGATTAGCAAATAGTGTCTCTGCTTTATTAAAACGAACTTGGGTATTATAACAAAAAGCACTATTAATTTCCTTTGGATGTTATGAATAATAAAAGTGTCTCCTTCCTCTCAGTCAGGTGGCTTCACACACATCTTCACTGAAGATATGCATGTAAGTCTATAAGTTTTCATTTCTAGCCCATGACTGCCTGACTTGCATAGTGTTATCATCATCATCGTCATCTCCATTATTACTTCGAATTTTTATTGTGGGTTTTTTTGGATCCTGAATTCAATATTAAATAATTCATTGTCTTGGAAAACCCATTGTGGATCTACTTTCTAACTTTAAGTTATTATGTTCTATTATACTATAGTATACACTTTTTTTTTCCAGAACAGAGATGCCAATGACAAGAATGAGAGACTCACAGCTTTGGATGCCCTAATTTGTAATAAAAGTTTCCTTGTTACTGTCATCCACACCCTTGAAAAACAGAAGAATTTTTCAGTGAAGGACAGGTACTAGTCAATTTGTTTATATTTTGAAAGCCATTAAGTAGAGAAAATAAAACCTGAGCTCCTTATTTTATTTCCACACACCACCTGGACTCGGCTCTTGACAGCAGGCTGCTTGGCTGGGCGGTCACACTGCTGGGGAACCTCCATTTCAGATCACACCCCCCAACACAAATTCTATTCTAAAGATGTACACATGCAACCCTCTTCCCCAAAAAAACCCTGCAAAACCCCAACACCAAGAAAAAACCATGAGTCCTGAATCAAAAAAGCAGAAGTGCTATTTTCTATTTTTAAAAACACCCTGAAATTTTGGGGGAAGACATTCACTTTTTGTTACCGCTCTAGTTTAAAGTTCAAGTGCTGAAAACACATAAAATGTGCTGAAGTTAACATTGGCGTGTGGTTTTCATGGAAGGAGGATGAAGGTGGTTGAAACCCAGACATTGAACAAAAGCGCCCATGGACAGCACCCCATGGCCCCTCAGGCTTCGGTGGAAACTACCGTCTGTGTCACAGCTGATGGCTAAGCACATTACCGAGCTCTCTTTTTTCATGTGTGCGTGTGTGTGTGTGTGTGTGTGTGTGTGTATGTGCTTTTTGTAATCTGTATATCTTTTTCTTTTATGCTTATATTGAGATTTAATTGCCATACAGCACTGTATAAGTTTAAGGTATACAGCCTGATGATTTGACGTAAATATATGGCAAAATGATTACCACAATAAGTGTAGTTACTCTCATATAGCTACAGAAAATGCTTTTCCCCCTTGTGATGAGAACTCTTAGGATCTACTCTCTTAAAAGTTTTCAAATACACCACACAGCAGTGTTACCTATAGTCACCATGCCGTACATGACACCCCCAGGAAGTACTTATCTTAGAACTGGACATTTGTACCTTTTCACCCCCTTCAGTCCATTCCCCCCTCTCATCCCTTAACCTGCCTCTGGTAACCACAAATAATCTGATCTCTTTTGCTATAAATGAGTCCCACATATTTATCTTTCTCTGTCTGCCTTATTTCACTTGGCTTGATGCCCTCAAGGTCCATTCATGTGGTTGCAAATGGCCAGATTTCATCCTTGTTTATGGCGGAATGGTATTCCAGTTCACATGTATATACATATACGTGTCACATCTTCTAAGCCCATGCACCTGTTGAAGGATACTTAGGTTGTTTCCAGGTCTTGGCTATTGTGACCAAGGCTTTATTTTTAAACAGGTGTCTGTTTGCCTCCTTCTTAACCATCGCACTGCAAACCAAGCTGGTCTATCTGACCAGCATCCTGGAGGTACTGACCAGGGACCTGATGGAACAGTCCAGTAACATGCAGCCTAAACTCATGCTGAGGCGCACTGAGTCCGTGGTTGAAAAACTCCTCACAAACTGGATGTCCGTCTGCCTTTCTGGCTTCCTGCGGGTAAGTGGCACACCCCCCTCAGAAGGTCAGAGGTAAGACAATAGGCAGTTATTTTTAGCAGATGCCAATGTCTTTGCCAGGATAAGTCCTGAGCGCTCCACGGTGTTAGCATTCCCTCGCTTTTAGTCCCGGTGATCTGAGAAGGCGGCGGATTCTGTACACTAAAAAGACTGTCTTACATCTCATCTCGAGCCTACCTTTTTACAAAGAGAACAAAAGTATAGGTAAAGGATTTAGGATTCAGGGGAAAGGTTAGTCAGATAAAAGCTGCAGTTTGATGATTTTCTGAGCATCCCTTCATCTGACACTGGTAACTCTTTTTTTTTAACTGTCTTTTTTAAAATATATTTTTATTGATTTCAGAGGGGAAGGGAGAGGGAGAGAGGAATAGAAACATCAATGATGAGAGAATCATTGATCAGCTGCCTCCTGCACATCCTCCACTTGGGGACTGAGCCCGCAACCCAGGCATGTGCCCTGACTTGGAATTGCACCATGACCTCCTGGTTCATAGGTCGACGCTCAGCCGCTGGACCACACCAGCCGGGCTGTCAGGTGATTCTTGTTCTGCATCCCGGGTGGTAGACTTTCTCTCCTTGGGCCACAATGACTCAGGTGCCATCTTGGTCGCTTGAGTACTTCTGGGGCACAAGGTCGAATTGCTTGCAGATCTTGAAGTCGGGGCAGATCCAGTCATACATTCCAGTCCCTGGAGCAATAGCTTTCTACTTGCATCAATTACTAAGCCTGTTAACTATACATCTAAAGCTAAAAACATTTAACTTCTTGAGTTCCCCATCACTGGTCCTCACCAGGAACACACAGAGGGGGAAATAAAAATGGTTTTTGCTGTAACTGGCCTATGCAAATGTACATTCACTTAGAATTTCCTCAGGTAGGACTCTTCTCCTTTAAACATTTTATTGTGGTAAGAACATGAGACCTACCCTCTTATCAGATTTTTAAGTGTTTTTATCTATAGGCATGATGTTGGACAATAGATGTCTAGAACATATCTTGCATAACTGAAATTTTATACCCACTGACTTTTTTTTTAAATAAACTTTTTATTGTTGATCATATTACAGGTATCTCCCCTCTTACCCCCATCCCATTGACTTTTGAGCCCACCTCACTTCATTCATTAACAACCAGGGCCCAGTCAGCCCATTTAAGAAAACGTACTGAGTGGAGGGAATATTTCAGATACTGAAAAGAACACGCTATTCTCGGGGCCTCTGAAGCATCTGGGAAACACCATTTACCTACCAATGTGCTGTAAGCTAATTACACTCGTTCTAACCAGTCATCCCGTATTGAAGCAAGTCCCCAAGGAGCCATCTGCCCTTTGAGTTCACTTTGTTGGAGTTACTCTAAGATCCTGGCTGTAATCTAATTGAATCTCGAACCTTTTTCAAATACAAACTTCGTGCAGATTCCAGTGGTTTAGAGAGTGGGCCCTGGGGCCCACTGCTTGGTCCGAAATCAAGACTCCACCACTTACCAGCGGCCCCGGGCTGTCTGAGCTGAGGTTTTATAACCTGTGGCCCTGGAGGAAGAAGATCCAGGCCTGCTCTGAGGCGCGGATGAGAAAATGTGTGCAGTTGCTTAGCACCAGTGCTGGCTGTCATTATAGCTATTAACAGGAGGAGAGCGAGAGTGTTCTGCTGAACCAACCTCCCTCGGCCCTCGGAGGCCCCTGGTGCAGAGGGTTCTTATCCTTCTTTCATTTCAAACCACCCAGATCCCAGCAAAACTGCATAATTGTGCATTTGTAGCTCGTTTCAAAATCTAATTAAACTTTGAATAAGATACACTGCTATGCCACAGGTTTTAACAGTGCTGCTTAAGTTTAGATCCAAAAGCAGCGCTTTAAATAGACTGTGCTTAGTTGAATGTTTAATGCAATCTTACAAATAGATGCACAACAATTTTTTTACCAACCCCTTCCTCTCCCAAGGCAATGCCCATTTATTAAGATTAATGAAATCTGCCTTCTTTTCTGTTTACTTGGTATAAATCATCACACGCTTTTGGGAGGTGTTGAGTGGCTATTTCTGGGGTGAATATTTTTTGCTTCCCACCAATCTAGTTTCTGCCACAACTGCCTCTAAACAGGACCCTTCTAAGCAGGACTCTTACTGAGTTCTTGGGACTTAGTCTTAAAAGGCAGATGGCTGCCCCACCACAATGCCACTGAACCAGAACGCTGAGCGGGGGCCCCATGATCCATGTTTCCTAAGCTCCTCCGGGTAATGCCACCTGCCCTACATTTGAGAACCCGGGGGTAGTGGAATGAGCACTGGACTAGGAGTCTTGGTTAGAAGCTGCAGGTTCGAGCGCTAAGTGCATCTCAGCCCCAGATAGCTGTGTGTCTCTGGGTATCGCGTGGTCACTGGTTTTAAATTCCTTTCCAGCTCTTTCTTCTGGGATCTTCCGATTCTAATTCTGGGCCCTCAAGGGTTGGTCGGTGTCTTGCTCTTGCTACTTGGGCATTAGACGGATGAGGCATTTGGAAAATCTGGGCTCCAAGCCCTAAGGGCACCCTTGAGCAGAGGATTCTGGGTGAAGATTCCACAGTGCTGACTGAAGAGTATCTTGAACGCTTGGGGTGAGGGGGCGGGGTGCTCACTGGGAGGAAGTGGCATTGAGCCAGTGGGCGATACTTTTGTTTTCAGTAGAATAATTCCTTCTGCAAGGGAGGCCCCGACTCCCTCACCAGGTGCCCGAGGTGGTGTGGGACTCTGACAGCCTTAGTCCTTCTGCCTCACCCCACAAACATTTGGTGGCACCACTGGCTCTGTAACCTCAGGTAAATACCCCTGTGAACCTCCCAGGCTCTGGCAGCAAAGTAACAATAATATTAATTACTGCCATTTATTGAACGTGCCAGACATCATGCTGGGAGCTTTGCTCACCTTTTCTCATTTAAATCCCACGAGGTAGGTACCTTTATGACCATTTTGCACCCAGGGATTTGGGGCACACAGCATAGATGTGTTTCCCCAGGCCCCACAGCTGGCATGCAACAGCCCCAGGGATTGGAGCTCTTGGCCACCGCTTACTGACTGCCTCCCCGGTGAGGCAGGGACCTTCCTACAGGCTTAGCCGAGGATTTAAGGATGGAAGGAGACCACAGATGCTGAAAGCCTCTGGCTCAGCCAGGGCCAGAGTCAGGTCTCACAGAAAAAGGACAGTGAAGGGGCCAAGCTTAGGTGCCAGCACAGGAGGGGATGGGAGTGGGGCTGTTGGGTGAGTAGGGCTCTGCCACAGGCCAGCTCCCGGGCCACTGTGTGCCCTGGTTTGACAAGATGCCTCTGCCCTCAGCAGATATGACTAACCTAGACCTTGTGTTCAGAGGTGACAGAGAAACCGCAGGGCTCCATGGCTTCCTACACCCGCCTCTGTGTCCCCTAAGAGGTGTTAACACAACAGATGCCAGGCCTTAGCTCTAGAGAGTCTGGTGTGTGGGTTTAAAGTAGGGCCCAGGCACCAAGATTTTTTATATAAGGGCCCCCAGGAATTCTGCTGATGGGCATCCGGGTTATAACCACGTTTGTGAGCGGCCGTGTAAGACGAGATGCTACTTATCCCAGTCCAGCTGCCCCTGGAAGAATTCCTTTGAGTCCACGCAGCCCAGGAGAGCCCACCTGGCCCCTGACTCCAGCCTTTGTGATTACCTCCAGCACCTCCCCAGGGCATTCCCCCATCTCCTCTGTGGGCACCTCCAGCCCCTCACCCGGGTGCCACCCCGTCTCTGATGTGCTGGAGGAAAGGAGAAGCAGAGGTTCTAGGTCTGCGGTCAGGACATTACCCAAGAGGGCGAAGGGGAAGAGAAGAGAGCGGTGTGGTTGTGGACCACGAAATAAAGGAAGTTTCTCAAAGGAATTTAAATGCCGCACACTAGTTCCAACCCTGTCTCCCCCTGGGGAATTTTTGAATATCCCACCTCTGTCCTACAGTGAGGAGGAGACTCAGGATGCTGCAGCAGGGGAGAGAGAAGGGATAACGGAGCCCACTGGCGTGTCGGGGGCAGAAGGGGCAAGAGGAAGCTCCGGGAGTGGGGAGGGCTCATGCCCTTGGAATAAGTCTAAAGCAGTGATTCTCAACCTTCTGGCCCTTTAAATACAGCTCCTCATGTTGTGACCCAACCATAAAATTACTTTCGTTGCTACTTCGTAACTGTAATGTTGCTACTGTTATGAATCGTAATGTAAATATCTGATATGCAGGATGGTCTTAGGCGACCCCTGTGAAAGGGTCGTTCGACTGCCAAAGGGGTCGCGACCCACAGGTTGAGAACCGCTGGTCTAAGGATGGGATGGGGTGGGGGGACCCAGGAGATTTAAAAGAAGCCTCGGTAAACAGGTTCAAGGGAAAGCAGGAGAGCGGTCCCTGAATGCTCCTTTCAAAGCCAGATGCAGTGGCCGGAAAGCTTGACTTCGTAAACTGGTCACGTGGCTGACCTTTCATCATCACAAAGACAGTCTGACTTCCTGAGTCTGGCCCTGCTCTTCCTCCCCCCCATATTCTGGTTAATGTCCGTTGCTCATAGAGGGTTTATTATTTAGCAAAGGCTGCAGCAGAGGCAGAACACACAAGCTTGCACTTGGACTGCCCAGACTCCATTTGGCCACAAAATAGGTACAAATTTGAGGCATTTCAGTAACAGCAGGGCTGGCAGCCCCTGGTCCAGGAGAACGTGCAGGTGGCAGAGTGTGGAGAAAGGAGCCATCAGGATGTTTGCAAAAGCCTTAGCACTGGCAGTTGGCTCTGGTCCAGGGGAAGGTGGTGACACACTTGCGGCCCCGCCCAGCAAAGGTGCCAGGCGGGACTGCACCCTGGGCTGGGACAGCCCGGGACTGGCCTGCAGGGGCTGCAGACAAGGCTGCCTGCTGTCTAACTGAAGGCCACTTCCCTCATGAAAAGCTGTTAACACCAAAAAGCATCCTTCTTGGCAAACGTCTAAAATGTCCTTATGTTTTATTCTAGTTACCAAGGCTAATTATTGTGAATTTTTAAAAAGCCATTTATTTTCAGTTTTTCTCTTAAAAAAACAGGCCATTAAATAGGAACGTGTACAAAGGTTAAACCTCCGCATCTACTGAGTGTTCTTAGGTGACAGCCAACTGACAAGCATAGGTCTGCACACAGGCATCAGCAGACAAGAGTGCTCCACCACCACACGCACTTCACGTGGCTGTCCACTGCCTGCGCACATGCATGTGCACACGTGTGTGTGTGTGTGTGTGTGTGTGTGCGTGCACACTAAGGGGAGGAGTATGTATTTCCTGGGAGTTTCCTTTGGTTGTTAGAAAACACTGCCTCCTGTCTCGTGTTGTACTGCCATAAACTGAAACTTTAATTCTTTGGAAAGTACAGTGGATTCCACAGAGAGCTGACTGTCACTTTTGTGTCTTTTCCAAGGAGACGGTTGGAGAGCCGTTCTATTTGTTGGTGACGACTTTAAACCAGAAAATAAACAAGGGTCCCGTGGATGTGATCACGTGCAAAGCCCTGTACACCCTTAACGAAGACTGGCTGCTGTGGCAGGTCCCGGAATTCAGCACTGTGGTATGTCCGTGCTGACTCTCCCATCCGGACTCGGGAATACGTCTGGCTGGGAATTGGAGGGGGGCGCGGGGGGGTGGCGACTGGGGCGTCATTTAAAATGAACAGATATCATTCCTATTTCTGGGAGGTTTCACGTGTTTAGTCGATTAAAAACAGTAGTTGATAAAATATGAACATGTATTCACATAATAGATTTTAATTACTTTGGTTGGGGGAGAAAGTCTTGTAATGATGCCTGGGGTACTCATCAATTTCCAAAGATTTTAATATCAGGATTGCTTATAGCTTTCAGCATCGTCAAAGGAAATGCAAAGTACTCCCCATTCAGCACTTATAATTGCCATCAGAATTTCTCTAACAGCTCTGCTCTGCAAAACAATGTGTGAAGATATATTTCAGCCAAATTGAGGCCGTCTTCTTTTAGAACGATAACATAAGACAAATTCCTCTGCGTTCCCCATGCAACATGATGGCCTTACTTTATTTTCTTGGATTATTTACAAATGTTTGGTGTCATGCACTTAATGTTCTGTGATCTCATAGTTATTTTTGGAGGAAAGCTGCAAATCACTGCAGGAAGATGAGTGCCTGGCTGCTGGGGGTGGCGGGGGTGGTTGCCCATCTTCGAACTTCCTTTTCACCCGTCCCCGCCCCACCCACCCCCTTCCCTTCCTAAAGGGAGAGGGACTAGTTTCTTGCACATACAGAAATTCTAGAGAATCAAACATGGCAAGTATCTCCGAAATTACTTAGGAATATTCTGTACTTTTCTGTTCATAGAGACTTGGGAAAGAGATTGCTGTGTTTTGGTTTGATCATTAGCCGTACGGAGACTCTGGGCTGCTTCACAATCTCGTTAGTGGAGAAGCAGGAAAAAGTTACTGTGAGGTTTTGGCATCGCTCAGTGAGGGGCTGCGTCTCCTGTGGCTTTGCTCTGCATGGTGAGCACAGCGGTGTCATCCTGGAAGAATTCATCCCTTAATTGGGGACAACGTGGACAAGGCTCCACGTTGCTGTAGACTGAGTTATGGTTATGTTCTCTGGTGGGAGAATAGCCCACAGATCAGCTGTTTTGAGTTCTCGGTCACTGGACGATATAGCTCACCCTCCACTGAAGATGGCACCATGTGCACCCAACCGCCACCCACAAGGCGGGAAGCTCAGCAGAAAGTCAAGGCTTCTGTTTTCTCTGCATGGGAGAGGCAGTGAGGTGCAGTGGTTCTCAAGCTTTAGTATGCATTAGAACCATCTAGAGCAGTGGTTCTCAACCTTGGCTGCACATTTCAGAGGTGTGTCAGGTTTCCAGGCCCCACCCCATACCAAAAAATGAATTTCCGGAGGATGAGGCTCAGAAATCAGAATTTTAAAAAGATTCCCAGGTGATTCTAATGTGCAGCCAAGATTGAGAACCACTGAGGTAGACCAATGCCTGGGTCTTTCCTTGGGACTGATTATATCAGAGTCTCTGGGGATGGAGGACCCCACTGGCATCTTGGAGATCAGAAGATGAGCTTTGATCCAGGCCTGTTGTCTCTGCTTCCACCGATCCTGAGTTTGTCTTCACACCCAGGGCCTTGGTCCTAAACCAGATGTTTGTGCTTTTACTTTTGAAACGTTTTAGAAGCCCCGCAGGTTCCCGGAGAGGCATACTTGCAAGTGAATATAGGTCAGGAAATCCAGCAGTAATTGACTGTTATAAAAACATGAACCCCAACAGGAAGGCAAGGAAAGAAGATGGGGTTGTGGGGGAGGGGCGTCAGATGCCTGAAACAGCTTTTGAGATTTGAGTCCCTCTTAATGCTTTACATCTGAACACTTTTTCCTTTCATTTTGAAACTATTTATTTCACAGTCAATTAAAACCATGTGTTTCTGATTTGTTAAAACTCAACTCATCATCAAAGTGTTTCCTGATGTTGAAGAAATTCGTGTCGACTCTTGGATTCTTTTTCCCTTTATCGTCCCTGGGAAAAAGACTAAGGGAAAATTATGATTTTAGATATCCACGTACATCTTCCTTTTCAAATAGGGATTTGCCATCAGATGTCTAGAGTTGAAGCTGGAAAGGGATGGGCCACTTCTTTCTAGGGGCTTTGCCTTTGACCGTGAACACGAGTGCCTTTTATTGGCTCTGCCAAGCCTCTCTTTCATGGGGGACAATTGTACTAGACCCTCCTGAGAAATCACGTGATCTGGTCTATGCTTGTGTGACAAAATGTTAGCAGAAGGTCAATATAAAAATTTAAAGTTTTTCATTTCCTTTCAGGCACATTCCCCAGCTTTAACCATCATCTCTCTCTGCTCCCTCCTCCCCTCGTTCTCACTTTAACCCTCCTCCCTGGCGGGCGGGCACACCCAGTGGTTTGAAGTCTTGATTTTCTCAGTTTGCCCAAGGTGGTTGAAGTAATTGAAAACCAAAGTGTGCTGAGCACACTGGGGTGAGTGTGTGTGTAAATTCCCTTCAGGGAGAACAGTCAGAGGGACCTGGAGCAGCCCCTGGCCGCGTGCAGCGCCGGCTGGTGCCAGGGCACAGACGTGGAAAGGAGGCCCCGAACTCTTACTTGGCTAAATGCTCAGAAACACAGCGCCTCACATAACAACCTAAACATGGTTTCACACCTCTAAGATTAGGATGTGTTCTCCCTGAGGTGTGGGGTGTTTTCTAGAACACAGAGACACCCTGCCAGTTTCTTCTACATGAAATCATTGTACTAACAAACGGGCTCCGGGAAATAATTCTTTGTTCCCTGCATCCTGGGAGGAAAACGCCTCTGTCTTTCCTCGAATCTAAGAAAAGGCTCTGGTCACACTCACTCTGGTGCCATCAGAAGCCATCCTGCTCTACCAGGGCTGGTGGTCAGTGAGGCCGCCCGTCCTCCGCAGGCTGGCATCCGCGGAGGTTAGCAGCCGCGGGACTGGAGTCTTCCTCTGCTACCCAGGGATTCGGATTCGACAGCTGGAAGAGGAACAAACCCTGCTGCTCTGTGGCTTTCCCTGCTTCGCGAAGTGTTAGGCACGTCGGCTGTTGTTGCTGAAGCAGCGTGGGCCCTGAGCGCGCTGTCACAGGGATGGGGCCCTGAGCGCGCTGTCACAGGGGTGGGGCCCTGAGCGCGCTGTCGCAGGGGTGGGGCCCTGAGCGCGCTGTCGCAGGGATGGGGCCCTGAGCGCGCTGTCGCAGGGATGGGGCCCTGAGCGCGCTGTCGCAGGGGTGGGGCCCTGAGCGCGCTGTCGCAGGGATGGGGCCCTGAGCGCGCTGTCGCAGGGATGGGGCCCTGAGCGCGCTGTCGCAGGGGTGGGGCCCTGAGCGCGCTGTCGCAGGGGTGGGGCCCTGAGCGCGCTGTCGCAGGGGTGGGGCCCTGAGCGCGCTGTCACAGGAGTGGGGCCCTGAGCGCGCTGTCACAGGGGTGGGGCCCTGAGCGCGCTGTCACAGGGGTGGGGCCCTGAGCGCGCTGTCACAGGGATGGGGCCCTGAGCGCGCTGTCACAGGGGTGGGGCCCTGAGCGCGCTGTCACAGGGATGGGGCCCTGAGCGCGCTGTCACAGGAGTGGGGCCCTGAGCGCGCTGTCACAGGGGTGGGGCCCTGAGCGCGCTGTCACAGGGATGGGGCCCTGAGGGCGCTGTCGCAGGGATGGGGCCCTGAGCGCGCTGTCGCAGGGATGGGGCCCTGAGCGCGCTGTCGCAGGGATGGGGCCCTGAGGGCGCTGTCGCAGGGATGGGGCCCCGAGCGCGCTGTCGCAGGGATGCACGCCAAGCAGATCGCCTGGAACTTCGGGACAGCAAGCGAAGACTTGAGGAGTTGGGTTCCAGGAAAGTGTGCCACAGGGGAGAAATGAGGAGATGAGGAAAGCCAGTAACTCGTGGCAAGTGTGCTGAATTAGCAAGCGAAGGTTGACTTGTAATCAAAGTTAGGCGAGAACATGTCTTTTGAACTCTTATGCCCAGGCAGTGAGCCTGCCAGTGGCTGCCGCGGAGAGAGAGCATCTTCCCAGCCTGGCAGCGGCGCTCCACACACACCACCGCCTCCTTCGAGGCTCTGGGAGCGGGTCTTTAAGATTATTAGAAGTTCTTGAGAAAGCACAGACACATGCCTGCAGAAATTTTAATGGCTCAACCATGATTTATTTTTTTAAAAATATATTTTATTGATTTTTTTACAGAGAGGAAGGAAGAGGGATAGTTAGAAACATCAATCAGCTGCCTCCTGCACACCTCCCACTGGGGATGTGCCCACAAGCAAGATACATGCCCTTGACTGGAATCGAATCTGGGACCTTTCAGTCCGAAGGATGACGCTCTATCCACTGAACCAAACCAGTTAGGGCTTGACTATGATTTATTAAAGGTTGATAGCAGCCCACAGCAGTCTGTCTTTCCCCCCTCGTAGTTTCCATGTTGGGGATAATCAAGTTTAATAAAATACTTCACATATAGCGGGGCTCTAGCCATCTCTAGCAGGAACTCCTCATCTCCTTCCTTCCTTTACCTCGGTGGCTGTCCCCATCCTCCCCAGCTCCCGATGTTCCATTTAGTTTGTCCTTCCAGAAGATTCATTATCCCTGTAATTAACCCACTGTCCCGATTAAGTCATTCTCTCTTACTTCAATTGCATCCCATTGTTCATTAAGTCCTGATGTTTGCACTCCAGCAACCTTGTTTTTAATACTCCTAGCATTTGTGGGGAAACAGTAAAGTTAATTAACAGTTCTTGAGCGTTTTTTCCCTTTCTCTCTCCACCGTAGTGCAAATCATTTCCATTATGACTTGCGCTAATACTGAAACCATTACTAACTTCATAGTTACTGTTCTGAGCTTCCTGATCAAGGAAGTGAAACCATTTTCTGTAATCATTTTAGGTAAGTCATTCCCTAGTTGATGGCAAGCAGTGGAAAATGAGAAATTAACGTTAAATGAGTGCCTTAAGTGACTTCCCCCTTCATACTCTTCTCACGCCCATAATCATGGAACTAGAAAATACTTAGTTACCTAAGTACAAAGTATTTAATTTTCTTCTTTATGGCTCAAATTTGACTCTACTATCTCATTGTTAAGGGTCCTTATTTATAGGTGTGCCCCTTAGAGAATGGTAACTTTTATAGCAAATCGTGGTGGAGATAATAGGCATTTCTTAGATTTGTCTTTTCCTGCATTGTCAACGTCAGCATTCCATTTGAAGTTACTATTACCTAGAGCAGCAGGGTCAGCAAACAACAGCCTATGTGCCAAACATGGCCCTGCTGCCTATGGTTATAAGTAAAGTTTTATTGGAACGCAGTCCTGTCCATTCATTTACTATTGTCTATGGCTGTTCCTGTACAAATGCAGAGTTGAGTAGATGTAACAGAGACCATACAGGCCACAAAATCTTAAATATTTACTATCTGGCCTTTTACAGAAAGTTTGCCAGCCCTAATCTAGAGCTTGATGTAATAAAGAAAAAGAACTGGAATCTGCCCTCCCACCAACCCAGGTGCCTGGCCTCTTTCCTTTCCTTCTGGGGACACAGGATAGGACTGCCCTGCCACTCTCCATTAGTCTGAAACGCAAACTTTGCCAAAAACCAAACACTGAAAACTCATATTAAACCTAAAATGCTGAAATCAATCATTTGAGGCGAAATCAGACAGCTTCTCCTGTGATTCTAGCATGAACAAGTGTGAGCAAATGCTAGCAAGTACAGAAAATTTTGTGTGAAAACTGAAATTTGACAAAGTCTCACCACTAACTTAAATTTTTTTCTTCAAAATGGAAAAGGCCTTCCTCCCTCATTCTGTGAGGCCAAGTACCTTGATCCAGGAAGCTTGAGGTTTTCCATCTTTGGTGGGACAGGAAAAGGAGTCGGGGTGGGGAGGTCTGCAGGCAAGAGCAGCAATGCAGGGCCGACTGGCCAGATTGTCCCAGGGCTGCCGGCTCCAGCTTGAGAAAAACCTCAGGTCAGAAGCTTCTCTGGGACTCACACTTTTAACTCGGAGCTCACGCTGCTTCTGCTGCACTTCTGGAAGTCTCTCTCTCTCTCTCTCTCTCTCTCTCTCTCTCTTTCAGTCTGGTATAAAAACCAGACATTCCTCGTGACCTTTAGTTGGCTCTGAAATGACACTAGAAATATATTTTATAAGTTTTGTTTAATAAAAGTAATTATTGGCCTAAGACCTTTTATGATAAAGTTGCTGGTTTGTAACAGATTGTTTTAAAATTGCTTCCTAGGCATTGTAAGGTATTTCAGGAAGGATGAAGCAACATCCCTGTCCTTCTTAGCTAGGAATATGGTTGAATGTGCCGTGCCAGCACAGCCAAGGGTTTGGTGAGCCTGGGGGGGGGGGGGGGGGGGGGGGCGGCGAAGGATTAAAGAAAAGACAGACAAAGAGAATATAGCTGGGGCTCGGTGGATCTCCTATGCCTGGCTGAGGCCACAGAGAAGGATCCAGCCGGCAAGCTGAGGCTTTATTTTATAGTCAGAGAAAAACAAGGTGGTGGTCACCATAGTTACAATGTTCTTGTGAGTTTCACTTGTTTTGGCAGCACTTGATGCATCTCCCACAGCCCATTAACTACCTAGGAAGGATCTAGGGGGCGGCCATAAAGTCAAGCTTAATTATGCTAAGAGGGCTCTGCCCTCTAAGCTGGGACTTGTTTGTGGCTCTGCCACAGGTCAGTCCGAGGCTTAACCCTATAGCCGCTCCCTACAGTTGAGGAGTAAATGAAGTAGCAGGATCACCGTTTCTCCCAAAAGTGTGGGGAAAGTGTGTGAAAAATGCCTCTTCCCCTGCTTCTAATTCCTCCTCCAGCCACCTGCAGCCTTTTTTTTCTACCTCAGTATCTGAAACCCCCATGTTGTGTGAAGGCTGCTGGGTAAAGCTGCTGGTGAGCCAGGAAGGGGGTTGTATGACCAGGTGCTGTGTGGTTAGTGCAGAAGAGGTGAGGTTTGGAATCTGACCTTCTTGGGTGTGAGTCTGGGCTCAGCCACTTTACTCACTGGTGGTGTGACCTTGGGCAGGTCACTCAACTTCTCTGAACCTATTTCCTCATCTATAAACAGGTGGTCAGAAAACCCAACCTTGTACATTCGCTATATCAGAAAATAATGTGTGTAAGATGTCTAGCCGTGCTGCCCAGCACCGTGTAGGTGCTTATCCTATATAATAAAAGTGTAATATGCAAATCGACCGAACAGCAGAACGACCAGTGGGCGGGGGGCAGGGCCAGCGAGCAGGCAGCGCCAGGCCAGCCAAGGCATGTGCCAGCGGGCAGACGGAGGAAACGGCAATGGGGGAGGGAGGCGACCAGCAGCAGTGGAAGGGTGATGGGGGTGGGGCCGGCACCGTCCCCTGATTGCCCATCCGGTAACCTCCCACAGAGGGAGGCCAGGCGGCAGCGGCGGGATGATGGGGGTGGTGCCGTCCCCTGGTTGGCCGGCCTGGTTGCCTCCCACAGAGCGGGCCTAAGCTATCAGTAGAACATCTCCTGAGAACTCCTGGACTGTGAGAGGGCTCAGGCCAGGCTGAGGGAGCCCCACTCCAGTGCATGAATTTTCATGCACCGGGCCTCTAGTTATCCTATATAATAAAGAGGGGCTATGCAAATTGACCATCACTGCACCACAAAGATGGCGGCGCCCACAGCGGAGGTGAGGGTTTCTATAACACAAGATGGCTGCACCCACAGTGGAGGCCGAGTTCCCATAACGAGCCTTAACGAACAATCAGCAGGGACCTGAGGTTCTGCCCTCCCCCGTCCCCGGCTTGACAGGGGACCTTAGGCCGCGCCCCACTACCCAGCACGGCTTGACCGGGGACCTGAGGCCACACCCCTTGCCTGGTGGGGCTTGATGGGGGACCTAAAGGTGCACCCCCCGCCCCGGTGCTGGGCTGGGGGATCTCAGGCTGCACCCCCCACCCCGGCACCAGGCCAGAGAACCTCAGGCATTGCCCCCCACCCGGCGGGACTTGATGGGGGACCTCAGGCCACACCCCCCGCCCTGGCACTGGGTCAGGGGACCTGAGGCCATGCCCCCACCTGGTGGGGCTTGACAGGGGACCTGAGGCTGTGCCCCCCGCCCGGCGGGGCTTGACGGGGACCTCAAGACGCATCCCCCTACCCGGCAGGGCTTGACAGGGGATCTCAGGCCGCGTCCCCCACCCAGCAGGGCTTGACAAGGGTGGGGCCAGCCGGGTCTGGATCTAGCCCAGTGGGGGGACCGGCCGGGTCTGGGTCTCGCGCAATTTTGAGGTGCATGTGGGTGGGCGGGGACTTGACTCTGGGTCCCGTTGCATGCCCCAGACTCTGACAGGAGGAAGATTTTCATATACATTTTACTAATTTTCTTTCATCTCTGACACTTCTATTATAAAGAAAGGGCAAATAACAATATTAAAATATTTCCTCTAATCCCCTTTTAATATGCACAAATTTCATGCACCAGGCCACTATTATATAATAGTTTTTCTTATGTGAGCTTTTTGTCTTGTTAACTCTTAAGGTCTGCTAAGCAGAAAGTATCCCCTTATCCTTCTTTCTGGTTGGTTTTTCTAGTCATTTATTGATGACTAGAGGCCTGGTGCATGAGATTCATGCACTCAGAGGGGTCCCTCAGCCTGGCTTGCACCCTCTCGCAGTCCGGGGGAGTGGGCCTAAGCCGGCAGTCGGACATCCTAAGCGCTGCCGCGGTGGTAGGAGAGACTCCCACCATCACCACTGTGCTCATCAGCATGAGCCTGGCTTCTGGCTGAGTGGTGCTCACCCTGTGGGAGCGCACTGACCACCAGGGGGCAGCTCCTGCATTGAGCATCTGCCCCCTGGTGGTCAGTGCACATCATAGTAACCGGTTGTTCCACCGTTCAGTCAATTTTCACATTAGCCTTTTATTATATAGGACTAGAGGCCTGGTGCACAAAAATGTGTGCACTTGGGAGGGTCCCTCAGCCCGGCCCGTGCCCTCTCACAGTCTGGAACCCCTCGGGGGATGTCCGCCTGCTGGCTTAGGCCTGCTCCCCGGGGGATCGGGCCTAAGCTGGCAGTCAGACATCCCTCTGGCAGCCCCGGAGTCCTCGGGGGATGTCCACTTGCCAGTGGGGAGCAGGCCTAAGCTGCAGTCGGACATCCTTAGCACTGCTGAGGAGGCGGGAGAGACTCCCGCCACCACCGCCGTGCTGGCAGCCGTCAGCCTGGCTTGTGGCTGAGCAGAGCTCCCCCTGTGGGAGCGCACTGACCACCAGGGGGCAGCTCCTGCATTGAGCGTCTGCCCCCTGGTGGTCAGTGTGTGTCATAGTGACCAGTCATTCCCAGTCGTTCTGCTGTTAGGGTCAATTTGCATATTACCCTTTTATTATATAGGATAGAGACCTGGTGCACGGGTTGGGGCCGGCTGGTTTGGCCTGAAGGGTGTCCCGGATCAGGGTGGGGGTCCCGCTGGGGTGCCTGGCCATCCTGGGTGGGGGGCTGAGGGCTGTTTTCAGGCTGGCCACACCCACTTCAGGGTGGGGGTTCCCACTGGGGTGCCTGGCCAGCCTGGGTGAGGGGCTGATGGCTGTTTGCAGGCTGGCCAAGCCCCCCAGCAGGGACCCTCACCTCATGGGGGTGTGGCCAGCCTGGGTGAGGAGCTGAGGGCTGTTTTCAGGCTGGCCACACCTCCTTCAGGGTGGGGGTCCCTACTGGGGTGCCTGGCCAGCCTGGGTGAGGGGCTGAGAGCCATTTCCAGGCTGGCCATGCCCCTCCGGTGACCCAAGCTCTCAGCCTTTTTTTATTTTCTGGGATTTATTTATCTTCTATAATTTAAACTTTGTAACCTTGAGCAGAGCCGAAGGCCGGCCAGGGCAGGTGGGAAGCTTGGCTTCCTCCATCACTGGGGGCAACGCAAGCCTCCTCCTTGCTCCAGCTCCATGGCCGCCGCCATCTTAGTTGGGTTAATTTGCATACTCGCTCCTGATTGGCTGATGGGCATAACTTATGGGTGTGGCTCGAGCGCAGCAGAGGGATGGTTAATTTGCATGTTTCTCTTTCATTATATAGGTTGTGGGATGCAGCAAGTTGGTTAGCTGAATCCATTGTAATTAAAAGCTTATGTTACTATTCAAAATGTTACCCATAACTCCTGTATCTGGGCATTTACAACCCAGGACAGACAACATCCCGCTGGGCAGATGTGAACAGGAGACCACAATATAAACTTGAGCAACTACCACCTAAAGGGGCTGGTTTGTGACATGCTACAAAAGGACCCTTACAGTCTGGTCTTTCTCTGGGTTCTGGGCCAAGCGTCTTCCAAATAGCCTTGCCCTTGTAATAACCCTTCTTTGCAAGAGGCATGTTCCTGAATCCATTAGGATGTGGTTCTGCTGCAAGAAATGGAGACCCAAGATACCTGTGGCTTCAGCAGTGGAGAAGTTTATTTCTCTCCCACATGAAGCTCTGGGGTGGGCAGCCCAACACTGGTGGGCGCCTCTACTCTGGGACATCCTTGCAGTTCCAGACTCCTTCTCTCTCATGTCCTCAGGTCACCTCATGGCCTAAGGTGTTCACTCACCTCCCAGCCTCCTTCTACATTCCAGCCAGCAGGACGTAATCTGGACTATAGAAAGGGGGACAGGTGGTCACAGCTGTCTTTTAAGACAATTTTCCAGAGACTGCCACAGAGCATACCCACTTCATCTCGTTGGCCAGACTTCACCACATCATTGGGAAAGCTCATCTTATTCTGGGCAAACATGAGCTCCATGAAAATGCCTGTGGGTGCGTCCGCTTGAGCGGGTTCATGCCAAGCCAAGGTGCGGAGACAGAGCCTCCCCTGCCAAGCGGTCATGTCCCCCCTGCCTGCTCTGAGGCACTTACCAAAGACCTCAGGCAGGTTGGGACTGTGCTTAGATGTTAATTGCCTTATGGACCGTCTGGCTTCCACGTTAAGAGCATGGGCACATCCTAGTTATGACATCACCAGCTGTGCAGTCTTGGACACATTTCTAAACTTCTCTGTGCCCCAGTATCTTCAACCATTAGGTTGATAATAGTGCCCACTTCATTGAGCTGTTGTGAGGATTAAATGAATTAGCAAAGCATTTAAGACAATTCCCAGTACATGGTAAGTGCTCAATAGTGCTGGCTATTATTGTTAGAAACCTAAAACCTCATTAGAAGGAAGTGTTCTCTTCTTCACCTTTTGTTTCTATACTAGTAAATAGTCCAAGGCTTCTCTCTCAGATAGCAGGTGGTGGTTTTGGGAATACAAGCAGGGTTCTTCAAGTCCTCCACCCTCTGTTCCACCCAAAGGAATTGAGATTCTTTAACTAGACTTCCTGACTTAGTAGCCTGCATGAAAGATTGAAGCTTGCTGCTCACCAGTTTAATTAGAATTGAAGCCAAGTATATCAATGGTTCAGAGGCTTCCTCATGTACTGCTGTACATGCGGCTTCTTTCTAGATACAATTCAAATGTCTCTTCCTCCATGCAGCCTTCCCTGATTCCTCTCCCTTTGAAATCTCTCCTTTAAGCTAGAGGTAATATTTCTCTGAACCTCTGAAACTTCATCTATACCTACTGTTTCCTATCTGATACTAGAATTTGTTGTGTGTATCCCATCATAGTTCTACCAGTTTTCAAATACTACTCAGGCAGGCTCAGTGCCAAGTTCTCCTTTGCATCTCATCTGCAATGCCCTGCATATAGTGATGCAAAGTAGATGATTGTCAGTAAATGGGTTTATCTGCCACAGCACCAACAAGGCCAGCTCTGTCAGTTTGGGTGTCTTCAGCTGTAAGTAAGAGAAAATTTGACTAACAGTGCCTAAACTAGTAAGAGCATGGAATTTCATTCTAACGCAGAAAGTCTGGAGGTCAGTAGGCCCAAGGCTGGCCTATCCACTCAGCAGTGTCAGGCTCTGAGTCACCATTTTCATGCTCCTTTTAGGCCTTGCTTCCTAGTCACAAAATAGCGACCACAGCTCTAAGCACTGTTCTCCCCTTTTATTGTGTCTCATTGACCAGAACAGGTCACATGACTGATCTCCTGTGAAGGAGAAGGCAGTTGCCACCAGTCTAACCTAGTCTGGGCCCAGTTCCGTCTACACCTGGCCTTCCCGAGCAAAGGAAGAGCAATGGCTGCTGATTGGACAACCAACCATATCTGTTGCCCAGGCTTTGCTGACACTTGCATGCCAACAAAATAGGGAGAGCTAGAGAAGTTTCTCTTACCCGAAGGCTAGCTTTCTGGTAAGGAGACAGGTCTACATTTTAGAGCACTTTAGCCTTTTGTGGGTATTAAAAATTAATCACCATCCCATAGATTTGGACCATGCTCAGTTTACAAAACATTTTCATATTTTTATTACTACGTGTCTAAGATCATAGAGATAGAGTGCCTACTTCACTGTGTTCTTGGTGGGTGACCTTGTGCAATTTACTTAACCTCTCTGTGCCTCAGTTTCTCATCTGTAAAATGGGAATCATGATAGACTGTGTATCATAGGGTTGTTTCTGAGTTAATTTACATATATGAATACACGTCATTTACAATGGTGCTTGGCACACCGGAAGCACTCCTTAATTTGCTATTATTAGTTGTTATTATTTATTTATTCATTGCTTTCAGAGGAAGGGAGAGGGAGAGAGATAGAAACATCAGTGATGAGAATCATTGATCGGCTGCCTCCTGCACATCTCTCACTGGAGATTGAGCCTGCAACCCAGGCACGTGCCCTGACCAGGAATCGAACCATGACCTCTTAGTTCATAGGTCAATGCTCACCCATTGAACCGTGCGGACCTGGCTACTTGTTCTTACTTAGGAATCCCATCACTCTTTAAAGATCAGAACAAGGAGAATTGTAAGCTCAGAGTTATTAGGTGGCTGGCCCAGGCGCCACAGCTGGAAGGAGCAGGCCGGGGGGAGGCTGCCTCTGTCAGGGCCTCAGCCCCCTGACTTTGCCCGATTCTTTGTGACCACTGACCGAGAGTGATCGAGCTGCACCTGGTGGCTGCATGTTGCTTCACAGGTGATGCTTTACTTCTCCACTAAAATGTGAATTAGATAATTTCCCGAGAACAAGGACTGCCTTAAGGTCCTTCCTGCACCCAGCCCCTAGCAGGGAGGAGAGTAGAGTACGGGAAGACTGGGTTCCGGTCTGGAAGGGGAGTGGAGACTTGGCCCTCAGGGCTGGGTGGGGTGAAGAGGCGGGGCCCACTCTGAGCCTGACTACACCGTACACGTTAGGAAACTGCTGTTGAATAGTAAGTGCTAACAGCATGAGAAATGAACACAAATCCATTTGTGTCTGCATGTACTCTCAGAATTCCCTGTGGACTCTGTACACTGTCATTTTCCGTATTTCCCCCATCCAGCTGTGGAGGCAGCGCAGGTTCACATTATTTTACATCCAGTTAAGATTTCTTTTCCTTTTGGTTATGTTTTTAAGAACATTTATTGCCTATAAAGCGGTGTTTTTGTTAAAGACAATAGTGCCCTTTAGGTAGTCATACAGTGTTATTTCACAAATACCCATAAAACTGTTCAAGGGCTGGGCTTGCTGGAGCTCTGATGACAGGTGCTTTCTATTCTCCTTTATCTTTGGAAGCCTGTGAAATAGCTGCACCACCGCCACGGAGCCCACGGGAGAGGAACACGGGGAGACACGGGCAAGTCTGCGCAGACCTTAGCGGGCAGGACTCGAATTTACCCTGCCGCCCCCTCTGAACCCCGGTTTGTGCTGGGATCTAGCGTAGGACCTCACTCACAGCCTCAGCCAACACGGGGTCCCTGGGGGCTACAGGTGGAGGGAGGGCAAGGGAGGAGGCTGGTGGGCGGGGGGGGGGGGGGCGTCACTCAGTGGTTCATGGCACCAACTTCTGGCTCTGCCACTTAGGAGCTGTGTCCCTGGCACAAGTCACTTGGCCCCTCCGTGCCTCAGTTTCCTCGCTCTAAAATGAGGTTGAGGATTATACAACATCTTCCCCAGGATCTTACGATTTTAAAAAGAATGTCTTGAAATGCACTTGGCAGGTTGTCTGGCTCCAGAGGCCTCAGTAATATTGCCAAACAAGGGAGGGAGGGAGCGGACTCTGGCCTGAGGCTTCGCCATGTCAGTTCCTTCCAGACAGCCCACCCGATAGATAGCCAGCTGCCCTTCCACTGGGCCCGCCCTGCCGGCTCTCTGGTCCAGTACTTTGGGCTTTGTGAGCAGAGAGGTGTTCCACATACCCTCCCAGGGGGTGACTGGCCCAAGCATAGATGTGCTCTGAGAGCAGGCAAGGGAGCAACTCGGGGCCAGGAGGAACTCACACAGGCCCGGCTGAGCTCACCGCCAAACCTCAGAGCTCAGAGCCGCTGACTGAGAGTCCTGACTCCTGTGGTTAGCGCTGGGCCCAAGCTGACTGTTGCATAATTGGAAACAGGATTGTGGGGGCAAGATTTATAGGCAGTGACAAGAAGACACGCTCCTGAGAACCGCCCCAGAGTTCAGAAGCCCCTTATCCATGTCCTTGGTTCACAAATCGTATCATCCCAAGCACCCCTGAGCCAGGCGTTGCTCGAGGTGCTGCCTGGTTCATTCAGCCACCGTCACAGGAACCCGGGAGGTGCTGCCCGTGGTTATCTCCACATCGCAGCTGACGAAACAGCTGCAGAGAGGTTACCAGCTGGTTAGGGTGGGACTGAACCCCGGAGGCTGACCCTAGAGCAGGTGTTCTGCCCGTTTTGCTTGCCGGCAGCATCCTCCTTCCTCCGACAGACACTGAGCTTGTGGTCGGAGTCCTGTGTGCGCAGCCACTCTCTGTTTCCACTGCCAATAGTAATAATTGCAGTGAGTTACATGAAATTACTGATCCCCGTTGTTATCCTCCAGCAGCCCGGCCCTGTGTCAGGCCCTTGACATGCATTATCTCATTTAATCTTCATAACAACACTGGAAGGCAGGTACCGTTAGTATGCACACTTGGAAGTTGTTAACCCTAAGGACCCCCTTCTCCACATCATTTGTGTTTTCATTTTTTTTAAACATTTTCAGTAGTTAATCATTTCATATTCCCTCATCACAGCCAGGCTCAAAAATGTTAAATAAGTGTGCATTTCACACCCTATCCAGGTCTTTTGACCCCTTGATCACGAAGATGCCTTAGACTCTAAGCGTATGCTATGCCAACTATATAATACTCTTAGCACATCAGTGACTCAGTTCCCCCAAGGATCTGCAGTAAAAAAAACTTTGTTGTTTTTGATGTGTCCATTTGTTCTTAGACAGAGTAAACCTGAAATTGCTCTTAAATTAATTTTGAAACATTCCTGGCTTGATTGTTTTCACGCATTCACAAAGGCCTTCCTTCCCCCATTCGTCTGAGTCTTTTTTTAAAATATATTTGTATTGATCTCAGAGAGGAAGGGAGAGGGAGAGATAGAAACATCAGTGATGAGAGAGAATCATTGATTAACTGCCTCCTGCACGCCCCACACTGGGGATCGAGCTGCAACCCAGGCATGTGCCCTGACTGGGAATCGAACCGTGACCTCCTGGTTCATAGGTCGACGCTCAACCATTGAGCCAGGCAGTTCGTCTGATTCTTGCTGCACTGGGAGAATGCTAACTGACAACACGCTAAGTAATGGCCCTGAAATGTAAAATAATTAATGCCCAGATAATAGCACAGGGTGGGCATCTCAGTGTTTTAATGAGGGCTCAGGAAACAGTCTGGAGGGGACGATGAGTGTTACCATAATTAATGCTGCATATTAAAAAGTGACCTCTCCCCCGGTCAGTACAGGGACCGCGTAACCTTTCCCGTCACCTGCAACCTCACTCCTGGGACTCTGTGGTTCTGTTAATAAAAAGATAATCACCAGTCTGCCCTCATCTACTGTGGAAGCAAGTTTTTAAATTTATTTTTGAGGATGAAATTAGAAATCACCATTTTTAGAACATTTATGAGTATATATAGTTTACTCTCAGATATATTTATTCAATACATGCTCTAAATGAGAGTTTTAACTTTCTGTTTTCCTTTTCATTATCCCTGAAAAGAATGGATTATGGGAAAAAGATTAAAGGATAATGCAGTGCGGTGGTTGCTAATGTGCCATCGGCGGTATTGGTCGGGCTCGCCGAGTTCGTGTCTTGTAGGAGTGCCTTTCAGATTGCAATTACCTAATCAACTTGAAACCCTGTTTATGTTCTCGCAGGCGTTAAACGTCGTCTTTGAAAAGATCCCAGAAAACGACAGTGCAGATGTCTGTCGGAATATTTCAGTCAATGTTCTTGATTGTGATACTATAGGCCAAGCCAAAGAAAAGATTTTCCAAGCATTCCTCAGCAAAAACGGCTCTCCTTATGGACTTCAGCTGAATGAGATTTGTCTTGGTAAGGCGACGCGGGAGCTGTTTTGTCCCAGGCCCCTAATGAGCACCTCTGTTCCCCCCTCACTCCCCGCCCCCAGCATGGAAGCCTCCATCTGTGATGCTTATTTGGCCTGTTGTCCCCGGAGGGCACTTCTAGGGGCCCCGAGACTGCGATGCTCTCCGACAGCATCCTGATTCTTCTGGAATCGTAATCCCTCAGAGATGCTGGTGTTTTAAATATTAGGTTTGTAAATCAGATGCGTGAGATTGCTATCCTGAGACCGAATGGGTTCCCCCTGTATCAGGAAGTACCACAAGGTGTGAACCCCGTGCCCTCCCTCCGTCTGTGCTGAGTTTCCTGTTGGCATTTGATTTGTTTGTTTGGTACCGAGCGTCATTAGCAGGGGGCTCAGACTCGGGGTGCTAGCTCCAGCGCGTGGAAAGGTCATCTTCCTCTCTGCTAATCTCGTCCTGCTCTAAGTGTCTCCTCCGCCCTCCCCCCAGCACCAGCAGCATCTGCTGTGCATTCATTGTCGGGCTCTATTGGTACACTGCAAAGGAGAGCATATGCGTGAGGGGGCTAGCAGGGCTCACTTCACTCAAATGTTCATCAACATTGTAAAGTTGAGCTGCACGCAGCCCTTGCGGGAGACTGTCATGGGATTTTATAGCAGATAATGGGACGGGAAAGAAGAGTAAAATCACAGCAGTGACAGACAGCCTAACAAGGTTCATCTCCCCTCCACGTGCAGTTGTAGCCGCGACTAAGCAAGCAATTAAAACCACCCCACCGCACCCTCCCGGTCAGACCTGCTAACAAACAGGCCATTGAGAGAGGCCCGGGGACAGGGTGGGCAAATGTGAATGAAACAGGTAACCATGTAGCCACTGCGTGACCCGCCTGTAAAGGAAGCAGGGTCTAGAGCAGTGATGGCGAACCTTCTGAGCTCGGCGTGTCAGCATTTTGAAAAACCCTAACTTAACTCTGGTGCCGTGTCACATATAGAAATTTTTTGATATTTGCAACCATAGTAAAACAAAGATTTATATTTTTGATATTTATTTTATATATTTAAATGCCATTTAACAAAGAAAAATCAACCAAAAAAATGAGTTCGCCTGTCACCTCTGACACGCGTGTCATAGGTTCGCCATCACTGGTCTAGAGGCACCTCCCCTCTGCCTCTCTCCCGTTGGCTGTCATGGGATGGACTGTTGGGCACTTGAAGACCTATTTAGCTCATTGGTTAGGTGCAGGGTCAAAGGGCAGCTCAGCCAGGAAACGGGACCAGGACCATCAGCTTCCTTGCCCTGAGTCTGCCTCTCACACATGAGTGGCCCTGACTGCAGAGGAGATGACCCACGGATCCAGGTGGTGGTGGTCCTCCCACCGCTGCCGGCTCTGTGCCTGCCGGTTGCTCCTGGCTCCTGATGGGGAGGCAGGGAGCGGGACAAGCCAGCTGGAAGCTTCCCGAGTCGTCTGGTGGGAATGGGACTCGGAGCCAGCAGGCAGGCTCTGTGAGGCTGCTGATCTGCCACTGCTCCGGGGCTGGCCTCAGGACACTGAGCAGAGCCCGAGAGACCAGCCATTAGAGTGTATTGGAAGCAGCGAGGCTCAGACCCCAGGCAGACACTCACACACCCAGATGCTCAAGGGCAGGAAGTATAGACACCGGTGGGCCTGCCTGCCTAGGGCAGTGGTCGGCAAACTGTGGCTCTCGAGCCACATGCGGCTCTTTGGCCCCTTGAGTGTGGCTCTTCCTAAGCCTTAGAGTACCCTAATTAAGTTAATAACAATGTACCTACCTATATAGTTTAAGTTTAAAAAATTTGGCTCTCAAAAGAAATTTCTATCGTTGTACTGTTGATATTTGGCTCTGTTGACTAATGAGTTTGCCGACCACTGGCCTAGGACAACAGGAAGTGGTGGGGCCTGTCCTAATGGGGAAAGAAAGGCCATCTTGGGGGCAGTGCCACTTAGCTGCCACCGATGGTGGGCCTGTATGGTCCGTGTTGCCAGAGGGTCCTGTTTTTTAAGAGAGAAAACAGATTCCAAATTTTTATGTGCAACATCCCGGTCATTAAATGTTGGTGCTGAATTGACATGAAAATAATAAGGAAAACATGGTGCAGTTTCACAAAAAGAGAAAACACACATCCGTGGGCCACATTCTGACCCTAGGGCACAAGTGGGCAGCTCCGTGACGGGGTTTGAGCCCTGAGTTCTGGGACATTAGCCCGGCAGCACCCCCACCCGGGGGCCCACGGAAGGCGGTGCCTGCTGTGAGCGCAGACGGTGGGTGAGCGTGCAGAACGGCTTTGGGAGTTTCCTGAGGAGCTAGTCCCTCTCAGGTGTCACTCTCTTCATTTGGCTTCACTTCCAGGCCGAGCCCCAGGGGAACAGCCTCCGGGGAAAGTGGTCTTACAAGTCAAGCCTCAACATAAAACCAAAACTCAGGCTACCGGTCTGGCTGATACATCTGTAAACGTTCAAAGAAATATTTCCCACTCTATTAAGTTTGTAAATAATATTTGCAAAAGTGACAGGGCAGCAGTTAAAATTTCTCAGTCATCTTAAAAGCGCACAAAACTCTCTTTTTGGCTTTTCTCCAGAACTTCAGGTGGGCACGAGGCAGAAAGAACTCCTGGACATCGACGGCTCCTCCGTGATCCTGGAAGACGGAATCACCAAGCTAAACACCATCGGCCACTACGAGGTAAGGACAAGGCTCGGTCCCCCCGTCCCCTCCCTCATCGCCAAGCCCAACTGGATGAGGTCATCTCTGGTACCTTGTAAATTCTTTTTAAAAATCACGGGATTCCCAGCCACTTTCTGGAATAGTTTGGGGCAGTTTTCCTCAGTTGCTCATCTGGCAAAGCCCGTGGATTACTGCTCTCGTGGTCTACGGCTTCCTCCGGGTTCCCCTCTCCAAAGCTTTGACTTTCAGTGAGCTGATCGCTCTCCATCCTGCAGTTTAGGTGAGAAATCTCACCTTTATGAGATTCTCTGGCCTCTCAGCATGTTCCTCAGCAAAGTCCTAGAGCCGTGGTCAGCAAACTTTGGCTCTCGAGCCACATGCGGCTCTTTGGCCCCTTGAGTGTGGCTCTTCCACAAAATACCACGTGCGGGCGCGCATACAGTGCGATTGAAACTTCGTGGCCCATGCGCAGAAGTCGGTTTTCGGCCTGGGTGAGTCTATTTTGAAGAAGCACTGTTGATATATGGCTCTGTTGACTAATGAGTTTGCCAACCACTGCCCTAGAGGGGTCATTTAGCTTGACAAAGCCTCCCGCTCTCCAGGGTCCGTACAGACCGAGGGACCTTTGGTGTAGGGTCCTGTGTTCTGAAGAAGCTCTACATGTCCTGTTTGTGACAGTCAGCGATACCTCCTTTGGCCCCTGACCCACATGCTGAGTGAGTGTCCATGTGGGTGAGGGGCACAGAACAAGAGAGAGGAGGCAGGGAAGGTCCCTGAACACATTGGGATATTGGGAGTCATTCAGCAACATTATCCAAATCTTTGTTGAATACCTACTATGTGCTAAGAGCCTGGGATGCTTACACGAGGAACAGAGCCCAGGTCCCTGACCTCACAGGTCCTGCAGCCCTGGGGAGAGGTGGAGAAGGGGAGAGGACACAAGTAATGAGGCAGCACCTTACGTTGGAGTAGTGCTGAGGCTTGGAACTGGGAAGGAAGCTATGACTAAGCTGAGACCTGAACTTAACCAGCCCGGGGTGGGGTGCCAGCACATCTAGCAGGGATGGGAGAACATGCGTGTTCTTCCACAAATCTACTTTTAGCCTGGCTGAAACTTGAGAGGGGTCGGGGAGGTAATAATAGCCAACCTTATGGAGCCCTTCCTCTGCGCCACAGGCTCACCTTAGCATTTCTCCTTATTTCGCTCATTCTATCTTATAGCAGTTCCATGAGTTGGTATTGTTATTACCCACTTTACAGATGGGTACAGTGAGGCTCAAAGACTTAGCAGTGGTTACAGTGGCAGAGTCAAGACTTTGACCCTGGCAGTTGGGCTCTCGGGTCTGAGGCTTAACCAGTTCACACAGCGGCCTCTCCAAGAGGTGAGGAGAGGTGGGCAGAGGTGAGAGGTGCACGTCACACAGGCCCAGCCAGCTTCTTCAGGGGCTGAATCTTACCCCAAGAGTAGTGGGGAGCCCCTGGAGAAGCTTAAGCAGGGAGAGTTGTGTTTCAGAAAATGACTGGCTGTGCGTGGAGCGTGGATGTAAGGGATGCAAACGTGGATTTCAGGTGAGGGATGATGCTGACCGGAAATGACAGTGGCGCTGGGGATGGACACAGTGGGTGGATTCAGAGATGGCAGGAGGTGGTCACAGCCGTGCGGGTGGGAGAGAGACACAAGGGACGGACGGTCAGGAAGGCCCTTGGGGATGGCAGGGCAGAGGCATGGATGTGGGGGCTTTTTCAGAGATGAAGAAGCCAGAGGAGTAGCTCCCAGGTCACCGGGAGGGTCGGGGGTGCCTCCTTCCTTCATGGCTGACTGTCCTAGGGAGACATGTCTGCCCAGGAGGCCCTCCGCCCTGCCCGCTCCCTCCGCAGGAGGCTCCAAGTGTTTGTTCCTCAAGCTCGGCTTCTGGACGACAGCCAGGAGCAAGACCACCTCATCCGTGGGCCTTGCTGAGTGGGTCTCACGCCCAGTTTGGAGCAGCTGCTGTGGGCGGCGGCGGCGGGTGCTGCCCCTGAGCCTTTGTGGAGAGAGAGAGAGCTGTGGATTAGCCGCTGGCTCCTGTGCTGCCCTCCGGCAGCTCGGACCTTCCAACCTCAGAATCCACTTGTCCAGAGCTGGTCATGGTCTTGGAGATTATAGAAACCCCAGAGAACTTTCTGGAAGTACGTGTCCCATTGGTGGGCCACGCTGGAGCAGCACTGCCTCAGAGGGAGTGCAGGAGAGAAGGACGCTGGCGCGGGTGGAAGGGCTTGGGGAGGAGCTCATTCGGGCTTCTATGACGATCAGGTTGCAGACCCCCAGCCAGCTCCTCCTCTGCTCCTGTCTGGGTGGCCAGCCTGTCTCAGCAAGTTTGGGAGGAGCAGAACCCTCTCTCGCTGCTTTTGACTAATGTGCTTGCCTCGCTCAAGGGTGTGAGGAGAGGGGCACCCTGGCCAGGCTTCTTGGTGTCCCCTGGCAACCTCGAGGCAGCGGGTAGGACCCAAGGGAAGGGGGTGTGGCCACTCACCACCATTGAGGGAGGACTCGCCACTGGGCCGGGAAAAGGAGGATTCACCACAGCTGTCTGCAAGGCACAGGAAAGGCTGTCGGGAGAGAGAGAACATCAGTCTTTGCTGGAGACATCGGCCGTGCTAGACACCTATCTGCTTAGGGATGATAATGAAATTAATCTGGCCTGTAGTCACTTCCCGTCCAAATGATTTATTGGCCTCATACCCCAGCGTCACCACATGGTGGTAATAAATGACACGTTGAGGACACAGGGCTTAAAGGATTCTCCTTGTTTAAAACGCTAAGCCATAAGGCAAGCAACACAGCGCTTGAAGGAGCGGAGGCCATCGGCCCGGGAGCTCTATGCATGGTCCATCTCAAATGCCCTGTTTCCCAAAGACCGCTCAGAAAACAGTACCCACTGCCACCCTCGGCCACCGGAGCCTGTCCTTGGTTTAGCAGCACCCCGAAGGCCCAGAATTTGGAGTAATTTGCCAGGGCTGGCTGACGCCCTCTCGTTAAAGAAAAATTTCTCCTGAGCGAGCACTCGAATTTCCCTCCAAAGCGACAAGATGCTAATTATCACTCTTATTCATTTACTTAAGTGGCCTAGTTTGAGTCTCACTGTAAGTGCTTGAAAGCAAAAAACTGTATTTTCTTGAAAAATGGTGTCTAACCCAGAGTTTTAGAGATTCAGAATCACCTCCCTCCCATTAGCCCAAATTATTAGGCTTTAAAGTCCGTCGGTGAGGCCGGGGCCTCCTCCTGCCTGAGCACAGTCCCAGGCGGGGCCTGCGCTGCTGCGCCGTCTGGCTCTGTCCCGGGGCAGACAGGGTGCAGCTGGTCTCCTCTGAAGGAGCTGCTGTCTGTATGTTTGAAGAACAGGTTTCTACAGGGCACCTGAGGGCAAAGCCAAAATAGAGCCTCTCCTGGGCCGGGTGCCGGCAGCCTCCAGCGCCCTGTCACCTAGGGGGTGGCAGCCCGGCCGCCCTGGGCATCGGCATGATTGCTTTCCACCGTGATGACAGCGGCAGCTGTGCCCCCACCGTTCGCGTGCAGGAGCCTGATCCATGTTCACAACCACCGTCTGATGCAGGCGCTTTTATTACCCTCGGTTTCCATCAGATGAACACAGCGGAGGGCGATGCTGCTCCTGTCTCCTTCTGTCCTGTGCAGACGGTGTGGGAAAGCCGACATCCTTACAAACACATTGAGCCAGAGGCATCCTTCTCCCTGTAATTAAGTCCTCCGCGTGCTTCTGTTCTGGCTGTGGCGGTGTGTGGG
Organism: Myotis yumanensis; assembly: GCF_028538775.1. Taxonomy (NCBI): domain Eukaryota; kingdom Metazoa; phylum Chordata; class Mammalia; order Chiroptera; family Vespertilionidae; genus Myotis; species Myotis yumanensis. The sequence goes on along the minus strand of NW_027223754.1, from coordinate 124,815,093 downwards.
GTGCGTGTTTCCTACTGAGGGACCACACCATGTTTGGGAGCACCTGGACGTGTGGGGGCAGGAGATGGCTCTCCATCCGGGCCTTCTTCCCACCCCCCGCCCCGGGGTCCTTTTGCTGGCCCAGTCATTGCACCCACACCCTGCTGTGGAGTGGCATCGAGTGTGGAGGACAGAGTTATGTCCGGCAGGAAACCTCTGCAGCTCGCACCCCTCATTCTGAGCTGTGAGGTTTTGAGGGGCAGAAAAGATGTTTAACCACCATGTCGTTGAAGAGTGTTCCTCACGACAGGTGAAGTGGTCCGCTAATGCCGAAGCTGTCATGCAAATGACATTTAAAGCTCATAGGACTGTCCCAGGGGTCTGCTGAGTCCTTGCGGTGAGGTGTGTCCTCTGGGCACTGAAGTGAAGGATTGGACTATCTCTAAAGGCTTCTTACAGCGTGCATGACTTTCGATGTTTATTTAAGGAATGTGTGCAGCGCTGCTTGTACACTGAGCACTGTTCTAGGCAGATACTCTCCTCATTCCCATGCTGAGGCACAGAGAGGCTCAGACACCTGGCCGCAGTCACACAGCTCTTCTCACTGATGCCCCAAGGCTGGAAGTGCTCTTCTCGGGCCAGAGGGGTCCCCTTGCTCAGAACCAGGCTTTCAGCCAAGCTCCCTCGCTGAGGCCGCCTGGCTGGAGAGCCGGCCCGTTCAGGAGACGCCCTGGTAGTTACCTTTCCTGATGTCAGTTCGTAAGGTAACCTCTCCAAACCTTCGATGAATCTCACGTCTGTGGGTTTATGGGAATGCTTCCTTATTTCTAATCCCACTTTAACATTGTTCCTTGAAGACACCATAGTTGCCTTCATCAGAAGGGAGGCCTCCTTCAGGCCCCCAGAGCTGACCAGGCCGGCCCCAGGGGCACGGAGCGCTTAGGGCCCCAGTTTCGGCACTGCCGGAGGCCACGCTCCCTCCCGGGGCCCAGCTCAGGGCCCAGCTCGTGTTCTCACCAACAGTCCTCAGGGGGGTGGCCCCTGGCCCGGGTGAATCCCAGGCACACAGAGGGAGCGTGTCCACGTGTCGAGAACCCTTTGGAGGCTGTCCAGGCTGCCAGACACTGTGTGTGTGGTTTGATGAGTCTGTTGAGAATGTTTTGATGAGCCCGCCACCCGCCACGAAGGACTGAGCAAGGTCACCCCTCTGGCCCTGAGAGAAAAAGATTCCTTTTTCATCTGCCTCCGGCCTTGTGTGTCAGTGAGAAGAGCTAAGAAGGAAACGGGCGAGTGGTGTTGACGCGTGGCTAGTTGAATAGAATTATTTTCACATGACACCGTTTTAGGAAGGAAAGCTACCAGCAAGGGCTTCCACATGGTGATTTATGTTGATTATTGTGTTTTTAGGTTTGTTCTTTAAGGAAAAATTATAATATTTCAGACAACATACAGAATTAAATATGAATATTTTTTATTCATAATTTTCCATAAAAATTTTTAGGCGGAAATTCCAGCTTTCCTTTTAGGCTAAACCATATGAAATCGTCAATATTGGACCATATTTACCTATAAAAATGTCAGTTTCATACGGTTACATAAAGTTCAAGCTTATATTTCTAGAAAATCCATCTTATGGAATTATCTTCAACTTATGCCATAAAGGTAGTACTTTAGCGAAAGAAATCTCACCTTCACTTGCAGATGGTTTGGAGGATACGTTAGTTTTCTGTTTATTTTAAGAGTCACCTTAAATTGTTGACGTGGGTCCCTTCTCCCAGTGCTGGGGGTGGAAACGCTCACACCCATCTCTGCAGCATCCGACGGGCAGCCCTCGAGGACGGCGGGCGCGTGGCCGTGTGGTCACATCGAACCCGGGGCACCGCAGGACTGGGAGGGACTTACTGTGAAGTTGCCGTGTGGACCAGTTCTGCTCTGAGCTGGAGGATTATTCCTCCTCAGACCCATCTAGCGGCATTAATCTTCCTTTGATTCAATTTGGTTTTCACTCCTGAAGTAGGAGCCCAGAGGGTGCTCCTGCCTCACAGGACACGGGAGGATTAATGAGTCACTTTTAGGAAAGCCTTGGGAGCCCCTCAGATGGAACAAACAGCACAGACTTTTAACACTTTGGGTTCTGTGGCGCTTTTCAAAAAGGCCTTTCTGTCCTCGACTAGGTAGCAGCTGACTTGTTCAAAATGACCCTCCTTCCAACACCTTTACGCTGGTGTTGTCACATGGGGGAGTGCCCCGCCCTGCCCAGAACAGCTGTGAAAGTTGGCAGCACACTCACTCACACACGTCCCTGCTCAAAACACACAACTCGTCCACTCATAAAGTGCTTTCACCCTTGCTCTCAGGAGATACTTTCTGAGCAGTCTCCTCGGCACGGCATCCTGCTTCCACGCTCTCGCTGCTGGCACGGGCCAGCAGTGGGCCGTGCCAGCGCCTGAGAAGACGGGGGGGGGGGGGGGGGGGGGGGGGGGGGGCGGGGCGGGGGAGACGGGGACGGACTTCGGGCAGTGCTCCCTATCGCCGGCCACGTGGCCTTCGTGATGATGGAGCGAGGGTGCTCGCTTCTGGCAAAGCGAAGCGTCTGACAGTAACAGTATTGGCTCAACCCTCTGTGGGATCCACTTGGGATTCATTCTTTGACAGTTACCCAGAATGAATCACCAGCTTCCTTTTATTAAAAGGTATTTATTGGCTCTGAAACAGAGCACATCCAGGTCTTCATGCGGAGGAGTTTGTAACTATTTTCAAACCGTCTCCAAACTCAGTGCTGGAGGATCGCTAAGGGGGTGCCTGCACACAGTTCACTTTAATTGCATCAAAAGTGGAGGATAATTGAAAAATTGGCCAGAAAACAATGAAGGGCCCAAGGGGAAAGGAGAGGACGTTTGGTAATAACAGCAGAGTCAAAGTTAAGAGTCCAGAATCCTCACTTGAGACACGTCACAGAGGCCTGAGGCCCAGCAGCCCCTGCCCAGAACCCTCCCCACAAGCTGTCGGGAACACCAGCCATTGGGGCCGCTGGCCTAGCGTTAGCGGCTGGCGGGACACAGCTGGCTGGACAGCTGTGCTCTGGGGCCTCTCCAGGGCTGGCTCCCTCGGAGTTCCTGCCTCTGTGGGTGCAACCTGAAGATTAGGCCTTCATCCCCTGTGCTTGCTAAGCAGGGTTGTACATGCTGATAACCAACATGTAGCAGGCCGGATGAGAAATCCTAAGTTTCTACTTTTTTCCAAACTGGGGAAGGCCAGGTCCAAATTAGTGTTAGAATCAAAACAGCCTTAGAGCTTTAGGGCAGAGGGGGAAGCACTTAGCTAAGGATGCTCAGAAAGGACAGGGTGGATTCCCCTCCACAGTCCCCAGCTGAAGGTGAGGATTGCTGTGACCCCATCTGCCTCTTCTGTTTTGTGGAGCAGCCCCTCCGCCCCTCTGAGCAGTTTGCTCCTCCCAAGGATGGAGGCCGCCTCTGCCTCTGAGCATCCAGGTCCCGGGGCCGGGTGGGAGGGGTACACTAGAAGCCATCAGGCTCTGGGTTCCCCAGTCCCAAAGGGCCCCGGGTGAGGAGCGCCTCTTTATCTCCAAAACAGGCTGCACACAGCACTGCAATTGCGTGTGAATGGAGTAAAACCATTTGCTTGTCAAACATGCACCTTTTAAATCTGTAGCAATTTTATAACAGCTCTACTGAGATAACATTTATATACCATAAAGCTCACCTTTTTAAGGCGTACAGTTCAATGGGTTTTGGTACATTTACAGAGTTGTATAATCATTACCACAATCTAATTTTAGAACATTTTCATCACCCCAAAAGGAAACCTTGAACTCGTTAGCAGGCACTCCCCCTGTGTTAGGCAATTAGTAATCTACTTTCTGTCTATAGAAATTTGCCTATTCTGGATGCTTTGTATAAATGGGATCGCACTCCCATGGTCTTCTGTGACTGTCTCCTTGCACTTAGCATAATGTTTTTGAGATTCATTCATGTTGTAGCATGTGTCACTACCCCTTTTCTTTTATTGTACGGCAATTTTTTTTATAGTATATTCACACAATGGAATAATACACAGTGATTTTTAAAAAGGACAAACTGCTGGTAGCTGCAACAACTTGGGTAAACATCACAGACCTTAATATTGACCCTCAGAAGCTAGACACACAAATATATACTGAATGACTCCATTTATATGAAGTTCAAGAACAGATACAACTAATCAATAATGATGGAAGTCAGAAAAGGAAGGGATCTTTATTGCCTGGGAAGGGAAATGCAGGTACTTCTCAGAGCCTTGAAATATAATTTTATATCTTGATGTGGGTGCTGGTTACACAGGTTTATACTTGAGTGAACATTCAATGAGTTGTATACTTTTATATTAGTGAATGTTAGGTACTTTTCTGTAAGTAAGAGTTAAATTTAAAACTTTTTATTTAAAAGTGTATGCAATTTTTATGGTTTTACAAGCTTCCTTTTAAAATAGGAGACACTTGTCCTAGCCGGTGCTCAGTGGTTAGAGCATTGGCCTCCAGACTCAAGGGTTGAGGGTGCCATTCCTGTCAAGGGCAGGTACCTTAGTTGCAGTCTGGATCCCTGTGCCTTGGTCGGAGAGCTTACGGGAGGCAAGCAGTCAATGTGCCTCTCTCACATCCATGTTTCTCTCACTGTCTCACCCCTTCCCTTTCACTCTCTCTCAAAATCAATGGGAAAATATTCTCAGGTGAAGATTATCCAAAAGTATATAAAATGTGTGTGTATATATATGTGTATGTGTGTGTGTGTGTGTGTGTGTGTACACGTATGTACATATATACACATATATATAAAACTAGAGGCCCAGTGCACAAAATTTGTGCAAGGGGCTTGGCCCTTGCAGCCCCGGCTGCCTCGTGGCCCTGCAGCCCCACCCCCTGCCCACTGGTCATTCCAGAAGGTCATTCTGGAAGGTCGTTCCGCCATCAGGTCTAATTAGCATATTAGCTCTTTATTATATAGGATGTGTGTGTATGTTTATATATGTATATACAAATATATACATATATCTATAAAATGTGTGTGTATATGTACAGTAGGTCCTCAGGTTACGTCAGAGATCTGTTCCTACGGTGTAACGCAATTTTCGCCCTAAGTCGGAACCCACCTACATAAGCACCTACGTCACTTACATGGAGCACATACACAGCAATAACAAAGTGAAACAGTAAAAAAAAAAAAAAATTTAAAAGAAAGATAACAATTCTTGACCTTTACTTGTGGTAAATAAATAATAAAAAACATAAAGCACATATGTACATATGTTGAAATGACAGAACTTTTTTTTTATAAATAAATGGGAGATGGTGACGTAACTACAAAACGATGTACATCGAGTCCAACGTAACCCAAGGACTGTCTGTATATACATGTATACGCATACATATATAATGTGTGTGTGTGTGTGTGTGTGTGTGACACCTACACAAAAGAGAACAAATCATAAGTGCACTGCTGATGAGTTATCGCTAGCTCCTCCCATAACTACCACTCAAGTCAGGAAATTGGACATTACTGTCCCTCAGAAGCCCCGGCCCTCCCAATCACCACCCGCTCTCTTCTCTGAACTTGTGACCTCAGAGTTGTTTCATTCAGCTTTCTGTGAATGAAATCACCCAGTCTGCATTCTTTGTGTTGGGCTTCCTTTGCTCAGGATCACTGTGCGGCCATCCCTGCGGCATGTGGCAGTAATGTGCTCACTTTCTTTAATATTTTTAATTTTTAGAAATGTATTTATTGATTTGAGAGAGAGAGAGAAACATTGCTCTATTGGTCCACTTATTTACGGTATGCATTCATTGGTTCATTCTTGTGTGCGTCCTGACTGCGTTCTGACCAACTCAGCCACCCAGCCAGGGCTAATTTGCTTATTTTCATTGTTTTATAATATTCTGTTGTACCCCAAAGTATTTACTCATTTTGTTGATGATATTTGGGTTGTTTCCAGTATGTAGTAATTACAAAAAGTTTTCTGTCAGGATAGGTACTGATTTCTGCTGGGTGTATACCTAGGTGGGAAACTGCTCTATCGCAGGGTAGGCTCGGGCTTTATATGCCAGTTTGTGAAAACCTGGCTCAGCATTCATTAATACAGTAGGAACCCAGCTTCTTCCCTCTCCCAGGCCAGCCGCCTCCCGTGGGTCCCGCGGCACCTGGGCTCCCCCTTCCGGCAGTGGCCTCCCTGCCTCTCCTTGCCTTGTCTGTCTCCTTTCCAGGACTGGGAGCTCCTTGAGGACAGTGTCTTGCTCATCATTTAGCTCCATCTTCCGGCACAGTGCCCAGAACAGAGGAATTCTTCATAAGTATTTGATTTACTAAGTGAGACTATAAAATCCAGCCAGCCATCTAATTGCTGGGTGAACTTGAGAAATACATTAAATTTTGAAAACTCATATATTTTTTTATCTTTGCTTTCAGATATCAAATGGATCCACTATAAAAGTCTTTAAGAAGATAGCAAATTTTACTTCAGGTAACCAACATAATGTCAATCTTTTGTTCTCACTTGGCTGTAGAGTATCAGACGTGTGTGGCCCAGAGGGGAGGCTGAGCTCTTGCCACTTAATTCCCTGGAAGCAGAGAACAGCCATTTCTGTTTCTCGCCCTGAGCATGTGAGCCCTACGAGGAGGACAGGACCCTGTAAACAGTGGTTAGCAGGACGCCCAGCACTAACCTCGGGCAGAGGCAGCCTTTGAAGCGTCCTGCCAGCTCCTCAGCAGGATGGCTGGCGATAGCGTTTGCAAAATTCCCAGAAAGTGGAGAAGAGGCAAACTAAAGGGGCAGCTTTTATGCAAGAGCCACTAGGCCACTCTCCAAACCAGCGGTTCTCAACCTGTGGGCTGCAACCCCTTTGGGGGTCGAATGACCCTTTCACAGGGGTCGCCTAAGACCATCGGAAAACACATATATAATTACATATTGTTTTTGTGAGTAATCACTATGCTTTAATTATGTTCAATTTGTAATAATGAAAATACATCCTGCATATCAGATATTTACATTACGATTCATAACAGTAGCAAAATTACAGTTATGAAGTAGCAACGAAAATAATTTTATGGTTGGGGGTCACCACAACATGAGGAACTGTATTAAAGGGTCGCAGCATTAGGAAGGTTGAGAACCACTGCTCTAAACTCTCTTCTGCCCCCTGCTAGCCTCGGGCAGAGAACACTGACAGGTGCCTTAAGAAAGCTGCGGGGTCCAGTTCCAGCCGGTCAGTCAGTCCTCAGCCCTCAGGTGCTGGGCTGGCCTGCCGGCTGCTCTCACAGGTGGAGGTCTAGTAGCCTGCTGGGCGTAGCACTGGCCAGGTCACACAGGAAACTCGGGGCTCCCGGGGAAATGGACAGGACAGTTTGGTAGCCTTAGGACACCATCCAGCATTCCCTCAGGCCGAGCGAGAGGAGCCTCTTGCACAGGTGGCCTCATTCTGGCTGGCGGGGGCATCGGTGTGCTTGTGCTGCAGAGTGAAGGGTTGTGTCTCACACTCCAGATTGTGCCTTTTTGCAGAGCTTGTTATTTGGGGATCTGCTTCCTCCTCCTACCCAGTCCAGCTGAGAGCCATTATTTTAATCCCTCAGCACCCCTGCCCCTCTGCCCTTTCATCACCCCTCTGTCAACCCAGCCCTGAGGACCCAGCACCTATTTCCAGAGCCTGCAGCCTGGCAGAGAGGCAACAGCAGCGCAGCCAGTCCCTCTAATCTTCAAAACAAAAGGCCAGCCCTTCTTTCCCCTCCTTTTACCACCCCTTAAAGCCGCATTTCTTACAAGATTGCCCTCTCCCGCTTGCTCTGTGAGCTACACTAACTGCCCTGCTAGGATCTGAACGTACCTTCTCACCTTACAACCTTTGCACCTGTCCCTCTTCTCCATTTGCCTGGCTAACTCTATCCGTACATTTAGGTTCAGCTCCATATCGGTTCCCTTCCTCAGGGAAACCTCCCAGACCAGGTCAGGCCCTTGTTACATACTTTCTTGGCATATAATTCTTCTTCACAATCCTTATCACAATTGTAATTAAATAATTGTGTAATTAGTACATGAAATTCTCTCCTTGGCTAGGATGTAAATTCCATTAGGGCGGGAACTCGATCTGTCTTATTCATTGCCAGGTGCCTTGTAGCCCCTGGGTGTAGTTGAGAATGATCGCAAGTGATCTCGGCCAGTTTCCACACTTCCAGGGACAGGGAACCTGCTTCCCCTCCAGTCCCTGGCCCAATCTGTTCTGAAGGTCCTAAGACACAGCAAGGGGAAATGTAGCTATGACGAGCTCAAGGACACTCTGCAGAGCGCACACGGGCATTTTGTGAGGAGGCCAGTGAGCCCGAGGTTCTGGTGTTAACGGGCTGTTTTCTCTCCCTCGGCGTTCAGATGTGGAATACTCGGATGACCACTGCCACTTGGTGAGTTTCACCTCCGTGCTCCCTGCCGAATCCGATGCTTTCACAGCAAGACTGGTCTCTTTGGGTGACGCTTCTGCTCTGTCTCCCTTTAGATTTTACCAGATTCGGAAGCATTCCAGGACGTGCAAGGAAAGAGACATCGAGGGAAGCACAAGTTCAAAGTAAAAGAAATGTATCTGACAAAGCTGCTGTCGACCAAGGTACACGCACTGCCAGGGAGCACATTTTCCGGCCACCTCGGGGTGTATAATATGTTTGATTTAATTTCCACTGAAGTGTGAAAACGTTACAAATCTCTGGTGCCTTCTAGCAACGCAAAATGAAAGTTTAAATTGTAAACACTTCTTACCCCCTTCTTCTTTTTTATAAACTGCAAAGATAACAGCATTTTACAAATTTCTCCTGTAACATCTTCAATCAGGGATTTAATATTGTTCCCAGTCCCTTTAGCCACAGTTCACTATTGTTTTTTAGGTTGACAGCATAATTACTCCTTTTTGTTTGTTATTAGGGATGAGCAATAAAACTCCCTCTTTGAATTGCAAATAAAATGAAGGGGTGGGGGAGTCCGTGACTACAGACCCAGTAAATCTTACCGATTATTTTTCCTTTTAAAATTAAGAATTCTGTTCACATATAAAAGTGTTACTTGTAAACGTAAGTAGAATACCAAATTGGGAGCAAATTTTACTTTATCTGGCTTTTAGTGGGATTAACGGAAGTCTGGGGTGATCCCTTTTTTCTGAAATGACTGGCAACATATATGCGGTTACCCACACCTGGCCCTGTCTCCTGCTGGGGCTGAGGGGGCTTCTTTAGTGGGTAGAGAACAGCCAGCGCCTCTTTACCTCATCTGCCCCACAGAGCTCTGCCTATTGGGTTTTTATAAAACACTCAGATGCTTCGGAAAGCACACAATGAAGCTCCATGATAGAAATATATGCAACAGGAAAGATTCTGGGAACAGAGCAACTTGAGTGTTTCCAGGCTGAGCGTAACCAATAAAAGCCAGACATCCGTGGCTTCTCGGTTCATGTACACAGCCCTACAACGGGCATTTCTACTGCTAGAGGTTCCCAGTATCCTTCCTCCCGACTAAACAATACTGTTATCAGCAAGAGGCTTCCGAACCAAATCTAAACCATCGCGGACTGCGGGTGCTGGCCCCATCGGCTTCTCTTCAGCCCGTTTGCACATCAGTTTCTCTGAGCTTGGATTTCATTTTCCACTGTGTTTGCAGAACCACTACCCTGTTTGTTTTACCTCCTAAGCCGATGTTCTGTATCTTTTAGGTGGCAATCCACTCTGTGCTGGAAAAACTTTTTAGAAGCATTTGGAGTTTACCTAACAGCAGAGCCCCGTTTGCTATAAAGTACTTTTTTGACTTTTTGGACGCCCAGGCTGAAAACAAGAAAATCACCGATCCTGATGTCGTACATATTTGGAAAACAAACAGGTGAGAACAGATATTGATTGCTGACTATGCAAGCCCCGGGGCAGGATCTGACTGAGAGGAGGGCGTGGTAGCACAGAGGACCCGGTAGCCCTGCAGCAGAGCCTTGGCTTGGTAGGCTGTCACGGCCAAGCAGTTTTTTGCTGTGACTATTTTAAACAATAAACAAAAACATTCCTATATAGAGCCTCCTATTCTTCAGGATAAAATAAACAAACTCTGTTATCTTTAATGAATGAAAAGAGCCTTTGTTTGGAATGTTAAAACAAGTTTAGCTTGACCGGCAAAAGATGAAAAAATATTTTGTGGTTTTATCATAGTTTTCCATTAGAGAACTCTTATTTATCCCTCAGAGAATTCATCATTTTGCAGTTTCCAAGCTGTCTGTCTATACTCCAATTCTATAGAGAAATTTCTGCTTTTATTTAATCAAATGCAGTACTCAGATACCATGAGAATTAGCCAAAGGATTGTGTTTTATTTTGTTTTTTTAACATTTTACCTTAAGCTAAGGCAAGGCATCCAGATTTATTCTACATTTCTCCTCGGTAGAGAAACATAGCTCATCACCTCTATTTGAAATACATGTTTACGATGTGACCCAGCTCCTCCGGGCAAGTTCAAGGCATTAAGGTTCACCAGGCCATTTAAAATGAGTACTAAAAGCTAAGGTTCCGGAATTCAGATCTTCTCCCATTTAATCTGGGTCTATCCCAACCCTACTCTGGTTCCCTCCCTTCCTGTGTTCCAGCCTTATTCCCAGGCCCTGCTACTCCCACAGGAGGCCTGGGTGCTGCTGGCTAGCATTTCCCTGGGGAGATTGTGGCATTGAGCAGGGGTGGTCTTGTTATATCGTAAATCAGCGAGCTAGATACAAGACACCTTAACAAGCCAATTAGTTAGGAGTCTTTATTACATGTGGGCTCAGAGCAGAATATCTCTGTCAAATTCTGAGCAAATAAAGGAAGCATTCTCTTTTTATATCTTTTCAGGTCTTTGTGTATATTACTTTTGCAGATAACTTGTAACCTTGAGTACATATCATATCTATACAGACAACTTGTAACCTTGAGTACATCATATCTAACAAACACCTGGCATGAGAATATTATCAGTATCAGCGTATCAGCCCCTTACATTAGATGGCTAGCTTGCAAGTTCAGACAGTTAAGTTTATCTTTTCTATTCTTTAAGCTAAAAAACAAAGTTATTTTACAGAATAAGAGACCGTCTAAAAATGACAGAGTTGAATAACAGAACAAGGGACTACTTAAAAATAGCAGAGAATTTCAAATAGCAGTTTCAAACAGCAGTTTTACAAAATAGAGATTACCATGCTTCAGTCTCAGGACAGTAAAGCTATTAAAAGGCCCAGTAGCCATATCCCAGAGGTAACTAGCTAGGCCAGAGCTGCGAAGTAGACAATGAAAGGACTTTGAATGTTCCTCAAGTTCATATTATTTGAGTGCCTGCTATGCACCAACAACTGTTAGGTGCTGGAGATATAGAAATGAGGTAAACAGACAGAAGTCCATGTTCTCACAGAGCTTGCATTCTAATAGGTAGAGATAGACAATAAATCAAATAGGTAAGATGCAGTATATTAGAAGGTGATTGGTGCAGCAGACAAAGTGGGAAAGAGGACAGAGAGTAACAGGACGGTGGTGGGGAGAGGGGAGGTCAGGAGCCCCACAGAGATGATGACATGTGAGTCAGGCCTTTGAAGAAGCGAGGGCATAAACCATGAAACTATCTGGGACAAAACAGTTTCAGGAAGACAGACAACAAAAGGCAAAGTCCTCAGGCACAAGCTGGCCTGGTGTGCATGAAGAGCAGTGAGGAGGCCAGTGGGTGAGAATGAGTGAGATGAGCAGGAGGTGAGGGTCCAGGCTTTTATCTGGAGGAGGATGGGGAGGGTCATGAGCTGATTGAGAGAATTAGCCGTCAGGAGCCAGGAGGTGATAACCGGGGTGAGAGATGTGCCTTAGGCCAGGGTGTAACACTGTGGGTGGGGGGAGGTCAGTTCTGGAGATCCGCTGAGATGTTCTCCTTGGCCCTCACCATCTGACATAACCTAGGGCTGTCTGGAGACAATGTGTCTTGTCAATAACACCTCAGACTCCTCCACCAGCCCTCCCTCAGGAGCTCTGTCAGTTTAGCCCTTTCTTGTTCTCAGCGAAGCAGACTTGCATCCTTCAATAACAGGGACAAACCCGCCCCTCTACAAACTGGGGAACAGAGTACCCCAGTCATAGGGATGGCAGTTTTTGAAAAGAAATCTCTCTCGGAACAGCCTTCCTCTTCGCTTTTGGGTCAACATCCTGAAGAACCCCCAGTTCGTTTTTGACATTAAGAAGACGCCGCACATAGATGGCTGTCTGTCAGTGATCGCCCAGGCATTCATGGACGCGTTTTCTCTCACAGAGCAGCAACTCGGGAAGGTGAGGCCCAGCTTCAGTATGCCTTGTATGTACTCCCATGAGTCTGAAGCACTCTTTCTTGAAAATATTCAAATAATAAAGAATTGGTCTAAATTACATCAGCTAAAAAGAAATAGTCAACAGTGTCACTGAAAATTTCTTTAAAAATCTGTCTCATTTATTTCCATTTTAATCTAGTTTTTCTAAGTGAAAATCAAAATAGTTGATTATTATCCCAACCCTACTGCAGAACTCTTTACCACAAAGTATAAAACATTCTGCAGACACTAATAAGCTATAAATCCAAAGTATGAAACTACTGAAATTGGCCCATATGAATTCCATGTGAATATACCTAAAAAGAGTCTACTTGAATATAACAACTTGTGTGTGGGGAAGAAAACCTTACCCAAGATCTCTAACATCATCAGTTTGTCTGTTTATTGTCAAAACATCAATATTGTTTTTACTGTGGTTTTCTTTGCTGAGCAAAAGCCCTAAGAAAGCAAAGAAAGATAAAAATACAGAGCAAACTTTGAAAGCGATGTTTTGGTCCCATTCAAGCACTCAGCATATTAAACTGAGCGGGTCCTGTACCTGATGGATTTGAGAAAATCTTTAGAGCTGAGCAGTGGGTCTCGGGTAGAAGGCCTTTCAGAGTGCCGGGATCGATGCGTCACAGGTGCTTCAGATCCTACTCTACGTCTAAACTCACCATCATCCTATTTTTGTGAAACAGACCTGTGTTTACTTTTGTTTTCCTAACGCTGCCTGGTCTCTCAAGGTAGAATCCTCGGCATTATCTTCGACTCCTCCTTTCTCCCTCAGAAAGTGGTTCCTTCTCCCCACCCTATCCCCAGATGGCTTCTATTCACTCGGTCTCTACAGTATCTATCCCTTTTGTCTCATCCCTCTGCCCCATCCCTTCAACCCCTCTCCACTGGGATAATTGCCTCCTCACTGGTGTCCTTGCCCTGCTGTCCATCTCATCTCCCCAGCTTTTCCATCTCAGGTTATTTTTCCAGAACACAAATCTCATCTTGTCAGTCTCTTATGTAAAGAAATGTGTAGATATCTTCCATTATCTACCACAGCCCCTCCTGATTGGGCCTCAAGTCTCTTTCTGGTCTCATCATTTTCTTGTACATTCCATATACCATCTATTCTACAGTTTTTACTTTTCCCAGGTTTAACATGAACTTGTTTTCACATCCCTTTGCTCATCTCTTTCCTGTCTCATACCTGTCTAAGTAAAATCTTACTTATTCATTCACTCACAAACATTTCTTTCTTTCAACATGATTTCTTAACGTGTACCAGAAACTATAGGAGACTCCGATCAGTCTGAATATACCTACTTTGTAAACTTTGTCCTGATGTAGTTCCCACACTTTCTTCACTTGACCAATAAAGTTCTTTTTAGCATAAAACACACTGAAAGACACTTAAGTGCTTATTTTTTTAAAGTAAAAATTAGCTTGGTTTATCCATTACTTACTATGTTCTTGGTATATTTCAATGAATCCTCATAAGACCCACATAAGGTAGTTGATAGTACCCTCATTTTATAGATGAGGAAATTGATGTTTTGAGAAGTGACAAGTCTTGCCTAACATCACACAAAGTTATTATGATCCCTGATTTGCCCAATTCTGCAGTCTTTTTCTTTACTGTCCACCTGCTACTGGTTACTGGCATAGTAAACACTGTGTCAGTTTGTCTTCCCAACTGGACTGTAAGCTTCTAAAGAGCAGGTTCCAGTCTTCTTCACCTTTGTATACTCAGTGCCTGCCCAGAGTGCCTGCCCAGCTAAATCTTTAGTGAATAATTGCATGATTGTGGATTCTACTTAAACTTGACAAGTGAAACACATCTCTGTGTAGGCATCCTTCAGAGTGATTCAAGCCATTGACACATTTTTAAATGTGCTGCGGCATTGGCCCTGTTAGTAACTCATCTATCTTCCTTGAGTAGAATTTTTTAAAATTTTGTGAAAAATATTGACTTTTAAAATAAAATCGCTTATTTTTTAACATTATCAGTTATAATTACATAAAAACACTCAAATTGCCAAGGAACTTTTGCAAAATCAGATATCAGATCCACCAATACTAATGACCGCTTGCTTCCCTGAGGACACTGATAGACTATTAAAATAAACAGGACAAGCAGAAAAAAAATCCACCACTGCCAGCTACTTACCACTTTCATGGTTATATAAAGGGCTCAATCAGACCTACAATCAGATCTTTTATAAATGCCAAAATTCCCTGGTGGGTGACGAGGAGAGCAAATGTTTTAATTCAGGCTTTTTACAGCCATTAGTAATGAAGTATGATTGAAATAAGTTCCATTGTTACAGTAACTCAAATCATGCAAAAATAATAATTTTAGTTCCTTTATGAGAGGAAGGCAGAATATATTAGCATTTAATCTGCCTGAAAATAATAGTGACTCACCAGAACTATCTGGATAGCAGTCAGTCATTCAGCAACACTGAGGAGGACCTGTGCAGGGACACGTGGCCAGGCAGTAGCAGTGTGGAGGGTCAGCTGCGTTACTGTCATAAATTCCCCACGGTTTTCACTCTTGGGGTGATCATTGTTTTCTTCGTATTTTTTTTTTTTTTTTTAGGAAGCACCAACTAATAAACTTCTCTATGCCAAGGATATCCCAACCTACAAAGAGGAAGTAAAATCTTATTACAAAGCAATCAGGGATTTGCCTCCATTGTCACCTTCAGAAATGGAAGAATTCTTAACTCAGGAATCTAAGGTATTGTTGGAAAGTAGAATTAAAACATTTGGTTACTTTTTTTTTTTTTTTAAGTCATATCAGAATCTCTCAACAAGCCTTTCTTTCTTTAAGAAACATGAAAATGAATTTAATGAAGAAGTGGCCTTGACAGAAATCTACAAATACATCGTAAAATATTTTGATGAGGTAAGATTTTAAATGACATTTTAAAATATTGATCTGAATCAGTCCCCAGGATTTGGTTCTGAAGCTTCGACAGGTCTCAGGACAGCTCTGGCATCCCAAATGGCAAAAACGGGAGGCCAGGGGGCGTGTCTCATGGGGGATCCTGGCTCCTCGCCAGACCCTGCACATGGCTGCTGCCCCGTAGCTTTATGGCCCACCTTCGGACCAGCCTGAACTTCCATGAGTTTATGGGGCCGACAGCCACATTGACTCAAATTAACGTTAACTCTGATGAGTAAGTAGTGGTCCTATTAAATGGGGCCAGCTTATGCTTGATTGTAAACTGCTAAAATGAAAGCTAAGCTTGTCAAATTGCCTAAATTCTGTGTTCAATGGTTAAATGGAAGTATGACAATTTCTAACTTAAGTAGCTATTTCAATAAACCATTATCCTTGATTAATTCTCCTTAATCTGAATTTTTTTTTTTTTTTTTTTGGGAATTCACACAGTCATCAGATGTGTTGTTTCCAAATATATGTTAATTCCCCCTTCCCTGATTCCCCCCACTCAGTCATGCTGGGACAGGCTATCCATGTCAATGGTGAGAATAGCTCACCAAGTCCATTTGCTACTTGAAGATCAAGTGAAGAGCTAAGGTAGGGTAGAGGCAATGAGTTCCTTAAACATGATAAGCATCCCTCTTTCCAGGGGCCAGGGGTTAGAAGGGAAACACTGGGGAGGGGCGGGAGGGGAGAGAATGGGAGAGGGACTAGATTGCCCAGGATGGGAGGGGAGGGAAGGGAAAGAGTCATCTCTAACCAGGATGCCCCTGCCTGCTGCATTTAAGAAGAAATACTTGCCTGCATGTTGGCTGCCCAGAAATGCTTGCTGTGCTTGGAATGGCTGTGACATAATGCATAAAACAGGGCCTTGGAGGTCTGGCCCCATATTTGTAAGCAAACAGTTGGTATTTCTTTCCAGTTTCTATTTTAAGCCCAAGTATTGTTGATCCTGTGATAATGACTTAGCAAAACAACTTGCAAAGTGAGTATGTAAATGATCGAAGAAAATGTCGGCATCTGCTTCATACAGATTTTACCACTCAGCATCAGGAATGCACAAAGAAAAAGAAACCAGAATTGTAATGATAAAACCACAATATCTAAAATAACTGTTCTAATTGTCAACAGATTCTAAATAAACTAGAAAGAGAACGAGGGCTGGAAGAAGCTCAGAAACAACTCTTGCATGTAAAAGTCTTATTTGATGAAAAGAAGAAATGCAAGTGGATGTGAGCACTGGCTTAATCTGGCAAAGTTCTTCAGACGACCTGGGAGCAAAATGGCTGCTTGAGCTACTCTGTGTCGTTAATTTTTTAAGTTTGCACATAGGTTCCACTCTGAGCACTGTCTGTAAGAGACCAAGGCACATGCACAGCTTTTAGAAAGCATACCAACTATTGTGCCTGTGTGTGTACAGGGAACCCTTCTGTAAATAGAGCTGAAGTGGTTGTTGCAAACAGCCTCCTTGTTTACAGAGAATACGGGCCAGTAAGCAAGTGTCAGTATTGTAACTACAGTCTCCACTTAAGCACAATGATACAAGTGGTTCTGTTTGAAAGCTAGTTATGTACCACTTGTGACTACACTGCAGCTCTGCAGAAAAGGGACGCTGCCAGTGATCAAAACAGAATGTGAAAGGAGTACATTGGAAACAAGGTGGAGGTGTTAGGGCAACCTGGAAGGTTCGCAGCATTGAAACTTTCCCCAGTAGTTCTTGGAAAAGCTGGCTGCAGAATTTGGTAGTGTGTACACTTAGCATTTGTGAGTGTGTGTGCGTGTGTGTTTTTAAACCAAAAACTAACAGTGTTGCAACATTGTTGAAAGGGCTGTGTTTTTCAGTGGTCACTCCATCCACCTCGCCTCCATTTCACTAAGGGACTCTAAAGCAAGGAGCAACAGGCTTCATGGAAATGCAACAGCATTTTACCCAGACACTTTGTCTCATTTTATTTTTTGCAAACTAAATGTATTTGATGGTGGACATGTTGGATGTTTAAGAAAAATCATTAGTTAACTTCGATCAGATCTGTGGAAGAGTAACTCACTCCCCTAATCCTACAGTTCTATCCTAGTGTCTCCTTGCTTTAGAGTTCTAGTGAACCCTGTGGTTATAAATACTTGTGTGTGATTCAAAAAAAAAAAGAGAAGACACATTTTACATTTCATGAAATTGCTGTTCACACTGGAGTATTATATATGAATATATATATATTTGAGGCCCAAGGCCTGAAAAATATTAGTATAAAACTTGGTATCTTAGTCTATGTACTTTTTGAAAGTATTCCTCACAAGAGAAAGAATTAAAAATATTCATTTTATCCATGCCTTTCTTTTTAAAGAATTCCTATCCAGTTTACACTGTAGTCTTTTTATTGATGATTTCTATTCCTGAATTTTTGCTGCTTATGACCAATTTTAATACCACTGTGTTTTCCTCCTAGTCAGTCAGAAGGAAAGTGTAATTGGCAACTCTCAGACTTTCCTTGGGGCACCTTCTACCCTTGGTGCTCCACTTCCCAGACTGAGGAAAGGCATTTCTTCACTTAGCAAATACAACATTGATCACACATTCCTTAAAATCACTTGCCAACACTGTATGGGATATCAGGATTAACTGTGAATTTGTCTTAGATAAATGCAATTTACCTTGCTCCTCAATATCTGGTAAAGAGTCAGAGGTGACAACTCAACAAACTGGTCAGAGAAAATAAGCAGTTATTGCCCTGACAGGTACCTTCCCAATCCGTCGCTTTTCACCATTGTCTGTTCAATGGACACACCTCAAAAAACTACCAAATAGGTTACTTACAAGTATTAAGGTGAGAGGTCTGGCCCCTATCTAAGGCTGCTACAGTCTTGATGTGAAAGCGTCTGTAAGAGAACAGTAGCAGGAGAGTTGAGAGCCAACGGTAGGAGAGTTGCCCAAAAGACTTCCCCTTCTTTAGGGTACAGAAATGCTAAGGAAACTCAAAGGAACAGCTACAGCTTTCTCTGACTACTTAGTGAAAGCTCCATGAGGATGTCCCTGTCCAGCTCTGTGGTGCGAGTCCTGTGTGGAGACTCACCTCCGCTTCCAGGAACTGCTGCTGGGAACTTTGGGCAAGTCACTTACCTCTTTGTGCCTCAATTTCTGTATAATATTTCTATCCTACCTCACTGAGGTGGCGTGAAGATTCACTAATATATGTAGCGTGTTTGTCAATCCTCCAGTGAAAAGCACTATCTAGATCACATTTTTGGGTCCCATTAGCCAAATGCAGTAAATGGCCAAATTAGACATGTGCTGGAGACAATCAGTAACTGGATCTACATTAAACAGCAACAGAGAAACAAACTGCAAACAATTTATAATTTTAAGTTTCTTTGACTATTTTTTTTGGTGCAAAACCATTTATAAACTTTTTTTTCCTAACACTAGTGTCTACAGCAGCACTTAAAAATTGTTACCTTTTCCGTAATAGGGATTTAGAGTCTATTTCTTATTGTATACCTGATTGAAGCTGTTCTTGGAGATGAATGTTTTAAATGTCTATATCCAAAAATAAACATTTTGATGTAAATATGGATTGTTCTTGTCTTTTTTCCTTCAAGTTTTCTAGTTATAATAGATTTTTAAAATTATTATACAAAGTGGATCCAGGGAAATCATTTACTTTTCAGGAACAAGATGTCACCATATACTCTATGTGAATAAGTAGCTGTATTATGTAGTAAGTAAATCTCATATCTTCTAAATGATGCTAAGGGCTGCTCAATTACATTGCTGGCCTCCACTATCAACTTAAAACTCTTGATCATGAAGCCTTCTGGGTAATGGACATTTCACTTGGTTTGGCAGACTTGAGTTTTACCTTGTTGATGTAAAGTTATTCCAGCAGAATTCCTTTAAAGGATGATGTTACAAAAAGCAAATGATGGCATACTTAGGGATGCACAGAAATAAAACATTTATAGTAATTTGGTTAGATCCAACACAGTGGGAGGTGAAGTTAAATACCAATGATACCTCTAAAGCTGTGGTTCTCAACTTTCCTAATGCCGCGACCCTTTAATACAGTTCCTCATGTTGTGGTGACCCCCAACCATAAAATTATTTTCGTTGCTACTTCATAACTGTAATTTTGCTACTGTTATGAATCGTAATGTAAACATCTGATATGCTATATGTGTTTTCCGATGGTCGCGACTCACAGGTTGAGAACCGCTGCCTAAAGGGACTCCACTGGGGTCAAGTTTTACAATGAATGGCCCTTGTTTTATAAAGCCACAGTATTTAATTATTTGAACCTTATTATTTTCTATTAATTCTATCTCAGAAGTCAAAATCAATATGATCTATATTGCTAAATACACACTGTATGGTTGAAAAAAATCCAACAAAAGACAGTACAGCTAGATAGAAAAAAATATTTATTAAGCTCTTTAAAAAATTATGTGCACACAGATTTTTAAAAAGGTAGTGTTTTATATTTAGATATCTTTAAGTTGTATTATTTACGCTGACTTTAAAACTGTCATCTTTTTTCAAGAACTAGAGGTTTATAACTCATATATAGTAAACCAGAAAATGTTTACTGACCCTGTTATTGCCAAACATCTCAAAGATGAAGAAGAAGAAATTCAACATGGGCATATTTTAGGCAACATGCCCCCAAAATTCAACTAAGTAAAATTAATAAAATATTTTAAAAATTTGATTCTTCAATTAAATTAGCTCCATTTATTTATACCATTCTCAAAAGATTTTCAATAAATACTCTAAGTATCTCTAAAGCTGTTTTAATGTTTCACTTGTCTTTAGTATAACCCTAAAATCCCGACTTACATGCACGACAGCATGTAGCTGGTACCTTTTCTTGAGGCAAATTCAAGGGTTTTGGCAAACAGTAATAAAGTATCTAAATGCCACATATGTTAAAACTTCAAGCTTTATTGGGTCACTGATTTCATCCCTTTCCTCCAAAAACATCATTCCCCAGGTGATCCAAGTTCCTCTAGTTGTTTTCTTTGTGTTGTTTCTAGTTCTTCTAGTCTTTTACGAAGTAGAGAGAGTTCCCTTTGATGTTGTTCCTCCTTAAAAGCACAGAAAAAAGAAAAAATACAGAAAAGGCTCAGAAAAAGAGACTTAGAAAAATTGGTGGAAAACTAACTTGGGCAGCAGCCTCAGTCCTCTTTTGTTCAGGCCTGCACATATGACAGAGCAAGGATGGCCATTTTAGCCATCTAAGAACACAGCAGCATGGGCCAGACTATTGACTAGTCTGACAAGGCATCTCTCCTGCCTCAAGCTCTGGCTATAAAGCAAAACCACAAATCTGTCCTCCTCTAGGTATAAAATTCGCCAGGGAGTTAATTAGAAAATACTCATGCAGGGTCTAGATGTACTTATAGGACAACATTCTAATAAGACTGGAGTTTAATAGCAATCTATACTAATATGCAAATTGGCCGGGATGCCGTCATGTAACAACCAATCAGGACGGGGGCAGGGCCGAGGTGGAGAGCTCTCAGCATACCTGCACCAGGGGTCCAAAAGGTGCAGAGAGGAAGGGAGAGCAGATAGGCAGTTAGGGGGATCAGGCCAGGAGGGGAGAGCAGATAGGCAGTTAGGGCAGTCAGGCCAGGAGGGGAGAGCAGATAGGCAGTTAGGGCAGTCAGGCCAGGAGGGGAGAGCAGATAGGCAGTTAGGGCAGTCAGGCCAGGAGGGGAGAGCAGATAGGCAGTTAGGGGGATCAGGCCCGGAGGAGAGCACAGTTAGACAGTTAGGGGGATCAGGCCAGGAGGGGAACACAGTTAGGCAGTTAGGGGGATCAGGCCAGGAGCTGCATGAATTTCATGTACCAGGTCTCTAGTCCTATATAATAAAAGGCTAATATGCAAATTGTCCCCTTGACCAGGAGTTTCACTGGGAGTTCAACCAGGGGGTGGGCTGGCCTGCCAACCTCCTGCGTCCCCTCCCCCCTGCCAGCCCGGCCTGATGGGGCCTGATCAGGGCGGGCCAGCCAGACCCCACCCATGCATGAATTCATGCACTGGGCCTCTAGTTTATTATAAACAAAGCTCTTGGTCTGAGATTCAATTCTATAACTAAAACTTTATAGCATTATAAAATGTAATTAATTATTAATTCATCTTCTGAAAATCATCCAAATAATTTGATAACTTCAGTATCTCGAGGACCTAGTATAGTGTGAATTAGCCCAGGTTTTGCAATAGTGACATAACTCTGTCAGTTATTAGCTATGACCTTAGGAAAGTCATTTCACCTTTCTGACTCAGTTTTCTCATCTGTAAATTGGAAATAATAATACCTTTCCTCAAAGCGTTTTTCATTAGGATTACATAAAATATTGTATGGAAAATGCATAGTGCAGTGCATTAGTAAATGCTCAGTAGTAGTTAGTGTTATTACTCAAACATTCATCAATCAACTTCCTTTTTTTTTATCCTCACCCAAGGATATATTTATTGATTTTCAAGAGAGAGGAAGAGAGGGAGGGAGGGGGAAAAGTGAGAGTAGAGACAGAGACATAGCAAAACATCGATGTGAGAGAGAAACATTGATCAGCTGCCTCCTTCACGCACCTGACCAGGATCGAACCTGCAACCTAGGTATGTGCCCTGACTGGAATTGAATCCACAACTTTTTGGTGTACGGAACAATGCTCCAACCAACTGAGCCACCCTGCCAGGGCAGGTCCTTCTTTTAAATTGCTTAATAGGCCCTACTAGGTTTGGCTCAGTAGATAGAGCGTTGGCATGTGGACTGAAGGGCTCTGGGTTCGATTCTGGTCAAGGGCACGTACTTCGGTTGCAGGCTCCTCCCTGGCCCTGTCCTGGTCAGGGTGCTGCAGGAGGCAAACAATCAATGTGTTTTTCTCACATCAATATTTCTCTATCTTTCCCTCTCTCTTCCACTCTCTCTATAAATCAATGGAAAAATATCCTTGGGTGAGAATTTTTAAAAAATAAAATATAAATAAATAAATTTCTTAATAGGAGATTTTACTCTTAGTACTATCACTAGAGGATAAAATAGATTAATATCAACTCTGCTTCTCAGGATATTTCTGTTAAAGAAAGATTTGAGTTTTTAACTCTGTATATAAACTGGTAAAAATGTATAGAAACATTTGCCTAAACTTTTCCCTAAAATAAATGCTCATACCTGCATATGAGGAGGAAAAGCTAGCTCCATGCCTGGAATTATGTTTGATGACTGCAAGCTAACAGGATTGATGGATGCTGTTGGAGGTATGTTAGGAACCAAAATTAAACTTCGAAATTCATTATGTCTTCTCTGTATATCCTTTAGTCTTTTTTGAAGCCTTGTATATTCTTCAAATGGAACATTTTGCCTTGAAGAGAAAAAAAAGTGTCCGTTCTTTAATACATAAGTTTAAATAGGAAGAGAAGGATTTCTAAATTATAAGGTTTATCTGTATTTAATATATAGGCTGTCCCCAAAAAATGTATACACACTTTAACGCTGATAACTCATTTAATTTTTACTCCAAGGTTTAACTGATTTGTAATAATGGGTGAAGCTAGACTAAGCTTTGAACAAAGAAAATTTATCCTAAAGTGCCACTAGACTTTTTTTTTAATGGGGATACATAAAAGATAAAGTTTACGGTACAAAACTGGAAACAGTCAATAAAATTGAGGGTGCACAAATACCAAATGAAATGATCTTGGTGTTTGCAATTCCATTGTTTCATGTTATCAGCAGTGCCTGGACCAGAACAGTCATCAGTTTGAAAACACGCATTGTCAAAAAAAAAATTTTCATTTCTGTAGATTCTTTTAAATTTTGAAAATGAACTATATGTTAAACACTCACTTCATAATCATTCAAAGTGTGTATACATATTTTTGGGACACCCAGTATATAAAATTCTATCAAGAAAGATAAACAGATATGAAAGGACGTATTATTGTTACAATAGCATTGCAGGCTATCAGTTCATTTTAAAGTTTTATTTGCCAATTAGTAAAAAACTCTTGATACTTTTATTTTCATTTCTACTCCACTCCCCAAGCCCATGACTCCTGAAACTAAAAGGAAACAACTTAAGCCCAAAGGATGCCTTATTTTACAGAAGGAATCAAACAGAATACAAAAAACACTAGCTTGAATCTTCTGAAATTGCCATTTTTGAGGTGAACTATGGTCAAATATAGGGAATTTCATATTGTTCAACTTAATTTTTAAAAATATAGCTAGTGACACAAGTGAAGTCCAAACTTTAGGGGAAAATGACATGAATAAAAAATAGCTTTTCAGCCAAAACCGGTTTGGCTCAGTGGATAGAGCATCGGCCTGCGGACTCAAGGGTCCCAGGTTCGATTCCGGTCAAGGGCATGTACCTGGGTTGCGGGCACATCCCCGGTGGGAGATGTGCAGGAGGCAGCTGATCGATGTTTCTCTCTCATCGATGTTTCTAACTCTCTATCTCTCCCTTCCTCTCTGTAAAAAATCAATAAAATATATTTTAAAAAAAATAGCTTTTCAGGCCTTTGCAAATCTTTTTGGACATGAGTTTTCTGACCATCAGTCACATCAGTAGTCAAGTAAAGTTTCAAAATCACTCAAAGTTCTAGATAACCTGTGCCACAGCTGCCTAATCCGGAATTGATCAAATTTCCAAGTTAATGGTTATGAGAGGTAGTAAGTTGAATTTTGTTTTAGAATGAATTTGGTGGCATCTTACTTTGGAACAGAGTATTATAAAATTGGCATTCAATCCAGTCTAGAAACCTCTTGGTTTTTATAAAAAAAAACCAACTGTTCACATTTTGGTAATTATACCCAAGAAGACCAGGGCACATTATTAAACATCACTGCTTGATATCATAGGCAATTTCCATTACAGAAAAGTCTGATACTGTCTGAAAGCTGAAGGCTACCATTAATTAGCTGAATTTGCAGGGTTTTTTTAATTAACTTGAATCAAATGAGTCATACAATGCCTCTACCACTTCATATGGTAAATCTTCTCTGCTCAAAAATGTTATTGTGAAAATTACTAGCTGTGCTTCGGTGTAAATGAAAAACCACAAGTCATAGCCCAGTAATAGTTTACCACACCAATCAAGATCTTATCTTTGATCCAAATTGTGGCCACAATTTTATACTATGCAATCACTACCACTGTCTTGTCACAACAGCAAGAACTCACACTGCCCCTGGCTGCCAAAGCCAGTGACCAGCCTTTCCTTCCAGGCCCAACCATAACACACACACTGGCATGTGTTAGATACCTTTTGGTTTGAAGGAACATTTAGTGCAGGGTGGGGGGTGGGGGGAGGGGGGGGAGAGAAAAAAGGAATAATAAATTAGGAGTATAATGAATAGTTTTAGAATTCTTTTAAATGTATATTTTAAAAGAAAACAAAGTGCATTATGCCCAGAAACCAAGTTCTATAATATCAAAATGACCACATAGGGTATATATATACATACATATAAACACATTACCTATTTAACACCTGATTTTCTGTTTCCAATTCTTCTCTCTTTGCCTCCAAGACTTCCACTTTCTCGTGTAGTCTCTTCAATTTGTTTTCATGAAGAGATTTTCTCTATAAAGAAATAAGATGAGCAAGTGTGTAAATACATGGTTTCTTTCCTATTTGAACAAAACTATATAATAGTGAATATTTTACTCACCAAAACAATTTTATTTAGAGATGAGTATTTTTAGTCACTACTAGGAACCAAGATTAGCAGACTTGAGTCTTACTGAAAATTGCAAAGATAATAAACCACAGATATATCTCATATTCTCAGTGTGACAAATAGAACTATTATGAATGCCAAACAAGAAAACTGGTATCAATAACTAAATTGCTGCAAATAAAAAAAATCTAAAAACCAAGAAGTCAAACTTTACTAACAAGTTTGCCTGGTGCCTGATAAGGAATAATGAGCTCTTGGTTTTTACAGAAGATATCATGTATTTAAAAAAAAAAAAAAGTTAACCAAAATTTAAAGTTAAAAAATGTTTGCAATTCATAAATTGCTACCAAAACGGTAAATTAAAGGATCAGAAAGCTAACATAGATTATGAGCGCATTTCAGTATAAAAGCATATCTTTCTAAATACTAAATAAAATAAAAAACTTTACAAAGTTAAATTTTTCTAATAATATGCAAAAATCCATATATAATGCAAAAGTAGTATATGAAAACAAGTACAATTATTTTCAGTTTTATAAAACAGGTTTTTTTGTTTTTTCAGGAAAACATTTATAAATGTTCCATACTCTTTAGTAGTTACAGAACATTAGGTATTTGTTTTCTTACCTTTCCCCCCCAGTATAACAGACTTCCAGAAAAATGCATAGAACATAAATTGTTAGGCAAAATGTCAAACCGCAAAGCAAATGTTGGTGTTATTACCTCACAAATCAACAACACTGCTAAACCAGAAGTGTCCCCCCTTCCTCCTGTCAATCTCTATCCACTCTGTCCTCTGAAAAGGTAACCTAATTCACTTCCAAAGCTGTAGTTAAGGTTTTGCCTGTTTTTGAACCTCACATGAATGGAATCATAGTGTACATTCTCTTACAAATGGCTTTTTTCTTTCACTCAATATTGTGAAAATTATTCATGCTATTGCTTACAGGTACAGTTCACTCATTGCTGCATCCTGTATTCTACTAATGAATATTACATAGTTGTTGTTTTTTTAAATATATTTTATTGATTTTTACAGAGAGGAAGGGAGAGGGATAGAGAGTCAGAAACATCAATGAAAGAGAAACATCGATCAGCTGCCTCCTGCACACTCCCCACGGGGGATGTGCTCACAACTAAGGAACATGCCCTTGACCGGGATCGAACCTGGGACCCTTGAGTCCGAAGGCCAACGCTCTATCCGCTGAGCCAAACCGGTTAGGGCTACATAGTTTTTTATATTTACCCAGTCCACTGTTAAGGGCTATGTCCAGTTGGGAACTGACAGCTACGGGTATTCTGCCTCATGCTTCCCAATGCCTCCCATCCTCCCGCACTCAGAATACTAGCCTGTGCCTCCTCCCTCCACGCTGGCGGAGGAACCACTCTTTTGTTCTGAACCACAATGTCTATCCATCCACCTGCCCAGGTCAAAGAAAGGAATCACACAGTATAAGCTCTTTTGTATCTGGATTTTTACTGTTGTTCAGCACTTTATATGTGTACGTAATGTTATTACATGTCACAGTCCTTTTCCATTGTTATGCTGTCATCCATTTCACAAAGATACCACGTTTTTATACATTCTTCTTCTGATGAAAATTTGAATGTTCCCATTTTGAGACTGCTATGAATAAAGTTTTTCTGAACATGTTTTTGGTGGACATATGTACTCATTTCTCTTGAGAATATACCCAGGAGTGAGTCATAGAGTATACATGTTTGAGCTTTAGTAAATACTGCCAGTTTTCTTAAGTGGTTCTACTAATTACAAGCCCACCAGCAATACATGAGAGTTCCGACTGCTCTACATCCTTGTCAACACTTGGTGTGGTCAGTCTTTCATATTTTAGCTCTTTTGGTGGAGTAGGAGAGTATGTCAATGTAGTTTTGGTTGCATTTTCCTGACATCTAATCAGGGTGATTATGCATATTGGCCATCTGGATACCACTTTTTTGTGAAGTGCCTCTCTCAGTCTTTTGCCTGTTTAAAAAAAATTTTTTTTTGCATAATCTGTTTATTGGATTTGTTGGAGTTCTTTATATATTCAGAATATGAATCCTTTGTCAGATATACAGCATGGGGCAAAAGGAGGTTTACAGTTGTATGTGAAATAGTCTGTTCTTGTATTATTATTCTATTATTTCCCATACAGCCAACTGTAAACCTCCTTTTGCCCACCCTGTATACACTACAGACTGACATTCTCCTAGTCTGTGATAATATTTTCTTTCTCTTAAGGGTGTCATTTTGTGTTTTTTAAAAGTTATTAATTTTAATAAAGTCCAAATTATCAACCATTTCTTTTATGGTTAGTGCTTTTTATGTCCTGTTTAAGAAATCTTTACTTCTACCAAGATCTTAAGATCATCTCCCTGTTTTCTTTTAGCAGCTTCATTTTTTTTAACTTTTTACATTTGTGTCTGTGATTCATTTTTAATCTAACATGGTTGGTTAATAATAACCAACTGATTCACCACACTTTTATTTTTATTTTTTTTTTTAATTATTTTTTAAAAAAATATATTTTATTGATTTTTTACAGAGAGGAAGGAGAGGGATAGAGAGTTAGAAACATCGATATGAGAGAGAAACATCAATTAGCTGCCTCCTGCACACTCCCTACTGGGGATGTGCCTGCAACCCAGGTACATGCCCTTGACCGGAATCGAACCTGGGACCCTTGAGTCCACAGGCTGACGCTCTGTCCACTGAGCCAAACTGGTCAGGGCTGATTCACCACACTTTTAAAAAAGCAACATCCTTTCCTATTGAAATGCAGTGATACTTTGTGGTAAACCAGGCGTTCATATTCTTGTGGGTCCATTTCTGGTCTCTCTTCTGTTCTGTTTGTCAATATGTTTATCCTTATGCCAATACCATGCTATTTTAATTCCTTCAGAATACTTCTGGAAGTCACCCTTCATTTTCATTCCTGTACCCCAAGCCCAAATTCCAAACATCTTACTTCATTTTAAGTTTAGTACAGTGGGGCCTTGACTTACGAGTGTCCCAACTAATGAGTTTTTCGAGATAGGAGCCGTCTCTCGGCCAATTTTTTGCTTTGAGTTGCGAGCTAAAATTCCAGTTACGAGCCAGCTTCAGATACCCCACCGCTAATTGGCGCAGCAAACGTCACAGTGAACGCCACAACATCAGCCCAGCATCACGTGTCTCACTCGTTCACTTTTTAAGATTTGACATACGAGTAATTTGAGTTACGAGCTCCACCATGGAATGAATTAAACTCGTAAGTCAAGGCCCCACTGTATAATAGCTTCCTAACTGGCCTCCCTGTCTTCAAGATTTCCTCTCTCTGGCACACTAGTTCTGAAACTTTCGTGTGCACACAGATCACCAGGGGATGATAATATTCTTTAGGTATTGCATGTTACCTTATTTCTCCAATTAGGTTATATGGTCATCAGAGCAGGAGTCAATCCTGGCATTTATTTTCCCCTCGGCATAACTCTAGGCTGCACAACACAGTCAACAGATATTTTATAACTTCGAGCCTATGGTGCATTTTTTTATAAGCCAGTCATAACAGTATCTAACCAAGACTTATTTCAGAGAGATATACCTTAGAATAAAAATGACGAGTTGTCACTTCAAGTGCTTCAAAAGGAAAAGCACAACTCATTGTGTTCATACCAAGAGATCTCTCTGTAAAGTCGCACTTTAACAATGTGTGGAGAAGCGATAAAGAAGAGCCTCCCAACTCAAGGTGCCTGGTCAAGCTTTTCCAAACAAATCACAGCAAATATTATTACCAAAGACTCTACCAGAAACTCTTACCAGAAATGACACAAGCTTTGTGCTTAGGAGGTTGGAATCACAAATAAACAGTGAGCCATCTTATCCAGCCTGGGGGAAAATAAAGCTGCTGTTCCCCAGCTAGAAGAACCTCTCACAGGAAAGTAACTCTAAAGGATTATGATTTCTGCCCTGGAGTTAATATTTTGTGACTTATTTTCATCTTAATGCATAAGAAACTTATGATTTGTGTCATTTAAAGGATCCAAAAATCTGTTGCACTCTTATGAATCATTATTTAATCTTACAGCCAAAATTTTCATATAGAAGCAGTATAGGGTTTGAGTTAAATTCTTTTTCTAGTGATTATTCTGCCATAGAAAATAATACTTATGTGTATTATGGCTACCAAGAAGAGAAAAACAAAGCATCTGGAATAAAAGAAAGTGGGAAATTAAAAGAGTAACGGTGCAAAAAGAGCACAGGCTTGAGAATAGGAAGATGTAGGTT
Organism: Myotis yumanensis; assembly: GCF_028538775.1. Taxonomy (NCBI): domain Eukaryota; kingdom Metazoa; phylum Chordata; class Mammalia; order Chiroptera; family Vespertilionidae; genus Myotis; species Myotis yumanensis. The sequence continues at coordinate 124,785,866 of NW_027223754.1, read as the reverse complement.
TTAGTCATGGCAATGATTCTAGTAGTCAAATGATCTTGGCTACCTATCACTTCAGGTTCCTAATCTGTAAAGACTATCTCTGCATGCTAATGTCCTCCCAGCCCTAAAATTGTATCTACTTAAAAATTGTCAGTATTTAGGGCAGTGTCCCACGTGATGGAACACATCTGGGTCATAATTATTCACTCAGTTGAGCTTAATAATTTCTATGACTTCAAACCATAATCCACACATTTTGAAAAGTGAAATGGATATTTATTATGTTCACACCCATTACTTGATAGGCATTACAATAGAAAAATAATTCATACAAGGTCACAATATTAACGAAAGGGTTATTTTGCAGGCTTCTTAAATAAAACCTCCTCTCTTTCTGGTATACCTGTGATTAGTTGATAATCTCTCTCACCACTGGATGTCACTTTTGCTCCAAAAGAAGTCAACCCAAACTAATCTCAACAATTAGAATCTGATCTTCTCTAAGATACTTTTCTCTAAAACCTCAACACAAAAATTTCTCTGTGAAAGATCAAATCAGCTCTTATAATTTCTAGTGATTTCCAGCTAACATCTGGCTTCAGAGGCTTCTAGGCTTCAAACAGTACAAGAAAGCATAAATACTTTCTAAGATCATCCCAACCCATAATAAACTGCACTGAAACCCCAGCAATACCCATAGGATACACAGTACTTCCATGGTCTGAAAGAAAAAAAGTGATATACAAAGGGAAAAACAACAACACAAGTCTTTATATTTGAGTATAAAACACTGGAATTCCCATTTGTAAATGCTGCTTTCTAATCTCAATATCACACTACTTTTAGCATTATGGGAAGAAAAAGGCAATATTCAGAATCCACAGACATAGGGAAGTAATAACTTTTGGACTTCTCATGTTATAACTATCAGAAGGCATTTGGCAGTTATAGCTAATACATAAATAGTCACCTCCTGAGAGTTAATGTCCATGTTTAACTGGACATTAACACAGTTGGGAAACTGTGTCCTCAGGTTTCCCAATCAAAATATGTAAATAATTTATAGTTCTCTTCTCTTATGCAAATGTGAACAGCTAACCTTTCAGATATTGACACTGGTGTGGCTATGCCTATAAGCACCTTGCTCTCATCTCAGACCTTCTTACCTCCCAAAGCAAATGCCATGACTAAGGGAACTTATCAAATGGAGACATATTAAATCAGCCCCAACTCCAACACACATGCACCACTTTTGTTGAAATAACTGCTAAATCACTGCCACAGTGAGTCGTGGTTACTAAAGGGGTCATGCTATACTCCTTGGGTTTGTTGAAGTAGAAAAAAAGTTGAAATCACTGCCTTAGGTGAATTATCTCACTACATCATTTCTAGGATGCCCTGGACTATTTATAAGAAAATAAATTATTAGGTTCTGGGGAAAATAGGCCTGCAAAAGGGAAACTTAAAAAGAGGGTGGCTGTCAGAACTATCATGGCTGTCTCAGAAGCCGGGGGGGGGGGGGGGGGGGGGGGGGGGGGGCGGTTCTAGTTCCTCCTAGGAACTAGAACCCCCTAGGGCAAGGAGGTACTTGCTCCTATATTCCTGAGTTGGAAACAAAAAAGCATTTTAACCACAAAAGCAATGTTACAAGTATTAGTTAAGCTGAAACAGGCAGAATGAGTTAAATAAGACTTGTGTGGGCTGTTCTAGAAACTTGATCACTGAAAAACAGTCTGTGAAAAAATGCATGTTGGCTCTGAAAAACTGACCTGTACACAAAATTTAGAAATAAATCTGTTGAGCAGTTTGGATTTTCCCAATTTATCTCTGCAAGGTTAAAAGCAAAATGTCATATTTAAGTACTAAACCAGTAAAATCTCAGTTTTCATTGTACATCTTATTTTCCTAAAATAGTTAATTATGTTTTACTCTGTAGAAATCACTCTAATAAGAATCACTTGCCTTTTTCTGGGCAATTGCAGCTCGCTGCAGTTTCTCTTTAGCTTGATTATACTTTTCTTCTCGGTCTGTGATACGTTCATGAAGCTTTTGCTTTTCTTCCAGCCACTGGATCTGTTTCTCTTCCAATGTCCTGTCAGAAGAATGTAGGCAAAACATGGACATTAACTCTCAGGATTAAACAGATATCATCCCAAGTAAAACCAAACTTAATACCTATGTGGCATTCAGAAGACTAATTTAGATATTTGAAGTAAAAAATATATTGTTTTACTCAATGAATAAAGATGTTTTTCTTTGAGGGTTTTCAGAATAGTATGGCCAGAGAGAAATTTAAAGGGCCTTCTTCCATAAATGTCTTATTATTATTATTAAAAGAATTCAAAAGTCTATAAAGTTCATTCTCTAGAAATAAAAAACGTATTACCTCAGACTACTGTATATTGTCAAAGGGTGTTTGTAACTAGTTCCCAAAACACATTCAATGTGGAATTATCATTGAAAAGAAATAGTTGTACATAAAGAAAAAAAGCGAACTCTACTTTTCAACTTCTAGTTGTGCTTTTTCCGCTTGGCTCCTTAAATTTCGGCACTCCTGTTTTAACCTCTCCACCATTTCCTTCAGTATTTGGTTTGAATTCAGCAATTCATTCTCTGACTGTGTAAGTGAGGTCACTTGGATCTGCAAACTACTGATTTGCTTAAAAGAAAAGAAGATAAATGTTAAGGCCACTAAACAAATTTAGTAAAGTATAAGGGCGGCAGAGGATACTAAACATCCTCCCTCACAAATACCCCACCCAGCTAATGTGCCCTTGAGGACACCCTGAAATGAAATAAGCTTCAAGGCATAGATTTTAAAAAGCCCTTTAAAAAAATAAAGCAAAATGTCTGCTAAATAGAATACCTGTTTCAGGTCAGAATTTTCATTTTTCTCTTTCTCTGCATTTTCAATATTCACCATTTGTTGTTGAAGTTTTAACCTAAAAATCAAACCCAATGAAAGACATTATTAAGGATCCACAGTTCATATATTTTACTGAATTAGGTAATCATCTTACTGAGTGCCTTTCTTAACAGTATACATTGTGAAATCTGGTAGATAAATGATAAAGATTTTGATTTCAGGCAGTCAAGTTGTGTTCATATATAAATAAAATTTAACATAAATTTCTGTTTTTGCTATGAAAAAATTTATAAACTATTGGCATAGAGAAGAGGAGAAATCAGGTCTGTCTAGAAAGATAAGAAAACTACCTGAAAATTAAAATCTGATGGGCAGATTTTAATGAACACAGGAAACAGCCTGAGCTGTCTTTGGTGGACAGGTGTACAATGTGTTGTAAGCCACCGGAAAGCAGTCCAGTTTTGGAGAAGCCACTTTACAACCAGATAGTAACTGACAATTTACAAAATGCCTTCAGCTGCACTGCTACTTGCACTTTCACTCTCCTAGGTTAGGGAGCTCCAAAATGTATCCTAATGACCACCATGTCATAATATAACAGGCATTTAATTAAGGTTGGCCAATTTTAATTGTAATTTCTCACAATAAATCTATGCGCATAAGCAGAGTCATCTTTATTATTCCAATTTTACAGATAAAAAGATTAAAGTTTAACCAAGTTAGGCCAAATCACATAGCTACTAAGTCAAAGGACCAAGGTCTCCCAACATCCAAGTTAGTGTCCCCCTCTCCCACTTCATTATGTGAATTTTACTGATTTAAAAGAAAACTGTCTAGTATAGGACAACATGCTATATTCTATTAAATATATTTTTTCATCCCTGAGATGAATAAACACACAATTTGTATCCTCTTCAAAAGGAATATTTTCTCAGAACATCGCTGGTGACCAAATGACTAACCTCCTGAGAAAGATTTTATGCTAATTAGGCTTGAAGGATAGGCCCTCAACCTCTCCATTTTTAAAACCCTTCAAACACTTATCTCAAATATAATTCATTTGGTACTTATTTCTAGTTTTGCATTATCAATATTTATCAATCCAATTAGAACTGCTGATTGGAAAGACAACATTCTCAAAGGCCCATGGCTGTGCTTTAAACACTAATAAAAATTCAATAAACGTTTGCTGATGGATTGAATGAATCAACCTAAGTCCTGGATTAGAAGTTTAAATGTGTAAAATGACTGGACAATATGACATGGAAGAAACCACCAGACCCACTGCTTTCTGAGGTATTTACATACAAATGATGGAAACAATGGATCTAAAGCAAGCATAGCAAACATGCGGGCCCGCCTGCTGTGAGACTGACATGCTTGATCTAAAGGAAGAGGGCCAGTCTTTCTCTTGCTTTGCTCCTTTGACAGTATTAGTCACGCTATCTGGTAATATTAGCTAAATTATTACTCTCTCAAACTTTCTATGCATTTCTCCCCTTAAAAGTTTATGAATGTTATTAACTTTGTAGTTAGATTACGAGTTAATGGAGGTTTCTTTCTACAAAACCTTGAAGATGAAAATAAAGGAGAAAAAACTGTGGGTCCTCGCCCAGGTCCAAAGTTAGAAAAGTTAGGCCCCAAATTATTTTAGCTCTGGTAGAGATTTTGGATATACTTGATAAATCAATAGAAACAAGACCCAGTTACAAGAACCATTCGTAGCCTAAATGCTTTCTAAATAAGTTATGTAGATATTAAGAGAAACAACTAAACCTACATTCAAAAATTGAAGCCAAAGAAACCAATGCCAAAGAGCACTTGACTATTAAGACACAAAAGGAATAAGAGTATCATCTCTATGGTAAAATATAAGAAACAACACACAGTTTTCTTCAGTTGGCTTTGCTGAAGCAGTGATGGGTTATAATCTACAACTGATAAGAGATTTCTAAATTTTTATTGTTGACAGTATTACAGATATCCCCCAATTTTCCCTCCCCTTCATCTCCCTCCTCCCAGCTCCTGCCCCACCCCAGGCCTTCACCACACTATTGTCTGTGTCCATTGGTTATGCATATATATATATATATATATGAGTTGTTTGGTTAATCTTTTCCCATCTCCTCCCCTAACTCCATCCCCCTCTCAGCTCCTCTCTGAGATATGTCAGTCTGTTCCATGCCTCCATGTCTCTGGACCTATTTTGTTCACCAGTTTATTATATTCATTAGATTCCACTTATAAGTGAGATCATGTGATATTTGTCTTTCTCTGACTAGCTTGTTTCACTCAGCATAATACTCTCCAGGTCCCTCCATGCTATCTCAAAGAGTAAGAGATCCTTCTTTTTTACAGCTGCATAGTATTCCATGGTGTACTGTGCCACAGCTGTTTTATCTACTCATCTACTAGTGGGCACTTGGGTTGTTTCCAGATCTTAGCTATTGTAAATAACACTGCTATGAACATAGGGGTGCAAATATTCTTTCTGATGAGTGTTTCAGACTTCTTAGGATAAATTCCTAGAAGTGGGATCGCTTGGTCAAACAGTAGTTGCATTTTTAAATTTCTGAGTAAATTCCACACTATTCCATAATGGCTACACCAATCTGCATTCCACCAGCAGGGTACTAGTTCCCTTTTCTCCACATCCTCGCTAGCACTTGTTATTAATATATTACAGGAGAAAATCAGTCCATGATTTAACTTAACATCATTACAGTTAGAATTCTAAAGGTTAATGGAATTTAACAAAAAGTAACTTGAATGGGAATAATCAGGGTTTAGAAATATGTTCAATGATCTAAAAATCACAATAATGAAAGAGTTCAAAACATATTATTTCACAATGCTACAGATTTAGGAATAAAGTACAGTATTTCCTTTTTTAATATATTTTTATTGATTTCAGAGAGGAAGGGAGAGAGAGAGAGATAGAAACATCAATGATGAAGAGAATCATTGATTGACTGCCTCCTGCACACCCCCTACTGGGGATCGAGCCCACAACCAGGGCATATGCCCTTGACCAGAATTGAACCTGGGACCCTTCATCCTGCAGGCCGACACTCTATCCACTGAGCCAAACCAGCTATGGCTAAAATACAGTATTTCTTGACTAGAAGGTTTGAATATTCAAAGTGTGTTACAATTAGTCAAAATAAAATAATCTTTAGCCCTAATGCTGTTGTTCCTTGGCTGTCCATAGTACGTAGACTGGACAGCCAAGGAACAACAGCGAATACAGCTGTGGAAAAGTTATAAATGGAAACAGTTGGAATAACAGTGATGGCTCAGTGGATGGAGCGTCAGCCTGCAGACTGAAGAGTCCAGGGTTCGATTCCGGTCAAGGGCACATACCTTGGTTGCAGGCTCAATTCCCGGCCGTGGTTGAGGCATGTGCAGGAGGCAACCAATCGATGTGTGTCTCTCACATCAGTGTTTCTCTCTGTCTCTCACTCTCCCTTCCACTCTCTCTAAAAAATCAATGGAAAAATATCCTTGGGTAAGGATTAACAACAACAACAAAATACTAATTTTTATAACAGAAGTACAAAGTACAGAAGAAAGTACACTTAATTCTCATTAGATCAGTAAAGGCTACATAAGAAAAATGCAATTTGAAATGGATCCTGAAGACAAAATAAGAGTCTGAGGTAGAGAAATTAATGATTTAAGCAAACAAGAGGACAACTAATGAAGCAAGACTAGAGAGCAAATGAAGAGGGTGGGATAGAACACTATGTATTTTGGAAGCAAAGGGAGAAAGGATATCTTCACAAAAACAGAAAGGGAAGAGAGAATGATGAAGATACAGAAGTTCTCAAATAGTGAGAAGCTGAAAGAATTCATAACCAGACATCTTTGCTCAGGTACAAATGAGAGCGCAGTGGAACAGTGGACAAAGAGTTTCCACTGAGAGGCAAGGTAGCCAGGCTAACAGACTGGAAAAAGGAAAACAAAACAAAACACAAATGTACAAGAACTACCAGTTTCAATATCTTCAGTGAGAATAGAGTAAATAATAGAAAACAAATTGTTTTTAAAGTGATCAATTCTAAGGGATGACAAGGTATGATGGCTAAGTGTAGGGCTACTAAGGTAGAATAAAGATAGAGAATTCAACCTGGCTGGTTACTCAGTGGTTAGAGCGTCGGCCCATGGACCTAAGGATTTGCTTCCCATCATGGGCAGATACCTCAGTTGCAGGTTTGATCCCAGCCCGTCAGGGCACAGGCGAGAGGCAACCAGTCGATGTGTCTCTCTCACAGATGTTTCTCTCTCTCAGCCTTCCTCCCTCCCTTCCACTTTCTCTCTAAAGATCAACGGAAAAAATATCCTTGGGTGAGGATTTAAAGAACAGAATTCCAGAGTGAACATAAAATAGACTATAAACAAAGGTGTTGGATGTGTCAACAATACAGATGTACTCACTAAGAATGAAAACAAAGGATAGAAAATAGAAAAAAGCTGAGCCAGAAGCCACGGTCCTCAGTGACTGCTGGGGAATATCCTGTAGGTCCGTAAATGGACAGAAAGATAGATAGGGTAAGATGGATGCAACGACTATCACAGAAAAAAACATTTTAACCAAAGTTAGTCACTTGTCTAAAAACAACAGTGGGGTTCGGAAATACTGATTCCCTTTTTTGGTCCCTAGTTGCAGGAGAGAGTAAGGAGGCTCTGGCAGGTGGCTCAGTTGGTTGGAGTATCGATCTGTTCACCAAAAGTTTGTGCGTTTGATTCCTACTCAGGGCTCATACTTAGGTTTTGTGTTCATTCTGTCAGGGTACGTACAGGAGGCAAACAATCTTGATATCCCTCCCCTCCTCTCCCCTTCCTCTTCTTCTTTCTCTCTCTCTCTCTCTCTCCTTCACTCCCTCCTTCCCTCTGTCTAGAAATTAATGAAAGCATATCCTCCGGTGAGGATTAAAAAAAAAAGGTTGCCAGGTAATATGCCATCAGGACAAAGTCAGGTTTCAGTAGGGGGTGTTTAGAAAAATGTGGAGATTGTAAAAAATTTATTGGAATGGAACAGGGATTTCAGAGGTTACAGCAAAAATTGTTAAGAGGAGAGCTTTAATGAGTTGGTGGTGGGAGCAGTCAAAAGGTGAAGGATGAATAAGTTGGGGAATGAGAAAGTATGTGATCAAGTACTTTATATTTCAAAAGTAGTTATGGAGAAAATGAAAGTAGAAATAGTAGGTAGACTGGACAGCCAAGGAACAACAGCGAATACAGCTGTGGAAAAGTTATAAATGGAAACAGTTGGAATAACAGTGAGATGGAGCTCTTCCAAGCTCTCTGCACAGTACAGGATAGCCAATTGTGATCATTACTGCCTAGGTTTTCTGTGGCAGGCAGCTGATATGCGTCATTTCAACATTCAACAGATGTTTACTGAGTGCCTACAAATGCTGGGCCCAGTGTCGAAAATATATCAGTGCAAAAACAAAGAACCTGTATTCTTAAGGAGTTTATGCTCCAACCATGCTATCTGAGCTTTCTTTCTTTTTTAAAATATTTTTTTATTGATTTCAGAGAGGAAAGGAGGAGGAGAATCATTGACTAGCTGCCTCCTGAACAATCAGGGATGGAGCCCAAAACCCGGGCATATGCCCTGATTGGGAATCGAACCGTGACCTCCTGGCTCAACCAATGAGCCACCACAGCCAGGCTGAGCTTTCTTTAATAGTGAAAATGTTCTATAATGTGTGGAGGCTTGGAACAGACAGGCCAAGGCCCGCCCTCCTACCCCCCCGCGACAGAAGCTCCCAATATGTTGCATATTTGAAATGTGGCTACTGTAAACAATTTCTTAAATTTATAATTAATTTAAAATTAGATTTAAATAGCTATTGTATTACTAGCTATATGCAGCTATTGTATTACTAACCCAGGGGTGGGTATGTAAACCAGACCCAAATCCTTTTCTAGATGTTTCTAACTTGATTCATCAAGTAAAAATTCTGTTTTCTTTGATCTCAAAATATAGACTTGACCTCACAGAGAAAGCAGTAGTAGAAAAGCAGACACACAAGTTAGAAGAGAGGAGGAAGACCTCACACCTGAGGAGAGAAGCCGCTCTCATCTGACCATATCTGAGTTCCTAAATAAAGGCATCCATGAGACCAGCATAATCCTTGTACTTTCCACAGTTTAAGTCAGCCAATAAAGTCCCCTTTTTCGCTTCAGTTAATTGGGGCTGGGTTACTGTCATAACCAAAAATTGACTAGATTATCTTATTTTAAATCCTGTCATTTTTACATGTTTTTAATTTATAGGTAACTTTATAAATTTTACAAACTCATTGTAAGGTGGGGCAATCTTGTGAAATACAGGCTACTGTTAGAATAGTAATTTTATTATTGATTAGTGGTGAAGAAACCACTTTAATGAAAACAAGAAACTGGTGTTTAATTAATGTTTATTTATTTATTTATTTATTTACTAGAGGCCCGGTGCACAAAAATTTGTGCACTGGGGGGGTGGGGGGGTCCCTCACCCCAGCCTGTGCCCTCTCGCAGTCTGGGACCTCTCGGGGGATGAACATCTGCTGGCTTAGGCCCGCTCCCAGGGAATTGGTCCTAAACTGGCAGTCAGACATCCCTCTGGCAGCCCGGGAGCCCTCGGGGGATGTCTACTTGCCAGCGGGGAGCAGACCTAAGCTGCAGTTGGACATCCTTAGCGCTGCTGAGGAGGCGGGAGAGGCTCCCACCACCACCACTGTACTGGCAGCCATCAGCCTGGATTGTGGCTGAGTAGAGCTCCCCCTGTGGGAGCGCACTGACCACCAGGTGGCAGCTCCTGCATTGAGCGTCTGCCCCCTGGTGATCAGTGTGTGTCATAGTGACCAGTCATTCCCAGTCGTTCTGCTGTTAGGGTCAATTTGCATATTACCCTTTTATTATATAGGATAGAGGCCTGGTGCACGGGTGGGGGCTGGCTGGTTTGCCCTGAAGGATGTCCTGGATAAGGGTGGGGGTCCCGCTAGGGTGCCTGGCCAGCCTGGGTGAGGGGTTGATGGCTGTTTTCAGGCTGGCCACAGCCCCTTCAGGGTGGGGGACCCACTGGGGTGCCTGGCCAGCGTGGGTGAGGGGCTGATGGCTGTTTGCAGGCTGGTCAAGCCCCCCCAGTGGGGACCCTCCCCCCATGGAGGTTTGGCCAGCCTGGGTGAGGGGCTGATGGCTGTTTTCAAGCTGGCCACACCCCCTTTAGGGTGGGGGTGCCCAGCCAGTCTGGGTGAGGGGCTGAAGGCCGTTTTCAGGCTGGCCAAGCCCCCCCGGCGACAGAAGCTCCCAGCTTCTCCTTTTTTTCTTTCTTTCTTTCTTTTTTTTTATTCTGGGATTTATTTACCTTCTATAATTGAAACTTTGTAGCCTGGAGTGGAGCTCAGAGCCAGCCAGGGCAGGCGGGAGGGAAGCTTGGCTTCCTCCATCACCAGGAGCAACCCAAGGCTCCAGCTCTGTGGCCAGGGCCTGCTGAAAGCAGGTATCTGGGGTTTATTTACCTTCTATAATTGAAACTTTGTTGGTTTGAGTGGAGCTGGCTTCCTCCATCATTGGGGTAACCAAGCCTTCTGCTTGCTCCAGCTCCACGGCTGCCAGCCGCCATCTTGGTTGGGTTAATTTGCATATAGTCACTCTGATTGGCTGGTGGGCGTGGCTTAAGGCATAGCGAAGGTACAGTCAATTTGCATGTTTGTCTTTTATTAGTGTAGATTTATTTATTTATTTATTTATTTATTTATTTATTTATTGTTAATCCTCACCCAAGGATATTTTCCACTGATTTTTAGAGAGTGGAAGAGAGGGGGAGAGACAGAGAAGAGAAACATCAATGTGAGAGAGAGACATCGATTGGTTGCCTCCTGCAAAGGCCCTGACTGGGGCCAGGGATCGAGCCTGCAACTGAGGTACATGCCCTTGACCTAAATCAAACCTGAGACCCTTCAGTCCGAGGGCCAATGCTCTATCCACTGAGCCAAACCGGCTAGGGCTGTAATTAATAATTTACAGCATCTGCCAAAGGTGGATTAATCCTACGTATCATGGATGTTCGTTGTTTGTAAATAAATGGATATTTTTGCTTTATATAATTTAGACTTTCATTTCCTTAGCAAGACCTTTTACTCCACAGGTAATCTCTTTCTGTCTATCACAGATTCTATATAAGACAAGCTACAATTATGTTTATTTTAATGAATGATAAAAATAGACCTGGTTGATGTAGTTACTTATAAATTAGAAAATCAGAGCTGTCATGGGAAAAACACACAACTGTAAATCATTTCTTTTAAACATCATTCAAATTTTGTGAATTTTTGTTTCTTCTGCTACATATTATGTTGGATACTATGTCCTTATTTTAAAAATAAGTTGGGGTCAATTACACACTATAAATGATCTGAAGAAACTAAAGAGAAATCAAAGAAAAATTATCAAAGTGACTAATGGAATAGAAAATGATTCATATTAAAGAATGTCTAAAGGAATGAAAGCTGTTATATATAGCAAATAAACAAAAACCTAAGGGTCAAGTTCTTTATTGTCTTCAAGTAATGACAGAATGCTGAACATTTTATCACTATGGCAACAGAAGCCCAAACCAAAAGAAAGACTTAAATTCTAACACAAAATAGGATAAAACATCAGAGTGAGGTTCCTGGGGGCGGGGGGATGGGGAGGTCTCTTTCTCTCCTTTCTGGAGATTGTCAGGGAGAGATAAAACAACTTATTTGTCCTGAACAGTTAGAAAAATGTACCCAGCTAAAAGAAAAGGGTAGAATAAGATTGGCTCTCAAAATCCATTACAGATTTGTGATTCTAGAATTGTAGAAGCTAACATTTAAATTAATAGTTCATAAAACCTGGCCTTTGTAAATAATACATATGTCTCTGCCAGAGGTAATTCTTTCCCGAGTAATAAGAATCAAAAACCTTGTCCCAAAACATAACTTACAACTTAATGAACATAAGATTTTAAAATCTCTCAACTTTAATCTACATAATTAGGAAGTCATCAAGCTTTTACATTTTAAAAAACAGATATAAGGGACTTCCAGGTAGCTGAAGATAACAGATGTTTAGTTCTGCTTTACCCATATCTCTTTTAAAACAATACAGAAAAGTAAGGAGAATAAATAAAGCCACACAAAACCACATCCTTCACAATGGAAGAGAGAAAATGCTCAAACTTTAAAGCACCTATAAGTAAAAATAGGAAAGTAATTCTAAATCCCAGCAAGAGACTGCTCATGCTCTAGACTGGAAGTCTTTGTAGTGACCATGGGTTTCCTTCATGTGAATGGACTTAACTCACACATTAAAATAAAAAGATCTCTAATCTGGCCCAAAGCAAGACCCAACTATATGCTATACATAAAAGACACATTTAAAAAACAAAGTAATTCAGAAAGACTAATAATCAGAATACAAATCAGGCAAATGGAAACAATAAGAAATATCAGACAAGGTGGAATTCAAGCAAAAAAAAAAAAACACAAATAAATGACAAAAAGAAAAACACTTTTAAATACTTAAGCCACAATTCACCATAAAGATGTAATTGCTCTGATTACTTATATGCCAAATAATAAAGCAATCACCTTTATGAAGCAAAAAAATGCAAGATATGAAAGGAATCATAGATACAAACACATCCTATCTAATAAAGAGGGAATTGACCCTCATGCCGTCGCAAAGATGGCAGCGCCTACAGCCAATAAGGAGGGAATATGCTAATTGACTGCCCCACCCGCAAAGATGGCAGCGCCCAGAGCCAATAAGGAGGGACTATGCTAATTTACTGCCATGCCCTCAAAGATGGCAGCACCCACAGCCACAAGATGGCGGTACCCAGGCCCCTCAGCCCTGCCAGGTGTGCAGCAAGGCCGGGCCCGCCTGCCTCCAGAGTCCCCCAATACCCTCAGCCCCCCAGCCACCCAGGGATGGCCCGAGGCACAGGCAAGCCTCAGATGGTAGCTGCCCAGCCTCCTAGGGCCACCAGAGGCTCAGGTAACCAGGGCCGGCTGAGGCTTGTGCTGCCAGCAGTGGCAGCAGCAGAGGTGTGATGGGGCGTCACCTTCCCCTGATTGCCAGGTCGCCTCCCGCCCCTGAGGGCTCCCAGACTGTGAGTGGGGGCAGGCTGGGCTGAGGGACCGCCCCCCTCTCCCAGTACAAGAATTTTCATGCACCAGGCCTCTAGTTAATAATAATATTAGGAGACTTTAACAAGAAAAATCAAGTGGACAAAAATATAAGTACGTGGAAGACTTAAACATCAGTTAATAGGTAAATCATCTGGATGTATATATCAAACTTCATATTCTTATAAATGAGCACTTTCTTTTTAGTCCTTATATAACATTCACAAAAATCAATTATGTACAGTAGGTCCTCGGGTTACGTAGGAGATCCGTTCCTACGGTGCAATGTGATGTAACCACGAAACGATGTACGTTGAGTCAGATGTAACCCAAGAACTGTCTGTATTATAGGACTGAGATGGAGGAGATACAAGACTGGGGACAAAACCAATGAGGTGCCCAAAGTGCAAAATTTAAGAAGTCTCACTCTAAGCCACCTACAAAGGCAGTGTCAACACGAAAGAGTGGGTGTCTCCTTACTTTTTACCCTGGGCCCCTCACTTGCTTTACCTTAGTCCTGACTATATCACAAAGAAAATGTTATTATGTTTTATAAAATAGAAATAATAGAAACCATACTCTTTGATCACAATGCAATCCTATCTAATAAGAGACTAATATGCAAATTGACCATCACTCCAACACATAAGATGGCCGCCCCCATGTGGACACAAGATGGCTGGCAGGGGAGGGCTGGGGGGAACCAGGCCTGGAGGGGAGGGCAGTTAGGGGCAACCAGGCCAGTAGGGGAGGGCAGTTAGGGGCAATCGGGCCGGCAGGGGAGCAGTTAGGCATCGATCAGGCTGGCAGGGGAGTGGTTAGGGGATGATCAGGCTGGCAAGGGAGTGGTTAGGGGGTGATCAGGCTGGCAAGCAGAAGCGGTTAGGGGCAATCAGGCAGGCAGGCAGGCAAGCGGTTGGGAGCCAGCAGTCCCAGATTGTGAGAGGGATGTCCGACTGCCGGTTCAGGGATCGGGCCTAAACGGGCAGCCGGACATCCCTTGTGGGGTCCCAGATTGGAGAGGGTACAGGCTGGGCTGAGGGACACCCCCTCATGCATGAATTTCATGCACCAAGCCTCTAGTAAAACTATAAATTAAAAAAAATAAAGATAAAAAAGCAAGCTCTCCCACCTGAATATTCAAAAACCTTCTTTATGGACTGAATTGTGTCTCCCCAAGATTCACAAATTGAAGTCTTAACTCCCAGTAATTTAGAATGTATTTAGATAGGGCTTTAAAGAGGTAACTAAGGTTAAATGAAGTTATAGGGATAGGAACTAATCCACTATGACTGGTGTCCTTATAAGAAGAGGGAGAGGTACCAGGAATACATGTGCAGAGAAAAAAGGCTATGTGAGGACATAGCAAGAAGGCAACCATCTGTCAGCCAAGGAGAGAGCCTCAGGAGAAACCAAATCTACCAACATCTTGAGATCTCAGACTTCTAGCCTCCAGAACGGTAAGAAAATAAATTTCTGTTGTTTAAACCACCCAGTCTGTGGTATTTTGCTATGACAGCCCTAGCAAACTATTAGTTTCACCTTCTATTAAACAACCGCATCTTCTATTTAAACAACTCTTGGATGAAAAGAAAACACAAACTGGTGAGAGAATTTCTAAAAAATAATAATGAAAACACATATTTTCTATAGGATACATTTAAAGCAGTGATAAGAATAAGAACTAGACACTTTTACCAATAAAAATGAAAGAATATTAGTTGAATTAAATTTCCAAATCAAAAAAAAATAAAAGAATGAAGTAAACTAAAGAAAGCACAAGAAAAAAAGAAAGAAAAGAAAAAAGAAAGCACAAAATATACATGACATGATCTTAGAAAACTCTAAGAAATCCAAAAAGCACCTAGTCGAAAATACATGATGTTAGTAATGATTCAAGGTCTAAGATTTGGAAACAGCCTAAGTGCCCATCAGCAGATGAGTGGATTAAAAAAACTGGTACATCTACACAATGGAATACTCCGCTGCGGTAAAAAAGAAGGAATTCTTACCATTTGCAACAGCATGGATGGAACTGGAGAGCATTATGCTAAGCGAAATAAGCCCAGTCAGAGAAAGATAAATATCACATGATCTCATTTATGGAATATAATGAACAACATAAACTGATGAACAAAAACAGATCCAAAGACAGGGAAGCATCAATCAGATCGTCAAACCTCAGAGGAAAGGTAGGGAAGGGTGGGGGTAAGGGGAAGAGATCAACCAAAGGACTTGTATGTATGCATATAAGCCTAACCAATGGACACAGACAACAGGGGGGGGGGGGGGGTGAGGGGATCAGTGTAGGGTGGGGGGGTCAATGGGGGGATAAGGACACATATCTAATACCTTAATCAATAAAGAAAAAAAAATTTTTTTAATTCAACTAACTATATTTCTATATGCTAGCAATGAAAATTAGAAAGTTAAGATTTTAAAAATAACTCCACTTATAATCACATCAAAATGCTTAGAAATAAAATTCAACACAGGACGAGCATGACATACATATACAATAAAAACTATAAAACTGATGAAAGAAATTAAAAATGACCTAAATAAACAGAGAGATATGCCACAATCATGAAGTGGAGAAACTGTTCAATTCAATACTGTTGAGAATACAACTCTCCTTAAATTGAGGCAGAGATTCAATGCAATCCCAATCAAAATCTTAAGCCTTTTTGAAAAGATGACAAGCTAATACAGAAATTTATGTGGAAAGGCAAAGAATCTGGAAGAGTCAAACAATCCTGACAAAAAAGAACAAGGTAGAGTGCTGGAGGCTAAGACCAGCAGGTCATAATTATGCAAGAAGTCCTTCAGAAGGCTGATGGACCTTGGCTTTTAGTAAGGGCTAAAAGCTATGCACCTATTGTTCTGTCAAGACAATAGTGGCTGAATAGCTCAGGGCAATCCCCTAACCTGATAATCTTTTACTGTTTACCAAACCTTACCTTTGATATGTGTGTTTGCTTTGCTAAAGGGCAAATGTGTATTATTCTAAATAATAAAGAGCTAATATGCAAATGGTCATCTCGCCCTGGCGCCGGGCCGGGGGACCTGAGGCTGCACCCCCAGTGCCGGAGCCAGGGGACCTTAGGCCAGGCACGGGGACCTGAGGCCGTGGCCCCGCCCCCATGCCGGGGCCAGGGGACCTGAGGCCACGCCCCCACCCTGCGGGGTTTGACAGGGGTGGGGCGGCCAGGTCTGGGTCTCATGCGATTTCGAGGTGCACACGGGTGGGCGGGGACTTGACTCTGGGTCCCACAGTGCACCCCAGACTCTGACAGGAGGGAGATTTTCATATACATTTTACTAATTTTCTTTCATCTCTGACACTTCTATTATAGAGAAAGGACAAATAGCAATATTAAAATATTTCCTCTAATTAAGTCCCTTTTGATGTGCACGAATTTCGTGCACTGGGCCACTAGTAGTAAATAAAAAGCCTTGGGTCTGGAAATTCGGAGAGCTTCTCCACTAGAGGGAAGTGATATACCTGGTTCCCCATACCTTCCAAATTTATATTTCTTGTCTAGTGTATCTGTTTATGTCGCAGCCCCTTCTCCAGATTCCTGAACCTTGCTGCAAAAGACTGCAGCAGTAGAGGACTTGCGCTACATGAATCAAACTTACCATAAAGTTAGAGAAATCAAAACAGCATGATATTGGTGTCAAGAAAAACATACAGATCAATGACATAGAACAGAGTTCAGAAACAGACACACACTTACACAGTCAAATAATGTTCAACAAAGTTACCAAAATAATTCAATGGGAGAAAAGACATACTTCTACAAATGGTGCTGTAATTTTGTTTTGTAATGTCTTTATCAGGTTACATATCAATGTTACCCTTACTCATAAAAAAAATTAAGACAGTTTCCTTGATTTACAATGCTCTGGGATAGTGGAATTATCTGGTTTTTGAAGTCTGGGTAGAATTCTCCTGTGAAACCATCTAGGCCTGTACCTTTTTTCTGGGGTAGTTCTTTGATAACTATCTGTTTCCTATATAGAAATCAGCCTGTTTAAGTTTCCTATCTCTGTTGGGATTAGTTTTGATAATCTGTATTTTCATAAGAAATTATTTCTTTCATGAATGTTTTCAAATTTACTTGCATAGAGGTTCACAAAATGGTTGTTTATTTTTTAATTTCACTGT
The DNA here is from genome assembly GCF_028538775.1 of Myotis yumanensis. Taxonomy (NCBI): domain Eukaryota; kingdom Metazoa; phylum Chordata; class Mammalia; order Chiroptera; family Vespertilionidae; genus Myotis; species Myotis yumanensis. The sequence goes on along the minus strand of NW_027223754.1, from coordinate 124,768,699 downwards.
TTCAGTGCTTACTTTTCCTTGGTCATTTCTTATTTTGTGTATGTGCTTTATTCCCTCAATTACAGTTGACAGTCAATATTATATTAGTTTCAGGTATAGAGTACAGTGGTTAGACATTTATATAACTTATGAAGAGATCTCCCCGAGTAAGTACTACATACAGTATTAACAAATAGAATACACTACCACCTACACAAACAAAGATCAAGAGGACTTTATTCCAGAAATGATGGGTGGTTCAAGATTAGGAAAGCCATTAAGAGAGCAAAGTGACAAAAAATTTTCTCCAGAGATGCTAAAAACCTTTGACAATTTTAAATATCATGGCTGATTAAAAAAAAAAATCAGGGAAATAAAAATTGATGGATACCTCCTTAAATTATAGAATAGACATTCCTTAATCCTAAACCTGGCTTCTTAATGAAAATACAGGAGAGACATTTCCACTATGATCAGGAACAAGGCAAGGATGCCCACTATCCTCAAAACTATTCAATACTGTATTGGAGGTGCTTGCCAGTGCAAATAGATAAATCAGTTACAGGCATAATAATTGGTAAGAGGTCATCTGCATTTGTAGATGATATGATAGTATGCCTGAGAAATACTAGGTAATTCATAATAAAACTAACTCAAAGATAAGACTTGAGTAAGTTAGCAGGATATAAAATCAACATGTAAGTGTTGATAGGCTTCATAAACAAACAATAACGAGCTAGAGAACAAAATGGGGAAAAACATTTATAAAAGCAACAAAGAAGATTAAGTATTTGGGAATAAACAAGAAATGTGTCAAAACTACATAAAGTTTTAGAACTCTTCGGAAGAACACAATAATAAATTTCAACTAACTGAAATAAATTTGCTCTTGGCTAGGACAATTAAACATCATGAAGATGTCAGTTCTCCCTAGATTAGATGAAATATTTAAAGGAATCCCAATAAAAATACCACCAAACTATTTTATGGAGCTAGACAATAATATTCAAGTTTATATGGAAAAACAAACAAAAAAGATTAGTCAATAAACCACTATAAGAAGAAAAACTAGAGAGACTGATGAAAATGGCGGCATAGGTAAACACCAGAAATTGCTGCCTCGCACAACCACTTCAAAAATACAACTAAAAGACAAAACGGACACCATCTAGAACCACAGGAAGGCTGGCTGAGTGGAAATTCTACAAGTAGAAGGAAAGAGAAAAGCACACTGAGACTCAGAGGAGGTGCGGAAGTAAAGTGCAGAGGTTCAGAGGCACGCGCGGAAAGGGCTGGCAGCTGAGGAAACGGTTGCCTTTTTCAATCGGAGGGAGTCTCAAGCTCCCGACTGCTATGAACTCTAGTTCCGGGCGTCTCTGGGGACCCAGAATCATACGAAGAGAAACTGGACTGTCTGGCATCGGTCGGAACTTGAGGGCGGCTTTCTCTCAGAATTGCTTACAGCGAATACCAAGGAACACTGAGACCTGGGGCCTCTTAGGGCAGGACTGAGGATCAGCCATAGCTGTTTGCTCCGCCCTGTTGATTCCCCGAGACCCTGCCCCACCCAAGCTGTGCACAGAGGCTTTTACATATGAATGACCTGACCCTTTGCAATCTAAAATTACCTAACTCCAGCTGGGTCAGAGAGACCCAGAACATCCCAAAGATGGCCCAAAGCCCCACAGCAGCTTGCATTGCTTCACAGCTGGGCCTCATCTGGGCACCTCCAAACCCCAAACAAAGAAGAGGAATCTGCAAATCTCTCCGTAGCTCCTGCAGGGTAGCCTCAGGCAGAGGCTAAATTAGAACCTCCTTAGAGATCCAAGAGCCAGTGTACCAAGTGGTCAGAGTGGGACCATCCAGATTACAACTCCTCACATCCATAAAGGACACACTCGGGGGGCAGACTCAGTGAGCACCAAAGCCCCACTGAAGCAAGTCTTGCCCCAGAAGGTTGTCTCAAGCACAGAAGTTCTCGCACTGTAGACACAGCTGATTCTCACAGCCAATTGGCCTGGAGGTCAATTCCTCCCAGTGATACCTACAACAATCAAGGCTTAACTATAAGAAGACTGTGCACAAAGCCCACAAAGAGATGCACCAAGAGTGTCCACCTCAGGTAATTGGGGAGGCTGAGCCACTGAGCCCTATAGGACACCTAGCACAGAAAGCCACTCTATCAACACAGGGAAGCATAAAAAATGTGGAGACAAAGACACAGGTCACAAATGACAGAAATGGAGGAAAGCAAACTACTGGATATAGAGTTCAAAACCACGGTTATAAGGTTACTCAAGAATCTTCTAGAAACCGCCGATAAATTTAGTGAGACCCTCCATAAATCTAGTGAGACCCTTGAGGATATGAAAAAGGACCAACTAGAAATTAAGCATACACTGACTGAAATAAAGAATAATATACAGAGATCCAACAGCACACTAGAGGATCCCAAGAATCAAGTCAAAGATTTGAAATATGAGAAAGCAAAAAACACCCATCATGAAAAACAAAAAGGAAAAAGAATCCAAAAATATGAAGATAGTGTAAGGAGCCTCTTGGACAACTTCAAGCGTACCAACATCTGAATTATGGGGGTGCCAGAAGAAGAGAGAGAGCAAGATATTGAAAACCTATTTGAAGAAATAATGACAGAAAACTTCCCCTACCTGGTGAAAGAAATAGACTTACAAGTCCAGGAAGTGCAGAGAACCCCAAACAAAAGGAATCCTGAGAGGACCACACAAAGACACATCATAATTAAAATGCCAAGAGCAAAAGACAGAGAATCTTAAAAGCAGCAAGAGAAAAAAAGTCAGTTACCTACAAGGGAATACCCATACGACTGTCAGCTGATTTCTCAACAGAAACTTTGCAGGCCAGAAGGAAGTGGCAAGAAATATTCAAAGTGATGAATAGCAAGAACCTACAACCAAGATTACTTTACCCAGTAAAGTTATCATTCAAAATTGAAGGTCAGATAAAGAGCTTCACAGACAAGAAAAAGCTAAAGGAGTTCATCACCACCAAACCAGTATTATATGAAATGCTGAAAGGTATCCTTTAAGAAGAGGAAGAAGAAGAAATAGGTAAAGATACAAATTATGAACAACAAATACATATCTACCAACAATGAATCTAAAAATCAAGTGAATAAATAATCTGATGAACAGAATAAACTGGTGAATATGATAGAATCAGGGGCACAATTCTCAGGGGGGGGAGGGGTGCAGGGGGTGTGGGAAGAGACTGGAAAAAAATTGTACACCTATGGATGAGGATAGTGGTGGGGGTAAGGGCAGAGGATGGGGTGGGAACCGGGTGGAGGGGAGCTATGGGGGGAAAAAAGAGGAACAACTGTAATAATCTGAACAATAAAGACTTAATTTTAAAAAAAAGAAGAAGAAAAACTAGAAAGACAGAATAACCCAACCAGACATTAAAACATACTATAAAGGAGATCCTAGATGGCTGCTGATGGGACAGTAGGCTGCAAAGTACTGAGTGAGTGAGAGAATGAAAGGAGAGTGCGTGGACGTGCGGGGAGTGTCTGTATTTGTGAGAGAGGAACAGCTATATTCCACGGGACTGTTGGGGACTGGCAGAGCGGGCTCCCCTGGCCAGGCAGCCTCTACTGCTGCTAAAATCTCTCCCGGAGTGGCTGGCTCTGCCGCAGAGACCGCGCCATCTTGAAGGGGAGACCAGCTGTGATCAGAAGCCCAGCTTTACCTTCAACAGGGGAGACCTCGGATACCTCCTGGGACCCTACAAACGCATCACCCAGGGACCAACTGCTTCAGCTGCGAAACCAAGAACACCGGGACTTCAGCCTCCCCGACCACGGGCGCCTAAAAAGTCTATCCAGGGGGAGACAAAGCTGCGCTGAATATTCGGACAGGCCCTGCGCCTTCTCACAGAGCAGATAGAAGGAGCAACTGAATCGAACAATACCCACCCAGAATTGGCGAATTAAACACAGCTGGTGAGGCAATCTGCGGATGAAAAGGATAGATATTGCCTAGTGAAAGTCAACACAGGAGAGAGCGAGCTACATAGCCAGACACCTGGAGAGGAGAGATCATGGGGAGACAAAGAACAGCCTGCATACAAAAGAAAAGGAGGCATCACCAGAAAAGGAAGTAAACAAAATGGAGGCAAGCAATACGTCACAGAAAGAATTCAGGGAAATGGTCATAAGGTCACTGAAAAGGTTGGAAGACAAATTCAACAATATGTGTAAGAACAAAGAGGAAATGAAGAAGAACCAAGAGGAAATGAAGAAGAACCAAGAAGAAATGAAAAATGACATCACTGCAATAAAGAACTCAATAGAAAACATCAACAGTAAACTAGAAGAAGCGGAGGACCGCATTAGTGAGCTAGAAGACAAGGCAGGAAAAAATACCCAAGCAGAGCAGCATCTAGAACAGTGATGGAGAACCTATGACACACGTGTCAGAGGTGACACACAAACTCATTTTTTTGGTTGATTTTTCTTTGTTAAATGGCATTTAAATATATAAAATAAATATCAAAAATATAAGTCTTTGTTTTACTATGGTTGCAAAGATCAAAAAATTTCTATATGTGACACGGCACCAGAGTTAAGTGAGGGTTTTTCAAAATGCTGACACACTGAGCTCAAAAGGTTTGCCATCACTGATCTAGAAAAAAAAAACACGTAAAAAACAAGAGGAGAGCCTAAGGCAATGGTTCTCAACCTTCTGGCCTTTTAAATACAGTTCCTCATGTTGTGACCCAACCATAAAATTATTTTCGTTGCGACTTCATAAATGTAATGTTGCTACTGTTATGAATCATAATGTAAATATCTGATATACAGGATGGTCTTAGGCGACCCCTGTGAAAGGGTCATTCGACCACCAAAGGGGGCGGGACCCACAGGTTGAGAACCGGTGGCCTAAGGGAACTTTGGGACAATCCGAAATGAAACAACATCCTCGTAACAGGGGTGCCAGAAGGAGAGGAAACCGAGCAAGGAATAGAAAACCTGTTTGAAGAAATAATGACAGAAAACTTTCACACAAGTCCAAGAAAAAATTCACACAAGTCCAAGAAGCTCACAGAGTCCCAAACAAAATGAACCCCAAAAGATGGACGCCAAGGCACATTATAATTAAATTGGCAAACACCACCAACAAAGTAAGAATCTTAAAAGCGGCCAGAAAGAGACAGCAAGTTACCTACAAAGGATCCCCCATCAGACTAGTGACTGATTTCTCTACAGAAACACATCAGGCCACAAGGGAATGGAATGAAATATAGAAAGTCATGCAAAGAAAGGGTCTGAATCCAAGAATACTGCACCCAGCAAGGCTATCAAGCAAAATTGAAGGTGAAATCAGGAGCTTCACAGACAAAAAAGAACTAAGAAAGTTTATCACCACCAAACCAGCAATGCAAGAAATGCTAACGGGTCTGTTGTAAAAAGAAGAAATAGGAAGGGAAGAAGGAACACAGGCATAAAGAAAAAAAATGGTGACAATCAAGTACTTTTCAATAATAACTTTAAATGTAAATGGATTAAATGCCCCAATCAAAAGACAAAGGGTAGCTGAATGGATAAGAAGACATGACCCATATATCTGCTGTCTAGAGGAAACCCACCTCAGAACAAAGGACTCACACAGAGTGATGGTGAAGGGATGGAAAGGGTTTTTCAGGTGAATAGAAATGAAAAAAGCTGGGGTAGCAATACTTAAATCTGACAAATTAGACCTCAAAGTGAAGGCCATAACATGAGATTAGGAAGGCCACTTCATAATACTAAAGGGAGCAATTCAACAGGACGATATAACTCTGGTAAACATATATGCACCCAATACAGAAGCACCCAAATACATAAAAAAAAATTCTGGAGGATACCAAGGGAGAGACTGACAGCAATACAGTTATAGTAGGGGCTTTAATATCCCACTATCACCACTAGACAAATGCTCTAAACAGAAAATCAGCAAAGAAACATCAATCCTAAATGATTCACTAGATCAGATGGAATTAACTGACATCTTCAGAACTTTTCACCCCAAAGCCACAGAATATACATTCTTCTCAAGTGCACATGGGTCATTTTCAAAGATAGACCATATACTGGGACACAGGCAAAGTCTCTTCAAATTCAAGAAGATAGAAATCATATCAAGCATCTTCTCAGATCACAATGGCATAAAACTAGAAATCAACTACAATAAAAACAATTTAAAAAAATAAAACACCTGGAGGCTAAATAGCATGCTATTAAACAATGATTGGGTTACCAAAGAGATCAAAGAAGAAATAAAAAGCATCATGGCAACAAATGACATTGAAAGCACAACAATCCAAACTCTATGGGACACAGTGAAAGCAGTCTTGAGAGGGAAGTTCATAGCTCTACAGGCCTACCTCAAAAAACAAGAAAAAATGGTAATAAATTATCTAAACCTACAATTCAAAGAGTCAGAAAGAGAGCAACAATAAACACCCAGTGTAAGCAGAAGAAAGGAAATAATAAAGATCAGAGCAGAGATAAACAACATAGTGACCAAAAATAACAATACAAAAGATCAACAAAATCAAGAGCTGGTTCTTTGAAAGGATAAACAAGTTTGATGAATTTCTAGCCAGGCTCACCAAGAAGCAAAGAGAGAGGACTCAAATAAACAAAATCAGTAATGAAAGAGGTGAAGTAACAACCAATCCCACAGAAATACAAATGATTATGAAAAAATACTATGAACAACTATATTCCAACAAAATGCACAACCTAGAAGAAATGGACATATCCTTAGAAAAATACAAGTTCCCAAAACTCAACCAAGAAGAATAAAAAAGCCGGAATAGGCTGTAACTACTGAAGAAATTGAAACAGCGATCAAAAATCTTTCAGCAAACAAAAGCCCTGGTCTGGACAGCTTTACAGGGGAATTCTACCAACCATTCAAAGAAGAACTGAAACCTATCCTTCTCAGACTATTCCAAAAAATTAAAGAGGAAGGTACATTTCCAAGCTTTTTCTCTGAAGCCAGCATTACCCTAATCCCAAAACCAGATAAAGACACCACAAAAAACGAGAACTACAGGCCAATATCCTTCATGAACATAGATGCTAAAATCCTCAAAATGCTAGTAAATTGGATTCAGCAATGCATTAGAAAGATCATACATCATGACCAAGTGGGATTTATTCTGGGGATGAAAGGATGGTACAATATCAGCAAATCAATAAATGTGATACATCACATAAATAAACTGAGAGACAAAAATCATATAATCATACCAATTGATGCAAAAAAGTCATTTGACAAAATCCAACACCTTTTATTGATAAAAACTCGCGGCAAAGTGGGAATAGAGGGATCATACCTCAACATAATTAAAGCCCTATATGACAAACCTACAGCCAACATCATACTCAATGGGCAAAAACTAAACCCATTTCCCCTAAGACAAGGATGCCCACTTTCACCACTCCTGTTCAACACAGTACTAGAAGTACTAGCCATAGCGATCAGACAAGAAGAAATAAAAGGCATCCAAATTGGAAAAGAAATAAAACTGTCCTTATTCGCAGATGACATGATATTATACATAGGAAACCCCAAAGACTCCATCAAAAAACTACTAGACCTAATAAATGAATTTGGCAATGTGGCAGGATACAAATTAACACCCAGAAATCTATGGCCTTTTTATACACCAATAATGAACTCACAAAAAGAGAAATTAAAAAAACAATCCCATTTACCACTGCATGAAAAAAAAATTAAGATACCTAGGAGTAAACTTAACCAAGGACGTAAAAGACCTGTACTCGGAAAACTACAGGACATTGAAAAAAGAGATAGAGGAAGACATAAACAAATGGAAGAACATACCATGTTCATGGATTGGTAGAATCAACATCATTAAAATGTCCATACTACCTAAAGCAATCTATAGATTCAATGCAATACATATTAAAATACCAATGGCATATTTCAAAGATCTCAAACAAACTCTCCAAAAATTCATCTGGAATAAAAAAAAGACCCCGAATAGCCACAGCTATCCTGAGAAAGAGGAACAAAGTTGGAGGGATCACAATAGCAGACATCAAGCTATATTACCACGCCACGGTTCTCAAAACTGCCTGGTACTGGAACAAGAACAGACATATAGACCAATGGAACAGAATAGAGAACCCAGAAATTGACCCAAGCCATTATACTCAATTAATATTTGACAAAGGAGGCAAGAGCATACAATGGAGTCAAGACAGTCTCTTTAATAAATGGTGCTGGGAAATTTGGTCAGATACATGCAAAAAAAATGAAACTAGATCACCAACTTACACCATACACAAAAACAAACTCAAAATGGCTAAAGGACTTGAATGTAAGACGGTAAACCATAAAAATCCTACAAGACTCCATAGGCAGCAAAAATGCAGACATATGTCACAGCAATATCTTCACAGACACAGATCCTAGGGCAAGAGAGATTAAGGAGAAAATAAACAAATGGGACTACATCAAAATAAAAAGCTTCTGCACAGCAAAGGAAACCATCAACAAAACAACAAGAAAGCCAATTGCATGGGAGAACATATTTGCCAATGATATCTCCAATAAGGGTTTCATCTCCACCATTTACAGGGAACTCATACAACTTAACAAAAGGAAGATAAACAATCCAATCAAAAAATGGGCAAAGGACCTAAATAGACACTTTTCCAAAGAAGACATACAGAAGGCCAAGAGATATATGAAAACATGCTCAAAGTCACTAATCATCTGAGACATGCAAATCAAAACAACAATGAGGTACCACTTCACACCTGTCAGAATGGCCATCATCAACAAATCAACAAATCAACAAAAGACAAGCGCTGGAGAGGATGCAGAGAAAAAGGAACCCTCCTTCACTGCTGGTGGGAATGCAGACTGGTGCAGCCACTGTGGAAAACAGTATGGCGTTTCCTCAAAAATTTAAAATGGAACTCTCATTTGATCCAGTAATACCACTTCTAGGAACAGAAACACCAATCAGAAAGGATATATGCAACCCTATGTTCATAGCAGCACAATTTATAATAGCTAAGATTTGGAAACAGCATAAATGCCCATCAGCATATGAGTGGTTTAGAAAACTGTGGTACATCTACACAATGGAATACTACACTGCTGTAAAAAAGAAGGCACTCTTACCATTTGCAGCAGCATGGATGGAACTGGAGAGCATTATGCTAAGTGAAATAAGCCAGTCAGTGAAAGAAAAATACCACATGATCTCACTCATTTATGGATAATAAAGAACATTATAACCTGATGAACAAAAAGATAGATACAGAGGCAGAAAAGCATCGAACAGATTGTCAAATTACAGCATGAAGGCTGGGGAGAATTTGGGGAAGGGAGGTAAGAGATCAACTGAAGGACTTGTATGCACGCATATAAGCATAACCAATGGACACAAGACACTGGAGGGGGGAGGGGAGGGGTGAGGGGAGGGGTGAGGGCATGTGCCGTGGGGTAGGGGAGGCCGGGGGAAGGTCAATGGGGAAAAAAAGGAGACATATGTACTACTATTTGTAATACTTTAAATAATAAAATGAAATTTAAAAGAAATTTTGAGAAGAAATATATATATATATACACACACACACACACACATATAATATATAACCTAATACTTTGAAGTTCTCTTCTGGCCGACTCCTCTGCCATCTGTGAAGCCCGCAATTTCTCTTCACACTGATCCTTTTCAGACTGTCTCCAGACATCATATTCCACTTTCATTTTCTCTAAATCCGCTAATCTGTTCTCAAGTTCAAGCCTAAAACAACAGATGATAATTATGTTACAAGAACTATAATAAGAATAATATGACAGCAAAATGTGTTCATTTGCAAGGAGATTTAATGCAAAAAAAAAGGTAATTATGTACTTACTTTTCATCTTGTAATACCACAAGTTTTTGATAACCTTCTTCCTTGGCAGCTTGTACTTTACGTATTAATTCACGATCCTTTTCTGCTAAGAGCACTTTGTGCTGTTCAACAGCTGATTTGAGAATTTCATTATCTGACTGTAATCCTAGTATTTTTTAAGGAGAAAAATGTGCTATACTCAATCTTATTAAGATGAAAAATCACATTTAATAGCAAACATTGATAAATTGATAAGACAACTATTAGAGTATAGAAAGTAAGTCACTCTGGAAATATATTCTCGAAGATTATTACATTGATAAACTTTCTTAAGAATGAAACAAACTAAAACTCAGAGTTAATTTTTCGGTCATTAGTTTATTTAGCATACACACACAAAAGGTTAATAAAAGGTTACATTTATTCATTTGAATCTTTAAAGCTAGGGATATCAACCCGGCTGATAGCCAAAAAGGTTTAAGTACCTACTTCACCCCTACAAAGGTTCTGTAACCTAAGACCCACAAAGAACATCATCATCAAGCTGGCCGGAGGCAGCCTGAATAAAATCATAGAACTCTTCAAAACCTATTATTCTAGCAGAGGTGTTAGATTTCTAGTAGAAATATAAATTGGAAACTTTCAATTTTGTCAAATGAATTTATAAATCTTCCTTGTAATTAGATGACAAGTATTTTGCAGATAAAATAGCTAAAATTTGTTATGTAACTCAAAGTAAAAAAAGAATGCAAAACTGGATCCCAAACTCAATAAGTTCCTAAGAAAATTTACTCCCTAACTATGTAAGTTCATGAGTCAACATCAAGTAGAAATTAATAATGAAAACAATCACTCATCATAAGTTCTGTCTAAAACTACAGAGGCCAGTTCAACTGAAGACCAACTCAAGGATAATTACAGGCCAAAGGCAGCTTATTTAAGTACTTAAGAAAAGTCAGAAATAATATAATTTCTGAGGAATCCTGATGAGAAAGACATTCTAAACAGTAAACTGGAGGTTAAAAATAAGCTTAGGCTGAACGAGGCTCAATCACTGCCAGGGTCAACATAAAAATATTTTTAAAGGTAAAAGTTGGGCGCCTGTAACTAATAATCACATGATGATCTAAATAGATTTAAAATTATAAACTCAGGAAGTATGAAATTCACACTGCAAAATTTCACTTAATTTATGTATTAATCAAGTAACTATAACATAAACATGATTTTTTTAAAAAGTTAGATCACAAAATGAACATTCAACATGTAAACAAAAAACAATTCATATGTGGTCTAACATTAAAAGTCAAGTAAGCTGAAAATCTGAAAATAAAAACTCAGTGTGACCTATTTTAATAATTTTAGTTTAGATGTGAAAATAAAAAGCATGGAAAATTATATATTACCATCCAATTCACTTTGAATCTTATTTCTTTCTCTTTCTAGATCACTCTTAGCTCTTGCTGCTTCCAGTTTGATGTCTGTTATTTCTAGTTTGTTTGAATGTTTAAGTTCCTTTACCTGTTGATAATTAGAAACTGAAATTACTATGGTCATTTTCTTGCCATTAACTGCTTACCCTGACACTTTAGCAGAAATAAGAAAATGCTGTGGTAAGCACCTTCAACAGGGAAAGTTGTTTCAATGCCTGGAAAAATACTTGTCATCAAGAAAACAGTTTTATCCTAATAAAAGAGAATCCTTCTTTTTAAAAGAATGTTGGTGACAAGAAGGCATTCAAGATATAAGGATCAGCATATAAAATGTTACATAGGTATAAGATCACATTGCTTGCTTAAAAAACAAGCTAATGTGTAATAGCTAGAGTGGCAGGGAATAAACTTTATACACCATAAAAAGGGTTGTGTATCCTATTAGCTATTAAAGGTGCACAATTAACTTTGTTTCAGAAAATTAACTCTAATTGCAAATGTATTAGATTAAGATACTGAAGGTAAAGAAACCAATGAAGAGGCAAAGAATTGATGGGGAAGAGGGGTGCAAGAAGGATCAATTGAATTTGGTGACTAAATAATGTATGTGTATATGTGAGTGTATGCACACATATGTGGTGGTAGTGGGAGGAACAAGTATGAAAGTTATAAATCTAAACCTTTATTGTCAAAATCTGATTCTTTTAAAGCCACAAGTGAATATAAATAATTGTCAATGATTTCTATTAATTAACCCATATATCAATCATATACCAATTTTCATCTTTCCTGAGACATCCCTTTTGGAAGTTGAAAAATTCTAGTTCATAAACACTATTCCTTCATTCTTTCAATAAATATTTATTGAGCATCTATTACATGTTAGGCACTGTTTTAGGAGCTGAGGATACAGCAGCAATCAAGAAAGCTTTTTCTCTCCAATCATCTGCACTACCTAACATTTTCTACATCCCTTCCCTTTGATAAGGTGCTTCTAAAATTAGGAGGATGTAACCAATACAGATACAAAGGTTAGATAAACCTGCATTCAGACATATTATACTAAGGTATAAAACTATAAAATCAGAGTAGAAAACCATGAATATATACAAGTGAAACACGTAAAATGTGACATGATGGGTACAGGAGGGTAAAGGATGATTTAAGTGTAATATAATCTAAAAACTGGAGTTGGCAGTTAGAAAGAAATCAAGAAGAGGTCCTAGACAAATATCACATGATACCACTTATATGTGGAATCTAGTGAACAAAATAAACTGACAAACAAAATAGATCCAGAGTTCCAGAGGCATGGGAGCATGCAAAAGACTGAGGATCCTCAGAGGGAAGGGGGCAGAGGGGAGAGATCAACTAAAGAACTTATATGCATATATGCATAACCCATGAACACAGACAATAGTGGGGTAAAGGCCTGGGGAGGGGATAGGAGTGGAGATGAGGGGGATTAATGGGCGGGGGGGGGGGGGGGGGGTGTGTGTGTGTGACATATGTAATACTTTAAACCAGCGGTTCTCAACCTGTGGGTTGCGATCCCTTTGGCGGTCAAACGACCCTTTCACAGGGGTCGCCTAAGACCATCTGCATATCAGATATTTACGATTCAAAAGAGTAGCAACATTACAGTTATGAAGTAGCAACGAAAATAATTTTATGGTTGGGTCACAACATGAGGAACTGTATTTAAAGGGCCAGAAGGTTGAAAACCACTGCTTTAAACAATAAAGATAATTTTTTTAAAAAATGGAAGAGGTCCTAGAGCCAAAGAGGGCAAGGATGAGAAATAAAAGTGTCTCAGTGAAAGAAACTCCATCTATGAAAGGTCTTGAAAACACTGTAAAGGAATGGTTTGGTGTAAAATCCCCACTTAAAGGAAATAAATAGAAAAGCAAGTACACTATACTGCCTCTGTACTGCTAATCACATTAAAATGTATCCTTCTCCAAATTAACTTGTAGATTTTTAAATGACACTACATAAAATAAATACCTTGTGCTGACATCAGTTTTGCATTTTTAAATCTTTCTAAACTTCTTTTTTATGAAAGCAAGTCTCATAGAACAATGTTTAACTGCAGGACGGCAGATAAGAAATTACATTAATTTAAATACTGAAACTTTCTGTAGATTGGATTTTACTACATTATAATTTCATGGACAAACAGAATTTAAACTATAAGTGCTTTAAATTTTGGACCACAGTAAAAATCTATTCTGTGTGACAAATATAATTATAAGCTAACTATAAAAGGTTAAGAATGACAGCAGCTCATTAACAAACTACACTGCAGCTGACTTAAATATGAAGTGAAAAATTAGAGATATCTTATATTATAGAGTCTTGATTAATTTCAACAAGAACTATGAAATAAAATATCTACTTCTGCCCTAACCAGTTTGGCTCAATGGATAGAGCGTCGGCCTGCGGACTCAAGGGTCCCAGGTTCGATTCTGGTCAAGGGCATGTACCTTGGTTGTAGGCACATACCCAGTAGAGAGTGTGCAGGAGGCAGCTGATCAATGTTTCTCTCTCATCGATGTTTCTAACTCTCCTCTCCCTTCCTCTCTGTAAAAAATCAATAAAATATATTTTAAAAAAAATATATCTACTTCTTAATTCATTTCACTCTGAGATTTACTGAAATGAGAAAAAAATTTCAAATAAATTATTGAAACTGAAAGGACACTGGACAAGAAGTCAAACAAGTGAAGTCTGTCTACAGCCTACTTTAATGGTACATGCTCAAGCAAGGTATTTGTCCTCCGCATTCAAATTCATTCATCTATGTAACTAGGTGAGTTTAAGTTTTTCTTTAGTGCCGCATTTGTATAATCCTAAAATAATGATTATTATTAGTATAACTAGAGGCCCGGTGCACAAAATTCATGTGGTGGGGGGGGGGGGGGGAGGGGCAGGAGGGGAGAGGGGCTCTCCCTTCAGCCCAGCCTGCAGCGTCTCCAATCCGGGACAACTCTCTCACAATCCAGGACTGCTGGGTCCTAACTGCTCACCTGCCTACCTGCCTTGATCGCCCCTAACAGGCCCCCCTGCCAGCCTGATCACCCCTAACCGACTCTGCCTGCCGACCTGATCGTCCCTAACTGCTCTCCCCCCCACCGGCCTGGTCACCCCTAACTGGCCCCCCTGCCAGCATGGTCGCCCCTTATTGCCCCCCCTTGCTGGCCTGGTTGCCCCCAACGGCCCCCCTCTGCCAGGCTGGTCGCCCCCAACTGTCCCCCCCCCACCAGCCTGGTCGCCCCCAACTGTCCCCCTGCCAGCCTGGTTGCCCCTCACTGCCCCCCTCTGCCAGCCTGGTTGCCACCAACTGTGTCCCGTGCCAGCCTGGTTGCCCCTCACTGCCCCCCTCTGCTGGCCTAGTCAACCCTCACTGCACCCCCTGCTGGCCTGGTCGCCCCCTCACTGCACCACCTGCTGGCCTGGTTGTCCCTCACTGCCCCCCTCTGCTGGCCTAGTCACCCCTCACTGCACCCCCTTCTGGCCTGGTTGCCCCTCACTGCACCCCCTGCTAGCCTGGTTGCCGCCAACTGCGTCCCATGCCAGCCTGGTCTCCCCTCATTGCCTCCCTCTGCCAGCCTAGTCGCCCCTCACTGCGCCCCCTGCGGGCCTGGTCGCCCCACACAGCCTGCTGCTCAGTTGTTTGGTTGGCCCTCACTAACCCCCCTGCCAGCCTGGTCACCCCACACAGCCTGCTGCTCAGTTGTTTGGTTGGCCCTCACTAACCCCCCTGCCGGCCTTGTCGCACCACTCAGCCTGTTTGGTCATCTGTTTGGTTGTTTCAGATGTGACGGCCCCTGGGTCTTTATATATAGAGATACTTATACTAATATTAACTTCCTAGAATGTATTTTTAAAAATATTTTATTTAATAAAAATAAAAAATTTGTTCAACTATTTATTGCCTAGATATGACAGTTGCACTTTCTCTGAATAATCTGAACCAAATCCCAAAGAGTCATAAAAACATTCCTTTCTGCCTCTAGATCCCTGGTTCTTAACACATTTCGTACCGCTCAGGAGTTTTCTCGTGTTTCGCGCGCCATCTGTTAAGGACCGCTCACGAGTGTTCTCGTTTTTCACGCCCATGGGAAAAGGAGCAAATCTAGATACTTATGTAAATTTTGTTTGGTCCCTCTTCATAGAGGAAAATGTTTTATGCAGTACCATACGTTAAAAAAGTACTAGGAACTTTAATTGTTTAAGTAAATAAAAATGTTATAATTATTGAAAAACAACACCTAAAGTGCATTATGATGATTTAAATAACGTGCAGTTTGCCCAAAAACGTGCGGTCCCTGGCGTATGTCTTAGAGATTTCTATGCGGTACGCAATGTGTTAACCTTTGTGATCAGGCCTCAAAAATCCTAAGAAAACAAGGGATCTTTTCCTAAACAAAATGTACAATATTAAAATGCTGTGTACAATTTCAAGAGATTCACAGTTTTCTAAAGCTGCCTGGCCCAAGCTACTCTGTTTTTTTCTGGGTTTTTTTCCATGATGTTTTCCATGTAGATTATGGCTCACTGTAAATTTGCTTTATGCTTTTGACACAGCAAAATGTGAGTATCCAGAGATGACTACCTGGGACTACTAACAAAACTTTAAGAAACGCCGGCCAGTGTGGCTCAGTGGTTGAGTGTCAACCCATGCACCAAGAGTTCACTGGTTCGATTCCCAGTCAGGGCACATGCCTGGGTTGCAGGCTCAATCCCTGTCTGGAGGAGTGGAGGGTGGGATGCAGGAGGCAGCCTTTAGATGTTGATATTTCTCTCTCATCGATGTTTCTATTTCTCTCTTCCTTCCTCTCTTTCTAAAATTCAATAAAAACTTACTTAAAAAAACAAACAAAGTCTTTAAGAAACATTAAAAAATGGAAATAGTGGTGCTTTGCAAGGTTTCAGAATCTTTTAAGTTACACATACACACAGAGACATGCTAGAAAACAAAATATATAAGAAATAGAAATATAGTTGAAAAATGTATTACTTGAGAAGCTCTTGACGCAAATCCCAAAGAGATAGTATTCTTAAATTCTTATTTTTTTCAAAGGTCTCAGGCAGTATGATCTCACTAAGTTGGCTAATAAGGGTAACTCTGTGGGAAGCTACTTTAAAGCTGTCTGAATTATATGAGTTCTAAAGATCAAACACTTTGTGAGGTAAGTGGAAGAATTTACCTCACTGAATGTGAAAAACCTTTAAGAGCATCATTCTCAGACTATGTTTCGTAATATTTTTAGTGATTTTTATTTTTTTTTTTTAGAGAGAGAAGAAAGGAGAGGGAGAGGAACATCGATTTGCTACATCCTGCCTACCCCCTACTGGGTATTGAGCAGGCATCCCAGGCATATGCCCTGACCTGGGACCTCTAGGTGCATGGGATGACATTCAACCGAGCCAGGGCTTTAGTAATATTTTTTCAATAGAAAGGTAGTCACACTGACATAACTCCATTAAAAAAAGATAACACAAATTTGAATACAGCACAGGTGTTCCTTTGCATTGTAAACTACCATTTCAAGCGTTTACTAGAATTGCAAAATAATGTCGATGAAAACTTCAAGTTGCAAAGAAAACTGACAATCATGTTTGAAATATTATTTTAAAATTTATCTTTCCAATGAAATCTTTTCACATATAATATTTCAAATGAAAACTTGGCTTGTCTAAAGTTAAAGAGTGATTTTAATATGCCATTTATATGCAAAATAGACAGGCAACTTTTAGCAATGTGTATTAACAAACAAGCAGAGAAATAATACTACATTAAAATACTCTTCTTCCACAGGCAGAATAGGAGAAATCATCTACGCACTAACTCTAAAAAGAGCAACAGGGAAGGCTATGTACAGAAAAAGAAAAAAAAATCAGGGTCAGGACACAAATAAGCCAGAGAGCTCACATACATATGCTGCAAGGAAAGTATCTGGTGGTCCCCAAGAGTTAGAAACCACAGCAAAAGCCAACTTATCCAGTGTCCTAATGCTCCATCTATGGTTCAGGTTATTCCAGCAGTTCAGTTCGGCTACTCAGGTCCACAGCAGTGTTTTGAAAATACTGAATACTCACTATTTCTTTTTATAAAACTGAAAATAATTTATACCATGAGAGAACTCCCTGTATCCTGAAGTTAAGTCTTTTGCATCCATTTCTTTGCATATTTTGTCATTGAAAGCACTCAATATATATCTACTGAATATAGAAATAATTTGCTTACAATTAACCAGGAAGCAATCAAGTTATTTATTTTCTAGTAGGACTTATAGAAACTTAGTAGGCTGACAGGATTTTCAGAGATCAGCTAGAGCAATGCCTCATTTCATCTATGAGGAAAATAGATCCCAATGATATTAAGTAACTTGCCTAAAGTCATACACACAATTACTGGTACAGTGAAGAATGAAATCAGTCAATGTTCTCAAAGTTATGTACATCATTTTCTCATTTAATCATATTACAAGTATGTAATCATTACCATGATCATTTTCATCACCAGCTACTATTTATTATGTTCAATGCCACCTTTAATCTTACAAAAACCCTGTAAGGGACAGGTATTATCCCCATTTATTTATTTATTTGTTTGTTTTAAAATATATTTTATTGATTTTTTACAGACAGGGAGAGGGATAGAGAGTTAGAAACATTGATGAGAGAGAAACATCAATCAGCTGCCTCCTGCACACACGCTTCTAGGGATGTGCTCGCAACCAAGGCACATGTCCTTGACCAGAATCAAACCTGGGACCCTTTAGTCCGCAGGCCGATGCTCTATCCACTGAGCCAAACCGGTCAGGGCAATTATCCCCATTTAAAAGTTAAGCAAGTGAGAAGTCACATAGGTGGTGAGTGAGATGAATGAGTCAGGACTCAAAGGTAGATTCATCTGATTCAAAGCCCACAAACTTCTCCATTGCACTTCATTATCTCCTTCAAAATGACAGTTTTTAATTTCTAAATATATCTGAATCTCAACCTATAAGCTCAATTATAGGACTATGCTTGAATTAAAACATTTTAATAATAAAAAACTCATTGCTCAAATAGAGTAAAATGAATTGTTTCATGGCCATAAATTAAAACAGATTTGTGTATTCCTTTCCACAATAAGAACACTCTTTTCAATGGGACCAGAGTACTTACATGCTTCTGACTAACACTCTCTGCTTCAGTCTTCTCAAGTAATTCCTTGGCCAAGGAATTTATGATGAATATACTATTCCTTTAGATAAGTTATATATTCCTACCATGCTATAGTAAATCCCTTCTGGTCTGGGAGCCATTTTGTTTTTTAAGATAATTTTACATATAACTCTGCTATGATAGAAAATACATATTACTTCACTGATTTAGTAACCAGTGTTATTTCCAAGTTCTTAGCAATGCCAGAAGTACTATTACTATTGCTAGCTAATAGCTATATATATAAAGAGGTAATATGCAAATTAGCTGGGACGCCGTAACAGTCACGACTGCTCAGGAGGAGGCTGCGTGTACAGGTGGGTGGGAAGGGACTGTGTGCATGGTGAGGCAAGCCACGAATGGCGCAGGCCAAGAGCGGACACACACACAGGGGGGCCTGTCCGAGCCGCCACGGCGTGGCTGGAGCAGACCTGGAGTGGACACACACACAGGGGGGACCTGCCCAAGCTGCCGTGGCGCACCAGCAATCCCGTCTCTGTGCATGAACTGCAGAGGGAACACCTCTTCTCTCAGCTCATTGGCTAAGCTCCCTGTATGCCACTTGCAGTGTTCTTGGTAACTTGGGTAATAAGAATCCAAGAAGGTGATCTAGGGTTTTCCACCTCACTCCTAGAGGAAAAAATGAAGGCCCGCTGCTGGAGGGGCTAAGAAATGTCATATCCTGCCCTAGCCGGTTTGGCTCGGGGGATAGAGCCTTGGCCTGCCAACTGCAGGGTCCGGGATTGATTCTGATCAAGGGCATGTACCTAGGTTGCAGGCTCCTCCCTGGCTGGGGCCCAGGTCAGGGCTCATGCAGGAGGCAACAATCAAAGTGTCCCTCTCACATTGATGTTTCTGTCTTTCCCTCTCTCTTGCACGCTCTCTAAAAATCAATGGAAAAATATCCTCAGGTGAGGATAAAAAAAAAAGAAAGAAATGTCATATCCTATGGAAGAGACATCTTGAAAATGTCTAAAGAAAGTTGCCTTTTTTTTCATGGTGAAGGGACTGGAGTCCATGTTGATGAAAACACCTTGGCGGCTGCGACAGCCGGCAGTGGCAGCAGCAGTGGGGTGATGGGGGTGGTGCCTTGCCCTGATTAGCCCGGTCACCTCCCGCAGAAGGTGGCCGGGGGGAGCGGGCCTAAGCCATCAGTAGGACATCTCCTGAGGGCTCCCGGACTGTGAGAGGGGGCAGGCTGGACTGAGGCACGCCACCCCCCCCCCCCCCCGCAGTGCACGAATTTCATGCACTGGGCCTCTAGTTATGATAATAACAGCTAATATTTGGGTGATTATATACTAAATCTTATGCCAAATGCTTTATGCATAAATCTCATTCAATCTTTGTCACACTCTATAAAGTAAATATTAGTCTCATTTTAAATGGAAAACAAACTTTTCAGAGAGAACATAAATTGCTGAAGGTCACAGAACTAGAAAGTGGAAGAAGTGAAACTTGAATCCAGTCTGTCTGACCCCAGAGCTGATATTCTCATTCACTACTGTAGTCTATAAGGTACTTCTAGCGTTGCTATTCTTTCTGGTTACTGGATTCCTTATATATGTATCCTGCATTTGAGGGGTGATGGAGGATCTATAAGTTATTGAGAAAATCTGTATATAAAATGTTCAAACCATTATATTATTTTTTAAAAATATATATTTTTTTAATTAATTTCAGAGAGGAAGGGAGAGGGAGAGAGACAGAAACAGCAATAATGAGAGAGAATCATTGATCGGCTGCCTCCTGCATGGCTCCCACTGGGGAATCAAGCCTGCAACCTGGGCATGTGCCCTTACAATTATATTCTTTTTAAATAACATAAATGCAGGTGCTACTGCTAATATTAATTTATTAATTTAACATTTATTATTGAGTGCCTTCTGTGTGCCAGCACTGTTCTAGGAGCTGGAGAGACAGCAGTGATAAAAGCAATGTCTCAGCTCTGGAGCTTATATTTGGTTGGGGTAAGGGTGTGGGAAAGAAAAGGAGAGACAAATTATATATCTATATATCTATACCTATATATCTATATCTATATCTATATCTATATCTATATATATATTAGATGGTGTTAAGAACTATGGAGAAAATAAAGCAAATAAGGGAGATTGAGAGGGCAGAGGAAGATGGAAGAAGGTATTGAACAAGGTGAAGCCAAGGAAAGCCTCTCTGATAAGGCAACATCTGAAAGAGATGCAGAAACAAGCTAAGTAGATATGTGAGGGAAGACCATGCCAGGCAGGAAGTAAGGAAGAAGAAGTAAGCTTGCTCAAAGAGTAAGAAGGCCAGTGGGGCATATTCACAGTGGAGGTAATAAGAATTGGTCAGATTCTGCATATATCTGGAAGGTAGAATGATAGCATTAAAAAAGATCTTAATATAGAGGACAAAGCTATTTAAATGTAAATTTTCTTTGTCATTATACAGTATCAAACATTCTAAAGAATAAAGTAGAAACGTAAAATGACTTACTTTACTGCTCAATGCATTTATTTCCCGTTCAGCTTTATGTAATTTAGTGATTAAAACAGTATTTTGTTCATTGCTTGATTGTAGCTCTTTTTCCAAGCGTTCAGCATGTAGTTTAACTGACTGTTTTTCAGCCTTTTATTAAAACAAAGTATTTCATAAATTTGTTCATAACTTTTCACAATTACATCAAAATAAAGTAAGCACTATTTAAAATATATGTGTAATCCACTACACAAAATTAATCAAAATCTCAACACCTACCAAAGAAAAAATATTTTTCTCAAAGTATATAGTAGAATTCAAATGAAAGATGTTTGCTCCAAGAAATATGCAACAAAGACATCTGGAACAAATATATATCAAGAGCCACCAATGAAATAAAACTCATATATTTATCTGGTGAATGCACTCACTTGATGCCTACTTATTCTTATTGCTGACATAATTGGAACAAATATTTTTGAGGGTTCCAAATCTATAGTAGATATAAAAAAGCATATTAGAAATAGAAGACAGGGCTCATTTATAACAGTAAGAACTGAAAATCTAAAGTCAATGGAGTTTTTTTAAAGAGAGATATAAGAATTCAAAATCCTTAACTAATTTGTAGCCTTTGGTAGCATGGGCAAAGAGCTCAATAGCTCTTGACCTCATCACATAATAAAGATTCTTTTTTTTTTTTTTAAATATATTTTATTGATTTTTTTACAGAGAGGAAGGGAGAGAGATAGAGAGTTAGAAACATCGATGAGAGAGAAACATCGATCAGCTGCCTCCTGCACACCTCCTACTGGGGATGTGCCTGCAACCCAAGTACATGCCCTTGACCGGAATCGAACCCGGGACCTTTCAGTCCGCAGGCCGACGCTCTATCCACTGAGCCAAACCAGTTTCGGCCATAATAAAGATTCTTAATGAAGTCTGAAGTTGTCCAAAAAATTCTGGTTGGTAATACAGTACTCTTTAGTTAGGGAGGGAAAACTAAATGCTTTCTTAAAATAGTCCTACTCAAAATAGTTAAAATAAAAATTGCTTGGCGTTTAAAGGATAAGCTTCAGCTTTTATCGCATTTCTTATATATCTTAAATATAATATAAGGAGTGTATTCAAATAATTCAGAAAAAAAACCCCTACTTTCCTCAAATATACAATAATACTTTCTGGGCTCACTGATAGCCAAAAATGTCAAAGAAGAAAGAAATGCTGCTTTCATGTACTTATTTTCATTTCACCTGACAAAATTAAATATAGGCTCTTTTGAAATTGTCACAAATGAACTTCCCATCTTTTTGTCATCATTTAACTTGTCCTGAAAACAATCACTCTAAATGACCTCAATGAAAAGTTTCACACTGGAACCATATGCCATATTTAATTACAATCATCCACTTATTTGTCACTGTATAAATACATTAGGGACGAAAGGATGGAACATAAAACATAAGCAGTATCATTCTGAATTGTCTCACATCTAAAGACCAACAATACTGACAACTTTAGTTCAGGACTAGTAAATACTATAAAAAGTTTCATACACAAAATAAAAACATGACTTCTCTTCTAAACATATCAATACTCTCCTGGTACCAGTTTGCTGGCTGGGGTGGAGGGGGATGGGGAATCACTTTTGTATTTGAATCCTAGATTTTAATTACAAGCTAAGTGCCATTAATTTCTTTCCAACTCAAGTCATTTCACAACTATCTGAATAAAAAACCACCACACTTTGGACTGCTCAAAATAAATCAAAACAATTAAAATAGTATATTTGCTACATGTGAGGTACTAAGAACTAGGAGGAGTAAGCATATCTGAGAAGACGGTGAAAGGGTCCAGAATATCTTGCCACTGTGGCATAAAAGTTATTTTAAACTGAAAACATTTGGAAATCAACAGACATTTTTTTAAGGGAGTTTTTTCTCTCAACTCCTCTTATCTGCCTAAAAACAGAGCCTTGGAAAAGAATGTAACTGTTATAAATTCCCACCCCAGGAGTTTCATAACTAGGGAAGACTCACTCCTATCACGAGAAACAAAAAGTCAGCATCAGGATAAGAAACCCCCTACACAAGACATTTTCACAAAATTGTTATATCTCCCATCTACTTCCCTAAGGGCACCTTTATCTTTCCAAAGTGCCCTTTCTTCCCTTCTCCCCACTTAAGATGGTATATAAGCCCCAAATTCTAACTGCCTCTTTATGACACACTTTTTTGTGAATCCCCATGTGCATACATGAATAAAAGCCCATCTTTTCTCTCACTAATGTTTGTTGTCAGTTTAATTCACAACCCCCAATCACTGAACCTAAGAGAATGAAGAAAAAGTTTTTCTTCAACAACTGAAATCAAGAATTTTTGGA
This sequence comes from Myotis yumanensis, assembly GCF_028538775.1. Taxonomy (NCBI): domain Eukaryota; kingdom Metazoa; phylum Chordata; class Mammalia; order Chiroptera; family Vespertilionidae; genus Myotis; species Myotis yumanensis. Next base: position 124,745,319 of record NW_027223754.1, on the reverse strand, counting down.
GAGTCCCTCTAGGAGTATCAGCCTAGGGTCTGCCAGCTCTTATTTCTCTCTAATGAACTCAGGAAAACAATTCAGTAAAGCCTTATGCATTAGTAGCCAAGTCAAATTTTATTACTCTGGTAAACTCCCATAGATTATATAAGTATGGTATTTCTGTTTAAACAGGTCTTATGATTTTAAGATCTTAAATCCCAGTGTAAGGAAATAACCATCTAGAAAAAAATAGTTCCTTCTGGTTTGAGATCACTTTAGTCTTCAGAAACTCAAATAAATTTTGGGGGGTTTTGCATATTCTACTCTGTGGCATTACAAGAGTTAAATCATTTAAGATAGGTGACTTGACTCCCAAAGAAATACTGCCTTTATGTATGTGGCAGCATATCCAATGCTTATGAATCAATAGCTTTCATCTTTACAAAAAGTATATACTCTCGTGATTCCACAAATGCATCAGCATTATTAACTTGATGAGCATATATTTATGCTCTAAAAATCAGAGGCTTGTCAATGCACTTTTTAAAAAGCGTGCCGTACTTTTTTTCTACTGGGAAGCAATTAAAACCTTACCTCCAGGGATCTGATTGTAGCCTGCATCTCAGTCAACTGCTGCACCTGAATTCTTTGGACATTTTCTACCCGAGAATCAGAATTCTCTTTTTCAGCCCTTAATTCGGCTACTTCAGCCTCTAACTCTTTCAATTTCTGAACCAAATGGACTTTTTCTCGAGTAAGTTGCTGCACTCGTTTGTTATCTCTTGTGGGATCAAGACTAAGCAGCTGATCACGTAGTTCTTCTTTATCTTTCTCCAGTCTTGCAATCTAATAACAATTTGAAAAAAAGCACACAACTTTAAATTATTAAATTTTCAGTCATGAACATGCATTACAAGTTAGTAAATTAAAATTTATAACTGCACAATGTAAAAAAGAAAGCTTAGGTAATGAAATGAAGTACCAAGAAAAAAACATCTAAAATATCACATTCTTCATTCTGACTCAGCATGGCTCAAATGTGAGGGCAAGTACCTTGTCCTATACTCCCCATGGTGTCTAGCACAGAGCTTCATCAGTTGCCAAATAAAATTCAAAATTATAAACATCTAGAAGCCAAGTGCACGAATGCGTGCACAGGTGGGGTCCCTTGGCTTGGCTGGCGATGAGGGCCATCTCGCCCAGTCCAGATTGAGACTGCAGGAGGTTGGCTGGCTGTGGGAGATTGCCTTGGGAATGTACTGATCACCAGAGTGCAGCTCCTGCATTCAATGTCTGCTCCCTGGTGTTCAGTGTGCATCATAGCAACTGTTTGACAGGTCGTTCAGTCCTAACGGTCGCTTAGGCTTTTATATATATAAACTAGAGGCCCGGTGCACAAAAATTTGTGCACTAGGGGATGGGGGGGTCCCTCAGCCCGACCTGCGCCCATTCACAATCCAGAACCCCTTGGGGGATGCCCACCTGTCAACTTAGGCCCACTCCCCGGAGGATCAGGCGTAAGCTTGCAGTCAGATATCCTTCTGGCAGCCAGGGAGCCCTCGGGGGATGTCCGACTAAAGGCTTAGGCCCCCCAAGGGATCAGGTTTAAACCGTTAGTTGGACATTCTTAGTGCTGCCACGGAGGTGGGAGAGGCTCCTGCCACCACCACTGCGCTAGCTAGCCATGAGCCAGCTTCTGGCTGACTGGCACTCCCCATATGGAAGTGCACTGACCACCAGGGGGCAGCTCCTGCATTGAGCATCTGCCCCCTGGTGGCCAGTGCACATCATAGCAACCGGTAATTCTGTTGTTCAGTCAATGTGCATATTAGCTTTTTATTATTATTATACTAGAGGCCCAGTGCACAAAAATTTGTGCACTGGGGGTGGGGTGGGGGGGAGCTGGGGGGGGCTGGGGGGGCTAGGGAGAGGGGGTCCCCCAACCCGGCCTGTTCCCTCTCATGGTCTGGGACCCCTCGGGACATAACGACCTGCTGGCTTAGGCCTGCTCCCGGGTGGCAGAGGGCAGGCCCAATCCCTAGGTGCAGCCCCTGGTCAGGCTCAGAGCAGGGCCGACTGGGGAGTTGGAGCGCCGCCCCCTGTCATGCACAGGGCAGGGTGGATCGGGAGGTTGTGATGCCACCCTCAGTCACGCTCAGGGTAGGGCCGATTGGGGGGTTGGGGCACGGCCCCGTCACACTCAAGGCAGGGTCGATAGGGAGGTTGCGGCACCACCCCGTCACACACAGAGCAGGGCCGATCAGGGGGTTGAGGCGTTGCCCCGTCACTCACAGAGCAGGGCCAGTCAGGGGGTTGGGGCGCTGCCCCCTGTCACTCACAGAGCAGGGCCCATCAGGGGGTTGGGGTGCTGCCCCCTGTTACTCACAGAGCAGGGCCGATCAGGGGGTTGGGGTTCCATACCCTGTCACATACAGAGCAGGGTTGATCAGGGGGTTGGGGAGCTCCACCCTGTCACGCACAGAGCAGGGCCCATCAGGGGGTTGAGGAGCTCCCCGTCATGCACAGAGCAGGGCCGATCAGGGTGTTGAGGAGCTCCCCCCTGTCACTCACAGAGTAGGGCCGATAGGGGAGTTGGGGCACCACCCCCTGTCACACGCAGAGCAGGGCGGATCAGGAGGTTGGGGCGCTGCACCCTGTCACACTCAGGGCAGGGCCAATGGGGAGGTTATGGCTCTCCCCCGTCACACACAGAGCAGGGCCGATCAGGGGGTTGGGGCGCCACCAATGTCACACTCGGGGCAGGGCCGATGGAGAGGTTATGGCTCTACCCTGTCACACACAGAGCAGGGCCCGTGGGGGGGGGGGGGGCTGGGGGGGGAGGTTGGGGCGCAGCACCCTGTCACACACAGAGCAGGGCTGATCAGGGGGTTGGTGTGCTGCACCCTGTCAAACACAGAGCCACAGGGCAATCAGGGGATTGGGGAGCTCCCCCAATGAGGCACAGAGCAGGGCTGATCAGGGGGTTGGGGCACCTTCCCCTGTCATGAACAGAGCAGGGCGGATAGGGAGGTTGTGGCCCCACCCCCTGTCACACACAGAGCGGCAGGGCGATCAGGAGGTTTGGGCGCTGCCCCCTGTCATGCTGATCGTGGTGCTGGGAGCCTCGCTGCTCTGCTGATCCCGGTGCCGGGAGGCATATTACCCTTTTACTATATAGGATAGAGGCATGGTGCATGAGTAGGGGCCAGCTGGTTTTCCCTGAAGGGTGTCCTGGATCAGGGTGGGGGTCCCCACTGGGGTGCCTGGCCAGTCTGGGTGAGGGGCTGAGGGCTGTTTTCCGGAAGCGAGTGACTGAAGCTTCCAACCGCTCCTTGTTTTCTTTTTTTTTTTTTTTTTTTTTTATTCTGGGCCAACTTTAGCTCTGAGGCCTCACTGCTGAAAACATTGATACAAAGTTTCGGTCCGCTGGCTTTCAGTCCGGCTGGTTTCTGGTGTTTTGTTTAGCTTCTTATTTGCAACATAGTACATAGTTGCTTAGAGTTGCAGCTAAGAGGCCAGCAAGTGAGGTGGGGAATGTTGGAGTCCGCAGCAAGCAAGCCTCATGCTCGCTTCAGTACCTGGCTGCCGGCCGCCATCTTGGCTGACAGTTAATTTGCATATACTCACTGATTAGCCAATGAAAAGGGTAGCGGTCGTACGCTAATTACCATGTTTCTCTTTTATTAGTGTAGATAGGATGTCCCTATTTCCCCCCTTTTGCCCCCTCTACCCAGCTCTTGCCCCTGACTTCTCTCTGGCCATCACCATACTGTTGTCTGTGTCCATGGGTTGTGCATATATTTTCTTTGGCTAATCCAGGGGTGGGCAAACTTTTTGACTCGAGGGCCACAATGGGTTCTTAAACTGGATCGGAGGGCCGGAACAAAAGCATGGATGGAGTGTTTGTGTGAACTAATATAAATTCAAAGAAAACATCATTACATAAAAGGGTACGGTCTTTTTTTTTTTTAGTTTTATTCATTTCAAACGGGCGGGATCCGGCCCGAGGGCCGTAGTTTGCCCACAGCTGGGCTAATCCCTTCTTTAAATTCACTTCTTTAAATTTTTATTTTCAGATAAGTGCTTATAACTGCACTATTATATATTTTCTATTATATCATTTAGAATTAAGATATTTTTTAATTGAACCCTTGTAAATTTTAGCAAAACTTAATAAATTATGCTAGAAGAAATTAGGATATTTTTCATGTAATACAGATACATTTTAATTAATATTTTTTTAATTTTTTAATATTTTAATTTGAAATAATCTCATATATGTAAAAAAAACTATAAAATACTACAGCATATTATATGTACCCTTCACCCAATTTCTTAGGTGTTAATAATTTAAACATAACCATTATACAACTAACAAAATTTAGAATATATTTTTCTTATAATCTCTTTAATGTTACTTAATCCATTTACTTTGTTTTTGTTAATCTTCACCCAAGGATATTTTTCCATTGAATTTTAGAGAGAGTGAAGGGAAAGGGAGAGACATATTGATTGGTTGCCTCCTGCATATGCTTTGATAGGGACTGGGGATCAAGCCAGCAACTGAAGTACATGCCCTTGACTGGAATCGAACCTGGGACCCTTCAGTCCACGGGCTAATGCTCTATCCACTGAGCAAAAAAGGGCGGATGCTTAATTCATTTACTTTTCATCTATTTGTGTCTTTATATTTAAAGTGGGTTTTGTTTTTGATTCACCTCATAATCTGTCTTTTAATTGGTACATTTATGTCACTGACTTTCAGAGTGCTTACTGTTAGAGTTACTGCCATATCAGGCGGCTTCTGGGGCTTCTGGGTCCTGCCCGCCTTGCCGCCCAGGACCCGCTGGATGGCGGCGCGCTGGCGGCTCGCGCTGTCCCACCCTGCCTGAGTATGCAAATTAGCCGCCATCTTTGTTGGCGGTTAATTTGCATATCGCGCTTATTAGCCAATGGGAGGCGTAGCGAAGGTATGGTCAATTACCATGTTTGTCTATTATTAGATAGGATACTATAAAATAATTATTAAATATCAAGTATTTAAAAAATTAATCAGAACATTACAGGGGCCTATGCAAGATCAATATGCTGTTTACTGCTATGCTTTTCCTCATGTGACAGTAATGCTTGGGCTGTCTATACTAATAAGGCAACTTAATTCACAAAAAAATGCTGCTTGTCTATATAAATAACTACAGATGTGAGTCATTACAGTTTTTAAATGATAGCTGAGAGTTTATTAAAGCCCTAATTGTAATGACAGTATAGTTCCTAATTCTCAGATTCAAGAAAGAACTGAAAGTCATTAACCCACAGCATTTAGAAAGGTCACTGGGGAACGTGTAGAGCAGAAACACCAGTGCTCTTCTCATTCATGCCAAGCATCACTTCCAGACCCCCCGGGCCTCCCAATAAGTGGGTTTCAAACTGCTTCCTAACCTCTGAGGTACACTGGAGGCCTCTCTCCTCTAGGAATGAGGAGGAGGCCAAATAATCATGGTAAAACACACTTTCCTTTTCCTGATCTCCCAAACTATCTGTACCTACCACCACCACCACCACCACCAAACCTTTGTAGTTAACCAGAGCTCCTCTTTTTAGTCTCCTTTCATATATGAGATTTCTTCAGATGATTCAACTTAAAGGATTCCACAGTGGTTTTTTTTTAAGTTAGAAACCAGTGTTGTAAACATCACCAGGAGTTGTTTTGTAGCCAGGATGAGCTTAGAAGGCTCCCTCTAAGCCAAAAGGATTTAAAGTAATGCTATGCAATCTAGGCAAAAGTGGCCCAAGAAACAACTGATTGCTCACTTGGCTACAAATGAACATAAGAAGTGTGAGACCTACACCCCAGTGCAGAATCTTCTCCTCATCTGTAAAATGAGAGGTTAGACTGGAGGCCCTCAAGATCCTTTTCCGTTTTAACATGTAATCATTCCAATTTTGTTTCAGGTATGCTGAATTAAAGATGTCAATGAGAAATATAGGTAGAGCTATCTAGCAAGCAAATATTATTTTCCAGAAAATAAAAATTATTTAGAAGGCAGCTGTACAATTCAGAGTCAAGTCCCCAAAAGCCCAACTAATTAGTTCCCTCCTATTGTTCCTCCCACCTTTTACATATAAACATTGTCCATAGGGTTTGGTTTCCACCATTTCTTTTTCCATTCAGTTCCTTGTGTGACTCAGTGCAAGTCACTTTTTCGCTTTGCCCTTAGTTAAAATGAAAGGCGTGGGATGGATTATCTTTAAGGTCCTATGTAGCTTTTGCATAAGGTAACTCATCTAGCTCAGGAGTCAATGTATGACTTAGATTCAGATAATTGTGCCTTTACTGAGTACTTTAGTGAGTGCTGAGCTGAGCTGAGTGTGCTACACATATAACTGCATTTAGCAACAATACTTTTTCTTGTAGTCTGCATATTACATGAGGTCAGACAACTAATGTTCTTGACCAGCTTGTTTCCTGCTTTACTGCTTTCTCTAGTAGTTTGGAGGGGCATGTGTGTGTGATAGCTGAAGAGGTAACTGAAGCTATGGACTGAGCTGACTAATGGCAGAATTAGAATTATTAGACCTCACATTTACAGCCCTACACCAGAGCTCATTATCAAATCATTCCAACCAAAAGTGATGACCACTGCCTCATTTCTCTGTTCACTTATTGCCATGCACCTGGCAGTTCTGGGTAGTAAAGATACATCAGAAAACCAAGCACACAAACAAACACAAAACCTCTGTTCTCAAGATGGTTCTATTCAATCACTGCTGTGACACCAAACCTGTCCCAGTCATCTGGGCACAGATCTTGGACACACTCTCAGCTCGTGTCTTTTCCTCCACTCTCAGTCAGATTCACTTGTCATCTTCATTGATATCTTTGATTTGCTGTGCTCTCAATCTTTTCTCTAAATTTACAAAAGGCTTTGTTTAAATATCTCTTTTATGACATTTATTCAAATCGCCCTGTGTTAGTTACTTCCATGCTACTTTATTCTCTTTGAGAATATAAAAGCTTCCTTGACAGGTAAGATGATGTATTAAACAATTTTACTTTTTAAAAACTGTTGAAGTTAAAGAAGCAGAACAGAAACAGATCAGGAACTAGAAATACATAACTGTTGATCTTTACAATGGATGGTAGCACCACTCTAATTCTCTAGGGCACCCAAAGGAAAAGGTTGTGTATCTAATTACTACATCTTATAGCTAATTATTCCATCGGTCTTTGTTTATATTATCTTTATGATACAGCATAGAGATATAGCTAAGAGTACAGAGTCTGAAATCAAATGACCTATTTTTTTTCTTTCAGAATTTTAAAGATATTGCTTTACTGTAGTTGGGCTTATATTATTTCCAAAAAGAAATCTGTTGCCATTATCTTTGTTCTTCTGTACAAAATATCCTTTTTCTCTGGTTTTTTAAAATTAAATTTTTATTTTTAGATAGTGGTAGGTTCACATGCAGTTGTAAGGAATAATGCGGAAAGATACTGTGTGTCCTTAGCCTAGTTTACCCCACTGGGAACATCCCTCCCTCTTCCATTTTCTGGAAGACACTGTGCAGAACTGGTTTTCTTTTTTGTTTGTTTTTTTAACCACTTGGTAGAGTTCTCCAATTAAATCATTCTTTTGGGGAATTTTTAAATTATGTATTTAGTTTCCTTAATAGGTATACAACTATTTAAATTATCTATTTCATATGGGCAGAGTTATGGTAGTATTTGCCTATTTCATCTGTGTTTCTCAAATTTATTTTGGTAGAATTGTTCACCTCTATATAAGCTAATAAGAATATCTTATTACACTTTTGATGTCTGCAAGGTCTGTAGTGATAATCTGTATTATTCCTGATATAGGTAATCTGTGTCTTTCTTTTTTGTCAGTTTAGACAAAGTTTTGTCAACTTAATCTTCTCAAAGAAACAGCTCTTTATTTCACTTTTTCTCTACTGTTCTTGTTTTCAATTTCTTTGGTTTCTGCCTGTATCTTTCTTGTGTCCTTCCCTCTGCTTGCTCTGGGTTTATTTTAATCCTTTCTTTCTGGGTTAAAGTAGGAGTAGATTATTAATTTGACACTTTTCTTTTCTAATGAATGTACTTAGTGCTATAAATTTTCCTCTCAGCACTGTTTTACTTGTGTCCCAAATGTTTTAATATACTGCATTTTCATTTTCACTCAGGTCTATTTATTTTTTTAAAATAGTTTTCTCATTGCAACTTCTTCTTTGGCTCATGAATTATTTGAAGTGTGTCATTTCATTTGAAGACTTCCCTGCTACCTTTCTGTTATTGATTTCTAGTTTAATTCCATAGTGGCTGATGAACTCACTCTGTATAATTTCAATCCTATCTAATAAAGAGGGAATATGTTAACTGACCCTCACACGTTGCAAAGATGGCAGTGCCCACAGCCAATAAGGAAGGAATAAGCTAATTGAATGCCCCACCCTCAAAGATGGCAGCACCCACAGCCAATAAGGATGGAATAAGCTAACTGCCCCGCCCTCAAAGATGGTGGTGCCCACAGCCACAAGATGGCAGCACCCAGTCCCCTCAGCCCTGCTGGGACGGAAGGCACATGGCAAGGCCGGGCCCGCCCACAGGCAGGTCCAGCCACTCCATGTGCCTGCCTCCGGAGTCCCCCAGTCCCCTCAGCCCCACAGCCACTCAGGGCCGGCCGAGGTGCAGGTAACCAGGGCCGGCGGAGGCTTGCGCTGCCGGCAGTGGCAGCAGCAGAGGTGTGATGGGGCGTCACCATCCCGTGATCGCCAGGTCACCTCCTGCACCGGAGGGCTCCCGGACTGTGAGGGGGGCAGGCAGGGCTGAGGGACCCCCACTCCAGTGCATGAATTTTCATGCACTGGGCCTCTAGTTTTTATATATTTGTTGCTGAGCTGGTGTGACTCAGTGGCTGAGTGTCAACCTATGAACCAAGAGGTCATTGGATTGATTCCTGGTCAGGGCACTTGCCTGAGTTGCAGGCTCGATCCCTGGTAGGGTGCATGAGGAGGCAGCCTATCAATGTTCCTCTCTAATCAATGTTTCTATCTCTCTCTCCCCCTCCCTTCCTCTCTACAAAAAATCAATAAAAACATACTGTTAAAAATTGCTAAGGTTTATTTTATAGCCCAGGATTATGATCTATCTTGGTATATGTTAAGTAACACTTGAAAACAATGTATTTAGGTACTCTTATTGAGTGGAGTGTTCAATAAATGTTGACTAGCTTCTGTTGAGTGATGGTGTTGAGTTAAGATGGAGTCATAGATGGAGTTATACATGCCCCCCCAAACTACTACTAATTACTATATAATTAGCCTTCCTAATTTTCTAATTGATCAATTGTTAAGACAGGAGTGTGAAGTCTCCAACAACAATTGTGAATTTGTCTATTTCTCCTGTTTAGTTCTATCAGTTTTTATTTCACATATTTTGCAGCTCTGATTCATAAACATTTAATATTCATTGTCTTCTTGGTGGACTGGCTTTCTCTCATTATATAATGTCTACCTCTGGTATTTTTCTTTGAAGTCTACTTTATCTGATATTAATATACCCACTCCTGTCTCTTTTAATGTTTGCATGGTATATCTTTTACCATCTATTTTCTAAATACTTATATAATTTTAACACTTGGATTGCAGGAAACGAGTTAAGTCGGCTCGCGTGAATTGCGCGTACTCCGCGGGAGCCGTCTTAACTCGGTTCATATAGATTTGCGGTGGAGTGCGGGAAACGTGTAAACTCGGGCCGATTGTAACTGCGTATTACCAAATATTTGTTTGTTTGCCGTTCACAAAGATACCTACCTGCGTATGCGAACCGCCATCTTATATTTTGGCGGGAAATTCACCCGACACCGTAGTGATATTTGAAGTTTCTTGGAGATAGCATATAGTTGGGGTTTTTTATTTTTAAAATCAACTCTCTAAATCTGTGTTTTGATTGGTATATTTAAACAATTTACATTTATTATGACTATTAATATGCAAAGGGGTTTTGTTTATTTTCTTTGTCCTGTCTTCCTGTGGATTACTTGAACATTTCTTAGGATTCCATTTTATTTACCTATAATGTTCTGGTTATACACTGAGTGGCCAGAGTATTATGACCACCCCATCAGTACTTCGTTGGGCCACTTTTTGCCTTCAATACTGCAGCGATTCTTCTGGCTTTGATTCCACGAGATGTTGAAAGGTGATGTGAGGAATCTGACACCATGCCTGATGAATAGCACTGTCCAATTCTGTGAGATTTGATGGTTGTGGAATCAGCTGCCTGATGGCTGTTTTAACTTCGTCCCACAAATGCTCAATTGGATTGAGATCTGGTGATTGGGGGGGTGGGGGGGGCACCTAAGCAGGGTAAAGTCTCCCTCATGTTCTTGAAACCACTCCTGCACAATACAAGCACCGTGGAATGGCTCATTGTCTTGTTGGAAGAAGCCATCTCCATTGGGATACACCATCAATATGATAGGATGAAGTTGATCAGCAATGATACTTAGGTATGTTGTGCTATTCAGACGTTGTTCCACATGAATTAAAGGGCCCAAATCATGCCAGGAAAACATGCCCCAAACCATAACACTGCCCCCACCAGCTTGAAGGGTTGTAGTCATGCATGTGGGGTGCATGCTTTCATGCTGTTTCCGCCAAATTCTCACTCTGCCATCTGCATGATGCAACTGGAAACGTGATTCATCGGACCACATGATTTTTTCCAGTGCTAGACTGTCCAATCCTTGTGTTCCTGTGCGAATTGGAGATGTTTTATCTTTGTAATTGCAGACAGCAAAGGTGTTAGAACAGGCCTTTGGCTTCCATATCCCATACGATGCAGTGTATGGCTAATTTGCCTACAAACATCAGGTGGTCATAATAATCTGGCCACTCAGTGTATTTTTGTATAGCTTTCTTAGTTGTTGCTGTAGGTATTACATTATATATACACTAGAGGCTTGGTGCACAAAACTCGTGCACGGGGGAGGGGAGGGATGTCCCTCAGCCCAGCCTGCACCCTCTTGCAATCCAGAACCCTTTGGGTAGGGTCCCTAGGCCTGGCCGGTGATCAGGGCCTATCAGGGCTTTCCTTCCCCCAGCTGCCGGCAGCTGGCCCCACCCCAGCCGCTGCTACTGCTTGCCATCTGTGTGGTGCTGCCCCCCATTCCCCCCCCCCATTCCCCCCCCCCACACCAGTCGCCTCCCTCTGTGGGCGACACACATGGGGTGCGATTGCTTGGCTGGCCTGGGCCTCCCTCTGTGGGGCAATTGCTGGCCGGCCCACACACACACCACAGCGCTGCCAGCTGGGTGGCCTGGGCCTCCCTCTGTGGCTGCCAGCCGGGTGGCCTGAGCTTCCCTCTGTAGGGCGATCGTGGGGTGATGGCAGGGTCTCCCAAAAAATCGCATCGCACCTGCTTTGGCTGGCCTGGCGCCAGTGCGTATCACAGCATGGTTGTCCAGAAGGTCATCCGGAGAGTCGTTCTGCTGTTCGGTCGTTCAGTCAATTTGCATATTATGCTTTTATTATTATATATAATTTATCATGGTCTACTGGGTTCATTTTATCACCTCAAGTGATATATAGAGAAACTTTACCACCTTTTACATTCCCTTTTCATTCCTTATTCATAATATAAATGTCTTAATTATTTCCTCTATACACATTTCAAGCCATATCAGACAGTGTTATAATTTTTATTTCTAAAATTAAACGCATTTTAAAAAATTCACTCAAGAAAAGAAAATCTATTGTACATACCCAGTTTTACTTACTGTGTTCTTTTATTCTTCTTGATGTTGTGGGGTTCCTTTTTTTTTATTGTTTTCTTTCTGTTTAGAGAATTTCCCTATGACATTCTTTTGGATAGGTCTACTGGCAACAGATTCTCTTAGTTTTCCTTATAAGAATGTCTTAATTTAACCTTAATTCCTGAAGGATATTTTTGCTGGATATAGAATTATGAATTGACATTTCTTTCCTTTCAGAACATGATAATGTTATCACATGTCTCTCTAGCCTCTATGCTTTCCAATGAGAAATGTCTGGGAATTATAATTAAGGTATCATTTTTCTCTTGCTACTTTCAGTACTTTTTTCCTGTCTATAATAATAAAAGCATAACATGCTAATTAGACCAGACAACCTTCCAGACGAAGCTGGGGCTGCGAGGGAAGCCTGGGTCCTGGGTGCCTGCCGGTGGCCGTAGGGAAGCCTGGATCCCGGGTGCCAGAGGGAAGCTGGTGCCAGCAGCCAGGGGAAGGAAAGCCTACTCTTGCACAAATTTCATGCATCAGGCCTCTAGTAATGTTTATAAATTGATGTCTCTTACTGTGGATTTTGTTGGTTTGATCCCATTTGATATTCACTCACCTTCTTGAGTCTATATGGTGTGTCTACACCAAAGTGGAGGGTGGGTTTCAGCCTTTATTTCTTCAACTATATTTTTAGCACTGCCCTCTTTCATTTTTCCTTTCAAGGACAAAAGTCTTAGATCTTTTGTTATATTCCCACAGATAATGAGGCTACCCCTACTTTTTATATTTAATATGATTTTCTTTTTTCAAATCTTTATTGATGAGAATATTACAGATGTCCCCATTTTTCCCCCATTGCTCCCCTCACCACTTGGTTCCCATCCAGCTCCAGTACTTTGCCACCCTATTGTTTGTGTCCATGGGCAATGCATATCTACACTAATAAAAGAGAAACATGGTAATTAGCGTACAACCGCTACCCTTCCCATTGGCTAATCAGCATATCCTTATGCAAATTAACTGTCAGCCAAGATGGCGGCCGGCAGCCATGCACTGAAGCGAACAGGGAGGCTTGCTTGCTCCAGTGACGGCAGACTCCAACGTTCCCCGCCGGCCTCTCAGCTGCAACTCTAAGCAACTATGTTGCAAATATAGAAGCTAAACAAAACCCCAGAAACCAGCTTTCAGTCAGCCGGGTTTCAGCCAGCCGGACCGCAACATTGTATCAAATACAGAAGGTAAACAAAGGCCAGCTTTCAGCAGCGAGGCCTCAGAGCTAAAGCTGGCTCAGAATAAAAAAAAAAAGAAAAAAAGGAGCAGTTGGGAGCTTCAGTCACTCGCCAGCCAGAAAACGGCCCTCAGCCCCTCAGCCAGCCTGGCCAGGCACCCCAGTGGGGACCCCAACCCTGATCCAGGACACCCTTCAGGGCAAACCAGCCGGCCCCCACCCGTGCACCAGGCCTCTATCCTATATAGTAAAAGAGTAATATGCCTCCCGGCACCAGGATCAGTGTGATCGGGGCAGTGCCCAAACCCCCTGATCGTCCTGTGGCTCTGTGTGTGACAGGGGGCGAGGCCACAACCTCCCTATCCGCCCTGCTCTGTTCGTAACAAGGAAAGGTGCCCCAACCCCCTGATCAGCCCTGCTCTGCGCCTCATTGGGGGGAGCTCCCCAATCCCCTGATCACCCTGCGGCTGTGTGTGTGACAGGGTGCGGCGCCCCAACCCCCTGATCGGCCCTGCTCTGTGTGTGACAGGGTAGAGCCATAACCTCCCCATTGGCCCTGCCCTGAGTGGGACAGGGGGGAGCTCCTCAACCCCCTGATGGGCCCTGCTCTTTGCGTGACAGGGGGGAGCTCCCCAACCCCCTGATCGACCCTGCTCTGTGTGTGACAGGGTACGGAGCCCCAACCCCCCTGATGGGCCCTGCTCTGTGACAGGGGGCAGCGCCCCAACCCCCTGATCAACCCTGCTCTGTGAGTCACAGGGGGGAGCTCCTCAACCCCCTGATCGGCCGTGCTCTGTGCGTGACAGGGGGTGGCGCCGCAACCTCCCCATTGACCCTGCCTTGAGTGTGACAGGGGGCGGTGCCCCAACCCCCCAATCGGCCCTACCCTGAGCGTGACTAGGGGTGGCATTGCAACCTCCCGATCTGCCCTGCTCTGTGCATGACAGGGGGCGGCGCCCCAACTCCCCAATCGGCCCTGCTCTGAGCCTGACCAGGGGCTGCACCTAGGGATTGGGCCTACCCTCTGCCACCCGGGAGCAGGCCTAAGCCAGCAGGTCGTTATCTCCTGAGGGGTCCCAGACTGCGAGAGGGCACAGGCTGGGCTGGGGGTCACCCCCCCCCCCAGTGCACAAATTTTTGTGCACCGGGCCTCTAGTCCTAATATATAAAGAGCCAGGGTCCGTCACGACCTAAATGTCAGGACAAAAGACTGAACACCAGGTTAAGGTCCTGGCTACCCATGGCGGGAGTCAGTCCTGGGACCGGGCCCAGCGCAGTGGGAGTCAGTCCTGGGTCCCGGCCCGGCGGTAGGAGGGAGCTGTGGGCCCGAGCCACCCATGACACGGCAGCAGGAGGGAGCTGTGGGAACAGAGCCATGCTGCCATCAGACTGGCCTCTGGGTCCCTCCCCCCCAGCCCGCAGGCCCAGGAAACCAGAGCCATGCTGCAATGGGACTAGACCCTACCCAAGGGGTCCCGGATTGTGAAAGCATGCAGGCTGGGCTGAGAGACACCCCCGTCCAAGTGCATGAATTTTTGTGCACTGGGCCTCTAGTATGCATATAAGTTCTTTGGTTAATTTCTTCCCATCTGCCCACCTGCCCCTTCCCTCTGATATTCATCAGTCTATGTTTCCATGTCACTGGTCCTATTTTATTTATCAGTTTATTTTATTCATTAAATGCCACATTTTCAGTGAGATCTTATATTTGTCTTTCTCTGATTGGCTTATTTAGTTTATAATAAAAATCTCCAGTTCCCTCCATGCTGTCTCAAAGGATAATAGATCCTTCTTTTTTATAGCTGCATAGTATTCCATTGTGCAAATGCACCACAGCTTTTTTATCCATTCATCTACTGATGGGCCTTTCCTTTTCAATCTATTTTTTACAGTTTGTTCAGATTGGGTATTTTCTAATACACTATCTTCAATTCATTGATTCTTTTTTCTGTCCCTTCCATTCTGCTGTTGAGCTCAGCAACTGAGATATTATTTTTATTTGTTTTTAGGTCATCATATGATTCAGTTCTACTAGGTGTACCGGTTAATAATGCAGATTTTTTTTCAATAGATGGAGTTACACATATGTTGATATATATGCGATTTAATATGTATGCTATTTTGTTGTATTGACAGCAAGCCTCAAAACTTCATATGTCAAATTCTGAAGGTGTTAACATCATAGATATTTTTACGCTTAAAAATGTCGAACTTCATGCCAAAAAAAGAGCATTTGCGGGAAGTTTTAATTCATTACTTTATTTTGAAGAAAAGTGCTGCTGAAAGTTATCGTATACTTTGGGGAGCTTATGGTGAACATGCTCCATCTCAAGATACTTGTGAACGCTGGTTTAAATACTTTAAAAATGATGATTTCGATGTGAAAGACAACATCCAGGTCAACAGAAAAAGTTTGAAGACAATTACAAGCACTATTGGATGAAGATGCGTGTCAAACTCAAAAACAACTTGCAGAAAGATTAAACATTTCTCAGCAAACAATTTCCGATCATTTATAAGCAATGGGAAAGATTTTAAAGGAAGGATAATGGGTGCCACATCTACTGAATGAAAGACAAATGGAAAACCGAAAAGTCATCAGTAAAATGTTGTTTCAACGGCACGAAAGTCTTTTTTGCATCAAATTGTGACTGGCAATGAAAAGTGGATTTATTTTGAGAATCCCAAACGCACAAAATCATGGGTTGATCCAGGTCAATCATAACCATCGACTGCAAGGCCAAATAGCTTTGGAAAGAAGACAATGCTGCTCTGCATTTGGTGGGATCAGGAAGGTGTGGTGCATTATGAGCTTCTAAAACCAGGTGAAACCGTTAATACTGATCGCTACCGACAACAAATAATCAATATGAACCACACTTTGATAGTGAAATGACCAGACTGGGCCAGAAGACACGGCAAAGTAATTTTGCTTCATGATAACGCACCATCACACAC
Source organism: Myotis yumanensis (assembly GCF_028538775.1). Lineage (NCBI taxonomy): Eukaryota > Metazoa > Chordata > Mammalia > Chiroptera > Vespertilionidae > Myotis > Myotis yumanensis. The sequence goes on along the minus strand of NW_027223754.1, from coordinate 124,729,397 downwards.
TTCAAAACCAATTAAAGACACGTTAAAAGATCTTGCCTGGGAAGTATTAACCCACCCGCCATATTCACCAGACCTTGCTCCTTCAGATTACCACTTGTTCCAATCGATGGCACACGCACTTTCTGAGCAGCACTTCAAAATGTACAAAGAAGTGGAAAATTGGGTCTCTGAATGGTTTGCCTCAAAACAAGAAAAGTTCTATTGGGACGGTATCCACAAATTACCAGAAAGATGGGGGAAATTTGTAGCTAGCAATGGACATTACTTTGAATAAAAGCACTTTTTGATGTTTCTCTTGAAATTATCATGTTTTCTTTGATTACAAAATCCACATTATTAACTGGTACACCTAGTAAAAGTTCCATTTGGTTACTCTTTATATTTCTGTATTTATTTGGTGAGACTATTTTTTCATTTGTTTTGAGTGTGCTTTTAATTGTACATTGAGGCATTTTTACTATGGCTCTGTTAAAATAATTGTCAGATAATTGTTATGTCAGTGTCAGCATCTAGTGACTGTCTTATTTTATTAAGTTTGAGACGTTCTAGGTTCTCAGTATAAGAAGTGATGTTTTATTAAATTTTGGACTTCTGAGATATTGTATTAGGAGATTCTAATTTAAAGTTTGTTTTTTTTTAGCTGTCTCTTTATGTTATCACTCTGGCAGGGGAAGGATGATGTAGCTGCTCATTATTACTAGATGAAATAGTAGTCCAGATTCCCTGCTCTACGTCTATGGAACACATACTGGGTGGAAGTGGGAGTTCCAGCTCCTAATTGGACTGACCCACTGATGCCTCCTTAGATGGCAGGGGTAAGAATGACTTGTTACTGTTCCCAGGTGGCCTCCACTGATACCATAGTGGCAGGTGTAGTCACCACTGACACTATAGGGCAGTGGTGACAGTCCTGATTCTACATTAGGCCTTCTCTAACATAATCCAAGCAGGGAGAGGTCAGGGCACCTGACCAGTGAAAAAAGAAACTTAGGCTCCCAATGACATCTCCAATTCCACGATGGCAGGTAAGTGGGAGCCCTTGGTATTGCCAAGTGGGGATGAAGTCATGGCTCCCTACCTGGCCTTCTCTGTATCATCTTGGCTGAGGGTTAGGATTACTCATTACAGCCTAGGGAAAATGAAAGTCTAGGTGCTCCACTGGCGTTAACTAGTATGGATGGGCATAGGTCCAGTTTCACTCCAGTATTTGGCTGGAGTAGAATTGTTATTATCTAAATTAACTAAGCTACTAGGTTGTTCTTTTCCTAGAAACTTACCTAGAGAGAATAGGCCTGTGTTGGGGCTTTTTATCATCTGGGCCAAATTGCTGGTTTCTTCAGCACCAAATCAGTGATATGTGAGATAAAATTAAAAATCCAGAAAACATACCAGTCAGTTCTTAGGTCCCAAGGTCCTTAGCTGGTATGCCTTCTCTACATCTTTCAGCATCTTCTTATGTCTGTTTTATAAATAATGTCCAGTGGTCTATGTTATACTTACCAGGATAAACAGGGGAAAAATTCATCTACTTCATCTTCCCAGAAGTAGACGTCTCCTGTTTGGCATTTAAGATTTTCTCTTTATTACTAGTTTTAAGTAATTTGAATCTTAGTGCCTTGGTGCAGTTTTTTTTTTTTTTTTAATATATTTTATTGATTTTTTACAGAAAGGAAGGGAGAAAGAGAGGGATAGAGAGGTAGAAACATCGATGAGAGAGAAACATCGATTCAGCTGCCTCCTGCACACTCCCCACTGGGGATGTGCCCGAAACCAAGGCACATGCCCTTGACAGGAATCGAACCCAGGACCCTTCAGTCCGCAGGCCAATGTTCTATCCACTGAGCCAAACCGGTCAGGTGTAGTTTTCTTCACGTTTTCTATGCATGTGGTTCATTGCGATCCTTGGACATGTGCTATAATCATTTCTTTCCTATACTTTTTCTCTATTTCATCTTGGATAGTTTCTATTCATGTATTTTAAATTTAGCTATTATCTTTTCTTCCGCTTGTCTAATCTACTTCTAGTGTATTTTCCATTTAGACTGTATTTTTCATCACTAGAATCTTTTCTTAAAAATCTTTTCCATGTCTCTCATCATGTTCAAGGCTTCCCTTAACTTTTCAAACATATGGAGTATATTTATATGGTTTAATGACTTTATCGAATTCAATAATTTTTAGGACTGTTCCTATTGACTGATCTTCTTTATTATGAAACACGTTCTCATGCTTCTTTGCATGCCATCATTAAAAAAGAGTCTATATTTAGTTTTAGGTTCCCAGCAAAATTTAACAGAGAGTGCAGAGAGTTCCTTATGTCCCTGCCCCCATATACTTGGCCTCTTGCACTAGCAACATCTCACACCAGAGTGGTACATTTGTTACAATTGATGAACCTACACATCATCCACAGTTTACATAGGGTCCACTCTTGGTGGTGTATATGCTATGAATTTTGTCTATATATATTGGCATGTATCTGACATTATAGTATTACTCTGAATAGATTTACCACCCTAAAATCTTCTGTGCTCCATCTATTTATTCCTCCATCTTCCCTTATCTTTTTTAAAATTATTTTTTATTTTTTATTGATTTCAGAGAGGAAGGAAGAGAGAGAGAGATATAGATACATTCATGATGAGAGAGAAGCACTGATTGGCTGCCTCCTGAACAAACCCCACTAGGGATAGAGCACACAACCAGAGCATGTGACCTGACCAGGAATCAAATCAAGACCTCCTGGTTCATAGGTTGATGCTCAACCACTGAGCCATGCTGGCCGGTCAACCACTGATCTTTTAAATGTCATATAGTTGAATGTCATATATTTCAAATACTGCAATATACAGTCTTTTCAGATTGATTCTTTCACTCAGTAATTTTCATTTAAGTTTCCTCATGTCTTTTCATGGTTTGATCGTTCACATCGTTTTGGCACTGAATAATCTTCCATTCTATAGATATGACACAGTTTATTGAACTACGCACCTAGGGAAGGACATCATGGTTGCTTCCAAGTTTTGGCAATTAGGAACAAAGCTGCCAGAAACATCTGTGTATAGGTTGTTGTGCAGACATAAGTGTTAAACTCTTTTGGGTAAATACCAAGGAGGACAACTGCTGGATTGTATGGTAAGGCTATGTTTAGCTTTGTAAGAAACAGCCAAACTGTGTTCTAAAGTTGATGTACCAATTTGCATTTCCAAAGTCTGTTGTTTCACATCCTCACCAGCATTTGGTATTGTCAGTGTTTTGGATTTGGGCCATTCTAACATGCATGTATCTTGTTTTAAATTGCAATTCCCTAACCACACATGATGTTGAGCATCTATGCTTATTTGTCGTCTGTATATCTTCTTTGGTGAAGTGTCTTTTAAAGTCTTTTGCCATTTTTAAATCAGTTTGTTTGTTTTCTTATTGATGAGTTTCATAGTTCTTTGTATACTTTGGATAATAGTCTTTTTATCAAATATGTCTTTTTCAAATATTTTCTCCCAGTCTATGGCTTCTCTTCTCATTCTCTTGACAGTGTCTTTCACAGAACACAAGTTCTTAATTTCAATGAAACCTATCATCAATTATTTCTTTCACGGATCATGTCTTTGGTGTTGTATCTAAAAGATCATCAACAAACCCAAGCTCATCTAGGTTTTTCCCTATGTTATCTTACAGGAGTTTGATAATTTTACATTTTACATTTAGACCTAAGATCTATTTTGAGTTAATTTTTGTGAAGGGTCTGTGTCCAGATCCATTTTTTAGCATGTACTATTGTTCAAAACCATTTGTTGCAAAGACTATTTTTCTCCATTTTCAAAGATCAGTTCTCCTTCATCAAAGATCAGTTCACTATATTTGTGTAGGTGTATTTCTAGACTCTTCGGGTTGTTCTAATGATCTATTTATCTATTTTTCACCAAGAGCCTAGTGTCTTGATTATCATAGCTTTATAGTTAAGTCCAAAGTCAGGTAGTGTCAGTCCTCCAACTTAGTTTTTCTCTAATATTGTACTGCCTACCCTGCGTCTTTTGCCTCTCTACATAATAAGCTTTAGAATCAGTTTGTTAATATCCACAAAATACTTGCTGAGTTGTTTTTGTGTGTTTTTTAAAATATATTCTATTGATTTCTTACAGGGAGGAAGGGAGAGGGATAGAGAGTTAGAAATATCGATGAGAGAGAAACATCGATCAGCTGCTTCCTGCACACCCCCTACTGGGGATGTGCCCACAACCAAGGTACATGCTCTTGACTGGAATCGAACCCAGGACCCTTCAGTTTGTAGGCTGATGCTCTATCCACTAAGCCAAACCGGTCAGGGCCTTGCTGAGTTTTTAACTGGGATTAAACTGGATATATAAATTAAATTGAGAAGAACAGACATCTTGACATTACTGAGTCTTCATATCCATGAACATGAAATATCACTCCATTTATTTCATTCTTTGATTTAATTCATCAGAGTTTTATAGTTCCAAATTAATATTGTGCATTTTTAAAATATCTTCTGTATTTATTATGATAATCAGTACTATGATTAATGCTGTCAGGTACAAATAGTAATACCACTTTTTTGAGCCTTTACTATGTGTCAGGCATTACAGTAAACATTTTGCACATGAAGTTTCAAGTTCCCAGATTTTAGTTTTTTAAATCTAGTTTACCTTTTTATATTACTGCTATTCTAAATTTTTCCCTTTTCCCTATATGTACTTGAATTGAATATTTCTAAATTAATGATGGAATACAAAAAGATGTTGTTATTTACTTACACTAAGAAGGTAACATTTAATTTACTCAGATTTAAAGTTCATATTTTAATCTACTTTTGGAAGTTGCCATCTCTTTTCCTTCACTCAGTGGTTTAAAAAGAATTCTACTCATATTGAACAAGAGAACAGAAATAAAGACATATGCCTTTTTCAGGGCTGAAAATTACCTCGGTCACGGGAGTAGTAAAAGAAAAATAACTGTGACAAATAAAGCCAGAGCAGACAGCACCTGAAAGCAGAACTCTCAGAATGCTGGGGGTCAGTGAGGGTGGGGGATGCAGACACTGTAAGAAGAGATGCCCTCAAAAGATTTAGAGTATCTAAGTACAAATCTGACACTGAAAACTCTAGTACGCTAAAGTAAAGAACAGGATCATATACTCAAGAAATTTGAGTACATGTAATTTTAAATGATAATAGCTATCATCTGTGGAATGCTTACTATGTGCTTGGTACTTGTCTAAGCATTTTGCATATATTAATTTATTAAATCCTCACAGCATGAGATAGGTTCTACTGCTAACACCATTTTAAGTTGAGGACATTGATGCACATAGAAGTTAAGTCAGTTCCCAATGTCATACTAAATAAAACATTTAAAATTTTACATATTAAAAAGCTTAGTTTTTGAGATATTCTAAACTGCATTCACAATTTAATTAATGAAATTTCACAAAACCCTTGTGAAAGGTTGCCAAAATCAATCAGAGAATCTGTAATGTGAGGTAATTCAATTTTAATTTGGGAGAGTTTGCCTATTGTGATGTGGCTCAAAGTAACCTGAGAAGGGTGTAAGTCAGAGAACTTGGAATATTTTAGATAAAAGAACCATCAGAGTCTAAAGCAGCATTCCAGATAGAACTGCAGAACCTACAGTTTTGTAGCACAAAACTGATATTGGGCTTCTAATTTGTTCCTTATTCTGCAGTTCCTTTGAATCTGTCATAATTTCAGATTCAAATCCTTCCATCATCACACATAGTATAGATCTATTTATCTCTTAACAATATTATAGCTGTTGGATGACTCCTAATTAGCGTGGCAACTTCAAATCATTGCTTATTTCAAATTTATAATTCACAGCTAGGTGTTGGGTTACCTAATTTCTACTGTTAACTTGGCTGCTGACTTTCTTTGAGACTGAGCAAGTCACTTATCTTGTGCTTCAGTGTCCTCCTTTAAAATGGAGACACTGGCCCTAGCTGGTTTTGCTCAGTGAATAGAGCATCCGCCTGTGGACTGAAGGGTTCCGGGTTCGATTCCAGTAAGGGCCACATGCCCGGGTGCAGGCTCGATCCCCCGTAGGGGGCATGCAGGAAACAGCCAATCCTCCTGCATGCCCCCTACTCTCTCATCATCGATGTTTCGATCTCTCTCCCTCTCCCTTCCTCTCTGAAATCAATAAAAATATATTTTAAAATAATAATTAAAAAATAATAAAATGGAAATACTGAACATTATAACAGAAGTGAGGTCATATGTGAATAAGGCATTTAAAGCTAAAAGAATTTTTTAAATGCGAAAGACTAATATAAATATTTATAGTTTTCTGGTACTGTGTTATTGATGAACTCGATCCAAAGTTCATACAACTTCTTGCATATCAAACAATAGGGGAACAGTTTGTTCACATAAGTCAGTTTGATCAAATTAGTTATTGGTAAAGGAAAGTGAGTATATTTTAACTCTTGATTCCAAATAAAGATAATGCAATAAATGTATAATGCAAATGTGTTTATACATTAAATGTTTCACATAACTACAGACAACAAACTACTTTTTTAAATTCAACTAGTATTAGGCTTTTTATTTGAAATAAGAAATTGGTATTTCTCTCTTTCCACCCTGAAAAATAATCTAAAAGCAACATAAAGAATGAGAAACACAAACCCCATTTTTGGAAGTAGGAGACAAATCACAAAATGAGTAGAGACAGAGTAGGACTGCATGCTGTAGGCAGCAGGGAAAGGATGCTGCCACTGCAGCTGTCAAAGAACAAAGTACACTTCTTGAAGGTGACAGGCACACCCTAAGTCAAGATATAAACCCTTTGTTTATATCAGTGGAAAAAAGTGCATTGACTGACCATCAGAGCTCTGATAGATGTAGTATGGTTCCAAGAAAGAGATGGGGACATTGCTAAATAAGGAATCACATAGACAAACTATATTTGCAGACAGAGAAGCCTTCCTCTGTGGCTATGGGAGAAAAGAGACTGACTATCGCCACTGACTGGGGCAAAATAAACGATGCAAAGAAAAGAAAAATTTAACAGCCAAAAAAAGAACATTCACAAGAAAAATATTGCTATAGAGCATATGAAAATCATGATAAATTAATTAATAATGCTAATTATGCAATCAACTCTAACTTGAGATTTACAAAAAATATATAATCATAAAATTTTGTTTATTAGAAAGCTAACAACTAAACTAGTATAATTAATCACTCACCTCTGATTCATATTTTATTTTTTCTTCTTCTAAAGTACGTGCAAATTCTCCTTTCTGGTGTTCGAACTCTGACTTGAGAAATGTATTTTCATAGCGAAGCTTATTATATTCAGCTCTATACTTTTCAACTTCCTAAATTAAAAGAAGACTATAGTTTAATCACAAATTTATGAATGAAATTTATATCCATTCCAAAAACTACTTTTGTAAATATAATTTTAAATTACATTATATTCAGAGTAATTCTAAAAGTAAAAACTAAGCTTAAGAGAAGTATAAATAAACCTTGGAAAAGTTCTGATAACTAGGATGCTACACACAGAATTAATACATTCCTGAGAAGGCACTAATAAAGACAATTATCATTCAATTAACCTTATTTCCTCACTGAGTCTCATAATAAAAATGTATAGCATGTCAAAAGTTTTGACCTCTGGACTTAAAATAATATTTAAGAATGTAACATACCTTTTAATATATAGTTAGGTTAAAAATTAATTTTATAAAACATAAAATACCTCCTAAAAGTCAGACATAATGAATTCAGAGTAGATAAAAGATTATTTGGCTATTTAGTACAATAACTTAAGGTTCAATCAAATATTACAATGATGCAAATTCAACACATCTGCCTGAAGAATATATGAAGCACCAACTCTCCTTACTAACAAGGAACACATGCAATTCCCTGGTATAGTCCAGCTCCTCTTCCTGATACTATGAAAGTTGCTGGCATTCTGAATCTCAGTAAGAACTTAAGACAACAGAACAGAAAGATGGAGGAGACATTATTTAAACATATACTAGAAAAATCTATATATCTATATATGTGAAAGCCTAAGCAACTAAACGACCGGTCAACCGGTTGCTATGACACACAGTGACCACCAGGGGGCAGACACTCAATGCAGGAGCTTCCCCCTGGTGGTCAGTGCGCTCCCACAGTGGGAGCATCGCTCAGCTGACTAACAGGCGCCCGATGCCAGGCTGATGGCTGGCGAGTGCAGCTGCGGCGGTGCAAGCCTCTCCCATGGACACTCTTCTTGTGCACCTGATCAGACTGACTGGGCACAAGCCTGCAGCCAGCATAGCAAGGCTGAGATAAGCAGGATCGGCAGGCAAGAGCAGCAGGCAACATTAGACTGCCGGTTTCGCCCAATTGCCGCAGGCCATGCTGATGGACCCCACCGGTGCACAAACCCGTGCACTGTACCTCTAGTTAAGTAATAAGGAAGCCTCCTAAAATACTCGGCTCCCTGAAATCTTCAGTTTAAAGATTTCTATGCCAATTTACAAACCAAGGATATGTTTTTTTGTGATTTTATTAGAGACATACTTTGTTTTGGTATTTTTAAATATGCTTTTACTTAACTGGATCACCTACTTAAGTCTAAGTGATTTTGTTTATATCCAAAATTGAAACCTATTCACCATAATGCTTTGATTAGGAGAATATTCAAAAAATGACGTTATCAAGCCAGTTAACCATTTATAACAGTGGTCGCCAACCGGTGGTCCATGAGGTCCAAAAGTTTGGCAACTACTGGTTTAAGGAAACCTTTGGACCAGACCACTGGTGGTCCGTGAGGTCCGAAAGGTTGGCAACCACTGATTTATTTATAAAACAGGATCTACAACTGTTTTGAGCAATGGCAACATCACTAGACTATAGCTCCCTAAAGGGGTCCATTTTGAAGGGGACAATACTCATTTGTATGTATACTGCTCAGTATATTTGTTAAATAAATGTCTAGTTTAGTATCTAATATACTTAATATCGATCATCTTTTCCTGTCTCCTTTATTAAACATTTAGTCATATTACACCAAGGTTTCATTTACGGAGACTGGTTGCAATCTGAAGGAAAACTGTATTAAATTTTTTTTCTTTTCTAAGGCTGCATGAAATTCATCCCTTCATTCAACAAATATTGAGTACCTATTGTATGCTAGGAACTGTTCTAGAAACTTGAAATGTAATAGTGAGTAAAACAGATAAAGTTCCTCCGCTCATGCAAGAAGTGGTAAAAGATAATATAAAAAAATAAGCACAATGAGTATTATACAGCATATCAGAAGATAGTAAGTACTCGAGGGAAAAAAAAAATGTAGAGCAGGGTAAATGGGGATCCAAAGGTCTAAGGAGTGATGGAAAAGGTAAGTTGCAATATTAAATGGGGGCAGGAGTTGGTCAAAGTAGGCCTCATTGAGAAGGTGATGTCGAGAAGTTGACCAAAAGATACCTGGAGAGTGTTCAAGGCAAAAGCAACTGCTAAAGCAAAGACTCTTGAATGGCACCATTTCTAGAATGCCAAAGAAACATCAAGGAGGCCAGTGTGGATGGAGAGAAGGAAATCAGAGAAGTAATGGGGTCTGATCCTGTGCAGCCTTAAAGGCTATTGTAAGGACTGAGCAAGAAAGGGAGCTATTGCAGGGCTTCTGTGTAGAGAAGATGCTTTTCAAAAGCTTTTCATCGTCACATGAAGATATATGCATAGTTCTTTCTTCATAAATTACTTACTTCATCCAGACTCCTAAAACGCTCTCTCATTGGAGTTTCTAATTCTTGTCGTATTTGGGCTCTGAACAATTCCAAGTTTTGTGGAGTTAATACCTAATATGCAGAGAAAAACAAACAATTCTAAATATGAAAAAACAAATATTAAAATCAAGAATTTGCAAATTTCAAAACCTCTCTCGTTACGACAATAAAATGCAATTCAAAGTAATTTTACAATATACCTAATTTTAGAGAAGTCACTATATAAATAATAATTTAAGAATCTCAATTTCACACTCTCAGAGATATCAAAAATTCTATCAACATGAGGTAAAGGCGATCACTGATTATTATCATTGTGATTATTAGAAATAACTATGTTAGCAGCTAAGGTTATCATGTTATATACAATGGCTGATAGTTTATTTTCTAAAGCAAACAAAATAAAGATGTAATAATTCAGTATGCCATAGAGAATTCTTCAGACTTATTTTCAATCAGAAAAGGCTGATTTTTATGTTGGTTATAAAAAACTAATTTAGGCTCCTCCCTGTTACACACCTTTACAAAATTTATCTTTCAAAAAGTAAATGAATATTTCATTTACCATGGTATTCCCAACACCCTGCACCACTGCCTACCACATAGAAACCACTCAATTATTATTTCTTGAATGAATAAATATTGGTTGTTAAAAGAAACAACCTAGCTTGCTTTTATATTAATTTCCAAAAAAACTAAGAATAGGGAATAAGGACACATATGTAATACCTTAATCAATAAAGAAAAAATTTAAAAGAAAACACTAAGAATAATGTTCAGTTTAATTCATTCATTCATTTATCAATATCCAAATTTCCAAACATTTTACTGAATAAATGCCTACTATACAGAGTGAAGCAAAAATAGGTTTCTAGTTGTATGGAAAACAATACAAAAAATAAATAATAATACAATAATAAACCCGGTGTTTTGTGTACTCACAACTGTAAACCTACTTTTGCCCCACCCCCTATATAAAACATTCTAATACTAGGTCACTTAAATTTATTCCATAGCTCGTTGATGTTATGTTTATTTTTAATCTCTTTTGTCTTCTTGTTTCATTTTGAGTAGTTTTTATTGTCATGTCTTCAAGTTTACTGATCTTTTCTTCTGCATTGTCTAATCTGCCATTAAGATCATACAGCATATTTTTCATCTCAATAATCATAGTTTGTATTTTATTATTTGGTCTTTTCATCTTTTAGTCTTTTCATATCTTCCTTATCTCTACTTAATATGGTCAATCTTTAATCTCACTTTTGAACATACGGAATTCAATTATAATAACTATTTTAATGTCTTTAATTCTAATATTTGTACCACATCAGGTTTGGTTCTGACTCATTGACTTTCTTTTCCTATTTATTGTGGGTAGTATTCTCCTGTTTATTCCATGCCTGGTAAATTTCTGTTTGATGCTAGACATTGTAAATTTTACTTTGCTTCGTGCTAGATATATTTGTATTCTGATATTCTTAAGCTTTGTTCTGGTAGACAATTACTTGGAAACAGTCTCATCTTTCTGGGTCTTGCTCTTAAGAATTAAGTGTGAGCAAATTAGTGTTTGATGTAGTGCTAATTACTTCCTACTGCTGAGACCCTTCTGAGTACTGCACTAATTTCTCTGTGAAATGAAGTTCTTTAGCCTGGCTTTGGGGAAAGGAAATATGCATAGCTCTGTATGAACTCCATACAGTCATGCCTCTAATCCTTTCAGGTGGCTCTTTTCCAGGCCTTAGATGTTTCCCTTTCATGCATGTGCTGATCATTCTTCTACTGAATGAGCTGAGAGGGTCTTTTGAAGATCTTTATTAACTTTCTTTCTGTGCCACCCTCCTTTCTGCTACCCTGTCTTGTGACTAGCCACACTACTCTCTGAATATGAAAAAACAAATATTAAAATCAAGAATTTAATCAATTAAAATCAATTCCATCTCCTCAGGGAGTCTATCAGACTTTGTCTGGGTATTCCTTCTGTGCCATGACTTGGAAGCATTTGCAAAATTCACCTTCTTTGATTTTTGTCTTTCAGGGGTCTTTGTCACTTTATAATGTCCAGTGTCTTGAAAACCGTTTTTATCTAGTCTCTATTATGCCATATATAATTTTTCAACAATTTTATCAGTCATATATCAAATTACTCCCATCTTTTTAAAAAAACTTTTGCCAACATGATACATAATAACAATATAATAGCTAAATGATCTAACCATTTCTACATCAAAGCACTATACTAACATTTTATATGAGTTTCTCGTTTCATCTTTACAGTCATCCTATGAGCCAAGAACTATTATTACTCTCATTCACTTCCACTACATGTAACCCAGAAATATTCTTTAAATGAGTATTTTTATATCGTTTTTCTTTAAAAGCCAAAGAGATATTAAAGCAACTCAGAAAAGGCACTTTGCAGGTAGACAAGATAATACATGTGTATTTTTAAAATAATCATCTTTCATAAACCTTCGAAATATTTCTTGCGGATCTTACTCGAGTTTAGTGAACTTTACTCAACTCACAATTTGTACAAATTATAAACATCCATTAAAGCAAAGAGCTAAATTGCTTCAATATATGTATAGATAATACATAATGTTTCTTTAGCTTATTTTTGCCAGACAAATGTCACATAAAAGCCAGGTATGTATATCTTAAAAAATAGAAACTTTACTAGATAAATTATATTTTTCAGCAAACATTTGGGAAGTTATCACTTGGAGAAATGTCCAAAGTTATTTTGTGTAGATCCAAGGAACAGTATAAGAACCATCGGGGAGACTTTAGGGAGGATGATTTCATTGCAATATGAGAGAGAAAATGCTCCAACTGATAAATGGAGCTGGGTTCCTTTAAAACAGCGGTTCTCAACCTGTGGGTCGCGACCCCTTTGGGAGTCGAACGACCCTTTCACAGGGGTCGCCTAAGACCATCGGAAAATACATATATAATTACATATTGTTTTTGTGATTAATCACTATGCTTTAATTATGTTCAATTTGTAACAATGAAAATACATCCTGCATATCAGATATTTACATTACGATTCATTACAGCAGCAAAATTATAGTTATGAAGTAGCAACGAAAATAATTTTATGGTTGGGGGTCACCACAACATGAGGAACTGTATTAAAGGGTCGCAGCATTAGGAAGGTTGAGAACCACTGCTTTAAAAGTTCACTTGGTTCTCTAGCACTGAAAGCACTGGAACAGAGAATGAAGAGCTGCGTGTCATAGGTGTTCCAATTATGCTCTAAACAGTATATTAGTTTCCTAGGGCTGTGATAACAACATAGAACAAATAAATTGGTTTGAACAGAAATGTACTGTTTCACAGTTCTGGAGGCTAGAAGTCCAAAGGTGTCAGCAGGCCACATTCCCTCTGAAAACTGTAGGGTGAATCCCTCCTTGCCCTGTTGAAGCGTCTGGTGGTGTGCTGGCGATCCTTGGCAGCTATAGCACTTCATCTCTGCTTCTGTCATCACAGGACATTCTTCCCGTGTTCCTGTCTCCCCCGCCCATGTATCTATCTGTCTCTGTGTCTGTTCTCCTCTTTGTATAAGGACACCATACTTCAGTATGACCTCATCTTAACTATGTCTGTGAAGACCCTATTTCCAAAATAAGGTCACATTCTGAGGTAATGGAAGTTAGAACTTCAACATATTTTTTGGGGGGACAATTCAACTCATATCAGATATGAAAGAGGACTAGTTAATTATCAACTCTAAAAAGCTGAGACTCCAGGTACATATAAAACAAGAAGTTCAACATTACATATAAACAGAACAATTCTGATGCATTCATTTATTGTTTATGTAGGTGATTCATTAAACAAGTATTTTCTAGGCACTGCCTTGAGCACTGGAAACACCATGAAAAGGTTCCTGCCCTCATGAAATCTGTATTCAAACAGAATAAAATGACCACCATGTATGTGTACCTACTGTGTAGTAATGAGACATAAGTTATCTCACTAATCCTCACAACAATCCCTGTTAGGTAACAACTTTTATCCTCTTTAACACATGAGAAAACTAAGGCATAGGAACAAAGCTATTTGTTGAAGGTCATTATCTTCCTGGCAAACTGACCCTTTTTGTTATTAAAATGTTTTTTTTTACCTTTAGTGATCATCTCTATCTTGAAATCTATTTTATCTGGTATTAATATAGCTACTCCAGGCTTCTGAAGTTTACTGTTTGCATGTGCTTGGTAAAAAGAAGCATGAACAGGTGTTACTCTTAAGAAACAGAGTAATTTACATTTGCAATGCCTGAAGAATACTTTCAATATCTTGAATTCAGTGCTCACAGATTCCATTCAGATAGGCCTCTGATTTTTTGCAACACAAAGCAAGCCACCAATTCTAATGGCTTAAATTACATTTTCCTCTGAGGTTTTTATTTTTATTTTTGTTAAACATCCTAAATATGCCCAGGAATGAACCAGTAAGCACACTGAAGGTTTCATTCCAAGCTTAATGGTTTGTTGTTCCCAACAATGGAAGATTTCAAGAAGACACTGAATGACAAATTCCCAACACAGCTGTCAAAGGAATCCATTAATTAGGTGAGATGCCATTCTAGATGACATGAAAGATGACTTTTTTAAAAAACATTTTTTAAATATATTTTATTGATTTTTTACAGAGAGGAAGGGAGAGGGATAGAGAGTTAGAAACATCGATGAGAGAGAAACATCAATCAGCTGCTTCCTGCACACTCCCTACTGGGTATGTGCCCGCAACCAAGGTACATGCCCTTGACCGGAATCGAACCTGGGACCCTTGAGTCCGCAGGCCGATGCTCTATCCAATGAGCCAAACTGGTTAGGGCTGAAAGATGGCTTTTTACTTTATCAACTTATGACTCCAAGATTAATAGTACCCTATTATTTGTACCAAGCACTAGATAGAAATACACAGCTGGTCCTGTCAAAGATTAAATGAATGTAGGAAAATACCACTAGTAATGCCTACTGATTTGAAATATATAGTATGTCTGACTGGTGCTGAAGTTTGCCTTTGCTTTACTTTCTAGGCAAATGAAAAACAGTGCAAAAAAGGAACTAAAGAAACTGTAGTCAGTACTTTAGTACCAACTAGCTTTTGCTTTAGAGACTACATTTACCTTACATTATACACATAAATTATGTGTACATACTGTTTTTACAGGGTCTTTTAAAAAACTTAAATAAACAAAAACACTACTGCAACTAGCTTAGTTTCAGTTACAATACTTAAAAGAAAATTAGTAGTCGCCCAGCTGTGGTGGCTCGGTTGTTGAGTGTCAACCTATGAACCAGGAGGTTACAGTTCAATTCCCAGCCAGGGCATATGCCCAGGTTGCAGGCTCGATCCCCAGTGGGGAGGGGGGTACAGGAGGCAGCCGATCAATGATTCCCTCTCATCTTTGATGTTTCTATCTTTCTCTCCCTCTCCCTTCCTCTCTGAAATCAATTTTTTTAAAAAAATTAGTAGCTTGGGCTTGTTTGATTACCGATCAGGGCACATGCCTGTGTTGTGGGCTTGATCCCAAGTAGAAGGTTTGCAGGAGGCAGCCAATCCAAACAACTGAGCCAAACATATTTTTTTAAAAAAAGAAGAAGAGAAAATTAGTAAAATCTTTCTTTAAAAAAAATTTAATTCTGGATTTTTATCAATTCAAAGTGGTCTTTTCCTAAATTATTTTGATAGTGAAATATTATTTAAATCAGAATAGGTAACAGAATACAAATTTATATAAATAAGAGTTTCATGGCTAAACCCTACATGGTAGCAAAAATCTAGACTATAAGAAAGAAAATTAAATTGTACCACCAAACTACTTCCACAAAACATATGAAAATTTTTATATTAACTCAAATACATTTTGTTACCTGTAGCTTTATTTCTTCTAAGTCTTTAGCTTTCTCTAATAATTCCCCTCTTAGTTCTTCAAACAGTAGCTGGAATTTTTCCTGGTTAGTTTGCTTTTCATTTAACAGGCGTTTGAGTTCATTTTGTGACTTTGTGTACTCATCTTGCAACCTGATTTAAAAAAAAAAAAAAAAAAGAATTCAATTTTAAGTGTAGCCTTTGTTTTCTAACTGCATTACTTTTTTTTTATTATTAAATCTTTATTGTTCAGATTATTACAGTTGTTCCTCTTTTTCCCCCCATAGCTCCGCTCCACCCAGTTCCCACCCCACCCTCTGCCCTTACCCCCCCACACACTGTCTTCATCCATAGGTGTACGATTTTTGTCCAGTCTCTTCCCGCACCCCCACACTCCTTCCCCCCTCGAGAAGTCAGTCCATTCCCTTTCTATGCCCCTGATTCTATTATAATCACCAGTTCATTCTGTTCATCAGATTTATTCACTTGATTTTTAGATTACTAGTTTTACACGTGTATTTGTTGTTCAGAATTTGTATCTTTACCTTTTTCTTCTTCTTCCTCTTCTTGAAGGATATCTTTCAGCATTTCATATAATATAGGTTTGGTGGTGATGAACTCCTTTAGCTTTTTCTTGTCTGTGATGCTCTTTATCTGACCTTCAATTCTGAATGAAAGCTTTGCTGGGTAGAGTAATCTTGGTTGTAGGTTCTCGCTATTCATCACTTTGAATATTTCTTGTCACATCCTTCTGGCCTGCATAGTTTCTGTTGAGAAATCAGCTGACAGTCGTATGGGTACTCCCTTGTAGGAAACTGACTGTTTTTCTCTTGCTGCTTTTAAGATTCTCTCTTGCCTGACCGGCGTGGCTCAGTGGATAGAGCGTCAGCCTGCGGACTGAAGGGTCCCAGGTTCGATTCCGGTCAAGGGCATGTACCTTGGTTGCGGGCACATCCCCAGTAGGGAGTGTGCAGGAGGCAGCTGATGGATGTTTCTCTCTCATCGATGTTTCTAACTCTCTATCTCTCTCCTTTCCTGTCAGAAATCAATAAAATATATTTAAAAAAAAAAAAAAAGATTCTCTCTTAGTCTTTAGCCCTTGGCATTTTAATTATGATGTGTCTTGGTGTGGTCCTCTTTGGACTCCTTTTGTTTGGGGTTCTCTGTGCTTCCTGGACTTGTAAGTCGATTTCTTTCACCAGGTAGGGGAAGTTTTCTGTCATTATTTCTTCAAATAGGTTTTCAATATCTTGCTCTCTCTCTTCTTCTGCCACCCCTATAATTCGATGTTGGTTCGCTTGAAGTTGTCCCAGAGGCTCCTTACACTCTCTTCATATTTTTGGATTCATTTTTCTTTTTGTTTTTCCGGTTGGGTGTTTTTTGCTTCTTCATATATCAAATCTTTGACTTGATTCTTGCGATCCTCTAGTCCAGTGATGGCGAACCTATGACATGCGTGTCAGAGGTGACACGCGAACTCATTTTTTAAATTTTTCTTTGTTAAATGGCATTTAAATATATAAAATAAATATCAAAAATATAAATCTTTGTTTTACTATAGTTGCAAATATCAAAAAATTTCTATATGTGACATGGCACCAGAGTTAAGTTAGGGTTTTTCAAAATGCTGACACGCCGAACTCAAAAGGTTCGCCATCACTGCTCTAGTCTGCTGTTGGAACTCTGTATAATAATCTTTATTTCAGTCAGTGTATGCTTAATTTCTAGTTGGTCCTTTTTCATATCCTCAAGGGTCTCACTAGATTTCTTGCCCTCACTAAATTTAACAGCGGTTTCTAGAAAATTCTTGAAAAACCTTAACAGTGTGGTTTTGAACTCTATATCCAGTCATTTGCTTTCCTCAGTTTCTGTCATTTGTGACCTGTGTCTTTGTCTCCACATTTTTTATGCTTCCCTGTGTTGATAGAGTGGCTTTCTGTGCTAGGTGTCCTATCGGGCCCAGTGGCTTAGCCTCCCCAATTACTTGCGGTGGACACTCTTGGCGCACCCTGTTGTGGGCTTTGTGCACAGTCTTCTTGTAGTTAAGCCTTGATTGTTGCAGGTATCACTGGGAGGAATTGACCTCCAGGCCAAGTGGCTGTAAGAATCAGCTGTGTCTGCAGTGGGAGAACTTCTGAGCTGGAGACACCCTTCTGGGGCAAGACTTGCTTCAGTGGGGCTTTGGTGCTCACTGAGTCTGCCCCCTGAGTGTGTCCCTTATGGATCTGAGGAGTTGTAATCTGGATGGTCCCACTCTGACAACTGGGTACACTGGCTCTTGGATCTCTAAGGAGGTGCTAATTTAGCCTCTGCCTGAGGCTACCCAGCAGGAGCTATGGAGACATCTGCAGATTCCTCTTCCTTGTTTGGGGTTTGGAGGTGCCCAGATGAGGCCCAGCTGTGAAGCAATGCAAGCTGCTGTGGGGCCTTGGACCTTCTTTTGGAAGTTCTGGGTCTCTCTGACCCAGCTGGAGATTGTTAGGTAATTTTCAGATTGCAAAGGGCCAGGCCTTTCATATGCCAAAGCCTCTGTGCACAGCTTGGGTGGGGCGGGGTCTCAGGGGATCAACAGGAGCAAGCAGCTATGGCTGCTCCTCAGTCCTACCCTAAGAGGCCCCGCGTTTCAGTGACCTGGTAATCGCTGCAAGCACCTCTGAAAGAAAGCTGCCCTCAAGTTCCGACCAATGCCAGACAGTCCAGTTTCTCCTCGTATGAGTCTGAGTCCCCAGAGAATCGCCCGGAACTGGAGTCCAGAGCAGTCGGGAGCTTGAGACTCCCTCCCAATTGAAAAAGATAACCATGTCCTCAGTTGCCAGCCCTTTCCATGTGCACCTCCGTACCTCTGCACTTTAATTCCGCACCTCCTCTGAGTCTCAGTGTGCTTTTCTCTTTCCTTCTAGTTGTATAATTTCCACTCAGCCAGCCTTCCTGTGGTTCTGGATGATGTCCGTTTTGTCTTTTAGTTGTATTTTAGAGGTGGTTGTGCGAGGCAGCAATTTCCTGTGTTTACCTACGCCACCATCTTGGTTTCTCTCTAACTGCATTACTTTTTATGTAAAGTCAATCAAAACTACAGAAGACCAATATCATATATGCTATTAAAACTATAATATTGCCCTGGCTGGGTTGCTCAATGGTTACAGTATCGGCCTACAGAAAAGGGTCTCAGGTTCGATTCCCAGTCAAGGACACGTACCTGGGTTGCAGGCTCCATGCCTAGCCCTGGTCAGAGTGTGAATGGGGGGCAACCAATTAATGTATCTCCCTCACATCGATGTTTCTCCCTCTCTCTCTACCCCCCATCCTCCCTCCTCTCCATTCTCTCTAAAAAAAAAAAAAAAATCAAGAGAAAAAAAAATATCCTCAGGTGAGGATTTAAAAAAACAATACTGCAAATATCTTTTTCTTTATAGAGTTTCATTTAATTATTAATGCAGTAGTTTCTGAAAGCAATTTTACTTTGAGGGGAAAAAACAATTTAGCCACACAGATACATTTAATTATATATGTCTTAGCTACTTTCAAAACAAGACTTTTATAAATTCATAACACAACTTGATACCATACTTAGTTTTGAATAAAGCAATTTTAAAGCAACAATTTTACTGTATTAAGTTTTAAATGCATATACTGTAAAAAGCTAAAATTATACTGTATGTTCCAGAGCAAACATTCAAAAAATATTTTTTTTCAATGCAAGGTTCTCATCTCCAAATTTAAGTATTTTACCTGTTGTGTTCGGCTTTCAGAGTCTGATAATTAGTTTTATGTTGTTCACATCGTAATCTTTCTTCAATTAACATACTTTGTAACGCACGGTCAGAATCTATCAGCCCACTGTCTCCACCAGGAGGACAAATGATGGGAAGAGTGTTCATATTGGTAGGTAAGCTGACAACCATGTAAAAATAAGTACTGGCTTCCTTATTGTCTTCGTTTTTTTTCCCAAGATTATTTTCCACTTCCTTCTTGCAAAGACAGAATCTTGGGAGGCCAAATTATACCTACGCAGAGAAATAAACTTCATTAATAATCAGTGAACTCATTCAGTGTTATATTTTTTATCACATTATTCTTCTTATCATTTCTATAATAAACCTGACTTTCAGATTTTCAACTGTTCAAAAATAAACTTGAATAATATCTTAACAAATTTTCTTCACATCCACCCAAAGTTTCTGTGACCATTAAGGTCACAGCTTCAAGTATTCACATAACTAGAAGTACTGACCTTTCCAGTTTAGGTATACTTCTGGAGTCAGATGTTTCCTAAAGCTACTGGCTTAAACTTCAAGGGTGGATCCTGATGCAAAATCCATATCCTAACCTAAAATCAGGGGGAAAGCCACTTGAAACTTGTTAAGTGGCTGGGGAGAATCACAGTCTTCGAAAAGATGGCCTTCAGTACGTTACTGTGAGTGTGTTTAATGCTGCAAAGAGTCTTTTGACACAAGGTGAGCTGCAGATTCAGATGCGGAATCAGTCAACACATAAACAGTGTTCACCACCTACAAGTTACACACTGTGCTAAGAAAAGAAATCTAAATCACCTCAGTGATCCCCAAAAGCACTGACTCAGGATTATGAAATAACTAAATGTCTGTTTTATGGGAAAGTAAAAAATAATGACAGTGTATTCTTACTATAAATAATTAAAATAAACATTTAAATCAAAATAATTCTGTCCCTTTAAAATTTATTAATCTTTCACAAGCCTACTATGCTAAGTGTCCGACCATTAATTTGACCATTCAACCAGTCCTATGATACGCACTGACCACCAGGGGGCAGATACTCCAACCAGTAGGTTAGTTTGCTCCTGGGGTCTGGCCAATTGGAACTGGGCGAGATGGGCCGGACATATCGAGGAGCCAATCTCCAGTGGTCCCTCCCCACCTCTAAAATATTTCTTCTAATTAATATCCTTTCAATGTGCACAAATCCGTGCACCAGGCCTCTAGTTGTTTATATATATACTAGAGGCCCGGTGCACAAAAATTTATGCACTCGGGAGGGGGGGCCCCTCAGCCCGGCCTGTGCCCTCTCACAGTCTGGGACCCCTCAGGAGATAACGACCTGCTGGCTTAGGCCTGCTCCTGGGTGGCAGAGGGAAGGCCCAATCCCTAGGTGCAGCCCCTGGTCGGGCTCAGAGCAGGGCTGATTGGGGAGTTGGGGCGCCGCCCCCTGTCATGCACAGAGCAGGGCGGATTGGGAGGTTGCGATGCCACCCTCAGTCACGCTCAGGGTAGGGCTGATTGGGGGGTTGGGGCACCGCCCCCTATTACACTCAAGGCAGGGTAGATGGGGAGGTTGCGGCGCCACTCCCTGTGACGCACAGAGCAGGGCAAATCAGGGGGTTGGGGCACTGCCCCCTATCATGCACAGAGCAGGGCCCATCAGGGGGGTTGGGGCTCCATAACCTGCAGGGCCAATCAGGAGGTTGGGGCGCTGCCCCCTGTCACACACAGAGCAGGGCCCATCAGGGGGGTTGGGGCTCCGAAGCCTGTCACGCACAGAGCAGGGCCCATCAGGGGGTTGAGGAGCTCCCCCCTGTCACTCACAGAGTAGGGCCGATAGGGAAGTTGGGGCACCGCCTCCTGTTACACACAGAGCAGGGCCGATCAGGGGGTTGGGGCGCCGCCCTCTATCACCCACAGAGCAGGGCTGATCAGGGGGTTGGGGCGCTGCCACTGTCCCACTCAGGGCAGGGCCGATGGGGAGGTTATGGCTCTACCCCATCACACACAGAGCAGGGCCCGTGTAGGGGGAGGGGGGTTGGGGCACCGCCCTCTGTCACACACAGAGCAGGGCCGATCAGGGGGTTGGGGCACCGCCACTCTCACACTCAGGGCAGGGCCGATGGGGAGGTTATGGCTCTACCCTGTCACACACAGAGCAGGGCCTGTGGAGGTGGGGGGGGGGGGGGGGGGGGTTGGGACGCCGCACCCTGTCACACACAGAGCCACAGGGCGATCAGGGGGTTTGGGCGCTGCCCCCTGTCACGCTGATCCGGTACCAGGAGGCCTCCTGGCTCCGCTGATCCCGGTGCTGGGAGGCATATTATCCTTTTACTATATAGGATAGAGGCCTGGGGGCCAGCTGGTTTTCCCTGAAGGGTGTCCTGGATCAGGGTGGGGGTCCCCACTGGGGAGCCTGGCCAGTCTGGGTGAGGAGCTGAGAGCTCTTTTCAGGCTGGCAATTGACTGAAGCTCCCAACCACTCCTTTTTTTCTTTTTCTTTTTTTTTTATTCTGGGCCAGCTTTTGCTCTGGTTCTAGCTCTGAGGCTTCCGCTGCTATAATCAAAACAATGTATAACTCTAGCTCTGAGATCCCAGCTGGCTGAAAGCTGGTTTCTGGGGTTTTGTTTATTTTCTATGATTGCAACATAGTTTCTTAGAGTTGGAGCTCAGAGGCCAGCAAGTCAGGCAGGGAACATTGGAGTCTGCAGTCACTGGAGCAAGCAAGCCTCATGTTCGCTTCCAGCTGCCTGGCTGCCGGCCGCCATCTTGGTGACAGTTAATTTGCATAAGGATATGCTGATTAGCCAACGGGAAGGGTAGCGGTCGTACGCTAATTACCATGTTTCTCTTTTATTAGTGTAGATATCCTAACAGCATCTCCCACAGTGGGGTTTTTTAAAAATTGAAGGGGAAATCAGGAACTTCACAGACAAAAAAAAGGCTAAGGGAGTTTATCACTACCAAGCCAGCAATGGAAGAAATGCTAAAGGGACTACTGTAAAAAGAAGAAAAAAGAAAAGGAAGAAGAAACACAGGGACAAAAAATAAAAATGGCTAAAAACAAATAGCTATCAATAATAACTTTAAACACCATGGTCCAAATGCTCCAATCAAAAGACATCAAGTGGCTGAATGGATAAGAAAACATGACCCATATATATGCTGTCTATAAGAGACCCACCGCAGAACAAGAGACTCACACAGATTGAAAGTGGAGGGATGGAAAAATATATTTCAGGCAAATGGAAAAGAAAAAAAAAGCTGTGGTAACAATCTTATCTAATAAAAGACAAATAGGTTAATTAACCGTTCCTCCTACACACTTCCCATTGGCTAATCAGGGAGATATGCAAATTAACTGCAAACCAAGATGGCGGCCAACAGTCACGCAGCTGAAGTGAACAGGAGGCTTGCTTGCTCCAGTGATGGAGGAAGCCAAGATTCCCCGCCTGCGCGGCCAGGCTCTGAGCTGCACTCTAAGCAACAATGTTGCAATTATAGAAGCTAAACAAACCCCAGATAACTGCTTTCAGCCAGCAGAGGCCTCAGAGCTGGAGCTGCAACAGTGTTGCAATTATAGAAGCTAAACAAACCCCAGATAACTGCTTTCAGCAGTGGAGGCCTCAGAGCTGGAGCTGGCTCTCAGCTCCAGTGACAGCTATAGAAGGTAAATAAATCCCAGAATAAAAAAAAAGTAAAAAAGGAGAGGTTGGGAGCTTCAGTCATCCACCAGCCTGAAAATGGCACTCAGCCCCTCACCCAGGCTGGCCAGGCACCCCAGTGGGGAACCCCACCCTGAAGGGGGTGTGACCAGCTGCAAACAGCCATCATCCCCTTACCCAGGCTGGCCAGGCATCCAAGCAGGACCCCCACCCTCATCCAGGACACCCTTCAGGGCAAACCAGCCAACCCCCACCTGTTCACCAGGCCTCTATCCTATATAGTAAAAGGGTGCCATGCAAACTGACCCTAAGAGCAGAAAGACTGGGAATGACTGGTCACTATGACACACACTGACCAACAGGGGGCAGATGCTCAATGCAGGAGCTGCCCTCTGGTGGTCAGGGCGCTCTCACATGGGGAGCTCTGCTCAGACACAAGCCAGGTTGACGGCTGCCAGTACAGCGGTAGTGGTAGGAGCCTCTCCTGCCTCCTCAGCAGTGGTAAGGATGTCCGACTGCAGTTTAGGCCTGCTCCCCGCTGACAAGTGGACATCCGAGGGCTGCCAGGCTGCCAGAGGGATGTCTGATTGCCATCTTAGGCCCAATCCCCCGGGGAGCAGGCCTATGCCAGCAAGTGGTCACCCCCGAGGGGTCCCAGACTGCGAGAGGGCACAGGCTGGGCTGAGGGACACCCCCACCCAGAAGTGCACAAATTTTTGTGCACCGGGCCTCTAGTACTTATATATGACAAAATAGAGTGAAGGCCATAACAAGAGATAAGGAAGGCCACTTCATAATACTAAAGGGATCAAAACGACGGTATATAATTCTGGTAAACATATATGCCCCCAATACAGGAGCACCCAAATACATAAAAAAAAAACTTCTGGAAGATATCAAGGCAGAGATCGACAGCAATACAATCATTATAGCGGACTTTATTTTTTTAAATAAATTATTATTGTTCAGATTATTACAGTTGTTCCTCTTTTTTCCCCTCAGAGCTCCCCTCCACCTGGTTCCCACCCCACCCCATGCCCTTACCCCCCACCACTGTCCTCATCCATAGGTGTAAGATTTTTATCCAATCTCTTCCTGCATCTCCCACACCACATTCCCTCTGAGAATTGTCAGTCCACTCCCTTTCTATGCCCCTATTTCTATTATATTCACCAGTTTATTCTGACTTAATTTTTAGATTCACTTGTTGATAGATATTTATTTGTTGTCACTTTGTTGTTCATAATTTTTATCTTTGCCTTTTTCTTCTTCTTCCTCTTCTTAAAGAATATCCTTCAGCATTTCATATAATCCTGGTTTGGTGGTGATGAACTCCTTTAGCTTTTTCTTGTCTGTGAAGCTCTTTATCTGACCTTCAATTCTACATGATAGCTTTGCTGGGTAGAGTAATCTTGGTTGTAGGTTCTTGGTATTCATCACTTTGAATATTTCTTGCCATTCCCTTCTGGCCTGCATGGTTTCTGTTGAGAAATCAGCTGACAGTCGTATGGGTACTCCCTTGTAGGTAACTGACTGTTTTTCTCTTGCTGCCTTTAAGATTCTCTCTTTGTCTTTAGCCCTTGGCATTTTAATTATGATGTGTCTTGATGTGGTCCTCTTTGGATTCCTTCTGTTTGGGGTTCTCTGCGCTTCCTGGACTTGTAAGTGAATTTCTTTCACCAGATAGGGGAAGTTTTCTGTCATTATTTCTTCAAATAGGTTTTCAATATCTTGCTCTCTCTCTTCTTCTGGCACCCCCATAATTCGGATGTTGGTATGTCTGAAGTTGTCCCAGAGGCTCCTTATGCTATCTTCATATTTTTGGGTTCTTTTTTCTTTTTGCTTTCCAGGATGGGTAATTTTTGCTTTCTCGTATTTCAAATCTTCAACTTGATTCTTGGGATCCTCAAGTCTGCTGTTGGATCTCTGTATATTATTCTTTATTTCAGTCAGTGTATGTTTAATTTCTGACTGGTCCTTTTCCATTTTTTTTTTTGCATTCTCATTAAGATCTTTGAAGGTCTTACTAAACGTTCCTTGGAGGTTTGTAGAAGATTCTTGAGTGACCTTATACCTGTGGTTTTGAACTCTATGTCCAGTAGTTTGCTTTCCTCCATTTCTTTCATTTGTGACATGTTTCTTTGTCTGCGCATTTTGGCTGACTGCAAGGACCCGCTGTGTCTATCGTGGAAGAACTGCTGTGCTGGAGACACCCTTATGGGGTAGGAATTGCTTTGGTGCTCACTGAGTCTGCCTCTTGAGTGTGTCCCTTATGATGTGAGGAGTTGAAATCTGGTATCTGACCACTGGGTACCCTGGCTCCTGGATCTCCAAATCAATGACTGTGTGAGTGCACCCAGCAGGAACTATAGCAATATCAGCAGAGTTCTCCTCTTCGTTTGGGGTTTGGAAGTTTTGGAGCCCTCTGACCCAGCTGCAGTTTGTTAGGTTAGGCTGCAAAAGGACAGGCAGTTCCTTTGCCCTGCTTGGGTGGGGATGTAAAGTGAGTGGGGTGGGGTCTCAGAGAATCACCGGGGTGGAGCAAGCGGCAATGGTTGTCGTCAGCCGTCTCCGCGACTCCTCGCGTCTCGGCGTCTCTGCATCCCCACGTCCTGCACCCCCACAGTAACATTGATCCCTGCGAG
Organism: Myotis yumanensis; assembly: GCF_028538775.1. Lineage (NCBI taxonomy): Eukaryota > Metazoa > Chordata > Mammalia > Chiroptera > Vespertilionidae > Myotis > Myotis yumanensis. The sequence continues at coordinate 124,703,697 of NW_027223754.1, read as the reverse complement.
CAGCTCTGCGAGAAAGCCACCCTTGCTTTCCGACCCGCTGCAAGACAGTCCAGTTTCTCCCCATAGAAGTCTGGGTCCCCAGAGTCTCGCCATAAATGATTACAGTGGATTCAAGAGCTTGTATCCCCTTCTGATTAAAAAAAAAACTGCGCACCCAGGTGCAGACCACCTCGCATGCGCCTCCATACCTCTGCTCTTGGTGCCTCTGCACCTCCTACCCAGTCTCAATGCGCTTTTTTCTTTCCTTCTAGTTGTAGAACTTCCACTCGGCCAGCTTTCCCGTGGTTCTACGTGATACCTGTTTTGTCTTTTAGTTTTAATTTTAATGTGGTTGTGGGGGGCAGCACGTACAGGTTTATACCTTAGGCTGCCATCTTGGTTCTCTCTGTATTGGACTTTAATATCCCACTGATATCACTGGATAAATGCTCTAGGCAAAATATCAGCAAAGAAACAACAATCCTAAATGACTCACTAAATCAGATAGACTTAACTGACACCTTCAGAACATTTCACCCCAAAGGTACAGAATATACATTCTTCTCAAGTGAACATGGAACATTTTCAAAGATAGACCATATATTGGGTTACAGGCAAAGTCTCTCCAAATTCAAGAAGACTGAAATCATATCAGGCATCTTCTCAGACCACAATGGCGTAATATTAGAAATCAACTACAATAAAAACAATCAAAATAATTCAAACACTTGGAGGATGAATAGCATGCTATTAAACAATGACTGGGTTATTAAAGATATCAAAGAAGAAATTAAAAACAACCTGGAAACAAATGACAAAGAAAACACCACAATCCAAAATGTATAGGACACAGTGAAAGCATTCCTGAGAGTGAAGTTCAAAGCATTACAGGCCTACCAAAAAAAAAAAAAAAAAAAAAAAGAAAGAAAGGAAGAAAGAAAAACTGGTAATTAATTATCTAACTCTACAACTTAAAGAATTAGAGAGCAGTAAGAAAAGCCCAGAGTGAGCAGAAGGAAGAAGACAATAGAGATCAGAGTAAAAATAAATGACATAGAGAACAAAAAAACAATACAAAAGATCAATGAAACCAAGAGCTGGTTCTTTAAAGGGATAAACAAGATTGATGAACCTCTAGCCAGGCTCACCAAGAAGCAAATAAAATCAGAAATGAAAGAGGTGAAATAACAACACACCCCACAAAAATACAAAAGATTGGAAAAAAATACTATGAACAACTCTACTCCAACAAACTAAACAACCTAGAGGAAATGGACATATTCTTAGAAAAATACAAACTTCTAAAACTCAATTAAGAAGAATCAAAAAATCTCAGCAGGTCGATAACTAAGGAGTAAACTGAAGCAGTCATCAAAAAGCTTCCAGCAAAAAAAACCTGGGCCATATGGCTTCACAGGAGAGTTTTACCAAATATTCAAAGAACTAAAATCCATCCTTCCAGACTATTCCAAAAAATTCAAGAGGAAGGTACACTTCCAAGCTCTTTCTATGAAGCCAGCATTACTCCAATCCCAAAACCAGATAAAGACACCACAAAGAAAGAGAATTGGAGATTTAGCAATATCCCTGATGAAGATAGATGCTAAAATCCTCAACAAAATTCTAGCAAATTGGATCCAGCATTACATTAGAAAGATCATACACCGTGACCAAGTGGGATTTATTCCAGAGATGCAAGGCTGGTACAATATCTGCAAATCAATAAATGTGATACATCACATAAACAAACTAAGAGATAAAAATCACAATCATATCAATCGATGCAGAAAAGGCATTTGACAAAATCCAACACCCTGTCCTGATAAGAACTCTCAGCAAATTGTGAATAGAGGGATCATACCTCAACATAACAAAAGCCTTGTATGACGAACCTATAGCCAACATCATACTCAATGGGCAAAAACTAAAATCATTTTCCCTAAGAACAGGAACAAGACAAGGATGCCCATTTTCACCACTCCTGTTTGACATAGTAATGGAAGTGCTAGCCATAGTGATCAGACAAGAAGAAATAAAAGGCATCCAAATTGGAAAAAAAGAAGTAAAACTGTCATTATTTGCAGATGACATAATATTGTATATAGAAAACCCTAAAGACTCCATCAAAAAACTACTAGAACTAATAAATGAATTCAGCAATGTAGCAGGATACAAAATTAACACCCAAAAATCTATGGCTTTTTTATACACTAATAATGAACTCTCAGAAAGAGAAACTAAAAAGACAATCCCATTCACCATTGCAACAAAAATATTAAGATACCTAGGAATAAATTTAACCAAATAGAAAAAGGACCTGTACTCATAAAATTACAGGACGCTGATAAAAGAGATAGAGGAAGACATAAACAAATAGAAGAATATACCGTGTTCATGGATTGGTAGAATCAACATCATTAAAATGTCCATACTACCCAAAGCAATCTATAACTTCAATGCAATCCCCATTAAAATACCAATAGCATATTTTACAGACCTGGAACAAACTCTCCAAAAATTCATCTGGAATAAAAAAAAAACCCAAATAGCTGCAGCAATCTTGGGAAAGAAGAACAATGTTGGAGGGATCACAATACCAGATATCAAGCTATACTACATAGCCACTGTCCTCAAAACTGCCTGGTATGACACAAGAACAGACATATAGAACAATGGAACAGAACAGAGAGCCCAGAGTTCAACCCAAGCCATTATGCTCAATTAATATTTGACAAAGGAGGCAAGAGCATACAAAGAAGTCAAGACAGTCTCTTCAATAAATGGTGCTGGGAAAATTGGTCTGATACATGCAAAAACATGAAACTAGACCACCAATTTACACCATACACAAAAATAAGCTCAAAATGGATAAAGGACTTAAACATATGACAGGAAACCATAAAAAGTCTAGAAGAAGCTATAGGCAGCAAAATAGCAGACATTTGTTGTAGCAATATCTTTACCGATCCAGCTCCTAGGGCAATGGAGACTAAGGAGAAAATAAACAAATGGGACTACATAAAAATAAAAACCTTCTGCACAGCAAAGGAAACCATCAACCAAACAACAAGAAAGCCCACTGCATGGAAGAACAGATTTGCCAATGTTATCACCGATAAGGGTTTAATCTCCAACATTTATAGGGGACTCATACAACTTAACAAAAAGAAGATAAAAAATCCAATCAAAAAATGGGCAAAGGATCTAAATAGAAACTGTTCAAAAGAAGACATACAGAAGGCCAAGAGACACAGAAAAATACCCTCAAAGTCACTAATCATCTGAGAGATGCAAATCAAAACAACAATGAGGTACCGTCTCACACCTGTCAGAATGGCTATCATCAACAAATCAACAAATGACAAGTGCTGGAGAGGATGTGGAAAAAAGGAACCCTCTTGCACTTCTGGTGGGAATGCAGACTGGTGCAGCCGCTGTGGAAAACATGTTGGCATTTCCTCAAAAAATTAAAAAAGGAACTTCCATTTGACCCAGTAATCCCACTTCTAGGAATATATCCCAAGAAAAGAGAAACACCGATCAGAAAGGATGTATGCACCCCTATCTTCACAGCAGCACAATTTACAACAGCTAAGATTTGGAAACAGCCTAAGAGCCTATCAGCAGATGAGTGGATTAGAAAACTGTGGTACATCTACACGATGGAATACTATGCTGCAATAAAAAAGAAGGAATTCTTAACATTTGCAACAGCATGGATGGAACTGGAGAGCATTATACTAAGCAAAATAAGCCAGTCAGAGAAAGATAAATATCACATGATCTCACTCATTTATGGAATATAATGAGCAACATAAACTGAACAAAAATAGAACCAGAGTCATAGAAGCATAAACAGACTGTCCAACCTATGAAGGAAGGCAGGTGGTGAAGGGTAAGAGATCAACCAAAGGATTTGTATGCATGCATATGAGCATAACAATGGACACAGACAGGGTCGGGGCAGCTGGAGAGTGGTCAATGAGGGAAAAAGGAGCCTTATGTAATACTTTTAAACAATAAAGAATTTAAATTTTAAAAATATAAAAAGTAAAAAAGAAACAGAAAAAAATGTGAGATAGCTATTTGTATGTTAGAAAGGAAAAAATAATCTAAAATTTATCTCTGTACACTGACTACTGGTAGCTTCCTGAGCACACACTGCTGTTATCCACTTCCATGTCTTTGCTAATAATAATTTCCTGGCTTTTTCCATTTCTCTGCACTCTGCTCTAGTACATTCCTAGTCAGTCTTCAAAACCCAGCTCAGGAATGCATTACTTTCTTCATGAAGAACTTCCAGGTTTTCCCAAACAGGCAGGTAATTATTCTGTCTTCTATCTTGTATTTTAGTATATGTAATACATTCAGTGCAACTTCCTCCAAGGCAAGGGACATGTTTTATTCATCTTTTTAATCCCAGTGCCTAAAACAAACACAGGCACATATTAGCTCAAAATTATTAAATGAATACCTTTACCATTCTAATGTACTTTAGACACAACTCATTTTTGTTATCCATACTCAGTAACTGAGGCTTCCAGACTGTATTGGGCTATGCTGACCCACCAAAAGATATATATCACTTCCCAGCCTCTGTAGCCCATGAATATTACCTTCTAAGGCCCCAAACAGTGACTAAATTAATGCTCTTAAAAGGAGGATTTTATCCTAAGTGGACCCTAAATACAATCATATGTATCCTTTTAAGAGAGAGGCAGAGGGTGTTTTGAGACTGAAGAGGAGGTAATGTGACCAGTAAGGTAGAAATCAGATGGATGTGGCCACAAGCCAAGGAATGCCTGGATCCACAAGAAGCTAGAAGGAAAAGATTCTACCTAGAGCCTTTGGTGGGAGTGCAGCCCTGGATTTCAGACTTCTAATCTTCAAATTGAGAGAATAAATTTTTGTTATTTTAAGCCACAAGTATGTCGTAATTTGTAGCCATACGTAACTAATATACTCCCTTTCGCTCTTCAGCCTATTTTTTCATAATGAATTTTACCCAAAACCAAAATTTCTATCACAATTTACTATCACATAACTACACCCACATGTCCTTCCTACTACTTCTTTTGACTAGTCCCAGCTCTACAGACCTACATATGACATTTTCTTTTGCACAGGAACTGTTTTTTTATACAGTGGTCTGCCCCCCAAAATGACAACTCAAAATATACTTAAAGTACAGCTGCTGACACTCAGGGGAAAGCTTCCAAAACACATTCCATTAAAAAACACATGCTAGGCCTTTGAACATTTCAAAACAATGCTTTAACTACTACATGCCCCCAAAGTGAATATTGTTTTTAAGAACAACATTAAAGATTTAAACCCAGATATCCTGACCCATGATTAGCCTCCCTGACTTTGCCTCCTCCATGGCATTTACCATGTTTTCAATATTACATTTATATTTGTAATGATGTATCAATATAAGATTGTAAATTCCATGAACACAGGGATTATCTCTACTAATAAAAGGGTAATATGCTACTTAGACCGGGAGACCTTCTGGACGTCCTTCCGGACAAAGCCATGGTGGTGGGGTCGAGGCAGAAACAGTTAGTGGTAATCAGGCCAGGAGGGGAGGGCAGTTTGGGGAGAGCAGGCCAGTGGGGGGTGCAGTTGAGGGTGATCAGGCCAGCAGGGGGGGGTGCAGTTGGGGGCAATCAGGCCAGGAGGGGGAGCAATTGGGGGAGATCAGGCCGGCAGGGGGGGAGAGGGGCAGTTTAGGGTGAGCAGGCCGACAGGCAGAGTGGTTAGGGGTGATCAGGCAGGCAGGTGAGCGGTTAGGAGCCAGTGGTCCCGGATTGTGAGAGGGATGTCCAACTGCCGGTTTAGGCCCGATCGCACAGGAAGTCGGACATCCCCCGAGGGGTCCAAGATTGGAGAGGGTGCAGGCCAGGCTGAGGAACACCCACCCTGTGCACGAATTTCGTGCACCAGGCCACTAGTTTGTGTATTAAAAACCATTATGGGGCAGCAGTGTAGGAGGATACTGCACGGACATGCTCCCAGGAACAAGCTATAATTACAACTGAAATGTGGAAAGGCTTCCTGAATAATCAACAGAAAACTCAAAGGAGAAAACCTGGATACCCAAGGACTAAAGGTGGAGACTGCATACAGACTAGTAGAAAGGGTGGAGGCACAAAAGGGCTGGCTGGGCACCCACAGACGGCAACTGAAATCCTGGAGAAATATCTCAAGTGTGGGGGGATGCCACTGAGAATTCTGTGAACTATTCCTGAAGCTGGGCTCCCCAGCAGAGAGCACCAAATCTGAGAAGGATACCCACATTCCATCTAACTGTGAAAAGCAATGGGGTGCTGTCTGCCATGGAGTGGCAGCTGAAAGTTCAGGCACCCTCTTGAAGGGCCAAAGCACAAAAATTCCCTGTGGAGCCACCCACCTTGTGCTCTGGCAGAGGGAGGGTGAAGTGGACTGGAGCTGTGAGAGCAGAACCCAGGACTGGAGACTTGGGGGATAGAGCTCAGAAGGCAGACACCCCAAGTTTCCTGGGCTGAGTCATTCCCTCACAGAGTGGAGGACATCTTTCTAACGTAGACATCTGCCTTGCCTTATTGGAAAACACCTTGCCCTGAGGCCACTTAAGAGATTAAAAGTAACAATCAGCCTCCAGGCAGAAACAACTGTCACACCCTGTTGAAAAAACTCTCACCACACCCGAGGATGATTGCCTAGGGGCAAATCAAGTCAGAATCCTATTAGTCTGTAGACAGGTGATCTCTAGAGGCTTTGAGTCTTTGCCTGATCCAATTAGTCAGAAACAGCCTTTAACACTGTCCTGCACTAGATAGAGATTGAAAGGTGTAGAGGATCTACCTAATACATAATCACAAACCCAAAAAATCAAAATGAGGAAATAAAGAAATAACTCCCAAATGAAAGAACTAGAAAATTCTCCAAAAGAAGAGATAAATGAAGCAGAGATAAGAAATTTATCTGAAACAGAGTTCAGAGTAATGATGGTAAAAATGCTCAATAGTATGAAAAAAAGATATAGTAACTATGAAAAAAGAACAGTCTGAGATAAAGAATGACATCACACAAATAAAGAACACATTGGAAGGAATACACAGCAGATTAGGAGAAGCTGAAGATTGAATCAATGAATTAGAAGACAGAATTGAAAATATCACTCAATTAGAAAACCGAAAGAAAAAAAAAACAATTAAAAAAAAAACAGGAGGAGAACCAAGATGGCGGCGTAAGGTACAGACCTGTGCGTGCTGCCTCCCACAACAACATCGAGACTACCAACTATAAAAGAAACAGTTGTCATTCAGAACCATGAGAAAGCTGGCCCAGTGGAAGCTCTACAACTGGAAGGAAAGAAAGAAGAGTATTGAGACTGAGTAGGTTGTGCAGAGGCTCCAAGAACGGAGGTACGGAATCACGTGCCAGGCTGGCTGCAACTGGATGCGCAGTTTTTTTCCATCAGAAGGGGATGAGGACACTCAAATCCTCTGAGCATGTTTGGGGCAGGATCCTAAGGTCCCAGACCCCTCCAGGGAGAAGCGGGACTGCCTTGCAACAACCCAGAGAGCGAGAGTGGCTGTCTCGCGGAACTGCTCGCCGGCACTCGGGGATGTGAGTCGCTGAGTCTCGGAGAGGCGAATTGACGTGGAGATGCCATTGCCCTTGGCCCCGGCCTGTTGATTCCCAGGTACCCCGCCCTACTCAAATTACATCCCCAACCAAGCTGTGCTAGTGGCACAAAGAAAACCACCGGCGCTTTTGCAGCCCAGCCCAGCAGAATGCAGATTTCAACTCCTCGCATACATAAGGGACACAATTAAGAAGCAGAATCAGGTTGGTAGGAAGCTGGAGCTGGACATGGCTGGGCCAGCGACATGGAACCGCTGTACCAACAAATGCACAGGTAGGCCCACCAGATACAGTCTCACATGGGACGCTGGGAGACGGATGACAGGCAGTCTGTGCACTTGGTAGAAAACGAAATCCAAGCGAGCATACCAGATATTCAACCACCAGGAATGCCTGGAGATTTTGTCCAGCAAGGAGCCGCCCAACAAAGAACAGAATGCCAAACTTCATGTTGCTGAGACGGCCCCCGTGAGGATGGGACGACCCCGGTGAGGCTGAGGCGGCCCCGGTGAGGCTGGGACAGCCCCGGTGGGGTTGAGACGCCCCAGTGAGGTTGAAAAAGCCCCGGTGAGGTTGAAATGGCCCATGTGAGGCTGAGACGGCCCCGGTGAGGCTGGGACAGCCCCAGTGAGGCTGAGACGGCCCCCTTGAGGTTGAGACGGTCCCGGTGAGATTGAATCGGAACTGGTGAGGTAGAGACGGCCCCAGTGAAGTCAAGACGGCCCTGGTGAAGCTGAATCAGCCCCGGTGAGGTTGAGACGGCCCCGGTGAAGTTGAGACAGCCCCAGTGAGCCTGCAACAGCCCTGGTGGGGTTGAAACGGCGCTGGTGAGGTTGAAACAGCCCCTGTGAGGTTGAGGCGGCCCCCATGAGGCTGGGACGGCCTCTGTGAGGTGGGGACGGTCCCTGTGAGGCTGAGATGGCCCCTGTGAGACTGAGACGGCCCCTGGGAAGCTGAGAAAAATACCATGTGAACTCACTCATTTATGGATGATAAGAAACATTATAGACTGATGAACAAAAATGGATACAGAGGCAGAGCAGCTTTGAGCAGAATGTCAAACTACAGTGGGAATCCTAGGGAGGGTTGGAGGGAGTAGGAGATCAACCAAAGGACTTACATGCATGCATATGAGAATAACTAATGGACACAAGACACTGGGGGGTGGGGGAAACCGGGGGAATGTCAAGGGGGAGAAAAAAGGAGACACATGTAATACTCTTTGTAATACTTTAAGAAAAAAAACAAAAAACAAAAAACAGGAGGACAGCTTAAGGGAGCTGTGGGACAATGTGAAACAAAAATATTAGAATAGCAGGTGTGCCAGAAGAGGCAAAAAGGGAGAAAGGAATAGAGAAGGTGTTTAAAGAAATAATGATAGAAAACTTCCCTAACCTGGTAAAGGAAAAAGTCACACAAGTTCAAGAGGCAAAGAGAACCCCAAACAAGAAGAACCCAAACAGACCTGTGCCCAGACACATCATAATTAAAATGCCAAATTAAAGACAAAGAGAAAATCTGAAAGGTAACAAGAGAAAAGAAAACTGTTTCCTACAAAGCAGTTCTCATAAGGTTGTCTCCTGAATTCTTATCAGAATCTCTACAGGCCAGAAGGGAATGGCATGAAGTACTCAAGGTGATGGAATGCAAGGCTCTGAGACCAAGATTATTATATCCAGCAAGGCTATCATTCAAAATAGACAGTCAAATAAAGAGCTTCCCAGACAAAAAAAAAAAAAAAAAAAAACTAAAGGAGTTCATCACCACCAAGCCAGCATTACAAGAAATGCTAAAGGGATTGTAAGGGATTGCTGAGAAGAAGAAACAGAGAGAGAAACCTAACTATACAGAATTAAAAAGGCTATAAATAAGAACCTCTCAATAATAACTCTAAATGTAAATGAATTAAATGCTCCAATCAAAAGTCGTAGGGTAGCTGAATGGATACAAAAACATGACCCAACTATATGCTGTCTACAAAAGACCCACCTCTAAACAAAAGACACACACAGGATGACAGTGAAGGGATGGAAAAAAATTTTCCACTCAAGTGGAAAAGAAAAAAAGCTGGAGTAGCAATATTCATATCTGACAAAATAGACTTTAAAATGAAGGCCTTCACAAGAGACAACAAAGGTCACTACATAATACTAAAGGGATCGATCCAACAAGAGGATATAACCCTGGTAAACATTCATGCAACCAATACAGATGCACCTAAATGTATAAAAAAACTTCTAGAGGACTTTAACAGAGAGATTGACAACAATACAGTCATATTAGGGGTTTTAATTCCCCTCTGACTTCCCTGGACAGATCTTCCAGACAAAAACTTAACAAGGAAACAGAGACTTTAAAGGACACACTGGATCGGATGAATTTGGTAGACATTTATGGAACACTAGAGACCTGGTTCACGAATTCATGCACCAGTGGGGTCCCTCAGTCTGGCCTGTGGGATTGGGCCAAAACCAGCTCTCCAACATCCCAAGGGGTCCCAGATTGCGAAAGGGTGCAGGCCAGACTGAGGGATCCCACCAATGCACGTTCAGGGCAGGGGAGGGATGCGGGAGGTTGGCCAGCTGGGAAGGGACCACAGGAAGGCTTCAGAGCGTGTCTGGCCCATCTTGCTCAGTCCTGACTGGCCGGACCCCAGCAGCAAGGTAACCTACTGGTTGGAAAATCTGCCCCTTGGTGGTCAGTGCATGTCATAATGAGCAGTTGAGCTGCCTTAGCATATCATTAGCATATTACGCTTTGATTGATTGAACGGCTGACTGGACACTTAACGTATTATGCTTTTATTATATAGGATTTCACCCAATGCAGCAGAATATACATTCTTCTCAAGCTCACATGGATCATTCACAAAAGTACAGAGTTTACTCAAAAAATTAAAAATGGAACTCCCATTGGACCCAATAATCCCACTTCTAGGAATATATCCCAAGTAATCATCAGAAAGGATATATGCACCCCTAGTTCATAGCAGCACAATTTACAATAGCTAAGATTTGGAAACAAGCCTAAGTGCCCATCAGCAGATGAGTGGATTAGAAAACTGTGGTACATCTACACAATGGAATACTACGCTGCAGTAAAAAAGAAAGAACTCTTACCATTTGCAACAGTATGGATGGACCTGGCGAGCATCATGCTAAGCGAAATAAGTCAGTCAGAGAAAGATAAATATCATATGATCTCACTCATTTGTGGAATATAATGAACAACATAAATTGATAAATAAAAATAGAGCCAGAGGGGGGGAAAATACTAGAATATAATAGAAGTAATCCTGGTATTTGCAGATTTTTATTATTTCCTACAACTTTTGTGATATCATACTTTTAGTACAAAACTATTATACTTAAAATCCTTCCATTCTTGAAATATTAATGTTTATTGCATATAATATTATTATATGTAAGATCATTTTTCTTGAATAATTGGTGTTTATTGCATGTAACATTATCATATTTAAAACCGTTTTTTTGAGGCATTAATGTTTATTGCATGTAATAGTATTATATTTAAGATAGTTTTTCTTGAAATATTAAGGTTTACTGCATGTAACATTATACTTAAAATTGTTTTTCTTGAAATAAAAAAACTGAAAAATAAATTAAAAAATAAAAACAACATTAAAAGTCTAAAGAGAACCTACATCAGGCTTTTTAACTTATAAACAAAACATTAAAAATGAATTTCTTTAAAATCCAGAGAGAATCCTATACTACTCACCCAAACAGCCTTTGCATGGCCACTCAGGATGTCGTGTATACAAAAAAAAAAAAAAAAAATGTCACAACTTGACAACCGGCCAAACCTGAAGTGCAGCTGGGAGCCAACCCTTCAAAGCCCTGGTAAGGTGCCAGGCCTCATAATTGTGATTTAGAAAGAAAGAGGAGGGCAAGGAAAGAGGAAGGAAAGGAGATATGTATTAAAATGGTTAGCAATCAAACACTAAGCACTCTGAATTAAAATGTTATTCTATTCTTATAATTGCACTGTCTGCCTCCGCTCAGCTTATTCACACAAAAGAATTCTGAAAAGTAGGCTATAGTAACCAGTCAACCTCAAAATAAATTATAAAAGTCTCTGAAAAGTTGTGATCTGAACAACAAAGACAACTCTTGCTCAAACCATACTTCAAGTTCATTGTAATGTTTCTTAGTGTAGGCTCTATTACATATAACATGAGGACTTTCCAAAAGATTTATGAACACTTAATATCTCTGTGAAAATTGTAGCATATTCTTTGCTCACAGTCCCATATTTCTCCTGAAATAGAAAAAGCTACCACGTGGATCCTAACACAAAATGAAGGTTGACTGTGTTTTAAATAAATCCTGATTTATATTTATTACCATGAGATTTGTATCTTAGTCTGAAAAGTTAAACTTTAAAAATGTGATAAAAGTTCACCCGATTTTTTTTTTTTTTTTTTTGTTAATCCTCACTAGAGAATATTTTTTCCATTGATGTCTAGACAAAGTGGGAGGGAGAGGGACACACACATAAAAGAGACACCATAGATTGGTTGCCTCCCGAATAGGCCCTAGAGTCCGTGATGGAACCTACAACTCAGGGATGTGCCCTTGAGTCGAATCAAAACTGAGACACTTCAGTCCCTGGGCCAATACTGTAACCTCTGAGCCACACAGGCCAGGGCTCACTTGATATTTTTACTGGAGTTAACATAGCATTCTTTTTTTCATCTTTAATATGCCAAAAAGAAAGTATAAAATTTTCAGAGCCAGAAGAGGAAGAGAAATACAATTCATTCTCAGGGTTAATTTTAAAACTAAATACAAATATTATTAAGTATTTATTGAGGGGCTACTATACCATATTTACTGAATGGTCCACTTATACTAGGAGGGCTCTGAAGCAGATTCAGAAATACACAGACCACCACATCAAGCAGACTTCAGAGCAAGGAAGAGTCTGCCCATAATCAGAGTATTAAGGACATATTCTCTCTTGGGTACAGGAACTCAAGCAGTTCATAGTGGTCAGTAAAACATACATGTGAACCAACAATTGCTGACTGAACAAGAATAAAAGTACTATTCATGAAATATTTTTCATACTTCAAAATATTTTTACTATGTGGATATACTACTTATTCAAAATGATAAATGAATTCAGAAAGTTTTAAAACTAAAAAGCATTGTAATATGTTTATAAGTAATATGGACACAAGAGAGGAATATTTCTGCTAGAGAAGCTGTCAGGGAAGACTTCACAAAGAAGGTAATCCAACGAAAGGAACGCAGGGAAGAAACATCAAGTACAAAGGCATGGAAGGAAAAGAATACTGCAGGTAGGGGGTGGGGTGGAGTTAGCAGATCAGCCTATAGAGGTAGGGAAGGGTCTTGAAGGCAATGTGCAGAACACTGGAGTGTATCCTGGGGTTCAGGAGAACCAATGAAATTTTTAAGTGTGAGGGTGAATTTGTACCTCAGAAAAATAACTAGGTTATCCAAGGTGAGGAAAATAGATTGGGGAAGTGAAAGGGGAGTAGGTGAGAGAGAAAGAGAAAAGAAGATCAAAAGTAGAGTAGTACATCTATACAATGGAATACTACACTGCTGTAAAAAAGAAGGAATTCTTATCATTTGCAACAGCATGGATGGAACTGGAGAGCATTATGCTAAGCGAAATAAGCCAGTCAGAGAAAGATAAATATCACATGATCTCACTCATTTGTGGAATATAATGAACAACATAAACTGATGAACAAAAATAGAACCAGAGTCATAGAAGCATCAGACTGTCTAACCTATCAGGGAAGGTGGGAGGTGAGGGGGGTAATAGATCAACCAAAGGACCTGTATGCATACAAGTCAGTAGGGGGGTGAGGGCAAGTGCTGGGGAGTGGGAGGGACGGGGGAGAGGTCAATGGGGGGAAAAGGAGACTCATGTAATACTTTAAACAATAAACAATAAAGAATTTAAATTTTAAAAAAAAGTAGAGATAAAGAGATTAAAAGCCCAGGAAAGTAATGATGAAGGCCTGAATTAAAATAGTGGCAGCAGGTAGTCAACAGGGAACAGTCTTGAAATGAATTTGGAGGCTGAAGTAACAGGAGTTATTAGTTTAATACTGATACCGCTATACCTCAAAAAAAAAAAAAAAGATAGAAACCATTATAATGTTGTCACTAGTTAAAAGACCAACCGGGAAACCAGGACCGTTTTTAAAAAGTAAAATAGAATCCAGTTAAAATAGAAGAAAGGCTGTTTCATAGATTACAATTACTTCAAGCACTAATCCTCCAAATGAATAAAGACTCAAGCACAGGACCTTTGCAAAAGCATCTTGGTAAATACAAATACTATTAATGTAAAACACTCTAAATAGCTACCTTTCTCCCACAGAAATTTTATCAGCAAAGGGGTAAACACTAAAGCTGGTTCTGTCAAGAACGAAGACATAAAAGTATTTTGTTCCTTAGATGTCCACCTGCTTTTACTCCTCATTCTTTCCTTCAAACAATCATTTCTATAGCACACACTCAAGAAATTTGTGGGCCGAAACCGGTTTGGCTCGGTGGATAGAGCGTCGGCCTGCAGACTGAAAGGTCCCAGGTTCGATTCCGGGCAAGCGCATGTACCTGGGTTGCGGGCACATCCCCAGTGGGAGATGTGCAGGAGGCAGCTGATCGATGTTTCTCTCTCATCGATGTTTCTAACTCTCTATCTGTAAAAAATCAATAAAATATATTTTTTAAAAAAAAGAAATTTGTGGGTGGAAAGCATGTTTTTGCAAAAATATGAGACCTGAAGAAATGAGCTACTTTATTTTTTCTTTTAACACAAGAGATACATAATATATCTTAAGATAATTGCAAAATACAAAAAATCTAAAACAAAAAAAGGACTTAAAAACACAAGAAAATGTAAAAATTGGTGTTGCACATGTTTACATGGAAATTCTTTTTATAGGTTACAATGACACCTTGTGGTAAGACTTTTTAAAGTATATGTTATCTTGAAAAATACTTTTTGAATTTTTTTATTGATTTTTAGAGAGAGGAAGAGAGAGAAACATTGATTTGTTGTTCCACTTATGTGGTTGATTTTTGTATGTGTTCTGAATATTTTTACAGAAGAGATATAGTAAAACTGGTTTAGCTACTAGGAAAGAACAAAACCACAGTATTGAGATGGTATGAACATATACAACAATCTATTTGGAAAACTAAGGGCAAAAAAAAATCACACTTCAAAAAAATGTCACAATATCAGATAGACAAAAGCACTTTACTAACTGTAAATATAAAGTACACTATTCCCTTCACTTGAGCTAAAATTGTAAGTATTTTTTTTTTCCTTTTTTTTTTTTTTTATTTTTCGCTTAAAGTGTTACAAAGGGTATTACATAAGGGTCCTTCCCCCCCCCCCCCACCCTTGACAAACCCCTACCCTCCCTTATCCCCCAGTGTCTTATGTCCATTAGTTATGCTTATATGCATGCATACAAGTCCTTCGGTTGATCTCTTACTCCCCTCCCTCCTGCCCCCCAACTCTCTCTGGCCTTCCCACTGCAGTTTGACAATCAGTTTGAGGCAGCTCTGCCTCTGTATCTATTATTGTTCAAAAGTTTGTAATGGTCTTTATTATCCATGAATGAGTGAGATCATGTGGTATTTTTCCTTCATTGACTGGCTTGTTTCACTTAGCATAATGCTCTCCAGTTCCATCCATGATGTTGCAAATGGTAGGAGTTCCTTCTTTTTAACAGCAGCATAGTATTCCATCGTGTAGATGTACCACCGTTTTCTAATCCATTCATCTACTGATGGGCACTTAGGCTGTTTCCAGATCTTAGCTATGGTGAATTGTGCTGCTATGAACATCTGGGTGCATATATCCTTTCTGATTGGTGTTTCTGGTTTCTTGGGATATATTCCTAGAAGTGGGATCACAGGGTCAAATGGGAGTTCCATTTCCAATTTTTTGAGGAACCTCCATACTGCCTTCCATAGTGGCTGCACCAGTCTGCATTCCCACCAGCAGTGCACAAGTGTTCCTTTTTCTCCACATCCTCTCCAGCACTTGTCGTTTGTTGATTTGTTGATGATGGCCATTCTGACAGGTGTGAGATGGTACCTCATTGTTGTTTTGATTTGCATCTCTCGGATGATTAGTGACTTTGAGCATGTTTTCATATGTCTCTTGGCTTTCTGAATGTCCTCTTTTGAAAGGTGTCTATTTAGATCCTTTGCCCATTTTTTGATTGGGTTGTTTATCTTCTTTTTGTTAAGTTGTATGAGTTCCCTATAAATTTTGGAGATTAAGCCCTTATCAGATATGACGTTGGCAAATATGTTTTCCCACGAGGTGGGTTTTCTTGTTGTTTTGTTGATGGTTTCTTTTGCTGTGCAGAAGCTTTTTAATTTTGATGTAGTCCCATTTGTTCATTTTCTCTTTAGTTTCAACTGCCCTAGGAGCTGTATCAGTGAAGAAATTGTTTTGGCATATGTCTGAGATTTTGTTGCCTTTGTATTCTTCTAGAATTTTTATGGTTTCCTGTCGTACATTTAAGTCCTTTATCCATTTTGAGTTTATTCTTGTGTATGGTGTAAGTTGGTGCTCTAGTTTCATTTTCTTGCATATGTCTGTCCAATTTTCCCAACACCATTTATTGAAGAGACTATCTTGGCTCCATTGTATGTTCATGCCTCCTTTGTCAAAAATTAATTGAGCATATTGGTTCGGGCTAATTTCTGGACTCTCAATTCTATTCCACTGATCTATATGTCTGTTCTTGTGCCAGTACCAGGCAGTTTTGAGAACAGTGGCTTTGTAATACAGCTTGATACCTGGCATTGAGATCCCACCTACTTTGTTCTTTCTCAGGATTGTTGCAGCTATTCGGGGTCTTTTTTTATTCCAGATGAATTTTTGGAGTTCGTTCTAGATCTTTGAAGAAGGCCATTGGTATTTTAATGGGAAGTGCATTGAATGTATAGATTGCTTTGGGTAGTATGGACATTTTAATGATGTTGATTCTACCAATCCAAGAACATGGTATGTTCTTCCATCTGTTTATGTCTTCCTCTATCTCTTTTTTCAACGTCCTGTAGTTTTCTGAGTAGAGGTCTTTAACCTCTTTAGTTAAGTTTATTCCTAGGTATCTTAATTTTTTTGGTGCGATGGTAAATGGGATTGTTTTTCTGATCTCCCTTTCTGAAAGTTCACTATTGGTGTATAGAAATGCCTCAGATTTCTTGGGGTTAATTTTGTATCCTGCTACATTGCCAAATTCATGTATTAAGTCTAGTAGCTTCTTGATGGAGTCTCTAGGGTTTTGTATGTATAATATCATGTCATCTGCAAATAAGGACAGTTTTACTTCCTCTTTTCCAATTTGGATGCCTTTTATTTCTTCTTCTTGCCTAATTGCAATGGCTAATACTTCCAGTACTATGTTGAACAGGAGTGGTGAGAGTGGGCATCCCTGTCTTGTTCCTGTTCTTAGGGGAAATGGTGTTAGTTTTTGTCCATTGAGTATGATGTTGGCTGTGGGCCTGTCATATATGGCTTTTATTATGTTGAGGTATGATCCTTCTATTCCCACCTTTCTGAGAGTTTTTATCAAAAATGGGTGTTGGATTTTGTCGAATGCTTTTTCTGCATCAATTGATATGACCATGTGGTTTTTTTCTTTCAATTTGTTTATGTGATGTATCACATTTATTGATTTACGGATGTTGTACCATCCTTGCATCTCTGGGATAAATCCTACTTGGTCATGGTGTATGATCCTTCTGATGTACTGCTGGATCCGATTTGCTAAGATTTTGTTGAGGATTTTGGCATCTATGTTCATCAGGGATATTGGCCTGTAATTCTCTTTCATTGTGATGTCTTTACCTGGTTTTGGTATTAGGGTGATGCTGGCTTCATAGAATGAGCTTGGAAGCGTTCCTTCCTCTTGAATTTTTTGTAGTAGTCTGAGGAGGGTAGGTTTTAGTTCTTCCTTGAATGTTTGGTAGAACTCCCCTGTGAAGCCGTCTGGCCCTGGGCTTTTGTTTGCTGGAAGCTTTCTGATGACTGCTTCAATTTCTTCCATAGTTATTGGCCTATTGAGGTTTTTAGATTCTTCCTGATTGAGTTTTGGAATGTTGTATTTTTCTAGGAATTTGTCCATTTCCTCCAGGTTGTCTAGTTTGTTGGAGTAGAGTTGCCCGTAGTATTGTTTAACAACCATTTGTATTTCTGTGGGGTCTGTTGTTATTTCGCCTCTATCATTTCTGATTTGGTTTATTTGGGACCTCTCTCTTTGCTTCTTGGTGAGCCTGGCTAGGGGTTTGTCAATCTTGTTTATCCTTTCAAAGAACCAGCTCTTGGTTTCATTGATTTTCTGTATTGTTTTTTTGGTCTCTATGTCATTGATTTCTGCTCTAATCTTTATTATCTCCTTCCTTCTGCTCACTCTGGGGTTTTCTTGTTGCTCTCTTTCTAATTCTTTGAGTTGTAGAGTTAGATGATTGACTACCATTTTTTCTTGTTTTTTGAGATAGGCCTGTAGAGCTATAAACTTTCCTCTCAGGACTGCTTTCATTGTGTCCCAGAGGTTTTGGATTGTTGTGTTTTCATTGTCATTAGTGTCCAGGATGTTTTTAATTTCTTCTTTGATGTCATCGGTAACCCAATCAATATTTAATAACATGCTATTCAGCTTCCAAGTGTTTGAGTATTTTGGGTTGTTTTTATTGTAGTTTATTTCTAACATTATGCCATCGTGGTCTGCGAAGAAGCTTTTTATGATTTCAATCTTCTTGAATTTGTGGAGACTTTGCTTGTGACCCAATATGTGGTCTATTTTTGAATATGTCCCATGAGCACCTGAGAGGAATGTATATTCCGCAGCTGTGGGGTGAAGTGTTCTGAAGATGTCAATTAAGTCCATCTGATCTAGTGAGTCATTTAGGATTGCTGTTTCTTTGCTGAGTTTTTGTCTAGCGGATTTATCCAGTGATGTCAGTGGTGTATTAAAGTCCCCTACTATGATTGTATTGTTGTTGATCTCTCCCCTGATATCTTCCAGAAGTTTTCTTATGTATGTGGGTGCTCCTGCATTGGGTGCATATATGTTTACCAGGGTTATATCTTCTTGTTGTATTGATCCCTTTAGTATTATGAAGTGGCCTTCCTTATCTCTGGTTATGGCCTTCACTTTGAGATGTATTTTGTCAGATATAAGTATTGCTACCCCAGCTTTCTTTTCCTTTCCATTTGCGTGAAAGATATTTTTCCATCCCTTCACTTTCAGTCTGTGTGAGTCCCTTCTAATGAGGTGGGTCTCTTGTAGACAGCAGATGTATGGGTCATGTTTTTTTATCCATTCAGCCACTCGATGTCTTTTGGTTGGAGCATTTAGTCCATTTACATTTAAAGTTATTATTGAAAGGTACTTGTTTGTAGCCATTTCTTTTTGTGTGTGTGTGTGTGTGTGGCTGTTTTCTTTCTGAGCTTGATATTTCTTCTTTTTTACACCAGTCCCTTTAGCATTTCTTGCATGGCTGGCTTGGTGGTGATAAACTCCCTTAGCCCTTTTTTGTCTGTGAAGCTTCTTATTTCCCCTTCAATTTTGAATGATAGCCTTGCTGGATAGAGTATTCTTGGATTCAGTCCTTTGCTTTGCATCACTTTGTAGATTTCCGTCCATTCTTTTCTGGCCTGATGTGTTTCTGTTGAGAAATCATTTGATAATCTAATGGGAGATCCCTTGTATGTTACTTTCCGTCTCTCTCTTGCAGCCTGTAAGATTCTCTCTTTATCCTGAACATTTGCCATGGTAATTATGATGTGTCTTGGTGTGGGTCTTTTCGGGTTCACCTTGTTTGGGACTCTCTGGGCTTGTGTGACTTTTTTCTTCCCCACCTCAGGGAAGTTTTCTGATATTATTTCTTCGAATAGGTTTTCTAATCCATGTTCATCTTTCTGTTGTTCTGGCACCCCTATTATTCGTATGTTGTTTCGTTTCATGTTGTCCCAAAGCTCCCTTAGGCTCTCCTCCTGTCTTTTAATTTTTTTCTCCATTTGCCGTACAGTTTGAGTGTGTTTTGCTTCCTTGTCTTCTAATTCACTAATTCGGTCCTCTGCTTCTCCCAGTCTACTGTTGATACTTTCAATGGAGTTTTTTATTGAAGCTATGTCACTCTTCATTTCTTCTTGGGACTTACTTAAGTTGTTGATTTTTTCATCTGTTTCTTCTAGCTTCTTGCATAAGTAGTTGAGTTTTTCATCTGTTTCTTCTTGCTTCTTGAACATCTGGTGCATGTACTCTAGGAACCTTATTCTGAATTCTTTTTCCGTCATGTTGCATATCTCTGTCTCACTTAGCTGCTTTTCTGGCGAGTCCTCCTTTTCTTTCCTTTGGGGGTTTCTTTGCCTACCCATGTTTGATCTCGCTGACATATGTAGATGTTGAGATGTTCAGTGGCTGCTCCCTGGGTGGCAGGGGCTCCTTGGGTTGTGGTTGCTGCTCAGACGGTTGCGGTAGCAGCTGCTTTCCAGTTGGCAGCAGCTCCTCTGGTGGGTGTTGTTCACAGCTGTGTTGGCTCTTCTGGCTGGTGGGGGGAGGCTTCACGTACAGCTGCTGTTCCACAGACAGAGGGTGTGGTGATCAGGAGGCTGTGGTGATCAGGAGGCTGCGGTGATCAGGGGGCTGCTGTTGCTTGGATCTGCGGTCTGGGAAACGCTCCTCTCTTACCAGCACTGCATGGTCTGGGAAACGCTCCTCTCTTATGGGCACTGCATGGTCTGATCAGTTCCTCAGGATGCCCCCTTTAGTCTCAGTTCTCCGCAATCACAAAATCCAAATCTCAAATCTCCTGGCGCCAGCAAACCCACGGAACTCCTTACCCTGGTCAGGGTCTGTGTCTGTCCCAAGAGACGCGGCTGTCTGCCATGCGGTCTCCCTCCGACCCTCTGGGCTCAGGTCTGGCAAACTTTCCTGCCCAGATCCATGGTTTTTAACCTTTCCAGGGGAGGTCTGCCCTTCCCGGCTGCAAACCGTCTCACCAGCTGAGTAAATTTGCCAATTCGGGGTGGGTGTTATTAGTTTCAGCTGCTTACTCCGTTTGCTCCGGGACAAGACCTGGGACGCGTCTGCCTATATCGCCGCCATCTTGCTTCTCTCCAAATTGTAAGTATTTTTAAATGATGCAAAAAGAGGCTACTTTTGTAATCTGGGGCAAAATTTGTAACGTTGGCAATCCCTTTATATGGGAATACTGATGCATGGCTTATAAACTATAAAAGTAATTTGATGTCATTATTTCTTATCAATTAAACAACAGATAATGCAGATATCCCCCACTTTTCAAACAATTGCTTTATAGCACTTTGCTTTTAAGAAAACCCTACATTGTTATGTGTTTTCTCTAATGGAAAGAAATCCTAAGAGGATTTTCACTTTTACAAAAAAGGCAAAAAGTGAAAGTTTCAGCGTTTGTTTTGCAGTGAGGTGAACAGTTATAGAGGCAGTGAGAATGGCACTGCCAAGCCCCTTCGCAAGGAACTACACTCAGAACCTCGGCATCAAGATGCCATAGATTTGACTGTGTGAACATCTGTGCTTTATTTGGATTTATTTTGTGCACCCATTAGCAAGATGTGTCCTAAGGTGATTGACTACTTCTTCACTTTACACCATTTCAGCTTTCATAGGAATGCTCTACTTTAGGATGAGAGGGAACCTATATCACTTTAAATATTTCAAACTTGATTAATCTAATAATTAAGAGAATAATTTATAATTACCTTTCATTAGTAATTTACTATGTTTACTAAACTATACTAAACATTAGTAAACATACAGAAAAGTTAATGATGGACTTTGCACACAATCACCTTATGAACCTCTTTGAAATAATCTCTCTTACCATCTACAACACCATGATCACCTCCTATCTCACTGACCTTTCTCACATCCCTTAATTGCTCCTTTTCTCCCTCACCATGAGAAATCTCTGTGGTCTGCTGCTCCATCTCTGTATGAGAAGTCAAGCTGCCTCTCTCACAGTTTCATTTATTACATCTGAATGACATTCAAATTTATACCCACGTTCCTATCCTCTCTCCCAGCTCATAACTCCCATTCTACTCACATGTCTCACCTACAAAGGAAGCTCAACATAACAAGAATTAAGCTAATTAGCATCAAATTTTTCTATATGCCTCATTAAAAAAAAAGATCAACTGCCACTATCCTCCCCTTATTTATTAGCAAATAACTCACCCACAAATTCCTGTTAGTAATAAATTATTAATCCTGTTGATTCTTCATCTATCTGCCAATTCCAACCATTCCTCTCCATTTCTAGGTCATCATCTTCTAATTCAGCCTCAAATATTTTACACATGGTTTATTTTAACAGCACTCTCTAAATAGTGTCCCAGTGGTCTTTCTTCATCCTTACATAGCCTACAAATATCTACCAGGGCAATCTTTTCTGTACACTTTCCATCACAGTAATTCCTATTATAATCCTTCCTATTGTTTACTGGATCAAAACAAAATTTTCTCAGCCAAACTCAAAGTCCTGCATTAGCCAAACTCCCAATACGAATTAAAACATTTCATTTTGCTGGCCCATAGGATCCCTTTGCTAGAGCCAATTAGATTTGCTTTACAGTTCCTCATACATATGCTGCTTATTCTTGCCTTCACAACTTTGCTCATGTAATTATGCCAAACTGAAAAATACCTTCTTAAATATTTTCAATTAATCCACAAATCAAGATCAGAGTCACACCTAAAACCCTACAGTCTGAACAATCATAAAAATATTTTCAGTTTATAATTACTCTAAAAGTAAACATAAAGAATAGCTTCTTCCCTTCTTTCTGCTCCATAAGTTTCTGCCTTCCCTGTGATTGCTTCCGAGTATTTATTTTATACTAGAGGCCGGTGCACAAAATTCATGCATGGGGGGCGGGGAAGTCACTCAGCCCAGCCTGTGTCCTCTCGCAATCCAGGACCCCTTGGGGGATGTCAGGCCTAAACCAGCAGTCAGACATCCCTCTCGCAATCCGAGACGCTGCATGCACCAGTGACCATACTTTTCATACAGGTGAAAGGCATCTTGCTGTTGTACGGGCAGCTACATTTTTTTGCCCTGATTATAAAAAGTAGTACATAACATGATCCTTCTGAGGCAATAGTACCATTTTCCCCATCTTATGGGTGGAAAAACTGAAGCAGAGAGAAGTTAAATAATTGGCTTTATCACACAGTTATAAGTGTCAGAATCAGGGCTGACCACAACCGGTCGTTCTGCTGTTCGGTCGATTTGCATATTAGGATATTATATAGGACTAGAGGCCCAGTGCACAAAAATTTGTGCACTGGGTGGAGGGGGTCCCTCAGCCCAGCCTGCGCCCATTTGCAGTCCAGGACCCCTTGGGGGATGTCCACCTGTTGACTTAGGCCCACTCCCCGGAGGATCAGACCTAAGCTTGCAGTCAGACATCCTTCTAACAGCCTGGGAGCCCTCGGGGGATGTCCGACTAAAGGCTTAGGCCTCCAAGGGATCAGGCCTAAACTGTTAGTTGGACATTCTTAGTAATGCCACTTGTTGAATGAATGGTAAGCAGTTTCTCCCACTTATGAAAAGGATACGGAAAGCAAGAAATCACACAGCGCTTGGAATTCCCCAACCCAAATGCCTTATAATGTGATGCTTGAGGAAAATTGGGAAGTTCAACTCAACAAATACATTTGGAGTGGCTAATAAAGTTCTAATTTTGTTCAAAGGGCTATCCTATATAATAAAAGTGTAGTATGCAAATTGTCCCCTTGACCAGGACTTTGACCAGGGGGCAGGGCCAGCCAAGGGAAGGGAGGGATGCCCCAGCCAGCAGCAACAGATGACGGGCTAAGGGAGGGAGGCCCCAGCAGCGGCAGGAGGGAAGGAAGGGAGTACCTGGCCGGCTGCCGCCAGCCACTAGGGACCCTACCAGTGTATATTTTGTGCACTGGGCCTCTAGTGAATAATATAAGCATGGAACCCTGGCTGCTTAGCTCAACTGATCAGAGCTTCAATCTGATACGCCAAGATTGAGGGTTTGATTCCCGGTCAGGGTACGTATAAGAATCAACCAATGAATGCATAAATAAGTGGAACTGTTAATGGAAAGGGGTCCTGGCCCTTAGCAGGTCTGCCTTGAGCTGGCTTGCAGTGTGGTGGGTTCTTAACTTCATGCAAGAAAGATTTCACAACACAAGTCCAGCAATTTTGAGACATTTATTAGAAGAATTAATAGGAGGGAGCCTAGGCAGGACTGCTTTGGCTCTCTAGAAAAGTTATAGGAAAGAAAGGAGTCTAGGCTGGGCTACTTTAGTTCACTGAGAAATCAGAGAAAAGCGGGCCTTGGGGACAGCCCAGAATCAGCAGCCACTGCCCACTGCTCCCCTGATTGCAAGTCTTGTGGGGACCCCTCAAGTTTAGGAGTTGCACGCCTGTGGGGGAAGAAGGAGAGGAGGAAAAGACACGGATGTGCTCCTGGAAGGGAGAACACATGCTGGGACCTACATTTCAAGAGGTTTTAAAGTATGGTAAGTCCTAGGGAGGATCTCAATAGAATCATCATCAATTTTATGCTGATGTGCCAAAATGAGATTTACTCCCTTAACTTCATCTGTCCTTGGGTGTGGTTGGCACAAATAGCACTAGTTGGATTTCTGCTATCTCCCTAAGTAAGGTGATTTAAGATATTTATCCTCTGGTTGGAGAGAAATGTAAGCCATTTACAGGTAAGTGTCCTTGGTTTAGGGAAGATAGGAGTTATTAGATGGCTGTAAATTGACTGGCTGTTTAACTATCTGTCTCAGTTTTCCTGTTCCACTTGCTAAGAAATTTTCCTAGCTTCTAACTATCCGGCCTCAGAACAACAAATCAATGTGTTTCTCTCTCTCCTCCTGATAGTGAGAAAGGGCACATAATCAGGATAGAGCCACAGTTGTTTAATAATTATTCACCTTACTAACTCTAGATAAGAAGTTTTCTTACAGACCCTGGGAAACTGGAGCCTGAAATAAGGCTGTAAAAAGATAAGATGCCTCGATGGATCCATTACTTAGAAAAGAAATACATTTTGAGAACAGACCAGGAACACGACATGCTTTGATTTGGTTGCTATGCCCAGACCGTGACCCACTCCAGGAGTTTGCCTCAAGAACACTGACTATTCTCCAGTCCCAGGAACAGGAGAGCTGTTTGTAACATCATAGATTAGTCACCTTGTTATTGGACTTGGAGCTCCTCAAGGCCAGACTGCAGCCCCTACCCTCCCCTTTCCACGTTATACTTGCAGCTCACAGCTGCATGTACCTATCTTTTCCCTCATATGTATATAATGAGCCAACTGGTGAGGGGGGGTCAGAGCAGAATTTCCAGGGTGACTGATTGCTCTCCCCATATTGCCAGCATTAATGGAATAAACACTCATATATGATTCAACCTGTCTCTGCAAGGAAATAGAGAGGACTTGACCAAAACTACCAATGAAATTGACTTAACAGAAGACTATATGCCAAAACTGCAGAATATACATTCTTTTCAAACACACATGGAACATCCTCCATGATACACCATGTGCTAGGCCACAAAACTAATCTCAATAAATTTAAAAACATCAAAATCATTCAAACAACAAGTGTTGGAGAGGATGTGGAGAAAAAGGAACCCTTCTGCACTGCTGGTGGGAATGCAGACTAGTGCAGCCACTGTGGAAAACAGTATGGAGTTTCCTCAAAAAACTAAAAATGGAACTCCCATTTGACCCAGTGATCCCACTTCTAGGAATATATCCCAAGAAACCAGAAACGCCAATCAGAAAAGATATATGCACCCCTATGTTCATAGCAGCACAATTCACCATAGCTAAGATTTGGAAACAGCCTAAGTGCCCATCAGCAGATGAGTGGATTAAAAAACTGTGGTACATCTACACAATGGAATACTACACTGCGGTAAAAAAGAAGGAACTCTTGCCATTTGCAACAGCATGGATGGAACTGGAGAGCATTATGCTAAGTGAAATTAGCCAGTCAGAGAAAGATAAATACCACATGATCTCACTCATTTGTGGAATATAGAAAACTACATAGACTGATGAACAGGGACAGATCCAAAGATAGAGAAACAGCGATTAGACTATCAAACCCCAGAGGGAAAGTAGGGGAGAGTGGAGGTAAAGGGAAGAGATCAACCAAAGGACCTGTATGAATGCATATGAGCCAAACCAATGGACATGGACAACAGGGGGATGAGAACATGGGGGGTGGGGGGGTTAAAAAAATAAAGTTTAGGCATTAAAAAAACCATCAAAATCATTAAAAGTATGTAATCCGATTACATGGAATTAGCACTTCACAACAGAAAGAAATATAAATTTAACAACACACTTCAAAATACTCCATGGATCAAAGAAATCACCTGGAAATTTTTAAAAATATATTTGAATTGAATAAACACAAAAAGAGCCTATCCAAATTCATAAAATGCAGTTAAAACACTTTGAGAGAAATTTACAGCTTTAAAAACTTATATCAGAAAAGAAAAAAGGTCTCAAATCAGTAATCTTAGCTTCCACCATAGGAAAATAGGGGGTGGAGGGGTGAGTAGGATACTAAGCCCAAGCAAACAGAAAAAAAAGAAAAAAATAATATCAGGGTGGAAATCAATGAAACAGAATAGAAAAATAGAAAAAAAGGCAATGAAATAAAAAATACTTATTTGAAAAAAATAGCAAACTCTTAGCCAGATTTACCTAGAAAATAAGACAAAAGAGACAAATTACCAACATAAGAATAAAAGAGGAACCATCATTACCAAGCTCAAAGTAACTTAAAAGACTACTTTAAAAATATGAACTGTATATCAACAAATTATATCTATGAAATGGACTAAATTCCTAGACACACACAAAATGTATCAAAATTCAAGAAAAAAATTAAAAATCTGAATAGAATTATAACAAAGGAGAAAACTAAATTCGTTATTAAAAATCTTCCCACAATGAAATGTGCAGGTCCATAGAGCTTCACTGATGAATGCTATCACATAGTTAAAGAAGTAATAACAATCCTTTGGAAACTATTTTAGAAAAGAGTGGGAAACACCATGCAATTCCTTCTATGAAATCAGTGTTGCCCTTATACCAAAGCTAGAGAAAGCCATCATGAAAAAAGAAACCAAAGGACTATGGTCACGTGCTGCATAACATTTCAGTCAACAACAGATGATATATACAACTGTGATCCCATAACACTATAATGGAGCTAAAAAATTCCTATCACCTAGTGATGTCATAGCCATTATAACATCATAGTGTAATGTATTATTCACGTATTTGTGTTGATGCTATTGTAAACAAACCTACTGCACTGCCAGACTGTAAAAGTATAGCACATACAACCACTGTACAGTAGATAATACTTGATAATGATAAATGACTGTTACTGGCTTATACACTTATTATTGTAGCATGGACTCCTTCTAGTTATTAAAAAAAAAGTTTGTGCCCTGGCCGGATGGCTCAGTTGGTTGTGGCATCATCCTATGAACCAAAAGGTTGCAGTTCAATTCCTGGTCAGGAGGGCACGTACTTAAGTTGCAGGTTTGATTCCCCATTGGGGTGCCTATAGGAGGAAACCAATCAATGTTTCTCACATCAATGTGAGAATGTCTCTCTCCCTTCCTCTCTCCCTAAAATCAATAAAAACATATCCTCATGTGAGGATAAAAATAAAATAAAATAAAAAGTTTGCTGTAAAATACTATGCCATGTTATGCCAGTATCAGGCTCATACATCTTGTTTACCGCATCTCTTAATTGTTTTATTTTCTCTTGTGCTTCATTTAATCTCATGCTGTTTTATAAATTTACTAGACGCCCAGTGCACAAAAATTTGTGCACTCAGGGGTCCCTCAGCCCAGCCTGTCCCCTTTCACAGTCTGGGACCCCTCGGGGGATGTCCACCTGCTGGCTTAGGCCTGCTCCCCGGGTGATTGTGCCTAAGCTGGCAGTGATACATCCCTTGGGGGATGTCCACTTGCGAGCGGGCCGAAGCTGCAGTTGAACATCCACAGAGCTGCTGAGGAGGCAGGAGAGGCTCCCAACATCGCCGCTGTGATGCTGTCAGCCTAGCTAGTGGCTGAGCAGAGCTCCCCCTGTGGGAGTGCACTGACTACCAGGGGGCAGCTCCTGCATTGAGGATCTGCCCCCTGGTGGTCACTGTGTGTCATAGTGACCAGTCATTCCCAGTCCTTCTGCTGTTAGGGTCAATTTGCACATTACCACTCTAACGGGTTTGGCTCAGTGGATAGAGTGTCGGCCTGCGGACTGAAGGGTCCCAGGTTTGATTCTCATCAAGGGCATGTACTCTGGTTGCGTACACATCCCCAGTAGGGGATGTGCAGGAGGCAGCTGATTGAAGTTTCGCTCTCATCGATGTTTCTAACTCTCTATTCCTCTCCCTCCTCTCTGTAAAAAATCAATAAAATATATTTGGAAAAAAAAATTGCATGTGCACATTACCCTTTTATTATATAGGATAGAAGCCTGGTGCACGGGTGGGAGCCAGCTGGTTTGCCCTGAAGGGTGTCCCAGATCAGGGTGGGCAGGGGACCCCCAACTTCCTACGATCGCCCACACCGCCCCTGCTCACGATCGCTGGCTCTGCCCATGCTCAGGCCTAACACCTCTGGCCAAGGCATTAGGCCTGGGCAAGGGACCCCCAGGACCCCACCATCGTCAACTCCGCCCCTGCTCCCTGCGATTGACGGCTCCGCCCTAATGCCTCTCACCCAGGCATTAGGCCTGGGCAGGGGACCCACAACTCTCCAAGGGACCTCCTGCTCCACCCATTCCCAGGCCTAACGCCTGTGGCCAAGGCATTAGGCCTGGGCAGGGGACCCCAAGCTCCCACCATCAGCGACTCTGCCCCTGCTCCCCATGATCACTGGCACCGCTCCTGCCCAGGCCTAATGCCTCTGGCCGAGGCGTTAGGCCTGGGCAGGGTACCCCTCCAGCTGCAGCCGCCACTGCCCAGCTCCCATCGCTGGCTCCACCCCTACTTCCCGCTATCACTGGCCAGTGCGGCAAAGGCGCAGGATTCTCCGATCATGGCTGGGGGGCAGGGCAAAGGTGGCCCTGGGGGCCGCCTTTGCCCTGCCCCCCAGCTCTTAGCTCCCCCCTCGGTTTCCGATCACTGTCAGTGCCAGGGAGCTTCTTCCCTGCTTTCCCTTTTGCCTCCCTGCATTGTGCCTACATATGCAAATTAACCGCCATCTTTGTTGGCAGTTAACCGCCATCTTGGCTGGTGATTAATTTGCATATCTCGCTAATTAGCCAATGGGAAGGGTAGCGGTCGTACGCTAATTACCATGTTTCTCTTTTATTAGCGTAGATTGTTGCCTAAGTGTACTATGTTTATTAAGTCTCCAGTTGTGTACAATATAATGTCCTGGGCCAGCGGTTCTCAACCTGTGGGTCGAACGACCCTTTCAAGGGTTCACCTAAGACCATCAGAAAACACATATATAATTACATATTGTTTTTGTGATTAATCACCATGCTTTAATTATGTTCAATTTGTAACAATGAAATTGGGGGTCACCACAACATGAGGAACTGTATTAAAGGGTCGCAGCATTAGGAAGGTTGAGAACCACTGTCCTAGGCCTTCACATTCATTCACCACTCACTCATAGACTCGCCCAGAGGAACTTCCAATCCTGCAAGCTTCATTCATGGTAAGTGACCTACACATATGTACCACTTTTTAATTTTATACCATATTTTTACTGTACCTTTTCTTTGTTTGAATATGTTTAGTTACTTAACACTGTGTAACAACTGCCTACAATAACATGGTGTAGTAGGCTATATACCGTGTAAGTTTGTGTAAGTATACTCTATAATGTTTACACAATGACTAAATCATCTAATGATGCATTTCTCAGAATGTATCCCCATTGTTAAGCAGTACATGATTATAATACCTCCCATGAATGCAGACGCAAAATTCCTTTTATAAAAAAACTTAGGAAAACCAAATTCAGCAATATAAAAAAGATTATACATCATGACTCAGTGAAATTTGTCCCAGGAATACAGGGTTGGCTTCACCTCTAAAAATCAATTAATGTAGTATATCATATTAAAAGAATAAAAACCATATGATCATTTCACAGGATGCAAAATTTTAAAAAATCTGACAAAATCCAATACCTATTCACGATTAAAAACACTCAACAAACTAGAAACAAATGGAACTTCTCAAATCTAATAAAGGGCATCTACAAAAAACTATAGCTAGTGTCAAACATAATAGTGAAAAATCTGCATAATTTTCCTCTAAGACCAGGAGTAATGCAATGCACCCTCAATACTTCTATTTAATATCTTACTAGAGGATCTAGCCATATAATGAGGCAAAAACAAATGACAGGATGTATTAACAATCAGATTGGAAAGAAACAGAATTGTTTTATTCACAGACATGACCATTTGTGCAGAAACAATATATAAAAAATTGATTGCATTTCTATATGCTAGCAATGAACAATTTTAAAATCAAATTATAAAAACTTCATTCCCAATATCATCAAAAATTATCAAATTATTAGGAATATATTTAATAAAAGAAGTGTAAGCTTTATGTACTGAAAAATAAAAAACATTGTTGAGAGAAATTAAACATCTAAATAATGGAGAGACATTCCATGTTCATGGGTTGGAAGACAATTAATGTTAGCAATTCTTCCCACACTGATCTATGGAGTCAATGCAAATTCTATCATATCCCTGCAAAATTTTTTTTTTGTAGAAATTGGCAAGCTGATCCTAAATTTTATATGTAAATGAAAAAGATCTAGAATCACTTTTAAAAAGCTGGGAGGATTTACACTACTCATTTTGAAACTTCTGTAACACACAGTAATCAAAATAGTGCGGAACTCTAGTAAAGGTGATGGCTGGAACAAAATTGAGACTATAGAAATAAATGCTTACTTTATGGTATTCAGATTTATTTTTTAAAGACACCAATATAATTCAAGGGAAAACAACCTTTTCAACAAATGGTGCTAGGACAACTTAGCGTCTACTTCATATAAAAAAAACAAAAAGAACTTACATCTTATCTTACACCATACACAAAAGTTAATTCAATATGGGTCCTAGATCTAAATGAAGGAGCTAAAAATAAACCCAGAAGAAAATCTTTGTGACTTTGAATTAGGCAGAACATCAAAAGCATAAGCCATAAAAGAAAAAAATAATAAATAAGACTTTATTAAAATATTTTTCACTTCAAAAACACCAGTAAAAATAAGAAAACAAACCACCAACAAGGAGAAAATCTTTGTAAATATTTCTCTCATAAAAGACTTTTATCCAGAATATATAATTCAATAGTAAGACAAAAATTCCAGCTAAAAAATGCACAAAGAACTTAAGTGGACATTCCACCAAAACAGACTTATAGGCACATGAAAAGCTCAACATCATTTGTGTTTAGAGAAATGCAAATTAAAATCACAATGAGACACTAGTAAAATGGCTATAATAAAAAAGACAGATGATACTAAGTGTTGGTGAGGATATGGGGAAAATGGAGCCTTTATACTTTTCTAGTAGGAATGTAACTGGTACAGTCACTTTCAAAAACATTTTGGCAGTTTGGGTTAAAAAATAACTCTGAACTGTTTTTACTCACACTTTTAACACTAAATGCGTTGGTGTTTTCCTAACACCAACCAATTCTCCAATACTCCATACACCAAATGAGTGTTCCAAAATTAATTGACACTAACTACCCAGAATCAGTGCAGACCCTACAGGTGGAGGGCTTAGTCCAGGGGTGGGCAAACTTTTTGACTCGAGGGCCACAATGGGTTCTTAAACTGGACCGGAGGGCCGGAACAAAAGCATGGATGGAGTGTTTGTGTGAACTAATATAAATTCAAAGTAAACATCATTACATAAAAGGGTAAGGCCTTTTTTTTTTTTTAGTTTTATTCATTTCAAACGGGCCGGATCCGGCCCGCGGGCCGTAGTTTGCCCACGGCTGGCTTAGTCACTCAAGACTGCCCCCACTCCTGACACCAGTCACAAGTTATAGTGCAAGACACATAACTGGCATTCAAATATTGACTAAACCAATTACCAAGAAAGTAAAATTGGTTTTAAATTGGAAGCACACATTTCTGAAAGAAACTTTCAGCAATTTATTTTTTCAAATGAGAAAATAGACCAAGAAAGTTTAAGTGACTTATCAGGTCTTGGTCTCCTAAATCACAATTCTCTTCCCAGAAAATCATGATGTGTATCAATTCATGCTTATTGATATACTAGAGGCCCGGTGCATGAAATTCGTGCACTGGGGGTGAGGGTGTGTCTTCAGCCCAGCATTCACCCTCTTCAATCTGGGACGCCTCAGGGGATGTCTGACTGCCGGTTTATGATCCCCACAGGGATCAGGCCTAAACCGACAGTGGGACATTCCTCTCACAATCTGGGACTCCTGGCTCCCAACCACTTGCTTGCCTGCCTGCCTGATTGCCCCTAACTGCTTCTGCCTGCCAGCCTGATCACCCCAACCACTCCCCTGCCAGCGTGATCAACACCTAACTGCTCCCCTGCCAGTCCAATTGCCCCCAACTGCCCTTCCCTGCCAGCCCAGTCACCCCCAATTGCCCTCCCCTGCTGGCCGGGTCGCCCCAACCTGCCTTCCCCTGCAGGCCTGATCCACCCCAACTGCCCTCTCCTGCAGGCCTGGTCACCCCCAACTACCCTCCCCTGCAGGCCTAGTCGCCCCCAACTGTCCTCCCCTGTTGGCCTGATCACCACAACTGCCCTCCCCTGCCAGCCATCTTGTGGCTGTGGGCGCCGCCATCTTTGAGGGTGTGGCAGTCAATTAGCATATACCCTCCTTATTGGCTGTGGGCGCCACAATCTGTGACGGCAGGGCAGTCAATTAGCATATTCCCTCCTTACTGGCTGTAGGTGTAGCCATTTTGCAATGGCATGAGGGTCAATTAGCATATTCCCTCTTTATTAGATTACTAGAGGCCCGGTGCACAAAAATTTGTGCACTCGGGGGGGAAAGGGGTGTCCCTCAGCCGGGCCTGTGCCCTCTCACAGTCTGGGACCCCTCGGGAGATAACGACCTGCTGGCTTAGGCCTGCTCCCGGGTGGCAGAGGGCACGTCCAATCCCTAGGTGCAGCCCCTGGTCACGCTCAGGGTAGGGCCGATTGGGAGTTGGGGCACCGCCCCCTGTCACACTCAAGGCAGGGTCGATGGGGAGGTTGCGGCGCCATCCACTGTCACGCACAGAGCAGGGCCCATCAGGGGGTTGGGGAGCTCCCCCCTGTCATGCACAGAGCAGGGCCCATCAGGAGGTTGGGGAGCTAACCCCTGTCACGCACAGAGCAGGGCCGATCAGGGGGTTGAGGAGTTCCCCCCTGTCACGCACAGAGTAGGGCCCATAGGGGAGTTAGGGCACCGCCCCCTGTCACACACAGAGCAAGGCGGATCAGGGGGTTGGGGCGCCATCCTCTATCACCCACAGAGCAGGGCCGATCAGGGGGTTGGGGCGCCGCCACTGTCCCACTCAGGGCAGGGCGGATGGGGAGGTTATGGCTCTACCCTGTCACACACAGATCAGGGCCTGTGGGGGGGTGGGGGGGGCAGGTTGGGACGCCGCACTCTGTCACACACAGAGCCGCAGGGCGATCAGGGGGTTTGGGCGCTGCCCCCTGTCACGCTGATCCGGTGCCAGGAGGCCTCGTGGCTCCGCTGATCCCGGTGCTGGGAGGCATATTACCCTTTTACTATATAGGATAGAGGCCTGGGGGCCGGCTGGTTTGCCCTGAAGGGTGCCCTGGATCAGGGTGGGGCTCCCCACTGGGGTGCCTGGCCAGTCTGGGTGAGGGGCTGAGGACTGCCTTCAGGCTGACAATTGACCGAAGCTCCAAACCTCTCCTTTTTTTCTTTTTCTTTTTAGTTTTTATTCTGGGCCAGCTTTAGCTCTGGCTCTAGCTCTGAGGCCTCCGCTGCTGGTTTGTTTGTGTTCTATAATCGAAACAATGTATAACTTCAGCTCCGAGATCCCGGCCGGCTACATTTGTTACAAAGTTTCAAACTGCCAGCTCAGAGACCAGCAGCGCAGGTGGGGGGGGGGGGGGGGGAGGGACGTTGGAGTCTGCAGTCATGGGAGCAAGCAAGCCTCATGCTCGCTTCCAGCTGCCTGGCTGGCGGCCGCCATCTTGGCTGACAGTTAATTTGCATATCCTCACTGATTAGCCAATGAAAAGGGTAGCGGTCGTACGCCAATTACCATGTTTCCCTTTTATTAGTGTAGACTAGAGGCCCGGTGCACAAAAATTTGTGCACTCAGGGGGGTAGGAGGGTCCCCCAGCCTGGCCTGTGCCCTCTCGCAGTCTGGGACCACTCAGGAGATAACGACCTGCTGGCTTAGGCCTGCTCCCAGGTGGTAGAGGGCAGGCCCAATCCCTAGGTGCAGCCCCTGGTCGGGCTCAGAGCAGGGCTGATAGGGGAGTTGGGGCGCCGCCCCCTGTCATGCACAGAGCAGGGCGGATCGGGAGGTTGCGATGCCACCCCTAGTCACACTCAGGGTAGGGCCGATTGGGGGATTGCGGCACCACCCCTGTCACACTCAAGGCAGGGTCGATAGGGAGGTTTCGGCGCCACCCACTGTCACGCACAGAGCAGGGCCCATCAAGGGGTTGGGAAGCTCCCCCCGTCACCCACAGAGCAGGGCCGATCAGGGGGTTGAGGAGCTCCCCCCGTCACTCACAGGGTAGGGCCAATAGGGGAGTTGGGGCACCGCCCCCTTTCACACACAGAGCAGGACCGATCAGGGGGTTGGGGTGCCGCCCTCTATCACCCACAGAGCAGGGGCGATCAGGGGGTTGGGGCGCCACCACTGTCACACTCAGGGCAGGGCCGATGGGGAGCTTATGGCTCTACCCCGTCACACACAGAGCAGGGCCCTTGGGGAGGGGGGAGGTTGGGGCGCCGTCCCCTGTCACACACAAAGAGCCGCAGGGCGATCAGGGGGTTTAGGCGCTGCCCCCTGTCACGCTGATCCCAGTGCCAGGAGGCCTCACAGCTCTGCTGATCCCGGTGCTGGGAGGTCTCGCTGCTCTGATTCCAGTGCTGGGAGGCATATTACCCTTTTACTATATAGGATAGAGGCCTGGTGCACAGGTGGGGGCCGGCTGGTTTGCCCTGGTGTCCTGGATCAGGGTTGGGGTCCCCACTGGGGTGCCTGGCCAGTCTGGATGAGAGGATGATGGCTGTTTGCAGCTGGTCACAGTCCCTTCAGTGTGGGGGTTCCCACTGGGGTGCCTGGCCAGCCTGGATGAGGGGATGATGGCTGTTTGCAGCTGGTCACACCCCCTTCAGGGTGGGGGTCCCCACTGGGGTGCCTGGCCAGTCTGGGTGAGGGGCTGAGGGCCGTTTTCAAGCTGGCGGGTGACTGAAGCTCCCAACCTGTCCTTTTTTTCTTTTTTTTTATTCTGGGCCAGCTTTAGCTCTGAGGCTTGGCTCCAGCTGTGAGGCCTCAGCTGCTGAAAGCAGGTATCTGGTTTGTTTGTGTTCTATAATTGTAACACTGTTGCGGTCCTGCTCACTCCAGCTCTGAGATCCTGGCTGGCTGAAAGCAGGGATCTGCATTTGTTCTATAATTGAAACACTGTTGCGGTCCTGCTGGCTGAAGCCCGGCTGGCTGAAAGCAGGTTTCTGGGATTTTTTTTAGCTTCTATATTTGTAACAATGTTTCTTAAACTGCAAGCTCAGAGGCCAGCAAGGCAGGCGGGGAACATTGGCTTCCTCCGTCACTGAAGCAAGCAAGCCTCCTGTTCGCTTCAAACTGCCTGGCTGCCGGCCGCCATCTTGGTTGGCAGTTAATTTGCATATCGCCCTGATTAGCCAATGGGAAGGGTAGCGGAGGTACAGCTAATTACCATGTTTCTCTATTATTAGATAGGATAGAGGACTAGAGGCCCAGTACATGAAATTCATGCACGTGGTGGGGGGGGCCCCCTCAGCCCAGCCTGCACCCTCTTGCAATCTGGGACTGCTGGCTCCTAACCGCTCACCTGCCTGCCTGCCTCATCACTCCTAACCACTCTGTCTGCCTGTCTAATCGCCCTTAATCACCTCTGCCTGCCTGCCTGATCACCCCTAACCCCTCTGCCTGCCTGCCTGATTGCCCCTACCTGCTTGCTTGCCTGCCTCATCGCCTCTAACCACCTCTGCCTCGGCCCCAGCCGCCACAGTTTCGTCCGGAAGAATGTCCAGAATGACTCCCAGAAGGTTGTTCGGCTGTCCGGTTTAATTAGCATATTACGCTTTTATTATTATAGAAGTTTTCCATGAACCTCCAGAAGTAGTATAAAATATTCTTTAAAGAACCATTTCAACTTCATCTACCCTAGCTCTGTCTGGCTATATCAGTTATGGAGAATTCTAATGTTATTACTTAAGAGCTTCTTTGTTCAGAATACACTAATCTTTAATCGAACCAGTTTTTTCATGTGTCCTTCACACACACTATAATTTCAACATATTCTTATCATGCATCTTTTTGTGAAAAAAATGTACAAGTTATAATGTCCTACTCCAATAATATATACTTAACTAGTAGCCCGGTGCATGAAATTCATGCACATTAAAAGGGAATTAATTACCCTAACCAGTTTGGCTCAGTGGATAGAGCATCGGCCTGCAGACTCAAGGGTCCCAGGTTCGATTCTGGTCAAGGGCATGTACCTTGGTTGCAGCACATCCCCAGTGGGGAGTGTGCAGGAGGCAGCTGATCAATGTTTCTCTCTCATCGATATTTCTAACTCTCTAATCCCTCTCCCTTCCTCTCTGTAAAAAACCAATAAAATATATTTTTTTAAAAAGGGAATTAATTAGCAGAGATATTTTAATATTGCTATTTGCCCTTTCTCTATAATAGAAGTGTGAGAGATGAAAGGAAATTAGTAAAATGTATATGAAAATAACATATAAATTTATTAATAAACAGTAACAAAAGGTTATAACAACAGAGGCATGATATAAAAATGACAAAAACGTGATATAAAAACAACAGTGAAGCAAATAATGACTGATAAAGTGATTAAACTTATTCTACTATCTCCCTGTACACCACATTAAAAGTGAAAACAATTTCAGAGTGCTTGACTAATATCCCTTGTGATGAAGTACTTAGAACTTTAACTGTAACATCACATGCTCTTCAAACTCAAGAGAAAGCAACATATAACTGACCATGTGCAAAAACGGGTTCAGGTAGGAACATGCCTACTCTGTCTAGAGCAGCCGTGGGCAAACTACAGCCCGCGGGCCGGATCCTGCCCGTTTGAAATGAATAAAACTAAAAAAAAAAAAAAAGACCATACCCTTTTATGTAATGATGTTTACTTTGAATTTATATTAGTTCACACAAACACTCCATCCATGCTTTTGTTCCGGCCCTCTGGTCCAGTTTAAGAACCCATTGTGGCCCTCGAGTCAAAAAGTTTGCCCACCCCTGGTCTAGAGTTTGTCCTTGTGATTTATTAATAGTCATCACAAATGCTGGCATCACAGGAAACCGTCGTCGAATTAATTTAAATGGGAGGCCAGTGTCAGATGGGGATAAATTAATTCTTGGAATCAGAACAGCCTCTCCCTCTGCAGATCCTGTTAATACTTCAGCTTCGATAATGTTAGGTCGTAATCTTTTGATAATAAATCTGGTACCATTACAAAGACCCCATTTACTATTGAGATTTCTCAATAGCATGATGATTGCACTCACTTTCCATTTTAATTTATGACACGGCATTCCCGAAGGAGTAATACTATTCAGAAATTCGATGGGGAAATTTTCCTTTGTTTCTTTATTATGGGGTGGGGCCACAACATTAGTAACAAAGAAACAGAATTAAAACTTTATTGTGGGGAGCCGCTACAGTGTTTTGGACAGGTTCTAGCCTTGGACTGATGAGAGGGCACAGTCCTCTCATTGCCACGTGCAAGTCCCAGCTTGGAGGGCAGGGCCCTCCCAGCACAATTATAGTCAACAGCTGTAGTTGTAAGCTTGAACCTATGGTCTGAACACGTGGCCCCACGTGTCTGAGTGATGTGGGCTTGATAGAGATCAGGTGCATGTAGTTGAGTAGGACTGAAACCCAGGAGAACGTTTGTAAACATCTGGGTCACACTCTTACTTTGGCTCCTAGCATCTGCTATAAACTAAAGGCATGGCTGTGGGCGTGGTCGCTGTCTCTCAGAGAAGCAGCGTCCCACTGAGACCCGGCTTTCATTCTCTTGTCTGTCTTTTCTAAGCCTTTCAGCCGCCCTACTCAGGTTCACACTTTAGAAAGATCTGCCTCCACGCTCCCAGGGTGGGTTCCTGCCTCAAACTCCACCCTTACAGGAAAAAGCTCCTGGAAACAGCTTGGCGGCGGGTGCAGCCATTGCCAAGACAACCCCTGTAGGACTGACTTCCTTCCGGTTGGTCGAGGCTGTTCGTCCGTATGTGACAAACACCACCCATCGTTTTTATATAAGTAGATTATATTGAACTAGAGGCCCAGTGCACAAAATTCATGCACAGGTGCGGTCCCTAGGCCTGGCCGGTGATCAAAACACGAGCGTCAGGCATGGAAGGACAGGGGCCCTCTGGCACCCTCCTCCACTTGAGTCATGGTGCCTGAGTCCCCATTCGGTGAGTGCAGCCAGACACCATGGGCCGGGGCACAGCGTGGGCCTCTGGGATGCCCAGCAGTGCCACATGGAAGCCAGGCAGGCAGCATACTCTCTCTCCTGGCTGGCCTCACAGACCAGCTCCTGTGTGAACTCATGGAGAGCCCAACTGGCCCCTATGGTCCTGGCGGCTGCAGCCTGGCTCACCTGAAAGAGGCCGCGCGGGTACAGGGCAGGCTCTTCGCAGGCGCCCAGCACCTGAGCGCAGTGGCTTCCCCAGCGCATGAGCCCTGGCGTCCCAAGGGAGGGTAGCAGGGGGGGTGAGAGCAAGCTCAGTGGACACCCCACTTTCTCACCGCACCTCCATCCCTCTCAACCCCAACCCCAGATAGCCAGTGAGAGGTCGCAGCACATCGCCCATGCCCGCCATGTTCCGCACTGCCCCCTGGTGGCCAATGCACATCATAGGGAGCAGTTGAACCCCCTGTCTCCTGGTCGAACGACTACCCGAGGGGACACTCTGCATATTAGGCTTTTATTATATAGGATGCCCTTTAACATACCCCAAATGCCTGCCTTCAACCAAAATGCTATTCAGTTGAGAAAGACATTGAATGTGAGCACTAGAGATATGCGCTTCAATCTCATCAGGAAAATTTCTGTAGTCCAGTGCCAATGTTTTCAATGGTTGGTAAATTATACTGCAATTGGTTACTGGGCAACAAACAACTCAGAAGCTAGGTCAGCAAACTCACCAAGAAATTAGAGAATCAGACGAAGATTTATAAAAGTACTCTGAGACTAAACTTTACCTTTTTATACCAATAAGTGAAATAACTCTTTGTTATAACATCAGATATAGGATTTACAGCAAGACTATAAAAATTAATTAGAATTTATTTAAAGACATTATGTGAGGGTGAAAGGCGTTTCCCGAAAGAGAATGGCTAGGTTTAGGTTCCTCCTAACACTATGAATTTTAATCCAAAAGCAATTTGAAGTTACAATATGCAGAAAGCAAATAACTAGGTACTTTCTGACTTTCTCAATTGCTTTCTTCCTGGATTAGGGCTAGACTGCACTGTCTGTGATCTCTCCATGAACCAGAGAGGCATCTGGATAGAAAAATATAAAACTTAAGAGAATTGCTAATTTATAAGAACCAGATGAAAGTATTGACATAATTTCATTAGTCTTGCCCAGGTAAAAAGTAAAATGGAAAGAGGTAAAATGGGAGATAGAGAGAAAGGGATAGAAGGGAGGGAGAGGGAAGAAGGGGGGGGGGGGGGGGGGGAGAGGGAGGTGGGAAGGATTTTTAAAAGGAAGCTTCTAAGGAGGAATCAGGAAATTTACCAAACTCTCCAAGTCCACTTGAGAGTAGTGACTTCCTGAGGGAGTCTTTACCAGTGATATTGTCATGGGAAATTCTCAAATATTCACACTTTCTAGGAACAGAACCTTTTCTTTCTGATTCCAATGAATCTCCTTTCATTAATCCCCTTTCTTATAGTTTACAGTTGCCCTTCCTCAGTTACTCAAAAAAACTTTCTTTTACTTACACTACACTATGAAAGGAAGATGCGGGGGGGGGGCGGGTAAAAATGCACATTTCTCATCTCTAAGAAACATTTATTCAGCAACTTCTGCTTGGAAGAGACTAAGGATACAGTGCACTGAGATCTGGTGTCCTGCCCTTAGGGAGCTTACAATCTAGTTAGGGACCAAGACATACATAGTATAAGTATCAAGTGAGTATGTCTGATAAATACATATTATAGGATTTTGGAGGTGAAGGAGTTCAGAACATGTCACTCCAAAATATGCCATTGGGTATGCTGATTACTTTGAGTTAAAAGCACAGGAGAAACAGCAAGTTCAAGAGGGGCGCTCTGACCCTCCTTTAGTTTCCTGAAAGTAGGAGATAAAACTCCCATATGAAAGGTGCCCTCCCTGTAAGGAAGAAGACATTCTATCATCAGAAATGAGAAATCAAAGCCCAGATATCTGTACAAACAAACCCTGTTAAATCCTTATCTTCCTACCAGTGGTTCTCAACCTTCTGGCCCTTTAAATACAGTTCCTCATGTTGTGACCCAACCATAAAATTATTTTCGTTGCTACTTCATAACTGTAATGTTGCTACATTACAGTAGCAACTGTAATGTAAATATCTGGTATGCAGGATGGTCTTAGGTAACCCCTGTGAGGGTCGTTCAACCGCCAAAGGGGTCACGACCCACAGGTTGAGAACTGCTGTCTAGTCACTTCTCCACAATTTACTACTCCTAGCCCAGTGGTCGGCAAACTGCAGCTCGCAAGCCACATGCAGCTCTTTGGCCCCTTGAGTGTGGCTCTTCCACAAATACCTACTTCTGCGCATGGGCCACGACGTTTCAATCGCACTGTACGTGCACGCCT
Source organism: Myotis yumanensis (assembly GCF_028538775.1). NCBI lineage: Eukaryota > Metazoa > Chordata > Mammalia > Chiroptera > Vespertilionidae > Myotis > Myotis yumanensis. The sequence continues at coordinate 124,662,905 of NW_027223754.1, read as the reverse complement.
GCACGTGGTATTTTGTGGAAGAGCCACACTCAAGGGGGCAAAGAGCCGCATGTGGCTCGCGAGCCACAATTTGCTAACCACTGTCCTAGCCCAAACCTCTCTGTCTAGACCAGTGGTTCTCAATCTTCCTAATGCCGCGACCCTTTAATACAGTTCCTCATGTTGTGGTGACCCCCAATTTCATTGTTACAAATTGAACATAATTAAAGCGTAGTGATTAATAACAAAAACAATATGTAATTATATATGCGTTTTCCGATGGTCTTAGGCGACCCCTGTGACAAACAATAAATTGTCTAGACCAGCAGTTCTCAACCTGTGGGTCGCGGACTTTTTTTGGGGTCGAACGACCCTTTCACAGGGGTCGCCTAAGACCACCGGAAAACGCATATATAATTACATATTGTTTTTGTTATTAATCACTATGCTTTAATTATGTTCAATTTGTAACAATGAAATTGGGGGTCACCACAACATGAGGAACTGTATTAAAGGGTCGTGGCATTAGGAAGGTTGAGAACCACTGGTCTAGAGATATAGTAAAAGCTTTCTGCTCTGGTCACCTCTTCAGGTCTTCATTCTCCTGTGAATGCTCCCGTGTACATGTAAATTTTTTTTAACTTAGATGCTTTTCTCCTGTTTATCTGACTTACGTCAATTTAATTCTTAGGCCCAGCCAGAGACCCCAAGAGGGTAGAGAATTTTTCTTCCCCTAGAGTTAACAGCACAATTGAACTTTACAAAAAGGTACAATTTAGATTTTAGGAAGTAAAGAAGAAATCAGGCTGTTACGGAACTCAAGGGATTCACCATTTGGGGTGCTCTAGTAAAAAATGCAAGGTAGCTTTATTTACCTGCAGCAAGTAAGGGAGGATTAGCCATTGCTTATATACACTATTTGGGAAGTTACAAGTTGATTTCAATTGTCCACACTTATTATTGGGTTAGGTTCCTGTCAATCTCATCCTTTTGATAGCTGGTCTGCAAAATACTGTGCTACATTTTAACATTTAGCAAGAATAGCATTTAGTAAGAATGGCCCAGACCTTGAGACTCTTGCCCTATCTAACAAGGTCAGGTAGGTAGAATGACAAGAAGACTAGTAAAGAAGAGAGAAAGCACACAGCAGGTTTAGAGAATAGTGAAGAAACCAGTGTGATGAGTGAGATCATAGCTTTTCTATAAAAAATATAAAAACCTGAAAACGCAGAGTACAGAGAGACTTTTAAGAGTCCAGGTTAAGAAATGTGAACGTTAGTCAGTAGGAAAGAGTACTTCTGGAAATTTTTTTACATAGATACATACACACATTCCCTAAAAATACACACCGATTAGACAACTTGATAAAATTACTCAATGAACCTAATACATTACATATGACAAAGGTAAAATAAAACATTTACTTTAGACAGAGACAGCACATGGAAAACACGAAGAATTCTGACAATTCACTAGTCTTTCTGTTAAGATTTCCTTCTTCTAAGCTTGAATTAGAACTTCCCATGACAAAATGCTGACATCTGATTACTCAAGATTTTATTAAACAACATGAGTCATTCTTGATTTTTCTTCTCTGCTTGTCTTGACCAACTTGAATATTTCATTACTTCAGCATCAGCAATTGGGGAAGAAAAAGGGATAGAGGACTAAAATGAAGTCTATGGATTTGTGCAATACAGTAAGGACAGGATATAAAGAACATTAAATTTCAAGTTCCAATTCCCATTTACTAATAGCTTGATTTCAAAGAAGTCAATGATTCTGTTTCTCAAATGTTCTCACATACTTGCTTAAATACCTGAAAGGTTACTATATTCCAAATAGCATGAAAAATGCTCTGAAAACTATTTACCAGAGAAATTATATCATTAAAGTTTAGCCCTGGCCAGTGTCACTCAGTTGGTTGGAGCGTCATCATCCCATACACCAAAGGTTGTGGGTTCACTTCCCGCTCAGGGCACATATCTAAGTTGCAGATTCGATTCCCTGTCAATGTTTCTCTCTTTCTCCCTTTTCCCCTCTCTCTAAAATCAGTAAGAATATCCTTGAGTGATGAGGATTTAAAAAATTTTTTTACATAGATACATACACACATTCCCTAAAAATACACACCGATTCAATGACTGAGGAGTGATGTTATTGGCTAACCGGAGGCTTAGAAACCACCTGTGGACAATCAGTGTTTCAATTTCCTAATGCTCTATGTAACCCTAAATTGGCATTACTCCATTATTTGAGAAAATTCCTTAATATAATAGTCTGCACACTTCATCGGGTTACAAAAGAAAATACCGAAAGGAAAGGGAACACCTGACATACTCTGTCCTAAATAATCAAAGGGTAATCAAATTCATTTGCAACTCTCTGGAGAATCCTGTATGACACAAATTTAAAGCATTCTCATCATTCTAAACCAGCGGTTCTCAACCTGTGGATCACGACCCCTTTGGCAGTCGAACGACCTTTCACAGGGGTCGCCTAAGACCATCCTGCATATCAGATATTTACATTACGATTCATAACAGTAGCAACATTACAGTTATGAAGTAGCAACGAAAATAAATTTTATGGTTGGGTCACAACATGAGGAACTGTATTTAAAGGGCCAGAAGGTTGAGAACCACTGTTCTAAACAAAATGAGTCTGAAATCAAACCAAAATATAAAAGGTGACTGTTAACTGTAACCACCCATGAACTTAGAGAATTCTGAATCCAGGTAACTGTAGGATACTTTTAATTATATCTGAATATTAGGCTTGTTTACGAAGCTGTTGCTTGGTAACAGAAGCAATGCTTTCACAGCCTGCTCAGTTTTAGATCTACTCAAGTATTTGGTGCTCATAGTCTGAACACATTACAAACTATATGAGAAATTATGAGCAAGTTTCTTGTTATCCTAGACTTCTTTGAGATTTTACTGAAATAGCTTCATCATTACAACTAATGACCACAGTATTTTAAAGTACTTAGCAGTGGGCATTTTTAAGAGCCAAGTGCCCCATTATTATGGTCAAAAGCTGGACACTAAGGAAGGATGGATCAGCGGCCACTCAAGCCCAGCATTCATGACATATTTCTAGACGTACCTCTGTAACGGCAGCCAACAACACGGTTAACATTGCCTTCACGGTCAAGGAAAACGGTAGCATAGCAATTTCATCCCAAATTAAGCCGGAGGTGCCACATACTTAGCCAGTTACTAACCTGGCTGCACAGGCACCGCGCGGGAGTGCAGCAAAAAGCTCCAGTTCCACGTGCACTGCACTGCCTACGAAACAGCCTGCGCTGCCAACCCCCCGCTCAATTACACGACGAGGAAAAAACAATCCGAGGGCAAGTTCTGAACAACAGAAAAGAATGAGGATTCCAACATAGCGACAAGATAGCGTCCCCCTAAAACGAGGGTACGTACCAGACTCACACACAGCCTTGCAACGTGCGGACAGGAGACGAACAGTGACCTGTGTGCCGGCCCCGATCGCCACCCAGGGACCCCTCCAACAGCTCCAGCCACCGGCACCCACTCAGCTCTTCTCGCCGGGGCATTGGGGCGAAGGGAGCCAAGCCCACGCGCGGGATGCGCGCCCAGCCCTCCGCGCCGGGCGAGTCCGGGAGGCCGCTCGCGGCGCGGGCTGACCAGGCGGAGCAGGACTCCCCGGCCCGTCGGGCTCCCCCCGCGGGGAAAGGTGAGGGGTCCCGGGAGAGCTCCCGGGGTGGGGACGCGGCCGCGAGCAGCGCCCCGCTCCTCCGCGGCGGGCCGGCCTTCTCAGGGGTGCGGGGCCAGCCCTGCACGTCGTCCGGCGGGAATTCCACCTCCGCCCGCCGCCCGCGGTCCCTCCAGCCGTAGGGGTGGCCAGAGTCGCGGGAGCCTGGGGCGCACGCAGCAGGAAGTCCCGCCCCTCGGTGACGTCACCGACGCGGCGGCCCGAGGCCGTTAAAGGGAGGAGCGAGCGAGCCGGGGCGGGGCCGCCAGCCTTTACGGCGGCGACGCAGCGCCGGAGCCACGCCCCCAGGCGGCTTCTGCGGGGCGCGGAGGTGCCCAGAGCCCCAGGGATCGGAAACCCGAGGGCCACCTGCTTCTTGGGGCCGGGGTTGAGCGGAAGCCGAGGGTGTTTCCCCTTTTCGCGTTTCTGCGTCCCTCTGCCCGCTCTCACCACACTCTGCTCGAGGGCTCCGAGGTGGTACTGCCGCCACCCCGCCCGCCTCCGTGCTCAGGTGGGGACGGGGCGCGGCTGGCCTTCGGGGACCGCGGGGCCAGCAGGTCCACAGGCCCCGCCCCGGCCGCCTGCTCACAGCCCACCGCGGACTGCCCTCCGTCCGGGCCCCCGGCTGGTCTGCAGGTTGAAACCAGAGTTGGAAGCAGAGGGGCGAGCTTTGGAGAAGGGCATCGGGCACGTGCCCACGAATGAATGAGGAGGGTCAGCCTTTCCGAGCAGGTGGTAGGAAAGGTAGGCCCCATCCCTCCCCCACGCTAGTTCAGGGCCTCGGTTTGGGTTTGATCCTCACTGCATTGTGAAGCACGGCTTATTTTTGTCCCCAACGTAAACATTTCTGGGCGCTCCTTATGATCAGAAAGGCAACTGACATATGACGGTATTTTGTTGAAACGAGCAAAGAGGAGCCATTAGATGTGACAGGGAATTGGGTACAGGTGTGTTAATCTGATCAGTAAACAGATTCTAGAATCCAGAAATAAACTGCTGTGTATGTGTGAGTGTTTAATAATAATAATTCACATTTACTGAGCACTTATTAAATACGGGAGCACTTTTTCGGGTTCTTATTTAACCCTCTAGTGTCTCGATTCTACAGCGTTACCCAGAGCCATTACTGGTCAGTGTGGAAGCCAGTCAGTCTGTCTCCAGAAGCCTCGGAGGTCAGCAGTAAAATGCACATTACAAATCACTGGTCAAGGGGAAAAGATGGTCAGTGGGACAGGCTTTACATCTACCTTCTCAAATAAGTACCAGATGGATCAAGGAATTAAAGAATGAAACCATAGCCCTAGCTGGTTTGGCTCAGTGGATAGAGTATGGTGGGTGGACTGAAGGGTCCCAGGTTTAATTCAGGTCAAGGGCATATACTTCATTTGCACGTTCCTTGTGTGTGTGTGTGGGGGGGGGGGGGGCATGCAGGAGGCAACCAGTCCATGTGTTTCTCTCACCTGAATATTTCTGTCTCTCCCTCTCCCACTCTCTCTAAAAATATCCTCAGGTGAGGATTAACAACAACAACAAAAACTTGGTGTAGAGTTGAAATTGGTACCACCTAATTTACCAAAATTTAACATAAGCGTTAATCTTTGCCTCAACAATCTCATTTGCTCTAAAGCAGCAGTTCTCAACCTGTGGGTCTCGACCCCTTTGGCGGTTGAACGACCCTTTCACAGGGGTCGCCTAAGACCATCCTGCATATCAGATATTTACATTACAATTCATAACAGTAGCAACATTACAGTTATGAAGTAGCAACGAAAATTTTATGGTTGGGTCACAACATGAGGAACTGTATTTAAAGGACCAGAAGGTTGAGAACCACTTCAGGAAAAAAAGCTAAAAGAAAACAGATTCAGTGTTGGAGCTGACCAGCAGACCCTGAGCGAAGGATGAATGGATTACTCCAACACCATGTTTGCTGTGAAAGAGAGGGCTAAGGGCCAGGCTAAAGGAACCAGGTAGCCTCCATTGCCTACCTTGTTAGGCTTTTACTATAGCAGCAGTTTGAGATAAAGTTTAGCTTTTAGATACAATCAGTAAGGTAAGTAATCTTGGGAGGACACATGTGTTTGTAGTGTCCTTTAACACTCCGGTGTGGGGTGAATTTCCCGCCAAAATATAAGATGGCGCGGGCAATTATTTAGGTTTCCCGCGCAAAATCAGGGATTTTTATGATACCTATTACCCCAATGGGTATGAAACGGTTCGCATACGCAGGTAGGTATCTTTGTGAACGGCAAACAAACAAATATTTGGTAATACGCAGTTACAATCGGCCCGAGTTTACACGTTTCCCGCACTCCACCGCAAATCTATATGAACCGAGTTAAGACGGCTCCCGCGGAGTACGCGCAATTCACGCGAGCCGACTTAACTCGTTTCCCCCACTCCAAGTGTTAAGCAAGGACATTCATAAGATTAAGCATAAGGATTCCAGTAAACACCTGGGGGTCTGCACGTGCACAGACTTGTTTGGAAAGATCAAAGAATAATTAGGGGCACCACCTTCGGCACTCCCCTAAGTCGGAATTCCAATAAACAGGGCAGGCAGCCTTCCGCACACTTCCCTTTTCTCAGAATGTCCTCCTTACAAACTTTCCAACCAAGTCTCATGTGCTCCAACAATTAAGCCCTAGCTAGTTTGGCTACATGGATAGAGCCTTGGCCTGCTGACTGAAGGGTCACAGGTACTTGCCTGGATGTGGGCTCCATCCCTAGTAGGGGGCATGCAGAAGGCAACCAATCAATGATTCTCTCTCATCACATTGATGTTTCTATCTCTCTCTTCCTCTCTGAAATCAGTAAAAATATATATTTTTAAAAAACATATTCACAAGGATGTTCCTCACTCCCTTTTTTATGATAGGTGCTTCGAGAAATAAGTGCCATCACTAAGACATTAAATTATGGTGCGTACATATAATGGTATATCCTTGAGCCATTAAAAACAATGATGTCAATCTCTTTTATATGAAAGTATATCCATAGCATATATTTTGGGTATTTATTCCAGAAACAAAGCAGAATACAGATCAGTATGAACAGTATAATACCAACATGAGTATGTGTTGTGTGTGTATGTGTGTATATATATTCATGCACGGGGCGGGGGGGCCCTCAGCTCAGCCTGCACCCTCTCCAATCCGGGACCCCTTGGGATGTCTGACTGCCTCTCGCAATCCGGGACCGCTGGCTCATAACCACTCGCCTGCCTGCCTGCCTGATCACCCCTAACTGCTCCCCTACTGGCCCTATCATACCTAACCACCTCTGCCTCACCCCACACCCAGGACCCAGGCTTCCCTCCCTCTGGCCAGCCACAGGCACCCAGGCCAGCCACAGCCACGGGGATTGCGGGCGGGCGGCTTCACCTAGGCCACAGCCACAGGTGCCTGGGACCGCGGGGTGGGCAGCTTGTCTCTCTCCCGGGCCACAGGCGCTGGCACCCCAGACTGTGGGGCAGGCGGCTTGTCCCTCTCCCAGGCCGCAGGTGCAGGCAAAGCCGTTGGTGCCTGGGACCACAGGGCAGGTGGCTTGTCCCTCTCCCGGGCAACAGGCGCAGGTGCAGCCGCTGGCACCTGGGATCACGGAGCGGGCAGCTTGTCCCTCTCCCGGGCCGTAGTCACAGCCGCTGGCACCCAGGACCGCAGGGCATGCGGCTTATCCCTCTCCCAGGCCGCAGCCTGGCTGGTACCCATTCCTCTCTCGAGAGCTCATTTGTGCCTGGTTGGTCCCCACTCCTCTCTCCCCAGTGTTGAGTGTCTGAACTGTTATGGCGTGATGACCATTTGCATATTAGCTCTTTATTACATAGGATATATATGTTTTTACATGTACAAAAAGATCTGGAAGGATGTTGGCCAAAATGCAAGGGACTTTTACCTTTTGAACTTTTCTATGTGAATTTTTAAGTAATGAACATATCATTTTCCTAAAAACAAAGTTGTTTTGTTTTTTAATTAAGGATATACCAGTGGAAGAGGCAGGCAGTCGACTATAGCCCTCACAGCTTACCTGGGGTTGAATGATCTAACTCATCACTTGGACATGATGATTCTAATTCCCCAAATTGGGCTGGGTATCCTTCCTATGTGTTCTCTGTGTGTCTTTCATGATAATTGTCACACTGAATGGTAATTCCCTTTTTCTGTTACTAGTCTGTTTGCTCCTACCATATATATGTATACACATACACACATATCTTTTTTTCTGCCATATATATTTATTTTCCCCTAATTCATTGTTAGTCATCTACTTTATTTTTGTATGCAAAAATTTAGTTTTAATGTAACCAAAATGCTAATAGAATTATACAGATATTAAAGGGATAGTTTCAACAACTTTATACCAATAAAAACAACTTGTCCAGTGAAGTGGACAAATTTCTGAAAAATACAAAAGAAAAAAAAGAAGGAAAAGAAAATCTAAATGACCCAATATCTATTAAAGAAATTGAGTTTGTAATAAAAAAAAATTCCCACAAAGAAAACTTCAGGCCTGGATAGCTTTACCAATAAATTTTATCAGACATTTAAAGAAGATAAAATACTAATCCTACACTATTTCAGAAAATAGAGCAGGTAGGAACACTTCCAAACACATGAGGCAACATAATCTACCTAAATAACCCACATGAATATAGACAAATATTTTTTTTTTTTTTAAATATATTTTATTGATTTTTTACAGAGAGGAAGGGAGAGAGATAGAGAGTTAGAAACATCGATGGGAGAGAAACATCGATCAGCCGCCTCCTGCACATCTCCCACTGGGGATGTGCCCGCAACCCAGGTACATGCCCTTGACCGGAATCGAACCCGGGACCCCCCAGTCCGCAGGCCGACGCTCTATCCCCTGAGCCAAACCGGTTTCGGCGTAGACAAATATTTTTAACAGCCCATTTTGTGTGGCTCAGTGGTTGAACATTAACCTGTGAATCAGAAGGTCGAGGTTTGATTCCCAGTCAGGGCACATGCCCAGGTTGTGGTCCCAATCCCCAGTGTGGGGGGTGCAGGAGGCAGTGGATCCATGATTCTCTTTCATCATTGATATTTCTATCTCTCTCTTCCTCTCCCTTTCTCTGAAATAAATAAAAATATATTTTAAAAATTCTTAACAAAGTATTGGCAAATTCAATCTTGCAATATAGAGGATAAGCTACCATGGTGAAGAAAAATGGTTTAATGTTGAAAAGTTAGTGTAATTCACCACATTAACAGAATGAAAGGGGAAAAACAAAATGATAGTCTCAATAGATGCAGAGAAAAATCATTTGACAAAATTCAAAATCCATGTTAAAAACTCTCAAGCTAGAAATGAAAGAGAGCTTTCTCAATATAGCAATCATATTTTTTAAAAAAGTAATGGTGAACTATTAAACCTTTTCCCCTTAAGATTAGGAACAACATAAGGCAAGAATATCTGCTCTCACCATTACTATTCAAGGTTTCATTGAAGATCCTAATCAATGCAATAAAACAAGAAGCATACAGATTGGAAAGACTTGGGCTTTCTGACTTCAAAACTTACAACGAAACTATAGTAATTAATACAGTACTGTACTTCCAAAAACATAGATATACTATATAGAGCAGTGAGACAGAATTCAGAGGCCAGAAAGAAGCCTTTACATTTTTGGTCAATTGACTTTTTACAAAGGTGCCAAGATAATTCAAAGGAGGAAAGTATAGTATTTTTGATAAAATGGTGCTGGGAAAAAAATGATATCCACATGGAAAAGAATAAACTTGGATTCTTTCTTCACACCATATACAAAAGTTAAGACTAGCTAATGATCCAAATGTTAGAGCTAAAGCTATAAAACTCTTAAGAAAAAAACATAGCCATAAACCTTCATGACATTGGATTGGGCAATGGTTTCTTAGATGTGACACCAAAAGCAAAAACAACCAAAGAAAAATACAAGTTGAACTTTATCAAAATTAAAAAAATGTCATGCTTCCAAGAACACTATCAAGAAAGTGAAAAGACAACCTTGAGAATGGAAGAAAATATTTAAAATCTAATAAGGGACTTTTATTGATTAGATCATTGGCCATTGGTGGCCAGAGGTGAGGTGGAGGAGCTGAAAGTTCCAAACCTCTAATAATGTTCTTAGTTCCTCTGGTGACCAGCTCCCATTTTTAAGTGCTTTCCCAAAGTCCCCTCATTAACAAACTAAAGGCACCGTTGCTGCTGATCACACTACTATTTTCTCCATGGTAGCATAATAAAATCTACACTAATAAAAGAGAAACATGGTAATTGGCGTACGACCGCTACCCTTCCCATTGGCTAATCAGCGTATCCTTATGCAAATTAACTGTCAGCCAAGATGGCGGCCGGCAGCCATGCACTGAAGCGAGCAGGGAGGCTTGCTTCCTCCAGGGACTGAAGACTCCAACGTTCCCCGCCTCACTTGCTGGACTCTCAACTGCAACTCTAAGCAACTATTACTATGTTGCAAATAAGAAGCTAAACAAAACCAGCTGTCAGTCAGCCCCGGACCGCAACATTGTATCCATGTTTTCAGCAGCAAGGCCTCAGAGCTAAAGCTGGCCCAGAATAAAAAAAAAAAAGAAAACAAGGAGCAGTTGGGAGCTTTTAGTCAACTGCCAGTGGGAAAACAGCCCTCAGCCCCTCAGCCAGCCTGGCCAGGCACCCCAGTGGGGACCCCCACCCTGATCCAGGACACCCTTCAGGGCAAACCAGCCAGCCCCCACCCGTGCACCAGGCCTCTATCCTATCTAATAAAAGGGTAATATGCCTCCCAGCACTGGGATCAGCGGAGCAGCGAGGCTGCCGGCACCGGGATCAGCGTGACAGGGGGCAGCGCCCAAACCTCCTGATCAGCCCTGCTCTGTGCCTGATATGGGGGGAGCTCCCCAATCCCCTGATTGCCCTGCAGCTCTGTGTGTGACAGGGTGCAGCGCACCAACCCCCTGATCGGCCCTGCTCTGTGTGTGACAGGGTGCAGCTCCCCAACCCCCCACCCCCACGGGCCCTGCTCTGTGTGTGACAGGGTAGAACCATAACCTCTCCATCGGCCCTACCCTGAGTGTGACAGTGGTGGCACCCCAACCCCCTGATCGGCCCTGTTCTGTGGGTAATAGAGAGTGGCGCCCCAATCCCCCTCCATGGGCCTTGCTCTGTGTGTGACAGGGTAGAGCCAGAACCTCCCCATTGGCCCTGCCCTGAGTGTGACAGGGTGCAGCACCCCAACCCCTTGATCCGCCCTGCTCTGTGTGACAGGGGGCGGTGTCCCAGCTCCACTATCGGCCCTACTCTGTGAGTGACAGCGGGGAGCTCCTCAACCCCCTGATTGGCCCTGCTCTGTGAGTGACAGGGGGCAGCCCCCCAACCCCCTGATCGGCCTTGCTCTGTGCGTGACAGGGGGTGGCGCCGCAACCTCCCCATTGACCCTGCCTTGAGTGTGACAGGGGGGGTGCCCCAACCCCCCAATCAGTCTATCCTGAGCGTGACTGAGGGTGGCATTGCAACCACCTGATCCGCCCTGCTCTGTGCATGACGGGGCGGCGCCAGAACTCCCCAATCGACCCTGCTCTGAGCCTGACCAGGGGCTGCACCTAGGGATTGGGCGTGCCCTCTGCCACCCGGGAGCAGGCCTAAGCCAGCAGGTCGTTATCTCCCGAGGGTTCCCAGACTCTGAGAGGGCACAGGCCAGGCTGGGGGACCCCCTTCCCCCGAGTGCACAAATTTTTGTGCACCGGGCCTCTAGTCTATAATAATAAAAGCATAATATGCTAATTAGACCGGACAGCTGAACAACCTTCCAGACATTATTCTGGATGTCCTTCCGGATGAAGCTGCAGCAGCAGGGGTCAAGGCAGAGGTGGTTAGGGGCAATCAGGCAGGCAGGCAGAGTGGTTGGGGTGATCAAGCAGGCAGGAAGGCAGAGTGGTTAGGGGCGATCAGGCAAGCAGGCTAGCAGTTAGGGGCAATCAGGCAGGCAGGCGAGTGGTTAGGGGCAATCAGGCAGGCAGGCTAGCAGAGTGGTTAGGGGCTATCAGGCAGGCAGGCAGGCAGAAGTGGTTAGGGGCGATTAGGCAGGCAAGTGGTTAGGGGTGAACAGGCAGGCAGAGTGGTTAGTGGCAATCAGGCAGGCAGGCAGAGTGGTTAGGGGTAATCAGGCAGGCAGGCAGAGTGGTTAGGGGTGATCAGGTAGGCAAGCTTACTGTGATCAGGTAAGCAGTTAGGAGCCAGCAGTCCCAGATTGTGAAAGGGTGAGGCCGGACTGAGGGACGCTCCCCCCTCCGTGCAAGAATTTCGTGCACCAGGCCTCTAGTCTATATATATATATGTAAAAGTCTAAGCTACCAGTCGCTATGACATGCACTGACTACCATGTCATAGGGCAGAAGCTGCCCCCTGGTGGTCAGTGCACTCCCACAGCCAATCTCCCATGGCTGGCCAATCTCCTGTGGTCCCTCCCTCCCAGCTTGGCCGATTGGGACTGGGTGAGATGGCCCCAATTGGCCCCGATTGCTGGCCAGGCCAAGGGACCCCACCTGTGCACGAATTCATGCACCAGGCCTCTAGTGTTTTTATAAAATTTATATGCCAGAAATGACAAATGTTGGTGAGGATGTGGATAAAAGGGAGCCCTTGTGCACTATTAGTGGGAATGTAAATTGGTGCAACCACTGTGAAAACCAGTATAAAATTTCCTCAAAAAAATTAAAAATAGAACTATCTTAAGATCTAGCAATCCCACTTCTGGGTATATATTTATCCAAATAAAATGAAAACACTAATTCAAAAAGATACATGCACCACCCCCTCCCCAACATGTTCATTATGGGGTTATTTACAATAGCTAAGATATAGAAACAATGTAAGTGTCCATGAATGAAAAAAGAAAATGTGCGTGTGTGTGTTCTAGAATATTATTCAGCCATGAGAAAGAATGAAGTCTTGTCATTTGCAAAACATGATGAACCTTGAAGGCATTATGCTAAGTGAAATAAATTAGAGAAAGAAAAATATCATATGATCTTATATCATACTAGAGGCCCAGTGCACGAAATTCGTGCACGGAGAGGGGGGGGTTCCCCCAGCCCAGCCTGCACCCTCTCCAATCCAGGACCCCTTGGGGGACATCCGACTGCTGGTTTAGGCCTGATCTTTATTATATAGGATATGTTATCTTCAACTTATATGTGGAATCTTTTATCTTATTTAATTTTTATATGTTTTTATTGATTTCAGAGTGAGGAAGGGAGGAGGGGTAGAAACATCTATGATGAGAGAGAATCATTGATTGGCTGCCTCCTTGCAAGCCTCCTACTGGGGATTGAGCCTGCAACCCAGGCATGTGCTCTGACCAGGAATCAAACTGGTGACCTCTTGGTGCATAGGACAACACTCAATCCACTGAGCCATACTGGCTGGGCTATATATGAAATCTTTTTTAAAAATAAGCTCATAGATACAGAGAACAGATTGGTGGTTACCAGAGGGTTGGGGCTGAAGGGGAGTGGGCCAATGGGTGAAAAAAGTCAAAAGGTACAAACTTCCAGTTATAAAATAAGTCCTGGGGATGTAATGTATAATATGGTGATTATAGTTAACTAGAGGCCCGGTGCACAAAAATTTGTGCACTGTGGGGTGAGGGGTTGGTCCCTCAGCCCAGCCTGCCCCCTCTCACATACTGGGAACCCTCAGGGGATGTCCTACTGATGGCTTAGGCCCGCTCTCTGCTCCCCTTGGGGAGCGGGCCTAAGCTACAGTCTGGCCTCCCTTTGTGGGAGGCAACCAGGCTGATCAGGGAAGGCACCAGCCCCATCACCCCATTGCTGCAGCCACTGCCAGTCACCCCAGCCACCAAGGTGTTTTCATCAACACGGACTCCAGTCCCTTCACCATGAAAAAATGACAACTTTCTTTAGGCATTTTGAAGAAGTGTCTTTCATAGGATATGACATTTCTTTCTTTCTTTTTTATCCTCACCTGAGGATATGTTTCCATTGATTTTTAGAGAATGTGGAAGAGAAAGGGAAAGACCGAGAGAAACATCAAAGTGAGAGGAACACTTTGATTGGTTGCCTCCTGCATGAGCCCTGACCTGGGCTCGGACCAGGGAGGAGCCTGCAACCTAGGTATATGCCCTTAGTCAGAATTGAACCCAGATCCAGCAGTGGGCAGGCCGAGGCATTATCCACTGAGCCAAACTGGCTAGGGCAGGATATGACATTTTTTAGTCTTCCAGCAGTGGACCTTCGTTTTTTTTTTCCAGGAGTGTGGTGGAAAAACCCTAGATCATCTTTTTGGATTCTTATTACCCAAATTACTAAGAACATTACCAGTGGCATACAGGAAGCTTACCCAATGAGCAGTCTGTAGTTCACACCAGTCACTGGCTCAGCCCCTGCCCAGGCCTAACGCCTCTGGCCAAGGTGTTAGGCCTGGGCAGGGGACCCCTCGGCACGGATCGCAGACTCGGCCCTGACCAGGAGCCCCCTGGCTCAGGCCCTTCCTACGCTTCTCAGGGCCCACATGGGGCCTACCTCGGAGTGACCTGGGTGCCGATGATGTTCCCGGGACCCAGGCCGCTGGGCACCTACATATGCAAATTAACCACCATCTTTGTTGGGTTAATTTGCATACTCATCCGATTGGCTGGTGGGTATAGTAGAGGGACAGTCAATTTGCATGTTTGTCTATTATTAGGTAAGATAATACTATACTGCATGTTTGAATGTTGCTAAGAAAGTAAGTCTTAAAGTCCTCATCACACACAAAAAGTGTTGTAATTATGTATGGTGACAAATGTTAACTAGACTTATTGTGATGATCATGTCAAAATACATACAAATATCAAATCATGTTGTACACATGAAACTAATATGTTTTCTGTCAATTATATCTCATTTATAGTAAAACATTCATATACCAATATCTGACAGCTTTATTATGTCTGCCAATTTTTTCCCAAGCATTTCTGTAATCAGGTTTGGCTACCTGCCACAGTGAAAGCCAAACTCGTGAGACAAGTGCTGGTGCAAAAGGAAAGAGGTTTATTTAGGTGCCACAACCTGGGAGAATGATGGACTCCTGTCTCAAAGACCATCTCCCCTTCCTGCTAAAGCGTGCAGTTCTTATAGAGATAAGAAGGAGCGGGATTTTTTCCCTGTCCAATTATTTTGCTAGCTTTTAGTGTGCTCAGTCCCTATCCACTCATCTTTCTGGCCTTTAGCACTCTCAGTGTAAGTACCTCCCCCTGTGCCATCTTTGCCAATAGGGGAGATTCCCCAGCACTCCCTGACTGTCTACAGGAAGCATGTCAAACTCCTGGCCAGTGGGCCTCATGCAGTCCACAATGAATACCTTTGTGGCCCAGCCAATATAATAGTATGTAAGAAACATTTTGATAAAAATTTGTAACTTAAGTTTTACAATATCCTGTTATACATAATTTTTAATAACAAACCACAACATTCACTAATGACTGATTACTGTAATCATGTTGCATTCATTTCCCTTACAGGTCTTCCACACAGGTGCACCATTTCTCTCCACTAATACTAGTAGTGAATATTTTAGCAGCCAATTGCCACGTCATTAGTCTTGGATTGACATGTTTGGTGTGCACAAGAGGAAATATTTCACTTTTGGAGATCCAGAAAAATGGGTTTATTTGCATTATGCTTATTAATTTGTGCAGTTATTCAGTGTCTGGTAAGTTAATGTGCAAGAAAAAATATTAATTTGTATTAAAATGTTCTATTATTTTATGTTAATGATTACTCATTTATTTCAGCCCTTTGTATTCAGCATGTCTCTATCAAAATAAACCTACATTTCTATGAAAATTGAAGCTTTTGTTATTTTGCAGCCCACATAAACTTAAACCTTGTTTATTTGGCCCATGTTAGCCTTTGAGTTTGACATGCTTTTTCTACAATATCACAGTCAGAGTGTGTGTGTGTGTGTGTGTGTGTGTGTGTGTAGGAAGCGTGTGTTAGGACCTGCCATCAGGAAGCCTGGAGATGCCAGAGCTCTCAGCCCACCTCCCCAACTGGCCAGCTGTGCCCACACCCACCCTGCTGCTGGCTACCTGTGCTCCAGACTGACTGTCTATGGTAACATTTACATATTGCAATATGTATTTTTATTATAAATTAACCTCATTTTATTCTTTATAATACAATTAGGGCATTATATTAATTTTTAAATTATGTATATAGGTAGTTTGCATTATATATGTGTTTCATTTGAGGATGGTAAGGGAGCGTTAAAATAAAATAATGAAAACTTATTGTAATGGTCAGAGCTGCTAATCTAAGACAGTCTGTGGAGAAATGGAAGCTATAAAGAAAAAAAAGCCCTGGCAGCTGAAGGGGGGTTTCACTAGTAACCAGACCCATCAGGATTTTCACTTTCCTGAAAGAAAGGCATAATTAATCTACCCTCTAGTCCTTCTAGACTTTTTCTTGTTCACCATTTTGGATTTTCTGTCTAGTTACATTGATTTTCCTCCAACCAGAAGAATGCTTATTATTAGCACTGAAGGAGCTTGTCAGAGAACTCCATTTTCAATAGACCACTGTCCAGCACCAGATAAGAACATAACTGAGAACTGTTTAAGAAAGATAACCTAAGCCAGTGGCTGTACTTTGGCATCAGAGGAATTTTAAAAAATACTGATATCTGTTCAGCCAGTGTTGCTCAGTGGTTGAGCATCAACCCATGAACCAAGAGGTCACCAGTTCAATTCCAGGTCAGGGCACATGACTGGGTTGGGCGCTCAATCACCAGTAGGTGACATGCAGGAGGCAGCTGATTGATGTTTCTCTCTCATTCATGATTCTATCTTTCCATCCCTCTCCCTTCCTCTCTCTCTAAAATCAATAAGATAATTTTAAATGTATTGATATCTGGGTCCCACCTTCAGAGATTCTAAATAAGAATAAGAAAAAAAAATAGTAAGCAGGCATTGGAGCTACCCAGTGGCTGTAATGTGCAACTAAGGCTAAGAACCATTGCTCTCAGAATGAAGCACTGGCTCTCAAACATTAGAGGGAATTAGAACCGCTGAGAGGGTTGTAAAACACAAATTGCTGTTCTTCACCCTCAGAGTTTCTGATGCAGTAGGTCTGGAGTGGGGCTCAATAATTTGTATTTTTGAAAGAGTTCCCAGGTGATGCTGAATGCTGCTGGTCTGTTCACACTTAGAGAACACTCTGCTGCACACCCTAAAACAGTGGTGGTCCAAATGAAAAGCACTTGTGCAATTGAGTTCCTGAATTTGTCACCTTTTTAGTGAATATTATTTTTACTTGAAAGAATGCTGACACAAGTGGATATTTAGGCTTGGGTATTTGGGAGATATTTTTTCAAAGATAAAGTTAGCTGGTCACTTTAAGGAAAATAACTGACAATATTTGGTAACCCTAACAAACTCTGAGCTTTCAAGTGAAAACTAGAAATTTGGAAAATTTAGATCGACCACAATGAGTTTGACTACATGCAAATACTTAAAGATTCCTGGGGTAATACTGGTAGTAATATTGATGAATATGACTTTTGGATATTGTATAATGAAATGTGTTAACATTTGGAGAATCTGCATAGCTCAGTGAAACAGTATTTTTCAGATAAACAGTGCATACTGTTACAAAATCATGCATGGGTGACAGCCATTCAAACATTAAGTTAGACTGACTGATTTTAATGTAACAATATGATATTTCATATTTCAAATTTCACATTGCAACTAGCCTTTAAAAAATACTACCTGTGAAGTACAAATAAGAATATCCAGCCCTGGCCAGTGTGCTCAGTGGTTAGAGTGTGGGCCCTCACACAGAGGGGTCACAGTTTTGATTCCTGGTCAAGGGTGCAAACCTGGATTGCAGGTTCAATCCCCAGCCCTGGTTGGGACGTGTGTTGCAGGCAACCAATCAATGTGTCTCTCTCCCATGGATGTTTCTCTTTCTTTCCTCCTCCCTCCCTCCCTTCTACTCTCTCTAAAAAGAAAAAAATATTCTCAGGTGAGGATTAACAAACAAACAAGAAGATTATCCAGTTATCTGAAAATTTCACTAAAATATCCCCACTCTGTTTTCAACTAAATATCTCTGGGGCCAGATTTTTCTTCTTATACTTAAACCAAAGCAACAACATACCACAGCAGGCTGAACGCAGAATCAGATATGAGAATCCAGTTGAATTCTATTAAACTGGACATTGAAGATATTTGAAAAAAAGTGAAATAATGTTATTCTTCTAAACATTTTTGTTTTGGCAAATATTTAATTTTCATAAAGTTTTATTTAGATTAACATGCAGTAATTTCAGGGTTCTGGTCAAGCTGGCTGAGTAGGAGGGGCACTGTACTCACCTTCTCCCATTACCACATCAAAATTACAACTGAAAGACAAACACCATATGATTTCACTTATATGTGAAATCTAAAGAACAAAATAAGTGAACTAACAAAATTGAAACAGACTCATAGACACAGAGAACAAACTGGTGGTTGCCAGAGGGGAGGGTGGTTGGAGGACTGAGTGAAAGAGGTGAAGGGATTAAGAGGGACAAATTTGGAAGTTACAAAATGGTCACCGGGATGTAAAGTACAGCCTAGGGAATACAGTCAATCTACACTAATAAAAGAGAAATATGGTAATTAGCGTACAACCGCTACCCTTCCCATTGGCTAATCAGCTTATCCTTATGCAAATTAACTGTCAGCCAAGATGGCGGCTGGCAGCCATGCACTGAAGCCAGCAGGGAGCCTTGCTTGCTCCAGTGACTGCAGACTCCAACGTTCCCCACCTGCCTTGCCGGCCTCTCAACTGCAACTCTAAGCAACTATTACTATGTTGCAAATAAGAAGCTAAACAAAACCCCAGAAACCGGCTTTCAGTCAGCCCAGGACCGCAACATTGTATCGATGTTTTCAGCAGGGAGGCCTCAGAGCTAAAGCTGGCCCAGAATAAAATTAAAAAAAAGAAAACAAGGAGCGGTTGGGAGCTTTTAGTCACCTGCCAGCTGGAAAACAGCCCTCAGCCCCTCAGCCAGCCTGGCCAGGCACCCCAGTGGGGACCCCCACCCTGATCCAGGACACCCTTCAGGGCAAACCAGCCAGCCCCTACCCGTGCACCAGGCCTCTATTCTATATAGTAAAAGGGTAATATGCCTCCCGGCACCGGGATCAGCGGAACAGCGAGGCTCCCAGCACCATGATCAGCGTGACAGGGGGCAGCGCACAAACCCCCTGATCGCCCTGCAGCTCTGTGAGTGACAGGTGGTGGGGCCACAACATCCGTATCCGCCCTGCTCTGTTCCTGACAGGGGAAGGCGCCCCAACCCCCAGATCAGCCCTGCTCTGTGCCTGATAGAGGGGAGCTCCCCAGTCCCCTGATTGCCCTGCGGCTCTGTGTGTGACAGGGTGCAGCGCACCAACCCCCTGATCGGCCCTGCTCTGTGAGTGATAGGGGGGAGCTCCTCAACCCTCTGATCAGCCCTACACTGTGCGTGACAGGGTACGGAGCCCCAATCCCCCTGATGGGCCCTGCTCTGTGAGTGACAGGGGGCAGCGCCCCAACCCCCTGATCGGCCCTGCTCTGTGAGTGACAGGGGGCAGCGCCCCAACCCCCTGATTGGCCCTGCTCTGTGCGTGACGGGGTGGCGCCGCAACCTCCCCATCGACCCTGCCTTGAGTGTGACAAGGGGCGGTGCCCCAAACCCCAATCGGCCCTACCCTGAGTGTGACTGAGGGTGGCATCGCAACCTCCTGATCTGCCCTGCTCTGTGCATGATGGGGCGGCGCCCCAACTCCCCAATCGGCCCTGCTCTGAGCCTGACCAGGGGCTGCACTTAGAGATTGGGCCTGCCCTCTGCCACCCGGGAGCAGGCCTAAGCCAGCAGGTCGTTATCTCCCGAGGGGTCCCAGACTGCGAGAAGACACAGGCCGGGCTGGGGACCCCCCCCCCCCCCACCTCGAGTGCACAAATTTTTGTGCACCAGGCCTCTAGTATTATTATAATAACTATGTATGGTGTCAGATAGGTACTACATTTATTGGCTTGATCACTTTGTAAGTATTTGAATGTCTAATCACTATGCTGTACACCTGCAACTAATATAATATTGTATGTCAACTGTAATTGAAAAGTAAATTATTTTTTTAAAGTACAACTAAATTATAGAATAGACAACCTGGATAACCATCTGAAGACAAGCTCAACAGAAGTCCTATAAGTAAGGATATAAAGAAGAAGCTGCATTGAGCCTGGTATGCAGGGTGGAGACACAAAATGGGCTGGTTCTGCACCCACATGTGGCAGTTGAGAATCCAGAGGGATCTCTTGGATGCAAAGTTTCCCTGAGGAGTGAGGGGATCTCAGTCCCATGCTGGACTCCCCAGCCCAGAACCAGTGCCAGGAAAAGGAACCCACATATTATCTGGCTGTGAAAATCAGCAGGGATACAGTCTACCTGGGTGAGGCAGAGGCTGCTGGAAACACACAAACTCTCACTTGCAGCCAGGCACCTTGGGCTCTGACAAATGAACAACAGCTGGGGTGGTGGAGGTGCCAGAGACATACAGGAAGACACTGAGTGGCTTCAGAGCGAGGGCTGGAGGTTTGGCACCACTGTCACTGCGTTGAGCCTTCTTCCCACACAGCCAGCAGGTGGAGCCGTCTTTCTGGTGTTGAGTCTGCCCAGGCCCAGAGCTGGTGAAAGCAGGCCTTGGTTACATGGCCCCTCCCATGAATTCTAGGCCCAGCACAGGCAGCAACCAACTGCAGATCACTACATAAATATTTTACAGGTATTTCTCAAAATATGTGTACAAATTTCATGTACTTTTGCGAATGTAAGATATTTCATGATTTTTAAAAGATTGTAATCACATAAGTTGACTCTTGGTCTAGTAGGAAGAGCAGGGTTTTGAAAATAAAAGACTCAGCCCTGCCAGTGCGGCTCGGTTGGTTGAGCATCACCATGTATCAAGAGGTCACCATCCAATACCCGGTCAATGCCCAGTTGTGGGCTCAATCCCTAGTAGGGGGCATGCAGGAGGCAGCTGATCAATGTTTCTATCTATCCCTCTCCCTTCCTCTCTCTCTGAAATCAATAAAAATATGTTTTTTAAATATGGGGTTTTTTCTTTTGGTGTGTTTTTTAAAATATATTTTTATTGATTTCAGAGAGGAAAGGTGAGGGGGAGAGAGAGATAGAAGCATCAGTGATGAGGGAGAATCACTGATCAGCTGCCTCTTGCATGCCCCCTACTGGGGATCGAGCCTGCAACCTGGGCATGTGCCCTTGACGGAAATCGAACCTGGGAACCTTCAGTCCGAAGGCTGATGCTCTATCCACTGAGCAAAACCAGCAAGGGCTAAAAATATGTTAGTTTGTTTTTTAAAAAAATCCATGATTAAAGTTCTCCATCTGTATTAATCTGTAGTGCTATCTTCTGTAAACATAAAAGTGCTTTATAAACTACAAAGTTTTTGCAACTGTTGGCTGCTATTACTGCTGCAGAATAACAACATATATGTGTATCAGTTTAAACGTTTCTCTCTCCTAATGACCCTACTGTTGTGACCTTTAAGTGGACATTTGAGAATCCTTAAAAGGTCATATTTCCCATTTTTATTTTACTTCCAAAATACTTGGAGTTAAATTTATTGCACACTGTTAATAATAATTATACTATAGGTTTGTTACAGGTTATGTCTCCTCCAAATAATATTTCATCTTCTCCTTTTATCTTTTTTAAAAGTGCCTCAACTTACATGTGTCTTAATATTGTCAATGGTCTCAAATACTTTGTGGAATAAGTGGAAGAGAGTAAATTTTACGTAAACAGTAAAAGATCTTGACAGTATGAGAGAGGAGATGACCCTTGAATGTCCCCTTTGGAAAGGCTGTGAGGCATTCCCCTCTTTCTGCACGACATTAAGCTCAGATAAATAAATAAAGCACAGAACTTTCATTTTCAGGCCGTTGTCATAGCAACTTTTGACTCCAGAGAAGAAGGCATTCTCAGATCTCAGCCCTGACTCCAGAAGAGCTAAAAAGACACCAAGACTAAAAGGAGAGAATGATTTGCAAGATATGATGAAACTGGGTACCTGTTATTCAGAACTTTCCCACTGCATGTATGTAGTTTCCCCCCTGACATATATTTCCCCTTATAGATTTCCAAACTCAACAGCAATAGACTAATAATAGCCATTTATCACTTATTACATGTCAGGCGCAGAGAGCATTACAAGTATTATGTTTTTCTCCCAATAACACTGTAACTGTGGTATTATTTTTGTCAACATTTTACTTATGAGCAAACTGCGTTTAGATAGATAGATGAAGCAATTTACCCAAAGCCACACAATAATTGCTCAACCTTTCAGCCGCAGCACAGCTGACCACTTCTTAAAGCATTCTCTGGTTTTCTGGGTTTCTTCCTGCTTCACTGACCCAACACTTGGCTGCTCCTTTGTCTCTGCCTGGTCGTAAAGGCTGGCATGTCCAGGACTTCAACTGAGCAGTCTTTTCTATCCAGACTGCCTCTCCCAGTCCTGTGGCTTTAAATGCCTTCCATGAATTGATAATTCCCAAATGTATATCTTCCGCCCCAGCTCTCTCACATGCATTTCAGACTCATGTATGCAACTATTTGTGGGACACTTAGATGTCTAAGAGGTATTTCTAAGGTAATAAATCTTAACTCCTGTCCTTCGGTCTTCCCTGTCTCAGTGACAGCATTCTCTAACTCAGATGCTCAAACCAAACTTCCTAAGACTCATCCTTGATTTCTCCCTTTTCCTTACCCCTTCACTGCTAATATATAAACAAGTTATGTCAGATATTTACCCAAAATCTATGTTGAATCTACTTTTCACCCCCATTGCCACACTGTAATGAAGACTACTGTCAAATCTCTTCCCTGTATTTGTAATCAGGAACTTTCTAACTAAGGCCCCTGTTTCCGCTCTCCAAAGACCGGTCCGCATGAGCTTTTGAAACCATAAATCCGATCATGCCAGCTTAAAGCCTCCACTGGCTTCCCATTGCTCTTAGAATATAACTTGAACTCCTAACTATAGCCTAGAACAGGAGTCACCAACCTTTACAATGGTCACCAGTTGGCGACCGCTGGCCCAGAAGGCTCTGGCTTGCAAGCTCCTACTTCCTGCTGCAGCCTCCTGGAATTGTCCCCCTCCATCATTCAGCTTTAGTCACAATATCCTCCTTTCCTTACCTCAAACTGTTGTTTTTTGACCTCTGGGATTTTGTAGTATAAATTGTCTCAAATGTCCCTCTGCTCATCTTCCTAGAGGGCTCTTTTCACGCTTCAGGTTTCGGCTCCATACTGCCTTCTTAGAGGCTGCCTTTTCTAAAGTGGCTTCCTGTTGGTGCTCTCAGTCATCACATCGTTCTTATCAATAGCACGTACCAGTATCAGAAATGTTTATTATCGCCCCCTCCCCCTAATTATCCATGGGGTTACATATCCTGATTATCTTTTTCATTTCCACATTCTCAAAGTTTAGGAGCATATAGGAGGTGCTCATTGACAGGGGGAAGGAAGGAAGGAAAAAATAAAAATTCAGTGCCAAGACCCCATCCCATATTATTTTACACCAAAACTATTTTTAACTCCCTCCCCCACTTTGGGTGTTTCAAGGTGATTTCCATGTGTTATTTTGCTCTCACTCTAGACCAGGGCTGGGCAACCCCTGGCACGTGTGCCAACATGGCACACCAGTAACTTTTGCTGGCACGTGAAACCCTCTCGTATAATCTTCCATTTACAATTTTTTTCTTAATATCGACTTTTTTATTTTACAGATAAATTCAGTGTAGGTGCATCTTAGATAAATAAATAATTTTACATAACAAGTTATCTTAAAGACCATAGATATGGATTGACGAGGGAGGGGAAGAGCAATTTCTATGCCTCTGCCTTAACTCTCCCTGCCTTCTTAGATTCGACCAGTGTTTTGGTTTCATCCACATATGCTTGTGAATCTTTGTTCTCAGTGATGAATTTTGTTAAGTCTCATAATAGGAGTAGCCTGACGAATGAAAGTAATAGCTCGTGCATATCTCTGAAGGTCACGAAATATAAACCTGATGTAAAATCTCTGTCATCAGTGATGCAGCAGAAAAGTCCCACTAATAATATCAAACAGAGTCATAAAGTTTTCTGTCAGACTATCAGTGTACATGTATACATTAAAAAATAAATGTATTTTTCATCATCATATACTGTGTTTTTGTCGCTCGAATGAATTTTATTATTTCTTCAAGGTTCTTCACATACGTACACTTTAAAAGATATCAAGTAGGTGTAACATGTTCTCAACAAATTAGGGTTGGCATGCAGAAGAATTTTGAGTCAGAGATTTTGCTGGTTTTGGCACACACTCACAAAAAGGTTGCCCACCCCTGCTCTAGACTGATTCCTGAATCGCCCAAGACCATGAGTTTGAGACAAGGTGAAAGGAGAGGGACTGTGACAGATGGAGCTGGCAGTGCCTCTAAGCAACTACGAGCTTCCTTATCCTTGAAAACTCGTTTGGCTTTGGGGGAGGGGGCAAAAATAGAGACCACTACAGCACAGTTTTTACTCCCTCCCAAGCGATGGTTAACTTCCTTGAGAGAAGAAAACAGATTCTTGATAAAGTTAATTCATACATCAGTACCCTCAGAATGAAGGCCACCCTAGTGGCCAGGTCCACATCACAAACCTAAACCTGAGTCAGCCTGCACTTACGGGAAACACTAGTCCAGAAACCTACACACCAATCACAATCCTCCAACTCAGAAAACAGGACCTCCTGGCCAACAATCCATTAGCTCACTCTGGCAGACAATCCCTCAGGAACAGTGCTTCGCTGCTTGGGAGGCACTGACTCCCCCAATCCTATGATTATTTTCCCTGTGGTCGGAAAAGGGGCCACACACTACACCTGACAAGTCAGGGGAGGCCACATGGCAGCCTTACAAACTCAAGAGATGGAAATTAAAACTTTCTAACTAAAAGCAAGTCATGGCCTTGGCCGGGTGGCTCAGTTGGTTGGAGTGTCATTTTGTGGATTCACTCTCTGGTCAGGGTGTGTATAGGAAGTGGCCGGTCAATGTTTCTCTCTCTCTCTCTCTCTCTCTCTCTCTCTCTCTCTCTCCCCTCTCCCCTCCTTTTTTCTCTTTCTCTGTCTCTCTCCCTTCCTCTCTCTGAAAATCAGTAAACATATCCTAGGGTAAGGATTTTAAAAAAATTAAAAGCAAGTCATGGTGGGCAATCATGTCCTAGGTCGGTATCTTTTTTGACAAAGGGCAGTCTTTACCTTAACTGAGCGTGTCTATGGTCTTTTTGTATGTACAGTAACATACCTTTGGAATGTCCGGTTAATTTCCTTTCTCCAGACCCCTCATGGCACAGTCACTGCATCAGGGCAGAGATCACAAAACCCCGCAGTTATCGTTGTCTCATTAACTGTTAACTGTTAACTATCCTGTACCTACCAATGTAAAAGAAGTCCCATATTTTTCTGTGTATAAGATGCCCCGCCCCCACTTTTCCAACCCCAAATTAAGAAATCAATATTTTAAACATTTTGCTGGTTTTCCTCTTAAGGTCTTCTTTTTTTTGGCATCTTAAGGAGTTGTTCCTGTTTTCTCCACTGTCTGATCATACACTCAGTGGGAGTAGGTCCAAATTGTCTCTCTGCAGCTCTATTTCCATGCTCTTTTGCAGAACTGATTACATTTAGTTTGAATTTTACAGAGTAAGACAATCGCGTACCAGTATTTATCTTTTTATTTTTTTGAATCTTTATGGGCTCAGAACACTCCAGTCCCTGTTGCATCTGCACACTCTCCACCTCCACTTCCAATTATGGCATCAGCTGACGTCAGTAACAATAAGGCCCATGATTGGAGGAAGTCTGTTTGACAAGGTATGTGCAGCTATGCACCTGTGGGGCTCCCTCCTCAGCTGACTTCCATGTATAACATGCCCCTTAATTTTCAGATTAAAAAAAAAATAGGGTTTTATACATGGAAAATATGATATGTGTGTATCATTTTACTTTTTATCCAATCCCAGAGGTTTTCCTGCTTTGCTTTCTCCCACCTCCCTAATCTATCACCAATGGATTTCATGTAACCCCTTTATGACTTTTATGCCCCCTCCTTTGATTTAATGTATAAAATAAGGTACAAAACTGCCACTCTCTGGAGCATTTTCTCAATCCATTGAAATTTTGCTTCCTACAACTGTCATCATTTTGGTTCAAGTAAACTCATCAAAATCCTCTACAGGTTTAGACATGTCTCACATCGACATCCCTTGAATAAAGGACATCAAAATCAATACTAAATTGTTTTATTTTTGTCATTTAACATTTCCCATTACAACTTTCCCCACCAAATTGCCAAGGTGTTTAGGTAGTTGTTTCAAGCAAAGAACATTATTTCAAAGTGTTAATTTTGGGGGTGGACTTGACAACCATACCAGCCCGTTTTTCTTATTCTCACTCTTTAATTATTGGCACTGAAATTGTATCTAAACAATTTATGAGGAAGGAATACAGAAAGAAGACATGAAATACCATAACCTGATGTATTAGGAGGCTAAAGGGCAGCCTAGGAAATTATTGAATATGGGGAGGAAATTATATTTTTCTCTACCCTTCAAGTTCTCAGCTGAGGGTCCTATAACAGAAGACATATTAAGAAAAGCAATCCTACAAAAACAAACACACACACACAACAACAAAAAAAGAGCAATCATACAAATTTAGCTAATATAAGTTTTACATGACACAAGAGCCTTCATAAGGAGGAAATGAAGACTGGGCAAGGGGTTAAACCTGAGAGTTTTTATGCTGTTTGACAAAGAGTAGAAAGTCATGGAAAGATTGGACGGGACAAAGGGTATGAGGTAAGTGTAGTAACTGAGGGAAACTTAGCAAGGCCTGTTCATTCAGACTCCTCTCTGTGTCCCTTTGTCTTTGGAAATAAGGATGCTCCTTCCTCTGAGAAGGCACTTCTCATCTGAGGGTTTGATGACGTGCTTCAGGGCAAAGGTCAGGCGGCCCTTCCTGCACAGGCTGTTATTCAAATTCCTCCACCTTAAAATATTTAATAAGTCAAGGCAGCATATTTTTGGTTAGCATGGATGTTTCTCATCCCTTCATTCAGACCCAAAATTGGTTGTAAAGTCCAGCCAACTCCTAGGGTAAGAAATAAGGAAGATGATACAAGGATATTCTTCCACACAGAATGTAGTTCAAATGTAAACATGTTTCTAAAGAGTTTGAATCTCAAATATCTCACTCTACTTCTGGTACCAAAAAGAAGCATGCCAAGGCCTGAGAGAAATAAATTATTATAATTTGCATGTTAGTTGGCTTTCAGTAAGATTTGTTCCTGAGCCTTTTAAATGTCAAAGATTTTAGCATTAAAACACTTAGTGTTCAAGGCTTTAGAAACTCTCAATGCTAATGTTTTTGTTTTGTATTTTAAGTTACAATTCTTTGGATGAAGTCTTTCATATTCAAAACACTTAAATTCCTACTAAGTAAAAACCTTGCAGGGGGTTTGAAGAGTTTCAGCCATAATGATAGACTAGAAATTAACTTTACTCTTGACCTTTATATTGACTTGATGCAACCTTGCAAAGATCATTTATCTTCCTGTGGTTTCAGTTTTTTTCATTCTAAAACATAAAAAGTAATAGGGATATTATTTTGAGATCATTGAAGAAAATGGACAGTTTTGGTATGTTATTTGCAGATGTACTCATATCAAATTCAATTATGCAGATGCTATTTTTAAATATCTTTCTAATTCTGTACTATATGATTTATAAGTTTCAGACTATGAAAACAAAATTTAATTTGCTAGTTTGTCAAAATCTAACATCTGCCGTTTCTTTTCAATTAGGGCAAAAGAGCCACAGTAAACTTTGAAATAATAAATCTCCAGAGTTACTTTTGCCTTTTCTTCTGCTACACAGAACCACGCCTCTTCACTCCTCTGCAAAGGTTTCATCACGTGATGCTCCCCTCTCATGCCCCTGACCTTGGATCTACAAATACCACAATTTTATAGGCAAAGTAATTTTATATCAGAGGAAATGCAGACATCAAAAACATTAAAACTATACAGTTTGGTACCGACCCCCAAGTTCGTGGGCCTGATGCTTCGAAAGACCAAAACTCAAAACATCAGTTTGGAGTAAGGAAAGGTTTATTGATGAAGAAGGTGCCAACAGAAAAGATGGGAAACTTAATGCCTCAAACCCATCTTTTCTTTTTTAAAATATTTTTATTGATTTCAGAGAGGGAGGGAGAGGGAGAGAGATAGAAACATCAATGATGAGAGAGAATCATGGATCGGCTGCCTCCTGCATGCCCCCTACTATAGATTGAGCCCGCAACCCGGGCATGTGCCCTGACCAGGAATTGAACCGTGACCTCCTGGTTCATAGGTTGTCGTTCAACCCCTGAGCCACGCAGGTGGGGCTGCCTCAAATCCATCTTGCTGGCTGAATTAACTTTAGGGTTTTTAAGGGTTTTTGCAGTGGTTCTTAACCTTCTGGCCCTTTAAATACAGCTCCTCATGTTGTGACCCAACCATAAAATTATTTTCATTGCTACTTCATAACTGTAATGTTGCTACTGTTATGAATCGTAATGTAAATATCTGATATGCAGGATGGTCTTAGGCGACCCCTGTGAAAGGGTCGTTCGACCGCTAAAGGGGTCGAGACCCACAGCTTGAGAACCGCTGGTAGGGGAAAAGGTATGCAGAAGTGCTGACAGGACAAGGTTTAATTGGAAACTATTGGTCCTCTGGACCAGTGGTTCTCAACCTTGGCTGCACATTAGAATGAGGCCAGAAATCAGGATTTTAAAAAGATTCCCAGGTGATTCTAATGTGCAGCCAAGGTTGAGAACCACTGCTCTGGACAATGGACCGGTTATGTCCTGGTCCTATGGTTCCCTGTGGATGGGTTGGGAGAGACTTTGGTTGTGGGTGTAGCTGGGGATCAAAGTTCTCTCCTCTTGGCATGCTTCCGCTACATAACTTGTGGATTTGGTCTATTGTTTTTGAAAAGCAACTCGGTATCTCCTTAAACAGTTTAGGACCATTTTAAGCTGGTTCTGCAGTTACAATTTTTCTAGTAAACAAAGAATGCAAATTAAAATTGAATAACATTTGTACCTAGCCATTTGACAAATATCAAAATTATATTTGGCAAATATTAAATATTATAGTTTCTTGTATTTGCTAAAGTGTAGGGAAACAGATTGTCACATACTGCTAGTGGGAGTATAAGTTGGTAAGAACTTTTTGAGGAATAATTGGCAATACCTATCAAGTTTAAAATATTACTTTGAACAGCACAGTAGTACACAAAGATACAAACATAAACTATCAAGTGTCAGTGGGAATATAAAGTCGCCACAATACTCTTACACGGCTGGTGGGAATGTAAGCTGGCCTAACCACTTTGGAAAACAATTTGACATTATCTGAGAAAGCTGAAGATGTATATTTCTTATGACAAGGCAGCTCCTCTCCTGGAAATGTAGATAAGAGAACTCTTGCACAGGTGTTCTGATCTACACTACAAGACAAAAAACCCAGAGACAACCCTAATTGTCAATCAACGACGCAATAGATAAACTCAGCAGTGAAAATGAATGAATTACATCTGCTCACAATGACATGAATAATCTCTGGAACATTGTGTTGTGAGGAATAGCGAGTTGCCGAGTAATATCTACAGTATGACTTTGTGTGAAGTTCAAAAACATGCAAAGCAAGTTCATATATCATTTAGGAAATCAGATACATGTGGCAAAACTAAAAATGATAATAGACATAAATGCAGGATAGTGGTTACCTCTGATGGAGAGAAAGGAAGATGGGGTTGAGGAAAGGCACAAAAGGGACTTGAAAGATAACAAAAATGTTGAGCTTTTCCCCCATTAATCTTGGTGGTAAGTTGAGGGTGTTTGGTTTTGGTGATGAATGTGCTTCTTTTTAGTTCATAAATATTTTTGTATCTAGTTAATATCCATGTCTGAGAAAAGTATCTTTGTTTACCTGGGGACATTGGCCACACCAGATTGTCTATGCAAACATGAATTCATGGTGAGGGCTTTGGGCCACATGGTATCAAGCTCAGTCTCCGCAGGTGCTGGAAGCTCAGGTCAGCCACTCAGGCTGTCAACCATATCTCTGTGACCAAATCCCGATAAAAACTCTGGGCACCAAGGCTCGGGTGAGCTAGGCTGGTTGGCAATGCTCCATGTGTATTGTCATGAGCTTGTTTTTGGAAGAAATGAGGACTGCCCCAATGCCACTTGGAGAGGACAACTCGAATATCCTGCCCCATGCACACATTCCCATAGGTGATTTCAATCTGTATTCTTCCAATGCAATAAACTGTAACCATGAACACAATAGCTTTCAGTGAGTTCTGTCAGTCCCTCTAGCAAATTATTGAACCTGGAAGTAGTCTTGGGACCCCTGAACTTGCAGTTAACTTTAAAAGTGAGGGTGGGCCCAGCATGCGTGGCTCAGTGGTTGAGCATCGACCTATGAACCAGGAGGTCACTGTTCAATTCCTGGTCAGGGCACATGCCTGGGTTGCAAGCTCTATCCCCTGTGTGTGGCATGCAGGAGGCAGCCAATCAATGATTCTCTCTCATCATTGATGTGTCTATCTCTCTTTCTCCCTTTTTTTCTCTCTGAAATAAAAAAAAAAATAGAATTGAGGGTGGTCTTAGGAAGTCCTGAACTTTGCAATATTATCCTACATAATAAAAGCCTAGGTGGCATCGCAGGACACCCTCGCGCGACGTTGTCACAAGATGGCTGCCACAAGATGGCCAGCAGGGGAGGGCAGTTGTGGTCAATCGGGCTGGCAGGGGAGTGGTTAGGGGGAGATCAGGCTGGTAGGCAGAAGCAGTTGGGGCAATCAGGCAGGCAGGCTAGCGGTTAGGAGCCAGCAGTCCTGGATTGTGAGAGGGATGTCCCAGATTGGAGTGGGTGCAGGCTGAGTTGAGGGACAACCCCCCTCCCCCGCCCCGCCTCCTGTGCACAAATTTCATGGACCAGGCCTCTAGTAAACTATAATAGCCAAAAGAATGAGTAAAACTTTGGAACCACTTCAATGTCTACCAATAAAAACTAGTTTAATGAATTCTGGTATATCCACATCTTAGAATATTATTGTTATTAAAATGCTATAAAAATGTTTAGGCAATGTCCTGAGTGATCCCGTGGATCTATCTCTTGCTTCAACCGTGTTTGGACAAAACAGACCCAGGTACTCCCCTTCTTCCAGCCTCTGACCACTCTCCAACCTCTTTCCCAGTCACCAACTTTGGAACCACCTCGGCCATCCTCAGCCTCTGAGACCAGCCCACACAATTTTTTAATCTTAACTCCTTATTGCCGAGCAACCATGAGCTCCCAAATTCATCAGAATTACTCCACCGAGGTGGAGGATGCTGTCAACTGCCTGGCCAACCTGCACCTGTGGGCCTCCTACACCCACCTTTCTCTGGGCTTCTATTTCAACCACATGGATGTGGCTCTGGAGGGCTTGGGCCACGTCTTCCACAAGTTGGCAGAGAAGAAGCGTGAAGGCACTGAGGGTCTCTTAAAGATGCAAAACCAGCGTGGTGGCCACACTCTCTTCCAGGACGAGCTGAAGCCTTCCCAAGATGAGTGGGTAAAACTCAGGACCATGGAAGCTGCCATGGCCCTGGAGAAGAACCGGAACCAGGCCCTTTTGGAGCTGCATGACCTGGGTTCTACTTGCACAGACCCTCATCTCTGAGACTTCTTGTAGAGCCATTTCCTGGATGAGGAGGTGAAACTCATCAAGAACATGGGCAACATCTGACTCACATCCGCAGGCTGGCTGGCCCCTAGGCTGGGCTAAGCAAGCACCTCTTTGAAAGCCTCCCCATCAAGCAGGACTAGGAGCCTTTGGAGCCCACAGTCCTCTGAAGGGCCCCTCTGCTTCCCTGTGTCTGGCTTTTGCCTGAGCCTCTTCCTAAAACCACTAGCCATCTTTTGAACCACCCTCGAGCTCTCTCCCGTGCATTGGACCAAATGGAAACAATAAAGCTTTTTGTAGGGAAAAAAAGTGCTTAAGTGATATATTAAGAAACAAGTACTAAGATAATAAGATTTATTTTTAGTAAAGTGTGTGTGTGCGTGTGTGTGTGTGTGTGTGTGTGTGTGTGTGTGTGTGATTCTGTGAGGGATGAATCAGACACAGATTCTGCCTTAAATAGAGTCCAATAACAGTTTTGTTTTTAAAACTGTTCATCCAAAATCTTCTCCTTAGTTGCCCATGTCTGAGTGGCACCCCTTCTTTTGAGAACATCTCTCCCTCTTACAGAAGCCATGTGGTTCCAGCCATGTGGTTCCTCATGGCCTATCCCCCTGCCCTCAGCCAATTAGTCTGGAATGGCTACCTCATCTAAGTTGGGTCTGTCATGTACCCTCCCCAACTAGCCACAGTTGACAAGTTGAGGAATGGGTCAGTAAAAGTTCTATCATAGAATTTTTTTTATAACTAAAGGCAGAAAAAAAACAGTTTGAAACTTAGAAGCTGCCAGTGACAGTAAAGCTCGGTACACAAATTAGCAATGAGAGAAAATACAACCAATACTTCAAAGACACATACTGGAGAATGTCAGTGTCATGGTCATATTTGAGACTGAATCCAATTTTCCATGAAACCCAACTGCATTCCCTCCTTTTTGCCATTTGGTTATACAGCCCTTCAATTTTCGTATCTACCCCAGTATCTTTCAAATAACTCTCCTTTTTGCTTAATGTTTTTGAAATGGATGCCCTCTTTATTTATATACTAGAGGCCCGGTGCACAAAAATTTGTGCATTCGGGGGGGCGAGGGGGTCCCTCAGCCCATCCTGTGCCCTCTCGCAGTCTGGGACCCCTCAGGAGATAATGACCTGCTGGCTTAGTCCTGCTCCTGGGTGGCAGAGGGCAGGCCCAATCCCTAGGTGCAGCCCCTGGTCGGGCTCAGAGCAGGGCTGATTGGGGAGTTGGGGCGCTGCCCCCTGTCATGCACAGAGCAGGGCGGATCGGGAGGTTGCGATGCCACCCCTAGTCACGCTCAGGGTAGGGCCGATTGGGGGGTTGGGGCACCGCCCTCTGTCACACTCAAGGCAGGGTCGATAGGGAAGTTGCGGCGCCACCCCCTGCCATGCACAGAGCAGGGCCGATGAGGGGGTTGGGGCGCTGCCCCCTGCCATGCACAGAGCAGGGCCGATCAGGGGGTTGGGGCGCTGCCCCCTGTCACACACAAAGCAGGGCCGATCAGGGGGTTGGGGCGCTGCCCCCTGTCACACACAGAGCAGGGACCATCAGGGGGGTTGGGGCTCCGTACTCTGTCACACACAGAGCAGGGACCATTAGGGGGGTTGGGGCTCTGTACTCTGTCACACACAGAGCAGGGCCCATCAGGGGTTTGAGGAGCTCCCCCTTATCATGCACAGAGCAGGGTCAATCAGGGGTTTTGGGAGCTCCCCCCTGTCATGCACAGAGCAGGGCCGATCAGGGGGTTGGGGAGCTGCCCCCTGTCACACACAGAGCAGGACCAATCAGGGGGTTGAGGAGCTCCCCCCTGTCATGCACAGAGTAGGGCCAATAGGGGAGCTGGGGCACCGCCCCCTGTCACATACAGAGCAGGACCCGTGGGGGGGGGTAGTTGAGGTGCCACACACTGTCACACTCAGGGCAGGGCCGATGGGGAGGTATGGCTCTACCCCGTCTCACATAGAGCAGGGCCCGTGGGGGGGTTGGGGCGCCGCCACTGTCACACACAGAGCCGCAGGGCAATCAGGGGGTTTGGGTGCTGCCCCCTGTCACGCTGATCCCGGTGCCGGGAGGCCTCGCAGCTCCGCTGATCCCGCCTGGCAGGGTCACAGATCCAGGTCCCAGACCGCAGACAGCCTTGCCTGCTGCCGCCTGCCTTTGGTATGCAAATTAGCCGCCATCTTGTTGCTTCAGGGTGGGGGTCCCCACTGGGGTGCCTGGCCAGTCTGGGTGAGGGGCTGAGGGCTGTTTTCAGGCTGGCGGGCAACTGAAGCTCCAAACCTCTCCTTTTTTTCTTTTTTTTTATTCTGGCATT
Source organism: Myotis yumanensis (assembly GCF_028538775.1). Classification (NCBI taxonomy): domain Eukaryota; kingdom Metazoa; phylum Chordata; class Mammalia; order Chiroptera; family Vespertilionidae; genus Myotis; species Myotis yumanensis. The sequence continues at coordinate 124,629,012 of NW_027223754.1, read as the reverse complement.
TATTTACCTTCTATGGCTGTCACTGGAGCTGAGAGCCGGCTTTCTCTCTGAGGCTCCACTGAAAGCAGGTTTCTGGCCTTTGTTTTCTGTATTCGAAACAATGTTGCAACTCCAGCTCTGAGATCCCGGCTGACTGACAGGAGGTTTCTGGAGTTTTGTTTATCTTCTATAAATGTTACTATGTTTCCAACTGAAGCTCAGAGGCCGGCGGGGAACGTTGGAGTCCACAGCAAGCAAGCCTCCTGTTAGCTTCCAGCTGCCTGGCTGCCGGCCGCCATCTTGGCTGACAGTTAATTTGCATAAGGATATGCTGATTAGCCAATGGGAAGGGTAGCGGTCGTACGCCAATTACCATGTTTCTCTTTTATTAGTGTAGATATTTCAGAGAGGAAGGGAGAGGGAGAGATAGAAACATCAATGATGAGAATCATTGATTGGCTGCCTCCTGCATGCCTCACACTGGGGATAGAGCCTGCAACCCAGGCATACACCCTTTGACCGGAATCGAACCTGGACCCTTCAGTTCTCATGCCTATGCTTTATCCACTGAGCCAAACCTGCTAGGGAATAGACTTCCTCTTAATATCTCTCCAATCCAGGCACTTCAACCACTTCTCTCCATCTCAACTGTCATTGCCTTAGTTTAGATCAGTAATTTTCAACCTTTTTCACTCATGGCACACATAAGCTAATTACTAAAATTCTTCAGCACATGAAAATATAATTTTTTGCTGATCTGACAAAAAAGGCATAATATTGATTCATTCACACCAAACGGCTATTGTTGTGTTGGCTGTTGTCATCTTTAAAATTTGACAACCTAAAGGAAAAGAGGTTAGTGCCTCTGACTAAATAGTCAGGTATTGCATCTTTTAAAAATTCTTGTGGCACACTAGTTAAAAATCACTGGTTTAGATCACCATCCTTCCTATTCCCCTTTGCCCCCTTTTTATTGCATCAGCCTCCTATTTCTCTATTCATTAAGTCACTTATTCAATAAATATGTATTAAGTATCCAGTATATACCAACACTTTTTAGATGCTGAAGAGATAAGCATCTTTGTGAAGAACACAAAGCCCCTACTTTCATAAAGACCTTATTGTTGTTGAGGGATAAAGTTAATAGACAAATAAATACATAATATGATGTCTCATAGTGATAAGTGCTATGAAGAATCTATGATACAGTATTGCAGTACATTCCCCGAGGGGTTCCAGACTGTGAGAGGGTGCAGGCCAGGCTGAGGGACTCCCCCCACCCCCAGTGCATGAATGTCATGCACCGGGCCTCTAGTAGACAAATAAATGCATAATATGATGTCTCATAGTGACAAGTGCTATGAAGAATCTATGATCCAGTGTTGCAGGATGGTCCCTAATCATGCCTTCTTGGGTATTCCCCTCTGACAATGACTCTGGTTCCACAATAACATTTTAGCTGATGTGACATTACCAAATGTGGTACAAGCAGGAGCTTGAAAAGTGCTTGTGTATTGAACTTGCTTTCTCTCATTTCTGAGAGCTGTGCAAGCCATTTTGGCTGACCCAATGATGATCCCATACACATTAAAGGGCCATCTAGACCATCCAGCCACAGCCTAGCCAGCCCAAGCCAGAACTGCTCAGCCAATCCTCAGAATGGTAAAAAAATAATAAATGTTTGTTGTTTTAAGCCACTAGGTTTAGTGTGTGTGTGTGTGTGTGTGTACATATGGATTTCAAAGAGGAAGGGAGAAGGAGGGAAAGATAGAAACATCAATATTAAGAGAGAATCATTGATCGGCTGCCTCCTGCAGGCCCCACACTGAGGATTGAGCCTGCAACCCGGGCATGTGTCTTGACTGGGAATAGAACCGAGACCTCCTGGTTCATAGCTAGTTGTTCAACCACTGAGCCATGTCGGCTGGCCTAGGAAAATCACATTTCTGCACTTTAAGCATTAGTACTCCTGACAGAGACACAAACCAACTAGAACCTCAGAGGCACTGAATCCAATCTGTGGTGACACAAAGGACAGTCACACTGCCTCTGCTTCAGAAATAATTCTGGGACTTAGAGAATAAGAATACTCAGAACTTTCAGGGACTTCCAAATTCCTTCGTAGTGTTTGTCCCTTCAGAGTAAGAAAGAAAGATCCATTAATAATGAAAGCGAACACTTATATAACCCTTACTATGTGCTAGGCTCTGTTCTTAATTATACGTATTAATATATATTTATATTTATGTTATATAAATACATGTGTGTTTTTTTTTGGTTGTTAATCCTCACCCAAGGATATTTTTCCCATTGCTTTTTAGAGAGAATGGAAAGGAGGGAGAGAGGGGGAGGGAGGGAGTGAGAGAGAAACATTGATGTGAGAGAGACACATTGATTGGTTGCCTCTTGCACATGCCCTGACCAGGGCTGGGGATTGAACCTGCAACCCAGGTACCTGCCATTGACTAGGAATTGAACCCACAACCCCTCAGTGAGCAGGCTGATGTTCTAACCACTGAGAAACATCAGCCAGAGTTATATTATATATTTGACATATATGAAATAATAAATACATATATCAAATCTATAAAAGTTTAAGAAAACTCTACAGAAACTTTACATGGTTTCAAAAATCCCCAAATTGTTGGAATAAGTCATTTCTGCAAGAAGCCCTGATTTTCTTTTATTGGAAAACTAGAGGCCTGGTGCATGAAATTTGTACATGGGTAGGGTCCCTAGGCCTGGCCAGTGATCAGGGCCAATCTGTGGGGTGACCAGCGGGGAGATCGGGGGGCCAACCACTGGCACCCACCTTGGCTGACCAGGGGCCTGCAGGCTGGGGGCAGCTCCTGCATTGAGTGTCTGCCCCCTGGTGGTCAGTACACGTCATAGTGACCGGTCATTCCGCCATTCGGTCAATTTGCATATTAGGCTTTTATTTTATAGGATGGCATTTCAGAACCACAGTCTGTTTCAAGGTTGCTCTATGCTATTGGATGGATTATTCAATATTTCTGGGCTTTTTCAGTGGATAGAACCAGGAAATATATTTTTTTTTTTTTATTGATTTTTTACAGAGAGGAAGGGAGAGAGATAGAGAGTTAGAAACATCGATGAGAGAGAAACATCGACCAGCTGCCTCCTGCACATCTCCTACTGGGGATGTGCCCGCAACCCAGGTACATGCCCTTGACCGGAATCGAACCTGGGACCTTTCAGTCCGCAGGCCGACGCTCTATCCACTGAGCCAAACCGGTTTCGGCTAGGAAATATATTTTTAAAGATAAAATGTTTCATGGGTTCACAGTGATATTTCTACTTCTAATTCAGGACTACAGGGTTATTCCTTAACGTATTTTATGTTACTTCTGAATCTCCTTCTTCCATGCCAAGAATTCTGGTTCCCAAAGACATGAGCAATGACAGAATATCCCAGGATAGCTCAGTTACTGAATCCCACGTTGAACACAGAAGGGTTTCAAAGAAATAATATGCAGAATAACTATCAGAAACTATGATTATTAAAACCAATTTTAAAACATTTTGCATACTTATCCTCATTCTCACCTCATTTTTTTAAGTTGTACTCATACACATTATCAAGGGATGTAATCATCACATACCATATTTTCTTGCTTAGTTTTCATTTACAAGTAACTACATACTTAATGCTCATATCATTTCTTATATCAAAGTCTCTGTAGTTATTTTGGTTGTATGAAGCTTATTCTTTAATGTATTCCCGAAGGTCTCATCGGAACAATATCCTAAGTTCCTGCATGTTCATAACACTTTGCCTGTGTCCTTTATGCTTGAAAGTCATGTTTTCTTTTCTTGAGTATGCTAAATATACTATTCCATTTTCTTCTAACAAAATGTCACAGTTTAATGATAACCTTTCTTTCCTTGTAAGCCATATATTCTTTTTGTTTAGATGCCTAAATAATTTCTTTCTTTTTCATTAAAGGGAAGAAATTTTACTAGACTATGTCTTGGTATTGGTCATACAGTTCAATATTCTCATACGCATAGTGTGTTATTTTAATATGTACTTTCAAATCTGTTTTATTTCAGACATTTTTTCTTGAATTTTGTATTGTTTAAATCTCTTGCTTTTGTTTTCTTATTCAATAACTTCTGTTCACCATATGTTGGATTTTCTTTGCCTATACTCATTCAATAGTTGTATTGGTTCTCAAATCCTTATCTCTTTTTAAATTTATTTTTTATTAAAATGTTTCTTTATTTTAACCTTCTATTTGTCTTGAGGCATTATCTGTGCATTTATTCTCTGAGTCCTTTGTAGTTTAGTCTTTGTTTTTTAAATTTCTATATTTTTCTTGATTTCTGTCACTTCTAAGTTTTTCTATTTCTCATTAATTTATTATTTCATGTTTTATATAATTTTCTTAATGTCTTTTAGTTCATTTTGAAATAGTACATTATATTTTGCTTTTCCTTTTTTTAAAAATATATTTTATTGATTTTTTACAGAGAGGAAGGGAGAGAGATAGAGAGTTAGAAACATCAATGAGAGAGAAACATCGATCAGCTGCCTCCTGCACATCTCCTACTGGGGATGTGCCTGCAATCCAGGTACATGCCCCTGACCGGAGTCGAACCCGGGACCCCTCAGTCCGCAGGCCGACGCTCTGTCCACTGAGCCAAACCGGTTTGGGCTGCTTTTCCTTTTTTAAAGCAAATCTTTCTGGTTGCTTTTATTATCTGTAGGTATATTATTCTGCTCCATATTCTCATTTTTTCTTATAATAACTTTGTATGATTGACCTCAATACTTTTCTGTTGATTATTTTTGTATAAAGGTATTGTTCTTGAACTTTTGGAAGGAGGCTTTGTCCATGACAAGTTTTCTAACTTCACAAAGTTACCTATTCCTCTGTGTTTCATGTAGTGTAAAAAATATAGCAGCTTGCTTTGTAAGATTTCCTGGCTGTGTTCCCTGTATCCACTTTTATCTGGACCTTCTTTCCTTCATCTCCACAGTGCCCATTCAGCTCAATTTTAATTTCATTCCCATCAGTATCCTCAGGGAAGGGCCCTGTCCTGAAAGGGGGCCTTTGCTGGTGAATTTTGAGAGTTCACAGGGACTAAGCTTCCTCAGAACTTTCAGACCCTACTGCAGGCCCCTTGCATTCACTTGCTCATTGGAGTAGGCTAAACAATTTTAGCCATTCTAAAATTAGCCTGCTGAACTTTCCCAGAAATACCTGTTGGATACTGTAGGGGTTTCTGTTCTCAGACTAGTTAGGTGACCCGCCGCTCTCCTCTGCTTTCTGCTGCACAAATGCTGATACCACGTAGGTCTTGTGACCATCAATAATTCGTCCTTACCAGCTTGTATTTCAGAGTTCATGGGATACCTTCTCACCTGGTTTTGTTGGAAATGTCTGTGTATTTTGATTTTGCTATTTAATTGTTCTGTCCATTTTTATGTGGAGATTAGGCAAGTTCCAAACTCTATTCTGCCACTGCCATTTCCAATTTCCCAAATCCCTGTGATCATTCTAGGGCCCATACTGAAGGGGCAGACTACACAGGAGAATCTCTTCTTGTGGTAAAAGGAGACATGCAAGAGAACAAACCTGAAACCAGAGGATGCTTACAACCTTGCTTGCAGCACACACTTATTTTTTTTTAATTTAAATTCTTTATTGTTTAAAATATTACATAAGTCTCATTTTTTCCCTATTGACCTCTTCCTGGCTGCCCCCACATCCCAGCACATGCCCACCACCCGCCCCCACCCCCGCCCCACGTCTGTGTCCATTGGCTTTGCTCATATGCATGCATACAAGTCCTTTGGTTGATCTCTTACCCTCTCACCCCCTGCCACCCTCATAGGTTGGACAATCTGTTTGATGCTTCTATGACTCTGGTTCTATTTTGGTTTCTCAGTTTATGTTGTTTATTATATTCCACAAATGAGTAAGATCATGTGATATTTATCTTTCTCTAACTGGCTTATTTTGCTTAGCATAATGATCTCCAGTTCCATCCATGCTGTTGCAAATGGTAAGAATTCCTTCTTTTTTACAGCAGCATAGTATTCCATTGTGTAGATGTACCACAGTTTTCTAATCCATTCATCTACTGATGGGCACTTAGGCTGTTTCCAAATCTTAGCTATTGTAAATTGTGCTGCTATGAACATAGGGGTGCATACATCCTTTCTGATTGGTGTCTCTGTTTTCTTGGGATATAGTCCTGATTACTGGGTCAAATGGGAGTTTACTTTTTTGAGGAATCTTTATACTATTTTCCACAGTGGCTGCACCAGTCTGCATTCCCACCAGAAATGCAAGAAGGTTCCTTTTTCTCCGCATCCTCTCCAGCACTTGTTGTTTGTTGATTTGTTGATGATAGCCATTCTGACAGGTGTGAGATGGTTCCTCATTGTTTTGATTTGCATCTCTCAGATGATTAGTGACATTGAGCATGTTTTCATATGTCTTTTGGCCTTCTGTATGTCTTCTTTCGAAAAGTACTATTTAATTCCTTTGCCCATATTTTTTTTCTCCAAATATATGTATTTATTGATTCAGAGAGGAAGAGGGACAGAGAGAGAAGCACCAGTGATGAGAATCATTGATCGGCTTCCTTCCCCACGCCCCCTACTTGAAATGGAGCCTGCAGCCCAGGCCTGTGTCCTGACCTGGAATTGCACTGTGACCTTCTAATTCATAGGTCAATGCTCAACCACTGAGTCTCGCTCATCAGGGTCACCCCAATTTTTTAAAAATATATATTTTATTGATTTTTTTACAGAGAGGAAGGGAGAGGGATAGAGAGTTAGAAACATCGATGAGAGAGAAACATCGACCAGCTGCCTCCTGCATACTCCCCACGGGGGATGTGCCCGCAACCAAGGTACATGCCCCTGACCGGAATCGAACCCCGGACCCTTCAGTCCACAGGCAGATGCTCTATCCACGGAGCCAAACCGTTTAGCGCGGGTCACCTCAATTTTTAAAAGTGTTATTTTTAAAGCAAAGGCTGCACAGGTGCCGTTTGAATGAGCACAGGTTGTGACTTAGCGGAGTTTTAGGAGGTTAGTGTTCTTTTTAGTCTTGTCAGGACGCAGCCTTTGGTAAGTTTTCTGTGTTGACAGCATGCGTGTTTGTGTGTGGTGAGCGCTGAACTGGAGTTGTGGCCACGAAGGTGCGTTTGCTCCCCTGCTGAGCTCCCTGCTGCTTGAGGTCTTCAGTCTGTTCCGGCTTCAAGGTCTGTGCTGCTGTCCTTGCTGGGCGATGAGAAGGTCCCGTGTGATGTGCCGCCATGAAAGCCAGAGTCCCTTCCAGGTCATTCCAGCCCCGGGAATGGGAGTGTGGGGTGTTAGGAAGCAGGTGGGGTGCAGCCCTAGGAGCAGTGCAGTCTGAGGAGGCTCCCCAGGCTGAGGATGTGGCCCTGGAGGGACAGGTGAGGGAGCGCCTGGCCCCTCACACGTTCCTTTACCTACAGTCACGCCCCTGCCGGGGACAGGAAGGGGCTGGGAACTCCCGTTCTTCTGGGGTCTGTGCTCCCCTTTCTGTTCTGCGTTCCCGCTGCTTCAAACCAAGGGAGGAAATCTGCTCTTTCTTTTGTCTACCTTATGTTTTTATCTCGTTTGGACTTCTTCAAGCAATTTACATCTCCTGTCTCATTCTTTCTTCCATGCCATCGTGAAATTGCACAACGAACTCTCCACCGGAAGGACCTTCCCCGGGGATGGCAGTACTGGGCCCACGCATGCGCCCAGAGCCTCTCCTCGCCGCAGACATGCTGGTCAATGACTGAGCCTGCCACGCCCAGCTGAGCCCCCCACTCTGAGGGCTGGCACAGACCACGTATCACTTTGCCGTCTCCGTGAGTCTCTGAAATCCTTGAATAGACAGGTTAGAATTAGTAAAACGTGGTTCCACCGTCTTGAAGTTTTGCATTGGCACCTCCATGGAAACCTTTCTTCCTAAGCTCTGGGTGGGTCCCTTAAGGGACCGACCCAGCTGAGCCAGCGGTGGCCTTTGCCCATATTTTGATTGGTTTGTTTATCTTCCTTTTGTTAAGTTGTATGAGTTCCCTATAAATGTTGGAGATTAAACCCTTATTGGAGATAACATTGGCAAATATGTTCTCCCATGCAGTGGGCTTTCTTGTTGTTTGGTTGATGGTTTCCTTTGCTGTGCAGAAGCTTTTTATTTTTATGTAATTCCATTTGTTTATTTTCTCCTTAGTCTCCATTGCCCTAGGAGCTGTATCAGTAAAGATATTGCGATGACAAATGTCTGCTATTTTGCTGCCTATGGATTCTTCTAGGCTTTTTATGGTTTCCCGTCTTATGTTTAAGTCCTTTATCCATTTTTAGCTTATTTTTGTGTATGGTGTAAGTTGGTGGTCTAGTTTCATTTTTTTGAATGTATCTGTCCAGTTTTCCCAACACCTTTTATTGAAGAGACTGTCTTGACTCCTTTGTATGCTCTTGCCTCCTTTGTCAAATATTAATTGAGCATAATGGCTTGGGTGGATTTCTGGGTTCTCTGTTCTGTTCCATTGGTCTATATGTCTGTTCTGGTCCCAGTACCAGGCAGTTTTGAGAACAATGGCTTTGTAGTATAGCTTGATATCTGGTATTGTGATCCCTCCAACATTGTTCTTCTTTCTCAAGAATGCTGTACCTATTCAGGGTCTTTTTTTATTCCAGATGAATTTTTGGAGAGTTTGTTCTAGGTCTTTGAAGTATGCCATTGGTATTTTAATGGGGATTGCATTGAATCCATAGATTTCTTTGGGTAGTATGGACATTTTAATGATGTTGATTCTACCAATCCATGAACATGGTATGTTCTTCTATTTGTTTATGTCTTCCTCTATCATTTTTTTCAGCATCCTATAATTTTTTGAGTACAGGTCCTTTTTCTATTTGGTTAAATCTATTCCTAGTCATCTTAATATTTTTGTTGCAATGGTGAATGGGATTATCTTTAGTTTCTCTTTCTGAGAGTTCATTATTAGTGTATAAAAAAAGCCATAGATTTCTGGGAGTTAATTTTGTATCCTGCTACATTGCTGAATTCATTTATTAGTTCTAGTAGTTTTTCGATGGAGTCTTTAGGGTTTTCTATGTACAATATTATGTCATCTGCAAATAATGACAGTTTTACTTCTTATTTTCCAATTGAGATGCCTTTTATTTCTTCTTGTCTAATCGCTATGGCTAGCACTTCCAGTACTATGTCAAACAGGAGTGGTGAAAGTGGGCATCCTTGTCTTGTTCCTGTTCTTAGGGGAAATGGTTTTAGTTTTTGCCCATTGAGTATGATGTTGGCTGTAGGTTCGTCATATAAGGCTTTTATTATGTTGAGGCATGATCCCTCTATTCACAATTTGCTGAGAGTTCTTATCAGGAAAGGGTGTTGAATTTTGTCAAATGCCTTTTCTGCATCAATTGATATGATTTTGTTTTTTTTTAACATATTATTTTTTTTTATATTTTATTGATTTTTTACAGAGAGGAAGGGAGAGGGATAGAGAGTTAGAAACATCGATGAGAGAGAAACATTGATCAGCTGCCTCCTGCACACCCCCTCCTGGGGATGTGCCCTCAACCAAGGTACATGCCCTTGACCGGAATCTAACCTGGGACCCTTGAGTCTGCAGGCCGATGCTCTATCCACTGAGCCAAACCTGTTAGGGCTGATTATGTGTTTTTTGTTTCTCAATTTGTTTATGTGATGTATCACATTTATTGATTTGTAGATATTGTACCAGCCTTGCATCCCTGGAATAAATCCCACTTGGTCATGCTGTATGATCTTTCTAATGTAATGCTGAATCCAATTTGATAGAATTTTGTTGAGGATTTTAGCACCCAATATCCCAAATACATAAAAAAATATATTCATTAGGGATATTGGCCTGTAATTCTCTTTCTTTATAGTGTCATTATCTGGTTTGGGGATTAGGTTAATGCTGGCTTCATAAAAAGACCTTGGAAGTGTGCCTTCCTCTTGAATTTTTTGGAATAGTCTGAGAAGGATAGGTTTTCGTTCTTCCTAGAATGTTTGGTAAAACTCCCCTGTGAAGCTGTCTGGTCCTGGGCTTTTGTTTGCTGGAATCTTTTTGATGACTGCTTCAATGTCCTCCTTAGTTATCGACCTGTTGAATTTTGGAAGATCATATTTTACTAGGAATATGTCCATTTTTTCTAGGTTGCTTAGTTTGTTGGAGTAGAGTTGTTCATAGTATTTTTTTTTTACAATCTTTTGTATTTCTCTGGGGTCTGTTGTTATTTCTCTTCTTTCATTTCTGATTTTGTTTATTTGGGTCCTCTCTCTTTGTTTCTTGGTGAGCCTGGCTAGAGGTTCATCAACCTTGTTTATCCTTTCAAAGAACCAGCTCTTAGTTTCATTGATCTTTTGTATTGTTTTTTTTTTTTTTTTTGGTCTCTATTTAACTTTTTCTGCTCTAATCTTTGTTATCTCCTCCCTTCTGCTCAATCTGGGATTTTTTGTGCTCTCTTTCTAATTCTTTAAGTTATAGAACTCGATAATTTATTACCAGTTTTTCTTGTTTTTTGAGGTAGGCCTGTAATGCTATGAACTTCCCTCTCAGGACTACTTTCACTGTATCCCATAGGTTTTGGATTGTTGTGTTTTCATTGTCATTTGTTTCCAGGATGTTTTAAATTTCTTCTTTGATCTCTTTGGTAATCCAATCATTGTTTAATAGCATGCTAATCAGCCTGCAAGTGTTTGAAATTTTTGATTGTTTTTATTGTAGTTGATATCTAATATTATGCCATTGTGATCTGAGAAGATGCTTGATATGATTTCAATCTTCTTGAATTTGGAGAGACTTTGCCTGTGACCCAATATATGGTCTATCTTTGAAAATGTTCCATGTTCACTTGAGAAGAATGTATATTCTGTACCTTTGGGGTGAAATGTTCTGAAGATGTCAATTAAGTCCATTTGATTTAGTGAGTCATTTAGGATTGCTGCTTCTTTGCTGATTTTTTGTCTAGAGCATTTATCCAGTGATATCAGTGGGGTCCGCTACTATGATCGTATTGCTGTTGATCTCTCCCTTGATATCTTCCAGAAGTTTTTTTTTTATGTATTTGGGTGCTCCTGCACTGGGTACATATATGTTTACCAGGGTTATATCCTGTTGTTGTATCGACCCTTTAGTATCATGAAGTGGCCTTCCTTATCTCTTGTTATGGCCTTCACTCTGAGGTCTATTTTGTCAGATATAAGTATTGCTACCCCAGCTTTTTTTTTCATTTCCATTTGTTGGAAAGATACTTTTCCATCTCTTCACTTTCAGTCTGTGTGAGTCTCTTGTTCTGAGGTGGATCTCTTGTAGACAGCATATATATGGGTATATTTTCTTATTCATTCCGCCACTCAATGTCTTTTGATTGGAGCATTTTGGTCATTGTCATTTAAAGTTATTATTGATAGGTACTTGTTTGTAGCCATTTTTATTTTTTGTGTCTATGTTTTTTTCTTCCCTTTCTATTTCTTCTTTTTACAACAGTCCCTTTAGCATTTCTTGCATTGCTGGCTTAGTAGTGATAAACTTTCTTAGGCTTTTTTTTTGTTTGTGAAGCTCCTGATTTCCCCTTCCATTTTGAATGATAGCCTTGCTGGATAGAGTATTCTTGGATTCAGTCCCTTGCTTTGCATTACTTTGTATATTTCTTTTCCATTCCTTTCTGGTCTGATGTGTTTCCATTGATAAATCATTTGATAATCTAATGGGAGATCCCTTTTGGTAATTTTTATTTCTCACAGAATCTTTAAGATTCTCTCTTTGTCGTTAATGTTTGCCATTGTAATTATGACATGTCTTGGTATGGGTCTTTTGGGGTTCATCTTGTTTGGGACTCTCTGTGCTTGTGTGACTTTTTCTTCCCCAAATCAGGGCAGTTTTCTGACATTATTTCTTCAAATAGGTTTTCTAACCCTTTCTTCTCTTCTTGTCGTTCTGTCACACCCATTATACATATGTTTCTTTGTTTCATGTTGTCCCAAAGCTCCCTCAGGCTCTCCTCCTGTCTTTTGATTATTTTTTTCCAATTGCAGTTTAAATTGGTTGTATTTTGCTTCCCTGTCTTCTAATTCGCTAATTCGGTCCTCTGCTTCTCCTAGTCTACTGTTGAAAGCTTCCATATTGTTTTTTTATTATAGCTATATCACTCTTTATTTCCTCCTAATTGTTACATAGGTTGTTGATTTTCTCATCCATTCGGTTTATGAACTGTATGACCCTTATTCTGAATTCGTTTTCTGACATGTTAATGCCTCTGTTTCATTTAGTTCCTTTTCTGGTGATTCCTTCTTTTCTTTCCTTTGGGGGTTGTTCTTCTGTCTCCCCATTTTTGATCTCACCAAAGGATCTAGGTGTCGAGTCACATGGGGCCTGTGGCTGCAGTGGTTGGGCTTGGTTGTGAGTCGCATGGGCAGCCACTGCTCCTCAGGTGGTCTTGCATGGTGTTTGCTCCTCAGGCAGTCGTGGTGTAGCCACTCCTTGCACGGTCGCGGGGTGGCAGCTGCTCAACAGGGTGGGTGCTCCTCAGGTGGTCATGGGTGGCAGCTGTTCTTGACGAGGCTGCTCCTCACACAGTCGCAGGGCTCCTGCTCCTCGTGCAGTCACGGGGCAGCTGCTTCTTTCATGGTCATGTGGCATCTGCTCCTTGTGTTGTAGCAGGTGGCAGCTGCTCCTGTGGGGGGTTGTGGGGTGGCCACTCTTCGGCTGTCGCAGGTGGCAGCTGCTTGCGTGGCTGCTGGAGTGGTCACGGTGCCCATGGCTGCTGCGTAAGGCTCAGCTGTTCGCACGCAGGGGTCATGGTGCCTGGGGCTAAAGCCTCTGGCTGGGGGGAGGGAGCACCCTCTGGAACTCACAGAAGCCCTCAGCTAGGAGGGTTAAAGTCCCAGTGTCTGTGGGTCAGCATCCAAGACAGCAGGTCTCTGGCCGAGTGGCTGTAGGATCCAGGTGGTGTCTGAGAGCACCCTGGGTGTAGGTGGGGCTGGGCTCCCAATCATAGCAGCTCTCCCCTTCAAGATGGTATGGCCTCTGTAGCAGAGCTGGCGCTCTGGGAGAGATTATAGCAGTAGCAGAGGCTACCCAGCTATGCGAGAACAGTTCACCAGCCTCTGAAGTTCCTGTCAGATCTAGCTGTCCCTCAGACACACACACACCACACATCCATACACTTCTCTTTTGCTCCCTCACTCATTCACACGCTCTTCCACACTGCCATCCTGCTGGCCGCCATCTTGGAATCTGCAGCCTGCACTTATTGATTAGCATTCTATTGGCCAAAAACAGCCACAAGGCCTAGCACAACAATAATATTCAAGAAAATAGACTCTGCTTCTTGGAGAAGGAATTACAAATCATGCAAAGAGCATGATGAGGAATTGGGAATAATGATGCAGTATTCCACACCAAACAACTGCATATGCCCCAAAGGCTTTTTCTAAATCTTGCTAAATTGCTTTCCAGAAATGATTTAATTCTCCTTGCATCTGTAGATATGAGAGTGCCCATCACACTAACATACTCATCATTAGTGAATATTTTTACATTGTTGTTTATTTAATAAGTAAAAAAACATGTACATGTGGTTTAATGATCAGATTGTACTTATCTTATTTTTGTGAGGTTTAATATTTTTTCATTAGTTTATTAGTTATTTCTCCCTTAATGGCTTGTCTACTCATGTCCTATATCCGTTTCTCTATGGCACATATTTTTCTTATTGATTTATAAGATCTAATTTATATTAAAGATTTTAATCTTTATCTTTAATATTTCTTACACATTTGTTCCTACTTGTCATTTCCCATTTTGTCAGTTATCTAATTCTGCATAATAAATTACCTTAAAACTTAGTGTTCTAAACCAAAAAAACATTTACTATTGCTTACAAATGTATGGGTCAGAAGGATGTATCTGATGACTTAAGCCAGGTATGGCTGGTACTGGCTTGCCTCATTCATGTGTCTGCTGTCAGCTGGTGGCAATGGTGAGGGAACACATGGTCTAGGATGGTCTCACTCACATGTGGGCTGTTGGCCTGCTGTCAGCTGGTGCAATGGGGACTAAAGGGCTATGTTACTACCATAACTTTTGATTATATTAATATTGCTTTGGTATACATTAAAATTTTAATATAGCCAGAGTTATCATTTCCCCTATGTTATTTCTTTATTGTTGTTATGCTTTTAAAGTTCTTCCTCAATCCCAAGGTCTGTTAATATTCACTTCAGTTTTCTTCTATATTTTTATTGTCCCATTTATTAGCCCTTAAATCTTTAATCCATTGGAAATTAATGGATGTGAAGTGAGAGTTTTAATGGCTGTTTTTTTTCTTTCTTTTTAAAAAATAAATCTTTATTGTTGAAAGTATTACATATGCCCCACTTTTTCTCCATTGACCCCTCCAGCCCGCCCCTACCCTCCACCCCAGGTCTTCAGCACCTTAGTGTCTGTGTCCCTGGGTTATGCATATACACATACAAGGTCTTTGGTTGATTACTTCCCACCCACCCACCCACCCTCTCCCACCTTCCCTCTGAGATTCTGCACTCTGTTCTATGCTTCCACGTCTCTGGATCCATTTTGTTCATCAGTTTATTTTGTTACTTAGATGCCACATATAAGTGAGATCATGTGATACTTATCTTTTTCTGACTGACTTACTTCACTTAGCATAATACATGTAGTAACCAATTAAACAAACACTATATATGGAATATTCTTTCCTTTTCCCATGGTTTGATGGGACCATTTTTTATCACAGAGTGCACTATGATATAGTTCTTGGGTCTATTTCTGGTCTCATTCCTTTGTTCCATTAGAGTGTCTGTCTACTGGCTCTTGCACTGCCCAAATATAATCAAGGGGTGAAGGGTACTCAGGGCTGGGGAGATAGTCTCATCACTATGTCTGCAATTGCCCTGCCAATGTGGCTCAGTGGTTGAGCATTGACCCATGCACCAGGAGGTCGCTGGTTTGATTGCCGGTCAGGGGATGTACAGGAGGCAGCCTATAGATGTTGATGTTTCTTTTTCATCAATGTTTCTATTTCTTTCCCTCTCCCCTCCTCTCTCTCTAAAATCAATAAAAACATATTATGTCTCAATATAAGTTCATACTGTAGAGCTCCTCTGAAGGCCAGGGCTCAAGATGAGGAGGGCTGAGGAGGGAGACACCATGAGAGGGGATCAATCCAGACTGCTCAGAGGGCAGAAGTATTTGAGCAGAGGGAGGGTGCTTAATAAGAAGAATAACCTCATCTAGCACTTGTGGTGAGAGCAGAAGAAAGAGCTATATTACAATCTTGAAAGAAGAGAAACCCTTGGCTTTCTGTACCATTTTCTGAGGGACCCACGATGCTTCTGCAAGACCGAGGTCCCAGAGAGCCGAGTGACTCTGGTGTGTGCGTGTGTGTGTGCAGGGGCTCATTGCAGTGGGAAACGGAGAGCTGCAATCTCTCAGCTGTGACAGAATATATATCTATTGATTTTCCTGTGAGTAACAGGTTTCCTGAAGACTGTCAATTCTCTGGGGGGATAAACGCAAAATGGATTCCCCCACCCCCAAATCTATCATCATGCTCTGTGGAGCCTCCCTTTCCCCTGGGTAGCAGGCTCCATTAGCTATCAATATATCCCAGCCTGATTCTATAACTTTTTTATCATTTTAGTTATCAAAACAGTTTCTCTCCAGTTACTAAGATTCAGCTTTGCTCAATTTAAAATTTCAGTCTTATATATGATTCAAAGATTTCCTTCTTGCCTCTCATGCAGACTAGACTCCTGGCTTGAGAAGATTTTGGGGGTGAGAAGGGACTCATGGTCTGTTTTCTCTCATGCCTCCATTCCTCTGGCTTTGGAGAAGAGGGAAAAAGGGAAAGGGTTATATTCCCTTTTGTGATTGTCTGTGGCAGGATTGTTGGTCCTCATGGCTGACCAAGTGGTCCTCAAGGTCCATGGCCAAGTGACTTCTGCTGGTTCCTTGAGAAATGAGCCCCCAGTTTACCCCCAGCTGGTGACCTTGCATAGCATTTCTCCAATGCATACTTGTTTTTGCCCAATGTGTGGCTCTCCTCTGGCCAGTCTACTGCCCCCAAACTCTAGGGCCTACAAGCAGGAAAAGGATCCATCCATATTAAACTGGGAGCTTTAGGGGATAATCCCACTCAAAACCTCACACCATCTTGTTTCACTTCCAACCTATAACAACTTCTTCCTGACCCCAGCACCAACTTCCTGCAGATCTCTTCCTGGTGATAGCTCTGGACTCTGTACATTAATCTGAGTTCTTGATGCTCCAAATGTCTCTAACATAGGAGTTATATTGCACTTATTTTGACTAATTTTATGACCTGTAAGTATTTGCCTCATTATATGATCTTAAGATTCAACAGACAGGTGGAGTCACTTTCCCAGGACCAGTCATCAAACAGCACATGCTCAGATTTGAATGTGAAGTGTCAGGGGCTAGGACCCAGGTTTTCTCCGTCAGGAGAGGATGGCTCAGACTTTCAGAAAGACAAGAGCCTGGAACCTGGGTTTTGGTGTCACAGATCTCAGTCTGAGTCCTGGGTGAACCACTACTTAGCTGGGTAATCTTGGACATCTTAACCCCTTTTTGTTTCAATTTCCTCAACTATAAAATAAAAACAATTATAGTCTTATCTTATAGGGTTATATTGCTTAAATGAGATCATGCAAAAAAAGTCCAGTGCTTGTTGCCAGAGTGCCCATTTATGGTAGTTATTACTTTTGTTTATTTTTATGTTGAGGTATAATTGATAAATAACGTTATATTAGTTATAGGAATACAACATAATGATTCAATATTTGCAGATGTTGTGAAATGATCACCAAAATAAGTCTAGTTAACCAGTGTCACCATAAAAAATTTATTTTTTACTTGTGATGATAATTTTTTAGATTTACTCTTAGCAATTTTCTTTTTTTTCTTACCACAATTTATTTATTTATTTATTTATTTATTTATTTATTTATTTTATTAATTAAGGTATTATAAATGTGTGGTTATCCCTCCATTGTCCCCCACCCCCCCGAACCCTGCCCACCCTCACCCTCTGTTTCTTTCTTTCTTTTTTATTGTATTTATTAGGTGGCATTGGTTAATAAAATGATATAGGTTTCATGTGTACAATACTATAATACATCATCTGTATATTGTATTGTGTGTTCACCACCCTAAGTCAAGTCTCCTTTCATCACCATTTCTTCCCCCTGTACCCTTTTCAACCTTCCCCCATCCCCTTTTCTCTCTGGTAATCACCATACTATTGTCTGTGTCTATGAGCAATTTTCAAATCTACAATACAGAGTTATTCATTATAGTCAAATGGTAGTTATTGTTGTTTTAAACAAGAGGATATCCTCAGGCAACCACTAAATTCAAGTATGTCCAACTGTGTGTGTGTGTGTGTGTGTGTGTGTGTTTTGTGTATGTACATCCGGCTGAGTGGCTGACTGACCAACCGGCCGGTACATATGATGCACACTGGCCATTTAAAAATAAACGTTGACTCACGCATGCATGATTCATATAAAGCTCTCGCTGGCACCAATCGCATGCATGTGTTTCGATCTGTCATTGTCGATTGTGAATTTGGTTTACACTTCTATTATAGAGAAATGGCAAACAGTGATATTAAAATATTTCTTCTAATTAATTTCCTTTCAATGTGCACGAATCCGTGCACTGGGCCACTAGTTTAAAAATAAATGTTGACTCATGCATGCGCAATACATATAAAGCTCTTGCTGGCACCAATCTAGACAGAGTAGGAATATTCCCACCTGAACCCGTTTTCAGACATGGTCAGTTATATGTTGCTTTCTCTCAAGTTCAAAGAGCATGTGATGTTAAAGTTAAAGTTGTAAATACTTCATCACAAGGGAATTAGTCAAGAACTCTGAAAGTGTTTTTACTCTTAATGTGGTATACAGGGAGATATTAGAATAAGTTTAATCAATTTATCAGTCATCGTTTTTATATCATGTTTTTGTTGCTTTTATATCATGTCTTTGTTGTTATATCATGTTGTTATTGTTTATTTATTAATCAATTTATATATTATTTTCATATACATTTTACTAATTTTATTTCATTTCTGACACTTCTATTAGAGAGAAAGGGTGAATAGCGATATTAAAATGTTTATTCTAATTAAATTCCTTTCAATGTGCATGAATCCATGCACCGGGCCACTAGTGTGTGTGTGTGTGTGTGTGTGTGTGTGTGTGTGTGTATTTCCAGCTACTATATACTAGAAAACTCTTAAAATATAATTTTTTCTCAATATTTAGACCTACTGCTTTATGCCAAATTGTGGTCATGAGTCAATTCACATTAAAGAACAAAGGTTACGAGACAATTGATCTGTTAAACAGTCATTCAGGGGATGGTCATTATTCCCACTCCATTCGATCTCAACCCATCCTTTGGGTTTCTTATTTTACACTTATTTCCAGATTAATAGGCCAATTAGAAACCTATTGACTAAGGCTGTGCTAAAGGCAATGACCCTTCGTACTACAAACTCAGTCTTTTAAAACCAAAGGAAAGGAGCATTGGCCTCCCATTCCTGGACAAGCTCTGCCCCCTAGTGCTCATCCATGCACCTGCCTGCCAGCAATTGAGAGTCTCCTTTGTTATGTTTCCTCCTGGGACTTGCACAGAAAAGGCCTGTCATGGCCACACCTGGTCTTTTCCAGCTTCAAATTCCCATCAGCCTGCTCTGTGCAGATAATCCACCAAAAGGCTCAGATGGGTTTCTGTCCCATATATTTGCAATGAGCTTAGCACATTAGTTTTATTCTGTGTTTAAAAGTGTTTCTCAGCAGATGGGTAAGAAAGTGAAGATGTCTGATCTCTCTGGACCCTCGAGGGAGTGGTGGTTGTGCCTGTAGTCAGGAAGGAGAGTGCTGGGTTGGCACGCCCCTTGCCTGCTCTGGACCTGGCTTTCTGGAGTATAAGTGAGAGGGAGCGGGCTCCACAAGCTTCACGGGGTGGGGGGCGGGGGCTGGAAGCAGGTGGTGACTGCACTGTAGTAAAAAGAACTGGGGGTAGGAGAGGGGAGAAGGCTTTCAGTTCGGCTCTAGCTGTAGGACCTTGGACTAGAAACTCACCCTTCTCAGCCCTGAGCTTCTCATCTTATAAAATGGAAACACTGGCCTTGCCTTGCCAAGCGCATTGTTTTCTTGAGAAGAGAAGGTGAGAGCGGGCAGGAAGGGCAACTCGGTGTTTCCCCGCGAACTCCAGCCCCTGCTGCACAGTCGGAGGGGACTGCTCGGGTGCAGACTCCTGGCTCTACCCCAGAAGATTGAATCAGACCCTGGGGGGCACAATGAGAAACCCCAAAGATGTCCATGTCCTAATCCCAGGATCTGAGTATGTTACCTAACATGGCAAAAGGGACTTTGCTGATGTGACTAAATGTAAGATCTTGGGATGGGGAGATTGTCCAGGATTGTTCGGAGGGGCCCGTGGACTCACCAGGGTCCCTAGAAGGGAAGGAGGTGGCCGCCCAGGCCCACCTGTGATGACAGAAGCCGAGAAGGGTGTGGGGCCCTGAGCCCAGCACGGGTTCGCCCTAGAGATGTCAGGAGCAACGCGGCTCCGCCCGCACCTTGCTTAGTCCTGGAAAACCCACGTTAGGACTTGTGACCTCCAGAGCTATAGATAACAAACTTGTGCTGTTTTAAGCCACTAAGTTTTTGGTAATTTGTTCCAGCAGCATTAGGACACTAATACAGGGCATTTTTTATGAACTCCTGGTGAGAGTATTGTGAAACGCTAAATTGAGAAGGCCGGAGGTGAAGCGGGAAGAGACTGAAAACCAGAGGTCGGGGTTCAGTCTGGCTGTGGCGTTGTTAGCTGAGTGACTTAGACCAAGTCACTCTACCTCATTGGGCCTCAGTTTCCCCACGGTGAAAGGAGGCCGTTTGAGTGGGGTGTTCTCACCTGGCTGCAGCATTCTGCTGAGAGAAAAGAGCAAAGCCTGAGAGAGTAGGTCTTGCCACTCCAGTCCCCTACAAGAAAAAGAGGGTTGGTTGTTTGAAAAGCTGATCTTTACTGCCTTTGTGCTAGGCTTTGGTCTAAGTCTTCACTTGTATGAACAGCAATATGTGGGGTTACCTTGGTACAGCAATTATTAATAAGCAATTAATAATTATATGCTTTGGGGGTGATTTCTAATCAGCAGTCAGATCAATAAGCCAGTAAAGGGGGTGGGGTGGGCACCATCTTCAGCTAATTAAAGGGGCTACTTCCTGTCTCTGCTCTGAAAAGAAAAATGTCACCAAACATTACAAGCAGCCTGAGGGGTATGGATAGAAGGGGGAAGGGGCTGCTGTTGCCAGGCAACTAGCTCCTCATTACTAATCATGTGCATAAAGCCCGAGTCTTCCTTTTCAGCACAGCTAGTGGGCATCCCTCCCTCTCCTACCCCCTGCTCCTACAGCTGGCCTTGGGGCTCCTTTCCAGACACTTGGACCCTGAACCAGGCCCAGGACCCCCTCAGTATTCCAGGGTCAGTCCTGCTGCTAGGAGGCCAAATGAGAGAGAAAAGACTGTGTCCATCTCCGATGAGGCAAAGCCTGGCACGGATATGCCAGAACACCCTTTCCTACACTGCGGCCTTTTGAATGAGCCATCACCCCAGAGGCTTGCTTAGATTTGAGGAAAATCCCTTTCTGCCCCCCACATTCAAGGGAGGCTCTTGCTGTTTGCCAAGTGGATGCTGAGCAAACATGTGGGTCCCGGGGCTGGCTCTCAATGTGTTCTGCAAACACTTCTCTCTGGATGCAGCCAAGTGTCCAATTATGCAAGATGCAACCCTCTTCCCCGGGGATTTGTTCTCTTAAAGAGCAAGGACCCAGTGTGACCAGAGAGTTTACATAGCACGTGTCATACAGAGAAAACACACCCGGGGGTGAGGGGGAGCCGTGGTCCCATGGGGGCCCAGCCATGGTTGGGAAGAGAAGAGCAGAGGCTGCTTTGTCTGTGACTGCTTCTGGAACGCACGGCTCAGGAATAGACAACAATAGGATATGGGCTTACGGTGTTTCCTTCCAGCACACACAGGCTCTCCAGGGGAACGCAGGACTGCTTTTGGGCTGCGGGGGCAGATACCACGTTTAGAATGTGGTAGTGGAGTTACCAAAGGGCTGCTTTGGTCCTGGAGGGTTAATCAAGAGAGAAGTCATTACACACTTTGGCTAAAATGATAGACATCACCCCAGAGTGTGGGCTGTAGCAACCCACGGGCCTCCCGTTCTACAGCTGGAGCTGTCCTGTTCTGGTCAGGTGCCTGACCTTCAGGAGGACTGGGCTTCCGTGGGAATCTCTGAGGCATGGGCGCCACCCCCGCAGGCCCAGCAGCTGCCTTGCTCCTGGGGAAGGGTTGTGGAGTGTGGGGGCACATATCAGCCAGCTGTCACGGTCACTTTTCCACTCTCTGCTTGAGCCACACTGGCTTCCTTAATAGCCACTCAGAACTACCCACGTGAGGCCTTGGCACATGACCCCCGGATGCTCCTACCCTGCATGACACGAGACCTTCTCTGACCACCCCCTGCCCAAAACAATAGATGTCACCCCATTTACTCTTTCTACACTCGCCAGCTTTTATTTTCTCCAAAGTACCTGACCCCCCTCTCTCTTTCCCTCGCTCCCCACTCCTTCTCCCTCTCCTCCTGCTTCTCTCTCCATCTCTGTCCATCACCTGTCTATCCAGATATTTGATTGGTTTATTGCCTGCTTCATTCCCTGGGATGTAAGCTCCACGAGGGCAGGACACTGTCTTACTGGCTGCTGGTCCCTGGTGCAGTGCCTGCTGGAGGGCCAGCCTCAGGGAACATTTGCTGAGCCATCATCAGTACTGCCTTTCTCCTTTCCAGGGAGGGTGAGGCTCTTTACTTACATCAGCTCCCCGGCACCAGCGCTTCTCTCTGGAGGCAGGTGATGTCTGAGTTTCTGGTGTCTCCCTACAGACAGTTCATGTTTATCCAAATGAGACACATACCTTCCTTTTAAAATCATAATAGGAGGGAACTTTGTATTCTCTTCTACATCTTGCTTTGTTTTACTGTATTTATCTTGAAGGTTATTTTGTGTCAGTTCAAATAAAGCTTCTTCATTTTTTTTCTATAGCTGAGTAATATTCTAATGTGTGGATGTATGGTAATTTATTTATTTGGTCCCTCGATGGACATGTTGGTTGTCTGTCGCCTTTTATTATTGTAGAGAGTGCTGCAAATGCTCTTACATATGTTGCATCCTCATGTGTGACCACTTATACAGGACAAGTTCTTAGAAGTCAAAGTGCATATGCACTTATGATATGGATAGATATTGCAAAACTGCTCTCCACAGAAATTATATCTATACTCCTACCAGCAATTTATGAGAGAGTTTGTTTCCCGCCCCATACCAAATTTTCTTTTATCTTTGCCAGTATGACAGTCAAATAGTGATATTGCAATGTAATCTGATTTTGCGCTTTCTGACTCTGAATAAGGTTTAATATTTCTCCATATGTCTAAGAGGCATTTGTATTTCCCTTCTCAAGAACTGCCTATTTTTTTTATTAGATTGTTGATCTTTTAAAGAAATCTATTTATAGGAACTCTGATATATTAGGAAAATCAATCTTTGGCTGTGATATGCGTTGCGAATACTTTTCCTTATTTGTCACTTGTCTTTGGATAAAAACCATTATATGGTTTCTGTATTATAGATTATTTTTTATCTAATTTATTCATCTGTGTATGTGTGTGACTGCCACCTTTTAATTTGCTTTTTAAATACTTTATCATATGCCAATATGTGTCTAGCAGTCTTCTTGGAGATGGCATCTTTTATTAGTTCCACTTAAATTGCTTCCCCAATGGAGTTTGAGGATACACTCTCAACTCTCGATGAATTGGTAGACTATCCTATTCCTGGAGGGATTTTGAGAGATTTGGGAAGCACTCAAACTTGATCACTCTCATCTGTTTGATGTTGGTTCTTATAAATCTCTGTTTCAGACAGTGGCATTTTTTTGGACTATTTTTCAGGATTCCAGAATGTACCACCTGTTTCAGTCTTTAATCATCTCTCCACTCATTACAGGTACAGAAGGCGGACACAGCTGGAAAGCCTCTGTTCCCAGAGAAAAGGAAGCCCTCTCTCATGTCACTCTCCTTGACGGGAACTCATCCACTGGCAACCTCACTGGCGCTGCCTCACCCCACGTGCCTTTCCATGTCCACCATCGTCAGCACCCCCCACCTCTCTCCTCTCTGCCTGCTTGGGAGATTCCTCAGTTCTCAGCCCCCATTG
Source organism: Myotis yumanensis (assembly GCF_028538775.1). Classification (NCBI taxonomy): domain Eukaryota; kingdom Metazoa; phylum Chordata; class Mammalia; order Chiroptera; family Vespertilionidae; genus Myotis; species Myotis yumanensis. The sequence goes on along the minus strand of NW_027223754.1, from coordinate 124,605,654 downwards.
TAGGCAGGTTGGCCATTCTCGCCTCTACACCATGGGGGCTGATTCAGGTTTACTGGGGCCTGAATGATGATCACTCTTTTAAAGAAAATGAATGCAAAGTGGCAAGTACAAAATTAAATTAAAAATGAATAGAAGGAAAAAATAAACTATAACAAATTACAGACTTTCAAAAGTTGGAAAATACCACAAAGCACAAGAGATATAAAATTTACGTAGGTTGGAGGGAACCAAGATGGCGGCATAAGGTATAAACCTGTATGTGCTGCCCCCACAATCACATTAAAACTACAACTATAAGACAAAACAGCTATCATCCAGAACCACGGGAAAGCTGGCCGAGTGGAAGTTCTACAACTAGAAGGAAAGAAAAAAGCGCCTTGAGACTGGGTAGGAGGTGCAGAGGCGCGCGCGAGGCGGGCTGCAACTGGGTGCACAGTTTTTTTTAATTGGAAGGGGATACAAGCTCCCAAATGCACTGAACTTGTTTATGGCAAGACTCTGGGGACCCAGACTCCTACAGGGAGAAACTGGACTGTCTTGCAGCGGGTCAGAAAGCAAGGGTGGCTTTCTCGCAGAGCTGCTCGCAGGGATCATTGTTACCGTGGGGGCGCGGGACTCGAGGACTCGGGACGCAGAGATGATGACAGCCATTGCTGTTTGCTCCGCCCTGGTGATTCTCTGAGACCCCACCCCACTCAAGTTACATCCTCACCCCTGCAGCTGGGTCAGAGGGCTCCAAAACTTCCAAACCTCAAACAAAGACGAGAAATCTGCTGATATCACTGTAGCTCCTGCTGAGTGGACTCACACAGTGGTTGACTTGGAGATCCAGGAGCCAGGTTACCCAGTGGTCAGATACCAGATTTCAACTCCTCACATCCATAAGGGACACACTCAAGAGGCAGACTCAGTGAGCACCAAAGCCCCACTGAAGCAAGTCCTACCCCATAAGGGTGTCTCCAGCACAGCAGTTCTTCCACGATAGACACAGCGGGTCCTTGCAGTCAGCCAAAATGCGCAGACAAAGAAACATGTCACAAATGAAAGAAATGGAGGAAAGCAAACTACTGGACATAGAGTTCAAAACCACAGGTATAAGGTTACTCAAGAATCTTCTATAAACCTCCAAGGAACTTAGTGAGACCTTCAAAGATCTTAATGAGAATGCCAAAAAAAAAAAAAATGGAAAGGGACCAGTCAGAAATTAAGCATACACTGACTGAAATTAAGAATAATATACAGAGATCCAACAGCAGACTTGAGGATCCCAAGAATCAAGTCAAAGATTTGAAATACGAGAAAGCAAAAATTACCCATCCTGAAAAGCAAAAAGAAAAAAGAATCCAAAAATATGAAGATAGTGTAAGGAGCCTCTGGGACAATTTCAAACATACCAACATCCAAATTATGAGGGTGCCAGAAGAAGAGAGAGAGCAAGATACTGAAAGCCTATTAGAAGAAATCATGATAGAAAACTTCCCCTACATGATGAAAGAAATAGACTTACAAGTCCAGGAAGTGAAGAGAACCCCAAATAAGAGGAATCCAAAGAGGACCACACCAAGACACATTATAATTAAAATGCCAAGAGCAAAAGACAAAGAGAGAATCTTAAAAGCAGCAAGAGAAAAACAGTTAGTTACCTACAAGGGAGTACCCATATGACTGTCAGCTGATTTCTCAACAGAAACCATGCAGGCCAGAAGGGAGTGGCAAGAAATGTTCAAAGTGATGAATAGCAAGAACCTACAACCAAGATTACTCTACCCAGCAAAGCTATCATGTAGAATTGAAGGTCAGATAAAGAGCTTCACAGACGCCGAAACCGGTTTGGCTCAGTGGATAGAGCGTCGGCCTGCGGACTGAAGGGTCCCAGGTTCGATTCTGGTCAAGGACATGTACCTGGGTTGCGGGCACATCCCCAGTGGGAGATGTGCAGGAGGCAGCTGGTCGATGTTCCTCTCTCATCGATGTTTCCAACTCTCTATCTCTCTCCCTTCCTCTCTGTAAAAAATCAATAAAATATACTTAAAAAAAAAAAAAAAGAGCTTCACAGACAAGAAAAAGCTAAAGGAGTTCATCACCACCAAACCAGGATTATATGAAATGCTGAAGGATATTCTTTAAGAAGAGGAAGAAGAAGAAAAAGGCAAAGATAAAAATTATGAACAACAAAGTGACAACAAATAAATATCGATCAACAAGTGAATCTAAAAATTAAGTCAGAATAAACTGTTGAATATAATAGAAGCAGGAGCATAGAAAGGGAGTGGACTGACAATTCTTGGGGGGATGGGGGTGTGAGAGGTGCGGGAAGAGATTGGACAAAAATCTTACACCTATAGATGACTACAGTGGCAGGGGGTAAGGGCATGGGATGGGGTGGGAACCAGGTGGAGGGGAGCTATGGGGGGGAAAAAGAGGAACATCTGTAATAATCTGAGCAATAAAGATTTATTTAAAAAATTTTTACGTAGGTTGTTGTCTGACATGCTTCTATAATACTACTTTTCTTCCTGTTTAGCTGCATACTCCTTTATTGTGTCTTCATATGACAGTTTGAAGTACCATTATCCATGGAGGGAATACTGTAGTTGATCATTTAGAAAAGTGTATTTTAGCTTCACAACGTGTTACTGGTAAAGTCTTGCTAAGACATAGTCGGATATATTAGGATGCATGAATCATGCAACTTCATACACTAGCACGCTATTGTTTTAATCTTACAGGATTAGATCCCCCAGGAATCCGGACACATTCCATTTTGTACAATTTCCATGAAAATGTATATGTTGATGTAGCTTTATCTGGTATATTCTTAGAAAAGGAGAATTTTAATTTTCACCAGAAGTCAAGAATCTAATCCCCCATTTTACAATTTTACACACGTCTGATGATCACGAGAATTTTTCAACAGAGCAATCTTTGGCTCCTTGTATTTTCCAACTTGTTTCTCCTCCACTCCCCACATATTCCTGGTGACGAGCGCTGTGGGACACAGTCATGTAGCTGTACCACTGCCAGCGTGGCTCCTTCCTGTTGCCAGGCTGGGTGAGTCAGGGCAGTGGGAGAATTCCTAAAAACCCTTCCTCTACCCGCCAACCACAGACTTAATGGAATCCCTGGAAGCCATATAAAAATAGCCCATTCAACACACAATACATGTATCCTCCACTCAGTTTTCCCCTATGATCATGTCAAAGCTGGGGAGAGGGGGGATTTAATAGAGGGGAAATGGAAATGGAAAGAGACTGATGTGGTCTTAATAACTGCAGTTAATGCATCTCCTAAATGTTTTGCAAAAACATATGAGCATGACTCATATCAGGACCATGGACGGACTCATAAGTGAGTGCCTTTGAAGCTTCAGCTTCATTAGCTCAAAATAGACTTACTTCTGCTCCTGTTGACCCCCCTCCCCGCTCCACTTAGCCTTCACTATATGTCAAGACTGTTTTGATTCCCAGGGACAGAAACCCAACTGTAACAAACTAAGTGGAGCATATATTGATTCCCAAACTGCTGGCCCAGGAACAACTGGAGCAGGGGTGGAAATGCTGCCAGGACTCTCCATCTGCCCTTCTCTCCACACCTGGGTGTCCATCTCTACAAGTGCCGACTACAGCTTTGACCTTGCAGGAGTTTTGATCTCTGCCAGCTCCAGGCTCCAATTGCATTGCTTTGCCACTCAAGGGGAAATCCCTCAAAGGGCTTGGATTGGACCAGCTTAACTCACGTGGCCACACTAGTGGGGTGCAATGATGGATAACTCCCCACTAGATCTTTATGGAAGAAGAGAGGGGAGGAGGGGTGCTGGAGTAGAACACGGTTTCTTAAAGATGTTCGCTACCTAATTCCTGGCATTGTAAGATATATTATCTCACATGGCAAAAGGACTTTGCAAATGGGATTAAGGATCTTGGAATGGGGAGATTCTCCTGGATTGTCTGGGTGGACCCAATGTAATCACAAGGTCCTTCTACGAAGGAGGCAGGAGAGTCAGAGACAGAGAAGGAGATGAGGTGAGGAAAGCAGAAAGATGCATAACAGGGGCCACAAGCCAAGGAATGCTGCTGGCAGCTCCACAAACTGGGAAAAGCCTGGGAAAGGACTGTCGCCCTGCCAACACTGGATTTTGGAGTTCCAGGACTGCAAGAAAACGAATGTGTGTTGTTTAAGCTACTATGTGTGTGGCAATTTATGACAGCAGCCGTAGAAAACCAGCACAGGTGCTGAGAAGGAAAATGCATGCCCACTGTAACTTCTCCCTTCCTTCCTCATCCGGCCCGTCTGTAATGGGGGGTGTGTCCTCTCCCAGTTCATATGCTGAAGTCCTAAGCCCCGGCCTCTCAGAATGTGGCTGTATTTGGAGACAGGTCTTTAAAGAGATCAGTTAAAATGAGGTCGTATGGGTGGGCCCTAATGCATTATGACTGGTGTCCTTGTCAGAAGAGGAGATTAGAGCCCAGACATGTAGAAAGGGAAGATGATGTGAAGTCCATCTACAAGGCAAGGAGAGAGGCTTCAGAAGAAACCAGCCCAGGAGACACCTTGATCTCTAACTTCCAGCCTCCAGAACTGTGAGAAACTCAACTCCTGTTGTTTGTGCTGCCCAGCCTGTGGTATTTGTTATGGCAGCCCTGGCCAAATATAAGGCCATCCTTCCAGGCAGAGGATGAAATTCCACCTGTTTTCTCAGACTGCCTTTGAGTATCCCAGCTCACAGTGCAACCACTGTCCCAGAAAACCTGGTGGCTGGGAGTCACCACAGTTCAACACAAGCATCGCCAATCCAGATGCCTACAGGGGCCAGGAAGATAACTTACAGGAGTGGCGTGTCTAAGTATAAGAAACAGGTGCTTTCAAAGGACATGTAAGAGACAAACTCTATCACACAAACAGGCTCACTCCCAGCCTTCCTATCTACCTTGACTTTCCTCAGCTTTAGGGAGGAATGAGACTAGAAGCATTCTTCTCTCGTCCTGGCAGTGCTATGGGTTAAAGCGACAGTGACAGGGAAGACAGGCACCTGCCCTCCTGTTCCATGTCCAGAGGCCATGGGGAGAGGGGCAGAGGGGGGCTGGTGTGGGCAGGCCCTGTCCTGTGCACAGGGCCAGCTGCTACTCGGCTCCAGCCAGCTGTTACCAGGGGTCAGTACAGGCCCAGTGCTGCCAGAACTTTCCAGTTTTTCAAAAGAAGTTAGAAATCTAGACTTCAAAAAAAAAAAAAACAAAAAACCAAAAAAACCACCCACAAGTAATCTGATTTTTAAATATTGGCAACTAATTAAAAACAATTTAAAAGCTATGCTGGCTACCTCACACCTATTAGGATGGCTATTATCAAAAATAAAAGATAAGCATTGGTGAGGATGTGAAGAAATTGGAACCCTTGTACACTTCTGGTGGGGATGTAAAATGGTACAACCACTGTGGAAAACAGTATGAAGGTTCCTCAAAAAATTAAAAATATAATTACCACACGATCCAGCAGTTCCATTTCTGGTTATGTGCTCAGAAGAATTGAGAACAGGGTCTCAAAGAGATATTTGTACACCCATGTTTATAGCCAAAATATGAAAGCAACCCAAGTGTCTATTGAGACATAATTGGATAGCAAAATGTGGTGTACTAGTATACAAACAGTGGAGAATTATTCAGCCTTAAACAGAAAGGGAATTCTGACACATGCTCTAATATGGATGAATCGTGAGGACATTATGCTAAGTGAAATAAGCCAGGCACAAAAAGACAAATATTTATATAATTCAATTTACAGGAGGTACCAGAGCACTCAGAATCATAGAGACAGAAAGCAGGGTGGTGGCCAGGGGCAAGGTGGAGGGAGGGAGGGGGATTTAATGTTTCATGGAGCTGAGCTTCAATTTTGTAAGATGAAAAGAGTCCTGTGATCATTGCACAGCATATGCATGCAACTAATGCCACTTAAAACGGTTAGGATAGTCAATTTTATGTCATGTATATTTGACCAGAATAAAACAAAATAAAAAACAACAACTGTGTTGGTTAAAATTGTTACTGCCCAACAAGACACATGTAAGGGCTAGATTGTGACCACAGACCACCAGTTTGCAAACTCTGGTTTAACACTTGTTTCTAGTTGTTTCAGGTGCTCAGGTCTTATGTACCCAAATAGAAGATAAAATTCTGTGCACGTGGGAACTGTGTCTTAACGCCTTTGGTAGCCAGCAGAGCAGTAGCTCAGGACTCTGCAGGGGGTAAGCCACAAGTGCCCTGCCAAATATTTGATCACATACACACTTAAAACTAATTACAGTGGGGCCTTGACTTATGAGTGTCCTGACTAACGAGTTTTTCGAGATACGAGCTGTCTCTCGGCCGATTTTTTGCTTTGAGTTGCGAGCCAAAATTCGGGTTACGAGCCAGCTTCAGATACCCCACCGCTAGTTGGCGCAGGGAATGTCATAGTGAACGCCACAACATCAGCCCAGCATCACGTGTCTCACTTGTTCACTTTTTGATTTGACATACGAGTAAGAGTAATTTGAGTTACGAGCTCCGCCACAGAACGAATTAAACTCGTAAGTCAAGGCCCCACTGTATTAGAATTCATTAGAATGTGGCACAATACATGGAGCCGTGACCAGAGTGGCCGCCTGTCCTTGCAGAAGCTCAGGAGGGAGAAACAGCACAGCATTTGAAGCCCTAAAGAACTTTCCCCGATGAGAGTGTGGAGAGGGTGTGCCAGGCGGGAGGAGACTGAGAGGGTAGGCGAGTCAGCATTTGGGAGCTTCACCTTCATCCCCGTGGGCCAGGGAAGCCGTGAGGGCTGAAGGCTCTAAAACTGGAGTGAGGAGACTGGATCTGATTTTGAGATAAATCATAAAAACTGGAGCCGGGACACCCTGGCTGACAGACTCAGGAAACGCAAAATGCCTCTCAGCAGCAGCTCTCCAGGCGGAGGTGGGGAAGAACTGATGGAGTTGGGGCTGTAACAAGAGGAATGGTGACTTGAAAGTACATCCATTCAGAGCAGTCTGCTGTGTGTGCGCGTGTGTGTGCACATGCCCTCCCGTGTGCACTTACAGTTGGAGTAATTCTCAGGTGGCTCTGGGCAAGCTGACTGTGTGCAGGTTCAAGTTTCCTTCCCCTACACCTTCACTACCAGTTCCAGGCTGGTCATCCGATGGAGGGAGCTGAGGTCCAGCCACAGGTCATCGTTGCCTTGGGGACACCTGGAGGAAACATGGCGAACTCCAGCTTTACACTGATCCTAGATGCTGTCCCAAACACTCAGTAACCCGTGGCAACCCCTAGAGGCTGCTACAACCTCAGCTATGAGGAGCACTGTGCCCGGGAACCTGCTGGTCCTGTGATACAGAAATGGCTGAGTTGGTGGTCATGGGATGTGACCACAGTCTATGCATGCATGGAGTTCTCCTGCAGACAAGGTCTGAAGGGGGAAATGCCCCCTCCCCGACCCCACCCCCTCTGAGGACGAAAGATATTAGAAGAAATTATATGAGGAGAAGACGATACTTTTCCAGTGGCCAGTGGTTGAACATTTATTAAGTGTATTTCTCTGCTCAAGGGCAGTTCTTCAATCCTGGGACTTGAATATCTCAGAAATAACTAACCAGCCACAATTCATGATGCCCATGAAGCCTGGAAAATACTGTGGTCAGAAGAGCAACGCTGAAGGGGCAGTTTGGGGAGGGGTGGACTGTGTGGACGGGGACCATTGTCTTTGGAGGTCTAGTTATTGAGAACTGGGTGACCGCTGGACAGCTGGCCCCAGGGAATCTGCACTTGGTGATGGAGGCTTAATTCATTCCCAACCTGGACCATTGGTAAAGAGGCCACGTGCCCACGATCACTGATCATTATCATCAGCTCCTACTCACACCGATCTGCACTTCTGAAGGTGAATGGAATGCTTCCCAAGGGGAAGAGCTCTTTGTTGATCCCATTAGCCTCTGGGTCCTCGCTCTGGACCTCACCTTTACGCTTCCCCTGCCAGTAGGACGCAGAGACTCTGCTTGTTGCTGCCCCCAACAACCAATAAGAGCCCCTGGAAACACCTGTAGCTTCAAGACAAGTCCTTAGCTGGGCTTCCAACCAGATGCCACTCCTACAACCCAGGATGGGCTTCGACCTGCGCAGGAGATGGCCATGCCCTGCGGGACGGGGCGGCTGTGTTGCGGGCTGCACATAGGCACCAGGCAGGCCTGAGAGGCCACCTAGAGGGGCACTGAGAGCAAAGAGGCTGGACGAGATGGAGGCTAAGAACTCCCCAGGTAAGTGAGTCTTCCACCATCTGGGAAAGAAGGGCTCCCACCTTTCCCAAGCCCTGCATCCCTTGTATTTTGCTCCTACCTACTCTCAAGTCACCCAGTCTCCCAGTTCCACCGGTCCCCACCCATTCCCCAGGCACTCACTGCACACTCAGCCAAACGGGCCCCTCTGCAGCCTCAACGTACCCCTACATTTCTGCCTCTCCATGTCTTCACCCAAATTGTACATTTGCTAGAGGCCTGTTAGGAAATGTCTGATAGAAGCATTTTAGAACATTCTCCACAAAATTGCTCATAACACTGCTTTATCTTGGAAATTGGAAGCAGTTTTAAGCGAAAGGAAATAAATGAGAGATGAGGTGAGGGTTCATCTAGATTCTAGAACAATGTGTGTGATATCTGTTACTTAGTAACAACAGTAAAAACCTAAATGTTTAATAATTTGTCCCCCCCCACCCCCCCGCCCTGCCCCGGCTACCTAAACACATCCTTCACACTGAAATAGCTGGTTCAAGATTGCCATGTCAGCATGTCACAGTGTGCTCACACTGTCTCCCCATCTCCCCACTCCCTGTCAGTCAGGAATGCTCCACGATGGAATTATTGGCCACTAACAGGAGCGTACGCAAGACAGACATTACATCACATCCCAAGAAGTCCGCAGGCAGATGACGCCTGGCATTGGTTCAGCTGCTCAGCGCTGACAAGGACTGGCCTCTTTTCATTTTCCACTTCCATCCTCAGCATGTTGGCTGTTAGTTCTCACTCGTGTCACCTCATGGTTACAGGACGGCTGCCGCAGTTCTAGGCATCATCTCCTCAAACAAGGCAGCAAAAGGGAAGGGCGCAGTGCTGAGGAGCTGTCACGACTGTCCTGGGAAGAACAACCAGAACCAATGTGGTGGCAGTTGGGATGGAAAATAGCCGATGTGAGATATATTTAGCAGGCAGCATTGAGGTGACTCGGTGGCCACAACGAGGAAGGGAGCTCTGAGGTTTCTAGCGTGGGTGACTAGGCAGGGGATGACGTGACACTAATGAAGTGATGAGCCCAGAAAGAATAACTCTGGTGGAAGGGCAGAACAAGGACCGTCATGTTTTAGTTTGAGGTTCTCTAGGGACATCCATATATAGATATTTTATAGGAAACTTGAAAGTGGACTCGGAGCTCAGAAAAGAGGGAGGTACTAGCTATGTAATTGTGGTAGCATTTGTCACACAGGTGAAAGCAGAAACTATGGGGAGTATGTATAAAGGAGGTGGAATGGAGACAAGGAAGCCACAGAATGCTGGAGAGTGATGGAGAAGTAAAAGGAGACCCAGAGGCATGGTGTTAAGGGAACCCCCTAAGGGAGGACAGAGCTTAAAGGGCGGGGAGAGCTCTGCAGTATCGATTAATCTAGAAATCGAGTAAGACCAGAGCTGGGAAATACATACACTGGCTTTGGCAATTAGGTTATGATGACCTCTTTGAAAGCAGTCCTGGGAGGGAGGCACTGATTCTACTTTAGCGTGGTTTGAGGAGTCTTAGGAAGTAAAGAAGAGAAGACTATTCCTTCAGGAAACATATTATGAGGTATAGTCACATGAGCCATTTAGGCCCAGGAGTGACAAAGCTGGTCTTGTTGAGGGCCTTGTACAAAAGACTTCCCTCTCTCTAAAGAGCAGGAAGTGAGTGCGGGGAGCCTGCAACCCCTGTTGTGTCCCGTGATGTGACGGCCGGGTCTGGGGCAGCCATCCTGTGGCTAGGAGGGGAGAATCATTGACGCACTAAGGCTGCAGAGCAGATAGGATGAGCTTGGTCCTTGGCCTTCACTGAGGTGATGAACTAATCCTGCAGCCACCCACCTCAAACTGCTTCTCAAATCCCCGTTGCCTAAGCCCCGTTCTGCTTGCAGCAGGTATGCTGAGCACATGTTCATGAGACACGATAAAAATAAACTCTAGTGCTATTTCCCACCATCCATGGGAACCCCTCAATGGGGCTAATATCTCCCTACTCCTGGGTGAAGGCTCTGGCAGGCCCACAGGTAACAGACAGTCTGAAGTCGCTTCCACACACAGTCGCAGTTCTGGAATTAAGTTGGGCCAGAGTTAGTACAAACCTGGAACCCGGCTGTGCAGCAGATCTCCCCTCCACCACCAGGCCTGTGCCAGGCTCAAAGCCCGAGGTGGAAAGGGGCACATGGCTGGCTTCTCTCTTTTCCACCTTGTGCCTCTGCCCCTTCCATCCAGCTCTTACCTCTACCAGCCCGCTAGGCTGTGTTTCATCCCTTAGGAACAGGTGTGGGACGAATGCTAAACCATGGGGAGCACCGGTTCTTTCCTGAACAGGAGCTGCTATCAGCTGGCTGTGCTCTCTGGTCCCGGCAGGTGTGAAAGCTGACTTTCCTGTGGGCACTTCCCACCTCTGGGGGTTCTTCCCTGCAGCTCCTTTGACCTGAGGGATACATCTGTCCTGGGGTCTCCATCCTCAGCCCCATGGGGATGCTGCGCCCACCTCTAGCTTCCTTTGGTGTGATTTCCTCCCTCTCCCTCCCATTGGCTTAATGCCGCTCACACTACGCAGATGTCTCCTGTGTGGGCCGTGTCCAGCTGATGGGAAACACTGGGCATCCTGGTGCCTGACCCCGACGCGGCCCTCCTCTCGCTGGAGCCACAGGCCTCTTTAGTTCCCCCTTGTCAGTAACAGGTCTCTTCAAACCTGCTCTCAGTGAAGGGTGGCAGAAGCCCACCCAGCCACCTCAGAAGAAAGCTGAAGAAACACCCATTTGGAATCCTCTCTTCCTCTCCCCTCTCTCAACCCTTTTATGTTCTCAAATCGGTGAGGGGCTCATGAGCTTATGGAGCGTTTCTCAGTCACTCCCTTTGGGCGTTCTACATATAATGACTGGCTTTGAAATGTTATCTTTTATATAATCTTTTGTATTTGGGGGAACATAAGCATTTTGTCCATAACATGTATATGTATGTACACATCTCATATTAGATATTATACACATGTACATATATCCACACACAACACTACATGTATTCCCTACCCCTGTCCACTCAGAGGGCCTGGGAGCGCCGATGCCCCAAAGCAAAGAGCAAAGCTAGCAGCCAGATCTTGGCTTTTAAATACTATTTTCCTCTGAAAGGAACCCAGACTCCTTGCAAAAGTGGTAGTTCCCAGGTCCAGGGCAGAGAATGTCCAAGATGAGCCTAGAACATTTTGTGCCAGAAAGCAAGGGCACTCAAAGAATGATGAAAATATGTCAAAAGGACAAAAAGACATCTCGAATGAGTCCCACTGTCCAAATAGGTGGCAACATGTCATTAAAACACATACTAACAATCATGGATTAGCACCCTTTGAATAATAGGAAGCTATGATTCCACACTGATATAAACAAATTGAAAATTTAATGAGTAAAAGGAGGCCCAAGGTACCTCCCCACAAAATATTTACTAATTTTCAAAGGGGGAAATGTCTTTACAGAGAAGGAGCCTGGCAGACTCCACCTTAACCGAGTGATCGAAGTGAAAGCATCGGTAACGGGATACACAGGAACTGAGGCCGCCGGACAGGATGCAATGAGAACACAGTGTTGCTTCTGCAGTATTCCTGTGAGAGATGGTTAACCTGAGTCCTAAGGAAACAGCCTGAGTGACACTGAAAATGACTGGCCTGCAATCTTCAAAAGCATCACAACGATGAAAGTCAAGGAAAGACTGAGGAGCTGTTCCAGATGGAAGGAAACAAAAGAGGAAACTCCATGCAACTTGTAATTCTGAATGGGATCCTTTGGCTGCAAAGAACATGATTGGGACAACTGGTGAAACTTGAGTGGGGTGTGAGGATTAGATGTCAGCAGCAGATCTATTTAATTTTCTGATTGATGCTCATATTGTGGTTTTGTAGGAGAATGCCCTTATTTTTAGGAATCACTCACTAAAGTATTTGTAGGTGATGGGACATCAGATTGGCAACTTACTCTCGGCTGGTTCAGGAAAAATAGAATTTTTTGTACTGAAAGCCCACTTTTCTCTAAGTTTGTAATCATTTCAAAATTAAATAATAAAAACCAATAAATCCTATTTACACATATGAACCAAATCTATAGTCTATGTGGTTATATACTACACTAGAGGCCCAGTGCATGGGTAGGGTCCCTAGCCACGGTCCTGCTATTATCGGGGTTGGCAGAGCTTCCACTGTCACCTGCTGCCAGCTCTGCTTCACTGGTCAGCGCATGTCTATCTCCCGGTTGGTTGAACTCCTGCTCGTAGGGACAATTTGCATATTAGCCTTTTATTATATAGGATATTTACTTTATTTGTGCACTATAGTGGATAAGTACACGATATATTGTATGTAATCATGCAGTTCTGGACCTGGAGGCAGCCTTGGACCTTGTGCCCAATGGGAGCTGCAGGGCCCTGCAGTGCACAGAGGATTCCGAGAGACAAGCCACCTCCGAAGGTGGAGCCCCTCCCTATAACATCTCACCACCCTATTCTGAGATGATGGCTTCCAAACATCCTAGGAAATTCAGAAATCAGAAATTCAAAATTTCCAGTATTCTTGTCCCACTGTCCTCAGAAATCTTTGAAATCCCAGAAATCCAAGAATTTTCCTATTTCAGCTATCCCGCCCCCCAGCATGTCACTGACACCCTTGTGCCCCTGATTGTGGCACCCTGCTGGTTCCGAGTCCGAGGGAGGAGGGGTTTGAGTTGCAGCTCCACCAGGGCCGTGGTGGGGACCGAGTGACATAAACCACACCCTGGGCCTGGAAAACGAAAGCGTCCATGAACAGGAGCTGTTCTTCTTTATCAGTTAAATGTTCGTGTTTCCCTGTTTTGGTTCCATTAATGTGGTCATCATTTTGATAAAAGTGAAAAGTGCGGGGAGCCAGCCTGGCGCTGGGCTCTGAGCTGTGCTCTATTTTTAGCCAGGGTGGACTTTGAGCTTTGATATATTTATATCAGTATGGAATCACAGCTTCCTATTTTATTCAAAGGTTTATAGTCCATGGTTATAGTCAAGGATTTATGAGACCTTTTTATGGCCCTAACTGCCTTCGGTGCAGGGTGAGGAGACAATGGCGGGTGGATAAAGGTTGGTATCAGGGAAAGGGAAGTTAAGGGAAACCTTTCAGAAGTGTCCTGTTCCAGTCAAGTGTCTTCACCCCTTTGCATTAGGAGGAGTGTCTGGTAGAAAGTTGAGTAAACCCAATCCATACTCAATAATATTTATTGAAACCAACTGTCTAGGAATGGCAGAAAAAGAAGACACGACCCAGCCCACAGGTGGTCATTATCTAGTGGGGAGAGAAGGCAGCCCCCTTGGAGGTTTCATCCTTACACACTCTGGCTTCTTTGTTCACTGCATCTATTGGACATTACCCATGTGCCCAGCACTTGGGAGGCCCCAGGGAGAACTGGATGAGTAGGATGTGGCTCTGGCCACAAGGAACTCACTGTCCTAGAGGGTACAGGTGTTATAACGGAGCACTCCTTTACAGAATACAGAGGGAGGAGGAGAAGAACACTATAACCTTTTGAATAAAACAGAAAGCTATGATTCCATACTGGTAAAAGCAAATGAATGGAAAGTTTGATGAGGAAAAGGAGGCCCAGCGCACCCCTCCTCAAGGCGTCACAGAACTGACACATGAGAGGGACTTGACAAATGATGAGGAGAGATGTGATTACAGGCAGAAAGAAGCACTTGTGCATCACCTGAGGGTGTGCAAACAAAGCACAGCAGGAGGGTGGGCGACTAGTACATCAAGGACCTCGCTGGCTTCATCCAGAAATTCAGATTTGACCCTGTGGGCGGTGGGAACCACTGAAGGGTGAACAGTGGAACAGGGTGATCTGATTTGCAATTTAGAGAGATCACAGTGGCAGTCACATGGGGAATGGGTCAGGGGGAGGCAAAACCAGAGACTAGGGACCACCTCGGAGGTGTTACAACTGAACTAGAAGAAATAATGGTGCCCAATCATGGTAGTGGCTGGTGAGATAGAATGAGGTGGACAGTTTGACGTTCATTTTCAAGGCAGAACTGACATGATGTGTTGATGCTGGTGAGGAAGAGGAGGATGGCGCTGAGGTTTCTGGTTTGGATGGATGAGTGGATGGTGGTGGAGCCTTTGCGTGGAATTAGGTAGCACAGAAAGAGCAGATTTGATGCAAAAGCTAACAATGAGCTTGGTTTTCTATTTTGATGTGCCCTAAGGGTATCTATGTAGACATGAGATACGGGTCTGTGGATGAAAAAAGAGGCAGATGCTCACTACATAGAGATGGTGATTATTAGTCATACAGCTGATGATGGAATCATGGGAAGTCTACAGAAAGGGAATGAAATGAAGATAGTGCACCAAAGAGGACTAGCAGTGGCAGGAGACCAGAAGAGTGGTGGCCAGGAACACCCAATGGGAGCAAAATGCTTCAGACTGCAGGGAGCATCGCAATGGCTTATCACATGGGAGTTAAAGACACAGTTATACACCTGATAAGCAAACATGTCATTGGTGACCCCAATGAGAGAAGTTTCAGGTGAGTCTTGGGGGCTGATACTAGGCTGTAGTCACTCCCTTCTCCAGGGACTCCTTAATCCACTACAGTGTAGTGCATCGGTTCTCAACCTGTGGGTCTCCACCCCTTTGGCGGTTGAACAACCTTTTCACAGGGGTCGCCTAAGACCATCCTGCATATCAGATATTTACATTACAATTCATAACAGTAGCAACATTACAGTTATGAAGTAGCAATGAAAATAATTTTATGGTTGGGTTACAACATGAGGAACTGTATTTAACGGGCCAGAAGGTTGAGAACCACTGGGTAGTGGATTAAGGAGTCCCTAGAGAAGGGAGTGGAGACTTCCCTTGAGAAATGCAGTGGTAAAGGGGAAGAGGAGTGGAGAGCTGAGGAAAGGTAGGATCCAAATAAGCGGGTTTAGGATAGCAGCAGTACGGACAGTCATGTAGGCTGAAACAAATCCAGGAAAAAATAGGCATGGATGGCACAGGACTTGAGGATGGAGAAGCAAGCCCCGGAAGAGGTGGTGCAGGGAGAAAGTGGGCATAGGTGGTGGTGGTGGGGGGTCCATCTTGGACAAGGGGATGGTGAGAAGGGGAGGAGGAGGGAGCAAGTGAGAGAGTTCAGGCCTGATGAGTACGGGAAGGGAGCTCCAAGAGAAGGGAGTGTTCCCTTGGCCCTTACAGCCGGAAGGCCTGCCAGAGCCCAGGCTTTCGGGGAATGCTGTCTCATCAGCTGGGCTCAGGAGCCTGGGCGCAGGTGCATGGAGCACCTAAACTGTCTCAGGGTTGGGGCAGGGCAGGGTGGCACAGGCAAGGGCCAGCGGGGAGAGTGCGGAGGCTGCCTGTGAGATCTGCAGGGACTGGGAGGAGCAGGCAGGGAGGCCAGTGCTCAGGGCTCGGCATCAGGCAGGGTTTACTCACTGCTGCCTCAGAACCAGGTGCTCATTTGCATGTTATCCATGTGAATACCAGGAGCATCCCATCCCCTCTCCAAGGAACCCCTAGATCTTCCGAGAGCTCCTGCTATTGTGCTGAGTCTCTCTGACCTGGAAATATATCCACTTTAAAGATGGCTCTACTCAGTCATGCCCGCGAGGCTGGCAGTGATATTGAGCTGAGAAAATAATACTCAGGAAGCTCATCTCCTCTCTAAGAACATTGAAGGGAGTTTTAATTTTAGCCTAAATGCTCAGAGCATGGCCCTTACTGCTGCAAATATTGCATTTTGTTGTTATCCTGTTTCCTCCTCCTAGAATGTAACCCCCACAAGGTCAGGCACTGTTTTGCCTGAGCCTAGAACAGTGCCTGCCAAGAGTAAGTGCTCAATAAACAAGTGAAGGCCCTGTTCCAAGCACTTTACCTAAACCTTACAACCCTAGGCATTTAACCGTTTAGAAAAGAGGTCCCGAGAGGATAGACATTTCCCCAGGTTAATCAGATTGCAGGTGAGGGAAAAGCCTGCTAGTTTCAAGCTGGGCTTCCCACAGGGCATGCAGTAATCAGAGTCGACCTAGTTTATTAGGCGACCACGCCTGTGAAACTGATTCCTGCTAACCCAACTCTGACAAGAGCATCCCTGACAAGACAAACCAAAGGTACTGATTTACATTCAAGTATAACTAGCTGCCAAGGAGCTGGAATGCTCGGACCAGCTAGAAAGCTAGCCTGTCCCCAGCAGGACAAGTCCACTGAGGAGCCAGACAAACACTCCCAACGTGGCTAGGAGGCGGAGCGGAGTCAAGTGCTCTCAGGGGGACCACAAACCAGGCCTGTGAACTGGGTGCCTGGGAGAGCCATGCAGCTGGCCTGTCAGGACCCCTGCCTCTAGGAGGACCAATGACACACTGCCGCTCGCTCTGCAGCTGGCCACGGGAGCCAGCCACAGCACCCCGCTCCTGTGTCCTCCCTTGGGGAAAAATACTCGAATGATTGAATGGGCCTGTTCTAATCCAACTCCATATGGAATTTTCATTGACCTGCTTAGGTGACTGTTGCTTGCTGATAAGGGAAACCCCACGTGAAGCAGGAAGTCACCCTGCCACAGTCTGACCTGGAGCCTGGGGAAGACCGCCTGTCTGGGTCCCTGTTGGCTTCAGCCACTGTGTGAGGGAGTGTGTACGGTCTGGACGTGGCCTAAATTTGGGAGTTCTGTCTTATAGATCTCTGTCTCTGCAGATGGAGGGCAACAGCTTCAATCCCCAGGGAAGTGTGACGATCAGTCACAGAAACCACTTTCGGGAGGAGACACCCAGGGGAAGGCTCAGTCAGCATCGCTGCTCGTGATGTGAACAGTCCAAGAATCAGAGAAGAATCCAGGTCTCTGAGACGTTCCTTGGGAAATGGAGTCTCTTAGCTATTAGCACAGACCAAAGCATGACTTCACTTTCTTTCTGCAACAGGCACACCTCATTTTATTGCTCTTCACTTCATTGCGTTTCACAGATGTGGGGTTTTTTACAAAGCGAAGGCAAGACCCTCCACCAGCAAAAAGATTATGACTCGCTTTATTGCTGTGGTCTGGAATTGAACCCACAGTGTCTCTGAGGTATGCCTGTATTCAGTAGTTTGTTTTTAAGCAGAACAGAAAAAAAAAAAATCCAATTCCCAATGCTTGGGCCAGAGTAGAGTAACCACCAGCAAAACAGCTGTTAACACGGCTGACGCTCATTTCTGTTAACTGCTTTACTCAAGTGAAGGGCCTGGTGAGGGAGAAATTCTGGCTGGCTTAGCAAGGAGAGAAATTTCAGAGGTAGCCACCACAGATGGCAGCAGATGTCATGCAGCTCAGAGCAGAAACCACCAGGGACTTCGCCATCTCAGAGCTAAGCAAAAAAGCTGATAAATACTCAGCCACGCCAACTGCCAATTATACACCTAGAGGCTCAGGAAGCCAGGGAGGGTGTAAAAGTTGCTTTAATTAACAGCTTTCCATTCTCTTCATCCACAACTCTGTCAGCCTGTCTCTTCAAAGACCGAGGATGCTGGCTTCAGGTAACCATCCTTACCACAGTATGCCAGTGGGGTGGAGGTATAAATGCACAATTTGCAATAATGGTATTGACTGCGCCAGTCCTACGGTTAAAAGTGACCTTTCTAGGGCTCCAAGAGTCATCAACCTCGAAGGAGCTGAGAGCTGGGAGTGACTAGAAGCCAGTCACTCAGTCCCTCCTATTACATCGCGGGGTAGTGGTTCCCAGTGCAGGCTCCTCGCACCAGCTTGGGGCTGAATAAACAGCTCCACCAATACCTGCTGCACCATGCTGCTAGTCCTTTAAGCTCAGCATCCTCATCTGTTAAGCAGGGATAATAGTGCCTATCTTACTGAGTGTTGCAACAATTACATTTGACATCGCATGCAAAGCACCTGGCACAGAGCACTGTGTATAGTAAATGCTCAAAGAATGTAAGCTGTCATCCCAAATCTACCACAGCCCATGGTGTTTGGGTATCACCATGGTCCTCTGTGTCCTATGAACTTCTACATCTCATGGTCATATCTGTTAGAAAGTAACTCCCTCCTCACTAGGGCTTGAGGAATGGGCTGCATATCACACACCAACAATGTTTTATGAAATAGACTTGGAATAGTTTACAAACTGATTAAGGGAGGTAGGGGAGGAGGGTAACTGGCAGAACAGAGGGGTTTTAGCTGTGAAACTATTCTGCATGATACTGTAATGGTGGGCACATGTCACTGTACATTTGTCCAAAGTCATAGAAGGCACAAGAGTGAACTGTAATGTAAACTGTGGCCTTTGGGAGATAATGAAGTGTGAATGCAGGTTCATTAATTGTAACAAGTGTACCCCCTGGTGGGGGATGTTGACAGTAGCAGAGGCTGTGCATGTGGGGACAGGGGTATATGGGAACATCTCTGTACCTTCTGATCAAGTTTGCTTGAAATAAAGTCTATTCAGAGAAATAAGAAATAAAGGTTATTAAAAACTGGTGATACACACACAAATGTACTATTGATTTTGGCTCTGACAAATGTGAAAATTTAAGAAATCTAGCTCTTTATTTAACCTCAAAGCTAACATCAGTGTTTATTTAAAAAAATAATGGCACCTGCTTTGAATGGGGTGAAGATCTACAGAGGACTTACAATTTTAGGCCAACATGAGACTGTGTAGTATTCCACAAAGTGTAATTATGCAGTGGATCTCACAGTAAGCATTTCCAGTTTGTACTTTCAGAGCCACTGACTAGCGCCCAAACACGTCTTAAACACGGAGCACGTTTTGTTGAAACGTTTCTCTTAGGACAAGCACAGAGGGAGACATGCTTTAAATAATACATAAATCAAAACTGCAACACATATATCATTCTTAAAACAATTCAGGTACATGTCTTTCCAGCTTTTTATAAACAGAGAAATTGTACTTCCTTTAGAAAGTTATAGGTTAATTCTGCTTTATATCTTATGGGTTATCAGACTCTTATGAACTACCTTTTTCTTTTAGCTTCTTAACAACTTCTGATGTAAACAGGCCAATCTCAGTTTTCAGTGACTTATTTTTTTTAGAACTCTTTCCTTAGTACATGTGCTAAACTTCTTGAAATACTTCTCTCCAGATAAAGCCCTGAATTTTAAATAATGCCACTTTATCCCACCACCGGCTCCCCAGAATTATAGAAATATGCAAAATAGGTTAATCACACATGTCCACATTAATACGTATAATTAAATGTTTTTTCAAACCAATACAACTATATTTGGATTCAATACAAAAAAATGTTCCCATTCAATGCAAAATAATTTGGTATTTAAAATCCAAACGAAGAGGACAAAAGTAATTAGTTGCCCAAGGGAAGCTAGTTTCCATCCCTATCACTGAACCCATAATTAAACCTGATTCAAGAGGAATGGCTGGGCAATGAACACACACAGTGGGGCAATATTTCAATGAAAACAAGAATGACAAAGCAGGTGAGGGGCTAAAATCACACAGATGCTAAGTGACAGAGAGGGATAAGAGCACCATGGGCTGAAATGAGAAGAGGAGGGGTTTCAGAAGATTTCATCTACCAGGAGACGATAGCGAGCATGAGTAAAACCGCTAACGGTACACGCTAGACTTTCACTGCCCCAAATCTGCAATGGGGTACTTTTATTACCTCTTCACTGTAGGATTTATTTACTTTTTTGGGGGAGGGTCTTTTGTTCTGGCTCAATCATATTCAAAATATAAGCTGGAATAGCCAATTCAAAACCCACAAGGGAGTATTTTTAGGTTTTTGTTTTGTCATGAAAATAATCTCACCAAAAATGTCAGCACCCAAAAATCACTCAATCCGTTCACGGAGTGAGCAGGTGCTCACCCACCCAGCTGGCTTTCCTCCTCAGTAGGTATGTACAAGATGTTTACTATCAATGCAAGGCGGAGAAAAGGGATTAGTTAACTTAAATGTCAATTAAATATCCAATTCCAGCATATGTCATAGCTTGATTACTATTTTTCATTGTATACTTATAAAACTTTATTTAATTTCCTCATGCAGTGGGAAGGTTTATTCCATAAGAAGAGAAGAAGAGTCTCTTTGGGGTATGTCATCTTATTAGAAAGCTTCGTGAACTTTCAACAAGACTCTAAAATAAATATGCCGTGTAGGTTGAGCATATCCAAGGGAAACAAGCTTATCCGATGTCTAATGAGAGTCACCAAAAATATGAATTCTGGAAAAAGAATTCATGATGAGGTGCAATGAATTAGATGCCACACTATTTCAGAACAGAGCGTTTCTAGCAGCTTGTTAACTGCTCCAGAATGGAGTGGCCAGAGTGTGCTGCCTCCCCCTTCCTTCACTTCTCACTGTGGGGGACGCATGGATCGCAGGCCTGGGAAGTCCCTGCAAACTTACTGGGCTGAGCCACGGAGTGGAATGTGGTGGCAGGAGGAGGCTGATGTCTTCCTAGACCCTCCTAGAGCCTTACATGATGCCCAGAGGCAAAGGAAGGGGCATGCTGGCCATGAAAACATAAGAGCAAAAGGAAGCTCACCATTCCTTCTCCCTCCCTCCCCTAGACCCGGAACCTGTTTCTGTCCCCTGGATATGATGGCTCACAGTATGTTAGCAGCCAACTTGGGAGACCCAGGGTGAGTCTGACAGCGCAAGGAGAGGGCCAGGAGATGGGGTGGGCCCAGTAACTCCCTCTTTCCTGAGTCCAAAATACTCTATAGCCAACGATTTCATGAAATCACGTTTATTGTTTTAAAAAGCTTGAGTCTGGAATTAGATAATGGTGACAGTTGTATGAGTTTGTGAACTGATTAGAACCACTGAATTGTAAACTTAAAACAAAAGCTTGAGTTGTATGAGTCTCACACACACTGGACTTGTGCCACATGCTCGACTATTTCATTCTCTCAAACCATGGCACTGTCACATTTCTTTCACGAGATTTCCCTAAAAGCAGCTCTTTGCAAAACATTGCACTTAATTTATACCCAGGCAATTTGAAGCTTTCTGGAAGAAAATGTACACTAACAGGCATCTGATGTCTTCAGATAACAGAGTGGGTGGTGGGAGGAGGGGCTAGACAGCAGTTCCCATAAAATTCTCCCACCTCTTCCTTTCATGTACAGAGAGGAGCCCATTTAAAGGAGTGTCTCACTGGGCTGAAGATAGTGAGTGGCATCCCCCAGATAGGTCTGGGATGCTAACTTTTGGATGCTGCTACCTCAGGGGCATGTGGCCACTCGGTTATCCTAGGACTTATCTTCAGTGAGATGCCAGGAGACAGATGGCACCCTTGGCTCAGACACTGCATCTAATTTATCTTATCCCTGCTGGTCTTTCAGGAGCCTCTCACTCTTCATCCAGGCGAACTGCGCCCACCAATCTAGCTGCCGTGTCATATTTCCTCCTGCTTCCAGTGTTCTACCCGAGTGCACTTCAGCTTTATAAATTATGATTCAGCTTTCCTTCTGAAAGAACCCCCCCTGCAACACGAGCATCGTGTGTTTTCATTTACGGAGTCAGCTCCAAACCCCTCACAGACCTGCGAATAAAGTGAATCACACCTCACGGGGGGTTTATCACAATTACGGTTTGTTGAATCACAAGCCTCTGCAGTAGTCCTGACAGGACCCCAAATGGATGTTAAAGCCGCAGCCTGATGAGGGGTTTGGATGCATTTCTATATGCTTTGGAGGCTGGGCATTCGATAGCCAGTTCAGGTGGAATCAGGTGGACGGTTCCATGGGTATGAAAAGGCACAAGCCCCATTCACACATCCTGCTGCTCACCATGTAAAGTGCAACAGAACAACTAATTAGACTTCGGATGGATAAACAGGTGTGTCAAAAGATTTCCATGTTACAGAGAGCCACACACAATTGAGCACTGTGGACACTGGGCATACCTGGGACCTACGGTCAACTGTGGGATGGATTACACGGGGTTTACTGGACTTCCACGGCCAACGCCTGTCCTTCTTCCCTTCCCCGAGTCCTGCCACATCTTTGCTGCTACGTGACTCAGGGAAAACGTGACCACTAACAATGGTGAGCTCATTTATGATAGAGATCTGAGAGAGAGACACTGAAAGTCCCTTTTCTTCTGAGTCACCAATTATGCCGAGTGCTCAATAACCAGAGGTCTACCGTGCTGGGCGAGTCAGCTGGGCAGGAAATCTGGTCTGATTAAGGCAGTGAGTAACATGGGAGCTCTGAACAGTTTCACATGACCAGGTACGGGGACCGAGCCGGCAATTGCTGCCGAGATAAGAGAGTTGTAGTTATTTACAGCACAGTCCCAGTCCTGGTAATCTTCATTGGCACAACTGCTCATGTTAAAATTTGGTAGTATGCACAGAGTTCTCTTTAAACTAAAAACCAGGAGACACTTGAGGACGGGAACCAGCGGCTTCATCTGGGTATTATTATCCTTTCTATGGCACACAGAATATGGTCCCAGTTTTTACAAAATATTGCAAGAAGAGTCACAGCAAAGAAGGTGCCAATGATGTGGAAGCGGCTCTTCATCATGGGCGAGACGAACTTGGCGATGGTGGACACACACACCAGGATGACAGTCATGAAGGCCAGCACCACGTTGATGCACTTCCCCAGGAGAACCCTGGCGTTCGCCGTGTCTGTCTGCTGAGCCTGCTGCTCCTGCTGGTGGAGCTCCAGCTTAGAAATGCGAGTCTGGCAGGATTCCAAGGCTTCCTGTGGGCAAAAGGCAGAGCAAGGATCAAATGCTGTGCGACCACGGGCAACCTGTAAGCGCCTGCCTGGAAGTGCACCAGAGCCTCCAGCTCAGAATGCTGCTGCCGAGGCAGCCCACAGCCAAACTGACGACGACGATGATGACGGCAAAGAAAAGAAAACAAGGCTCATTTTATCGTCATTTATGGGCAGAATGAGCATGTGTACACAACCATAAAGCCCATAAATGAGAAATTAGGGTTGGGTATTCTGACTCCACCTACCTATGAAATAAAGTGCATATTGACATCTGCTGGTGCCACAAGGGACAAACGGGGGCGGTGCTGGTGGTGTTAGGGTTCCATTTTGGGACAGTTGTCTACTTCTAGCCATGGAATAGGTAGTATCTCTAATTCTAGTCCTTATTTCACTGCTCAGTCTGTGTGCACCCATTACCAATTGGCAGAGGATGGAGCGAGAAAGGCAGGGACAGGACTGACTGTGGGACAGCTGTTTCACCTGTGTCTCAAGACACTATCTGAGGCTATGCATTCTCTCTAGATCCTGTTCTTTCCAAGACTTCAATGACTAAGATAAGATGATGCCAGGTATACCTCTGGCCCAGCTGTCTCTTCTGAGATCGACTCATATATCTACACACCTTCTTGAGCTTCCTAAAAGCACCTCAAATGCAATATGTCCAAATGCGGATTCATGTATTGCACCTTCTCCTGCACCTACCATCATTCCTGTTTCCCTTCCAGTTCCTTTTCTCAGAACATGGCATCTAATCTGCCCAGTTCCTCAGGCCAGAAGCCTGAGAGGCATTCATCAATGCCGTCACCACCCAGCCCCATCGATACAACATCCAGGATCTATCTCACACACCCTCTTGTGTCTGGCATATGCAGTGCATGTGTCTGGCATGTCTGCCTCCCCACTCTCTCCCCTCTTCATCTGTGGATCTCCCATTCTCTTTCAGGCCTCAAGTTAACTGTCGCATCCTGAGGGAAGCCTTCCTGACCCATCAGACTGCGCCAAGCCTCCCTTTAGCCCTCCTCCCTGACCAAGAGGCCATAGCTGCATGAGGATGAGGACTAGGCCCACCGAGCTGCGATCCCCAGCAGGAGGCCAGTGGCAGGCATGCAGCAGGTGCTACATACTAGCTGAATACTCAGGAGACTGGGTTATGGGGTATGAGGCTTGAAAGAGAAAAACCTTTAGTCTCTTGAGAGAAAAGGACCTAAGTAGAAGGGGGTACAGTGAGCCCCTTTTAGTTCACTAGCCTACTGTCTAACTCATTTACAAATATGTGTTTATTCAATTAAAATACAGCCATCTTCTCGGGTTTTTAAACAGCACAATGATTTAACATGATTTGCTTTTCTTCTGCTGAATATACTCTATGGGCCAAAGAACAGGGTTTGCTGTTACTATAGTAACTTTCGTTACACAGGCTACCAACAAAAAAGGTAAAACTTTTTCAGATCTTCATATTCTAAAAAATACTGCTCTCTACAACAACACACAAGTACCCCACATCATTCATATATATATATTTAAACATTTTGGCTCAAGGTTTCCTTCATTTAGGACACGGCATGGGAAAGTGATAGAACAAGACAAAAGACCAACATTGTAGGCAAATTCATCCATCTTTGATTGGGTAGATGAATTACATATATAAATAGAATGATCCTAGAATTGTCTTAGAACTGCTATCAATTGTTTTTAACCAAAAGAAAAATCCAAAAAATTTAAGCAATGTATTGTAAGGAACTTTGGTCACAGCACACACTAGGAGATAGCCAGCCCCACAACTGTCAGACTTCCTTGGGTCCAGTATTTAATTTATTGAGGATAAACACAAAGGACAGGATTATCTTCTAAACTCTTTTCATGGGGAATTCAGGATTAAAAACCCCAATACTCAATTGCTTAAAATAACAACAAATTCTTGCAACCCTGTAGCCCACAGCCAACCTCATCTATACTGGCGCATCCGCTGGAATAACCCTGTGAACAAAAGAAACAACAAATAGGACAAAGCTGAGCAGGCCCAATTGCTAAAAGCCCTGGGATATATGGCTACCCACCCACATACTAAAAAATGGTCAACATTTATATTTTTTTGACTGCTTATGTGTCCGGCAAAGATTTAAGTATTTTACGTTATTACTAGTATTCCATTTAATTCTCTCGACAACCTTAGGAGATAGAGCTCATTAGTATTTCTATTTTATAGATGAGGAAACTAAGGCACAGGATGCTGACTTGTCCAGGGCCACACTAAGTAGTAGAGCCAGGACCCAGAGATGTTCTAAAACAGAATGATCTAATAAACCTGCATTGTTCACTTGGCAACACTGAACACTTAAATGGGTTCACATTTTTTGAAGCCAGTCAGTGGTGAAGGTGTCTCCTAGCCCGGAGCAGGGGCAGACATCCTCAGCGTCTTCTGCCCCATGTCCCCAGGCAAGCATTTCCTACCAGCTCTGCCTGATGCCAGAACTGTCCAAACACACATGTGGGATTAACCCAAGCTCCGCCCTCCACACAGAGTGGAACAAAACATGGGCGCTGACACACTAGCTCACACACTGTGGGAGAAATCTCTCTTTATGCTTCTGTTTTCTCCCTTATGAAGTGGGTCTGGAGAAAATAATCACTGGCTACAAAGAAAATTTGCAAAAATGAAGCTGAACATTACTCAAAGAGTATATATATATATATATATTTTTTTTTTTTTAAAAGGCAATCTGAGGGTATATAAACTGGTGCAGCCACTGTGGAAAACAGTATGCAGTTCCTAAAAAAAAAAAATTAAAGATAAAACTATCAGAGGACCCAGCAATCCCACTTCTGGGTGTATAACTACAGGAAATGAAATCAGTATTTAGAAGAGCTATCTGCACCCCCATGTTCCCTGCAGCATTATTTACAATAGCCAAGACATGGAAACAACCTAAGTGTTTATTGATGAATGAATAAAACGTGGCATTATATCTACAATGAAATACTATGCAGCCATGAGAAAGAAGGAAATAACTGCCACTTGCAATGCCATTTGACATGGATGGGCCTTGAGGGCATTATGCTAAGTGAAATAAACCAGGCAGAGAAAGACAAATACTCTATGTTCTCATTTATGTTGAATCTAAAAAACTGAACTCATAGAAGAGGGGATAGACTGGTGGCTGCTGGAGGTGCAGGGACAAAATGGGTGAAGGTGCTCAAAAGCTATAAACTTCCAATTATAAAAGCAAGATTTGTTTTACATTTTAAAGTTTTTAAAAATTTTGGTTGTGGTGGGGAGAGTAGGATATAGATCGGGGTGGGCAAACTTTTTGACTCGAGGGCCACAATGGGTTCTTAAACTGGACCGGAGGGCCAGAACAAAAGCATGGATGGAGTGTTTATGTGAACTAATATAAATTCAAAGTAAACATCATTACATAAAAGGGTACGGTCTTTTTTTTTTTTTTTTTTAGTTTTATTCATTTCAAACGGGCCGGATCCGGCCCGCGGGCCATAGTTTGCCCACGGCTGGTAAAGATGATGAGCTTGGGGGGTGAGGTTAGATAAGAAGAATTTGTTAATTAATTTAGGCAGAAAGTAAACAGAATATAGCTTCTTTACCCAGTAATGTCTATAACAGCGACTTTAAACCGATGTGCTGCAAGAATTTTTACCTATTCAGTCAGAGGCACTGACCTCTTTTCCTTTAAATTGTTAAATAAAAAAATGACAACAGCCAACACAATAGCCCTCTGCTGTGAATGAATCAAAATGGTGCCTTTTTTTGGTCAGACTGGCAAAAATATATAGTATTATATATTTTGGTGTGCCACAGAATTTTAGTAAGTAGTTTATGTGTGCCATGAGATGAAAAAGGTGAAAATTGCTGGTCTATAACATGAGCTGATGGGGTTAATAAGGTAGAGAACTAATGCTTGCCGAGGGGTATGCACTTAGTGTGTTAAGTGAATTAACAGCTGGGAAAAGCCCCCTGAGTGCCCAAGGAGGGGAGGAAAGGCACCTGGATGTCCCGAGAGCGCTCGTAGGCCTGGTAGGCCACCTTCTCCTCGATGCTGGCCAGCTCCTGCTTCAGGTCGGCCGTCTCGTGCTGATGCAGGTCTGTCAGGTCATGGAGCTGGTCTTCTAGTCGCTCGTACCTTTGAGAGAGAGGAGCCGATTCTGAGCACGACATTTCAAAGGTGTTCTAACAGCACATTCCGGAATGTCCTTTATCTCACTGCTGCCAGTGCCCTTTGGCTTGTTGTCATCTCCTGGCAGACTGTTTCCAAAAGAAAAGTCTGGCTGTGGGAAATGCACTGACTTCCAGCTCCGGTCTCTGTAGTCCTAACTGTCCTCACCACTGGGTTTCATGCAAAGCAAATCTGGCTTTTCCACCCAGGTCAGAACCGCGTGTTGGCTGGCTGTGATGACAACAGGAAGGACCTCAACAATGACACGTTCACTGTGGCTGGTCAGGAGGCAGGGCTGTGGGGGATCCTGCTCAAGGCAAGGACCCACTGGCATCCCGATGCTCCTCCCCTCTCCGCCCCCACAGTGCCAGCAGTTCATGGCCAGGTGCCAGAGTGCCTAGAAGGAAAGAACCAACTACTTACACTGGAGCCAACTCCACGATTTCCAAGTGTATACACTGATTCTGAATACATGTCCCAGTTCTTGGAACTGCAGTGCCAACAACAAATTAAGCTCACTATAAATTATAGATGGCTTATCAGGTCAGGTGGCATTTCCAAAAGTACAAATCTAAGGTAACAGAGGCACAAAGATTCCCATTCTTAGCCCTCATCCCCCTCAGAGAGGAGAGATTTACCTCATACATATTTACATAGACTTATAATGTTTATTTTGAAGCAAGAAGCACTATTTGGAGAAGATGCATTAGCCTGAAATGAATTTGATCAATGCCAGTTTTAAGATCCTTATACATTTTTAAAAAATGAGACCAAAAAAATACATATTTAATGCTTAATCTCAGGTAGGACCTCATAGGTGCCCAATGCTAGTGTTATAAACAAGCCCTTTAAAGATCTCTTAAAGTAAGCAATATAGTCAGTTGCTAAATCATGGAGATCACAAACATTAAGTATACTAGTGGCCTGGTGCTCAGATTTGTGCACATTGAAAGGAAATTAATTAGAAGAAATATCTTAATATCGCTATTCGCCTTTTCTCTATAATAGAAGTGTCAGAGATGAAAGAAAATTAGTAAAATGTATATGAAAATAAAATATAAATTAATAAATAACAACATGATATAGCAACAGACATGATATAAAAACAAAACATGATATAAAAACACTGATAAAACAATGACTGATAAGTTGATTAAACTTATTCTAATATCTCCCTGTACAACACATTAAGAGTAAAAACACTTTCAGAGTGCTTGACTAATTTCCCTTGTGATGAAGTATTTACAATTTTAACTTTAATGTCACACGCTCTTTGAACTTGAGAGAAAGCAACATATAACTGACCATGTCCGAAAATGGGTTCAGGTAGGAATATTCCTGCTCTGTCTAGAGTTTGTCCTTGTGATTTCTTAATAGTCATTGCAAATGCTGGCATCACGGGAAACTGTCTCCAAATTAATTTAAATGGGAGGCCAGTGTCAGACAGGGTCAAATCAATTCTTGGAATCAGAACCTCTCCTTCCGCAGATCCTGTTAATACTTCAGCTTCAATTATGCTAGGTTGCAATCTTTTGATAATAAGTCTAATACCATTACAAAGACCCCATTTACTATTCAGATTTCTCAGTAGCATGATGATTGCACCTACTTTCAATTTTAATTTATGACACAGCATTCCCGAAGGAGTAATACTATTAAGAAATTCGATGGGAGCTTTATATGTATTGTGCATGTGCGAGTCAACGTTTATTTTTAAACTAGAGGCCCGGTGCATGAATTTGTGCACGGGTGGGATCCCTCTGGGTGGCCTGCGGGGATCAGGCCAAAACCCGCAGTCTAACGTCACCTGCAGCTCCTACTTGCCACTCCCACTTATCCCGGCCCCCTGTGCCTGCTGTGGGCTCGAGTTCAATCAGTCCCGATAGGGAGGCTTGCATTGCCACAGCAGTGCTCGCCAGCCATGAGCCCTGTGTCTGGTGCCCTCTTGAGGGGAGTGGCCTGTGGTATTGGGCTGAAACTGGCTCTCTGACATCCCCTAAGGGGTCCTGGATTGCGAGAGGGCGCAGGCCAGGCCGAGAAACCCCACCAGTGCACAATCGGGCCGGGGAGAGACCATGGGAGGGCTACAGGGCATGTCCAGCCCTGTCTTGCCCAGTCCTGATCGGCTAACCTACCAGTCAGAGCATCTGCCCCCTGGTGGTCAGTGCACGTCATAGTGAGTGGTTGAGTGGCCTTAGCATATCATTAGCATATTATACTTTGATTGGTTGAACAGTTGACCAGTCACTGGACGACTGAACACTTAGCATATTAGGCTTTTATTATATAGGATTGCCAGTGCATGTCATATGTACCGGCTAGTTAGTCGGTCGGACGTACAGTTGGTCACTTAGCCATTTATATGTACAGATAATAAATGAGAACAAAAACTCTCCTAAATTTATGTAAGTGGGTATTTGTGACTTAGGATAAAATTTGGACCCAAAGAGTACTGCATCCCAAGCTAGTCGAATGGAATTAAGCTTAATATTCTCTGGAAAATTTGTGATTCAAAAATAGTTCTTGTATGACAAAGAAACTAAAGTCAAAGACATATGAGGAAAGTTTAAAAATTGTTTCATAAAATACAGCTGAAAAAAGCCACATTCCTAAATTAATACATATATAAAACCATGTATCAGATATAAGACATGTAAGCTAAAACTTAAATCTTACAATATGTGATAGGTATTTACTTTTTGTATCTACAGGATGATGCTCAACCAACTGAGCCACACTGGCCAGAGCCCGAATGCCTTTTGACCCATATTCCTCTTTATGAAAAGTACAACCATTAGCGTATCACTGTCAAGCAATCTCTCTGCAATTAGTAACTCATGCTTCCAAATAAATTCTAAGAGAATTGTCTGAAATAATACCTGTATCTCTCCTCTTGCAGGGTCTGAGAAATAAAACCGTATTCTCTCTTAAACTGCACCTTCAGGGCCTCGATGTCCTCGGCCAGCTGTGCCTGGGTATCCTTGATCTCCCTCAATTCCTCCAGGATCATGGTGAGCTTCCCCTGGCTGTCCAGTGTGCCCGCTCCGCTGGCCCCAAATGACTGGTTCCCATTACTGTCGGCGGAGCCCGATGTGCCGCTTGAGCACTCGTCGTCGCTGCCATACTTGGGTTTGTTTACGATGGTCGAGCTGCCCCCATAGACCCTGGAACTCGCCTCGGGCCTAAACTCCTCTAAGGAATTTTTTAAGTGAGCAATGTTGTCTGCGCTGCCAAACTTATTCCGGATCAAGTTGGCAAACTCTTTGGACTTATTGAAGACAAATACAGGTGGAGTGAGGGAGACCCCTGGCATGCCTGATTTACTGCTCTCCAGGCTGTGCGGAGCAGTTCGAGACTTGGCCTGGGCATCTTTCAGGGAGTGCTGGATATCCTTCAGGTTGTCCTTGGAGATTCTGGAGGCTCCGTTCTGTTCGATCTCCTTGAGCTTTCTGTGATACTGCTCTAATTTCTTCTGCAGCTGAGCAATGGAGTGAGCTGATTTCTGATTCTTCTTCTCAAAGACTTGTTTGATACGGCCAGCCTGCTGCTTGTCAGCGCTGTTGACTAGTTTCAGATATTCCGCAACATTCCCATCCCGGGACGTCTGCTCGATTTTGATCTGCTCTGTTACCTTTAGAATTTTTTGTCTCAGGCTGTCCGCATTGAGCTTGACCTTGTGGAAGTCCAGGATGCCATCTGGTACATCAAAGTTGAGATTGGTGTCTGACCCGCCTCGGCGTATGTTCAGGGGCAGGCTTAGGGTATTCATGTCATGGCGCTCTACCTGAAAAAGAGCAGAAGTAACCGTAAGATTTGAAGTCTAAGAGACAGTTACTGTGATAGAATCTGTGCTCACAACAGACATACTTCAGTCCTAGATTTTTAAAAAACTCCCTATTATTGTTGAACACAGGACAACAATCCAACTCCTTCTCATATCCGTGTACACTACCTGTGAGATTCGGAGTCCCAGGGAATTCATTTTCTGTCTGATCCGATGGCAACTTTTGGTTGGCAGGGGAGAAATACATAGAATGAGGTTACCAGTCAGTCCAGGTTTCCCAAAGTGCCCAGGTAATGGGGATGCCTGCCATGCCCCATTCACCATTGAGGGAAGTCATCCAAATCAGAACTTAATCATTTAATAGAAGGAGAATGAAAGAAAGAAATAAAAGAAAAATAAAAGAAAGTGAAGTTCTAGCAGGTACATTCATTTACACAATAAATTATTTTCTTTTATTTTTTAAATGTTTTTATTGATTTCAGGGAGAAAGGTGCAGGGAGAGAGAGAGCTAGAAATATCAGTAAGAGAGAATCATTGATCAGCTGCCTCCTGCATGCTCCCCTCCCCCCACAACCTGGGCATGTGCCCCGACCAGTAATCGAACGTGATCTCCTGATTTATGGGTCAACACTCAACCAGCCAGGCAAGAAATTATTTTCTTAATGAAATAATTAACAGATGTGATGAAATAATATGGTGCAAGATTAATTTTAATAATTGAGTAATACAACAATATTTAGATGTGGAAACAACCGCAAACCACAACTAAAGTGATTAAAAAACAGTAGTACTAATATTACTAGTAAGATCATGTGAAATAGCTTTCTTACTCAAGGGCCACCTGGGGAAAAGAACTATGAAGTGAGAATCTTGGCAGGGAAGGTGGGTGGGTAGGTGGGGCGTTAGCCTGGCTATAAAAGGGAAGCAAATGCAGAATATGTGCCAGGCACTGCGGATGCTCACAGGGCTGTCCTATTAGATCCTCTCTACCATACCAGGCAAATAATGTGTTAAATCTGTGTAATAAGTAGAAACTGAAACTTAAAGGAGTCAGGATTTGAATCAAATCACCCTAACCAGGTCCTCCTGCCATGTCAGGACACTCTCACACTTGTGTCCCCAGAGGACCAAAACCAGGTCGTGGTAGACTCTGAATACATTCTCTAAATAAAGATTTGTAAGATCTAAACTGAAGCATCTTAGCTGTCAAGTTAACAACCCTTTGATTAGAATAATGCCTTGATATAGATTCTCACGTGGAGACAATATTCAGCCCAAGTTACTTTTTTTTTTAAAGGGGATAGTACACTGACATAGCAAAAAATTAGTAAGATAATAACAGATTGCACACTGCCCATGTGGCCCAGACTTGAATGTGGACTGTTTCCAACAATGAATATTAATAGATGCCATATGAAAAATGCTACCCAGTGCTTTTTCCCAGTAGCACAGGGAGACACACCCAGACTGGTGGGGCAGGCCTCCTTCATAACTTACAAAATCTGTTACCATTATTCCTTGGCCCCTGTCTTCCCACAAACCATTTTGCCATGGGTAAGCGACACTGGTTGTTTTATCTGGCAGAAAAGCATCAGGCTGGAAGGAACTCAATGCCAAATCACTATCAGACTAGAAAACAGGATGTATGAAAAAAGGATAAAGGAATAGTAACTTCACCTGATCAAGAGGGAAGAATGGGTGCAGGGACTAAAGAAAGTATATAATAATTATCAAGTCCTAGAGAGATGAGTACAGGAAACTCAAGGAAGTATGTATCGAAGGCGCACTAGTGGACCCAAAAAGGAATGGGCTTAAGTAACAGCAATAAGGCATGCACTAAACCTAGCAAATGTTTATTTTGGGCAGACAGGGTAACTGTACAACCACGAGGCTGGGAAAATGATGTCACTGATATCTAATTTAATCGTGCTTCTCTACTTCTCAAAAACTTCCTTTGGCTTGCTAATGCCTCCCAATTAACTAATACAACCTGGCCACTGTAAGGCCTTAGCTTACCTTTCAGGCCTCACCCTGCACCTGATGGATGCTGGTTATCTTAAGTGACCCAAGCAACTCAAAGTTCCCAGAATGTATGTGAATTTTCTATGGATTTCCTCCTGCATCTAGTATTTGCAATGCCTGCTACCCATTCACCTCTGCTAATCCAAATCCTACATGTGCTGCAATATGCATTTCAAATGCCACTTCTTCCATGAAGTTTGTACCAGTCCCACTGGAAAGCTGCCTTTCCTTTCTGTGATCCCCCTCTACTCCTCCTTTCTCACTCATGCAGGGGGAGATACCTGTGCCAGCCTGTGCTGGCATGGCCCCTATTCACAGGAGGCTGTCTATGAAAGCCTGCATGATGACATCATTCAGGAGAGTCTACACTGGAGTCATTTAAGATACATTTTAATAGAATAAAAAAATAACCTTAGAAGTTTGGCCCACACAGACCTGACAATTCCAGGTAGAGATGTTTTTCTAATACCCATGTAATAAACTCTACATCATTTCACAATGATCCAACTAAATGGAGATCAGGTGCAACAACATACGCAAGCATAAATCAGGACTTTTAAGTATAGCTTATACTCAGAAAAGAGCACATTTAATAAGTTTAAAACTTAATGAATTTCCACAAACTGAACATATTATGTAACCAGGACCCAGTTGGAAAAACAGAAGGGAAACTTCCTTGTGCCCCCTTCAATCACAGCTGCATCATCCTCACCTCCAGAGGTAACCATGCACATGACCTCAGCATTCTCACTTTTTTTTGCTCTACACTGTGAGATTCGCAAGAACCTGCTCCTGCCCTCCTTGTGCTCACTAGGATAAAGTTATTTAAAAAACAAACAACAAACACCAAACAACCTGCTTGTATTCTCCATTGAGAAGTCCACCACCACGTCTGAAGATACAGAAGTTTCTACACCTTACCAACGGTAGCGGTTAAGTCCTCACCTGTTCTTCCTCCTTTAATTCTCAACCACACTGCAGCTGGCCACCCAACAACTCCGGCATCTCAACACAATGGCGTCGCTCTCTTACAGGCTGCTGGGCCAGGACAGCCTCGTAGACACAGGAGTGTTTATGCCCAGAGGGCTGGCTGACTCTATAATAATGCATGGCATGTTCACGAGAATCCAGGTCAGGGAAAACTACTAGAGTTAAAACTCAAATCAATCACTCCTAATGCTTGTCCACAAATCTCAGTTAGAAATGTTTGATAAGGGTAAAAAGTTAGACCTATTCCTGGGCCACTCCTTGCAGCCTTGTAGTCTCGACTTCTGCAGAATAATTGAAAGTCAGCTAGATGCCCATACACTCCCTGAACAGAAACTGAAACTTCATCACATGCTGGGAAGAAAGCATGAGGGGCCTCAGCACTGAGGGCAGCTGTACAGCGCAGCTGTCTTAGGGCTGAGACCTGGGGAAGAGGACAAAGGGTCACCAATCCTGGAGCCGAATGCATGTGGACCGTGTGGGCCAGGAGACACGTGTCCCAGTTTTGGCACTGACATGTATTAGCTATGTTGTTCTTTGGTAAATCAAATCACATCAGTGGTTTTAGATTTCCTAATTACAGACAAAGGAGATAGAACCAGACAACTGAGAGCTAACACTTTAAAATTCCATGAAACGTAATCCCATTCCCTGAAATGCATCTTTACTGTTGAAAGCAGGTAGAAATAGAATGTTGGGGAACCAGCTAGTATTGTAAGAAATATTAATCATGCTCTGTTAACCGTGATTATTTTATTCTGATTAAAGAAGGCACATTCTACCCTGGCTGGAGCTGACCTGGAGAAGCAGCCCTTCCTCCCCATTTGGGGCTGCCTATTATCATGGAAAGATTAACAAAGATTTGTTACAGAAACCAGAATCGCCAGCCCTTTGAAGATCCCCAGTCCTTTTGCATATGTGTAAACTGCCCTTTTGCCTACTTTTCCTTTGTACTTCTACCTATATAAGCGCTGGCTTATGGTGGGCTGCAGAGCAGATTTTTGTGGAACCTGCTGCTCTCCCATATTGCTGGCAATACTGGAAAAAGGCTCATATATGATTCAACCCTGTCTGTGCTTAATTGGCTCGAGTAGTGACAGGCAGCACGGACCCATTGTTTGTCTGGTTACACTGTGAGATAGTATCACGGAATAGTCAAGGGCTGGGCTCTGGAGGCAGACTGCTTTGGTTTCCTTCTTGGCACCACGCTTCTGAGCTGTGTGATCTTGGAGAAGTGACTTCACCTCTCTGTGCCTCGGTTTCCTCTTCTGTAAAATGGAGATAATGATTCTTCAGAGAGTAGTTGTGAGGAAAACTAAGATAATGCACAGAAAGTGCTTAAATACTTCCTGGCACAGAGAGTGGTTTCAATAAATGTTTGCTATTGTTATTTAAAAATGTACCCTGTAAGTAAAAACTGAAAGGCACAATGGTTATTATTTTTGTACTGGGGGGTTATAAAGAGTCATTCTTCTAATGCTTTCGTATGTTCCAATTTCTAAAAAATAATAAACATGAATTACTGTTTTGGCAGAAGAGCTGCTGTTTTTAAAATGACTGCTAGCCTCTTTCAGTTCTCAGAATTACTTGGCTATTATTACCTTACATGAAAGGCGGAACACCAGCTCCGCAGTGAAGCCATTTCTAATGTTTTCCTTCCGGCAGTAGAAACATTTCCACTGTCACCTCGATGTTCTGGAACAAAGGCTACGGGAAAGCTAAAGCCCTGGACAGACGTCAAAAACTGACACAGTCATCTCTGCAACAATCCAAGCCTCCAGCACAGGAGGAAGCTTGGCTCCTCAGCTGGGTGCCAGTCACCACCCAGTCGTCACCACCAGTGCTGCTCTAACACATTGTCAGGGGTCCAAAGAGAGCTGTCCCCTGCCATATCCTTATTTATCCCCTAAAGCTCCAGGAGGAAATGAACAAAAAGGGAAGGAGCGTGAGCGCAGAGGCACACCACCCAAACCCCCATCCTTCCTGGGGACTCCTGGAGGGTGAGTACCGAGGCAGGAGTTCCCCGAAGTTCTAGGGGGTCACTGAGTGGTCAGAATGTGCAGGGCATAGAGAGGTCAGAACGAGGGGACAGAAGCAACCGCCTGCTTAGTCCCCAGGCCGGACACAATGAACCTTTGCTTAAAGAAAAGCTGCTTGAGCTCAGTCACATGAGGAAAGGGTCAGGAATTTCAACTGGCCATCATTCCCAGGCAGCAGGTATGTCACGGCCCATGTGAGGTGGGGTTACAGACAGGCCCATGATAAGCTGCAGGTTCAGTAGCCAGTCTCCCACAGGTGAGGCCGAGATGTCTGAGTCAACACAGCTGACATTCTGGAGTCATTTTAGCTGAAATCTACCTTCAGGGCTAGAGTTAAGGCCGGCTATATGGTGTGCCTGTCAGAATGTGCCAGGCTTTGCTCTGGTTACAAACAATGTATCAATGGGTTAAAAAATAAAGCTTTCTTGCTCAGGCTGACACACCTGCCAAGTCAGGTGAGGGACCCAGGCTGATGGAGCCTCTGCCTTCTAGACTGTGCCGGTGGTCATGGCAGGGGCAGGGAGCCTGGCGAACCACCCACAGGCTCCTAGAGGCTCCTGCCAGGAGAGACACCTGTGACCTCCGCTCACTGCACCGGCCCCACCTCACTCCAGGGAAGTACAGGACAGGGAGGTACAATCCTGCCACATACCCAGGAGAAAAATTTCATGTCAGTGACATGCGCAGTATCTTTGTTAAAACCTCAGAGGCAGGTTTTACTTTTATTACTATTTTACAAATGAGAAAACTAGGCACAGAGGTCAGTACACTGTCCAGGGGCACACAGCTAGCCAACGGCAGAAGCCAGGACTGAAATCCACTCACTCTGTCTCCCTAGCAAAAATGACGGAGAACCTTTACTCTGAGTCAGACATCATGCTAAAACATTTTTTCATATATTCTTTTTTAAAAATTCTTAATTGTTTAAAGTATTACATGTGTCTCCTTTTTCCCCCATGGACCTCTCCCCAGCTGCTCCCACCCCCCCAGCACATGCCCTCACACCCCTACTGTGTCCATTGGCTATGCTTATATGCATGCATACAAGTCCTTTGGTTGACCTCTTATAGCGACACCCCCCCCCCCGCCCCACCCCCCCCACCATCTGCCTTCCCTCTGAGGTTTGACAGTCTCTGTTCGATGCTTCTATGTCTCTGGATCTATTCTCTTACTATTTGCAACAGCATGGAGAGCATTATGCTAAGCGAAATAAGCCAGTCGGAGAAAGATAAATATCATATGATCTCACTCATTTGTGGAATATAATGAACAACATAAACTGATGAACAAAAATAGATCATATATTCTTTACACCAATCCTATCTTACTAGAAAAGCAAGGCTTATACAAAGAATACATGTTTCTCAAAGTCCATGAATAAATACTAAATAGCTTAGCTGGGGCTCAACTCAGATATATAAACAAGGCAAGACTTTGAAAGACCTGTACAAGCTCAGCTGCTGGTCATGAGAATCCATTCTGCAGTGTCCCACTGTGGTTCTCCAGACTTGTGTGGAAGCTTCAGGCTTGGTTCAGATTACTCTGTCAGAAATTCTCCCTCAGGCTAGCCTCGAAACCATCACCATATAACTTCCTACCCCTGGCCCGGTTGGGGCCTGGAGCCGCACCAATTTCATCTTGGATACAACTTATAAAATCCACTTTTCTTCATCCATGTTCCAAAATATAAATAGTGAACTATGCAAAATAATTTTATGAGGGTAAAAAAGATTATGCTTTTATCAAAACTGAAAGGGTTAATCACGAAACAGGGCTCTGACTTAGCTGGGGCTAACAGAAGTAGCTCCTTCTGCAAACCTAAGCCTTGCACAAACACACCCCCTGAGTGGTTATTTTACAGAAATTCCCGAAGACCATAACCCTTGCACAGCCCCCAGGAAGAAGGACGTCTGACGCCAATAGAAGGACAAAGGGCAAGGCTGTAAAGCTGGGGATGGGGGGGGGGAGGGAGGTGAACGGTCCTGATACATGTCAAGCTGAAGCCCCATCTGCAGGTCTCCCTGAGCACATAAAAAGCCTGATCCCTCCCCATTCACCACTGATTTCTTTCTCAAACTCAGTCCATCTGCACCCAGGTGACTTGAATAAATATCTTTTTGATTACACTGAGCCTTGAGTCCGTTCTGTGCGACTCCAGCCCAAGCCTGAACCTTTCAAAAATCACAGTCAGGCATTTATAATCACTAAGAGAAGAAAGAAAATAAGAGAAACATAAGGTAAGACTAAGAAATGTAAGGCCTCTGGAGAAGAAGCAAGGGCCTAACAAGGGAGGGGGTGATACCTGGACACGTGTGGGAAAAGGCACTCAGCAGACAACCACGGACCTGCCTGGAGAGAAGGGAATGACCCTTCCTTGTGCTGTGCTAGGTGACACAGCTGAGAGGATGGGGCGGGGCCCTCCAGGGGTACCTCTGTATCTTCTCCCGGAAGAACACGAGTTTTATCACCTTCCTACCTGTAATATATATGATACTACTAAGCCATCTTCCCTCCTGCTAGCTGAGGTCACTAGGCATGCCCTCGGGAAATGTCGCACCAGCCAGTGAACATGGACCCTAGGGAGGCTAGCCAGTCATAGATCTCAGCATCAAACACTTGGTTTTCTTGCTAATTGAGCTAACCTGTCCTGGAAAAATCATTCTGAAGGCTTGATAAGCATCCTCCTTATTGTGACACTAGAGGCACGATGCAGGAAGATTCCTGCAAGAATAGGCCTTCCTTCCCCTGGCTGCCGGCACCAGTTTCCCTCCGGAACCCAGGACCCGGGCCTTTGCTCTGGCTGCCACCTCCTGCCTTCCCTCCAGGGCCGGGGGCCGCCTCCTGTCTTCGCTCTGGGGCCGGGAGCCACCTCCCACCTTCACTCTGAGCCAACCGCCACCATTTTTGTTGTGTTAATTTGCATATTCCCTCCTCATTAGCTGTGGGCGCTGCCATCTTTGTCACAAAGTGATGGTCAATTTGCATATCCCGTCTTTATTAGATAGGATAATTAACACATTCATGTGATACCTATACACAATACCACAATACCTCTATTTCAGAAGAAAGCCACTTCCCCCACTACATGCTAGAAATGAAAAAATCTTATGATCTTCTCATAATATCCAAAAGGAAATTAGTAAAGTGTCTTAGTGACATGTTTGTTCTAATTTGTTTACACAAAGAACATTTCCTTTTGTAGTTCAAGTCTGACAAC
Source organism: Myotis yumanensis (assembly GCF_028538775.1). NCBI lineage: Eukaryota > Metazoa > Chordata > Mammalia > Chiroptera > Vespertilionidae > Myotis > Myotis yumanensis. The sequence goes on along the minus strand of NW_027223754.1, from coordinate 124,566,431 downwards.
AGCACACTTTGAACCTGGAATAAGTTCATGGTGTACAGAATGGGAATTGAGTCACTAGTTTGGCCATAAAGGTTCAGTCCCCTCCCCACCCCCTTCCTCTCCTAGCATCCCTGACAAGAATCTGTAGTGTCATCGTTCTATGTCTTGCCTGCAGCTGAAGCAGACCTCATAACTCAATCAAGGATCATTCGGAAGGGAGGCTGGGATACGGCCCTGTGATAGCCAATCCTTCACCCACCGACACTGCTAATTAACAGTGTAAAGTGTTCAAGGCTCTCAACAACAAATCTTCAAGCACTTACAAACATTTGATACTGTAATTAAAATTAATTACCTTCTCATTAAGCCTCTACCAGGCAACAGTGATAACCTACTTTGAGTTACATGCACTAGAGAATACATATTTCTTCAAAATAATTTATAACTCATACCTTCAATTAATACAAACTAACCCCTTAAAAAATTAGTCTGACCTGGTAGATTTACTGTATACTGTGTAATTTACATAAAAGTTAAATTAAAGGGGGACAAAGGCCAGATTTTAACAGACTGCCTTGAAGGGCAAAAGGGGAAGGCTATGGTAATGAAAATCAAGCAACTTATAATGAGTAACAACTGCAGGTAAAAAACAGCCAAGGGTCCTCTGTGGAGGAAACTGTAGAGGGGTTCAAGGCGTCACCCAAACACCCATAGAGGGCTATTTCTAAGAAGAGGAAGCGGTCTCTGGGGACCTCACATTCCTGGAAGATAGGCAAGTTTGGGAAAGGGAAGTGAGCACCTACCACCTGACCCTCACCTTTGCAGGCCTGGACCCTAATAACTCGGCCTTCTCATGGTGAGATGGTGAATTCTCACGTAAGGGAAGCAGGAAGCCCTGATATTAGGACAATTGCAGAATAAATGTCATTGATGCTTTTAGTTCCTATGCTCAGAAGAAGTTGAGGGAAGGGGTGAATGGAAACCCCTGAGCACTAAACTAACTTCGGGAATCTTTCCCACCCATGCTTGTTATTCCCCATTGGCTCCGGGCAATGTCTGTCAGTAACAACTCCCCAGGAAAAGGACCAGAGCATGTGGCTTGAGGGCTGAGGGAGAGGAAGGCATACCACATTCCACTCCAAGACAGCCACCGCAGGAACTCAGGAAGTGAGGATTTGTCGGCAGCTCTAAAGAAGAATAGTAACTGTCACCACCCTCAGCCAGTGAGCAAAGAACGCCACCCTGGGCCTGGGAGGTAGCTGGCCCAGGACTGCGACCCCAGCCTTCTGCAAGCATGTCAAACTCGCAGCCAGCGGGCCGCATGCTTCCTTTAAATAAACCAGGCGTACGACCTGCTGGCCATGAGTTTGACATGCTTGTACCTACAGCATTTATTTATGGCTTCCCTTACCCTCAAAATATGGAGGGTGGGCGTTCTTGTGTGCTTAACTAAGTTTCTGAATGATAGCTACAAATCCAACACTGTCCTACCCAGTCCTCAGCACCTCCAATCGGAAGGCCTTCGAGGCATTCTTAGGGCCTTTTAGGCACACACAACAACTAACTTCATGTGAGGGGCACCGACCTGCAACAGGAATTAGACTTTCAGAGCTGGAAGAATCCCTTAGAGGTCTCACTTGGCCTACTGCCTGCTTTTAAAGGACGCTTGAATATGAACCCAGGTAACATTTCCTTTTGATCCATGCTCTGTACATTATAGCTGCCTTGCACAAAGGGAAAGGAACTTGTCTGCTGAAGTACAGCTTCTTGGGTAAATGCAGAATGAATTCAGTGGTGAATAAGATAGTGTGTCTATCAGATAACAAGCATGTTCCCTCTTTGCCTTGGATGCTAGAAGTGTAGACCAAACTTAGAGTAACTGTTAGACCTGGGGCTTAGCCCTTTTGCTTCCCCCTCCTTTTTTCTTTTTGATTTCTGGACATTACTGCTACTCTATTTTCCATGTGCCTTATCATAACCTGACTCTCAGTGGAAAGGGGTGGGTGAACTTTATAGATGCTAAGCATGTCATGCTGTCTGGAGATGAATGCTGTAGTCACTCCCAAATGTAATGGGGGTAACGTGATAAAACATACCCAGCTCATAAACTGGCATAGCTACTTCTATCCCCTACTTCAGGGCACCCAGAGGAAGCTGCACCAACGGCTACAACTGGGCTCGTGTTTTTTTAGAAGTTGATAGATAAGATTGAGCCAGGAAATAGCAGTTGGTACTCAGGCCCCAAAGCACATTTCCAAAGCAAACCTAAGCCTCAAAATTAAGTCCCTCTCTGCAGGCAAGGGTTGAGTTTGTTTCTGGTGCCATAAAAAATACTGGGGTGGGGGTGAGGAAAACATATATACCAGATGATTTGTAGTATATAATTTTGTTGTAAATCGATCAGAATACTACTAGCCATCAGACAGGGCTTAGAGATAACATACTTACATTTGAGGGAGTGGAAGAAAAACTGATCTATATTAATTTCTTTTCCTTTTGCAATAATGAAGTTGTTTTGAGCAATTTTATTTTTTCTAAGACAAGCCAGCAGTATTGTTGCCAAATAGCAATTAGAAATAAAAAGCTGTTTTTAGTTCTACCAAAATAATGAATAGCTTTACATTTAAAGAAAATAATGTTAATGTCCATGAAAAATGCATTCAACCAACACTTTAGTATTTATTTCTAGTAAGGAAAAGCAACCTTACTTTGAAGTTGTGTTGGATTTTTAAGAGGATAATCAATATAAAAAACTCTAACCTCTGTGGGTCAAAGTGATCTTTTAGAAAGCTAAATGAGGTCATGTCCTATTCTTTTGAAAACCTTTAAAGTTCCTAGATTAAAGTGTGAACTCCTTAGCAAAGCATTTAAAATTCTGGATCAGGTTCCCTATCTTAGCTATATTCCTCCAGCGGTTCTCAACCTGTGGGTCGAGACCCCTTTGGCGGTCGAATGACCCTTTCACAGGGGTCGCCTAAGATCATCCTGCATATCAGATATTTACATTACGATTCATAACAGTAGCAACATTACAGTTATGAAGTAGCAACAAAAATAATTTTATGGTTGGGTCACAACATGAGGAACTGTATTTAAAGGGCCAGAAGGTTGAGAATCACTGCTATAGACCCATCCATAATGATATTTTGAGCACAAGGCACTAGAGCAGTGGTTCTCAACCTTGGCTGCACATTAGAATCACCTGGGAATCTTTTTAAAATCCTGATTTCTGGGCCTCATCCTCCGGAAATTCTGTTTCTTTGTTACTAATGTTGTGGCCCCACCCCATAACAAAGAAACAGAATTTCCGGATGAGGATGAGGCCCAGAAATCAGTATTTTAAAAAGATTCCCAGGTGATTCTAATGTGCAGCCAAGGTTGAGAACCACTGCCCTAGAGGGGCCTCCCTGTCTTCGTCCCAATTTACCTTTTAACTACTGATTCAAACAGCCACCTCCAATCTCAGCTGAAACTAATTGCTTCCTTTGTGCTCACCCCCACATCTGCCTTTACCCCTTCTACAGTAAGCACTGAGTATAGTAATAAGTACTCGTGTAATATTTGTCCCTCTACTACCATGAAGCCTCGAGGGGTGGGGATGTCTAATAAACTAGCTGTGTCCTGTCCCACATTCTTTCCTCAATAGGATCTCAGTATCTGTTGCCTGATTCAGTAATTGACAAACAGCCAACTGGGGCAGCCTCATGTTTACATTCTCCCAGCTGTTTGCACTGAAAGAACCTGCAGCTGAGGTTGTGCTGGATTACTTTCCAGACAGACTGGGCTGTTAATGTTGATTCAGGCCAGGTCAAACATTCAGGAAACTGATATGTCTTATACGGCTCCAAGCAGAATATAGATGACCACCCGGCCAGTGTTGTTCAGTGGTTAAGCGTCAACCCATGAACCAAGAGGTCACTGGTTCGATTCCTGGTCTGGGACATGCCTGGGTTTCAGGTTCAATCCCCAGTAGGGGGGTGCAGGATGCAGCCAATTCATGTTTCTCTCTCTCTCTCTCCCTTCCTCTTTCTAAAAATCAATTTAAAAACATATTTAAAAAAATATAGGTGACCGATTGCCAAGTGGTAAATATTAAGGTCACCATCGTACAGAATATGCAGTTGTACTCCCTTTCTCCCTAAGTGACCTTTTCCCTGGGGTTACCATCATAATTACGGCAGGGAACCCAGGAGGCTGCTCCTTCTAACACACATATTCAATCCATTAATTGTGACGACAAAAAGGCAGTCTTGCATTGCATTAAATTAAAAAACTTAAAAAATAATTTATTTAATGCACTAGTAAGATTATCAAGTAAATATAGTTCCTTGTCCCTCAGGAAACCACATTCAATAGAACGTGGACACAAAACAAAGGAGTCCTTTTATCCTCCAGGGTCTAAGAAGTCAGTGACTTGTGTAAAGGGGAAAAGTAGGCCTCAAGAAGAATGGTCAGATATAATTATTTATATCAGGATATTTAAAATTCATTTTAAATAAATTGGCAGGGCATTTAAAATTTATTTTAAAAAGAGAAGTTATCAGTTGCTAAGGACTTGTTAAGCATCATGTAATTTTCTAAATGCTTCACATATTTTATTTTTGCTTTAATCATCTAAGGTTAGAATAATCACTTCTATTTTATATGGAGAAAGTAAGTTACTTGTCTGAAGCCATAAGGCAAGCAAGTGGCAGAGCGGTGGTTCCAGCTGGCTTCAAGGTCTGGATGCTAGTAACAGCCCTGCCTTTTATCGAGAGCCCACTGCATATACCTGACCCATAACCCCTTACAACCTCTGAAAGGTAGTTCACTTAAGTCACTGTGTTACCATTAAACATTACAAAGTGAAAAATATGTATAATGGAGAAACCAGGACAGCAAACACTAAGCAGACAGCTTTGGACAGTTCTTTGGAGATGTTCCCCATTTGCCTTTAATAAGAGAAGAGACTAGCTTAAATCCCAGGATATCTTACGTAATAAAAAATGTAGGTAGCTTCTGTTTTAACCACAAACAGTGATTCTCGTCTCCAGTGATGCATGCCAGCTTGTACATGCCTCCCTCTCTGGCTAAAGCCCTAGTGATACTGTAATCATTAGATGCTCTGCAACCAGACGCAGGCGAGAGAAGGTTTCTTTTTTTTCCTTCTCCTACAGCTACAACAATTGACAAGCACCAAAGATTTATATCTCAGAGAATAGTCCTCTAGGGACACAGCGTTTTGTAATCTGGGAGAAAGGAAACTACAAAGAAATAAATTGAAAGTGGGTTGTGATTTTTAAGATAAACATTATACCATGACCCTTCTTAGAACCCGAGTCTATATTTGGGTTGACTGTCTTTTCGAACAGAGAGAACTGCCTGCCAGGGCCCCCTCACACCTGCAGCAACCAGCCAGCTCAGATTCGTAGGAAAGCCCTGATCCAGAGCCATGTGTCTTACAACAGAGGTTAACTACACACAGTGGTAGCATAAGATTGTGGTTAGAAGCACAGATTCTGAGCCAGACTGTATAGGTTCAAAGTCCAGCTCTGCCACGTCAATTGTATCACCTTGGGTAACTTACTCTCTCTATGCCTCGGTTTCCTCATCTGCAAAATGAGTGAGGACAGCAGTATCTACAAGGGTGATTGTGAGGATTAAATGAAGTAATAATTGTGAAGTGCTTGGTACAGCGCCTCATACAGAGTAAGTGCTTCAGTGTAGGCTATTGTTTATAAAACAAACCCCCCCCCCCACCCCCCCATCAATAGGTGGGAACTTCAGGAATTCCAGAGACAAGAACAATGATGCTGCTGTCACTATGATTAAGCTCTTCTGGTGGAAGCTGATGACTACCCCGCCCACTCAAGAATCCTCCTGTGTATCATCTGAGGGAGGAGAAAAGACACACAGGGCCTCAAAGGCATACCCAGAGGGCCCTTAAGAATCAAGTTTCAAAGTACCTGAACTGAACAGTAAAGATAGCCAAAAGAAGAATACCTAGTATTTGAGTGATTTAACCTGACTTAAAAAGGCATAGAACCTCAAATGACTAAAATTTAAAACCTTCTAATAAGTGTCATTAGTCTTCTCTGTTGCTATTTACAGTAGAACCAGGACTCTATATTAAGACCCTAAAGACAGATGTCTAACATTTTCCATCTCCAAGTCTTTAAGCAAAACAAGGGAAAATTGCATTGGAAAAATTTATCTAATGATTATAACTTGCTAGGTCCTCTAAAAAGTCCCGAAACCTAATTCTTGAGAGTATTATGTCATGGAATCTTGTTTCTTTAGGTAATGCGCAGGGTTATTATGGGCTGGGCTAGAGTTAATTCCATGACCTTATCCATCAATGGCATCATTCTGTAATTTTATCCAGGTTCTCTCTCCTTCAACCTTATTCAAATGGTCACCAAATTCTGTAATTTCTTTGTCCAATAATTTCTCTCCGCCCTTTCCTTGCCATTCTTAGATCCATCTACCTGCATTCACACCCTCACTTCCTACCTTACTTACAAAGGCAATAGTTTAATCAGGTTTTCAATTCTTTCAATGTTTGACTTCTTCAATCCAGCCTTAGAGAGTCATTACACGAATCTTCTAAACTTCCATCATGGTACATCACTGCTCAGGATATACAATGGTTCTTCCTTTAATAAAGGAACTGAGTTCCTCCTGCTGCTAGGACTTGATTTTTGAATAATTTTTCCCATTCCAACTATCCAGTGTCTTCTTCCTTGGACAGATCTCAGCATTGTAGTCTACTGAACGCATTGCTGTACTTTTTTTTTTTTTTTTTAAACCCAATAACTACATCATGCCCTTCTGGACACACCATTTCTGAGGCCTCTGTCTTATCCAGATCCTACTATCCCTTCAAGACCTCCCTCCATGAGGCCTTTCCATAGGACTCCTGCCCATGTTACTTCCTCTCTGTCCATCCATTTTGGCTCTTATTTATACTGTTGAGTGGGACCCTACTTGTTTTGTCTTCCTTGCTGAATTTTTTGATTACTGAAAATATCCACTTTTATGATACCAAACAAAACTCAGCACACTCAGAACTAGCAGTATCACTGAATGGCAAATACCTGTTTTTGTAATTGGCTTCTTTGCTATAAAGCAGTATATTACAAAATTTGGAAGAGACCCACAGTAATAAATACCTATTTTCCCAATACATAAATATATATGTATGCATGTATACACATATGTAATTGAAACACGTTTTATGAAATAATACTTATCTTTACTACATGCAATGCAACTGTCTTTTTAAGAAACAGCCTATATTTTGGACAGCTGCCTACCTAGAAATTATAATGAATATTGTTAGGTATATTAATTTTATTATGTAAAAAAGTGCTTGTTTTTAGATACAGATCAGAAACTAAGTTCCTTGATATCTGTGTGTAACTTACTTTAAAACAGATTACATACACACCCACACAAAACAAATACAAGAAGTTTAATTGTTGAATCTGGATAAGTATGTGGGTATCTGCTGTACTCTTTCTTCTGCTTTTTCTTATAAAAATATAAAATGCTACTTGTTACTCATTCAATTTATTTCATGGCCAACCAATGAGCTTCAATACTGTTTGAAAAATAGTGCTTTATAAATAGGAAAAAGACAAGCCATTCCTTCCTATTTGCTAATTATATTTAAGGAGGCGCTAACATACTGAAGAATGTTTTAAGGTTACTTCCTGGAGTGGGTCAATAAAGGATTTAATTTTCCATTGCTCTGAGTCCACTAATCTCTCCTTGAAAATCCTTTCTATGAAACTTTCTATGAATTATTAGTACCTTAGCAGGAGAGTATAAGATTAAGGACTAGTTTTTTACTTGCAGAGATCACAGAATCATCATTTACCCTATGGGACCTTTCATCCTATGAAGAATCTTTGCAGTAAAAGGACTACGTATGGGAATGGCAAAAGTTCAAGACAATGTATTGAAACTGAAAATGTCATAATAAACATGTGTCCTGGTTAAAAAAATAAGTTCCAGGAGCAGAGCCATAACACCTCATTGAACTGACAGTAAGAAGGAAGTGTTATGAATGAAATAAATTTCCAGAGAAATAAAATTCTTTCCATTTAAAGGCTAACATTTTTAAGTCTTGCTGATTATATATTTCTGAATTTCTAAATTCCTAGGACTGTTTTCCTGATGACTGGGTCACTCATATGATGAAGTTTGCATTGTGATGTAGCACCATGACTGCAGAAAGAAACCAAGACTAGATCAGCAGGGGACCAGGGCTCCAGGTGTAGGGCCCTCATTTGAGAAAACAAGGTAGTCGGACTTTCAACTTCCAAGGCCTCTGCAGCTGATACCCAACAATTCTGTAAGGCTGGTAGCCCTACGCACATACCAAAGAACATAAATTGAATATGGGGTGGGGAAAAAAAAGGTTTATAGCTGTTTTTATAGAAAATAATACATTAATAAATAATAATAACACAAGAATAAACTGTTTTGCGAACTCAAAATTGTAAACCTACTGTTGCCCTACCGTGTATTTACCCTTCCTTATAATGAATCTATCTTACCAAAATGAAAATTAAGCAAACAGTAGTTAAAAACCATATGCAGCAAATGAAAGAAATGAATAATTCTTAACACAACAACATAGATGAAGCTCATGTATGTCATACTTAATGAAAGAGACCACACACAAAGCATACTTGCTGTTTGATTTCAGGGATCCGGAGGTCAGAACAGCGGGTCACCCTTGTGGGGAGGGTAGGGAGAATGATCTACGGGAAGGTGGCACAAAGGGGTGCTGGGTGCTGACAATGTTGATACCTGGGATAGTCACTAGGGGCACCCACAGGCAAAAATCATGCAACTGTATAATTGTACATTTAAGGTGTATGCACTTTACAAGTTATTCCTCAAAAAAGTAAAGAATAAAACATACCAAAAAAATCAATGAGAATACAGGAGCTTTTAAAATTACAACTTTATCTTTACAGTACCTCTAACATTGCAGATACTCAATAAATGTTGGTTAACATACAGTGTTGTTCAATTCCAGCAGAAAAAAGAACTTTAATTTCATTAGTGTGTCAATACATATTGCATTCTGCCAGCTCTTTAATATTTTTAATGTTCCCAAAACTTTCATGACACTACCTAATAAATATTTGGTTTTAGTATCTATATATATAAACGGCTAAGATGCTAAGTGTCCGTCTGGGTAATGAGGTCACATAGCAATGCCTGGCTTCCTCTCCCTAGTGACCAGCTTCCTTGGAGTTTCTTCAGCCCAGGAACAGGACTTGCTTTATAGCCACGTGGAAACATTTTACATTGTAACTAAATGTCAATGAAGCATTTTCCCATACCTCATCTCATTTGACCTCACAGAAGTCCTGGAGTAGGTAGATAGGAGACTTGGTGGAATCCTATTTTCTTTTCATTAGCCGGAAAACAGAGATTTAGAAAGCTTAGAAACTTGACCCGACTGAAAAGAAGTAAGAAATGGTGGACCTTGAAAACGACTTTACGTTTTCTCACTGCGCAGAATATAGTCAAACACTGCTGCAGTTAAATATTTTACCCTTTGTTCTCCCTGAGTAATCTATAATAACAATCTGCTTCGTGTTGAGATTTACTGCTGTGTTGCTGACAATTACCTGAAAGAGAAGTTGAGATACTTCACTGGGCTGGAAAAAGTTTTAGCTAAATATGAAAGCAGGTCTAATTAAGCAAGTTTATTCTATATCTATAAAAGGCTAATAAGTTGACTCACGCATGCACGATACATATAAAGCTCTCGCTGACGCCAATCACACGTGTGTGTTTCCATCTGTCATTATCGATTGTGAATTTGGTTGAATTTCTATTATAGAGAAAGGTCGAATAACGATATTAAAATATTTCTTCTAATAATTTCCTTTCAATGTGAATGAATTCATGCACTGGGCCACTAGTCAGAATATAAAAGAGCAAATGTACAAAACACAGAGAGTAGCCATGTGTATGGCATACTAGTAGCAAAGCATTAATATCTGTGGTATAATTAAGTACCTCAGATCTACACACAAAAATAAATAATTTTAAATTCTGCACAATACAACAACGTCCTAAATACCATGTTGATGCAGGTTGCAAATGGTTCGCTCATAATAGTTCTTAAGAAAGCCAATGTTTCTCAAAGAGGCTGAATTAACTAAAGCACACAAAGTACAAGTAGGGCTTACTCACTCAGACCAAACTGTTTTATTACTGTTAATGGAATTGATTAATTTAGGTTCCAAGCCAGGCCCCCCACAATACAAAATTTCCACTTCAAAAATGTTTTTCTGGGCATCTTTTGTGAGCCAGGCAGGATGCTAAAAGCACTCATGGAAAGATGAGTATGGTGAACTCTGCCCTAGGAGTTCCCACTTGGGCGGAGAGACACTTAGGCAGGAAGATGTACAGGACGCAGGGCTGTAGAAGAACAATGTAGTAAGTACTCTGAGGGCACAAGGGCTGGAAGTGAGCAACCAGAAGCTTCAGTGATACAGCTTCCAAGGTGATATTTGGCTCAGACGTAGAAGAGAAGCTCAAAAATCAGCCAAGAGAGCTAGCAAGAAGCACAGACAAAAAGTAAAATATTTAGGAAACTAAAAGTTTTCTTGGGGCATCTAGAATTTAGAAGGACTAAATGGGTCATTCTAAATCAGAGTATGATTGGGGGCTGGGGAGAAAAAGAGAGAAGGCATGAGCGCCTCAAGAAGATAGACAGCCTGGGGCAGGCCCTGTAAACCATGCTATGCTTGAACCTTCATCATGTAGGCAAGATGAAGCCAGGGTTTTAAACATAGGTGGGAATTTTTTAAAGTATAAAAATAAAATATTGAGGAATAGAGAAGTTGAAATATCCAAAAAAGTATAAGGAAAAAATCACCCTTAAAACCTCCCTTAATTACAGACACTGTTGAGAATCATTAATTCTTTAAAACATGTAACTGTGCCTATACTGCACACAGGAATTTCAGACCATGTGCTGCTCTCAGTCACACAGGATTCGCCGAATCTGTAGGATTTGGTCTATCTGTGGCTGTACCTGCATGCTGCCCTGCACAGCAACACCAAGGGGCCTCTGACTGGGTTGCAGGGATCATATAAGCAGACCTACTTAAAAAAAACACACATTTGAAGCTAAGGAGAGTTGTGTTCTCACTTAAAACTGGTATCATCCATCACATGATGGGAAGTCAGGCATTTTGCCTTATAAAAACATGATTTCTTCTATCTCCACCTATCTCTCTTCTGGGGACCCGAAATGCTAAACAAACTGATTATCACAGCCCTGGTGCTTTTTATCAGAGAGCTCTACAGATGAAAAGGGATAAAATTTTCACCCAGGATGAAAGAAAAGGTAGGAGCTAAAGATGACTTCCCTTTTGTTTTTTATTTATGGACTAGAGGCCCAATGCACGAAATTCATGCAAGGGGCTCGGCCCTCCCAGCCCCAGCTTTGTCCAGAAGGTCCTCCAGAAGGTCGTTCAGCTGTCCAGTCTAATTAGCATATTACACTTTTATTATTATAGATTACAAAGAGAAATCCTTCACTGCACACTGTAACTAAGCCATAATTACAGAAAATATCCCAGATCCTTCTGACTGTATACTGAGGTACACCTATCCACTTTTATTACTCTGATTCTGTCTGAACCCCCCCGCCCCCGCCCCACCACACACACACAAGTTAGAATACTAAAAGGGGGGAAAAGTGTATGAAGAACAAAAAGCAGTCTGGGAAAATTTCAACACCAGACTTTTAAAAAATCTTTCCTGGGCACTGTAATGAACCAAATCATGGGTCTGTACCTGGCTTAGAGCCCTAACTTCCCAATGAACTCAGATAGAACACCTGCTCCGAGCTTATTACAGAACTGCCTGTGCACAGAACTGCCATGGGAAAACATTAATTTAATGTCCAATCAGAAGAATGTCTTTCTTCTTAAGAGGCTTTTACTCATGCATAGTTCCCTAAAATATATGAACGATGGGGTTTTGTTGTCTTTTATGGGGAAAGCTGATGAGCTTAATAAGGCCCCAATGGCTGCTGTGTAATAGTATTCCAATGTAGTGTACTTTATTTTTATTAAATTGACTCAGTCCACCTACATTATTCAGCATTTCAAAATGTTAGAGGACCATCTGTTCACCACTGAGAACATTATGAAACCTCATTCAGCCCAAGATGTTATCCTGACTGTGATGAACGAAAATTCCTTTGATTTCTATACAGGATAATGCCTCTGATGTCATGCATTACCTCAGATGTTGTTATGACTGACGTTTTATTAATAAGGCCATTGTAAACATCTGTAAGTGCCACAATCCCTGTGGCAGAGATAAAGTTTGTCTAATTGCTTTTCATCCTGGATAAACATGTAGACCACAGCCGGTGAATATATACTTCATATTACAGGACTGACTTAAAGTGTTTAATTCTATCTAATCAGAGGCCAGGATATGTTTATTTTATTAGGGGGCACATTCTTCAAAGGAACCAAACTTCTTATGCAAACAGTGAGAAAGTGACAAATAATTAGGCAAAAATTAAATGGCAAGCAGATCTGGGCACATCATTTATTTTCCACTTATATAGCATCTTTCATCAAAAATTTCAATAAATCTTGATAAATGTTCTTGTCCCAACCCAGGATATGATTATCTGAAAGTGTTACAAATCTGTTCTGAATTTCATAATAAACAACTGACAGATATTAAGTCTTTAGGACTCATTGCTAAGTCGTTCTTCCCCTTTGCCTCTCATATCAAGTTCTCTTTCTTTCTTGATATTCTCTCCAACACTTGATACCTGCCTGGACTAAGTCTTTCATACTGCACATCTGGACCACACTTTCTAACTCAACTCACTGTCTCCAGACTGCCCTTCTCAACGGTCACCACAGAGGCTATATACAGGATGAGATCTAAATTTTGTTAGTTGAAAGTCAAAGTCCTCCATGTCTTGACCCAAATCTGAATCTCTCCATTCACACCTCTTACCTGGACCAAATGGTCTGATCCGGGTGAACTGTGACAAGATCAAGAACATGCCCAGATCAGTTCTACTAGCTCATCTCACCTTTGCTCATGTGCTCCGCCCATGCATGCAGTCTTACCACCCTTTCCACTTCCATCATCTACTACTCGGTGCCTGCTATGCCCCGTCAGCATGACAGATGTTTGACACATTTTGCCTTTAATCCTTACCCCAATTCTGTAAGGTATGTTTAGTCAATCATGATAAGCATCACAGAAATCCAGGACTTTGACAAGGTCACAAACTAGCAAGTGATGAGCCAGAGTCTGAACTCATGTTCGATTCCATAGTCTGTGTTTTTTAAAATCTCATACACACTTCCTGAAATACCATCCCCAACCTTCTACTTACCTACACCTTGGGGTTCCTTAGGAGTTTGGCTCAGTTTAACCTTTTCCACACACAGTCATTTCTTATCTCCTCCCATCTAGTAATCAGTGCTTCCTCACAACTCCTGCTGCTCTTAGAGTCCTTCCTGTTGCACTAAATCCTCCACTGCCTTGTATTATTAGTTACCTTATGTGTCTTCCCCTTTTTTGCAGTCCCAGAGCCTCACATTGTCTCTTGAACACAGTAGGTACTTGACTGTCATAACCAAGCCCTTTTGTACTTTGATATTATTGTCTTTGGGTGAAATTCCATATCGGGTAGGATAATTTCAGTAACTGAACAAAGTAAGTTCAATTATAGGGGCCTTTTTGAGCTCACAAACTAAGAAGATCAGAGGACGGGGCTAATTTGGTGGCTTAAAAAATGTTATCAAAGACCCAAACTCTTTCCTTTTATACATTCCAATGTCCTCAGGACATTTGCTCATTCCTTCATGGAGGCAAGAGAACTACTGCAGCTCTAAGAGTCACTATGGACAAGTATTGTCTGGCTATAGACAAGTATTGCTGTCTTTTCATATTTTGTTAGAGAGGAAAATGTTTTCCAGAAGCTCCCCTTAGGCTCCTTTGGCCAGGACTGAGTCCTATGTCCATGAATTAGTTGCAAGGGAGGATGTGGAAGCAGTAACATTTCAGCCTCTACTGCAGGAGCTGGCTCTGCCAGCTACATAGAAAGGGAAGGAACATGGTGCTTGGATAGGCAACTGACAGTGTTTGCAAACACTGTTAGAGAAATATTAATGGAGCAATAAGCTCTGTATAATAAAACTCCTCCATGTCTAAATAGATGAATTGTCATAAGAAAGGTTTGCTAATCACGTTATAACAAATAATCCATTACAATACAGGTAAGAAAGAAGAGAAATGGAATCTCCCAGCTCTTTAGCTGATAAGTTGTAAATACATTCCTTATCCTCAGGTCGTCAGTTAAATATCACGATTTCTTCAACCACCATGATCATCACAAAGAAGGAAAGGCAAGTGGGGGTCAAAAACTAGCCCTCTTGAGATTCCATGTAGTTCTCCAAACACATTAAAACAGACAAAAATACCAAAGAGATTTAAAGAACAAAAATGGAGAACAAAGTATTTACAAGCCTTTGCCTTTTCTCCTCTTTTTTGCTGCTTCTAACAGGATAGTCTGCCTCAATTCATCACCACCTGTTTTTAGTTCGAGAATCAGCATAGATATCCAACAACCGGGAACCACTTTAAAAAATTCCAGTATAGCTCTAGCTGGTTTGGCTCAGTGGATAGTGTCAGCCTGCGGACTGAAGGTTCACAGGTTTGGTTCTGGTCAAGGGCACATGCCAGGCTGTGGGCTTGACCCCCAGTGGGGGGCGTGCAGGAGGCAGTCAGTCAATGATTCTCTCTCATCATTGATGTTTCTATCTCTCTCTTCCCTCTTTCTTCCTCTTTGAAATCAATAAAAATATATTTTAAAAAAATTCTAGTACAATGAAAAACAATGCAGCCATTTAGATGGAGGTGGACTTGAATGGCTACCATGGGAAGCTGTCCAAGCTAAAGGACTAGAGAAAAGATGCAGAGCTCTGTCTACATACATACTTATTTGTGCTTTGAAAAGGGGGCAGTGGTGGGGTTTATATAAATGTATACACATGTGCTCTGTATGAAAATCTCTAGAGCAGTGGTTCTCAACCTTCCTAATGCCGCGACCCTTTAATACAGTTCCTCATGTTGTGGTGACCCCCAACCATAAAATTATTTTCGCTGCTACTTCATAACTGTAATTTTGCTACTGTTATGAATCGTAATGTAAGTATCTGATATGCAGGATGTATTTTCATTGTTCACGACCCACAGGTTGAGAACCGCTGCTCTAGAGGGTATCTTAGGAATTGTGAATGGTAGTTATCTCTGGGGAACAGGACTAGGAAGTTGGGACCAGAAATAACTTTTATTTTATATTCCCTTTCTGGTTTAGTTTGTTTTTATTCATCTTATTTTCATATTAAAACAAAAGTCTCCAGTATCCACATTGTCAAAGTGAGACTATTATGCAAATAATTGCAAGATTTCATTAGCACACTCAAGATACTTTCTTGTTTCCTGTTAGGACCTATGATTTTACTAATAATAACAAAATAACTGGCCTCAGTATTCAGGACAGTGAGCATTTTTGTAATGCAAACTAACTTAATATACGAGATTACTTTCTGAAAAGCTCCCTACTGAAAAGGTTTTTAAATCCAATTTCCCAAAGAAGTAAAACCATGCTTCAAAAGTTAGTTCTAAAATAATTTTTATAGAATGGAGCTGGTATTGCCAATTCATAAATATGTAAGTTTTCAAGTAAAATCACATAAAAAAATCATGTATACTAATGTTACATCATTCTTGTATAACTTCACAAAACGCCATCTCCTCTAAGGACCAATGCTACGGAAACATTTCTATGGAGAACTGAGTGTCCAAATGCTCACAACTCTGAATCTGTATTGTGTGGGCGATGGTATTTCCCAAGCAGGGACCTTTAAGAGAGCATCATAGGAGCACACCGGCAGCGTGTGACAGGCATGTCCTTACCCATGCAAACAAAGAGAGTCACCGAGTTCATTCACCTTGTGACTGTCTACACACAGCTCACGTGACTCCTGGGGACTAGATTGTTTTATTTGTGATTGTCAGATTTTAAAGTTTTGTTTGCCCTTCAAAATGGTTTTGTTTGTAACAACACCAAAAAAAAAAACCGCAATAAAGCCATCTCCTAAAGGTTGAAGTTTCTCAGAGGCCAAAACAGGACCGGACTACTTCCATTAAAAAAACAAAAAAAACTTGTTTTGATGGTTCTAGAATTTATTTTTACATGAAGCAATGCTAAAATGGGATTACAAGATCTATCTGGAATACTTACACTTAATTAATTCTTAAAACATTAAAAATGGTTTGGCATTTGAACACGCACGTGCTCCAGAGGCCCAGAAATTCCATTCCTAAGAACAAATGCCCATGGTTCAGAGTGCACTGAAAATATTCATAGCAGCAATGTACACAACAGAAAACACCAACAATAACAGCCACCCAGAAATAACCCAGAAGTCTACAGACATTTGTACAGTGTAATAAAATGAAACATAGCTACAAGAATTAAAATGGGTAAATCTTAAAAGAAGCAAGTAAAAGAAGAAGACAACAGGCAGTATGAATTCCACTTTATAAAGGTCAAATGCAGGCAAACCCATGTTTAGGTCTGAACACCTACGTTGTAAAATGACAGAAAAAGCAAGGAATGGCTAACACAAACCTTAGGACAGCATGTCCTAGGGGTAGGGAGGCTTGTGATGGAGAGATATGCAATCAGGGTCAAGCTTGATTTCTTACTCTGGGTTTTAGGTATAGTGGCAGTTCACAGTTATTTTTTAAACACATATTTTCTATATGTAGCATTTTACAATTTATGGACATTTAAACTTAAAAACTATTGACAGAATTACATGGTAACATAAATTAAATGTGTGTATCTGTGTAAGTTATATTAACATCATATTTAATCCTAATGCTCTCTCTAGCTCTAAACTTAACTCTGGGTAGCAGGTTAAATGTAAATTTGAGGCCCTATTTAAATTGTGACCTGGACTCGAAGGCCCTGAGGCTATCAACTGCAATATGTCCTGACTATCTTTTTGGGACATTATCCTCACTGGTCACACCTGGGAATGTGAAGGATCTAGTCCGGAGAGAGCCCCAAATTTCCCCCAGGCTACAGATTTGCAGCCTGCAAACCACCCAAGTTTGCACACACACTCCTGGGTCACACACTCCTGGGTCAGTGGGAGGAGCCTGGAGGAGGAGGAGTGGGAAGCGCTGAGAGGGCTTCTCCAGAGGAGCTGTCAGCCAGCAGCCGGCAGGAGGAGACCTTTCCTGCAGCCGTGGGAACAGCCTCACAAAGAAGGCAGCTACACTTGTTTATTCAACAAGCAGGGCTTTAGCAATTTGGGTGGGAATTTCCCCCTTTCATTCCAACTGAAACTGTGCATGTCAATCTCTGTCAAATGTTGCACTCAGATGCCATGCAGCTATTAAGATGCTTTGCTGTTAGAACAACTTGTTTTTTTTTTTTTTTAATAACAGAAATTTAATCTCCGAGATGCAAAGGATCAAATGTAGGCAGCAAATCCTTACAAGTTTCCTACCCCTACTTGTTTTATTTTCTAAAGGCTAAGAATTGTTACCCACAGGAAAGCAGCCTCTGTGACATTCCAGACAAACCTCTGATGCAGAGCTAATTGAAAAAAAATTACTGCAATGAATAAATGTGTTCAAATATTTTAATATTCAGGCAATGAAAGATTGTATTTATTTTTGAGCAATATATTGACACGCACACACAAAGTCACAAATTAAATATGGATTTCTTATGACATCAAGCAGCACACATGGGCAGGATTCAGGGGAAATGGAACCTTCTCTGCCTCATAGGGGCCTTGTGTCCGGCACCCTGGGGTGTCTGAGGATGGTTGGTGAGCCCTGACTGTTCAGACAAATATTACGCGTCCCCTCCTGCTCCCAACCCAAGGCTCAGGGGCAGCCTCCATACCTTGCTTTCTCACAGTGGCTGTCACTGTCACCCACAGTCAGTGCTAGGGAGTCTGAAGTTTTTAGGGGAGGGAGGACTCAGATATCCAATTGCCAACAGATCGGATATTACAGTACAAAGTTAGATTCCAACTCAGTCTGTTTAGACCAGGGGTCCTCAAACTACGGCCCGCGGGCCACATGCAAATACAAATATTGTATTTGTTCCTGTTTTGTTTTTTTACTTCAAAATAAGATATGTGCAGTGTGCATAGGAATTTGTTCATAGTTTTTTTTTTAAACTATAGTCCGGCCCTCCAACGGTCTGAGGGACAGTGAACTGGCCCCCTGTTTAAAAAGTTTGAGGACCCCTGGTTTAGACCTACGATTACTTCCAAACTGACAGCGAAGGGGGAGGACAACTGGCTCCTTTCCAGCCAGTCGCCAGCACACTCAAACCCAGACATTGTTCATCTGAAATCACACATGTTGGATTTACATTTTTAAAGGACCAAAGGCGGTTCATTAGGAGTCCAGGCAGGCTAAATACCTAGAAACCTGATGAGAAATAGCGAGGGATTTGGGCAAGCACGAGGACAAATATTAAGAGCACAAAAATAATTTATAATTCTTTCAAATATCTCATAGAACATTAATGACCACAAAGCGCTACAATACATGTTTACATAGTCCAGTTGAAATGCAAGAGTGGTGAAGAGACTTACCAAACGCCACACAACCAATCAGGAAGTAGACCAGGATCAGCAACCAGCTCCCTCCTGCCCGGCAGGCAGCCGCTTCTGCAAGGCCGGCAGGCTAGACACTAACAGCACCTTCCTATGACTCACCCTGGACTTACAGAGATACTGCTCACATATCTCTGGGTATTCCTGTGTTGGTCTTAGAGAAACTCCACGCCCTGCACCATAAATCAATATAACTGCTAGCAATAATACACTGTATTCAACCCATCGCTGGACAAATAGGCTCTTTGTGTGGCCAGAAGAAAAGATACACATTCTGTATCTTTGCAGGGACGCAGCCTAGGACAGAGTCCTGTTATCACACAACACTGGGATGGCGAGAGAACCCTAGAGACAGTCAGTCGGCACCCCGGCTTACCAAAGAGGAAACAGGCTCAATTCAACAGACTTTGGTTGGGCAGAGTCCATACAATTCAGTGAACGGAGGACAGGAATCCCCAACATGAATGAAGGCAGAATGAGAAGTAGTACAAGTGCCTAGGGAAGGGCAGTGACTCAAAGGCAGTGAGTGAAGTCAGGAGAATCCTTTCTCTGTTGCTTCATTCATGAGACAGATGCTCACTGGTGCCTTTCCGTGTCAGGCACAGTGAGGCGTCCTGGAGTTGCAAAGGGGCAAGTCTAGTGGCGAGGGAAACAATGACCTCCACTGGTGAGTGCCATGAGAGGTACACGGGTGCTATAAGGCAGCACACGGAGGGGGGTGGGTAGCATGGGGGGCGGGGGGACAAGGTTAGTATAAAGAGACTTGTCAGTCAGAAGGTGCTTCAGGTAAAGTGAGTTCTGAATCAGTTTCACAGACAGCAGGTAAGGATTTGGAGGATGCAGTGCACGGCGACGGAGGCAGGGGAAGAACTGAGTTGGCAGGCAGAGACCAAACCTCGAGGGTTCCAGTTATATCATGTTAAGCTATTTGGATTTCAGCTGAGAGGCCATGTGGCATCTGCCGAAGGGATTAGAAAGATGAGATCCCTGTTTTAGACCAGTCCTTCAGAGAAAGCTGGGGCAGACTGGAGCCTGCGGTAGTACTCTGAGGCAAGAGCTGGTGGAGGCTGGGTGTAGGGTGGTAGCAGGGGAAGGAGAGAATAGCGTCTAAATAGCGTCAAAGGACTCCACAGCAATCAGCTGGCTGTGGGGATTAACGGGGAACCAAGGAAAACCCCACTCTGGCTCTGCATTCCTTGTCATGGCCATTCACAGGACAGACAACTGAGGAGAGGCCAAGAGGAGGCGGAGGTTGGAGTAGAGGAGGAGGAGTCAGATCCAGACACAATGAATTTGAGGTTCTATTGGATGTTTAAGCACAGACGTCCAGAAGAATGCTCAGAGATATGGGGCTGGAGAAACAGAATTGGAGCCTTCAGGGACAGTGCCTTCGGGCAATTCACTAGGAGGGTATGCATGGACTTCAAGGTCAGGCAGACCAGATCAACTGCCAGTTCTGCCACTGAGTAGCTGTATGACCTAGGACAAGTAAATTAGAGTTTTTAAAAAATATATTTCTTTGATTTCAGAGAGGAAGGGAGAGGGAGAGATAGCAACATCATTGATTAGCTGCCTCCTGCATGCTCTCTACTGGGGATTAAGCCCACAACCCAGGCCATGTGCCCTGACCAGGAATCGAACCGTGACTTCCTGGTTCACAGGTTGATGCTCAACCACTGAGCCACACCGACCGGGCTAAATTAATGTTTTTAAGACTCTAGTTTCATATGAGAACATCCCTCCTAAAAATTAATGAGATCAGAAAAGAACCCCATGTCATGCCAGACATAGAGATATTTAAAGGTTTCCTCTTACCCTTTTGTGGTCATATACTGCTTTGCATTATAATTTCAGTACTAACCCCTGCAAGAATATAAGCTTTCCTGTTGTCAGTCACTGGTCTTTAAATCCCTTTTGAACTTTCTTGTCTGAACAGATTATCCAATATCTGAATTGCCATAAATCATATAAAAAACTCAGACCAGAATTGTCCAGGGGACCAGGGGTTCCTTGCCCTTGACATTAGATAGCAAATGCAAAGATCTCAAAATTGTTATGTGGTTGAAGTGATATTGATTTAATTTTGTGTTGGGGATACGATGGGGGAGAAAAGGGCAGTGGGGTTTGGAAAAGGGAGTGTTATCAATCTAATAAAGTCTTGTCAAAGTAATAGAACTTTACTCTCTGTGTAAAAGTATACTGTAATATTTAAGAGAAAGAATGTTCCAAGGTTAATCTATTGCACAGCCTCTATCCTCTAGCTCCATTCAAGTAAAGGTTTAAATAAATGTCAAATAACAAATTCCAGCAAATGGATCTTGCTTTAACCAAATATTAAATCAATAGCATATTTTTAATATAAAAAATACATAATTTTTTGTTAGGTTCATTTTGCTTATTCTATTTATAATTTAAAATGAACATTTAAACTACAATAAAGATTTAAAAATCAGACTGACCGCTACTGTGGCTAAGGCATACAGAATTCAATTCCACACAGACAAGCTTGTGCATTTTCTTCTGTTTTTGCCTTCAAATTTGAGCTCCAATTTGTCTCACCTATTTTTATGGCTACCTTCCCAGTCTGAAAATATCTTGGTCACTGGACATTTTATCTCCAACTTACCTGTGTATTCACAATCACGTCTTCCTTCCTACTACTACCTGATCCTTCTCTGGTAGCTCCATGTATTTTCATTCTTTCATCGCAGCCCAGTTCAGCATACCTATTTTGCTCATAAATATCTCACACTAAAAACAAAAAAAAAATTCACAAAGTTTCTAATATAAAATTCCTTGATAATTGCCTCAAAGCTCTCTAGTCATTTGGCTCATTCAATTATATTGATTAAACATAGAGAAAGATTTGGTTGGGAACTATAATCTTTGGAACTTGTTTTATTCCTGGCTGTCTTCAACCTGGCCACGTGTGACGTGGCTCAAGCATGACCAGTTTGAGAGGGCACTTGGTCCCTAAGTGCTGAGGAAGAACATGTACGCTCTCTGCCAATGTGTCTAGCACTGACTTGAGGTTCTTGCTGCTCTCAGACTTTTGGGACTCTGGATAGTTCCCTTAAACTCACAGTACACCTGGCCATCCCTCTTAAGCCAACCTTCAAGATTTGGTACCCACTGACAAGTAGACCCAAGATACCTGCCTTGACTAGACTTGAACTTTCCATTCTTTTTTTTTTTTAATTTTTTTTTTTTTTGCTATAAGTATTACAAAGGGTATTACATATGTGTCCTTTTTCCCCCCCCACCCTTGATAATCCCCTGCCCTCCCTCACCCCCCAGTGTCTTATGTCCATTAGTTATGCTTATATGCATGCATACAAGTCCTTCGGTTGATCTCTTACCCCCCTCCTTCCTGCCCCCCAACCCTCCCTGGCCTTCCCACTGCAGTTTGACAATCAGTTTGAGGCAGCTCTGCCTCTGTATCTATTATTGTTCAAAAGTTTGTAATGGTTTTTATTATCCATGAATGAGTGAGATCATGTGGTATTTTTCCTCATTGACTGGCTTGTTTCACTTAGCATAATGCTCTCCAGTTCCATCCATGCTGTTGCAAATGGTAAGAGTTCCTTCTTTTTTACAGCAGCATAATATTCCATCGTGTAGATGTACCACAGTTTTCTAATCCATTCATCTACTGATGGGCACTTAGGCTGTTTCCAGATCTTAGCTATGGTGAATTGTGCTGCTATGAACATATGGGTGCACATATCCTTTCTGATTGGTGAAACTTTCCATTCTTGAATAGACTCAACTTATTTTCAGTGTCTGTAAGATCCTCTCCTATCTTGTTGCCAGTGGGAGGCAAATGAAGGCAGGCAGATGGATTAGATGGTATCTGCCTCACTAAACCAGCATCCCCATGCCACCTGGCTCCTGATCGGCACAGTAATCCCTCAGACACTAAGGAGCTGCACACAGTCCGAGTGAGTGACTGCTGAGACGTAATCCTTTTGACTCAAACATTACTTTGAAACAGACACATAGACACCCATGACTCACATCAGCGGTATTGTTCAAAATGAAGAGCACCTCACCACCACAATGCTTCACCCAAAAACGCCCTACGGCCTCTACCAAAGGAGGTCATGCCCAGGAAACAGCTTACCCAAATCTAGAGCAGGGTTTTCTCACTGGCACATTCTGCTCCAGGCTGTCTTACTTTCTGCAGAACCCAGCTCAGGTTCCGTGACCTCCAGTGATTCGAAGCTCTTTCCTTGAAAATCTGGGGTTAGCTACTTGCTTTACCTAGCCTTTCTCTATCCTCTTTCCCTCAGAACACTTTCGGTACCTTTTAAATTCTTCTTTTCCTTATGAAATGTTCCATTTAATTCTTCCATCTGAGGCTCTGAAGTGAGTTTCAGGTTTTAAGTCGACAAGGTAATTAGCTCTTTACCTGCTGCATCAGAATCAACTGCCGCAAGAAGGTCTTTTGAGAACAAAGATTTCCCAAGTAAACTGGTACAGCCTTTGGAAGGATATTTTGTTCCCATCTATCCTTATTTAAAGACACATAAACCTTGACCCCACAATTTTGCTTTTAGAAATTTATCCATATATGGTTACTGAAAAAGAGGTACAAAAATATTCAGCCCAGTATTACAAAGCCAAACAAACAAGGAAAAAAAAATCACCTTAGAAGGAACTTAAGTTGTCTATGGATAGCTAGGAGACTCATTGATATAAACGTTTTGTGCAGAAAACATTTCTGTAAAGATGCATAAGAACACAACAGTGCTTAACTCTGGGGATTGCACTTTTTTACGTTAAGCTAGTTATTAGGAAAAATGTGAACTTTCATAATTTAGGCTTATATGGATGATCTACTAAACTCTTCATTTAACAATGTTATTTCATCTTTGTTAAACAGAAAATAGAACAGAAGAGGCACAAATGGAAACTATATAGGGCAGGTTTATATTAAAATGTGTTCACCATTTAGGAAACCTTGCCTTAGTCTCAGCAGATCAGCTTTTTCCGCTGAGGCCCCTGAGGTATCTGTTACAGATGCCTTTACAATATGAACAGCTGGACTGAACCATCTCCTGGTGCTGAACATGTGTGTTTACACTTAAAGTCGTTTTTAACTGTTAGCTGGAGTGAGGTTGTGAGGAGAGGGAAGTCACAATATTTGTCAAAACATTAAAAAAAAAAAAACCCACCACAAACCCTTCAAATTTTTTAAAAGAACTCATCAAGAACAATAAAAAACACACACAAAGACTGAAGCCCACGCCCTGCATAGGACTCGCTGAATCTTTGGATTTGGGAGTCCAATCGCTGCATGTTTTTACAACCTTCCCCGGTGATCCCTACGCTGCTGGTACTGCTCATGCACACCAGAAGTAAACATGCTTAGCGAACACCATGTCTTATCCAAAGGAAACAAGACAGCACAGAGTAGAAAATGCTATGAACAAAAGTGTTCACTCCTGCACAACGCCAAGATTCTAAAAGAAGTAACTTTTAAAAAACACCCGACAGGGAGCTTGGAGCTAGCACTGGGAGCTAGCAGACCCCTTCCGGTCCTTCCACCAGTGCAACTCCCCTGGCTCATTTGAAGGGGTCAGTGGCAATGTGTGAAAGAGCCACCTTTGGGGCTGGAAGGCAGCTTGACTAGTGTAGACCACTGTTGCCAAGTTGTTGCTTCAATCACCTGTGTCCCGAGCCCTGCCTAGACTCAGGGTTCTGGGGCAGAACCTGGGGATCTGCATTAGGCAGCTCCTTTCTCCTTCCCACCTCACCCTCATTCTTATGACCAAATAAAGTTTGGTAACTGCTGAGCTAGTTCGGTATTTCCTGAACATCACCTGGGGCTACTGCCATCCTAGCCTTGGCCTAGCAAATCAGGTTCTGTGACCTAGCAAATCAGAATCTGTTAAACCAGTACCCAAGGTTATTCTTAGAGAACAGGGAAGTTTGAGAAACACCAATCTAGGTCAAACTCTTCATTTTAAGATAAGCAATCGTGGCCCAAGAAATTAAACAATTTTCCCAAAGACTTAACAGCTGACAAACGATAGCTGGGACACAGGAAACTGGCAAGCTAATTCTTGCCTCTTAAACCAATACCAACTATTATGTTTATCATGTGTATCTGTGAGGTTTCTGATTCACCATGATGAGGCTATAAGTGACTAAGTCTGAACCCAGAGGGCATGTCAGAATGCACTGCTGGTTTAAAGGGCGATGGGAGCTGTCAGCTGTCCCACATCTGCCTGCCCCTGGAGTCTTTCACTCTGAATATCAGGATGAGAAGTATGAAACAGCACATCTCACAGAAAAGTAAATACAGCCCCACACATTTATAACCACATGAGGGTGATTTGAAGTCCTCAAATCTCACGGTCAAGTATTAGGACGTTTAGTGAAAGAACTCTAATAAGTTCCCACTTGGGTGATAGCATCAGCCTGCATCTTGCTGCTGGTAGAGAGAAGAGGATATAAAGAGACCCCACAACCTTGCCCTGGAACCAGCATCTCTGAACCCATGAATGCGAAATGTGGATGGGAAATGAAACACCCAGGTTGGAGAGCACACAGCAAGCTGTAACCCAGGGAGCGTCCAATCAGTTATGATTGCCTCTCCTTAGCCCTCCCACACTGTCTCACAATCCACAGCTGTGATCAGCTTCACAAAGAATGTGCTACATTTTTTTTCTAGCTCTGAGATCAGATTCATCTCGTTAGGTTCTTGCCATTACTATTTTTAAAATATATATATTTTTATTGATTTCAGAGAGAGGGAGGAGAGATGGAAACATCAATGATGGGAGAGAATCACTGATTGGCTGCCTCCTGCATGCCCCCTACTGGGGATTGAGCCCGCAACCAAAACATGTGCCCTTGACTGGAACCGAACGCAGGAGGACCCTTCAGTCTGCAGGCTGACATTCTATCCACTGAGCCAAATCGGCTAGGGCACCATTATTATTTTGAATTAAATTGTGTTTTTTGTTTTTTTACCAAAATATAAAAAAGGCTGAATGAATGAATAAAAGCAAAGAGGCAGACAGATCTTTTTGGGAATAACCACTGACCCCTACGACCCAATGATATCCCAGTGGGACTCAAATTTGTAATAGAGACTAATGCCAATTCGGAAACCTTTCCGTTCCAGGGCACATGATCCAAAAAACACATTCATCTGGTTGGACATTTTCCATACTCTGATTTTTATCTCTCTTGGCACACTCTCCTCTAATAAAGTCACAACCTTTTGTTGCCATGGAACCCAATCAGACATGGAGCCTGTTACTATGACTTCCCTGCAGGTCTAAAAAAAGATCTAGTGACCAAGAGAATGGCTCTTTCTTAAAACATTTGTTTTCTAAGGCACAGAGGCTCCAAAAAAAATCCAACCCTTTTATATCCATTAACGTTTAAACTTTCATGCAGGCTAACCTGAACTCTATTCAGCCAAAACTAGCCAATGTTTTGTAAAAATTTTTCAGGTGGGACGTTCCAAAGAACATGATTTTATAAATTAAGTACCTGCAAAAGAGGGTAAAAATGTGCTTAGTATTTCTTCCCTTTTTTTCCCGCTTCTTCTAGGCAAGCCTCCTAAAATTTGAGTGCCTGTTTAGTAAATGTGTCAATCAGCAGCTACCAAATTTCCACTAATACTTAATATTTGCCAAGAGCTCATTATTTCTCTGTAAAGAAAAGATAAGTGAAACAGTACAATTGGCCCTGTGTCTGTCATCCCTGGAGCTGGACTAAGCCTGTGGGGACTAATATCTGAGACAAATAGCAGAGCTGCTTAAGGAGAGAGAATGAACATTTGCTGAGTGCCATGAGCCTTCATCACGAGAATCCTGCCACAGAGGCATTTCCATCTCTCTGTTTTGCTGATCATGTACCAAGGCTCAAAAGCTTAAGTAGCTTGCTCAAGCTGCCATGTTGGATTGGTCCCTGCCAAGGCATTAGGGGTGAGTTAATTAAATGTTGACCAAATATAGCAGGCTAATTTTTAAGTTGATAATTTGGTATGGCCCAAGAATGATGTTATAAATATCCAAATGGTCCTTGGCAGAAAAAGGTTCCCACCCCTGCTGTAAAGCTTGTCTGTAAAGATGACATGGAATCTATCTTTACTGGCACAAGGTGCCAGTTCTGGCTATACCCAGCTATACTAACTACCACATCTGGACAGCAGCAGCTAACCCTTGAGAGAATCATGAGTAAGTGCCCTGGCACTTACCTAAGATGACATTGAGCCAGACACCTACTGCATCCTCACAGGCTGGCTGCCGACAAGGCCTTCCCACCCCAGGCTCTGCAATGGGCAGAACCAGGAAGCGCGTGGTGCCTGCTCTTGTGTGATCGTGCGATTTTAGCAATGAAGTCAAACCTAAGCCACACAACTCACCACAATTATTCTATGCAACCCCAGTTTGGATAACCAGCTTCAACCAATCATTGGCAGGAAGAATGTGGTAAAGCATGGAACTTTGAAGTTATGTTATTAATAAAACCAGACTTCTGGCTAAAAATATCTTACCTATTTCCTTGTATAATGAATACAACTACTTTCAATAAAAGAAATTTCAAAAACCAACACAAAACCACAATGAGATACAACCTCACACCCACTAGGGACAACTATAATCAAAAGGCAGATAGTAAATGTTGCTGGAGACACGCAGAAATAAAGACTCCCAAAACTGCTGGTGGGAATAGGAAATGATGCCGCTGCTATGAAAAACACTCTGGTGGTTCCTCAAAAGGTTAAACATAGAATTACCTTATGACCCAGCAATTCTACACCCAGGTATACACCCAAGAGAAGTGGAAGTATATGTCTACACAAAAACTTGCACACAAATGTTTCCAGCATTGTTAATCACAACAGCCAAGAAGTGGAAACAACTCAAATGCCCATCAGCTGATGAGCAGGTGACCAGACAGACTGTGGCATATCCATACAGCGGATAGTATTTGGCAATAAAAAGAAATGAAGTACTCATATATGCTGCAACATGGACGAACCCTGAAAACATTATGCTGACCTAAAGAAGCCAGACAAAAGACCACATCATGTCTGACTCCATTTACAGAAAATGTCCTGAACAGGCGAATCCAGAGACAGAGAGTAAATTAGTGGTTGCCTTGGCTTTGGGGTTTGGGGAGGGAGGAAATGGAGAGTGACTACTAATGGGAATGGAGTTTCTTTTTGGGGTGATGAAATGGTTCTAAAATTGATTGTGGGGGTGACTGCACAACTCTGTGAATATGCCAAAAACCATTCCATTGTACACTTTAAAATGGGTTATGGTAAATGAATTAATCAATAAGCTGTTATTTTAAAATAGAATAAAGAAAAACCAACACAACCTTTTTTGTTTTGTTGTGTTTTTGGTTGTCCTATTAAATAAAAAAGTCCAAGTGACACCACCACCTGACCTTGGACAAGTTACTTTGTCTCTGGTGTCTCCGCAACGTTTAAGAAACGGGGCTCGTTCCTGAACCAAATGCTCTCCTGGCTCCCCCTGATCAAAGGAATCTGCAGCGTTTTATCTGAGGAGAAAACTCACTTGGATTAAACCTCTCATGTAATGTTCAAACTGGGAGTCAGACCCAGTCTGTCTGCCCCGCCAGGGTCTACCCCACTCTAGCTGAATCTTTTCATGCTTTCCTTGTGTAGTTCTGCCCTTCACCCCCGCATCTGTGCCACAGTGGATTCCTAAACACCTACTATGTGCAAGGCTTGATGCTAGGCAGCTTCACTACTTTTAGTTCTCAACCCCCAAGCCCCAGGGGAGAGGGTGTCCTTTCCACTCTGCAGTGCAGAACAGACTCAGGGAGATCATGCAGGAGACCAGGGTCCAACAGTTGCAAAGTGGCAGCAGGATTTGAACTCAGAACCAAAATATGAGTTGCTTCTCTTACTCCTACACCTAGGGTTTTCAAATGGGGTCCATAAATATATTCCTGGGGTTCCATGAGTTTGCTACAATTTTAAATGATATGTTTACTTAGATACCAAAGAATTTTAATAGAACTGCATTTGGGGGTCACAGTGATAACCATCTGCTAACCAAGTACTCTCCTGGGTTTCAAGGTTGTTTGTATTTTCTCTCATGTTAGTATTTCTTTAGTTGTGTGAGTCGACAGAAACACACTCTGACAGTATTACTTTCCTAGGGCTGCCATAACAAAGTACCAGAAACGGGTGCTTAAAATAACAGAATTCTGTTGTCTCACAGTTCTGGAGGCCTGAAATCAAGGTGTGTGCGGGGCTGTGCTCCCTCTGAGGTGCCGGAGGAACCACTCTGTCCCTGTCCTCGCTGCTGGCAGCCTCAGTCACTCCTTGGCTTGCAGAAGCATCACTCCAGTTCTCTGTCTTCACATTGCAGGCGTCCTCCCTCCGTCTTCAGGTCACCCAATTCCCTCTTTTTATGAGGACACCAGTGAGTCATACTGGATTAGGGCACACCCTAATGGACTCATGTTAACCTAATTATCTCTGTAAAGACCTTATTTCCAAGCAAGGCCTAGGGGTCAGATCTTTGTAAAGCAGTGGTTCCCAAACTTATTTGGCCTACCGCCCCCTTTCCAGAAAAAAATATTACTCAGCCCCTGGAAATTTATTTTTTAAAAATTCTTTTTTCTTTTTTTTTTTTATTATTGCTTAAAGTATTACAAAGGGTATTACATATGTGTCCTTTTTCCCCCCCACCCTTGACAAGCCCCTGCCCTCCCTTACCCCCCAGTGTCTTATGTCCATTAGTTATGGTTATATGGATGCATACAAGTCCTTCGGTTGATCTCTTGCTCCCCTCCCTCCTGTCCCCCAACCCTCCCTGGCCTTACCACTGAAGTCCGACAATCGGTTTGAGGCAGCTCTGCCACTGTATTTATTATTGTTCAAAAGTTTGTAATGGTCTTAATTATCCATGAAAGAATGAGATCATGTGGTATTTTTCCTTCATTGACTGGCTTGTTTCACGGAGCATAATGCTCTCCAGTTCCATCCATGCTGTTGCAAATGGTAGGAGTTCCTTCTTTTTAACAGCAGCATAGTATTCCATCGTGTAGATGTACCACAGTTTTCTAATCCATTCATCTACTGATGGGCACTTAGGCTGTTTCCAGATCTTAGCTATGGTGAATTGTGCTGCTATGAACATCTGGGTGCATATATCCTTTCTGATTGGTGTTTCTGGTTTCTTGGGATATATTCCTAGAAGTGGGATCACAGGGTCAAATGGGAGTTCCATTTCCAATTTTTTGAGGAACCTCCATACTGCCTTCCATAGTGGCTGCACCAGTCTGCATTCCCACCAGCAGTGCACAAGTGTTCCTTTTTCTCCACATCCTCTCCAGCACTTGTCGTTTGTTGATTTGTTGATGATGGCCATTCTGACAGGTGTGAGATGGTACCTCATTGTTGTTTTGATTTGCATCTCTCGGATGATTAGTGACTTTGAGCATGTTTTCATATGTCTCTTGGCTTTCTGAATGTCCTCTTTTGAAAGGTGTCTATTTAGATCCTTTGCCCATTTTTTGATTGGGTTGTTTATCTTCTTTTTGTTAAGTTGTATGAGTTCCCTATAAATTTTGGAGATTAAGCCCTTATCAGATATGACGTTGGCAAATATGTTTTCCCACGAGGTGGGTTTTCTTGTTGTTTTGTTGATGGTTTCTTTTGCTGTGCAGAAGCTTTTTATTTTGATGTAGTCCCATTTGTTCATTTTCTCTTTAGTTTCAACTGCCCTAGGAGCTGTATCAGTGAAGAAATTGTTTTGGCATATGTCTGAGATTTTGTTGCCTTTGTATTCTTCTAGAATTTTTATGGTTTCCTGTCGTACATTTAAGTCCTTTATCCATTTTGAGTTTATTCTTGTGTATGGTGTACGTTGGTGCTCTAGTTTCATTTTCTTGCATATGTCTGTCCAATTATCCCAACACCATTCATTGAAGAGACTATCTTGGCTCCATTGTATATTCATGCCTCCTTTGTCAAAAATTAATTGAGCATATTGGTTCGGGCTAATTTCTGGACTCTCTATTCTATTCCACTGATCTATATGTCTGTTCTTGTGCCAGTACCAGGCAGTTTTGAGAACAGTGGCTTTGTAATACAGCTTGATATCTGGCATTGAGATCCCACCTACTTTGTTCTTTCTCAGGATCGTTGCAGCTATTCGGGGTCTTTTTTTATTCCAGATGAATTTTTGGAGAGTTCGTTCTAGATCTTTGAAGAAGGCCATTGGTATTTTAATGGGAAGTGCGTTGAATGTATAGATTGCTTTGGGTTGTATGGACATTTTAATGATGTTGATTCTACCAATCCAAGAACATGGTATGTTCTTCCATCTGTTTATGTCTTCCTCTATCTCTTTTTTCAACGTCCTGTAGTTTTCTATTTTTTAAAAATTTTAATAGCAGTTACTCATCGCCCCCAAATGCACCTGTGGCCATCACCGCCCCCCTGGATCGCTGCAGCGCCTACCAGGGGGCAGTAGCGCCCACTTTGGGAATCACTGTTGTAAAGGAAAAACTCATTCCTGTGTCTCCTCTCACGCTAATACCACACTCTGGTCACCAGATGTGTGTGTGGGGTTTGGGGAGGGTTCCCACATCAAACAATTCCACACCACCAGCTGGGGGTCCTGCAGTGTAACTCAGTTCTGACTATCTGGCGAAGCATCGGATCCCACAGGTTACGGGCTCATCTGGAAGACTGCCTCCACCCTTCAGACACCAATTGCAAGTCCAGGTTGTTACCGGTGCTTCTGACCAACTGGCTATAAACTGGAGGTTCTTACGACCCTCTCTTTGTGTTGATTAATTTGCTAGAGAAGCTCACAGAACTCAGGTAAACATTTACTAACTATCCTTTTATTATAAAAGGATATAACAGTAACTCTGGAACAGCCAGTTGGCAGGGAGGCACAGGACAAGGTATGTGGGAAGGGGTGCCGAGTTTCCACCTCTGGGCACCATTCTCCTCAAATCTCCAGGTACTCACCAAGTCGGGAGGCTCTCCCCATCCTTCTGGGTTTTTATGTGGCAGATAAAGCCCTGGGCTGCTGGGGAGTAATCAACCTCCAGCTCCTCTCCCCCCACTGAGGTGGAGGGTGGACAGAAAGTTGGTCCCCCCACAAGAAGCTCCCTCCTTAGGGGCTTTCCAAAAGTCACCTCATTTACAAAAACTCCGGTTTGGTTGAAAACGGCTTATTTATATGAATAACAAGACACCCATTTCAGTTTTACCACTCTCATTGCTTAGGAGAGTCCAAGGGTTTTAGGAGCTCTGTGTCATAAATGGGTACTAAGATCAAATATATCTTTCTTATTATAAATCACAATATCACAGACTTCAACATAGCTTTTCGGAGGGAGGAGGAAACACACAATTCAACCCATAACACTGACTTCAACTACAGGTGATGCAGCCATTCCAGGTGAAGGTTAAATGATTGCTCAGTGACCAAAGATGTCACAAACAATCTTTCTAAGAAAAGTTAATGAACTGAGCTTTTCTGAATAATAATATAGAAGGTAAGGGAAGCATTCCAAACTCAAAACAAAACAAAACAAAACAAAACAAAACAAAACCCTGCCCAGTGGTAGTCACGACCACACTGCACTGACACTGAGGAGTGATTTAGGTTATCTGTACAGTAAGTT
Organism: Myotis yumanensis; assembly: GCF_028538775.1. Classification (NCBI taxonomy): domain Eukaryota; kingdom Metazoa; phylum Chordata; class Mammalia; order Chiroptera; family Vespertilionidae; genus Myotis; species Myotis yumanensis. Next base: position 124,534,080 of record NW_027223754.1, on the reverse strand, counting down.
GATGTTAATTTCAATTGTTTTGATGTTTATACTTGACATGTATTTGTTAGAAAAATGTCATAAGAAAATGTTGGGCAAAGTTTCCCTCAGACTGTTGATGAAATCTGCTAACAAAATCTTTATTCTTAAAGAACACCAAAGTAAAAACACCAATTAGCATCTGTGAACAAACAAACATTTCTCCACAAGCCAATAGCAGGGAGGAGATAAATTTTAAAATATGGAAATAAGAGTACACGTCTTCCTAATTAGACTTACTTAGATAAAAATGTAGGCAAGTGGCTCAGAGGAGCTCAGCCTGGTTGGAAGAGGAGGCAGCATCCGGAAAGGTGTCTCCATTAATTGGGAGTCCTATCCCAGGAGACTCTAGGGTCCAATGGATGCCACAGCCACAGTCTCCTCACCTGAGGGAGCAGCCCAGCCTGGCTCTCTCCTTCCACATCCCTGGCACTGAGGGACTTAGGGGAGCTGGGCCTAGGAGGGAAAGAGGCCCAAAAGAAGTGTTGAGGGCAAGAACAATCCATTCAGAGACTGTGTCTGAGTCCTAGCGCTGCCCCCAGGAAGAAGGGAACAGCAATAGTGTCCAGGTCTAGTCCTTGTACAGGGTGCTTTCTTTGTTTTGTTTTTACTTATTTTTTTGTGTTTTGTTTTTTTAAAAAAAAGATAAAATAAGGACTCGGGGAGAGTGGGTATTGTAGAAGGGGGGTGTGGTCCCTGGGGCTGGGGATGTCCTTTCTCCACACCTACTTTCTCCAAATACATTTTGGGGGGGAAAAATGTAGCCAAGACCTTCATGAATCATTTGATATCTTTAAACATTGAATTCTGAAAAGAGAAAGCCCTGCTGTCTGTTGGAATGTGTGAACTCAAACACTACACTAATAGCTATGCGTGAAATTCTTAGCTCATTCTTCCTTGCTTCCTTTCATTGCTCCATCCATCCAAACATTTATTTTGCATTCTGTGCCCAGCACTAGATATACAGTCCCTACCCACTTTCTGGTGAGGAGAGAGTCAAGTGAACCACAAGTGACAATTATTCTTTCCCAGCAGACTTAGGTACAGTTAGCACCCAAGCCCGGTGTGTGATGAGAAAAAGGAGTTAAAGAACTTTCACTGCACTCTCTTACATAAGCCCTCAACATTCTTCTAAGTTAAGAATTATACTGATTTTTTACATGAGGAAACTGGTTCAAATGGGTTGAGCAAATTGCCTAAGATGACCTCACAGAGTTTTAAGGATCTAAAAACCAGTCCCTTGTCCCTGAAGTCCTGGCACAACACTTCTTTTTTACTGCTGCTTAGTATTCCATTGTGTAAATATACCACAATTTTTGTTGTTGTTGTTAATCCTCACCCAATGATATTTTTCCCATTGATCCTCCAGAGAGAGAGAGAGAGAGAGTGATAGGGAGCGGGAGAGACAGAGAAAAACATCAATGTGAGACAGACACATTGATTGGTTGCCTTCTGCACACGCCCTGAACCGGGCCAGGAATGGAGCCTGCAACAGAGGTATGTGCCATTGACCAGAATCAAACTCACCACCCTTCAGTCCTCGGGCCGAAGCTCTAACCACTAAGCAAAATCGTCTAGGGCACCACAGCTTTTCTATCCACTCATCTACCGATGGACACTTGGGCTGCTCCCAAATCTGGGCTATCGTAAATAATGCTGCAATGAACATTGGGGTATGTATATTCTTTCGAATTAGTGTTTTGGGTTTCTTCGGATAAATTCCCAGATGAGGAAGCACTGGGTCAATAAGGCAGTTCCATTTTTAAGTTTTTGAGGTAACTCCATACTGCTTTCCACAGTGGCTGCACCCATCACCCCCATTCTATGCTCTTGAAAAAACCCTGGCCTGTGGATTAGACTGATTGGGAGGGGATGTGGAAATGAGGGGGACATACAACAACAATGGGAAAGCTCTAGCACCTGATTTGTAAAGTTCCAAGGCACATAAAGGGTGCTTTCAGCTCTGAAATTCTATGAAGGAACTAAAATACTATTTCCAAAAAGCAAATAAAACCCCACTGAGAGATGGTACTATAATTTCTGGAGTTTGCATCAGTCTATTTTCTGCAGTCAGATAAAAAGGTGACTGGTTTGGGTTACAAAGGCAATGTTCCACTATAAAAACCTGCTGGTTACCATGACAATTTTAACATCTCTGTTCTTCCCTTTTCTGTAGCATCCTTCCTCCATCCGAGTCAAATCAAAGTACCCATCTGTGATACCCATGATTTAGTATTTTCTTTTCATCAGAAATCTATATATATAAAGAAGCAGGGTCCGTAATGACCACAGGCTCGACCAAACACTGGAAGTCAGTGCTGGGTTGCCGAGGTGACCCAATACTGACTGCAGCCGGTGCTGGTGCAGAGACCCAGCACTGACTGCGGAGGGGGCTGCGGATCAGGCCCAGAGAGAGCCCTGCAGAGAGAGAGGCAGGGTCTGATCCCCAGTCTCCCTTACAGTTGTTGATCAGCCATTGCCTCTCTCTTTCTCTTCTGGCTTTACCAGCAGTCCCGCCTCTCCATGGGAGCTGCTGATCAGCTCTGCCTCTTTGATCAGGCCCAGAGACTCTGACTGGCATCGAAACCGACCAATCAGAACCTAATCTGGGTGGAGTGCCAGGAGCCAATGGCTGCCTAGGAGGCAGAACTTTTGACACTGACTGGCATAGAAACCGACCAATCAGAACCTAATATGGGACCGCTTTGGCAGTATAGTGCATATGGCTGGCTATCAGTCCAGATATAGGGATTATGGCAGGGGAGTGGTTAGGAGTGATCAGGCTGGCAGGCAGAAGTGGTTAGGGGCAATCAGTAGGCAGGCAGGCGAGTGTTTGGGAGCCAACAGTCCTGGATTGTGAGAGGGATGTCCGACTGCCCATTTAGGCCCGATCCCTATGGAGACCAGGCCTGCGGGGGAGGGCAGTTGGGGGCGACCAGGCCTGCAGGGGAGGGCCATTGTGGGGAACCAGGCCTGCAAGGAAGGGCAGTTGGGTGGGGACCGGGCCGGCAGGGGAGGGCCGTTTGGGGGGACCAAGCCAGCAGGGGAGGGCCGTAGGGGGAGACCAGGCCGGCAGGGGAGGGCCATTGGGGGCGACCAGGCCGGCAGGGGAGGGCAGTTGGGGGCGATCAGGCCAGCAGTGGAACAGTTAGGCGTCGATCAGGCTGGCAGGGGAGCGGTTAGGGGGTGATCAGGCTGGCAGGCAGAAGTGGTTAGGGGCAATCAGGTAGGCAGGCAGGCGAGCGGTTAGGAGCCAGCAGTCCTGGATTGTGAGAGGGTGTCCAACTGCCCATTTAAACGGGCAGTCGGACATCCTTCGAGGGGTCCCAGATTGGAGAGGGTGAAGGCTGGGCTGAGGGACACTCACCCCAGTGCACGAATTTCATGCAATGGGCCTCTAGTATATATGTATGTATATGTGTGTGCATATGTGTATATGTATATATATATATATATATATATATATACACACACACAGACACACACACACATGCAGACACACAAAATAGTACATATCAAAGGACTAATTAGAGAACTAAAACCTCGAGCATTGCCAGCTCTCCTCCACTGCCAATAATGTCCCACAAACAACTATCAGGAGACACCATGCAGGAGGTGTGAGTAGGAAGGGAGGTGGGTAAGTCGGCACCTGTTCCTTCTGGTCTAGAGCCTCTCAGGGTGGGCTCTGGGTCAGTTCTTTCCAGAAGGGTCCAGCTGAGGCCCGGGCTCCCTGGAGCACTGCCATTATGTGTCTGCAGGTCTGTCCTTCTCGGTCTAAGCTCCTCAAGTGCAGCATCCACACAGGACTGATTTTGGAGCCTAGCACTGCACTGGGCTCACAATGAAGCACTTAGGAAGGGAGCCTCTCTTTATATCTTCAACTGAGAGCTTGAGTTTGGGCCTAGCCTGCTTTAAATCATCTTATGGATTCATCCAAGGTATAAAAACATGCAAAGGAATGAAACACAACTTTAGGTTATGTAGACCTCTGAGGAAGTAGGAAGGAGAAGGCATCCAGATAGGTGTACCTGGGACCATTCATTTCTTAAAAACAAGTGACAGAAATTTGATGCAAACATGGCAGAATGTTAACATCTGTTAAATCGAGGAGACAGGTATATGGGTATCATATTTTCAAAAATGTTTTTTCCATGTTTGAAGCATTTCATAATTTTAAAAAAATCTGTCTACTAATGACTTAACCAGTACAACTTGGTTAAGGATTTGATTTGGGATTTCCTCCTGCTCAGAACATTCTCCCTTCTGTGAATTGGTTTACTTTTAAATATGAAGTAAGTTGCTATTTCTGACAGGCCATTTCATTACCTTATAATTTCAGAATCTGATGTCACTGCATTTACGTCCACAGGACATTAACTTCAACCTTAAATTTAATTCAACAACCAAAGCAAGCATAACCTTAAGAAAATGAAAATCCACTGAGAATTTAATAAGCTAGCTGCCCTACAAAAACATTAGCTCCTTTTAGGCCATTGCGTAAATAAACTAAGGAATAATTGTTTGAAGAAATTATTTACTAACAAAGTTACTGTGACTTCTGAAATGTGCAAAGTATCAGAGAACATAAAATAATCTGTTTGCAAATTCAGTGTCTCCGTCTTTCACAAGTTATGTATTACTCTGAATTTGTTATTAAAATTACCCCAAATGTGCAACAAATTATTTCAAAAATAAAGACTGAGAAGGCATCAACATTTAATTTGAAAGAAAGCCACAAAAATACAAGATTATTTCATTCATTTTCTATTTTCCTAAAGAAACAGAAGTTCCAGGTATGTGGGTTGGATTGGGGGGCTGTTTTGCAAAAACTGTCCTCAAACAGCAACAAGGCTGAAAGGCCTCATTGTAAGTCCTTCTTTAAAAGTAAGAGCCCACTTTAAGTTCCCAGTATTTACAACACTTTAAAATGACCAGAGTGCTAGTCAAATTTCTCAATAGTAAAATTTAATATTATACACCCCCTCTCCCAAATAGCAGTGCATTCCTGGTTGCTAGAAACAGATGAGGATTTTGGTATAAATACGAGCCCTCATGACTCCTCAGGTGATACCAGGACATAAATGAGCCACTTTAATGGAAGAAGAAGGCATAACCAATAAACGCCAATTCAGTGAGTACTTCTAAATTGCTCAGCATATGAGGTAAACTTTGGCTGGCTTTATGCAACAAATATTTAAAATGTCAATATACTTGACAATGCTTAAGTCAAAATGTTTTTACAAGCATGAAGCCATTCCAACATTAATGAGCTCTTGGGTCAGGTTATGAAATGTTAAGTGTTAGTTTCTGGTAACAGCCAACAGTTTTAACCCGCCCCCCCCCCCCCTCCCCCAGGCCCTGCCCCTGTGTCAGATGCACAGATTACAAGGCAGGTGAAACTCTCAATAATCAACATAAAGGGAATATAACAACTCCTAAATATCCAGTGATATGTAGTAAACCACAGGGGTAACTTACAAATAAGGATAATTCAGCCAAATAAAGAAACAGCTTATCACCTACAAACATGAAATCTTGTATTCATTATTCTAACATGAGAGACAAATCAACTTAAATTTCCAAGTACCGAGGACAGCACAAGTGTGCTAAACATATTTATTGCATGAGAGGAAGACAAGCCTGAAAGTGGTCTGTTCTCTACAGAACACAAGGTTAGGCGGGGTTCCTGCTGTCCATCTCCCTAGCTGGGGGTGACCACAAGTGACTAAGGCAGCAATGATGGTTTGTTTAGGAAGCAACAATACACAGTCTTTACCCCATAACAGCTTTTGCAAACATGTAGAAGGGCAGGGTTCTATATTAAATAAAAACTGAGAAGTAACAAAAAGGACTGAAAGCAAACTAAAAACAACAACAAACAAACTTGACCATCTCTTCCCCTCTACCTTTTGAACTTCCCTTACTGTAAATGAAACTGGAATCTGAGCTGTTTGAAAGTTTCTAAATGCATGAGCTAGAGTTCTCAAATTGCCCATTTTAAGTCCTGGTTTTGGGGAAGGGAGAGAATATCAATCCAGAATAAATGCACCAAAAGTATAACTTTTGAATTGTTTTAAAACCCAAAGAAAAAGTAGACATTTATAAAAATAAATATGTACAATAAACACATAAATATATGTTCAGTGCATTTAATATATTTATTTATATGTATAAAAATATGAAACAAAAACAAATGTATAAAAATAACTTGTATAAAAATTTATAAAATAACTATTCAGAAAATGGTGCCAGGACAACTATGTCATTTATATGTAGGTATCTTAAAGGAAAATAAATAAATTCTAACTGGATCAAAGTTAACACATATAAAAGTGAAAATCATAAAATATATTAGAACATAGTGTTTTTTTTGTTTTATTTAAAAAGAACCTCAAAGTAGGAAAGGCCATTCTAAGAATGACACAAACCCAACACTTTTAAATTTCTTTAGGGCAAAGGCTGATTAATATTTATTCAATGTTTGCTGCATGCTATCTCTATCCTCAGCACACGCACAACACATCAGTAAGTCAGTGTAGTAGGGAGAATTCTAAGACGGCCCTCAGGATTCCCACCTGCTGATGTACACTACCAGTACTAATCCTTCCCCTTTCATGTGAGCAAGACTTGTGGATATGATGGGATTTCACTCTCAAGATTAGGCCACATTATATGGCGAAGGTGAAAGAAGTTAGCAGATGTAATCAAGGTTCTCTATCAGTTGACTTTAGTTAATCAAAAGGTGGGCTACCTGAGTGGCAGGGCCTAATCAGGAGAGCCCCTTCAAAGAGGGTTTACAGGGAACAGACAAAATACAACAGAGTTACTCTCCTGTTGACCTTGAAGAAACAAACAACCATGTGATGAAGAGGGTCACCTGGCAGGGAGCAGTGGGTGGCCTCTGAGGGCTGAGGGCTTTAGTCCTACATCTGCAAGAAATTTAATTCAGTAAAGAACCATGGAACTTGGAAAAGGATTCCAAGCCTCAGAAGATACTGTAGTCCTGACTGACATCTTGATTTTAGGCTGATGAAACTCTGAGAAGAGGATGCAGGTAAGATGTGTCTGGAATCCTGGCCCATAGAAACTGTGAGATGGTAAGTGGGTGTTGTTTTATGCTGCTGAATTTGTGGTGATTTGTTACACAACAGTAGAAAATTAATACAGTCATAAATAACAACCTGGAAATATGTTATGTGCAAAACAATGTATCTAATAAGTAAAAAAAAACTTCTACAAATCAATTGAAAAGACTAATAACTCAATACACAAATAACCAGAATATAAAAAGATAGTTTACAATACAAATGTTGTTTTTAATTACGTGAAAATGTAATAAACCTACTGTATTACAGATGTAACCATTGGGAGATTCTGGGTGAGGGGTATATGGATAGCTCTATACTATTTTTTTTTGTAACTTCCTGTGGGTCTGTATTTATTTCAAAATAAAAATTAAAAAATATGGTCAAGTTCATTTGTATCAGGAAAAATATAAATTAGAATGAGCTACCAGTTTTCACCTATCAGACTGGCAAGGATCAAAAAACTTTATAATACATGGTGTCAGAAAGACTTGAGCTGAAGCATGCTCATACATGGATACGGATGGTTTTATAAACTGCATCATTTTCGTTCACTGCTGCATCCTCAGCTCCTAGTGTTTGACACAGAGTAGATAGAGTGTTAAGTTTGGCAATATCATAATTTAAAATGCCTATACCCTTTGCTGAGAAAGTTCTCTTTTAATACTATATAACCCATTAACATACATATATATATATATGTGTGTGTATATATATATATATATATATATGCATATATTTCCATTGGTTTCCTACCACACTCGCCCAACAGGGCCAGGATCGAACCTGCAACCCTTTGGTTCATGGGCCTACACTCCTACACTCTAACCACTGGGAACACTAGCCAGGGCTAACATATTCTTCACATATGCAAAAAAGAAGTATGTCCAAGGGCAGTCACTGAAGTACCTGATTGGATGCAATATTCATGTCCTTCAGTAAGGAAATGGTTAAATAAATTATGAAATACCCATACACTGCAACCCTGTTCAGCAAAACAAGGTAGATTAATCTGCATTGATATAAATCAAGAGTAGAATGTTTTCCAGCTTCCCAAGTTCCATAGTGCAATTTTACAACATATCCTCATTCAGTATTTACAAAGCCCCATCTACCAGGCTCCATATGTAGATAAAAAGAATACGGCCATCTGCATGTGGAAGGAGGGAGCAGGTGCCCACAGGCCAGGCCTGGGAGTCCACCAAGGATACCAGAGCTCTGAGCAGGGAGTGGATGAAAGGTCAGATCGGAGACTCTGGGTGTCAGGCTAAGAAACTGGTTGAAGGATTTAAAGTAAGATACTGTCAAGACACTATGCCAAGCATACACCTGCTATAAAAAGAAGGCGTGATCCAGCTGGAGAAGTTCAGAATCTGGAGACAGCTCCAATTTCATTAGAGGTGTTTTAGGTACCTCAACTTGCACACTTGTGGTAAGCTGAGTCACCCCAAAACACTCCTTCACCTCATGCGTATAAAAACATGAGGACAGCATGGAGTCTTCTTCAACCATCTTACAGGGTGGATTCAAAGGAGATACTCAAGACATTTTCCTCATCTGGAGAAACATTTACAAGAAGCCCTCTCAAGCACCTGGACATGCTGCACTCCATCAAGTTCTTTCACCAGCTCTACACGCAACATTGAATCAAAGCCGCAAACCATTAAACTGCACTTGTTCTATCTTCTTCAGCCTTCTGTGCTTTTAAGGGTCAAAGCTTTCAAATACTTTGATGCCAACACAGCTGAACAGCTTTTACTGAATGGGCCTCATGTTTTCAGATAAATTAAAATCTATGCCAACTAGTGATCCAAGTCTCAAATAGAGGCCACCTGTTCCAATTAGTGAGATTAAAATAGTGCAACACTGACTATCTGAAATGGATTCCAGGCCTGGATTATCACACCATCTTCACAAAGAGAAAAAACAAACGTTTGACCTCAGTACACAGCTGTGCACCCTGAAGTAAATATATTGAGGTGCTGAATGTATTTACTAAGGGCACAGTTTTCACTAAGGGCATACTTTATTTTTAGACAAGTGCTTATATAAAAATGTCAGCGAAAGGCGGCAGCACCATTTAATTCCCTCTTATTACAACAAGCCTATATACCCATCTCAATTAGATTCAACTTTACTTTAGAAAACCACAGAGCTTAAATTTCTCCACCCACCACGTTTTGTCCTTCCCTGAAATTCCCCAAGACTCCATGTCTTCCAGAATGGTCCACTGTTTAGCCTAAGACCTTCCATTGCCTCAGTTTATCTCAAAGCATCAGAAGACCAGAGACACAGCCTGGAACAGGCATAACTCTCATTTTTCCAACCTCACCCACCCAAGTATTCATACCCAGACAAGATTGCCTTTAACTCAACCAGGATGGGCTTTTGTTTAGCCCAGCACTCAATTACCCAAATTTTCACAATCCATAAAAAAAAAATTTTTTTTAAAGGTAAGAATACCCACTTTCTTTTTTTCAATATTCTTTTTTTTTCAATATTTTTATTTTTAAGGATTTCAGAGAAGAAGAGAGAGGGAGGGAGAGAGAGAGAGAGAGAGGAAGAGAGAGAGAGAGAGAGAGAAACATCAATGATGAGAATCATTGATCGGCTGCCTCCTGTATGCCCCCTATTGGGGATTGAGCCCAAAACCCAGGCATGTGCCCTTGACTGGAATCGAACCTGGGATCCTTCAGTCCGCAGGCTCTATCCACTGAGCCAAACCAGCTAGGGCCATAAAAAAATATTTTGAAGCAACTTCTAGGCCAGGGGTCTAAAAGAAATATTACCTAAAAGAACTTGGAGAGATGATACATTAAGACCCGTGTGTTCTCAAATGATTCTGAATTATTTTCGGTGGTATAAATTGAAAAGCATCAAATAACAGAATCACAGCGAGCGAGTAACTGCCCTGAAAACAATCCTCAACCTGTCCAGTTGATTCAGTAGAGGAGGAAGTTTGTCGAGTGCTAAGAACTCTCTAACAAAGCTTCTACATCCACGGATGCTTTTAATCTGGCACTGCAGGCCTCAGAGGGCCAGACAATATTTGGCTAGAATAGTAACACTGATACTTTAAACATAAATTTAAGTTTCAAGGAGTGAACTGATTTAGAAACACTAAGTAAACAATCGTACAGGTGGCACCAAGCTATGTGTAGGTGTGGGAATGACTGAAGTTTGGGAAACTCTCTGGAAGACAATGAATGACTCAGCGGCAGAGCAACAAATGCTGTCATGGGTTTCCTAACACCACTGGTCAAGGTTGCTCACACGCTGGCAAGTGGAGGAGTTGACATTCAAGTTTGACTCCTGAGTCCACACTCCTAACCCTTCACTCTAACCACAAACCCAGAAGTAAACTAAGGGAGCGCTGTTGGGGATAATGAGAGAAAGGTGACTGAGAAAATACACACTGGATGTGGTGTGTAAGTGGGGTGACTGAGGAGTTTCCCAGCATCTACTCTGAGGATCGGCTACATGGGAATAGTAGCAGCCAGGAATTGGGGTGGTCATTTGAGAGAATGTATTAAGTGTGACAGATAGATTTTGAGGTGCCTATGTAGAAGTGTCTTGTTTATACACTAAAGCCACATCTTACTCCAGGATTGGGCTCTCAAGTCAGAGCATAAGGCAGAAATCACAGATTTTCTCCAACAGAGACACTTCACTGTGGGTTGGCACTGTATGCACCTTCTCTCAACAGGCCAACAAACCTTCTCCCTGTCTTCACCCCTAACCCCCATCCCCGGTGTTGGAACAGAACCAGATGATGTTTTTGTGTTTATGAAAATTATATACACTAAAGACACTTGGCAGAGGGGAGGGGGTTAGGGGGACAGGAGGAGATTAACCAAAGACCATATGTGCATATATGCACAGCCCATGGACACGGGGGCGGGGTAAAATGGGGGACATCTGTAACACTGTCAACAATAAAAAATAAATTAAAAAAACGACAGGGTGCTGGAAGATGCTCTCAATGAGAGACTCAGAGGAACAGAGCTTTAGAGGCGAGAGTAGGCTTGGGTTGAATTCTAAGTTACACATAGAAGATACACTCCATGACATGTGCATCTGGCATATGTTTTTCCCCAACATCCTATCCCAACAGATGGAAGGTCAACACAAAGATGAATTCATTTCTCAAAATTTTATTTTGAAGAAGAAAAAAAGACTAAAGGAGACCTCACTCAGAAAAGATAATTTTTACAAAATGGCAGCAAATCCAGTGCAGCTAAGCAGTTTGACGTGTGAATTGTCACCTCTCTTCATCCTAGCCTCCCCCAAATCTGGAATAAATTCAGAAGGATGAGGGCTTAACACGAAATCATTTAAATTCACTTTTTTCCCCACCCAGAAAACTCACAAAACTTCAAAGCTGTTCAATTAATTCTCTACTGAAAAAAATTCTGAACTCTCCTTCTACCTTGTTTAATTTTGAGATGTTTATCCCACACAACTTAGCAATTAACTTGGTATTTAAAAATATTTAAAGCATGCCCTGGCTGGTGTGGCTCAGTGACTACAGCACTGGCCCACACAATGAAGAGTCAAGGGTTTGATCCCTGGTCAAAGGTGCATACCTGGGTTGCAGGTTTGATCTCTGGCCCTAGTTGGGGCTCATGCAGGAGGCAACTGATTGGTGTGTCTCTCATATTGATCGATCTCTCTCTCTCTCCCTCTCCCTCCCTCTCTCCCTTCCACTCTCTCTAAAAATCAATGGAAAAATATCCTAGGGTTAGGGTTAGAGTGAGTGTGAGTGTGAGTGAGTGAGTGAGTGAGTGTGTGCGTGCGTGCGTGCGTGTGTGTGTGTATTTACAGCAGTTTTCTTTTCAGGAATTCTCTAAGACAGAACTAGTACACTGGTCAGTCCTAATCCGTCTGTCTTAGCTACACAATTTTACTGCTTACAGTCTGGCTGGACATCACTATTCTGTATCTACACATGGAATGGTCTGGGGTTAATGTCTACATTCCCTTCCAATCCTATCATAATAAAACCTTTAAGTCTAACTTTATAACCCTCTGCCTTAAGTACGACAAGCACACACTTTAAGTCCAGTGAGGCTGAGCCCTACAGGGAGAGCTGGTGAGGCCAGACTGCGACAAGAACCACCCTTGTTACGTCCTTCAACTGCTCATCCTCCAGAGATGAAATATTAGGCTAGAAGATGGTTTTTTTAACCCTGTTATTAAACATGAGCTTATTTAACAGCCTTTAGGACTTCCCCAAATTATCAGCAAAATTCTTATATCTGAGGCATTATAAAAAGCTCCTAGATTATCACTCGAAATCATTCATTCACCAATGTTTACTGGAGATATAGGACTATATGCAGCGGACTGGCAGAGTGCTGTGTCATAAGCATCTCGAGCACACCATTTGGCTGGGTGCCCTGCACAACTGGAACACATCCAAGCACTCCACAGGTTGATGAAGACCAGACTGCTTTCCAGCATTCGCTTCAGAGGCAGAAGACAGGGGAGTGGTTAACATGCAGGCTCTGGAACGAGACCTGGGTTTATAAAATGCTAGCTCTACCATTTCCTAATACCCACAGGTCCTTGGCCAAATTACTAGAATGCCTGGGCCTCAACTCCCTCATCTATAAAATGGAACTATAAATAGGATATCATGAGGATTAAGGAGATGGTGCATCCAAAATTATGCCTGGTGTATAGTAAGGATTTAGGTAGTACATGTTGGCTATTATAATTTCTACTGCATTCTTCTTTTAATGTTCTTTTGCATCCTTACAGAGGAATAATCAACACACACACTAGGTTTTCCTTCAAGTAGCATTCCCCTCCCCCCAACTCAATGGACGGGTTATTATGCACTGATCATGTATCCTGATGTTCCCTTTCTAAGGAGTGTAAAGTCCTCATTCTGATTCACAGGACAGTGATTCATGGTTCTCTTCCTCCTCCCTTCCCTCTCCTCTGCCCTCCTCCTACACACACAATGAAACATAAAAACATAATCAAGAAACAGCAGGACTGAAAGCTGCAGCCTCGGTGAAGTCAAGACACAGGCAATCTCCATCCAGAAGGACTAAGTCGATTTCTGATTTTCACAGCAGCCCTGGAGACTGGGGCAGTGGGTCTGAAGCAAAACTCCTCCTGTGACCCCACTTGGTAGCAGCTGCTGTGGTGTGCAACAGGGAATGCGACAATCGGGAGTGCTGGTGGCGGCTGGCAATTTGTTCTCTAAAGGGAGGACTGGTGCGCTTGCAGCAAAGTGTAGCTCAAAATACACACACATCAATCTATCCATCCTAAATTTAAGAAAAACCCGACCTGGAAGACTCATCATTATTCACCATTCCTTTAATTAACTCATCAGAATAAAGCAAATCACTGATTCAAAGTGTATTCACAAAATGCTCAGTTCACCACTTCACTAGATCAGGTTAACCTACCATAGAGGTGTGTTTCCACTCTCTCCAGTTCCTGCCCAGGAAGTAAGCATGTGATCATCGCCTTACTGCATCTCTGCCCAGCCATTCCCACCGTGAGAAGGGCTACGGCATCCTCTTTTCCTTGACTGCTTTTGGCCATTATTCATCATACTGTTCTGGATCGATTTCCAAACCAGAGAACACAAGATGTACTACAGGGGGGCACCATGGCTGGCAGTTTTTTCCTTCAGATGTTAGAGACTGTACTTATGATCATCATTTCTTACTGTAAAAAGGAAGGGTATTTCCAGGGCCACAAGTAGAAATAAAATGCAAGTGCCTGACATTACTCTTCTGGAGAGGCCAGGCTGTCTGTTTCAACCACCTTTATATTACTGACACCTAGAGTGGCAGCTAGCACACAGAAGGTGCTCAAGCAAGTTACTTAGTGAATGAATGAAGCCTCTTGTGCTCAGAGTGCGAGTGTCTGTAGTTTATAAACATGTAAATGACAAGCATGTGAGAAATCCATGTGATGAGGAACAAAATACCAGAAAGACTATACTATTCACAAAATTAGCAGTCTTGCCATTTTCAAGCTTATGATCACTTCTTATATAGTCACTAGAGTCCCGGTGCACGAAATTCATGCACGGGTGCGGTCCCTAGGCCTGGCCAGCAATCGAAGTGCGAGCATCGGCATGGAAGGGCAGGTCCCAGCTGACCTCTGGGCCCTGGGCAGCATCTGGGCCCCTGCACAACCCTCTCTGCCTGAGTCAAGGCACCCGAGTCCCCACGCCGAGATGAGGTGAGTGTAGCCAGACACCACAGGCTGGGGCGCAGTGTGGGCCTCTGGGCTGCCCAGCAGCGCTGCACGGAAGCCAGGTGGGCAGTGCGCTCTCTCCCGGCCGGCCTCATAGACCGGTTCCTGCGCAAACCCATGGGGAGTCTGAACGGCCCCTGCAGTCCCAGTGGCTGCGGGGCAGGCCCCTTGCGGGCACCCTGCACTTGAATGCGTGGGCTTCCCCTGCACGAGCCCTGACGCCCTGGGGGAGGGTAACAGGGGGAGTGAGAGCAAGCTCGGGGGACACCCCGCATTCTCACCACACCTCTGTCCCCATCACCCCCGCCCCCAGAAAGCTGGTGAGGTCACAGCCCCTGGCTCAGGTGCCGCAGGAGGTCGGTCGCTGCCACCCACCCCAGTTCCCCGTCCCAGCCCGGGGCCTGGCCCCGATCACGTGATCAGGATCTGCTGTCTGCTGGTTGCTGTCTGCAGGGCAATAGGTTGGGGGGGGGGGGCACCCACCCGGCTCCCTCAGTGCCTGGGAGCTGGGTGGCGGCCCCAGCTGTCTGCAGGGTGATCAGGCCCCACTCGCACCCGCCTTGGCCTGGTGCTGCCTGCTCACCTGCTTCATCATCCCACCGCAGTCTTACTCTCATCGGGGCCCATTGGGGCCAGCAGCGCCTCCACTGCCGCCGCCCCCTGGTGGTCAGCACATGTCATAGCGAGCAGTTGAACTCCCAGTCAAACAATTTGCATATTAGGCTTTTATTATATAGGAGAATAACAAAAACGGCTACCATCTATTGAGTTCTTATTGTGTACTGGGCATTTCATAGAAATTACTGCACTTATTCCTGGTAACATCCCTAGGATATGGAAGAAGAAACTAATACTTAGAAAGATTACAGGGTCCAAAATCCCACCACTGGTCAGCAGCACTAATGCAAGATCTGTCTTCTGGGGGCCAGCCTGATGAGAGTGGTTCTGTAGGCAGAATATTCTAGTCCTTGCAGGCAAGACAGAATGGAAGTTGACAAAATCACAGAGCAATGAGGAAGCTAGTGCACCAATTATCTCTTCTTGAGGTTCATAAGTGGCTAACCTAGATGGGAGATGACAGGAGGAATGAATCAACTCAAAAAAAGGTCCAGTGGAAATGGCTGGTAGATTAGAGATGGGGGAAGAGTAAGCACTCAGGGTGACTACAGTTCTGATTAGTGGTGGTACCAACAGAACAAGAAAAAAATTATTCACCTTACATAAGGATCAAAAGGCTGCTGAAAGTGGCCTTTTAGAACATTTAAAATTAGAACATAAAATTTAATTCACACATAATTGATTAAAAAAACCAGACTGCCTGTATTCTTAAAGAAATGATAGGCTTTAACTATGTAGGGCATGAAAAAAAAAAGTAGGAGTCTAATTATGTATGTTCTTTCTTTTAAAGTAGGGGTATATTATGTTCATCAAGTTAACATGCACATTTCTGAATTTTACCCAGATGAAATTTAAAAATGTGAATGATCTGACTTGTCAGCTTAGAGACAATCACAGAATTCATCAATGATATACATTTTCACTGAAGGGGACAAAAAAAAAAAAATCTAGGTTAATCCACCTGGCTGTAAAAATAGACTTCTCCAATGTGAAAATAGTAAACTGCCTCATTATTATTCTAGTCTCAAAGGCTTAACCAAGCTCAGCAAGAGACATGTGTATTTTCCCTGTTCTCTCCACAAAGTATCAATTTTGAACTAAAAAAAAAAAAAAAAGACCATTTGGTAACCAAGAATTTGATCTCATGGAGTCGTGGGTCCTTCCTAGGAGGAAACCGCACATCTCTGAAAGGTTAATTAACTCTTCCCATGCATCTCCAGTTCTCCTTAGTTACAGTGTTTTTAGGGGAGCTAATTTACTAAATGAGTTCACAAAAGGCTTCTTTTGAAATACTCTATTAGATAGACGGTTTATTGTCAAAGCGAGAGTGACATCAATAAATTAAACCCTAGCCTGGCTGGTGTGGCTCAGTGGTTGAGCATCGACCCAGGAATAAAGAGATCAAGGTTCAATTCCTGGTCAGGGCACATACCCAGTTTGCAGGCTTGACCCCCAGAAGGAGGTGTGCAGGAGAGCCAATGGATAATTCTCGTCACTGATGTTTCTATCCCTCTCCCTTCCTCTCTTTTTAAAAATCAATAAAAATATATATAAAAAATTAAACCCCAATACCACTTGACTTTTTCCTTTTGCATACTTTCTGAGTATAAAGAAAATATGGGTATGTCTTTATAACTACATCGAAGTGAATCCCACAAAACAGGAGCTAGAATCACCTAATGAGATTCTCACAAGAAAATTATTGCTGCTTTCCCTACATTACAGCAGGCTTATGGCAGCTTTGAGGACAGACTCAAAATTACATCAGCTCCACTTGAGAAAAGTTCTTATACAGTAACAAAATTTCCACTAGTTCTCTCTATTCCTCCTGACTCAACAACTAAAACCCTAAAAGCAGACAATCAAGAAGTTTAAACAGTGATATCATCATCACTGCTACAGAACTTGTGATTTTATCCACTAAAGTTCCAGCCCTCATTGGTTTGATTTCTTTTAGTCCTCACTAGATTTCGTTTGCTCAATAAGATAATTTAGAATAATCAGTATATACTATAATGTCTAACTCCATTTTAATACACGGTCTATTTAAAAATCAGGTATAGTCATGCACCAGGTAACAACATTTTGGTTAATGACAGACCACATACATCACCACGGTCCCATAAAATTATAATAGAGCTGAAATTTTTCTATCGCCTAGTGACATCTTAGCAGTGCAACACATTACTCATGTGTTTGTGGAGATGCGGGTGTAAACAAACCTACTGCACCGCCACGCATATAAAAGAAGAGCACATACAATTATGTACAGTCCATAATACTTGATAATGATAATAAGTAACTGCTACTGGTTTATGTACTTACTATACTATATTTTTAATCATTCTTTTGGAGTGTAGTCTTTCTACTTATTAAAAAAAGAAGTGTGCTGTAAAACAGTAGCTTTGTTACGCTGGCAGACATCCATCTTGTGTTTACCATTCTTGACCGCATTGTTTTCTCTTGTTCTTGATTTAATCTCATGTTGTTTTGTACAGTAACATGCTGTAGCCTGGCAACAATAGGCTATATACCATACAGCCTAGGTGTGTAGTAGGCTATACCATCTGGGTCTGTGGAAGTGCACTCTATCCAGGGGTGGGCAAAAGTAGGTTTACAGTTGCAAGTATGGGAAACCCAGTTTATTCTTGTATTATTATTTTCTACTAGAGGCCTGTTGCATGAATTTGTGCACCAGTGGGGTCCCTCGGCGTGGCCTGCAGGATTGGGCTGAAACCAGCTCTCTGACATCCCTCAAGGGGTCCTGGATTGCGAGAGGGCGCAGGCTAAGAGACCCCACCGGTGCATAATTGGGGCCAGGGAGGGACATGGAGGTTGGCCAGCTGGGGAGGGACCACGGCAGGGCTCCAGGGCATGTCTGGTCTGTCTCACTCAGTCCAGTCCTGATCGGCCAGACCCCAGCAGCAAGCTAACCTACCAGTCGGAGCGCCTGCCCCCTGGTGGTCAGTGCACGTCATAGTGAGCGGTTGAGCGGCCTAAGCATATCATTAGCATATTACACTTCGATTGGTTGAACGGTTGACCAGTTGACCAGACACAGCCTATTAGGCTTTTATTATATAGGATACCAATAACTGTAAACCTACTTTTGCCCACCCATATGTTCCCACAACAATGATATCACTTAACGACCCAGTTCTAAAAACTATTGCTAAACCATGTTAAGCAGCATATGACTCTATCTCTACAACTCACCAATCAATGTAGTAGGTAAACATCCTGGGAATAATTTTTAAAAAATAAGAAACCTTCACACAAGGGTGTGGCACTTTAACATAAAAGAAGGGTGTAGAAAGGAACAATACAGCAGAAAAATTAAGTCTGCAGTTAAAGTACTCATTTGCTTCACCACTTCTCATCACAGTAGTTGAGGTACAAACTTTATCACCACCATATTACTGATTATGAAGAGTGAATTTTTAGTAGGTTCTGTGAGTTTTGCCAAAACGCTTAAATGATTTCACAGTCAGCCATCCACCCCTCAAAGATTACTAATCTTGTTGTTTACACAAAGATTATCACAGTTGTGACAAGTGAAACCAAGCTTCCAAATTTCTTCAAGTCTGAAATTTCTTGTCACCTGAGACATTAATATAGACTCCCCCCAATTACAAATGCATTAGAAATAAAGACTGTCGACTTTCTTCAGTGTGAATGTGTTAGCCAGCTGCCAGCCTTCCAATAAACAATAGAACTTTCTGTTAAAGTGCCACAACCTTTTGTGAAGGTAAACAAATAGCCTTTGTCAATGCTTCTTCCTAAACGAAGTTTCTGGTTATTTTCATAACAAATCGTTATGAAACATTTAAAGAAAGCACAAAAAGTAAGAGAATTCTTTTGGGGGAGGACTGAGTGGAGTTGATGCAGGAGGTATTATTATTCCACCAAATATATTTAATCTGTAAAAACAAATCATTTGGTTAAATTGATTAACAGATGACACAGAAAAAGGGGAAAACAGGTAAATAGACCAGGGAGTTGTCACTTCACTTCTGGGGCGAATTGATTACTTCTCTGAATTACGATTGCACATCCAAATCCTCCTGCACGTGGGGCGGCGCCGCACTTCCGTCCCTATTGCTACTTTTCCCATCCCACTGGCCGGCTGGTCTCTCCATCTGGGAGGTGGCAGGTCAGAATCTGAGCAGGACTCTTCCTCCCTGAACTTTACACAGAGAAACTGACACTCCAATGCTGAGGTCTCCGACAGCGAGTACAATTAGCTGAACAAAAAACAAATCCAGGTAGCTCCTGCCAGAACGAATGCCAAGTCGGAGGAGGTGCTGTTGCAAATGGCACTTCAATGGGCCAAGGGGGGAAGGGGGGGAACCGGGCGCAGAGAGAGCCTGGACGATTCAGCGCCCCAGGGGGACGAAGGTATCCCCGAGGAGGGGTATGGAGAAGGCTTCCTCTTCCGTCTTTATTTTGAAGCGCTAGAGGAATCGTCCCTGCTGCCCGCTCTGAAGAGCTATTTTCACCCACAGCCAAAATCAGCAACAGCCAATTACACTGCAATCAATGGAGAGCGCGCTGCTCGGCTCAGCGAGAAACTCCGAGAGGCAGCTGGAAGACTGACTTCTCTCTGGGCAGAGCCCGTGGCGCTCCCGCCGCCACCTGCCCCGCGCCCGAAACCCCGAGGGGGTCAGGCAGGAGGGGAGCCCGTCCCAGCGCGGACACGGGGCCGCCGGGAGCGAGAGTCCCTTCGACACGGCCCCGCGCGGCGGGCGCTCCCTGGTGGAGAGCGCGGCGGGGCGGAGCGCGGCCGTCGGGGAGACCCGGCGTCCCGGACAGGCGCGCGGGGACCGAGGACGGCGGCTGGCGGGGAGTCGACGGGCCGGGCTCGGCTCTGCGTCCCACCGGGGCGGTGGGGACCTGGGGTCTCCGAGCCGCAGGCCGGGCTCCGACGGCCCTCTTCCCAGCCCCTTCAGCGCGGACAGGGGCGGGGAAGCCCGGGCGCGGGGCCGCAGGGGAGGGACAGGGGCGGCAGAGAAACGGGGCGGGGGAGGGACGAGAGTTAGTCCACGAGGCAGCCGGAGCTCATCGGCCTCGCCCCTCGGCCCGGCGCCCCCACACACCCAGTGCGCGCCACTCACCCGTCTCTTGCAGCGCTGGTGCCGGCCCGGGTCGGAGTAGGTCCGGTCCACGGTGAGCGCCGTGTCGCTGCCCGGCATCTCGGCGCTGGCACGGGGAACTTTGCCGTCTCCTGGGGCCGCCGCGCCGCGAGCTGCCAGCCCTGCTCCGGGCGCCCGGGGGCGGCGGCCGAGCGGGAGGAGGAGGCTGCTGCGGCTGGGCCGACCGCCGACAGCCGACACCGCCTGGCCGCCCTGCGCCGCCGCCGCGGGGGGAGGGGGCGGGGCTGGACGCGAAGGCTCCGCCCCCTCCTCTCCCCGCCCCCTCCACTCCCCGCCCCCGTGCGCGGCCGCCCGCCGCCCAGGAGCCTTCCCCAGGTGTGACTCCCCTGCTCCCGCCCTCGCTGAAACTTGATTCTGCCCTCTCCCACACTGCCCTCTTTTCCTTCAAAAGATGAGAGACATCTATTTGTTGACTTATTCGTATAATTATGACAAAAGATGGATTTTTGACAAGATGTTGACGCTTGCCTTAAATGCTTGCTTTCAGGTGTTTGTTTTAATTATTCAACGTGCACATATTGGGCATCTGCCATGTGCCAGACCCTGGGACAGGGACCAGAGGTGTTTAAAGCCCCTGTTTTTCTTATAAGTCACTGAGCACAAAACACACTTCCACTTGAACAAATATCTTTGGTACTGTGTATTTTAATTTTGCAAGTCTAGCTCACCTTTATATTGGAAGCCACCTGAAAGTCAAGACATATCTTTTCATTTTAGTATTCCCTATTTCCAATAAATAGTCCTCCTCCTCAAGAAATTTGGAGTCTAGGCCTAACCAGCTTGGCTCCGTGGATAGAGCGTCAGCCTGCGGACTGAAGGTTCCCAGGTTCGATTCCGGTCAAAGGCATGAACAGTGGTTGGGGGCACATCCCCAGTCGAAGGGTGTGCAAGAGGCAGCTGATTGATGTTTCTGACTCTCTGTCCCTCTCCCTTCCTCTCAATAAAATATATTAAAAAAAAGAAATTTGGAGTCTAGATGAGAAAGGACTGATTGGTGAACAATTAAATGTTACCTAAACCAACATTCAGAACACAGGGTCTGGTTACCTAGGACAGTGGTCGGCAAACTCATTAGTCAACAGAGCCAAATATCAACAGTACAACGATTGAAATTTATTTTGAGAGCCAAATTTTTTAAACTTAAACTATATAGGTAGGTACATTGTTATTAACTTAATTAGGGTACTCCTAAGGCTTAGGAAGAGCCACACTCAAGGGACCAAAGAGCCGCATGTGGCTCGAGAGCCGCAGTTTGCCGACCACTGACCTAGGGTGAACTAGGGGAGACTGAGTTGAAATACTGGAAGTGCACCCGCCTCAGAGAGGAGTCATTGCAAAGGGACCAGACAGGAAGAAAGGATAGATAAGCTCCCCCCGCTTCAAAGGGTTGAGGAGATAGGGGAGTGCAGGCAGAAGAACAGTACTGAGCATAAAAACAAAGGCACATTTGGAAAACCTCAAGTTATCAGTTTAGGGGGGTGTCTTTAAGAACAGAAGGATGTGCTGGGAAAAGTAGGTGGAGACTGTGTGGTGCAGGGCTCCACTTTCAAAACTATGAAGTTCAGCCTTAGTATGTGGGTACAGTAGGTCCTCGGGTTACGTTGGAGATCTGTTCCTACGGCAGAATAATTTTCGCTGTAGTCGGAACCCACCTACATAAGCACCTACGTCACTCACATGGAACACATACACAGCAGTAATGAAGTGAAACAGAAAAAAAAATTAAAAGATAACAATTCCTGACCTTTCCTTGTGGTAAATAAATAATAAAAAACATAAAGCACATATGTACATATGTCGAAATGACGGAACTTTTCTTTTTATAAATAAATGGAGTCTGACTTAACCCGAGGACTGCCTGTATTGGGAAGCAGCTGGAGGTTTCTGAACAGGGAAAGGATGATGTCAGGACGGGAATGTAAGATCTATGTGATAGTCATGAGAAGCACTGACTGAAGATGGGTAAGGGACACTTGTTAGAAGACCATGGCCAAGACTGAGAACAACCTAAGGTCTTTCAGAAGGAGACTGGGTGTAAATTATGACACACCCATCCAGTGGAGTATTGGGTAACTGTAATGGAATGAGGCAGCTTTTTATGTGTAGCTATAGAAATATCTCTGGCATATATGGTTAAGTGAAAAAAGCAATATGCAGAATAATTTGTATGGTATTCCATCATTTATATACAACCCATATATGTATGTGCTTATATATGCATAGAATATTTCTAGAAGGATAAACAAGAAACTAGGGAGATAGATAAGAAACTGATAGCAGGAGAGGAGAGCTAGGTAGCTACAAGGAAGGGATGAGAGATTTATTTTTCACAGTATATACTTTTTAAAAATGTATCTTTGTTGTTGAAAGTATTACAGCTATCCCCCTTTTTTCCACATTGGCCCCCTCCCCCTCCCTCCCCCAGGCCTTCACCACACTATTGTCTGTGTCCCTAGGCTATGCATATATGCAAATAAGTTCTTTAGTTAATAACTTCCTACCCCCACCCCCTTCCCTCTGAGATTCAACAGTCTGTTCCATTCTTCTAGGGCTAGGCAAATGTGTATATTCCTGACAGTTCCTGGCATAGTTTGTATTCAATACATACTTGCCGCATGAATGGGTAAATTCAACAGTTATTAAACGTCTACTTATTGTCCAAGCACCGGGGTTTAAAAAAATGAGTAAGATATAAGCAAAAGGTAGCTTTTGCCTTCAAGGGGTTGGAATGAATAATATATAAGGATATAAATTTGCTGAATGATGAGTGTTACCAATTTTCAGATACTGCCTAGTTACTGAAATTTGTGCAGTCCCCAATTATTTATTCAGCACCGTAGGTGTGATAGACTCTGTTCCTGGTTCTGGGCGTAGAAAACTAACACATGGTCCAGTCTGCAGAGACATGCCATCTAGACAGGAGACAGTAAAAAAAAATATAATAAGTTGCTACCTAGGTAAAGACAGTTCTGTCCCTGGCTCAGTGGTAGGGCAAAGGGAGGTGTCTCCTTAGGGGCTCACCTCCTGAACTGTTTCACGTTTACCATTTCAATACAGTAGGGAGAAGGAAATAGACGTGGAGGAAAGCCTCGTGTTATAGAGAAAAAGTAAGCCTTTTACAAAGTAAAGAAAAATGTTTTTCCTTTCATATTCCATTTTGGGAGTCCCTTGAGTCTGGCACCTTAGACCACTCGGCCATCCTGACACCTTTTCATATTCCATTTTGATTTAATAGTACAGGAAAGTGTTTCCCCTGGGGGAAAGACCTATAAGACAAAAGTACAGTAAGTTTTTCCTCCCCTGAGAATGTAAGGACAGAGAGTGTAGAGAAAAAATAAATCATATTTTAAAAATGTATTAACTAGCCTTCGGTGAATGCACGCTGATCAGATGTATGCATGTATGTATGTACTAGTATGTACGTATGTATGTATGTATGTTGAGGATCAGAAGTTTCCAGGCCTGATGCAAACAGAATCTCTAATTTTAACTACCTGGTTTACAGCCAACTCAAAGTAACTACTCTTTTATTTTTTAAAGTAACTACTCTTCACATTTATATTTAATTTTTAACATACCATGTTCTATACAAGAAAACAATGACTACTAATTACTTAGCATCAGCAATCATCTGGCATAGAAGCCAAAAACTTCCACTTGGTAAGATTTTGATAAAAAACAGGAAAGTGGAAAGACTCAAACTCTGCAGGCTGGTAAATTTGCCTTCTAATATTCCTTTTTAGCAAGATGCAACAATTTTGTGCTATTGGTTTCTCAAGAACAATGAATCTTAAAGAGAATTCTACAGGGAGCCTTCAATATTCTGGAGACTGGTCTCTAACATTTACCTTCCCTGCAGACTTGAGGCTACATTAAAAAGTACAAACATGTGTTTTACTCATCAAAATGCAAAACCTTTGCTTTATGAAAGGCCTGTTAAAACTATGAAAAGACAAAACACAGTTGGGGAGAAAATATTTGCAAAAACACATATCCAACAAATTAGTTGCATTAGTATCTAGAAAACATACAGAACTCTCAAAACTCAATATTAAAAAATAAACAATCCACCTTAAAAAATGGGCAAAAAAACTTGAACAGACATTTCATTGAAGACAAACATAGATGGCAAATAAACACATGAAAAGATGCTCATTAGCCATTAGGGAAAAATGCACATTAAAACCGCAAAGAGATATTACTATATACCTATCAGAATGGTTAAAACAAAATGTGATAGCACTAAATGCTGGCAAGGATACGGAGAAAGTAGATAATTTATACATTGCTGACAGGGATGTAAAATGGTACAGCCTCTCTGGAAAACAATTTGGCAAATACCATGTGACCCAGAAATTGCACTCTCAGGCATTTATCCCAGAGAAGAGATACATGTTCATGCAAAAACCTGCACACAAATGTTCATAGCAGCTTTGCTTATAAAAAGCCCCAAACTGGAAATATCCCAGATGTCTTTCAATGAGTGAATAGTTAAACTGTGAGACATCCATACTGTAGAATACTACTGACCAGTAAGAAGGAATAACCTGACATACAACAACTTGGGTAAGTGTAAAGGGAATTACGCTGTGTGAAGAAGCCAATCTCCCAAGGTTATATACTCCCAAGGTATGATTCCCTTTATGTGAAAAAGTTATAGCAATGGAGAAGAGACTAGTGGCTGTCAGGGGTGAGAAACTAGGTGGGAAGGCGAGGGGGCTGCAGGAGGGAGGTGGATGCAGTTATTATCAAAGGGCAACACCACGGATCCTGTGGTGATGGAACTCTTCTTTGTCTCAGCGGCAGGTGGTGGACAGGACCTGCTCATGTGGTGAAACTGCAGAGAACTAAACACACCCGCCTTACCCTCCCCTCACCACACACAACTACAAACAAAACGGGAGAAACCTGATTATGACTGTGGATTGTATCAATGTTAATATGATATTCCTACCATAGTTTGGCAAGATGTTACTTACCCCTGGAAACTAGGTAAAGGGTACACAGCACCTCTCTGTATTATTCCTTACAACTGCATGTGAATCAACAATAATCTCAACATTAAAATTTAATTTAAAATGTATTTTACACCCTGGGTACTTTGGCTCAGTGGATCAGCTGAAGGGTCCTGGGTTCGATTCTGGTCAAGGGCATGTACCTCCATTGCAGGCTCCTCCCCGGCCCAGGTTGGGGTGTGTGCAGGAGGCAACCAATCAATGTGTCTTTCTCACATAGATGTTTCTCTCTCTCTCTCCCTCTCTCTTCCATTCTCTCTAAAAAATCAATAGAAAAATATCCTTGGGTGGGGATTTAAAAAAATAAATAAAAAAGAGAATACATCTCATTAAAAAATAAAATGTATTTTACATTTTAGGTGCAATTGTGGTAATTTTCACAGGAAAAACTTTGTTTGGGAGGGGACAACACAGCAAGTAGGAACGGGTGGTGTACGGATTTTTTTCTCTGAAGTTGTTCACAGAACAGAGTTCTTCCAGGTTCTGGCCCCTTGTTGCCCCAGAGAAGGGGACCACCTGTGGAAACTGAGGGGCACAGGAGAGACGGCAGGTGGTGCTCATTAATGTGATGCCCTCCATCAGGACCTGACCACAGTGGACACTATGAAGAAACTGAGGGCCAAGGGCAGAGTCCCTCAGCCTTGGTCCGCCAGTGTGGAGCACAGCACCTGACGGAAAGCAGTGATCCTTTAAGGTTTTTGTTGAAAGGATTGACAATTAAGTTGGATCTGGTTGGAAGAGTATGTTAAAGTTCACAAATTTGGTTCAGGTTCAAAATGACTCATGATATACTGAGTTGTTTAGTAAAAATTTACATTGTCAGTAAATTATAAAACTCTACAGATTTGTGTGCTTCTTCCTGTTGTTCCCATGTTGGTTCGAGTCTTTGTTTTATGTTAGTTACACACACATTACAACACGAGCTTTGTTATTTCTGACCCCTGACCCGCCCGTTAGCGAGGAAAGGGTTTCACTGTCGGATGGCTGTGCGTGACTCTTGGCTGCTGTTTCCCAGAAGCCCACAACGACGGAGAACAAAAGAGGATGAAAATGCCTTGCTGTGCGCTAGGCACAGGGTGTTCTTGCTATTAAGTCTTTAACTGGAGCTGTGATGCTAAGGGTTCCTACTTCACTTGAGGCGGTTCTCTGGAGAACTCTAGCTGTCTCCGTTCTATGCATGGCCAGCCCCGGAAAATTCTTGTTCATTAAGCACATATTAAATCTGAAGGATGAGCTAGCTACACTTCAGAAACACACTGTCCGAGAATTCACTTTGCATTTTATCCCCAATTCACTTGCAAGATAAGAATGATTGGTGGAATATGAAACTACCAGAGAAATGTGATGTGATGTCCCCAAACAGTCCAAGTCACAGTCCTATTGAAAGAGAGGGTGCTGCTGGTTGAGGCCTTCCTTGCCCACTGCAGTCGGCACTCATCTCTCCCTTCTCTGAATTCTGACAGTATCTGCTGCTTACATCACTCCCGTAAACATTTAAATATAAACGATCTTGTACTGTTACAGGTGGGGGAGAGGGAAGCTGCCTGGATTCAAATATCTGCCAAGAAAACAAGGTAAGACCTATAGTTTGTCTTCATGCGATAACTTATTTCCAGTAAGATGTCAATGACTGCTGTTATCCTGGAACGTGTCCAATTAAGGAAGAGGGTGCACACCAACATTCCACCGCATCATCAGGCATTCTGGTGCTAGAACTAGGAGAAAGTGGGAACCTCTGGCGAAGCTCTGGGCCCTGACTACTGAGAAAGGCAAACTTCCTCCTCTTACACGAACCTTCAATTCCCTCAGTCCTCAGGGTACCTGCTCCCACATATAACAGAGTTTCTTTCTGCTTGTACACTTTGACCAAATGATTCCACTTTTAGGAATCTATCCTAAAGAAGTAATACAATACAGGAAAGGTTTTACAGACAAAGATTGCCCATTACAGAGTTTTCTCATCCTGAAAAGCTTGAAAGCATCTAAAGGATTGTTTATGAAAACTAAAGGGCGGATTATACAAAGTGGAAAACAGTCATACAAAAAATAAAGTATAATTGCCGCAAATTATATTTGGAAAGAATTTGTAATCATATGGGGAAATGTTTGTGCACTAATATTATACAAAAAAGAAATCAGGATAACCCTACCAGCCTGACAAAAATGAAAAAGTTTTATAATACTTAGTGCTGGCAACGATCTGCAGCAGCAGGAACTCTCCCACGTGGAGGAGGGAACATCAACAGTTACAGTCCCTTTGAAGCACGAGTTGGCATCATCTCATAAACTCGAAGCTATGCATACCCTACGCCCCAGCCTCTCCACTCCTCAGGATACACCTGGAGGACACATGTCAGTCAGGACCCCCAGTCAAGGGTGTTCATGGTGGTAACAGTCTCATTGGAAACAAACCAATTGTCAACAACAGAATGGCTAAATAAATCACAGCACGGTTATTCTCCAATTAACATCAGTCATCTGTTGCTGAAAACCCAGCAGGCAGGCACACCCGCTCACATGTATGAGCGCGCATTTAACACACATCTGCAGAAATGATCAGAAGTCACCAGGCATGCAACATGTAGGTTTTACAAAATATTCGCAGAGTTTGGTCATTTGGAGTTAAAAACAACAAATATTCATTTCAACTATGAAAAGGGACTCTTGGTGGTTATAAGAGGAAAACAAATAAAACAAATAAAACAAATGTTCTCTATGAAAATGCTAACCAGAGCTTATTTCCCATGATCTTAATCATTTTACAAAGTTAGATTTCTCTGGTATATGTAGCCGAACCTAATGCGATTAACACAGACCCTAACAAGATGCCTGGTATGAAGTATCACAAATGTTGACACTTCCTGCTCACTCCATCCCTTGAAAGTTCAGGGCAAAAAGATCAAAGAAGCTCTGAAATATTTTGCTACAGAAGAGTAAGAAAAAGAATCTTTCTCCATTTCTTTTGTCTTCCTATAGCACCTCTATAGCACTCTGTACAGAGTCAGCAAATGACAATAGTTATTATTTATTTAAGCCTACTGCATCTGCACCAGAACTTAAATACATCAACTCTGAGTTATGCCAAACCTCTTCCTGCCCCCATCTCTATGATGGTAGGTGCCATTATTTTCCCATTTTACTGAGTAGCAATAGGGTCTCTGAATAGAATAAGTGGCTTGACCAACTAATAAACGACAACAGGGGTGTTTGAGTCTGATTCCAGGCTTATCTTACCCAAAAGCTCATTTACCAAGTGTATATCCTTGGACAATTTCTGCAACCTTTCTAGGCCTCAGTTTCCACACCCGTAGAATGGGCATAATTGCACCCATTACATAGTAACTGTCTCTTAATCAAAGGCCTATGCTGGCACTACTGAGAATATTAATGGGAAAGAAACTCAGTGCATCTGGAAACTCCACTGTTGCATGTCTCCTCACAGAATACTTAACTCACAGGAACTTGACTTGCCCCCACTCCTGCTTGACCTTTCTCTGCTTCTCCCAAACAGCTTAATGTACAGGATTCCCAATAGCCCCACAATAAAGCTCTTGTTTCCTGTTCTTTCCCTGAAGAAAGAAAACAAATAGAGCTTTCGAAATTAAAAATCACACCATTATGACTTTATCCTCCAGCTGAAGGCTCCTTGTAAATCTTTCATTTTTAAATCACTTCCAAGCACTTTTAGATTTTCAGTTTTGCCCTTTAAGTTTCACAAAATGAGATATCAATTTTCATCTCACTTTGGAAGTGAAGGTCAAATTTCCTACAAGTATTTAGAAGTACTCACTTTCCTAGCTGACAGTTTTGAAAGGTATTCTACAGTTCTATGATTTCTCATTGCTTCTTCCCAGATCAGCTGTGCCTGATGCACTCCTAGTTAGTATTTCTGCCATTCCACCGAAGGGATGTCTTTCACAAAAAGACAGTATGTTGGGGTTTGAGAGAAAAAGAAGGTTTTAAACATGTTGCAGATCACGTGTCCCAGATCTTCTCTCACGTGAGTGGTAACCAGAAGCCACCATGCATGCAACATGTAGGTTTTTCAGAATATTAGCAGGGTGTGGTTATTTGGAGTTAAAAAACAAACAAACATTCCTTTCAACTATGAAAAGGGACTCTTGAAGGTGATAAGAGAAAAAACAAACAAATAAAAGATCTAAGAAGAGACGGAACAGCTTGTAAAGCTCGAGTTATAATTTGTGCTCTACCCAAAGAAGCAGAAAGTCCATATATTTCACTATAGCCTCCTGACACCCATAACTGCAAAACTTTTTTTCTAGACAACACTCTAGTAATGGGAGGTTTTCCCATTCTGGTTATTTCCATCTTTTACAAATGGAATTGCATTTGCCTTAATCAAAAAATATCAGGATGTTTTAGATATAATCAATTAGATTATAGATGATCAATTAGAATATATATCACTCATAAAACCCTAGCCTAGAGATACCTATTTATATTACTATGCTGCAAACATTTCCCTTATTTTGATATCAAATTGATTGTCTAAAACTATACTGTCCAATAGAGTAGGCCTTAGCCACATGTGGCCAATGAGCAAATTTCCTACAAGTATTTAGAAGTACTCACTTTCCTAGCTGAAAGTTTGTACCCAATGGAAATAAAAAGGAACAGAAATGATGGTTTCTAAGGACTTACTTTAAAGGTGCCCATGCAACAGGGTACCTGAAACATTTTTTTTTCTTCTTTAATGTACTGAATCAGGTCAGAAAGTCTCTGTGGCTTTATGGAGGTCAACATCTTAGAATTGAGGTGGAGGCCAACAAGTAAATGGAGGGACTCAGTCACTGTGCAAGTACATACTAAAATGTGCATACTGGGGCGGAGGAAGTAAAGTTTAAATTTGATTTTATTAAATATTATTTTAAAGACTGTATAAAAAATTCAAAATATCTCAATATTTCTTATTTTGACTAGATGTCAACATAAACAACACAGGCCACTTTTATGTAGTTGCCAAAATATGAAAACACAAAGGCTAACAAGTTTTTTTTTACATCTTTTTATAGGAAAGTGCGATGAATATTATATAAATACATTATACTCATATTATGCATATAGCTCTTTCCCCCAAGCGATCTCTCAGGTAAAAATTAATCTTCCTTCGCTAGTAGCATATTATGTATAATTTTAGCATAGTATTTATAAGTCTAATTTATAATATATAAATTGTGTATATATCTACCATATCCCTCTCTATTAGAGTATGATCTTTTTGAAATAGAGGACTAATTTGCTCATTTTAAAAATCCATCACTGCCCAGCACAGTTCTTGCAATGGGAATCCTTCCATAAATGTGTGGGTATTTGAATATAGGTATACTAGAGGTATTTTAAAAAATTCATTGCTCTATGAGAGAAAGCCTAAACCTAATATTGAAGTATTCCATGCTCTGGGAGTGAAAGATGCAGTGTCCACCAGTTGTCAATTTGCCCTAAATCAGTGGATAGATGAAACAGAACCCAATCTAAAAGGGCTTTTTCTAAACTTGATAAGCTTATTTTAAAGTTCAGTGAAAGAAAACCTAACTTTGAAGAAAAACAATATGGTGAGCTGGGGCAGGCAAGGTGAATTCTCTTTACCAGATATCAACACATTTTATAAGCAACAGTAATTCAGTTACCACGACTAAGAATAAGCCTGTAGACCAGTGGTTCTCAACCTTCCTAATGCCGCGACCCTTTAATACAGTTCCTCATGTTGTGGTGACCCCCAACCATAAAATTATTTTCGTTGCTACTTCATAACTGTAATTTTGCTACTGTTATGAATCGTAATGTAAATATTTGATATGCAGGATGTATTTTCATTGTTACAAATTGAACATAATTAAAGCATAGTGATTAATTACAAAAACAATATGTAATTATATATGTGTTTTCCGATGGTTTTAGGCAACCCCTGTGAAAGGGTCGTTTTACCCCCAAAGGGGTTGCGACCCACAGGTTGAGAACCGCTGTTGTAGACCAATGAAGAGAGAGCTCAGAAACAGACCAATGTGTATTTGGAGGCACAGTCTGTGACAGAGGCAGCACTACACATCGAGGGAGAAGGAAAACATTGGGAGTTCACCTGGAAAAAAGTAGAACACTATCTCATGCCAAAATAAAAACAATTCAGGTGCAATTAATCACTGACAATTATGTCATATTTCCTATTGTTGGTGAGTCACTGCGAATTCCAAGTGGACTGTGCAATGCATGAAGTATACATTGTTTATACATTGTTCGTACCCAATGGAAATAAAAAGGAACAGAAATGATGGTTTCTAAGGACTTACTTTAAAAGTGCCATGCAACAGAGTACCTGAAACATTTTTTTCTTCTTTAATGTACTGAATCAATTCAGAAGTCAATGTGGCTTAAGGAGGTCAACATCTTAGAATTGAGGTGGAGACCAACAAGTAAATGGAGGGACTCAGTCACGGTGCAAGTACATACTTCTGAAGACTTCTTTGAAGTTAACGCCATAAAGCTGAAACCACAGTCTATCTGAACAGCGACCGTGCTCCTGTGCTAAACAGCACCTCTGACCCACCTAAACTTGGTTGTTAACCGAGGCAAAGCTCATCTCACCCTCGCCTGCCTGGAACTTAGCTACTCTCAGGGTCACCACACAGACACTCAGCGCCTCAGCAGCGAGACAACGCCTCCGGGTGCTGCAGGGTTGCTTCCACCTGTAGCTCGGAGCCTGTGGTGACATTTCTTCCCTGGCTTTGAGGGAGAGGGAGGCCAAACCCCCAAACTTGGGCTTTGAGAGAAAAAGATGGTTTTAAACACGTTGCAGATCACATATGTCCCAGATCAACTTTCACGTAAGTGCATTTCCTGCTTGAAGTTGTTTTTCCTGTTTTCCAGCTCTTATATCTTGACTTTCCTGTTTGATCCTGTAGTGATCGCATAACACAGATGTGACACTGCTATGAACATTTAAAAAGTATTTTTTTTTTCTATTACAGTTTACATTCAGTATTACTTTATACTAGTTTCAGGTGTACAGCACAGTGGTTTGACAATCACATACTTTACAAAGTGGTCCCCCTGATATTTCCAGCAACCACCTGGCACCTTAGTTATTACAATATTATTGACTATATTCTCTGTGCTTACTTTACATCCCCACAACTATTTGTGACTACCAATTTGTACTTCTTCATCCCTTCACCTTTTTGACCCAGCCCCCCAATCTTCCTCCCCTCTGGCAGCCCGCAGTCTGTTGCTATGAACATTTATATGAGTTTATAAGACTACCATAACAAAATGCCAGAGACTGGCTGGCTTAAATCACATACATTTATTTTCTCATCATTCTGGAGGCTGGAAGTTCAAGATCAAGGTGAGAGCAGAGCTGCTTTCCTCGGAGGCCTCTCCTCGGAGTGCAGACAGCAGCCGCCTTGCTGCCTGGTCACCCCTCTGCGCACATAATCCTGGGATCTCAGTGTTCAAATTCCCTCTTCTTATGAGGACACCAGTCAGACTGGAGTAGGGCCCACTGTAGGGCCTCATTTTAACTTAATCACCCTGTGAAGGACACCACCTCCAAAAACAGTCATATTCTGAGGCACTGGGGGTTAGGGCTTCAACACATGTTAGGTCGGGGGAGGGGCACAATAAGCCCAGAACAACATTTATGTGATGATTAATTTGGCAAATACATGTAAGCAGCTGTGCAGTGAGGCCAGGAGGAACAGCCGCCTGCGAAAGAGAAGGGGTCTCTAAGCTGACGGAGAACTCTCCATCCCTGGGAAAATAAAACCCTGATTTCTTTTGTTGAAAACTGCTCATTTCAGTTAGGCAATTTCTTAAACTCCTACTTTCATCAGAGAGAGAGAGAGATGGAGTTATGTAAAGAATTTTATCGAAAGAGGCCACTAGAGCGGTAATGAGGGGTTAACTGTCTTCAACAGCTCCTGCAAAAGACCATCTTTTCTCCTTCCGAGCAGCTACAATTCTCAAGATGCCCGCCCTATGTGCAAACACGTGTGCAGGGCCCAGTGATAAATGGGCCAAAAGTGAGAGTGTAGGGAGAGGAACGGAAGACGTGGGAGAAAAGGGAAACCAGTGGATTGAGGTTTTAAAGAAGGAAGTGCAGTTAAGAAAAATAAACACCCTATGGAGAGATAAGAACACATGGCAACGGTGCTTCTCTGAATGAAACCCTGGGGTAGGACTAACCAAGTGGACTTCTGGTGTGGAGAAGAGGTAACAGGAGGGAAAAAGCAGTATAAAGTATTTACAGAACTCAGTGATTCATTTTTTAAATGAGATGTAGTCCACTTGGGAGATAGGGAGAGCATGGAGTTGTCGGTGGAGACAGCACCATAGCCACTGGGGGCAGGACTATGTTCTGCAGTTGCTGGGTCAAATGAGGAGTGGATTTTTCAGGTCAAATACACAATGCCCCCAAAGAATTGAACCTGAGATTAGCAAAGGCTCTACAGTCCCATATTCTGGTGTTAAAAGTCTATACCATGCCTAAATAAATATATTTAAAGAGCTGTAGCCGAAGATGAGATTTTATAATTACATGTCGATTTATATTGGATTTCCCGTTCGACTGCAGAGTTTGGGATCTTTCCAGCATTACTTCCCTGCCAACTTCTAGGTAGCTTATCGTAATTTCCAAGTACTTCTGAATGTACATTTTCAACAGATGGGACTATTAAATGCTTAGTGAAAACAATGATCCATAGATGTGTTACCACCCACCAGTAGACAAAGCAGATCTCTCTGCTCCACTCTCATTCCAATAAATATTTACACCCTTCCCTGCACTCATTTCAAGACTGCAGTATATGGAATTTCATTGCTCTTTTACGGTGGATGCAAAAAACAGTTGATGATTTCCAGATTTTTCAATTAGCTTGCTCTCAGAATAATTCATTTTAAGCATACAAAATAGGCACAGTTCATGGTCTATAGATATTTTCATTTATATTTCAATCATACTTCTAAGTATGGTACCAATATTTTCAAGTAGGAACCGTCTTTTAAAAAGTATTTACATAAAGCCTAGAACTGTACTACTTGCAGAATCTTCAAGAGTGTGTGGTCCAGCTTTCTTTTTTT
Source organism: Myotis yumanensis (assembly GCF_028538775.1). Taxonomy (NCBI): domain Eukaryota; kingdom Metazoa; phylum Chordata; class Mammalia; order Chiroptera; family Vespertilionidae; genus Myotis; species Myotis yumanensis. Next base: position 124,499,871 of record NW_027223754.1, on the reverse strand, counting down.
TTTTTAGATGAGAAACTGAGACCTGGATTGTGTAAAATGGCTTGCTAAGCAGTGGCAGAGGCAGAGGAAGAGGTAGGAAAAAGAGAGAAAAGACATTGCTGTTACTGTGGAAACTGGCTGGGTGGCCAGATCCAAGTCTGTGTGCGCTCTCTCTCTCTTTCTCTCTCTCTCTCTCTCTCACTCTCACTCTCTCTTTCTCTCTCAAACACACACACACACCCCTCACAGAGTCCTTGTCATGGTCTTAGGACAGTGGGGCTGAGACAGCTCAGGAAACTTGCCCTTGTGACTCTGAGCGTAATACCCTACACCGGCCCGTTCCCATTTCCCTACACTTTCAAAGAAAATAAACAACCAAGTTATATCAAGTTTAAAACTGATATTTATAATGGCATTATACAAAATTAGATTCAACAGCTTATAAAAATCTTAGTATCTGAGTTTATTTCCTACTATTCAATCTCTGGATTGTTACTGCTTCTATTTTGGCAACATAATTGACATTTTGTTAAGAAAGCATGAATTAAGACATTATTTGGTTATAAATCAAGTGAAATCCTGGCTGTCTGACCTTAATTTATCAGTGATTTAAAAAATTCCATAATCTGTTGGGTTTTATTTTGAAAGCAGTTATTTGAATGAAAATGCAATGCAGGCCCTGGTTGGTGAGGCTCAATGGTAGAATGTTGGCCTGGGCCCCAAAGGGTTGAGCGTTCAATTCCCGTCAAGGGCACATACCTGGGTTGCAGGTTCTTCCCTAGCCCTGCCAGGGTATGTGCTGGAGTCAACCAACCGATGTGTCTCTCTCACATCAATCTCTCTCTCTCTCTCTCTCTCTCTCTCTCCCCTCTCTCTCCTCTCTCTTTCTCCTTCCCTCCCTTCCACTGTAAAAATCAGTGGAAAAAATATCCCCTGGTGAGGATTACAAAAAAGCAAACAAACACAAAAAACAAAAACAAAAAAGGGAAATGCAATGCAGTATGCTTTAGCATGTCTTAAACCGAATAGGAAATCTACTGACCACATACCCATCACCAAATGTTCATGCTGAGAGACACAAAAAGGTACAAGAATCAGCTTGTTACTGATTCAACTCAAGACTATTTGATGTCAGAAACCAAGCCAAGGAAGTATGGAATGTGTGTTTAAAACAGATCAAGCTATTTTAAATGTTCTTAAAACTTACAACTGAGCCCTAACCGGTTTGGCTCGGTGGATGGAGCGTTGGCCTGCGGATTGAAGGGTCCCAGGTTCGATTCCGGTGAAGGGCATATACCTTGGTTGCGGGCACATCCCCAGTAGTGGGTGTGCAGGAGGCAGCTGATCAATGTTTCTCTCTCATCGATGTTTCTGGCTCTCTATCTCTCTCCCTTCCTCTCTGTAAAAAATCAATAAAATATATTTTTTAAAAAACAAAAAAGTTACAACTGAAAGCTTCTTAAAACCCTGCATTTGTTTCACAGAACTTATAGTCCAACTGGAAATGGTTTATCAAACCGAGCACTGGTGCTCAATTTCCGTGATCCCATTAATAAACAGTTTTATTTGACTGAAAGAAGAAATCATTCATATTTATGTGATATAGTCTGTTAACTATTCACCCACAAATAAACTCACTGCTAAACACTGCTGGGCTTCAGGGCAAATGAGACCTGATGCTTCACACCTATTGATTCAAAGTGAACACAAGGTCATCCTTAAGTCCCATATGGTACAGTGAACTGCATGAGTGATTAGGTAAGAGTGTGACCAATTGTTACTGCCCTGAAGACAGCTCAAAGGGCATATACTCTGACCCTTTGCAGGAGCCCAGTGGCATAATGTTAGTTTTCAACAGACAGCAAGTAACATTCATTGGCAGACTTTGTGTGTCCTTCTGCTTATATTTAATGCACAAGGTTAGAGTCTAAAGTCAAAGCTGTTTTTCCTTAATAAATACTCAATTTTCTTTCAGATGGCTTTGAAAATCCAAGCCTGCCCTGGGGTCACCCTCAGTAGAATGGAAACTGGGAAGGGAATGAGCTGCTTTTGTTTTTATGTCATCATGTCCGCAATTAGGCAGTGTTTTTCAAAAGAGAACCACCAAAAAGTCAGGCACAATAACCTTGTAACCTTGTGCAGTTCTGCAATCTAAAGCAGCACGCTGACAAACCTGGTAATTATTCTTTTTTTAATCTCAGATAGCCTTCTCTTATTGCCAAGGGTGTATTCAGTAAATCACATCTACTTCCTTCAGTATTTTAAACCCCATTTGTATCCCGGTATAAACACACATTTCCTGAAGACAAGGAGCTGTGTCTTTACAAAGGAAGTTGAAGTCTTTAAGCTTCAGATAAGTCTTTTCAAAACGAAAAGCAAAAACAAAACCCACCTTTGGCAGGACTTGAGTGCAGCCTATAGCAATGGAAATTAGAAACCTGTTCTTTATTTCATGGCTACTGCTATACAAATTATAAAACATACTGGTGAGTCAGTCCAATGAGCCAGGGCAAGTGGAATAGGGAAACTGAGGCAGATAGCTGAACAAACTGACAAAGCAACTTATAGCAGATACAGAAGATCGCCTCCCTAGAAATAACATGTAAGCCTCAGTTGTGTTTCAGCTCCAGACCCAGAAAAACAGAAAAAGCAGCTGCAGTGACTGATGACCCCTTGCCCTGACACTGACCAATCAGTGAAGACCACGGCCTGGGAGGAGCACACCTAGAAAACTGGTTAATACTCTGTTGAAACCCTGCCCTGCGACCTCTCCTACAATTCCCACCTTTGAGAAAGAGATAAAGCTTCAAGACAAAGGACCTAGTGTGTGCTCTGCCTCTGGGAACCCCCACCATTCCATTTCCCCTCTTCTTCCCCCACTCTTCCCCACAGACATGCATCTCCTAAACCCTAAGGGACCCCATGCAACTTGCAACCAGGCAGCAATGGGCAGCAGCAGCAGCTTGTCCCCTGAATCTGTTCCCAAGGACCCTTTTCTCTGACTTCCCAGAGAGCTCGAGCAGCCCAGCCTCGGCTCTCCTGCTGCTTCCTCTACGCTAAGCCCTTTCTTGTTTCATAGCCCCAGCTTTAATAAGCACTCCCTCATAGTCATCTGGACTCGTGTTGTGAAATTTTCCTGCACGAAGACAAGAACCCACACGCTACCCACACAAGGGCCAGGTCCCCCTTCAGGTAACACTGGTACCACATGAACCAACTCCACAGGAAGTGTCTGCAGGTTCAGAGAGCAACCTTGCTGAGGGGAGGGGCAAACGTAACTTAGACTTATTTGAGGTTTGTGAAGACACTCTGTACTGTCATTGTCCCAGACTCCCCTTGACCTCAGGGAAGGTGCCTTAGGGCTAGATTGAGAGGAAGCCTGTGTTATTGGATTAGGCACATGAAGTCAAGTCCTCACAGTTTATGAAGCAGGACCAAGAGAAATGAAGCCCATGAAAAGGCTGATGGAACAGCCAAAGGACCACCTCAGCTTCCCTGATCTCTGTAGTTCACCACCTCCCTTGAAAACATATTTCTGTTTTTTAAGAGGTACTGTTCACATAGCTACCGAACCTTCCTGCTGTTTAACGAAAAGCATCACCAAATTAATGAGTGTCGATTCCAATCTCCTCTTGGAAAACATTTTGTTTTGTGAAACAGCTTGACATTTACGGCAGAATCCAAGCAAAGCAGCCAGTCGACATTTTTGGAGGGCCTACTGTGTGCCAGGCGTTGGCCAGGCTGCGGGGAGACTGGCTGAAGGAGACCACCAACAGAACCTGGCCACGCGGAGCAAAGCATGGATCCCGGAGGAGAGACCCTGTGCAAGTAAGTGCAGTGTGATATGGGCTCTCAGGAACGCCAACGCTTCACTAACTTAAAAGGCTGCTCCGCTATGAGAAAGGCCCATCCTTACAGAAAAAATTTTTCACTGTTGCTCATGAGTCCTGCACTTTTGTGAAAACTGATTTGACAGCCCAGTGTTAGCTAAAGGGGCAGAGTAGGTGCCAAGTCCCAGTTAGGAGAAGCGGTGGCGGCTGGTGCAGGGTAAGGAGCCTCTCTGGGAGAGAGGGTAGGACAGAGCAACAGGACTGGCTGTTCCCTGAACTCGATGCGCCAAAGGGAGAGACTTCGAGGTGGACGATGCTTGGGCAGCTGGTTAGGTGCCATTTACTGAGTGTGGGACTAAAGAGAGGTCGGGGGCGTGGAGGAGCCGGGGCACATTTGGATGTACTGAGTGGTCGGCACATGTAGATGGAAGTAAATAAATGGATACATAAGGCTGGAGGCCGGAAGAAAGATAGGAGCAGGAGAGCTCAGTGTGGGAGCTATAGGCACACAGATACTATTTGAAGCCTCATGGTCCAGGAGACAGCAGGATGTGAGAAGAAGGGTCTGGGAGAGACCCAGAGAAGTGCTGGACCGTTTCGACAGCCTCCTATGTGGACGCTGGCTTCCGCACTTGTCCCCTAATGGTCTTTTCCTTAAAACCCTGCACTGGCCTCTAATTTTACTCACAGTAAAGCAAAGCCCTCATGCTGCTTGGACAATGCCACACTATGTGCTCTGCCCCGCCTCCCCGCTCTGCCCTCCCACTGGGCACACTCTGCTCCAGCGCTCTGACCTTGCTGTTCTCCAGATGCACCAAGTTATCCCCCCCCCCCCCCCCCCCGCCCCCCCCCCCCCCCCGAGTCTCAGGACTTGCTGTTCCCTTTGCCTGAATGGTTTCTTATAGATACTCTACAGGAATGCGCTGCGCTCTCACTTCCTCAGGTCTCTGATAAATACCAGCCAATCAGTGAGGACTTCCCTGGGCATCCTACACTAAACTGCAGCATTCATCCACCCCCCTTCCCCGGCCTTCAGCTTGTTAACATCTGTATGGTATATGTCCACTTGACATATGGTTCATCATATACAATGTGTATGTGTTATATCCACATGTTATATACCATATTTATATTTACTACATACCAATTATCATCTGGCATATTATACATTCAAATTTATAGTTACCACCCCCAATGTAACTCCAAGAAGCCAGCAACTTAATTTTGTTCACTGCTCTATCTCTAGAGCCATGAAAAATTCCTGGCATGAAATATGCACTTGCCAAAATATTTGTTGAATGAAAAACTCCAACATTTCATGATACCATAGAAGAGTAGAAGGGACCAAGGGCTTGGGAGGAAAACAAGAAAACACAGGGTCACGGAAACCAAGGAGGAGTGTGCCATTCAAGCGACCGATGACATTTACTGCTGCTCAGCCCGGGGGCAGACGCTGTGCACACCACTCCCACAGACTATTCAGTTAGTCCTCCTATAGTCCTATGAGGAAAGCACTACCCTCACCTAATAAAAAACTTAGATAAGTAACTGTCCTTAGGTCGTGAGGATGTGTAGTAAATTCTGCTAAGAGAGGAATGAGTCCTACAAATGGCCCCTGAATCGATTCGCAGGGAGCCCATTAGTGACCTTAACAAAAACCTGGGTAGTGTCCAGATGGAGAAGAGAGAGGGAGGGGGGGAGGGAGGGAAGGAGAGAGAGAGAGGAAAGGAGAGAGGGAGGGAGAGAGGGAGGGAGGGAGGCAAAGAACCGAGGACGGGGAGCCAAAGCTGGCCTGTGAATAAGAGTCTGGAGAAAGGACTGGACCTGTGGTTAAAGAGAAAGTGGGTTTTATTTTAGGTGAAAAGGAAATAATTTGAATTTCTAAAACCCAGCCCTCTTTAGAATTTTGGTTAGCTTGTGTATATGATGAATCAGCATAGATGAGTTATTTATTTTCCCTATTTCCTGCTCCACAGACATTCAGATTTTGCTTATAAATTTCGTTTAAAAAGTCCTCGGCTTTGCATAAAATTTGCTTCCCACATCCTACAGGACAAAGAAATCTATAGAGAAGAAGGTGTGTACTCGGATCAACATAACAAAGAAACAAAAAGATGACCGACTGCGGTTCTTTTGGGAAGATGAAAAATCAGGGCTTTAGAAAAATCAATCCACAGGCTATATTCTGTGGCGACGTGGAGGAGAGGCCACACGCGGTGCTGCTGGCTGCTCCTTCTGATTTAGCCAGTTTGTCACCTGTGCAAGTCGCGCAACTTCAGTGTCAGGACGATGTTTATTGTACCTCTCTTGGTTCTGAGCACAGTCAGAAGAGGTGGAGCCAGTAAAAGTGCTTTATACACATGCAAGGTATTCCCAGTATTTCTTGTAAATAAAGATAAGCCTGACCAATTCCCATTCTAATGTGCACAGCCTGGAAGCAACCTGTTTGGATATGTGCACAGACATTCACTAACTGAATCAAGAGGGGAAAAATGTCATAATTGCTTAACAATTCCACATGGTATGTATTTAGAAACACCTGCACATTTATCTGGCATTCCTACAACTGGTGCTGCTGAAGCTGATTTTACTGGGATTCAGGTTGAGCCAGGCCTAAGCTTGAGGCACTGTCTGCTCTCTGAGAATGCTGTGACATACTTTTCTGTTTGCTCTGGATCTGACAATGTAACAATCTGTACCCACGTCCTGCTACCCAGCAATGCCAGGCATGTGCTAACCAAAGAAAAACCAGTGTAGCCAGTGTGATGACAAACCAGCCACGCTTCCAGACTCTCCCTTAAACACTTCTGAAATGAGGCCTCACTTAGGGCAAGATCACACATGACTCCGGCCATGTACCAATTCCCCTGCGATGCCCATTTCTCATGGAGACATGGATATGGCCCCCTCCATTTAGAATAGGGGTGGGGAACCTTTTTTCTGCCAAGGGCCATTTGGGTATTTATAACATCATTCGAGGGCCATACAAAATTATCAACTTAAAAATTAGCCTGCTTTAAAAAATAATTAGCCTGCTATCTTTGGTCAAACATTTACTAACTAACTCCCTCCTAATGCCTTGGCAGGGCCAGACCAAATGATTGCACGGGCCTTATACGGCCCGTGGGCTGGATGCTCCCCACCCAATTTAGAGGCACAAAAACAGAAGAAAACCATTTACTTTTAATTTTTAAACCATTCAAGGCCTGCCCTTTAGTTATTCCTGTACATTGTAAGTATTGAAGATGCTGGAAGGGGGTGGAGGTGGGATTAAGTGTTACAGAGACCAAATGCATCTGGCATTTCACTTATGTAACATTCTGGGCTCCAAGAACCTCTGCGTGGGCGTGAATCAATCCCACATCCAAGCAGATAACAGCTGAAGTCACCCTCTCAGCACAATTTCTCCGGGCATCCTCTTGTGTCTCTGCAAAATAAGGTTGGCTCTCCTTCCTCTCCTTGACCCCCAGGCCTGGGGCCCAGGCTGCTCAGTGACAGAAACACCCCAATCACACTGTCTCCTGAACTGCTCAGGCCCCTGCGGCTGGGGCTAGGCATGAGCATGGCGGGGCTGCAGGGAGAGTAGGGTTTGGGTGCTGCATTCGAAGCTTATAAAAGGGGTGAGTCCGGTGACTGCAGGAGTAATCCTGTTGCCTCCTAAGTCTGCAAGGGAATTCTTGCCTCCAAGGCGGTATTGGTTAGGATCATGAGCATGATAATTGCAGAAAACAAAAGATAGGGCAATTCTTCTTTACTGAGGTATGGACCAGGAGATTAATATGATGAGACCGTCCACCCACTGCCTGTGGCCAGCCTTTCCCTCCTCCCTGCACAGCTCTCTCACCCTCTGTACTTCAGCCACTCTGTGTTGCTCACCATTCCCAACACCTGCCCCTTCCCCGCCACCCCCACCGCCTGTCTCATCTCTGTGCTTTGGCAGGTTATGTTCCTGCAAAAATATAACTTTTATATTTGCAGGAACAAAAACATAAAGGAATGACACCTCCTCTCTCAAGTGCTCCCCCTCAAAGAAGCCTTGGTCAATTACTAGATGCAATATCTCCTTCCTCTTGCCACCAATAACGTTTTGTTTACAACAACAGTAAGTTAGAAGAGCTGGTAATAAGATTACTTATTGAGCACATCGTATGGGACAGGGATTGTGTAAGCACTTTATAAATATTATTTTATTTATTAATTCTCACAATGACTTCCATGTGGACACGCTATTATTCCCTCCTATAGATGAGCAAACAGAAGCCCAGAACGGTTAAGCACTTGAAAAGGGAAGTGGGTGCACTGGACCTGGGCCAGGCCGTTGGATTCTGGAGCTCACACACTCTCCATGTTGCCTTATATTGTAACTAGAGGCCTGGTACATGAATTCGTGCACAGGTGGGGTCTGGCAGGCCCGCCTGAGTGGGGCCGATCAGGGGTGGGGCTGGTGGGGGGGGCACAGGAGGTTGGCCGGCCAGCCCCACCCCCAATCAGGGTGGTGGGGGGCTGATCGGGGGCTGGGCCGGTGGGGGGTAGGGGCCACAGGAGGTTTGTGGGGGGCCAATCGGGACCTGGATCAGGCCAGTTGGCTGCCACAGTATGCATCATAGCGACTGGTCGTTCCAGTCCTTCTGCTGTCTGGTCGCTTGGCTTTTATATATATAGATGATTTCTGCACTTGTTGCATCTGCTCTATGTATTGGGTATCCCATTCTATTAATTCAGAGCCTGGCTCAAAGTGGGTGCCTGAATGAGAGCAAAAGTAATCTGGTGTGGCTTTACATATTTCTAGACAGACCACTGTGGCTGATTTTTCCAGGCATGCTATCCCTGTCTATTCTATCTTTAATTTTGCATATATATATATGCTTCAGGAAAGGTCAACAGTAGCAATTATAACTGGCTTTCCAAAGTTAAGAATTCAAGACCCAGGGAAGTAAGAGAAAAAGAGAAATCTGGCCCCTGAAACTTTCTTGAGGCACCGAAGGGGCCATGGGATGTCGGCAACATTGTTCCTAGTGTCAGTGATGAGGTACCTGAGACACGAAAGAACCACCTCTGTGTGCATGAGCGAGGTATCTGAATGGCACATCTGGGGGTCCTTTCTTCGCAGGTATATAATAAACTTATATTGTGTTGCCGTCAATGTTTCTTCAGATTCTCTATTTTTAGTCTCTAGAGAATAATAAATTCTACTTGTGAGAATAGGCAGTATGGTTCAAAGGTTAAAAGCAGATGGGCTTTAATGTTAAATGGACTTGGTCTGAATGAGGCCTATAAGGGAGAAAAAAGTTCACCTGACAAAGACATTAATGGGAGAAAAGGACACACACTTATTTAATCAAAGTTTTACATGACACGGGAGCCTTCATAAGGAAGTGAAGACCCAAAAAGCCATGAAGCACTGAGTACTTTATACTAAGTTTGATGAAGAGTGGACAGAAAAATGTGATAAGATAAAAAGGTAAGAGTTCAGGGTAGCAAACTGGAGGACACTAAGGCCTATAAATTTGGATTCTTCTCAGTGTCCCTTGGTCTTTGGAGGTTAGGATGCTCCTGTCCTCTGGGTGAAAGAGGGTTTATGGCCTCAGGAGAGAAGGGAGGGGAAGGTAGGAGTGACCTTTTTCCCTCTGCTGTTTTCTCAAACCCTTTCCGCTTAAAATATTCAATATGCCAAGGCCCCATATTTTGGGATGGCATGTCCTGAACACCACCAGTCCCATCTCTGTGATTGGGATAAGTCACTTATGTCAGTACCTCAGTCTCCTGGTCTGATATTGGAGATAATATCAGCACCTACTCATTCATAATGTGATTGGGAGGACAGAATGGAATAACACATATGAAGTCTTAGTACAGTGCACTTAATAAATATTAGCTCTTCTTATTCAACAACTAGAGGCCCGGGGCACAAATTGGTGCACCGGTGGAGTCTCTCAGCCTGGCCTGTGGGGATTGGGCCAAAACAGGCTCTCTGACATCCTCCGAGGGTCCCAGATTGCAAGAGGGCGGTTCTCAGGTGATGCACCCTGGAATTGTGCTCCCTCCTCTCTGGTTCCAGGTGCATCACCTGAGAACCACAGCTGCCAAGTCACCACAGCTCGGCAGCTCCTGCATTGAGCGTCTGCCCCCTGGTAGTCATTGTGTGTCATAGCTACCGGTTGGACAGTCGAATGGCTATATATATATATATGACTATTATCAGTATTAAATGGTACTCTTGGCAGTCATGGTTCATAGCTCATAGGGGAACAGGTTTTTCATGTGAGAGTGTCTTCTGAAGTGTACTGATAAGTGCTATTCTTTTCTGCTCAACAGAGCTCACAGTGAAGCTAGACACCTGCAGCTCCAAAGCTAAAGGATGAAGAGACATATGCTGTAGAGGTATCATCTGACAATTAAAACTGCTCAAAATATGGTGGCCTCTGAAATTATAAGTCTCCCCCCTTTCCCTATCCAACTGAAATTGCCTCCTATGGATGTTGCCTTTGGTTCAACTTAAGGCCCAAGTCCAAGATCCTAGCCAATTTAACCCAGCCACATACACATATATATGTAATCAGTCCTCAAAAGTCTGCAATACAGGGTGTCAGGAGAGAATGCAGCTGCAAATACTGGATCTGCTCCAGGACTGGACAGTCACAGTATTTCTTTCCCTTGACTCCAGTGACAGGAGGCAACACAGCATTTAAGATCACAAACCTTAGGGAAGACTGCTCAAGTTTCAAATCCAGATCCTGTACTCAGTACTGTGTGATCCTGGGCAAGGTACTTAATTTCTCTGTGCCTTAATTTCTTCATCTATAAAATGAGATGTTGTAAGAATAACGTTGGTTCATATGAATGTTTTCATTATTGGATGATCATGTGGCCCAAACCAAGCCAATGACTCTCAGTCTTGGGAGGTTTGCTGGATGTGCTTCTGCCAGAGTTACTAAATTGGTAAGAATGTAAGCTGAGAACTGCCAGGGGCCACCTGTGGAGAACGTCCTCCTGAAAGTGAGGTTCCCGCTGAGGAGAGAGAGCTGAGGGATGGAGAGGACATCCAGGGTTTAATGCTATTGTTGGAGGCTGGGATCTAACCATACCTCCACATCCGTGTGGGGCTTTTCAGCCACATGGACTATTAAATCTCCCTTTTTGCTCGAGTCAGTTTGACTTGGTTTCTACCTCTTGCAAACAAAAGAATTTTGACCTAGCTTTATTGAGATCTAATTCACATACCATACAATTCACCCATTTTAAGTGTACAATTCAATGATTTTTAGTACATTCACAGAGTTGTGAAACCATCACTATGATGTAGGAGTTTTGATCCAAAACTCCTCAGAGATGGCTCCATAGGCATGGGGTGTGGGCGGTAGTGGGGACGGCATGAGCAAATCTGCTTCCAGAGTCACCCCCACTCTGAAACTACCTATGAAGTTGGAATCATTGACTTTTTAATTTGCAAGTGGCTTAAAGGCTCAACAGTTAGCTGGAAAAGGAAATGAACTGGGAGTCAGAGCTCTGGGTTTCTTCTGAGGGAAATTAGAAAATCCCTTTGTTACCTTGATACTGTACATAATTCTATAATTTTAGTCAAATCCTCTGATTTGTCATGATAAAACTGAGGAGCAGAGAGGCCAAGCCAACTGCCCAAGTTGACGGAGGTATTCACTGTAAGAGACACTTAAGATCATAGTTCAGTTTTCTGTTGTTAGTTTCAAGGAGTTCTTACTTGTCCTGCAGCATGTCACCCTCAAGATCCAAGTCAACCCATTAACATGCTTGGAGGTTAAAAGAGTCTTTGTGATACTAATTGAATACTCATTCACTCATTCATTCATTCACTCATTCATTCCAGAAATACACTGTGATTATGGGTATTCTCCATATTTTTGTTCAATTCCAGTGTTTCTCTTCAGATAGAAGTGTTATACTTATAAACTAGAAGAAAATTAATATACTCTCCTTAAATCAGGATGTAATGGCAAACTTAAAAAATATTCTATGATGTATACAGCATCAGGCAGATAACAGATTGGCAAGTTTCTACATACATTTGTGCAAGCATCTTGGTTTGCAGGACCAGGAGGTTCAATTAGAAAGAAGTGCTGCTGGGGGTAAGGGTGGATGACAGTTAAGGGCAGCCGTGGGCAAACTACGGCCCGCGGGCTGGATCCTGCCTGTTTGAAATGAATAAAACTAAAAAAAAAAAAAAAGACAGTACCCTTTTATGTAATGATGTTTACTTTGAATTTATATTAGTTCACACAAACACTCCATCCATGCTTTTGTTCCGGCCCTCAGGTCCAGTTTAAGAACCCATTGTGGCCCTCAAGTCAAAAAGTTTGCCCACCCCTGGTTAAGGGGATGAATACCTGATTCTTCATCTAATAACAATAAAGTAACTTGATAATCAAACTGGAGATTGAGAATAATTTCACTTCTAACAGCCCTTAAGGTTTCAGAGGGTTTAGCAAAAACATACAGAACAACCCTTTAGTTACTAATTGCAAATCTGTGTATCTGGGCTCAAGAGAACCCTCTATGCAGGCTTTGGAAATGTTTAGAAACACATTTCCTGGAAGGACCCGAGAGGTTTGGATCTGGGCAACGAAAGGCAATGCAGCCGGGGCAGGAAGTACTGCACTTAGCTGTATTCAAGGACAGAAAGGCATTTGCTCTACCTGGGACATCCTGTGAAAACACATCGAGGGCCCAGGGAAATCTCATCAGCAGGGATATTATTTGTGGTCATTGCTGTTTTTAATGTGTTTTTTCCTTTGTGACTCTAGACCAATGGGCGGCAAACTCATTAGTCAACAGAGCCAAATATCAACAGTACAACGACTGAAATTTCTTTTGAGAGCCAATTTTTTTAAACTTAAGCTATATAGGTAGGTATATTGTTATTAACTTAATTAGGGTACTCCTAAACTGGCCTTTGCTAAAAACGTCCTCAATCTGATTGAAGTACATTTGCTGAGGTCAACCCCTTCCAACTCTCCCATCCACACTCCTCTTGTATACTTGTTTCATCTATCTCCTTTCGTTCATCCTCTCTATATGTCCACCCCCCACTTCTAACGCCGCTTCTTCAAAATAGACTTGCCCAGGCCGAAAACCGACTTCTGCGCATGGGCCACGAAGTTTCAATCGCACTGTACGTGCGCTCCCGCATGTGGTATTTTGTGGAAGAGCCACACTCAAGGGGCCAACGAGCCGCATGTGCCTCGCGAGCCGCGGTTTGCCGACCACTGCTCTAGACAAAACAAGATGAAGCCTGTAAAAGAGGCTGTTTTATTTAAATTACAAGCAAGAGGTGATCGAATTTTTAAACTACGTTTAAGGTGAGGTCCTTGGGTGGAATTCAAGGGGAAAATAGTGAAAAAGAGAAAAAAAAACTGTCCAGGATTCCACTACCCTGGTACAACTACTATGAGAACTCTGACACATTTTCATTTACTTTTCTCCTAAGTATTCATTGTATATATAGTCGCAACTGGCAAGACCCTCTTCCACCGAATTACCCTCCCTCCCAACACGTGTATTCTTAGCCTCTGACCCGGCCTGTCACGCCCTTTATCCGTCTAAGGATAGTCACTGAAGTTGGGACCTGCAGGGATGCAGGTGGGTAAGCATCGTCACTGGGCTGCTACCAACACAGTGCTGACAGCCCAACGCCCAAACCCTCCCTCTCTGTCCTCCAAGCCAGGGTCTGTCTCAGTGATGTCCTCTCTAACCCCAAATTTTCAACAGTTTCTCCACTTTCTGAAACCTGGTCTCCCTGAGGACACTGCTCCCTGCGGTGTGCTCTCCCACTCCTGTTGTGCCCCAACCCTGCTGACCTCCACAGTCGGCCTCCTGCCTCCCCCCCTCACCCCGTGTCACTGGCCTTCCTTTCTCTCTACACTTGCCCCCCTTTCAGAGGTGCTAGCAGACGTCACCCTGCTGCCCCTCTTTGCTGCAGTTGTCAGTAGAACCGCCTAAACTGTCACCTTCCTCCCATTCCTCCAGGATTTTAGCCCCTGACTTGGTTACCTTTGCCAACATCACTCAACTATAAGTCCTCGGTGATTTATAGGAACACTGCCCCAGTGTTCCTTGACCACTTGTCCATCAAATATCTTGTCCTCCACCTGACTTCAGCTCCCCGCTCCCTCCCCGCCCCCCCCCCCCCCCCCGCCCCCAGTCATACTCCAGAGCATGTCCCTGCCTCCACCATCCATTTCAATCTTTCCAACCACAGCGTGTTTACCCAGCTCACTCCCTTTAGTATACTCCCAATCTAAGGGGATCTACGATGCATTGATTCTACCATCTTTTCACTGTTATCAATATTCTCCACATCCTCACTTCTTTTTTTAAATATATCTTTGTTGATTTTAGAGAGGAAGGGAGAGGGAGAGAGAGAGATAGAAACATCAGTGATGAGAGAGAATCATTGATCGGCTGCCTCAAGTTCACAACCCAGGCATACACCCTGACTGGGAATCGAACCCTGACCTCCCTGTTCATAGGTCAACGCTCAACCACTGAGCCACCGTGACTGGGCTTCACTTAACTTCTTCTTAAACAGCTTATCATCATTCACTTACTTATTCCCCAATTCCTTTGCCTCTCCTTCTCTTCATAATATTCATCCAGCAAAGCCTCGACCTCAGTTAATCGGACTCTCCACGTAACTCCGTGTCTGCACCCATGCAGCTCAACATGGCTAGGCAAAAACAGCCATGCAGTAGTCTCATTTTAGACTCTCAGTAAGAAACCAGGATCATGATCTGGGCATCCTACAGCATCTCCCTGGTCCACTAACTCTCCCTCCCTCCTAGCAGGTTATAGTTCATATCCTCTGTCCTCAAACCTCCAACACCTCCTCCTCCCCACCCTCACTCTTGGCTCATGATCTTGCTCTCTACTTCTCTGGAAAAAAAAAAAGCAAGCAGTCTGAGGAGAACTTCCCCGAGTTCCCCTCATCAGCGTGGTTACTCCTAATGTATACTCCCAGCCACAGAGCTTTCCCTGTGGTTGCTCTGGATGCACTTCAGTGACCCTGGGGCCGGTCCCTCTCATCCCGCTCCATATCCCAATCCCTTTCCTACTCGAGGGCATCGCACCAGCAAGCTCCCCTTTCCTGCAGCATCGTCTTTTCTCCTCCATGCGTTGTTTCCAACAGCAGGCAAACATGCTGTTAGGTTCCCAGTCCTTAAAAACCCCAAAGTTAATCTGTCATTAACCCTGTAAAACTGTCTTGTCCCTCCTGCTCAGAACCCTTTAACAGCGCCCATCTCACTCAGAGAAAGGCCAAAACCCACACAGTCAGACCTCACCTAGGACTTGACCCTCTGTGTTCTAGCCAAGCTGGCGTCTCTGTCTCCACTTTTCCTAGAACCCATACCAGGCATGCTTTCTTAGGGCTTGGCACTTGCTGTTCTCTCAGACTGAATGCTCACCCCCTCCCTTCACATCCTGAATCAAAAGCCATCTTTGAGCAAGACTTTCCGCAGCTTTCCTAAGTAAAACTAAAATTGCCACCACTCCCCCCATCCCCAAACTCCTGCTCTCACCCTTGCTATATTTTTCTTAGCACTTACAGTTTTCTAACATGCCACATAACGTACTTACTTGTTAGGTTTATTGACTGTCTCCCTAGTCGATATTCAGGGAACTAGAATATAAGCTCCGTAAGAGCAAGAATTTTTAAAATTGCTTTTTTCCTGCTGAGTATATTCCTAGCACTGAGTCCTTGTCACACAGTAGGCGCTCAATAACTATCAGCTGCATAAATGAATGATGAACATCACAGACACAGACATAATGTCGTATACTTTTAAAGTTTTCACGATCATGCTTACTTATGATCCTTCTATGGCTTCTGCACTGAGGGTTCACTGAATCAAATGCATGGACCTTCCTGTGATGCTCTATCGTACACATGTCTTTGTCTTTCAAATAGAATGTGGCTTCAGAATGAGAAGAGTTAAACTCCCGAGAGCCATCAGCAGTCCCCTGAGTCTTCTTCCTGGCTTGCATTTTGGTTTATACCAAGTCTAGTTTGGAGGGAGAAGGTCTTTGTGTCTGTCTTGGGGAGGGAGCAGAGATCTTGGGAGGACTTCAAAAAAGAATATTTGGCAACAGAAAGCGTCATTCAGAGCTTAGACATAAAACCCATCAGAGTCTACGGGGGAAAAAGGGGAGCTGGAGAGGAAAGGTAGAATCAGTCATGTTGCCTGAGACTGGTTCTCTGGGTCTTAAGGGCATTGTGGCCCAAAGCAGCTTCCACGGATCAAAAGGGAAAAAAAAGGTGGCATTCCACAACAGCAATCAAGATTTTAGCCGTGACTGAAAGTAAAAATAAAAACAAAACCACAACAGGAAGGAGGTTCCAAAACAACAGGGGGACAGTAGCCAGGGAGGTGGAAAGACCTGGGTTGAGGCTGCAGAGCTGAGGGTCAGCCTGGCAGGGGTTGTGGGCTTCCCTCCACTCCCCTCCTCCATGTCCAGAGCCCAGCACAGAGCGGAGGCTAACAAACATACTTTATCGAACATGCCTAACCCAGGAGCACTAACTTTTCAAGTCGAGCTGCTTCTACCTTTGCACCAGACTTCACAGAACTGGCCTGTTTTTTTCTCTTTCCTGCACCCTCTCCCCTTCTGCTCAACCCACTGCCGGCATCATTTTCCCATTTGTTGTTTGTGTCCCCACTCCACAATGGAGCCGGCGCCTGCTACGTCAATCCCTGAGCTGCCAAACATGAATTTCCATTTAAAAACAGAGTTTCGGGGAGAAACAGACCAAGGAGTCACCGTGCAGACTCCAGCCTCCATTTATTACTCCAAATACAGGGTTCTTAGCAGGTTCTTGTTTTTTCTCCTCTGGAGGAAAGCTTGTTTCCATAGGAGGATTTCCCCCCTTTGTGTTCCTTCTTTGTTCACAGTTTTAGTGTTTACTTCTGCTTTTTATCTTTGCATAATCCTTGCTGTTTCAAGAATCTGAAGAGATTCTGGGCTGGAATCCCTCACCCTTCCCTGAAACCGGCTCTGCTCCCTGCCAACAGCAGCGACACATTTCCCTCCTCATCCCTTTATGTCCAAGCTGTGAAAGGAGGCTGGTGAATCCCAAGAACAAACCTCGGATGACCTGCTGTTTGTTGATGGGGTATTTTTCAAGTCTTCAACCAAGATTTTGTGTAACAATTAATTTGTTTCAATAGAGTTCCTGGAGAGAGGGTTCCAGCCAGTGTGGGCTATGTGTGTAACCATTGACCTATTCAGAAGGCCAGCCAGGCTGGGGAGGTGGAGGGCATGAGTGTAGGAGGAGGGAAGCACACTGCTCATAGCACAGCTGTGCCCACTGAGGCAGGTGGCTGCTCCCCAGGACTAGCTCATAAAGCAGCAGGAGAATGGGGGCTGGGGATTGCTTAGAAAACACTGGAGCAGCAGAAGTGACACCGTGAGGGCACCCCCAGCAGACAATAACCTCATGAATGCAGGGCTCTTCTTGTTTTGTTCACTGTGTCCCCAGCACCTAGCTGTGTGCACACGTTGTGACTGGTGTTTAGTAAATATTTGTGGAATGAACGAATGAGATATATAAGGGCAGGGCAACACAAGAATCCTCTTGAATAAAAAGGAGAGTTTTTTGAAAGAGTTAAAGCTGCTGTTTTCATGTTTACTTTTATTACAAAACTAGAGGCCCGGTGCACGAATTCGTGCACCAGTGGGGTCTCTCGGCCTGGCCTGCAGGATCAGGTCAAAACCGACTCTCCAACATCCCCCAACGGGTCCTGGATTGTGAGAGGGTGCAGGCCAGGCCAAGGGACCCCAATGGTGCATAATCGGGGAGGGACATGGGACGGCTCCAGGGCGTGTCTGGCCCATCCCACTCAGTCCTGACTGGCTGGACCCCAGCATCAAGCTAACCTACCAGTTGGAGCGTGTGCCCTCTGGTGGTCAATGCACATCATAGCTACTGGTTGACTGGTCGACTGTCTTCCCCCTGGTGGTCAGTGCACGTCATAGCGAGTGGTTGAGTAGCCTTAGCATATCATTAGTATATTACGCTTTGATTGAACGGATGACCGGATGGCTGGGCACTTAGCATATTAAGCTTTTATTATATAGGGTATTCATAATTCTGCTGAAACCCTGGGTTGGTGTGCTGGAGAATAAAACATGAGTCACTAAAGCATTTTGGGG
This sequence comes from Myotis yumanensis, assembly GCF_028538775.1. Taxonomy (NCBI): domain Eukaryota; kingdom Metazoa; phylum Chordata; class Mammalia; order Chiroptera; family Vespertilionidae; genus Myotis; species Myotis yumanensis. Next base: position 124,481,881 of record NW_027223754.1, on the reverse strand, counting down.
GCTTCAGGCAAAGACTATGGTGTCTAGTTTTGCCAAATATGATGAGATGAGAAACTGTATGTAGAGGTATATTTATTTATGTGAGTTATTATACATACACAGAGTTACAACTTATTCAGCACTTGCCCCAAGTCAAGGCACTAATTCTTCTAATACCCCTAAGATGTTGTGGCATTATTATTCCCATTTTATAGAGAAAAATTGAGGCTCTGAGAAGTTTTAAAAAATGGCTGAATATAAGGCAAATAAAGTGATTCTTCCTTTTCCCAATGAAAATATTTCCCCCTTACAAAAATTTTTGGCTAACTTGAGTAAAAAAGCTTTTATAAATGAGTACAAAATCTCTTTATGCACTGTTCAAAATAGGGGAACTACAAGAGGTGACTGATTTAATTTTTACTTTGGCCAAAAAAACCAATGTGTTCTTAAACCATTTCTATATGGTTCTTAAACCATATAGAGCCCACCATACAGAGCTGAGGTGGGCTTATTCCTAATGTTTTTTCTGGCCAAAAGACAAATAAATTTTGGAGGATCCCTTTCTTGCTAAAAAAAAAATCAAAACTTTATATCATCTTTGGAAGTTACAGTTACTAATCTGAATAATGCTATCCCATGGCAATTAATTAGCTTGTAGTGTTATCTCCATAGGAAATAGTAAAATTCAGAAAGTCTGAATTCTCCAAGTGGATTTCTTAGAGACAACTCCAAAAAGACAATAAATTACTAAACACAGAGTAGGATTTTGATGTGAGAATGTTTTCAGTCTTCAACTTTATCCAAGAGCTTTCCCCTCAGTGGCTTAGGGGTTAGCACCCAGCCTCCTTACTTACATCAGCAGACTCAGAGGCCAGGGTTCCTTTTACCAGCAACTGCCAAAAAGGAAAACCGCAGTTTCAGGCCACAGACAAGACTTCATTTGCTGAGTCTGAATCAGACACACAGCCCCTAAATCTAAGGCTAACCTACAGAATATGGGAATAAATAGATTCAAGGAAGGAATGTAAGACCTAGTATAGTATTTTTCTTCCTGGTATGTAAATAATGTGTCATAAGGTACCTACTAGTATTTACCAATTTGATTTAATATACAATATTTCAAATGTTTTCATCACCACTAAAGCCACTTTTTGAGTCAACTAACAATTTTCCTCTGTGGAAACACACATTTAATTGAAACAGTGCCTGGGAATCTTTTTAAAATCCTGATTTCTGGGCCTCATCCTCCAGAAATTCTGTTCTTTGTTACTAATGTTGTGGCCCTACCCCATAACAAAGAAACAGAATTTCCGGAGGGTGAGGCCCAGAAATCAGGATTTTAAAAAGATTCCCAGGTGATTCTAGTGTGCAGTCAAGGTTGAGAACCACTGGTCTAGAGTCAGTCTACATAAGAGATAACACAAGCAGATATTCTAATGGATGTACTTTAATAATCAGATGAAAATAATTTATAATTAGCAACATCATTTGCCTTAAACTGTTCACAATTTAGGTTGATTTAAAAAATCTCTTATTTTCAGAGTGAGCAAATTGGACCTTCAACCCAAAGTCTGAGTGGACGAGTGTGAATGAATGAGATCTTGAATTATTTGAACATGAGCCCCAAGGGCTATCACTTTCCCACTGAAACCTAACACAGCCCAGTACAGAGACTTTTTGTGTGTTTTCTCCTTTTGACCCTATTTAACTTTTCTATTATAAAAAGCATGTATATGTATTCTAAAAAATTCCCAAAATATGTAAGTTTAGTAAGTAGAAAGTGGAAAGCAAGCCACTTCCTCTTTCCTCAATCATTTAATGTGGCTTGTGGACCAATCCAGCCTGCAGCCAGGTTAAGTACAGCCTGTGAGCTAAGCATAAGTTTTACATTTTTAAATAATTACAAAAAAATCAAAAGAATATTTTGTGACACATGAGAGTTATATGAAATTGTTTTCAATGTCTATAAATAAAGTTTTATTGGCACAAAGCCATACCCATTTGTTTGTGGCTGCTTCCACACCAGAGCTGCATTGTTGAGTGGTACCCCTGGTCTAACAGAATAGATGCTGTACCCTTTCTGAAAAACACCTCTCTTTCTAACTCATTATCTTAAGCATCCATCTACATATCAGACAAATTACTTGACACAAAACCTCCTTTTGACCAACAATCCTCTTTTTTCCAATCAATTATATTTGTTGCCATCTTACGTTTTCATAAACCCATCAACTCTCTAATAGGTATTTCACCACCAGCCCTTTCACGGCCAGCCATGCATTCAAGGGTATTTCTTCCCCTCCTCACTCATCTTGCAGTGAAGGAATACTGAGCTCAGGGAGTACAAATTGGAAAGGGCTCAGGAGAAATGGGAGCAAAGGTCCTGTGACTTCCCTTTTTTGGTAGCACACAACCCTGGTAAGCAATCCCTCTCCCACTTGGCTGGTCAGGTCTGGTGGAACATACCCTATGTAATTGTGCTATGTGGTTGGGAAACTATTTGCCAAGCAAATGTCTTGAGTGAGTGGGCAGTATCAAATAAAAATGTTATTAGATTTTAGTCTTCTGCCCTTTAGCTAATGTGAGGAACAAACTTTAGACTGTGCAGTTTATACACCTAATTTCCAGTGACTCACCAAGTCATATAAATCGGATTTTACATTAATTTAGTTTCTGCAATTATTTTGATGGCACTTTGTTGACATTCTAATAGCAAATGTGTTTTTTCTTTAAAGATTCCAATTTAGTCAGTAAATCTGTACTCATGTAGGTGGTCTTTGATATTTGCTTTAGTGAGGATAATGAAAAAAAACAGCTATGCAAAAATGATTTCTGGGATGATTTTCAGGGATGGCTTGAATTAAGAGTTGATTTTTTCTCTAGAGGAAATTTTCTGTAATAGCACTAATATTTTAAAAGATAAAACTTTTTTGACTTGGACCTTATATTTTATTTGTTAGGCAAAGTTGGCAGGTGTTCCAGTTACCTACTGCTACATAACACACCCTGCCAACTTTTAATGGCTTAAAACAATAACCATCTTTTGTTTTGCTCATGAGATCTGCAATTCTGGCAGTGTTTAGTGGGGCAGCTTATCTCTGCTCAACTGAGGCTGGAGGGCCCACTGGCAAGATGGCTCACTCACATGGCAAGTTGGTGCTGGCTGCAGGCTGGGAGCTCAGCACCCTTATTTCCTTTCCTGGTGGGCCTTTCCATGGGGGCCCTTGGGCTTCCTCACAGCATGGCAATTGGGTTCTAAGAGTTGGTATTCAAAGAAGCCAAGGCAGATGCTACAAGTCTTCTTGTAGTTCACCTCATATGTCACAGGGCATCATTTCATTTCCACTGCATCCCACCAATTAAGCGAATCATTGAGACCAACTCAAATTCAAGGGGAGTGGAATGCCATCCACATCTCAATAGGAGGAGTTGCAAAGAATTTATGGCCATTTTTAATCTACCACAGCATATCAAAGAAATGACGTACATGTGTCTCTGAAAATCATGTTCTGGATATTAAAGTGGCAGCAAAGAGAAGCCAAGAATAGAATTAGAGTATGCCATGACTGAACCAGCTCTCCTCAGAGGAAGTAAGCCATAGATGTCAAGAGCACAGGCTGCTGGTATGACTCCTAGACATAACCCAATGTCCTATACCAGCTCCCTGACCATGGACAAAATTGCTTGAAATTTCCATGGCACCATATCATCTTCTATAAAATGTGAGTACGGTTTGTCTGAGGGAAATCAAGGTTCTGTATTTTAAATAACTTTAAAACATCAAGAATCTAACAAATAACATAAGGACAGAAAAACACAAAATAATAAGTGCTCTATGAATTTTCACAAACTGAACACACTAAAAGTGACAGGACTGGGGAAACAATAGGGATAGGGACTTTGGCCAAGATGTGGGCAACGGAGAAAGCAGACCCGTGGCTCCTGCCAGTGTTTGCCACGTGGAGATAAAGGTGGAGTGTGGGCCCCTGTCTGGGACTCTGCGGAAAGGTTTGGAATGATGACAAGGGGATGGAAAAATGAAAGGGGACAGAACAAAAAGGGATGTCAGCATAACCGAGGTGGACGTTTTCGCTGTAGCTAAGCATGGCAGGGATAATGAATATAGACTCAACTGGGCTCAAAATTCTGGAAGGAAGCCTGGTCTGAAGGTGTCCTTGCACAGGAAGGAGGCTTCCTGATGTTGGGAAAGATACAGAGACAAACCTACCACAAAGCCAAGTGCTCACCTTTCACACTGCCGCCTATTTTAATCACCAAAGTATCTTAAAGAGCTCCACTCCCATGACCAATTGTCCTAAATCTTTCTCTCCCACTCCTTTACACAGAGGGAGACTTGCTTTTTCTACTTTCCTCACTGTCTTACCTTGCTTTTCTGTATATGGACCTTTGTATGGAGTTCCTAAGGTTCTCTCTCATAGCACACACACCCTATTGGAAAATGTCAGCACTTCAAATGCTTTTTGGAAAGAGGTAGAAACAAATGAAAACAAAATCCTATTCACTACTCTGTCTATAAAATTTGAGGCATCTGGTAGACCTCTTCAAATAATCTCAAGGCCTCCTCAGCTGTCTATGGAGCATGGTTAAACTTTAAGCAGTGGCTAATGGAATTCTGAGTAGGGGTGGGAGGAGGGAAAATCGGGGATCATTAGCAACCAACTGCACAACTGGCAGATCTAGGGAATGGCTGCCCATGGGGTGCAGCTGGTAAGAGCAACATCAGGAATATTTCTGCTTTATTCAGTAATATTTAGATCAAATTACCATCTGAACATTATATACAGGGTGGGGCAATAGTAGGTTTACAGTTGTTCATATGGAACATAATACAATAATGAATAAATAATACAAGGATAAATTCTGTGTTTTGCATACTCACAACTGTAAATCCACTTTTGCCCCACCCTGTATATGTCTGCAGCTGACTAAGTGAGACAGTGCACAATGCATTTAAAGCTTAGTTGCCTGGCAAAGAGTAGGTGATCTGTAAACCTCCCCAACCCTTTTCCTCTCTTCTATTGCTCTGTCAGGCTGTGTATGATTACATGAAGCTTTATGTATCTAAGAGTCCTGCAGGTTACCATCAGCTCTTTTTCTCAAGCTCTGCGTCCTGACTGATCTGAACTACATGGCTACCATTGTTTGCTTTCTTTTTAATCCTCATCTGAGGATATGTTTTTTAAACTGATTTTTAGAGAGTGGGGGAGGGGGAGAGAGAGAGAAACATCCATGTGAGAAACATCGATTGGTTGCTTCCCATATGGGCCATGACCAAGGATCAAACCCGTAATCTTTTGACTAGAGGATGACACTCCAACCAACTGAGCCACCTGGCTAGGGCTACAATGATTTTCTACTGACCTGGGAAGAAAGATGATTTTGAATCATTTCATTCATGTGTGTAAGAGCTCTTGAGTGTTTCTGGAAATGCTACATGTCTTATAAATCATCATTACCTTTACCAGTATACTGGTAAAGCTGGTTTTCCATGTATGTGAACACTTTTTTTATGCTCAGCACACATTCTACTGAGAGATCTAGGAACTTTAAATATATCTGGAAGATGCAGATATAGATTAATAAAATCAAAGTGAAGAAAGAGTTTTCCCTTAAAACTCATTTTTTCCCCACTCTGTATCCTTTCGTGCTTTGTACCAAGCCTTGCCTTGAATATTTTAGGTGGTATAGTATGAAATACAACGAAGGAATGGTAACTATGTATTGGCTTCTCTTTGGTTAAGACAACTCTAGATTCTTCACACTTTGAATAAAAGCCCTCACTCAAAAATTGAGGATGGCTGTAACTTTCACTTAAGAAAGTTGGCATTTTTTAGGAGGAGAGTATGGGTGGTGATGGGAACACCTTTAAGGCTCTACAAATAATAGTAACTTATGAGACAAGGGCAGTTTATACCACTCAGAATTTAGCATTGAGAGTCTACACTTGGGTTTAGGTTTTAAAATATTTTTAGGACAGTCTCCTAGAAGTGGGATTACTGGAATAAAGACTATTACTCATTTTAAAGCTTGGGAATACAGATTTCAAACTTCTCTCCCAAAAGATCATTTTGATTTTTATTCCCACCACAGCCGTGCCAGCACAAGAACCTCTATTCCTTTACTATCTTTACCACCTCATTGACATTGTTTAGTTATGAGATTTAAAAATATATATTTTTTGTATTGATTTCAGAGAGGAAGGGAGGGAGAGATAAAAACATCAATGATGAGATGTTTGGCTGCCTCCTGCATGCCCCACACTGGGGTTGGAGCCCGCAACCCAGGCACGTGCCCCGACAGGGAAATGAACCATGGCCGACACCCAACCACTGAGCCACGCTGGCCAGGCAGTTGTGAGATTTTTCCCCATACATTTATTGCCATCTGAATCTCTTCTGTTGTGAACTGCTTGTTCATGACCTGTGCAGGTGTGGGATCTTTTTGACTATGGTTTTATCATGTGCACTGTTAGTGTATAGCCAACATCACAGGCCTCCAGAGGCCTTTGTGCACTTTTGAAGCAATTCTGGCTGCAAAATATAAATAGGATGAGACAGAAAAAGGAATGACTCAAACAAAGCTCTTAGTGTTGTCTGAAGCAAACAGCACATTCTCTTGAGTGTGGGTCAACATGACTAGCACTTCATGCTGAAGACAAAGAGCTGGCTCTGGCTGCTGAGTCACTTAAAGAAATAATGTTCCACTTGGCAATAGGACTTTAATGCCTTTTGCAAATGAAGAAGGGCTTATAGCTACCCCAAGCTCCAAGCAATGCTTTATGACAACAGGGTGAATATATCCACATTGACAATGCTTCTCGAGTTTTTATGTGGTTACGACTTAAGATTCCCATGGTAAAATGTAAATATTGTTAAGTTGAAAATGCATTTAACGTTACACAGTTGAGCCCGGGTTGTTTACTCTTGTGATCGCATGGCTGGTTGGGAGCTGTGTGGCTATCCAGCATGATAGAATATCCTACCGCATGCCGCTGGCCCAGGAAAACATCAAAATTCAAAATGCAAAGTATGGTTTCTACTGAATGCATACTGTTTTTGTAGCATTGTGAGGTTGAAAATCCTAAGACAAATCCTCTGTACATATATATGACACACACACACACACACACATACACACACACACACACATATATATGTGTGTGTGTATATATATATATGACATATATATGCTATGATTTAATACAGTTAATCTTTCTTTCTTAAATTAGGACTTAAATGTCAAATACTGCAGAGATGGAGATTTTTAATAAAATGTCTGAAATCCAAAAGTCCTTTCTGAGTATTTTGCTGCTTTAAGTGTTAACTGGTACCTCATATTCATGGGTGTGTCCCTGATATCCCAAGTTCATCATTTCCTATTTTAGGCCTGATTTGCCTCCTATATTCATAATTCCTGCCCAATGGCGTGTCATCTTCCAAGGTACTCAGAGTGGCTAAAGACTTTGACATAGTCTTTCTCTCTCCTTCTTCTTTGCCCTATACACCTAATCACCAAATCCTGGAGATTCTTCTCTTAGTATTTTTTTCAAAATAAACTATTAATTTTAGAATAGCAAAATTGTAATGATAATACAGAATTTCTGTATTCTCCTGACCTAGATCCCCCCAATGTTAACACCTTACACTGCCATGGTACACCTGTCACAACTAAGGAACCAACACTGATCCAATACTATGAGTAACCTCCACGCTTTATTCAGATGTCGCTCATTTGCCCTATGGCCCCTTTTCTGTCCCAGGACCCCATCTCCAGGCTACACTGAGTCCTCTTGTCTCCGTAGTCTCCTCTGATCTGGGACAGTTTCTTCACATTTTCCTGGTTTCTGATGACCTGCACAGTTTTGAGGAGGAGTCCTGATCAAGTATTTTGCAGAACTTGGGTTTGTCTGATATTTTTCTCATGTTTAGACTGGGGTGATTGGTTTTTTGGGGGGGGGGAGGGGGGGAGGATAGTCATAGAGGCAAAGTATCATTTTCATCACAAATATCAAGGGTACATGCTGTCAACACGACTTTCCACTGACTGCCTGGCTCAGGTAGTTGTTTGCCAAATTTCTCTCCATCTTAAGTTCCCCCTCTACTCCTGCCCCTTCCATACTCATTTTGCAGATGAGGAAAGTGAGGTTGGAAGTTAAATGACTAAATCAAGGCTGAAAGGTAGCAAGCTGAAATTGGAATGTAAGGCTTCTCGCTTCTAGTTCTGCTGTTCTTTCACAGGGTTCAGCAAACGGTGATGGTTTGTGGGCCACCTCCTACCCACTGCCTGTTTTCACAAGCTAGACACGGTTTTTCATATTTTCAAAAGGTAAAAAAATTAAAAGAATAATATTTTATGACTGGTAATACATGAAATTCAAGCTTCAGTGTCCATGAATGAAGTTGACTGGAACACAGTCATGCTCTAGCCACTTTTATGATACATCAGCTAAATTGAGTAGTTGTGACAGAGAACTAATGGCCCACAAAGCTTAAAATATTTACTATCTGGCCATTTACAAAGAACGTCTGCCAACCCCGTGCTACACCACGGTATTAATTACCCACCCAAGCAGCCTCGTCTTGGTCAGGGGCTGGAGAAAAGAAGTCCTTCATCCTAAGAAGGCCTGTTAATTGTGCAATTTACAAAGCGTGAAATAAGGCCCTCTTTAGGGGCTCAGATCTTAGGTTTGTGGCTTTCCCACCCTTGCTGATGAAATCACATATGTGGGGCAGAGTGGTTGGGAGTGGGAATGAGACAGACTTGCAGAGACAGGGACACAGAGCAGTAAGAGACAGAGAAGCACACATACCCTGGCTGTTAGAACAGGAGCAGTGGGAAGGGACTTCCTCAATGAACAGATGATACATAACTATGTGTGCAATGAGCTCAAAATACTGTACCCTGGGCAACTGTGTGACAGGCTAGGCCTAGCCGCTAGGGGATCTGTAAATGCAAGCACTGAGGTGCCCCTCCCACTTGTACTGCACAGGCATTCTTAGAAACTTTACTGCGTGTTTCCAAGTCTCAGCTGCTCCAGCATATTCCAGAGAAAGCCCCTCCCAGCCTGCTGCCTCTCTCGGAGCATGACCCACTTCATTCCCCTCCACCAACGAGAAGGCTGGCTACTCGCCCAACTCCAAAACTGCTCTCAGTTTATTTTTAACCGAGGAAAGAACAGAGATGTCTCATGATAGCTATATGCAGGGGTGTTAAGTTATCTGATTTTAATTATGTATAAAGCACAGAAAATTACTTCTGATTTTTTCTCAATATCTTTTGTGAATAGTCATTTTTCTTTCCATGCTCATCTCAAATGCTGACGAAATTTCTTAGTTAGGAGGCCCCTCCTTTTGAAGAGGATTTTGCAAAGTAGAAAAGAAGCTGACATTGACCAAGAATCAGGAAAATGGAATCATCTTTGGAGAGAAAAATGCAACTGTCGCAAAAAAGACAAAGGGCAAAGGGAGGGCCCTGAGGATAACTTCATGAAAGTAGATAACAAGCAAAACAGCTAAACTTGGAAAGTTCAAGGTTAAGGACATTGCTGAGGCTGTAACCACGTTGACCTAAAGAACTCTGCAATTGTTTCAGACTTTATACTTTTCTAAATGTGTTTACCATAGCAATGCTGTGTGGTTAGGAATTTTAAGTTAAGCCCACAGAAATGAAATGGTTCATTTAAGTTGCTCCATGAAGACACAGCATGTCAGATTCATCATGAGTATACTCCCAGAACCTGGCCTCATGCCTTGGAACACAGCAGGTGTTCAATAAGGAGTTGCTAGAAAAATGTCATTTGGCCAGATGATAAATCCCCCAAATCTTCTGCCTCCTGCTATTTACATTGCTAATGGATGAAGATGGCCCTCGCTGCAATAAATGGCCCTCTCCCCCCTAGCCCACCTTCAGAGTGCCATTTGTTGATTCATGACTTGCCAGCCTGGGCATCATCGAGGGCAGGTCTGCCTCTCAGTGAGTCAGCTGTGGACAAAGAGAACCAGGAGAGGGACTCAACATCCATTTCTTGAGCATTTTAAATTAATTCCAGTTCAGGGGATGGATTATACTCATCTCAAAAGGCAAATGTAGACACCACAGTGTTCATAGAGGATCAGTATTTATAGAGGAGATGCTACCTTTCAAAAAGTTAAGTCTTAAAACTGCTTCCCAAGCTTACAGATAGGACTGGGTTTACTTATCAGTTTAGCAATCTACACTAATAAAAGACAAAGATGCTAATTGACCATACCTTCACTATGCCCCAAGCCACACCCACCAGCCAATCAGAGCGACTATATGCAAATTAACCCAACCAAGATGGCGGCTGGCAGCCATGGAGCTGAAGCAAGGAGGCTTGGTTGCCCCCGGCGATGGAGGAAGCCAAGCTTCCCGCTGGCCCTGGCCGGCTCTGAGCTCCACTCAAGGCAACAAAGTTTCAATTATAGAAGATAAACAAACCCCAGATACCTGCTTCCAGCCAGCCTCCACTGGGATCTTGGGTGGCTGAGGAACGTGGCCAGCCTGCAAACAGCCATCAGCCCCTCACCCAGGTTGGCCAGGCACCCCAGCGGGGACCCCCACCCTGAAGGGGCTGTGGTCAGCCTGCAAACAGCCATCAGCCCCTCACTCAGGCTGGCCACACCCTCATGGGGTAAGAGTCCCCGCTGGGGGGCTTGGCCAGCCTGCAAACTGCCATCAGCCCTTCACCCAGACTGGCCAGGCACCCCAGCAGGACCCCCCCACCCCCCCCCGCCCCAAACTGAAGGGGGTATGGCCAGCCTGAAAATGGCTCTCAGCCCCTCACCCAGGCTGACCAGGCACCCCAGCAGGATCCCCACCCTGATCCGGGACACCCTTCAGGGCAAACCAGCCAGCCCCCATCCATGCACCAGGCCTCTATCTTATATAATAAAAAGGTAATATGCAAATTGACCTTAACAGCAGAACGACTGGGAATGACTGGTCACTATGACACACACTGACCACCAGGGGGCAGACATTCAATGCAGGAGCTGCCCCCTGGTGGTCAGTGCACTCCCACAGCGGGAGCTCTGCTCAGCCACAAGCCAGGCTGATGGCTGCCAGTACAGCTGTGGTGGTGGGAGCCTTTCCCGCCTCCTCAGCAGCGCTAAGGATGTAGGACTGCAGCTTAGGCCTGCTCACCGCTGGCAAGTGGGCATCCCCCGAGGGCTGCCGGGCTGCCAGAGGGATGTCTGATCCTCCGGGGAGCAGGCCTAAGCCAGCAGGTGGTCATCACCCGAGGGGTCCCAGACTGCAAGAGGGCACAGGCCAGGCTGAGGGATACCCCCCCGCCCGAGTGCACAAATTTTTGTGCACCGGGCCTCTAGTAAGAAAATGAAGTACAAGATCAGAATTCTGCAGAATTCTCTACATTAGCCTCTTGGCCAAAGCCGTATCTGTAAAACAGAAGAGTAAGAGGATGCATCAAAAAGCTGAACAAAAATCCAGCTGTCTTTTCATTATTTTTTCATAAAAACAGCCAACCTCTCAATCACAGTACATTTTGTACAATCTGCTCATTAACCCCTATTTACATAATGATGCAACTATTTGAGGTCACAATTTTCCTTGCAGGAAGCCTGGTTTAAAAGCAAATACCATCTCAATGCTACACAAGGCATGAGGATACTGAGTGAACAATGTGAGGGGTTTTCTAGGCCCCTTAAAATTTTTTCTCTTTTCAATCTCTGGAATAAATTGGAACTTCCTGGTTATGCCATCTAACTGCATTTTAGAAACGAACTGGGAATAACAAGGCATTAAATTGCTTTGCAAAAGAAATCATTTTTCTGATTCAATAAGTGGTGCTGCGGGTGGGGCCCATTCAATACCTGATCTGAATTAGGTAGAGCAAAGGAAATTTTAATGCTATTAAAATGAGATATTGGTTCTGAAAGATGATGTGGAAATAATTTATTTAAAAGGAAAACCCAAAGAGTAGGTAGTCACAAGCAAAAGACTGATTTTGTAATTCCCAAGAACCTGGTACATTGTCCCCAGAATTTGCTACCAGGCCACCCAGCTATGATGGGATAACTAGGTATATAAAGCCTGGTATCTGCCAAGGGCACATTGGTTCCTCAGGTCAAGCACTAATAAGTCATTGGCTTGATGGTGGGAAAAGCAGCGACAGTTTTGTTTTTTTTAACAAGATAACAGAGAGCTCACAGTCCCCAGAAGGAAAAGTTATTTTCTTGCCAGCATTGGTCAAAAGGAAAACTTTTAAGGAACAATCCAGCAAAGGCTTCCTCTCCCAACCCCCATTCCACCAAGGCAGGAATAGAATTATTTTTCCAAAATGAATCAATGTTTTAATAATACTTATATATTTTAAAAAATTTATTTTTATTGATTTCAGAGAGGAAGGGGGAGAGAGAGATAGAAGCATCAATGATGAGAGAGAATCATAGATCGGCTGCCCCCTGCATGCTTCCTACTGGGGACAGAGCCTGCAATTTGGGTATGTGCCCTGACCTGGAATCAAACCGTGACTTCCTGGACCATAGGTCAAGGCTCAACCACTGAGCCACATTGGCTCGGCAATGTTTATGGTTTTTGATAATAGAGGTGACTTTACTTTCTTTACGAATGGAGAGAAATTGGAATTAATTACTTATGGGTTTTTGTTTGTTTCATATCCTTCTGTATATGCTATGAAATCTCAGTTATTAGGCTAGAAGGAACTTGGAGAGCTCATTGGATCCACACCATATCCCCTTGCTTCAAAGTGTGGTCTTTGACAATAGCATCAACATCAATTAAAGGCCTATTAGAAAGGCAGCATCTCACCTTTGCCCCAGATCTCATGAATTAGAATCTGCACTATTGCAACATGCCCTGGGATTTGTATGCACATTTGCATCCCCTTTTCTTCAGTTGTAACTTTTGTTGAGTTTGAGAAGCACTCATTTAACCTACAGATGGTTAGTGGTGGTATCTGAAAATCAGAATTGCTTTGGCCACTGGTAGGATGGGTGCCTGGGTAGCATGCTCACCCCTAAAGGAAGGCAGGGTCCCAGACCATGTGGAGGAATATTATCAGAAGAACAGTGAATGGATGATGGAAGGCAAATCAAGATATTCCCAGATGTCATAAACTATTAGGGATTAGCATTTATCCAAGTCAGTTCAATGAGACTCATTTGTGGGACTTTTGCTGTATCTAGAGAGAAGGGGAAACTTGGTTCTAAGGTTTATCAGGTTGATAAACAGAAATAGAGCTACCAGGGAAACCATTGGAGAAGGCCTGCCTGCGAATGAAGCAAACCCCAGGGCTGGTAAGTGAGAGAGCCTAAGTCCTTATGACGTCAGCTGTGCCCCTGAACACAGGGCCACCCACTCTGTTTGTTAATACAATGTGGATGTGCCCCCAGGAGCTGTGCAGCAACAAGGCAGCCCTGCCTGGATGCAGCTCTGCCTGATGCACATTTTGACAGGACTTCTGTTATATGTGCCTATAATTTTCTCCTCTTAAAAAATGTTTGGATTATGACAGTTTGAGATAGATTTCATGTAGCTTGTAACTAAAAGATTGTTAACACGCATGGGGAAAGTTTGCAAAATATTCGTGTTCATATCCATCCCCAAACCTTCTGATAGACAGACTGACAGACTGACAGATTCTAATATGGCCTAGGTTGGGGTTGGGAACAGGAGAAGGTGGTCAGGGGTATGCATTCTTAAGCATCACTAGAAATGAAAAAGTCCTGTATAGAAGGGCAATTTTGCAATTTTCTATTATTACTAAAAGAATATACCATTTGGCCTAGTAATTCTACTCCTGAGGGTGAGATTCTGCCTTTCTAACAGATGCTGATGCTACTGTCAAATGACCTCTCTAAGTTCCTTCTAATAACTAAGATTTCATAGCACATACAAAAAGGATATGAAACAAACAAAATCCCCATAAGTAGTTAATTCCAATTTCTCTCCATATCACAAAGCAAAGCAAAGTCACCTCTATGGTCACATTTATCAAACTGATACTATATACAAAGTAGCACATGTGCTCAGAGATATATATTCAAGGCTATTCAATTGAATTTTGTTGGGATGGCAAAGGACTATATAGCCAAAATGTCCAACAATAAAAGACCGGCTAAGTAAATGATCCATCTAAACAATGGAACAAACATTCTGTCACTATTAAGAAAGAACATGGCAGCTCTATATTGGCTACCCTGGAACAATTCCCAAGATAAGGGACAAATGTAAGGTATGGAATAATAAGTATGGTATGCTAGCATTTGTGTAAACAAAGAGGGTAATTAAATAAGTACATACATGTGTATATATAGTAGGAATACTCATTTATCTAGGAAGAGAATGTCTTCATAGGAATAAACAAAACTTAATAATGATTGTTTCCGGGGAAGGGACAGTGTTGGGCAAGAAATCTACTTTATATCCTTTAAGTCGTGTAACTATTATAAGCATCCGTTACATATTTAATGCCTTGGCATAGCTGGGCCTTTCTGCTCCTTCTTCCTTTAGAACTGCTGGCCTAGAGAAGATGAGGGTGCATATCCCAGGCAAGAGGTATGGAGACTGAGTCATCAGCAGCCTCCTCTTCTCTAATTAGACCAGGAACTAAGCATGTCATAGCCACTCAAAAATTCTTGAAAAATCACTGACAGAACTGAATGTAATCAGTGGGAATGGAGCTGCAGAATCAGGAATGGGAGTTATTTTCCCCAGGAGCAGAAGTGTACAAAGATTGGGCCTTGGAAACATCTGTTTTTGCTGCTAGCATGCCGCAGGGGAGGAAAGGTTCCCGGCACTCTGTCCATTAGAGCAGTCCTATTGCCGATTACTTTCACGCGGCTGGAATCCTCAGCTCCTCAGTGGCCGCTGGCCAGCCCTATTGGCCATTTAGAATTACTGAGCCCTCCTCAGAGCACCACTTTAACTTCGGAAGATCTTCTCTTCTGGTACGCGTATAGCTGGAAACATTTAAAGCTTCAAGCGGTTGAAATGAGAAATGGAAGCGAGGCCGTGTGTTGGTTCTGAAGCGAGGCCGTGTGTTGGCTCTGAAGCTCTGACTCTCCTGATTACCGGAGAGTTAGATAGTCTCTGGCATGAGTCTGGGAGGCTCTGCAGTGGCTGCTCGATGACAGTGAAACACAAGCACAGGGACACCTCAGGGTGACCTGGGACCCTCAGAGCCAAGTCCACACACAGAGTGACAGCTGCTGTTGGGGAAGCCCAGAGACCGGTGTTTGAGGTCACTCTCATTTTACCATCATCAGCCTAAGTGTGCTGATGCTGTTGTTTCCATTAAGCTGTAACTCTCCTGCAGAGTAACCTCTGCTGCATGGATTCAGTTAAATGATGTTTTTTTTTTTTTTTTTTTTTATTAAATCTTTATTGTTCAGATTATTACATTTGTTCCTCTTTTTTCCCCCCATAACTCCCCTCCTTCCAGCTCCCACCCCACCCTCCACCCTCACTCCCCACCCACTGTGTTCATCCATAGGTGCATGATTTTTGTCCAGTCACTTCCCGCATCTCCCACACCCCTTTTCCCCCCAAGAATAGTCAGTCCATTCCCTTTCTATGTCCCTGATTCTATTATAATCACCAGTTCATTCTGTACATCAGGTTATTTATTCACTTGATTCTTAGATTCATTTGTTGATAGATGCATGTTTGTTGTTCATAATTTGTATCTTTACCTTTTTCTTCTTCTTCCTCTTCTTAAAGGATACCTTTCAGCATTTCATATAATACTGGTTTGGCGGTGATGAACTCCTTTAGCTTTTCCTTATCTGTGAAGCTCTTTATCTGACCTTCAATTCTGAATGATAGCTTTGCTGGATAAAGTAATCTTGGTTGTAGGTTCTTGGTATTCAGCACTTTGAATATTTCTTGCCATTCCCTTCTGGCCTGCAAAGTTTCTGTTGAGAAATCAGCTGACAGTCGTATGGGTATTCCCTTGTAGGTAATTGAGCCTCTTTCTCTTGCTGCTTTTAAGATTTTCTCTTTGTCTTTTGCTCTTGGCATTTTAATTATGATGTGTCTTGGTGTGGTCCTCTTTGGATTCCTTTTGTTTGGGGTTCTCTGCGCTTCTTGGACCTGTAAGTCCATTTCTTTCTCCAGATGGGGGAAGTTTTCTGCCATTATTTCTTGAAATAGGTTTTCAATATCTTGCTGTCTCTCATCTTCTGGCACTCCAATAATTCTGATATTAGACCGCTTAAAGCTGTCCCAGAGGCTCCTTACACTATCTTCACACTTTCGGATTCTTTTTTCATTTTGCTTTTCCAATTGGGTGTTTTTTGTCGAATCTTTGGTTTGATTCTTGAGCTCCTCTGGTCTGCTATTGGGTATAATATTCTTTATTTCAGTCCGTGTATGCTTACTTTCTAATTTCTTTATCGTAGCATCGAGGGTCTCATTAGTTTTCGTGAGGCTCTGCACAAATTTATGGCAAGCCCTCAAAATTGCGATTCTTAGCTCCATATCCTCCATTTCTGTCATGTTTTTTTGTCTCCGCATCTTTTATGCTTTCTTGGTGCACCCCCTTGTGGTCTCTGTGC
Organism: Myotis yumanensis; assembly: GCF_028538775.1. Taxonomy (NCBI): domain Eukaryota; kingdom Metazoa; phylum Chordata; class Mammalia; order Chiroptera; family Vespertilionidae; genus Myotis; species Myotis yumanensis. The sequence continues at coordinate 124,465,322 of NW_027223754.1, read as the reverse complement.
GCAGTCTTGTTCTAGCCAAGCCTTAATTGTTGTAGTTAACACTAGAGGGATTTGACCACCAGGCCGACTGGCTGTAGGAATCAGCTGTATGGAAAACGTCTGCCTTCTGGGGAGGCGCTAATCCAGCCTTTGCCTGAGGCGATCGGCAAATGGCTGTGCGCAGGTTTTGGGCGGGGCGGGATCAACAGGGCGGGCGGAGGGAGCAGTTATGGCCAGGCTCAGTCCCGTTCCCAGAGGCTCTGCTTCTCAGAACCCCGGCAGCCGCTGCAAACCTCGGAGAGAAAGCTGCCCTCAGGTTCCAACTGATGCCGGATAATCCCACTTCTCCCGTTTGAGTCTGGGTCCCTAGAGACTCGCCCGGATCTGGAGCCCAGAGTCTGAGACTCACTCCCGACAGAAAACGACAACCGCGCCCTCAGCCACCAGCCCGCTTTGCGCGCGCACCTCGGTACCTTTGTATTTTCCACACTGCGCCGCCTCTGAGCCTCGATTTGCTGTTCTCTTTCCTTCTAGTTGTAGAGTCTCTCTTCAGCCAGCCTTCCTGTGGTTCTGGGTGATGTCCGTTCAGTCTTTTAGTTGTATTTTTGAAATGGTTGTTTGCGGCAGCGGTCTCCGGTGTTTACCTACGCCGCCATCTTGGTCTCCTCTCCAGTTAAATGATGTTTTAACAACAGTTGCGATCCCAGCTTTTGGAGGTAGAAACTCGTTCTCTTCCTCCTATTCCTCAGCAAAGCCTGTCCCTCCCACTGACCCAAATTACACATTTTACTGGTTATGAAATAAATTACTAGTAGCCTTCTGAACGTGATGTGTGTTTATGCACGTATATGTTTGGGGTGGTAGGGGGGTGAGTGGGGAGCGTGGCCCATGTTTGCTATCAACACAGAATTCATTTTGATGCTTTTTCCTAGTGAATACTTAGAAACTTTGGGCTTGATACCCTTCCAGGCCGCAGATTTCTTATCTGCCCTCCCTCCCTGGGGAATTAGATGGATGATCTCAAATTTTCTTATACTGCACCATCAGCACTTGGACCAAAAAGCACCCCAAGGGGACAGGTGGCATCTAAAAGAACTAGAGGTTTTGTTGTTGCTTTGATTACTATTGTTGGATTTGTGTGCTTTCATCTTTCACAATGCCTGTCTTAGGAAATGCTTAGTAAATACTTACTGAATTGAGCAACCTTTGTCTCCATTCCATCTGCCTATAGGACAGTGTGTGTGTGTGTGTGTGTGTGTGTGTGTGTGTGTTCAGTTTAAACATTAGAAAAACAGTGCAAGTGTGAAATTTTGCAGAACCTTAATGCATTAAAAATGGACTGTTATTTGTTGGTGAGCTGAGAGGAGATGTAGTTCTTTAAATAGTGGGGAATTTTAAAACTACACGGGCAGTTCCAGTTTAAACAAACTAGCTAGTGGCCTCTTGAATTTAGGCAGATTGTGACACAAGTCCAAAGAGGACTACTCATAGGGCCTTCGTGTTTGCAGAAATAGCTTCACCTTTGTTTCACTCTAAGCCTTCCCCTGTCCCTGATTTACCCGATAGGCATAGGACAAGATGCAGTCACAACAGGTGCCGGTGGGCCATCTGTCCAGAGATTTCTTTACGCACATCATTCTGGGCATCCACAAACAGAATTTGACTCTATGCACGTGACATGTGGTCAGCTAGCATGTGATTGTGTTAGACTGGATTACAGACAACACTCCTAACAAAATGCCCCGAATAGTCTGTAACCAAGTTTGAGTCACTGTTATAACTCTAGCCATAAAGCCAATGCTTGAGATAGAAACTCAAAAGTTGTTGAATAAATGAAGTAAAAAACAACAACACAAGACTAAATCCTTTGAAAGGAATCTGTTAAACCAAATCTATGGCAGCTTCTAATTTTAATCCCCCCAAATGATTTAAAATCTTATATTTGTTTCAGGTGTACAGCATAGTGGTTAGACAATTACATAATTTACAAAGTGATTCCCTGATAATTCCACTACACACCTGGCACCACACATAGTTATTACAACATTATTGACTATATTCCCTATGCTGTACTTTATCCTATTTTGTAACTTCTTACTCCCTTTTCTCCTATTCCCTCACTCCTCTCTATTCTGGCAACCTGTTTGTTCACTTTATCTATGAGTCTATTCTGTTTTGTTTGTTCGTTTATTTTGCTCTTTAGATTTAACATATAAGTGAAATTGTATGATAGTTGTCTTTATCTGACTTATTTCATTTACCATAATACCCTTTAGGTCCATCCATGTTGTCCCAAATGGTAAGATTTCATTGTTTTGAATAGCTAAGTATTATTCCATTGTATTACATACCACATCTTTTTTATCCTATTTTCTATTGATGGGCACTTGGGTTACTTCCACATCTGGGCTACTGTAAATAACACTTCAGTGAACACAGGCGTGCATATATCTTTTTGAATTAGTGTTTTGGATTTCTTTGGATATATTCCCAGAAGTGGAATTGCTGGGCCATAAGGTAGTTCTATTTTTAATTTTTTGAGGAATCTTCACACTGTTTTCCACAATGGCTGCACCAATTTGCAATCCCACCAACAGTGCACGAGGGTTCCCTTTTCTCTACATTCTTGCCAACACTTGTTTTTTGATTCATTGACAATAGCCATTCTGACAGGTGTGAGGTGATATCTCATTGTGGTTTGAATTTGCATTTCTCTGATGATTAGTGACAGCCATCTGTATGTCCTCTCTGGAGAAGTGTCTATTCAGGACTTCTGCCCATTTTTAACATTGGATTGTTTGGGGTTTTTTGGTGTTAAGTTGTATGAGTTCTTTATAAATTTTGTATATTAACCCTTTATAAAATATATCATTGGCGAATACCTTCTTCCATTCAGTAGGTTGTCTTTTTGTTTTGTTGATGGTTTCATTTGATGTGCAAAAACTTTCAGTTTGATATAGTCCCATTTTTTAATTTTTTGTTTCCCTGCCAGAGGAGATACACCAGAAAAAATAATACTAAGAGCAATGTTAGAGAGTTTACTATTTTTTTATTCCAGAAATTTTATGGTTTTAGGTCTTACATTTAATTCTTTAATCCACTTTGAGTTTATTCTTGTATATGGTGTAAGAAGGTAGTTTAATTTCATTTCTTTTGCATGCATCTGTCCAATTTTTCCAACATGTTTTATTGAATACACTGTCTTTACCCATGGTATATTCTTGTCTCCTTTGTCACACACACACACACACACACACACACACACACACACACTAATGCACATTGGGGAAATATATATATATACATATACATATACATATACATATACATATACATATATATATACATATACATACACATATATATATTTTATATATATATATATATTTTTTAACAAATGCTCCCCACAATAATCATAGATCCATAGGTCCAACCTTCCTCAATGCCCAACCTCAGTATTCCCACCTAGACAACAATGATGTGAAAACTCATTTATCTTGCAGTCCCTGCTTTCAAAGGCCTGGTACTGTGACTGGCACAGGCAGTTACTCTGAAAATATGTGATAAGAATAAAATGATGACAGCAGTGCTTGAAAGCACATTGCAAGTATGTCATGAAAAGCACAATATTCACTGTGAACCTCAAGGGTAAGGGAGGAAGAAGGTATCCTAAGCTTAGCTTGTCTTTCTCTCATTGGGGTAACAGGGAAATGAACAGGAGCAGATACTGAAAGGTGTGCTGGGATTAAACTGCATCAATTCCCCAGCAATAACAGAAAGCTCCATCAAGGAGCCAAGGCTGGTCACCTATTCACCCACCCTATTCTTTTAAAAAACAAACCACTGTCTCACACAAATTCTCTCTCTCCCTAATAGACATGAGTTCCTGAGAATTCACATTATATAAAATCACACACAAAAAAAGCAACAGGAATTCAACAATGCTTTTTCTAGCTTTCACAGACATTTGCCCTCCCCTCCCCCAAACCGTGGGCAACAGAGTGCTGACCTTCCAAGGATGACAGGTTTACAACTGCCCACTGACAGCAAATCCGGTGGGGGAGGTGGGAGTTGATGCTTCCTATGGGGATCCTGGGCCAGGAAAGATCCATAATCAGATGAGGGAGGAATATTTCCAGGTGAAATATTCCTGTAAATATTCCTATCCAAGACTTGGAATTAGAGCTCTGGTCAAAGCCGCAGAAACTCCAGGCTTCAGACACAAGTATTTCCCACAAAAAGCGAAAATTATTTCCTGGGATGCAGAGGCTGCACTGTTATAAAAGAAGAAAAGGGTTTTGTTTTCTTTAGGGGAAAAAAATCATCAGTTGCTCCAATATGAAATTAAATGCCAAAATGTTCATAATATATTGAGCTCCCACATACTCCTCCCCCAAAGAACGTTGTAGAGCAGGATATCTAGTGAGTCCATTTAATTAAATAAAATCAAGACCAAGCCTTCTCCACTACTCCTTTCTGTAATTTATACGTAGAAAATTTCTGGGAAAAATATATCAAATTGTTAATATTGATTACCACTGGAAAGTAATCAGGGCAGACTTCTATAGCTATTTAACTTTTTATTACAGAAAAAAATAAACAGATTAATGAACCCCAGCACCCATTACTCAGCCTCAGCCTGGATTCATGATCAGTTTTGTTTCATCTGTATTCCTACCCACTTCATTTCTTCTGTATAAATTTAGAACAAATCCCAGGTATCATATTATTTCACCTGCAAATATTTCAGTATGAATTGCTAAAAGACAAAGATTCTTTCTTTAAAAACATAACAACAATACCATTATTATATCTTAAAAATCAACAATAACACCTTAATGCTTCAAATAACCAATGCTTAAATTTCTTATAAATCTTGTATTTTTTAAATTTGTTTGAATCAGTTCTCAAATAAAGTTCACATGTAGTGATTGATAGATGCATCTTTTAAGTCTCTCAATCCATCAGTTTCCTTCCATCCTACTGTCTTCTCATAATTTATGTTACATTTAAAAATTTATATACCTATTAATTTAAAATTGACCACAAATATGTATTTTTTATAAGTCAGGAGGAAGAAAAATTAAATGGCTGACAGCATAGCACTGAGTTTCTTCACTGCTCAAAAATCAGAAGAGGAAGCTGTGGTAAAAGGTAGTTTCATTAGGTGGTACTTCTCTGCCTCCCCCAAAAGCAACTAGTCAAGATGCACCAATATATAAAAATTGTTTAGAAACAAAATTTACAAAACTAGTGAATTGTCAGCAGTACAATAACACAGATGGCAGTGTGACATCAGCAGAGACCTATCTGAGGCAAGAGGTAACTTGGCTGTAAGTGTGTCTTAGTTGAGTCCTAGTTAAGAATGTCTACCTTCCTAGGTCAATAATTTCCAGGCAATGCAGATGCTATGATGACATGTTAATAGATTTCTGTGTTGTTTTTGGCATTATAAGATGAATCCATGCTCAGTATGTAGCAAATACAGTTAAATAATAGATAAAATGTAACCTGTAACTCCACTACTCAAAAATAACCATGATAATGATCATTAAGGAATCTTTGTCTCTAAATCAAAGAAGACCTACTGGCTTACATATAAAAGGAACTTCCATGCTTGGAAAGGCCAGTAGTTTTGGCTCCCACCAAAGTTTAATCTGGCAGCTGGGTTATGTCACAGAGACCTGATTCTCTCCCTTTCTCCACTCTGCCTGGCTGGGTATCAGCTCATTCTGAAACTAGCCTTATCACAGGTGCATGACAGTTACTACCTACAGCTCCAGGCCAATACATTTCTTGCTCAAGTCAAGCAAGAAAGAGTACAGTCACGGACCAGTTAACAATGGGATACATTCTGAAAAATGCATCATTAGGCGATTTTGTCGTTGTGTGAACATCACAGAGGCACTTATACAAACCTAGATGGCATAGCCTACTATACATCTAAGCTGTATGGTATAGTCCAGCCGTGGGCAAACTACGGCCCACGGACCGGATCTGGCCCGTTTGAAATGAATAAAACTATTGAAATAAAAGACCGTACCCTTTTATGTAATGATGTTTACTTTGAATTTATATTAGTCCACACAAACACTCCATCCATGCTTTTGTTCCGGCCCTCCGGTCCAGTTTCAGAACCCATTGTGGCCCTCGAGTCAAAAAGTTTGCCCACCCCTGGTATAGTCCATTGCTCCTAGGCACAAGCCTGCACAGCACCTTGCTGTACAAAACAATAAGAGATTAAGTCAAGAAGAAGAGAAAATGATACAATGAAAAAACACAGTAAACATGAGATGTATGAGGTGGATAACATGCACTGTTTTACAGCAAGCTATTGTTTTTATAAGTAGAAATAGTAGACTCTAAAAAGTAAATAACAGACCTATAACATAATCATTTATTGTCATTATCAAGTGTTATGTACTATACACACTTGTCCATGCTATATTTTTATACAACTGCCAGGACAGTAGGTTTACACCAGCATCACCACAGACATGTGAGTAATGCACTGTGCAGTGATGTTAAGGGCAACGGCTTGTATGTCACTAGGGACAGGAATTTTTTAGCTCCATTATAATTTACTCGAAGCCCGGTGCATCAATTCGTGCATGGGTAGGGTCCCTAAGCCTGGCTGGCGAATGGGGCCAATCGGGGCTGATTGTGGTGGGCCAGCCAGGGGGAAGGACTGTGGGAGGTTGACCAGCTGCCCCCCTCCCCATCAGGGCCATCGGGGCTGGCTGGTGGGGTGGGGAGAGGAGGACCATGGGAGTTGGCTGTGGGAGTGCACTGACCACCAGGAGGCAGCTCCTGCATTGAGCGTCTGCCCCCTGGTGGTCGGTGCGATTGAAACTTCGCAACTGTTACAACCAAATGACCAGTCAGTTTTATATATATAGATGGGACCACCATCATACATATGGTTTGTTGATGAACTCCTGCAGCCTATATCACTGAGCCACCTGGGACCACAGGTTCAGACCATAAGGTCAAACTTACAACCATAGCCTTTGGCTATAATTGTGCTAATTGTGCTGGGAGGGCTTTGCCCTCCAACCTGGGACTTGCACGTGGCTTTGCCACGAGCGGACCGTGCCCTCCCATTAGTCCGAAGCTTGAACTTGTCCAAACTCTGTAGCTGCTCTCCACACAAATGGACATGTGACCCAATCCTGGCACATGGCACGTGAGAAGTCTGCTGAGAGGCTTCTAGGGAAGATATTTCACATTTAAGACACACAAAGGAGAGACAACCCTTCTGTTTCCCTTGAATGTTATCAGATCTGGATGCGATGCCTGGAGTCCCTACAGCCACTTTGCTCTTATCCTAAGATGCAGCCATCAAACAGAGGGCAGAGCGATAGCAATCACAGGGGAGAGCGGCAGCTGGACAGACTGTGACGGGAAAAGTGCCCTATTTCTTCCCATGTCAGAACAGATTTCCTTATTGCTTAAGCCAACGACTTGGCCAAAAGCATGCTCATTCCTGTACCCACTTCGGCACTCAGCAAAGTACTTCCCAGAGCAAAGTTGTTCAGTAAACAACAGTTCTTGGCGTTGCTCAAGACGAACCATAAACATTTGAAGATCAGAATTCTTTCCATTGTAAATAACAACCTAGCTCCTCTTATAGTACAAGATCACATTCCTCAAAAAAGAAGCCACGACACCAAATGCGAGGAAATAACAGTAAGCCTTATATTATTTAAGAAGAATAGAAAACAAAAGTTTTGGACAATTTTTCCTTTTCCTTAAAGTAAATGTGTTTCAATTATTCACTCACTGTCCCTTTTCTCCTCTTATTCTAAGCCTTTCCTTCCTGCCTGGCCCCTACGAGGTGTTCTGTATGCAAATGTGTATGCATGCATCAGCCTTATTAGGCACAGTGCCAACTGGCCACCCCACATGAACATAATTAAAAGTTAAACAGCAATTAAAATTTATGAAATCCACTTAGCACTCTGAAAAGGTACTGAATAACTAGATACATTTGGGGCACAAATGAATCTAAATTGCCTTTTATCGCTCTTTAGTTATCAAACACACTGGGCCTCATTTTAGACTCTGTCCATTGCTCATTCAGCTCCCACCGAGTAGGCAATGAAAACCGAGCCCAGGACAAAGGATAGAAACATGGAATGAAATGCCACAGGTTTGACCAGCCAGGGGAGCCTCTTTGTGATGGTGGCACAAGAGACATTCTGTGGGAGGGCACTGCCCGGGGGTGAGGGACAGGCAGCTGGTTTCTCTTTGAGACCTCTGCCCAGATATGCATCTGCTTTTGTCTAATAGGCATCTCCAGTCTTACCATGTCCAAAACAGAATGCACAATTCCCCCTAAACCTGTCCTTGTCCTATCTTCCCCGTTTCGATAAATGCACCCAACTGTATAAGTCCAAATTCAGCATCACCCTGGATTTCTTTTTTCCGTGTCCCACAACCATCAATAGGTAATTCCTATTGACTTTGTATCCAAAATCTGCTCAGTCCCCTCCATCTAGCTGCCACACCTCAAGCTGGACCTCTGTTATTTCTCTCCTGAGATTACTGCCACAGCCTCCTATCTGGCTCCCTGCTGCCCCGCCTGCCCTCCCCCACCCCCAATAACCCAATCTTTAAGAAACTAAGGAAGATCCCATCACTTCTCTATTTAACACCCTCTGATAGCTTCCTACTGCATTTTGGAATTAGTAACCTGCATTAGTTTCCTATTGCTGCTGTAACAACCACAATTTAGTGACTTATAACACAGATGTGTCCTCTCACAGTTCTGGAGATGCTGAGTCTAAGATCAAGGTGTCAGCAGGGCTGGGTTCCTTCTGGAGGCAGAGGAGAATGTTTCCTTGCCTTTTTTAGCTTTTAGAGCAGCGGTTCTCAACCTGTGGGTCGCGACCCCTCTGGCAGTCGAACAACCCTTTCATAGGGGTCGCCTAAGACCATCCTGCATATCAGATATTTACATTACGATTCATAACAGTAGCAGCATTACAGTTATGAAGTAGCATCGAAAATAATTTTATGGTTGGGTTACAACATGAGGAACTGTATTTAAAGGGCCAGAAGGTTGAGAACCACTGTCTAAAGCAGTGATGGCAAACCTATGACACGCGTGTCAGAGGTGACATGCGAACTCATTTTTTTGGTTAATTTTTCTTTGTTAAATGGCATTTAAATATATAAAATAAATATCAAAAATATAAATCTTTGTTTTACTATGGTTGCAAATATCAAAAAATTTCTATATGTGACACAGCACCAGAGTTAAGTTAGGGTTTTTCAAAATGCTGACATGCTGAGCTCAAAAGGTTCGCCATCACTGGTCTAGAGGCTGCTTGCATGCTTTGGTTTATGTAATCACAGGGAAAGGCAACATAAACCAAATGTATGTGCACTCATTAGTCTTATTAGGCATAGTGCCAACTGGTAAACCTGCCAGGTAATCCAGGATCACCTCCCCATTTTAAGATCCTCAATCTCATCGGCAAAGTTCCTCTTACTATGTAAGGTAACATATTTGCAGGTTCCAGGAATAGGACATGGCCATTCTGAGGTCGTCCTTATTCAACCCACCACAAAACCCAACCCAAATGCAACACAAAGAACAGCCCTCTGGGACCCAGCCCTGACCATCTCTCTCACCCTTGTCTCCCACCGTGCTCTCCCCTCACTTACATTCTCCTACACTAGCCTTCTGTCTGCTCCTTCAAATGCCAACCTTGCTCTTGGCCCTGTGGTTCCCTCCTCCTGGAGCATTCTTCCTCCAGAAGTCACACAGCTGGCTCATGCCTGAGAGCTCAGATTCAGCTCCTCACTTATCACCATAGAGATAACCTTGTTGACATATATTCTCCCTGTCAGTAAGTACACACTAAGAATAGAGTCCTTGCCTGTCTTGCTGCATGTGTTAGTCACTGTAACAACTTACTATTTGTTGAAGGAATGAACTATATGACTTCAAAATGTTAGTGGTTTCCCCACAATATGCCTTCATAACCCATTCTGGTTTTATAATCCATAGGTTTATATAAATGCTTTTCAACTCACTAACATTTTCATCTTAGATCACTTCTCACTAAGACTAATCATGATGAAATGTAATAAAAACAACTGACAACTGTAAAGCCTAAGAAATATGGGGTGGGGGAGAGGGGAGAGGTGTGAATAACAACATGTAAAGAAGACCCAGAGGTAAGAATTGTAGTTGACTCTTTGACTCAATATGATTCATCAGTGTGATGCAGCTACCGAAAACATGACCGTCTGTGCACTGCAGGTTTCCAGGCAAAAGGAGGAAAACTAATTCTTAGACACAGTTTATTAACACAAACAGCTAGCATTTACCATGAGTATAACATGAACTAGACACTGTAGTGGGAGCTTTACATGAAATATCTCATTTAAGCCCCAAAATATTGCTGCGGAGGGGGCACTGTTAGTACTTCTCATTCACAGATGAGAGTATATAGTTCAAAGAAGTCAGGGAATTTGCCCAGATTTACAGCGTTACATTAGAGTCCAGATTCAAGATCCCAAAGCCGTTTTCAAACTTAACACTCTCTACTGCATCCACTTTCATCAATTACTGGTATGCTGGAAGCAACTATTGTCGATAAGAAAACACTAACCTGCTCTTGAGAAGCTGTGGGATTTAGGAATCCGAGCAGCCCTGTGCTGCTGGTGAGGCTTACGACCCATGAGCTGGGAGATGAAGCCCATAAATTGCAACTGCAGAATGTCAACGTGTTGGTTAGCCCCGCCCCCGCGCCCCCCCCCCCCCCCACACACTATCATCTACCAGTAATTCAGGCTTCACATTTCAAAATCACTGACTCTTCCTTCTACTTCATTCTCTGTCTCCAGTGAGTCATACAGTCCAGCCACCGATTCTTCTAATACTTCTTTTTATAATTATCGTATTTAAGGAGTAAGAATATATATTCATAGTAAGACAGTATAACACTATAAAAAGATAGTATATGATTAAAAAGTAAGTGCCTTCCCATTCTAGACCCCAAGTGCCCTTTTCTGGACACAACTGTTGTTCATAGACACACACACACACACACACACACACACACGCACACACACACACACACATGAGGAAGGGAGTGATAAGATCAGATGTGGGTCCCTCTGGATACAGTAGACAGAGAGTTAGTGCAGGAGAGGCTAAATGCTAGGAGAGCAGCATAGAGGCGATGGTTCTGATGAATCATGATGAGATTGTAAAACAGACCAGGACAACATGAAGATTTGTGAAATATTTAGGGGGACGGCTTAGTTAGATATTGCCAGTGCTTGAATATGGGGATGAAAGAGAGTGAAGAGTTTGGGGTGACTCCTACAGGCCTGCCTTGATAATGGTACTCTTTTGCTGAGATAGCAACATAAAGAGTCAGTTCATGAATTCAGCTTTGAGTGCATTCATGGTATCTAGGAAACATAGCGGGCAGATGGAAATGAGGCCGAGAGTTCAGGAGAGAGGTCAGCTGCAGCAAAAGGGGGCCGCAGAAGCCATGGGCAAGATGAGCTTGCTCAGGGAGACGCTGCTGCATGAGCAGAATGACAGCATCACTATCCTGAGAAATGGGCAGAGGAAGGACCACCTCAGGTGGCGTCACCATCGCGTGGACGACCGAGGACTTGCCCTTTCTGACCTGCTAGAAACCCGTTTTTATCTGTAGACAAAGTTTGGCACTTGGTTGTATTCAGTCCTGGTTTGCTTTTCTGTTATTTCATACGTGTGTGTCCTGCTGTCCTGTAACACTGCCATTCTTGCAAAGGTGGAGGTTTGGCAGGCTTTATACATGAGACACAGATTTTTTGCATTTTAGTCACATTTTCTTAGATTACAGTATGTGGCCAGTTGTAGTCAGGCTGTGTTTGGGCGATATCACAAACGGAGGCTGGACTATGCATGCACTGTTCGCTGTGCTGTCTTGTGACCCTGCCATTGCGAAGAGAAGAACTACCCTCGTCCAGTTTGGGGCCCAGCGCAGGCACATGAGTGGGGCAGAGCCACCCCTGTGGGCCCACTAACATGCGAATGAGAAATACATTTGTGATTATTATGAACATTTGGTCCTTTTCTTTCGGTTGAAGTATGGTTTATATACAACAAAAAGTTCACATCTTAACCATACCTTCAATCAATTTTGACAACTGTACTCACTTGTGTCACCCACCCTTAGTCAGACATGAACACTGCCGTAACCCTGGGAAGTTACCTGCTGGCTCTTTTAAGTAAATCCCCACCTCGCCTGCAGAAGCAAACACTGATTGATTTCTATCATCGCAGCTTGTTTTAATGACGTCCGTCACTCTGGCCAGTTTTGTGGTAAGTTGATGAAGAGTGGGGATCAGCCAAACCCAGCCCCCTGCCTGTTTGGTATGACTCATGAGCTAGCCATAGTTTTTACATTTTTAAACAGTTGCAAAAAAAAATCAAAAGAGGAAAACTTTGTGAAATTCACATTTCAGTGCCTCTAATCAAGTTTGATTGGTGCAGCCACCCCACCTGTTTACATGTGGGCTGTGGCTGCTTGGCGCTGCAGCTGCAGAGCTGAGAAGCAGGGACGAAGCAGCCAGTGCCTCCTGCCCGGCCCACTGCAGAACTGGTCTGCCAATCCCTGCCTGGGAAACCTGCCTCCATCACCATCACACACGGACCCAAGTGCTGGGCCAATAGTGAGAACTAGGTGCGTCAAGTGCTGTTTTAATTCCGTTCATACAAACCACACATAACATCATACATGTTCATAAAAGGCTAAATATTATCAAAATGCATCACGTGGAAAGTGAGAGTCTCTCCTAAGTCCAGCTCTTAGTGAGAGCATTCTACACTAAGACACGAAAACACTTTCTTTTTCAAAGGAAACGGAAGCTAAGTGACAACTAGCATCTAATTGTTATTGTCCTGTACCATGTTCATATGAGAGTCAGCAGCACTAAATTGTCTTATTATTGAAACAGGAGTCGAAAGCCTACAAATAGGAACAGGCCACAGTCAGAGGAAAAGGTAGGGCGAGTGCCCAAGGCTCACCTGTGAAAGGAAAGGAGAGAGCAAACAAATTCCCAGAGTAACATTGGATTAAATGTCCAATTCACGCGGGCCTAGACTTAAAGTCAGGCACCCCAAACAGGAAGCAGAGGTCCTTGTGGGGGGAGGGGGGCGTTGATGCAGAGGGGCAGAACCTGAGGCAGCACACACTGTGCAGGCCTGGGCTGGCCAGGTGCATGGCACCTTAAAATCACCTTGGGTCATATCCCAGAATGCAAAGTGTGATCGCTCCCTCTTGGCCAATAAAGTGCAGGGCTATTCTTCTGGGAACACTACAGTAGCGTTTACATTATGCGAATACGAACTGGAGATACCCTTGAAAAAGATGTTGTTGTTGTTGTTGTTTTTTTAATAACTCCAACTCTAGAGGCTCAGTTGTTCAAGCTCTGCCCAACTCCCTCAGCCTTCATGAATGGAAATGCTTTCCTTTTCACGGAATGACTTCTGCTCTAAGAACTATTTTGACACTACAGAAGGGAAGGGGGTGTGGGTCATGATAGACCTGGATATCTGCAGGGCCTTCGTTATGCTAACCAGCAAACACAAGCAGGGGTCAGAGGTGAATTTCTTGGGAAATGTGGAAAAGCTGAGTGCCATCTTCTCATGCTGCCCCTTTAAGTACATGCTGCACGAGTATTATAAGTGTCACTTCAAAGGGTGTCCCATTATTAGCTAGGTGTGGACGTCCACAAGTCTCAGCAGTCTTTCTCCCTCTTTTGTAAGGTTCTCATGAAAGCTATGGATCTTTCCCAGAGAAATACACCCGTGCACATACACAACCCCGTGCTCGGACTCCTGGTGCACAGCCAGGGACCCCAGTTTAAAACCTTACTACACTGAGTGAGTGTACCTGCAGGGGCTGTAGTAGAGACATCCGAAATAACAATGTTCTCACAGTCTCACCACCTGTGGAATGTGTCCTAGATGGAGTATGCACTGAACTGCAGACCAGGGAGTTTTTAGGATAAAATTTAAAAAGGTTTTCTTAGGCTTTCAAATGATAACTTAGCGTGTCTTTGGGGAGAGAATGCAAGTGATTGATTTGAGAGTAAATTAATAAATTTTGGTATTCTAATGTGTGTGTGTGCGCAAGTGCGCGCATTCTTATGTGTAAGTGGTGTGTGTGTGTGTGTGTGTGTGTGTGTGTGTGTGTGTTTATGTGAGCCTGCCCCTGAGAGGTGAATCACCCATGCTCTCTAGGTACCATTTCCTGGTTTACAAACTGAGTTGAACTCACCCAGGTAAGAGCCAACCTTTGGGTCCCCAGGCAGCTACCCAGGGAGCTCTGTTAACCTCCCCCCATCTCCACGGACACCAAGCTGAGGACACCTGCCCACACTGCAGCCTTTTCAGCAGCTGCGGACAGTTCCAATTCCTTCATATTATAGAGGACTAATCTGCTTCTTAACGCTAAATCTCCTTAAGCTATAACTCGCTGTGAGGCCTAAAGGGGATTACCAGCTGTCATGTAGCTTTTATCTTTCCACCTACCCAGCAGCAGACAGGAGTGCTCAAAATGTGACAGAAATAAGAACCGAGAGGAAGGAATTCCCAAAGGCGTGGATCTGAGTCTCTCAGAGGCACCGAAAGCATCCCACACCAATGCAAAACAAGAGTCTCGGGCTTTCCAGACGTCTCCTCTGTGTTTTCTTGAGTGAAAGCAAGAGGCTGATAAACAAGTGTCTGCCAACTGATAGTTCTGACCAGCAAAGAAAATCCCGCTGGGCAGGGGGGAGCCCGAGCATGGTCCTGCACGCGGGCAAACACACGTGCCCCAGACGTGGCGCGAAAGGAAAGGAAAGGCACCACCCTTCCTGAATTTTCAGAAACAGACCTATCGACAGCCCAGGCAACACAGGGACTCCTGAGGGTTCAATTGAGGGCAGATAACATTTTCATGTCACAGGATCATCAGAGACTGGCTCTATTTCCATGTCCGTGTACACACAGAGGCTCACAAATAATTCTACACACAGAGGCTCACAAATAATTCTGCGGCCCTGTGACAGCAAAGGTCAGTCTGCTGACCAGTTAATTTAGTTCACCTTCCCGGCCTGATATCTACTCCTGATACAACCCTTGAGACCAACAGAATGATAAGCAGAGTAAGACAGCAGGCCTTATTATTCTGCAAAGCCCAGTGGTCCAATCACCCCAAATAACTTTAAAATGTGCATTTAAATTTTTCAATGGATTCCCACTTCCCTACGGAGACATTCTCAGGTCTCTCAGTTGAGCCCTAAGTAGGGTGGACCATATACTTTAATGGTCCAAATAAGGGCACTTTTGAGAGTGAAAGACAGTGCTATTAATAATAATACCGAGACAATTGCCATAAACCAGGGCTGTCTACACTGAGGGGCTAGAGCAGTGATGGCGAACCTTTTGAGCTCGGCATGTCAACATTTTGAAAAATCCTAACATAACTCTGGTGCCATGTCACATATAGGAATTTTTTTATATTTGCAACCATAGTAAAACAAAGACTTATATTTTTGATATTTATTTTATATATTTAAATGCCATTTAACAAAGAAAAATCAACCAAAAAATGGGTTCGCGTGTCACCTCTGACACGCGTGTCATAGGTTCGTCATCACTGGGCTAGACTGTGGACGCTCTGCCCTTAGGTGATCTGACTTAGCCCTGTGATCCAGCCTCTTCTCTCTCACCATCTCTCCTCTAGCCACGCTGACTTCTCTCAGTGTTTGAAAGGGGCAGCTTGGCCGAGCCTCAGCACCCTCGACTTTCCTCTCCCTGTTCCATGACTTCTCGGCTCTTCACCTGGCTCACTCCTGCTCACCCCTTCTTCGGGTCTCAACCCAGATGTAACATGGACAGGGCGGTCTCCTCTGACCCCTGACACAAGGTTGGCTCGCTCTTAAGGCCCCCACCCCATCCAGAACACCCCTCATCACATCTGTGGTCTCTAATTTAGTGGTTGCTGCTGCCTTCCACGATGCACAGTGTTCCACCTCTGGGCTGGGACAATGCTGGTTTGCTGACTGCCTCATCCTCAGTCCCTTGCACTGTGCCTGGTGCGAGGAGGTGCTGGATTCTTCCAGTCTCCCCTCATGGATCCCCCTTGAGACACCTTCCTTACCCCTCCCCTCACCTTCCCCGTATCATGTGAGTTGAGGGTTATCCTGAGTGCTCCTGGGCCCTAGGCTGCCTTTCGGCTAGCCCCTGACACACCACAGACACAGGCCCAACCAGGGCTAGGACAGTCCTGCAAGGCAGAGACTGGGGTCCATTCGCCTAGGCGCAGGGCGGCCGATAAGGATGACAGAGTTGGGGGCCAGATGCTTTTTGGAAGTCAGAATTTTTCATTTGAGAGTGATATTATGTAATATGGCCAGTGGAGCTGGACAGTGCCCTGTAACCTGCTGCACTGATATTTTTTGCAGCAAAATATGTGAATACTCATACTCAGTGGCTAAATAAGCCTCAAAATATCTTCACATCCCTGAGGTCAGGCTTCACAAGTCACTGAGTTGAGCTCAGGTCAGCACAAGTGTGCGGGTGCTGTGCAGAGAGAGGTAGGCTGAAGCAATCACACAGCAAAACCGCTGAGGTGGCCTTGCCATTTCTGCGCGATTGTCTGCCCCAAACCTCTCTTCCAGGTGTTGCTTCTGTCCCAACTGAAATGTTTACAGAAAGAGCATTACAAGAGGCGCCTCCTCCTCGACACGGTGCCCGGCTCAGGGATAGGCTCCTGAGGGAAACCAGGGCGCTGGTAAGGGTGCCCTGGGACTTGGGGGACTGGTATCACCAAGTCATTCTCTTCCTGGGCGCCTGGACTAAACCATAAACACGGTTCAGAGAAATGGGACAACCATGTAGCCCGGCATAGTCTAGTGTGCAGCCTGTGTGTTGCACTTTCTTTTTAAAGAAACCATTGGTTGGCGTACAGGAACTAGTAGGCCAGTTGGGACTGCCTCTGCTGCTGCTCTGTAACTGATTGTGGGCAAGAATCATTTGGCAATTCAGTTATTCAGCCCAGGTTCACTGTGTCCCTACCACGGGCCAGGCATTTTGCTACCCAGATGATAAACAAGAAGGTGCAGTTCCTATCCTCCAAGATCATACAACTGCAGTGGAAAGTAAAATAACTGTGTGAGTCTCATGATCCAGGAATATAAGGGGAACAGAGAGGATACACAGCAGTAGGTTTAAATCAATTAGTAGTTGGAGCTGAGGTGGAACAAAAATTAATTACACTATTTATGAGCTGTTCAAGTGTAATTCCAGCAAATTTAGATCATAAAATGAAACGATTGTGAAGAATTACTGACACGAGCAGGGGAGGTAGGAATGAAGTCTCCATTTGCACACGGAGTCGTTCTCGTGCTCCCATGCCAAGCGTCAATCACCCAGACTCACTGTTGTTATTAACAGAAGACTGACAAAATTTGCATACCTATTATGAATGTTTGCTTAAGTAGTTTGATAATGGAAAAACTAACATAATTTGGGAATGTGGTTGCTAGAAAACACAGTCCAACCAATCTCTTGACCATTTAAAGCCGGGTTTATCCAATGTAAAACTGGATTGTGTTAGAAAGCACTGCAAAAGTATTAAGACATTTGAAGAGTTAAAAGAATAACACTAAAGGGATTTCAGCAATCCTATATAATAAAGAGCTAATATGCAAATGGTCATCATGCCCTCACACCATCACGCTGGAAAGGCTCAGACACTCAACACTGGGGAGAGAGGAATGGGGACCAGCCAGGCATAAATGAGCTCGCAAGAGAGAAATGGGGACCAGCCAGGCACAAATGAGCTCATGAGAGAGGAATGGGGACCAGCCAGGCTGTGGCCCAGGAGAGGGACAAGCTGCCTGCCCCACGGTCCTGGGCACCAGCGCCTGTAGTCCAGGCAAAGCTGCCCACCCACAGTCCCCTGTGGCTGTGGCCAGCCTGGGTCCTGGGTGCCTGCGGCCGGCCAGAGGGAGGGAAGCTGGGTCCTGGATGCCTGTGACCACCTGGACGAGGGAATCCTGGGTCCCGGATGTGGGGCTAGGCAGAGGTGGTTAGGGGTGATCAGGCCGATAGGGGAGCAGTTAGGGGCGATCAGGCAGGCAGGCAGAGGGGTTAGGGGCGATCAGGCAGGCAGACTAGCGGTTAGGAGTCAGCAGTTCCGGATTGGGAAAGGCAGTTGGACATCTCCCGAGGGGTCCTGGATTGGAGAGCGTGCGGGCTGGGCTGAGGGACCGCCCCCCCCCCCCCCCGCCCATGCACAAATTTTGTGCACCAGGCCTTTAGTAGCAAATATGATGGGTAGCTACAGCATAAAAACACACTTGATGCAATCCATGACAGACCCTGTTAGCTGTGAATACGCTGACCCTGCCTCCTTCCTTGTTAATATCCCCCCAATTTTGTTCATACTTTAACATGCCTTGTTAAATATATTCTTTCCCAGTTTCCCTTGAAGTCACAGATGGCCATGCATTATGGTTCTGGTAAATAAAACCTAAGTACCTAAGTAAAAGTCTGTTTCCGGTTCCTAATAAAATAAGACAGTTGGCAAAAGAAACTCTCTTCCCATCCTTCTTCACCCCCTAGATGTAGACCTGACCCTGGAGCTCGGCACCATGTTGTCACCATGAGGACAAAAGCCAACATGCAAGGGGCTCTGATGAGCAGCAGGAAGAACCAGCTTCCCTACAGACTTCAGACGATGTGAGAAAAATACACCCTTACTTGTTCAAACCCCTGTTCTTTGATTTTTCTGTTACTTGTGACCAAGTATTAATAACAGAATAGTACAAGACAGAAGGCTGTACTTAAAAGTTTGAAACTCGGGCAACTGTAGCTATAACAACAGAGAATTCTCAATAATTAGTGACTCTCTGCAGATACCGGGACATAACCAGTCTGGTGTGCAGCAGCATAAAACATGGATCATCACAGGGCATCAAGCCGGGATTGTGGCAGAGGCTGCTGGTTGTTCATTCACCATACATTCCCATCTTCTTTCTCACTCAACATGTCCTTTCCCAGCCCCAGCGCAAGTCCCATCCAGTCACCTACAGTGACTGCTACATGAAGCCTAACAGAGACGGCACAGTCAGTCAGTTCAGGGGCCGTGCTCGGCCAGCTGTGGACACAGGTAAGCATCTTCTGACCTGCACCTTAGACGCATGAGATTTCAATGTGCAATGCGGGTTTGACGTGGTTCACTTTAGGGCCCGTCTAGTTATACTGTCAGAACCCGCAGCCTTTTTGGTTTTTGTAAGCCAGTCATCTAGGTTTCTTGTACATTTGATACAGGGTTATTATTGTTCTTGGACTCAATGTCAGCTTTTTTTAAAAAAATATATTTTATTGATTTTTTTACAGAGAGGGATAGAGAATTAGAAACATCTATGCGAGAGAAACATCGATCAGCTCCCTCATGCACACCCCCTACTGGGGATGTGCCCGCAACCAAGGTACATGCCCTTGACCAGAATTGAACCCGGGACCCTTCAGTCCACAGGCCAACGCTCTATCCATTGAGCCAAACTGGTTAGGGCTCAATGGCAGCTTTTAATATAGACACCATAGGGATAGATATATTTCCTCTAAACCTAATGACTTCATCTTTCCCCTTTTGTAATTTGAGAACCAGTCCATACCTTTTAATTCACTGTTTCATTAACATTTCATTTGTACATTATAGAACCTTGTTTATTTTTTCTTAAAAGGAAGGCACGAAGGGGAGTCTTTGAAAGCAGGGCACAGTCAGGAACTTGAGGGCCAGAGAGAAGGCAAGAGGTGAGGCTGCACAGACAGGCAGGCAGGTGAGGGAGTTTGTGTATCACACACTGAAATATGACTTTTATTCCAATGGGAATGAGGAGTAAAGGATTTTAAGCAAAGGGCTAACATAACCAGGAATTTTATTTAGAAAGATCACATGGGTTTCACTTTGGGGAAGCAAATTGTAAGGTGGCACAGAACGGCCAGTTACATGACAGTAAGAGATGACGCAGGCCTGAATGAAGACCACGGCCGTGAGCGGGTGTGGGGGGTGCTTAGCAGGTAAAAGGGAAAGGGCTTGGTGCCAGATTGGGTTTGTGCAGCACAGGACAGGAAGGTGTTCAGGTAACTCCCAGATTTGACAGGGGTGGTTAGTGAGACCATTCACAGAGACAGAGAATACGGGGAGGGGGGTCAGGTCCATGGGGTAGCACAGAGAGGTGACAGGAGATGGTACATGCGGTTTTGTGCACTGTGAGGCATCTCCTGGAGATGACCACTAGACAACAGAATATATGGGCCAGACACTCAGAACTGAGCACCATTGGTAATTTGCATGCAAACAGATAGCAACTGAGGTCATGGGACTTAGTGAGATCATCTAAAAAAAAGAACAAAACGGGAAGGCGCATAAGTAAATCATACAGAACACTATCAAGGGTGAAAGAAAGAAGTAGGTCAACAAACAATAAAAGGAAGAAATGGGCAGAGAGGCAGGAAGAAAACCACGAGGAGGGAGAAAGAGGAAGGACAGAGTGGTCTGTGGTGGTCGCCTGCACCAGAGCTCAGCTCACCCTGACCCTCCAGAGCTGCTCCTCCCAGCGTCTGTGGGGTCGGCTCACACCGTGTGTACCCTGCTCCCCAGCCCATGGTAAACCGGTCAAGAGGTGACCACTGACCCCGGAGAGATAGAAACCAGCCGTGGGAGCCGTGGAGTGCCATCTGCCCCGGCACGTGGGCGAGGAAGCAGGCAGAGAAGAGGGAAGCAGCACTGAGAGCAGGCACTGTCCTGGTCTGGGAAGACACCCTGTTTTCTAATCAGTGCCTTTTACGCTAAGGCTGGTTCCAGCTGGTTTCTGTCCCTTGGAACTGTAAAAATCCACTATATATCCAACAAGAGAGGCAGAAAAACAAACAGCTGCCTTAACTGACAGGAAGAAATATGTGCTGGACCGAGATATAAGCAGTGGCTGTGGGAGTTCTGGGGGAGGGGAGACTCACTTTGGCTGGGCTGAGGGAATGTTTCCAGAGGGAGGAGGCATCTGAGCCGGCGCTTTGAGGATTAGGAGGGTTTTAGGGAAAGAAGGGAAAGAGTGCACTCTAGCTGAAGAAACAGGACCAGCAAACGCAGAGAAGCGTGAGAGTAAATGGAGCACAAGAAGTGCAGGCGGTGGCCATGCCTCAGCCAGGCTCCTGGTCTGGCGGACTCTGGCACTGGCTCATCCTCGGAACCTTAGGAAGCCTTCCCACCTCCTCCGAGCCCAGCACAGCCGTTCCTGCTTTGCACCCGGGGAAAACGCTCCGTCTGTGGGTATGTGTCCTCCACATTTATCTTTGCATGTCCTGTGCCTGGCGCCGAGCCTCGCACCAGGGCCGGGTGCAATAAAGACTCGGTGATGCCCTGCAACCACCGCTCAGCCGGGCACTTAGAGGCGGGGCCACGTAAGACTGAGGGGAGGCTGGGGTCCCGTTCTAAGGACCTGCAGTAGCAGGAAGGCTGATAGGCAGGGCTGGCTTGTAATGACTTCTGGGTGTGGGAACATTAAAACACTTAGGTTCCTTTTAAGTGTGGTAAAATATACATAACGTAAAATTTGTTTAAACCATTTTTCAGTGTACAGTTCAGTGGCATTAAATGAATTCATATTGTTGTGCAACCATGACCTATCCATCTCCAGAAGTTTTTCAGCTTCTCAAATTGCAACTGTACCCAGTCCCACCTCTCCAAGCCCCTGGTGACCACCATGCTACTTTCTGTCTCTATAAATGTGATTACTCTAGGTACCTCAGTAAGTGGAATCATATAGTATTTGACCTTTTGAAAACAACTTACATTTCTATGTGCTTTAAACCAGGTGCTATCACTTCCTCCCAGTGAGGCGGGCAGGGCAAGGACTGAGGAAGGTGAAGTTAAATTTGTCCAGGCTCAGCTTCAAGCCATCCCAAGTGCCCAAGCTACAAGAGGTACCAGGCGCTGCTGACCCTCCCACACACTCCATGGAGCCTCTTCAGAATCAGACTG
This sequence comes from Myotis yumanensis, assembly GCF_028538775.1. Taxonomy (NCBI): domain Eukaryota; kingdom Metazoa; phylum Chordata; class Mammalia; order Chiroptera; family Vespertilionidae; genus Myotis; species Myotis yumanensis. The sequence continues at coordinate 124,443,291 of NW_027223754.1, read as the reverse complement.
CTGCAGAGCCATTACCTCATTCTCCTCCCCAACCCGCTGCCAAGGTGGCCTTCCTGTGCACTTCCCTATGGCTTAGCATCGGGACAGGAAGTACCCACTGTAGGAGGGTGCAGCCAAGCAAGCAGAACCTCCTGGAAGCTCAGCAGAGGCCAGGTGTGTCTCTATGGTTGGTGCGCTCCGCTCAGAGAGGCCGTTGCCAGCACGAACCATCAATCTGCACACTTGTTCAGAGTCCACTGGAGCAGGCCGTGCAGCAGTCACAGCAGGAGATGCTAAAGGATTCGTTCTCCTCCTGCCCGAGGCGCCAGCTCCTGGCCGGCTCTTTCTACGCACCACCAGGAGGAAGGCCGTGCTTCCCACACGCCAAAAGGTTTGCTCACTTTAGTTTCCTGCAAAGTAATGGTCAACCCAAGGCCCTATCTGCAAAGTGCCAAGAGACTCTGGGGTTTCTTTAGGTTTGTTTGCTGGAATTAGAAATGGTTCAAACTGCATTATCTTCTAAATCAAAGTAAAAAGCTCTTAGTGAACCTAAAGATAATGAGTCTAATGCATTTTGTTCTCATCAATACCTATGGACATAATTTATCAGGTGTCCTATATAATAAAGTGTAATGTGCAAATTGACTGAACGGTGGAACGACCAGTGGGGGGGGGGGGGCGCGGGGGGGCAGGGCTGGCAAGCAGGCAGTGCCAGGCCAGCCAAGGTGCATGCCAGTGGGCAGAGGAGGGGACTGCAATGGGGGTGGTTGTGGGGAGAGGGGGTTGGGGAGGCGGCAGCGACCAGCACATCGTCGCCTGATTGGCTGCTGGGTCACCTCCCGAAGAGGGCGACAGTGGCCAGCTGCAGGGTGATAGGGGCGGCCCGGTCCCCTGATCGCCCCACTGGTGGCCTCCTGCAGGCTGAGGCCAGACTGCGGCTTAGGCCCACTCCCCGCAGGGCCTCTAGTATGTATACAATCTAATGTTAGAACCAGGAGATGTTAAACAATTGTTAAACATGCTCTTACCTTTTCTTTACCTCTAGATTTACCTGCTAGACAGAATCAAAAGCTAATTGGTCTGACCCCATCTGGCTCAGTTGTGCTTAAGCCCTAAGAAGATTATGTCTTAGAATTTAATTCCCCTTTTGCTGGCTTAAAGGTGGAATCCTGTCTTACCTTGAGACTCTGTAAGCGAACTGGAGTGGCTGCAAGTCAGGTATGGAGGAGGAACCAAGCAGACTAAGGAAGCGAAAAGAGCCTGGGAGCTGAATGTACAGTGGGGCCGTGACTTTTGAGTGTCCCGACTAACGAGTTTTAAAAGATACGAGCAGTCTCTCGGCCGATTTTTTGCTTTGAGTTGCGAGCTAAAATTCGGGTTATGAGCCAGCTTCAGATACCTCACCGCTAGTTGGCGCAGTGAACGTCACAGTGAACGCCACAACATCAGCCCAGCATCACGTGTCTCACTTATTCACTTTAAGATTTGACATACGAGTAATTTGAGTTATGAGCTCCGTCATGGAACAAATTAAACTCGTAAGTCAAGGCCCCACTGTACTAGAATAAAACAATCAGTCCTTCTGACTCCACCTTGCCCAGTTCCCATGACGTCGATTAGCAACTTCTGCTTAGTCCTGCCCATAGATATACTAACCATTAAAGGAATCTAACCTGTACCTAGGAATTACTGAAACAACCTCCCTGCTCGAAACTACCTTCCTAAAAAGATAAGGATACAAAAATAATGATTATCAAACTTTTATAGGGACCTCGGGACTGAGACCACTGCAACGGGTTTGTGGACAAAGGGCACAGAAATTCCATCCCCGTTGGACCCTTGCTGGTGTGCAGATGTCTGCGGTCATCAATCACCTCCTGACCTCAAACCTCTCCCTCTTTCTCCCTCCCCTTGACATAGAGGAAGCCTGAATCCTGTACTTAATCAAGATGGCTCTTTAGGACAGTGATGGCGAACTTGGTTGATTTTTCTTTGTTAAATGGCATTTAAATATATAAAATAAATATCAAAAATATAAGTCTTTGTTTTACTATGGTTGCAAATATCAACAAATTTCTCTATGTGACACGGCACCAGAGTTAAGTTAGGGTTTTTCAAAATGCTGACACGCCGAGCTCACAAGGTTCGCCATCACTGCTTTAGGACGACAGTCCACCATCCCCTGGGCTTGCTGGCTTTCTGAATAAAGTTGCTCTTCTGCCCCGCCTCCCTGTCCCTTGACTTACTGGCTGCTGTGTGGCGAGCAGTGTGAGCGTTCACTCGATTACAGGAAGACCTAGGCCCACAACCTGCCTCCGCTGCCTCTTCCACAGTGCTTTTGAGCAAGTCACTTTATCTGAGCCTCAGCTTCCTCATTTGTGAAAGTTATAAAGAAAGTCATAGCTTTATCTACCAGAGAGGAACAGCAGCACAGAGAGGAAGTAGAGCAATAGCTGTGACAGCAGCAGCCATCCACGGAGTGCCTACCACGAGCCAGGCACCACTCTGCGCCCAAATGACTGTGAGGCGCTTTACAGATGTTGGTGGTAATAAGAATTTCATTATTGTTGTTGCTTACTGAAACTTCCCAGGGCTTCACTACACTGTAGAGAATACGGGCAGGTTTCGTCTACCTTATTATTTTATTTATAAAGTTTAAAATCCTATGTTGTTTGACTACTAAGTGTTTTCTCTCCCAAATGCTGCTTTGTGCCCATACGGGTCTGCCTCTTTTCTATCCCTTCTTCAAGGGAAGAGAGAAGCTGGACCAGAAGGAAGAGGATGGGGAGCTAATATTATGAATCGAAACGCTAAACATTTACAGCCAGAGACTATGCCAGATGCACAAAGATAATAAATAGGAAAAATGTTCAAATATATCACTATGCTCTCCCCACCCCCTCCCCTTGTATCTGAGGGCCCAGGGGTTGGCGGTGTGCAGGGACGGGAACGCTGGTGGTGAATGCCCAGCCCTCACCTCCACTGGGTGTTGCTGACATGATGCTCTGCAAAGCCTGGCAGCACCTGGTGCATTTCAGCCGCTGCCCTCCAGGGAGCAGCCCAGACCAGGCACAAACAGGGACCCAGAAGACACATCTTGGCTCAAAGGCACATTGTAAAGAAATTGCATTTTCCTGCTATACCTTAAAGAGGAACTGGAGCAGGGGCAGGGCTCTGAAAGGCTGAGACATACAAACAAAAAACAAAGTTACCTAAAGGGCCTATTTTGGTTGTTGAATGGGACAAAGTCATCACACTGGACTAACCCTTGGTTCGCCTCTGCTATCCAGCTTGGGGGAGAAGAGGGGCTCCAACGAAGATTGAGTTAGCGATGGAAAAACAAGCAGCACTTTCTTTGCAAATACAAGTGTAGTGTAGGTGTTCTGCCCTGTTGATGGACTAGGGCAGTGGTCGGCAAACTGCGACTCGCGAGCCACATGCGGCTCTTTGGCCCTTTGAGTGTGGCTCTTCCACAAAATACCACGTGCAGGCGCGCATGTACAGTGCAATTGAAACTTCGTGGCCCACGCACAGAAGTCGGTATTTTGTGGAAGAGCCACACTCAAGAGGCCAAAGAGCCGCATGTGGCTCTCGAGCTGCAGTTTGCCGACCACTGGAGTAGGGTCATTGAATTCCTCCTATGTGCTGGATCCTTTACATAAATATTCTCATTTCCTCACCACAGTAACTATGTTAGGAGATACTAACACAAAGAGGTTAAGGTTATGCAGCTTTCCCAAGGTTACACAGAGGGCAAGAGTCTGGTCTCCTATAGGAGCTTAGAGACTCACGCAGTGCAAAACACAGAAAGAGCAGATATGTGTGTGCTGAGCGCAGTGGCAAGGATGTGTGCAGGGAGCTAGGGCCCCTAAAGGGAGGCTTACAACAGCCCGGGCAGCCCAGGGAAGCATCTCAAAGAGGATAATGAAGATAAGGCTTTTGTTTAAGGTATTATTAATATACAACAAAACGCACAGATGTTAAATATTCAGCTTGATAAGTTTTGACAATTGCATAATTGTGTAGCCACTAATCGAAAACAAGCTCTAGAGCATTTCCAAATGCCCCAAATTTTCTTGTCCCTTTCCAGCCAACCCCTCCCCCTTCCCAGTTTCTGACTTCTGTCACCACTGATTGGTTGTGAGTGTTCTTGGACTTCATCAAAATAGAATCACGTATCTGTATGTTGGCTTTATTCCGGCTTCTTTCGCTGAACTGAGTCTTAAATAATGAGTGGAACTTGGGTAGAACAAAGGGGCAGTAAAGCAGGAGCAGAGGTGAGAAGCAGCCTGGGGATGGGGCTGAGTCTGGAGAATTGAGCAGGAAGTGAGAGGGAAGACAGGGAGAGGGTGGGTCACGAAGGGCCTAGGACCCAACACCCAGGGTTTTGATCTCAAGGGCTTGGACTTTACCTCAAAAAGGGGAGCTGATGAAGCCGTAAGCAGTCACTGAACACCTAGCGCACCAGGTTTACACGCTGCTTTGTACGTTACGTTTCAACCTCAATAATCCTAGAAGACAGACACGAACAATCCCCATTTTCTAGGAGATCAGACGGAACCTGAGAGACGTTAGTTAACATTTCCTGAGTGATAAGCCAGGTTCAAACCCTGCCTGGCTCCAAGTAGCCTGCCTTCCCACCCCTAGATAGCTGTTTTGGAAGGAAACGGGGGACCAGTTGAAGCCCAGAAGAGCCCCTTGAGAAAGGCCATGGAGGGCTGTTGGGGTGAAATGCTCTTCTGCATACGGCGCGGGCACTGGAAGGGGTGAACCTGGGGACACGAAAGGCCGGGGTCCTGGCCCATCCAGGGTGAGCAGGGGGCAGGCGTTCCCGGCATTCCTGCTTCGCTTCTTTGAGGTGCTGCTAATTACTCAACTAACCCTCCTCACCAGACAGAACAGATTTAAGGAGATGCAGCCATCGCTAGTTTCTCTGAATACTCCTAGCAAGCAACTTGAGACCGGGGTATGCTGCCCTTGTGTTGGGTTTAAACAACTCCATACTGACCAAGTATGCTCTGCAATCTGGAAGTGTACGCTAAACGTGCAGACAAAAAAGAGACAGACACGTCCAAGATTACTAAAAATTCTTTCAAATCCACATTGACTAAAATTTAAAAACCAGTTCACCTTCTTATCCCTTGTGTCTCATTTCTTCACATCATTCCTTCTAAATGAACCTAAGGCAACGCCGAGAGTCAGATCCAGAACATGTCCTCAGAACCACACCCTCCCCACATTCCCAATGTATAATCTGCTACATGTGATAAAAAGTAATACTGAGAAAAGGGGAACTGGTGATTTTTCAAAAAATTTTTAAAAATATATGAATTCACCTGTTCATGCAATTCAGTGTCACCCAGAAGAATGAACATTGTAAACCCTCAGAACTCTGAGAAAAGCTGTCTGGTTCTATGGTGTATGAAAAAAAAGAGTTGAACAGTTTGGGACATGCAAAAACCTGTTAAGCTTCCGTAACCTACTTACCCATAATATCTCTTTTCCAGGGAAGATGTTAATATCCCCTAGCCCTCGGATGGGCTTCGGGAAGGTAATTATGTTCCTTTGCCTGGAAAGCTTCCCCCTCATCTTTTGATACTTCTCTTCCTTGTTAGTACCTATTTCTTTCTCAGATCTCTGCTGGGAGTGGCTTCCTCGTGAAAATATTCCATGGAATACACCTCCCCAAAGATCCAAGGCCAGGTTAGTGCCCCTCTCTGTTCCCAAACCTACCTTTGCTAAAGCAGGGGTCCTTCTGGGTTGTAAGTGCTGATTTACTCGTCTGCCTGCCACTCCTATGTAAACTTCTTCAAGTCAAGGACTGTCTTGTTCACCATGATATCCCTAGTGCCTAAAACAGTAGAACAATAAATACTTGTTCAGTGCTGATTGACAAGTGACTGATGACCCTCCATTGACCAAGGACAGCCTTAGGCATCAACAGTTTGAATTTGGGAAGACAGTTATCTGTCAGGAAATGCTGAGCACAATAGAGAAGGAAGAAGAGGAAGTGGAATGTGATTGGTTGGGAGGCTTGATAAGTCCATGATCATTATGAAAAGGGTCCAGAACTAAAGCAATGGCTTTTATTGTTTGTTTGTTTGTTTAGTAGGGTGCAAATCCCTATTCAGGCCCCACCAGGGCCTGGCCAGCCTCCCTCTAACAGGATGTAGCACTTGGGAGCAGCTCCTCATCACTTGAGTTTCACTCTACATGTCATCCTATCCCAAAGGGCTTTCAAGATGGTTCAGAGACAGTTATTTTTAACTCTGTGTTATTATAGAAAACGTGGACAATATAAAACAAGAAAATGGCCCTAACCGGTTTGGCTCAGTGGATAGAGCGTCGGCCTGCGGACTGAAGGGTCCCAGGTTCGATTCCGGTCAAGGGCATGTACCTTGGTTGTGGTCATATCCCCAGTTGTGGGTGTGCAGGAGGCAGCTGATCGATGTTTCTCTCTCATCGATGTTTCTAACTCTCTATCCCTTTTCCTTCCTCTCTGTGAAAAATCAATAAAAAAATATTTTAAAAAAATAAAATAAAAAATAAAACAAGAAAATGAATCAATCAGGAATAAAATTTTGGAATATTTTTTCTAGTGTAAAAAGTGCATACAATTATCCATTTTACTTTATATATCCTAATGAGACCATGTTGTAAATGTTATTCTGCCAACCTCATTTTTCACTTAATATTGTGTGGGTTGGGTAACTCAGTTCTCATTTCCAACCCTCGTCTCTCTCTGCCTATTCTCTACTGCTTTGAAAAGCTCAATACTCACTTTATTAACATCCCTTGCAAGCAGGGATCCATATTACATGGTTTTAGTCAACACATGTAAAGAGACCTCAGCTAGGGGCTTCCAGGAAAGTTTTTACTCTCCTGATAAAAGCAGAGAAGTAGCAGTTGCCACTTCCACTCCCTCTCTGCTCGGGAGGTAGACTCTGTGCCTGAAGCCACAGCAGCTCTTTTGTGACCATGAGGTATCCAGCATGAGAAGTTCAGATATTGCAGAAATGTAGTCCTGAGGTTGCTGAACCACTGAACCAAGGCTAGCATCTGCCTATAGTCCAACTTCCTGTGTGAGCAAAGTAATCCCTGCTTCCTTCAGACACTGCACACAATTAGTGTTTTATTAGTTGCAGCCAAAAGCATTCCTGACATAAAATATAATGTAAACAGCTTTGCATGTGACTGAATTGACTCTTCTTCAATAACACTTTAAATGGCTACATGGCTCGGCCGGCATGGCTCAGTGGTTGAGTGCTGACCTATGAACCAGGAGGTCACGGTTCGATTCCCAGTCCAATTCCTGGTCAAGGCACATGCCCGGGTTGCGGGCTCAGTCCCCAGTGGGGGGCATGCAGGAGGCAGCCGATCTGATGTTTCTCCCTCGTCATTGATATTTCTTTCTCTCTCTCCCTCTCCCTCCCTCTCTGAAATCAATAAAAATATATTTTAAAAAAATGGCTACATGGCATTCTATCAGAGATGTGCCACAATTTAATCAATTTTCTATTGGTCGACATTTACTAGTAGATCATTTCCCGCTTAACACATTATAATGCAGATTTTTATAGACAAATCTTTGCACATATCCCTCTAGAAAAAAACTCTCAGAGATGGAATTTCTTGGTCAAAGGGCACCTACATTTTTATGCCAATACCAATTTTTATTCTAACCAGCAGTATATGATAATGCTCACCTCTCCAATATGGGGAACTGCCATTTTTTAAAATTAAAATTCATTTTTAAAATAGAAAATACTTCATTACTACATAATGTCTAAGGTTTCTTTTAAAACTAAACATCTCTGATTCAACTGGTGAGAAATAAGAGATTTGATGGTGGGTTTTAAAGGACTGACGCTGAATTCAGACTTGCAATTCACTTACAAGCAATGATAACATTGCTGGCAGTGAGCTACAACTCTAATCCACACACAGTTTCCCACACGGTAAGCCTGGTCTGGGTTCAGCCGTACAGGGCTGCTCACCCAAAAGTCAATGTGGAACACCTGTGGGCACTCAGAGAGGACCCACAAAAAGAAATGACTGGAAAACAAAAGTGGGCTGGCCTATGGGAGGAGCAAAGTTTAAAAGGAACAAGGAGAGAAGAGAGGAGGAAAGGAAAGGAAGAAAGCTACCAGAGGCAGAGCCCACACCTCGCCTGCAGGGTGCTCACATTGTTTTCCACCAAGTCAAGGCTGCTCCCCTCTGTTTGGACAGCTGTTCCCCTAGATATTAGCAGCTGGCTTTCTCATCACTCAGGACGCAGCTCAAATAGTACCCCCTCAAAGGGGCCTTCTCTATCGCCCAACCTAATGTGGCTCTGGTGTCTCTTCCCTGACCTCCCTATCACCCTGTGTGTTTCCTCATGGTGCTCACCGAGCCCACCTGGACTGGCCATGCCTACTTACATGTGTATGTAAGACCGGTAGTCTCCCCACAGTGGAGAGTATCCTCCACCTGCATGTAACCTCACTTGCTGTGTGCTCAGTCAGTATCTGCAGAATGACTGAATAAATGAATGAATGAGGAAACGGACAGTTTCCTAACCTCTAACCCAACACATAACCAGAGAGCATCATGGGAAGAAGTGGATGAACTAACTGCTCTGGGGAGCTAATAAATTTCACATAACACTCTGGGAGCTGAGGGAAGCCCAACGTCCAGACAGCTGCCCCCTCTGCTTCCTCTGGCTCATCAGCTCCCATTCCACTGAACTCTAGGGTCCGAAGAGGGCCATGGCATCTGGGCTCGGCTGTCCCCAAAGGTATCTATCAGAGGGCGTACTGTCATGTAGGGCTTTACTCATTTTTTTTCTGGTGTTTTGGTATCAGTCTTATAAATGTTAATTAAGAATATTTTTCCTGTGAAAAATTTCAAACATACACAAGGTAAAGGGAATAGTATAAAGAACCTCATATATCCATTACCCTTCTTATTTTTGTTCCTCCCAAACATTGTTGGAGCATTTGAAAGCACATACCATACATCATACTTTAAACACAATGTCTAACCGGCCCTGTGTCCTGCCTGGGGCTGCCGACAGAAGGGACAGAACCTTAGAAAGCACAGAACATACACACAGAGGAGCAAGTAAGGCTGTTTCCCGACACCCAATGTGATGGCAGCATGCTGCGTTCTTTCTCACTGACCTGCATGAAAGGGTAAGTTTCCCACAAACTGCTTAAAAACACATTCAGAGCAAAGCAAAGCCTTTGATCCTGGTGGAGAACTTAGAAGGAACCAGGCATCTTTCCAAAGCACCAGGCTTCAAACAGTAACAAGCCGTCAAGTGGCCATTTCTGCCTGATACCCAGTTATTTCAGTTGTCTCCCCTCTGATGACTTAATTTCCCTGCTTCACTCCTTCTAGATCCTGGGAGGAGCCTTGTTCACTGACTGGCACTGCCTTTTCTTGCTCCTCACATAAACAAAGGGGGGGTATTAATTAGAGGTGTTTCTGAGAGCTAATGAGAGAGCAATGTGACATTTAGCCATAGAGCAGTGGTTCTCAACCTTCCTAATGCCGCGGCCCTTTAATACAGTTCCTCATGTTGTGGTGACCCCCAATTGCATTGTTACAAATTGAACATAATTAAAGCATAGTGATTAATCACAAAAACAATATGTAATTATATATGTGTTTTCCGATGGTCTTAGGCGACCCCTATGAAAGGGTCGTTCAACCCCCAAAGGGGTTGCGACCCACAGGTTGAGAACCGCTGCCATAGAGGGAGGAGGGCTCCGGTGCCAGGGGTCTGAGCTCTCTGAGAGTGGACACACAGACACTTGCTCAAGCAGTGCCTGGAAGGCTAGCATGAAATGGACGAATGGATGAATGACAGCACTACAGAGGCTGGAGGGCCAGTGGAATGCTGAAACCCTGACTGCCCAGATGATGAATTTAGATCAATAAACAGCTAACAAAAAACTCACCAAATAACACATTAAAATGAGTTTAAAAAATGTATCACCTTGCCAGTCGTAGATGAGTGGAAAAAAAGCTGTAGTACATTTACACAATGGAATACTTCTATGTGGCTGTAGAAAAGAAGTTCTCACCCTTTGTGACAGCATGGAGAGACCTGGAGAATATTATGCTAAGCGAACTAAGTCAGAGAAAGACAAATACCACATGTTCTCACTAATATGTGGAATCTAATGAACAAAATAAGCTGACAAACAAAATAGATCCAGAGGCATGGATACATGGAACAGACTGACAAATGTCAGAGAAGAGGGAGGTGGGGGGCCTGGATAAAGGAAGGTGAAGGGATTAGCTAAAGAACACATATGCATAGCCCATGACACAGACAATAGTGTGGTGAGGGCCAAGGGAGGGGGGCAGGGGCTGGGTGGAGGTAGGCAAAGTGGGGGGGGGGAATGGGGGACATTTGCAATTGTGTCAACAACAACAAAATTTTTAAAATGTACTGCCTTAACACAAGGGTTATTTTCCTTCTTCTACTCAACTTCTACGTCTTTGTCATTTCTATGCAGCCAAAACCATGGCAAATGTGCGGCTTTATACACATTCTTCTTCACTTAACATACCAAACACATTCCCATGCTGTTTGTCTTCCTCAGAATTATTTTAAGTGGTTGCATGGTTTGTAGGTATGTCTATAAAGCCAAACTCAAGTCTCCACTCTATTCTTTTCCTTTTCCTTCATTCATCTCCTTTTCAGTACAGGAAACTGCCCTTCCCCTTAGGTCTGCGCCCCTCTCCATGCCCTCTTGCCAGGATGCGCCCGGCCAGGTCTCCCTACTTCTAGGAGCTGGATGTGCTGCTGCCCCTCCGTGCAACACTCTTACAGTCCACTCTTTGCCTGACCTATTCTTACCTACATTCCAGGGCTCAGGTTAAGTGTCATTGTTCCGGGGAGCCTTCCCGACCCTCCCGACTGCCTTACCATCCTGTGCTTCGAGGGCTAAGTCACTCCTCACACTCTGCACTGTAATTGTTTGTCTTATGGTCTATTTGTCACCAGACTGTGAGCAGGAGCCATTTTTTCGGAGCCTTATTAGCTGGGAGCTCTTGGTCTCCCTTGACCCTCAGTTTTCTTACCTGTAAAAGGGTTCAGTTATGCAGGCTGTCCCACCTACCAACAAGGATGCTGTGAGGATCATATGAGGCAGTACTGCGAAGATTCTCTGTACAGCATAAAGGGCGGTAAAAACGTTGATAATTATTACTGACTAGAGGCTCTGTGCACGAATTTGTGTACCAGTGGGGTCCCTCGGACTGGCCTGCTGGATCAGGCAGAAACTGGCTCTCTGACATCGCCTGAGGGGGTCCCGAATTGTGAGAGGGTGCAGGCCAGGCTGAGGGACCCCACTGGTGCATGGTCAGGGCCAGTGAGGGCTGCAGGAGGTTGGCCAGCTGGGGAGAGACTATGGGAGGGCTCCAGGGCCTGTCCGGCCCGTCTCGCTCAGTCCCAATTGACTGGACCCCAGCAGCAAGCTAACCTACCAGCTGGAGCACCTGCCCCCTGGTGGTCAGTGCACGTCATAGTGAGTGGTTGAGCGGCCTTAGCATATCATTAGCATATTACGCTTTGATTGGTTGAACGGCCGACTGGATGATTGAACACTTAGCATATTAAGCTTTTATTATATAGGATTATATATCTACTACCTAATCTAGGGAATAAAAGGCAGATCCTCCTTTTGAGGATCCCAGATTCAGACAATTAATGATATCTAACACTTATTAAATACGATGGATACTGTACTAGGCGGTTTATATGCATTTTCTCATTGTATCATCCAAATGAATGGGGTAAAACCTAGTATTAGTCTCAATTTCCAAAGGCTCAGAAGACTAAGTAGTTTTCCTGGGGCCACGTGGCTTTAGCTACTAAAGTTTAGGATATGATGTCAAGAATCCAGTGCAGCCTCCTCCCACAAACAATGCCCATTCACACACCCACATGGAACAGTGCGTACAATTTCCAAAAGTCCATGGATCCCCTAAAGCCCATCTTCCTCAAGCCTCTGTTTAAGGACTTGCAAAAAAAAAAAAAAAAGAATTCTGCAGAAAAGTTCAAAGGTTGGCACACGGCACAAATCTGGAAGGTTCTGGGAGAAAACTGTGTCAGCAAGAATTCCAGGGGAAGCCTTACGGCCTGGGAGTAGGTTGTGAGTCTGAGGTCTCAGCAGACATTGTTTCCTTGGCAATTTAAGTCACTGGGCTGGCTGACTGAAGACTCGGCCTGAGCAGGAGCCGCCTGGCATGGACGCTGCACTCTGACAAATCAGGCGGTACCAGGATGCCAGCCACTAGCAACAGCAGCCAGACACTCTGCGGTATAAATAGTTTCTGGAGACATGGCTTGATATACTTGACAAACGGGAAAGGAATAGCTAAACAAAACGCAAGAGACCTAAAGGAACCAAAGTGGGAGCAGGAACAAGAGTTTGTCAAACCATCTGGCTCTGGCCTGTCCTAATCTCGGGATGGCTTTGGAAACCGTGAGGCGTCACGGGGGTGTAGGAAGCGTGTGTGTCTCACGCTGAGTAGGGTGAGAGACAGCAGCCCGGTCACCAGATGAAACCCACCCCCCTGCAGAAAAACCCTTGGGACCGTGCCGCAAGCCAAAATAAGCAATTAAAGCTTCAACAGCAACCCTGCGAGCCAGACTGCGTTTTCCAGCTATGGCACCATGTGGGCGAGGCCTCAGAGACCACCTGGAATGGAGTGGATAAGCCAAATGGTTTCCATGGCGAACGAAGGCCCCCAAAACCAAGGAGCCAAGGCGTAGGGCGTGTGCGACATCCCGGAAAGCAGCCTCCTGAGTAGGGGAGGCGTGACCAGGGCTCACAGGACAATGATGGAAGCCGACTCTTCTCCAGGTGCTCTCAGGAGAGAACAGAGGGAACACGGCTGAGGAACGGGCTGCGGTGGGGATCGGGGAGAACATCCTGAGAGGATTCCCCATCCCTGAGGACGGTCAAACTTGGGAATGACATTAGCTACTAAGGGGACACACACAGGAACAGGCCAACCAGTCCCAAAATGTCCAGGAGGCAGGCTGCTATGTGGACACTGTTTATTTTGCTTTAACAAGGGGCTAAGGGTCTGCTGTGAAACATATTGTTGGTGGTCCACGGGTCAAACTTCTGCCAGTGCAAAAAAGGATAAAATCAGAGGCCCAGAATCCTTTACCTGTAATTCAAAATCATGAAATGTTCTAAAAATTGAAAGCTTTTTCCTAAGTGTGTGCAAATCATTTGGTAACAAAAACCTGACCTGAAGTGACGTGCAAGTATAGTTTTTACTTACTCCATCTAACATGAATAATAGTAAGTTGAACTGCAGATATATTAACATGTCTGATTGCAGATGTATTAACATGTTTGATTGCAGAAGAAGGGAGCGGCACCGCTACCCTTTTCCTCTGGGAGTCTGATGCAATAGAGCATGTAATAAGCAAAGAATTTCCTTAAAAAATCAGATAAGCAATAACTGACATTATCTCCTTTTCTGCACATCAGTAAACAAGAAAGAAATGTTTAACATTGGGATAGAGGTCAGAAAGAAACTGCAAGATCTCCTTTAGCATCATGGCAGGAACATGGCTTTGGGGCAATTGTGTGTCCTCACGGGGTCCGTGGATGAGCTACCCTTGCTTCTGGCACTAGTGTGTAGTTTCCCTCTTATGTTTAATTCTGTTAAACTCCAGCTTTGCACCCATATACATCCAAAGCAACACCAGACTTCTCATTCATGCAGCAAAATCTGGCAGCCTTTCTACTGCAATGGTAAGAGAGAAAGGGTAACACAGTCATGGGGTTGCTCACTGAATGTAAACCAGTGAGCTTGATCCCTTTCATCTCCAAGGCCTATGTTTTTAGAAGAGGAGAATAAAACAATGTTAAAGATGAGGTGTTTGTTTGAGGATTCAAAGAGAGTTTTCAATGAGTGAGAGAAGGGACTCTAAACTTTTCTATCAGACTAGAGGCCCGGTGCACAACATTTGTGCACTGGAGGGCGGGGGATCCCACAGAGTGGTGGTCTGAACCCTTTCACAGTCCGGGAGCCTTCAGAGGTGCTGCAGAGGCAGGCGGACGGCAGCGCTCACCAGCCATCAGCCTGGCTTGTGGCTGAGTGGTGCTCCCCCTGTGGGAGTGCACTGACCACCAGGGGGCAGCTCCTGCATTGAGCATCTGCCCCCTGGTGGTCAGTGCACATCATAGCGACTGGTTGTTCTGCCGTTTGGTCAACTAGCATATCACCCTTTTATTATTATTATATAGGATAATCTATTTTTCCTGTTCCATAGCAAAAGGACCATGTTGGGAACTAGCGGACAAAGAGAGAGGATCAAAAATGGAGTAAAGATGGTTTATAAGCAAAACAACAAGGATTCAAGTCAGACACTATCACGTACTAGTTGTGTGACCTTGGAAGGTTTACCTCCCTGAAGCTGAACATCATCTGGAACCTGGGAAAACAATACCTTCCTCGTAGGGTTGTTATGAGGATTAAGTGACTTGTAAAACACCCAGTTTGTGGGAGACACTCAATACGTGGCAGCGGTTTGGTTGCCGCTGTTCGTTTCTGGACCTGGAACAGCGCTTGACTTCACTCCTTGTTTCACCAGATCGCTCGGCTCAGCAGAGCAGGGGATATTGACTTCGTGAGCATGGAGCCAGTGGTAATAAACACACACAGCAATAAATCAAATTGTAGCCCATCTCCCTCAGCTGTAACTGCTTCCCAGGCTCCTGCACTTGCTTTGTTAGAGGAACTAAATAGTTCCTAATGGCCATGAAACCAAATCATCCTGGAGAGAGTGCATTTCATCAGCATGTGGGAGAGTCCATGCAAAGCCATCCCTCTCACAGGAGGCTAAGCTGGGAAAACAAACAAACCCTTAGGTCACACCAATATCTCTTCCAGGTGCTTATGAACCTGGGCATGTTTTCCATGGCTTGTCCTGCTCCCTGTCCTCCCAGGTGACAAACACCTCCTCAGCATACCCTGTGTACGATGCCAGTCCCCATGCGGGGGCACACACATGAACAGACACTGTCCCTCCCCTCAGAAGTCAGGCTCGTGGGGGAGACAGATGTGTATTTCTGTGAGTATGTACATGCTGGAAGTGCTAATGAGAGGCATGTGAAAGCAGCACAGAAGAAGACCAGCAGAGACAAAGATCTTTTGTGTTTCCTTAATGTAAGGTCTTTTCATAATGTTGGAATTTTATATAGTGAACATGGGTTACTTTTGAAATCAGAAAAAATTTTAAAAGAAAAATATACAGATGGTGGTGTGGTGGACAGAGATTATTTAACAAATATTCAAACAGCGGGATGAGTGGGAACATTTGGGAACGCAACAGTACTTTGGTGGGATACTTGAGAAGGAGGGGGGCGGGCAGCACAGCTGCCTGAAGGTAAAGGTCAGGCTTCCCTAAGAAGGTGACAGGTAAGTGGAGACCTGGAGACTGAATGATGGTTTGCCCATGGAAGTGTAAGTTAGTATAAGTACCGCCACTTTAGAAGTCAATTTGGGAATATTTATCAGGATTTAAAATCCACCTCCCCCACCGCCGCCCCCGACCCAGGTGTTCTTCTATTGAGAGGAATGCCAAGAAACACAAAGGGCTCTGAAAAAAGTTGTTATTGCATCACTTACATAACAAGAAGACACTAAGAATAACTTAAATGCCCACCAAGAGGGGACTGCTTATATAAATTACAATGCAGCCAGGCATTAGAACAACATAGCCATGAGAAAGCATGAAAGAAAGTTTTTATACAGCATATTGTTTTAAAAGACAACTTATAGAACCATATGATCTTATTTTTGTAGAAATAAATTATATATATTATAAATAAAATGTCTGTATATGAATAGGAAAAGTCTGAAAAGATACAACCAACCATATGAGGCATATTAGAGCCGGGGAGTAGGAAGGAGAGGGAATTTCACTTGCTCATTTATTCTATGTTGATTTTTTTTACAATGACAATATATTTCAAAAAGTTTTTTTTTTTAAGTTTACTAGTTGGACAGTTATGGATACAAATGAACAGAGATTTTAGAGAAAGCGCGTTTTCAGAAACAGCTTAGCATTGTTGGAATGCAGGAGGCATGGGAGTCCAGGAGATGGAATTTAAGGAAGACTTCGAAGAAGAAACAGAAACACGGGTGTCAGCTTGGAAGACAGGAGAAGAGTCGCGGAGGGAGTGCCATGAGGGGTGGAACCATGAGTCATGCTCACAGAGACAAGAACACTGCAGAGAAAAGGGACCGGGATTTTCAAGAGTGGAAACTAGCTATTTTTTTTTCTTCAGTAGGAAGCATCTGCAGAGCAGATGCACATTCTCTTAAAGTAGAGCATCTATCAAAGAATTACAACCCAAAATTTCACTAACAACCTACTGTAACTTTGTTAGTGTGGCTAGAGAGAGAGGAAAAACTCTAGCAACAGACAAGCTGGATGAAGTAATTAAAAGTGCCAATTACTCACAAATGTTCCATCACAAATACCAGTGAGAGTTAAGGGAGCCCCACAGCCCCAGTCCTTCCAGCCCCGTGTTGCTGTGGGCTCTGTGGCCTGAGCCAGCCTGTGAAGTTAGCTGAATCCTGCAGCCACAATGCTGCCACTGGCCACACCGCGGTCTTTCCAGTCAGGTGCTTGTCTGGGTGCCTAGAAGGCCAGGAGCCGGGCCTCACCAGCCGTTCCCAGCTCGGGCTGTGTGCCTGCCTGATGCAGCTTTGTCCCTGGAACAGGGCTTGGTTCTGAAAACTGCTTTTGCTTTATCCTCTGCCTCTCAGGAAGGTTGTGGTGGTGGAGACACATGGTCCTTACCTCCAAGTATCTATAATCATTGATGGCTGCTAATGTCTACCAAAAGTGGCCTCATCAATCGTGAGCTAATGAAAAGGCTTAGGTCAGTCAGTTGGCAACAAAGGCTGCAGCATGCCGCACTGCAGCACTGATTGTACAGGGGAGGTGGGAGTATGTGACTCCCACCCACTCACCCCCAGGATGCTTTCCAATTTCTCCTAGAATGAACAGGTAGCCTGTGTTTTAGAAATCGTGAAAGTTAAACTGCACAGGCAGCACTGTCACCACCTGCTGGCCAACGCTTGGAAGGACCACTCCGTTTCATGCAGACTGATCAACAGTGGAGAGACAGTGGATTTGCAGTTCTGCTCATTGGCTTCAGGTTGCTTTTAATTTAAAAGTGTAACATTTGCATTAGTTTGGAAAAAATATCACCTCTTGTGATGGAAAACATCCTCTAAAGTAGGAAGCAAGTTACAGGAAAAGAATTCTGACTTTTAAAAACAAAACAGCGATCTGATGACCTTGGTCTAGTATTAGAGAAAATCATCCTTCCTGGATGTAACACTCATTTAGTCACCTGCCAAACAGTCTATGTACTTACATGTATCCCTCCAAATATCGATATGAAGCAAAGTGTGGGTCTACTGGAACCTTCTTTACAAAGACATCTATGAACTGATGACTCTAAATGAGGTCTAAATTCCTCCTGCGGCCTTCACACGCTTCATCAGCCCACCTCTGCCACTGCTGGGCAGCATTCCCCGCACAGATCATGAAGACACTCCCCATGAACACTCTTGCCAGGCACTGTGTGCAGATCTGGGCATTTACTTCACAGGGCACCGCTCCCCAAACAAAGTATTTCCCATCTCTTTACTCAGGCACTCTTTCACCTCAGGCGGGCACCTCCGTACCAGCTCCCTCCACGCAAGGCCAACTTCTTGGTGCCCAGGTCAAATGTCTCTTCAATAAGAATTAAGTGTTTTTCCTCTGTAATTTGTCGATCCCTTCTCACAGTACTTTCACTGCACGATACTGCTGTAAATGTGAGTTATATGGATGAGCAGACACAGACACCAACCATTTACGGAGCAACCCCCCATGCTGCTCGACAATGGCAGGTGCTCCACACTTATCCACCGAGTATTTAAGTTGAAGGTGTTGGCCTGTGATTCCATGACTCAGAGCAGAACACCAACAGCAGCCACTGACGAGGATACGCATGAGCGCACACAGGCACACACACAAACCAACCAGCTCTCAGGGGTGACAGACGGCCCTGGCCACAGAAACAAGGTCACCCAGGGCAGCAGCTTCCAATGCAAAGCCAAACACCGACCATGGCTTACATCCAGTTTAAGTCAATTTATGGGTCTAATTTTTTAGATGTTTTCAATCAGGTAGTTGCCAAATCTGGTTAGTAAGACCATAATCTCTCCAGTCTTAAGCTTTGCTGAATTTCTAAAAGGGGTGTAAGAGTCGTAGTCCCAGGGTTTGAGTTCTAGAAGCAAAGCAAATTCTGCACAGACACAAAGAGAAGGAAGAGGCAACAGTACAACATGCTGAGTAGCTACCTTCTCTTCGGGTTGCTGTCTGGGTGACAGAGGCCTCACCTCCTGGTGCTCAGCAGCACTTGGCTTTTGGATCCTTCCACAGATGGCCAGTCTGCCTCTGCCTGTCCTCCTCGTCCAGCCCCTGGCATCCCACCTCAGGAAATGCGGAGGCTGCTGCCCTCAGAACGCCCATCTGCCTTCTGGGAGTCACCACCCTCAGATCCTCCCATCCCTCTCCTCTCTCCAGTGAAAGAAGTTGCTACAGGAACACCGCCTACTTCCCCCAACCACCTCTCTCCTCTATTATACCCCTCACACACTATTGATCATTTCTGTACATTATTTACACATCCTTTTTCATTATAAATAAGGTACTTGGAGTCCCTATTTGAAATAAATGGAAAACACAAAGCCTTTAACAGAAAGGGTGGTATAATACATCTGCATTTCCACTGGGGACCAGTGTACACACATGTATATATGCACGTGCACAACACACACACACACACACACACACACACACACACACAGGATTTTCAGCCTCCATAGCTATTCACACAGGTGGCAAACAAGATCTTACCTGCAACCAGAAAATCCTGCAATGGGAGGGACCACAAAGAGACCACAGTGGACCCAGAGTTTTAGATTCCAAGGAGGTGAGACTCCACCCGCCCCCAACCCCCCCACACACACTACCATCACTACATAATTAAAAGGGAAGGAACAATACGTGGCTGCCAACACTTTATTGCCCCAAGTTAAGGACATTTTTAAAAAACCACTACCTATTTTGAGAAAGGATACTTTAATATCAAAAGGACATGCTATTGGAATGACAATGAATAAATCTGCTTCATGAAACTGACTTGGTTACATTTGCTTTGTCATGGACCTGCACTGGTTTGGGATGACTCTTGGGAACCAGTGACCTTCCCGGTGGTTCCACCATTTCAGACCCTCCAAAAACCACTCAAGAACCACCGCTATATCATAACAGTACTATTATTTCCTTAATATTTTTCATTAGTAATCTCACAACTTCACTTAGCTTTAATTTAAAAGAAATCTTTGGATCACCTCCATTAAGGAAAAATCAGTATCAATTGCCACAAATAAAAGGCAACCAACAAATGAGTGCAATAGAAACAAAACATGTTATTAGTTTCCAGCCAGACAGTGATGCTTGCTAAGGCCTGGTCTCTCTCTGCATTGACAAGGGAGATCGGCAGTGTTAGAGCGCAGGTTAATACTGTCACCACACCAAACTGTCCTTTTCTATAAAATCAGAAGGCTTAAATGTAAATTGAAAAAAAATTACTTTCACATAAGGTAATGTGATATTATTTAGTGCTGGGCTCAGGCCCCGTCTAAAAGCCAACTCTAAGCCATTCATGTCCCACTCTTGGAGTAATACTATCTAAGACACTGTGATGCCTGAATCACATTAATTCATTCATGACACATTTATTGAGCATCTACTATGTTCCAAGCTCTATATAGAACAGAATAATGACCAAAACAGGCATGGTATTTCTTACAAAGCTTACCTTCTAGTAGTGAAACTTATAGGTTGTCCCCCCCAAAATGTATACACTTTGAATGATTATAAAGCCAGTGTTTATTAGCATATTGTTCATTTTCAAAATTTAAAAGAATTACAGAAATGGATAATTTTTTTTGGTCAATGTCCATTTTCAAACTGATGATCATTCTGGTTCAGGCACTGCTGATAACTCGAAGTAATGGAATCGCAAACACCAAGATCATTTCATTCGGTATTTGTGTGCCCTCAATTTGTCAACTGTTGCCAGTTTTGTACCATAAACTTTATCTTTTATGTATCGCTATTAAAAAGCCTAATGGATAAATTTTCTTTGTTCATAGCTTAGTCTGGCTTCACCGATTATTTCAAATCAGTTAAAACTGAAAAGGAGTGAAAATTAGTGAGTTATCAGCTGTTCAAGTGTGTATGCATTTTTTTGGTGGGGATACCCAGTGTCCCCCAAAAATGTATACATACTTTGAATAATTATGAAGGTAGTGTTTGTACCTCAACTGCATTTTCAAACTTCCAATAGCATTTTAGGATGAATTTCCTCTGTTCAAAGCTTAGTCTGGCTGAAAAGAAACAAATATCAGTTGAGCTACCATCTGTTAAAGTGTGTATACATGTTTTTGGGACACCCAGTATATTAAACAAATGGTCCCACAAATTATATTTGTGTTGCTTTATAGAAAAATATGTGTGTATGAGATATATCTGACATACATGTGATATATACATGCATGTATATGCACAAATTTAAAGTGCTATAAAGGAAAAACACAAGGTCTTGTGGTATAGTTTGAATAGTCACCTTCTTTAGATAAGGAGGTCAGCAAAAACCTACATGAGGAAGTGCAGTTTAAGCTGAGACCTAAAAAAGAGCAGGTCTCAGTTTCACAGGTTGAAGGGGTGCGGGGAGGGGATGGGGGGTATTCCAGGCAGCTTCTTTGGGGAACTGAAAATAAGAAGTGTGGTTAGAGAATAGCAGGCAAGAGGAAGAGTGAAATAAAAAGAGAGGGTATGCAGTCTCCCGGCCTCTAAGTGGTGACCAGAAACGTCCTACCTCTCTCTGCAAAGACCTCCTTCCATGTTTGTACAGCTCCCTAGAAATGTCTTTCTCTAAACAAGAGAAGTCTGTCTCTCTCTAGTTTTCACATACCAATGCATCGGTCCAACCCCTCTGCATCACACACAGAGAAAAATGTGATCCCTCCCTCCACAGGCAGTCCTTCGAATATCTGTAGACAGCTAGTGTGCTTTCTCTCCCAAGCTGAACACCAAAGTTCCTATGCTGTGTGTTGCCTGGGTCACTTTAGGTAGATTTTCCAAGTTCTATTTCTGTTATGGGATTTGAAGTTCCTTCTCCATTTACAATCCAAATTGATTTTCAGCCTTGGATGTTGTTTTACTTTTCTAACTGCCTTTCTGGATAACATCCAAATAAGTTATGGTCAGGCCTGAAGTCCTTGAGAACTAGGAAATCTCAGATGCATGATGTTAGTAATATTTATTTCTTCTTTTCTTTTAAATGTATTGAATTTATAGGAGTGATATTGGTTAATAAAATTAAATAGGTGTACAATACTGTAATACATCAACTGTATATTGCATTGTGTGCTCACCACCCCAGATCAAGTCTCCTTCCATCACCATTTACTCCCCCTTTACCCTCTTCTACCTTCCCCACCCCTCTTCCCTCTGGTAATCACCACGCTGTTGTCTGTATCTATGAGTTTTCATGTCTCTTTCTTGCACCTTTGAAGGCAGGTTCCATTTGCAAGGGTAGACGAAGGATCTTCTTCAAATATGCAAAGGCGATGGACATTCATTTAAGCTAAATTTTTTATAAATCCCACTCAAAGTCTATGGTAGATAACATAGAGTAAGTATCAGGGGGACTGGTCTGGGGGGCGTGGGAATATTACATTCAGGAAGGGAGTGTCATGCCAGAAGACTGCTTGGCTTCAGCCACAGACCCAGACTCCCCTGGACGGGGGCAGTGCCACAGCGATGGCTGTGTAACCGGGCATTCTGCCAGGTCAGGGTCCCAGATATCCAATTCCAAACTAGAGTGGAAACATGCAAAAACTTCACAAGTAAACACAGCATCCCTGGCATGCTGGATGAAAGTCAAGCGGCCTTTATGAACACATTTTACCTGAATAAGTCTAAGTCTCTCAACAGTCCTGCCCTTGCTCCCTGCTCTCTGGCCCCTTTTATCGTATTAGGTCAGATTTCTGGGATTTCTGGCTGCTTCTGCTTGCAGGTGAACTGTCCCAGGGAAGAACAGGGGCTTCCAGACAGCCTCTTCCTCCTAAAGCTTCCCCCACCTCTGCCAGCCTTCCCTCTGGCTGTCGCACTGCTCCTTCTGCTGTCCGCAGAGGTGGCAGTGCAGCCTGAGGAGGCGCAGGGGAGGGGCACAGCAGACACAAGATGCCTCCTCCTCAGCCCTGCTGGGCCTGAGGTGCGCAATCAAAGAAACTGAGTGCGATGGGGAAGGCCGCCCTTCCCTCATTAGCCTGCCCTCCTTCTGCACATAATCAGCAGGAATAACCCTCAGGAAGAAAACAACACCTTCCAATGATCAAAGTTACATCACAAAATGGCATTAAAACTCGACAGATTTAAGTGACAGATGGAAGGGCTTCTCTTTCTCTCGAGGGTAGAACCTGAGGTGTAAAGACGAGGGGAACAGTATCAGCCATTAAATTAGTAACTCCTGGAGGGCAGACACCACAGTATTCATCTCTACGTTCCTTCAATGGGTAACACAACCTACAGATTAGTTGTTCAACAAAATATGTTATGTGATGTTGATTCTTAACAGTACTAACATGCATAGGCATTAAAAACCATTACGTTATCTTCTAGGAGGTAGATCCAAGGTGATTTTTATTTCTGTATTTGCCTTTTAAACTGCTCCTGATTTTCTCTACCAAACACGTCTGGATTTGGAAGGGACCAGAGATATTAATGGAAAATCAGGCTCAGAGAAGGTAAACGACATGCCCAAAGTCACACAGCTTGTGAGAGCTGAGATAACACCTGGTCGTTCATGTGCTCAGCCCCGCACCCTTTCTTCTACTCTGCCCTTTGCTTTCCCTGGAAGACACTGTTTTGTTGAGACTCTAATTGAATGTTTTTTTAAAGCCTCTAACCCAATCTAAAAGCAAACTCTGCCACCCAGGGAGCTTGTTACCATAGAAGACACCACTTTAGAAAGTACAAAGCAAAGCATAGTTTAAAACATCTTTTGCTGCTGTTACAGCAAAACACTTCGCCACTCCTTGACAACAGATGACCCCAGAACAGCCTGCGGAAGGGAGCTTAACATCTGTCAGCAGCTGAATAGTCAATGAACATCACAAAGAAGGTCTATGCATTAGTTTGCTTCTCAAAGAGTAAGACAAATTTAATTTTAAAAATAAGAATAAAAATGTCACCACACTAAATTTTTAAAAAAGAAGAAGACTTAAGAGAGATTTACTGGGGGCTATTCTTCCACAAAACTTTTATTGGTGTGTAACTTCAAGCTTTTATTATAAAATAGCTCCAACTTACCAAAGAGAAAGGATCTCTATATCTATATATATAAAACCCTAATACGCGAATAGACTGAACGGTGGAACAACCAAACAACTGGTTGCTATGGTGTGCACTGACCACCAGTGGGCAGACACGAAACATGGCAGGCATTGGCAGCAGGCGGCAGAGCACAGAACATGGTGGGCGTCAGCCAGGGTGGGATGGTGGAGCAGGTGAGTGGGGGCATCAGACCAAGGCGGGGTGCTGGTCGCTGTCATTGGGGTGAAGCCTCTGGTGGTTACTGAAAATTCTTTGCTCCCATGTGCTGCGGTCCCACCCAGCGCTCGTACCTGCTGCCGGCACCCCTCACTCACACCAGCGGCCAGCACCGGAGCCGCAGCTCGCACCTGCTGCCGGGGCCCAACGCCGGCCCCGATCACTCAGCACCATCAGCGGTGCTTCTCCAGCTCCTCCTGCTCCTGAGGGGCGATTGGAGTCAGCAGCTGCCTCTCACACCTGCTGCTGCACCCGCTGCCAGCGCCCGGCACCAGTCCCGATCGCTTGGCGCCATCAGCAGGTGCGAGCAGCAGCTGGCGGCCCTGATCACCCCTGAGGCTTCTCCACCTCCCCCTGCTCCTGAGGGGTGATTGGGGCCAGCAGCCACCGCTCACACCCGCTGCTGGCGCTGGCCCCAATCACTCCACGCCGTCAGCGTGTGGGAGCAGCGGTGGTGGAAGCGGGGTTGCTGGAAGACATGGGACCGGGTGTGGGGGGGGTCATGGTAGGAGGGGCCAGGTGGGGGCGCGGAGGGTGGTCCGAGACCTGCCCCTGTGCCCACCATAGCCTCGTGACCCACAGTTCCTTTCAAGGTGCAGGAATTCATGCACGGGCCCCTAGTGTTAAAATGAATTCCCATGTAAAGATCATCCAACTTTAATAATTATTAATTTATGGTTAAATTTCTAGCCACTATCTACCTCCTCATGGATAATTTTGAAATTAACCCTAAACATCATATTTCATCCACAAATATTATAGTATGTTTCTAAAAGATATGTTTTCTAAATATAATCACACAACTTAAAAACACACACATCTTAAAAATTAGACACCAAGTCCTTAATATAACCAAATATCCCATTTATGTTCTAATTTCCTTGATTAACTAGAAGTACCCTAGAACATTCCGCCTCGCCAGACCTCCCCTAGAACCATGCTACTGCAGCCTACTCTGGGAAATCCCACTGACCGAAGCCCTCACCAAGGCCATGCTGGGCCATGGTCTCTTGTCGAACGGCCCCAATTTGGTCAGAATATCCCAGATGCCACCAGAAAGAAGGTGGATTATCACACAGAGTTCCTGCTAGAAACAGATGGCAAACTCAAACTATGTAACGTGAGGTGTGGTCAGTAACGGGATTGTTTGCAAAGGTGTGAGGGCAGGTGCAGGGAAAACCTCAGGAGAAAGTGCAATCATAGGGACTCCTAGCCATAGGGACTGTCACCATCCCAGGCCTGAGAGGATGAAGAAAGGGGACATTCACTGACCCCAGAAGGAGAGAGTAATGTGAAGACAGCCTCCTTGTTAGGAGCTGAAACCTGTGGCTCAGGAGCCAGAGGTGACTTAACAGAGAGCAAGTTGGGAGTTTACCCAAATATCACTCTCCGCCCCCCATCACTCTCACTGGCCTCCCCACTATCTGAAACCACTGGGAAACCAGGGCAGAATGGAGAAGGGGATCTGGAGCTGCCAACGGAAGCTGTCCAGCACATCAGGGTTCACAGCCACAGCTTAAATGGACAGATAGGTGGCAATGCCAAGGATTCCAGCTCTCAAACACTTCAACGGGCAGCCCTCTTGCCACAGCTACCTCTGACTGTGGGGGTTCAGAGCAGCCCAAAGTGATCAGATCAAGCCATGCCTCAGTTTAAAATCCTCCAAGTGTTTCCATCTCATTTAGACTAAAATCCAAAATCCTAACACGGCCTGCACAGCCCTGTATATAATCTGGCTCCTGTCTACCTCTCTAACCTTATTGCCTGACTCACCACCTGCAAACATGGGTATCTGTTCAATACATGAATGTATGCATGTGCACCTGGAAGTAGAACAGCTTTGTTTCAGCTGAGCCCCACTCCTGAGCTCCCATCTCAGAGCCCCGAAGCACTTGGCCAAGGCCTTAGCTGGGCTCTGCTTTGATGAGGTCTATGATGAGGGCTCTGCTTTGATGAGGTCTATGATGAATGGCTTTCCAAAACTACAAAGGTGATTCATGATTGTTGTAGAAAACTTAGGACTCCACAAAGAACTAAAACTTGAAGATGAAAATAATGTAGAGATAACCACTACCAACATTATTTTTATGCATATATTTAGTACAGAAAATTGAAATACTATTCTTATAGTTTTGTGACTTACTTTTTTTCAGTTAACAATGGGGCATTAACATTCCATAGGTCACTTAACTCTCTTCCAAAACTCACTGCTTCAAAACTGCACTGTATTCCATTGTACAGCCAAACAAGGTTGTCACTAACTAATTCTCCATTGATGAACTTTTCATTTGTTTCCCCTTTTCTGGTTGTCATAAAAGCAATAAAAAACATTCTTACACATCTACTTACATTTCCATTATTATATGCCCCAGACAGATTCCTGTAAATGAAATTGTTTGACAAATGGAAAGACAAATAGAGCATTTGTAAGCATTACTAAATGACACTCCAGAACCACTGCATCAAGTAATACTCCCAGCATCAGTGTCGAAGAATATTCATCTCCTTTTTCCTTTACCAACACCGGGTATTAATGTTTTTAAATATATATATTATACTGTGTTGTCACTGTTTATGAATTATCTACTGTTTATGAATTATCTATCTTTATCAGATCACAGTCTTCTTGTGAATCAGAACTGTCTTTTACTTCTGTTTACTCCTTAAATGCACCAGGCACTTGTGGGTGGGTGGATGAATGCACAGATGGATGGATGAATAGATGAATTTTGTCAAGGAACACCAGGAAAGACATCGAATGGTATGAACAAGTCTCCTTTTTCCAATTTCTAGGACTCTCCTAACCAGTGTCTGTTTACCACAGGGACATCCTTCCTCCGGGTTAATTCTGCAAAGCATCCCTTTGCTTGGCTTCTGAAGCATTAGGCTCAGATCCGACCAGATCTGCCCTCCCTCCTATTTGGCTTCAGCTGAAGACAGTATTAAAATTACTAATTTTGGCTTACATGATGTTTACTGTATAACTAATTAGTCTTTTAGCAATGGAATAGCAAGTCCCAGATTTCCCTTACCAAAGCAAACTGAAAGCAAACACCACACTGGATGCTCCACAGCATCTAAACCCACAACTGGAAAGATACAACCACCAGGGCTGAATGGGACCCAGAATTTGTGCTAAGAGAATTTTAAACCTTATTATTGTTAACTAGAGGCCCGGTGCAAGGACTTGTGCACCATTGGGGTCCCTCGGCCTGGCCTGCGCCCTCTCGAAATCCAGGACCCCTCGGGGGATGTCGGATAGCCAGTTTCGGACCAATCCCCCTAGGCCCAATCCAGACAGGAGGGGGCCCGATCCCTGCAGGCCTGATCCCCGCAGGCCCAATCCAGACAGGAGGGAGCCTGATCCCCCCAGGCCCAATCCAGACAGGAGGGAGTCCGATTCTGAGCATTGAGCATCTGTCCCCTGGTGGTCAGTGCGCATCATAGCGACTGGTTGACCAGTCGTCGTTTGGTCGCTTAGGCTTTTATACATATAGATGCTGGACAGCTTCCTGATACCTTCACCTCATGTATAGACTCGAACTTGTCAGTCCCCAGGAATGCCTTGTTGGTATAGCCCCTGTGCTCAGCACTGTTTGGCATATGATAAATACCTCTTAAATGTCTAATAGATAAGAGGACACTGAAGAGAGGAAATGTGGACTGAAAAGATTCATGGAGGCCTGGATGGGGGTGAGGTTGAGTAAGGACTATTCTCTGATCTTCTTTACTTTCATCCACACTGAGTGGAACAAATAGATACTTGGGAATGAAACAGCTGGGGCATAGCTGGGCAGCTAACTAGCTTTTAAATTCTGGAATTCAGATTTGGACCTAGGTCAGAAACAACCCCATTCACTGTCCCATGTTTAATGCCCTCCATATGAGAATTTCTGTTGCAATAATCTGAACCATAGTTTCAAACTTAAAATGCCTGGAATAATCAAATATATTTCAGCAATTATGATGAAATTCTCACAACAACATTCCCCTGATTTCAAAATGGTCTGTATATACTAGAAAGATATGAGTCAGCAGCAATATTACAGGTTTCTTGGACTGGAAAAGCAGAGAGCAAAATGAACAACAGTCTCCAATTTGCTTTTGTTTTTTAACATGTACCCTCTTTGGCTGGAGACGAGAGTTAGTCATTTTAATGACATCACATGTTGATTACTTATGTGCAAATACAACACAGGAAGTTATATAAACTATCCATTCATTTATTTGGTGTTAGGCACCATAGAAATGAAGACAGTAGGTTCTTCCCTATCCTCAACATTTTTGAGTAACTTGTTACTCCAGGGAGATCCATAAGCAATCTATCACAGTGAAACCTGGTAAGAGCAAAAAGAGACCCATGTTCACAGTGCTATAGAAGCTCTTGACCAGGTTTCTCATGAGGAGAGAAGTTGTATCAATAAGAGAGAAAAAAAGATTGTTAAAAGGTAAGAGGAGCCAAGAATTATATTAGTTGAGAATATATTAATAATACTAGCAGTTACCCATTTATTGAGTGCCCTACCATGAGCTAAGTACCCATAACAATTCACTGGAGTAGAATCTATCATTATCCCCATCTTAGAGAGGAAGACCCTGAAGCCCAGATAGTTTAAATAACTTACCCAGCTAGTACTGGAAAGAAATATGTGAATACTAGTATATAACAACCACTGCACCAAACATCACTTGAAAATTAGGTGCACAGCTATACGGATCATTTGTTGCTACATAACAAGTTACTCCAAAATTTTGTGGTCTAAAACAACAAATATTTATTATCTCAGTTTCTGTGGGTCAAGAATTCAGGAGCAGTTTAGCTGAGTTGTTCCGGTTCAGAATTTCTTGAGTTTCCATTCAAGATTCCAGCTGGGGCTGTGCTCAACTGAAGGCTTGACTGGGGCTGGAAGAGGTACTTCCAGGTGGCTCACTCATGGCTGCTGGCAGGAAGCCTCTGTTTCCTTGCCATGTGAGTCGCTCCATAGGATTCAACATCCTCATGACAATGGCAGTTGGCTTCTCCCAGAAATAGTAATCCAAAGGAGAGCAAAACAGAAGCCACAAAGCCTTTTATGACCTAGTCTCCAAGGATTAACACCATCACTTCCTCAATTTTCTGTTAATTTGAAGTGAGTCGTCATGCAGAGTTCACACTCAAGGGGAAGGAAATCAGTCTCCACCTTTTAAATGAAAGAGAATTTATGGATATTTAAAAACCATCACTATTCCTCTAATTGGAAATAAGAATGGATTGCAAGGACCCTGTCTAGAAAAAAAGATTTGCATTTCAAAAAAAGAAGTGGGAGTTCCAGATGATGGTGTAGGCAAATGCGGTACTCGCCTCCTTCCACAAGCACATCAAAATTATAAGTAAACTACAGAACAACCATCATTCTGTCTGAAAATCAAGAGGAATGGAAGTCCTACAACTATGAAATTAAAGAAGAAGCCATATGGAGACTAGTAGGAGGAGCAGAAACATGGAACAGGCTGATCCCATACCCAAGTGTGGTGGATAAAAATCAGGAGAGAGCCCGGCTGGTGTGGCTCAGTGATTGAGCATTGACCCATGAACCAAGATATCACTGGTTTAATTCCTGGTCAGGGAACATGACAAGGCTGTGGGCTTGATCCTCAGTAGGGGGTGTGCATTTCATTGATGTTTCTATTTCTCTCTCCCTTCCTCTCTAAAATCAATAAAAACATCTTTTTTAAAAATTGGGAGGGATTCTTAGCTGTGGAGGTCCCCTCTGAGGAGTGAGTGCTGCCAGTCCCACACGAAGCCCACCAGCACAGGGTTTCAGTGCCAGGAAGAGAAGTCCCCATAACTTCTGGCTGTAAAAAGCAGTGGGGATTGAGGCTGAGGGATGTTGAGGCTGCTGTAGTTCCAGGCAGTTCCTCTTAAAGTGCCCACACACGGATTTACTCGTACTCACTCCCTCTGAGCTCCAGCATGGGGGCAGCAGTTTTAAAGGCAACAGGGACATACAGGTAGGAAGTGAATTGTTTGGCATCAGGGCAAGAGCTCGAGGAGCATCTTCCTCCCAGACAGAAGTGCTGCTAGAGGCCACTGTTCCTTTGTTGAGCCTTCCCCACCACTCCCAGACAGAGCCAGCAGGTAGGCACCATATCGGAGTCTCCATCAACCTGGCTCACACTGTTTGCTCTGCCCTGGTGATTCCTTGAGATCTCACCCTACCCAACTTTCAGGCCCACCCAAGCTGTTTCCAGTGGCTTTCCTATAGGAATGGCCTGTCTTGGCTCATGCTTCAGATTTTTCTAAAATCTCTCAAACAAGCAGTATCTAGCCTCTGTAAGCCCCGTACCTTGCACTCAGAGGTGCCAAGCCTGGCACTAGCAGCAGCAGCTGGACTCCCCTGGGTACCTCCAAGCCCAGCACAAGAAGCAGCTATCTGCAGATCACTTTTTAATTCATCCAGGTGGCTCTAGGCAGAACACAGGCAGTGGCCGACCTCAGCCTGCACTTCCTGGGAGTCCCCGGAACCAGGGCATCCAGCGGACAACTTCAGACCCACGTTGAAGCACCACCACCCAACTACCTCCACAAGCAACACACTCAATGGGTGACTCAGAGGGCACCAGAGCCCTGCTGAATATTAAAAAAAATCAATTTACATGACTTCACCAATGCAAAATACAAACCATGAAATAAATAGTTTTACTATATTGCAGACAGCATTTGTACTATGGAGTTACAGAAAAATGTAGAATGCAAAACCAAGGGACAGCCAAGCATTGTGGCTAAATGGATGACATTGCAGTTGGACCTGGGTTCAAATGCTAGTGCCATCTCTTAGTAGCTGTGACACCATGAGAAAGCTCATTTTTCTCAGATTTCATTTCCTTTTTGTAAAGATGGGGGTACTAGCAATTTCCTAGTGAGGATTTAATGAGAAATGTAAGAGTTCAATGAATGTCAGCTATTATTAATGCACGACTGAAGTTGACCTTTAGGAATAAAAACAGAATGTTTGTTCATTTTCTGCATCTGGTTGTATGGTTTATGAGAGATTTTTCTTGAGCTCTGTTTGGAGAACAGATGGTGAGCCACTGTATCTCCTCTCCCTCCCTCCACCTCCCTGACTACCCATGCTTTGTCTCCAGGGCGAGAGGAAGGCCCTGCCCTTAGCTGGCAGGGGAAAACACTAACAGGAGCTATCACCTGAACATCAGCAGCATTTCCAGATGTGCCAAGACCTGACAAGCAGATGTAGCAGTGATTTCCCATAGCTCTTTCATTCCCACTTTTCTGAGACTACAGTGTGTGTGTGTGTGTGTGTGTGTGTGTGTGTGTGTGTATACATATATATATATTTTGGACAGCAATAGCCCTTTCCAAAAGCAGCTTTTCCAAGTCACAGCAATTAGGCACAGAGGTGCTATCTTGGGCTTCCTAGATTCTAGAGAAAGGGAGCCTGGGACAGGCGTAAAGGTTGGTGAGGACCGTCTCTGCAGCAAAGGGGGGGGAATCATCCTCACAGAACTATCATCTCTTAAGCTGCATGCCACAAGCCACAAGCCGCAGAGCAATATCATTTCATGACCAGCAGCACTGTAGGCCCAAGTCCAGCAACACAGCTCTAAGGCCTTTATGAAGAGGGAAACAATCACATAGGTATTACAAGGTACTTACAAAGAAGCTGATGAAAGAATAATTGCCATTTCCCACATTACATACCCAAACACCAACAGGTTAGATGACCATCTTGGGCTCTCCTTTTCTAGTGGGGAAGCTACTGCCCAAGGTTGCCCAGAGCACCGAGGTCAGAAACGGGCTGAAATTTCCCTTCTAGATCTAGACCTTTAACACTTTCCACATCTCATCTGGGACCTTTAGGCCCATGCAGCCTTACCTAATTAATAAGTGAAGCACTTTTCTAAAAGCAGGCAAGCCCAACTTTGTGAAGGGTCCAATCGGCAAACAGAAAACCTTCATAAACTATTCATCCTCTCTGGGGCTTCACTGAGACTTGCAGACAGTGTGAAGGATTTAGCACGTAGTTACAAATCTGTCCTAGAAAGTCAATTTATTCTGAATTCTTGGAGGAAGAAGAGAGTGTGTTGCTATTTACTTTTAATAACAAAACAACTTAGCAACATAAGCCTGTCTCTTAGTCAAAGAATATTATTATCATCATTACAGGCCTGGGCCTGAAGTTAGCCTTCACTGGACACAATGCCAGGTACACATGCATGGGGAACCTTACCAGGACCTGCGGGGGAGTTAGGAAGGACATGGTCGCACACCCACAAGGCTTCTGAGGCTGATCCCAGGCCATCAGCTTCTGGACCTTGCCAAGCAGTAGGAATGTTCGAAGTTCTCTGTGCACTACTTTCCTTAGCCTTAATAACAACAGTAATAATAACAACCTACACTTACTGACCCCTTATTATGTGCCAGGCTTTGTTCTAAGTCTTTTCACAATTACCCTAAGGGGTAGGTTCTATTATCATCACCATATTTTACAAGTGCAGAAACTGAGGCACAGAGAGGGTAAGTAAAGAAGTTGCCCCAAATTCCATAGGGGAAAAGCTGTAGATCTGAGACCCAAATTCACGGTTTGATCCCAGAGGCTGTCCACTTACCACTATGTTATTTAAATCGGCTTGCTGCATTCTATGTTTTTCTGGGTTTTCTCATGAGGTTTGAGGATGAAGGCCCTCTCCCTTCTGTAGCATTCTGGCAAACACCAGTTTGGCATTAGATGCTGGCCCTCTAATACTTGTTGCTGGATGTCCCCACCTCACTCATGCCTTTTCCTTTTTAACTTAATATTGACTCAGATTTCTTACCTCAAATGCTATTTTCTGGTGATGATCAAAACTTCATTTCCCTTAAGAGGCAGAATAAAATAGTGAAACATGGGTTTTGAAGACAAAGAGACAGATTTAATTGCCCTTCTACTTCTTCTAGATGAATGAGCTGGGGCAAGTTATTTAACATTTCTGAGTCTCAGATTGCTTGTCTATAAAATGTGGGCAACCATACTTACCTTTTAATGTTATTATGAAAAAGGATATAAAGCACCTATTATATGTAATAAATACTAATTCCCTAAGGATCTTTCCTGTTCTAAAAGTCTCTACAGATATATCTCATTTCATTGCTTTTTGCTTTATGGCACTATGCAGATACTGTGGGTTTTTTTGCTTTTTCCTTTTCCTTTTTCTTTTTAATAAAGTAAAGGTTTGTAGCAACCATGCATTGAGCAAATCTATCGACACCATTTTTCCAACAATATCTGCTCACTTCATTTCATGTCTTTGTCATGTTTTGGTAATTCTTGCAGTATTTCCAACTTTTTCATGATTATTATATGTGTCATGCTGATCTGTGATCAATGATCTTTGATGTTACTATTGTAATTGTTTTGGGGTGCCACAAAACCCACCCACAGAAGATGGTGAACTTAAGAAATGTTGTGTGTTCTGACTGCTGCACTGACTTGCATTCCTTGTCTTGCTCCCTCTTTTCAGGCCTCCCTATTGCCTGAGATACAACAATATTGAAATTAGGCCAATGAATAACCCCACAATGCCTCTACATGTTCAAGTGAATACTCCAGTGAACACACAAATGATAAGAAAATGAAACAGCCTTATTGCTGGAATGAAGAAAGCTTTAGTAGTCTGGAGAGAAGATCAAACCAGCTACATAATTCCCCTCAGCCAAAGCCTCTCTTCAATTCTATGGAGGCTGAGAGAGGTGAGGAAGCTGCAGAAGAAAAGTTTGAAAATAGCAAAAGTTGATTCATGAGGTTTGAGGAAGAAGCCAACCCATTACATAAAAGTGCAAGGTGAAGCAGCAAGTGCTGGTATAGAAGCTGCAGCAAGTGATCCAGATCTAGCTAAGATAACTAATGAAAGGTGGCTACACTAAACAGCATATTTTCAATGTAGATTAAACAGCCTCATATCGGAGGAAGATGCCATCTAGGACTTTTGTGGATAGAGAGAAGAGGGTCAATCCTGCCTTCAGAGCTTCAAAGGACAGGCTGACTCTCTTGTTAGGGGCTACTGCAGCTAGTGACTTATAAGTCCAAGCCAATGCTCATTTACTATGTCAAAAATCCTTGAGCCCTTAAGAATTACACTAAATTTACTCTGCCTGTGCTCTGTAAATGGAACTACAAAGTCTGGATGACAGCACATCTGTTTACACATGGTTTAGTGAATATGTTAAGTCTATTGTTGAGACCTACTGCTCGGAGAAAAATAATCCTTTCAAAATATTATGGCTCATTGACAATGGACTTGGTCACCCAAGAGCTCTGATGGAAATATACGAGGTTAATGTTGCTCTCATGCCTGCTGATACAACATCCATTCTGTACCCCATGAATCAGGAAGTAATTTTTACTTTCAAGTCTCATTATTTAAGAAATAGCATTTTATAAGGCTACCACTGCCTCTGACGGATCTGAGCAAATTAAATTGAAAACTTTCTGGAAAGGATTAATAATTTTGAATGCCATTAAAAACATTCATGATTCATGGGAGGAGGTAAAAATATCAACATTAACAGGAGTTTGGAGGAAGTCGATTCCAACCCTCATGAATGACGTTGAGGGGTTCAGTTTGAAGGAAGTAACTATAGATGTGGAGGAAAGAGCAAGTGAATTAGAAGTGGAGCCTGAATGTGACTCAAGTGCAGCAATCTCATGATAAAACTTGAATGAATGAGGAGTTGCTTCTTAAGAATGAGCCAAGGAAGTGGTTTCTTGCATGAGATGGAAATCACTCCTGATGAAGATGCTGTGGGGATTGCTGAAATGACAACAAAGGAGTTAGGATACTACATAAACTTAGTTGATAAAGCAGGGTTTGAGAGGATTGACTCCTAATATGGAAAAAGTTCTCATGTGGGTTAAATGTTATAAAGGAGCATCACCTGCTACAGGAATCCTTTGTGAAAGAGTTAATAGATGTGGCAAAATTCACTGTTGTCTTATTTTAAGAAACTGCCACAGCTACCCCACCTTTCAGCAACCACCACCCTGACCAGTCAGCAGCCAGCAAGATGAAGGCAAGTCCAACACCAGCAAAAGGATTACGACCTGATGAAGGCCCAGATGATGGCTAGTATTTCTTAGCCATCAAGTATTTTTAAAATTAAGGTATGTACAATCTTTTCTTTAGACATAATGCTATTGCACATGTAATAGACTAAAGTATAATGTAAAAATAATTTTTATGTGAACCAAAAAACTGTGTGTGACTTGCTTTATTGCAATGTTCACTTTATTTGTGGGGGCCTAGAACCAGAGTCCCAATATCTCTGAGGTATGCCTGTAACTATTTAGCTTTATTGCTTAGATAGTTATGTATTTTCAAGGAAGGACAAGTTTAAGTTTGCTGACTTGTTTCATTCTAAAGAATGTCTCTTGGGTGTGAAAAATCAACAAGCAACTACTGAGTATTCACCAACTGCACAGCCCTGTGCTGAGGTCCAGTGGCTTACATTGCAGGGAGCAATAAAATACATGTGCATGGAGAGATAACCAACTGTTCCAAGAAGTAAATGAACAGGAGACTAACAGAAGGCAAAGACACTTCCCACTGGGCCCTGCGTGAGGTTAGATGAAAGAAATTTTTAGGACAGAGCAGACTGGGACAAACAGAGAAGATGGAAAAAAATTCCAGGAAGGGCTCAGAGAGAGAGAGCACAGTGAGGTCTGGGATGAAAGATGGAACATCACCAAATAATGCAGTCAACAATAAGACAGCTGGCTAGGCAGCAGAGTTAATGGCAGGACTTCAGGATTAAATAATTAATTGGGGGTAGACACATTATTGTTTTACCATCTACCAAGCATTTACATATGTGACCGTAGTTAATTCTTACAAAGACCAAGCTAAGCTGGCATTATCTCCATTTTGCAGTTGAGGAAACACACTCAGAGATTCAGATTCACATTATTTCCACATTTGATCTTCAAAATAATTCTGAGAAAAGTAGGGCAGGCATTCTCTTCATTTTGAAAGAAGTTACAGGTAAATTAAGGCGCAGAGAGCCCAATGATCTACTCAAGTGGTTTTCAGTGCCAAAGCTAAAAACCCACTGCTCTGGTGGCCGGCGCTGCAGCCATGACCTGCAAGAGGTGGCGCTGCTCTCAAGATGTCGCAGAAGGCCCTGTCCGAGACCTACAATTTCTTGTTTAAGTTCCTGGTTATTGGAAATACAGGAACTGGCAAGTCGTGCCTGCTTCATCACCTTATTGAAAAAAAAAATTCAAAGATGACTCCAATCATACCGTAGGAGTGGAATTTGGTTCAAAGATAATAAATGTTGGTGGTAAATACGTGAAGTTGCAGATATGGGATACAGCCGGCCAAGAGCGATTCAGGTCTGTGATGACCGGAAGCTACTACAGAGGCGCCGCTGGGGCCCTGCTCGTTTATGACATCACCAGCCGGGAAACCTACAATGCGCTTACTAATTGGTTAGCAGATGCCAGAGTGCTCGCCAGTCAGAACATCGTGATCATCCTCTGTGGAACAAAATGGACCTGGACGCACACTGGGAAGTGACTTTCTTAGAAGCCTCCAGATTTGCTCAAGAAAATGAACTGATGTTTTTGGAAACAAGTGCACTGACGGGGGAGAATGTGGAAGAGGCCTTTGTTCAGTGTGCAAGGAAAATACTTAACAAAATCAAATCAGGTGAGCTGAACCCAGAAAAGATGGGCTCAGGCATCCAGTATGGAAATGCAGCCTTGAGACAGCTGCGCTTGCCCCCGCCGCTCGCAGGGCCTGGGTGCTCAGGAGTGCGGCTTCTAGATGCGGCTGGGAGGGCAGAGGTGTTCAGACAGTGGTATTTGGGAAACAATTGTTGGGGCTTGAAGAAGTTTTTTTTTTAACACCATCCTTTTCTACTTTATACAGAAGTAGATCTTTGTGTGGGGGGGTTGGGGGGGAGGAATGATTGGGTGTATGTTAGCCTGTAAAAGTACAGCAAACCACGTGGTAAATCGAATTCAATGGACAATACCATTGATGTGTACATGTATGTAAACTGTCCTGTTCCATGGTTTCCCTTTCCCCTTGGGTTAATCCTGGCTATGTACTGTACATACTTGAGCCCCCGTGTCCCTACAGCATGGTATCTCATGTACGATATAATAGAATGTTACACTAATAAATAAATAATAAAAACCCACTGCTCTCTTTTTATAATTAATATTTATGTCACCTTTATTATCCTGAAATCAAATCAAATCACAAATAATGTAACACCCATAACTGTGACAACTAAAACTGACACACAAATATCAAAGTGCCGCCTAGGAGACTGGATGCCCTAGGCCCGTGGTCGGCAAACCGCGGCTCGCGAGCCACATGCGGCTCTTTGGCCCCTTGAGTGTGGCTCTTCCACAAAATACCACGTGCGGGTGCGCGTACAGTGCGATTGAAACTTCATGGCCCATGCGCAGAAGTCGGTTTTCGGCCTGGGCGAGTCTATTTTGAAGAAGTACTGTTGATATTTGGCTCTGTTGACTAATGAGTTTGCCGACCACTGCCCTAGGCTAAGACCCATCCAAAGTCAAAGGCAGAGCCAAGTCTCAAATTTAGGTCACCAGACTTTTGGAGCGTGGCTCTTCCTCCTTGAAAACAATGGCATGTGGCCAGGGTAGAGGAACAGGCCCCCAGAGCTACGCACGGGAAGCTGAATGTCAGTGTGGCCAGGCCTGCGGCTTCCTGCTCCTCTCAAGTTGGCCACCAGCATTGAGAAGGTTTCATTTACAGCACATCCACTCACATGGTCATTCTTTAATCTCTAAAACTTAATTTGTTAAATGAAAATTAAACTTTTGTCTTCTACTGTTATGATAAATTCCACATCCTAGTTCTAACAACCACCAAAAAACTCAGGGACTCGAGAAGAATCACTTACATTCTTCACAGCCAACTCAAGTCAAGCTATAGTACAGAACAAGACATTAGAAAGCACAACTTCTGTTTTACAAGTCTGTGCATGGCTCTGGATTAGATTTATCTCCCTCTCGCTCAAACCACTTGACAGGACTGATGGCATTCATCAACCCTACCAACACAACCCAAAAAAGACATCCGGAACTCACATTCCTGAGGTGCCTTTGGGAGAGTCTGGACTGACGAATTTTATAAAGGCCGGCAGGAAAAAAGCCAAACGTTATTTTCACTCTTGTGGTTTAAATCATGTACTTTAATGCCATGTTAGCATGCTTGTAGGCTTATGTCATGATCGAACAGTATGCAGTATGCATTTCTCTCAGCTGGTTGTGTAAAATTCTTTTAGCAGACATTAAATAATAAAACATGTAGAAATTGTTTTTCTGTAGCTCACATACTTAAGTTCTTTTGTTTGCTTCGAGAGAGAGAGAGAGAGAGAGAGAGAGAGAGAGAGAAAGGGAGAGGGATAGTGAGATAGAAACATCAATGAGAGAGAAACATCATCAATCAGCTGCCTCCTGCACACCCCATACTGGAGATTGAGCCCCTAAGCCAGGCACATGCCCTGACTGGGAATTGAACTGGTGACCTCTTGGTTCATGGGTTGATGCTCAACCACTGAGCCACACCAGACAGGGCTCACGTCCTTAAGTTCTATCAGCCCAGAATTATTCATTCAATAAATGATTACTAAGCTCCTATGTATCCCAAAGCACTATGAGGAGTTTAAAGCTGTCCTGGGTCCTCCCAGGATTCCACAATCAGAAAGAAAATGAGCTAGTACCCAGGCACGAGCCCCTTTGTGAGAGGGGCCATAAAGGCAAAGGGAGCTAACAATTAAAGGAGAGTCCAGGCAGTGTCTGGCCATAGGGCAACCCAAGCCAGGAATGGTGG
This sequence comes from Myotis yumanensis, assembly GCF_028538775.1. NCBI lineage: Eukaryota > Metazoa > Chordata > Mammalia > Chiroptera > Vespertilionidae > Myotis > Myotis yumanensis. The sequence goes on along the minus strand of NW_027223754.1, from coordinate 124,404,752 downwards.
GGATAAATAAAATCTACAGAAAAACCCCCATTTAAATTTATTTAATAGGTAAAACCTTTTCATTTAAATTAATTTAATAGGTAAAATGATTAATAGGTAAATCTCCCTCCATCAGCCTTAACCACTCCTATTAGTAAGCCTAAAACTGACTTATTAGGCAGAGGGAAGAGGGACTATTGTTTTATCAAAAGTTAGTTGAGGGGCAGGGACCAAACACCAACTGAGGAAGAAGAGAATGTGCAAAAAGGAGAGAACCTTGGCTGGGAAGTCTAGACACAGTTCTTACCTGGCCTACAGGTCGGAGACAGAAAGACTTACATGCCACGGAAAGACAGACCAAAACTATCATTAAGGTTTGTGAAAGTCCCGAGGCACAAAACTAAGTTTCATTAATTTTGTCCTCATTTGTTAAAACACACACACACATGCTACATTTTTAGGAAATGAATAAATATCTCCAAAATTTGTTTTGTTTCTTACAACCTTAGAAACAAAATATTTTAATTTTCTTTATATTTTCAATGACGAATTCCACAATTTCTTCTCCAAAAGGAGTACAGCATTTTATTTTATGGAGGGTTAAATAAAAAAAAGACAACTTTCATGATATGGCATCCTCATCTTGTGGAATGCTGTGATATTGCTGCTAAAGTTTTTAAAAACAGCTTTATTGAGATATTACTCACATACCACAAAGTTTAGACATTTAAATTATATAACTCGGTCGGTATTCATATATTTAGTATGTTGCAACCGCCACCATAATCTAATTGTGGAACATTTCCATCATCCCCAAATAAAATCCTATACACACGAGTAGTCATTCTCCATTCTCCCCTGCCACTTGCCCTCTACCTCCACCCTAGGTAACTACTAATCAACATTTCATTTCTATAGATTTGCCTATTCTGGACATTTTATATAAAAGGAGTTATACAATGTATGGTCTTTATGACTGGCTTTTTTTACTTACCATGATGTTTTTGAGGTTCATCCATGTTATAGAATTTATCAGTACTCTAGTCTTTTTATTGCAAAATAATATTCCACTGTATGAGTAAACCACCTTTTGTTTATCCATTTATCAGTTGAAAGACACCTGAGTTGTTTCCATTCTTTAGCTATCTATATATATAAAAAAGAGGAAATATGCAAATTAGGCAGGAACACGATTACGGGTCAGTACCGATAGAAGGAGGTTGCATACGCAGGTGAGGCCCAGAGCAGAGATGGAGACAGAGACAGGGGGTCAGCAAGCCGCCACGCCCCGGCTCGGGCTGGCCGCCCCAGAGGCAGAGCAGACATGGACAGGGATGGGGGGCCGGCCCACAGCCTCTGCGGATGAGCGCAGGCCCAGAGAGGAGACGGTGGGCCTGCCTCCCATGAAAGCAGCTTGGCTCCCTCCTGCCTCCCGTGGAATTGGGGCGGGTCCCTCCAGCCTCCTGCGGAATCCACGAGGGTCCCTCTCGGCTCCCGTGGAAGTGGTACAGCTCCCTCCCAGCTCCCATGGGAGCTGGCGGCTCGCTTCCACCTCCCACAAAGCCGCATGGCTCCCGTGGAAGCAGCGCAGCTCCCAGTGGCACCCTGCAGTTCCCGCCTGCTCCTGAGGACGCGGCGGGAGGCCTATTGCGCGCAATATCTCGCGATGGGCTACTAGTCATAAATAATGTTGCTAAAAACATTTGTGTACAAGTTTTGTATGGACATATTTCATTTCTTTTGCCTATACACCTAGGAGTGGAATTGCTGGGCCATATGGTAACTATGTTTAGCATTTTGAGAAAGTGCCAAATTGTATTCCAAAGTGGCTGTACCATTTTGCATTCCCACCAGCAGTATATGAGAGTTTCCATTTTTTCCACATCTTTGCCAACATCCTATATAATAAAAGCCCAGTGACTGAAACGGCGGAACAACCAGAATGACCAGAGACCAGAAGGGCCGCAGTCCCTTGCCCCAGCTGGCTCCGCCCCCAGCAAGAACCTACCCACCCTAATCAGGGGCATGGCTGGCCTGTAAACACCCGCCCCCCCCCCCCCCCCCGCCCCTTGTCCTGGTTGGCCCCACCCCCCAGTGGGGACCTCCATCCTGCTTGGGGGCATGGCCGGCCTGCAAACCCCTCGTGGCTCCTCGTCCCTACTGTCCCACTCCCCAGCGGGGACCCCCACTCCGATAGGGGTAGTGGCTAGCCTGCAAATCCCCAGCGGCTCTCGCCCCTGCTGGCCCCACCCCCCAGTGAGGACCCCCACTCCAATCTAGGGCCCCCATCAGGGCAGGCCAGCTGGCCCCCACCTGTGCACTGGACCTCTATCCTATATAATAAAAGGGTAATATTCAAATTGACCTAACAGCAGCACGACCAGAATGCCTGCTCAACCAGTCACTATGAGGCACACTGACCACCTCTTGGTCTTTTACCCTGGCCGGCAGGCTCCGATCACCTGATGGCAAACAGGGAACTGGGGGTGGGTGGCAGCGGGGGGCAGGGCCAGTTTTGGGCAACCGGAGAAGATGGCCCTGATCGCAGGCCAGACCTAGGGACTGTACCCATGCACAAATTTTGTACGCTGGGCCTCTAGTCTATTATAGACTTTTTTTAAAAATTACAATCACCTTAGTTGATGTGAAGTGTAACAGCATGTAGTTTTTATTTGCATGTTCATGATACTAATAATGTTGAGCATTTTTTTTCAAGTGTTATTGGCCATTGTATATCTTCTTTAGAGAAATTTCCATTTAAGTCCTTTGTCCATTTTTAATCAGCTTATTTGGGGGGTTTTGTTGTTGTTATCGTTGAGTTGTAAGAGTTCTTTATATATTCTGGATACAAGACACTTATATGAATTGCAAATATTTCCTCCCATTGTATAAGTTGTCTTTTCACTGTCTTTATCGTGTTCTTTGAAGCTCAGTTTTTAATTTTGATGATGTTAAAAGATTTTTAAATTCTTCTTGCTATGCATAGTATAGGGGAGGTAAAAATAAGGTGAGGGCATATTTGTACATTCATGTTCACAATAGCCAAAGTGTCCATTGTCTAATGAATGGATAAATAAAATGAGGTATGTACATTCACTAGAATATTACCCAGCCTTCAAAAGGAGGGAGATTCTGACACATGCTACAGCATGGATGGATCTGAGGACACTACCCTAGGTGAGATGAGGCAGCCACAAAAAGACAAATGCTGTATGATTCCACTTATATAAAGTACCTACAGTAGAGACAGAAAGAAGAATGGTGATTACCAGGAGCTGGGTGAGGGAGATGGGGAGTTATTGCTTAATAGGGACAGAGTTTCTGTTCTGGAAGATGCACAGAGTTCTGGAGACAGATGGTGGTGATGGGGGCACAACAATGTCAATGTACTTAATGCTACTGAACTGCACACTTTACAATAGCTTTTATTTGAAAATACTGTTTTAAATCCTGACTTTAAAATAGTTAAGCTAGTTAACTATAAAAAAAGAACAAGATGAGAGCAGCAGTTAGTTCCCTGTTTTGGGGCTTCAGGTTCTTCACTTTGCTCTTTCCTGCCAACTTCTACACCAAAAGGTAAAATGGACCAAAAACACGAAAAGTGAAAATGTTGAACAATCCAAGAACAAGCAGCCTTCTGAGTTAAATGAGTCAGCAAATTTGAAAATAAATTCCTTTTGTTGATCCCCATATTTGAAGAGGATCTGGACTATGTGAGGACCATGCTGAATTCTAGGGGTTCAAAGAAGGAGCCTCTACCCTAGAGGAGTTTTCAGGTTAGGAAAGTATTTTCAATCCCATCAATGAGGAATCTGTAAAGATTGGATTGATCAACACTGCACTCAGAGTCTGACGATACCCAGGGAAGGTCGGGCTTCTCCCCTCCCCGGACACAATCACACATCTTTTCAACACTAGGAAAAGCCGAAATCTCTTATTCACCCGTTAAATATAAAAGAATATGGTTGTGTGATTTGGGATCCAGAGAGTCATTTTTCTGAATGAATTCATGCACATGCCTGTTCACAACGCTCTCATTTTTCCTGACTGCATGGGAGATCGCTGCGGGTGAACAGCCTGCAAGTACAGTCACTGTGCACTCGTCAGCAGCAGAGCTGGCCTGCTGAGAACTACGAGGAAATGCCACATGTGACGAAAGTCTGAGTTACCTACCAAATCGAACCTTCGAAAATTACAGACAGACTTTACTGAGACAAGACTATACCAGAATAAGAAAAAGTTCTAGAAGAGGGATTACTTAGAATAATCTATGCCACAGAGAACTTTTATAAAACAACAGAAACATCTTTTGGACACTCACACGAGTTCACTTAATAATTCAGTAAATATTTATTAAGTATCTATATGCCAGGCTTCGTGCTAGGTTCTAGCGGTAAAATAATGAGGTCCAAACCTCCATGACCTTCCCCAGGATGTTGGTGTCTCTCATGGGAGACAATGAGCAGCATGCTCAAAACACGCTGTGGTAGAAGATGCATAAGGTGCCATGGAGGCAACAGGACTATGGAATGGCAGGGAGAAATCAAAGAAGGCTTGCAGGAGGAGTGGAGACTGGGGGTGCATAGAAGTAACCAGCCGAAGAAAGTACAGAGAGAGCCAGTGTTCCTGAGAGAAAGAACCGCTTTTACAAAGGGATGGCTGCCTGCATAAGTAAGACATTGGGCTCTGGAGTCAGGAAGATCCAGGATAGAGTCTACTCCACTTGTTAGATAAGTGACTCTGCAAGTTAATTCCTCTTTTCCAGTCTCAATTTTCTTATTTGTAAAATGGGGATAGCAATGGTACCTCCTCATAAGGTATTAAATGAGATAAGCACATTAGAGGAGCTTAAGAAACATAGCAATTACCATCGAGATGATTTTTTATCAGAAAGGAACAAAATAAGAAAATAATTGAGAAAAGCTTTTGATCCTTGCAGTTTGCTTTTACCTTGGTCTCATCCCTCAGCCCAACCACGAAGTATTCATGTCTAACAGATGATAAGGTCTGAGACACTTAAATTGTTGATGTAGCCTCTTCTATATGAGCACATATGTCATCAGCTATGGTTAGATTCAGCTGTGAGTGACAGAGGCCCAAAATAATGATTTAAACAAAATAAAAATGCATTTCTTTTGTATGTGGAAGTCCAGATGCAGGCAGCACAGGGCCATGTGTGATAGTTCTGGCCAATAAAGTCCTCACGGAACCAAAAGCTTCTACATCACTGTCCTACATCCCCTGAGCATGGGCCTTGTCCTCAGGACCAATGTGGTGGTGAGAGCTCTGGTCAGCATAGCTGTGCTCCAGGCAGAAGGTGGGAGGAGAAATAAACAAGAAAGGGCAAAGGGCACCAGTTTTTGTCCAAAGGACCCTGGAAGCTACCAAACAACATTCTACCAGCAAAAACTAATCACCTGGCCTCCTCTGGTTGCATGGGAGGCTGGGAAACGTAGTCTTTATTCTGGATGGCTGTGTACACAACTAAACTGTGGGTTCCGAAAAAAAGAGAATAAACATCACTGCCACAACATTCAATATGCTATTCAAAATATAATAAATGGGTATTTCAAAAGGGGAGCACACTGACGTCATCACTCAGTGCTAAGTGTGAGACGCTTGCAGAACTCTAGCTGCAAAGGTTGACAAGAAGATCTGGAGAACCAAGTGAGCCACAAAGTGATAAAAAAGCCGTGATTAATGGCGTGGAGATAACTAGCTTATCAACAGCTCTTTTCATCTCCTTTATGGACAAGAATATGAAAGAAAGTTAATTGATGCTTTTAGAAAGTAATACAACGGTAAATAAAGATGGGTATATATTCTCTTTGAAACAGTAAACCCATTTCTTGCATTTTCTACAACAATGAAACAAATACGTTTTGGAGAATATTCAGTGAGAAAAATTAACAGATACTGAACTGTATAGTAGAACTAAATCACTATACAAAATTCTGTATTTTATATAGCCATTAAAGTGAATACCACGCACAAGCAAAAACTGAATCCTATGAAGTGAGCAGAAATTTTTAATGATTATAATCAGATGTACATTAAGTATACATAAATGAGGACATAAATTTAAGTTTAAAAAATTGACCAACTTACTAGGGGCTCTAATCCATAGCCCAAAGTTAGGTGGGCTTTATATAAACTCACAGAGATTTAAAAATATAAATAATTCTGTGGCTTGGAGAATAAAAATGACAAGCTTAGCTAAAATGATATATCATGTATGACTTTAACCAGAACTGTAATCAGCTACACAACTGGCTATGGAGACCATTAAGCAAAAGAGTAACTATAATAGTTAAAGAAAAAACAGGGGAAAGAAGTAAGCAAACTGAATGATCAAAATTAAATAATCAGCTATAGAATAATAATAAAAATAACTAAAACTGCAATCTCTTAGAAAAGGTTTGCCTCTTTTGAGAAACTTGTGTGCGCTCTCCTTTCCAAAAGTGTGAGTGATATACCTTGTCATTTTTCCTTTTTGCCATGGCTGCCAGGAAGCTCCGTGTAAAATCAATCAAAAGGCCTATTTTAATACTTACAGATTGCAGTATTTTGGCTTTCTCTTCTTTTACTTGGTTCTGATTTTCAATTTCTAGATCTACTCTACCAGCTTAATTATTAACATCTGTTGAAAATCACTTCAAATATTTATAGGGAGGAACGCAGTAAGTCAAATAAATTTCCCAGAATCTTCTATATTCTACCAAGAACAGCACAGAGTTCTAGCTCCTCCTAATGAGCTCGTCAGAACTATCCACTGCTCAAAGCTCTTATGGGCTGTACTTCTTTTACTGGGGTTAGTTTGGTATTCAAAGGCCACAATACAAATTTTATTCATTATAGAACAGATACTGCTTGACTCTGCCATCCCAGCCGACACCTTCATGATCTTCTCAAGGAGAAATTTCACCTTAAAATGCAAACACCATGCTTTATCCTGATACAGAGCCTGTGGTTAAATAAACTCACAGGGATCTAAAAAATACAAGTAAAATATTCATGTTTTCTCATAAAAAGTACATTCTATTGTAATTCCCCATCACAGATCTCTCAAACCATCTAATGTATGCCCTTTAAAACACTGAGCTAGCTACCTTTATAAAGACTATCGACTTTTATCCTGCATAAATTATTTCACAAGACAGAGTGCAAAGGGAAAAATACTAGGAGGTTCTATAGCTTTCTCTGCTTTTATTTAAAGGAAAAATTATTCCCTTCTCTCCACAGGGACATCCTGGTTTTCCTTTTCTCTACATGCCATTGTTGCATGTTTTGAAAATCATATAAGATACAATGCCAAATCCAGCAAAACACAAGAAGGTTCTTATGAAAATTAATTCCTTCAGCACACAGGGAAGATTTCTGATACATCCTTCATTTATTAATTCAGTAAGTATTCATCAAGCAACTACTATGTACCAGGTACTAGGCGAGGCCTACACCCTGTCTGCCCTTTTCCTATACAACCTGACTTTGGGCAACACAAAGGCTTTATTCAGAGTTGATTTTCCGCTTGCACGCTGCAGTATGATTATACCAGTTCCTTGTGTTTTTAAGTTTTCTTGTACTTCAAGCCTCTTCAGTGTCCCCCTGCCAACTGACTTCTCCGGCACCCAGACCTCCTCCTTGAACTCATGCTGGCTCAGCAGAAACTCCAGGGCTCTGCCCAGTACCATGGCCCAGGCAGTTACGGGGGAGCAACTTGTTTTGTACCAGTTGACAAATATTTTTAACAACATCCCTGGTTTTGCTGCTCCTTATTTCAGTTTTGGCCCACAGATCCAACACTACAGCCTCATTCACCACCTCGCCCAATTCTTCCCATCCTTTTCTTCTTCTTTTTAAAATATTTATTGAATTTTAGAGAGTGAGAGAGGAGAGGTAGAGGGAGAGGGAGAGGGGGAAGGGAGAGGGATAGGGGGAAGGGGAGGGGAAGGGGAGAGGGGAAAGAGAGAGGAAGAGGAGGAGGAGGAGGAGGAGGAGGAGGAGGAGGAGGAAGAGGAGGAGGAGAGAAACATCAATCATCTGCCTCTTGCATGCACCCAACCAGGGATCAAGCCGGAAACTGGAGGAATGTGTCCTGACCAAGAATCAAGCTGGCAACCTTTCTGTGCACAGGATAACACCCAGTCAACTGAGCCACACCGGCCAGGGCGCCTTCTTCTCATGCCAATGCTTCCACTCTCCTGGGCATAGCAAGCTCTGCTGAAGACCAAAGACTTTCCCTCTTCACAAGTCAGGGCCTCAGTTTCTCCATTTTACTGTAATTGAGTAAGAACTGCTGGGCTTTCACCCCTTCCCCCAAGGACACTTGGAAGTGTCCACTTTGTCAGTGACAACAGCTGGCTCTCTCTTATTATTTGGACAAATTTGGAATCACCACAGGGACTCTGCTTGAACCATAAATGTGCCACAAAGGAAAAGTAACTGTGGGTGACTAGACAATCCACACCAGGGTTTGGAAAGGATTAATACCAGCGACCAGAACTTTGCTTGGGTAGAATCCCAAACTAAGGCCCTGGAGGGCGAGAGTGACAGATGGCAAATCTGAGGAATGAGTCCAGCAGTGATTATGCAAAGCACCGGCGTTCATGCTTTGATGCTAACGCACTCAGTTCTCCAACTCCTGGCACATTAAATACAGTGTAGTTTAATGACAGCAACTGGATTGAAAAGTAATTGAGAGCTGAAAAGAAAGACTCTGTCTCATTATTATAATCCTCTACCAAAAATGTTTATTGTGTAAAAAGTCTTATTCTCTTTGCACCTGTTTAAAGAAATAGCCATTAAAGGTTTAAGGGTATAACAGTGTTTTTAAGCCATAGATGTTAATAAACCTATAAAAATTAATTCATCTGCATAAAAAAACACACCTTAGTTTGATCAGGGACCCAGGATGACTGAACTCCATTTCAGGTAAATAAAATGTGAAAGTAATAAATTCAACCATGAGCCTATTTGTTCGCTTGGTTTCTTTCTAGTTCTTTCCTTTTCCCCCTGCTACTCTTTTACATTTCCATCCCTTCCCTGATATCGGGCAGCCCACCAGGCCTTGTCAGCTTCTTATAAAGGGCAGGGTGTATAGAGGAAGGGAGGACAAAATCCTTCAACATTGCTTCTCTTCCACCCAAAGCCTGACCAGCCCATGGAGATACCCTGGGGGTGATGGTGGGGTTGATGACAGCAACTTCCATTATGTCCCCACTCTGTTCCAGACATGTTAACATAGATTCCCTTTCGTTCTCACAAGAACCCAATCAAAACAAGACTTGAAAGTCATTTTGGATTGCAATGAACAGAAAACATGGCCTGCAGTAGCTTACATAACAGGGGTCTATATCCCTTGTGTAATAAGAACTCTGGATATAGACAGTTCCATGGATGCCCAGGGGCTCACTGATAGTGGCATCTCCCTGATTCTCCTGCTTTCCCCTCGTAGCCATGACATGGCTGCTGTGGTTCCAAGCCATTGCATCCTAGCACAGCTGCATTCAAAGCAGGAGGAGAGAAGCAACAGGGGCAGAGGTTCTCCTACACCCCCACCCCACCCCCCACCCCCCACCCTCCCACCCAGGAGGAAAACCTGCCAGCCAACTTCCAAGCATCCCACTGCGGCCCAGAAGGCACTCGCATGCCTTCCCCTAAGGCCAGGGGGAAAGACCCTTCCTTGCTGCGTTTAGGGAGCTCTGCTGGTTTTGTTACCAAGGAAGGAAAGAGAAATTAATGGCTTTGGGGCAAACACCAAGTAGTGCGACATAGACATAGCGATATCATCTCTAACCTGCAGATGAGAAGCCCAGACCTCAGCGAGGCGATGTACCTGCTAAAGGTCACAGCTAGTAAGAGGCAAAGCAGGGACTCAACTCTGGGATCCGACTGCCTTTCATTCCACGGCTGGCCTCTCAGGACTGCAGCAGGCCTCCTACTGGGATCCAATGACTCCCATCTGCAATCCCCAGACCCCCTTTATCTTTCATTATATATATTTTTTCCTGAGATAACCATACTAAGTCTATGAATCCAACTGAGGAAATACTCCAATTTCACCCAGGAGTGTTCAGGTCAGGCCCTTCCTGCCCATTTACAGGAAGTAAGTCCAAGCTGGTCAGGTGAGGCGCACCCCCAGGCACAGACGTTTCTGCTCTGTGGGAAAGTCACTCCCTCCTTACCCTGGATGGGGAGCTGGAAACTCGCCTCCCCAGGCTCACCAGGGAGCAGCCATCCTACTCACAGTGTCGCAGGGACTTGCGGGGCAACTAGCAGGAGGTATGGGTGTGTGTGGGTGTGGGTGGGGGGCAGGGGAACAACGACAAGCAGAGCCAGACAACGATGTCACCTTGAAAAGTAAGAAGGGTGAAAGCCTTTTATAAACTGAAAGTGTCGGGCATTTGCCTCCTCCTCAGTCCCAGGTGAGACTGGGGGCAGCAGAGAAGGTCGCTCCCAGTGCAGACACTTGCTGCCTGCAGATTTCCTGACAATGACAATGGAACTCAGGATGGATACCAACCATCTCACAGCACTTTTTAAAGAATTAAATACATGATATACATTACGGGATGAACAAATGTCTGTTCAGAGCATGCCGGTGTGTCAGCGGGAGGGTGGCAGTAACCCTGGCAGGAGAAAAGCAAGACCCACTGGCTGCCCTGTAACAACCAGGGTTTTAAAGACACATCACATCGCCTCGTTATCCTCACAGCTCAAATCCTGAAAGCCTGGCGTCCTTCTACCTTCACACTCAACAGTGAACAACGCCCTCAAACAACGAAGACCAAGTATAAAACCGTATATCGCACAACATCTTGTTTTATTTTTATTTTATTCTGTGTATGCCTTGTGTTGTGTATGTTTCTTTGTATGTGTGAAACATTCCAAGAAGCCAAAAGAATGTACATAACATGTATGTACATTTTACATAAAAGAACAATAATGAAATACCCTTGGACTCATCCTAGAGTTTAAGAAAAAGAGTAAAATCAGTATCTTTGAAGCCCCTCGTGTCCTCCTGTGATTCTTGGCCCTTCCCTAGCTCCCATCCAGAGCAGGCAAACATCCACCTCAATTTTGAGTTAATCATTCCTTTGTTTTCCTTTACAGTTTTATTAAATATATAGGCACCCTAAGCAATAAATCATTTAATTTTTCTTTATTAAACTTCATGTGAAGGAAATTACATATTAGATATTCTTCAGCAACTTGCTTTTTCACTCAGTATTTATTTTTTTACTTTTATCCATGTTTGCACAAATAATTATATTTCATTCATTTTTACTCCTACATAATAGTAATTCATTGTGGGAACATACCACAATTTACCTAGCCATTCTCCTGCTTATGACTATTTGTTTTGTTTCTAGTCGAAGACTCCTAACCTCAAAATAGGGTTACACAGACCCTAAACATTTAGGGTAACCATATAATTTATTGTAAAAACTGAGACATGTTTGAGAGTGAAAGGCAATGTTATTAATAATTATACCAGGACAACAGGCATAAACTGGACTGCATAATCATTCCATAAGACCGATTATTATCTCAGGATTTCTACAGTGAAGACTGAGACATTTAAATCCAGTCCTGCTTCACTGATGGTCAGTTCACATTTCACATGCTATTAGCTTCTGCATTTAGAGTATAAACCCGAAGGAAAGCCCAAACAATTAATCATTCCTTTTATTTGGGAAGAAGAAAAGAAAATTCCTTAAGAGGCAAGACGGAGAAAACACATAGCTTCCCAGCCTCTGCTTCTCAGACATTCACGGTTTATTATTTGAAGAAAACTTCAGCTACAATGGCAACGACAGCGAAGATAACATTTTAAAGGCTTTAAGATCCAAATCCTTTTTCTGAACTAGGACAGGGCTCAGGGCTGATTACCTACTGCCTCATTTAGCCTTTGCTACAACCTGGTGTGGCAGGTGTGGCAAATGAGGCTCCGGGAGGTAGAGTGACTTGTCTGAGGTCACAATGCATGTGAGTGGCAGAGGCTCAAACACTGTCTAAATGAGTGACCATGTGATTTACTATACAAATCAGGACATTTCTGGGAGTAAAAAGGGAGTGCTATTAACAACTGCACCAGGAAAGTAGATGTAAATGGGGACACCCCCAGCACACCAGGACATGTGATCTCTCTAGTTCTACCTTTCCCATATACAGTTGTAACCTATCAAGTTCAGAAATAAGTGATTTACGGAACTGACCAGAATTTGGACCCAAATCTCTGGTGTTTACACTCTCTTTGGGTGGAAGTGCACCTCTCTTGCATGATACACACAGTCTCTCACCCTTCCTCTCAGTACATGTGAGAGGCCTGAGAAGCATCCCAGTAGCATTCTTCTATCCAGCAAAGCCGGTCATCATTTGCCTCCCTGAAAGTCATAATTAAATTAGAGCAATATTCCTCCTCCCAATGCACCTCCTGTCTGGAGCTGCAGCGGCAGAATTAATGTCCCGTTCATTAGAGCTATCATCCCTCCTGTGACCACGTTCTCTGACTGCAGCCTTTTTCTGCAGCAGGTTCCTGGAAACCCTCAGCCTCGCGCCTTTCTTTACACACATGTGTGGAATGTGCACCGTGAGGAGGACTGTTTAACGGGATGACTGTCATGGGACATCTGTTGTGTGGAAGACAGATCACACTTGCTTTACTAGACTCCAGAGGTAGAACCAAGACCAATAGACCTAAGTCACAAGGAGAGAAGGGGAGGATAAGATGATGGCTCAGGAATCAAGTATGCTGCATGATCACACCATGATCACACTCAAGTGTGTGAGTTCTCACTCTCTTTCAAACACACATACATACACAAATACACAAAATAACTTTTTAGAAGAAATGTTTTAGGCATAGAAAAATAACTACATAAGTCTCCTCTGGGCCCGAAGCACATGTATGGCTTTTGCTTATAAAAATGTTCACAATCACTCCAAACCAGAAACAATGCAAATGTCCATCAAAAGGAAATGATGAACTGTAGTGTGATCTTACAATAGGAATGCTCCAGTAATAAAAATGCACACAGATCACTGCCACATGCAATAAATTACTCTTACAATCAAAATGTTGAGGGAAACAAAAACATATATATATATATATATATATATATATATATATATATATATACACACACACACACACACACACCCACCCTATGATTACATTTAGGTAAGGTTCAAAAATGGGCAAAAGTAACCTAAATGTTAGAAATCAGGACGGCGGCCGCCATCTTTTGCAGAGGAGGTGAATGAGGTTTGCGTCTGGGATGTTGATAATACTCCATTCTTGACCTGGATGATTGTTACAGAGGTGATAACTGAGATAATTAATCAAATAATACCACTGAAGAGGTGTGTGCACTTTTCTGTACGTTATACTTGGGGGGAAAGTTTACTTTTAAAAAGTCTAGAACTAAAATCTCTTTCAGTCAAGTACTCTGTTACTTGTACCAAAGTTATCTTCACTGTTTATTTGTGTGACTTTGGGCAAGTCACTTAACCTCTCTGTGTCTATTTCTTTATCTGTAATAGCAGCTGATGTGTAGAGTTGATGAGAGAAAGTACGTGATATGAGTTTATGAAACATGCTTAACAAGTGTCACACACAAGTAAGCACTCAAAGCTGTTAGCCATTTGATTTCCTGGGATTCCATTGACTCCTGCCCTCACCATAGTTAGGACCTATATCTCCATTTATTGTATCTTCTGGATTAGGTGAGGGCACACTGAAATAGACAAGTCCATCTACTCTGTTGGGAGGACAATCTGAGCATATGTAACAAGAGCTCAGAAAATGTTTGTACCCAGTATTCCATTCTAGGAGCCTATCCTAAGGAGAGAAGACACACAGAAAAGATTTACATGTTGCAATGCTGTTATGTGCAATTGGATGTTATTCATAGAAGTGAAAAACTGCAAACTATTATAACAGGAAACAGTCAAAACAATAAACAATGCCAATTAGAACTGTTAATGACACAAAAAAGTTAAATATAAAAGCAAGAGGCTTATTTATACCCATTAAAAAATGACAAATACACACAGAAAAGATTAGAAGAAATTATACCAGAATTTAAGCTATTTGTTCCTACATGACAGTACATAGGAACTTTACAGGACTTTACATTTTTCTTCCTTAAACTTGTCTGTATTTTTCAATATTCTTCTGTGAGCATATATTACCTTTTATAATAGGAAAAAGAAATGTTAAACAAAGAATTGTACCACCTTCTCCGAAGGCCTCTGTCTCTGTTGTCAAGGTGACAGCCAGCTGCAATCCATCATATTTTAGGAAGGACACTACACAGTGAAAGTGTCTGAAGGAAGGTGACTGGCAGGGTGGCAAGGACTTCAAAAACAAGCCCCCTGAGGAATGGCTGAGGGAATGGGACGTGCACCTTGAGAAGGACAATTTAACCACTTGTCTTGGAACATCCGTTGTGCAGAAGACAGATTGCACTTGCTCTACTAGGCTCCAGAGGTCAGAACCAAGACCAGCAGATCAAAGTCACAAGGAGAGAAGGGGAGGAGGAAGATTATAGCTGGGGAAGCAAGCATGCTGTATGAGCACACTATAAGCCTCAGGTTTCCTTCCTATCTAACGGTAAGGAGCTCCCCTGGGGATGTCCAGTGGATTATCTTGTGAGCACTGGGCAACCATGCAGCACCATCCTGTGGCCATCCTCTATAAGCTTCTCATACCAGCCTACTCTGTGGAGAACCATGAGTTAGGATCTCTGAAATTTATAACCAAACTAGAGGCCCAGTACACGAATTTGTGCACAGGTGAGGTCTGGCCAGCCTGCCCTGATGGGGGCCAATCAATCGGGGCTGGGCTGGCCAGGGGGGAGGGTCCTCAGGAGGTTGGCCGGCCGGCCGGCCCCGCCGCTGATCGGGCCTGTTGGCTGGCCCCAGTGAGTGTTATAGCAACTGGTCATTCTGGTCATTCCATCACTTGGCTATTATATATATAGATTCCAGCCAGGGTGTAAGCACTTGACTCTCCTTTTAATCCTTATCCCTTGCCTTGTAGCAAGTTCTTCAAATTTTATCCAAATTAGGCCACTTCTTTCCATTTTTTCCACTTGTCCACTTTAGTCTAAGCTGTCATCACCCTCTCTTCCCTGGACCACTACAATGACTTCCTAACTGGTTTCTCTCTTCTACTGTTGCCACCCCTATCCCCAGTCTATTAGCTACATAGGAGATCAAGTAATGGTTTTCTTAAGCTAAAGTAAAAAATCATTAATACGACTACAAGATTCAAAGTGGAGACTCCTTAACAGGGCTCTTCCCCATTGCTCCCTGGCCACCATTTAGGTTCCTTATTTGAGCCCAACTCTTTCCACCTCAGGGCACTTGCACATGCTGACACACTCTCCATCTCCCACTGTCTTGACCCTTCTACAACTCAAATCTCAGATGTCATTCCCTAATTTTAATTCTGTGATGGCATCTCAACACCCTAAAGATCCTTTATATAAGTAGCTTATGTGATTTTTTGTGACCCACAACTGTTCCGTTTGCACCCACTGCCTCCAGTCTCTCAACTAAGCAGAATATGCCACCCTCACCAATCCCTCAGATGCACCAGCATTCTCCTCACCCATCAGTTTTTATGCATGTTCTTTCCTGCGCCTGGAAAAATCTTCTTGTGGCTACATTTCATCACCTTCATGGCTCTCCCTGTGGACAAAAAAGGGGCCACATACTAAACCTGTAAAACTCAGGGGAGACCTACATGGCTGCCTCAGAGACTGATAACCACATAGGATGGTCTGAAATCAAAACTTCCTAACTAAAAGAGAGTCATGGCATGTCCGAGGCCTGTAGCTTCCCTGACAAAGGTCAACCTTTACCTTAACTGATGCTTTTGATTGTTTTTTGCATCTATGATAACATACCTTCAGAATGTCAGAGTAATTCCCTTTTCCAGACTCAAGTACCAGCACCAGGCCAGAGACCACAGAACCCATCATTGTTATCTTGTTCCCCGAATACCATCTCTGTGGGCTGTAAATGTTAACTATCCTGTACACACCAATGTAAAAGAAGCACGTGTCTATGTGTTTTATTTTTAAAAATATTTCTTTTTATTGATTTCAGAGAGGAAAGAAAAGAGAGAGAGAGAGAGAGAGAGAGAGAGAGAGAGAGAGAGAGAGAAACATCAATGATGAGGATCATTGATCAGCTACTTCCTACATGCTACGCCCTGGGGATCGAGCCTGCAACCAGGGCATGTGCCCTGACTGGGAATTGAACCATGACCTCCTGGTTCACAGGTTGATGCTTAACCACTGAGCCATGCCAGCCAGACTATGTGTTTTACTTTTTACCAAGCCCAGATATTTCCCTGCTTTCCTTTCTCCTACCCGCTTAATCTACCACCATGTCTCTTCCTTTGATACTAATGTACAAAATAAGCTGCAATACTGCCACTCCCCAGAGCATTTTCTCAATTTATTGAGATTTTGCTTTCTGGTAATTATTGTCAGTTTGGCTCAAATAAACTCATAAAACTTCTCTACAGGGTTGAATGTTTCTTACATCGACACCCTGAATGCTACCTCCTCAGGAAGGCATCCCTTACCTCTAAATATTTGAGCTAGGAACCTCCCCATGTGTGCCTATAGCACCTATAATTATTCCATTATAGCATTTATTATATTCAATTGCATTTCCTGCTATTTTGGTAAACTATATAGAGGCAGAGATTGCATCAATATTGCTCATAACTATTGAAGAAATGACTTCATTTAAAATATATGACTCCCGCCCCCCAAAAAAGAAGCAAATAAAGATTTAAAAATGTTGAAAAATAATAGACCCCAATGGGAAATAGTCTAATAAATAATATTTTCTTCCTATAATAATGAAGCAAATCTAGACTTCAATCAATTCCCTGTCCCAAGCAAAGGGTCATGTATTGCCACTTACATTTTCACTAGTAGGCACAGTAATTATTCTTCCCTCGCATTTGAATGCCCTGGGGCAATTATCAGTATTCACACAAAAGGATCAATAGGTACTAAATAGATTATAAAGATGTGTAACATTGAATTCATAAAATGCAGTACATAAAAGAAAAGTAAATCAAGGAAACACCAGAGGACGTGAGACTAATGAGTAAAAAAATAAATCTTCCATAGTCTGCTTCCCTAGAGGCATAACAGCGCCTATCCTATCTAATAAAGAGGGAATATGTTAATTTACCATCACGCTCTCACAAGATGGCGGCACCCACAGCCAATAAAGAGGGAATATGCTAAAAGACTGCCATGTCCTCACAAGATGGTGGCACCCAGTCCCCTCAGCCTCGCCTCATTAAAAAAGAACTCTATAGTGAAGGAAGTAGTGTTTCCATTTTAAAATAAGAAGTCTGGAAAGTTAAATATGGTATATCCATATGATGGAATGCTATATAACTGTAATAAAACCAGTGGGGTAGATCAGATGGTGCTAACTTTTAACAAGGATGATTGCTGAATAAAAAAAGCAAGAAGTGGGATACTCTTTAAAGTATCTCATTTACTAATATATTAAAAAATAAGAAGAAAATGATGAAAAAGATACATAAGTGAATTTGCAATGATATTCTTGGGAAGGGCAGTCAAAATCTGATGGTCTGAGATGGAAAAGAAACACATTTGTATCATAAAATGCTTTACCATTTTCCTGTTATTTTCGTAGTATGAAAGCTTACTAAAGGAGCTTAGCATTAATTATTACTTATTGGCCCACGCCAACCTGTGTCTGGCACATAATTGCAATAACAGTATTTATTGCATAGATGTAAGTAAATAATGCTATTAACTACCATTTATTAAAACACATTTATCTTTTCGATTCACTATATCAGGTTCCATTGCAATAATACAGGCAAAAACACTCTGCAGTGAGCCAGTCCCTATATGTGTTTAAAGAAACAAAAGTCCAACAATTCTGAAAAATAGCCTGTAACTCAAACTTTTCCTTCATGCTTCTTTCTCTTGTTTCTTAAGGTTTGAGTTGGTCAATAATTTAACCAGACACTGGTTTGAAGAAGGCAAATCTGTAAACAAACATCACCACTTGATGGGCCCTACCAATTAATTTTCTACATATAATTTGAAAAGAGTTGGTGCAGATTCATTTGAAAAAACCTGCATCATTGCCAACAGTAATCATGAAGATGTTCTACAGAGTGAAAGTAACCTTTATGCATCTTGAAGGCCATCGGCTTTACATTCAGCTCTCAGGAATTCCTGACATGACCAGCTGCTATCTCCCAGTGAGTGATGGTGAGCTAAGGAATTAGAAACTGACAGTTCTGTTTCCTTAGTGCTGATAAAGGGGAAACAAATTATGTATTTGCACTGAGTGTGCAATACATTGTTTTAAGTTGTTTTGTTGGAGCTTTTCTCCCTTTAAGTAGCAACGAGGGGGAAAAAAGACATCTGGTAACTTTTTCAGGGAAAATTTTAACAGATTTGTGGGTATAACTCTACTCTGTTTTGTAAATAAACCCCAGGCAATGGCATAGATTAAAATTCTTTTTTTTTAATGGTTTCACCAAGAGCAATGTACTAGAAACGAAAGTCCTAATATCCTAATAATCATAAGAGCCACCATGTATGGAACACTCCTTATAGGCTGGCATAGTGCAAAGCGCTTTACAGGCAAGTAACAGTTTAATGCTCACAACTCTATGGGGGTGTCATTATTATTCCGATTTTGCACATGAATAAACTGAAGCTCACTGAGATGTACTTGGTCTGCTCAAGTCATACAGCTAGTGAGTGGAAGAACTGAGATTCACACCGACTTTTGAGGAACTCCAGATCATCCTGGAACACGGATTTCCATCTGTGCTCAACAGGTGTATAGAGAGAGAACAGTAAGAATTAGAGGGACAAGGATTAACCTTCTCTGACTTTGGCACCTTTAAGCAGAGCATGTCAGGTGTGGTAGACAAACAACAGCTCTGGCACTCAGAAGCCTAGGATTGTTCCGGTCCTGCCATGAGCAAACCCGTTTGCATCACTTAATCTGTCCAAGCCTTGTTCTCTGTGGCCAGCAGATGAGGTGCTGGACTAGAATAGCCCTCAGCTCTAAAACGACATCTACGAGGAAGGGCTGTGTAGAAGCAATTTTGCTGGGATGCTAAAGTACAAAAAGGTTGAACCTAAGCCATCGAGCATACATTTGAGCACATCATGTCCACTTTACAGAGAAAAACCCTGACAGAGTATTAATCAGCAGCCAGCTTCCAATTTAATTGCAACAATGACCTCCAGTGGCCGTTGTAAATCCAGTGGTCAATTTCTGGTCATCTTAACGGACCTATCAGCAGCATTTGACCGAGTTAACAGACTCTCCTTCCTCTTTGAAACCTTTTCTTCACTGGACTTCCAAGATCCTACTCTCCACTGGGTTCTCCGCTACCTCACTGGAGGCTCCATCACCTCCTCTCACAGCTCATGCAACGCCTCAGCACCTCTATGTCCACTAATCCTCTTGGCACTCTCCTCCAACTTCATGGATTTAAATGCAGTCCACATGCTGATGACTTCAAGTGTGTAGCCCTATACCAGAAGTCCAGATGTTTACATTCAGCTGTCTACTCAGCGGCTCTGCTAGTATGTCTAATGGGTATCTCATGCCCCAAAATGAGTTCCTATGTTCCCCCAACTCTGCCCTTAGTGAAGGGCCATTGCAGTAAATGGGCACACCACCCTTCTATATGCTCAGGCCAGGGGGTTAATGCCAAAGTCCTTACAACTCACAAATCCTCCCAGGATCTTACCCCCACTCACCCCCAATTCTCTCTCTGATCTCATCTCCAGTTACTCTTCCTCACTGCCACCCATCTCCAGCTACTCCAGCTAGCCTTAGCTAGCTCACTTACTATTCCCAATACTTGGACAACGTTCCCCAGACCCTGGGTATTCACAAGGCTGACTCCCTCACCTTTCTTGGGTACTTGTTCAAATATCACCTTTCCCTGATCATTCCTCAGAGCACTCTATTTCCTTCTCTCCTGCTTCTATCCTATGTAATAAAACCCTAATATGCAAAACAACCGAACAGCGGAACAACCGGTCGCTATGAAGGTGCACTGACCACCAGAGGGCAGACGTTCAATGCAGGAGCTGCCCCCTGGTGGTCAGTGCACTCCCACAGGGGGAGTGCCACTCAGCCAGAAGCTGGGCTCATGGCTGGCGAGCACAGTGGCAGTGGCAGGAGCCTCTCCTGCCTCTGCTGCAGGAGGACGGTAAGGAGCGAGGGGTCCTGGACTGCAAGAGCCCCGGACTGAGAGAGGGATGTCTGACTTCCAGCTTAGGCCTGATCCCTGGGGGGAACAGGACTAAGCCATCAGTTGGACATCCCCTGAGGGGTCCCGGACTGCGAGAGGGCGCAGGCTGGGCTGAGAGACTTCCCCACCCCTCAGTGCATGAATGTCATGCACCGGGCCTCTCTGCTTTCTTCATAAAATTTCACCATCTGGACAAATACATGCCAAAAAAAAAAGAAAGAAAAGAAAGAAAGAAAGAAAGGAAGGAAGGAAGGAAGGAAGGAAGGAAGGAAGGAAGGAAGGAAGGAAGGAAGGAAGGAAAAAGGAAAAAAGAAACTAGACCACTTTCTTACCCTATATATAAGAATACACTCAAAATGGATTAAAGACAAATATAAGACTTGAAACCATAAAACTCCTAGAAGAAAACATAGGCAATAAAATCTCTGATAATATCTCATAGCAATTTTTTTTCTGATGTATCTCCTCAGCAAGAGAAACAAAAGAAAAAAATACACAAATGGCCAACAGACATATGAAAAGATGCTCAACATCATTAATCATCAGAGGAATGCAAATTAAAACCACAATGAAGTATCACCTCATACTTGTCGAATGCTGTCATCAATAAATCCACAAATAATGAGTGCTGGTGAGGATGTGGAGGAGTGGGAACCCTCATCCACTGTTGGTGGGAATGCAGACTGGTGCAGTCACTGTGGAAAACAGTATGGAGGGTCCTCGAAAATTAAAAATGAAACTGCCTTATGAACTAGCAATCCAAATTCTGGGTATATATCCAGGGAACCCAGATCACAAATTTGAAAGGATATATGCACCCTCTAGAGTCCACTGAATTGTTATTTACAATAGCCAAGATACAGAATCAACCTAAGTGCCCATCAACAGACAAGTGGATAAAAAAGCTGTAATACATATACACTGAGTGGCCAGATTATTATGACCACCCCATCAGTACATCGTTGGCCACCTTTTGCCTTCAATACTGTGGCGATTCTTCTTGGCATTGACTCCATGAGATGTTGAAAGGTGATGCGAAGAATCTGACACCATGCCTGATGAATAGCACTGTCCAGTTCTGTGAGATTTAATGGTTGTGGAACCAGCTGCCTGATGGCTCTTTTAACTTCGTCCCACAAATGCTCAATTAGATTGAGATCTGGTGATTGTGGGGGCCACCTAAGCAAGGTAAAGTCTCCCTCATGTTCTTGAAACCACTCCTGCACAATACGAGCACCGTGGAATGGCTCATTGTCTTGTTGGAAGAAGCCATCTCCATTGGGATACTCCTTCAACATGATAGGATGAACTTGATCAGCAACCATACTTAAGTATGTTGTGTTATTCAGATGTTATTCCACATGAATTAAAGGGCCCAAATCATGACAGGAAAACATGCCCCAAACCATAACACTGCCCCCACCAGCTTGAAGGGTTGTACTCATGCATGTGGGTACATGCTTTCATGCTGTTTCCGCCAAATTCTCACTCTGCCATCTGCATGATGCAACTGGAAACGTGATTCATCGGACCACATGACTTTTTTCCAATGCTTGACTGTCCAATCTTTGTGTTCCTGTGCGAATTGGAGACGTTTTATCTTGGTAACTGGAGACAGCAAAGGTGTTCAAAGAGGCCTTTGGCTTCCATATCCCATATGATGCAGTGTACAGCTAATTTGCCTACAAACGTAAGGTGGTCATAATAAACTGGCCACTCAGTGTATATAACGGAATATTATTTGGTCATAAGAAAAGAATGAAATCTTACTATTGAGACAATATGTATGGACCTAGAGGGTAAATGCTAAGTGAAATAAGTCAATCAGAGAAAGACAAATACCATATGATTTCACTTAGATGTGGAATCTAAAGGATAAAATAAATAAGCAAACAAAATTCAAAAACACTCATAGACACAGTGAATAGACTGATGATGGCTGCCAAAGGGGAGAAGGTTGGGGGACTGGGTGAAAAGGTGAAGGGACTAAGCAGTACAAATTGGTAGTTACAAAATAGTCACGGGGATGTAAAGTACAGCATGGGGAATATATCTATATATATAAAAGCCTAAGTGACTGTCCAACCATTCGACTGTCCGACTGGTAGCTATGATGCGCACTGACCACCAGGGGGCAGATGCTCATGCAGGAGCTGCTGAGTGACAGCAACTTTGCAGAGTGCCCTCTCGGCACCCCAGGACCCCTCGGGGGATGCTGGACTGTCAGTTTGGGCCCGATCCCTGCAGGCCAAGCCGAGGGACCCCACCTGCCTGAGGGACCCTGCTCACTCCACAGATGCCCCTTGAGCCACGGTGCCACCCCAGTTGCAGCCAGCTGGGGAGGGAACACAGTGGGTTGGTCCAGCCCGTCTCACCCAGTTCCACCCTGCTGGCCACCTTCTAATTAATTTCTGTTCAATATGCACGAATCCGTGCACCAGGCCTCTAGTTCAATAATATTATCATAAGTATGTATGGTGGCAGTGGGTGCTGGAAATATCATGGGAACACTTTGCAAAGTATATGATTATTTAACCAATTTACTGTACACCTGAAACTAATCTTACATAATAAAAGGCTAATATGCAAATTGTCACCTCGACCAGGAGTTCACCAGGAGGCACAGCTGGCCGGCCAACTGCCCGTGGCCCCTCCCCCTGGCTGGCCCCACCCTTGTTCAGCCCACACACCCCGATTGGGGGTGGGGCCGGCTGGCCAACCTCCTGCATCCCCTCCCCCGAGCCGGCCCGGCCCGATAGGCCGATCGGGGCGGGCCGGCTGGACCCCACCCGTGCACAAATTCATGCACCTGCCCTCTAGTACAAAATAATAATAAGTGTAAAAAATTTTCACTATCTGATATATTTTTTATTATATCCATGTATTTACTGCCTATATTCCCCAACTAGAATAGAAGCTCCAGGGAGGGGGAATGGTTTGTCTGTCTTGTTCACTGATGAATCTCTAACACCTAGAACAGTGCCTGAAACACAGGTATTCTTTGTAGAAAAAATGATTTAATTTATAATCATCCGCACATAGCTTGTGAAGGGTAGCAGAATATACTACTTTAGCATAAGGATTACTTTGAGCTGAAGACAACTGAGAAGAAGCAGATACAAGAAAAGTCCTCTGTGCTCCCCCTTTTTGCCTAGCAAAACATAAACTCGTAGAGGTGTCCCTGTCCCCTATCAGGAAGGACATAAGTCAATCACCAGAGACAACTCTAGACCCACACCAGCCCAGAGAAGGCACCAGAAGAACCTGTGCAACAGTCCTTGCTAAAACTAGCCCTTACCTACCACTAGCTTCCTCATGTATTTGCCTTCCCAAAATTGGCCAAACCTAGAAGCTCAAAGTCCTTTTCTTTTGTCTTGTCACATCTCTACAAATGTATTATTTTTCCAACCACCCTATTGAGTTACTCATCACTGATACTCCCTTGTGTGGGTGCATGCACATGTTAACAAACTTTTGTTTTTCTCTTGTTAACCTGCCTTCTGTTAGTCTGGTTTACAGGTCCAGCTGGAGAACCTAGGAGGATAGAAGGGAAAAGTTGTTTTTCCTCCCCCTCCTGCTGGATACACCAGAGCATGCACAGTAGCCATTTCTCTGTAAGAGACAGGAAATGATGAAATCCCAGTCTCAGACACTAGTTTCTTTTCCTCTCCTCTAAAAACAGTGGTCATTTTTGGATTCAGAAGTGCATATCGTGGTGTCCCTTTTAGATTTCACAGTCCCAAATAATAAAGAGGAAATATGTTATCTTTAAAGTAACTTTTAAAAAGTATCTGAATTATAATCAGCATGTTTTCATTTGTAGGTTAACTTTTACAATATATATGACATACGTGCCAGGATTCATATGTTAATCCTGGAACTATCTTTACATATCAACAGCCTGCAATGTTATTTGTTTGTCTGCAGCAGGTTGTACTGTCTGATTTTTCAAATCTTTTTTTGCCTTCAGATTTGAACTCTGATCATAATTCTGTAATGGCAAATGACAGTCACCAAGTAAGTGGTCAAAGCTCAGACACGAGCACCAAAGAGCCTGGGTCTAAGTCAGAGATCCACCACTTACTGCGGAGAAGAACTCTGCAACTTAACTTCCCCGATGCTTGGTTTGCTCATCTGTAAAATGGACAGGTTAGCCATCTACTAGTAAAAGATTTCTGTGAGGAGCAATGAGACAATCCATACAAAGCACTTAGCACAGTGATTGGCAAATAGAAAGCAACAATACATATGAACTGCTCTTATTCTTCTTTATTATTTAGACTTCATCTGAAGGTCCTGGCTCTCAAAAAATGAAAGCCTTATAGATCCCAAATTGAGTCTGCAATAAAATAGTCTCTTTTTCAGTTTATGGCTAATGAAAACGACTCCATGTTCTAGTAAAGACAAATCAAACCACCTTAAATGTCCTAACAAGGTATTTGAATGTGAGTTTTAAAGGAAAACTCTTGAGGGGTTAAGAACTGGCTGATGGGTAAATGAATCATCTGCTGGTATTTAAAATACCACAGAGGGAGATGGAGAGCAGGAAGAAAAGGGGAAGATAAGAAAAAGATACTATCTAAGAAAAGGGTGAGTCTGAAAGGATTACTTCAGCATTAGGACAGTGTCAACCTCATTCCCCTTTCAAAGAGGCTTACTGGACAGATAAATCAGGAGAAAGCTAAATACTCCATCTTACCAATGCACTGTTATATAACAACAAAAATAACACTAAACACTCACATGGATTGCACCTACCATGTGCCAGGCACTGTTCTGGGGCTTTGTGTGTATTGGCCCACTTCATCCTCACTGCACCATCCTAGTGGACACCATTATTATTCCCTTTTACAATTGAGCAAACTGGGGCATCAGGTGTGACATGCCCGAGGTCCAACAGCTGGCAAGTGGCAGTCACTATTTGAACCCAGGCAGTGCAGTTCCAGTGGCTATGCTCATATATTCTCCCTGATGCATGTCCCCTGAGTTCAGAGACAGGCGTGTGCTGTTATTATTTTGGGAATTGTTCCTCTTGCCCCAACCCTACACAATTCCAGAAGGGTTGAATCTGTCTCTTACTCTATGTTTAGTCACAAGGGTGGGTGTGACTCAAAATAACCAGGTAGGGTCCACCTCTGATATTTACTCTACTGAAGCTATCCTCCTTTGAACTGAGAGCTGTATGGCTATGACCCCAAAGTGGCCAGAGCGCTTGTAACCTCACTACATGGAGGCACAAGGAAGTGCTTAGAGTATGAGGCCAATCAGGGGCAGGGGTAAAAATGAGAGATGGATAGATAGAAGAGGGATGGGGCAGGCTGTGTGAGTCCCTGGATCCAGCTGTACCCAATACACATGCTACTGCTTGCTTAGAAAAGCAAGTTATGTTTACATGAATCATTTCTACCTTACTATTTAAGCTATTTGTTTCTATGACTTGCAGCAAAAGAATCCCAAGGAATACATTTAACTAGGCACTTAACATCTTCAGGGTGATCTGGAGAAAAACAAGCTGCACCTTAAACAATAAGATCGATTTACAGCTACAGGAACATATGTTCAAAGACTAAACACACATCTTCTGAGCACCTACCCTGTGTAAGGGACTGTGCGAGACACAGGGGAGTAATGACAAATAAACACTGTCTTAGTTCTGAAGGAGGGCACAGTCTGAAGCAGCAGGCACATGTGGAAACAAATAATGACAATCTAGTGAGCAAGATGGTTAATACAGTTTCTGCCTCAGGCCTTCGCTCTTGCTGTTTCCTCTACTGGAAACACTATATGCCTAGACCCATAACTTCCAACTTCCGAGGCTGGCGTGTTAGTTTCCTAGGGCTATTGTAAAAACAGTATCACAAACTGGATGGCTGAAGCAACAGACATTTATTGTTTCACTAGAGGTCCAGTGCACAAAAATTTGTGCACTCAGGGAGGTCCCTCAGCCCAGCCTGTGCCCTCTCACAGTCTGGGACCCCTCGGGAGGTAATGACCTGCTGGCTTAGGCCTGCTCCCGGGTGGCAGAGGGCAGGCCCAATCCCTAAGTGCAGCCCCTGGTCAGGCTCAGAGCAGGGCCGATTGGGGAGTTGGGGCGCCACCCCGTCATGCACAGAGCAGGGCGGATCGGGAGGTTGCAATGCCACCCTCAGTCCCTTTCAGGGTAGACTGATTGGGGGGTTAGGGCACCGCCCCCTGTTACACTCAAGGCAGGGTCGATGGGGAGGTTGCGGCGCCACCCGCTGTCACGCACAGAGCAGGGCCGATCAGGGGGTTGGGGCGCTGCCCCCTGTCACTCACAGAGCAGGGCCAATCAGGGGGTTGGGGCGCTGCTCCCTGTCACTCACAGAGCAGGGTTGATCAGGGGGTTGGGGCGCTGCCCCCTGTCACTCACAGAGCAGGGCCAATCAGGGGGTTGGGGCGCTGCTCCCTGTCACTCACAGAGCAGGGCTGATCAGGGGGTTGAGGAGCTCCCCCCTGTCACTCACAGAGTAGGGCCAATAGGGGAGCTGGGGCACCAGCTCCTGTCACACACAGAGCAGGGAAGATCAGGGGGTTGGGGCGCTGCACCCTGTCACACTCAGGGCAGGGCCAATGGGGCGGTTATGGCTCTACCCTGTCACACACAGAGCAAGGCCCGTGGAGGGGGGTTGGGGCGCCACCCTCTATTACCCACAGAGCAGGGCCAATCAGGGGGTTGGGGCACCGCCACTGTCACACTCAGGGCAGGGCCAATGGAGAGGTTATGGCTCTACCCTGTCACACACAGAGCAGAGCCCGTGGGGGCAGGGGGTTAGGGCACCGCACCGTCACACACAGAGCAGGGCCAATCAGGGGGTTGTTGCGCCACACCCTGTCAAACACAGAGCTTCAGGGCAATCAGGGGATTGGGGAGCTCCCCCCTATCAGGCACAGATCAGGGCCCGTTGGGGGGGGCGGTGTTGGGGCGCCGCACCCTGTCACACACAGAGCAG
This sequence comes from Myotis yumanensis, assembly GCF_028538775.1. Taxonomy (NCBI): domain Eukaryota; kingdom Metazoa; phylum Chordata; class Mammalia; order Chiroptera; family Vespertilionidae; genus Myotis; species Myotis yumanensis. The sequence continues at coordinate 124,377,494 of NW_027223754.1, read as the reverse complement.
GGCTGATCAGGGGGTTGGTGTGCTGCACCCTGTCAAACACAGAGCTGCAGGGCAATCGGGGGATTGGGGAGCTCCCCCCTATCAGGCACAGAGCAGGGCTGATCAGGGGGTTTGGGCGCTGCCCCCTGTCACGCTGATCCCGGTGCCGGGAGGCCTCGCTGCTCCGCTGATCCCGGTGCCGGGAGGCATATTACCCTTTTACTATATAGGATAGAGGCCTGGTGCATGGGTGGGGACCGGCTGGTTTGCCCTGAAGGGTGTCCTGGATCAGGGTGGGGGTCCCCACTGGGGTGCCTGGCCAGGCTGGCTGAGGGGCTGAGGGCTGTTTTCCCGCTGGCAGTTGACTAAAAGCTCCCAACCACTCCTTGTTTTCTTTCTTTTTTTTTTTTTTTATTCTGGGCCAGCTTTAGCTCTGAGGCCTCGCTGCTGCAAACATGGATACAATGTTGCGGTCCGGGGCTGACTGAAAGCCGGTTTTGTTTAGCTTCTTATTTGCAACATAGTAATAGTTGCTTAGAGTTGCAGTTGAGAGGCCGGCAAGTGAGGCGGGGAACGTTGGAGTCTGCAGTTCCTGGAGGAAGCAAACCTCCCTGCTCACTTCAGTGCATGGCTGCCGGCCGCCATCTTGGCTGACAGTTAATTTGCATAAGGATACGCTGATTAGCCAATGGGAAGGGTAGCGGTCGTACGCCAATTACCATGTTTCTCTTTTATTAGTGTAGATAGTTCTGAAGCTTAGAAGTCCGAGCTCAAGATGTCCGCAAGTTTGGTTCCTTGTGAGGGCAGGGAGGGAGAACCTGTTCCATCCTTTCCCGCCTTGATCCTGATGGTTTGGGGGCCATCTCTGGTATCTTCCCTGTCATCATGGCCTAGAGGCCGACCCTACTCCAGTATGAACTCATCTTAACGCGTTATATCTGCAGTGAACTTATTACCAAAGAAAATTACATTCTGAGGCACTGGGGGCTAGAACCTCAACATGATTTGTCAGGGGACACAATGTAACCCGTAACAGCTGGCTTTTTCTCACCATTCAAGTCTCAGTCTATGTATTACCTCCACAGAGAGACCTTCCCTAACCACCCATTTCAAAGTAGCTCTTCCCAACCACCAGTCTATTTCATTGCCCTATTTATTTTCTTCATATGCTTACCACTACCAGAAAGTATCCTACTTACTTATTTGGTTTTGGTCTGCCTCTTCACTCTAGAAGGCAAACCTCATGAAATCAGGGGCTTTGTCTTGTCTGTCCACTTGTCTCCAGAGCCTGGAGCAGTGCCTGACACATGGTGTGTTCAATCAATATCAATTGCATAGACACATGCAATAAAGGGTATCACCTGCCCATTCGTAAACATAATGCCAGAGAGTGCCGCCACTCTGAATGAAAACAAAGCCAGGTTAAGACGAATAGGGCAGTTGGGAAGTCTTCGAAGGAGCTGACATGGGAGCAGACAAGAGGATTTCAGTGACAGTGAGGTTGACAGGATGACTGGAGTGAGATCCAGGCGTGAATAAGATGTGAGGAAGTGGAGAGCGAGGAGACTTGCCATAAGAAAGCTGAGAGTGGGACCATCTGCACTACCAGCCTCTAGCTAGACCTTCAGTTAACAAAGAACTTGAATTTGCCTCGTGCAATACAGTTTTCCCTTATTCGTGAATCCCTGCCTCCTCTGGCTCATGGGCATTTCCATCTTACCTCTGTGGAGGCGGCATTTCCAGCATTTCTGCGGAACTGTAAGTTTTCTGTTTTACATGCCTCCTGCCCCTGCAGTGAGCTCCTTGAGTGCAGTGACCCCCAAAATGTACCCAACAGATACGAAAAGGAAGGGGACTTCTGCCTGGTGCCGCTCCCTCTGGATGCCCCTTCCGCTATAAAGACTAAGTTTTTCCCCATTCAAAACAAAGCATGATGTCACGCACAATGGCACAGCAGAGAGCTCTAGGAGTCAGCCCTCCATGAAGCAACCACTGAGGTTCCCAAATCACCTATTTGGGAACTCTGGAAGAGAACAGGACAGTTATAACAACCAGGGGAGTGCTCGAGGCAGGGAGAGGTGCTGATCTTTCTTAAACCAGCTACTATCCCCATTCCGCAGCTGTCCCAGCCATGGGGAGAGCAGCTCAGTCGCTAGAGCAGCGGGCTGGTGGCAGGGGGGGCAGTGGGACCCTGTGTTCTAAAAATTGGGGATTGTGCATTTTGGTTGCAGAGCCAGTGTCTTTCTTTCATTGCTGTTGCCACGGGATACACAACAGGATGTCAACTCCCATGTTGCTCCCTAGAAAGCCAAAATGTTAGCCACGTGAGATTTATTCATTCATTTATTCATTTGGTCAACAAATACTGAGTACCTTTTATGTGCCAGGCACTGGAGGTATAAGAATAAACAAAACAGACAAAAATCCAAGTTTACATTCTGATGGGGAATCATAGACAGGGAATGTGGTGGTTCACTGAAGTGTTGAGTGAGGGCAGAGGCAGAAATGGGTTACTGTTCGTGAGTCATTCCAGACCCCTCTGATTTGGTACCAGATTGTTAAATCACATTTTATTCGAGTCTCTTGACCTAGAGGTAAAAACATGCAAGTTATTCCTTAGGTCCCTGGTCACATCTCAACACCATCACCCAGTACCCAGGCCAGAGACCTGTGAATCAAAAATGACTCAGAACAGACTGTCCAACCTCAGAGGGAAGGCAGGGGAGGGAGGGAGGGGGGAGGGTAAAAGATCAACCAAAGGACTTGCATGCATGCATATCAGCATAACCCATGGACACAGACAGTAGGGGGGTGAGGGCATGTGCTGAGGGGTGGGAGTGGCTGGAGAGAGATCAGTGGGGGAAAAGGAGATATATGCAATACTTTAAACAATAAAGAATTTTTAAAAAATAAAAAATAAATAAAAGGACCTGTACTGAAAGGGGGAGAAAAATAAAAGACTCAAAGTCTCTTTGTCATGTCCAGAGACAAATGATCACATAACAGCTATAATAAATAACAAAGATGATATCTTTGTTTTTTCATTTAACTAGAGCTATGCACCTAGATAATGGTTTTGTTTTGTTTTGTTTTGTTTTTTAATGATCTCAATCTTCCCAGAATGATTTAAGTAGACTCCTGCCTGAGGTAGAAGCCAAACCATTGTCCTCCAAAATCAGGCTTCCCAACTGGAGTGTCTTGGTTTGGACCAGTCTTTCAACCTCTCTGAGCATCGTTTTGCTTGTTACGAAGATAGTAACACACACCTCTTAGGGCTGTGGTGAGACTTAAATGGGTCAAAGATGTGAAAAGTGCTTAGAACAACACCTGGCACATACATATTATTTATTGGCCAACAAAACCTCCCAACAGTCCTTAGTTAATCTTTTAGTCTAGAGAGTATTCTGATCTGTGAAACCATACAACCCAACAGATGAATGATGTAATTATCACAGCGCACCCAGCAGCGAGGCAGATTTGGGGGGTGGGGGGCACATTCCAGCTGGCAGTACAGGCCAGGGTTGGCTGCTAGATTCCGCTTCCCAAGAGCTCAGAGTCCTGCCTGCCAACCAACTTAACATGGGTCTTTGTTCAGAATTTCCCAGGGAGACTGCTGCCTTACCTGCTCTGCACCCCCTATTGTTTTCCTTTAAAGCTGATTCAAACAGGTTTGGCCTGACCTAGTGCTCACCATGCATCAAGAACAGTGCAAAGGCTGTGTCACAGAGACCAGCACACTGCCAGCCTTTCTCATTTTTCATCACAAGAGAACTCTCCCAAGCCTCCCTTCCCTCCCTTCATTTGCATTATGAAAGTCCGCCCACCTGCCCTGAGAGGGCATTTAAGGAGATCATCCAGGGGGCCCATGGGGTTCCTTTCACAGCACTGATAGATCTCTCTCTGATTACACAGTTAGAAGCCTGCTTCCCTGGCACCACTGTTTGACAAGAGGTAGATAACTGCTGGGCGAAATCAAGCCAGGGCTGGGACACAACTCAAGTCATCTGATTGACCCATTACACTAAGTGAAATAAGTCAGACAGAGAAAGACAAATACAGCATGTACCAGTACCCACTTAGGTGTGGAATCTAAGGAAAACTCACTCACTCATAGGAATAGAGAGTAGAATGGTGGTTGTCAGAGGTTGGCAGGTGGGGGCATGGAGAGTTGTTGTTCAGAAGGCACTGACCTCCAGCCATGAGTGAATTCTGAGGATCTAAGGTACAGCATTGTGACTATAACTAACAATACTGTATCTTATTACATGTTATCAACACACACACACACACACACACACACACTAATTATGTGAAGGGATGGAGATGTTAACTAGCTTTACTGTGGTAACCATTTCCCAATATATACATGTATCAAATCATCACATACAACTCAAACTTACATATGTTATATAGCAACAATATCTCTATAAAGCTGGGGGTGGGGGGTGGGAATCATTGAGACCTGTGGCTTCTCTCCAGCTTCCTGTCCCATTACAGTCTACAGACTTTTTCTCTTAAGCTTTTTAAAATAAAATGCTAGAAACTGCTTCCCTGTCAAGGCTTAAGAAAATGATAACTGTTTGGAGGATCACAACTCTTCCCATTGGAACACATCTCCATGGGAACAGGGGCTGGGGTCGTCTTTGCATTCCTAGCATCAAATTCAGAAACTGGCCTGAGAAAAGGTTGTTGAAAAGATAAATAAATACAGAAAATACATTTAAAAAAATCCCATTGTTGTAGCATCTACTGACATTTATAAATTCCTGTTAGGAGTTAGAACATGTATGATAAATATCTTCAGAACAACAAATTAATTGGAAAATCAATGATGTGCCACATGCTCCCTGTAGTTTTATGAAAATTACCACTATCTCAAAATTAAAGAAAATAATATACTGTAAAATGTGCTTTGATATTCAGTGGTACGAACACAGACCCAATAATTAATTCTAGCCTTCATTGATACAGGATTTTCTCATTCAGAAAGTGAGAAAAATAACAGCTACCTTGTTGCATTTTTGTGAGGCTTAAATGAGTTAACACATGCACGGTCCTTAGACTAGTGCCTGGAACAGAGCAATCATTTAAGAAATGCTAGCTATTATTGTTGTTATCAGCAGGCACTGACCTGGCTAACACTATTAGACCAAGTTAAACAGAAGTTCATTTAGTTAACCTGCCCAGAAAAGTATTAACAGAAGCAAGATGCACATATAATCTACCCCTCAACAACAGCATTTGCCCTCAGAGCTTTGAATACCTTCTAAATGCCATTAATGGATTCTCATCATATAAGAATTGCCTTCAAATTGTTTACTTCTTAGAATGTGATAGTACTTAAAGCAGGAATATATATTTAGCAGACCCTAAATATATATGAAAGAAGTAAATTAGCAGCTTCACCAAAAGGTTCCTTTAAAATAAAATCAGAGAACAATTTTTACCTTCCCTTCAGGCCGGATGATGTTTGTGATTCCAAAAGGCTTGGGCCCTTTTATTTGATAAGGGCCCTGAGTTTATGAGTTTCGAATGACTACGGTGTAGGTTAAAAATAATCACCGAGAAACAAAAACTGAGAAACCAAAAGCAGAAGTATTTACAAAATTGCTTCGGTGGCACTCTCCCTGGGTGGGTGTTTTCTTGTTTCTCAGAACACCATCCTTCACTCCAGTAATTTCCAAATGAGTGGGGGGTGGGGGCCAGTGAAGGGCGCCGTTGGCCTCTGGTCCCCAAGATGCTGGGCCATACAAGGGTTATAAGATCAGGTAAGTTTGTAAATACCTACTATACCTCTCTCCTGGAAGCCACAGTGGCCATCACATATGAACTGTCCCGAGCCCCTTCTAGGAAAGAAACCTATTTAGTTGTGGATTCAGTACAACTGAAATGTGACTAGTACAACTGAGTCCGAATTTTTAATTTCAGTTATTTTTAATGGAAATAACTATATGTGGCCTATGGCTACTGTGTGAGTTAGTACAACAGCTTATACACTCAAAGTTCCTTCACATGATTTCCACAGAAATAGAGACTGTCGGGGACCACGGAAGGCTCTCCAGAGGCTCGGGAAATGGACTTTTTTACTTCCCAAAGGAAGCAGGGAGCATGGAACCTACTAGCTCATGAATATTTATGTATACTACTGACGTGGCTAAAGACAGGCACCATTACCATTTACTAAATAGAGAAACTGACATATAGATCCACTAATTGGCATAAACAGTAACTGCTATTTGTGGAATCTCTACATGTGCAAAGGGTTTTACATGTGATCTTTACAATAATCCCTGAGATACACATTATTGTCTTTCTTTTACTGCTGTGGAAACGGAGGTTAAAGGAGGTTAGTGGCTTCGGAAAGGCCATTCGGTAAGAGGAAGTATGACTGGAACTCAGACTTAACCTTCAAAGCCTGAACGAAACACAGTTTATATCTTCAGCAAATGTTCCATTCTAGATTCAGTCACCAAGCATTTTTTGAGCATCTATGATATTCACAACACCATGCTGAGTGCTGGGGCTGGGTGCTGGGTGGGACACAAGGATACATAAGGAAAAGCATCAATACCCTGAACCTCAGCATTATGTGGGCTTGTTTTCTTCCCTGACAAAGGACATTAATTATTCCATTGTTCACAGCAAACTCCTCTTGTATATTATAGCAAATGGCCCATAATAAAAGATTAGCTCCTGTTTTTAGCACTTCAAAAACATAAGAACCAAAAGTACAAGTGACAAGAGAAAAAAAACAGGTAAATTAGACTTCATAAAAAATTCAACACTTGTGCATCAACCAAGTGAAAAGACAAAATGGGTGAAAATATTTGCAAATCATGTTTCTGATAAAGGACTTGTGTCCAAATACATTTTTCAAAAACCCTTACAAGTTAACAATAAAAAGACAACTGGTACACATTTTTGTCTGAATGTATGTTTATATTTCTTTTGGGTCTAGGAGTGGAACGCTGGGTCACATGGTAATTCTATGTTTAGCATTTTGAGAAAGTGGGACACTCTTCCAAAGTGGCCGCACTATTTTACAATCCCACTAGCAGGCTGTGGGGGTTCCAATGTTCCCACAACCTCACCAACACTTGTTATTTTCTTTTTCTTTTTTTTTACTTTAGCCACTGTCATTGGTGTGAAATGGTGTCTCATGGTTTAATTTGCATTTCTCTAGGCCTAGGGATGCTGAACACCTTTTCATATGTTTATTGGCCAGCTGGGTATCTTCTTCAGAGAAACGACTATCCAAATTCTGTCCCCATTTCTAAATGGGTTGATTTTATTGTGTAATAGTTCCTCATATATATTCTGGATACAAGTTTCCCATCAGATACATGATGTGCAAATATTTTCACATATTTTGAATTTGGTCTTTTATGAGTCAACTCAGGTTCTCCAGCCTATTCCTCACTCAGGAAAGAAAATGTCACCAGGAAGCATGAACTACACCATTTTTAAGAAGAGCATCTCGCTTTCTGATGAGGAGCAGTTAAGAGACCCTCAGTCCACAGCATGGAAGGGGCACTAATGCTGTGAACGTAAGGGGCCAGCAGGACGGAGCAGGCTGGGAAAGAAATGTTAGGGCTGGGGTGGTTAAGCGCAGATTTTAAAATGAAAAATATTGCTCATCTCTTTTCTTCCTCTGTTTTGTTTTAAATCCATCCTTAGTCCTTTTTCTCCCAAATGTATCTAAGTATGTCATAATCATCACTACATAGCCATATGGGGCCATGATGTGGAGAACGTGACTGTGTCCACAAAAGAGTGGAAAGGTGTCATAATGAGCTACGTTAGCCCAGGACCAGGAGGGCCATGGGAGACTACACGGACATATGTGCAGAAAGGCAGGCAGCTTTCATCCCTCCCATTGGATCTGCCTCCTGCACCTCTATGAGGATTATGAACAAGGCAAAACTAAAGCATATCTGGATAGAGAGGATCCCAAATGGGTAGGAACTAGATATGAAAACTTCTCTCTCAATAAACAGAAGTTTCTTGGGGGGAAAAACAAGACACAGGAAGAAACAAGAGTCAAAATGATCCCAAAAGGCAAATCCTGGGGAAAACCCAAAAGGATAAACATGGGAAATTCTCAATAGATGCTAGATATTAGTGTTATCATTATTAGTAATAATATTAACTATAAAGCACCAAATTCATAATTAAACAGCAATTACATAAAAAAGACAATTATGTAAGAAGAAACAAATGGAAAACTGGCTTGGCCAAAATCTATAGGAGGAAAAAAATTGGGGTTTTTGTGGACCACAAGCTTTGCATGTCCTAACACTGCAAAGCAACTGCTAAATAACGTTTGCCACATCTGTCTACTAGTATATCAAAGGAACTGACAGACACAAAAGATGTGGATGGTCTAAAGTACATCTAGCAAGGACTGACCAAACGACTGAAGGTCTGGAATCCAAATTAAATGCAAAATAGTTGATAAAACAGGAGGTGTTGGGCCCTTTAGAAGTAAAGGTTTAAGGTAGTTACTCTTAAATACTTGAAGAATTGCCAATAAAGACTGGCCTTGACTTGTTTGGTATTACTAAAGGGTAAAAATTACAGGGAAATGTTATGCTCCATAAAAGAAATAACTTTCTAATGCTTAAATTTATCCAAGAATTGATCTCATGGGCTTGAGAAGTTATAAGCCCTCTTTCATTGGACATGTCTGCCTACCAAACCGGGGGTTATCTGCCAGTGAGAGCAATCTAAGGACTCCTGTGGTGGGTGAAAGGTTCCTGCCAACATCACTGAGAAAGCTAAAAGGCTAATTCCAATGTAACCCTGATATTTGGGGGGGGGGGGGGGGGGAGGCGAGGAGCTAGCAATCTGAATCTGTGCCAGCAAGCCCAGTGTACATTCTTGATAACCTATAATTAAGTCATTGCCCCTTTCTCCACAAACTGGTCTTGCAAGACCTGTTACCTAAACGCTCACATTTTACGGAGGCCATAAACCATGACACAGCCCCTGGAGAGGGGTTATCAGTGCTGGCGCCAGGCCAGGCCCTTAGGTATGGTCTCAAGACCCCAACATCTGGGCTTTTTGCAAAGTCTGAGAAAGGTCCCGAAGTAAATCCATATTTGGGTGACAAAGACACCAAAAGGGGATAAAAGAGGTGCTTCCACCATATTGGTTTGCTCAGAATTTGAGAGGTAACCTCCTCTGAGTCCGCCAGCATAATAAAGCTGTGTAACTCCATTTCTCTAAGCGTTGCTTGGTTTTTCTCCGGTCTTCCATAACATCACGAACCTGCAATTCTATGATTCTGACCTTGGCTGAGATTCATCAAATTAGTAGACAAAGCCCAGTGATAATCTCTTTTCCACCCCATCTTTATGTGATAAATGATGAACACTTCAAGATATTCTTGATAGACCCTGGAAGAAAATGATTAAATGATACTTGTGTCTCAAATATGAACAACTTATTTTAGTTAAACACCCTTCTACTATACTTAAACTCTCTATTTCTTATCTGCAAAAGGCCTTAAATGGGATGATAAAGGTGAATAAACTCTGAAAACCTAAAAGCAATGTAATGGATATTTAGTATTATTGCTGTTTATCCATAAGCAGAGAAGCACTGGACTAACTTTAATAAAAGAGAAAGCATATCCAAAAGGAGCAGTTCTTTTTCTTTTTTGACTCTCAGTTGTAAACAGCAGCAAGGCAGGTTAATTTCACTTGCATTTGTAGACTTGGTAACCAGAGTGACAGAGACCTGCAGGCAGGATGCCAAGTAGGGTGCCTGCTACAGACAACCAGCAAGAGAACTTGGAGGCCAGGCTTTGCCTCTGTCCTCAAACAGGAATAAATGCAGGACCCAGGGAGGACGTGAGAGTAAAAACTGGGGCAGTTAAACTAAGAATAAACCAAAGAGACAGGCTAAAAGGCACAGCCCAAGCATAATCTACAAAAGAAATTGATGAATTGAACTTCATAAAAATTAAAAACCTTTACCTTTCAAAATCACCATTAAGAAAATGAAAAGATAAGTCACTGATGGGAGAAAATAGCTACAAATCATATCTGATAAAGGTCTTGTATCCACAATATATAAGGAACTCTTACAACTCAATAATAACAATAATAATAGGACAAAGAATGCAAATGAAAAATAGGCTAAAAGTTGAATGAACATTTCACCAAAAAAAGAAATATGAATAGCTAATAAGCACATGAAAAGATACTCAACATTATTAGTCATTAGAAAGGTGCAAATTAAAACCACTACATACACACCTGAATGACTTTCATAAAAAAGACAAACAATGTCAAATGTTGGCAAGGATGTGTAACAACTGGAACTTCCTGGTATCCCAAGAGTGGGAAGATAAAACCGTCCAGCCACTTGGGAAAACAGTTTAACAGTTTCATAAAAGGTTAAACATGTATCTACCATAGGTCCAGCAATTTCATTCCCAGGCATCTACCAAAGAGAAGTGAAAAGAAGTACACACAAATGATTAGAGCAGCATTAGTCAAATAGCCAAAAAGACCAAAACAACAAGAAAAAAAAAACAATGCAAATGTCCACCAGCTGGTGAATGGATTAACAAAATATGGTATATCCATATAATGCAATATCACAAAAACTCACTGAATTGATAATAAATAAATTTTACGATATGTAATTTATACCTCAATAAAGCCTTTTTATGAATGGCATAGCCCGAGACACATGAAATAGTGGCCTGGATTAAAGGGCAGATCTTTTAGTTATATTCATTCTATATGACATATTCAGTTCAAAGAAACAGAATGGAGAGGAAGGACACATTTTCTTTCTCTTCTATTTTACTTATCAAAAGCAATTTCTTCAGGTATCTCAAGATCTGAGGTTAAACATACCCAGGCTCCCTTATAACATGATTTGGAGGCAGTTTGCCTAGAGGTTAAAGGTGGGGATAGTGGGCTCACCCTGTGTCCAAAACCCAGCTCTACTATTTACTAGGTGACCTGGAGTACGTCACTTAGCCTGACTTGTTCCTGTAAAACAGAATTCACACACACCGCAGAGCTGTTTAAATGTGTGCACTGCCCAGTACACGGGGAGTACTCAACAAATGCCAATGTCATTTTTATTATCAACACATCATCCTGACCATCACTACCAACCTGGTTCCCTCCGGAAGTTTGACAATGTGACCGATGCATATGTGTTCTCAGTGGACACTTGCACTTCATTACTGCTCTATGCAATTTAATTCAGACTCCCACAGCCCCAACAAAACCAGGGCTCCTTGAAATCCTCATTCATTACCTCAGGAACTTAGACATTGAAATAAAGTCCCTAAATCATTTACTGGAAAGCTGTCCTGTCCTCTGGCTAAGTAAGGTATTTTCCAAGTCAACAACAGAAAAAAAAATTGAAATAGGTACATTTTTCTTGTTTCTATAAATCTGAATGAAGAAGAAAATGTCGGCATCTCCTCAGAGATGCCTGGCAAACAGGGAAATGACATTAAAAAAATACAGCCATCTGTCAAAGTTGCTGGCACACTGACAAGATGCCCAGGCCCTGCACCAGAGAACCACCAACACCCACAGGGTAGAGCAAGGGGCGTGGCACAGTGCTGGCTATTTTCTGGGTACACAGCTGGAATCCAGCCAAGTTAAAAAAAAAACAAACCCTTGCTTTTTTTGTTTGTTTGCTTTGAAGTCTACACAAAAAAGGAAGGGAAACTGCAGGGGAGTGAATTCTCTATTCCATAAGACAAGCGTCCCCTGGGAAAATACCTGTGGTGCTGGAACCACACCTCAGCACATCAGAAGTCTGCTAGCTCACCAGCACACACTGCCCTAGAGAGTCCCAGGCTTTCAGCACTTTCTTCTGGCACACACCTCAGAGAACAGCAGGCACCATGGCCAGGGGCCAGGTGATTGCACCAGGGAGGGGCGTAGGTCCTTCACTTGCTGGTCAGACACAAACGTCCAAGACCTTTGCATATTAGAGGAAGTATGTCGGGGGACTGACCTGTCATAAGCATCCATGGAAATGTCATGGTCTCTGTGGGGACTTTTCCTGGGCACCACCTACACAGTGAAAAGGGGAGAAAAGCAACTTCCTCATGGGAAAGTCTACTGGGGCCAAATGTAACTGCCCCTGAAATCCGAGTGAATAATAATATTCCTGTCATCCTGGGTGTGCCCTTGAATGCTGCCTCTGCTCTGCTCTGCTCTTCCCCCTATAAACTCACAGAACTTGAGAGCTGAGAAGGCCCCCAGGGGCCCAGAGAGGTGAAATGACTTACCAAAGGTCACAAAGTATGGACGTGGCTGAGCTAAGCCTAACACCCAGCTTTATCCACAGAAACTGGAAAACACTATTGCTTTAGCATACACTCCACCAAAGAGCATGTTCCTGGCCCAGAAAGAAAGTGCTCTTGAGGAAATTATCACAGACGTAAGGGATATGGACTCAGAGCCAATGACAAGGTTCAAATCCAGTTTTGTCCCTTACCAAAGCTATGATTTTAGGCACATTCCTTAGCCTCGGTTTCTCATTCACACGTAAGGGGCTAATAAAAGGACCAACTCTGGAGATTACTCTGAGGATGAAGTGTACCTATATAGTTTCTAAAACGGTGACTGATTTAAGTACTGTATAACTCATCATCTTCGTCATCATCACCATCCTAAAGCAGAGGGGAAATGAGAGTGAAAACCTTGGGAATTACATGAAAAAAGAAAGTGAATGTGTGGTCATTAAATAAGTAGAACATCATGTAACTTCAAAAAAATTTAAAGACACAGAAAGAGTCATGTTAACAGTGGCTCGTGGGAAATCAAAAGCAAAACAAAAACAAATTATAAACCATTAAGTACAATATGACTCCAATTGTGTCAAATAATCATACCTACACACATACTTCAAAAAAGAGTGAAAGAAAATGAATGAAACATTAACAATCACTCTCTGAGCAATGGGATTATGGTCGACTTTTTCTTCTTCTCTCTTTCTAAGTCTTATGCAACAGACATGTATTACTTTAGAAATAAAAATAATTGTAGGTTTTAAAGATTGCTTTTAGCCCTGGCCAGGTGGCTCAGTTGGTTGGAACACTGTCCTGTACACCAGGAGGTTGTGGGTTTGATTCCCAGTCAGGGAACATTCCTAGGTTGTGGGTTTGATCCCCAATTGGGGTGAGTACGGAAGGCAACGGATCAATGTTTCTCACATCAAAGTTTCTCTCTCTCCCTCTCTCTCTCTCTCTCTCTCTCTCATTCCCCCTTCCTCTCTCTAAAAAATCAATAAACATATCCTCGGGTGAGGATTTAAAAAATTGCTTTTAAAGATTGCTTTAAAAAAAGAAACCTGCCACCAGCCCAGGTCTCAAATGGCTAAGCAGATATGAGAGGGACAGGGAACGAGTGGAGCCCTAAGAAGCTGGGCCTGTGCTTGGGACTATGTTTGGGAGGGGAGACCAAATGACAGAGACAGGGGAACCTCAAACCACTAAGCAACTGTGAAAGATGATGCCTGAAAGTATTGGGTCAGGGAGGGGCAAGGTTCTGTAAAATAGAAACAAATTTTTAAAAAGAAAAGAAAATGGAAGTGATGACTTCAACAGTTTAAATGAGTTTAAATGAGAGAGATTGTGAAGGCCCAGAATAAAGGAAAAAAAGAGAATCCTTGAGAAAGCGAATCAGCAGCCCACTTTCTTGCCCTGGCTGAGATAGACGATCAGTCACCAAAACTAAAAAAAGCAAAAGGTCAACATGGCTGAAAAAAGGAACTGTGGGCCCTACTGGCGTCAAGGCTGTCTGATCTCAGAGAGGACCAAGAATTTCCTTCTTTTCAGCACCCAGATGGGAGGAAGAGATCTGCTGACTCTGGGGCCGCTGACAGCCATAACCCAGAGCCCAGAAAGAAGGCCTCATGGGGTCTAAGAAGATTGAGTTAAGCAGGGCATCCTGCTCTGCAAATCTTCCACGCTTGTCTTCAGTCCCCACCTCTTCCAGCTTGAGTTCTCAGCTTACAAGATATTTCTTGTAGCTCATTTGCAGGGGCAACAGACAACAGAGGACAGAAAAGCAGAACAGACAGAACAAAAAGAACAGAATATGCAGAACACAGAGCAGAAGACCGCACTGGGCCCTAGCAGCTCAGGGTCCGCCCTCCTGTGACATGCCCCTTACTCTGCGACCAGCTGCACGAGCACCTCTGCGTCCTTCCCACCAGCTGCCCTTCTTGAACAGCGACCTAGGATCATAGCATGTTAAAGTTCTTCCAGATCATCCACAGTTCCCCTATTTCATGAATGAAAAAAAGAGGCAGAAAGAGGGCACTCTGTACCTATCAAAGTCAGATGAGATAACACGTTACCCTAAAACCATCTGTTATAGGACCCTGCCCAAGGTTACAAACCTTTGTAGTGCCACAGCCAGGACACAAAGGTAGTTATCCACTGGTTGCCCCTTCTCCTGGCCCTCATCACTGCCTGTGAACTGGACTGCACTCTCCACTGTTCACTGTGAACGCTCCAATCCAATCCAGTCCAATCCAATCCAATCCAATCCAATCCCCAGGCTCCTCCTTAGCAGAGCTCAACATGTAAAATAATTCAGGAGGCTACATCAACTTCAGGTATAATGGACGGTGTGACTCCTAGTTCTTCTAAAAGTCAATTAGAACAGGAAATGTCTCAATCCAAAAGCTGACCCTGCAATGGTGGACTCTTAGGATCAATGAGTGAAACTATGAATATCTACATAGTCTTCAAGTGTCTTTCCCAAAATAGTAATTTGAGTAAATATATTAATTACTGTGGTGGTTTTAAAATATGCCTATAAATTATTTGATACTCTTCCCTCCCCTTGAGTGTGGTATGGATGCAGTGATTCTCTTCTAATGAATGGGTTATGGAAAGGGAAACACAGTAACTGTACCATAGTGAAACCAGGCAGACACTACCTTATAACCAAGTGATCAAGGTCACCACCACCAGAGGAAAGTCATGTGACATGACATATTCCCTGACATAATGTGATGACGAGGGCATATTGCCTCTATTGTACTCATCCCCCAAACCCATAACTCAGTCTAATCGTAACAAAACACCAGGCAAACCCAAATCATAGGACATTCTACAAAGTCCTTCAAAGGTGTCAAGGTCATATAAGACAAGGAAGATAAAACAGTCATACATTGCAGGAGAATAAGGAGACATGATGACTAAATTAATGAATCCTGGAACAGAAAAGAACATTAATAGAAAAACTGGGGAAATATCAATAATGCCCTTAGTTAATAATTGAAATGAACAGTACTGTATTGATTTCATAGTTTTGATAAATGAACCATGGTTATGTAAAATGTTAATATTAGGGGAAGGCCAGAGAAGGACATATACCAACACTCCCTAATATACTTACAACTCTTCTATAAATCTATGATTCAAAATAAAAAAAATTAAAACAAAAAAGTTATCCTCTAGAAAGACACATCGTGCCTGTGCGAAGGCTTCAGGTCCCCACAAAACCCCTGAGTGCGCCCCGTCAACCCAGTTTGAGAAGCGTCACAGGATGTCTCAGTTATCAGCTATTTACTAATGCCATAGCAATTATGATTCCACATCAGGAAGAAATGGCATGTATCGTTTTAATAATTAAGGTGAGTCTTCACACCAAGGACCTTTTCTAAATTCCATTCCCATGGGGAACAAGATGGAAATAGTGATAAGGCTCTAAGCAGGGTGAAGTTCCAGGCTGTTGCTTCTGGTTGTGGTCCCATTGCTCAGCCCTTTGTTAAGACCCACACAGGATGAGTTACCGACACACCCAAAGGACAAATTCTGAGTGTGCATCAATATTAAGTCACAGAGAGGACATGGTTGCCTCCTCTCCTTCAAAAACAGCTTGATTTAAGTGCTTAGTGCTACCTCAAGAGATAAGCTGTGATGAACTCTCAACCAGCCATGAGTGAGAAGAAAAGATAAAAATCGTCCCAATGACCTTGAAGAAAAACATTTCAAAGTTTTCATCACCTAAATATATGCCTTTTACTTCACGGTTTGTTCCAGTAATCTTTGAGTAAGGCTTGTTTTGTTTTTTCTTTATTTTTAAGATGTAGTGACAGATTACACCCTTTATTCGACATGATTATGTGCTTCTTCCATCAAGAGGATTAGGGATGAAGGAGGTGTTATTTCCCTACCCCTTGAAGCTGGGCTGGCCTTGTAACTTGCTCTGGGAAACAGAATGTGGCAGAAGTGAGTGTGTCATTCTGAACCTAGGCCCAAGAGGCTCTGCTCTGGCTGTTCATCATGTCTTCTTATTCTTCTGCTCACTCTCTTTGAACCCTGCTCTACAGCCAAGAGAATAGCCAGAGCTAGCCTGCTTACAGAAGAGGTCTCCCAGAAGGCCCCCAGCCAACCCAGTAGCTGACATAGACACGTGAGCAACCCCAGGCAAGAACAGAACTGCCAACCTGAACCCAGTCCAAATTGTTGGCCTGTAGAATCATGACCTAAGTAAAGTAACTAAATTTTGGAATAGTTTGCTACACACCAAAATTTAACAATGATACAATGGAAATGTATGATTTTAATGTTAATTTTCTGATCCTAAAAGTATTAAATACTTATTAGAGAAAGGTCAGCAAATACAGAAAAGGAGAAAATTATACATAATTTATCACCAGAAGAAAGTCAATACTCTGGTGTATTTCTTCCTAATCTTCAGTGTGTATGAGAGAATAAAAATAGGATCAGTATAGTTATAATTCTACTAGAGGCCCGGTGCACAAAAATTTGTGCACTCGGGGGGGAATGGGGGAGTCCCTCAGCCCGGCCTGTGCCCTCTCGCAGTATGGGACCCCTCGGGAGATAACGACCTGCTGGCTTAGGCCTGCTCCCGGGTGGCAGAGGGCAGGCCCAATCCCTAGATGCAGCCCCTGGTCGGGCTCAGAGCAGGGCTGATTGAGGAGTTGGGGCACCGCCCCCTGTCATGCACAGAGCAGGGCAGATTGGGAGGTTGCGATGCCACCCTCAGTCAGGCTCAGGGTGGGGCCGATTGGGGGGTTTGGGCACCACCCCCTGTCACACTCAAGGCAGGGTCAATGGGGAGGTTGCAGCGCCACCCCCTGTCATGCACAGAGCAGGGCCAATCAGGGGGTTGGGCACTGCCCCCTGTCATGCACAGAGCAGGGCCCATCAGGGGGTTGAGGAGCTCCCCTCTGTCACTCACAGAGTAGGGCTGATAGGGGAGTTAGGGCACCGCCCCCTGTCACACACAGAGCAGGGCCCATCAGGGGCTTGGGGCGCTGCACCCTGTCACACTCAGGGCAGGGCCGATGGGGAGGTTATGGCTCTACCCTGTCACACACAGAGCAGGGCCTGTGGGGGTTGGGGGGGTTGGGGCACCATACCCTGTCACACACAGAGCAGGGCTGATCAGGGGGTTGGGACGCCACACCCTGTCACACACAGAGCCGCAGGGTGATCAGGGGGTTTGGGCGCTGCCCCCGTCACGCTGATCCGGTGCCAGGAGGCCTCGCTGCTCCGCTGATCCTGGTGCTGGGAGGCATATTACCCTTTTACTATATAGGATAGAGGCCTGGGGGCAGGCTGGTTTGCCCTGAAGGGTGTCCTGGATCAGGGTGGGGGTCCCCACTGGGGTGCCTGGCCAGCCTGGATGAGGGGATGATGGCTGTTTGCAGCTGGTCACACACCCTTCAGGGTGGGGGTCCCCACTGGGGTGGCTGGCCAGTCTGGGTGAGGGGCTGAGGGCTGCCTTAAGGCTGGCGATTGACTGAAGCTCCCAACCGCTCCTTTTTTTCTTTTTTTATTCTGGGCCAACTTTAGCTCTGGCTCTAGCTCTGAGGCTTCTGCTGCTGGTTTGTTTGCGTTCTATAATCAAAACAATGTATAACTCCAGCTCTGAGATCCCTGCGGTTTTGTTTAGCTTCTATATTTGTTACAAAGTTTCAAACTGCCAGCTCAGAGGCCGGCAGCGCAGGCTGGGAACGTTGGAGTCCTCCTTCACTGAAGCAAGCAAGTCTCCTGTTCGCTTCCAGCTGCCTGGCTGCCGGCCGCCATCTTGGCTGACAGTTAATTTGCATATACTCACTGATTAGCCAATGAAAAGGGTAGTGGTCGTACGCTAATTACCATGTTTCTCTTTTATTAGTGTAGATGTTTTGTTTCCCCTTCACTCTGTAGTTTTTTATGCCATGAAAACATGATTTTAATGGTTTCATAATACTGTTTATCATAATGTACAATAATTTAAAACTGTGCCATATATGTTATAGTTCTATAAGTATATACCTAATTTTTAATTATTGTAAATGATATTATTTATTTGAGCACACAAAGCTTTGTCCACTTTATTTCTTTAGAATAAACTTCTGGAACTGAAATTCCTGATTCAAAGAGCATGGACTGTTGGTCATCTACTTGAAGCCAGTCCTCCTACACACACACACACACACACACACATACACACACACACACACACCCCTCCCTTGCTGGCAGGCACCTGTTTTGTTCAGTTGTTCAGCCTACACTCTACCATGTGCTCAGAGTGGGGTCCTCTCCCCACCAAAGGAAAGAGAGGAGACTCTTGCCTCTAAGCTGTAGGCTAAATCCAGCCCACGCCTGTTTTTGCAGGGGCCATTTAATGCCATTCTGGCCTGTGAGATTCGAGAAGTCTTTTAGGGAGTTTTGAAAAAGGTTTTCTTATAAAAAGACTAGAGTCCCAGTGCACAAATTCGCACACTAGTGGGGTCCCTCGGCCTGGCCTGTGGGATTGGGCTGAAACTGGCTCTCTGATATCCCCCAAGGGGTCCTAGATTGCAAGAGGGCATAGGCCAGGCCAAGGGACCCCACAGGGGCCAGGGAGAGATTCGAAGGTTGGCCAGCCAGGGAGGGGCCACGAGAGCTCCAGGGCGTGTCTGACCCATCTCGCTCAGTTCCAATAGGCCAGACCCCCGCAGCAAGCTAACCTACCAGTCTGCCCACTGGTAGTCAGTGCACGTCATAGTGACTGGTTGACTGTTTGCCCCCTGGTGGTCAGTGCACGTCATAGAGAGCGGTTGAGGGGCCTTAGCATATCATTAGCATATTACGCTTTGATTGGTTGAACGGCCGACCAGTCGACCGGACACTTAACATATTAGGCTTTTATTATATAGGATTATGTAGGAAACCTGCGCAGGAAGGAATGTTCCCTTTTCTCTACTGGAGGCATCAGTGTGTGAGGATGTGTTGCCTGAAACTAACGCAGGCTTCTTGTGACTGTGAGGAGCCAGGCTTAAGGAGAAGAGCCAACACACTGAGGATGGCAGGGCAGGAGAAAGAAAGAACCATGTCCTTTGTGGTGGTGGTGAGCCACTGAATTCCCTGGAAACACTACACCTCAGAGCAGTGAGATAATAAATCGAAACCTCTTATTGTTTAAACCACATTTAGACAGGTTTTCTGTTTCTTGAGGCTGAAAGAACAGACTCTTTCAAAGCTTTCCTTGCACATTACCAAATGAGCTCCCAGAAAGGCTATAGCAATGAACCTACTCTTTAGTACTCTATGGGCTTATATAAAAATCTATAAAATAACTAGGCGGGGGGGGGGGGGGGGGGGCGGTAAGGTAATGACAAATGTAAAATATTCAATATGCTAACATTGAGAAATCTGATGTAGGAAGGCAGGGGTGGGTGGTTGGGAAGAGATCAACCAAAGAACTGGGATGCATATTTGCATAATCCATGGGAGGAGAAGGCGGGGTTAGAAGGAGTCAATGGGGGGGAAAAGGGACATGTGTAATACTTTCAACAATAAAGATTACAAAAAATAAAAATGGGAAAAGAAACCTGATATAGTTTTCATCTGTTCAAATTTTTTAGATATCTCCTAGTACATTATTTTGTTTATGTAAGTCCAACAATGTGTTGTGAAAGGTTTTCTATGAGTTTTACCCTTTTTGTGAGGGAGCATTTTCCCCCATTATATCTAACAGGTTATTGCTGGCATATTACGTAGCTACTAGAGGCTCAGTGCATGACATTCGTGCACTCGGGGCGGGGTCCCTCAGCCCAGCCTGTGCCCTCTCGCAGTCCAGGAGCCCTCGGGGGATGTCCGACTGCTGGCTTAGGCCTAAGCTGTCAGTCGGACATCCTTAGTGCTGCCGCAGAAGTGGGAGAGGCTCCCGCCACCACCGCTGCACTTGCCAGCCATGAGCCTGGCTCAGGGCTTCTGGCTGAGCCGCGCTCCCCCTGTGGGAGCACACTGACCACCAGGGGGCAGCTTCTGCATTGAGCATCTGCCCCTTGGTAGTCAGTGCGCATCATAGCAACCAGTTGTTCTGGTCATCCCGCAGTAAGGGTCGCTGACCTTTTATAGATATAGATATTTTCACAATAAATCTGCAGAAAAAGCAATGTAAAAACATCACTAGCATACAACAGCAAGTGCTTACAACTCTTCCTGTTAAGTGTGACAGTCACTTAGGTGGGTCTGCTGATCTTGGCTGGGATGACTTACCCTGGTATAATTACCACCCGGGGGTCAGCTGGCTGTTTACTGATTTAGGAAGTCCTTGGCTGGGAAAGCTAGGGTCATTTGGCTCTGCTCCAAAAGTATTCTCCTGGCAATGGTGGAGTGCAAGAGAACAAGTAAAAACATACAATGCCTCTTGAGGTCTAGGCTTGGAACTGGCACACCATTCATCAATATGGCCCTCTACTGGACGAAGCCAAGGTCACAAGGCCAGGCCAGATTCAAGGGGTGAGGACACAGCATCTATATCTTTAGTGAAAAGAACTGATGGGCATAGGGAGAGGTGAAAAACTGGCCATCCTTGCAATCTATCATACTATACCTCTTCTGTCTTTAGCTCACTAAGTCTAAATCTCAGTAACCCTCTGTCGTTTTCCCTCACATCTTCTCCCTACCACAATGTTTGGCCACAAGTCACCCTTTCTCTCTCCTCTCTCCTCTCTAGAAGAGACAGTGCCGTTTTGGTTTTTAAATCCTCCCCCAAGGATATGTTTATTGACTTTAGAGAGAGGGAAAGTGAGAGAGTGAAAGTGAGAGAGTCAGACAGAGACAGACAGAGACGAAAGAGAAAGAGGTGAGGAAGAAACATTGATCGGTTGCCTCCCATATGCACTCCAACCAAGAATGGAACCTGCAACCTAGGTATGTGCCGTGACCAGTAATGAACCCGCAACCTTACGGTATATGGGATGATGTTCCAACCCACTGAACCACACCAGCCAGGGTGAGACAGTGCTGTTTTTTGCTCCAACACTTTAGCTGTCTCAGGGAAGGACCCAAGGAAGCAGCTGGACCTTCTGATGGGAACAAGGAGCAAGAACTGTTAAGCGAGCTGTTTAAAGACGTCCCAGGGGGTGGGGCAATAATGAGAGAGAAGAGAAACTCCACAGCAGACCACAGAGACCAGGCTGGTATGACTCAGGGGAGACCAACTGGCGGGGAACCATGTTCCACATCTCTGCCTTCTAGTGAGAAAAATAAAGGTGGGACCGCACAGAGTAGCACCGGTAGAGGTGCAGCCTTCTGCAGGCCAGTAGTGTGCATAAAGGCAGGCAAGCCCGAGTCAAAGGCTTTGCCATCACTACTAGCTACCTGATCTTAAGAAAGCTCTACATGTCTCAGGACACTGAGAAAACCAAGGGGTTGGACGAGGCTCGGTGAACCTTCAGCACCAACATTCCATGGCTGTGGGTTTTATTTTGTCACCAAGCTAAACTCTTCCTGTATATTCATTCTTCAAGTCAACTTGTAGTGACTGCTTACAATTTTAAAAATCAGAGGGAATACTTCCAACAGCATTAAAGCCAACCTCTTGAGATGGGTATTTTACTACCTTTGATGATCAAAGGCTGACAATGAATGATTATTCTGTCAGTACCTTTGTGTGATGGGAACCAAATGTGTACATTTTTCAGGGCAGTGATTGAAGGAAGACTCAGATCTATTTAAAGTCATAACATCTTTGAATTTGCCCACATTGAGAAGTACCATTATTTCCCCCATTTTAGTTCTTTTAAAAAATGAATTTATTTTTTGAATAGGTGACAGATGCACATGGCACCAAACTTAGAAGTTACAAAATAATATAAAGCAAAAAGTAAGCTTCCCTATTCCTAAGACATTCCATTCCCCTCCTCACTGACAATCATAGTTATCAGTATTCTATATATGTAAGAAGTGCAAGCACTTGTGTACCCATGTGTCCAAACATGGGTACACACACATACACTATTCGTTTTAAACTAATAAATGGTATAACACTAAACGCACTGTATTACACCTTGCTTTTCCCTCTTAATGGTATAGCTCAGGTATTATTCTATAAAGAGCTGCCTCATTCTTTTTAAAAGACTGTTCTATGGATGTTCTATTAATTAACCAGTTCCTATTAATAAATATTTAGATTACTGCCAGTATTTTGGCATTGCAAACAATGCGAATGAGTAACTGCACACAGGCCATTTTGCACAGATGCAAGCCTATCTGTTGGATACATTCCTGCAAGTGGAGTCGCTGGGCCTGTGGATAACCTTGCATTTCTAACTTGGGCAAATAAAGCCAAGCCACCGCCAAGAGATCAGGGGTTGGCAAATTATGATCCACAGGCCAAATCCAGCCCATGAGCTAAAGTGCTTTTTCATTTTCAAAGAGTTGTTTTTAAAAAAGGAGGGGGGAGGAAATAAGATGTGAGAGAGACCTCGTGTGACCGTAAGCTTAAAATATTTACTATCTGCTCCTTTACAGAGGAGGTTTGCTAACCCCTCCACTAGGCCAATTTACATTCCCGCTAGCGGTGTCTGACTGAGTGTTGCTGCAGTATTTCAGTTCCAATCTCTGGTTAAATTAAGATTTAAAGTAATGCTTTAAGTTTTGTTCCAGTTGAAGAAAAAGTTGAAGCAGCCCTAATACTTATGTATGGCACCATGGTTTTTCCAGGCAAAAACACAGCTTGATTTTCTTACCTCAGTGGCAAAAGCAAGAGGTTAGAACCCCCAACTGCTGGAACTGAAAGGAACTTTAAAGGTTATTTGGTCCTAGCTAGTTTGGCTTGGTGGAGAGAGCGTCAGCCTGCAGACCAAAGGGTCCCGGGTTCTATTCCTGTCAAGGGCACATACCTCAGTTGCAGGCTCCTCCCTGGCCCGGGGCCCTGGCCCAGGCTCATGCGGGAGGCAACCAATCGATGTGTTTCTCTCACATTGATATTTCTCTGTCTTTCCCTCTCACTTCCACTCTCTCTGAAAAATCAATGGAAAAATATCCTTGGTTGAGGATTTTTTTAAAAAGGTTATCTGGCTGAGCATTATGGATTTTGTGTACCATTAAAATTTAAAAAGAATTTAAAGAATTAAAACAATGCTGCCAACTTTTTATTTTGCCAAGTAAGGTCATTAAAAAGTAAAAACAATCCAACCACCATCTACTTTCACCACCACTTCATAAAAGAAAGGAATTTTACATCAAGAATTGGGACATACCCAATCTTAGAATAGAGAATTCATTAAACTGAGTACACTTAGCTTCACGACAAGCCAACCATATTCATTTTCTTTTTTGTGCCAATGTTGCTTCAGATTATGGAAGACTGGATGTCAAATCCATGTTTGGGGAGCAACCTCATTGTTCTCCTAACAATCTAACACCCCCACATCCAGTGACATGGTCTGGATTCAATTCCGGTGACAATGAAGTTATTCATGGCAGACTCAGAACTAGAACCCAGGACTTCTGCCTCCCAGTCTCACATCTTCCCCCTAATCCACAACTAGTCCAACCAGCACCCCAGCCCACTCTCTGCCTGCCCCATCTCACTGCCCTTGGTTCTTAGGTCTGCTCGGCTCATCCAAAGTATGTTTTTGGTCCTCTCCCATGGGCAAGAAAACAACAACAAAATAAAATAAAGCCCTCTCTTGTAAGTGGCTGGAGATTTCGACATTCGTGCAGGCCCAAACAACAATCATCCATCTGTTTAAATGTGTCCTTTTTCCATAATCCTTACTAACAGCCCGCACCCTCTCGCTCTTCCTGTATGCTGCCAGAGCCTGCCTTTCTCTAGTGTCCCTGGTGGAGAGCAACTAGGTAGGTGCTCTGGAACTACACGCATGCATGAGTTTTCAAGGGCACTTAAGAATTAACCAGCTGTGGTGGTTATTTTTATGTGTCAATGTAACTGAGCCAGAATGCCCAGATAGTTGGTAAAACATTATTTCTGGATGTGTCTGTGAGGCTGTGCCTGGAAGAGGTTAATATTTGAATTGCTGAACTGAGTAAAGCAGTTGGCCCTCCCCAGTGTGGGTGGGCAGCATCCAATCAGTTGAGGCTTGCAAAGAGCAAAAAGCAGAGCAAGGGCAAACTGACTCCCTCTGCCTGAGCGGAGACAGCCATCTCCTGCGCTTGGACATCACACCAGAGCTCTGACTCTCTGGATTTCAGACTCAGATCAGGACTGCGGCCATCAGCCGATTCTCAGGCCTTCCGTCTCAGGCTGAATTACACCCCTGGCTCTCCTGGCCTCCAGCTTGGGAACAGCAGATCACGGGACTTCTCGGCCTCCGTAACCGCAGGAGCCAATTCCTATAACAAACCTCCTCATATATGCACATCCTATTGGTCTGTTTCTCTGGAGAACCCTCATACATCAGCTTCCCCTGGATTTCAGAGCCAAGGAAACCTCAGTGGGCTAGCCTATGGAGTTAGAGAAACTACATCTATCTCAGATCCCTCGCCTTCCTCCACTCTCCCTGGTCCTCTTCCCATTCAATACTCAGCTTCCTCCTGTGTGCCGGGCACTGTTCACTTGCCCCTGTGACTCCTCACTCTTGTCCTGACACAGGAGTCAGCCTCATTTAGCACCACCGGCCACATGGGTACAGCACTTCTCTGGCACAGATACAACGGCCTCTGCCACTCAGACACCCAGACCCTGCCTGGTCTACGCCTGCTGGGCACTGCTGTCTCCAGCTAGCCCTGCAGCTACAGCTAAATGATGGTCAGGACTGCAAGGCCTCCAGAGTCCTTCCAGAATCATAAAATGAATGCATTTGAGAGCAGTCAGCATTGACAATGGCTGTAATAGATACTATACTGGCTCAATCCATTCTATTTTCCATTAAGATTTTAGCTTTCACACAGCAGGGCTTTGATAGAAGTCCTGAGCCTGGGAGCAGGTGATTGAGAATGTCTAATACCTTTTTTAATGAACCAAATAGCAGGACTTTTGTTGCCATTCCAGGTTTCTTTCTTTTCAAAGCCTTCCTCTGTCCCTCCTCGTTCCGATACACAGCTAAGGACAATTCTTTTTCCTTGCAACACCATTTTACTCCCTCCCTTCCATTAATTACTGCCTCAGTTTTTTATTCCCTTATAAAGCTTTTTAATAGGACTAAACAATTCAAGAGAGAAACTAAGTGGTAGATGGAATTTTTTGTTCCTGGTAATAGGCTGCAGTAAAAAAACACACAAATTCTCTCCAGGATACCAAGAAGTGAGACACATCCCAGAGATTCAACACAGAGAACAGGGATGTGATCTCTCCTTGCCAATAATCCGTGCTTCTCTCAAAACGACCTCCTCAGGTTTTGGCAGCAGGCTCTTCATAACATCGGGTCTACGTGAATCAGCTCGGTCATGCAGACACGATTTATTTGTCCCCCAGAGCAACAGGATGTTGGCTGATTTAGATTTGAAGTTTGGAGATAAATGAGACTGCCTGCTGCCCTGTTGGAGAGCAAAGGTATTATCTTGCTCACTACCCCCGAGGTATTCACTTCCTGGCTTGTAATTGACATTTCCAAGGCATCTCCTGTTAAAGAGATGGGCAGGAGATGGCATGGTTCCAATGGGCCCTGAGTCATGCAACAGTAGAGGTGGGAGGTGGCACAGGTCATCAAGAAAAGCAGCCAGTTAAATGAGCACATCAATAAAATGGTGTGAATAAAATAGGGCAGATGTCTATACATATAAATGCAGAAAATTCCCACGTGTCTAGGTATGTGACATACCACATGGTTAGTGCCTTTTCTCAAAATTTCATTCATTCAGCTACTGACTCATTCAGCAAATAGTTATTGAGTGCTTATTGGGTGTCCTGTATGAGTACTGAGCTCTGGGAATATGATGGTGACGTAGGTACCTCCCCACATAGCTTACAAGTCTAGAGCTTACAATTACTAAACAAAATTACAACTGCCACCCTTTGAAAAATACCAAATAGTCAGAGAGGGAGGGAGTATTTAACATATTGATATTCTGGACAATTGAGAATTACCATATATGCCATGAATGGATTTTCAATTTACAAATAAGTAAATTTACCTATAAGTAGTTTACTTATGAATATTAAGCCAAAATAACAGTTTTGTTCACTCACAAAATGTTTATTGGACCAGCGTATGGGCGACTGCATAAAAATCTGGGTTACATGACTAACAAATTTCCTATCCTTAATAAGCTCACAATCTAAGTGAGGAAATGAAAAAATTAACAAAGAGCTTCAATATAGATGACAAGAGCTTTAATGAAGGATGGAAAAAATTTTGGGATTGGGCAGGTAATAAAGGTTGGAAGGAGGGCAGCACTTAGAACTTTCAGTTGAGTCTTAAAGAATGAGTAAGGCTTTCTCTGACTGGCTTATTTCACTTAGCATAATACTCTCTAGGTTCCTCTATGCTGTCTCAAAGGGTAAGAGATCCTTCTTTTTATAGCTGCATAGTATTCCACTGTCACATAATTTCACTTATATGTGGAATTTAATGAATAAAATAAAATAATGAAACAAACAGATCCAGAGACATAGAAGCATGGAATAGACTGACAAATCTCAGAGGAAAGGGGGATAGGAAGGGGTGGGAAGGGATTAACCAAAAAACTTATATGCATATATGCATAATCCATGGTCACAGACAATAGTGTGGTGAAGGCCTGGGGGGCAGGGGGAGCGGGGCGGGCAGGATGGAAAGGTCAAAAGGTGGGGAGGGGGACATCAACAATAAAGATAAATTAAAAGAAGAAAAGAATGAGTAAGGCCATGCCAGGCAGGCAAGGAGTTGGGGAGTTCACTTCAGATGGAGGGAACCGCATGTACATTCCCAACTGAAAGTAGTGCCTTCAGGGTGAGCAGAGCGTGCATCCGGGCAGCAGCCAAAAACAAGCCTAGTGGGGGAAACAGAAGCCACGTCTTGAAGGGCTCTGTAAGCCTTGACAACATAGTTGAACTTTATCTTGCAAGCAATGGAAAGCCTCTGTTTCCTTAGAGAATGATTGGATTAAATGATTAGATTGCCTGCTGAAACATTACTCAGGCTGAAGTATTATGCACTTTGCATGTTTCTGAAGGTGTGGCCTGAGGCGTAAAGACTGGAGGGAGCATGGGCCATGTAAGCAATGACAGTGCAGTGGCAGGAGGATGATAATCATCATTCACTCTTTCTCAAACAGAGTTTATATGAAAGGGAAAGAAACATGTCTAAGAAGAGGTTTTATTTTTTTTATTTTATTTTTTATCTATAATTTCTTTATTGGTTAAGGTATTACAAATGTGTCCTCATTCCCCCCCCCTCCCGCCCCCCGCCCATTAACCCCAACCTCCATTACAACTCAGTCCAGTCTCTTCATTAAAAAAAGCCTAAACCTGGCCAATGTGGAGTGTCATCCTGTGCACTGAGGGGTCAAACATTCAATTCCCTGTCGAGGTGCATGCCCAGGTTGCAGGTTCCAGGAGGCAACCAATCAATGTTTCTCTCACCCCTCTCTCTCTCTCTCTCTCTCTCTCTCTCTCCCCCCTCCCTCCCTCCCTCCCTCCCCCTTTCTGTCTCTCTAAAACAGGGTTCTCAACCTGTGGGTGGCGACCCCTTTGGGGGTCGAACGACCCTTTCATAGGGGTCGCCTAAGACCATCGGAAAACACATATATAATTACATATTGTTTTTTGTGATTAATCACTATGCTTTAATTATGTTCAATTTGTAACAATGAAATTGGGGGTCACCACAACATGAGGAACTGTATTAAAGGGTCGCGGCATTAGGAAGGTTGAGAATCACTGCTCTAAAATCAATAAAAAACATCCTCAGGTAAGGATTAAAAAACAACTAGACTCATTTTACAAGAGGAATAAAACTGCTCATGCCTTTTGACTTAGTGATTCCATTAGAGGATTCCCAAGAAAACAATCTAGATTAGAGAAAAATAACTTTGTGCAAAGATGCTTTTTAACTATACACTCAGCCAACAAATGAAAATAATCCGAAAAGTCTGAAAATAAGGGATGGCTTCAGCCAAATGTCATCTATCGACATGACCAAATACTACGTAATATTAAATTAACTGCAGCCATACATGGGAATGTTTTTGGTGGGTAAAGCAATCTTCAAAATAATATATACACAGTGACTACAACCATAAGTCCCAACTATGTGTTGGGCCCAAAGCTAGTTTCTGGGAACACAAAGCTAGTTTCTGTCCTCTGAGATCTCACGGTTCACAGATAAAGCAAGACACACACAATTATAACAATGTGAGAATTCTAGACAAAAGTGGGCACCATGAGAGCCCAGAAGAGAACCTGCCCGATTTAGAGGCCACACAGACACACCCGAGGACATTAAAATCAGTGGCAGAACTCAGGTACAAACCTTGATGGTCCCAAACACGGGCTTGCTAATTTTGGTAGATTATCTGGACATGAAAATAGAAATTGTAACACTTATCACGGAAAACACTCAAACCCCAAAGAATATCTGTACAGAGCCCCTTCAGAGTCCTTGGACCCTGCCTTGAGAAACAAAGCTGTAGAAGTAGGAGGATGGAAGTGAAGGGGAGAAAACAAAGACTCACTCAACATTGCTTAGCTCCTGATTATGACTGAGTCAGAGGACGTCAGAGACCGAAGCCCCAGCATCTGGGAGAATAGCAGGGGGCTCCCTGAAATAAGAACCCCAAGAAAAGGATCAGGCTTCAGGGTAAAAATAAGTTCCATTTCTGGCATACTGAGTTTGAGGGCCGTGTAAGAGGAGAAAGGTAGAGGTATTCAGATTTTGCTGGAAATTTATCTCTGGAGATTTGGAGTGAGAGACTCAGGTCCAACCTCATCTTCTGGGGAGAGCTGTAGCTGGAAATGGATGCTAAACAACAGGTATGAACATACCTACGTAACATTACTAAATATAGAAGGTGTCCCCTTTTAGTCCCTCAAATATTTGTTAAGCATCTACTTTTCATAGTATCTCCATCAAATTGATGAATAAAAATAAAAAAAGATCATCTATAATAAATAATAAATTATGGAATAGAGGGTCAGCTTCATACAGGATATATCGATCTCATATTTTCCCATGAGAAAAATTCTCTTAAAAATGAATAAAATTTAGAAATATGATTTGATTAATATAACATGAAAGCTAACTTTTTCTACAGTGCTATATTCATGACCATCTACTACCAAGCCTGTGAACTGCTGAGAATAAGGACTGTGAGACTCTGTCTTATATGACTTTCTAACAAACACCTGGAAAAAAACAAATAGTTACTATGTGTGGAAGGAATTCTGTAAACAGAAAAATACTCTGTATGGCTCCCAAACATTAGGAAGTTTCAAAGCACTAAAGAGAGCATGTGTGTGTATGCACATGCCACCGAGTTCTGCTGTTGGAATAATCCGGCTGCCAATGCGGAGGGGTGTGCTTTCATTCATTTGAATTCTACAGTTACTCATACGTAAATTAGAGGCAATGCAGAAAATGTGAGAAATTCGGAATTCATTTATCATTTTAGTACTACTAAGATTCTTTCTGTGTTTGTGATGGGTATGTGCCAACATTACAATTATGTTATCTCCAGAAATGACTTGAGAAGACATTTTCAATGATGAGTTTTGAGGAGCAGGACTGGAAAGGATATTGTCAGTCTGTTGTACATTCAGGGTGTGCTGAGTCCCATGCTCTTTTTGCAAACATACTTCAATGCACAGAGGAAAGTGAAAACAACACTAAATCTCAGGGCCACAGAGGGAGAGCTGACAGAAGAGAAACACAATTTTGGCGTATACACTCTGTTGTATACCAAAACACCAGTTCTCCTTGTTGAAACAGACATAACCCAAGAAAATAAAGATAATGTGTGTTCTTCCTGACGCTCTCTCTTCCTACTCCCTTATTGTCTTTGCATATAAACGGCATAAACAAGCTAGGATTAAGAGGGAAGTATTTGGTTTTCTTAAGCCCATCAACTGAGGTTTATGAACAAAATGGAGCTTCCCAAACACGTCATAATTGCCTATAAAACCTATTAAAAATAGAGACTCTGGTCCAATCACAGAAACTGATTCAGTAAGTCTGGGGTGAATCCAGGAATCTGAACTTCCCAAAGCACCCCCCAACACACACACACACACACACACACACACACACACCCCTACTCACACAAACAATGCTAATAACCAGCCAAATTTGTGAACAAAGAACTGCACTCAGCAAATAACAGTAAAGGCTTTCATATGGACAGCAATTCAGAGTTTACAAAACACGCCCTCACATAAACCATTTCATCCCCATTGCAAAGGAGGAAAATGAGGCGCAGAGTGGTTCAAGGTCACAAGCCTCTACATGTCGGACCTCCGTTCAGATGCCGCAGTACAATGCTGTCTCCACAGAAATGCCGCATGTAAAGCATAATTCAAAATGGAAAGGCAGGAGCTGCTATCTTTTCCCTTCCACTGCAGTCGAGGGTGGCTTTGCAGAGCCCAGACAGTTCTGGTCCATTACCAGCAGCCTAACTTCTGCCAGACATCTCTGAAGGCAACACAAATTACAAAGCATTTGCTATTGTTACACCATTCAGCTAACTCCATTGTCAGAACGTTTCAAACCCTGTAATTTCGCCTGGAAAAAGTGGAGTGCCCCGCTCCTTGGAACTGCCTGTTAGACTATTCCATGTCAAGCTTGCTTGGGAGTGGGCATAAGAAACTATTCTCCACTAGGAAATCAATGTTTGCAAATACCCTGGAAAGCCAGATAATAGCCATAATGGTTTAGAATAACAGTAACCAGCGTGGTTTACTATTAACATTGCAAGTACATATTTTATTTCGTGGCTTTATCACACATATTGTTAGCTCAACTCTCTTAAGTGTTTAATGTTGGGTTTTTGTTTGGCTCTTTGTGTGTATTGGTTCAACTCAAAGTATTTTATTCACATTTCAAACAACACTGAATCTAGCCCTCTTTCCCAGTGTTTTTTACCCCAACCTTCTGTTAACAACACTTTCCAGTTTATAATGTTCCTAGTCCTTAGATTCCAAGGTAATAAAGAAGGAGCCCTTATACTAAAGAACTCCATGGGATTGCTTTCCTGTTGGAAATTTGAAAATGCTTTAACAAGCCATCACACTGCACTGAATTCAAGGAGTGTGTCCATGCACTAGTGGGGTGTGCATGGCTATGATACTTGATTTCTTTGAGTCCCAGTTTCCTGTCTGCCGGGGTTCTTGTTCCAGCATTAAGAAGGGTTCAGCAATCTGGAAAAGAGGCTGTGTGTAACAAGTAAGAGTCCAGAGCCAAAACATAATTTTGCAAGGCATGTGGGGGTCAGAGGAGCCTAGCTTAAGAAATTAATTTCTCCTCTCTCAAGACCCCATGCTTTTTATTAACACAAATTGTCCTGAGGCAAGGCAGAGATATACATTTCAAAGGGTCAGGTTTCGCTATACACAGTCCATTGTCAGATTAGAAGAATTAGCCTATGGCTGTTCAGGTGTTTGGCCAGTAGGAGGCAATAATATGTAGATTAAGATGCCCTGAGCTGTCTGGCAGCAAACAATCATCCCTTTTCAGGTTTGGGGAAATGCCTTCAGCCATTCCCAACAGGCGACAACATATGTGACTGGGCCCTTGTTGAGTCCCCAAGTTCCATCAACCTTTTGATGAAACTCTTGCAATTATGATATGCTGGAATTGGCTTCTGGCACCTGTCAAACGGGGTTAATACTTTAATGATGGTTTTGACTCAGCAAATTTACTAAAAATCATTGAATTATATACTTAACATTGATCAATTTCATAATATGTAAATAATTCCTCAATAAAGTTGTTAAAACATTTATTTAAAAAATTTTAGTTAAGGGAAGAAGTCGTGGACAAGAAACCATCGGTGATAAAGGTAGACGGAAGACAGGCTCATTGAGAAAGAGAGAAAGGGGGAAGGGCTAAGTAATCAGGTCAAGCTTGAGAGAATGGACAGAACTTTAAGAGTGTGTTTAGGAGTCATGTCCTACTTAAAACCATCTTCCCAGAATCCCCTGGCACCACAACTCCTCTTCCCCGACCCTCAAAGGTAATCCTGCTCTTTTCTAGAGGTATTTAGCTCTAGATTTTGGAGATGCTTTTGTTAACCCAGTCTTCACACTGCAGGGCAACTGTTCATTTGAAAGTCTGATCCTCACTAGACTGGGAGTTCCTGGAGCTCAGAAGCTGTGCATTTGGTAGGCCTAGTCCCTAACTCAGCCCAAGAGCTCAAGAATGTTAGAAGAATGAAAGAATGAATAAACATTGCCACAGCAAAAAGGCAAAAAAAAGGAGAGAAGATTTTGAATAGTCAATTTAATATATATGGATATTCAAACTGCTTAGCACTAAGTGAATGGTTTTATTATTAACAAAACATGCCAAAAACTATGCTACAGAAAGAAGTCCATTTTGAAGCAACATTAACCTACAAAATAAAGATGTTCAAATGCATAGATCTAATATTAGATAACCCCCTGTCCTATTTCCAAGGCTTAAGGGGCCCAGATATTGGCCAGACCTCAAAAGACCTCATAGAGCTATCTACATCTTATGGTCAGAATCCTCCAAGATGACAATTAGCAGCAATCCCACTCTTACTAACCCCTGTTGGGCTTGCTGAGGATTCATTCTTCAAGAATCTGGTCTGAATGAGAAAGGTCAAAGGCAACAGAGAGCAAGGAAGAGGGTAAGCAAGAGATGTGTTCCAGACTGCCTCCTCTTCTCCTCCTCAAACACTATCCAGCATGCCAGAGAACTGCTGGGTTATTTATTTAGCGGGTACTAGATGCAATTCCGTCACCCATTCAATACATATATATTGAGCCCCTACTCTAGGCCTGCTATTGTTCTAGGCAGTTGTTACATCAATGAATAAAGCATTTAAACATATTCAAGAACGAGATGGGGTGACCCTACCTGATGTCAAGATTTACTGTATTACGTAGCAAATAAGATCTGAATAAAGAGCCCACACACTCATCTACACTTGGAAACTTGATATATGACAAAGGTGGCATTGTACATTGGTGGGAAAATGATGGGTAGTCAATAAGTCTTGCTGGAATAATTGAATATATATATGAGGAAAAACAATTCCTACCTCACTTACTACACTAAATTTAATTCCAAGTGGATTAATGGCCTAAATATTACAGGCAAAACTTAAACTCTTATTAGGTAAATATCTTTAGTCTGCAGATATGGAAGAATTCCTTATAAAACCAAAAGCACAAATCACAAAGGAATGAATAGATAACATCAAATACATTAAAATTCATCAAAATAATCAATCACAAACAACACAAACTGGAGAAATATATTTTCAACTCAGTAAGAAAAAGACAATCCAAAAGAGAAATGGGTAAAAGATATGAGCAGGTAATTCACAGAAGAGGAAACCCAAAGGGCCGATGAATACATAAAAATACGTTCACCCACACCACTAATCAGGAACCACAAATTGAAACCATAATGAGATAATATTTTGTCCCTGTCATATTTGAAAAAAAACTTAAGCCTGACAGTTCCAAATGACTGGGGAAAATCTAGGCCATCTAGTAAATCTCTTTGCAGAAGAGTATGGCAACATCTAGTAGAATTGACAGTATGTTTACCCTGCAGCCCCACCACTCCAGCCCTAAGTGCCCTAGCACTCACAAAGCCACAACAGCATTGTTTTGAAACAAGCCTAAGTATATGGCAAAACAGAAAGCATAACTTAATTATGTAGTATTCCAATACATGAATATGCTTAGCTCTAAAAATGCATGATCAGCTACTGGTATCAAAAAGATGGAACTTACATATATAATGTTGAGCAAAAAAGCAAATTACAGAATACAGGCATTCCTATATACACATGTGAGATATATATTAAAGGCATAAAAAAATAAGAGCATCTTGCTTAAGAATATATGCATATGTAGTAAAAGTACTGAAGTACATAGATATGTTAAATTCATAATAGAGGCTACCTGTGATGGGAAAGAGAAGTACTAGGAGAGCTCTATCTCTATTGCTTTTTTTTGTTTTAGAGTCTTTTATTGAAGTATAATTTACATACAGTGAAACAGATCTTAAGTATGCAGTCCAATGAGTTTGATCAATGTATACAGCCATGTAAACCACGCCAATATCAAGAACATTTCCATTACCCCAGAGAATTCCTTTATGCCCCTTCCTAGTAAGTCCCTACCAGCAAACACTGTTTTGATTTCTAACACCATAACTTATTTTTTCCTGTTCTAGGATTTCAAATAAGTGGAATCATACGAATGTATTCTTTTGTGTCCAGCTTGAGATTCATCCATGTCCGTGAATGTGCAGTAGTCTATTCTTCTTTATGGCCGAGTAGTATTCTATTTCATAAGTACACAATTTATCTTAATAACTAAAAAAAAGTTGTGGTCGATACGTGGGTGTCAACATATTATTCTTTATACTTTTTATACATACTAAAGAGTTCCTTTTAAAAAAAAAGTATAGGTCACCAAATGCTAGAGATTCTCTAGGACATATACCTAAGGGTGAAATGGCTGGGTTGTAGATTATGCATACTGTCAACATTACTAGATATTGCCAATTCTAGTTTCTGACCACAGACCTACTGAATCAGCTGCTTAGTAGATGTTGCTCAAGAATCTGCAGTTTTAAATTGATTTCAGAGGGAGGGAGGGGGAGAAAGAGAGCAATATAGACAGACAAACAGGTATTTGTTGTTCCACTCATTTATGCACCCACTAGTTGATTCCTGCATGTGTCCTGACTGGGGATTGCAACTTTGGCATATTGGGATAATGCTCCAACCAACTGAGCCACCTGGCCAGAGGAATCTACATTTTTAACAAACTCCCCAAGTAATTCTTCTGTACAACAGCATTTACAAAACAACTATTCATAAATACATTCTCTTTGTGGTATTCTATAAGCCCATTGGCTTCTATTACCATATGCCAAAAACTCATACATTTATATACTTAAATAAAACTTTCTTCTAAGGAATACACCTTAATAATGATCTGCTATGGATCTCTCTACTCCAATGATTCCCACGTGACTCAAACTCAATATGCACAAAACAGAAGCGATTTTCTTGGTTTTTTCCTCCAGAGTTTTATATCTCAGGTCATGGCACCCCATACACCCAGTTTTACCAAGCCAGAAACCTGGGAGTCTGTCATTCCTAAGTCCTCTCCTTCCTATCCTCCACATCCTATCAGTCACCAAGTCCTACTGATTCTACCGCTAAATACCTCTTAAATAGAATACGTGTCTCCATTCCCTTCTGGCCTCCCTAGTCCAGGTCATCTGGATTACTGTAGTGGCCTCCTCACCACTCTTCCTATGTCCAGGTTTGTCCCGCCAGTCCATTCTTCACCTTTGGCCAAAGGAACCTTCTGAAACAAACAGTTTTTGTCAAACACCTTCTTAGAGTCTCTCAATGGTTTTTTGTTGCCCTTAGGATAATTCTCAATATGTCTTAGCCTTTCATGACCTGTCCTCTCCCTACCTTTCCAACCTCAACCTCTGCACCCTACCCATTCAGCTACTCTGAACTTCACTTGCTTAAATGTGCCATTCGTTGCTCCTCTTTTGCATATGCTGTTCATTCTGCCTAGAATGCAATCCACCTCCTCTTTCCCTGATGCCCTTGCTCACCTTTCAAATCTCAGCTAAACAGTTACCTTATCTGGAAGGCTTTTATGAACCTCCCAGGCTAGGTTAGGAACTCCCACTACAATCCCCTAGCAACTTATTCTTCCTTTGCAATAGCATACCACAGTTCCCAGAACAGCTCAACTATCTTTTCAGACGGACTACAAACTTGATGAGGTGATTAGGCCATGCTGAGCCTGCTCACTCACCATGGATCCTAGCATATAGTAGGAGGTTCATTTAAAATATTGGTTTGATGAATGTTACCACATCACATTTAGTCTACATGCAAACAAAGCTTAGAAGCAGCCTCAGTTGTTCCTTTCAACTCGAAGATATGCACAGTTCTAAATCCACAAAGTCATCGATTATCTACACTAGTGTCTGTTTTATCTTCCTGCAGCTTTGGCAAGCACTGTCTGCCACCAGAGAAGCAGTCCATCAAAAATCACACCTCTGCAAGATTCAGCACTAGCCAGACTGATGTTCAAACCTTTAAAAAGCCCCGTGTATTTTCAACAGTGTCACACCTCAGTTACAAGGGAAGCACAATGCATGAAACCTTGTTAGGATTACAGTGATTGAAGTGGAAAGGCTTTTGGAAAAAGGACTGGACGTTTATATTTTTTGTCCTTGGATTTATGTCCAAGGCACAGCTGGGTATACTCAGGCTGCCAAGGATGGAGGCTGCATGTGAGTTCCCCAGCAGTTTCCCTAGAGCAGAAGCTCTCAATTTTAAATCTGCAACCTTCCATCCCCCTCCCCCCTCCCGCTTTTTTAGCAAAAACATTAAGCACACAGACTGTGTTGCCAGAATGACTGATTGAAAATCCCTGCGACATCATTTATTAGCTGTGGTACTCTAGGCAAATTACTTAGCCATTCAGTGTCTGGTTTCCTCACTTGAACATGGAATAAAATAGCACTGCTGAAACCAGTTTGGCTCAGTGGATAGAGCGTCAGCCTGCGGACTGAAAGGTCCCAGGTTAGATTCCAGTCAAGGGCATGTACCTGGGTTGCGGGCACATCCCCAGTAGGGGATGTGCAGGAGACAGCTGATCGATGTTTCTCTCTCATCGATGTTTCTAACTCTCTATCTCTCTCCCTTCCTCTCTGTAAAAAATCAATAAAATATATATATTTTAAAAAATAGCACTTATTTCATAGGTTTGCTGTGAGGATTAAATGAGATAATTACATGTAAGATGCTTAGAGTAATGGTTCAGTAAACATTATACATATCTAGGAGCATAGGAGTAGGTTTGGAAAAGAAGAGAAGTTAAACAGAAGAGAAAAGACAGAAGCAAAGTAATCTGCTATCTACATATATATAAAAGTCTAAGCAACCGGCCGACCAGCTGACCAGCCAGTAGCTATAATGTGCACTGACCACCAGGGGGCAGATGCTCCATGCAGGAGCTGCTGAGCTACAGCAACTTTGCAGAGTGCCCTCTCACACTCCGGGACTCCTCGGGCGATGTCAGACTGCCAGTTTCAGCCCAATCCCTGCAGGCCAGTCTGAGGGACCCCGCCAGTGCATGAATCTGTGCACCGAGCCTCTAATGTAATAATAACTGAACGCTTTGAACAGATTTTCATTCAAACCTCAGAAAACCCCTTTAATTCAGGTTAACCAGTCCAAGTCACACAGCTAATAAAGAGCTGAACTGGATTTGAATCAAGGCAATCTGTCTCCAGAGACCAAGTCCTTTAAGAACTGATGTCTTCTACCTTCACACCTGCCCCTGGGGGAATGGAACTCCTGAATTGTAAAGGAGAAAGTGAAGCAAAAAGATGGGAGGGAAGGAAAGGAAGAATAAACAGAGTAAGGCCAGACTCATCTGTTCTCTCCATTTAAAACAGGTTTCCCCTTATCATTCCTTCACAGACATAACAGAGCCCACTATGAAATAATTGCTAAGTAAAGTGTAGACACTTTACTTAGAATTCAGTAGGCCAGGTTGAAGTCACAATCACTGTTAAAGACTTCAACAAACTTACAGATCCTTCTCAACCTAAAAGATTCAAATGTGAAATGGAAACGAGAGACATACATGCGAGGGCAGGCAGGAGAGCAGTGAGTGAGCAATAGGGACACAAAAATACACCTCTGTCTAGAGCGGCAAGACCAGCAGAGGGGCTTGAGAGTCAGATAAAGGATTCAAGTTCTTGTTGGCCCTGTAACATCAGAAAAATGCCTTAACATCTCTGAGCATCGCTTTTTCATCCGTAAAATGGTAACAAGAACATTCGCCTCTCCAGGGATTACTTTCACACAGTGTTAGGAAGAATCAAGCACTCTCACACATTGCTGGTGGGGGGTGCAAACGGTGGGCAATCTGGTCATCTTTCCTCTCTTTTCTCAATTTAACAATCTTTCATAGCACTCACAATATACCCGGCACTATACTAGTCACTTTACTAGAGTTAGCTTAATCAATTTTTTGGTAGGTTGTTTGCAAAATGTCGGCAGTGATTCCCCTGAGTGTATCCTTGAGCTTGGCCAGGGTATGTGTTTTGGTCGGTGGGACAATAGCAAATGTGACACAAACAGAGATCTGAAAGGTGCTCGTGCTTTGGGATCTGCTGTCTCTTGCTGCCCTCTGGAACCCTGAAACCACCATGTGAAGAAACCTGGCCTAACTGACTAAACATGAGAGATCACATGCCATCCCAAATGAGGTCCCTGCAGGACCCACTCACCTGTCATCTGCCAGACATGTGAGTGGGGCCATCCTAGATCCTTTCGCTAGCAGCTGACCTACCAGGTGATCACAGAAGCATGAGAGAATCCAGCAGAGCTCAGAAGGGCTGGCCCAGATTAGAAGAGCCTCCCAGCCAAACTACAGACTCATGAGCGAAGTAAAGTAGTTATTGCTCTTAACACGCTAAATTTTGGAGTGATTTGTTATGCAACACAAACTAAACTAAGGAATACCATCCTCACAGTAATCCTGTGAGGTAGGTACTATTATTATTTTTCTTTTCAAAAAATCAGGCAACTGAGGCAAGAAGAGGTTAAGGGACTTGCACAATTTGTAAATGGCAAGAGTCAAGAGCAACACCTTGCAATCCAGCTTAAAGTCTGTGCTATACTTGGATATTTTAGATATAGGTATAGATAAGATATAGACATAGGTGTAGATATCTCCCCTATGCTATGCTGCTTCACCTAACAAAAGTAAGGATGTTCATATCACTTGACACAGAAATTCTACTGCAATCTGTCATACAGATATACTTGCACATATGTAAAACAATGTATGTATAAGATTATCCACTCCAGCACTGCTGATAATAGCAAAAGACTAGAAACAACCAATTTTAGTATATCTATATAGATATCCCAGCCCTAGCTGTTGGGGTGTGTACGGGAGGCAACTGATTGGTGTTTCTCTCTCACATTGATGTTCACCTTTCTCTCCATACCTCTCTCTCTAAACAACAACAAAGACCAACATTCCTCAGGTGAAAATTGAAGAAAGAAAGAAAAAAAAAAGGCATCCCATATGTAGCCATAAAAGAACCAGGTAGATCTACAAATATTGATCTTATATATAAGGGAAAAAAACAAAGTGCAGGCTTCAGGGGTACAATTCTAATATACATTATCTGTATATTGTATTGTGTGTTCAAGTCTCCTTCCATCACCATTTATCCCCCCTTCACCTCTGATAATCACTATACTATTGCCTATGAGGTTGTTTTTTTTGTTTTCTTTTTTTGCTTAATCTCTTCATCTTTTTCACCCAGCTCCCCAACCCTCTCTTCTGACAGCTATTAGTCTGTTCTCTGTATCTGTTTTTATTTTGTTAGTTTATTTTGTTCATTAGATTCCACATATAAGTGAAATCACATGGTATTTGTCTTTCTCTGACTGGCTTATTTCATGTATCATGATACTCTACAGGTCCATCCATGCTGTCGCAAAAGGTAAGATTTCCCTCTTTTTTTATGGCTGAGTAGTATTCCATTATGTAATGTACCACAGCTTTTTTATCCATTCATCTACTGATGGGCACTTGGGCTGCTTCCAAATCTTGGCTATCTACACTAATAAAAGAGAAACATGATAATTAGTGTCCGACCGCTACCCTTCCCATTGGCTAATCAGCATATCCTTATGCAAATTAACTGCCAGCCAAGATGGCGGCCAGCAGCCATGCACTGAAGCGAACAGGGAGGCTTGCTTGCTCCGGTGACTGCGGACTCCAACATTCCCCGCCTGACTTGCCGGCCTCTCAGCTGCAACTCTAAGCAACTATGTTGCAAATATAGAAGCTAAACAAAACCCCAGAAACCGGCTTTCAGTCAGCCGGGCTTCAGCCAGCCTGACGGCAACATTGTATCAATGTTTTCAGCAGCGAGGACTCAGAGCTAAAGCTGGCCCAGAATAAAAAAAAAAAAGAAAAAAGTAGCGGTTGGGAGCTTCAGTCACCCGCCAGCCTGAAAACGGCCCTCAGCCCCTCAGCCAGCCTGGCCAGGCACCCCAGTGGGGACCCCCACCCTGATCCAGGACACCCTTCAGGGCAAACCAGCCAGCCCCCACCCGTGCACCAGGCCTCTATTTTATATAGTAAAAGGGTAATATGCCTCCGGGCACCGGGATCAGTGGAGCAGTGAGGCCTCCCGGCACCGGGATCAGCATGACAGGGGGCAGCGCCCAAACCCCCTAATCGCCCTGCGGCTCTGTGTGTGACAGGGGAAGGCGCCCCAACCCCCTGATCAGCCCTGCTCTGTGCCTGATAGGGGGGAGCTCCCCAATCCCCTGATCACCCTGTGGCTCTGTGTGTGACAGGGTGCGGCGCCCCAAGCCCCCCCCCCCCCACGGGCCCTGCTCTGTGTGTGACAAGGTAGAGCCATAACCTCTCCATCGGCCCTGCCCTGAGTGTGACAGTGGCGGCACCCCAATCCCCCTCCACGAGCCTTGCTCTGTGTGTGACGGGGTAGAGCCATAACCTCCCCATTGGCCCTGCCCTGAGTGTGACAGGGTGCAGCGCCCCAACCTCCTGATCCGTCCTGCTCTGTGTGTGACACGGGGCGGTGCCCCAACTCCCCTATCGGCCCTACTCTGTGAGTGACGGGGGGAGCTCCTCAACCCCCTGATCGGCCCTGCTCTGTGCATGACGGGGGGAGCTCCTCAACCCCCTGATGGGCCCTGCTCTGTGCGTGACATGGGGGAGCTCCCCAACCCCCTGGTCGACCCTGCTCTGTGTGTGACAGGGTACGGAGCCCCAACCCCCCTGATGAGCCCTGCTCTGTGAGTGATAGGGGGCACCACTCCAACCCCCTGATTGGCCCTGCTGTGAGTGACAGGGGGCAGCACCCCAACCCCCTGATCCGCCCTGCTCTGTGCATGACAGGGGGTGGTGCGGCAACCTCCCCATCAACCCTGCCTTGAGTGTGATGGGGGCGGTGCCCAAACCCCCCAATCGGCCCTACCCTGAGTGTGACTGAGGGTGGCATTGCAACCTCCCAATCCGCCCTGCTCTGTGCATGACAGGGGGCGGCGCCCCAACTCCCCAATCGGCCCTGCTCTGAGCCTGACCAGGGGCTGCACCTAGGGATTGGGCATGCCCTCTGCCACCCGGGAGCAGGCCTAAGCCAGCAGGTCGTTATCTCCCGAGGGGTCCCAGACTGCGAGAGGGCACAGGCCGGGCTGGGGGACCCCCCCACCCCAAGTGCACAAATTTTTGTGCACCGGGCCTCTAGTCCTATGTAATAAAAGGCTAATATGCAAATCAATCGAACGGTGGAACGACTAGTTGCTATGATGCGCACTGACCACCAGGGGGCAGACACTCAATGAAGGACCTGTCCCCTGGTGTCAATGAACTCCCACAGGGGGAGCACCAATCAGCCAAAAGCCGGGCTCATGTCTGGTGAGCTCCGTGGCAGTGGCGAGAGCCTCTCCTGTCTCCAAGGCAGTGCTAAGGATGTCCGACTGATGGCCTAGCACTGAGGCCATCTCTCTCCGCGGGGAACAGGCCTAAGCCATTAGTCAGACATCACCCAAGGGCTCCCGGGCTGCCAGAGGGATGTCTGACTGCCAGCTTAGACCCGATCCCCCAGGGAGTGGGGCATCCCAGCTGAGGTCTAACAATTCCCTCTCTTTCTCTCTCTTAAATACACACACACACACTCTCACACACACACACACACACACACACACACACCAACCTTAGGTGTACATTAGAGGGTTCTCGCCTCTCCCTTCCTCTCACATCAGCAAGTTCAGTTGACTCTATCTCCAAAATACATCCTGTCTCTCCAACTGTCTTTCATCACCCCTGCACAGAAAAGTGGACTCTCTCCCTTATTACTACCATCACTTTCCATAATCCATTCCATACACATTAGCCAAGATAATGTTCAAAAAAGTAAACCAGATCACATCATTAT
Organism: Myotis yumanensis; assembly: GCF_028538775.1. NCBI lineage: Eukaryota > Metazoa > Chordata > Mammalia > Chiroptera > Vespertilionidae > Myotis > Myotis yumanensis. The sequence goes on along the minus strand of NW_027223754.1, from coordinate 124,335,164 downwards.
ACTCCTCTGTAGGAGGGAGGGAGAGGGAAAGAGGAGAGAGAGGGAGAGAGAGGAGAAAGAGAGGGAGAGAGAGATTTATTGTTTCACTCATTTATGCACTAACTGAATGATTCTTGGATATGCCCTGATAGAGGATCAAACCCGTAAGTAACCTTGGTGTATGGCAGGGGTGGGGAACCTTTTTTCTGCCAAGGGCCACTTGGATATTTATAACATCATTCATAGGCCATACAAAATTATCAACTTAAAAATTAGCCTGCTTTAAAAAAAAATTAGCCTGCTACATTTGGTCAAACATTTAATTGACTCACCCCTAACGCCTTGGCAGGGCAAGACCAAGTGATTTCACAGGCCTTACATGGCCCACGGGCCAGACGTTCCGACCCCTGGTGTATGGGAACAACGCTCTAACCAACAGAGCTACCCAGCCAGGTCCTATTTGTTTACTTTATTGTCTAATTTCTCAACTAGCATGTAGCCTCTAAGACAGTGGTTCTCAACCTTCCTAATGCTGCGACCCTTTAATACAGTTCCTCATGTTGTGGTGACCCCCAACCATAAAATTATTTTCGTTGCTACTTCATAACTGTAATTTTGCTACTGTTATGAATCATAATGTAAATATCTGATATGCAGGATGTATTTTCATTGTTACAAATTGAACATAATTAAAGCATAGTGATTAATCACAAAAACAATATGTAATTATATATGTATTTTCCGATGGTCTTAGGCGACCCCTGTGAAAGGGTCGTTCGACTCCCAAAGGGGTCGAGACCCACAGGTTGAGAACCGCTGCTCTAAGAGAACAGGTTCTTGGCTGTCATCTCCCACTGCACTCCTAGGGCTTAACACAATGCCTATATTTAGTAGGTGCTTAATACATAGGCCTTATAGTAGTTGTGGTGGATGTTTAAAATCAAATTGCTGAGCTCCAGTCCCAGAGATTCTGATTTAATAGGCCCGAAGTAGAGCTCAAGAATCTAGCAGGCATCCATCTCTTTCATCTTAAAGCAGGTAGTATGCAAATCACATTTTAAGATACAGACATGCCTCCTTGTACTGTGCTTCACTGAAACTGGAGGCAAAAACTCCACTAGGAAAAAGATTACGACTTGCTTTATTGTGACCTCACTTTATTACGGTCACTCTCTATCTCCAAATCTTAATTCTCCCTCTAACACACCTTACTTAGGCCGACAGATTCCATCCCACCTGCTTTCCTTAATTACCCGGGTGGCATTGAGGGTAAAAGGAGGTTGCTGACCCCTGAATCTGGAGTTCAAACAAGTTACCCTGCCAGTTTCCATTTCTGCTGCTCCAACCAATGCCAGGCATTCAAACTAGCTGGTCAGCCAGGCTGGAATCCTGTCCTCCCCAGAAACACCTGAGCAGGTTTGGACTAAGTCCAAAAGGTAAGCCAGGTAAATTTCCATGTCAGCTCGCTAGAAGACTTTGCAGAGGCAGCCGGGGCCAATTCATACTTGTTCTACAAACCCTCCAAATACCACTCCCCAGCCCTCACATATACACATACGCTTACAGAAGACTTAATTCTGGCATCACCTGCAAAACCGGAGGCCAGAGGCCCCCTTGAAGCAACCTCGCAGCTGAGGGGAAGAAATCTGTGAAAGGACCGTTCGGGTGACTAATGTAATAGACACACAGGTAATTTAGTAACAAGGCAACCCCAACGTGCAATCCAGAGAAATTCAAAGGCTCTAGTGAAAAGTCTTATTCTGTTTTTACCATTTCTTCTCACCCTTATCTCTTCAGAAAACACCCAACCAACACTCTTTCCTGGACACCTCCGGGATGCCTAAACTGTCAGGAAGTTGGCCTTAGGTCTGGGAAAATGTGGATGTCCTTAAGTTTCCTCTACTTCCCTTCGCCCCTGCAAGTGCCAAGATCCTGCGTTTGATTAAACCTGCCTCTGTCGCCAAGGTTATGATGCAAACAGCACGCTGGGACTGGTAACTTATGAAATCACCAACGCTTTCCAGTGGATGAGCTCCCCTAGACAGGTAGGATGAGCTGCGCAGGCCTGCGTGCCTGCTCTCTGCGGCTGGCAATAAGGAGCTCCAATCCCCAGGCTGTTCCTTGAGGTGGAATAAACCCTGCAGTTCAGCCTGCAGACTGGAATTTTCCCACTCAGAGCGCGGTTGGAGGAGGCGGGGTGCGCGCAGGGACCCCGCACCTGCTTCGGGAAGCAGCCCCGGCCGAGGGCGCCGCCTCCAGGACGCTGCGCGGTGCCCGTCGGTGGGCAGCGCCTAGTCGCTGGGGCGAGGGAACTTGAGTTCACACTCCCTCGCGCCTTCCAAACGCCAGAAGCCAGGGCATTTCTGGAGGCGAGGGCTGAGGCTTCCGTCCCCGAAACACACACACACACACACACACACACACACACACACACACGTACACACCCTCTGCCTCTTACCCCCTGGCGTGCGAGTGGGCCCCACCTCCCTGGAGTGTGCGCTCAGGGAGCCCCACCGACGCCTGGCGGCACAGTTCCCGAGGCTCCCGGGGATGGAGCGAGGGGCTGAGCAGCAGAACGCCGCGGCGAAATGAGCCGAGCGCGCGTGCGGGGCGCCCGGGAAGGGGCTCCCCTAAAAGCTCGAGGCGGGGGGCGCTGGGAATAGACCCCCGGGTGCGCGAGGAGGGAACCCCGACGTGGCCGCGCCACATCAGGGAGCGCGGGGCCGAGGGCGCTCAGGCGGGGAGAGGCCCCGAGCACCCCCTGAATCCTCGTGTCGCCGAGGGGCGCCCCTCCTGCGCCTAGGCTACAGCCGCGGCCTGCGAGACCCCTCGCCCCAGCCCCTCGCCCTTCCCGCCCAGCTCCCCCGCGAGGCTCCCCTGCCCGCGGCGCGCTCTCCCGCCCGTCCGCACAGTCGCCGCCGGCTCCCTCGCGCCTCCGGGGCCAGCACTCACTCACCCTCCGCATGGTGCCGGAGCCGTCCGGGCTGGGCTCGGGCGAGAGGTGGACCGGGCGGGCTGTGGCGGAGGGCCGCTGGGGAGCCGCGCTGCCCCCGCCCGCACACGCGTGCGCCGCGGCCGGCGAGCGGGCTGCGGCCTCCGCGGGGGCGGGGCACGGGCAGCGGGGACCTCCCCGCTCCGGGACCTTCTCGAATGGGGGCGTCCCCACCTCCCCAGGCCGCTTCACCCCTCCTCTCCCGCCCCCGAGAGGAGCTGGATCCAGGTGCCTGCGGTCGCCCCCAGCTCTGAGCCGGAGAAATAGGAGTTGAGCTTTGTGGCCGACCTTTGGGGTAACTAAGTTTCAGGAGCAAGAGAGGGTTGTTGGGGAACTGAGGTGGGAGATCTCACCACCTTGCAAGTACCTCTGTTCTCCCCATGGGAGGCGGGCCCGCTGGTGTCCCATCCCCACTTGTTGGAGTCTGCGATTGTCTTATGCCAATCCTGAGCTTTCATCAGAGGGGAGGGGCGGGGTGGGATGGGGAGAGAGCTAAGAGGGCAAACAGATCAGCTCAGGGCTGGGGGAAAGACAGCCTCCTGGAGCAGAGATGGTCTAGTTTTTTCCAGATGCAGCGGCTCAGCGTGGGGAGGGGTCTGCACCCCCCGAACTGCGGAACCCACAGGTCTTCCTGGCAAACCCCTGCGTGCAGGGCTTCCTCTTCACAAACAGCCTCCCCACCCCCAACCCAGCTTCTCCAAACAACAGGGAAAGCCCATCCCCAAAAGCCAATGCTTCTGGGAAGATGAGGGAGGGAGGGAGGATATATTCCTCGTGACCATGAAAACACTGCACATCCTTGAGCCAGGGGAATGCAGGATCCAAACCCTCAAGAACAAGAGTAGGATGGCATGAGGTCAGAAATCTGACCTTCTTCCCATTTGGCTCCCAGGGCAGAACAAAGCAAATGAAAGAGCACCGAATTCAAGGCAGCCTGAATTTGATGTAGAAAAAAAATATTCCTTGTTTACCAAAGGATCGTTTGAAAAGCATACAAGGACGCTTGCATTTTCAAACCGGGCTGTGACAGGTAAGCAGGCAGACAGCAGTGGAATGCAAAGGCAAACACTTCTGAGGACTGTTTTGGCTTTTACATTGCCTGGATGCCAGTAATTCTGGCAGATCACCACTGTCAAAGAAATACTGTTATAATTTTCTAACATTGATAGAGTGTCAGCAGCACTATGGAGACCAAAGATCAAACAGACTAAGCACGTTTATGATCTCATGAATAAAAACATTGTGTCTGAATTTCTCTTTGGTGCCTACCAGCACGGATAAAAGGAGAGGTGACATATATTAAGAGAAAAAGTAAAGGAAGGAAATTAATGAAGCCTGCTAACTCCTTTTTACTTTAACTTAAGATATGCATACAGTGGGTTTTTTTCCTTCCCTGATAGAAAGTTCTTCAGATTGGTCTTAAATGTTTTGCCATTGGGGAAATAATTTTATTAAATGTACTTACTTATGCACCGTGGGCTTTACGTGTTATCACTTTAAATCCACAAAACCCTATGAAGTGAGTAGTATAATTCTATGGTTTTTCAGGAGATACTAAGGCTCAGAGATGGTAGGTAATTTGCCCAAGGCCACACAGCTTGTTAGTGGCACAGCCAGGATTTGAACTCAGGCAGTTTGACTCCAGGGTCCACTCGCTTCATTCCTATGCTTTACTGCCCTCCTGTGCTCTGATTCATATAAAAGGTACAGCTGTGGAAAGGTGTTACTGAAAGTAAAAATATGAGCTCTTGTCATAGGTCAAATTAGTAGCTTCCCATCCCTAGGCCTCAGTTTAGAATCTTCATCTGTAAAATGAAAACTTGGACTAAAAAGATGTGTTAAAGACCTGTACAGAAGTAAAATTCTTGTTTTAGTGTATTACCATGTGAATATTGTGTGTTCAGCATTGTAGGAAATCTTAGTACTTCATTGGTTTATGTAATATTTTTACCACAGCCTCTTGTTTCTACAACACTACCTCCTAATTAACATTTTTTGCTTAGTGAATACAATATCTAATCCAACTACTGTTTTTTGTTATTTTAATTTCTGTTTGTTTGATTTTGCTAAACTTGAATAAGATCCCGGGAGAGTTTCAGTTAAGTAATTATTAGGGTGATCTTCAAGTATTAGTTAGCCAGAATAATTTTTAAACTCCCCTCAGAAACCAAGACAATTATTGAACTGTACCAAATAAATGACAACACATCAGATGTAATGGAAGACAGTCATATGCTCATTTATGGAAATCCCCATGTTTTCAATGCTACCATTAACTAACTTGAAGAACCAATTTAAAAGTGAAACTAGATTGAGTCAGGTTTCCTCTTTTTTGGGGGAGGGCAATGAGGAGGAGAGTCCTTATCTCTTTCTTATATTTAAAGGATCTTCACATTGTTTAATGATGAGTGATATCTCTGTTTCATATTATCATACCTCCATTAGCCATCTAAACTCAGACATGTTATTTCTGTTTCCTTGAAACCCTCATAATAGTTGAGAACATAATATGCTTTTTTCCTTTTTTCTTAATTGTGTAACAACATCTCCACCAGTTACAAACAACAGTTATATTCAACCCTCTTGATCTTCAGGCCAGATTCATAGGTTTCCATCTTAAATACACTGGTATCGGAAGGCCAACCTAACTTCTTTTATTAATTACTAACATAGATAGACATTTGATAAAACTGATCAAAACCAAACCAATTTATAATTTCACATAAATAGTAAAAGAGAAGTGAATAATTCAGTCTGCCTTTTATAGATAAGAAATGTTACCAATTAGCATAATTTTTTACCAGTCTGTCATCTTCCATTTGGATATGCATTAGTAATAAAATACTGGTTTTCTTTATCATGTTCTTAAATTATAGCCCTTCACAAGGCATCTGTTAAATACCTACTATGGGGGCATATGTTATTGGTTGAATCAATTTATATTTCCCTGAAACAGGTCAAGAATAATAAGGAAACAAAATGGTCTCAACTACATGTATTGAGCACTTTATATGCCTTGGGCACTGTGACAAGCTCTTTTACATGTTTCACCCTTACAAAACTGTTACATCCTTACCTGATAGTTATTATCTCCATGAAATAGATTAGGAAACTAAGGTTTATCTAGGTTAACCACTTTCCAGAGATTGTATGGCTAATAAGTGAAGCAGGTCTAACCCAAATTTGTCTGATTCCAGAGTCTATAAGATTAACTAATGACAGGTGGGTGCTAATGTATCATAGTCTCTACTCTCTCTCTCTGGAACTTCTTCAGAGTAGTGGCAATGTGAGCCAAGAATTTTATATCCAGTAAAACTGACTTTCAAATATTTATACTAGAATAGAATGGGGTTAACTAAGAAATGGTTCTCAAAGAAGATGACTAATTAGCTTAAAAAGAATAGAAGATTTGAATTAAAAGAGTGAAGAATCTTTTTTAAAAAATATTTTTATTGATTTCAGAGAGGAAGGGAGAGGGAGAGAGAGATTGAAACATCAATGATGAGGGAGAAGCATTGATTGGCTGCCTCCTGCATGCCTCTCACTGGGGATTGAGCCCGCAACCTGGGCATGTGCCCTGACTGGGAATCAGTCGACACTCAACCACTGAGCCACACCAGCTGGCCGGGCTAAAGAATATTCCCGATAGGGGACATCAGAATGACCAATAATATAGAGGTGGTGACAGTAAAAATGTAACTGCAGAACTAGCTCAAATGGTTCTAAGACAACAGACCAAAATCACAAGCCATGCATCCAAAGCATGCACAGAGGAGAAAGCTTTCACCTGCAGCTTAATCCAGAACCAAAGTCTGCTCCTCGAGCCCCTGCCCCCCTCTCCCGCCGCCCCCCCCTCCCCTGCCAACCAGAGGACGGGGATATAACTGGAACTTGAGCACCAGAACCCTTTTAGAAGCGAAGGGTCTATTGTCCAGGAAGATCTGGTGCTGAAGCCCTGAATGGCCAAGCTCCAAGTTTCTCCAGTAAAACTTGCCCCACCAGTGCTTCCAAATAGCTGTTTCCCGGCCTAACCCCTAAAAACCCACCACAAACCCCAGATTTGAGAGGTGCCTTCTGTATCCTGCAAACAGACTCAGGATTAAATAAATTGCTCTTTCTTTTCTCAAAAGTATTGAGAATGTCATAGTATTGGCTTCTTTGCTTGTGGCCAATAAACCCTTGTTCAGTAACAAAAAGACCAGATCTCCTAGGGCAGTGGTCGGCAAACTGCGGCTCACGAGCCACATGCGGCTCTTTGGCCCCTTGAGTGTGGCTCTTCCTAAGCCTTAGGAGTACCCTAGTTAAGTTAATAACAATGTACCTACCTATATAGTTTAAGTTTAAAAAATTTGGCTCTCAAAATAAATTTCAGTCTTTGTACTGTTGATACTTGGCTCTGTTGACTAATGAGTTTGCCGACCACTGTATCCTGGGGCACATGACTGGTGGACAGTTAATGAGGGGCTGGGATACTCCTCAGGGTACCATTATACACATTCCCTCCAATGTTTTTATTGCATTATCACAGTCACTTGAAAATATTCATTTATTTTGCTGTAGAAAGTCTGTGTGATTGTTATGCCATTTTTTCCCTCTTGCCCTAGGGCAAGGCCCATTTGCCTTCTCTGAGCCACACCTGGGAATGGGCACCCCTTGACCCTTTTTTTCTTTTTTCTGTAGGTGGCCTGAAGATGCAGGGGTGGAGTAGAGAAGGGTTTACTTGTTGCCTTTGTCAGAGGAATTTGATTCTGCTCTCTACTCTAAGAGTCTGTGTGGGGTTCGCTTCCTAACAGATATTTAAAAAACAAAATTTACCCACACTTTTACCTCTAATGTTATTTCCATATTTCTTCCTACTCTTGTCCAAATGCACTTCTGTTTGCAGTCTGTTTACAAGGCTATCTATCCTGTTAGACTCTGACGTTCTTTAAAGAAGGGACTGTCTTAATAATTCTTACGTCTTTAAGGCCTATCACAAAATAGTTACTCAATACATGTTTAGTAATTGCACGAATGTTGTTAAAACCATATTGTAGCTTCTTCTCTGAGGAAACACCAAATGGCAGCTGACACTGGTGCAGCGGGAGAGCCCACAGGCCCGTAGGAGCCCTGGAATGGGAGCCACGGCGACATCTGTGGAGGGTTTAGCAGCGGCATTCAGGGCCAAGGTTTCCGCTTAGGTCAGGGCGAGGGCTGAGGCCACAGAGCTGGCGGAGGCAAGGCCAAGGACAAGGAGTGGATCCCTGTCGCCAAGCTGGGCCTCACGGTCAAGGACATGAAGATCAAGTCCCTGGGGGAGATCTCTCTCTTCTGCCGGCCCATCAAGGAATCTGAGATGGTTGATTTTTTTTCCTGGGGGCATCCCTCAAGGATGAGGTTTTGAAGATTATGTCCATGTAAAAGCAGACTCGTGCTGGCCAGCAGACCAGGTTCAAGGCATTTGTCGCCATTGGGGATGACAACGGACATGTTGGTCGGGGTGTTACATGCCACAGGGAAGTAGCTACTGCCATCCGTGGGGCCATCATGCTGACTAAGTTCTCTGTAATCCTTGTGTGGCCAGGCGACTGAGGGAACAAGATCGGCAGGCCCCACACTGTCCCTTGTAGAGTGACTGGCTGATGTTGCTCTGTGCTGGTGGTCTTGTTCCCCACCGCCAGGGGCATTGGTGTTGCCATAGCCCCTAGTCCAGTGATGGCGAACCTATGACACACATGTCAGAGGTGACACTGACACGAGAACTCATTTTTTGGTTGATTTTTCTTTGTTAAATGGCATTTAAATATATAAAATAAATATCAAAAATATAAATCTTTGTTTAACTATGGTTGCAAATATCAAAAAATTTCTATATGTGACATGGCACCAGAGTTAAGTTAGGGTTTTTCAAAATGCTGACACACCGAGCTCAAAAGGTTCGCCATCACTGCCCTAGTCCCATGAAGCTGCTGCTGAAAAAATGGCACTGGGGATGGCTGCACCTCGGACAGGGATGCACTGCCGCTCTAGGCAACTTTGCCACAGCCTCCTTTGATGCCATCTTCAAGACTTTCTGCTGCCTCACCCCGACCTCTGGAAGGAGGCTGTGCCCACCACGTCCCCCTGTCAGGAATTCACTGACCAACCTGTAAAGACCCACGTCAGAATCTCCATGCAGAGGACCCACATCCAGCTGTGGCCACACATAGTTTTATACAAGAAAAATTAAAGGGAATTAAGCCTGGTTTTAAAAAACCATATTTTAGTCTGCTATTTCCCCCTCAACAGATTATTTTCTATATTTTATATGGCCTTAATAATTATTTTATTGTCTTCTTAATGTACATTTCTCATAGGTATATTATCATTTGAGTTGCTTCTATTATTTTGAAATGTCTTGTGAGTTAGTAAGTAGGGACATGACTTGATATAAAGATAGATTTGGAGAAGGATCATGTGAATAAGTGTGAATTTTGGTCAATCAAATGGTCCAGAGGTAGGGAGACCAGTTAGGAGGCTGACCTCAGTCACACAAAATGAAGCTGATGAAGTTACCAAGCCCAGGACTAGGATGATGCTTGTGGGAATGCAAAGGAAGAAACAGTTACTCCATCCACTACTAAAGCCGGAAGATATAACCATGGATTTGTCCCATATGGAGCTAAATGTATGACAGACAATAGGGGTATTGTCCTGTGATGAAGAACATTATTTTAGCACCTCGGACAGCTCCTGGATTGTCAAGTAGAGGCTCTGGGTCTTACAAGACCATTACTGCTGTCAATGATGGCTCCCTTTAATAAAAAATAATAAGAAAATAAATAACATTTATTGAGCATGTGAGTAATGAAAGCTTCACATGCATTAACCTATTTAGTTCTCATAAGGAAACAGGCACAGAAAGGTTACATAATGTGCCTAAAAAGTCATGCAAATAGCAAATAGCAGAGCTAATTTCTGAACCCAGATAGTCTAGCTCCAAAACCCATTATACTATACTGTGCAAAACAATTACAATTGCCTGGCTGGCGTGACTCAGTGGTTGATTCTTCGTCAGGGCACATGCCTGGGTTGCCAGCTCAATCCCCTGTGTGGGGCATGCAGGAGGCAGCTGATCAATGATTCTCTTTCATCATTGATGTTTCTATCTCTATCTCCCTCTCCCTTCATCTCTGAAATTGATAAAAAAATATACATAAAAAGCACAATTATAATTTAGTATGATAAATTCTACAGCAGAAAAGTACAAAAGAGGGGCAGTGTACACAAAGGAGGACAAGGAAAGGAGGAGGATTCTGGGAAAACTTCCCAGAGAAAAACACACTGGAACTAAGCTTTCAAGAATGAATGGGATTTAATTAGAGCAGATGGCCAATAGGCTACCTGCATTGAGAAGGGTTCTGAGGCAGATCCAGGCTCAGCAAAAAGCCTTCCAAGATCAATTAACAAATGAGGTAGAGAATAATGGGAGACCTGACACTGGGGAGGTAGATGGGCCTAATAATAAAGGCTCTTGGATACAATTTAAGAAGTTTAGACATTCTCCCTAAAAGCTATAATAAGCCACCAGAGAATTTTAAGCAAGGTGTGGCAGGATAAAACTTGCATTTTAGAAAAAGCTTTCTAATATTTCAGGGTAAAGGTAGCAGAGTAAAAGATCATAGGTTCTTCTTTTTCTAATACCTAATGTTAAAAAACAAAACAAACAAAACAAGCTCAGAGACAGGGCAACAAACTCACTCTGGATAAGGTGGGAAGTGGGGCAAGGAGACTTCATCCATACTATACTACAACAGTTACAAAAAAGATCTTATTGGAGCTGCCCCTACTAAACAAGAATGAGATGAAAACAAATTACATGGTGACAGTCAAAAAAATGGAGGGGAGGAGATGAAGGAAAATAATGGGTGATTATGAAGAGCTGGTTTGGAAGAAAACATAGCTCCAAGATACAGGAGATCCCCAGGGAGTGCCTTGAACTAAAAAGACCTTAATAAGAATATGAACCCGAGAGAAGACCTCAAAATTGAGATGATAAAATAACAGAGGGAGAATAAAAAGGATATTTCAGAGCTAAGGAAATGAATCAAGTACTGAAACATCATCATATACCTAACACATAAATCAGAAATGCCAAATAACAGGAAAGACATGATTGAAAATTGAATTAATGGCATGGATAAAAAACTTGAGATAATTATGACAAATACAAAGGGAAAATACAGAGGGAATAAAGCAATTATGGAGAAGATAATAAGAGAACCAGGATATAATCAAACCTAGGGATAATTGGTGTCCCTAATTAGGGTAGAAAATCCAATAAATGCAACAAAATAGGCTTTCAGAAACACAATACAGGAATGTTTTTCCTAAAATAAAGGAAGAATTGAATCTGCAGAGGAAAATTTTTACAGTATGACAGAAAAAAACCCTACTTTGAACAAACATGAACCATTTGCAAAGGAAAGTGGTTATTTAGACATCTGGGCAGAAAAGGCAAATCTTCCACGGAGATGGGTAGGATGCACACAGATATTTCCAAACCATCTCAATACCAGAAGAAAAGGAAGCCATGTCAACAGAGTTTAGAGAGAAAAAAGTATGACCTAGGAATATTTCACCTCACCACAGGTAGATGTCTCAGGCATGAAAGAACTCAGAGAGTAAAACACTCGAGTCTTTCATGATAAAAAAAAAAATTCAACTACTTCAGGACAAGGAGATGAATTTAATTAAAGAGATTCAGGAACAGAAAACACCAAAGGAACGGTTAAGAGTACTGGTGATAGGCTGGTGAGCTATTTAAATCCAGAACTAAGAGCAAACAACTGAATTCTATAAAATGTAAATGTTACAAATCCTTATAATATAAAAATAATACAAAGATTTTTTAAATCATGAGGTGGGAGAATGAGACGGGGAGAAAGTAAAAATTGCCTCATCTTTCACCTTCAGGGAACCAATTGCAATGATCTAAAATTAAATCATAAATCAAAAGAAATGTCATAACTTCAACCTTTTAATTATTTCCTAATTTTTTTTTACTTCAGGAATGTCTTGAAAAACACTTCTCCCATGGTGGGAAAAGAAAGTTATCAGAAACTGAATTTAGTTTACTTTTAGTTTCTTTTCTTCTGTAAAAGTAAAACTTAAATTTAATACTTTAATTAAAATGACATGGATAAATGATCATAAAATGCTCTCTCTCATCTCTTAACTTTATATGTAAATAGAGACACTTCTTGAATTATGTTAACACATTATTTTGGGGTGATGAGATTCCCCCCCACACACTTTTATTTAGATATAACTAACATATAATATTGTATTCATTTAAGGTGTACAACATATTGATTTGATACCTGTATATATTGCAAAATGTTTATCATAGAAACCCCACTTGTGCCTCACCCCCATTCCTCCCCACAAAAGTAAATATCCTGAATTTTTAAGTACTAATTTTCTTACATTTTTTGTAGTTTATCACTCAAGTGTGCATGCATTTCTGGATGTCTTACCCATTTTTAAAAATTTGATATGTTGTTTAAGTCTCTTTCATCTATAGGACCCCCCTTCATGCCTCTCTTTTCCTGAATCCGTTGAAGAACCCTGGGCATTTGTCTTGTTGTTCCCGCAGTCTGAATTTTGCTGTTTGCACAGTTATGGTCCACTCCAGTTTGTTCCTCTGTACATGTCTTTCCTACAGAATGGCAGCTGGATCCAGACTCTCCTTGGCAAGACCACAGGTAGTATTGTGTCTTCATCAAGAGGCATGTCATGTCTGGTTGTCTCTCTTTTGGTGATGTTAGTAGCTGTTGATCAGTTCCCCAATCGACTTTTTAAGGATTACAAAGTAAATATTTCTATACTAGTATCCCAGTGCACAAAAATTTGTGCACTTGGGAGGGGGGGGGCTCCCTCAGTTATTAAACATTTATAGGCACAACACTGACCACATTGGTGGTGGTGGTGGTCTTGTCAGAATGTGTTATATTATGCAGATGAAAATCTATTTAAACAGATTTGATGTAGATATTTTCAAAGATGGAAGAATTGTCCCTGTCAACTATTTTAGTTGATTCATATCTTCACTAATTGTCATCATTGCAAAATTTTCAGTCCCCATATGGATTGCTGGATATAATAGGTCATGCGCTGTCCCTGTCCTTTGTAGCCTTTGTTACCTTAAGGACTCTAGTTTTCCATTTATATGTTTAAGTACCAACCTTACCGGCTTAAAAATGTAAGCTTCTAACACTGCTCTCTCTGTTCCCTATCCTTCCGATGAAAAGTGGAGTTGGGTTGCAGCATAGGAGAGAAATTCAGAAGGGGAATATTGAAGTAATGACTACAGTAGGAGAAGAGGGAACCTATTTCCCTGGCCATAGGCGCTGGTGCCCTGGACCACAGGGCTGGCAGCTTCTCTGGGTGGCTGCAGCCTGGGACCTTGGGCGGGTGGCTTGTCCGTCTCCTGGGCTGCAGCCAGCTGCAGGCACTAGCAACTGGACCAAAGGTGGGCGGCTTCTTCTTCTTCTGTGCTTCCAGGGAGGGCAGTCAGTTATGTGTATATGTGTGTGCATGCAAACATAGGCATGTACATGTGTGTATGTGGAAATCTACTGGGCAAGTCAAAACCATAGAAGAGTTGCCCCCTATCTCTTGAATCTTCCAGAGATATCTCCCACTTTTTTATTCTATCACTACTGGAGAGTCAGTATTTGCAGCCAGCCAGCCAGTGACTCTCTCAGTGTCTATATGACTTCTTCTTTCCCTGTCTGTCTTCCAACCCCTAATCATATTTCCACCTGGATGCATCATTTTTACTCCCAATATGCTGTATAGAGAAGGAGTCAGGATGCTGTCTTCCCATGAATAGTACTCAGTAACAAACCAATTGCATTTTAGTTGGGCAATGCCCCTACCCACCCTTCAAATCCCTTCCACCATGCATTTCTGTTTCCCTTTTTGTTTGTTGGATTGTTCTGCTGCTCCTTCTCCTCACCCCACCACTGTTGGATCATAAGGTAAAATTCTTTTACCATGTCAAGAAATTATTAAAAATACAGGTACTGTGAAAAAAAAAAATACAGGTACTTCACCAAACACCGGCTGGGTGGGGGGCAGGGAAGAGGCGGCTGCTGGCGGCCACCTCTTCCCTACCCCACCCTGATTCTCAGATCACTGGCTGGGGGGCTGGCAAAGGTGGCCCTGGTTCTCCAATCACGGGCCGGGGGGTAGGGGGCCGCCTTTGCCATGCCACCTGGCTCTTGCCTGCCGCCTGGGTTTCCGATCACCGTCAGCAGCAGGCGGCTTCTTCCATCCTTCCCCTTTCGCCTCCCAGCATTGCACCTACATATGCAAATTAACTGTCATCTTTGTTGGTGGTTAACCGCCATCTTTGTTGGCAGTTAATTTGCATATCACCCTGATTAGCCAATGGGAAGCATAGCAAAGGTACAGTCAATTACCATGTTTGTCTATTATTAGATAGGATATCTTGGTAAAAACAATAAACATTTTAAAAGATTTCTAATTCTACATATTTTTCATTTATTAATGGAAATGCTTTCATAAAGAGAGAATTCATCCTTACTGGTTATCTGGTGTTAAGATAAATGTTAAGAAAAGGCAAGGTAAATGTTTGTTTACATTTCTTTACTTACCAGTTTTTAAGATAATGAATTGCTTCCGTATCATCCTCTTAAAGTAATACATTTTTAAAAAATATTTGTATGAATTTATGAATTTAAACATATTTGATGGATTTCAACTAATTGCAATGATTATCCTTTCTGAAAGCACATTGGCTGGTCTTTGGCAGCAAGAGCTTCTTCGGCCCAGCTTCTGGGGTTTTCCTGCCAGGTCCCTGGGAGTGTTTGGTACTTTCCTTGCTATCAGTATGACAAAGTGTTCTAAACTCATGTTGTATGTTTTCAGTCCAAGATAGGAATAAGCTATTTCTCTGAGAATCACCCATCTTTTCAAGAAGCCTTAACTTTATTTATTGGTAAATGGGATCTCAAGATCACCATTTGGAACTAAGAATGCTCTATGTTGCTGCCTTGATCACAAAATGTTTAGGCCTCTCAGTTGACAGAGATAAGACTATCAAGACTGCACACACACATCCTATAGACTACAGAATATATGTATATATTTATTATACATAGGGAGAGCATTTTGTATAATATAGGTATATAGGTATACTAAGCCTTAAAATATAATTGTGTTTATTTTTACTTAACCTCATTTGTATTATATCTATATTTTCTTTCTACCAAGTGAGAATCCTGGTTCTTCAGAACACAGGCATGATAGAATATCCTATATTTGCTCATTTAATTTATTCTCAAACTGACTCAGAATAGCAATACTAATACTACTAAATATTATTGCTGAAGACATTTGAGAACATTTTTGCATTTACTCTCCCTACCCTGCTCCCTCACTTTTTAATAGCTGTGCTATATCTGCATTATATGGTCATATAACCATTACATAACATACTCTCTTCCTTTTAACAACCATTTCATTTTAACTTAAAAAACTTATTTTTAATTCTCACCATGTCTCTCCTGTCTGAAGCCTGTTCTCAAATAAAATCCTGTGAACAATATTCCCTTAGTTCTCGAATGTGATAACAGTTTAGCTGGTGATTACCCAGGCTGGTCCGTTCTGAGAGTTCACAGCGGCTGGACTACTCCAGCTCCTTCTGTTTTTATAGCAAACCCATTCCACTCTCCTGCTGTTGGAGTTGGCAAAGCTCCTCTCAGTTGCAGCTGCTGTTCTCTAATTGGCCGGCTGGCTTTCCAGGGGATGCCTGTTGACTGGGGACTTTCCTGCTCTCGGATCCGTCAGATGCCCCACTGCTCCCTCTGCTTTCTTCTGCACAGATGTTAATACCATGCAGGTCTTTGTGCATTTGTGGATTTGGGGCCTATCTTGTCATTTGTTTTTTTCTCCCATGTGTACATGACTTTTTGGTTTAGCCATCTAGTCGCTCTCTCTGTCTTCATTTGGAGATTCAGAGAAATTTAAAAAAACAATGCTACCCCTATCATCTTCCCAGCTAATTTTATTTTATTATATATTTACAACAACTATGTTTATGTAGGAAGAAAAGCAATGATATTTCTATTTTGGAAAAAAATAAGGTAAGTCTGGCTGCATTGTAGTGGATGGCTTTGAGGGAATTAAACAGATACAATCAACTGGTATACACTAATATAGCTGAACTGTTGTTAAAATATTTATTTTTAAAATATATTTTTATTGATTTTAGAGAGGAAGGGAGAGGGAGAGAGGGATAGAAACATCAATGATGAGAGAGAATAATTGATCGGCTTCCACCTGCACACCCTCTACTGGGAACCGAGCCCACAACCAGGCCATGTGCCTTTGACCAGAATCAAAGCCGGGACCTTTCAGTCTGCAGGCCAAAGCTCTATCCACTGAGCCAACCGGCTAGGCGTTAAAATATTTAAATACTTCCCTTTCAGCTAGTAAGTAGCCAATCGTGGTGCCCTTCCCTTTAATGTCCCTTCCCTACATCCCCAAGTGAAACAGGAAATATGAGTTAGTGTCTATTGCAGGAGGGGTCCTTGGGGATCCTGTTCTAAACCCATGGGTCATTAGTCAGTGCGCATGCTGCTTGTTGGTTAAATGTTTTGAACATTATAGAATCTATAAAATTTGGAGGCTGGTGATACAATAATTGGGGGGGGGGGGCTAAAAGAGAAGATGATCAGAGTGTGTGCCTTCTGAATGGACCTCAGTTGAATAGTTCAGCCAAGATTTCTTAGGCGCTTCCTGTGTGCTAGGCACTGTGCAAAGCTGAGAGGCACAAAGACAATAAGACAAAGTTCTTGCCTTGAGGAGCCTGCAATGTACTACCCTGTCTCTAGGGCCACTTATCCGGGGAGAGGATGCCAGTTTTGCCATATTGGGTTATAAAGCTCAGTCCCTGAGCAGACATAAGAGGAAGAAGGAAAGTGCAGACCTAATAAGAAAGCTCTTGCTTAAGCAATCACCTTAACATAAGGCTCACATCTCTGTACCTTTGGAACAGTGACTGCCCTGAGAGGCTGGACAGTTAATTAAAGCACTAATCCAGGCAAGGAACGCTCCGTCCTTGTACACAATGAGTCAAGCGGGTCTCCTTAGACATGAAAGCCTGGATTCTTATCTACAGAGTGAATCAGTTATTTAACTATTCATGTTCTGTGTCCTGATTGGACTGGCAATGCTTTCTTTGAATATGGAGGAGAAAGAGATCTGCAAGAAAAGCAGGCTGGAAACATGGTGCTTGTCTAAATAACAACCACAACAGTTTTTCTTGAGAAATATTTTTTATACTCAGCAAAGCAAAGTAATTGAGGAGCTGCTCTAATTTTTGTTTGCTCAGTGACTGGAAACACAAATCTCGGAGAGGAAAGCAAAATCATACCAGCTGCTCATCCTCAGAGCTCAAAAAGCACCAGAAGGGAAAATAAATTTTCTTATCACCATCATTCCCCTAAAGTCAATAAATTTCAATTGATTCAAGTATTAAACAAATATGTATTAAGCACCTACTATGCATCAAGCTATTATCAAATTGCATCTTCAAGGAAACTAATATGCAGGAATCACTAGTGTCAGGTAGAAGAGGTATAGAAATCCAGTGTTTTCCACAGTAGAAGGAATACTTTAACAGGAGCCAGACACATTGTAAGTAGGACATTATTGTTAATATGTTCAGATGGGACTTCCGAGAGAATGAACATAGTTGTAGCAGCGTGATTAGTCTGTAGAGCTTATGATGCATTGGGGAACCTCCTACCTCTGAGTCTGCTTCTGAAGCAGAAGAATCAGACCGTACAAATTATCACCTGACAAAATGAGAATGTTACGGTGGCAGCTGTTACCATTAACTTCTAGTAATACAATGGTGTGCAACACGGGAAGAGGCTGTATCAAAAATCTTGTTGCGGAGGCAGAGGGAGTAAAAGGAACATTCTTCAAATGACACGTTCCCTCTTAGTAAGAGATTTTTATATGGAAATGCTTAAGAGCACAGGCTCTGCAATCAGCTGGCCTAAATTCAACTCCTAGCTCTAATAGTTACTAGTTATATGAGTCGGGATAAA
Source organism: Myotis yumanensis (assembly GCF_028538775.1). Classification (NCBI taxonomy): domain Eukaryota; kingdom Metazoa; phylum Chordata; class Mammalia; order Chiroptera; family Vespertilionidae; genus Myotis; species Myotis yumanensis. The sequence continues at coordinate 124,317,086 of NW_027223754.1, read as the reverse complement.
TTATGCAGTCACTATATGACTCAGTTTTGCATCTGTGAAATAGGAACATTGATATTCAAGGTATCTGTTCATTCAGCTGTTCTGAAGGTTAAATGAGTTAATATATATAAATCGATGAGAAACATGCCTCCCTCCTAGGTCCTCCTCCACTGCGGCCTCTTGCTGACCTAAGTCAACCATCCTAGGGAGTGTCCCAAGGCCCAGACTATGATAGAATCAAGAGGAAGAGGGGATCTTGGAGGACATCTGCTCTTATTTATTCTGGAATCCGCTCTCTGAACTCTAGGCCAAGTACCTGGCTCCTACTTGAACACACCCTAGTTACAAGGTTTTCTCCCCAATAAAAAACCTGTTCCATCACATTGGATGGACATTGGAAAGGTCTTTCTTGAATTGAACCAGAATCTCTTTTCTCTGTCTGTTGGAATTGGAGATAACAAGGTTATTCATATCCTTTTAAGCCATGGAGGACAGCTAGCTAACAGTATACAATTAAGCACATGGGCTCTAGAGGCAGACTGCATGGATTGAATATCAGCTTCCTCATTTATGGGTTGTGTGATCTTGGGCAATTTAAACTTTTTATGCCTCCGATTTGTCATTTTTAAAACGGTCAGACTTACACTACCACTCTAAGAGGGTTGTTGTGAGGATTGAATGAGATGATATGTTGAAAGAGCCTCGTATATAAGACTCAATGAATGTTGTCAATGATGCTGATGCTGTTGAAATCTCCCCTGGGCGTTAGCTTCTTCAGGGCTAAACAACCCTATTTCCTTCTCTGATGCAACATTTGCCAATACACCTCAGCCCTTTCCTCTGAGTGCGTGCCATCACCCGCTTTCCTCCCCAGGACTCCAGCTCCCGAATTCCTCCTTCATGTATCCCCAGGCTGGAGCCCGGTCTCCTGTGAATTCTGGTCTCCTCTCTCTTGTGTGGGCATTTGTTCATTCGCTGACTCATTCACAAATGATTTTAAGCATCTGTATTTTTATAAGTGGGTCCCAGGAGAGAACTGGCCCTTCAGTGTACATATCCCACTTGTGACTCACAATGAACTCCCAGTGGACTGGACCAGGGATCTGCTCACTTTCCAGTGAAGACCCAGATGATAAATACAGGGTGGGGCAGTAGCAGGTTTACAGTTGTGAGTATGCAAAACACAGAGTTTATTCTGCATTATTATTTATTAATCACTCTATTATTTTCCATGTGAACAACTGTAAATCTACTTTTACCCCATTCTGTATTTTCCACTTTGCAGTCCATTCGCCCCCAACAGCCCTCCCCTGCCGGCCTGATCGCCCACAACTGCCCTCCCCTGCTGCAACCTGCCTCCGCTGTCGAACCACCTCCTCCGAGCTGTGCAGAGCCGTGGGATCCCCAGGCCTCACCACGTGGAGCGTGGAGCGGCCACTGGGCCCCGCCTCCGCTGTGCTCACAGCCATCTTGTGATGGCCATCTTGTAACGTGAGGGCGTGATGCCACCTAGGCTATTATTAGTATAGATATCCTACAACTTTATGAGCCTAAGAAGGATTAACCAGCCCAGAGCCCAGAGCTGGTGAGGGGTGGAGCCAGGCCTGGTACCCAGACAGGCCTCTGCAGAGTGAGCCTCCACCACGCTCCGTGAAAACGCGTGCTATTTGGAAGCAGTTACACCTCGTCCTCTTCATTCCTAAAAAGTTAAGAAAATAATGACAGAGGCTTTAACACAGCAGCAAACTATAACTGGTTCTGAAATCTAAAACCAGAAAAGAAAATGAGCAGACAGGCCCTAGGACAAAACTCCCTAGATTTTAGGAGGAAATCCTTAAAAAAATACAGAAGAACAAGGGTTTTTCTGAGACTATCTTTAAATGAACTGAACTTGTGTGCATGGGTATAAACACTGTATTTTATTTTTTTAAAAAACGCTTTTATTATACCAGATTCCAAGTGTAAATTTTCTTTCTCTGGGGACAGTGCAGATGGAGCACCAGAGCTTATTGTTAGCAGCGGTGTCTTCGGAACCAGAACCAGAACCAGATCAGACAGCAAGAGACTGGCTGCCTCTTAAAATTCCAGGCTAGTCAACCCTCAGTGGCATCAGGAGCCCTCCTTCCCTTGCTGTGTTCCTACCGGGGACCCAATGTGGGTGAGACAAGATGGCCCCACAAACTCCTGGCCTTGTCATGTCTTTAGGAAGAATCATCTCTCCTTCATTCATGTGTTACCAGGACTGACCCCTACATTGAAAACTCTGAAATACTGAGGTACAGTCCCTGCCTGGAGCGTAGAATCTAGAGGTAAGTTCTTTCCTTTGAATCCCACTTACCCCGAATTTCAAATATTTCTGACAATCATTTTCAAGCACAGAGTGTTTTTTAGAACATTGAGATTTTTTGTGGGACAGAGACAAACTGTATCTTCCAGAAATATCCAGCTCAAGGGTGCTCTAGACTGAATTAGGTCCCCTCAAAATTCATATGTTGAAATCCTGACCCCCATGTGACTGTACTGGCGCTAGGGCCTGTAAGGAGGAATGAGGCGGGATGGGTCCTGATCCAATAGAACCAGTGCCCTTATCAAAGGAGGAAGAGGCACCAAAAACCTCTCTCTGTGTTCACACACTGTCGGCCCCTAGCAAGCAGGCAGCCACCTGCAAGGCAGGACCCAGCCCTGCTGGCACACTGAGCTCAGGTTTCCAGCCTCCAGAGCTGTGAGAAAATAAAGTTCTGGTTAAGCCACCCTGTCTATGGAGCTTGGTTATGGCAGCCCTGGCAAACTGAGCCATGTGGTGTATGTCTTATTGTCATGTTCAGAGTAAGTAGGGGCACAAAAGAATCAACATTCAAATGTCAGTCCGGGGGCCTAATGGGCATCTGTTATTTTGTCTGCTCGGCTCCCCTGACTTCCTCCAGGGAGCTCCTTCACCCCAAGTCCATGTCACTCACATGGAATTGTCAAGCACAGTTTACTGCCCTACCTGGCCATGCTTGTCCTCATACCCTATTACCCCATCATGGGATTATAATTGGTACAGCGACGGGCACACCAGACAAACAGGACTTATCAGAGCCCCACTCTCCATTTATATTCAGTATCATTGTGTAGGTTTAATATTCATTGAGAGGACTTGCTGTTTCTGCTCGTCTCGCTGAGCTAGGGGCTTAAGGGCCTGGCTGAGTGCAGGATGCCTGCCTGTGACAGGAGAGGAGGAGGCTGACACAGAGGAGAGAAAGGAGACAGAGAGCGAATGTTATTTACATGTCTGGTCCCAGCCACGCCTCACAGTTAGGTGAGCCAGTAGATTTCTTCTCTTTGAGCTTAAAGCGAGCTTGAGTTTTGTTTTCTGTCACTTGCACCCAAGAATCTTGACTTATCCAAGAGGTCCATAAGTCACTTTGTGTCCTTTGCTGACTGTATTTGGCCAGAACCCAGGCCCTGAGTTCCTTTCATGGTCCTGGGGCATGCACCTTGCTGATCCTTTTCTCTTCAGACAAGGGGAAGGGCAGTTACTACTCAGTTCCCATGATTCTCCTGATTTCTTCTCTGAGGTTTCTCAGCTAAAACCTCAGTTTTGTTATCTTTAAAACAAGAAAAGTTGGTGTGAAATAATTTTGTAGAGTATCTAACACACTGCTGGGGAGTGGTAGGCACTTGGGGATGTTGGCTCCTATCATGAAAAATTCTCCCTATGGGGCCCAAAGACCACCCCATGTGGCTATCTTTTCCTTTCCCTCATGAAAAGCAAGAGCAATGAGCAGATTGAGTTCAATATCTATTGTTTTTACAATAAGAGAAAGGTTGCCTCTCTGCATAAGGGGGGAGAACAGATGTACATAAATCTTGTGCTTAAAACTATGCTTTGTTTATAAATTATTCTCGCCTACTTTCTTGTTTCATTTTAAGAACAAGAAGAAACCATCCCTTCAGTGTCCAGGAGGGAGGGATGGAATGTAATGCCATCATGGGTGCTCAGTTTCTGCTCTGAAGAAACTAATAAAGAGGGTTAGCAAAGCTTCCTTCCCTGGCTCAGTCACCAGATGGGCTTACAAAGACCTGGTTGGGTCCTGGGCATCTCCTCTGCCGTCCACCGTCACCGTCACCGTCACCGTCAGATGGGAGATGCCATCCCTGGGGTGAGGATGGTCTGGAGCAGTGGTCAGCAAACTCGCAAGCCACATGCGGCTCTTTGGCCCCTTGAGCGTGGCTCTTCCTAAGCCTTAGGAGTACCCTAATTAAGTTAATAACAATGTACCTACCTATATAGTTTAAGTTTAAAAAATTTGGCTCTCAAAAGAAATTCCAATCGTTGTACTGTTGATATTTGGCTCTGTTGACTAATGAGTTTGCCGACCACTGGGAACTGAAGATGCCCATGTTCAGGGCAGACAGGAGCCGTGGGGCATCGGGGATAAAGTGCACAACTCTTCTGACTGATCTTGGCCTCCTGGGACCCTGCAATTTCCATTATTTGGGATCAAAAAGAATCATAGCATAAATGGCCCCACGGAGAAGAATCATTCTGTTTTGGCAGGCCTCAGGAGGACTTCTGTTAGCAGTCAGGCTTTGCTAACCCACCAACCAGAGGAGGGCAATGCTCACACTGGCGTGGCAGACCATTGAACCATCACACTCAGGAGCCTGGTCTCAGCCCGGGCCTTAGCCACAGAAAGAGGTCTGAGTCATGTTGCTCCTCAGGCAAAGCCTTCTGTCACCCTGAGCAACATCGCCCATCTCAGCCTGGTGCTGAGACTTTCACTTCCTCTCCCTCTGGCCCTGATGACTACGGAAACCAGCTCTACATACACCAGGCTGTGCATGCACTGACCTTGCTTGGGCTCCGCACTCTGAAGCGAGTACCTCTCCCCATCACATTGAGGAAGAAACTGAGCCTTGGAGCTACTACATAACCAGTTAGAAGGGGAGGAACTGGCACCTCTGTGTGACTACAACACCCACGTTCTTTCCCACTGAACAAAAATTTTCACATGTTTAAGACTCCTGTCCCTAGACCTGCAATGAGGGGAACAGGCCAGCACACCACCGCTCATTTCATGGGCTCCCCTCTAAGAATCCTTATCTCTTTCACTCTTAAAGAGAAAGCTATCCAGCCAGCACCATTGAAAATATTTACTCCCCAGGAGAGGAGAGGTTGTCAGCCGATGCTTCCTCAATCAACCACAAGAGTGCCTGGCACACCATTCCTTTTCTGTTCATTCACTGACCAGCTCCGGCTTCTTGATCGAAGCCCTGCCGTCTTTAGAGTGACCTGTGCCCTTATTATTATCCCTCAGTTGGTCCAGCTCTGAGGGCCCGATCTGCTCAAATACCAGAGAGTAACCTGTCAAACCCTAAGCCGCTTGCTATTTCCTACGAATGACATCCAATTGCACATTTCATCAAGGCATTTCTTGAGAAGCCCCTGGTTGTCAAGGTTTTGAAAAGTTTTCAAATGACCATCATTGCACTTCCTTTCAGCAGTTGGAGGGTCAGCGGGCAGGACAGACAGGCGGTGATGCCTGTTGTCTGGTGACGGCTGCACGTATTGCAGCAATCTCAGACACTGGCAGCAGGACGGGCGTGCATGGCTGGGTGTCTGCTCTTAATGGCTTCAGGCCCTTGTTCACCCCATTCCCATTCTTATTAATCAGTAATTGGAGACAGCTGTCTACGAGGGACTTTTTATGGCATTTTAATGTCATTTTATTTTCCTAAAATGTCAGCTGAACAGCCAAGGAAATTGCCCTTCAGAGTCCCTGGAGGTTGTTTTGAGCTGAAATAAACTGCCACCATGGTCAGCCAAGCACTAAATGAAAAATAGTGTTATATACCAACGTAATATTTTAGGGAAGAAAATGTGCAAACCTGCACTGAGGTGTCTGCCAGCATGACCTCAAGCTGTAGTCACAAAGCCACAGAGACGACCCAAAGGCCAGAGCCACGCATGGCCATCAGGTAGGGGCTGGAATTCAAGAGAGGGGGAAAGAGCAATGGGGAATAATAGGTCTCTATTCATCAGTCACAGCAGCCTCGTCAGCCAGAGAAGGCAGGAGTGATGACATTTTTAAATGATTCATTTTGTGAGAGGACTTCTGTGTGAAAAGCAGTGGATCGGGGCTGATTAGAAGCTACAGCTAAAGCCTTGAAAAAAAAAAAACCCCACCAGAAATTGTGGAAGAATTATGATGAGGGATGAGGCAACTTGGAAAAAACAGATTATAAAACTGAATGTACAGCTTTTAAAAAAAAATATATTTTATTGATTGTTTACAGAGAGGAAGGGAGAGGGATAGAGAGTTAGAAACATTGATGAGAGAAGAACATCGATCAGCTGCCTCCTGCACACTCCCCACTGGGGATGTGCCCACAACCAAGGTACATGCCCTTGACTGGAATCGAACCTGGGACCCTTGAATCCGCAGGCCAACGCTCTATCCGCTGAGCCAAACCGGTCAGGGCTGAATGTACAGCTTTTGAAAATGATATGAGAGAGAGAAAGAGAGCACATGAATGAGTGGCTGTCAGGGTTCTTAAGCCTGATTTTGCAATAGAATATTCTGGGGTGTGTGTTGTTGTCTTTTAAACACAGATCCATTGCCCCTACCCCTATAGGTTCTAATCTATGAGATGTGGGCTGGGGTCCAGGTGTCTGTATTTCTAAAAACTCCCCAGGTGGTTCTGGTGCACCATCAGCATTGAGAACCACGAGTACATCCAGAGAGGAAAACACAGACACACACACAGAGAGCTTTATGGGTATTTCGGAATTAATTTTTCCCTGTGGTTTTTCTATATTTTTGCATATTATTCTAGGACTATGCATTATATCTACCCTCAGAATAGGTTATTACTAAAAATTATAACTGAACTTGGGAAAACTTGACCCAGCAACAATAATAATAATAATGACTGGCATTTATAAAGTGTCTTCTGAGAGCCAGACACGGCTTTCTGAATGTTGCCCTTTAGTCCTCACAGGAACCCTGTGATGTGGCACTAACATTTGTACCATTTGCAGATGAGGACAGCAGAGGCCCGAGAGCTTGCAGCTCACACAACAAGAGAGTGAAGATTCAGGGGCTGTGACCCACTCTCCCCAAGGCTTACCCACACATGCTGCTTCGTTCCAGGGAAAGGATGAACGGAAGAAGTCCTGTGTGGTCCAGACTCCTATCCGAGCCTCAAGGGCTCCCCTCCAATCACATCATCACAGGCCCTCTCCGTCCCTGCTCCGGACCTCACCTGTGCCTGTGTGGAGCTCCCAGGGTTCATGGGAAGTTTCCTCCCTGCATTTCCATCAGTGCTATTCCTTCCTCAGCTTCCCGGAGTTTGCTATTCACCTGAAGGGAAGAATTCTGTTTCCATGCAAACTAGAAAGAGAAAAGAAATTGAACACTACAGGATACTGGCTGGCTTTTAAGCCACGGCATGATAATACTTTTTACAAGTCTGTAATTAAAGGACTTTAATTAAAATCCTGTCGGAAAGTCTTCATTGTTTATTATTATTATTTTTATTATTATTGAAGTGGAGAATGAAGTCTGTGAAGTGCTCTGGCCATTGTTCCTGAGGATGAGGATGTGAAATCTGCAGGGTTCCCCGGGGAGAGGGCAGAGTGCTCAGCAGACTGTCTCCATCCACGGCTGGTGGTGCGGTCACTAAGGGATTTTCTGAAAGAGAAAAGGAGTGACTCCCCAACCAGAACCAAAGGTCTTTGCTAGTTTGTCGATTTTAAAGATTTTTATAATCCAACAAGTGTTCACAGTCATTCTCGTTTATGGTAAGGTTGCCAGGTAAAATATAGCAGTTTAGTTCAATCTGAATTTCTGATAACAAATAATTTTTGATAAAGGATGTCCCAAATATTGCATGGAACATAGTTATACCAAAAATTATTAATTGTTTATCTGAAATTCAAATTTAACCAGGAGTCCTGTACTTTTATTTGCTAACCAGGGCAGTCCTATTTAATGGAAAAATGGAAAATTGAATTTATTTTCTCCCTGGTGACCGTTTTTCCTTCTGTGTCACCAGTTCAATGATTTGAGGGACCATAAACCAGATCATTAATCCCAGCCCACCCTTTGGTGCCAGATACCCACAGGGCCAACTCCTTTGTTAGTCAGTAAGTGTTACACATTCCAAATGCACACCTGCATGCACACCCTATGCACAAGCATCCACATGTACTCCCTCCCCTTCCAACACACTCACACACACACTTTAACACACAGGCGTGCGGATGCATGCGTGCAGGTACAAATGGACTTCAGGTTCTGCTGACATTCTAACATGCAAATCCCTCACTGTCTGTGCCCTCTGCCGTGGCTTTCTAAAATCACAATTTTCCTTTTTGATCAGTTCTTGTCCATTGGAGAAGAAAGCCTTATCTCCAGCTTGCTTTGTGTGGGCAGCTCCTCTGACCCGGCTTCCACAGAGAAGGTTGGTGATAAGACCTTATCTCTTGTGTTCCAGAACATTTGAATTTTTCTTTTCTTGCCATTGCATCAAACTGATGCTTTTAGTATGAAGATGATGACAGTTGTCTAGGATCAGATAATGAATGCAATTTAGTAGCAAGGAAAAACAAAACTGCGGGTTGAAAACTTGAGCCATATGTTTATTTTTCATAAAACAAGGGTAGAAAAATTCTAAAGTATTCTCAAGAAGCAGTATAGCATAATGGCTAAAGGAATCATTCCTAGAGCCAGGCCACTAGAGTTACCAGCTGGCCAAGTTACTTAATCTTGTCTGTAAAGTGGAAATAATAACAGTATCTTCCTCATGGGATTGTTGAGATAATTAAGTAAATACATAAAAAATGTATAAGATAGTGCCTGGCACATAGTATTTACTATTATAATTGCTTCTTATTTTCCAGACACAAGGGTAGTGTCTTTACACATATAATCCCATTTAATTGTCAAAATAAGCCTGTGAGGTATGTGGACATGAGGAAACTGAGGCTCCAAGAGGTGCCGAGACTTGCCCAATGTTCCCCAGCTAGCATGCAGTGAAAGCAAGATTTAAATGCCATCCGTCTCAGTATAAAGTCACTGTTCTCTTGGTTACCCATGTTAAGATGATAACAGGTGGAAAGTACACAGGTGGCAAGATGGTAGCTGGCAGAGAGGGGACAGAATTGCTACCCTGGGCATTGCCTCTGTGGAGTGGGGGTGGGAGGGTGTCAGGAGAGGTTTGGACTGGAACACTTGGTAGAGAGGATAGTACCCTTTGTTTAGGTCAGTGATGACGAACCTATGACACGCGTGTCAGAGGTGACACGCGAACTCATTTTTTTGGTTGATTTTTCTTTGTTAAATGGCATTTAAATATATAAAATAAATATCAAAAATATGTCTTTGTTTTACTATGGTTGCAAATATCAAAAAACTTCTATATGTGACACGGCACCAGAGTTAAGTTAGGGTTTTTCAAAATGCTGACACGCCGAGCTCAAAAGGTTCGCCATCACTGGTTTAGGTGCAGGCCTCACCCAAACATTTGCCAACCAGATTAGGACCTTATTTTCTTTCAATCTCTCCCAGCAAACTCCAGGAGAGGGAAAGCCCTGATCCTGGACTCTGCCTGACTCCATCATTATGACAGTGCAAGGCCGGCTGAGCTACCAGCTTGGAGTGTGTTCTAGAAGCCCAGGACTCTTCCACTCTTTTCTGTATCCACACCTGCCTGCGTCATTTCATTCAGTCCCTTTAATACCATCTGTGGGCTGAGGACTCCGGAGCCCAGACCCCTCCCCTGAACTCAGACTCACAGCTGCCTACTCAGTATTCCATGTGGAGAGCTAACAACTATCTCAGACTTAACAAGTTAGAAACAGGATTTTACCTGAGAGACTGGCTTCACCTGCAGTGCTCCTGGCTCAGCAGACAACAACTCCATTTTCCCAGCTGTGCAGACCTGAAAGCTTACGGTCCCCCTTCACACCTCTCTTTCTTGTGCCTCCGATATGCAGTTCATCAGCTCATCCCTTATCCCATCTACCTTCAAAATACATCTAGAATCAGACCACCCCCCACCACTCTGCCCTGACCATCCTGGTCCATGCCATCTCCTCTTCACCTGGATTCTGCCCTTGCCCCCTGCCGTGGTGTGCTCTTCACACAGCACTCAGAGCGCTCTTGCTAAATGTGATCAGGGCACATCCCTCTTCTGCTCAAACTCCTCCAAACACGCTCATCTCAGAATAAAGTCCAAGTCCTTGCAATGGCCCGAAAAGAAAAACCTGGATCTTTATTCCACCCCCAGCCCTTTCAGATCTCACCTCCCACCACCACCCAGCTCCACCTGCTCCAGCCACGAGGCCTCCACACCAGTCCTTGGATATGCCGAGCGGGCTCCTGCATCAGGGCCTTTGTACTGGTACTTGCTCTCCTCTCTACTGGGTGACTCCACCACAATGGTCTCATGACCCACTCCCTGCTCAATCTCACCCTCTCAGAGAGGAGTGCCCTGTCTACCCACATACAACAGCAACATGCCACTCTCACCTGGACACTCCCTCCCCTTAGCGTGCTTTATTTTTTTCTCACAGCATTTATCACTTATCACCTCCTGATGTAATCTATTCATCGATTTGCTTATTGTCTCTATGTTTTACAAGAGAACATACACGTGGCTAGAGACTGTCTGTTCCATTGACTATTTCCGTATTCTCAGTGCCCAGAAGAATATGTACACTCAGTAGGTGCACAATAAATATTTGGTGACTGAGTGAATGGAAGCCTTCTGGACATTCTTGTGCCAGCTGAGCAGAACACACTGCTGACTGGTCAGCTTCCCTACCCTAAAGTTGGGCTTTAATAAGACTCTCTCTTCTGCACTCTTTCCTATCTTAGACATCAAAACCCCAGGATGGTCCTAACAAATCTTTTACGACTGACTTGACTTCGTGTCTTGTGTTTCTGTTTCCTTTGGTTTGGCAGAAGAGGCTGGTGGGCAAAGCCAGTGCCCCTGCGTGTCTCTGGATCCCCATGTGCTTTGGAAGGGGAAATAATTCTATACAACAGACAAATGACAACAACCTCACCACTCAAGTAGAGAAGAAAACAAAGCCACACACCCTGAGCATACCTCCAAGGACACTCCAAATGCGCTCAGAAGCCAGTGCTGGCAATCCATTAGTCTCCGATTACCCTGTCTTGTCATCCTAGGAATTGTGTTTGCAGCTCACGCCGAGAGCAGGAGGCCTCGTGAATTGAATGCACCAAGGAGAAAGCTTTCTAAAGCCCAAATTAATTATCTACAGCAGCATCTAAGCAATTATTATTTTATGAGGCGTTTGCCAGTCAGACCCTTTGGCACATCCATTAGGGACCCTCAAACCATGCCTTTGAGCTGCAGAAATCTCTTTTCCCCTGAAATAAGCAAGACCATTAGAAGAAGACATTGCTGATTCAGGTGGGAGGCTCACCCAATCCTCCGCCTTCTGCAGTTTCCAAACGGCTGCAATGTTGCCTGCAGGAGCCTGGGATGAACAAGGAACATTCCAAGGACTGAGCACTCAAACATGTGACATCTGCATGTTCCTGGTGTCTTCTCCTGAAAAGACCCAGGCACCTAATCATAGTTGTGCTGATTAATTGTTTCTCTAGTTAGATGAACAAAAGCATCAATGAGGCCAGACTCTCTATTAATGGGTCCTTCGGATGCACATTCTGGTCACGTAAAGAGGACTGTGCCCCTGTGGACATGCTGGAGCTTCGCGTTTTTCCTGAAATTTTAATCAGTCATGACCCTTTTAGTATTCTAAGCATTCAACCAGCACAGATTTCTAGTTCATTTTATATATAATATAAACCCTGCATGGCTAGGGTTCAGGACCTGGAGAAGGGCTGCACACAAATGAAGAGACTAGACAAGAAATATGAATTTGGATATCATGGGGGTCCAGGCAGAGAGCCATTCTCTAGTGGAAAGGCTTCACTGGTGCCCAGGCCCTGTTGGTTTTTTATTCAATTTTAGATACACATCTTGCCCTTAGGCAGGCAATCTGGTAGCAGACAGACTATCTTAAAGGTCAGTACATATTAGTAAAGAAATACTTTGAGACTATTAGGTCAGGAAATTGCTTGAGCCACCATTGTCTCAACAGAACAATTGGTGCATATCTTTAGCCCTTGCCAAAGCTGAAGGTCCATCAGCCTTCTTTCTGGGTTCCCTGTTTGCACTTTCATGATAGTGTAGACAATGGATGGCTTCCAGGATGTATATATAATATATATAATATATGTAATATATATATATGCACATGTACACCATACTTCAATTTGCACCATTATTTTGTGTTAAGCTAAGAAAGAGAATGATGCTGTCAATTAAATTAGAGCAAACAATTAATTATAAACTGTGTCCTGATCAGATAAGTTAAGTTGCAAAAAATTATGCATCTTAGATTTATTTGCCTGCACGTGTGTGTGTGTGTGTGTGGAAAAAGAGAATGATGTAATTTTAAAAACTCATGTAAGTGGTTTGGAGCAGCTTTAATATTTAACATTTTCACCATTTATAAGATTAAGGAAAATACTATGATATTGTTTTTTAAATCTACCTAGGAAATTTTAATAGAATTAAAACAATTATCAACTGTCTAAAGTCATTTCCATTTAGACTCTAGTGAGCAGGAACAAGTTCTCTAACATGTGAATGAATTGTGAAAGCTCTTCTGCACACTCTTTGCAAAGGGCCAAGCCAGGCTCGGTGTTGGGTGTTGCTTCCTCAGCAGAGTAAGTAGTGTGGCAAATGCCTGTCACCTAGGATCAAATTCACTTATGCACTCACTCACTGACTCTCATAGGCTCCTTCGATCCTCTTTTGTCAGTGGTGATTTTCTAGATTTGTCACTAATTGCTCATTTTCAGAAGAAAAGAGTAGAACTAGATTGATTTCCAAGCACCCTTTCTGCTTTAACATTCAGCTTTATACTGATTCCACTTTGATTTTTAAAATGTAGGAATCAGTTGACAAAAATTTAAAGGCCATATTACAAGAGAGTTAACTTTTTTGAGCACTATGTGTAAGACACTATGGTAACTGCTTTCCACACAGTATTTCATTAAATCTTTGAAGCAGCTCTGGGAGGTAGATGTTACTGTGCCCATTTTACAGAAGCAGAAGCTGCAAATAAATGCCAAGCACAGTGTGCTATTTCTGTTATATATTTATTGAGATACAATCCACAGCTCATCCTTTAATACCTGTAAAGTATAAAATTCAATGAATTTTAGTATATTTTCAGAGTTGTACAATCAGCACCATAATCAATTTTATAACCTTTTTTATCACCCCCCAAAGAAGACCCAAACATTTAACTGTCATTCCTTACTCGCTGCTCGCCCAGCCCCTGGCAACCACCAGTCTATGTTGTGTCTCTCTAGAGTTGCCTATTCAAAATATTTCTTGTAATGGGAATGATACAACATGTGGTCTTTTCAAGTAGGGCCTTGAATCCAGGGTTTCGGACTGCGGAATTTTATAGTATTCTGCCTCACTGTTAGGTGTTTTGGAGGACATAGATAAAGTAGGACACATACGTTGGAAATAACAGCAAGCAATATGCATTTCACACTCAGAATCAAAGAGGAGACAAGAGTGTGGAAAGATACATCTCCCTTGCTTCCCAGTTTTCCTGCTCGTCTCTGCCTGCCAGTGGATGTTTAGATGTGCCCAGCGGTGTTTGTGTTCTGAGCAGTTAGCCACCCACTGATTCTTATACACTGTTTGCAGCTTACTCAGCAGCTAAACAACAGAGAGAAAGCAGGTAATGGTCCTTACTCTCTGCAACAGAGAGGGGGCAGGTTGTGGTTTCGTTTCTGCACTGAGTTCTGAGCTGACAGAGCATTCCTCATCATCTCCATGCCATAGCCGGGGGCTCTCCCTCCTGTGCCCTTGCTGAAAGTTTCAGACTCTCCTGGAACTCAAACTGCTGCAAATCCCACTGTAAGGGCCACCACCTTGCCCTGGTATGTGGAGACATGGGGTCTGGTGGCATCTGCAGAGGCGACTGTGCTGGATATTCCCCATTTGTCTCACACCATCCTCTGCCCTCCTCTACCGGCTCTGGGCCCCCAGAGGGTGGTCTCTGGAGCTGCATCACCCAGGCTCCCTTGGCCTCAGGTGGGACAGGGGGTGGCATGCAGACAATAGAAGGGCAGTTGGATACAGAGGTTGGGGTCTTTAATCTTAGCCCCTCTCTCTCCCTTTGGGTCTAGGGGTGGGAACAAGCTTCCTTCTGTTGCTAGCGTCTGGCTGTCTCAGAACCCCTTTACAGTTCTCTTCATTTGTTCCAAACCTTTGAAAATAATTTTTCCATTAATTTCTTTCAGTTCAATTCTTCTGTGTGTGCCATCTGATTCTGCTAGGACCTGACAGCTCCATTATCCTTCAAATATTCATGCCAAAAGGGGATCGGGAGAGCTTGCTATCTGCCTACCCCAATATCCATTTCCTTCCCTCCAAATAAAGGCTGGGTGTATTTTTAGCTGAACACTTCATTTTTATCCAGGCTATCCTTAATAAATATTTTATTTATTTATTTATTTATTTATTTATTTATTTATTTATTTATTTTTGCCCCAGCCTTCTTTGAAATTAGCTATGGCCATGTGACTTGATTCTGCCCAGTAAGATGTACCATGAGTTTTTAAAATCACATCATTCTCTTCTTCAGAAGTAAAATGTAGCAGCTTCTGGGAGACCTGAAAAGACAGCTGATCCTGTCATTGGCCGTCTCTCTGCGCTCCTCCCTCTACCCCCCCTGCTTGGAACATGACATGATGGCTGGAGCTCCAGCAGCTGCCTCTGACCAGAGAAGGCTAAGCCTTAGGGATGGTGGGAGGGAAAGCCTGAAGGAGCTCGGGTCCTTGGCTTTCTGGAGCCACCATACCAGCCTGACCCTCTGTGACAAGGCTTTCTTGCTTAGGCCTCTCTTATTTTCGGCCGTCTGTAATATGCAGGTGAATTCAATCCTAGATTGGAAGAGAAGTGTGGTTTGGTAGAAAGAAC
Source organism: Myotis yumanensis (assembly GCF_028538775.1). Taxonomy (NCBI): domain Eukaryota; kingdom Metazoa; phylum Chordata; class Mammalia; order Chiroptera; family Vespertilionidae; genus Myotis; species Myotis yumanensis. Next base: position 124,302,074 of record NW_027223754.1, on the reverse strand, counting down.
TCTAGACCTAGGGGTGTGGATAACATTAAAAAAATGACCATAGGCATAAGGATTCAAATTTTCACTTCCAAGCATGGTCAGTGGATGAGGAAGTTTCTGTGACTTCCCTAAAAAACTATTTTATCTCATGCAGGCAGGGGGCTAATGAAGCTGAGACTCAGAGGCAGAGATGGATCCTGAAGATAGAAGAATTACAAAATAAATTGAATTCACTGCCTCATCCGGTCTTTTAGGGTATTTATTGGGGAAATTGGTTCTTCCCATGATACTGAAGTGGAGATATTTTGGAAGAGTCAGATAACCCCCCAAAATTAAAACCCCAGAACTCACGGAGCATCCTAGGCTAACAATCGCAGCCCTCCTCCCATTCTGATGAGGCTGGCCCTGTCTTGTTCAAAGACAGCTTTCTCAGGGGTCACCTTGTAAGGGGTCTTCATAGTCTACCCCTACCTCTGCTCATTGACTCCAGACCTACATTTAGAGTCAGATTCCAACATGCCCTGAAATCAAAATAAAACCAGGAAAGAGAAGGCCTGTACACCCAAAGCATCACAAGATTAAGGGAAAAATTTCTGAGTGTTAGGAAGAGACACATATAATTTTAGATCAGATCAAATTTATCTTATAGGTGCCCTCACCAAAAAATTCTGCATTCAACACGACTGGAAGGGGATTAAACTCGCTTGGTTGTTTGAAACTGAGTGCTCATAATGGCCTATGCACGTGGACTTTGGATGCCACCCATTCCTTGATGTAATGTAGAGAAGGGAACCCAAAAACTAAAGGAGACGGGAATATTAGAGTGGATTTACAGTAGCTGATCTACTCACCCAGGAAAAAAGCCACACTGAGGAGAGCAGTATTAGCATTCTTGAAAAGCACTCTGTAGGCCGGGAATGATTGGGGAGATGCTTCTATGGAGAACAGCATCCCGAAGGGACAAGCGGGTCCTCATTTCTGAAATAAGCAGAGGGCTTAGGTGTGATTATCAGAAGGATTTGACATGGAGCACATTGAAGGGTGCCTAATAGATCCTACGATCTTTAGGGCTAAGATTTATAGACACTAACGTGTTGATTTGTTTAATACCAACCACAAATTCTAAACCTGGGAACAAAGGACTGACTTCAGTCACAGTGATAGAGAGTCAGCCTTTCACCAGTTCCCAGACCTGAATCACTTTCCAGACCCAGAGGCCCCTGAGTAAAGGGGAGACCAGATGAGCAGCCTAGCAGGGCCACCACAAGTGTGCATGGATGTCTCCTCCTTTGATCAAGGCACTTGGAACCATTTTCAGGGCAATTGGAACCTGGAAAAATGGGTTTCTACAGGGCTTTCAGGATTACTAGTATTATCTGCTAACTAATTCGTAGAGGCTCCAAATGCCACCTATAATTCTCTGGTTGGTGTATGGAAGTCCATGGAAAAGAGTAGGATCATTCATAATGAACCCATTCTATAGTAATTTCCTCAGTTCTTAAATGCTCTGTTGTAGTTGAAGTACTGGCAGAATAGTTACATGGCTCCCTGGTTTGGGATGTGAATGTTATTATGGGAGGAAGAGCTAAGTGGAACCTCTGGAACTGTCCCTCCATACTGAAAAAATAAACCAAAATGCTTTGTATCTATTAATTCACTTAATCTCCACAACAATCCCACGTATATATGAGAAAACTGAGGCACAGAGAAGTTAATCATTTTTTCCACATTGACATAACTAGCAAGAGTGAATTCAAACCCAAGCAGACTCTAGAGCCCATGTATATCAAGTAAAGATTCCTAGGCAGCTGAGATGCTTGCTTCGGGAAAAAGGAAATGCGTGGTGAGGAAAGAATGTTATAAATAGCAATGGCACCTTTGTGAATGTTGTAGAAACAAGGATTGTGGTGGCTAATTCATTGTGAAGAATATAGTGAAGTGGTTAAGTGCTGCAGGGGAGGAAAGATAATTTTCCTGCTGCCCTTCTAGGTTCTCAGCTGAGACTCCCTCTGTAATAAAAGGACAGATTAACAGGAGGGAAAATACCAATTTAATTAAACATGGGCGTCCCACAAAGATGAGATTCCAAAGGCAACCAGCCAATTGAGGCTTATGTACCATTCTGAGTTTCAAAGTGGGGAAGGCAATTCACAGGAGGGTGAGAAGAGGAAATGCAGAGTAAGCAAAGTTTGCACTGCCAAGCAGACAGATCTCTCAGATGAAAAAGTGATCTCTGGTACTAGCTCTCTTCCTGGTGTGTGTGTGTATATGTGTGTGTGGTGGGGGACGGCTTTCTAATGTAAAATTACCTTACAAAAGAATAACTTCTCTGCTTTCAGAGCTTCTCCTGTGTCTGTCATTTTTTCAAGATAATCCTCATGCCAAAGAGGCATGTTATAGATGGCATATTCTGTGATCCTTTAGGGCCTACACTATAGGGGTTAAAATCTCAAGATTTACTGCTGAAAACTTCAGGTAAGTTTCTTACTTCTCTTTGGCCTAATTTTCCCATTTGTAAAATGATAGTTCTTAGTAGGATTATTATAAAAATTAAATGAGTTAATACATATGGAAAGTACCTAAAAGGTAGTATCTATTATCATGATCTTCCTTGCATTAGCAAGTATATTTTATGCAATTAACCTGCTAGTTAGAACCATGCAAATGATAGCAGGTCCTATGATAGAGCAGAGCCATTACATGGAAAGAGCTTGAGTCCCAGAATGACTCTGTGGAGCAGAGCTTCCAACCGTCCAGGAACACCCGCACTGCAGTTTTATAAGGAAGAAATAAACTTCCTTATTTGTGCTACTAAGTTACTGTGTCTTGTTACAACAATTTAATTCACCAGAATGCAGCAATGTTGAGCTAAGCCTGCTGATAAATGGCAGGAAAGCCTTTCCTATAGAACAGTGGTTCTCAACCTACCTAATGCCACGACCCTTTAATACAGTTCCTCATGTTGTGGTGACCCCCAATTTCATTGTCACAAATTGAACATAATTAAAGCATAGTGATTAAACACAAAAACAATATGTAATTATATATGTATTTTCTGATGGTCTTAGGCGACCCCTGTAAAAGGGTTGTTTGACCCCCAAAGGGGTCGCGACCTACAGGTTGAGAACTGCTGCTATAGAACATCCAGTGCACTCCAGAACAGTGCCCCTCCCCACAAACAGCAGGAGACAGCACATATGCTGAAGGCTGCACAGGCAATATGAAGTCTGTTTCCAAAAGGGCTATGGCTCAGAATATTTCCCCTCTTTGGCTACATTAAGCTTGGCAAACTTTTCTGAAAAAGTATAGAAAGTAGATATTGTAGATGGCTTTGTGGGCTATACAGTCTCTGTGAAAACTATTCACTCTGCCACTTTGCAGCACAAAGGTCAACATAGACAGTAATTAAATGCATGCATATGGCTGTGTTCCAATAAGTCCTTACTTACAAAAACAGGATGTAGGCCATATTTAGTCTGCAGGCCATAGTTTGCTGACCACTGGTCTACAAGGACCCCTGGAATTCCCAATGTTTTAGAATCATTTGTTCAGCCTATACCTAGCAATGTCTTATTAAAATATAAACATAGGCAGTAACCCAAATTGTAAAAGTTTGCATTTTTTGTGTCTTAATGGCAGCCTTATGTTGCATCTGATTTTCTTGAGGAAGCTACGTTATAACGGGTTGACATTTCTAATCAAGAGCCTATTTAATCATATTTAATCAATTGTTAACTCTTTAACTTCCCAGGTTTAAAGCTTTCCAAAATAAGTGTCAATTTAACAGGACAACATTGTAAACACTCATATCAATTTTATTTAAGATATTTTTAAAGAAAGTTTTGATGATTCACTGATTGATTGAGTGACCACCACAGTCAAGATGCTGAACAAGGTGCTTTAGATACATTATCTCCAATCATCACAAAAACTCCCTAGTGCAGTGGTCGGCAAATAGCGGCTCTCGAGCCACATGTGGCTCCTTGAGTGTGGCTCTTCCACAAAATACCATGTGCGGGTGTGCACGTACAGTGCGATTGAAACTTCGTGGCCCATGTGCAGAAGTTGGTTTTCGGCCTGGGCGAGTCTATTTTGAAGAAGTGGGGGTATGTTCGCTGAGGTCGACCCCTCAGATTGAGGACGTTTTTAGCAAAGGCCAGCTTAGGAGTACCCTAATTAAGTTAATAACAATGTACCTACCTATATAGTTTAAGTTTAAAAAATTTGGCTTTCAAAAGAAATTTCAGTCGTTGTACTGTTGATATTTGGCTCTGTTGACTAATGAGTTTGCCGACCACTGGTCTAGTGCCTTACACGGAGGGGGAAATTGAGGCTGAGAAAGGTAAGTAATTTAGCTAAGATCATCCAACTGATAAGCCATAAGCTCAAAGCATAGCCTCCTGGTGAGGAGAAGGAGGGGCATGAACAGAGATTTTGATGGAAAACTAGAGGCTGGCCAGGAAAGGGGGCCATTGGGCTCTAGACCTCAAAAGGTAGTTTTTATGATCAAGAGCATCAGGAGCAGATGCTTGGACACTGTGTGTTGTCAACAAGTCATACCATGACTAACTGGATGAAGATTCCAAGCATGGATTTCTGTAAGCATAATGTGTAGCCTCCAAAGAGTAGATATGAAATTATTGCATCTACATAGTTCTTACTGGTGTCAGGCAGAGTTCCAAACACTTTGCATGGATTTACATGGATTTTATCATCTAATCTTCACAATAATCCTTTAAGGTCAGTGCTGTTATCTCCATTTTCTAGTTCAGGAACTGAGGCACAGAGAGATTTAAATGACTTGTTCAAGGTCAAATGATTTAGAAATGGCAGAGTTAACATTAATCTTGTCAGGCCTGAAAGCTTGCACCTTAATCCCTTACCAGTACACTATATTGCTTCGTGAAACAGCAAGTAATAAAATTCCACACTGCTATAATAATTCTCATCATTGCCCTGTTAATTTCTTCAGAAAATATATCATAATTTGCAATGCTGCATGTTTTGCTTTCTTTCTTGTCTCTTTAAGTGAAACACTATGAGGACAGAACCCGTGTCTAGTTTATCCACTAAGGCCTAGTGTCTAGTAAAATGTCTAGCAACCTGTATGTAATTGATAAGTATTTGTTGAGTAAATTAATGGGTAAATAATATGGCAACAGGGGAACTCAAGATGGCATGATTCCTGTGCCATGAAAGTGGCTCTCTTCCTCTTAAAAGTCAAAACAGATGTATGTCTCACAGATGCACACAGGCAGCATGGTGTAATGGTAAGAGGAAAGACAGGACTTGGAGACAGTTGTGAAGATCAATGCTGCCTCTTTAAATTATTAACTTAGGAATCACTTACCTTTCCCGAGAGTAAATCCTCATCTATAGAATCGGTTCATAGCAACTCATTTAGGTAACACTACATGCTATGCAATACCTATTAGGTGAGCAGGCAACACCTAGTGGGTAATACCTATTAAGGTAATACCTAATACCATGTCCATAGATGCTTGTTTCTGTTGAGTCCTGCACTCTGCTTACCCCCAAGAAAGCAGAAATTGCTGAGTTTCAGAGGTCAGCAGCCTTCCTTCCTCTTGCTAGCACTGTTATAAATTGTAACTTCTATTCTTCTGCTGCTGCTCCTCCTCCTCTGAGGATTTCTAAGGACTGTGCAGGCTCCAGGGGGGAAACAGAAACCACTTTTATTTTACCAAGATGGAAGCTGGGGTGCAAAGCAAAATCAATGATTTTCTCAGAAAACATTAAGAAAAATTCCATTTTCTTTCCCTTTGCCGCAGCCCATCCCACTGTTTGAATTGCTGCCCTGGAAACCAGATGAAAATAGTTGGCAATCAGGGACCGCTCGGTGGTGCACAAGGAATGCTTAGCAGGGGCTGGCTGGGGGCAGATTTTCAGTCGTCATATCTTCCGAAACCCTCTAAAACTGCTTCTCCTGAAAGATGGCAGTTTCAGCTCAAGAGTCATTTTATCCTGAAACAGTTGCCAAGCACCCGATGCACCCAGCCTGTGGCTTTAGATAGGAGTAGGTGACGTGCTTCCTATGATTTATGTCCATCTCTTTGAGAAAACGCTCCTTACTAGGTGATGTTAGCCTCTTGTATTATCCTCTATTTTTAGCCTCCGAGTGACTAATGAATCTGGTTATAATCTGACAGGGTGCTTAAAGACATATTAGAATTAAATTAAGTTATGGTGCCTTAGACATCACATACATTTCTAAAGAACAGAGCCAGAATGCATCATCCCTGACCAGTTTAATCACACCCATTACAACCTGAATTTTTAATAAGAGGACCCATTAAGTATCATAAAGTTGAATACATCTCTAAGATTAGCTAAGGTTTCTCCCAATTTTAATCAAGCCTCCTTTACCCAGGCAGCTCATTTTAAAAGCTGGAGATAGAAAGGATTTCTCTGGAATATTATTATTATGCTGTGAGCTCAGGCACTGCTGGCAGAAACACAATCATTCAAATATATATGGAGCACCTACTTCTGACAGGCACTGCCTTGGATACTGGGAAGACAGGGTGAGCAAAAACAAGACATAATTCTTACCCCTGTGGAACTAGTTTAGTGAGCAGATATGTTAACCAAACAATCATATAAATAAATGGGTAGGTTTGAATGCTGAAATTATGTTATTAGGTCTCTGGTTCTGTCTTTTTCTCCATCCAACTCTTAGCTCTACTGTCTTCTATTTGGCTTTCTCTTCCAGCATCCTCTCTCTATGTGACTAAGATGGCCACTTGCAGCTCCTGAGTACTATGGTGCTAATGAATGGTAAGCCAGCAGTTCATCAATTGTCCCTAGAGCTTCAGCAAAGTCCCAGAGGGGGTGCTGATGGGCCTGGTTCAGATCACATGCTGGTTCCTGTTCTGGCATGGAGACCTGAGGAAGGACTACTCTGATTGGCCAGCCCAGGTCACATGTGCACCCTAGGATGGGGTAGGGTGAGGCAGTGTTAGTCTCCCCAGCACCGTATGGCTAAGCAGAATTTCTATGGGGCAGGTAAGAGTGGTTTCCCAAATAAAGGATGGTGGGCCAATGAATGTCCACCCAAGTGCCGAGGGTTGGTATTTAAAGTTAATCAAATAAAAGAAGCAAAGAAGTAGCATAGAAAGAGCATAGATAAAGTAATGCTTTATTTATGTTCCTCCGGCTCCTCTAAGGGCCAGGGACTGAGGCATGACAGAATGGTAGAAAGGCTTTCAGAACCAGACAGATATGGGCTCAGTTCCTCCCTCCTTCACTTCTTAGTGGCTATGTGGCCTTGGGCAAGTCATCCAAGACAATGCCTTTACTTGTAGCATGGGAGTAATAATTTCATCACCACAGGATTGTTGGAGAAACAAAATGAAATAACATAAACAAAGAAGTACAGTGCAAGGAACATTATCAGTGTTTGATGAATTGTGGATATTTAGGAACCTATCTAAAGTACCATGCTGTATAAACATTGTGGAAAATCTTCTGATTTGTGGGGTGGAAGGAGGGAGTGGTATCTGGAGTCAAGAGGAAGAAAAAATATAGAAACAAATAAATAAGCATAAATTCATATTCTGTAAAGTGCTCTGATAAAAATAAATAAAAACAACAACAAAAAACAAATTTGATAGAGTAATAAGGGTGGAGGCCCCCTTTATATAGAATAGACCAATAAGGCCTCCCTGAGAAGGTGATATGTGAACTGAGTCCTGAAGGATAAGGAAGAGATTGCCACTCATAGAGTATAAGAAGAGAGTTCTAGACAGAGGGAACAGCAGGTGCAAAGAGCCTGAGGTGGAAAAGGGATGGGTCTGTTCAAAGAACAGAAGGAAAGCCAGCAGTTGGAATGGTGAGATTAAAGAGGTAGGTAGGAAGCAGATCAATAAGACCTCCCAGGCCAGAGTAAGAAGTTCAAGTTCTACATTGAATGATAAATCTTGTTAAAATCTAGTAAGATACTTAGAGTTGTTGGTTGGGGAATAGAATGCATAAAGGAATGTGTGGGGAGGCTAGTGTTGTTTGAGCTTTTATTTGATCAACTTTAAATACCATTGCAATCATCCAGGTAATAAACAGTGGTAGTAGAGATGGAGAGAAATGGATGGATCAAAGACATATTTTAGTTGTAGGACCAGAAACCTAGTTGTAGGTGGATTTATATGTAAGAGAAAAGGGAAAGGAATTAATTAAAGATAAATTTTAACTCTGGGGTTTGAGCAACTACTTGGGTGAATGTGGGGCCACTTACTGAGATGAAGTCTTTGGAAGAAACAGATACAAGATCAACATCTTATATCTGTTTGAGGTGCCTGTAGGTACCCCTGTGGCAGTATGTATTAGGCCAGTGGTTCTCAACCTTCCTAATGCCACGACCCTTTAATACAGTTCCTCATGTTGTGGTGACCCCCCAACCATCAAATTATTTTTGTTGCTACTTCATAACTGTAATTTTGCTACTGTTATGAATCATAATGTAAATATCTGATATGCAGGATGTATTTTCATTGTTACAAATTGAACATAATTAAAGCATAGTGATTAATCACAAAAACAATATGTAATTATATATGTGTTTTCCGATGGTCTTGGGCGACCCCTGTGAAAGGGTCATTTGACCCCCAAAGGGGTCGCGACCCACAGGTTGAGAACCGCTGATTTAGACCCATAGAGGAGGAGTCAGCCAGGAAGAGAAGCCATGACCTAGCAGGAACCCAGAAGGATTGAGGTAATAGAGACCTAGAGAAAGAACTATTTTAGAAAGAAGGAAGTGGCCAATTCTGCTTGAAAGCTGTTGAGAGATTAGTAAAATGAGGATAAGAAAATGAGCTTTAAATTTAGAAAGAAAAATCCACTCTTTGCAGCATACTCTCAGACTAATCTTTCTAAAACAAATCTGATAACGTTACTTCCTTGATTACAAAATTCATCGGCTCACTAGCAGGGCCTGATGTCCCTCTTCTTCCCAGTTTGGTCTCCGTCTGCTCTCATTCCACTCCCCCACCTTTGCCCATGCTTCCCATGAGCAGCAACTGCAGATGGTCCTGCCTCTTGGTACCCCACTCTGCAGGTCTGTGCACAGCTTCTTCCACCTGCATTGCCCTTCCCTTGCTCCTGGGAGATGTCACACCCCTCATCCAGCCCTGATTCCGTTTCTAAACAGTGTTGCTTGAGCTATTCTCTAGGCTCTCACAAGTCCCCTCCTTGGATCTCTGATATAGCACTTCTCAGGTTGTATTGAAGTTGTTTTTCTATTCATTTCACCCACTAGACTCTGAACTCCTTAACAGTTGAGACGGTGTTTGATGCATCTTTAGTGCCCCCCCCCACCACAACACCAAATCCATAGTTGATGCCTATGAGGAGGTATGCCTACTAGAGTTCTGTGAATTCTATTATTTCAAATAGTTCCAACTATTCTTAAAAGTTAAAATATATATTTTGATTGTGAAAATACATGAGTTCTCCTCACTCAAAAAATCATCTTAGAGTGTAAAAAATGTTAACACTCCCTGTTATGGGTTGAATTGTGTGTTCCCCGCCCCCCCCCCCCCCCCCCCCCCGCCCCAGCCCCTGTCCCCAATAAGATATGTTGAAGTTTTAACTCTCAATACTGAATAAGAGTGTATTTGAAAATAAAATATTTACAGGGGTAACCAGTTTAAAATGAGGCCAACAGGGTGGGCCCTATTCCAATACAACTGGTGTCCTTATAAAAAGGAAAAATCTGTACATACAAATAGACATGCACAGAGGGAAAACCATGTGCAGACACAAGGCAAATTCCATGTGAAGATGGAGACTTGGAGTGATGCCTCTACAAACCCAGGAATGCTTGAGGCTACCCGAAGCTAGGACAGAGGCAAAGAATGGTTCCTTCATTGGCACCTTCAGAAGGCACATGGCTCTGCTGACACCTTGATTGTGCCGATTTGGCTTCCAGTACCAAGACAATAAATTTCTGTCATTCTAAGCCACCCCGTTTTTGTTATGGCTGCCTAGGAAACCAATACATCCCCTACATGTATTATAAGAAGCTAAGAATGTATTTGCTTTGTCACTTTGGCACTCATAAATTTAATTCAACTCATTATGCAGAAGAATGAAAAAATACAGGAAAAACACAATAGCACTCTCTTAAATTTTGCCTAACAGGGAATTAAGAAGAATACCCCAATACCTCATTTTAATCAGGTTTAAATTAATCTACATTTTGTATTTATAGTGATATTAAATTACCCAAATGCATTTTTATAATAATATTGTATTCCAAAAGGTGGAAACTGAATTATATTAATTTGAGTGCTCTATTTTTAAGAAAGTTATGTAGCTTCTTCGCTTTATTTATAACTCTGGATGAGCCTCATTATAAAATAAAATAGCTATTAGTTAAAAAGTTCTCTATAAAAACTGTAAAGTTCCAAACTGAAAGAGTGGGATGGTGTGATGTTTGATTTTATGTGTCAACTTGACTGGGCTAAAGGATAGATGGCAAAACATATTTCTGGGTGTATGAGGGTGCTTCTGGGAGAGCTTCGCATTTGAATTGGCAGGCTGACTAAAGCAGGGGGTCTTCACGAATGCAGATGAGCATGATACAGTCCAGTGAGGACCTGAATAAGCCAAAAAAGGCAGAAGGGCAAGTTTGCTCTTTGGTTGAGCTGAGATATTCGTCTTCTCTTGCCCTCATTCATTTGTTCCTGAGCTTTCAGACTTAGATTGAATTACACTTCCAGCTTTCTGGTTCTCCAGGTTGCAGATGACAGACTGGAACTTCTCAGCCTCCATACCACTTGAGTCAATACCTATAATAAATATTATCTATCTATCTATCTATCTATCTATCTATCTATCATCTATCAGTTCTGTTTCTCTGGAAAACCCTTAGTATAAATGGGGATGTAAAAATTTCCAGAATCCATGGGGAGGTGGCAAAGAAATTATCACTGACTAATTTCAATAGAGAAGAAAAAAGAAAATAAGCTGATACTTTGGGGAAGCATTCGTCAGTCTAACCAAGACAACAGAAGCTACTTTAAGTGTTTCAACAGAGAGAATTTAATACAGAGGGAATTGGTTAAACATAATGGAAGTGCTAAACACCAAACAGAACAATGAGACAAATCTGAGATTAACAACTAAAGGAACTATTACTGCCTGAGGCTAGGGCAAGTTTCTCAATGGGAGACTGATGGCATCTGCAGTGATAATCCTTTGTTGTGGGGGACTCTCTTGAAAATCATAGGATGTTTAGCCTTTATCTCTGGCTGTTACTTACTAGATGCCAGTGGCACCCCTCCCTCCCCCCCCCCCCCCAAGTTATAACATGCAAAAATGTTTCCAGACATTGCTAACTATCCCTTGAGTTATTATTTTGGGTTGGGAAGGGGGCATAGAGAGAAATGTCCTAGGTTGAGAAGCACTGAGCTGGAGGGACAAAAGAAGGAGATGGTATCAGAACCCAGTGTCCCCCAGGAAAAGCTTGAACCATGAAGCAGAGAGGTCTATCCAGTGAGAGTTTGGCACATGATAAGAGGCCTCAGGCAGTGAGGGGAAGGAAGAAATACACTGGCTTCTCAACGCCTCTCCATCTCCTGCAGGCTGGTGTTGGCCTCCTGACACACAGAGGAGAGCAAGGCAAAGGCAAGGAATGTAGGCCCAGGATTAGGACAGGGTTCCCTTAAAACATTGGTTCTAATGAGAACAAAAATTTAAATTGAGGTCCAACTTTGAAACTGGTGCTCATTCAATGTATCATATCAGCAGACTATTGCTATATACTATACAGAGTCAACCTACTGAGAAACTAAAGAAATCCCTCACTTGCATGGACCCCTTCCAAGATCCTGGAAGGGCCTTAGTAATGTGTTCAACTTAGTCTCATGTTTTGGTAAAATTTGCACCACACTTCCCTCATGTTGTGTGAAGTTGGAGTGGGTTTGGGCATTTCGCAGACCTGGTAGGGGAAAGGTGAGGCGGGTATCAGCATTGCCTTTGGACCTGGGCAATGGGGGCTTCTGCTTAAGAGGAGCTCACTCTGACTTTCCTCCCACTATACCCATCACCTCAAGACAAGTCCACAGGGGCCAGGGGATATGCCCACCTGGAATTTATGGCTTCTCTCCTTCTTACCCTACTTTGTTCCTAAGACCACAGAATTCCCTACTCAAATGGCCCTGGACTTGCTTCCAGCATCTACATGGGCTTCTCCCTGAGTCCAACCTACCAAGAGCGGACCATTGCTGTAGTGCACACCCCTAGGCCCAAGAGGTGGCTAAAGCATGGTTGATTGTTGGAAGTTATGGATAAAGCTTGGATGTGTCAACATATGTTTGTAAGAGGCCCCTCACGGTATGGAATGGAGCTAGAGATGGGAAGAGAATGAGGTCATAAATAAGCAATAAAGTAAATAGAAATTATTCTGAAATTGAGAAGCAAATTATAAGCCAAAAAACATTTTAAAAAAATCATACCTAAAGTAGTAATTCATAAAGAGGAAGAGATAAGTTTTAAATAGAGGTAAAGAATAAGATTTTATATTGTTTGATAATCTAGTTCTTCTTGATCTAACATGAAATGCTGACATCATGATCCACCAGTACAATCGGGTTACCAAGGACAAACTGGTTAATGAAAGTCATCAATTCAAAAAGTTTATAAGAAAAACTGTGCAACTGCTGGTGGGAATGCAGACTGGTGCAGCCACTATGGAAGACAGTATGGAGTTTCCTAAAAAAATTGGAAATGGAACTCCCATTTGACCCTGTGATCCCACTTCTAGGAATATATCCCAAGAAACCAGAAACACTAATCAGAAAGGATATATGCACCCCTATGTTCATAGAAGCACAATTCACCATAGCTAAGATCTGGAAACAGCCTAAGTGCCCATCAGTAGATGAATGGATTAGAAAACTGTGGTACATCTACATGATGGAATACTATGCTGCTGTAAAAAAGAAGGAACTGTTACCATTTGCAACAGCATGGATGGAGCTGGAGAGCATTATGCTAAGTGAAACAAGCCAGTCAATGAAGGAAAAATACCACATGATCTCACTCATTCATGGATAATAAAGACCATTACAAACTTTTGAACAATAATAGATACAGTGGCAGAGCTGCCTCAAACTGACTGTCAAACTGCAGTGGGAAGGCCAGGGAGGGTTGGGGGACAGGAGGGAGGGGAGTAAGAGATCAACCGAAGGACTTGTATGCATGCATATAAGCATAACTAATGGACATAAGACACTGGGGGGTAAGGGAGGGCAGGGGTTTGTCAAGGGTGAGGGGGGGAAAAAAGGACACTTATGTAATACCCTTTGTAATACTTTTAGCAAAAAATGAAAAAATAAAAAAAAAGAAAAACTGTGCAAAAAAAGCTTGAAATATGCATGCACTCTTATAGCTCATATATGAAAGAAATTTTGACAATTAAAAAAATGTATATGACTTACCAATAACCAGTTCTGAGGTTGGAAAGCCTTTTTAGTCTATCAATTATAAACACATTTATTTTTTAAATTATATCTATTTACTTTATATACTTACTTAAAATAAAAATAATATATTCAACCATGCTGAGAGACTGAATTATCTTTTTATAGAAAATAACATTATAAAATTGTTATCATATATAGAAGTACATAGAGGTATTGCCCCCAAAAATATAGAGATAAAAGTACTAAAGAGATGTGTCAAGTAGTAGAAAAGTAAATATATTATTTTTCTAGATTTTTTTGTTGTATTTGTCAGCCTTTTAAATTTTGTAATTTGCTGTAATTTCTTTTCCCATTTAAAGCAAATATCCATTTTCATAATTAATTTTATGTTCATAATTTTGCATTCTGTTTCCTAAGGAAGGAGGCCATCTCTCCCACAAATTGAATGAGATTTAGTTTTCACAAAACCTGGGTCTTCCTGTGGCATCATAACTTATTATGTGAGCTGTTTGGGTTGGAGAGATGAAGCGAGAGGTGCTTGGGGGCTATGTCCGGGGAAATGAATAGAAAGTTGTCTGAATGGGCAGCTCATCCCGATCTCCAAGATGTCAAGATGTATTATTTCAAGGTGAATGAGTCAGCAACTGTCACTTCCCGAAGGCCGTTTTCAGATGACTGAATTATGTCCTCATTTCTCCTTGTTTTTGTTCTGTAGTCATGGTGGCAGCTGATAATAGGAGAAAGAACCGAACAAGGGGCAGATGACTGTTCAGCTGTGACTCCATATCCTCTCACATGGCAGAGCACAAAGAAAGACAACGATAAAAACAAACAAACAGACAAACAAACAAACAAAATAAAAACCAGAAAACAGAGAAGTGGTATTCATTTGGGAGGCCCAAGGACAACCCCTGAAGCAGACAAAGCAGGGATGTGGGTATAGGCTATATAAGTCAAAGCAAGCTGGTTTCATAGGCTGATGAGCCAGGACTCTTCTCATTGAACAAAGCACAAGGATTAATTCTATTTCAGTTATTATTATTATTTTAGAATGAAGGCATTTTACCATGAAGTGCTATTGGGTTTCTGAATGCTCACATTTCCTCAAAAATAGTTCTTGGGATTTGCAGATGTAATGTCTACCTAAGTTGGTGTAGTTCAGGGACTTATAAAAGATGGACTTCCCAGGGCCATGCTGCCCATCCATTTTCCAGTAAAGCTCCTTTGATTCCTCAAAGACATTAGGAAAGACTTTATAGTTACATAAAGTGGGTTGAACACAGGTTTTTATCTCCTCTCCCTTCTGAAGTCCCAATAACCTAACTGTAAAGGAATAAAATAGGTATAAATCCACAAGAACAAAAAGAATGAGAGAGAAGATGACAGCAGACTAGAGATTCAACAACGTATTTGAAGCTGAGACGTAGGACTCAGCAGGACAGAGAGCTGCAGCAGAAATACTCCTTCTGCCCTGCTCCCTTTTAGGCCTGAGCAGCAGACAGCTTCCTCAGAGTAATTGTGAATGTATGTATGTGGGGTTATTTTCTTTGATAACATGGATCACCCAAGGTTATAGAATGAAGAGCTTTCATTTACTAAATAGGGGGAGTTAATCAGGGGCAAGTTGGCTGTTACCACAGAACCACTCCCCATCTCTGACCAAGAAGTTCCTTTCTAGATGGACCGGACCAGCACAGCCTGGACCGCAAGCAGAGGTGATGGACTCAGCTCTCTCTGAAACATGTGGACTGAAGGAAGGAAAGAGTGGTTTCCCCAGAGGAATATTGGGGTAATAGTAATAACAGCTCATACATAAACTATGTGCCACGCAGTGTTCAAAACACTTTATACCCACTAACTAATTTTCACAAGTGTGGGCTGGAAGTACCGTTATCATTTTATTTTATACTAGAGGCCCAGCACGCACGAAATTGTGCTCGAGTAGCTCATTTCTGCTCGCCTCAGCTCGCTGCCCTGCCCTCCACTGCTCGTAGCTCTCGGCCACTAGTGGCTTGCGCTCCGCCCCGCCCGCCGTGAGAGCCGCTAGTCGTTTGGTCATGATGGCATTATGGCATGACGGCCACGGGCCTTTTATATAAGAGATGTAAGGAACACAAGACAAGGAGAGTCTGGTAAATACCCCAAGGTCACAGAGCCAGTAGGGGGCAGAGCTGAACATGAACCCTGACAGTCTGGCTGTATTGAGAGGAGCATATGGATCCTGTGTGAGATGGCCATGATTGATGTTCAAAATTTTTCATTCAATTATATTGACTGCACCCTGTTTTACCAAAACAGGTACAACATGGTACAAGCAGATGACATAATGCCATGCTTGTTCCTCTTGAGCAGACTTTTTTCTGCCAATACCACAGGAAGTCCACAGTCATTGGCAAGAACCTGTTGACAAAGGTGAGTGACCTCAGGCAGCTGTGCCTCTGAGCTGGGATGTTAAGTGAAAGCTGGCACTGGCTGCACACTACATTGGATGCCCATGTAAGAATGGCCTGTAGTCACAGAATAGAAAGTTCTCCTGTTAAAAACAGGATAAATACACTAAGACACTTGGAGGGCTCAGACGCCAATACAAATGGGTTTTGTTCAAGAATCAGAATTTCTAGAGTGACAAAGACTGCTGTGGTTTCGAGGAAAGAATCATGAATAAAGCCTGGCTTCCATGACTGTGAAAGGATGAAACTTTATTAGTCATGGATGGGCTTGGTGTGTTATCAACAGCCCACCTGTTCTCTTGGTGGGAACCATGTCTATTCAAGTTTGTTATTTTTATGTCATAAATCTATAATCCTGAAATGATTTCTGTAGCTGGGGGAAGGAGGGAGGAATCCTACTGGGACACCAGAATGAACCACAGAAACTTGAGCCGATGGAGGAAGGAAATAATATGAGCCAGAAAGTGTGCCAAGCAAGTCATTCATCTTAGAGTATGTCAATAATTTCAGATGTGCAAGAGTTCTATGAACTCACTGTGTTCATTAGACAAGGAGCAGAAGCTTACTGGGTGCATCCATTAGAGTCATGAACCAGGGAAAGATACACTCAGCCAGGAGCTGTAGGGAGACATGTGGGAAGTCATCTGACTGCTCTGGAATCTAGGTGCAGACCTTGACTTAAAACAGTGTTATAAAAACATGAGGTGCCACATATGTAATACCTTAATCAATAAAGAAAGAAAATTTAAAAAATAAAAAATACTAAACAAATAAAAATAAAAACATGAGGTGCATTATCACTCTTCCTCCCATGCCTGAGACAGACATTACTAAGTAATCACCACTGACTTTATTGCTGAAGCCAGAAGCAGCCTCAGAGTTGTTATCAGCACAGATCTCAGACCTAATACATATTGATCAGAGTTGATGTATAAGATAAAACCTATTTGCTATCCCTGGTTTAGAAAAAGAGGTAAAGGAATCAAACATTAGTTAGAATAGAATCTGCATTAATATCTGTCTTGAGAAAACACTAGGGGCACATTGGGGAGGGTAGAGATATCTGGGCAAGAAAAGAAGAGAGGACTTCCAGGGGCTGAAGCCAAGGCATCCAGAGGGTTGTAGGACATGACACTAGCCAGGCTGAGGTGTAGGTGAAGAACTTTAACACATAGCTCCTCACCTCTCTTTGGCTGTAATGGGGTCACATGCCCCCACAATCACCGTAGTGGGATGTGGGCTTTGCTGATTGCTCTAAGTTAATCAGAGCCCAACTGTGGCAGAGCTAAGGACACACCTGCCTAAACCACGTGACTAAGAGTAGGAGAGAGGTGGCTCCTCTAAGGGAAGTAGGGTCCTCTTCCCATGATGGAAGAGACTTAATGCTGAGAAATACTAGTAAACAAGAGGTGATATCTACACAAGGATAGGATTTCAAAGGGCCAGAGTCAGAGAGCTTCCTAGATGGGCAAATGAGATATCTATAAACTACATGCAGAGTGGCTTAAAGCCCAAGGAAATAATTTCTGGGAAACAGTTTGGAAGTACTTTCCTCTTCTAAAGAGACCTAGGAATCCATACCTGCTATAAAAATGAGGATGCAAGTTTAAATTGCAATTCAGAATGTCCCCAGATCCAGCAAAAGTACCAGCTTGAAGTTTCCTGGGCTAAGCACTTTAGGCCAACTTTCATATGAGAGAGACCTCTTGGAACCAGCCAGGAACGGTGTTCTACAGCGCAATGACAATACTAGCAAGTTATTTCTGCAACCAATGCAAACACCGTGTTTGTAATTTGGTTTCCCTGAATGTCTCCTCACACTGGTCAGCAGCAAACTCCTGAAGTCAGAAAGGTCCCAAGTGCTTGCCTGGACACAGGAAACCTCTAGGGAATGGAGGGAGGGATGGCAGCTTTGAAAAGAAAGGGATTTGGGGTTCTTGGGACCTTAGAAAAGAGGAAAGGCACATGAAGGCATTGAGGAGAGGCAGATATGTGGGCTTAAGGTAGAGGAAACATGTGGGTTACAGAGGAGGAAGAATCTATATATATAAAAGCCTAAGCCAGCCATGGGCAAACTATGGCCCTCGGGCTGGATCCGGCCCGTTTGAAATGAATAAAACTAAAAAAAAAAGACTGTACCCTTTTATGTAATGATGTTTACTTTGAATTTATATTAGTTCACACAAACACTCCATCCATGCTTTTGTTCCGGCCCTCCGGTCCAGTTTAAGAACCCACTGTGGCCCTCGAGTCAAAAAGTTTGCCCACCCCTGGCCTAAGCAACCAGAATGACCAGAATGACTGGTTGCTATGATGTGCACTGACCACCAGAGGGCAGATGCTCAATGCAGGAGTGCCCCCTGGTGGTCAGTGTGCTCCCACAGCCAACCTCCCCAGGCAGGCCAACCTCCTGCAGTCCCACCCCCTGGCTGGCAGGCCCTGATCGGGTGATTGGGGCTGGCCCCTGGGCTGGGACAGAGAACCGGGGTGGGTGGTGGCGGATATGACCTCTTTCCCAGGGGGGCCAAGGGCTGGCTCCCTCCTCAGGCCAGCAGCCAACCTCCTGTGCCCTGTCCCTCCCGCAGGCCAGCAAGCCCTGATCAGTCTGCCTCATGCCTGCTGTGGTGGCAGCATGGCGGCAAGGGAAGGAGGAGCAGGGGAGGTAGGGAACTGTGTGGTGGCGGGGCACCAATGATGGTGGCGTCGGCGTCTAGTGTCCATTCCTTCCACACCTGGCCCAGCAACCGTTGCCTCCTCTTCAGCTTGGTCCTGATCACCGTCCAGGCCAAGGTACCCCACCTGTTCACGAATTTTGTGCACTGGGCCTCTAGTTTGTAAACAAAAAGAAAAGAAAGCTGGAAGTCAGCTACAGTTTCTTTACAAATGGCATCAGTTAGGTTAGGTATCTTTTAGCTATAAGCCTCAAAGAGAGGAGAAAGGTGCCTGTCCCAAAATCCCTGCCAAGGAACCTCTGCTTGGATAGCTTAGGTCTTGTGACAATCTCTGAACCAGTCACTGTGTCCAGCGGGAGGAAAATCAGGTTCTAGTTGGAGGTGGCAGTGGAGTCGCCACATTAATTCTGCATGGCTGAGAACGGTGGAGTGATGGTTTCCTAGAGCACATAAGATATTGTTATTCTGAAGGATGGGGAAGAGAGGCTGGACAGGTCTCCTGGAATCAGATGAACAGGAGTAGATGGAATGAATGGAACAGACATTCTAAATGAAAGATAAAAGCAAAGAGTGAAAGGCTCCTGGAAGTGACTTTTGCTTTACAAAAACAAAAGTGGTGACTGGAAGAGAAGGCTCCCATGGAACGATTGTGGCCCTGCTCAGCAGGCTAGCAGCTGCTCCACCAAATGAAATGAGACACAGGGAAAGAGCTCAATGAATAATCTCTGAAGTTGAATCTTGATACATATACTTTACTCGATATTTTGGGAGGACTCTCGGGACACATCTCAAAGAGTGAGTTAATGTTCTGCTAAGTTATTGCTTTATTTATTTACAAGGATCATTTCTTCCTGAAATCCAGCACCATATTAACATTCTGCATGTCACTTTGGTTCAGGGAAGCTATAGGAAGATGAATCACTCTTCATTCACTGAAGAATTTTCCAAGTTAAAAAAGAGATATAATTAAAATGTCAGAGTAGCCCAGTTAGAAACATAGAAGATAGAGAATAATGAGAACAGCCATTCTTTTGTGCTTATAAGAGAATAGTAAAATGCATTCGGTGGCATGAAGATTTTCCAATAAAAATTTCTTTTCCTCTTGGGCTTGATTCATGCCTGAGGCCCATGAAACTGAGGAAGCCAATATATTTATCTGAAATGGAATTCTCCAACAACTATGTTAAATTATAGCAGTAGATTTCAAAGTCTTGCCTGGAATGAGGTGATTGTTTAAATAAATTATGTCATATTCCTACAATATAACTATTCATTTATTTAAAATGATGCTGTAGATGAGAATGTATTAACTTTGTATGACGTTTGCAATATATTGTTGAGTCAAAGAAGAAGGTTAGAAAACAACATGAAGATTATAATAACACTTTTATAAAATATTAAAATCATTACATTTTGGTACAAAATGAATGAGAAGATATACTTTAAGGTGTTTCCAGTGTTTTTTTCTGGGTGGTGAGAACATAAATATTCTTTTCTGCTTTTTTTCTTGTTTATTATTTCTAAATTTTCTACAATGTTTATTTATTGCTTTTATAGTAATAAAAACATAACAGAGCTATTTTCAATTAAAAAATCATACCCATTACATGGTAAATCTTTAATTAACTTATATTTTATTCTTTAGAAATGTTGGTATTCTTGAAAGCAGCCGCAAGTCCTCTGTGGAATGAGGCCAGGAAAGAAATGCATGCATAAGTGAGTACAAAGAAAAGCACAGCACCAATTAGAGCACCAAGGAAACTCTGGGGACCCTCAAGGCTGACCCACTCTTCCCTCACTTTGATTTAATTAACATTGAAATGAGATCCACTTCCAGGAGAATAATATTAGCCTTTGTACTCATTTTTTCTCAATGTCCCTATTGAAATAAATCCTCCTTATTCTGATTTGACAAAAAGATTGTTTAGTCATGGAACAGGGTTAGGGCTCAGCCATTGTCAATGTGACTGGACCTGGAGGTAGGAGCTGAGATGAGATGGCTTCCAGAGGCATGCTACTCAAAGCACAGTCCATGAACCAGCAGTGTCAAGATCATGTGGAAGCTTATTAGAAACTAGAGGCCCGGTGCACAAAAATTTGTGCACTTAGGGGGAGGGGGGAGGTCTCTCAGCCCGGCCTGTGCCCTCTCGCAGTCTGGGATGCCTCGGGAGATAACGACCTGCTGGCTTAGGCCTGCTCCCAGGTGGCAGAGGGCAGGCCCAATCCCTAGGTGCAGCCCCTGGTCAGGCTCAGAGCAGGGCCGATTGGGGAGTTGGGGTGCCGCCCCCTGTCATGCACAGAGCAGGGCGGATCGGGAGGTTGCGATGCCACCCTCAGTCACGCTCAGGGTAGGGCCGATTGGGGGGTTGGGGCACCGCCCCCTGTCACACTCAAGGCAGCGTCGATGGGGAGGTTGTGGCACCACCCCCTATCACGCACAGAGCAGGGCCAATCAGGGGGTTGGGGCTCCGTACCCTGTCACGCACAGAGCAGGGTCGATCAGGGGGTTGGGGAGCTCCCCCCTGTCACGCACAGAGCAGGTCCGATAGGGGAGTTGGGGCACCGCCCCCTGTCACACACAGAGCAGGGCCAATCAGGGGGGTTGGGGCGCTGCCCTCTATCACCCACAGAGCAGGGCCGATCAGGCGGTTGGGGCACCGCCACTCTCACACTCAGGGCAGGGCCGATTGGGAGGTTATGGCTCTACCCCGTCACACACAGAGCAGGGCCCGTGGGGGTGGGGGGGTTGGGGCGCCGCACCCTGTCACACACAGAGCTGCAGGGCGATCAGGGGGTTGGGGAGCTCCCCCCTATCAGGCGCAGAGCAGGGCTGATCAGGGGGTTGGGGCGCCTTCCCTGTCATGAACAGAGCAGGGCGGATAGAGAGGTTGTGGCCCCACCCCCTATCACACAAAGAGCCGCAGGGCGATCAGGGGGTTTGGGTGCTGCCCCCTGTCACGCTGATCCTGGTGCTGGGAGGCATATTACCCTTTTACTATATAGGATAGAGGCCTGGTGCATGGGTAGGGGCTGGCTGGTTTGCCCTGAAGGGTGTTCTGGATCAGGGTGGGGGTCCCCACTGGGGTGCCTGGCCAGCCTGGATGAGGGGATGATGGCTGTTTGCAGCTGGTCACATACCCTTCAGGGTGGGGGTCCCCACTGGGGTGCCTGGCCAGTCTGGGTGAGGGGCTGAGGGCTGTTTTCAGGCTGGTGGGTGACTGAAGCTCCCAATCGCTCCTTTTTTTCTTTTTTTTTTTTATTCTGGGCCAAGGCCTCTGCTGCTGAAAGCAGGTGTCTGGTTTGTTTCGGTTCTATAATCGAAATACTGTATCATCTCCAGCTCTGAGATCCCGGCTGGCTGAAAGCTGGTTTCTGGGGTTTTGTTTAGCTTCTATATTTGTTACAATGTTTCAAACTGCCAGCTCAGAGGCCGGCAAGGCAGGTGGGGAACGTTGGAGTCCTCCTTCACTGAAGCAAGCAAACCTCATGTTCGCTTCCAGCTGCCTGGCTGCCGGCCGCCATCTTGGCTGGCAGTTAATTTGCATATCACCCTGATTAGCCAATGGGAAGGGTAGTGGTCGTACGCTAATTATCATGTTTCTCTTTTATTAGATAGGATACTAGAGGCCTGGTGCACGAATTTGTGCACAGGTGGGGTCCGGCTGACCTGCCCTGATGGGAGCCGATCAGAGCCAGGCCGGCCAGGGGGGAGGGTCCACAGGAGGTTGACCACTGGCCCCACTGCCGATTGGGGCCCAATTGTGGCCGGGACAGCTGGTTTGGGGGGGCTGCAGGAGGTTGGCCAGCCCCTGATGGGGGGGGCAATCGAGGGTGGGGCCAGCTGGGGGGGCCATGGGTGGTTGGAGAGGGGCAATTGAGGCCCCGATTGAGCCAGTTGGTCGCTACAGTGTGTGTCATAGTGACTGGTCGTTCTGGTCACTTGACTTTTATATATATATAGATTAGAGGCCCAGTGCATGAAATTCGTGCATGGGTAGGGTCCCTAAGCCTGACTGGTGATCAGGGTCAATCTGTGGGGTGACTGGCGGGGTGATCGGGGGCCCCTGCTGGCACCCACCTTGGCTGGCCTGGCGCCACCCACTCTCCAGCCCCGTCCCCCGCCTGTGTGCTGGGGGCAGCTCCTGCGTTGAGCATCTGCCCCCTGGTGGTCAGTGTGCATCATAGCGACAGGTCGTTCTGCTTGTTGTTCCACAGTTTGGTCGATGTGCATATTAGGGTTTTAAAACCCTAATATGCACATCGACTAAACTGCAGAATGAGCAGTCACTATGACATGCACTAACCACCAGGGGGAAGACACTCAATGCAGGAGCTGCTCCATGGTGGTTAGTGTGCTCCCACAGAGGGAGTGCCGCTCAGCTGGAAGCCAGGCTCATGTCTGGCAAGTGCAGCAGCGTTGGCGGGAGCCTTTCCCACCTCCATGGCAGCGCTAAGGACCCCTTGCGGGGGGGATGTCTGCATGCCAGCTTAGGCCCACGGACATCCCCCGAGGGGTTCCAAACTGTGAGAGGGTGCAGGC
Source organism: Myotis yumanensis (assembly GCF_028538775.1). Lineage (NCBI taxonomy): Eukaryota > Metazoa > Chordata > Mammalia > Chiroptera > Vespertilionidae > Myotis > Myotis yumanensis. Next base: position 124,278,994 of record NW_027223754.1, on the reverse strand, counting down.
TGGGCTGAAGGACACCGCCACCCCCCCCACCCCACGCCCAGTCCACAAAGCCTCTTGTATAGGATAATTTCCCAACCCCCTCCCTAGACCTACTGAATCAGAATACCTGGAAATGGGGCCCAGATCTGCAGAGTCCTGATTCAGTGGTTTCACTAGCAGATAATCTCTCTGAAGCTGGGAAAAGCCCAAAGTGGCCAATTGTATCATACTTTTTCAGACCTGGACTTACTGGAAGATGAAGGTCGACTCTAAAGGCTGAGTCATCTCATGAGTAGCTCAGTCCGTCTGTCTGTGGAAGAGTTTATTGCGTTTTCTTCTCCTGTAAGTGCTGTCTCTCTGTTCCTGAAAGTCCCTGTGCATGGATGAAATATTTGCAAACCTAAAGCCTGGTCTCTATCAATCACTGCCATTTTCCCCGAAGCGAGAGGCAGCGTGATTTTTCACACACAGAAATCATTTCTTTCTTTGGTTAAGACAGTGATCTGGGGAAAGGCAATTATCTCAGCAGAACTACCAACCTGCAGGGTGACATTGTCAACTGTTTGAAATTACACAGTATTCATTTGCTGCTATTTTAATGTCGTCTTCTATTTCCCCTTTCCCACCCCAATGATAAAACCCCCTCTCTCCCGGCCTCTTCCTTACTTCTTATTAATCTTGAAAAATAAGTTCCTTATTTTTAGCAGGCTGATGCCACAAGTAGAAATATGCTATTGGGGGTCACAATAAGAACTTTCACTCTTTCAGCTGGTGCCCAGCCACTGCCCATGGGATTTTTGAACTAAGCTGCAGAGCCTTTGTCTCTGCCAAGAAATAAATGACTGGCAAACACCCCCACAGCTGACTTTGTGAACTGCCTGCTACCCTCAGCTCCTAGTAGAATTCTACTAGACTGGAGGGTATTGAAAACCAGCTACCAAGTCATGAGGGCTGCTTTCCTAGAGCTCAGGAACAAGGCAAAGTTGCAGTGTGTGTGTGTGTGTGTGTGTGTGTGTGTGTATGTGTTGGCTAAGGCAGTGGAAAAAGATGACTGAAAACATTGTCTCTAGGCAATGCAATGAGCATGATGATTGAAGGCAGAGAACCAAGGCTTTGAGTCTCGTGCTGCACCTCTTGACTATTAGATATCTGGCTTGGGTGAATAATTTAGCCGTTCTAATTTTTTAATATGTGAAATGGGAAATACAACATTGAGTTTATGGGTATTAAGGGGTTCACATAAAATAACAACTTAATCTAAGCAGACATCTGTTATGTAATCACAATAGTTAACATTTCTTGAGCTCTTATGTGCCCAGCCTCTATGCCTTTTACACACACCATGGCACTTAGTCCTCAAAAGCAGCCATAAAGGTAGCAGCTATTATGAATCTTAGTTTTTGGATATGGACACTGAGAATTAATGCAGGTAAGCAAATCATCAAAGGTTCATTGAGAAGTGAATGACAGAGTCCTTAGCAACTGCTGATCATTGTCCACTAGGAAGGCATCTCCTCTGAACAGCGCAGAGTAGAGGGAGTTTCCCACTGGGTTTCTTTTCCTCACTTGCTATACAGGACTCCCAGTATGTTCATTAACATCAAGTCCCTGTTAATGCCCCTTGGGGAAAAGCCAGTGACAAAGCTGTGAATGACTGATACACCGAAGAGTCCCAGGTTGTGCACAAGAATCTCTAAAAGGGAGATATCTGGCATCTTGTTCAAAATCAAGTGACTACATATAAAGGCAGAGATTTTATACCTGGTGTTGTATGACTTCCCAGGTTTGGGCAGCCTGATTGCTGGCTCAGAAGAGATAGCTTTCCCATGTTGGCTTCTCCCTCACCCTAAACCAGGTAGACCCATGCAGTTTGGCTGAAATGAGAAGGAGTGAGCATGAGAAGGAAGCTATGAAGAGGAAAGTTAAGACCACTAAGACTAGAGATTTGTTTTTCAGTTTTAAAAAAAGGTGACTTCTTGGAGGCCATTAGCACTTAGCAAACACTATATATAAAGAAGGGCCTGTGTTTTTTTAAACAGAACTGGCAATTGCCAAGAACTATAGCTGGGCCATGCCGGACTTCACCTTATGGTGCATATTTTTAAAGGTTCTGGCTTATCCAGGATCTTTCTTTGGGGAATTTCATGCCCTTGACCCCATCTCCTCTCAGTACCCACAGAAAATAGTTAGGAGATAGGTTAGGATGAGATGTGCAAAGCTCTATCGAAAGGGGGACCATACTGCATGATAATAGATGTGAAACCTGGCTCTGCAAAACTAACTGGCTGTGTGATCTTGGGTCAGTCACTTAACTTCTCTGTGCTTTAGTTTCCTTGTCTGTAAGATGAGAGTAATAATAATAATAATAGTGCTTAACCTCATGGAATTATATCGATTAATGAGTTATTTGTAAGCTGCTTAGTCCAGTGTCTGGAACACAGCAAACATTCTATAAGTGATAATTTAATTTAATTTTTTTCTTAATCCTCACCGAGGATATTTTTCCACTGATTTTTAGGGAAAGTGGAAGAGAGATGGAAAGACAGAGAGAAATACCAATATGAGAGAAACACATTGATTGGTTGCCTCCTGCATGCACCCTGACCAGGGCCTGGGCTAGCGGGAGGTCTGCAACCAAGGTACATGCCCTTCACCGGAATTGAATCCGTGATCCTTTGGTCCATAGGCTGACGCTCTATCCACTGAGCCAAACCGGACAGGGCAACAAATGAAATTTTAAATATGCCCAGCATTCCAATCAGGTGCAGTCAATGCCAGGAAGAGGATCCAACACATTCATCTTTTGATGACTACAGGTAGAGCTGACCAAAGGAATCAGGAATTTCTGCCAATTAGGGAACTGTGGTGGCTGGGCAGTGAGGCACTGTGGGAAAATCAAAGGCTTTGGAGTAAGACAATTCTGGATTTAAATCCTACTCCAAAACTTACTCTGTGTGTACCTTGATCAAGTCACTGAACCTCTTTAAGCCTCACTTCTCTCATTTATAAAATGAGGGTGAGGGTTATCACCTGGATCAGTGATATATGGAAAGTAGTATCCAACAGTTCCTAATGTCTTCATGGCATCATCATCATCATCACTATCACCATCATCATCATCATCATCATCACTATCACCATCATCATTATCACCATAAATTTGAAATGTAGGTACAATCAGGAAAGTGAAGTAGACTTTAAGTCAGCAATTCTAAGTGTGGAGTGTCTAGGAAGCTATCAATATTTAAAGGGGTGGGAGGTGAATATGAAGGTCGAAAAGTACAAGCAATAGAATAATATTTGGAAAATGAAAAATAAAACTACTTTTTCCATAATACAGACCAAAGGAATTGAGATTCAGCATGTCTCTCTGGAGAGATTGGTTTCCCAGGGAAAATGCCAGAGTGAAGAATGGGGGTTGGGGAGTGGGATGTGGAGATTTTATTTTTCAAAAGGTGTCATGTCTAGCTGGTGCTTAACATGACCAGAAGCTCATATTTGTGGTGAGTATTAATTGTTGAAAGCCTCAATGAATTTATATGTGCAAAATATTGATTTCTTAAAATTCTCTGATAACTGCTCCATTTTAAAATCAATCCAGTCACTCCAAGGTTAAATCAGTCGAATTTAGCAATGTTGACATGCTCCCCTGGAAGTTCCTTTAAAAAGGTCATTTTAGGTTCATATCAGTCATATTCAGGAAATTCCTCCCATCCTCTCTCCTTCTTCCTGGGGTTGGTGTTAAGCTTGGGGTGAGGGAGAGCAGGGTGTTTACACAAAAGTAGCTGCAGCATTAGTGAGAAGTAGGCATCCACTTCGAGACCTAGCTGCCTCTTGCTCTCATAGTCCTGCACCCAGTCAGTCCTTTCTCTCCTTGTTCTTGGGCATGTGCCCTCCACCCTGAGCAGCCGTGGAGATGTGGCTGCATCCTCATCTATGTCTGGGAAGTGACCCACATCACCTCTGATGTGTTTCCCCTTCTGCTAGCTCTGAAATCCCTTGTGGCCCCATCAGGGCTCTCACTCCTTTTCTTTCTTAACTTTCTGTTTCCACTTGTGGGGGTGGGGCCTGGAAACGTTTAGATGTTCTACTTATAGGATTACCACATTTATCAAATAAAAATATAGGACACCTAATTAAGGAGGGGTGGGCAAAAGTAGGTTTACAGTTATTTGTATGGAAAATAATGCAATAATCTATACTAATAAAAGGGTAATATGCTAATTATACTGGATAGACCAGACATCTTCCAGATGTCCTTCTGGACAAAGCCGCAGTGGCTGTGAGGGCTAAGGAGGGCCGGCAGCTGTGGCGGCCAGCAGTGGCAGTGGCAGTAGCAGCAGGGTGATGGGGGAGGCACCTTCCCCTGATCAGCCCAGTCACCTCCTGTAGAGGGAGGCCACGGGGAGCGGGCCTAAGCTGTCAGTAGGACATCCACGGAGGGTTCCCGGACTGTGAGAGGGGGCAGGTCAGGCTGAGTGACCGCCCCCCCCCCCCCCCCCCGCCGACCCCCCGTGCATGCACCGGGCCTCTAGTTAATCTACACTAATAAAAGAGAAACATGGTAATTAGCGTACGACAGCTACCCTTCCCATTGGCTAATCAGCATATCCTTATGCAAATTAACTGTCAGCCAAGATGGCGGTCGGCAGCCAGGTAGCTGGAAGCGAACATGAGGCTTGCTTGCTCCAGTGACTGCAGACTGCAATGTTCCCCAACTGACTTGCTGGCCTCTGAGCTACAACTCTAAGAAACTATGTTGCAAATATAGAAGCTAAACAAAACCCCAGAAACCAGCTTTCAGCCAGCCAGGATCTCAGAGCTAGAGTTATACATTGTTTCGATTGTAGCAGCGGAAGCCTCAGAGCTAGAGCCAGAGCTAAAGCTGGCCCAGAATAAAAAAAAAAGAAAGAAAGAAAACAAGGAGCGGTTGGGAGCTTCAGTCAATTGCCAGCCTGAAAGCAGCCCTCAGCTCCTCACCCAGACTGGCCAGGCACCCCAGTGGGGACCCCCACCCTGATCCAGGACACACTTCAGGGGAAACCAGCCGGCCCCCAGGCCTCTATCCTATATAGTAAAAGGGTAATATGCCTCCCAGCACCAGGATCAGCGGAGCCGCGAGGCCTCCCGGCACCGGGATCAGCGTGACAGGGGGCAGCGCCCAAACCCCCTGATCTCCCTGCGGCTCTGTGTGTGACAGGGTGCGGCGCCCCAACCCACCCCCCCCCCCCCCCCCGCCCCACAGGCCCTGCTCTGTGTGTGACAGGGTAGAGCCATAACCTCCCCATCGGCCCTGCCCTGAGTGTGAGAGTGGCGGCTCCCCAACCCCCTGATTGGCCCTGCTCTGTGGGTGATGGAGGCTGGCGCCCCAACCCCCTCCCCCCACACACGGGCCCTGCTCTGTGTGTGATGGGGTAGAGCCATAACCTCCCCTTCGGCCCTGCCCTGAGTGTGACGGTGGCGGCGCCCCAACCCCCTGATCCACCCTGCTGTGTGTGTGACAGGGTGCGGTGCCCTAACTCCCCTATCAGCCCTACTCTGTGAATGACAGGGGGGAGCTCCTCAACCCCCTGATGGGCCCTGCTCTGTGCGTGACAGGGGGGAGCTCCTCAACCCCCTGATGGGCCCTGCTCTGTGCATGACAGGGTGGAGCTCCCCACCCCCCTGATTGGCCCTGCTCTGTGCGTGACAGGGTTCGGAGCCCCCACCCCCCTGATGGGCCCTGCTCTGTGCGTGACAGGGGGCAGTGCCCCAACCCCCTGATTGGCCCTGCTCTGTGCATCACAGGGGGTGGTGCCCCAACCTCCCCATCCACCCTGCCTTGAGTGTGATGGGGGCGGTGCCCCAACTCCCCAATCGGCCCTGCTCTGAGCCTGACCAGGGGCTGCACCTAGGGATTGGGCCTGCCCTCTGCCACCCAGGAGCAGGCCTAAGCCAGCAGGTATTTATCTCCTGAGGGGTCCCAGACTGCGAGAGGGCACAGGCCGGGCTGAGGGACCCCCCTTTCCCCCCGCAAGTGCACAAATTTTTGTGCACCGGGCCTCTAGTAAATAATAATACAAAAATAAACTCTGTGTTTCATGTACTCACAACTGTAAAACCACTTTTGCCCACTCCTGTATCTGAATTTCAGATAAACAATATTTTTTTAGTGTGAATAAACCCCAAATATTGCATGAGACATATTTATGTTAAAAATTATTCATTGTTTTTCTGACATTTCTGGGCTGGTGTAAAGCCATGGGAAACTCCAAGAGCTGCCTCACCTCTTCCCAGTGTGACCGGCCACAGCATCATAGGCTGCTGCACGTGCTAGCGCAGGGCTCCTCCCTGTGGAAATAAGGAAGCCCAGCCAGATGGGAACACACAAAGGCTGTTTATTGAGAGCTTGCTATAGCAGGAAGGCAACCACTGTCACTTGTATCTTTTTTTTTTTTTTAATTTTTCGCTTAAAGTATTACAAAGGATATTACATAAGTGTCCTTTTTTCCCCCCGGCCCTTGACAAGCCCCTGCCCTCCCTTACCCCCAGTGTCTTATGTCCATTAGTTATGGTTATATGGGTGCATACAAGTCCTTCGGTTGATCTCTTACTCCCCTCCCTCCTCCCCCCCAACCCTCCCTGGCCTTCCCACTGCAGTTTGACAATCAGTTTGAGGCAGCTCTGCCTCTGTATCTATTATTGTTCAAAAGTTTGTAATGGTCTTTATTATCCATGAATGAGTGAGATCATGTGGTATTTTTCCTTCATTGACTGGCTTGTTTCACTTAGCATAATGCTCTCCAGTTCCATCCATGCTGTTGCAAATGGTAGGAGTTCCTTCTTTTTAACAGCAGCATAGTATTCCATCGTGTAGATGTACCACAGTTTTCTAATCCATTCATCTACTGATGGGCACTTAGGCTGTTTCCAGATCTTAGCTATGGTGAATTGTGCTGCTATGAACATCTGGGTACATATATCCTTTCTGATTGGTGTTTCTGGTTTCTTGGGATATATTCCTAGAAGTGGGATCACAGGGTCAAATGGGAGTTCCATTTCCAATTTTTTGAGGAACCTCCATACTGCCTTCCATAGTGGCTGCACCAGTCTGCATTCCCACCAGCAGTGCACAAGTGTTCCTTTTTCTCCACATCCTCTCCAGCACTTGTCGTTTGTTGATTTGTTGATGATGGCCATTCTGACAGGTGTGAGATGGTACCTCATTATTGTTTTGATTTGCATCTCTCGGATGATTAGTGACTTTGAGCATGTTTTCATATGTCTCTTGGCTTTCTGAATGTCCTCTTTTGAAAGGTGTCTATTTAGATCCTTTGCCCATTTTTTGATTGGATTGTTTATCTTCTTTTTGTTAAGTTGTATGAGTTCCCTATAAATTTTGGAGATTAAGCCCTTATCAGATATGACGTTGGCAAATATGTTTTCCCACGAGGTGGGTTTTCTTGTTGTTTTGTTGATGGTTTCTTTTACTGTGCAGAAGCTTTTTATTTTGATGTAGTCCCATTTGTTCAGTTTCTCTTTAGTTTCAACTGCCCTAGGAGCTGTATCAGTGAAGAAATTGTTTTGGCATATGTCTGAGATTTTGTTGCCTTTGTATTCTTCTAGAATTTTTATGGTTTCCTGTCGTACATTTAAGTCCTTTATCCATTTTGAGTTTATTCTCGTGTATGGTGTAAGTTGGTGGTCTAGTTTCATTTTCTTGCATATATCTGTCCAATTTTCCCAACACCATTTATTGAAGAGACTATCTTGGCTCCATTGTATGTTCATGCCTCCTTTGTCAAAAATTAATTGAGCATATTGGTTCGGGCTAATTTCTGGACTCTCTATTCTATTCCACTGATCTATATGTCTGTTCTTGTGCCAGTACCAGGCAGTTTTGAGAACAGTGGCTTTGTAATACAGCTTGATATCTGGCATTGAGATCCCACCTACTTTGTTCTTTCTCAGGATCGTTGCAGCTATTCGGGGTCTTTTTTTATTCCAGATGAATTTTTGGAGAGTTCGTTCTAGATCTTTGAAGAAGGCCATTGGTATTTTAATGGGAAGTGCGTTGAATTTATAGATTGCTTTGGGTAGTATGGACATTTTAATGATGTTGATTCTACCAATCCAAGAACATGGTATGTTCTTCCATCTGTTTATGTCTTCCTCTATCTCTTTTTTCAACGTCCTGTAGTTTTCTGAGTAGAGGTCTTTAACCTCTTTAGTTAAGTTTATTCCTAGGTATCTTAATTTCTTTGGTGCGATGGTAAATGGGATTGTTTTTCTAATCTCTCTTTCTGAAAGTTCACTATTGGTGTATAGAAATGCCTCAGATTTCTTTTTTTTTTTTTTTTTTTTTATTTTCCTCTTAAAGTATTACAAAGGGTATTACATAAGTATCCTTCCCCCCCCCCCCCCCCCCCCCGCCCTTGACAAACCACTACCCTCCCTTACCCCCCAGTGTCTTATGTCCATTAGTTATGCTTATATGCATGCATACAAGTCCTTCGGTTGATCTCTTACTCCCCTCCCTCCTGCCCCCCAACTCTCTCTGGCCTTCCCACTGCAGTTTGACAATCAGTTTGAGGCAGCTCTGCCTCTGTATCTATTATTGTTCAAAAGTTTGTAATGGTCTTTATTATCCATGAATGAGTGAGATCATGTGGTATTTTTCCTTCATTGACTGGCTTGTTTCACTTAGCATAATGCTCTCCAGTTCCATCCATGCTGTTGCAAATGGTAGGAGTTCCTTCTTTTTAACAGCAGCATAGTATTCCATCGTGTAGATGTACCACAGTTTTCTAATCCATTCATCTACTGATGGGCACTTAGGCTGTTTCCAGATCTTAGCTATGGTGAATTGTGCTGCTATGAACATCTGGGTGCATATATCCTTTCTGATTGGTGTTTCTGGTTTCTTGGGATATATTCCTAGTAGTGGGATCACAGGGTCAAATGGGAGTTCCATTTCCAATTTTTTGAGGAACCTCCATACTGCCTTCCATAGTGGCTGCACCAGTCTGCATTCCCACCAGCAGTGCACAAGTGTTCCTTTTTCTCCACATCCTCTCCAGCACTTGTCGTTTGTTGATTTGTTGATGATGGCCATTCTGACAGGTGTGAGATGGTACCTCATTATTGTTTTGATTTGCATCTCTCGGATGATTAGTGACTTTGAGCATGTTTTCATATGTCTCTTGGCTTTCTGAATGTCCTCTTTTGAAAGGTGTCTATTTAGATCCTTTGCCCATTTTTTGATTGGATTGTTTATCTTCTTTTTGTTAAGTTGTATGAGTTCCCTATAAATTTTGGAGATTAAGCCCTTATCAGATATGACGTTGGCAAATATGTTTTCCCACGAGGTGGGTTTTCTTGTTGTTTTGTTGATGGTTTCTTTTGCTGTGCAGAAGCTTTTTATTTTGATGTAGTCCCATTTGTTCAGTTTCTCTTTAGTTTCAACTGCCCTAGGAGCTGTATCAGTGAAGAAATTGTTTTGGCATATGTCTGAGATTTTGTTGCCTTTGTATTCTTCTAGAATTTTTATGGTTTCCTGTCGTACATTTAAGTCCTTTATCCATTTTGAGTTTATTCTTGTGTATGGTGTAAGTTGGTGGTCTAGTTTCATTTTCTTGCATATGTCTGTCCAATTTTCCCAACACCATTTATTGAAGAGACTATCTTGGCTCCATTGTATGTTCATGCCTCCTTTGTCAAAAATTAATTGAGCATATTGGTTCGGGCTAATTTCTGGACTCTCTATTCTATTCCACTGATCTATATGTCTGTTCTTGTGCCAGTACCAGGCAGTTTTGAGAACAGTGGCTTTGTAATACAGCTTGATATCTGGCATTGAGATCCCACCTACTTTGTTCTTTCTCAGGATCGTTGCAGCTATTCGGGGTCTTTTTTTATTCCAGATGAATTTTTGGAGAGTTCGTTCTAGATCTGTGAAGAAGGCCATTGGTATTTTAATGGGAAGTGCGTTGAATTTATAGATTGCTTTGGGTAGTATGGACATTTTAATGATGTTGATTCTACCAATCCAAGAACATGGTATGTTCTTCCATCTGTTTATGTCTTCCTCTATCTCTTTTTTCAACGTCCTGTAGTTTTCTGAGTAGAGGTCTTTAACCTCTTTAGTTAAGTTTATTCCTAGGTATCTTAATTTCTTTGGTGCGATGGTAAATGGGATTGTTTTTCTAATCTCTCTTTCTGAAAGTTCACTATTGGTGTATAGAAATGCCTCAGATTTCTTGGGGTTAATTTTGTATCCTGCTACATTGCCAAATTCATGTATTAAGTCTAGTAGCTTTTGGATGGAGTCTCTTGGGTTTTGTATGTATAATATCATGTCATCTGCAAATAAGGACAGTTTTACTTCCTCTTTTCCAATTTGGATGCCTTTTATTTCTTCTTCTTGCCTAATTGCAATGGCTAATACTTTCAGGACTATGTTGAACAGGAGTGGTGAGAGTGGGCATCCCTGTCTTGTTCCTGTTCTTAGGGGAAATGGTGTTAGTTTTTGACCATTGAGTATGATGTTGGCTGTGGGCTTGTCATATATGGCTTTTATTATGTTGAGGTATGATCCTTCTATTCCCACCTTTCTGAGAGTTTTTATCAAAAATTGATATGACTATGTGGTTATTTTCTTTCAATTTGTTTATGTGATGTATCACATTTATTGATTTACGGATGTTGTACCATCCTTGCATCTCTAGGATAAATCCTACTTGGTCATGGTGTATGATCCTTCTGATGTACTGCTGGATCTGATTTGCTAAGATTTTGTTGAGGATTTTGGCATCTATGTTCATGAGGGATATTGGCCTGTAATTCTCTTTCATTGTGATGTCTTTACCTGGTTTTGGTATTAGGGTGATGCTGGCTTCATAGAATGAGCTTGGAAGTGTTCCTTCCTCTTGAATTTTTTGTAGTAGTCTGAGGAGGGTAGGTTTTAGTTCTTCCTTGAATGTTTGGTAGAACTCCCCTGTGTCACTTGTATCTTGGGAGACTCAAAAGCACATGGAGGTTGTAAAACCTGACAGTAGAAAAAGGGAGGGCTTCGGGGTGTCCCGATGGGAGGCTCTTGGTGTGGGGAAGCCGCAGGTCCATTTGTCCATTCAGTGTCTCATCTACAGAACTCCTACGCAGCTGTGGGAGTTGTGAAACCGCAAGGCTGCTGTCATCTTGTCTGATGCTGGAGCTCAAGTCCCCAGGTAGCTAGGAAGGGAAGATGGAGGCACAGTGGGCAAGAATCAGCTGCAACCCTCAGGACAGACCGGAACCCATATCAGTTCTCAGTGCCTCCAGATGATCCTGCAGAAGAAGCTGGTGCCCTCTGTCCTGGTGCTAAACACTCACCTGGCCCAGGAGTCGGAGAAGTGAAGGCTGGGGAAGGTGGACCGGACCGCTTGTAGGCCAGCCAGCTGCCCACGCCGAGGAGTCGGCAGATGAGTAATCATGTGTGAGCTACAAAAGTACATGCCCCAACCTTCTGAGAGTAAAAAATAATGCAGCTGCTGCTTCACTCCTGCCCCTCAAATCTCATGCAAAAATGTCTCTTCTCCTCATTGGGACCTGAAATACACAGGAGAGGGCATTCCCGGAAACAGCTCAGCTTGGCCCGCCTGACTGGCTAAAGAAGCTGCCATAGCAGTTGCTTGAAATGCTAGACGGGCCCCTTACAGTGAACGCACATTTTCATACGCCACAGGGTTCACAAACTACAATGTTAAAAACATAATTGTTGTTATAAATAAATGTATAAAAAAGTGCATACTGAGGTACTGCTCACACACATTTAGGTGTTTAATTAAAGTGCAACGGTGATTGTGTGAGTGTGTGTGTGTGTGTGTGAAGAGAGAGAGAGAGAGAGAGAGAGAGAGAGAGAGAGAGAGAGAGAGAACGAACTGGTAGGAAGTGTGTGTCTCCACTGGGGCTCAGAGCCACTGCTACCTGAGGCAGAGGTGCTAGGACGTATATGTGATGAGGAACTGGACACAGGGACTGGATCCCCAGTGTGGGAGCTGGTTAGCCAGTCTCTGTAGGGCTGTTGTTTTAGATCTGATGCTGGAGCTCCTATAGTCACACCTGGCTTTCCCTTTTTTGCCCCTGGAGAATCTGAAGATTGACAGGTACCATTTTTCCTCCTTCTAAAAAGTAGGCTCTTTTTAACATTTTTCTTTGTTTCATATGGATCCTTTCCTGATATTTGTAACCAGTGAGCTAAAGGTGATCTAAATACCACAGAAGTCTGTATGTGAGAGAAGGGGAGAAGGAAGATGACACAGGCTGGTGGGAGACAGTGCACGTAGAAGCTTCATACCAATGTGTTCCAGTAGGATGAGCTACAAGCTAGGGCCCAGGATCTGGGATACCTAAACTGCCCTACTTATGGAAATGAATTCCTTCCATGACCTAGTCCTAAAGGACACAGAGTCCCCGGTAGAGCTCAAGAAGCTGAGGTCCCAGTGCTAACTCTGTCAGTATATTGATTCAGGGAAAGTCTCTCACTCTCTTCTTTAAATTTTAATATTTTTATTAAATTTTTTTAGAGAGAGAGAAAGAGAGAGAGAAACACTGATGTGAGAACAAATCAGTCATTGGCTGCCTCCTGCACGCCCCCTACCCAGGTTAAGCCCAAAACCTGGGCACGTGCCCTGAACGGCAATCAAACCTTTTGGTGCATGGGTTGATGCCAAACCAACTGAGCCACACCGGCCAGGGCAGGGAAAGGCCCGTTTGGTCTCTGGAAGGCAATTCCTTCACTTCACAAGTAAAAGTTTTTAGATACTTGAAACTTGACAGAGATGTAGTTCAATGATCACCACCATTCTATCAATGGACTGTTGCAGAAGTGAAGATTGTTATCAAGTCTCCCATTAGATGTTCCCTGCAAGGAACCTTTCCTAGGAGCCAGAATGGGTCCATGCTCTGGGCAAAAGTTAGTTCTAGCTGTACAACATTTTATTGGTTTTTAAGAAGGGGTTTTAGACTTAAACTTACACTTAGATGCCACTCTTCTGATGTGTGGGGAGCTCAATTCAAAGCAAGGAATGGAGTCACAGGAAGACTGAATTCGGGCAGCTGTGGGGCAGCCCCATTTTCTCATCTGACACTGTGGGTAAGTCTTTGATCAAAATCCTCTTTCACTGTTGCACTGGGACAAGACTGGCTTTCTTTCTAACGTTCCCTGAACTAGTTAGCGGAAGTGGCCGCAGTTTGGCTTCTTAAGCATTTACATGGCCGTCAGAGTGCAAGACAAGCCTGGTTTGTGTCGGATCCCTAATAGCGAGCTCAGTGCCTCGAAGGCAGTGAGTCCTCAATGTCTGTTTGTTGAATGACTGAGGGGTCAACAGTGGGGTGAAATGTGTCAACTGTATCAGTAATGACCACTTGATAAGCAGATCAAATATAGGCTTTAATAATCCTCAGAAGAAAGAACAGCCAAGATATCCTGAATTCATCACATTATAATAATACATTTAATGACTAAAAAAGAATAGGCATTGCAGAAAATAAGAAAATACAAAGATTTGAAAAGCATCAACCATCTCACCATCTAGAGATGATTCTTCTTCACATTTTTTGTGTTTATATTTTATATGTAACTCAGCAGAATTGGGATTCTCTGATATGTACTAGTGCACTGCTAAATTGTGGTTTAAGAAGAGTTTATAATGACGATATGTTACCAGAGTGTATTTTTTAGAGCTGGAAGCACCTATACATGAAAAAGACACTAGAAGAGGTGAACGGCCACGTCCTCCCAGCAGCAGGAGGGCACAGGCGGGCTCTGCCTCTTCTGAGAATCCAGGGCTGCCTCCCCGTGAGTGCGGACCAGCATGGGCTCCACCTTCATGACGCTCTGTGTGGGCTTTTAAACCAATCTTTCCTCATTTTAGTGTCCCCTCGTGCACTGAAATACAGACCCTTGCAGTCCTGTCTTGTCTTGTTGGTAGTCGAATCCCTCCTCCCTGCAGAGCCTTCTGCCTCTTCCTGGAGCTCACATATCCCTGAGATCTAGATAGGGATCGGAGGGCTCAAATTTCAAAAACCTGAATTAAAGTCCCCTGAGACTGCCCAGGGACAAAGGTGAGAAGGCAGAGGCTGTCTTTTTTGGAGGAGTTCCTCCATTTACACAGAGACCTGCAAGAGCAAGAGGAAGGGGGAGGAAGGGGGCCTGGCCTTTTCTCCTGATTCCTGGCTCAGGCGCCTCTCCTGCAGCCCGGGGCGTGGTCAGCAGAGTGGACGGAGGAGTGTGTATGGGGCAGGGAGGGATCTTCACTGAATTCTGAGCTACGGGAGGACCACGGAGCTGTTCCATCTTGGATGCCTTTTATTGTTTAGTTAGGTATACTCAGATTTAAGAGGCAATAGCCAGGGACCCACACCTTCAGCTCTTGGACCCTCATGGGAGATTGGGGTGACTCCCTCACTTCTGACTATAGGGCCTTCCCACTGGGTCCTCTGGGCCTCCCTGTCTTGGCAAATGGCCCCTCTCTGGGCAGCAGTTCATCCTGCTATATATTAAAAAATCTAACCATCACTCTTGCTTATCACTATCTTAAAAAGTGCATAGATGCGAACTTCCACAATATTATTAGGAATTTGGCTATGTATTGACAAGTATGAATCACTTTGTGCTCCTAACACTCACACAGTCTTTCTACACTCATAGGAAACAATACCTGCACAGCACTCCCCAACCAGGCAGAGGGAGGTCTTACAACACAGTGCAGGGCAGTTGTGGAAAGGAGGCGCACCTTCAGCTCATTGAGAATGTCCCCCCAAGCCCTCCCCCCCCTACACACACACTTCCTCCCCCAGGCTCTCCCAATGCTGAATCGGACAGAGGCAGCCACAAAGAACTGGACCAATATGAGCTCTGAACTCTGGAATGACGCCCCTTTCCTTTATCCTGGCTGCTCAGCAAATGAACAGACTTCACTCCTATGTGTTGTTGTTTTTTTCTCAAAAAAAGGCTACCTTAAAATATGCCCCCACCCTCCGAAGGCAGCGGCCGAGTCAGCAGAAGTGCGTGGGATGCGTGCACATCCTGCATAACTTCTCAGAGGATTGCCCACAGGACGCAGCCCGCCTGCTGGAGTTAATTAACTAGAGCACCTGATGGATAAATAGTCCCCAAACAGCACTTCACAAACTTCAACAGTTCTGTAACGTTCTTGACTGTTGAGGCATCACAAAATAAGAACTTACAGAGGGGAGGAAACAGCGACGGGGAGAGAATATAAAGACGCATAAGAACACTGGAGGCATGGAGACACCCCCCAGGCCGCTGCTTTGTGGAGACGATCCAGTTCTGGCTCTAACGGCTCCGCAGATGTTTGCTTCTGCCGAGGAATGCGATCCGGTCGTACATTCGCTTTTTCTGGTCCTCAGTTTCCCTGTCTGTGAAGTGGATGGCTGTGTTTGTCCTACCCTGTGTCTCCTTCTCACACCCCGCTGGAGGCCCCTCCCCCCTTCCATGTTCGCAGAGATCCCTCTGGGCATCAGGGTCCCCTGCCTGGGACAGGAGCAGTGTCATCCTAGTGGCTTTTATTTGCACTGTGGCATTCTCAGAGACGCACAGAAGAGACTCAAATGGAAACGTGCATGCAGACTGGAAAACAAGTCTGTAGAGCTATACACACAGCCCTCTCCG
This sequence comes from Myotis yumanensis, assembly GCF_028538775.1. Classification (NCBI taxonomy): domain Eukaryota; kingdom Metazoa; phylum Chordata; class Mammalia; order Chiroptera; family Vespertilionidae; genus Myotis; species Myotis yumanensis. Next base: position 124,263,363 of record NW_027223754.1, on the reverse strand, counting down.
CCACCCCACTCACAGTCACGGACTTGTACAACCATATAAGTGCATGAACAGACAGGGGACCATTTCCACAGTCATCATTTCCCACTGTGAGGTTATATATCCAGCGAGCCTCGACTTCCCCCATGCCCTCAGCCCGACCTTCACCAGAGGTCATGACTGTGGAATACAAGACTCCAAACACACATGGACGGGGGCGCTGTGCCAGGTGTGGGACACTGGGAACAAGACAGTCCTGCTCGGGAGAGGCTCCCATCTGCTAGCAGACGGAGATGCACACAATCACAGGTCCGTGTGAGGGGTGCTGCTGTAGAAGCGAGTTCAGGAGCTGGCTCCGCTTTTGTCCTCCTGAACCCTGGAAGGGGGCCATTCTCCTCCTTCCATCCTAGGACGCAGTGCAGGCTCAGATACCTGCTTGGTGCAGGTGGAGTGAGCCACGCTGTCTCTGCCGGGACGGCTCTGCTAGTCTCAGTCCTTGGATCCTGCCCTGTAAGTCTGCTTCTCCTCAGGTGTGTCTGGTGGTAGATGTTGAGGGAGGGGGTGGTGAGGCTGAGGAGGAACAGGAGCACGGCCATGCTGAACCCATCCAGGAAGGAGCACTGAGTGAAGAGGTAGGAAAAGTGGGCAGCAATGGCCACAAACTGACCCTGGGGAAGAGAAAGATAAGGACAGAGATGTGAGAGAAGTGACAAGCAGTTGCCACTCCTCTGTCTACCAGCAGGGGGCAGGCCTCCTGCTGTTCAGTCTTCTTCAGAAGGTAAGCTTGATGAAGCCTGCTCCCATTTTTCCTTAAGCCACGATCCTCCTGCCCCGTCTCCTGATTCTGGCCCCTTTGCTCTACTCCATCCATGTTATGTTGACATCGATGATGTCTCAATCCATCCCAGACCCCCTGAGGGACATCTCGGATGTCACCACCATCTGGCTCCTAACACTCTTGTGATGGTCCCCAAACCACAGGGCACCCAGGCACCTGGACGGTGGATCAGTGATCACAGGCTCACAGGATAGAAGTGCTCCAAGCCCAGCCCCTTGTTTTATGGATGATGAGACTAAGGTCTCAAGCATGGAAAGCATTTGCTCCAAGTTCCACCTTCTGTCAGGGAGTTAGGGTTGTTCTAGAATCTGATGAGATGTTTACTGAGTCCCTTGCAAATTGGGAGACTAAGTAAGATAGTGATGAGAAGGGCTAGTACATGGTCTGACACCAAGTTACTGGTGCAGCCAAGAGTAGGACCAGGGCTCAGCCAAAGGCCCTGGAGCCAAAGGGGTCTTCTCCGCAGCTGTAGGAGGGTAAGACATCAATCACATCCACCACAGGTAGAGCTGCATGAGGACCTGACTGGCCAGTCCATAGTACAGGCACATGCAGGCATGGACCAATGAAGTCAGCTTCCTGACAAGAGGAGGCCGCGGAGTTGGGCAAGGAGATCGAGGGGAGTAGGTGGAGCTGAGCATAGCTGTGCTTTGCGTTTTCTCTTTCACGTTTCAGTCCTCCATCCTGCAGACAGCACCTCTGCATGTCCCGCAGAGAAAATCCTTGGGGAGGCCCATCCTGAGGTCTGGCGTGAGCGGTCTGAGGTCATGACCCTGGAGGGGCTAACAGGATGCTACATGAGAGTGTGTGTAACCCCTCTGCACTCCCCGATGGCGTTGAGCACCTCCCATGGCCTCCTCCTCTGCACCAGGAAGGGGGAGCCAGGAGGCTTGGGGGGCAACAGGGATAAAAGGAGAGCAGAGGCCTGGGCTCATGGCCACAGGAAAGGGGACCTTAGAGGATGCACACCTCCCACCCTGGAGACTCAGCCCAGCAGAGAGAGGCTGCCTCACAAGGGCCTGGGCAGGGCTGCCTCAGCTGCGTCACGTATCCTGACCACCTAGCACGCATTTGACTCCAGCCGCCCAGTTGATTAGCATGGTGCAATGGTGGTTGACATGCAGGCTGGTGATCTGTTCTGGCTTCTTTTAGAACATAAGGAAGACCTAGAGAGGAAGAAAAGATGGTGTCAACTGTGGGAGCCTTTTCTCTCCTGACTCTCCTTGGGGGCCTCAACTACCAAGGGTTCTGCCTGTTTTATTGAAAGGGAGGCTAAGACCCAAGGGAAGAAACACCAAACACGTGCACAGCACCTACTACATGCAAGGTACTTTGTGTGCATAAAAATCATATAAACACTTATAATATTATTATATGATTTCTACTCACCTCCATTTTACAGATGTGAAAACTGAGGCAGAGAGTGATTAAGTAACTTGCCAAAAGTTATACAACTAATAGTTGTCCAAGCTGGGATTTGAACGCAGTCTGACTTGAGAGACTGGGATCTTTCCAATATCCTATCCCACGTCCCAGACACTAGGGAGGCTGGGGAGCTCGGTGACTAGGGAACTGGGTGTTGAATACCTGCACAGCCATAAGACAAATTCCCAGGTTCTCTGCTCAGACTCATTTTGGTGAGAGATTGATAAGAGCCCCCTTCCTTTCCTCACTGCCCCAAACTCATGACCTCGCCCCACACCACTCAATCCTGTGCGCCTTCTGGACTCACAAGCAGGGTTTCTTCTCTTAAACACTCGAGGATGGCTTTTGCTGTTGGATGGTCCTTACCACATAATACCATTTTTTTAAAATTATTTTCATTTAATCTGGGGCCCAGTTGCTAATGGGGGCAAATGCCTACCTCTGCAGGTGCATGAATGAAGAGTGGGACCAGTGGGAGCCTGTGGTGATGCGATGGCACACCAGTGAGTGCCCTTCCTCTGCCAGGGAGTAGTGGGACCATGGTTTGCTCTGACATCAGCCTCAGGACAGCCACCTGAGCAAACCCTGAGACCATCCAACACTTTCCTCCAGCGCCCACGCAGGACACTCCATGTACACCACCCCAGACCCAACTGACAGAGATAACCCAGCACCTAAGGGACCAGGCACTTACCATGTCAAGCAATCAAAGGCCTTTGAGAAGAAACACTACCAGCACACGCTTGCCATCTGCTGGTTAGAAGTGCGAGTGCAGCCAGACGTCTCTGTCATGCTGGGGGCACAGCTTCCTCCTGGCTTCAGTCCCAATCCTCACTGTTCCTCTGTGCTGCCTACTCCCACAGTGCCCACCTGTCCGCAGGAAGACACCTGTTAGCATAGGAAAGAGGGAGATGGGACTGGGAGTGATAACATAAGGACTCTCCAAATGTGTCCCGGGCCACAGACATGGAATCTAAGGAGTACAAGGATCACCTGCGATTTTGTTTGTTGAAAAGCACATTCTTAATCAGAGTGCTGGGGCTGGCATGTGAGATTCTGCATTTCAACAAGCCCCAGGTGATGCTGATGCTGCTGGTCCGTGGACCAGACATTAGCCCATCGCTCAGCATCCCTGATTCAACCTCCAAATCACTACCTGGTAACTTGTCAAGCCTCAGCTAGATTGTTTTTCTTCTTTTTTTTTTCTTCCAGGAAATCTTTTCTTCTGCTTCCATTTGAAATAGAGAACAGCTAAAAACAATGAAATATCTACTGCTTAGCCCGTACTCAGTGTGTGCCAGGCCCAGGACTAAACACTCTCATACGTTATCTAATTCAATCTTCCTTCAATCATTTCCTTTTACAAAGTAGGTGTTATTACCCCCACTTTATAGATCAGAACATTGAGGCCATAACATGTAAATAGGCGACTCGTGGTCACACAGCTGTAACTGGCGGAGCTGAGATTCAAGCTGAGGTCTTCTGAGCCTGCGCTGACCCAGGGTTCACTCCCACTTGCAGCCATACTCTCAGGCCAAGTGCAGCCCACCGGCTGGCAGAAGTAGCTTTAGTCAGCCAGGAGCAAGGTGGCCACAAACTGGGAGGAAGAGGAAAGGAAAAGACCAGGTCATAAAGCTTGCTATCCGTGCGGTGAGACCTGACTGGTCAGGACTGGGGGCGGTACTAGCCCACCAGCCATCCCTCCTCCGCCTCACGGATACTTGGTGAGTGATTGCTCATCAGATCAACTCCAGGGAGCAGCAGATCAAAGGCTGGGACTTGCATACATCTTGCTGGGCTCCAACTTTCTTTTAATGTGGGCAAATCTGGACCGCAAACCCACACTAGGCACCTGCTGTGTGCAAGACTTTAAGCTGGGTGTTGACGTACTGGAGGGGACACAGAGCTGAACACACACCAGCCCTGCCCCCAGGGAGCTCACAGCATCACTGAGGGTGTGGGAAACATACCTCCCCTTTAAGGTTGGGGCTAGAAGAGCAGTAGGAAACAGGAGTTCCAGAAGTTGGTATCAAACTGGAGAATGAGGAGGCCTTGGGCAAACGAAGGAGAGGGGAGGAAGCCTCCTGCCAGGAGAAGACTGCATGGTGTCTGGACACCCCCCACCCCCGCCACCAACTCACCAGGGGCCAGCGAGGGAGCAGCGGGCCTGCAATCGGCCTGCAATTGGGGCTCCTACTATGGGACGGGCAGCCACAGAAGAGGAGAGAGAGGAATCGAGAGAAAAGAATCTGTAACAAGGGGTCTTGAAGGCTATTTTAAGGAGCTTGAATTTTATTATTTTTATCATTTATTCATTTGACAATGATGTGTCAAAGGGTTACTAAGCACGTCATGCTAGCTAGACGCTATTCTGAGCAGGAGCCACCTCAATAAAACAAAACAGACAAAAGCCTTTACCTCCAGGGACTCCACATTCCAGTCCTGGAGGCAAAGGGAGCTACAAAGGACTTCTGAGCAAGAAGCTGACCTAGGCACCTGGCAGATTTTCAGACCATTGTGGTGGCAGCAATTTGTCACCAGAATTAAGTGACAAGTACTCTAAAGGCACCATGAGTTATCTGTACCTACCACATGGTATCACACATATGCTGAGCTTATCTTTAAAAATATAAGTAAGACATGGCCCTGCCTTTGAAGCACTTGTAGTTTGGAGGGCAGGCAGACACATATGCAAATCATAAGACAGGGGGCGTGCTGGTTGTTGCTTAACAGACTTTCAGGATGGGTGAGGGGGCTGATTTGTATTGTTTGCCAATTCCTATGGTGTAAATCCTCCCTCTGTGGCTGATTTCAAGCTACGGAGGGGAAGTTACTGAAGTTGGAAGATGGAGCTGGGAGATATATCAGTGCTCACCAGTTGGTGGAGCCCGCCTAGTCCACCTCGGAGAGTAGAGGCGAAAACCCAAGAAAGAAAGAAATAACCTGGACTTGAGAGTCAGGGAAGTTTCACGAGAGGCGACAATGGCCTGAGTCTGCATGAATTTGTCAGAGCACCAGGGAGAAGAGCAGGTGTGGCAGAAAATAGCCATTTGCCAAGGCCCAGGGCCCGAGCAGCTTGGCTACAAGGCAGGTGAGCAGGGCTGCTGGGGGAGTGGAGGGGGGCAAGGCTGGCAAAGATGGCTGAGCCCAGGACTGTGGAAGGCCTCACAGGCCCATCAGAGGCGCTCACCTCAGCCCCTGCCGGCCAAGAAGCGGCCAGAGGGCCCATAGGCAGAGGCCGATCGCTTTTGGGAGGGTGGGTCTGTCAGCAGTGTGGAGGGTGGACTGAGGATGAGGTATAGAAAGGAAGGCAGCCCAGCCCATGAGGGAGAGAAGAGGAAAGACGTGCATGGTCAGCACCTGCTTCTTCAGGCCGGACCCCTCGCCGCCTCCCAGCTAGCACCACACGGAGGCAGGAGGGAATGCAGGCAAGAGTGCGAGCCCAGGGCACCTGGCCAGCTGCTAAGTTGCTTAACCCCTCGGCGCCTCCTGACAGTGCTGCCAGGAGAATTAGGGGAGTCAATGCTCATAACAAGCTGAGAGCAGTGCCTCGCCATTAAAAAAATACACACTCCAAAACATCCGTGAGGTGAGCACTTTCTCTGAAAAGCTTTTCCCGGCACCAGCACCGCAACCCTGGGCCTGGAGCCTGGCGCGCTGCCCTCCTGCGGGCCCCTGGAGCACACTTCATCGCCCTGCCCACACTGCCTTGTAATTGCCCGTTTCCTCATCTGCTTCCCCTCCTAGACCCGAGCCCCTGGAGGGCGGGTGCGCCTTGTCCAGCGGTGGTTCTGTGTGTCCTAGCACAGCCCGGCCCAAAGCGCTGCCCCGTGCTCCTGCTCAGGGACAATTTGCCGAGAGCAAGGCGTGTGGGAGGAGCACTGGCTACAGGACAGAGGTTAACAGAGCCCAGGAAGAAACAGGAGGTGGGGGCGTTTCTTTTAGGTGTGAGGGGGGCTGATGAATTCTGATCTTGCTTGTCACTGGCCTGCACTTTTCCACTTAAGGAAAAGGAAGTGGGAGCTAGTAACAGGGATTCTCTACAGGGAGACAGCGGAGCTCCTGCATGTATCCCCATCAAGGCTTTCTGCAGAGCAGGGTCATAGTTTTATTTATCCCTGGGGCACCCCAAAAAGAAAGGGACCCTAGAACTCTTCAGAGTGCCCACCAGTCTTGCCTCATAGAATATGTCCCCTGAGAGAACCACCAGGCCGCGGTCGTAGGCAGCGAGGGATCCTGCTGGCCTCAGAGGCTCCCACTGGGACGTGGTGTGAGGGCCTGCCGCCATCAGGAGAAGACGGAAGGGGGAGGGTGGCAGGGAGGGACGAGTACCAGGAACCAGGAATCGGTCCTCGGGTCTAGAAGAGCAAAGGGCAAGAGCAGTCAGTGGGGCTGGTCATCGTGCCCCTGTCCCCGCCCTCCCCCGCAGCTCCAGCTCTGTTCCTCAGAATGACCGCCATGAGGTCAGATAAGCAAGCGAGAGCTCCCGTCAGTCAGACCACAACATCTCCTGCATTTTCTCAGGCCCAGGAGTGCTTGTTGCAGAGCTTTGCCAGGTTGGATACTGGCCCTGTGGGCACCATAAGTAAAAGCAGGGCTCGTGTCTCATCCAAAACCTCCTTCTCTCTCCCTTCTCCCAACGTGGCCGGCTGAGGGTCTCCAGTCCCCCCGCCCATGACCACCAGCTTCGGGCCTCCCACTGCCACTGCCTTCGGACACTGGATGGCCGCCTGCGGGGCACCTTTGGGGAGACTCCACTGGCCATGACTCTGCTCCGTCCTCACTTCCGCTGCTGTTCCATGTGGGCTCTCCAACCCCTGCAGTGCCCCCGATGCAGGGCCCAGGGCCGTGGATATTGTGCGGTGCCCCCCCCCCTCGCTTCCACCCTCCCCTTCCCCCCGATGCAGGGCCCAAGGCCGTGGATATTGTGCAGCAGGGAGGGGGGTGCAGAGAGCACAGAGCTCCTGGTTCCCTCTCTCTGGCTCTCTGGGGCCCTGGCTGCCCCGCCTCTCACTGAGCCCTGCCACACGCAGCCCCCCAGAGCGGAACTTACCCCCTGCTTCTCCTGTGCTCCTCCCGGCAGTGACTGACGCCGCTCCGGCTGCTTGGTGTGTTGGGGCTGGTGGTGCATCCCAGCGACAGGTGCTCTGGGCTCCAGGCTGTTGGTGTGACTCCAGGCGGCCCCGCCCTCTCGAAGCTTTCTACTCCTGTGCTCTGGTCATTGGATGACCCCCAGCCTCAGCCCTGCACACACACTTACACACACTCACACTTACACCCTCACGGGGAACCCAGAGCTGGGGCTGCCATCCAGGGCTGCAGGGCACCCCGCCATCCTCACAGCCCCGGGAGGGAGGGCACAGAGGCAGCCCCGCTGGGTGGAGGAAACGCAGAGGGCAAAGGATAACGGTGGCGGTTCCAGAGAGTGTGGGTAGAAAGTCAGGGATGGTCAGTACCCACAGGGAGGCAGACTGCCACTCCCCCCGTAGCATCCTCTGACCTGTGCCCCCCACTCGTCATCCTCGGCGAAGGCGGCCCTCTCGGAGAGCAGGAAGCCCGGGGACACCACACCTCACACCTCCACCAGGGCAGGCCACGGCTCTCCTCTCAGGCTCAAGTCTTCCTCCCTCTGTTCCCTTCCCCACACGGCGAGGGATAAGCATATCCTTTGCGCCTGCTGGGTCCTCTCCCTCCCTAGCCCTCTGCTCACCAACAGAGCACTGGGGAGTGGAGTTCCACCCACCACTACCACCTGTGCCTAACGAGGAGCAATGAAACTGGCTGTTTGTCCAAGTGATCTCAGGCACACCCTTTCTCTCGTTAGCGAAACAGGGAGAGAACCAGGTTTAAAAGCTGGATTGCTGACTGAAAGGCCCGGCAGCCCTGCCCCAAGGCTCACTCCACAGAGATCCCAGGGAAGCTTCCAGAACCAGCTCTGTAGAATACAGTGCCTCAGTCTCTGCTCTGACAAGACAGTACACGGTGGTCTTGTGAAGGCTGTGGACATCCACGCCTATGCGAGCCCTGGATTATTCGTGCTCACAGCCAAGGCGATAAAGAGGCTTGAGGAACTAGAAAGGGTGAGCTTATCCCGCCATGAGGAAGTGGCTAGTTACACGCTGGCCACACACACCTGGTTCCACGCCTACGCTTGCAGGAGCTGCCACAGACCCTCAGGGGCCCCTGCCCTTTGTCTATCCAGGAAAGTTTCCTGGATGGGTCCCGGCTAGAAGACAAGCCCTGTGGCCACTCACATCCATCACATGCCATTTCCTAGAAATCAAGTCAAAACTTCGGCCGCCATCAGTCTGGTGTGGCCACACTCCCTTCTGCACCCTCCACCTTTCTTGTTTAATGCAAGCCCCCTCCTCCACAGAGCCTCCCACTCGCCCTCCCTCCGCTCCACAGGCACGTCAGAACCTCAGAGGTTAGCCTGTGCGCTTGGTTGTTCAGAGTGCTTGGTGAAGTCCTGTGGGAAATGACCCAGGGCCTTTCACAGGCCGCTGGAGCCCTGGGTGACATCAGGAAGGTGTAGGTATCGGGTGCAGAGGTTGTGGCGGTCACCCTGCTGGCTCTGTCACCTGTGCCTGCACAGCACAGCCCCTGACCTGCTGAGAGGCTTAATTTGTTGTGGGAGAACCTTGGCCAATGCCCTGATAGGCCCTGAGACCTCGAGAAGTCAGCGTGGGAAGCAGGTGGGCTGAACAGCATTTGGACTATGAATTTTAGGCAAGACACACCATAGCCTAGTTTTCTTTCTCATACCTGCTGTGAGGGAGGAGTCTGCTTATCACCCAGGATGCTCCTCCTCGTTAAATGCCCCTCGGGTTTTGGATCATAGGGATTAGGTCAAACAAAGCTTGTCTCCCAGTGTCCTGCAGCTCTAAAATGAGATGGTGACGAGATGTCACTATCGGTTCCTTCTGCCCCGAGCAAAACAAGGAAAGGCATAAAAACCTAACCTCTTCCCCAGTTACCCACCATGTTCACAGAGCCCTGGCTGCCCTCAGCGAAAAGCTAAGCCACTTCTGGGCCTGTGAGGTGAGGCGGGATGCCTACCTGAGGGCGAGGCTGGAAATCCCATGGGTGAACCCCGGCACTGCCCAAATGGTACACTTACTATAACATAACAACGGCTGGCCTTGCTGAGTCAGCACCACGTGCCAAACACTGCTCTAAACACCATGTGCCCTCTAACAGACTCACAACCCCACGAGGTGGGTACTATTAACACCCCCTTTTACAAATGAGGAAACTGAGGCACAGAGAGGTTAAGGAACCCTTCCAACATCACACGGCTCCTAAGTAGCAGGGCCACGATTCAAACCCAGGCAGTCTGGCTCCAGAGCCCAAGCACGTACTGCCCCTCAGCCTCTTGCTGTACCATGGTTCGTTTCATGGGCGTGGGAAAGAATCTAAGTGTTGCCTTCCCCAACAAGTAAAGGAATACAGGGAGGGGCAAAAGTAGGGCTACAGTGGTGAGTACGCAGAACACAGCTTTTATTCTTGTATTATTATTTATTAGTTATTGGATTATTTTCTATGTGAACAACGGTAAACCTAATTCTACCCCAACCTGGATAATTTTCCTATTGGGTCTCACGGTAGCTTTGTGCAAATAGCAATGCAAGGCAGCCTGCCTTCCTCCCTCCTGTCCCTCCTCCCTGCTGCCCGCCATTCACCTGGGCGGAACCAGGGGTTTTCTTTTCAGACCCTTGGGACCCAGAGCAGAGGAGTCTCGGCCATCCCTGTGCGGGAAGGAGAGGCCCTGGGAAAGGACCAGGTCCCTGCCCCCGTTAGAGCCAAAGCAGGTTCCATCTCCTCCTCCCCCGATTCTTGGAATAGAAGAGGACCACTGCTTTCCCAGAACACGGCAATGACTGCGCGAGGTGATGGGAATTCTCCCCAGGGCTGGGCCTGGGTCATTTGGCTGCCGTACTTCGTCTCTTGCTTTTGCTGATGGTCATGCTGGCACCCTGCACCCCATCTTCCATGAGGGACAAGCTGAGGAGAAAATGTATGTGTAAGTTGTGTGTGTGTGTGTGTGTGTGTGTGTGTATGCATATGCCCACAAGTGTATACTGGGCACAATGCTCTCCAAGTAACTTTCCATCTTTGTGTCTGCTTTGCCTTGATCAGCCCTACTTGACCCACCCATAGCCATTCCTGCCACCTTTCTTTCTCTTCCTTGAGAAGCAGCAAGCATGAGCAATAAAGACCGAAGCAGGTGAAACAGAGGCGCAGTGCTGGGCAGCCTCACTGGGAGGGACAGAGGGACAGAGTGAAAGCCTGACACGGTAGGCAAAGGAAGGAGGTGAGGTAACAGAAGAAAAGCAGTGCAGTGGGTGTCATGGGGAGGGGGTTCAGGATGCCCCAGTAAGAACAGAGAGGCCCCTGTCTGCCAGTCAGCCCAGCGTCTCCCTGAGCCTCAGTAAACCTTACATATCACCATGGGCCTTCAATGTGCGACAGGAAGCAGCCCCAGGCTGTGCAGGTCAAAATTGGCAAGCTGAGAAACAACCAAGTGCCCTGCGATAGAGGGCTGGGTAAAGAAGATGGGTACACATACACAGTGGAATACTCCTCAGCCATAAGAAGGATGAAATAGCGCCATTTGCAACAACATGGGTGGACCTTGAGAACATTATGCGAAGTGAAATAAGTCGGTCAGGAAAAGCTAAGAACCATATGACTTCACTCATATGTGGGATATAAAACTGAAGCTGGTGAACACAAACAGCCGTGTGGTGGTTACCAGAGGGAGGGGGGGAGGAGAGGGAGAAGGGGGTCCTAACATGTGGCGACAGGAGGAGACTTGACTTTGGGTGGTGGGCATTCGGTGCAATATACAGATCTTGTAACACAGAAACCCACACCTGAAACCTATATTATCATGTTGGCCAATGTCACCCCAATCAATTCAATAAAAAATAAAACATAAATAAAAGATTTTTAAAAATTGGCACACTGAGAGCTGAGGTCTGACTGAGGTCTGGCCTCATTTCCCACTTGTGTTGCCTCTAGACCAGTGATGGCGAACCTTTTGAGCTCGGCGTGTCAGCATTTTGAAAAACCCTAACTTAACTCTGGTGCCATTTCACATATAGAAATTTTTTGATATTTGCAACCATAGTAAAACAAAGACTTATATTTTTGATATTTATTTTATATATTTAAATGCCATTTAACAAAGAAAAATCAACCAAAAAAATGAGTTCGTGTGTCACCTCTGACACGCGTGTCATAGGTTCGCCATCACTGCTCTAGGCCCTCCCAGCTCTTGACACATCATGGGGTGTGTGCAGGGGACAGGCTGCACCCCTCTGGCCTCGGCAGCCTTCCCCTCCCCACCCCAGCTGAGCCGAGAGAGCGCCCTGTAAGAATCACTCACAGTGCCCAGGCACGGCATCCCGCCAGCCTTGCCGGTGCAGTAATGGGTCTTTGCACGTTGTGGGCTATCGCTAACAAGGATAACTAAATCCTTTGTTTTTGGCAGATGATTGTGCAAGAGGCAATTAGCAGTTATGTCCATTCCGGGAAGGAGCGCAGGAGGCGGATTTTCAATGGTGTTTCCAGGAGAAATACGTGACAAGGTTGAAACCACCAGGGGTCTCTCCCCTCCAGAATGAGCTGCTCTTTTAAGCCTGTGGTTTTATGGCGTTCTAGTTGGAGCTGGGACAGAGAGTCAGGCTTGCTTCTTGCACAGACTCCCCAGGTGCCCTTGACTTTCCGCTCCTCTTTAGCAGGAGGAAGTTCCGATTCCATCGGCCCCTGTCCCTGTCTCACTACACATCTGATGCTCACAGGCCCGGCACAGCAATCTCCCTAAAATGCTAATTTTGTCATATTAGCCATCGGATCAGGAAATGGCAAACGTTATTCATTGTCTATAGTTTTCAAGTGCAGCTCAGATTAGTAGTAAAAGCCTCCCTGAGTGCATCAACTGATAAACAGATAAATAAAATGTGCCATATCCTTACAAGGACATATTATTCAGCCATAAAAATGAAGTACTGATTCAGCCTTCAACATGAGCAAACCCTGAAAAACTTATGCCAAGTGACAAAGACAGTCACAGAAATGAAACCCACTTTGGTGACTCTTGTGAACGCGGTAACAGGGAGCTATGGGTGTAGTTTTAGATGAATTTGCTAAGTAGTTGGTCATATTGCTTCACGGCATCCCCTGGGTATCCCTCTGATTCTGTCCTCCATCAGGGGAGGGGTGTGGGGAGGGTTGAGAAACACGTGCTGGCCTAGGAGTCTTAAGGGACATTATGCCCTTACTCCGTTACTGACTTTTCACTATTGAAAACAGTTCTGTTATCCTCTTCTCCCTCTTTATTGTACTTATTCTTGTTTTATTTTACTGTTCACTGTACTGAGCTGAAAAGGGAAGGAAAGCCACCAATAAAGCCAGTTTAGTCTTTCTGAGTCTCAAGCCCAAGCTGGGGAAGGAAGGAGTTCAACCTCATGGAATAACACTGGGGTTGTCCTTGGATTTGGGGATCCCTGCAGTGGTAGAGGAACTAGGGCAGTGGAATGAAGGGAGGCCAAGCCTGGTGACGGGACCCTTGGGTGCTGGCTTCAGCTTGGCCTCTCAATCACCCAGTGGCCGTGGGAAGTTATATTTCTGGGCCTCAGTGTCTTCCTGTGAAGAAGTGTCTGTACCATGTGACCTGGCCTAGGTCTCCAGGGTCTCCTGACTTCCGTCTGTTTCATTTCAACTCAGTGGCATTGTTTACTCCATACCAACCAGCTACTCGGAGTCACTGTCACGGCTAAAACGAAGCCCTTGCTGCCTATGACTGAGCTCCAGGGCCTGTTGTGTCGAGCGCCCCTGGCCCATCTGGCGTTGAGCTGGGTGCCGCTGGGGGAAGACAGCTCGTCTTGGAGCTCCCAGGTGCTGTGGTGCATTTGCCTTGACACAGATCTGAGAGGGGCAGGTGGACAAGGCACAGGCTGCCTGGCTGGGGCAAAATCAGCAAACCCAAGTCCACGAGGGCTTGTGTCAGGGCTGCAGGAGGAATAATGTCACAGGATCCTTGTGAGGAGGGGCTGTATCTGCATTTTCTTACTTCGACCAATGCCAGGGCTGGGTGGGAGGACAGGGTCTTCCCTGTGGCAGGGCTGCCAGGAGGAAGCCCTGGGCATCCCATGGGGAAAGCACGCTGCACTGCCTCGTCACCTTGGTTAGATACACACCTGTGCCTGCAATTCTGCCCAGACAAATGCTCACAGGCTGGCTGACAATGTTCCCAGCAGTGACATTTGTGGGTGGGAGCCTGGGTGGCTGGGGAGTCTACCCCTGGAAGAGCAGCTGGGCACTGGGTGAGTGCACCCCATGAAACCACAAATTAGGAGAACATGGAGCGACATGGAGGGACCTCAAAGCCACAGTACCAAGGAGAAGAGTAAAAAGCAAAATTAGATTTATAATGTAAGTTAAACTTGTATGCACCCAAAAGAGTAATGCACAGCTTGGAAGGATACACACACATAAAAGGACATACATTAACATGTTAAAACATTTGCCTGCAGGGTGGGGCATGGGAATGAGAATCAAAGAGAATACATACCAGGTGTACCGGTTAATAATGCAGATTTTGTAATCAAGGAAAACACAATAATTTCAAGAGAAACACCAAAAGTGCTTTATTCAAAGTAATATCCATTGCTAGCTACACATTTCCCAATCTTTCAGGTAATTTGTGGATACCGTTCCAATAGAACTTTTCTTGTTTTGAGGCAAACCATTCAGAGATCCAATTTTCCACTTCTTCGTATGTTTTGAAGTGCTGCTCAGAAAGTGCGTGTGCCATCAATCGGAACAAGTGGTAATCTGAAGGAGCAAGATCTGGTGAATATGGCGGGTGGGTTAATACTTCCTGGGCAAGATCTTTTAACGTGTCTTTAACTGGTTTTGAAGTGTGTGATGGTGCGTTTTCATGAAGCAAAATTACTTTGCCGTGTCTTCTGGAACATTCTGGTCGTTTTATGATCAAAGCGTGGTTCAAATTGATTATTTGTTGTCAGTAGTGATCAGTATTAATGGTTTCACCTGGTTTTAGAAGCTCATAATACACCACACCTTCCTGATCCCACCAAACGCAGAGCATTGTCTTCTTTCCGAAGCGATTTGGCCTTGCAGTCGATGTTGATGGTTGATCTGGATCAACCCATGATTTTGTGCATTTGGGATTCTCAAAATAAATCCACTTTTCATAGCCAGTCACAATTTGATGCAAAAAAAGACTTTCTTTTGTGCCGTTGAAGCAACATTTTACGATGACTTTTCCGTTTTCCATTTGTCTTTCGTTCAGTTCGCCCATTGTCCTTCCTTTAAAATCTTTCCCATTGCTTGTAAATGATCAGAAATTGTTTGCTGAGCAATGTTTAATCTTTCTGCAAGTTGTTTTTGAGTTTGACATGCATCTTGTAATTGTTGGTCTTCAAACTTTTTCGGTTGACCTGGACATTCTTTGTCTTTCACATCGAAATTATCACTTTTAAAGCGTTCAAACCAGCGCTCACAAGTATCTTGAGATGGAGCATGTTCACCATAAGCTTCCCGAAGTATACGATAACTTTCAGCGGCACTTTTCTTCAAAATAAAGTAATGAATTAAAACTTCCCGCAAATGCTCTTTTTTTTGCACAAAATTTGACATTTTTAAGCATAAAAATATTTATGATGTTAACACCTTCAGAAAATTTGACATACGAAGTTTTGAAGCTTGCTGTCAATACAACAAAATAGCAAGCATATCAAATCGCATATATATCAACATATGTGTAACTCCATCTATTGAAAAAAATCCGCATTATTAACCGGTACACCTCGTACATACATACATACATCAATAAGTAAAATGAGACAAGCAGTTCAATGACCGGAGGACTGTGATTAGCCCAAACCTCTACACCAGAAATAAAGATAGAAGAAAAAGCTAAGACTTGACAGCTGGAAATTATTTCCTGGGAACAGTTTGTGTCTAGAGCCCAGTAGCAAAACCCCAGTGCCACTGCGTCTTACTCCTGCAGTGCCTCCATTCTCTCACTGATGACAAATAGGAAAGGAAAATTAAGTGAGGGGTTTGTTTTATGGCGTCCCTTTGGTGTGCCGATGGCCTCTCTGCTGGAACGGCTCCCACTCAGAAACAGGAAGCAGTGGCCTGTTGAGGGGTGTCACCCCTCAAGCTGGTGGGAAGGGGTGTTTGGCAGCTCTTAAAACCTGTACTCAAGACCAAGAAAGGCTCTGCAGACCTCGTGTTGTTCTTCCCTGCCACGCCAGACTATGGAGCATTAGAATGTCCCAAGCAGAAGTCATTCCCTCATAAGGCAGCAGCAAATACATCCTGACTCCCAACACTCCCCCCTCCCCTGGACACAGCCACTGCTTACGGAAGGGCTCCTCACATCCGCACCAGGACTGGCTGCTGGAGACTGTTACGCTGGTGGCCCCCAGTGGACATGCCTCTCAGAATTCACATCTGCTTCCCACCCACACTGACACTGGGCTTGGTCATGTGACTTCCTTTGGCAAATGTGAGGCAGAGTTTTGATCAGCACTTGCTCATCGGGCTCAACCTCTTGGAGCTCTCAGAGCCCTGACCCCCACAGGAGAGGCCCAGACACCTTGCTTACCCAGCTGGACTCACCATGGAGAGATGCCTGGTCACCCCCAACCCCCACCCCCGGCTGGCTCAGCCATTCCAGCAGAGGTGCCAGATATGTGCGTGAGGAAGCCACTCTGTATGCCACTCAGCCCCAGCAGAAATCATGTAAAACAGAAAAGCTGCCCAGTAGAGCCCAGTCAACCCGCAGAAATCACGAGAAATATAAGACATTGTTGTTTTGAGTCACTAAGTTTTGGGGCAACAGCTAGTTGAGACCCTGGCACACAATGAAGCAGAATAAATGGCATCAAATGAATTTTTATGAGTTTTTTAAATGATAAAGCAAAAAGAGTCTGATCACTCCTTCCAAAGCCAGGTGAAAGGCACGTCGGCATCCATGGCCGCAGGTCAGGTGGGTATTACTGTGCCCACACTGCACTGGACAGTCCAGGGGACCACGCACCCTCGTCTACCACCAGTTATCAAGCCCTGGCTGCTGCTGGAGGGTAACAGTCTAGGCTGGGAGTTCAAATGATGAGCCCAGGTCACAGGGCTAGTAAGTGGAGGAACCAGGATTCAGACCAGTTCAACTGTCTGTTCAGTGCTCCTTCTATTAAATTGTGTCATTTAACTTCTGGGACCATTTTTTAAAAAACCAGTAGGAGAGATTCCAGCATGAATCAGGTGCCTGGTGGGTGCCTGCTGATTTTTTGACTCTGAGGCAAGGGGAGGTTGAGAAAACCTCTATCTTTGCCCAACAGACACCACACTCACTGGAATGAAAGCTCTGGGAGTGGGTGGATTTGCCTATCTTGATCATTGCTGTGTCCCCACTGCCCAGAACCACCCCCTCCTACCCCCGAACCCCCTCATACAGATAGACACTCCATATTTTTTGAATGAATGAATGGGTGAGTGAAATCCCAAATCTTGGGCTTGGAGTGTGTTCGGGGAATGGCCTCCACATGTTGGCCTAGTTTAGGTTTGTGCTGCTTAATCTCCAGGTGACCCCCCCCCCCCCCCCCGCCCCAGTCTCCTCAGTAACTCAAGGCTGACAGCATTCTCAGCAGGTGAGTTTAGCCCTGGGCTGCCATGCCTTTCCCTCTCCTGCCACTAGAGGGCAGGTGCATCTTGTGGACTCGGCCAACGCCAGTCAGCTCTGTGCCCAGGCTCCAAAGGCACCTTGGGCCTCCCTGCTGGACAGAATGCTAACTGGCTCTGCCAGGACCCGTCTATCTTAGAGGGCACTTCAGAAGCAGCGGGGAAAGGCATAAGCGCAAGTCCTGAGGCCTCACCCTGGGTGCAAGGGTGCAACTGGAGTCAGCCTCCTTTCCTCCGCTGCTTCTGCAGTGGGCATCCCCAAACTAAGGGCTCTGAGCCCCTCTTCATTCTGATCCCAGGCAATGTCACCTTTTGGGGAACAGGCTTAGAGTCTGCTTCCTGCACCCCACTTTCCAAAGGAAAGGAAGGAAGGCAAATGTACCAAACTGGGAAACTGCTGCTGAGTAAAAGCAGGTCTGAGTTGAGAGAGGAGAAAGGTCTCATGCATGCCCAGGGGTATGTGGGGGGCAAAGGCTGATCAGGGCCAGGCTGCCCTGGGTGCTTGTAAATATGCCTCATCTCGGTTGATCCTCAAGGCGCTTTGGAGAGATGGGCACTATTATTCCGAGTTTGCAGATGAGGGGACTGGGGGTCAGAGAGATTGGCTTGCGCAGTCACACGGCTGGCCTGTGACCTGGCTGGGATTCAAACACAGGTGCCTGGACTCGAAGTTTCTGCCACTTTCCTCATGGGACCACCATGTACGAGGAAACCAGGGCTCTGGAGGAGGAGCAGACTCTGGGCAGATAAACACGTGTAAAGAGCTTTCCTGACTATGAGACATACCTCATTTAATCCTCAGAACAAGTCTACAAATGTGCATGGCTTACACCCCATCATACAGACAGGGAGGAAGGCTGGACAAGGGAGTGCCTGCCCAGGCTGACCACGCACAGGCCCTCTGCCTCGGGGCAGTCTGGGCAAGAGCCGGGAGCTACTGGGTTTCATCACTGGAGGCTGGGAAGTGGGAGCTGCACCTCCATCCGTCTCCCGGTTCCTGGGGGATGCCGCGGTGCAGGCACCTCTGGTGGCCTCTGTTTCCTCCCCTATATTATGGGAGGCGGTGACCTCCGATGCCCCCCCCTCCCCCCCAGCTCTCTGGGAGGTGAATTATCCTGCTCCACTCAGGCCGGAGTGCAAAGGTCAGAGAAAGAACGAAAACAAGACTTCGGTCCAAAACACATTATGTAAAGTCTATTTCTTTTCAAAGGTTGTTGTAAGGACTAACGTACATTTCTATGGGACAGATCCTAGGTCTTTCCTATTTTCCTTTCCTCTTCGGCCCCTCAGTCCTTTGGATTCAAGGCAACAGAACTAACCCGGCTCTGCACCCTGGGGCCGGGGCTAGACACACCAGGAGCAGCCAGGGCGTCCCTGGGCCTGAGCAGCTGGCATCTGCCTGGGAGAGCTGTGCATGCGCAGAACGCAGGTGCCCTAAGGAGGCTTGTGTCCGGCAGGCACGCTCCTTCCACTTGGTAGCTCTGGGATGACCTCCACCTTAGGGTGAGGCTCTGAGAGGCGAAGGCCACAGGCCCATAGAGCCGGGGCTCCTTGGAGAGGCTGACCCCGAGTTCTCACTCTCTGTCTCTGTCTCTGCCTCGAGTGCTGGCAGGCAGGTTCATGTTCCCAGGACACAAGGTGGGTAGGGGGCTCCACATGCCTGCACCACCCTCCCTACATGGGGCCACACTGGGGCCGGCTCTCCCCTCTCCCCTGCTGAGTGACATGCTTCTCTCCCTGGGAAGACGTCACCCCATTTCCTCTATTTGCAGTGTCCGCTCTGAACCCGGTTCAAGCCAACATAATTGTGCCCCCTCCTCCTGCTGCTGCAATTGCAGGAAACTCTGGCAGGCAGATGCTCCCTTTCCCAAGGCTCTGGAAGTTCCCCAAATGTTCTGCTCACACCTGAGCGGGGCACAGCCCTGTTCTCCCTGGTTACCTGGGGCGGAGGAGGCAGGAGGGGAGGCTGCACCTGTGTGTTCCGCCATGCACCAGGATCGGTGGGCAGGAGCACACACGCCCGCACCCTCACCCAGGGGCTGCATCTCCTCCCTGAGCTGATGGTAACACAGGCCTGCTGCTGTGAGCAAACTGCATCTTACGGGTGGGGGAGGGGCCTAGCACACAGTAGGTGATCCTAAGTGTTTGCTGGATGAAGGAACTGGAGGCATGCTGGCTCAGTCTTGACAAGGGAGTTGTGAGGGACACTAGAAATGCAGGCCATTGCTGCCCGGAACCATGCTGTGACCCTCCTCTTGCCTCTTCAAGGGGAACCAGAGGACTGGGGCCCTGAGAGAGGCAGGGGCAGCAGCATCCCTGCTAGGAGGAGAGAGGAAGGGAATGCAAATGGGATTGGACTTCAGGGGAGGGGAGTCGGGCGTCTCCGGGCAGCAGCTTGTCCTCCTCTGCCCTCAGAAGCCATGGTCCTTGGGGTCTACGTCTTCTCTCTGGGTAGGGGATCAGGATGACTTTTTGAGTTTCTTCCAGTCTGCGAGAGTCATTTAGGGAGCCAACTTCCAGGTGGCTTCTGGTGGGGCTGCCAGGAAGGGAGGAAGGAGGAGCCCAGCTGCAGGTAAAAGGAATTCTACTTCCGGTGTGTCCCGGGCCTCCAGACCATGCAGGACGCTCCCTCTCCAAGAAGGGTGGGGAGGGCCAAAGGGCACAGGCTAATGGCCTGAGTGTCCTCAGCAGAGAGATGAAGGGTGAGCATGAGCATGCCAGGATGCATGCAGTCAAGCGGGGCCTCGAGGCGGCGTGGCATGGAGAGCTGGGGGGTGCTCCTGCTGACACCGCCTCCTGGGAGCTGTGTCGCAGAGCCAGGTGCCAGGGAAGGCACGTGTTGCCTGCCATGGGTTTACCTGGGATGCACAGAGGTGGGGAAGGCATAGCAGCGCCACACAATCCTCACTCCGAAGTCTGAGAGCAGGAGGGCCTGCCGCCGATGCCCAGGGCTGGGACGGGCCTGCCTCAGGGACAGATGCAATGACCATCACCCTCAGGACCGAGCCACCAGTTAACCTGGGACCTCACAAAGCACATCTCCTCCGAACGTGGAACCTGCATCTAATGGGATGGGAACTGCCCGAGCAAGGATCTGCTTTAGTGGCATAAGCCCAGCATGTGACCTATCACAAGAGCTTACCTACCACAGGCAGCCAGTTTGGAAGTTTGAACTCACTGGAACTGGATAAACACCCTTTGAGGGAGGCCAAGAGAAAAATGACCAGTTATTTTCATTATTAAAAATGCAGTGGTTCTCGTCCTCAGGGCATTCTTGGGTTGGTCATTCATGGTAAACACCACCCAGGCTGTTCCCTCTCTCCCTGCCGCATTGCGTGAACTCATAATTCTGGAGTGTCTGTGCTAAACGAGCCCTTGTCCGTGCCCCTCAGGCCCAGTACATGCTACAGAGGGCAGCCGCCATGCCCAAGTCCACTCAGCCACTCAGTGGCCCAGGGTGACCAGGACCCAGTCCCGGTGTGTCAGATCACCATTCGGATTTACCCCAGTGGTCCCTCTGTCTCTGTCTCTCTCTACCGCCACTCACACCTCATCTCCACCGAGGTGGCCTTCCCTCTGCCTTTCAAACCACCCAGTAAGGAAGATAAAGAGGCAGACAAATGAAAAGACAGAGGAGGGGGAATCAAGTTACAGGGCACACGAGAAAACGTGCCTTTTCAGGAGATTACAAATGCCAGACAGGTGGGAACTGCATTTTCCCTCCGGTTCCCGCTGCAGTGATTGAGCGCGCTGCCAAAGCGGGAGTGGAGACTTGCCAGGCCATCAGTCAGTGCTTCTCCCCACACCCCAATGCGCACAGGTGCACGCACGTGAGACACCTGGCTGGGGCGGCGCCTACTCCCTTCCCCAGAGAGGGAGATGTGAGCAAAGTGTTTGGGATGATTAAAAAAGGCCTGAGTGGGGCGTACAGGGTCATTTAGTCAAACTCTGTTGCACAATAGGCTTGAGGAAGATGGGGCTGGGAAGTGAAGACATTTGTCTAAAGCAGCGGTTCTCAACCTGTGAGTCGCGACCCCTTTGGCGGTCGAACGACCCTTTCACAGGGGTTGCCTAAGACCATCCTGCATATCAGATATTTACATTATGATTCATAACAGTAGCAACATTACAATTATGCAGTAGCAATGAAAATAATTTAATGGTTGGGTCACAACATGAGGAACTGTATTTAAAGGGCCAGAAGGTTGAGAACCACTGGTCTAAAGTCAGCAGTTACCTCCTGCCATAGAACTAGAATTCGGCTTCCAGACATGGTCCAGGGGAACAATTAATATAGTTGAAGTATGTTTAGCCCAGTGTTTTCAAACTGCAGATAATGACCTATCAAAGGTCATGAAAGAAATTTGGTGGGCTGCATAGCTTTTAAAATAACATTAGACCAGATCAGAAAGAAACAGAATGGAATAAAATAGAATTAGAAGGCAGTACAAGTTAGTAAGTGTTGTTTCCCCAAACATTTGTTTTATATGTAGGTCTGTGAGTACATACATGTACATATATGCATGTGTGTGTTCACTGCATCATGACTTAAAATATTTTTCTGACTATGGGCCAGCATCAAAGGAAGTTTGAAGTTACTGGTTTAACTTAGAAGTGAAGAATAAAATACTGATTTAAATCACAGTTCTAAATATTCCATGCTGTGCTTTTGAAAATTTGTTTTCATCTTCTCAACTTTGTTTTTTTCTCATTTTAAATGGAAAATAATGATAGACCTATCTCATACGATTATTTAATTGAAATAATCCATGTAAAATGTTGAGCATAGTACCTGACACAAAGCGCCAAGTATTAAATACACAGATGATATTATGCAACTATATTATCCTACATAATAAAAGCCTAATATGCTGAGTGTCCAACCATTCGATCGACCATTCGACCAGTCGCTATCATGCTCACTAAACACCATAGGGCAGACACTCCGACTGGTAGGTTAGCTTGCTGCTATGGTCCGGCCTATGGGGACTGGGCAAGAAGGGTCAGACACACCCTGGAGGAATCCGTGCACCGGGCTAGTTTTGGCCCGATTCCTGCAGGCCAGGCTGGGGGACCCCACAGGTGCACAAATCTGTGCACCAGGCTTCTAGTGTTACATAATCCTATATAATAAAAGGCTAATATGCAAATAGACAGAATGGTGGAACAACCGGTTGCTATGACACGCACTGACCACCAGGGGGCAGACACTCAATGCAGGAGCTTCCCACTGGAGGTCATTGCGCTCCCACAGGGGGAGTGCTGCTCATCCAGAAGCCAGGCTCACAGCTGGCGAGTGCAGCGGTGGTGGCCGGAGCTTCTCTCACCTCCATGGCAGCGCTAAGGATGTCCGACTGCCCATGGGGAATGATCCTAAGTCATCAGTCAGACATTCCCCAAAGGCTCCCGGACTGCGAGAGGGTGCAGGCCGGGCTGAGGGACCCCCTTCCATGCACGAATTTCATGCATCGGGCCTCCAGTATCACTATAAAGGCCCATATTCCAAGAGCAACAAAGACCCATAGCATCAGCCAAGCAGAAAGCAAGCTGTATGGAGGGAATTAACACTAAGGAAGGGCTCTTGTCCACAGGAGGTCTCATTACCTGAACCTTCTTCCATCAGCTACTCAGTCATGTATGGTTAAGCATTGCCCGGTTCCTGCAAGATGCAGCCGTGCTTACAGACAGGTGGGGACTGCAAGGAAAGGCTCAGCTTTGCCTTTGCAGAAGGGTGGGCAGATGGGGTGTCCTCAGTGGGGATGGGGCAGAGAGAGAAGAGGGGAAGTCCTAACGACAAATGTCGCCTGCTTCACAATCCCACAGAGGACCTGGAACACCGCCTTCCTAACTCGATGCTTCCTCTTGGATAATCCTGGGGAGATGAGGGAATTCAGGGATCCGCAGGAGAGAGCCTCAGGGCAGTGGAACAAGGCTGCCAATGCTGTTCTTTGGTGTTTGTTTGCTGTTCATGAATAAACTTCAGGAGGAATCTAGGGCCCCCTAGGAAGGATGGTTGGGTGGGAAGGACATGGAGCCTTTTGGTAGCTTTTGCATCCAGGGAGTGAGTGGGTTTTTATATTTAGCAGATGACTCACTTTCAAGCACATTACTCACAGCCTCCCAGCTCTGTTCTGGCAGGCTGGCTGCTGGGGATCTCAGTGGGGTGAGATCAGACGGGAGATTGGGAGACAGAGCAAGAGAGCTCAGGAGCTGAGAGTCAGGGTGAGCAGAGAGATTAGGACCCGAAGCAGGAAGCTCAGAGAACGAGGGGGGCCACGTCGTGCCCAGCAGAGAGGTTCCAGGGCTGGGGGACACCGGCTCAGGCTCGCCCCAAGCAGCCAGCCACTGCAGGAGGGAGAGAAGAGGGGGTGAGCCCAGAGCACCCAGCTTAGATGCCACACCTGTGGCCTGGCTCACGCATACAGGAGCCTTCCAAGTGGTCCTTTCTCGGCCTCACAGGCAGGTCACCAGCCTGGGCCCCATCCGTGGGCTACTGTGGCAGTGACAGCGGCCAGAGCAGGGGTGCCACCAGACCATGCCGGGGCCAGGATCTGAGCACGGCAGAGAAAGAGGACATCTGAGAAAGCCGCCTAGTGTCCTGAGAGGAGCAGGAACAGAGGGGGCAGGGCCGTCTGGGGTCTAGGGCAAAAGCTCTCCAGTGCGGCTCCCGGCCACCATATCAGAAGACCCTGGGAGTTGTGACCAGCGCAGCCCTGGGCCCCACCCCAGGCCTCCTCCACCTGGCTGTGGTGGGTGGGTCCAAAGGTTCTGATTGTAACGGGACCGAGACTCACGTGCACATTAAGGCTACAAACCCTCAGTCAGGAGCTGGAGCTCAGCACCCTGTGCCCCGAGTGTGATTCACTGTAGGATAAAGTGTGTGGCTACTCTTCTCTGTGCCTCCGTTTACCATTCAAAAAATGGACTGTTTTAATACTTTAAAAACCAGCAGGAAAGGAATATAAAGTCAGTTCATTGTTTTCCTTCTTCTCCATGAGAGATCTAAATACTTCTTAATCAGAATCGTGTCAGGTCGCAGGACAGGAAAACGGTGCCTGGCTGGATCCCGCAGCTCCAGGCCTGGCCAAGGGCTTCCGGACATAAACTCCAAGGGGCTGGTGTCCTAGAGCCGAGTGTGGCTGGGTTGGGACTCACAGGCTGGCATGTGGGGCCACCCCTTCCTCTGTCCATGTGGTGCCTGCCCCCCTAGTAGGGCCATTTCCCCCCAGGGAGGAGAGTGCCTCCTTCTGGAAGGTCAGGGGACTTGCTCCTCCAAACCGCTCTCGGGACACATGGGCGAGATGCCCCGGGCCCTGGGCAGAGGTGACAGCAGAGATGGCAGTGACAGGCAGGGCAGGCAGCAGGAAGGGGGGGCGAGGCATGGGGTGGCCTCCTGGCGGGGCTGCTGAGTCTGCCCTTCTCTCTCACCTCTGTCCCCCCCACTGAGAGGGAGGAGCCGGGGCTGAGCTTTAAGGAACCCGCCCACGTGCTGCAGTCAGGACCTGAACTCAGCCCCAGAGCCTATGCTGTTTTTTCACTTCTTCAAACCACCACTCCCATTTGCACTTAACAGGCCTGCCAGGTTCTTGCCAATATACGCAGGGTATTCATTCCCCCGCCCTCCCCTCCCCCTCTCTCTCTTATGCATCAGGGCCCTAATTTTCAAAAGGCATTTTTTTTGTTGTTCTCAATATGGAAATCCCCCTGGATTCTTGGGCTGTTTTCTGAATTCCGGTTTCTAGTGACCGTGTCTTTTCTACAGCCGCACAGAGCTGGTCTTCCAGGCCCCCGGCCACGCTGTCTTCACTGCCCGTGGCCCGCTCTGTGCTCCCACCTGCTCAGCAGCGCCTGTGCTGGAGGCTGCTTCTCCGGAGCTTGGCAGGGCTTCTCTCTGACATCCTGCCTTCCCGGGCCTGGGTCCCTGAGGGCCAGGATTGTGTCCTTTTGTCTGTCTGCCTCTCTCACAATGTAGTCTAAAGCGTTGCACTTCATCAGCCATGGAAAAGGGAGACCGTCGTAGACCCGTGTAGACCTGCGCGTCCCACCTTGAGAGGCAGAGGCCTCCTCTGTCCGTGGCCTGCCCCTTCCCTGCAAGTCTTGGCTGCATCCTGCTCTCCATGAGGGGACCAGCTGAGCAGCGTGGGGGGCATGAGCCCTGGGTGGTGAGCTGCAGGAAGGGGCTCTAGCAGGAACAGAAAGCACAGCCCTACCCTCCGCATGAGCGTCTTCTGTTCTCTCTCTCTCTCTCTCTCTCTCTCTCTCTCTCTCTCTCTCTCTCTCGTTCCCCTTCTCACCAACCAGCCTATGAGCAGCCTGAGGACAAGGCCGCAGGCTTCCTTTGTACCCACCCTCCCCACCCCTGGCTGGCGCTAATGTGTAATATGCATGACCAGTTGTAACAAGATAAGCAACTAATCGCAAAGCTGATGAGAGGCGATGGGAAGGGATTATAAGAGTCCTTGGAGAGCCCAGGGTCACACTCCCGATCTCTGGCCTCAGCAATCTATCTAGAAAGTGGTGGAAACAGCATCTACATCACAAAAACAGCCCATGAAAGTGTCCAGCTAAGTGCTGGCTCATAAAACACACTCATAAACTGGCAGCTCAGGAACTAATGCTAGTGCAAGCTGTGCATATAAAAAGAAATGAAGGCTGGGTGGGGGTGCAGTAAAAGTAACAGCCACCTACTATGTGCCAAGCGCCATACAGGTGCTTTGCCCCTATCACCCTCTGATGCTCCCCATGGTGGGGTCACAACATGAGGAACTGTATTTAAAGGGCCAGAAGGTTGAGAACCATTGCGCTAAGGGGACTGGCTGTGCCCAGGAGGGCACTCTGGTGTCACAGATTCCATGGCTGGGCCGGGCAGGGCAGAGGGTCCTGGGGAAAGCAGAGGGTGGCAGTGGTCCAGCCTCACCAGGCACACGAGTGTGAGGTGTCCACTCTCAGTTCAGGTAGCTGGTTCAAGTCACAAATGTGAAGTCAAGGGACAAAGGCATCATGGTCCCCGCCCCCCACTTCCACCCCCTGAGCAATACACGTCTGTTGGATCAAAGATTCCAGGCAGAGAATAATCCCCCCTCCCCACATCTCTCCTGACCCTGTGAAGGTTGTTGCCTGGGGCTTTAAAAACTGCTACAGTCTGGAAGAGACAGCATATCCAACTGGAATCCTCCCACTGAAACTGATGCCATGAAACCCACAAGGAGAAAACAGATTCCCAACCAACTTGCTTCCTGGCGCCCATCCCCGGCCACTTACTGCTGGGCGGCCAGTGGCCTTTCCATGGAGCGCCCTGCGCTCCCACCACACTGAGCTCCCTCCAGGAGCTGCAGGCACAGGACTCCTCTGTGCTTCCCCATGTGCCCAGCAGAGCACTTGGCATTAGTAGGCATTTAATTATATTATTGAGAGTCTATTATGGGGATTGCCATTTAGCATTTCTAGAAGCACTGGAAGGCATCACAGCACTTTCCTAACATTTATTGTTATTTACTAATTTGTGATTAATTAATAATTGAAGATCCAGCCTTGGAAAACAATAGGCCTGGGAGACAGGAATGGGCTGGGATTTCTTAGTTCTCTGTCTCTACGCTTGTCCCTCATTTACCTCATTAGCTCAACCCGGCAGGGCTGGCTTTCATGGCGTTTGAACAAGAGAAAGGGGAGGAAGGGCATTTGCGTGGCTTCCACTCTTTCTTATCAAGTACACCCTTTGAGGTGCTGGTTGCACATGGTGGCTTGGCTAATGCAGCGCTAAGTGAATACAATTCTGTTCATAGGAACGTGTGAGGGCTGTGATTCTTGGGAGCCACTGTCCTTCCTGCCACCACCATCTGGATCTTCCCCTCGTGGGTTTTCAACTGCCTGGGTGGAGAAGGTAGCTTCCCAATGACACATTTCCCACCCCTCCCTCCTCCTTAAGTTTGTATCTAGATGTCTTTGAGGCCAAGAACTGCTATCCATACTCATGACTGGCCGATAATTCATCAAAATGTTCTTTGCCTTAAAAGCTACTAGAGACCCAAGATGCTCAAGGAACTTTTTTTTTTTAATTTGCTTCTCCAAGGTCCTCTCTGGTCAATAACAGCACATTCCGCCAGACATAAGTGACCCTGTCACTCTGAGTGAAGAATGGAACCAGCGTGGCTTGGGGACCAGGCAGCAGCTATAAGATCTGGGGCAGGAAGTCCAATTCAGTGACCTCTTGTCATTCCCATGTGTGGCCAGGATGGAAGCCCCAGTTCCCAGGTTGCATCTCTTCAAGCGGCCAGCAGAGCCAGGTGGTAGCTAGACAGACCTCTCACCATGCAGGCTCCACTCACTCGCATGTCACACACAGCAGCTCCTCAGCGAGAAACTGGACAGACAAGTCAGGTGTGGATCTTCCCCCACTATATCCCGCTTTTATTAATAAGGAGGACATGAGTTTGAGCAGCGGAATTCAGCTTGACAGAGGCTGTCCTAAGGGCAGTCCACATTTCACTCCATTTTAATTCCCTGCACCTTTTATAACTATATGTCCCTCTGGTATTTTCTGGAATAATAAAAGCCAAACAACCATTGCTACCACATGCAGGATACTACTAAGCACCAGGCAATTTACCTACATCATTTCTAATTATCCTAATAGCCCTACATGGTAAATGTGATTTCTTTTTCTGCAGACCAGTAAATAAAACCAAGGTTAATAAAAGTTGTCAGGTTCTCTAACATTGCATGGCCTGTGAGTGGCATTCAAAGCCAAAATCCAACTCCAGATTTGTCTCATTCCCAAGTCCATTTCCTCTATGTCTCAGTTAGCATCTATTCTCAACTATATGAGTCTTAGTCATTCAAAGGTATGTTTAATTAGTTGTGATATTCACAAAGTTGAGCAAAGGGGCTAGTGCAATAAAGAAATATTTCCAGTAGCATGATGCAACTAAAAAAAAAAAATAGATGTTCTGGTTAACGTTCAGAAAATCTGGCAAGTTCATTAGCCAGAATAGCACAGCTCCTGAAGAACTCAAATTCAGGTCCTCAAAATGTGATAGCTCTTTGGGTCGTCACACAGGGATTTCAGAGAGTTTGTGGATGCGTGAACCTACTCTAACCTGTTTTCTATCTTTCTGAAGCTTTGCATACACACATGCGTGTGCATGTGAGTGAGTGTGTGTGCATGGACATGTGGGCACCTGCCCAGGAGATGGAGGATGGCGATGATAAGAGCAGAATTTTAGGCATAGTCATCTGATTGGTTTAACCAGGAGCAAAGAAATGGATCATTCTGCAAAAGATCAACAGGATGAATTAAACAAACCATTAAGCAATTGATGTGTTTCTTGGCAACTGAGTAGCACAGAGCTAAAAACAAAAATAAATTAACTTGTACCCATAGAATTAGTTATGCAAACAAGCATGGCCTCAATTACAAATATATAGCTGAGAATGAAACAAGCAGTGAGTCGTTTTCTGTTCATTAAAGGGACACGTTTGTGCAGCATGGCTCTCAGTTGGGGAACCCGTTTAATTACTTAGACACTCCAGGGATGGCCTTTCAGATTTCTCTCCCATACACGGCTTGGCCTGTCCATACATCACCACCAGCTTCCTTGCTAAATACCCAAGCCTGCTCATTGCCATTCCGTCCCTTAAGCCTTTACAATTCCAGGTGAGGACCAAGGCATTTACGGGGAATGGAGACTGGCAGCCTCCACCTCACAGGCATCTAAGCTCATCTAAGTCAGTAACATGTTACCCACTGCACCCTCCCACTCTGTTTCCCAAAATTGGGGCAGGGTGCAGGTAGATGGAAGAGTGGATGGATGGAGGAATACATAGACAAAAAATGAACAAATAAAGAGAGGAATACAGCATGCCCACCTGATGCGAAGAACAGGGATGGGCACTTTTCTGTTCCCTATCTGCTCTGACATAGAAGAGCAGCATCCAGGTGCTCCTAACAACTCAAACCATCTGGAAACAACTCCTGGTAAGAAGCTGACCCAGAGAAGGTGTATTTCTGGAAGCGACTATGAAGAATGGTGACACGTCAACTCCGTTGGGCATTATTCTAAGTTCTCCTCCATGTCAGCGGAACACCGAGAGGACTGGTCCCTCAGGAGCCATGTGGAGCTGTCCTCATCACCTGCAGTTTAAGGCTATGCCCTCGGCTTTCGCTGAGATTGGCTGTGAAAACCACTTCTGCGTGTGTTATAAAACTGTGGTTGGGAGAACTGTCCACTTTGTCATTCAAGGTCACGCGTAAAAATGTTGTGTTAGGTAATTTTATCCTCTTTGATTTTTTGCCTTGCTTGGCAGAGAAATTCAGAAACAAACCTATCAATAATCATGACCAAAATGGACTACAGAAGGATCATAAATTTTTATCCTGATCCACAGACATATTCCTACTGACTACACCTTTATGTATACTTTTATCTATACCATCTGTGTCCTTAGTCATGAACTATCCCAGATCCTTTTTGGGGAAATATGCATAGATAAGTAAAAATAAATGACTAACAGCATGGTATTTATATAATGCCAGCATGTTTACCTCTTGTGAAGGCTGAGAAAAACAAAAACACCAAACAAGACTAATCTTTGCTATGTATGGCCTAGGAATCAAATCCACGTGACTACACACAGTCTTGCACACCCAGCCACAAATACATACCCCCCCCCCCGCCCCCGCCGAGGGCACCCCAGAGGAGCCACAGAGGCACAGGCACACTCACTGCCACACCTCACACTCTGCCGCAGACCTGAGGTTTGGCAAGATCCAGCTCTCAGCATGTGGACAGAGGAGGGCCCAATGGCTTGCCCAGAGTCACGAGGCCACTGTTTGGCCAGCCTCCTGACCCCCTCCGCATGTGATTGCTGCATCCTCTATGAGGTTACTCCTAGACTTTAGGGAATTGGTTCCTCTCCCCTGTCACCCAGAGTGAAGTGGCAAACACAAGCAAGTGTTTCATAAATAATGTTGGGTACTTATAACTATGCGGCAATAATTTCCTGAACACCCACTGTGTTCAAACCCTTGCATGGTTAGACGCATTGTTACATGCATCTTGCAAGAGGGGACACTGAGGTTCCTGGGTAGCGAAGGGCACACAGCCAAGATCCCGATTGTGCAGCCTGTGCCTGCCCCTAACCGGCTCTCACTCTGGGCTGATGCTAAGGAAGACCAGGATGGAATGGAATATAAGAAAAGTCCTCAGTTTCCCCACCTGCTCACCCGCTAGATCACAGCCACTTATTACAGCCTCATCAGTGCTGGGCGCACCGCAGACCTGACAACAGTGTGAAACACAGATGACAAAGGCAGGTGGATGAGGGAGCAATTTATAGGGACCCGCCTTTTAAGAAAAAAACAACAACAATATCCTTAAACATCCTCAGGCCAGTGTTCTGGCACAGTCCCAGCGGGGCGCCCTGTGCAGCCAGCTCTCCCAGGGCTCCCAGTCTCAGCACTAACAACACAGTGGGCCAGGTAAGCTCTTCTGTGTCCGGTGGGGAGCGGTCCTGAACCTTGTAGCATGTTGAGTAGCATCCTTGGCCTCTACGCACCTGGAGGACCTGCCCTTAGCTGTGACAACCAAAAAAACTCCAGAAGTTGCCAAATGTTCCCAGGGCCGCTAATTGGTGGAGGGTGTAAGGGGTGGGTGGAGTGTGCTAGATTGCTGAGGCAGACAAAGCAATACGGTCAAGGAAGCCCGGACTGAAGGGGCGGTAAGCAGCTGAGTCGCTGACCCCTGCCTGGCCCCTCAGCCCGATCTCTCTGTGATAAGCCCCACAGTCTCCTGTCCTGAGCCCATGGAAATACATGGTATGGATACATTCCATTCTCTGGGTGGTTTACAGATCCAGCCCGTGTGAAACGACAATGACAAAGGCAGGTCCGTGTGAATTGGAATTTGTGACAAATAGGCCAACCAGGGCTGACGTTTACCTTTTTCTTCAGCAGGAGGGAGGACTAGCTGAGCTATGAATGTCTTAAATGAGACAGCAAAGGAGCCAGCCCCCCTCAGGGAACCAACTGAGTTCCTGAGCTGCACACACCTCCCAGGAGCATGGCAGCGCTGGCTGCACATCAGATGGTCTTATGAATGAAAAGCGGCCACCGAGCAGACCTGCGACTCAGTGACCAAAAGTAACCACACAGATGGTCTGATCATGAATTCCTAACTGGGCAGGTCCTGGTGGGTAGTCACATCCCAGGCCTATAGCTTTCTTAGCAAAAGGTTAATCTTTACCTTAAGAGAGCCCCATCCATTGTTCTCCAGCCTCTGGTAACATACCTCGAAATGGCAGCACCATCTTTTCCAGACCCTTGGGAGTCGTAACCACCCTCACAGAGCACACGCACCACAACTCCTCCTTGTTACCTTGTGGCCGCACACCACCTCTACCTGCTGTAGTTGTTAAATGTTACCCACCCTGTACCCGCCAATGTAAAAGCAGGTATCTCTCCATTTTCCTTTATATTCAATCCTAGGGATTTCCCCACATTGCTTTCTCCTGCTTCTTAATCAACCACACTGAATTTTATGCTCTTTCCTTACATTTTCTCCTTAATTCTAAATGTATAAAAACTGCTATTCTCCGGAGCATTTCCTCAATCCTTTGAGATTTTGCTTCCAGACTAGTCCCCAGAACTTGGCTCGAATGAACTCTGTAAACCTTTCTTTAGATGTGGATGTTCTTTTGCTGACAGTCTCCTCGGGACAGCGGACCTCCAGGTCCTCCAGGTGCTTGCATTGCAGACTGTCACTGAGGGACGGCTCTTGACAAAGCCTGTAGCCTGTGTTTGTCATGAACCAGAATATCTTACTGTTCCCGGCCTGTGCTGACTTTAATATGTGAGGCTGGAAGGTACCTGATGGGGAAAAGCTAGACTCATTTACTCCCGGCCCCACCCAGTGAGAAAAGTTGGTGCAAAGCTATGAATTCACTAGGAACAGCTGCTCCCAGCATTTGCTCCCTGGAGGCCAGGTTGCCGCAGGGTCTGCTGGGGATCGGGTCCTGGGTGACCACTTGGGTTCATCTGCCAAACTGGGGTCTGAAGCAGCCCACGGCTCTTCCTGCACCGGCAGAATCTACTCTCCTTCTACGCCTCGTCCTCACCTCCTTCACCTCCAGATAGATGCCTCAGGATTTTTAAAAAAGAAAATCAAATTTGCAAAGTCACATCTGAGTTTTAAATCCACTGCTTCGTGCAAAGCCCCATTGCCTCCTCCTCTGCCCCCTGCTCTGGACGTGTGGCCCTCACCCCGCAGCGGTGGCCATCCCTGGGAGCTGGTCAGAAGTGCATTCTTGGGCCCCACCCAGAGCACCTGAGTCCAGTCTGCATTGGAACAAGATCCCCAGGTGATCTGGGCACAGTAAAACCCGACAGACGCTGTCTTTCCCCAAAAGTGGAGACACTGTCCTGGGCGCCTGGTCATGGTGTGTCCCCTTCAGGATCAACTGCCCCTCCTCCTGTGGTCCCACACGGCTGTCCTAACTGATGTCTGCTGCATGCTCAGTGCCTCTCAACAGCCAGGAAGGTCCTGTGCTTGTCACCTCTTCTGCTGTGATTGCGGCTGAATGAGGCTCACCCATCCTGGGTGTCACTACTTCACTACACCCGATTTGCTTAATGACAGTGAGTCACTGCCAGTTTTCTGGCTCATTTTTGGTTGTTTTTAGAGAAGAAACCCAGGCTTTTACCTTAGGGCAGTGATGGCGAACCTATGACACGCGAACTCATTTTTTTTTTTGGTTGATTTTTCTTTGTTAAATGGCATTTAAATATATAAAATAAATATCGAAAATATAAGTCTGTGTTTTACTATGGTTGCAAATATCAAAAAATTTCTCTATGTGACATGGCACCAGAGTTAAGTTAGGGTTTTTCAAAATGATGACACGCCGAGCTCAAAAGTTCGCCATCACTGCTGTAGGGGCAGCAGTGTGTGCGCGGGTCCCTGAGCCTGGCGCAGAACTTGCAAGGAACCAAGTCGGCCGGGCCGGAGCTGGAAGGAGTGCAGCTCAAGGCATTTGGTCCTGCAGCCTCTGCTTCCAGAAGAAAGAAGGCCTGGAAATCTCCAGCAGCAATGGCTCACGCTGTGCCCTGGATTGCAGCACAGAGTGGTTTTGTGGTGTGGGGAAGGTGAGCTCAGGGAAGAATGGAGGGGGAGGTAGGCGAGCGGGCAGGAGAAGGCTCTGCATCTCCCTCCTGGAGCGGCTGCCTTGCGGCTCCTGCGGCAGGCAGAGCTCCCTGTGGAATCGGGGCTGAGCCCTCCAGCGCACAGGCCTGGAAGCTTTCTTTGGGCCTCAGCCAGTCTGAGCAGAGCTTAAGGGTCCCCATTTGCAAAGTGGAAGGTGCTAACCTTGCTCTTTATATTAATGCCCTCATGGCCACAATCATATAAATATCCTGTAACGATCCTACCTGAGAGAGCTGGAAAGAGAAATTGGGGAAACCGAATAGGTCCCTCTCCTGCTCCCGGGATGCACATCTATCTTTGCGGTGTTCTTTCCCACTGGACCTCCTTCCATGTAACTGCCTCTGGGAGCCCTGCCAAGGTTTTAAGGACCAGCTCAAATTCCAGCTCATCTAGGTCACCTTCCCAGGCTCCCCAGTGAGAATTAATTAACCTCTCCCTACGCATGTCACTCTGCTGTCGCCTTTTCCGTGGTTCCTGGTTCCGGTGTCTCTTTGCATTATTCGTGACAGTCAGTGTCCTGACGCTAGCCAGTGTGTTGACTACCAGCCTGATCACATGCTAGCTCAGTGCCTGGGCAGGCGGCCTCATCTCTGAGACTCAGGTTTCCTGGCTGTAAAGGGGGAGTAATAATTGCACCCACCTCCTAGGAGTGGTGTGCTGTGTGCAGGAGGCGATGCATGTCAACTCCCTCGTGCGCTGCCTGGCAGGAAACCTGAGCTCAGTCAGTGACCAGGACCCGCTGCCGTGTGGCCGGAGATGACAGCGGTCATGTGGCGGTAATCCCTTATGGCCTCCAGCCTGAGCTCCGGGCGGGATGGAGACGGTGTGAAATCACCTTGGACCCTCGCAGTGTCTAAACAGGACCTTTCACACAGGAACTGGCCACATCTCACTTTGGGGATAAAAACGATATAATAAATTAAATAACAGCAAATAGCACAGTACCTAAGGGGGGCAAGACATTTTAATATTCCTTTTCTCAAAAACAACCAGTTTTTTTGTATTGAAGCTTCAACAGCCTGGATTAAGGTGCTAGTAAGCAAAGCTTAAAATTAGGGGTGACAACCCCAGGAACTGAGAAGTGATTTCTAGAGACCATAACTTTGTAGCTCTCATTGATTCACGGGTTGAGGTAATGTCAACTATGTGTTTTCAGAAGGGATTCAAATCAGATCTCCTATGCCCTGGGCTGGCCCTTGCGGTGCCTGCAGGGATGCCAAAGGGGGAGGAGCAATGAGCCTGGTGCATGAGTCTGGCTTGCCATCAGGAGGTTGGGTTGATGGAAACAGTGGCGGCATGGGGGGCCGGCAAGGTGGGGGCAGGGGGCTTCAGCAGGCATGTGTACAGGGTACCCAGGAAGAGCCCCCGAGCCCCAGTGGAAGAGCCCCAACCCCAAGGTGAAGGGGCTTTGGATGTTATTCCAAGGGCCGCAGGAAGCCAGGCAGAGGGAGAAATGGAATGTCCACATCTCTTTCCAACTCCTTGCCTTCTCCCCACAATACCCTTCCCCAGGTCCCAGAGGCTGCTTTCTGCTCTGTACCGTGGGAGCTACACTGACAGCCGGTCAGGGGAGTGCGCGAGCCAGCGCTCACATATCACATCCAGCCCAGGACTCAGTCAGTCCCTGCTGCTCGCTCCTGAGACTAATGTTCTGAGCTGTGGTACTTGCTGACAGGAACAAAAAACAGTTCCATGACAGAGTAAGAGGAAAGCGTGGCTGGCAGGGGAAAACAGCTCTGAGAGAAAACAGTTGCTCCCCCTCTCCTTTCCTCTCTCCCTCCTCAGGGCCTCACCTCTACCCCCATCCTCCCCACCCCCAGGCACCCAGCCAGTGCAGAGGTGTGCTGCTGGGAACACAGTCCCCTGAGGGAAGGTATCTGCCACCTGAATATGATGTCCCGAGTACCTGCAGAGAGAAGGAGAGATCCCTGAAATCTAGATCTCTTGTGTTTAAGTCCTGGACCTGGGAAGTTGGGCATGATCCTGACAGGTCACTGCATCCTCTGGGCCACAGACTCCACCTTGCGAAATGTGACATGAGGACTGTCACAGAAGAAGGTGGTGATGGCTCTCTGGTAAAGACCCGATGACCATTAAGCTGGCTGCCATTGCATTACTAGCATTAGGAATAAGAGCTATGACATGGACTTTCCATGTTGTCATTCTCCATTCTTTCCACCATACCCTGGAACCCTCCTGTACCCTGTAACAGCTGGGAGAGCTGCCCAACCCACACTGGGTTGTGATGAGGGTCACTGAGATTTCAAGGGTTACTTATCATAGCAGCTGGGGTTACTTACTCTAACAGGTAACAGGCACAGTCCTTCATTCTAAGAAAGATAAATAAATGGTACGCAATGACAATTCTTTAGCTATTTGGTGGAAATATTACTGAGATTCAAGGAAGGAGACCTAGTTTCAGTTCAGGCTCTAAGACTATAAAACTGTGATTTTGAAGGTGTCATTTTCTCCACTGGCCCTCAGTTCCGCACTTATATAACGTTTATGATGCTAAGCAACAGGGGCTCGGTCTCACCGGCTAACATCTACATGTCACTGAAATGTGGGCTAATGCCATGCCTCAGGTCTGAAGAGTGCTAACCTCTGCTAGACAAGTCTGCTAGATATCATTAGAGATAGTCCTCAATAGCCCCTGCTTGTAAAGTGGACAAGAATGGCAAGATATGGTAAAATCCCAAGTACTCAATAGTTGCTGGACCAGTGTTTGCTGAATGATTCCATATTGATGCCTGAGACAACAGATGACATGAAAGTGAAAGCTCCCATGATTCCTTGCTATGCCCCTCTCACCCCTCCCCTATGCCCTCTATCCAGCCAACATATTGCACGACCCTAGACTTCACCATGCATATCACAGTTGGATAACTAGCCTCCCCTGGAGTTGTGTAGTGCCCAGCTGCTGTAGCTGTAGGTGGTGGTGTTGGCTCTTCTGGGTCTTCAATGAACACTGAATTTCCACCTTCTTGCTTTTGTCTTTTGTGGCTCCTGGAATAACCTCTCTCTCCTCCATCTGTGCAGGCCAGCTTGAAACACCCTTTCCCCTGGGAATCCATCCCTGTTCATCACTCCTTGCAGAATAATTGTTTGTCCCTTCTTGATAGAATCGGTCACTTGGCTGCCTGGTTCATTATGTACACACCTGTCTTCCCCACTGGACTGTGTGTTCCTCAAGCACCATGACCCTGTCTTTGTCATCTTTGAATTCCCATCACCCCAACAGTGCCAGGCTATGGTAACTTTTTAATGAATGTTTGTGAATTGAATGAACCAACTTTCCCTTTTCTTGCTTCCTTGGGATAATATGTAGAGACTAGAGGCCCAGTGCACGAAATTTGTGCACTGGGAGGGTGTGGGGGGAGCTGTGCCCTCTTGCAGTCTGGGACCCCTTGGGGGATGTCTGCCTGCCAGCCTAGGCCCACTCAGGACATCCCTTTTGCAGTCCGAGAGCTTCTTATGGCATGCCTGCTTGCTGTTCCTTATCTCTTGGCTCACTGCTCCTTAGCACTGCTGCAGAGGTGGGCGGGAGAGGCTCACGCCACCACCACTGCACTCGCCAGCTGTGAGCCTGACTTCTGGCTGAGTGGCTCTCCCCCTGTGGCAGCTCCTGCATCGAGCGTCTGCCCCCTGGTGGTCAGTGTGCATCACAGCAACCAGTTGTTCTGGTCGTTCCGCCTGTCACTTAGGCTTTTATTATACAGACTAGGGGCCCAGTGAATGAATTTGTGCAACTTGAAAGGAACTGTGGGCCACGAGGCTGTGGTGGGCACAAGGGCAGGTCTTGGCCCATCCTCTGTGCCCCTGCCTAGCCCCTCCCACCTCAGCCCCTGGTCCCCTGTCTTCCAGCAGCCCCACTCCCGCCACCACGGCTCCCATGCATTGACGGTGTCGGCCCCACTCACACCCGCTGATGGCAAGAAGTAATTGGGGCCAGTGCCAGCAGTGGGTGCGAGCGGGGCCAGTGCCATTAGGGGTGCGAATGGCGGCTGCTGCCCCAATCACCCTTCAGGAGCAGGGGGAGGTGGAGAAGCCCTGAGGGGCGATTAGAGCCAGCAGCTGCCACTTGTACCTGCTGATGGTGCTGAGCAATCAGGGCTGGCTCCAGGAGCCCGTAGCGGGTACAAGTGGTGGCTCTGGAGCCAGCAGTGGGTGTGGGTGGGGCCGGCGGGACCACAGCACACGGGAGCAAAGAACTTTCAGTAACCACCAGAGGCTTGTCCCAATGATAGCAATTGGCACCTCGCCTTGGTCTGGCGCCCCCGCTCACCTGTTTCACCATCTCGCCACAGCCAATGCCCGCCATGTTCTGTGCTCTGCCACCTACTGCTGAAGCCCACCATGTTCTGTGCACCCCCTGGTGGTCAGCACACATCATAGTGACCGGTTGTTTGGTTGTTCAGTTGTTTGGTTGTTCCACCGTTTGGTCTATTTGTATACTAGCCTTTTATTATATAGGTTGCCAAAATGTGGTTTTGAAAAAAAAATCACAAAATATAAAAACATAAAACTACTCAGAAATCCCTGCCCCCCAACAAGCATCATTGATTACTGAGTTATGATATTGGAGCTTTCAGATGAAAGCAGGAAACTGTGGCTCTTCTTGAACAAATAAAGGACTGTGGCAAGCAATGTGTTGCCCAAGTCCCTAAAAGAGGCCTAAACTCAGTCAAGTGGTGAAATTTCCCAGGATCATGGGACCCCCCCCTCCTGCAGAGGTCTGTGCCCAGTGTGGTCTTTATGGTCCCCATGGACACATGGCAGTCCTTCTGATGAGGCCACTTCTCTGCAGGCTGACAGGTCTGACCATCCCTCTGAATTGGTCTGATGGGGTTGGTCCCCACCGATCCCCAGGGCCAAAAAGAGAACAAGAAATAGAGGGAAAAGGGACAGTGAGTTTAGCTTTCCATCAGGGTATTGACAGTGAGGTCAATAGCAGGATAAGAAAATTCCTGGGAATGTGGTGAGAGGTGGGAATGAGTGTGAGAGAGACCAAGACCCTGGCCATCAGCAACCATGCTAAAGAGCATCCAAGGAGGTTCCCCACCCAGAAGGAGTCAGGACAACTACCGAAAAGACTGAAGTCAAGGAAGAATGGCCTCTCATGGATCCCAGGGGTGTCCTATGTTGCAGCTATAATCATTAGGTAGAGCAGTTTCCAAGTGAGGGCTGTTTGTGGAGAGGTCTCTGATAGCTTATATAATCACGTCTAACACATCTTTGTCCCCAGTCAATTACTCATTTACTTCTACTCAGCCTCATGTCTATCTCAACCGTTACTGACATGCTGAGCTTCCCATTTGTTCTAGGAGGTTCAACACTTTCCCTGCCCTCTGGCCCCCAGAATCAGTGAGTGATTGAGATCAGTCAGTGGCTGATATGGAGATCCTCTGGGCCAGCTGAACTGATCACCATACCAAAATCAGTCAATAACTTCTAATCTAGAAACGCTTCATGAGTCTAACCTTGGGACACAAACTTCACCAATCAGGCCAGCCTCATTCCCATGGTGCCAGACCATGCCAGCTCCCCCGAGTGGTCATGGGCAGTTGTACAACCACACACCAGCTGACTTGCACAGGTTACCTACCTTGTCTCTCCCAGCAGACTATGAACTCCCTAGGATATGGGCCCCAGATCTTGGTATCCCTAGATCTACATAGACCTGTGTAGTAAATAATTTAACCTTGCCCAAAATGAGGTCTGTCTTTGCCCTTGGCTTTGGGAGGTAATCCCTAAGCTCTTGGAATGTCATGGTTGATGGGAGTGTTTCTGCTTGCCTAGGGACATTGGGCCAGCCAGATAGTAATAATTGGAATTAGCGTGTGGGTTTTGAGCCGCAGCAACAATGTGAGGTAGGGTGGAGGTTTCAGTATCAGCTCAACCTCCCGAGAGGCTGGAGACTGAGATTTGCCACATGGGAAGGAACCATGCCTAAGTGATGGAGTTCCAATAAAAACTCGGAGCACCGAGGCTTGAAGGAGTTTCCTGTTTGGCAGTACTCCATGCATGCTGTCACACATCAACGTCAGGAAAGCAATGTTGCATTGACTCCATGGAGAGAGGACAACTGGAAGCTCCCCATTCAGAACTTTTCTTAGACTCTGCCCTATGACTTCTTCCCTTGGCTGATTAAAGCTATATCCTTTCCCTGAGATAAACTGTAACCATAATAAGCACAACAGCTTTCTATGAGGTCTATGCAAATTATCAAACCTGAATGTGGTCTCGGGTACCTCTGAACTTACAGCTGGTGTCAGAAATGAGGACTGTGCTCCCTCAGCTGTTGCAGAGCCTTTCAGGTGAACAGAGGTGTGAGATATGAAAAGCCTCACTCAATCCAGGGAAGTTGGACAACAGATGCTCTGGGGAATTGAAAATAATGCTGCTGGCATCTACTACCCCACCACTCTTTCCCCAGATTCCTGTCAGAATCTCTCCCATGGAGCATGAGAGGGGAGAGCAGTCACAGAGCCTAGTCAAGGAAAACTCAGAGACCGCAGAAACAGCATTCTTAGAAACTGTGAACCTAACCTTGAGGTTGTAGGCAGCAGAATCTTCCATCTGGTGCCAAGAGTAATCTAATGCTTCCTCCTGTTCAAAGGATAATCATATTAAGAAGTAGAGGCCCAGTGCACAAAATTCGTGCATGAGTTGGGTCCCTAGTGGCTGCTGGCTGCCCACCAGGGCATCCCTTCCCCCAGCTGCCTGCCGCCACCTGCTCACAGGCTCCACCATCGTGACGCAGTCCTGCTCTCATAGGGGCCTATCGGGGCCGGCAGCACCTCCACTGCTGCCTGCTGCTAGTGCTGCATCACCGACACCCGCCATGTTCCGCTGCCCCCTGGTGGTCAGCGCACGTCTAACTCCCAGTAGGTGGAAATCCCGCCCATGGGGGACAATTTGCATATTCGTCTTTTATTATATAGGATAAATATAAAGTCATAATAGCAGCTGTAACAGACTGAGCATTTCCCACGTGCCAGGAATAATTCTAAGTCCTCTGCATTCATTATTTTAATGTTCACAGCTCTGTGAGGTAAGTATATTCTTATTCCTGGTCTACTGATGAGAAAACCGAGCAGCAGAGAGATTAGTAACTTGCCCAAGGTCACATAGCAGGTCTATGCCAGACCTGAGACTCCAGGGCCTTGCTCTTAACATCAGATGTCCAACCACTAGACTCTATGTGCCTAGCATCTTCCTTGATGGGTAAGTCTGAATTGCCTTTGTCAGACTGTGAGCCTCTTGAGAGCAAAAGCTTATGCTCATTCATATAAAGCTTACTTAGAAATTATCTCATGGGCACTGAAGCTCTTCTGTACAGGATATCTGACTGATCCTTCAATAACACTTGAGGTAGTACTTCTCCGTCTTATAGATCGAGGAAACTGAGTCAACTTTGAAAATAGGACTCCCAAATGTTCTAGATCCTCTCAAATCAAATAGCACATGTTTATTTGGCACTTTTGATATATTGGGTTAAACCTCAAAATATTGCTGACATTTATCATTCTTGACCAAAAGAAATATAAGAGTTTAATAAACCATACACTTGTGCTAGTTTTCCTGGCAATTTCATATGGTTCAGCCTAATATAATATGCCAGGCCAAGTATGAATAGTAACAGTTGAGGAACAGGAGAAACATGAAATATTTGACCAATGAGTGACTAACCACTCTCAACTTTATGGACTCCCAATGTTTATGTATCTGCATATTGTCCCTTCAAAAGTGTTGATGGCTCCTGAGGCACCAACGGTCAGTCACTAGAGTTCTCCTTGTGAGCATGGGCCATAACAAGGGAAGGTTAAAATATGACAGTTGCTTAGGTCTCAGAATCCAGGAAAAGTGTATGGTTTATTAAAACTCTTATAACCCCCAGGTCAGGATTCTCAGCTCTGCTTTCAACAACTATGTGACCTTCAGCAAGTGACTTAACCTCTCTGAGCTTCAGATTGAAAAAAAGGGAATACCACTTGGCTTCCAGGGTGGTTGTGAAGACATTGACATTAAGGACAACAAAAAGATTTTGCAAGTTATAAAGTGCTATTCAAATATTCTGTGCTGAGCAATCTCAAGTCATGTCATTGTTCCCAGGTAGTCACAGCCGAGGTTCCATCAGCATTTGTCCACCTGACCCAGTTTCTGATGACAACCTTTCAGGAAAGCCTTCTATGCAAGCAGCACATCATCTGGTCTCCTGTCCAGCATGACTGATGTCCTGCTGTGCACGTGCTGGGCAGAGCTTGGGAGATCCTGGAGGTACTACAGGCAGTGCACCCAGCAGCCAGCACCCAGCCTCCACTTCCTCCGCTCCCACCACTGTGCTGGGAAAAAGGAAGGGGATGAGAACACAGCCACCAGCACCCCTCCCCCGGGCCTCAGTCTTGGGGAGAAGTGAGAGCCAGCCCAGTCTCCAAGAGCCTGGGAACAGCTTGCACTGCAAGAGCAGGCTGGTGCCAGGACGGATCTGAGTCACTCTCTGCAGTAGCGAGAGCACAGCGCCAGCCCATCCACATGGCCTCCTGCCCCCCCAACCCCCCTCGGCTTGCCAGCACCATCTCCTGTGTGGGCACTCCTCTCACACAACTGATACCGCAGCAGTGGAAACAGCTCCCAAGCAGAGAGCCCTGGCTCAGCTGAGCCCTTGGGGACACACAGGGACAAAGACTCCCTTTCCTTGGGTCACCCCTTGTGATGCAGGGGTCCCTGGCTGCTCTCTAGACTTCAAACACCTGTATGCTGCTGCCACCTGGCCATGCATCTCCCTCCTCACTGGCCTTTGGTGGGTCCCACTGTCCACAGGACAGAGGCCATGGTCTGTGCCCGGCATTCACAGCCTCCAAGCTGAGACCTACCTTCCCAGCCATATCTCCCACCACTCCCTTAGCAGCACCCTTTGTGTTAACCAGCTCCCACCCTTCCCCAAACACACTCTCACACACCCTTTGTCTGTTTCATGTAGACAAGTTTGCTCAGGCCTCACTTCCTACCTGTCATGCCC
Source organism: Myotis yumanensis (assembly GCF_028538775.1). Taxonomy (NCBI): domain Eukaryota; kingdom Metazoa; phylum Chordata; class Mammalia; order Chiroptera; family Vespertilionidae; genus Myotis; species Myotis yumanensis. Next base: position 124,221,188 of record NW_027223754.1, on the reverse strand, counting down.
CCATGTTTTTGCTGTCCCCTCAATGTCGTACCCATGTTCGCAGGACCAGCTCAAATGCTATCTTCACCTCCAGCTTCCTCCCCTAACAATTCACTCAGCTGATGTTTATAAAGTACCTACTATGTGCCAGGCTCTGTTCTGGGTGCTGAAACACAGTGGGGATCAAAACCACAGGATCCCTGTTCTGATGGAGCTTACCTTCCAGTGGGAAAAAACAAGTAAGCAAAGAAATAAGATTCTAGTCAGAGAGAAGTACTACACAGAGAATTAGGCGGTCTGTGCCAGAGAGTGAGTGACAGGGGAGGAGACAACACTAGAAAGCCTCTCTGAGGAGGTGACGTTTGAGTTGGGACCCAGATGACAAGGAGCCAGTCGAGCCAAGGCTGAGCAGAGAACATTGGAGTGGAGGGAATACCATGTGCAAAGACCTCAAGACAGAAATGTTGTTGCCACTCTCCTTGGGATCCCGCTCTGCCTTGTCTCCTGTGTAGCATGTGCATCACCTTGAGGTGGCATCATCAGTGACATGTGTAGCACCGGTAATTTCACCACAACACAGTTCTTGTGGGACTCTTGTGTTCCCCAGGTGTGCCGCTCTCCCTCCTGAATAATCAGGGTATTCAAGCTCCTTGAAGGAAGGAACAGTGTCTTATGCATCTGTGCATCCTTAGGACATACCTAAGTACCAAGACCTTCCTGTGCCCACAGCTGATAGTCACTACACGGTGTGCATTCTGTTTGGTTTCACTCTGGCCTTTCAGTCTTCATCCAGGTCACACATTAGCATCACCCCTGAAGATTACAAACAAAATCTCAGGCTCTGCCACAGAACAACAGACTCAGAATCTCAGGGGGTAGGGGGTGGCTGTGAGGCTCCCAATGGCTGGTCAAGAACCTCTGACTAGTTGAAGGTGCACCTTCCAAGAAAGGAGAAGGGGTGATCACTATGCTGTCAGACCTGGTGTGGATCAGGGGGACCACTACCTGGGTGCCCAGTTGCTCCACCTGTAAAATGAAGAACTTCCACAGAAAGCCTCCAGACCAGCCCTTGACTCCGGCCAGCCTGTCTGCTCCTTCAGCTCAGACAACATGTCTCTGGTCCCGACAACAGCCCCGTGGTGCTTGCTCAGCATGCGACGGTGCCTGGTCAGCCACAGGGGCAGGCCCTTCCACCGTGTTCTTGAAGACCCGAGGAAGGAGTCCTGTCCTCCCTCTATCTCCTTAGTTTCAGGCTTGACGTGAAGAACTCCCTGCCCATAAGGCACTGAGTTATGTCATCCTCACACAGACCATTAAGAATAGTGACACACTGTCCCTCCCCACACACTGTTGGGGAGGCTGTAGGTGTAAGCTTGCCTAGAAGCAGAGGGCATGATGAGTCATCTGTCTCCAGGCGGTTTTCAAGGTAAGTACATTCAGCCACTGGGAAGGCTCTGGTGTTTTCTCCTCAGCCACCATGATCCTCAGGATCCTCAGACTGTGGAGAGACCCGTGCTGAGGATCAAGCAAGGAGAGCAGGGCGCCACCACCCTCAGGATGCTTGCAGGCACAGATGGCCCTCGTTGTGGAGGGAGGCACGCCAGCGCACACAGCAACCCTCTCGCTTTCCCAGCCTCCAGGCCTCTGTTCTGGGAACTTGTGTCTGGTGCCCTTTGAATTTCAATTCTCTGCAGAAGGAAGGGACAGCTCCTTCTAGTGGTCACTGCTCAGAATCCAGACACTCAGCCTGGCCAGGCACTCCTTGCAAGGCTTTGAGCATACCACGGGACTCTGCTGAGCCGCAGGTGAGCCATTTCAGAAATGGCTTGAGTAACCTCTGTCTAGCTCCCTTTTGCAGAAAGTCGGGAGTGTAACTGAAGAGTCAGTGTTAGGGATGACCATTTACTATCTACCTATCCAATTATAATGGTTGGTGGGCCAAATAAAATCAGGCTGGATAACTGCTAAATGAGAACAGAATACTTAACCGGCCTCGGGGCTCCCGGCTCCTCTGGGGGTTGCATGGAATAACAGTGAAAAGAGCCCGAGACCTGGGTTCAGATCCAACTCTGCTTCTCTGAGCAGGGCCTTGCAGCGCCAGCCTCTCGTCCATACGACGGTGACGTCAACATCCAGCTCACAGGCATGTCTGGCTGGCAAGGGCGGACCCAACAAGGGACAGTTATTATTCACCTCATTTTCGCCCTGTCACTGACTGTGGCAAATAGAGCTGGAGGTCACCCCGAGGTGTGAAGTATTTCCCAGCTTGCCTGGTAATAAACTGCACCTGGGACCACATATTGACCCGGAGAAACCCAGGGTGCTTCTCACTATTGTATCACTCATCCTCCTTCCCAAGTGCTGAGAAGGCTGAGGACAGGGATTGGACGGCAAGGCGCAGAGAGGTTAGGGGCCTAATTAAGGCTCCAGACATGTTGAAGCAACAATAAGAAAACTCCAGTTTCTTAAATGTGGCCAGTGCTCAAAACAGACAGCACGGCCCAGGCCTGAGCTGAAATGATGGCTGGCAGCCGCTTTCTCCTAGCACTGGATGGAGGGGCTCAGTGCCCTGGGCGCCCCTGAACCCTGAGGGCCCACCCTGAGGGACAACACCCTTGGCTACTAAAGCAAACACTTCTCCATCTCAAGGTCTCCCAGTTTCAATCCATGACCTGCTCTGCGTTTCACAGGGTCCATGGGAGCCGGGGGAGGAGGCTGTGCCTGCCAGCCGCCTACCTTCAAAGCCTCCTCACCTTCGAAGCCTCTTCTGAAGGTCACTTCGTCAGCCTGCAGTGGCTAACTCTTGCCATTGGCTACAGGCTTCCTCCATTTTTTATTTCATTCATTTGCTTTATAAAAATCAACATGGCTTTGTGTGTTTACTCATCCTTTCAGCTCCTCCTCCACATGCTGGGCCCTCAGGGGCTGGGTACAGCTCAGATCCCGGGTGGCCAATACTCAGAGTGGGAGATGGCAGAGAGAGAGAGAGAGAGAGAGAGAGACCACAGAGCGAAGGAGGACCTTGGGCAGACTCACCACTGAAATTAGGGGAGGAGGTTCAAGAGAAAGGGCACCACCTAACTCAATTCAGTTCTGTTTGATAACCCTGGTTTCAGGGCCTATTCTTCCCCACCATGTTCCAGGTCAGCACTGTCTAATAGAAATCTAACAGGAGCCACAAAATAATTTAGAATGCCTTCATAGTCACATTAAAAATTCAAAAGAAATAAGTAAATTCATTTTAATAATATACTTTAGTTAACCCAGGAAATCTAAAATACAATCACTTTGACACATATTCAATATAAAATTATTAGTAAGCTATTTTTTGTACTAAATCTTTGAAATTCATGCATGTTTCACACTTCCTGCACATCTGAATTCAGACAAGCCCATGTCAAGTGCTCAATAGCCACATGTGACTAGTGGCCACCATACTGGGCAGCCCTACGTATTGCTTCTTTATTGGGGATCCCAAATGAGAGAAGTGTGGTCCTGGCCTTTGAGAAAGGACACACAGACAATTCCAACCAAATGCAGTAGGAAGAGTGAGACCGAGGTGCCCATGGGTGCTCTGGGCACATGTGAGGGGCAACTAATGTAGCCCACCCTGGGGGCTCTGGAAAGCTCCCGGATCAAGTACATTTGAAGATCAGAGAGGCTGGGGAAACAACTGTTTGAGATTAGGCCACAGCATGTGGCAGTGGGGAGAAAGGCCAGCTTCTGAGTGGGGGTGGGGGTGGGGGTGAGGCACATGCCAGACTGTAAGGGGTTAAGAATCAGTGAGTGGGGAGAAAGGGGAAGCAGATGGCAATGACTAGACCAAAGGTTACACTTTCAAAGGAAAAAAGATAAGGCAGTAGCTTGAAAGAGCAGTGATCATAGGCATATTGTGATAATTAAGTACTTACCATGTGCCTGGCTAAGAGATTTTGTTTTGAATTTAGGAGGGGGAACTGAGCATGTTTATAGGAAGGGAGAGGGATCCAGCCTTGCAGGGAAACTTGCAAATGCAGGTGAGAGAGAATTGATGAAGAAATGTGCTAGAAGCATCCTAACTGGAGAAGGTCAGGAGTTCCCACAGAGCAGTTGGCCTTTGGCTGTCTGGGCAAGAAGTAGGGATACTTGTTCCTTGAGGCAGGAGAGAAAAGGGAGGTGGGGATGGAGGGTCCCTTTAAAGTGGGAAAGGAGGAGAGCTGCTGCCAGAGTCTGATCACACCCCAAATCTTCCACCACGCTTCAATGACAAGGGAATAAAACCCAAACTCCTTAACACACGTGTACAATTGTCCATGACCTGTCCATCTCCAAACCCTACTTCCCATAAAGCATCCCTCAAGGCTCAGTCTCACGGTCCTTCAACCTCTTCCCTGCCTCTTCCACCTCTGCTTCCCTCTACATTTTTCTTCCCTTAAATCCCACCCCCATCCACTCACCTCTGCACTGTATTACCTATCAAAATCCACACCCACAAAACACCACCTGGTCTAGAAAGTCCACCTTGATCCTTCCTAAGGGAACAATCTCCACTCTCCCTGCTGCCACAGAGCTTGGTTGATGCCTCCACTCCAGCCACTACCACCTTCTGCCTGGAATGGGGGTCATATGGGTCTCTGTCTATTCCACCAGGACATGAGCCACTGGAGGGCCCGACCCACATCTTAGTCTTCGTGTGTCCCTTGAGATTGTTCCTAGGGATTAACTTCAGTTTGATAAATATAACTCCCAGGAAGGCAGAGATCCTGTGTTTTTGATCACTATGGTGCCCTGAGGTAAGCATAATGAATATTTGATTACTATTTCTTAAATGAAGAATGAATGGATGGATGGAAAGATGAGTGGATGAATGGATGGATGCACATCTGTCTATACAAATAGACCAAATATTTTAATCCTCAAAAATTGGAATCCCACCCTGGCCACATAGCTCAGTTTGTTAGAATGTCATTCTGATGCACCAAGGTTTTGGGTTTGATGCCTGATCAGGGCACATACAAGAGTCAACCAGATGCCCTGACCGGTTTGGCTCAGTGGATAGAGCGTCGGCCTGCTGACTCAAGGGTCCCAGGTTCGATTCCGGTCAAGGGCATGTACCTTGGTTGCGGGCACATACCCAGTGGGGAGTGTGCAGGAGGCAGCTGATCGATGTTTCTCTCTCATCGATGTTTCTAGCTCTCTATCCCTGTCCCTTCCTCTCTGTAAAAAATCAATAAAATATATTTAAAAAAAAAAAAGAGTCAACCAGTAAATATATGAGTGGGTAGAGCAATGGGTTGATGTTGTGCTCTCTCTCTCTCTCTCTCTCTCTCACTCTTACTCTCCCTCCATCTCTCTCTAAAATCAATTTAAAAAATTGTGATACCATGGTGAAATATTTTGTATTCTTCTTCAGCACATAGTATGGGACCCTATCCATTTGGAGCATTTAAGTGCAGTAATGCTATTGACTAAGTGATTGATGGTAGTAATAACTTGGACTAGTATGTTATCTTTCTTTCAAGAAGAGGCCCAAACACTTTAGAACAGAGGTTGCAAATTGGTGACTTGAAAAAAATTTTAATTTGAGTCTTTATGCAGGCACTGCATCTTCTAGTTCTTTTCACTCCTTATTGGCCTACACCAGGCCAACTTCTCCCAAAGACATTACCCACCGGATCCCTGAGGTATATGATTATTTAGAAACCATGTCTCCTCTTTACAGATGGGGAAGCAGAAAGATAGTGGGCTTAAGTGATTTGTTCCAACCTAACACTCTTCCAAGAAGCCCTTGACAGTGTAGCCCACATCTAAACTTCCTTTTCTTTATCACTGAAAATCACTCTGTGGGATTCAGCTATAAACCAATAGTTTCCAAAGCTTGAAACAAGCTTGGCTTTCCTAGACCTGCTTCCCTTCACACAGCTTAGGACGCACATAGATTCTTGATACCTGGTGAACCACAGTAACGTCAATGGCAACCTTTCCCAAAGGGGAAGAGTCTTTGCAGAATGGCACTGTCCCTGAATGGGCACCTCCTATCTGCTTTGGCCTATTCACGGAGGATAAGGAGATGATTCAACATGTCCATATACCAAAGTAAGCCATTTTTGAGAGATGTGAGTAGCTTTTAATTTTGCCTTCAGAGCAGCCCATTACTTCAGTAATAAACATCTGACCCTGCTTAACCAAATTAAGTACTTAGCCACCCTGCGTTCCCAGGCAGCATCTGCCCTGGATTGCAGACAGGGCACAAGGAAGAAGAAGCAGGGTTTATTCTGTAAAGTTGGAATTATGACCATCTGGAATTAAGTCATCTTTTCCAAGAAGGCTTGGAAAAAGGAAATGGGGGACAACCTTTGTGGAGGTGACTCAGGTTGAAAAGTTATCTGACGTTGATTTAATATACAAATGCATTCACAATTTTTCTTTTTAAGAACCAAGTGAAAGGAAATGCATGCATCCAAGAAGTAATTAATATTGAACTGAGTCAAGTATTGACCAAGGGAAGGTAATAGAACCCCCAAAATATCTTTAGAACCAGAATACTGGCCGAAGACTCATAGATTCCTAATATTGTTTATTTGCATTTAAATGCGAATGGAAATAACACCAATTAGAGTTCCAAAAAATGAGCCCATAATTGACCTGCTCCTTCTTTTATTAGCCCTCTATTAAAGGAACTCAAAATATTTCACATTTTTATCTTTGGATTCCAACAACTAACTCAATGCTAAGAACATAGTAGGTGCTCAATAAATGTTGAATGAATGAATGAATGAATGAATGAATAAGCAAATGGGTGAACACCTATAAGAATGTATAATGTGGGTCCTAGTGGTCCCGCCCACACTCACTAATACTTATTTAACTTTTGGTCAAGACATTCAATGCCTCTGAGACCCAGTTTCCTCATCTGCAAAATGGAGATGATTACAGAGACCTCCCAGGACTGTTGTGAGAATTAAATGGCATGGGAAAATACTTTGTAAACTTGGAAAGCACTAAAAAAAAGTCCTTTCTAAATTGGTATTGCATCTATATAATGAAGGAACACACTTTATTGGGGAACCAGATAGACACCTTCAAGCCATCTTTGTCCTATTTGCCCCATCTGGGAACTGTCCCACCAAATTCATTACTGCAAGGAAATGTGCCCTCACCACTAATTCCTATGCAGGAGAGCAGTAACAGAATTCCCGGCGACGAGCAATAACCCTGGCCATTCTTGCCACACACAGCCCAGGAGTTTCCTCGTCTGCTACTTGCAAGCAGGAAGCTTCATTACCCCGATCCAGGGTTTCCTGAGCCCTAGAATTAGCATGTCAGCTGGAGATGCAGACTTTGTTCACATGGCAAAGCTGCTGACTTATCAACAACTTTCACACACACACGCACCAAAGCAGGCACGGCTGACACTTGCCTGCTCCCGACAAGCTAACTGGGCCATGTGGTGACAATATTAATTAAGCAATTTGCTGCTGAAGGAGGAATCTGTAAAACTCGCCACCAGCTTTCCCATGATACTCTTCATACAACAAGCAGCCAACGTGGCCTGACAGGTCACAATGGCATGGCGGTAGTTTTCTCCAGGTTGGCAGTTCCAGAAGAAATACTGGAGCTGCAGGAGACGGCCTCTAGACCCTTCCTTTCAAGGCACCCATTACCCGAGGTTGAACACAAACCTCTAAGCTCGACATTTAGGGCTCTCCAGCAGTTTTACTGGGGAAGTGAGTGAGCCCCTTGGCATTAGGCTGGGCATTCACATGAACTGGGTTCAAACTGCATGCCTGCCCTGTGCTAGCTGTGTGATCTGGAACTATTTAGTTTACTCTTCTGAACATTTTCCCATACAGTGAGATTATTACCTTTTCTGTAGTACTGTGGTGAAAATTAAATAAAATTTTATATATATATATATCTTGTCTACATTAGCTGTTTTCCCTCTCCCTACCCTCCTAAGTGCTATTCATGCCAGTTCTCACTATTGTTAGAAGAGTTACTTTCTCACACACATACTTCACTCCACCATATACTATCATCTGGAACACACCTTTTCCCACTCGTTCAAATTAGACTCATTCCATAAGCCTTAGCTCATTACCTTCTGACTCTGCAAAGTATTCTAAGACTTTCCAGCTGAATGTGAGCACCCCCTTTTTTTGCTGAAATGCCACAGCAATATTGTCAGTGACCTTTCCAATGTGTGTGACAAAATTCTTGAGGGTGGCAGCTGGTTTTTATGCATCTTGAATTCCATTTTGGAGTGAGTTGCATAGCTTATTATTATGTGGAAGCTGAGACCATGTCACACACCATTCTTTATAGAACTTATACTCTGGGCAACCAAGTCTCAGTTTTGCAACAGTGGACTTGCAGGAAAGCCTTCTGCCCACTGTCTTTTAGAAGCAGGTAAGAACCAATCTCCTCTGTGCGAGGTAGGAATAGAAAAGTCACTTTTTCAAAATCTCTTAGGACCAGTCCACTCTGCAGTGAACAACATACTCACTTATCCAAAAAGAATTTATTGCACCCTGCTATGTGGCAGAAGCCATGCCTTCCTCTGCAGTCATTAAAATCACTGCTCAGATTTCAAGCCTTCTCTCCACCAGAATCTGAGAGAGCTAATCCAAAGCCCAGCCTCCTGGCCTCAGCTCCAGAACTGAATCAATCATGAGGGCTGGTGCCTGTAATCTATGTTTTAACCAGCCCCTTCCATGAGTCTCAAGCACATTAAAATTCAAGAACTAAGGCTCTAGATCAGAGAGTTTACAGTGGCCACACACTCTAAAAATGCATCTGAGGAGGCCACTCACCCATTGTCTGAAGAAGAGAAAGAAAATGAGTAAGAGTTTGTGAAGTGGATGGAGCTGGAGAGCATTATGCTAAGTGAAATAAGTCAGTCAAAGAAAGATAAATATCACATGATCTCACTCATTTGTGGACTATAATGAACAACATAAACTGATGAACAAAAACAGATCCAGAGACAGAGAAGCATCGATCAGATGCTCAAACCTGAGAGGAAAGGTAGGAGAGTGTTGGGGTATGGGGGAGAGATCAACCAAAGGACTTGTATGCATACATATAAGCATAACCAATGGACACAGACACCAGGGCCGGGGTGAGGGCATGAGCGGGGGTGGGGGGGAGTCAATGGGAGGATAAGGACACATATGTAATATCTTAATCAATAAAGAAAGGGGGAAAAAGAGTTTTTGAAGTGACTTCTATGAGGATGAGTGGAAAGAATTGAGATTATTAGAGAAAGAATGGCTATGGAGGTTCCTATTGAACATCTTCACAGCCCCAGCAGTTTCAGATGGAATTTGATAGCCACCATTCTCATCTCTGATGAGAACCCTGCAGGAAATAATGGTTGTAACATGTAGCACAAAAGGACTGGGTTGATATTCCTGGGTCATTAAATGGAAGAGTCAGTTACAGAAAACTGGACGCACTGTTTCCCATTCACAGGCTTCCATCTGAAGGTCACTGAAGGTCAAACCACATATAGACAAGGTGATAGGCTTTTGTAGGTTCCTTTCTCCTCTGAGATACGGCAAATAAAAGGGGTCCAGTGTAAAGAACAGTTGATTATTTCAGAGAAATGGCTCTAAAGAAGTTGAATGTGGAAGTTGAATGGTATCCTGATGGTAGGAGCAGTGGACTAGGAACCTGGCCATTCGTGATCTTGAGCAGGCACATGTTTCTGCAACACCAGGCAGCATGGGGTCCTAGAAAGGACACTGGACATGAAATCAAAGGGTATAAGAAAGTAAATCAGAGGGAATTGGGTAGACAATGACTAGCTGGAGAGGGAGTGGCTAATGACAGCGAGGTGGTAGAAATGTGTCCTCAGGAGACCATGGCAGCAGTGTCACAGGTCAAAAGGGCCAATAACAGTGCCTTGTAACTCTGTTCAGCCCAGGACAGGCTCAAGCCTTTAGTGAGGAGAGGACACACACCTTGTTTTGTCCCATATTGATTCTAGATAGCATATATCTCATTGCAGAAATCAATACCTTCTTGATTCATTAGAGTTCCTCTCAGATTGCAGTTGAGAGAGTGGCCAAGTCCTCTGCCTCTCCTGACCAGGGGCAAATCCATAGCCCTCCCCTCAATGGCCTGGCACTGTGAAGGAGCCCATGGATGGGGCCACATGGAGCTGAAAGTGCAAGTGTCCCTTTCCTGGAGATCTGGGTCCTGTTTCTCATTTTGAGAGTCACCTCTGACTTGTGGCCAGAAGCCTTGATTTTCCAAGCTCTAAAATGGAACTAACTTCTTATGTCTAAACCTCAAAGTAAAATGTTTTGAAGCTCTTATTATATTTTATTATGATGATGAATATTATCATTATTAATGACATTTATGCCTTTACTGTGTACCAGGCAGGATAGTTTTATTCACATTATTATTTTTTTTAAATATATTTTATTGATTTCTTACAGAGAGGAAGAGAGAGGAATAGAGAGTTAGAAACATCGATGAGAGAGAAACATCGATCAGCTCTCTCCTGCACACCCCCTACTGGGTATGTGCCTGCAACCAAGGTACATGCCTTTGACCGGAATCGAACCTGGGACCCTTGAGTCCTCAGGCTGATGCTCTGTCCATTGAGCCAAACTGGGTAGGGCTAGTCACATTATTTTATTTCATCTTTACAACACTTTGGGCAGGGACTCTTACAATTCCTGACTATACTAGTAGATGAATAACTGAGGCTCAGAGAGACTAAGTAGCTGGTAGAGTCTTAATCAAAAGAGCCAGGACTCAGACTCCAGATCTTTCACTACCAGGCATATATTATCTCTTTTGCCAAAGTGTTATAAACCAAGCTTATTTTTGCATTATGAAGAATGAGCTTTTTCTCTCAAAAGAAATGACTAACAATATATATTTACACTTTAGCTTTTCCTTAGGCAGTGAGGAGATGGTAGGGTACTGGGGAAGGTGCCCCCTGCAGTGGTCTGGCATGGGGTGGAGAAGGGTACACACTGTCTACTGGCCACCCCACTTTCCTGATGGATACTTTACAACAGAGGTTCTGAGGAAGTTCACTTATGTAGTTGAGGAAGTAAATAAATTGATCACATTTTTGGTTGCTTTATTCTAGACCGGTGGTTCTCAACCTTCTGGCCCTTTAAATACAGTTCCTCATGTTGTGACCCAACCATAAAATTATTTTCGTTGCTACTTCATAACTGTAATGTTGCTACTGTTATGAATCGTAATGTAAATATCTGATATGCAGGATGGTCTTAGGCGACCCCTGTGAAAGGGTCGTTCGACCGCCAAAGGGGTCGCGACCCACAGGTTGAGAACTGCTGTTCTAGACTAAAGGGCCGGTGCACAAATTCATGCACCAGTGGGGTCCCTCAGTGTAGCCTGCAGGATTGGGCTGAAACTGGCTCTCCGACATCCCCCGAGGGGCCCAGAATTGTGAGAGGGTGCAGGCCAGGCCGAGGGACCCCACTGGTGCATGATTGGGGCCAGAGAGCGATACAGGAGGTTGGCCAGCCAGGGAGGGACCATGAGAGGGCTCCAGGGCATGTCCAACCCATCTAGTTCAGTCACGATCGGCAGAACCCCAGTAGCAGGTTAATCTACTTGTCAGGGCTTCTGTCCCCCGGTGGTCAGTGCATGTCATAGCAACTGGTTGACTGGTCTACTGTCTGTCCCCTGGTGGTCAGTGCACGTCATAGTGAGCAATCAAGCAGCCTTAGCATATCATTAGCATATCACACATTGATTGGTTGAATGGACGACTGGATGACCGGACACTTAGCATATGAGGCTTTCATTATATAGGATTATTTTATTTTATACTATACTAGCGGCCTGGTGCACGAAATTCATGCTGGGGGGGGGGGGGTGTCCCTCAGCCCGGCCTGCACCCTCTCCAATCTGGGACCCCTTCAGGGGATGTTCAACTGCCAGTTTAGGCCTGATCCCACCCTTGCAATCAGGGACCGCTGGCTCCTAACTGCTCACCTGCCTGATCGCCCCTAACCACTCTGCCTGCCTGCCTGCTCACTCCCAACTGCCCCCCCTTGCCAGCCTGATCGCCCCCAACTGCCCCCCTTGCCAGCCTGATCGCCCCCAACTGCCTCCCCCACCAGCCTGCTTGCCCCCAACTGCCCCTCACTGCTGGCCTGCTTGTCCCCAACTGCAACCCCCCCCTGCCAGCTTGATCACCCTGAACTGCCCTCCCCTCCTGGCCTGAACCGCCTCTGCCTTGGCCCCGCCACCATGGCTTTGTCCGGAAGGATGTCTGGAAGGTCTCCTGGAAGGTCTCCCGGTCTAATTAGCATATTACCCTTTTATTAGTATAGATCCCTAAAAAATGAAAGTTTTATGGTGGTTCAATTCAATTTGACAAAACAAACAGCAGCTTATCATACCTGTGAATGCTTAGCTGCCTTTCTAAGGGTTTGTTATCATTAATAAGCTTATCCATGCAACTTTGTTAGTGGTCAGGTAAACAAAGTCTGAAGAGACAGTACATCCTGTTCATCCCACCCAGAGAGTCTGCTGCAGCCCAGAAGAAAACTTGAATCGCTGCTGCAGTTCTGGAGTTCCTGCAGATTCTGCCACCCACTTCTGCTCAGAAGCCTGAATTTCCTGAGGTTCCTGAAGGTATCAATAGAAACCTAAAAGGAAGGTGGAGGAGTCAACACCAGTCACAATGGTCAGAGAGCTGGGGAGGGACACGCTGGGTGAAGGTCTGTGGAAAGGACCAGCCCCTGAGTTCTGCAGTTAAGGGGAGAGACTGGAGGGCAGACTTATGGCTGCAGACCAGCCTTGCTGCAGCAGGAGGCTGCGGCATCGCGCAAGGGCCTCAGGGCTGCAGCTGCCCGGCTCCTCCTCAGAGACCAGCTCAGAGGTGAAGTCATCGCATCTTTGAAGCACCTGTGATGGGTTTGCATCATGCTCCAGTGAAGGCACATGGCTGATTTGGTGCCTGGTGTCCATATTTTCTTTAGACTGTAACCAGCTCCTTTTGCCTGGAAATGATCAAGTGTAGAGTGACCTAACATTGAATCTCTCCATCCTCACAGTTACCATCTTAGTTCGGGCCTCACTTGTGGTCCCATAACTGGTGGTTGTCCTATCTCCTTTCTGGCTCCTTCCCAAATTTGCTCTCCTCAGTAAACTAGAGCGATCAGTCTCCCAGGCACGTCTGACCACATCGCCTGCTTTCTTCAAATCAGTCAGACTTCCCATTGCCCGCAGGACCTGGTCGCAGCTGTCTCTCTTGTCACTCACAGCCCTTCAAGACGTGCCTGTCTCTCTAGCCTCATCTGGTCCCACTCCTTTACTCAACAATCTCATCCAAAAATAGCGACCTGCACGTGACTCTCAGAACAAACAGGCAGGCTCACCCTTCTCCCCTCCAACAGGCTAATGTCCACCCATTTTCTCATCCCCAAGCTTTTCTGGAAGCCTTCCTTAACCTCACAGGCCAGGTTACTGTCCCTCCCACATGCCACGGCATTCTGCGCTCACCACGTTGCAGTATCTACCACACTGCAGTAATTACAGAAACTGGATTCCACTCTTCTGTTTCCCCTACTGCGCTGACTCTAGGGCACATCTGCAACCCTACATCCCCACGAACTAGCAGGGAGCTGGCTCACAGCAAGTGCCCAAGAAATGCAAGTGGGTCACACAGGGCCAGCACGAAGAGCTACACCTGAGCCCACCTCACCGATCCTCGTGACCGCACTGTGCCCGTAGTGGCCTCTGCTCCCCAAGGAGTGGCCGTAGATGGGGAGCAGGGGCGGAGCGTAAAGGCTTCCAGTCAAGCGCCTCCATCCAAATTCCACTCTGCTCCTTCAGGCTGTGAGATCCTGGGGAAGTCACTTAACCCGCCCCCCGCCCCCCCCCTCCCGCCCCCCGCCGAACACCTTATTAATCTGTTTGAATGGTAAAATGCACACCTCATAGGACTGTGATGAGGCTTAGAAGAGAAAAGCTATGATAAGTACATGAGCCAAAAGGCAACAGAGCGGAGAGGTTAAGAGCACAGAGACCCACGTGGGCATTGGGGCTTCTCTCATCTGTAAAAAGGGGCCCGTAGCAATGCTCAGTGCTAAACTGCCTCTCTGAACCTCAGGTCAGGAGCTGCCTCCTGCCTGGGCACCACAGGGAGGAATGGCTGCACTGATGAGTGCGCCCGGGAGCAGGACCTGTCAGGTGGATTCTGCCCTTTCTGGGTTTTCTCTTTCAGACTTGCCCATCTACTGAGCTCCTACCCTATGCTAGGCCCTGTGCTAGGCATGGGAAAGCAGCAGTAGATAAAACACAAGCATTTACAAATGCATAATATAATGTCAGGCAGTGATAAGTGAATTTTAAAAAGATGAAGGAGAAGAGAGTAACAGAGAGGGTAGCTATTTTAGAAAGAGTAGTCAGGGGAGGCCTCTCTGAGTGAGTAACAGCTGAGCAGTGACCTGAATAAAATGATGATGGAAGATCAGGGAGGAGAGTGTAATAAGAGGAAATAGGATGTGCAAAGGTCCTGAGGCAGGAGTGAGCTTAGAGAGCTCAAGTAGAAGGGCAGAGTGACTGAAGCAGTGTGAGCAGGGGTGGTGGGAGGAGGTTAGATCAGGGAAGTAGGCCGTTAGGAAGAGCCTCAGAGGCAAAAGGTAGAGCTTAGATTTTGCTTCTAGTTGGAAACTATGAGTTAGGACCAGAAGAGTAACACAATCTGATTTATCGTCTTAAACTGTCACTCTGGCTGCTGTGTTGTGGGAGGCCAGGCAAAGAGAGCAGCTGGGAAGATATCTAGGTTGACCACACAAGCAAAAAAAATGAGGGTGGCTTGGATCAGATGAAGGTGATGGTGGAGCTGAGGTAAGGTTGGAGGTGAGAAATATTTTCCTGGGGTACATTCACCATAGCGTCTATAGAATAGGATGTAAGGTGAGATGGGAAAAGAGGAGTCTGGGAGAATCTAAGGCTTCTGGCCTGAGTGACTGAGGGCTCAGTGTGCTACTGGCTGAGGTGGGAATGCTGAGAAGGAGCAGGTGCTGACATGGACGTGTTGATATGTGATGAGAGAACACCTGCCTCTCTTCCTCTGCCACGTGCTGAGATACTTGACCCTGCAGCCAGGCTGGGTGTGTACAGCTCTGCCTGTGACCACACCAGTAAGTTTAATTCAGGGTGAAAATATCAGGAGCTCCATCCTGACCCCAAGTCCAGGCTTATCCTCCCATTCTGCTTTATCACTAAAAATGCTGATCATGTGACCCTTGTCTTTCCAACTGTGAAGTCCTAGTTCTCAGTTGGTCTAAACTAGGAGAGACCGATCACTTATAAGTTCCCTGAGTTCACAACACTAGAATAAGAGGAAGCACCTTGAGAAATCTCTGTTGGGTAAATACGGATCACTTTCAATGTATAGGACCCCAGGAGAAGTGATATAGTAAGATGCTCAGGTTTTTAATCTGTGCCTGACTTAACCAATAAGGACCTTGTGAAAATGTCTGCACACCAAGAACTTCTGCAAACCGAATCCACGATCCGCTCCTTCCAGCTCTGGAATTATCTCTGCTTCTTCCAGACCGGCAGGGAACTTGCGGTGAGAGGGAAGTCTTTGTGAGAAGGCACCCGCAGAGCCCAAGGCCACTGTGAAGCCTTCTTATCAGCACTGTCCAGGCTTGGTCCCCCTAACCCAGTGGTTCTCAACCTTCCTAATGCCGCGACCCTTTAATACAGTTCCTCATGTTGTGGTGACCCCCAATTTCATTGTTACAAATTGAACATAATTAAAGCATAGTGATTAATCACAAAAACAATATGTAATTATATATGTGTTTTCCGATGGTCTTAGGCGACCCCTGTGAAAGGGTCATTCGACCTCCAAAGGGGTCACGACCCACAGGTTGAGAACCGCTGTCCTAACCTGACCCACTGACAATCCAGTGCCTGAGAAGGACATCGGCGACATGGACAGATCCGATCACAAGCAGGGACCTGTCTAATGAAAAGACCAGAAAAGTGTAGCACGGGTAACAGTTACCACTCCCTGGCCAGGCACGGTGCCCAGTGCTGCACACCCACCTTCGCAGTCTGCCTGCTGCCTACGATTAGGGATTCTTATCTCACCACACAGATAAGGAAGTTAGAGCAACCTGCCCAAGTCCCAGTGTTAGTAAGGGCCAGTGTCTCGAGGTGAACCCAAGCAGTCCAGTTCCAGAGTCCAGGTCTTTAGCTGTTCTCCCTGCCGTCACTCTCTTCCCAGAAGCCTCTGCTGTGATGCTCCAGCAGTCACTCTTAGCAAAATGTCTCTGCTTCCTCCGCACCGATCCACGCCCACCCCACCGACTGTCAGTCTCTATTTTGCATGGAGACAGGTGGGTCTTGACAAATGAAAAGTGATTGTGCAATTAGACAGTGTCAGTAGCGATTGCCTGCCGTGGGGAGCCGAGCGTGTGGCTTAGCGCCCGCTCTAAGTGTGACAGCGCCTACTGTGACTCACAGGCCTACCAAGAGGCTGCCTGTCAGGATCCCAGCCTGCAAGTGCTTCTGGCTCCATAGAGACGGCCCAACTGGAGCCCGGCCCAGCAATCAGGCACATTAGCCCTGGCCCTCCAGCCCTGAACTAAAAGGATCAGGCCCTGCATACATAAGGATTCCAGCGCAAACTGAAAATATGCACGTCAGGCAATGGTTGTTTGGGAAGGAAGCAAAGCAGGGAGACTTAAGTAGCAGATATTGCCAATTGCATTTCTTTTCGGCTTCAGGACGTAGTATATGCTTTTAAAAGATGTTTCCTTTTTAGGGGAGAGTAGCTTTGCTTTTCAAATTATGCCTCAAAAATACAATTCCGACTAAGCCTTTCCTCTGTTTAAAATATTTTAGGGGCCCCCACCGCCCATGGGGAGACTGTCAGCATCTGGACCCTGTTTAGCTCCTAGCACCCCGAAACCCCTGCTCTCACACACCCACCTACACACCCTGCTCCCCAGTTATACCTGATGAAATGGGCTACAGGAGCTGTATTTTTGGTTTTCCCAAATGCTTTACCGTTCCCTTTTCTTCAGGTAATAAAAGCCCATTTCCTGTGGGGACCTTCTCTATGCGGTCCAGGTATCTGCCTCTGGGCCTGCAACCTGCCCAAGGATAGGCCTGACCCCGACCCTGCGGAGGTTTCTCCTTGTCATCCCTGGGAGGGCTAACGCCTCATAATACTGGTTATACGAAGGCTGGGAGGAAAGCATGTCTTTCTCTAGATTCACAACTTAAACAAAACACGTGAGCCTAGTGCTACAGAAACCACCTGCCTTCCTCCTCCCCCTGCCCACCTTCCACAGTGGAGAAAGCCTGCCTGAAGCCAAGCTGACCTGGAGGACAGCAGAGCAGGCAGCAGGACAGGTGCGGTGAGTGCATTTCAGTGCCTGAGCCTGTCCTGCCCGCAGCCCCTGGACATTTTAGTGAAGTTTGGTTTCTACCATTTGCCATCAAAAAAGAACTTGGGGTTGTCACTGTGCCTCGTCATTGCCCCTCGCAGTGGGGCCTCTGTGTGTGCTGCTCCTCCTGCCTCTGGTTTGGCACCAACCTTGTGAGCGGATCTAGTCAAGACACAGCCCAGTGTCCCTGCTCCTGAGAAGCCTGCCCACCTCTCTCCCGGCGCTGCAGGCCTCCCGTGCGCGGTCATTCCTGCGAAGCGCAGGTGCCTCCCCACTAGACTCGGGGCTCCCTGAGAACACAGGGTTCTCTTCCTCATGTCCACTGTCCTGAAAGATGAGGGAGAGGAAGAGTTCCTGAAACCCAGAGGCACAGCTGTGTGGAGAGGGCCCCCTGATGGGAGCTACAACCTCAGGGGAGGAATAGGCCAACCAACAAGACCCAGCAGGGGACAAGAACCCTGCCCTGCTCTCCTGCTGCCCTCGGTTGGGGCAGAGTGGGTGGCCCAGGCAGTGCATTCCTTACCACCTCGAGGTGGCACGCAGGTGAGAAGCACAAAGAGTGAACCTAGAGGAGGAATACCCAGCCACTCGAGATTCTCCCCAGCAAAGACAGGAGCGTACACGGGAGAGACCACTGGGTACCCTCACCCTGATGGCTGCCACACAAAGCATCCCTGTTGTTAGTCTCCTCAGCCTCATTTGAGTGTGCTGTTTGTTTCCTACCTACATTGACTGATACATCTAGACGCCCCCACCAGCTCTGGCTCCTCACTGGGAGAGACAGTGACTGCAGCGCTCGAGGCAGGGGACAGGACGCAGTGCACCGAGTGCTGGCTGAGCAAGAAGCCTCAACAGCCTGCCCCTCACCACAGAGCAGGAGAGCTAAGGAGAGATGCCCAGCCCCCTGTTGCCCACCTACCCAGAGCCTCTCCTCCACCCTCCCTCCATCCAACCACATGGGCCCTCGCCAAGAGAGCCCTTCCTCTAGGCCGAGGGAAGGTGTTTCATAAGCTAACTCCGGTTGCTCCTAAACACGGGGCTTATTTGCGTGTTTCCTGGAGGGAGGAAGAAAATCTGGACAAAGCAAGCAAACCCACTCCCTGCAAGGGGAGCAGCAGTGCCAAACCAGCTGGCAGCACGGAGCCCAGGGACACTGTTAGCTCAACTCCAGAATCACAGATACAGGCGCCAAGTAGCCCGCCACCAGGGCCTGCCGAGGTCCTGCTCAGGGAGGCCTGCTCCTGTGCCACCCTCCGCCCCCAAATCCCTGTCCCTCTGCAGCATGACACCTGGGCTCAGAACCCGAGGCTGGGCTCCTGTCCCAGCTCTGCCCCCAGCTCTCCCCCAGCTCTGCCCCCAGCTCTGTGACCTTAAGCAAACCACTTTCCCTTTCTAGGCTACGGCTATCTCCTTCGTCAAATGGCGGGGTTGGAATCCTGGCCTCCACAGGGACTCTATCTCTATCCCTGTGGGATTGTGTGGCGTCCTAGCCTTTGGGGTGGGGCAGCTTTTCACAGTGCAGCTTGCAGCAGCATAGCAGTGTTCAGCATTCCTGACTGCAAATGTCATGGTGACGACCCACCCCTTCCACTCCTCCACAGGCACCCGGAGGGCCGTCCTGCCCGGGGAGACTGGGCAGAAAGGGTTGAGACTCTTCTCTACAACCCCCTGGCCCTCCTTCAAGAACGACGTCTTCATGTATCTCCGGGAAAAGGCCAGTAATTCAGTCCTGTGCAGGCAGATTATCGTGGGAAGCTAGAGGAGAGGGGAATGGATCTGCAGCGTGGATTCAACCCCTGGGGGAAAGAAGAGTGGATTCCCCAGCCTCTGACAGCATTGCCAACACTAGCCAACAGCTATGGCTCCGTCTCCGGAGGGTGTGGACGTAGGACATTTCTCACCAACTATAAAAACACGAGGCAAAGACCTAAAAGACTAAAACAAAAAGACGCTTCCTTCCTCTAGGACTCCATGCTTTTCAGAATGACTTCATGTGCATTTTCAAAATGGAGCCTTGCTGCGAAGTAGAATGGGCCAGTCTTATAGTCGCCCTGGGTCAGAGGGAGGAGAGCGGCAGGGGGCGTGCAGAGGAGGCAGGGTGGGGGGAGCGTGGGGGGGTGGATGTGGGGTCAGGGGGAAGGACAGGGGGACCGGGGGAGGCCCTCCAACTGAAACTGAGGTGGAATAAAAGCCCCTTCATCTCTGGCCTCCACGGCATACTCGATGATACAGGGAGAAGACTGAGCTGCAGAAGTCTAACCCGGTGTCGTGCCCTAGTTAAAAAGGCCAGTGGATCCAAAAAGTGAGACTTGAAGGGAAGTGGGTGGGTGAGCCTGTGAGTGGGCATGGAGACAGCAGACCATGAGCTGTGTGCAGATGCTCCTGGGGTGCTGGGGGGTGCCGAGTGATGTCAGACCTGCACGAGACGACTGAAAAGGAAGGAGGACAGCACCTGGATTGCAGCGAGTCACCCCCAATGTGTCCAGGTGGGAAGGGAAGGTACCGCTGAGAGGGCCTGGCCAGGGGGATTCCCCTCTAGGGCCATTAGTAAGGAATGAATTCTTAGAAGGAGCTCTGAAGGTCACTGCCCCCCCGCCCCACCCCCTTGCAGGCCTCGGCAGTTATAGCCCCCTCTGAAAGTCTGGGGCTGGGGCCCCGAGCCTCCCTTACACTCAGCGGTTAGCCCTGAGGTTAATGACGGACTGCTCTAGCCTCAGTCTTCCTACTGACAAAACTGCTACAATCTGACATGGCAAAATAATTCAAAGAAGGAAGACGGATTTCCATGGAGATTCATGAGCTAGTGCTTAAGCCACGACTAGCGTGCATCATTTCAGTCATCAAAAATTCATGACGTGCCCGTCTGCAAAGGCACTACACTAATTCCCCTAAAAGGGGATGTTGACATGGCGTCCCTATTCCCTGCCAAGTTTTTATGAATTGCTTATTAGGTGAGAAGCGTCTACTTCCTTGTGTTTAAAGAGAAGAGTGAGAAAATATAGGAATCCTAGCCGCTCTCTTTCTCCATAAGGCAAAATTTCAAATAGTAACGAGATCCACAGCAGATGGATTGGTTTCAGCACTCCTGAGGGGGAGGACGGAGCCAGTCTGTCTCTGTCTCTCTCTAAATCCAGAGAACGACAGTGAGCCAGCGGGAGTGTGCGCGTCCGTGTGTGTGTGTGTGTGTGTGTGTGTGTGTGTGTGTGTGTTTGGGGTAGAGGGAGGTGGGGCAGAGGAGGAGAGAGGAATAAAAACTATGAAAGTGAAGAAAAGAAGCAGCAACAACTCAGGAGAGAGTATAAGGATCCTGAGGACAAGGAGGCCAACATGGGAGATGTCAGACATGGGAGGGTGGGTGGAGAGTGGAAAGGGGGAAAAGAAAACCAGCAAAGGGACCGAAAAACAAATAAAAAGAGATGTTGTTAATTCAGGAATGCGCTGACTGGGAAGCCATCACTGGCCACTTCATTGGTCATCTGTACTGAGAGCTTCCCGAAAGCAGACTGTCAGTACCACCGGCTCTGTCAAGGGTGCTGGGCTGGACGCAGAACTGGACCCACTTCTGTCCCTGCCACCAACCAGCAGGTGGCCCTGTTGAGCACCTCTCATCCTAAGACTGTGTTTCCCTCTGTGAAGTAAGGGAGTTGGAAGTAGAGGGTTCTTTCCAGTTCTCACTGTCTAGGGCAGTGATGGCGAACCTTTTGAGCTCGGCGTGTCAGCATTTTGAAAAACCCTAACTTAACTCTGGTGCCGTGTCACATATAGAAATTTTTTGATATTTGTAACCATAGTAAAACAAAGACATATTTTTGATATTTATTTTATATATTTAAATGCCATTTAACAAAGAAAAATCAACCCAAAAAAATGAGTTCGTGTGTCAACTCTGACACGCATGCATAGGTTCGCCATCACTGGTCTAGGAGACCATGAACAAGCAAGGGGACCAGACACCTCAGCATTTAAAGAAACCCGGGTCACTTCACAAAACCCACCCTGACTAGCACAAGAAGCAGATCTTCTTCTCCAAGATATCCTGGGGGTTTGTAAGGACAGAAAACTCACGTGTTTGCTCTGAGCTGGGCGATGTGTTCAGATCCGGATAGGGATTGCAGCAGGTGACTCTGGGGGCTCCTCGGAGCCACTGCTCTGTGGCTCTGTGACCACACCTGCCTGACTGTCCTGGGCCAGGGCTGAGCTGGTCCCGCACGGCTGGGCTCCCACCTCAGGGCGGAGTCCTGAAGACGGGCTTTGGGGAGACCACATGGCAGAGCTCCTGCTCTGCGTCCCCTGCTGTGCTGGCACCTGCTCTCCTCCCTGAGCTCTTCCTGGCAGCTGACCCTCCTCCCACCCAGCCCTCCTGCCCACACATCCTCAGCAGGAGGCGCAGGCTCCCTGCCTCCAGCAAGGCTGCACTGGGTCCGTTGTTGTTTTGCTTTGGGATTTCTTGTTTTTTGGTTTTTGCTGTGTGGCTTTTTCCTACAACTCTATTATCCCCAATGCACTCAAAATTGTCAAATGTGGCCCGTGAACAGCTCTGGCCAGCATGCAGGTCCATTTCCATTTCATCTAACTGGCTCACCTTTCGTATCTAGACCATTCTCAGAGAATGCTCAGTTGGATGGTCAACAGTGGCCCTGCCGCCAGACCCCCTGGATTTCAGCCCTTGCTCTCCAGTTCACTACTTGTGGGGCCTTGGGCAAGTTGCCCAAGCTCTGTGTCTTGATTTCTTCATCTGTAAAATGGGGACACTAGTCATACAACCTGCCTCCTGGGCTGCTCTGAGGATTAAAGGAGTGACATGTGAAGCTGTGAGAACAGTGCTTGTCACATGCTAAGTGCCTCATAAATGTCAGCCCTCGGTAATAAATTCTGACACTCTTTGTACCCCCAAGACAATACCATCAAAGACATTCCTTAGCCTCAACTTTGTTTTACAACCAAGCCTCCAAGTGAATCACCACTGATGGTGACAACTGATCCATCAACATCCACTTCTTCTATGGCTAGATTCTTCGTGTTATCCTTAGATACAAACTGAAATGAGTTAAATGCAGGTTATTGCAGTTCCCCTGTCCCTTTCTTGTCAGCAGGCAGCTGCATGCCCCCCTCTGCTTAGCTCCCTGTTGCACAGTGAGTCAGACGCATCCTCTCTGACAAGGGTTCGCATTTTAGTTATAATCCATTGTTACTCTGCATATTTTTCCTTCCTCCGCTCTCTGCCTGAGATTTTCTGGCTTTCTTTCACAAGATCTTTTCACATAACCCATAGCTGAAGCTCTGTTTCCTTTTTTATTCTGTTAACCAGAAAGAGTGCAGGAACAGCGAGCTCCCAACCATGGGCACTGAGCGAACTTGGCTTGGTGTCCCAGCCCATCATTAACTGTCCTGTTTGACACACAAAATGCGTTTGCTTCCCAATGGGAAATGGGAGCCCTTGGTTCTCTTTGCTGAACATCTTTGACCATCTCAGGGTGAAGGCTCTCAATGGACCTGGTTTTGCTCCCAGATGCCAATCCCTTCTTTGCACCACGGCCAGAAAGTTTTGCAAAATCATAAAAAGCTCCATATCACCTCCCTGGCCCATGAGATCCAGCCAGAGTTGCCTGGTGGTGCCTGCCTCTCCCACTTCATCCCTGTCACTCCCTTACTCTCCCTGCAGACCCTTCTCCAACCCTACACTTTACCCACACGGAATTCTCAGCAGCTCTGAGAATGTACCACGGTCCCTCACACTTCCGGCCTTCACTCATACTCTCTGTTCTTCCCTCTTCCCAGGAGGTTTGCCAGAGTAACTCCTACTTGTGTTTCAGCTTTTCACCTCCTCCAAGAAGCCTTCTTGGTCCTCTTTTCATCCTTCCCTTTCCATCCCACCTCGCACCAGCCCAGGCAGATAGCAGGATTCCTTCCCTTTGCTCCCCCGCAGGCACAGAGCACGTGGAAACAGAGGTGTTTTATTTGTACTCTCTCCTCTATGTATACCTTTCTGAGACCATAAACTGCACTTTCCATCTGTGAAGTCCCAGGGTCCTCCACGGTCATTGACAATCAGTGAAGAATTTCCTGACTTAATAGCCTTGCAGCGTATTAAGAACCCGGCCTCACATAGACAGATCCAAGCTCTCATACACATATATCTAAATAAAATTTTTAAAAACTATAATAAATATTTGCAATTCGTGAAAATTTTCTTATATATGCTACTTGGAGAGTGTCCTCCCATATACAGTCCAGACAAGTAAAAGAGTTAAAGTGGAGCTGAGATGCACAGAAGTCAACAGAGCTGGATTTTCTGCTGGCCTAAGGACTACTATAAAAACACCTCAGCCAATGCAAACTTCAAAAAATGGGAGTCAGCAGGTCCTGACAGGAACATACAGCACCTGACTCAGGCTTGCGGCTCATCTTTTCTGCTCCTGGTGGTCTATGAGCTATAGATGCTGAGACTGACCTGGGCTCAACTTTACTAAGACCTGCTATGGATAAGCACGTGAGAGTAAATGCCGGTTTCAGCTCAAATCTGACACATCCTGGGCATTCTTAGGTTGGTAGAGCTTTTGTGGGCCGGTAAAAGTTTTTCAACTTTGGGGTGAGATCAGGGGCTGGGGTGCGGTGCAGCAGAAGAGGGTCTACAGGAGTGCCACCGAGTCTCTGTGGCTTTGTCCCTGCACTCTTCGCCTTTATTTGGCTTTTGCTTCCTGGCCTGACACAGTAATTGGGGCTATGGAGACCCCTCAGCCCTCATTTATATCCTAGTTTTATTTGGGGCTCTGATACCCTTGAATTCTCCCACTAAGATTAAAGGTCAACCCGTGTATCATTGGTTGTGAGTCAAAGTAGCCTTGCAGGGTATTAAGAACCCAGCCTCACATAGACTGATCCTAGCTCTCATACACATATATCTAAATAAAATTTTTAAAAACTATAATAAATATTCCTAATTCTTGAAAATTTCCTTATATATGCTACTTGGAGAGTCTCCTCCCATATACGGTGCAGACAAGCAAAGGGCCCGGCAGTAAGGAGGGAGCAAAGGCACAGGTCACCTCCACAGTGACATTCTAAGAAACTGCTGATGTCGCTTCAGGGACTGGGTCCCAAGCTGGCAGATGGTCAGCAAGTGCAGCATCCGGGAGCCGGGACACAGCGGACCCGCTTCCCTACTATCTAGAGAAGTGGGATTCTCCTAACATCCGAGAGGCCAAGCAACACTAAGTGCTATGTTCTAAAAGGGACAAAGAGGGGGTTTCTAGACCACATCTGAAGGCAGAGCCCACCAAAATGGACTTGATTAACCAACCGGGACTAGGAGGGAACAGTGGCACACTGGCAGAATGCCACCCTGGAGAGAGGTGACGACTGATAGCAAAGAACAGGGCAAGGAGAGTTACACAGCGAGTAAGAACAGCACACTCTCTCAGGACTGCGACCCTCCCTCTGCTGTTCGTGCTCTCCTACAGGGCGTTTGCAGTTGGGCCTGTCTAGATGAAGAAATGGGTGAGAAGTTGATCTCACTGTAATAACATGCAGGAACCTAGAGGTTCTTTGGCATCTCAGCTTCCGATGTGTTTCTCTTTGCTCCAGAGCTCTTTGGGTAACTATTTTGCATTTACCAAGTGATTACTAGTGCTAGGCTCTGTTTTAAGTAATTTATCTCGTTTGATCTTCATGAGCACTCTCTATGGTCAGTATTAGCATTGACCGCATTTTAGAAATGATGCACAGAAGAGTTAGGTAAGTCACCTGAGGTCATACAGTGACTGTTAGAGCAAGGATGAGGACCAGGCCAGACTGACTTCAAAGACTGCACTCGGAACAGTAGGATTAGGAAAAACAGCCCACCAGGAAATACCGCACGAATGAGCCACTGTCTGTGTGAAAGACAGGTACTCTAAGGAGCAAGCTTACACAAATGCATCCAAAGTCTCCAACGTTTGCCAGGCAAAACATTGCAAGATGGCTGGCCTGGGGAAAGGTACAGTCTGTGGTCATGACACAGAGTTTTCTCTAAATGAAGACAAGTGGGCCACACAGGCACATAAGTCCTGTGCCCCGGATGCTTGGAAATAAACCCTTGGTTGGAAGTGGAAGACATAAGGTTGTAGAGAAAAGAGAAAAAGGTCCTATATTTTCCTTTCTTTCTCATTAAAACCTTGTAGAAAAATGACATTGAATCATTTCCTTCCTCCTCTGTAATAAACGTGGGGCAGAGACCATAAAATCAAATCCATCCGGAAAATACTTTCCAAGGGAAATAATCACCTCCATCACAGAACTTTGGCAGGCAGGAGAGATTTGGAGGAACATCAAGAAAGATCTAAGGATAACAATATTGGTCAGCAAATTAGATACAGCATTGCAATCCAATAAGGAAGCAAAATTCAATGCTAATGCGACTCAAAGTTTCTTGAGCCAAGGTATCAGTCACATCGTGGGCTGGAATGGTGATGAGCTCCTGTATACCCCTGGTGGGTCACAATTACAGGGCAGCATTTGATGTGATCTCCAGTCCTGGAAAACTCTCAACCAACAGATAGTGATCTAGGAGGACAAGAGATGAAACTAGGGATGAGCAGAAAGAAGCAAGTAGAGAGTCGGCAACCACTGAAATGTCTACTAACAAGTGTGGGTAGACAGTGGGTGAGGTGAGCAGATGAAAAGGAAAGGCTGTCTCTTAAGCGAAAATAATAGCAATAGTGACATTGTTCATGTAAAGAATAAGATAAGAGTGCCACAGGCTGCCCAGAATCAAAGGGACCCTGCTCTGGGCTCAAGACTGTCCCCATCACCCCAGACAGATGAGTACTACTTCATTCACTTCCTGAAAGGATGTCTGTGAAAGGTGATTTAAAAACTTTGCTCAGCAATTTAGCTTAATTTCTTATCATTGTTACATACAGAGAAACACCTTTTCAGATAGAACCCAAATCTTTCCTCCTCAACATAAACCATTCCTTTTTCTAATGCTTCCAAAAGAGAATGATTTATTAGCATCCTTTATGTAATAAAAAAAAATTCTGTGCTTGAAGGCTAATAGTGACCATTCAACTTTCACTTTTTCAAATTCAACTAATCCTAATTTCCCAACATTCTTTCATGTCTCCCATTTTCCAACTCTCTGCCCGTGGGTTTTTGTTTTTTCAAGGAAAAAAATCAAAAAGCTAGGAAGGAGCTTAAAAATAAAAAAAGCGCCTGACCGGTGTGGCTCAGTGGATAGAGCGTCGGCCTGTGGACTGAAGGGTCCTGGGTTCGATTCCCGGTCAAGGGCATGTACCTTGGTTGCCGGCACAACCCCAGTTGGGGGTGTGCAGGAGGCAGCTGATCAATGTTTCTCTCTCATCGATGTTTCTAACTCTCTATCCCTCTCCTTTCTTCTCTGTAAAAAATCAATAAAAATATATTTAAAAAAAAATAAAATAAAAAAAGCTGTGGTACATTTACACCAGGGAATACTATGCAGCGGTAGAAAAGAAGGGTCTCTTATCTTTTGAGACAGCACAGAAGAACCTGGAAAGTATTATGCTAAGCGAAGTAAGCCTGTCAGAGAAAGACAAGTATCACATAATCTCACTCATATGTGGAATCTAATGAACAAAATAAATTGATTAATAAAATTGATCCAGAGACACAGAAACATAGAATGGACTGCAGAATGTCAGAGGGAAGGTGGGGGAGGGTGGGTGGGTAGAGATCAACCAAAAAACTTGTATGCATATATGCATAACCCATGGACACAGACAATAGGGTGGTGAAGGCCTGGGGCAGGGGTGAGGGAGGGGCCTAGAAGGGGACAATGGGGGAAAAAGGAGACATATGTAATACTTTCAACAATAAAGATTTAATAAAAAAAAAGAAAAGAAAATGAAAACCATTATTCTCAAGAGCATTTGAGGTTTTGCTCCTAGGCATATGTTGTTAATTTTGGCTCAAATAAACTCTTATAACAATTCTCAAAAAAAAAAAAACTTCCAACTCACAGCTCTGTCTTCCACCAAAACTCACATTCAACAAGGAACCCAGCCCACACCCTTCTAAAGTTGAGTTTCTCAACCTTGGGTTGTTGGCATTTTAAACCAGATCATTCTTTGTGGCAGGAGGCTTCTGTGAGCATTGTAGGATGTTTAATAGCATCCCTGGTGTCTACCTAATAGATGCCAGTAGCACCCAGTGGTTACAACCCGAAATGCCTCCAGACAATGTCAACTATGCCCTGGGGGACAAAATTGGTTTAGTTGAAGCCATATCTAGTGGAACCCATTTCTTTCCTCTGATTGTGGAGCCTCCAGATGCACCTCAGGATTGGAATGATCTGGGCTAAGCCCACCCAGGGCTTGTCCTCCAGTCCTAGGACAGCGTCCTCCTGATAACACATGAGCTGCTGCACTGGGCTGTCTCCTTTCTCCAACAAACCTGACTGGAGACTCATCAGCCAGCTAGCACTGTGCTAAATGCTAATGAGAGAACCAAACAGAACTTTCTATTTTTCTACCCCAGAGCCATAGAGGGCTAGATTAACCATCTTTCAGGGCACCCGTGTTCTCTAGAAACAAGAGATGAGGAGCACAAGCTTCCTGGGGGAGAGTGTGTGTGTGACAAAGCCTGCCACAACAGCCCCCAGAGCACCACTCTTAGCTCTAAAGATGCTAAGTGTCCAGAATTTACTCTAATTATATTGTTTAGCATAGTGTTTGTGAGCATTTTCAGTGCCTAAATCAGCTTCCATCAGGCTAACAGGATGCACAGTTCTGAACTCTGTACAAAAGTTTTGGTGCCAGTGGCTTTGCAGAGCAATCCAAGGATCAGGTCCCTTCTCCGGAGATTCTTGCAGTCTAGTTAGATAGCGTGTCCAAGAACAAACACGAATCCATGGTACACTGTTCGAAACCACACTGGCTGGAGTCACCATGCTTTCCCTCAGTGGCTGGAGTGAAACATCCAGCTTCCCCCGCTCACCCACCCAGTTGCCTATAAGACTGCCAGCTAAGAGCACCACATCTCAGCAGAAACCCAAGACAAATTCAATTGAAGCCAAGCCAGCTCCCCCATCTAATGCTCAGATAATACACTCCCTATTGTCATTATAAATCCTTACTAATCTTGATTGGTAAGGTGCTTTTTATCCTAAATAACTCTTAGGAATTTCATGCTCAGGTCACTCATCTAAAGAGAGCTGGGAAGATGGGAATAATTACCATTTTGCCACCTGAGATGATCTGGGAGGATAGGTGCTACCTGTTCGGGATTACAGTGAATCAATAGTCTAGATGACACCTGTTTTCTATCTTCACCCAAAGACTGTTATACCTCAATGAGGTTGTACCATTTGACATATATGTTCCTGAACCATAAACTATCACACCCCTGCTTTTTTCCAGGGGGAAATAATTGCAAAGTCCAAGCACATGGCAAGTCCAAGTACAAACCCCAGTTTATGTGAATTTCTTTCCAAGCCCCAGGTCCTTCAGCATTCATTTGAAAATCTCTTTTTTAAAAAAATATTAGAACATAATTTTCACAAATATTTTCAACAAAATATAAGATAAATTTGTAAACACTTCCCTGGGGAGAAAAATTAATGTATGTGTTTTTACTTCATTAACAATTTAATCACCAAACTGTTTTTAAACAATCTTTTGTTGAATATGAGATTGTTTAGCCTTAATGAGTTTTTGGAAAACTGAAGTTTTTTGTTTTTTTTCAAATACCGTAATTCCTATTTTAAAGAAACATACCGAGAGAACCAAGATGGCAGCATAGATAAATGCCTGTACTCGCTGCCTCCCACAACCACATCAAAATTACAACTAAAATATAGAATAACCATCATTCAGAACTGCCTGAATCTGGCTGAATGGAAGTCCTACAACCAGACAAGTAAAGAATAAAGCATATTGAGACTGGGAGGAGGGGAGAGGTGTGGAATGGGCTGATCTGGCACCCACATGTGGCAGAGGGATATGTCAGCTGCAGAGGCCTCCTGTGAGGAACAATAGGTTCTGGCCACACACCAGTCCCCCAGCCCAGGGCTCCAGAGCTGTAAAGAGAAGTCCCCATAACTTTGGGCTGTAAAAAACAGCAGGGATTGTGACTGAGTGACATGGAGACTGCTGGAGACCCAGGCAGTTCCTCTTTAGGGGCCAGCATATGAACCTACATGGACTTCCTCTGAGTTCTAGCACTGGGACATATAGGGAGGAACTGGATTGTCTGACTTGGGAGCAAGAACTTGGAGGCAGCTTTCTCCCAGGGGTCATTGTTTCTATGCTGAGACCTCCCCTGTCACAGAGCTCACTGCAGGTCATATCTGAGTTTCCATCAGCCTGGCTCACACTGTTTGCTGCACTATGGTGATTCCCTGAGATCCACCCCATCCAATTTGCAGCCCCACCTAAGCTGTTTGCAGCTGCTCTTCTATATGAATGGCCTGTGCCTGCTCAGGCTTCAGACTTTCCAAAAATCTCTCAAATAAGTAGCAGCTGTCATCAGCATGCTCCATACCTACATAAGAGGCCTAACACCCAGTGTTAACAGCAGCCTGCCTTGATTCACAGCTTGGCCTCACCTGGGCACTTCCAAGCCCAACACAAGTAGCAGTCATCTACAGATCGCTCTGTAGCGCCTTACAGGTGACCCCAGGCACTGGCTGACTTTGTACCTCCCAGGAGGCCCCAGAGCCAGTGCACCTGGTGGGCAGCTTCAGACCATACCAGATTACAACTCTACACATCCACAAATGACACACTCAAGGGGTAGATTCAGTTAGCACCAAAGCCCCACTGAAGCAAGTCCTGCTCCATAGAAATGTCTCCTGCACAGCTGCTCTTCCACTGTAGTTGCAGCTGGTCCTCACAGCCAATGGCCTTAAGGTCAATTCCTCTCAGTGATGCCAATGGCAATCAAGGCTCAACTATAACAAGAGTGTGCACACAGCCCACATAGGGGCTCACATAGAGTGCCCAGCTCCCTGACGGGGGACGCTGTGAACCACTGGGCCCTACAAGACACCTAATACACAAGGCCACTCTACCAATTCCAGGACACACAGCAGCTCTACCCAATACATAAAAACAAACACAATAAATGGGAGAATCGAAGATGGCGGCATAGGTAAACACCGGAGACTGCCGCCGTGGACAACCACTTCAAAAATACAACTAAAAGTCGGAGCGGACATCAACCAGAACCACGGGAAGGCTGGCTGAGGAGAGTGTCTTCAACTAGAAGCAAAAACAACAGCATTCTGACACTCAGCAGAGGCGCAGTGTGGAAAATTTAAAGGTACGGCGGTGCGGTGGTGAGGGTGCGCGCGCAAAGCGGGCTGGCGGCTGAGGGCGCGATTGTCGTTTTCAATCAGGAGCGAGTCTCAGACTCTGGGCTACAGATCCGGGCGAGTCTCTAGGGACCCAGACTCAAACGGGAGAAGCGGGACTGTCTGGCTACGGCCCCTCCGAGGTTTGCAGCGATTGCTGGGACAGAGAGGCAGAGCCCCTGGGGACGGACTGAGAGCGGCCATAGCTGCTCCCTCCCCCCGCCCTGTTGAGCCCGCCCCGCCCAAACCCTGCGCACAGCCATTTGCCGATCGCCTCAGGCAAGGGCTGGACTAGCACCTCCCCTGAGGACTGAAGTTTTCCCACAACTGATTTCCACAGCCAGTCGGCCTGGTGGTCAAATCCCTCTAGTGTTAACTACAACAATTAAGGCTTGGCTAGAACAAGACTGCGCACAGAGACCACAAGGGGGTGCACCAAGAAAGCATAAAAGATGCGGAGACAAAAAAACATGACAGAAATGGAGGATATGGAGCTAAGAATCGCAATTTTGAGGGCTTGCCATAAATTTGTGCAGAGCCTCACGAAAACTAATGAGACCCTCGATGCTACGATAAAGAAATTAGAAAGTAAGCATACACGGACTGAAATAAAGAATATTATACCCAATAGCAGACCAGAGGAGCACAAGAAGCAAAACAAAGATTCAACAAAAAACACCCAATTGGAAAAGCAAAATGAAAAAAGAATCCAAAAGTGTGAAGATAGTGTAAGGAGCCTCTGGGACAGCTTTAAGCGGACTAATATCAGAGTCATTGGAGTGACAGAAGATGAGAGACAGCAAGATATTGAAAACCTATTTCAAGAAATAATGGCAGAAAACTTCCCCCACCTGGAGAAAGAAATGGACTTACAGGTCCAAGAAGCGCAGAGAACCCCAAACAAAAGGAATCCAAAGAGGACCACACCAAGACACATCATCATTAAAATACCAAGAGCAAAAGACAAAGAGAAAATCTTAAAAGCAGCAAGAGAAAGAGGCTCAATTACCTACAAGGGAATACCCATACGACTGTCAGCTGATTTCTCAACAGAAACTTTGCAGGCCAGAAGGGAATGGCAAGAAATATTCAAAGTGCTGAATACCAAGAACCTACAACCAAGATTACTTTATCCAGCAAAGCTATCATTCAGAATTGAAGGTCAGATAAAGAGCTTCACAGATAAGGAAAAACTAAAGGAGTTCATCACCGCCAAACCAGTATTATATGAAATGCTGAAAGGTATCCTTTAAGAAGAGGAAGAAGAAGAAAAAGGTAAAGATACAAATTATGAACAACAAATATGCATCTATCAACAAATGAATCTAAGAATCAAGTGAATAAATAACCTGATGTACAGAATGAACTGGTGACTATAATGAATCAGGGACATAGAAAGGGAATGGACTGACTATTCTTGGGGGAAAAGGGGTGTGGGAGATGTGGGAAGTGACTGGACAAAAATCATGCACCTATGGATGAACTCAGTGGGTGGGGAGTGAGGGTGGAGGGTGGGGTGGGAGCTGGAAGGAGGGGAGTTATGGGGGGAAAAAAGAGGAACAAATGTAATAATCTGAACAATAAAGATTTAAAAAAAAAAAAAAAACAAACAAACACAGAGAAGCAGCCAAATGTGAAGAAAAAGAAACATGTCACAAATGAAAGAAAAGAAGAAATATCCAGAAAAAAACTAAATGAAATAGAAGCAAACAAACTATTAGATATAGAGTACAAAACAATGGTTATACGGATGTTTAAGGATCTTAATGAGAGTTTCAAGGGACTTAGTGAGAATTTCAAGGCTATAAGTGAGAATTTCAAAGACATGGAAAGGGACCAGTCAGAAATTAAGCATACAACTAATAAAGAATAAAGAATAATTTACAAGGATTCAACAATAGAGTAGAGGATTCTGAGAATCAAATCAACATTTGGAATATGAGGAAGCAAAAAACATTCAATCAGAAGAGCAAAAAGAAAAAAGAATAAAAAAATATGAAGATAGTGTAAGGAGCCTCTGGGACAACTTCAAGCATACAAACTTTCAAATTATGGGGATACCAGGAGGAGAAGAGAGAGAACAAGATATTGAAAACCTATTTAAAGAAATAATGACAGAAAACTTCCCCTACCTGGTGAAATAAATAGACTTACAAGTCCAGGAACCATAGAGAATCCCAAACAAGAGGACCACACCAAGACACATCATAATTAAAATGCCAAGGGTTAAAGACAAAGGGAGAATCTTAAAAGCAGCAAGAGAAAAGCAGTTAGTTATAAGGAAGCACCTATACGACTGTCAGCTGATTTCTCAACAGAAACTATGCAGGCCAGAAAGGAGTGGCAAGAAATATTTTAAGTGAATAACAAGGACCTAGAACCAAGATTACTCTACCCAGCAAAGCTATCATTTAGAATTGGCCAGATAAAGAGCTTCACAGACAATAAAAAGCTAAAGGAGTTCATCACCACCAAACCAGTATTACACAAAATGTTGAAGGGTATTCTTTAAGAAGAGGAATGATAATAATGATAATTTTAAAAAGATTAAAAATATTAATAACAAAATGGTATTAAATACATATCTACAACAATTGAATCTAAAAATGAAAATAAATGAACAAGAAATCTAATGAACAAAATAAGCTGATGAATAAAATAGAACCAGAAGCATGGAACCATGGAACAGACTGATGGATCTCAGAGAGAAGTGGGGAGGGGGAGGTGGGAAGAGATTAACCAAAAATCTTATATGCATATATGTACTACCTATGGACACAGATAATAGGGTGGTGCAGGCCTGGGACAGGGTGGGAACCGGGTGGAGAGAGCAATGGGAGGAAAAAAGGGCAACATCTGTAGTGCTCTCAACAATAAAGATAAAAGAGGAAAGAACAGAAACATACCAACAGTACATAAGGTTTAGAAAAAAAGAGAAAAACACACACAGCTAATCCCACCACCCAAACAACACACTTGTGGGTATCCCCTTCTTGAGGTGAAGGACTATTTTTAATGAGAGATGCTCAGTGGCTGACAGGTGCTAACCCAATCAATATTTTAGGATGGGCTGGGTATGTAGGTTGCCTGAGAAAATCAGAGCACAATATAGCCCAATTGAAGATATATTTTGAAGGACTAAGAAAAAACTCACGGTCATCCCATCTGCTCAGGTGGCAGCATGGTGAGATAGCTTCTCCCACCTCTGTCACACACTCTCGCTGCCCTCCTCTCTCTTCTCTGATGTGAGCTTTCCCTCCTTTTCCTTCACCCTGTCCCATGAAGGCAGTATGCTGCCACAGCTCCCAGCATAGACATCTGGGGTCAGCCCAAGGTGGGCCTTCGACTCTGCTACCTGCCACAGCTGCTGAGAAACCACACACCTTGGGGTGGTCCCCACCGTCCACTTTGCAGAGCAGCCCGGAGGAAAGTTATTCTTCACGCAGGCAGGATGCAAGAGAATACCTTGCACAAGTCTCTTCTAACTGCACAGGGTGAGATTTAGCTACCATTTGGCTGAAGACTATTATAAACAACTTTTCAGAATAAACGAATCACCTGTTGTTAGAGCCCAAAGGATAGGGAACGGGTAGAGCTGAGAGTTCTATGGTTTGTTAAATCTACTGAGACAGCCAACTATGATACTTTAATCTAAAAGCATATTTTCACACAATATCAAGATTGGTGCTTTCCAAGCCTTTTTTCAGTCCTGGATGCAGATATGAACTGGCTGAGTTGAACTTAGATAAATGGGGGAAAATAAGTACCCCTATGTCCAACCAGGTCTCCAGTCTCAATCTAAGGAAAAGCCCCATCTCTCATCTGCACATTTTCTTCCTCCCATGACATGCAATGGAGGAAGTTCAGAGTAATCAAAGCCACTGAGGAGGTGCTGAGATGCACGAGCGTGCTGTTACACCCACAGGTAGAGACGCAGTGCTGTGGCCACTGCTAGGGACAGAGCTGGTGTCCCCAGATGTGGTTCGGATGATTGTTTCAGGATGTCTACAAGGAACAAATATATTTTATTCTCTCTCCCTCCCCCTGTCTCTCTCTCTCTTAACCAAAATACCATCTGACTTTTTACTCTGAAAACAGAGAGTGGGAATGCCAATGTGTAAGTACAAGTACACCTAAAAATACTTGTGAACTTACATTTTTAAAAAAGGATCAAGGAATCTGATTAGAGTCCAACAAATTCAGCTCCCTGAAGCTGGAAAAGAATGTCATATCTCATTGAGCTTTCCATGGTTTTATTCCTTCAAAAAAATGCTATCAGATAAATCTCCCTTGTCTCCAATCAGCATCTCTGAGTATATTTCCAGCTATAAGCTCCTCTTCTGAAAATATCACAGACCCTATACTCTCTGAGACACCCAAAAGACATGTCATCTCTGTGGGTTCCTGACTCATCATTCAGTCACATTTTTCACATGGCCAAGAAAGAAGGAAGGAAAAAAGGGAGGGAGGGAGGGAGGGAGTGAGGGAAGGAGGGAGGAAAGCCCCCTTTCTCTCCTCCTTACCCCACCCAACCTAAAAACCTTCTTGAGTTTTAGACCAATATTCCTATTATTCCTTTTCCTCTTGTGGCTACTCAAAGGCAATGAGCACAGATCTGGAGACTCTATCTAACTCCCCAATTTTTTAAATGGGGAAACATTTTATAGAGCAGTGCCCTGGCCACCCACGGTCACTGTCAACATGTCCGGTTTCTGGGCTGCATGATTCTTTCTGTGTCACCTTCCTAACTCCATTTCCCCGCCTTGGCTAATTAACCCAAACCTGACAGCAGAAGTGCTGTAGGCTGTACTGTCGCAAGTCCAAGAGGCACTTGAGAGGAGGCTCCTCCGGCCTCACTTGTTCTTAAAACACAGGGCACAGTGGTCATCGGGGCAGATGTGCAAAACCTCTCTTTGTGCTCAGCCTCAAGGACCCAGGGAGCTTGGGTTCATCTACTTTGAAAGCCTCCTAGCAGGCACATTGGTGTTCTGATCAGGAGTTTGAATCAGCTGACTGTGGAGGAACATATATCAATACAGTGACTGTACCCTGTCACTCTGACTGCTCAGAGATCAGGGAAACCCAGGGTCCTGGGGGAGAGAGTACATCACCAGGCCACTCAGGTTTTAGAGGCCGAGCTATTGATCCCTGATGAAAAAGGAAGTCTGCCATCCAAAGCAGTGACAGCGCAGCTGCCCAGGGTTGCCACTCCACCTTTCTTTCTGCTGCCTTTGCATTAAGC
This sequence comes from Myotis yumanensis, assembly GCF_028538775.1. Taxonomy (NCBI): domain Eukaryota; kingdom Metazoa; phylum Chordata; class Mammalia; order Chiroptera; family Vespertilionidae; genus Myotis; species Myotis yumanensis. The sequence continues at coordinate 124,185,262 of NW_027223754.1, read as the reverse complement.
CTGGCGAGGTGCTTTCCCCAAAGGCCCCTGGCAGGACGAGGAAGAAGAGAGGCTCCTATTACAAAGTGGCGATGGAATACTATGAGCTGAATGACTCGGCATGGCAGAGAAATGCTGAAAAGAATCAATCGGCCAGCAAAAGCTCCTCTCAGCTCGCACGGACCTGCCAGAGCATCTGAAGGGGGGCGGCCAAAGCACTGGCTTTTTTAAGATTCCCAGTTTTTTTACTATTCACATGCCACGTGCCCACAGTCCTTTTATGTTCGGGTTCTACAATGCTCCACGCAGACACCATTGCTTGGGGCAGCCTGGGAGTGTGACCCCCTCACCCCAGACACTCCCTAGATGTGGACAAAGCACAGGAGGCCAGGGAGGCGTCTTTACTCCAGGGCTTCGGGGCCTTTCCTGCCGCTCTGCTCCCCACCCCTGAGGTCACTGCTCCCACTGAATGGCCACTACCAAGCCAAAGCCTGAGCTGAACAATTTTCATGTCCTCTCTCTGCGGAGATGCCGGGACGAAGAGGAGAAGGTCATCAGAAGCCACAGTCACAGTGGCTCCTGTCCCCTGAGTCCTGACAGTGGGCCGCACGGTGGTAAGTGCTCTGTGTTCACCACCCCATTCTGCCCCTACAACAACACTATGAACTAGAAATTACTAGCCCTTACAGGAAACAGAGGTTCACCAAAGGTTAAGTAACATGCCCGAGGTAAATGCAAACAAACAAACCCAAACTCCTTTTCCATGGAGGGGCACAAAGTATTATTGAGAAAGAAGGGCTTCACCCATTAGGAGGGCTTTAAATTTTTTTTTTTTTAATTTAAGAAAGGGGGAAATACAACAAATGTTGCTGGGGATGTAGAAATGTTTGAACTGTCGTATATTACCATGGAGCAGCCACTTTGGAAAACAGTTTGCCAGTTGCTTAAAATATAAAACAGAGAGTTATTATGTGACCAATTCCATTCCTAGGTATATACCTCAGAGAACTGAAAATAATGTCCACACAAAGATTTAAACATGAATGCTCACCGTGGTATTATTCAGAAGAAGCAAAAGGTGGAAACAGCCCACATTTCCAGTCATCAGCTGGTGACTGCATAAGCACAGTGTGGTCTCTCCCTACAATGTAGTATTACTCAGCCACAGGAAGAATGAACTATTGACATGCACTACAGGTAGGAACCTTGCGAACAGTATGCTCAGTGAAAGAAGCCAGACACAAAAGTCCATATATTATGTGATTGTACTGATTCTATTTATATGAAATGTCCAGAATAAACAGGTCCACAGAGACAGAAAGTGGATTAGTGGTTCTTAGGGATGGAGAGAGGGGGAAACGGAGCAACCGCTAATGGGTTTCTTTTTGGGGTGATGAAAATGTTTAGAATTAGATACTGGTAATGGTTGCACACCATTGTAATCTACTAAAAACCACTGAATTGCACACATTGCAAAGGTCAATTTATGGTATGTGAATAATATCTTGCAAAAAAATTTTTTTGAATAAAAATTTAGAGTGAAAAAAGGGGGCTTGCACTTGAGGTATCTCCAGGGTCTTTCCTAATCTAGAACAGCAAGGCAATACTGGAATATGCTGTGAGATCATTCTCTATACTCAAAAGGCATTCGCGAATGCCTGCTATATGCCAAGCTAGGAGCTGGGGATACAGAGGTGACCAAAGCAGATGGGGTCCCTGTGCTCTCAGCACTTGAAATCTAAGGATAAAGGAAAAAGAAACTATACAAAAGTTCAGGGATAAGAGGCATATGGGGTATTGTGGGAATTCACAGCAAGTGCCTCTAACCTGCAAAAGAAAGGGGATTAGCTGAGGTTCTGGGAGAAAGTGAGGTTTCACCTTTGTCCTGAAGGAAGTAACAGGTAACTAGGCAAAGATGAGGAAGGAAAAAGATTCCATGCATAAGGAGTGGAGCCTATCATGGTGCATGGTATATAGTAGGTGCTCAACAAAAATTTGTTGAGTGAATGAAAGCACAGCTTGGGCAAACCTCCTAAATCGAAAGCAGAACACATAGGAGCCAAAAGGACATTGCTATGACCTAAGCAGACAATTTAAGGACTTAGGGGAGTGGAGACAGGTGAGGCTATTCAGGTAAAGTGAGGGCAGGTGAGCCCTTTATCCTGGGGATTATGAGGAACCATTTAAGGATTCTCTCACTTTTGCTGAGAGAGAGGGCGGGGCTTTCTGTAAGAGTAGACATAATCAAATAAGAGAAAACAAAACCTCCTTTAAAAGTCTATGTGGGTTTGGGAGTAATTCCAGGCTGTCTGGATAGAGTAAGTGAGAAGCAATTAAGGCCTCTGAGAAGAGCAGTCCAGCCTTTCACTAGAGTGGAAACAAGGGCACAGAAATCCAGAATATCGGGCTGCAGAAAAGCCAGGAATGACCTGGGGAGACCAGAACTGCTTTGCCAACTCTGAGCTGAAAGGTTGGGGGAAACTGATCTTGCAAGGTGGCTCCTCAGTGTACCTGGCCCCAGGACAGCTCTGTCCTTTCAACAGTATGGCTCTGCATTGGGCAGCAGTGCCCACTGAGGAGTGTCACAGATTAACAACTGCTAATGTTGGAGGACCCCACCAAAGGGAGCCATTTGGAGGGTAAACCCCTGCACTCCTCCTGGAGATGCTGATGGACAGGAGAAAGGAACTTAACACTCACTGTACATCTACATGCCAAGCAAGGTGCATTCATTTCCTCAGTCAGCACTAACCACATCTCTTCAGGGAAGTCATTAATTACTCTGGTTTTACTGATGAGAAAGCTGAGACTTGCAAGTTAAGTCACGTGCATAAGGATTAGGGACCAGGCTCAAATGGAAAGTATCAACCTCTGACTCCAAATCGTATGCCTTGCCTTTTCTTTTTCTTTGTTTTTGGATCCCAGGTCCTGAGAGTCCAGTATAGCACACTGCTCAGTCACGGTGCCCTCCAGTTGCAGTCATCAAGACACTTATTGGGGGCTATTTTTATTTCCCCCCTTCATCCCTGATCCTGACCCCAGTCCCTTGACAAACACCCACTCTAATTTGATGAATATACATCGTTGGGTAAATAGGTATCCCTGAGGAATAGATGGTGTTTTCTGACTTTTGTGTGTTTTCACTTTACATTAAACACGTTACAGAGCTCAACCTTAAAGTCCGGCGTTAGGATCCGCCCATCGCTTGATGTGCAGTAATCCACAACGTGCATGTACCACATGCAGCTTGGCCATCCTCACGGTGACATGCCCAGTATCACACACAGTGCTGTGGTGACCTTCACATGTATCTCCAGACAGACCTGAGCCAGCGCTGTTCTGAGGTCAGGACACAGGAGGAGGCTGCTGGCCGTGGGTGTATTCTTAGATCACTGCTCCAAATCCATATTATCCCATTTAAAAAATTTGGCCAATAATACAGCTCTCATTTTTTTAAATTTACATTTCTTTTACTAATGAGACAAGGCATATCTCCAAATATTTGTTAGCCATTCACCTGTTTTACACATTTTGGGCTTCTTTCTGTTGACTTCTTAACTTTTTCTGGATATTGCCTCACTAATTTTAGATGTTGAAAAAATCATCCCTGTATCTGTGGTTTGTAATGACTTCACAGTGTGTTTCATTAAAGAGAAATTCTTCATCTTAATCTTACTCTTTTCCCATAACCAAGCCTGCTTATAATTACTCATATGGTAATGAAAGCAATGATGGTTCTGAAGCAATTGACTTAGGTTTTGAGCCGTTAGATTTGAAAATAAAGTGCCATATTAGCTAAATGTTGGTTTATTGTTTCTGTTGATATTCTTCAGCAAGTCAATATCTCATCTGCCTTTATGATTCTACAAAGCCTATCAGTAGAGAAACAGGACACAAAAGGTAAGTGCGATCAAACAGCACCTTATGGTCTCTCCAGAACTATTTTTGGAAAAGTTTGTGTTTCTCCCAATCTCTTCCATTAATATCATTTGGAGAAAATACACTTGTGGTTGCTCAATGTGGTGCCCCAAACTGCTGTGTGTGTGTGTGTGTGTGTGTGTGTGTGTGTGTGTACTTTGTTTGGGTGTGTGTGAGCAAAGAGCTATGAAAGCTAGACTAGGGGTTCAAGTTTAAGTCTTGACTGCCACTTGCTCACTGTTAATCCTCGAGAAAGCCATTCCCGAGCTTCAGTCTTCACATCTGCAAAATGAAGGTTCAATATAGATGGCCAGAGAATAGCATTAGGTCCAAGAAATACTCTTTTAACCTCAACATATTTAATTCATTGAAAGGAAAACTATCAATTCTCCACTTTACTCTCTGTGGTGTCTTAAGCAGTCAGAGACCTTCTCTAAGCTGCACACAACATCTGGAAATACAGGACTAAAGTTAGTCTGATTTTGGTGAGGCAAGAGGGGAGGAAGCAGACAAGGAAGCTTGTCTCAATAATGAGGCAGCAAATACTGTTTTCTGGAGTTAAAGAAGAGATAGTCTGAAAGATCAGATTTAGTTGATGCAGCAACTGCAACAACCTTACAAAGGCAGGACCCAGGGCTGGGAGCAACAATAGCATATCAAAGCCACCCCTTTTTGCCCTAGATTTCAAAGACACCTCAATTGCTCTGAGTTTCCAGCTCAGTCTGACCATTACAGAGGACATCCTCCATCCGCTCACCTGGCTGCTCTAGTTGGCCATCAGATTTCACCTCAGATACCTCCTCCTTGGGAGAGATGTCTCTGTGCTCCCAGACTGTTACTACATGTATTATGTTTCATATCTGTCTTCCCATCATGCTGCAAGTTCTGTAAAAGTGACAACTACTCTATCCAACTTGCTCATCACTATATTCTCGGCGACTGGCACTAAATCAGTTCTTAGTAAAGAGTTGTTGAATGAATGAAAAGGAGAAGGTAGTACACAGGATGTTTGGAAGAAGAATTAACACAGAATCTGAACTAGTTTTGTCTTCACCTAATAATTTCTCTTCATTTTAAAATGTTGTCAAATAAAGTAGATCCACTCTGTCTTTGTAAAATAAAGTCAGATGTTATTCCTTGGCTTATAAGCTTCCAATGGTTTCCTATCTTACTTAAAGTAAAATATAAAGTCCTTAAAATGTCCTACAGTTTCAACATAACCAGGTCTAGTCCTATTAGACTGGCCTTTTTGTTGTTGCCTGAACAAGCTAGACACCTACACGCCTCAGGCCCTTTGTACTTGCTGTTCCCTCTCTCTGTAATGCCCACCACCAAACCTCCTCCCGCCCCAGATATGCCTGTGGCTCACTCATTGTTAGGTCTTCATGACTAACATTGTAAAGTTAGAATCATCTGACATTCCTCTTTTTCCTTCTCTACCTTATTGTTCTCCATACTGTCTATACGTTTTACTAATTTACAGTTAACTATCTGTATCATTCCACTAAAATATAAGCTCCCAGAGGTCAGAGACATTTTTGCCTGTACCATTCACTGCAGTATCCTCAACATTTAGAACAGCCACAGAGTAAATAAATATTTGTAAAATGAATAGATATCTTCCCATGTTCATGCCTGACCACTGCATTTTATGTTTGCTTGTGTTTTGCCTTGGTTCCAGAGCATTTTGTGGATCATTCCTACAAGTTTTTTTTAGAATATTTCACCATCTGCCATGTCTGCAACAGATCTCATGAGTGACTGGAACTTTGAGCTGAATATAATCTATCAGTCTTATTTTCTGCCCCCACAACATGCTCTAACTCTTCCCAATTTAGCAAGTCCCATTATATAGAGTCTAATTATAAGGGAGGATAACAAAAGCAGTTTCATGTTGAAATAGAATTCATGTGTGCCCCCCAGAGAGGTATTCAAGTTTATGTGGCAGATTAGGGATATTACAGGATATGTGAGAGATGGTGTGTTTCAACAGAACATTGAACTGAGGAAGTAATCAAACTGTTTCAGTTGAGTGGAGGGTGAGCAGAATGTCTTCCAAAAAGACAGAGACATTTTCTCAGTACCCATCAGAAAGCAGGTCGTCATCTATGTTTTCATTTATTCATTCTTATAGATATTATTTAACATCTTTTAACTGATGAACACTGTAGTAAAACTATTCACACATAGTTTGTATTTAGAAAAACCAGGCTTATAAGCAGATAAATTAATCCAAAACGTAGTAAGGGCTACTGCAGAAATACAGAAAGCAACTAAATCTGCCTAGTGAGTCAAAAAGCTTTCATTAAGGAAGTGGCATTCGAGCTGGGTCTTGAAGGACAACTAAGAATTGTCCAAGAGGGAGTAGCAATTGTTTGCAAGAAGGTGCCACTCACCTCTCATCAAGAAGGTACCACTCACCTCTCAGCTGTCTTCTCATCAGAAAAACCTGGAAACTCTGCAAAACTTTGCAAAATGCCTTACTAGCTCTGGAAGTCTTTTGTTTCTTCATTTTCTCCTTTGGCTTGTGTCATCCACTAAGGCAAGGGCTGCAGTCTGACTTCCTGCCTACAGGGTTCTTCACAGTGTTTTAAAAAAAATCTGGGTTTTTTAAGTAGGCGGATCTTTCTTGCACCTCCTCCCAGAATCAAACTGGAATTAAAACTAAATCGGGGAACATTCATCCTGAATTACCAACTGAAGACTAGCTGAAGAGACTTTTAAACAAGGAAGGGCAGAAACCACCTTGAGACTGGTTAGGAAGGGCTGGGTCTCAAGAAGGGCTGGTCCAGCTCCCAGGAGCAGGAGGTCAAGGGTGAAGAGGGATATCTGGGTTGCTGGGGGTTCCCCCTGAGGGGAGAGAGGCCTAGACCCCAGTAGGGCTCCCAAGCCTGGACAGCCAGAGCTGGGAACAGTGCCCACACAGCATCCAGTGGCAGGGCTTCTATTTGCCAGAAAGAGTCTAAGCCTCCCCGAGACAAAGCCACTCTTTTAAAGAGCTGGTGCACAGGATTTCCGGTCCCAGCCACTCACCAGGTTTTAGTGGAGAGAGAGAGCAGTGTGAACTGGAGTTGCCTGAGAGACTGAGGTGGAAGGAATTGGGAGAGTCGTGTGGGAGTGGCTGCCAGGATACCTGTGCTGGTCCCCCCCTACCTCCAATATAGCAGTAGCCATTTTTCCTGAGAGGCGCAAACCCCTCCCATCAGCAGAAGCCTGGGGAAAGGTAAATACCCACCCCACCCCGGGATATAACTTGCCCGAACCTAAGGAATGCTCTCACCCAGCATCTTGACCCCTGTGGGAGAGGCAGCAGTCTAAGGGAGCTTCAGTGACTGACTTGGGGCTGGGCCATTCCCTCCATATTCCAGGGAACCTGGCTGGTGCTTCCCCCTCATGGGAGAGTTGATAGAAACTCCTGGCTTCCAGCAGACCTCACTTGGGATCCCCCAAGAGGGATTCTTCCCTGCCGAGATCAGGAAAATATTCTGGGACAGACTCAGACATCTGAGATGTGGCTCTGGGACAGGAAACACATCCACCAACTTCCCTGAATCTAAACATTTGCTGACCCTCCCCAGGGCCCTGTGCTGCTAAAAAGCTGACCTGGAGCTCAGCTTGGCCCCTCACATGGGCAGCCAAGCACAATGGAAGCTGCCACAAGCTATGGATCGCTTGAAGCTTCTAACAGGGTCCCAAGAGCCAAACGGGGACATCTTCTGACATTCACTAGCACAAATCGCTACAAAACATCCTTAGACAACATAAGAGCAGGATCCAATGTAAGAGCAGGCACTAAAATCTGCCAAGATGAATTCCACTTCTCTCTCCTCCTTCCCCATTATTTTATTTTTTCTTTTCTATTGTTTGGTGTTATTATTATTTTTTTTCTTTTCTCTCTTGCTTCTTTCATATTTCTTATTTTTCACTTTCCTTTTCTTATTCAATTTTTTCTTTTCTTTGTTTCACTTTATCTTTTTTTAGTTCTTTTTACCTTTTCATAATTTTTTCTCCTTCTTCTCTTCTTTTTTACCATTTTCCTTTCAGTAATTTTTATTCTTATTTTTTAAAATATATTTTATTGATTTTTCACAGAGAGGGAGAGGGATAGAGAGTTAGAAACATTGATAAGAGAGGAACATCGATCAGCTGCCTCCTGCACAACCCTACTGGGGATGTGCCCGCAACCAAGGTACATGCCCTTGGCCGGAATCTAACCTGGGACCTTTCAGTCTGCAGGCCGACGCTCTATCCACTGAGCCAAACCGGTTAGGGATATTCTTATTTTTTCTCTCCTTTCATAATCTTTTTTCCTTCCCCCTTTCTTTTCCAGTATTCTTTTTATTTTATTCTTATTTATTTCTTTTTTTTTATTATTCTTGTTATTTTTCCTCTTTCCTAACTCCCTTTTATTTTGTGATTGATTATTCTGTTGTTGTTTGGCTCTTTTTTATGTTTTTGTTTTGTTTATTGTTTTGTTTTGTTTTGTTTTGTCCTGTCAGCATCTGTACAACAGCTCCTATGATGTGGTCAAGGTTGAGCCAGGCAGCCTGAGAGGACATCCCACCCATGAATAAGACAACAGTAAGTAAAACCCATTTACAACAGGAGAGCCAAAATAATCCACAAAAGGGACACTCCTAGAGCATCTAGCCAAGGAGTTCAAGGAGACAGCACCACTGGGTCCCACAGGACATTTACTACAAAAGGCGACCCTACAAAGACTAGATAGAAATTCTATCTAATAGATAGAAACAAACACAAAGAGACAACTAAGGTAGGGAGGCAAAGAAACAATACCCAAATGAAGGAAAAGGAGGAATCTCCAAAAAAAGAGCTAAATGAAATATAGGTAAGCAATTTATCAGACATAGAGTTCAGAGTAATGGTTGCAAGGATGCTCAGGGAACTTAGTGAAACTATGAGGAATTTAATGGGAAAAACAAGGAACTTAGTGGAAACTACATCAGCATGAAAAATGACATAGAAATCATGAATAAGAACCAGTTAGAAATGAAGAATACTATATCTGACCTCAAGAATACACTGGAAGGAATTAAACATAGGTTGGATGAAGCAGAGGATCGAATTAGTGATTTGTAAGACAAGGGGAAAAAAACACAATAAACTCAATCAATCAATTAGAGCAGCAAAAAAGAAAAAAAAAAACACTCAAAAAGCATGAGGATAGTTTAAGGGAAGTTTGGGTTAACATGAATTGGAACAATATTCACATCATAGGGGTAATGGAGGGAGAAGAAAGTTAGCAAGGTATAGAGAACTTGTTTGAAGAAATAATGACAAAAAAACTTCCTTAAATGTAGGGGACAGTGGGGATAAGGGGAAGAGATCAACCAAAGGACTTGTATGCATGTGTATAAGCATAACCAAAGGACATAGACACCAGGGGGATGAGGGCATGAACGGGAGTGGGGAGGGCAATGGGGGATAAGGACACATATGTAATACCTTAATCAATAAAGAAAAAAATACATTTTGGAAATCCACGAAAAAAAAAACTTCCCTAACCTGGTGAAGGAAAAAGTCACAAAAGTTTAGGAAGCACAGGGAGTCCCAATCAAAATGAACACAAAGAGACTCTCACCAAAACACATCATAATTAAAATGGTAAACATTAAAGACAAAGAGAGAATATTAAGGGCAACAAGAGAGAGATAGTCAGTTACCTACAAGGGTGCTCCCATAAGGCTGTCAGCTGACTTCTCAACAAAAACATTACATACCAGTGTGGAAAGTGAAGGGATGAAAACATTTTTTCACACAGATGGAAATGAAAAACCAGTGGGGGGTAGCAATATTTATATCTGACAAAACAGACTTCAAAACAAAGGCTATAAAAGAGACAAAGAAGCTCACTACATACTATTAAAGGGATTATTCCAACAAGAAGATATAACCCTGATAAACGTATATGCACTCAATATAAAAACACCTAAATATATTTAAAAACTCCCAGAGGACTTTAAGGGAGAGATAGACACAGTCACAGTAGGAGACTTTAACACTCTACTGACATTGTAGAAGACTTTATCACCCAATCTTCCAGACAAAAAAAAACAAGAAAATAGTGAGCTTAAATGACACACTAGATTAGATGGATTTAATTGATATTTACAGAACATTTCATCCCAAAACTATGGAATATACATTCTATTCAAGTGCACATGGAACATTCAAAAGATAGACCACAGGATAGGACATAAAATAAGTCTTTACAAGTTCATTAAGATTGAAATTATATTAAGCAACTTCTTGGATCACAACAGCATGAAACTAGAAATAAACTTCAATAAAAAAAACACACCTCAAAAACATTCAAACACATTGAAGCAAAATAGTATGCTATTACACAATGACTGGTTTCCAAATGAGATCAAGAAAACATCAAAAACTTCCTAAAAATGAATGAAAATGAAAACACAGCAACCCCAAATCTGTGGGACACAATGATAGCAGTCCTGAGAGGGAAGTTCCTAGCATTACAGATGTACTTAAAGAAACAAAAATAATCTTAAATAAACAATCTAATCCTAAATCTTAAAGAATTAGAAAGAGAACAATAAGAAAAGCCCAGAGAGGAAGCGAGTTGGAGAGAGAGAGAGAAAGAGAGAGAGAGAGAGAGAGAGAGATTTGAGAGAGAAACATCGATTGGTTGCCTCCCATATACATCTCTACCAGGCATTGAATCCACAACCTGAGTATATATCCTGACTGGGAATCGAACTGGTGACCTTTGGGTGCATGGGATGATGCTCAACAAAGTGAACCACACTGGCCAGGCCAGATGACATTTTTATACACCAATAATGAACTCTTATAAATAGAAATTAAAAAAACAATCCCATTTACCATTGCAGCTGAAATAAGAAGTCATCTAGGAAAAAACTTAACCAAGGAAGTAAAAGATCTTTACTTGGAAAACTATAGGACACTGAAAAAAATAGAGAAAGATACAAACAAGTGGAAGCATATACCATGTTCATGGATTGGAAGAATTAACATCATTAAAATGTTCATACTAGCCCTAGCCGGCTTAGCTCAGTGGATAGAGTATTGGACTGCAGACTGAAGAGCCGTGGGTTTGATTCCAGTCAGGGGCACATGCCTGGGTTGCTGGCTCAATCCCCCATGGGGGGCATGCAGGAAATAGCTCATCAGTGGTTCTCTCTCATCATTGATGTTTTTATCTCTCTCTCTCCCTCTCTCTTCCTCTCTGAAATCAATAAAAATATATTTTTAAAAAATGTTTATACTACCCAAAGTGATCTATAGATTCAACACAATCCCTATTAAAATACTATCAGTATATTTCACAGATCTAGAAAAAATATTGCTAAAATTTATATGGCACCATTTATGTAGCCCCAGTAATCTTGAGAAAGAAGAGCAAAGTTAGAAGGATCACAATACCAGATATCAAACTGTACTACAAAGCCATTGTAATCAAAACAGCCTGGTATGGGCACAAGTACAGGCATATAGATCAATACAAAAGAATGGAGACCCCAGAAATCAACCTATGTGATTTTGGTCAATTAATATTTGACAAAGGGGCAAGAGCATAAAATAGAATAAAGACAGTCACTTCAATAAATGGTGTTGGGAAAAATTGGATAGGTATATGCAAAAAAATGAAACTAGACCACCAATCTACAATAATAAACTCAACATGGGTAAATAAATTGAATGTAAGACATTAAACCATAAAAATCCTAGAAGAAACATAGACAGTAAAATCTCAGACACCTTACACAGCAGAATTTGTGCTGATATATCTCCTAGGGCGAGAGAAACAAAGGAAAAAATAAATAAATGGGACTATATCAAATTAAAAATTTTCTTCACAGCAAAAGAAACCAACAAAATAAAAGGGAACCCACTGTATGGGAGAACATATTTGCCAATGATACATTGATAAGGTGTTAATTTTCAAAATATAAAAAGAATTCATACAACTGAACAAAAGGAAGACAAACTATCCAATTAAAAAATGGGCAAAGAACCTGAATAGACACTTTTCCAAAGAGGATATCCAGATGACGAAGAGACATATGAATAAATGCTCAGCCTCACTAATCATCAGAGAGATGCAAATTAAAATTATAATGAGATATCACCTCACATCTGCCAGAATGGTTACCATCAATAAATCAAAAAACAACAAGTGCTGGTGAGTATGTAGAGAAAAGGAAACCCTAATTCACTGCTGGTGTGAATGCAGACTGGTACAACCACTATGGAAAACAGTATGGAGTTTCCTCAAATAATTAAAATGGAACTGCAATCACACTTCTGGAAATATATCCTAAGAATCCCAAAACACCAATCAGAAAGAATATATGCACCCTTATGTTCATAGCAGCATTATTTACATTAGCTAAGGTCTGGAAACATCCCAAGTAGATGAATAGGTAAAAAAGCAGTGGTACATTTACACAATGGAATACTATGCAACTATAAAAAAGAAGAAGATCTTAGCCTTTGTGACAGCATGGATGGACCTGGAGGTGATTATACTATGTGAAATAAGCCAGTCAGAGAAAGACAAATATCCCATGATCTCATGTGGAATCTAATTATATGTGGAATCTAATGAATAAAATAAACTGACAAAATAGGTTCAGAGACATAGAAGCATGGAACATACTAACAGATCTCAGAGGGGAAAGGGTATGGGAAACAGGAAAAAATTAACCAAAGAATTTATATGCATATTAGAAGCCCAGTGCATGAAATTCGTGCACTGGTAGGGTTCCTAGTGGCTGCCGGCTTCTGGCCAGGTACTCCCTCCCTTTCCCCGGTTGCCTGCTGCTGCTGCCTGCCGGGGCCTCCCTCTCTTCCCCCGGCCAGTCCCGCACCCTGGTCAAACTTCTGAACAACTCTTGGTCAGTCAAGGAGACAATTTGCATACTACACTTTTATTATATAAGACTAGAGGCCCGGTGCATGAAATTCGTGCACTGGTGGGGGGGGGGGTGTCCCTCAGCCCAGCCTGCACCCTCTCCAATCTGGGATCCCTCTCATAATCCGGAACTGCTGGCTCCCAACTGCTTGCCTGCCTGCCTGCCTGATTGCCCCTAACCACTTCTGCCAGCCAGCTTGATCACCCCCTAACCACTGCCCTGCTGGCCCAATCGCCCCCAACTGCCCTCCCTCCCCTGCAGGCCTGGTTGCCCCCAACCATCCTTCCCTGCTGGCCCAGTCACCCACAACTGCACTCCCCAGCAGGCCCAGTCACCCCTAACTGCTGTCCTCTGCAGGCCCGGTCCCCCCCAATTGCCCTCTCCTGCAGGCCTGATCACCCCCACCTGTCCTCCCCTGCATGCCTGATCACCCACAACTGTCCTCCCCTGCCAGCCATCTTTGACCACATGGGGGCGGCCATCTTGTGTGTTGGAGTGATGGCCAATTTGCATATTACCTCTTTATTAGATAGGATATGCATAGCCCATGAACACAGACAATAGTGCACTGAAGGCCTGGAAGGGGACAAGTGCTGGGTGAAGGGTGGCAATGGGGGAGAAATAGGGGACATCTGTAATATTGTCAACAAAAAGATAAATCTAAAAAATCGTCCAGGCCATGCTGAGCAAAGGCAATAATAACACATGTAACAGAGGGGCTTATGCAGGAGGTGGAGTCGGGTCCAGGTTGAGAAACTCAATGTAACAAGAACCCACACTGACATCGCTGGCCTAAATGTAGCAAGAGAGAGAGTTGCTGAGGACCACATTAAAGTTTTAGTTTAGGAGTTTGGTGAATTGCACTTAGAAATGAAAGAAGAACAGTTCTTAAGGGTTTTAAATGAGTTACACTCTGAATTCCTCAGTTTTGAAATAAAGGCTTGAGAAAGGGGATGGATTAAAAACAGCCCCTTCCTGACTCAGTGTCTAGTTCTGGGAAACTGGAGCTTGACTGAGTAGTCCAGAGCAGATAAGAAGAAATAAATGCTTCCACTCTCCACATAGCTTTTCTCTTCCAAGTAGAGATTCATTTGAGTTAACAAATGTCTTTTACTTTGAAAGTACCCTCTAGGAACTTTAAATCTAAAAGTCATTGTCACAGAGATTTGGTGTGGACTATAAACTACTAGACCATGGGGATATACTGATGAATAGGACATGGACCCTATCCTCAGAGAACCAAGAATGAATAAAATTGAAATTGAGCAAATCAGCATTTTGTCAAAGGAGGCCAGAGGAAGGAGAGGGCATCCCAGAATCCAGGTCTGGTTGGTTGGGGGAATGCTATGGTTGTCTGCTGCAAGTAACGGACAGGTGTCAGCCTGGGATCTGAGCACTGAGGACATGAGGAACATCCTCAGCAACAAGTAAAGAACAAAGACACTCCCGGGTGGGTGGTGAGGGCAAAGGCCTTTCTCCAACCTCATGTGACCCTCCCCTTTCTCTATCCACTTCTCCCACCAAGATGCTTTTAAACATGATCAACACTTGATCAGCTCCTATTCAATCTGCAGCCCATTCTAGGTGGCCTTCCAACCACTCTACTGGCACTGCTCTCAACAGTGCCACTACCAGTCTTCCAGGTTGACAAAGTCCCTGGAAGAAATTGAATCTTTATCTTACAAACTGCAATCTTGCCCAGATTTCCATGTTCCAAGAGCCCTAAATTATTTCTCTAGAGCAGTGGTTCTCAACCTTCTGGCCCTTTAAATACAGTTCCTCATGTTGTGACCCAACCATAAAATTATTTTTGTTGCTACTTCATAACTGTAATGTTGCTACTATTATGAATCGTAATGTAAACATCTGATATGCAGGATGGTCTTAGGTGACCCCTGTGAAAGGGTCGTTCGACTGCCAAAGGGGTCGCGACCCACAGATTGAGAACCGCTGCTCTAGAGGCAGTCTCCAATCTGTTTTCAAATAGAAATCAGATGAATTATAAGATCTGAAGCTGACTCTATCATGTCTCTTTTTAAAATCTTATTTCCCCATTGCCTTTGGGATCAAATGCAATATCTGAGGTTGGCTGGCAAAGCTTGCCACTATCCTGCCATGGCCTGCCTTCTGCCCCCCTTTGCTGGTTTCTGCACTGCATCCGCACTGACCTTCCTGTAGTCCCTGAACTCCTCACCAGCACTCCT
This sequence comes from Myotis yumanensis, assembly GCF_028538775.1. NCBI lineage: Eukaryota > Metazoa > Chordata > Mammalia > Chiroptera > Vespertilionidae > Myotis > Myotis yumanensis. The sequence continues at coordinate 124,170,240 of NW_027223754.1, read as the reverse complement.
TCTCTCTGCTGGACCTCAGCACATTGTTCTCATTTCTTGCAGTGCCCTTCCTTGTTCTTTGCCAGTTTAGAAGACACTTCTTCCAGGAAGACTTCCTGGATCTTGAATCTAGGTGCCTCCACTATGTATTGCTAGAGGAAGTTGTATTTGCTCCCCTAATGACTTGTTTGTGTCTTCTTCCAGGTGATAATCTCTTTAGGAGCAAAAAGCTCCAAGCTCAGGATCTGGCAGAGAAGAGACTTCAGTGTTTTAAAATAAATTAGCTAATTATTTTTTTGCTTCTATTAGTCAATTACCATAGTCTACCACTGCCTGATATCTTATTTATACATGAAGCAGGTGTTCCATGAGTAGAAATGTTACTCTCATCATATAAAGAGACAATATGCCAAAGTATCAGAGGAGAAGATCTAGGCCAGTCTTCCTGGCTAACTATGTAACCTTGAGCCAGTTACTTCAGTTACCTTTGCCTCAGTTTCCTCTTAAAAAATAAAGAAAATAGTGTCATGCTGGAAATTATTATGAAGAGTGAAATGACCCAGTCAGAGAAAGACAAATACCATATGATCTCACTTATATGTAGAATCTAATGAACAAAATAAACTATGAACAAAATAGGAACAGAGGCATGGATATATGAAACATACCTATAGCTACTGGAGGAGAAGAGGGAGGGGGAACTGGATGAAAGAAGGTGAAGGGATTAGCCAAATAACATACATGCATAATCCATAGACACAGACAACAATGTGGTGATGACCAGAGAGAAGGGGGACTGGTGGAGGTGAGCAAAGACAGGAGGACAGGGACATCTGTAATAGTGTCAACAATAAAAATAAAGTTAAAAAAATAAAACCAACTGCTTTTAAAAAAAGATAATGGTGTGATGGCTAGTGGTGGGCACAGTAATGTTAGTAAATGCTTAAAAAGTTGTTCTTCAATAAATAAAAAAAGATCTAGTGGCAATAGCCAATTTCCATGGTATAAATACTCCCACTATGGCCAATTTCAAGCTATTCACTTGACATCACAGATTATGAGTTTTTTCATTATATGGATATGACTGGTATAAATAATTTTAGGAGCAAGATAATAATAAAATGTAATAAGTAATTGGGAAGTGACAAGTTGTGAGTTGTGAATATTGCCTTTGTTCTTAATATAATTCCATTAATTTCAAGTTTATAGAATTTAATTCCTTTTTTTGGTCTTTTTTGGAATTTAATTCTTTATAATGTCTTTATAATTCTTTATAATGCAATAGGTTTACATAATCCCTGAAAATTTAACAATTGCCATTCATAGGCTTTAGCAAATCACTGGGTGGGGTATGTGTGAAGATGAAGGGACAGCTCACACATACTCTGCTTCTCTTCCTGGGTCAGAGTGGGCAGGTGCAGCTCACTGTGCTACAGAAGAAGAGGGTGTTCCCTTGGGCTTCAATTCTAAACGCTGTCCTATAATACAATTTGGCAGGACCTTGAGTAATAAGCTAATGGTGTGATCCCAATTTGGCTCAGTGCTTTGTGTTCATACCTTATCTCCCCGAGGGCACTTTGTAGAAGCAAAGGGCTTTGAAAATGCAAACCTTCACCCTAACAACTGCAAACCAGCATCAAATATACATCAGCTCTTTGAAGACTGCTGGTCTCTATTATGAATCATCTTATATTTTAGAATATCTTTATATTAGTCAATGTTTAGTGCATATCAAACATAAGAATCAAGTTTGATCATTTCTTGCAACAGTTAATTCATCTGTGATATCATATTTTCCAGCACATATTATATATTATATTTTGCAAGCTTTTATTGAAGTTCTATCATTATGCTGGAGGTAAAATAGAGTTTCATGGTTTAGTGAGTTGGGAAATACTACATCATAGTTATCTCCATGGACTTCAGAATTAAATTTTTCTACTTAAGGCTACAATCCCAAATGGGAAAGCTATGCCATGTAGACAGTGTGTCTACCTTTATTTTTACTTTACTTTATTTTTATTTTTATAAAGAAGGCAGAGAAAATAAGTACTAGATGAGGAGCCAGGAGATCTGGGCTCTAGTCCCAGCTTTGACCAATTCAGTTAATCTCAGAGATCCTTAGCTTCCTAACCTTAGAACTGGGAAGTTGACTTTATTGATGATTCCCAAAACAGTGCTAGTCTCTGATGATATTTTCTTTTTTTTTTAAATTAAATCTTTATTGCCATCTTTACTTTAAATGTCAAAATCTATCCCTGTCTGAAATAATCATCAGCCCTCTTCCCTCTCACACAGAACGGATTGCCATAGAGTAAGATGGCAAAGGAAACTGTTTAATTGCACAGGAAATGACTTTGCCACCAATCTTTCCTGTAGTTAAAGGATGGTTATCTCTTCTGGAAAAGCTGGAATTCCTATATGTGTGACACTCAGTAGTAAACTCTCCAGATCCTGTCAAAAGCCTGCAGGAGACCATTCATCTTTGAGATAGATAATATAAAGAGCATGATAACAATTCTGATTCTCTAAGTTCTATCACTGTATCTCATTGAACTATCAAAAGCACAAGACAAAGACCTAGGTTCTTGGATTTTATTTTATCCCAGTAGAAATGCTTTCATTGTTACAATTTAACATGCCTTCAGCTTTATTTGAAGGTCAATATAAAATACTAGAGGCCTGGTGCACAAAATTCATGCACTGGGGGGCGGGGGGGATTGTCCCTCAGCCCAGCCTGCACCCTCTCTAATCTGGGACCCCTCGGGGGATGTCCGACTGCCAGTTTAGGCCGATCCCTGTGGGACCAGGCCTAAACCGGCAGTTGGACATCCCTCTCACAATCCGGGACTGCTGGCTCCCAACCACTCGCCTGCCTGCCTGCCTGATTGTCCCTAACGGCTTCTGCCTGCTGACCTGCTCACCCCTAACCATTCCCCTGCCAGTCTGATTGACACCTAACTGCTCCTTTGCCAGCCCGATTGCCCCTAACTGCCCTCCCCTGCTGGCCTGGTCGCCCCCAACTGCCCTCCCCTGCCAGCCCAGTCACCCCTAAATGCCCTCCCCTGTAGGCCTGGTCACCCCCAACTTCCCTCCCCTGCTGGCCTGGTCACCCACAACTGCCCTCCCCTGCCGGCCATCTTGTGGCTGTGGGTACCGCCATCTTTGAGGGTGTGGCAGTCAATTAGCATATTCCCTCCTTATTGGCTGTGGGCACCGCCATCTTTGAGGGTGTGGCGGTCAATTAGCATATCCCCCCTTATTGGCTGTGGACGCTGCCATCTTTGCAGCCTGCTGCTCAATCGTTTGGTCATCCCTCACTAACCCCTCTGCTGGTCTGGTCACCCCACACAGCCTGCTGTTCAGTAGTTTGGTTGTCCCTCACTAACCCTCTGCCAGCCTGGTTGCCCCACATAGCCTGTTCTGTCGTCTGTTTGGTTGTGATGGTCACTTAGGCTTTTATATATATAGATAGTTTTATAAAATAAGAATTCCACAGCTCCTGTAAAATAATTAATAAAGGCTTTTAAAATGCTTATCGTCATAAAAATTAGGTATTAAATTGCTCTTAGAGTTTAGTGTAGGAGAACTTGAGGGGTAACATGCCTATTTTACTTGATGATGAGATCGATGTAACTCATTATGTTTCTTTGCTCTCCTTGGCTGCTAGGAATCTCAAAGGTAAAGTTTGTGCTCAACTGAAATAAAGACCTTTCACTCTGCCTTTCTTGTACAATTATCTCTCCTCCTTCTATTACATGGCTCTTTTACCTTTGGTTTTACAGCCCTACTGCAAATGTAATTTTTACTGTATACCCATCCATATTATTTCTGGAAGAAGTCCAAGTATGAATAATTAATAAATGAATAAATGTGGCTTACTGGGTTCAGCCTCGTCAGCTCACTACTGCATCATCCCTATGTCTGTGTAAGTACCAGAAGCATCATTCCATTAGGCACTACCAAGTGTCCATATCATCATTGTGAAAAGAAGCTGTCAATTTCCACTTCACAGACTAAAAGAAAAATGAGTATAAGACCTTAAAATCAAATGCACAAAGAATGCAATAGGTCTAGTTAAAAGGCAATTTCAATATTCCTCCCCCAATCATTACAAGAAGTGCCTGGCAGTAACACGATTCAATTGCCCACTCTCCTCCCTCTCGCCCAGTCTTAAAGGAGAAGCAGGGGAGGATAAGAGAAGCAAGAGGTCTGCATAATCACAAAGCGAGGAAACTGGCCCTTGATCGTACAAAGCCGATTCTGCCTTGAGATCGTATGACTGTACCGAGACTCTTCACAAGAGTGATATTGCTCAGCTTTATTTTACTCTGCATGGCATCCACAGAGCAAGAAAGACAGCTAGAGATGAGGACTGGGAAGGAAAGGGAACCTGAGGCCCAGAGAGAGGAAGTACCCAGCCCAGGATCACATCACCTAGGAGTTGTAAACCCAGCACTAGAACCCAGGCATACAGAGTCCTGCCGGTTTTGTCCTCCTGAACCTGCTCACTCCGCATGCATGGAACTGTCAACATTTTCCCTGGTATTTTCATTCCCAAGCAAAAAGAAGGGGTAGTTTAATGTTCACATTTACACCCTTGTCAACCATTATCCTCAGTTTAAAACACCAAAATGGGATGTAAATAGCTGTTGTAGGATGCAAGTTATGTTAATATAAGATGCAAGAAAGATTGAGGAAAGAACAGAGAGAGTACAGAGTGATTTGTAGAAAAATTAAAAAGTTGTCTGCATATTTAAATGTCCTTTCCTTTCAAGTCTTAGATGGGCGTTCTAAGCACAACATAAGTCTAGGGGCAAAAGTATGCCAAAATCCCTTCTCCCACAACCTCACTGGCCCCTCCCATCGGAGGTGCTGGGGCTGAGGAAAGGGAGGTGTGGAGAGTAAGATAAACAGAGTCAATGCAAAGTGGGAAGAATGAAACATACTCTACTTTTTAAAGTGAAACTGATTGATACTCTTTAAGTTCATATTACCTTTTGATTGAATTTATCTGCTCTAATTTTAAAATAGAAAAGGGAGAGGGAAAGGTTTCAAGAGGGAAAACAGTTTCCTTGCTTTTTAGTTGGAAGGACATGAGGACCCCAAGTCTTTCCTTCATTCATTTGTTCATTCGCCCGTGCATCCATTCATTTAGGCAGTACTAGGTAACTAGTTCCAGGAAAAGCATGCTCTCAGTTTTGTCAGGGCCACACATATATACACAATGTGATTCTTTCCAATAAGGACCTTACAGTGTTGTGGGGGAAAGATATAAACAAATCACGATTAAGTGGGCAGTGGCATAAGGAGGTAAATGCAGTGCTGTGGCAGTTCAGAGAATAGAGAAAGGATACTTGGTTGAAAATTAACCTGAAGATTTGCTTCAACCAAACAGGCATTATAAGGAAGAAACAAAGAAAATGTTTCTCCACTTTTTATGGCATTTACATGCCGGAATACAGTGTGCAGTCTTGGTAACTAACCCACGAGAGGCAGAATAGGAACAGACACACTAGAATTAGATCAATGACCACAGTTAGGAAAAAGAGCGATCTGCAATGATAAAATGTAATGTTTCCTGTATTAGACATTGGCCCTAAAACAATGATTGGTACCCTGATAAGATAAAGGAAATTTAGACACAGACACATAGAGGAAAGACAGCATGTGAAGATAGAGGCAGAGATTGGGGTGATGCTGCTACAACCTAGGGACCAAGGGTTGCCAGCAACCACCAGGAGCTGGAAGAGACAAGGAAGAATGCTCTCTGAGAGCCTTCAGAGACAGCACAGCCTTGGTGCTTCTTCATTTCAGATTTTAAGTCCCCAGACTGTGAGAGAATGAATTTTTGCTGCCTTAAGCTCCCTCCCAAAAGGAAAAGTAAGAATCCCCTAAGGCCCAGTCTAAGTGCCCCCCTCAGCCTCCAGTAGCTCTCCAGGTCCCCCTGTTAGAACTAATGGCTTCCTTTGGACCTACTATGCCCATAATGGGTATACCCCATCATTTTGTCAGTGGACATATGTAATTACACGGAGATTGTGCACCCAGAACCTGTCTACCTTGTTTTTCAATGCTAAGAGTCTAGATTATCAAAGTCAAATACAAGCCAGTCCCGAGAAAGGACCAAGAGAATTGGCTGACCGTGAGCCTATTTTTAAGCCACGGGAAAAGGAGAGAGTGAGTGTGTGTGCTTCTGTATGTGTCTCTGTGCATTCTGGCTCTACAGAAGCTGCTGGCATCTCTTTGGCAGATTAACTGGCTACACTTGCCACTTTCTTGGCATCTGGCTCCTATGTCAACTCTCTGTGTGCTGTCTCTTCACTGGGAATAATTACTTTAAAAAAAAATCAGACTCAAACTTTTATCCTCTTTCATCAAATCCCCTACTTCTCACCAAATCCCACTCCCACTGAACAGAGGCTATCCTGCTGGTCAGAGTACAGCAGAAAAGTGCGAGACTCTGTGGCCCTGGAGGGGAGCTGCAGGTTGGCTGGGATATGAGCTCTGCACATGCACTAGAAACAGGGGAAAGGGCTGTAAACAAAGGGTTATGATAAATTATCACGTTGCAAGTGGGTGGGAGGTGGTTAGCGGACATTACACGGCTTGGTGAGGGGCCAGTTTCCCTCAGCATCTCTATTAATGATGAGGTAGGAGGGGAATGCACTACCAGCCTGTTCATTAAAGGCAGGGGATGCTAAGGTTGGAAGTGATGCAAACACCATAAAGGTCAAAAAAATAGCACAACACAAGACAGGGATGGTTGAGACCATCTCAGCCAAGGAGAGAAGGACGAGATTCAACTGGGCGACAAAGGGACCCAGCTCACCCAGGAGAGGCCACCTGGTCCTCAACAGGGAAAGCAGATGGCACTGCTTTCATCTGAGTCGTTTATGTAGATGATTTTTTTGTTGTTGTTGTGCAGAGTGAAGCCTGAGGCTGGTTTAATACTGGAAGTATTGAAGAGTTAATCAGCTTTCATGAGCCGTGGGGGGGGAAAAAAAACAAAAAGACCTACATGGAAAACCCCACACCACCCCTGGACTTGAGAGAGAACAGAAAGACACAAAACAGTCCCCACTGCACTATGAATAGTAATAGTCTGACTCCTAAGAGAGAGAGAGAGAGAATATTTCAACTGTTGGGCCTTCTGGCTTCTAGGCTCAGGTCTGCCATTAATTTAGTGTCGTTTTCAGAAGGTGCTCTTCCTTTTCTGGGCTTGTTTCACTACCTTTTCCAGAAAGGACTCCTGGTCTCCTTCCCCATTCCCGGGATGTAGTTCTTGACCCCATGATGTAATTTTCATTTAATGGGTCCAGGCAATGGATTCATAAGGAACACCCCCACAGGCCATGCGAAGGACAGAAGTCTTTCCTGTCCACAGGAATGACAGATGGAGCACTATTTATCGTATTTTGAAAAGTCAAGTGGTAAATCTGGAAGGTTGAAATAAGGCTACAGACTTTAGAACATTAAGCTCCTTGAAGAAAGCTGTCGTATAAATAATATATTATAAGCACTTAAAAAATCTTACCTGCTTGCAAAATTTTCTTGAGTTCCCCCCACAGCATCCAACAGAATGAAATATTATTTCTTTCCTTATTCCTCCAGCACCTACTGTGTGCCAAATATAATTCCTATCCCCTGAGGAGCTAGTGTAACAGGAGTGACAGGTAAACATGAGCATTAGTTTAAACATATTTTTCTAAGTGTTATGGGGACATAGTGGCACTGATGTCTGAGCTGGGTCTTCATGATGGAATAATTGTCCAGTAAAAAACAAGTGGGAGGGCAGGGCAATGTCAAGCGAAGGCTGGTGCATGCAAAGGTATAATGTCTTAAAAATAAATAATTTCTAGAAATGGTGAGGTTGGAATACAGGGTGCACAAAGTGACTGGCATAAGATGATATATGAAATGAAAATTTCCTGAGTGCCAGCTGCTTAGAAAAAAAAGGAAGCTTATCCCTTTCATGGGACTGTTGCTGGGTTGAATTTTAATGCCCTTCTTTACTGTGCTAAAAAGTCAAAGCTTTATGCTCTATATAGTAGAGAAGAATCAATATTTTTAAAAAAGAAGAATTATATGGACCAATCTTCTTTTTGCTAAAATTCTTATTTAGCCAAAGCCTAATTTTATCCCTTTCTTGCTGAAATGCTTGGGCTGATAAAATAATGTGTGCTATGCCAAAAAAATAACATTTAACACTACTTAATATACAGCACTGGTGAAATATACAATCATGTACATCTTGTATTAGGAAGACCTCAACAAATTTATAAAAATATGGGTTTTTATAAATTACAAACATCTGTATTCATAAAAACAAATACATTTGGATTTGGCTTAAATGAATGTTCAGAACATCACACTAAACAACTACTGTGTCCAGATAGGCTGAATTAAAATGGGCACAAGTATAAAATATATTAATTGCTATTTACACCAGTTTTTAAGCTTGCATCAGATGAGTTACCTTCATAGGAGTGTAAGACCATGTGAACGAAATCCTAGTTGGAGATCCAGATTGCTGACTTCTACCTCCCAGCTTCATGCCCTTCAGCAGCTGGGCACTTCATTGCTCTGTCCTTCCTCATCAGTAGAATCAAGGTTATGATACATTGATATAATGACAAAGAACTAGATTTGCAAATTGCTAGCTGCCAAGCTTTTCCAGTGCCACAATACAGAAAAGAGGGGGGCCTGGCAAAGAGGCTGTCGTGGTTCAAATATGAAATCGGTGAAAGAAATAAGTGACTTTGAAGGTTCAGGTCAACTCTGAGCCTCTGTGATTCCATGACTTGTATACAAGGCATTGTTAGTATCAGATCTTGTTGCCATTGGCTTATAGGCAAGATCCAAAGAACAGTCCAGGCTTCTCTTGATACAAAGATCTCTGTGGGGTAGTAGAATTGAAGATTTGTATCTTAGCACTACACACACACACACACACACACACAGCCACCTACGAAAGCTATGGGGCACACTAACTAGCAACATAGCAAGTGGTTTCTGAGTCCAGATTTTGCTTCTGAGTAAAAACAACGAACTGAAAGAAAACAAAAGCAGTCCTTCTGACAGAGCCAGCTCCTCGGTGATGCTAGCTACAGAGAAGAATACTCTCCTGGAAACATTGCCTGAGATGCTACCAAGGAGCATCATTTCATGGTAACTACAAGCACTCCAGGTCTGGACACGGTCTAGACCAGTGGTCGGCAAACTGCGGCTCGCGAGCCACATGCGGCTCTTTGGCCCCTTGAGTGTGGCTCTTCCACAAAATACTACGTGCGGGCGCACATGTACAGTGCGATTGAAACTTTGTGGCCCATGCGCAGAAGTTGGTATTTTGTGGAAGAGCCACACTCAAGGGGCCAAAGAGCCGCATGTGGCTTGCGAGCCGCAGTTTGCCAACCACTGGTCTAGACTTTTTTGCCTATTGCAGCTCTGGACTGGAGCTTATGCTCACCAAACTGCCTGGTCAGTATGGATCTCCCCATGTCATGCGACTGCACATAATTTCCCAACCAAATGTAACAAAACTCCAGCTCATCCAAAACGAGATTTTCTATAATGTGCAGGATCCCATTTGTTTAGAGGCCTTTCGATTTTGTTACCCCTGAAAGAAGGGAATCCATTTGAGAGATTTGCTTAGTTTTCTAGAAAGAATCAGATGACAGCTATGATATTTCTAAGGGTGCCAGAAAAAAATAAAGGACTTTACTGTTCCAACTTAGCTTTTCCCAGTGGGAACAGTCTGATCTGAAATAGGGTCACACGTTTTAGAGGTGTGTGTGTGTGTGTGTGTGTGGCAGTGGCTAGAAAAATTTAATTACAAGTAAGAAAGAAGAGTAAGTAAGAAGGCAAAGGGACATATCACATATAGACATATTTCCAGGTGGAGGTGGGAAAGTTAAACCTTTGAGGAGACAAGCTTCTTCACCTTCCCTCTCCTTTTGCTCAGAGACCTACAGGGAATAGCGTGGCCCCAATGTTCCAGCAAATCTAAACATCACTGGCTCCTTGACACCGTTCACACTGGCTGGCCTTAAATATGGCTCATCCAATTTTACTTCTTAACTGGTCAGTTTATAAGCTGCAGACATCCATGGGCTTATACAATTTACTACTTAAGTCAAAAGAAGTTGGCATTTTATTCTAAACTTCAAGTATTAAAGTGCTAAAGTTTGGGCTTAGAAATATAAAATATAGCTTTCCAGCACAATTATGATTCAATGCTGCAGAACGACAGAAGTTGGGGGAATCATATTTGTCCTCTGCATAGTTTCAAATCTACTTTGGGCCAGATCTGTTTCCAGCGCAACAAGCTAGACTTTTTTTTCGCAAATGCAAATTTCGTGTTAGCAGGTTAGAGACAAAATAATAGGAATGACCATTAATCACACAGCCTAGAGGTGTTTTCAGATCCAAGTTCAAAGCTGCCCAAACAATTAGTTCCCCTGAGATCTGCGTTCAGATGAAAAATCTAAATAATCCTGAAATAAATAATTTCTGGACCAAATGCCAAGCTGACGGCCTTAATGAAAATGCCAGGCGTATGAACTCCATGCCGAGTAGTACTAAAGTGACCACAAAAACACTTAGGGGCATGGTGATAATGCCACAGGGACTGGGTGTTTGCTTCTAAAAGCCCTCTCCCCCCCAATTCCCTTCCAGGCACTTATTTATCATCCATGTGACACATTAAAAGGAAATTCTAATGTTACACAGATGCATTAAGTCACACAAGTGGTTTGGTGCATTTTGCTGGGACCTCAGAGCCTTACACCACAAAGGTGTCCAGACGAACTGCAGGCAGACCAGTCGATAGCTGCCAAAGCTGTGCTCTGAGCACACATTACACAGGAGTGCAGCTACCTAGCCTGAGCCATTAGGCAGCATTAGCCAGCATCACCAGCACTCCTGATTAATAATTGAGCTCGATCCATACAGGCAAGCTCAGGCTGGCCTGCAAGAAGCCTTCTAGCGTGCATTAGAAAGGAGCGTCTCTAGGGGCCTCAGAGCACTCTGTCCATTTAACAAGTCAATCCATAAACTACAGTCAATTCTTGATTATTAGAAACTGAAGATCCACTTTTCGATGTTCCTCTGCTTTCTCGATCAGCTTTTTTTGCTCATGGTGCCTTCCCTGTGGCCACATACAAGGTTATTACTCCCTCCATAGTGGGTGGGTGCTCTGATCCATCACCCAGACCCCCTTCAGGACTGCAGAACTCATCCCCCAGCTGCTGGGAGTGCCCCCAGCCATCTGGCCTCTTTGGGAATTGCCTCAGTGAAGGGAGTTGCCCCAACCAAGGTCATGTTCCTTCCCAAGGCAGCCTCATCTAAAGACAGGTCAATAAGAGTGTCAGAAGGCCTTGGTCCCTGTACCCCAACTCAGGACGACTCTGAAGAACCATCCCATCAGCGCTCCCTGCAGGGATGACTGGGCGTTTGTTATGATATGTTGCAGCCCAACTTCTTCATCCCTGCTTTCTTTTCCCCTGAGGTATCACACCAAGGGCCACACCCTCACCATCTTCTTGTGTCTCTTCTGCATCATTGAGCTGTTTCCTAGGGCACTCAACTGGGAACTGGAAAGAAATATCTACACCTTACCTGCTATCTCAAAGGCTGTTGTGAGGGTCAAATAAGATCGAAAGTCCCTTATAAATTGTAAAGCATGGAAAAGGAACACTGATTACATTTCCCATCTAATTAAGAACCATTGAACTATGTGGTATTCTACGTGGAGCAAACACAAGTGTGCCTTCCCGTGGTCTGCAAATTTAGAGTTTGAGCAAAACTAGAGGGTCCAAGCTTACTGAGGTATAAATTTAAATAATACTGAAACTGCATACCTTTACTATATGATATCACTTAAATTTGCATTCATTAATGACGTCTTCCACTCATTCAAATTTGAGGAGTGTTGCTGGGTTTTGCAGTGTGTGTGTGTGTGTGTGTGTGCGCGCGCGCTTAAAACACCTTTTCTCAAAAAGTATGGAAATAGTTTGGCATTTGCAAGTCGGCCAAATAGCATTGCTGAGACAGATATTCTTGTTGTCACCTACATCTGTGAACCAGCACACCAAGTCCTGGAGTGGTGTAGAGACATGCTGTGGGCCCACAAACCCAAATCATGCAAATCCAAGGTGCTACCCTAGAGCTTTCAGCTAGTAATCCACTTAGGAATATCACTTTCTCAGCAAACCATATGATAGAAAATACACACTATTTGAACTTAACAAAGTAGAAGGAAATGGCCCAGGCAGGAGGAGACCAATGCTCAGAGATGACCGCTTCTCTAGCCATCATATTGTCCACCAGGCCACTGCCCACCACTGTGTGCCTGAGCTGCCTGAGTAGCAATGGAGTGTGAACCAGGCAGGGAGAATCAGAGCCAAAGGAAAACACTGGGGTCCTCAACTCCAGCTGCTTATTTCCCCCCTTTCGTTTGAATGGCAGTTTCTTTAACTGCAAAATGGAAAAACTTTATCAAGATATCTTTATGATTTTTTTTGCTTGATTAAAAGGGAGTGGTCACAAATCTTTAGTATCAATTTAAAAAGATATCTCATTTGGGCTAACACATACCTGCCCTATAGCACAGGTGATCTTACATGTTTATGGACAGGTAGATGAGTAGAGGTCAAAGTGTGTGAGGGCAGATAGATGAATAGGTATCTGTGTGCATGTGTCTTTGTGTGTATACATATGTGTACAAACATACATGTATGGCATGGGACTGGGAATGGCATTTTCCTAGAAATATAGATATTAGGACCCTAAAATAAATGATATATGGGCATGTAATAGCATATACAAGGGCTAAAATATACCTGGCATATAATTTCCCATTCTAGAGACCTTTCCACCAGCACTTACTTTTTACAGAATCATATTTCTCTATTTTCAAGTTAAGTGCATGGTCCCCTTTCCCACTTTCACTTTTGAAAGGTATGACATTGAAGTAAATGCCAGTAAAATAAGTTTTAAGGCTCTCACGAAATAACAGAATGTGTACAACCATCAGTTCAAAAGGTGATGCTCTAACAAGTCAAACCCCAGATGGTCTAAGAAGATGAACAACAATTTTCCAACAAAATTAACTGACAACATCCGACCTCTGAAGGAAGCAGGTGAAAAATACACCAATCCAGTCTCAAGCAGAATGAATGAAGAAATGTATTTTTTGGCACTGTCCAAGCTTTAGGTCTTGGGAGGAAACTCAATTATCAATGAATTATTTTAATTAAAGTTATTATCTCTGTCAAAGTAAACCACAATAAGATTCTTCCCCAAAGATAGAATACCTATTCTCACCTGAGGATATGTTTCCATTGCATTTTTTTTTTTTTGAAAGAGAAGAAGGGAGAAAGAGAGAGACTGAGAGAGAGAAACATTGATGTGAGGCAGGCACATTGATCAGATTCCTTCAGTACATGTCCTGACTGGGGTTTGAACCCGCAACCTTTTGGAGTACAGAATAATGCCCCAACCAACTGAGCCACCTGGCTATGGCAAGAACCACAGTTTTTGTTGAGAATATCAACTACTATGTTTACTGAATTGGGGAATTTAACCTAATACAATGAGGGTTAAATATCAGTCCAACAAGAGAAGTTGGGGATTGCTGTAACAGACTGAGACATTCAGAATTCTCATTCACAAAGTAATTGTATAATTTATGTGAATGGTGAAATTACACTTAATATAGAATCATCAGTTATGAAGAAAATACATTTAAATGAAACATGGTTATCCTCATTACTTATACAAGACTTTGTCTTTTTAAAATATATATATTTTTTATCAATTTCAGAGAGGAAGGGAGAGAGAGAGAGAGAGAGAGAGAGAGAGACATCAATGATGACAGAGAATCATCTATTGACTGCCTCCTGCATGTCTCCTACTAGGGATATGCCCTGGCGGGGGATCAAACAGTGACCTCCTGGTTCATAGGTTGACGCTCAACCACTGAGCCACACCGGCCTGGCTGTCTTTTTAAAATAATCTTTAATAATTTTGCCTTCAGTTCACTAAGTAGGTTTGACCTACAGAAATGTTGTTCTTTAGTTTTGATCACTAGAATTTAAGGCCTCCCAATATCAGACCATAAAGTCATTTAATGAATTCCTCTTTTTATAAAACCCGAGATAACAAAGAACCTATCACACTGGACACCAGCAAATTTCTTAGATAATTTAGTGCTGAGTCCAACAACCATTCCCATCACAACTTGGCTGACCACTGAGCACAGTAAATAGACCTATAAGACAATTTATATGGCTTCTTTTTTAAAAAATATATTTTATTGATATTTTACAGAGAGGAAGGGAGAGGAATAGAGAGTTAGAAACATCGATGAGAGAGAAACATTGATCAGCTGCCTCCTGCACACCCCCTGCTGGGGATGTGCCTGCAACCAAGGTACATGCCGTTGACTGGAATCGAACCCTTCAGTCCGCAGGCCGTCGCTCTATCCACTGAGCCAAACCGGTTAGGGCTATATGACTTCTTAAAAACATCACAACTTTAAATCGCATTAGCTGATGAGCCATTATTTCAGTCATCATAATAACCATGGATAATTACTGAGTGACTTAAAACTAATTGTGCAACAGATAAGCCAGTGTCTCAAATCTCCCCCATGCCATCCTGTTTCCTAATCATACATCTTAAAACGAGAGACTTGAAATTGTCCCTGCCAAACTTTCCACCTTCAGGCGGGTAAAACATTCTCATTCTCATTTTACCCATCATATGCTTGCTGCAAACTCTTTCCCATTATAATTAAAGTCAAGTATATGACTTTCACGCTAAGCAACTTCTTTTTGCCCATCCAGTGGGTTTCCCTTTAATGTACCATTTGGAATTCCTGCAGTGGACATTTTTCTTCCAATGCACTAATCATTGTATTATAAAGTTTAATTACTTTATTTTGTGAGTTATCAATATTGTGATTAAATGATGTTTAAAGTACTCATCTTTATCCATTAAGCATCATTTTCTAAATGACAACAAAGGTGGTCTTCATCCTCTTGAAACTTAAAAGAAAGCCATCCCATCTTAACTAGAAATGTCCTTTAAGAATAAGCCAATATCCTGTAACCTTTCAAAAACTGAGCCGGGCATCTCTTTTAGAACTGACATATACACAACTTTCTCTAAGATCAAAAACCATTTTGCTTGTTAATGAGAGAGAACATTTGGTGGAGTGAATCTTAGTCTCAGAGAGTTTCTCTTTGAAATTCATATAAAACAAAATCACTTCCTTTCCAACACAGTGAGATAATGATATTGCTTGAAATGCAAAAAAAGAATCACTGTAGAAATAATTAAACTACCTTGGATTTACAAATATTCTTAACTCAATATATTGAGGAATAGTATTTTTAATAGAAGTTGGATTTGGCTCTGAGCTCAAAACATAATTATCCTAAGTTTAAGCCTCTACTAATTGATCATCCTCTGATTTAAATTCTGAAAAAATAAATTTCAACTGGAATTACTTTCTCTGGAAACATTCCTAAAATGCGTTTAATGCTCAGCACCAGAAACAACATTGATAATGTTATCTGTAACAGCTAGAATGAACATAACACATAAAATCTATTTTCAAAAATCACTAATAGGTTTGAGAATTCAATCTAGCCCCTTAATGCTATTCTCTAGAAATATATTTCATGAACCAAAGAGTCTAACAGACACTCAACTCCTTACTTAAATACAATTAAATTCTTTAACAAAAGCAGATACAAGTCTTCCTGCTATTTAAATTATGGCTACTTTATCAAGCAGTTTTAAGAAAGAATGGACCACAGTAGAGATATTATAACTTATAAATTTTATAAGCATCTTCTTAGTATGTGCTAGTCAAAAAAAGACTGTATTGAGTCATGAATAGTTGTGAGGGTCATTTTATTTTTAGCAAAGAAAGTTAAGAATAGGTTTTTATATTTACATAATGTCTCTCAGACAGGCATATGAGAAAACTCTGCAAACAACATCTTGCTTTATTTCTAAATATTCACAGGTGGAAAGAAAAAAATCAAATCACACAATATTGTGCATATGGGGGAAATGAGGCAATCAGAAGTGATGTAAATTATTAAAGACACCTTCTGTTTCCTCAATTTATTGCAAGAAATTTGGGCTTGGAGATGTATAATAGTGATATATGTCAGGGTGAGGGCGAAACAAACTAGAAATAGCGGCTCAGTGTTCTGTGAGGCAGCTGCATGCCTGGTATTAGATAAGGGGTGCACTGAAGTTTCCTGATAAAAACATCTGCCCAAAGTCTTGACGTTTCCCCATTATATAGTTATCTTTGGGTTAAGCATCTGACCTACCCTGGAGCCTTCTTTTTCTAAATAATCTTTTATTTTTTTTTAATTACAGTTGACATACAATATTATATTAGTTTTAGGCGTATGTACAATAGAATATAACTCAGCCTTTAAAAAGCATGAAAACTTGCCATCTGCAACAACAAGGATGGATCTAGTTCTAGAGGGTGTTGCTGCTGAGTGAAACAAGTCAGACAGAAAAAGACAAATGCTATGATTTTCCTTATATGTGGAATCCAAAAGCCAAAATAAACAAACAAAGAAAACAGAAACAAACTCATAGATACAGAGAACATTTTGATGGTTGCAGGTGGGAGAGAGGTTGGGATGGTGAAAAAGGGGAAGGAAGTACAAATTGATAGTTACAGATAGTCACGGGGATGTAAAGTGCAGCATAGGGAATAGAATATGGTCAATAATATTGTAATAGCTATGTATGGTGTCAGATTGGTGCTAGATTTATAGTGGTGATCATCATTTTAAATTATATAAATGTCTGATCACTATGCTGTGCACCTAGAGTCTTCCTTTAAAGTGTGGCTTCTCCTCTGAGGCGGAGTTAGCAGAGGCTTCCAGCCTGGTGCCTCAGTGGTTGAGCATCAGTCGACCCATGCACCAAGAGGTCACCGGTTGGATTCCTGGTCAGGGCACATGCCCAGGTTGTGGGCTCGATCCCCAGTAGGAGGCAACTGATCAATGATTCTCTCTCATCATTGATGTTTCTGTCTCTCTCTCCCTCTCCCTTCCTCTCTCTGAAATCTATCAAAATAAAAAGTAAAAAAGAATATCCCAGAGGCCTCCTTGTCCTGTTCCTCCTTTCATTATTATAATAATATATCTTCTAATATCTCATATTTGTAGAACACATTAGAATTTCCCAAACATGTTAACCTGTATTATCTCATTTAGTCCACACAACCCTATGTGGCATTACATTTCCATTTTAGAAATGAGCAATAAAGGTTCAAAGAACCTTCGCCCCTACACAAAACCCACTGATTTTTCTTTAACAAGTGACATTACTCATTCTAGCATTTTATCAATTCAGTAAAAACTCAGAGTTCATACCATGAAATCATCAATAAGCCTAGGCCTGCTCCCTCCTCCCAGCAACCTTTGGCAGGTCCCTTGAACTATAACAAAGACAGCAATATCAGGCCTACCTAATTCGCCAAGTTGAATAAAGCAATATAATTAATGTGGAAGTGATCTGAAAACTGCAAGGAGAGCTAAACACACTGGAGGTGTTGCTATTAGCAGCTCAGTGGGAATGAGCATCAGATTGCCTTTAACTTGATAAAAGCCAAGGGCTGTGAAGGTGCTGAATGTCTAGTAATAGGAGGAGGGCTATTAAGGGGCAAGGGAGGGAGCAGCAAGACCAAACCTCTTTCCTTCTGGCAGATTAAATCTGAGGTCCTGGGTAAGTGATCTCTGGATGCTAAAGAGAATGAAGATGTAGAGCTGCAAAGCATGTTCCCACAAAGCCTGCATTAAGGGCAGGACCGAGCAAAAGCACTGTGAGATAAAAAGATAGTTAACAGCAGATCTAAAGGTTTCAGCCAGATTTCAGGCCTGAAGGAAACTTCCACATTTTATGGGTTTGCAATTCAAACCCATTATCACACCAAGAAACAAAGGGGGGCCAAACAGCATCACTGTAGTTCATCACCGATTCCAAGATTCCTTTTGGGTGCTTTTCTTTTTTCCGTTTATGTCTCTAAAATTGGGATGAATCAGTGCAAGGGTGGGTCATAACTGCCAATGTTCTCTCTTTAAGGAAACATACATCTTAAAATTGATGGTATATTAGATTCAATTAATTAAATAGGATATTTTCAATTACCACCTACATTTAAGCTGGTTCGAAGAGTTGCTTTCCAGCCGTGCAATGCGAACATGTTGTCCTACATCTGCAATCCAGCCTCAGGGTTAGACTTCCCTCCACAGGCAAGTCTGGTGGGGGTCTTGACAAGTCTACATTGACTGCTGGAAGCAGCAGCCAGCTTCCCTACCTAATGGCGAAGTGGCTGGGATCAGATCGCATCAGCTCTCTGTTCTTGACTTCTCTGGTTGGTCTCCCTTAAAACTGACTTGCCTTCTTTTTTAAAGCTCTGTAAACAATAAAGCTCCCAGTAATACCCATATCCTTGCAGCTACCTGGATGGTTCTGCTTCTGCTTCAAGAAAACCATTCCAAGGCTGAGCTTTGAGACAAACTCTCAGGGTTGTGAATATCCTGGCTCATTTGCCCACTATCATTGATGTGGCCCTAGCTGTCTCATACCCCTGTTTGTCTAACTCAGCCTGGCCTGTTTTCTGACCACAACAAAAAGTCATAGACAGCCTGCTTAGCCTCCTGGTCTACTTTCAGTAGCAATTTCTACAGCAAAAGCAAGAGTTGTCTCCAAATCTTACAATTATAACCCATCGCAAATGCAACATAATTCTATGATGACACACCAGCCCAACCACCCAATGCACTGGCATATAACAGAAACGTGTCATAAAATGTAACCCTGCTTGCTCTGACATAAAAGAGATTGTATAAAATACGATATTCACAAGGAAAGAAAGATAACTTCTAAATCTTAGGAAGAATCAAAAGGAAATACACCAAGTCATTTTAAAAAACCAACAGGAAGAAAGACATGTTAACCACACATAGAACTATGTGAGGAAAGTCCATGTAAAGAACAGCTAGGAATCATTTGTTTTTCTTCATCAAAAGCACTTCCAACACCATATTGTAACCATCAAGGTATTTGATGACAGACTACAGCACTGTTACACACACACACACACACACACACACAATTATCCTTCATGAAAAGCTTAGACTATGAATGAAAAATACAGTTTCAAATAAAAAAACAATTTAAGTGAATATAATCAATTACTTTACTCCCTTGAGTCTCATTTCTTTTTCCTTTTTCAAAACTCAGTCCTGATTGCTTTCATAAACCAAATTCCAAAGGTGTCTCCTTGGGATCTTACCTGAATCCAGATTGTGAATTTATTGTCAAAATTCAACCCCTGCGTATTTCCTCGTATAGAAGAAATGGAAGTTCAGGAGTTTCAAAGAAAATAAAACCTGTATCCATCATGTTATTTAAAGAAACCCTACACGAAAGAGCTCCCAAAAGGTCAGTTAAACATGAGACAAAAAAAAAAACCCCAAAAAACAGTCAGGATATTCCTTGATAAGATCCATAAAAATTATCTTTAATTGATGCCAAATATGAACAGATCATAAAGTGACAGAAGCAAGTAAAATTGCATAGATGAAAACTATGCGCTTCAATAAGATTCTCAATTCATAACATTCAGCGTCCTCTACCTGACATATTAGACAGTTAGGGCAGGGGATGCACAGTAGGCCAACAAGAGACACATCCTCAACTCAAGGGGTAAGCAACTGGCAAACTCAAGAAATAAAAGAATGCTTTTTCAGCTTCAATGGTTTGTTGTCCTGATGGTGCACTTGAAATTGATACACTCAATTGTTATTTTTGGCCTTGGTAATACTTTACCTTTACTATTAGAGGTATGTCATCTAGAGCTCATGATATCTACTTAGAGCTGCTGCATAGCACAGTGCACTGAAGAGAACAGTATTTCTGCAAGGTGTGGAGGGGAGACAACTTTTGACCTGGAATATTTTGCAAGGTTGCAAGGGATTTTGTGTTTTGTTTTGTTTTTCCCTATACCATTTCTTCCTCTCTGATTATGGTACAAAACTTTTCTATACTCTTTGAAGTCTCCTGTCATAAACTCCTAGTTAGCTCCTAAATGAAAATCATGGTGACCAGGGCTAATCTCCTTAAAGCTAATAGTCCTGAGGTCAGCAGCTTCACCCCTTACATACACACTGGACTTCCCAAGAAAGCCCAAGGTCATTTTGCCTGAGCACAGAGACTGGCATTTGATCCCAAGACCTCTAAACCTTACACCTATACCCTGAATGAATTCACACAGTGACCCAAGGTAATGGAACAGTGTTGGTTAACTCAGCTCCTGTTCGCTTCTTTACAAAAATGATAAGTAATGCACATTCTTCTAAGGTTTACCTGAGTCATGCTGGACATGTTCGCATACCCTGAAATTCCATAATATAAATACGAGTACCAATACATTGCATGGTGGGCGAGAACCACCTCCTGAGATAGCAAGTGAACTTGAGTTGTGTCTGGTTTGAAAACTGTAGTTTATTTGTCTTCTTGAAATGAGCATACACATTAAGATACTTCATCCTTCCTTGAAAAAATGAGAAGATAAAATGGCTGTTTGGTAGTTTATATGCTTTCTAACAATTTCATACTCTGGATGGTTACCACCCACCAATTCTCACCACTCCCAAGAATAAGTCATTCCTGAAAGGAAATGGGAAATTGCTTTCTGCTGAGGTTCTCTGTCTCCTTTCTGTTTGATCTGATCTCCCAAACAAGGAAAAATCAGTCATAAGATTATTAAAAAGCATGTGTTTTGAGGTCTCCTATATTAAATGGGAGGGTTGGGAAATTTTGTACTGTTGTGTCAGATGTTAAGAAATTTGAAAAATCTGTAACTGTACACCATGTGAAGAAGGTCCCTTATGGACTAAACCAAATATCTACTTAAAGAAATCTATTCCCACTTACCATTTAAAGGAATTAAAAAACTCTCAAGTAAGTCAAGATTGTGATGTCGCAGGTGCTTTGATTCCACCACAGTGGAGCCTAAACCTACTACACAATTTTATTTTAGAGAAATGATTGTCCATTGGCCAGACTTCAGAAGAAGAATTAGCTATTGGTTCATTTGATTTTGCTAGGCTAACTCGCTAACACACTCTCAATGAACTGTTTTAACTGATAATTGAAACTCAGCTCTCAAGGGGGAACGAGGGAGGGCTGTGCACAGATGGGGAAGAGGAGATGCAAAAACAAAAACCTTTCCTGGTGACAATCTGTCTTCTACAAATCTGAGGACAGAGGAAACGAATGTCTTTGGTCTCTCTAATTCAGATCACTTGAGGTGAGTTAACCACTTCGGAGATTCTGGGATGGCTAATAGCCCTGGTGTGACCCAGCCCTTCCACTGTCACCCTATTGAACTAGGGCCCCAAACACTGGGAGGGCCGAGCTATGGCTATCAGCATGTCAGAAGTCTTCTCCTTCGGGAGAAAACAAGTATTCAGGATATGAGCCATTAAAGCTCAAGACTTAGGAAGGGGGTGGGAAGGTAAAAAGCCTGACAAAATAAATATGAGTAAGTAAACCAAAAGATAGTCATTACTAAATAGGCAGTTTTGTTAAGTGCACCTTCAGGTCTACAAAAACATTTCAGCACATTACAGTGCAGGGGTGAGAGCTTTGTGAAACTTCACATGCCTATGCTACACAGTCCCTATACTTCATTCTTACTGACTTGGTTGCAGTGAGCTGCAGATGGAGCAGCATTCATTTTCCCCCTACCACTCAAATTCATAACAACAGCTCATCCCCAGTCCCAGGCCAACAGGTTCACTGCATGCAGCACTTTTTCCTGTCACACATGCAGAAGAATCACCAGTCCAACATCTAACTACAAGAGGTATACCAGGCAGCCAAAGTTCATCTCCTCAGTCTTGGTCTCGTTTTCTCATCCTCTGACCCATCCATCCCACAGTACCGAGCGGATTATTGCTGTTGACAGAGTGCAGCGTTTCAAGCTCTGTGTGTCCTAGATCTCAGAGTCTAACTAAAAGATCACGATATCCCCAGAAATTTGGAATCGGTTGCATTTTTTCCCAACTGGGGACTTTGAAGCAGGTAGGAAAGGAATAGCCAAGATGAGTCAAGATTCAAAAGAGAAGGAAACATTACAGGGGAGGGTTTGTGCAGTGGTCAGATGTGTGCAGTCCTTGGCTCCTCATCTTCCATGATGTTACATTAGTCTTACAGATCCACAGAGTAGCATAGGAAAATAAAATATCCATGTTCTTTCTTTCAACAGAGTGAACCAGCCTGGGTGGCACTCTAGTGTCTTCGTTTATTGCCTCACTGATAGTTCTAGGATAAGGTGAAGAAGGAATGGGGGTAAAGGGAAGATTCCCAGAAGAAGCAGGGCATAAATGCAAGGTGGTCAGCAGTAGGCGGCCACATGCTAAATGCAGAATGAAGATCCCCACTTGGTGTCCTTAAAAAGGCAGTGAGTGTCTCTCCATGGGTGGACAGCTGGTGGGCCCCCGAGGCCTGCGTTCTGTGGCTCGCTTTCAGCTAGTCTCAGGGTCTCAGCTGCCCTCTGGGCTGGATGCTGGGAGATGCTTGGCCTGCAAAGTGAGTGCCAGGTAGGAAGATCATAGGAGCATCATAGGAAATATCTCAAGAGACTGGACCAGGAGGGAGGGCCTAGGAAATGTTATGAACTGAGTGTTCCTTCCCATATGCACAATGATGCCAGAAAGATCAGACTATCAGAGATCTGCAAAGCGCTGTTGCTGACAGAGGAATACAGAAATGCACAAAAACACTGCATGGGACCTGAGGAAGCCCTGAATGTCCAGAGTGGCCCTCAATGGGAAACAAATTCCCAAAAAGTTTATCTTGGCTCTGGTGGAGAAGAGGAAAAAAACACGAGTTCATGGTTCATGTCCAGTTCGAAGCTAGGTCTCAGGTCCCACATCAGGCTGCCAAAGGGACTCAGTCCAGTGGATGGCCAGAGAAACAGCA
The DNA here is from genome assembly GCF_028538775.1 of Myotis yumanensis. NCBI lineage: Eukaryota > Metazoa > Chordata > Mammalia > Chiroptera > Vespertilionidae > Myotis > Myotis yumanensis. The sequence goes on along the minus strand of NW_027223754.1, from coordinate 124,147,221 downwards.
CCCTCCTGGATCTCTCCTCTCCAGGGCTCAGGCGGCGTGGTCTTCTCACAGTGGTACAGTGAGACAGCGAGGATGGAAACAGGAAAAGCAAAATATCTGTGCCCCAACCCTTCCTCTCTTTGTTACATAACTTCTCAGCTGTGTTAATGGAGGCACTTTCTGCAGTTCGCTGTGGGTACAGGATAAAGGCACTAAGCAACTATTAAATCAATTGGTTAAGTTTCTTCAGGGTGACTCAAGGGAAGGGCTAAAGCCTTTACAGACTTCAAATCATGACTGCAAAAAAGAAATCAGCTCTGCTTTGGATGCATACAATAGATAAACATTTTCATTTACATCTTAAGAATGCACCAAAAAACATGCAGTATTGCACCTTTTTTTGTTTGTTTGTTTTGCTTGTGTTTATCTTCAGCTAGAAATGATACTTGTTCTTAGGTGTTGTTATATATACCTTGATGACTTATTTAGTTTTCCATATAGCTTCCCTTTAAGGAATGGGCATATTGGTTCTCTCTCTGCCTACACCTGCACAGAAACCTGACATTTCCCTGAGCAAAGGCAGGAAAATTGATTGAGTACCCCACCCCCACCCTAACCCACCCCTACCCCCACCCCCATTATTTCTTTGGGCCCTTCATCCCACAAACTTGTAGTTTTTATTTATTTATTTTTATTTTTTTACTGAAATCATGCATTAATTAATTCAAGGTACACCTTAATCAAATAGGCCATAATGCTGAATAAGAGAACATGCTTTGAGCTCCAAAAAGTTATTGTTCCCATCTGACTAACATATGCACTTAAATACAGTACTTTATTTGCTAATAAAATAGTTAATAAATAAAGGAGTGCACTTTTGGTGAATGCAAATGAAAAAGGACCTATTTTTAGAAAGTCAATTCAAACGTAAGCTTATCCCCTATTGTCTGAGTTAACGTTCTCGGCATGCGATTGTAAAATAAATATCAGAATCAAATATGCTTACATTTAACTCCATTTGTGCTCTCTTGCAATAAGGAGGCTAAGATTTTACATCCAGTTCTGGAGGCCAGGGGTCAGGGTACAGGACCAGTGAGACAAGACCTGTGTTGGGCTCACCTGCAGTTGAGAAACTTAGCAGCACTGCAGATGAATCAATTAATTTTTATCTATTTCTTAGTGAATAGTTTGAATAGAAGGAGAATGGGACAAAGGGAGAACCCCTAAAGACCAGGACCAGCATCAGGTTGATAAGGTGCTTTGTGAACCAGTCTTAAGTAATTCTGTTTGCTTTTTCCCCCACCTTATAATATGCAGTTCAGTGGACCAAAACAGCATTGTTGGTTACCCACTTTAGCTGGTATATCATATTATATATCAACAGATGCACTGTCTTAAATGTACTGTGCAGTTTGCAAAGATTTTTTTTATTGGAGTCCCATGCAACTTTTAATTTTATATTTCTAAGTGATCACCTGGTTCTTAGTTAAAAGAAAAAGTTAAAGAAGCCCAAGGATTACAAATGTTTTGGTCTGGGGAAGCATATGAATCTTATTTTACCTAGACTAGCTTATGGACTGAATTTTTTTAAACCAGTTTTATAAAATACACTTTCTTTTCCCATTTTTAATAAAATGAAAATAGGTTTTGTTTAATGGATCTTGAAAGCTTCTGGTTGGCCATCCCCAAAATCCACAATGCAATAATGCAGTGACAGTTAAACAGAGCTTTCAAAGACTAGTAAAGTAGCGACAAAGAGTGACATGGGTCACCGGGGCTTTTGCTTTGCTTTTAAGTCTTTCAAGCTGCTAAGTGGGGCTTTTTTGTTTGCTTGGCTTTTTAAACATCGGTCAGTAGTTTGTTCTTATTAACGCAGTTTTGGTTGGCTGTGGTGCAATTGCCAGTTCTGATGTTGGCCTGTCTATAATGGGCTATGCTATTATTCATATCCTCTTCGATCTCCATGTACTCAGATTTGCTGAGAGTAGAGGAACTGCGCCGACTGAGGTCACTGTCAGAGGCTAAGTTAGGGGAGCTAACGTGGAGCAGCTGAGCCTGCTCTTCCCCCTCAGTTTCTCGGTGGTAGAAATAGTTGAAATTGGACACAATGACAGGTACGGGCAGGGCAATTGTCAGCACACCAGCGATGGCACACAAGGAGCCCACGATCTTGCCTCCAATTGTCACAGGGTACATGTCACCATATCCTACAGTGGTCATGGATACCACCGCCCACCAGAAAGCATCGGGGATACTGGAGAAGTGCGACTCAGCTTCTTCCGCCTCGGCAAAGTACACTGCACTCGAGAACAGTATGACCCCAATGAAGAGGAAAAAGATGAGCAGCCCTAGCTCTCGCATACTAGCCTTGAGGGTCTGGCCCAGGATCTGGAGGCCCTTAGAGTGGCGGGAGAGTTTGAAGATTCTAAAAACCCTTACCAAGCGGATGACCCTGAGGATGGCCAGCGAGGTGGCCTGCTCGCCCTTCTGGTTCCCCTCCTGCTCAGCTATCTCGGTGCCCAGGGTGATGAAATAGGGGATGATGGCCACGATGTCGATGAAGTTCATGATGTTCTTGAAGAAGTCCGCCTTGCTGGGGCAGGCGAAGAAGCGCACCACCAGCTCAAAGGAGAACCAGATGATGCACAGGGTTTCCACGATGAAGAAGGGGTCCGTGAAGAAGTTGGAGGTGTAGATCACCGTGGTGTTGTCGATGCGGTGGACAGTGCCCGTGAAGTCCTTATCATCCTTCAGCTCAGGCAGCGTCTCCAGGCAAAAGATGACGATGGAGATGAGGATGACCATGACCGAGACGATGGCGATGACGCGGGCGGCCCCCGAGCTCTCCGGGTACTCAAAGAGCAGCCACACCTGGCGCTGGTACTCCTTCTCGGGCAGGGGGCGCTCCTCCTCCTTGATGAACCCCTCGTCCTCCCGGAACTTCTCCATGGCCTCCTCGCCCAGCTCATAGAACTTGATCTCCTCAGAGAACATGTCCAGGGGCACGTTGACCGGCCTCCGCAGCCGGCCCCCCGACTGGTAGTAGTAGAGGATGGCGTCGAAGCTGGGCCGGTTGCGGTCAAAGAAGTACTCGTTCCTCAGCGGGTCGAAGTAGCGCATGCGCTTCTTGGGGTTCCCCAGCAGCGTGTTGGGGAACTGCGCCAGGGTCTTGAGCTGTGTCTCGAAGCGCAGCCCGGAGATGTTGATCACCACGCGCTCGCAGCACTCGTGGTCCTCGTGGTCCGCCAGCCGCGGGTAGCTGCTGTCCTGGGGGTGGCCCGGGGTGGCCGACGCCTCGTCTGCGTTCTCCCCAGACATCACCGTCATGGTGGAAGCCACGTGCAGGGGTGAGAGGCCAGGGGAAGGCGGGCGGTGGGGAGGATGGAGAGGGGAGGGGTGGGGGGGACCCAAGCGCCCCCCCCACCGGAGTGCGCGTCTCCCCCACGCTCAGGGGGGAGGGGCTTCAAAGAGCGCAGGGCCAGAGATCTGCCTCTTTGCTTCTGGCTCCCTTTCCCTCCACCCTGCCTTTGGCTGAGTTTGGAAACCCCTCGCCTGCAGCCGAGGGTGCAGCTTTTTTTGCAGCGAGTTGGGATGGGGGAGGGTTGGTGTTTCGTCCTGGTCCGAGGTGCCTTAACGCAGTGCTGTTCTAGAGGGCAGGGCCATCGTTTCGGGGGTCACCCTGGCCTCCCCTCCCCTCCGCGAGCCCTCCTAGGACCGGTGCAGAGCCAGCTCGGCAGAGCCCCTCTCCTGACACCCCCTCTGCTTCTCCTCGGCTCTCCCCCCTCCTACCCCTCTTCGCCTGCCGCCTTCTAAGCTCCCACCAGGGCGATCGATGGACGCTGCAGAGAAATAGAAAGTGATACGGAAGTAGAAAATCAGAAGCATTCAGATGGGACGGACCTACAGACACCGAAGAGCACAGACCCCTGTTTTTTCCAGAAAGCACTGGACTGTTGCTGGACAGACACACAGACAGACACACACAGACACCCGGAAATCCAAGTTTGGGGTTCTTCCATCCCACTTTCCCAAATGCCCCGCAGCCGATCTGTTTACAACTTCGTTAAACTAGAGATCGGAAAAAAGCGCCTGGAGGCGCTGGGGGAGCTCCAGGTCCCAGGCAGCACCCCCACACCCCCAGCTGCCCCCACCTCTCACCCAACCCCCGCTTCTGCAGCCCCGAACTGGGGAGCCCCCTACCTGGCCGGCCGGCTTGGCGCAGGGGCGGTGCTGAGTGGAAGGAGAGCCCGAGTGGGAATGCGGCAGGTCGCTCTGGCAGGACCCGGGCGGGAGCCGCGGCCGCCGCCGCAGCCGCAGCCGCGAGGCGCCGGGGCCAATTCGCCGCCCTCGCTCCCTGGTCCTATGCCCCTTCAGCTGGACAGTCGCCTTTCTGAGCCACTGCGGGGAAATGTCCATTCCCCGTCCCCATTCTCACCCGCTGTCAGCAACCTGGAGACGCCGTCCTCTCTCTGGTGCAGGGAGTTCCGGGGGATGCGAGGCGGAAAAGCAAAATGCCACCCTCTCCCGAAGCTCTGAAGCAAATGACGGAACACGGCACCCTCGCCCCCTCCGAACACTTTGGGAGTCCTTGATGCGATCCCAACGGAGGCGGGCGAGCGAAAGCTTGGGTCTACATGGCTCTCAGGTGCCCTCCGCTTCCCGCACCCCCGTGTGAACCTCGCCAGGGCTCCGCGGTGCGCCGGGAGCGGTTACGAGCGCCGAGTGGGGCAGGATGCGAGCGGTGGCCGGTCCGCTCGGTCCATTTCTGGGCGCTGCAAGATCAGCAGAAACCTGAGAAAGCGCCTGGAATGCGGAGCTGCGATTGGCCCACCCGGGCGTAGGTTGGGGAGGGCGGGGGAGGGCAGGAGCAAGGAGGTAGATGGAAAATATGAGGGGGTGGTTCCACAGAGGGGGGTTGCATTCAGTTCCTACTCTTGCCAGCACAGCTTTTTCCTTCTGCCAGAAAAGCAGACCCAATTCTTCTTTCCTATGGCCCGCAGCCCCGCACACGCAAGGTCCCTGGCCGTGACCTTCCCCGGGAATTGCACGTTTCAAACGGTCAGGTCCGACGCAATGCAGGCGGCGGTGTTCCTGGCAAAACTCCTCGGATGGGGTTGCGTTAGTGCAGTCCCACAGTAATCCGCGTTGCTGGCCGCGTTCGGCGTGCCCTCTCACCCCTCCCGCCGGGCGCTCTTGGCAGAGCCGACCCCGCTTCTCCCCGCCGTTCTCCGAGAGATGCGGGCTGGAGGGAGAGCCCTGCAGTTGGGGATCACCTGGGCTTGTTTTACACCGCCTCACTGCGAGGAGGTGATGTTGAGAGTGTGTCCCTCTTTGACCCGCGACGGGAGTTGCAAGTTTTCTTAAGATCAGATTATTTTTAAATACTGATAATACCGCCAAAGGCTTCATGGTTTAGTGCGGTGATCTGCCAACCGGGTGCTAATTGGGACTAATCTGAGAAGCAAGTCGCCTGCCCACCTCCCACCATGTTCCTCCTCCCGCAGCTTCTTTTCCCGGCCTAGTGCCTCCACAGGGCCACATGCAAGGCGTGCAACTTCTTGGGGAAAGGGTCCGCACAGAGGCGCAGGGCAGCACCAGCCAGGGTGTGCGTGGTGCACCGAATGCAGCACCAGCAGTGCCCCCAGGGGCGGGGCGCCTCGGCGGCGGCGGCGGCGCGAAAGCCAGCAGCCAGCAGAGCTGGTACTTGGAATGCGGCGAGTCTCCAAGGAGCTGCCGGAGCCCGGAATCGCTGCCGATTGGTCCCGCCCGCTGCGTTGGACCACCCCTTCCCACGACCGGATCTCCTTACCTCCTGCCTGTGCCGCCCACCTCTGTAATCAAAGCCGATGGCTGCGAGCTCTCCGCTCCCTGGTGGCTAGTGGAAAGCAAGGGCCTCGGCGGGGTTGCCCCGGCAGTGCAATAATTCTGGGTACGGAATTAGTTAAGTCCCTCCCCCAGATTCAGGCTCCAGCCTTCTTTACAGCAAAATAAAAGTATTTGTTCTCGCCGCTCCTCCGGATCCCTACCCCAGCTTTTCCTTTAGGAGCAAAGCTCTGCCCTTTTCCCACTTTCCACACACATATTCTATCCCACTAATTCTACCTTTCTGTACTCCTGCTTTATTGCTAAATAAATAAAAGAAAAATAAAGAAACCATAAAGCTTTGCTCTACAGTACTGTCAAGTCCCTTGTTTTTGCTGCTGCTACTGCTGTGATTGCAGCTGCTGCTGTTACTGCCCCATCACGAATAACCTGCTGGACCTGACAGACATTTTCGGACCAGGTCCTGGCATCCTGGCTTTCCTACTCTGCTCCTGCGCCTCCCTCTCCCTTCCTTCTTTGAACACCTCTGCGACTGTCATCTCCCTAGACTCATGTGGATGCACTTGCCCTGATTCAGCTTTTGGCGATTGCCTTTCCAGAAGAGATTCGCAGGCTGAGTGGGATCACAGGTTACTAAATGTGGGGTTTTATTAGGGTGCATGGTAAGATCAGGAGCTTTGCCACATCCCTAGCGGATAGAAGTGTTTCGAGCAGGACTGGGCCGCTAAGGAACTGGGAGAAAATTGTTAAGCTGGGGATTCATCATTCTTAATACAAGCCCGCCGTTGGTAAGGGTTGGGAGATATCTGTTCATTCAACAAATATTTGCTCAGCCCCAACTATGAGTTAGACATATTGTAGCATTGGAGACACAGTAATAAATAAGGCACACCAGGTCTCAGACCTCACATAGATCACAGATAATGAACAGATAAACCACACATTATAATGTTAGGTAAAGAAAATTAAGAAAAGGTGATAGAGACTAACAAATACAGATTTACATGGCCAGGAAGGCTCATGAAGCAGTGGCAAGCTCTCTGTAGAGGTAATATTTCAATAAAGAACCTCAAGAAGAGAGAGAGCAAGGACTAGGAAGATCAGGATAGGTGTAAGAACCAATGCAAAGGTGCTAAGGCAAGGGCAAGCTTAACATGTTAGGGAGACAATGCAGCTAGGAAGGAGTGACAGGGAGGCTGCTGTAGAAGGTAGGTTGGAACACTAGGCAGAGGGCAGATAGTATAGGGCATCTCAGGCCACTGTAAGAATATTTTATTTTATTCTGAGTGCAATGGAAGCTATTGGAGGACTTGGATCCATGAAGTAATATAATAAGATTTACTGTTTGTAAAGATTATTCTGGCTACAGGAAATGAGGCATGAGGTTGGAGGTTATTAAGTAGCACAGGCAATAATGGCTTAAATAAGGAAGATAGTGATAGGCTTATGAGAAGGGATTGGCATAAGATCACATTTTAAAAATAGAGATGGAAGGATTTTGGGTGTGGGGCAAAGACATGTTTCAAGAATATCTCCTAGGTTTGTAACTAGGTACATGGTAATGTCATTTACTGGAAGCTTTGATTGGATGGTCATAATGTGAGCTACCCAGAGTCTGGTATCTCGTGTATCTTAGGTATTACTATATTGGGCAGTTGAGGCCCCTTCTCGGATTCTCTCTGCCTCTCCAATCTTCTTATGTTTTTTTAAAAAAAATATTTTATTGATTTCTTTACAGAGAAGAAGGGAGAGGGATAGAGAGTTAGAAACATTGATGAGAGAGAAACATCGATCAGCTGCCTCCTGCGCACCCGCTACTGGGGATGTACCCGCAACCAAGGTGCATGCCCTTGACCGGAATCAAACCCGGGACTCTTCAATCCGCAAGCTGACGCTCTATCCACTGAGCCAAACCGGTTAGGGCACCTTTCCAATCTTCTTGCCTGTGGCCACTTGTACTGCCTCAGCCACTGCTGAGACAGCCAACTCTGTGTGGGCACAGAGCTCTGCTTCCTGAGGTTGACCACACTGCAATGAGTGGAATCTGGATTCCTCAAGACTGCAAAAATCCAGGTGAACAACGCAGCCATATGGAGGCATTAACTCAATGGAGCAGTGGGAGCTTGCCCAGTAGGAGATATGAGATAAGTTGAAACCTATAGATAAATTCCTTCTTTTATTCATTTCAGAGACAAACAACCACATAGTCTAATGACAAGGCTGCATCTCTTTGTGGCTCATGAAGCAGTGGCAAGCTTGGTAACTCACCACCTTGAATTGCACACTATCCTTTTTTATCTCACTTTTCTCTTTTCTCCCAGTTCCCCAGGGATCACACCTGCCATTAAAGCGTCAATCCTGTCTCAGGTTGTTTTCTATGGAACCTGAGCTGAGGCAGAGGGAATCCAAACTTCAGTTTGAGATATGTTAAGTCTGAGCTACCTGTTAAAAATCCAAATGACAATGTTAATAGGAAATTGGGCATATTAGCCTAGAGTTCAGATGACTGGGCCAATGAGGGTTTCTCAGCCTTGACACTGTTGACATTTGGGCTGGATACATTTTGGTTGTGGAGGGCATTTTTGTTTTGTTATCCTATGCATTTTAGGATGTTCAACAGCATCCCTGGCCTCTACCTCTAGCTGACAATAGCACCTGCTCCCAGTTGTGACAACCAAACATGTCTTCAGATATTGTCAGATGTCTCTTGGGGGGCAAAATCATCCCCATTGGGAACTACTGGCATAGATGGTAGTTAAGCTAGGGCATTGAACCAGAGCACTTGGCATGAAGCTAGGAAGAGAAGAGGAAATGTCCAGAGATTGTGCCTCAGGATATCCTCATTCTTAGAGGCCAATAAAAGGAGAAAGAGTCAGCAAAGAAGAGCAAGAAAGAGTGAGTAGGAGGGCAAGCAAACCAGGAGAGCAGGCATTTGCAAAAGCAAATGAGTATAGTGTTTTAAGAAGGAGAGAGAGATCAATTTTGTTGAATATTACTAATAGGATAAGTAGAATGAGGAACTTAGAATTGACTATTGAATTTAGAATAATTGAGTTGAAAAGAGATGAAGAGAGAAGAACTGATGATAGTGGGTAAATAAACTCTTGGAGATTTTGGGTCAATAGAGAAAGTAAAAAATGGAGAAATAGCTGAAGAAAGATGAAGGGTGACAAGACTTTTTTTTAAAAGACAAGAGCTATTACAATATGTATTATTGTGTGCTGATGGGAATGATTCAGTAGGAAAGGAAAAATTGTTGATGCAGTGGAAAAACTGGAGCAATGTTCTTAAGAAGGCAAAAGGAGAATGGAATCTAAGATCCAAAAGAAGGGATTGGCCTTGAAAAGGCCAGTTAGTCTACAGAAAAGGGAGGGAGGAGAGAGAGAGAGAGAGAGAGAGAGAGAGAGAGAGAGAGAGAAGAGTTCAGACACCAGTCGTTTAGTAGGTGTGTTTGTGGGAGTTTGTAGACATTCACTTATGCAACCAGAAGCAATTTTCTCAGTAAAAAAGGAAGCAAAGTCACCAGCTGAAAGTAGGATGGGAAGAAGGTTTTGGAAGCTGGAGGGAAAAAATGTGAACTAACCCAGGAGAATAGGAAAGTGAAAGGATATAGGAAATGAAGCAGGATTGCCTGGCAGTACCATCAGCTCACCTATGGTGATGGATGATGAATTTCAGTGACCAGGCCCGAGTGTGTGAGGTAAACTCAGAAGTGAGTCATGATAGAATTAGTTCTGATGATCATTTATGGTAAAATGTGAAACTAGTTCTAAAAATAGTCTCTGTTGTAGGATCTGTTTCTTAAGTGTTATGTAGGGATAAGGCATGACATGGCATGAGAAGAAAGGGTCTTACCAGGCAAAAATATACCCATGTGGACTCACCTCAGATCCTGCTGAGGGCAGAATCACAGACAGAGAAATAGTAGTCTTACAAGGTATGAAGTATAATTGTAAAAGGTAATATAGAACCACAGGAGGCAGGAAGGAAAGTTCAGAAGTTCACCAAGGGTTTACAATGACAATGAGTAGTATGGATGGCTACATTAGCCAGGACTCCTCCTGTTGGCACTTATGATTGGGCTTATTTATGGATGGGCTCCAGGTGTCTGTGAACCCTCTGAAATTGTACACACATTTTTGGTACAAGTTGATAATTTTATTTATGAGTTCAAAGTGAGTTATATCAAAATCTCAAAGGGAGGTTATATTGGAAGAGTTAAAAAGACTAGGATTTAAAATCAGAGATGAGTTCTAATTCAATCACTCTGATCTTGGACAAGTCACTCCATCATTTTACATCTTCATCTCCATATTTGTAAAATGTAATATCAATATCATAGGCTGCAATGGGAATAAAATGCAAATCAAGTACTGATCTGTGGCTGGCATAGAGTTAAATTTCTATGAAATGCCAGCTTTAAGAAAAAGTGACCATTTCATTAGACAGATCTTTAAAAACATTCACCAAGACAAAGCAGGCCCTACATACTCAAGAATCAGAGAAAAGAAAAAATGTAAGAATCCTTACAGCCAACTTTAGCATTCAATCACAGATGAATAACTAGTACTGGACTTTTCCTCCCACTAAAACCAGCCAGGACACTGGATAAAATACATAAGGCAACACTGGGTAATAGGCAGGACAGAACGGAGATCTCTTAGAAAAGGGAAACAAATGAGGTGAACTCTGTGATTGCCCTGGCTGTTTGCCTAGAGTTACTTTCCAGAGGTTATACAGGGAGATGGAACCCAATCAGAGCCTGTTGTTCTGACTGAGTTAGGAAACAGAGACTAGAGTCTGGTGAAGCTGAGGTAGCTGAAAGTTATGAGGGAAAGTACTGAAGAGGAAGTAGTTCCACAGAGGAAAAGCACCAGAGTCTGTTGCTGAACATTAAGTTACACATGGGTATGTAGTAATACTCCAGGAGGCTGAGTTGATTTGATAGTCAAAAAGAAGTCAATGCAACTCACTCTATTAGGGTAATCATAGGGACTGTCATTAGATGCAGGAAAGCTATTTGATGAAAGTTAACATCCATCATGATCAAAACAAAACAAGTCTTTTAGAACAACTGGAAATAGAATTTCCTCAAACTTATAAAGGACAACTATAAAAAAAAACTATAACAAATATAACACTTAATGGTAAAAAGGTTGAACACTTCCCGCTAAGATTGAGAACAAGGCAGTGATAGTCACTCTTGTCACTTCTGTTCAACATTGTATCAAAGTCCTAGTCAATGCAATAAAGTAATAAAAAGAAATAAAAGGCACACAGATTGGAGTGGAAGAGGTAAAACTGTTCTTCACATTCATAGACAGCATGGTTGTGTATGTGTAAAATTCGAAAGATTCTACAAAACAGTTACTAAAAATAATAAATGAATTTAGTAAGGCTGAAGGATACAAGGTAAATATACAAAAATCAATAGTAGCTCTAGCTAGCATTTATAAAAACATCAAAAAACATAAAATACTTACAGATTAATGTAACAAAATATGTCACTTATAAGATCTACAAAACATTCCTGAGAGAAATTAAAGAAGACCTAAATACATGGAAAGATATACTATGATTATGGGTTGGAAGACTCAATATTGTTATGATGTCAATTTTTCCCAAACATAGCCTCAATCACAATGCCAAAAGACTTTTTCACAAAAATTGCTTCTAAATAAAGCTGATTCTAAAACTTCCATGAAAACACAAAGACCTTAGCTGATTTGGATCAGTGGATAGAGCATCAGCCTGCAGACTGAAGGGTCCCAGGTTCGATTCCAGTGAAGGGCTCTTGTCTGGGTTGTAGGCTCAATCCCCAGTAGGACCCATAGAGGAGGTAGCCAATCAATGATCCTCTTTCAATAAACTCTCTCTCCCTTCCTCTCTAAGATCAATAAAAAAATATATATATCAAAAAACAAACACAAAAGATCTAGAATAAAAGGAGTTTAAAACAGAATTGTGTTGCAGGATTTACACTACCTCATTTTAAGACTGATGATAAAGTTACAATAATTAACACTGGTGTAAAGAGAGACATTAAGAAGATCCATAAAACAGAATATGGAGTCCAGAAATAGGCTCACACTTATATGGTCATCTTATTTTCAACAAAGGTGTCAAGGTAGTTGAATGGAGAAAAGATAGTCCTCTCAACAAATGGAGCTGGGTCAACTGGACTCCTATAACCCTTCACTTTTATCTCACACTTACACAAAAATTACTCAAAGTGGAGCACAGACCTGAGTGGAAAAGCTAAAACTGTTTAACTTCTAAAAGAAAACACAAAAGAAAATTTTTACCCTGCCGGAGTCCATTCATTGTCTTCACTAGCTGAGTTTAGACAGAGACCCCCAAAAGCTAGTAACCTTTGAAGTCCTAGCAAAGGTCAGAACTGCACCACCCAGTTAATCTAGGAACCACCCAGTTAATTTAGGTAATAATAGCTGAAGCATCCCCACCTTAGTTCCCTTAATTCCTTAGATACTTGTGTAGATCCTTGTTGATTATTGTTGATCAGATATTCTGCCTATTTCTGGAAATTGTCTACCAATGAGCTAATCCATGTGTCATTCAAACCTCCTTACCCTAAGGCTACCCCAGACAAACCTCCTTACCCTAAGGCTACCCCAGACAAACCTCCTTACCCTAGGGCTACCCAAGATCAAATAAAAGCTTGGAGCGGCCTGAGCATCAGTGGAAGTCCTTCGGGACTTGCCCGCCTGGTCCCCCAATATTGCAAAATTATCTCGTGTCTTTTTCTTTCACTTGTGTGCGGCTCCTCTTTCAGATACCGAACCCTACTCCACGCAGAACGTGGAGGGAGTGTTACTCGGCATACCCAAACACATCTATACTAATAAAAGGATAATATGCTAATTAGACCAGAAGACCTTCCGAGAGACCTTCCAGATGTCCTTCCAGACAAAGCCATGGTGGCTTGTCCGAGGCAGAGGTGGTTAGGGGCAATCAGGCCAGGAGGGGAAGGCAGTTGGGGGTGATCAGGCTGGCAGGGCGGGGTCAGTTGGGGGCAAGCAGGCTGGCAGTGGGGGACAGTTGAGGGCAATCAGGCCGGCAGGGGGGACAGTTGGGTGAGAGCAGGCCAGCCAGGGGGGTCAGTTGGGGCTGAGTAGGCTGGTGGGAGGGACAGTTGGGGGTGAGCAGGCTGGCAGGCAGAGTGTTTAGGGGCCATTAGGCAGGCAGGCAGGTGAGTGGTTAGGAGCCAGCAGTCCTGGATTGTGAGATGAATGTCCGACTGCCCTGTGGGATCGGGTCTAAACTGGCAGTCGGGCATCCCCTGAGGGGTCTCAGGTTGGAGAGGGTGCAGGCCGGGCTGAGGGACACCACCTCCCCTCCCCCCGTGCACGAATTTTGTGCACTGGGCCACTAGTCCTATATAATAAAAGCCTAATATGCAAATTGTCCCCTCAGGAGGTCGTTCAACCGTGAGTTCAGCTGTTCGACCACACACTATGACATGCTCTGACCACCAGGGGACGGTGCAGAACACGGCAGGTATCAGCGACACAGCACTGGCAGTGGGCAGCAGTGGAGGTGCTGCCGGCCCCGATGGGCCCTGACAAGAGCGGGACTGTGGTGGGATGGTGGGGCAGCTGAGCGGATGGCATCAGGCCAAGGTGGGTGCAAGCAGGGGTCCGATTGCCCACCTATCACCTGGCAGACAGTGACCAGTGACAGTGACAGGGGACGGGGCCACCACCTGGCTCCCAGGCACTGAAGGGGCTGGGCAGGGGACCCAACCCCGACTGAACGTCCCATAGGCAGGATGGTGGAGCAGGTGAGGGGGCAGCACCAGACTAAGATAAGGTGCCAGGTGGGGATGTGGTGCTGCGAGGCTGGGGGTGTGAGCTAGGGCCCAATCTCTGAAGGTCACCCTGAGGGACCCCACCCATGCACAAACTTCATGCACTAGTCTATATATATAAAAAGCCAGCGACCGGAATGCTGGAATGACCAGAATGACCAGAATGACCGGAATGACCAGTTACTATGACGCCCACTGCGTCTAGCCTACTGGCCCAATTGGGGGTGGGGTCGCCCGGCCAAACTCCTATGCCCCCTCCCCCAGGCTGGCCCTACCCCTGATCAGTACCCCACTCCAATTAGCCCACAGTCCCTCCCCCTGGCCAGCTCCATGACTCATTGGACCCCCCACCCTGATTGGGGGAAGGGCTGACCAACAAACTGCCTGCGGCCCCTCCCCCCAGCCGGCCCCGGCCCCCCATAGGCCTCAATCACTGAGCAGGCTGAGGGACCCCACCCATGCACAAATTCATGCACCGGGCCTCTAGTTCTAGAATAAGCAAACACAGATCAGTGGTTTCCTGACACCAGAGATGAGGGGATTGACTGCAAAGGGATATGGGAAACTTCTAGAGTTATGGGAATGTTCTATATCTTGATTTTGGTGGTGGTTACATGAATGTATTGTCAAAACCCAGAGACCTGTACACTTAAAATGGGTACATTTTATTGTATGTAAATTATACCAAAGTAAAATTTATTTTAAAAATACCTTATCATTAAATCCTATATAATAAAAGCTCAATATGCAAATCAACCTAACAGTGGAACGATCAGTCGCTATGATGCTCACTGACCACCAGGGGCAGATGCTCAAAGCAGGAGCTGCCCTCAGCCTGCAGGTCCCAGGCCAGCCAAGGCAGGTGCCAGTGGGGGGCCCCTGATTGCCCCGCTGGTCTCCCCACAGATTGGCACTGATTACCGGCCAGGCCTAGAGACCCTATCCATGCACGTATTTTGTGCATTTGGGCCTTAGTAGATAATATTAGTATATATTGAGCTGACAAAAGAAGTTTAGAAACAGTAGTTTTCAAGACCTTAACCTATGAAGTTTCTTAAATGGCTCTAAGTTGTCCTTGAAAAGAGGAGTATATGTCCTCTGAAGGATAAGTGGAATATATTCTTGCATAACTAAGACTGTTTGGGTAGGTTCACAACTTGGAGAAGAAAACTATGTATGACCTTTGGAAATTCACTAAAAGAATAATTATTGAGTACCTACTACACCTCAATCTCTTTTCTCCCTAGCATGACTCCCTTGTAGCCCAGCCATGTGCCTGAGGAGAAGCCCACTACTACAGAGTATCTCATCCAGAATCTGTCTGCTGACAATGGAATACTATGCTGCGGTGCAAAAGAAGGAATTCTTACTATTTGCAACAGCATGGATGGCACTGAAGAGCATTATGCTAAGTGAAATAAGCCAGTCGGAGAAAGATAAATACCACATGTTCTCACTCATTTGTGAAATATAATGAATAACATCAACTGATGAACAGAAATAGAACCAGAGTCATAGAAGCATCAAACAAACTGTCCAACCTATGAGGGAAGGTGGGGGGTGAGGGGGTAAGAGATCAACCAAAGGATCTATATGCATGCATATGAGCATAGCCAATGGACACAGATGAGGGGAGGGGAGTGAGGGCATGTGCTGGGGGGGGGGGGGGGGCGGGGAGAGGTCAATGGGAAAGGTAGGGGCCGTACGGCTAATTACCATGTTTCTCTTTTATTAGATAGGACTAGAGGCCCGGTGCACAAAAATTTGTGCACTCGGGGGGGAGAGGGGGTCTCTCAACCTGGCCTGTGCCCTCTCACATTCTGGGACCCCTCGGGAGATAATGACCTGCTGGCTTAGGCCTGCTCCCGGGTGGCATAGGGCAGGCCCAATCCCTAGGTGCAGCCCCTGGTCGGGCTCAGAGCAGGGCCCATTGGGGAGTTGGGGCACCGCCCCCTGTCATGCACAGAGCAGGGCGGATCGGGAGGTTGCGATGCCACCCTCATTCATGCTCAGTGTAGGGCCGATTGGGGGGTTGGGGCACTGCCCCCTGTCACACTCAAGGCACAGTTGATAGGGAGGTTGTGGCGCCACCCCCTGTCCCTCACAGAGCAAGGCCGATCAGGGGGTTGGGGTGCTGCCCCCTATCATGCACAGAGCAGAGCCCATCAGGGGGGTTGGGGCTCCGTACCCTGTCACACACAGAGCAGGGCCCATCAGGGGGTTGAGGAGCTTCCCCCTGTCACCCACAGAGCAGGACCCATCAGGGGGTTGGGGAGCTCTCCCCTGTCACACACAGAGCAGGGCCGATAGGGGAGTTGAGGCACTGCCCCCTGTCACATACAGAACAGGGCGGATCAGGGGGTTGGGGTGCCGCCACTGTCACACTCTGGGCAGGGTCGATGGGGGTGGGGGTTGGGGCACCGCACCCTGTCACACACAGAGCCACAGGGCAATCAGGGGTTGGGGAGCTCCCCCCTGTCACGCACAGAACAGGGCCGATCAGGGGGTTGAGGAGCTCCCCCCTTTCACGAACAGAGCAGGGTGGATAGGGAGGTTGTGGCCCCGCCCCATGTCACACACAGAGCCGCAGGGCAATCAGGGGCTTGGGGAGCTCCCCCCTGTCACACACAGAGCAGGGCCAATCAGGGGGTTGGGGCGCCGCACCCTGTCACACACAGAGCCCCAGGGCGATCAGGGGGTTGGGGAGCTCCTCCCTATCAGGCACTGAGCAGGGCCAATCAGGGGGTTGAGGAGGTCCCCCCTGTCACTAACAGAGCAGGGCAGATAGGGAGGTTGTGGCCCCGAACTCTGTCACACACAGAGCTGCAGGGCTATCAGGGGGTTTGGGCGCTGTCCCCTGTCACGCTGATCCTGGTGCCGGGAGGCCTCTTGGCTCCGCTGATCCTGGTGCTGGGAGGCATATTACCCTTTTACTATATAGGATAGAGGCCTAGTGCATGGGTGGGGGCTGGCTGGTTTGCCCTGAAGGGTGTCCTGGATCAGGGTGAGGGTCCCGCTTGGGTGCTTGGCCAGCCTGGGTGAGGGGATGATGGCTGTTTGCATCTTGTCCCACCCCCTTTAGGGTGGGGGTCCCAATGGGGTGCCTGGCCAGCCTGGGTGAGGGGCTGAGCGCCGTTTTCAGGCTGGCGGGTGACTGAAGCTCCCAACCTGTCCTTTTTCCTTTTTTTTTTTATTCTGGGCCAGCTTTAGCTCTGAAGCTAGGCTCCAGCTATGAGACCTCCACTGCTGAAAGCAGGTTTCTGGCCTTTGTTTACCTTCTGTATCTGAAACAATGTTGCAGTCCTGTTGGCTGAAGCCTGGGGTTTTGTTTAGCTTCTATATTTGTTACAATGTTGCTTAGAGAGCAGCTGAGAGGCCGGCAAGGCAGGCAGGGAAACTTGGCTTCCTCAGTCACTAAAGCAAGCAAGCCTCCCTGTTCGCATCAGCTGCCTGGCTGCCGGCCACCATCTTGGCTGGCAGTTAATTTGCATATCTCACTGATTAGCCAATGGGAAGGGTAGGGGCCGTACAGCTAATTACCATGTTTCTCTTTTATTAGATAGGATATTCATAGCCCATGGACACAGACAATAGTGTGATGAAGGCCTGGGACAGGGTAGGGGCTGGACAGAGAGGGCAAAAGGGGTGGGAATGGGGGACATCTGTAATACTGTTAAAAATATATATATTTATTGTTATATAGATTTGGGGCGCAATTCTAGCCAAGGAGATGCTAGGGGAAGTCTACTGGAGGGCTTCAGGGAATGACTTCCTCTAGATGTCATATCTGGATGAGTCATTGGTGTGTCCTTCCTGTTACTAGCCCAAATGATTAAGCCATAACTGAAGATGGCATAGCAGAAAGAGAAAAACAAATCTGGTGACTTCATTGAGCTTCTGAATCAATCAGCCATGGAGCTTTCCTACTATGGAGCATCTATACTAATAAAAGTTTAATATGCTAATTAGACCAGATACACCGGATGTCTTCCAGATGTCCTTCCAGACAAAGCCATGGTGGTGGGGGCCAAGGCAGAGGTGGTTAGGGGCTATCAGGCTGGCAGGGGAGAGCGGTTAGGGGAGATCAGGCTGGCAGGCAGGTCAGCGGTTAGAAGCCAGCGGTCCTGGATTGCGAGAGGAATGTTCGACTGTTCGACTGCCAGGATCAGGCCTAAACTGGCAGTCGGACATCCCCCGATCAGTCCCAGATTAGAGAGGGTGCAGGCCAGGCTGAGGGACCCCACCCCCGCTCTGTGCATGAATTTCATGCACCGGGCCTATAGTCCTATTACAAAATTCAATAATTTTCTCATTGTTAAGTTGGAGTAGAGCTTGCTCATTAAATTTCAGTGAAGGATTTCTCATTAAGGATTATAAACAGACTTGCAAAATATTTGAATAATATTTGGAAAAATGAGTTAGATGTAGATGTAGGGGCTCATGTCAATTGAACTCTTTCTAATTATTGAAGTAGAAACTTGGCACAAAATGACTTATGCAAAAAGGGGGAATTTATTGGATAAGAAAACTGAGCACTTGGGGAATAGATCTGGAGATTCAGGAAGGGCTTTATCCAGCACTCAAGTTTGATGGCCAGAACCTATTTCTCCTCCATTTCTACATTTCCCTTCCTCAATGCCAACTCTACTCCCAAGCAGGTCTCTCTTTGTGTTCCCCCAAAACTCCAGAGGTTAAATGCCTCATGTCTCATAGGAAGTAAGTCCAGTTCTCTGATGGTCCAAGTAAGAGTTCTGGAATTGGGTCTTAGTGACCCTGTTTGGTCTGATGTGTGTTATGTATCCATCTTTGAGCCAATTCCTGTAGCCAGGAAGATGGGATATGCTGACCAGATTAAAGAAAATGAGGGCCCTCTTCTGGAGATGGAACCTCTCCCTGTGGTGGTAAAAAGAATAAGCTAGAACAGGAGTTGATAGAGTTAATAATGGCCCCTCTTGTTTGGACACCTTAGAGAAGGGAACATTTCAGGATGGTCAGTTAAGATAAGAAAGGTAGTGACTAGCTGGTCATTGGTTGTCTTGTAAACAAATTTTTAAATAGGATAGTAGGAACAGATGCCAGACTGTAATAGTCAAGGAATGAATGGAGTGAGTGTGATGTTAGGGCAAATGGATTTTCTTTAAAGAATCTTGGGACTAGAGGGCAGCAGAGAGATAGAGGTAATAGCTAGAGCGGCCTTTGAGGTCCAGGGTACTTTTTTCTTAAATATAAGAGAGATTTGAGCATGAAATGCTAAAGATAAGTGAAAAAAAAATGTAAGGAAGAACCAGATTGAAGATATAGGCCAGAAATGGAGTATTAATGAAGCAAATATCCTAAGAATAATGACTAGAGGGATGCAGAGTACAGTAGAATAATTAATCTTAACAAAAAGTAAGAAACTTTTTAAAATTGTGATAGAATGGAAAGAGTGAAGAATTGATGGGAATGCATAACTCCATCTGTAACAGGAATAAATTTAGGACACTGAAAGAGATATCATCTGAAGGTTCCAATTTCTCAGCGAAGTGCAAGATGTTACCTACTGATGGACATATGAAAGGAGACATAAAAAGTCTAAGATAGTCCTGAGAAAAAATAGAAGAGAGTGAATTAGGAAAATATATGGAACCTTGCCAGTCCGTCCCATTTCATCCAGAAGTTGTGTAATCTAGTACTATAAAGACCCGATTTGCTCATAGTCAATCATAGATACAATCAGAATCCAATGATTGGGGTAATATATTTCTTCACTGTTGCCCATTAGATGACCTTCTAATTAGTCAGCCTCCACTGTAGATGAAAATTCAGAAATCCTTTCACCCTGGTCACCCCTTTTCTTCCTTGTTTATTCCTCTGCCCTCCTTTCAGGGTCCCAGCTCCAACCTGCCTTATTTTTATGGCAGATTAGAGAAACCCATTCTGTCCTTGGAGAGATGCCACATGCTTATACCTTCCTAGCAGGGTAGTGGTGGAGGCTTCAGAACAGATCACCCAAGGAAAAGCCAACTTCTCTCTTGTTAATGTTGATTACCTTTCATAGTAACCCAGATGTGCTATTTTGGAATAGGCCCATGTCAACCAGAGAGAAAAATAGGAAGAATGAAAGAATAAAAAGGGCATGCATAGAAGGATCACAAGGAAGCATCAAAGGCCCAGTTGAGATCATAAATCAGCAATTTAAAGAGATACCAATTGTGTGTTTGTGTGATTTTTCTCTGAAAAGTTTTAGCACCTTAGATGTTGAATTGAAAAAATGATTGGCAATATTGGTTTTTAAAAAGTTGTTCAAATGATGTGTTTGTCTATAAGGTGTGAATAGACTGGAACATCTGAACACAGATTATAATTTCTAACCCAAAATACATAAACTGGGAATGTTTACAGATATAAACATTTTGTAAACATTCTGTAATAAAAGTATATTGCCTAATGACATGGAGCTTTGAAGCCTCTATTGCTTAATTTTCTCCATGTTGCAGCAGACCCAGAAATGCTTTCAGAAGCAATTTTCCTCCTACTCTACATATTCCCTTAACCCAGTAATTTACTAAATCTCAGTCGCAAGAAACAATATTGATAGAAAGACCTACCATACAGACATTTTTCTAGAGCTGCCCTGTCCAGTACAATAACCACTAGCCACACACAGCTATTTACATTTAAATGAATTAAAATAATAGTTAAACTTCAGCTCCTCCATCCACATGCTAAGTGTTTAGTAGTCACATGTGGGTGGTGATTACCACATGGGACAGAGCGGGTATAGAATATCATCATTGTAGGAAATTCTAGTTGGCAATGCTGCTTTAGAGCTTCTTCCCATGAGTCAATCCAGGCCCTCCATGAGCTCCATACAGGGGCAACATGGATTGTATCCCTCATGGACTTGTTTTTATGCCTTTAGCTTGAAATAAGGAACATATCAGAAAAAGCTCTATAAATTCATGGTGTAACTATTATCAGAATTTTGTGGAAGATGTTATACAGCATCTTTTTTTAATAAGGGTCCCTGGAAGAAATCTTTTTTATTGAATTTATTGGGGTGACATCCTATATAATAAAAGCCTAATATGCTAAGTGTCTGGTCCTCTGTTCAACCAATCAAAGCATAACATACTAATGATATGCTAAGGCCACTCAACTGCTCACTATGGCATGCACTGACCACCAGGGGGCAGACGCTCTGACAGTAGGTTAGTTTGCTGCTGGGGTCCAGCCAATCAGGACTGAGCAAGACAGGACGAACATGCCTGTGGTCCCTCCTGTGCTCCATCCTTGGCTGGCCAACCTCCCACGCCCCTCCCCAGCCCCATTTGTGCACCAGTGGGGTCCTTCAGCCTGGCCTGTGCCCTCTCATAATTCAGGACCCCTAGGGGGTATCAGAGAGCCAGTTTCAGCCCAATCCCACAGGCCAGGCCAAGGGACCCCACTGGTGCATGAATTCATGCACCAGGCCTCTAGTTGGTTAATAAAATTATATCGGTTTCAGGTGTATAATTCCATAATACATCATCTGTATATTGTATTGTGTGTTCGCCAAAATCTTAATCTCAGCATCAGGGCAAACTGTGGTTCACATAAACATGGGATTGTTTTTATCATCCAGTTAATGCAACTCTTAAAGCTGATTCTTTTGCTTTATTGTCTTTAGACAAACTTAGAGTCACATTTGCAATCTTACTTCAGCCACCAAATATGCATGTGTGTGTGTGTGTGTGTGTGTGTGTGTGTGTGTGTGTGAATGTGTTTCTTGCCTTCATTTTACTTCTCAATTTACTTTATACTTTGGAGTTTAATGTATTTTTTAAACTACCTAAATCCTTCCTGTCATAGAAATAAAATATAAGTAAATAGATCCAATATATGCCTACATATACACTTGTGCTTCATCCACAACTCAGATATGTGTCCTTGGGATGAGAACTCTACTGAAAACACTCCCTCTTAAACATAGTCCCTTCAGGACTCTAATTCATCACTTTGAGTATTTTTCTAAGCCACTCCCGTACAGTACCCTAAATAATTACTTTTCTGTACATAGCAGGTTAGTCATAACTGAGGTTTCAGAGTCAAGTGACAAGTATTCAAACCTATACTAAAGTATAAAGCTTCCAAAGGCGTGTCCTATTTGATATGTAGCTGCTGCTGGCAGTAATGGCAGAGTAAAGGTCTGGCCTGAATAGTGGTAACTGGGATAGTTATCAGTGTGTAACTGCAGTGTATTTTATCAATATTTATACAGTATATATATTTTTTAATTTAATTTTTATGGCTGTTAACTTTTTATTGAATTTCTTGGAGTGACATTGGTTAATAAAGTTATAAAAGTTTCAGGTATACAATTCTACAATACATCATCTGCATATTGTACTGTGTGTTCACCACCCCAAGTCAAGTCTCCTATCACCATTTATTCCCCTTTACTCCCTTCTACCTCTCCCCACCCCCACTTCCCTTTGTCAATCACCACACTGTTATCTGTGTCCATGAGTCTTTCTTTCTCTTTGCTTAATCCCTTCACCCTTCTCACCCAGCCCCCTCCTCCTTCCCTTTGACAGTTGTCAATCTGTTCTCTGTATCCATGAGTCTGTCTCCACCTTGTTAGTTTATTTTGTTCATTAGATTCCACATGAAAGTGAAATCATGTGGTACTTGTCTTTCTCTGACTGCCTCATTTCACTTAGCATAGTACTCTCCAGATCCATCCATGCTGTCACAAAAGGTAAGATAAGGTAAGATTTCCTCCGGTTTTATGGCTCGGTAGTATTCCATTGTGTGATGTACAACAGCTTTTTTATGCATTCATCTACTGATGGGCACTTGAGCTGCTTTCAAATCTTGGCTATTGTTAATAATGCTGCAATGAACATAGCTGTGCATATATTTTTACGAATTGGTGCTTCGGGTTCTTTGAATATATTCCCACTAGTGGAATTTCTGGGTTATAAGGCAGTCCTAGTTTTAATATTTTGGGGAAACTCCATACTGATTTCCCCAGTGGCTGCACCATTCTGCATTCCCTCCAACAGTGTATAAGGGTTCTCTTTTCTCTACATCCGTTCCAATGTGTTGTTTGTTGATTTATTGATGGTAGCCATTCTGACAGGTGTGAGGTGATATTTCATTGTGGTTTTAATTTGCATTCACTATGTATATTTTTAAATCTCCATATAGGAGCAGATGATGTTGCTGTGACTTCATACAGTGAATCCTTATGTCATGCTTCTCTGACCTATTTCACTGATTATGTGACATACATTTTACTCACTCACTATTCTAAGCGCCATAAATAAATTATCTGCAGAGAGCTAGGGATGGCTTAGAAGAACTGAATTCAGAATTTCCAAACCATTTTTCCCCCTCTCACAAGAAAAAAATATGAATGTTTCTTCCTTTTATTCTCCATATCTAACTTACAGTACTAAATAGTTATGAGGCACATGTCCTTTTATTGCAGAAAGGTCCAAAAAATGCATTGTCCATGCCATTCATTAATGTATAATTTTCTTTGTTGAGGGGAAGAGACTCAACTGAATGGAAAATAACAGCCTTCAAAGGCAGTTCAGTGAGCAGTGCAATTTCATATGTTCCAGGAGGTGTTCGGGAAAGACAGGGGTGGACCAGGGCAACCAGCTGATGGCTTTGCAAGAGCTTGATCTTTGAAGGATCTGCAGAGGGGAAAAGAAGGGTGCAATTTAAGAGAGAGGGAAGGCAGCAGCAAAGATGCAAACGTGGGAACACACAGACCTTTCATGGGACAATGAGCAGGTGGTCTGGCAGAAGCACACTCAAGTGCAGATGTGGAGGAGCAGTGGAATGAGCAGATGGGCAGGAGGGAGAAGGGACTCCAGGGAAGGCTTGTACACTCAGTAATTCACCCTTAAACAACCAAATGTCATCAATAACAACTGGGCTGGGGTTGTTTTTTGGTGTTTTGTTTTTTGTTTTTTTTTTTGCTTCTGAAGGAAAAATAAAAGCCAATTTCAGCCACTTTTCTGTGCTATAGTAAAAGAAAGTGGGTTCATGATGTCAATTATTGTTCAACACATGGTAATGAGCTATTTTAAATCTTTATCTTTGTAGCATACTTTATACTTTTCAAAGCTCTTATGCATAATTTTTAATCCTCAGACAAACACTTGGAAGTAGGGGAAGCAATCATTTTATCATAATATGACAAGGACACTAATTAGGAAGAGTTGAAATGGCCTTGACTCAGCCATTTCACATGGGCCATGGTGGACCAAGGTGGCACATGGGCCCTTGGCTCCCTGCTTAACTCTTTCCCCTTACACCACACTTTCTTCCATTGCTGCTACCTCCCTTGCATACACGTGGAGCTTACAGTCCATTGTCACTGACTTTGGGATTTTCTCTTTAAACACCTCATTCTCTAAGAAACACATTAATTACATCAGGAGAGAGTGTTGTGAGAGAAATATGTGATAATTAAGAAAGACTGGTCTTCTGTCTTCTGGGTTGTTCAGGTTTAGGAGATATGTCTCATTAATTAGGCTGGTTTGGATTCTCTCCGGCCTGAAGACAAATGGGTGAACTGCTTCACATCCTTGAGGCTTTGAGAGCTGCAATGATTCTGTGGTTCTTTCCTCTAAGAGTTGGCTTGGATGACATTGTCAGGAATCCAAATCTCTTATTTAAAGTGCAGCAGAGAGAAATGCAGCTGGAGGTAAGTAACGTGCTTATGTAGGATAACAATGTAAATATTTTATGGACTGCAGCACAACAGAATTAAATACTTTTGCTTGGACAAATAAATTCCATCTTCAAAGCTACCACGAAGAAACTTACATATTGAGCACAATACATTTGCAAATAACTGAGCACATTGCGGTGTTCACATAACTCTGCATTTCTCCAAAATCTTAGCACCTTCTCAGCACTGTTGGGAGCAGCCTTACCTATTGTTTTACAGAAGAAGTCTTTTTCTCTTGGTAGCCTGATAGATTATGCAACTCATTTATTTCAGAAATCAACTAATTGAGTTATAGGTGTTTGTTCTTTCTGAACTGTTAAGCCTCTCTCCTTTCTTTACCCTCTGAGCATTTTCGAGCTACTTTCCCAACTCAGAGCAATGACCCATTTGACTGTGACCTAGTTCCCAAGGCGCCCTCATCAACACTCTCCATTTGACCAATGCCAATGTTCCTGAGAGTTCATTTTCCAGCCCTCACTGTAGACTTTGACCCATGGTGCTCTCAGATCTCAGATGTCACAAGTGTCTTAGAGAACCTAAACTAGCAGGAAATTAAGACAGACCACTCTGCATCTATTCTCATCACTCCTATTTAATATAATAACTTGTAAATCAGAAAGGAATAAGTAAAATTGTCTTGTTTGTAGGTGACATAATTTTATACGGGGTAGGACAAAAGTAGATTTACAGTTGTTGAGTACACAAAACACAGAGTTTATTCTTGTATTAATATTTATTAATTATTGTACTATTTTTCCAAACAAACAACTGTAAATTTACTTTTGTTCCCCCCCACTCCGGTATCTAGAATATCCTAAAGACTCCACCAAAAAACTTAAAACTAATAAACAAGCTCAGTAAAGCTGTAGGATATAAAATCAATATACAAAAATCAATTGTTTTTATTCACTAACAACTAATTACCTGGAAAAGAAATATTTTTTAAAAAACAATCCCTTGAATAATAGCATCAAAAACAATAAAATACATAGGAATAAATTTAACTAAGGAGGTGAAAGATCTGTACACTGAAAACTATAAGACATTGATGAAAGAAATAAAAAATGACACAAATAAATGGAAATATATCCTGTATTCATGGATTAGAAGAATTCATATTGTTAAAATGTCCATACTACCCAAAGTCATCTGTAGATTCAGTGCAATCTTTATCAAAACTTCTGTGGCATTTTTTTAAAGAAATAGAAAGAATTCTAAAATCCATATGGAACCATGAAAGACCTTAAATAGCTAAAGCAATTTTAAGAAAGAAGAACAAACCTGGAGGCATCACATTCCTGATTTTAAACTGTATTACAAAGCTATAGTAACCAAAACAGTATTGTACTGGCATAAAAATAGACCAATGAAACAGAATCAAGAAACCAAAAATAAACCCACACATATACAATTCACTAATATCTGACAAGGGAGACAAGAATACTCAATGGGGAAAAACAGTCTCTTCAATAAGTGGTGCTGGGAAAACTGGATAACTACCTGCAAAAGAATGAAACTGAAATCCTACCTTATACCACTCAAAAAAAATCTATTCAAAATAGATTGAAGACTTAAAGTAAGACCTGAAAACATAAATCCTTGAAGAAAACATAGGGGAAAAGTCCCTTGACATTGGCCTTTGCAATGACTTTTTGGATGTGGCACCAAAAGCACAAGCAACAAAAGCAAAAATCAACAGGTAGGACTACATCCAACTAAAAGCTTCCACATAGCATAAGAAATAATCAATAAATGAAAGGCAACCTATGGAGTATGGTAAAATATTTTCAAATCACATTTATGATAAGGGATTAATATCTAAAATATATAAGGAACTCACACAGCTCAATAGCAAAAAAAGATAGATAATCCAATTTTACAATGGACAAAGCACCTGAGTAGACACTTTTCCAAAGAAGACATACAAATTGTCAACAAATACATAAAAAAATGCTCAACGTCACTAATCATCAGGGAAATCAAAATCACAATGAGATATCACACCTGTTATAATGGCTACTATTAAGACAAACAAAACACAAGCAAAATACAACAAGTGATGGTGAGATGTGGACTAAGGGAACACTGGTGCACCGTTGTGGGAATGTACATCGGTGTGGCCACCATGGAAAATAGTAATGTGGTTCCTCAAGATATTAAAAATAGAGCTACCTTATGATCCAGAAATTACACTTCGGGGTATATAACAAAAGGAAATGAAGTCACTATCTCAAAAAAATACCTGCACCCCCATGTTTTCTACAATATTATTTACTACAGAAAAAACATGGAAACAATCTAAGTGTCCATTGATAGATGAACAGAAAAAGAAGAGGTGCTATATATATAAAGAAGGTGATGTATATATATATATAAAAAGAAGGAAATCTTATCATTTATAACAACATGCATAAACTTGGAAAGCATTATGCAAAGTGAAATAAGTCAGGTAGAAAGACAAACACTATATGATCTCACTTATATGTGGACTCTAAAAAAAAACTTAGAGACAGAGAGTAGAGGATTGGTTACTAGGGTCTGAGTGGGTAAGGAAAGTAGAGAGATGTTGGTCAAAAGGTACAAACTTCTAGTTATAAGATGAATAAGCTCTGGGGATGTAATGTACAGCATGATGATTCTAGTTAACAGTACTGTACTGTACACTCAAAAGTTTTTAAGAGAATAAATCTTAAAAGTTTTCACCACACACACACACATACACACATGCACGCATGCACACACAAAAGATAATTGTGTGAGGTGATTGATGTAAAAACTAATCTTATTGTGGTAATCATTTTGCAATATATACACATATCAAATCATCACATTGCACACCTTACAGCTCAATAAAGCTGGAATTGGAATAGGAAGATTGAGGACCCTCATGTTTTGTGACCTCTGTTCTCTAGCCTTCCCAATCTCTCCTTCCCATATTCTTGCCCAATTACCCATTTCTTTTTTTGTTGTTGAAAGTATTACAAATGTCCCCCATTTTCCTCCCCTTTACCCCTTCCACCTAGCTCCTATCACACCTCAGGCCTTCACCGCACTATTGTCTGTGTCCATGGGCTATGCATATATGCATATAAGTTCTTTGGTTAACCTCTTCCTGTCCCCCCACTTCCCTCTGAGATTTGCCAGTCTGTTCCATGTTTCCATGCCTCTGGACTTATTTTATTCACCATTTTATTTTGTTCATTAGATTCCACATCCTATCTAATAAAAGAGAAACATGGTAATTAGCATATGACCGCTACCCTTCCCATTGGCTAATCAGGGCGATATGCAAATTAACTGCCGGCCAAGATGGCGGCCGGCAGCCAGGCAGGTGGAAGCGAACATGAGGCTTGCTTGCTTCAGTGAAGGAGGACTCCAACGTTCCCCACCTGCCTTGCCGGCCTCTGAGCTGGCAGTTTGAAACATTGTAACAAATATAGAACCTAAACAAAACCCCAGAAACCAGCTTTCAGCCGGCCGGGATCTCAGAGCTGGAGATGATACAGTGTTTCGATTATAGAACCGAAACAAACCAGATACCTGCTTTCAGCATCAGAGGCCTTGGCCCAGAATAAAAAAGAAAAAAGAAAAAAAGGAGCGGTTGGGAGCTTCAGTCACCCACCAGCCTGAAAACAGCCCTCAGCCCCTCACCCAGACTGGCCAGGCACCCCAGTGGGGACCCCTCCCTGAAGGGTATGTGACCAGCTGCAAACAGCCATCATCCCCTCATCCAGGCTGGCCAGGCACCCCAGTGGGGACCCGCAACTTGATCCAGGAAACCCTTCAGGGCAAACCAGCTGGCCCCTACCCATGCACCAGGCCTCTATCCTATATAGTAAAAGGGTAATATGCCTCCCAGCACCGGGATCAGCAGAGTTGCGAGGCCTCCCGGCACCGGGATCAGCATGACAGGGGGCAGCGCCCAAACCCCCTGATCGCCCTGCAGCTCTGTGTGTGACAGGGGGCGGGGCCACAACCTCCCTATCTGCCCTGCTCTGTTCGTGACAGGGGAAGGCACCCTAACCCCCTGATCAGCCCTGCTCTGTGCCTGATAGGGGGTAGCTCCCCAACCCCCTGATCACCCTGGGGCTCTGTGTGTGACAGGGTGCGGTGCCCCAACCCCCGCCCCCCCCACAGGCCCTGCTCTGTGTGTGACGGGGTAGAGCCATAACCTCGCCATCAGCCCTGCCCTGAGTGTGAGAGTGGCGGCGCCCCAACCCCCTGATCGGCCCTGCTCTGTGGGTGATAGAGGGTGGCGCCCCAACCCCCCTTCACGGGCCTTGCTCTGTGTGTGACAGGGTAGAGCCATAACCTCCCCATTGGCCCTGCCCTGAGTGTGACAGGGTGTAGCGCCCCAACCCCCTGATCCGCCCTGCTCTGTGTGTGACAGGGGGTGGTGCCCCAACTCCCCTATGGCCCTACTCTGTGAGTGACAGGGGGGAGCTCCTCAACCCCCTGATGGGCCCTGCTCTGTGCGTGACAGGGGGGAGCTTCCCAACCCCCTGATCGACCCTGCTCTGTGTGTGACAGGGTACAGAGCCCCAACCTCCCTGATGGGCCCTGCTCTGTGAGAGACAGGGGGCAGCAAGCCAACCCCCTGATCGGCCCTGCTCTGTGAGTGACAGGGGGCAGCGCCCCAATTCCCTGATCGGCCCTGCTCTGTGCATGACAGGGGGTGGTGCGGCAACCTCCCCATCGACCCTGCCTTGAGTGTGACAGAGGGCGGTGCCCCAACCCCCCAATCGGCCCTACCCTGAGTGTGACTGAGGGTGGCATCGCAACCTCCTGATCCGCCCTGCTCTGTGCATGACAGGGCGACGCCCCAACTCCCCAATTGACCTGCTCTGAGCCTGACCAGGGGCTGCACCTAGGGATTGGGCCTGCCCTCTGCCACCTGGGAGCAGGCCTAAGCCAGCAGGTCGTTATGTCACGAGGGGTCCCAGACTGTGAGAGGGCACAGGCCAGGCTGGGGGACCCCTCCTCTCCCCCCGAGTGCACAAATTTTTGTGCACTGGGCCTCTAGTACTAGTATAAATGAGATCATGTGATAGTTGCCTTTGTCTGACTATCTTATTTCATTTAGCATAATAATCTACAGGTCCTTCCATAGTGTCTCAAAGGATAAGAGATCCTTCTTTTTTACAGCTGCATAGTCTTCCATTGTGTAAATGTACCACAGCTTTTTTTATCCACTCATCTACTGATGGGCACTTGGGCTATTTCCAGATCTTAGCTATCCTATATAATAATAGAGAAACATGGTAATTAACAGTACCTCCGCTACCCTTCCCATTGGCTAATCAGTGAGATAAGCAAATTAACTGCCAACCAAGATGGCGGCCGGCAGCCAGGCAGCTTGAAGCGAACAGGAGGTTTGCTTGCTTCAGTGACGGAGGAAGCCAACGTTCCCCACCTGCCACTGCCGGCCTCTGAGCTTGCACTCTAAGAAACAATGTTACAAATATAGAAGCTAAACGAAACCCCAGAAACCTGGTTTCAGTCAGCCAGATCTCAGAGCTGGAGTTGAAACAGTGTTTCGATTATAGAACCCAAACAAACCAGATACCTGCTTTCAGCAGCAGAGGTCTCAGAGCTGGAGCCGCGCCTCAGAGAGAAAGCCGGCTCTCAGTTCCAGTGACAGCCATAGAAGTAAATAATTCCAAGAATTAAAAAAAAAAGAAAAAAAGGAGAGGTTTGGAGCTTCAGTCGCCCGCCAGCCTGAAAACGGCCCTCAGCTCCTCACCCAGACTGGCCAGGCACCCCAGTGGGGACCCCCTCCCTGAAGGGGGTGTGACCAGCTACAAACAGCCATCATCCCCTCATCCAGGCTGGCCAGGCACCCCAGTGGGGACCCCCACCCTGAAGGGGATGTGACCAGCTGCAAACAGCCATCATCCCCTCACCCAGGCTGGCCAGGCACCCCAGTGGGGACCCCCACCCTGAAGGGGTGTGACCAGCTGGAAACAGCCATCATCCCCTCATCCAGGCTGGCCAGGCACCCAAGTGGGACCCCCACCCTGATCCAGGACACCCTTCAGGGCAAACCAGCTGGTCCCCACCCATGCACCAGGCCTCTATCCTATATAGTAAAAGGGTAATATGCCTCCCAGCACCGGAATCAGCGGAGCCGCAAGGCCTCATGCCCTGGGATCAGCGGAGCAGTGAGGCCTCCTAGCACCGGGATCAGCGGAGCCGCGAGGCCTCCCAGCACTGGGACCAGCGGAGCCGCGAGGCCTCTTGGCCCCTGGAGCAGCGTGACAGGGGGCAGAGCCCAACCCTCCTGATCACCCTGCAGCTCTGTGCGTGACAGGGGGCGAGGCCACAACCTCCCTATCCGCCCTGCTCTGTTCATGACAGGGGAAGGCACCCTAACCCCCTGATCAGCCCTGCTCTTGGTGTGACAGGGTGCGGCACCCCATGGGCCCTGCTCTGTGTGTGACGGGGTGGAGCCGCAACCTCCCCACCAGCCCTGCCCTGAGTGTGACGGGGGGAGTGCCCCAACCCCCTGATAGGCCCTGCTCTGTGGGTGACAGGGGGTGGCGCCCCAACCCCCTGATCCGTCCTGCTCTGTGTATGACAGGGGGAGGTGCCCCAACTCCTCTATCGGCCCTACTCTGTGCATGACAGGGGGGAGCTCCCCAACCCCCTGATCAGCCCTGCTCTGTGTGTGACAGGGTACGGAGTCCCAACCCCCCTGATGGGCCCTGCTCTGTGCGTGACAGGGGGTGGTACGGCAACCTCCCCATCGACCCTGCCTTGAGTGTGACAGGGGGCAGCGCCCCAACCCCCCAATCGGCCCTGCTCTGAGCCCGACCAGAGGCTGCACCTAGGGATTGGGCCTGCCCTCTGCCACTCAGGAGCAGGCCTAAGCCAGTACGTCGTTATCTCCTGAGGGGTTCCAGACTGTGAGAGGGCACAAGTGAGGCTGAAGGACAACCCCCCCCACTCCCCCCCAGCCAGTGCACAAATTTTTGTGCACCAGGCCTCTAGTCTATAATAATAAAATTGTAATGTTAGATTGGACAGCCGAAAGACCTAACGGACATTATTCCAGAGGTCCTTCTGGACAAAGCCACGGTGGCAAAGGCAGAGGCAGAGGTGGTTAGGGGCAATCAGGCAGACGGGCAAGCATTTATGGGTGATCAGGCTGGCAAGTAAGTGGTTAGGGGTGATCAGGCAGGCAGAGTGGTTAGGGGTGATCAGGCAGGCAGGCAGGCAGAGTGGTTAGGGGTGATCAGGCAGGCAGGTGAGCAGTTAGGGGTGATCAGGCTGGCAGACAGAGTGGTTAGGGGCAATCAGGCAGGCAGGCAGGCAAGTGGTTAGGAGCCAGTGGTCCCGGATTGCGAGAGGGTGCTGGCCAGGCTTAGGGATCCTTCCCCCACCACCCCCGCCCATACACAAATTTTGTGCACAGGGCTTTAGTCCTATATAATAAAAGCCTAATATGTTAAGTGTCCAATCGACCTGTCAGCTGTTCAACCAATCAAAGGGTAATATGCTAATGATATGCTTAGGCCACTCAACCGCTCCCTATGGCATGCACTGACCACCAGAGGGGCAGACAGTTGACAGGTCGACCAGTCGCTATGATGTGCACTGACCACCAGGGGGAAGATGCTCTGACCAGTAGGTTAGCTTGCTGCTAGGGTCCAGCCGATTGGGACTGAGCGAGACCAGCCAGACACACCATGGAGCCCTCCTGTGGTTCCTCCCCATCTGGCCAACCTCTCGCATCTCTCCCCCGCCCCAATCGTGCACCACTGGGGTCCCTTGGCCTGGCCTGTGCCCTCTCACAATCCGGAACCCCTCAGGGGATGTTGGAGAGATGGTTTCAGCCTGATCCCACAGGGGGAGCGCCACTCAGCCAGAAGCCAGGCTCATGGCTGGCAAGTGCAGTGGCGGTGGCAGGAGTATCTCCTGCCTCTGCAGCAGTGCTAAGGATGTCCAACTGTTGGCTTAGGCCCCTGGGGGGAGTGGGCCTAAGCCATCAGTCGGACATCCCCCAAGGGCTCCTGAATTGTGAGAGGGCACAGGCCAGGATGAGGGGAACCCCACCCCCCACCCCCCACCCCCCCGCCTCGAGTACACAAATTTTGTGCACTGGGCCACAAGTATTTTTGTTTGTTTTTTCCAGGATTACCATTCAGAATTGAAGGTCAGATAAAGAGCTTCACAGATAAGGAAAAACTAAAGGAGTTCATCACCGCCAAACCAGTATTATATGAAATGCTGAAAGGTATCCTTTAAGAAGAGGAAGAAGAAGAAAAAGGTAAAGATACAAATTATGAACAACAAATATGCATCTATCAACAAATGAATCTAAGAATCAAGTGAATAAATACCTGATGTACAGAATGAACTGGTGACTATAATGAATCAGGGACATAGAAAGGGAATGGACTGACTATTCTTGGGGGAAAAGGGGTGTGGGAGATGCGGGAAGTGACTGGACAAAAATCATGCACCTATGGATGAACTCAGTGGGTGGGGAGTGAGGGTGGAGGGTGGGGTGGGAGCTGGAAGGAGGGGAGTTATGGGGGGAAAAAAGAGGAACAAATGTAATAATCTGAACAATAAAGATTAAAAAAAAAAAAAGAATGCTGCTATGAATATAGTGGTGCATATGTTCTTTCTGACTGGTGTTTCAAGATTTTTAGGATTATATTCCTAGAACTGGGATCACTGGGTCAAACAACAGTTCCATTTTTAATTTTTAACCATACTGTTTTCCATAGTGGCTGCACCAACCAGTCTGATTCCCACCAGCATGCACTAGGGTTTTGCTTTCCCCACATCCTCAGCAGCACTTGTCATCTTTGATTTGTTAATGGTAGCCATTCTGGCAGGTGTGAGGTGATACCTCAGTGTAGTTTTAATTTGTATCTTTCTGATAATTACTGAGGTTGAGTATTTTTTTCATGCTCTCTTGCCCATCTGTATGTCACATTTACCATTGCAACAACAAAAAACAATACCTAGGAATAAACCTAACCAAGGAGGTAAAAGACCTTTACTTGGAAAACTATAGGACATTGAAAAAAAAAAAAAAAACAGAGGAAGATACAAACAAGTGGAGGCATAGACCGTGTTTATGGATTGCAAGAATTAACATCGTTAAAATGTTCATACTACTCAAAGCAATCTATGATTCAATGCAACCCCTATTAAAATAGTATCATTATAGTTCACAGATCTAGAACAAATATTCCAAAAATTTATATGGAAACAAAAAAGATCCCAAATAGCCTCAGAAATATTGAGAAAGAAGAACAAAGTTGGATGGATAACAATACTGGACATCAAAATACACTACAAAGCCACTGTAATCAAAACAGCCTAGTTCTGGCACAAGTACAGGCATACAGATCAATGAAACAGAACTGAGACCCCAGAAATTGACCCAAGTCAGTATGGTCAATTAATATTTGACAAAGGAGGTGAGAGCATAAAATGGAGTAAAGATAATAACTTCAATAAATAGTGTTGGGAAAATTGTACAGGTACATGCCAAAAAATGAAACTAGACCACCAACTTATACCATATACAAGAATAAACTCAAAATGGATAAAAAACTTAAATGTAAGTCTTGAAACCATAAAAATTCTAGAAGAAAACATAAGTAGTAAAATTTTAGACACCTCATGTAGCAGAATTTTTGCCCATATATCTCCTAGGGCAAGGGAAACAAAGGAAAAAATAAACAAATGGGACTACATCAAATTAAAAAGTTTCTGCACAGCAAAAGAACCCATTAACAAAATTAAAAGGAAACCAACTGTACGGGAGAACATATTTGGCAATGATACATCTGATAAGGGGTTAATTTCCAAAATATATAAAGAACTCATACAACTGAACAAAAGGAAGACAAACAATCCAATTAATAAATGGGCCAAGGACCTCAATAGATAATTACCCACTTCTTGCTTCCAGGTTCAATCATTTCTGATGTAACCTCCTATCTAATCCCTCACTCTCAGAAGAGGGCCTTGACTTGGTACTTAACAGACTCTACTGGAGGGAAACGTCCACCGCTTACTGATAACCAACACACAGCCGCACCCAGACGCATCTGTGTCTTCTCTTATCTAAAGCCAGTGCTGCCTCCTGAGCTTTGGGTCCCCTATCCCTCACCTTCTCAGGAAAGGTCACCATGGATTACCCCCTTTTCTCTCTTGGATTTTCAACTTCCCACTTAAGTAGATCCTTCTGAAAGGCTTTGCTCTAAAAATCCTTTTGTAAAAGGGCCAACCTTGAAAAGGAGATATATTTACCATATTTATACATATGCACACATAGATGTGGTTTATATGGATTGATTGCCTGCTAATGTACCCTCCAACACACCTGTAACCTGGTGTTAAAAAAAAACATCTGTCTTTATTAAATATTGAAAAGGTATCATTAATATTTATAAAACAGGTTTAAAGCATAAAAGTATTCAGTAAACTGTCATGAACCCACCTTTAGATTTAATGAATAAAATATATCTTTGAACCCCCATGGGCCTCTATCTCAGCCTATTCCTGTCCCCTGCCCCTGCCCAGAGATTAATGCTCTTCTGAACTTTGAGTTTCTTGTTTCATTCAAAGCTTTTCAGTATAGCTTTACTGCATTTGCTTTATATCCTTATAAATTTGTATAAAAGAATCTCCTCACAGACTGTATATTGTTTTGTCACTTATTTTTTTAGTCAACATTATGTTTCTTGAATTTGAGCATGTTTCACTGTTGTGTGATATTTCATGTCATGAATACATGACAGTATATTTATTCATTCTACTGTTTATGCATGTGTAAGTTATTTTCAATTTGTTTGTGTTGTTATCATAAAGAGTGCTGGTATGTCCTAGTATACAATGTACAAAAGTTGCTTTACGGTCTATACCTAGGTATATATCAACTACATATATCTTTATTTTTGCAAGATAATGCCAAATTATTTTTCAAAGTTATTGCATAAGTTTATACTCCCACAACAGTGTATAAGAATGTTGTTCCACCTAACCATACCCACCATCACTTGCTATTGTCCAAATGTTAAATTTTGCCATTCTGAAGGGTATGAAATTATATACAGGTTGGGGTAAAGGTAAGTTTACAGTAGTGAGTACATGAAACATAGAATTTATTCTTGCATTGTTATTTATTAATTACTGTATTATTTTCCATATAAACACTGTAAACCTACTTTTGTCCTACCCTGTATTATTGTTTTATTTTCATTCAAATTTTTTAAGTATGAAGAAATACACAAAAAAATTTACCATCTTAATCATTTTTGTTGTTGTTAATCCTCACCTGAGGATATTTTTTCCATTGACTTTTAGAGAGTGGAAGGGAGGGGGAGAAACAAAGAGAGAGCAACATCAATGAGGGAGAGACACACCGTTTGGTTGCCTCCTGCACGTGCCTCAACTAGCACTGGGGATCAAACCTTGCAACCGAGGTGACCTGTCAGTCTGTGGGCCGATGCTTTAACCACTGAGCGAACTGGCCAGAGCCATCTTAATCATTTTTAATTGTTCAGCTCAGTGGCATTGAGTACATTCACATTGTTGTACAACCATCTCCACTTCCAGCTCCGGAACTCTACATCTTGCAAAACTGAAACTGTACCCATTAAGCAATAACTCCCCATTCTTCTCTCCCTGCAGCCCCTGGAAGCCACAGTGCCTTCTGTCTCTATGCACTTGACTATTCTAGGTACCTTACATAACTGGAATCATACAGTATTTGTCTTTTTATGAAGGCTTGTTTTACTTAGCAAAATATCCTCAAGGTTCATCCACATTGTCGCATGTGTCAGAATTTCCTCCTATTTTTTAAGGCTAAATAAAATTCCACTTATGTATATACCACATTTGTTTATTGATCTGTTGTTGAACACTTGGGTTACTTCAACTTTTTCGCTATTGTGGATAACGCTGCTATAAACATGGGTCTATAAATATCTCTTTGAGATCCTGCTTTCAATTCTTTTTGGGATATACCCAGAAGTGAAATTGCTGGGTCATATGGTACTTCTATTTTTAATTTTTTAATAAACTGCATACTATTTTCCATTGTGCTTGCACCATTTTACATTTCTACCAACAGTGCACAAGGGTTCAAATTTCTCTATATTCTTGTCAACACTTACTAGTTTCTGTTTGATTTGCTTTGGTTTTATTTTGTTTTTATTGTACTCATCCTAATGGATGTAAGATGGGATAACTCATTATACTTTAATTTTTATTTCTCTGATTATTAATGACGTTCAAAAATCTTTTCATATTGACTATTCTCTTAGTGAATATCTGCAAGTCTTTGCCCATTTTTATTTTCAGTTGTCCCATGCATATTGATTGTAAGAGTCCTTTATGTGTGCTGGATAGTAATTCAGTTTCATTCCTATAAATTTCTTTTCCTGGGTGTGGCTTAATTACACTTTTTATGCTGAATTTCTTATTAATAGAAATTATTAATTTTAAAATATACAATTTAATGAATACTTTTTAAAAACAATTTGTTGGTTTTAATCGTTTAAGAAAACCTTCCCTACCCAAGGCAAAAAAAAAAAAAATTGTAGGATGTCTTACCAGCTTTATAGTCTTAACTTTCACATTTAAGTCCTTGATCTATCTGTAATGAATTTTGTTTATGATATGAAATAAAGATCCAGTCTCATTTTTTTTGCATAGGATATCATATTATTTAAGCAATCTTTAATAAAAAGGCCTTCTTTCCTTCCATTGAGGTACTGTGAAACTGTTATGCATTGAGTATAAATAAATGTGTGGGTTTCTTTTTTCTGTACTTTAGCCAACCCTACACTATAATCATTAATTACCATAGCTTTGTATCCATTTTAACATCTTCTCTTCTTTAGTAGTGCCCTGAGTTTTCTCGGCCTTTTGCTGACTCATGTACATTATGTCAAATTCCATTAAAAAACAAAACAAAACCCTCACAAATACTGTGAGACTTCTGTTTGCTTTGAATCTAAAGATCAAACTGGGGAAAATTGACATTTTGATCATTTTGGTGATCATCTCATCTATACACAAATAAATGTCTTCACTTACTTAGGTGTTCATTAATATCTTTCAATAAAAGTTGTGTAATTTTTTCATCATAAAAATCTTCAATACTTTTATTAGATTTATTTGTAACCACCTTATCTTTTCATCCTACTGCAAATGATACAATTTTTATTTTTGCTTTTTTATAAAATCTTTATTGTTGAAAGTATTACATAGGTCATCCTTTTCCCCCCATTAACCTCTTCCAGCCTGCTCCTGCCCTCCGGCCCAAGGCCCTCACCGCCCCATTGTCTGTGTCCATGGGTTATGCATATATGCGTACAATTCATTGGTTGTTCTCTTCCCACCCATCCTCTCCTGCCTTCCCCTGAGGATCAGCAGTCTGATCATGCTTCTATGACTCTGGGTCTATTGTTGATTATCAGTTTATTTGATTCATTAGATTTTATATATGAGTGAGATCATGTAATACTTATCTTTCTTTGACTGTCTTATTTCACTCAGCATAATACTTTCCAGGTCCATCCATGCTGTTACAAATGGTAAGAGCTTTTTATTTTTTATTGCCCTGTAGTATTCCATTGTGTACATGTACCATAGTTTTTTTTTATCCACTCATCTGCTGATGGGCACTTGGGCTGTTACCAAGTCTCAGCTATCATAAATTGTGCTGCTAGGAACACAGGGGTGCATATATTCTTTCTGATGAGTATTTCAGGTTTCTTTTTTTTTTTAAATATATTTTATTGATTTTTTTACAGAGAGGAAGGGAGAGGGATAGAGAGTCAGAAACATCGATGAGAGAGAAACATTGATCGGCTGCCTCCTGCACGCCCCTTACTGGGGATGTGTCCACAACCAAGGTACATGCCCTTGATCAGAATCGAACCCGGGACCCTTCAGTCCACAGGCCGACGCTCTATCCACTGAGCCAAACCAGTCAGGGCTCTTTCAGGTTTCTTAGGATATATTTCTAGAAGTGGGATGACTGGGACAAATGGGAGTTCCATTTTTAATTTTTTGAGGAAACTCCATACTGTTTTCCACAGTGGCTGCACCAGTCTGCATTCCCATCAGCAGTGTACTAGGGTTCCCTTTTCTCCACAACCTCACCAACACTTGTCATTAGTTGATGTGTTGATGATAGCCATTCTGACAGGTGTGAGGTGATATCTCATTGTTTTGATTTGCAACTCTCAGATGATTAGTGACTTTGAACATTTTTTCATATGTCTCTTGGCTTTCTGTATGTCCATTTTTGGAGAAGTGTCTATTTACTGGTAGGTCCTTTGCCCATTTTTTAACTGGACTGTTTGTCTTCCTTTTGTTAAGTTTTATGAGTTCCTTATATATTTTGGAAATTAAGCCCTTATCAGATGTGTCATTGGCAAATATGTTCTCCCATGTAGTGGGCTCTCTTGTTATTTTGATGATGGCTTCTTTTGCAGTGCAGAAGCTTTTTGATTTCAAGTAGTCTCATTTGTTTATTTTCTCCTTATTTTCCATTGTCCTAGGAGAGGTATTGGTAAACATATTACTATGAGAGATGTCTGGGATTTTGGTGCCTATGGTTTCTTCTAGGACTTTTATGGTCTCATGTCTTACATTTAAGTCTTTTATCCACTTTGAGTTTATTTTGTGTATGGTGTAAGTTGGTGGTCTAGTTTCTTTCTTTCTTTCTTTCTTTCTTTTTTTTTTTTGCATGTTCCTGTCCAATTTTCCCGAGAGCATTTATTGAAGAAACTGTCTCTGCTCCAATGTATACTCTTGCCTCCTTTGTCAAATATTAATTGAGCATAGTGGCTTGGGTTGATTTCTGGGTTCTCTCTTCTGTTCCTTTGATCTATATGCCTGTTCTTGTGCCGGTACCAGGCTTTTTTGAGCACAGTGGCTTTGTAGTATAACTTGATGTTTGGTATTGCGATTCATCCAACTTTGTTTGTCTTTCTCAAGATTGCTGCAGCTATTCGGAGTCTTTTTGGTTCCGTATCAATTTTTGGAATATTTGTTCTAGGTCTGTGAAATATGCTGTTGGTATTTTAATAGGGATTGCTTTGAGTCTGTAGATGGCTTTGGATAATATGGACATTTTAATGATGTTGATTCTACCAATCCATGAAGATGGCTTATTTTTCCTCTTGTTTACAACTTCCTCTATCTCTTTTTTCAACATCCTGTAGTTTTCAGAGTACAGGTCTTTTACTTTCTTGGTTAAATTTATTCCTAAGTGCCTTAATTTTTTTGTTGTTGCAACGGTAAATGGGATTATTTTTTTTTAGTTTTTCTTTCTGAGAGTTCACTATTGGTGTTTAAAAATGTACTGAATTCATTTATTAAATCTAGTAGCTTTTGATGGAGTTTTTAGGGTTTTCTATGTACAGTATCATGTCATCTGCAAATAATGAGAGTTTTACATCCCCCTTTCTGCCTGCTTGCAGCCAAGGCCTGTGGATACAATGTTTAAATATACAATTTCTAACTATTGCTGAAATAGAAAAATGCAATTGATTTTTTGTGTTTATTTGCACTCAGCAAACGTTTTAAATTCTCATTTGAGTTGTCCAAGTTGGATATATAGCATTTGCAAAAGATAACAGTTTTGTTTCTTCCTTTTAAAATCTTACATCTCTTTTTTCTTTCTCTTGCCATTTTATGCTAAGTTCCTAGAATAATGTTATCTAGAAGTGGTGATTTGGATTGATTTTAACATTACTTCATAGAATATAATCTTTATATGAACATTACACCTTATCAGGTTAAAGAATCTCTTTTCTAAAGAATCTCTTAGTTTGTTGAATTTTGTGGATGTTGAATTTTATTTATTTTGCTTTTGCATCTTTTGAGATAATTGTAATATCTTCCTCTTAGAATCTTTTAATTTGTTGAATGTAATTTTTCAAATCAAATTACCCTTGCCTTCTTCAAATAAACACAAGTTTGCTGGTTTTGTTGTGCTATTATTTTATTTAGAATTTTAAAATTTATATTCATAAATAGATTGGCTCATAATTTTTCTTTCTCATACTGTTCTTGGCAGGGTCAGGTATCAAGGTTATGCTAGCCTCATAAAATGAGTTAGAGGGCTTTAATCTTTTGTGTGGTATATTACAACTAATTTGTGAGATTAGACTTTTTTATTAAGATTTGGCAAAGTAAAATAATCTAAGCCTGATGTTTTCTTTATGCAAAATTCTTAACTATTAATGTGATAATCATCATCTATATATATAAAAGCCCAGCGACCAAACTGCAGAACAACCAGTCGACCAGTCGCTATAATGCACACTGACCTACAGGGAGCAGATGCTCAATGCAGGAGCTGCCCCCTGGCCGTCAGTATGCTCCCACAGTGGGTACGCCGTTTGGTGAACTGGGATGAGCAGCTGCTCCCATAGTGGAAGCAGCCACTAGCAGGCCCAGGGTGAGCTGAGTGTCTGCACCTATCAAATACCTGAGACAATCCAGACTCTGCCCTGACCCCACCAGCTGATGTAGGCCCTCTAAGGTGTGTTCTAGAAAGAGTTCAGGGAACTGGCATAAGCGGATGGCAAGAGGGAACATGACTGTGGACCCCCGGGGTAGGTTGTCCTGACTGCTGAGGATCCTGGAGCATGGCTTCCCTGAACATCCCCGATGGTGTCACTGACCTGGCATCACACACACATCAAGGACATTCACCGAGTGGCTTTGGGGTGCAAAGCTCTCTGTCAGGTTCCTCCAGGACACAGAACATGCCTTTACCCAAGACATTACCCTGAAATATCAGCTCAGACTAATTTCCTCACTCAGCAGACACTCAGAAGGTGAGTCCACAGCCGCTCGGCTAACTGCTATGCTTCCTCTCCAATTCGGGATCCCTCTCGAAATCCAGGACCGCTGGTTCCTAACCGCTTGCCTTCCTGCCTGCATGATTGCCCCTAACTGCCTCTGCCTGCCAGCCTGATCACCCCCTAAGTGCACTCCCCTGCTGGCCTGATCACCCCTAACTGCTCTCCCCTGCTGACCTGATCGCTCCTAACCGCCTCTGCCTTGGCCCCCGCCACCGTGGTTTTGTCTGGAAGGACATCTAAAAGATGTCTGGTCTAATTAGCATATTACCCTTTTATTAATATAGATTGTTCTTTTTTGTACTTAATTGCATTTTACATGTGTATTTTTCACTATACTTACAAAAGGTTTTTGTAGGGGATTCTTTGAGGCCTAAAACAAAGGGTATCTTTACCCAGAAAGTATTTTTGTTTGTTTTTTCCAGGATTACCATTCCAGGTTTACATTAACCAAGTTTACCACTTCGGATTTCCTGGACCACCCAGAGAGTACCAATCTCAGCTGTAAATCCCTGGTAAGGCAATCTTACATCCACAATCTCTCAGGAATTCTGGTTTGATCCTATTTTCCCATCAGCATCTGGGGGATGGACTTAGATTAGGCTTACTTCTTGTTCCTCTTACTCCAATGTTGTGTCCCTTTAGGTCCTAGCTTAATAGAGGAAAGGGTTTCCTATTAAACTTCACACCTGGAGTGAGAATAAGTTTTTGACCTCTTTCACCTCACCCCTTATGTCTGCCAAAACTGAAGCCTAGGTTTGCTTGGATCAGGAATGCTCTGAAAGCAATTTTGGAGCTCTGCTTATCTGTTTCTCATTTTCCCTGAGTTATAATTGTGCTTAATGGAAGGATTGGTTCAAATAACCTAATATGTCATAGAAATTGGAATTAATCACCATCTTTTTTCTCACTACTGCCTGAAGAACCGAATAAATAATTCTTAAATTTCCTTCAGAAAGGGTATTGCTCCTGAAAATGCATTTTCTAGAAAAGATGTCTCTCAAAGAAGAACAAGGTTGGAGGGATCACAATACCAGATATCAAGCTATATTACAAAGCCACTGTTCTCAAAACTACCTGGTAC
This sequence comes from Myotis yumanensis, assembly GCF_028538775.1. Taxonomy (NCBI): domain Eukaryota; kingdom Metazoa; phylum Chordata; class Mammalia; order Chiroptera; family Vespertilionidae; genus Myotis; species Myotis yumanensis. The sequence continues at coordinate 124,104,940 of NW_027223754.1, read as the reverse complement.
TGGCACAAGAACAGACATACAGACCAATGGAACAGAACAAAGAACCCAGAAATCGACCCAAGCCATTATGCTCAATTAATATTTGACAAAGGAGGCAAGAGCATACAATGGAGTCAAGACAGTCTCTTCACTAAATGGTGTTGGAAAAACTGGACAGATACATGCAAAAAAATGAAACTAGACCACCAACTTACACCATACACAAAAATAAACTCAAAATGGATAAAGGACTTAAAAGTAAGATGGGAAACCATAGTAATCTTAGAAGAATCCATAGGCAGCAAAATATCAGACATATGTTGTAGCAGTATCTTCACTGATACAGCTCTTAGGACAATGGAAACTAAGGAGGAAATAAAGAAATGGGATGACATCAAAATAAAAAGCTTCTGCAGAGCAAAAGAAACCATCCACAAAACAACAAGAAAGCCCACTGCATGGGAGAACATATTTGACAATGTTATATGTGATGAGGGTTTAATCTCCAAAATTTATAGGGGACTCATACAACTTAACAAAAGGAAGATAAACAATCCAATCAAAAAATGGGCAAAGGACCTAAATAGACACTTTTCGAAAGTGGACGTACAGAAGGCCAAGAGACATATGAAAACATGTCACTAATCATCTGAAAGATGCAAATCAAAATGACAGTGAGGTACCATCTCATACCTGTCAGACTGGCTATCATCAACAAATCAACAAATGACAAGTGCTGGAGAGGATGTGGAGAAAAAGGAACCCTCCTGCACCGCTGGTGGGAATGCAGACTGGTGCAGCCACTGTGGAAAACAGTATGGAGTTTCCTTGAAAAATTAAAAATCGAAGTCCCATTTGACAGGGTCATCCCTCTTCTAGGAATATATCTCAAGAAATCAGAAACACCAATCAGAAAAGATATATGCACCCCTATGTTCATAGCAGCACAATTTACAATAGCTAAGATTTGGAGAAAGCCTACATGTCCATCAGCAGATGAGTGAATTAAAAAATGGTGGTACATCTACATAGTGGAATACTACACTGCTGTAAAAAAGAAGGAACTCTTGCCATTTGCAACAGCATGGATGGACCTGGAGAGCATTATGCTAAGTGAAATAAGCCAGTTGGAGAAAGATGAATATCTCATGATCTCACTCATTTGTGGAATATAATGAACAACATACACTGATGATCAAATATAGACCCAGAGACATAGAAGCATCAAACACACTGTCCAACCTCAGAGGGAAGGTGTGTGTGTGTGTGTGGGCGGGGGCGGGGGGTTGGTTAAAAGATCAACCAAAGGACTTGTATGCATGCATAAAAGCATAACCCATGGATACAGACAGTAGGGGGGTGAAGGGTTGTACTGGGTGGGGGGGGGGGGAATGGCTGGGGAGAGGTCAATAGGGGAAAAAGGAGACATATGTAATACTTTAAACATTAAAGAATTTAAATTTTAAAAATGTAATAAGTAAGTAAGTAAATAAATAAATAAATAAATAGATAAATAAATATGTCTCTCAAGGAGGACAAATAAATAGGAAATATATTAGAAAGTCTCTGATTCTGAAGGTGGCCTTGTAATATCTGTGTGGTTAATAAGTGTCAATGGAAGAGGAGGGATAAAAGAAGAAAAAAGGAATGAACAAAGAAAGAAATGAAGGAGAGAAAGAATGAAGAAAGAAAGAAAAATTGGTGCAATTAGGTGTATTCATCTCCCACATTAAAGTCTGATTGAGACCATAGACTAGAACCAAAGCTGTCCCTGGCTTTAAGTCATTACTTAGTGCTGAAAGTGAATCACTGTGTCTCAATAAATGAACCATATCACATCACAATTCTCTCCTAGTATTCTAAATGTTTGTAAAATGCTTATATAAAGTTTATTAAATGTGCTTGCAAAATCTAGGATATTGAGTTAAATTACAACAATGGAATCCAGGCAAGATAGATGGAAGAATTTCTGGAAGTTAGTATTGTGAAAATAGGAAAGCATTTGGTGGAATCTCCTTCACAGATGGCATTTAAGCTTTTCGATAATTCTATGATTCTCTCTGAATATATAGTAATAAAGTCAGTGTCTTCTGCAGGAAGGATGGGAATGGGAAAGATTCCCATGGAGTTTCACTCCAATCAATGATTCTATTAATATAACTCTTTGGAAATCAATGGCTGATCCTCAATTTGGGTCTAAAGGAAATCTTCCTAAGAGGCTAGAAGTTTGTTTTTATAGCTATAGATAATGGGGGAAACCTCTGACATTTGCCATCAGCTCCAATTGCATCATCACTAAGGCTGCTGTACCAAAATTTTCAAGAGTTTTAAAATAAATGCCTATTTGAACGAGTAGCCAAAGTCAGCCAACATTCTGAGATTCTCGAGCTCCTTGGGTCTCTGAGTTTATTTTAATAACAAAGTGTCCCTTTTGAGTGTTTTTGTCAGCATTTCATTTTGGCAACATCTTCTTCATCCATCACCATTTGGGTCTGCAGTTATTGGTGGGAAGGGTTTCGGCTTTGATCAATGGGTTCTCTACAATAAGGCTGTTTTTGGACACCTGGAACATACCTTTTCTCTGGAGACCAGAAGACTTTACTGCCAGTATGTTAGAATTTTGTTGTGATAAAAAGGCTTCAAAAATATGGTCCTGAGAGGCTTTGCATGAACCTGAAAAATCTACATTCACCCCAAGGCCTTGAGGCTTTCTTTCGAATTTGTAACAACTACTAGAGGTGTTCCCGACTCCCATCTCTCTCTATTCCAATCCGTCTGGTGTCCCACAGTCAGATTAATGTTCCTGAAGAACTTCAGAACGAGTCTTCTTCTTTAGTTTTTTAAAAATATATTTTATTGAATTTTTACAGAGAAGAAGGGAGAGGGGTAGAGAGTTAGAAACATCGATGAAAGAGAAACATCGATCAGCTGCCTCCTGCACACCTCCTACTGGGGATGCGCCAACAACCAAGGCACATGCCCTTGACCAGAATCGAACCTGGGACCTTTCAGTCCACAGGCCTATGCTCTATCCACTGAGCCAAACCGGTTAGGGCGAGTCTTCTTCTTAATTAAGACCCTAAGTTAGTTTTCATTAATTTTTTGAGGTTTTATCATCCAATTTTATTCCTCACTCCTGCTGCCTGGCCCTCTACCTGACACTTCACTCAGGTTGGTTTCCCAACTCTCCCACTCCCACAGCACGTTCTTCTTCATTTCCCACATTGTCTCCTATATATGGAAAGGGTAAATGCTGATCCAAGAGTTCCTTGATCCCTTCTCCGTTTCCATCTCTCCACCTCTCCTCTCTACATCCTATACTGACCCTCATGGCTCCCGTCATCAGAAACAGAGTTGCCCTTTCTATTCTGTTATCACCCTGATCAGTACCTTAAAAACATCAGTCTGCAGAAGAATGGGGTAAATATTTACCACCTCCTGCCTTCTCTCTCCCATCCCTGTTTCTCAGATATAATAATAATAATAGGCATTAAGTGTTTGAATTAATTTTTAAATTCTGGCTACATCTCATTTTTCTGATGAGGAAAGCAATATTCAGGGATGTTAACTTCTCCTCAGTCACTCAATCACACAGCGGAGATTCAAATCCAGAAATGTCTGGCTCCAAAGTCTTTACACTTTATGACTTTTTGATGACAGGAGAATTTTACTCCCCTCCATCCCTTTCCTTTTCCTTTCCAAGAGATTACAGTAGATAGTTTATTTGTTTAAGAAAGACACAGGCTTTGGAACCACACAGACCTGAGTAGCAATTATGCCTTCAAGATTTACTCATGGACTAGTTTTGGGCAAATGACTTAACCTCTTTGTCCCTTGATTTTTCTCATCCCCTATAGGGAGGTTGCAACGCCCTAGAACCCAACACAGGGCCTGGCATATCATAAAACACTCAGTAAGTATATGGTGGTTCATTTTCCCCCTCTTTCTGTCCTTATTGGTTTCTCTTCTTTCTCTCATTCCCTTTTTCCCAATTATTTCATTTGTTTCTCCCTGAGATTGATCAAAATATCCAGTGCTATTGAGGGACAAGGGGGAATTTTGAATACTGGATATTTATAGATATTATAGAATGATTGTGAAGTATAATGTGATAATTGTACCCTAGTTATGTTTTTAAAGTTCTTTTTTTTTCTTAATGGGCTTATGGTGCAGTGATATGGTGTCTAGAATTTGCTTCAGTAAAACCCATCGAAGTTGCTGGTGAGGGTACAAGAGTGAGTAGAAGTATGGATGAACCGAGATGCTTGAATTGATCATTATTGAAGCTAAGCAATGGGTGTACATGTTATACTATCAGTCTTTACTTATGTGTATGTTTGACATTTTTCAAGATAAAATGCTTTGTAAAATGCAGAAGGTAGAGGCCTCAGTATCTTCCTCATCTTCAGCAAAGTCCCCAATTCTTCTAAAGGACATTCTGTGCAGCTTTTCTCCTTGCTTTGCCCAGATCCTCCTGCGTTTCCAGACTCCCTGAGAGTGGAGCTCCACCACACTGCCTGCACTCGCAGCTGGCAGGTGGACAAAAATCCCTTCCTGACCCCAGATGGCTTCACAGCTTCCTCAGTCTGATCCTGTCAGCATATTTTTTCCAGGCACCTGATTCCTGGATGTGGCAGCAATAAAAGCAACTGGGATTGTTTGGCTGGCCCCTCTGGAGCAGGTATTTCCCATTCTGACGCTGTCAGCCATCCGAGCAGGCTGCTTCCAAGAGCTCCAAATAACAGCTGAGCAAGAATTTCACAGGCTGCAGTGGGTGCTTTCAGATTCCTGGCCAAAGTGTTCCGGAGGAATGGAGAGTCACCAGGGTAGATGATATATTAATATTACTGATTATTAATTGGAAATTGGGTGCACACAAGCAAGTTTATGGGTTGCATTTTATTGGGAGGCTGGCATAAATTAGGGGATAAAAGCAAAGAGCAAGCACACAGGATTTTATTTACTCTGCTATTGGTCACGCTATGGACTCTTTCAGTTAAATGTATATCAGACTCCAGTTGGATTGAAGTAAAAAAAAAAAGAGCTGAGTTATCTCAGTGTTGGTGATTTTATAGGGAACAAACAAACAAGTAAAATAATAATAATAATAATAATAATAATAATAATCATCATCATCATCTAGGTTAGTCAAACCGGTCTGCATGAAGAGCTGGACCAGTGATCTCAGTGGGTGGTTCCAGCTAGTGTTTCATGAATGGGCCCTTGAGGGTTTATGTGTGTTTTTTGTGGTGTCATATGTTTATTGGGTGTGTTGGCAACCTAGTCCCTCCCACTGCGCTATGGGCTTGCTGGTAGGGGGTATGCAGGAGGCAACTCACGGATGTTCTGCTCTCACATCAATGTTTCTCTTTCTCTCTCCCTCTCCATTCCTCTGTCTCCAAACATCAATAAAACTTTTTTTAATTAAAAAAAAAATACAAGCAAGAAGACATGACCTCTAGTAATCTGCACAGACCACTGATAACTGCAGGGTAAGACCAGCTAACCATTGAAAAATGCAAACTCTTCAAGGATACTTAAGATGGTAGTCAAAAAAAAAAAGAAAGATATATTTAGCAAAAGTTTATGAGCAACTCTTGGGGAAATTAATAAAACCTTTTATTACGTTTGTAAACATTGTGTACTTTATGATCCGAAGAAAGTGAAATATAAAGTGAAGGATGACAGACTGCTCTATTACTCAACTTTAGTGAGAAAATATCAGGAAATACCCCAAACAAACACGAAATCTGAATACTGGATCTATTCTTAATTTATTCTGAGAGAAGGCCTATAGTAGTAATTATTGCTTGAGTATTGTCAAATATAAGATCAAATAAATGTTCTTCGTAATTACTAGCTTCATCTTTCAAGGTACAGTCCTGCTTCTACTATTTGCCCATGATTTTCCCTGAAAGAGTGGTGCCCCTGCAGTGGGTTTCCTTTGAGCGACCTGTTCCTGCTGCAGAAAAGGCTCCTGTGCACGATAGTGGTGGGATTTCAAGTCATAGGGAAAGATGGACTACACCAAAAATGACGTCACCTGCCATCATACATAAAATGACTAGAGAGTTAAATATTTTTAAAACCCAACTATAATGTTTTAGAGAAACTACGAGTGGACATTTTTATAATCTTGAGGTAGGGAAACCTTTCTGAGCAACACACCAGACCAAAAAGATTAATTCACAAAGAAGGAAAGCAAATAACTGATAACCATATGAATAGATACCCAAACTCCCCAGTAATCAGGGAAGTCCGAATTAAAATATTAAAATGGTGATTTTCCCTATCTGATAGCAAAAATTTGAAAAAGTTAAAAATACTTAGTGTTTGGCGAGGGTATAGAGAATTAGATATTTCTGTATACAAGTGGAGGATGTTAAATTTGAAAAGCTTTTTTTGTGAGTAACATGGCAGTAGCTATTAAAATCTAGTCCTAGCCAGTTTGACTGAGTGAATAGAGTGTTGGACTGCGGACCAAAGGGTCTGGCGTTTGATTCTGGGCAAGGGCACGTAACTCAGTTGTAGGCTCCTCCCAGGCCCGGGCCCTGGTTGGGGCCCATGCAGGAGGCAGCCAATTGATGTGTTTCTCTCACATCAATATTTCTCTCTGTCTTTCTCTCTCTCTCTTCCACTCTTTCTAAAAAGCAACGGAAAAAAATATCCTTGGGTGAGAACTTAAAATTTTTAAAATAAAATAAAAATAAGATCTAAAATGTGTACATGCTTCTAAGAAGTAATTTTAGTTTAGTTATTATTCTAGAGAAGTTACCATACCTATGCAACAATGCATGCAGCGGCCCAACAATAACATGTAACCCTATAACAATAACAATATAGAACTTACTAGGGGCCCAGTGCATAAATTTGTACCCCATGCAAGGAGCTGTGGTCCGCAAGGCTGTGGTAGGCCCAGGGGAGGGTCTTGGCCCATCCTCTGTGCCCCCGTCTGGACCCTCCCACCATGGCTCCCGGTCCCCTGTCTGCTGCCAGCAGCCCTGCTCTTGCCACTCCCACACGCTGAAGGTGCCAGCCCCGCTCGCACCCACTGATGGCGCGGAGCTATTGGGGCTGCTGCCCCAGTTGCCCTCAGGAGCAGGAGGAGGTGGATAAGCCCTCAGGGGCAATCGGGCTGGCAGCCACTGCTTGCACCCACTGATGGCGCCGAGTGATCAGACTGGCACCGGGCACCAGCAGCAGGTGTGAGCGGTGGTTCTGGCACTGGCTGTGGGTGCGAGTGGGGCCAGCACTGGCAGTGGGTGTGAGCACTGGGCAGAACTGCAGCACGCGGGAGCAAAGAATTTTTAGTAGCCACTAGAGGCTCACCCCAATGACAGCGACTGGTGCCTGCCTTGGTCTGGTGCCTCTGATCACCTGCTCCACCATCTTGCCACAGCCAATGCCCGTCATGATTCGCACACATCCCCTGGTGGTCAGCGCACATCATAGCGACCAGTTGTTCAATTGTCCAGTTGTTCCACCATTTGGTCTATTTGCATATTAGCCTTTTATTATATAGGATTAGAAGGGCTTAGCCACATGTGGTGCATCCATACTATTACTATTATGTAGCAGTGAAAACATAGGAGGTGGCTCCACATGTACTAACATGGAAAGATCCTCAAGACATACCACGTTAAAAAGTAGAATGGAGTATGATCATATGTATGTTTCTTTAAAAGATCATATTTTAATGGAAATTTATATAGTAGATGCATACACAGTAAAAGGTCAAGGGACTACACACCAACCTGTTCACAGAGGTTATCTCCAGGTAGAGTGAGGGGAGGGGAAGGTGAGACTTTCACTTTTTACTTTACATTTTTTACTTTATGTACTTGTTTAGCCTGGGTTCCCTATAAAACAGCCTGAGGCAATGTTTACGTGTTGATGTTTGATGGTAGAGGGCACCCCTAGGAAAGCAAAGTGAAGGAAGGAGGGAGAGAGAAGGATGCAAAAAAAAAAAAAGCCTCATTACTAAGTGGGCCAAGGGCGCGCGCGCGCACACACACACACACACACACACACACACCCCTTCAGGTTGTGTTATCTAGCCTCTCCAGGCAGTTCTTCTGGAAGCAGAAGCCCTGTGAGTTACCTTGGCCAGACCTGAGGGCTGGATCTGCTGTGGCTGTCACTTTGAAAAGTGCAGTGCAGTCTGAAAAAGACTGCGACACAGCCAATGTGTCAGAAGAGGCTGCAGTGGTGAGCAGGACTTAAAGGCCGCAGGAGAGCTGGCAGCCATCGCTGGGTCCCTCTTCTGGGAGCATGGCCAGGAGCCAGGACCGACCGAGAGTCTGGGGGGGCCCAGTACATGCCAGAGTGCATAAAGGGTGCTGATATAGAGCTTGTGAATTTTCACTTTTTTTTTTAAAAGGGAATGTATTCAAGTATAACATGTATCATTTTCAAAAATTTAAGATATTGAAGCAGCATTAAAATTGTGATGAGATAGTTTTTTAAATTTTTTAAATTTAAAAATATTTTTAAACAACAATCACAACTCTTGAGGGAAATGTGATAAAATAGGCCTGCTCAGACATAGAGAAGGAAGTAAACGTTTGTGGAAGTAATTAATCCAATAAGCACCAGAAATCTTTAAAACATTTGTACACTTTGATGCAGTACAAAGGTGTTCATTACAGCATTATTTATATTCATAAAAGATTATAGACCATCTAAATGTCTAGACTTGGGAAATGCTTAATTAGTTTGTACATGCTATGTATATTCTATGCAACCACTGAAAGTCATGTTTACAGAGACTGTTTAATGACTTTATTAAATGCTCAATGTATAATTTTAAATGAGTAAATCAGGATATAAACAGTGTGCACATTCACTGCCAACGCTTCCCCCCCCCACACTGTGTGTAACTGCACTATGGGACGTATTCTCTGAGCACAGCACAGCCTTCCTCGCCTTCCCTTCTGCAAGTGGGAGCAGTGCGCACTCTCAACCCAACCACCACGTGGATTAACTCCTCCTCTACTCTCAGCGGGCTCACTGTTCATTAACCACGTCCTCCAGAAACCTTCCCGGGCCATATTCTCAGGGTGTGTTCACTGTGCCTTCAATACTAGTATGTTCTTCAAGCTCCTGTTCACACCTCTGTTTTCTTCAGTTTTCACACTGTATTATAATTATCTGTTTACTTCTCTGTCCCACTCACCTAACCCAACACACATGTACACTCATGCACAAACATATACATTCACACACACACACACACACACACACACAATTATGCTTTTCTTGAAGGCAATGGTCATTCCTTATGATATTCATATTCTGAAGTCTTCACCCAAGTGCTTGGTACATAAAGGTGGCACTCATTCACTTTGCTGAGTGAAGGAATGAATATCCTCAGACCCTTGGAAAAGAGGGGAAGGAAGGGTCCCTGGGTTTTCTCTGGGGAGCTTCGCCGGCTGAGCCAGGAGAACGAGCTGCGGCCATGTCCTCTGTGAACACAGGCCAAGGTGCGCCTGTGGCATCGCAGCCCCTGAGTTACAAAGGTGGGCATTGGATCAATAAACGTTTTGTCATAATCCCAGCCCTTGTCTTTTCCTTAAGGAACAGGAAGTGTGACTATAAATTAGGAATAAGGGCTCATATTGTTGAAACACAAAGCTTTTGCCTTGTGATGGATTTTTGCATTTGCTCCCACACATTCTTTTTCCTTTTAGGAGAGGAAATAAATATAACCCTGTACCTCTAATTACTTGCGAAGCAGCATGGGATGATACACAAGGGAAAAGATATTTTTCAAATCATTGATCCACATTAAGAATGCTTTTGCCAGTTGATAGAGCATCTTGTACAGAGAGCCCCATCTTCTCTCCCACCCAGACCATCAGGGGATTTGTTTTGAAGACAGCTTTTTCTCTGTTCGTCTTTCCTGCGATGTTCTGCACCAGGTCTTCTAACAGAACATGTGGGGCTGGAATGGGCTCTCGCAAAGCCTTGTTTTAGTGATGCTTCATGTGTCTCTGTTGGAATAAAGAAAATGTGCCTTTTTTATTCAATCATTTTCCTCCTTCATGTCTTGTCTTTCCCCCACTGCTGCCAATTACATGAACAGAAAAGAGATGTGTTTCTCCTCCCAAACCCCACGTCCTCCCGAGTGGCTGCTATGCTTTAGCGCGGCAGCTGGAGAATGGCTGGTTTGGAAACAGGCAGAGAAGGAGCCCAAAGGTACACTCGATGGAAGGCAGGTGATGGACCACTGCTCACAGCCATTCTTCTCGGGCGGACCACACCATCACCGTGATGGAAGCCTTGCTACATGAACTGTGGTCTGCAGCCCAGCCGCACGAGCTTGTGGGAAATGTAGAACCTCAGGCCCCACCACAGACCTCCCACGTCAGAATCTGCATTTTAGAAAGAGCCCCAGGTGGCTCATGCACATGTTAGTCTAGAACAGCGGTTCTCAACCTGTGGTTCATGAGCCCTTTGGGGGTCGAATGACCCTTTCACAGGGGTCGCCTAAGACCATCGGAAAACACATATATAATTACATATTGTTTTGTGATTAATCACTATGCTTTAATTATGTTCAATTTGTAATAATGAAAATATATCCTGCATATCAGATATGTACATTATGATTCATAACAGTAGCAAAATTATAGTTATGAAGTAGCAACAAAAATAATTTTATGGTTGGGGGTCACCACAACATGAAGAACTGTATTAAAGGGTCGCGGCATTGGAAGGTTGAGAACCACTGGTCTAGAAGCATGGGCCCATTAGAATCAGACAGGTGGGGTTGCGGTCCGGGACTCCACTTCTTCCCCACTGTGACCATGTTTTCATCTGCAAAATGGGAGTAATAATTGCATCTCCCTCACAGCACTGCTGAGGAAGCAAATGAAAAGAAAATGTATGTAAAGTGCTTAGCGTGAAGCCTGGTACAAAATCAGTCTCCATAAGTGAGGCTGTTGTTAATGATGTTGCTACTAATCAGAATTTTAGCCAGAGAAACTTTAGGCTCCAAATTACACTTATTGTAGACTGAAGGGTACTTATTTGGTCAGCAAGCAGTAGAACTAGAAACAATGTACACTACCAATGCTTTCTTCCCCAATGTAAGAAAACAAAATTTGGATAACAAAGAACCCTGAGATATATTGTTTAAGGAAAAAGAAGAGAGATTTTAAAATCTCCATATAGAGAATGCTATCTCTGTGTTAAAGTGGAAATATGAATATCTATTCATATTTGCATGTGTAACTAAAAAAAACTTTCTACGGAACACCTTCCCATAAGATGACTCTGTTATCACCTGGGGTGGTAGGAAGAACATTGTGCTGAGGCTCTGAGATTTGGGTTCCAAGACAAACTCCACCATTTATTTACTGTTTAACTTTTGGCATTTAATCTGCCCAAGCTGTTTTCTTATTTGTAAAATAACTACTCCCTAGGATGTTGTGGGGAGTCCACATGCTTTAAAATACAGGTTTTATTATTATTTAGGTATAGCAAGGCCAACAGGTCAAGAGATGGTTGTCATTGAAAAGAGAGTTTGTTACTAAGAGTTCACAAAAGGAGCAGACACTACCAGGGGCCACATGGAAGGTGCTAGGCTCAGCCAGGAGGCGGAGGGGGAGTGGTGGCAAGAGCCTTCACTGTAGTGTCTACGGGAAGGAGACAGGTGAGGAGGCAACGTAAGCATGTTTGGGATTGGCTAGTCTGAATAATTTCACTGGGCTCCGGGACATAAGCACTGTCCCTACTTGGCCGGTATCTGCCTCTGGGATGATCAGGGTGGGGAGTGTCTGGGAAAGCCTGGTGAAGGAGGTGGTTGGGGTGTGGGCTCTGGATTGGCTGGTTTCATTTAAAATATGCATTTGTGGGTGAGTTGGTCACTGTCTCTAGGAGCTGGCCAGTCTTGGGAGGGGGAGCCCTCCAGGGTCTGCAAGTCTCCAGGTGTCAAAGCATTAGAATACAGAAAATAAAAGACACAGTTAATACACCCTTAGTCCACTCCATGGAAGCCCCTAGCAATGACGCTGAAAGAATATTTATTTACCTGCTTCCTTGGGAATTCCCCTTATCCCAAAGAGAAAAAGACGGAAAGTTCAAATACGCTATCAAGGACCATGAATAGATCCACAAACACCTATAAGATGTCCTCAGCACTAGGAAAGCTCTCTTGTCCATATGCGGCCCTGACAATAACATCAGAAAAATGTTTTCTGAGCACAGCATAGAGCATTTTAAACCAATAGTGCCTAATTCTTCATTCGCTATTATAAACAGCTACTAAACACTTAGGTGCAAGGCCAAGTACTTGGCCTTGGGGATACCAAGGTGATCAGGATGAGTGTGGTGTCTTAAAGGTGCTCTCCATCCAGTTGACTTGTATGCTAATGTTCTAGCAGCACAGGTGCTGATAAATTTTACAAAAATGCTCTGAAGAAAAATCTTGTGCTTTGACATAGAACACAAAGTCATTCTGTCATCTGTTGAGAGTTGGGGTGTTTTAAAAGTGAAGAATGTACCTGGAATGCGGGAGCTCGGAGCGCAAAAGCTCCCAGAGTACAATGAAAAAAACAAACAAACAAATCCAAATGCAGTGACATCTAGAGCTAGATGAAGGTTTAAAACTCATTAGGTGTTACATTTGCATTTTCTTCCTCTTCTGATACTCAAGAGGTGCCAGGGCCACCCATCTAGTCAGAGGCAGGGCTGGCATCCGAGCGCGTGTCCCGACTATAGCCCACTTCCTCCTCACCATAGTGCACTGTCCTGCCCTCCACCCCGTTCCTCTCCTGGTCATTTAGGACAATGTATTGGGGGGCATTCAGGAAAGACCACCACTGGAGGCAGGCACACAGTGAGGGGGAACTGTACTGAGCAGACAGGAAGTTCCACTGATGCACAGCAGGTTTACCAACTGCACTGCCAGACTCACCTCTAAGCCAGACTCCAGGGAGCTAACGATGAGAAAGTGTGCATGTCCTATAATCCTTCTTCCTCTTTAGCCAAGCCTCTTGTCCACATGTCAGCCCTACCCACCATCCCTGTCACCCAACCAGTGATCCTATCAATAACTTTCATGTCCCCTTGAATCTCTTTTTCTCTGGGTCAAATCATTCCAGTTCATTAGCAACCTGTCCTATTTTGTTTTGTTTTAATTAATTTACCTTTATTGTTGAAAGTATTACAGATGCCCCCTTTGTTTATTTGTCTGTTTTGTTTCCTATTGATCCCCTCCACCCCACACCCTCCACCTCCCAGGCCTTCACTCTGTTTTATGGATTCCCTCTTCAGTGTGGTTGGTCTCTGCACGCTCTTATTTTGAGTACATGTTTCCAAGTGCCTTGCACAGATGGAGACACACACACAGCACTGCTACTCTTCTCCAAAGTTAGTCTGCCTAATACCAGGCTGTGTGTTATAGAAAGACTGACTCCTCGTGAAATTTTCATTCCCTTCCATGCCATTTTGGTACCAATAGGACTTCAATGTGCAGAAATTAAATTAGACAGAAGGAAGAATGCTTCTGAGAGGAAAGAGTTTTCAGACCTGGAATGCGTGTTCAGTCAGTAGTGATCCTTTTTAATATGGTTTGTACAAAGAAAATGGGTCTACCTCATCCACAGATGTGGACGGCCCTGCTGGGGGACATGGGGCCAGATCAGATGACCTGTGGGCATTCCCTTCACTCGTAAGACTCTACTAAGGTTGCACCAAACAATCATCATTTAGGCTTTGGAGCGTGACATTCCAACAAAGCAGAAGAGGAAAATTAATCACCTTGTATGAAGAAGAAAAAACTCTCCCAAATGAACAAACCTCATCAAGAATCGAGAGGATGGAGGGTGTGCTGCCTCGTCAGGCTGCCCAGACTGCAGCACTGTGCATTTTCTTCATATTGTTCCTTTGTTCTAAGAGGCTCACTGCCCACAAGACACCAGCTCATTTATCTTCTTGGGGTTGTATTTTATTGTGGGAAGGACATTTCAAGGGAGATGTACAAGGGAATCCAAAAACATACCTCCAATTCACTCTTTCCTCTCTACCTACCAGTCTGGGCCTTATAATATTATCCTTTTCAAACCCCAAACTGATAACATAAGAATGGAACTGCGTGTAAAACTCTTTTCTTTGTTTTTTTACCCGAAATTTCCCCTGGTGAGAGTTTTCTGCTCTCTTTTATCGGTGACCTCAATTCCATAATTGGTCTCCTTGGACTATGTTTTACAGCACCTGTCTTAGTCTAAAAGAGTTCCATAATACCCCTGGCTGCCGAACACAGGTTGAGGTAGCCTCACCTCTTAACCATGGGCAACAGTGCGGTGAGAGCTTGGGGGTGGTATCGGGAAACAATTCTGCTTCAGTTTGGAAAAGCTCATCCTACTCATATCAGGTGGCAGAAGATTGCCAGGACGTCCAAGTGATGTCTTCCATGATGCACCACTCCTTCCAGGAAATTCCCAAGGAATGAGCTGCCAAAGGTAATGATAGCGGCAGCTACCCACCGGGGAGGCTTGACAACCAGCCTATCTCCAACACGCACTTGTCACCTTACCTGTAATCTTGTCCCTAGAGGCTCCTTCCTTAAAATTTAATAATAAAATGTTTAGTTTAAGATGTGCAAAAGGGCCCCGACCAGTTTGGCTTAGTGGATAGAGCGTTGGCCTGCGAACTGAAGGGTCCCAGGTTCGATTCTGGTCAAGGACATGTACCTTGGTTGCAGGCACATCCCCAGTAGGGAGTGTGCAGGAGGCAGCTGATCGATGTTTCTCTCTCATAGATGTTTCTGACTCTCTATCCCTCTCCCTTTCTCTCTGTAAAAAATCAATAAAATACATTTTTTTAAAAAGATGTGCAAAAGGTAACAAAATAATATAATAGACACTAAGATCAAATAGATGTTAACATTTGGCCACATTCACTTCCAATTCCACTCTTAAATGAAAAATATTAGAGTTCTGCTAGATTTCTACTCTTTATCTCCTTCTTGTTCTGTTCCCCAGACACACAACTAACCTGAAAGGTGTTTATCATTCCTACATGTGTTCTTGCGCTTTTACTACATTTAGGGTATCATACTGTACATATCAATTGCAACTTGCTTTTTTGAACTCAACATGTTTTGCTTATTGAGACTTAGCGATGTTGATATAGGATAGCCTGGATCATATTTTTTCAGCTGCTCTATATATTGCATTTCATGAAAAAAAAAACAGACTTTGTTCATCATTTGCTGGTTATATATAAATGTAAGTGGTTTATTCATACTGATCGTATATTCATAACTCTGATGAACTCATTATTATTAATAGTTGGTATATCATTTTGATTTTTTTGTTGATAATTATTTCATCGGTGATAATGACAGACTTTTTCTTCCTTTTGAATTCTTCTTCCTCTTTTTTCATGTCCTCACGAATGCCATTTTGAGCAGAAGTGGCAATAGCATGCATCCTATCTTGTTTGTGATTTTTAAGGCAATGCTTCTTAGATTGGACCAACAAATAAGATTTTGCTGTAGGTTTTTATTGGGCATTCTCTTTCAAGTTGAAGAAATTCTATTCAATTTAGTTTACTAAGGTATTTTTAAAACCAAGAATAAATGTTAAATTTTTGAAATTCTATTTCTCTATCTATGACACAATAATAGATTATTACTCATTTTTGCTAATGTGGTCAATTACATTAATAATTTTTAAAATTAGTTATTTTTAAATTTCTGGGACAAATTCTACTTGGTCACAATGTATTTTTAATGTACCAATGAATTTGATTTGTGAATATTTTATTTAAGCTTCTTGTGTGTACTTATAAGTAAAATTTATAATTTGCCTGTCTTGGAACTTATCTGAATTTGATATCAAAGTTGTACAGTTTTCCCTCTTTAGTCTCTGATGCAATTTTTGTAAGATAAGAACTGTTTCTTCCTTAAAGATTTGGTAGAGGTCAATGTAAAACTATATGATTATGTTGTGATTTTTATTTTGTAAGTAGCTTTTAAACTACTGATGAAATTTCTGTAACAGTCTTAAGTCTAGTTTTGTTATCTATTTTTTATTTACTCAGTTTTAATAAGTTATATTTTATCTAGGCTTTCAAATATATTGGCATAAAGTTGATCATAGTTATCTCATAATTTTAAAATCTATACTGTAAATACAATTATTAGTTTTTACTTCTATTGTTTTGATTTTATATGGTCTCTTTTATTTAATTAATATTGTCTAAGGGTTGTCCATTTTGTTATCTTTTTCAAAGAACCAGCTTTTTAATTATTTCTTTCTATTATTTTTCTTGTTTCATTAATTTTGCTCTTTTCTTTATTATTTCCTTTTTTCTATTCCAATTACCCCATTACTCTTTCATAAATTCTTGAATTAGACTCCCACTTCATTAATTTTATCATTCTTTATTTTTAATATACATCTCTGGGTGACATACAAGAGAATTCCGTAGGTACATGGACTTTAAAACAATGTATACTAGTTACATACTTAATAAAATGTGTCTTATAAAGAAATACAGCCCTGGCCAGTGTGGCTTAGTTGGTTGAGCATCGTTCCATGCACCAAAAGGTCACTGGTTCGATTTCCAGTCAGGGCACATGCCCAGGTTGTGGGTTCAGTCCCCAGTCGGGATGTGTATGGGAAGAAATCAATAGATGTTTCTCTTTCACATCAATGTTTCTCTCTCTCCCTCTACCTTCCCCCTCTCTCTTAAATCATTAAAAACATACCTTAAGAAAAAAAGAAATGTAACCACCACCTCAAACTTAATAGTCCGTAGATGACATTGCTTAAGATAAAAGGCAAGTAGCAAGTTAAAACAAAAATATTAATCAATTTAAATAAAAATGAAAACAGTAAAGTTGGGCATTGTTTTATGTTTGATTGAAAAGACTTTGGCCCTAACCGGTTTAGCTCAGTGGATGGAGCATCGGCCTGTGGACTGAAAGGTCCCAGGTTCCATTCTGGTCAAAGGCATGTACCTTGGTTGTGGGCACATCCCCAGTAGGAGGTGTGCAGGAGGCAGCTGATCGATGTTTCTCTCTCATCGATGTTTCTAACTCTCTATCTCTCTCCCTTCCTCTCTGTAAAAAATCAATAAAATATATTTTAAAAAAGAAGAAGAAAAGACTTTCTGTAAAAAAAGACTATGTTTTCTAATTTGGGGTGCAAGATTTTAGATATATACATTGGGCAAAGGCTGTAAATCATGTTATTCAAATTTTTTTTTTTTAATTAAATCTTTATTGTTCAGATTATTACATTTGTTCCTCTTTTTTCCCCCCATAACTCCCCTCCTTCCAGCTCCCACCCCACCCTCCACCCTCACTCCCCACCCACTGTGTTCATCCATAGGTGCATGATTTTTGTCCAGTCACTTCCCGCATCTCCCACACCCCTTTTTCCCCCAAGAATAGTCAGTCTATTCCCTTTCTATGTCCCTGATTCTATTATAATCACCAGTTCATTCTGTACATCAGGTTATTTATTCACTTGATTCTTAGATTCATTTGTTGATAGATGCATGTTTGTTGTTCATAGTTTGTATCTTTACCTTTTTCTTCTTCTTCCTCTTCTTAAAGGATACCTTTCAGCATTTCATATAATACTGGTTTGGCGGTGATGAACTCCTTTAGCTTTTCCTTATCTGTGAAGCTCTTTATCTGACCTTCAATTCTGAATGATAGCTTTGCTGGATAAAGTAATCTTGGTTGTAGGTTCTTGGTATTCAGTACTTTGAATATTTCTTGCCATTCCCTTCTGGCCTGCAAAGTTTCTGTTGAGAAATCAGCTGACAGTCGTATGGGTATTCCCTTGTAGGTAATTGAGCCTCTTTCTCTTGCTGCTTTTAAGATTTTCTCTTTGTCTTTTGCTCTTGGCATTTTAATGATGATGTGTCTTGGTGTGGTCCTCTTTGGATTCCTTTTGTTTGGGGTTCTCTGCGCTTCTTGGACCTGTAAGTCCACTTCTTTCTCCAGGTGGGGGAAGTTTTCTGCCATTATTTCTTGAAATAGGTTTTCAATATCTTGCTGTCTCTCATCTTCTGGCACTCCAATGACTCTGATATTAGACCACTTAAAGCTGTCCCAGAGGCTCCTTACACTATCTTCACACTTTCGGATTCTTTTTTCATTTTGCTTTTCCAATTGGGTGTTTTTTGTCGAATCTTTGGTTTGATTATTGTACTCCTCTGGTCTGCTATTGGGTATAATATTCTTTATTTCAGTCCGTGTATGCTTACTTTCTAATTTCTTTATCGTAGCATCGAGGGTCTCATTAGTTTTCGTGAGGCTCTGCACAAATTTATGGCAAGCCCTCAAAATTGCGATTCTTAGCTCCATATCCTCCATTTCTGTCATGTTTTTTTGCCTCCGCATCTTTTATGCTTTCTTGGTGCACCCCCTTGTGGTCTCTGTGCGCAGTCTTGTTCTAGCCAAGCCTTAATTGTTGTAGTTAACACTAGAGGGATTTGACCCCCAGGCCGACTGGCTATAGGAATCAGCTGTATGGAAAACGTCTGCCTTCTGGGGAGGTGCTAATCCAGCCTTTGCCTGAGGCGATCGGCAAATGGCTGTGCGCAGGCTTTGGGCGGGGCGGGATCCACAGGGCGGGCGGAGGGAGCAGTTATGGCCACGCTCAGTCCCGTTCCCAGAGGCTCTGCTTCTCAGATCCCCGGCAGCCGCTGCAAACCTCGGAGAGAAAGCTGCCCTCAGGTTCCAACTGATGCCGGATAATCCCGCTTCTCCCGTTTGAGTCTGGGTCCCTAGAGACTCGCCCGGATCTGGAGCCCAGAGTCTGAGACTCACTCCCGACAGAAAACGACAACCGCGCCCTCAGCCACCAGCCCGCTTTGCGCGCGCACCTCGGTACCTTTGTATTTTCCACACTGCGCCGCCTCTGAGCCTCGATTTGCTGTTCTCTTTCCTTCTAGTTGTAGAGTCTCTCTTCAGCCAGCCTTCCTGTGGTTCTGGGTGATGTCCGTTCAGTCTTTTAGTTGTATTTTTGAAATGGTTGTTTGCGGCAGCGGTCTCCGGTGTTTACCTACGCCGCCATCTTGGCTCCTCTATTCAAATTTTTTATATGCTATTGTTTTTACATGTTTGACTCATTAGTTTCTATAAAGGTATGCTAAAATCTTCCACTATGAATGTATTTGCCAATCCTTTTTACAATTCTCACAATAGTTGCATTATGTAATTTGAATTGTTGGGTGTAATTAAGCTTAAAGTTATTATATATTCTTCATGAATTATTCCTGTAGTCATTAAAGAATGACTCCTTATCTCCAAAAATATCTTTCTTCTAGGTCTTTTTTGATTGCCATCAATATGGCCACCCTGGCTTTCTCTTAGCTGTTACTTACTTGGTAAGTATTTTTCCATCCCTTTATTTCCAACCTTGGTCTGTCATTGTTTTAGCATCACCTCAGGCTGTTCTTTTCCTGGTTCATTCTTCTCCACTGAGTTCCAGAAAGCTAGTGTGTCCACATGACACATATCCAAATATCCAGATGAAAACAAGAAATCTTTAAGAGCAGTTAGGATGTTCCTAAAGCAGATTAGAGCATCTGGAGACAGGGAGTAGTGAGTATGAGCTCTGCAGACCCTGCCAGCCCAGGGAGTCTATGGATAGCTAGGGAGCAGTGGCCAAACTCGCCCCAGGAAGACTCTGGTTCTAAAGCTGGGTACATGCAGCTCTTCTGCCTTCTGGTATTTATAGCTTCATGTAGGTGGCGATGCTGCTCTTTGAAACAGAGAGAGAACGTCTAAACCCCAGGGAAACATGTAAACAATTGTGGGGACCCTGAGTGATTGTTGCCCAAACCTTAGTTCCTGGTATCTGGGATAAGGCAGAAGATGGCAGGCAATGAACAGCCTGTCTCTAAGCTCTGATGGCGCTTGTCATCTACTCTTAAAATAACCTGTGAGTCCTGCCTCCACACACTGCTCTCATTGAGTAGGCAGAAATAATTTGCTTTTTCTAAAACATACAGGCAACAGAGAAGGTCCTAAGGCTCCAAAAAAACTCTTTACCTTCTTGTTTTGGATTCACAGAAGAAAAACACACACTCTGCAGGGTGAGAAATGTGTGTCCAGAGGAATGAAGGGGAGGAGTGCCTGCCCTTCAGGGAAAAGAGGAAACAGTGGCTCACTCCTGATAAGACCTCAGCCAGTTGGGGACCAGGGAGGCTGACCAACATCCGTCTCTAGTGGGGGACGTTGGGGGAAATGGACCTGGAGGGAGCAGTGAACATCACAATTCTTGTCCAGCGTCAACCTTTTCTTCTATTTGGGCCTCAGTTTCTTCATCTGTAAAACAAGAGGAATACACCAGATCAGATTTTCCCAAACTTTGTTCATTTAGTAACACTTTGACATTTTTGGATATATACATGTGCCAACTTTTTTATTCACACTCCTCTTTACGCTGACTAAGTTTGTTTTACTTACTACTTACCTTGTCTTAATCAAAACCATTTGTTGACAGATGAGTTAAATGTAACAGTTAATACATTTTTCTAAGACATTTAATTAAATGCACAGGTAGTATACATTTTTGAAGTCCATGTAGCCCCTGAAATCTCCTTGTATATCACCAGTTATATAATAGATCATGCTTGCATGATCCCGTTTTAGAGTCTATATTTCCAGGAAATTGGCCTTAATCCACATCCCTAAGACCCCAAAGACACTGGAGGAATGTTGAGTGACAGGCCCCAGCATCAAGATTGCCCATTGCTTCTCCTGCTTCTCCTTTTTGTTGGCTTCCTAGGAACTCTGTGACAAGGTTCCTGCTGCTGGAAGCACAGCCTATGAGATCCAAAGCTCACCTTGGCACTTCCAAATCCGGTTTTATGGATGGCTCATCCAAACTACACAGAAAACCATAACCAAGACAGGGGTCTGGTTTGGAGAGTTCAATTTGGTTAACATGTAGGTTTGGAGGCAGCATTAATCACTACCAGATTACACACTAATGCTTGTCACTTCTTACCCCAATCAAATGCATGAACCCTGGACTCTATTAGTTGTTGATTCTCAACTAATTAAGAGTTTATACCTTATGCTTCCTTCATGTAGCACAGATGTCATTCCTCACCTTCAGAGAAGTGCACTGTGGGCCTCTTGCTGACTGGTCACTTTCAGAGCTTACAGGGCCTGAGAACATTATTCATGCAAATAAGCCTTTTTGGTGACAACAATGAATCACTCAGGGAGAGCATTCAGAAAGCTGCTAGCTGTAAATTAGCCATGAAATAGATCTTTTCTTGGTTGTTAGTTTGATTTGGGGTTCTGCTTTATTTCACTTGATAAAGACTAGTTGGACCTCCCATTAGGTAAAGGGCATCTGACTGAGAACTCATAACTAGCATAGTAGAAAGAAGAGTGACTTAGAATTAGATGCCTGGATTAGAACTAGAGTTTAAGTTCCATGTGACCTTGGAAATGGCCCTTATCTTTATGGCCCTAAATCTTCATGGTCTTGACTGCACAGCTATACACTGGCATTTATAATCCATGTTTTATTAACCTCACAGGCATGATGGCTTTT
This sequence comes from Myotis yumanensis, assembly GCF_028538775.1. NCBI lineage: Eukaryota > Metazoa > Chordata > Mammalia > Chiroptera > Vespertilionidae > Myotis > Myotis yumanensis. The sequence goes on along the minus strand of NW_027223754.1, from coordinate 124,083,419 downwards.
TGTTTTATTGCCTGCTTATTGAATACTGCTTAAGCACAAGCCCGTGATTCTGAGGCCTGAAGAAAGGGGATCAAAATCCTATAGAACCTGGAGGTCACAGGTTAATAAACTGAACAAAGACAATGACAAGGGGATTAATAACGTAGGCCCTATGCCTGGTCATCATGGAGATGCCAGGCTGTGTGCTAGTTGACAGTGATGCACCTGATCAGCATCAGGACAGAGCCCAGGTGCTGTCTCCTCTAAGTAGGGGACTATATACCTGGTAACTCGTTGCCCAAACTGGGACACTTTTGAAAGCAAAAGCAGGCACTACTTATAATTATCCCTGGGCAACTGGTGGAAACCAGAGCTGTCCTGGGTAAACCAGGATGGGTGGCCATCCTATGCGTAAGTTGAAGAAATTGTGGGAGTTATTTTCCCTCCACATCAATGGACTTCTCTTTGTACATTTGGTAGAAGTGTTAGAAAATCCATGATAGACAGGCCAGAATGCCCTGGGAAATGAGAGGAATGGAGCCTACCCTCTGTAGGGACCTGCTGCCTTAAACTCCTCAGCCTTAGACCTAACACTTCTCAAAATACCAACCAACTCAAAGTTCCTGGAAACCCCACAAAGCCTCATAAATGCCTGGCGCTCAGGTCCGGACAGTCTCCAGTTCGGGTGCCTGAGTCACTTGGATGAGCAAAATATAAATGAATCACAATGGAGTTACCCTCCAAGAGCTTAGTTCACATGAAGTTCCAGATTCACAACCATTTCCCAGTGATGAGGACAGAGCTGTCGTCAATAACAGGCGGCTCTACAGTACAGGGCTGAGATTCCAGTTCTAGGCTTGGGAACCCCCAGTGTATTACCATCCTTTTAAAGCAGCTCTCAGTTACCCACAAGATGCCTCCTTCAGCCTGTGTTTTTAAGGGAAAGTATAGAGGACCTCTCATTATCACCAATTCCATGGACACATGGTATCTTTCCAGGAACCTCAGGAATGTGTGCCAGACACTGCTATGAGTTCACCAAATTCAAATCTGGTTTCCTCTTCCCCCTGGGCACTTCATTTCCCAGTCTCACTTGCAGTCAGCTGGGGCCATGTGACTAAGTCTGGCCAATGGCATGTTATCTATCAAGAGTGACTAATGCCCCTTCTAGGGCTGGCCTTTAAAACTATTCTGGGAATCGTACTCTCTCCCCCCCGCCCTCTATCCCTCACCTTCCAGCCACAAGCAGTGGAGAATCATGAGACCTAGGGAATGGCAGGGCCTGGATCCCCGAATGACTGCATGGAACAGAGCCTCTGCCATGCCTTACTCTTTCACCAACTCATTGAACTGTGATGACAGTGAGAAATATACTTTACTGTGCGGAGCCCCTGAGACTTTTTTATTTGTTTGGTACAGTTCTTTCTTAACTAATAAAAACAATTTTCCAAATTAGCTTGTGCCAAAGCAATAAACAGGGCATTCTGGTGTCAAATGAAAACAATGTCAGTGGGTTGCTCATAGCTGTGGATTTCCAGGCTCCCTGTGTTCCTTCATGAGCAAGAATCACATAGGTCAAGGGAATGTTTGACTGATTATCAAACCCTCAAAGGAGTCAAGGATTTCCATTTTCCCCAGTTTTCTTAGCTCCGTTGAGTGGGATGGACTGCAGGGTCTAGGCTGGGACAGAGTCACCTGCATCAGTTACTCACCCCTGAGCCAGCAGCAGTTCTATTCCCAACCTTCCTACCCACTGTCCAGAGGAGTGTCACCAGATGACCCCTTAAGGCAGTGCACTGTTTCTCAAACCTTCTAGCGAGGAAGTTCTCACCCTTGTCTGATCTAAATTCCTCTTTCAACAGAAAAAGCCCTCACGCTTATATATTCTCAGGAGAATGGCTCTCAAGCTCTTACCTCCAGATATGTGTGGTTACCCTTCCCCCAGACCCCTGGCCAGGCCGTGTCGCCAGGCTGCCCTGGTATCTGCCTGCAGATCTGAGCCCCTGACTTCTCTTCCCCTACTATTCATTCTGTGCACCTGGCCAAGAAGCAGCCAAAGCCCTTTGGAGCAGGCGTAGAGGGAGCCAGAGAGACAGCCTCCAAGCTTTCAGTTACAGCTCTTTCCTTGGACATTGCTTTGCTTGTCCAGATGGCAAACCGGGTAAACAAGAAGTCCCTGTTCTCCATCAGCATGTCAGCAAGCGCTTCGCTCTCGGGCATCTGCTGAGCTGGGGGTATGATCTCGTTTACAGTTTGGCCTCCCTTAGAGTGCCCAAAATGTGCCCTTGTGTAAACACTCAGAGCACTTTCTCCAGGGAGGACACATGAACAGGACAGTGAATGCCTCGCTCCTACTGGCATGAGAAGAACAGAAATACCACTCTGCTCCCCCCAGATTCCCACCCAGCTACCCTAGCCCATCAGCTGCCAAACTGCCCCCAAATGCATGGAGACACCTAACTGATTCCATTTCTATCAAGTCCCAAGTGCTTGCCAATTTCTCTGAATCTGCATTCAACTATTACCCTCTCATCCATGCTGGCTCTGCCACTTACCAGCTGTATGACGATGGACAAGTGACCTAATCTCTGTATCTGTTTTCTCAAACAAATAATGGAATAGTAACTCTTATCTCACAAGTTTCTCTTTTTGCCACTAGGACATGAGAATATATATTTGGAAAACCTCATACAGTGCCTACTGTACACAGGGTCTCTCTCCATATGTCAATTCCTTTCCCCTTCTCTGGTCCACCTTAGGATAATCCCCTACCTGGAATTATCTCTTATCCCAACAAAAAGTGGGTAAAAATCTGACAGCTGGGTCAGTCTCTTGCCTCACGTTCGGGTCTTTTGTGAGCCAGGTTCTCTGCTCACTGGTGCTGAACACCTCCTTCCTACTGCCAGTCCTGAGCACCTCATCTGTTGGATCTCAAAACTGCAGTGTCAGCTTCATGCTCAACGTTCATCTCGCATGCCGGGAGTTATGGTCTACTGTCTGCTCCCGTCTCTCACCTGTGACCTCTGATTTGTCAGTACCTAACTGGTGACCTTTCTCTTCTGTGGCCCATAATCTCCACACTTCGGCTCCCAATTTATGTCAGATGAATGAATGAATGAATGAATGATTAAATGAATGCCAGGGTGATATAAGCACTATGACAACTGAAAAATGGTGCATAATCTAGCAGTCACTGGACTTCAATTCTCAAACTTCATCCATCACTGTAGGGGATTTGTACTCACCATTAAAAATTTTCCATGACATTAATTTTCTAATTCTGGTAGGAGGTTGTAATATATGTGTCTTAGAAGCCAGAAGAAAGTTTTGCTTTCACTGAATGTAAAGTCTCTTCTGAAGGGGATCCAGGCAGAGATGAAATTTTGTCCTCCTAAACAGAGCCTGCACAACACATGGCCTGGGAGCGAGGAGCCAGTTTCTATCCCTCACTCCAGTCCCGAGTCTCCACGTCTGTCAGCCAGCTGAGGCCTGGACAGGTTTCTCTGCCTCTCCTATAAGAGTGGTGGGAGTTCCCTCAGTGTCTGTGTGAATACAGGTGAGGGGAGGACGCTAAGCTGTGGGCAGAGGTATGATGGAACCGGCTCATGCTGGCTTGATCGAACCAATTGTTAAGTTTTCAGGAATTCTGTTGTACATTACATCCCTGTGATTTATTTATTTTATAACTGAAAGGTTGTACCTCTTATTCCTCTTCATGAGGAAGTAATGTACAGCACAGGAAATATAGCCAATAATACCATAATAACTTTGTACAGTGACAGATGGTTACTAGACTTATCATAGTAACTTATCATAAAGTCTATAAATGTCAAATCACTGTGTTGTACAGCTGAAGCTAATAGCATATATCAACTATACTTTAATTTTAAAAAACATAATAAATAAATAAATAAATATTTCAGGAATTCTGTTGGTAGCTTGAAGTCAACCATAGTGGGGTATTTATGCCAAGGGAATTTGCAAATGCTCCAAATCAGGGCTTTTCCCCCTAGAGGGGGCTTGTTAAACATTTGCCAACACACCACTGTCTGCATCAGCATGCTCCCTCACCTCTGAGCGCTAAGGGAAGCTAAATGGCAAGGAACCTAGGAGCCAGAACTTCCAGCTCAGCAAAATGAAGGGACTCACCATTGCTTCCCACCTCCCAGGCAGGCACAGCCGCATAAATAGGCAGGAGAGAGGGCCTTCCTGGTGGTATGGCTTGAAGGAATATGGATAGGATCACCCCATCTAGACCTTATCCTAAGTACAAATTTGATCTTGCCACTTCTCTGCTCAGAAATCTTTGATGACTTCCTATTGCTTCCAGGATAAAGTCAAAACATGATCTCCCTCACTATCTTCTCCCACCTATCCTCTCGCTTTCCCTCCTTTCACCCCCTCCCACACTCTCCACTCTCTAGTCACAAGTTCAGGCTATTCACCAAATGGGCCTTACTGACAGCTCCAGTCAATATTGCTTGCTCACTTTCATTGGACATGAGCACCTTCAGTTTTGGAGGAGAGTTGAGCCCATTACCTGGACTAAAGGTCTGGAACGTGTGAGGGACAATCAGGCACTAAAAACCAGATAGGGGCACTGCTTCAAGGCTGGGACTCTTGCATGTGAAGCTCAGTTCCATTGCTTACCTGCTATGTGACCTTAAGCAAGTTACTTACTTCTCTGAGCCTTGGTTTCCTTCTCTTGATTATTGCACATCAAGGGCTTAGCACAGTGCCAGGTACAGAGTTAGCATTCGATAAACAAAGGTGATATCATCATCATCATCATCATCATCATCATCATCACCATTGTCATCACCATCGACATCATATTTATCATTAGATCATTCGCCTCAGGTCATCATCATCACTGTTCCCATAGCAGCATTTTGGACTATAAGTAAGTCTCTGCCCACACAATCCTTTGTGTTCTTCCGCATTTGGTTGGAATCTCTTTGGAGCAGGAAAGTCTCAAGGAACAGTTGGTGGCCTCCGTCCATCCCTGCCACCCTGGTGAGGACAGACTTTGGAGATTCCTGGGGCCGTGTTAACAGCCCTGACTTTCCCAGTCCCTTATAAAAGCCCACACTATGGTCAAATAAATACCTTAATGGACAAATAAGAAAACTCTGTTTAAAACATCCAGAGACAGGGGGAGTTTCTTGCAGGATATCTAGCCTAGAATTCTCCCACCCTGCGCAGCTCTGCTCGGTGTTAGCTCAGCAGAGCGTTTTGCTGACAGCACATCCTCCCAGAAGCTGTGTGTCTCCCAACCAGCAGCTCAGTGTCAGGCAGTTCTGCTCCCGAACTTGCCGAGGCAGCAGAAGCGCCCAGGAGATCTGGTGGTCCATCACAGGAGACTTGAAGGGGCGGAGGATGATCCAGTAAAAGCCAGTGTTGTGAGACGTAGCAAATACTCTCTGCATTCTAATGCAGCAGTACACAGCCTTCAATGACCCCTACGGTCCAACACATGCCAGGCAAACTTGCCCATCCCTCCCATCTGACTCATCTCAAATATCAGCTGGAGAACAGAAACTCATTCTCCACATATTCAGACCCATCTGCCCATATCTGTAGGACCGCTAAGGAGAACCTAACACAGCAGTTGATTGGCTTGAGAAAGGCTGCAGTGCCTGCTTGGAATAAATGGATGCCAGAGATCAGACCACTTCCCATCTAAAGCAGCAGCACAGCATTAGCGGGGAAGGGAGGGGAGAGCCCCTGTCCTGTGTGCGTCACAGATCACCCAGCCCCAGGACCTGCCCCTGGGTTCTGGCTGGTGGGGTGGGGAAAGGGAAAGGGACTGGGAAGCAGGGAGTGGGAGCTGCTTCACTGAGCTCTGTGTGAGGCAGGGAATGCAGAGGCATGGACTGCTGAAGTCGGCTTTCCCAGTCAAGGTGACCTTTGGGATGTTTAAAGGCAGGGATAGAAGCTGTGCCTGGAGCTGGAGGAGGAATAGGGGAGAACCAGGAGAGGGCCTCACAATCGTGGGCTCCAGTGGCATTTGAGGACAGCAGCAGTGGGATCTGAGCATTCGCTGCCAGGACAAATTCTTAGAGCACAGGAAGTGTTTTGGGAACACTCACCACCACCGGGTGCCTTGGTGGAACAATTTCCTCCTAGAACATGTGGAGACAGGGCCCAGGAAGGACCCCAAAGTACTTGTATGCATGCATATAAGCCAAACCAATGGACATGGACAACAGGGGGATGAGAGCATGATTGGGGGGGAGGCGGGGGATGGGGGTTAATGGGGGGAGTGAGGACACATTTGAAATTCCTTAACTAATAAAGAATTTAAAGATTAAAAAAAATGACTCTAGTTGTTATCTTATATGCATCCAGGTTGTCCCAAGTCCTGAGGAGATGGGATTGTGATTATTCCCACAGCACCCCACGTTCAAACCCTGTTCCACCCCTTACTAACTGTGGGTGGTTTGCCTGAGCAATTTACCTATGTTCTTTGAGTCTTCGTTTTCTAGGGCAGATGTGAGAATTAAGTAGATTAATACCTGCAAAGTGCTTTGAGTGGGACACGGTGAACACTATCAGCTGCATCTCCACCACCACTGTCATCATCCAGAGAGTAAAAGAATGGCAGAAGGGTCCTGCACCCAGACTGTCAGGGTTGGAATTCCGGCCCCACCCCTTAGAGACTGTGAGACACTGGGAATCTAGTTACTCTATCCCAGTGTTTCTCAACCTTCTGGCCCTTTAAATACAGTTCCTCATGTTGTGACCTGAAAGGACAGAAAGGGACTGATAGCTGAGTCCCTAACTCGTCTTCCAAGAACAAAAGCCATAGAATGTATCAGTTACTCAGCCTGCCCTTATCTCAGCCAATAGGAATGCAAGGAAACTAGCCCAAGGCCAAAAGTATGCTAGCCCACCCTCCCCCACCCCCGCCCCGCTTTGTGTAACCAGACCGTAGCTGCACCCTGCCCAGGCCCTCACTCAACCAACCGGAATTGGCCAAATCAGTGGTTCCGGTGAGCCCTCACACCCCCACCCCACCCCCCAAGCCCTATAAAGTCTTTGTTCCTCCAAAACTCCGGGCTCTCTTGTTTCCTACTGCTGGAGGCAAGGGGGACCAAGCTAGCTTGAATAAAGACTCTATGCTTTTGCATCGGACTCAGCGCTCCCTGGTGGTTCTGTGGGGGGTCTTAAAATCTGGGCATAACAGACCCAACCATAAAATTATTTTCATTGCTACTTCATAACTGTAATGTTGCTACTGTTATGATTGTAATGTAAATATCTGATATGCAGGATGGTCTTAGGCGACCCCTGTGAAAGGGTCATTCGACTGCCAAAGGGGTCGCGACCCACAGGTTGAGAACTGCTGCCTATCCTCTCTTCTATACATGAGGTTAATACTAATACCCATCCCTTAGGGCTGTCCCAGAGAATCAGTGGCTCCCGTAAAGGGCTCAGACCTGCGTCACAGGGAGCACTCTTAGCCGTGTCCAAAAGAATAGCTGTTATTCAGCGCCTGGTCGGTCTGGCAAATGTCCTTGCACTGTCTTCAGCCCACCCCACCATGGGGCAAGGCTCAGCCTCAAGGCCGCACATTAACCAACCCGCACTGCGCCCTGCATGGAATACCCTCGCCTCTTCCTTTTTGTGTTTTAAGACCTGATTCAAGCCCTACCTCTTCCAAGAAATTTCTCTCCATCACAGTGGCCTCCCCCCGCCTGACCTCCGACCTAATGAGCTCCCACACAAAAAAGCACCCAGGTGTTCTCTGCCACAGGCACCTGCTACTGAGAACCTACTCGGTACTGGATCCCATGAAGATACAGGGGACAAGGTTCTGGATTGGAAAGGTCCCTTCCCTCAGGCTCATATTAAGGGGAGGATAGATAGATGAGGGGACATTTGCATCCAATGGACAAATGTTACCACAGGAATAAGCTCAGGGGCTGATGGGACATGGAGAGGGAAACTAGCAGAAATTCCCAGAGAATCAGGCAGCTGTGCTGAGTCCTGGAGGGTGCGGGGTGGCAGGCTGAGGTAGAGGGATAGAGGAGAAGGGCTCCCCAGGCTGGACTGTTTTCCAAGACTTGCTATAGCATCACCACATGTCCGTGGCTGAATGGCAGAATCTGTTGCTCCCATTTCTAGAGGCCCAACGTCTGAACTCAAGGTGTTGGTGGGGCCCTACTCCCTCTAATGACTGCAGGGGAGAAGCCTTCCTTCCTCTCCTAGCTCCCGAGGGCTCCAGTCTTTCCAGTCTTCACATGGCTTTCTCCTCCTCCTGTCTCTCCTCTGTGTGTGTCTGGTAAGAATACTCACCATTGGATTTAAGCTAGAATGGTTGCATTTCAAGATCTTTAACTTAGTTGTATTAGCCATGACACTTTTCTCAAATAAGATCACATCCACAGGTCCCAGGGGTTAGAATGCAGACCTGTCTCTGTGGAGACCCCTGCACAGCATGAGTAGGGGCTGGAGCCAGGAAGTGAGTTTGTTTTTCACTCTCCCACAGGCCCTCAGGGACTCGGAGTCCAAGACACCAACAATGACTGTGGACCCTTCTCGCCTCCTCGGCATCCTTGAACTCACCACTCCTCTCATGATTGCCAACCTCTACAGTCCTTCCTGTCTTTGTTCTCCCATCAGCACTGCTATCTCCGCAACTGCCCCCAGCACGCACATGCTGTTGGGGGAGGAGGGGACAGGTGGTGGGACCAGGCCAGGCCAGGCCAGGAGAGCCCCTGAGGAGTGGGCCTTGAGGCTGGGGTGGATCAGCTGTGCTGGACTGGACGCTTCTTGGCAAGACAAGGTTATTCCAGCTCCTGAGGCTGGCCCTGACCAGGCTGGCATGTTCCATGGCCAAAAAGGCACATTCCTTCCCCACTCTACATGGGGCTCCAAGCTGCCTCCCCAAAGCCATCCCTGATTAAGCCCACCTGGCCAAGAGTGGGAAGTTCCAGCTTGGCCACTTACCTGTGGAGAAACTTCAGATCAGGGACTTAACTTCTCTGAATTTCTGTTTCCTTAACCATAGGCACAGACCATAAATCCTTAAGCTGTTGGTCTCAGAAAGCACGTTGTGAAGATATGCAGCATAACGGGTGTAGAACAGCACTTGGTACATTAAATCGAATCACCCTAAGTCTGTTTTGGCACAAGTCACACATGCAAACATATGCACACACATACACACACACACTCACTTTTATTATTGATTAACATCATTGCTCCATGGTCTCCTCCTTTCCTAGTTACCCGGTTGCCATGATTCTAATCTGTGCTGTGGATGCACATATGTTATAATGGTTCCTGGGTTCTCCCCACACGAGACAGAGTTCCTCAGAGCAGGGACATGGCTGCTTCTCCAGAGTAATGGGGTTCAGTGCAGGTGATGGCTGGCTGACGGACTGCTGTCCCCAGAATGAGGGGTGCTTCAGTGCCTGGTCCTCACACAGCTGCCTCTGCTGACAACTCAGTGACTTCTACTCATGCCACCTCAGGAGTGGGAGCATGCAAGTGCAGCCCTCTGCCCGACCCCGCAGACTACCCTTGGTGAGGACGCTGACTCCCTAGGAACGAGGGTGACACAGCCCTGATCACTCCCTGGGAGCAGAGTGTCTGTCTCTTTGCTGCCTCAGTTTCTTTACTACTCACAGTGTGGGTCCTGTTGAGAGTAGCCGTCTTCAGAGGCAGGTTTTTCCATGGCCTCCCTGCTCCCCTCCAGGTGGCTGAGACCCTGGGGACTCTGTTTGCTAACTTGTTTGCCCCGAGTTTGGGAAGAAATCTTACCCCATGAAGAAGGAAGACATTTGCCTCCTTGGCCTGGGAGGGAATGTAATATTGTTGTCATCTTTTAAAGCAGAGAGGGTTTAGCGGCCACTGAAACTGCTGAAGTCATAGCCTGGGAGCAAGGAACCTGGTTCTGCTCAGTCCCTGATTAGCTGTGTGATTCTGGGCAGGTTGCTTCACCTCTCTGGGCTCTAGTTCCCTCTCCTGCACACATGTGGGCTGAGCTCTGATGATTTCTTCAGCCTCTCCTGCTGAGGTTCTGAATTGTTTGTTATCCTGGAGCCTACACTGATTTCTGCGTGTCTGCTGGGTGTTGGGCTCTATTTTCCCGCATCACCTCCCTGAATTCTCTGCTGGCCCTGAGAGTCCACTAGGAGAGCCAGAGAGGAAACCTCCCAGGATGCTTACACCATGGCCCACTTTGTTCTTTTTTATTCATTAATTCAACAAATATTAAAACATGGTCTAGGCACTGAGGAATTTGTTGTGACAAGGGAAATGAAATCCCTACCCTCATGGAGCTTAGGTTAGGAGACAGATAATAAACAAGGGATGGAAAGATACTGGTATGCCAGATGGTGGTAAACTAAACATTAAGCAAGGAGGGGAACAAAGGGGTGCCAGGAGAGGGAAGATGGCAATTTCAAATACAGGGGCAGGGAAGGCCCTACCTAGAAAGTGATCACTGATAACAAACCCGAGGGTATCACAGGGATGAGAATTAGAGGAGGGATGTCCCAGGGCTCTAGGCTTTCATGGAGCCTGATATAACAGGCACAGAGGGCACGGTGAGCTTGGCCTGGGTCTTGGGCAGGTAATGGTGGAGAGGCTATGAGTGTGGGGAATGTGAGGGGCTTTTGGGGAGCATACAGAGCTCTGACCCTTGTCCCCGTGATGATGGAGCCAGGAAGGAAGGCCACGCTGAGCTGTGGGCAGGGCTGAGAGCCAGGCCAGGCCTCAGCTCCCGCCCCGAGAGAACAGCCTTTCCCAGGAGCCTACCAGCCCCAGGCGCACTGCGCAGCAGCATCTCCACCGGCACCTGTGGGGACAGTCATGTGTTCATGTGCTAGTGAGCTGGATGAAAGACTCCCTGCTTCTCTGCCTCCTCCCTCCTCTCCCCTCTCCCCTTGTACAGCTGGAGATGGGGGGAAGGGGTCTGGGGGCAGGTGGGCACCAAGGACCCTGATCATCTGCAGGGCAGTGCCAGGTCCCATCTAAGTGCAAGGAGGAGAGGGCAAGGAGGGGTGTGATCAGCTAAGCTGGCAGAGAGGCTCAGGCCGCCCACAAGGAGGCCCTCTGCCAATTCCCTGCGTGGAAAGCAGAGGTAGGGAGGCCTTGGTTCAGTTTCAGAGCACATGCACCAACTGTGTCTGGAATTTTCCACTCAGGCCTCTCGCCCCACCTGCTCCATCCAGGTCTTGTGGATGCCCCCCTTTGCCCCCCCCCCCCCCCCCCCCCCCGCCCAGTCCCAGAGGCCTCGCAGTGGAAGGCTAAGTGCCAGGCATGGGGCTTGGGGGGAAGCGGCGTCTATGGGGCTCTTCAGGAGGCCACCGCACCCCACCCGGTTAGCAGCTCTGCCCAAGCAGCCCTGCCCTCTGAGGCCTCATTTTCTCTTTTCTTCCTCTTCTTCTCCATCTTGTGGAGCCTGTGGCCACCAGAACTCTGCCTGCTGCCTTCTCCCCACTGACTGCGGAGGCAGCCCTCTGACCCCGGTGGTAGTCTGTGCACACCTGGGCCCTTCTCCTCCCCCAGAACTGGCCTCCTGCCCAACCCACTGTCCAGAACCTTCCCCAACTCAGCTTGCCTCTGCAAGGTGCTATGGTGGAAAGGGAGGTGGGGAGAGACAAGAGACGTGAGTGTGGACATCCGGGAAAAGGAAAGGCAAATGCAGTGAATCAAATCAATTGCCATGTTGGAAGGCAATGTCATTGCAGGGGCTGGATGACAGAGTCCGACTGCCTGGTCCCGAGCCCTGGGTGGTTAGAGGGAGGGGCCTGGTGGGTCTTCATGCCCCCTCCCCTGCCTGGGATCCAGCTTCTGCCAACACTCCGTAGGCCTCTACTGACCACCTCCATCTACAGGAAGACGCCCATCCCCACGCCCTGGTCTCTCCCACCTACCTCCAAGTCCCATGAGGAGCACTGCAATATTTGGGCTCCGTGAGGGCTTTATAAATAGACTGTGGATCCCCTGCAAAAAAAATAAAAAAAATCCCTGGCTAAAAATAGCTCTCAGCATCTAGGGGAGGAAAAAAGAAACTGCAGCAAAATTCAACCGGACCAGTGACTTTCCTGCCTCTGATGTTCCGAGTCAGTTCCAGCACCGACAGGGCGAGGGGACCGCAGGCGGGGTCCTTCAGGGCAGGGGACAGGGGACGGGCCTGATGGCAAATCCAGAGGAGACGCTATCTCTGCTCCCTGGCTTTGGGTCATTGGACCCCACTGATCCCAGCAACAAGGCAGCACTCAAAACAGCATCAGGGGCCAGCCATGGCGGCCCACATAGAATGTTGTACAGGGTGGCCAGGGTACCGGGGGCAGGCACAGCAATGTCCCCCAAAACGAGAGTTTAGGGGAGCGGTAGGTCAGGCTAGGGTCTCATGCTGCAAGTACCTGTCATCCAGACAGCTGCAGAATGGCTGAGGGGTGCGTGCAGAGGTGCTGGCTCAAAGAGCTACTGCTTTTGCACTCAACAAGGGACAAAGAAACCCTTTTGGAACATGTCATTAGGGAAGTTAGAATATATGTCCAGGACCTCAGCGCAGGGGAAGAGAAATCCCATGACCTCATGTAAGACCCTCTCCGTGCTGGCAGTACGCAGAGCCGTGTGGGACTGGCACAGCACGGAGATGTGGATTTGCTTACTGAGAGCACTTTAGGAAGAGTGTTCAGGGTGGGAGCTTATAGCGTCTCACACACACACACACACACACACACACACACACACACACAGCTCCTTTGCTAATGCCAAAAAGCTAGCACAGGGAGCTGGAGAAAGCTTGTGCTGCAGCCTGAGAAGACAGGGTCTGGCCCTCCACGTGGTTGTAACGTGGCCTGTATCTGACCCACTGGTTTGCCTGTGTTGGTCCCAGGAACAGAAGAATAACCAGTGAATTATTGAGGGCCAGGGGAGCACCCCTGAGGACAGGTATGGGTGGACCCAGGAAATACACACCATGTCCCCAAACTAAATTTTTACAACTGATGTTCCATCACCGTAGAGGCTGTACACTGGCATGCACACAAAGGCACACACTTACATACACAGAAACATGTAGAAATGTGTTCCTCACATGAAGTAGGGTTCAGAACACACACCTAGCCCACTGATGATTCCACATGTCCCAGTGTTCCCTGGACTCATATATTTTCTTCTAAACCACTAGGTGGCCACTTTCATGCCCAGAAAAGAAAGAAAGGGCTTTTTGATGACTAAAATGCAAACCCCTTCCAAATAACTTGTAGGAGATTAAGCTCTTCCCAAAGCGCATTCACACTTTAGATGAAGAGGATGTAATGAGAGAGAAGGAAGAGGCAGGGATGCCACAGAAATGTTAGGTGGCGAGTTCGTGGTCAGAGGTTCTAACATGCATGTTCCCAGATGGGATCAGCTAACAGGGTGTGAAAAGGGGACATCTGAGACCTCCTACACTGCACGTCTTTACAAGAGCAGAGTAAGTAAAAGGTCCTCTTGGTCATGTTATCTTCTTAGCTTCGAGGACTGCCTTACTCAGTCTTTTTCTCCCTAAAGAATCCCTTTGCTTTCCCCACCCCAGGGATCACAGCCTGATCAGCACCATGGCATTGGGGTCAACAGAGGCCTCAGAGCTGGCCAGCCTGCCCCAGGCTTGCATTCCCTCCACAACACACCTGGGCAGGAAACGTTTTGATCGAGCCAGCCCAGCCCGACTTTACTGTGATCTTGCACAAGCCCTTTCTCTCTCTTCTTCCCTTGATCTATCGGCAAAATTGGGATGGCAATCTTCATTCCATCTCATACTTACAAGTCATCTATTGCATAACGCGGTTAACGTGAATGCATTGTGAGACAGAGGGAGGAAAACCAAACAACGTGAAACAGAAACAACCCCCCTCCCCGCTGAACCCTAGTTCTTGATGGTGCCTGCGCCCATGGAGATTGTAGTGGCGTGTGCGGCTCCACACGGAGAGCTGCAGCGTTCTCTGAAGGGCTTTGCTCACCCTCTCCAGTATTTTTCCTCTTCTCAGCCCCTCAGTCCTGGCTCCCCCTAGTGGCCAGTAGCCCATAGCACTAACCTGGGATGCTTCCCGCCAAGGTGGTAATTAGCCAATAGTTTGATTAACAACCACACTTTCTGTAACTAACGTGGGAGAAGGGGCCATCTCTGCTTCCTTGAGGATTCAGCTATGCATGCACCCATTGCATTGACTGCTCCCTATGAGCTCGAAAACCCCAGGTTATTGTCTGTATGTTGCTCACTGCACTGGATGTAGATGACAACCTGGTGTCATCACTGTGTTCTAGACCAGTGCTACTCGAAATGACGTGCCCTGACCTGCAGCATCAGCATTACCTGGACGCCTGATAGAAATGCACATTTTGGGGCTCCTTCTCCCACCAACTGAATCAGTAACTCTGGGGTTTGGAGCCCAGGAGTCTGCATTTTAACAAGTTCTCCAGATGATTCTGAGAAAGGTCTGGCTTAGACCAAGCAAGCCCTCATATTTTACTCCTATTAATGTCCAGTACCTTTTCTTAACTACTGAGGCACTGGACAAAAAGGACACTGAAAGGTACTTCTTCCTTATTCTAACCAATAATGCATTGATTGAAGTAATGTATTGATTGGAATAAGGAATACCTCTCCCAGGTTTGCAACTAAGGAAACTCTACATCCCCCTCCCATTGTCACCCACTTTTTTTCCCATCAAAACCCAGTTTGAAATGAAGTCTTAGTCATTGAAGCATCTTTGAGCAATGCTTGGAAATTAAGAGCAATGAGGACCCTGTCACCAGGATGTGAGGCAACCTTGCAGAACCCCAACAAGCTGGCTGCAGCCGTCAAAAGTAAGCATGACTGAGAAAGAAACCAGACAGTAGGCAAGTGATTGCTGACACAGAAAACGTAAACCTTAGCCCTGTTTTTGGACTTTTCTAGCCCTTTGCTGTGAAATGTACCAATTACTGTTGACACGGCTAAGCGCAGAGGGCTCCGAATCATTTTGATGAGTTGACTGGTTCTAGGAGGTCAATCTAATTTTAATTTTACTGGTATTTTTAAAAGATGCTTATGCGGGAAAGGGAAATGACTTTTAACATGTTTCAAGTTTTTAAAAAGAAAAGAGTTCGTGATAAATGAGCCGCAGTGCAGGACACCACACTGAACTGGCCCCTGCTCCTTTCAGGCGGGATCTTGGAGGTCATCGAAATCAACCTCCTGTTTGACCGAGGAGGAAACTGAGGTCGAGAGTTGAAGGTTTACCCTGGAGGCAAAAAAAATTGTGCACAAGGTCCCCTAACCACCTACTCCCTCCTAACCCCAGGTCCAATTAGCTGGTAGGAGTTCAAGATCACTCAGCCGGATTCTTAGCCTGGCGAGATTCTGGAAAGTCTCTGTGACTGGGTAGTATTTGAATTGGGAAAGCATTTTATCAAAAGAACCTGATCTCTTGTCATGTCATGTCCCAGCCTCAGTGGATAATTTCCCTCCACAGAGAGCAAATTGGGAAAAGAGTTCCCAGGATTCCAGGCTTCAGTGTGGAATTTCCAGGGCAGTTGCTTCTGGCTGCTCTCTTGCCTCTTCTGGGTGGTTGAGGACACCTCACAGGCAAGGGTTGCCCACCAGACTTCACAGACCAGGAGACTGGGAAGCCTTTGAAACCTGGGCTTCCCTTACATCTGCCCAGGATCTCTGAGCAACTTGTTTACTACTGCACATGGCACCTCCTCTTTGTATGAACAATGGGGCAGGCATCAGCCAGTTCACTGGACATCCAGCCACACCAGGGCTGCTGGGGAAGAGACCCTGGCGGCCCCAGAGGAAGGGCAGGGCAGACTCATGGCCCTGAATGGATTCACACAGTATGTTTGGTTGGTCATGCAAAGACCTCATGGAATGACCCAAGTGTTGCCTCAGGAGCTCTTCCAACCAGGAGGTGCCATGGACCCCCAAGGGCAGCTCTGAGGGCCTTTGTTTCCCATCAGGCCTGTGGAAGAAATAAAAGTGACAGTGCTCCTTCTAGTGGAGTTGTCAGAAATGGAAGGTGGCTCTGAATCTTAAATGAAGAAGGCACTTGCTGGAAGATACTGAGCTGAGAAGGTGGCCCAAAGATTCTTATGCATGTCATTTTAAGTAACAACTTAAGTTCTTGGAGGAAGTCATTTTGTTTTGTCTTTTATCACCTCCAGCATGGAAGGCTGTGGCTGCTGGGACAAGCAGTCTTGAGCTCTGGCTGTAGGCCTCAGGGTCAGTAACAAGCCAGCAGCCAGTGGGCCAGGAGCACTAGCCTCCTACACAGGAAGTCTCTTCCAGCCTTTGCAACACTGGGGACAAATCCCTTTCACGTCTCTGGGGCTTGTTTTTCTCCATATGTTGGTGGTGGTGGTGTGCAGGTCAACCAGCCTCTCTCCCGTATCTGAGATGCTCTAAAAGGCCGTGACTCTCCAATGAACTCACAGTCTATTGCTCATCCAGGAGGAAGCTGCAGCTTGACCTCCTCTGCTTGGAGAGAGCCTGACTGTCACCACACAGCTTCACAAACATCACGCACTTTGCTCCCATAATGACCATCTAATGCACATTATTCTGATCTCTCCATCTGCCCTGACCACCATGTTGACTCTGTCTTCTGAGATTGAGCTCAAGAGATGAAGGATCCCCTCTGAGCCACAGAGCCAAAGAGTCTCTAGAATCTAGATCAAGAGTTCAATCATGTCTGTTGGCTTGAGCTTAGAGCCAGTGAAAGTGAGAATTTTACTCCTCCTTTGCAGAAAAAGAATGTCCATGTGATTCATCCCATAATAGTTAAATAATGATGATGATGATTAACACATCTATATTTACTATAGACCAGGTACAGTTCTAATCATTGCATTTGCATATTTACTCATTTAATCATCACAACAAGCTTATGTCATAGGTAATCCATAAATGTGCCATTCTTGCCTGAATACCAGAATAATTTTAACAAGAGCCAAAGTCACCTGGTTACTATAACTGCCTGCCACCAGCTACAGATGCTTAAAATAATTTAATCAACACAGACCTCCCTAGGCCAGTGGTCAGCAAACTCATTAGTCAACAGAGCCAAATATCAACAGTACAACGATTGAAATTTCTTTTGAGAGCCAAATTTTTTAAACTTAAACTATATAGGTAGGTACATTGTTATTAACTTAATTAGGGTACTCCTAAGGCTTAGGAAGAGCCACACTCAAGGGGCCAAAGAGCCGCATGTGGCTCACGAGCCGCAGTTTGCCGACCACGGCCCTAGGCAAAAGGAGAGGGTTTTTCTTTTCCATCATAAACCTGGAAATCAGTTTGTCCTCAGTTACCCGCGTGATGGAGTTAAAAATCTCAGAATTACGAGTTGGGAAGAGTCATTGGAGATTATTTGGCCTAATTCTCCATTTCTCAGATGAAATGGAGGAATCAAAGGTGAAACGTCTTGCTGCTTCTCACACAGTGGGTTTAGTGGCGGGGCCAGGACTGGTTCCCAGGTCTCCAGACTTTCAGCTCAAAGCTCTTTCTGCTGTCCCATGCTGTGGCTATATACATGAGCTGATGCACAGCTCCGAGACCTCCCTGCGGTGGCCCTGTGAGCTCCCTGGTCTTCAGCAAGCACAACTGAGCTCAAGAAGTACAATCATTCTGATACCAGCCTAGGGCACCCCAAAGTGGCCTGGTACACCAGTCCTGGGCCACCTCACCTAAAACAAAGACAGTCACCCTGAAATGGTGCATTCCAAAGGCAGACAGATGGGAGAGCAGGGACAGGCTGAGGGCAGCCTATGACATCAGGCCTTCTGCTCACAGCACGAGGGGTGACCTCTTCCTTTATCCATCCACTTTGCATGAGGCCTCCATGGTCCCACCCTAAGGGCTATGATTTGGTTGGTGGTCCCCTGATCTGAGGGTGCTTGAGAGCTCTCTGGGCACTTGGCTCTGGGTGGTCTGTCACTTGGTGGAGAAACAGACTCCCTCTGCTCTAGTTTGAGAAACGTGCAGAGGGTAGTGAATAAAATCAGAGGGTGGGTGTATAGAGGGAGGGAAGAGTGAGAGCCTGAGCATGAATCACAAACTCAGACCAGCCCATCCTACACGTGGGGTCAGGAAATCAGACAGGGCAGTGATGACGACTGCCAGTCTCCAGTGGCTTCAGAGAGAAGGCTGAGGGCCTGGGAGTGGGGCGGGCACACTCTGCTGGGCTTGCTGAGGTCAGGGAGGAGAGCCTGCTCAGCTGAAGGAGGCCAGCCCACAGGCCAGCTTGCGGGGGCGTCACCAGGCTTCCAGCAACAACCAGAAAGGGTCCAGCCTCCAGTCTTTCCTTTCTCCACACAGCTCTCAAACCCACACCCCGGGAGCCTCCTTGCCTCACTCTCTCTCTCACACCCACATCCAATTCGTCCTGCTGGCTCTCTTCACATTCTCCAGAATCTGCCCACTTCTCACCACCTCTGCTGTGGACAGACTGGCCCATACCACCATCCACTCTCACCTAGATTATTAAAACAGCTTCCTAAATGGTAATTCTCTTAAAATTCATGTCCAATTATGTCACTTTTCTGATCAGACCTGAAGGAATGGCTTCCACTCCAAATCCAAGTACAAGCACAGTCCTTTTAGGCATCTATAAGGCCCTGTGTGGCCAGCACCGCCCTCTGCCACCCAGCTGTCATGGGCCTCATCTCCAGCTCATCTCCTGCTTGCTCCCTGCCCTGAAGCCATTCTGGCCTCCTTGCTGTTCCTAGACGGAGCCAGCAAGACTCCCACCTCAAGGTCTTTGCACGTGCTATGCCCTCTTCCTAGAGTACCCCCTCCCCCCGCCACCTCCAGGGACCTACATGGCTCACTCTTGACCTCGCTTGCTCTTTACCGAACATAGCCTTCTAGGTCAGGCTTCCCCCATCTCCCTTATTTTAAGTTAATCTCCCCCCCCCCCCCTCCTCCTGCTGTATTTTCCTTTATTGTATAAAATACTTATGTATAAAATAATTTATTAATTATTTGTTGTGCCAATTGCCTGCCTCCCTAACAGAACCTAACCTTCATAAGGGTATGGGTGCTTTTTGGTTTTATTCATTGGCCCAATGCAGAGTAGGCACTCAATGAACATTGTTAAATACAGAAACTAGCACATGAAAGATACAGCTTAGGATATAGACCTTCACACAGGAGATGTCAAAGTAATGGCGTTTCTTTACTTAGAAGAGAATCCTGGGAAAGAAAAGGGTGTATGTGTGTCTGTGTGTTTTTCTGGGGTGTTTGACAACCACCTTCACCTGTAGTAAACAATGTGTGAGTTCTTGGTAATTTGTACATCTGATACTATGAGTTATATAAGAAACACATATTTGGTCTTTGTCCCTATTTCTAGCATAGAGCTCCTAAATCTCTTGGAATTTCCTAAGCGATGAGAGGGATGGAGGTGTCTTGCTATGTGAATGAGGTGACTTTTGGAAAGCACCTATGGGTAGGGGCTGGTGGTCAGGAGAACCAACCATGTGACTAGAGGGTTATAACTTTCAGTCCCACCCCCTGACCTCCAGGCCTTTGTGCGAAGCCTCCACAAAAACTCATGGGGTTCGGAGAGGTTCCGGTTGGCGAACATGTGGAGGTTGGGGGGAGTGGCTCCGAGAGAGGTCATGGAGGTTCCGCTCCCCTTTCCACACACCTTGCCTCATGCCTCTCCGCCATCTGGCTGTTGCTGGCTTATATCTGTAATGGTACACCAGTGGTCTAGTAAGTAAAATGTGTCTCTGAGCTCTGTTAGCTGCTCCAGCGAATTAATTGAACCTGAGGAGGAGGTTATGGGAACCTCTGATTTACAGCCAGCCGTCAGAAGCACTGGTAACAACCTGGACTTGCAATTGGCATCCAAAAGGGAGTGGGGGGAGAATTGCTTGTTGGTGTGGAGGAACCCTCTCCCAGCGTTGGAATTGGGTGCAGAGCCCTTTCAGTATAAAAGTGTTTTAACTGTATCTACTAACCAGAGTCAACACTTTATCCACTCATGTCCTCACTCACTGGTTCACTAGACACTTTGTGAGTGATAATTCCATGTCAGGAGCTCTGCTGGACATCAGATGGGTATGTGGCTAAGGCTCAGGTCCCGGCTGCTGAGACATCTGCAGCATGGTAACGAAGCCCGGCACTCAGAAGATATCTGGGGGTTTCTTGACATGAAAGTGGACCGTAACTGCAGCAACACCAAGGGGAAAGTAAATTCAGGGCAGGAAAATCAACCTTGTGTTTTGTCACTAAGAGGAAAAGCTACTTGGGTGAGAGTCTACTAGTGGGAGCAGCCTGGCAGGACCTGAGGGGCAGTAAGTGGGTGAGAAGGAGGGACTTCCCAGAAGTGACCTTGCTGTTCTTCCCTGAGGACCGGCCAGGAGGGAAGGGCTGTCGGTGACAAGAAGAGCAGTGTGGGTCACACACTAGGAAGCAGGCCCACCTGCTACCGGGAGACCCCGCACGCAGTACCTCTGGGCCCTGGGAGAGCCATGAGAATGGAACTCCGACCTTGACATTTGCCTGCAGTCTTGTACATATAAGAGGCAGACAACTCCTGGACCATGGGTTACACATTTTGCCTTCTTGGAGAGTGTCCCCTGTCAGGGCGGAGGCTGCTGCCCAGGGCAATCAAGCACCTATTCTGATGATCTGTAGGCGGCGCCGGGAAACTGGCCAGGTGTCTTAGCATGCTGGAGACCCGCCTGATTTTGTCATGCCTACTTAATTTGTCTGCTTAACTTAGCCGTTGATGTGTTCATGCAGCAAAACACATAGCCTCTGAGACTTTGCCATATATTTATTTGTTAGCCTTCCACGGCTACTTTTTTCCTGGACGGGTCTGTGGCATGCACTTTCTGGCATCCCTTGACCTCTGACCTCCCCGTACCTGGTCTGTTGCCCACACCACCAGCTTTCACTTCCCCATACAACCTCACTCCAACATTCTGGGCCATCTTTAACGCTGGCGGGCTCGGGCTCAGCTTTTCGTAGTCTGTCACTGCTGTGAGAGGCCACGGAGGGGTGTCAGGCCAGATCGCCTAAGGAGGGATCCTGTCTTCTGAAGAAGTCAAGGGTCCAGGCCCTCTGTCCAGCCGCTGTCAGACCTACGTGTAGGTGTCCTTGCTTGGACCACTGTGCCAGCCTTTTCCCTGTAAGGGAGGAATCAGAACATAAGGAGTGTAGTTGGTGACATGAGGGTGAGCTGCAAGAAGAATGGCACCAAGAAACCTGGGAATGCCTCTGGCCTCTTCCCTCAGCTCCCCTGGCATTTGAACAGTGGTCCCTTACTCAGCCCCTATTCTTGTTTGCTCAAACCCTACCTCCCACATCACGGGCCCCACAAGGGCCCCTGCAACCCATCGGGCCCTGCTGAGCACATGCAGCCGGAAGCCGTCCTGCGGAAGTTGCCTTTGTATACTGCGTCTTTAGCTATCCTCCTTTAGTGGCGCCTTCATCCTCCAGGGATAGCACTCAGCTTGACTCCAGGCCCTGGGGAGTAAGGCTCCATACAATCTACCCAGCTGGGGCCCCTGCTGTCTAACACCCAGCACCGTCCACCCTGGTCCCAGGACCCATCTCTGACCCTCAGTGTGTGTCAGGCATAACCTCCCTCCGGGGGAAGAGTTCTCCCCATGGCCACGGCCTGGCTCCTCCCTCAGCTCTCCCACCAGAATTCTTGTTTCTCCCTCCCACGCTGCCTCGTCCCACCATCCTCCAGCCCGGCCTCGTCCCTGACGTCCGGGAGCTCCTCTGGCCACCCCAACATGATCGATCTCTCTCTTTCCTGATATCCCTGATATCCTGCCGCCTTTACAGTCGGCCCCCAAGACATTATACGTGATTGTTTTCTATTAGGAAGTATGTGGAATATGGGACCTAGTGTCCTGCGCTCAAGGTCTGCCTCTCCCAGGTCCTGGGCCAAGGACGTTGGGCCCCTCGCTTGCCCATCTGCATAT
Organism: Myotis yumanensis; assembly: GCF_028538775.1. Lineage (NCBI taxonomy): Eukaryota > Metazoa > Chordata > Mammalia > Chiroptera > Vespertilionidae > Myotis > Myotis yumanensis. Next base: position 124,061,501 of record NW_027223754.1, on the reverse strand, counting down.
GATGTGTGTGACTCTGTAACTACCCCTATGCTCTTCGAGAGCAGGCCAGAGTTTGGCTAAAAACAAATAAAACCAATACTTGCTTGCAATTCTATTCCCACACGTATAAAACAGGGATGACAATGTGAGGTGTGTTCCCAGATTCTTAGGGCTACCACAAGAACCAGATGTTTGTGAAACCACTTTAGGAAAGGTAAAGATTTACAATAGGTATTATTGTGCCTATGCAGTAAACTCCTGTGAAATGAAAAGATTTAACATTTGTAATATCAATTATGTGAGAGCAAGCCCCAAGATCTGTCACGTGGAGTAAGTAATGGGTAATTTTACTCAAGCACAAAGGTGACCCAGACACGTACTGTAAGCTTAGGGTTCCGGGGGCAGCAGCCTGCTTGCAGCCAAGTGTCACTGACCATCCGGCGTTAGAGTCACAAGGACATCACCCAGTGCTTTCCTCTGGCTTTATCCATATGCAATAACTTCTGCAAAGTGTTTAAAAACAATCAAACAGTGGAATTTTCTTTGTGAAATTCCACTGGTCATCAAGTGGAAGGTAACACTTTAGCAAATGGTAAAAATGCAGTTTTTTGTTGTGTCAAAGGAGAGTGAACAGAAATCTGCTTGCTTTTCTCACACACTCATGTTTGAAAGAAGCCTGTACAGGCACATCTGCATTCAACTGTGGAGCTGTGTCAGGTGTCTGGACACAACTTCCAAATGCCAACGGCCTGCGTTAGGCCCCATTCTCAGGATGCGGGTATAAACACAGTGGCCTTTATCCCAGGCTGCCCTGATGTTCATACCACAGTGGATTAAGAAGTACATGGAGAGTAAAGGTGCATGGTGTAAGAAAGCGAAATCCTTATCTTTCATGAAGAAGTCAACTTTTCTGAGACTTGATAGATAATGGAAAAAGAAGGAATCTAAGTGTATCATTGGGAAACAGCTAAACAGTTTAAAGAGATTGTTTCTGAGAAGTGAAGATAGGGATGGGAGGGGTGGAGCTAGGGACTATTACAAAAATAACAATAAATAACCTGGGTTGTTAGCCTTGTTGAATATGTATCTTTCTAAGCTCAGACCAATATTTTAATTTAAAGGAAAAGAAATAATACATGAAAATATTCCTAAACTAAAAGACGCAAGTCTCCGAATTAAAGGCCCAAGTTCCACCCTGGCTAGTGTTGCTCAGTGGTTAGATTCCCAAAGGGTTGCAGGTTCAATTCCCATTCAAGGGCACGTACCTCGGTTGCAGGACAAATCAATGTGTCTCTCTCACATCGATGTTTCTCTCGCTCGCTCTCTCTCTCCCCCTATCACTCTCTAAAATAAATAAATAAATAAATAAATAGATAGATAGATAGAAATTAGAAAATTAAAAGGCCCAAGTTATAAGTTTGTCAGATTTAACAAAAACAAATCAAATAGAAACGGATATCCAGTTAAATTTGAATTTCATAAACAGTGAGTAAACTTGTGGTAAAAGTATGTTCCAAAAGTACTCATAGTTTATCTGAAATTTAAATATAATAGGCATCCTCTATGCGGAATACACGCAGACCAAGGTACAAAGTCATGATATTGCAACGCACCAAGGATAAAGAGAAGATGTTAACTCCCAGATGGAAAGAAATATCACATACAAAGAAATCAGAAAAGTATTAACTTCTCATGGCAAGGCCGGTGTTCAGAAGCAACAGAGCAATGCCTTCAAAATTCTGAAGAAAAATGACATCCATTCTGAAATTTTGCACCATCTAATCATTAATGAAGTTTGAGAATTAAATAAAGGCATGCAAAGTTTCAAAAATGTACCTGCCCTTTACCCTTTCCTATAAAATGTGTGGAGGGTTTGCCCCACCAAAGGAAGAAACACCACGGAAGAAGAAAAGATGTGCAGGGAAGCAGAGACTCAACACCGGAGAGAAGGCAGTGAATCCCAGGACACAGCGGTGCTGAGGCGGAGACAGCAGGCAAGACTGGGAGGCTCCGGAATGCAAGACTCCAGGGGAAAGGAACCCGGAGAAGCCTAATGCTTCAATCACATGGACAATGGTGTTTAGATGGGCTTTCCAACTCTGTTGGGGAGTTTGGAAAGAGTTATAAATACTAGTAGGTACAGAGAAAATTAAGCAGGTGAAGAAAATTAGGGAATTATCAACAAAATGTTTACAAGAGATTAAGTGAACATGTCATAGTATACTGCTTGGCAATGCAGAAAATAATATTTGATAGTAATGATAAATATATACATTAAACATAGATTTAACCAATCAATTATGTTGGAAGCAGAGAAAGTGGGCACATAGTTTCATACAAAGATAAAAGGTAGCCGAACCGGTTTGGCTCAGTGGATAGAGCCCCGGCCTGTGGACTCAAGGGTCCCGGGTTCGATTCCGGTCAAGGGCATGTACCTTGGCTGCGGGCACATCCCCACTGGGGGGCGTGCAAGAGGCAGCTGATCGATCTCTCTCATCGATGTTTCTGGCTTTCTATCCCTCTCCCTTCTTCTCTATGGAAAATCAATAAAAAATATATTTAAAAAAAAAAAAACAAAACAAAAAACAAACAAACAAACAAAAAAAAAAGATAAAAGGTAATGTCCCATCACCCAGGGTAAAGTCAGTCCTTATAGCAGCCCGCTAGGCCCTACGTAACAGAGTTGCCCCAACTTTGCATTCTAATCTTATTCCTCATTGCTGTCCCCTTGACACCTTGCTCCAGCAACAGGGGCTACTTTGCTGTCTGTTCCCCAGTTACACCTTATGTCCTCCCACTGCAGGCCTTCGCACTTGCTATTCCCTTTGCTTAGAATCTCCTCCCTCCACACACCCACAGGGCTCTTCCTCCTGTCCTTCGCGTTAGGGATAAAACACTTAGCCCTTCCACCTTGCGCCATGCTTGCCCTTTCCCTTGTTACCCCAGTCTCATACTCACCACGTTCCCCGACCACAGGGCCTTTAGACACGCTGTTCTCTCTGCCTGAAATGCTGTTTCTAGAACCTTTCCCTATTTACTTCCTGTTCATCATTCAAATATCAGCTAAGGAGCCATTAAGGCAAAGCCCCCTATCTTAGGTTCTTATAGTACAGGTATGTGGATCTCTGTATTTTGTAACACTTGCCACAATTGCAATTTTACATTTAAGCTTGTTGGATTAACATCTGCTTCCACCCCCACCATCGACACTAACACCCCCACACAATCATAAGCTCCATTAAAGCAGGAAATCATTTGTTTTATTCATCATTATATCCTTATTGTCTATACATAGTAGAGGCTCAATAAATACATATGGAATAAATTGTTGAAATACTTCCTTTTATTACTGCAACAACCAATATGTACTGCTTGGGTATAGCAATTAGTCATCTGTCTCACTCTAGGACTAGGAGACCGCATGCTATTTCTCTAAAGCCCTGCCGCTCACTCTCTCTAGACGTCCAGTTCCCATCTTCACACATAAAGTCTGAAAATGTGTATTCACATAAAATACACAAAAGACTATGTCCTGTATGGGGTTTCTATCCTGGAGAGCTAACATATTATGAACCCTTCCTCACACTTTGCCATTTAAACACAATCATTCACGATATATCTCCTGCACTTCACATATGATCTTCAAATACATAATCTTCCTTCATACTTCAGCTCAGACTCCATTGGCTGAATTCCAGAGCACAACTGATTGAGGGTGGAGATTCCCCATTGTAAGCAAAAGCGATGATTTTTATCTTGTCTCAATGCTATAAAGTTTAACACCTATGCTCTGTTTCCCCTTATTTTTATAAAATAAGGGCACAAATGCAACAAAAAGAGAAAAGATGGTGACACTGACTGGCTGACAGGGCCACCATGAGAATGACCATTTGTCAGCAAATGAGCAAAATTCTAAATCCAGCATAAGGTAGAGGACTCAGGGGTTCTAAATGTGAGCATCTAATGTTGAGCTCACTTGTTTACACTACCTGATAATCCAGTACTAATATAAGCCTTTGCTGAGTAAAACAAGTTTGAATCTATCCAGTTTTACTTCTACTTATTTAGAATTATATGATAAACCAAATATTCTTAAAGTTCATTCTAAAGAACTAGAGACTTGGTGCAGGGATTCGTGCACTGGTGGGGTCCCTCAGTCTGGCCTGTGGGGATCAGGAGAAACCAGCAGTTCTACATCCCCTGAGGGATGTAATAGTGTGCGAAGCAGCAGGCAGCCGGGGAGGAGCCCAAGCCCTGGCAGGGCACTGTGTTGCTCCCACTCATCCCGGCCCCACTGTGCCTGCCACCGCTGCCATTCAGTAGGCTCGCTGCCGCTCCACTACAGTCTTCACACACCCATCCTAGAGCAATACTGGCACGTCCATAACCAAGAAGAGGCTGCAGGCTCCCTCCCAGTCAGTCCTGATCCTGTTCCCGATCCCAGCCCTGGTCCGAATGGGGAGGGGCACACAAGGGGAGTGTCTGAGGGAGAGGCTCGTGCTGCCACAGCTGTGTTTGCCAGCCATGAGCCCAGCGTCTGGCACCCATTGGGTCAGCTGAGTGGCGCTCCCACTGTGGGAGCACACTGACCACCAGGGGACAGCTCCTGTGTTGAGCATCATAGCTACCGGTTGACCGGCTGAACTGTCACTTAGGATTTTATATATATAGATAAGACTATCAAGTTTCTTCTTTTACATTAACTCCCCTCAGACACAAACTAAGGGAGTCTTAATTTTTTTATGTCTGCATTATAATACAATTACACAACTAAAGCTGAGAGTTTTCATTTGTGTATTATTAAAATACTCCTTCCTTTGCCCCCAAAGCAGTCTCTGGCAATAGCTATGATGGATCATGTCTTCCAATGGGCTGCAGTCCCAGAGCGTGGACCTTGCCACATCAACAGGGGAAATCTGGGACCACAATCTGGACGCTTCTCCCTCCTGCTGGACCCAGTGTGAATCACTGGCCCTCTCAATCTCCTGTCTATACTCACTGCTCTTGTCACTGTTTTCAGAGTTAGACTCAACAGCTGTTTCACAATCATTCTTGGCATTTCTGTGAGTGATGTGGAATCTGGCATTCCTTGAAACCTTGAGCTTGATAAAATTTTGTTCCCCTCGGGTACATCACCAAATCCCTGTGCATCCCCAGAGAGGTGGAGAAGTGGCATGTGGCACATTGGGGACTATGGTTTATTTGTAGACACCCACAGAAAAATTGTCAGGATATTCTCCAGGCTTTGTGTCCACCACTATATATGTTTTGCAGTTTTATTGATATAGTAGAGGCCTGGTGTATGGATTCATACACCTGTGGGGTCCCTCGGCCTGGCCTGTGGGGATCGGGCTGAAACCATCTCTCCCACATCCCCCAAGGGGTCCCAGATTGTGAGAGGGTGCAAGCCAGGCCAAAGGACCCCACCAGTGCACAATTAGGGTTGGGGAATGTCCTTGGGAGGGCTCCAAGGCGTGTCTGGCCTGTCTTGCCCAGTCCCAATCAGTTGGAACCCAGCAGCAAGCTAACCTACCAGTCAGAACATCTACTCCCTGGTGGTCAGTGTGCATCATAGCAACTTGTCAAATGGTCAAACGGTGGAACACTTAGCATATTAGGCTTTTATTATATAGGACAATTGACATACAGCACTATATAATTTTAAGATTGACTTCCATATATTGTGAAATGATTACCACATAAGTTTAGTTAACATCCATCATCTCATATAGCTACAAAAGAAAAGAAATGCCTTTTTCCTTGTGTTGAGCACTCTTAGGATCTATTCTCTTCACAACGTTCAAATCTACTATACAGCAGTGTCAACTGTAGTCATCATGTTGTACATTACATCCTAGTACTTACTTATTTTAAAACTACAAGTTTTTACCTTCAACCAATCCTTCTATCTTGCCTCTGATAATCACTAATCTGATCTCTTTTTCTGTGAGTTTGGTGTTATTTATTTATTTATTTTCTATTCCACATGTAAGTGAGATCATACAGTATTTATCTTTCTCTGTGTGACTTATTTCACTTAACACAATGCCCTCAACGTCCATCCCTGTTGTCACAAATGGCAAGATTTCCTTCTTTTATGGCCAAATAATATTCCACCATTGTTTTTAAGACCAAGTGTAGGTTATAATCTATATATATAAAAGCCTAATATGCAAATTGTCCCCTTGGAAGTTCAACCAGGAGACTGGGAGTTCAATCGCTTGCACTGACCACCAGGGGGTGGTGTGGAATGAAGGAAGGCCCTGGTCAGCAGCTGAATGCCCCTATTGGCCCTGATAGCCAGCCAGGCCTAGGGACCCTGCCTGTGCATAAATTTCATGCACTGGGCCTCTAGTGGTCAATAAAAATGCAAATTAAACAAGATACTATTTCATGTCTATCAGATTAACAGTCCCCCTCCACAACTAGATTATTCAGAACTGGTTGGATAACATAAACACTCATTCAGAGCTGGTGATTTCTTTGGTCTGTTTGTCTCTCAGTTTCTATAACCAGCATTATCCTTTTTCAAGATGGAAATAATTATTTCTGGTCCTAAAAGACACTCTCATTGCAAACAATTCAGGCACTGCATAAAATGTTAAAAAGAAACTGAAATTCATGTATATCCCTTCAACCCAGAAAATAACACATTGATTTTGCAATTGCACAGAGCTGGTCTTAGCCCAGTCACTTACTTGGCACCTCATCTGATAAATGGGAATAATGATTGAAGGTGCTCACAGTGCAAGGATTTAAGATAATATTTGTAATTGCTAGCTGTGACCATTACTATTATTGATATACTTCCAGTCTTTTTATGCATAAATACATAGATGTCATGTGCATTTCTTATGTTCCCACAGAGTGGCTTTTGTGTGACAAAAAGATTATTTAGCAAATACATTACTTTGATAAATAAATAAATAATGTACTAAGGTTCTAAATCTTTAAATCAAGTTCTTCCTGAAGTTTTGAGTTCAACTGACAAATTTTATGACTCTATTCATAAGCAGAGGTTGCCTCTTTTGTTTTTCAAAAGCCTGTGCTCCTAGAGAGAGTTTGAAAGCAACAAAGAGAGAACTCCTTGAAGCGTTTGTATTATGGATTGAATGTTCATGGTCCCTAAATTCATATGCTGAAGCCCTAATCCCCAATGTGGCTATATTTGGAGATGGGGACTTTAAGGAAGTAACTAAGCTTAAGTGTGGTCATAGAGTGAGGCTGGTCCCATGGGATTGGTGTCCTTATAAAAGAGTGAGACACTGGAGCTTGCACAGAGGAAAGGTCATGTGAAGGCACAGCAGGTAGGTCAGAGGTCAGCAGTAAGAAAAGAGCAGGGATCCAAACACCACTAGATGGTTAACATCCCTGGAGATGGGCAGAATTTGGAGGGTTGACTTTTGGGTGCATACATTTGTCCAAACCTGAGGCTCGGGCTCCCCGCCGGGCAATGAAGCTGCATAGACACTGCTGGGTTTGTGAACTGAGATTTACCCAGTCCTAGAGTTGTCAGATTTAGCAAATGAAAGTACAAGAGCTGCAGATAAATTGCAGTTTCAGATGATTTTGGAATATTTGCAACATTCTTATACAAAAAAGTGGTCACTGCTTTCTGGAATTCAAATTAACTAGGCATCCTATATTTTATCTGGCCACCCTACCCAGTATGGGAGCAATGATCTGAAGGGCATGTTAGTAATGCACATCAAAACGGTTAAGCCATACGAAATTGTTAGCACGACAACTCCACTTCTAAGAATTTAGTCACAAAAAATCATTAGATGATAGATAAACACATACAGGTAAGCATATTATTACCATATTGCTTATAATGAGTGAGTACATAGGGTATTTTTCTTCAAATGTATACAGCCTTAAAATGTTATTTTTTAAATCTATATTTATTAATATGAAAAGATATCTAGGATTTAAGATTAAATTTAAAAAGCTAATAAAATAATTTTAAGTTTGATTTTATTTTTAACTAAATCTTTTATATGTGCAACTCACACACAAAAAAAAATCTGGGTAATTATACCAACATGTTGACAGGAGTCACCTCTGGATTGTGAGATTATTGGTGACTTTTACTTGGCTCCATATGCCTTCATGCATACATTATTTTAATAATCAAAACAAAACAATAATGCTATTACAATTTTGAAAGTAAAAGTATTAGTAACTCTCCAAAAAGAATTATGCAAAAGTATTCTTTGTTATTTATGTAATCTTACAATCTGAAGCAGCGAGTCCATATGTAGATAGATTCAGGACCTCCTTACCTAAAGTCGTGGATGTGTTCCTCCTCCTATTTTGGTGTTGATTTATCTAAGCTATGTCATCTTTCTCTTGCCTAAGCCACAGAAGAACCTGGATGTATATTTGCTATTTTTGTTTATTTGTGTTTTAGGGGGAGGTGTTTCTTCTTTTTCTTTTGGCTACCCTATATCTGTGTTATCCCTTCTTGTCATTACAGAGCACCAATATTCCTCCGGAGAAACCCTCTCCACACCCCATACTCACTCCATGTGCTGTGGGTAAAACTACGTCCAATCTTGGCTCCAGGGGTGTACATGTAGCCCAGATATGTCCAATCAGAGCATACCATTCCCCTGGCCTAATAATCTGCCCAGATAAGAGGATGAGGTGGAATTCTGACTGGTGGAAATCAGATCATGGATTTTTGGGGGGTCAAGAGAAGCACTCTTTCTATTGGACCAGAACCTGAGAGGCTATATGTCTGTAGTTGCTAGCCATCTTACCACCCTCTGAAGCCAACACAAACAGCAGAATTGCATTAATAGAGAGGGGGAAAGTTTACCTCCTGGATCACCCTGTACCTGAAGCCCAATTTTTTTTTTTAAATATATTTTATTGATTTTTCACAGAGAGGAAGGAAGAGGGATAGAGAGTTAGAAACATCGATGAGAGAGAAACATTGATCAGCTGCCTCCTGCACACTCCCCACTGGGGATGTGCCCGCAACCAAGGTACATGCCCTTGACTGGAATCGAACCTGGGACCCTTCAGTCTGCAGGCCGACGCTCCATCCACTGAGCCAAACCAGCCAGGGCCCTGAAGCCCAATTTTATTTCATTTTTGAAGAAGTTCATTATTTCCAAGTAACTTAGCATGGACCTTAGATTTATCATGAATTCTCCAACAAAGGCTATAGTTAATTTAATTGATATGAGAATAAAATTAATTGGTTCTACTAGTACTAGGTGAAAACACTACTTATAGGTATGAGTAGAATTTTTTAGGTGGAAACACCCTTATGAGTAGGGTTGGTAAGCATCCTGTATATACAAAACAAGTCTTGTATTTAATGATTTTGCCTTGCTTTCTGTATTGGCTTTCTCAGGACACCCTAAATGTCCTGTATTTGGCTTTTTTCAATAAATTCCAAAAATTCAGCAGTTAGAGCTATATCTCAAATTAATCTGGGCATTTACTAAATTTGGTGGCTTTACTAAGCAGTCATTCAATTCCTACAACCTCCCATGCTTCACCCTGCTCTATAGATCTCTGCCAACTGAAACCCAAGTTTAGACAGTTATATGAGTTAATAAATTTCCCTTTTTTGATTAAGTTGTTTTAAACCTTATTTACTCTCTTATAACCAAAAGAAAGCCAACTGGATCCAATTAATTACAGGACCATCAACAACTAAGCTTTATAATCTATAATAATAAAAGAGTAATATGTTAATTAGACCAGAAGTCTTCTGGACATCCTTCCTGATGAAGCTGGGGCCGAAGGGAAGCCAGCCCGGGTCCTGGGTGCCTGCAGGTGGCAGGAGGAGGGAAGCCCAGGTCCCGGGTGCCTGCTGGCAGCTGGAGGAGAAAAGCCCAGGTCCCGGGTGCCAGAGGGAAGCTGGTGCAGCAGCAAGGGGAAGGAAGGCCTACTCTTGCATGAATTTTCATGCATCGGGCCTCTAGTCTAATTAGAATAATAGCTACATTTTATTAATCACTTACTGTGTCTAAGACATTTTAAATACATTATCTTATGCATAAGGCTACCCATTCTTTGAAATAGACATTATTTTCTCTATTTCACAGATGAAGAACATGAGGCTCCATGAGGTTAAATAATTCACCCAAAATCACTCATCTAGATGGATGGAACCAGGATGTCAGACTCCAATCTAAACTCTTCCACTGCACCATCTAGTCTAGACTTTGGATTCTGCACTCAGATCTCACACCACAGAAAGAATTCTTTTCCTGGGCTTGGGTTCACTACCAGTTGAGCTAAAATAACCACTAGAAAATCTAACTTCCCACAATAGCTCTGATTTGAAGCCAAGTATATAAAAACTGCATAAACAGAGCCTCAGTTTAAAGTGGTCAAAGGAAGTCACCTTATTACTACCATTTTCTCTAATTTCCAATCTTCTCTCATTTTTGGGTGAGGGAGGCAACCTAATTTTTGGAGGTCTTGCTTTGGCAAGGCTGAAAAAAGTAAAAAAAGATCCAAAAGCAACTAGTTGGCTCACCTGAGTCATGTTGAATACCAATCAGCATCATTGCAATCTCAAAGCATTAATTAAAGTCAACTCCATTGTTGAAGTTAATTGGATAACTGCAAATTTTCCACTTCATATGAACACTGCCTAAAACTGTACAAGCTGGACATGAACATATGCATGCAGACCTGAGACAAGGAAATCACTAGATTTCCAAGAAATAATTTGTTTCTTATCTATATTATAAAAGACCAGAGGCTGTAACACCATAATGACCAAATGACCAGTTGCCAGGAGGTTCATTGATGGATCTCATGGTGCGGCGGGTCTGGGTCTTGCGGCGCAGCAGGAGTCCAGGTCCTGCCGGTGCAGCGGGGGTCTGGGTCTCGCGTGAATTCACATGCTGGGCCTCTAGTAAATATATAAAAATCCTATATAATAAAAGCCTAATATGTTAACTGTCCGGTCGTCTGGTGTTCGGTCAGCTAGTGACCAGTCGACTGTTCAACCAGTCAAAGTGTAATATGCTAATGACATGCTAAGGCCACTCAACCACTCGCAATGATGTGCACTGACAACCAGGGAGCAGACGCTCCGACCGGTAGGTTAGCTTGCTTCTGGGGTCCGGCCAATTGGAACTGAGCCCGATGGGCCGGACACGCCCTGGAGCCCTCCTGTGGTTCCTTTCCGGCTGGCCAACCTCCTGCGACCCTCCCCAGCCAGCCCCAGCCAGCCGGCCCCAATCGCCCCGATCGGACTGGGTGAGATAGGGTTGGACACGCCCTGGAGCCCTCCCGCAGTCCCTCTCTAGCTTCGATCGTGCACCAGTGGGGTCCCTCGGCCTGGCCTGTGCCCTCTCACAATTTGGGACCCCTCGAGGGATGTCAGGGAGCTGGTTTCACCCGATCCCTTAAGCCACTCCCCTTGGGAGGGTGCCAGACGCAGGGCTCATGGCTGGCAAGCGCTGCTGCGGACCCCACCCATGCACGGATTCATGCGCCGGGCCTCTAGTATATAAATAAAGTGATTCACGCACATTAACCTGTAACCTGACATTCCATGTGCAATCATCTTGTGTTAGTTATTTCTCACAATAACCCAACATACCTCTCAAGAAATTCAGGTACAGCAGGTGGAGGATTAGTTAGTTCTGCTCAAAGTCAGATGGTCAATAGCAAACACATACAACCAAGTTTTTCACTTTCCAGAAGTGACTGAGTCCTTTGGGTCATCAAATCACAGTTCATTGTGCTCTTGCCGTCCTCAGTCTCTGCTCTCCTCATTTGCAACCTGGGGTGTCAGTGGCATAATGCTGCTACTTCCCCTGAAAGACAGCAAGGGCGGGGACCAGGGGCTCCTATAGAAGCCTGGAGGGATGGAGGCTGGCAGGCCAAGCTTTTTGGTTTGTTTCTGAATAAATCTATTTGTCAAACATCTCCACTTGCCAATTCCTGGCAGCCCTGAATATTTTATGGAGGAAGTTCCAGGAACAAAAGAGACGTTGTTCCTTACAGCCCCATCCCAGAGGGCTGGGGGAAAGCTGCAGCCTCCTAGAGAGGGTCAACAGGCAACCAGTGTGGCTGAAGGGGATGGAATTTGTGACACTACACCCCCAAGGTCAATAGGATGATGACAAGCACCCCACCCACCCCCACTCCACGCCTCCTAGTGCACAGGCGTGCTTTTCACTGTTGAGAAATGGAGAGAACAGTTTCTGCAGCCTGGCCTAGCAATACCTCAAATACAAAGGTTCTTTGCAAATCCACCTCTGAACTTCAGGGCCCAACTCAGCCCGTCCACCCATGAGATCCTAGCAGATGCTCAATAAGTGACTGTAACCTCTTCTACCTTGATTCCTGCAAGAGCCTTCCATCAGTGGCACAGCAAGTTCAGTGCGTTGAGAGAGGTCTGCCCCACACAGGCAATAAAGGGACGCATTGTCCACAGAGAATTTAAAAACGAGAATAAAACTGCCTTTTTTCACACGTTCCAGCAATTACAAACAATGTCAGTGATACAGTATTCCTCCAGACTACAGTGGACCACCTCTCCCCGCTATGGCGCTGCCAGATACTGTGCCCACGGGGTCTCCACCCTCTCCTTCCCACTCCTAGTCTCACTTCGGCCAGAAGGATCACTTCAAAATGGGATCTGAGCATGAGAAGCCCGTGGTTTAACACTCTTGCTTTCTCCCTCTGCCTTCAGAATGAATCCAACCTCTCACAGCTTCCAGCTCTTCCCAATCTGAGTCCAACCGATTTTTCAAGCCTCCCCTGCATCCTTTCTCCCTCCTCACGTGTCCAAAAGTCCTGGTTCATTGAACATATCAGCTCGTTTTCGGGCTTCCATGCTTTTTTTTTTGTTCAAGCCATTCCTTCTATTCAGAATTTTCCTTTTAGTAATCTTGCCTGGAAAACCTCCCTGACTGCCTCCAACCCAGGAAGAATTCATCATTCTTCCTGCCTCACCTGGAGCCCTGCTCCATGCCCCACTATCACTTACTGCATAGTCCACCCCCTCTGCTTCTATTGACTACAGTTGACACCTGTGCTCCCCCCAACGAAGCCCCATGCAGTGCCTGGCTACTGTGATTTTCTCCAAGTCTGAGCTGAATGAAGGCTTTCCTAGGAGGTTATTTGTAGAGGTGTCCCATCTCAGCCAAGGGAATAAGTGAGCTAACACTTGAGACTTCAGAACCAACTCTGTCATAAAGGAGCCATGATAGTCATGTGGCCTTGAGCCAATCAAATGATCTCTCAGGACCTCAATGATTTCTTTCATTTATAAAAAGAGAAAGTGAAGCTGAATGGTGGAGCAGACCCCTTTCACCTCCCATGGCTGGGAGGTTTTCCACAGAGAGGCTAGCCCAGGCTGAACCAGAACCTTCTGTCCTAAGTCAGGGCTTCTAGGAAAGAGGCTCAGAGCGCCTCAGCCTCCGCCCTCCACCACGTCAGAGGACAGGTCAACAGTGCCAGCTTGGCTGCTGGAGGCCCAGCTTTGTGGGAGACAGGGCAGTTAAGGAAGTGCCTGTGAAGGGCTCTTGGACCCTTTGAAAACAATTTTATCTGATGACAGCCAACCAGAATGCTAAAATTTCACCACGCCAGCCATTCTGGGCCATGGAAAACTACACCACTGCATCCTTTGCTTTGGGGAAAAGAGCTTGTCATTCCTATCTTCCTCTTCCTTCCTTCCAATCCTCCCACCTGGCAGAAAAGCCACACAGGGGTGGGGGGCAGCCTTCCTAGAAGGTGTTTCTCCAGAAAGTCATTGTGGGTGGGATGTCAAAAGTCATCAAGGACATTGATTGATCCTCGGCACTAACCCAGCAAATCAACTTAACAAGCCACGGTGGGCAGGCCCTGGGAGAAGGGAAGAATGCTATTGCTGCAGGAATCTGCTGGGTGGTGGCTCTATCTCAGTCAGGGGGCTGCTCAATGGGTACATAAAGGGAAGTCAGGTGTATCAGTATTTGACCTCTTCCCTCCTGGTGCAGCATGCAGCTCTGCTGCCTACATTGCCTGAGGCAAAACCCCGCCTCCTCCCGTCCCTCCTCCCAGCACCCCAGGGAGAGAATCTGCAGGATTCTGACAGGAGCGCCTGCAGTCTCTGGGAGCCTCTCCAGGACTGGTCTGTGCAAAGGACAAGGTTTGAACAAGGAGAAGAAGAGTGAAGGGAAACAGTCCTTGGTTTGAGTCAGGAGAGAGTTTGAGCCAATCGCTGGCTGCTGGTGGAGGATGGTAGAGGGTGCATGCGGTGACCTGGTTAGATTTTTCTTTGCCTAGTTAAGCTCAAATCCATTCCAGATGTCCCGGCTGGGGACGCAGCACTGCAAGGGCCTCCAGCACTCAGAGCCGCCTCCCAGGATGGACACAGGTGGGCTTTCAGACTACTTGGGGCAGGGCGGCAGGGCAGGGGGGTGCAGGGGAGAGAAGTTTTAGGTGGTGAATGAGAGAAATTATTCGGGATGGGAGGTGACAGTTGAGGATACTGAACTTGGCCTGGGCAGTTGATGTTGGAGATAACCCTCCTTGCTCCTGCAATGGCTGTGCTTTCTGCAGCGGATAGCAGTGAGGCACTAGGTCTGGGGCTGCAGGTCAGACCGCTGCCCAGGCCTCCTGTCCTCAGGTGCCATGATCTAACTGCGAACTGGGGTGGCATTTGGGAGAAAAACCTGATTGTGCTTTGCACAAGCGGCTCCCTGCAGTAGAAGGGATGTGGCTTAGAATGAAAAGGAAGGGCGTCCTGCTCGGCAGCACTAGGAGAGGCAGCTGATGGGAGCTAAGGTGATTTCACCCTGGAAGGTCTTCGGGGGGTGGGAGATGCTCTTTTCCAAAGGGCCTGGCAGGACTGGCCTGGGCTGGCAGAGAACAGCTGCTGCTGACTGAGGGAGAAGCTGTGCAACCTTGGGCAACTCCATCAACCTCTCTGGGCCCAAGGCAAACATCATAATGTCTGCTCTACTGACCTTAGAGGATTGTTATGATGTTCAACCGTGAAAGAGATTTGTAAAATGTGAAGTGCAAGCTCTTATATCATCATCCTTAGAATTTCTTAGACTAGTGGTACCCAGCTCTGGCTGCACACTGAAATCGCTTGGGAGCTTTTATAAAAAATGCTACACCTGGACCCCACCCTAGATCAATTATTCAAATTGGGAAAGGAGTAAGATAAGACAGCAGAGGGGGTAGGAAGTACTTAAAAAGAAAAAATACTTTTTGGTGATTCTGATGCCCTGGGAAGGTTCAGACCTACTGCCCAGACTCCCCAAGCTTCCTGAAGATAAACTTGGAGCACATCTTTAAAAAGCAGCTTCTTGGCTTTTCTCAGATCCAGTGGATCGGAATTTCCAGGAGGCCTGGCAATCTGAAAACAGCGTGGACATGTCAATCAGGGGCAAGTCCGTCAGTGCTCCCCTTCCCTGCAGGATGAGTAGTGATGCCCAGCGATGCTCTTGGCAGCAGGACAGAGCAGCAGCTCAGGGGAGGGGGTCCTCCTTAGATGATGTGTGCAGACGTGTGCCTCCGGGATAAGGTGGCACTAGGTGGCCACATCCAATCTCACTCCTGCTCCCTTGGGGACAGTCCAATTATAAAATGACAAATTTCCCAGCCAAAGGGTCTGAGAGCCTTAAGATAAAAAAGAAACCATGATGAGTGTTCTATAAGTAACAGCACAGGTTACCAGTGTTTTATTGATTAGCCCATGGATTGTCCAGGCTTTCCTGCTTCACACTCTCTCTGCTGGCTCTGTCCCATTCATAAGATTATATAAACACACACACACACTCACATACACTCACACACACTCACACTCACACTCTCACAACCACAATCACACACACCACACACACTCACACTCTCACAAACATCACACTCACACTCACACACTCACACACACATTCACACTCACACACACACATTCACACTCACACTCATACACACATACACACACACTCACACTCACACACACAACTCACACTCACACTCATACACACATACACACACACACACTCTCACACACACCTCACACTCACACACAGAGACCGCAACCTCGTTAAACACACAAAAGGGGGGGTTGAAGAGGATTAAAGGAGCCAGAGAACTGATACCAGGCAAATGTGTTACTTGGAAACATCGCGAGTGTAGAAGTGAAGAAGGCAGATATGTTAGGACCGAAAGGGGCCTTGGGGGTTATGTTCGATTTAGTTCTCTCCTTTCATAGGGGCAGCATTAGCACAGCAGCTCAGAGCCAGGGTTCCAGAACCAGAGGCCTGGGTTGAATCCCACCACCTCCTCACTGGCTGCGTGCTTGGGGCAAGCGGCTCCTGTGAAATGGAAATACCATCGGGGCTGCAGGAAGAGTAAATGCGTTAGTGGATGCAGAGGTCCCAGCAGTGTGCCTGGCACATGTATGCTGAGAGGTGGTGGCTGATCTCAGTTGCTATAGCTTCTGTTATTTTATGGTAGGCGAGGAAGCTGAAGTCTAGAAAGTGATTCATTCAATTTGTTCATACTTTTTGACTCTCATAGGAATACAACCTAAGGAAATAGTCATACATGTGAACAAGTATCCATGCTAACAATGGTCACGGCAGCATCCTTTAGTTTTAGAAGAATAAACTGAATGTCCAATAAGGGGGGTAGGTTACCAAATTATTGGTGCATCTATAGGATGGTTATATAATAAGTAAATGCTTGAGAAAGTTAGAGACATAATACAAAGTTTCTAAAATAAAATCCAATATGATCTCTCTAGGGATGTAGATAAGAGCTAGTCCAGAAGAAAAACCCAATACAATGCAAACACTGAATGTCTCTGGTTGTGAGGTCATGGGGACTTTCATTGTTTTCCCTTATACTTTTCTGAAGTGTGCTAACTCTTAAAGTCAGAAAATGTTTATTTCGGGCAATTGGCTCAAGGTGCGGCAGTGCCTCAGCAGCCCAGAGGGCTCTCCATCCCTCCCAGGGCCTGCTGCTTCAGCAGCCTGTGCTGCCAGGAGGAAAGGACGCTGAATGGGTGAGGGGGGTGACCGAATACCAAAAAGCACTGGGACCTGGTGCAGCCAGGCAGGACTGGGACCAGGCTCAGAGGGGATCCTGGCCTGGACCTGCAGAGCCAGATGCTTTCTATCCAGCTGAGCCTTTTCAGTCCAGGGCCACTGCAGGTCACAAAGGGGCATTAATTCAATGCCTGCCCCCTGTGTGGCCTGGGGAGGGGAGTCTCTGCTCTTTCCCAGAAATGGCAAGAGCCAACTTCTACTCTATCTGAGGATACCAACAAATTGTACCAACTTTCTTACCCTTTGTCTGTTAACAGACTCCATTGCAGTGGGCAGCCAGAGCCCCAGGGAATACTGGTTAGCACCCCTACCGGTCTGCATTCTCCTGCTGCTTTAAGATAGAAATGCCTTTCCTTTCTGTGCCCAACATTTTTCCAATCATGAGGCCAAGGTGCTGACACAGCTGAAACCAAGGAATGTTTATTTTGCAACTTTAAAGTAAGAAGAGATCTGGAATCACTTAATAACTAAGATGGACCTCATCAAAGAAAAATAGGCAGGCAGGAGGGAGAGAAAGTAAGAGCAAAGCAGAGCAAAGCAATGTATTACATAAAAACTTTACATCTCTTTCAAAATGGCGCTATAAACTGCTCAGTATATTTTTAAGTGTTAAGTTCTGATCTTTGTCTAAAAAGCTGGAGAAGATGAGCTCTGAAATTCAGTGATTCTGTGTAAAGTTGGAATTTTAGTAACTTCAACTTCCTTTTTAAAAGATCATTCTGGCTCTGGCCAGTGTGGCTCAGCGGATAGAGTATCAGCTCACAGACCGAAGGGTTACGGATTCAATTCCTGGTCAAGGGTATATACCTGGGTTGTAAGTTCAATGCCCGGCCCCAGTAGGATACGTGCAAGAACCAACCAATCTGTGTGTCTCTCTCATATCGATATTTCTCTCTCTCTCTTCCTCCATTCCTTCCTTCCAGTCTCTCTAAAATCAAAGGGGGAAAAAATATCCTCAGGTAAGGATTAACAACAACAAAAAGATCATACTGGCGGCAAAAGCGAAGTAATGAAGTGTGCCAAGTCATCAAGGGACCCAGCTGTACATTTAATGAATAAGCTGAGCATCCATAGACTTATTTGAGCAGAAATTCAAAAGTTGTCTGACCCAACCATCTCACTTTACAGATGAAGACAATGAGCCAGAGAATAACACTAACGTTCACCTTGCTGCGTGCCCGGCAGGCAACTTGCTCAGGGTCATACAGCAGGTGAGCGATGGACCCAGAATTAGATGCTATTCCCACTTTCCCCATAGTCCACCTGCTCTAACTTTGAGTGGATTTAATGATGAAAGAAGCAACCATATATCAGAAACTCCTCCTCAGCCCAAGATGTCCAGAAAAGGATCAGGTACCAAGGCAACAGCAGGTCAAGAATAGCTACATCCTCTCTCCTTTCATCTCTGAGCACAGTAGGGAAGCCCTGGAAGAAAGAACTGAGTCCTGGGCCAGCTGGTGGAGGAGCAGACAAGAGCATCAGACCTTCCTGCGGGGAGCAGACAACCCACAGATGCAGAGCTGGTGGCTGCAGCCACCCTTTCGCAGGAAAAGCCACCTGTGAATCCCGCTCCTTGCTCTCTCCCCTCCCCGCGGGCAGGATCAGAGTGACATCTCATTATATGGCATCACACAAGTAGGAGGTCATCCTCAATAGGAAATACCCGCACACCAAAGTTTGCCTGTTTCTCATGTTAATCACTTTAGGTGGAAATCCTTATTTGCATCACACACCTCCCCGCCTTCTGCATCGGGCAGAGAGCACAACTGAGCACGTGCCGGTTCCCAGGAGGCCCCTGCTCTCCAGGCCATCGCGTAAGTCTGTCCCTGGGGAGCTGTGACTGTGCCTCCGCAGACTGCCAGCCTCACTCTGCTCTCACTGTCTGTCTCTAACAGCCACACCTGCTTCCACCCATTTAACAGTCCACTGTGACTCCGTGAAATGGCATCACCCAGGAAGGCCTTCGTGAGCAGGCTCTTGCACGGGGTCCACAGAGTCACCAGATGAGGCAGGTCGGGTGCAGCTGCCCTAAACGTGGTGCCCTTCCGTCTGATTTTCTAACCTGTAGTAGAAATTCGCACAGAGGGAAGTGTTTCCCACCGACAGGAAAACAACTGTGGACTCATGAAATGACAGATGGCCCGGCCTCAGTGGGCGCGGGGCTAAAGACAGCCCACACCCCATTGAAGGGGCAGCTGCGCTCAGCTCCTGCTGGCTGGTGTTGCAAAGTCAAAATGCAAGAACAATGAGGCCAGACCTATAGCTTTTCAAGAAAAAATAAAAATCTGCCACTGCATGTGAAATATTCCAACATTTATTGTATGTTTTCCCGGCTTTAGTGAAACGTGATTGTCATACTCAGTATTTATAACGTCGTGTCACATTGGGCCGGGAGCCAGTGACCCCAGCCCTGGTGTCAGGAGCAGCCGGCACAGTGTTAGGCTGCGCGCTCTATGGCTGCTGCTTGGAATTCTGCAGGCATGTAAAAGTATGAATCAGAGATTGCAGATGCAGATAAAATAAAATAAAACAAAAAAAGAAACACACTTCCAGATGGGAGAGGGTGACCACCAGGAGCGGAGTCTGGCCGGGTGTGAGTGAGGGCCTGGCTCCCCATGCGCACATGCTGAGCGCAGAGAGCAGTGCTGTGGGGCACACACGCTGTGTGT
Source organism: Myotis yumanensis (assembly GCF_028538775.1). NCBI lineage: Eukaryota > Metazoa > Chordata > Mammalia > Chiroptera > Vespertilionidae > Myotis > Myotis yumanensis. The sequence continues at coordinate 124,041,817 of NW_027223754.1, read as the reverse complement.
CCAGCACGCCAGACTTTTCTCCTCCCAGCCGTGCCAGCTGCCTCCACAGCGCTGGGGAGCGCCTGTCTGATTTATGGCTCAGCTACCATGGCTTCTGGAAACCTGGCTCTCCCTGTGATTTATAACAGATCTGTAACACAACAGTGACTTCTCTTTTTCTACCAGGACAACAAAGGGCAGGGAAGAGCCTCGAAGCTGACTCTGTTCCCCGGGCATCAGAAGCCGGCACTCGTGGGTAAGATGCTAACTTTCCGCATTCCTTCCTTCCTCTCTAAAACAGAGAAATCTGAGTAACCTCTGCATTCCCAGTTTCCAACCTATGACAGTGTCCTGCAGCCCCGCCTGGACACTTAGCAGAAAGAGTAAAGGCCTGAAAGGTTAGAGCCCCTCACTCAGTGAGTTTGGGAGCTGAGGGCATGCCGCCCAGGCCAGAGCCCGGGCCCAGCCTCTCTTTGCACAGGGCAGGTACCTTTGGTACTCTCCCAGTGGTCGGCAAACTGCGGCTCGTGAGCCACATGCGGCTCTTTGGCCCCTTGAGTGTGGCTCTTCCACAAAATACCAACTTCTGCGCATGGGCCATGAAGTTTCAATCGCACTGTACATACACGCCCGCACGTGGTATTTTGTGGAAGAGCCACACTCAAGGGGCCAAAGAACTGCATGTGGCTCGCGAGCTGCAGTTTGCCAACCACTGGTCTAGACTGAGGGACAGTTATTAATCCTTCCTCCAACATCCAGCAGCTGGTTATCTGATTAAGGATTCCTCTAGCCAGGCCTGCTGCCTCTGTGCCCAGGAAAGTCAGGGAGGAGAGATGAAATATAAAAGCACTGAATACCATTTCCCGTGGACAGCGCAGGTAAGGAGTTTGGTTGGGTAGGAAATGAATAAAGTTGGCTTAAAAAAATGGTTAAGTAATCCCTAGGTTTCTGTTTTCTATGAAAAAATATTCTGACTTCAGAGTCAGAAAACAGAGTCCTAGACTCAGTCTTGCCCCGTCGCCTGTGTGAGGGGAGGCTAGCATCCCACTTCCTGGCCTCAGATTCTGCTTCCATGAGGGAGGCATTTACGGCCCCTTCCAGCTCCCACACTCTGTCCCTCTGTGGCCTCAGCACTGTCATTCCCAATGCTCTGGTGCTCCTGAGAAGCGGCAACTGAATCTCTCATTCTACTTTGGTTGAAAACTATTAAAGAATATATCTATATATATAAAGGCCTAAGCAACCATTACGACCAAAAGACCAGAACGACTGGAACGACCAGTTGACCAGTTGCTATGATGCACACTGACCACCAGGGAGCAGACGCTCAACGCAGGAGCTGCCCCCTGGTGGTCAGTGTGCTCCCACAGCCAACCTCCCGTGGCCCCTCCCCCCAGCCAGCCAGCCCCCATGGGCCCCTGGTGCTAAACCATTCATAGAGACCTGCTTCTGGGTCGGGGTTTTGTACGTAGCAGAGCAGCTCCCTCGCAGATCTATTGAAAGTCAGCCCTCGACACAAGGGTTTGTCTCGCTCCCATCCTCTCCCTTCCCCTGGGGCCGCCTGCCTGCCGTGGTAGCAGCTCAGAGGTGAGGGAAGGAGGAGGGGGGGAGGCAGGGAACCACTCGGTGGTGGGGTGCCGATGATGGCAATGGCGTCTGATGTCCGTTCCTTCCGTGCCTGGCCCGACAACAGTCAACTCCTCTCCCAACCCCACTGGGGCCTTTGGGCCTAGGCTGGGACGAGAAACCAGGGGTGGGTGGCAGCGAATGCGGCCTTTTTCCCAGGGGGGCCAAAGGTTGGCTCCCTCCTTGGGGTGGGGCCAACCTCCCATTGTCCGTGTCCCCCCAACCCGGAACCCCCCCCCCCCCCCCGCACGAATTTGCGCTCCGGGCCTCTAGTTACCAGTATATCATTCTATCCTTACAAGATATATTCAGACTGCATTTCTACATATCACATCACATGGTAAGTGCAATTATTTAAAGAGATGCTGCTGTGAATCCTTAGGCAAAGAGCCTTCTGGTAAAACAGCTAGCTATCTTGAGTTGATTTTTTATGTCATGTTTGGTTTCAATGTGTATTTGAGAGAACAAAGCTGAAGTCGCAGGGACCCTGCTTTTCTCTGAGAGTGCAGGTGGCCCAGCCCCACCCCAGTGGCTATTCAGAGTCTGGAGCGCCCCCCGGCCCCCACCCAGCTGCCTGGCGGAGGGAAGAGCCTACTCAGCAGAGAGTTTATTTCCTGCTAAACCCTCTCCCTTGCAGCCTCGTGTAAGCCTCACAACCTCACAGAAAGCAAATGGAATTAGCTTTCTTATTTTGCAGATGACAAAACTGAAGCTTGGAAAGGTTAAATAAGGTGCAGCTACTAAGCAGTGATTCAGACCAGACTCCTAAGGCAAGCCAGCCAAGAGGCTCTGAGCTGAAATGGGAGGCAGTCCCTCCTGCTCCGCCCTCCTGGGCTGGTCCTTGTGGGAAGCTGTGGGGACGAGGTGAGCATCAGCAGAGCCTTCTAGCCTGGTGGGACCCCCGATGAGGCTAAGGAAGTTCTCTAGTCACAGTGGAATCAAAGGGACACAGAGGAGTAGGGGGAGCCGGCTTCTCCTGACCCCGGAGTCTCCTGTCTCCTCCACCTGAAAGGAGGAAAGGGAACCTGGGACACACCTGAGGCATGTCCCAGGGTGTCCCCACCTGCAGTGAGGGGGAGGGTGCAGTGGGTGTGAAGGTGACCGGGGAACAGATGGGGGTGTGCCTAGGGGGTGCCCAGGATGAGAACCAGGGCAGGTTTGGAAAGCCACTGGAACAGTGTATGAAAAGTCTGAGCCAGGGTCTGGCTTACGGATTCTGTCCCCAGGGCTAACTGTGAGGCCCTGCATTTGTCCCCAGGAGGAAGATGCAAGAAAATGGGTGAGGAAGACTCTGGTGGAGTGCCAACCCCTGGGAATGCTAAGTTTTGAGGTGAGGGGAGTGTGAGAGTAGTGAGAAGAGTCATGGAAAGATGTAGAGACAGCTACGGGCTCTCAGAGCCCACAGGGGGAAAAGCAGAGCACACACACTGGTTCTCCGTTGGAGAGAAATTGGCATGTAAATAAAAGCTCATATATACTTCCAGGAACCACAGGTCCATTACGCCTGCTTGCTTGCTGCCAACCAGACCCTCACTGCATTCTGTTCTATTATATCTCTCCTGAGGACAATGGACCACACATGAGCTACTGCCCTTGATGGTGCCCTCTAAGCCTCAACTGCCCCACCTGCCGAAGAGGAAAACAGTGCCTCACCCACCCACCTCCTGGTTGTTGTAAGATAACAATGACAATAACAGCCAATCTTCGTATAGTGCTTACACATTGTTCCATATTACACTATGTACCTAGTGTTACATATTACATAAACATTATACATATACTAACTCACTTAATCCTCAAAACTGCTCTGTGAAATTGGAACTCTTACAACCCCCCACCTGACAGAGAAGGAAACCGGTGAGATTTCAGAACTTGTTCAATGTCAGCCAGGGGGGTGAGTGGCAGAGGTGGGATGTGAACCCCAAAATCTGGCCCGAGTCCATGGTCCCAACCTCTTTGCTGTATGACATGCTGTGCATTTTATTTTTAAAAATATATATATGTTTTATTGATATTTTACAGAGCAGAAGGGAGAGGGATAGAGAGTTAGAAACATCGATGAGAGAGAAACATCAACCAGCTGCCAACTGCACACCTCCTACTGGGGATGTGCCCACAACCAAGGTGCATGCCCTTGACCGGAATCAAACCTGGGACCTTTCAGTCCGCAGGCCGACGCTCTATCCACTGAGCCAAACCGGTCTGGCATGCTGTGCATTTTAAATGAACGGTGGTCCTGTTAGAACTACTCCCATTAGGGAGGGAAGCAGAGGGAGAGGACTGCACCTCCAGCCTTAGAACTGGCCCAGCTCCCCGGGGCTGGGCTTCCCAGGGAGGGGGAGGAATGGCAGGTCTCCGGCCCTCCAGTGCAGGGCTGTCTTCCTTATGCTCTTTTTCGAAGCAAAGTGTCTCTGCTGCCAAGAGCGGGTTTGTCCGTCTCTTGGAGACAGCGGTTGTCAAGCCCAGAACAGCAAGCATGTCAAAAATAGCAGCGCCAGCAGACTGCGTGGCTGCAATTTCCTTTTGAAATGTCGGCTTCGCTCTCGCCAAAAGAGCCGGGGTCTGTCTATGCTCCCTGCAGCGGGCAGCGGAGGTTGCTGAAGGTTCCAAGACGGGCCGGCGGAGAGTGTCTGCTGGGGAAACCCTCTCCACGGTAACCATGATGAGCTTGGAGTTGTGTTTAAAAGTGTTGTTGTTGTTGTTATAAACCCCACCAAGGGTAGCCCCAGATAGGTGAAGTGGTAGCCACGGTGAGACCAGTATTGATGGTACTGGCTATAGTGAAGGCCCCTTTTCTGTTCTGGAAAGAAGTCACTGTTCGGTTTGGATCAGTTACCGCTAGGTTTAAACCACTCCCCTCAGGGTCCCAAGGAGGTGAGGATCAAGGAGGGATGGAGAGGCAGGGTGGACACCTTTCTCTGGGAGTTCAGAGCTAAGGGCTCTGACACTCCCCAACCCCACAGAGTCCTCGAGTCCAGAAGAGGGAGTGGTTCATGGTGAGGCAGGGCAACATGAGAACCAAGAGCCCATCTGCCTATTCCCGTGGCCTGGTCCTGGACGCTCCGTCTCCGCTAAGCCCAAGCTCCAGGCCTGAGCATCTGTGCAACCTGGGGCGGGCGGCGGGTCTAAGTGGGATGGAGGGAGGCGATCCTACAGCTTAAAGAATGCATGTCTTTTCCTCCCCTAAGAGATCTGGACAAGCTAGAGTGAGACCACACTTTGCTTCCTGGGGCAACAACACGCCGTCAAAACCAATCAGAGCCGGACACCAGTTCCAGCCAGACTGTCCCGGGAGGACAAAATTCTCTACTTGGCATTTACATGCAGGTGCTGGTGACAGAAATACTGCCAAGAGCCAGGGCTCAGCCAGTGGAAGGAGGAAAGATAAGCCGCAGGACTAGAAGGTGTCATGTGAGGAAAAGCACCAAGGGGAGGAAAGCAGGGATTCGTGAGCGAAAGGCAAGTAAGAGCCAGAGAGAACTGTCTGCGGGAAGGCGGCTACCCCACTTCTGTGTGCAGGCAGCACCCCACTGCGGGACCCCACCCGGGGGCTATGGAAGGGAATGAGTGCCCCAGGGAAAGGGAGGAGGCTGGGGAGTACAGTCCTGACTCCTGTGCAATTTCTTCAGGAAGTCTGTGTTCACAGGTGCAGAGATTGGGCAGGGTTTTGGTTTGTTTGTGGAGGTTTTGTTGTTTTTATTTTTGTTTTGCCAGCAAAGTATAAATCCCTTGGGCAAATTCACTGCCTTAGTCCCGTGTAATAAATAATGTGCAACATACTTATTGTAGTTTAATGATGCTAATTATGCTCTGCATCTACCAAAAGCAGTTTGACCTATTGTTAGAGCAAAAACAAACAAACACATATGCAAATCCCACCATGGTTTGATTGTATTAAAAAAAAACATCAGTCCTTGGCACTGTACATGAGGAGCAAGGAGCAACTGTATGGAAGGATCTAAAGTGTCCCCCTGCGGCAGAAGGGAAAAACTGTTATTCCATCCTGGATACTCAGTCTGGTCCAGCTTTAAAAATGCTGCACTTCTAGATTTAGGAATCCAAGCCATTCCCCCAGCCACGCTGTGACTCTCCCAGGTATTAGCTTTGTCACTTTTTTTTCCCACAATCAATGATTTTTTTTTTAATTTATAGAGTTGTACAACTCTTGCCACAATCCTGATTTAAAAAACCTCCAGTCGCCCTAGATCAGCGGTTCTCAACCTGTGGGTCACGACCCCTTTGGCGGTCAATGACCCTTTCACATGGGTCGCCTAAGACCATCCTGCATATCAGATATTTACATTATGATTCATAACAGTAGCAACATTACAGTTATGAAGTAGCAACGAAAATAATTCTATGGTTGGGTCACAACATGAGCAACTGTATTTAAAGGACCAGAAGGTTGAGAACCACTTCCCTAGATGGTTTGGCTCAGTGGATAGAGCGTCAGCCTCTGGACTGAAGGGTCCCAGGTTCCATTCCGGTCAAGGGCACATGGCCAAGTTGCGGGCTCCATCCCCAGTAGGGGGCATGCAGGAGGCAGTCTATTAATGATTCTCATCATTGAGGTTTCTATCTCTCTCTCCCTCTCCCTTCCTCTCTGAATTCAATAAAAATATATTTTTAAAAAATAGAAAACCTCCAATCCCACCCCCAAAGTCCCCCCATGTCCCGCTGCAGGTGGGACTTACCCTATGCTCTCCGACCTCCAGCAAGGAGAGTGCACAGCTCTCTCACAGACTGGTTGGGGAATCTTAATTCAGCTGGTCAAGGAGAGGCCCCTGCACCTCGCACCACTGGGTTTCATGTCCTAGCTTCTGTCCTGCTTTCAGTGCATAAGAGAGACCGCTGGGTACTGTGAGAACCTTCCAGTGAACTAAGGCAGTTAGAGGGTCAGCCCTGAGTTAAGGCTCTTTCTAGGCTAATTCCCATCTTATACCTTCCTAAGTCATCTTTTCTCTGTGTATTTTACTATTTCTACAGTTCCTTTGTCTTAAACATCTCTGTAAGTTGCTCAAGGTTGAGGGACCCTAAGGTGAATATATTTAGTGCAATATGGCAGAGTATTTTATCAGACACTTATAAGATCCTCTCTCTTTCTCTCTGTCGCTCTGTCTTTGTCTCTCTCTCTTCCTTGCAGGTTGAGGAAATTCTGGGAGACACCTTTCTGACCCCACCACAATCTCATCTTGCTTCATAAGTTCAGGACTGCCCTCCACAGAGGTGAGCAGGGTAGGAAAAGGTGGTTTACTGAGATGCCAGGGAAAAGGTCTCCTCCGGCTGGAAAACAACAGTCTCAGCAAACACAGCTAGTCCTAGAGTCCAAAGTGTGAGCTCCACAGAAACCCCAAAGGGACTCCCAGCCACCAAAAAGGTGAAGAGGGGGAGAAAGATAGACAAGATACACGCAGAGGGAAGAAGAGATTAAAACAACACAGGGGAAATGTGAGAAGAAAAAAACGCAGAGCGAGAATGAAAGGAAGGGAAAATGCAGAGAAAAGGAGATGATTGGGAAGGGCGGGGCACAGCAGCAGCAGGGAAAGAGAAACAGAGAAGAAGAAACAAAAGCAGGTGGAATAAAATACATACACAGACTGAGAGCGAGGTGCTGCTGACGCTGTGGAAATCCAAACCCTGATTTTGCCCAAATGCATTCCCTCGCACCCTCTCTCTGCTCCTCCCCACCCTGATTCTAATTTGGCCTGAGGGACTGAGCCCATGCAACATTCCCCAACAGTAGAACCTACCTCAGATGCACAGACGGCCAGCTGCACCTTCCTCACATCCTGGGATGGTCAGGCGGGAGGACTAGCCTGCGTCTCTGTGGAGCCTAACAGGTCCAGGATAGCCTCCAGGAGCTTCTGCGGGCCGAGTCCTGGCCTGTGCTGGCAGCTGTGAGAGCGCAGCCCAGCTGTCACAGCAACATGGGGTGCTGTTCTCTTGGTGCTCAGAGCACAAATCCACACAGGGGCCCAGTCAGAGAGGGATCACTTGGCAAAATCCTCCACAGAAACTAGGGCAAGTCACAGCCTCTCGGTTTTTCTTCGACATCTTAAGAAGAGCCACCTATGAAGTTCCTCCCAGGAGCTAGACTGTTCCCTGGTGGGGAAGGAATGTCGCTTCCCTCCATCGCTCAGAGCTGGGAGGAGCCTCTCTCCTAGGAGATGGAGACTTCCTGGTGCTAGGATGGACTGAAACCACTAGGACTTCTCAAGGCCCAGGTGGCTGCCTGAGGATCAAGTCCCCTGCAACGCTCCCCTTGTCATTTGAAACAGATCATATTGACATTGGTTTAACTGGCAGTTACTTAGGATTCAAGTTTCTTTGAAGAATCGGAGGTGAAATGAGGCAGCTTCCATGTCTGGGCGGGGAAACCGGGAAGAAAGGTCCAGGCGGAAGTTGCAGGGACCTACTTTTTCAAAGGTCACACATCCCTGTCCTGGCGCTCCCAGTCCCTGGCCCAGTGTGGGGGAGGTGCTCCCACTTCAGAAGCTGGGGATATGTAGTCTCCCGGTCTCCCTTGCTGCCCAAATCAGAAAATAGAGAGAACAGTCTGGAAGGTTGCTACGGCAACCAGAGTCCCTGGAGAGCCCAGTGCTCCACAAACCCTTTACTTCCGGCCATGCTTGGACTTGGAGAAGAAATTTATCAGGAATAGTGATGAAGGTGATCACATACACACATGTGGAGATACACGCCTGCATGGTCCAACATTTGCCCTCAGCTGGGCCCTTCTCCTTTCCCCAAATACCCAGGAGAAACTGAAGAGATTTGGAAAAGTAGCACTTCATGGCCTCAGAGCAGGTTTCTGAATCATGAACTCCTCTATCTCCCACTGTATTTCAGGTTCGGAGAAGCTGAGCTCCAATCAAAGTGGCCTCCAGTCCTAAGGATCACAGTGAACCTGCCTAAAGAGCACCCTCCTTTCAATGAAGGGTAAGAAGAAAGACTGCAGCCCAGCTCAAGAGGCTAAGAAGGGATTTAAGGAGCTCATGGTCCAGAATGGCCTATTCTTGGGCTTTGGATCCAAGGCAGAAACTCTAGGGGGAGGCCTGGCCTACGGGAGGTGGGAGACAGGGTAATGAACTAAAAGTCAAGTCCATTACTAAAATTCACACATTTGCATAGAATCACCCCCAGCTTCCCAGATGAGTTCATTGAATGTTCCCCATGAGGTAGGGAGGGGAAGACATTAATGTTCCCATGTAATGGGTGGGGAAACTGAGGCATTAAGAGGATGGTGCCAGTTACCCTGTAAAGCTGTGGCAAAATCCAGACTGAGATCTGGCACTCACAGAGCTGTAGTATCTCAAGAAAACCCTCAAAAGGCCACCCCTCCTAAGTTGCTCTTCAAGAAAATAATTTAGAAAAAAAATCTTATCCAAGAGTCTTAAAGCATAGATATAAAATTAAAAATATGTTAACAGTCCTTTTGGTTTCTGAACTGTACCCAAAAGAGCTCAGAACAGTACATCACAGTTTATCAAGGCAACAAACAAATGACGGTGTTACCAGGAGGGAAGTGAGGGGAAGTGGGCAGAGTGATGGAAGGCAGGGATTTCACGATGGAAGGAGATGGCTTAGTCCAGGTGGTGGTGACACCACCAAGTTACCTTACCGGTTAGAGCAAGTCGGCTGCAGCTCGGAGGGGCAGAGCAGGCAAGTGTTTGCTTGACTCAGCCAAAAACCTCTAATAGTGTGGTTGTCAGCAAAGACATAAAGCTTCCTCCTTACTCTAAGCCAGCTATTCCATTCCAACAAGACGGGAAGACACCCACACTAGCATCCAATGTGTGCTTTACCTGTCTGCAGGTCTAAGCTGGAGTTTGTTTTAGAAAGCCTTCAACTGTTCTAAATCAAATTCCCCAGAAGAAGGGTGGAGGGCTAGAGAGGTTGGGGTAAGCGGGGGAGAGAAACTTGCCATCTGTAACAAGAGTCCACTGCCCCTCTGAGATGACAACATCTGTTTAAGTGCCACCTCTCTTCAGATGACATGGACATGCCAGCTGCCTGACTCTATTCGGCCATTTCTCCCGGCTCTGTGGTTGCCTTTCGCTAGTCCCTCTGCACAGGAAGGCACGTGCACACAGAGCATTTGGCTCTGAGAAAACCTTCCTGGAAGCGAGAGAGAGTCAAGGGCTCAGAGTCGGGGGCACTAAATGTAGACCAAAGCCTGGTGTCTACTGTGCCAGAACACACCTGGGAGAAAACATCGGCCCCTTTGATCCGGGACTCACACTAACATCCTCCAAATGGCCAAGTTTAATTGCAGTTTCTCTAATTCCACTTGAGGCTGTGCATCTAACGGGTCTTCTGCAGGATGACCAGCAGGTGTTACAGGGCCCTGGAATAAAACAGCAAGATGAGTCCTGTCTCTGTCCTCCAGCTTCTGCCAGTTACTGCCTGGCCAGAAGTTAAGACAGGTGCATGCCCCAAAGCAAAGGGCACTGAGGCAAGAAACGAGAGCCAGGAATAACCTGGTTTCCATCCTCTTGGCATCTCTGTACCTACAGCTGTTAGAAGTCTCAGACATGAAAAAACCAGAATCTTAAAGGAAAGTCAGACAGGAATCTCATCCACATAACAGAAGATGGCATGAATGGGTGGCACCATTAGAATTTCAAAAATATCACTTAGATGGCTAAAACTTGAATGCTGCAGGGGCCCAAGTAACAAGGTTGACAGTCCAGGTATTTAGTCCTGGATGCCATGCACTAGGGTAAAGGAAGGAGTCAGGGAGCCAACCAGAGCTCAGGTGAGAGTCATGGAAAACGAGAAGGCAGCCTAAGAAATTATTTGCTCAGTGTCACCCTTCTCGTGTAGAACCTGCCTGCATCAGTCAAACCTCAGTGAGCATCCTTTTCTCTGCATACATCCGATGTGGAGTGGGAAGGTAGCTGGGTCTCCGCTCCCGGGCGGCCTCAGAGAATTCAGGCTTGCCAAGTCCACCGTCGGCCACCTTCAAGTCCGGTGCAGGCTGCCCACACGTGACGTGGGTGTACTGGCCTTGCTCCTCCTGCTCTGTCTCCCGGTGGTAGAAGTAGTTGAAGTTGGAGACAATGACCGGCACTGGTAGGGCGATGGTGAGGACCCCAGCGATGGCACAGAGTGAGCCCACGATCTTGCCTCCAACGGTCATGGGGTACATGTCCCCATAACCTACTGTGGTCATTGTAACCACTGCCCACCAGAAGGCATCTGGGATGCTGGGAAAGAGCGAATCATCATCATCAGCCTCTGCGAAGTAGACGGCGCTGGAGAAGAGGATGACTCCGATGAAGAGGAAGAAGATGAGCAGGCCCAGCTCCCGCATGGAGGCCTGCAGGGTCTTGCCCAGGATCTGCAGCCCCTTGGAGTGGCGGGAGAGTTTGAAGATGCGGAACACCCGCACCAGACGGATCACTCGGAGGATGGCCAGGGACATGGCCTGCTGCCCGTTCTGGCCACCCCCTCCGTTGGCTGACTGCTGCTCCTGTTGCTGCACCAGCTCCGTGCCCAAGGTGATGAAGTAGGGGAAGATGGCCACCAAGTCGATGATGTTCATGATGTTGCGGAAGAAGGCTGGCTTGCTGGGGCAGGCTGAGAAGCGCACCAGGAGCTCAAACGTGAACCAAACGATGCACAGGGTCTCCACCAGGAAGAAGGGGTCGGTAAAGAAGGAGCCCCCCAGAGTACTTAGTGAGGAGGGGCCCACTCCCCCAGGGGTGATGCCAGGATGAAAGGTATAGGCATCGTCTTCATCCTCTTCTTCCTCCTGACTCCCCCTGGAAATTGAGGAGACTCTGCTCACGCCACCACCATTGCTTCCACCTCGACCATCTGCACGGAACTGGGGCAAAGTCTCCAGGCAAAAGATGACGATGGAGATGAGGATGACCAACACCGAGACGATGGCGATGCCCCTGGCGGGCCCCGAGCTCTCCGGGTACTCGAAGAGCAGCCACACCTGGCGCTGGAAGGGCTGGGAGGGCAGAGGCTTCTCGTCCTCGCCGCCCTCGGGAAGGCAGCCCTCGTCCTCCCGGAAGGCGGCCAGGGCCTCGTCCCCCAGCTGGTAGAAGCGGATCTCCTCCAGGAAGATGTCCAGGGGCACGTTGACCGGCCTCCGCAGCCGGCCCCCCGACTGGTAGTAGTAGAGGATGGCGTCGAAGCTGGGCCGGTTGCGGTCGAAGAAGTACTCGTTCCTCAGGGGGTCGAAGAAGCGGACGCGGCGGCCAGGGTCTCCCAGCAGCGTGTCGGGAAACAGCGACAGGGTGCGCAGTTGAGTCTCGAAGCGCAGCCCGGAGATGTTGATCACCAGCCGCTCGCTGCTACAGCAGCCCTCGCCCGCGCCAGCCTCCGGGAAGTCTCCCGCATCCTGTTGCTCGCCCTCCGGCCCGCGGACCTCCCCCGGCGCCGCCAGCGTCAGGGATTTCTCCGATCTCATGTCCTCTCCGCGGTGCGCTCCCCGCCACGGCAACAGCGCCCCCGATGCCACCTCTGGAGCGGCAGCGCTACCCAGCGCCGGCGGCGCCCTCTGTCTAGGGTGGGGCCCGCGCTCCTCCGAGCTCGCGGGCTGACCTGCGGTGGGGTCCGTGAGCCCTGAACCCCTGGTCCCTGCAAGGGTAGGTCCGGGGAGGTGCCCTGGGCGCAGAGGATTGGCCCAGCGCCTCCAGCGGTCCGCGTCTGGGGCTGGAGCTTACTGGGATACCTGAAATCGCACACTGGCGCGTGTGACACCGGGTGCCCGAAAAGACGGTGCTTCACCCCCTCACCTCCGTGCCTGAGACTGGGCTTCTGGACGCAGGGCTAGCACTCCCCGGCTCCCACTGCGCGCCTCCAACAGCTCAGCCCCTCCACTGCCGCGGGAACCCGAGCGCCAGATGCGCCTCCCCCTCCGGCTCCGCAAAGACTCCTGGCGGGGCTCGGCCTCGCCCAACGTCCACCGCGGGCTGGCTCCGTCCAGCCAAGGTCGCCGTTCCCGCGCCACAGCCGCCACCTCCTCCCTGTGGGCCTGCCCTCAGGCCTCCGAGAGGGCCCTGGGCTGCCCCGGCGCCGGAGCGCGGGGACCCACCTCCCCACCGCTCAAGCCTTGGCTGCAGCCACCGCAGCTGCAGCGGCTCGGCTCTCTGCTCTGTCCTTCTTTCCCAACACACACTCCCGGAGTGACGTGGCAGGCCCCGCCTGCTGCCCCCTCCCACCCCACTCCCACAACACACCCCTCGCCCAGCCAGGGGTGCCGCGAGCCAGGGCGCTGTGAGAATAGACACACACTAGCCTCACCGGTAATCTTTCCCGCGCTCTGTGGGCACGCCTCTCCCCTTCGCACGTTCACACTCCGGGCCCCTAAACAAGCACTAATGGCCTCACACCACACCCCCTACACACCCGCAATCAGCTTTTCTCAATGTCAGTTTACAGCGTTGACCTGCGCAGTCCATTTCATCAATAAGAAAACACACCCCACTCGCCACACGCACCGAGCACCGTGCCTCCACTCATCCAGAAATTTAATGAGAAAATCAAATCCTATTTTGTCCTTCTGTGTTTACAAATACCGATTTGCCAGCATCTCCTATCTCTACTGAAAAAAAAAGGAAAGAGGAGAGGCAGCATTTTTGAGATGTCTTGAGAGCTTCCAATTTAAATTGGACTCCATGTAAGTCCCCAGAGAATCCCATACCTCCCTTTGCAAACCTGGGAGGCTGCAAGTCTCCTTAGGCGCAGTGTCAGTAGAGAAAGGGGTAGGAGGCCTCCAGGTGTCTTTCCCATCAGAAGTTTTGACAGGAGTCCTGGGAACTCGAGCAGCAGACCAGGTAAAGAAAAAACAAACAAACAAACAGAAGATGGTGGCATCTCAGAGGTATTGTATCCAGGGAAGTGTGGCCTGGAATTCATTTGCTCCCAGCCTCCCTGGGAAGGCATCTGGGATGTCTGCTTATTGTGAAGACAAGAAAAGCGGTGAGTGGAAAGAATATGCAAGAGTGTTGATAAAAATAAATAAATAAATAACTATGTTTACTGAGCATCTACTATGTGCCAGCTACAATCTAGGTCAGGGGTGGGCAAACTTTTTGACTTGAGGGCCACAATGGGTTCTTAAACTGGACCGGAGGGTCGGAACAAAAGCATGGATGGAGTGTTTGTGTGAACTAATATAAATTCAAAGTAAACATCATTACATAAAAGGGTACGGTCTTTTTTTTTTTTTTTTTTAGTTTTATTCATTTCAAACGGGCCGGATCCGGCCCACGGGCCGTAGTTTGCCCACGGCTGATCTAGGTGCTTTCTCCCTCAGGCCTCACAACCCTATGACAAAGGTGGCCTCTGCTCTAGGTTACAAGACCCACTTGGCCATATTTGGGTAGGGACCAAAGTTTGTTGTTAAAGATTCTTCCCCGAACTCTCCGGGAGGGAGTTGGTGAGAATGGTTTTCCATCCATTTTGGCCAAAGACCGTATAGTCTTTTGTCACTAGAATAGACAGGTTAGTGTCTGGTGGAGGAGAGGTGGTCTGATTTTTAAGACTGCCACTTCCAGGTAGGCTTAACAATTGCTTCTCTGTGCCTCAGTTTTCTCTTTTGGGGGCATCTAGGGCCAAATTGGCTGACAAATACGGGGTGTTTTTGTGTCTCTTCTTCTGCATATTAGATCATTAGTAAGAGTTCACTGGAGATAATGATGGGAATGATTCATAAAAGTACTCTCAAACCACAAGATACACATAAGAATGCTTTGCATTGCACAGTGTTTTAAAACCACAATGGCTAGCTCCCAGGGGAATGAGGGAGTGAGGTTGTTGGGGAGTGGGGGAGTGGGGGAGTGGGGGAGTAGGGAACTATGTTTCCTGGATGTGTAGAAAAGAGGTCCCGTGGTAAGGGGGTAGGTAGGAGAGAGACCGGCATCTCATGGCATCTTTATTTTCCAGTCTCATCCCTCACCAAGCTTGTCTGTCTCCTTTCTGTGTTTGTACTGTTCATTCCCACTCCCTACTCTCACCTTGCATGTTTCAGTGAAAAGCGAGAGAGAGCAAGTGTTCCAAGTCACCCAGTTAATAGTTTTCCTGTTTACAGGCTATGTAATTGGGCAATTTAGCCTTCACCCAACTATGTTGTTCCATTCAAAAATAATTTTTAAGGCAAGGAAAAGAAAACCAGCAACAACGACACATAGAAGATACTCTTTTACCCTTGTCCAGTAATTTGGAAATATTTTCTGGGTTGTAAATTGATTATTTATGATTCTTTTTGTCTTTGTTTTCAAAATTTATAATGAAATATTCATTTGCATATTTGTTTTTGTTGTTGCCATTTTTATCCACCAGTTTATCAACTAGACCAACAACTCCTCCAAACAAGCCTTGGAGAAACATGGGCAGGGCTGTGCATTCTTCCAGAAGGTGCTCAGTCTAACATGGTGGCAGGAACCACCATTTGAGTGCCCCTCGGGTTAAGCCTGCCAAGCTACCAGCAGGGCTGATGTTCCATGGTTACTTTCACGTGAGGCATAAGGCTGGCCAAGAGAGGTTTTGCTGTGCACAGGGAGGTTCCCCTGGAAGGAAAAGCCATTAGCAAAGTCATGAATCAAAATCTGTTCTTAGTTCTTCTGTGGAAGAGACTCATTTCTTAGTGTTAGAAAAGCCCTTTGCCTAGATCATTCCTGCCCAGCATACAGTGAGGGTGAGTCAAATCACACCTTCAGAAGTGCCAGTTCCAGGTGAAGGAAGACAAGGGATACAGCCCCCTCCCAGCAGCATTTCCCCAGTTTTCATGACAGCACAGATTTTTCTTGTTGTGTCTAAATACACAAGAAGAATATTTGCAATGACAGGAGGGGTCATTCATTCACTTAACAAGCATTAATTGAGAAGCTACTGGGTGCCCATCATGGTGCCAAGTGCTGGAGATTTAGGAGTGACCTAGACAAAATATCTGTTCTAATGAGTTTACATTTTCATTCAATGAATACACTCTAGGTATAAAATTTCAGCAGTAAACATTAAAGAAGATATCAATATATTGTAGTAGATGTTTGAAGAAAATAAATGACAAGTTATGTCAGAAATGAACCTAAGGATTCAACCCTGAGAAAGACGGTTGGGAAAGTTCCCTCTGAAGAGAGAATCTTTCTTTTTTAAAAAATATGTTTTTATTGATTTTAGAAAGAGAGGGAGAGAGAGAGCAACATTGATGAGAGAATCATTGATTGGCTGCCTTCTGCACAACCCCTGCTGGGGATCAAGCCCTTACTCAGGCATGTGCTTGGCCAGGAATCCAACTGGGCATGGGTTGACGCTCAACCACTGATCCACAACTGCTAGACTAGATAGTCTTTCAACTGAGAGTTCAAAAGCAAGAATGAGCCAGCCTTGCTAAAAACAGGGGGAGAGCATTCTGGGAGACAAGTGCAAAGCCCTGAGCTAGAAAGGTCATGGGTGTTCAAGGATGACAGAGAAGGTGATATGCTGGGAGGAGAATGGACATCAGAAGGGACCTGCAAGACAAGGCTGAAGAGGAAGCAAGGGCTGCATTCTTGCAGGGTGAGGTGCTCAGGTTTTGCTTTAAGGGTGATGGGTGTGGAACCATGAGGGTTCTCAAACAGAGGAGAGACATGGTATGATTAACATAGAGGCTGTCCAGAGAATAAATTATGGAGGGGCAAAAATAAATAAATAAAAAAACAGGAAATTGTAGTAGTCTGGGGGAAAGATAAATGGTGACTTGGACAAAGGTAAAGGATGAACAGAGATAGAGTGGGGAGGAGGCAGGAGAGAGGGTGGGAGGGTATTTAGGAGATAAAATTATCAGGAACTGGAGATAAATAGAGCATGAGAAATAAATAATGAATGCCAGGTGCTATTTATTGAGAAAGGGGAGAGAAAGGGTTAAACAAGTGGGGATCAATCAAGATCTCATTTTTAGATGTATTAAATTGAAGAGGCAAATTAGACATGCAAATGAAGGCATCAAGGAGGGAATTGCTTATTATGATAGAGAAATTTATGATTTATAAATTTAAAATATTTAAAAATATTTAAACTCATGGCACTAAAGTCTCCTAGAGAGACGGAATATGGACAATGAAAAGGAACATAACCAAGATCAAGTTCTTCACATACTCAACAATTTACAGTTCAAGTTTAGGAGGAAGAGGACCCAGCAAAGGAGACCAGGGAATGTCATGAGGTAGAAGGAAAACCAAGAGAAGGAGATGTCCAAAACCAAGAACTGGGACCAGACCCCAGGGCTCCCATCCTCCCAGGCCAATGCTGACCTTCCAGCTGAACACAAATTATATGAGATCAGGAACACATGGTGGGAAGAAAAGGGTGCCATCAGGGAGGAATCATTTAAAGGTGGATGTATGTACCAACCAAGATGAGCGCATATAATGTGCACATAATTTGATAATTACTTATATTGTTATCTCTGCCCTGAACCTTAAAATGTACTTATTCCAGGTATAACAAGTGATCATTTTATTCTATTTTCCAGGCTTCTCTTAGTACATTTTTTACCTTGTTCTTCACATCTGTGTGTGTGTGTGTGTGTGTGTGTGTGTACATACATGTACACTCACTTGTCATTACCCCAGCAGTAAGATCCTTTCAATTTTTCTCTGGGGAGAGAAGATAGTGGTCATAAGCTTCGCCTTGCTCCTCTGTATAATCTCTGAGAATGGTTCTTTTCAGTGTCCTAGCACCCACAGGCCCCCGTGGAAGGAAAGAGTGGTAAGTGGCCAACTCCCTCAGTTCCCACTGAGTAAACACCTGTGCACAAGTATACACACACCCTCGTTAAGAAGAATTGCCTCTCTCTATTGCTTTTCACTGTAGAGGGCAAACCACACAGTGATTGTTGAGGGCAGGGTGATGAGTCAGACACTGTGTCCTTCATCTTCTGTCTCACCTCTGGGCAAGGCTCACTGCCCTACCCCTTCTGTTCTCCAGGATGGGCAATGAAGTTCCTCTGACCAGAAGACGGTCTCCCTCATGCTCCAGCCCACTTCTTCCTGGGTCATTTATACTTATTCTCTTAACCTTCCCCCACTTTCTTTGCTGGGGAGATGAGGGAAGGAGGCTTTGAATCCTGGAGTAAATGGGAGAAAAATGAGCAATTCTATAGTTAGCACAGGATTTTTGCTATTTTCCTCTTGTTCCCCTCCCTCTACACACACACACACACACACACACACACACACACACACAAATTTGGTCATCAATAAATTACATTTAAAAGAAATAAATGTCTTGAACTTTGAGGGCCAATTTCCTGCCAATAGCACCTATTGATTATTCAAACTAATTGATGTCCACTACCCATGCTTGATAGGATAACTCTTACACCTAATGTCCATTCTATTAATTTAGTCTTTGGAAGCACCAGGACCACTTCCCTCCTTCTGAATCTAAAGTGGAGAAAGGGAAGGACAAATGCAAATATATACTCTGTTAATAAGCATCACTTATAATTAGCTGCTTAGACAAAGTTTTGATGATTAGGAGGAGGAGGTGGAGAAGAATGAGGAGGAGGAGGAGGAGGAGGATATCAACTACAAAGTGCTGATGGTGATGATGAATTCACCAGAGAAAAATCTAACAGCTTTTTTCTTGAGTGAAGCTGTATAGTGAAAAAAGGAACGCATTAGACATCTGTGCCATGCCAATCACCCGGCCTGTGAAATGACTAACCACGCCAAAAAACAAATCTGTAAAGGACTCCTTATCTTTCAGGGAGCATCCCAAGAGAGCTTCTTAGCAGCACAAGTTTGCAATCTGCTTCTTCACCTCATTTCCCTACTGTGGTAGTCATTAGTGCTGTTTTCTAAATGTCTCCAGTTCTCTAGCTCACTTACGGTTGGACCAGGCAAGCAGCTCTGACTGTAAGCAGAGATATATGTGTCAATTCCAGACCAAAGCATTTAATTACCAATGAGGAAGCCTCCAGAGCTTTCTTTATCCCAGACACAATGGCCAGTGTGGCTCAAGATGGTGGCTGTTCTTTAGAGTGAGGGTGTTCCGGAGTGAGGTGACATGGAGATGGATGCCCAGCTGAAGCAAAAGCAATGTTCACGAGTGAGAAACAATCCTTTGTTCTAAGCCTCTGATATTTGGGGATTGATTTGTTACCAAAGCATAATCTAGCTCATCAAACTGACTCAGCAGTAGGACCCAGAAATGAGGAGCAGCTATAACCAAAAACCTAAACTTAGTGACATTGGTTTAATGGCCAGAAACTTCACTGGAGGCTGCTAAGGGCAATCCTTGTCATGAATGGCAAAATATTTGAAAAATTGTCATCTGTGATAACTTAGAAGGCAGATAATCTACCTGAAATTTGCATATCTTGGAAGAAGTTCAAAAGCAGGCTGTTAGTATTGTATAGTGGCTGCTATTGGCTGACTCTGACAATGTAATACAAGATATTGATGAGTTCAGAAAAACACTGGCCAGTTAGCAAGCAGAGATGAAATGGAAAAGAGAAAGTCCAAAAATATGGGGATTTTTAGGGTCGACAGAGGCAACTGCTTCTCATCCCCAATAGGAAATTAAAAAAAACAGCATACAAACAAAAACATCTCTGTGTAAGGCGGGCTGATTAGGATTCAGGATTAATTTGTGGAACAAATCAGCATAGCGCAGTCATGCCCATTGCTAATACCTCTGAATGGAATGAGGTGTTTTAGAGCAAAACCTGATTAAAGTTTTGAAACTATAGCTTCCAGACAAATCATTTGATGGACAAAGTGGTTTTGGGGTGGGGTGGGGTGGGGTGGGGTGCGGCTAGAGGTTTAATCTCCTACAGAAAACTGATACACTCAAATTTTCTACTATTAGGTTCCTCTCCAGAAGAACTATGGGTATGGTTATTGACTGTTGGCACACAGAGCTGCCTGGACAGATAGGAAAAAGCCTGAGAACATTTAAGACAATCATATTGCTAAAGGAACCATGACCTGGACTAAACTATTCATGACTATTCAAGACTTAAAAAAACCATTAGGCTCCTAAATTTTTTTGTTCAAGAAGCAAATTGAGAAAGTTGCTCGATTCCCACAGAGGCCATCACCTGCAATGCCAATCTCAGACATGACCAAGGAGACAACAATGGAGAAAAAAGAATGTTCAGGAGGGAGAAGCTAAGGGGCAGAGAACAGTGGGTGAGGAGCCCCTCCCAAGCAGCCAAATGAGACCCAATTTTGCTTATCAGGGTTTCAGAATCACTACGAATCAGCGATGGCTGTGTTTCTTCTGTCTTTCCCATTTCTGAATAGGAATATTGATTAAAGCTTTCCTTTTCCCAATCAACCATTGTTTGTTATATCTTGGGAGAGGGAAAGATACCCTGTCTTTTTTATTCCCTCCATTTCTGAATTAGGAGGAGCCACATTCATTACTGATGTAGAGACCAGAACATGTCACCCTCTAACATAACATACTTTATATTACTAGAGATCCTAGAACTGCAATTTGATGCCAGGTTGTCTCCCTTAGGGAGTTAGTACATTTTGCCGTGGAAGCCAAACATTTTGTGATTTGAAGGACAGTTGATCATTGTTGCTATTTACTAAATACATTCCAACTTTCCACTCTGGACATGTGCTAGGATTGTGTCCTTCCTGATCCACGTGTGGTTGAGTAAGATCATGTGGCTTGTGCTAGCTGATGAGTTGTGACATGTGCTATATCTGGCCTGCAGCACTCATTACCAGAGCTCTTTTCTCTGCCATAATGATCCAGAGCACTCAAGAGGGTGGAGAATGTGGCTGCCCCACCAATCTGTGACCCAGATTGGAAGACATAAAGCAGAATCTCAAGAACATCAGTCATGGATATGTACAGTAAGTCCTCACTTAGCATTGTTGATGGTTCTAAGACTTTAAGTGAAGCATCGTATAACACAACCAACTTTACCACAGACTAATTGATATAAACAAGAGTTAAGATTTATGGTATTTGTGTTACTAGAGCATAACCTAGCCTTTCCTGACCAATGCACTTACTTGCTTTCCTTCTTGGAAGATACATATGACACAGAAGTCATTAATGTTCTATGGCTACAAAAGAAAATTGAACATGGATCATGAAATTCATTTCAAAAGCTTAACTTTAGCCAACTTTTTTGTTCTTATTGTTGCTTACTTCCCACACCATATCATTCTGTATAGATTTCCCATGTGTTTATATGGAACTAGCCTACATTTTTGTCCTTTGTCCATTTTCTGACCTAACTCTGTACCACTAAGGTAATAAAACCCTGTTGTCTAATTCTGGTGTCCTAGCTGACATCTTGGGCTCATGGACTATGCTAAATCTTCATGATAAAATGTTGTGTTTGTTAAATATTAACTAAGGATAGTGATAGCTATATATATGAATTTAGTGAATGCTTACTGTATTCTAAGCACTTTTCTAGAAGGTGTGAGGCAATAACTTTCCCTAACCTCCTTATAAAAATAAGAAAACTGAAGCACAGAGAAGTTACATATTTTCCATGTTGCAGAACTAGTGAATACCAGAGCAGACTTCAAATGCAAGCAGTCTTAATGTCAGAGCTTGTGTTATAGGCACTCTGTTCTTTATTCCCAAACTGTGTTTT
The DNA here is from genome assembly GCF_028538775.1 of Myotis yumanensis. Taxonomy (NCBI): domain Eukaryota; kingdom Metazoa; phylum Chordata; class Mammalia; order Chiroptera; family Vespertilionidae; genus Myotis; species Myotis yumanensis. The sequence continues at coordinate 124,020,636 of NW_027223754.1, read as the reverse complement.
ATACAATTCTAATTTTACATCATGTTAATAGATGTTTACACACACACACACACACACACACACACACACTCCCCAATTCAATGAGTTTTAGAATCTGATACTTTAACTGACTCAGAGGTTTACAATAGACATTATAATAGAGGCTATTTAAAAAGGCTCTGATACACTCATACAGCTCAACAAAAGGAAGACAAATAACCCAATTAACAAGTAGGTACTTCGTCAAAGAGAACATACAGATGGCCAATAGACATATGAAAAATGCTCAACATCACTAATCATCAGAGAGATGCAAATTAAAACAACAATGAGGTATCACCTCACACCTTTCAGAATGGCTACCATCAATAAATCAACAAACAAGTACTGGCAAAGATGTGGAGAAAAGGGAACCCTAACACTGCTGGTTGGAATGCAGTCTGGTGCAGCCACTATGGGAAACAGTATGGAGTTTCCACAAAAAATTAAAAATGGAACTATTTATTTGACCCAGTGAGCCCACTTCTATGAATATATCCCAAGAACCTTGAAATACCAATCAGAAATAATGTATGCACCCCTATGTTCATAGCAGTGCAATTTACAATAGCTAACATATGGAAACAGCCCAAGTGCCATCAATAGATTAGTGGAGAAAGAGTTGTGGTACACTTACACCTTGGGATACTGTGCAGCAGTAAAAATGAAGGATTCCCTACCCTTAGTAACAGCATGAATGGACCTGAAGATATTATTCTAAGTGAAATAAGTGAGGCAGAAAAAGACAAATATCACATGATCTCACTTATATGTGGAATCTAATGAACATAATAAAGTGATAAACAAAGTAGGTCCAGAGGCATGGAGGCATGGAACAGACTAACGTATCTCAGAGGGAGGAAGGGGGGAGACAGAAAGAGATTAATCAAAGAACTTATATACATATACTGTATACATAACCAATGGATACAGACAATATTGTGGTGAAGGCCTGGGGTGGGCAGGGGCTGGAAGAAGAGGGGAAGAGGAGAAAATTGGGGTACATCTGTAATACTCTCAACAATTTAAAAAAAGGCTCTGATACACCCCTTAACATTATTTAACCCAATTATGGGATCCTATTTTTCACCAAAGCTTACATTTTGAAAGATCTGTGTGTTGTAGAACATAATTTGAAAAAATTGAATCATAGAAACCAAGCATTAGGAGTGACAGTGAACATCACCTCTCTCAGCTGCATTGTTTTGCTGATGCTGGAACAGGACTTCCGCAGGAGTAATGACTTCTCCACTGCCTAGGGCACCATGATTGGAACCCAGATCTCTCGCTTCCTGTCAGCATGATGTCTCTACCCCAGGTTAGCAATAGCAAACTCTCCTGCGGTGAAGTGCAGATCAGAAAAAAGTACAAGTTCCCACAGATTCCAATCATTATAAGGACAAGGACTCTGTCTGTTATATCTATTCTTCCTGGCCTACCACAATACCCTTCACACAGCAGTTGTTTCTCATGTTAGTTGATGAGTAACAAGGAGGAACGGGAGGAGGACAACGTAACCAGAAAGAAGTTATGAAGAGAGCCCATGGCCTATGCAGAGAGTGTGTTGGTTACTAAACAGGTGACATAAAGGCCACAAGATCCAAAAGTATCTCTCTTCACATAGAATAACACCATCCTTCTCAGGGCACTGATGGAGCTAAAACAAATCCTGTAGAGCTGCATATGTAAACATGAGTGTGTGTGTGTGCATGTGTGTGTGTGTGTGTGTGTGTGTGTACACATACGGTCACAGAGCAAGGGGTTGGATGGCAGAAGAAAGGAGAGCTGGACAAGACACAGAAAATCACATCTAACTAAAGACATTGCCCCAAATAACAGGTATATAGGTAAAGGGGTGCCAAAGTCAGTCAGTAATGGAAGAACAAAGAGCCATGACTTGCAGAATATGGAAAGAAGGAAAAAATGTATTCCTGCCTTTTCCATAACCAAAGTGAAGTACAAGTTCTTTGAATAAGATCACAAAGAGATTGGTCTGGAACCTTTGACACAGTTAAAGAAAATGAAGTCTCAAAGTTTATATCTATTGTTGATTTTGCTAAATGTGGAGTTCATGGAATAGAAAGTTCTTTTGGTTCTGAAAACCATGTTTTTATATTGAAGAATGGCCAAGCCCAGGGTATGATTTGTGAAGGAGACCTTAAGACAAAAGAAATTAAACCACTTCACATCAAAAATGAAATGATTCTGGAAGCCTACAGTTATAGAAGAGAAGAAGTTAGAGGAGGCTCTCTGTTGAATAGCACAAGTCCCCAAACAGGATGGGTCAACAAGGTCTCTAAGCCAGTCCCCTGTAAGGCACTTGTTGGGTGGGATACAGAGATTGGAACAGGGATGTCTGATGTTCACTTTTAGGCTGTTCTCTCTTCTGGGCTTGAGTTCCCCTTCCAGCTTTGGGGAATGCAAGGCTGCCTCCTGAGAGGAGAAGGGGGAGTGGAGGGAGGATTCTAATAGAAAGAGGAGGCTCCACTAGCATCACCCACTCCCCTCCCCACCTTTCTTTGATGTAAACACATGGGAACAGTAAGGGGAGGCTGGGTGGCCGGTGCCCAGGCAGAGGGCCACTGCCCCTTGCCGAGTGAGTCTGAGTCGCATGGAGTTGGGCCTCCCAGATGCTGCTTCCCTTCCTGAGGAGCAGAGGGTGTGATTTAATGTTCTGGTTCTTCTGCTTTACTGATGTAATGAAATAGCTGGGCCTAAATAATGCAAAACTCCTGGCCCACTGATGGTAACTTCTCTCTTTTTTTAACTACAGATTCTAATTCACTCCAAGTAACAAATTATGTTTTATGGCCTTTTATAAAATATTCATTCCTCCTCCCAGTGCTCTGGGTAGTTCAGGAAGCCTGGTGTAAGGAGGACCTCACTTCCTCCCAGACACAACCTACAGAGGCCAGCTGGGCTCTGACCACTGAGGGGTGACGGTGCTGACCTGAGCCACAGTGCAGGTTCTGGCACTCTGCTCCCCACGGGACTACAGCCCCAGGTCACTGGGAGATGGGGACCTGGAAGATGTGCTTCTTTAGCCCTCACACTGAACAGGTCAAAGCCATGCCAAGCACCCTTCATAGTCTTTCTTCCCTTCTGCATCCTCTTCTCTGAAATGTTCATGTGTTTCCATCCAGGCCTGCACCCGAAACAGCAGTGAGGCACCAGAGTCCAGAGGCAGCGGGGGCCAGAGGCAGAGGGGGTCGTGGGAGAAGAGGGCCGGGTGAGCTGGTTGCAAAGGATGAACACTAAGTCGGAGTCCGGGAACCTGGCTTCCAGGCCTGGCACACCCACGGCTCACCCACATCACCACTTCCCTGGGCCTCAGTGTCCTTTCTTGCACAGAGAAGAATTTATAGGAGAGAACTCTGAGGCCTAAAGTAAATTATAGTCCTCGTTCGATAACCTCAGATTCTGGATACACTGTCAGAGGGTCTCTGGGCATCTGCCCAAACTGGCAAAAAGAACTGCATTTTCCCAAAAGCAACAGTGCCAGCGACTCCTGATGAGAGTTTTCTACTGACACTGGGACCCAGATGTCACCCACCAGGCCCTTCACGCCGGGTTAGGAGTGAGCTTTCTGCACCCCTCCTGGCAGGACCAGGACCTGATTCTTAGAGGCTGTGCCGAGGACACATATTACCAGCTACAGTGTACAGAGCCACAGAGAGGGAGGGGGGAGGAAGGGAGGGAGGTGGGGGTAGGGTGGGAGGGAGGAAGCTAACACACTTACCACCCCAGGTGCCATTCCCCTCTATTCAAAAGTATTCCTGTACCTTTCTGGATTGGCAGGTGCTCATCTGAGGATGAGATGAATGGTAGAGGCTGCAAGATCTTATACTAACAGCCAAAATATGGAGAGGTGAAAATTATAGTAGAGGACATTTCCAACTGATTTGTCATCTAAAAATCTCAAAGTACTTTGTGTCTCCCATTTGTTCCCAGAACTTATTAATCTGAAAAGCCAAAATTAATTATTGCAGGCATTTTACATTATCCTAGCCAATAGTGTAGATAGGACTCTGTGAGCCCTGAACTCCTCAAGCTGTATTAACTGCAAAAGAACTAGAATTCTCCACCATGTCAGGGTGAATTGAGCAGTACTTGCGTGTGTGGAGAGCACAGGAAGCAGGCTCCTTGAAAGGGCTGTCCATGCTCATTGCCTGCTGTCTCTTCCCATGCATATGGAGACTTGAGTGGAATTCATCCATTTATTCAACAAACGATTATTGAGCATCTTCTGTGCACCAGATGCTTTGTTAGGCACTGGATATACAATGTGAACAAAATAGTCATGGTTCCTGAACCCAAGGACAGTCTATCTAATAGGGGGCAAAGTATATGTACACACACACACACACACACACCCCTAGGCTTGGTGTTTCACTATCTTATCACCAGAAGTGAGTCTTTACAGGGAAAGGGTATACCCTTTCTCTCATTTAGGGAGAAAGCTTAGCTAATCCAAGAGGCAGGGGACCTTCAGATGCCAGATCTGGCTCTAGCCCTGCCCTGTAGCACAGAGAAACCAGACATAAGGTTTCAATTTGAATTCCATTTCCATGAAAAAGAAACAGAAAACTTCCAGCCTAATCCTCTGGTCCTTCCCAAAGCCAGGAAGGGGCCCTGCTCTAGGGAAGTGCCCCGCATCCTCACAAAACAGGTTCTTGCTCCCTGGTCAAAAATAAGGAGACCAAGAGTGGAGGAGCAGGTTGCAAATGGAGGGCAGGCCCAGTGCTGTCTAGAAATTTCGCTGTTGGCATTCTTGATTTTTTTCAGCTTAGGAATTGGCAAAGGAAGGGGCAAAACAACATTTTGAGCAAAGGAAAAAGAAGTGGCAATTTTTGACACTTTCCATGTGTCCAGATTCCAGTTCCCACAGCTGCTTAGGGAAATGTCAAACCACATGAGCTGCTGGGTTCCCTGAAAGCCAAGGAAAGATGGGAGTGAGCAATGGGATTTGTGTCCCAGTTTGTAACGGGGAACGTGGAGCGGGTGTGGAGTAATATACAAGGTCAGAGGCAATGTCTTATACATCACTGCAGCCCTAATACCTAACTGGGGTAGCTGATAAATAATAGACACTCATGGTTTGTTGAGTGAATAAAAAATCCCTGTACATTGGCTTGATGTCAAGTTCCTATACCTTTCAGTAAGGGGCTGGCTTGCCTGGGACCTTCTGGAAAGAGCACAGACCACTGCCCCAGATGCCAATCACCAGCTGGGTGCCCCTGGGCGCATTTCTTAACCTCTCTGAGCCTCAGTGTTCTCATATCTAAAACTTCTCTTCTTCCTAAATTAATGTGAAGAGAAGGGATTGGACAGCCCTTTCAAGGAGCCTGCTTCCTGTGCTCTCCACACATGCAAGTACTGCTCAATTCACCCTGACATGGTGGAGAATATATTTAGAATACTTTACATAACGTGGAAACTCAATAACTGTAATCCCTTCTCTTTACCTTAAGTTGCCACAGCTCTAGGAATAAAATTTTGCCATAAAAATCCATGACCCTCAGTTTCTCCATTCTTTCTGTTCCTTTCACCTCCCTGCCCTTGCAATGTTGCGTACAGATTCCCTTTGGAATGTGGGGCTATACTGAAGTGCATTTGAGGTCCTGATGGGAAGCAGACTCTTAGGGTTATGTTTTTAAGGAAGACTGTCCAAGGCTTTGAGACTGGGCCAACTGGATTTAAATTCCAACTCCTCTGTTTCAGGCAAGTTACTTCACTGATATGGACCACCGATTTCTCATCTATGAAACGGGAGCCGTAACATTACCGTCGTCAGCATTGTTGAAGGGTTGCCATGTTATGAATTGGCAGGTTACAGAGCAGCCGGCAAGAGTGAGGCAGAAACCCTGACATCCGGCCTAAACGCCACACCTGGCACAGGGCTGCTCACTGCCCGGGGAAGGGCTGTCTTTTTCTAATTTGTACTCTGTGGCCTAAAGGTGGCCCTGGGCTGGTCTGAGGATTAAAAGAGATATAACAAGAACATCACTTACTCTGGCTCACAATAGAAGAAAACTTTACAAATAGACCCCAATCTCACTCCTTTTTCTCACCTCGCTGCTACTGCTCTAGAAGTCTCTCCATTGGTGTCCTGCCAGTGGTGTGCCGAAGCTCACACTGGCTCATAAGAATCCACTGCTAAGCTTTCGGGAATTTTGCCAGTCTGCTGGTAGTTTTAAATGGGCCATGGCAGGAGCATTTACGCCACAGAAATGAGAAAATATTACAAACCAGGGTCTTTTTCTTTCTTTTTTTTTTTTTTCCAGAGAACTGGTTTACCGACATTTCACTCATTCCATGATCAGAGTACTTTAAAAATGTGAATCCATTTGCTGTTTCAAAGATTCCAGCAGCTTTCCCTCACACTATAGAGTCTGAACCCCTCCCTCGGGCCTTCGGATCCTATGTGATCTGGCTTCGCCTGGTACCTTCCTCTGCGACTCCAGTTCCTAACATTCCTCCTTGCCCTTTCCGCTCAGCCATGTCCCCACAGCTCCTGGGCCCTGGAAGCTCTCTGTGGCTTTGGGCCTTGCACTTGTTCCTTCAGCCTGGCCCGTTCTCCCCCCACACATGTGCAGAGCTTGCTCCTTCTCCCTTCAATCTCTTCTCTTGAAGAGGCCCTCTCTGGCTGCGCTATCTAAACAGCACTGATCCTTGCTGCTGCTTTATTCTCTTCATAGGGCGTAGCACCACCTGACATAATATGTATTTGGGTTTTTTTTGTTTGTTTGTTTGGTAACAGCTTTATTGAGCTATAATTCACAAACCATACAATTCACCCATTTAAAGTGTACAATTCACCAGTTTTCAGTATGTGCAGAGTTGTGAGCTATCACCACAATCCACTTTAGAACGTTTTCATCACCCCAAAAGAAACCCCTTTAGCTATCACTTCCAAAGCCTCCCCTACAGCCCCCTCCCTTTCTCACCAGCCCTGGAAGCACTAACCTACTTTCTGTCTCTATGCATTAGCCTATTCTGGACATTTCACATGCATGGAGTCATATAGTAATTTGTGATCTTTTATGACTGGTTCCTTTCACTTAGTTTAATATTTTCAAAGTTCATCTATGTATGTAGCATGTATCAAAATTCATTCCTTTTTTGTGGCCAAATAACATTCCATCACAAAGATACATATGTCACATTTTGTTTATCCATTCATCAATGAGGTTGTTTCTACATTTTGGCTATTATAAATAACTAGAGGCCCGGTGCACAAAAATTTGTGCACTCGGTGGGGGGGGGGAGGGTCCCTCAGCCCGGCCTGTGCCCATTTGCAGTCCAGGACCCCTTGGGGGATGTCCACCTGTCAACTTAGGCCCACTCCCCAGGGATCAGGCCTAAGCTTTCAGTCAGACATCCTTCTGGCAGCCAGGGACCCCTCCGGGGATGTCCAACTAAAGGCTTAGGCTCCCAAGGGAGCTGTGATGAGGAAGCTGGGGTTACAGAGGAGCCACGCTGTCCTGCCCGGCTGCCCCGGGTCAGGTTGCACACAGGGTCCCCGCCACCCCTGGTCGCAGATAGCAGGCCCGGATGGCGGCAGGGCAGGCGAGATGGTGCTGTCCCGCCCCACCGCCCCTGGTGGCAAATAGCAGGCCCGGCTGGCAGCAGGGCAGGCGGGATGGCGGTGACCCACCCTGCCTGCAGTATGCAAATTAGCCGCCATCTTTGTTGGCTGTTAATTTGCATATTGCGCTGATTAGCCAATGGGAGGCATAGCGAAGGTACGATCAATTACCATGTTTGTCTATTATTAGATAGGATGCTCCAGTGAGCATTCATACAGGAGTTTTTGTAGACATGTGCTCATTTCTTTGGGATACATATCTAGGAACAGAATTGCTGGGTCCTATAGTAACACTATATTGAACTGTTTGAGGAACTTTCAGACTGTTTTTCCAAAATAGCTGCACCATTCTACATCCCACCAGCAGTGTCGGAGAGTTCTGATTTCTCTATATCCTCACTAACAATTGGCATTTTCTGTGCTTTGTTTTTTGTCTTTTTAATTATAGCCACCTTAGTGAGTGTGAAGTGGGATGTCACTGTGGTTTTGATTTGCATTTCCCTCATGGCTAATGATGCTGAGCATCTTTTCATAGGCTTTTTGGCCATTTCTATAATATCTTTTGATAAATGTCTATTCAGATTCTTTGCCCATTTTAAAATAATTCTTTACATTCTAGATACAAGTCCCTAATCAGATATATCATTAGCAATATTCCTTTCATTTTGTGAGTTTTTAAAGACAATGACTAGACTTTATTTTTTTTAGAGCACTGTTAGCTTTATAGAAAAATTGTAGGTTGTCTTTTCACTTCTTGATAGTGTAATTTGAAGCACAAAAGTTTTTAGTTTGATAAATTCAAATTAATCTATTTCTTAAGGTGAGTGGATTGAGAAGTACAGATTAGTAGTTACAAAATATTTATGGGTATGTAAAGTACAGCATGGGAAATATAGTCAATAATATTGCAATAACTATGTATGGTGCTAAGTGGTACTGGAAATATCTGGGAGAATACTTTGTAAAGTATATGATTATCTAACCACTATGATGTATGCTTGAAACTAATCTACATATATAAAAGGCTAATATGCAAAGTAGAGACTGGGAGTTTGATTGTTCGCTATGACATGTGCTGACCATCAGAGGGCAGCGCAGAACATGGCGGGCACTGCTGGTGGCAGCAGCGGGGCACTGAGGGAGCAAAGGAAGGAAGAGGTGGAGAGATGGGGAGGCAAGGAACCTGATTGGCCCTGATCACTGGCCAGGCCTAGGGACCCTACCTGTGCACAAATTTCATGCACTGGGCCTCTAGTACAAAATAATATTAAATGTAAACTGTAATTGAAAAAAAATTTTAATTTTATAAAAAGAGAAGCACAAAAAAATTAATCAATTTTTTTTTGTCACCTGTGCTTTTGGTATTATAACAGAATCCACTGCCAAATCCAAGTTCCCAAAGATTATGCCTGTGTTTTCTTCTAAAATTTTTATAGCTCTGTGTCTTTCACTTAGGCCTTTGATCCATTTTGAGCTAATTTTTGTATATGATGTGAGGTAAAGGTGCAGCTGTGGATATCCAGTTTTCCCAGCAGATACATTTATTTTTAAAACTTGTTTATTTTCCTGTTTAGGCCATCAGCTCCATGAGGACAAGAATTATTTTTTGTTTTGTGCACTGAGGTGTATATCTCCAGCCCCTACAACATTGCCGGGCACAAATTAGTCTCAAGACTTGTTGAATAAATGAATAATAATTAACTCAGCAAATGCTATTTATTATCATTACTTTACACTTTTAATCCATATAGCCTTCAACCCATGTAACTCAAAATTCATCATATAAAACAGCCTCCCACATGAATCCTACCTTCACTCTTGTTCCTGGAACTTGATTCTTCCTGGCTATAACCCTGACCCTGCAGACAATGTAAAGGCCATCTCAGCCCCTCCTTCTACTGTCTGCCAGCTTCCTAGAACTTTCTCTCCAACCCCACTTGATCTCCTCCCTTCCTAGTCATCCTAGCCTCCCACTTCCAGGGGTCATCATTTGTGAGTGCCCCAGTCACCCACCTTCGTGACTCCTGATGCTTGCTTACATTCTTGCCTTTCACAAGATGCTCTTGAGTTTGCCTCTGGATACCCATGAGACCCCCATGAGACAGATCAAGCCCTCATATTACCCCTATTTTTTTAAATCAAATCTCTATGGTTGAAAGTATTAAGTATGTCCTCCTCTCCCCCCCCCGCCCCCCCCCCCCCCCCCGCCATTGACCCCTTCTAGCCCACCACAGGCCTTCACCATACTATTGTCTGTGTCCATGGGTCATGCATATACTGTATGCATACAAGTTCTCTGGTTAATCTCTTCCCATCCACCCACCTTCCCTCTGAAATTTCACAGTCTCCTCCATGTTTCTGTGTCTCTGGATCTATTTTGTTCATTAGTTTATTTTGTTCACTAGATTCCACATATGAGTGAGATAACATGATAATTGTCTTTCTCTAACTGGATATTACCCCTATTTTTAAAAAATAAGAACCTGAATCCTGAAAGGCTTACTCGATACTCAAGCTGCCTGCAGGCTCCACAGCTTCTTAGCGGTGGCACTGTGACCAAGACCGAGTTCTGACTCCAATGGGAGCAAATCCATCAGATTTTTGTTTGCATGAGGATGACTCTATCACACTGCCTTGGATGCCTTCCCAAATTTCCAGTCATCTCCTGGATCAAACTAAGCGTTTTTGACAGTACCAGTTAACTTTTGACCAATGATTGCTTATGTGCCAGACACTGATATTTTACATACATTATTCTTTTAATCATCTCTGTTCTCTGAAGCTCAGAGGGGTTAACAAATTTCCTCAAGTTCATCTAGTTAACAAACGGTAGAGTTGGAATTCAAACCCAGGTTTTTAACAACCACACATTGCAAACCCCTTCTATACAGAGATTCGCCACGAGGAAAAGCAACACTGGTCAAAGGGAAGGACAGTCACAGAGCTCTTCTCCACCCCACAGTGAAGATGGCCATGCATTGGTCCCAACCACTCTCCTCTCAGAAGCAAGGAGGGCTGCTTCTGAGGGCTCTAGGACTGGGATCCTGAGGCTTGGGTCCTCTGCACTCACCTGCCCAGCTCCTCCCCCACCACTCCCCAGCTTCCCTCTAGCTCCTGGGCTAATCCCTAACCTCTCATCCTCCCATTTACCCAAGACCAGTCTTCTTTTTCATGTTGCCACTCTGAAACAAAAGCCTGCAGCCCTCTCTCCCCCAGGCAGAGCAAGAATAGCTCATGGCTGAATAAAAGCTCTGAGACCTGAGACACAATCATTATTTCTCTTTAACTTGCCATGTCTTTTCTTTCAAGTAACCCCTATACATCCCTCTCTGCAGCCTGTCCCCAGCCCCCTCTTCTAACGACCCCTTCATGGACACCTTCAGAGAGGGGCTTGCTTTCCAAGCCGCCATTAGAGCCCCTCCCAGCCAGTCCCAGCCTGCAGACCACAGAGTTCATTACCGAGCCTGCTGCAGCTTTCAACAACTGGATGCTTAATGGAGACATATCTTTCCCCTGGGATGGCTCTAAAAGCAGCACACGCCAGTTAATAGTTTCTTCCTGATGTTTTTTTTTTTCCAGGGTAGGGCTTGAACTGGTGAAAGGGAGAAGAAATAATCTTCTTATTATGTCTTTAAAAAAAAACACAAACTTGTTCTAATAAAATCATCATCCCCAAAATATGCAAGAAGAGAGTGGAATTTTTCCATTCCTAATTCAGATGCCATCATCACGTAGAGGGACAGAGGACAGGGAACTCGAAGTGGATTGGAAAGGCATAAGGGCCCTAACATTTGGGGTAAACAAAGTCTTATTTCATTACAAAACATTTATATTAATGTTCCCTCTACTCTATGTTCAGTTATACAAGCTTGAATTAGTCTGAACCTTTCTCGGGCCAAATTCCATTTAATTCTCCATTAGATGAGCTATGCTGCCTTATTTATTCCTCCAAATTATCTTGTCTGGTTTAATCCACCATTCTCTCATTATCACTCTTGATTCAGCTCCCATCTCAACAAGGGGAAATTTTTGTATGTGAGTTGGGAATGGTGGGGAGGGGTACAATTAGTAGGAAAAGAGGCATCAAAGGAAGGTGAGGAACGCTGGGGACACCAGGCAGTCAGGAAGCAGCGCTCTGGCTGACTAAGAGCTCTTTCCTAAGGTGCCGTGGCTAATAGATTATTTTCTTTTGAAGTTTTTTACTGATACTAATGGACTATTTCTTACTGAATATTGCTTCCTGATTCACTCTAAAAGAAACCCTAGGTAGGACTGCTCTCACAGCCCACAACTTACGTTTCCTTCCCAAAGCATTTGTTGATTGTTCTCTCAGGCATTCTTTGCACAAACCCACATTCAACATTACCATGTACAAGAACTGCTCTCAGCACTATCACTTACTCATCTAATTTAATTCTAGAAACAATTTAACCCCTACAGTTGGATAGTCAAAAGGATTGACCAGGTTCGGTAAATGGTTCGGTAAACCATTTCCTTTCATCCAAGACACACAGCTAGCCTACATTTCCCAGCTTCTCTTGCAAATTGGGTGCAGCCATGTGACTGGGTTTTGCTCAGTGGGAAGTGGGTAAAGGGATGTGGACCACATCCTGGCCCATCAAACTACCAACACCTTAACAATCTCTCACCTTTCCCCATCTTTTAGCCAAATGGAGAGGATTCTGAGGACTGCAGGGTAGAGGGGTTGAGGGAACCACAGACAGAAGGATCCTGGATCTCTGAGTCTCAAGTTGGAGGAGAGTTATGCAGAAGAGCCACCAGACCAGGGACACGCACTATTGTGTGAGTAAGATATAAACGTTGTTGTGTTAAACTGCTAAAAGTTTGGTTACAGCAGTTAAGCTACACTAATATATCCCCTAGTCTATAAATTATGGAATTGAGTCTCCATGAATTTATGTGACTTCCCCAAGTCCAAATGGCTATGACATGGCAGAACTGGAATTTGGAGACAGATTTTCTGATTAAAAACCAGTGCTTTAGCCATTACACCACAGCTGCTTCATAATCGCTTCTGCTACATCCTTCAAAGATGCATCAAATCTGCTGAGACAAGCAGTTATTTTATACAGTTCGTTGATGTTGTCCTAATTAGGACCTTAATTAAGATGGCTCTGGGGAAAATGAGGCTGAAAGCAGGTAGGTAATTGGGGCCACGTCCTGGGCATAAAATAGGAAGAGATGCTGCAAAGTCACCTTTGAGAACCTCAAAACATCCTTAGCCAACCAGCAGCAACAGGGTTAGCCCAGAGAGGTCAGCACCAAGGGTAGAAATGGCTGTGCTGTGCTCACACTAGAAAAAGGTAGAGCATGTGTGGCCCCTGGAAGGAAGGAGGCCTGCACATGCAGGAGAGAGTCCTTGGAAAGTCATTGGGTAGAGCCAGCACCTTAGCCCACCACCACTTCTCTGTATGAAAGTCTTCAGTCACTTCCCAGTGGCCATAGCATACAGTCCAGCTTCTTACCTGAACACAAGGTCCACCATGATCTTCCCGCTCTTACCTTTTCAGCCTCAACTCTCTTCCTTAAGGACAGCACGAGCAGCGTGTGGGGAAAATGATTTACGCTTCAGCAATCTAGACTATCATAACGCCAGAGCACAGCGCTGCCTTTGCAAATGCTACTGCTCTGCATGTCTCCCATCCTTATTCCAGCTCCACTAACGCTCAGGTCCTGGGCCATCTCTTTCTCCAGTCTAGGGTCGATGCTCCTATGTACCCACACAGTTTCCTTCGCACACCAATTATAGTGCTGGTCAGACTGTATTGTAATTGTTCATTCAGCCTCCGACCAGACTATGTATTGCACTTCTTTGATTTTCCAGCACCCAGCAGAGCACATAGAACATGGTGAGAGCTCAACAAATGCTGGCTGAGGGCATAACTGAATAAATAGAATCCTGGAGGAAAGCACTTGGCACCAGAGTAGGCAGAATAATGGCCCCCAAAGGTGTTCACATCCTAATCCCTGTGACCAGCAGCGATGTATGGAACATGGCAAAATAGAATTCAGGTTGCTGATCACTGACCTTAAGACAGAGAGAATCCTGGAGTGTCCAGATGGGCCCCATGTTATCACAAGGGTCTTTAAAAGATGGAAGAGGGAGGCAGAGCAGTCAGCGGCAGAATGATGCCCTGTGAGAGACATTTGACCAGCCACCAGTGACCTTGAAGCCCAGGAATGCAGGCAGCCTCGAGAGGCTGGACAAGTTAAAAAGAAACAAACATAAAAGCAGGGTTTCCCCCTAGGACTTCTAGAAAGGAACCCATTCTGCCAACACCTTGATTTCGGCCCAGTGAGAGCCATCTCAGACCTCTGACCTCCAGACTGAAAGACAATGTCATTATGTTATTTTTAGCTATTTTCTTCAAAAAATATTTACCCCTTTTACAGCCTAAAAGACAGTTGTGTTTTAATAAACATGATTCGAATTCGTGTTTTCTGTATTTTTATATTCTTCTAACTCTTGGAAACCCAGTTGTAGTCCTCACACAGCCATTTACGTGCTGTGTGACTGGGGACTGGTCATGAATCTCTGAAAGCCTTAGTTTCTTCATGTGGAAAGTATGGATGATAACACCTGTTTTGTCAGGTTGTTAGGTGAATGACAAGTAGTATTTGCACAGCCCCCAGTGCCCAGCGCATAGTAGATGCTCAATAAATAACCGAATGGCCATCCTCCTAGTGGGGTCCACCCTCCGCCCTCAACTGGGAAGCTCTGATCCCATCGTGACACAGCAGCTCCAGCCTTTTGGGCTCCCACCTGCCATACCCAGGGAGAACAAAACTCCTTTTTCTAATATACCTCCGTCTGCCTTCTTCCCTCTCAGAACAACAGCCCCCTGTGCTGGGCTGCCAAGCTGAGGGAGTGCTCTGCTCCACCCAAAACCTGCGCCTGAGACTCACCAACACCATTTTCCACAGAGTTAGTTTCCAAAGCCTGTACTAGAAACTTCTGTCCTTTGGCAGTTGACTCCTCTAAACCCATAAATAACCAACTAGTGAAAAATGCTGGATTTCTATATAAAATATTAAATGTAAAAAGTCAAGCTCCACATGTATATAAGGGATGGTCCTAATTTTATTAAATGTATAACTATATCCAGACACAGAGTCAAAGAAAAAAGATGAGAAGGCAATAAAAAGGAATGTACATAATTAGTACCTCAAAATGATAAGATCATGTCTGTTATTTGTTTGTTTGTTTATTATTTATTTATTTTTGCCTTTATGTGTTTGGAAATGTTTACAGTGAGAGATAAAACATAAATATTTTTTAAATATGTTTTTATTGATTTCAGAGAGGAAGGGAGAAGGAGAGAGAGAGAGAAATATCAATGATGAGAGAAAACTATTGATCGGCTGCCTCCTGCATGCCCCCTTCTGGGGATCAAGCCCAAAACCCAGACATGTGCCCTTACCCAGAATCAAACCTCAACCTCCCAGTTCTAGGTCAATGCTCAACCACTGAACCACACTGGCCGGGCCATAAATATTATTTATTCATTAGTCTCCCTATGCATTACTTAGGAAGATGACATCACAGAAGACTTTTAAAAAAATTCTCACCTGAGGATATGTTTATTGATTTGAGAGAGAGAGAGAAACTTCAATTGGTTGCCTCCTGTCTGAACCCCGATCAGAGATGGAACCCATAACCTAGGTATGTGCCCTAGGTTCAAACACGCAAACTTTTTGGTTATTGGGCCACCCAGCTGGGGCTTGGAAGACACCGTTGTTGACTGCTGTGTTCCTTGCGGGCCCAACACTGTCCCTCCCAGGACTTGCCCTCATCTCTTCCTTGCCCTTTCACTCCATCCAGGCAAATTTATCTGGGGCTCCTTTCTCCCAGTTCCACCTCTCTGTTCACCAGGGTCCACATCCTTGGGACAGTCTCGGGCTTCTGGAGCAGGAGTCCGCTTCTCACTCACTCTTCAAATCACCCTGTTGGGAAGCCTTCTAAGCCCAGGAGGCACTGAGAGCCTTCCTCACGCCCTGTCCCCACCAGCTTGCCCCTCCTTCCCAGGGGTCCTGCCTCTCCTTCTGCACCACTGGAGCTGCTTTGGCCAAGTGTCAGATGAGTAGAAATGAAAGTTAGGACTGAAGGTGGGAAGGAAGGGAAATGGAGGGAATCATAAAATTGGAAAAAACTAAGTTTGCATCACTTGGCGTATCTAGGCCAGGCATTCAGCGGCTACAAAGTCTCAAAGGCAGCAGCGGAAAGGGCTTCAAATGGTCTTTTTCTCTTTTTTCTGACCCTGGTGGGAGGTGGCAGGAGGATGTGTCCAAGAGGAAACAGGGGTCCCTTCAGGGAGGATGCACTCTCTCCAAAGAAAAACACTGGGTCACAAGGTCCCTCCGGCCTGCCCTGCGGGGAAATGCCCCTCCCCAAGGTGAGCAGAGCTGTGCCCCAGAGCCACCTGCAGGGAGCTTATTTACCTGGAATTTCCTATTCTCTGACTCTTGGGTTTAATTAATCTCCTCTCTCTCTCTCTCTCTCTCTCTCTCTCTCTCAATACACTGTGTTTTCAAAGTCTCTCTCTCTCTCAATACACCGTGTTTTCAAAGTCTTTCTCTCTCTCTCTCTCTCTCTCTGTCTGTCTTTTAATACACTGTGTTTTAAAAGTCTCTCTCTCTCTCCCTCTCAATACACTGTGTTGTTAAAGTCCCAGGGGTGGCTTCAGAACTGACTTGCATCCCCAGTCTAGAGACACATTTATATTCACAAATAGCAGGAGTGTGGTGACAGAGTTGAAGGTATTACTTATTAAAATAACATTATATGAAAATCCATGATTCAGTCCAAATTTTTCTTTTTTTAAATGGGGTATTTGTCTCTCTTCATGTTGCTATTTCAGGGAAAAGAACTGCCAAATGGAGTTTTTCCATATTTGACTTGAAAGGGGGCGGGGAGAGGTAGAAGTGGATCCTTGTTATAACATTGGTGCCAACAGTTGGCCTGGAATAAGTGTTCACAGCCAGATTTTCAAATTCCAGGAACCAGGAGCCCAAAATGAAAAGACTCGTACAAATCTCTCTGAGGCCTCTGGCCAAGAAGAGCGGGAACCTTTGATCTTGTCTGGAGCCGAAGGGCCCTGAGGATGGGGTGCAGACAGACAAGGGTGCCGGTGGAGAACCAGCTGGGGGCACTTATTGGCAGCGTGTCTGCGATGAAGCCTCTCCACCACTGGGTTGGCCAGCCGCGCCAGCCGTGGGCCAGGCAGGCTGGATGTCAGAACAGTGGCCTGTTTATTCTACCATATTGCACTCAGGGAGGGACCGGCCAACTGGTCTCTTTGCCCAAAGAGGCCCAACCTGACCACAGCCGCCCTCCCCCAGGGGGCCTTGGCTGCTCCCTTAAGAACCTCCCTTCCTTGTCCTCTGCATAGAACTGGTCCTGGATGCCTTTATTTTTCTAAGCCCTCTGTAAACAAACAGGATGTTCGGAAAAGCTCAAGATAGCCAGGGGTCTGCTGTGCTGGCCATTGGTTCTCCCTTGGAAGGCAGGTCTGGACGACATCCATGGTCCTGGTACTCCAGGCTCTGGATATTGCCCAGAGCAGCTCTCTCTCTCTCTCTCTCTCTCTCTCTCTCTCTCTCCCCTCTCCTCTCCTCTCCTCTCCTCTCCTCTCCTCTCCTCTCCTCTCCTCTCCTCTCCTCTCCTCTCCTCTCCTCTCCTCTCCTCCAGGGAGTTCACAGTGGTAGAGGTAAATGGAAGAGATGCCGTCTTCAGTGTTTAAGGGGGTTTCCTACCAGGGTCTTAAGAAATCTTCCCTGCTCCCAGAGGCTTTAGAGGAGAAAGGTGAGTCTCAGAGGTGGGGACCTTACTCTTCACAGAGCACTTCTCAAGTTGCTAGAGGTTGGGGTAGGCCCCAAAGAAGATTCCTCTATGGATAACAGCCAGCTGTGATTACAGGGCCGTTGGGCGAAGGGTTCAGGAGGAAAGACGCTCTATTGCTCCCTTCTGACAGAACAGAAAGATGCACAAGAGCAGGTTATCTCACTGATCAACAGCAACCAGTGCCTGCTCCCCTGGAGCTGAGTTAATCCCAGATGCAAAGGTCCCAGCATCTGAGGACAGAGAAGAAAACCACAGGCACAGAGAGAAATCAGAGCCCTCCTGCAGGGAGGGGATAAGAGCCCTGGCAGCCTCTTCTCCTGGCTCTTGTACAGCCACCTCCCGGCCAATCCCCAGGCTCAGCTATCAACACTTTCACACTGAGCCATTGGGAGAGTTCCCTGAGGGCTGGCCAGCACTGGAGGCAGGAATAGGCCGTGCTCACCCCACCACTTCCATCACCCCACAAGATCTGCTGCCCTGCTGACGGTGTCCTAGGGCATGCTGGTACCTCTGCTGGCACCGCTGGTGCCCACGCAGCCACATCCATCCCACAGCATCCACCCAAACCAGCTTTGCAGTGCCTCCTCCCCCCTCAGTCCAGCTCCCCTGTGCCCTAAGTCATGCTGGGCAACTCAGGAGTGCCCTGTTCCAGCCCAGGGAGCAAGGCGAGGCCTGGCAGGTGGCAGTCCCCAGAACAGCAGCCCTGCCCAGGGTCCTGCAGCCAGCTCTGACTGGGGAAGAGAAGCCTTCCTCTAGGGTCAGGACCCAAGGCTGCAAGAGCAAAGTGTCTGTGCCCAGAGTTTCTGTCTCACAGACTTTGTGACACCCACCCCCCGCCCCCGCCCGCCCCCTGCACCCTCTACCAAACTCTAAGGAGAGATTCCAACAGCAGGGTGGGGGTTCCATGACAGGGCTGGGGTGGGACTTCTGGGACAAAGGGGTTCCCTGAGTTATGATGCTAGAGTGTATGCCACTCCTGGATTTCCCTTGTTGCCATTGATATTGTAACCCACGTTCCTAGGTTCTGCCCTTCCCCATGGGGAAGAGGACACTGGGAAAACACATGTTATTCCACTCCTTTTCGGTGAACTTCACCTTCAGTAAAACTCTCTAGCCCTGGGGAGAAGCTCATGAAGATTAAAAAGCACTGGGAACTAGTAGTTGAAGATCGGTACAATTATAAGAACCACTGTGTCCACAGACACTGTGTCCAGGCTGCTGTCCACGCAGCCATTGTTCTCACAACCAACCACAGCACATAGACATGCAGACACTAGGAGAAAAGACTGCGGAAAACTACTTTGTCAAAGTCATTTAAAAAAAGAAAAAGAAGAAAACATTTTTTTAAATGAAGGCAAAAATAAAGGCATTTTAGATCAATAAATGAACAAATAAAAAATAAATAAAAACATGTGGCAAATTTGCATCAACATAGATGGAACTGGAAGACATTATGCTAAGTGAAATCAGAAAGACCAATATTGTACGACCTCATTTATATGTGGAATCTGAAAATAGTCAAACTCACAGAGATAGTTAAAATGGTTGTTTCCAGTGGTTAGGGAGAGGGACATGGGAGGATGATGGTCAAAGGGTACAAAGTTCTAGGGATCTCCTATATAACATAGTGCCTATAGCTGAAAAATACTTATTGTATACTTAAATTTTTTCTAAGAGAGTAAATCTTTTTTAAAATTCTTTATTGTTGAAAGTTTCACATAGGTCTCCTTTTCCTACAGTGACTTTTCCCACCCACTCCCACCCCCTAGTACATGCTCCCACCCCCGCTGTGTCCATTGGTTGATCTCTTACCCACCCCCACCCCACCCCCCATTATTCTCTGCCTTCCCTCTGAGGTTTGATAGTCTGTTCAATGCTTCTAGGTCTCTGGGTCTATTTTTGATCATCAGTTTATGTTGTTTATTATATTCCACAAATGAGTGAGATCATGTGATATTTATCTTTCCCCGACTGGCTTATTTTGCTTAGCATAATGCTCTCCGGGTCCATCCATGCTGTTGCAAATGGTAAGAGTTCCTTCTTTTTTTACAGCATTGTAGTATTCCATTGTGTAGATGTACCACTGTTTTTTAATCCACTCAACCGCTGATGGGCACTTAAGCTGTTTCCAAATCTTAGCTATTGTAAATTGTGCTGCTATGAACATATGGGTGCATATACTCTTTCTGATTGGTGTTTCCGATTTCTTGGGATATATTCCTAGAAGTGGTATTACTGGGTCAAATGGGAGTTCCATTTTTAATTTTTTGAGGAAACTCCATACTGTTCTCCACAGTGGCTGCACTGGTCTGCACTCCCACCAGCAGTGTATGAGGGTTCCTTTTTCTCCACATCCTCACTTGTCGTTTGTTGATTTGTTGATGATAACCATTCTGACAGGTGTGAGATGGTAACTCATTGTCGTTTTGATTTGCATCTCTTGGATGATTAGTGACTTTGAGCATGTTTTCATATGTCTCTTGGCCTTCTGTATGTCCACTTTCAAAAAGTGTCTATTTAAGTAGGACCTTTGCTCATTTTTTGATTGGATTGTTTATCTTCCTTTTATTAAGTTGTATGAGTTCCCTGTAAATTTGGGGGATTAAACCCTTATTGGAGATAACATTGGCAAATATGTTCTCCCATGCAGTGGGCTCTCTTGTTGCTTTGTTGATGGTTTCTTTTGCTGTGCAGAAGCTTTTTATTTTGATGTAGTCCCATTTGTTTATTTTCTCCTTAGTTTCCATTGTCCTAGGAGATGTATCAGTAAAGATATTGCTATCACATATGTCTGAGATTTTGCTGCCTATGGATTCTTCTAAGATTTTTATAGTTTCCCCAACTTACGTTTAAGTCTTTTATCCATTTTGAGTTTATTTTTGTGTATGGTGTAGGTTGGTGATCTAGTTTCTTTTTTCTGCATGTATCTGCCCAATTTTCCCAACACCACTTATTGAAGAGACTGTCTTGACTCCATTGTATGCGCTTGCCTCCTGTGTCAAATATTAATTGAACATAATAACTTGGGTCAACTTCTGGGTTCTCTGTTCTGTTTCATTGATCTCTATGTCTGTTCTTGTGCCAGTACCAGGCAGTTTTGAGAACAGTGGCTTTGTAGTATAGCTTGATATCTGGTATTGTAATCCTTCCAGAAAGAGAGTAAATCTTATGATAAGTGTGCTTATCACACCCACACACTAACAACAACAACAACAATAATAATAATAATAATAAAGATGGCAAGAAGAAACCTTGGAAGTTGGTGAACATGTCTATGGCCTTGATGGTAGGAGTGGTTTCATGGGTGTATTCTGACCCCCAAACTCATTGAGTTGTATACATTAAATATGTACAGGTTTTTACATGTCAACCATACCTCAATAAAGTTGTTTAAAAAAACACACACACAAGGCATTTTTTAAAAAATAGAAAAAGGACAACATTTTTATAAAGGAAATCTGAAAGGAAA
Source organism: Myotis yumanensis (assembly GCF_028538775.1). Lineage (NCBI taxonomy): Eukaryota > Metazoa > Chordata > Mammalia > Chiroptera > Vespertilionidae > Myotis > Myotis yumanensis. Next base: position 123,999,699 of record NW_027223754.1, on the reverse strand, counting down.
CTTGCTTGATTGATTGTTTAATGGAGAACCCAGAGCAGTAAGTTGAGGGAGACTGTCCAGTAGGTTTCAGCAATGTTAACGTAGCATTCCCAGTAGTTTCCCAACAGATAGTATCTTTGGGATTCAGGAAGAAAAAATGAGAACATTCAGGAATTTTCAGGAATTCCCCAAATCTTAAGTTATTCTTTTAAGTATTTCTAAAATTGATTATATTCTTTACTCATTATTATGGATATCTAAAATTTTGTTTAATAAATAAATATAAATTTTATTAATATTTACAAAAGCCATAGTTTGAATACAAAAATATTCAAACACTAGAAAACACCAGCAAACATTACTATGTAATATTCAAACACTGTAGCATTCAGATATCCTGGAAAGAGTTTAACTAGGTTAACAGCACTAGTGAGAATATGTTGAAATTGCCAATTTTAGGACATATTTGCTTCCAAAACTTGTGGGTTTTTTTTAAAGAACACCATTTATACAATTTGTATTAAGTACACTATGCATAAAATATGCATTAATATGTATCTTTTATTTACAACAATTACTCACCATGAGAGGCAGGTAGGCCAGAAACACACTTATAATGGTAATTGCTATATGCACAGTCAACTGATTAGATCTTGACTGCTCTTGTCTGCCTGTGCCTGTCCTGATTTTCAAAACTATCACCCTTCCCTTGGACTCTGTGTGTCAGTGTTTCCTGTTCTCACGTTCCATTGGGATTCAATAGATTCCTTCAAACCAGTAATATCTCGGTGTTATTCGCAAAGCTTTAATTCTTGCAGGAGACTTATAGAGCTCTTTTCTGTTTTTCTCATTTTTCAACAAATTTTTCTTAGAATTTGAATTTCGAAAAACAGAAATTTCCTGAGCAATGCTGGGAAGGAACCCTCAGATGGAAATGCTCAACGGGCTGCAGTGGGGAAGAACCATCAGCAGGCTCTCTGGAAGGGAAAGCAGGGAGTTTGATGAAAGCTGGGACCAAGGCGGTAGCCGGTCCCAGGATGACAGGCCTGGGAAAACAGAGAGCAGAAGTCCATCTTCAACTTAGCCTCGGCTAGAAAATGTATTGTAAGCAGACGCCACCAGGCTCACTTAGTAGTCAATGAAGCACCTTTAAGGGATGGAAGATCCACAAAGTGCTTGGAAAAGGCAAGTCCTGACCTAGCAGTATGCCTTGCTAGAGAGAGAAGGAAGTTAAAACTGAATCTATTTCTTATCTTGTTGTGACCTATCTGCCTAGATGTTCTTGTTAAGGTAGTCAAACAGCTTTCTGATATTATTGAGAAATTTGGGTTTTATCATTCCAAGGACAGTAGACTTGAAATCCTGAGACAAGTTTAGTCCTTGAAACTACTATTTTGTCTTCGTAGTTAATAAATGCCTTATGGGGAATTACTCTGATACTGTGTATGTATCCTGTTTCTCAACACCCACTACTTTTAACATCCATTGGTGTTTCTCGTCTGATATAACTTCAGTTATGTGGGTTGTCAAATAATTTTCCAAATCCATAATTCTTCCTACAATTTTTAGTTGGCATTCTGCCATAAAGAAGAACTTTCTTTTTTCCTTGTTTATCCATTCATTTATCCATGCATTCATTTGCACAAACTCTTGGATTCTTATTTTATTGTATGGCTTGTAATCTATATATATAAAAGCCTAAGCGACCATTTGACTGGTGGCTATGACATGCACTGACCACCAGGGGGCAGATGCTCAATGCACAGGCGTGGAAACATGGAACAGACTGATGAATCTTAGAGGGAAGGGGGAAAGGGGAAGGGCGGGAAGAGATTAACCAAAGATCTTATATGCATACTAGAGGCCCAGTGCACAGATTCGTGCACTGGTGGGGCCCTCAGCTTGGCCTGTGGTAAGAGGCAGCAGGAGAATGAAGGTGGAGGAGAGCTACAGTGGGGTGGCCAAGTACGGGGTCCAGGACCCTGCCCCTATCCCCAGCAAGGCCCCCAGCAGTGCCAGCCACTACGAGCTGCTGTGAGAGAAGTATTGGTCTGACTAGGCCACTAGCCTGTCCACTGCAGATAGCATAATAGGGTCACAAGATAGGCCCGTGGTTTCCATCTAGCCAACCCTGTTTTGTGCCTTGCCAAGTCTGCAGAAACTGGCAAGTCTTTGCACGAGAAGGGAATATGCCCAATATTATCATTGCTGGCCCCCCAGAAACTGGCAAAACTACAAGCATCCTGTGTTTGGCACGAGCCCTTCTGGGCCCAGCTCTCAAGGATGCTGTTTTGAAACTCAATGCCTCAAATGACAGGGGCATTGATGTTGTGAGAAACAAATCAAAATGTTTGCCAAACAGAAAGTCACCCTTCCCAAAGGACAACATAAGATCGTCATCCTAGATGAAGCAGACAGCATGACTGATAGAGCCCAGCAAGCCTTGAGGAAAACCATGGAAATCTACTCCAAAACAATTCGCTTTGCTCTTGCTTATAATGCTTCAGCTAAAATCATAGAGCCCATTCAGTCCAGGGGCGCTGTCCTCCGCTACACAAAGCTGACTGATGGCCAGGTCCTTACCAGGTTAATTAACATGATTGAGAAGGAGAATGTGCAGTACACTGGTCTTGAAGCCATTATCTTCACCGCCCAGGGAGACATGCGGCAGGTGTTGAACAACTTGCAGTCTACTTTCTCAGGATTTGGCTTCATTAACAGTGAGAATGTGTTCATGGTGAAGGAGATGATCCAGCACTGTGTGAATGCCAATACTGACGAAGCCTACAGATTCTCGCTCACCTGTGGCATCTTGGCTATTCACCAGAAGACATCATTGGCAACATTTTTCGAGTTTGTAAAACCTTCCAAATGTCAGAATACTTGAAACTGGAGTTTATTAAGGAAATTAGATACACTCATATGAAGATAGCCGAAGGTGTGAACTCTCTTCTGCAGATGGAAGGGCTCCTGGCCAGGCTGTGTCAGAAGACAATGGCCCTGGTGGCCAGTTAGAGCAGAGAACTCATTGATTGGGTTACAAGAGTCCCTGAGAGACAGGACTCACAGCCTTCTGCTTTGGAAGAAAATGCTGCCCAGACTGGCAGTGGGACTCGCCTTTTGGTAACATGCCGTGGCCTTCCCAGTGCTTCCACACATCTCGAGAAGAATCAGCTGCGATAAGGAGAGGGGCAAATCCCAACTGTACCCCAGGGCTTCTGTGGGGACTTGAGGGGACCAAGCACAGCTGCTTTGTGCCTTTAGTTTTGGACAGAGGGCATGAAAAGAGGAAGCAAACCTGCCACTACAGGGCCAAGAGGAGCATGGGGTAACAGTGGGTGTGGTTCCTTCCGGATGCTTGTCGGTGTGGCTTCGCCACTTGGCCATCAGGGGCCAACCAGGGACCCACCAACAGACCCAGAGGCAATGTGGGATGGGGAGAGAAAGGGACCTGTGAGACACCCCAGGGACTATCCCTATCTGAGCAGAGGAAGGGCACTGGCAGGACCACGATTCCAGGGATTCTACTCATGGGGCAAACACAGAATTACTTCTCTGTTGGGGTTGTAAGATGCCTTGTGTGTCAACCTGTCATATTTCTGCGTCTATAAGGTTGCTTTAACTTATAGTAGAGCCCCAACAGTCCCAAAAATCAGAGAGAGAGAAGAACCAGTGAAAAATGAACTTGGTTACCAAGGGAACAGTCTCCTGACTGGACTAAAGATAGTCACTGAGATGACCTTCACAGTGTTCTGGTCAACGAAGGCTGGTCACAGACAGTGAGCAGAAAAGCAGCATTTCATGCAGAACTTTGGACAAGTATATAGGTGGTTTCAGGGGCAAAGAAGCCCATGGACACATTCCTTGCCTTAACTTCAGAGCAGCTGCAGGAAGCCGAGATCTGGCACAGTGGGCACCCGAGCCGCTTTCTGTTGTCCTAGCTGTGGGTGCGAGAGAATCACAGATTCCCTCAGCCAACAAGGAACACCAAAGTTAGACTAAGCAGCACAGCTTATAGAAGCAGTTCAGCAGGAAGAGATATTTAATGTATATGTAGAGTCAAGATTCTAGACAGACATTTTTAAATCTTTTTATTTTTAAACAATTTCAGACTTACAGGAAAGTTGCAAACATAGTACAGAGAATATTTGTATATCCCTTACCTTTCATCCAGATTCACTTTGCCACATTTGTTTTATTATTTTCTGCTCCAACTATTTGTTTGTCGCCCACCTGTCTATTCACTGCTATTTATCTATCTATCTGTCTATCTATCTATCTATCTATCTATCCATACATATAAAATCTCATAGATAATTCCCCCCAATCCATCTTCCAGTGAGTATTTCATAAAATCAAGGACATTTGCATATAGCTGGGGTACAATGATCAAAATCAGGAAGATAACATTGATACAGGACTATTAGCTAATCACCAAGTTTTACTTAAATTCCACCAGTTATCCCCTGCTATCCTTTACAACCAAAGGAAAAATAATTTGCCCTCAGTCCCAGGTTCTGCTACAGAATCACACATTACATTTAGTTGTTATGTCCCTCTAGTCCCCTTTATTCCAGGGCAGTTCCTCAATCTTTCTTTGTATTTTGACTTTGAAATTTTTGAAGCATATAGACCATTTATTTTTAAGAATGTCCCTCAATTTGGATTTAATTGATGTTGCCTCAAGATTATAGATTCAAGTTCTGTACTTTGGTCAGGAATACTATAGAAATGATGTATTCTTCTGGGTGAATCATTTTGAGAGGCACGTGATATCCATTTTTTCAGTAACTAGTGATGTGAACATTGATCAATTAGTTAGGATGGTGTCTGCCCGGTTTCTCCACATTGAAATTACTATTTTTTCTTTGTAGTTAATAAATGCCTTATGGGGAATTACTCTGATGCTATGTATGTATCTTGTTTCTCAACACCCACTACTTTTAACATCCATTGGTGTTTCTCGCCTGAAATAACTTCAGTTATGTGGGTTGTCAAATAATTTTCCAAATCCATAATTATTCCTACAATTTTTAGTTGGCATTCTGCCATAAAGAAGAACTTTCTTTTTTCCTTGTTTATCCATTCATTCATCCATGCATTCATTTGTATGAACTCGTGGATTCTTATTTTATTGTATGGCTTGTAATATCTACACTAATAAAAGAGAAACATGGCAATTGGCGTACGACCGCTACCCTTCCCATTGGCTAATCAGTGTATCCTTATGCAAATTAACTGTCAGACAAGATGGCGGCCGGCAGCCAGGCACTGAAGGGAGCAGGGAGGCTTGCTTGCTGCAGTGACTGCAGACTCCAACGTTCCCCGCCTCTCAACTGCAACTCTAAGCAACTATTACTATGTTGCAAATAAGAAGCTAAACAAAACCGGCTGTCAGTCAGCTCCGGACCGCAACATTGTATCGATGTTTTCAGCAGCGAGGCCTCAGAGCTAAAGCTGGCCCAGAATAAAAAAAAAAGAAAAGAAAACAAGGAGCGGTTGGGAGCTTTTAGTCAACTGCCAGCGGGAAAACAGCCCTCAGCCCCTCAGCCAGCCTGGCCAGGCACCCCAGTGGGGACCCCCACCCTGATCCAAGACACCCTTCATGGCAAACCAGCCGGCCCCTACCCGTGCACCAGGCCTCTATCCTATATAGTAAAAGGGTAATATGCCTCCCGGCACCGGGATCAGCGGAGCAGCGAGGCTCCCGGCCCTGGGATCAGCATGACAGGGGGCAGCGCCCAAACCCCCTGATCAGCCCTGCTCTGTGCCTGATATGGGGGAGCTCCCCAATCCCCCGATTGCCCTGCAGCTCTGTGTGTGACAGGGTGCGGCGCCCCAACCCTCCACCCCCACGGGCCCTGCTCTATGTGTGACAGGGTAGAGCCATAACCTCTCCATCGGCCCTGCCCTGAGTGTGACAGTGGTGGCGCCCCAACCCCCTGATCGGCCCTGTTCTGTGGGTAATAGAGGGTGGCACCCCAATCCCCCTCCACGGGCCTTGCTCTGTGTGTGACAGGGTAGAGCCATAACCTCCCCATTGGCCCTGCCCTGAGTGTGACAAGGTGCAGCGCCCCAACCCCCCAATCGGCCCTACTCTGTGAGTGACAGCGGGGAGCTCCTCAACCCCCTGATGGGCCCTGCTCTGTGCGTGACCGGGTATGGAGCCCCAACACCCCTGATGGGCCCTGCTCTGTGCGTGACAGGGGGCGGTGCCCCAGCTCCCCTATCGGCCCTACTCTGTGAGTGACAGGGTGCAGCGTCCCAACCCCTTGATCCGCCCTGCTCTGTGTGTGACAGAGGGCGGTGTCCCAACCCCGCTGATGGACCCTGCTCTGTTAGTGACAGGGGGCGGCACCCCAACCCCCTGATTGGCCCTGCTCTGTGAGTGACAGGGGGCAGCGCCCCAACCCCCTGATCGGCCCTGCTCTGTGCGTGACAGGGGGTGCCGCCGCAACCTCCCCATTGACCCTGCCTTGAGTGTAACAGGAGGCGGTGCCCCAACCCCCCAATCAGTCTATCCTGAGCGTGACTGAGGGTGGCATTGCAACCTCCTGATCCGCCTGCTCTGTGCATGATGGGGCGGCGCCCCAGCTCCCCAATCGGCCCGCTCTGAGCCTGACCAGGGGCTGCACCTAGGGATTGGGCCTGCCCTCTGCCACCCAGGAGCAGGCCTAAGCCAGCAGGTCGTTATCTCCAGAGGGGTCCCAGACTGTGAGAGGGCACAGGCCGGGCTGGGGGACGCCCCCCCCCCAGTGCACAAATTTTTGTGCACCAGGCCTCTAGTCTATATATAAAAGCCTAGGTGACTGTTTGCCCGGTAGCTATGACATGCACTGACCACCAGGGGGCAGATGCTCAATGCACAGACATGGAAACATGGAACAGACTGATGAATCTTAGAGGGAAGGGGGAAAGGGGAAGGGCGGGAAGAGATTAACCAAAGATCTCATATGCATACTAGAGATCCAGTGCACAGATTCGTGCACCGGTGGGGTCCCTCAGCCTGGCCTGTGGGAATTGGGCTAAATCCATGCACTAGGCCTCTGACATCACCCGAGGGGTACCGGATTGCGAGAGGGTGCATGCCAGGCCAAGGGACCCCAACGGTGCACGAATCCATGCACCAGGCCTCTAGTATATTGAATAAAAATAATTTATTTTAATTCTTTTAAATATCGAAGATCTGGCCAGTGGGAACCCCTTGAGCCTAGCTTCTGTAAATTGTGACATGTCCCCATCAAAACATCCCAGCCCCACAAGCCTAAAATCAGTGATATCTCCAAGGAGCCCTAATTCCTCTTACTGGAAAATATTTCAGAATCAAGAATTGGAAGCTGAATGCTGAATATGGTTAGAGTGAGTGTGTATTCACTTAAACTAGAGGAATATAGTTAGGTTCACTTGTGTTTGTTTGCATCCCATTGTGTTTCCCTCTTTCCCTACTGGTTTTATGTATTTATGTTTGAGCATACAAAATATAACATGGTTTAAAAGCCTGGACTATAAAAAAATGTATATTTTGAGAAGTATCACTCCTCTCACAGCCATTATACCCTATCCCCCTCCCCAGTTCCTTCCACACTATTTCCAACCACCACCCATCAGTGAGCAATGTCATTTCTGATTTATCTTTATGTTTCATTTTGCATAAACTGGCACATGTATATTTTTCCTTATTTATTACCTAAAAGATACATAGTATAGATGCCATTTTCCTTTTTCACACTGGAAATTGCTCCATATTAGTTTGAAGAAATGTGCCTACTTCTTTTTATAGCTGCATAGTATTCCACTGTGGTGATGTATTCAACCACTTTCTGATGTTGGAGCATACACTTTGTTTCTAACACTTATCAACACTCAAATAATTACTTTGTACATAACTGTTTTCTTCTTTTTGGAAGTGTAAATTCCTTGAAGTAGAATTATTGGCACAAATTTAAAATGTACATATAATCTTTTTAAATATTGCCAAATATCTCTCCAAAAGGATTGATCCAGCTTGTACCCCTATATCACCCCTACATCACAATGTGAGGCTCCCTGTTTCTCATAATCTTGCCAACAGAATGTGCTGTCATACTTTTTAATTTTCACCAGTTTAAGTGAAAAATTATCTCAGTACAGTTTTAATTTGCATTTCTCTAACTATGAGTGATGTTAAACATCTTTTCATATGTTTAAGATACTGTGTCTTTTGTATATTTTTCTATTGGATACATGCTTTTTGAAAAACTTTGCTAGGAATTGCATTTTTTTTTCAATTTGCTAGGGAGAAGCTAGAAGTTATACATTTGCTTAACATTTTTCCTGTTCTGTAATTTTTCATGATAAAATCTTATCTGTAGCATTGTTTTCATTTTTGACACCGTGTTCACTGTGAAAATGTTGTCAAGCTGTACAATTATGACTTGTACACTTCTAAAAGCTTATTTTTTAAAATTATAGCTGATTTAATTCTGTACTCAATTAACAGTGTCTTGCTTACCCGTTGTCTAAAGGGAAATTTATGATTCCCACATAGATCTGATGTGAGACAAGGGGGCAAAGTGACCCCTGAAGAAGGGACTCTGTAAGTTCATACTTGAAAGCTGAGCCCACAACACACACACACACACACACACACATACACACACACACACACGGTCATTCTACCTTCCCTCCCCCATGGAGCCCACTCCCATCCTCTAACCTAGCCCAAACTGGCTGCCCTGGACATGTCTTCCCACCTCGCCAGCTGGGGGAAAGGACTCACCCAGTGATGTCAGTAAGGAGTCCTGGTTTCAAGTTTGTTCTACAGTCCTTCCTTTGTGTCCCAGTAAGTGATGCCTCTCCATCTCAAACCTCATTTTCTCTAATTTTCAGGATTGTGGAAGGAAATGGGTAATCAAATCTATTAAATAGTGTGAGCTACTTGGAGAAAGATCCAGATACTTGGATGTCTCCACCATTCTCTCTGCACTGTGCAGAGCTGATGAGCTGCGCTCAGCCTCTGGAATCTAGTTGGTACTGGAGAGACTGGGCAATCAAATAAAACTGCTGTGAATGGATAAACGCAGGAATTTCTAAGATTCCTTGTCTATTTGTTGTATCTTTCAGGACAGACCAGAACAGAGAATAGAGCAGTGACATGGCTTCAGAGAGTGGGTGGCCCCGGAGTAGGTGTCACGCTGCCACGGTGATGACTGGGCCTCTGCAGTGTGGCAGCCCCAAGGCGGCGGAGCTCCGAGCAGATGAGGAGAAGGTGAGGGGCAGATGACAACCGTAGTCGTCAGGAATGAAGACCAGCCAGCGCTGGTGGAAGTCAAAGATAATCTTCCACCCTCCTGGCTCTCTCCCCCACATGCCAGCCAGATGAAGGTGGTTATTTCAAGGAGTTTCCAAGAATGGCGTTTGATATATATAATTCCAAGGGAAGCTGGGGCGAGACGTTGTAGTTTCCTTACTCTCCCCGGCCAGGACTCCAGGACACATCCACAGCCCTCCCCTACCACATCCTGTGTGTCACAGGTGGAAGTCACAGTAAACACACACACACATTTTCTTTCTCTCACCCGCAGGCACTCTGAACAGAATTGGGAGTAGAAGCCATTCAGTGGCAAGAATTGGTGTCTCAAATCTAGGCTCTCCGAGGATTGCTGGATGCTAGTTGGACCCCCAGGTTCCGATGGTGTGCTGGATTGTCCACACCTGTGTGGTGCAGGGCCGCAGCACAGGCATATAGTAACTGGAAGCCTTCTTTATCTCCAGACATCGTTTGGTGGCCCTGTTTATGAGGGCTTGTCCCTGGATGGGAAGAGAGACAATCAAGGTATTAAAATGCCCTAGCCATGCCTCACCTCCCTGCGCCTACTCTCTCTGCTCTGCTCACAAAAAAAGCTGGAGGGTCCCTCGATTCTCTGCAAGCCATCCAGAGGACAAAGGAAGCAAAGTGTAGCTTCGGGTCACCCAGTGCTTTCTCTCCAAACCCCGTGGTAACCTAACCATAGGTCTGGGGTAAGCACTGCAGTGCTGAGTTCTGATGTTATCTTCTGCCTCTCCCAAGTTTGAGCATCAGGTCAGTGTGCCTGACAAGACATGATGCCCCTTGGAGAGCCATGACTGACCTTCCTTTTCACACCTGCAGCTCTGAGCCTGTAACACCCATTAGGATTCTTCCTCCTTCTTCCGTGAGGCTCTGTGGTAGGACTGGAGTGGGAGCTACATTCAGGAATCTCAGCCTATTTTCTCCATCACTCTGAGGGCAGTTCCAACTTCTCCCATGTGGGGGCTTCATGAGGGTTTACTACTGGGAATGTTGCAGGCTTTAGAGCTAAAACATCTGTGTCAAATCCCTGCTCAAACATCTACAGAGAGGCCTTTGGCAAATTACCTAACCTGCCTTAGTCTCAATTTCCTCATCTATAGAATGGATTGAGAAGTAATATTAGGGTTACAGTTAGGCTTAATGTTTATTGAGCATCTTGAGGCAGAGACCACATTCTCAAGGCCACATCCCTGCTCCCTCCCTAGCCATCAGCTCCATACCCCTCTTCTCTTCCAATCACAAACTGCCCCCAACAACCCTGTTCCCAAATGTCACCTGCCCTGGACACACTGGACTCCTTCCACCCCCACCTCCCACGATGCATCCATCCAGCATCACCATTCAAGGTGGCTCTCAAGTTCTTGAACTCTTCCAACTCCCACTGCTCCTTTCTCTTGGCCTCCACTTTCAGACAACACAGGGCCACCATTGGAGTGGAGTGGACCTAGCCCACAAATGTGCCTACAGCAGTCTGGCCTCAGCACTTGGCTTACTCCTTAGGGTTACTCCTCCAGGTCTCCTTAGCATGCTTTGTCCCTTTCACTCAATGCCTTTAGTTTTCACTTTGTCAGAAGACCCCGCTTCCAGTCAGTCGACCCCTCACCCAGATGACATGGGTGGTCTCAGAGGAGCTGCCCTGCGCCTGTCTCTACTGCCAGCAGCCCCTGTGCTCTGAGCCCAGCCTCACTTGACATATATAGAGAAAAACACTCTTCCTGTCTAACATCCTTCCTTTATTTCTCTCTCTTAGCGGCTTCCTTTTCTACTGACTTTAAATAAATCCAAATGTCCCAATATAAAGGCGGGGGGGAACACCCTTAACTCAACCTTTTCAAACCAACATTCAGTGCTTTTCTCCCTTTCAGAAACAAACTTCCTAAGCAAAGAGGCAATAACAAATAGTGGATAAGATTCTGTCTTTGAACCCACAGCATTTACTATGCTATGCGACCTTGGGAATATTATGTGACTTCTCTGTGCTTTAGTTACAACATAGCTAAAGTAGAGCTAACAATAATACTTCTCTTATAAAATTTATGTAAAACTTATGTAAAGATCATGTTTAATCCAGTGCCTGGTACAGAATACATACTCAATAAATCTTGGCTATTATAATTTACTAGTGGTCCAGTGCACGAAATTCATGCACAGGGGTGGGGGGGGGTGTCCCTCAGTCCGGCCTGCACCCTCTTCAATCTGGGACCCCTCGGGGGATGTTCAACTGCTGGTTTAGGCCAGATCCCACAGGGCCTAAACTGGCAGTTTGACATCTCGCTCACAATCCGGGACCATTGGCTCCTAACTGCTCACCTGCCTGCCTGCCTGATCGCCCCTAACCACTCTGCCTGCTGGCCTGATCAACCCCAACTGCCCCCCCCTTCTGGCCTGATAACCCCTAACTGCCCACCCCTGCCAGACTGGTTGTCCCCAACTGCCCCCCCATCAGCCAAATCACCCCCAACTTCCCCCCACCAGCCTGCTTGCCCCCAACTGCCCCCCCTTCTGGCCTGATCACCCTTAACTGCCCACCCCTGCCAGACTGATTGTCCCCAACTGCCCCCCCTACCGGCCCCTAACCCTCTCTGCCTCTGCCCCACCACCATGGCTTTGTCTGGAGGACATCTGGAAGGTCTCCTGGTCTAATTAGCATATTACCCTTTAATTAGTATAGATTGTGATCTTTCTGAGAGAGTCAATGATCTTTTTTCTATTTTCGAGTCATTTACAAGTGAGATGTGTTTTGGTAGTATTCCTTATATCCTCTCCAGATTCTGGTTTCTTTTGCATTGTATTCATCTGGATCTAATACATTTTTGCTTTGGTTTTTATTTGGGGGTGTTGCCTGCCAGTTTTAAAGAGATTTTTGTTTTTGTTTCTTTTTCCCTTTTACAAAAGGAATATGTGCTTTTTTTTTAACTTGGAAAATATATTTTTAAAATTAGAAGCACTCATAATGGGACAGCATTGCATATAAAGTTTTTATATCCTGTTCTTTAAATCTAACATTACATCATGTACTTTTTCCAATTTCACTAATTTTTTGAAAATATATTTCTTACGGATAGTTTGAATGGCTATATAATATTTAGTTCAAGGAATGAACAAAAATCTCCCATACTGTTAGACATTCAATTGTTCCTAATATTTTGCCATGATAAATAGTAAGATATTTTATATATGAATCTTGACCTACATTCTATATTATTCCTTATATTAAGACTAGAGGCCCAGTGCACAAAAATTTGTGCACTCGGAGGTTGGGAAGGGGGGGGGGCCCTCAGCCCGGCCTGTGCCCTCTCTCAGTCTGGGACCCCTCGGGAGATAACGACCTGCTGGCTTAGGCCTGCTCCCGGGTGGCAGAGGGCAGGCCCAATCCCTAGGTGCAGCCCCTGGTCGGGCTCAGAGCAGGGCGGATTGGAGGTTGCGATGCCACCCTCAGTCACGCTCAGGGTAGGGCTGATTGGGGGGTTGGGGCACTGCTCCCTGTCACACTCAAGGCAGGGTCAATGGGGAGGTTGTGGTGCCACCCCCTGTCACGCACAGAGCAGGGCCCATCAGGGGGCTTGGGGCTCCGTACCCTGTCACGCACAGAGCAGGGCCAATCAGGGGGTTAAGGAGCTCCCCCCTGTCATGCACAGAGCAGGGCCCGTGGGGGTGGGGGGGGGCTGCCCTCTATCACCCACAGAGCAGGGCCGATCATGGTGTTGGGGTGCAGCCACTGTCACACACAGAGCAGGGCCCGTGGGGGGGGGGGGTTGGGGCGCCGCACCCTGTCACACACAGAGCAGGGCTGATCAGGGGGTTGGGGCACCTTCCCTGTCACGAACAGAGCAGGGCGGATAGGGAGGTTGTGGCCCCGCCCCCATCACACACAGAGCCGCAGGGTGATCAGGGGGTTTGGGCGCTGCCCCTTGTCACGCTAATCCGGTGCCAGGAGGCCTCGCGGCTCCGCTGATCCCGGTGCTGGGAGGCATATTACCCTTTTACTATATAGGATAGAGGCCTGGGGTCTGGCTGGTTTGCCCTGAAGGGTGTCCTGGATCAGGGTGGGGGTCCCCACTGGGGTGCCTGGCCAGTCTGGGTGAGGGGCTGAGGGCTGCTTTCAGGCTGGTGGTTGTTGATTGAAGCTCCCAACCACTCCTTTTTTCTCTCTTTTTTTAATTTTATTCTGGGCCAGTTTTAGCTCTGGCTCTAGCTCGGAGGCTTTGTATCTGGTTTGTTTCGGTTCTATAATCGAAACAATGTATAACTTCAGCTCTGAGATCCTGGCCTATATTTGTTAGAATGTTTCAAACTGCCAGCTCAGAGGCCGGCAGCGCAGGCGGGGAAGTTGGAGTCCTCCTTCACTGCAGCAAGCAAGCCTCATGTTCGCTTCCAGCTGCCTGGCTGCCGGCCACCATCTTGGCTGACAGTTAATTTGCATAAGGATATGCTGATTAGCCAATGGGAAGGGTAGCGGTTGTACGCTAATTACCATGTTTCTCTTTTATTAGTGTAGATATTGTCTTAAAAGAAATCTATGCCTTTAAAAGGGGAATAATTAGTTTTGGTGTTCTGATCAGTGTTAGTGTTTTCCCTGTAGAGAGCTAAGTTGCTTTCTGGAACTATTCCCACAGGCAGCTTAGGAGGTCTCTTCTTGAACCCTGACTACAAGTGGTCTCCTCGCTACCTCTCCCAGAGATTCTCTTGTCACTCCAACTGGAAGACTTCCTAACAATGACCTTCACCCACATTCTTTCTAAATCAGATGTGTCTCTATTCTAACTCATCTCTTCACATTGGGACTCTTCACAGTCACTGGCTCTATTCTCTGTGGTCTTTGAAGGTCATAACTTCACCGGTTGACACCAAATGTTAATCATGAATTTGGAAGAAAACAAAGGGATTGTCTAGTCTTACCCATCTCCCTCAATTCTGGAATATATCTTTGGTAACTTTTTAGTAGAATGAAGGTAGAAGTTGTGTCTACAAAGTAAACAGAGCACAAAAGGGTCCCAACATTCAATCAAGTATTATGTTCATATCTGAAAGAATTGGGATAAGACAGATATGAAAGGCTCAGATAGAATGAATTGACTTAAAACTGACTCGAAATCAGGAAACACCATCATCTACATGGTTGCCTCCCTCTTTGGCTTTCGGAGTTCTTGGCATAGTGACATAAAAAGGGATCCATCCTGGACACCAGAGTGGTGGGCAGGCTCCCCCAGCTGCCCTGCAGCTCCAGGGCTCGCTCACCACAACCTGGATTCTATCAGCAACTTCAGCCACCTGAGAAAATAATCTTCCAAAATTCTCTTGAGAAGGCAGCCCCCAAATGTTTGGGATGTCATAATTGTTTCTTTAGCATATGTAATATCTTGATTCCCAGGAGATTTGGACTTAAGTATAAATGTTAAAGGAACCAAAGACATAGCATTTGTTGAAGATTCTGCATATATTACTGTTTTTAAGTACATGCTATACTTAAGAAACATTGTGTTACAGGTTAATATTATGCTACCAATTTAAAAAGTTGTAATTAAATAATTAAATTTATGATTATATGTTGCAATTTTACTGGATTGCAAACTTTTAAACACTTAAATGATCTTAAGCATTATTCAATTTAAAGTCAGAGAATTGACTGTCTTAAGAAAGAAAATTTAATGTATTAAATTTATAAATATAGTCTATAATGTGTAAGGGTATTTATTAAATTGTAAATCCTCTTTAAAGTTGCTAATAGAGTAGATCTTAAAAATTCTCATAAGAAAATATATTTTGTAACTGCTGATGAATGCTAACTAAACTTATTGTATGTGTAAACATTTTGTAATAATTTATATATATTGTGTTGTACACCTGAAATTAACATAATGTAATATATCAATTATATCTCAATAATAAAAAATAAATAAGTAAACACTACAAATAACTCTAAACTTGTAAATTTGAAGAAAAGGGCTAATTTCCAAAACCCATAAACAAACAAAACTCAATCATCTATAATAATAAAAGTGTAATATGCTAATTAGATTGGATGTCCTTTCGAAGCCAGGGCTGTGAGGAAAGCCCAGGTCCTGGGTGCCAGAGGGAAGCCGGTACCAGCAGCCAGGGGAAGGAAGACCTACTCTTGCACGAATTTCATGCATTGGGCCGCTAGTCATAAATAATTATAAAAACTCAAAATAAATCATCTAAATAACTCTGTACCATTAAAAAAATTTTCAATTCATTATTTAAAAGCTCCTGAAAAAAAGAATTCTCCCATGCCCATAAGATCTCACTAAAGAAGTATACTAAACATTTAAAGAAGGATTATATTGGCTAGAATTTCTAGTACTATGTTGTACACCAATTTAAGACAATCTCTTCCAGAGAATCTCTTCCAGAAAATGCCTCTTCCAGAAATTGGTCTCTTCTATAATTTTTGTCAAAAGGATAAATTTTATCAACAGGAAGAGGAAACACTTCCTAACTCACTCCATAGGCCAGTACTAAAACCAAAGACTAAAAAAAAGAAAAGCTGCAAAACATGATCTGTAGCCAACTTAGACACAAAAATCTTCAACAAAATACCAGCAATTCAAATCCAGCAAAGTATGAAAAAAAGTATACGCTGTGACTAAGTGTGATTTATCCCTGGCACACAAGCCTGGTTCAACTTTGAGAATTAATCAGTGTAATCCATTATATCAATAAGCTAAAGAAGAAAAGGCTTGATCATATCAACTGATATAGAAAAAGTATTTGACAAAATCTAATTCACATTCATGATAAAACAAACGCTTAAAAAGTTAGAAACACGGGGAAATTATTTCAACTGTAGATAACACTAGCATCTACAGCTAATGTTATGCTTAATGGTAAAATACTCAATACTTTTCCCCTATGTTTGAACACAAGGCTAGGCTATTCACTCTAATCACTCTTGTTTAACATAGTACTAGAAATTCTAGCTAAAATAATAAAACAAGAAAAACAAATAAAAGTCATTTAGATTAGACACTTCAAATGTGATTGTTCCGGGGAGGGGTAGGCGTGGGGTGGAAGGGGTCAATGGGATAAAAAAACAATAAAGGGGACATCTGTAATACTTTCAACAATGAAGATATATTTCTTAAAGTGATTGTTAAGCTTGATAGGTTCATAGATAAAATAAGATTTGTGAGCGGAACATAAAAGCTTAAAGAAAAACTAGAGGTTTTTAATTTATAACTTTAATAAATGGATCATTAATTTTTAATGAAAATAAACCTGGAATTGCATTTTCTACAAAAGATATTATTAAGGATGTCAAAAACTCACTTTAACTGCACTAGCTGCCAGATGCTCAGACATGCTTTGCTTGGTGACTACTATTGACAGAATGCTCACCACCTTTCCAGGCAGCCCATTCTTTTGTAGGACAGTTTAAGCCATGAGACCGTTAGAAATTCCTTCCCCGCCCATTATGTTAAGTCAAAGTCCTTGACCTCCAACAACTGGTCTTAGCTCTGCCCTCCTGTAGACACTGAACAAGTTTACTTCCTCTTTCTCATGAACACAGCATCATCTTTTCTCTAGATTCGCCACTCCTCTACCTCCAGGTCTGCCAATCTTTTATTTGTTCTGCAACCATTTCTTGAATGCCTGCAATGTCCCAGGTACTCTGTTAGATGCTAGAGAAAACAACACACAAAACCCAGGTCCTGCCCTCCAGCCTACAGTCTAGTGATTAAAAGAAGCAAGTGAGCAGGCAATTAAAGCAGACAATGAGACAACGTGTAGAAGAGGGGCCCTGATAGCACATAGAGAAATCAGAGGAACATTTTGCAATTGGCAGGGTAAAAAGGTGGGAGGAGAGAAAATAACACCCACAAAAGTGCCTCAGATAAGTGGAAGCATGGCCTTTCATAGAATTATATATATTTCCATACAGTTGGAGCTTAGAGCAGAAAGACAGGACTTAATCCCCTCCTCCTTTTCACTGATGTTGTCTAGTTAAGAGAGACTTCATCTAAGATCCAAAACCCCTTTGAAATTGTAAGCAAAATTGTGCCCTTATGTGCATATATATTAGTATGTTTCCCTGGAGTTAGTCCATTCCTATTCTGCAGCAGATTCCCAAAGAGATTATTTGCTTTAAGTTAGGAATTTCTGAGTTAGATTGTCCATGTCCTTTTATATGAGGCTCCTGATTCTCATAAAGTACCAACATACTCAGAATTATATCCATAGACAAAGCATTGCCCCCCTCCATCAAGACATCACAGTCCTGCCAGTGTGGCTTAATGCTGCCCTATTACATGATAAATTCACACAGACTCTGTCAACCAGGTCCCTCATGCCACTGTCATGTAAATTCTGACAGATTCCCTCCACCTTGTTCTTGCTCAATTGATGTTGAAGTTAAAGTCAGGACTTTTATATAGTCCCTGTCAAATTTCAGCCCAGTGCTCCAGACTCTCTGCTTAGTATTAACAATAAAACTGATCACAATGGCTAATCCTATATAATAAAGAGGTAATATTCAAATTGACCATCATGCCCTTGCACAAGATGGCTGCCCCCATGTGGTCAAAGATAGCCAGCAGGAGAGGGCAGTTGGGGGCAACCGGGCCAGCAGGGGAGCAGTTAGGCATTCATCAGGCTGGCAGGGGAGTGGTTAGGGCAGTGATGGCGAACCTTTTGAGCTCAGCATGTCAGCATTTTGAAAAACCCTCACTTAACTCTGGTGCCGGGTCACATATAGAAATTTTTTGATATTTGCAACCATAGTAAAACAAAGACTTATATTTTTGATATTTATTTTATATACTTAAATGCCATTTAACAAAGAAAAATCAACCAAAAAAAATGAGTTCGCGTGTCACCTCTGACACACGTGTCATAGGTTCGCCATCACTGGGTTAGGGGGTGATCAGGCTGGCAGGCAGGCGAGCAGTTGGGAGCCAGCAGTCCCAGATTGTGAGAGGGATGTACCTGATTGAAGAGGGTGCAGGTTTGGCTGAGGGACACTCCCCCCCCCCCCCCCCCCCCCCGCCCCGTGCACGAATTTCTAGTTTTAATAATAAAAACGTAATATGCTAATTAGACCAGACAGCCGAACGACCTTCAGATGAAGCTGTAGCAGCAGAGGCCAAGGCAGAGGTGGTTTAGGGGTGATCAGGCAGGCAGGCGAGCAGTTAGGAGCGGTCAGGCAGGCAGGCAGAGTGGTTAGGAGTGATCAGGCAGGCAGGCGAGCGGTTAGGAGCCAGCGGTCCTGGATTGCGAGAGGGATATCCGACTGCCAGTTTAGGCCTGATCCCGCAGGGATCCCTGACATCCGCTGAGGGGTCCCGGATTGTGAGAGGGTGCAGGCCGGGCTGAGGGATGCCCCCCCCTCCAGTGCACGAATTTCGTGCACCAGGCCTCTAGTATTTATTAAATACTTTCTATGTGCCAGGCACTATGCTAAAATGCTTTACACATGTTATCTCATTTAATCCTCCCAACCCATAAAGTCGATACTATTTCCATTTTATGGATGAGGAAACTGAGTCTCAGAGAGGGCAACAAAATTGCTAAATGTAACTGAACTGTGATTTGAACCCAAATGCTTAACTGTTAAACTATAACAGTTTCCAGATTTTTTTCCCTTCAACACCCACCTTAGTCAACAGACTCGGTGTTTCATACCCAGTTCCCTGTTTCCGATGTTTTCCCTACACACGGTCACAAACTGAGTCTTTCTAAAACACTATGAAATCAAATATGAATCTCTCAGATTATATTTGAATATATCTATCCTTTAAAAAGTACATGACTCACCGGCTTAAAATCCCAATATATGTACAGTCCATTTTGGGCTGCCTTGGAACATGGCTCCAAAGTAGGATTCTCCCCACTGCCAGGGTCTGTCAGGCAGCAGTCCTCGGCATTTGCCTCTGCAATCAGCGATCCCACATACAACTCCCCAGTTAGATGGTAGTAGACTTTCTAAAAGACAGCAAAGCGATCTGCTATAGACACAGTCTGTGGAGAGGCCCTTGACCCGGATAGTGGACATAAAGACTGCTTATGGGTCCCGTGGACACTCAGTCACCAGGGGGAGCACTGAATTTTCCTGAGTAACAAGCAGTACCCTCTGTTTCTTTCTCCCACTACCCCCAGTTGATTCTAGGGAGAAGACCAGGCATGAGGAGAGAGCACTAGCCTGCCTCCTTCCATGCAGGGAGCCCAACAGAATCATGGCTTGTGTGGATGAGGGAGCTTATCTTTGGGGAAAAAAAACTCAACTGAACTTCATTAGGTGTCATCGGAAGCCTTCACTATGAGCTTGTTGTTAGGAAACCTTTCAAATTTTCAATCTGACCCTCCCTTGCTCAGTGAGTTCGAACAAGTAAGTTGTTTTGTGTCACAGCTTTTTTTTTTTTCATTCATCAAGTGGAAATGCTATCTAGCCTGCATCCCTCAAGAGGTTCCTGTGAGGGCAACATGCGAAGTTACATGACAGATGTGAGTAGTCTCAGGGAAAAAGAAGTCCCCTGCTACACCTCCCACTTGGTGCCAGATCTCTCTTATCCCCTGGGAGGACTCCCATTCCGCCAGGGACTCTCTTCTCTAGCCCCTGTTTCCTTCTCTATGGAAGAAGCCACAGCTCCCCACCTTCCCACACAAGGAGCGGGGAGGGGGGGGGGCCGGGGGGGATGGAGGGAGGCCGTGGGAAGAGGGGGAAAATGAACTGAAGGTTTTGTCAATGAAAATATTACCATGGAGAATGAATGCAACAGATCAGAGCCTTTTCACCTTCCCTACCCATATCTGAAATAGAACTGTCCTGCCATAACTTTTTGAATGAACTTGGAAGTGCTTAGTTAAACGTACAGGTTGGGGTTTCACCATGACTCATTACCCAGGATTCCCAGCTCCTGCCTCCCTGACATCTGGCACTGAGTCCAAATCTGGCAAAGGTTGCTAGGGCTGAGCCTCAACAGACTCATCCTGTCCCGGCAAAGAAGGTTGTGGAAGATACCTGTGGACTGTATTCATTACAAAAATACATGATGGGGGTCTTGCCCTTAAAAGGGCCCCGATCCAGGCAGTCATTTTCACTCAGCGAGTTTTTTATCTGAAGGAGCAAAACACATGACAACATGATTGGAAAGAGTTGGAGAAAGAGAGTACCAAGCCTCCCAGACCCTGCATTTTCTCCAGTGCTCCAAGGGGCCAGGAATTACCAGCCAAAGGGACCAGCAGTTTGCTATCCTGACAGCAATTTTCTAAGCAAATTTCTAAGACAAATGCTGAAGTGAGGCCCTGCTGTGATCCCCACTTCCTGGGAATGCCCGCCCACTGAGACCATCACAACGTATATAAAGAAGGGACACCTACAGCCACCTTCAGGTGGGTGAGGCCAAACACCCTGATTGGCTGAGAAACGGGAGAGGGAGAGCAAGGGCTGCCAAGTAAGGAAGTAGAGGCAGAGAGAAGGAAAGGAGATGGGAACTGGGGAGAGAAGGCAGAGAGAAGGAAAGGAGATGGGAACTAGAGATAACAGGAACTGAGAGGGCCCAAGGGCAAACCGCTGAGGAAGGAGTTGGGCGATAGGAAGAGAATCTTGGACAGGATGCGTTTGGGAAACCCTTTTCTGGGTAGTCATGTGACTCAGGTTTCATTGTCTGTCACAGTCAAACATTTAAAATCTGAAATGCAATTGCATAATACATACTCTTCCATAGCCTACAATGTTGTGGATTGGCTTCAGGGCTGGATACACATTTTTCAGATACCAGTCAAAAGTTTTACATTTCAGGTTTTCCCGGAGTGCCATTCTGGAAGAAATGTCTCCATAATCGATTCCAGAGTTCTGTAAGTAAAACATGGAGTGTTTCTGTGTAAATAAAACATGGAATGTTTCTGTGTGATGTCCTTGGCTCCATCAAAGGGTATGGAGATGCCTGAGGGAAGGGGGTATTTTTCTGATGGTCCATAAAGTAACCTTTATAATGTATAGTTTTCCTGGGAGAGTGAAAAAAGCTTGAACCTTAGGAATCACATTGGCCTCAAAAGCACTTGCAAGGCCTGTGTAGTGGGGGTCACTCAGGTTTCTTTCTCATCATTAGCAAGCTAATGCAGACTGCTCCTGTTAGAGATCATATTTATATCAGTAAAACACAAAATACTACTCATGATGGCCAGAAAAGGCTTTCAAAAGCAATATTCTGGCAGCAAGATTTTGGTGGTTAGGTGGCATTTTCTAAAAGTGATATCTGTGGGGAATCAAACTGAAAGAATGTTTGAGCCCAGAGCCACAGCTCAGAAGCAGAAGGTAGCAAATCACCCTGACCTCCAGTGGCAGGGACAATGTATGGCCTTAGCCAAGAAGGTCATCCGCATTCATGTGCATCCAACAGGATTATAGTCTCTATTCCCACCATCTCACATCCTGCCTACCATGTTTATGTCCTCTTAAGACAGTGAGTTCCTGATGTCCAACCCTGTACCATAAAGATTCCACCAGTAATGATGATGGATGAACAAGAAATGTAGAGGATTACTTGGTTGAATCTTATCTCAGCCACTTACTACGTTATTACCTTAAACAAGTTTCTTTCAATTCTCTATGCTTCAGTTTCTTCATCTGTAAACTTAGAATAATAAAAATAAAACCTACCCAAGGAAGAGTCTGTGCTTGCCTCCTCCCACGACCACATCAAAACTACAACTAAATTATAGAACAGCCACCCTTGAGAACCACCTGAAGACTAGCTGAACAGAACTCCTATAACTAAGGATATAAAGAAGAAGGATATATAGAGGGTAGGAGGGGCGCAAATGCAAAATGGGCTGGCCCCACACCCATATATGGTGGGTAAGACCTTCTCAGCTGTGAAGGTCCTCACTGGGGAGTGAAGGGTCCCGGCTCACACCTCACTCCCCAGCCCGAAGAACCAGTGCTGGGAATAGGAGTCCCCACAATATCTGTCTGTGAAAATCAGCAGGAAGTCCATCCAGGTGAGACAAAGGGCTGCTGTAGACCAGATATCCTTTTAAAGAACCCAAGCGAAAACTCAATCGCTCACACTTGCCCTAAGCTCCAGCAAAGGGACAGCAGCTTGGAAAGCACCAGTGATATATGGGGAGAAACTGAATTGACTGGCTTCAGAGAGGGGGAAGGAAGGGCAGCTCTCTCATGGACAGAAGTACTGACAGGTGCCATTATTCCTTTATTGAGTCCTCTCCCCACACAGCAGGCAGACACAGATGTGCACTACATGTGAATCTCCATCAGCCTGGCTAACCCCAATTGCCGCTCCCTAGTGATTCCCTGAAACCTTACCTCACTGAACTTTCTTTCAGCATGAATCTTTTTCCAAGGCTGTTCCTCACAAGCAACCAACCTTGGCCTGAGCTGTGGACTTTCCTAAAATCTCTCAAAGATTTACAAACCCCAAACAAGCAGTGGGTAGCCTCTGCATGCCCTGCACCTCTTGCTAATCAGCCCCAAGCTTGGCATGAGTGGCAGTCACACTCGGTCCATAGCATAACTGGTCCCAGATGCCTCCAACCCAACAGAGGGAGCTACCAACCACTGATCATTTTGTAGCTCCAACCAGGTGGTCCCAGGCCAGACAGGCAGCAGCTCACTTTGGCTAACACTGGAGCTCTTCTCAAGAGGCCCCAGAAATAACACACCCAGTGGCCAGCTTCAGACCACACCAGAGCACCACCCAATTAGTTCCACAAATGACACACCGAAAGGGCAAATTCAGCAGACACCAGAGCCCCAGATGAACCCCATTCTATGAGGTCATTCACACACCAACAGGTTGTCTGTTGTAGTCATGGTCAGCCCTCACACCCAGTCAGCTTGGGGGTCAATCTCACCCACTGATGTGCCAACAGAAATCAAGGCTCAACTACAACAAGAGGGCACACACAACCCATACAAAGGACAGTCCTGGCACACACATCTCAGGTGACCGGGGAGTCTGTGCCACTGAACCCATTAAGACACCTACTATATAAGGTGACCCTCTCAAGATTGGGAGACATAGCAGATCTACCTACTACATAGAAACAAGCACAGGAGGTAGTCAAAAAAGAGAAGAAAAAAAACATATCCCAAATTAAACAAGACAAAACTCCAGAAAAAGAACTAAACAAAATGGAGGCAAGCAATAGAACTACCAAATAACCCAGCAATTCCACTTCTGAGTTTTTATTTGAAGAAATCCAAAACACTATTTTGAAAGAATACATGGACCCCTATGCTCATTGCAGCATTATTTGCAACAAAGTCTAAAAGCAACCTAAGTGTCCAAATGGATAAAGAAGATGTGGTATATATTCAATAGAATTTTACTTAGCCATAAACAAGAATAAAATCTTGCCATTTGTGACATGTATATACACAGAGGGTATTTAGACTAAGTAAAATAAGTCAGACAGAGAAAGGCAAATATCACATTATTTCACTTCTATGTGGAAAATAAAAAACAAAATAAATAAACAAATAAAACAGAAATAAACTCATAGATATAGAGAACAAACTGATGGTTGCCAGATGTGAGGGGGTTTGGGAGCTATGTGTAAAGAGTGAAGGGATTAAGAAGTAAAAATTGGGAGTTACAAATTAATCACAGGAATGTAAAGTGCAGCATAGGGAATATTGTAATAACTATGTACTGTGCCAGGTGGGCATTAGACTTATCACAGGGAACACTTGATAAGTTATATAAGTGCCTAAGCATTATGATATACACCTGAAACTAATATAACATTGAATGTCAACTGCAATAGAAAAATTTAAAAATACATAAAATTAAAAATATAACCTATGCTCTAAGTATGTTGTGATAATTAAAGAGTCTGGAACATAGCCTTACTACATAAATGTTGTGTCATCACCATCACACCATCTGGATGTTACCCTTATTCTTTAGGGCTGGGATGACACTTTTGCTGTATCCCTTCCCATTTCTCACCACTACCACCACCTCCTCCTCCTGGTCCTATTCAATGCCATGACAAACCTGGAGTGGTATGTTCCAGGTCAAGTAGACCATGTATTTGTACTCATCCATCCAGATTTCGGCCACTCTGAGAGCATTGCGCTTCATGGCAGGAGTCAGATCCAAGGCATAGGGCTTGTGATTTCTCTCTATGTGGGCAATCCGGGAGCAGGGCAAGACCTCAATTCTCCCCCCACACTGCCACACCTGCAAGAGAAGCGGGAAAAATCATCTGGACAGTCTTGGTGCCACAGCTAATAAATAGCATTGCTTACTGATGCACAGAGACCAATATTTTGGAGCCATTTTTTAAAGAACATAAATTCAGTCCTCCCACTCCCATCTTTATGTTACCTCCCAAACCACTTATCTAAAACAATCCTCCTTAGAAGTTTACCAAACTTCTTCTCTCCTGTCACTCAGACAGTTCCAGAAATCCTACCCACTTTAGGAAATCCTCCCGAACAAAACCAAAGGAAGGTCTGTTGCGGGAAGCCACCATTTGCCAATACTGTCATGGGAGTGCACCAAGGAACGCAGAAGGCCGATGGATCTTGAGCATTAGCAGGGTTGACGCTAAGCACCGATTGTTTGTGTTGAGATAGTGGTGGCTCGATAGTCTCCAAGTAAATGTTTACTGGACCTTACTGATCTTTACTGATCTTTATTGACCTTAGAGACGGTCTGTCTGCTACCTGTTTGCTGTGCTTTACTGAGGGCAAGATGTGTATCTAAAACTGAATAAAAGCAGATGGGACCCAGTTTCAGTGTGTCTCTTCAAGAAAGAGGCTCCACCTGGCCCCCAATGCCTTCTAAATTCATATTTCTTGTATAGCATTTTCATTTGTCGGCCCCTCCTAGAATCCTGAACCCCACTGTGAAGGTCCTGGCAGTCTGTCCCTGCTCACTTATCCTCAAGAAAAGTGCAAATGTCCCGAGGAGCACCAAGCCCTGAGCTAATCACACTGGAGTGAGTGTCCTATGACCCCTCCTGGACCTGCATGCCAGATATTATGCAATGTGATGAACAGACCACAGGTGGTCCACATGATCCCTGCCCCCTCATCTTCACACCCTTCCTCACTCCCCTCCCCTTGAGTGTGGGTTTATGATCTTCTTCTAATCAGTAGAATATGGCAAAGGTATGTACACGATTACATGTGTGTGATTACATTACATAAGATTGTAGTGTCCATCCAGCAGCGGTTCTCAACCTGTGGGTCGTGAACAATGAAAATACATCCTGCATATCAGATATTTACATTACGATTCATAACAGTAGCAAAATTACAGTTATGAAGTAGCAACGAAAATAATTTTATGGTTGGGGGTCACCACAACATGAGGAACTGATTTAAAGGGTCGAGGCATTAGGAAGGTGGGGAACCACTGAGCTAGGAGATGCGCTCTCTTGCTGGCTTAGAAGAAGGAAGCCACCAAGTTGTGAGCCACCACATGAAGAGTGCAAGAAACTAAGGGTGGCTTCCAGCTGATAGACAGCCAAAACCCGAATGCCTCCTCAGTCTGGAAGACTTCAAGGAGCTGAATGCTGCCAATACCAACATGAGCCTAGAAGCAGATCCTTCTTTAGTCAGTCCTAGCTGAGAACCCAGCCCTGGACAACACCTTGACTGCATATAGGTATGACCATCTGACCAGTGCTGCCCAGTTTCTCTTTGGTCTTATAGAAAGCTGTCTGCCACAGTTGTTTGATTCTAGATGTTTGGAAAATGCCTGGATTCCTCAAGACAAGGGGGGACACCATCTGCTGATCCTCAGTTTTACCCTTTCCTCCAATATGTCCCAGATTATATAGACCTACATCAAAAAGACTCCACTCCTGAAGTCCTAGTGCCTTTCTCTAGTGACCTACAAACATGAGGATTTGTCCACCTCTTGAACCATTGACATTCAGCCTTGTTTCAGGATTCCAGAGACACTACTACTACCCTCCTATTATTTCTCCTCTGCTTTGTCCCATAAGAAGAACGGAAATGTACCCACCCGCAGACTAAGTTCCACATTCTCTCCTCCATAGACGAGCATTCCACCATCCACAGACCCGATCTTTCCCAGGAAGAGCCTGTTGGCTGCCAGGATGCCCATGATGGAAGGACTCCTGTGGAACACAAAGCAAGAGAAGTTACTAACCTCTCCATAATGAGTGGGTTAGGAGGGAGGGGAGCAGTAGGAAACACAGTGATGGTTTGGCCTTTGAAACTCTACCCAAACCTCTTATCCGTAGGGTTTCCCTAAGCCCTCTAGCTGTACTAAGCATGTGTAACTTTCCCTGTGTTGTCATGACTCTTCTCAAGGTCTATTAAAAGTACCTCTTTTTCACCTGGATATTCCTACTTCATAGCCTGATAAATGCTTTAAATGGCCCAAATGTTTTCTAAAACATTTGCTTTATTTTGCTTGAAAGCCCTCAAATAATCCAAAGTGTCTGTGATTTCTTATCTGGGATGAGCGTTTTTTATTTTTATTCCCTGTCCTTCATTCCTTTCACCCTTCTTCCATTACTACCACCACACCCCATTCATTCCTGACTTCCCATGTGCTAACCACGTTCCTGAGACCTCTCCGACTTACTTCACTGGAGCGGTGACATCATTCAGATCAATCCAGGCCTTTGGCAGTGAATCATAACGGCACCACAGTTGCCAGTTAAACCCATCAACTGCCAATCCATACTTTTCTAGTTCAAAGGTGTCAAAGTGAATTTTGTCAAACACAGGAGACACGATCACAGTGTGGTCTTCCTGAATCCGGGCCAAGATGGGCTCCGCCCTAGAAAAAGGATGTGTAACAAACCCAGGTTAGGTATGTGGGTAAGCAGCAGGAGCAAGCAGACAAAGGTGCCCCAAGCATTAAGCACCTTCTTCATTAATGTCTTGCCCTGACATTAAGCACCTTCTTCATTTAGACTGAGCTTGATGGTGAGAGGAACGCTCCAGAGACCAGGAAAGTTCTTCAGCTTTTGGTATAGCTGGGATGCTAGCAGCTGACCCATGTCAAAAGCATATTTGAACTTAGTACCCAAATACTACCCCCGAGCTACTGTGAACCAGGACCATCAGTATTCCTGAATTTACATTACCTTTGGGTCACCCTGTTTCCAAAATGATAACTCTTTACTACCTGATTCTCCATGTTCTCCAAAGAACACAGCTCTCTTTATGTCATGTAATTTCAGGGCTGGGAAAAACCTTAGGAATTACCAAAAGGCAATCTCTTCAATTTTATAGAAAAGCACATGAATATCAAGTTAGATGAAGTGATGTATATACAAAGTCCCAAAGTATTTGGTAAAGTCAGGGTTGAGTGCAGTGTTAATATGCCAAGCCCATTGTTTTTGCTCCAGCACTATCCTTAGCCAACCAAAAATCCTCGAGTAAAAGCATCCTGTCTTTGTAGCTTCCCTGTGTTTAAGGTCTGATGTAGGCTTTCCCCATTTCCACACTATCCTGTCTTATATTCAGCATTACAATATGTCCTTTCTCCCTTTTTTTCAGAAGAAGAAACCATCTGGAGCCTTACCACCCAGCGTTCACTTCAATATGAGCATCCAGGATGGCTACCACTTCAGCTGTGGCCGCTTCCCTGCCAGTGTTGCGGGCTTGAGCAAGACCTTGTCTCTTGGTATGCCGTACTATTTTCAGTAGTCCTGGATACTTCTGGTTGTAAAGCTTAATAAGCTCATCCAAGTTTGCCTTTAGTTCTTCTGCCAAAAAAAAATACACACTTAAAGTAATTCTGAATGTAATGATCAGTTTGGTACAGAAATGTAATACTATTCTATAGTTAGTAGTGGTTGAACTATCTCCAGGTTAGGATGTGCGATTCTACAACCTTGACTGTTTCCCCTGCACCCACCTTCCTCTCTATTCCATCCTCAGTCTTAATAGCGCCATTCTAATCTCTTTTCCCTCAAAGTTAAACTGCCTTAGAAATTGCTTATTATGTGCCAGACACTGTTATACCAGGTTTATGTATACTGAAATTTTTTAATAAGAATGAATAGGACAGTCCTAGCTAGTTTTGCTCAGTGGATAGAGCATCGGCCTGTGAACTGAAGGGACCGTGGTTTGATTCCGGTCAAGTGCACGTATCTCAGTTGCAGGCTCCTGACCCTGCAGGAGACATTCAATTGATGTGTCTCTCTCTCACAGCAGTGTTTCTCTCTGTCTCTCCCTCTCCCTTCCAATTTCTCTAAAAATCAATGGAAAAAATATCCTTGGGTGAGGATTAAAAATAAATAGATAAATAAATAATATGTTTTAAAAAAAGAATGAGTAGGACAGACCTGATCTAACTATGATAGAAATGTTCATGGTCAGACATTGCAGAAACAGCTCACAACATCTTCTCCACAACTAAACACTCAAGGTTTTTCTAAAGAATGCATAATCAACTGAAATTGTTTTGTCTTGTGTTAACTATTTCTACTTGGCCTACTCAAGGACCAACTGGGACAGAATGCCCAACTAATGCCTTTTCTAACTTCCAGCTAATGAATATATCCCCAAAATTATGCAGACAAGATTCATTATTCCAAGATTGCTTATAGTTTTCTTTCTCTCTCTTTCTCCTCTCTTTTATAAAGCCTATCTATGCATTTGTTCTTTGGGTAAGCCTACTAGTTGACTTTCTCATACGTATGAAGACAACTTACATACAAATCACTAAGCAATGTTTAAAATATCTAACCAAATGACTCTCTGATAACATTAATTCATTTAATTCTCAAAAAATCCTATGAGGAAGGCACTTCCAGTATCCCCACTTTACAGATGAAAAAACTGAAGCACAGCGAGGTTAAGAAACTTGTTTAAATCACACATCAAGTAAGTGGCATACCTGAGTGTGAGCCCACGTTGTATTTAACCACCATGCCATGCTGCCTCAAGGACTATGTATGTAATGGTTGGATTTATCAAGATTTCCCTCCATCTCCTCTCCCCTATTCACACCCCCCAGTGGCCAAGAGATTAGATTCTTTCTGGTTCCTTTCTCAGAAGAAGATTAGATTTGTGAATCCTGGAGTGGTCAGGACCTGGAATCAATAACGACATGACTATGGTGCTAAAATCATACCCATTTTAGTACTTTCCCTATTGTACTCCAGGATGATGAATCGGTAATTGAAGGTGTTAAAGAGAGCCAATGGACCTGAAGGCTGTTTGCTCCTACTAAAAAAAAAAATAAAAGGTTGAAATTCCCTAAATTCACTCTGTCACTAATTTTAGAAAATAATCAGAAGGGGTTGACACATTTTTTTTCTGCTTCTGCTGCCACAATGGCATCTGTGGGAAAGCTTGTGGGAAAGCAGGACAAAAACAAACAAAAAAGCAGGCTCTGGAGTTCACCTTTGTCTTCACCCACCCTGTGGGACATGGAATCATGACTACTGCCATTTTGAACAATTTCTTCAAGAAAGAAAAAATGAATAGAAAAGCTGTGACTCTCAGTGAAGGATTGCAACTATTGAAAGGAGCAAGAGCAAGATTGCCATAGTTTCTGAGGTTCTTTAAAAAAAACACACACATATTTTTTTGATCTCAGAGAGACAGGAGAGGGAGAGTGAGATAGAAACATCAATGATGAGAGAGAATCATAGATCGGTTGCCTCCTGCACACCCAACACCGGGGATCAAGCCTGCAACCCAGACATGTGCCCTTGACCGGAATCAAACCTGGGACCCTTTAGTCCACAGGCTGACACTCTATCCACTGAGCAAAACAGGCTAGGGCCTGAGGTTCTTTTTTAAAGAGATATTTGAAATATCTCACAAAAAATATTTGGAGAATAATCTATGAGTTTGGTTGCATGTGGCAAAGAGAGTTAGGAATTACATTAGTTCCAGATCAACCAGGATGAAGAGGAGGAGAAAGATGAGGATCAAAATTCATTTATCTGGCATATTTTGCATGAGTTCTTGAATTAAACGTGGGAACCAAAATAGTGGGGGAGGAGGAATAAAAGAAAAGAAGGAGTTGCTAGAGACTCTGGATATCTAGACTATAGTTTGGGCTCCCTCACTATCTAATTCTGTGTCACTTCCCATTTGGGGAACTCTGTTTCCAAAACTTAGAGAAGGCTGGATAACATGTCAGTACCCTTCCAATTCCAATGTCCTATGAGCTGTAGATTTCTAGTCACCCTTTCAGAAATAATGCCTGTAGTCCAACGTAAGAATTAAAGACCCTTCAATGGATCTTCTAAAGTAAACCTATGTTTCCTTCTCAGTCCTGCTCTCCCATTAATACTCCCCCTACTCCAACCCCCAAAAGACTCTTTATTTCAGGCTGGTCAGCTCAGGGTGCTTCTGGCTTCTGTATCTTCGCTCACATCTTTTTTTGTTTGTTTTTTTCCTCTAATCCCTATGTAACCCCACCAGAGTCAGTCCGTCTTTCTTTGTTTTCTTTGCCTTTTCAAATCTTACCAAGCTTTCAAATCCCAACCCAAGGCCCTTTCCTCCGGGAAGCCTCCCTAAGTCATCCCAATTACTTCTCTGGGATTTCTTACACTCGCTGACAGCTCACTCAGTTTGACACACTACTTTTCATACATCGAGGTGTCTTTTCATAGGTTTGTCTTGCCTCATCCATTAAAATGGGAACTTCTTGAAATCACTGACATTCTCTTCCATGCATAATGCCTGGCACATGGTAGAAACTCAATAAGTAGTTGTTGATTGTGGAATTTGCCTAAAATTGGAGAGAAAATACAGGGTTCCACCTACATTGATATAATTTCTGAAAAACTTAGATTAGTTTCTGTTGACGTGAAACACTTGACCTGATGCAAATTAAGCTTTACATCTAGGGAAATAAAGGAAGGGGACACTCCTCTAATACCAGGTTGTGGCATTTCAATTGTACGACAAATTATACTGAGATAAACAAGGATTACAACACCGGCTAGCATTTATTGGGAGCAAGCCCTGTTCTGAGGACATTACAAGTGTTATTTAACCCCCAGAAAGGTCCTATCAGAAAGGCAGTGTTATTTCCCCCGATGTTACAGATGAGGAAATGGGGCATAGTGTAGCTGAGTAACTTACCCTCACAGTCACATGAATAATAAGTTTATCTTGTGGCATGCATGGTAGAGACTTCCAATTCTTTTTCTCAGTGTAGCACAAAACAGATGTTTGCGTTCTGTTCAGTGTAGGCCCAATCTAGCTGATGTTTCCATGGTTAATGAGAGAGAAATTGATTCCTGTCCCAGTGACAACAAAGAACGACTAACAATTCCCTCCTCTGTGCCCATCCAAAAAAATATCTCTATGGAAAACACAAATGAACTCTCAACTCAAGTGAGAGGATGCATTATATGATGGGGGCACAATGGAACAAACAAGTACTATGTTACGTGTCTACCTTATGTTTGTAATTTTGTATCTTTAATTTCATTGGCCCACATGAAAAAGTCTTGAATTATTTCTTATCTGTTCCTCATGGAATGTAGACTTATAGAATCATTGACTTTTTTTTCATAGAACAATATACCTTCAGAGTCCCTCTACCATAGCCCCTGCATTTGTCCCATGAAGAAGCTGAGTCCCAGCAAGGTGAGATGACTTGACTTGCCTCAAGTCATCTCAGAGAGCCAGGTTTTCTCGGGTGTCCAGAACAGAAGTCTTTCTAATTACACTCCTATTTCTTGCTTGAAATTCAGGTATACAAGTGGCTATTGACCTCCATTTCCAGAAATGAATGAAGTCAGCCATTCTCTTTTCTTTTTTTCTGGTGGAATTTTGCTTGGGAATTGTAACGCCTTGTTGTTGTTTTTTTGTGCAGTTATATTGGAAGGACAAGAGAGGAAGGTATTTAAAACATGAAAAAGATATCTAGCGGGTTTGGCTCAGTGGATAGAATGTTGGCCTGCGGACGGAAGGGTCCTGGGTTTGATTCTGGTCAAGGGCATATGTCCAGGTTGCAGGCTTGATCCCCAGTAGGGGACGTGCAAGAGGCAACCTATCAATGATTCTCTCTTATCATTGACATGTCTATCTTTCTCTCTCCCTTTTCCTCTCTGAAATCAATAAAAATATATTTAAAAAAACAAACAAACAACATTAAAAAGAGTACTTTAGTGTCTGGAAAACCAAAAATGAAGGTTTAAGAGGCCATTTGTCTCTTCTCCTCTGGCGAAACAGCCCTTAATTTGAAGCTACAGTAACCTGTCTGGTACTTAAAGATCCTCAGAAAGGGAGAACTCTTCCTCTCATGGGCTGCCATTTTACAGTCCTTACTATTCGAAATTTCCTCCTAATTGCTAGCCCAAATCTCTGGGTTTGTGATGTGATTCTAGTTTCTTTTATTAAGTGCCCAAAATTAATAAAACTAAGAGCTAACACTTGCTGAGAGGTTACTATATGCTAAATGCTATTCATAATCCATGTATTATATCAATAAAAACAGTGGCTAGAGCTAGGGCTCTAAGATGCTGAAGTTGTGGCCAAATCTCAATTCCATCATTTACCAGTTGTGTTGGCCAAGTTCCTTGACCAGATTATGCCTTAGTTTTTTGTATTTGTGAACTGAGCAAAGAAGGAGCTCCTTCCTCATAGGATTTTTGTAATGGTTAAAATAGTTAACATATGTAAGGTGTTTAGAACAGTGTTAGCTACCATTATTATCTCACTTAATTCTCGTTATAGTCTATGAGATAGTTATTCTCATCAACATCCATGTTTTGCAAATAAGAAAATAGTAACAAGGACTAGTTAAGTTACTCAAGGACATCCTATATAATAAAGAGGTAATATGCAAATTGACCATCACTCCAACACACAAGATGACCGCCCCCATGTGGTCAAAGATGGCCAGCCCCATGTGGGCACAAGATGGCCACCACAAGATGGCTGGCAGGGCAGGGGAGTTGTGGGAGATCAGGCCAGCAGAGGAGGGCAGTTAGGGGTGACCAGGATGCAGGGGAGGGCAGTTGGGAGGGACAAGGCCTGCAGGAGAGGGTAGTTGGAGGGGGACCAGGCCTGCAGGGGAGGGCAGTTAGGGATGACCAGGCCAGCAGGGGATGGCAGTTGGGGGTGACCAGGCCTGCAGGGGAGGACAGTTAGGGGTGACCACGCCAGTAGGGGAGGGCAATGAGGGGCAATTGGGCTGGCAGGGGAGCAGTTAGGCGTCGATCAGACTGGCAGGGGAGTGGTTAGGGGGTGAGCAGGCTGGCAGGCAGAAGCGGTTAGGGGCAATGAGGTAGGCAGGCATGCAGGCAGTTGGGAGCCAGCAGTCGGACATCCCTCAAGGAGTCCCAGATTGGAGAGGGTGCAGGCTGGGCTGAGGGACACATCACACCTCCGTGCACGAATTTCATGCACCAGGCCTCTAGTAGAGCTTGTAAAGGAGGAACTTGGATTCTGAAACCCCAGAAAATGAGG
Organism: Myotis yumanensis; assembly: GCF_028538775.1. Taxonomy (NCBI): domain Eukaryota; kingdom Metazoa; phylum Chordata; class Mammalia; order Chiroptera; family Vespertilionidae; genus Myotis; species Myotis yumanensis. The sequence goes on along the minus strand of NW_027223754.1, from coordinate 123,966,046 downwards.
ACTCATGTCTACCCACTATCTCTCATTTCTCCATGTGTCCTCCTTCCCGGGGTGTGGGGGGTGGAGTTAGACCAGGGTGGGGAGGGAGCAATGCCACTGTAAAGAGTCTCAGCATCCAAATCTCATCTTTTCTCTGGGCTTAACTACCTAGAAAGATTTTTTTTTTTTCTCATAAGGAATGACTTAAATTCAACCTTGGTGTCTGAGATCCTCCTTTGGACTCCACCTCCCTCCCTCGGGACTCTCTCATGGAGCATGCACAGGGCACAGGTGGCTTTGGAGTCACACAATCCTGGGCCTGGCTCAGCTCCACCACTGACTGGCCACACAATTTGGGCACACTGTGTGTTCACTGTGTCTTCGTTTCCTCATCTGTGTAATTGAGATGATGATCCTCTGTCTTGACTTTGTGAAGAGTAATGTGCCCATTGCAAATTGGGATCAATAAATGAACCCTTTCTTCTTCCTATATGAGGAGCCCAAAGCGTTCTAAATTCTAAGCTAAAACCCCTTCCCAACCTACCACAGTTGATAAATGGTCATTTTACTGCTATTCCTTGATTGAGTAGCTCACCATTTGAGCTAAAATCGTCCACCAAGATGATCTCCTTTAACAATCGAGAGGGGGTCCGGTTGATGATACTGGTGATGGCCCGTTGTATAATGGACAGAGCTTCGTTCGTGAATATGAGAATGACACTGAGGGATGGGAGTTGTGAAGAATATGTCTTCTGAAGACACCTATAAGAGACCATTTTTAATAACCAGTTTACTTTTTAAAATTACTTAACCATTACTACCCAATCTATATCACTTCACTACATATAATGTTATTATATCAATCAACTCAGCCAAGCTCATTAGAAAAGAAAACTCTCTCTTGCTTTTCACAGTAGCCAGAAGATTTCATATTTGTTTTTCCCAAATTATCCTGTTCTGAGGATAAAATCCATTTATTTTTTTTATTACTCTTCAGGAGACATTTCCACCTGAACATTCAACATGCCCCCAAAGAAATTCCTATTTTTCCTCCATCCCCAAATTAGCTTACTTGCAAGACAACTTCTTTCTAACATTGTCACCACCCTTTCCCTATGTTCTCAGACCTTCAGTCATTTTTTACACAACCCAATACGTCACCACTATAGAGACATAGCAAACTGTACAAAGAATTGTGCTTGGCACATTTTAAAAAAATCATAGTTTTGCCCTAACTGGTTTGGCTCAGTGGATAGAGCATCGGCCTGCGGACTGAAGGGTCCGAGGTTCAATTCCGGTCAAGGGCATGTACCTTGGTTGTGGGCACATCCCCAGTAGGGGGTGTGCAGGAGGCAGCTGATTGAGGTTTCTCTCTCTTTGATGTTTCTAATTCTCTATCCCTCTTCCTTCCACTCTGTAAAAAAATCAATAAAATATATATATTTTTTAAAAGTCATAGTTTAAATTTATTAAATTCTTACCATATGCTAGGCACTGGCTTACTCTTCTCTTAACATTTTTATTGAGATACATATTACATGCAATAAAATTTACCCATTTAAAAGTGTACAATTCAGTGTTTTTTATAATATTCATTTTAGAACATTTTTGTCACACTATAAAGAAATCCCATACCCTAGCCTGTTTGGCTCAGTGGAGAGAGCATCGGCCTAAGGACAAAAGGGTTCCAGGTTCAATTCTGGTCAAGGGCACATACATTGGTTGCAGGCTCTTCCCTGGCTCGGGCCCTGGTTGGGGCTCTTGCAGGAGGCAACCAATCGATGTGTTTCTTTCACATTGATGTTTCTCTCTATCTTTTCTTCTCTCTTCCACTCTCTCTAAAAATCAATGAAAAAGTATTCTTGGATGAGGATTAACAAAACAAAACAAAAAAGAAACTCCATACCCATAACCAATCATTCTCTATTTCTCCCCCAAACCATTCTACTCCCACCTACCTCAGTCATAGGCAACCACTGATTAGTGGATTTATTTTCTATTTCTGTAGACTTGCCCATTCTGGACTTTTCATATAAATGGAAATCTATATCATAAAAAGCCTGTGGTCGTGACGCCATAAGAGTGGAACAACCAAACAATCAATCACCAGGAGGTGCATGGAGCACCTCTCATGAGCCGGAACTCCTGGCTTGTGCGGTGAGGTGGGGCTCACACAGGGCTGGTGGGGCTGGCACGGCAGAGGAAGGGCCTGCGGCTCATGCAGGGCAGGTCTGGGGGCCCATGGTTTGCACAGGACAGGTCTGTGGGCCCATGGTTTGCACAGGGCAGGTCTGGATCTCGCGTGATTTCGTGCGCTGGGCCTCTAGTATACAATATGTGGTCTTTTGTGATTGGCTCCTTTTACTTGGCATAATATTTTCAAGGTTCATCAATTTTACAGCACATATCAGTACCTCATTTCTTTTTATTGGCAAATAATATTCCATTGCATGGATATACCATATGTATCCATTCATCAGTTATTGGAAATTTACGATGTTTCCTCTTTTGGAGGATTAATACCACTGTGAACAACTTTTTGTGTTGGCATGTTTTTATTTCACTTACATACACACCTGAGAGTGCAGCTGTAAATCATATGATAACTCTTTGTTTAACATGTGGACGCTGAGAAGAAAGATTCATTTGATGTGAATCCAAGAAGAAATTTACCTGCTAAAAAGGACTGCCTCTGGTCAACTGAGGACCAAAATTTTGTAACTAATAAGAGCCTAGTGGCCATTTACTGGTAGGGCTTGTTATATACTCTGTACAACTAGGAAGAACCTCTGACTGAACTCTGGCTTTTGCACTATGCCATGCTTGTTTACATCATCTGAGTTAACCACTGCAGGGAAGGAAACTCTGGCTTCATCTATCCACCAACAGACAAGTTGGCCCAATCAGAACTGCACAATTTGGATACCTCATTTACATACAATGTACCTCATTAAGAACCCCGGCAGTGGGGGGGGGGGGGGGGGACTTTTGCTATAAAAGATGCTTCCCCTTCATCTCTGTGGAACACAATTTAGGTTGTTACCTAAATGTGCTGGGCTGCAGCTCCTTTTTGCTCAAATAAATGCCTTCTATTCTTTGTTAAAGTTTAAAATTAATTTTGGTTTACAATTTGATGAGCTACCCTCCTGTTTTCCAAAGTGGCTGCACCATTTTACATTACTATCAGTAATAAATGAGGGTTCAAATTTCTCCACCTCTTGAACGACATTTGTCATTTTCTGTTATTTTGATGATGGCCATCTGAAAGGTTGTGAAGTATTAGCTCACTGTGGTTTTGACTTCCATTTTCCTTATAACTAATGATGTTGAGAATTTTTTTATTGTTTCTTGGTCATTTGTTTTTTGGATCAATGTATAAGTCCTTTGTTTATATTAAATTTGGTTATTTGTCTTTTTGCTATTGAGTCATAGAAGTTATTTATGTATTCTAGGTTCAAGTACCTTACTGCATATATGGTTTGCAAATATTTCTCCTACTTTGTGAGTTGTTTTTTCACTTACTTGATTATATTATTTGCAGCAAAAAAAAAAATTTCAGTTCTTATGAAGTTCAAGTTTTCAATCTTTTTTTATCACTTATGCTATCTGACCCATGATCAGATTTTCTCCCAAGACTTTTATAATTTTATCTCTTACATTTACATGTATGATCACTTTGAGTTAATATTTATAGTATGTATGCATGATGTAAGAGTCCAAATTCATCATTTTAGTATATAAATCCCCAGTTGTCCCAACAATGTTTGTTGAAGAAACTATTAATTCCCCAATGAATTGTCTTGATACATGCAAAGAAGAAAAATTGTCCTGTTTGTTTCTTTCCTCCACTCATAGCACTACTGACAATGAAAATTTCAGTGACCAGGTGGGGGGGCGGGGGGAGCAGGGCGGGGGGGGGGGGGGCGGGGGGGGGCGGCAGTTCCCATATCAAAGAACTCTGCAACATCAGCCCGGTGTCCTACAATGTAATCCAATTCTGACACTGTCTGCCTGAAGTTACCATCAGATCCCATAGGTTAAGGGTTCAGGCCCACAAAACTAGCCCTACCCACCCTCCCCCATTACAGAGGCCAATCACAAGTCCAGGTTGTTCCTTGTGCTTTTGACCTACGGGCTATAAATTCCCATGACCCCTTGCTTGGGTTAGATTAATTTGCTAGAGGGGCTTGCAGAATTCAGGAAACCAGTTCACTTACTAGATTACCCATGTATTGCAAAGGATATTAAAATATATGAATGAACAGCCAGATAGATACCAAGAGCAGGGTCCTGAAAGGTCCTGAGCACAGGAGACCAGCCGCAGTGTGGCCTGGGGTGCAGCACACTGCCGGCGCCTGTCGTGTTCTTGTTTACCAATCCACTCTCTGAGGCCCATGGCTCATGGATTGTTGTGGCGGCTTCCTCACGTAGGCATGACTGATTAAATCACTGGCCACTAGTGACCAAGTCGATCTCCTGGCCCCTCTCCCCTCCCAAAAGGGGGAAGAACTGAATGTCCCAAGCCTCTAATCACAGGGCTGCTTACCCTGGCAAGCCCATATCTTTTATGCATAACAAAAGACAACTTTATTTCTCTTCTTACTTAAAAAGTCCCAAGGATTTTAGAAGCTCTGTGCCAGGAACATGGATAAAGACCAAATATGTATTTCTTATCATAAATTACAAAATCACAGCACCCTATTCAAGGTGCTGTGTAAGTTTATTTCTGGATACCAATCCATTCCACTGATCTATATGTCTATCCTGAACCGGTAACACCTGGTCTTATTTACTGTAGCTTTGTAGTAAGTTTTGAACTTGGGAAAATATGAGTCCTGTAATATTTTTTCTTCTTTTTCAAGATGTTTTGGCTACTTGGGATTGCTTGCGTTTTCCTTTGAATTTTGAGGTCAGCTTGTCAATTTTTACCCAAAATCCAGCTGATATTTTGATAGAGATTGTAGATCAACCTCGAGACTACAGTAGCTCCCTGTTACCCACCAGGGAAACTTTCCCAGACCCCCAGCAGATGCCTGAAACCACAGATAGTACCAAACTCTATATATACTATGTTATTTCTGTACATATGTTTAAAAAATTTCAACTGAGCAAATTTGAAGATCTTATTGGCTTTTACTTAAGAAATTCAATGAATTGGGCAGCATCCCATCCAGCAACAAAAGGATACTCCAAGGTTTGTACAAAATGAAAGGTTTTTATAAGAAGAAGGGTGAGGCAAGAGAGCTATTAACAAAAGAGAAAGAAAAAAGAAAAAGATGACTTTTGGTCCAGCTGTAAATCATATGATAACTCTTCTGAAGACACCTATAAAGGGAGGGCAGTTGGGGGTGACCAGGCCTGCAGGTCACCTTTTCTTTGGAGGGAGAGAACAGAAGGGTTTGTATCATGCAGATTTTGTTTTCTTTCTAAGGGGGGATAGAGAGGGCCCACAGTGACAGGATACCAGAAAATTCAAGACTGGTTGATTGAGATTACATTTCTGGGAGAGGTTGAAGTGACATTTAGATCAGGTATTAAATCTAGATTTGGTATTGAGAACAAAAAAAAGAAAGTTCTATGAAAAATAACTTCAAAGGGCGAGCTGATCATAAATTTCTAACTGGGCCGGTCATTGTAAGTAATCAGGTTTACCTTTGCCTTCGCAAACTCTGTCCATTGTTTCTGTGCATGTAGTTAACACACGTTTGAAATAAACCATAAGCACCTTCAAGAGAGCACATAATCTTGCCCAGCCAGTGTGATTCAGTGGTTGAGAGTCAATCTATGAACCAGGAAAGGGTTCATGGTTCAATTCCCGTTCTGGCACATGCCCCAGTTGCAGGCTCAATCCCTTGTAGCGGGTGTGCAGTAAGCAGCCAATCAATGATTCTCTCTCATCATTGATGTTTCTATCTCTCTCTTCCTCTCCCTTCCTCTCTAAAGTCAATAAAAAAAATTTTTTTTTAAAAAAAAAGAAGAGAGCACCTAATCTTAACTATCCTGTAATCCAATCCCTACCTTCTTTTCTCGCACCTTCATGTAACCTTCTTTATGTTCCTTCCTTAATTTCAAATGCGTAAAAGAAGCTGCAAAACTGTTATTCTCTAGAGTACTTGAGATCTTGTTCCCTGGCAAATGTCTTCAGTTTGGCTCAATTAAACACATAAAAATTCTCTACAAAAGCTATTATTTTATCACTGTCAAAAAAACAGAACGGTTGTGGGCATTTTTCTTTTAAAAAAGGAACTGTACATGTATAAGTAGGGTAATCATATCAGCCACAGAATCCTTAATTTTGCATTTGTTGTAATTCCTGCTTTCACACAGAAAGATTGTGTGCATGTGTGCACATGCTCAAATAAAAGAATCCCTTCAGGGGCACTATGTTGTTATGTATCAAGATATTCTCTTTTCTACTTCTTCTCATCCCCTGCTCCCCATCCTCATTATAAATTGGCTTATTAAAACTGGTTCACAAACAAAAGCAAAAAAAATTCTCTACAGGTTTGGATGTTTCTTATATTGACAGTATTATGAACTTTTAGCACAAATTATGCGATTGGGGAACTGGTTGTTGTTGTTTTTTTCTCTAACACATACATACCTATGATAAAATTTAATTTATAAATTAGGCACAGAAATAGATTAACAATAATAATTAAATAGAACAATTATAATAATACAGTATAATAACAGTTATGTAAAAGTGATCTTTCTCTCAGAATATGTTGACTGTATGTAGAGCTTGGATACACTGGACAAAGGAATGATTAGCATCCTGGTTGGGATAGAGCAAGTCTGAGCAAGAATTCATCACACTATTCAGAACAACATGCAATTTAAAATTATGAATTGTGCCCTAACCGGTTTGGCTCAGTGGATGAGCATCAGCCTGCCGACTGAGAGGTCCCAGGTTTGATTCCGGTCAGGGGAGTGTACCTTGGTTGCAGGCACATCCCCAGTTTGGGGTGTGCAGGAGGCAGCTGATTGATGTTTCTCTCTCATCAATGTTTCTAACTCTCTATCCCTCTCCCTTCCTCTCTGTAAAAAAATCAATAAAAAAAACTATGAATTGTTTATTTCTGAAATTTTCCACTTAATATTTTCAAAACATGGTTGACCATGGATAATTGAAACCATGGAAAGCAAGACCATGTATGAGGGAAGACAACTGCACAGTGAATAAGAGCAAGTAAGAGCAGAGTTTCCAGACAGATACATATTCAAGTCACAGCTCTGCCACTCTCTAGCTGTACAATCTTGGGAAAGGTACCTACACTTTTCATGCCTCCTGTATGTTATCTGTAAAGTGGTAATGTAATAACAATAATAATATACTCACACATCTACACTAATAAAAGAGAAACATGGTAATTGGCGTACGACCGCTACCCTTTTCATTGGCTAATCAGTGAGTATATGCAAATTAACTGTCAGCCAAGATGGCGGCCGGCAGCCAGGCACTGAAGCGAGCATGAGGCTTGCTTGCTGCAGACTCCAAAGTTCCCTGTCTCACTTGCTGGCCTCTCAGTTGCAACTCTAAGCAACTATGTACTATGTTGCAAATAAGAAGCTAAACAAAACACCAGAAACCAGCCGGACTGAAAGCCAGCGGACCGAAACTTTGTATCCATGTTTTCAGCAGCGAGGCCTCAGAGCTAAAGCTGGCCCAGAACAAAAAAAAAAGAAAACAAGGAACGGTTGGAAGCTTCAGTCACTCGCTTCCGGAAAACAGCCCTCAGCCCCTCACCCAGACTGGCCAGGCACCTCAGTGGGGACCCCCACCCTGATCCAGGACACCCTTCAGGGCAAACCAGCCGGCCCCCACCCGTGCACCAGGCCTCTGTCCTATATAGTAAAAGGGTAATATGCCTCCCAGCACCGGGATCAGCGGAGCAGCGAGGCTCCCAGCACCGGGATCAGCGTGACAGGGGGCAGCGCCCAAACCCCCCTGATCACCCTGTGGCTCTGTGTGTGACAGGGGGCGTGGCCACAATCTCCCTATCCGCCCTGCTCTGTTCGTGACAGGGGAAGGTGCCCCAACCCCCTGATCAGCCCTGCTCTGTGTGTGACAGGATGCGGTGCCCCAAACTGCCCCCCAGCCCCCGCCCCATGGGCCCTGCTCTGTGTGTGACAGGGTAGAGCCATAACCTCCCCATTGGCCCTGCCCTGAGTGTGACAGGGTGCAGCGCCCCAACCCCCTGATCTGCCCTGCTCTGTGTGTGACAGGGGGCGGTGCCCCAACTCCCCTATCGGCCCTACTCTGTGAGTGACAGGGGGGAGCTCCTCAACCCCCTGATCGGCCCTGCTCTGTGAGTGACAGGGGGCAGCGCCCCAACCCCCTGATGGGCCCTGCTCTGTGAATGACAGGGGGCAGCGCCCCAACCCCCTGATGGGCCCTGCTCTGTGAGTGACAGGGGGCAGCGCCCCAACCCCCTGATGGGCCCTGCTCTGTGCGTGACAGGGGATGGCGCCACAACCTCCCCATCGACCCTGCCTTGAGTGTGACAGGGGGTGGTGCCCCAACCCCCCAATCGGCCCTACCCTGAGCGTGACTGAGGGTGGCATTGCAACCTCCCGATCCACCCTGCTCTGTGCATGACAGGGCGGCACCCCAACTCCCCAATCGGCCCTGCTCTGAGCCTGACCAGGGGCTGCACTTAGGGATTGGGCCTGCCCTCTGCCACCCAGGAGCAGGTCTAAGCCAGCAGGTCGTTATCTCCCGAGGGGTCCCAGACTGTGAGAGGGCACAGGCCTGGCTGGGGGACCCCCTCCCCCCGCCCCCCAAGTGCACAAATTTTTGTGCACCGGGCCTCTTGTCCTATATAATAAAGAGCTAATATGCTAATTAGACTGAACAGCAGAATGACTGTCTGGACGGGATGACTTTCTGTATGAAGCTGGAGCTGTGAGGGTCGAGCCCCTTGCACGAATTTCGTGCATCAGGCCTCTATCCTACATAATAAAGAGGTAATATGCAAATTAACCCTCACAAGATGGCTGCCTATGACCAGGCCGGCACAGGAGTTAGTGAGGGACGACCAAACGACTGAACAAGCAGGCTGCATGGGGTGACCAGGCCGGCAGGGGTGTCAGTGAGGGACGACCAAATGACTGAGCAGCAGGCTATGTGGGACAACCAGGACAGCAGGGGGGGGGGGGGGCAGTAAGAGGTGACCAGGCCGGTGGGAGGGGAGGGGGAAGAGGCAATTAGGGGTAACCAGACCAGCGGGGGGGGGGGGGGGGGGGCAGTTAGGGGCAACCAGGCTGGCAAGGGGGTCAGTAAGAGGTAACCAGGCCAGAAGGGGGGGGCAGTTAGGAACAACCAGTCTGGCGGGGGGGGGGGGGGGGCAGTTAGGGGCAATCAGGCTGGCATGCAGAGGCAGTGAGGGTGATCAGGTCGGCCGGGGTGGGGGCAGTTAGGGGTGACCAGACAGGCAAGCAGGTGAGTGATTAGGAGCCAGCAGTCCAGAATTGTGAGAGGGATGTCCGACTGCCGGTTTAGGCCCGATCCCTGGCATCGGGCCTAAACCGGCAGTCGGACATCCCCCAAAGGATACTGGATTGGAGAGGGTGCAGGCTGGGCTGAGTGGACCTCCCCTGTGCACAAATTTCATGCACCAGGCCTCAAGTTCTATATAATAAAAGCCTAAGCAACCATTACATCAGAAGGACTAGAACAACTGGTTGCTATGATGCACACTGACCACCAGGGGGCAGATGCTCAACGCAGGGGCTGTCCCCTGGTGGTCAGTGCACTTCCACAGGGGGAGCACCACTTAGCCAGCAGCTGGGCTCACAGCTGGTGAGCGCAGCAGCAGTGACGGGAGCCTCTCCGCCTCCATGGTAGCGCTAAAGAGCAGTGAGGCAAGTGGTAAGGAACAGCGAGCAGACAGGCGGTAAGGAGTGAGGGGTCCTGGACTGCAAGAGGGTGTAAGCTGGAGTGAGAGACACCCCCCCCCCCACACACACACACACACACACACACTGCACAAATTTCATGCACCAGGTCTCTAGTAGTTGTATAAAAAAAATCTTACCACTTTCCCACCTATTAGAGAAAAACCTAGTTTGTCCCTACTATGTGTTTCCTTCATTACTTACATTATTACTACACAGAACATTTCACTTGACATTTCTGGTAACCAAATGTGTGAGAGTTTTTCCCATGACAAGCAATTCTCTGTGACCCCAGCTGGGTGTCCTACAATTCTGACAGTATAAATTCAGATAGAATTCAGACAGTATTTACCTGGAGACAGCATCAGATCCCACAGGTTAAAGGCTCAGTCCCACAAGACTGCCCCACTCCAGTTCAGATGCCAATATTAAGTAGTGCGCCCCCAGGTGCGGGTTCAGAATCACTCCAAGATGTGCCTCTGGGGTATGCAGATTGTTTTGAGCTAAAGGCAACTTTAGCTGCAGGCTCAAGAGAAACTTCTGCCCCTCCCTTAGCTACCTAGAAAAACTTAACTAGGGGCCTTGCCCATAATACAGGACAAACTTCTATTTACTGAGCATCTGCTCTTCTTATCATTCTGCAATGACCCTTTGAATCCCCAAGGCACCTTACCTCTCCCTAGCTCAGGATGGCATGTATACCTCAGTCTCCCTTTCTCTCTGAACCTCTCCTGCATGTGGGGTCTCTGGCTCTCTCACATATGCCTGTGTGTTTTTTTTAAATTATGCCTACGCCTTCCTCTTTCCCCTATTCTTCCCCCACAAGCATGCATCTTCTAGACTCTAAGGAGACTTTCAACCGGAACAGCAATTGGCAGCAGCAACTCAGCTCCTTCAGGCTAATTCCCTGAAACTGTCTCCAAGACCCCCTTTTCTCAGACTTCCCAGGGAGCTAAAGCAGCCCCTACCTCAGCTCATTTCTTTCCTATACCATTTCCAGAGGCCAAAGTAGCCCCACCTAGGTCTCTCCTGTTGCTTCTTCTATGCTAAGCCATTCCTTGTCTCACTGCCCCCAGCTTTAATAAACATACTCTCAAAGTCAAACAAACAAACAAAATTAGAATGGTAGACATAAATCCAACTATATCAATAAAAACATTAAATATTAATGAATTAAACTACCCAATCAAAATGTAGAGGTTGTCAGATTGTATTTTTTTAGAAGATCCAACTATATGTTGTCTTTAGAAACACACTTAGATCAAATGATACAAATATGTTGAAAGTAAATAATATAGCATGCAAATAGCAAAAATAAGAAAGCTAGAGTAGTTATGCTAATATCAGACAAAATAGATGTTAAAATAAAGATGTTAACTAGTGATAAAGGAAATTTTATAATGATAAAAGGATCAATCCATCAGGAAGATGTAACAACTAGAAATATACATCTAATGCCCTGGCCGGGTGGCTGTTAGTTAGAGCATGGTCCTGTACACCAAAAGATTTCAGGTTCGATTCCCAGACAGGGCACATACCCAGGTTTCAGGTTTGGTCCCAGGTTGGTGCAAATATAGGAGAAAACCGATCAATGTTTCTCTGTGTGTGTGTGTGTCTCTCTCTCTCTCCCTCTCTCCTTCCTCTCCCTCTCTCTCTTTATTCTTCTTTTTCTTCTTCTGCTTCTTCTTCTCTCTCTCAAAAAAATCAATTAAAAAATATCCTTGGGTAAGGATTAAAAAAAATATTTTAAAAAAATAAATATACAAGAAGTATACATCTAGCAACAGAGTCCTGATATACATGAAACAAAAACTGACAGAATTAAAGGGAGCAATAGACAATTTGGCACCCCACTTTCAATAATAGTTACAACAGCTAGACAGAAGATAAACAAGGAAATAAAAGATATAGAACTCTGCAAACCAACTAATAGACATCTATACAACACTCTACCCAACAACAGCAGTATATATTTTTAATATATTTTTATTAATTTTAGAGAGATGAAGGGAGAGAGAGGGAAACATGGATGGGCTGCCTTCTGCATGCCCCCTACCTGGGATCAAGCTTAAAACCATGTGCCGTGATGGGGAATCACACTGTGACCTCGTGATTCATGAGCCCATGCTCAGCACCAGCAGGGCCACAGCAGTATATTTTAAACTGTGCATGCAACATACTCCAGAGAGACATATGCTAAGGCATAAAATAAGTCTCTGAAAATTTTAAAAGATTAAATTCATATGAAGTGTGATTCTCTGATCACAGTAGAATGACATTAAAGATAAAAACAGGAAAAAAAAAGAAAAATTTACAAATATGTGTAAGTTGAACAGCACATTCCTAAATAACCATTAAGTCAAAGAAAAACATCACAAGGGGAATTAGAAAATACATTAAGATGACTGGAAACCAAAATACAATATATCAAAACTTACATGATCCAGCTAAAAAAGAGCTGTGAAGGAAATTTATAGCTGTAAACACTATATTTAAAAAAAGAAAGATCTCAAGTCAATAATCTAGCCTTGCACCTTAAGAAAATAGAAAAGAAAGCAAACTAAATCCAAAGCAAAAAGAAGAAAAAATATAATAAAGATAAGAGTAGGAGTACATAAAATAGAGAATAGATATAATGGTAGAGAAAGTCAGTGAAAAGTTGGTTCTTTAGAAACATCAACAGAATTTACAACTAACCAAGAAATAATAAAGAGTACTCAAATCACTAAATTCAGGAATAAAAATGGGATAGCATTAATAACCTTACAGAAATAAAAAATATTTTATGAGAACACTATAAATAATTATTTGGCAACAAATTAGAAAATTTAGATGAAATGAAAAAATTCCTAGAAAGACACAAATTATTAAAATTGACTCCAGAATAAATAGAAATTTGTATAGATCTACATCAAACAAAGAAACTAAATTAGTAATCAAATTTTGCCTACAAAAAAAACAAACAAACCCAGACATGCAGGGCTTCGCTGGTAAATTCTACCAAATATTTAAAGAAGAATTAATACCAATCCTTCACAAGAAGAGGAAAAAGCACTTTCCAACTGATTCTATGAAGCCAGTATCACTCAGATACAAAACCAAACAAAAATAACAAAGGGAAAGAAAACTACAAATCAATATATCTTATGAATAGAGACCCACACTCTTCAACAAAATACTAGCAAACAACATGTAGTAATATATAGAAACAATTATAAATCATGATCAAATAGATTTTTTTATTCCTCACCTGAGGATATTTTTTCCATTGATATTTTCAAAAAATATATTTGTATTGATTTCAGAGAGGAAGGGAGAGGGAGAGAGAGATAGAAACATCATTGATGAGAGAGAATCATTGATAAGCTGCCTCCTGAATGCCCCACACTGGGGATTGAGCTCAAAACCCTGGCATATGCCATAACTGGGAATTAAACCATGTCCTTCTGGTTCATAGGTTCACTGAGCCATACCAGCCATGCCATTATTTTTTGGGGGGGGTTTCTTTTAGAGAGAATGAAGGGAAGGGAGGAGAGAGAGAGGTAAACATCAATGTGAGAGAAGCACATCGATTGGTTGCCTTCCACACTCGCCCAACCAAGGCCAGGGATCAAGCCTGCAACCAAGGTTGTGGGGCATGCAGGAGGCAATCAATCAATGATTCTCTCTCATCATTGATGTGTCTATCTCTCTTTCCCTTTACCTTCCTCTCTGAAATCAATAAAAATAAATTTTTTTAAAAAAAGACCTGAAAACCTAAAGCATTGTTCAAAGAAATTTCAAAATAACTAAGTAAATGGAAAGATTTCCCACATTCCTGGACTTGGGTGGGGCAGGAACTTGGTGGAGGGGGAACAATGAGGTGATAAAGGGGGACATCTGTAATACTCTCAACAATAAAGATTTTTTTTAAATAAAGAAATAAATTTTTTAAAAAAACACAAAGACTAGAGAGTCCAGAAATAAACCCATGCCTATATGGTGAATTAATATTTGACAAAGAAGACAAAAATATAAAATGGGGTAAAGACAATATTTTCAATAAATAGTGCTGGGAAAATTGAACAGATACAAGAAAAAAAGTGAAACTAAACCACCATCTTGCACCATATACAAGAATAAACTCAAAATGGATTAAAGACAAATGTAAGACTTGAAACCATAAAAATCCTAGAAGGAAACATAGGCTGTAAAATCTCTGACATTTCTCAGAACAAAATTTTTTTCTGATATATCTCCTCAGGCAATGGAAACAAAAGAAAAAGTAAACAAATGGGACTACATCAAACTAAAATTTTTTGCACAGCAAAGGAAACCATCAACAAAACAAAAAGACAACCTACTGAATGGGAGAACATATTCACCAATGATATATCTGTAAGGGGTTAATATCCAAAATTTATGAAGAACCCATTAAACTCAACATGATAAAAAAACAAACAATCCAATTTAAAAATGAACAAAGGACCTGGATAGACGCTTCTCCAAAGGGAACACACAAATGGCCAATGGACATATAAAAAGATGTTCAGTGTTACTAATCATCAGAGAAATGAAAATTAAAACCACAATGAAGAATGCATGGTTTTTTAGCGACTTTGCTGTATATCTGAAACTGGTGCAAAATGGTATTCAATGTAAACTGTAGTTGAAAAAATTTATAAACAAATAATTAAACAAACTACAATGAGATATCACCTAACCTGTCAGAATGGCTGTCATCAATACATCAACAAACAGGTTGTTGGTGAGGATGTGGAGAAAAGGGACCCCTCGTTCACTGTTGGTGGGAATACAAATTGGTACAGCACTATGGAAGACAGTATGGAGGGTCCTCAAAAATGTTAAAAATGAATGTCTTATGACCCAGCGATTCCACTTCTGGGTATATATTCAAAAGTTAAAACACCTATTTAAAAGACTTTTTGCACTTCTATGTTCATTGTAGTGTTACTTATGGTAGCCAAGATATGGAAGCAATCGAACTGCCCAACAAGAGACAAATGAATAAAAAAGAGGTGGTATTTAATCTAATAAAAGACAAACATGCAAATTGACCATACCTTTGCTACGACTTAAGCCACGCTCACCAGCTAATCAGAGCAACTATATGCAAATTAACCCAACCAAGATGGCGGCTGGCAGCTACGGAGCTGGAGCAAGCAGGAGGCTTGGTTGCCCCTGGCAATGGAGGAATCCAAACTTCCTGCCAGCTCTGAGCTCCACTGAAGGCAACAAAGTTTCAATTATAGAAGGTAAATAAATCTCAGAATAAAAAAGAAAAAAAGAAAAAAGGAGAGGCTGGGAGCTTCCATTGCCGGGGGGGCTTGGCCAACCGAAAAAAGGCCCTCAGCCCCTCACCCAGACTGGCCAGGAAATCCAGTGGGGACCCCCCACTGTAAAGGGGGTGTGGCCAGCCTGAAAACAGCCATCAGCCCCTCACCCAGGCTGGCCAGGCACCCCAGTGGGGACCCCCACCCTGAAGGGGGTGTGACCAGCTGCAAACAGCCATCAGCCCCTCACCCAGGCTGGCCAGGCAACCCAGTGGGGACCACCACCCTGAAGGGGGTGTGATCAGCCTGCAAACACCTATTAGCGCCTCACCCAGGCTGGTCAGGCACCCAAGCAGGACCCCCACCCTGATCCGGGACACTCTTCAGGGCAAACCAGCAGGCCCCCACCCATGCACCAGGCCTCTATCCTATATAATAAAAGGGTAATAAGCAAACTGACCCTAACAGCAGAACGACTGGGAATGACTGGTCACTATGACACACACTGACCACCAGGAGGGCAGACGCTCAATGCAGGAGCTGTCCCCTGGTGGTCAGTACGCTCTCACAGGGGGAGCTCTGCTCAGCCACAAGCCAGGCTGATGGCTGCCAGTACAGCAGTGGTGGTGGGAGCCTCTCCTGCCTCCTCAGCAGCACTAAGGATGTCAGACTGCAGCTTAGACCTGCTCCCCGCTGGCAAGTGAACATCCCCAAGGGCTCCCAGGCTGTCAGAGGGATGTCTGATTGCCAGCTTAGGCCCAATCCCCCGAGGAGCAGGCCTAAGCCAGCAGGTGGTCATCCCCCAAGGGGTCCCAGATTGCGAAAGGGCACAGGCCGGGCTGAGGGACCCCTCTCCTGAGTGCACAAATTTTTGTGCACTGGGCCTCTAGTATATATATAGAGAGAGATAGCTAGATATAGATATAGATATAGATATAGATATCTATATCTATCTATAGATAGAGAGATAGAGAGATAGATAGATAGATAGATAGATAGATAGATAGATGGATAGATAGATATAGATATAGATATCAAGCAACTGGAATGACCCAAATGACTGGAATGACCAGTTGCTATGACACGCACTGCAGCCAGCCAACCAGCCCAATCAGGGGTCAGCCCTTCGCCCCCAGCCAGTCCTGGCTAGATCAGGACCCTCTCCCTGGCCAGTCTGGCGCCCAATCCCCCCCCCCCCACCCCTATGGAGGGCAGGGCCAGCCAACCACCGGTGGCCCCTCCCCCTCACAGGCCCGCCCCCCCCGCCCCATCACCCTGATTGGGGAAGGGGCCAGCTGGCCAACCTCCTGCTTCCCCTTGCTTCCCCTCTCCCCTGACGGCCCAGCCTGATCGGCACCCATTGGTGCAGGCCAGCCAGACCCCACCTGTGCACAAATTCGTGCACCAGGCTTCCAGTATGTGTGTGTATATATATATATATGAATGTTACTTGGCCATAAGCAATAATTAAATCTTACCATTTGTGACAGCATGGATGGACCTAGAAAATATTATGGCAAGTGAAATAAGTCAGTCAGAGAAAGACAAATCCCATATGATTTCACTTAGATGTGGAATCTAAAGAACAAAATAAGTAAACAGGCAAAACAGTAATAAACTTATAGATACAGGGAATAGAATGCTGGTTGCCAGAAGGAAGAGGGTTTGCAAGGCTAGGAGAAAAAGGTTAAAGGATTAAGTACGAATTGGTAGTTACAAAATAGTCACAGGGATGTAAAGTACAGCATAAGGGAAATAGCCAATAACATTGTAATAACTATGTATGGTGCCAGGTGGGTACTGAAAATATTAGGGGACCACTTCATACAGTATATGATTGTCTAACCACTATATTGTATAAACCACTAAAACTAATCTACACTAATAAAAGAGAAACATGGTAATTAGCGTACAACCGCTACCCTTCCCATTGGCTAATCAGCATATCCTTATACAAATTAACTGTCAGCCAAGATGGCGGCCAGCAGCCATGCACTGAAGTGAACAGGGAGGCTTGCTTGCTTCAGTGACTGCTGACTCCAACGTTCCCCGCCTAACTTGCCAACCTCTCAGCTGCAACTCTAACCAACTATGTTGCAAATATAGAAGCTAAAAGGCTTCAGCCAGCCTGACCGCAACATTGTATCAAAGTTTTCAACCCCAGATCGCCCTGCGGCTCTGTGAGTGACAGGGGGCGGGGCCAGACCCTCCCTATCTGCCCTGCTATGTTCGTGACAGGGGAAGGCGCCCCAACCCCCTGATCAACCCTGCAGCTCTGTGTGTGACAGGGGGGAGCTCCCCAATCCCCTGATTGCCCTGCGGCTCTGTGTTTGACAGGGTGTGGCGCCCCAAGCCCCCCCCCCCCCCGCCCACGGGCTCTGCTCTGTGTGTGACGGGGTAGAGCCATAACCTCCCCATTGGCCCTGTCCTGAGTGTGACAGGGTGCAGTGCCCCAACCCCCTGATCCGCCCTGCTCTGTGTGTGAAGTGGGGGGGGGGGGGGGGGTTCCCCAACTCCCCTATCGGCCCTGCTCTGTGCATGACAGGGGGGAGCTCCCCAACCCCCTGATCCGCCCTGCTCTGTGCATGACAGGGGGTGGCGCCGCAACCTCCCCATCAACCCTGCCTTGAGTGTGACAGGGGGCGGTGCCCCAACCCCCCAATCGGCCCTACCCTGAGCGTGACTGAGGGTGGTATTGCAACCTCCCGATCCGCCCTGCTCTGTGCATGACAGGGGGCAGCGCCCCAACTCCCCAATCGGCCCTGCTCTGAGCCTGACCAGCGGCTGCACCTAGGGATTGGGCCTGCCCTCTGCCACCCGGGAGCAGGCCTAAGCCAGCAGGTCGTTATCTCCCGAGGGGTCCCAGACTGTGAGAGAGCACAGGCCGGGTTGGGGGGGACCCCTCCCCCCCCCCAGTGCACAAATTTTTGTGCACCGGGCCTCTAGTCTATAGTAATAAAAGGGTAATATGCTAATTAGACCGGACATCTTCTGGACGTCCTTCAGGACAAAGCCTCTGTGGTGGGGGCCAAGGCAGAAGTGGTTTAAGGCAATCGGGCCAGCAGGGGAGGGCAGTTAGCAGCGATCGGGCTAGCATGGGAGCAGTTAGGGGCATCAGGCTAGCAGGCAGAGAGGTTAGGGGGTTAGGGGTGATCAGGCAGGCAGGCAAGGGAGCGGTTAGGAGCCAGTGGTCCCATATTGTGAAAGGGA
The DNA here is from genome assembly GCF_028538775.1 of Myotis yumanensis. Classification (NCBI taxonomy): domain Eukaryota; kingdom Metazoa; phylum Chordata; class Mammalia; order Chiroptera; family Vespertilionidae; genus Myotis; species Myotis yumanensis. Next base: position 123,947,684 of record NW_027223754.1, on the reverse strand, counting down.
TGTCCGACTGCCGGTTTAGGCCCAATTCCTGTGGGATCGGGCCTAAACTGGCAGTTGGACATCTCCTGAGGGGTCCCGAATTGGAGCAGGTGCAGGCTGGGCTGAGGGACCCACCCCTGTGCACGAATTTCATGCACAGGGCCTCTAGTACAAAATAATATCTAATGTAAACTAATTAAAAAATAAATTAAAAACAACAAGAAGTCTGCTCAGGCAGCCTGCTAGAACTTTCTATGCCCTGAACCCTTCCCCACCAGTTTTCCACTCCTCCAATCCTCTTTTCCAGCCTTGACTTTTCACTGCTCCCAAAGTTCATCCCCCCCAAATTAAAGTGAGGTTCCTAGGAAGCCCAACCTTGTACATCCTACCTGGAATGCCGCGTGTCTGGGATGGACCGGTTCAGGGGCAGCAGGTTACTGAGGTAAACATTGTAACCAAACTTCTGGAAGAGGTCCTGGGCCCTTTTCTGCTGGGCCTCAGAGAGATCCTCACCCCATTGCTTGAAAAGCGGTGAGTTTGGGAAAAGTTTCTCTCTGGGTCTGTGTTTCTTTGTCTCGCTTGCCTTGGCTTCCACTGCCTTTTGAACAGGTTGTTCATCTCTCACCCTCTTCAGTGTGTTGTCCACATTTTCTTGTTGCTTCATAGCCAATTTCATACTTCCTTCTGCAAATGAAGGGCAGGGGAGAAAACATTTCAGCGAATCCTTAGCTACCTGGGCACTGCTTTGCGTTCAAATTTCACTACAATGTCTTCCTCTCCAAATTCTGAAATTGACCAGCTCTTGTCTCAGAGGATGCAATATGTCAAGGAACTTGTCAGAGCCGTGCCAACCTGTCCTGGCGAGGTGTGCACTGGAACACACCTCTCCTTTCAGCTCCATCAGAACTTGTCTATCCTGAGTCCCAAGCCTTCACAGTTCCTCCAGGAACTGTCATCTGAGAAATATATTGACCATAGCGAACCTTTTTCAGAATAAGGCCTGAGAACCACTTACATAAGAATCATCTGTTGGATTATTTTTAAATGCAGATCTACGGGCTTATCCCCAAATCAACTAAATCAGAATCTCAGGGTCAGACAGGGGTAGGGAAAGATGCCAGAATCAGCACTTTTTTAAAAAAATCCTCATCTGAGGACATTTTCCCATTGATTTTAGAAAGAGTGGAAGAGAGAAGGAAAGACAGAGAGAAATATCAATGTGAAACACGTCAATTTGTTGCTTTCTGCACGAGCCCTCGGAGCACTGAGGGCCTAGTAGAGGGCTGTTGTCCTGGGCTCTCTGACCCAGGGCCCAGGTCAGAGAGTTGCTGCAGGCTCCAAGGTACGTGCCCTCAACCGGAATAGAACCTGGAACCCTTCAGTCCGCAGGCTGACGCTCTATCCACTGAGCCAAACTGGTTAGGGCCAGAATCAGCACTTTTAACAAAATCAATGAGTAATTCTTTTATACAATAAGATGTGAGAAGCACTGCACTACACTATCAGTGGCTACTCCTTCCTAGCTGTGTGACCTTGGCCAGGAGCTTTCTCTTCTTGGTGCCATAGGTTTACCAAGTACCTCAGAGCATTGCGGTGGTAACTATGTGGCTTAATACCTGTGACGTGCTTATGACAGAGCCCGGCACACAATAAAGGGTGGCTATTTTCTTTTCTCTGGTTTTTGTTTCCTCTGCTTGGGGTTGGGGGAGAGGTGAGGAAGGGTATTGAGAAGAGTGGAAAACTTTTTAAATTGTTATGCTAAGAAATGGGAGTGAGAATTTATTCGTGAAACGGAGCACTGAGGGCCTAGTAGAGGGCTGGCTGAGGCAGGGCCGTGAGTGTGAAGTGGCTCAGTTATGGGAATTTTTCCAGCAGTGCTCAGCACTTGGGTGAAGGCACAGCTAAGACGGGCAATTGATTTCACACAATGTTGGGGGGTCCTTAGGAGAGTGCAATAGAACAAGTGTGCAACGGAGTTGTGGATCATGGCAAAGAAAAGCCAGAGAAAGGGTACTGTTACAGAGAACAACTGAGGGGATATGCTGCAGTCATGAAGTTGTGATCAGCAAAGGACAGCTTGAATTTGTCATTTCACAGGTGAGCAGTTCTGGATGATGACAAAGTCCAACATATACCGTCGAAGTATGAGGTGGGATGGAGGTAATGGGCTGCATAGATGGGAAGGCAGAGCTGTTGAATGGGTCATCCACAGGACATTGCAGTGGCCCAGGGTGATAGCAGGATTTGGGGCAGAGCCAAAGACTGAACCAGGAGCCATTGCAAAGTCTGTAATGAGTGAGGAAACCTGACAGGGAGGTCAACAGAAGAAATGCTAGAGGGCAGCCAGGTCTACATAATAAGGTAAAGAGCTATCACCATAGCTGTCTGACTCTCCTTTCTGAGATCGGACCGAACCTAGAGCCCATTAATTGTTCCCAAGTCCAACACTGACAATGACACTCCTCAGCATCAAATCCCAAAGTGGTCACCAAGATACTCCACCATGGGGACCCTCTTAGCTCCCACTAATCTTCCCTCAAATCAATACTGCATTCCTACCAGACTGACAGGATCACCTCTAGCCCATGTAGTATATTTTCTTGCAAGTTGAAAGAATCACACCCCACCCCACCCCCCAACCCCCACGCCGTTTTATTTTTTTTGATAGTTGCAGCTCAGGGATTACCAACTCGGCTAGAACACATCTCACTGTGTAAACTGCCTCTGGGCAGATGCAGCCCCAGGCACAGCACATGGCTTTGTGAGCAGAACAGGGGCTGGATTTCAGCTGCATATACAGCCTCTTAAAGCAGTGGTTCTCAACCTTCCTAATGCCACAACCCTTTAATACAGTTCCTCATGATGTGGTGACCCCCAATTTCATTGAACATAATTAAAGCATAGTGATTAATCACAAAAACAATGTGTAATTATATATGTGTTTTCCAATGGTCTTAGGTGACCCCTGTGAAAGGGTCATTCGACCCCCAAAGGTGTCGCAACTCACAGGTTGAGAATCGCTGCCTTAAAGGGAAGCAGGAAAGTCCGAAAGTGGGAGGAGGACATGTTTGAAAGGTAGCAAAACCCTGCCCAAGAAAAAAGAGAATCAATTACAGGCGTGCTTAAGGCAAAATAAATACATACATACATACATACATACATAAGTGTCAAAGAAAACTCAGAAAGAACAAATAAATATAAATGGGGTGTCTTTCAAAGAAGGCTCATGTGAATACCTTGCATATTTGCATATTTGCTCAGGTAGACAATCAAAGTGAGAGCAGAAATTTTACAATATTCCAAATTGAATAGTATTTTTATTCAAACTTTTCTGTACTAAGCATGTGAGGGTCACATGAGTTCTCTGTTCCTTTAAACTCCCCTGTTTTCCTCTTTCCGGGGAGAGGGCATCTGATTTTCCTCTGTTATTCACTGCTACCAACTGGAAAATTGTTTGGACCGGGACACCCTAGAGTCAGTTTGAGGACATAAGTGCAGAGTCCACAGGATGAATACAGTGCCACTAGAACATTCTCAGTTTATACAGAAACTTTCCAGGATCCAAAGGGGCCACACCCAATGTCACCATTCTGCAGAAGCCTTTAAGATGCCCTGGGGAGTTTTCCAAAAAATTCCTTCTAAGTCATCAAACCCTCCGCAATAGGGATATCAATATCATCATGTATTTGCTTTTGTATGATGTTTACATCCGTGTTTAAACATCCTTATTGAGTTATGATATCCTCCGGTCTTCCTAGAGGCAAAGAACAACCAGGATGCTGCATAACTGAACAGACTTCTTTTCAGGAAACCCTTCAGGAAAGAGCCTTTGTGATCTGGAAACAGGGTCCAGAAGACATTGTGAAATTCATGTCAGCTGGTAGGGAGTGCCTGACACCGCATCATCTTAAAGTGGATAAAATGTGGGGAGCATCCGAAATAATAAGAAAAGGAGGAACTGGTCATTGCAGAAGGAAAGGGAAGCACACCGGTGGCTCCAGATGACTTGTGGAGGTATAAAGTGTTCCAGCTGCAGGCAGAACTGATATGGGCAGAAGTAGAATGTTGGGGAACCAGCTAGAATTGTAAGAAATATTAACCATGCTCTGTTAACCGTGATTGGTTTGTTCTGATTAAAGAAGGCACATTCTAATCTGGCTGGTAGCCGCACTCTGGACCTCGGAGCTCACCTGCAAATGCAGCCCATCCCCCGCATTTGGAGCTGCTTATTATCATGGAAAGATTAGCAACTTTCTGGTAGAAACCAGAATTACCAGCTCTTTGAAGATCCCCCACTCTTGCATATTATTAAGCCCTTTGAAGATCCCCAGCCCTTTTGCATGCCTGCAGGCCTTTGCGAATCTCCAGCCTGCTTACCTGTTAACTGCCCATTTGGCATACCCTTTGGCTATTTCCTCATGTAATATTTGTCCTTCTAATCAATTTAAGCAGCTGGCTTATGGTGGGGTGCAGCGTAGATTGTTGTGGATGACCTCCTGCTCTCCCATGCTGCCGGCAATAATGAATAAACGCTCATACAGAAGTCAACCCTGTCTCTGCTTAATTGGCTCAAGTAGTGACAGGCAGCATGGGCCCATTGATTGTCGGGTTACAGAACTCCTGCCACTTTAAGGCCCGAGGTGGCTGAGCCCCAGGGTTGGGTGATCGAGTGGTGGCATGGTCTGGGTATTCTATCAAGGAATGACAATGATTGTCCAGGTACATAGGCATCCTTTTGGTGACGCTACACCGAGCATATTTGCTAGTCAATGTCCACCCCAGTCGGATGTGCTCAAAGCCAGGGCTTCCAAGAGTGACAATCTTATCTGTTTCATTACTCTCTTACCATGTATCACTCTTCCCTCCATCCCTGTCTGCCTGTCCTCTGTCCTCTTTTCCCAACATTCATTCATTGACTCAGCCATTTAATTTCTATGTGCCAGACATAGGGAATTAAGTGGTAAGACACTCTATGCGACATCCCTGAAACCAGCCCCTATGAAACATGCCTTCCAGAAAATTATACCACAATAAAATATGAAGAGTCTTATGAGGGAAGATGTAGAAGGTGCTATGGTGCTTTATGATTCTTTTTTCTATGCCCATCCACATCTTTTCCTTTTTTTCTGTCTTGTCTCCACATACATTCTTTCATTCCCTTGCTCTGGACTCTTGCTCTTTGCTCCGTTTTTGTCCTCATCTCTTTAGTCCTCTATTGTCCTCTTTTTCTCTCTTTTCCTGATTTAGTCCCTTACTTTTTATCTTCCATCTGTCCTTCTGTCTATCCCTCTGCCTCACCCTGAACCTGGGCAATGTCAGTTTTCATCTTAAAAGACACTTTCTCCACCTCCAGCCCCCATGTGCACACAACCACGCATCTCTGCAGCCACTTCCCTGCTCATACATTCAACCTCCCTTCAGGGGCACAGGCGTTCGACCCCTGCAGTTGACAGGGATCAGGGTAAACATGCCTGCTTCCCTCACTGGAGTCAGATGCTGAGACACTTAACATTCATAGGGTTAGAGTCAGAATCAAAAGCAAGCCCCAGAATTCATGTGAAGAGGTTAAAATGTGGTAGACCTTAAGGGCATTGTGATAAGTGAAATAAGTAAGAAAGAGAAAGACAAATACCATTTAATTGCACATAAATGTCGATCTAAAAGTGGGGGAAACAAGCTCATAGCTAGAGAGAACAGTTTGATGGTTGCCAGAGGTGGGGGGAGAGGGGAGGCAGTATGTGTGAAAGGGGTCAACAGGTACAAACTTCCATTTATAAAATAAGTAAGTCCTGAGATGTCTTTTAATGTACAGCATGGTGACTACAGTTAATAGCACTGCATTGTGTACTTGAAGTTGCTAAGAGAGTAGACCTTAGAGGATCTCATCACAGGAAAAAAATATTTGTTATTATGTGTGGTGGTGGGTGTGACCATTTCAGTTAGTACAAGAATTGAATCATTACACTGTACACCTAAAACTAACATAAATGTTAAAGGACAATTATGCCTCAATAAAAGAAAGAGGTTAATATGCGACACTGCATGGATTTTACAACCGTGGGAGGCTGGCAGGTATGGTCTCATCATCTCCACTCACAGACCAGGAGCCTCACTGGGAGAGATAAGCACTGGCCTCAGGCCACTCAATCAGCAATGTGACATCAGGGTTCCACCTCAGGTCCTCCAACAAGCCCCATCAGTCCCTGACAGCAGCTCCAGGCAAAATGGAAATGAGGCCTTAGCCCCAGAGATAGTTACCTCTGTTTGTCAGCCCTGCTACACCAAGTCCTAAGGTCAGGGCTGTGCAGAAAGAGTCCTGAGCCTCTCTGGGAGTGTTTGTCTGAGCCTCTTCCTCCTGCATGTATGTGCTTGTAATCATGAGTGTGTGCCATCATACACACACATACCACTCATATCATGTGGATGAAAAGGACCCACATGCTAACCTGACTAGCTCAGAGAAGGCCTGCATGGCGGCCTTGCAAACTAAGACACCTAAAGTAACCACAAAGCACAGTCTGAAATTAAAACCTTTAATTAAAAAGCAGTTTATAGTGGGTATTCCTGTCCTAGGCCAGTATCTTCCCTGACGAAGATCAACTTCAATCTTTCTGAGCCTGTTATCTTTTTGCATCTAAGATACCATACCTGTGGAATGTCAGGGTAACTTATGACTTCCCCTTTTTTGGACCCTTCAGGGCACAACTAATGACACCAGGGCAGAAACCACAAATTGTGATTGTTATCATGCTGTCTACTGTTAACTATACTGTGCCCACCTATGTAAAAGAAGCAAATGTCTATCCTTTCGCTTTGTATCCAATCCCAGAGGTTTGGCTGCTTTGCTTTCTCCCACTTCCCTACTCTGTCACCAGTGGATTTCATGTAACCCACTTATGTCTCCTCCTTTGATAGAAGTTTATAAAAGTGAAAAGCCACCATTTTTCAGAGCATTATCTCAGTACACTGAGATTCTGCTTCCTGGCAATTGTTGACAGTTTGGTTCAAATAAACTCACAAAAATCCTTTAAATGTTTGAATGTTTTCTTTTGTTGACAGCTCTGATTCCCACTAATTCTCAACACTTACTGCCCATTTGGAGGCATAGAATTCAATGTCAGATGCTAAATTGAGCAACTGCGAGATGAAAACGTGAACTCTTACTCATTTTAAAATTTCTCCCCACTCCTTTCTCCTAAGAGTCCCTAAGTGTGCAACACACACACACACACACACACACACACACACACACACACAATCCCCTCCAAGTGACTGTTAAAACTTACTCAGATGCTGCAACTCCGACTCCAGGTGAGAAAGTTTCTTCATCACCGTCCCGTTCCATTCAGACAGAGGCAAGTGAAGCTCCTTTTGGACACCACCCAGAATCAACTTTTGTAAAGTCATCTTGGTATAAACTACCAGGAGCAGATTGTAGACAATAACGAGAGTCAGCCCAATGCAGAGAACTTTGCAGAGATGTCTCCTGAGCATCATGCTCCGACTCTGGCTCAGCCGCTCCCTGCGGGGCTGAGTGTCACTGCTCGGGAAGCTAAGGATCAGAATCAGCCGAGCCTCGTCTCCTGGGTGCAGAGATGACACCCTGCCTGCTGAACCAGATGTTCTCCGACTGGAAAGCTGGCACAGGCTGCCTGGCTTCTCCCTGAGCAGTGTCAGGTGTGGAGTATGTCATGGCAGCCGCCCAGTGACGGGCAGGCTCCCTGGGTACACCTTGCACTGTCTCAGAAGTCAAAGTCAACAAACTTGAGGAGAGCTTTCTAAGGTGGAGGTGAGCCCCAGGCGATGGCCCTGCTTCACTGATCCCCACCCTCTGCTAGCTCTCTGCACACAGCTCTGAACACTGAGGTTCTGATAGTGGGGAAGGGCATGTAATAAAAATAGAGCCACAGTTGTTTAATGAGTATTCACCTTAATAACTATAGATAAGAAGCTTCCTTACAGACCCTGGGAAACTGGAGGATGTGCTGCAAGGAGAAAAATAGAGCTGTAAAAAGAGAAGAGACACCTTGGGGCCCGAATGGGTCCATTGCTCAGAAAGGAAAATGCATTTTGAGAACAGACAAAAAACAGGACAGTTTTGATTTGGTTGCTGTGCCTGGACCCTGTTGCCCTCTGGGAGTTTGCCTCAGGAATGCTGACCATTCTCTTCAAGATCCTGGAAGGAGACACAGGGGCCAGGGACCCTGCAGCCACCCCCTCCCTTTCCCCTTGTATGCAGCCTTTCTTCCTTATTCCTATGTAACCAGCCAGCTAGCAGGAGATGCGAGAGCATATTTTTGTGGATGACCTGCTGCTCTTCCACACTGCCAGCATTCTTGGAATAAACGCTCATATATGGTTCCACCCTGATGCTGCTTAATCAGCTCAAGTAGTGACAGGTAGTTGGGACCCATTGATTGTCGGGTTTCAGTTCCACCCTGCTCCAGCTTCCACTAACTCTTCGGCTCCCACACCTCACACTCACTATATGTTTTGGACAAATCATTTAATTACCATCATTGCAGACTAAACACTTTGAAATTGTTCCCCAGAGCCAAAAGTTTAAAGTTCTAAGTCTAGTGTTGGGCCCCTCCATAATCATATCTCTCCCTGGGGCAGGCATTTAGGTTAAAGTACAGAAATGTGGCTTTAGAAAAAGCAGGTAGAACAAAAAATAATAATAAAATGTAAGAGTTTCTTATACCTGCTGTTCCCATGCCCTCACCTACAAATCAGAGTCAAAATAAATGTAAAATGGATGATCATGTCTATTTAACACTTGAAATGGAGTAGACCATTTATCTCTATTTCTCCCCACTGAAGACAATTAAAAACTCTGGATTCTATAAATAAAACAAACATGAAGACTCTGAAAGGTGGAGAAAAGGGCTATGGGAACAACTTAGTGCTGAGTTCCCTGGGTTTTCTTTTTGCCTAATATATCCTAGACTGAATGCTGAGTCAGTTGCCAAACTGTAAATGCCAACAGGAAAAGACAATAAAAGCCCCAAAGAAAATCCTGTTCTCTCTAGACAAAGGAACAGGACAGGGACAGCCTAGCGAGATGGAAAACATTCAGACAATAACTGCTGTACTCCAGCCAAACACCACTTAAAAATCTGTTACACCACACCCAACCCATCCCATGTGGGAAGCCTCGACTACCACCCTCTCCCCCAGCTGTGACAAGGTGCCCCTTCCTTCGACCCCTCTAGGATGGGGTCTAAGAAGGAGCCATAATTTTTATCCATGCCCCCCAGGATGTCAGTAAGGAAACAGTAATGAAGTGGCCCTCCCTTCCTCAGCCAGTTGGTGTCAGCAGAGGCCTAGTGGGGAACCTGAACTTCCTTCCCCACAAGCAGTAAATGTATTTCCTCCTACCCCCAGGTGTCAATGAAGGCAAAGTGGGAAACCTTGACTTTCACTCCCACTTGACAGCAACAAGGTGGCATCTCCATTTCCCCACCAAACAGTGTCAGGGAGTCCTGCTAAAACAGAAGATTTAATTAAGATCCAGAGTCACACAACATAATACTCAGAATGTCGAGGGTGCAATAATAAATAACCTGACATACCTAGAACCAGGAAAATCTCAACTTGAATGATACCAACACCAATACGACAAAGGTGTTGGAATTATCTAATGAGGATTGTAAAGCAGCCATCATAAAAAAAAATGCTTCAATAAGCAATTAACATGATTGGAACAAATGAGAAAAAAAATGTCTCAGCAAAGAAATATAAAGTCTAAGGAAATAAAATAGAAAACATAAAAAGAAACCAAATTAAAATTTTAGAATTGAAATACAATAAATAAAATTTAAATCACTGGAGAAGCTTCAAAGGCAGAATGAAAGAAATAAAGAAAAGAATCAGGGAACTTGATTAGAAAACAGAAAGGACAGTAGAAATTATCAACCTGAACAACAGAGCAAGAATAGATTATAAACCTCAAGAACTTGAGAATACAGTAAAAGATTTAGTGTTTCATCAGACTCAGAAGGAAAGGAGAAATGTGAGGCCAAACAAGAAATTGAAGAAATAAGTTGTCAAGGGGAAGAGCTTTGTTATGGTTGTGGGCTCACCAGCTCTGCGGGATCAGGAAGCTGAGGACGAGTCCTCAGACACTGCGGTGTCTCATGCCTAGCCTCAGCCCGGCCGCTGCCCATGGCCTTTTAAATGATTGAATAATGATGGATATGGATCCAAAATAATAAATGACTTCTCTACTGAAGCAATAGAAGATTCTACACATCACCTTCCAGTAGCTCAATTTCAGTCTTCAGGAAAGGGCAAAACAAGTGAAATACAGAAAACTGAAGAACAGAAAACCTCACTTTGGAACTGTCTTTCTCCTTGACTACTCCTTAACCCCCATCTTTCTACTTGTTTTAATTTTGCTGTGAGTTTATAAATAGTGAAGACCAAAGAAATAGAAGATACATTTGGGAGCTTTAAACCAAGAAATTTGCCTTGAAAGCTGCTATTCTTTGGAGGGAAAAGTATATCAAGTTCCTGTCTAATTTTTTTTCAAACAAGATTTCTTATATCCTTAGATTTTGAAGAATAAAACGAATATAAATACATATCTGCACACTTTTTTTAGCAGCTGTGTAAGAATAATGAGATTTGTAAATTAAGGGCTTTGTCATGTGGATGTTTTGCCACTGGAATTGAATGCTCAGAAGATCTTTTATAGCTCTTTAATATTATATTTTTGATCTATCACTTAGATTACATTATTTGCCCTTGCAAGTCCACCTGTCTTTCTAGTTATGCCCTTGTTATGAACAGTGTTTGTACTCACTGTGCAAATATCCATGTATTATCTATTTAAACAACATCATAGAGCCATCACTCAAGGAAGTTGAATGAGGTGAATATAGACATAGGTCTTTCCCCTTCCCCCATTTTTAAATGTAACAAATACTTTCTTTATCTTCCCCTTCTCCTTTCCCCTCCCCCCTCTTCCCTTTTGGAAACTGTGTCAGGAACTAGGTACTTTAAGATGAGCAATTGAGGGGACTGAGAGAGTGATCCACACAGAGCCTGGCTTCTTTGTGCTTCATCATAGGTGTGCTGCTGGTCAGCTTTATTAAGCACCCTTCTAACGAGAACCTTGTGGGAAATCAGCTGGCAGACTCAAGGAGTTCAGGAAACAGGACCACAGAGGTTACACTCTGGGATCCTGGCCATGAGGTTGGATGCCTCACCTTGCTGAAAAGAGACACTGGACCTAAATGGTGCAGCATGACTTTGTTCCTGCTTGGCTACAGTTTTCAACACCACAGGCAGTGAAGTCACCTACAGCCACCTTTGAAAAACACGGAGAGCACCTACCCCAAGGAAGGAGATGGTAGGTTTGGAGTAAGCAGTCGTCATCGACATAATTCCTCTGATGGCTTTTTTAGCAATGGACCTCTATGAACTACAGGAGATTCCTGGCACCAGCCCTCCCTGTTTCGCCATGATTCTGTGGACTCGGGTGTCTCTAAGGGAGCATATGCTGGAATCACAGGAAACCTATCTGGTTGGCATGGCTCTTCCCATGGCCATGATGGCATGAGCCAGCGTAGTAGGGGTGGCGCAGGAGACCATCACCACTAGAATGGCAGCTTTCACTCCAGGAAAGGCTGTGCTTTTCAGGAAAAGCCACCTGCAGAGATTAGGGAAGAAAAAAAAAAGAAGACGAGGTGGAAAAGTTGCAGTTTGAAGAGGAAGACTTCCCTTCTTTGAATCCAGAAGCTGGCAAACAGAATCAGCCATGCAGACCTATTGGGACCCCTTCTGGAGTGGGGGAAAACCCACCTGGTGCCAAACAAACCTCCAAAATGCTAGTGATCAAAAAAGTTTCCAAAGAAGATCCTGCTACTGCCTTCTCTGATGCATTCACCTCAACAGGATCTCACCATGCAAATGGGAACATATTGTCCAACATGGTTCCAAGTGTCTATAAGAACCTGGTTCCTAAGCCTGCACCACCTCCCTCCTAGCCCAGTGCATGGAAAGCTAACAGAATGGAACACAAATCAGGATCCCTTTCCACTAGCCAGGAGTGTGCTTTTTCCAGTCCAATCTCTGGTACCAAACCAGTAGTACTGGCTGGTGGTGCAGTTTTAAGCTTTCCCAAAGAGAGTCCCTCCAGCACCACTCCTCCCATTGAGATCAGCTCCTCTCGTCTGATCAAGTTGACCCACCGAACCACCGACAGGAAAAGCAAGTTTCTGAAGACTCTGAAGGATGACTGGAATGGAGACTTCTCAGAGAACAGAGACTGTGACAAGCTGGAAGATTTGGAGGACAACAGCACACCTGAACCAAAGGAAAATGGGGAGGAAGGCTGTCATCAGAATGGTCTCCCTCTCCCTGTAGAGGAGGAAGGGGAGGTCCTCTCACATTCACTGGAAGCAGAGCACAGGTTATTGAAAGCAATGGGATGGTAGGAGTTTCCTGGAAATGATGAGAATTACCTTCCCCTCACAGAGGATGAGCTTAAAGAGTTCCATATGAAGACAGAGCAGCTGAGAAGAAATGGCTTTGGGAAGAATGGCTTCTTGCAAAGCCGCACTTCTAGCCTGTTCTCCCCTTGGAGAAGCATATGCAGAGCAGAGTTTGAGGATTCAGACACAGAAACCAGTAGCAGTGAAACATCAGATGACGATGCCTGGAAGTAGGCACATAAATGTTCACAGTTAAATCTGACCCATAAACTCAGCTTGTGTGCTTACGGAGAATACAAAAAAAATCTTTTCCTTTCATGTTGTTGTTGTTGAATATTTCATGCACAAGGGAAATAATCATATCCCAAAGAGAGAGCGATTGGCTTGTTTAGCTTTTGTTGTTTTTCGTTCTTGTTCTTTGCTTAGTAGAGAAAATTTGTGTGGTGAGAAATATTTTTAAAATACACACACAGTATATATGGGGCGATGCACAAGTGGGCACTGACAGTGCAGAGAGGAGGAGACACTGGTCTGCAGCAATAGCTTCCACCAGCCCTTGGGGCACTCACCCCTGTGCTCAAGCAATCATTGTCAATGACAAAGTGACTACTGAAGTTATAATTGTATTAAATTAATGCTAATAATTTGGATATTTTATTTTATTTTTGGCTGCTCGGGTAACGTTAGCCCTTAACCAAGCATATGTGGGGGAGGGGAGGCGTTGTTTGTTTGTTTCTTTCTTTTTTTTCTTTTTTGGGTACAGCTGTAAAATATTTGGATATAGGAAATGTGTTATTCTTGCAGCCTTGATATTCCAGGGTGGACTGTAAAATATAAATTTTTGTAAGATTTCAAAGATTAAGATTATTTTGATAACATTATTTACAGATTTAAAAGATGTGGTTATCACAAGTCTTGAGGGGGAAACTACTGCATAAAATAACTAACTTGGAATAAATATTTTGGATTAAAAAAAAAGAAATAAGTTGGCAAAAGACATAAATCTACAGATTCAAAAAACTGAGAGAACTGCAAATAAGATAAATCAAAGAAATTATGCCAAGACACATCATAATCAAACTTTTGAAAACTAAAGACAAAGAAAAAAATTGAAGACAGTGAGACAGAACCAACAGCTCACCTGTAGGGAGAAAAGAACTATTTGAATGACAGAGAATATAATGTAGGAACCACACACACCCTGGATCAAGCTGAAAATGGATGAGTTTGAGTGCACAAGTCAAGGGGCTGACCTTACATCTATATATATAAAAGCCTAAACGACCAGCTGGTAGCTATGATGTGCACTGACCACCAGGGGACAGACACTCAACGCAGGGGCGGAAACCACAGGCATGAAAACATCGAACAGACTGATGAATCTCAGAGGGAATCGGGGAGGCAGATGAGGGGAAGAGATTAACCAAAGATCTTCTTTGCATACTAGAGGCTGGTGCACGGATTCATGCACCAGTGGGATCCCTCAGCCTGGCCTGTGGGGATCGGGCCGAGACCAGCTCTCCAACACCCCCCGAGGGGTCCTGGATTGCAAGAGGGCACAGGCCAGACCAAGGGACCCCACTGGTGCATGAATTTGTGCACCGGGCCTCCAGTAGAAAAATAACAGACAGCAAGAGCATGAAAATAACCCAAGCAAGCAAACAAACAAAAATTAATTCTAATTTATTTGGCTCTGTCCTCTGCTTTCTCTTCAGATTTCTGACCAGAAATCACAGAGACCAGAGGGAAATATTACAACATTTCCAAGTGCTGAAAAAAAAAAGGTCAACCCAGAATCCTGTATCCAACAAAAATATCCCTCAGTAATGAAGGAAATCAAGCAATTCTCAGATAAAAGAAAATTAAGAGAGTTTGTTGTAGACCTACTCTAAAAGAAAGCCTACAGAGATTTTTCAAAATGAACAAATGACAAAAGAAGGAATCTTGGAACATCCAGGAGAAATAAAGACAACAGAAAAGGTAAAGTTCTGACTAAATAAGAAAACTTTCCTTTTCCTTTTGAGTTTTCTAAATTATGTTTGACAGTTGACACAAAAATCACATTGTCTGATATGGTTCTCAAAGTATGTAGAAGAGATATTTAAGACAGTTGCATTATAACTGGAAGAGGGTAAAGAAGCTTACAGGCAAATACAGTATCTACATTTTATCTAAACTAGTAAAATGATGATACTAGCAGACTGTGCTAAGTTATATATGCACTAGAGGCCTGGTGCACGAATTTGTGCACCGGTGGGGTCCCTCCCAGCCAATTGGAGGCATCTCACCCCGTCCTGATCAGAGCCAGCTGGCCAGAGGGGAGGGACTTCGGGAGGTTGGCCAGCCGCAGGAGGTTAGCTGTGGGAGTGCACTGACCACCAGGGGGCAGCTCCTACATTGAACATCTGCCCCTGGTAGTCAGTGTGCGTTATAGCTACTGGCCGGTCGTCTGGTTGTCCAGTCGTAACAATCACTTAGGCTTTTATATAGATAGTGGTGATGGAATAGTGCTGGAGTATTTTGATTATAGCAGTGGTTGCATAAATCTACCTGTGTGATAAAACAGCAGAGAACTATACACAGAATCAACATAAAATTTCTGGCTTTACTATCAAACTATTTATATATATAAAAGCCAAGCGACTGAAATGACCAGAAAGACTGGTCGCTATGGTGCGCACTGTGGAGGCTAACTGACCCAATTGGGACCCCGATTGCCCCCCCCCCCCCCCCAACCAATTGTTCCCCATTGAGGTGGGCCAGCCAGACCTCACTCAGGCACAAATTTGTGCACTGGACCTCTAATAGTTAAATAAAATATATCCATTGGGGGAAACTGGATGAAGGTTACACAGCAGTTCTCTGTACTATTTTTGCAAAATTTTGTAAATCTATAATTATTTCAAAATTAAAAGTTTTTTTTTAAAAGAAAGCATTATCCCTACCCTAAAAAAACTTATGGTTAAAGTAGATCACTTTATTAAAAATACACAAAAGAATAGTGTGGGTGACAAGAGTTGGGAAACTGAGGGATAGAGGTAGGAAGTAGACTGGCTTTTCATTGCACAATTTTCTATGTATTTTAAATGTGGGTCATTCTAGAAGAATGATCTATCTACACTAATAAAAGAGAAACATGCAAATTGGTATCACTCCGCTACCCTTCCCATGGGCTAATCAGGGCGATATGCAAATTAACTGCCAGCCAAGATGGCGGCCGGCAGCCAGGCAGCTTGAAGCAAACATGAGGCTTGCTTGCTTCAGTGACAGAGGACTCCAACGTTTCCCACCTGCAGCTTCCGGCCTCTGAGCTTGCAGTTTGAAACATTGTTACAAATATAGAAGCTAAACAAAACCCCAGAAACCTGCTTTCAGCCAGCCGGGATCTCAGAGCTGGAGTTGAAACAGTGTTTCGATTATAGAACCCAAACAAACCAGATACCTGCTTTCAACAGCCGAGGCCTAAGAGCTAGAGCCAAGCCTCAGAGCTAAAGCTGGCCCAGAATAAAAAAAGAAAAAAAAAGGAGTGGTTGGGAGCTTCAGTCACCCGCCAGCTTGAAAAGAGCCCTCAGCCCCTCACCCAGACTGGCCAGGCACCCCAGTGGGGACCCCCACCCTGAAGGGTGTGTGACCAGCTGCAAACAGCCATCATCCCCTCATCCAGGCTGGCCAGGCACCCCAGTGGGGACCCCCACCCTGATCCAGGACACCCTTCAGGGCAAACCAGCCGGCCCCCACCGGTGCACCAGGCCACTATCCTATATAGTAAAAGGGTAATATGCCTCCCAGCACCTGTATCAGCGGAGCCACGAGGCCTCCCGGCACCAGGATCAGCGTGACAGGGGGCAGCGCCCAACCCCCCCCCCCCCATGGGCCCTGCTCTGTGCCTGATAGGGGGGAGCTCCCCAACCCCCTGATCACCCTGCGGCTCTGTGTGTGACAGGCTGCGGCGCCCCAACCCCCTGATCAGCCCTGCTCTGTGTGTGACAGGGTACAGCACCCCAACCCCCCCACCATGGGCCCTGCTCTGTGTGTGACAGGGTAGAGCCATAACCTCCCCATCGGCCCTGCCCTGAGTGTGACAGTGGTGGTGCCCCAACCCCCTGATCCGCCCTGCTCTGTGTGTGACAGGGAGCGGTGCCCCAACTCCCCTATCAGCCCTACTCTGTGAGTGACAGGGGGGAGCTCCCCAACCCCCTGATCGGCCCTGCTCTGTGGGTGATAGAGGGTGGCACCCCAACCCGCCCCCCGACGGGCCCTGCTCTGTGTGTGACGGGGTAGAGCCATACCCTCCCCATCGGCCCTGCCCTGAGTGTGACAGTGGTGGTGCCCCAACCCCCTGATCCGCCCTGCTCTGTGTGTGACAGGGAGCGGTGCCCCAACTCCCCTATCAGCCCTACTCTGTGAGTGACAGGGGGGAGCTCCCCAACCCCCTGATGGGCCCTGCTCTGTAAGTGACAGGGGGCAGCGCCCCAACCCCCCTGATGGGCCCTGCTCTGTGCGTGACAGGGGGCAGTGCCCCAATCCCCTGATGGGCCCTACTCTGTGAGTGACAGGGGGCAGCGCCCCAACCTTCTGATTGGCCCTGCTCTGTGCGTGACAGGGTGTGGCGCCGCAACCTCCCCATCAACCCTGCCTTGAGTGTGACAGGGGGCGGTGCCCCAACCCCCCAATTGGCCCTACCCTGAGCGTGACTGAGGGTGGCATCCCAACCTCCTGATCCACCCTGCTCTGTGCATTACAGGGGGCGGCGCCCCAACTCCCCAATCGGCCCTGCTCTGAGCCTGACCAGGGGCTGCACCTAGGGATTGGGGGGTGCCCTCTGCCACCTGGGAGCAGGCCTAAGCCAGCAGGTCATTATCTCCCGAGAGGACCCAGACTGCAAGAGGGCACAGGCCGGGCTGGGGGACCCCCCTCCCCCCCCGAGTGCACAAATTTTTGTGTACCAGGCCTCTAGTGGTTAAATAATTTATAATGCACTGATGGCTAGCTAAATTGTGGTACCTCCACTCTGTGGAATATTATGGGTATCAAGGAGAGACTGTTGGAGAAAGAGTGAACGTAGAGTAAGATGGTGATTCTGTTACTGGTAGCCAGATAAACTAAGGAAAGTTATTTCACCTCAACCTCATTTTCTTTGTTGATAAAATGGGAATATATAACACTCCTTTGCTGAGCTATGAAGTTTAAAGGAGATAACTTTTGTAAAGGGTGTCATGTTTGATAAAAATTATATATTATCATTTATGTTGTTTCTGTTAAAAAAAGTTTTGAAGGTCATATTGCAACATGAAGAGCTTCTTATAAGAAAATGCTAAGTAAATTGTGCAGGTAGCCTGAGCTTCTTAAATGGGTCTAATTAGCATCCTAGTGACATAGTGACACTAACAGCCCAAATTTATTTGACCCTTCTATGTCTGCTGTTACAGGATTCTAAGCCTCTGCAAGACTCCTTACACATTTCTGAAAAATCCCCTGTGGGGTCTCAGAAGTAGGGCAGCCAGGCTTCATGCAGCATCTTACCCTTTTCCTCCTTACCTCCACCAGCAGATGGTCTCTCTAAACAGCAAACTCTTACAGCCCACCCTGGAATGCCCAGGCTCCTGTTTCTGAGGATGTACTCACAGGCCTCCTAGAGGTGCCGAAGACTGGGAGATATCCTGTGCTGGGAGGAAACAGCTGGGGGTAGGGAACATCAAAGCCAATCTATCTTGTATCCCATTGCCTTAAAAAGTTTGTAGTGAAAATGACCCCATTTTTACCCACAGACAGCCTTTTTTCTCCCCAGGACACAAATCCAATGTTGCAATGGGAGGAATGTTGAGTCAGAGATAATCCAAATGTCACTACCACACCTAGACAGAATCACTTCTCTCTCAGAATAGGACTGTGCAATTGTACACCTTTGTCTGCCTGACACCTTTCCTTAGCATGAGTTCTTTTCCAGGAGGCACCTGGTCTTTAGCAGACTCCTGGTTGCCTACTCTACCACTTTGCCAGATGGGTCCAGAAATGGCTAAACTGAGAAGTTATTCCCTGAGTCCGCTGGCATCATTAAACAGTGTCCCTCCATTTCTTTAAAGCGTCGCTTGGTTTTCTTTGGTCTTCTGCAACAAAACCTAACAATGAGCATAGCTTAGAATCCAGGTGGGAACTGCCCCCTATCCCAATACATGACGGTGACTACAGCAATGTTTGAAAGAAAACCAGTACC
Organism: Myotis yumanensis; assembly: GCF_028538775.1. Classification (NCBI taxonomy): domain Eukaryota; kingdom Metazoa; phylum Chordata; class Mammalia; order Chiroptera; family Vespertilionidae; genus Myotis; species Myotis yumanensis. Next base: position 123,929,051 of record NW_027223754.1, on the reverse strand, counting down.
CAATGCCCACATTCTCCAATGCAAGGGACCAATGTATCTTAAAGAAATGATTGATTCTGGAGCAGGAAAAATACAAGATGAACTTGAAGCATCTTGTAATAGCAGAAGGTAAGAAAATGATCAGAAAAAGAAAAGTAAGACAAGAAAACTAAACAGAAGTACAAGAAAAAAGACTGGAAGGAAATATGCTGAAATGATCAGAATGGTTTTATTAAGATTTCATTACTCTCTTAATTCAACTGTGTAAATTAGCAGTACAGGCAGTTAATTTACTTTTTCAACTTCTTACTTGTTTGCTGATATGGTCTTAACAGCTTCATAATGGGAAACATCAGCAAATTAATGATAATTTTTTTAGATTAGAAATCATGATGATTTTATTTTTTATTTTTACCTTTGCTTTCATTTTGTGATTTTTTTTAATTTTTAAAGTATTAAGTATGTCTCCTTTTCCCCTGATTGACTGCCCCCCGCCCCCCCAGCCCTGGCTCCCCTGCCTTCTCTCTGAGGTTGGATGGTCTGTTCAGTGTTTTTTTGTCTCTGAATCTGTTTTTGCTCATCAATATATGTTGTTCATTATATCCCACATATGAGTGAGGTCATGTGATATTTACCAGTATCTTTCTCTGACTGGCTTATTTCGCTTAGCATAATGCTCTCCGGGTCCATCCATGCTGTTGCAAATGGCAAAAGTTCCTTCTTTTTTACAGCAGCGTAGGATCCCATTGTGTAGATGTACCACAGTTTTTTAATCCACTCATCTGCTGATGGGCACTTAGGCTGTTTCCAAATCTTAGCTATTGTAAACTGTGCTGCTATGACCATAGGGGTGTATATGTCCTTTCTGATTGGCGTTTCTGGTTTCTTGGGATATAGTCCTAGAAGTGGGATTATTGGGTCAAATGGGAGTTCCATTTTTAATTTTTTGAGGAATTTCCATACAGTTTTCCACAGTGACTGCACCAGTCTGCATTCCCACCAGCAGTGCACAAGGGTTCCTTTTTCCCCACATCCTACCCAGCACTTGTTCTTTGTTGATTTGTTGATGATAGCCATTCTGACAGGTGTGAGATGACATCTCATTGTAGTTTTGAGTTGCATCTCTCAGATGATTAGTGACTTAGAGCATGTTTTCATATGTCTCTTGGCCTTCTGTATATCCTCTTTTGAAAAATGTCTATTTAGGTCCTTTGCCTATTTTTTATTGGATTGTTTATCTTGTTAAGTTGTATGAGTTCCCTGTAAATTTTGGAGATTAAACCTTTATCTGAGATAGCATTGGCAAATATGTTCTCACAGACTTTCTTGTTATTTTGTTGATTTTTTTTTTTCTGTGCAGAAGCTTTTAATTTTGATGTAATCCCATTTGTTTATTTTCTCCTTAGTTTCCATTGCCCTAAGAGCTGTATCAGTAAAGATATTGCTACGACATATGTCTGATTTTTGCTGCCTATGGAATCTTCTAAGATTTTTATGGTTTCCTGTCTTACGTTTAAGTCCTTTAACCATTTTGAGTTTATTTTTGTGTATGGTTTACTAGTAAGTTGGTGATCTAGTTTCATTTTTTTGCATGTATCTGTCCAATTTTCCCAACACCATTTATTGAAGAAACTGTGTTGACTCCATTGTATACTCTTGCCTCCTTTGTCAAATATTAATTGAGCATAATGGCTTGGGTCAATTTCTGGGTTCTCTATTTGGTTCCATTGGTCTATATGTCTGTTCTTGTGCCAATACCAGGTAGTTTTGAGAACAGTGGCATTGTAATATGGCTTGATATCTAATATTATGATCCCTCCAACTTTGTTCTTCTTTCTCAGGATTGCTGTGGCTATTCAGGGTCTTTTTATTCCATATGAAGTTTTGGAGAGTTTGTTTTAGGTCTGTGAAATATACCATTGGTATTTTAATGGGGATTGCATTGAATCTATAAATTGCTTTGGGAAGTATGGACATTTTAATGATGTTGATTCTTTCAATCCATAAATACAGTATGTTCTTCCATTTGTTTATGTCTTCCTCTATCTCTCTTTTTTTTTTAACATCCTGTAGTTTTCTGAGTACAGGTCTTTTACCTCCTTGGTTAAGTTTATTCCTAGGTATCTTAATTTTTTGGTGAAATGGTAATTTTTTTTTTAGTTTCTCTTTTGTGAGTTCATTATTGGTGAATAAAAAAGCTATAGATTTCTGGGTGTTAGTTTTGTATCCTGCTACATTGCCAAATTCATTTATTAAGTCTAGTAGTTTTTTATGGAGTCTTTAGGGTTTTCTATGTACAATATCATGTAATCTGTGAATAATTGTTACAGAAGACCAAAGAAAAACCAAGTGATGCTTTAAAGAAGAGGAGAGACACTTTTTATTTATGCCGGCAGACTCAGGGAATAACTTTCCAAATCTGAGTAAAGTAACATGCAGGGGGCTTCTCTTTTATATCTTTCTGGGGTCTTAGTCTCGCAAATATGGATTATGCTTCTGATCCTTTTTGCGGACTTTGCAAGAAGGCCCCCAAGTGTTGGGGGTCTCCAGGCCATATCTGATGGTCTGGCCTGGCACCAGCGTTAATAACCCTCTCTCCGGGGCAGTGCACTGTTCACAGTTTTATGGCCTCTGTAACAGGTTCTGTAAGACTAGTTTCTGGGAAAGAAGTAATGACTTAATTATAGGTTATCAAAAATGTACACTGGGCTGGCTGACATGGATTCAGGTTGCTAGCCCCCCAAAAATCAGGGTTACATTGGAATTAGCCCTTTTTAGCCTTCTCATAATGACAGTTTCACTTCTTCTTTTCCAGTTTGGATGCCTTTTATTTCTTCTTCTTGTTTGATCATGATGGCTAGCACTTCCAGTGCTATGTTGAATGGGAGTGGTGAAAGTGGGCATCCCTGCCTTGTTCCTATTCTTAGGGGAAATGGTTTTAGTTTTTGCCCATTGAGTATGATGTAGGCTGTAGGTTTGTCATATAAGGCTTTTATTGAGGTATGATCCCTCTATTCCCACTTTGCTGAGGGTTTTTATCAAGAAAGGGTGCTAGATTTTGTCAAATGCTTTTTCTGCATTGATTGATATGATTATGTGATTTTTGTCTCTCAATCTGTTTATGTGATGTATCACATTTATTGATTAGCAGATATTGTACCATCCTTGCATCCCTGGCATAAATCCCACTTGGTCATGATGTATGATCTTTTGAATGTAATACTGGATCTGATTTGCTAGAATTTTGTTGAGGATTTTATCATATATGTTCATCAGGGATAATGGCCTGTATTTCTTTCTTTGTAGTGTCTTTATCTGGCTTTGGAATTAGGGTAATGCTGGCTTCATAGAAAGAGCTTGGGAGTATTCCTTCCTCTTGAATTTTTTGGAAAATAGTCTGAGGAGGATAGGTTTTAGTTATTCTCTGAATGTTTGGTAGAACTCCCCTGTAAAGCCGTCTGGACCATGGCTTTTGTTTGCTGGAAGATTTTTTATTACTGCTTCAATTTCATTGGTAGTTATAGGCCTATTCACATTTTTTTATTCTTCCTGATTGAGTTTTGGGAGCTTGTATTTTGGGAGCTTGTCCATTTTGTCTACGTTGTCCAGTTTGTTGGAGTAGAGTTGTTCATAGTATTTTTTTACAATCCTTTGTATTTCTGTGGGGTGTGTTGTTACTTCACCTCTTTCATTTCTGATTTTGTTTATTTGAGTCCTCTCTCTTTGTTTCTTGGTGAGCCTGGCTATAGGTTCATCGATCTTGTTTATCCTTTCTAAGAACCAGCTTTTGGTTTTATTGATCATTTGTATTGTTTGTGTGTTTTTTTTTGTTGTTGTTTTGTGTGTGTGTGTGTGTGTGTTTCTTGTTTTGTTTTTTTTGTCTCTATGTCATTTATTTCCACTCTGATCTTTATTATTTCCTTAAATTAATGATAATTTAAAGTATAATCTCCATCTGAAACTGGAGGCTATGGGAGAGAAGTCATGAAAGAGGACTCAGAAGTTTCTAGCTTCTGCTTGGCAGTGCCCAGAATATAGGGAGAGAACAAAGAGGAAGAGTAGACATGGGGGAGGGGGAATAATTAGGTAAACTGGGCATATGTTTCACTGGAAAGACCTTTGCAAGATCACTTACCTTTGAGACAGCATGGAGGGACCTGGAGAGTATTATGCTGAGCAAAATAAGCCAGTCAGAGAAAGACAAGCATCATATGATCTCACTCAATAAACAAAATAAACTGATGAACAAAATAGATCCAGAAACATAGAGACAGACTGTTAAATATCAGAGGGAATGCAGGGGTGGGTGGGTGGGAAGAGATCAACCAAAGAACTTGTATGCATATATGCATAACCTATGGACACAGACAATAGGGTGGTGAAGGGGGGGTGCTGGCAGGGGTGGGCTAGAAGGGGTCAATGGGGGACAAAGAGGGACATAGAATACTTTCAACAATAAACATTAAAAAAAAGAAAATGAAAATTTGGCTCTGAAGCTCTCGGGAGAAATCAAGGGCAGAAAAATTTCTCAGAGGAAATGAAAAAAGCTTTTGAGAGTCGAAGTAGATTGTAATTAAACATAGCAATAGAATATTCAAGTATGGACAATTTTGTTTGTACTGTCTTAAAATCATATTGGAGGAAAATGGTGATTCAATATGAATAATGTCTATTTTTTCTCTCCCTTAGCATAAAACCTCTAGCCAGTCAGTAAATATTTCAGAATGGAATACTTTTGTTGGTCATACTGCTGACTTTTTTGGGGGGGACTCCTCCCTGACTCACATATTTTCTCTAAAATTACTGCTCATTCTATGCTCAGTTGGGGGTAATAGGTTCTCAAGAGATTAAACTTCCCTTACTAAATCAGTTACAAATATCTGTAACTGCAGAAGATGCATTCATTTGACAAATCATAGGGTTGATAATAATGACTGAGAAAAGCTTATTTGTAGGTTATGAGTATGTGTTGGAGGAAAAAAAGAAAATAAATATTTTGTAAGCATTTCTATGGGACATCCAGTGCTAGTCATTGTGTACATGTGATTTCATTTGGTCTTCATAACCACCCTGTGATGTTGGGATCATGACCCCATTTCACAGATAAAGAATCTGAGGGTCAGAAGGTTGAGTAATATTTACCAGGCTATATTCTTTTCAATGTTTGAGTCATAGTTCTTCATACCATAGTTTTTGGGGGTTAGTACAGATAACCTGCAGATAGTTTTCTTTCTGCTTATATATTCATTTTCTAATGTCCTTTCTAACCTCCTGGATTGGTTGCCTATATATTTATCTTTGTGCTGAAGTCTATATATAGGAGTGTCCCAAGACATTTTTTTTTCACTCCAGCTGTTCAGCCAGGAGTGGGAATATAAAATAGTTTGACCCAGGAAGTAATCATAAAGTAAAATTGCTGAGTAAGAAAATGTTGAGATATAACTGACTTTCCCACCAATAATCAACAGGCTTACACAAATCTCTCCCACCACAGAAGAAAAAGAATCATACTGCATAATTGGAGAGCATCTTAAAAACTTATGCATTTGTACATAATTAAGAGTACAAGTTAGAAAGAGCCAATGGAGTAGTCAATACAATGGTTAAAGAGTTAACTTTGAGAAATGGCAGAGTAATAAAATTCTTTGCAACTGATTCATTAGCCCATAATACCTACCAAAAAAATGGAATTGAACCAAGGGAAAAAATGGCCTGGAAAATAGACCAATATAGATTGCAGAACAAGGCAACACAAGAAGAGTAGAACTGGGACTAGAACCAAAGCATGGGTTTTGTGGTTTTTTTTAACCATATCTGGTTGTGATTTTCATCAGTGACCTAGCATGGAAGTCTTGGCCATTACCATCAGAACTAGAGTAAATGCAATTTTTATACAGCCCACACTTGTCCATATAATTGAATTTTATAAGCCTCTATACTCAGCTCTGCAGGAAGCCATCCATTGTCAATGCTGTCATTAGAGTGCACCAAGGAACTTGGAAGGCTGATGAACCTTGAGCTTTAGCAGGGCTAAAAGCTATGCACCGATTGTTCTGTGTTGAGATAGCGATGGCTCAAAAACAATTTCCTGACCTAATAGCCTCAAAGTAAATCTTTAGTGACCTTTGAGACTGTCTGTCTGCTACCTGTTTGCTGTGCTTTACTGAGGGCAAGATGTGTATCTAAAAATGAATAAAAAGCAGACCGGCCAGAAGTCAGTGTGCCTCTCCAAGAGAGAGGTTTCCACCTGGCCCCTCATGTCTTCTAAATTCATATTTCTTGCATAGCATTTTCATTTGTGCACAGCCCCTCCTTCAGATCCTGAACCCTAACCGTAAAAGGTTGTGGCACAGCTCTTCTAATGTTAACAGATGGATAATAATTTAAAGCACTACCTTGTTTACCATCTGCCACCTGCCTGCCAACAGGTTAGTTTCCATTTCATTTAAGCATTCTAGTGAGACTTTAAATAATTCAAGCTGAAACTATCAGTTTGAAAGAAAATTGTAAGAAGCACTTAGGAAAAGATACTCTGGAATTGTGGGTAAGTAAAGATTAGTTTGACAAGTTTGAGAGAGGATACTTGTATAAAATTTGCTGAAAAATCTGCTGATATCAAATGAAAACGTACCGCAATATTTAAAAAAAATTTTTTGAATCAACTTCTGTTTCTACCCTTGTTGGAGCAATCAGAATCAAATTTGCTCTCCTGCCAAAAAAACAAAACAAAACAAAAACAATGCACTACAAACAGAACAAAATATATGAGACAACTGTTTTCAGGCAATGGGAAACAGAATACTGTGGTCCCTGAGAGAAGATAAATATTTATTCCATCTCTTTACCTGGGGACAATTTCACAATCATGGCCTGGGATGAACCACAGAGCACAAATAGTCCCACTGAGCTGGTGAGTCAGACAACAGAGCTTGGGAACTGCTAAAGCATCTGGAAATTTCAGTGCAGGGTACCAAAGTTAAAATAGCTACATGAGGGGCCCCCCTTTTTCTGGGGATTCCCTCCAGATTCCCAGACAAACAATAGGTTGAATGGGCCCAGGGAGAAACTCAACAAGGTCTAGCTTAGAGCTACTGCTCCAGAGCTGAGAGCATAACAGAGACATCAGAGGTCACATAGCCTTGTGGAACACAGGAGTTCTGGCTGAGTCATAACAGAGAGATCTACACTGAACACCCTGCGTATTTTGCTATGACACGAGGAAGACCACTCCTTAAGAGTAACCGCCATGCCCTATGAGAAGGGCCACTCTAAACCTACTCTAACAAAGCCTAAAAGCAAGTCTCAACAGCACCCAAATGTGTAACAATCAAAACAAAACTCAACACTCTTTAAAGAAATGCAACATAAACCAGATGCTTACAAGGATTCATTCAGAATGTCAAGGATACAATCACAAATTACTGTACATTTGAAGAGGCAGAAAAATGTAACTGATGAACCAAAAAAAAGTAGTCAATAGAAACTGGCCAGAAGATGATCCAGATGTGGTAATTAAACAACTTTAAAATGGCTGTTATAAAAATGTTCAAAGATTTAAAGAAAAAGATGGACATAATGAATGCAGAAAGGGAGATATCTCAAGGAAAAAGTAGAAACTCTAAAATTAAAGAACCAAATGGAAATTCTGAAACTGAAATTTACAGTATCTGAAATTAAAGGTTGACTGGATAAACTTAGCAGCAGATTGGCAATTTTAGATAAAAGGGTCATTAATTTCAAGACATACCAATAGAAATTATCCATTGTGAAGAAAAGAGAAAATTATTTTTAAAAATAGAGTCAGTGAGGGGTGAAGCGAGGTAAAAGAGGGCATAGGGGGGATAAATGGTGATGGAAGGAGACTTGACTTGGGATGGTGAACACAATACAATATACAGATGATGTGTTACAGAATTTTACACCTGAAACGTATATAATTTTATTAACCAACATAACCACAGTAAATTCTATTTGAAATTTAAAAAAAAACATAGAATCAGTGATTTGTGGGACAATATCAAGTGGTCTAGCCCTAACCAGTTTTCTCAGTGGTTAGAGCTTCAGTCCGCAGACTGAAGGGTTGAAGGTTTGATTCTGCTCAAGGGCACATACCTTGGTTGCTGTCTTGATCCCTGGCCCCATTCAGGGGCACCTGTGGGAGGTAACCGATCAATGTGTCTCTCTCACATCAGTGTTTCTCTCTCACAGTCTCTACCCCTCCTTTCCATTCTTTCTAAAAATAAATGAGAAAAAAAATCTTCAGTGAGGACTAACCAATACGTGTGTGTGTGTGTGTGTGTGTGTGTGTATATATATATATATATATATATATATATATATATATATGGTGGTCTAACTAATTGCAATTGGAGTCATAGAAAGAGAGCAGATGAAGAGGCAGAAAAAAATTTTTCTATATTTTTTTTGAGGCAGAAAAAAATATAGAAAAATTAATGAGGAAAACATACTAAATTTTGTCTAAAATCATCAACCTAAAAATACTAGCAACTCTTTAGCAGAAGAATTTAAAGAAACACATATAGGCACATAAGAATTAAACTGCTGGGGGAAAAAATCTTAAAAGCCACTCTAGGAGCAATTATATGAATAATGTGGAAGCTAGAAGGCAGTGGAATAACATCATAAAGAAGAGGGGTGTGGAGGAAGTCTACCTAGTATCTTACATCAAACAAAACTATTCCTAAAAACTAAAGACATTTTCAGGTAAATGAAAACTGAATCAGTATACTTGCACTACAATAAACACTAAAGAAAATTCTTCAGACTGAAAGGAAGATTCACTAGAAAGAGTCTCTGATCTGTAGTAAGGAATGAGGAGCACTAGAAAGAATATATACATGCCTAAATGAAAGAGACTATATATTTCTTTTCTTCTCTTAATGACCTTGAAAGACAAATGATTGTGTAGAGCAGATATAGTGACCTTGTAAGGTGGAAATATAATGTATGTAGAAATTGAATATGTGACAATAGCACAAAGAAAGGGGAGGTAATGAAATTACACTGATGTGAAGCTCCAACATTTTTAAAACATTAACTATAAAATTTATATAATACTAGAGGCCTGGTGCATGAAATTCGTGCACTGGGGAGGTGGGGGTCCCTCAGCCCAGTCTGCCCCCTCTCACAGTCTGGAAGCCCTCAGGTGATGTCCTACTGATGGCTTAGGCCCGCTTCCCATGGAGAGTGGGCCTAAGCCACAATCTGGCCGTGGAGGCTCAGAGCAGGCTCCTCGTGTGTGTGTGTATGTGTGTGTGTGTGTGTCTGCTGGGGGCCTGCCCCCAGCCGCACCACGGAGGCTCAGAGCAGGCACCCCTCTGTTTTGTTCTCTCAGGCTTGGGGCCATGCCCAGCCACTCCTCCTGAGCTGGTCATGACCGTTATGGAGTCCCGCCCTCATTTGCATATTACCGCTATATATATATATATATATGGCACGAGAGAGAGAGAGAGAGAGAGAGAGAGAGAGAGAGAGAGAGACTAGAGGGCCAGTGCACGAATTCATGCATGGGTAGGGTCCCTTGACCTGGCCAGCAATCTGGCCAACTGGGGCCATCTTGCCCAGTCCCCAGTTGGGGCCAATTGGGGCCGGCTGGCCGGGGGGGTGGGGGCGTGAAGGGGGGAGGGATGGCAGGAGGTTGGGCAGCCACAGGAGGTTGGCTGTGGGACCACACTGACCACCAGGGGGCAGCTCCTGCATTGAGCATCTGCCCCCTGGTGGTCAGTGCGCATCATAGATACTGACCGGTAGTTTGGTTGTCGGTCGTAACAGTTGCTTAGGCTTTTATATATAGACTAGAGGCCTGGTGCACAAAAATTTGTGCACTGGCCGGGGGGTGGGGGGGTTGTCCCTCAGCTCCACTTGTGTCCTCTCACAGTCTGGGACTCCTCGGGAGATAACGACCTGGTGGCTTAGGCCTGCTCCCGGGTGGCAGAGGGCAGACCCAATCCCTAGGTACAGCCCCTGGTTGGGCTCAGAGCAGGGCCGATCAGGGGGTTGGGGCAACTTCCCCTGTCACGAACAGAGCAGGGCGGATAGGGAGGTTGTGGCCCTGCCCCCTGTCACACACAGAGCCGCAGGGCAATCAGGGGGTTTAGGCGCTGCCTCCTGTCACACTGGTCCAGGAGCCAGGAGGCCTCACGGCTCCGCTGATCCCAGTGTTAGGAGGCCTCGCAGCTCTGCTTGACACAGGGGCAGTGAGGCCTCGCTGCTCCGCTGATCCCGGTGCTGGTAGGCCTCACTGCTCCACTGATCCCGGTGCTAGGAGGTCTCGTTGCTCCGCTGATCCTGGTGCCAGGAGGCCTCACGGCTCCGCTGATCCCAGTGCCAGGAGGCCTCGCAGCTCCGCTGATCCCGGTGCTGGGAGGCATATTACCCTTTTACTATATAGGATAGTGGCCTGGTGCACCGGTGGGGGCCGGCTGGTTTGCCCTGAAGGGTGTCCTGGATCAGGGTGGGGGTCCCGCTTGGGTGCCTGGCCAGCCTGGATGAGGGGATGATGGCTGTTTGCAGCTGGTCACACCCCCTTCAGGCTGGGAGTCCCCACTGGGGTGCCTGGCCAGCCTGGGTGAGGGGCTGAGGGCCGTTTTCAGGCTGGCAGGTGACTGAAGCTCCCAACCTCACCTTTTTTTCTTTTTTTTTTTTATTCTGGGATTTATTGACCTTCTGCGGCTGTCACTGGAACTGAGATCCGGCTTTAGCTCTGAGGCTCGGCTCCAGCTCTGAGACCTCGGGTGCCGAAAGCAGGAATCTGCGTTTGTTTGGGTTCTATAATTGAAACTCTGTTGCAACTCCAGCTCAGCCGGCTGGCTGAAAGCATGGGGTTTGTTTTGCTTCTATACTTGCAACATTGTTTCTTAGAGTGCAAGCTCAGAGGCCGGCAGCAGCAGGCGGGGAACCTTGGCTTCCTCCTTCACTGGAGCAAGCAAGCCTCCTGTTCGCTTCAGCTGCCTGGCTGCTGGCCGCCATTTGGTTGGCAGTTAATTTGCATATCTCACTGATTAGCCAATGGGAAGGGTAGCAAAGTTATGGTTAATTACCACGTTTGTCTATTATTAGATAGCATTAACTCTATGTAGGCTATGATAAGATAAGAACACATTTTACTCTCACTAGAGCAGCAACTAGAACATAGCAAAAGTGTACATCTGAAACGATAATAGGGAAATTAAAAGAAAATAGCAAAAATGAATTTTTTATAAACCAAAGAAAAGGACAGAAAAAGGAATAAGAAACAGATTAGATAAATAGAAATCAAATCGCAAAATAGTAGCCTTAAACCCAACTATATCAATAATTACATTAAAAATAAAGGTACTTAAAGCCCTAGCCAGTTTTGCTCAGAGGATAGAGCATAGGCCTGCAGACCAAAGGGACCCAGGTTTGATTCTGGTCAAGGGCACATGCCTCGGCAGGAGGCAACCAGTCAATGTGTTTCTCTCACATCAATATTTCTCAGTCTTTCCCTCTCTCTTCCACTCTCCCTAAAAATCAATGGAAAAATATCTTAGGGTGAGGATTAAAAATAAATAAATAAACAAACAAATAAATAAAAAATAAAATAAAGGTAGTAAACACACCAACTAAAAGGCAGAGATTGTCAGTCTAAATCAGATATCACCAAATTATGACCCCCCCAAGCCAATTCCAGCCTACCACTTATTCTTATTAATAAATTTTATTTTTAGAGCAGTTTTAGGTTTATAGCAGAACTGCAGAAAATAGAGTTCCATATTCTCTGCTCCAACGCATTCATAGCTTCCTTCAATATCAATATTCTGCACCAGAGTGGAACATTGTTTAAATTGATGAGTGTACATTGATACATCACTATTTTCCAAGGTCTATAGTTTACACTTGGGTTTAATCTTGGGGCTGTATATTCTGTAGATTTTCACAAGCATATAATGATATGTATCCACCATTATCACATTGTTCAGAATAGTTTCACTGTCCTAAAAATCTATTCACTTCTCCCTCCCCACACCCAAACTCCTGGCAACCTCTAATTTTTCTAATATAGTTTTTCCTTCTCCAGAAGGTCTTAGAGTTGGAGTCATATGGCATGATGCCTTTTCAGATCATCTCTTTTCACTTGTTTTATGCACTTAAGGTTCTTCCATATCTTTTCATAGCTTGATAGCACATTTATTCTTAGTGTTAAATAATATTCCATAGTTGGATGTACCAAGCTTATTTATCCATTCACCTACTAAAGAACATCATAGTTTCAGTTGTACCGTGCAGTGTTGGCAATTATGAAAAAATTAGAGGCCTGGTCCACGAATTCGTGCATCAGTGGGGTCCCTCGGCCTGACCTGCAGGATCGGGCTGAAACCAGCTGTCCAACATCCCCTGAGGGGTCCCAGATTGCGAGAGGGCACAAGCCAGTCCAAGGGACCCCACTGGTGTACGATCGGGACTAAGGAGGGACGTGGGAGGTTGGCCAGCTGGGGAGGGACTGTGGGAGGGCTCCAGGGTGTGTCTGGCCCATCTGGCTTAGTCCCTATTGGCCAGACCCCAGTAGCAAGCTAACCTCCTGGTCACAGCGTCTGCCCCCTGGTGATCAGTGCACATCATAGCGACTGGTCAACTGGTTGACTGTCTGCCCCCTGGTGGTCAGTGCATGTCATAGCGAGTGGATGAGCAGTCTTAGCATATCATTAGCATATTATGCTTTGATTGGTTGAATGGACAACTGGACAACCACTTAGCATATTAGTCTTTTATTATATAGGATTGCTATAAACATCTCTGTGCAAGTTTTCATAGGGACATAAATTTTACATCATTTGTGTAAATATCAAGGAAAATAATTGCTGGATAGTATGGCAAGAGTATACAGGATGGGGCAAAAATAGGTTTATAGTTGTTCATATGGAAAATAATACAATTTATAAATTATAATAATACAAGAATAAACTCTGCTGCACATACTCACAACTGTAAACTTTTGTCCCACCCTGTATTTAGTTTTCTAGCTAACAAACTGTCTTCCAAAGTGACTGTACCATTTTACATTCCAGGCAGTAATGAATAAGAGTTCCTGTTGTTTCAGGTCCTGGCTTACATTTGGTGTTGCCAGTGTTCCAAATTTTGGTAATTTTAATAGGTACGTACTGGTATCTTGTTTTAATTTGCAATTACTTAGCACATATGACATAGAGCATCTTTTCATATGCTTATTTGCAACCTGTGTATCTTCTTTGATGAATTATCTGCTCAGATCTTTTGCCCATTTTTGATAAGGTTGTTCATTTTCTTATTGTTAAGTTTTAAGTGTACTTTGTATATTTTGAATAAAAGTTCTTTATTAGATATGTCTTCTGCAAATATTTTGTCCCAGTCTGTGGCTTATATTCTCATTATCTTGACATTGCCTTCTGCAGAAAATAAATTTTTTATTTTAATGAAGTCCAGCTTATAAATTATTTCATTCATGGATCATGCCTTTGGTGTTGCATTTAAAAAATGTATCACTAAACCCAAAGTCATTTAGGTTTTCTCTTATCTTCTAGGGGTTTTATAATTTTGCATTTTACAGTTAGGTGTATGATTCCTTTTTTAATTAATCTTTGTCATGGATATAATACCTGTGTTTAGATTCATTTTTTTTGCATGTGCATGTGCAGTTGTTCCAGCACCATTTGTTGAAAAGACTATCATTTCTTCATTGTATTGCCTTTGCTCCTTTGTTAAAGATTAGTTGCCTATATTTATATGTGTATATACATGGCTCTCTGTTCTGTTCCATCAATCTGTCTCCTCTTCTGCCAGTATCACTGTCTTGATTACTGTAGCATTATAGTAATTCTATCTTTAATTTTATTTTTTCAATTGCAGTTTGCATTCAACACTATTTTGTATTAGTTTCAGTTGTACAGTGCAGTGGATAGACATTCATATAGGTCACAAAGTGTCCCCTCTGATAATTCAAGTGCCCAGCTGGCACCAGAGAGTTATTACAATAATGTTGACTATATTCCCTATGCTGTACTTTACATCCCTTTGACTATCACTTAGTACTTCTTAATCCCATCACTTTGTATTACAGTAATTCTTGAAGTTATGTAGTGCCAGTCTTCCAACGTTGTTCTCCTTCAATAGTGTGTAGGATAATCTGGATGTTTTGCCTCTTCATATACACTTTAGAATTAGTTTGTTGATATCCACAGAATGACTTGCTGGAATTTTGGTTGAGAGTGCAAATCTATACATCGAGTTGCAAAAAACTAACCTATTTACAATATGGAGATCTCCTATCCATGAACACAGAATATCTCTCCACTTTAATTCTTTGATTACATTCATCAGTTTTATAGTTTCCTCATATATATTGTGTACATATTTTGTTATATTTACGCCTAAGTACTTAATTGGGTGGGGATTCTGCTGTAAGTGGTATTGTGTTATTTCAAATTCCAATTATTCATTGCTGGAATATAGAAAAACCATGGACTTCTTAAAAAAATTCTTTATTGTTTAAAGTATTACATAAGTCTCCTTTTCCCCCCATTGACCTCTCCCTAGCCGCTCCCACCCCCCAGCACATGCCCTCACCCACCTACTGTCTGTGTCTATTGGTTATGCTCATATGCATGCATGTAAGTCCTCTTACTCACCCCCTCACCTGCCTTCCCTCTTAGGTTGGACGGTCTGTTCAATGCTTCTATGTCTCTGGCTCTATTTTTGTTCATCAGTTTATGTTGTTCATTACATTTCACAAATGAGTGAGGTCATGTGATTTTTATCTTTCTCCGACTGGCTTATTTTGCTTAGCATAATGCTCTCCGGGTCCATCCATGCTGTTGCAAATGGTAAGAGTTCCTTCTTTTTTTTTTTTTTTTACAGCAGTGTAGTATTCCACTGTGTAGATGTACCACCATTTTTTAATCCACCCATCTGCTGATGGGCACTTAAGCTGTTTCCAAATCTTAGCTATTATAAGTTGTGCTGCTGTGAACATAGGGGTGCATATATCCTTTCTGATTAGTGTTTCTGATTTCTTGGGATATATTCCTAGAAGTGGAATTACTGGGTCAAATGGGAGTTCCATTTTTAATTTTTTGAGGAAACTCCATACTGTTCTCCACAGTGGCTGCACCAGTCTGCATTCCCACCAGCAGTGCACAAGGGTTCCTTTTTCTCCACACCCTCACCAGCACTTGTCATTTGTTGATGACAGCCATTCTGACAGGTGTGAGATGGTACCTCATTGTCATTTTGATTTGCATCTCTCAGATGATTAGTGACTTGAGCATGTTTTCATATGTCTCTTGACCTTCTATATGTCTTCTTTCGAAAGTGTCTATTTAGGTCCTTTGCCCATTTTTTGATTGGATTGTTTATCAAAACCATTGATTTTTAAGTCTTGAGACCTTGCTGTAATAACTTCTTAGCTCCAGGAAATTTTTGTTGATTTGGGGGGATTTTCTACAGAGACAATCACATTATCTGTGAACAAATAATTTTATTTCTTCCTTTTAAGTTTGTACTCCTTTTATTTCCTCTTCTTGTCTATGCTTTAGCTAGGACTTCCAGTACACTGTGAAAAAGTAGTAGTGAGAACTCTGTCTTGTTCCTTAGCAGAGAAGCTTCTAGTTTCTCACCATTAACTATGATTTCAGCTGTGTTTCTGTAGATTTTCTTTATCAAATTGAAGTTACTCTCTATTCCTAGTTTACTGAGAGTTTTTGTCATAAATGGCTGTTAGATTTTGTCAAATGCTTTATCTGATCTAATAATACAATTATGTGATTTTTCTTCTTTAACCTATTGCTGTGAGGGATTACATTAAATATTTATTGAATACTCGCAGTATGTGAAACATTGTCCAAAGATACTAAGAAGTGTGCTCAGTGGGACGATGCTCCAACCAACTGAACCACCTGGTCAGTGCTGGCCATTCTTTGCCCAAGGGAATTGGTGTCCTCTCTGAATTCCTACATTAAACTAACCCAGCCCAAGAAGTTTATTGGTTGAAAACATACACAGGCCATTCTTCACATAGTTATTTCTATTTGTCTCTAGTGTCACAATGACAATCACAAAAAAACAAAACCCAAACACATCAGAACTTAAATATTTTTGGTCCCCTCGGCAGAATCTTGGTGCAGTCTGTTTGGGAAGCAGTAATGTGCCTGGTCCCTGGTGAATTAGGCTGTTATGTCCTTTTTCCTTCAACGTCCCCATGGTGTAAGGAATGAAGTACCCAAGTTCTCAATGGTCTTTTGTAAGGACCCTCTGGACACCCAGTCAACTCTGTTGAGCTCCCTTCACACCCCTGCCCCAGGGAGAGCTGTTTCCAGGCCTGCAAAATGAGGAACTGAAGTTTAGGCCTGCTCACACCTCCCTGCAGCGCCATCATGGATTTCAGTAGCTGGAACTCCCACATCTGTTTGAGATTGCCCGGGGAGCATCCTACCCCTTGGCTATAGATTCAAAAGAGCTGTGTTCTTCCTTTTTAACCTCAATTCTGTTGCTTCTCATTTTATACAAGGCCTTCATACATCAAGTACTGAGGTAGATTTCAGGTGTGCCTCATTGAATTTTGAAAGTACATTTTTTAAAGTGCTAAGCTACAATAATTAAGATAGAATCCAATTTGGTACAAAATATGATATATCAATGAAACAGTAGATCTCCCAAACAGACCCTTAACGTGACAGAATCCTATATAATAAAAGCCTAATATGCTAAGTGTCTGGTTGACCGGTCAGCCATTCAACCAATCAAAGTGTAATATGCTAATGAGATGCTAAGGCCGCTCAACCGCTCACTATGACATACACTGACCACCAGGGGGCAGATAGTCGACCAGTCGACCAGTTATTATGACATGCACTGACCACCAGAGGGCAGATGCTCCGACCAGTAGGTTAGCTTACTGCTGGGGTCTGTCCAATTGGGACTGAGATAGGCCAGACATGCCCTGGAGCCCTCCCACAATCCCTCCCCGGCTAGCCAACCTCCAGTGTCCCTCCCCAGCCCCGATCGTGCACCGGTAGGGTCCCTCGGCCTGGCCTGTGCCCTCTCGCAATTCGGGACCCCTCAGGGGATGTCGGAGAGCCAGTTTCGGCCTGATCCTGCAGGCCAGGCCGAGGGACCCCACTGGTGCACAAATTTGTGCACCGGGCCTCTAGTTTGGTATATAACAGCCAACATCTACATAGCATTTAATCATGTGTCAGGTACTATTCTAACTGTTCTACATACATTAATTGAATTCTCATAATCATCAGTTGAATTGACATTATTATAACCATTTTACAGACAAGCATACTGAGGCACAGAGGGGTTAAGTAACTTGCCTCAGATTTCCACAATTACTGGAGTTTGGGCTGAACTAGGCAGGTTGATTCCAGAATCTATGCACTTAACCTCTATCCTATGACAAAGATGATATCGCAAATTATTGGCTAAGAAAAATATTATTTAGTAAACAACAGAAAAAGGAAAGGAAGCTATAGCTTTGTTAGGTATTATGTCCTGAAATAAATTCAGATGTTTTAGTTAAACATTAGCAACATAAGAAAATATAGTGACATGTTGACTTGATATTAAAAAAGGGAAGAACAATGGAAAAATCTACAAATGAAAACATGTAATTAATTTGACTAAATAAAACTTAACTTCTATATATTAAAAGTCCAGTGATCAGCTGGAAAAATATTTGCAACATATAACATATACTAGTAGTTAATAGCTTGACTATATAAAATGTTGGTACATGTTGGCAAAAAAAAAGTTTATTTCAATAAGAAAACTATACAAATTGCATTCACAAAAGAAAATGACCAACAAACATATGGAAAATGATCAAAGCAACACACAAGAATGAACAGTAAGATATACCCTATCAAATATACAAAGATTTCAAAAGCAAGGAATATATTTAGTATTAGGAATAAATAAACCACTGGTAGGTTATGTAAATTGTCCAACCTTTTTTGAGGCCAATTTCTCAATGGTTCTCAAAAACCTTAAGATGTTCACTCCCGTTAGCCTAGTAATTCGATTTCCTGAGGAAATCATCAGAATTGTGGACAACATGTACAAGAATATTCTTTACAGAACTATTTGTTGAGTCCTTTTATGGGAACAATTTAGCATTTTTAAGCAAGGGAATAAAAATTCAAACTTCTAGCCGAGACCGGTTTGGCTCAGTGGATAGAGCGTTGGCCTGCGGACTGAAGGGTCTCAGGTTCGATTCCGGTCAAGGGCATGTACCTGGGTTGTGGGCACATCCTCAGTGGGAGATGTGCAGGAGGCAGCTGATCGATGTTTCTCTCTCATCGATGTTTCTAACTCTCTATCTCTCTCCCTTCCTCTCTGTAAAAAATCAATAAAAAATATATTTTAAAAAAAAATTCAAACTTCTATATTAAGGGAAAACTGTGACAATGGTGAGATTTGCAATGAGTAGAAAGGTAAAAAGATCCATTAGGTAAAAATGTTTTTTTTACACAACATAAAAAGACCAATCAGGTCTTCCTTAGAGGAGTGTTAATTTATTTTCTTTGAATCACCAGCACCTAGCATAATGTTTAAAATGTCATGAGAGTTATTGAACTGAGTAGGAAATTTTGTAATATTTAATGAAGGAAATTGAACCAGGGTTGTAGAAAGGTATTTTGTTTTTATCAAATATTAGCAGTTAATGTATTCTGCCTTAAAATTTTTATTTCAAAGTGTCTGAATATGACCCCCAAAACTGATGTAACCAAAGTTTAGAGCTCTAGACTTAGAGTCAGACATCTTGACATCTTGCCACTAATCAGCTATGCAATTTGGGGTAAATCTACCTTGTTTCTCCTTATCTGTAAAATGGAGATACTATTTTTCTCTCTGAGTTGTTGTGAGCCTAACTCGGTCTTGCCTGTCACATTTACATGAGTGAAATTAATAAGGACAGAGATAGTTTTACATATTTGATAAACTAAGTAGACTCTGGTACAGTAACAGGCAAACTGGGCAGGAGGTCCTCATTTTTTAAAATAAATGAATGAATGAATGCTTTATGTACTTTGGTTATGAAACATATTAAAACAACTGAAAAGTGCAGAGGCTTTTTAAAATCTACCTTATTATATTTTCTAATAATTCTTCCATGATTTTACTTCCATTTTTATTTATAATCACTATGTTGGAACTATCCTTGAGAAAGAATCAGGCTTAAAGAATCTAGAAATATTTCTTCAGTTGTCCTTGAAAAAAAAAATCATTTGGAGAAGGTAGGGGTTGTGAAAGCTTCTTTGGCAATCCACCCATCTCACTCTGTTAAATGATCTCCAAACTGACATTTCTTGTGAAGCTGAGGATCTCACATGGCTTGCCTGGCCCCACACAGGTAAAGACAAACCACCTTTCCCTTCCCATCCCACCTCCCACCTCCCGCTGCCCTGGTTGTAGGGGAAACAGTGCTGGACAGAAAAATGGGTTTGGTCCTGCTGCTGCCATCGACTTTCTGACACCTGGCCTCTTTGTGGGCATCCTGTGAAACAGAGTGGCATCTACTTCACAGGTTTGCAGTGAGGATGACCAAACAGATGAGGGAGCCCTGGGCCCACTTGTCCTCCTTGGATCTAGGTTTCTTTCCACTGCTTTGTTGACCTGACAAGGTGGCCAATGGGCTGGATCAGGCCACCAAGTTTTCTTGGGCACACACAGATTATTTTTGCTTTTAAAAAATTTGGTTGTCAATATTAAAAATTAAAGTTTTCACACTTGTATGAAAATTAGATTTTCAGCTTCCCTTGGAAAACTGAAACCTTAATTCTGAGCAAATCCCCATCTGGAAATGATCGTTTGCAGGGAGCAGGAAAGCTGCCCCAGTCCACTAGTCCCTTTTGTTACGGGTAGTTTTGAAACAAAGGCAGCAATCACAACTCTCATTTATAATAATAAAAGCATAATGTGTAAATCAACCGAACAACATACCAACCATCTGGATGACCACACTATGACACACACTGGTGCCAGGCCAGCCAAGGTGGGTGTGATATGATTGGGGGGGGGGGGGGGGGGCGCCATTGATCACCCTGCAGAGGGAGGCCCAGGCCACTGGTCAGCAGGGTGATCGATCATGGAGCCCCAGCCCAGTGAGTGGGGCCTCCCTCTGTGGGGCTATTGATCACTGAGCCCTGCGATTGATCACCCCAAAGAGGGAGGTCCTGGCTACCCGGCCAGTGGCCAGCGGTGCTGCAGCGGGTGGGCCGGGCCTCCCTCTGTGGGACAATCCATCACGGGGCTCCTACACTGTGAGAGGGCGCAGGCTGGGCTGAGGGACCACCCACTGCTTGAGTGCACAATTTTTGTCAGGGCCAGCCTGACAGGTTGAACCGGGCTGAGGTAGGGAGGTGGGAATTGAGAAAAGAAAGAAAGACAGGAGAGTGGGATCGGGAGGACTACAGGTCAATCGAGGAACTGCAGTAAGTTTATTAACCACGCAATGCCTTTTATACACAAAACACTGAATAGGAGGTCTGTCAAGAGGAATGTATTCTTTGTTCCTCTTAATCTCTAAGGGAGAGAGAGAGTGGAAGGACAAATTCTCGGCACAGCAAATCTCAGTAAATAGTTACAGACTTCTTGATAAGCCATGAAAGGCTGTTCTCATTCTACAAAGGTTGCTCTCATTCTACTGATAACCACCATCCAAACAAGTCTGGTAAAACTGTGTGGGTAAGGGTCCCAGCCTTGCTAGCCCCTTCAGGTGCAAGGACCGTGTCAGCTTACACCCGGTCTCCGACAAATTTTCATGCACCGGGCCTCCAGTATGGATATAAAATGAACACGTTTTAAAGATTGCATTTAATTCATTAATGAAGAAAGTGGTGAGGTGTTACTACCAGTTCAAGAGAGAATCCAAAGATCAGGAACACTGAAATAAAGGTGTCATTGGAGAGAAAACTTGGGGACAAAGTTCAGCTGAACCCTCATGGACAGAACTTACATGTCTATGAACAAAAACTATTCTGCGTTACGGGTTGTAAAATAGCCCCCATAGAATTGGAATCACAGCCCAGAAGAATGTGCTCTCATATGAGTGTCCATTCCAGACAATGCATCGTTTTTCACTGAAGCACAGATTTCCCTCTATACATCTATTTCCCACCATACTATTTATGGACTGTCTGGCCCCAGAAGTGTTTGTCCACCAGGTTCTATAGGGCTGTAATTTCTCTTGTTTTTATTCAGGTTCTTCAATGATGAAACATGGAGCTTGAACTGAATAATCTCTAAATTCCCTTACAACTCCTTAATTCCGATTTCTTAGTGCTGCTTCTATCCAACCCCTCTCCCACACACACACACACACCCCACCACCATCATCATCATCATCACCACCATAAATTGTTTATCCCTTTCACTCTGCAGGTCCTTATCAGTGAGGTGCAGCCACTTTAATTTGTACTGAGGTGTTAATGGGTGATGTTTTATTAATATGACACTTTATCCTCTGCAACATCTACTTTTACAGCTTCAGTTCCCATCCCTAACAATCATCACTTTCATGAAAGCACTCCACAAGATCCAGCTTTAAACATCTGTTGTCAAGAAGGCCCAGACATCTGACTGTCAGTGAAGACACTTGCTCTCCCTGAAGACTGTGCCCTTTCCCCAATCCCTCAGCACACTAGGCCCAGTTCCAGGGATGGGATGACCTCTGTTGGTAAACGGGAGGAAGACATGTGAAGGGGGCCAGTCACTCAGTTTTCCTGGACCCCTGCTGAAGTGTAGAGAAAACATTTAGGTTACTAGCCAGGATTGTAATTAATACAGGAGACTGGACATCCTAATGACCAAACGGAGCTTATTATAATTTGAGATTGTATTACAAAATTGAAACCATTATTACCTGAGCAAGACCGTAATAATTTGGGGTCAGGGGAAGGTTTCACATAGGAGTAAGGAATCTACCCATCCTATCCATCCATCTATCCATCCATCCATTCATCCATCCATCCATCCAACAAATATTTATTGAGTGCCGAGTAGGTGTCTAGCACTTTTAGGTTTTGAGATATAGCAGAGAATACAACAAATAAAAAGTCTTCCTTTCATATGGTTTACATTACAGTGTAGAGATTTTAATGAAAAGTTGAGACAAAAATTGAAGCTGCACTTTCAGTAAATAGCAAATAAGTTTTCTATTAACAAATATACACTGAGTGGCCATATTATTATGACCACCTGACGTTTGTAGGAAAATTAGCCGTACACTGCATCATATGGGATATGGAAGCCGAAGGCCTGTTCGAACACCTTTGCTGTCTGCAGTTATCAAGATAAAACGTCTTCATTTCGCACAGGAACACAAGGATTGGACAGCCGAGCATTGGAAAGAAGTCATGTGGTCCGATGAATCACGTTTCCAGTTGCATCATGCAGATGGCAGAGTGAGAATTGGGCGGAAATAGCATGAAAGCATGCACCCCACATGCATGAGTACAACCCTTCAAGCTGGTGGGGACAGTGTTATGGTTTGGGGCATGTTTTCCTGGCATGATTTGGGCCTTTTAATTCGTGTGGAACAATGTCTGACTAGCACAACATACCTAAGTATCATTGCTGATCAGGTTCATCCTATCATGTTGATGGTGTATCCCAATGGAGATGGCTTCTTCCAACAAGACAATGCACCATGCCACGGTGCTCGTATTGTGCAGGAGTGGTTTCGAGAACATGAGGGAGATTTTACCCTGCTTAGGTGGCCCCCACAATCACCAGATCTCAATCCAATTGAGCATTTGTGGGATGAAGTTAAAAGAGCTATCAGGCAACTGGTTCCACAACCATCAAATCTCACAGAACTGGACAGTGCTATTCATCAGGCATGGTGTCAGATTCCTCGCATCACCTTTCAACATCTCGTGGAGTCAATACTAAGAAGAATTGCCACAGTATCGAAGGCAAAAGGTGGCCCAACGAAGTACTGATGGGGTGGTCATAATAATCTAGCCACTGACATTCAAATATATCCCACGTTCAAAGGCTGTTAAATCGTGTTGTTTACCCATATCTTCAGAAAAAAATCACTTCTACTGTCATGGTAAATAACCTGCTTCCTTATTTATAATGGTCTGGCCCTCTAGCAACTTCAGCGCGAAATTACAGCTAATTTGCCTACAAACATCAGGTGGTCATAATAATCTGGCCACTCAGTGTATAGTAATACTAATTAATACAAATTAATAGATAACAATAGTAATGTCATGTTAATATCATATTACTGTAACTACCAACCCACACTATCCTAGGTGTTTAGGGCTAATCCCTCACCTGTGCTCTGAATTCGGTCCCCTCCATTACCTTCAGGACCAGGCAGCATGAGTTATGCCGGTATCCCCCAGCACATGTGAAGGTTTTTAAATCTTTGTATGCCCTGACCCAGAGGGCCATACTGGTCCATCAGCCTGGCTAAACTAGACAGACTTCTTCCATTTTCTTTAGAAAACTTGAAATTCTCTGCTTTTTAGAGATGTATTTGTCTTTTTAAAGCCGCTTGCCAATTTTACAAGCCAGAATGTCTGTCTCAAGGACCTGAGAGCCATTCCTTTGAAATGTAATCATCAGGGAGGCAGCGCCCAACTCCGTTTCTGTGGGAGGCAGGAGCCTACAGCCAGTGGACAAGGCACCTGCTCCAATGTGCCGAACTACCTCCTGTCATACAGATAAGAGCAGCTCACTTTCCTTTGCATCAAGCCAATTAGCAACCATAAATGGCCCATAGCCTCCCTGCACCCCAGGCCTGCCAGCATCCTCCAGCACTTCCACCAGCCCACTCCAGCCCGGAAACCTTCCTGCTCTGCTTCAGCACAGCTGAGCTCAGACTTTGTTCCGGTCTCTTCGATTATAAGAGTCCTTTCCCTGCTTTACAACCATATTTTCAAATAAAAGTCTCTCCTCACTAAGTCTGAATGTGCTTTTACTTGACACTCCTCAACATTCCATCTTGCTCTTCCTCTCATTCTCTGAGGTCTTTCCTTCACCGGAAACGTTTCTTCAAATATGCCTTCATCTCCCATTCACTCCACAACCTTCCACAATGTGAATCTGGTCATGGCTTTCTTCTGATCACCCTGCAATCCCTGAGCAAGGCATGAGTTTTGTAGCCAGATAGACTCAGGTCAAACAAGTAGCTCAGCTACTTCTAATGGGCAATTTACCTTCTCTAAACCCCTGTTCCCTCATTTAAGTGAGCAGGAGAGGTCAGGTGATTCTGTCCAAACCTCACAGCTAAGAAGTGGTGGCATTCATATCTGAACCCAAGTCTGTTTAGGGCTTAACAGCTAAACCACTCTGCATTACCTCCTAGATAAAAGTTAAACTCCTTACTCCTCTCCCTCCCCCAACACACTAACTGCCACACACACACACACACACACACACACACACACACACTCATCTGCACACTCACACATTTCACCTAGTTATCCTCAAGACAGCTTTACAAATCCATTTAATATGGGGTTTTCCTAACTCTTTCAGAAATAGTCTCTCTATACTCTCAGAGCCTGTGACACATATCTCCATATACACTTCAATTATAGAACTTATATTTCTCATTAGGATAAAGTTGGAGGTGATGAGGGAGATATACAGGAGGGCCCAGGAAGAATTTAGAATTAGAGTAGGATCAGGAAGTAGATAGACTTGTTAAATTATAGAGGTGCAATGACAACATTATGATAAATGGGCAGGTTCGTCTTGCAGGCTGAGATCAGCTTTGATGGTCAGGTAAAGTGCTACTTGAATCCACTTGACAGGCCACAAGTGCACCTCCCACAGGGCAGGGCTTGAAGTACCTACAGGAAAAGCCACTATAAATGGACACTCACCTCATCCCTCCTTATCAGAATAAGAATCACCCTGGATATTGGTGCCCAGATCTTGCACCCAGGGCACAGTCCTTGGTCACATGCAATCTCCACACACTAGGAAGAGAATTCAAACATTTTGGGATGGTCCAATTGTTTCCTTAGTTGGCAAAGGTGATCAACCTCCGAAAGACTTAAAATTAAATATACAAGTAATTCAAACCTTGATTAGTATTTTGTTAAGTTGGGAACAACCTGTGCATATTTGACGTTAAATTAATTCCTTAAACTTCAAAAAACATGATTCTGAAGGGAAGAACGTAAGTGATCGAGGAGGAGAAAGCAATTTGACTGCCCTTAGAAGCATCAGGAAGAGTGCTCCGGGTTCAGGATTATTTGGTGGAGGCCCAGGGAACACGTCCTTCATGGTTAGTCGGCTGTTGTGGCATTTTGATTTGGAGCTTGAGCAGAAAGCCAGGTAACTCAGGTTAAACAAAACAGGATTCCTCAGGAGCCAAGGAAAATGAAAGATAAACCGCTGGCACTGGTCTAAAGAAGGAGTGTGAAAGTACAAGCGAAAGACAGCCAAAACAAAGAATGAGTATACGAGGAGCTGGTCAACCTAGAAGCGAAAGCAAGTAAAACCACTCACTAAAAGTTTGGTTCCTGTGCTAATTTGTGGCAAACCATGAACAGTGAGTCTATACTTTTTTTTTTTTAAATATATTTTATTGATTTTTTACAGAGAGGAAGGGAGAGAGATAGAGAGTTAGAATCATCGATGAGAGAGAAACATCGATCAGCTGCCTCCTGCACACTCCCCACTGGGGATGTGCCCGCAACCCAGGTACATGCCCTTGACCGGAATCGAACCCGGGACCTTTCAGTCCGCAGGCCGACACTCTATCCACTGAGCCAAACCGGTTACGGCTATACTTTTAATTTATATAACTAAAATGATCACCTAGAAAGATAGAAATGCTATGGTAGCTTTCTGTATTCTGAACCTCAGATGTGTACTCTACTAAAGAGAATAAAAAGGCAAGAGAATCAAAAGTGGGAAGGCTGAACCGTGGTGTGCCCTGGGCCCACTCAATGGTGAAAAGCCGAAGTCCTTTGCTCTCAGATCAGAAACAAGACAAGGATGCCCCATTTTTATTCAACAAACTATAAGTACAACCACAGCAATTAGGCAAGAAAAAGAAAGAAAAGGCATCTAAATCATAAAAAGGTAAAACTGTCACTATTTGCAGATGACACAATACTATTTGTAGAAAACCCTAAAGATTACACACACACACACACACACACACACACACACAAACCCTGTTAGAACTAATAAATAAATTCAGTAAAGTTGCAGAACACAAAATTAATATACAAAAATCTGTTGTTTTTCTTTATATTAATAACAAACTATCGGAAAAAAAATCAGGAAAACAATCCCATTTATAGTTGCATCAAAAAGAATAAAATAGAGACAATCAAGATGGCGGCATAGGTGAACACCTAAAGTTGCTGCCGTGCACAACCACATTAAAACTACAACTAAAAGACAAAACGAATATCATCCAGAACCATGGGAAGGCTGGCTGAGTGGAAGTTCTACAACTAGAAGGAAAGGGAAAAGCGCATTGAGTCCGGTAGGAGGTGCAGAGGTGTGGAAGTGTGGAGGAGGTATGGAGGCACGCACGAAAGGGCTGGCAGCTGGATATGCTGTTGTCTTTTTCAATTGGGAGGGAGATACAAGCTCCCGACTGCTCTGAACTCCAGTTCCGGGTGAGAATTTGGGGACCCAGACTCATACAGGGAGAAACTGGACCGTCTGGCATCAGGCTGGAACGTGAGGGCGGCTTTCTCGCAGAGGTGCTTGCAGCGGTCATTGTTCCTGCACAGGGCCGCTGGACACAGACCCTGGGACCTCTCTGAGCAGAGCAGACTGGCAGCCATTGCTGTTTGCTCTGCCCTGGTGAGTCCCTGAGACCCCGCCCCACGCAATTTACAACCTCACCCAAGCTGTGAGCAGAGGCTTTTTGCATATGAATGGCCTGGCCTTTTTCTCCCCAAAAACCTGGGCAGACTCAGTGAGTACCAAAGCCCCAATGAAGCAAGTTCTGCTCCATAAGGGTGTCTCCAGCACAGAAGTTATCCCATTGTAGACACAACTGGTCCTCACAGCCAATTGGCCTGGAGGTCAATTCCTCCCAGTGATACCAACAGCAATCAAGGCTTAACTACAACAAGACTATGCACACAGTCCACAAAGGGGTGCACCAAGAGTGTCCAACTCAGGTAATTAAGGAGGGTGAGCCACTGGGCCCTATAGGACACCAAGCACACAAAGCCACTCTATCAACACAGGGAAGCAGCCAAAATGCGGAGACAAAGAACAGGTCACAAACGAAAGAAATGGAAGAAAGCAAACTACTGGCTATAGAGTTCAAAACCATGGTTATATGGTTATTCAAGAATCTTCTAGAAACCTCTGAGAAATATAGTGAGACCCTCAAGGATATGAAAAAGGACCAATTAGAAATTAAGCATACACTGACTGAAATAAAGAATAATATACAGAGATCCAACAGCAGACTAGGTGATCCCAAGAACCAAGTCAAAGATTTGAAATACGAAGAAGCAAAAAACACCCAAACGGAAAAGCAAAAGGAAAAAAGAATACAAAAATATGGAGATAGTGCAAGGAGCCTCTGGGACAACTTCAAGTGTACCAACATCCAAATTATAGGGGTGCCAGAAGAAGAGAGAGAGCAAGATATTGAAAACCTATTTGAAGAAATAATGACAGAAAACTTCCCCCACCTGGTGAAAGAAATAGACTTACAAGTCCAGGAAGCGCAGAGAACCCCAAACAAGAGGAATCCAAAGAGGACCACACCAAGACACATCATAATTAAAATGCCAAGAGCAAAAGACAAAGAGAGAATCTTAAAAGCAGCAAGAGAAAAACAGTTAGTTACCTACAAAGAAGTACCCATATGACTGTCAGTTGATTTCTCAACAGAAACTATGCAGGCCAGAAGGGAGTGGCAAGAAATATTCAAAGTGATGAATACCAAGAACCTACAACCAAGATCACTCTACCCAGCAAAGCTATCATTTAGAATTGAAGGTCAGATAAAGAGCTTCACAGATAAGGAAAAGCTAAAGGAGTTCATCACCGCCAAACCAGTATTATATGAAATGCTGAAGGGTATTCTTTAAGAAGAGGAAGAAGAAGAAAAAGGTAAAGATAAAAATTATGAACAACAAAGTGACAACAACTACATATCTATCAACAAGTGAATCTAAAAATCAAGTGAATAAAAAAATCTGACAAACAGAATAAACTGGTGAATAGAATAGAATCAGGGGCATAGAAAGGGAGTGGACTGACAATTCTCGGGGGTAAGGGGGGTGTGGGAAGAGACTGGACAAAAATCGTACACCTATGGGCGAAAACAGTGGGGGGGGGGGGGTAAGGACAGAAGGTGGGGTGGGAACCCGGTGGAGGGAGCTATGGGGGGGAAAAGAGGAACAACTGTAATAATCTGAACAATAAAGATTTATTTAAAAAATAATAAATAAATAAATAAAGATTTTTTAAAAAATAAAATACCTAGGAATACTCATTTAACCAAGGAAGTGAAAGACCTCTACACTGAAAACTAAAGACACCGATGCAAGAAACTGAAGAAGAGGCAAGTAAATGATGTTCTGTGCTTCTAGATTGAAATAATGTCTTTATTTTTTTTAAATATGTTTTTATTGGTTTCAGAGAGAGGGAGGGAGAGGGAGAGATAGAAACATCAATGAGAGAGAAACATCCCTTGGCTGCCTCCTTCATGCCCCACACCGAGGATTGAGCCTAAATCCAGGCATGTGCCCGAACCATGAATCAAACCCACGACCTCCTAGTGCATGGGAGGACACTCAACCAACGGAGCCACATGGGCAATACTTTTTAAAGGTCCATAGTGCCCAAAGCAATATACAGATCCAATGCAATCCCTATCAAAATTCCAATGGAATTTTTCACAGAACTAACGCAAATAACTCTAACATTTGTATGAAACAAAACATCCCAAATCACCAAAGCAATCTTAAGGAAGAAGAACAAAGCAGAAGTATCATGCTCCCGATTTCAAACTATACTCAAATCTTTAGTAATCGAAACAGTATGATGTTGGCCTGAAAACAGGCACTTGGACCAATGGGACAGAATAGAGCCCAGAATTAAACCAATGTATATACATTCAATTAATTTATGACAAAGGAGGCAAGTTTATTCAATAGGGAAAGGAAACTCTTCAATAAATGGTGTTGGCAAAACTAAACAGCTACATACAAAAGGATGAAACTAGACCACACGTAAAAAACTAGTGGTCCTACACATGAATCTGTGCGCAAATAGCTCGCTGCCCCGCCCTCCTGCTGATTGGTTGCGTAATGACCATTTGCATATAACCTCTTTATTATATAGGATTAACTCAAAATGGATTAAAGATGTGAATGCTAAGTGCCCAGCCAGTGTGGCTTACTGGTTGAACACTGATCTATGAACCAGGCGGCCATGGTTCAATTACTGGTCAGGGCATATGCCCAGGTTGGGGGCTTAAACTCCAGTGTGAGGCATGCAGGAGGCAGCCAATTGATGATTCTCTCTCATCACTGATGTTTCTATGTCTCTTTCCCTTCCTCTCTTAATTCAATAATTTATTTTGTTACTGAGTTGTAGGAGTTCTTTAAAAAAAAAGTATAGATATATATGTATACTTTTTTTTTTTTTAAAGAACTCATACAACTCAATAACAAAATAAATCTGACTTAAAAATGAGCAGAGGAGTCCTGGCCAGTGTTTTCAGTGGTTACGGCATTGGCCAATGCATTGAAGGATTGCAAGTTCAATTCTCAGTCAAGGATTGTAGGTTTGATACCTGGCCCCGGTCAGGGCATGTGAAGCAACCAATCGATGATGTGCCTCTCTCACATTGATGGGGGTTTTTTTTCCCCTCTCTCTCTCTTTCTCTTCTCCCCTTCCACTCTCTCTAAAAAAATAAAACAAACAAAGAGCAGAGAATTTGAAGAGATGTTTTTCCAGAGAAGACATACAGATGGACAATAGGCACATGAAAAGATGTTCAACATCACTAATCATCAGGAAAATGCAAATCAAATCCACAATGAAATACCACTTCATGGAGGGATTGAGCAAAAAAGAAAAAAGAGAAAGAACTCTTGGACATAGACAACAGTGTGGTGATTGCCAGGGAAAGGAGTAGGGGGAGACAGAGGAGAGTATGGGAGATAACTGGTGATGGACAGAGACTTGAGGTAGTGAACACACAATAGAGTGTATAGATGATGTGCTGTAGAATTGTGCACCTGAAATCTGAGAGCAGTATAATTCTGTTAATCAGTGTCATCCCAATAAATTTAATTAAAAAAAAGAGGTAATCACCTCATACCTGTCAGAATGGCTATTATTGAAAAGACAAGAAATAAGTGTTTTTGCCAAATTGTGGAGAAAGGGTAACCCTCATGCACTATTGATAGGAATGTAAATTAGTGCTGCCATTCTGGAAAACAGTATGGTTTTTCAAAAAATTTTTAAAGAACTACCAATATGATTCAGCAATTCCTCTGCTGGTTATCTATCCAAAGAAAATGAAAACACTAATCAGAAAA
The DNA here is from genome assembly GCF_028538775.1 of Myotis yumanensis. Classification (NCBI taxonomy): domain Eukaryota; kingdom Metazoa; phylum Chordata; class Mammalia; order Chiroptera; family Vespertilionidae; genus Myotis; species Myotis yumanensis. The sequence continues at coordinate 123,898,548 of NW_027223754.1, read as the reverse complement.
GATATATGCACCCCTATGTTCATGGTATTATTTACAATAACCAAAATATAGAAAGAACCTAAATGTTCATCAATGGATGGATAGATGGGTGGATGGATGAAGAAAATGGGGTATATATATAACCATGGAATACTACTCAGCCATAAAGAATGAAATCTTTCCATTTGCAACATGGATGGGCCTTGAGGGTATTGAGTAAAGTAAGTCAGACAAAGACAAGTACCATATGATTTCACTTATATGTAGACTCTAAAACACAAAACAAAGCAAAACCCAGATGCATCGGGAACAGAATGGGGGTTGCCAGAGGGGGCTAGGGGTGCGGGTATGAAATAAGTGAAGGAGATCAAAAGGCATAAACTTCCAATCTATAATAATAAAATCATAATATGATAATTTAACTGGACATCCTTCCGGACTAAGCCACGGTGGCAGGGCCAAGGCAGAGGCCGCCGCCACGGCAGCGGGGGCCGAGCCCCTTGCACAAATTTCGTGCATCGGGCCTCTAGTTATAAAATAAATAAGTCATGGGGATGTAAGGTACAGCATGGGGAAACAGTCAATAATATTGTACTAACTTTGCATAGTGACAGATGGTAACTGTTTTACTGCAATGATCATATTGCAGTGCATACAAATGTTGAAACACTATGCTGTACACATGAAACTAATATACTATTTTAAGTCGATTATACTTCAATAAAAAAAGCTGTTCACTAATTCAGAAGCTGACATGGTGTTCACAGTATTTAAGTGACCAATATAACCCCTTCCTCCTGAGACCAGTGTACATTGGTGCCTATTTTGACTGCCCACCTGGATGCAAGCAGTTGACTTCATTATGGCTTCCGTGTAGTTGTGCTCACACACCAATACACTGGAGTACTGTTTTTAATTACGTACCAGAGCCTGGTGTATGAAATTCATGCACTGTGATATGTGTGTGTGTATGGGGGGGGGGGGGGGGGGGCCTCAGCCCAGTCTGCACCCTTTTACAGTCCGGGACCCCTCACGGATGTCCGCCTGCCGGCTTAGCCTGAGGGGATCGGGCCTAAACTGGCAGTTGGACATCCCTCTTGCAGTCCGGGGCTCTCGCAGTCTGGGACGCCTTGCTCCTTACCGCCTGCCTGCAGCAGAGGTGGGAGAGGCTCCCGCCACCGCCACTGTGCTCACCAGCCATGAGCCCAGTTTCTGGCTGAGCAGCGCTCTTCCTGTGGGAGCGCCCTGATCACCAGGGGGCAGTTCCTGCGTTGAGCGTCTGCCCCCTGGTGGTCAGTGCGTGTCACAGTGACCAGTAGTTCCGCCGTTCGGTCGATTTGCATATTAGGGTTTTATTATATAGGATTATATTTTGATTTCATGTTAGGTAGATTATAGTAGCTATGACTTTCATGTCAGGATAATAAAGAATGCATTACAAAATATAAGCAGGGGCACTGGGTGTGACAAGAAAGAAAAATTATCCTGGTTTTAGGGAAAGCAAGTAGATAGCATTATGAGTTATAAGTTGATGCGGAAACAGAATGAATATGCAGATACTGTGAGATGCTGTGTGTTACAGAATTATTATTTATTTTCAAGTCAAATCCACTCATCTGTGTGCCTACTGGCTGGCTTATGGCAAGCAGGAGTATTAGGGGCAATAACAAGAGATAAATTTAACTGAAGAAAAAAAGTGAAGCTGAAGTTGGGCACCTTTCCCTAGAGCACCGATTCTCACGTATTACTGTGCATGAGAATAAAAATAAAATTCCTAGGCCCTTTCTCTAGAGATTCTGATTCAGTAGGTCTGTGGTGGGGCTCAGCCACCTGACTTAATAACAGGAACTGCTCTACTCTAACACAGCATGTCTGTACATCAGGGCTTTTTACACCATGTGCATACAAATCTCCCAGGGACCTATCTAAAATGCACTCTGCCTGGCCAGGTGGTTCAGTTGGTTGGAACATCGTCCCATGCAGGTTTGATTCCGTCAGGACATATACCTAGGTTGCTGGTTTGATCTCCGGTTGGGGCACATACAGGAGGCAACCAATTGATGTTTTTCTCTCTCCCTGCCTCTCTCTCTCAAATCATTAAAAACAAAAAACAAACAACAACAAAAAAAAACCCCATATCTTCTGGTGAGGATTAAAATAAAATAAAACACAGACCCTAATTCAACAGGTCTGAAGTAGGTAGGGCCTGGTTTTCAGTATTTCTAACAAGTTCCCAGGTGATGCTGATGTTGCTGGTCCACAAACCACACTTAATAGTACACTTTTGTCCATTTTGGGACAAGATTCTATAACATGTAGAGAATGGAAGGTAGAAAACTCACCTTCAGTGTGGCTCAGTGGTTGAACATGAACCTATGAATCAGAAGGTCATGGTTCGATTCTGGTCAGTGCACCTGCCCAGGTTGTTATATATAAAACACCTTCAACATCCACATTCCTTACTCGAAGAATGAGATGGGTGTTAGTGTAACTGAACAGGATTTTTTTCACTGACATCCCCACCTACATATCAAGGGGCTGAACTGTGGTGGAAAGCAGTGCCTAACCTTGGGTCTCCTAGCAATGGGTCACCTAAGGCGGTGTGATGGCTTCACCTTGAATTATGAGAGTTTTTAATTATACTGTACTGAGGAATTTGCTGACTAAACCAACTGATCATCTGGGTCTTGGCTGTAATATCAACTTACACAAAAGTCCTAATTCCTGTGCATTAGTCATCACTGCAGAGAGACTGTGGCACCTCCTTCGCGTGGAGAGAACCTTTCTATTTCCATGTATCTGAAATCATCTAGCTGTCCTAATAGCAGGGGGGACAGACTTCAGGTAGTTTAGGTCTGAGCAGAGGACTATGGAATTACTGCATGCAGTTTGAAAATCTGTCCACAATTTTTTATATGTATGTACTATTTTAAAAATATATATAGTTATCATTAAAATTTTAAAAATAAATTCTGATTAGTTATGGAACATTATATATTTTCTCAATTAATGGATAGTAAGAGATAATCACCTATCACTTGTGGTTGTCATAATATTTTGACATTAAAACGGAGTCCTTCTTATAGAAGTAGCTTGACACAGTGAAATTCCAATCCTTCAGCATTACAGAGGATAAATGATACAAGTCATTATTAAATATATATTTTTAAACAAAAATTATGTTAAGCTCTAAATGGCTAAATTTCTCATTTCATAAATCAAGAAAGGAAAAACTGTTGCAGAATATAATCTCAGATGTTTTAATAGAGAGATCTTATTCACTGTTTACAGGATTCTCTGATGAAAGTGGACTAGTCACTAGCCAGATGACCCAAATGACACCAAAAACCCAGGGCAGCTCAGAGGCCACTAAAAGTTGACAGTCTTGGCTGGCTTCACCTCATCCATTTCAGAAGACAGCCAGCGGTAAGTGCGATGACGCCGCAGCACCTCGATGGCCTTCAGTTCCAGGGGTGTGGCCTGAATACCAAGGTCTTCCAAGCCAGGCAAGTGAGGCAATGTCATGTCGGTGATGTGAACCTTTGAACAAAGAACCACAGAGAACACTGAATGCTGTCCGAGAACGCCACATGCTATCCAGCAAGCACTCAATCCTCCAGCTGAGACCCATTACTGATACTTCACTGTTTTCAAAGGATATGTGGCAGTGCTTGGTTCCAGCACTCTCTAAAAGTTGACCACAGGCAAAGGGTTTAAGGAAAAAAGGGCAAGTTCACCAAATAGCAGCTCAAAGGTCCCCAGCACTATCCATGAGCATAGAACATAGGCTCTAGGAGAGTCATTCTAGAGATTTAAACAGAAATAAATCTAAAGTGAGAGGCATAGGTCGTCAAATTTGTCAGGGGTGGCTTTATAGGTTTTAAGTAAAATATAGGATTTAAAGCCTGTGTGTCCATGTTCTGAGCACAGGCTTTCTGCCTCAGTTTTAACTGTTGAATTACAGAAATAACTAGCATTTGTCCTTGCTCATTAAGAGATAATCCATTAACCTTTGTGCTCCAGCTATACTTAACCTGGTTGACTAATGCTCAGATCTAAAAATCCAAACCGATCTTGTTTGTAGAGGAGAATGAACTATAAGACTTAAAAAGATTCTTCATTCTCCCACCCGACAAAGTCTGCAATTCTTTTACCAGTGCTGTAAAGCAACCTCCAAACAAAATCTAAAACCCATTCAGCCTACTGTACTAACACTTTTTCACTTACAAATGTGAGAGGCACATTAGTGCAAGATACAATGAAGTATTCTGACAATTAGTTCTCTTGCCCAATCTTTCATGAATGTACAGGACACCTTGAAATGGTCTTGGCTTTCCATCCTATCAGATGGGAAGATAATGCTGTCCATTCACATCTGTTCCCCAAGGACTATTTTTTCATCTTCTCTACATTTCAGTTTTCGGGTAACATTTAGAGGACAATCTGGCTGTTTCTTATTGATAAAAGGTCAACAGGTGTTCAAAGGTAGAGGTGGTATATTATTTTTTTTTTATTTTGTGTCCTCCCTAGAAACTTTTATAGACAGTGGGTGACTGATCAATGAGTCAGACTAGAATGGGAGACAGCAGGCTGGGAAGAGCCAGAGCTCTGGAGTCCAACACTGCAGAGGGACCAGAGAGGCAACAGGAGACTGCTCAAGGCAATAAGAAAGAAGACGCTAGCCACTTGGATTAAAGTGGGCAGAGGAGAGACAATTATTTCCTTTACCTTTCTATAAGTTGAAAAATTTAAATACTATTATAAACATTTTCATACCAAGCTGAATAAAAAGGTAGAAAGGGGAGAAGTTGTAAGATCTGGAGCATATTTGAGGGTTGCCAGAATCATACCTGCTGATTGTCTAGAGCTGTGCTCTTTGATACGATAGCCACTAACCAAATTTAAGTTTAAATGAACTAAAATTAAATAAAATTCAAAGCCTATTTCTAGAGTCACACAAGCCACATGTCAAGTGTTCAATAGTGACATGTTGCTAGCGGTTACATCTTAGACACTGTAGATCAGTGGTTCTCAACTTTCTGGCCCTTTAAATACAGTTCCTCATGTTGTGACCCAACCATAAAATTATTTTCATTGCTACTTCATAACTGTAATGTTGCTACTGTTATGAATTGTAATGTAAATATCTGATATGCAGGGTGGTCTTATGCGACCCCTGTGAAAGGGTCGTTCGACCGCCAAAGAGGTCTCGACCCACAGGTTGAGAACCGCTGCTGTAGATCATAAAACATTCCCAGCCAGCACTGCAGAAGTTCTATGGGAGAGCACTGATTTAGATCTAGACTGGATGGGAAAGGAAGAAATCCTACATTTTTGACTTGACAAACAGAGCTAATAGTGATACTGTTAATTGTGATGACAGAGGCAGGTTTGCAATTCTATTTATGGACATGTTCTATTTCAGATGACTGTAGTATTATCTAAATTGGTAAGAGCCTACAGCTGGGTTGGGGGGCAATTCAGGGCTGGAGATAAAACTGCAGTTATGAGTTACAGACAGCAGCTGGAGCATGGGACTAGGTGAGGGTCATTTAGAGAATAAGCAAAGATGGCAAAAGGCTGAGAAGAGAGCCTTTGGGTCCCCCAACATTTAGAGATCAGGAAGAAAATGACCCAGGAAGGCGGACCGAAAAGCATGGCCCAATGAGAGGAGGAAATGCAAGAGAATGTAGAAGTGGCCAGAAAAGAGATGGAAATCCAGGGTTGCAAGGAGAGAGCACCTCATCAGCGAGACGTCAGAAAACTCACTATGGATTTGGCAGAATGGAGATCACAGGCAACCTTGAAAAAACCAATTTTAGGGGCAAAATGTGAATAAAAGCCTGAGTGAAGTGTGTTAAAGAAGGAATGAAGTAAAAACTGTCAATAGCAGGTACAGCAGCCCTTCTGAGGAGTTTTCATGCAATGGCACAAACAGGGTGAGAAGGGACGGTTTTGTTTTTAAAAAGAGTGGAGATCTTATGGCATGTTTGTATGTTAAGGGAAATGAGCCAACAGAGAAAGAAAAATTAGTAGCATCAGAGAAAAAGTAGCGGAGGAACCACACCCTGGAGCAAGCTGAGAATGGGAGAGTCTGAGTGCACAAGTAGAGGGCTGACCTTTCCAGGAGGGTAAAAGATAGACAAGAGCATGAAAATAACCCAAGCAAACAAGCAAACAAAAATCACTTCTAACTGCCAGTCTCTATAATTGGGTTCCTCTTCAGATCATATAAATCTTTCACCTTTTCCTAACTTATCCATCTATGCAGCTCCCTGCCCAGCATCTATCCAGGTAGATGTTCAACACACTTATACTCACCCGCTCCACTTTATCCCTCGTTGTCCAGGGCTCAAATGGACTGATTTCAAAGAGTCGTGCTATCCATCTGGACAAAGGAATAAATATAGCACATGGGGTAAGTGTCTCTATGCCCAATATTCAAGCTAGGTTATAAGAACCACAGGAAGAGAGACTGCTGTAGAGGCATTTTTCTTTAAAGAAAACTGCCCAGCCAGCATGGCTCAGTGGTTGAGCGCCAACCTATGAACCAGAAAGTTCTTGGTTCGACTCCTGGTCAGGGTACATGCCTGAGTTGTGGGCTCGATCCCTAGTGTGGGGTGTACAGCAGGCAGTGGATCAATGATTTTCTCACATTACTGATGTTTCTATCTCTCCCTCTCCCTTCCTTTCTGAAATCAATAAAAAATTAAAAGAAAGAAAAGAACCAACATCCTGGCACAACTCTCTGTGAGGTTACCTTTTCTTTCAAGTTAACCCAGCCTGACCGCTGTAACTGCTGACGCTGCTTATTCTCTACCAAAGTGACAACTAATCTTAAAAAGTAAAATAAAGCTACCACCACCAACAAAACAAGCAAAATGATCCAACATTCAGAAGTCTGAAATTCAATCTAATGTAAGCCTCAGACATTCAAATATGCTTCCATTAAGGATGTAGGGCAAGCTGAGTAGTGTGCAAATATTAACAATGCCTACTGTGTGCCAAGCATTTTCTAGGTGCTAGAGATAGAGATGTGAACAAATAGCAATGCTCCCCCTTCGTTTTTTTAAAATTATTTTATTTTTTTAATTTACTTTTAGAGAGAGAGGAAGGGAGAGGAGGAGAGAGAAAAACATCAATGTGAGAGCATAACACTGATTGGCTACCTCCTGCCACACCCCAACTGAGGATCGAAACCGCAACCAGGGCATGTGCCCTGACTGAGAATTGAACCGGTGACTCTTCAGTGCAGAGGACAACACCCAACCAACCGAGCCATACCAGCCAGGGCAATGCTCCCCTTCTTAAAACATTCATTCATTCTCTCCTTAAAACACTCCTTTTCCAAAACTAATACAAAATGATACTGCATGTAAACCATAATTGAAAAAAAAATTTTTAAAAAGAAAAAAATCAAAACATCACTTTTCTTTCGGTATTTAGGCTTCCAAACTCTACATTTTTCACTTAAACATTCTTATTACGCTTTTTTAGCCTCCTTGACAAAGTTGTTATTCTGCTGGTTCTTTAAATGTAGGTATTCCTCATGCTCTGTCCTAGCCTCCCTCTTTTACTCACACTATACACTCTTCCTTACATACTTAGAGTCATTATAAGTATTAAATGAGGAGGAAGTAGAGACAGCCTAAAAATAGAACACTCTCCATAGATATTATCATCACACTACATTCTAATCGACTACTGTTCTGATACCTCTATAACAGGGCTTACTGTAACATCTCGAGTGCCTAGTGCATTGCCTATGACACAGCAGGCATTTGAAGAACAAACAAATGAAGGAGTGAACTGCCATGCTGGTTTATAAAAAAAAAATCTGGCAAACTGGACGTGAAAGTGTGTGACATAATTCTGAGCTTCTAAACCTACAAATGGAAGAAGTGAACTAAGAAGCAAGGAAATAAGACAAGGCAACCATAGGCCAAGTCTGAACCAACCTAGCTCCTTTCCCCAATTGCATGACCAGAATGGTTTAATAAAGAGGAGTCCCTTTGCCACTCTGGGTAAGTGATATGAAACAGAAACCTGATCTCTCCTTTATCCAACCTGCCAAGATACTTCTCCATATTAAAACTCAGTGATTTTTAATTGGAGAATTTGAAGAACTGCAGATTTAACCCCTCAACACATCGTTTTTCTCATCCACACTATTCTGCATTTCCCTTTCTTAGATGTCTCTGTTTCTTTCCTAGACTAACATCAAGATATTAGGACAACATTCTAGTTAGAGATTCCGAGACTTCACTGTAAGGAACATACTCCCTATAACCCCAAGTGAGAGAGCATTATGAACAAATGTATCTAGTTAGCTCTATTTTAGAAGGCACAAAAAGAAGTGCTTTACTTACTGATAGGCAAAACGTGGCAAAGGGTATGGGAGGAAGGGTCTGTGACTCATAGCAAAGACATACTGCACCAGGTCAAAAAGGAGGTATCGATTTGGCCTACAAAAAAAAAAAAAATTCAGTTATTCAAATTATTTGCACCTAAAAATTCACCTTTTTAATTTAACAAAATAACATTTGTCTTATGAAAAAGGAACACATATGCACTGTAGTAAATACAGATTAGCACAAAGGAAAATCATCATAATCCCACCAAAGACAATGTTAATATGTTTAAAATATATCCTCATCCCCTTACATATACATTTTTGTTTTTATAAGATTACAGTTCATCCTATTCTGTAATGTCTTTTTCATTTAACATTAAATCACAACCATCTGTCAATGTCATTAAATATTCTAGTGCATGGGTTGGAAAAATGGCGACCAGCAGGAAGGTAGGGAGGGAGAGAGTGTGAGAGTGCAAGGAAGTGATAGAGGAATGTGTGGACGTGTGTGGTGAGTGTGTATGAGCTAGGGACAGTTAGACTCTGCAAGTCTTCTAAGGGGCTGCTAAACCCGGTAGTCTTAGGCGGCGGAGTCCTGCTCCTGGCGCAGACACTCCTGGGCAGCCAGCAAAGGCACAGCGACCACGCCATCTTGGGAAACAGAGCTGCTTGAGACTAGGATCCTGGCCTCAGCACCACCCAGTCTGATCTCAGACACATACCAGGACCCTGCAGCCACTGGGGACAGAGACCTGTGACCACAGCTACAGACCTGCAGACACGGAAAGTTCAGAAATCCCTGCTGCAGATCCGTGAGTAACAGAGCCCATCCCCCCTTCCCCCAGGATCGCCGGCAGTGCCAGAGTAACTAACTGATAGACCTACCCCTTGCCGGGGCCTCAGCGCTGCAGAAACTTTGGCCTGAAAGTGCGCGAGCACCTTGGAACTGATCCTACGCGCACTGCGGGCTTCGGAGCCCTGGGCTGGGAGCATAAGCGCGCGCACCACCAGGAACTGATCCTACGCGCACTGTGGGCTTCGGAGCCCTGGGCTGGGAGCAAAAACGCGCACAGCACCAGGAACTAATCCTGCGCGCACTGCTGGCTTTGGAGCCCTGGGCTGGGAGCATAAGCGCGCACACCACCAGGAACTAATCCTACGCGCACTGCTGGCATCGGAGCCCTGGGCTGGGGGCATAAGCGAGCACACCACCAGGAACTAATCCTGCGCGCACTGCTGGCATCGGAGCCCTGAGCTGGGAGCAATCGCGCGAACGGGAGTTTGTCCGCCTAGCACAGGCCCAGGGACCCGGTTTCTCAGGGCAGGAGGCAGCACCAAGCACCAGTGACTTGACTGTGTTTCTTATCACCTGCGCCTGAGATCCTGATTTCCTGTGCATTCATACAAACAGCCAGTGAATCCAATTCCTGGTGCAAGGGCACACAGGGACCCTGATTCTCAAGGTGAGGTTGTGCGAAGCAACAGAGACTCTGATACTGAACTCTTGGGGAACTCTGACTCCTGGCGCAAGCTAGGGGGCTCTGCTCTGGTTTTAAACACGCTCCAGGGGGGCCTCTATTTCAGCACAGTGCAGGCAGGGTCCCTAATTCTAAGGGCACGTGCGAGGCCACATTGAGTGTTGGCAACACTGACACAGAGCGAGCCTGGTTCCCACCAACCAACAACAACCACACATCTTAGTGTCAGAGCTCTTCAGTGACACTAGGGTGGTGGGAGCCTCCCACTGCGCACGGCCCAGGCCCACGCAACTCGACCTTTGAACCATCAGGAGATAATCAGAATGAAGAGACGACACAACACCCAGAGGAAAGACAATGAATAATCACCAAGAAAGGAAATTAATGAAGCTGAAGCGTGCAACATGACAGAAAAAGAATTCAGAATAATGGTTGTACAATTCATTCACCGGATGGATGAGAAAATCAACAACCTATGCAAGAATCAGGAAGAAATGAAAAGTGATATAGCTACAATCAAAAACACCATGGAAAGTTTCAACAGCAGACTAGAAGAAGCAGAAGACCGAATTAGTGAGTTAGAAGATAAGGCAGAGAAACAAGCTCAATCTGAACAGCAACTGGAGAAAAAAATTAAAAAACAGGAGGAGAGCCTAAGGGAGCTTCAGGACAACATGAAACGAAGTAACATACGCATAATAGGGCTGCAAGAAGGACAAGAAGAGCAGCAAGGATTAGAAAATCTATTTGAAGAAATAATGACAGAAAACTTCCCAGATATGGGGAAGAAAAAAGTTACACAAATACAGAGAGTCCCAGGCAAGATGAACCCCAAAAGACCGACACCAAGACACGTCATAATAACGATGGCAAATGTACAAGACAAAGAGAGAATCTTAAAGGCTGCAAGAGAGAAACAGAGAGTTACCTACAAAGGGTCCCCCATCAGATTATCAAACGATTTCTCAACAGAAACACATCAGGCCAGAAAAGAATGGACGGAAATTTACAAAGTGATGCAAAGCAAAGGACTAAATCCAAGAATACTCTATCCAGCAAGGCTATCATTCAAAATTGAAGGGGAAATAAGAAGCTTCACAGACAAAAAAAGGCTAAAGGAGTTCATCACCACCAAGCCAGCAATACAAGAAATGCTAAAGGAACTGGTGTAAAAAGAAGAAATAAAAAGCCCAGAAAGAAAGCAGCCACAAAAAAATAGAAATGGCTACAAACAAGTACCTTTCAATAATAACTTTAAATGTAAATGGACTAAATGGTCCAATCAAAAGATATCGAGTGGCTGAATGGATAAAAAAACATGACCCATACATTTGCTGTCTACAAGAGACCCACCTCATTAGAAGGGACTCACACAGACTGAAGGTGAAGGGATGGAAAAATATCTTTCAGGCAAATGGAAATGAAAAAAAAGCTGGGGTAGCAATACTTATATCAGACAAAATAGACCTCAAAGTGAAGGCCATAACAAGAGATAAGGAAGGCCACTTCATAATACTAAAGGGATCAATACAACAAGAGGATATAACCCTGATAAACATATATGCACCCTAAATATTCTAGTGCATGTTTAATGCTTGCACGTCATACTGCAAAAATAGCAATTATAACTATTTTACCAATTCCCATTTTTGGATGTTTAAGCTATTTAAATATTTTTCTTTTATAAAATAATGCTTTAATAAACATTCTTATAGTAAATATTTGTACTTATCCATAATTATGTGTTTACTAGAGGCCCAGTGCATGAAATTCGTGTACTGGGGGTGGGGCGGGAGGTCCCTCAGCCGGGCCTGCACCCTCTTGCAGTCCAGGAGCCCGGGGAGCAGGCCGAAGCCGTCAGTCAGACATCCTTAGCGCTGCTGTGGAGGCGGAAGAGGCTCCCGCCACTGCTGCTGCACTTGCCAGCCTTGAGCTCAGCTTCTGGCTGAGCGGCGCTCCCCCTGTGGGAGCGCACTGACTACCAGGGGATAGATCCTGCATTGAGCGTCTGCCCCCTGGTGGTCAGTGGAGGTCATAGTGACTGGTTGTTCTGCCACTTGGTCAATTTGCATATTAGCCTTTTATTATATAGGATAATACATTCTAGAAGTAGAACTAGCTAAAAAGTATACTTTGGGATTTTAAGGCTTTTATTGAATACTAGAGGCCCAGTGCACAAAAATTTGTGCACTTGAGGGGGGGGGGGGGGTCCCTTAGCCTGGCCTGTGCTCTCTCGCAGTCTGGGACCCCTCGGGAGATGACCATCTGCTGGCTTAGGCCTGCTCTTCGGGGGATTGGGCCTAAGCTGGCAATCAGACATCCCTCTGGCAGCCCGGCAGCCCTCAGGGGATGTCTACTTGCCAGCAGGGAGCAGGCCTAAGCTGCAGTCAGACATCCTTAGCACTGCTGAGGAGGTGGGAGAGGCTCCCACCACCACCGCTGTACTGGCAGCCATCAGCCTGGCTTGTGGCTGAGCAGAGCTCCCCCTGTGGGAGCGCAGTGACCACCAGGGGGCAGCTCCTGCATTGAGCATCTGGCCCCTGGTGGTCAGTGTGTGTCATAGTGACCAGTCATTCCCAGTCGTTCTGCTGTTAGAGTCAATTTGCATATTACCCTTTTATTATAAGGGATAGAGGCCTGGTTCACGTTTGGGGGCCAGCTGGTTTGCCCTGAAGGGTGTCCTGGATCAGGATGGGGGTCTCGCTGGGGTGCCTAGCCAGCCTAGGTGAGGGGCTGATGGGTGTTTGCAGGCTGGTCACACCCCCTTCAGGGTAGGGGTCCCCACTGGGGTGCCTGGCCAGCCTGGTTGAGGGGCTGATGGCTGTTTTCAGGTTGGTCAAGTGCCCCCGTCCAGTGGGGACCCTCACCCCATGGAGGTTTGGCCAGGCTGGGTGAGGGGATGAGGGCCGTTTTCAGGCTGGCCAAGCCCCTCCAGCGACGGAAGCTCCCAGTCTCTCCTTTTTTTCTTTTTATTCTGGGATTTATTTACCTTCTATAATTGTAATTTTGTAGCCTTGAGAGGAGCTCAGAGCTGGCCAGGGCGGGCGGGAGGGAAGCCTCCAGCTTGCTCCAACTCCGTGGCCACAGCCGGCTGAAAGCAGGTATCTGGGGTTTATTTACCTTCTATAATTGAAACTTTGTTGCTCTGAGTGGAGCTCAGAGCTGGCTGCGGCAGGCGGGAAGCTTGGCTTCCTCCATCCTTGGGGCAACCAAGCCTCCGCACGCTCCAGCTCCATGGCTGCCAGCCGCCATCTTGGTTGGGTTAATTTGCATATAGTCGCTCTGATTGGCTGGTGGGTGTGGATTAGGGTGTAGCAAAGGTACGGTCAATTTGCATGTTTGTCTTTTATTAGTGTAGATATCCAAACTGCCTTCTGAAAAGGTTATATCAAATTACATAAAATGCTAGTAACCCCATTACCAAAAATGAATTTAGTCATAAAAAAATAAACAAAATTTTGTCAATCTGCCAGGTATAAAAACGTACCTCAAAGTTTTAATTAGCATTATTTTAATACTAAAGATTAATTTTTTTCTTTATATATTTTTGGTCATTTACACTTCCTTTTTTCCTCCTGGGGTCCCTGTCTATAAGAATGATTTGTTAAGAGTTCTTTATATTTTAATAATAGAGTTGGAAATATCTTTTCTTGTTTATTCTTTATATTTTAATGGTTAGGTGTTTTGTGGCATATAAAAGTCTAAATATTTCACTTAAAACTACTGATTTCTTTTATTTTATGGTTTGGCTTTATATTTAGAAAATTCCTCTAAAATAATCAGTGACATAACTTTCCATATATCTTTACTAATACTTCTACCAATAAGTTGTTATTTTTAAATCCATAACATCAGTTCCTTCAGCAATATATTTTTGTTTTATTATAAAGATACTAGAGACCTGGTGCACAAAAATTTGTGCACTCGGGGGGAAGGGGGGTCCCTCATCCCGTCCTATGCCCTCTTGCAGTCTGGGACCCCTCAAGAGATAATGACCTGCTGGCTTAGGCCTGCTCCTGGGTGGCAGAGGGCAGGCCCAATCCCTAGGTGCAGCCCCTGGTCGGGCTCAGAGCAGGGCCGATTGGGGAGTTGGGGCGCTGCCCCGTCATGACAGAGCAGGGCAGATCAGGAGGTTGAAATGCCATCCTCCGTCATGCTCAGGGTAGGGCCGATTGGGAGGTTGGGGCACCGCCCCCTGTCACACTCAAGGCAGGGTCGATAGGGAAGTTGCGGCGTCACCCCGTCACGCACAGAGCAGGGCCGATCAGGGGGTTGGGGCGTTGCCCCGTCATACTCAGAGCAGGGCCCATCAGGGGGCTTGGGGCTCTGTACCCTGTCACACACAGAGCAGGGCCGATCAGGGGGTTGAGGAGCTCCTCCCTGTCATGCACAGAGCGGGGCTGATCAGGGGGTTGAGGAGCTCCCCCCTGTCACTCACAGAGTAGGGCCAATAGGGGAGTTGGGGCGCCGCCACTGTCACACTCAGGGCAGGGCCGATGGGGAGGTTATGGTTCTACCCCGTCACACACAGAGCAGGGCCCTTGGGGGGCAGGGGTTGGGGCGCCGCCCTCTATCACCCACAGAGCAGGGCCGATCAGGGGGTTGGGGCGCTGCACCCTGTCACACACAGAGCAGGGCCAATCAGGGGGTTGTGGCGCTGCACCTGTCACACACAGAGCCACAGGGCGATCAGTGGGTTGGGGAGCTCCCCCCTATCAGGCACAGAGCAGGGCTGATCAGGGGGTTGGGGTGCCTTCCCCCGTCACGAACAGAGCAGGGCGGATAGGGAGGTTGTGGCCCCGCCCCCTGTCACACACAGAGCCGCAGGGCGATCAGGGGGTTTGGGCAATGCCTCCTGTCACGCTGATCCCGGTGCCGGGAGGCCTCGCGGCTCCGCTGATCCCGGTGCTGGGAGGCATATTACCCTTTGACTATATAGGATAAAGGCCTGGTGCACGGGTGGGGGCCAGCTGGTTTACCCTGAAGGGTGTCCTGGATCAGGGTGGGGGTCCCCACTGGGGAGCCTGGCCAGTCTGGCTGAGGGGCTGAGAGCCGTTTTCAGGCTGGTGGGTGACTGAAGCTCCCAACCGCTCCTTTTTTTCTTTTTCTTTTTTTTAATTCTGGGCCAGCTTTAGCTCTGAGTCTTTGGCTGCTGAAAGCAGGTTTCTGGCCTTTATTTACCTTCTGTATTTGATACAATGTTGCGGTCCAGCTGGCTGAAGCCTGGCTGACTAACGCAGGTTTTTTGGGGTTTTGTTTAGCTTCTATATTTGCAACATAGTTACTTAGAGTTGCAGCTGAGAGGCTGGCAAGTCAGGCGGGGAATGTTGGAGTCCGCCGTCACTGGAGCAAGCAAGCCTCCCTGTTCGCTTCAGTGCATGGCTGCCGGCCACCATCTTGGTTGGCAGTTAATTTGCATATCGCCCTGATTAGCCAATGGGAAGGGTAGCGGATATGGCTAATTACCATGTTTCTCTTTTATTAGATAGGATAACACCATTTACTGAATTATCTAACCTTCCCCCATATTTTTAAATGTTGTCTTTATCACATACCATATTCTTACATATACTTGAGAATTTTTCTGGACTTTATATTCCATTCTCCTGATCTGAATAGTTTTGAACCAGTATAACCTCGCTTTAATAATTGTTGTTGCTTATAATACATTTTAATATCTCTTTACCTACTTTTCTAATCCCTTTTGCATCACAAAGCCTGAGATAACTGAGCAAAATGAAAGGAATTTAGTGAGAACCTCATCATTCTGATATTTTCACCCAAAAAATAAAACAAAAAGACAGAAAATGTCAGGTAGGGGACAAAGCCCTTAAATAGCACTCTTCCAATCTAAAAGGATGTGAAGATCACTGCAGGGCATATAATATATGCTGTGCCAAAGAACAACCTGTAATCTTTATGATGCCAAGCAATACTGGACTCATGGGCAAACTAATACGTAGCATCCTTCCTTTTCAGCTCTTCTAAAGTACTTTGTGTTCCATTAACAGTGACTTGAAGACTGGTTTAAATGCCCCTGCTCACAGACAAAGGTACACTGAAGCCTGTGTCCTTCCCAGCTTAGATTTCATGGTCATTCCTTTGCAAATATCCTCAGCAAAACCTTGTCTCCAGCCTCCTCTCCACTATACTGGTGTAGCAAAACGCGTACTCTGGTTAACCCAAATATTCACCTTCTCAGTGCCTAAACCACCAGCAAGACAGAGATGTAGAGAAAGTACAACTGGGTGAATGGGCTTCACCTTTGGTTTTTGATCACTACCTTCAAATGCAAGACTCAGTTCTGCTTTGTAATCCTACTATTCTCTCCTAGGAGTGCCCTTTTCCTGTTCTCATAAGGCAGTGATGGCGAACCTATGACACGCGTGTCAGAGGTGACACGCGAACTCATTTTTTTGGTTGATTTTTCTTTGTTAAATGGCATTTAAATATATAAGATAAATATCAAAAATATAAATCTTTGTTTTACTATGGTTGCAAATATCAAAAAATTTCTATATGTGACACGGCACCAGAGTTAAGTTAGGGTTTTTCAAAATGCTGACACGCCGAGCTCAAAAGGTTCGCCATCACTGTCCTAGGGAGTACTTCCATCTCTTCTGTGTCCTCAGGCTTTCCAGACACCTCTCTGATCCACCCCATCCTTTCAGTGATGATCTCCTCACTTGTCTTTTTATCATTTTCTTAACAGTGTTTTTGAAATACAAAAGTTTTTAATTTTGATCAAATCTAATTTATCCATTTTTTCTTTTATGGAGTATGCTTTCGTCATATCTAAAAAAAATCTTTGCTTAACCCAAGGTCTAAAAGATTTTTACTTATATTCCAAAAATTTTAATACTTACATTTAGGTCTCTGATATATTTTGACTTAATTTTTTTCATGTATGGTGTGAAGTAAGGGTCAATGTTCATCTTTTTGCATTTGGATATACCAGTCCCATTTGTTAAAAAGACTATCATTTCCCCTTTAAATTGTTGTGGCACCTTTGTCAAAAAGCAACCACCCATAAGGTTTACTTCTGGACTATTAAGTCTGTTTCACTGACCTATATGTCTATTTTTATGCCAGTACCACACTTGATAATTGCAGCTTTATAGTAAGTTTTGAAATTAAGAAGCTTAACTGCTACAACCTTATAATTCTTTGTCAGAATGGTTTCAGCTACTGTGCTTCTTTTGCATTTCCATGTAGACTTAGAATCAATTTGTCAATATCTGCAACAACAAAAAAAGCCTGCTGGAATTTTGATAGGATTAAGTTGAAAACAGAAATCAGTTTTGGGGAAATTGCCATTTTAACAATATTGATTCTTCCAATCCATGAACATGAGATGTCTTTCCATTTATTTAGGTCTTCCCTAATTTCCCTTAGCAATGTTTTATAATTTTCAGTGTATAGGTCTCTACTTCTCTTGTTAAATTTACACCTATGTATTTTATTCTTTTTTATGCTATTTTGAATAAAATTATTTTAATTTTATTTTAGATTGTTCATATGCTAACATAGAAAACTGATTTTTTACGTGCTGATCTTATACCTTATGGTCCGCGAACAGCAGTTCTCACAGGTGTGTGTGTGTGTGTGTGTGTGTCCATAGGTAGTTATTAAATGAATAAGCAGAATGGGCTAGTATCATATAATTAGTAACTATGAAAAAACTAGAAGCAAAATTCAGGTCTTCTGCTTATGCCTTAACATCAAAGTGTCAAGGAAACAAGCAAAGTTTTCCCCTGGAACTGAAGAGGCAAAAGAGAAATATAGATGCATTTTTATAATTTCACAAGGAAAAATGCCTACACTGCCAAGTCTAGCATTACTTGACCCATCACTGTGTCAAACAAGTATGACTTACCAGAGCCTAGCAAAGAGACTGAAGGGGCAGGGCAAAGCCACAGAAAATGGCTAACTTATCCCCCAGAGCCATCCCCACTGAGCAGTAGGCAAGCAAAATTTGTAAAATCATTTCTGTTCATCTGTTCCTTAGTATCCTGGTCTAAGTACCTAACTAAAGCCTGATGTGTTTGAATCTTGTGTTTTACAAAACCTGTGCTAAATACATTTTTTTGTAAGTGATTTTTCCAGTCTAGGTCATATAACTGCATGCTAATGTACCAAACTGGGAATTTGAAGAGAGACATACATCTTGCAGCAGCTGGTTGACATGGAAACACACTATAGTCTTTTCATGCACCAAAAAACCATTTTTAACTAAATTAAACTTGTACTAATAGTGAAACATAAAAATGTATGAATTCATAATCCTGGAAATAAATACTATGCATCTGGTTGAGAGAGAAAAGTGTCTTTTTTGTAGAATCAAATATTTCTTAGGAATTAGGCTATCCATTCATTGTTGAATCAGATCCCCACATGTCACAAAACATCAGGTACCACTAGTTTTCTTCACAGAATGATGGGATTCTGAGTTAATTATTAGATGGATCTGGTACTTCTGAACTTGACAGATTAAGTCTTAGTTTTTTAGACTTAGTCAATTCAGTATAAAGGTTCTAAACCTAGCTATGTCATAATTTAACAATTTCAGGAAAGTCAGTTTAACTGTGTCCCATTTTTCTGGAGAGCAAACTTCAACAAAGAGAGCATGTAACAAAAGATCAGTCTTGCACAGCATTAGCAAATGTTCCCTAAACCAGCCATTTTCAACTTTTGGGGGCATTAAGATACTCTAGCAACGTTAATTTGATTTTGCAACTGTACTTACTCCCTAAAAGTATTTTGTGTTTTAGCATTTACAGTAATATCCTTTTATATATTAAAAACATCACTGGAGTGATACAAAACCATCTGTGGTGGTCACGGGACTACGTAAATATAATTCTCTAGGGAAGTGGTTGTCAGCCTTTGGTGACAAAAAAATCACTTATTAAAAAGCAGATTCCTAGGTTCTTTCACATTCTGATTTAATATAAGCATTCAGAAGATTCTGATAAGATGGCCTTTGGACAACTCTTTGAGACACACTGGTCTAAGGGCTAAGGGAGTAGGTTTCTGGAATAAATACATAGAAGAAAGAAACTATAAAAATGCAATGAATAAATCTGTTAGTGAGTGACATGTTTTGAAATTGTTGCTGTGAATTATGATGAGTCCTTCATTTTAACAGGTAACACAATTTTAAAGTCAAACTCTAACCACCTACCCAACAAAGGCAAAAGTTTTCCCTCTGGCATCTGGCTCCTTAACTGCATTCACAATTCCTTTGGATACATCTACAACCTATAAGAAATTATAACACACGTTTAGGTGATTGTCGACGAAGAGAGGGAGGGAAATAGAGATTCAGGAGAGAAAAAGAAGAAAGAAAGGAGGCAGGAAAGGAAAAAAGGAGGGAAGGAAGGAGGGGAGAAGGAAAGAAGGTCACATCAATCACACAGAGAGACAAAACCCATGATAAAATTAAAATAATGGCATGTCTGTTTTCAAAAACTTATTGAAGAACAGACTTAAGAGCTCAAACCATCTCCACATTGTAAGTTTTAAAATACTTTTTCTAGTCAAAGGTATTTATCTTTATACTAGAGGTCCAGTGCACGGATTTGTGCACCAGTTGGGTCCCTCAGCCAGGCCTGTGGGGGTCAGGCCGAAATCGGCAGTCAGTCTGACATCCCCGAGGAATGTAGTAGTGCACGAAACAGCAGGCGGCTGGGGAGGAGCCCGAGCCCGGGCTGGGTGCCGCTCCCGCTAATCTCAGCCCCGCTGCACCTGCCGCTGCTCAGTAGTGCTGCCACGGAGGCGGGAAAGGCTTGCACCGCTGCAGCTGCACTTGCCAATCATGAACCCAGGGTCTGGTGCCCATCGGTCAGCTGAGCGGTGCTCCCACTGTGGGAGTACACTGACCACCAGGAGGAAGCTCCTGTGTTGAGTGTCTGCCCCCTGGTGGTCAGTGAGCATCTTAGCGACCAGTCAACCTGTCATTGGGTCGTTCGGTCACTTAGGCTTTTATATAGATAGATAGATAGATAGATAGATAGATAGATAGATAGATGGCTGTCAGGCCTTCCTGATGTGCTTTTGCCCACCACGACTCCAAGCTCCTCTGTTACTAAGCTATCTCAAACTATTAGGCTAAACCACATGGACTGGCCTATAATTCTACCAATTTGACTTTAAAAAATAATAATTTTATATAGTTTCAAATCTATGGTTTTCAGCTTGGGGTGATTTTGACACCCAAGGGACATTTGACAAATGCCTAGAGGCAGTTTTAGTTGTCACAACTGGGGGGTTGGTAGGGGATGCTACTGCCATCTGGTGGCCAGAAGCCAGGAATACAGCTACAATAGCCCCTACAACAAAGAACTGATTATTTGGCCAAAAATGTCAATAGTGCCACAGATGAGTGAGAAATCCTAGTTCAATATAATATGAAACCCAACATGCTCTTTCACCTCTGGGTTCCTGTACACACTGTTCCCTCTGCATAGGATACTCTTCTCCAGCCTCTTCATCTGACTTACTGTTAATCATTTTTAAGGTCTCACCTGATATGTCATTTCTTCTTGGAGGCCTTCCCTGACCATCAAGTCTAGATTAGGTATTCCTCTCACATAATCCTATAAATCTCTCTCCCAGTCACGGCATTTATCACACTGCATGATCATTGCTTTGCTAATATGCATCTTATGGAGACCAACTTGAGGAGAGCAATTTGTGTGTATATATAGTTAATATCTCTATATCCCCCATGACATGTACAGTGGGCCTAGTACATTAAGGGTTCAA
Organism: Myotis yumanensis; assembly: GCF_028538775.1. Lineage (NCBI taxonomy): Eukaryota > Metazoa > Chordata > Mammalia > Chiroptera > Vespertilionidae > Myotis > Myotis yumanensis. The sequence goes on along the minus strand of NW_027223754.1, from coordinate 123,877,971 downwards.
TACATTTTCCTTAAATGAATGAACAAGACAAAGAGAATTCATGTCACTCTTAGGTATACTGAAAAGCAACCAGTTGAAGCAAACTGACAAAGAAGAAAATGACAAGAGTTAAAGGATTAGGATAAAACCAGAAAACTGGTCAACCTTCATTCACAGTACTTACATATACTGGTTGTTTCACTGTCTTCTTGCCCAAGGACACAAGAGGTACACCACCAAAACAGCGCATATCTGGCAGAAGAAAGAACTATTCTTAGAATGATTAAGCTGCTAAAAACCCACCACCTCCAGGTATTCCAGGTTAACATAATCATTTTGCATAACAGAAATCTGTACTAATAAAAGGGTAATATGCTAATTAGGGTGGACATCTTCTGGACAACCATCCGGACATCCTTCCAGACAAAGCTGCAGCGGCTGCCTGAGGCTCAGGCAAGCCCCGATGGGGCTGCCACTGGGAGGGCCAGCCCGAGGCGCAGGCAGCAGCATGTGGCTGCGAGACCCGAGGCTCAAGCAGCCATGGTGGCCCGCCAATGGCAGCAGCAGCAGGGTGATGGGTGTGGCACCTTCCCAATCGGCCAGGTCGTCTTTTCAACAAATGGTGCCAGGTAAACTGGATATCCACATACTGTGGGGCCTTGACTTATGAGTTTAATTCGTTCCAAGATCAAGCTCGTTAGGGAGCTCATTAAGGAGCTTGTTAACTCAAATTACTCTATCAACTCAATGCAAAAAATCAGCTGAGAGACAGCTGGTATCTCAAAAAACTCGTTAGTTGGGACACTCGTAAGTCAAGGCCCCACTGTATAAAAGAATGAAGTTGGACCTTTACCTTACATCAGTGGTTCTCAACCTTGGCTGCACATTAGAATCACCTGGGAATCTTTTTAAAATCCTGATTTCTGGGCCTCATCCTCCGGAAATTCTGTTTCTTTGATATGGGGTGAGGCCACAATATTAGTAACAAAGAAACAGAATTTCCGGAGGATGAGGCCCAAAAATCAGGATTTTAAAAAAATTCCCAGGTGATTCTAATGCGCAGCCAAGGTTGAGAACCACTGCCTTACATCATATAGAAAAATTAAATAAAAATGGATCAAAGATCTAAACATCCTCAAAAGAAAACATAGCTTCATGAAATGGGACTTAGCAATGATTTCTTGAATATGACAACAAAAGCATTAGCAACAAAAGGAAAAATAGATAAATCAGACTATATCAAAATTAAAAGCTTCTGTGCATCAAAGGACACAATTAACTGAGTGAAAATTAACTGAGTGTAACCTAAGGAATAAAAGTAAATATCTGAAAATCCTATATCTAATTAGGTGTCACTATTCACAATATATAGATTGCTCCCACCATTCAACAATAACAAATTAAAGGTTGAGTAAAGACATGAATAGGGATTTCTGCAAATAAGATATATAAATGGCCAACAAGCACAAGAAAATATGCTGAATATCACTAATCATTAGAGAAATGCAAATCAAAAACACGAGATATTACCTCATACTACTATTTTTTTAAAAATATATTTTATTGATTTTTTTTTTTTACAGAGAGGAAGGGAGAAGGAGAGGGATAGTTAGAAACATCGATGAGAGAGAAACATCGATTCAGCTGCCTCCTGCACAACCCCCACTGGGGATGTGCCCGCAACCAAGGTACATGCCCTTGACCGGAATTGAACCTGGGACCTTTCAGTCCGCAGGCCGACGCTCTATCCACTGAGCCAAACCGGTCAGGGCCCTCATACTACTATTAAAAAAACAACAGAAAATAACAAGTGTTGATGAAAAAAAGAGAAAAATTGGAATCTTGTGTACTTAGAAATGTAAACTAGTATAGCCACTATGGAAAATAGTGCGGCAGTTCCTAAAAAAATTAAAAATAGAATTACCCTATGATCTAGCAATTCCACTTCTGGATATATACCCCCCAAATTGAAAGCGGGGTCTCAAAGAGATATCTGTATACCCATGTTCAAAACAGCATTATTCACAACAGTAAAAACGTAGAAAGAAGCCAATATGAAAAGGCTAAAAACTGTATGATTCCTACTACATAATATTCTGGAAAAGGCAAAACTATGGAGATAGTTAAAAGATTAGTGTTTGCCAGCAGGTGTGAGCGGAGGCTGCTGGCCCCAAACAACCCTCAGGGCTTCTCTACCTCCTCCTGCTCCTGAGGCGAGATTGGGTCCGGCAACCACTGCTCGCACCTGCTGCTGGCTTGGGCCCCACTCGCACCTGCTGCTGGTACCAGAGCCACCGCTCACACCCACTGCCAGCACCCGGTGCCAGTCCAGATTGCTCGACACTGTCAGTGGGTGTGAGCAGCTGCTGCCAGCCCCAATAGCCCCTGAGAGCTTCTCCACCTCCCCCTGCTCAGCAAGTGTGAGCGCTGATGGCAACACATGGGAGCGGCAGCGGGAGCGGGGCTGCGGCAGACAGGGGACTGGCAGACAGGTGACCAGGGGCCGTGGCAGGAGAGGCTGGGCGGTAGTGCAGAGGATGGGCCAAGACCTGCTCCTATGCCCACTGCAGCCTCAGGGCCCACAGTTCCTTTCAAGGTGCACAAATTCATGCATTGGGCCCCTAGTTAAGAAAGAATACACACTTGCAAAATAATTGAGGTATCTATCCTCTCGTCCAAAGATGTCTGAAGGCTTTATGATAATGGCTTCTGGAAATGCATCTCTCACTTCTTTCTCTCCAACAGCCTAAAGGAACCAAACAAACAGAGTTCTGAGATGAGTAAAAAAAAAAAAAAAAAAGCATCCATTTTTTTCACTATTGGGACACTACTTATATTTCAAAGGTCATATGTTCCTCCAGATTAAGGTAATGGTACTGTTCATAAATCTCAATTACATAATTTTTTAAAATCACACATAAAAAAAAAGTCCCTGTCTCTTATAGCTCTTATTGGATTTCTTCTCATAATTATTATAGGGAAGCTTACACAGAAGGAGAAAAATCAGAGTAGAATTTTTCTAGCCTCCATTTTCCCTTCTAATTACAGTTTCTCTGGTTTGTGTCAACAACTTAGCATCCTGCCAGAGAAAGAGCTGTGTGGTTGGCCAGGTAGGTCCTTAATCTTCCTGTCCTCACTTGTTGTCATCTATTCACCTCCTAGACAAGGTCTCTTGCTCAATGCAGATATCAATCTTCTTTTCCACCCCAATTTTCTTTCCACCTACACCACCACTGTGGGTGACATCAATGTCCAAGTGGACTTGGATCTCTGTTTCTTGAGCTTCTCAACTCCAATAACCACCTCTTCAGTCCACTTCTGCACTCTCAACTCGGTCAGGACACAGACCATATCAACAACTGGAAGTGCCCTTCTTCTGAAACTAAATGAAGACACCTTCCTCTCAGAGAACAATTTCCTATACTTCCAGCCTGCTTGTTCTTGCTTTTCTATTCCTGATATAATCTGTTTCTCAACCTTTTCAGAAACTCTAGTCCACTGATTCTGCTTTCCTCTATATCAACCCCTCCAAACATCCTTTGTCTCTGATTAGATTCCACAGTCCAACTTCTCAATCACTCTCTTACCAATACTGTAAAATGCCTTGTCATTTTGTCCACTACTCCACCCACTAGGCAAAATACCAACCCTGGGAGAACCCCATCACTCTCCTTCTCTGAACCATGAACTCCTTCTGCCTTCAGAGTTGGAAGAAATTAAATAAATAAAAATGCCAAGTTGGTATCACTATATAGTCATGCGCACATAGCACTTTGGTCAGCAACAGATCACATACACTAAGCCCCCTAAGATTATAATGGAGCTAAAAAAAATTCCCATCGTCTAGAGATAGGGTAGCCATCTTAACAACTTAGTGCAATGCATTACTCACATGTTTGTGGTGATGCTGATGTAAACAAACCTACTCCACTGCCTGTCATATAAAATAGTATATACAATTATGTACAGTCCATAATACTTGATAATGATAACAAACAACTGTTACTTATTTATACATTTACTATATTTTTATTTTAATGTATACTCTTTCTACTTATATTTTCACTTGTTCTTGATTTAATCTTGTGTTGTTTGTACAGTAACATGCTGTACAGGCTTGTAGCCTTGAGAGCAATAGGCTATACCATCTAGGTTTGTATAGGTGCTCTCTACAATGTTTGTAAGACAAAATGGCATAACAACGCATTTCTCAGAATGTAATTCTAAGTGACCCATGACTGTAAATTCACCAGTTTTAACTGGGTCCTTAACATTTCCCACATATAGTGTTTTCTTATAATTACTTTACTCTCCCATGCGACAATTTCAAACATTTTCTATTCTATTCAAATTTCTCCTTTATTTTCCTTTCCCTTCCAGTAAATGACATTACCTGTTAATGCAAAGAGAAGATATACCACAGGAAAAAAACCATCTCAGTTCTCAGCACTTAATCTACAAACTGAGGTGCATGAACCAACATTTTCTCCTTCTTTCTCAACACATCAGAGGAGCAGTGCCACCACCAATGCTTTGGAGCTCACCTCCTTTAACTTTCTCAGGAACCTGCCCCATTTTCTCTCTCCTGTATCTTCAGTCTCAGTCTCTTTACCAGCACCATCCCACCAGCATTTAAAACAACGTCTTTTAAACAAAGATCTTCTACCTTAAAAGAAAAATAATTTTCCAGCTTCCTGTGACCCTCCAGCTTCCTGTCCAACTGTCCCCTACTCCTTCTTTTACCAAACCACCTAAAATGCCACCTGCCCTTACTGTCCCACTGACTCAGCTCCTACTAACTTCTCACTCACCTGTACTCTGGATTCTGCCCCAAAGTTTGTACTCAAATGATTCTAGGTTAAGATCACCGATGGCCTCCATATGGGTAGATCCAAGGTTAGAGTTCTCACTTACTTGGCTTCTCAGTAGCATTCATAAGTAACTACTCGCTCCTTGCAACACTGTCTTCCCTTGGCTTTCATAACCTCACATCTCCTGGTTTTCCTCCTACCTGATCACGTTCACTCTAAGTCTTTTGTTTGTTTTGATGAGGACTACCAAGTCCTCATCTACCAGACCACTAATCACTGGTATTCCTCTGGGCCCAGTCCAAAGCTCTCTTCTCAATCCATGTTTCCACACTAGGTCATCTTATCCCCTCCAACTACTTCAATTATCAACAAATGCTGGTGACTCCCTAATTTATACCTCGAACCAGACCTCTCTTCTGAGCTACAGGATCATAAATCCCATTCATCCACATTACCTGGATGATTGACACACATCTGAAATGCTACCCACGTCCAAAACTGAATCATCCTCTTCCATTCTCCAGAAATTGTATTTCTCAATCTTTGCTGCACACTGAAATTACCTAGGGAGAGTTTAAAAATGCTGATGCCAAATTGTATTCCAATAGATTCTATTTGAATTGGTCTCAGTGCGGCTTGGGCATCAGGATTTTTCAAAGCTCCCTCAATGATTCTAATGTGTAGCTAAGGTCAAGACCCACTGCCCTAAAGCTTAGTCTCAAATGTTTCTCATCTCATTCAATAGCACCACTGTCCACCCAGTGGTTTAAGCCAAAGAGCTGGACATATTTGACTCTTCCCTCTTTCTCACCACTAACTTCCCCTGCCCTGTCGCTTCCAAACAATCGTGAATTCAGATGATTCTATAAATGCCAGGGCAGAGGCAGGCAGTGTGAACTTTCTCTTTCTCTCTCTCGTGTAGTATGAAAATATGAAGCCTAGGGTGCTGTCAGGCAGTTTTGTGAGTACGAAACACACACACACACACACACACACACAGAATCACAGAGAAACAAAGCTGAAGCCCTGATGAACCTTGGCAGCAATGTGGCTAAGGTTTCCTACTGCTGGCTTTTTCAGATATGTGAACCTATAAATTTCCCTTTGTTTAAGACAGTTTACGCTGAATCTTCTGATGCTAGTAATTTAAAGCGCCCTCTCTCCTCTATTATAGGCTCCTACAGCAGTTTGCTATTTTATAATACCTGGTACATCGGGAATTATTTTCCTTAATGAAGTAGAAACTAGATATGGGCTAAGACCATGTCTGTTTTATTTACTCCTATATCTCCAATGCCTCATACAATGTAGCACATAGTAGATGCTTCATAAACAATTTGTTGAATAAAGGAATGCAGTGGGTCAAAAGTTGGAGCCACTGTCAAGGACCTCTGGTCATTCTCAGTCTTCATATCACCCCTTCAGATGTAGCACAAGGTCATAACTATACAAGGGGTTTGAGAAAAAAAGATGATCATGTAACCTTGGTAGGTGACACAGGTATGATTCTTTCAGGCAGGAGTCATACTCTACCATTTTTGTTTACTGTGTAATTCTACTATGACCCAAGAACCTGCATTTTAGAGGGTAATAATATAGTCTATCCATCTTTGAAGCCCCTTAGCATAGTCCCCTACAAATAGAAGGCACTTGACCAAAATGGCAGAACACAGTGCACATGCACACGCTCCCTCACACATAAATCTAATTCTGGTATGGAGGCTTAAAAACCCCTTTTTATCCTGGATATGTCCATGAGAAACCCTGAGTAAAAACTTAATTCATGTTTTAAAGGGGCCAGGAAACTCCAGCTCTGTGAATCACTTCCCAAATCAACTTGTTACTTACCTTATTTCTCAGATATCTAGAAGTACTTTTAATATCAGCATTCAGATGTGAAATGTGAATAAGTTTTTCAACTCCAGCTTCCTTAGACACCTGAGCAATTGCTTGGGGAATTTTCACAAAAACATCCTCAAAATCAAAGTTTCTAGAAGAAAAGAAAAGGGGATCTGCTAAGAACACTTAACTCAGGATTTCAAAGATTTCTGTCTGATTTTCATACTAGTGCTAGAATTCATAATAACTGAACTGTAAAACAGCAATGATTTCACCCAAAATGAAACTTACTTTTATTTTACTGCTCACTGTTTATTACTATATATATAATTCAAGGTTTACTAATGTTACAAATCAGCATAATGTTCTGTGTCCTCAATGAATTCCAAGGCTGAGGTCCTTGAAAAAAATCTGGCTGCACTGTTTCGGTAGGGATGAGGAAAGCACTGGGACCAGGGAAACCACTTTTTATTCTATGCCTTTGTTTCTCTCAGGGTTAAAAAGAACAGACAGTCACCAGTTTAATCCAACAACATTAACTAAATGCTTACTCTGTTCTACACTGTGTTAGTCACTATGGTAGGTATAATGCTAAGACCCTCCAAGTCATCAAAGAACTTAAGAGCATTTGATGAGGTAGACATATATAAACAAATCTAAGTCAAACTTTAGTAAATGCTACAAAAACAGGTCTGAACAAAGTTTTGTGGAACTACAGGTTTTAAACAATAGTTGTTGATAAACAACTTACACAAGAACTGTTCAAACCAGTACTCATGCCATCTTCAGTTAACAATATGGAGAACAGATCTAGAACATTGTCACACTGGAAGACCCAATGGTCACCTTGTTGACAGTGGAACAGGCAAAATTCTCCTACCAAACCCTATCCCAGCTGGAAAGATCCAAGCACAGGACCAGTATTGGTCATCCTGTCCAGCTGATGACACGGACCACACTGACCACACTGACACAATCCATACATACTTCTTATGGGCCACACATCACACTGCTTACTTATACCAAACTTATGCAACTAAATCCCCTAAGGGGAAGGGGGGGTTGATGTGTGTGCAAATGCTTAGTATGTAAATGGTTGCTTATTGATGAACTAATTTAAAATGTCATCACAACAATGCTTAACATAGAAACAGTGCCCAATAAGTGTCTACTGAACCCTAAGACAGCTTACACAAAGAAATGAGTCAAGACTTACTTGGTTTCCCAGTCTCGCCCAACAAGATTGATGACCACATTGCTGTGCTCGACTGCTCTTCGGATAGAATCTTTGTTTCTCGCATTCCATTCCTATAATGGCAATAGACAACCAAGTAAAAACATAAGGGGTATACGCTAGCACTTAACCTTTCTGTAGGGCCCCACCCACATACCCTGGCAAATTTCAAAATGGGCCATATGTTGTAGTCACAATACAGTGCCATTTCACACAGGCTCTATTTATTACAACAGAAATTATTCTGAGATCTCAAACCCCTGCTGATTCTCTGACTCTTCTGGAGACAAATAGTTGAAAGTCCACTTTATTCAGGTAATCAAATGGTAGAACAAGCAAAAAAAAAAAAAATGTTCTTCATTTAAAAGAATAAAATGATTTGAGAGAGAAAGACAGAGAGAGAAACATCTATTTATTGTTCCACCTATTTATGCATTCATTGGTTGCTTCTTGTATGAGCTCTGACTGGGGATCAAACCGACAATGTTGGTGTATCAGCACGATGCTCCAAATGGGATACCCACCCAGGGCAAAATGCTCTTCATTTTTAATGGACCACATCAATTTTTGTCCACCCAAATGCCACATGTCTATAAAGGAATCCAGTAATCAAGTCTCTCTTCCTGAAATATAGCTGAACAACCAAGTATCATCTGGGATATAAACTGATTTTCCCTTTTCAGCAGCAATCAGTTACAGACTGAAGATAAGGAGGGTCTACTAAAGGCTAATAATAAATTGGGAACATTCATAATAATTTTTCATATTTTTTAAACTCTTTCCTCTTTATAATCCCAAATCTAGTCATTTCTACTTTAAATACATGAAAACAACACTCAAAGAGAAGTGACCTGCCTAAAACTCCAGATTAAGCTAATGGCAGAATTTGGTGTAGAACTACAATTCTGAGCATCAGTTAGAACTTCACTTAGATTGATGATTCTTATCCAAAATAGTGACTAGGAATTCAATAACCTCAGACAAAGGTACAGAGTTTTCTATATTACAGTGAAACTAAATTTTTGAAGCATTTCAATGAAAGATAATAAGAATTTCATAGAGTCAAATATTAAGTGTGTATGCATGAATGAATGGAGTGGGAAGGAGAGTGAGGGGAAGAGAAAAGGGAAGAGAGAAAGGGGATGGAGACAAAGAGGATGAGTGAACATGAGCAAGCATACTCAAATGCCTGTGTAATTTAGAAAAGAGTGAATGGGCTATAGATATCAGATTCAAAAGCAAAAAAAAAAAAACAACAACAAAAAACAAAGCCCTAACTAGGAAGAACTGGTTATGATGGAGAGTGGGGTAGAAAAGACAGTACAGAATAACAGCTTTGGAGTCAGACAGGAATGCAAATTCCAGTTTGCCATTTACTAGCTGTGCACAAATGATCTCTCCAAGCTCCATGTAAAATCTGAAAATACAGCCTAACTCATGGGGTTGCCATGAAGATTAAGTAAAATATGGATAAAATCTACAGCACAGTGACTGACATACTCATCCAAAAAAAGCAGCTCTACATATAAAGAGCTAAAAAAAAAAACAGATTTTTTCAGCCAAGATGGAAAGGATGGGAGAGGAAGAATCTAAAAAATAACTCAAGAGATTAAAAATTATAGCAGAGTCTGGCTACTACAAATTCAGGCAGAATTTCCCACAACCTCTTCAGATTCAATAGTTAACTAGAGTAACTCACAGAACTCAGGAAAGTGCTATACCTATAATGGCCATTATATTATAACTAGAGGCCCGGTGCACAAAAATTTGTGCACTCGGGAGGGGGGAGGGGGGGTTCCCCAGCCCGGCCTGTGCCCTCTCAAAGTCTGGGACCCCTCGGGAGATAACGACCTGCTGGCTTAGGCCTGCTCCCGGGTGGCAGAGGGCACGCCCAATCCCTAGGTGCAGCCCCTGGTCAGGCTCAGAGCAGGGCTGATTGGGGAGTTGGGGTGCCGCCCCCTGCCATTCACAGAGCAGGGCGGATAGGGAGGTTGCGATGCCACCCTCAGTCACGGTCAGGATAGGGCCGATTGGGGGGTTGGGGCACCGCCCCCTGTCACACTCAAGGCAGGGTTGATGGGGAGGTTGCGGCGCCACCCCGTCACGCACAGAGCAGGGCCAATCAGGGGGTTGGGGCGCTGCCCCCTGTCACGCACAGAGCAGGGCCGATCAGGGGGTTGGGGCGCTGCCCCCTGTCACGCACAGAGCAGGGCCCATCAGGGGGTTGAGGAGCTCCCCCCTGTCATGCACAGAGCAGGGCCGATAGGGGAGTTGGGGCACCTCCCCCTGTCACACACAGAGCAAGGCGGATCAGGACGTTGGGGCGCTGCACCCTGTCACACTCAGGGCAGGGCCAATGGGGAGGTTATGGCTCTACCCTGTCACACACAGAACAAGGCCTGTGGAGGGGGGTTGGGGCGCCGCACCCTCTAACAGCCACAGAGCAGGGCTGATCAGGAGGTTGGGGCGCCGCCACTGTCACACTCAGGGCAGGGCCGATGGAGAGGTTATGGCTCTACCCTGTCACACACAGAGCAGGGCCCGTAGGGGGGGGGGAGGGGGGTTTGGGGCGCCGCACCCTGTCACACACAGAGCCGCAGGGTGATCAGGGGATTGGGGAGCTCCCCCCTATCAGGCACAGAGCAGGGCTGATCAGGGGGTTGGGGTGCCTTCCCCTGTCACGAACAGAGCAGGGCGGATAGGGAGGTTGTGGCCCCGCCCCCTGTCACACACAGAGCCGCAGGGCAATCAGTGGGTTTGGGCGCTGCCCCCTGTCACGCTGATCCCGGTGCCGGGAGGCATATTACCCTTTTACTATATAGAACAGAGGCCTGGTGCATGAGTGGGGGCCGGCTGGTTTGCCCTGAAGGGTGTCCTGGATCAGGGTGGGGGTGCCCACTGGGGTGCCTGGCCAGTCTGGCTGAGGGGCTGAGGGCCGTTTTCAGGCTGGCGGGTGACTGAAGCTCCCAACCGCTCCTTTTTTTCTTCTTTTTTTTTTTTAATCTGGGCCAGCTTTAGCTCTGAGGCCTCGCTGCTGAAAACATTGATACAATGTTGTGGTCAGGTTGGCTGAAGCCCGGCTGACTGAAAGCCGGTTTCTGGGGTTTTGTTTAGCTTCTATATTTGCAACATAGTTGCTTAGAGTTGCAGCTGAGAGGCCGGCAAGTCAGGCGGGGAATGTTGGAGTCCGCAGTCACTGGTGCAAGCAAGCCTCCCTGTTTGCTTCAGTGCATGGCTGCCGGCCGCCATCTTGGCTGGCAGTTAATTTGCATAAGGATATGCTGATTAGCCAATGGGAAGGGTATCGGTTGTATGCTAATTACCATGTTTCTCTTTTATTAGTGTAGATGGATACAAATGAATGGTCAGATGAAGAGATATATAGAGCATATATATATATCAGGACTCTGGAAGGGTCCTGAGTGCAAGAGCATCCGTCCTGTGGAGTCAGGGTGTGCCACTGATATATCGAAATGTTCACCAATCTGGAAGTGCCCTGGGCCTGGGTGTCCAGACAGTTACACAGGCATGATTGATTAAGTCAAAGGATCCTGTGATTGAGGTCTCCAGCCTTCCTCCTTTTCTGGAAGGTTGGGTTGGCCCAAAGTTCCAACCCTCTAATAATGTGATTGGTCTTTCTGGTGACTAGCCCTCATCCTGAAGCTATCTAGGGCCACTCTCCCCTCAAAAAAATAATAATAAATGATGGCAAAGTAAGGGGATGCTGCACAGACATGCTCCCAGGACCAAACAGGAATTATAACTAAAATACAGGAAAACTTCCTGAATAATCAAATAAAGACTCACTGGAAAGAAACCTAATAACTTAGGATGGAAAGTAGAGACTGTATAGAGACTAGTGGGAGGGGCTGAGGAGCGAAGGGTTGGCTGGGCTCCCAAAGACTCTCTGAAGTTCTGGAGAGATAGCTCAGCTGTAGGGGGTTCCCACTGAGGACTTTGGGGTCTAAACCCCAAGCTGGGTCCCCCACCAGAGAGCACCAGAACTGAGAAGGGTACCCACATAACATCTGGCTGTGAAAAGCAGAGGGGTTGCTATCTGCCAAGGAAAGACAGCTGGAAATACAGGCACCCTCTTAAAGCACCAATGCACAAAATTCCCGGTGGAGTCACCCACCTTGTGCTCCGGCAGAGGGAGGGCAGAGTGGACTGGAGCTGTGTGAGCAGAAGCCAGGATCAGTAGCTCTGGGGTTAGAACTCAGAAGGCAGACACCCCAGTTTCCTGTGCTGAGTCAGTCCCTCACGTTACAGAGGTCATCTTACTCACATAGACATTTGCTATACAGGTGGCTTTGCCTGGGGGAAGGCAGTTGACCCACCCTATTGAAAAACACCTAATCCCACAGTGCACAGTTTCTGAGGCCCATTAAAAGACTAAGAATAACAATTAGCCTCCAGGCAGAAGCAAGTGCCCCACTTTGTTGAAAAAAATCTTGCCACACCTGTGGATGATTGCTTAGGGGCTATTCAAGATGGAATCCTCTCAGTCTGTGGCAGAGGAGGACTCCTGAGGCTTTGAGTCTTTGCCTAAATAGTCAAAAACAGCATTTGACATTGTCCTCCATTAGCGATTGAGAAGCACAGCAGATCTACCTAATACACAGTCACAAACCCAAACAGGCAGCCAAAATGAGGAGACAAAGAAACAATCCCCAAATGAAAGAACAAGAGAATTCTCCAGAAGAAGAGAGAAATGAAATGGAGATAAACAATTTATCTGACATAGAGTTCAGAATATTGATGGTAAAGATGCTCAACAGCATGAGAAATGATATAATAAATATGAAATCAGAAATAAAGAATGACATAGCACAAATAAAGAACACATTGGAAGGAATCAGGAAGAATCAGAAAACATGAATAGGCCAATGACAACTAATAAAATAGATGCAGTAATAAAAAAACTCCCACCAAACAAAAGTTCAGGTCCAGATGGCTTCACAGGGAGTTTTATCAAATATTCAAAGAAAAACTAACACCAACACTCCTCAAACTATTCCAAAAAAAACAAGAGGAAGGAACACCTCCAAGTTCTTTTTATGAGGCCAGCATTATCCTAACTCCAAAACCAGATAAAGACACTACAAAGAAAGAGAATCACAGGCCAATATCTCTGATGAACATAGATGCTGAAATCCTCAACAAAATATTAGCAAATAGAATCCAGCAATATATTAAAAAGATCATACACCATGACCAAATGGGATTTATTCTAGGGATGCAAGGCTGGTACAATATTCACAAATCAATAAATGTAATACATCACAAACAAATTGGAACACAAAAATCACATGATCATATCAGAAAAAGCATTCGACAAAATCCAACACCCATTTTGGACAAAAACTCTCAGCAAAGTGGGAATAGAGGGAGCATATCTCAACATGATAAAGGCCATATATGACAAACCTACAGCCAACATCATACTCAATGGGCAAAAACTAAAACCATTTCCCCTAAGAACAGGAACAAGACAGGGATGTCTGCTTTCACCACAGTACTGGAAGTCCTAGCCAAAGTGATCAGACAAGAAGAAATAAAAGGAATCCAAATTAGAAAGGAGGAAGTAAAACTCTCATTATTTGCAGATGACATGATATTGTACATAGAAAACCCTAAAGACTCCACCAAAAAAAACCACTAGATTTAAAAAGTGAATTTGGCAATGTAGCAGGATACAAAATGAATACCCCAAAATTGATGGCTTTTTTTTATACATCAACTAGAGGCCCAGTGCATGAAATTCGAGCACAGGGGCCCCTCAGCCCAACCTGCACCTTCTCCAATCTAGGAGCCCTCAGGGGATGTCCTACTGACGGCATAGGCTCGCTCCCCATGGCTCTCTGCTCTCTGTGGACCTGCCTGCTCGACGCCACCGCAGGTCCTGGTTTCTGCTTTCTGCGGGGGCCTGCTTGCCCCTTGCTACTGTGGCCAGGGACAAGCAGGGCCCTGCTGGCTGCTCTCTGCGGGAGCTTGCTTGCTCCTCGGCGCTGCGGCAAGGGGCATGCAGGGCCAGGCTGTGTGCTCACTGCAGGGGACTGGGGCGCTGCCTGACCTTCACCCCTGCAGCGAGGGCTTAAAGGACTGGAGGACTCCGGAGATGCTGAGGGGACTGGGCGCCGTCATCTTGTGGTTATGGGCACCGCCATGTTTGTTGTGAAGTGACGGTCAATCTGCATATTCCATCTTTATTAGATAGGATAATGAATTCTCAGAAAGAGAAACTAAATAAACAATCCCATTTACCATTGCAACAAAAAAATTAAGATAATTAGGAATAAACTTAATCAAGGAGGTAAAAGACTTATACTCAGAAAACAACAGGATGTTTAAAAAAGAGATAGAAGATATAAACAAGTGGAAGAATATTCTGTGTTCATGGATTGGTAGAATTAACATCATTAAAATGTCCATACTACCCAAGGTAATCTACAGAGTCAATGCAATCCCTATTAAAATACCAATGGCATATTTCACAGATCTAGAACAAATACTCCAAAAATTTATATGGAGCCAAAAAAGACCCTGAATGGCTGCAGCAATCTTGAGAAAGAAGAACAAAGTTGGAGGGATCATAATACCAGATGTCAAGGTATACTACAAAGCCACTGTAATCAAAACAGCCTGGTACTACCATAAGAACAGGCATTTAGATCAATGGAACAGAACAGAAAACCCAGAAATCAATCCAAGTCATTATGCTCAATTAATACTTGACAAAGGAAGCAAGAGCATACAATGGAGTCAAGACAGTCTCTTCAATAAATGGTGTTGGGAAAATTGGACAGATACATGCAAAAAAAAATGAAATTAGACCACCAACTTACACCACACAGAATGTAGACTGGTGCAGCCATTATGGAAAACAGTATAGAGTTTCCTCAAAAAATTAAATATGGAACTGCCATTTGACCTAGCGAAGCTACTTCTAGGAATATGTCCTAAGAAACCTGAAACACCAATCAGAAAGAATGTATGCACCCCTATGTTCATAGCAGCACAATTTACAATAGCTAACATCAGGAAACAGCCCAAGTGCTCATCAGTAGATGAGTGGATAAAAAAGCTTTGGTACATTTATACCATGGAATAGTATGCAGCAGTAAAAAAGAAGAATCTCTTACCCTTTGAGACAGCTTGGAGGGACCTGGAGATATCATGCTAAGTGAAATAAGTCAATCACACAAAGACAAGTATCACATGATCTCACTCATATATGGAATCTAATTAACAAAATAAACTAATGAACAGCGTGACATGGAAGCAAGGAACAGAGTGCAGAATCTTAGAGAGAAGGCGGGGGAGGGTGGCCGGTGGGAGGTAATCAACCAAAAACCTTGTATGCACATATGCATAACCCAGGGACACAGAGAGTGGGGTGGTGGGGGTGGGGGGTGGGGATGGGCTGGAGGGAGTAGATGGGAAAAAAGGGGGCATATGTAATACTTTCAACAATAAAGATTTTTTTAAAAATTAAAATAAAATAACTTAAGAGTGTAAGAGTTTGAGGCAATAACTGCATAAATGGCCCTGGAATGAGGACTGGAGAGAAGGAATCAAAAGGAAACCAGACTCCCAAGGCTCAGGCCCAAGAGCCCTAGTCAGACCAAGTAGCCATTCAGAGAGTAGTTTCAAACAGAAACTGAAGCAGAGAAATCAGAACCCCACACCCAATATGGTCCATCCTTCTCAAAAATAAACAATAACAACACAATGAAGTCCCTCCCCATCAATTTTGCTTTCCCTGGACTTCCCCTTTCAGAATCATTATTCTATTCAAAATTATGTGTTTAGTGTCTATATTCCCTAAGACTGTGAGCTCCCCCTGGACTTGTTCATCAAGATATGCTCAGAGCTTAGCTCAATGCCAGGCACACAGCAGACACTCAATAAGCATCTATGGAAAAAATGAAATAAGTCATATAGCTCAATTCTAATGACTCTACATTTGCAAGCCAGTAGCTTTACAGCATTTCACCTATACTTGTGTAATATTTTTATTTTGAGGATTGACAAAGTAACCAATAATCTTAAGTTACAAAGAACTAGAAAAAAGCTAAGCTCCTGTAGCTACATTAACAAGAGGATATTTGAAAATAAGATTTTGGAAAAGAAAAACACTCTATAAACACAAAATTTCCAATATAAATATAGTTTATGAACATTCAGTAAAGAATAAAATGCCTTTAAAAATAAGTCAATATTTAAAGAGATCACAAATCATCTACATAAAAATAATAACAGATATTAAGGATATTTACCAAATATTTTTTTAAAAGGGAACATGTGCAAATGGAAGAGCTCAGTTCCATGCATGATGATGAAAGTAAGAAAATTTAGCTAAAAGAACAGCAGACCCAAACATCAAAGCCCAGTGTTTCTCAGTAGGAAAACTGCAGACATTTTGGGCAGCCCATTTCTTTGTGGAAAGGAACTGTCCTGTGCACTGTAAGATATTTAGCATCTCTGTCCCCTACCTAATAAACCAGTAAGATCTCCAGTCACTGAGACACCAAAAGGGCCCACATATTTTTAAGCATCCCTTGAAGGGTCTCCCCCACCCCATTCCCCAACCCTCTGCCATTGGCAACTACTGGTGTAAAGGAAGAACCTGATATATTGATATATTTTCTTCATACTTCGTTTTTGAAATCTGGGGTGCATTTTACAGTTAACAGTGCATCTCAATTCTGACTAGCCACATTTCAAGTGTTCAATAGCCATATGTGACTAGTGATTACCATACTGGATAGCATAGGTCTAGAGCAGGGGTTCGCAAACTATGACCCACAGACAAATCTAGTCTACAATTCAACTTTGTAAATAAAGTTTTATTGGAACAGTCACCCCTATTCCTTCACATATTGTCTATAGCTGCTTTTGAGTTACAAGGGCAGAGCTGAGTAATCATGGCAAAGACCCTATGACCCACAAAGCCTAAAATATTTACTATGTGGACCTTTACAGAAAAAGTTTACCAACTGCTAGACTAAAGTTTTCAAAAATGCCCTGTGATGAATACTAGTAGAGGATGCCTTTGGTCCATGCTGGAATGAAACTGCTGCTTTATTAACTGCCTCTCTTTCCTAAAAATGACCTCACAGTTATTTACATGTGTAATCAGTAATACAGGCTCTTACCAGAAAGATAATCTGGCCCAGGTCACCCATAGGACGAAGGTGCATATAGTCATATGTATCACACCGATAGGGTATGATTACCTGTGACCCCATACGCCCTAAAAGAGAATGGATTGAGACAAGGATCAATGTTAACATAATATGAAAACACTAAAGGCCCGATGCACAAAAATTTGTGCACTGGGGGGTGGGAGGAGAGGGGGCGGGGGAGGGGGGGCGGGGAAGGGTCCCTCAGCCCGGACTGTGCCCTCTCGCAGTCTGGAACCCCTCGGGGGATGACCACCTGCTGGCTTAGGCCTGCTTCTCGGGGGATTGGGCCTAAGCTGGCAATGAGACATCCCTCTGGCAGCCCGGCAGCCCTCGGGGGATGTCCACTTGCCAGCGGGGAGCAGACCTAAGCTGCAGTCAGACATCCTTAGCACTGCTGAGGAGGCGGGAGAGGCTCCCACCACCACCGCTGTACTGGCAGCCATCAGCCTGGCTTGTGGCTGAGCAGAGCTCCTCCATGTAGGAGCGCCCTGACCACCAGAGGGCAGCTCCTGCATTGAGCGTCTGGCCCCTGGTGGTCAGTGTGTGTCATAGAGACCAGTCATTCCCAGTCTTTCTGCTGTTAGGGTCAGTTTGCATATTACCCTTTTACTATATAGGATAGAGGCCTGGTGCACGGGTGGGGGCCGGCTGGTTTGCCCTGAAGGGTGTCCCGGATCAGGGTGGGGGTCCCACTTGAGTGCCTGGCCAGCCTGGGTGAGGGGCTGATGGCTGTTTGCAGCTGATCACACCCCCTTCAGGGTGGGGGTCCCCACTGGGGTGCCTGGCCAGTCTGGGTGAGGGGCTAAGGGCCGTTTTCAGGCTGGCCTGTGACTGAAGCTCCCAGCCTCTCCTTTTTTTCTTTTTTTTATTCTGGGATTTATTTACCTTCTATAATTGAAACTCTGTTGCCATCACTGGCGCTCCCAGCTCTGAGGCCGCGGCTGGCTGAAAGCAGGTATCTGGGGTTTGTTTAGCTTCTATAATTGAAACTTTGTTGCTTTTGGAGCTGTTGCTTTCGGAGCTTAGAGCCAGGCTGCGGCAGGCAGGGAACTTTGGAATCCTCCATCACTGGAGCAAGCAAACCTCCTGCTCACTTCAGCTGCATGGCTGCCGGCCGCCATCTTTGTTGGCAGTTAATTTGCATATCTCGCTGATTAGCCAATAAGAAGCGTAGTGGAGGTACAGTTAATTACCCTTTTTGTCTTTTATTAGATAGGACTAGAGGCCTGGTGCACAAAAATTTGTGCACTCGGGGGGGTTCCCTCAGAACTGGCCTGTGCCCTCTCGCAGTCTGGAACCCCTCGGGGGATGACCACCTGCTGGCTTAGGCCTGCTTCTTGGGGGATTGGGCCTAAGCTGGCACTCAGACATCCCTCTGGCAGCCCGACAGCCCTTGGGGGATGTCCACTTGCCAGCGGGGAACAGACCCAAGCTGCAGTCAGACATCCTTAGCACTGCTGAGGAGGCGGGAGAGGCTCCCACCACCACCGCTGTACTGGCAGCCATCAGCCTGGCTTGTGGCTGAGCAGAGCTCCTCCATGTGGGAGTTCAATGACCACCAGAGGGCAGCTCCTGCATTGAGCGTCTGGCCCCTGGTGGTCAGTGTGTGTCATAGAGACCAGTCATTCCCAGTCTTTCTGCTGTTAGGGTCAGTTTGCATATTACCCTTTTACTATATAGGATAGAGGCCTGGTGCATGGGTGGGGGCCGGCTGGTTTGCCTTGAAGGGTGTCCCGGGTCAGAGTGGGGGTCCTGCTTGGGTGCCTGGCCAGCCTGGGTGAGGGGCTGATGGCTGTTCGCAGCTGGTCACACCCCCTTCAGGGAGGGGTCCCCACTGGGGTGCCTGGCCAGCCTGGGTGAGGGGCTGATGGCTATTTTCAGGCTGCCCACACCCCCTTTAGGGTGGTGGTCCCCACTGGGGTGCCTGGCCAGTCTGGATGAGGGGCTGAGGTCTGTTTTCAGGCTGGCCAAGCTGGCGACGGAAGCTCCCAGCCTCTCCTTTTTTTCTTTTTTCTTTTTTATTCTGGGATTTATTTACCTTCTATAATTGAAACTTTGTTGCCGCTCCAGCTCCGAGGCCAGAGCCTGCTGAAAACAGGTATCTGGGGTTTGTTTAGCTTCTATAATTGCAACTTTGTTGCTTTCAGAGCTGTTGCTTTCGGAGCTCAGAGCCAGGCTGCAGCAGGCGGAGAACCTTGGCTTCCTCCATCACTGGAGCAAGCAAGCCTCCTGCTCGCTTCAGCTGCATGGCTGCTGGCCGCCATCTTGGTTGGGTTAATTTGCATATCCTGCTGATTAGCCAATGGGAAGCGTAGCGGAGGTATGGTCAATTACCATGTTTGTCTATTATTAGATTAGATTAGATGAGAGTGATGTGGTAAATATTTAAATGCCAGTACATGTGAATTGACACTATCTATAACGAAAAGTGTATTTTGGCATGTCAGAGATGCCATAACTTTTCAGAGTCCCCTATTCCCATTTTAGCATCATATAGGAAGTATGAGGAAGTATGGATGTGCTCACAATGCTCACAGAAGACCAAAATCACATAAATCCAAGACAGGAGTCATTCAGAATACTGTTAAAATGAAAAGAAACATAGCTCCTGGCTTCTCATTAGATAACCCTAAAAAGTGGCACTGAAGTATACTAATCTCTAGGAACTTTACTTACCAAGATGGTTGACAACATATCGGCCCAGGAATCCTGTTGCTCCAAACACAGTGGCCACCACCCCACTGACTGAGGAACGCCCACTTCTCCCATGAGGTATGAGTGCATGGTGAAGCTGGCGCTGGGGTGGGTGATGAAGCACGGCTGTGGCTAATGCAGTAATAGAAGAACCTTAAACAAAAGCCCAGAATATACAAAAATGGGAAGTATTAACATAACATTGACTATGAATGAATACAAATAGCTCATTTTCCTAGGAACCTATTACATTATTTGCTATCAGTATTTTCATTTACTTGGGTTAAAGCTTATATTAACTTTTGTTTTGATTCACGTTCTGGCAGCACGGAGAACAGCACAAGATTTCATCATGCTACTGAAAATGATGGGCAATTTACAACTTATGAATTGTTTATTTCTGGAATATTCCATTTAATATTTTCAGACTGTAGGGTAATTAACAATGTGGAAAGCAAAACTGTAGATAAGGGTGGGAGGTGTCTACTGGTGTTAGCTCTATGAAGCAATGCTGAAAAGTGAAGTAGCATGAAGACAGAGTACTATGAGATCTATAAAATGTTGGCTATAAACGGCCTTAACAAGAGAAATTTTATTGGAATAGTAGGAATTAAAGCCTGAATGGAGCAAGCAAAAGAGAAAATGTGAAGAAAGGAAATTGTAAAAGGAGTACTGATACTCTTTTGAGGAGATCTGATATAAAGGGGCAAAGAAAAATAGGACTACAGTAAGATGAAGACAAGGAAGGTAGCTTTTTTTAAATATGAGATGTTATAGCATACTAGAGGCCCAGTGTATGAAATTCGTACATGGGGGGGGGGGGGTCCCCTCAGTCCAGCCTGCACCCTCTCCAATCCAGGACTCCTCAGGGGATGTCCAACTGCCAGTTTAGGCCCGAGGCAGTCGGACATCCCTCTTACAATCCGGGACAACTGGCTCCTAACTGCTCACCTACCTGCCTGACTGATTGCCCCTAACTGGGCCCCCTGCCAGCCTGATAACCCCTAACTGCCTCTGCCTGCCAACCTGATCACCCTTAACTGCCCTCCCCTGCTGGCTTGGTTGCCCCTAACTGCCCCTCTGCCAGCCTAGTCACCCGCAACTGCCCCCCTGCCGGCCTGGTTGCCCCCAACTGCCCCCCTGCCGGCCTGGTCACCTCCAACTGCCCCCCCTGCCAGCCTGGTCGCCCCACGCAGCCTGCTGCTCAGTCTTTTGGTCGTCTCTCACTAACCCTCCTGCTGGCCTTGTTGCCCCACTCAGCCTGTTCGGTCGTCCATTCGTTGGTTTCAGTTGTGACAGCCCCTGGCTCTTTATATATATGGACTAGAGGCCCGGTGCACAAAAATTTGTGCACTGGGTGGGGGGCGGGGGGGGGGCGGGTCCCCCAGTCCGGCCTGTGCCCTCGCGCAGTCTGGGACCCCTCAGAAGATAACGACCTGCTGGCTTAGGCCTGCTCCCGGGTGGCAGAGGGCACGCCCAATCCCTAGGTGCAGCCCCTGGTCAGGCTCAGAGCAGGGCCGATTGGGGAGTTGGGGCGCCACCCCGTCATGCACAGAGCAGGGTGGATTGGGAGGTTGCGATGCCACCCTCAGTCACACTCAGGGTAGGGCCGATTGGGGGGTTGGGGCACCGCCCCCTGTCACACTCAAGGCAGGGTCGATGGGGAGGTTGCAGCGCCACCCCCTGTGACGCACAGAGCAGGGCCAATCAGGGGGTTGGGGCGCTGCCCCCTGTCACTCACAGAGCAGGGCCCATCAGGGGGGTTGGGGCTCCGTACCCTGTCACACACAGAGCAGGGCCCATCAGGGGGTTGGGGAGCTCCCCCCTGTCACGCACAGAGTAGGGCCGATAGGGGAACTGGAGCACCGCCCCCTGTCACACACAGAGCAGGGCAGATCAGGGGGTTGGGGTGCTGCACCCTGTCACACTCAGGGCAGGGCCAATGGGGAGGTTATGGCTCTACCCTGTCATACACAGAGCAAGGCCCGTGGAGGGGGGTTGGGGCGCCGCCACTGTCACACTCAGGGCAGGGCAAATCAGGGGGTTGGTGTGCCGCACCCTGTCACACACAGAGCCGCAGGGCGATCAGGGGGTTGGGGAGCTCCCCCCTATCAGGCACAGAGCAGGGCTGATCAGGGGGTTGGGGCACCTTCCCCTGTCACGAACAGAGCAGGGCGGATAGGGAGGTTGTGGCCCACCCCCTGTCACACACGGAGCAGCAGGGCGATCAGGGGGTTTGGGCGCTGCCCCCTGTCACGCTGATCCTGTGCCAGGAGGCTTCGTGGCTCCACTGATCCCATTGCTGGGAGGCCTTGCTGCTCCGCTGATCCCGGTGCTGGGAGGCATATTACCCTTTTACTATATAGGATAGAGGCCTGGGGGCCGGCTGGTTTGCCCTAAAGGGTGTCCTGGATCAGGGTGGGGGTCCCCACTGGGGTGCCTGGCCAGCCTGGGTGAGGGGCTGAGGGCTGCCTTAAGGATGGTGATTAACTGAAGCTCCCAACCGCTCCTTTTTTTATTTTTTTTTTATTTTATTCTGGGCCAGCTTTAGCTCTGGCTCTAGCTCTGAGGCTTCCGCTGGTTTGTTTGCGTTCTATAATCGAAACAATGTATAACTTCAGCTCTGAGATCCCAGCCGTTTGTTTTAGCTTCTATATTTGTTAGAATGTTTCAAACTGCCGGCTCAGAGGCCGGCAGCGCAGGCGGGGAACGTTGGAGTCTGCAGCAAGCAAGCCTCATGTTCGCTTCCAGCTGCCTGGCTGCCGGCAGCCATCTTGGCTGACAGTTAATTTGCATATACTCACTGATTAGCCAATGGGAAGGGTAGCGGTCGTACGCCAATTACCATGTTTTTCTTTTATTAGTGTAGATGCTAAAGGAAATGACCCAGTTGATGAGAAAAATTAATGATGCAAAAGAGGGAATGAATAGATAAGAGAGGATGGCTATAGATCAGAGCTGAAGGAGCTCATTTGGAGAGAAGGCAGAGAATTATCACAGGTCAGCTATTAGATTTTTGCGGTGGGAAAAAGAGATTTTTCTCATCTGATTCCTTGATTTCTCTGTAAAGCAGAGAATTAGACAGAAGCACATGTTAAAAGCTTTAAAAGATTGGTCATGTTAAATAATTGTTATAGAGAAAGGGAAAGCAAATTTCCTATGGAAATGTTAGTGTTGAATATCTACTTTGTATTCTATTGAAAATCTACTTTGAGATTTGTATTCATGAATTTAAAATAAGGTCAGTCAGTTAGTTTGGTATTTTTCTAGCTCAATTCTCTACTGCTCAGGGGCAGGCAGGAAATACATGGAAAGTTTGGTTTAATCAGAGTTGACTTTTTTGCTGACAAAGGGAGATGGGCTGGAGAGTTGAGAATGTATGAAAAGGAATTATTAAAATGATGAGTAAGGAAGGAAGTGAGGGCATAGGATAAAGGACAGTCAAGAAGATGGGAACAATTACTGGACTCAAAGAATTAATAACACAAAGGATTGTTATGAGGATCAGAATAAATGTACATAAGGCATTCAGCACATTACCTAACTCACATTTAGCATTGCATGAATAACAGCTGTTTTCATTTATTACTACTTCAAAATACCTCAGAAGGTAATGTTACACTAACCTCACATGGTTATTTGTTTTTTCAACAATTATGGGCCAAGAACTATTCTAGAAAACTGTGTCTAGCATCGTAAAAAAAAGACAAAGTCCCTACCCTCATGGAGCTAACATTTTAGAGGGTTGTATGGATATTAATAATATACTGGTAAGTGCCTTGCTCATGTATGTGCTCAATAAATATGTTATTACCCTCTTTGGTTCCAGCCTCTCCATTTTCTTCCATTTATTATGGACACCATTAGGAGAGTAACATTATTTATTCCTTACATTCCTCTGTTCAAAAACCTACAATGGTTTTCTACTGTAATATCTAAATAAATTGTCTCCAAACATATTTATTTTTAAGTGCTTATCTATAAATTACACACATGTTCTAAGTACTCCAAGAGTATATACATTATAAAACATGTATTAAATCACTTAGATCAGTGTACATACAACCACTATGGTAAGCAGTCTGGCGATGCCTCAAAAAATTAAAAATAGAGCTACAACACTACCCAGCAATCCCTTTCCTGGGCACATATCTGAAAAACTTGAAATCATGTATTCACAAAGATATATGCACCCCTATGTTATTCACAGTGGCCAATGCATGGAAACAACGAAGTGTCCTGCAATAGAGGATTGGATAAAGATGTGGTATATACACACAATGGAATACTACTTAGCCATAAGAAAGGATGAAATAGTGTCATTTACAAAAACATGGGTGGACCTTGAGAATATTATGATAAGTGAAATAAGTCAGTTAGAAAAAGCTAATAGCCATATGATTTCACACATATGTGGGATATAAAACTGAAATTTGTGAACACAAACAAGTTGCCAGAGGTAATGGAGTGGCCAGAGAAGGGAGTCCTAATATGTGGCGACAGGAGAAGATCTGACTTTGGGTGGTGGGCACACAGTGCAGTATACAGATCTTATAACATAGAAACCCACACCTGAAATCTATATGTCAACCAATGTCACCCCAATAAATTTAATTAAAAAAAAAAAAAAAGAAGAACAGTGTAGCCCTAACCGGTTTGGCTCAGTGGATAGAACATCGGCCCGAGGATGCAAGGGTCCCAGGTTCGATTCCGGTCAAGGGCATGTACCTTGGTTGCAGGCACATACCCAGTAGAGAGTGTGCAGGAGGCAGCTGATCGATGTATCTCTCTCATCGATGTTTCTAACTCTCTATCCCTTTCCCTTTCTCTCTGTAAAAAATCAATAAAATATATTTTTTAAAAAAAGAACAGTGTATATAGTTTGAATAACGTAAGTATTAGTTTGGTTGTTGTGTGGGTTTTGTTTTATTTTGTATTCTATCATTGTATTCTATCATTTCCTCTTGCAAAACCCACTTTGGAGACCACTGACTTAAAACTCTGTTTGGCTTTCAAAGGCCTCTATTATTTGATCCCATGTAATGTATCCAACTTCCTTTCCTACTATCAGACCTACAGGTAGTCATTTCACTGCCTCCTAAGTACTTCATGGTTCCATTCTCACCCCCTAGTCCTTGCCAGTGACAGGAAAATGTCCAACCTTTCTGACTTTCTAGATCATAACAAACCTCACAAAATCAGTGGGAAAACTGCCATTCTTCCCTGGTCTTCCAATCTTCCCTCATTGCTTCAAATGATACCCATCTTTCCCTTTTCTGATTTCCTATGGTACTCAATAGTCCCTCCACACTTCACTATGTATCTTTGTTTCACACAACTGTTCTATAGTGTCTTGATTTATTACACATTAAACTTGCCTCTCCAGAGTTAGTTAAAAGGTTATTTTACCAGAGACAATAAAGCGGCATGACAAGCTATGATGTCAGTTACAAAAAAAAAAGTTGAAGAAAAAGCAATTATAAGAATATCTAAAAGGGGACATCAGTAATACTTTCAATATAGATAATTTTTTTTAAAAAATCTAGAGCTGTGATTAGCAGATAGCAGGTACCATAAAAAAAAAAAAAATACAACTTCTGGAGGTCGATGGCCTGTTTGTGAAGGGCTGGAGGGTGAAAAGCATAACTGGATTAAATTTCTTTGCCTTTCTAGCCTCTCTTACTGGGTGGGAGAGTAAATGCATGTTTTCAGTCTCAGGACGCTAATAGGCGATCTAGTAAGGACGAAGGGGTGAATGAACAACGCTTAGAAAATCCCCAGCTATCCTTTACTCTTCCCTTCCCTTCCCTTCCCTTCCCTTCCCTTCCCTACAAGCATTCCTCGTCCCCCAGGCCCAGCACCTCGGTCTGACACTCTTCTCTACGGAGATGCTTTTGATTCAGAAAGTGCTTTCATGAGTACCACTTAGTTTTTCGAAACTCCCTGACGTTGTGGTATCATCATTTCCATTGTGTCACGAAAGATCTTAAGTTGAGCCCGATTAAAGGTTTGCACAAGGTCTTAAAGCCAATCATTTAGGAACCTTCTCTCCACTATCCTCCCCGCCCCATCCTTTCCAGACTCCTCTCCCACGACCCCGCACCCCGACGTAAGTATTTCTCAGAACCCCAAAGCCTGGCAACCCTAGGAGAACCCCGATTCTCTCGATCGGTTAAACGCCCCTCGCTTTCTCCTCTCCCCTTCCCGTTGCTCACGTTCTCCCGGCGCAGACCCCTTCCCAAATGCGCCTGTCAATTTGTGAGTCGGAGACGGAAAGGAAAGGAGAAACTGAACGGGCGCAGCCCTGCACCTAGAAAACCCGTGTCCGGGGCGTCGGTATGACCGCTGCGGCGCGGCGCCACCCCCCAAATGGTCACCCTGTCCCGGAATCCCGACCCGGGCCCGTTTTCCCAGTGACACTTACGTGACATTGGCAGGACCCGGACAACCCGGGGGTGAGCGGCGGCCGCCATCTTCTCCCACAATCCCCTGCCGCCGGCGCTCCGCAGACTACGGCTCCTCGGCAGGGTCAAGAGTAATCGTCCCAACAGCCTGCGCAGGCGCACATCAGGAAAGGGGGCGGGTCAGACACTGGGCGGACGGTGGCGGAGAAGGGGGCTCGGGGAAGAGGGCGAAACGGCGGGGAGGGGACGTGACGGAAACGGGGAGTAGACAGGGAAGAACCCTGAGGTTGGAATCTCAGATCTCAGATTACAGAACGAACAGTCACAATCATCTCGTGCAGTGTCAACCAGTAATTGACTGGCACAAGGGCCTACAACATGACAGAACCCGAGCTCAGCTTTTCTGACTCTCAATTCATTGTTTCAGAGAGGGAAGCCTTGGTGAGACTGGGGGAAGGTGGAGGCGTGGCCCCCGAACTCCTCATCCTTAAGGAGACCAGCAAGGTCCTGGGGAGAAGTGGTACGAGAACGGAGCGGGGCAGGGATGCAGAGAGGAAGTGGGGGAGAGAAGGAGGAGTGAGGATGTGCACGTGGAATCCACCAAAGCGCATTCTGTGTTCTCTGCTGGAAGCTCTGCTTGCTGTCCCCTTTTCTTGGCATGCTCCCTCAGCGGTCTGCACCAGCGCCAGTCTGCTCGCAGGGGGCCTCAGAGAAGACGTATCTGACATCTTATCCCAGGTGGCCATCATTCCTGCTGTCTTCTATTCTCATTTATCAAAGCATTTATAACCACCTGACATATGAGTCCAGAGATTCTTGACCTGGAATGTGATTCATGAGTGCACTTCATTCAGGACGCCTATGAACCTCCTGACATGTTATTTAAAATTTAGTGGACTAGGAAGAAACCTCTGGGGCAGTGGTTTGTAATTGATTTTTAACTGTGGACTTCCCTAAGACTCTGCATTGTTTTAGAGCAGCGGTTCTCAACCAGTGGGTCGCGACCCCTTTGGGGGTCGAGTGACCCTTTCACAGGGGTCGCCTAAGACCATCGGAAAACACATATATAATTACATATTGTTTTTGTGATTAATCACTATGCTTCAATTATGTTCAACTTGTAACAATGAAAATACATCCTACATATCAGATATTTACATTACGATTCACAACAGTAGCAAAATTACAGTTATGAAGTAGCAACGAAAATAATTTTATGGTTGGGTCACAACATGAGGAACTGTATTAAAGGGTCACGGCATTAGGAAGGTTGAGAACCACTGTATTACAGCCTGAGGAGATTCCAGAAAGATTAGACAAAACACTTGTAATTTTAGTTTCTTCTGCTCAACTTTCAAGATCCCTCAGTAGAAGACAGCAACCAGCAACCTGTCCTCAGACATTTGCTTTGGATTTTATCTATCATAAAACTAACAAGTTTAGCTTATGGTCAGAAAAAAGAGGGAGAGAAAGGGATAGCTTAGCAAATAGAAAACTGTCAAACATGGTAGTTATTACAAGGGGAGGGACTAAAACATAAAAAAAAGGTTTAGGGATCTTTCTACACCTGGTAATTCATGCTGTTTTGTTTTGTTTTTAGGAAGAGAAGTGTGCATGCTGAGATAGGAAAAAGACATGTAGTGAGTAGATTGGTTGTTCCCACCCCACCCGCACTGTTAAGGTGCAGCTACCAAACTGAAATAAAACAGGAAACTTTTAGAGAAATTTTATCAGAGAAATTTACTCATGCTGTGCTGTCTTACATTTCTTGGCCTCATCCTATGTTCAGTCAGCACTTAAAGTTTGGTAGTATTTGATTCTGGGGTCAATATGAATATCAACATACTTTCCTGGTTCTGATAAATTGATAGACCCCTATTATCAGCAATCTCCTAACACCTGTGTAGCATTGCCAGTTATGTTATTTTACACCTCCACGTCAAACACTGCCCCATGTTTTTTTAAATCCTCCCCTGAGGATATGTTTTGGTCATTGATTTTTAGAGAGAGAAAGGAAGGGAGAGAGAGAAAGAGGAACATCGATGTGAGAAACAGCGATTGGTTGCCTCCCATACACAGCCCACCCCAGGACCCAACCTGTGCAACCTAGGTATGTGTCCTGACCAGGCAACTGCAACCTTTTGTTGGAGGGAACCCCCTGTGACGACACTCCAACCAACTGAGCCACCCAGCCAGGGCTGCCCCATGTTCTAAATACTAGTTTCAAGGTGTCATAATATAGTTGAAAGAGCACTGACTTAAAATTTAGAATATTGTGTTATTGGTAGAAGTGGAGTTTTGAGGGTGTCTCAAGGAAAGGAATTTCCTATGGCTCTTACAGGAAGCTGGGGTTTTGTGGAAAGCTTTATTGATGATGTAAAATTAAGGGGATTCCCTCCAAGGTCCCATCTCTATCCGTCTCACCATGGAAGAAGTCCAGTGTTGTCTTCAGTAAGGCCAGAATTGAGGCCACCGCCCAGAATTTCTGTTCCATATTAAAGTCCAGTCCAGTCAAGCATCCTGAGTGTGGAGTCTGCATGGCCCAGGGCCATGGCTGCTTAAGGCCACATGGCTGTGAAGAGAATGGATGAGCTCACAGGAGAGAGAACAGGTGAGTGCACGGGGGTGTGCGGGTCATAGAGCAAAAGAGAACAAGAATACAAGCCAACAAGAGCAAGTGAGAGAGAAAGAACTCTGGCGATTTTACTTTCCCAAGATTTCATGTGCTTCTAGTGGGGTCTACCCCCTAGCCAATCCATAGTTCCCCAGTTATACTGAGAGGAATTCACTGTCCCTATGTCTGTCACCTGGACTTCACTACACATGTGACCATCTCCCCCTTTGTTCATTCCCTTCCCCAGTGATCTGCAGGGAATGGACCGGTGGTTCCCGAGGGAGCGTGAAGCTGTAGCTTCTTGGCGAAGCTGCCCAGGTGACCGTATTTATAATGTTTGGCCTCCCTTTTGCTCTCATCCTATTATTAGTATTAATAACTAGTTAATTATAATGAAAACAATTAGATCCAAGTTTTAGTTCCATCAGTTTTTAGTTGTGCCCTGAGCAAGCTTCTATACCTGTCCAACAGGGAAAATAATACCTGCACTATTACCTCAAAAGGTTATGTGAGGATCGGATGACAACGGATGTGTAAGCGCTTGCTCACCTGCAAAGTGCTATATGCATGTACATGTAGTTTTATTCAAGTACCTCTGAAGTATCAAAATCATAGAATGTTAGAGATGGAAGGGATTGTAGAAGATCAACCTGCACAACTTCTTTATTTTAAAGATGAGGAAACTGAGACCTAATATAAAAGGTCATCAATAAATAACCTGCTACAGGAAGCCTGTAATAAACCAGTCAGTCACTTTTGAATCCATTAATGATTTTAATTCATATCTTGTAGCCTTGATCAGAGATTCTTTTTGCTTCATGGAAACTATGCACTAGTCCTATATTTAATCATTAATTAAGAGTACCTAAGGTTATATTTCCAAAGAGAATGTACTGCTAATAAAGCCTAGAAATTGCTAACCAAATGCCTCAAGGTCTGACTTATCCCACTACAGTTGGAGGTGGAGGCATTGCAGAGGATGCATTAGTGCTACTGTATCTCTGACCATCAAAGACCAATTATTACCCAGAGATGGTCACTTTAGGAAAAATATCTCAAAATTTATTTTTTTTGTGAAAGTAAGATGTTTATAATGAAAAAGAATCCAAGCTGCATCCCACAAAATGAAGTGATTCCATGTGCTTTGCATACAAAATTTAGTACCTCCCCCCAATCCTTTTAATTCTTATTGTCTGCATCTATATGGATTTGTTAATATATGATACTTACTCTGTTGTTTTAAGTGGAATCCATTGGTAAAATTTTCCCCTCCCATATTTCCTACCTAAATTACATATTTATAAGAGTTTTTCTTTCCTAAATTATATATTTAAAGAAGAAAATTATCAAGAGAAAGTTAACCCAAACTAAACATCAGAGCTTTGGAGTGTATCTTCACCTCTCCCCCTGTCCTTTGATGACACAATTTCTGGTGGCCTCACCACTGTTGCCATAGAGATAGTGATATCACCAGTTGTGATTCTTATGTCACTCACCAGTCCTAACAAGGAGGAGGTACATGGAAGACTGGGGGAGGAAACAAGATCTCGAGCTGAGCAAGAACATCCCAGCATCTTCGTTGATTTTATAAGTATATTCTGGGGTCTTCTGTGGTCACTATTCCAGTACTACAGAGGTAGGCAATCCCACTGGACTGATGAAACAGCCTATTTTCTGATCCTCTGTAGTTAAAAGGGAGAATTTAGTGATATGTGATGGGTCACTTTGCCCAGTCAACTTTAATTTTACATGAATCTTCTGGAAATATGTGAGCCTCTAACTTGGCAGCATTGCAGCTAAACCTACTATCTTGGCTGCTGAAGTTTTCATTTTGTTACAGATTGGCCAGACCTCTTTGCCCATCCTTTTGGGGACAAGACTTGTTCTTACTCTCTGCTTCTCAATTTGACAATGAGACTGGAAGCTTGACTCCCTGCTGACTTTTCCTCCTCTTGGTGTCGCTGTCCAAAAGTTCTTCTTTTCTCCAGTGTACTAATAGCAAAACCAGACGTGTATAGCTCTGCGTCCCAGTTCTCATCCACTTTCATCCTCTCGCTATTATTTCTGAAGTCTTGGCTATACAACAGAGAACTGGAAAAAGGCAGGATATGTAGATAGCTAACCATGTTGAGAACATGTCTCTACTAGTAGGGCAGTACAGGAAGAAGTATTACTAAGGGGAAGTGAAAGTAGAGGAGATCCACAGGCAAGCTTAACAGTGAATAGTACCATTGAGAGAAAGATACACACACACACACACACACACACACACACAGATATTTCCAATCCTTATTTTAAAAAAATCAGTTGAAACTGATTCACCAACAACCAAATTTATTGGGTGTCTAACAACATGCCAAACACTTAGGGAATGAAAGAGAAAAAGATAATGGGTATAATAGAATAAATTCTTTTTAAAATTAGTAATAAAACCTGATAAAATAAACTTTAAAACTTGATCAGATATGTATCCACCCTGCAAAAGCTTCAGTTATGCCACCTGTAATTGGAGCTTTTCTATGAATTTAGGAACCTTGAGTAAACAGGCACTTCTTGCTTATGATGAGTACAGGAGAAAATGTCTTGAGATGGAGTTAAGGTCTGGGGCACAACAACTATAACCATACCCCTGTGTTGCTTATGCCCTCCCTGACTGGCATTCAGTGATTTACACTCCTCAATTATTGAAGTAATAATCACAGTGGTGTTTTTAAGGAACATTTAGGTCAGTCCTATGATTGGCTGGAGGATCCCTCTGTTAGCCATAGAAAAATGTCACAGCTCCCAGGATGTTAACCTGCATAGCTGTAATATTTAAAGGAATATACCACTGGTTTTAATATTCCCTTTCTGAGTCTCTATTTTCTAAATGAGGAGGTTAGAATAAAAGGCTTCTAAGGTTAATTTATCTTTACACTGTATTATATAGTTAGCTTATTTTCCCCCATCAAATTTAATAGATAACACAAAGCATCCTTTTTTATTTTCCACCCTAACTCAAGGACATTACTCACCAACTTTGAAGTTAAGAAATGTATTAATCCATTCATGGCTTCATTAAACTCTTCAGATTCCCCCCCCCCCTTTTTTTTTCATTTCCTTATTGGAAATGTATACAGATTTAGAAGTCTGAATATCATCATAAAAAAGTGTTTAAGTACCTCTTTATGGGTACTATTATCCAGGACAATTTGGGGAGCTTAAAGTTTAAAACAAGCTTCATGGATACAGATAAACATGTAGAAGACATAGAAAAATAGAATAAAAACATTAGGATATATGTAAGTGGAAGTGTTTGCTGGATATATAGGTTTAGTAAGTGTACTTTCTGCTTGTGAAAGGAGTACAAGAGCACTTCTCAGATGTTGATTTATTAGTATTGGAGTAGGAAGGTGTGTTAATAAATCATTGGTTAAGTATATACATCTTAGATAAAGCTCTAGGGGGAAATTATCTGCATAAGGAGTCAAGCTTCAAGAAAGCCTGAATGTATGGCTTACCACCATAGCAAACTTGGGCAAACCATTTTTGTTTTGTTCTCATATTCTCCAATTTAAAGAAAAATTTAGCTATCTGGAATTAGAAATAGGCAGTATTTGTATATGCATTCTCT
Organism: Myotis yumanensis; assembly: GCF_028538775.1. Taxonomy (NCBI): domain Eukaryota; kingdom Metazoa; phylum Chordata; class Mammalia; order Chiroptera; family Vespertilionidae; genus Myotis; species Myotis yumanensis. The sequence goes on along the minus strand of NW_027223754.1, from coordinate 123,845,595 downwards.
CAGCACAAACTTTAAGATACTAGCTACTATGAGGGATACCGAGATGGATAAAAAAATGCATCTGGCCCAGCTGGTGTGGCTCAGTGGTTGAGCATGAACCTATAAACCACAAGGTCACGGTTGAATTCCCAGTCAGGGCATATGCCTGGGTTGCAGGCTCAATCCCCAGTGGGGCATGCAGGAGGCAGCCCATCAATGATTCTCATCATTGATGTCTCTCTCTCTCTCTCTCTCTCTCTCTCTCTCTGAAATCAATAAAAATATAAAAAAGAAATAGTATTTAAAAAAGAAAATGTATCTGCTTTCGTGAAGCCATCTAATAAAGGAGATAGAATATACTCGAGCCATTAAAATGCTAAAGAGAATAAAGAGGGTTGAAACAAAATGTAACAATCACATTCAATTAGGTATTTAGAAAATATTTCATGGATGGGTAAGATTTGACCTGGGTTATGAAGCAAGATGGGATTTAGAGGGACTTTTTAGGAGGCTGGGTGGATATTCCAAGATGAGAGCACAATGCCCTGATGTCTTCTATTTAAATGTCTTAGTAGAGGTACTATATGGAAGATAATTGATCTGGAAGCTGGTTTTGACATTAACTATTAATTCCTTTTTATAGTTTGAGGGTGTATATTTCTCTCAAATCCTCAAAGGAATACTTGCAAAGTGTTTTGAGATCTATGAATTCAGGGCACTTATTCTCCACTCTAGCTACTTATCTTCTGACTGCCTTTAGAACAGCGGTTCTCAACCTGTGGATCGCAACCCCTTTGGGGGTCGAACGACCCTTTCACAGGGGTCGCCTAAGACCATCAGAAAACACATATATAATTACATATTGTTTTTGTGATTCATCACTATGCTTTAATTATGTTCAATTTGTAGCAATGAAAATACATCCTGCATATCAGATATTTACATTACGATTCATAACAGTAGCAAAATTACAGTTATGAAGTAGCAACGAAAACAATTTTATGGTTAGGGGTCACCACAACATGAGGAACTGTATTAAAGGGTCGCGGCATTAGGAAGGTTAAGAACCACTGCTTTAGAGCACGTTTGAAATTAGGCTAAAAACTTTTTGTTTTCTGTTAAATAAGCCTGTATATATGATTTGAACATAGAAAATAGTCATTTCAGAAATTATTGGCAAAAAGATGAACCCTTTTTGTCACTAGGAAACCATCAAACTGCTCCAAGAATAAGATCTGGATTTTAAATTTGAATGTCATCTTGTGCTCATTGCTTGTGTACTACATGTGAAAAATAATAAGCCAAAATTATTACTTTGTAATAAAAGCAATATGGTTATGTGTAAAATTAATCATTTTTTGTGTTTTTCTATTGTAGATTCCTTATATTAAATGGCAGGAGGGGTGGGTAAACTTAGGGATTGTGAAGACAACAACACATTGATCAAGAACTTTTTTCATATCTCAGAACCCATCCTCAGTAAGAGTAAGTGGTCACATCTTTTCCTTACTTTTTGTATTTAAACTATATCCTTTTTAATTGTGATATATAGCTTAAATAATTCTGTAATGCTGTTGGCTTTGTTATTTTCTACGAGAAGTAACTCATTTCGATGAAATAATAAACTGGCAGCTAAGATACTTGCATTTCAACAGTCCAGGACAGCTCATTTCCTAGTCTTCTCATCCTTTGGCCAAGTAGTAGTACCGCCCATTTCTTTCTTCATGGCAATGATTCAAGCATAAGAATATTTATATCTAATATGAGCTGCTAAGAGGCAATAAAGGGTTTGATTTCATAGACATTAACAGCTTCCTTATTGGGTTTATAAATAATATTAAAATAAGATAACAAAGAAGGTTAGAAAATCTTAGAGAAAATTTCTAAAGAAAAGAATAAATAATTATCTTTCTGGAGCTAGCCTGTCTGTCTCAGAGAGGATCTCTCCAAATAAGTCCAAGCCCAGAAACTCCCAATTCTAGATGCATGTTAAAATCACCCATGGAGCTTTTAAGAAATTCAGTGCCTAAGTTTTACCACCCTAAACCCATTGAAATAAGATTCTCTGGGGGCGGGGGAGGGGGAGAATGATGGTACCTCAGATTCAGTATTTTTTAACCCTTTGAGTGCCAACCAATATCCTAGGAACTATGCTAAAATTGCCAAGGCATTTTTGCTGATTTTACAGCAGTTTAGGAAAAAAATTATGAATCGCAAGTAAATGAAGTTACATATTCAAAAACTTAAGGAAACCTTTACTATATTTGTTTTCATCTTTGCCATATATTGTTTGCTGATTGTATTATAAATACTAGTAGAAAAAAAATTGAACAAAACATATAATGTTAAAATAAAGCACTCCCGGCACTTTTGGCGAAAAGAGGAGCGCGATAGTGCTTCCCGACACTCAAGGGGTTAAACAGTTTTCTGGATGATTCTAATCCGGGTGGAGAACTCATTGCTTACCCAAGGAATCGTATTACAGTGTCAGGAAGAGTAAAAGAAAGGGTTTCCCTAGCTCAGTGAACTGAGTCAGTGATTGGGGTGTTAAAACGGGTACAATTCCTGTGGGAGCAAAGAACAAATGCAATTGCACCATGAAAAATTGGATAAGCTCCTGGACTTAATTATTATAGAATTTTAAAGCAGTATATTTGTTAGAATCAAAATATCGATATATATGTATGTTTCACATAGATGTTTGGGGGCATTGGAGTGGAAAAATTGGCCATCTTTTTCTATGTTGCTTATTGACAAATATAGACCTAAGCAACGTTTCTAATAAAAGAAGGGAAATTTCATTGTCGAAGCCTGGCGGTGGAAGTTTGGCATGGAAAAGGGGGAAGGAGAAGCTTCTCGTGCTTTTAGATTATCAGTGGGCAGATCGTGGTAATTAGCCATGTTCCCGAGGACTGTCAAATAAGATGCCGTGAAAAGTGGATGAGAATAAGGCCAAAGGAGTATTTGGAATAAGGGTTATGAAGCTCATTTGTGAGGTAAGGTGATAAAAACAGCAAGGATTAGCAATTCTCTCAAGAAAAATGGTGACAGCTGAGAGAGAAATAGTAATAGCTAGAGGGAGGCTTGGGGTGGAAGAAAATGAGTATCGGCTTTCTGGCTTACTTAGAAAAGCAGGTCAATGGTGGTGTTATTACAGAGGTTAGGGATTAGAGAAAAGTGTTGGGAGGATTATGAAAATTAAACATCTGCAACGTATTACTCCTCCATGGACAAAGGTGGTGCATATGACATCTGTCTTCTGGCATTCAGAAGTTTGGCTGAACCAGGGAGTTAGAATTCCTCCAGGATTCTTCGCTAATTGGAGGAAGAAGAGCTACTAGACTTACTGCTAATAAAACTAAGCTGGTGGTCTAGAAATTAATTAAAAATGAACTGTGTGCCCAACCCGTGTGGCTCGGTAGTTGAACATCAACTTATGAATTAGGAGGTCACAGTTGGATTCCCGGTCAGGGCACATGCCTGGGTTTCACGCTCAATCCCCAGTGTAGGGTGTGGAGGAGACAGCCGATCAATGATTCTCTGTCATCACTGATGTTTCTATCTCTCTCTCTCCCTCTCCCTTCTTCTCTAAAATCAATAAAAATAGATGTATTTTTAAATGAACTGTGTATTACTTCTTTTAAAGTTGGTGGGGGCAAGAACAGGCAGGGAAGAGTAAATTAATTCTATTTTATCATGTTGAATTTTGAGTGTTTACTGAAAATCCAGGATGTGGAAGGGCTGTCAAGCAAGCACACCAAAAGCAGGACATGAGCACTTAGGTTCTTTGATGAACAAATTTGTATTAAGCACCTTTAGTATAGACCAGGCACTGGCGTTAGCACAAGAGATACATGTGTTTAAGAAATCTTCCTGCAGTTGAGAGCTGAAGTTATCCAGAGGTAGGTGAGTTTGAAGTAGCTCTTGGCACAGGTCACTACTGAAAGGATTGCTCCTGTTTTCCACACCTCAGCTATTTACCTTATTTCTCCCTACTTTCATATCACTTACCCTTCTGATACCCCCTTTTTTTTCCTACTTCCAGATGTCTGAGAGGGTTGACTGGTTACAAAGCCAAAATGGGGTGTGCAAAGTTGATGTCTATTCACCTGGGGATAGCCAACCCCAGGACTGGAAAATGGTAAGTTGTCAACCTCCTTACAAACACATACTGGGTTCAGGGTATGTGGAGTGCCATTAAGAGTAGCCCTATTGTCTCCACCACCACCATCCACCTCTTATTTTTGAATACTGATTTCTTGGAAAAAAATGAACTTGTTTAGAACAAAAAATTTCCATCTACAATTTTTGGGAAACATTCCTATAATATGATATTTAGTAGGAGAAATATGCTATATTTAATGAAAATATACATTACAGCTGTAAAATTTTGTTCATAGAAAGTATTTTCTGAAATGTAGGCTGCCTCAAAATTGTCAGAACTATAAACTCTCATCTAAGTAATATTGTCATTCGGCCTTCATCATTCAACAAACATTTATTAAATACTTACTTAATATCAGGCACTGTAAGTCAGGGTCGAGTCAGAAGATGGAAACCACACCAGTAATTTCATGTTAAATAAAATACTGTTAACCAAGTTAACTACTAATGCTGTAAAAGAGGACTCTAGAGTTCTAGCAGTAGCAAATGCAAAAAGCAGCTATCCCTAGGCTGAGAGAGTGAACAAGGAAGACCCGGAAAAATTCACAAAGACTCCTCTTTCTCAATCAAGGCTGCTTAAGATCTCTTTGGAGAAAGTGTGATTGTCTTGGGATCACACAGCCTGCCTAAGAGATAAAACATTTACATATCTATAAAAGACATTAACACATATAGATGATATTTATTATAGAGTAAGTGCCAACCAAATCTGCTTCTACCAGATCTTTTATTTACCTCTGTCCTTTCATTTAGAAAAATAAAACAGATGAGTTTTAATATTAAACAAATTAACAGAAATTTCTTCATTTTTCACTGAGAAGCATTCTGGGGAATGCAAAAAAGAACAAAACTATTTCAGTTTTCATAGACATCATTAATTTGGGAAAATAAAAAATAAATGTGAAAATATAAATATAATTTAAAAGCTCTAAATAACTGGCAGATACTAATGATAAGAAATCTATGATAATTTGCCAAATGGATTTTCTGGATAGTAATTGCTATAGCTGTTTAAAGAACAGATAATTTCGAAGTGTGAGGTAGCCAGGGAAACCTTTATAAAATATGTTTAACTGAGCTAGAGATGAAGAAGAATAGAATGGAAGTTTATAGTATGTTGACTTAAAAATAAGCTCCTGCCCTGGCCTAGTGGCTCAGTTGATTGGAGTATTGTTCCATACCCTAAAAAGTTGTGGGTTTGATTCCCAGTCAGGGCACATATCTAGACTGTGGGTTCTATCCCGGTCGAGGCGCATATGGGAGGCAACTGAATGTTGTTTCTCTCTGTCTCTCTTTCTCTCCCCCTTCCTTTCGTTCTAAAATCTATAAAAACATGTCCTCAGGTGAGTTTTGAAAAAATAAAACTAAGCTCTTAAAGCAAAAGATGCCAAGGAGAGAAAATTAAACCCCTTGACCCTTTTCATATTCTTTGTGAAGACATGAAATTTTTCCCTAGCTTTGATTCAGAAATAATTTGATATCCACCTCCCCTAAAAGAGATGGGTATTTAGTTGTACATTGCATTGATAGAAAAAGAACTGTGATTGGCCTTTCAGTCCGTCACTACAGCTTCATCAAGGACTTTTGCAAAATTCTTCTATTTATTTAACTCTTTATTTAACTCTTTAATGAGGACATTGATGAAGTGTTATAACCAGTTCAAGTGGAATAATGGACATAGGGTACACACATTTTAGGTTTAAAAAACATAGATAATAAAAACCTATAAACACAGTAAGCCGTGGCTAGCGTAGCTGAGTTGGTTGGAGAGTCCTCCCAGGCACCAAAAGATTGTAAGTTCCAGTCAGGGCATATATCTAGGTTGCTGGTTCAATCTCCAGTCGGGGCGTGGCCAATTGATATTTCTCTCCCTTCCCCTGTCTTTCTCTCTCACAAACAAACAAACAAAACCTAAAAACACAGCATGCTAACACAGTTCTATACTCTATCATGAAGTTCTATGCTATGCTGTAGGTTTGTTGCTATTTTTTTAATGTTCTGTGAAAGAACTGAAAAGGATAAAAGAATAAATCCCACATCTGCATTAGCCAGACTTACCTTTACATGTTAGCTCAATTATGGAAACACGCCTATTTGCAGATAGTGTGCCTATCTGTAGATAAGTAGTCACTATTAAGGGATAATTTTCAAAAAAGGGTGAAATCAAGATTCCCAATCAGATATGAAAATGAATGCATGTTAAAGATTTTATTTAACTCTTTAATGAAAAAATTGATGAAGTGTTATAACCACTTCAAGAAGAACAAAATATATATATACATTTATAGGTCAGGAATATTGAAATAAATGCACAAATAGAGGTAAAACTGGCTTCTTCCAAGTGGGAAAGGGAAGTCAGCTGAACTTCCACTGGGCAGAATTTACATGTCTATAGACTACATAATTATTTTGCGTTGCTATCATTATCTACAGTTTGCAGACATGTAAAATAGCTTCCATAGAATCAAAAACAGATTATGTAGAAAGATGTAAACAATGCTTAGTCTATAGACTATGGACTAGGGATAATACATAGTTTTATATTGAAGTACAAGTTTTTTTTTCCCTACAGTTGCCTTCATTTTAATAAAAATTCTCAAAGTAACTTTGATCACAAAATCAGGATTGTCTCATCAGAATTGGCCTGATTATTTACATAGGTACAGCAACCAGATAGTTTGCTTTGCTGGAAGTTTTCATAAGGAATCTTAGATTGGACTTGTATAGGCCTTTATTATTTGCTATTCTGTGACTAGAAATTCAAGACTAAGAAACCCTACCAGGTTTTACCTGCAGTTCCTAGAAGAACAAGCATGTATGCCATTGGATTTCTTTGACATTATGTTCCTAAATATAATCTCAACCATTTCTATTAATTATAACTTTTTTCTAAGTATTTTCTTTCTTTCTATTTCAAAAGGAAAACTATGGAGGGAGAGGTATATAATTGTGAACTATTACACACCAGCTAATGTACAGACTAGTAGAGCTCATGATACATAAGACAATTTTTACAACCATGCACATTCCTTCTACAACCTATATGGCAAAAATGAACACATTCATTAACAGATCCAAAGTCATATACTTTCTATAGCAATAAAAAACAAGAAGCAAAATCATATAAGCTATGCTTTGTTATCAATATTTCCTTTTCTATTTTACTTAGGTATAATCTAAGTAACCCATGAATATCCATTAATTAACTCAATTTAATACCAGTCCAGTGTTTTAAGTTACATAAAAATGTTGGAAATGCCCTGGCCGGTTTGGCTCAGTGGATAGAGCATGGGCCTATGGACTGAAGGGTCCCGGGTTTGATTCCAGTCAAGGGCACATGCCCAGGTAGCAGGGTCAATCCCTAGTAGGGGGTGTACAGGAGGCAGCCAATCAATGATTCTCTCTCATCATTGATGAGTCTACCTACCTCTCTCTCCCTCTCCCTTCCTCTATGAAATCAATAAAAATGTAAAAAAAAAGTTGGAAATTTATAATCAAGTTGACATATTATAAAACATAAATTGAAATAAAGTTTGTCAGAATAATTATTCAACTGGATTAAATACAAATTTATATTTTTCATCATCTTAAACATTAAGTAGAAGTAATACTAGCTTATTGGATCTGTGTAATGTACAAATCATATCAAAGATATGATATGAAGATCATATCAAAGTGAAATAAAAATGAACACTAGTATTATTCTTAACACTGATAAATCAGAAAAGACATAACTATTTTTATTCTACTAAAATTATTAAACTAATCTTGCTTGCCTAAGTTAGACGTACCTAACTTATCTAACTTGTAAAGATTTACCCAATTTATGTAAACTTAGGTTTCTAAAATATTTCTGAGTCAGGGTCTATAATAATACTTTATCCAATCAGAATAGAGGTCTTTTAATTTAATAGCCTTCATAATCTAACTTATTAATACAATGTGGAGATAGGAAAACATTACTACTTATACTTAATGCTTTTATGAATGACAAACACAGTGATACAAACCTAATAGACAGCTTATAGCATCAGCCAGCCATTAGATTCATGTGTCCAGTTTTCAACAAAATATCACAAGACATACAAAGAAACAGGAAAGTATGGTCCATTCAAAGAAAAAAAAATCAACAGGCTCTGTCTCTGAAAAAGCCCTGATATTAGATCTACTAGACAACACTATAACCAACTGTCTTAAAGATACTCAAAGAACTAAAGAAAAGATTTGAAGAAAGTCAAGAAAACAGTATCTGAACAAACAAGAAGTATCAATAAAGAGACAAAACCTACAGATAACCTAAAAGAAATTCTGGAGGTGAAAAGCATAATAATGGAAATGCAAAATTCACTAGTAGATTTAAAGGCAGATTTGAGCAGGCATAAGAAAGAATCGACAAACTTTAAGATAGGTAAGTGGAAAGTATTAAGTCTAAGGAACAGAAAGGGAAAATATTGAAGACAAGTGAACAGAGCCAAAGGGTCCTGTGGGATACCATCAAGCAAACAAGCATATACACTGTGGGAGTCCCAGTAGGAGAAAAGAAAGAGAAAGGGGCAGAGAGAATATTTGAAGAAATAATAGCTGGAAACTTCCCAAATCTGATGAAACATGAAACTAAACATCCATGCAATTCAATGAACTTCAAGATGAACTCGAAGAGACCTGCATTGAAACACATTATAATCAAACTTTCAAAAGACAATGACAAATGGATCACGGTAGAAGTGATATTTGTCACTTCTAAGTCTGAACCACAAAAGCCTCCTATCCAGACCTTTACTGTCTCTGTCGTTCCTCATACACAGACTTAAATAAAAGGTTCTGAGGCCAAAGAGAGGGTGAAACCATGAAAAGCAGAACCTGGGTCCCCAAGTCACTACAAAGACAGTTGCTCTTTGAATGCCCTCTCTAAGCAAAGTGACCAAGACTCTTTTTTGTCACACCACTGAGTTGATTTAAAACTAGCATTACCCCAAATAATAGATTTTGCCTGTCATTTTGTTGCCAGCCTAAGTATCTGACTATCAAAATGCTTAAAAGTTCATCTCAAATGTCACTTCATTTTTAGTTACCCAGCCAAAATTATCTGTCCCTCTTCTCATATTAAATATATCTCTTTTAATTATTTTATAGCACTGATCACATAGTATTTAATAATATTTATGTTCATGTTTTGTCTCTACAATAGATTGCATATTTCTTTCACCTTTGTATGTTTTACAGTGTCTATAGTGTGTTGTACACCGACATGATATACATGTTGCATTATACAGGTAGTTTGTGTTACACATCATTTGTCTCCCCTAAATCACCTCGGCAGTAGCAGGCCATCAGGTTGGTCCTCTTGGTGGTTAGCATCTACTTTGAAACCTGATTTTCCATCTCTTGAGTGCTGTCTTTGCTCTAACTCCACCACCTTTTCTCTGTCACTTTCTCAGGCATGCATAAGGGCAGCTTTCCCCCCCTAAATCCTCATTGTAAAGCTAAATTCTGTCCATTAGGAAGTTCCTACCTGTTATTGACCTTTGGTTATGAAAAATAATTTTTAAGAGATTTGTTACAGGAGCTCAGTAGTTTCCCCACACTTCCCACCTGGTCTGACAGGAATGAATCATAAAACACATCCCTAGCCATACTGTCTTTCAGAACTTCTCTTTCTACCCAGAGTACTACTTTCCCATACATGCAAAAAGTCAGGTTTCATCCCCTAGTGCTTCTATAGCTAGTTAACTGTGTCTTACTGCATTGCCCTAAAGATCAAGTTTATTGGCTTCTCTCTTCTCTTAACTCTTTTGAGGTCTAATTTTTATTTGAAATGTTTAAGTGGTATTAGCTAGTTTATAGACACCACATTAAGTGTACAAGTTATTTTGTGCATATTATCTTATTTAATCTCATTTAATCAATCATGAAAAAATATTTAAAATAACAATTACCATATGAACAGCAATTCCATGTGTGAGTATATATCTGAAGAAAACAAAACCACTATCTGGAAGAGATATCTGCATCCCTATGTTTTTTGCAGCATTATTTACAGTAGACAAAACATGGAAGCAGCCTAAGTGTCCATCAGTGGATGAATGGATAAAGAAAATGTGATAAAATGGGATATTATTCACCCATAAAAAAGAAGGAAATTTTGCCATTTGCAACAGTATGGATGAACTTTGAGGGCATTATGCTAAGAGAAATACCTCGGAGAGGGAAAGACAAATACCATATGATCTTATATGTAGAATCTAAAGAAAAAAAGAAAGAACTTATAGATACAAAACCAGATCATGGTTGCGAGGGGTGGGGTTGGGGGTACAAAATGGGTGAAGGTGGTAAAAAGATACAAATTTCCAATTATAAAATAAGTAAGTCCTGGGATAGAATGTACAGCATGGTGACTATAATTAATAATATTGCATTGTATATTTGAAGCTCACTAACAGAGTAGATCTTAAAATTTCTCATCATAAGAAAAAATAATTTGAACTATGTGTGGTGATAGATGTTACTAGATTTATTAGTGATCATTTTGCAATATATATAAATATTGAATCATTATGTCGAACACCTGAAACTATTCTAATTTATATGTCAATTATATCTCAATTAAGAATAATAAACTTTAAGCCATATGTCAAAAGTAAAAACAGAAACACAAAACTTACCTGTCCAGAAATCAAAGGGCTCCTCTCCTTCCAAATGGCACAAAATTATTGATTTTAAGACAGGCAATAATGCTAGCAAAACAGATTTTCTGTTGTGTCTTACCCAACAGAGAATAGAGCTCTATAAACCATAATTCATTAAAGAATCACCAAGTAGCGAGACAATAAAACCAATTTCTTAATCATTACTGCTACTATTTAACCAAAGTGAAAATCAAAAGCAAAATTAGTGGAGAAGAAAATTAAAACTAGAAAAACAGAATACCTGCATAGTTCCATTTCCACTTGGCATTTATCTCTGAGGGTCGGGAAGCACCTGGTACATTACTCTCATGATGACATTTATGTCTGTTAGGTGAGCATGTCAGACATCTTGGCAAAGGTTTCCAAAACTGTTAAAAGGTCATTTTCAGAGAAAGGTGAAGTAATGACTCTCAGAAATATATAAAAATAAACTCATGTTAGATATTTTATTTAACTTATTAACAAAGAACTGGTGTGGTTCAAAGTACCATCTAAGAAAAAAAGACGTATTTATAGATTAGGAATATTGAAGTGAATGTGCAAATGGAAGCACCTTTTCTACAATGTATCCTTCCCTGGCCAAAATTATTGTGTGTATAAACAACAATTATATCTCATTGCTATCAGTTGTCTACACTTTACAGAATTGTAAAATAGCTCTAAGAGAATTAGAATCAGAAAATGTGGAAGGATATGCTATAAATTATGCATAGTTTTCCACTGAAGCACAAAATTTCCCTACAGTGCCCATATAAGGATAATCAACTAGGAAGACTTTGAACCAAGCACTGTGGCCAACAGGCAGCTTAAACCAGCCCTGCAGAGGACTGTACAACTGCTTTCCTCTTCTTTCCAAGTCATCAAAATACAGCTGCGGGTAGAGCACCAATTTTAGAGTAGGAACTGGATCTGAATACTAACCCTCATCACGTAGTAGCTGTGAGATGCTAGTGAATTTATTTGACTTTTCTATGCCTCAGTTTTCCTACCTGTGAAATTGGATGAGTGATATCTACCTTACAGGCTGTGTATGAGGATTAAATTAAATAATGTGTGTAAAGCACTTAGCACAATGCTTGGCAAACATAGTATTTAACAAATAGTAGTTAGTAACTATATGACACTTGGTAATTAAAGTACCAAATTAATCTTTAAAGATGGGCAATACTTGTTATTCCAGGAGCTATAACTCCAATAATTACAATGATCCTTTACATTTGATAGTGAATAGGGTAATTTTATATACATTCTTATTTTAACTTGTGTTCAAATGAAGATTATAGATTACAAAGTATAAACATATAAGTATGTGCATGTGCTTATCACAGCTAGTGTCCACCAAAGAATCTGTATTCCCTTAAAACTAAGAAATTGTCCACAGGTATTAACTCCTCAATTATAAATCAGATTTTTAACTTAAAGTGATATTAAATAGTCCTTTGGAAGTCATTTAGCATATCCAGATTGTGCTTGTGTAGCCTGGCAAAGTGATTAACTATGCACAATTATCCTTGAATTTTATAATTTTTTGAAAACTATATGTTGTAATAAGAGACCTAAATAAAAACAGATTAACCATAGGAAATAGCGATTAACATTAATACAAGAAAAATCTTATTTAGTTCAAATGCTAATTCAGCTGTGAATGTGATAACTGTCAGATCTTAAGGATACATGTTGTTAGATGCAATATAGTGCAATGGCTGAGAGCATGGGCTCTGGAGTCAGACTGCCAGCGTGGGAATTCTTGTTCCATCAATGATTAGCTGTATAACCTCAGGTGAGTAGCTAAATCTCTCAGTTCTTCAATTTCCTCCTCTGTAAACTATGAATAATAAGAGAGCTAACATTTAAGTTTACTATGAGAGTAATATTAAATGAGATAATAGTCAAAATAGTTGGAACAGTGCCTGATAAATAGTAAGCACTTAATAAACATTGGTTACTTTTATTGTGATGACGAGGAGTTCAGGCTTGAGCAAAGTGACCATTTTTGTAACTGCTCTTTGAGTTGTCCTGAATATCCCCTATGTTTACTTTGTTGTAGTCGGATGAATACTTGTCTGTTTTTAAGGAAGCCTCAACTGATCCTGTCAGAGTGCTCAGCTGGCTCCGCAAAGACCTGGAAAAAACTACAGCAGGGTTCCAAAGTGTTAGGTTCAAGCCTGGAGAATCATCACCTGATGGGGAAATGACCAACTCAGAAGACCCACAGAAGGGTTTCTCTGTGGACTACTACAATAACACCAACAAGGACAATGCAGGGAGATTTCATTTTGAGATGACTCACAAAGAAAACCCTCTCCCAGGTTCCGGTGCCCAAGATGATAATGGGAGTACAGTGGATGAAGTTTCCTTCTATGCTAACCGCCTCACAAATTTAGTCATAGCCATGGCCCGCAAGGAGATCAATGAAAAGATCGATGGCTCTGAGAACAAATGTGTCCATCAGTCAGTGTACATGGGGGATGAACCCCCCCCTAGCAAAAGCCTGAGTAAGGTGGCATCAGAGCTGGTGAATGAGACTGTCTCTGAATATTCCAAGAATACTACCTCAGATAAGGTTCCTGGCTCTGGTGACAGAGTCTTAGAATCATTGCAGAGTCCCTCAAATTTGAGATATAAGACCTCCCTGAAGATCAATGAATGCAAGGGTCCAGATGGCAAGCCTAGTTCTAAGAAGTCTTTCTTCTATAAAGAAGTGTTTGAATCTCATAATGCAGGTGATTCCAAAGAGGGCGCAAGGTCCTTACCTGGGGAGAGAAAGCTGTTCAAAGGGCAAGAAAGGCCTGATGATTTTACAACTTCTGTTAGTCAAAAGATCATGACCTATGCTAACAGTGTGGTGTCTGATATGATGGTCTCCATAATGAAGACTCTGAAAATCCAAGTGAAGGACACAACCATTGCCACCATCCTGCTGAAGAAGGTACTACTTGGGCATGCAAAAGAGGTAGTCTCAGATCTCATTGACTCCCTCATGAAGAACCTCCACAATGTCACAGGGACCCTCATGACTGATACAGACTTTGTCTCGGCTGTGAAAAGAAGTCTCTTCTTTCATGGAAGCCAAAAGGCCTCAGATATTATGGATGCTATGCTGTGGAAGCTATACAGTGTGATGTTTGCCAAGAAACCTCCTGAGAATATCAGGAAAACCAAGGACAAGTCTGAGAGTTATTCCGTGGTCTCCATGAAAGGAATGGGTGGTCCTAAAAACCAAAAGGTAAATTTTGCAACAATGAAATCTGAAGGTAAATTGAAGGAAAGAATGTACTCTCCTCCATGCAAACCAGAGAAGACTTGTGTTGAAACTTTGGGTGAACACATTATCAAAGAGGGCCTGAGTTTATGGCATAAAAGTCAGAATAAAGAAGGAAAATCTCCAGATTTTCAGTGTCCAACAACTCCCAGCAACCAGTATGACCCTCCCCCAGACTTTCCGCTGGAATATCCTCTGGATACTTGCAATTTCATCCCCCCTGTGCATCACCTAGAGAACCCTGAGAATTTTATGTGTGATTCAGACTCCTGGGCCAAGGACCTGCTTGTATCTGCATTACTTCTGATTCAATACCACCTGGCCCAGGGAGGAAGCATGGATGCACAGAGCTTCCTTGAAGCTGCTGGTAGAACCAACTTTCCTACCAACAAGGCCCCTGTAGTTTCTGCTGAGACCAACCTTAAGTCTTCACATATGGAAGGTAACCAAGAAGAAACAGAGAAGAAGGATCTAATGAGTGTTTTCTTCAACTTTATCAGGAATTTACTTGGTGAGACCATTTTCAAGAATGACTCTGAACCCAAGGTGCCAGAACAACCAATAAAGGAAGACCTATGTGAAAGACCTGTACCCCCTTGTCCCATCAAAGTGTGTGAAGGTGATGAGTCTGGTGGTACTCTTGCTGGGCTGGCCAAGATGGTCACGAGCCACATGAATGGGCAGATGATAGAACATCTGATGGACTCAGTGATGAAGTTGTGTGTCATTATTGCTAAGTCCTGTGACTCTCCCTTGGCAGAGCTGGGAGATGATAAATCTGGGGATGCCAGCAGGCCAGCTTCAACCTTCCCAGATAGTTTCTATGAGTGCTTACCAGTCAAGGGCACAGGGACAGCAGAGGCTGTCTTGCAGAATGCCTATCAAGCTATCCATAATGAATTGAGAGGTGTATCGGGACAGCTCCCTGAAGGGTGTGCATCAACCAAAGTGGTTGTCAGCAATCAGAACCTAATTGATACAGTTCAGAACAAGCAACTCCAAGCCGTACTTCAATGGGTAGCTGCCTCTGAACTCAATGTCCCTATTTTGTACTTTGCTGGTGATGATGAAGGAATCCAAGAGAAGGTAAGGAAGAAGAGTCAGAGGAATTTGGAAATATTTATTAATGGTTCGTTGGGGGTTTAAGTTGTTTTCTTTCTAAATGGGAAGATAGGCACAAGAAGAATGGGGACAGTAAGAATTTGAAGATCATGCCTCTTGGCAGAAATAATGGGTAAAATAAAATTATATTTTGCTCAATAAGAGTCACTTTAAAGGGGGAAGAAGGAGGTATGTGATAAATCAAACCTGATTCTTTTTTCTGCATATATTGGTGGAATTGCATAGATGAGGAACTCCAAGATACTTGGTAAAAGACTCAAATTAAGGTCAGAGCTTCAGGCTGAATTTTGGATAGGACAGCATTGCCCAACGAATGAGAAGGGACTGCTGGGAAGCACTCTAGGGATGTGTTAAGGCGGGAGGGGGCGGGGCGGAGAGAGCAGGTGGCATGAAGGATCTAGATTGATGAGCTTTTCAAAACTTTCATTATTCTTTTAGCTGGTTGTCTAGGAGATATTGGGGATTTAAAGGGATTTGATAAATAGCATCCCTCTTCTCCTTGCCCTAAGTTCTGAATCAGTTGGAAAAATAAGACTAAAGAATAAGGCAAATGGGTCCGGCCGGCATGTTTCAGTGGTTGAGCATTGACCTATGAACCAGGAGTTCACAGTTTAATTCCTGGTCAGGGCACATGCCCAAGTTGCAAGCTCAATGCCCAATGGGGGCCTGTAGGAGGCAGCCAATTTGAGTTTCTCTTTCATCAATGTTTCTATTTCTCCCTCTCCCTTCCTCTCTCTAAAATCAATAAAACTATATATATAAAAAGAATAAGGCAAATGGGAAATCAACTTATCATTGTTATTACTGATAAAGATAAGGCCTTGGAACTGCTCACTGAAGGGAGATTTTGAGTCTGGAAGGCATGAACACTTACGCAAGTTGCCGCCTCATGCTATTGTAGAGGAATTAAGAAATAGAGACTATCCTCACCAGACACACACACCACTTTAGGGCTTTTGATTCTTGTGTCTCAATTGATAAAAGTGGAACAATGGTGGTTAACAATTAAATAGTAAGGGGTGGCAAAAGAGGCTGGGATTATTTATTAAAATAATTCGTGCTCATAAAAACCAGAGGATGTGGAGGAATAGGCTTTGTCTGTTTAATAAGTGGCAGAAACCCTTGCAACTGGGTTACTTGGTTTATCTGATGACTGAGAAGACACAGGATTTGATAGCATCCAGATTAGGCTACAGTACACTAAACCTAAACAAGAAAATACCTGGTCTGGAGAAGGCTACTCAAAATGTGGCCTATTTGAACCAACAACATTGGTATCAGCTGGGAGCTTGTTAGAAGTTTAAAATCTCAGGCTCCACTTCTGCCCTACTGAATCAGAATCTTCATTTTAGCAATTTAGCAAAATCACCAGGTGATTTGTGTGTACATTCGAGTTTTCCAATCCTACAAATATTCCTAAGAGTTCTTAGCAAAATGTAAAGTGTCTCTGTCGCTACAATTTTACAAGTCTGTAAAACAGCAATTTATAGAGGGGGGCTATATCCAAAAAAGCTATAGACTGATGAAAAATATAAAAAGAAGCATAGCTCTCATATGTACAATGTGTGAAACAGGCTTTTGTTCCATTGCCATCTCTTAATTCAACCCATTGTATATAAAATACATTCTGGTTTTAGATTATTTTGAATTAGAATGTCTGTAACATACTTATCTAAAATGGGCACAATAGCCTTGTAGTCCTTCCCCTGTACACACACACAAGCACACAATACCCAAACAGCTTTTCCCATTTGTAAAGATAAAGACGGTCATCTATTTTATTAAAGGAAAAAATGGAAAGGACATCCAAACTTCAACTAATGAGGCAATTTTCGTTGAATATCAGTATAATTTTAAGAACAGTTGGATGAAGTATACATCAAAGAAACTTCCCAAAAGATAGATTTGAAATTTTGGGGGGAAAGAGATTTAATTAATGTATACAAATATTCTCATGCTGACTTGAACCCAGTAACACTGGGATGTCCATGAGCCCACTTCCTTTAAATAAATTTGTATCCATTTTTTAAATAGGTAATGTGTGCATAGTTCAAAATCCAAAGGCACAAAAGGATGTACAGTGAAAACTAAGGTTTTTTTTTTTCTTCTCATTCTTATCTCCCATCTTGTTGCTCTCTCTGGAGAAAACTATTGTGATCAATTTCTTGCTTATCCTTTTAGAAATACATGTGCATACACAAGTAAGTACTTATATGTATGCATCTCATTTTAAGTCTCAAATGATAATAAGATATATATATAGGTGTCCTAAAAAATGTATACACACTTTACAGCTGATAGCTCAGTTGTTGTTTCTTTCTTTTCAGATTTGAAATTAATTGAAATTAATAAATATCTGATAGGACCCATTGAAATGAATAATTATTCAAAGTATATATACATTTTTGGGGGGACACCATGTATATCCTGTTCTGCAACATATAGAGCTGCTGCATTCTTTTTAATAGCTGCATATTACTTCATTGTATGAAGGTGCTGTATTTAACCACTTTCCCATGTATGGACATTTCAGTTGCCAGTATCTTGCTACTATATGCAATGCCATGTGCACAGAATTCAAATGTATCTGTATATGCTAAATACTTAGAAAAGGATTCAAGATCACCATAAATGTCTGTTTGTATATATATTTTTTATGTTTGTATATTTGATATATATTTTCAAATTGCCTTCCATAGAGCTTGCACCAAATTTGCATATCTACTAAAACAATATAAAAATGCATGTTTTCCATATTTCAATCAACAGTGAGTGACAAACTTTTGGTCTTTGCCAAGTGTTGCCTTCCTTTGTACTTGGCTTATTAGGAATGAGGGTGAATATCTTTTTAATGTTTAAGAGCCATTTGAATTCCCTTTTTCGTGGATGAATTGTTTGTTTATACCTTCAGCCCATTTTTCTATTGGGTTGTTGGTCCTTTTCTTGTTGATCTGTAGGAGTTTTATGTATAAGGAAATTAGCCTTTGTGATATTAAATACAGTTTTTAATCATTTGTCTTTTGGTGTTTTGTTTATGCCATATAGAATTTTTTAAATGTTTACATAGTCAAATCTAAGACACTTTTTTATTTTATTTTTCCTGGATTTTATGTCATATTTTGGAAGACATTCTTTACGCCAAGATATTAACAATACTTTCCCATGTTTTCTTCCAATGCGCAGTATTTTTTAAAAATTTTAAGACTTTGATCGATTTTTATTTTTATATAAAATATGAGGTAGGAATGCAATCTCTTATTTTTTTTCAGATGGATACCTACCTTTGGTTCTTTTTCTGAACTTTCTTTTCTGTTTCACTGAATTATTTAACTATTTACTATTTTAATACTATTTAAATTAGCACACCATTTTAATTACTGCCATTCTATAATTTTAAAAATATCTGATAGGACTAGACTCCTTATTTCTCTATCTCAGAATTTTCTAGGCTATTTTTCTCAATTTGTACCCCCAGCCTCAGGTAACCATTAACTGGATTTCTATCATAGATTTACCTTTCCAAAATTTTAAACAATGAAGCTATAAATATATAGTCTTTTACATCTGGCTATTCACACTTAGCATTTTGTTTTTGAGGTTTATCCATGTTGTTGTATATAACAGTAGTTCATTCCTTTGTATTCCTGAATAGTGTTTCATTATATGGATAAACAACATTTTTTTTATTCATTTACCAATTAAGGCACATTTGAATTGCTTCCACTTTTTTGCTACCGTGATTAATGTTAATATGAACATTCATATACAAGTTTTTTGTGTATATACATTTTCTTTTCTCTTGGGCAACAAGGAGTTGAATTGCTGCACTTTATGGTAAGTATGTCTTTAAAAACTGCCAAACTGTTTTTCGAAATGGTTGTACCATTTTATATTTCCACCAACAATTTAGTTTCTCCACATCCGCATCAACACTATATATTATAGCTATTATGGTGGTATATATAGTGGATTTAATTTGAGCATCTTTTTATGTGCTAATTAGCTCTTCATATATGTTCTTTGTTGAACTGTTTATGCAAATCTTTTGTCCATATTTTGACTGGGTTGTTTTCATCTTGTTATAAAGTTACAAGAATTCTTTATATATTCTGGATGCAGGTTATTTATCAAATATATGATCTGCAAATATTTTCTCAGTATGTTTTTTTTTTTATTTTACTTAATGGAGTCTTTTGAAAAGCAAAAGTTTTAATGGTAAAATCTAATTTATCACTTTTTGCTTTTTATTGCTTGTGTTTTGATGATGTAGCTAATCTTTGCATAACCCAGTGGGTTGGTTCTCCACTGGAGGAGGCGGTTTTGCCCCCAAGGGACATTTGGGAATGTCTGGAGCTATATACTGTTGTCAGAACTAGCAGCAGGATTGCTACTAGAGTGTACTGGGTAGAGGCCAAGGATGCTGCTAAGCATTCCACAACGCAGAGGACAACCCCACAACAAAGAATAATCTGGCCCATAGAGTCAGTATTGCCAGATTAAGAAACATTGACACAACCCAAGGTTATGAAGATTTTCTTCTTTTTTTAACTTCAAAATATTTGATAATTTCAACTTTTAGGTATGTGATCTATTTTGAGTTCATTTTGTGTATGATGTGAAGTAGGGGTCTGATTCATTGTTTTGCCTGTGGATATGCAGTTTTCTCAAGACGATTTGTTGAAAAGATAAATGGATATCTGGACCTTTTGAATTATTTTTCCCTTCATAAAAATTAATTGACCATAAATGTTGAGATTCAAGCTTTTTTTTTTTAAATAGGTGTTTTTGTGGTACATCTTTTTCTGTAATTTTACTTTTAACTTACCTATATCATTTAACCATTCAAAGTGAGTTTTTTGTAGGTAGCATATAGTTGGGTCATACATATATATATGTATGTATGTATGTATATATTGATTTCAGAGAGGAAGGGAGAGGGAGAGATAGAAACATCAATGATGAAAGAGAATCATTGACTGGCTGCTTCCTGCATGCCCCACACTGGGGATCGAGCCCACAGCCCAGGCATGTGCCCAGATGAGAATCGAGCCGTGACCTCCTGGTTCATAGGTCAAGCTCAACCACTGAGCCACACTGCCGGGTGGGTCATATATATTTTTTATTCTGACAATTTATGTGTTTAGACCATTTACATTTTTCTAATCATTGATATGTTTGGAGTAAGGTCTACTATTTTAATATTAGTTCTATTTTTCCTTTCTATTTTCCTTCTTTTGAATTATTTAAACATTTTTTAGTATTCCATTTTAATTTCTTTTTACTATATCTCTTTGTGTAGTTTTTGTAGTGTTTTTTCCCCCTAGGAATTAGAATATACCTAACTTTTCAGTCTATGTAAGATAGTTACCACTTTAACTGAATGTAGACATCTTACCATTTAGGCCCCTTTACACTTTCCTCTATATTTAGTTATTTCATGTATTTACTTCATGTAGATTTAAAAAAATTTCATACAATGTTATATTTACTTTCAACCATAAAAGTATTTTATAAAACTGAAATTTTTACTATTTGTTGTTCTTCATTTATTCTCACTGTTCCCAGTTTCCTTCTAATATTACTATCCTTTTGTCTTAAGAACTAGAACATATTATCTGACAATGAATTCTCTCAGTTTTCTTTAATCTGAAAATTTTTTAAATTCTTTATAGTTGAAAGTATTACATATGTCTCCCTTTTCCCCCATTGACTTCTCCATGCCCGCTCCCTGAAATTTTCCTTATTCCTGAAGTATATTTGTACTGGATGTAGAATTCTGGTTTGAAAGTTCTTTTCATTTAGTGCTTTACTATGTCATATCCTTCTGGTGTCTATGGTTTCTGATAAATCTGTTGTCACTCTAATTGTTGTTCCCTTATAATATAGCATTTCTCTATGGCTGCTTTTGATTTTTTATTGTTTTGTTTTGTTTTAAGCAATCTGATTATGACAAGTCTTAAAGTGAATTTCTTTGAGTTTATCTTATTCAGGTTTACTGAGCTTCTTAAATTTGTTATGTCTTGTGGCAAGTTAGGGAAGTTTTCACCCATTATTTCTTCAAGTATTTTTCTATACCACACTTTTCCTCCTCTTCTAGGATTCTCATGACATAAATGTAAAACATTTTGTATTGTCCTACAGGCCCTGTAGTTCTGTTTATTTTCTTAATCTTTTTTGAAGTTTAATCAATCCTATGTTTTTCAGTGTGGCTAATTTCCATTGTTCTATCTTCAAGTTTACTGATTTTCCTCTATCTTTATTTTGCCCATCCAACAAGTTTTCATGTTGAATTTTTTGTTTTAGTTCTAAAATTTCCATTTGGTTATTCTTTATGCCAAGACTTTTTGTGTTTCCATTTGTGTCAACAGTATTTGTAAGTACTTTAATTCTCACATGGAAATTTTCCCTTCTGAAAGAGCTCCTGATATTGGCCTGCTTCCTTGCTCTTTGACTTTTCATCATAGAGTCAGGTGCATAATGTACAAAATAAAAATTAGGTTACATTAGTTTGTTGCTGCTATGATTCCAGATGAATGGCAATCTACTATGTTCATATTAGAACAGTTGCTTTGGATATTTTTTCTCATTTTATACTTGGAAAGAAAACTAAACATTGATTCAGAGACTTGGGTATGAATTTTGCCCTTGCTAATTTCTAGCACTGACAAGTCTCTTCACCTCTCTGGGAAACATCTTCATGAAGATGTTTTAAACAATCTGATTATGACAAGTGAAGGTTGAATGGATTTTTGAACTGCATTCCTTCTCTAACACTTGAAGGGTCTCTCGTCTGTGGGGCATGGGACAGCATCCACATTGTCCTTTGACATATTTCTCTCTTGCCCTTGTTGGTCTTGGGACAATGATGGGGACTGCTTAATGATATTACGTAAACTTAAAAACACTGGAATTCTTAGAAAGCAAGGATACCATTGACCAAACAGCCACTGGAAGCAGGAAGGTTTTAGTCTAGAAGGAAATTAGCTTTTCCATATAATGAACAGATGGATGTTAATAGCTTTTTAAATTGAAGGTGATATAACCAACTTTCTTCTGACAACAGTTCAGTAAACTTTACAATTAAGGAAGTCTCAACATCTACTTTGAATCCCTTCTGCTGACATTTCTCCAAGTCTACCTGACCTCTTTGTTCTAGCCTTGGCAGAACCTTTCTGGCCTTTTCTGGGATGTTCTGCCCTCCACTACTGTTTTCTTTCCTTTCCACAGCTACTTCAACTTTCAGCTGCCGCTGTGGACAAAGGACGCAGCGTAGGGGAGGTTCTGCAGTCAGTGCTGCGCTACGAGAAAGAGCGACAGCTGGATGAGGCGGTGGGAAACGTTACACGGCTGCAGCTGCTGGACTGGCTGATGGTGAACTTGTGATGGGAACCCACCCACTGCTTTCCCCTTTTCCAGAAGTGGGCCTAGCCTTGCCCCCGCCCTTCATTTTCACTTCCACAGCTCCCCTCTCTATATCCTCACAGAGCCCTAACATTATCTTCATCCCACTCACATCAAAGACATGTCATCTTATGCTAGTCACTGGATTTTGCAGATTTTCCTGTCCATGCGAGCAAGGACATAAAATAAAATAAAATTACATTAAAGGGCTCCTGTGTATGGTTTCCTTGGGATCCAATGTGCCACAACCTTTTGCAGCGGGGGTTCAGGATCTGAAGAAGGAGCCTCACACAAATGAAAATGCTAGACAAGAAATATGAATTTAGAAGGCTTTGGGGGGCCAGGGGTATCTCTTTCGTGAAGAGCACACCGAAACTTTGGCCAATCCACTTTTTATTCAGTTTTAGATACACATCTTGCCCTCAGTAAAGCACAGCAAACAAGTAGCAGACAGACCATCTCAAAGGTCAGTAAAGATCAGTAAAGATTTACTTTGAGGCTATCAGGTCAGGAAATTGCTTCAAGCCATCGCTATCTCAACATGGAACAATTGGTGCATAGCTTTAACCCTGCTAAAGCTCAAGGTTCATCATCAGCCTTCCATGTTCCTTGATGCACTCTCATGATAGTATTGACAATGGATGGCTTCCCGCACCAATGGGGCAATAAGGTAAAGAAATCTCAGGGATGAAAAAATAATCAGATGGATAGCATAAGAAAATGTATCCCCCATTCTGTCACAATTTGCAGCTCCCCTTCTTTAAAGTGTTCCCTAAATATAGGAAGTCAGAATTTATCAACTCATTTCAGTCTTCTATAACCATGCAAATTGGGAAATATTTTTAATGTCCAACCTAAATCATTCTAATTATAGTATCAAGGATTTGGCTTCAAGGACAAAACTGTCCACCTCAACTTTACCCATGGTTGAAGATAGATCCAGAAGACTCGAGATTTCTTGCCAGTTCTGTACCTTCCTGGTTATAAGACATGGGACAAGTTACCTCTCCCATGATACTGCTCTGACTTAACCCCTAGACTGCCAGGGAGCACCATCACGCTCCTCCCGTCTTTGGCCAAAAGTGCCGGGAGTGCTATCGCGCTCCTCCTGCAGGGTCACTATTAGATGCTAGTAGTTCACTCTTTATTGACAGATGGCACCTAAGTGCAGATTACTTATGATGCCGAATGTTTGTAGTTCTAAAATTGACCACTGGCATTTATCTGCCTAATTTTTTACAGGTACTACGATTTTATGAAGTTTACTCAGATTTTGTAGCCCTAAAGCTTTGAAATAGCATCCAGTTCTAAGTCTGCTTTTATTAGTGATGATGATATTACTAAATATGTCAATTCTTGCTGTGAAGATGACGATTTTATGGAAGATATTGGAGAAGGGTGTCCCTCTAGTTTAACATTATATGTTTCGCTCAAAAATTTTTTTCTACTCGTATTTTATAAAACAATCAGCAAACAATATATGTTAAAGATGAAAACAAATGTAGTAAAGGTTTTCTTAAGTTTTTGAATATGTAACTTCATTTACTTGCGATTCATAATTTTTTTCCTAAACTGCTGTAAAATCAGCAAAAATGCCTTGGCAATTTTAGCATAGTTCCTAGGATATTGGTTGGCACTCAAAGGGTTAATGTCCGTATCACCCCGTTTAAAAAGCATTTTGTTTTTATCCTGACCTATATAATTTTATATTATTGATCCTTCTAGAAACTTTCTCCTCCTTTGGTTTCTAATTTTCCTGTCTCTTTGGAACTCTACTTTTGTCAACCACTTGCATATTGATCTTTCCTAGGACTCTCTTGACCCTCTGCTATTTTCACCATGTATTATCTTTCCTGCCTGACTTTATGCAAACCCATAGCTTCAGTTCTCTGGTGTGTCTCTTCATAGAATATTACACAGTGATTAAAAGGAAAACTATGAAGCCAAGTATATTTTTCATGTCTATGGCATTACGATCTTGAGTTTCTTGTAAAATTTTATAGGTATTAAAATTACAACATATAGAGATTATGTACACATTAGCTAAGGACTAGAAAGGAAAAAAAGTAAATGAACTTAATTAGACTATGGGAGTGGCGGGTGGACGAACACATCCTGCTATTGTGGTCCTAGAGAAGCATCAGACTTGGTGCTATCACTTGCACCAGCATCTCAGTATGGACTTGTGACCCGTCTGGCCAATCAAGGATCCCAATATCTCAGACATAGTGATTGGTTTAAGACCAATCATTTCTAAAACTTCCCTGGCAGCAAGGAAGACTGCATATTTGATTGGATGATAATGATAATCTTAACTCTGGGCACAGCTTGTCTTCAGAATGAGGTTAACCATAAAAAGAAGCAAGGTTAAGATGTAGAGGGAGTCTGAGTCCTATGACCTTGTTTGAATTCCTAGATTCTGCTGTGCCTGAAACTACACATACCCTTCTGATTGCCCAATTATATAAACCAATAAATGTCCTTTGTTGCTTAAACTAGTTTGAATTCAGCTTCTCTCATTTTCAAACAAGAATCCTGTCATGGGCAAAAAAAAAAATTTTACAGTTCTGTTAGTGATGATATAACTGAGTGTTTAACATCCCCTCCACACACACAAACCCATACAAACACACCCCCATTGCTTTATCTGGTTGAGGGCATAAGGAGGGAATATAGATGCAAGGACATTCTCTCCCACACCCTCATATCAGGAATCATGCCACCTGGCCATGTGAATAGAGTTGTTTTTGTTTTGTTTTGTTTTGTTTTTTAAACAAACCTTTATGCATTAAAAACAACAATCTTATGTATTGTACAATATAAGTGTGGTCTCTAATACAAATCATTGGTGAAAAGGAACAGGACACGCCCTCAGCAGAGGTCATACAATAGGTGGTAAAATGCTTGTGTTCTTGGGGGAGGAGTTTTTGCTTTGTTGCTCTGTGGAGGTCTTGGACTCCTCTGGCCTGACAACTGCCTCTGGTTTACTGGAAGCTTCTGCTAGGTGAGGCAGCTGGACAACTTCAGCAGCATGCTGGAGAGAGCCCTGCTGATCACCTGAATTTTGAAACTGCTTGGTGGTGCCATCTTTTATTTTGTCTATGGTCTCTTTGATAATCACATCTGCTGAAGGAGAGAGAAGACAAAGGAGCAAGTGTTCAAATGTGAATTCTAACTGTCCATTAGCAGGAAAATTCTGGACAAAATGATATTAAATCAATTCATTTATAAAGCACATTCTATGTGGCAGGCCTTCTTCTAAGGACTTTATATTTACTGATTCATTTAATCCTTTCTCCACAACCATAGAAAAAAGGCATAACTCTTATTCTCATGAATGGAAAAACTGAGATACAGAGAGGTAAGTAAATTGCCCAAGGGCCCACACCTGGAAAATGAGAGGGCTTGAATTTAATTCCAGGCAGTCTACTTCCAATGACCATGTATATAACCAGTAGTTTATTTGTATATAAAAGATACTAATTCCATGATCTGATAAAAATTCAAAAGGTAATTATGGGGCTGCAGAAAAGGACACAGTGGGGGAAAAAAGTAGCAGAAAGAGAATTGGAGATAAGATGAAAAATGGAAAATCCTAACAACAAGGTAGCAAAAAAGGGCTACAACCAAGTTTCCTGAAAGGAACATCCCAAAAGTAAGAAGTGGCAGGCCAGTAGTGATGTAGCCAGAATAATTATCCAAGGTTGAGTTCAGAGAAGCTGACATGCAATCCTCCAGAGATGCCTACCTCCTAGACTATGGGAAAAAGATTTGTTACTTGAGGGGCAGTACCTTTTTTATCCAAGTGGTGATGCCCTTGAACCTTGTCTTTTCTTGCCTCAGAGGATAAAGGGAGATTGAGTTTCCTCAGGGTCTGGAGCCTGGGCCGTGTTTTGAGATTCCGTGAATCATGAATCCAAGCATGCTTGAGAGCCTGGTCAGGGGTCATGCGAAGAGAAGGTTCCCATCTACACACCAACAAAGCCCAGCATGGATTATTGCTTTATTTTTAATAATGAAACATTTTCAAAGACTTCAATAAAAAATCTAAATGAAGTACAATATAAATGGTTCATTTTAAAAAGCCCATTTAAGCTATGTAATAACTCAAACATACTAAAGAACAGAGATTATTACATATAATTTTAAAGTATTGGAAACAACTATTGGATAATCATTTTTGGTAAATGTGTATGACAAGTCAAGGAATGTAATAGAGTTCAAGTCTCCCAGAGTTCTATAAATTTCCTTATAAGAAATATAGGAAATCTTAACCAATGGGATTTTGGATTTGTAAACTAAGAAGATCAAAACAAAAAGATGCTTAATTTTAATTCCCAAACTACAGAACTTGGACCTACAAATATATCACAAAGAATATTATAGCATGGCCGGTGTTGTCAGTGGTTGAGCATCGATCCATGAATGAGAAGGTCACGATTTGATTCCTTGTCAGGGCACGGGCCCAGGTTGTGGGCTCTATCTCCAGTAGGGGGCATGCAGGAGGCAGCCGATCAATGACTCTCTCTCATCATTGATGTTTCTATCTCTCTCTGAAGAAAATAAAGCATATTTTTTAAAAAAGAATATTATAGAATGATAGAATATCCTGTATAATAAAGAAGTAATATGCAAATTGACCATCACATCCTCATAAAATGGCTGCCTACAACCAGGCTGGCAGGGGGGTTAGTGAGGAACAACCAAGTGACTGAACAAGCAGGCTACGTGGGGCAACCAGGCTGGCAGGGGGGCCATGAGGGACAACCAGGCTGGCAGGGGGGCAGTTGGGGACAACCAGGCTGGCAGGGAGATCAGTTAGGGCAACCAGGCTGGCAGAGGGGGGCAGTTGGGGTGACCAGGCTGGCAGGGGGGCAGTAAGGGGTGACCAGGCCAGCAGGGGAGACAGTTAGGAGTGACCAGGCCAGCAGGGAGGGAGCAGTTGGGGAGGCAGTGCAGGGCGGTCAGGCCAGCAGGGGCAGGAGGGCAGTTAGGGGTGACCAGGCAGGCAGGCAGGAGCCAGTGGTCCAGGATTGTGAAAGGGATGTCCCAGATTGGAGAGGGTGCAGGCTGAGCTGAGGGGACCACCCCCCATGCACGAATTTCATACACCAGGCCTCCAGGTAAGATTATAAGGGACTTGGATATAATCCAGCCAAAATTCTAATGCAGTAACAAAATGCATTTGACAGAACCCCTAGTGTGGAATCATCCTGTTGTCCTTGAGTACTTTTAGTGGCAAGGCACTAACTCACAGAACCACATTTTTTTAAAATGCCAATTCTTTAGTTTTTCATTTTTATTAAGCCAAAATTCACTTCCTCAGAATTTTAAGCCTAGTAACTTTGACCCAGGTCATATATTATGATATATTATGCTACCCATCAGAATTATATGGATTGAGACAACTAATCCATCTTTTATAATTCTGCAAGTATCTGAAAAACATTTACACTACTAACTGTTGATCATATGATGTGGTTGCCACCTTCCTAGATAGGCAATTTCAGTTGTTGTCTAACTGCAGGTCATTATATCCTAGACCAGTGATGGTGAACCTATGACACGCATGTCAGAGGTGACACATGAACTCATTTTTTTGGTTGATTTTTCTTTGTTAAATGGCATTTAAATATATAAAATAAATATAAAAAATATAAGCCTTTGTTTTACTATGGTTGCAAATATCAAAAAATTTCTATATGTGACACGGCACCAGAGTTAAGTTAGGGTTTTTCAAAATGCTGACACGCCGAGCTCAAAAGATTCGCCATCGCCAAAACCGGTTTGGCTCGGTGGATAGAGCGTCGGCCTGCAGACTGAAAGGTCCCAGGTTCGATTCCGGTCAAGGGCATGTACCTGGGTTGCGGGCACATCCCCAGTGGGAGATGTGCAGAAAGCAGCTGATCGATGTTTCTCTCTCATCGATCTTTCTAACTCTCTATCTCTCTCCCTTCCTCTCTGTAAAAAATCAATAAAATATATTTAAAAAAAAAAAAAGATTCGCCATCACTGTCCTAGACTCATCAAGGCCATACACAACTGAAATTCCCAGTTTTTGGCAAATAAACTGCTATTAAGCTACAGCTGCCCTCTTCTTCTAGACTTCTAGAACTAGAGTTAGTCTATAAAACCTAGACCAGCACTTTATATTCACCACTGTTAAATTTGTTAAAAACTTCTAGTCTCTCATTCCAAGATTTGCTGATTAGCAAAATATGGAGTGATGAAGTAGTAGGCTCCAGTAATTTGACTACTTCTTGCTAGTTGTGAGCAACCAGCCCCATTTGCACTAAAAAATAATGTCTTAAAACCAAGATGGCGGCATAGGTAAACACCGGAAATTGCTGCCTCACACAACCACTTCAAAAATACAACTAAAAGACAAAACGGACATCATCCAGAATCACAGGAAGGCTGGCTGAGTGGAAATTCTACAACTAGAAGGAAAGAGAAAAGCACACTGAGACTCAGAGGAGGTGCGGAAGTAAAGTGCAGAGGTACGGAGGCACATGCTGAAAGGGCTGGCAACTGAGGACATGGTTGTCTTTTTCAATCGGGAGGGAGTCTCAAGCTCCCAACTGCTCTGAACTACAGTACCGGGTGAGTCTCTGGGGACCCTGACTCATATGGGGAGAAACTGAACTGTCTGGCATTGGTCAGAACTCAAGGGCAGCTTTCTCTCAGAGGTGCTTGCAGCAATTACCGCAGGACACTGAGACGTGGGGCCTCTTAGGGTAGGACTGAGGAGCAGCCATAGCAGCTTGCTCCGCCCTGTTGATCCCCTGAGACCCAGCCCCACCCAAGCTGTGACCAGAGGCTTTTTCATATGAAAGGCCTAGCCATTTGCAATCTGAAAATTACCTAACAAACTGCAGCTGGGTCAGAGAGACCCAGAAATTCCAAAAGAAGGCCCAAAGCCCCACAGCGGCTTGAATTGCTTCACAGCTGGGCCTCATCTGGGCACCTCCAAACCCTAAACAAAGAAGAGGAATCTAATGATCTCTCCATAGCTCCTGCTGGGTAGCCTCAGGCAGAGGCTAAATTAGCACCTCCTTAGAAATCCAAGAGCCAGTGTACTCAGTGGTCACAGTGGGACCATCCAGATTACAACTCCTCAGATCCATAAGGGACACACTCAGGGGGCAGACTCAGTGAGCACCAAAGCCCCACTGAAGCAAGTCTTGCCCCAGAAGGGTGTCTCCAGCTCAGAAGTTCTCCCACTGCAGACACAGCTGATTCTCACAGCCAATTGGCCTGGAGGTCAATCCCTCCCAGTGATACCTACAACAATCAAGACTTAACTACAACAAGACTGTGCACAAAGCCCACAAGGGGGTGCACCAAGAGTGTCCACCTCAGGTAATTGGGGAGGCTGAGCTACTGGGCCCTATAGGACACCTAGCACAGAAAGCCACTCTATCAACACAGGGAAGCACAAAAAATGCAGAGACAAAGAAACAAGTCACAAATGACAGAAATGGAGGAAAACAAACTACTGGATATAGAGTTCAAAACCATACTTATAAAGTTTTTCAAGAATTTTCTAGAAACCGCCAATAAATGTAGTGAGATCCTCAAGAAATCTAGTGAGACTCTTGAGGATATGAAGAAGGACCACTGACTGAAATAAAGGATATTATGCAGAGTTCCAACAGCAGACTAGATGATCCCAAGAATCAAGTCAAAGATTTGAAATACAAAGAAGCAAAAAACACCCAACCAGAAAAACAAAAAGAAAAAAGAATCCAAAAATATGAAGATAGTGTAAGGAGCCTCTGGGACAACTTCAAGCATAACAACATCCGAATTATGGGGATGCCAGAAGAAGAGAGAGAGCAAGATATTGAAAACCTATTTGAAGAAATGATGACAGAAAACTTCCCCTACCTGGTGAAAGAAATAGACTTACAAGTCCAGGAAGCGCAGAGAACCCCAAACAAAAGGAATCCAAAGAGGACCACACCAAGACACATCATCATTAAAATGCCAAGAGCAAAAGACAAAGAGAGAATCTTAAAAGCAGCAAGAGAAAAAAAAGTCAGTTACCTACAAGGGAGTACCCATACGATTGTCAGCTGATTTCTCAACAGAAACTATGCAGGCCAGAAGGGAGTGGCAAGAAATATTCAAAGTGATGAATGCCAAGAACCTACAACCAAGATTACTTTACCCAGCAAAGCTATCATTCAGAATTGAAGGTCAGATAAAGAACTTCACAGATAAGGAAAAGCTAAAGGAGTTCATCACCACCAAACCAGTATTATATGAAATGCTGAAAGGTATCCTTTAAGAAGAGGAAGAAGAAGAAAAAGGTAAAGATACAAATTATGAACAACAAATACACATCTATCAACAAGTGAATCTAAAAATCAAGTGAATAAATAATCTGATGAACAGAATAAACTGGTGAATATAATAGAATCAGGGGCATAGAATTGGGGGAGGGGGAGAGGTGTGGGGGGTGCGGGAAGAGACTGGAAAAAAATCATGCACCTATGGATGAGGACTGTGGGGGGGGGGGGCAGAGGGTAGGGTGGGAACCGGGTGGAGGGGAGCTATGGGGGGAAAAAAGAGGAACAACTGTAATAATCTGAACAATAAAGATTTAATTAAAAAAATAATGTCTCTCTTGGTTCTAAGCTGTGTTCTGCATGGTTGGGGTTTCTGGATCAGTCACCTCTGTGTCAGTAATGAGTTTCTGTCATTTGTTAATGCACATTCATTCTACAGCTTTAGCAAGAGGTTTGAGTAGGGTGGGGTAATGGGGATACAGGATCCCTTTTTATCTCCATTTCCAAGAGGAGCAGTATGATTCTCCAGAAGGGAAAACTTTCAGCAGTACCTGATGTTTATCCTCTGAGCTAATACCTAAATTCCAAAGTGCACAAATGCCAGAAGAGCGTTTGCTAAAACTACTCCATGCCTCCCACCCTGGAAGAATGACAGAACATGAAGATGTGGTGGTCTTTACTGAACAATAATAGGACTGCTTATCACTAGAAGGGACATTGGGAATACCTCTTTATATACAAAAAAGAAACAGGCCCAAAGAGAGACAGTGACTTGCCAAATATCACACCACTCATCTAGTTGCCATTCGGTACAGACCAACTGGCAAAACCTTTTTTAAAAAATGACAGTAGTAGAATGGCTATCATCAACAAAACAAATGACAAGTGCTGGCA
Source organism: Myotis yumanensis (assembly GCF_028538775.1). Taxonomy (NCBI): domain Eukaryota; kingdom Metazoa; phylum Chordata; class Mammalia; order Chiroptera; family Vespertilionidae; genus Myotis; species Myotis yumanensis. The sequence continues at coordinate 123,813,793 of NW_027223754.1, read as the reverse complement.
AGGATGTGGAGAAAAAGGAACTCTGCACTGCTGGTGGGAATGCAGACTGGTGCAGCCACTATGGAAGACAGTATGGAGTTTCCTCAAAAGGTTAAAAATGGAACTCCCATTTGACCCAGTAGTCCCACTTCTAAGACTATATCCCAAGAAACCAGAAACACCAATCAGAAAGGATATATGCACCGCTATGTTCATAGCAGCACAATTCACCATAGCTAAGATTTGGAAACAGCCTAAGTGCCCATCAGTAGATGAGTGGATTAGAAAACTATGGTGCAGCTACACAATGGAATACTACGCCACTATGAAAAAGGAACTTTTACCATTTGCAACAGCATGGATGGAACTGGAGAGCATTATGCTAAGCAAAATAAGCCAGTCAGAGTAAGATAAATATCACATGATCTCACTCATATGTGGGATATAATGATCAACATAATTTGATGAACAAGAATAGATCCAGAAACAAATGGTAGAGGATTGGGGGGGGGGGGGGGGTTAGAGAGCAACCAAAGGACTTGTACGGATGCATATTAGCATAACCAATGGACACAGACACTGGGATGGTAGGTGCTTGCCCGGGGTGGGAATGGCCTGGTGGGGGGTGGGGGGGTGGTCAGTTGGGGAAAAAGGAGACATATGTAAAACTTTAGACAATAAAAAAAAAGACAGTAGTGCCCATATGATGTGGCTCAGTGATTGAGCATTTGACCCACGCACCAAAAGTCACCAGTTTGATTTGCGGTCAGGGCACATGCCCTGGCAAGGGGTGTGCAGGAGGCAGCTGAGCGATGTTAATGTTTCTCTCTTAGATGTTTCTCTCTCTCTTCTTTCCTCTCTAAAAATCAATGAAAACATATTTTAAAAAATGATAGTAGCCTACATTTTCCAAACACCTTCTAACTAGGCACTGTACTAGGTGGGTGCTTCGTGTGCTCTTCTTTTCTTACATTGATTTGACTTAAGTATGAAACTTGATTTCTAAGACTTAAAATACCCATGTAGATTCAAAAAGCTGCACATAATAAATAGTTTATAACTCACCCTTTCCCTTCCCTAAAGAATTTAGGCTCTAAACCCCAGGGGAATGGGGAGAGGCCTTGAACCCGTACACTGGGAATATGTGCAGAAGACATTTAGGACTTGCCTACCACCTCACTGCCAGGCAGCTGGAGGCCAAGGAGAAGGCAAGCTCTACACACATTCTAATCCAGGGAAAGTCACTTAATCTCTTTGAGCCTCAGCTGTCATATCTCAAAACAGAGCAAATCATTTGCCCAGACAATCACACAGGAGGTGGGGAGAGCAGACTGATGAGGCAACAGATGGGGAAGCGTTTTGTAGACTCTAAAGGTCTTTGGTCAGCACTTATTGTTTTTACAACTCTCTCCCAGCCCCAGACTTCCACCAGCAAACATGTGGGAAAGTACAGTATTTAAAAGGAGAGTCAGAGACAAAGACACCCTTGACAAACTCACACTAAACACCTTCTGAGAAAGTCCAGGAAGCTGGCGTCGTAGGTTTTCAGCACCATCGTGAGATCCTTGGAATCCGGGTATCTTTTTCTCCCGCTATTGTTAATTATATTTTTAGGAAAACCTGTGGAATCTTTAGAGATACAACAGTTGGTGTTTAGTTCCAGTTGTAAATATTCATTGGTCACATCACAGTTGTTCACTCATCCAAGCTGTCTTGGGTGGTCTTTGCAGCTCTCTCACTCCCGGTACTTCACCGCCCCCTCCATACAAACACACCTGCAGTCTCACTCAATTGAAATAACCACGTGTGAAGTATCTAATGGATTTAACTACCTTTTAGATCAATTTTCCCTGCTATTTACTATGTTCTGAGTCTCCTTCCCACCACCTCCTCCTTGAATCAATCAATGGTTTTAGGTAAAATAATAATGATAAGGATTAATAACAATAATAATAAATCTGAGATGATGAAAACGTTCAGCTCTGAACAAAAAGGATATTGTTCATTCTCAGATTACTGATGCCTTAGCTTCTTCCCCACTAACTCAATAAAGTGAGAATTTGGGACATCATGGGGCATAATAAGAAAGTCATTTTAGGAGAATGAGTTGCTTTCAGAGCCCATTTACAAACCACACAGACAAATTAGTCTCATTACTTCTTTGTAGTCACATCAAAAATTTTTGTCCATAATTGGAAATCAAACTTAATTGCTTCTTAGGGAACAGCTTGAAGTGACTTTCTTCAGTCATTTTCACCAATTATAGCCCTCATCACATGTATGGTTTGTCGTGCCTGGAAAGAAGCCCTGACGACAGCTCCAAAGGTTCCCAAGGTGCTGTGAGCAATGCTATGCAGGTGAGACCACTCATTTGGACACCTGGATTCTGGTGTGTATGTTCAGAAAAGTTGACCACTTATGCTCACACCTTATAAATCTGCATGTGAATGGGTGGGTATGTATATACACACATGTACACACAATTTACAGATTAAACTGAATTCTCACAAAAACTCAGTGGGGTTCATGTAACAGACCTTCTGGAAGGTGCATAATGAAGAGCTTTCATTACTTTTGTAATCAGTGCAATTTGTGGAGCCTCCAAAAGAACATCTGCTCTTAATTCCTGGCAGGACCAAGAATGTGCATATGTGTATGTGTGTACATACACAGACGTGTATTTATATATGTATTTATTTGTATAAGGATGCAATGCATGGCATAGGGCAGTGGTCGGCAAACTGCGGCCCCTTGAGTGTGGCTCTTCCACAAAATACCACGTGCAGGTGCGTACTTACAGTGCGATTGAAACTTCGTGGCGCCACACAAGGGGCCAAAGAGGTGCATGTGGCTTGCGAGCCACAGTTTGCTGACCACTGGCATAGGGTATAGGTGCTGTGAATTCACACAAATCTCTATTTCCCTTTTGAACTGTGGCACCAGTGGCCCCACCCCCTCCTTATCCTTTATGTTGCTCTTTTTACAAATAACCAAAGAAGAATCAGGCTCGAAGGTTTATAAATGACATAGTTCCTAAAGTCGTCATTACGTAATTGATTTACTTGTACAGGTTTTTCTCACCCCACCTATTCTCTCCATCTCCTTCTTGCTGCCTGGAACTCCTAAGTATCTTACCTTTGAGGCAACATCACTTCGCTACTAATTAGTGGTATTTACAACTCAACCTGAGGAAGGGAGCCAAGAACTGAAGTGGACATAGTGTTTCCCAAGCTCACTGTACCATGAGAATCACAAAGAGCTATTGTTAAGAACATAGACCCTTGAGGATCATGAGAATTAACATACTGTCAAGTACCCAAGTGATTCTTATAAACAGATAAAGTTTGAGAAACACTGAAGAGGATGCAGCTCCCAATAATATTCTTTCTTATGCAAGAAGTGAGTATATGTGGATGTTGCTACCAAAACCACATCATCATTGTAAAGCCTAGTGCTGATGGTAAAAATCGGATACCCTATAAAATGGGCATGCATATGTCTTTGGTACTCTCTCAAAGATGCTCTATTTCCCTTCCTTTCAGTCCCCACTCATACTTTCTCCTGAGTTTAGTGTTATAGTTAAGAGGGAGGCAATTGATCAATCTTTTCTTTCTTCTTCTTCTTCTTCTTCTTCTTCTTCTTCTTCTTCTTCTTCTTCTTCTTCTCCTTCTCCTTCTCTTTCTTCTTCTTCTTCCTCTTCCTCTTCCCCTTCCCCTTCCCCTTCCCCTTCCCCTTCCCCTTCCCCTTCCCCTTCCCCTTCCCCTTCTCCTCCTCCTCCTCCTCCTCCTCCTCCTCCTCCTCCTCCTCCTTCTTCTTCTTCTTCTTCTTCTTCTTCTTCTTCTTCTTCTTCTTCTTCTTTCTCTCTCTCTCTCTCTCTCTCTCTCTCTCTCTCTCTCTCTCTCTCTTCAATAAAAACATATCCTGGGGTGGGAGTTTAAAAATAAGATATGGCTCTTCCCACAATGTCTTTGTCTAGAAGGAGGAAACACCAATATTTCTACTATTCTTTCCCTAAATCCTTTGAAATCCAAAAGACCAGTTTGGGATCAAAAGACCAGTTCCATTGCTCCATGTTTAAGCAGCCAGTCAGCCAGATCCTCTGTCTGCCATCAGACTGCTCTGGAAGAGTTAGTTAATGTGCAAGCAGCATACTAAGGCTACCAAGACACTGACCCCACTCAGAGGCAAGGTCTTCAAAGCTCCAGCCATGACTTCAGGGTGATGTTTAAAAGATTTAACCATTGGAATGGCAGGGGACTGTACAATCACAATGGATGACAGACATCCTTGGCACTGAAGTAGATCATAGAGGACCTCCTCTTGCCAGGCCTTAAACTTTTAGTTTCTAAGTCATGGGGAATCCAAGGAGTCCTAGGAGATGGGTCAGGCAGGGGCTTGAGGCTGTGGCATTTTACTAAAAGGGTACAGAAATAGTCTACATGTTAACCACCACATGGCTGAACCAGTGCATACCCACTGACCACCAACATGACTGAAGTGCTAACCAAGAGGATCCTCCATGAGGGTGTGTTTGACTCTCCTATTGACAGGGCAAGTTGTGGAGAGAAATTATGCGATTGCCTTTCATTTTGAAACCACTCTCAGGTGAAAAATAAGAGGTGGGAGGGTTAGGAATGACTGGGATTCCATAGCAGTATGAGCCTGTGAACTAACCCATTGACTATGGCTGGTCAGAAATGTCGTTCCAGATGTCATTGGAGTCCCTACCTGTGGAGTCCCCCGTTCCTCGTGTCTGGCTTCACTTCACTGGGATGACCTTTGGGCTACGATTGCTTTTTTTTCTAGATGGGAATCCCTTAGCTTCTTGTAGCTCTTCAAGGGGATTTTAGATATAAGACTAATTTTGTCTTTTTGGTTAATAGTGCCCTGGAAGCCCTGCCTTAGTTGGACCTTGTTGATCCGCCTGTCCATCTTGCACAGCACCACTTGAATAAAAAGGCAGAGGATCATAGATTCCAAAGTGTGGGAACTGTGATGAAGGCATCATGGGACTGTGGATGAGACTTAACCCCAGTAATTAGCCAGATGTCCTGCACATAACTGGCAAGCCACAACACACCTCCAGCAAAACTGTTCTGAGAGCCCTTGTTTACCCACCTAATTCCAAAGTTGTAATGAACTGAGATAGTAAGGTTCTGGAGAAATAAGAGAATTTCAGTAGAAAAAGAATAATGCTCCATTAATGATAGAATATAGCAATGAAACTTTCACTATTCTTGAAAAGAACCTTCTGCTCTTTGATTTCCCTGCACACTGCATGGTGTGAGGGGGCTAACTGCTTGGAGAGGCTAGGAGAACTTACAGGAGAGGGTATAGTCATAATATTTAAGGTTCCAAGATCTGCGGATATATCTTCTGAGCAGAAACCTGATTGTTTTCATGTTCCTACATATTTTCACTGCCAAGACTTCATGCCCATCCTGTCTCCACCAATCCATCTGGTACCACTTCTCAGCATCGTTTTACTTTTCTGAAAGAGATCCCTAATCATAGCATGTCTTTTGGGATGGGGCCAGGGGAAGAGCACTCAATGGGGTTTGGGGTGTGGGAGATGTCTTTAAGGCCTGTGCTACCTCATAGGCCACAATGGGATAAAGAGAGTTAGACCTGGGGACTTACCAAAGAATGTCTGTCTCCTGGAGGCCGTCTGAATGAAGTGAGATGGTGGCAGGCCCAGCACCTTCAACAATTAAAACGCAGTTGCTTCACTCTTGTAAGTCACACACTCAAAGACTGTTAGAGCTGAGGGGGCCTTTGGTCAAACTCTGCCTTCTACAGATACAGACCCAGGACATTGTGCTATAAGCCAGTGGCAGAGCAGGCCAAGAGCTTGGGTCTTTGCTCCTAACCCAGGGCTGTCTCAGCACGCTGAGCGTTAATACCGGTCAGGTCACTCTAAACAGGCATCGGCACCAACTAGAGGTAGGCACTCTTGATGGTAGCCAGATGTCATTATCACATTGAACAACCCAGTCAGTATCCATGCTGAAAGCCCTGAGCTAAGGAATATCACATCCTGGCTCAGAGCACTGGGGAGGGAGGAAAGGAAGAGGAGATGGGAAAAAACAGGTGGCCATCAAACACTATATCACAAAATACCTACTTGAAAAAAAAGTGTAGCACTTACTTGTTTACCTGTCCTCACTGCAATCTATAGTTTGCACTGAGATAGAGAAATTACAGGTGTCACCCTAAGCCCAGGGTCATCTGCACTTGCAGCTGGGTTCCCAGCCATATCCATGCAGACCCTGCCCCCCTGCTCCTCAGCCCCACTGACACTGAGGTCAGGAGGAAGCGGACTCTGGGGCAGTAGGAACTCAGCTCAGATCCCATATTCCTCATTCTCCTTGGTACTGGAAGCAGAAAGAGTTCAGGGGGGCTTTATTAAATCATCCATCATCAACCTTAAAAGCCACCTATACGTATACTTACATTTTTTTAGAAATCCAGAGCAGGAAAGTACGTTGCCAAAGAGGAAGATCCAGAATGAAACTCCAGGTTTACTGATTCTCATGCCAGTTTACAGCTATTTTAACACTTTATTATTTTCAACCATGAAATTAAACTATCCTATAAAATAAAGAGCTAATATGCTAATTAGACCAGATGGCAGAATGACCTTTCGGAAAAACCAGTGTGCAGGGGGTGGGGCCCCAAGGACCAAGGCAGCCGGGACCGCAAAGGCCAACCCTTGCACGAATTTCATGCATCAGGCCTCTAGTATTTAAATAATTCTCAAGGGTATGTGTGTGTCTCTGAGTTGTAACTTTGAGACACTTTAGAAAAGAGATTTGTATAGATAGGTAAAAAGAAATAGCTAGATAGGCAGATAGATAGATAATGAGCCTTTTTTGTTCACAATCAAAATATCTTTGTTCATTAGAAATTTTCTATTTCTTAAGGTTATTTTACTCCTGTTTTATCTAATTTAATTTCATAACAAAAGGCGTTTAAGTAAAAGAATAATAGGCATAATAAATGATCATCTGATGTATCTTTTTATTGGGAGATATACTTCCCAGAAAGCTAAGAAAATAAATGACTAATGACTGAATGACACAGAGATTTTTTTTAAACAACACATAGATTTTGATGGGTGTCATGTCACTCTGGTTTTAGAGTCTTTTGAATATATTTGAAAGACTGGTATAACAGTTTTATTTTTAAATGTCACTTCACAATATGTGAAAATTACAACTTTTGTAATTATTAATGGTAAAAAAATATTAGATGTCAACTTAAAAATGTAAAAGGGGATACATTATTTCAAAAATACTTTTAGGGAACATCTACTCCAAAACAGAAGAGTATGCAGGCCACTGCCCTAGAGTGAGCCTGATACAACCCAAACTTTGAGAGTGGAAGCAAGCTGTCCTGCCGCCGCCCAGTGCAGCGTGACCAGTCCACCCCCTCACCTCCATGATGCAGGCCAGCTGCTCCACTTCATTCTCCCCAGCGAACAGTGGGTAGCCCGTGTACAGTTCAGCCATGATGCATCCCAGGCTCCACATGTCAATGGCCATGTCGTAGGGATGGCCCAGAATCACCTCTGGCGATCGGTAGAACCGGCTTTGGATGTACGAGTACACTATGAGCAAAAGAAAGAGAAACCTCCCCTAGGAAAACCTTCTCCTCCCCAGAGCATCCTTCTCCAGGATAACCTCTCAGGTATGGGTGAATGATAACTACTACTCCCTACACCAAGCATGTCAAACTCATGGCCTGAGGGCCACAACACATATTTTTTCAGCCCAGCCAGTATAATGGTATATAAGAAACGTAATAAAAATTTCGTAACTTAATTTTTACAATATCCTGTTATACATAATCTCTCTATATAAAACCCTAATATGCAAATAGACCAAATGGCAGAACAACCGAACAACCGGTCGCTATGACAAGTGTTGACCACCAGGGGGTGTGCGCGGAACATGGTGGGCATCGGCAGCAGGTGGCAGAGCATAGAACATAGCAGGCGTCAGTCGTGGTGGGATGAGTGGAGGCACCAGACCAAGGCGGGGTGCTGGTTGCTGTCATCAGGGTGAGCCTCTGGTGGTTACTGAAAATTCTTAGCTCCTGCATGTCACAGTCCCACTTGGCACTCACACCTGCTGCCGGCACAGGCCTCGCTTGCACCCACTGCCGGCGCCCAGCTCCGGCCCTAATTGCTCAGCGCCATCAGCAGGTGTGAGCGGTGGCTGCAGGTCCCGATTGCCCCTCAGGGCTTCTCCACCTCCCCCTGCTCAGGGCAATCAGGGCAGCAGCCACCACTCACACCCACTGATGGCACTGGCCCCTCTAGCATCCGCTGCTGGCGCCGGCCCCAATAGCTCTGTGCTGTCAGCGGTGCGAGCAGGGCCGGTGTTGTAAGCACGTGGGAGTAGAGGTGGCAGGAGTGGACTGCCGGCAGACAGGGGACTGGGGGCCTTGGCTGGAGGGGCAGGCCAGAGGTGCGGAGGATGGGCTGAGACCCATCCCTGTGCCCACCACAGCCTCGCGGCCAACAGTTCCTTTCAAGGTGCATGACTTCGTGCACTGGGCCCCTAGTTATTAATAACAAACTACAACATTTGCTAATGACTGATTGCTATAATTGTGTTGCATTCATTTCACTTATGTGCCTTATGCGCAGGTGCACCATTTCTCTCCACTAATACTAGCAGCGAATATTTTAGCAGCTGATTGCCACATTATTAGTCTTGAACTGACTTGTTTGGTGTGCGCAAAAGGAAATTATTTCGCTTTTGGAGAACAAGAAAAATAGGTTTATTTGCATTACACTTATTAATTTGTGCCATTATTCAGTGTCTGGTAAGTTAATGTTCAAGAAAAAATATTAATTTTTATTAAAATGTTCTATTATTTTATGTTAATGATTACTCATTTATTTCAGCCCTTTGTATTCAGCATGTCTCTATTGAAATAAACCTACATTTTGCCCTAATCGGTTTGGCTCAGTGGATAGAGCCTCAGCCTGCCGACTGAAGGGTTGCAGGTTCGATTCTGGTCAAGGGCATGTACCTTGGTTGTGGGCACATCCCCAGTAAGAGGTGTGCAGGAGGCAGCTGATCAATGTTTCTCTCTCATCGATGTTTCTAACTCTCTATCCCTCTCCCTTCCTCTCTGTAAAAAAACAATAAAGTATATTTAAATTAAAAAAAGAAATAAACCTACATTTCTATAAAAATGGAAGCTTTTGTTTTTTTGTGGCCCACATAAACTTAAACCTTGTTTATTTGGCCCATGTTAGCCTTTGAGTTTGACATGCTTGCTCTATGGGCTTTGCAGAAAACTGGAAGTACAACTGAGCGGCACTCAGGAGTCACATCTTGTATCTAATCTCATCAAATCTTACAGTGCAGCCTTGTTGTAGAGGTTATTATCCTCACTTTATCGATAAAGAACTCTATTTCCCCATGGTTCTAGGAAATCAATTTTAGTCAGCTAAGCTTTAAAAAAAGGAAACACGCCCTAACCGGTTTGGCTCAGTGGATAGAGTGTCGACCTGAAGGGTCCCAGGTTCGATTCTGGTCAAGGGCATGTACCTACTGGGGGCGTGCAGGAGGCAGCTGATCGATGTTTCTAACTCTCTATCCTTTTACCTTCCTCTCTGTGAAAAATCAATAAAATATATTTTAAATAAATAAAAATAAAAAAAGGAAACGTAAGACTAATATCAAGCTGACTTTCCAAACTGTCATATTAGTTTGGGGTAGACATCTTCTGAAAGTATTGTGATTTGGCAAAGGAGGAGGCATATGAGAACTGAAAAAGAAGCACACAAAAGGCACAATTTAAAAATGTATATTCAATATATTATGCACATACGTTGTTTAATGTAAAATGTGGACGGGAAAGCTCAGTGGAATCTCAGGAGAAGAGGCTGTATGGAAGATGATATTATAGGAAGACTGAGGTTGGAGAAATGGGACATTCTCATTGTTTCTAAGTGCTATTATTGGTGATTCTCTGCATGGGTCAGGGCGGGGATTCTGTAATCCCTTCTTTGTTGTTTGTCTTGGTTATAGTAAGGATATGATAATTTTGTGACTAAAGACAAAATAAAGATTTAATAAAAATCACTTTCATATCCTGCCTGCTTCCAAAATGGATTTGAAGCACTTTTCAACTAAAGAACATACATACAGGGTAGTGTTAAAAACTGGGTTTAACAGATACTTGCATAATGCTTACTATGTGCCAGCCACTATTCCAAGTGTATTATACAGATGAACTCTTTCAATCGTTACAACAACCCTATGAAGGAGGTACTATTATTGCCCCCATTTTAAAATGAGAAAAATTAGGCATACAGAGATTAAATAAATGGTCAAGGTCTTTCATCTATAAGTGGTAGAACTGGGGTTTGAATCCAGGCAGTTCAAGTCTAGTGTCTCTACTCTATACTGTCACACAGTTAAACAAAAGATAAAGGGAAATGTATAAAGAGGGATATGACTATCAGAAACCAAGGATAAAATAATTACAAGTTTGCTTCTGAGCATTCTGCCAGCCACAATAGAATGGTAACTGAGAGGTTACACTGCTTTTCCAGCCGAGGAGAGTAAGCACACGGGTTCTTTGTGAGAGGCATACTGTTTTCTAGCTGGAATTTCTTATGGGATCCATAAAAGGTAAAGGACACATGTCTTCAAAGTGGTGTTGCAGAATATTTGAAAACATCCATCTAATAGTTATTTTTTCAATCTCAGGAGGCTTCTTCTGCCACCCCTGCCACCATGAAGGCTGCCTCTTCTGTATGCTCTTAGCACAGCCTGTGTGTATCTCTGATCACTGCACCTATCATGTTATTTTTCTGTGTCTTCCATTGGACTGTAAGCAACCTGAGCACAGGTTTTTTTTGTTCCTGGTATCCAGGACAGTGACTGACACATTGTAGATACTCGATAAATCTTTGTAGAATGGTACTTGTTGTCAACAGCAAACTTGATAAAAGCCCAAAGTAGAGACTAGCAAATCAAGTTCAGCAGTTTGTGCCAAAGTTCTCAGGGCTGTTTGCTGGATTCTAGCTTGAAAGAAGTATAAAGCCTAGGGAGCCTAGGGCAGTGAATCCCAAGCTTCAGAATGGCTATGTGCAGCCTCTTGGGTAGTCCCCCAGAAAACCAGATTTGGCACATTGGGAGTGAGGCCCTGGAAGCTATAATTTTTCAGAGGCCACAAGTGATTTTGATGCCCATCTAGTTAGTTTGAGGACCCAGTGCTCTTGGGTAATTCCTAATCCACAGAATATGAGATCTGGTGGCTTTTTTTTTTTTTTTATGTCTGTAGCCAAACTTATCCCTGAGGCCCAACAGAGGGGATCAGGGCCCATGCACCACAGTGTTTTTGTGGCAGGCTTCTGGGCGAGATCTGGTGGCTTTAAATCCAACCTTCTCATTTTATAGAGGTGGAAATTTAGTCTCAGAGAAGTGAAGAACCTTGTGCAAAATCATGCAAGCAATTTTAACAACTAAGGCCAGACTAGAACCCAAGTAACCTCGTTATGAAGAACTTGTTTCAGTAGGGAAAGAAATCTCAATAGGAAAATTCAGACAAAGAGACTGGAATGGGGCTTACCTTTCTCATGCTCATAACAGCTTGATCCAAAGTCAATAACTTTAATAGAGACTTGGCCCTTCTGGTGTAACACGATATTTTCCTGAAAAGAAGAAGGACATATGTCACATTTTAATAATGTTGTCCTAGGCCTTCTATTGATCTAAATGTCTGCCATCCTACAGGACCCAGTCCAAAATTAGACTACTTCATGGTAGACTCCTCCCACATCTTCTCCAAATCCCATGTGTTTACCTTCCTTGACATCCCATTTGACTTGTGTTATATACCTCTTATTTGCTGCTTTGCAGTATTTCTTTTTTTTTTAAAATATATTTTATTGATTTTTTACAGAGAGGAAGGGAGAGGGATAGAGAGTTAGAAACATCAATGAGAGAGAAACATCGACCAGCTGCCTCCTGCACATCTCCTACTGGGGATGTGCCCCCAACCCAGGTACATGCCCTTGACCGGAATCGAACCTGGGACCTTTTAGTCCGCAGACCGACACTCTATCCACTGAGCCAAACCGGTTTCGGCTGCAGTATTTCTTTTACATGTATTTTGTCCCTTTCCCCATACAGATTATGCATTTATTTTTTTTTTATCTCCTAGGCACCTGGTCCTATGCCTTGCTTACATAAGGCCTTAGAAATATAACTGACAGAATCTGATGTATCCATTAAGTGCCCAATCACATACAGCTATGAAGGTCAAAGACTAAAACAAACAAACAAAAAGACAATGATTTGATTGGAATTTGTGATTCTTATGCTGACTTTGGGGGGAAATGTGAAACCAGGAGTTCTAGTAGTGTCATGGATAGAGAGGCAGACCTCCTGGGCTCACCTCCACAAGTATGACAGAAATCCCCTGGAAGATTAAACTACTAATTGTATTTTCAAGAATCTGGATATCAGATGAATTGATTATTATGAATATTGGAAGAATGAATTGTTTACTCAGTCCCTTACCATTCTAGATGTGGAATAGCAGGATTAATCCAAAACCTCTGGCACCATAAACTAAGAAAGTACAAATTTAGGGAGAAACCAAGATGGCGGCATAGGTAAACACCGGAGATTGCTGCCTCGCACAACCACTTCAAAAATACAACTAAAAGACGGAACAGACATCATCCAGAACCACAGGAAGGCTGGCTGAGTGGAAATTCTACAACTAGAAGGAAAGAGAAAAGCATACCGAGACTCAGAGGAGGTGCGGTGCGGAAGTAAAATACAGAGGTACAGAGGTGCATGCGGAGAGGGCTGGCGGCTGAGGACAGGGTTGTCTTTTTCAATTGGGAGGGAGTCTCAGGCTCTGAGCTCCAGTTCCGGGCAAGTCTCTGGGGACCCAGACTCATACAGGAGAAACTGGACTGTCTGGCATTGGTTGGAACTCGAGGGCAGCTTTCTCTTGGGGGTGCTTGCAGCGATTGCCGGGACACTGAGAAGCAGGGCCTCTGAGGGCAGGACTGAGAGCAGCCATAACTGCTCGATCCGCCCTGTTGATCCCCTGGGACCCCGCCCCGCCCAAGCCGTGCACGGAGGCTTTTGCATATGAAAGGCCTGGCCCTTTGCAATCTGATAATCACCCAACAAACTGCAGCTGGCCCAAGGCACCAGGGCAACTTTCATTGTGTCACGGCTGAGCTCCTGCTGGGTAGCCTCAGGCAGAGGCTAGATTAGCACCTCCTTAGAGATCCAGGAGCCAGTGTGCTTGGTGGTCAGAGTGGGACCATCCAGATTGCAGCTCCTCAGACCTATAAAGGACACACTCAGGGGGCAGACTCAGTGAGCACCAAAGCCCCACTGAAGCAAGTCTTGCCCCAGAAGGGTGTCTCCAGCTCAGAAGTTCTCCCACTGCAGACACAGCTGATTCTCACAGCCAATTGGCCTGGCGGTCAATCCCTCCCAGTGATACCTACAACAATCAAGGCTTAACTACAACAAGACTGTGCACAAAGCCCACAAGGGGGTGTACCAAGAGTGTCTACCTCAGGTAATTGGGGAGGCTGAGCCACTGGGCCCTATAGGACACCTAGCACAGAAAGCCACTCTATCAACACAGGGAAGCATAAAAAAATGCGGAGACAAAGAAACAGAACACAAATGACAGATATGGCGGAAAGCAAACTACTGGATATAGAGTTCAAAACCACACTTTTAAGGTTTTTCAAGAATTTTCTAGAAACTGCCATAAACTTAGTGAGACCCCAAGAAATCTAGTGAGATCCTCGAGGTTGTGATAAAGGATCAACTAGAAATTAAGCATACACTAACTGAAATAAAGAATATTATACAGACTCCCAACAGCAGACTAGAGGAGCGCAAGAATCAAGTCAACGATTTGAAATACAAAGAAGCAAAAAACACCCAACCGGAAAAGCAAAATGAAAAAAGAATCCAAAAATACGAAGATAGTGTAAGGAGCCCCAGGGACAACTTCAAGTGTACCAACATCCGAATTATAGGGGTGCCAGAAGAAGAGAGAGAGCAAGATATTGAAAACCTATTTGAAGAAATGATGACAGAAAACTTCCCCTACCTGGTGAAAGAAATAGACTTACAAGTCCAGGAAGCGCAGAGAACCCCAAACAAAAGGAATCCAAAGAGGACCACACCAAGACACATCATCATTAAAATGCCAAGAGCAAAAGACAAAGAGAGAATCTTAAAAGCAGCAAGAGAAAAAAAAGTCAGTTACCTACAAGGGAGTACCCATACGATTGTCAGCTGATTTCTCAACAGAAACTTTGCAGGCCAGAAGGGAGTAGCAAGAAATATTCAAAGTGATGAATGCCAAGAACCTACAACCAAGATTACTTTATCCAGCAAAGCTATCATTCAGAATTGAAGGTCAGATAAAGAGCTTCACAGATAAGAAAAGGCTAAAGGAGTTCATCACCACTAAACCAGTATTATATGAAATGCTAAAAGGTATCCTTTAAAGAAGAGGAAGAAGAAGAAAAAGGTAAAGATACAAACTATGAACAACAAATACACATCTATCAACAAGTAAATCTAAAAATCAAGTGAATAAATAATCTGATGAACAAAATAAACTGGTGATTATAATAGAATCAGGGGCATAGAAAGGGAGTGGACTGACTATTCTTGGGGGGGAAAGGGGTGGGGGGGGATGCGGGAAGAGACTGAACAAAAATTGTGCACCTATGGATGAGGACAGTGGGGGGAGGGTGAGGGCGGAGCGGGGTTGGGAAATGGGTGGAGGGGAGCTATGGGGGGGGGGGGGCGGGGAAGAGGAACAATTGTAATAATCTGAACAATAAAGATTTCATTTAAAAAAAAAAAAGAAAGTACAAATTTAGTTCCCACTCCTTTTTCTAAAGAATATTTGTGTTAACTGAAAGAGTATGGTCAGCAAGTCTTAAAAGAATGAGAATTTCTTGTGTGTCTCTAGGTCAATGAAAAGGCTCCTTAGCTAGAGGGAACTGGCCTTCCAATTTATTGGCAGAAACCACTTGAGGGGGGTGCGGTAGGGGGGGTATCATGGATGCATCAGGGCATCACGGGTCTTTGATACTAAATAAGAATAACTCCAATTCTTGAACCCACATTCATCACTCTGTTGGTTATATGCATACTTCCCCTACTGGGCACATGCATTCCAATTTACTTGACCTATTTCTCAAGGAAATAAATATTTTGGCTACCAGGTGTCTTGTGAATTTCCTGTTGAGAGTCAGTCCCCTAAGCTCAAAGACCATGGTTATTGTGACCTGTTGAAGCTGCAAAGCTAAGGATTAGAACTTGAGTGTGGAGAATAAATCAATGTACTGGCATTGTGAGGCTCCTCCAGGCAGCCCTGAGAGAACATCTCTATTTAGACAATTCTTAAATGTCTAAATATCCCAAATTATCCAACGGATTACATTTTTTTAAAAGTAACCATTTTGGGGTGTGAGGAGAAAGGAATGAGGAAAAATTAAAGGATATTTAAGTATCTATGAGAGTCAGGTTGATTTGGGAACTAGCTCCTGGCCTCATATCTTCATACTTTTATACCTTTTCTCTAAGTGCCTCTCTGTATTCCTCACATTTACAATCATTAATTCATCTAACAAACATTTACCTACATATTGACTGCAATATCTATTGTCAGGTACCATGTTAGGTCCTGAGAATAAAATGGTGAGAAGACATGATTCCTGACCTTGAGAAACTTGCAGTTCAGTGGCAGGTACACATAAGCAAACAAATCCTACAGAAAGCAATCAGTGAAGTAACAGAGCTAAGTATAGAATGCTAGCAGGTCATGAGGGAAGGGCACATCCATTTGGAGTAGAAGTAGTAGTCAGAGATTTGCTGTACCCTAGAACCAATTCAGAGTAGAATGGAGATAGTGAGGATTTAATACAGTGGAGATCCAGCCCCCTGAATGACACATTTCTGCACACCTTCCACAGGAAAGCCCTAGACCTTCCTATTCCTATCTACCTCAATGACACCATCTCCCTTCATTGTTTCCAAACCATCCCTTACTCTTCACAACCTATGACTACTTGGCTCCATCTGAGAGCTCTGGCCATGATGCTGTCTAGTTATCGCTTGGGAAGAGAATGGGACAGTTTCTGAGGGTAGGAACCAGCTACCCTGGCAGGATAGAAATTGTACTCACAGGCTTGAGATCACAGTGAATGATCTTCTCTAGATAAAGCATTTGTAAACACTTCAAAACAGAGAGGGTGAAGCGCCGAACTACTGACAGACTGAAGCCTTGAAAGCTATTATTCTTCATTAACTCATACAAGTTGATTCTGGGAAAGAGAGAAAGTAATGTGCATCAGTGTAAAAAGTATAATTCTAAGTTTGAACCAGCAAACAATCCCATACTACCTGGTTTCCCTCTGGTAATAGGCAAGTGTCAGACCAGGAGGCAGGGCTTTTGTGTCCTATAAACTCAACTTTTCCATTGATTCATGGGGACTCCAGGGTGCCACTCAGTTGTGCTGGCCTCTCAGATGTGCCCTCATTTCTTACATGAGAAGGTCATTAAATAACTTTGTTATGTTGTGGGTGTTAAGACATTGGACCAAACTTCTAAAATATTCATAGTTCTTCAGGCCTTTGAGAGGAATCCAGGAAGTCCATCAGTTACTCAACCCAGCAGCCACTTCTGCCCAAGCCTAAAAAGACTATGTAAAGATGTCAGGTTTGCCCTGGATGGTGTGGCTCAGTTGTTTGGGTGTCGTCTCGAGCACCAAAAGGTTGCTGGGTTTGATTTCCAGTCAGGGTGCATGCCTGGGTTGTGAGCTCCATCCCTGGTAGCGGGGCTTACAGAGGCAGCCAATAGATGTTTTGCTCTCACATTGATGTTTCTCTCTCTCTCTCTCTCTCTCTCTCTCTCTCTCTCCCCATTCCTCTCTCTAAAAAGTCAATTGTAAAAAATTATTTAAAAATAAAAAAACAAAAAAGAAAGATGTCAGGTTCCTGACAGGTAAGGGAGCAAGAATGTGGACAGATGGGGGCTGGGGTAAAACAGAGACACCCTACCCTATCTATACCAAGCCTGACCACTTGGTTCCATCCGTCACTTTGCAAGAATAAGGTTTAATTCTTACCAGATTTTCCTAAACGTTCTAGACAAGCAGAAGCCTGCAATCTATACTAATAAAAGGGTAATATGCTAATTAGACCAGATAGACCAGACATCTTCTGGACATCCTTCTGGATGTCCTTCTGAACAAAGCCACAGTGGTGGGGCCAAGGCAGAGGCGGTTAGGGGTAATCTGGCAGACAGGCAGAACAGTTAGGCGTGATCAGGCCAGCAGGAGAGAGTGGTTAGGGGTGATCAGGCCAGCAGGGGAGAGCAGTTAGGTGTGATCAGGCCAGCAGGGGAGAGCAGTTAGGGGTAATCAGGCCAGCAGGGGAGAGCAGTTAGGGGTGATCAGGCAGGCAGGCAGAGGCAGTTAGGGGCAATCAGGCAGCAGGATTAGGGGTGATCAGGCAGGCATGCAGAGGTAGTTAGGGGCAATCAGGCAGACAGGCAGGTGAGCAGTTAGGAGCCAGTAGTCCTGGATTGTGAGAGGGATGTCAAACTGCTGGTTTAGGCCCGATCCCCCCAAAGGGTCCTGGATTGGAGAGGGTGCAGACTGGGCTGAGGGCCCCACTCCCCACCCCATGCACAAATTTCATGCACTGGGCCTCTAGGATTATATAAAAACCAACCATATTATATGAAATATGCTGACTTACAAATGTTGGAAACTAATTCAAAACATTTTAACAAGAAAAACATATTTGTGGGTTACCAGGTTATGACCTCTGTACAAACTGTAAGATGGAGAGAGGAGGGATAGGACATAGCTCAGAAGTGACTCTGCATTGGCCTCTTTCTGATTTCTCCTAATCTTCTATCTCTAAACTTTATCTAATTCTGCCTGTATTTAGGAAGCCATTCATTTTTGATGGGCATAGTGGCCTCATCCTAAGCAGCTCTGTGACCTGGGCAACTCTGCAGCCTCTCTGAGCTTTGGCTTTCCCCCACATACACTGCTCCTCCTGACTTCTCAGAGCACTTTCAATACAATGACATGCTAACTGTGCACTTGCTTAATGGCCAAATCAGGCAGCCTGGGTTGTCCATGTTGTCACAGGAAGAGAGTTCGCTTGTGGAAAGTGGACATTTTGTAATCATCAGAGAAGGTGAGGAGAGTGTCAACTTCACTCCTGATTCAAATTTAGCCAGTTTCTAGAATTTCAGCAATGGTGTCATGGGAACACCAAGCTACCAGCTCAGTAAAGCTGATAATACTGGGCTTCTGAGAGGTCACCTCTAACTATTCTCCTTTGCTAAATGCATTCTAGATCTCTGGTTTTATTTAATTTTATCAGATGGTCTTTTCAGAGAGAAAAGTAATCAAATTAGCATGTCCTTCCAATTAGAACACTGTCAGCTCCAATATTCAACAAGGTGATGCCAATCTATTTTAGTCAGATTCTGCTCTCTTATCAAAAAAATCTGCTCCTGTCCTTATTTGCACATAAAAAAGCTCTTTCCCCACTCTAAGCAGCCAGTTTGCCTGCTTTCCTGAGTTTCAACCTCTGCATCACAGGATGGTAAAGCCAGTAAATAGGGAAATGGTAGCAAAAAAAGAGTCCTTTTCAACATATTTCAGTTTCACTCTTGAGGGCAGAAGCCTTGTTTTGGTTATGTCACCCAGTCCAGCACCCAGCACTTGGTGGCACAGCCTGTGTATGCTCCCAGGTGATAGGCATGATGAAGGGATGGGGTGAGATTGGCAGCTTCTGGCTCAGTCTCCTCGCTCCTAGGCTTTCTCTATATGTCCATTCTAGTCATTAAATGTTTGCATCCAGAAAAATCTAGTGTCTGACCTCAACGTTTCTCTTCTGTCACCTTAAGCCACTTTTCTAAAGTAAATGAATTAAAAAGAAAAAGCAGCTGACCCCAGGAGTTCGAAGGTGATGCAGAGGTGGTTGCGGAAATAGAAAAAGTCCTTCATGTGCACCACATTGTAGGTGTTGTCCTTGTCCTTCCTTCTGAGAGTGTCCAGGATCTTCAGCTCCACCAGGGCCTGGTGGTGAAATCTGAAGTGATTGGGGAGGGGCAGGGAGGATGAGAAATGGAGACAGGAGACATGGTGACATATCATGCTGCAGCAGTAGCCCCTTTCCTCAGCTCCTTCCCTTGACCCTGGCAAGGCAGAAAGCACTAAACTCTCCATACCTTGCATTCCCCTTCACCCCACCATGGAATCAGATAGGCAAAAAAGAAAGAAAATATCAGAGGAAGGGGCATAGTTGGGAAGGGTTGGCATTATGGAGGGGCCAGAATCATGCAGTCCCTCCTCTATAGCCTATGCTACTATCCACCCCACCTCTTCTTGTTCCTGATGATTTTCAAAGCCACCAACTCATTGTTTTTGTGATCCAAGCACTTGGCCACCTGTCCAAATGACCCTTTCCCAATCATCTCCAGAACCTCGTAGCGGTAGGCAATGTGGTCATGCAGGACCTACAGAAGCCAGGCAAAGGGTGAGGAGCAGAGCCATAGACTCTGAGGTTCCCTGACACTGAGGCCCCTGGATACCCATTCTCAGCTCATGGCTGACTCCTGGGGGGAACTTTCTGAACCGCACTGGGCACTAGTGCAACTCCCACCCTCATCTCATTGCTACTGCAACGGTTAGGTTGTTGTCTCGATCCCACGCTACCCTGTGATACCAGGAAAAGTCCCACAGGCTCTATCCATGTCAGGTAATGCAAGGAACATTGGGTGTTGTTTGGGGAAGAGCAGCTTCCGTTTGGGGGAAGTTCTGTTTCTGACCCCTGATGTGTCTCCATCAATGAGAGAAGGCTTTGTGTCTGCTCTGTGTCTCTCTGGCCAGACCTAGTTCTCCTCTTGACATATCCAGATTTATTCTACCTTGGAGTTAGCAAGTTACCGAGTTATGTAACTTGGACCTTTCTTAACTATGAAGCGAAATCATTTCCAAGAGCCAGAATCATCCATGCCCCTCCATGTGGTGGAAACTACAAAGCAACTGTTTAGTCAAAGCAACAGAAAATTATACATTAAAAAAAAACTTTGTGGGTGGCTTCAGACAAGCCATATACCCACTCTAAGCTGCAGTGTCTTCATCTGAAACTGAAGGTTCTAGATAAGATGATCTCTAAGACCTTACAGCTCTGAGAATCTGTGATTCCTAGTGTTAACACTCATGAATTTGGGAGAGGTGAAGGAAAAGTGTTCGTGTACAAGTCCTCAGAATGTATTTGTGATTGTGTGTGGGGGGATCTGTTCTCATAGGAGGAATCAAGACCATGCACATGTACAACTTCAGTGATATGTGGAAATAGATTGCTCTACTTGTAAAGGTTCTGCACATGTTGATGTAAAGATATATGTGGTTCCCTGGCATTTGTACATATCTTCTACATGCCACCAGTTTGGAGGATCATAGTTATTCACTCACACTTGGACATTGATTGAGGCAAAGTATCAGGCCATACTCATTTTTTATAGTTTCCTGAGTATTTCCAGAGTCTAGCAGATGCCCAAGTATATGATAGGTTCTCAATTAATATTTGCTGGCAGAATAAATATGAGAATGAGGTTGTGTTTCTTGTTTGGAAATTTGCTATGTACATTGTATATTTGTGCATATACTAGAATGCAACAAAGATGGAGATTCCAAGCATACAGAAAGCACACATATCACTCTCCCCCCAACCAAAACATAGCTCTCGAAGACTTGAGATTGAGGAACTGAATTCCAGTGAATTAAAAGGTAGTGCTGAAATCCCTGGGGAATTTCTCAGAGACTCTAGGCCCAGATGAGGGGGAGAGGGAAGAGGAGGGAAGGGAGAATGTGGGAAAGTCTGTCTGAAATGGTGGTAAGGTTTATATTAAAGATTCTTAACCAAGGACCCATTAACTATTCCCCCACCCCCACCGAAATTTTGTGTCTGTGCAGGGTGCCTTTTCTGATGTAAGGATTTATAGCTTTTATCAGATTCCTAAAGGGATTCTTGACCTAAAAATGTTGAGAACTAGGACTCTAGATAGAGGATGTGTGCCAGAAACTCTAAATCCTTCTTCTCAAAGTGTGGTCTGAAGACCAGAAGCATCAGCATCACCTGGAAGCTTTTTAGAAAGGCAAAAATCAGCCCTAGTTGGTTTGGCTCAGTGGATAGAGCGTCTGCCTGCGAACCGAAAGGTCCTGGGTTCGATTCTGGTCAAGGGCACATGCCTGGGTTGTGGGCTTGATTCCCAGTAGGGGACATGCAGGAGGCAGCTGATCAATGATTCTCTCTCATCATTGATGTTTCTGTCTCTCTCTCCCTCTCCTTTCCTCACTGAAATCAATATATATAGGCAAAAATCTCAGGTCCCACCCCAGACCTGTTGGATACTAATTCAAAATTTTAATAAGATCCTCAGGTGATTTGTGTGCATAGTAAAGCTAAGAGAAACACAACCCTAAATGTTATTAAAACAATCTGCCTCTCTGTGAAGTCATCAAAGGCCAATCTTCCTAAACCTAATCAGGTAATGAAGAGTGTCCAGAGAAGGAAATTCCCACAAGCCCACCAGCCTAGTGGAACAAGCATCACTTATTTGGACATCCTCAGAAGTGGGAATCACTTCCTGAAGCAATAGGGATACTTTCCACTGCCCAGATTTCACCTGAGGCGGGGGAGAGGCCCTGTCCTGGGAAGCCACAGAGATACAGACAGAAAACTGAAGGAAGTCAATCACCAGGGACTCTATGCACCAGGGACTATAGTGGCAAAAGCTTTTTTTTCTTTATTTTTATTTTTTGTCTGTAGGAGAAATGACATTTATTATAAAATAGAAAAAAGGTCCATGTATGGGCTTGTGTGGGGACAAAAAAGGGAATGTTGGGGAGACCGCATCATATTCCATACTCAGTCTTTTACCAGTGGGTCCAGGGCTGTGAGAAGAGCCTGTGGGAGTTCACCCAGGAAACTGTTAATCCAAATACTCTTAGAGAAAATTATATTCTGTTACTAGAGTAGTTTGCGTCTTAATTGCATGTTTTCCCATTTATAAAAATGGCATTTCTTTGGTTTAGCACCTACTAGAATACTTCAGGATGCCTAGTCCCAGATACATCAGCACCAAAGGCTATAAAATACCCCACACTTTTTTCCCTTTCTAAGCCTTTTTGTCCCCAAGTCCCAAACCCCTGCGGTTTCTATGACCTACTCTCTCATCACCTTCATATAGGAGCCATGTTCATCATCAAAACTCGTCTTGCTGAATTTCTCAGGATCCACGTGGAGCTTCTTGGCTTTGAGCCCCAGGAACCACAGCTCTGTGTAGCCCAGGATTTCACTTTGCTCATAAGAAGACAGTTCGTTCCTAAAACACCTTAGGGCCTCTGTGTGAAAAAACTGTGGTTGTCAGTTCAGTGAGGCACCCAGGGATCTGCCCAGGGTGGAGACGATGGCAGCTCTTCCAGTTTGTGAGCCGGTGAGCCCTTTCCGCACCTAGGAGGCTTACTAAGGACTATGCATCTTGAGTCTCACAGGGTTGAACTATAACACGGATACAGGTCAAGGTGTACTGATTTCAACAACCCAGGAGGAAAACACAAAGGAAGTGAAAGGGAGCATTCAGCCCAAGTTAATTTGGTATTGGGCTGCACAAATAGTTTATCCTGAGAGGATCTAAAAGCTATGATGTCTTCAGAGGTCAAGCAGGTAACATAAATATGACTTTCAAAGCCCATTAAGTACTGCCAGCTGAGCCAGTGAGTCCCTCAGACTATAAGGAAGGAACATGTGTTAGCTCTTCTCTACCCTACCCTGGCCCAATCACATCAGGGTCTTGTGTTTGGTCTGGGGGTAGGTGGGTTGGGATTCAAACTTTAAGAGAGATGTAGATAAACTGGAGAGTGCTGAGAGGAGGGAAACCAGGATGGGGGAGAAGAAGGGGCACGGTGTTATTTAACAAACTGCTGAAGAGTTGGCGAAGGAATTATTGGGGGGGAATAAAAAAGACTTATGGGGGACAAGACCTGTGTATGTCTCCATATATACAGCGTAAGCTGACCAAGGCACGTTCCTGGCCCAGAAGAACTGAGG
Source organism: Myotis yumanensis (assembly GCF_028538775.1). Lineage (NCBI taxonomy): Eukaryota > Metazoa > Chordata > Mammalia > Chiroptera > Vespertilionidae > Myotis > Myotis yumanensis. The sequence continues at coordinate 123,790,640 of NW_027223754.1, read as the reverse complement.
CCTGAAAGAGCAGGGAGACACATAGCAGCTCTTCAAAGGCAAAACTAGTTCAGAACTAGAATATCTCCTCCAGGGCTATTCCTGAGCTTTTTAGAAGCAGCAGCACAACCAATTTCAAAGATGTGGGAGAACAGCTCTGAGCATCAGATAGTGTTGGGACATGATAGATGCTCAGTGGATTTGGGTTTTCTGCCTTTGAACCTTAATAGGTTATGAATCTCTGAACCTTGTGAGGAGTCAGCTCCTGGCCAAAAACCGATGTGTAAGCTTTCAGGCCTGACCATAGGCCAGTGGTTCTCAACCTGTGGGTCGCGACCCCTTTGGGGGTCGAATGACCCTTTCACAGGGGTCGCCTAAGACCATCGGAAAACACATATATAATTACATATTGTTTTTGTGATTAATCACTATGCTTTAATTATGTTCAATTTGTAACAATGAAAATACATCTTGCATATCAGATATTTACATTACGATTCATACAGTAGCAAAATTACAGTTATGAAGTAGTAACGAAAATAATTTTATGGTTGGGGGTCACCACAACATGAGGAACTGTATTAAAGGGTCGCAGCATTAGGAAAGTTGAGAACCACTGCGATAGGCAATTATGAAGGCTTTATCTGGCAGATGTCATGGGGAAGCTGCCCTCCCCCACACCAGCCTTGGTGCACAGCCAAATGCATTAACATCTGGGAAGAGTTTAAGTCAAGGACTCAGGGTCCCTTGCTGGCAATGCACTTATTATATACCTAACCCAGGAGCCTCCATTCAGAGGCCTCTGCAGGTACTTCTGCCAAGATCTCTTTATCAAGAAGATGGGACAAACTTCAAGACATTTTTCCCCACTCTGACTCAGTACTCAGTACTTTTCCGCTTCTAGCACTCCTCTTCCCCCTCTCCTCTATAAAAGGACAGGAGCCTGGTCAGGCTCTCCAGGCAGTGGGCTAGTGCCTCTGACTCTGCTGGTACCTGAGACCCTGACCTGGTGGGGGCCGGGGGGGGGGGGGGTGCGGGGGGGGAGAAGAGGAGGAACAGAGGGGCTCAGTGTTTTCTCCTATTTAGCATCCTGCTTACAAAAGGTTTGACTGTTACTTTCTTTTGGTTTGTTGCCTTAATTGACTAATCCAATATCTAGCAGCTTAGCCTTCTCCAGCTCAGCTCAGCTCTTCACACCTGACCATGGATAACCACCTCACCATACCCTGCTACTGCCCTGAAGGCATACCTGCCGCTGTCAGAGGCACTTTCTGCTTCCTTCGTGGCTTCTCCTTGGACTTGGGATCTTGGGGGTTGGCGCTTGAAAGAGAAGACATTTCTGAAGCCCTGTGTTCAGAGGCCAGCATCTGGTTCTGATTTTGATTCTCCTGTTCATGGAAAGAACTTGTGATAAACTCCTTAAGCCTCTCCTGGGTGTCCTAAACTATTCACCTGACCAAGAACACCTATATCCAGACAGGCTCTACTCCTTCCTCTCCAGGGAGAAATGGTAACGATGAGACAATAGGCGCTCTCAGTCTTTCCCTCAAAGAGAGTACAGTGGGGCCTTGACTTATGGGTTTAATTCGTTCCGAGACCGAGCTCGTTAAGGAGCTCATTAACTCAAATTACTCTATCAACTCAATGCAAAAAATCCACTGAGAGACAGCGGGTATCTCAAAAAACTCGTTAGTCGGGACACTCGTAAGTCAAGGCCCCACTATATCTGTCTGTCATCTTTGTGAGATCCATGTACATTATGCAATTAACAGTATGCACTTAACAGCTCCAGTGACCTCTACTGCAGGAGGATATGTATGGAACAGTATTTTACTGCTGCTTGAGAAGGACAATTCCTAACTAGATAAAGTGACTTGTCCCAGGACACAAACACTATACTTATGAGTGTATAACACCCTTTAACTTGGCACTTTCTTACATTATCTCATTTGGTCCTATCTCAAAAGAGGGAGGAAACAATGGAGGCAAAAAATTTTTTTGTACACCAGACACTTCATTTTCCTTTCCTCAGTGAATCCTCATGACAACCCTAGAAGAGCTCATTTTGTAGATAAAAAAAAAAGTCAATGACAACAGTATTTGCTGAAAATTACATTCATTGTAAAGAGTGAAAACAGGACTAAAACCGGACTCCTCGGCTGCCTTGGGCTTTTCCCACCTTCCTGGGCCTTTCTAAACATTGGTTCTGGACTGAAATCAAGTCATCACCTCCTGCTCAGATCATGCCCACCACCCAGCACTCACCGTATACAGCAGAGGTGGATTCAGCATGATGTTGTGGCTGATGTGTGGGAAGTTAACCATGTTTTTATTCCCCTTGGTATCCACAAAAGGGAGTGAAGTAATGCTGGTGTTTGTATCCTATAGAAGGAGAAAGTGGAAAAGTTACAGAAGCCTCAAGCAAGAAAAAGTCTGGGAGTCATTTCTCCCAGCATCCTCCCCACAGCAAGGATGAGCCTGAACCAAATCTAGGCCTTAATTAATTAATTAATTTTAATTTATCTTTATTGTTGAAAGTATTGAAGATGTCCCTTTCATTTACCCCTTTGACCACCTCCACCCTGCACCTGCCACCCCCAGACCTACTGCACCTATTGTCTGTGTCCATGGGTAATGCATATAAGTTCTTTGGTTAATCTCTTCCCATCCCCCTCCTTCTCTCTGAGATTCATTTTTAAAGTTCTTGGAGAGAAAATCAGAGTGATCAAGCAGATGGCCTCTGGGTTTGAATCCCTGTAAACAGATCATACTCTATCTAAGCTGCAATTACCTCATCACTACCATGGGGACAACAATGGGACCTACCTCATACTTTCTGTGAGGTAAATAAGGCAATCTATGCAGGACAGTCCATAAATGTTAGCCATTATTATCATCACTACAATATCTTACAACCTTAACATGGGAAAGTTCTTCCTGCAAATTTTCCTTGGTACAACATAGTTCCCACTTACTCTACGTTATTGACTTGACATACACACTTGGATTCCTCCCCCACCCTGCATTGATTGAGTGACTGATTGATTAGGAAAGAGGTAGTTTGACTATCAATGAATAGAACAGTTAACATCGTGTGAAGATGGGGCATGGTGATGTGGAAAGAATGTACTCATCATGTTGTGCTGAGTTGAACAAAAATGCCTGTTACAAAGTACCTGCCCTCATCCTCTCCTAGAGAAAAGACACTAAGCATCACTTCCTACCTTATGCAATAATCGGGTCATTCTCTGGTTCGTGATCTTAGAAGGTATCTTCTCATTTTGAAAACAACGGTTACACTCAATCTGGATCAAGTGGAAGAGAATTGGAATAATGCTTCACATGGTTTCATCTTAAGCCACTCAGACATTTATTTTGCTTCATTACAATAAACAAGATACATTTTAAGCCAGCTATCCTGACCTCAAAGCTAGGATGGGCTAAGAGGGGCTCAAAAAAGTGCTGAATGAATGTCTAAAGGACTGAGTGAGTGAATACTCAGACAAATGATCTTTCTAGCATTATATATCCTGGATTAATCTGTCCTATGGTTTGCACACATTTTTTAAAAATTCACATAACCCTTTTATCAAATAAAATTGTAACTAGAACCCCAGGACATGGGAAGAGATAAAAGCTGATGTTTTCTTGCTAAAGAGGAGAAAATGCCCATAGTCTTGCCCAGGAATGTTTTCACCCTCAGAGTGGCTTTGAAGGGAACCCACTAGACTCTAGTGACTAGAGTATTAGGTACCCAGCCAGAACACCAGTGATCTTATCAGAAGAGATTTCACATCTAAAAAGAGGTGGAGAGAGGAGATGAAAACAGCAGTGTGTCCTAAAGGTTGGTAAGTACACAATGAAGCATGTGGCATAATTGTGAATAGTACACAGATAACAGTTATCTAAGAGTTATTCATTTATTTTAATATTTATTTGAAAAACTATAACTAACACATTAAACCTGTAATTTTGTGGTTATTATTTAGAATAAGAATAAAATTTAAGTTAAAAAACAACAATGTGAGTACTATATAGATATGGCAAAAATCATGAAGGTAGCACTGAGAAATGACTAAAGTTCAGCAAAAACAGCCTGCAGTTTGAATCTAGGTCCTGTTCTTTGAAGCAGAACCCAGGGGTCTCCTTCCAGCCCTCTCTTACAAATTGAATGAAATTTATCCAAAGTTGAGGCACAGCTGGTACCAGACTCACACCTGTAAAACTTAGTACACTGGCTGCATTGAAATAGGCACAGGGTACAATACTTCAACTTAATATCTCCTATCACAGCTAAGCCTTCCACAGAGCTGTAATGGTGTGGACTATTTAATATAGTCTATCTCGATCTTGTGGAATAGAGTTATGAGAGGGAGAGGGGACTGCATAGAGCATGGGCCATGGCCTCAGACCAAACTCATTTCATTAGCTAATGTGTACTATATACAGGATTAGATTGTCTATTGGATGGACAATGATGCTATCTGAGCAAACACTGCAATGGCAAATCTTAGTGAGTCCCAACTTCTCATCAAGTAAGTTTGTGGGGTTTAAAACTTATAATCATCAATACTGACAAGCTGGCATTGAGAATGAGTTGGGGAGACTGGACAGATAAATGAAAAGTACATCAACAAAACACAATTCAGACTAAATGCCAAATGAATAGCATGGAGAATGAGTGTCAACAAAGAAGGAAGAGATCACTCTGAACGCAGTCTGCCCAAGAGAACGAAGGGAGGCTCTTTGGTAGGGGTGTGGCTTGTTCTGAACTGTACTTGGGAGGAAGGGTAGAAAGTTTATTAGGTGAAACAACAGTATCTGGGCACACTCCAGGGGTCTTCACTGCTCATGCAGTTGAACTGGAGGACAGTGTACACTGGATTGTGGAAGGCACTCAATGCTAAACTAAGACACATGGTCTTTATCCTGTGGGCAACCGTGAACCACTGTGCCAGTGTGCAAGACTGGGAGTTACATATGCAAAGCAGCATTTCAGAAAGATCCCTCTAGCAGCAATGTGGCATAAAACAATGCTCATCAATATGGACTCTGAAGCAGACTCTAGTTTTGAATCCCAGCCCCACTGCTCATTAGTTGTTTGGCCTTCAGCAAGTTACTAATCTCTCCTAATGTAATATGGGGATAATAATAGTACCAACCCCATAGGGCTGTTGTGAAGATTAATTGAATTCATATGTGTAAAGAACTTAAAGCAGTGTCATGTATATGCTAAGGGTGTTTGCTAGAGCTCATTTTCCTCATTTGGTAAAATAGAGAGAGAGAGATCTTTGCTCATTTCTTGTGAAACAGGAAAACCATAGACTTAGAAGTGATGCAGGATGCACAAGATGGTGTGGGGCCTGAAATGATTTAAGGAGCTGAGGATGATTAATCTGAAAAAAAGACAAAACTTCTGAGAGATTAAAAATTCTGATACTGCCATGTATTATACTGGAGTCAAACAATTAATAAATGGATGATAGATGGTAGAAACCAGGTTTCTCACTGTTAGTGTGGAAATTAATAGATAATCATGCTCAACATCAACATTACCATCATGGATAATGGATTAGAGTTGGAGATATCAGCAAGAACTCATGTTTAACTTAATATAGGTACAGATGGCTACATACAGAAATATTTATGGATATGTGTAAATATATGGATTAGCACTCGAATGTGCACATACACACACTTCTTTGCTTTGTCAGCTGAGAGGTCATAAAGGAAATAACACTCCAGTAAAAGCAAGCACACCTAGCACTCAGATCCTGGTTTCTAATTCCTTTCTCCAATAAGAGGAACGAAGACTCTTTGGAGAAATAACTGATTTTAGGACTGGGGTAGGAAATGTATGAGATGAGCCTGGAGCATCTTGTAGTGACAGAAAGTAAAGAAGTGTTCAAAGAAAAACCCAAACCCGACAAGGATGAGAGTGTGTGAGAAAAGTACATGAGCCCACTGAAAGAGCTGCCAATGGCCAAAGCTGGAACAATTTTAGCAACAAAGTAATACTGAATGATAACTCTAAGTATAAAATAAATATTTGTGATTCCATACTGATGTAAATAAATGATTTAATAAAGAAATACAAAGGGGAGATGAGACATGTCTTCCATGCAGAAGAATTTCTAATAAATTACATAGATACTCCACCCTGAAGGGGGAGGAGCACAATGCCCATTCCTTCAGCGTGGGCTGTGCATAGTGACTGGTTTCCAACAAGCCCAGCATGGAAAGAGAGAAACCAGACAAACACTGCCTCTGCAAGGTAATCCAGGGCAGCATCAACAGTCACAAATCATGTTGACAGTATGTACCGTTGATAGAATTTGGTGAAAGTGGGACTTTACCTCAGTGGACTTCCTCCCAAAACCTATAGTCCTAATCTCATAACGAGAAAAACAGACAAATCCCAAACCAGTAAACTGTCAAGGTCATAAAAAAAGGGGGTCAGGGGAGTCTGAGAAACTATCACAGCCAAGAGGAAGGAGCTTGGGGCGACATGAGAATTAGATGTAATGTGGTATGTTGGCTGGAACCCTGGAACAGACAGAGGACATTAGGTTAAAATTAAGGAAATCTGCCTAAAGTATGGAGTCTCCTTAATAATAATGTCTCAATATCTGTACATGAATTATAACTAAGGCACCATACAAATGTAAGCTACTAATGTGGACAAAAGGGGCCACATGCTGACCTGACAAGCTCAGGGGGAGGCCTGCATGGCAGTCTTGCAAACTCAGAGACCTAAAGTAACCACAAAGGATGGTCTGAAATTAAACTTTAAAAGTAGTTATGGTGGGCAGTTACGTCCTAGGCCAGTATCTTCACTGACAAGGTCAACCTTTACCTTAACTGAGCCTATCTGTCTTTTTGCATCTATGGTAACATACTCTTGAAATGTCTAGGTAACTTGTAACTTTCCTTTTTCTGGAGCCCCTGGGGCACAACCAAAGGTGCTGGCCGTCAGGACAGATACCGCAAATTCCTTGTTTATCATGTTAATTGTTCCTGCACCCACCTAAGTATCCATCATTTTACTTTTTATCCAATCCCAGGGGCTTCCCCTGCTTTGCTTTATCCCTCCTTAATCTATCACCAATGAATTTCATGTAACCCACCTACATCCCTCCTTTGATTGCAAATGTATAAATACAAATGTAACCCCGCCAATCTCCGGAGCATTATCTCAATTCGTTCAGGTTCTGCTTCCCGGCATGTGTCGATAATTTGGCTCAAATAAACTCACAAAAATTCTTTACAGGTTTCAATGTTTGTTTGTTTGTTTTACGTTAACACTAATAATAGGGGAAACCGGCACAAGGTATGGAGTGGTATGTGGGAATTCTGTACTATCTGCTTATGACACATTACAAACTTGTTCTACATGGTCCAAAGAACAGGATCTGGTCAAAGTGTGGAACTTATAAAGAGGTAGCTTTCGGTTTAATAAAAAGAAGGATTTTCTTAAATTTAGAGCTGTCCAAGAATGGAACACGAGTCCTCGTGAGGTGTAAGCTTTCCATCACTGGAAGAGTCCGAGCCCACCTAGTAGCATCTGTGAGAAATGTGCATAGAATTGAGGCTGAGCAAGATGTAATCGCCAAGATCACATCTGCCTGTAAAAGTCATTCAGTATGTCTGGAATGCAACCTTCATCCTCATGTGGAACCAAGGTTGAGAACCATTGCATGGAACAGTATTCCCCAGCCTTTGTCACATCATGTACACATAAGCAATACTATTTGTATGACAAGCTGAGGTGACCAGAGGCAGCTCTCAGCCAGGAGCTACCAGCCCTGGGTTCCAGCTGCCCCGGGCTTGACCAGGCCACTTTGAGAGCTGGTAGCCTCCACATCTCTGCACACCACACCCCGTGCATGGATACCAGTATGTTGCACAAGTTTATGAACTTGCTTAGTGGTTTGTTGTCTTAAGCATCTTCCTCAAGAGACACACAATGCTCCGTAACAACACTTCATTCTTTGGTAGCACTCCCCCGGAGGCAGAAAGAAGAAGGTGCGAGCTCCTGTATTCAGGTGGCGAAACAGAATTTTTCCTTTAACAGTGAGTTTCATGACATTGTTCTGTGAACCCTCGCTGACCTCTGAGCTGATATAGTAGCAATCTCTCTGACAGTCTTGAACTCTGTATCCAGATTTAGACTCCTCAGAGTGAAAAGCAGTCTGTTCACAGGAGTACCTAGCATAAGTGATCCCTGTGTTGCTGATACCTGAGAGCTGAGCAGTGGCTGGCAAAACCTCTGCAGGTGGAAGCTCAGAAGGCAGGGCATCAGAGGGAGTCTGCAGGGCCCTTTCAGGACTCCTGTCTGTGCATCACGGCCCTCGGAGGCCTCAACACCAGAAGTCAATGTGAACCTCCTTTATTTTCCAAACTTTCTATATGAACATTTACTGCTTATCATTTAAAAATACCATTATTTAAAAACAAATATATATATATATATATATATATATATATATATATATATATATATATATATATGGCAAAATTCTAAATGGTTCCTTGCAGTGCAAGGCGGGTGGGGTAGACTAATAACAGCAGGGAGCACCCTGAGAGCCTGGAGCAGAGAGAATTGGACTTGAGAAGAGGCTGTCAGAGGACCTGGACTCAGAGCCTCAGAGCATGGAGACCACACTGTGGAGGTCAAAGGAAGAGAGGGAGATCCCTGTGCTCACAGCAGGCTCAGGTTGCTAAGATTCTCCATTACCCAGGCCCACATTCAAATGTTGGGATCTCCCCTCCACTGCCCCACTCTCCAGCTGTGCTAGTCATGGCAGGTGACAGATCCAGAGGGCCTGGGCCGGGCACCAACTGCACCAGGGGAGTTGATCAGGGGCCTCAAGCCTCATATCCTGATCCTGGGCCCCTCCTCCACCTCTCTTGTGCCTCTGTCTTCTGAGCTGGAAGCTGTTGGGTTCTAACACTTCTTTCGTTTTCTCAAGAAAAAAACAACAAACAAACAAAAAAACAAAGACAAATTCCATCTCACTCCCTTGCAAAAGCCAGCTCACCTTTCTCAAATAGAAGCTGAGTTCAGGTTAAAAGCTGATCCAGAGAAAGGTGAGAAAGCTGAAACCCAGCTACTCCACCAGCACCATCCCCCCCCATCCCCCTTACATCCCCCCGGCATTCATGCAAAATAGCTGCAAAGTTGCCAAACTATTCCAGTTACTGAAAGGGCGAAGGCTACGCCCTCCACCTTCCCCCAGGGTAAGGGCTACGTCCTCCATCTTACCTTGGCCACGTGTTGGGCAAGGAGCTTCTTCACGGAAGTCTAAGACTCTGCTAGCCACACCCAGGAACGGGACATCGACTTGTGCCTGGCCAATCGGCAAAGCACAGTCCTTTCTCCTCCCTTACTCCAACCCCCCCGCCCTATATAACCGATCTCGGGGAGGGGTTCGCTCTCTCTCTCTTGGCCACTTGGCTAGCCGATGTGTCGGTGAGTCTGGTGGATGGAGAGCTCAAGTTAACTTGAATACAGATTCTTATGCTTTTACATCGAATTGGCTCCCTGATGTGGTTTCTTGGGAATCTTGTAATCTGGGCACAACATTTGGGGGCTCGTCCGGGATTCCCAAGACCATGTAGGGACTCCCCCAATTCGTAGAATCTGCATGGCCGCGGTAAGTGTCTGTGTATTATGTTTGTCTGTTCTGTGTGCTTTATCTGTTCTGTGTGAGCTCACTTCTGAAATCTGTATTCGCCCACATTGACCGTGGACGCACATGGGGGTCAAAGGGCGGGAGGAGTCGAGGGACGCCTCGATCCTCCATCTGTATCTGTAGGGGTGTAATTTTGCTTCCGAAAAGTTGGGAGGTCTGTAGAAACCCCAATCTGAGACGAGGTGGGTAGTTCCCGCCGGTTTGGCGTAAGCCATCGTCTGTCTCTTCCATGGAAGTGGAAGGCTGTTTTGGGCCCTGTTTGTGCCTGTTTCTCTGTTTTATGTGGACTTACTGGACGGATGTTATGGGACGGACTCAGACTGCTCCTTTGGGTATTGTGATTGATCGGTTCGGGGAGATTGCGGGAGGCTTTGGAGCTCCCTCAGGAGTTGGGAAGTTGTTGAACTCTGAATGAATGTCTGGTGGAAGTGTGTGAATGTAAAGGCAGGGAAGGTGAGCTGGGAATCACTGGGCCTTGGGCCGCAGGAGAGGAAAGATGCGCCTGGGTGCGGAGGCTGAAGCCGGCGCGCGGAGGCTGAAGCTGGTGCGCAGAGGCTGAGGCCAGCGCACTAAGGCTGCTTGCTGCGCAGTAGGGGCGGGCGCCCGGGGGCAGGTGTGCAGGAGTGCGGAGCGAGGTGACCGCAGCCCTCGCCCCGGAGCCCGGCCAAGCCGCGGCCCTGGGGGCTCGGCCTCCGGCCCGGTCGGCGGTGGGCGCTGGGCCGGAGCCGGAGCTCGAGCGGCGCGGCCTGGAAGAGGCCGGAGGCCGGGAGAGGCGGCGGCTGCCCGGGCAGCCTGAGCCCCGCAGCTTGGACCTGCGCTCGGCGCCATCGGCGGCGCGCCTTCCGGGGGGGCGGCCCTGGGGGCTCGGGCCGGGCGCGGACAAGCTCGTTCGCGGAGCCTGGCGGCGGCGGCCTGCGTTGGCCCCGGGCTTGTGGCGAATGAGTGGAGCCAGGTGGAGTGCGGGGGGGGCGGGGCCGGCGCGTCGCTCACGGGAGGCGGGAGCAGCGAGGCCCCAGTCGGCATCGGGTCGGGGGAAGGTCCCCCGCGGAGCCTGAGGGCCGGACACCCGGGAGGTCGGGGGCGGCGGCAGCTCTGGATGCGAGCTGGCCTCTTCCCATGGAGATCGCCCCAGCTAGAAATGTAAAAGTTTTAGAATGCATCTGGGATTTCTGTGCACGTGTAAAGGGAAAGTACAGAATAAAAACCCGAGACTGTTTTGGCCTTAAAAATGGCAGAGATGAACCTGACAAAGAAATGTTCGGATTGAATTGGGAAAAATTGTGTTATTGTGGTAACTAAATGCCTTTGCTTATTGGTACAGCCACCATTTTGGGCTCCAAGCCTTGGCATCCGCCACGTTGGCCGCATGGTTTGCTGCTCCCCTGGGGGCCGCCATCTTGAAACAGCAAAGGCCCCGCCCTCTGATTTACTCAGGGGTGGAGCTTTAAGGCGGAGTTTTATGGGGCTGCAAGCGTGCTTGCTTCGAGGATTTATTTTTAAACTAATCTCTTAAATCTAGAAAACCCTGCTTTCCTTAAACTAAGGACAATCAAAGGTTATGTCAAAGTCTTTAAGAGAGTCTGATAGCAGAAATCTAATTTCTAAAGTATGATTATTTCAGGTAGAAACTGGTTTCTGTAAATTGATCTGTCCTTATTGCTTAAATATGTATCCTTGTTGTTAAATTTGAATATATTGTTAATCTGAGGAATGTTAATTATTTACATGTCACCTAAAAATTAAGGCTAAAAGTTCTAACTAACTAAAAAGCATGGCTTTGGTGTAATGGAAGGAAAGAAATGTTAAATGAATATTAAGAAGCTGGAACTGGTCACTGGTGGTGGATTGTGAGAAGGGCTGGACACTGCCTAACTTCTCCTTCCTTGGTACCCCTAAAACATCAGAGGGTACTTCTGGCCTTGATTTTCTTGGTTTTGGATTTGTTTGTTTGTTTGTGATAAAAACCATTTCTATCTGAACAAGACATAGGTCAAGAATCCTGTCCTGGGATGTGGGAAAGACCCCCACATCTGTTCCTGTCAGGCCCCCATCAGGGGACTTGGATGATGTTCCTGTTATCTGCTCAAGAGCCCAAGGCTGTAAAAATACTTGTTCACTGAAAAGATGTAAGTGTAAATGTTTATTTGATGTTTATAAGCATCTCTGTTATTTACTGGGAACTTTGATTTTCTATGTGATATTCTGTGCTGGGTTGGAATTTTGGAATTCTGGGGTAAACTTAAAAGGTATTTACATTTAAGAGTGGAACTCACAGTTCCTCAAGGTAAAAACAATGGGCCTTGGAATCTGTAAAGACAGGCGGGGAATGGGTGGCTCTCCTATCATGTTTGGCAGGCCCCACCCCCTATCATTCCTGACTTTCTTGCTGCAAGAATTGTCTCTTTTCTTGAGAGGGCTCCAGAGGGCGCACGAGGACATTTGGCTGCGCCTCGGCGCCACCCAGGAGACTGGCCCACCCCAACTCCTCATCAGCACAGACCAGGAGATTGGGTCTACATCAAAAGGCACCACCTGGAGCCTTGATGGAAAGATCCCTACACCCAACTCCGTGATGCTGACGACCCCCACCGCTCTCAAGATAGACGGCGTCGCGACCTGGGTCCATCACATCCACGTCTGGTCAGCAGACCCATCCGAGATCCGGAAAAACTTCGACATCGATCGAGAACAATGCAACCTGCTCAAGCTACGGCGTGCTCGACCTGCCTGATGCTGGTAACATTGAATAGACTTAGATAATGCCTGCGTCTTCATGGACATGGCTCCAAAAAGACAAGGACAATTCATAGGAAGGTCAACAATAGACTTTAGTATCACATGTTTAGTAGCAGAAGATGTGGCTGCCTAAAGCGGCCATGATGCCTATATTATGTTTCATTGTATTGATGTGTTATATTGACCTTTAATTCTCTTGCAGGTTTGAATGTATGTTGGCTGTCCTGGAAGGGTACTATGTGGGGTGAACCCCAAAAAGTAAAGGGTGCCTAGCTGCCAAGAGGGCAGGTGCCCACCTGGGCAGGGAACAGTGCCCATCAGGTTTTGGTCTCTGTTGAGAGACAGCTAACAGTTGGCAGCCTGTGTACTGCTTGCAGGCCTTTGTGACCATGCCCATATCAGGGGTAGTCTGAAAAAAGCCTGTTTAGAGTAGAAGGTCTGAGGCATGGTTATGCATAGAAAGAAAGTTTAATGCCAACAATTAAAAGGAATTGGCAAGGAAAGTCAGAAAATCTTAGAGTAAATCAGTATGTCTTTCTTCTTATGTAATTCCTCCGAAATTTGGCAATGCTAACATGGCAATACATTTCTTTGCATAGATTCAATAAGACCGGTTCCTAATAGTGGTTTTATTAACGAAAAACTTTGACTGGAGTATCATGTTTTAAAAAGCCCTGTCTGAGCTCTAAAGACTTGAAGCCAGTAAAAATGCCACGAAGAAAGCCTGGTATTCTGCTTGGAAGCCCTGAAGATGGCTGGCGCTGGAGTGTCAGGCCGATGCCCTACCATCACTGGCGGTTGGTAAGAGTAAAAGGGGAGCAGTAGGGATGCCTCTGCATTCCTGCGGAACCCCCACACACTCTGGGCCGCAACAAGTAGGAGGGCTACTGAGATGGGCTTAAAGCCTGGAGCGTGGGCTCAGGTGGAGTTGCTGCAGGTGAGGGATTCACCTAACTCAGCAGATACTGCAGGCGGGCCTGATGGCAGTTGGATGGCGTGGCTTCCTGGCCCTACGGGGCACATTAAGATTCAACCATGAGATTCCAGCAAAGGTAGTCAGTCACCATTCTTGTTGTGTTTATGCAAACATCAGGACAGTAGATAAATTAATCTTGATTTGGCTTTTTGATAGCCATGGAGGAATTTTAAGAAGAAAAATCCTATTTCAATAAAAGTTGTTAAAGCTAAAATGATTTCTTCCCCTTCCACCAGACCATTTGTTAAAATATGCCCAGTACGGGCCTCTAGCAACGGTGGAATAAAAGTGCAGTCCGTCTCATGATTGAGCCGGAAGTTCCAAGACAAAGGGGGGAATGAAAGGGCGAAGGCTACGCCCTCCACCTTCCCCCAGGGTAAGGGCTACGTCCTCTATCTTACCTTGGCCATGTGTTGGGCAAGGAGCTTCTTCACGGAAGTCTAAGACTCTGCTAGCCACACCCAGGAACGGGACATCGACTTGTGCCTGGCCAATCGGCAAAGCACAGTCCTTTCTCCTCCCTTACTCCAACCCCCCCCTATATAACCGATCTCGGGGAGGGGTTCGCTCTCTCTCTTGGCCACTTGGCTAGCCGATGTGTCGGTGAGTCTGGTGGATGGAGAGCTCAAGTTAACTTGAATACAGATTCTTATGCTTTTACATCGAATTGGCTCCCTGATGTGGTTTCTTGGGAATCTTATAATCTGGGCACAACAGTTACTGGTTCCTGTGACTCAAGGATTCTTTTAGAACAGCTCCTTCCTGTCTCCCCAGCTGGGAGATGCTGGAATCACAGAGTGGGGATGGACCCTGGAGACACATCATTCTTACCACATTTACTGAGCACATCTATGTGCAGGTGCTAAGCACAATCACATGGTCCAGGGGTATTCAAATTTGTCTGAAGAGAGTTTATAATACAAAATCTCCCTTGTGGTAAAGCCCAGAAACCTTTAATCTTTAAAAAACTCCCCAAGTGAGTTCTGGCAGCCAAATTTGGAACCCCCTCTTTGGAACTAATCTCTCCCACCTCTGAACTTGGTTTTCCTTTATGTCATTAATGTTGATGTGCCCATCCTAATTTTTTATGAGCGCTTATCTCCCCACAACAAGCTCCTATGATGGCAAACATTAGCCCTTCCACCACATGCCAGCCCTCCAGAGCAGTCCCTCTGGCTGGTTTATCTAGGGGTCTGACCCACCCCCCCCATCCCCCATCCCCACCCCCTAGGCCTAGCCTGTGTGTTGACGTCCATGCCTTTATCACAAGACTGAGCTGGGTCACCTCTAGAGCCAATCTTGGATGTGTTGAGTGTCTCTGGATGGGGATGGGGTCTTCATTAAGTATCATCTTTTTTTGCTGGGGTAGCAGGATAAGCTGCAGGTTGCTTCTAATGAAGGCTGCCTCTCTATACGACACCATGAGAAAGTGTCTTTATTGAAAATCTAGATCAATCAACACACACTGACTGCAGTGAATAGGACCCTTTCACCTGCAGTAGTGATTGTGAGAATATTTTTACAAACTTGCAAATTGTCCCTTACCATTTCTTACCATGAGGAGCATAATTGTGTGAGAAAGAAGCTATTCCTTCAAGACACTTTGCCCGCAGTATCCCTAGATCAGGTAACTATTGTAATGGTCTCCTCAGCAGTTTCCCTGTCCCTCTTGCAGTCCATCCCCCAGTGCACAAGTGACCTTAGAAATTAACACGAACATCTGATTTTGATGCTTAAATCCCTGGGGCATAGAAGTCCTGGCCTACAAAACCCTCCCAGCCTCATCCCTTGCCATGGCGGTGGCCCTGGCCTTTTAGCTCCAGCCGTTATGAATGACTTGCAGTTTTCAAATGCCCATGCTATTTCACATCTCAACACTTTTAATCCTGCTCTATTTCTTGGAATGTTTTCCCAACATCCACCCCATCACCACTTCCTCCACTCCAAGCTCCTGTCATTCACCTGGTGAATCCGCCCCAATTTGAGTACCACTTTCTCTGTGAAGCCTCTGTCACCATCCCTCTTGCATCTATAACCCTCTGCTACCTCATGCTCTGTACTTGCTCCATTCACAGGACCTGCAAAGGTTGGTTGCACGAGGTTGTTTTACATCTGTCCTCCTCTGCTGTACTATAAGACTCTTTAATAAAAGATCTGAGTCTCATCTCAGAATCCCAAAACCTAACATGGTATCTCACACATAATAGGCATTATATATTTGCCAACGGAAGGAAGGAAAGAAGGGGGAGAGACTGAGAGAGCAGGAAGCACTAGTACCTCAAAGATTTGAGATGAGCATTGACTCCAGTATCCCCTTGGTTGGTAGTCCATGCATTTCCCAGTGTGGCCACTCCACATGGCTTCCACTCCCACCAGGGACCAGTGCTCTCCTGCGCCCTGGACTTCCTTTTGGAAGAAAATCCTTCTAATCAGCTAATTCACACAAGAGAATCCCCTTCCATATGCGGATCTCAAAGGCAATTGCATTTTCAAAGAGAATTCTCAGAAATTTATTTGTTCCAAATAAATAAACCACTACTCAAAGAAGACTTCCTAGCACTGGGAGCTGGATGAAAGGGATGGCTCATTTTAGCAAAGAAAGGTTCTACAAACCCTCTCAGGCAGAAGTCCATTCCTATGAGTCACTGACTTGTCACTTCTACATCACAATGGAGAAAGGAGGTGCACAGAAAGGTGAAGTCTCCAGTCCTATGTCCGGCATCAGTGTCCTCTCCCCGGTGCCACTCCACTTCCGCTTCTCTGTTTTGCCTTTTCATCATGCCAAACCCCCACCCCCAACATGCACAGTTTACCCACTGGTCACAGGGGAGTACATTTCCTGCTGAGAGCTAAAGGATAATAGGGCTGGTCCCTATGTAGGGCTACTTAGAGCAGAACCCAGAGACACATGACCTCATCTTATTACCTTGGATGGGACCCTGGATGCCCTCATCTGTAAAGTTCAGGAGAGAAAGCAACTGGCTCTCGGCAGGCATTAGAACCACCTGATCCCCTGCCCAGGAGTCACCCAGCCTTCTTAGAAAGGCACACCTCCATCAAACTACACTTCCTCGATCACACAATTTTTAAAATTTTTCTCAGCTGGATCCTTCTTGTCTCTGCCTCCTCCCCATTAAAAAAAAAAAAAAAAAATCCCCAAGTGCCTTGTCAAGGTTGGATGGGCAGATAAATGTCAAATTATCTGATTTCAAATCATAGCTTCCTCCTTGCAGGCTCCACAATTCTTTCGCAGAAGCCATAACGACCAAAAGATCAAAACAAATGCATTAATGCAGGGAAAGGGTATGATGAGGAGAGAGAAGAGAAACTAATTGGTCTCTAATTGGGGATTCTCTAAAAAACACCAGTTCATGATTCGCACAGCAGAGCACCACAGAGAGCTGGGAGATAGAAGGAGGTGCCAGGCTCCTCACATTTTAAAGCTACTATCACTGGCAGACTTTAGGCAAACCATAGCTTCTCTCCCACTGCCTCTTCAAGCAGATTCTGGTCTTAAAGCCCCTTTACTGTATATGAGAAAGCTCAGGATGCCTAGCCAGAGGGAAGTGGCCTTCCAATATACCCACAGTCCAGGCTGACCCCTGGAGACCCATTAGTAAAGTGAATGTGACCAGCCTCTAGAGAGAATCAAGCCTTCATCCAGCTGATGCATGTCCTTCCTGGGGCCTTCCCACCAGGCTATGCCCTGGTAATGGTAGAAGAAGACCTTGGCCACCCTTAGGGCTCAAGGGAAGGGCAAGAGCATAAGTCTGTAAGCGCAGAAGCTTGGAGCTGTTTTTTAATGCATTCACTGGAAAGCCTTGGGGGAGCTTCTTGTTCAGGGCCTCTGGACACGGAGCTTAGAAAATCATGGTCTTAGAAGTCACCTTAGAGCACCTGTAGTTAAATGCCCTCACTTTACAGATGAGAAAAATAAACTAAGAAAGTATCCAAATGACTTGTCCAAGATAACAAAACAGTCAGGAACCTGAGTCTAGAATCTATGCCCCCTAGTGCCCTTCCATGGCATCATGCTGCCATCAGATGACTTCCTCTGACCTATTTAATGTCCTGCCATGAACCTGGATGTGAAAGGATTATAAAGTACATTCTCTGTAAAGGTCTCTAATCAATAATAAGATCATGCTATATTGTGATGTAGACAATAGATACTCAGAAAGCAAGTGTTAAACAGGTCAGAGAAAATGGCAACTGAATAGGCAGCAGTGTTGTGCACCTCCTCCTAGAGCCAGGCCAGAAAAGCAACTGAATCGGAGACCATCCACCCTGAATTAACAAATTAGATATAGCTGAGGAGACAATTTTTCATAAGGAAGGGCAGAGGATGCCTAGAGAATGCTGCTTGCCAGACATAACTTGTGTGGAACCATCACCATGCCCCACAGTGAGTGGCACAGTACCTCCCGGGAGGCTCCCAGATGTCTGCAGGGAGCGTATGCCACCAGAGTGAGTTCCCTCACCAGGCCTCTCACCAGCCCACTGGGACCCAGCGTCCTAGGGTCCGGCTTCAAAACCCTGCAGTGAGTGCAAGCCAGGGGGAACCCTGTGCCTCACCCCCACCACAGACCCCAGAACCATGCTGATAGCCTAACCCGGAGCCAACTGGAGCCTGCTCCACCCTGAGCCCCAGGACCTGCTGTCAGAGCAACATAGAGCAGCCCAGAGCTCACTCCTGTCTGGACCACAGAGGAGCTCTGATTATGCAACCCAGAGAAACCTGTGCCCACTCCATCCTGGCCCCCAGGAGAGTTCTGCCAGTGCCATCCAGAGCAACCCAGTGCACACCTCACCCCAGGTGACAAGGAAGGGCAGACTGAGTGATCCAGGGAAACACACCCCACTCCACACTGAGGAAGGGCAAACTGGAGCAACCCCACGTGTGCCTCACTCTGGGCTACAAGAAAGCAGGGACTGTGACCCAGAGCAACCTGCACCCACTCCATCCCGAGCCCAGGGTCTTGCTTCCGGGCAACCTGGAGCAACCCAGCATGTGTCCCACTCAGGCCACAGAGGACCTCTGATAGTTCGAGCCAGAGAAACCTGCACCTGCTTCTCCCCAGCCCCTGAAACAGTCCTGCAGGGGCTACCCAGAGCAACCAAGCATATGCCTCACTCAGGCTATAAGAAAGTGCTGCTGGGGTGAACTGGAGCAAGCCGGTGTGCCAAGCCAGGAGCCACAGGACCATGCCGCAAGTGCGCTACCAGAGGGACCTAGGGTATCACCCTGCCACAGGTGCTGGGGCCACACAGCGAATTGTATGCCAGAGGGCTCTGGGTCCTCACAGGGACGCGCACATCAGAGGAATTGTGCACATGTTCCCACCACCCCAAGCATCTGAAGCAGACAACTGAGGGACCAGTTCTGTGGGAAAGGGGATACAACTAAGAGCAGAGACAATAAAGACATGAGACTCAAGGCAGACCCAACCTCTGGCCTAAGAATTCCAGACCATTGCTCTGATAGGATCTTCAACCTCTCAAACCCCAAGCAGGGTGCCCAGGGCCAGAAAGAGACAGCAAAAATGGGGAGACAAAGAAACAACCCCCCAAGGAAAAGAAAAAGATTGCCAGAAAAGGCGCTAAATAAAACAGAGGCATGCAACATGTCAGAAAAAGAATTCAGAGTAAGGGTCATGCAGTTCATAAATCAGATGGATGAGAAAATCAACAACTTATGTAAGAATCAAGACGAAATCAAGAATGAGATAGCTACAATAAAAAAACATGATGGAAGTAGACTAGAAGAAGTGGAGGATCGAATTAGTAATTTAGAATATAGGGCAGAAAACACACCCAATCTGAACAGCACCTAGAGAAAAAAATTAAAAAGCAGGAGGTGAGCCTAAGGGAGCTTTGGGACATGAAACCAAGTAACATATGTATACCAGGGGTGCCAGAAGAACAAGAAAGGAGCAAGGATTAGAAAACCTATTTGAAGAAATAATGACAGAAAACTTCCCTGATTTGGGGAAGAAAAATGTCACACAAGCACAGAGTCCCAGACAAGATGAACCCAAAAAGACCCACACCAAGACACATCGTAATTACAATGGCAAATGTTAATGACAAAGAGAGAATCTTAAAGGCTACAAGAGAGAGACAGAGAGTTACCTACAAAGGATCTCTCATTAGATAATCAAATAATTTCTCAAGAAAAACATATCAGGCTAAAAGAGAATTGAATGAAGTATACAAAGTGATGCAAATCAAGGGTCTGAATCCAAGAATACTCTAATCCAGGAAGGATATCATTCAACATTGAAGGGGAAATCAGGAGATTCAAAAAAAAAAAAACGCTAAGGGAATTTACCACTACCCAACCAGCAATGCAAAAAATGCTAAAGGGACTGTTGTAAAAAGAAGGAAAGGGAAGAAGGAACACAGGTATAAAGAATAAAAATATCTACAAACAAGTATCCTATCTAATAAAAGAGAAACATGGTAATTAGCCGTACATCCGCTACCCTTCCCATTGGATAATCAGGGCAATATGCAAATTAACTGCCAGCCAAGATGGCGGCCGGCAGCCATGCACTGAAGCGAACAGGGAGGCTTGCTTGCTCCAGTGACAGCGGACTCCAACATTCCCTGCCTGACTTGCCAGCCTCTCAGCTGCAACTCTAAGCAACTATGTTGCAAATATAGAAGCTAACCAAAACCTCAGAAACCTGCATTAGTCAGCCAGGTTTCAGCCAGCCGGACCGCAACATTGTATCAAATACAGAAGGTAAACAAAGGCCAGAGCCAAGGCCTCAGAGCTAAAGCTCGCCCAGAATAAAAAAAAAAGAAAAAAAGTAGCAGTTGGGAACTTCAGTCACCCGCCAGCCTGAAAACGGCCCTCAGCCCCTAAGCCAGGCTGGCCAGGCACCCCAGTGGGGACCCCCACCCTGATCCAGGACACCCTTCAGGGCAAAGCAACCAGCCCCCAACAGTGAACCAGGCCTCTATTCTATATAGTAAAAGGGTAATATGCCTCCCAGCACTGGGATCAGCAGAGCCGCGAAGCCTCTTGGCACCAGATCAGCGTGACAGGGGGCAGCGCCCAAACCCCCTGATAGCCCTGAGGCTCTGTGTGTGACAGGGGGCAGGGCCACAACCTCCCTATCTGCCCTGCTCTGTTCGTGACAGGGGTGAGCTCCTCAACCCCCTGATCGGCCCTGCTCTGTGCCTGATAGGGGGGAGCTCCCCAACCTCCTGATCGCCCTGCGGCTCTGTGTGTGACAGGGTGTGGCGCACCAACCCCCTGATCGGCCCTGCTCTGTGGGTGATAGAGGGCGGCGCCCCAAACCGCCCCCCCCCAAGGGCCCTGCTCTGTGTGTGACGGGGTAGAGCCATAACTTCCCCATCGACCCTGCCCTGAGTGTGACAGTGGCGGCGCCCCAACCCCCTAATCCGCCCTGCTCTGTGTGTGACAGGGGGCGGTGCCCCAACTCCCCTATTGGCCTTACTCTGTTAGTGATGGGGGGAGCTCCTCAAACCCCTGATCAGCCCTGCTCTGTGTGTGAAAGGGTACGGAGCCCCAACCCCCCTGATGGGCCCTGCTCTGTGCGTGACAGGGGGTGGCGCCGCAACTTCCCTATCGACCCTTCCTTGAGTGTGACGGGGGTGGTGCCCCAACCCCCCAATCGGCTGTACCCTGAGCGTGACTAGGGGTGGCATCGCAACCTCCTGATCCGCCCTGCTCTGTCATGACAGGGGGCAGTGTCCCAACTCCCCAATCGGCCCTGCTCTGAGCCCGACCAGGGGCTGCACCTAGGGATTGGGCCTGCCCTCTGCCACCCGGGAGCAGGCCTAAGCCAGCACGTCGTTATCTCCCGAGGGGTCCCAAACTGTGAGAGGGCACAGGATGGGCTGAGGGACCCCCTCTCCCCCCGAATGCACAAATTTTTGTGCACCGGGCCTCTAGTCTATCAATAATAACCTTAAGCGTAAATGGACTAGGAGGAAACCAAGATGGTGGCATAGGTAAACACCAGAGTTTGCTGCCTCGAACAACCACTTCAAAAATACAACTAAAAGATGGAATGGACATCACCCAGAACCACAGGAAGACTGGCTGAGGAGAGATTCTTCAATTTGAAGGAAAGAGAACAGCATACCGAGGCTCAGAGGAGGTGCAATGTGGAAAATACAAAGGTATGGAGGTGCTCGTGGAGCGGGCTGGTGGTTGAGGGCGCTGTTGTCATTTTCAATCGGGAGGGAGTCCCAGGCTCTGAACTCCAGATCCGGGCAAGTCTCTAGGGACTCAGACTCAAACAGGAGAAGCGGGATTGTCTGGCATCGGTTGGAACGCCAGGGCAGATTTCTCTCCGAAGTTTGCAGCGGTTGCTGGGATTCTGAGAAGCAGAGCCTCTGGGAACAGGACTGAGAGCAGCCATAACTGCTCCCTCCGCCCGTCCCGCCCAAGCCCTGCGCAGAGCCATTTGCCGGAGAGCCTCAGGCAAAGGCTAGATTAGCACCTCTCCAGAGGACAGAAGTTTTCCCACTGCATACACAGCTGATTCTCACAGCCAGTCGGCCTGGAGGTCAAATCCCTCTAGTATTAACTACAACAATCAAGGCTTAACTACAACAAGACTGCACACAAAGACCACTAGGGGGTGCACCAAGAAAGCGTAAAAAATGCGGAGACAAAGAAACAGGACAAAACTATCAAGGGAGGATATTGAGTTCAGAACCACACTTTTAAGGTCTCTCAAGAACTGTCTAAAAGCCGCCGATAAACTTATTGAGATCTACAAGAAATCTAATGAGACCCTCGATGCTGTGATAAAGAACCAACTAGAAATTAAGCATACACTGACTGAATTTAAGAATATTATACAGACTCCCAACAGCAGACTAGAGGAGCGCAAGAATCAAGTCAAAGATTTGAAATACAAAGAAGCAAAAAACACCCAACCGGAAAAGCAAAATGAAAAAAGAACCTGAAAATATGAAGATAGTGTAAGGAGCCTCTGGGACAGCTTCAAACGTACCAACATCAGAATTATAGGGGTGCCAGAAGATGAGAGAGAGCAAGATATTGAAAACCTATTTCAAGAAATAATGACAGAAAACTTCCCCCACCTGGTGAAAGAAATAGACTTACAAGTCCAGGAAGCACAGAGAACCCCAAACAAAAGGAATCCAAAGAGGACCACACCAAGACACATCATAATTAAAATGCCAAGACCAAAAGACAAAGAGAGAATCTTAAAAGCAGCAAGAGAAAGAAACTCAGTTACCTATAAGGGAGTACCCATACGACTGTCAGCTGATTTCTCAACAGAAACTTTGCAGGCCAGAAGGGAGTGGCAAGAAATATTCAAAGTGATGAATAGCAAGAACCTACAACCAAGATTACTTTACCCAGCAAAGCTATCATTCAGAATTGAAGGTCAGATAAAGAGCTTCACAGATAAGGAAAAGCTAAAGGAGTTCATCACCACCAAACCAGTATTATATGAAATGCTGAAAGGTATCCTTTAAGAAGAAGAAGAAGAAGAAAAAGGTAAAGATACAAATTATGAACAACAAATATGCATCTATCAACAAATGAATCTAAAAATCAAGTGAATAAATAATCTGAGGAACAGAATGAAGTGTTGATTATAATAGAATCAGGGACATAGAAAGGGAGTGGACTGACTATTCTTGGGGGTGGGGAGAAGGGCTGTGGGAGATGCGGGAAGAGACTGTACAAAAATTGTGCACCTATGGATGAGGACAGTGGGTTGGGAGTGAGGGCGGAGGGTGGGGTGGGAGCTGGAAGGAGGGGAGTTATGGGGGGGAAAAAAGAGGAACAAATGTAATAATCTGAACAATAAAGATTTGATTTAAAAAAAGTGTAAATGGACTAAATGCTCCAATCAAAAGACGTAGAGTGGCTGAATAGATAAGAAAACATGACCCATATACATGCTGTCTACAAGAAACCAACCTCAGAACAAGGGACTAACAAAGACTGAAAGTGAAGGGATGGAAAAATATTTTTCAGGCAAATGGAAATAAAAAAAAAAAAACTGGAGTAGCAATACTTACATCTGACAAAGTAGACCTCAAAGTGAAGGCCATAACAAGAGATAAGGAAGGCCACTTCATAATACTAAAGGGATTGATACAACAAGAGGATATAACTCTGGTAAACATATATGCACCCAAGGCAGGAACACCCAAAAACAAAAAACTTCTGGAAGATATCAAGGAAGAGATTGACAGCAATACAATTATAGTAGGGGACTTTAATACCCCATTGACATCACTGGATAAATCCTCTAGACAAAAAAAAGCAAAGAAAAAGCAATCTTAAATGACTCAAAGGTCAGATGGACTTAATCAACATCTTCAGAACATTTCACACCAAAGCTACAGAATTTACATTCTTTTCAAGTGCACCTGGGACGTTTTCAAAGATAGACCACATATTGGGACACAGGCAAAATCTCTTCAAGTTTAAGAAGATTGAAATCATATCAAGCATCTTCTCAGATCACAATGGCATAATATTAGAAATAAACTACAATAAAAACAATCTCAAAAAATCAAACACTTGGAGACTAAATAGCATGTTATTAAACAATGATTGGGTTACTAAAGAGATCAAAGAAGAAATAAAAAACTTCCTGGAAACAAATGACAATGAAAACACAACAATCCAAAACCTATGGGACACAATGAAAGCAGTCCTGAGAGGGAAGTTTATAGCTCTACAGGCCTATCTCAAAAAACAAGAAAAAATGGTAGTAAATCATCTAACTCTACATTTCAAAGAATTAGAAAGAGAGCAACAAGAAAAGCCCAGAGTGAGCAGAAGGAAGGAAATAATAAAGATCAGAGCATAAATAAATGACATAGAGATAAAAAAATAAAATAAAATAAATGAAACCAAGAGCTGGTTCTTTGAAAAGATAAACAAGATTGATGAAACTCTAGCCAGGCTCACCAAGAAGCAAAGAGAGAGGACTCAAATAAACAAAATCATATATGAAAGAGGCAAAATAACAACAGACCCCACAGAAATAGAAAGGGTTGTAAAAAAAATACTATGAACAACTCTATTCCAACAAACTGGTCAACCTAAAAGAAATGGACATATTCCTAGAAAAATACGACCTTCCAAAACTCAATGAGGAAGAATAAAAAAATCTCAACAGGCTGATAACTAAGGAGGAAATTGAAATAGTAATCAACAAATTTCCAGCAAACAAAAGCCCTGGGCCAGACCACTTTAAAGGGGAGTTTTACAAAACATTCAAAGAAGAACTAAAATCTATCCTCAGACTATTACAAAAAATTTAAGAGGAAGAAACACTTCCAAGCTCTTTCTATAAAGCCAACATTACCCTAATCCCAAAACCAGATAAAGACACCACAAAGAGAATTACAGACCAATATCCTAAAATCCTCAACAAAATTCTAGCAAATCAGATCCAGCATTATATTAGAAAGATCATACACCATGACCAAGTGGAATTTATTCTGAAGATGCAAGGATAGTACAATATCCACAAATCAATAAATGTGATACATCACATAAACAAATTGAGAGATAAAAATCACATAATCATATCAATTGATGCGGAAAAAGCATTTGACAAATTCCAATACCCTTTCTTGACAAAAATTCTCAGCAAAGTGGGAATAGAGAGATCATACTTCAACATAATAAAAGCCTTATATGACAAACCTACAGCCAACATCATACTCAATGGGCAAAAAGTAAAACCATTTCCCTAAGAACAGGAACAAGACAGGGATGACCACGTTTACCACTCCTGTTCAATATAGTGCTGGACATGCTAGCCATAGCAATCAGACAAGAAAAAGAAATAAAAGGCATCCAAATTGAAAAAGAAGAATTAAAACTGTGATTATTTGCAGATGGCATAATATTGTAGATAGAAAACCCTGAAGACTCCATCAAAAAACTACTAGACTTAATAAATGAATTTGGCAATGTAGCAGGATACAAAATTAACACCCAGAAATCTATGGCTTTTTTATACACCAATAATGAACTCTCAGAAAGAGAAACAAAATAACAATCCCATTTACCATGGCACCAAAAAAAAAAAAAAAAAAAAATAAGATACCTAGGAATAAACTTAACTAAGGAGGTAAAGGACTTGTACTCGGAAAACTACAAGATGTTGAAAAAAGAGGTTGAGGAAGACATAAACAAATGGAAGAACATGCTGTGTTTATGGATTGGAAGAATCAACTTCATTAAAAGGTCCATGCTACCCAAAGCAATCTATAGATTTAATGCAATCCCCATTAAAATACCAATGGCATATTTCAAAGACCTAGAACAAACTCTCCAAAAATTAATCTGGAATAAAAAAAGAACCTGAATAGCCGCAGCAATCTTGAGAAAGAAGAACTAAGTTGCAGGGATCACAATACCAGATATTAAGCTATATTACAAAGCCACTGTTCTCAAAACTACCTGGTACTCACACAAAAACAGACATATAGACCAATAGAACAGAACAGAGAACCCAGAAATTGACCCAAGCCATTATGCTCAATTAATATTTGACAAAGGAAGCAAGAGCATACAATGGAGTCAAGACAGTCTCTTCAATAAATGGTGTTGGGAAAATTGGACAGATACATGATGCAAAAAAAAAAAAGAAAAGAAACAAGAACACCAACTTACACCATACACAAAAATAAACTCAAAATGGGTAAAGGACTTAATGTAAGATAGGAAACCATAAAAATCTTAGAACAATCCATTGGCAACAAAATATCAGACATAGTTGTAGCAATATCTTTACTGATACAACTCCTAGGGTGGTGGAAATTAAGGAGAAAATAAACAAATGAGACTACATCAAATAAAAAGTTTCTGCACAGCAAAAGAAACCATCAACAAAACAACAAGAAAGACCACTGCATGGGAGAACATATTTGCCAATGTTATTTCCAATAAGGGCCTAATCACCAAAATTTATTGGAAACTCATGCATCTTAACAAAAGGAAGATAAACAATCCAATAAAAAAATGGGCAAAGGACTTCAATAGACAATTTTTGAATGTGGACATACAGAAGGCCAAGAGACATATGAAAACATGCTCCAAGTCACTAATCATCTAAGAGATGCAAATTAAAATGACAATGAGATACCATCTCACACCTGTCAGAATGGCTATTATCAATAAATAAACAAATGACAAGTGCTGGTGAGGATGTGGAGAAAAATGAACCCTCATGCACTGCTGGTGGGAATGCAGACTGGTGCAGCCACTGTGGAGAACAGTATGGAGCTTCCTCAAAAAATTAAAAATGGAACTCCCATTTGACCCAGTAATCTCACTTCTAGGAATATATTCCAAGAAATAAGAAACACCAATCAGAAAGGTCATATGCAGTCCTATGTTCATAGCAGCACAATTTACAATAGCTAAGATTTGGAAACAGCCTAAGCGCCTATCAGCAGAGAAGTGGATTAAAAAATGGTGGTACGTCTACACACAATGGAATACTACACTGCTGTAAAAAAGAAGGAACTCTTACCATCTGAAACAGCATGGATGGACATGGAGAGCATTATGCTAAGCAAAATAAGCCAATCAGAGAAAGATAAATATCACATGATTTCACTCATTTGTGGAATATAATAAACAACATAAACTGATGAACAAAAATAGATCCAGAGACAGAGAAGCATTGAACAGACCATCAAACTTCAGAGGGAAGGAAGAGGAAGTTGTGGGAGAGTTAAGAGATCAACCAAAGGACTTGTATGCATGCATATAAGTATAACCAATGGACACAGACACTAGGGGGGTGAGGAGATGTGCTGGGGGGTGAGGATGACCGGGGAGAGGTCAACAGGGTAAAAAGGAGACATATGTAATACTATGTGTAATACTTTAAACAATAAAGAATTTTTTAAAAAGAAAGCAAGTGTCCCTTCTAAATTAACTATATAAATTAGACACTAAATTCCCTATAATATAAAGTGGATTTGTGCATCATGTAAGAGGATTATAGTAGATGATTTCTAAGGCTCTATTCCCATTGTTTTAGATTTATGCTATGCATTTGCATATGTTATTCTGTCTGCCTGAAATGCCCTTCCTCCAGCTCACCTTGCAGTAGTTTGCTTAACTCCAGAGGGCATCATTCATTTTAAGAAAATGTGAATTATAAGCCCTGTAACTATGTCACTTGATGAGACAACTGATTGATGTTTCTCTCTCATCATTGATGCTTCCATCTCTCTCTCCCTCTCCCTTCCTCTCTCTAAAATTAATGAAACACATACTTAAAAAATAATAATTTTTAAAAATGGTCAAGCCAACATACAACTTCAAAAGATTAGTAAATTCTTTGAAAAGCTTGTATTTATTTATAAATAAATATATGTATGTATTTATTTACATATTATTTATATATTTTTATATAGTCTTTGTAGAATTATTTAGTAGAATTGTTCTTTGTAAAATATATTTTATATATTCTATAATCAATAAAAAAAAGACAACACAACAAAAAATATTTAAGCCAGAGAAGTCATGATCAGATAACTCACAGAAGAGGAAACAAATGGCCAATAAGCACATGAAAAGTAGCTCAATTTCATTAACAGTCATTTATCAAAATGCAAATTAAAATACATTACAATATTTTGCCCATCAACTAAATAGGTAAAATTAAAAGCCACACTATATCATGTGATAAAAAGGATGTGGAACAACTGGAACTCACACATACTACTAATGGCAAAGTACCAATATTTCAGAAATACCATGTGCAGGCGTGCACATACAGTGTGATTGAAACTTCATGGCCCATGCACAGAAGTTGGTATTTTGTGAAAGAGCCACACTCAAGAGGCCAAAGAGCCACATGTGGCTCACGAGCCGCAGTTTGCCGACCACAGCAGTAGGAGAACTGCACAACAACGTTCACAGCAGCACCACTTTAAATAGCAAAAACACAAGAAAAAAGCCACATGCCCACCAACAGTCAAATAAGTGTGATCTGTCATACAATTGAATATAACATTGAAATTGATTTATAAACAGGTTCCCAAGAACAGAGTTGATATTCATAGTATCTACAGGGTACAGACACTGGTCAGTCAGAATGGAGGCCTGACCAACCCAAGAGAAAGCCAGCAGAATGCTGTGCCATGTATGCTAGCTTAGTACTAAGCATGAAAAGCAAGTTGCAGAAGAAAATGAAATAGTAGGATCTCATGTATTTATATATCCCACAAACATGAAAAATTAAACAGTAAGTAGTTTAGGAGACTTAGAAAAATAGAAAGACAAGTAATGGAGTCCTAGCCTGTTTTGCTAAGTGGTTAGAGCATCAGCCTGCAGACTGAAGGGTCAAGGGTTCAATTCCTGTCAAGGGCACATACCTCAGTTTCATGCTCGATCTACCCCCTGGTCGGCAACCAATAGATGTGTCTCTCTCACATCGATCTCTAACTCTCTCTGTCTCTCCCCTTCCCTTCCACTGTCTTTAAAAATCAATGGAAAAATATCTCGGTGAGGATTAACAAAAAAGAAAAGTAATAGAATCTACACTAATAAAAGAGAAACATGGTAATTGGCGTACGACCGCTACCCTTCCGATTGGCTAATCAGCGTATCCTTATGCAAATTAACTGTCAGCCAAGATGGCGGCCGGCAGCCAGGCAGCTGGAAGCGAACATGAGGCTTTCTTGCTGCAGGGACTGCGGGCTCCAACGTTCCCCGCCTGCGCCTGCGCTGCCGGCCTCTCAGCTGGCAGTTTGAAACTTTGTAACAAATATAGCCAGCCTGGATCTCAGAGCTGAAGTTATACATTGTTTCGATTATAGAATGCAAACAAACCAGCAGTGGAGGCCTCAGAGCTAGAGCCAGAGCTAAAGCTGGCCCAGAATAAAAAAGAAAAAAAAAGAAAAACAGGAGCGGTTGGGAGATTCGGTCAATCGCCAGCCTGAAAGCAGCCCTCAGCTCCTCACCCAGACTGGCCACACACCCCAGTGGGGACCCCCACCCTGATCCAGGACACCCTTCAGGGCAAACCAGCCGGCCCCCAGGCCTCTATCCTATATAGTAAAAGGGTAATATGCCTCCCAGCACCGGGATCAGCGGAGCCGGGAGGCCTCCTGGCACCGGATCAGCGTGACAGGGGGCAGCGCCCAAACCCCCTGATCGCCCTGCGACTCTGTGTGTGACAGGGTAGAGCCATAACCTCCCCATCCGCCCTGCCCTGAGTGTGACAGTGGCGGTGCCCCAACCCCCTGATCGGCCCTGCTCTGTGGGTGATAGAGGATGGCGCCCCAACCCCCTGATCCGCCCTGCTCTGTGTGTGACAGGGGGCGGTGCCCTAACTCCCCTATCGGCCCTACTCTGTGAGTAACAGGGGGGAGCTCCTCAACCCCCTGATCGGCCCTGCTCTGTGCGCGACAGGGGTTAGCTCCCCAACCTCCTGATGGGCCCTGCTCTGTGCATGACAGGGGGGAGCTCCCCAACCCCCTGATGGGCCCTGCTCTGTGCGTGACAGGGTACGGAGCCCCAACCCCCCTGATGGGCCCTGCTCTGTGCGTGACAGGGTACGGAGCCCCAACCCCCCTGATGGGCCCTGCTCTGTGCGTGACAGGGGGCAGCGCCCCAACCCCCTAATTGGCCCTGCTCTGTGCATGACAGTGGGTGGCGCCGAAACCTCCCCATCGACCCTGCCTTGAGTGTGACAGGGGGCGGTGCCCCAACTCCCAATCAGCCCTACCCTGAGCGTGACCAGGGGCTGCACCTAGGGATTGGGCCTGCCTTCTGCCACCCGGGGGCAGGCCTAAGCCAGCAGGTCGTTATCTCCCGAGGGGTCCCAGACTGTGAGAGGGCACAGGCCGGGCTGAGGGACCCCCCCTTCCCCCCCGAGTGCACAAATTTTTGTGCACCGGGCCTCTAGTAATAGATATAGAACTCAAAACAGCCATTATCTCAAAGGGATCAGTGAACAGGGTGAGATAAGATGGGGAAAATACCAGAGTACTTCTTTCTTAAACTACATGTAGGATATACACAAGGGTGTTCACTGTGTTATTATTCTTTACTAGTAGCCCGGTGCATGAAATTCATGCACATTAAAAGGGAATTAATTGCCCTAACTGGTTTGGCTCAGTGGATAGAGCATCGGCCTGCAGACTCAAGGGTCCCAGGTTCGATTCCGGTCAAGGGCATGTACCTTGGTTGTGGGCACATCCCCAGTCGGGAGTGTGCAGGAGGCAGCTGATCAATGCTTCTCTCTCATTGATGTTTCTAACTCTCTATCCCTCTCTCTTCCTCTCCGTAAAAAATCAATAAAATATATTTTTTTTTTAAAAAGGGAATTAATTAGCAGAGATATTTTAACATTGCTATTTGCCCTTTCTCTATAATAGAATTGTGAGAGATGAAAGGAAATTAGTAAAATGTATATGAAAATAATATATAAATTTATTAATAAATAAACAGTAACAAAAGGATATAACAACAACAGAGGCATGATATAAAAATGACAAAACATGATATGAAAACAACAGTGATGCAAACAATGACTGATAAAGTGATTAAACTTATTCTAATATCTCCCTATACACCACATTAAGAGTGAAAACACTTTTAGAGTGCTTGACTAATTTCCCTTGTGATGAAGTGCTTAGAACTTTAACTGTAACATCACCTGCTCTTCAAACTCGAGAGAAAGCAACATATAACTGACCATCTGCAAAAACAGGCTCAGGTAGGAACATGCCTACTCTGTCTAGAGTTTGTCCTTGTGATTTATTAATAGTCATCACAAATGCTGGCATCACGGGAAACCGTCATCGAATCAATTTAAATGGGAGGCCAGTGTCATATGGGGACAAATTAATTCTTGGAATCAGAACAGCCTCTCCTTCTGTTAAGATCCTGTTAATACTTCCGCTTCGATAATGTTAGGTTGTAATCTTTTGATAATAAATCTGGTACCATTACAAAGACCCCATTTACTATTGAGATTTCTCAATAGCATGATGATTGCACCCACTTTCAATTTTAATTTATGACACGGCATTCCCGAAGGAGTAATACTATTCAGAAATTCGATGGGGAAATTTTCCTTTGTTTCTTTGTTATGGGGTGGGGCCACAACATTAGTAACAAAGAAATAGAATTAAAACTTTATTGTGGGGAGCCGCTACAGTGTTTTGGACAGGTTCTAGCCTTGGACTGATGAGAGGGCACAGTCCTCTCATTGCCACGTGCAAGTCCCAGCTTGGAGGGCAGGGCCCTCCCAGCACAGTTATAGCCAACAGCTATAGTTGTAAGCTTGAACCTATGGTCCGAACATGTGGCACCACGCGCCTGAGTGATGTGGGCTTGATAGAATTCAGGTGCATGAAGTTGAGTAGGATTGAAACCCAGGAGAATGTTTGTAAACATCTTGGTCACACCCTTACTTTGCCTCATAGCATCTGCTATAAAATAAAGGCATGGCTGTGGGCGTGGGCGCTGTCTCTCAGAGAAGCAGCATCCCACCGAGACCCGGCTTTCATTCTCTTGTCTGTCTTTTCTAAGCCTTTCAGCCGCCCCACTCAGGTTCACACTTTAGAAAGATCTGCCTCCACGCTCCCAGGGCGCGTTCCTGCCTCAAACTCCGCCCTTACAGGAAAACAGCTCTGGGAAACAGCTTGGGGAAGGGCGCAGCCGTTGCCAAGACAACCCCTGTAGGACTGACTTCCTTCCGCTCAGTTGCGGCTGTTCATCTGTATGTGATGAACACCACCCATAGTTTTTATATAAGTAAATACCTTACACATATACTTACTATTCTTTAATATATACTCAATATTTAATAATAAAAATCAATCTTACAGAGGCAGAGCTGCCTCAAACTGATTGTCAAACTGCAGTGGGAAGGCCAGGGAGGGTTGGGGGACAGGAGGGAGGGGAGTAAGAGATCAACCGAAGGACTTGTATGCATCCTTATAAGCATAACTAATGGACATAAGACACTGGGGGGTAAGGGAGGGCAGGGGTTTGTCAAGGGCGGGGGGGAGGGGAAGGACACTTATGTAATACCCTTTGTAATACTTTTAGCGAAAAATTAAAAAAATTAAAAAAAATAAATTAAAAAAAAATAAAAATCAATCTTTAAAAAAGCATGAATGACTGCCCTAGCTGGTTTTGCTCAGTGGATAGAGCAATGGCCTGTGGACTGAAGGGTCCCGGGTTTGATTCTGGTCAAGGGCACATGCCGGAGTTGTGGGCTTGATCCCCAGTAGGGAGCATGCAAGAGGCAACCAATCAATGATTCTCTCTCATCACTGATGTTTCTGTCTCTCTCTCCCTTCTTCCTTCCTCTTTGAAATCTATAAAAACATATTTTAAAAAAGAATATTAAAAATCATTTTTTAAAAAAGCATGAATGACTTACAAAATAAAATCAGAATCTTCATTTTAGCTTTTATTAGCAGAATTAGCTAACTTGCTTAATCTCTTAGGGCAGCAGTTCTCAACCTGTGGGTCACGACCCCTTTGGGGGTCAAACGACCCTTTCACAGGGGTCGCCTAAGACCATCGGAAAACACATATATAATTACATATTATTTTTGTGATTAATCACTATGCTTTAATTATGTTCAATTTGTAACAATGAAATTGGGGGTCACCACAACATGAGGAACTGTATTAAAGGGTCACAGCACTAGGAAGGTTGAGAACCACTGTCTTAGGGTCTCAGTTTCCTCCTCTGTAAAATGGGGGTGACGAAAGGAGCAAATGTAAAAAGCTGAACACATATATTGGTGGGGATTGTCTTTCTAACATATCCTCTTCCTCACTTCCAATGTCAAAAAGATAGACTCTATTTGTCATGGTCTGAGGAAGTTTTGGAGAGAAGTTCTCTATTCTCTCTTATTAATGCTGGGATTAAGAGGTGGTCCCCATGCCCACTTGCTTCGCATCCTAGTCATAGCGATTGAAGGTAAACTCAAGTCTTTCTTCTCTCGCCCCTAACTGAGAGCTCCAATGGGAATGCGGAACAAAGGAACCAGTACTTACTCTGTAGATACTGGAAGGAAGAGTGGGGCCCTAGGAGAGAATGGGGAAAAGTAGGTAAGTGGTCTCTCTCAGAACCCCAAGTGCACCCCAAACATAGCTGTTACATTGTATCACATAGGGTGGGACAAAAGTAAGTTTACAGTTGTGAATACATGAAACAGAAAATTTATTCTTGTATAATTACTTATTAATTATTGTCTTACTTTCCACATGAATAGCTGTAATCTACTTTTGCCCCACCTTGTATGATCATTTTTTATTGAGTCACCAATTGTTGAGTGGCTGCTTGTGGTTATAGTTTAAGTGTTTTAATTCTCAGTTCTGTGACCATTAAAAGGTAATGGTCCACTTGCATTTAAAAGGTAAATTCTTTACCATAATTAATAGCGTAGCACACTGAAAACCTAGACAAAACTGGCAACTGGATGGAATCCTTGCTTTTTGCTCTCTCTTCAGTTATAATTGACTGTGAATTCGGTTCCTGTGCAACACCAAATGGCCAAACTGTTTGTTTATTTGTTTTTCCTATCTATACTAATAAAAGGCTAATATGCTAATTAGACCGGAAGACCTTCCAGACGTCCTTCCAGACAAAGCCATGGTGGTGGGGCCGAGGCAGAGGCAGTTAGGGACGATCAGGCCAGGAGGGGAGGGCAGTTGGGGATGAGCAGGCCGGCAGTCGGGGGGCAGTTGGGGACAATCAGGCTGGCAGGGAGGCAGTTGCGGGCGAGTAGGCCAGCGGGGGCGGGGGGGGGGGGCAGTTGGGTGCAGGCAGGCTGGCAGGGGGGGCAGTTGGGGGCAAGAAGGCTGGCAGGAGGGGACAGTTGGAGGTGAGCAGGCCAGCAGACAGAGTGGTTAGGGGTGATCAGGCAGGCAGGTAGTTGAGCAGTTAGGAGCCAGCAGTACCGGATTGCGAGAGGGATGTCCGACTGCCAGTTTAGGCCTGATCCTTGTGAGACCAGCAGTTGGACATCCCCTGAGGGGTCTGAAATTGGAGAGGGTACAGGCCAGGCTGAGGGACACACCCCCCCACTGTGCATGAATTTCGTGCACCAGGCCACTAGTGGAGTAATAATGAGATAGACAAATGAGCCTGAATGAATGACCCTCAGATACCCTCTTCTACTGTGGGAGACTCACTAATAAGTAGGTTGCCTACAGGAAACTACTTTCGGTTACAGGGAGAGAAGTGGGGAAGGTAGGTGCAGTCAATATTTATTGGACTTTCAGTATCTGCCAGGCAGCAAGCCCAGGTTCTCTTATTTCATTTAATCCCACTGCAATCAGGAGAAGTAGGAAAAACTATTCCAGTTTCACAACCAGCAAACAGAGACTTAATAACCTAGCCAGGGTTTCATAGCTGGTGTTTACGTAGACATCTGTCCCCATGTGGTAGAAAAAAAAAAATGGTATTCAGCAATGGAATGATTTAAAGGATAGGATAGAAGAGAAATAACACAAGTACCTAATCTTCCAGTGCTGAAAATAGGAAATGTGTCTTAAGCATGCCTTCAGATATACTGTATATCACTTACTCAGCAATTGTCAGGGGAATTGTAAAGTAACATCCTAACTTAACAGAGCTCCCTCCTCCAGGCCTCTCCCAGGTTCTTCTCCTGGGATGGCCAAACCTGAGACCCTGCAGTTCTGCTTGCTCCTCCAGTCCCAGAAGCTGACTGCAAGGCAACACTGTGCACTTTGAATAGAGGTACAGAATAGTAAAAACTCCTCCAACTGACCAGCTGAGACAACTGAGCTCCTGAGGAGAGCGTGTTCCCTACACTCTAGCATGAAAGTGTTTTCCTGAAGGGCAGAGAGAGCCTGTGTAACCAAGAGCCACTATGAGAGTTCTATGACCCTTGACAGCTAAGCAAGAATGGAGACTCTCCATAGCCATCAAACACAAAGGACTCTCTGTGGTAGAAGGATCTTTAATATTTTACCATGTTTTAGATAAGTGGAAAGGTTCATTTAAAAAAAATTGTATACTACTATTTACTGTATATTATCTAATCTAATAAAAGAGAAACATGCAAATTGACCACACCTCTGCTATGCCCCAAGCCATGCTCACCAGCCAATCAGAGTGACTATATGCAAATTAACCCAACCAAGATGGCAGCCAGCAGCCATGGAGCTGGAGCAAGCAGGAGGCTTGGTTGCCCTGGCGATGGAGGAACCCAAGCTTCCCGCCTGCCCTGGCCGGCTGTGGCCTCCACTCAAGGCAACAAAGTTTCAATTATAGAAGATAAATAAATCCCAGATACCTGCTTCCAGCCAGCCTCCACTGGGAGCTTGGGTGGCTGGGGTAGTGGCCAGCCTGCAAACAGCCATCAGCCCCCGCACCCCAGCGGGGACCCCCACCCTGATCTGGGACACCCTTCAGGGCAAACCAGCTGGCCCCCACCCATGCACCAGGCCTCTATCCTATATAGTAAAAGGGTAATATGAAAACTGACCCTAACAGCAGAACGACTGGGAATGACTGGTCACTATGACACACACTGACCACCCGGGGGCAGACGCTCAATGAAGGAGCTGCCCCCTGGTGGTCAGTGTGCTCCCACAGGGGGAGCTCTGCTCAGCCACAAGCCAGGCTGATGGCTGCCAGTACAGCGGTGGTGGTGGGAGGCTCTCCCGCCTCCTCAGCAGCACTAAGGATGTCCGACTGCAGCTTAGGACTGTTCCCCGCCGGCAAGTGGACATCCTCGAGGGCTCCCAGGCTGGCAGAGGGATGTCTGACTGACAGTTTAGGCCCAATCCCCTGGGGAGCGGGCCTAAAACAGCAGGTGGTCATCCCCCGAGAGGTCTCAGACTGCGAGAGGGCACAGGCTGGGCTGAGGGACCACCCCCCCCCCCCCCCCCCCCCCCCCGCTGCTGAGTGCACAAATTTTTGTACACCGGGCCTCTAGTTATATTAATACAATCATATGTTACTATTACAAATATTAGTAATCGTATATTATTGAATACTATATTAAGACTTGTTGTCTTAAAGCCAGGTGAAATCAATTATTAAACAATCACATTTAATAAATTCCCTTAGCTGAAATACTACCAAGACTCATATAGAACTATTTAATTATTATAAACATATTTATAACATATTAAATATCATGAAATAAATATAAATTATTAATTTATTTAAATATCAAAGAAAATTTCAACACCTGCTTGGGGCAATTGATATGTTGAGATCCATAGCTCACTCATCTTCACTATTGTTTTAGGTGAAGGGGTTGTAATTCATTCTTTTAATTCTCGTTAATATAACTGTCCACTGAAACTCTAGCTTTTATGTTCTGAGGAAAGTTATTGACTTGTTTGCATTTCCTTACTTAGCCTATTGAATTCATTGGATGATAAGTCCATTGGGAGAGAATAAACAGATGGTGGAAAGACATTTGTTTAGGGTCCATCAGAATAATTACCAATGTAAAGATAATAATTGTAAGTTGAAATGGTATCTTAAGTGATATTATCAATTTGCCAGTAGCTATCATAAAATACAACATAAATGAATTTATCTTCAGTGTGATTTTTAATTTCAATTTTACAATTTCTGTCACTGTAACTGCAACAGAATTTACTTTCCTTAAGATTAATATAAATATACTAGAGGCCCGGTGCACAAAAATTTGTGCACTCAGTTGGGAGGAGGGGTCCCTCAGCCTGGCCTGTGCCCTCTCGCAGTCTGGGACCCCTCGGGAGATAACGACCTGCTGGCTTAGGCCTGCTCCCAGGTGGCAGAGGGCAGGCCCAATCCCCAGGTATGGCCCCTGGTCAGGCTCAGAGCAGGGCCAATTGGAGAGTTGGGGGCCGCCCCCTGTCATGCACAGAGCAGGGTGGATCGGGAGGTTGCGATGCCACCCCCTAATCACGCTCAGAGTAGGGCCGATTGGGGGGTTGGGGCACCGCACCTTGTCACACTCAAGGCAGGGTCGATGGGGAGGTTGCGGCGCCACCCCCTGTCATGCACAGAGCAGGGCCAATCAGGGGCTTGGGGCACTGCCCCCTGTCACTCACAGAGCAGGGCCCATCAGGGGGGTTGGGGCTCCACACCCTGTAATGCACAGAACAGGGTCTATCAGGGGGTTGGGGAGCTCCCCCCTATCACGCACAGAGCAGGGCCCATCAGGGGGTTGAGGAGCTCCCCCCTGTCACTCACAGAGTAGGGCCGATAGGGGAGTTGGGGCACCACCCCTGTCACACACAGAGCAGAGTGGATCAGGGGGTTGGGGCACTGCTCTCTATCACCCACAGAGCAGGGCTGATCAGGGGGTTGGGGCGCCGCCACTGTCAAACTCAGGGCAGGGCCAAGGGGGAGGTTATGGCTCTACCCCATCACACACAGAGCAGGGCCAATGGGGGTGGGGTGGGGTTGGGGCGCCGCACCCTGTCACACACAGAGCAGGGCCGATCAGGGGGTTGGGGTGCCGCACCGTCACACACAGAGCCACAGGGCGACTAGGGGGGTGGGGAGCTCCCCTCTATCAGGCGCAGAGCAGGGCTGATCAGGGTGTTGGGGCACCTTCCCCTGTCACGAACAGAGCAGGACAGATAGGGAGGTTGTGGCCCCACCCCCTGTCACACACAGAGTCGCAGGGCGATCAGGGGGTTTGGGTGCTGCCCCCTGTCACGCTGATCCCGGTGCCGGGAGGCCTCGCAGCTCTGCTGATTTTGGTGCTGGGAGGTATATTACCCTTTTACTATATAGGATAGAGGCCTGGTGCACGGGTGGGGGCCGGCTGGTTTGCCCTGAAGGGTGTCCTGGATCAGGGTGGGGGTCCCTCTTGGGTGCCTGGCCAGCCTGGATGAGGGGATGATGGCTGTTTGCATCTGGTCACACCCTATTCAGGGTGGGGGTCCCCACTGGGGTGCCTGGCCAGACTGGCTGAGGGCCGTTTTCAGGCTGGTGGGTGACTGAAGCTCCCAACCTCTCCTTTTTTTTTTTTTTTTTTAAATTTATTTATTCTGGGCCAGCTTTAGCTCTGAGGCTTGGCTCCAGCTCTGAGGCCTCCGCTGCTGAAAGCAGGAATCTGGGTTTGTTTGGGTTCTATAATTGTAACACTGTTGCGATCCTGCTGGCTGAAGCCCGGCTGGCTGAAAGCAGGTTTCTGGGGAATGTTTAGCTTCTATATTTGCAACAATGTTTCTTAGAGTTGCAGCTCAGAGGCCGGCAGCAGCAGGTGGGGAACCTTGGCTTCCTCCGTCACTGGAGCAAGCAAGCCTCCTGTTCACTTCAGTGCCTGGCTGCCTGCCGCCATCTTGGTTGGCAGTTAATTTGCATATATCCCTGATTAGCCAATGGGAAGCGTTCGGGGCCATGGTCAATTTGCATCTTTCTTTTTTATTAGATAGGATTATGGAATTGTATACAACAACATTTACCAGAGTTGACATTACTCAGCAAAAAGGCATGGAATAGAGTGGTTAAGAATATGGGTTCTGGGCCCCCAAGTCTTTGTGATGATACCATTCTCTTCCCCAAATGAAATTCCAGGATCCTTACCTTTATAAAGGTGACATTTGGTTTCTTTTTTGTTTTCAATATGGGGAAGGATTTCAAACTGCCTTTGCTTGGCTTTTTTGCATCCATTTTAGTCCTGTAGAGAGAGAGTAAAAAAATCAATTGGCAGTAGGAGCAAAATGTAAGTAATGGCCCCCAAATGCACAGATGCAAAGAATTAGTGGAAATGTAAATTAGTGCAGTTACTATAGAGAACAGTATGTAGTCTCCTCAAAAAATTAGGAGTAGAGTTACCATATGATCTAGCAATGCCACCTTGAATATTTACCTGAAAAGTAAACATTTATTCATTCAAATATGTACACCACTATGTTCATTGCAGCATTATTTACAATTGCCAATACAAGGGAAATAACCTAAGTGTCCATGGACTAATGATTGGATAAAGAAGATGTGGTACATTTCCACAATGGAATCTTACACAGCCATACAATATGAGATATTGCCATTTGCAATAACGTGAATAAATCTTGAGATTATTGTGCTAAGTAAAATAAGTTAGACAGTGAAGGACATGAACCATACAACTTCACTCATATGTGCAATATAAAGCAAACTAGCAAAACAAACAAAATCAAACTCATTGATACAGACAGCAGAATGGTGGTTACCAGAGGGGAAGTGGAGTAGAGGGAGGGTAAAGTGGGTAAAGGGGGTCAAACATATAGTAATGGAAGAAAAAGACTTTGAGTAGTGAGCATGCATTAGGGTACACAGATATCAAATTATAATCTTGTACACCTGAAAATTATAGAATGTTATTAACCAGTGTCACTCCAATACATAAAAAAGATACTAATTAAAGAAAAAAAGCAGATGAGTGGATTAAAAACTTTGGCACATCTACACAATGGAATACTATGCCGCAGTAAAAAGGAAGAAACTCCTAACATTTGCAACAGCATGGATGGAACTGGAGAGCATTATGCTAAGTGAAATAAGCCAGTCAGAGAAAGATAAATATTACATGATCTCACTCATTTGTGGATTATAATGAACAACATAAACCGATGAACAAAAACAGATCTAGAGACAGAGAAGCATCGATCAGCTGCTCAAACTTCAGAGGGAAAGTAGGGGAGGGTGGGGGTAAGGGGGAGAGATCAACCAAAGGACTTGCATGCATGCATATAAGCATAAGCGATGGACGCAGACAACAGAGGGTGAGGGTGAGGGCAGGACTCAAGGGATGAGGGGACAATGGGAGGGATAAAGACACAATTGTAATACCTTAATCAATAAAAAAAAATTTTAAAAAAGGAAAAGAAAAGAAAGACTGTATGTGTTTAAATTTTGCCCGCCATTCACTGGTTTATGGTCATGACTAGTTAATTTCACTTGAATCTCAGTTTCCC
Source organism: Myotis yumanensis (assembly GCF_028538775.1). Classification (NCBI taxonomy): domain Eukaryota; kingdom Metazoa; phylum Chordata; class Mammalia; order Chiroptera; family Vespertilionidae; genus Myotis; species Myotis yumanensis. The sequence goes on along the minus strand of NW_027223754.1, from coordinate 123,750,334 downwards.
CCCTCTGCAAAATTCTTGGGGCGCAACAATCACCACTGGGTTCTGGGCCTCCAAGTCTTCATGATGGTACCTTTCTCTTCCCCAAATGAAATTCCAGGATCCTTACCTTTACAAAGGTGACATTTGGTTTCTTTTTTGTTTTTAATATTGGGAAGGATTTCAAACTACCTTTGCTTGGCTTTTTTGCATCCATTTTAATCCCGTGGAGGGAGAGTAAAAAAATCAATTGGCAGTAGGAGCAAAATGTAAGTAATGGCCCCACATGCAGAGATGCAAAGAACATGAGGCAGGCTTGGAGGAAAAAAGGTGGCAGGCCTAAAAGCAGTGGCTGAGTCTCTGCTGCTCCTTTTGTTTCCCTTCTGGCGACTGTGGAGCGGGGACATCTTAGCATTAGTCCTGTGCTCAGGGAGAGGGTGATAGGAGCCAGGGGAGGAAGATGACCTACTGAGGTGTGAGCAGCTAGGACACCAAAAGAAAAGACCCATTTCCCCTAGTTAACTGCAAAGTAAGCCATTCTTTTGCCACAAATACCTCTTGTTCTAAAATATAGATATATTAATAGTTACTTGGTAGTTTAATGCCTATAGAAAAAGAAAAGATAAATAATTGGTAGAAATGCTGTCCCTGGATCTCTTTTGGCCACTTTTGCACCTTCTTCGTTCAGAGCACAGTTCTACAAATAAAGACCTCACTGCAAGATGAAAAAATAACTCACATAAGCATATGGAGTCTAGTGGTGATATATGTAAAAGGAAGATAGCATCTTAAAGGGCTCTCATGCCACTGACATACTCCTGCTCCGTTAGCAGGCCACTGTGAAACTCCGGTCTCCTGGAAGTTCCTTTTCAGCCCCTAATACTAGAAAGAATCAAGGGAATTAGGAATACATAAAATAGAGACAGAACAGGAATCAATGCAAATGCTATCACAGCTTCTGCAAATACTTCTATTAGTTCTTGCAGATACTATAATACATAGTGACAGAATCACAATTTTGAAGTTATTCATAGAATTGAAGATGTCAGAGCAACATTGAGCATAATGTTGAAAAATCAAAAATTACTGTCTATATATGAGAAGTTTAAAAATATGGCACATATGTATTATGGTATATGATATAGTCGTTTTAAAAATGAGGTAAATCTTTATGTATGTCCATAATATATTGAGTAAAGACAGAAAAATATGGATAATATGATTCCATATTTACTTAAGAAAAAAGATATTTGTATGTCTTTATCAGGTATATTGAAGGATCTAAAAAAATAAACTGTAAAACATTTAGTGAGGAGTGGGGTTGGGGGAGGTGAGTGGGAACATTAATTTTAATACACACACACACACACACACACACACACACACAAACATGAAAAAATCCTATGCAGAGGCAAGCAAAAGTAATAGTTGATTCTCTGCAAATGACCATGGTTTTACCTCTCCCTCCCCTTCGTTCCTTTCTACAAACATTTGCTGAAACAATTCTCCTGGTACACCTGACATGGCCTCTGCCCTTAAGGAGAGCTCATTCTCCAGGAGGGAGACCCCTGGAGACAGGCTGTTAGGGTGTTGGAGACCAACACACTAACAGAGGTCTGGGCAGAGTTAATAGCGCACTTCAGGGTGACTAACTCTGTTGGGAATGCTGAGAAAGTCTTCACACCTGACTGCATAGAATAGAACTGTCCCTGAAGAATAAACAGGACAGGCACAAAGTCAAGGGCAGTTGGATGAAACTGTGCAAAGCACAAAAGTATAAAAGAACATTGCCTTTTCCAGAAACTTTGAGTCGCTGGACATTGCTGGTGGAGGGCCAGAGAAGGAGTTAGATTGTAAAATGTAATATAGTCCATGTAGGGCATTGGGGCCTATGTGGCTATTCTAGGGGTGACAATACTAGCTTTGTATTTTAAGGACCATCTCCCTGACAATCCCATGGAGCATGGTTGGGAGAGCTCAGGTAGAAAGACACCCTGAGCAAGAGATGATGAGGGCCTCCACGGGGCAATGGCAGTGAGGACAGTGGAGGAATGAACCTGGGAATAATTTTGGAGACAGAACTGGTAGAAGTTTGGCTATCAATTCAGGATGGCGTTTGTAAAATCCCAACACTGGGAAAGAATGAATACAATTTCTCCTGCCAAGGCTCTGTATCAGATGCTCCCTCCATCTACTTCCCAGGGAAGTAGTAGAAAATAAATGCCGATGTGTCTCTTTCCAAGCAAGTGGAGCTCTTTCTTCTGTTCAGTTTTGGGAGCTCTGAAGGTGAAGAGAACCTGAAACCCAAAGAAAATGCGAGGAATTGGAGTCTAGTCTCAGTGCTGTCCCAGATAGATTTTGAGCAAGTCACTTGTCTTCTCTATATTCATTGTCCCCATCTATAAAATGACGAAGCTAGACTAGATGACCTCTAATTTCCCTTCCAGTTCTAAACTTCTTTGATTCTAACTCTATTAAATACTGCCGGATTGGGGGTGGGACCCGAGGGGTGAGTTCTGTTGTGATTTATTCCATGACTTCCCTCCTTTGGATTATTCTTTGGTTATCCAAGAATTCTGTGCCTTTCTTAATACATTCAACCTAGCTTCCACTTAACCCATTACACTTAACCCACACTCAAAGCTTCACAAATGTCAATTTTATCTTCAAAATACATGCTGAGTTATGCAGGAAAGGAATTAAAATATGTTTTATAACTTGTTTATGTGTTATGTGAAGGATTAAAGATAACAAATAAATTCAGCTCAGAGCTAGAGTGAATATGACTTTGGGAATGGAAACTAAAATTTAAAAAGTCCTCCTATTGTTTTGCACAAATATCTGAGTTTCCCTACCAATCTGTACAGCCTATACCAATCTCCTCTCTAGATTTCAACACTTTCGTCTGTGGGACCATTTTTGTCACTTGGTCAGCAGCTTTAGTGTTAATTATCTCAAGTGTATATATTTTCATCGTGAGTTTCTTGGGAATACGAATGGTGACCTTGTATTTTATTTTTATATTTTTCATAGGGTTGAGGACAATGGCTAATTTATTGAAAGCTCTTGGTACAAATTTGCTGAAGAGAGAGAAATCTAAAATAGTTTACATCAATTCATCAAAAAAATTTCAGACCATCAAATACATGCCAGATACTGTGCTAAGCATGGGGGATTCAACGATAAATAAAATAGAATTATTGCTTTCAGTTCAAAGTCTAGTGGGAAAAACAGACCCATAAACAGTGGTTGCCAGTGTTACTATGTACACAGTATTTTATATGTAATGAATTATCTTTGTATACCAAGTGCCAATGCTCCTGAAGGAAATATCTTTTTTGAGATTTACCTGCTATGATTTCAGTATTTCTAGTGTAGTTGTCAGTATCTTGATCTTTATGCTGGGGGTGGAGGGAGGACTGCCTTTGGGGCAGAAATTGTGGCCACTTAGAACATGCAGGGATTCCCTTTGCATTTTTATGAACAGGAGATAATGTACTGAATGTATTTATGATACTCTCATTTGTGCCTAAGAGAACTCCTTGGCCCCTCTGCATTTCTCCTGGAAACTCTTCATGGTCCACGGACTTACAGACTTTAAAAGTTGGAAGAGTTTTTAGAGGCCATCTCGCCCATTTTCTCACCCTGGGCAGGAATCTTCTTTAGATTAGAGTATCCATGGCAATCAATGGGTCTCCACTTAAATATTACTGTGACAGATCTCACTGTTTTTCAGGCACCCCATTTGCAACCAGCTGTTAACTGACATATGGCTGGTGCTCAGTAAATGTTGGTCGGAAGAAATGATATTGAACAACATATCCTCCACTGACACTTGTTATCCTCTGCAGAGCAACAAAGAAAACACTACCCTCTCTTCTACTCAAGGGAAATTGAATATTCAGAACTGGCTTTTAGTCTCCCCTTTGCACCTACTCATCTCCAGGCATTCTGTGGTTTCATTTCAAACCTCTCCTTATATGATTGAATATTCAAGCATAATAGAGAGAACTTGTATTGTGACTGTCCCTCTCTGTTTTCTAATTTTTTATGACCTCTCTTAACGTATCTAAAGTTTTCTAGTCTAGATTATGCTCTAATCACTGCTAAGTCAGGCAGTGAGACTTCTACATCTCTCAGCTGGTCACTGTGTTTCTATTAATGCACCTAGACCAGTATTTGCTCTTTTGAGCTGTCACAGCACATTCATGTTGGGTTGGTGCTCAGTCAATACTACTGACTCCCAGCACTGGGCCCCCAGTTTGAGAAGCAAGCATTCTAGCCAAGTTGTTGACAATATGGAGATGAGAAGGGAATGTTAAGGAAGAGTGGCTGACACATTGCTAGAGACTCCATTCAGGTTGTCATTACCCTTTTGAAAAGAACTAAAACAAGGAAGAGAAATTACAGACTCAAGTCATTGTGAAGAATTCCTTAGAATTTCTAGATTTTATGTATCTACCAGGTATAGGTGATTAAATCCCACAAGCAAGACTGACTAGTCAAGAGTAAGAATGGCAACAAATAAGTACATATCAATAATAACCTTAATTGTAAATGTCTTAAATGCTCCAATCAACATGCATAGTGTAGCTGAATGGATAAGAAATTATGACCCCTATATATGCTGTCTATAAGAAACTCACTTCAGAACAAAAGACTCACACAGAATGAAAGTGAAGGGATGAAAAAATTTTTCCAGGCAAATGGGAAAAAAAAAAGCTAGGATAGCAATACTCATATCTGACAAAATAGACTTCAAATTGGAGACCATAACAAGAAACAATGAAGACCACTTCATAATACTAAAGGGATCAATACAATAAGAGAATATAACTCTGGTTAGCATATATGCACCCAATACAGGAGCATCCAAATATATAAAAATAACTTCTGGAGGACTTTAAGGGAGAGAAGGACAGGAATATAACCATAGTGGGGAACTTTAACACCCCACTGACATCACTAGAAGCAGTGATCCTAAACAACACACGAGATCAAATGGAATTAATTGACATTTACAGAACATTTCACCCCAAAGCTACATAATATACATTCTTCTCAAGTGCACATGGGACATTTTTAAAGACTGATCACATGTTAGGACACAAAACAAGTCTCTACAAGTTCAAGAAGATTGAAATCATATCAAGCATCTTCTCAGATCACAGTGGCATGAAATTAGAAATCAACTACAATTAAAACATTCAAACATTCAAACACATGGAGGCTAAATAGTATGTTATTAAACAATGAATGGGTTACCAAAGAGATCAAGAAAGAAATAAAAAACTTCCTGGATACAAATGAAAATGAACATAAAACAACCCAAAATTTCTGGGACACAGTGAAAGCAGTCTTGAGAGGGAAGTTCATAGCACTACAGGTCTACCTCAAAAAAAAAAAAAAGAAAAGAAAGAAAGAAAGAAAAACTTCTAATAAACTATCTAACCCTACAACTTAAAGAATTAAAAAAAAGAAAAGAAAAAAAAAGCCCGAGTAAGTAGAAGGAAGGAAATAATAAAGATCAGAGCAGAAATAAATTACATAGAGACTAAAAAAAAAAAAAAATACAAAAAGATCAATAAAACCAAGAGCTGGTTCTGTGAAAAGATAAACAAGATTGATGAACCTCTAGCCAGACTCATCAAGAAACAAAGAGAGAGGACCCAGATAAACAAAATCAGAAACAAAAGGCGAAGTAATACTGACTCCACAGAAATGCAAAGGATCATAAAAAAAAAATACTATGAACAACTATTTTCCAACAAGCTGGGCAACCTGGATGAAATGGACATATTCCTAGAAAAATTCAAAACTCAATCAGGAAGATTCAGAAAACCTGAATAGGCCTATACCAACTGATGAAATTGAAACAGTAATCAAAAAACTCCCAGCAAACAAAAGCCCTGGCCTGGAAGGCTTCACAGGGGAGGTATACCAAACATTCAAAGAAGAACTAACACCTATACTCCTCAAACTATTCCAAAAAATCCAAGAGGAAGTAGCACTCCCAAGCTCTTTTTACAAGGCTAGCATTAGCCTAATTCCAAAATCAGATAAAGACCCTACAAAGAAAGATAATTACAGGCCAATATCCCTAGTGAACATAGATGCTAAAATCTTCAACAAAATATTAGCAAATCCAATCCAGCAATACAGAAAAAGATCATAGCCCTGGTTGGTTTGGCTCAGTGGATAGAGCATCAGCCTACAGACTCAAGGGTCCCAGGTTCGATTACAGTCAAGGGCATATGCCCAGGCTGTGGGCTTGATCCCTAACGGGGGGAATTCAGGAGACAGCCAATCAATGATTCTCTCTCATCATTGATGTTTCTATCGCCCTCACCCTTCCTCTCTGAAATAAAAAAATATATTTTTTAAAAAATCATACACCATAACCAAGTGGAATTTATTCTGGGAATGCAAGGCTGGTACAGTATTCACAAATAAATAAATGTGATGCATCACATAAACAAATTGGAAGACAAAAATCACAAGATCATATCAATTGATGCAGAACAAGCATTCTGCATCATTTTTTTAAATAAAAATTCTCAGCAAAGTGGGAATAGAGGGTTCATACCTCAACATAATAAAGGCCATATATGACAAACCTAGAGCCAACATCATACTCAATGGGCAAAAACTAAAACCATTTCCTCAAAGATCCGGAACAAGACAGGAATGTCTGCTTTCACCACTCTTATTCAACATAGTGCTAGAAGTCCTGGCCACAGTGATCAGACAAGAAGAAAAAATAAAAAGGCATCCAAAATGGAAAGGAGGAAGTAAAACTGTCATTATTTGCATATGATATAATATTGTACATAGAAAACCCTAAAGACTCCACCAAAAAACTACTAGATTTAATAAGTGAATTTGGCAATGTAGCAAGATACAAAATCAACACCCCATAAATCTATGGCATTTTTATACACCAATAATGAACTCTCAGAAAGAGAAACTAAAAAAAGCAATTCCATTAACATTGCAACAAAAAAATTAAGATGCTTAGGAAAAAACTTAACCAAGGAGGTAAAAAAGAGATAGAGGAAGATATAAACAAGTGGAAGAACATATGGTATTCATGGATTGGTAGAATCAACATCATTAAAATGTCCATACTACCCAAAACAATCTATGGATTCAATGCAATCCATATTAAAAAACCAATGGTATACTTCACAGATCTAGAACAAACACTCCAAAATTTATATGGAACCAAAAAAGACCCCAAATAGCCACAGCAATCTTGAGAAAGAAGAACAAATTTGGATGAATCACAATACCAGATATCAAATTATACTACAAAGCCATTGTACTCAGAACAACCTGCCACTGGCACAAGAACAAGGATATAGATCAATGGAACAGAACAGAGAACCCAGAAATTGACCCAAGTCATTATGCTCAATTAATATTTGACAAAGGAGGCAAAAGCATACAATGGAGTCAAGACAGTCTCTTCAATAAATGGTGTTGGGTAAATTGGACAGATACATGCAAAAAAAAAAAAAAAAAAAGAAAGAAAGAAAAAAAGAAACTAGACCACCAACTTACACCATATACAATAATAAACTCAAAATGGATAAAAGGCCTAAATGTAAGTCATGAAACCATAAAAATCTTAGAAGAATCCATAGGCAGCAAAATCTCAGACATCTCTCATAGCAATATGGATACGTCTCCTAAGGAAAAGGAAACTAAGAAGAAAATAAAGGGGACTACATAAAAATAAAAAGCTTCTGCACAGCGGAAGAAATCATCAACAAAGTGAAAAGAGCCCACTGCATGGGAGAACATATTTGCCAATGATATATCTGATAAGTGATCAATTTCCAAAATATATAAGGAACTCATACAACTTAACAAAAAGAAGATAAACAATCCAATTTAAAAATGGGCAAAGATGCCGAAACCGGTTTGGCTCAGTGGATAGAGCGTCGGCCTGTGGACTGAAAGGTCCCAGGTTCGATTCCGGTAAAGGGCATGTACCTTAGTTGCGGGCACATCCCCAGTAGATGTGCAGGAGGCAGCTGATCGATGTTTCTCTCTCATCGATGTTTCTGACTCTCTCTCTCCCTTCCTCTCTGTAAAAAATCAATAAAATATATTTAAAAATAAATAAATAAATAAATAAATAAATAAAAATGGGCAAAGGACCTAAATAGACACTTCTCCAAAGTGGACATACAGAAGGGCAAGAAACAGGAAAAAATGTTCAAAGTCATTAATCGTCTGAGAGATGCAAGTTAAAATGACAATGAGGTATCACCTCACACTTGTCAGAATGGCTATCATCAACAAATCAACAAATGACAAGTCCTGGTGAAGATGTGGAGAAAAGGAAACCCTCTTACACTGCTGGTTGGAATGCAGACTGGTGCAGCCACTGTTGAAAACAATATGGAGTTTCATCAAAAAATTAAAATGGAACTCCCATTTGTTCCAGTGATCCCACTTCTAGGAATATATCCTAAGAAATCAGAAAGAATATGTGCACTCCTATGGTCATAGCAGTGCAATTTATAATAGCTAAGAGTTGGAAACAGCCTAAGTGCCCATCAGCAGATGAGTGGATAAAAAAGCTATGGTCCATTTACACAATGGAAATTATTTGGCAGTAAAAAAGAAGGAATTCTTACTATTTGCAACAATATGGATGGACCTGGAGAGTATTATGCTAAGCGAAATAAGCCAGTCAGAGAAAGACTGCATGTGGAATATGATGAACAAAATAGATCCAGAGACATAAAACCTGGAACAGACTAATGAATTTCAGAGGGAAGGCAGGGGTCGGTGAGTGGGGGGAGAAATTAACCAGGAACTTATATGCATATATGCATAGCCCATGGACACAGACAATAATATGGTGAAGGCTTGGGAGGAGTGGATGCAGGTGGAGGTATTAATGGGGGGGAGGGGGAACACCAAAGGGGACATCTGTAATACTTTCAACCATAAAGATAATTAAAAAAAAGACTGACTAGTTACAAGGGACACTTATATTTGTTGTTTCTTAGTTTGAACTTTTCATTTAAATGGCCTCACACTTTTGCCAAGTTTCCCTTTAAACCTGAACAGTGAAGCATGAACTAAGATTGTGGACTGTCAGTCATTTAAAAATTGTCCAAAGGGTCACAAGTTACTTAAGTCCTGAATTGGCTGATGGACACTTCAAACGTAGAAAATACCACACATTAACTACACTTAAAAAAGAAAAATCCCAAATTTTGCATCCCCTTTTTAAGGAAAACAAACATACAAACAAAAAAACCCCACCTAATACTGGGAATTACCCCCGAGGAGTGGCAAGAAGCACCTGAAAGTGTTGCTCTGAAGGAATAAACCTTAAAGTGCTCTTGTGTCGAGGATTCGGCTCTGTTTGGCCTGGGAAGTGTGGGACTGTGGGCTGGGTAGGAATAGGCTAGCAGCAGCCAGATCCTCATCCACGAATGGTCAGGGACTCACTTTGGACGTACAGTGAACATAAAGAAAGGGGGTAGGAAATTTGTGTCCCGGGTTGTTGGGGTCAGGGTTGGAAGCAGTTTAAGGGTAGGTCTTGAGTTCCCTAAAATCCATCTCTCCCCACCCGCAGTCAGCTGAAGTCAGCGATGCAACATTCCATTAGCAGAAACGTTGTCAATGTTGGGTTGTGAGGATGCAGCTGCTCAGAGCAAGATCTAAAATTCTATTTGCCTTCCCTCTGCACTCAGAGCCTCCCCTCTCTCCTCCGACCCACATGCCCCCTTCTACTTTTTTGCATTCTGTAGGCCTTTCATTCTCCCCGCTTACCCAACCTCCTTCCCCCATTGCCTTGGTTGCTTCTTCCCCGGGAAGGGCCACTGGGACCTAGCGGATTGCGGATTGCGGATTGCGAGCCCCTGTGGCCTCTCTTACCCTTTGTTCAGGTGGGGGTAGAAGTTGGGAGGAGCGGCACCTTGCTGGCGCCTGGGAGTACAGCTGGAAGACCACACCCTCCTCCCGTTGCTATAGAAACTGTGTCCGCCCTTTTTGTGACTCCGAGCTGAAAGGACTTAAGGCTCTGGTCTAGTCCTGAATCACCTTTTACATCAACCTGAAAAACACATCTCTTTTCATCCTGCTCCGATTCTCTTGCCCCAGTTCTTTAAAGTTTGGGGCAAGAATTGGAGGACTTCCCAAGGACAGATTATAGTTGACCAAAACAGAGCAGACTCGTAAAATTATCCCTACCCTCTTCCTTTTTCAAAGTTTGTGGTTACCAGAATTCATAGAACAAGTTTTGAATACATGTGTTTATCAGATGAACACTTTTAGAGCACTTGGAAAACTAAGGAAAGTTATAGTTAAACTAGAGGAAAAGTGCACAAAATTTGTACACGGGTAGGGTCCCTAGGCCTGGCCAGCAATCAGGGCCAATCTGTGGGGCGGCCAGCAGGGTGATAGGGGGGCCCCCAGGGGCAACCCTGTTCTGCTGTTTGGTCGATTTGCATATTAGGCTTTTATTATATATGATGATGGCAGGGTGGCCTCAGGGAATACACAGTATGGTCTACAGAGGCAACAGACATCCAAATAAAGCTTTCTGAAAAGCTGAGTTGAATTCGAGTTTTCAAGACAAGTAAGAACTCACAATGTAAAGAAGGCAAATAAGAGCCAACCTGAAGGCCCAGGGTTCTGAGGGCATAATATCATGGGTGTCAGGCAGGGGCCAGACTAATTCAAAATAGCTTGTGAGCTAAACAGGCTAAGGTGTATGTGCGTGGATTTTAAGCAGGCGAATGTTCATGATCAAACTTTATTTTAGAAACCTCCCTCTGGCAATAATGGTATGGAGGGTAAGCCAGCGTAGGTTAAGAATCAAGGTAAAAGTAGTTAAGTGATGATATTTTAGAGTAAGGGACCAGTGGAAGGAGAGAACAGTTTTGAGCAATTGAGGAAAATAAAGCTTGATGATAGGATGTGAAGGGTGACAATGCCTTAGGCACCTGAGTTTGTGATGATGCCATTTACTAATAAAATATAGGAGGGAAGACTTTGGGGGGAGGGGAGATGTTATTGATGATTTAATACATCAAATTATCAATGGACAAGGCAACAAGTCTTGTGCAGAGTGAGCTCTGAACTAAAGTTCCTGACATAGCAGTCACTGTCACATAGGTGACCACTGGAGCTTGAAATCACCTAAGCTTTTGGATTTTCTCTTTAAAGGACAGAAAAGAATACAATCACAGAATATGACACCAAAGGGAGAAATGGGTGTGACAGAAGATTAGAAAGCTGCAAAATAATGAAGAGTAGGCAGGGAGATGGGGTGAAATTATGAAAGAATAGTGTTACCCATACCCAGAGTATGATGAATAGGGTTCTACAAGATTAGGTGAGAAAAATGTATACTGGATTTGGCAACATTAATGAGCTCATTAATGCTTTCTGCAAGGCCAGTTTAAGAAATTTTAGGGTTTCAACAGAAACTATGAATTACACAGAGAAATCAGTTTCATTGAACTTGTGCCAGATGATTAAATAATGACATCAGTGTCTAATACAGGGTGGGCTCTTAATAAACGTTTACTGTTGAACTGTAACATATAGGGTATCTCAATACTGTATAACTGGAAAATATAGTTTAAAAATGGCGTAGGGTAGGTGAAGTGGTATAGGACAGTGTAAAAATATCCACTGGATAATAAAAATGGACAATAGCAAAATGCAAATGCTTACTTAAATCATAATTCTAAATTACATATTTTCACATGATTTCATAAATCAAAAAGAACTGAGCTACATATTACACATTTTTATTTACTTATTTTTTAATTTACTTTTTAATCCTTACCCGAGGATATTTTAAAATTTATTTTAGAGAGTGGGAGGGAAAGACAGAGATGTTAGGGTCACAAAAGGAGAAACGCACAAGTCCAAAGTGGTGCAGGATTATGAATTTACTAGAGGCCCAGTGCACGAAATTTGTGCACTGGTAGGGTCTCGAAGTGGCTGCTGGCTGCCGGCTGGGTGCTCCCTTCCTTCCCCTGGCCAGTCCCATCCCCTGGTTGAAAGTCCCTGTCGACCTCCCGGTCAAGGGGACAATTTACATACTATGCTTTTATCATATAGGATTAGGTCATATGGATACCAGATAGGCTGAGCCCCTAAATGGCACTAGCCCCCAGGAACAGGGAGTCAGACATTTTAAAGGACTCTAGGCGGGCTTTTTCTGGGCAGAGAATTCTCTGGGTGGGTCCAGATCCTAGGAAGGTCTGTAGGGGAGAGATAATGATCTTAGCAAGAGGAATGTGGTCTAAGCAAGAGGGAATGTTCATTGTGAAGTGGCCTAAAGGTCAGTCCCCAGGGGAGGAGGTATCAATTCAATTATTTGATCAGACCTAACAAGAGAGAAACATTGATCTGAAAGAAACACATTGATTGGTTGCCTCCTGCACACACTCTGACCAGGGCCTGGGCCAGGGAGAAGCCTGCAACCAAGGTATGTGCCCTTGACAGGAATCAAACCTGGAACCCTTGGGTCAGCAGGCTGACAATCTATCCACTGAGTCAAATTGGCTAGGGCCATATTACACATTTTTAAAATGGTTATTGTGATTTGAAGAATTTTTATTAAAAGTGATCAGGAGCTGGTTAGAATTTTCACAATATAAAATATTTACTACTATTTTATTTACAAATTCAGATCTAAGTTTCCTGAAAAGCTAAATGAACTAATAGGAATAATTAGGTACGTAACAGCCACCCTCAAAAGTACTGACTTAACATAAAGTGATTACTTTAACAGCCCCCTTTTATATTTAAAACAAAAGGCTAATGTTTTTGGCTAAGCACTCATTTTATCATGAAATGCAGACAGTCAGAGAAGAGACAGATGGATGCAATGGAATCAAGAAAAAGATCATATCAAAACTTTTTCATATTTATTAAAGGTTTTGACAATGAGGACTTCACAAAATGTCATGAAATTCTATCTGCTATATAATAACCATCTATTCCTAAGTAGAAAACATGTCATATTATAGCAACTGTTTTAATGTGGAAATTCATTCTGAATTCTTCCTATAAAAATATTTGACTAAAATAATAAGCATCTTGGCAATAAAACTGACAATGTAGCTTAAGTAACATATTCCAGAAATATCTCCTGGGAAAAATTGGAATGTTTTATTTTGCCAGATAAACTCTGAACAAAAGTGCCATAAACTAGTCAAAGCTAGAAAGAACCCTCATGTTACTAGAAAAAAAAATAGCATATAATGTGGACTTCCTCCATGTCAAATAGACAAACACTAATGACAGTGACTTATTTTATATATAAGGTTGTAGAATATTCTCTTCAGAAGAAAATGATATTACAAGATAATTCTTATAAACAAATCTTATTGAAGTCTTGAATAGCTTTTCAGAGAACATAATCACAAAATGGGTAGAGATAATTTATATGACGTTAAAGGATTCCTTTATATTACAATATAAACACACTTGTCAAACTGTGATTCTCTTAAACATTTCTTTACTACCACACTCAGCTACTAGCAGTGTTTGGATGCAAAGGTTTAACACGTGCTAATCTAGACAAGCCAAGGCGGAGACTCTGATTTGGAGACTTAACAAACTCCCCTGCCAGCGGGCTGCTGCTGGTGCTGCTCCTTCCGGATACCGCTGAAAGAAAACACATCACCTGATGCTGATGATGTTAGAAATCTCTTAACAAAAATTAACTTAAAAAACAAAAGCAAAAAATATAGTTAAGCATTATTCTGCTATACAGGTTCTATCAAGTTATAAACAAGATCAAAATAATAGAAAGTACTAAAGAGCAGGAAAAAAAATATACTATTGTCCATTTTCAAACATCCCTAGAAGGCAAGGTCATGATTCCAAAACTTTAAGGGTGAAAGCTGAAATAGATAAGTTAAAAGCAAATAACATTGGTTGTTGATGCATAAGAAGATGAATGTAATCATTTCTAAAGTAGAAGAAAAATTTAATGCATTTTTAAAAATCCTGCAATTTTTACAAATATTCTTTTGAAAGAATCTATTTTTTTCAATTACTAAATCACTTTAAACATGACAAATGCTATTTTAATTTATTTATATGGGCTTCATTTATGCTACCATTCTAATGTAGCAATTATTGCAAGTATTAAATTTCAAATTTTAACCACTTAAATGTTCATAATTGATCATGATTGTAGTCATAAGAAGTACAAATGTGTGTACTTTTCTTCAAGTAAAGATTTATAAATATTTCCATGTTTCTAACCTTTCTAACCATCTGATTTATCATTCTTAATTGCATGTATGTGTCATATATCAAATTCTTTTAACAAACTTTTGAAGCGTTTACCATTTTCATATAAAGTTATAAAAATCTGACCACTTATTACTTTTTCTACTTTTGAATTCTTTTTAAGAAATTAATTCCTAAGACTAGTTCCTAGGCCAAAGGACAGGTTTATTTTTATGGGTTCTGTCAAACTGTTCTACCTATAAAGGATTTATAGTAAACTAGAGGCCTGGTGCACGACATTCGTGCACTGGGGTAGGGAAGGCCCTCAGCAGTGCAGTCTGGGACACCTTGGGGGATGTATGCCTGCCGGCTTAGGCCTGCCCCTTAACGCTGCCTCAGAGGCGGGAGAGGATCCCACCACTGTTGCTGCACTTGCTACCCGTGAACTCAGCTTCTGGCTGAGTGGCGCTCCCCTTGTGAGAGCGCACTGACCACCAGGGGGCAGCTCCTGCGTTGAGCGTCTGCCTCTGGTGGTCAATGTGTGTCATCACTATTTGCATGTTAGGGTTTTATGATCCTATCTAATAATAGACAAACATGGTAATTGACTGTACTTTTGCTACACCTCCCATTGGCTAATCAGTGTGATATGCAAATTAACCACCAATAAAGAGGGTGGCTAATTTGCATACTGCAGGCAGGGCGGGACAGACCAGCTGGTGAGAGCTGCCATCCAGGCCCCCGTGTTCGACCCCAGAAGCCGCCTGCCTGCCTGCCATCCGGGACCCGGATCCGGGTCCCGGGCCGCAGGCTGGCGCACGTGTGCAGCCGCAGAAGCTGCCTGCCTGCTGCATCCCACCATGCTCCACTGAGTTATGAGGCCAGAGAGCAAGAACTTCCGCCCCTGAGTCAAAATGGGGAGCAGAGGACACGGCCTCCCCTCCTAAAGTCGCCAAAGGACAGGACCTAACCTAAGCCACATCCTCTGAGACAGCCAGGCAGGCACCACTGACCCTCCCTGCAGTCTGGGCCCCCCTCCCCCTTCCCCTGTCCCTGCACAGCTCCCATAGCCCCCCACTGGCTGAGTCAGGCACAACAGGTTTGCAGCCACAGGGGCGAGTTAGCAGCTAATGAAAAATGAAAAATGTGAGAACGAACAAATGAAGCAGCTACTGCAGTGGGGAAAAGACATTCATCAAATTCTTTGTCTCTGAGAAACTGAGGCAGCCAGCACAGGCCCCTGCACGGGACAAGGATTCTGCTTCTAAACAAACGTCCTGGGGTTAGAGGTGAGGGGGTGCTGCCTTTCCCATCTTGGAGCTCTAGGAGGAGTCTGTGCTCCCCCTCCTGGTATTCTTAACACCCAGAGACCCCTCCCCAATCCAGGGCAGGAATGTTCCACGCTGACCGCCTCCAGAAAGCAGAGAACAAAGAGGCACTTCTTGACTTCAAGCCTCTAAACCAGTGGTTCTCAACCTTGGCTGCACATTAGAATCACCTGGGAATCTTTTTAAAATCCTGATTTCTGGGCCTCATGCTCTGGAAATTCTGTTTCTTTGTTATGGGGTGAGGCCACAACATTAGTAACAAAGAAACAGGGACCCCGCCCCTCCAAGTGCACAAATTTTTGTGCACCTGGCCTCAAGTATAGGATAATTATACCTGCTACCCCATAACCCAGAGTGCCCTAGATTATACTGCTTTATTACTTTCTAGTTTGAGGTATAAAATAGTATTTTATTATTTTAATTTATATTTCCTTAATTACCAGTGAGACTGAAATTCTTTTCATATGTATTTCTAGCTGTATTTCTTGAGACTATTAATATGTTCATGTCTTTGGTTCATTTTCCCATTGGGATCTTGGTGATCTTCTCATATTTGAATAAAACAGTAACTAACTGGCAATCTGAGGTCAAATCTAGCTCTCAGATATATTGTTTATCCACATGGTGTAAAAAAAAAAATCATTTTTAAAACTAGGAGATTTCACATTAAAATCTACATCGTTGGTTTCTCTTGAAAAAAAAATCAGACCTGGACATAATCCTGCATGTAAACAATTAGATGGAGTTGAGCAACAGATGCTTCCTATCAAAGGGGTGTGAGCTCTCAAGTCCAACAATCCTTTCTCATCCAAGTTTATGACTCAGGCCCAATTCTCTCACATTACTTGCCTTACCCTTTCACACAATGAATCTATGAGCACTTTGTGCTTTATGATATTAACTCTTAATGGGGAGTACATTGAATCTATAGATTGCTTTGGGTAGTATGTACATTTAAATGATGTTGATTCTACCAATCCATGAACACGGTATGTTCTTCCATCTGTTTATGTCTTCCTCTCTTTTTTCAACATCATGTAGTTTTCTGAGTAGAGGTCTTTTACTTCCTTAGTTAAGTTTATTCCTAGGTATCTTAATTTTTTTGTTGCAATGATAAATGGGATTGTTTTTTTAGTCTCTCATTCTGTAAGTTCACTATTGGTGTATAGAAATGCCATAGGTTTCTTGGCGTTAATTTTGTATCCTGCTACATTACTGAATTCATTTAATAAGTCTAATAATTTTTGATGGAGTCTTTAGGGTTTTCTATGTACAGTATCATGTCATCTTAAATAAGGACAGTTTTACTTCTACTTTTCCAATTTGGATGCCTTTTATTTCTTCTTGTCTGATCGCAATGGCTAGCACTTCCAGTACGATGTCGAACAGGAGTGGTGAGAGTGGGCATCCCTGTCTTGTTCCTGTTCTTAGGAAAATGGTTTTAGTTTTTGCCCATTGAGTATGATGTTGGTTGTGGGTTTGTCATATATGGCTTTTATTATGTTGAGGTATGAACTTTCTATTCCCACTGATACTAACTCTTTATCCATCCATGCCATATCATTCCATTATTTTTTTTCTATCTTTTTTTATTATGCTACCTTTAAATTTCTTGTCATTATATCATTTTTAAAAAAATTCCTTTTGTGCCGAAACCGGTTTGGCTCAGTGGATAGAGCATCGGCCTGCGGACTGAGAGGTCCCGGGTTCGATTCCGGTCAAGGGCATGTACCTGGGTTGTGGGCACATCCCCAGTAGGAGATGTGCAGGAGGCAGCTGATCGATGTTTCTCTCTCATCGATGTTTCTAACTCTCTATCTCTCTCCCTTCCTCTCTGTAAAAAATCAATAAAATATATTTTAAAAAAAAATTCCTTTTGTTGGGGAATCACTAATTATTCTCAGGAGAAATACACTGAGGATTATCCTTCTAATGACACTGCATCATTAATTCAGTAACTAATGTTCCTCCTTTCCTTCTCCAAAAAATTTTTAAGTCCTCATTAAAATCTTAGATGTTTAAACTGGAAAAAAAACATTAAAGATTATATAGTGCCTAATATTTCAGATGATGGAATGCAGACTCATAAATTAAATAATCATGTCTCAGGCCTACATCTGTCTATTAATACCTAGTTATGACTAGAGGAATGACCACTGTGGGACAACCAAGAATGTCACTGAAAAGAAGTAAAATAAACCTGAGTAGACTTGGAATGTCTCAGAGGATAGGGGACAAATGAAGAAAGACTTACTAGAAAGAGAAAACTGCATAAAGATAGGCTGTGACAGAAGAATACAAACACTGTGTTTAAGGGGCAAAAAATGTATCCATTTCACTGGAATAGAGGATTCAACTGATTAGACAAAAGCAAGTGGAGAAGGAACTATTAGGAAGGCACTAATAGTTTGGATATAAAATGAACAGGGCTGCGTTAGGGTTTTAGTAATGTCAAGAAGGGTGAAGGTCAAAGAAATCTTGAAGCATCAGTGAGACTTGGCTGTGGAACAAAGAAAACAAAATAAAAAGGTCAAGTTTGTGCGAGACGAAGGTTGAGTTTGCTAGGGCATTTGCTAAATGTTGGAATTCCCATGTATGAGCCATGATGCTTCTTCAGTCAGACTGTGGAGGTCAGCAAGTCTTAAGCAAACAGATTTATTGCCAAAACATGTATAAGAATCTTAACTGTTAATACTCTTTGACACTGTAATTCTTTTACTAGGAATTTATCCTAAGAAAATAATCAGGATGTGCCCACAGACTTCTAAAATAAGGATGTTTGTGCTTATTGCAACCTTATTTGTAACATTAAAAACTAATAAATAATCTCAATGCTCAATATAAGGGAATGATAAAATGATGAATAAATGCAAAACCTTGGTTTTGAAGAAAATGTAATAATATGTATACTGTTTACAATGAGGAAAACAATCTACCAGTGGTAACTTTCCAAGCCCCTGCTCTTGATTGATAAATATACCATACCTGGTGGGACCCACTTAGGTCTCTTGCTTTCACTTGAAGGACTGCATATTTGTAATGGTTTCCTAGTTGCCTCTGAAGAAAGAGAAACCTTTTTTGATGAGGGCTGAGATTCTGATTTGACAGCAGCTGGAGCAGAGTCTATTGAAGTCATTTATTAGAAAAACACACATAAAATAGAGTTTAAATCCAGCATGTATGTGTAAAAATTATAGTTATATAATCTTATAAAAATTTAAAAGGCAGTATCATTTTGAAAAACTTATTAATCAATAAACATTTACTGAAAGCCTAAGAATAACCACCTTTTATGAGCATTTATATGATAGGCAGTGTAGCAAGAATATCATAAACATTATATTTAACCCTTACAGAAACTCTAATACAGGTATTACTATCCCCAATGTCAGCAGTTAGGGGAACAGAGGTTGAGCAAACTGTCTGTGGCTTGATCACTAGTAAACAATATAATAGGATTAGGAACCAGGTCCGACTCCAAAGTTCATACTTCTAAACATTGCATAAAGTGTCTCATTAGTATGTGTCAGTGAGTCAATATATTAGCATCTAGGGCAGCGGTTCTCAACCTGTGGGTCGCAACCCATTGGTGGTCGAACGACCCTTTCACAGGGGTCGCCTAAGACCATCCTGCATATCAGATATTTACATTACGATTCATAACAGTAGCAACATTACAGTTATGAAGTAGCAACGAAAATAATTTTATGGTTGGGTCACAACATGAGGAACTGTATTTAAAGGGCCAGAAGGTTGAGAACCACTGTATTAGCAAGTACTCAACACCATGCTATTTAAGGCAAGAGCAACTCCTACCATTAATAAATGGAGACTGAATAATGAAAATTTTAGTTTCAAAAAAGCATTTCTATTAATAACACATAAAAATATATATCAACAAGTGAAACAAATCAGTTTAATGAAAGTTATAATAGTCTACCATAGATCATGAATTAAAAATATCCTAACTTTAAAAAAAAATATATTTTACTGATTTTTTTTACAGAGAGGAAGGGAGAGGGAAAGAGCGTTAGAAACATCAATGAGAGAGAAACACTGACCAGCCGCCTCCTGCACACCCCCTACTGGGGATGTGCCCGCAACCAAGGTACATGCCCTTGACTGGAATTGAACCTGGGACCCTTGAGTCCGCAGGCCGATGCTCTAACCACTGAACCAAACCGGTTAGGGCTATCCTAACTTCTTTTACAAAAGAAACAAGTATTCCATGTTGAAATTATCACAAATTGCAAAAGTTTCATTGTAGAAATGATTTCTAATGGAATTCGTTTTGAAAAAAACAAAAAGGCCCTAAACATGTGGCAAAAGGGTTCTCAAATAAAAGATTAAACAAGCATGAAAGCAAGAAGTTAGAATCATGCAAAGTTGCCTGGAGAAAACGTGGTCCAGTGGATAGAGTTTACACCAGGAATGGACAAATCTGGGTGCAAATCCCAGCCCCTCACTTATTAGTTGTAAGAATTTCAACAAATTATTTAACCTCTTTGAGCCTCAGTTTTCTCACTGCAAAATGCAGGTGATAACTGCTATATCAGAGGGTGGCTGTCAGAGCTAAAGGGAGGTAATACACAGGAAGTGTCAGATAGGTAGTGGAGCTCATTACTCTTGTCTGCTGTTCTCCCTTCCCGGCCCCACCCTACTTTCCTCTATGTATTTTAACCAGAAATGAACACTGGCAAACCTTAAGGAGACCAAAGGCAAAGATAAAAGAAACGCATTAAATAAATTAAATACATTTTCTTTATAAATGTGTTTTAAACTAAGCTTACCTAATGAATTACATTTGGATTTAGCTTTCTTCTCTTTCTTTACAACTGGAGATTTAACCTTCACTTCTTTCTTTTTAATTTCTTTACTTTTTCTCATAGTGAAGTCTTTATCATTATCTTCACTCTCACTAAAATCAGAATCACCTTCAGAATCTTCACCTAAAACAAAAGATTACATGCTTCAGTTTTGTTATAAAAAGTAAGGCTTCTATGGCCTTGACTTTACAGCTTTTGCATCAGATTCTTGTGTAAATTTGTGCTAAGTCATTTCCTGTGTGAAACACTGCAGTTATGGAGAGCATGGTTCCCTGGGTTTGAATCCTGGCCCCTCCACCTACATGTTGTGTGACCTCAGGTTGCTTGCTAACTGCACTGTGCCCCAGTTTCCCATGTATAAGGTGGGGATAACCACAAAACCTACGTCACAGGGTTGTTGTGTGGACTGAATGAGTTAATATAGGTAAAGCATGTGCAATAACACCTGGCTTACAGCAAGCAAAGTAGAATTGTTTGCTATTACTATTATCATTATAATTCCCATTAGTAATCTTTACTTCCGATTTTACCAGTTTAGCTCAGTAACTTTTTAAAACAATGGTAGGATATAACATTGGCTACTCTTTCAAAATGATAACCTTGGTGGTATTAATAACAGTACACCTTCCCTTAATCACATAAACTTAGCATTCTAGAACAGAAACACATTGGGAATTGAGGAGACTAACCATACCACAACAAGCTTAATAGATCCTATATAATAAAAGCCTAATATGCAAATCGAACGGCAGAATGACCGGTCACTATGATGCGCAATGACCACCAGGGGGCAGACGCTCAATGCTGGAGCTGCCCCCAGCCCACAGGCCCCAGGCCAGCTAAGGCAGGTGCCAGTGGGGGTCCCCTGACCTCCCCACCAGTTGCTCCTCAGAGAGAGGCAACCAGTGGCTGTGGTGGGGGGCGGGGTCAGCAAGTGGGTATTGCCAGGCCCACTAAGGCAGGTGCCAGTGGGGGGCCCCTGATCACCCCACTGGTCACCCCACAGATTGGCCCTGATCGCTGGGCAGGCCTAGGGACCCTACCCGTGCATGAACTTCATGTACTGGGCCTCTAGTAATGCTATATGATTTCATTTGGGACATACCTTTAATTTCCCACAAAGTCTTATCTGGGATAATATAAACCAGTGATATAATGTTAAGTAAGCACAGCTGCTCTGGGAAAAAATATGGAGAATACTTAATAGTTAAGCACTACATGCTTACTGCAGAAGATATAGACCATACACAAAAAGTATTAAAGAAAAAGAAGGTCCACTCCCTAATCTCACCACTCAGAGATAACCACTGTTATGCCCACCATATATAATCTCTACCTATCTATATGAAATATATTTTATATAAAAATACATGAGAAATTTCAAACATATACAACAGTAGATAATAAACTGTTCAACAATCCTTAATATTTTGATGCATTTGTTTCATCTATCTACCTTTTCTTCTTCTTTTCTCATCCCTTTCCTTCTTGGAGTTCATTAAATCTGAAGTATTGTGTCATTACACTCCTATACACTTCAGAATGCATCTCTAAAACACATGGGTTTTAAAAAAGACAATGTCATTATCATATCAATTTAATAATAGCTTCTTGGTATTACCTTCTATCCAGTTCATATTAATCACTTTTTATATAGAGCAATACCCCCTCTCTTTTAGGACCCCCATGTCTTTGACTTGTTGAAGTAACCACGTCAGTTGTCCTATAAAATGCCCACATTATGGATTTGTCTGTTTTTCCTTCCTCATGGTGTCATTTAATTTGTTCTTGCAGATTTTTTGGGAAGATGGCGGCATAGGTAAACACCGGAGACTGCCGCCGTGGACAACCACTTCAAAAATACAACTAAAAGTCGGAGCGGACATCAACCAGAACCACGGGAAGGCTGGCTGAGGAGAGTCTCTTCAACTAGAAGCAAAAACAACAGCATTCCGACGCTCAGCGGAGGCGCAGTGTGGAAAATTTAAAGGTACGGCGGTGCGGTGGTGAGGGTGCGCGCGCAAAACGGGCTGGCGGCTGAGGGCGCGGTTGTCGTTTTCAATCAGGAGCGAGTCTCAGACTCTGGGCTACAGATCCGGGCGAGTCTCTAGGGACCCAGACTCAAACGGGAGAAGCGGGACTGTCTGGCTACAGCCCCTCCGAGGTTTGCAGCGGTTGTTGGGACAGAGAGGCAGAGCCCCTGGGGACGGTCTGAGAGCGGCCATAGCTGCTCCCTCCCCCTGCCCTGTTGAGCCCGCCCCGCCCAGGCCCTGCGCACAACCATTTGCCGACCGCCTCAGGCAAAGGCTGGAATAACGCCTCCCCAGAAGACAGACGTTTTCCACAGCTAATTCCTACAGCCAGTCACCCTGGTGGTCAAATCCCTCTAGTGTTAACTACAACAATTAAGGCTTGGCTAGAACAAGACTGCGCACAGAGACCACAAGGGGGGTCACCAAGAAAGCATATAAGATGCGGAGACAAAAAAACATGACAGAAATGGAAGATATGGAGCTAAGAATCGCAATTTTGAGGGCTTGCCATAAATTTGTGCAGAGCCTCACGAAAACTAATGAGACCCTCGATGCTACGATAAAGAAATTAGAAAGTAAGCATACACGGACTGAAATAAAGAATATTATACCCAATAGCAGACCAGAGGAGCACAAGAATCAAACCAAAGATTCGACAAGAAACACCCAATTGGAAAAGCAAAATGAAAAAAGAATCCGAAAGTGTGAAGATAGTGTAAGGAGCCTCTGGGACAGCTTTAAGCGGTCTAATATCAGAATTATTGGAGTGCCAGAAGATGAGAGACAGCAAGATATTGAAAACCTATTTCAAGAAATAATGGCAGAAAACTTCCCCCACCTGGAGAAAGAAATGGACTTACAGGTCCAAGAAGCGCAGAGAACCCCAAACAAAAGGAATCCAAAGAGGACCACACCAAGACACATCATCATTAAAATGCCAAGAGCAAAAGACAAAGAGAAAATCTTAAAAGCAGCAAGAGAAAGAGGCTCAATTACCTACAAGGGAATACCCATACGACTGTCAGCTGATTTCTCAACAGAAACTTTGCAGGCCAGAAGGGAATGGCAAGAAATTTTCAAAGTGCTGAATACCAAGAACCTACAACCAAGATTACTTTATCCAGCAAAGCTATCATTCAGAATTGAAGGTCAGATAAAGAGCTTCACAGATAAGGAAAAACTAAAGGAGTTCATCACCGCCAAACCAGTATTATATGAAATGCTGAAAGGTATCCTTTAAGAAGAGGAAGAAGAAGAAAAAGGTAAAGATACAAATTAGGAACAACAAATATGCATCTATCAACAAATGAATCTAAGAATCAAGTGAATAAATAACCTGATGTACAGAATGAACTGGTGATTATAATGAATCAGGGACATAGAAAGGGAATGGACTGACTATTCTTAGGGGAAAAGGGGTGTGGGAGATGCGGGAAGTGACTGGACAAAAATCATGTACCTATGGATGAACTCAGCGGGTGGGGAGTGAGGGTGGAGGGTGGGGTGGGAGCTGGAAGGAGGGGAGTTATGGGGGGAAAAAAGAGGAACAAATGTAATAATCTGAACAATAAAGATTTAAAAAAAAAAATTTGTTCTTGCATTTTCTGTGAGCTGTAGTTTCCTCAGGACTGAATTAGAATCAGGCTCACCTTATTATTTTTGGGTAAGAATATACTTCATAGGTGATGCTCTGTACTTCATGTTATATCATATCAGAAAGCACATAATGTGGTTGTCCCACTCTGTTGGTTCAGTTGAGGCCAGCCTGAATTCTCCACTGTAAAGATCCTCATCAGCCTCCTGATGATCTTTGCCTAAATTAACGATGGTCATTATGATCTTCAAATTAGAATTTCCTTATTCTACCATTCTTTCCACACAAATAAAATGTTTTAAAAGAGCAATAAACCCACATATTCACATGATGATTATTGTTATATGGAATTAGCCATATAAGGCCAGCAGATGTCATAAAGACTGTCATAAGTAGTACCTTGCAAAATCAAGTTATTTTTTCTGGAGTCCCAAAAAGACCTAGGTTCAGGGGGGCAGCAAGTAGTAGAAAGTTTCTCCAAAATTTTAGAATATAAAATCTAGGAGGACAAAACTTCCTATGCATCCAACAGTTCTGGTATTGCATGTGTTCTTTTCTTTGCTGGAGAGAACAAACAGTAGGAACTGAGTTTCTCTATTGAACAAGCTTATTAAAAGATGGCGTCCAACTGCTCTTCATCATCAACTGAGAAAGCAGTTAAATAATTTGGAGCTCCCAGAATCCCAAGTTACTAGCATACCGGATTAGAAAATCTGGAAGGCCCAAACACTGAGGTTATGGATTCTAGGGATCATTAGATTTTCTTAAGAAAAGTCTTATGTTCCCTCTAATTTTCACTTTTCTTTTCCAACTGAAGTTCACAGATGACCCTTTCTCTTCTCATCTAGGGTGAGCCAATGCAGGGGGGAAGCAGACAGGTCACCTAAAGAAAAGAACCCTGCTTTAAAAAAAAAAGCCCCTAAAAGGTTATCTGAACTGATAACAGTTGCACATTCAAGTATAATAAAAATCAATTCTAAGGGGTTTGGAGAGTTGTTAGTCATTCTGGGCTTAGGGTGAATGAAAATAAACTGACTGTATTGCAACTTAAAGTACAATATGCAAGAAGGAATATATTTATATTTCAATTTAAGGAAAAGCAGGCTTGGCTGGAGTAGATTAGAAGGTTTACAAGACAGCGTAAGTCTTTTGCATTCTTGGGTTGGAGGATAGAAGAGGAGTTAAAAAATTAGAGAGGCAATGAAAAAATTTTGCTTGAAGCGTAGTTTGTATATCCACAGCACAGGTTAGAGGGCAATTATCACTTTTCAGCTAATGAGCTAGTTCCCTGTAATGTTTCTCAGGGCTGGACCACATGTCATTTTATAGGGAGAATAGCCACACTTGTAGTTTGGTGGAAGCCATAAAAATGAAACAGAAAGAACAAAACAAAACAAATTAGCTTTCAAAGATCTAAAGAAGCAGTCATTTTAGTCTATAAGTAACACAAGAAGATCAAGAACTTTTGCATCTTGCAAAACAAAACTTAAGAATTTTTTAAAAGATTTTTAAATTGATGTTTAGAGAGAGAGGAAGGAAAAGGGAGAAAAACATCGATATGAGGCAACATCAATCAGCTGCCTCCTCCACACCCCCTACTAGGGATTGATCCCAAAACCTGGGCATGTGCCCTGACTGGGAATCGAACTGGCAACCTTTCAGTGTATGGAATGATGCCCAACCAACTGAATGAGCCACACCAGCCAGGAAACAGAACCCAAGAATTTTTAAGTGTCTATTACTACATATACTACTAGCATCATTTTCTCCCAGTGTCTTAACCAGTGTAACATCCAATAACTCAAACATTCCATTAATTGACAAATAATTTTTATCACAATGGCTTCCCATTGTAATTATTCTCCTATTGCAGTTTTAACAACCCTCATTATTAGAATTCCAGTAAAATCACAATTTGACAAGCATGTTTTCCCCAAACAACTACAGGTCTTGAATCTGTCTAAGGAAAAATAATTTTCAGTTAGAAATATTTTTTGCCATTCTCTTATCCAGCATAACTTCGGATATTTCAACCAATGTTTTCTTTCCTGTTTTTCATATTTTCTATATCCCAAATTGCTGTTCAACTGTACGGAACTCAAAATAAAAATATATTCTCTCAAAACTATGACTTATATTTCATCTAAAAAATATTTGCTTATGCAAAATTGAGTAAGAAAAAAACCTAGAACCAAGCTATTTACTTTTTTAACTCATTTTTTCCTTTAAAATGTTTTTAATTGTGGTAAAATTTACTAACCTAAGCTTTTTTAAGTGTACAGATCAGGAGTGTTAAGTACATATATTCACATTTTTGTGCAACCATCCTCCAACACTTTTAATCTTGCAAAACAGAGATTCAGTACCCATTAAACAACTCTCCATTCCTTCTCTCCCCAGTCTCTGCTAATCACCATTCTACCTCGGTTTCTATGAATTTGACATTTTAGATATCTCATATAAGTGGAATCACAGTGATTGGCTTATTTTACTTAACATAATGTCCTCAAGGTTTATCCAAGATATAGCATGTGACAGGATTTCTTTCCTTTTTAAGGTTGAATAAAATTCCATTGTATGTATATACCACATTTTGTTTATGCATTCATCATCAAGGATATTTGGATTGCTTCCATTTCTGGGCTTTTGGTAATAATGCTGCTATGGTTGTGCAAATATCTGAGACCCTGCTTTCAATTCTTGTAGATATATACCCAGATGTGGAAATGCGAGATCATATGGTAGTGTTGCTTTTTAAATCCTCACCCGATTTTTTCCATTGATTTTTTTTAGAGAGAATGGAAGGGAGGGAGGAAACAGGGGGGTGGGGGGAGGGGGGAGAAAGACAGAGGGGTGGGAGAGAGGAAGAGAGAAACATCAATGTGAGAGACACTTGGATTGGTTGCCTCTTTCATGTGCCTCAATTGGGGCTGGTGATTGAACCTGCAACTCAGGTGTGTGCCCTTGACCAGGAATCACATCCAAGACCCATCGGCACAGGCCGTTTGCTCTAACCACTGAGAAACACCAGCTAGGGCTGGCAGTTCTATTTATTATTTTTTGAGTAACTGCTATACTGTTTTCCATAGTGGTTGCTTCATTTTACATTTCCACCAACAGTGCACAAGGATTCTAATTTCTCCACACCCTCACCAACACTTGCTCTTTTCTGTTTTTTAATATCCTAATACAGTGATGGTGAACCTATAACACGCGTGTCAGAGGTGACACGCGAACTCGTTTTTTTGGTTGATTTTTCTTTGTTAAATGGCATTTAAATATATAAAATAAATATCAAAAATATAAATCTTTGTTTTACTATGGTTGCAAATATCAAAAAATTTCTATATGTGACACGGCACCAGAGTTAAGTTAGGGTTTTTCAAAATGCTGACACGCCGAGCTCAAAAGGTTTGCCATCACTGTCTTAATAAGTTGTGATGTGAAATCTCATTGTGGTTTTGATTTGTTTATATCTACAATACAGTGCACATAATACTGAAATATCGCTACTGATTAGTAACATTAAGCCTCTTTTCATATGTTTTTTGGCCATTTGTGTATAATCTTTGCAGTGGTTCTCAACCTTGGCTGCACATTAGAATCACCTGGGAATCTTTTTAAAATCCCGATTTCTGGGCCTCATCCTCCGGAAATTCTGTTTCTTTGTTACGGGGTGGGGCCACAACATTAGTAACAAAGAAACAGAATTTCCGGAGGATGAGGCCCAGAAATCAGGATTTTAAAAAGATTCCCAGGTGATTCTAATGTGCAGCCAAGGTTGAGAATCACTGCTTTAGAGAAATGTCTATTCAAGTCCTTAACTATTTACTTTCAAGAGTAGAGGAGCAGTTTTATTTTTAAAATTTTTTGTTTTGTTTTGTTAATACTAACCCAAGAATATTTTTCCATTGATTTTTAGAGAGAGTGGAAAGGGGAGGAGAGAAAGAGAAAAAGAAACATCAATGTGAGAGAGATACATAGATTGGTTGCCTCCTGCACGCACTCCAACTGGGTCAGGGCTGGAACTTGCAACCCTGGTATGTGCCCTTGACCAGGAATCAAACCATTCAGTGCTCAGGCCACTACTAACCACTAAGCAACACTGGCCAGGGCCAGGGGCAATTTTAAAGTCACTATTCAAATCAGGATTTCCAAAAAACTTACTATTATAAAATGGTTCAAGAGAGATAATCTGAAGTTGGAATGCAAATAACACAATGGTATTGTTTTTAAATATCTATCACCTACTAGAAACATAACTCACAAATTCCAAAAACTCAACAAGCAAAGCAAGTGATTTCACTTCCACAAACATAGCCAACGTTTTGGTCCTTTATTAATTTTGTTAGTGTGCTAAGCAGTCTTGCAAGTTATAACTTCAGAATTGTTTACTGCTTTTTCTGACAGGCATACATCAAATAATAATAATACTATTCTGGGGGTGTTACAATTATTATCCCTGGAAAAGACATTGAAATTGCCAAGGAGGTATTTTGATTATATTTCGGTTTTTATATTAAGTAACCTTAAGTTTGGAAGCATTTAGTCCATGTTCTGCTATGCTCTGGTATTTTCTTTCACTGGCTCCTACTTTCTGGCACTCCACTTATATTAGTGGTTCTCAAAGTAAGATCCATAGACCACCTGCTCTGGGATTACCTGTCATGTAGAAGGGCAGGAATTGGTTAAAAAGGCAGATTTCTGGGCTCTAACCTGTCTTTCTCTTCTTCATGGCTTTTCTATGATGGCACTGGACACATTATGTATAGCAAGTCTCAAATATTGTTTTGGTCGTTTTGTTACAAGGTTGAGATGCTACAGAAACTTAACTCTTGTTTATATCAGTTAGCCTATGGTAAAATTGATTTCATTATACATCATTTCACTTTAAGTAAGAACTTACCATATTTGATTACTGTCCGTTCCCCTCGAATTTAAGCTCCTAAAGGGATGTTTTTTTTCACTGCTGTATCTCTGATGTCTACAATATAGTGCACATAATAGGCACTCAAATATTTGTGGAATAACTGTTAATTAGCAAATCTGTTATTGTTTGTCAACAGCATGTTAAAATCTATCAAACCACAGCATCTGATTTGGAATAAATTGATGGAATTATTCATTTTAATCTTTAGTTAATATGTCATGATGTACTATCAAGGTCACTATGCCTTCCCATTTACCCTACTTTCTGAATGAGTCTGAAAACAACTGTCATAATAAAATATAGATTTCATATCACTTCTATCCAAAATATTTCATGAATTTCTATTACTTACAAAAAGAAGTCTACACTTCTTGGAATGGGTCTGAGATGTTCTGTAATTTAGTGCCTGCCTGCCTCTCAAGCCTCTTCTACGACATTCTCCCCTGCAGGCCTCACTGAACTCTTGTACATGCACTTGTCTATCCCATTATTTATGCCTATCAGTCAGAAACGCTATTTTCCGTCTTTAGTCTACCTACATGCTACTCAGTTTTTAAGGCATGGCTTACAGGTCATCTCCAGGTGAAGCTCTTCCCCCAAATGCCAAAGCTGAATTCAGCTGTCCTGTGTGTTCCTCAAGTTTGTATTTAGCACAGCACTTTACATACATTAATGGTCTCTAGAGCATTTTACCTAATTGCCATGGAATTTGGAAGTAGGATGTAACTTACCAGTTGCAAAGTCTGGTTCGGAGTCATTCGCACTGTCGCCATCACTGCCTTCCAAAAGGATCTTCCTCTGCTGAACCACAGCTTTAGATGCTGCTTTTCTTCTCCCTTGAGCGCCATGAACATCATCTTCCTCAGTAATCTTATCCAAATCTTCAGGCAGGCATAAGAATCAATGGAAAACTTTTTGTGACAGGCAATATTTACAGAAGCGAGAATAGACTCCAATTACATCTGTTGTTCTAATTTGCCCAGCTTCATCCTTTCCCTGTTTCTAGTAATACACCACAGAGCCCAATCTGGGCCAATCATAACACATCTGTCTCCTGACAACAGAGTCTGGTTTAAGAATAAGTCAAGAACTCAAAATGAGAGTCTCTCCCCAAGAATTTTCAAACTGAAGCTGGGAAGATACAGCCTCTTTCTTCAGTGGTCAACTGCTGTTGATTAGAAGCCATGAGTAGGTACTCCTGACCCTTCACCAGGGAAGAAATTGGATCTACCATAAAAGAGAAGAAAACCAAAACAGAAAGAAACAGAGAGAGATGAAGAGAACCTTGACAAAATTAAAGACCTTGGATCTAGCTACAGTTTCAGGAATTAAAACACAAGGTAGAAAAATAGCATTTTGTAATAGATATTATTACTATAAAAAAACTTACCTAAATAATCACTGGCTACACTGCAATTGGAGATATGGGGAGACTTATCCATTGTTTCTCTTTCACTATTGTCATGTTTTTCACTGCCTAAATATAAGGAACAGGTAAGAAAAAAACAGATGTACCTTAATCAACCAATGTCTAGAAGTAGGAAGATTAGTGCTAAATGTAATAGCATCCAGATACATATAAGTGATCCAAACTCAGACTAGCACTTTACTTGGAGAGGCAGGCATAGTGTTAAGAGTTTGGGGACTTAATCAGAGTTAATCAGACTTAAGTTCAAAGTCAGGCTCTACTAATTAAACTGGCTATATGACCAGGGGAAAGTTGCTTATCCTCTCTAAGACTTAATTTCCTCATCTATAATATGGAGATAAAAATAGTGTGGCAATTGCCCTGGCTGGTTTGGCTCAGTAGATAGAGCATCAGCCTGTGGACCAAAGGGTCCCAGGTTCGTTTCTGGTCAAGGGCATGTACCTGGTTGCAGGGTCCTCCCCGGCCTAGGCCCTAATCGGGGCCCATGCAGGAGGCAACCAGTCGATGTGTTTCTCTCACGTAGATGTTTTTCTCTGTCTTTCCTTCTCTCTTCCACTCTCTCTAAAAATCAATGGAGAGTGTCTTCAGGTGAGGATTAAAAAAATTTTTTTAAATAGTGTGGGAATTAAATGAGGTTATTGTATGGGATTAAATGTCAATCACATATGAAAATTGCTTGTTGTAATGCCCAGTACATAGGAAACAGTCAATAAATATTAACTATATTAACTATTATTTCTGTGTAGGCATATCCATGTTTTCACTAGCAAAAGACCCTTCAATCATTATAATAACCTTAAAATGATCTAAAGTATTTTAAGAGAACTTTAAGTCATGATAATTGGTGCTGTTAAACTGCAGTGCTATAAAGTATGTTATTCTATGAGAAGTGGTACTTCTAAGGAATACCTGCTATACAGAGATGAATTTCACTTTCTCAATTTTAGATATATGACAATTAATGTTTTAAGTTTCTTTGATTCCTGATTACTAAAAGGCCCTCTAATCAACACTGTCTCATTTATTTTCAAATAGAAAACAATAGTGATTAAAAACCTATACCCCTACATAAGCTAATAGGCTAAAAATATCCTCCAACATAAAGGAATTTAAGCCAAAACAATTTAATCCAAAATCATTTTTAAAAAATATATTTTTATTGATTTCAGAGAGGAAGGGAGAGAGAGAAATATCAATGATGAGAGAGAATCACTGATTGGCTGCCTCCTGCACGCTCCCTACTGGGAATCAAGCCTGCAACCAGGGCATGTGCCCTTGACTGGATCGAACCTGGGACCCCTTGGTCTACAGGCTGATGCTCTTTCCACTGAGCCAAACCAAGTAGGGCAATCCAAAATTATTTTAAAAGTTTGAATGTCTCATCCAGCAATAATGATTTCTGCCTCTTAGAATATCAATATTGCCACCTGCTGCAGTTGCCAGAAAAATCAAAGAAAAACTCCAGAGAAATCCAGAAATCATAGATCCTTTAAGTCTACTGAGCTTGCTAAACTAATACTGTTAACCTCTGTAAATAATAAAAATTACCATCATTAGGTCATGTTTAACTAATTTGAATTTTGAGAGAAAGGAGGTAGATTGTTAGGATTGTATAGATCAATTCATTTGACCAAAAAAAGAAATTTTCGCTGTATACAAAGATGTAATTTGAACATCTGAGTGCATAGTCCATGTCGTGAGTTTACTTTGGGTGTTAAGCAGAGAGGTATGCACTAGTATTATGAGATTTATGCAACAGAATAAACAATTGAACCCAATTATACCCTCTGCAAATTGCACTATTTATAGTCCAAAGTATTGAAATTTATTCTTTTCTCTGTGAAGGCTCATTCAAAGAAATGATTACAAAGCAATAAGAACCTTATGGAAATAAATATATAGAAAATAAAGTTACTTTCACCTTGAGACCCCTCCACATCAATGGTGACTATTGGAAGTTCCTTCGCTGATAATGCCAGTGCAACTTGTAAGTCTCTCTGGTAGAGTTTGTCATCTAAAGCCATCCTAGAGTAGACACACAAATAATAATGTTTTTAAAATTATTGATCTCAAACAGAAAAATTTGATTTTCCTGAATTACTATTTAAGAGTGGCTAACCTTACAAAAATGTTTTTAAACAATAATCACGATCATAATCGATCTCTAAGGATGACTTCTAAAATGTCGCAATGTCATTTTATAACTATCAGAAGAGATTTGAAATAGGAGCAGCATGTGCTGTTACACTTACTGTTTCCTTTTACTGTCTGTCCTTTCTACTAGTTCCACTCAGGTGGGAAGCACGTGCTCAACACAGAATAAAGACTTGGCTCAAATATAATTTCCACTTAAAAATCTTCCATGACCTCACCCACACCTCCTTAGACAGTTCTTTTAGGTCTTATATTTAATGTAAACATATTTAATTTGTTCCTCCCAATGTAGACTTTAACAAATATTTCACCAAGTACTTACTGTGTATGAGGTACTGCACTAGATAGAATACAAAAGTACAGTAAAACCTCGATATAACGGACTAATTCGGGAGAGGGGGTGTCCATTAAAGCTGAAAGTCCGTTATACAATAAAGTAGATTTTCTGCATGGGAATGTTAAAAATTGACAAATTAGTTTACCTGTTTTTACTTAGGTAGACATGCTTGTGTAATTAAAATTAAGAATGTATGAAAAGTTTAATTTCACAGAAAAGTATTTTGTACGTTCACTAAGTTTGTACTGGATAGGTCTAGTAAATGTGTGCACTCACCAGTCATGCAAGTAAAAAAATGTACATGGCTGGGGTGCGGCTTAGCACATATGGGAACGTCAGCCTGCACACATTAAAACTGCTGTAGAAAGTCACACCCTGTGACAATAGAACCAATTACCTCGAGAAATACCATGTGATCACGTGCTAATCATGCCCCAAACACTGTTTACAAGTGGTGACTCTTAGATTTAAATATCCTATATAATAAAAGGCTAATATGCAAATTGTCTCCTCGACCGGGAGCTCAACCCGGAGTTCGACCAGGGGGCAAGGCTGGCCAACTGACCGCGGCCCCTCCCCTTGGCTGGCCCAGCCCCATCGGCCCCAATTGGGGTAGACCGGCAAGACCCCACCCGTGCATGAATTCATGCACTGGGCCTCTAGTGTAGACTATAGTTGTAAATATGTAGTATTTATTTATGTCAGTGAAATTACTACAGTTTTGTCCAACATATGGCCTATTCGCTAAAATTTGTTAAAAATAACAGTGGATTAATAACAAAAATTAACCTGTTATTTTAATTATGAGCAAATCTTGGTTAAAAGCATTTTAAAACAAAGTGTTCATTTGCACATATGACATATACAGATCAGAAATTTTGTTGTTAAATCGAGGTCTGAAAAATCAAGGGTTTGCTGTACCATCAAGGAGTCTGCAATTAATGAGGGTGGGGAAATAAGACATACTTATAAATTATCGCACATAAGCAGATTATTATGTCTCCTATTCAAGATGGTGAAAAGTGCTATGGTGTGTAAAAGGAAGAAAAATCAAAAACAGATAGGGAAAGATTGCATGAAGGAGGAAAATCTGGAGTGTATCTTGAAGGATTTATTATTTTTTTAAATAGCAACTTTATTGAGATGTAATTCACATAGCATAAAATTCATCCTTTTAAAGTGTACAATTCAGCAGTTTTTAGTGTATTTACAGTTGTGAAACCATCACAACTTTTTTATCACCCCCCAAAAAAACCCTGTAAACATTAGCATGTATTTCCCATTTATCTCTACCCAGCATCTGGCAACCACTAATCTACTTTCTGTTCTTCTGGACTTGTCTATTCTGCACACTGTGTATTAATGGAATCATAAAATATGTGGCCTTTTGTACTTGGTTTCTTTTCATCAGCATAATGTTTTCAAGGTTCATCCATGCTACAGTATACAGTATATCAGTACTTCATTTTTGTTGTTGTTGCTAAATATAGTATTCCACTGTACCAATATACCACATTATCTTTTCATCAGCTAATAAACATTTGGATTGCTTCTAATTTTTTTTTGGCTATTCTGAATAATGCTGCTACATTCAGGTACAGGTTTCTGTGTAGTCATAGGTTTTCATTTCTCTTGGGTATATGCTTATACTGGGTCATGTAATAACTCTGTGTTTAACATTTTGAGAAACTGTTATGTAGGTGTACCATTTTATATTCCCAGCAGCAATGTATGAGAGTTCTAATTTCTCTGCATCCTCCTTAACATTTGTTATTATCTGTCTTTTTTATTATGGCCATTCTAGTGGGTGTGAAGTATAATCTCACTGTCGTTTTGATTTGCATTTCCCTGATGACTAAGGATGGTGAGCGAACATCTTTTCATGTGCTTATTAGTCATTTTTGTGTCTTTTTTGGAAAAATGTCTACTCAAATCTTTTGCCCACTTTTTAAACTGTATTATTAGTGTTTTTATTGTTGAGTTGTAAGAGTTCTTTAAATATTCTGGATACAAGACCCTCATCAATTATATGATCTTGTCTCCCATTTGTGGGTTGCTTTTTTCACTATATTTAAAATGTAGTCCAAGAAGCTCAAAAATAGGAACAAAACAAAAATAAGAGAAAAAGATAAAGAGAATGACATGGGCTACATTTCTCTTTGATAATTAACTTTTCTCATACTTGCAGCAATAAACCATCACATACCCCATTTTTCATGTGTTAATATTCCTCTCTGGCCTTTTACTCTCCATACAACATGTTTTGAGCCCCTCAGGACTTCCCTAACTCTCTCAGTACTAACTAATGGAATTCAGAAATACTACAGAAACTGTAGGATTTTCTCACTGCTGAACAAGTCTTAACAATATAAAGAAAAAATATCTTTTATCTGCTGAAAACTGTTTTTAAATTTTATAAAACTGTCCTTACAAATATAATTTTTAACAAAGTAGTCTTGTAAAACTTGAAGACTTCAGAGACAGGTACAAGGTCCTATAAAAGTAAACTATAACCACCAAACTTTGTATGATTACCTTAATAATTAAATGGATATTTGCTTACATACTTGTGAATTTCTTTTTAAAAAGTTTTTTTTAAAATCCTCACCTGAGGATATGCTTTATTGATTTTGAGAGAGAGAGAGAGAGAGAGAGAAACATTGATGTGAATGGGAAACATTAATTGGTTGCCTCCCTTATGTGCCCTGACCTGGGATCAAACCCACAAACTAGGTATGTGCCCTGATGGGGAACTGGGACTTGAACCTGCAACCTTTTGGTGTATGGGATGACATTTCAACCAAATAAGTCACCGAGTCAGGGCTGTGAATTTCTTTTTTAAGTCAGAAAGCCAGATGGGGATTAATAATACAACCCTGTTCTCCTACAGGCACTAAATAAAATCATACCTATGACTCTGCTCAAGCTCTCGTTTAAACCAAGAGTTTGAATCTGTTTCTCTCTCTTTTTTAAAAAAAAATATATATTTTATTGATTTTTCACAGAGAGGAAGGGAGAGGGATAGAGAGCTAGAAACAGCGATGAGAGAGAAACATCAATCAGCTGCCTCCTGCACATCCCCCACTGGGGATGTGCCCGCAACCAGGGTACACGCCCTTGACCGGAATCAAACCTAGGACCCTCCAGTCCGCAGGCCGACGCTCTGTACACTGAGCCAAACTGGTCAGGGCTCTCTCTTTTTTAAAAAATTTAAATTCTTTATTGTTTAAATATTACATGAGTCTCCTTTCTCCCCCATTGATCTCTTCCCAGCTGCTCCCACCCCCAGCACATGTCCTCACCCTCCTACTGTCTGTGTCCATTGGTTATGCTTTGGTTGATCTCTTACCCCCTCACCCCCGCCTTCCCTCATAGGTTGGACAGTCTGTTTGATGCTTCTATGTCTGTGATTCTATGTTTGTTCATCAGTTTATGTTGTTCATTATATTCCACAAGTGAGTGAGATCACGTGATATTTATCTTTCTCTGACTGGCTTATCTCATTTGTTTCTCTTTTAAATTAAAGTTGTATATTTACTGCATGTCTTACCTCTCACCTTTTTTTAGGAGTTTTCTCTTGTAATGGGATGTCTTCTTTCTGGAGATTCTTCAATTTGGGTTTTGGTTTTTCTAGTTTTAACTCGTTTGGTGTTCTGGATTTCTTATTTAAAGGTCCAGTTGCAGAAACAAAATCATCATCATCTACTATGTGTGAATTAAAAATAAAAGAATATATAAAATTGCTTTTTCTAAGTAAGAAATAAATAAAATTATTTTCTTAGCAGTTGAAATTCATTATAGTGTGTGTTCAAATTATAAGGTTAAGCAAATTATTTAATTTCTACAATTTAAAAAATATTGTTGGCATATTATTTGTCTTTATTCTCACTCCTGTTTAATTTTGTTTTAGTAAACTTTATTTATCAATCTATCAAAAATGTCAATCTATCAAAAACCAATTCACTAAAAAGCTGGTATATCTCTGTTGTACTCAACATAAAACTGCTGCTGTAGCTTTTAAACTTACACATGACACATGCTTGCATACTTTCAGGGTACATGTAGTCTTAATAATATACCTTAGTATTTATTAATATACTAGAAGCCCATTTCCGGAGGATTCCTGCAAGAATAGGGTTTCCTTGGGCCGATCACGCCGCCAAGCCCCTCCGCCCAGGGCCGCACACAGGGGTCCCGGCTGAGGGCGGGGCTTAGGCGGCACATGGGGGCCTGGATGGCGGCACGCACTGGCCCGCCCTGCCTGCAGTATGCAAATTAGCCACCATCTTTGTTGGCGGTTAATTTGCATATTGCACTGATTAGCCAATGGGAGGCATAGCGAAGGTACGGTCAATTACCATGATTGTCTATTATTAGATTAGATGCTATATGTATTATGCTTCCTCATGCAGGAATAGTGACTTGCCCCCACACCTACCCCATAATGTTTGGAACACAACCAGCAATTTACAAATATTTGGTGTGAGATAGATGAGAGTGATAAAAAGCTACAAATTATCTATATACTAGAGGCTTTGTGAACGAATTCCTGCACGGGTGAGGTCCAGCTGGCTGGCCCGATAGGGGCCGATCGGGGCAGGGCTGGCCGGGGAGAGGGGCCGTTGGAGGTTGCAGGGGGACTGATTGGGACCCCCATCAGGCCGGTTGGCTGCCACAGTGTGCATCATAGCAACTGGTTGTTCCGCCATTCTGGTCATTTGGCTTTTATATTATAGATATAAAAGGCTAACATGCAAAGTATCCTCTCAGGAGTTCAACTGGGAGACTGATCGCTCCCTATGATGTGCGTGACCACCAGAGGGCGGTGCGGAATGAAGGAAGGCCTTGGCTGGCAGCCAGCAGCTGCCGAAGGGAGGCCCTGGCCGGCAGCTGAAAGGCCCCAATCAGCCCTGATCGCCAGCCAGGCCTAGGGGCCCTACCCGTGCACAAATTTCGTGCACCGGCCTCTAGTATTATTCTATATTATTTTCTCCTAAGTCTTAGACCTACTTAAGGCTATGCCCAAGACAAAAAAAACAAACCCCAAAACACAGATTCCTTCAAACCTCAGAGTAACTAAGTATTTGATTCACAAAAATCTCTTATGGTCTGAGAAATACAAAACCTGCTTCAAAGTATAATGTAGTCTAACCCCATATTTATCAAACACTTTTTATTAATTAAATTTATTGGGATGACACTGGTTCACAAAATCATACAGGTTTTAAATGGATAGCTCAATAAAACATCACCTGCACACTGCATCATGTGCCCATTGCCCCAAGCAGTTTCTTCCCGTCCCTATTTCCCCCCACTTTACCCACTTGCACCTAGCCCCCACCCCTCTTCCCCTCTGGCTATCACCACACTGTTCACTGTGTGTCTGTGTCTGTGTTTTGACTAAAATTCCCTTAATAGGAGAGATAAATAAACAGGGTATAGCTTAAGCCTAACCTTTCTTCAAGGTCTTGTTTTATTGTACAATTAATGGGAATTTCCCTTCATATTCTGTAACACATTTGTGTCAAAAAACAAAAAAAAAGAAAATGCAGTGTCTCAAAAAAAAAAAAAAGCAGTCTCTCCTCCAAAGTGAAGAGTCAAACCTCACTTTGAGAAACAGGCACTTGCAGTAGTTTTGACCTAAAGAACTACTTTACCTGGCCCTCTCATTTATCACTTACCTACATGTAATTATCAGCATAATTATCCCAAATGCTTAGAAAATTACTTTTCCAGTCCTACCTCATATGCAATATATTTCTGAGGAAATAAATTTCCAAAACTTTAAACAAAATAAGAATCTCTACATACCATCGCTTTCGGAGTTCTCAAATTGTGAGTAATTGACTGGCTTCTTATTCCTATAACCAACACAGAAATTTTTCATTTACACAAATGTGAAAAAAATAATTTCCTTCCTCTAGGCACTAAATGAAATGGTCCTCTGCCAAATTCCCAAGTGTGAATGACCTAGTGTGCCAGTTGCTCTTTTAAGTAAAAACAGTTTTCTATGAAAAAGAGACTAATTCAGATCACAACTCAATCTTACAAGTGGTTTTCCTTAACACAACTGTAGAAGTGTTCTTCGCGTACTTCTAATTTCTTCATACAGAATGTTAAAATGAAGAATATTCTTGTTACTCTCCTACTCTTTAGAATTAAAGAATTTGAGAGCTGAATATAGAAATTCTGAGATTGAATAATCCTGCATAATAATAGAGGAATAAGCAAATTAGCCGGGATACCCTCACGGGTAATGACCGGCAGGAACGGGTGGGTGTGGCTGCGTGCCACTCGAGGCAGGGGGACATGAGGCTGCGTCAAATAAAATAAAATGTGTTCACATGCCCTAAAGCACAAACATCCCAGCAGATGACTCAATGAAGGTTATTGTGCAATCACAACGATTACACAATAAATCACAATATTGATTACACAGTAAACTTACTTTCACCGGAAAAAACACACATCTTCATTGAAAGATGCCCCAGCATGGCTGCTGAGGCTTTCATCTGTCCCCTTTCTACACTGAAGACAACAGGGTTCAAGGAGGAAGGGCTCCAGTTTCGTTTTCTCAGCACCCAGCTAGGAGGCCTCCCTGGGGCGGCTCTCCCCTCCAAGCCCTGCACAGGACAGGCGCTCTGGCCCGGGAGCCCCAAGGGGAGGCAGAGCGAAGTGCTTTCCCTCCGGGACCCCGCTTTCCCTGGGAGTCTGGTGCAGAGGGTGTTCTCCCTGGGAACCCGGAAATCCGTCTCCTGGGGTGACTGAGCAGCAGCCAGGCCTGGCGAGTCTCGGAGAAAGCGACCTTCCCATGCGGATGTGTACGCTGGCGGAAGCCACACAACTGCCATAGTTGAAGTCATCCTGATGGACGACCGGGGGTAGTGGGGATCAGAGTCGGCCATGTCGGCAATGGAACCCCAGCTCCCTGCTGAATGACTAGAGCACACGGACCTCAACAGTTCTTGGTCACTTCCCGAGCAGCAGTCAGCCCCAACTAGGGATCAAACCCGAAACCTAAGCAGGTGCCCTGACAGATGCAACCCAAACCTTTGCTGTGGCAGAGGAGCTCTGACCCACAGCAGGGGCCAGGGCAGCCAGAGGGGTTTTGTTGAGGGGCCCTGACAGGCAGCACGCAGCACAGTGGGTTAGAACCTCCTCCTGATACAGCAAGGTTGCGGGTTGGATCCCTGGTCAGGGCACAGACAAGAAGAAACCAAAGAGAGCATAGTAAGTGGAACAACACACTGATGTTTCTCTCGCTCCCTTCCTCTCTCTAAAATAATCAATAAAAATTAAAAAAATAAACCCTCTGGCTTGTAGAGTTGCTAAAACAGTTAGAAAGTGAAGTCCCATCCCTTCCCATTCATTCAACAAAAACTTCATATGCTCCTTCAATAATCACACTGGGGTAATCACACTGGGGATGGGTGTTTGTTTGTTTGTTTTGGTTAATCCTCACCTGAGGACATTTTTGCAATGATTTTTTTTTTTTTTTTACAGAGTAGAAGGGAGGGAGAAAGACAGAAACTAATGTGAGAGACATCAATTGATTGCCTCTTGCTGAATCCCCCACCAGGGCCCCGGATTGAGCCTGTAACCCAGGTACGTGCCCTTGATCAGAATCCAACCCGGTACCCTTCAGTTCGCCTGCAGAAGCACTATCCACTGAACCAAAGCAGCATTTTTTTTCTTTTTAAGTCCTCCTCTAAGGATATGTTTTTTTTTCATTGATTCTAGAGAGAGAGGAAGGGAGAGGGAAAGAGAAAAAGAAACATCAATCAGTTGCCCAAGCAAACCAACAGGGATGGAACCCACAACCTGTGTATGTGCCCTCACCTGGAATTAATCCCATGACCCTTTTGGTGCGTGGAAGGACACTCTAACTACTGATCCACACCGACCAGGGACAGGAGGCACATTAAAACTTTTTTTTCAGATCTGCCCTGGCCAGGTGGCTCAATTGGTTGGAGTCTCAACCTGTACACCAAAGGATTTCCTGTTGGATTCTAGGTTAGGGCACATACTTAGGTTTAGGTTAGATCCCGGTGGGTCAGCAGGTGCAGAGGCAGCCTACTGGTATTTCTCTGTCACATGGATGTTTCTCTAAAAATCAATTTTTAAAAAATCCTCAGGTAAGAATTAAATATATATATATACATATATATATATATAAAATTTTTCATATCTAAAATTTTATTTGGTTCTTTTTTAAATTTTATTTTTCATTTACAGTTCACATTCAATATCCTATCCTATATAATAAAACCCTAATATGCAAATTGGCCATACAGTTGAATGACTGGTCGCTATGAACTGACCACCAGGGGGCAGATGCTCAAAGTAGGACCATTAGTGTGCTCCCACAGGGGGAGCGCTGCTCAGCCAGAAGCCAGGCTCACAGCTGGCAAGTGCAGTGGCAGTGGCCAGAGCCTCTGTGGCAGCACTAAGGAGCAGCGAGCTGAGTGGTAGGGAGCAGCAAGCAGGCGGGCAGTAAGGAGCAAGAGATCCCGGACTGTGAGAGGGCACAGGTCAGGCTGAGGGAGCCCCCCGACCCCCAGTGCACAAATTTCATGCACCAGGCATCTAGTAGTAAAATAAAATCAACACTTAAAAAAAAGTATGCTCAGCCTGACTGGTGTGGCTCAGTGGTTGGGCTTAGACCTATGAACCAGGAGGTTATAGTTAGATTCTCAATCAGGGCATATGCCCAGGTTGTGGGCTTGATTCCCAGTGTGGGGTGTGTAGGAGACAGCCAATCAATGATTCTCTCTCATCATGGATGTTTCTATCTCTTTCTCCCTCTCCCTTCCTCTCTGAAATCAATAAAAAAATATTTTTAAAAAGTATGCTCAA
This sequence comes from Myotis yumanensis, assembly GCF_028538775.1. Lineage (NCBI taxonomy): Eukaryota > Metazoa > Chordata > Mammalia > Chiroptera > Vespertilionidae > Myotis > Myotis yumanensis. The sequence goes on along the minus strand of NW_027223754.1, from coordinate 123,708,642 downwards.
CGGTTGAGCCACCTATATATATAAAAGCCTAAGCAACTGGTTGACCGTTCGACCATCCACCCGGTTGCTATGACGCACACTGACCACCAGGGGGCAGACATTCAACACAGGAGCTGCCCCCTGGTGGTCAGTGAGCTCCCACAGTGGGAGCGCTGCTACACTGGCGAGCACCACTGCGGTGGTGTGAGTCTCTCTGGATTGGGACTGGCTGGGCGCGAGCCTGCGGCAGGTGCAACTGGGCCGGGATGAGCGGGAGTGGCGCAGCACCAGGCTCGGGCTCCTCCCCAGCCACCTGCCACGGCCCGATCCCCGCAGGCCATGCCGAGGGACCCCCACCGGTGCACAAATCTGTGCACCGGGCCTCTAGTAATGATGTAATTCTTATTGCGTCATCAAACACACTCTTCATTGAAACTGGCATTTTCTATTTTTTATTTATTTTTTACTCTGAGTGTGTAGCAGTAAGGAATACAATGACTACTCCCACAGTTTGGTGCCATTGCCTTGATTTGTGCTAAGGCACCAGCCCTTTGGCCACCATTGCAGTGCAAATGACAGAGCAATTAAAAACATCAAGTAATGGCTTAGTGTTATTATGAAAATAGTTTTAACCTCATGGAGCTCCTGGGAACATCCCAGGGACCTGAAGGAGTCCGCAAATCTTTGTTACTTGGATGTTAAGCTTAACATGTTGAAAACAGTACTCTTTCTAAAAAATATATATTTCTATTGATTTCAGAGAGGAAGGGGGAGAGACAGAAACATCAATGAGAGAGAATCATCAATCGGATGCCTCCTGCATGCCCCACACTGGGGATCCAGCTCACAATCCGGGCATAAACGCCAACTGGGAATCGAACCGTGACCTCCTGGTTCATAGGTCAATGCTCACCCACCGAGCCATGCTGGCCGGGCCAAAACAGAACCCCTGAGCCCCACACTTCCTGACCCTGTTCCCTTTCTTAGTCGTCCCCACCTCAGTAGCACAAAGATATTCAGTAGTTCAGACCAAAAATATTGTAAAGTCATCCATGATTCTTTTTCCCTTACCACCCCATCAACTTCCTCAGCAAGTTTTGGCAACAGGACCTCCAGAATACATCCCAGATGCATCTGTCCCAGTCCCTGTCCACGGATAATAACACCCTAACCCAAACCAGTATTCAATGCTACGCTAGCCTCCTAACTGGTCTCCTGCTCCCCTTCTGGTTACCTGGTCTCCCATTCATTCTCCACCAGCCAACTACAGAGAGCCAAAATTAGACTTCTCTCCTCTACTTAAAACTGTTGACTTCCCACTGCACAGAAAATACAGTCCACACTCCTTTCGAAAGCCTACAGGGCCTGCCTGCTCTGGTCCCTGCCTCGTTCTCTGACGGAACCCCAACTATTCTCCCCACTGCTGGGGATGCTAGCGCTTTCGTGGCCTTCCTTCCTTCTGTCCCTCGCACGGGCCAAGCTCAGGGCCTGGGCTCTGCTCCCTGGCTTGCCCCGGATTTTCACTGGCTACATCCTTCTTGCATCCAGGCCTCAGTTCTTCTAACATCTCCTCGGGGAGGCACAGCCTAGTTACCCTATTGCAATTAAGGCTTTCCTCCTCACTCTTGCTCACCTGTCCCTGTTGGTTTCTGGCCCCCTAACCTCGCCCCTTGAATGTCACCTCCTGCACCTAGTACAGTTATGCATAGAAGTAAATATATTCCGTAGCTTTACTTAATGAATGGTTGGCCCTAGCCCTCACCTGGTAAGGAGAGGAATCGTTTCAAATACTATATAAGGGAAAGCACAGAGGATCTGGAGCCGGGTGCGTGAGGTGTGAGGATTATCCTGCCGCTCTCTAGCTTTGTGACTTGGGTTCATTGGTTTTTGCGCCTAGTTTAAACCGATGAAACAGGGATACCAAACAACGACAGTGAAGAACAAATGAAATAAGCAGGAGCTCGGTGAGATGCAAAGCGCTGATCCGATGCTACCACAACAAGGTCTTACTTGAATGGGGTGGGTGAAAAAAAGGGCAGCAGCTAGGCGGGGAGGCAAGGAGACGTAAACAGAGGGTACTTCTGAGGAATTGGGGGCGGGGGGACTGAGGGGGGCCCTCAGGGAGGCTGGGGAGTTTTCCAGTAACTGTCAATCCCACCCACCGTCGCTACCTCCGTTCTACTGGGCCCTCGGGTCTACAGTGTCTTCCTGCTCTTTCTCCCCATCCCTGCCGGACGTCCCGAACCCTCACCTCACAGGCCGCACCATGGCTCCCTTCCAGGCTGGATACTTGCAGCTATCAAGCGCTTGCGGGCAGCAGAGGCGGTTTCAATTCCCGCCCAAATCCGGACCCGAGCTCCCCGCCCTCCGCCACCAATCCTCCAATGACCGCCGGCCATCCTTGCGCAAGCGCAGGCGTCCTGAGCGGAGTGCTCACCCCTTCTCCTGCCCGGGCCCTTCCGCTTCCGGTCCGCCGGAGCCGAGTTGGTGCTGGGCCGCTACGCTTTCGCCACGACCGTGGATTTTGCGCGGACTCTGACATACACAATAGCGGTAGAAATACACCTTCTCACAGTTTTTGAATGACTACACTGGTGCATGGTGGAACAGGGGGGCACTTAGATCGGGGAATTTTCTACGGGGTGCCAGGTAGGGGAAAGTGCGCGCGAATCGGCTGAAGCGGATTGGCTGGCTGTAAATACCAGTCAGTGGGTCCGCTGACGTTCAGGTGCCGCGGCTTCTTGACAGGCCCCGGAGTGCGGACCCTTCGGACTTAGAAACGTGGGGAGCTGAGTCCAGAGGTGAGAGCAGGGATGCCCCTTCAGAATGAAACCCCCTAATAGAGCGGCTGTGCCCCCTCGGTCGGCCGGAGCTGCGCGGCCCCGCAGTCTGCCCTCAGAATCTCCGCTGTGGATGGCGGGAGTTCGGTCCTGCCCTCCCCCTCCCATCCCATGTTTGCACGGGAATCCTTTTCTTATTTCACCCCTGCGTTATTTTTTTAAAAAAAAAGAAAAAGTGGGGAGAGGGCACTAGATAATCATCTGCCGAAACAAGTCTAAATGTTGAACCGATTGAAACTAAAGCTAATGGTTATTATTTACTAAAAATATTTAGCCAAGGAAAGAAGAGCAGGACGAGTGTTCTAGGTAAGGAAAAGCATTCAGAAAGGTTCGGAAGAGCATTCAGCAAACTTGTGTCTTTGGGAAGCAGGTGCTGGGGAGGAAGAAGCCTGGAGATATTAGCAGAGGCACTGTAAACTGGGTTAAGGAGTTTGAGTTTTATCCCAAGGCTAATGGAATGTTATAAAAGTGTTCTAAGCAGGTGACAGCAAGGTATCTACTTATTGGAAAGGTTACTGTGATTTGTGCCGTATTCTGTTTTGTCCCAGAATAGTGTCAGAACTGATGTGGTGAGGAAAAGCCTAGAGACTGTACGTCTAGGAAGGAGGCTGACACACCTTTACAGGATGTTGATTCTTACTCTGTTTCACTAGATTTTCTTCTTTTTGAACAGCATCCAGTTTGCCTTGTGGGATATTTTTTATTTTCTATTTTCTGTATATCTTCTTCCCACATGAAAATCTTTCCAACACCCATCTCCCTTCCCTCTACCCCCAATCTGATCTCATAGAACATCTAAGATCTCCAAGATCACTTCTTGGTCCCTGATCTATCTCTTTGATTTTTTAAAATATATTTTTATTGATTTCGGAGAGGAAGGGAGAGGGAGATATAGAAACATCGATGATGAGAGAGAATCATTGGTTGGTTGCCTCCTGCAAGCCCCACAGGAGGATGGGGCCGGCAACCTGGGCATGTGCCTTGACCGGGAATCTAACTGACCTCCTGGTTCATAGGTCGACACTCCACCACTGAACCAAGCCAGCTCTGCTGTTTCTTTGATTTTGTATTCACCAACTGTTCCATCAATTCTATTATCCCAGACTCCTCTCTGCTCTTTTCTCCCTGTTCTTGTTGTTGTTGTTGTTCTTGAGAATCCTGCCTAGGAATGCAAAGTTCTCTATGGGCATACTTTTCCTTAAATAAAGCTTAAAAGAAACTGTCCTCCTTTTTAAAAGGTGCACTATATTTTCACCACAAAGATGAAAACACAAGGATAAAAGTAGGAAAAACTAGAATAATTGGCTTCGAGTCACACAAATAAAATCTCTGAGTAGTGGAACATTTTCTTAGAAGTGGTAGAGCGACAATGTGGTATAGCATGTTTTTATGAACTTATAACGTGCTGCTTTTTTGTTAGTTCTACAGATATCCTGCCAAAGAAGATGAAGACAAACAGAGAAAGATTCTGCAGCAGAGAGAGGGAATTTGTGTATAAATTCAAAATAGGAAGTCAGTGCTTAGAACTGAGGGTGCCCCTCAAATTTCCTGTTCAAGAGAATGTCAGTTACTTACATGGGCGCCTGATGTTGCTGCACAGCTTGCCATGCTTTATAGAAAAAGGTGAGGACTGATTTTTTAATACTATTTTGTTGTTTATCTAGAGTCTCTGACATTAAAAGTTTCATATTAGAAAGCATAAAACCAAGAAGCATTGGAAAGAACCATAAAATATAAAGTGGTTAACTGCTTTTAAGAATAAAAAGATTCCCCAGACCTTTGTTTTATTTAGTGCTTTTTCCTATAACTTGTAGTTGGTGATAAGGCAGGTTAGTATAAAAATTAAATTATATAATGAAAAATTAGTTACCAAGTCTGGAATAGAACTTTTAACCTCTTAGTTGGATGAATTCATAAGGCACTTCAGCTGTCAGTTATTATAGAATTATATTGCTAAATGCAATGCCCCTTTAATGATCTGGTTCTCAGTTCCTGAGATGTCATGGAAGAGAAGGAATATAAATCGTTGAATAATTTTTGCTTACCTAAATTAATTCCATGAAGTCGTCTGTATTAAACCATTTTAAAAGCCTGTGTTCTACCTCACAGATGAAGAAAAAAATTTAATTGAGAATGTGTTGGATCATAGAAAGTTAGAGTTAGGGAACCTGAAAACTTTCTAGCACTATTTCATTGTACAGGTAAGGAAATCTGCAAATAAAAAGGTTAAAATATTTGCCTACGGCAGTGGTTCTCAAAAGTTGTTCCCTGATCAGGAGCAGTAGCATCACCTGGAAACTTGTTAGAATTGCATATTCTTGAGCCCCACCCCATTCTTGCTGAATCAGAAACTCTGGGGGTAGCATGCAGCAAGCTACTTCAGTAAGCCCTCTAGGGCATTCTAATAATGCATGCCACTGGTCTAATGTAACGTGGTGGACAGAACACAGGCTTACTAACTTCTATCCCAGTGCTCTTTCCATTATATCTGTTTTTTAAGTATTGTCTCTAAAATTGGATTTATACAGCATCTGAACTACATCAGTTTTAATACACTAATTATTTAATTTCTTCAAATTCAAAGAATGTAACAGTGCATATATAGGAAATTTTTTCATATAAGTACAGCAACCTTCAAACCCTTGAAATCTGTAGAAGTTTTTCTGTATGTGATTTTACCAACTTAGTTTCAAACTGAAACATCAGGCTTAAGAAATTAACATTTCAAATTAGTATCAAGGTTATACATGAGTCAAGAATTTTGACCATTGTCCATGCAGTAACCTGTAATAGTAAAGAAAAATGGTTGTGCAAAGACCTTGTATGTATATATGCATAACCCAGGGACGCAGACAGTGGGGTGGTGGAGGTCTGAGGCGGGGGGGTTGGTGGGGATCGATGGGGAAAAAAAGGAGACACATGTAATCTATATTATAAAAGGCCCATGGCCGTAACACTGTAACGACCACCAGGAGGTACATTGAGCACCTCTCGGTCCCTCCCCACCTCACCTCGCCCATGAACATCGGTTCTCTTGGCAGGTGGGGTGGGGCGGGGCAGGGCGTGGTGGCATGAGCTACTAGCAGCGTGCGCCCTGGGCCTATAGAACTTTCAATAATAAAGATATTTTTAAAAAAGAAAAATGGTTGTGAAGTAGATAAATGATCCCCTAAGTTTATTTTATTTTATTTAGACATTGTACTTGATAAAATAAAATTTGACATTGGAATGCTTAGGTAAAATGTTTCCTGTTTTTGTCTGGATTTTGCTGATGATAGCATTTCTTGACCCTGATATAGACTTAAAAGAAGCTCTGAGCCAGTTTATAGAAGGAGAATCCCTCAGAGATTATGATAGAGAGGCTGAAGCATCGCTGGAAGCTGTGAAATCAGGTGAAGTAGATTTACATCATCTGGCAAGTACATGGGCCAAAGCTTATGCTGAGGTAAGAAAATAGATCAGATTGTAAATTTCAAGGATATTCTGGACTTTGATGAGGATTTTTAAATTGCTAAGATAATACTGAAACAGGTGTAGAATCCTTTTTTCTCTAATTACAAAAATTTATTCCATAACATATAATATCTATATATTTAAAAGGCTAATATGCTAAGTGTCTGACCGTTTGACCAGTCACTATAACGCGCACTGACCTCCAGGGGGAAGACGCTCAACGCAGGAGCTGCCATGATGCGCACTAGCCAGTTACAGAGAAACAGCTCTGTGGACCTGGCACCCACAAAGCAACACTTGGCTTCCCCCAAGTGGGACAAGGGCCCTGCCACCACCCCGGAGTGACAGTTCACCAAATATCATCCAATGCTGCCGAGACCCCATGGCGATAAATGCGGCCCACAGCCCAGCCCAGCCTGGAAACGGTCACTGTGGGCGCCTGGTAATGACGTCACATAGCAACGCCTGGTTTCCTCTCCCTAGTGAGAACTAGCCTCCTTGCAGTTTCTTCAGCCCAGGAACACCACTTGCTTTATAGTTAGGTGAAACATTTCACACTTTCACCAAATGTCTGTGAAGCATTTTCCCATGCCTCATCTCATTTGATCCTTGCAGAAGTCCTGGGGTAGGTAAATAGGAGACTCAGTGGAACCCTATTTTCTTTTCATTAGCCAGAAAACAGAGATTAAAAAGTTTAGGAACTTGACCTGACTGAAAATAAGTAAGAAATGGTGGACCTTGAAAACGACTTCAGGTTTTCTCACTGCGCAGAATATAGTCAAATACTGCTGCAGTTAAATATTTTACCCTTTGTTCTCCCTGCGTAATCTATATATGTAAAAGGCTAAATGTCCATTTGTCCAACCAGTCACTATGATGTGCACTGACCACCAGGGGGCAGACACTCAATGCAGGAGCTGCCCCCAGGTGGTCAGTGCGCTCCCACAGAGGGAGCGCCCTTCAGCCCGATGCCAGGCTCACAGCTAGCGGGCACAGCAGCAATGGCGGGAGCCTCTCCCACCTCCACAGCAGTGCTAAAGAGCAGCGAGGAGGCAGGCAGTAAGGAGTGAGGGTCTCCTGAATTGCAAGAGTGATGTCCACTGAGGGGTCCTGGACTGCAAGAGGGCACAGGCCAGGCTGAGGGACCCTCTCCCCCCCGCCCAGTGCACAAATTTTGTGCACTGGGCCTCTAGTCTACAATAATAATCTGCTTCGTGTTGATATTTACTGCTGTGTTGCTGACAATTACCTGAAAGAGAAGTTGGGGTGCTTCCCTGGGCTGGAAAAAGTTTAGCTAAATCAGAAAGCAGGTCTAAGTAAGCAAGTTTATTCTATATGTATAAAAGGCTAAGTTGACTCACGCACACGCGATACTTATAAAGCTCTCGCTGGCACCAGTCGCATGCGTGTGTTTCAATCTGTCATTGTCGATCGTGAATTTGGTTGACACTTCTATTATAGAGAAAGGGCGAATAGCTATATTAAAATATTTCTTCTAATTAATTTCCTTCCATGTGCACAAATCTGTGCCCCAGGCCACTAGCATATTAATACTTGACTGATTCCTTTCTATATGAAGGTAAGTACCTAAGACTCAATACTTTATGTAATGCGTTTATAAAATGAAAAACTACTTTGTATCTCTAACCAACATAGTGTTGCCAAAATTAGTAATTAATAATACAGGACACTATTTAAATTAGAATTTCAGATAAACAGTTAATAATTTCAGTATTAGTATATCCCACATATTCTGTGGAACATATTTATAGTAAAAAATTATTTGATGTTTATCTGAAATTCTAATTTAACTGGATGACCTGTATTTTATCTGGCAACCTTAAACTAGCAGTAGTAGCTTATTTTCATCTGGTTTACTTTTGTCCTCTTACTTACCTTCTAACTGTTTTTAGATAGTTATATAACGTCATCGTTTTTCCATTTAAGTAATATATCTTATTTCATAAAGTCTAACATGCCATTGATCATAATACATACCATTATTTTATTTACTACTAAGAACACTTCTACTTTTAAACTATGATAGAATGCAAAGATGCCATAAAATATAAAATATATACTGATTTTTGAGAGTTGTATAATAAAAAAATATGTATCTTAGAATTGATGGAATACAGTATATTCAGAATCTCTTATATGCAAGGTACTCTACTAGGTGTTGGGTGTAAAATAGTGAGTGAGACAGACACAAGTGAAATTTACATTTTAATTAGAGAGCCAGATACAGGAATATGTAAACAAACGAATTTAATAATTGCAAGCTATAATGAATGAATTGCAAGCTATAATAACACTTTATACTTATTAACTTACATTCCACTTTAAGTAGCTCAGTTTATGAGAATTTGAAAGAGATCAATTTTATGGGGTCATATTTGTTATTCTAAGCACATTGCTCTGTGCCCAGTAAGGTTTCCTAAAAAAGATGACACTATGCTCATATATTATTTTAAATACTAAAAACATAATTATTTTATTTAAAAAAATCTGTGACAATTACAATTTAAAGAATCATAATCTTTCTGCTGATAAAAAGAAATAAAGCTGTAAGATGTAGTAAAAGAATAATTTCACTTAATTTATTCAACCAATATTTTTATACCTCTAAAATGGGTTGGGTGTAGAGTTGAGGATAAGTCTTTGCCCTCAGGAAGCATACAATCTAGTAGGAAGATACAAAGAAATCCACAGACTGTTGTAACACTGTGGTAAACAGACTTTCACTAACACTGAGACAAATTATAGGAGCATTAAAAAAGAAGTTAACAGAATGTTTATAGGAATACCAGTCACCTAGAGTTATGAGGGTATGAGTTCCGTTTTCTGTAAATGGATTTACTAGGTATTTCATGAAACTTACCTTAACCACCTTTTGATGAAAATCTTTTTTAAATGTAGTACACATTTCCCTGCTTTCTTAAGCATGGTATATCAGATTCAGTTCTAACGTCTTGTTGACTGAAGGGTCCCAGGTTTCTCCTCTAGGAGTGTTCTTATTTTGATATAAAATCTGGAAGCAAAACCTCTCCTCTCCCTGATTTTATGTAACCAAAGAGAGAACTTCCTGAATACTAGGTCAATAAATGCTTATTTGCTTATCTTTTTTTTTTAAATATATACTTTTTATTGATTCAGAGAGGAAGGGAGAGGGAGTGAGAGAGAGATAGAAACATCAGTGATGAGAGAGAATCACTGACCAGCTGCCTCCTGAGCCTGCAGCCTGGGCATGTGCCCTTGACTGAAACTGAACCTGGGACCCTTCAGTCAACAAGACGTTAGAACTGAATCTGATATACCATGCTTAAGAAAGCAGGGAAATGTGTACTACATTTAAAAAAGATTTTCATCAAAAGGTGGTTAAGGTAAGTTTCGTGAAATATCTAGTAAATCCATTTACAGAAAACGGAGCTCATACCCTCATAACTCTAGGTGACTGGTATTCCTATAAACATTTTGTTAACTTCTTTTTTAATGCTCCTATTATTTGTCTCAGTGTTAGTGAAAGTCTGTTTACTCATATGTTGCAGAGATGCTTTAGCACTCCTCTGTCTCTTCAGTGCAGGCTGACACTCAATCCACTGAGCCACACCAGCTAGGGCTTTTATCTTATTATAAAAAATAATTACCATATTTACAAAATTTATGGTTTTACTTATTTTTTGTGTGCTTTAGCCATTCTAAAAATAGGAATTTGACCATCTTTCAGATTAATGATCCTAATAATAGTAACAATAATAGTAACACCAATGTACAAAATAATAACACTTTATACTTATTAACTTATTTAATCACAAGAGTACAGATTAACAGTGAATTAAAATCATCAGTATCAATTGAAGCAAGTACTCTGTTCTACCCTATGTCAAATTAGTAGGTACATAGCACTTTTTGTTTTGTGGAGTTCAGATTTCTAGCAGTGCCAGGATTTTAGAACTATAGTAGCTTATTCATCTTTAAAGAAGTAAGGAAAGAAAAAGCAAAGAAGCTATTTCTAACAGTAAAAAAGGAAATATTGACAATCAGGAAAATAACTGAGAAGACCCAAATATTGATACAGACATACCCACTAGATATATCTGGACTCTCACTGTCAATGAAAATTATAAAAGCCAAGCAGCTCAATACAAGCTCAAGAAAGATGGGAATCATTGACCAAAAGGAAGGAATTAAAAAAGAAAAGGAAACTCTGTAATATATTGCAAAAGGGCTGGCAGAGATTAGAAGATGCAGCATTGTGGAGATTAGAAGAATCAAATTATGATTAACAGCAGACTCTGATGGTGCAGGCAGGACAGAGTAGTAGAAGAGACAGAGGAGTGCTAAAGCATCTTTGCAACATATGAGTAAGCAGTCTTTCAGTAACACTGAGACAAATAATAGGAGCATTAATAAAGAAGTTAACAGAATGTTTATAGGAATACCAGTCACCTAGGGTTATGAGGGAATGAGCTCCATTTTAGATATTTCAGATGTGGTGTACTTAAATCATGAAACTTACCTTAACCACCTTTTGATGAAAATCTTTTTTAAATGTAGTACACATTTCCCTGCTTTCTTAAGCATGGTATATCAAATTCAGTTCTAACTTCTTGTTGACCCCAGGTCATCCTTATAAATGTACTAGAGGCCCCGTGCTCGAAATTCATGCGGGGGTGGGGGGGGGGGAGTTCCCTCAGCCCAGCCTGCACCCTCTCCAATCCGGGACCCCTTGGGGGATGTCAGACTGCCAGTTTAGGCTCAATCCCACACCGGCAGTCGGACATCCCTCTTGCAATTCGGGACCACTGGCTCCTAACCACTCTGCCTGCCAGCCTGATTGCTCCCAACTGCTGGCCTGATCGCCCCCAACTTCACCCTCCCCCACCAGCCTGATCACCCCCAAATGCCCCTCCTGCTGGCCTGTTTGGGGCCACGGTCGGCCAAGGGGAGGGGCTATGGTCGGTGGGCTGGCCAGCCACGCCCCCGAATGGGGTGGGGGAGTGCCAATCAGGGGCCAGCAGCTTGTAAGGGGGAGCCATGGGTGGTTGGCTGGCCAGCCCTGCCCCTGATCGGGGTGAGGGGGCTGATCTGGGGTGGGGCCCGGCAGGGGGAGGGGCTACAGGAGATTGGCTGGCCCGCTCTGCCCCCTATTGGGGTGGGGGGGTGCGATCAAGGGCAGGCAGTTGCAGGGAAGGGCTGCGAGCCTATTATGGTGGGGCTTGGCCAGCCAGCCTGCCTTTTTTTTTTTTTTTTTTTTTTTGGCAACTTCATGACTTTTATTTGTGGTGCCTGTGCTATGTCTCAAAAATACCTTCTCCCCCTGCCTGGGACAGCATTGGGGAGGGGGCAGCAAAAAATAGAAGACGTCCCTCCCTATTGCACACGGACCCTATATACAGGCCCACCTGGCCCAGGCCAGTGGGATGCTTGGCACATTCTCAGACCCCTGCTCAGGGGCTGGAGGGGTGACTGGTGGCAGCACACGTGAAAGGGGACCTCTGGGTAGCCATTCTGGTCCTGGCTGCTGGTCCTGGCAATTCCTGGTCCTTGGTTCCTTCCTGGTCCTGCCTGCAGCCCTGGTCCCCCTACCTGGCTCAGCCTCCCATCTCCATCCTGGCTTCAGATGGCCCCCTTGGCTCCTGGGGGCTCTGTCCTCCCCTCCCAGCCTGGAAGTCCCATGGCTTCTCAGAGACTCCCCAGCAGCCCTGTCACTCGTGTTCACATAGGGGAAGGGGTGCATGTGGCAAGAGCAGCTGTATAAATGCGGGTGCAGGGGCAAGTCCTCTGGGGTCACTTGGACAGTTTGCTGATGACGCGGATCAGGGCCGCGTTCTCTGAGGCACTGGTTGTCAGCCCAGAGGTTGGACAGGCCCTTCAGCTCCTCTTCCAGCCTTGCACTCCAGGGCCCAGTGCTCAAATCTCTCCAGCTCCAGGAGGGCCGGCCTCTCTGCAAAGCGCTCCTGCCTCTGCATAGTGCACTCCAGCTCCACCTTGAGCTGCGCCAGCCCCAGCGTGGTCTGGGTCAGGGCCTCACAAAGTCTCTAGTTCTCAATGCGCAGCTTTACATAGAGCTTCCTGAAGCCTCCCTAGGGCTCTTCTGATTTGGGCTAGTGTTCTGGGTTTAGGTCTTGCTGCCTCTGGAGGGGAAGGGCTGGATTCCGGGCTGATGTTGGCTGGCTTCACCTCTTCCCCATTCGCAGGCCCTCTCCTCTCCTTGCCAACTCTGTGGTGCTCCCTGGAGGCCTGTGGTCCCTGTCCCTGCCCGTCAGGCGCCTCTACTCTCTGGGCAGGGCCATCAGAATTCTCAACCCCACAGACTCGGGGCTGCCAGGAAGGGTCCAGACTCTGTGTGGCTTGCTCTTGATCAGGATGGGAGAGTAATATAAGGGGCAGGCTGGCAGGGGGGAGGGGCTTCGAGGTTGGCTGATGGCCCCACCCCCTGATTGGGCTGGTTTGCTGGCTACAGTGGATGTCATAGTGACTGGCCCTATCAGGGCCATCAGAATTCTCAACCCTACAGACTCGGGGCTGCCAGGAAGGGTCCAGGTTCTGTGCGCCCTGCTCTTGATCAGGATGGGAGAGTCCTATCAGGGGCAGGCCGGCAGCGGGGAGGGGCTGCAAGGTTGGCCGAAGGCCCCAACCCCTGATCGGCTGGTTTGCTGGCTACACTGGGCGTCATAGGGACCAGCTCAATCAGGGCCATATTCTGCTGGTTTGTGTCTCCGCTGGCTCTGGCCCCAGCAGCCCAGTGCCCCGGCCATGGGGGCTGGAGCTGGGCCTGGACCCACTGCGGGCTTGTGTCTCTCTGGCTCTGGCCCCAGCAGCCCAGCGCCACTGCTACAAGGGCTGGGGCTGGGGTCCAGACCCCCTGAGGGCTTGTCTCCCCACTGGCTCCGGCCCCAGCAGCCCAGCGCTGGCCACGGGGGGTGGGGCTGGGGTCTGGAGCCCCTGCGGGCTTGTGTCTCTCCTGGCTCCAGCCTCAGCAGCCCAGCGCTGACTGGGGGAAGGGGACACAGAAGGTTGGCAGGCCGGCCCCACCCCCTGGTCAAACTGTCAAACTCCCAGTCAAGGGGACAATTTGCATATTACCCTTTTATTATCCTATACTAGGGGCCCGGTGCACCAAATTCATGCACAGGGAGGGGGGTCCCTCAGCCTGACCTGCACCCTCTCGAAATCCAGGACCGCTGGCTCCTAACCACTCTGCCTGCCTGCCTCATCGCTCCTAACCTCTCGCCTGCCTCATCGTCCCTAACCGCCTCTGCCTCGGCCCCTGCTGCCACAGCTTGGTCTGGAAGGATGTCCAAAATGATGTCCAGAAAGTCATTCAGCTGTCCAGTCTAATTAGCATATTATGCTTTTATTATTATAGACAATAAAAGGGTAATATGTAAATTGACCCTAACGGCAGAACGACCAGTCGCTATGATGCACACTGACCACCAGGGGGCAGACACTCAACGCAGGAGCTGCCTCCTGGTGGTCAGTATGCTTCTATAGGGGGAGCACCATTGAGCCCGAAGCCAGCTCATGGCTGGCCAGTGCAGTGGTGGTGGCAGGAGCCTCTCCCACCTCCGTGGCAGCACTAATGGCTTATGCCCATTCCCTTAGTCAGACATCCCCTGAGAGCTCCCAGGCTGCCAGAGGGATGTCTGACTGCCAGCTTAGGCCTACTCCCCAGGGGATCAGGCCTAAGCCATCAGTTGGACATTCCCCGAGGGCTCCCGGACTGTGAAAGGGCGCAGGCCGGTCTGAGGGATCCCCTCTACCCGTCCCCCCCTGAGTGCACGAATGTCATGCACCAGGCCTCTAGTACATCTATACTAATAATAGCCTAGGTCAGTGGTCAGCAAACTCATTAGTCAACAGAGCCAAATATCAACAGTACAACGATTGAAATTTCTTTTGAGAGCTAAATTTTTTAAACTTAAACTATATCGGTAGGTACATTGTTATTAACTTAATTAGGGTACTCCTAAGGCTTAGGAAGAGCCACACTCAAGGGGCCAAAGAGCCGCATGTGGCTTGCGAGCTGCAGTTTGCCGACCATAGGCCTAGGTGGTCATCACGCCCTAACGTCGTCACAAGATGGCCATCACAAGATGGCCATGCGCACAGTGGAGGCAGGGCCCAGGGAAGGAGGCAGGTCGCGGCAGGGGAGGGCAGTTGTGGGTGATCAGGCTGGCAGGGGAGGGCAGTTGTGGGCGATCAGGCAGGCAAGGGAGGGCAGTTGGGGGCAATCAGGCCAGCAGGGGAGCAGTTGGGCATCAATCAGGCTGGCAGGGGAGCAGTTAGGTTGCGATCAGGCTGGCAGACAGAAGTGGTTAGGGACAATCAGGCAGGCAGGCAGGTGAGTGGTTAGGAGCCAGCGGTCCCGGATTGTGAGAGGGATGTCCCAGATTGGAGAGGGTGTAGGCCAGGCTGAGGGACACCCTCTTCCTCCCATTCACGATTTTTGTGCACCGGGCCTCTAGTTATATAAAAGCAAAGGTCATCACCAATCCCACTGTCCTGAAATAGCCATCATTAGCATTTTGTTGATCACATCCTTGTGTGTGTATGTGTTATTTTACAGAAATTGGGTTATAGCATAGTGTTTTGTTTTGTTTTGTTTTTATTGCGGACATTTCTCATCTCTTCCTCCACATTAGCCCCTCCCCATCCCTGCCTCCAGGTAACTCATGTTAACAACTTAGTTGACATCTTTTAATTTTTGCATGTGTACTCAGATAATCCTAGATAACCAATATACACACATATATAAAAAGACAAGGTCTTTCTGTCCTTGTCTGATGTACAAAAATAGAATCATAATATACATGCTTTTCTGGTAGTGTGTTAAATAAAAACCCTACATCGTGATTTAAGAATGTCTGTGTATCATTTGTAGACCACATTAGAGCATGCAAGGCCTGAAGAGCCCAGCTGGGATGAAGATTTTGCAGATGTGTACCATGACCTAATTCATTCTCCTGCCTCTGAAACACTCCTAAATTTGGAACATAATTACTTTGTTAGTATCTCAGAACTGATTGGTGAAAGAGATGTGGAGCTGAAAAAATTACGAGAGAGGTATTTTAAAATTTCTTGCACTATCATAATTAAATGTTACATCGTCAAATGTGTCCTGCAGAACTTGTTTTTATTTGTTATAAAATTTAAGAATAAATAGAAAAAATTCTTTAATATTAGAAATTAATTTTCTTGTGTGTTTAAATATGTAATTTCAACTGGGAAATCCTCATAAGTTTATAAAACTTCTCAAGTGATTTATCGAAATAAATAATGGTGACTTTATATATTCTATTTCTCATAAGAAGAATAGCTTATTTCTGTACAAAGTACTTTGGATGCTGTCTTAGTCAGTTCAGGCTGCTATAGCAAAATACCATACATTAGATAGTGTAAACAACAGAAATTTGTTTCTCACTCCTGGCTTATAGATAGTACCTTATTGATGTGTGCTCACATGGCCTTTCCTCACTGTGTGCTCTTACTGTGTCTTTTCTAGAGTGAGAGCTCTAGCATCTCTTCCTTTAATTCCATTATGTGGACTTCAACTTCGTGGCCTTTTTTAAGCCTAATTACCTCCCCAAAAGCCCTACCTTCAATACCATCATAATTGGGGGGGTGGCGTGGGATTAGGGTTTCAACATATGAACTTGGAGGGGACACAGACATTCAGTTCATAACAGGTGCCCTATCTCATCCTTACCAAAACCCTGCTGTTATACCCATTATGCAGATGAGGAAACTGAGGCTTCAGTAACTTGTCTAAGGAAAAGCTATAATTTGAAACCAGGAAGTCTGACTCTAAAGCTATTAAGCACTCTGATGGTTTATTTTTCTTTGTTAAATGGCATTTAAATATCTACACTAATAAAAGAGAAACGTGGTAATTAGCGTACAACTGCTACCCTTTTCATTGGCTAATCAGTGAGTATATGCAAATTAACTGTCAGCCAAGATGGCGGCGGGCAGCCAGGCACTGAAGCGAGCATGAGGCTTGCTTGCTGCGGACTCCAACCTTCCCCGCCTTACTTGCCGGCCTCTCAGCTGCAACTCTAAGCAACTATGTACTATGTTGCAAATAAGAAGCTAAACAAAACCCCAGAAACCAGCCGGACTGAAAGCCAGGCAGACCGAAACATTGTATCGATGTTTTCAGCAGCGAGGCCTCAGAGCTAAAGCTGGCCCAGAATAAAAAAAAAAAAAGAAAAGAGAACAAGGAGCGGTTGGAAGCTTTAGTCACTCGCCAGCTGGAAAACAACCCTCAGCCCCTCACCCAGACTGGCCAGGCAACCCAGTGGGGACCCTCACCTTGATCCAGGACACCCTTCAGGGCAAACCAGCCAGCCCCTACCCATGCACCACGCCTCTATTCTATAAAGTAAAAGGGTAATATGCCTCCCAGCACCGGGATCAGCGGAGCAGCGAGGCTCCCGGCACCAGGATCAGCGTGACAGGGGGCAGCGCCCAAACCTCCTGATCGCCCTGTGGCTCTGTGTGTGACAGGGGGCGGGGCCACAACCTCCCTATCCGCCCTGCTCTGTTCATGACAGGGGAAGGCACCCCAACCCCCTGATCAGCCCTGCTCTGTGCCTGATAGGGGGGAGCTCCCCAATCCCCTGATTGCCCTGCGTGCTGGGGTCCAACCCCAGCGGGTCCAGGGGTCCCCAAAGGTGTGGACGGAGTCGGCGAAGAAGGAATGACACGGAGGCAAAGTTCAGTTGATCAGCATAGTGAGGTTCTCCCTCCAGGATCTCCAGCCAAGTTCTGTGTACAGGTTCTCTCCAGGATCTTTTGCCATGTTCTGTCTAGGTTCTCCAGCCAGGTTCTGTGTCCATGTTCTCTCGCTAGGTTCTCCAGCCAGGTTCTAGTCAGGTTCTCTTGCCATGTTTTCTTGCTAGGTCTTGTCTCTAGGTTCTGTCTCTAGGTTCTTCTCTAGGTTCTGTCTCTAGGTTCTTCTCTAGGTTCTGTCTCTAGGTTCTTCAGCCAGGTTCTCTCGCTAGGTTCTGTTTCTAGGTTCTGTCCCTAGGTTCTGTCTAGGATCTCTAGCCCAGTCCTGTCTCTAGGTTCTCTGTCTTGTTGTCTTGTTACATCTGTATTTATACCAGTTGATTTTAATCCTGTCAATTTCTATTCCAAAGGTTAGGGCGTTTCTTATTCCAGGGAGTAAAGATTATGTAGCTTAAGCGTGATTGTTCTTAGTTAAAGTGATTAACTACCCACCTGGCACTTAGTTAAGGGGTTTTATTTCCTCCCTAACTTCAGGGAAAAATTCCTACCTGGGGAAGCCTTTCTCGGAGAGGTGACCTTGGTTAAAACACATAGCGCCAAGAAGGGGAGCAAACATATTAAGAACAGTATGCCATATACTCGAGGTCCCTTGAAACATATGCTGTGCAGATGTTTCTTCTCTGCAGCGACTGTGTCAAGCAGCAAGGACGGACCGGCTCTCGGCACCTGCGGCTCTGTGTTTGACACGGGGGAGCTCCCCAACCCCCTGATTGGCCCTGCTCTGTATGTGACAGGGTGCGGCGCCCCAACCCCCCCCCCCCCCCACGGGCCCTGCTCTGTGCCTGATAGGGGGGAGCTCCCCAATCCCCTGATTGCCCTGCGGCTCTGTGTGACAGGGTGCAGCACACCAACCCCCTGATCGGCCCTGCTCTGTGTGTGACAGGGTGTGACACCCCAAACCCCCCCCCCCCCCCACGGGCCCTGCTCTGTGTGTGACAAGGTAGAGCCATAACCTCTCCATCGGCCCTGCCCTGAGTGTGACAGTGGTGGTGCCCCAACCCCCTGATCGGCCCTGCTCTGTGGGTGATAGAGGGTGGCGCCCCAACCCCCCTCCACGGTCCTTGCTCTGTATGTGACAGGGTAGAGCCATAACCTCCCCATTGGCCCTGCCCTGAGTGTGACAGGGTGCAGCGCCCCAACCCCCTGATCCTCCCTGCTCTGTGTGTGACAGGGTGCGGTGCCCCAACCCCCCCCACCCCCACGGGCCCTGCTCTGTGCCTGATAGGGGGGAGCTCCCCAATCCCCTGATTGCCCTGCGGCTCTGTGTGTGACAGGGTGCAGCACACCAACCCCCTGATCGGCCCTGCTCTGTGTGTGACAGGGTGTGACACCCCAACCCCCCCCCCCCCCCCCCCACGGGCCCTGCTCTGTGTGTGACAAGGTAGAGCCATAACCTCTCCATCGGCCCTGCCCTGAGTGTGACAGTGGTGGTGCCCCAACCCCCTGATCGGCCCTGCTCTGTGGGTGATAGAGGGTGGCGCCCCAACCCCCCTCCACGGTCCTTGCTCTGTATGTGACAGGGTAGAGCCATAACCTCCCCATTGGCCCCGCCCTGAGTGTGACAGGGTGCAGCGCCCCAACCCCCTGATCCTCCCTGCTCTGTGTGTGACAGGGTGCGGCGCCCCAACCCCCCCCACCCCCCACGGGCCCTGCTCTGTGTGTGACAGGGTAGAGCCATAACCTCCCCATTGGCCCTGCCCTGAGTGTGACAGGGTGCAGCGCCCCAACCCCCTGATCCTCCCTGCTCTGTGTGTGACAGGGGGCGGTGCCCCAACTCCCCTATTGGCCCTACTCTGTGAGTGACAGGGGGGAGCTCCTCAACCCCCTGATCGGCCCTGCTCTGTGCGTGACAGGGGTGAGATCCCCAACCCCCTGATTGACCCTGCTCTGTGTGTGACAGGGTACGAAGCCCCAACCCCCCCTGATGGGCCCTGCTCTGTGAGTGACAGGGGGCAGCGCCCCAACCCCCTGATTGGCCCTGCTCTGTGCGTGACAGGGGGTGGCGCTGCAACCTCCCCATTGACCCTGCCTTGAGTGTGACGGGGCGGTGCCCCAACCCCCCAATCGGCCCTACCCTGAGCATGACTGAGGGTGGCATCGCAACCTCCTGATCCGCCCTGCTCTGTGCATGACGGAGCGGCGCCCCAACTCCCCAATTGGCTCTGCTCTGAGCCTGACCAGGGGCTGCACCTAGGGATTGGGCCTGCCCTCTGCCACCCGGGAGCAGGCCTAAGCCAACAGGTCGTTATCTCCCGAGGGTTCCCAGACTGCGAGAGTGCACAGGCCGGGCTGGGGGACCCCCCTCCCCCCGCCCCCCGAGTGCACAAATTTTTGTGCACAAATTTTTGTGCACTGGGCCTCTAGTATAAAATAAATACTAAAAATATAAATCTTTGTTTTACTATGGTTGCAAATATCAAAAAATTTCTATATGTGACATGGCACCAGAGTTAAGTTAGGGTTTTTCAAAATGCTGACATGCCGAACTCAAAAGGTTCGCCATCACTGCACTATACCATACTGCCTCCCTATTCAGGACCCATTTAAAACCTTGCTGTGACTAAGTCCATAGTCTCAGTTCATTTTGTAAGTTTATTTACATTCGGGGGGGAAAAAGCAAAAACACTAATAATATTCCAAGAAATGTTGATTAGATTTGAATTCATTTTGTATGAATTACTTAATAGAGTATGCAGTGTTTTTATGATCCACTTTTTTCTTCAGAGTAAGTAAAAAATTGCTAGCATTATTTTAAAGCATAACTTTCTAGACTGCTTCCTAGTAATTCTATAATTAGTAATTCAGGACACGTTTCTTCCAAATAACCCATTTTGATCTAGCTGACTCTTAATTACATTAAGTTAAAAACATTTATTTATAAGACTTTAGGTATATGTGGCATTAAGATAATTTTTAGTGTTGCTGATGTAAAATTTCTTTAATTGTGAAAGTTTATTAGGAAAAATTACATATTATGAAATCAGTCCCAAAGAAATAAATTTAAAATGATGTATTGGTTTGCTTCTGGCCTTCATTAGCCTCTTTAGAAACTTTGGGACTAGCAAGATGAGAATAATGTGTTACTTTGAGGGCTGTCATAGTTTAAAAAAAAACTTAAAACACAGAAATCATAGCAAATAGATTTAATCATTTTTCCTGTGGCTACTGTCTTTTGTGTATCAGATCAGTATTCCTATATTGCATAGATTTGTAACTTTTCATAATAATTCAACTCCTTTGGACTTTTTATTCTTATATCCAATAAGATATTAGAACTGTTTCTGGGTCAAAAAGAACATGATGTTTTGAGACATTTGTCACTCTTTATGTGTTTGGGTTTGCTGATTAGCTGTTTTGAAGCAGTTTATTTTTTTCTAGATGGGATACCTGTAGTATGGGTAGTTGCCACTGGGTAAAGAGTTGAAGCTGTTTCCCTGGGGGAGAGAAACATTTTTTTTTCTAGTTCTTTATTATGTAGCCAATAAAATTGTGAATATATTTTTAAGATAAGAACAAAATAAAATTAGATTTTTAAATATCCTATATAATAAAAGGCTAATATGCATATTGTCCCCTCGGGAGTTTGACCGCTCACTATGATGTGTGCTGACCACCATTGGGCGGTGCAGAACAAAGGAAGGCCCCAATCGGCCCTGATTGCCTGCCAGGCCTAGGGACCCTACCCGTGTACGAATTTTATGCACCTACCCATGTATGAATTTTCCTACCAGGGCTTCAACTAATATAACTCATTCTGAATTTGTTCTTGGATCTCAGGTTTTCTGGGACTATAATCATTCTGCCTATTAAGGTATATGAAAAAATTCCCAACGTGGCCATCTATAGTTTATATCAATAGCTTTTACTGTCGTTTTATTCATCTGGGGAGCTACTCTAAATTGTGGCCCATTTTGCTGCCTAGTCACTACATCTCCCAGAAAACTTCAGTAGTGGCCATCAGTATTCTGAGACTTTTACCTTTTGGGAAGCTGAATTAACTTACTAAATTTCTGCATTTATTGGAACTTTAGACTTTTTTCCCCTCTATCCTGGAATAGTTTTTAATAAAGTTTTATTATGCTATTATTTTAAAAAATATTTTTATTGATTTTATAGAGAGGAAAAGAGAGGGATAGAGAGATAGAAGCATTGATGAGAGAGAAACATTGATTGGCCACCTCCTGCATGCCCCACACTGGAGATTCAGCCCACAACCGGGGCATGTGCCCTGACCAGGAACCAAACCGTGACCTCCTGCTCCATAGGTTGGTGCTAACCACTAGACACACTGGCCAGGCTGTTACGTTATATTTTTTAAATGTCCTTTGGCCAAACTTCTTGATAGGACTTTACTTTTTTTCTTTCTAAAATATAATCAATATTTGAATACATTTCTTTTTAAAATATATTTTTATTGATTTCAGAAAGGAAGGGAGAAGGGAGAAAGATATAGAAACATCAGTGATGAGAAGAATCATTGATTAGCTGCATCCTGCACATCCCCCACTAGGGATCGAGCTCACAACCCGGGCATGTGCCTTGATAGGGAATCAAACTATGACCTCCTGGTTCATAGGTCGACGCTCAACCACTGAGCCATGTCAGCTGGGCAATACATTTCTTTTTAAAAACAGTTTTATAGTTTATCTTTCACATATCCAAACTGTTAGCTTAAAAAGGAAATATGAGCTGTGTTGCTCTTAAGGTCCATAATATTTATCGCAAAGGTGAACAGTATACTTAAGGTAAGTTGGAATTCACTAGTATTTGTGGAATTTCACCCAAAATGTTGCTTAATTCATTTATCCAATGTGTGAGCAGACGTGACACATTTTCCTATATCTCCTTTTATTTTAATTCTATTTTACATCTTTGAAAGTTTCTGCCCTAATCGTTTTTGGCTCAGTGGATAGAACGTCAGCCTGTGGACTGAAGGGTCCCAGGTTCGATTCCGGTCAAGGGCATGCAGCTTTCTCTCTCATCGATGTTTTTAACTCTCTATCCCTCTCCCTTCCTCTCTGTAAAAAATCAATAAAGTATATATATTTAAAAAGACAGTTTCTAAGCACAGCATCAGTGCAGTTATTATGATCTTTTTTTCCAGAGTGTGTTCAAGATTATATACAGTTGTCAGAATTGTCATGCCTTACATACATATGTCTGAAATATAATATTCCCTTTGATCTTAATCATAAAAAATATATACTGTGTTATTAATACAGGGTGGGGCAAAGGTAGGTTTATAGTTGTGAGTACATGAAACAGAGTTTATTGTATTATTTGTTAATTATGGTATTTTTTATAGAAACAACTGTAAACCTACTTTTGCTGCATCTTATATATCATTAGCTACTTGTGTTGCTGATACATTTAAGGTATAAAATATTCGTGACATTTTATTTGTTGAGTTCTTATTTATTAGTCTTTCTTTTTCCTCACTGGAAATTTGCTTCTTTTGGCATACCAGATTCAAGATATTTTTTTAAATGTAAAAATGGCAGTGATATATTTTATCCACTAGAGGGAACATGTGTAATGTAAAATATTAATACATTCATATGGAAGTTTGTATTTATAAATATTTAGCAGTTATTTCTGTTTTAAATAAAAATCTTACTTGCTAGCATAATCTTCCCCTGACCTCTAGTAGTTATTAAAAAGTTAAGGGGGTCACCTACATTAGAATTAAGTGGGGACTAAGTGGTGTTGAATATTTAATATTAGAAGATATGTATAGAAATATGTAAATGTCTGATGTATGGATAAATTTCATTTATCAGATACATAAGTATCTTATCAGTTGTTACAAAGAAGTATGAACTTGCTTCTAAGAGCATTTATTTAAATTAACTAGAATGATGTAAAATTCTTTTAGTTGATGTCTGTTTCATTCTTTCTAAGTTTGTTTAAAATATGTTTTAGAACAAACTTTTTAACACATTTGCATTAAAAGATCATTTTTAATTTGAAAATTTGAATGAACTTATTAAAATATAACATTAAAGAAAGACAACAAACTGTAGGTGTAAACTCACTAAACTTTTACAAAGTAAGTACACCCTGTAATCATCACCCAGCTCAAGAAATTGAGTATTTCCAGCACTGCCAAAGGCTTCCTGGTGTCCATCTAGTCACTACCAATATCCCCCATAAATAACCATTATATGAACTTATAATACTATTGATTAGTTTTTCCTGTAGGGAAAACCATTTTTAGTGTCTGCACATTATTTATTTGGATAGATGCATAAGGTAAGACTAAAGCATATTTTTAGTAGTATTTTATATTTCTCTGTAAAGGGAACTTGTGACTTAATAGCAGTTTGATTCTTAGAGTCTAATTGGCAGCTTCTATTTATAAACTAACTTTCAAAGATTGGAGTTACTTTAACTCATGTATAAATAAATAAAAAATGCGTTTAAGTTGGATTGCAGAATATCTTTGAGGAAATCTTCAGATGAAATGGGGTTTGGACTTTTAAACATTAGCCATGGAAATTGAAAGATGACCTAGATTTTGATGGCTTTCATTTTGCATTAAATTTAGATTAAAATTTAGCTTCACAAGGCCGTTGTTGGGTAGCTCAGTTGGGTATAGCATCATCCCGATACACGAAAGTTGTGGGTTCGATCTCCGGTCAGGGCACATATATAAGAAGCAACTAATAAATGCATAAATAAGTGGAACAACAAATCTATATTTCTCTCTTTCTCTCTCTCCCTCCCTCTTTCTAAAACCAATCAATTAATAAATAAAAATTTAGCTTCACAAATGATGTTGTTAATATTATATGAAATTATCATTATTATTTCCACATCTCCACTTAAAAGGCTTAATAATGTTTTCCAGGTATTATAGCTGCCATTCTTGGACATATTCCTTTAAAATAAAAATTTTATTTGTACTTTCTAGAGATTGTTCAATGAATCTGGAGTGGTCATATTACCTTAAAATTCTAATGATATATGTTATCTTCTTATTTATGTTTTAGACAAGGTATTGAAATGGAAAAAGTGATGCAGGAGTTGGGAAAATCACTGACAGATCAAGATGTAAATTCACTGGCTGCTCAGCATTTTGAATCCCAACAAGTAAGTAAAGTACAATGGATTTTAGATATGCAGTTACTTTTTTTTCTTCTTACTTATTTTCGTAAAAAAATTAACTAGTTGGTATATTGTCTGTGTTTAGGACTTAGAAAATAAATGGTCAAATGAATTAAAACAATCGACTGCCATCCAAAAACAAGAGTATCAGGAATGGGTGATAAAACTTCATCAGGACCTAAAAAACCCCAACAACAGTTCCCTCAGGTATTAATCATGTATTATTCTTATTAGGTGAAAGTTCACTGTTATTAATAATTTGTGTTTATTGTAAAATTGAACCTTTTTAGTTGTAGATATTTTGAAGTTACCAAAGAAAATTCAAGGTAATTTTATGCTTTTTAAAAAAAATCTTTATTGTTGAGAGTATTACAGATGTCCCCCTTTTTTTCCCCCATTGCCCTCCTCCACCAGGTTCCTATTCCACTCCAGGCCTTCACCACCCTATTGTCTGTGTTCATAAGTAATACATATCCTATCTAATAATAGAGAAACATGGTAATTAACTGTAACTTCGCTACCCTTCCCATTGGCTAATCAGCAGGATATGCAAATTAACTGCCAACAAAGATGGCGGCCGGCAGCCACGCAGCTGAAGCGAGCAGGAGGCTTGCTTGCTCCAGTGATGGAGGAAGCCAAGGTTCCCCGCCTGCCTCAGCCCACCTCTGAGCTCCGGATGCAACAATGTTGCAATTATAGAAGCTAAACAAACCCCAGATACCGGCTTTCGGCCAGCAACGGGCTCAGAGGTTAGAGCGCCAGTGATGGTAACAGAGTTTCAATTATAGAAGCTAAACAAACTCAGATACCTGCTTTCAGCCAGCCACAGCCTCAGAGCTGGAGCCGGCACTCAGCTCCAGTGACAGCTATAGAAGGTAAATAAATCCCAGAAAAAAGAAAAAAGAAAAAAAAAGAGGCTAGGAGCTTCAGTCACCCTCCAGCCTGAAAATGCTCCTCAGCCCCTCACCCAGACTGGCCAGACACCCCAGTGGGGACCCCCACCCTAAAGGGGGTGTGGCCAGCTGCAAACAGCCATCAGCCCGTCATCCAGGCTGGCCAGGCACCCCAGTGGGGACCCCCACCCTGAAGGGGGTATGACTAGCTGCAAACAGCCATCATCCCCTCATCCAGGCTGGCCAGGCACCCAAGCGGGACCCCCACCCTGATCCAGGACACCCTTCAGGGAAAACCAGCCGGCCCCCACCCATGCTCAAGGCCTCTATCCTATATAGTAAAAGGGTAATATGAAAACTGACCCTAACAGCAGAAAGACTAGGAATGACTGGTCACTATGACACACACTGACCACCAGGTGGCAGACTCTCAATGCAGTAGCTGCCCTCTGGTGGTCAGGTCGCTCTCACATGGGAGGAGCTCTGCTCAGCCACAAGCCAGGCTGATGGCTGCCAGTACAGCAGTGGTGGTGGGAGCCTCTCCTGCCTCCTCAGCAGCGCTAAGGATGTCTGACTGCAGTTTAGGCCTGCTCCCCGCTGGCAAGTGGACATCCCCCGAGGGCTGCCGGGCTGCCAGAGGGATGTCTGATTGCCATCTTAGGCCTAAGCCAGCAGGTGGTCATCCTCTGAGGGGTCCCAGACTGCGAGAGGGCACAGGCTGGGGTGAGGGACCCTCCCCTCCCCCCCCCCCCCGAGTGCACAGATTTTTGTGCACCGGGCCTCTAGTCTATAACAATAAAAGCGTAATATGCTAATTAGACTGACATCCTTCTGGACGTCCTTCCATCCTTCTGGATGAAGCTGGGGCTGCAAGGGAAGCCTGGGTCCCAGGTACCTGCTGGCAGCTGCAGGGAAACCCAGGTCCGTCCTGGGTGCCTGCCAGTGGCCAGAGAGAGGGAAGCTCGGGTCCCGGGTCCCAGAGGGAAGCCGGTGCCGGCAGCTGGGGGAAGGAAGGCCTACTCTTGCAGAGATTTTGTGCATTGGGCCTCTAGCATTCATATAAAATTTTTGGTTAATTTCTTCTCATTCCCCCCTCTTCCCTTCCCTGTGAGATTCATCAGTCTGTTCCATATTTCCATGCCTCTGGTTCTATTTTATTCATCAGTTTGTTTTGTTCATTATATTCCTTGTTCATCTATTTTGATTTTTAGATTCAATTGTTGATAGATATGTATTTATTGCCATTTTATTGTTCATATATTTTATCTTTTTTTTCCTTCTCCTTCTTCCTCTTCTTAAAGAATACCACATTTCATATAATACTGGTTTGGTGGTGATGAACTCCATTAGCTTTTTCTTGTCTGTGAACTCTTTATCTGACCTTCAATTCTAAATGAGAGCTTTGCTAGGTAGAGCAATCTTGATTATATGTACTTGCTCTTCATCACTTTGAATATTTCTTGCCACTCCCTACTGGCCTGAAAAGTTTCTGTTGAGAAATCAGCTGATAGTCATATGGGTGCTCCCTTGTAGGTAACTAACTGCTTTTGTCTTTATGCTTTTAAGATTCTCTCTTTGTCTTTAACCCTTGGCATTTTATTTATGACTAGAGGCCCAATACACAAAATTTGTGCAAGAGTAGGCCTTTCTTCCCCTGGCTGCCGGCACTGGATTCCCTCTGGCACCCAGGACCTGGGCTTCCCTCCAGCTGCTGTCAGGCACCTGGGGCCCTGGCTTCATCCAGAAGGTCGTCTGGATAAACATCTGGCCTAATTAGCATATTACGCTTTTATTATTGTAGATATAACTTGGTGTGGGCCTCTTTGGGTTCCTCTTGTTTGGGACTCTCTGCGCTTCCTGGACTTGTAAGTCTATTTTTTTCACCAGATAGGGGAAGGTTTCTGTCATTATTTCTTCAAATAGGTTTTCAATATCTTGTTCTCTCTCTTCTCCTTCTGGTACCCTCATGATGCTAATGTTGGTATGCTTGAAGTTGTCCCAGAGGCTCCTTACACTATCTTCATATTTTAGGGTTCTTTTTTCTTTTTGCTCTTATGATTGGGTGTGTTATTTTTTTTTTGCTTCCTCATATTCCAAATCATTCATTTGATTCTCGGAATCCTCTACTGTACTGTTTAGTCCCAGTAAATTATTCATTTCAGTTAGTATGTGCTTAATTTCTAACTGGTCCTTTTTCATGTCTTTGAAATTCTCACTAAGGTCCTTGAAAGTCTCACTAAGTCTCTTGAAGCTTTCATTAAGATCCTTAAGCAACCTTATAACCATTGTGTTGAACTCTATATGTAGTTGTTTCCTTGCTTTCATTTTACTTAGTTCTTTTTCTGAGGATTTGTTCTGTTCTTTCATTTGTTACATTTCTTTGTGTCCACATTTTGGCTGCTTCCCTGAGTTTATTTCTATGTATTAGGCAGAGCTGCTGTGTCTCCTGGAATTGGTAGAGTGGCCTTGTATAGGAAGTGTCCTGTAGGGTCCAGTAGTTCAGCCTCCACAGTCACCTGAACTGGGTAGGGTACTCTAGCAGTGCCCCTGAGTGAGCTATGTGCACACTCTTGTTGTAGTTGAGCCTTGATTGCCGTTGGCATCATTGGGAGGAATTGACCTCCAGACCAATTGGCTGTGAGGACCAGCTGTGACTATAATGGAAGAGCTGCTGTGCAGGAGACACCCCTGTGGAGCAGGACTTGCTTCAGTGGGGCTTTGGTGCTCACTGAGTCTGCCACTTGAGTGTGTCGCTTTTGGATGTGTAGAGTTGTACTCTAGTATGGTCTAAAGCTGTCCACCAGGTGCACTGGTTCTGGGGCCTCCTGGGAGGTGCAAAGTCAGGTATTGCCTGGGGCCACCTGGCAGGAGCTGCATGCCTGGGGCCACCTGGCAGGAGCTACAGAGCAATCTGCAGATGGCTGCTACTTATATTGGGCTTAGAAGTGTTCAGGAGAGGCCAAGCTGTGAATCAACATAGATTGGTGCTAGTGCTGAGTCTTGGGCACCTATTGATAGGTATGGGGCATACTGATGCCAGCTGCTGCTTGTTTGAAAGATTTTAGGAAAGTCCGAAGCCTGAGCCAGGACAAGACATTCATATGGAAAAGCTGCTGCAAACAGCTTTGGTGGGTTTGCAAATTGGATGGGTTTTTTAAAAAGCCTTTTGTTTCATAAATTTTATGTGGATTATTTTGGAAGAGGGTTAATTGGTTGGTTTAATATAGTGGTTTCTCCCCTAGAACTTAGCCTTGTAAATTTCTTAGGTCTATATAACTAAATACCCCAAGTACTATCTCTTGTTTCTTTAAAGTGGTTTCCTTCAGTGCAATAAACATTAGTTGAATGCATCTTAAATGCTAAGTATTATCAAAGCAAAAATATAAAAACATTACCTGCCCATGTGGAGCTTATATTCTAGAGAGATTGGAGACCTGTAAATAAAATAAAACTACATAGAGCAATAGGTGCAGTAATAGCATGTACAAAGTACAAAAATAGTATAGAGGACTTTTCGTGATTTATAACTTGCATGGTTCCTTATGGCCTAATTACATTATATATCATAGATAACCCAAGAGCTTGACAGTGCTTTGTTATTTCCCGGCTACCCTATCTAATAAAAGAGTAGTATGGAAATTAACCATCACCTTGTCACTCCATCACAAAGATGGCGGCGCCCAGTCCCCTCAGCCCCACTGCTGAAGTGTCAAGGCCTGTTACCACTCCTGCAGGCTGATCGCCGCAGTGTCCGGGCCTGTGGACCCGGCGGGGGCCGCAGGGCCGAGCAGCGAGGCACAACCTGCCCACTCCGGCGGGCCAATGCAGCCTCGCAGCTCTGCCTCCTCTGCTGCACTGTCTGGACCCAGGCCCCCAGCCCCGGCAACCCAGGCCCCCAGCCTGCCCTGGGCTCTGCTCAAGGAGGAGCTGGGGGCCTGGGGTTTACTAAACTTTACTGGAGCTGCTCCCCACACCCCAGCCCCTGCCCCAGAACCACACTGCCCGCAGCAAGGTGCCCCGGCAGCTTCCTGACAGGCAGGTGGCCCGGGAGAGCTGAGTAGAGCGGGGGCTGCAGGGAGCCATGGAAGGGCAGGGCCGCAGGGGCCAAGCTCCTGGGGGTCTGAGGAGAGCGCGTGAAGGAAGAGGAAGCTTCGGCAAAGCGGCCAGCCAGGAGCCGGGGCCATGGTGTCTGCAGGTGTGCAGACAGGCCTCCGCCTGAGGGGCAAGCACTATGGCTTCAGCGAAGCGGCTGGCCAGGAGGCGGGCAGCCCAAGGGGCGCAGAGCGGCGCCAAGACAGGGTGCTCTGAAGGGGGCTCAGGCCTGGGTAGGGTGCTGGCAGGTGGGGATCTGCCTTGCCCGCGGAGAGCGAGGTTCTGCAGTGGCCCCAAGACGTGGGAAACAAGAGGCAATGACTGCCGGCCTGGAAGGACGCCCAGGCGGAAGGGTGCAGACTCGCAGCCCTGAGGCGGGGGTTGAGGGGTGGCACCACCTCAGTGGAGGAGCGCCGCACTGCTGGGTACCCCACTGCGGTGGTTTGGTGAAGCTCCAGGCGCTAACCGGGCCTGTGCACTTGAGAGGCCGGGACTCTTGCTCCCGCCTTGGCCCCAAAGCAAGCCTGCACCCACCCTGCGCCCAGTTCCTGCCCCACCCACCCCCAGTTCTCGCCCCGCCCTGCCCCCAGTTCCCATCCCTCCCCATGGGGGTGCTTGCCTGCACAGTGAGTGCCAAGCCTACCACCTGCTCCCCAGAGGGGAAGTAGTAAAGAATGGGGGTGGGAGTGGGGAGAGGAAAGAATGTGGAGCATCCATGATGAAGAGGTGCTTGAGAACAAGGCTCGGAAGCCTCACAGGGAGGTTTGTTCCGTTTGTCCTGTGGCTGTCCCTTAGGAAAGGTGGAGAGCATGGCTGTGAGGGCTCCCTGCATGCTGAATTCAGTTCCATAGCCAACTGTAATTGGCCTCAGTTTCCTGGTCTGTAAAATGGATTAAGCGTGTCGCAGTACCTTCACTGAGCTTTGAGGGCCAATTGAGATACTATATAAAGAAAATGAGTGAAGACGTGAGAAAGAACAGAAAGGGCGAGCAACACAAAAGAAAGATTGGAAGGAACCTGTAAACCTATTGTCACTTAAATAGGGAATATACTCAATAGTGTTGTAATGATGGTATGAAGCCAGGTGGGTACTGGAAGTATCAGGGAACACTTTGTAAAGTATATGATTGTCTAACCACTATTCTGTAACTAATATAAAACCTGAAACTAATACAAAATAATATTGAATGTAAAGAAATGAAAATAGTGAAATTTTTCTAAATTTCCAAGTTTAAATAAAGGCTGTAAAGGAAGGAAGGGGGAGAATAAAAATAGTGTTTTTCATTTTACCACTTTATTGTCTTTTCAGTACTTGAAAAAGACAGTTGTCTTTATATGGTGCTTTTATACTTTTCTAAGTCATTATCTCATTTGATGTTTAGGGCAACTTAAAGACAAGATAATTATTCCCTCCACTATTCAAAGAAAGGAATCTTGGTGTCTGGCCCCAATGATTCAATCGTCAAGCCCTTATTGTAAAGCAGGGTTAGTGAAATTTTCTGTGAAGGATCATATCTATACTAATAAAAGCCTTGGGGGTGATCTGGCCAGCAGGGGAGCAGTTAGGTTGCGATCAGGCTGGCAGGCAGAAGCGGTTAGGGGCAATCAGGCAGGCACGCAGGTGAGCGGTTAGGAGCCAACGGTCCAGGATTGTGAGAGGGATGTCCAACTGCAGGTTTAGGCCTGATCCCGGCAGTCGGACATCCTGGGATCAGGCCTGCTGGACATCCAGGGACATCCTGGGATCAGGCCTAAACCAGCAGTCGACATCCCCCAAAGGGTCCAAGATTGGAGAGGGTGCAGGCTGGGCTGAGGGACACCCCTCCTCCCATGCATGAATTTCATGCACCGGGCCACTATTCTATATATATAAAGAGCCAGGGGCCGTCACATCGAAACAACCGAATGGACGACCAAACAGGCTGAGTGGAGTGACAAGGCCAGCAGGGGGGTTAGTGAGGGACAACCAAACGACTGAGCAGCAGGCTGTGTGGGGCGACCAGGCTGGCAGGGGGGTTAGTGAGGGACGACCAAACGACTGAACACCAAGCTGTGTGGAGCAACCAGGCTGGCAGGGGGGTTAGTGAGGGATGACCAAACGACTGAGCAGCAGGATGCATGGGGCGACCAGGCTGGCAGCAGGGACAGTGAGGGTTTACCAAATAACCAAACAGCAGGATGCGTTGGGCGACCATGCTGGCAGGGGGGGCAGTGAGGGGTGACCAGGCCGGCAAAGGGGGGCAGTTGGGGGTGACCAGGCCAGCAGGGGGGCAGTTGGGGGTGACCAGGCCAGCAGGGGGGCAGTTGGGGATGACCATGGCAGCAGAGAGGGGCAGTGAGGGGCGACCAGGCTGGTGGGGGGCAGTTGGGAGTTACCAGGTTGGCAGGGGGGGCAGTTAGGGGTGAGCAGGCCAGCAGAAGGGGGCAGTGAGGGGCGACCAGGCTGGCTGGGGGGCAGTCAGGGTCAACCAGGGTGGCAGGGGGGCAGTTGGGGGTGACCAGGCCGGCAGGGGGGGCAGTTGGGGGCGACTAGGCCAGCAGGGAGCAGTGAGGGGCGACCAGGCCAGGAGGGTGGGCAGTTAGGGGCATCCAGGCTGGCAGAGGGGGGCAGTTGGGGGTGACCAGGCCAGCAGTGGGGGCAGTTGGGGCGGCCAGGCCGGCTGGGGGAGCAGTTAGGGGCAACCAGATAGGAAGGGCGAGGCAGTTGGGGGCGACCAGGTTTGCAGGGGGCCAGTTAGGGGCAATCAGGTTGGCAGGCAGAGGCGGTTAGGGGTGATCAGGTTGGCAGGCAGGTGAGCAGTTAGGAGCCAGTGGTCCTAGATTGTGAGAGGGATGTCCAACTGCCGGTTTAGGCCAGATCCTGAGAACATCCCCCCAAGGGTCCCGGATTGGAGAGGGTGCAGGCTGGGCTGAGCACCCCCCCCCCCCCACTGTGCATGAATTTCGTGCACTGGGCCTCTAGTATATTTGTATTTGAGAATATCTTTCTTCTTTTAAATCCTAAAGTATATTCAACTAGAAATATACTTAGCATAGTATAATGATCCTATTTCTAGCATCAACTGGTATCTACACTAATAAAAGAGAAACATGGTAATTAGCGTACGACCGCTACCCTTTTCATTGGCTAATCAGTAAGTATATGCAAATTAACTGTCAGCCAAGATGGCGGCCAGCAGCCAGGCACTGAAGCGAGCAGGGAGGCTTGCTTTCTGCAGTGACTGCGGGCTCCAACGTTCCCCGCCTCACTTGCCGGCCTCTCAGCTGCAAATCTAAGCAACTATGTACTATGTTGCAAATAAGAAGCTAAACAAAACCCCAGAAACCGGCTTTCATTCAGCCGGGCTTTAGCAACATTGTATCGATGTTTTCAGCGGCGAGGCCTCAGAGATAAAGCTGGCCCAGAATAAAAAAAAAGAAAGAAAACAAGGAGCGGTTGGAAGCTTCAGTCACTCGCTTCCGGAAAACAGCCCTCAGCCCCTCACCCAGACTGGCCAGGCACCCCAGTGGGGACCCCCACCCTGATCCAGGACACCCTTCAGGGCAAACCAGCCAGCCCCTACTCATGCACCAGGCCTCTATTCTATATAGTAAAAAGGTAATAAGCCTCCCGGCACCAGGATCAGCGTGACAGGGGCAGTGCCCAAACCCCCTGATCGCCCTGCGGCTCTGTGTGTGACAGGGGGCGGGGCCACAACCTCCCTATCTGCCCTGCTCTGTGCCTGATAGAGGGGAGCTCCCCAATCCCCTGATTGCCCTGTGGCTCTGTGTGTGACAGGGTGCGGCGCCCCAACGCCCCCCCCCCCTCGCCCCCCGCCACAGGCCCTGCTCTGTGTGTGACAGGGTAGAGCCATAACCTCTCCATCGGCCCTGCCCCAAGTGTGACAATGGCGGCACCCCAACCCCCTGATTGGCCCTGCTCTGTGGGTGATAGAGGGTGGCGCCCCAACCCCCCTCCACGGTCCTTGCTCTGTGTGTGACAGGGTAGAGCCATAACCTCCCCATTGGCCCTGCCCTGAGAGTGACAGGGTGCAGCGCCCCAACCCCCTGATCCGCCCTGCTCTGTGTGTGACAGGGGGCGGTGCCCCAACTCCCCTATCGGCCCTGCTCTGTGCATGACGGGGGAGCGCCTCAACCCCCTGATCGGCCCTGCTCTGTGCGTGACAGGGGGGGGCTCCCCAACCCCCTGATCGGCCCTGCTCTGTGCGTGACAGTGTACGGAGCCCCAACACCCCTGATGGGCCCTGCTCTGTGCGTGACAGGGGGCAGCGCCCCAACCCCCTGATCAGCCCTGCTCTGTGCATGACAGGGGGTGGCGCCGCAACCTCCCCATCGACCCTGCCTTGAGTGTGACAGGGGGCGGTGCCCCAATCCCCCAATCGGCCCTACCCTGAGCGTGACTGAGGGTGGCATCGCAACCTCCCGATCCACCCTGCTCTGTGCATGATGGGGCGGTGCCCAACTCCCCAATCGGCCCTGCTCTGAGCCTGACCAGGGGCTGCACCTAGGGATTGGGCCTGCCCTCTGCCACCCGGGAGCAGGCCTAAGCCAGCGGGTCGTTATCTCCCGAGGGATCCCAGACTGCGAGAGGGCACAGGCTGGGCTGGAAGACTCCCCCCCCCCGCCCCCCGAGTGCACAAATTTTTGTGCACCGGGCCTCTAGAATGCTATAAACATTTAGAAGTAGCATTTTATTTGTGTAATATCAGTCTTCCCCATTAGTCTTGCCTTGAAGACAAAAAATACATCTCTTTTCTACTGTATACCCAAATCCTTGTCAAGTGTCTGGCTCTTGATACTGGCACATAAGACATACTCAGTAAATATTTATGGATTGGGAACAAACAGGCAGATGGATGCATTATTATTAAACTGTTTGCAAACAGGCAGATGGATGCATTATTATTAAACTACTAGAGGCCCAGTGCACAAAAATTTGTCCACTCGGGGGTGTCCCTCAACCCAACCTGTGCCCTCTCGCAGTCTGGGACCCCTCGGGGGATGTCCACCTGCTGGCTTAGGCCCATTCCCCAGGGGATCGGGCCTAAACTGGCAGTCAGACATCCCTCTGGCAGCCCAGGAGCCCTCAGGGGATGTCCACTTGCCAGCGGGGACCAGGCCTAAGCTGCAGTCGGACATCCTTAGCGGTGCTGAGGAGGTGGGAGAGGCTCCTGCGATCACCGCTGTGCTGACAGCCATCAGCCTGGCTTGCGGCTGAGCAGAGCTCACCCTGTGGGAACGCACTGACCACAAGGGGGCAGCTCCTGCATTGAGCGTCTGCCCCCTGGTGATCAGTGTGTATCATAGTGACCCATCATTCCCAGTCGTTTTGCTGTTAGAATCAATTTGCATATTACCCTTTTATTATATACGACTAGAGGCCCGGTGCACAAAAATTTGTGCACTGGGGGGGGGGGGGGGTCCCTCAGCCTGGCCTGTGCCCTCTCGCAGTCTGGGACCCCTCGGGAGATAACGACCTGCTGGCTTAGGCCTGCTCCCGGGTGGCAGAGGGCAGGCCCAATCCCTAGGTGCAGCCCCTGGTCGGGCTCAGAGCAGGGCCGATTGGGGAGTTGGGGCGCCGCCCCCTGTCATGCACAGAGCAGGGCGGATGGGGAGGTTGCGATGCCACCCCTAGTCATGTTCAGGGTAGGGCCGACTGGGGGGTTGGGGCACTGCCCCGTCACACTCAAGGCAGGGTTGATGGGGAGGTTGTGGCGCCACACCCTGCCACGCAAAGAGCAGGGCCGATCAGGGGGTTGAGGCGCTGCCCCCTGTCACTCACAGAGCAGGGACCATCAGAGGGGTTGGGGCTCCGTACCCTGTCACACACAGAGCAGGGTCAATCAGGGGTTTGGGAAGCTCCCCCCTGTCACACACAGAGCAGGGCCCATCAGGGGTTTGGGGAGCTCCCCCCTGTCACGCACAGAGCAGGGCCGATCAGGGGGTTGAGGAGCTCCCCCCTGTCACACACAGAGCAGGGTCCATGGGGGGGGAGGAGTTGGGGCGCCACACCCTGTCACACACAGAGCAGGGCCGATCAGGAGGTTGGGGCGCCGCCACTGTCACACTCAGGGCAGGGCCGATGGGGAGGTATGGCTCTACCCCGTCTCACATAGAGCAGGGCCCGTGGGGGGGGGGGGGGGTTGGGGTGCTGCCCCCTGTCACACACAGAGCTGCAGAGCGATCAGGGGGTTTGGGCGCTGCCCCCTGTCACGCTGATCCTGGTGCCGGGAGGCCTCGCAGCTCCGCTGATCCCGCCTGGCAGGGTCACAGATCCGGGTCCCAGACCACAGACAGCCTTGCCTGCTGCCGCCTGCCTACAGTATGCAAATTAGCCGCCATATTGTTGCTTCAGGGTGGGGGTCCCCACTGGGGTGCCTGGCCAGTCTGGGTGAGGGGCTGAGGGCCGTTTTCAGGCTGGCGGGCGACTGGAGCTCCAAACCTCTCCTTTTTTTCTTTTTTTTTTATTCTGGCATTTATTTACCTTCTATGGCTGTCACTGGAGCTAAGAGCCGGCTTTCTCTCTGAGGCTCGGCTGAAAGCAGGTTTCTGGCCTTTGTTTTCTGTATTCGAAACAATGTTTCGACTCCAGCTCTGAGATCCCGGCTGACTGACAGGAGATTTCTGGGGTTTTGTTTATCTTCTATAAATGTTACTATGTTTCCAACTGAAGCTCAGAGGCCGGCGGGGAATGTTGGAGTCCTCTGTCACTGAAGGAAGCAAGCCTCCCTATTCGCATCAGCTTCCTGGCTGCCGGCCGCCATCTTGGCTGACAGTTACTTTGTATATATTCACTGATTAGCCAATGGGAAGGGTAGCGGTCGTACGCTAATTACCATGTTTCTCTTTTATTAGTGTAGATAGAGGCCTGGTGCATGGGTGGGGGCCGGCTGGTTTGCCCTGAAGGGTGTCCCAGATCAGGGCGGGGGTCCCTGCTGGAGTGCCTGGCTAGCCTGGGTGAGGGGCTGAGGGCCATTTTCAGGTTGGCCACACCCACTTCTAGGAGGGGGGTCTTGCTGTGGTGTCTGGCCAATCTGGGTGAGTGGCTGATGGCTGTTTGCAGGCTGGCCACACCCTTTTCATGGAGGGGGTTCCTGCTGGGGTGTCTGGCCAGCCTGGGAGAGGGGCTGAGGGCTGTTTGCAGGCTGGTCAAGACCCCCAGCAGGGACCCTCTCCCCTTGAGGGTGTGGCCAGCCTGGGTGAGGGGCTGATGGCTGTTTGCAGGCTGACCACAGTCCCTTCAGGGTTGGGGTCCCCCCTGGGGTGCCTGGCCAGCCTGGGTGAGGGGCTGATGGCTGTTTGCAGGCTGGCCAAGACCCCCAGCAGGGACCCTCACGCCATGAGGGTGTGGCCAGCCTGGGTGAGGGGCTGAGGGCCCTTTTCAGGCTGGCCACGCCCCCCGGCGACCCAAGCTACCAGCCTCTCCTTTTTTTCTTTTTTTTCTGGGATTAATTTATCTTCTATCATTGAAACTTTGTAGCCTTGAGCGGAGCCAGGGGCCAGCCAGTGCAGGAGGGAAGCTTGGCTTCCTCCATCGCCAGGGTCAACCCAAGCCTCCTGCTTGCTCCAGCTCTGTGGCCACCGCCATCTTAGTTGGGTTAATTTGCATACTCGCTCCTGATTGGCTGGTTGGCATGGCTTGTGGGCGTGGCTTGAGCATGGCAGATGGACGGTTAATTTACATGTTTCCCTTTTATTATGTAGGACTAGTTCTCACTATTCTATTTCTGTCCCTAACAATACAATGAAATTTGAATTGAACAACTGTACAGTTAAAGTGCCTCCATGGAAACCTTTTCAGGAAATACAAGAGCAAAGTAGGACAAATAGAGAAGTCCTTTATTGGGAGGAGAATGTTGATGGGAAAAAAATACATCAAAATTAACATTATTTTTTTCTATTATTATGTGATGTTTTATTTTTAATTTTCATTTCTTTCACTTTGCCTATTTTCTAATTTTGTCTACCGCCAACTCTAATAAGTAGTATGTATTTTTTAAATGTTATTTTTAAAGTGATAAGTTGGTCACTTCTTTTAATCATTCTCTTAGGCCACAAAGAAATATAAAATGATAATATATGAATTGATATGATAGTGACTGAAAATGAATTATGTGCATTATTTACTGTGAAGAAATGAAAGAACAAGTGGGAATTTTAGAACCTCTTGGTACTTAGGATCTTATTTGTCATCATGGATTAAGGATAAGTTTAGGAATAAATTAACAGCTACTCTCAGATGTTAGTTTGTCATTTTGTTAGAAACCTTTCTTTTCTTTAAAAGAAAAGTTTACAAATTCTTGATAAACATCCCCCCAAATTAATAATTTTATTAATTTCAGTGAAGAAATTAAAGTTCAACCAAGTCAGTTCAGAGAATCAGTAGAACCAAATGGAAGGATTTATGAGGAACAGAGAAAGTTAGAAGAAAGTTTTACCATTCACTTAGGTAAGTATATTAATTTTTTACAGTCATAATTTATTGTAAGTTGTGAAGCTTTTTGTATGCTATAAGAAAAATTCCTAGCATATGAGTAAAACATACCTGTGTTAGTTTTAATTACAAAGTATATCCTGCTCCAAAAAAACCTACAGATTTTTGGCTATAAGTTTTAGCTTATATATTACTTTTTGCAAATAGAAAGATTCAATATTACTAGTTATTAAAATGGGAAAATGCAAGGCCTATTTTCAGTAATTTGTAGCACAGATTTATTGGGATGCTTGTCATAGAAATTTGCATCCTGTTGTACTAGATTTTGCAGCTAAGTATCTTTCTGGGGTTGTTGCCTATATCCCCTAGGAGCTCAGTTGAAGACCATGCATAATTTGAGATTGCTGAGAGCAGACATGCTGGATTTCTGTAAGCACAAAAGAAATCATCGAAGTGGTGTGAAACTCCATCGACTCCAGACAGCGCTGTCACTTTATTCCACATCTCTCTGTGGCCTGGTTTTACTAGTAGATAATAGAATTAATTCATATAGTGGTATTAAAAGAGGTAAGTTACCATTATACATATTTATTTCATTAAATTTCTTTTTAAAATACTATTCTTACAAAGAAAGTAATTAAATTATGGAAAAGTTGAAAAAAATTTGTAGTCATCCCAGTGTTCAAGTAGACCAAATAACTTATCCAGCCACAGCTATTTTAGATTTGTTTCATGCTTTAACTTGGGCATGGTGCTTTGGAATATTTAATTTTTCTTAAAATTGTATTATATTATAAACAATGCTCTTACATGTTCCTTGTTTCAAGGTACAACAAAAAGAATAATCAAGATATAAATGTTGCCCTAGCTGGTTTGGCTCAGTGGCTAGAGCGTCCCAGGTTCAATTCTGGTCAAGGGTACATGCCCTGGTTGCAAACTTGATCCCCAGCGGGGGGGTGTGCAGGAGGCAGCCAAACAGTGATTTTCTCTCATTATTGATGTTTCTATCTCTCCCCTCCCTTCCTCTCTGAAATCAATAAAAAAATATTTTTTTTAAGAAAAGAATAGCAATAGCTTAAAAAAAAAGATAAATGTAGTTTCAATTTAGAAACAGATCCTGGCTTAGTGAATTTTAATTTATCCATTTGTACCTTTTTGTTTTTTAAATAACCTATTTCTTAAATGTGCTAGGTAAAATGTATACTTTCCCTCAGAATACAACTCATTTTTTATGATTATTTAAAAAATTTCAATATATAAACTGTTTTAAAATATATAACTTTTTAAAAGAAGCTTGAAGAAAGTCTATTTGTGACTGGATTATGACCAAACTATCTATTATTTAAAGAAGACTTGGAATTACCTTAAAATTTCCTTGTCTATTGTTTACTCTTTTGAGTGATGGAGAGATTGTTTCTGATAAAAACAAAATTGCTGTACCTTAACTTCATAAGACATAATTGTTGAAAGGACAAGTATAAGAAATCACACTTGTGAATTTTATGTTCTATTTCACCAGGTCTCCTTGTCTGTAAGTAAATACTAAATATTTGATAGTTCACCTTTAAAGTTTGTACATGTTTTGGGTTCCTTAGATTTTGCCACAGTTTGCCAAGAGTGCACTGATTTTCATTTTCCCCGAATTGAAGAGCAACTGGAAGTTGTCCAGCAGGTGGTACTTTATGCTAGAACCCAACGCAGGAGTAAGTTGAAAGAACCACATGGTCAGTGAAACTCAAATTTTTAAAAATTTCACTCTCATTATGTTCTGTCCCTACACACTCTAATAGCATATGGGCCATCATTGAAATACAGAAAATTACATTGGTGGAGAGGTGGAAGAAAGAAATTAAGAATAAAATTCATTATCTTTAGGAGCTTAGATTCTGTTCTTAATTCCCTTTTTTGCATGATTTTGTACAAGATCCTTAGCAAAAACTTTATGAATTTCACTTCTGTAATTATATTTGAAATAGGCACTCAGAGTGGAAAGTTGCTGACCTTTCAACCAAGTTCTGTATCTAAAATGGATATGATTATTACTGCAGATGGCATTGGAGTCACAGAATAAATAGTAGCACAAAATATACACTTTTTATATCTTTCATCCACTTAGATAGCATAAAGTCAATTATAAGAATTGTTTTTGGTTGTTCTTTTAAAATATTACAATGTCCAGAACCATGTCCTGCTTTTTCTATATCTATCCACAATATGAACATCTTTTCTAACGAGGAAATTTACTGGGAAATATTTTAAAGGCTATGGAAAAAGTTCATGGCATCTTTCTTCAGAAGATTTCTGTATATATACTAGAGGCCTGGTGCACGAAATTTGTGAACCGGTGGCTGGGGGGAGGGGGGGAATCCCCTCAGCCCAGCCTGCACCCTCTCCAATCCGGGACCCGTTGGGGGATGTCCGACTGCTGGTTTAGGCCCAATCCCGGGGATCAGGCCTATACCAGCAGTCAGACATCCCCCTCACAATCCTGGACTGCTGGCTCCTAATCACTCACCTGCCTGCCTGCCTGGTCGCCCTAACTACCCCACCCCCTGCTGGCTTGGTCGCCTGTCACGGCCCCCCCGCTGGCCTGGTCACCCCACACAGCCTGCTTGTTTAGTTGTTTAGTCCCTCACTAACCCCCCTGTCAGCCTGGTCATAGGCAGCCATCTTGTGAGGGCGTGAGGGTTAATTTGCATATTACCTCTTTATTATATAGGATAGAGAGACTTAAGGGAAGACATAGATAAAAGAAAAAACTCTGACTCAAATTATAGAGTAATCCTGCCTTTTTCACTGAGTAATTTATCTTGGACAATATTTCATATCAATACATAAAGAGCATTCTCATACCTTTTACTAGCACAGTCTATTGCAGGATGTGCCATTATTAATCATTTCCACATTGATAAACATTTAATCTGTTACAAAGTTTTTGCTATTATCTTCTTCTATAATAATAAAAGCATAATATGCTAATTAGACCGGACGACCTTCCGGACAAATCTGGGGCTGCGAAGGAAGCCCAGGTCCCAGGTGCCTGCTGGCAGCCGGAAGGAAGCCCAGGTCCTGGGTGCCTGCCAGCAGCCAGAGGGAAGCCTGGGTCCCCGGTGCTGGAGCTAAGCTGGTGCCAGCAGCCAGGGGAAGGAAGGCCTACTCTTGCATGAATTTTGTGCATCGGGCCTCTAGTAAGTAATAATGTATAAATAACCTTGCACATACATCATTGTGTGTGTATGACAATATCTATAGAATAGATTCCTACGGAGAAATTCCTGGATTAAAGGACACTTATATTTGTAATCAATGTAAGTGTCCTTTAATCCACTGTCCATTGAAGTTCTACCAGTTTCTATTCTCACTATAGGTAACTGTGGCTTTGCTATGGCAGTATGTGTGTGACAGAGTCAGGCTGAGTACTAGGAAATTGGTATGGAAGCATATCCTAACCGAGACCATTCGGAAAATTTCAGTGTGCCCTCTTACTCATCTACCATCTTCCTCCATCTCTTTCGAAACTAGCAATGATGTGATCACTAACATTTTAATATTATTCTTAGTAGTGACTAAAACATGAAGATTGAGATCATGACAGGTGTGGGAGAAGGAGGATTCTAAGTATATTTGTGAGAGATAGCAAGTGTGCAGTAAATGACAGGAAGTTTTTAAACCACATACGCTTAAGGCAATGTGTGTACATCATGGTACTATTTTGTTTTTGTTCAAGCAACTATTTTGTGGTTTAAGTGAGTCAGTGAAACAAGTAGGTTTGTAAAAGACAACCTTCTTAAAGGGACTAGCATGTTGTTACAGAAGAGTTTTTTAAAAATACTTTCTCTTTTCCTTTTCTGTGCATGCCCACATATTTGTTCTACACATTTATATCCTGATACACAAGTATCTTTTTATCTAAGACATTTCATTGTTTACTGTGTTTATTATATTATCATCTTTATATTCCTACAAAAACAATGGTTTTTTTAATATATTTTATATACATTTTTAAAAAATAAAAAATAGTCATTTTCTTAGTAAACATGGAAAGGGAGCCCTGGCCGGTGTGGCTTAGTTGGTTGGAGCATTTACCTATATACCAAAAGGTCATGGCTCCAATTCCCGGTCAGGGCACATACCTAGGTTGCAAGTTCAGTCCCGATGGAGGCATGTACGAGAGGCAACCAGTGAATGTTTCTCACATCATATCTCTCTCTCTCTCTCTCTCTCTCTCTCTCTCTCTCTCTCTTGCTCTCTCTCTCCTTCTTTTAAAAAACAAATAAGCATGGAAAGGAAAATGGACTATGGACTGTTCTCTCTTGTTTACTGAATAGAAATTCTGTTTGTTCATACCTTACGTGAACAAAGTTAGAGTCCTTATTGTTTTTTTGTTTTATGTGCTATAATCAGATATGTATTAAGAGCCTATCAATTACATGGCTCTGTATGAGAAACTGACTATTACATTAAATATGGATTCTGGCAATACAGAGCCTTCTCTTTGTGCCACTCTCTCCCTCTGTCCATTCATAAAATATATGTATTTACAAGGTATGATGTTATAAATCAATTCATCAAAGTAGTCCCTAGGTAAAAATATTCAGTTATTTTTATTCAGAACTTTCTTGAAACCATGATATTCCCTTGGTATTTGCAGTTTACTCATTTAAAGTTCTGACTCTTTTCAAGTGATTTTCTGATGCCAAAGGCCATTCCAAATAGTTTTGTATTTAATT
Source organism: Myotis yumanensis (assembly GCF_028538775.1). NCBI lineage: Eukaryota > Metazoa > Chordata > Mammalia > Chiroptera > Vespertilionidae > Myotis > Myotis yumanensis. The sequence goes on along the minus strand of NW_027223754.1, from coordinate 123,666,314 downwards.
GGAATCAATATACAGCTTTTTAAAAAAAATATACAGCTTCTTAAAAAGAGCTACTTTGAATGCTAATATTTGTTCTGCATTTTCTTGACTTCTGATAGAGTTCTTATAAAATTCATATGTATCTTCTATTAAAAGTATGTGTATATGTAAAATAATTCATAATAATGTGTGTTCAATTGTGATGTATCTCATTTCACTAACATGTATCCTTCTAAGTAATATCATGCCTTCTACAAAGAATAGCTATTGACTACCTGAAAAAAATGCTCCATTTGAAAAAGGATCTTACATATCTGTTTGAAATAAATTACATATAATGTCAAATTATAAGTAACAAAGTGATTCCTGGTGCTAATAACCATTTGTTTATAATTCTGAACAAGTTATATAAAAAAAGTGACTCAGATTCTAAAAATAAAGACAGTCACATGACAACTATCTAATGAAGTTTTTTTATGTGTTGTTAACTTAGTACCTTGAACCTCTCAGGTGAAAAATAGGGTATTGGCAAATCTAATGTGGTTAAGATCAGAGGATTTGGAATCTGTATATGTAGGTTCAATACCTGGTTCCACCACTTACCCACGAATTCTTGGTTAAGTTAATCAACCTATGAAGCCTCTGTTTCCTCATATATAAATAAAGTACTAAAAGTACTTAAGTCATAAGGTTGTGGTTATAGGCATTTTATAAGAATTAAATGAGACCATCCATGTAAAGCAGGGGTGGGGAACCTTCTTTCTGCCAAGGGCCATTTGGATATTTATAACATCATTCACAGACCATACAAAATTGTCAACTTAAAAATTAGCCTGCTATATTTGGTTAAACATTTAATTAACTCGCCCCTAATGCCTTGGCAGGGCCAGACCAAATGATTTTGTGGGCTTATGCGGCCTGTGGGCTGGACGTTCCCCACTCCTGATGTAAAGCATGCTTCAGAATGCCAGGCACCTAGAGATGCCTAATAAATGTTTGCTGTCATGATTGCTTGAGGAATAGTAGTAGTAATGTGTTTTCATATGTTGTGATATTCTTACATGGTCCATTATCTTATTAATAGATTCTGAAAACCGAAACGGAGGAAGTGAAGATAAGTCTAAAAATGCTGATAGAAACTATTTAAATATTTTACCTGGTAAGTATTATTTCAAATTGCAATTTTCTTATAATCATATACATTGAAATCAGATTTGAAACATTAGTTCTTATGGCATACGTCATAAAAAGTTTGTCAGTGTATCACTTTAAAACATCATCGTATCTATATAGTATACTGTACTGTCACAGATGTTCTACAATTTAAATCTTATACTAGTACTGAGTTTTCTAGATCCGTATAAGAAAACTTGCTCAAGCAGTTGCATAAGCCTTATTGTTATTTGCTATTTTAGATTTCTTCTTTCATACATTGGTTTCTTAGTTTCTTTAATGAACCAAGAAATAATTTTACTCTGAAACCTAAACAATGGTACATAGAAATATAAACAGTTGAACTTGTAGAGAGAACATGGGTCATCTAATTTAGAATCTTTCTATTTTTCCATCAACTTTCTTACTTTCCATTTCTTTAATTTCCTTATTATTCTTGAGTATATAGTATATAAACTGGAAATTCAGTCTCTTGGTTCTATCCCAGATTGAATTCACTCTGATGATCCTTAATAGTGTTTGTATGACAGGGCATAACAAGGAAGGCCTATCTGTTTACTTTATAAGTGTAAAGTCTTTTAAACTAAGTGGTATATTTTGCAGTTTCATAAATAACCAAGGTTATTTCTTCACATTTCCTTCCCAGATTTTCTACATTCCATTTAATCTAGGAAAATAGCATGACCATTTCTGGTATTACCTTGTCAGTCCCAGTCAGTTAACTTGTGGTCATCAGCTTCTGAATTTCCTTCCACCTTCAGATATCCTACCTTAGTGGATAATGTTAGAGGCCGGATTGCATCACCACTTTGTGGAACAGGAAACTGTCCTCCTCTCTATCTAAAAATACCTTCATTGAGACAGGAATCATTATATTTCTCTTCATAGATCCATAATTTAAATTATCTATGTTTTGTGGTTTTCTTAAAATGTACCAATCTTAATATCTCCAGAAGTAACATTGTCTGTTTTTTGTTTTAACTTAACTTTTTTTTTTCTTTTTGTTAATCCTCACCCGAGGATATTTTTTCCATTGATTTTTAGAGAAAGTTGGAGGGAAGAGGGAGAGAGGGAGGGAAAGAGACAGAGAGAGAGAGAAAAACATCAATGTGAGTGAGACACACCGATTGGCTGCCTCCTGCACACGCCCCAACCGGAGCTGGGGATGAAACCCGCAACTGAAGTATGTGCCCTTGACTGGGAATCAAACCTGCAACCCTTCTGTCTGTGAGCCAGTGCTCTAACCTGCAATTCTTCTGTCTGTGAGCCAGGCCTCTCCAAAAAACCAGCCAGGGCAAAACTTACCTCTTCATTGCTATATTTATTTCCTTCCTTGTTCCTTTTTGGAAAAAGCCTATAGGTTAGTATCTCGTTATCACCACCAAATCAGGAAACTATGCCATTAAGTCTGCGTTAAAAAAGGAGTATTAAGTTCTTCAACTAGATATACAGGTAGCATCTGAATTTCCATTTAGTTAAAGGATGCCTACACAGCTAGGAAGTAAACAGGAGTGAAAAAAGATCCAAATCACAAAAGCTTTAAATTTTTTAAGTTGCAAAGAAAAACAATTTTATTCATATAATTTTTAACTAGTAGTTTTGCTTCGTCATTATCTAAGTATTTACAGTCTATATCATCTAATTCTCACAAATACTTTGCAAGAAAAGCCATTCGGCATTATTTTTTCCATTTTATACATGAAGTACGATGGATCTATAAGTTGAATTGCTTTACCCAAGATCACTCAGCCAATAAGTGCCAGAGGCAGATCTTCTTTTAATGCCCAATCTAGTCCTTTTTCTACAATATTATTTTGCTGTGATTACTGCTGCCAACTCCACAGCCCCCATTTTACTAATGGGTAAAATGAGGCCCAGTGACAGGTCTTCTAAAGTCACCCAAAGCGATGTGGGGGTTAGGAGCGACTGCTCACTGAGTCATCTGCCTCACTGCTGGACCATGGCCATATTTCCTGCTACAACCTCCATCACCTAATAGGAGGCAGTGCATTTCATTGGACCCACAAGGATATTGTCTCCAGGTTTCTGATAAGCTACCTGTGCCTTTTATTGCCTTCCAGGAAATTGTAACAAAACTATTTTTCATCAGATAATTTTTTTTAACTTTTTATTTGACTAGTTTATTTTCATGTTTATATCTCTGTTTTTTCTTTAATTCCTTTTTCTGCTTATCTAATTCGTTTATCTTAAGTTAAAAAGAAAAACACCGCCTGGGGCCTGTCAGTGGCGTTCATGGGTATAATTCGTGTACACTGGTAACTAGAAATGGTTAAACATTGTGCTAAAGTATATTAAGTACCTTTAACTATACTATTTGTTTATAAGTATGTATAAGTAAAATCCTGAGATAATGACTTTGAAGCCAAGGTGAGAAGAATGTGTGGGGGGAGGGGTTGGTGATACAAGAATACTTCTTAGAAGAGCACAGCTTTCCTAGAAGGACATAACAGAATTTCCAGGCAACAATGTGTTTTTTTTAAAAACATATTCTTTATGTTTTATATTTTATTTCTTTATATGACAGAAACTGCAGAATACAAAGGCTGATGAGATTTTATATTCTGTAATTAATGTGGCTACATAGAAAATGGAATGATTGTAGGAAGCATGGATTTTAAGTTTCCATATAGGTACTGCTCTAAAATTCAATCTAAAACATTTGTTCATCCATTCACTCAACAAATATTTATTAACTACCTTCTATGTACCAGGTACTCTTCTGTGTGCTAGAGATAGAACATTAAACAAGGTAGACAAAATTCCTAGTTATGGAGTGTAAACAAATGGTCTCTTTAAAATACTCTCATAAACAATGAAGACTTTCACTGCCAGGAATAGAATAAAACATAACAACCTGAAAGAGAAGTGAGGGGTGAGGAAGTCCTCCAGCCCCTGGAACAGTCAAGGAAGGCCTCTCCAAGGAGGTGGCCTTTGATATGAGACATGATTAATGAAAAGTCAGCTGTACAAAAACCTTGGGGACACCTTTCACAAAGCAGCCTGAATTGGGAACAAGCTATGCATGCTTGCAGAGCTGAACAAAAGCCAGTGTGGCTGGGCTGGAAGAGTGAGGTTGAGACAAGAGGATGTCAGACAAATAGGCAGTGTCCAAATCATATAGGCCTTGCAGATCACAGTAAAGCATTTGGACTCTTTTTTGAATGTGGTGTGAGCCTGTTGGGTGATTTTACATAGGGGGGTTGATATAATATGATTTACATATAAATCATTTGCCTGCACTATGGGCAACAATGGAAACAGAGAGATTCATTAAGAGGCTATTATAAAAACCTAGGTGAGAGGTGATGGTAGCATGAACTAGGGTGATAGCAGTAAAAATGGAGTGCTCATATTTGAGATATTTTTTTGGAGATGTTACTGAAAATAGTTCGTGGTGAATTGGATTGGGGTTTGGGCAGACACACTGAGAGAAAAAAAGTAATGAAAGGCAACTTCTGTGTTTCTGTCCTGAGCAAATAACTGGATAGAAATTAGAGCTATAAATTGAGATGGAAAAGAGCAGGTTTAGGTTGTGGGGATGACAGGTAGGCAAGTAACCTGTTTTCACATGTTAAGTTTGAGTTAAGTGGGACACTTTGAGCATTGATATCAACATAGAGATGATGAATACTCATTTGATTTACTTCTTGGTGGTGACTTCATACCAATTTATGAACCTAATGCAAAATTGGCTATTGCTTCTTTTTTCGTCACTTTCTTTCTAAGAATTTAGAAGTGGTAATCATAATTGCTTCCTGAATCCAAAATAGGTTCCTGATTCACCTCTACTAGTTTGATACATTGATTGCCCATTCCAGCTCTTTATGCACTCCACTGATGGCGGTAATTTAGCCATTTGAAAATCATGATTGCATTTGTTGTTCACAGGAGAATTTTACATTACACGGCATTCTAATCTCTCAGAAATTCATGTTGCTTTTCATCTTTGTGTGGATGACAATGTGAAATCTGGAAACATCACTGCTCGCGATCCTGCCATTATGGGACTCCGAAACATCCTCAAGGTTTGCTGCACCCACGACATCACAACAATAAGTATTCCTCTCTTGCTCGTGCATGATATGTCAGAGGTGAGCATATAGGAAAATGCTGTAATTGTATGAATATATAACCTTCCATATAATAATCACTTTACATTTTAAAAGCACTTCTTTTTTTTTTTTACTAATGGACATTTTTATCTCCTATCTGGTTAATAGAATTGAGTAGCATAAAATACAAAATAGTGAATAATTCTTAACCATTTATGTTCAGAGAATTATAGCATTAGTCTATAGAAGGTAAACTAGAAAATCAAAATTATCTTTAGCTTTGGATAAGGCATATGATCCTACTCCTCCTCTTTTCTCCATCCTCCTCCTTTTTCTCCTCCATTTTTGTCTTAAATTATTTAGCATTAGATTTGCCTCCACATTTATATTTGGCTTAGGCTAACATTAAACTTAGTTTGCATTCTCTGAGTCTGCACTAATAGGCAAGGGACAGAGATCCTAGATGACAGGAAGAAGCCAGCTTCATTTTAATATTTTGTCAAGGATGATCTTTAGATAATACAAGTATTGACTTTTATAACTAAAACATGGTATAATCATGCACTTATTTTATTAAATACTGTACTTTATATTTTACATTTTTAAAAAATCTCTTTCCATGACTGTTTACTTTCTCTCCTGCTCTCTTCCCTCACCTACATAAAAACTGGCTAGAGGGGCTAAGTTGTGGAAATAATACCAGGACTAAAAATTAAATTTCAAATAGTCTGGAGGAACAAAGCAGCCTCAAAAGAAACGGATGCAGGCACGTCTTTCTGGGAGAGCCAGGGGTCAACTTGGTGATAAAGGGCCCATGTCAGCAACTTGCTGCTGCCTGTCTTGAGGTGGCATTTTTTTAAAAAAAAAGTAAAATGGCTGATTGGTAAGTGCAGATTGTGAATGTCAGGAAGGAAGTTTGATCATTGATTATTAGAAGTTATTTATCAAAATAAAAGATGTGTGTTAATGTTATATGGTAAAGTGTGTAAAAGGTTTTATGTTTTGCTTTTTAGAGTGGCTGAGCCTCCACTTAGACTGATTATAAGAGGCCTCATTTTTAAATGCAATACCCTATGTAAACACACACACAAATCATTGCCATATAAGGCAATATGAGTTCAATGCTTTTCCACTTATAGTCCATTTGTATTTTCACCAGACACAGTTATTATTTTGATTAAGAGAATTCTGGTTCCATCCTGAAAGTTGCCTCATATTTCCTAACCTCTCATTCCATTCACTTCTGTAGCCTGTCATACCTAATATGGTATCAGGGGAGATTGACATCAACATGTTTTTCCCCCACTGTAGCTTTATAAAGTCTCAGTTCCATCAGGAATTTTTAGCCATTGTTAGGTTATCATCACTAATTAGTCCATATATAAAAGAGCTTTTGGGGAATAACAAAGAAAGTTCGTAATGAATTCCAGCCACAAGAAAACATTCAGACATTCCTGCAGCTGCGCTCCTGGTTAACCAGTTTATAAAAATGGTCATATGTAGGTGGGAAATAACCTCAAAGCAGTGTTTCCAAAAGTCACTAAGTTCGGATTTACTTCAGACATCGGATACTACCAGCATTCCCTCTCCCACAAAGTTACAAAAGTTACATGTTTTAAATCGGGACAGCCAGCTGCAGAACATTAAGTTTGTTTCCAAAGTGTCCATTTTAATTCACAAAAGTATATTGGGCCATGATCTTACCATTTGTTGCATTTAAACATCCATTCAGGTCAAGAAGTTTATTCTATAAATTCAGACAACACTACACAGGATATAGCGGTAATATTTGTCTTAGGTTTCCTGCATTTTCAGGTGTTGTTTTCTTCCTCTAACAGAATTTGCTAGACACTCAGTTACCACATTTTAGTGTGTGCATGATGATACTGTCTAGAACAGACTATAGACTACGGTAAATAAAAAGTGCTGTAGAAATTAATTGTAGCTTGTTTTTTTTTTAACAAAGGAAACAATAGTCTGTCAGTAAGAAGAAAAATATACTGATATTACTAATTTTATCTATGTAGGTCTTTGTGATCTGAAGATACTCTCTTACTGGAGTTAGTCTAACCTGATACATGTGTTATGAACCTGCAAGTCAAGAATCCTATATTCCTGACTTTCTTTTTTTCTTTTTTTTTTAATTGATTTCAGAAGGGACAAGTAGAAACATCAATGATGAGAGAAAATCAATTATCAGCCGCCTCCTGCACTCCCCCTACTGGGGATTGAGCCCACAACCTGGGCATATGCCCTTGACCAGAATCAAACCTGGGACCCTTCAGTCCCCAGGCCGATGCTCTATCCACTGATCAAACAGGCTAGGGCCCTGACTTTCTTTTATGTTTACTATTAATTTGTTGAATAATCTGGGACTTAGGGATTTTAGTTGTAATTATTGTGGTTGGTGAAGAGGTTGTTTTTAACTTTTTGTTACAGTATAATGCACATATAGAAAATACATATATCATAAGTACATAGCTCAAATTTTCACAAACTGAACAGCAATGTAACAAATACCCAGATCATTGAACAGAACATTACCAGCACCCAGAAGCCACCCTCATGCTCTCTTCCAATCATGTAAACCACAATCCCCCCCAAAAGGGTAACCACAATTTTCAGTTTGAAAAGCAGAAATTAGTTAGGTGTGTTTTTGTAGTTCATATAAGCAAAGAATCATATAGTTACATACTCCTGTATTTGGCTTCTTTCTTTCACCCAATCTTATGTTCATGAAATTTATTTATGTTACCGCTTGTGGTTGTGGACTTCATTCTCATTGTTATATGTCATTCCATTGTGTGAATTGTAAGCACAGAGCTTACAATTTTACTATTACTGTTTTACTATTTGGGGACATTGGGTAGTTTCCAGGTTTTGATTATTATGACAAATGTTTCTGTGAACATTCTATACATACATGTTGGCATTTCTGTTGGGCATATACTTAGGGATGGAATTGTTAGGTTTCAGGGTGTGCATATGTTCCACTTTGGCAGAAACAGTCAAATACACCCTCAGAGTGGTTGTGACCCACCATGGCTTTTGAATATGAAAAATGAGAAAGCCAGAGTAGTTCTCACCTTCTGATAATGACTGTGAAACAGATTAATACAAGTATTTTAGGTGCCTCAGTGGCACATACTTGGGAGTAAAGAATAATTTTGCAATTTCCTTCCTGTTCAAAAACAAAATAATTCTGATATCTAACTTCCAAGACCTACAGTGAAGACCTGTATACCATCTAAATCGTAGTCACCTCTACAGTTAGCCTTACCCTAATTAGAAGATTCAAGTTGAGTCATCAAGGTATGGCCATTAACTTTAGACAGTACTGTCTGCAGTTTAATCAGAATTGACATTTTAATTTCACAAGTTTAGGATTTATTCTGGGTGTTCAGTGCCCACTTATCATCTAAAGTATAGCCATAGATAGCCGTAGGACCCAATTTTCTGCCTCAGTTCCGAAGTCTGAAGTGTTTCACATGATCCATTCAGCTTTTTCAATGACTTTCTTTCTTTCTTTCTTTCTTTCTTTCTTTCTTTCTTTCTTTCTTTCTTTCTTTCTTTCTTTCTTTCTTTCTTTCTTTTATTTTAGAGAGGAAGGGAGAGGGAGAGAGAGAGAAACATCAATGATGAGAGAGAATCATTGATCAGCTGCCTCCTGCACACTCCCTACTGGGAATCGAGCCCACAACCCGAGCATGTGCCCTTGACTGGAATCGAACCTGGAACCCTTCAGTCCGCAGGCCAATGCTCTCTCCACTGAGACAAACCGGCTGCAGTTGTCAGCAAACTGTGGCTCGCAAGCCACATGCGGCTCTTTGGCCCCTTGAGTGTGGCTTTTCTACAAAATACCATGTGTGCGCATACAGTGCGATTGAAACTTCGTGGCCCATGCGCAGAGTCGGTATTTTGTGGAAGAGCCACACTCTAGGGGCCAAAGAGCCACATGTGGCTCGCGAGCCGCAGTTTGCCGACCACTGGGCTAGGGCATCAATGTATTTCTTTCATAGTGCGTTCTCACGGGTGTGACAGTAAGGTTGTCACTTTGCCATTATTTAGAGCTCATGATAAAAAACTTTCTATACTCTTACTAGCCCACTATGTTGTATATCCCACTACTATATAATATACGTATACTAAGATTTGTTTCCAGAAGAAAGCTCCTTATGTAACTGTGTTCATGGGTTGGAAGGCCACATCCCATGAGGATATCCAATTAGTCACGTTTTTTCATGACCTTAATAACTTCTAAAGCCTACGGTTTACCTTTTTCAAGTATAAAAAGCCATACTTTTTAGGTGCTGGTTTTAATCAGAGAAAAAATGACAAACATGTCTGGGATGGAGTCTCTGGGTAAACAAACAGGAGATTTAAAAGCAACTAGGATTGTATATGTGTAGATGCATACTGTCTAGCATTTCCTTTCCAATTCATATGCTGCTAAGCAGAATTAAGTTAAAGTAAATGGAATATGAGACTGGATCAAAGACCTAAATTATAAGACCCAAAACAATAAGTTACATAGAAGAAAACATAGGAACCAAACTTATGGACTTTGGTCTTAGAGAACATTTTATGAACTTGACCCCAAAGATAGGGAAGTAATGGCAAAAATAAATGAATGGGACTATATCAAACTCAAAAGCTTCTGCACAGCAAAAGAAACTGACAACAAAACAAAGAGGCAGTCAACCAAAGGGGCGATGATATTTGCAAACAGTAGCTCTGAAACTCTGTGCTTACAATTCACATTAGTTATACTCGTGTGAGAGTGATGGTTAGTCTTAACCTGGGCCTGAAATAATTCAGAGGCTAATCATAAGTATCAGTATGTTATTTATAATAATAAAAGCATAATATGCTAATTAGACCAGATGTCCTTCTGGACGTCCTTCCTTCCAGACAAAGCCATGGCAGGCGGGGGCTGAGGCAGACGTGACAGAGGCCCCCTGGCTGCTGCAGCGGCGGGCAGGGGTCGGGGCCAAGGCCCTTGCACGAATTTCATGCATCGGGCCTCTAGTAGATTATAAGACAACTGTCAGATAATGCTTTGGTATATATAAAAACGAGTACATCTATACCAGTGGTTGGCAAACTGCGGCTCAGCTAACCGCGGCTCGCGAGCCACATGCAGCTCTTTGGCCCCTTGAGTGTGGCTCTTCCACAAAATACCAGCTCTTCCACAAAATACCGACTTCTGCACATGGGCCATGAAGTTTCAATCGCACTGTACTTGCGCACCCGCACGTGGTATTTTGTGGAAGAGCCACACTCAAGGGGCCAAAGAGCCACATGTGGCTCAAGAGCTGCGGTTTGCCGACCACGGATCTATACTAATAAAAGAGTAATATGCTAATTAGACCGGATGTCTTCCAGACATCCTTCCAGACAAAGCCACAGTGGCAGGGGCCGAGGCAGAGGCGGTTAGGGGCGATCAGGCCGGCAGGGGGGAGCAGTTAGGGAGCGATCAGGCTGGCAGGGGAGCAGTTAGGGGCAATCAGGTCGGCAGGGGTAGCAGTTTGGGGACAATCAGGCCAGCAGGGGGGAGCAGTTAGGGGGCGATCAGGCCAGCAGGGGGGAGCAGTTAGGAGGCAATCAGACCAGCAAGGGGAGCAGTTAGGGAGCAATCAGGCCGGCAGGGGAGCAATTAGGGACGATCAGGCCAGCAGGCAGAGGCAGTTAGGGGAGTTCAGGCTGGCAGGCAGAGGCAGTTAGGGACAATCAGGCAGGCAGGCGAGTGGTTAGGAGCCAGCAGTCCCGGATTGCTAGAGGGATGTCCAGCAGTCGGACATCCCCTGAGGGGTCCCGGATTGGAGAGGGTGCAGGCCGGGCTGAGGGACCCCACCCCCAACTCGCGCACGAATTTCATGCACCGGGCCTCTAGTTACTTATAATAGTATAAATAGTAATAATTCCTTGATTCTGGTTATTTTCATGGTATTTTAAAAAGTGCTGTATTTTAGAGTAACATTTTAAGGTGATGCAAATACGTATTTATTCCTATATATGATCCTTCAATAAAATGTTTGACATAAGTGAAAGATAAGTAGGCCCTTAAGGAATAAAACATCATGATTAATTGAAAACCAGCAGAAACAACCAAACATAGAAACAGATATACAAAGATTTGAGGCACCAGAATGGACACAAACCATAAAATGGTTGATAACTGTCTTTAAAATTTTTAAACAAGCTTAAAATGCCTTCAGGTAAAAAGATGCTATGAAAAATGACCTAGCAACTACAGAATTGAGCTTTTAGTTGCCTAAAGAAATTTTTAAAAGATCGAAATAAATGGAGAGATAGTCTGTGTTCATGGGTTGGAAGGCTCAATACTTTTATCATTTCTCCTTAAAGTGATCTATATAGACTTAAATGTTAATCAAAGTCCATGTAAGTACTTTCAACAATAAAGAATTTTAAAACAAAAAAAAAAAACCCAAAACAATTAAAAATTAAAGATCCCTGAATGAGAAACTTAAGCTTTTGAATCCTATTTCACCTTATACATGATATTAATAGGATCCAAGATTATATTTGTCAATTTGAAAAAATATCTCCCCAAAACTACTATAGCTTTTTTTTTTTCAACAGATGGAGAACCGTTAGCTTGCTTGAGTCAATAAGCTTCCAACTGTTTTATCTAGCAGCCTACCAGTAAACTATTTTTGACAATGTGTAAACTCAATAATATTTATATGTTGGTGCCATTAGTGTTGGTCTTTGCAACTGAGATTTGATATTACAAATACATCTTGTTGTAATTCTTCTAGAGTCTAGCATCAGGAATTTTTTTAATTTTAAATAAAATATTTAATATCATGACAAAAATTCATATAAGGCAATTTGGAAGATATTAACGAGGTAATTCTAAAATTTACATGAATGCATGGAACCTAAAATTTTGAAAAAGAACAAAGTTGGGGATCTTACACTAATTGATTTCAAAACTTACTATAAATGTATAGTAACCAATACAGTGTTACATTGGCAGAAGAATAGACTATGGATCAAAGGAATAGAATAGAGAATCCAGAAATAAATCCAAGCATATATGATCATTTGATTTCCAGCAAGGTTGCCAAAGCAGTTCAATGGGAGAAAGGCTAGTGTTTTCTCTCTCTCTTTTTTTAAATTATATTTTTATTGATTTCAGAGAGGAAGGGATAAGGAGAGAGAGAGAAGCATCAATGATGAGAGAGAGTCATTGATCTGCTGCCTACTGCACACCCCCTACTGAGGATTGAGCCTGCAACCCGGCATGTGCCCCAACTGGGAATTGAACTGTGACCTCCTCATTAATAGGTACTCAACCACTGAGCAACACCAGCAGGGCAGGGGTAGTGTTTTCAACCACCAGTGTTGGAAGAATTGGATATTCATATAGAAAAGATAAGCTTGAATTTTACCTCACATCATTCATACAAATTAACTTCAAATGGATCATAGACCTAAACCAAAAAAGCTAATACTATAAAACTTCTAGAGGAAAACATAAAAGGAAACCTTGATGACATCAGGTTAAGCAAAGATGTGTTAGAACACACACACACACACACACACACACACACACAAAAGCCATAAAAGAAAAACTTAATAAATCATACTTAATTAAAATATAAAACCTTTTTTATCAGAAGATACTGGTAAGAAAATGAAAATGCACATTTCAGACTGTACCATGGCCTTGGATGATTCACTGTACCTTTCTTGATGTCTTTTTTTTTTTTTTAATAAAGGTTTCTTATGAAGTATAAATTATATACATTGTAAAATTCCATGAAAACATAAGACATTATTATTGTAGTTTTAAGAACTATCAGTATTTCCTCTTAGCTGTAGGTAGATATTTCTTAGTCACCTTGCTCTCTCTGTAGATTATTTTTTTAAACTAGGGAGGAACAAGTCAAAATACAAAAATTCGTCATTGTGCATGTGTATACTCCCATACGCACTGTTCCTCTTTGTGAACGTTGAAGCAGAGAAGTATTGTAAATATAATGTAAACATCAGAAAATTTCACTAGTCATTTTCATAAGCTTCCAGAACTTTGGAAAAGAGGATTCTGGACATTTTAGTCCTCTCAGTAACTAGACCCCTTTTACTTATCAATTTTAAAGTATTTTGGACACAAAAAGTAGTTTCCTATCAAAGTCTTTCTGTAAAGAAAGTCACTTTCTTTTTAGATTTCCATAAATAATGACTCACTCAACCTAAGTTTCTGAGCATCTATATGCTCAGTATTATAGAAATATCGTAAAGGTAATAAAGGTGACTAAAAAATAGTTCACACAACTTAAGTAAAGAAAACATAAATCCCATCTCCCTACCTGTTTCTCCTCCACACACACCCCTCCCAAAAAGACAGAGTAAAATGTGATTGTTGAGATAAAAGAAAAAAACGACACCATTCATAGCTGGGGAAGTACTTTATGAAGGCAAAGGAAGTTAAGTTGGACATTGGAGAATGAAGGTCAGATTTCAACAGATGGAAATAACAGGAAGGGCATTCTAGGTGGAAGAAGTGGCTTGCGGCAGAGTGTGAGGAGGTGGGCGACAGCATTACAGATCATATTCAGGCAAAGGTGGGCAGATGTGCATGAGTGAAACCGTTTTTAAATTTAAAAGTCTAGAAGCTGCGGTGGTTTTGGTCCTAATGTAAATAGCCTTGAGTACTAAAATAAAGTCTTAGATATTATTCATGAGACAATAGGAGGCAATTATAAGTTATTAAACAGGAATATAATATGATCACAAATGTACTTAAATTAGCCAAATCAGTGTTTTGGAGGGGGGCTGGAGTCCAGGAAACCAGGTGGGGAGTCATTGCAGTAAGTAGGCATGAGGTCCAAAGACCTTGAGAGTTTGGTCAAGAACTAGGATAATTGAGTGACACATCAGCCCCCAAGAGGGGTTGGCAAGTTTCATGAAAAAAGGGAGTGGTCATTAATGGGAATTATGCCAGAAAGGTCAATCAGAATAAGATTGAGAAAAGTTTTGGTAATAATCATCGAATTACAACTCAACATCTAAAGTAAAGACCCATGAGTCCCTACTGATTAAACATGATTGGATAAAAAAAAAAAAGAAGGGAGGGAGGGGAGGAGAGGGGAAGGGAGAGGAGGGGAGGAGAGTAAATAAATCTCCCATGCAGAAGCCCAAATAATTTATGTACATACTCCATCCTTAAGGAGGGGCACAAAAATACCTTCACCTTTTAAGTGTGTGCTGCACACAGTGGATGACTTCTTTCCAAAGAGTCCAGTGTGGAAAGCTCGGGGGAAGGGATAAATTTACAATGGAGAAACATAAAAAACACTACCAGTACTTACTTGTACCAGGTGATCCAGGTCAATAGCAACAGTCATAAATCATGTTGACAGTATGTACCCTTGGTTTGATGCCATGAAAATGACACTTAAGCACTGTAGACTTCCTCCCAAAATCCATAGCGCAAGTCTAATAATCACAAAACCCCCAGATAAATTCCAAGATAAGGCATCCTACAAAATCTGACCAGTTTTCCTCAAAGCTCATCAAAAACAAGGAAAGTGAGAGACTCACAGGCAGGGAAGCCTAAGGTGACATAATGACCCAATATGCTTTCCTGGATGTGATCCTGGAACAGAAAAAGTCATTAGGTAAAAACGAAGGAAATCTGCATAAACTGGATTTTAGTTAATAGTAATGTATAATAGTAATGTAGCGATAGTGTGGTTTTTTTGTGAGGGGGAGTGTTATAGGATGGTTTTTTTATTGTACTACTGCATTTACAAAGAAAACAGACAATGCACTCAGTACAAAGAATAAAAATGTATTTGGGGTTTTATTTTTATTGGCAGCGACTAGAAACCCTTTAGTGAGATCATGACAATATGACAATATTATGGCTATATTCAGTAAAGATACATGGGTAATTGCAAGATCAAATTCTACAGCTGCTTCTTTCTATGGCTTCCAATTCATCTGGCTCCTGAAATGATAGGAAGACAGCCTTTATTTGTTGGAAAACATTTCCTAAATGAAGTTATAGGTTCTTAATTTTTTTCATGTCAGTTGTTAAAATGAGGTCTTCTATTTGTGTGTGTATATATGTTGATTATTTCACTTAAATATCATGACCAGAATTTCCGTAATTTCATAAACTATTATTTCACAGTGTAGAAAAGAATTCAGTTGTAGTAACTCATATATATGTATTTATAGTGTCCCAAAAATGAATAAAGGCAGTGTTTATTAAAATACATTTCATTTTCAAAATTGAGCTATCAGCTGTTAAAGTGTGTATACATTTTTTGGGACATTCTGTCCCAAAAACCCAAAGTGAATTAGAATTGCTAAAGACTTTTCCCTGCTATTGTTTGCTGTAATCTGTTCTCTTTATTCTTGATAGTTGGCTAAACGGCCTCACTCTTAGTAATATATTAATATATTAGTTAATAGTAATGAGTGTGGGAGTTAATAGTAGGGGAAACTGGGTGTGAGACTATAGGGAAATTCTCTATCATTTTCATAATTTTTTTGTAAACCTAAAACTTTCAAAAAATAAAGTCTCTTTTTAAAAAACTATCAGGGTAATGCCATTTTGGATCTATTAAATTAGTAATGTCGAATAATATTTTAAGTAATATTTAAATGTCCAGATGCTAGTGAACATATGATGAAATTGGATGGTGCATACATTGCTAATGGCTAATGTAAATTGATAAAACTTTTAGGGGAAGGACCTAAATTTTATAAGTATACCAAGAACTTATTCAAAAACAAGATATAGAGCCCTGGCCAGGCAGCTCAGTTGATTAGAACATAGTCCCAATACACAAAGGTTTTGGGTTTGATCCCTGGTCAGGGCACATACAAGAATCAACCAATATGCTAAGTGTCCAATCGTCTGGTTGGCCATTCAACCAATCAAAGCATAATATGCTAATGATATGCTAAGGCCACTCAACCGCTCGCTATGATGTGCACTGACCACCAGGGGGCAGACTCTCCAACCAGCAGGTTAGTTTGCTGCTAGGGTTGGGCCTATTGGGATTGAGCGAGATGGGCCAGACACGTCCTGGAGGCCTCCCATGGTCCCTCCCCGGCTGGCCAACCTCCTGCATCCCTCCCCTGCCCCAATTGTGCACCAGTGGGGTCCCTCAGCCTGGCCTGCAACCTCTCGCAGTCCAGGACCCCTTAGGGCAACAGTTCTCAACCTGTGGGTCGCGACCCCTTTGGGGGTCGAACAACCCTTTCACAGGGGTCGCCTAAGACCATTGGAAAACACATATATAATTACATATTGTTTTTGTGATTAATCACTATGCTTTAATTATGTTCAATTTGTAACAATGAAATTGGGGGTCACCACAACATGAGGAACTGTATTAAAGGGTCGCAGCATTAGGAAGGTTGAGAACCACTGCCTTAGGGGATGTCAGAGAGCCGGTTTCAGCCCTATCCCGCAGGCCAGGCCAAGGGACCCCACTAATGCACAAATTCGTGCACTGGGCCTCTAGTATATGAAAAAGTGGAACAACAAGTCTCTCTGTCTCTCCCTTTCTCTCTCAAATCAATCAGTAAATAAAAAAATACAGATAGATATGTATACTCACACATATACATAAATATATTCACTGCAATGTTATTTAAAAATAGAAATCTAGCTATAAGGGGCTGTTTAAATAAATTATGATATATTAGTTCAATAAAACAACAGTTTTTAAATTGTGTTCTGAAGATTCCCCCCAGAATCCTAGCCCTTTCTGTGGGGGGCGGGGGGGGGGGGGCGGTCAGCAAGATTTTTATTAGTTTTAGTTCCTAATGCAATAAATACGTATAGTACGTATAGTATCTATGTATAGTACAGCAAATGGAAGAAGTCATGTGCCTTAAAAAACACACACAGAGAAATCCAGCTAAAATTGACTAATAGTTACCTGAATTTGTTCACAAACTGGATAATCAACATTATAGATAAATTAAGATCTGAGTATGTATTTTTTAGAGTTCTTTAGAAACAAGATTTGTTTTGTTTCTGTTTCTAGGAAATGACTATACCATGGTGCTTAAAGAGAGCAGAACTTGTGTTTAAGTGTGTCAAAGGTGAGCATAACCTTATATTTAACAACGACCTATATATCTTCCTCCCAAATACTCAAAATAGAGCAACCCAGGAGAACGATTGTGAACGTTACTCATCGTCGGGTGCCTCAATTAAATGGTTTATTAAGCAAATATTTCATAGCAGACGTTTTTTTTCTTATCCTTTCCTAGACACAAATATTCAGCCCTCTTCAAATACAAGATATTTTGATATTATTTATATTTTGCTCTGATTATAGCTTGTTCTTTATTGTCTTTTATTCTTTAAAAAAAAATAGAGCCATATGTTTAGCCTTCGATAACTTATTTTGCTTTTATTGTATGGAGACTGAAAAGGACTTGAGAAATCATAAGTAAGTATGTTGACAAAGCGACGTTAAACATGTCTGGCATGGCGAATTCAGGGTGCAGATGTTTATCTGCCCCGTAGGCTGAACCTCTCTTGCAGTAAATGACTACATAAAAAGTCAAGACATGAAGCCCCACAATGAAAATTCCATTTATTTCGATGAAGGGCTAGGTAGGCTTGAAGCAGAACGCATAATTCAGCAAAGTCTATTGTTCTGTTTTAGGTTTCATGATGGAAATGGCTTCATGGGATGGAGGAATTTCTAGGACAGTGCAATTTCTGGTACCACAGGTGTGTTATCTTAATATATCTCACCCCAATTTAATCTCTTTTACAGTATTTTTGACAGATATAGTGAGCACACTGCCCTAAACTCAATATAACACAACAAAATGCTAACAGCTTCCTCTTTTTTAAGTGTTTGGATGCCAAAAAGGCACTTAGGTTATTGTCAATGATGTTAGCATCTACCATTCCGGGGATCTTTTTATTTAACCCCAAAACCAAACTTGACTTATTTGCCCTTTTTCCCCACATATGTGTGATACAGATTTTGAAGAGCTCATAGATAAGGGCATCAGCAGAGAGTGGCTCTGTATTCTGTGTGGCCTTTAGCGAATCAGTGGCACTTTTAAAATTGATTATACTAGTGTTATCTAGGGTCTTTCTGGTAATCAGACCTTATTTGATAGGAACAATATATGTTCTCAGAGGATGGAGCAAGGAAAACACTCCAGTCCTTAGCTGCGCAGTTAAATCAGTCATGAAAGATAATTTTTACATATTGCACTCTATGTCTAGAACTAGTTCCATAATTTAAAATATTTTAAATGTTTAAAAAATCAGTTATGACTTAACAAATACAAACTTTTTTTTAACCTCCTACAGAGTATTTCTGAAGAAATGTTTTACCAACTTAGTAACATGCTTCCCCAGATCTTCCGAGTATCATCAACACTTACTCTGACATCCAAGCACTAAACCCTTATATATCACCATGCTGGCAGAAGAGGATTGTTAACCTCTCCAGGAACTTGAGCTCTGCTGGGATTCTGTCAAGCAAAGATGCCCAGAAAGAGAACTGGCGACCCAAGCCACAAATCAAATCATGATAGATGTCTGTTAAACATTCCAAAGACTCATCTACCGTACAGGCTGATGATCAGCCCCTGATGTATACATTTATTGTTAAAATCTCTATGAAAAAAAAAATGTCTTTTCCTATTGTCATATCCTATCTGTGAATATTAGTAGGTTTAAACTTCCTATATCTCGTGCAAGGACACTTGATGTAGGAGAGTGTTCACTGCATTTTCATAAAGACATTTGTCTTTTCCCAAAGGTATGAATCTTATCAGGTACAAGACTTAATTAAGCATACAAATAAAAATCTTTCCTCTATCTTATTTGCCAAGTGAAAATTAAAAAGCACTGAAATATACATTACACGTTTGGACGTCTTGTGAAAACCTTTTTTTGTCGAAACACAAATATATGAGACATACACTTTTTAAAATTCTTATATTTCAAAAACTTGTTTTTAATGTACTCTTACTAAGGTTTTATAAGTTCAGAGTCAGAAAAAGATACTGGATTCTTTTCCTCTATCTCATCTTCCTTATGTGACTTGCCCTTGTCTGTTAGTAACATTTCGTGAGCTGGGAAAATAGTGTGCTTATTTGCAAGCCGAGTGGAAAGCTATTCTAAACCAGCACCTGGTAGTATTGTAGTGCCCATCAATACTGACAGACAATGAGGATCATTTTTATTTCTCCATCCTGTTGTCTGCATTCTCAGCGTCTTTAACCATTTTTCTTTTTTTTTTCTTTTTTTTTTTTAAATATATTTTATTGATTTTTTACAGAGAGGAAGGGAGAGAGATAGAGAGTCAGAAACATCGATGAGAGAGAAACATCGATCAGCCGCCTCCCGCACATCTCCCACTGAGGATGTGCCCGCAACCCAGGCACACGCCCTTGACCGGAATCGAACCCGGGACCCCTCAGTCCGCAGGCCGACGCTCTATCCACTGAGCCAAACCGGTCTCAGCTTTAACCATTTTTCTAGTGGAAAGTTTTTTACTGATATGATGTCCCCATTTCTGTCTCTGCTGTGTTTCCTCTCCTTCTCCATTGTTTTTCTTTGTAGAAATACTTTTTCAGGTGCTGCATATCGCTTATGTATCCCACCTGTAACATTTGCAATGAGCACTCACTACACTGACCAAAGGCATTTACAAAAGCAATCGTTCTGTCAAATTCAAATTGTATGGATGTTGTAAATGGCCAATGGAATGATATGGAGGACCTTTTACATGATAAAATGGTATATTTTGATTCCAAGAGACAAAAAGCACTCGATTAGTATGCCTACATATAATAACTTGGAGAAACTCTTGGCAAACAAAATGCTTCCCCACACCATGGAATGTGTCTTGATTTTCTACTCAAGGAAATGACTGTCGAAGTAACCACACTAAGGAGTTTATCCACTCCAGACTGTGTCCATTACAAACTAACACTTTCCAAATCCTTTTTCAAGGAACCTGGTGATCCCACCAAGAAAAGGGTAGGTAGGTATTCTACCCTTAGAGCAAGAAACTGTCTTCCAGACACTACTGTTACCATTAAGACAGATTCTAATGCAAAGCAAAGTAGACAGAAGTAGAAATTAAGGGTGTGCTCTAGCAGTGTCAGAGACTGAGTTCATAATGTGACAGGTCAGGTTGGAGGCGGGTATAGGAGGGTCATTCAATAAAAGGCATTCAAAAAGGCATTCAGACTGCACAGAATTTCTATAAGTGTATAGCCAACATCTTAAAGGGTGCATCCAGGGTCAGGGTGTGGGAGTGAGGGTTCATTCGCAGAAACTTGGTGAATGCAGCTGCCCAACCCTTTCTTTGTCTCATCAGGGCTGTTTTATTAAATTATAAAGTGGTAGCTTTCACTCCAGGGCAACTTGAAGTTTCTATTTGGCCTATGAATGAAGATGAATTTAAGTACTCATTATTCACATGGCAAGATTAGAATAATATTTATGTTACATCACTGATATGAAGACACACCAAACACTAAGTTAGCAACATTATATAATGTAAGTTTCTAACTGTGCACATTTAAATAGTGGGGGTTTTAGTGAAGCAGTAGATGAAGTCTGGAGTTCTGTATTTGGACTGGGAAGGATGAGATTATGGCCTTCTGAGTGTTTTAGAGGGCTGCTTAGAAGAGAGTGGTTCAGGAACTTCATGAATGATGTGAAGAAGGAACTTTAGTAGGCTGAGACTAGGCCATTCTAGGTATGAGGAGCAGACATAGAATGAAGGGAGGCAGTGATAAATGGTTAGATGTTGAGAGAAACTGACCACAGGAGCCTTTTGGGGATGGGGATGGGATTAGAGGGCCTGGGCCTTAGCACAAATAATGGCGAAGTCTCTCAGCAAGCATGAATTTTTCTATTTGTGTAAACAATTAAATATTCCCAAAACAATGACAATCTGGTCCTCAAGGCCTTCAAAATATGTTTGGGGAATCGAGCAGGAGCATTGAGCCTGAGGTCTCATTCTGCTGCGCTTTCCCCCTCCCCCCATTTCTGTTCTCAAAGCACAAAACCAAGCAAAGCTGTAACCTTGCCATTGATCAAGAAGTGTGGTACCAGGTGTGCTCAGCATGGCACTATGATTAGAATGGAAGAAATGCATGAAAAAGAATTTCAGCAGAAACAACTTGCCAGGGAATTGGCAGATCTCAGCTATCTTTTGTGTCACTTCAGTTGGGTCCTGGCTAATTCTCAGAGGAAGAAAAAAATGTTCCACAAAGGAAAGATGAATTTACAGAAATATGCCTGTGCTAGAGGCCCTCTGAGAATCAGCAGAGCTGTGCTGGAAGAATGGACAAAGATAAAGAGTGAACCTCAGGGCAATTTTTAGTTTCTAGATGAAAACAATTGCTTTTCTCTTATTTAGTTTTCCCATTTAAATGAAATTGGACTGCTTTGCTCAAAAGAAATTGTGGCACTGTAAAAATCATTATAATAAAAAAAAATACAACTATTTAAATGAAATACCATGTATTTAGAGTCACTTAGATCGATGCTTTTCTATCCTTTACCCATCAAAGAACATTTCCATTATCTTCCTCATATTTTCCTGAAATAGTTTGAAAAGTTAGTAAAGAACTCAAACAATTGAACAATCATTTGAGCAATGGTCTGTTTTTTGTGAAAGACATGTCAATGAAGCTGAGTGATCGATGGTATTAACAGCAGTACATAGTATCATATTGAATTATCATTGTAGGGTTCTGGGCAAATTTATAAAAAGAAAACCTTGCCATTTTATTTAACCTGCGAGGTCTCATCCTAATGAAATGAAAAGTCTTTCTGGAAAGACTTTTTTTTTTTTTTAATATATTTTATTGATTTTTTACAGAGAGGAAGGGAGAGGGATAGAGAGTTAGAAACATCGATGAGAGAGAAACATCGATCAGCCGCCTCCTGCACATCTCCTACTGGGGATGTGCCCGCAACCAAGGTACATGCCCTTGACCGGAATCGAACCTGGGACCTTTCAGTCCGCAGGCCGACGCTCTATCCACTGAGCCAAACCGGTTTCGGCTGGAAAGACTTTTAAAACAGCTCAATGACATCCTTCAGACACCTTTAAGGACCATTAGGAACCCCAAGCTGGGGACCACAACTTTAGAAATATTTATGTGAGAGTACGTTACAAAGGAAGGGCCAAGATAAGGACAACATAAGTAGCAGGTTGAACCTGAGGGATCCCATTCAATAAACAGCAGCGTTTGCCAAGTGTCTTCCAAGATTCGGCCTCTGGAAACCTATGCAAAGGTAATGCTACTTTAGGAACTATTGGATTAAAGAAAGAATACTTGGCAAGCTTCTCCATGATCTGTGATGCTGTCGATCTCTAATGGCCAGGACAAAATCTCAACAAAAGCAGGGGAATGGATGAATAGCCTTCTAAGGTGCCCTATAGGACTAAGAGGTACTTGTGATGTCCTGTTCGATATACAATATTAAAATTATTGCCCTAACCAGTTTGGCTCAGTGGATAGAGCGTTGGCCTGCAGACTGAAGGGTCCCAGGTTCGATTCCAGTCAAGGGCATGTACCTTGGTTGCGGGCACATGTCCAGCAGGGGGTGTGCAGGAGGCAGCTGATCGATGTTTCTCTCTCATCGATGTTTCTAACTAACCCTCTCCCTTCCTCTCTGTAAAAAATCAATAGAATATATATTAAAAAATTAAAATTATTGTAATACACTCCACATCTCTCTTGCTGGTTTTCCCCTCTGTGGGAAAACAGGGTTTCTGATATGTTAAAATTCAAGATATATCAGGTTTTCTGATAGATCCATATCTAAGGCTTGCCAAACTTTATTCTCTGTATAGTCAATCCTCATGAATCATGGACTCTGTACATGCAAATTCCCCTCCTTGCTAAAATTTATTTGCAACTACAAAATTACTCAAGTCATTTATAAAAGCACATAGTCATCTACAGAAGCAATAGTTTCATCAGATCCTAGTTGTGTGGATATTGTAACTGGTCCACAGAATGAATTGGAAGACCTTTGACAGCACTTTGGCATCATCTGAGGACATGCGCAGAGCAGTGAAAAAACTGAGTCGCTCAACACACACATTCCCAGCTGAGAGAAGCAAGGTGACCTTCTTCAACTCTCCGAACATAAGTAGATGTCCTTCTCACAGTCCATTTACTGCCACATATTTCACATTTTTGTGCTTTTTGGTGATTTTGTTATTTTAAATGGCCCCCAAGCATAGTGCTGAAGTGCTGTCCAGTGCCCTAAGTGCAAGAAGGCTGTGAGGGCCTCACGGCGAAGACATGTGTTAGTTCAGCTTTGTCCGGGCATGAGTTGTGGTGCTACTCAACAATCTGTTAAATAAGGTTTCTTTAAACAGAAACAACGCATAAAAAAGGTTCTAGATAGATTGGCTGGTGAACTGTGATGAGAGGCTTGCAGGAACCTAGCCCTATATTTCTCCTGGGAGTAATGGTTCAGGATTTGCTAATTCAGTGTTCACAGCACAAGAATCAACTGTGTGTGTGTGTTTTCTCTCGCAGGTGAGAGTGCATACATAGCTATCTGGACACATTTGGCACATGGAGAATGAAACCTGGAACACATGACCAGAGGAGCAAACAGGTCCTTCCTGGAGATGTTTAAGAATTAAGCAGAAACCATGCTGACACAGGTTAGGTCTGACTTCTGCAGGGGGAGAATGTATTGGTGGGTCTCTCCCTCCCTCTTTTATTCTCTTACTTTCTATCCTTCTCTCCTTTTTCTTTATAATGAATTCTGGTTTCTTGTTATCAGCAAATCTGTTCGCAAAACTCCACTCGGAGCAACAGTATAGCATCAGAGGGGAGCACGGTCCCTGAAGTTAAACAAACCTGGTTCCAGTGTGGACACTCTGCTTTACTCACTGTGGCCTGTCACATTGGGCGTATTATCTAACCCTCATAAGCATGTTTCCTCATCTGTAAGCTAGGAAAACCAGTAATAGTATCTACCTCACTGAGTAGTTGGAAGGATTAAATAGGGAAGTGCACACTACCTGGCATATAGTCATTCTATAAATATTTGCCACTATCCATTCTCCTTCCTTTCCCTCATTGCTTCCTGTCTCCCCTTCCTTTCTTCCTTCCTGTCTGACCTTTCTCTTTCTTTCCTTCCTTCCTTTCACTGGATAGTAAGGACACTACGTTGCTTAAAACACCATGTCCTCAAGGAGTTTACAGCCTGCCTGAGCTGGGAAAAGAACACATTGTATAACTCACAGTACCAGCCAGTGTATATGGTAAAGGTGTACAGTCAGTGCATAATAAGGTGTACATGGAGTGTGGCGGAAGTCAAAGTGGAAGCATGAGCAGGCAGTGGGCCAGAGGGATGTGAGCCCCTTGAGAGCAGACTGCCTAGCCCTGCCTTTCTCTGGCATTGAGTGGGTACCCTCTGGGAGCCCTTGTCACTCTCAATAGGTCAGGCACAAATCCTCCTGGCAGACAGACAGAGTGTCACCTGTGCCAGTGGCAGCAACAACTTCAGATACAAAGGACAGGTCAGGTTAGAATGGCAAGAGGAAGTCAGTCACAAGGTAGGTGAGTAAACCTGTATTTGAGTGAGACAGGAATAACGATCACATTTTTATAGGTGAATCTAGGTTTTAGATATAACAGTAGTATGAAGTAGTTACGAAATTTACAGTCTCCTACCCCACGTGGCAGCTATGTAGAACTTGCCCTATAATGCCTCATGTCTTGTAACTATCTTGTCAGTGAACTGATCAGGTGTTCGCTGTATTACAAATGACATACTGAGGCCAGAAAATGAAATGTTGGCAAAAAGAATTAAATGCTAGGAAGGTACAGAGAAGATGTCCTGAGGATGAGAGAAGAGGATTAGAACCCAGAAATCACTGGGTTCTAATTTGTGTACTTTGTGTGTGTGTGTGTGTGTGTGTATGTGTGTGTGTGTGTGTGAGGGCGGAGAAGGCAACAGGAAAAGTACATCTTTTTTTTTTATCATCATCTTGGCTATCTTGTGTAGTATGTTGCACTGATGTATTTACTCTTCTAAATTTTCTTTTATTGTGAAACTAGAGGCCTGGTGCACAAAAATTTGTGCACTCGGGGGGGAGAGGCGGTCTCTCAGCCTGGCCTGTGCCCTCTTGCATCTGGGACTGCTCAGGAGATAATGACCTGCTGGCTTAGGCCTGCTCCCGGGTGGCACAGGGCAGGCCCAATCCCTAGGTGCAGCTCCTGGTCAGGCTCAGAGCAGGGCTGATTGGGGAGTTGGGGCGCCACCCCCTGTCATGCACAGAGCAGGGTGGATCGGGAGGTTGTGATGCCACCCCTACTCACGCTCAGGGTAGGGCCGATTGGGGGGTTGGGGCACCGCCCCCTGTCACACTCAAGGCAGGGTCGATAAGGAGGTTGCGGCGCCAGCCCCTGTCACGCACAGAGCAGGGCTGATCAGGGGGTTGGGGAGCTCCCCCCTGTCACGCACAAGCAGGGCCGATCAGGGGGTTGAGGAACTCCCCCCGTCACTCACAGAGCAGGGCTGATAGGGGAGTTGGGGCACCGCCCCCTGTCACACACAGAGCAGGGCGGATCAGGGGCTTGGGGTGCTGCCACTGTCACACTCAGGGCAGGGCCAATGGGGCGGGGGGATTGGGGTGCCGCACCCTGTCACACACAGAGCCGCAGGGCGATCAGGGGGTTGGGGAGCTCCCCGCTGTCACGCACAGAGCAGGGCCAATCAGGGGCTTGAGGAGCTCCCCCCTGTCACGAACAGAGCAGGGTGGATAGGGAGGTTGTGGCCCCGCCCCCTGTCACACACAGAGCCACAGGGCGATCAGGGGGTTTGGTCGCTGCCCCCTGTCACGCTGATCCCAGTGCTGGGAGGCCTCGCTGCTCCGCTGATCCCGATGCTGGGAGGCATATTACCCTTTTACTATATAGGATAGAAGCCTGGTGCATGGGTGGGGGCCGGCTGGTTTGCCCTGAAGGGTGTCCTGGATCAGGGTGGGGGTCCCGCTTGGGTGCCTGGCCAGCCTGGGTGAGGGAATGATGGCTGTTTGCATCTGGTCACACCCCCTTCAGGGTGGGGGTCCCCACTGGGGTGCCTGGCCAGCCTGGGTGAGGGGCTGAGGGCCGTTTTCAGGCTGGCGGGTGACTGAAGCTCCCAACCTGTCCTTTTTTCCTTTTTTTTTATTCTGGGCCAGCTTTAGCTCTGAGGCTCGCCTCCAGCTATGAGACCTCCGCTGCTGAAAGCAGGTTTCTGGCCTTTGTTTCCTTCTGTATTTGAAACAATGTTGCGGTCCTGCCCGGGGTTTTGTTTAGCTTCTATATTTGTTACAATGTTGCTTAGAGTGCAGCTGAGAGGCCGGCAAGGCAGGTGGGGAAGCTTGGCTTCCTCCGTCACTGAAGCAAGCAAGCCTCCCTATTCACGTCAGCTGCCTGGCTGCCGGCCGCCATCTTGGCTGTCAGTTAATTTGCATATATCACTGATTAGCCAATGGGAAGGGTAGCAGCCGTATGGCTAATTACCATGTTTCTCTTTTATTAGATAGGATACTTCAAACAGGCTTATATAACAAATACTCATCTACCTACAACTACCTATATTTGTTAAATTTTAACATTTTGCTACATTTGCTTCAGGTCTCCTTTTTTAAGACATAAAACGTGGAAGGTACAGTTGAACCCTTTTCTCTTTTGCCCCTGCCAATTCTATTCTGTTCTTATATCAGCTATTTCTGAGTAACAAACTATTCTAAAACAGTGGCTGAAAGAGTAAGAATTTATCTTTCTTCAGTGACTCTATGGGTCACCTCAGCAGTGCTTCTAGTCATACCTGGACTCATTTGTGAGTCTTCAGAACGACTTCGGTAGGTCAAGTAGGCAGCTCTGATAATCTTGGTTAGTCTTTCTCACGTGGTTGGAGGTTAGCTGGCTATAGCCTGGAATAGGATGACCTCAGCTGGAACACCTGGACTTTCCTTCAGTGGGTCTCATCCTCCAGGAAGCTAGCCAGGACTTGTTCATATGGCAGCAGCAGAGCTGTAAAGATAGTGGAATCATGCAATAACTCTTGATCTAACACTCTTATCAGTTCCACCACATTCTACTGGTTAAAGCAAGTCACAAAGCCATCCCAGAAGTACTACAAAAGTTACAATGCAAAAAAAATGGACACAGCATAAGGAAAAATATTGGGAATATTTTTGTGATCATTGTATCATAATCTATCCCCTCAGCAGTAACCACTACCTTAATTTTGTTGTTCATCATTCTCATGGATTTATTTATAGTTTCAATGCATATCTATATAGTATACTAGAGGCCCGGTGCACAAAATTTGTGCACTGGGGATGGGTGGGGGGTCCCATAGCCCAGCCTGTGCCCTCTCACAGTCCGGGACCCCTCCCTCCTTACTGCCCACCTGCTTGCTGCTTCCTACTGCTTGGCTTGCTGCTCCTTAGTGCTGCCGCGAAGGCTCCCGCCACCGCCACTGCACTCGCCAGCTGTGAGCCCCGCTTCTAGCTGAGTGGCACTCCCCCTGTGGAAACACACTGACCACCAGGGGGCAGCTCCTGCATTGAGCGTCTACCCCTTGGTGGCCAGTTCATAGCCACCAGTCATTCCACCATTCGGTCAATTTGCATATGAGGGTTTTATTATATAGGATAGGATAGTGAATGTGAACTGTAAATGAAAAATAAAATTTAAAAAAGAACCAAATAAAATTTTAGACCTGAAATTTTTTATATATATATATATTTAATTCTCACCTGAGGATGTTTTTAAAATTGATTTTAGAGAGAGAAACATCCATGTGACAGAGAAATACCAGTAGGCTGCCTCTGCACCTGCTGACCCACCTGGATCTAACCTAAACCTAAGTATGTGCCCTAACCTAGGAAATCCTTTGGTGTACAGGTTGAGACTCTGACCAATTGAACCACCTGGCCAGGGCAGATCTGAAAAAATTTTTTTAAGTGTACCTCCAGGTCCTGGTAGGTGTGGATCAGTAGTTAGAGTGTCCTCCCATGCACCAACGGGTAATGGGTTCAAATCCAGGTGAGGGCACATACACAGGTTGTGGGTTCCATCCCTGTCAGAAAGCTTGGGGAACTTTCTCTCTCTCTAGAACCAATGAAAAAAACATATCCTTAGGGGAGGGCTTAAAAAAAAAAATGCTGATTTGGTTGAGTGGATAGTGCTTCTGCAGGCAGACTGAAGGGTACCGGGTTGGATTCCAATCAAGGGCGCGTACCTGGGTTGCAGGCTCAATCCAGGCCCTGGTCGAGGATTCAGCAAGAAGCAACCAATTGATGTCTCTCACATTAGTTTCCTTCTTTCTCCCTCCCTTCCACTCTCAAAAAAAAAAAAAAAAAAAATCAATGCAAAAATGTCCTCAGGTGAGGATTAACCAAAACAAACCAACAAACACCCATCCCCAGTGTGATTATTGAAGGAGCATATGAAGTATTTGTTGAATGAGCGGGAAGGGATGGGACTTCACTTTCTAACTTTTTTAGCAACTCTGCAAGCCAGAGGGTTTATTTTTTATTTTAATTTTTATTGATTGATTATTTTAGAGAGAGGAAGGGAGTGAGAGAAACACCAGTGTGTTGTTCCACTTATTATGCCCTCTTTGGTTGCTTCTTGTCTGTGCCCTGACCAGGATCCAACCCGCAACCTTGCTGTATCAGGAGGAGGTTCTAACCCACTGCGCTGCGTGCTGCCTGTCAGGGCCCCTCAACAAAACCCCTCTGGCTGCCCTGGCCCCTGCTGTGAGTCGGAGCTCCTCTGCCACAGCAAAGGTTTGAGTTCCATTCTGCCAGAGCACCTACTTAGGTTTCGGGTTTGATCCCCTGTCGGGGCTGACTGCTGCTCAGGAAGTGACTGAGGACTGTGTGCTCTAGTCATTCGGTGGGGAGCTGGGGTTCCATTGCCAACCTGGCCGACTCTGATCCCCCCGCTCCTACATCAAGGACGATTTCAACTATGGCAGCTGCGTGGCCTCCGCCAGTGTACACATCCGCATGGGTAGGTCACCCTCTCAGTGGCTCGCCAGGTGTGGCGGCTGCGCAGTCACCCCAGAGGCAGATTTCTGGGTTCTCAGGGAGAGCGCCCTCCGTGCTGGACTCCCAGTGAGAACGGGGTCGGAGGGAAAGCACTTTGCCTGGAGCGGAGCATCCGTCCTGTGCAGGGCTCGCAGGGTTTGTGTCTCCAATCCTGTCCTCAGCAGCCCCAGCACTGTGGTGGCGTGGCTTGGTGCTCCTGGGTTCAGGGCCCCCCTGCGGGTTTGTGTCTCTGACCCCCCCAGCAACCCCAGCACCATGATGGCGGGGCTTGGTTCTGCTGGGTGCAGTGCCCTCCTGTATGTTTGTGTCTCTCATCTGGCCTCCAGCAGCCCCAACCCTGTGGTGGCTGGCCTTGGGTCTGCTGGGTGCCGGGCCTTCGGGTTTGTGTCTCTGATACCCCCAGCAGCCCCAGCACCATGATGGTGGGGCTTGGGGTTGCTGGGTGCTGGGGCTGCAGATCTGTCTTCAATCAGGCCCCCAGCAGCCCCAGCACCAAGGTAGTGGGCCTTGGGGCTATTGGACACAGGGCCTCCCTGCATGTTTGTGTCTCTGATTCTGCCCCCAGCATCCCCAGCTCCGTGATGGCGGGGTTTGGGTCTGCTGAGTGCCGGGGCTGCTGGGTGCCAGGCCTGCGGGTTTGTGTCTCTGATCCCCCCAGCAGCCCTAGCACCAAGGTGGTGGGGCTTGGGGCTGCTGGGGCCTGACGGGAGACATAAACACACAGGGCTTCCGTCAGGCTTTGCTGCTCTGGCCCCAGAGCCGTCAGGCTTCACTGCTCTGGCCCCGGAGCCATTAGGCTTCACTGTTCCTGCCCGGGAGCCATCAGGCTTCACTCCGCAGCTTGGAGCCTACATATGCAAATTAACTGCCATCTTTGTTGGGTTAATTTGCATACTCTCCTGATTGGCTGGTTAACATAGTGAAGGTATGGTCAATTTACATGTTTGTCTATTATTAGGTAAGATATCCATATCTATATAGTATAACCATAAAATGTGTTATACTGAAATATGCCAAAAGTGTCATATTGAAAGCATTATTTTCTGCATGTCATTCAACAACTTGTTCTTTAAAAATTCCATATCATGCTTTTTAAGATTTAACCATATTGATATAGATAGAACTAGTTTAATAATTTTAACTTTTGTATATTATTTTTGGATACGCTGAATTATATGCTTATATCCCACTTTATTTATTCTAATAAACAATGAAGTTACTTTCTTTTTGTGCCATTTTATGCTGTGCTGCAACAATATACTATGTATATGTGTTAGAGTTTCTCTAGGGTATATACCTATGAGTGGAATTTGACAATTCCAAACTTAACTGCAAAGTAGTTGTATCAAATTCCCCTTCTATTGGCAGCATGTGAAGAGCTTTTTCTCTATAACCTCATATAAACTAGGCAAGAACTTTCAGAAATTTTAATTGTTGCCATTCTGATAAGTATGAAATAGTATCTCACTGCTGTTTTGTTTTGCATTTCTGTTGTTGCTGAAGATGTTGAGAAGCACAGAATATGTTTGTTGGCCATTTTGATTGCCCTTTTCATGAATTGTCTGAATCCTTTGTCCATGTTTATGGTTGGGTCATTTGTCTTTTTATATCGATTTGTAGACATCCTTTATATAATCTGAACATTAGACCTTTATAAGTTATTCTTGCACATCTCTTTTCCAAATTTATTTTTTTCACTTTTTAGTGTTTTGTTTTTCTCAAAGAGGTGTTGAATTTTAATACACTGATATCTGAGAAGAAAAGCAAAAATAAATCTGCATTAAGACCCTTTATGGTAAAACTGCAGGACACCCCAAACAAAATAAAAATCATAAGTCTTTAAAAAGTTTTTAGTCCAGAAAAGAGATTTGAATGACAGTTTCAAAGGCAGCAGAATTATCAACAGAAACAACATATGCCAAAAAATTATCAAAGTGCTAAGAGAAAATAACTGCCAACTTAAATTTATACCCAACTAAAATATCATTCAAGTCATCCATACTTAAGTTAAGGGAGGAGCTTTCTTTTCCTTTTTTTTCTGTTTTAATCCTCATCTGAGGATATTTTTTTCATTGATTCTTAGAAAGAATGGAAGGAAGAAGAAGAGACAGAGAAACATTGAGGTACATGCCTTTGAGTGGAATCAAACCTGGGACCCTTCAGTCCACGGGCTGATGCTCTATCCATTGAACCAAACTGGCTAGAGGAAAGAAGGAGTTTTCAACTAAGGAGTTCACTGAAAAATCTGCCCAAAGATTTACTTTACTTTACTTCAGGAAGAAGGACACCTAACCTCAAAGGAAGAGAGAATCTTATGCAAGGGAATATGTGGTTTATTCATGTAAAACAGCAGAAGGCCAAAAGAAAGTTGATGAGGACACCAACAAAAATACTAGTTGTCTATGGATTTCCTGAATAACTGAAGAATTTAGCCATAGAGCACACATGGCAGGCTGTCTCCATGTAATATCTGCTAGTGTCCTTCTGTTGGCACATCCATGTTAGTTAAATCACGATTGTATCATTTCTCTCATCAGAATTCCTGTCTGTAAACCTTTATTTCATACTAGAGGCCCGGTGCACGAATTCGTGCACCAGTGGGGGGTTCCTTGGCCTGGCCTGCAGGATCAGGCTGAAACCAGCTCTCCAATATCCCCCAAGGGGTCCCGGATTGTGAGAGGGTGCAAGCCAGCCCAAAGGACTCCACCAGTGTATCATTTGGGGCCGGGGAGGGATGCAGGAGGCTAGCCAGCCAAAGAGGGACCACAGGAGGGCTCCAGGGCATGTCAAGCCCATCTTGCTCAGTCCTGATTGGCCGGACCCTAGCAGCAAGCTAACCTACTGTTTGGAGCATCTGCCCCCTGGTGGTCAGTGCACATAATAGTGAGCAGTTGAGTGGCCTTAGCATATCATTAGCATATTACACTTTGATTGGTTGAACGGCTGACCAGACACTTAGCATATTAGGCTTTTATTAAATAGGACTAGAGGCCCAGTGCACAAAAATTTGTGCACTGGGGCGGGGGGGGGGGGGGGTGAGGTCCCTCAGCCCAGCCTGTGCCCTCTTGCAGTCTGGGAGCCCTCGGGGGATGACCACCTGCTGGCTTAGGCCTGCTCCCCAGGGCATTGGGCCTAAGCTGACAATCAGAAATCCCTCTGGCAGCCCGGCAGCCCTCGGGGGATGTCCACTTGCCAGCGAGGAGCAGACCTAAGCTGCAGTCAGACATCCTTAGCGCTGCTGAGGAGTCAGGAGAGGCTCCCACCACCACCGCTGTACTGGCAGCCATCAGCCTGGCTTGTGGCTGAGCAGAGCTCCTCCATGTGGGAGCTCACTGACCACCAGAGGGCAGCTCCTTCATTGAACGTCTGCCCCCTGGTGGTCAGTGTGTGTAATAGTGACCAGTCATTCCCAGTCTTTCTGCTGTTAGGGTCAGTTTGCATATCACCCTTTTACTATATAGGATAGAGGCCTGGTGCACAGGTGGGGGCTGGCTGGTTTGCCCTGAAGGGTGTCCCGGATCAGGGTGGGGGTCCTGCTTGGTTGCCTGGCCAGCCTGGGTGAGAGCTGATGGCTGTTTTCAGGCTGCCTGCACCCCCTTCAGGGTGGGGGTCCCCACTGGGGTGCCTGGCCAGCCTGGATGAGGGGCTGGTGGCTGTTTTCAGGCTGCCTGCACCCCCTTCAGGGTGGGGGTCCCCACTGGGGTGCTGGGCCAGCCTGGATGAGGGTCTGAGGGCCATTTTCAGGAGGGCCAAGCCTGCAACTGAAGCTCCCAGTCTCTCCTTTTTTTCTTTTTTTTTTTTTATTCTGGGATTTATTTACCTTCTGTAATCGAAACTTTGTTGTGGCTCCAGCTCCAAGGCCGGCTGGCTGAAAGCAGGTATCTGGGTTTGTTTAGCTTCTATAATTGCAACATTGTTGCTTAGAGTGCAGCTCAGAGCTGGGCTGGGGCAGGTGGGGAACCTTGGCTTCCTCCATCTCTGGAGCAAGCAAGCCTCATGTTCGCTTCAGCTGCCTGGCTGCTGGCTGCCATCTTGGTTGGCAGTTAATTTGCATATCGCCCTGATTAGCCAATGGGAAGCATAGCAGAGGTATGGTTAATTACCATGTTTGTCTATTATTAGATAGGCTATTCCTCTGCTGCATTTTAAGTCAATGTCTTTTATCTATCTTCACTGTTTCTCTTAACTTGTGTTTAATTTACTATTTAATTATGCCAATTCCATTTAACTTCAATGTCAATGATGATAATATTTTTTCTCTAGAAATTTTGTTACAGAAATTCTATGTTATTTTTACTTTATCTTTTTTATTTTTTGATGATAACATTTAAGTTCTACTCTCTCAGCAAATTTCAATTACATAGTACAGTGTTATAAACTATAGTCACCATGTTTTACATTATATCTTCAGTCCTTATTCATTTTATAGCTGAAAGTTTGTACCCCTTTACCAACTTTTCCCTGTGTACCCTGACCCCCAACCCTTGGCAACCACTTTTCTACTTTCTGTTTCTGTGAGTTTTACTTTTTTTAAGATTCCATATGTAAGTGATATTATGCAGTATTTGTGTTTTTCTATTTTATTTAGCATAATACCTTCAAGATTGATCCATGTTGTCACAAATAACAGGATTTCCTTCTTTCTCATAGCTGAAATATATGTCATTGTGTATATGTATATTATATATGTGTACATATTATATATGTATATATTGAATATACATGCACCATAAACACATATTGAAAGAGAGAGAGAGAGACAGAGAGAGAGAGAGAGACCTCACATTTTATATATTCACTTATCCATTGATGGACACTTAGCCTTCCATACCTTGGCTATTGTGAATAATACAGCAATTGGCATGGGAGTGCAGATGTCTCTTCAATATTCTGTTTTCATTTCCTTTGGATATATACCCAAAAGTAGGATTTCTGAATTATATGGTAGTTCTATTTTTTATTTTTTGAGGAGCATCCATGCTGTTTTCTATAGTGGCTGCACTAATTTACATTCCCACTAATAGTGCACAGGCTTTCCTTTTTTCACATTCTCGCCAACACTTAATATCTCTTGTGGGTTTTTTTTATGACAGTCATTCTAAAGGTATAAGATGTATCTCATTGTGGTTTTGATTTGCATTTTCCTAGTGATTAATGATGTTGAGAACCTTTTAATGTACCTGTTGGCCACCTGTATGTCTTCTTTGGAAAAATGTCTGTTCAGGTCCTCTACTCATTTTTTAAATCAAATTGTTTTGTTGTTGTCATTGTTAATGAGTTGTATGAGTTCTTTAGATAGTTTGGATATTAACCCCTTGTGAGATATATGATTTACAAATATTTTCTCCCACTTAGTAGGTAGCCTTTTCATTTTGTTGATAGCTTCCTTTACTCTGAAGAAGCTTATTGTTTGATTTAGTCTCACATATTGATTTTTGTTTTTGTTAACTTTGCATCTGGTGTCAAAACCAGAAACTCATTGCCAAGACCAATGTCAAGGAGCTTATACCCTATGTTTTCTTCTAGGAGAGTTACATTCAAGTCTTTAATTTATTTTGGGGTTTATTTTTCTGATTGTTGTAAGACAAGAGTCCAGTTTCATTCTTTTGCATGTGGCTGTTCAGTTTTCCCAACACTATTTATTGAAGAGACTATGTTTTCTTCATTGTATATTCTTGGTACCATGGTCATAAATTAATTAACCATTTATGCATGGATCTATTCTGGGTTCTCTATTTTGTTCCATTGGTTTATGTGTCTGTTCTTATGCCAATGCCATAGTGTTCTGATTACTATTACTTTGTAATGTACTAGTAGTTTGAAATTAGGACGTGTGATGCCCCAGCTTTGTTCTTCTTTCTCAAGATTGCTTTTGCTATTTGGAGACATTTGTAGCTTCACACAAGTTTTAGATTATTTTTTCTATTTCTGTGAAAAATGCTATTGGAATTTTTTTATTGTGATGAAAAACATATAACATACAATTTTCCATCTTTTTTCAATTAGAGTTCACATTCAATATTATTCTGTATTAGTTTCAGGTGTACAACATAGTGGTTAGACAATCATATACTTTACAGAGTGGTCCCCCTGGTATTTCAAGTACCCTCCCCCTTGGCCTGTATATAGCTATTACAATATTTTCCCCACCCCCTAGTGTCTGTGTCCATTGGTAATGTTTATATGCATGCATACAAGTCCTTTGGTTGATCTCTTACCCCTCACCCCCGCCCCGCCTTCCCTCTTAGGTTTGACAGTCAGTTCGATGCTTCTCTGTCTCTGGATCTATTTTTGTTCATCAGTTTATGTTGTTCATTATATTCTGCAAATGAGTGAGATCATGTGATATTTATATTTCTCCAACTGGCTTACTTCGCTTAGCATAATGCTCTCCAGGTCCGTCCATGCTGTTGCAAATGGTAAGAGTTCCTTTTTTTTTTTTTTTTCTAACAGCAGTGTAATAATACATTGTGTAGATATACCACCGTTTTCTAATCCATTCATCTGCTGATGGGCACTTAGGCTGTTTCCAGATCTTAGTTATTGTAAATTGTGCTGCTATGAACATAGGGGTGCATATATCCTTCCTGATTGGTGTTTCTGATTTCTTGGGATATATTCCTAGAAGTGGGATCACTGGGTCAAATGGGAGTTCCATTTTAAATTTTTTGAGGAAACTCCATACTGTTCTCCACAGCGGCTGCATCAGTCTGCATTCCCATCAGCAGCGCAGGAGGGTTCCTTTTTCTCTGCATCCTCTCCAGCACTTGTCATTTGTTGATTTGTTGATGATAGCCATTCTGACAGGTGTGAGATGGTACCTCATTGTTGTTTTGATTTGCATCTCTCAGATGATTAGTGACTTTGAGCATGCTTTCATATGTCTCTTGGCCTTCTGTATGTCTTCTTTGGAAAAGTGTCTATTTAGGTCCTTTGCCCATTTTTTTATTGGATTGTTTATCTTTTTTTATTAAGTTGTATGAGTTCCCTGTAAATTTTGGAGATTAAACCCTTATCGGAGATAACATTGGCATATATGTTCTCCCATGTAGTGGGTTTTCTTGTTGTTTTGTTGATGGTTTCTTTTGCTGAAGCTTTTTATTTTGAGATAGTCCCATTTGTTTATTTTCTCCTTAATTTCCATTGCCCTAGGAGCTGTATCAGTAAAGATATTGCTAAAACATATATCTGATATTTTTCTGCCTGTGGTTTCCTTTAAGATTTTTATGATTTCCCATCTTACATTTAAGTCCTTTATCCATTTTGCGTTTATTTTTGTGTATGGTGTAAGTTGGTGGTCAAGTTTCATTTCTTTGCATGTATCTGTCCAATTTTTCCAACATCATTTATTGAAGAGACTGTCTTGACTCCATTGTATACTCTTGCCTCCTTTGTCAAATATTAATTGAGCATGATAGCTTGGGTCAATTTCTGGATTCTCTGTTCTATTCCATTGGTCTATATGTCTGTTCTTGTGCCAGTACCAGGCAGTTTTGAGGACAGTGGCTTTGTAATACAGCTTGATATCTGGTATTGAGATCCTTCCTACTTTGTTCTTCTTTCTCAGGATTGCTGTGGCTATTCGGGGTCTTTTTTTATTCCATATGAATTTTTGGAGAGTTTGTTCTAGGTCTGTGAAATATACCATTGGTATTTTAATGGGGATTGCATTGAATCTATAGATTGCTTTTGGTGGTATGGACATGTTAATGATGTTGATTCTACCAATCCATGAACACGGTATATTCTTCCATTTGTTTATGTCTTCCTCTATCTTTTGTCAATGTCCTGTAGTCTTCCAAATACAGGTCTTTTACCTCCTTAGTTAAGTTTATTCCTAGGTATCTTAATTGCTATTGGAATTTTGATAGGGGTTGCATTGAATGTGTAGATTGCTTTCAGGCCTGGCATGTGTGGATCAGTGGTTAAGCATCAACCTATGAACCAGGTGGTCATTGTTCGATTCCTGGTCAGGGCACATGCCTGGGTTGTGGGCGCAAACCCCAGTAGGGAGCATGCAGAAGGCAGCCAATCAATGATTCTCTCTCATCATTGATGTTTCTCTCTCTCTCTCTCTCTCTCTCTCTCTCTCTCTCTCCTTTCCTCTTCTGAAATCAGTAAAAAATATATTTTAAAAAATAGATTGCTTTCAGTATTAAGGACATTTCAACAACAATCCTTCCACTCCATGAGCATGGAATATCTTCTCATTTATTTGTTTCTTCTTCAACTTCTTTTATCCATGTCTTATTGTTTTCAGTGTAGAAATCTTTCACCTCCTTAGGTTAAATTTATTCTTAGGTATTTTATTCTTTTTGATAGAATTGTAAATGGTTTGCTTTCTTAATTTCTCATTCTGATAGTTTGTTGTATAGAGATGGAACTGATTTTTATATATTGATTTTGTATCCTGCAACGATACCGAGTTAGTTATTCTAATAGTATTTTTTATGGAATCTTTATGGTTTCTATGCATAATATCATGTCATTTGGAAATAAAGACAATTTTGATTCTTCCTTTCTGATTTAGATACCTTTTATTTCTTTTTCTTGCCTAATTGTTCTGACTAGGATTTCCAGAACTGTTTTAAATAAAAGTGGCAAAAGTGGACATCTCGGTCTTACTCTGATCTTAGAGGAAAAACTTTCAGCCTTTCACCATTGAGTATAATGTTAGTTGTGCACATCTCATGTATGGCCTTTATTATGTTGAGGGATATTATTTCTCTACCCAAAAGTGCTCTGTTGTATTTTTAGTCTCTATTTCATTTATATTCACTCTGATATTCATTTCCTT
Organism: Myotis yumanensis; assembly: GCF_028538775.1. Lineage (NCBI taxonomy): Eukaryota > Metazoa > Chordata > Mammalia > Chiroptera > Vespertilionidae > Myotis > Myotis yumanensis. The sequence continues at coordinate 123,628,212 of NW_027223754.1, read as the reverse complement.
CTTTCTACTAACTTTGGGCTCAGTTTGTTCTTCTTTTCCTTGTTTCTTAAGGAGTAAAGTTATATGAGATCTTTCCTTTTTCTTAATGTAGTCATTTAAGACCAATCAATTATCATAAGTTCCTGGGAATCTCTTTTGTTTCTGGAGTCTGCACCTTCTCATACACAGTGTATTGTGTTCTTCTTTTCCATGTAATATTTATTATGAGATTGCCTTCATTGAATCTTTGCAGTAAGTTTATATAACCTGAGCTGAATGTATATTCCTCCAGAAAGGTTTAACATGTTTCTTTTAGGCTACCCAAGGGAATTCTTGGCTTAAACCCAATTTTTATGTTAATTTATTGAAATTATTCATTCCAAAAACACATTTATAGTATAAATTTGAACTCTAAATTTATTTACAGCATGGACTCCCTCCCCCTCTCCCACATACACCCACATTGAACTCAAGCTACATATATATGTTAATAAATGAGGTTTTAACAGAAACATTCAGATGAATACTTACCAATATGTTACCAATTATTAAACACTTACTCTCTCCTAAGTCCTATGCTGCTTTACCTACTGCATAAATTTAGGATGTAAGTTCTACTTCTGTGACCAAGTCTCAAACTTGCATTGGTGAAGACAAGATAGAGTGTCGTCCCATGCACCAAGGGGTTGTGGGCTCGATCCCTGTCAGAGCCTATGTGGGAAGCAACCGATCAATGTTTCTCACATTGATCTTTCTCTCTCCCTTCCTCTCTCTCTAGAATCAATAAAAACATGTCCTCCAGTGAGGATTAAAGGAAAAGGGAGAAAATTTTTCTTTTAATTCAACTCCAAACTAATATGTCAGCTCTGCTCTTGGATCAGTCATGATCCAAGATGTCCTGCCACTATGTCTGCATTCCAGTCAACAAGAAGGGGTAAGTGAGAATAAGGCACAATCCAAAATTTGTACACATCAGTATCGCTCACACTCCATTGATTAGAACATAGTTATATGCTCATACCTAGCTGCAAAAGAAGTTGAGAAATGGAGTCCCTTTTTGGGGGGGCTTTGTCCCAGCTAAGAACTGCTGTTTCTATGTCTGTAGAATAAGACAGGAACAGATATTAAGGTTAACTATCAGGTTGCCTTGCCCACATTATATCATTTTAATCTTTACAGTAAATTTATGAAATACACATTGTATCCATTTTGTACCTAAAGGAAAGTAATTTGCCCAAGACAATACAGTTAGTAGAGAGGAGCTGTAACTCAAAGCCAGATATCTGTGACTCCAAAATTTATTATAACACTGTTGAAGGTGAGATCTAACTGCATAGGTGGTGACATTTGTTTAGAGCTCTCTGTCAGAATATCAAAAGAGACTTTGGAGCCAGATCTTAATTGACTCACCAGCAAGGCCAAGCCTAAGATGAGGCAAATGAGATGTTGAGACTATAACATTTAAAAATGCACCCACTCTCGGGGTTGTGCAAACATTCACAGCCCTGACAGTAAGTACCTCCTTAAATTTTTCTCCCTAGGAAATTCACTTGCTTCACCCTACTATCAGCCCTACCCCTCACTTCCATTACTAACTAGCTTTGACCTCGAACAAAATATTATATTTCCTTGACTCTCAGTCTATATAGTATGACTAGTACCATTTTCCTCTTAACTTCATAGAATCAGGCAAGATAAAAATGAGATGTGAGAATGATTTACAAATTGTAAAGTTATAAAAAGATATGATTTAATTTGATTCTTTTTTAAAAATATATATTTTATTGATTTTTTACAGAGAGGAAGGGAGGGGGATAGAGAGTCAGAAACATCGATGAGAGAGAAACATTGATCAGCCACCTCCCGCACACCCCCCACTGGGGATGTGCCCACAACCAAGGCACATGCCCTTGACTGGAATCAAACCTGGGACCCTTGAGTCTGCATGCTGATGCTCTATCCACTGAGCCAAACCGGTCAGGGCATATTTGACAGTCTGGCCATATTTGGATATAAGGATGTTCATATCTTTTGGGGAATGGAGCAGGACATGGATGGGTGGGTGGATAGATGGAAGGTAAAATTATTCATTAAATAAATATTATTGAGTATCTGTTGTACATCATACACAATTTTAGATACTAGAAATTTGCATAATGCTGAAGAAGACATATAATCCCATCTTCCACTTAGTAGAAGAGATATATTAAATTAATAAATAAATGCATATGTAATTATAAACTATGGTAGCTTTATGGGGAAATAACACGGGGAATATAATTGATATGAACATAAGGGAAGGCTTTTAGAAGTAAATGACATCTGAGGTAAGACATGAAAAATTAATTTTAATTAACTTGACAAAGAGTTGAGGAAGATGTTCTTTCAGGCTGAGGAAATAAAACAAATCAAATAAACAAAATGTTTAAAAATCAGGAAGTATACAACCCAGTAGAAAAACTAAAGCCCTAGATTTCTGCCTAGACCAAAAATTTATTAAAATGAATAAGAATAATTCTTAACAAAGGACTATATGTAAAGAAGAACCACATGGAAATTTTACAGGTAAAAAATACAATCATCAAATTTTTTTAAAATCCCTAGTCAGGATTAGAAACAGAATGGAAATGACAAAGAGAAGAATCAGTGAATGTAGATACATCAATAGAAATTCTCCATGCTAAACAACAGAGAAAAAAAGATTGAAAAAATGTTTAACTGAGCCTCAGGGGCCTGTAGGAAAATACCAAGAGATCTGACATTCATGTCATTGGAGTCCCAACAGGAGAAAGAATGTGGTGCAAAACAAATCTAAAAGAATGTGGTGCAAAGCAAATCTATCTATATAAAACCCTAATATGCAAATCGTCTGAATGGCAGAAGGACCGGCAGAATGACTGGTCACTATGATGCGCACTGACCACCAAGGGGCAGATGCTCAATGCAGGAGCTGTCCCCAGCCCGCAGGCCCTAACCAGCGGTGGCGGGTGGTGCCAGGCCAAGGCAGGTGTGAGCAGGGGCCCCGATCACCCCGCTGGTTGCCCCACGGATCGGCCCTGATCACTGGCCAGGCCTAGGGACCCTACTCATGCATGAATTTCATGCACCAGGCCTCTAGTATAGTCAGTAATATAAAATAATAAATTCAAAAAATCCCAAAAAGGATAAATTCAATGAAACCTACATCCAGACACATATTATAATCAAATTGCTGAAAACTAAAGACAAAGAAAAAAATTCTTGAAAGCAGCTAGAGAAAACCAATGCATTACCTATAGGAGAATACCAATTTGAATGACAGCAAATTTCTCATCAGAAAGCATGAAAGTCCAAAGAAAGTGGAACAACTTGTTTTAAGTGGTAAAAGACTATCAATCCAGAATTCTATATTGAATATAATGAAAAGATATTCAGGAATGAAGATGAAATAAAGACACTCTCTGATTAAGGAAGACTAAGAGAATTCATTACCAGCAGCCATCCTTTAAAATTATTGCTAAAGGAAATTATTCAGACATTAGGAAATTGTCTTTCAGGAGAAAACTTAGAATATCAGAAATGAAGAAAGAGCAACACAAATGGTAAATATCTGAATAAATATAATAGACTATTTTCCTCTTTAGTTCTTTAAAGCATATTTGACAGTTGAAAGCAAAAATTGTAACATAGTTTAATGAGGTTTTCAATGTATGTAGATGGAATGCACAAAACAACTACAACATAAAGGAAGGAGGGGAAAGGGATTTGTATGGTGATAGGTTTCTACATTCCACTGAAGTGGTAATACTGAGTCTGTGATACTGTGCAAACAAGCCAACAAACAAAAATACTGAGACAAGAAATTTGTCTTATGCATTCAACTAAATAAGAAGTCAAATTGTACCACAGGACTATCAGATCATGACTGCTTCTTCCCTTAGAAAAATTCCAAATGGAAACTGCCTCATGGCCTATCCCTCTCACACACTTTTATATCTAAAAAATTACCAAATCCTCTCAGTTGATTTCAAATCTGTTCATTTCTCCATCCCACTGGTGCCTTCATAGAACAGGGCATCATTTTTTATCTACATACTATCCCCCCAAATTGTCTCCCTAACTCTAGTTTTGCCTCTTCTACTTTCTTCATCCCACTCCAATTATCTAAAATTCAAATATCATCATGTTGTGTTCCTGCTTAAAACATCAGTTGTTCCCTATTGCTTTTAAAATAGTGGACTTTTTTTAGCCTGGTTACAAGAGCTTTCATAGTCTGCCTCCTGACCACCTCTCTAGCCTCATTTGCTGCCACTCTTCAATCCCTCCCACCGAATTATATTCTTTATATCAGCATAATAAATATTTTAGGCTTTGAGGACTATATGTCCTCTGTTGCAACTACTCAACACTGTAGTTGTAGCACAAAGCAACCATAGATGATATGTAAGTAAATGGTTGGGACTATTTGCAAATAAAATTTTAATTACAAAAGTAAGTGGCTGGCTGGATATGGCCCAGGGACCATTATGTGGTGACCCCTTTAGACAAGTATACTACCTACAAATCTGTGGACATGGCATTTTCTCACATCTCTTGAGCATTGCACAATCTATGGTCTGTTTGGAATGTGTCTCTCCTTTGTGGCTGCCTCCAGTTCAGCACCGGATTGCTCTCAATCTGGATGCAGCTACTTCTGAAACTCTTTTTCTGGACTCCCTATTCCTACCTCTATTGTTGCACTTCTCACACTAATGTATTTACCTACTAATGTATTTACCTGCTTACTCCTCTGTTTTCTCCCACTTGTCTATAAGCTTCTGGAAAGCAGAAACTATTTCATGCCCACTCCCTAGTGCCTAGCAGAGTGCTTGACACATATTAGCACTCAATAAAACTTTTATTGTTTCCATTGAGTGAATGGAAGGCCCAATCCTAGTCTGGAAGCTTTAGGACTGGGAAAAGGCTGCCTGACTAGGAGTTTGAATCTCCATGGAAGCTGTATCTCCATGGAAGCTGTGACTTGTTTTGGGTGAGCCATCTCTTTCCTTTGGCCTGGCTTCTTCTTCCAGGGAAGTAGAGGTCCAAAATTAAGGACCAACTACTGTATCTTCTCCCCGGCAGCTCAGAGCTGCCTGACCCCACTTCCGACAAGCATCCTGAGTTGCTGATTTTAAAAATAAGCCCTGAGGGGTAAATTGCTACATCTCTTTCCAAAGGCTGTTGTAGATGCCAAAGGCGGTGGACAATGAACAATTTGTGGTTAAGGGCAGAGCAACCACCATTCAACCAGGCATCCTGGGGACTCTCCTTTTCTATTCAGTGTCCTCCCTTTCCAGCCCATCACCAATAAAGTGGGAAAGGGGCAACTTTCTCTGACAAGCCATTCAATAATTAAGTAGCTGAAGGGTCAACCATGTGGACCTGTTCTGAACTAGTGCTAAGTCTCAGGTAAAGACGTTGTCCCTTTCTGCAAGACCTTGTGATCTAGTTGAAAATACGCACACGTATGAACCATTTAGAGATTAGCAACATGCATTTATTTATTCACTCATTCACTTTTTAAAGTGCCTACTCAATGCCAGACACAGTACGGGATGTTGAGCCAAACTTCACTCAAGGAGCTGTCAGCCTCCTAAAATTTACATCAAAGTAAGAATTATAATACAAAGGGGACTTAGAGTTGAAGATATCAATTAAAAGCTAAAGTTGTCAGAGAAAGTTACACCAAGAAAGCAAAATCTGAACTGGTCTTGAGATAAGTATGGGATAGAGATTAATGAATGGAAAGAGAAAAGGATTTCAGTTAGAGAAAGTGGCATGACCAGAGGTGTGGAGAACTGAGTTTGGAGAGTGGAGAAGAAAAGTGAGTAGTAGGAAATAAGGCTGAAGAGAAAGTGGAAGATCATACTATGGAAGGCCTTGAAGATCAAGCATTTAATTGCAAGAGGAGATGAAAATAACCCTTTTCTTTATTTAACTGAACTGTATAATTCACATGCCATAAAACCCACCATTTTAGAAATCAAAATTTAATGGGTTGTTTTTTTTAAAGATTTTTTTAAATTAAATCTTTATTGTTCAGATTATTACAGTTGTTCCTCTTTTTTCTCCCCATAGCTCCCCTCCACCCAGTTCCCACCCCACCCTCTGCCCTTACCCACCCACACTGTCCTCATCCATAGGTGTAAGATTTTTGTCCAGTCTCTTCCCGTACCCCCCACACTTCTCTCCCCCACCCCCCCGAGAATAGTTAGTCCACTCCCTTTCTATGCCCCTGATTCTATTATATTCACCAGTTTATTCTGTTCATCAGATTATTTATTCACTTGATTTTTAGATTCACTTGTTGATAGATGTATATTTGTTGTCCATAATTTATATCTTTACCTTTTTCTTCTTCTTCCTCTTCTTAAAGGATACCTTTCAGCATTTCATATAATACTGGTTTGGTGGTGATGAACTCCTTTAGCTTTTTCTTATCTGTGAAGCTCTTTATCTGACCTTCACTTCTGAATGATAGCTTTGCTGGATAAAGTAATCTTGGTTATAGGTTCTTGGCATTCATCACTTTGAATATTTCTTGCCACTCCCTTCTGGCCTGCATAGTTTCTGTTGAGAAATCAGCTGACAGTCGTATGGGTACTCCCTTGTAGGTAACTGACTGTTTTTCTCTTGCTGCTTTTAAGATTCTCTCTTTGTCTTTTGGTCTTGGCATTTTAATTATGATGTGTCTTGGTGTGGTCCTCTTTGGATTCCTTTTGTTTGGGGTTCTCTGTGCTTCCTGGACTTGGAAGTCTATTTCTTTCACGAGGTAGGGGAAGTTTTCTGTCATTATTTCTTCAAATAGGTTTTCAATATCTTGTTCTCTCTCTTCTTCTGGCACCCCTATAATTTGGATGTTGGTATGCTTGAAGTTGTCCCAGAGGCTCCTTACACTATCTTCATATTTTTGGATTCTTTTTTCTTTTTGCTTTTCCAGTTGGGTGTTTTTTGCTTCTTCGTATTTCAAATCTTTGACTTGATTCTTGCGATCCTCTAGTCCAGTGATGGCGAACCTATGACATGCGTGTCCGAGGTGACACACAAACTCATTTTTTTGGTTGATTTTTCTTTGTTAAATGGCATTTAAATATATAAAATAAATATCAAAAATATAAGTCTTTGTTTTACTATGGTTGCAAATATAAAAAAATTTCTATATGTGACACGGCACCAGAGTTAAGTTAGGGTTTTTCAAAATGCTGACACGCCGAGCTCAAAAGGTTCGCCATCACTGCTCTAGTCTGCTGTTGGAATTCTGTATAATATTCTTTATTTCAGTCAGTGTATGCTTAATTTCTAGTTGGTCCTTTTTCATATCCTCTAGGGTCTCACTAGATTTCTTGAGAGTTTCACTAAATTTATCAGCAGTCTCACTAGACTTCTTGAGGGTCTTACTAAATTTATCAGTGGTTTCTAGAAAATTCTTGAAAAACCTTAAAAGTATGGTTTTGAACTCTATATCCAGTAGTTTGCTTTCCTCCATTTCTGTCATTTGTGACCTGTTTCTTTGCCTCCGCATTTTTTATGCTTCCCTGTGCTGATAGAGTGGCTTTGTGTGCTAGATGTCCTATAGGTCCCAGTGGTTCAGCCTCCCCAATTACCGGAGGTGGACACTCTTGGTGCACCCCTTTGTGGGCTGTGTGCACAGTCTTGTTGTAGTTAAGCCTTGATTGTTGTAGGTATCACTGGGAGGAATTGACCTCCAGGCCAATTGGTTGTGAGAATCAGCTGTGTCTGCAGTGGGAGAACTTCTGTGCTGGAGACACCTTTCTGGGGCAAGACTTGCTTCAGTGGGGCTTTGGTGCTCACTGAGTCTGCCCCCTGAGTGTGTCCCTTATGGATCTGAGGAGTTGTAATCTGGATGGTCCCACTCTGACCACTGGGTACACTGACTCTTGGATCTCTAAGGAGGTGCTAATTTAGCCTCTGCCTGAGGCTACCCAGCAGGAGCCCAGCTGTGAAGCAATGCAAGCTGCTGTGGGGCCTTGGGCCTTCTTTTGGAAGTTCTGGGTCTCTCTGACCCAGCTTCAGTTTGTCAGGTAATTTTCAGATTGCAAAGGGCCAGGCCTTTCATATGCAAAAGCCTCTGGTCACAGCTTGGGTGGGGCGGGGTTTCAGGGGATCAACAGGGCGGAGCAAACAGCTATGGCTGCTCCTCAGTCCTGCCCTAAGAGGCCCCACTTCTCAGTGTCCCGGTAATCGCTGCAAGCACCTCTGAGAGAAAGCCATCCTCAAGTTATGACCGATGCCAGACAGTCCAGTTTCTCCCTGTATGAGTCTGGGTCCCCAGAGACTCGCCCGGAACTGGAGTTCAGAGCAGTCGGGAGCTTGAGACTCCTTCCCAATTGAAAAAGACAACTGTGTCCTCAGCTGCCAGCCCTTTCCACGTGCGCCTCCGTACCTCTGCACTTTACTTCCGCACCTCCTCTGAGTCTCAGTGTGCTTTTCTCTTTCCTTCTAGTTGTAGAATTCCCACTCAGCCAGCCTTCCTGTGGTTCTGGATGATGTCCGTTTTGTCTTTTGTTGTATTTTTGAAGTGGTTGTGCAAGGCAGCAATTTCCAGTGTTTACCTATGCCGCCATCTCGGTTTCCCCAAAATTTAATGGGTTTTAGACTCTTCACAAAGTTCTCTCTTCACTGTGATCTAACTTCAAAACAGACAACATGGCTTTGACTATTTCTGAACAGAGCTTTCATGGGGAAAACTGGTATTTCAAGCAGATTATCCCTGCTACAAAAGCAGGAATGCTTGTGTGGGAAGAAACTGGACACAGAGGCAAGCTAAGAGGCTCACAGGCTTGGAGACCTGGACAGGAGTAAGGTATTGTGGAATCTCCAGTCTGTGCTCACCTCCCTTCATCCATGATTTGGGGCAAGATGTTTTGTTGAGATAATAATCTATATCTTTGTCTCCTTGTATTTTTCCCTCCCTCATTCCAAGAAGGTGGCAGACATTTGTGTTCCCTAGCATAAGCCGTTTAGGGAGCTATGCTAAAAGCAAGTTGCCTGTGGACAACCACCTTTCCTCACTTTTACTTTAGGAATTCTGAGCTCTATGTTGGATAATGTTGTGGGAGGAGAGAAAGGAGACTGTTTGAGGCCAGAGCTGAAGTTGAGAGAACAGAACAGGGGGAAGTTTCCCTAAAAGTTTGAAGAACCAGTAATTTCTGGTCCTAAGAGTAGTTGAGACCTGAAATGAGGTAGCAGCATTCTACCTGTTGGAAGCTTGACCCCAGGCCGCAGAGGGTCCCCAGCCCCCGAAGGACTCCTGCACCCAAGTGTGGCACAGTGAGCATATCAACTCTAAATGGATCATGGACCAGAAGAGCCTCTCACCTAAGCATTCTATTCTGCATAGTACTCCTGGGATCTGGCCCTGTCCTAGGGGCTGGGGGGCCTCAGTAATGATGGAGACCACATTAACCACCAGCTTGGCCACCTCAGAGTCACATTTAAATAAGCTGAAGTACTGTGGATCTTCTTGAGAGGTAGTATTACATAGTGGGTTAGAGCACAGATTCTAGAGATCAACTGTCTTGGATTGAGCCATGTCTCTGCTATTAGCTGTAGGACCCTGGGTCTGTTACTTCACTTCTTTGTACCTCGGTTTCCTTAAAATGGGGATAATAAGAATCAACTACCTCAATGTTGTTGGGAAGATTGAGTGATTGAACATCTATAAAACAGTTATATTAGTAACACTGTTTGGCACATAAGAGATGCTCACATAACTGTTTGCTTATTGTTAATTAATGAGAGGAAAACAAATATCTGGGGGAGGAAGGAGTGTTGCCCTAAAAAGGAAGACAGCTATTGGGTGGAAATCCGGGTGGGAAAAAGAGTAGAGGGTAATGAAGAAAAGGAATGAAAGATTTAAGGTAAATAACCATTTAAACATGAAAGAGAAAGGACAGTAAAATAAAAGCATATACATGAAGATAATAAGGACAAAAATAGATCATTTGATTGACAATAGATAGAAAGATAAAAAGAGATTGAGAAATAGATTACATAATGAAAACACCATAGAAGGAAAAAAATGATAGAAAAGAGTAACTGATAAAACTGATATGTGACCATGGGTTATGCATATATGCATGAGAGTTCTTTGGTTCATCTCTTTTCCCCCCACCCCCTTCCCTCTGAGGATCCTCAGTCTGCTGCATGCTTCCATGCCTCTAGATCCATTTTGTTTGTCCATTAGATTTTGTTCAATAGATTCCACATATAAGTGAGATCAAGGAGGTGGGGATCAATGGGGGAAAAGGGGGACATCTGTAATATTTTAAACAGTAAAGATAAATTTTAAAAAATGACATGTGAGAAAGATCACCTGATACAGATAGATAGAAAACTCAGAATGAAATATAGAAAATAGTGTCAAGTGCCAAATGGAAAGAAAGAAAAAAAGCACAAAGGGCCCAGCCAGCATGGCTCAGTGATTGAGTGTTGACCTCAATTCCCGACCAGAGCAAATGCCTGGGTTGCAGGCTCCATCCCCAGTATGGGGCGTGCAGGAGGCACCTATCAATGATTCTCTCTCATCATTGATGTTTCTATGTCTCTCTTCCTCTCCTTTCCTCTCTAAAAAAAATTTTAAAAAATATATATATCACAAAGGGAAGCTGAAAGGAAGATTGGTGGTGAGAACTAGGTCAGAATGGACTGAATGACTTCTAGTCTGTGGGATGGAGGACACGCTATCCACCTGCCCAGCCTGCCCCCTCTTTTCCGTTCACCCGACTCCTACACAACTTAGCTCCATCTTCCCTGACTTTCATACCATGTTTCTCCACTTGGGAACCCTCTGTTCTCTGTACAGTTCAGAAATGTATTTTCTTCTGCCTGGTTTTCTAATTGCTTTGTGTGTGCAATTCTTGTCTCCATTTTGGAAGACTGTCCCAAATGAGAGTGGTTCTACTACCCACTTCACTTTCTTGGTGTCCCACACAGTGTGTGGGGCTGAGAGAGAATGTGTTGAAGGACAGTCCTGATATATATGTGGGAATAGTTAAGGGAACTTTAACCTCCAATTACCACTCTCACCACCTGTGGTACATCACCAGTCACCCCTGGAAGGTTCATTTCTAAAAGCTTAACCTAGAAGGAATAGAAATGTATGTCATATCTGAAGAGTCCTCCCCCTTGTGCTTCTAAAGGGTCCAGACCTTTGTAACCCAGCATTTTCCTACAAAATTGTGATCTTCCAGAGGGCAGAGACTATGTGGATAAAGTTGCAAAAATGCCACAGGATGACCAAGAAATTTTCCAGGCATCTGAAAATCTCCACCCCCTTATAATGTGCTTGGTTCTAAGCACAGAAATTGTGTGGTAAGAAGGGAAATTTTGGTATAAGAAACGAGACATAAGAATCTCTGTTTACACAGGCCCTGAATATAGAACTGGGACCCTCCTAGGATCCAGGGAGAGTTCTGGTCATGTCCACCAAATGACACTCCCCCAGACTGATCTAAACCTGTTCCCTTCCTCCTAGACAAGAGGAAGGAAAAGTCCCATTCATAACCACGGAGAAATAGAAGTCTTCCTCACTGATTATATACAATTTACAGCAGTGTTTCATTTGGTGCCCAGGAGCCTGTAATAGCTGGAATTACCCTTGTTCCTCTTCCTCTGTGAAGGGCCAGAGCTGAGAAGTGCTCTGTGATTATGGGTCAGGGCATGACAACTCTATGCCAAACTTGTTGGCCTGGTTTGTGGTGTGTGTGTGTGTGTGTGTGTGTGTGTGTGTGTGTGCGCGCGCGCGCGCTTCTGCTTCCAGGACAAAAATGTCCCCTCTCTTTGGGTGTTTTTTTAATGAATTGAAATGTTTGTGCTATTTTACACATTCTTACCACAGAGAAAGAAAAGGAAGGGAAGGGAAGGAAAAAATAGGGAGAACCATTCCCCCACCCCACAACTTCACATATGGGTTGTACTGATATTTACAGTACAGGATATGAGAACCTGATAGTAACAGACTCCCTATCAGTGGTTCTCAACCTTCTGGTCCTTTAAATACAGTTCCTCATGTTGTGACCCAACCATAAAATTATTTTCGTTGCTACTTCATAACTGTAATATTGCTACTGTTATGTATCATAATGTAAATATCTGATATGCAGGATGGTCTTAGGCGACCCCTATGAAAGGGTCGTTCGACTGCTAAAGGGGTCACGACCCACAGGTTGAGAACCGCTGCCTAGATCAAGCATGTCAAATTCATGGCCTGCGGGCCACACGGCTCATTTATTTGGCCAGTGTTAGCCTTTGAGTTTACATGCTTGCCCTAGATCAGTGGTTCTCAACCTTCCTAATGCCGCGACCCTTTAATACAGTTCCTCATGTTGTGGTAACCCCCAACCATAAAATTATTTTCGTTGCTACTTCATAACTGTAATTTTGCTACTGTTATGAATCGTAATGTAAATATCTGATATGCAGGGATGTATTTTCATTGTTACAAATTGAACATAATTAAAGCATAGTGATTAATCACAAAAACAATATGTAATTATATATGAGTTTTCCAATGGTCTTAGGCGACCCCTGTGAGAGGGTCGTTCGACCCCCAAAAGGGTCTCGACCCACAGGTTGAGAACCGTTGCCCTAGATCATTAACGTGAACTCTGCCTCCTGAAGATGTACTGTGACTGCTTCTTTCCTGGAGTTTTGCAATGCAGAAGCCCTGGAAAGAGTGGCACACAATATAAAATATTAGAAATCCTAAGTATGGGGTTGCAAACTTTTTCTGTAAAGGGCCAAATAGTAAATATTTTAGGCTTTGCGGCCATATGGTTTCTGTTACAACTACGTGGGGCCTTGACTTACGAGTGTCCCGACTAACGAGTTTTTTGAGATACCAGCTGTCTCTCGGCCGATTTTTTTTGCTTGAGTTGATAGAGTAATTTGAGTTAATGAGCTCCTTAACGAGCTCCTTAACGAGCTCGGTCTTGGAACGAATTAAACTCATAAGTCAAGGCCCCACTGTACTCAACTCCGTAGTGCAAAAGTAGACATAGACTATATGTAAACAAATGAGCAAGGCTGTGTTTCAATAGAACTTTATGTATATAAACAGGCAGAAGGTCAGATTCAGCCAGTAGGATATAGTTTGCTGACTCCTAAGAATTTAATACTATGAGGAACTGGTTTTGAAAATCTCAATGCTTTTAGAGTAAAAACTAAAAGACAGACTTAGAAAGAATGGAGAAGGAAAGGAAGGGGTGAAGAATAGGAAATAGTTGTTGTTGTTTTTTTTCAATTAAATCTTTATTGTTCAGATTATTACATTGGTTCCTCTTTTTTCCCCACCATAACTCCCCTCCACCCAGTTCCCACCCCTCCCTCCGCCCTCACTCCCCACCCACTGTCCTCATCCATATGTGCACGATTATTGTCCAATCTCTTCCCGAATCCCCCACACCCCTTTCCCCCCCAAGAATAGTCACTCCATTCCCTTTCTATGTCCCTGATTCTATTATAATCACCAGTTCATATTGTTCATCAGATTATTTATTCACTTGATTTTTAGATTCACTTGTTGATAGATGTGTATTTGTTGTTCATAATTTGTATCTTTACCTTTTTCTTCTTCTTCTTCTTCCTAAAGGATACCTTTCAGCATTTCATATAATACTGGTTTGGTGGTGATGAACTCCTTTAGCTTTTCCTTATCTGTGAAGCTCTTTATCTGACCTTCCCTTCTGAATGATAGCTTTGCTAGATAAAGTAATCTTGGTTGTAGGTTCTTGGCATTCATCACTTTGAATATTTCTTGCCACTCCCTTCTGGCCTGCATAGTTTCTGTTGAGAAATCAGCTGACAGTCGTATGGGTACTCCCTTGTAGGTAACTGACTTTCTTTCTCTTGCTGCTTTTAGGATACTCTCTTTGTCTTTTGGTCTTGGCATTTTAATTATGATGTGTCTTGTTGTGGTCCTCTTTGGATTCCTTTTGTTTGGGGTTCTCTGTGCTTCCTGGACTTGGAAGTCTATTTCTTTCACGAGGTAGGGGAAGTTTTCTGTCATTATTTCTTCAAATAGGTTTTCAATATCTTGTTCTCTCTCTTCTTCTGGCACCCCTATAATTTGGATGTTGGTATGCTTGAAGTTGTCCCAGAGGCTCCTTACACTATCTTCGTATTTTTGGATTCTTTTTTCATTTTACTTTTCTGGTTGGGTGTTTTTTTCTTCTTTGTATTTCAAATCTTTGACTTGATTCTTGTGATCCTCTGGTCTGCTGTTGGGAGTCTGTATAATATTCTTTATTTCAGTCAGTGTATGCTTAATTTCTAGTTGGTTCTTTATCACAACATCGAGGGTCTCACTAGATTTCTTGAGGATCTCACTATATTTATCGGCGGCTTCTAGACAGTTCTTTAAAGACCTTAAAAGTGTGGTTTTGAACTCTATATCCAGCAGTTTGCTTTCCTCCATTTCTTTCGTTTGTGTCCTGTTTCTTTGTCTCGGCATTTTTTATGCTTCCCTGTGTTGAAAAAGTGGTTTTCTGTGCTGAGTGTCCTCTAGGGCCCAGTGGTTCAGCCTCCCCAATTACCTGAGGAGGACACTCTTGGTGCACCCCCTTGTGGTCTTTGTGCACAGTCTTGTTGTAGTTAAGCCTTGATTGTTGTAGGTATCACTGGGAGGAATTGACCTCCAGGCCAATTGGCTGTGAGAATCAGCTGTGTCTGCAGTGGGAGAACTTCTGTGCTGGAGACACCTTTCTGGGGCAAGACTTGCTTCAGTGGGGCTTTGGTGCTCACTGAGTCTGCCCCCTGAGTGTGTCCCTTATGTTTCCAGGGAGCTGCAAACTGGATGGTCCCACTCTGACCTCTGGGCTTCCTGGCTCCTGGATCTCTAGGGAGGTGCTAATCTAGCCTTTGCCTGCGGCTATCCAGCAAAAGCCTCCCTGCAGGGCTTGGGCGGAGCGGGTCCCACAGGATCAACAGGGCGGGGCTAGCAGTTATGGCTGCTCTCAGACTTGCCCTCAGAGGCTCTGCTTCTCAGTGTCCCGGTAATCGCTGCAAGCCCCTTGGAGAGAAAGCTGCCCTCGGGTTCCGACCGATGCCAGACAGCCCCGCTTCTCCTTATGAGTCTGGGTCCCTAGAGACTCACCCGGAACTGGAGCTCAGAGCCTGAGACTCCCTCTCCATTGAAAAAGACAGCCGCGTCCTCAAGTTGCCAGCCCTTGCCGCGTGGGCCTACATACCTCTGCACTTTACTTCCGCACCTCCTCTGAGTCTCAGTGTGCTTTTCTCTTTCCTTCTAGTTGTAGAATTTCCACTCAGCCAGCCTTCCTGTGGTTCTGGATGATGTCCGTTCCGTCTTTTAGTTGTATTTTTGAAGTGGTTGTTCGAGGCAGCAAACTTCAGTGTTTACCTATGCCGCCATCTTGGTTTCTCCCCGGAAATAGTTGTTTTTAGAACAGGGACAATTTGGAGCATCTGACTTGCAGGCTGAGTACAAAGAGAAGAAAAACCCCAGATGAGTTATCTGTGGGTGAAATTTAACAAATCATCAGTGGGTCTTTGAGTGCCTGTAAGGAAAGCAAGTACTAAGCAGTAGCACTTGGGTCCTAACACAAAAGGACATTCTCTCTGTATTATCTATTTCTGTGTATAAAATCAACCCAAAACTTACTGACTTGAAACAAACAAAAAAAAAGTATTATCTCTCATAGTTTCTGTGGGTCAAGAAATAAGAATGGTTTGCCAGGTGTTCTGGCTCATGGTTTCTCAGAAGGTAAATCAGAGGTCAGCCAGAGCTGCAGTCATCTGTAGACTTAACTGGGACTGGAGCACCTGCTTTACTCACATGCCTGGCAAGTTGGTGCTGGCTATTGGTGAGAAGCCTCAGTTCTTCTCCACATGGGACTCTCCACAGGGCCCTTGAGTGTCCTCACAACATGGCAGCTGGCTTACTCAAGAGTAAGCAAACCACGAGGCCGGATAGAAGCTTTAATCTTTTTATGACTCTAGCATCAGGAGTCATACACCATCACATCTACCATACTCTGTTGGTCACCGTGACCAGCCCTGATTCAATACAGTGAGAAGCTGGCCAAGAACCTAAATACCAGAAGACAAGGTACAATGGGGCCCATCCCAGAGGCTAGCTACCTACCCCCTAAATACTAAGAGAGCTAAAAGATGTATCTCCAGCTCAGTCTTGGATCTGCATATTAGGATTGCCTAGGAATTTGTGTTAGTTACAATTCATCTGTCTAGAGCAGCCGTGGGCAAACTACGGCCCTTGGGCCGTTTGAAATGAATAAAACTAAAAAAAAAAAAAAAGACCGTACCCTTTTATGTAATGATGTTTACTTTGAATTTAGATTAGTTCACACAAACACTCCATCCATGCTTTTGTTCCGGCCCTCCGGTCCAGTTTAAGAAACCATTGTGGCCCTCGAGTCAAAAAGTTTGCCCACCCCTGGAGAGAAAGAGATCATAAAGAATTAAAAAAAGAGAGAGATAGATCAAAACATGACACCCAACTTGGTAGAGTTGCTTTAGTGAAACAGGATTTATTTCACTTACGAAAGAATCTAGAGGTGCGAGGTTTCAGGGTTGGTAAATGCAGCAGCTTGAGGATATCAGGTTCTTCAACCTTCTGCAGTTTTCTTGGCTCTTCCTTCATGATCACAAGATGATTGGCATAGCCCACATTACATGCTTACACAGTTGCATGTCAAAGCAGAAAGAAAGGAACATGTGTTGGGTAACCAGCTAATAGTATTTGCCTCATCTATATGTGCAGGCATGACACTGTGAATGAGTAATATGAATGGAGAATTTTTTTCAACAAGTGGGATAGTCAAAAATGGGTTTTCTTTGCAGAGTGGCATTTGCAAGCAGAGTCTCTGCAATAAATTTCTAATAGAAGACTCTATAATGGGAATTCCTATAAAGGGCGAAAGTTGCCTAAGATGACCACTAATTGCCTCTCTAACTCCAAAGTCAATTATTTTTCTATGTTTACTGCTTAGAATTTCTTCCTGATGCCAAGCCTAAACCTCCTTCATTGCGCTTTCAACCTGTTTCATGAAGTCATATAATATGGGAGGTGATGACCTTAGAGACTGTCGTCTCTGTATTTCTCAAATATCTTGAGTCAGTGCTCCCATTCAATTAGAATCGATATTTTATGACCTTCCTTATTATTTGAAACTTCAAAGTCATATTTTAATCAACTTGCTTAAAACATAATTTACATAGAATAAAAGATTATCATTTTAATTATACTATTCCATAAGTTTTGGAAAATGTCAAACCTCCACCACAGTCAAGTTATAGAGCATTTCCATTACCTCAGGATGGTCCCTCATGCCCTGTTGCAGTCAATCTCCACCACTCCCGGCTCAGGGCGCTACCAATCTGCCTTCTGTCATAGATTATTATTTTTTTCTATTGTAGCATTTCATTTAAAATATGAAATCATAAAGTATGCATAAATTGTCTGCCTGCTACATGCATGGATTATTCCAGAACAACTTGTTAAATTGCCTTGTCATCATTGCTGAAATCAGTTGTTTACATGTGTATGAACCTATTTCTGGTCTGTATTCAGCTTCATTCATCTTTATATCTGTCTTATATCACATCTTTTTATTTCTGCAGCTTTATACAAGTCTTGAAGTCAGATAATGTAAGTTTCCAACTTCGTTATTTTCTTTTTTTTTTAATGGCTATTCTAGGACCTATATATTTCCTACAGATGTTATAGACAAATCATTAATTTCTATTAAAAAGCCCTCCTGTTTTTAATAGCTTTATTGAGATAGAATTTGCATACCATAAAACTTATTCATAAGTATAACATTCGAAGAATTTTAGTAACTTACGGAATTGTGCAACTATCACCACAATTCAACTCTAGAGCATTTCCATCATCCCCAAAAGTCCCTCAGGTACATTTGTAGTAACTGCCCTTTCCCAACCCACAGCCCAAGGAAGCAGCTAATCTACTTTCTGTCTCCATAGATTTTCCTTTTAGAACATTTCAGGTAAATAAAATTGTAGATGTGATCTCTTCTGTCTGGCTGCTGTCATTTCTGAGGTTCTATCTTGTAGCCCCTATCAGTACTTTGTAACTCTTTGTAATCCTAGTGACAAATTGCATTCCATTGTAAGAATAGACCATATTTTGTTTATGTGTTCACCAGTTGATGGATATTTGATGGTTTCCACTTTGGGGTTACTATGAATGATTCTGCTATGAACATTCATTCATATTATAAGTGTTTATATTGACATATGTTTTCCTTTCTCTTTATGTTTAACTTTTTGAGGATCTGCCAAACTAATTTTATTTTATATTCCCACAAGCAGTGTATAAATCTAAAGTCTGGTCACCCAAGCCCTAGCCAGTTTGTCTCAGTGGATAGAGCATTGGCCTGTGGACTGAAGGGTCCTGGGTTTGATTCTGGTCAAGGCAGCACGTACCTCAATTACAGGTTCTGGGCTCTGGTCCGGGGAGTGCAGGAGGCAACCAATCAATGTATCTTTCTCACAGTGGTGTTTCTCAATGCCTCTCCCTCCCGCTTCCACTCTCTCTAAAAATCAATGGAAAAAAATATCCTCGGGTGAGGATTAAAAAATAAATAAAATAAAATTAAGTAAATAAAATAAAATAAATTCTGGTCACCCAATTCCAACATATGGAAAGGGTTTCCCCTCACCAGCAAGCAATTCTTAGACACCAGCTGGCTGTTCTACCGTTCAATTTAATTCCAACACTATCTACCTACAGGTAGGGTCAGATCCCTTAAGTTAAGTCCTACAAGACTGTCCCTCCAACTTCCCCAATACATACACACACACTTCAGTCACCAATCAGAAGTCTGTCCAGGTTGTCACCTGGGCTTCTGACTGAATAGTTATAAATCAGAGGTTCCAGTGACTCCCACCCAGGTTCAATTAATTTGCTAGAGTGATCATAGAACTCTGAGGAACCTTTTATTTACTAGGTTACTGGTTCATTATAAAAGGACATAAGTCAAGAACAGCCAGATAGAAGACATGCGTGGGGAAGGGGTGCAGAGCTTCCCTGCCCTCTTTGAGTGAGCCACTCTCCCCAAATCTCCAAGTGTTCACCAACTTGGAAGCTCTCTTGGTTTTTCTGGATGCTTCATGTAAGAATGATTGATTAAATTATTGGCCATTAGTGATTGAAATCTATCACCAGCCCCTCTCCTCTCAGCAGTGGTCATATGGTTATCACATGATTGGCTCTACTGGCAACCAGCCTCCATCCTTTGGTTAGGTCCATAACTTGCCTCATTCACTAAAGACACCTTTGCTGTTCTCATCACTTGGGAAATTCAAAAGGTTTTAGGAATTTTGTTTCAGAAATGGGACAAAGACCAAACATATAGTCCATATTATAAGTGCCAATATCACAAAGAAGGTTCCAATTTCTCCATAATCTCACAAACCCTTGTTATTGTTTGTCCTGTTTATTATAGTGTTATCCTGGTGGGTGTGAATGGGTGCCTCATTGTACTTTTAATTTGCATTTTACTAATGACTAATAATCTTTAGCATGTTTTTATTTGCTAATTGGCCATTCCTATATCTTCTTTGGTAGCATATCTACCAATATCTTTTGCCCATTTTTTTTAAAATTTTAGAAATTTTGCTTGTTTTTTAATTGTGTTATTTGTATTCTTATTGGGTTGTCTTCGACCTTTGTAAGAGTTCTTTATGTATTCTGGGTATAAATCCTTCATCAAATATATGATTTGCAAATATTTTCTCCCAGCCTGTGGCTTCTTTTACTTTCTAAATGGTGTCTTTTGAAGCACAATCACTTTTAATTTTAATGAAGTTCAGTTAGTCAATTTTTTAAAGTTAAGTTTTGTGTATGACGTGAGGTAAAAGACTAAATTCATGTTCTTATATATGGACATCAAATTGTCTAAGAAGCATTGTTGAAAAGACAATCCTTTCTCCCCATTGAATTTCTTTAGCACCTTTCTCTAAAATCAACTGGCCATAAATGTATGCAAGTATTTCTAGACTCTCAATTCTATTCTATTGATTTACATTTCTATACTTATGCAAAGTATCTAGGAAAAATTACTAAATGCTAATCTTATAATCAAGATGGTAACTTATTTTTATTATTTTTTGAAGGAGGGTTTTTATTACTTTTATGTACAGAAAACTCAGCAGCATACACTTAGCCCAGTTGGGTTGCCAGTTCTGTAGCCTTGGCCTTTCCCAGCATGGCAATGTGAGCTGTCATCTTTGGACCCAAGATGCTGCCTCCCCAGTGGTGGTGTATCTCATATCTGTCGTAGTTGGTCCAGGTGGCTTCCACAAGCTTAGCCAGAGCTCCTTTGTCTTCTGAGTTAACCTGTGAGAAGACAACAGTGGTGCAAGTCTCCCCGTGGACTGAACGCCCCAGCTGGCCCTCCCCTTGATAATGCAGTAGGGCACAGCACAGGCAGGAAGACCAGTCGATGGGAGGCACATCCTGTGCAATCACTACCAGCTGGGCTTCTTGTTCACCAAGGTGGTGACAATGTTAACCCCTCCCCAAAGCCAGATGACCTCTTGGTGGGGACATCCCCTTTGCAGGCAGCTTTTTTCTCAGCTCGGACCAACAATCCCAGCTTTTTCTCTTGCTTTGTCCCTTGCTTGTACTTTGGCCCAGCTTAAAGCAGTTGAGTAGCTATTTGGCAGTCCAAGGCCTCGGTGAACTGGTTAATGGTGAGAGACACTTTCAGCTTATAGTGAATAACCCTTTGCCATTGCAGCTGACGGGAGTGTGGCCATTTGACAAAGTGGGTGAGGTCCCTTTGGGGCTGGATGTCCTGTCCAATGCCAAAATTCTTGGGCCTTTTCTCCAACAGGGGACTTACCACCTTCTTGGCCTTCTGCTTCTTCTCGATAGCAGGGGCTGGTGCCACCTTCTTCCCCCCTATTGGTGTGGCTTAGTGTTCAACAACAGACTTAAGGACAAACATACAGATTATTCGAGCTTTTTTTTTTTTTTTTTACATACGCCCTCTTCTTTGGTACTCCACCCTACAAAAACTGCCTGCCTTTGCCTCCCCAATCTTTGATCTCTGTATGCTTAACTCCCTGTGTCCTCTGGGCTCCACTTGGGTTCTCCTTTCCTGCTCTGTTCTGGAAAGTGCATCCAGAAAGAAAGAAAATGTGATCTTAGGACCATTTCATTTGTTTCTTTCCTTGCAGGATCACAGTCCTACCTGTTACCCAATATCTAAAAGTAGTTGTTTTATATATTTGTCCAGTTTTGTGGTTGATGTTTTGGAAGTACAAATCTAGTACAAGTTTCTCCAACATGGTGGAAGCAGAAATTGCCAATGTAACTATTTTTAATGACAAAATGCAAAATATAATATTAAAAGTGGGGTTTTTTTCTAATTAATATGCTCTACCACCACCAAAATTCTGATCACCCGTTAACAGAGGGCTTGATTCTTATTGAGAATCACTCATCTAGTGAAGTCCATACCAGTGATGGCGAACCTATGACACGCGGGTCAGAGGTGACACGCGAACTCATTTTTTTGGTTGATTTTTCTTTGTTAAATGGCATTTAAACATATAAAATAAATATCAAAAATATGTCTTTGTTTTACTATGGTTGCAAATATCAAAAAATTTCTATATGTGACATGGCACCAGAGTTAAGTTAGGGTTTTTCAAAATGCTGACATGCCGAGCTCAAAAGGTTCGCCATCACTGGTCCATACATTCAAAGCCTTTAATTCAACATTATTCAAACATTTCATGAACCTTATTTTGTGGCAGGCGCTGCGTTGGTTTTGAACATACAGACATGAATAAAACACCATTGCTGCCTCAAGGATTTTACTATCAGAGTAACAACCTATTCAGATTATTATAATATAACCTGGCAAGGGCAATGATAGAGATACATGCAAAACATTAATGAGGAAAGGCGAGGAGGGGAGACAGGAACACCAGATCCAGCTTAGAGACAGGTGGAAGGTGGACAGAGATTGCTTCCGGAGGTGACATTTAAGCTGAATCTTTAAAGATGGGAAGCAGTTCACCAGGCAAGGAGAGGACAGTGAAAGTGAAGACATGAAAACAGAAGCAGAAGACATGGACTACGTATGCCTGAGAACAACAGACCATGTGAGGGTGCTGGAGCAAGAACCCCCGAGAGGGAGAGGCAGGGATGGCCTGGAGAGGCCAGCAGAGGTCAGGCACGGAGGGCCTGTCACGCCACACTGGGGAGCCTGCCATTAGGCCGAGTCCTTTACATAACTCTGCGCGGAGGCTGGCAGGGAGCATGACTCCTCAGCACGCAGTAGGTATTATTAGATGATGACCGTGAGAGGCAAACCTGAGAAACTGCAAAACTCTCATCAGAGCCAAGTCTCTCATGTTCTGAGACTCCAGAAAGTTATCTGACTCCTCTGCCCCTTTGCAAATTCAACTGAGATGTGCGGCCATGGTGGTCAGCCAACTCGGAGGTGCTGCCTCCTTGGCAGCTGGCTAACCCTCTAGGCTTGTCTAGATGGCTGCAGAACAGGAGAGGACAAGGGGGACAGAGTGGGGCGAAGAGAGAGCGAGTGAGAGAGAAAAGACAGATCTGGGAGACAGGAATTATACTGAAACAGTAAGCTGGGGTCTCAGATTGAAGAAATAGATCACAAAGAACTTTAAACCAAGAAGATGATTTCTGGGGTGGAGAGGAGAATACGTCCTCCTCCCAGCAGACTCTGCAAATCCTTGGATGCCCAGGCCACAAAGCTGACTGTGCAGGGCCTCCCTCCCTCCCAGGGGAAGGACTGCTGGGAGGAGAGCAGGGTCTTCAGTCTAAACGTAGGCCGGGATTTAGACAGATCTGGACAGCCGATGGGCGGCCCCAGTGGACGTCTATTTGCCGGAAAGTGAAGGAGCTCCTGTGAAAGAGCCCATCCTGGAGGAAAAGGGAATCCAACCTGATGGCCTGGACCCATAACAAAGGTTTAGTCCTCTGTGCAAACAGACTGACATAAAATGCAGACGAGGGAATCAGCGGCGCACAGGCAGTGAGACATCCCTTTAACAAGCATCACTGTGAAGAAGAGGACTGAGGTATTCGTCCTTGCTTTGAAAAACAGCATAAGGCTGTGGGTCGGCTCCTCGAGGTCATGGGTCCTGAACTATCCTGAGAAAGGTAATAGCGTAGTCCGCCTTACCCATTGGCATACGTTCCAGGACCTCCAGTGGCTGCCGGAAACTGCAGGTCGTACTGAACCTTAATTCACATTGACTCTGCCACAAAGGTGGCAGCGGCGTTTTCACCGGAAAATACAATCGCTCAGTAATTGTTATGTTTTTCAGTCCAAACCCATTCCCGGATCTGTGTAACCGCCCCTTACTTGCAGTGAACAGTTTGTTGTCCCTTATCTCAGGGGGTCCCTTGCTGATGTGTTCTTGTACGCTCAGGGCTTTCTGGCGCAACATGCTGCCATCAGTCAGAACACACTTTCTGTTCATGTCTTTACCCACAAATTGTATGTTTTCCCATCCTAACCAAGCACTTGTCATACACTGTGACAGTAACTTCCGCAATCTGAGGCGTGACAGCAAAACTAGCACACATTTCTTTTTCCTTCCCTCAATTTCACAGGTAGAAGATCTGTGTTTACGGTAGATCTTAACAACTTCAGCACAAACGTTTTTCTTTCCTTTTTAAATCGAGAACTTGCACCTTTCACTTAAAGAAGCACTTTACAGCTCCTCTTTGGCATCTCCGAGGCCAGCATCACTACTCTTGCACTTTTAGGCCACCATTAAGGAAAATAAGGGCCATTTGCACACACGCACTTTGATGTGGCAACAGTCCATCTGGTGTCCCTGTCTCCCCTCCTGGCCTTACCTCCTTCATGTTTTGCATGTACCCCTACTCTGCTGCTACTGAACAAAAGGCGATTCACATCCCAGGCAAGATGGAGTGGGGTGGCGTGAGATTTCATCACACTATTCAGCACAATCTGCAGCTGAAAACTTATGAATTGTTTATTTCCAAAATTTTTCATTTAATAGTTTTGGACAGCAGTTGACCACGGGTAACTGAAACCACAGAGAGTGAGACTGCCGATAGCAAGGACTACTGTACCCATCAGCTGTCCATCAGGAGGTGGGAGACAGTGGACAGGGTGGTCCACACTGACCCACTGCCATGGCCCCAGGCAGGGGCAGTCACTTGTTTGGCAACACACGTGAGACTGCTCTGGAATTCCAGAAATAACTCGGGGCTCACTTAGAGTGGGGTGAGGAAGTTCCACAGGAGCTGGTCAAAGCAAAAACTAACTAGGAGAATTTGGATTACAAATGCTAATGGGTTCCCACTAGGATATGGGTGAGACATGGGGAAAGTTGAATTTCACTAGGAAAGTGCAAAGTATGGATTCCTCCAGAGACCAACTGGCAAGATAATACTTGACTCCTCCTTGGAGACCTTTGTTTTAGTAGAAACTTTTTCTCTTGAATCCTCCCATGTATAGTGAGTTTCATGAGTCCTAAACACCCTTCTGCTCAGCTCTAGAGCAGAGGTGCTTCCTCATCCCTTTCCTTGGCACATGCCCATCTCCCATCCATCAAGGCCCCCGAGCAAACTCTGCCACTGAACACCTATCTAAGCAAGAGAAAGGGGGAGACCAAGGCAGGTGGTCAGGGCCCTGTGCCAGGTGAGCTCAAAGAAAGACCAAGACAAAAGAAAAACACTAAGCACAACAGCTATTTTATTCTTTACCTTATAATTTTCTTTATTTTACCAAATTAGCTATAGAAAAAGGCAAATCTTTTTCAAAATCAAATATAAAAAGTACAAGTAAACAGCTTTTCACAATCTACATAAGCTTTATGTGTTCTCCCTACAGTCACTCCCAAGGTGTTTAACTAGAAGCCCGGTACATGAAATTCGTGCATTGGGGGGGGGGGGGGGGGGGGCGGTGGTCCCTCAGCCCAACCTGCACCCTCTCCAGTCCGGGACCCCTCAGGGGACATCCCTCTCACAATCTGGGATAGCTGACTCCTAACCGCTCTCCCCTGCTGGCCTGATTGCCCCTAACTGCTCTCTCCTGTTGGCCTGATCACCCATAACCATCTCTGCCTTGGCCCCCACCATCATGGCTTTGTCCGGAAGGACATCCGAAAGGATGTCAAGAAGACATCTGGTCTAATTATCATATTACCCTTTTATTAGTATAGATAAGCAGAACTCATAGAAGGTCACCTGCCTGGCTGTGACCAAGGTAGTTCCACTATACAGGTAGAATTTGGCCAACCTGGACCACATGGTACCCCACTTAGGGACAAGGACCTTGTCGTGAGAGGAGACAAACGTTAACATTTTTTCCCACTCACCTCCTCTAACTTTTGGCTCATCCAGAGAAAGTGATTGACAACCCCAAAGGCTGCTGGACAACTATTTGACAGAGGGGTCCACAAAGAGGCCTCCTCCACCTGTTACTCTTTTCTTTATCACTTCACATCCATAGGGGTCCCTAAGCCCCAAGAGAAGGGTCAAGTGCAAATCTGGTAAACCAAGAAGCCCTAGCAGTTGTCAACTTAATTAGCCTTCAGGAAAAATATATGGATATATGAGCACAGTGGAGTTGCTATAGAGACAGGCCCAGGAGGCACATTTAGAACAGGGCCTCATCACATCACCTGATAAAAATAAGACCCAGGCTTTTTAATAGCATGAATTACTTAAGTTTTATATTTAACAGGGGACGATACCAAGGCTATTACTGGTTTTCAGAATATTTTAGGAATCTGGGCTGCCTGTTTGTACATATGTTAACAGCCATCACAACATATGCTCTGGTGGCTGGCAGTTAAGAGCTAGAAGCTCATGTGTCTCTCTCACCCCTGAGATGAGAGAGGGACCTTCTCACTTTGGGTTTGTCCTCCTTTAATCGGGTAGGAGATTTTTAATATGTTTCAGAGGAAAGACTGGGGAAGAGCTCTACTGTGCTTTGCACCAGGACCTTTGCATATATTTTGCTAATCCCTGTAACAACCCTATGAAATAATGATCCCATTTTGCAGATGAAAACATTGAGGTTCAACATTTCCCCAAGGTCACACAGCTAATAAGTAGTAGAGTTAGAATTCAAACCCAGGTGTCCCCCATTCCAAAGCCCATTGCTCTGTACAAGGAAGAATCTGGGATGAGGGGAATCTAAAGAGATTTAACATTTTTATTAATAGATAGCATGGACTTTATTATAGTTTGATCTCTCCTCTAAGGAGGTCCTAAAGAAGGTCTCCAAGAAGAATTCCAGAGATTCCGACCTCTGCTGATGAGAACCTCTCCAGTTATCCAGGGCGAGTGTTCATTTCAGGCTAACTTCTCCTGACCACCCACACACTTCTGGGTGCCTTTTCCCCAGCTCAGTCCCGCAGGCATAGTTCGCACAAGATCCCAAAGTAAACTCCATTGACAGAGTGTCTCCACTGCTCTTGCATCCATGAAAGTTTAAAGACATGAAACCAAGCTGGGAATCCAAAGGGAAGGGCATTTGGTTGTGGGCTTTGTTTGTTTGTTTTTTACAGTTTTGTATTTGCATTATTCACGACTCTCCTACTCTACATAGAGACTCTTGCTTGCTTTCAGCTTTCATTTATTTATTTACCATTTTCCCAACAAAGGCTTACATAGTAGACTCATTCTGTGCCCAAGAGGTACCAGTCTTTCCTTGTGGTGGGAAATGGTGCTGGTGATGATACAGCTGGGCATAAGGCAATGGATGTGACAGGGAGAGGAAAGATGGCTGGAAGCTGGGGGCCCACTCAGTTTATCAGCTGAAAGTAATGACAGAGATTGTCTGGGCTCCAAAGGATCTGAGAGAACATGTCAAGGGAAAAACTGAAATGTGTGGTTTGGCAGAAATTCTAACCAAAGTATCGCTCTAAGTGAACTAGGCAGAGAAGGAGAAGGCAGGTAGATGACACAGATGAGGCTGAGGTCCAAGCAGAAGCAGAAGACTTAGAGTCTCTGAAGAGTCCCTGAGCAGTGGACCCGCCCTAGGAGCTTTCCCCACGCTGCCTACAGCCTCCAGCCTGTGGACCCAGGTGAAACGTTTTGGCTATTGGAATAATCCTGTGGTTGACTCGTGGCATGTAATGAGCTCAGTAGTCCCCGAGGGCCAGCCTGGAAATCCCATTTCCACTCCAGGCAACCACAGAGGTTAAAGGCATGGGCTTTCTTCTCAGGCCAACTTTATGTCCTGGCTTTGCCACTCACTAGCTATGGTAACTCAGGCAAGTCATTTAAGCTCTCTATGCTTGAGCTTTCCTGTCTGTAAATAGGAATAATACCAATTAGATGCCAAGGATGAGCCCAGGTAGGAAAATGGCCAGTGGGCTATGTCAAGGGCCAGAGACAACATCCACTCCATTGGCTGGGTGAATGCCATGGCCAGGACAAGTGAGCAGAAGCCAGACCCCAACCTCCCTCCCTCCATGACCCTAATGCTCCTTGGATAACCCCCCACCCCTCGCCACCCAATCTCTGTCCTCTCCTGCTAAAAGGGTCCCCTGAGCCACTACTGCTGTCAACCATGCGCTCTTTCCATGAAAAGGTCTCTAGGGTAACTCATAGGCCCTGGTTGCCACGTGCCACCAAGCCTTCCCCTATTCCCGTCTTTACCTTTGCCCTCTAAATAAGGAAGCCAGCGCTGCCAAGCCAAGAACTTCTGCCCAGTTTGGATCCTGGGTAGCCTCTCGCCTGCCTCTTTCCCTGGGCCCCCAGCCAATTCCTCCCTCCCTCAGAGATGCTCCCTGCTCACTTCATTCCTGCCTCATAGTTGGAATGACAGTGGCTCCCAGCATCCCTGAGGCATGGGGAGGTTGCTGGGGGTCTGGGGAGCAGCCAGCTCAGGAGCAGGTTAATGTTACAACCCTGGATAAGTGAGCTGGGCCAGCTGACGTCAGGGTGATGATGGGTGGAGGGGAGCGCCAGGCTGCTGAACTATAAAGACAGGTCAAATCAAATGTAATCAACTCGGGACAGAGCTAGCCGGCGAACTAGACAGCGTCCCCAAGCCATGGTCCCTACCAGCCGCGGCTCAGCCTGGGTCCCTCTGCTCCCGACCCGAGTGCCCGAAGCAGGCTTTGGTTTTATGTCAGCAGCCTTCATCTGCCTTCCAAAAATAAGCCCCTGCCGCCATGCCGAAGGGAGAAAAACAAGAAGGGCGGTATTTTTAGGGCCATTAATTCTGACCACGTGCCTGAGAGGCAAGGTGGATGGCCCTGGGACAGAGGCTGTTCATCGCTATGTCCCGGGGAGCAGGACGTCTTCAGGGAACGCTGCAGGCTCTCCTCTTCCTAGGCATCCTAGTGGGCATGGTGGTGCCCTCCCCTGCGGGCACCCGAGCCAACAGCACGCTGCTGGACTCCAGGGGCTGGGGCACCCTGCTGTCCAGGTCCCGAGCTGGGCTAGCTGGAGAGATTGCCGGGGTGAACTGGGAAAGTGGCTATTTGGTGGGGATCAAGCGACAGCGGAGGCTCTACTGCAACGTGGGCATCGGCTTTCACCTCCAGGTGCCCCCCGACGGCCGGATCAGCGGGACCCACGAGGAGAACCCCTACAGTGAGTGCCAGTTGCAGCCAGTTGGGAAGCTGGGGGCTTGAGCTCAAGCAGGGCTAACGGATGAAGGGGACTTGCTCTGATGCATGGGGTCCTGTTATGAAGGGGAGCGAAATGCTATTCTCCACTTGGATGCCCTTAACAGAGCCACCCCTTCCAGACTCACTTTGACTCTGCCCAGGTGCAGGCTCAATATGCGGCGGTCCCAGCATCCCCGTGTGCTTTGCCATGATCTCATGGAGCCCCTGTGGCACTCATATTTCAGCATTACAGGGCCATCTGTGGCCATATAAGACCACTGGGAACCATCAGCCTGGGAAACCAAAGGCAAGGATGGGGAGAACGAGTGAGGCTACTTGGACCAAATTAGACACAAGCTTATTTTTATTTAGCTTCCCCTTTGAGAAGGGAAGGCAAGTGGTTTGCACAATTTCCAGCTGAAGCACATCCTTCTTTTCATTTCAGCCTGCCCCCTCTGTCCTGGGGTCTGTGTCCTACAAGTTGATGGTTGCTGCATAGATAGGCTCTCCCATCTAAGGGGGCGGAGGGAGGGGAAGGGCTGCAGGATCCAGGCAAACCATCAGCCTCTGCTGATGCATTTGCAAGATTAGGTGGGCTGAGATTTGTTGAAACGTGTGGAGTGTACATTTTTAACAAAATGAATCTGAATGCAATTTTTACCCAACTCAAGAAGTGATTAAGTCAGTGAAAGCCCAGATTCAAAGCTAATCTTAAGTAGATACCTAAGTGGCCACTGTGATCCCTAACTCTGATGTCAGAACGTCCCCTTGCAGAACCGGATTTTGACAGTCTATTGGCAAGACCTGCCAAGTCTAGCTGCGGGATTTCCTAAAATTAGACAGATCAGGGATGGAGGTGACGAGGGTCTGACTTTCTAGGAGCAGGGGGATGGGCCTTGCCCGGTCACCTTTAGATTGACAGTTCAGTCTGATCTGCACAAGCCTCAGGTAACACAGCCCGTATTTCCTCATCAGGCCTGCTGGAGATTTCCACCGTGGAGCGAGGCGTGGTGAGTCTCTTCGGAGTGAAAAGCGCCCTCTTCGTTGCCATGAACAGTAAAGGAAGATTATACACAACGGTGAGTTCATCCGGCCAGGGGAAGCTCCAGGTTGTACAAGGCCCAAAACTGACTCCACTGAGGAAAATAATACAAACTCTGGAGTATGGAGATGAATATTTCTCTAGAATGAGAACAGAGGGGGCTGTGGGAGGAGGCTGTGCAGGTGGGGGGCCTTGAAGCTCAGGCTTAGGAAGATTCACCCCGGTCTCCGAATTGGACCATGATCCTCCTGGTCCTGCCTCCCAGTGCTTTGTAATTCCAGGGACCCCGCAGGTCAGAGGGCTGCTGGCCTGAGGAAAAGCTGCACTCTGGCCTATAGCCGCCCTCTGGGCTATGGCAGGTTTGATCCCCTGAACTGGAGAGGCCACAGAAGCATGTGGCCAGTGTGCAGCCCTCCATGACCCGCCCTCGGAGAGGCGCCTCCAGCCCCAGTGCAACAGGAGGAGGGGAAACAGAGATGCTCTCCTCGCCTTCATCAGTATGGGGACCTTTTCACGTAGGTTTTAAGTCCAACCCCTGACCCCAGAGCCTGGAGAAGCATCGGCCCTATTATAACCCCTTGGCTGATTCCAAAATGCAGGCTGGGAAAGTATCCCTATGATGTTGAAGAAACCAAGAGTTCTTTGGACAGAAATAAGAGGGCTAAAAAGAAAGGCCTCTGAGCAGTGGTCAAGGAATACCAGAGTTATTTATGGGAAGGGCGTGGAGGGCTGCTCTACCTCTCCTTGGAGACAGACTGAGGATCAGGAAGTGGACAGAGAGATCTGGGATTGGTGCCGGCTTCTGGGGAGACTATTCCAACAGCACAGGTCTGTTAAATACCTGAATGGGGTGCTCACGTGGCCTCTGCCCTTGAACACCTCTCCGTCTGAGCTGGTTTCCATGGAGACAGGCATGGATTAAATTCCGTGGGTCTCTGAAATAAGACAAGTAACAGAGGGGCAGTGGGGCAGGAGCTGGAACACGGGTCCCAGTCTGTACACCAAATGCACGTCTGCTGTGGGCCTCACCCACCTTACCTGCCAGGCCCTGAGGCAGGTCCCCACAGCCATGATTGACACAAGACCTTGGAGACCTGGGGTCTTAACTATAAAATGAGGATCAAGATCAAACCGCTTCCCAAGGGTGCTGGGGGGATAATGCTCAGAAAGCCCTGCACAGGGCACCCTGCAAACACCTCTTTCCTACACATGAGACATGTGGGAGCACCGTTTGCATTCACATCACCTTGAGAGCTTGTTAACAGCACAGATTTCCGGGAACCTTTCTCAGAGATGCTTATCCAAGAAAGCTGGGCTGGGGCCTGGAAATCAGCTTGTCTGTTTTTGCTTTTTAAGTTTCTCTGGTGTTTCTGAGGCACAGGCAGACTTGGGAACCACCAGGCTACAGAGCCTCTGCCCTGCCTGAGGGTGACCCCAACCCTGAGAGCCGGAGGGCTGGAGAGATGAAAGCATGGAATTCTCAGACACCTCTTACACCTCGGCACCACACCGGTGATGGAGGGGACAGGAGGCAGCCAGGACCAAAACAGGTTTTAGCCATGTGCCTAAGCATTAGGGCCAGGGGTGTCCACGGAGTAGGACCCCTCCGAGGAGTGCGTCATCCCTCAGAGCCCCTCACAGCCTGCATGATGCCTGGAGCCCACTGGTTGAGAGCCACAATGCGGGTGTGAGCTGGGCCCACTGGTGGTCCATGACATCTGAAAGGTTGGCAACCACTGAGCTCAGGGACCCTATGCAAGGGCTCCTAGGCAGGGAAATCTGGAAGGAAGCATTCAGTACAGCAACCCTTACTCTTGCCACCTTTGTTAACAAGCTATTCAATATATCTCTTTGCCCAGAAAGAAATTCACCTGGGAGGTGGGGAAAGAGCACAAATATGGGGGACATTTATCCACTCCCCACTTTCTTTAAGTCCATAGTCCCGGGCGGAGAAGCCAAGGAGGCTGGGAACACAAGATTCAACAATCGGGGACATGCTGCACAGGGTAAAGCCTTCAGAGTAACCACAGGAAGGGGGAGCCATCGCTTTGAAGGGTGGACTGACTCCTAGTGCAGGGGACACCCCTGGCCCTCGTGCTTAGGCACATGACTTCCAAGGGGACAAGCAGGGCTCATTAAATGACCAGGGTTTAGGAAGGAGGGGAGAAGATCGCCCATTTGCCACACACCCCACACATGCTCCCAGGAGCACTGGGCCCAAAAGCACCTTCTCTAAGTGGGGACAGTCTCCTCCTGGATGGAGCCCAGGGCCAGGCAGGAGTGGGGCTGGGCAGGGGAGTGTAGAGCTGAGCCTGGAGCCGCTGCCCCGCAGGGCTGGTTATCACAGTCTGAAAAAACAATTGCCAACTGATCCGGGAGCCAGGAAGACTCCTGCTGGGCGATGATTTCATTCACACTATTTCCCTTTAAGCCCCCAGAGCTGCCTCATCCCGAGTTGGCTCAGCTGCTCCTGCCGCTAAATGGGACTTCTCCTGGAGGGAGGGAACCGTGCTGGGCAGGGGACAGGGGACAGGGGACAGCCCTTGGGGGGAGAATGCGTGTCATGAAAGCCCTCCTGAGGAAAAGTGGCCTCCCACTTGTCTCACTTGCAGAAAAGAGAACTGCAGAGCCTGTCCCTCCTCGGACAATACAGATAGCCACCCAGTTTTAAGCACCTACTGTTTGCAGGGTGCCCTGCAGAGGGCTTTCTGAGCATTATCCCCCAGCAACCCTGCCCTTCCCCCGCCCAGGCAGGTTTGATCCTCACTTTATAGTTAAGACCCCAGATCTCCAAGGTCTTGTGTCAATCATGGCTGTGGAGGCCCACAGCAGAAGTGCATGTGATGTACAGACTAGGACCCGTGTCAAATGAGGCAGAAATCAGTGAATCCCAATCTCCTTTTTAAAATAATAATTTAAAAAAATCAAGGCTCTCCACTTGACAGTGGTTCTGTTAGAATCCTTTGGCTGGAAAAAAAAAATGCCATCAATGAAACAACATCCAGCTTAAGAAAAAGTCTTAAGAAGAGTTTATTTGAGCCAAACTGAGGACAACTGCCAGGAAGCAAAATCTCGACACTGAGAAAATGCTCCGCAGAGTGGCAGTTTTGCAGCTTATTTCATACATAGGAATCAAAGGAGGAGACGTAAGGAGGCTACAGGGAATGTGTTGGTGGTAGAGTTGGGAGGTGGGAGAAAAGAAAGTGGGGGAATCTCTGGGACTGGATAAAAGGTAAAACAGAGAGACACTTCGTTTACATTGGGGTGTATAGAATAGTTAACATTTACAGCACGTAGAGATGGTATTTGGGGCACAAGATAACAATGAGGGGTTCTGTGGTCTCTGCCCTGCTGCCTGTAGTTGTGCCCTGAGGGGTCTGGAAAAGGGGATTACTCTGACACCCCAAAGATATGTTATCAGAGATGCAAAAAGACCATGGACAGGCTCAGTTAGGGTTGACCTTTGTCAGGGAAGCTACAGGCCTAGGATGAGCCTACCTGCCGTGACTTGCTTTTTGTTAGGAAGTTTTCATTTCAGACCATTCTAGTCTCTGAGTTTGCTGGGACCTCCATGCAGGCCTCCCCTGAGCTTGTCAGGTTTAGTATGTGGCCCCTTTTTCGTCCACAATACACGGCAGCAAAAAGGTACTAGAAATTCAGTAATGCTTTTAAATGATTTTAGCTTTACAAATTATAACGGTGTCTACATCTTTTATATCAATAGTAGTGTGACAATGTGCAAAACACACTACTTGCTTCATCCGAGAGGCCTTTGAGAATTCCCTGGGGGTTATTCAGGAGCCCACGCCTTCCCCTCAGTCCGTGCTCAGTTTGCCGCTCCTCTCATCCAGCGTGTGCAAGGTCTGGGCGCGGGGGAGGCCGTGCTGCAGTGAGGCCAGAGCGCCCTGCAGAGCAGAGAAGTCTCAGAACGCGTGGCCTGCTGCAAAGACCTACAGGAATGAGAAGAATGATGTGCCTGGTGAAAACATTTTCTAACACTTCTAAATTGTCAATGCAGTTGTGTGTTAGGAATGAGGGTTAGTTAGCAAATGCAGTACAGACCTCTTCAGAGCCGGGAGATGTTATGACTTCTTTGCAGCTGAGGACAGGGAAAGAAGCAGTCAGTGGCTGCAGGAGGTAAGGGTCTCAGGACAAAGAGTTTTCTTTTTTGTTTCTACCGCCCACTTCGTAACCCACCCACCCCCACCTCCACACACGCACGCACAACCAGGAGAAATAGGGACAAGTGCCAAGGGCAGCCGAAGGAGGAAAAACTTTAAAGACAAGAATCCACTCCCATCAGCCTGGGTGACTGGACTCTGCCTAAAGGCAGGAGATGGCTGTCTGGTCCACCCAGACTTCAAGAGGCATTTCTGCCTGCGGTAACTCCTGCAGAAACACCCACACATCTACCCCTCTGCAGAGGCCTTCTCCAGAGTGAGCGTCGGTGCTTGATCTGGTTCCACAGAAGTCTGATGAGACCTATATGGAATTTAAAACATTGTCACACTGGGGCTTGAGGCCCGGAAGACCCAGGAAATGTGATCTGCTGGAATTATTTTCATTTGTTCAAGGAATAATATGTTGTAGCTGCTTTTATTATCACGGTGTTCACTGGGCTGAGTGCATTTCACACCAGAGCTGAGGAGCCAATCTTCCTGAGCCACGAGAACCCAGAAGCCAGGGAAATGGTGGAGATGAATTAGGGGCTGGGTCGTGATACTACCTTGAGCACCAATCTTCAGGAAAATCCCAAGGGCCTGAAGCATCGGCTGCACCAAAGAGTTTGGGAAGTTGTCTTGGCGTCTTGCTGCAGGTCTATAGCCACCTGAACTAGAGCATGGGGGGTGGGGTGTGCTTAAAAGAACAGGCCAGGGGAAGGTAGAGAGGGCTTCTAAAGCAGACTTCATCTATTTCTCTTTTTTCTCTTTAGATTTGTACAGAATTCTGGGGAAGGCTAGGAATATGAGATAAGCTAGATAAAAGGGACAGAATGGGGAAAAAAAACAAGTCAGAAGCTTCTTTAAAAGGGAGGAGGAACTTGAATAATCAAAATCTGATGAACAGAGGACAAAATTTGATATATAAAGCATCACTGTCCACTTGTAAACAAATATGTTTTAGGAGACCCAGGCACTAAGGAAAGGCTGAGTTCTTAAATTGGACACATTCTAGAACAGAGGATATGAGCAAAGGCCTTCATAGCTTCTTGACAGAATGGCTCAATTTCTCCCCTTCCTCTTCTCCTTCCCCTCCCTCTACGCCAGGATTTGATTCCGTCTCTGGAGTTTGCAAACCACATATGCAACCTCTCTCCTAACCACCATCCCCGTCAGAAATGAATTCTCCTGGAAATCAGTGGGGCGGTTACTCTTCAGGGATGTATAAAATTAGAAGGGAGGGGAAAGTGGTGGGTGGAGACTGGGCTGTGATGGGAGGAGGAGGAGACCACCGGGTTCTGATACCAATGTTTTCTCCGTTTCCTGGCCCATCTTCTATCCTGAGTTCCTTTTCCATTTTAAGTAACCTACTTATATGGCTAGGTAATACATGAACATGGCCTAAGGGGGAGAACAAGTACAAAAGAATATGGCATGGGAAGTAAGCCTCACTCTCACTGTTGTCCTAAAGCCACCCACTTCCTCCCAGATTCAGCCACCCTTACCAGTTTCTTGAATACCATCCCAGGAAGCACCTGTGTCCCTGCGCATGCACACAGGATATTTTTTTTAAATCACACAAATAGGAGCATGGTACACACACTGTTTGAAGCTTATTTCTTCACTTAACAGTATATCTTTGAGACCATTTCAAGTCAGTGCACAAAGAGGTTTCTTATTTTCTCACTAGAGGCCCAGTGCATGAAATTCATGCATGGGTGGGGGGGGGGGGGGCGGGGGCACTCCCCTCAGCCCAGCCTGCACCCTCTCCAATCCAGTACCCCTTGGGGGATGTCCCAGGGATCGGGCCTAAACTGGCAGTCAGACATCCCTCTCACAATCCTGGACTGCTGGCTCCTAATCGCTCACCTGCCTGCCTGGCCACCCCTTACTGCCTCCCCTGCTGGCCTGGTCACCCCTAACTTCCCCCACCGCTGGCCTGGTTGTCCCCAAATGCACCCCCCTGCCAGTCTGGTTGCCCCTAACTGCCCCCCCTGCCGGCCTGGTCGCCCCCAACTGCCACCCCCCTGCCAGCCTGGTCGCCCCACGCAGCCTGCTGTTCAGTTGTTTGGTCATCCCTCACTAACCCTCCTGCTGGCCTGGTTGTAGGCAGCCATCTTGTGAGGGTGTGAGGGTCAATTTGCATATTACCTCTTTATTATATAGGATGGCTTATAGTGTTCCACTGTGTGGACTTGCCGTAATTGAGTTCACCACTCCTCCTAATAGACACATAGGCTAATGTCAGGCTTTCACTACTGTAAACAATTTTACAGTCACTTTTGTACATGTGAGAGCCTGTACCAGTAAGGTAAATTTCTAGGAGCAGAATTACTCATCAAAGCTGTAACAATTTTTTATTCTAATAAACACTGTCAAATTGCTTTTTATAAAGTCTATAACAATTTACACATCATGGGACATTAAATGAGAAATCCTAGTTTCTCTGTCCTCACCAATGAAAGTATATTATCAAATATTGTTCTCTTTGTAATCTGACAATTAAAAATGGGACCTCACATTTTATGTCATTTACATTTCTCTTATTAAGCATATTTTCTTATGTGGTTTTTTTGTTTGCTGTTGTTGTTGTTAATCCTCACCGGAGGATATTTTTTCCATGCTTCTTAGAGAGAGTGGAGGGAAGGGGAGAGACAGAGAAAAACATCCATCAATTGGTTGCCTCATGCGCACACCCCAACCAAAGTACATGCCCCTGACCGGAATCAAACCCTGGACCCTTCAGTCCGAGGGCCGACACTTTATCCACTGAGCCAAACTAACTAGGGCATATTTTCTTATGTTTAAGTGCTATTTGTATTTCCCTTTCTGTGAATTGTCTGTTCATTTTTCAGTGAGTTAAGGATTCTGAATATAGTAACAAAATGTCCTCTTTGCAATTTATTGCAAACTGCATTACAAAATAAAATGCATTGAAAATATTTTTTATCCAGTATATTACTTATAGTTTTATTTTGTTTTAAGGTCTTTAAATTTTTTCCAGACAGTCATATTTATTTACTTATTTATTTATTATGGCTTTTAGTTTTTTGTGTCCTGCTTAGAAAGATTTTTCTGACTTAAAAACAATTTTTTTATCTTTAAGTTTCTCTTTTTTGCAATGAAATCTCTACTTTTAAAATTTATTTTAATATAAGAATGAAGGCATACATAAAATTCATTGTTATTGTTATTATTGTTCTTACCAACACCATGTTTTCTCAGTGATTTGAAACACACTTCTATTTCTAGATACACTTTTATTTTATATTCACTTCAGGTCCATTTTTACTTTATATTCACGTATCTTTGGGTTTACTTCTTAACTTTCTATTTTGTTCATTTGTCTGCACCGGACTTTTATTGTGGCACCAGACAATTATTTTTTATTTTTTATGTGCCAGGCATTATACCAAGGACTTTTTATGCATTATCTCCGTTAATAATTACTCCAATTCTATGACATAATTATTCTTACTGCTCCCACTCTACAGATGAGGAAACTGGGGCTTAGGAAGTTAATTTGCCCAAGTTCACACAGCTAAGTACGAGGTGAAGCATCATCAGTCTAACCTCAAAACTATTGCTCAAATGTGCTCTTTACCCACTTTGATTTGTTTATTCTCCCCACCTTTGGGATAATCCTTCCTTCACGCATTCCGCAAGTATTTATTGAGCACCCATAGGAGAGAAAGGAAAGCTTGTGGCAACTCCCTAGATGGTATCAAGGAGCCATTGATGGTGGCTGATGAGAGTTTTCACATTTGTCTCAAGGAAGTTAACATAATGTGAAAGCTTTGTAAACCAGGGTGGTGAGAGGCAAGGAGCAAGGGCAGGAGGGGAGTGCGCAGTGTGTTCCCAAAGACCACACCTCCTCCCTGCTCACTCCCACCCTGCATCGATACAGCCATCCATGTGGGGGTATCTATACATTTCAGTGTTGTCCCTAATAGTCATCATTCATTCAGCATCATGTACTCAATAAGGCACAGTTCTTGTCTTAAGGAACTTGGAGTCTATTGGGAAAGAAAACCCTGTCCACAGGGATCACACACTGTTTTAGATGCTGCCTGAGAGGTGAACTCCAGGGGCTGGGAGCCCTGGTGAGCGAGTGCGTCACCTTCTGTTCAAAACAGGAAGAAGCCCACTGCCAGCGGGTCAGTGAGCTCACAGTACAATTCCTGTAGAGAAGGTCAGATGACACCTCTGGGGCGGTCAGCCATCGAGTGGGTCATTTTATAGCTGATGGCCTCAGTCAGGAGGAAGGAATCAAAAATGATACTCCACCTATTTCTCTGTTTCACCCTTTTTTTTAAAGACTACATCCCAGGTCTCCTGGCTCCCAGCTCTCTTCCTCTAGAGTCTAGATCCCAAGGAGCTTCGCTCCTCATCAAAAGCACAGAACCCTCCCAGCTCCCCTCAGGACAAGGACCCGGCGCCCTAAGGGAGCAAAGGGCTCTCTTTTCTAGGAATAAAGGAGGACATGGGCTGTTTCCTGTGGGTGCGTGACAGGAAGTCCAGCACTCACTTCTGAGCAGGCGGTTCACACACCGTCCTCTACCAGATCAGCGCTTTATCACTGGCCCAGACCCCATGGCACCGCTGTCACACAGGCAACCAGCTTCCTTTCCCCACAAAAACTACTGCTCCCCACCTTCTCTATTCCTGCACTTCCCTGGAGAACTACGAGTGTCCAGGGAGGCACAGGGCATCTTTGGGTTCAAAGTCTAAATGCCTCTTTAAGGAATTGCAAACTTGGGACTTAAAGCAGGAAAGGCAGTGAGGAAACACGAGTGGAAAGAGTGAGTGAGTTACTATGATCAACAGACAGCACGAGAAAGGACTTAGGAATCATCTGCTTTGACCCTTTCTCCAACCGCCCCCTCCTCACCACCACGGCCACCACCACACAGTCTGCAGAAAAGGGGACAGAGGCTGAGAGAGGAGCAGCCTGCTGGGGCACACAGGCAGGGAGTGGAGAAGCCACCAACCAGAACCCCGAGCTCTTTCTCTCAGTCCTGCTCCACTAGACTACCTCCCGCAGTGGACTGGAGAAAACAGCCCATTACATCCCTTTCTGGTCCTTCCTCTGAGCGGGATGAATGATCATAGGTGCTTAGTAGAAAGTGCCCCGAACTGGAAATCAAGAGACTCACCGCCTGTGCTACAGACTGTCCACCTACGTCCCTGGGCCTTGGTTTCCTCCTTGCAAAGGAGGGAAGGTGCGAGGGGACCATGAGAGTTCTGAGGTCTCTTTCTGTTCCAACCTTTCATGATTCTGTTCACCTGGGATGCCTTGCATCTCAAGGGGCTGTTCTACAAAGTGGAGGGGTGGGGGGTGCTTGGCAGCGGGTCGGCTGGGCCTTACTTGTAATTGGCCTGCTGTTTGCCTCTTCTTTCACAGACCAGCTTCCAAGAGGAATGCAAGTTCAGAGAAACCCTCCTGCCCAACAATTACAACGCCTATGAGTCAGACCTGTATCGAGGGACCTACATCGCACTGAGCAAATATGGACGGGTAAAGCGGGGCAGCAAGGTGTCCCCAATCATGACCGTCACTCACTTCCTTCCCAGGATATAAGGACCCTGAAAGAACGTGCACAGGCGGAAAGTGACATTTTTTCTACTGGAATTTTGCACAGTGAACAGTTTCCCTTACCCCCATGCCTCCTGAGTCAGGTTTCTCTAATACTGGGGGAGGCCTGAGTTGGTTCCCTCGGCCACCAGACCCCAGGACATGTAACCCACCCAGGTGAGGGGTTGCAGCCAGCTTTGTAGAGTGGCAGCGGAGCCCATGCTCTGACCTCACCTGAGGAAAGAAGGTGCAGATGACACATGTGGAATGTGACCTTGTGCCCAGGAGAGGCCAGCGAGGAAACATGTGTGTGCTGGTGTGTATCCATACATCTCTGTCTATGTTGTCAGAGCAAAGGCATTTCGGAGCATCGGGTTTCTTCCCTCCAGATCACTGTGGCAGGCATCTGCCTGCAAGAATGTCACTTGTCAAACCACCAGGATTGGTGCGTGCTCCCACTCTGCCTCTTTCCAATCACCTTTGCGTTCAGAGGCTCCTGGCTACACAGCAGAGAGGCAGGGTGAGCAGGAGGAAGGTTTGACTGCAAACCAGAAGGAAAGTGGGCAGGCACTCTGATCGTCCTGCTCAGGAGGACTGTGGGGATATAGGCGCATTGTCGGGGCAGCTGGGGGAGAAGGGATGCCCTTCTCGGAGGACAGCAGTTTCCCGGGCGGTTGGGGAAGGCCTGCTGGAGGCAGCGGAGGGACTGGATGTTCCATGGAGAGCCATTCTGCTGGAGGACTCGGTGCCGTGTGGCTCCGAGATCAAGTGGGGCCAGGCTGCCTGCCCATAGCTTTTCCTCACTGTGAACCAGGTCTTATTTTAACCTCAGATGACAAGGATCCTAATAATGGCAACCTCTTTGGCAAGGGGTGAGGGGGAGCAAAATAGAGCATGAAGGAAGTAGAGAAGCTCTGGACTCCAGATGATAATTCCTCTCCAGCTCCGTCCAGGAAACTCACCCAAGTTCTCATCCGATACCCGCACTTCCTTCTTGGTCGTCCTCGTCTCACATACACGCCTGTGCCTGGATGCGGGAGAATGGGCACCGTGGCGTCTGGGGTGTGCCCCCTCTGGCCCCCTACAGTAGAAGAGTGTTAATCCTGTAAACTCAAGCAGCCAAGCTGAGGCAGCTCCTTGCTGCTTGATGGCTTCTTGCCTCCTGCCCTTTGAGAGTAT
Organism: Myotis yumanensis; assembly: GCF_028538775.1. Taxonomy (NCBI): domain Eukaryota; kingdom Metazoa; phylum Chordata; class Mammalia; order Chiroptera; family Vespertilionidae; genus Myotis; species Myotis yumanensis. The sequence goes on along the minus strand of NW_027223754.1, from coordinate 123,587,645 downwards.
TTAAAGCAGAGGTTCCCCTGAGCGACTATAAATGTTGTCTTCCCGGAGCTTTCAGATTCCTGAGCCATCGGACCGTTCCTAAATCTGAAACCAAAGAGAGCCATGTCAGAATGCAAATATTTTTGGCATATGTGAACCACGAGTTACAAGATGACCTGACACCCTCCGCTACTCCCAGGGGCCCCTGCCTGCAAGACAGCCCTCCATCTGCTGCCGCGCCTCATCCCTGGCGTGCCGCGCTAGTGCAGATGTGCCGTCTATACATAGGCCTGACCTGGATGACTGTGAGCCATTGGCGATCCAAGGGAGAGATGCCATACTGGCCGCCTCCTCTGCCCAGCAAACAGCAGGAGGACATGTGCTGGGTGAGGAGGAAAAGTCCACCCCCAGGTGAGCACATTTGGAACAGACAGTAAGAGCTGAGGAGCAAGAAAGGCATGGCCACGCCTGGGATAGAGACTGGAGGGGGCTGAGGTCCTGGATCAAGTAGAAGAGAGAAAAGCGATCCACCTTGACTGGAATATTTGAAGTGCAGGCCTGCTAGGAGGCAGGGGACGAAGCTGATTGTTTTCCAGGAGGCGGTCCAGAGCAATCTGTCTCTGTAACAGGGTTCGTCAGAAACCGGTGCTCTCAGAACCCGAGGCGCGTATCCGTTCCGATGGAAGGCGGTGGGAGTGCAGGAAAGCTGGGTGGATGGATGGAGGAGGAACAAGTTTTAGGTCCCAAAGCATTAGTTCCTTCCTGCCTAGCTCTTTGGGCTAAGGTGGCTTGAGAGGGGCCGCAGGCTGCCAGGCCTTTCCTGCATCTCTCTGGAGGCTCATAAAAGCGTTCAAATCCCGACAAGGAGTTTCCCCAAATGTCTGCTCCCATTTGTCATGCTGGGAGAGAGAAGGAGAAGCTGTGGAACGCCCAGGACCAGGCAAGCGATATCCGGCCACTACCCAGTGGCCCCAGCGTGCTGCTGTGACTAGAATCAGTTCTGAGCAGCTGGGCGTCTGGTCTAACTGGTGCCAGGTCCCTGCTGTACCAGGTGTTAAGCATTTTGTATTACACGGCTGGATGGAGGCACACCTCCTTGACTCTGAAATCCTTCCCATCCAGAGGAATTCTCCCAAGGCTTTCTCTTTGGCCTATAAGTGACTTGGGCTTAAGAAAAATCAGTCCCCCTCACAGAAGCAGGTAAAGGGGCAGGAACAGCGCAAAATCCGAGCAGGGCTCCTCAGTTCGTCCCTCCTGCTCGTGTTGGCGCACAGATGTGCACAGTCCTCACCTCGCTGATCGTCGTGTCTGTGAATCTGAATTCCGATGCCAGCCCGTGGGCTCCAAGGGGCTGCAGAAAACGTTGCGTAGGCAGGGGAACAGAGGTGCCCCACCTTCCGGCTGACAATGTCCTGTGAATGACATGGTCCTCCTGCCCCCAAACCTTGAGCTCTGAGACTGGTTTAGAGAGTTTTGTAGCTAATGGGTCACTCTTCCACCCTGAGCTTCTCTGGCAGCTCCATGCAAACTTGGGGTTCCAGCAGCCCTGAGGCCGCCTTATTCCCTCTTCAAGAGTAAATGATAGAGAGAGCAACATACTGACCCCTTTGAAGATAGACTTCTCAGCTGGAAGAGGTTAGCTCAGACACCATGCGGAGCCCCAGGCGAGGTGAGATCTGCACCCCTCAGGGTAATGGATGGACGTCAGGGGAACCAGGAAACGCCAGCTGCCTGCTCAAGCTGTAGCTTATGTTGAATCATCACTCGCTGCCTTCTGATCCCCCTTCCCTTCCCACTGCCCAGACATTTTTGACCCACCTTTGGAAAGCAGCATATAATGATGTGATTAATACCCTGTCATTATCCTTCACAGCCTCCCCTCTGCCACCACGTCCCACGAACCCTCCAGCACACACACTCCAAGGCCCCAGTCGGGGCCCTGATCCTATGACTTAAGAAAGAGAATATTTTCTCTTTCATCTGATCCAGGCCATACACCTCTCTCCTTTGCAGACAAGTAGGTTTCTCCGAGGGCCAATAATCCAGGCCTAACATTCTCTCCCACCACCACCCTGCCCTGGGCGTTGGGAGTTTTCCTGTCCATGCTGGCTCAGGGCCCTGTCTTGTCCTCCACCTCAGACCCTTCAAGTTCTCACGTGTGCAGGTCCTGAGGAAGAAGCAGGTGCAAAAGCCCATGAGCTGGCGTTCTCCTGCCTCCTGCGCTGGGCTTCACTGCCAATGCCACAGCCACGGCACCGCCTCCACCACTGCTGTCGCCCCGTCCCCTCTGCCCTGTCCCCTCTGAGCCTCTCATGTGAGCGCACACTAGGAAACTCCCGCCCCCCCTCCCTCCAGGGCTTTCCCCAACGGCTCTGAAGAGGTTTCCTTTGCCACTTCAGGTCTCTAACACTTGTCCCCCCTCCTCCCGCCCAGGAACCAGCCACTCACTCTGCTACCTCCCAGGAAAGCTCCCAGGGCAGGGACTTCTGGGACGAGGCCAGAGAATAGACAGGAACACTCCAGTCTGCACCTGAGCTGGGGTTCCTCTTCCCAGGACAGGAGGGAGTGATTACACCCCAAACAGACCCCAAATCTAGTCCATTGCGCAGACAGGCCACGCAGAACATGTTGTTTACCTCACGAACCGCGGAGGCTCCAGCACTCGGGCAGCTGTGTCCCTTTCTACAAATCACTGTGGTTTTCCCTTCCTACAAATCGCTACGTACCTCAGGCTGGGTCCCAGTGCAAAGCGTTCTCAAGCCTGGGTCTAGCGAGTAGGAAAGCTCGGAATTTGTTCCGTCATGTGCTTGTAAAATGTGATGCTTCCATTTTGTTAATATGTATGTGCTATGCACAAACCATATCATGTTCCAGCAAAAAGTGAAAGGCCTTTTTATACGTTCCTCTACACTGACGCCACCCTCCTATTAAAACTGACAGTGAACGTCCGGGCTGTGGTTGATTTCCATCTTCACTCTTGCCCACCTCCCAGGGAGGCCGCAAGGGGAATAGCAGCACATTCCTGCTGTGGGTATGAAAGTCGCGGAGCTGTGGGTTACTAAGGCAGGAGGAAGTCACGCAGGTCACATGGTCCGATCGTTGTGTTTATAAATGGGGGGAGGGGAAGGAAGCCACTGTGGACCAAAAAAACACGGTGAGGCAGCTGCCCTCTCCTCCTGCCTTGGTCAAGGCCAGATGCCCACATGTCTGTGGCCAGCACATTTGCTCAGTCCCTTAGTGACCCACCAGGGAACATCTACTGAGCATCCTATCTCTGCTGCATGGGGCTGGGTTTGGGGATATGTGAGTGCACGGGGCAGACACAGTCCCCATTCTCTTGCAAACACGTACTGAGCAAAGTCAACGAGGCCTGTGTTACAGTGCAGACTTCCCAGCTGACTTGCACAGACGCACAGGCTCCGATGCTGGGCTCAGGAGTCTGGCTCTACAACACCCCACCTCCCAGGTGATGCTGACATTGGAAAGCCCTGGCCTCACAGGACGGCTGGAAGTGTAGAACATTTGAGCTAAGAGAGACTCTATGACTTATTTTTTAAAAAAACAACAACTATATATAGGTTAAAAGAAGATTAGGGAGTTTCCGTTTCTTATCCAGGACCATGCAACCAGAACTAGAACCCTCAATGGCTGTGTTTCCCCTCCCAGGTGCACTTCCCCCCAACACCTCCCCATCCTCGAACCTGTCATCCTCCCGCCACGCCCCCTGCACCCGCACCCCACAGCACCTTCTGCTTCCTCATGCAGTCTCAGGGGAGGTTAACATGTGCCTTCAGGTGAGCAGTGTGGGCTCTGAATAAATCGATGTGTTTTCAGGAGAGCTGCCTGCTCGTGGCCTCTGACCTCAGTGCTGTATTTATTCACACAATGTTTCTAAGCTCCTACTGTGTGCCAGAACCAGGCTGGGCCCCAGGAATATCACTTGGCAGATAACATATGGGCTTATGTACTGGCAGGGAAGACAGACATTAGACAAATAATCATGGTAGAACATGGCGAGTGACAAGAAAGAGAAAGTTCAGGTACTATGGGGGCACAGACCAGGGTCCCCACCTCATGTGGGTGGATGAGGGATGCATCCCAGAGAAAGCTGAACTCTAAGGGGCCAGCCAGATTTCGGGCCTGTGGGTGGGGTCACAGGCAGCAGGGGAGGAGTGTTCTGGGGGAGCGAGGGCACGGGAGGTGTTTGATGGCGCAGATTGGGGCCAAGGAGGAGAACAGGGCAGTTTGGAGGCGCTGAACGAGGTACAGAGTGAGGGGAGTTGGGCAAGATGGGGTTCAAGACAGTCTGAGTCTGCTAGGAGCTGGCTCATGGGGCACCTGGTAAGTACGGTCAGCTGCTTGCGTATTTTAAATTTTTCCTGCCATATAATTCACCCCTTTCAAGTGTACAAGCGAGTGATTTCTAAGTAAAGCTACCAGTTGTACAATCATCACCATAAAGCAGTTTTAGAGCATTTTCATTCCTCCAACAAGATCCCTCATGCACATTCACTCTCCCTCCCCCGCTCCCATGTCCATCCCAGGCAGCCATCAATCTCCTTTCTGTTTTCGAAGTTGTGCCTTTTTTGGGTATTTCGTGTAATCATACAATATGTGGTTCCTTGTGATTGGCTTCTTTCACTGAAGGAGCTTTTCTTTTCATCTTAAAACAATGAGGGGTCCTTACTGAGTTTAAGAATGAATAAGACCAGAATGATCACTGGAACTGTCTTATATAAAGTGACTTGGAGGAGGTGAGCCCTGTGAGGGGAGAACAGTGTGGAGCCGCTGGAGTGCCCGGCTGCAGCAGATGCCCACAGGACAGCACGGTGCCAGGAGGGTGCAAAGAGGCTGTTCACTTCATACAACAGCCCTGACTCCAGGGAGCTCTTTGTAGAATGAGCCTGATTCTTCTAAATAATAATAATAATAATTAATTAAAAATTTTAAAACCAGCCCTGACTGGTTTGGCTCAGTGGATAGAGCGTCAGCCTGCGGACTCTAGGGTCCCAGGTTCGATTCCAGTCAAGGGCATGTACCTTGGTTGCAGGCACATACCCAGTAGGGAGTGTGCAGGAGGCAGCTGATCGATGTTTCTCTCGCATCGATGTTTCTAACTCTCTATCCTTCTCCCTTACTCTCTGTAAAAAATCAATAAAATATATTTTTTTTAAAATAAAATAAAAATTTTAAAACCAAAAACATAGGAACCAGCCCCCACCATTTTCTGAGGTGGATCTCTACAGGTTGCACATCCTCTGTATGACTGCTCACATCCCTGGATGGATGGACAAGAAGCTCCTCTGTCCATCTGTGTCTGTCAAGGCCCTGAGGCCGCATGATGGTTTTGACATAGGCAAAGGGACACTATGACCTCATTTTACAAGCACATGCGTGGCCAGATCCTTCCCTCCTTTCCTCTGGCTTTCAGAGAAAGAGCCGAATGCCAAGGAAACAAGCTAATAAAAGGTGTTGAACTTCTTTTGTTGTGAAAACATTATTCCAGGGATATTCTGAAGTCTGACCACACTCAGTCAAACTTCGGCACCACATTCTGCTACCGTCTCATACAACAGGATGTGATGCTCAGAGTGAACACCTCAAGACCTATGGAAACTTCAGGTGACAAAGGTGTTTATTAAGGAATAAAAGCACATTTTAAAAACATTTTCAACACAAAACTTTGTACAATTATCAGAAAAGAGTTTAATGCTCAGTATGTGTGTCTTTTTAAATTAGCCAATCAAAATATTCCATTTCCGAGCATTCCTCCTGGAGTTGCCCTGTAAGAGAGAAGAGAGGCTGTTGACTGTGGCCATTTGGGAGGCTGAAGAGTCACTTAGCTGTCTGGTCACAGTGCTGATTATAAATATCAATGGTTAATTATTACTTATTTTCATTGGTAGCACAAGAGCCCTCCCATCTGGTTTTGGTGGGACACTCTCCATCCAATGGGCCATCATATGTCCCCATGTGGCAAGGCTACTCATAGTTCCAAGGGACCACAGAGACTGCCTCTCGCTTGCTCTTAGTAAATGCACAGAGTGCTTATTTCATTGTCTCAGCCACAGATGCCATAGGCTGGGGGCTTAAACACTATTACTTCCTCACAGTTCTGAAAGCCACAGATCCAGGCCCAGTAGGGTCAGTTTCTGGTGAGGCCTCTCTTCCTGACTTGTAGATAGCCGCCTTCTCATTGTGTCCTCACATGGCCTTTCCTCTGTTTGTGAGTGTGGACAGGTAGAGCTCTCTTGTGTCTCTCCACTCATTATAAGGACACAAGTCCTATAGGATTAAATTCCTGCCCTTTGTGACCTCATTTAATCTTTTTTAAAAATATATTTTTATTGATTTCAGAGAGGAAGAGAGAGGGAGAGAGAGATAGAAACATCAATGATGAGGGAGAATCACTGATCGGCTGCCTCATGCACACCCCACACTAGGGATCGAACCTACAACCCAGGCATGTGCCCTGACCAGGAATTGAACCGTGACCTCCTGGTTCATAGATCAACGCTTAACCACTGAGCCATGCTGGCCAGGCTCATTTAATCTTAATTACCTCCTTAAAGGCTCTATCTCCAAATATAACATGAATTTGGGGAGGACACAAACGTTCCATCCTAAAAGTGTCCCATTTCTATCTGGAGAAGCCTGACCTCAGACCCTATGTCATTCTAACATTTCAGGAGGGAAATCATCAGTCACCCATTTACCAGACTCCCAAGGGTCTCCTATAATTACATATAGTTCTAATTTCAGGGCCTTATTTTTTTTTTGAGTGGGTGAAACAGGTAGTTACCTCCAAGGTAATAGTTCTCAATTAGGGATGATTTTGACATGTAGGAGGCACTTGGCACTAGCTGAAGACAGTTTTGATAGTTAGAACTGGGAGTGGGGAGTGCGTACTACTGCCATCTGATGAGTAGCAGCCAGGGAGGCTGCTAAACATCCTACAATGCACAGAACAGCCTCCTGCCACAAAGAGTGACTCAGTCCCACGGAGCAATAGTGCTAAGGTTAAGGATTCCTGCTCCAAAGTAATGCACCCTCTTATTTGTCCTGAAATTCTTAAATTAACCCTACTGAAGACCAATGAGGAAGGAGAAGCTGGGAGAGAAGCTTCAGATGCCATTCTCACCCTCACATGCACATCCTGCTCCCCAGGAAGTCCCAGTGGACTATCAAGAATTGTCCAGAGCAGAGAGTTGGCAGATGGGCACTGAGGAACCACAGACCTGGGTGTCAGATAAGAGTTTCTGGGTCAAAGGAGTAGCAAGGGGCAGGTGACTAGTATCCAAGGGAAATAACCGGAAGACACTCAGCAGGCACTTACTCTTCTTTCTTGCCATTGTCTTTCAGCTCCTTACACCTGGATCATGGTTTCATCTCCAGCCTCCACCCCACCCCCACCATGTCCATGCAGGACTGTTCTACAGGACTTTAGCAATAAATTATTCTTACCTACATAACCTTAATTTCTTCTCTCCTTTTTCAAAGAACACTGTTTATTTTCATTTTTTAAAGGTTATAAAATTAAAATATATTCATGGTAGAAAATTTAGAAACTCCAGGAAATTTAACAAATCATCTCATCACTCATAATCTCACCACCCAGAGACTACTGATGTTAGATTTTATTGTATCTCCCTTCAGCTTTTCATATGTAAAACAAACTATATAGGACAAGCACAGCTTATGAGATGCTACTGCAAAGCAATTTTATTTTTGACTCTCCCTGCCCCCTTCAATTGGCTCCATGGAGCTAGTGTCCCTGGAGGAAAACCCAGCCACTCCCAAGACGTTTCTGGCCACTCTAAGTTAATACAAAGGCATTTGGACATTTAAAGCTGCAAAACAGAGCCACAGTCCAGAAATTATAATGTCAGGTAATACAAAGTAATCTGCACTTTGGTCTTCATTCAAGGTAAGACTGCTTTCCCCTGGGCCTGCTGCAGATAGGGAGGGAGGGCGTGCTCAGTCTCCTCTTTTCCTCCATCACCTCCTTCCTGACTTGTTAGCTATTGTTTCTAACCCTTTTGGGGGCAGAAGGGAAGCCAGGAAGGACAGTAAGTTCTCACCTGCGTGGCCCTGTACTAAGTCTGCATGTTTCCCTACAAACTCCAGGAGTGAAGACTGACCCCAGAGCAGCAGCAGCCTGCCCTTCACTCTTATCACGGAAGCGGCAGTGACCCCTGCTCTCTCCTGCTTTGGAGACTGTCCAGGAAGGAATTAGCACAGCCGCCCATCACGTCCCTCAGCTCTGGGAACACATAGCCAGCCTTCTGCGGGATTCCACCCAAATCTCTCTCTTGACATGTTAAGGCACTCTAGGCCCTCCTTGAAAGTCCTCTAAAAAGGCTCCCCCTAAGAACTCACTTCTCAAAACTCTCTTATTTTCTGAACCTCAATATGAATGAATTCTGGCACTTATGGCTCAACAATATAGGGGCGGGGAGGGCCTTCTCCATTCTTCTCCATCCAGTTCTAACCCACCCTTCTGCAGGGTTAGCTGTAGGTGTCCTCTGATCTCCAGCAGTGCTTGGAAAATAACACTCCTCAAAATTTGTGTGGTCTTCTATCCATTTCCAGCTGGGAAAACCTAGCAAAACAACAAAGAAATGAAAAGCAAATAACCCATAATTATTGATTTAAAACATTTAAAATCTGTAGATAACGATTTGGAGGGTAGAGGGAGAAAGGTGGCAAAATTTGGAGGATTGTAATAGAAAATACCAACTATATTTTTAGTTGTCTTTACAGATCTAAATATGTTTTCCTTAATAGAATGTTGCATGTTTTTTGGTTTGTTAATAAAATTATATTCTGGAAACAAAAGATGTAAATAAATTTGTTTTCCAAATTTTTTAGAAATTTCAAAAGTGAAATCTTCCAAAATTTTTTATTTTTCTAATTTTCTTCCAATTTTCCTCCACACTTCATGTTGTTATTTACTCTTTTTGACTAAGTACATTTTAATTATTTTATACCCTGATTCCTTGGTCCCTGAGTGCCTCTTACACAGAACCTCATATAGAACAGCCATCTCCCAGAAGGAAGTCAGGGCAATCCATCTTCAGTCCCTTTGCTACTGCCCCCTTGTGGTTACTTCCTTAATAATAATGATTTTATCACTGGATTTCAACCCTAGATGTTTAAGAAAGAGTTACTTAATGCCAAATGTGCGTTAGGACTTGGATGCTGACTCTACAAATGAATATACCACAGTCCTTTCCTAGAGAGAGCTCACAGTCTTGAATGGAGGACAATCAGCTGCCCAGCTGATGCTGCTTTAAGTCAGAATACAAGAGGTTACAGAGGGAAATGTGACTCACTGGAGTGGATGGATGGGAAGACTCGTGGAGAAAGGGCCACTATTTAGGAGACTGCAAGGATGAGAAGAGTCTGAAGCAGGCCCCGTCAAGATAGCAAAGCGTAAGTTTCACTTAGTGTGGGTGTTAAGAGTATAGGCTTTGGTGGTAGACAGGTGGGAGGCCGAGTCTTGGATGTCCATTTAATAACTGCAGGTGAGTTATTTAAGCCTCAGTTTTCTCTTCCACACAAAAATGGGGATAATAATGTTACCTATCTCATAGAGTCCTTGTGAAGATTAAATGGAATAACATACATTATTTGCACAGTACTTGGCTTACATAAGTATTCAATAAATGCTAGTTGATAAAGGCAAGTAGTTCAGGTGTTTTAGAGTGTAGATCAGGGGTCCTCAAACTACGGCCTGCGGGCCACATGCAAATACAAATACTGTATTTGTTCCCATTTTGTTTTTTTACTTCAAAATAAGATATGTGCAGTGTGCATAGGAATTTGTTCATAGTTTTTTTTTTAAACTATAGTCCGGCCCTCCAACGGTCTGAGGGACAGTGAACTGGCCCCCTGTTTAAAAAGTTTGAGGATCCCTGGTGTAGATGGCATGGATGGGTGTGGAGGGGAATATAAGTTGAAGCCAGATATTGAATGCCAAGCTAAGGAGCTCAACATTGTCTTGTAGATGGTGGTGAACCACTGCAGACTTTTGCAAGGAAAGTGGCATAATGAGATCCTACTTTAAGAGGAGAATTCTGTGAAGATGATAAAAGATTGGAAGCAAGTTAGCTACTAACTCATTTATTTAAAAATATTTATTTAAACCCCATTCGCTTTAAATAACCATGCTAGTGCTCGTGACGATGGGTGACCTGGAGAGGCAGTGGGCTCCTGCTACTGGGAGCTTTCAGTCCATTAAGTCACCACAGAACAAACAACATCATTACATGTCATGGGAGGGTTGGCAAGGAAACAAACACAGGCTGAAATAGTGGACAATCTTGGGTCAGTGAGTCATTTAAGCTGTCTGTTCCTCAGTTTCTTCATCTCTTAAATGTTGTTTATAACCCTGCCCTACCTACCATGCAGAGTTAGTGTGTAGATTCTAATAAAATGACATGCTGGAAAGAGTTGTGTGAAGTGCAATCACTAAGAAGTAAGAAGGAAGTCTTTCTTTCCTTGCTGACGATGGCTTCTTGAAAAAATCTTTGAGACCTTTGCCCATGGGTCCCCTGGCAATTGACTCATCTGGTCCTTCCTTAGCCATTCTGCACAGCAAGATAGATATAGTTCTTCTTTCCCCGTTCCTGTTCCCACTTCTTGGAATCATATGGAAAAACAAAAGGAGGAAAAGGAAAGGAGATGAAGGAAGGAAGCACCTTCAGAACTGTTATGTCCATGGTTATCCATGGGAACTTTTTAGCAATTTGGGAGGATGCTTTGCTGTTACAATGATTGGAGATGCTACTGACATTAGTGGACAGGGGCCACAGATTAGAGATATCTGCAGTATGCAGGACAGTTCCCCGTCATGATGAACTGCCCTGTACTTTACTCAACTTTAAAAAGTCATGTAGAACCACATTAAAAATACAACTAAACTACAGAACAACTATCATTCAGAACCACCTGAAATCTAGCTGAACATAAGTCCTGTAACTAAGGATATATAGAAGAAGCCATCGTAAGACTGGTAAGAGGGGTGGAGATGCAAAACTGACTGGTCCCACACTCACGTGAGTTGGATAAAAATCAGGAGGAATATAACTGCAAATGTCCTTCCTGAGGAGTGAGAGGGTCCCAGCCCCATACCAGGCCCCCAGCCCAGGATTCCAGTGCCAGGAAGAGAAGTCCCCATAACTGCTGGCTATTAAAAAAAAAAAAGTGGGGATTGAGTTGAGCGATGCAGAGGCTGCAGAGTCCCAGGAATTTCTCTTAAAGGATTCATACACAGACTTGCTTGGATCCGGCCCGTGGGCCGTAGTTTGCCCACGGCTGCACAAGACCCTATAGGACACCTACATTCGGCCACTCTACCAAGCCCAAGAGACATAGAGGCTCTACCTAATATATAGAAACATGGGGAAGCTGCCAAAACGAGGAGACAAAGAAGCATGTCCCAAATGAAAGAAGAAAACAAAACTCCAGTTGATTGGGTGCCTCTGAGTTCTAGCAGTAGGGCAGCAAAGGAGCAAGGGACATATGGGGAGGAACTTAAGTGTCTGGCATCAGGTTGAGAGCTGGGGGGAGGCAGCTTTCTGCCAGACAGAGGTGCTAGCAGAGACCATTGTTCTATGTTGAGACTTCCCCCCACAGAGCCTACAGAGTTAACACTATTTGCCCTGCCCTGGTGATTCCCTGAAATCCCACCCAACCAACCTGTGGGCTCACCCAAGCTGTTTCCAGTGGCTGTCCCATAGGAATGATCAGTCTTGGTTCATGCTTCAGACTTTTCCAAAATTTCTCAAACAAGTAATACTTGGTCTCAGTGTGCACCATACCTCTCACTAAGTGGTCCAAGGCTTGGCAGTAGAGGCAGCCAACCTTAGTTTAGAGCTTGGCCTCTCCTGGGCATCTCCAAACCCAGTACAAGTAGCAGGCATCTGCAGATGACTTTGTAGCTCAGGTTGGGTGGCCCCAGGCAGAACACAGGTAGCGGCTGACCATGGCCTGCACCTCCCAGTAGGCCGCAGAGCCAGCGCACATGGTGGACAGCTTCAGATCACATTGAAGTACCATCCAACCACCTCCACAAGCGACACACTCAAGAGGCATACTCAGTGGACACCAGAGCCCCACAAAAGTGAGTGCTGCTCTGTGGGATGAACCCCTGCACAGCTGATCCTTCATGGTGGTCGCAGCTTTTCCCCAGAGCTCATCAGCCTGGGTGTAAATCCCTTTCACTAACATGCCAACAGCAAGCAAGGCTCAATACAACAGGGCGGGTGGGGGGTGTACACAGCCCACACAGGGTGGGGGGCACACCTGGAGTGCCCAGCTTGGGTGACTGGGAGGCTGTTCCACAGGGGTGGGCAAACTTTTTGACTCGAGGGCCACAATGGGTTCTTAAACTGGACCGGAGGGCCGGAACAAAAGCATGGATGGAGTGTTTGTGTGAACTAATATAAATTCAAAGTAAACATCATTACATAAAAGGGTACGGTCTTTTTTTTTTTAGTTTTATTCATTTCAAATGGGCTGGATCCGGCCCGTGGGCCGTAGTTTGCCCACGGCTGCACAAGACCCTATAGGACACCTACATTCGGCCACTCTACCAAGCCCAAGAGACATAGAGGCTCTACCTAATATATAGAAACATGGGGAAGCTGCCAAAACGAGGAGACAAAGAAGCATGTCCCAAATGAAAGAAGAAAACAAAACTCCAGAAAAAGAATTAAACAAAACACAGAGAAGCAATCTACTAGACACAGAGTTCAAAACACTGGTTATAAGGATGCTCAATGAACTTAGGAGAAGAGTAGATGGACTTAGAGAGAACTTCAACAGCATTAAAAAAAAACACATGGAAACCATAAAAAAGAACCAGTTTGAACTGAAGGATACACTAACTGAAATGAAGAATAATTTACAGGGAATCAACAGAAGAGTAGATAAAGCTGAAAATCAACACAGTGATTTGGAATATAAGGAAGCACCCAATCAAAATAGCAAAAAGAAAAAAGAATCCAAAAATATAAGGATAGTGTAAGGAGCCTCTGGAACAATTTCAAGCATACCAACATTTCCGTCATGGGGGTGGCAGGAGGAGAAAAGAGAGAGCAAGAAATGGAAAACCTATTTGAAAAAATTATAATAGGAAACTTCCCGTTGTCCATCAATTAATGAGTGGATAAAAAAGCTGTGGTACATTTATCCATGGAATATTATGTAGCAGTAAAAAAGAAGAATCTCTTACCCTTTGAGACAGCATGGAGGGAACAGGAGAGTATCATGCTAAGTGAAATAAGTCAGTCACAGAAAGATAAATATCACATGATCCCACTCATATGTGGAATCTAAGTAACAAAATAAACTGATGAACAGAATGGATCCAGAGACATTGAAGCATGGAGCAGGGTAGGGAATCTCAGAGGGAAGGCGGGGGAGGGTGGGTGGGAAGTAATCAACCAAACACTTTTTATGCATATATGCATAGCCCATGGACACAGACAATAGTGTGCTGAAGGCCTGGGGTGGGGGCAGGGGCAGGCTGGAGGGGGTCAATGGCAGGAAGAGGGGGACATATGTAATACTTTCAACAATGAAGAATTATTTTTTAAAAAAGAAAACTTCCCTAACCTGGTGAAAAAAATAGACATGCAGTCCAGGAGGCAGAGACTCCCAAACAAAATGAACCCAAAGAGGCCCACACCAAGACACATAACAATTAAAATGCAAAAGGTTAAAGACAAAAAGAGAATATTAAAAGCAGTGACAGTCCCATCTGACTGTCAGCTGATTCCTCAAAAGAAACTCTGCAGGCCAGAAGGGATTGGCAACAAATATTCCAAGTGATGCAAAGCAAGGACCTACAACCAAGATTACTCTAGCCAGCAAAGAACTGAAGGACAAATAAAGAGCTTCCCAGATAAAAAGAAGCTAAAGGAGCTTATCATCACCAAACCAGTATTATATGAAATGTTAAAGGGTCTTCTTGAAGAAGAAGAGGGAGGAGGAGGGGGGTGAAGGAGGAGGAGGAGAATGATTAAAAATATGAACAATAAGCCCTGACTGACATTGCTCAGTGGTTAGAGCCCATGAACCAAAGGGTCGTGAGTTCAATTCTGGTCAAGGTCACATACTTTTGTTGCAGGTTCCCCACCCGAGTTGGGCTACATGGCAGTAGGCAACCAATTGATGTGACTCTCTCACATCCATGTTTCTCTCTCTCTCTCTCTCTCTCTCTCTCTCTCTCTCTCTCTCTCCCTCCCTTTCTCTCTCTCTCCTCTCTCTAAAAATCAATGGAAAAAATATCATCCAGTGAGGATTAACCAAAAAAAAACCCAAAAAACAAAAAACCCCAATAAATTGGCAATAAATACATATCTATCAACAATTGAATCTATTAAAAAATAAATGAACAAGCAAAACAGAAACAGATTCATAGATACAAAGAACCTTTTTTAAAAAATATATTTGATTGATTTTTTACAGAGAGGAAGGGAGAGAGATAGAGAGTTAGAAACATCGATCAGCTGCCTCCTGCACATCTCCCACTGGGGATGTGCCCACAACCCAGGTACATGCCCTTGGCCGGAATCGAACCTGGGACCTTTCAGTCCGCAGGCCGACGCTCTATCCACTGAGCCAAACTGGTTTCGGCCAAAGAACCTTTTGATGGTTGCTAGATAGGAGAGGGTTTGGGGGGTTGGGTGAAAAAGGTGAAGGGATTAAGAAGTACAGTAACAGAATAGTCATAGGGATGTAAAGCATAGGGAATATAGTCATTAATATTATAATAAGTACTAGAGGCCCGGTGCACAAAAATTTGTGCACTCAGGGGAGGTGGGGTCCCCCAGCCCGGCCTGTGCCCTCTAGCAGTCTGGGACCCCTCGGGAGATAACGACCTGCTGGCTTAGGCCTGCTCCCGGGTGGCAGAGGGCAGGCCCAATCCCTAGATGCAGCCCCTGGTCAGGCTCAGAGCAGGGCCGATTGGGGAGTTGGGGCGCCGCCCCGTCATGCACAGAGCAGGGCAGATTGGGAGGTTGCCATGCCACCCTCAGTCATGCTCAGGGTAAGGCCGATCAGGGGGTTGGGGCGCTGCCCCCTGTCACTCACAGAGCAGGGCCCATCAGGGGGGTTGGGGCTCCATACCCTGTCACACACAGAGCAGGATCAATCAGGGGGTTGGGGAGCTCCCCCCATCATGCACAGAGCAGGGCCGATCAGGGGGTTGAGGAGCTCCCCCCTGTTACTCACAGAGTAGGGCCGATAGGGGAGTTGGGGCACCGCCCCCTGTCACACACAGAGCAGGGCGGATCAGGGGGTTGGGGCACTGCACCCTGTCACACTCAGGGCAGGGCCAATGGGGAGGTTATGGCTCTCCCCCATCACACACAGAGCAAGGCCCGTGGAGGGGGGTGAGGGGGGTTGGGGTACTGCACCCTGTCACACACAGAGCCGCAGGGCAATCAGGGTATTGGGGAGCTCCCCCCTATCAGGCACAGAGCAGGGCTGATCAGGGGTTTGGGCGCTGCCCCCTGTCACGCTGATCCCGGTGCTGGGAGGCATATTACTCTTTTACTATATAGGATAGAGGCCTGGTGCATGGGTAGGGGCTGGCTGATTTGCCCTGAAGGGTGTCCTGGATCAGAGTGGGGGTCCCCACTGGGGTGCCTGGCCAGTCTGGGTGAGGGGCTGAGGGCTGTTTTCTGGAAGCGGGTGACTGAAGCTCCCAACTGCTACTTTTTTTCTTTTTTTTTTTTTTATTCTGGGCCAGCTTTAGCTCTGAGGCCTCGCTGCTGAAAACATCGATACAATGTTGCAGTCTGGCTGGCTGAACCTGGCTGAATGAAAGCGGGTTTCTGGGGTTTTGTTTAGCTTCTTATTTGCAACATAGTACATATTTGCTTAGAGTTGCAGCTGAGAGGCTGGCAGCGGCAGGCGGGGAACGTTGGATTTCGTCGTCACTGGAGCAAGCAAGCCTCCCTGCTCGCTTCAGTGCATGGCTGCCAGCCGCCATCTTGGCTGACAGTTAATTTGCATAAGGATATGCTGATTAGCCAATGGGAAGGGTAGCGGTCGTACACTAGTTACCATGTTTCTCTTTTATTAGTGTAGATTTATGGTGTTAGATGGGTACAAGATTATTGGAATGATCACTTAGTAAGTTATATAATGTCTAATCACTGGGGTGTAAACCTAAAACTAATATAATATTGTATGTCAACTGTAATTGAAAAATAAAAAATTATTTTAAAAAATTAAAATAAAATTTCATGTAAGTGAAACACCTGTTTATAACTCTGAGCCTAGAATCATACACTCATTAATTATGCAAAAAGTCTTTTTCCCATGAGTTTAACACACATTGAATTTTCCCATTAGGGTGTAAGTCTGAGGAAGACTGTACCTTTTCTGTTTGGAATTTTTCAACAGTAGTTTACCATTTTGGAAAATCATGTAATGATCATGCTGCCGGTGGTGCTGAGTCATCAGCACTCTGCTTTTATAGCTCCGCATTCACAGTGTAATATATATATATATTTACACAGATATACTAATTTAACTCTTATTTTAAATTTCAAATGGTACATTATTTTTAATTTTAGGCACATAATTTTTAGTTGAACATTTTCTTACTGCTCTTAAATTCAAATGTATCCATTATAACTAGGTAATAGTATCTGAATACTTCATAAGTCTGTTAATGTGGCTTAGCCCGAGCATTTAAATATTGAGATACAGCTTGGCTGGTGTGGCTCAGCAGTTGAGCGTTGACCCAGGAACCAAGAGGTCACCAAGTCATGCCCGGGTTGCAGGCTAGATCCCCAGTGGGAGCCGTGCAGGAGGCAGCCAATTGATGACTTCCTCTCTCATTGATGTTTCTATCTCTCTATCCCTCTCCCTTCCTCTCTCTCCTAAAAATCAATTTTACAATAGTTTTTAAAAAATAATTGACATATGGACTATTAAGTTATTTTCCTTTCACTTATCCTATAGTTAATACATCATATTGATTTTAATGCTATATATAAATTATATTAACTATGAATTTCACCTTAAGATAGTGAAGATGGTGCTATAAAATATTTTGTGTTAAATGTACTGTTTTGCATGCTAGGGTAGAGAACTGCTCTGTGAGTTCATATTACTAGAGAAGGTGCCGCTACAGCATCCAGAGTACCCTGGCGAGCCATGGCTAAGGCAGGAAAACTGTCGTATTTAGCTCATGCCTCCCTGGCCTTGAGGCTTCCTTGTAAGGTCTGTCTGAGCAGCACCTCTGTCTGGTCTGAATTTAGCAGGGCCCAGGCACCTTACAGCAAGGACCAGGGAGGGTGTCCTAATGGTTGTTCATAAAAATGTATATTCTGCATCCAAACCCCCATATTAATCCATTATGCTCATAGGCTGTGACTGGGAGCAGAGGAAGCCACCAAATTACAAAGAATGAACAGTATTCCCCTGATGGCTCCTCCTGGGGACAGCGTCTAGGCCTTTTGCAGCCAGTGACCTGAGCTGAGTTGCCTGGGCTAAATTTAAGTCCCCACAGGACCCTCCCCCATCTGGATCCCTCTGGTGATCTGACCGTGACCTCTGGAGGCCCAATTAGCAAGAAGTTGCTGTATTTATAGAGCACCCTTCTGAGAAGAGCTCCAGGCTCTTTTCAGCATTAGCTCACTGGGACAGGAGTGGAAGGAGGAGAGGGGGCAGGATGCTGGTGTTCTCCTCTCCCTTTAAGGCAAAGGAATGGCCCCACATTGGAGCCTGGGAGGCTTGGGCTCCCTGAGCCTCTGCCTAGAGTGACCTTAACTGAGTGACATGAACCTCTGCCTGTGGGTGGGCACTGAACCCCGGCCCCACAGGCTGGGTGCTAAGCAGCAGGAAGCCTGTCCTCTGTATTCTGCACACCCAGAGCCCAGAGCGGCCCAGATGTGAGCTGGCCGCAACCCTCTGGAGTTCTTCTGAGGACATGGGAGGATCTTGGACTGAATTATTTTCTATGGATTTGTTTGTTTTAGTTGTAGTAAAATATAAGTTTTAGCATCTTGACAATTTTTAGGTGTATAGTTCAGTGGTATTTAATACAGTCACATCATTGTGCCACCACCCCCATCCCTCTTCAGAACTTTCTCATCCTCCCCAACTGAAACTCGTTTTAACCAGACATTCGTGCCACATATTAAACACCACGCCCCACCCCTCCCACTCCATCCCTGCCAACCGCCATTCTGTTTCCTGTCTCTGTGGCTGTGACGCTGTAGGTACTTCATATAGTGAAATCAGCCACTAGTTTTCCTTTGTTTCTGGCCTGTTCACTGAACATAATGTCATCGTGGGTCCCCTATGTGGTGGTATCAGACTAAATTCTTTTTTTTTTCTTTTTTTTAAATTTTTTATTTATTTTTTGCTAAAAGTATTACAAAGGGTATTACATAAGTGTCCTTCCCCCCCCCCCCCACCCCGCCCTTGACAATCCCCTACCCTCCCTTTCCCCCCAGTGTCTTATGTCCATTAGTTATGCTTATATGCATGCATACAAGTCCTTCGGTTGATCTCTTACTCCCCTCCCTCCTGTCCCCCAACCCTCCCTGGCCTTCCCACTGCAGTTTGACAATCAGTTTGAGGCAGCTCTGCCTCTGTATCTATTATTGTTCAAAAGTTTGTAATGGTCTTTATTATCCATGAATGAGTGAGATCATGTGGTATTTTTCCTTCATTGACTGGCTTATTTCACTTAGCATAATGCTCTCCAGTTCCATCCATGCTGTTGCAAATGGTAAGAGTTCCTTCTTTTTTACAGCAGCATAGTATTCCATTGTGTAGATGTACCACAGTTTTCTAATCCATTCATCTACTGATGGGCACTTAGGCTGTTTCCAGACCTTAGCTATGGTGAATTGTGCTGCTATGAACATAGGGGTGCATATATCCTTTCTGATTGGTGTTTCTGATTTCTTGGGATATATTCCTAGAAGTGGGATCACAGGGTCAAATGGGAGTTCCATTTCCAATTTTTTGAGGAAACTCCATACTGTCTTCCATAGTGGTTGCACCAGTCTGCATTCCTACCAGCAGTGCACAAGTGTTCCTTTTTCTCCACATCCTCTCCAGCACTTGTCGTTTGTTGATTTGTTGATGATGGCCATTCTGACAGGTGTGAGATGGTACCTCACTGTTGTTTTGATTTGCATCTCTCGGATGATTAGTGACTTTGAGCATGTTTTCATATGTCTCTTGGCTTTCTGAATGTCCTCTTTTGAAAGGTGTCTATTTAGATCCTTTGCCCATTTTTTGATTGGATTGTTTATCTTCTTTTTGTTAAGTTGTATGAGTTCCCTATAAATTTTGGAGATTAGGCCCTTATCAGATATGACGTTGGCAAATATGTTTTCCCATGCAGTGGGTTTTCTTGTTGTTTTGTTGATGGTTTCTTTTGCTGTGCAGAAGCTTTTTATTTTGATGTAGTCCCATTTGTTCATTTTCTCTTTAGTTTCAACTGCCCTAGGAGCTGTATCAGTGAAGAAATTGCTTTGGCATATGTCCGAGATTTTGTTGCCTTTGTATTCTTCTAGAATTTTTATGGTTTCCTGTCGTACATTTAAGTCCTTTATCCATTTTGAGTTTATTCTTGTGTATGGTTTAAGTTGGTGGTCTAGTTTCATTTTTTTGCATGTCTCTGTCCAATTTTCCCAACACCATTTATTGAAGAGACTATCTTGACTCCATTGTATGTTCTTGCCTCCCTTGTCAAAAATTAATTGAGCATATTGGTTCGGGCTAATTTCTGGACTCTCTATTCTATTCCACTGATCTATATGTCAGACTAAATTCTTAAGCTTTTTTCTCCTCCTTAGAACCTTCCTTTCGCCCCAACTTACACCTTCCATACAGGATTATAGTTGTCCCTCCGGCATCCGAATCTGCAATGGATTGGTTCCAGGACCCCCCACAGGCACCAAAACCCAAGGATGCTCAAGTCCCTCATATAAAAAAAGTGTGGTATTTGCATATAACCTATGCACACCCTCCCGCATACTTTAAATCATCTCTAGATTGTTTATAATACCTAATACAATGTAAATGCTATGCAATAGTTGTTATACTATATTGTTTAGGGAATAATGGCAAAATAATCTGTACATGTTCACTACAGACACAACTATCATAGGTCGAACTGCATAGAATATGTCAGCCCAATGTTATTTCTTTTTCTCGAATATTTTCAATCTGCAGTTGGTTGAATCCATAGATGCAGAACCCGCGGACACAGAGGGCCACCTGCAGAGCAGCCTGTTACACACAAACATTGCAGGAGAGGATATGGATTCAAATTTTCTTTTCAGATCCCTGGTCTCCTTACTGTGCATCTTTTCATACTCTAGGAGGGGAGTGGCCAGATTTAGCAAATAGTAATAGAGGATGTCCAGTTAACATTGAATTTCAGATAAGCGACAAATGATGTTCTAGAATAAGTATGCCCCTGGGCAATATTTGGGTCATAATTATACTAACAAAATTATTCAGTCTTTATCTGAAATTTAAGTTTAAGTGGGCATCTTGTACTTGAGCTGGCAACCCTGTCCTAACACCCCTCCACAGCCTTGGGAATCTCCTACACTTCCCTCCCCACCATCATGTGTACTTTCTTACAAGTGTAAGCAGTAAATATGAGTGAAAAAAATAGGAAATTTGTACTTAGAATATTTGGTTTGAACCTCAGCTCCACACCCAGCTGGTAGAAAATCAGTTGGTCTCTCTGAGCTTCATTTAGCTCATCAGAAATGAAGATGATCACAGCGGCTCCACAGTGTGGATTTAAGAGTCATGTGCGAATTTTCTTTATACATATGATTTATTTCTTTGCTCTAACTACACAGTGACAGGTTCTCCTCACTCGCACTTCACCCCCATGTGTAGGAATTACCTGCCTTAGTGACTGGGAGGAGAGCATACGGGCAAGGGGCAAGCGAGGACTTTTCTAGAGCCCGAGAATTGCCCATCACTCTGGGCAGCCCTGCTCCTTCTGTGCATCATCTATGGCTGTCTTGGGAGTGCAGGCAAGAGGTTCAGGAACTCAGAGGAGAGCCCAGCATGCAACTGAAATTCTCCTGCCCTCCTTGTGCCCAGAATAGGGAGGCCCCCCAAGTTCTGCTTGGCAGTCCCCCTAACTTTTCCCCTGCCCTCGCCACTCTGAGCCCCCAGCCTGCCAGCTCATCTGGGGCCCTGGCAGCTGGAGCTGCAGTAGGAATTTTGCCTTGTCACCAAGTAGCTCTGCACCAAGTAGCTTCCTGTAGCATCTCTAGGGGCGCGGGGGCGGGGGGGGGGGGGGGGCGCGCTTGACATCTCTGCTGAGCTCTGACCCGTGTAAGTAATTTGTTCCAAACAGAAGGCGCATGAGAAGAGCAGGGCCTCTGGGAGGGGTGCTTTGCTCCAGGCCTGGGGGGAAGCCTGCACTTGAGCACTTCCCAAGGAAAGGAACCATGGCACCGCCTGTGCCTCGAGGCTTTTCACAGGGAGATCTTGTGAGGAGTGGCCTGTGACCATCTGGGAGCTTTGCCCCGTCTGCAGGGAAGAGTTTTCTGACCCTGGAACTGCACAGCCAAGGCCAGAAGAATGAGACTCTGTGAGTCCAGCTACCAAGGCTGGGCTGGGGTCAGGTGAGTGAGGCAGGGTTGGGATTAAAGTTAGGGTTAGGGGCAAAATTTAAAAGGATGCCCCAAAACTCAATAATCAATGTAAATAAAATCTAATTTAATACAAAATTATCCATGATGGCAGAAATACAATTTTAAATAAAGACAATCAGTATTACCATTTTTGTCCCAGGCCCCAGTATGGCTCTCCACAGCACTGTGACTGGTCCCACTGGCCTCACCAGTCCCAGCACTGCCAGCTGCTTTCCAACCTCCCCTGGCCCCAGAGCCCTCTCTGACAATCAGCCTGCCCATCTGCCCGTAGCTACGGGACTTCTCAGGTCAGTCACAGCCCCTCCCAGAGTCTTCCCACTCTGAAAACTCATGCAGACACAGCCCAGGGTCAGGCACATCCCTCGCTGTGGGAGACTTCCCCGAAGGAGCCCCAGGAGAGAGGCTCCATTGAACTCTGTCATCGCCACCAGGAAGCCCTCCGTGATCACTGCTGTGCCCTGCATACTCTAGAGATCTCTAAGACCATCCTCTGCACCTGTGCACAGTTGTTTTTGTAGCGTGGACAGAGGAGCGAGGTGGACAGCAAGCACCGAGGTTACAAAACCTACTCCAGAGCCAGCTCTTTTGTCACCACGGCCAGGCCACCCAACAGCTCAGGGTCTCTCCTGCCCTTATGGGGACTGAGGCCTAGAGTCCAAACCCTAACCAGCTTAGCTTCTAGAACTAGTATTCTCTTTCCTTCTGTCCGTCCTTCCTTTTTTTTTTTTTTTTTTTTTTTTTTGGTTTCTTCTTGTTTTTTTTTTTTCTTTTCCTTTCCTATCTCTTTTTCTTTTTTTTCCTTTCTCCTTTTCTTTTTTTCTTTCTTCCTTCCTCTTCCTTCCTTTCTTTCTTTCTTTCTTTCTTTCTTTCTTTCTTTCTTTCTTTCTTTCTTTCTTTCTTTCTTTCTCTCACAGTCATTTAGCTCCTAATATGTAGCAAGCACTTTGCCAAAGACTGGAAATACAATATTGTACAATTACAGTCAAAAGAATCCCTCTTCAAGGAGCACCTATCTACTGTGGGAGATGAGACATGACCCCTCAAGTCACATACATGACAAAGTAATTACAAACCTATTGTGCAGGAGCACACAACAGGGTCATCTGACCTACCCAGAAGGTCGCAGCAGCCTCCCTGAGGAGGGGGCATTAGCTGCTGGTGCCGCAGGGAGAGGGAAGCAGGCCAGGCAGGCGATGACAGATATTATTTCCAAAGACGGACACAGCAATAGCTCTCATCCCACATGACCTGACTACACTGTGAGTTTACAGTCCTCCCATTCAGAGATGAGGTCCTCACTCCCTCTACTTGAAGTGGCACAACATGGCCCCCAAGGCTGCATCACCACCAACAACACAACTCCCACTTGGCTCTCCTGGGACACTCGCTCTGGAAAGGCAGCCAGCCTGCGGGGGGAAGTCCGGGTTAGGTGAAGAGCCGCTGTAGGTGCTCCGGCCGATATCCAGGATCAACCCCGGGACTGTGAGTGAGGAAGCCTCTGGGATGGCTCCACCCTGGCCATTTTCTGGCTTCATCCAGGAGAGACCCCGAATGAGAACCACTTCGCTGAGCCCAGACATCCCCAGAACTGAGAGATGTAATAATCAAATGATGTGTTTTTAAGCCATTAGGTTTCACTGTGATTTGTTTGCAGCAGTCGTTACTGGAACGAGTGAGAACGGCAAGTGCAAAGTTCCTGTGGCAAAGAAGTGGCTGTAGCTGGAGTAACACAGAGTGATGGCCTCATCTCAGCCTTTTTAGATATGAAGAGCCTGTCCTCTCAAGCCTTATGCCCAACCCAACATCTCTACCCTTCTTCATGCCCCTCTTCTACACCTGCCCCTCTGGCAGTATCCTCTTCTTGATACTGGCAGCACCGCCCACTTAGCTGCTGAAGCCAGTCACCCATGACTCCCCTCCTGCTTTCCTTACTAATAAGAGCCACTGTGCATACAGCACCCACCGTGGTCAGGCATCATCTCACTTAAATTCTCACAGCATGTCTCTAAGGTGGGCACTCTGACCATTTCCCCACTGACAGATGAGGGTCCTGAGGGACAGAGATGTTAAGGAATTTGCCTAAGGTCACACAAGAAAGGGGCAGAACCAGGATGCAAACCCAGGGAAGTCTGACTCTAAGCTGTGGCTCTTACCTACTGTGCACTACATCTTCATCAAACTTGTCAATTTGCAGCGCCACTGCTGAGCCTCCTCGTGCCTCCTCATCGGTGCTCTGGACAGTGACAACCGGTGTCTAGCTTGACTCTCAGCCTTCTGTGTGGTCCCTCTGGCATTCACCTGCATGTTGCCACTAGGATGAGCTTTCTTTGGCCCACATCTCTTATAGAATGAGAGCTAAACTCCCTCACAAGGTTAAACTCCCTGGATAAGCCCTTCACAATCTAATCTTTGGAGACTTTCAATACCTACCCCCAGGTGTCACACAGAACTCACTGTTCCCCCACATCCAGCTCCTTCTGAGTCTCTGCCTCCTGCATGAGCTGCTCCTCCCTTTCCCACCCAAAGCAATCTTCACAATCCCAGCTCAAAAGTAACCCCCAATGGAAGCCTCAGGACCAGCTCCCTTCACTCTGCACACACATTTCTCACACCGCACTCCACTCTCTGAGTCCTTGCTGGCTTACCCCACTTGCCGGTTGCTCCTTGAGGGCAGAGATTGATGCTAGATTGATACAAGGATCACCAACCCAAACCCAACTGCTGGAACATGATAGATGCTCATTAACATATTTGCATTGAAAGGATAAATGAGCGCATGAATATACTTGGGAGTACATGAGATGGGCTAGAAAAGTAGTTAGAAAGAAAGTGGTATCAATGAGGACCTAGAATGAATCCATTTTTTTGTTGTTCAGAGAGTAAAGCAATCAATGGATGAGGTGCATGAGTGGCGTGTGTCATTAACTAAGCTCTGGGTTCTGGACCATCGGAAGGTGGGCCATCAGGTTTTCCAGTCCAGACAGCAAACAGGCCAGTGCTTCAAGCTCCCTGCAGCCTCCTGCCAGGGTGGCACTCAGGAGGGAGATCCCTTCCCCCACGTGTCCTCCTTTCCTGTCCTCCTCGAATGGTGCTTCTGAGTACTGTAATTGGAAAGGAAGCTGCTGGGGAAAGCCCTACAACAGCTGATGAAATGCTAGTAAATGGCCGTCTGTGGCTGGCTGGCCCACAAGATAAACATCAGGCCAAAGGCACGGTTCCTGTCACCTTTGGTCCCATGCTGTGGTTTATCGTAAGCATTTCTCTGTCAGCCAGCAGTTCTAGGAATGAAGTGGAACACTGAGTGCTTAGGCTGCAAGGAACCTACAGGGGCCAACAGCCTATACTCCCCTCGAGACTGAGCTACTCAGAGCACTTGCCCAGTTCTTAGATGTCTTCAGAACATTACCCATTGGTGCCTTAGCATGCATGTTCTGGAAATTTCTCAGGTGAGGGAGTTCACCCACAACCAGCATCTTTTCCAAGTAGCTCAGTCCCCACCAGGTCATTTTCTGACTGTGCTACACTGGGCTCAGCCCTGTCTGGTGCCTGATGGGGAGGGGAGGGGACGGTGAGACTGAGAAGTATAATGCACAGTCCCTGCCCAAGGACAGGGGCTGAAGGCACAGCCTCCAGAGACAGACCACCCTGGCCAGATTCTGGCTTCACAGTTTAGCTACATGATATCATTTGTGATAGAAACTACTCTGTACAACTTTCAGAAAACAAGGACCGCCTTTAACTGCTTCTTTGATTTCTTTGATTTCATAGGGTGGGAAGTACATTTTGGGGCTACCTAAAAACAGTTGGTGAGGAGCACTCCTAACCACTTTTGGTTTGGGTGCTGCCCTGTTCTAATAGATTTTTGCTCAGAGTAACTCTTTATTTATTTACTAGAGGCCCAATGCACAAAGAATAGGCCTTCCTTCCCCTGGCTGCCGGCACTGCCTTCACTTTGGCCTGGAGCTGCCTTCCACCTTCCCATGCTTCCCAGAAGCCCGGAGAGGCCTGGGAGGGATGGAACGCCTGCACGCAGGCACACTGCCCACAGGCTTGCCATCTTTGTCAGGTTAATTTGCATACTCACTCCTGACTGGCTGTGGGCATAGCGGAGGGATGGTCAATTTACATATGTGTCTATTATTAGTATAGCTTTTTATTGATTTCAGAGCAGAAGAGAGAGAGAGAAATATATAAACATCAATGATGAGAAATAATCATTGATCATTTCCTGCATGTCCTACACTGGGCATGTGCCCTGACTAGGAATCGAACCATGGTCTCCTGGTTCATAGGTCGATGCTCAACCATTGAGCCATGCCGGCCAATCCTCAGATTAACTCTTAAGAAAATGGTGAAGATGAAATCCTTGGAGATAATGCTTGAAGAGCTCTCATCTGACATGTTTTCAACCAACAATATTGAATGAATCAACAGTGAGGGTGCATTTGGTATTTGGGTTGATTCTTTCTCTGGAAACAAGAACTTAGAATATTTATTAGTCTATTCACTTTTCATCAATCATAAAGCATGTGTTGGGTCTTCACACAGGTCTAGGTCTGAGCTGGGCACAGTGAAGGGAAATATAAAGCTGAGCCTGGACCCTCAGGGGGTCTATAATACATATAGGGAAACAAGCCTGTGCCTTAAGGCTGACCCTCCCTATGGGCACTGCGTACCACTAGAAGCAGGGCTCACATAGGGCAGGTCCACGCACTGAATGAACAAACAGGAGGGAAATACCGGGTGGGGCTGAGTGCTCAGAGGAGGCTTCACCGCACATGTGAGTCTCAAACTGGATCCTGAAAGGGAAGCAGGACTGGAATGTCAAGGAGAACAGAGGGCCTGAGGCGCCGTTCTGGGATGTGGGCAATACCACAAGTCCAGCAGGGAGCCAGAGAGTCCCGGGTGGCGTTACAACTCTCGTCCCTTAGCTATATGGGCTTGGACAAGTTAATTAACCTCTCAACCTTGTTTTTCCCCTATAAAAATAATGATAGAGCCTGATTCCTACCGTGGTTGGGAGGATTATAGGAGATCATACATGTAAAGCAGCATGGCTAGCACACAGTAAGCTCTTCATAAACTTTAGCTGCTACTCTTTTGACACTAAGAGGCAGAAATGCTCATGTGGGCACAGAAAGTGAACCCATGTAACCCTCACCGGCACCGTCTTGACAATACCCGAGCAGAAAAGCTTCCCTGACATTGGAGCCTGGCACTGCCCATTCAATGAAATCTCTCTGACGGGAGCACAAGAGGCCTCACTTGCAGAGCAATCTCAAAATGTTGGCCTGGCAGAATAGCTTTGTAAAAAGTAGGCATTTGGTAAGTACTGTTGGGTGAATAGATGATTGCATGGACTAAAGCCTTATTCCTGAAGGTTCCTTGTTTGCCTGCTTGACCAGTGAATTATGGAGCCTTTCTTCAAGTGGTGATGCTTTCCTGCCCGTACTCTTCCCCAAGTCCCAAGAAACATATTCATGTATACATCCCGCACGTAAAAAAGAACTTATGGATCTAGATGGTTCAAGTTTCCATGGAAGCCCTTTAAAATTTTCAAAAATAGCATCCTTACCCACCCTCAGTTATAAAGTAAACAGATTTCTACAATATCCCTTTAGACTAGAGGCCCCTTACAAATAAGAAGGAATTACTGCAATGCAGGTACTACCATTGAGCTAGCCATCCATTGCTCAGAACACTACAATGGGAAAGGTAGTGCGGTGTGAGAGCACAGCGATCATCCGTCGGTGCCTGTCGTCAGCCCCGGCTGCACGCGAGAATCACCTGCAGGGTTTTTTCAGGATGCTGATGCCTGGCTTCCACCTAATCACTTCCGTATTCTAACCCAGAATCATTTCTGAATTGCTCATCCGGGCGTAGAGCCATTTTATGACTCCCAGGCATAACTCAGCCTGGACCGAGAATGAAGAATGCCAGCTGGCTCCCTCATCATGCAGACTTTAAAACTGAGACCCAGAGGGGATAAATAATTTGAGGCCACTTCTCACTATGTGGGGACAATACTGCCTTTCAAATCTCATAAAAACTATACATCTGGTTCCCATATGTGAGCCTCCGAGGCAGTCGCTGGCACTGCCCCCAATATTCCCTTATAATTATATCATAATGAGCTTAAACTTCCTCTTTGAACTCAAGGGAGTGCTGGCTCTGTCCTTCCTTTTCACTACTTCCCCTCTGCGCAGCCTCAAACTGAATGCCATCCTTAATTTCAAGTCCCCTGCAAGTGGAGGGGAGGAAAGAATTAATACCAGTTGTGATTTTATAAAGACCCATAAATCAGAAGAGTGCAACATTTCCCATCTTACTAGTAAGTGATACACCAAATCTTGTCCCAAGTGCCACAAGTTGCAGCTACGTGTAGTCTCCCTTAGATTAGGTCAACATGAGGCTTTCTTAGGAATTAGTCCAGATTGTTACCTGATTTTTGTGTTTGACTGTCCTCCTTAAGATGACTGGGATGATCAAATCTCTTAGAAAATGGTCAAATTGATGGTTTACTCAGAGAACACAACTTATTGAACAATTGGAACTTAAACCAAATATCCATGTTAATCAAAAACCAACAAAATGACTCTTCCTTTCACTCAGACCTCACTAAATTGAATAAACTAGTTCTTGCTGCTGGCCTCACATACACTAGGACACTAAGCCTCTACACTTATCTCTATGGAGAACTTCACATCAGTAGATGTGTGCTCCAGAGACTATCTGCTAAGGCTTCCTTCATGGTCTCCGAAGTTTCATAACCAACATGTCTGAAGTTTCCACTTGTCCACATCATCCATATCTCCCTCTTTATTAGCAGAGAAATGGGGAATTCCTAACTAATCAAACTCTACCCTGCGACACTCAAGGCCTCTGGATAGTGCCTCTCTTTCTTTCTCTCCTATGATTCAGGCCCTTCCTGAGTTTCAGAGATTCTTGGAATCTGAAGCATACTCAGGGGTACACTGCTGACAAGTAGGGGCAGGAAGAGGAGAAAGGTGGGGTCAGGGAAGGGAGGGTGGCCAGCAGGGCCCCTGGACTCGGCACCTTTGCGTGGTGTCGTTTCCCAGGGCCGTTGCATCTGTGCTTGGACAAAAACACTTTCTGAGAAATGATCATCATTGCTGCCCTCTTTCCTGGACCAACTTTGGCAGATGCTAGCCGGAAACAAGTCTTTTCTATTCTTTACGGGAATAGTATCCTTGTTGCTGTTTCGAGAATTAGCATGATTGTATGTCTTGCCGCTCTTTGCCTTAAAGAAAGAAGAGTCTCTCTCATTGGGCTGCATCCGTTTGTTTAGTCCGTTCATTGAATAAGCATTCACGAAGTGCCTTCTGCATGCTCAGACCAGTGTTAGTACTATGGATGGGGTATGGTTTATGATGAATTAGAATTATTAGAAATATGCCCTGTCCTCTATCAGTGATGGGTCTCACCAGGAAGACAACACAAATGGGGAGAGATAAGAGGACTGTCTCCAGAAGACAACTTTAGTGCAGATTAATGTCACCGTATGTAGTAGCTTTCTTCATGAAAACTGCATCCAAAATAATTCTTGTACAAAACTTGCAGTATAAGTATAGTAAGTAAACTTTCTCTTGTAAAGAAGGACACTTAACCAACACTAGGGAACAGCTGTTCTTTCACTCCTGAAGGTCCTTTCTGGCTTTAAATTGAATGATGCTTTTAGATCAGCCCAAACCTTGCCCTGAGTTTTGAAAGACTAAAAAAATTCATACTAAGAAAAAGGATGTGATATGATCAAAGTCTGCAAGATTAGTTAAGTATAATTAGGGTAAATATGGACTTTATTCCACAAATCTCAAAATATTAAAATGTAAGCTCCCATCTCAAAACTTATAGTTCTGAAAAAATTTTAAATAAATAAATTCTATCAAGTTGTATGCAGGTGATAAAATTATATAACACATTACTATCAAATGTTAATATAGATTGATAACATGGTTAGGGTTGGGAAAGACACTTAGATAAGTTAATGGATGAACTACAATATCGGGCATGGTTGGGGTCCCTTGGAGGCTAACAGCCAGAAGAAGAATATGTGCTGAGCTGGGGATCTCTCCACCCCTTGTTGTGACACAAATCAGCTGGGAAAATGCGGACAAGTCATTTCCCCTCTGAGCTTCACCTGACAATGAGAGTTTGGACGGGATGTTCTCCAGCTGCCTTCCTTCACCACCACTCTGAGAAACCATCTATTGGAGCTGCTGAAGGAAACAGGATACAAGGCTAAATGCCCATGTGCAATAGGGTAATTTGGCTGTTCTGAAAAGAAACCTATGATGAATTGCAATGAATTCATTTTCCGTATTTGGATTTCTGTGTGCTTGTTCATAATTACTTTTACATATAAATAGTCCTGCCTTATCAGAAGGGGACCCATTCCAAGACCCCAGTGGAAGCCTGAAACCATGGATAGTACTGAACCTATATATTCTATGTTTTTTTCTATAAATACATACCTATGATAAAGTTGAATTTATAAATTAGGCACCCTAAGAGATTAACAACAACTAATAACATAATAGAACAATGGTAATAATATGCTGTAATAAAATGATGTAAATGTGATCTCTCAGAATATCTTATTATACTGTAGTCACTTCTTGTGATGACATGAGATGACACAGTGCCTATGTGATGAGATGAATTGAGGTGAATGACAGAGGCATTGTAAGGAAGCATTAGGCTACTATAAGGGTCACTTGAACACAAGCACTGTGATAACACAACAGTCCATCTGATATCTAGACAAGTACTAAGTAACTAGTGGGTGGGGAGTGTATACAGCGTGGAGATGCTGGACAAAGGGACAATTCATGCCCCAGGTAGGATAGAGTGGAACGGTGTGAGATTTCATCATGCTGCTCAGAACAGCAATTTATGAATTGCTTATTTCTGGAATTTTCCATTTAATGTATTCAGACCACAGTTGACCGCAGGTATCTGAAATCATGGAAATCAAAACTGCAGGTAAGGAGGGAGTACTGTATCAGCACTGAGAGGCTATGAAGTAATGGTTATGAGGCTAAGGAGAAGTTAGGGGGAGCCAGGCTAATCAGGGAGCTTCTTAGAGATGAATATTCCCTGGGTTTTGGATGGTGAGCCAGGTGATAGAAATAGGGACCAACAACATATTCCCAGCCATTAAGAACACTGGCTGGAGTCAGTGGGCACCAGCATTGCCCAGGAATAGTCAGCATGCACAGCAACTTACATGATGTGGTTCAAGGTGGGGCTCCCTTTCTCCCCCCAGAAACATCCCTCCTGCCCACTTGCCTGAAAACTGCCCTACCATGAACTTCATGTTATGAGATAACAAATTTCATTTTTGTTTAAGAAAATCTGAATCAATGTGAAACAATGCCACTTTCCCTATTAAATTATTTTGGTTTGGGAAAATATAGTTATTGTCATAAAAATATGCAAATTGGGTCAACATATAATAAGCTTATAATAGACTTATCTTTTAAAATATATTTTTATTGATTTCAGAGAGGAAAGGAGAGGGGAGAGAGAGATAGAAACATCAATGATGAGAGAACCATGGATCGGCTGCCTCCTGCAAGCCCCCTACTTGGGATCTTGGGATGGAGCCTGCAACCCGGGCATGTGCCCTTGACTGAAATCAAACCCGGGACTCTTCAGTCTGCAGGCCGACGCTCTATCCACTGAGCCAAACCAGATAGAGCTGCTGTTATCTTTAAGTTAATTCAAAATAGTTTTAAAACTCCTCAGTTTTAGTGTCAAATAAAGTAGGTAAATATAAAGAGATAAAACCCACATTAACAAAAGCTCTTTGGGCTCCTTGATACTTTTATCTTTGTTTCGTTTTTCTTCTCTTTTTTTAAATTTTATTTTCTTATTTTTTTGTACCTTGATACTTTAAAAAATATATGTTTTTATTGATTTTAAAGAGAGAGGGTGAGAAGAGAGAGAAACATCCATTGGCTGCTCAGTGCATGGGACAATGCTCAACCAAATGAGCCACACCAGCCAGGGCACTTCTTGATAATTTTTAAGAGTGTAAAGGAGTCCTGAGACTGAAAAGTTTGAGAATCACTGTTTAGATTAATCAGCTTCCACCCACTGAGGCTGGGATGGGGTCAGCATCCCCTGAAGCTCTAGGGCTACACAGAGGAGGTGCTATCTAAAGAAGCAGGATTCTGTTAGAAAGGGGAAATAATTACGGAACAGATAACCAACAGTGTCCACCACAGTACACAGTATTTTTGAACTAAACAGAGAAGTGCAGTGAGTTGCCCAAAGTCACACACAAGTTCTAGAGGAGTCAGAACTTATAACCAGGACTCGGACTACCAGTCAGAATTGGCCAGACCTCTCACTACTATGGTTTTTATTAGATCACATTGCTTTCTTGCAAAAAGGCTGAAAGAAATTCAGAAATCGTGGTGAGGTTGGAATAAGTTGGGCATGCTCATAAAATGCTGGTCAGAGTATAAATGGCACAGTCGTTCCAGAAAGCAATTTGGCAAATATGCATCAGCTTTGAAAATATTTATACCCTTTATCCTATTAATTCCAATTCTAGGAATCTACACAAAGGAAATAATCAGAAATGTGAATAAAATCAAATGTGTGGGTTTTTTTTTAAATAATGGAAACAACCTAAATGTCCAACAACATGGGAATAATTAAGTAAATTCTGATAAAGCTGCTGGCTGTTTGTAGTGGTTTTCTCTTGAGGTGAAAATATAGGGATTATTCATAAACATTAGTTACTTTAATAATCAGAAAAATAATAAAAAATAAAAATACTTATGACTTTGAAAAACATTAAAGGCATGGAAAAATACAATAAACTTTGAGTAAAAAAGCATGGTACAATACTGAATCTATACTATAATATTATTTAATATGTGTGTGAAAATTTCAGTAAGGAAGCATTCCAAAATGTTAACATTTGTCATTATCTCTGGGATTGAGATCATTGATGATTATCATGGGAGAAATTAAGGCTATTATAAAAATACTAGAGGCCTGGTGCACGAAATTCATGCACAGGAGGGATGGGGAGGCCGCAGCCTGGCCTGCACCCTCTCGCAGTCTGGGACTCCTCACTCCTTACCACCCACCTGCTCACTGCTCCCTAGCTCTGCCGTGGAGACGGGGAGAGGGTCCCGCCACTGCTGCTGCGCTCGCCAGCTATGAGCCCAGCTTCTGGCTGAGCAGTGCTCCCCCTGTGGGAGTGCACTGACTACCAGGGGGCAGCTCCTGCATGGAGCATCTTCCCCCTGGCAGTCAGTACGCATCATAGCGACCAGCCATTCTGGTCGTTCCACCATCTTAGGCTTTTAGTATGTAGGTCAGTGGTTCTCAACCTGTGGGTTGCGACCTCTTTGGGAGTCAAACGACCCTTTCACAGGGGTCGCCTAAGACCATCCTGCATATCAGATATTTACATTATGATTCATAACAGTAGCAACATTACAGTTATGAAGTAGCAACGAAAATAATTTTATGGTTGGGTCACAACATGAGGAACTGTATTTAAAGGGCCAGAAGGTTGAGAACCACTAATATAGATAGTTGACTCAACTCAGAGATTAGTGGTTTCAACTGCCAATGCAGTCAGAAATCTGTGTATAACAAATCGGCTCTCCATGTGCAGATTTCCAACCACCAGTTGACCTTTGAATAATATGAATTTGAATTGTGTGGGTCAATTGGAAAAAAATATGCATCTGAGTGGACCCATGCAATTCAAACCTTTGTTGCTCAAGAGTCAACTAGACTGGTGCAGAAAGAGGAGAAAATGCAGCAAAGCCAAACATCACTGCTTACCAGACAAGGGAGAGGGACGGAGCGAACTGTGGCCCATCTGATGGCATCTAGTTTTGCTTGGGCCAGCAATGTGTGCAGCTCCAGACAAAATACTCATTTGCTCAGCCTCTCTGTTTTCAGAGGTGGCCATATGACATACTTCCAGCCAATGAGACTTGAGCAGACTTCTACCCAAGGCTCTGGGAAGCTACACCTTCTCTGTTTCCAGCCCCAGCCCCTCAAGCTGCAAGCCCACCCTGTGCTTCTGCAGGAGCAAGTCCCGCATTGGTGACTGACTCTGAGGGAAGTTTTACACTGGATTTCCCTGTTCATTTTCTACCATCTCCATGGGGGTTTCTCCCACTGTTACCACCAAGCAAACCAGCCCATCCCACAGAAAACTTCTCTTGGATTCCCTGAGGACAGTTGGGACAGGTGGACATTTCCCAAAGAAACAAGGGAAACAGAAAAGAAGTAATGATGGGTTTTTTTTTTTAAAGGGCATACAGTAAGTGACTTTTCTTTTTTCAAAAGAAAAGTGTCTGAATCCATGAATCTCAAGGAAAGCAGTGAGGAGCTTGCCTTGTCCTGACCCCATGGCCCTAAGGTGATTCTGCCCCCTGGTGCCCATGTCCTCATGTAAGTGGCTCTACCTCACTCCTTCCCACCCAGCTCCTTGGCTGGCTTTCAATGCTTTAAGGAGTTCTCTATTTGATTTTCAAGACCCTGTGACCATTTCCCCTCTCAGACAGCCTGGACCCTCGAGAGGAAAGGCCTTCAGCTCCCAGTTTCACTTCACCACCTAGCAGCTGATCCCAAGGCAGTGGAGATTGACACCCCAAAGGGCCAATGAGCAATTGAGCCCAGCTGCTCAGCCAGGCCACCGGTCTAGGGTGAGGCAACCTAAGTAAGCTTTTGTGCAAAACCAACATGGCCCTTCAAAATGGTGGTTCTCAACCTGTGGGTCATGACCCCTTTGGGGGTCGAACGACCCTTTCACAGGGGTCGCCTAAGACCATTGGAAAACAGATATATAATTATATATTGTTTTTGTGATTCATCACTATGCTTTAATTATGTTCAATTTGTAACAATGAAAATACATCCTGCATATCAGATATTTACATTATGATTCATAACAGTAGCAAAATTACAGTTATGAAGTAGCAATGAAAATAATTTTATGGTTGGGGGTCACCACAACATGAGGAACTGTATTAAAGGGTCGCGGCATTAGGAAGGTTGAGAACCACTGCTCTAGAAGGTAACATATTGCACGTCAACGTGTCACCTCTCACCAGGTCCACTTCTTCCAGTTCTTCCAGAACAGTTTTCTGGAGGGTTGAGTATCAGATGGCTTGCGTTTAGGGATATTACTACCTAAAAAGAATGTATTTTTTAATACCAGCAGGTTATCTAAGACTGATGGTCTCAGCAAACTGCTATTTCTTATATTTTACTGACTCAGGAGCACTGGTTCACCGTAGAGGAAAGTGAATAGTTCTGTTTTGCTGAGTTGACTGCCCTCTCCTGAGATACACATGTGGGGCCTTAATGATGCAGTAACCATAACATGGCACAGAAAATTACAGAAGGGACGTATTTAACAGAACCTTTCAAAAGAAAATGCTAGATGAACTCGGGTTGTTAGTGATTATTTGCTTAATTCTCCTGGCCAGCAATTTTCAACCATTTTTGTCTCATGTCACACATAAACTCATTACTAGAATTCTGCGGCACACCAACAAATACATATTTTGTTTTTGGCTGAGCAGACAAAATAAAATAGGTATAATTTTAATTCAGTCACACTGGACGGCTATTGTTGTGTTGGCTGTTGTCATTTTTTAATTTGACAATCTAAGGGAAAAGAGGTCAGTGCCCCTGACTAAAAAATCAGGTACTGCATGTTTTGAAAATTCTTGTGGCCCACCCATTAAAAATCACTGCTCCAGGCATTTGCTTCTTACATTGGTGGTGGGATCTCCTAGGTTCCATCATCAAGGTTGTCACTAACCTGGTTATTGCTGCAGAAGGTCCCTCCACAGTGCAAAATCCAGACAGACCTGTGTTTGAATTCCTGCTAGCTGTGTTTGACATAGAGTTACTCAGCTTTCTCTCTGAGCCTCCGTTTTCTCATCTGGAAAATGAGTATAATTATTTATATGATCAAATGAGGTAATGAGGTTAAGTATAAAAATCTTTTTCCTGGTTCCTAGCCCAGAATACAAAACTCTCCTTTGACCCAAACAAAAGAAAAAAAGCTACTTTTCTTCATTTTTACTAGGACAGCATTTTCAAATTGTTACCTTGTATCAGAATTCCTTGGGGATGTGCTTAAAATGCAGATGTGTTTTACACCTTTCCAGAATTAGATTCTGGTGGTAGAGATCGGAAATTTGCATTTTTAAGTTCATCAGTTGATTTTTGTGCCCACTAAAGATTGAGAACAAGTGTCCTTGACGAAAGTTCTCTGAATTCAGTGTCCTTTTCTATGGAATAGTTGTTTATAAAATGCAGGCTATTCCTTCACATAAAATGCCATGAAGTTAAAGATTGCTCTTCTACCTCATGCACCATCCAATGTAAAGTAATAACAATATGAAACAAATGTTGTTTTTACCAGTTTTGTCAATTAGAGACTTGTATTAATTAAGTCAAGGTCACTTGTTAGACATTCTTGTTATCAAATTTTCTTTCGTTTTATTTCAATGCAGTTGGTTGTCACATTATATATACCACCAGTTAGCATCTCCGTGTAAGCCTATCTCCACAGCTGGATGAACTAAAACTCAAACTCTATACAATGTGTTTCAAGAGCTTTAAGAATGATTATAGTCTTAGAAATCAAATCTTCTTTTCCAAAGATGTATACAAAGACATTTATCAAAGCTTTATTTACAATCCAAAAATAAAATATTGTACAGCCATTAACAAATTAAATTTTCATAGATATTTAATAATTTAGTAAAAATTGTTAGGATTTATCATTAAGTGGTTTAAAAATCAAAACACAAACCTATTTAGAGAGTTGTTTTGGTTATTTATTTCTGCACTAAAGGCCCGGTGCATGAAATTCATGCACTCAGCATGGCCTTCGCCCTCTCGCAGTCCGGGAGCCCTTGGGGGATGTTTGACGCCAGCTTAGGCCCAGTCTTCTGGGGAAGCAGGCCTAAGCCGGCAGTCAGACATCCTTAGTGCTGCCGTGGAGGTGGGAGAGGCTCCCACCACCGCTGCTGCGCTCACCGGCCATGAGCCTGGCTTCTGGTTGAGCAGCGCTCACCCTGTGGGAGCGCACTGACCACCAGGGGGCAGCTCCTGCATTCAGCGTCTGCCCCCTGGTGGTCAGTGTGTGTTATAGTGACCAGTCGTTCTGCCATTTGGTCAATTTGCATATTAGCCTTTTATTATATAGACTAGAGGCCCAATGCACAAAAATTCATTCAAGAGTAGGCCTTCCTTCCCCCAGCTGCCAGCACCGGCTTCCCTCCAGCACCCAGGACCCAGGCTGCTTCCCTCCTCTGGCTGCCCACAGGCACCCAGGACCTGAGCTGGATTCCCTCTGACCCCGGCTTCATCAGGAAGGACATCCAGAATGATGTCCAGAGGATGTCCAGTCTAATTAGCATATTACTCTTTCATTATTATAGATAACAAGATACTCCAAAATGTAGTGGTTTAAACAAAAATCACTTATTATTTCTCACACAATTCTGGAAATCAAGAACTTGAGTAGGGATTAGCGGGTGGTTCTTCTGCTCCATGTGACTCAGATGGGCTCATTCACTTAGTTGCCTTTAGCTAGTGACTGTGCTGAATCACAAGATCCAAGGTTTCACTCACATGTCTGACACCATGGTGTTCCTCTGAAAAGCTTCTCTCTCTCTCTCTCTCTCTCTCTCTCTCTCTCTCTCTCTCTCTCTCTCCATATGGCTGGTACTGGCATAAGAACAGACATATAGACCAATGGAACAGAACAGCAAACCCAGAAATCAACCCAAGCCATTATGTTCAATTAATATTTGACAAAGGAGGCAAGAGCATACAATGGAGTCAAGACATTCTCTTCAATACATGGTGTCGGGAAAATTGGACAGATACATGCAAAAAAATGAAACTGGACCACCAACTTACACCATACACAAAAATAAACTCAAAATGGGTAAAAGACTTAAACATAAGACAGAAAACCATAAAAATCTTAGAGGAATTCACAGGCAGCAGAATACCAGACATATCATGTATCAGTATCTTTACTGATCCAGCTCCTAGGGCAATGGAAATTAAGGAGAAAATAAACAAATGGGACTACATCAAAATAAGAAGCTTCTGCACAGCAAAAGAAACCATCAACAAAACAACAAGAAAGCCCACTGCATGGGAGAACACATATGCAATGTTATCTCCGATAAGGGTTTATTCTCCAAAATTTACACGGAACTCATACAACGTAACAAAAGGAAGATAAATAATCCAATAAAAAAATGGGCAAAGGACCTAAATAGAAACTTTTTGAAAGAGGACATACAGAATGCCGAGAGACATATGAAAACATGCTCAAAGTCACTAATCATCTGAGAGATGCAAATCAAAATGACAATGAGGTACCATCTCACACCTGTCAGAATGGCTATCATCAACAAATCAACAAATGACAAGTGCTAGCAAGAGATATGGAGAAAAAGGAACCCTCCTGCACTGCTGGTGGGAATGCAGACTGGTGCAGCCACTGTGGAAAACAGTATGGAGTTTCCTCAAAAAATTAAAAATGAAACTCCCATTTGACCCAGTAATCCCACTTCTAGGAATATATCCCAAGAAACCAGAAACACCAATCAGAAAGGATATATACACCCCTATGTTCATAGCAGCACAATTTACAATAGCTAAGATTTGGAAACAGCGTAAGTGCTCATCAGGAGATGAGTGGATTAGAAAACTGTGGTACATCTACACAATGGAATACTATGCTGCTGTAAAAAAGAAGGAACTCTTACCATTTGCAACAGCATGGATGCACCTGGAGAGCACTAATTATGCTAAGCAAAATAAGCCAGTCGGAGAAAGATAAATATCACGGGATCTCACTCATTTGTGGAATATAATGAGCAACAAACTGATGAACAAAAATAGCATCGAACAAACCGTCTAACCTCAGAGGGAAGGCAGGGGAAGAGTAAAGGGGGCAGTAAGAGATCAACCAAAGGACTTGTACGCATGCATATAAGCATAACCCATGGACACCGACAGTAGGGGGATGAGGTCATGTGCTGGGGTGGGGTGGGGGGAGATCAGCTGGGGAGAGGTCAATGGGAGAAAAAGGAGACATATGTACTACTTTAAACAATAAAGAATAAATGGGAAAAAATAGCCAAAGAACCGAGTTTGGAAGAAAACATAACTCCAGGAAAAGAAGCAAATTTTCCACATGTGTTTCACACTAAAAACAGCCTAAATAGAACATGAATTCAATAAAAAGAAAAGTTGTGGGCTCTATCTTCAGTGGGAGCCATGCAGGAGGCAGCCAATCAATGATTCTCTTTCATCATTGATGTTTCTATCTCTCTTCATCTCCCTTCCTCTCTGAAATCAATGAAAATATATTTTAAAAATAAATATATAAAAATTAAAACTCAAAGATGAGATTACAAAACAATAGAATAGTAAAGAGAGAGAGAGAGAGAGAGACAGAGAGAGACCTACCCGGTTTGGCTCAGTGGATAGAGTATCAGCCCAGAGACTGGAAGGTCCCAGGTTTGATTCTGGTCAAGGGCACATACCTCGGTTGCAGGCTGGACCAGAGGCCCTGGTCAGAGCACATGCAGGAGGCAACCAATCAATGTGTCTCACTCACATTGATGTTTCTCTCTCTCTCTCTCTGTCTCTCCCCCTCCCTTCACTCTCTCTAAAAAATAATAATAATAATAAAAAGTCAATGGGAAAATATCCTCTGGTGAGGATAAACAACAACAAAAATAAATAAAATACACAAAAAATTTGAATTTCCCCCTAGCATTTATTTCCATAAAACATAATATGCATTAAAAAGAAAAAAAAGGAGATTGTTGAGCTAAGGAAATAAATAGAGAAGCAAAGCAAGATCATTATAGAAGTAATAAATAGATAAGAAACAGACTAGATATACTATTTTTGAGAATATTTGTTGGTGAAAAAGCCTGAGCTAGTGACAGTGAATAAAGAACACCAAGATAAAAATTAAAAGCAATTCAGATATGAAAGAGGGTGAAAGACAACTTAACACAAGATGTTTGGTGTTCCTGAGATAGAGAAACCAAGAAATGGAGTGGAAGTATTAAAGATATAATATAAGAATTTTCCCTGAAATGCAAGAAGAATAAATCTGCAGATTGAAAGATCACACTGGTTCCATGAAAAACTGACACAGAAGCTTCAACACCCAGATATATTCTAACTGATTGAAATTTAACAACTCTTCAGGCATTCTGAAGATAATACAAATTTTTAAACTAATATAACTCAAATATTAAAAATAGTTAAACAGTGCTTGACACAGCCCTTTCAAATAAAAAATATAGGCATAAAAAGCAATTTACCTACATGAAGGAAAAAATAAGCTGACTTCAGACTTTCAAGAGCAATATTTAATGCCATCTACACTAATAAAAGAGAAACATGGTAATTGGCGTACGACCGCTACCCTTCCCATTGGCTAATCAACGTATCCTTATGCAAATTAACTGTCAGCCAAGATGGCGGCCGGCAGCCATGCACTGAAGCGAGCAGGGAGGCTTGCTTCCTCCAGGGACTGCAGACTGCAACGTTCCCCGCCTCACTTGCCGGCCTCTCAACTGCAACTCTAAGCAACTATTACTATGTTGCAAATAAGAAGCTAAACAAAACCGGCTTTCAGTCAGCCCCGGACCACAACATTGTATTGTTGTTTTCAGCAGCGAGGCCTCAGAGCTAAAGCTGGCCCAGAATAAAAAAAAAAAAAAGAAAACAAGGAGCGGTTGGGAGCTTTTAGTCAACTGCCAGCGGGAAAACAGCCCTCAGCCCCTCAGCCAGCCTGGCCAGGCACCCCAGTGGGGACCCCAACCCTGATCCAGGACACCCTTCAGGGCAAACCAGCCGGCCCCCACCCATGCACCAGGCCTCTATTCTATATAGTAAAAGGGTAATATGCCTCCCGGCACTGGGATCAGCGGAGCAGCGAGGCCTCCCGGCACCAGGATCAACTTGACAGGGGGCAGTGCCCAAACCCCCTGATCAGCCCTGCTCTGTGCCTGATAGGGGGGAGCTCCCCAATCCCCTGATTGCCCTGCGGCTCTGTGTTTGACAGGGTGCAGCGCACCAACCCCCTGATCGGCCCTGCTCTGTGTGTGACAGGGTGAGGTGCCCCAACCCCTTGCCCCCACGGGCCCTGCTCTGTGTGTGACAGGGTAGAGCCATAACCTCTCCATCGGCCCTGCCCTGAGTATGACAGTGGCGGTGCCCCAAGCCCCTGATCGGCCCTGTTCTGTGGGTAATAGAGGGTGGCGCCCCAAGCCCCCTCCACGGGCCTTGCTCTGTGTGTGACAGGATACAGCCATAACCTCCCCATTGGCCCTGCCCTGAGTGTGACAGGGTGCAGCACCCCAACCCCTTGATCCACCCTGCTCTGTGTGTGACAGGGGGCGGTGTCCCAGCTCTCCTATCGGCCCTACTTTGTGAGTGACAGGGGGGAGCTCCCCAACCCCCTGATCGGCCCTG
The DNA here is from genome assembly GCF_028538775.1 of Myotis yumanensis. Classification (NCBI taxonomy): domain Eukaryota; kingdom Metazoa; phylum Chordata; class Mammalia; order Chiroptera; family Vespertilionidae; genus Myotis; species Myotis yumanensis. Next base: position 123,546,447 of record NW_027223754.1, on the reverse strand, counting down.
CTCTGTGTGTGACAGGAGGCGGTGCCCCAGCTCCCCTATCGGCCCTACTCTGTGAGTGACAGAGGGAGCTCCTCAACCCCCTGATGGGCCCTGCTCTGTGAGTGACAGGGGGCAGCACCCCAACCCCCCTGATGGACCCTGCTCTGTTAGTGACAGGGGGCAGCGCCCCAACCCCCTGATCAGCCCTGCTCTGTGAGTGACAGGGGGCAGCGCCCCAACCCCCTGATCGGCCCTGCTCTGTGCGTGACTGGGGGTGGCGCTGCAACCTCCCCATCGACCCTGCCTTGAGTGTAACAGGGGGCGGTGCCCCAACCCCCCAATCAGTCTACCCTGAAAGTGACTGAGGGTGGCATTGCAACCTCCCGATCCGCCCTGCTCTGTGCATGACGGGGCGGCGCCCCAACTCCCCAATTGGCCCTGCTCTGAGCCTGACCAGGGGCTGCACTTAGGGATTGGGCCTGCCCTCTGCCACCCGGGAGCAGGCCTAAGCCAGCAGGTCGTTATCTCCCGAGGGGTCCCAGACTGTGAGAGGGCACAGGCCGGGCTGGGGGACCCCCCCACCGCCGAGTGCACAAATTTTTGTGCACCGGGCCTCTAGTAAAATAATAAAACAATATTTATAAGGTTCTGGGGGGAAAAAAATGACACCTAAAATGATAACCACCAAGAAATCATTCAACATAAAGGCCAGAATTTCTCAAACCTAAAAGAACTTAGGAAGATAGCACCAGGAGTCCTACTTGGTAGAAGGAGAACCACTTGAATACAATTATATATAGTAAAATATGAATTTAAAAACCTCAGGAAAGGAGAAACAGCTGAAAAAGTACTGGCAGTAAGCGCAAACCTTTATTTATTTATTTATTTTTAATACTTTATTGATTTTTTTTTTTTTTTACAGAGAGGAAGGGAGAGGGATAGAGAGTTAGAAACATCGATGAGAGAGAAACATCGATCAGCTGCCTCCTGCACACCCCTTATTGGGGATGTGCCTGCAACCAAGGTACATGCCCTTGACCAGAACTGAACCTGGGACCCTTCAGTCCGCAGGCCAACACTCTATCCACTGAGCCAAACCGGTTAGGGCAAGCACAAACCTTTAGATACTGAATGAAAACTAGACAGTTGTAGAAATTATAATTATAGAACAAAGTTTGACAATGTAAACTTTGACAAATTTTTTATAAGTCTTGACGATATAAAATTAATATAAATTAACAAAATTAGAGAGTTGTGAGGAGAGGGAGAAGACTTACTTTATTTTTCCTAGCACTTACCCAACTGAACTGCCAAAAAAAATCAGTAACCAAAAAATATATAGGCAAAGATCCTAATCTTTTAATGTTTTTCATAATATTTTCATAATCTATTTTCTTAAATGTAGAAGAATTTTTGTAAAAACAATATCTTGTGCAAATATCACATTTAACTGAAATTCACCAATTCCTTCACCAGTTTTACTTCTGTTTCTTTTTATTCTGTTAAATCTGAGTAAGATCTAATTTAAAAATCTTTGCTAAAAAAGTAAAGTATATGGTATGGTTCCATTTTTATAAAAATACTTCTTTTAACATTTCTACCTGTTCTATTTATAAAAAATAAACAGATATGTCTAGAATAATGTTCATTCAAGAGTAGATACCTATGGGTGAAATTTTCTTGACTTTTTTTATTTACTTAAATTATTTATGAGTAACTCATTTTCACAAACCAAAAATATTTGAGAAAGAAAGTTCAGAAGGAAATACACTAAGTTATCACCAAGTAATTATTTATGTTTGGAGAGACTGAATAAATTTTATCTCTCTACTTTTCTATCGTTTCCCAAGCTGCTCATGTTTCAGATCTCAATTTAGTCATCATCATGTTCTCCTGGTTATTCACTGACCCCTGTGCCTGGATGGTCCCCATGGCCACACCTTCCCGTGAGTGTGTCTTCAACCCCTATTGTAACATTTATCACACTTTAATGTTACTTCTATAACTGTCTTTCTTCCTTATTAGACACAACCTACTTTGTGATCAGAGGCCAGGTCTGTCATTTTTTTTATCTTTAAATTCTTTATTAGTTAAGGAATTACAAATGTGTCATCATCCCCCCCAAGGTCTATCATTTTTTACTGCTAACGTATCACATAACAACTTTACCCAACACATATTTATTAGATAAACATGCATGCTGAAGTTGTATCACAGAGCAAATGTTACAGCAGGACACAGCAACTGCTTTTTAAAAAATATATATATATTTTATTGATTTTTTTACAGAGAGGAAGGGAAAGGGATAGAGGGTTAGAAACATCGATGAGAGAGAAACATCGATCAGCTACCTCCTGCACACTCCCTACTGGGGATGTGCCCGCAATCAAGGTACATGCCCTTGACCGGAATCGAACCCAGGACCCTTCAGTCCGCAGGCCGACGTTCTATCCACTGAGCCAAACCAGTCAGGGCCACAGCAACTGCTTTTTATTTTCTAAAATGAATCCTCTGGGTTTGCCAAACTTTTCAGCCATAAGGTCCATGGATATTTTAAGGAGGAAATATTTTTTTTAAGACTTTACTTTTTTAGAGCAGTCTTAGGTTCATAGAAAAAAAATGAGAGGAAAGTACAAAGATTTCCCATATACTTTTTGCCCCTACATGTGCATAGCCTCTCCCACTATCAATATCTCCCACTAGATTGACATATTTGTTACAATTGATGAACCTACACTGACACATCATGATCACCCAAAGTTTATAGTTTACATTAGGGTTCACTCTTGGTGTGGTACATTCTATGGGTTTGGACAAATATATCAGATGACACATTTCCATCATTATAGTATCACTAGTGGCCAGGTGCATGGATTCATGCACATTGAAAGGAAATTAATTAGAAGAAATATTTTAATATCGCTATTCACCTTTTCTCTATAATAGAAGTGTCAACCAAATTCATGATTGACAATGACAGATCGAAACACACGTGTGCGATTGGTGCCAGTGAGAGCTTTATATGTATTGCGCATGTGTGAGTCAACTTAGCCTTTTATATATATAGAATAAACTTATTTAATTAGACCTGCTTTCTGATTTAGCTGAAGAATATTTTGGTTGGTTCCAAGTTTTGGCAATTATAAATTAAGCTGCCATGAACATCCATGTGCAAGTTTTTGTATGGACTTAAGTTTTCCTTTGGATAAATATCAAAGAGCATGAATGTTGAATTGTATGCTAAGAGTATGTTTAGTTTTCTAAGACGCTACCAAACTGTCTTCCAAAGTGGCTGTACCATTTTGCATTCCCACCAGCAATGAATGAGAACTCCTGTTGCTCCATATCCTCGCCAGCCTTTGGTGTTGTCAGTGTTGTAGATTTTGGCCGTTCTAATAGGTATGTAGTGGTATCTGTTTGTTTTCATTTGCATTTCCCTGATGACATATGATGTGGAGCATCTTTTCATATGCTTATTTGCCACCTGTATATCACCTTTAGTAATGTGTTTGCTCATTTTTTAATCAGCATGCTTATTTTCTTATTGGTGAGTTTTAACAGTTCTTTGTATATTTTGGATAACAGTCCTTTATCAGATATTTCTTTTGCTAATATTTTCTCCTAGTCTGTGACTTGCCCTCTCATTCTGTTAACTTTGTCTTTCGTAGGGCAGAAGTCTTTAATATTAATGAAGTCCAGCTTGTCAATTATTTCTTTCATGGTTCATAGGTGGACGTTCAACCACTAAGCCACACCGGCCAGGCCAGAGCAAATCATTTTTAAATTCGAAGTGCAGTTTCTGGTTTCCAATTTTCCTGACTGGAGAAGACGGTCACACAAAGCCTTGAATGGCTCCCAAAGCTGAACGCACTATGATTAGAACAAATGAAACAAGTGAGGTTTGGCCATAATATTTCTCTAATTGTTTCATGTGTGGTCTGAATAATACCATTTTCATTTTGAATTTCTTAACTAATTAGCTTGAAACATCACCCTATGTCTCTTCCTACTACTGTCTCTCCAAGCTTTAAAAGAGTGTTCACTCTTTTCTATTTTCATTTCCTCATCCCTTGTTCTGTTCTCAGTCCATACAATCTGGTCTCCAATTCTACTCTGTTGAAATGGCTCTTTGCAAAATCATGAGTGAAAAAATGCAAATCCGGTCACTTAGCTTATGTCTCCTTCTCTGCGGCACCTGATATGGTTAATCATGTCCTCTTTCTGGAAATTTTGCTTCCTCTTGCTTTTGTATTATCCCACATCCTCATTTTTCTTTCTCCACTCCTGATCCTTAAGAACACACTCCAATCTCCATAGGGAGCTTAAGACTTATTCCTTACTCCACCCCTAAGAATGGAATCTCAAATACGAGTCAATAACAAAATAGGTTTCTTCTTCTGAAGGGTGTACAGTGGAGTTTTGATACTAGAGGCTGGAGCTTTTTAGTAGAAGGAATAAATAAACTATACGTGGAAGCAGCATGGGGTAAATCACACCATACCTTCTTCTCAGCCACTAAGATCCCTTTTATTTCTTCCCTTCTCTCTCTGCCTCCTTAGAAATCCAGTGGGCATCAGGGCAGGGTGGGAGGGAGAAGAGAAGAGATCGGCATCGACTTTGCTCCAGCCTTTCGGAAAGGAGCCTTCCATTCTCCCCTTTGTTTAAATGTCTTATTCATTTCCTCCTTTGGGAATTAGACAGGTTAAGACCCCAAGATCAAGAGAAGGATGAGCTTACAGAGAAGAGATCAGGAAGAAGCTGCCTTTGGGTGTAGCTAAGATCTCAAAGTTGGTGATGCCCACAGGGGTCACTCACTGCCTAGTACAGCTCACGCGGGCAGAAGTTCTGGCTGGTGATAAAGGTGGTGCCTTTGCCTGTGGTATCTTCTGTATGTCTTTTACAAGGAAGCCACTGCAACCAATGGCATTTACCAGGAAATGAGGGACTGACGGGCCTCAGCAAAAGTCTATGAGCAGCACTTCTTGATATCTCTTGAAGGCTCCTGTTCCTCCACTCTCTTCGGAAAGGCCGATATTCGGCAGATATCCAGGGCTCTCCTTTGTTAGCCCATGTGCTCTCCCTGGACGATCCATCCTTAATATTGCTTCAGCTATCACCTGTATGAAAACAACTCCCATGTCTCTACCACCAGGCCTGATCTCTCTCCCCAAAACCACACATGCTCTAACATTCCCCAGACCCAACAAAACCAAACTCACCATCTCTCCAACCAAACCTATTGCTTTCTGATGCTCATCAGCCCTGGAGGCACCCATCTCAGAAACCCAGGGTCATCCTTGAATCCTCCTCTCTGACTCCCGTGTATAATCAATCATTTATTCCTCTGAGTTCTTTCTTAAGACCTCTCATAACCCTATTTTTTTTCTAGCCCCAAATGGCTCCTGCTTAGTTCAGCCTATTACCATTTCTCATCTAGAATATTTTGAAATTTTGCTTACTGGTCTCCATGTGTATAGTCTTATTCCTCCTCAAATTTATTCACCACACTGCTACCAGAGTGATCATCTTGAAACATGAGTTTGATCATGTTTATTCCCTGCTCAGAATTTTCAGGGTTTCCCCATAGGCTGAGGTTATAATCTAAATCCCTTAATATGTCATATAAGTCTGTCTATAATCCAACACTGTCCACCTTTTCCTCCCTCGTTTACCAATACTTCACACCCTCTTTTATTTTTTTAATTTATCTTTATTCTTGAAAGTATTATAGAAGTACCCTTTTTTCACACCTCCTTTTATGCTGTGCTTACATTGAAATCCTTACAGCCTCCCCAAGATGTCATGTTCTTTCGTGACTCTGTATTTCCACATGTGATCTCCCTTTCAAAATAATCTCCCCTGGCCCTAGCCAGTTTGGCTCAGTGGATAGAGCATCGGCCTGTGAACTGAAGGGTCCCAGGTTTGATTCCAGTCAAGGGCACATGCCCGAGTTTTGGGCTCGATCCCCCGTAGGAGGCGTGCAGGAGGCAGCCAATCAATGGTTCTCTCTCATCATTGATGTTTCTATTTCTCTCTCCCTCTCCCTTCCGCTCTGAAATCAATAAAAATATTTTTAAATAAATAAATAAAATAATCTCTCCTGTATCACAAGTGGCTCAGGTGGCTAACTCATAATCCTTCAAAACTCTGGTCAGCTATGGACCATTCCTGAAGCCAAACTTGACTGACCTTGGCCAGTCAGAGACTCTTCCTGCTGGACCCCACAGCCTTTGAACACAGAGCCTTCATGGCACAATCACACTCAGAGTAGTCTTCTTTCTAGCAGGTGCCTTTCCTCACCGTACTGTAAGCTTCTTAAATGCAAGAATAATGCCTTTTTACCCATTTGTCTCTGAGTCTAGCACAATGTTTAGTGTATACTAGGCACTTAATGTATGTTCACGGAATAATTAGATGTTCAGTCCACCTCACCTAAAGAGACCTTTATGGGGGTAGTAATGAAAATGTAATAAGATGTGCACACTTATTAGAGGCAGTTTGGTGTTTTGAGGAAATATAGGGTGTCTCAAAAATGTATACACACACTTTAAATAATTACAAAGGCGGTGTTTATTAAAATGCATTTCATTTTCATAATGAGCTACCAGCTGTTATACATTTTGGGGAACACCCTGTATAAGGAGTGAAAGGGAATGTTGGGTACCTACTATGGGTCAAGTGTTTGCATATGAGGTAGATAGTATATCCCCGTTTCACAGACGTGTTAACTAAGCTCAGAGATTCTGAGTAACTTGTAACTTGTTCAAGGTGACAGCCAGTAAGAGGGCAAGCAAAGATTGGAAACTCCAGGTCTATTAGACAAGAAGTAGGAGCTCCCATGCCATGTGGCCCACCAGAAGACCCTTGGTTATACCACCTCACCTCAGGATTCCCCAGCTGTAATGCAAGGAAGAATGAAGAACTGGGTACAACTCACTGGCTAGGAGACCTTGAGTCAGTAAATAACGTTTTTTAGCTTTCAATTTTCTCATCTATAAAATGAAGGTAATAACCCATCTCTGCTCCCTCACAGAGCTGAGAGCTGAGCTGAAATTCAAGTGAAGTAATGTGGCTTTGTTTTAAAAGGGACTGAGGTAAAATAAAATAAAATAAAATAGGGACCGAGGTTGACATTAAACCATGGTGAATGGATGATTTTCTCAAAAGTATGAGAACACGCCCAAAGGAAAAGGCAGTGTGCCACCCAAAGCCTCTGTGCAGGGAACATTGGAGTGATGGGTTGAATGGCGCCCTTGGCTTGGGTGAGGCTGGTGGGAACAGCTTCCTTATGAGGTGAGTTGGCCCAGTTCTGAAGGAAGTGAGAGAAGAGAAAGGAAGAGTTTGAGGGAGAGACGAGAACGGAAGGAAGACAATGAGGCACAGCCAAGGCAAACCTCAGCACGGAGACATGGTCATATGAAAGAGGGCTTAATAGAACAGTTCTGTCTTCCTGGAGCAGGGAATCTGAAATAATTGAAGATAAAGAATCATCTTCCTCGAGCTGCACAGCCCCTTCCAGTTTCCACAGCAGCGTCAGACCCTGTGCCCATTCACCCCCACAGCCTTGGGAAGAGGTTGGGCAGGAGCCATCACACCCTCTTGACAGTGAGGAGACTGGAGGGGCCGAGAATGAGTGATCCAGCTTGACCAGGACACACCACTAGCCATGGGGTGCAGTGGGAATTTGAACCCAGGTTTTTGGTTTTGTTTCTTTTTTCATTGCAAGGTCAGCTATTCCATCATATCAAGATAAGGGAAGAATTAGTTTTTTTATTCATTCCTTAAGCACCTAAGACGTGCCAGACATCAGAAATAACAATCACTCTGAAAGTCACCTATAAGGAATTCTTATAGCGGCTGAGAGCCGCGTTGGAACTCCCTGCAGCTGTGGTGGAGGCTGGGCTTGGGAAAGAAGCAATAGAGACCATCAACACTGGCCATATACCAAGCAGGGCTATGTAACCACTTTATGTGAGATGAAGTATTCCATGTGCCTTTTAGATCCCGTCAATAATCTAATGAGGAAGGTATGATTATTTTCATCTTTTTTACAGATGGGGAAAGTGAGGCTCAAAATGGCATCGCTGGTATGGGGCATAGCTCAGTTTCTGACCCAGACTGTCTAGCCCAGGGCCTTCATTCAACCGCAGGACTGTGCTAACTCTGAGCTATGCTAAGGAGAATTCATTCATGCCAGGGCAAGGGCTGCAGTCAGTCAGAGGGCAGGGAGCAGCTGGAGCTGTGAGGGAGCTGAGGTCTCCCCTCTCCCCCTAGACATGCAGCTCCTTCCAATCATGTGGTGGGAGCATCCTGTCTGCCCCCCACCCCCACGTCTCATCAACCGTGACCTCTAGCAGGCTGGGGGGATGCCTGCTCCCGGAAGCCCCAACATCCTGCACTCTGTTGAACCCACAACGTGTCAGGCTGCCTGTCCCAGCTGCAGCACACAGACGGCCTGACTTGACAGGCTGGAGCTGAATTACTGGCCCCTCAGCTAGAAATAGCCCTCCGAGAAGTGTGTGGTGGCTACGTGTCCACAGGGAGGGGAGGAGGCTGGGCAGGGAAGCAAAGGAGTCCCAGGATCCTGAGATAACATGGTCCGGATGTGCAGAGTCCCAAACGTGGTGGGCTGGCCTGGGTCACAGGCTCCAAGGAGGTGAGTGGGAGCCAGGATGTGTGCTCCCCGACGTGGGCTGCGTGACAAGCCCCAGGCATCCTGAGAGGGCGGGCTGGGCTCCCACCAATCGGATCAGGCAGACTGTGTGTGTTCAAAGTGTCTATTGTTCCTTCCCTGGGCACAGTCCAGCACTGGAAGCATCATTGCCTTCCCTCTGGCGTTGGTCAAAGGCACAGAGTGGGAAACGGGGGAAGCAGCCTGGCAGAGCCCTGAAGACAGAGTTACTGAGGGCTCTAGACTGTGCTCCTTCTTCCTCCACCTGGAAAAGAGCAAACATCTTCTAGTCGATTCCCTTTTTCTACACAGAACAGAAACGAGATCCATGGAGGTGAAGATGAGCAGGCAGAGGTGGCTGCCAGGACTCCTGCCCTGGGTCAGCTCTTCCACTGCACGATAGGAGACGGCAAGGGTAATATCCAGGCTGGAGACAAAATAATTGGGCAACACCTTCACTGTAGTCACCGAGCAGAATTAACGTCCCTGAGGTGGGAGAAAAAGGAATTATGGGAAGCCAAGCTTTCCCATCCTTGGGTCAGTGCTAATACTAGGGAGGCAAAGAAGGATCTGTTTGCAAAGGGCTCATGCCCTAATGCCATTTCCTTTATCTCCATAACCGCCTTGTTCCAAGTGGCACAGATGAGGCAAAGCAGATGAAAAATTGACCCACCTAGTAATGAGGCCTACTAATGAGGGCCTGATTCCCTCCCATGAGTTTATTCCAATGAATAAATGTAGTTGTGATGCGATGGGGATGCTTGCCAATGGTCAGAAGCCTGATTCTAATGCTAAGTTCTGCCACTAACATGGCTGTGTGACCTCGGGCCTCAGTAGTCCTCATTGTAAAAGCAGGCAACAGTGAGGAACTCCCAGGTTCCCAGCATCCAGGTACGAGAGTCTCTGTTTCTATGACCCACACTAAGAGGAACGTGGGGGAGGAAGAGACCCCTTGATCGCCCTGTTTGGGGGGAGTCAGTAGGAGAGGAAGGGGAAGAAAATACAGGGGAAAGGAAATGAACTCAGAATTTACAAGTCTCCTAAGCTCAGAAAACTCTGGATGGGGCTCTGACTTAGAAAGGCACAAAGGGGAGACTGAGGAGGGGGTGCCAGGGCCATGAAGTGCCAGGCCATGAAGACTGACCAGCCTCAAGGATACTTGATTTCATATCAACTTGTAGGAATAACAGTTTGGAAAGGTCCCTCTCCAAGGAGACCATTTCTGTGAGGGACAAGTGAGATAACCATTATGAAAGTATTTTGAAAAATTGAAAATCCCTATTTACATATAGTTAACTTATTTATTTATTTATTTATTGGAAGGCAGAGTGTTGAAGAGAAAGAAAGGGGAGTCAAAGAGCCTTCTGGACGTGTGACTATGCAGGGTTTGGGGAGGGCGGTACAAATGGACAAACTTTACGCTGCAAGCCCTTAATTCAAAAGCTGTGTCACCCACGCTGCCTCCACTGCAAGTGCGACCTAACTCTTTGCCTTTGTTCTGAGTGAAACAAGCCTAACCCTGTTCTTATGACCTAAAGTGGACCTTTTGTGAAACCACTCACAGGCCTGGAATCCTCCAGCCTGAGACACATGTCGCCTTATCTCCCTCAGGCTGTCGAGGTGGAGGCCGGGAGTAGGTTCCAGTAAGATGGGTGTCAGCGGAAAAAGGAGGACTGAGGACCTGGGAGGGAAGGAAAAGGCTGCAGCCCAAGATCAGTCACTTGGACTTCTCTCATGTCCTCTGCCCTCCAGCTCGTCTATGATGACGGTCCATTCACTAAGGTTCCCAGTGGAGGCATCTGCCGTACCAACCCCTCTTAGTCCTACAAAACAAGCTTCTGATTATTGCACCAAAAGCAACATAGCAATTGCATGGATTCCATAATATTACAGAAGCCATTTTTATTTCATTTGGAGTGAATGAATAATGAGGGTTCTATTTATATATTTAGATTTACTTTTGACTACACCTCTTTGGGTGAGACTGATATTATAGTGACCTATGGTAGCACAATATAAATGTACATAATCATACATATGATATTAAATATGAGATTAAAGGCAACTGCCTTACTTGAGTCTATCCCTAATCCAGTGTGGGCATGATAAGCAAGGCAGGGAGAAAGAAATGAGCCAACCAGCAGAGAATTTAAACACTTTCAGTCACCACCCACAGGTGGGTAATTCCCAGGTGGATGATCAAGTGTAGCAGGTGACAAAGCAAACAAGGCAGTTTCCTACCCCCAAAAAAACACCCAGACGGGAACATCTGAATTGTTGGAAAGTCTTCAGATTGAGAGACTATGACCTGGGGGAGATCAGATTCTGAGAAAAGGACGTCAGGAGCTAAGGGAAAGTAATCAACTGTGGGAATACAGGTTCCTGTCGTCCCCCAGCCATGGTTAGAGCCTCAGTTCTCTGACTATAAATGCAGGGATGGACCAGAGGCTTCCACCCAGCTCCCGCGGCAAATCCTCCTCAGTCAGAGCAGGGGCTTGCAGGGCCGGCTGGACAAGAGCAGGTGTGCCCACCTGCTGCATGCCAGGCAGCCACCTGGGCACCAAGGACAGTGGTTTCCCAGAACCACAAACCACTGGCCTGCTCCCTGCACTTCCTGCTCCCACCTGGTATCAGCCTTTCTCATTTGGCTCCCAAGGGCACACCAGTTTCTTAATCCTCTGACCAGAATTGTCACAGAATCGTGCCCTGTAGGTGCAAAGAACTGGAACCAACTTCCTCTACGCTCTCCCTCTCTGTCAAGGTTCTCAGAAGCTTCTGGGGAGATGCCACACCCATTGGGCTGGAGGGGAGGCTGCTCAGAGGCACCATGTGCTAGTGCAGTGTTCACTACAAAAATTCACTAGAAAGGCCCATTTACATCTTAAGCAGCACAGGTCGACCAGAAATCCTAGCAGGGCATGGAAAATTGAGCAGACCACTGAAGGGGGTCTTGGTCTCTGAACTAACTCTGTGATTGAACGCAAAGGCTATTTCTTGATAAGTACTTCAGTGTCATTGGCATCTAGTGTGGGGGATTAGAATCTGCCAGGTAGCTTGGGGGGAAATGCAAGTAGTGGGCCTTGCCCCCTGCAGATTCAGCAGGTCTGAGATCAGTCCTGGGGCTACGGTGATTCTAATGGGTGGCCAGGTTTGGAATCCGCTCCTAGGCAGTTCAGCCAGGAGCTGGAAGTCCTGCTGTTGGGCAAATCTTCCCCTCCACTCTCAATTTTTCCATATCTCAGATGAGGAGAATTATTCTGAGGTTCTTGTACCTTCTTCACTCTCGCCAAATAGGAACTGCTTCTTCTCTCATCCCCCTCCCTTTTCCCTTCAGAAATAAACCAACTTCCCTGGATTGTTCTCTGCCCTCAGATCCAGCTGCTGGGCATTCAGGGCTTCTTCTTGGAGGGAAGGTTTGGGAAGTGGAGTAAGTGGCACATCAATTCTCTTTCCCAGCTGCAGTGGCGAAGGAGCTTCCCCTTCCATTCACCCCAGGAATAGAGCCAATGGCCAGGTACACCTCCCAAGACACCTGCACTCGCTCCCCAACGTGCCCTGGCAGGCGCTGGGATGCACCCTTCCCTGCCTGTCCATATAAAGGTTCCATCTAGTCTCAGGTCCCTTTAAGCCCTCTTTGACTGCAGTGTCCCCCCCCCCCCCCCCCCCGTGATCTCTCGCTTCTCTGAACCCCCTTAGCGTTTATTAAACGTCCTAGTAATTTAGCTCTTCTCTCTCAGTGCCTTGTATTGAACAAAGTTTTTCTTTTTTCTGCTCAATATTATAAGCCTTTGAGGATAAGATTGTACTGCTTTATTCCTGTAACTCCCTCCGCCTTTCCCTTGCACAGAGAAGGCTCTCAGTGCCCACCGACTGTCACGAGTGCTTCCAATCTCTTTCCCACTCGCAAACGACAGAGGAAATGTAGGGTTGTCAACTGGCCAATGTTCCTGAATGATTTGTATTTGTATTTGGCTGTTTCTTCAGTTAACTCAGTTGAGGAGCTATACTTGTGAACCATTCTGTGAACATCATTGAAGAAGACTGTGTTATACATAAACATTTTAATGTCCTAAATCTTCTCTCTAACCTGGGAAGACAGCACGCTGCCTCTTAGAGACACATCCTGGGTAAAGGCCTGGGTTTCTTAGAGAAACACTGAATATGCCACATTGCTACCTGCACTTCCTTACCAGGCGCCTAGCGCTGGTGGGGTTTGTATATCTAGCAAAGCCCTTAGTAGGGCTGGAGTCAGACTGCCCAGACACCCATCTGACCTCTTCCCCGTATTAACTGTATAAACTGTGTGCATCAGTTTCCTATAACTATGAAGGAAATAACCGCATCTCTTCAGAGGTTTATTATGAAAATTCACTGAGTCAGTACAAGTAAAGCACTTGGTAAGCTCTCAATAAATGTTAGTTGCTGCCATGATTATTATTGGAGAAGCAATCTGGGAAAGCAGAAGACATTGTCCGATCTCATTTATTTGTACATATGAATCCCAAGACCTTTTCTTCATGTATAATATAAAAATGCTGATAATGCCTGGAGTGCCTATCTCACAACGCTGCAATGAGATTCAAATGAGCTGGTACACATGAAAATGCTTCGTAATCTATAAAGCCTTGTACAAATGTAAGATAGCATATGCCCCCCTCCCCCCGCCACTTTCGCCAGCACCTATATGATTGTGCATCCCATCATGCTTTGTGTTGTGGTTACTTATCTTTACTTCCCTTCTCTCCTAGCCTGTGAGCTCCTTGAGGCAGGGATCACCGTTTGCTCTCTCTTTAATCAACCACGGTGTCCAGTCTGATGCCTGACCATGGTATGCGCTCAACAAATGGGGAACTGGAGAAGTCGCAGCCTCCTGTGTGTGTTTTTCTGGGATGCGTTCCAGCAGCTTGCTCCCTGTTGAGCTGCATGTGCTAAGATGTCCTCCATCACATGTAGCTTCCCAGAGGGCACACCTGTGAGGAGAATCTCTGAGAAAGGTCCCATCCTAGGAGCCAGGCACCCAATAGACACTAACTGTAGGGACTCCCTGGCCTGCCACTCACTCCTGGGACCTTCCTGGGCTCTGACCCCTGTGCTCAGCCATCAGTCTCCCGGTCTTCGTGAGGTCTCTCAATGAGTCTCCATATTATTGGAGAGACCATAATACCAGTTCAGGTGCCCTAGACCAGAGCAATATAGACTATGTTGCTATGGAAAAGGCTCTTAGACTTATTGAATTTTGAGTCCTGCCTGCAGTTGCCTTCAGGGCCAGACCAAATGATTTCTTGGGCCTGATACGGCCCACAGGCTGGACATCCCCCCCAGCCCCTGCCCTAGACAGCCCAACCAGGGACACTGAGAAATCAAACATCAGCATTTCATTTTGTAGAGCAGCAGAGACTCAAGGCCTTGCTTTCCTTCTTCCTGCCTGGAACTTTCCCCAATGGCAACCTTGTTTTAGGCCCCTCTGTTCTCTGCTCCTGTATCTTCATGGGGTGGGGTGAGATGGGAGGGTCCCAGAGGATCCCCGGTGCCTGATGCTATTCTGTATTATTTCTGTGTCCTTCCAAATGCCCACCTGTGCTATACACAGAGAAAAGCACTGGACACATTGTTGGTGATTGGGATGGGAAGGACCAAGAAAACCAAAATGAGTAGACTCATTGGGAGATTAATTGCACAGGAGTCTATTGACCGCATGACTGAAGCTGGATTTTTTCGGAACCGCTGGCTGCCTTCACATTTCCTGGTGGAAGTGGGACAGGTCAACAGTCATAGATAACTTTTGCCCACACATCATTCACTTCTTGGAGCGTTGGCTTGAAATTGGTGTGTGTGTGTGTGTGTGTGTGTGTGTGTGTGTGTAACCGACGTGCCTTCTGTGAACCTCAGAGTTCTCTGCACTCTCTTCAAATGAGCTGATTACAACACAGAGGATGTGGACAGTGGAGGTTTTCCTGGTTGATGTCACACTGCTACCCTTTAAAAGCCCAAGGGGGAAAGGAGGGAATCCAGCCTGGGATCCTCACGCCAGATACCCACCAGGGGAAGAGGAGAAAAAGGCCAGAGAGGCTGCCCCGAGTCAGGGAGGCAGTGTCAGGTTTCAAACTCCGCACCAGCCATTCAGAGAGCAGCGATGCCAGGGGCCCGCCTTGGGTTGCTGGTCTGCGTCCTGGCCCTGCGCTGTGTGGTCAGAGCCTATCCCAATTCCTCCCCACTGCTCGGCTCCAGCTGGGGTGGCCTGACCCACCTGTACACGGCCTCAGCCAGGAACAGCTACCACCTGCAGATCCACAAGGACGGCCACGTGGACGGCACACCCCATCAGACCATCTACAGTGAGTAGGGGCTTCATTCAGGCTGGGAGGAAGGGGAGCTCCTTTGCCCGTCCCCTGCCAGGGACATGGGGAGACCCTGGGCTAGACCAGAGGGCTAATCCAGCCTCTGTGTGTGTGTTTAAACCTTGGGAGAAGATTCTGCCACCGTCCTAGGTAACATTTACTGGTTTCTACTGACATGAATAACTTCTATCTTAACTAAAGTCCTTCTTCCCACAACAGCAGCCACTTTCCCTTTGTCCTGTCCAAAGAGTCAAAGATGTACATAGAGAAAGACAAGGAGGTTCAGAGGGCAAAGACAGACAGGTAAAGAGTCACTGAGTTTTAGCTTATGAACTTTGGGCAGAGTTAGCAATGGAGGTTGTGAAGAAGATGCCTGTGTCCAACTCCGATTTGAAATAGCTGAACTCAGGGGCTCTTTCCAACTTGAAGCTTCTTGTATTCTGGCCTTTTAAGTTTTTTCAGGAAAAATGTATAAAAGACAGACTATCCAGGTATGTTGTCTTGATGGGCCTGACCATGTGCACAAACCATTCATGCACTCATCTATCTATCCATGCATGCATCCATCCAACAGGTCACCGGGCTCTTCAGAGCTACCCAGTTCAGTACAAATCAGTAGCAAATGAGCTAGTTGGGAGCTCTTTGGCAATACGAGACAACTAGAATGTTTTAAAGATTACATTTGTGGAACGTTGGATCACAGTCCACAATAGTCAATCAATTATGTATGATTCATATGAGGACCCTTTGGTGTGCACCTATATAAGAAATAATGAGGCAGGAGGACGGATGGATATTGAAAAAGACAAGGTCTTGTATTTTACGAAAATATGTAAAAATTACTTTAAGAATACAGCAAAATACATACTGATTAAATTAAAGAACAAATTAAAGGAATGAAAGAGTAATCACAGTCTGTTTAATTACAGAAAACTATTTGCTGTATATTGTACTAAATTATTTAGTAATTTTCCTGTGGCCTTGCTGTGTGCAAGACAGTAATTCTGCTAAGAATCAAAGGTTCTTAAACCTGGTAGCAAGGTAAATGCACATGCAAAACCAACAGTTCAAATCTCTTCAAGTGCTCAATGGATAGTGATAAGAGATTAGAGGAGGGAGAAAGGACTCTCCAAATACCAAAAAGGCTCTGGAACTCAACAGGATAAGGTGGGTTTCAGGAGTCAACATCTTGGAGTCTAATGGCGAAAATCTGAAATAAATCTGGATATACTTGATACATCCAAAGTGCTGCTCATTTTATCCAAGGGGTGTTTAGCGTAGCCTACAATGTGTCTGACATCATGCAAAGCTCTGTGACTGCAAAGGCAGACACGGCCCTTCAAGCACTTCACCCTGTTTCCCAGCTTATTATCAGACTTCTCAGAAATACAATTTTTGCAGCTCCCATGGAGAGTCACCCTTACTTCCACTGCAAGGTTTAACGTGCACGAGTGACTTATGGTACCTTATTTTGATTCCCATGGATGGAAAGGGCTTCATTTAATTAGAGAATGCTTGTAAAACTTGTCTAAAATCATGGAATCCCTTCACTGAAAGGAGCCTCCCAAAGACATGTCCTCCTGAACATGACAAAGTAGACTGGTGTGAGCTGGCTGTGGTAGCCTGAGTGCTCCAGTGTATGGGGCTCCGCCTACTGAGCAGGCAAGCCAAAATGTAGAACTTTCCCTCAAATATCCACTGGTGTCAGGCCCAGCGAAGGCACTGAGTATTAGTTGGAATGAATTAAAATGACTGAGAAGAAGTAAAATAAACGGATTTCAGATTTTTCTACTTTATAGAAAAGTGATTTTGTTTTGTCAGGTATAGCTGCTAGCTAAGCAGGGTGCTCCCGGGGAGGGGAACTCAGGTCAAGGTGGTGGGTGGGAGACACTTTTCCTAGTTTGAATAATCTATTGTACTATTCAAATCAGGTATCATGTGCATTACCAAAAAAAATGCATACATTAAGATAAATGTTACCAAAAAGAATAGAGGAAACATGGGCGTATGTAGATAGGTAGGACAACTAATTAACAGAGGATTTATAATTACCTCCTCAATGAGTGTAAAGCAACACATGTACATTGATGGGAACCAGTGGGTGGGTTTTCCCCCTCTTAAGTCATGATAGATTTCCAGTGAAATTTGTTTCATTTGATTGCTGTGCTTTAGCAAATTCTTGATTAATAGCTGAGTGCCCACCCCATCTTTGGGTTGTTGGTCACTGTAAACTTACCTACCTACAAGATTCTGTAACCTCCCTTCGGACTCAGCACAGATGGCAGGGAGCCTCTCCTACGTCTGTGTCTCCTGTCCTGCTATGAATAAGGCCACCCCCCACTCCCCGGTACCCCCCGCCCCCACTTTGTGGAAACAGCAGAGAAAAGATGCTTACTACCCCTGGTTACTGTCATTTCCTAGATGCAGTAACCTTCCTCGTTGGCATTTTCTTTATTTGAAGTTGAATTATCCTCAGGCTCCTTCATCCTTCAAAATCTTCTCTTTCTTCTGGGGAGCTGGAGATACTTTACAAAATCACTTTTCTGTAAAGTAGAAAAATCTGAAATCCGTTTATTTTACTTCTTCTCAGTCATTTTAATTCATTCCAACTAATACTCAGTGCCTTCGCTGGGCCTGACACCAGTGGATATTTGAGGGAAAGATCATCTTACTTGTCACTTACTGGCTATGAGACTAGAACAGAGCAGGTAATTTTCTACTTTAATAGCAGAGGGTGAGGCAAAGAGGTAATATAACAATTACCAGCATTTAGAAAGTGCTTTTACAGTGGATAAAAATATTATCGCATTGCATCCTCTAGACAGCCAAATGAGGTGATTCTGCTACTTATGAGGAAAACAAAGGTTAAGGAAATTAAATAACTCACACAAGGTCACATAGGTAGTAGATGACCTACCTAGGCAGTGGTTGGCAAACTGCGGCTCGCGAGCCACATGCAGCTCTTTGGCCCCTTGAGTGTGGCTCTTCCACAAAATACCGACTTTTGCACATGGGCCATGAAGTTTCAATCGCACTGTACATGCGTGCCCGCACGTGGTATTTTGTGGAAGAGCCACACTCAAGGTGCCAAAGAGCCGCATGTGGCTCACGAGCCGCAGTTTGCCGACCACTGACCTAGAGGATACCATGAGCCCAAACCTGTGCTTCTTCCAGGGCCACACACACCACCCGTTGTGACTAAAAGAAATGTCCATTCACTCTGCTGGCTCCAACAGGTTGTGACTCAAGCAGCCAGTGGTTTCGTCTTTCCTTCTGCTGAATTCTGCCCTCACATCTGTGCAGACTGTGAAAACATGCCTTCTGAAATGGCAAAGGGAACAAAGTCTTTCTCTTATATTTTCTGGTTTTCCCACTGGCTTATGTTGGTTTGATTCAAGTCTGAGCATCCTCCATAGCCAGCTGCTCACAGTTCCTCTGCGGGCTGATTCCTACTGGGACTGGCCCCGGAGAACAGGACCAGGTGTCCCATGCACACTGCACACAGTGGCCCTGAGCACAGGATGCCATAATGGCAGGTCAGCAATACTGTCTGATGCCTTTCCTTTGCTCAACACTTTCAAGTCATTTTTACAGCCATCATCCCATTAGATTCTAATTGTAACCCTATAAAGTAGGCAGGACAGCTGTTATTATTCCCTTTTCACAACTGAGGAAACTGAGGCAAGAGCATGTCCTGCCCAAGGCTACAAAGTCAGTAAGAAGTATAATTGGGACTGGAATCCAGTTCCTGGTTCAGTGCTTCTTTCCTGACCCACTGTGTGGGGCCTTGGCTTTGTCTTCTGATGATTTCTGTTGGAGACAAGCTACAAGGTGATAGGAAGAGGATGTTAGGTCCACTGACCTTAGTTTGAATCCTGCCTGAGTTTCCACAACACTTAAGTTGGGATGCTGCTACTGCCAATATTAAAAATATTAACAATACAACCGTTGTTTTGAAAATGTAAAATACATAAAGTTCTTAGCGCACAATCACTCAAAAAGTTACTCAATGTAAAGAAAATTCATCAGGACAAAACTATTCCTTTCATGTTTCTTAAGTTTCTCTCAGGGCTTACCACAAAATTAGCCACTTATTCGAGACACATAAGCAGACCCAATTATGGAGCAATGCAAATATCCTCCACACCTCCCATACCCCACCCCGCTTCCAGAAGCTTCCCTCAAGGCTAACCCTCAGCCAAACTTGGAATCAAATTAACTTTCCTCTTTGGCCTCCTCCTTTCTCTCCGTTCTAGGCTTGCTCCCGCCTCATTTCCTCTGTCCCAAATCATTCTGACTTCAGTCCAGATCAGGGTCTGTTCTCAGCTCGTGTCTAAGAATTGGCTGCTGCTCTCCTCAGAGGTCTTGTATTGATCCTACATTGGGTGGAGAAGGAGACGGGCTGTAAGTCAACCCATGAAGTGCTACCACTTACTGGGAACACACCATTCCTAAAAGGGATTTGAACCACTACCCGGGCTCCTCTCCTCGGGCTGAGGCCAAATGAGATGCAGGGGGAAATTCTGTGGTAGGCAATGGAAGTGACCTTAAAGACTTAAATAAATGATTTCCAATAGAAAATGTCAGGTAATTAAACAGCATGTGGGCCATAGGTCTTGCTGAATTGTACCCTTGCCACAAAACAGAAAGCTTTAGACTTTCTTTAACTAGGCATTGGTACTTGTTAAAATTGCAAGTTTCCATGGGAGTGGGTGAGGGGTGTACTAAAACTGTTATCAATTATTTAAGGTGTAGGTAGTGTGAATAGATTTTGGGCCCTTGCCAGAGACTAGTTTTTGAGAGGGGCATTGAAAGACCATGAGGGACAGCACCTTGAGGGGACATCACTAAGTGAGGAAAAGACAAAGAACAGCAATAAAGACCCAAGAAAAAAATTCCATCCAATCCTATTCAACATGGAAAGATAAACCATCTGATTCTAAGTAGCTCCCTCTAGGGGACACACTAGGTATGTGAACCTAAAGCAAGGAGAATGAAATGCATGCTGCAATAGAGGTGTAGGCATTGTGCTGAGAGCTGAAAAGAAAGAACAATTAATGCTGAGGGAGATTAGCCTGGCCTTGAAGGATGAGTGACTTCAATAAGCAGAGAAGAGAGGGAAGATCAATTCTAATACAGTTCTTGACACATGATGGGTGTTGACTGAGGCACCAGGGACATTTGCACAGCTACTCAGGTGGAGAATCAGGCTCTATGTGCAACCTGAATCCTTGAAAGACATCTTGGTATAGATTTTAAAATCACAAAGGCAGAAGCTTTGGGGGAATGTGACTACCACCACAAACATGAAGCGGTATTAGCCAGGCAAGGAGACGATAAAGACAGTCCAGGCAAGGAGAGAAACATGTGTAGGGCACAGGTGAAAGAATGCAGGGAGTTCAGAATGCTCCATGTGGCAAGGGGGTGAAGAGCAAGATAATTGGGGGAGAGGGGACAAGAGTGGGGGCATGTAGGAGTCAGAAGAAATGAGGCTGAACAAGTAAGTACAAGGGGAGGGTTTGTGAAATCATGACCATTAAAATTAATCAAGGGAAGATACATGAAGGCAGGTTTTCCAGAAGTGCTTGAAGGTGGGAACTGGACGTACAGCAAGGTTTGACCTGAATGCTTTTCTCCACAGGTGCCCTGATGATCAGATCAGAGGACGCTGGCTTTGTGGTGATAACTGGAGTGATGAGTAGGAGATACCTCTGCATGGACTTCAGAGGCAACATTTTTGGATCCGTGAGTTTCTTTTTGTGCTGATCACCATTTGCAAATAATTATCCCTCTTTTTTTTTTTTTTTTTTTTTGACAGAACATAGGTGTTTATAGCTTGAAGATTCCATTTGCAGAATATCTTGATGACTTGTTTTCACTGAGTGCTTTTTTTCAGTCGAAGTAGTAAATGCTCAGGTTTATACACCTGGGGTTTGAACCAGGCAGTCTGGCTCTGGGGCCCAAACTCTTAGCCTGTAGTCAAATGCCTGTTAGTTTTCATCTGTGTATCTAACACAGCACCTTGTGTGTAGCCAAAGGCCCTTCAGCCATGTCAATTCATGTCATCAAGCGCATTAGGAAGGGTGAGAAACCGTAAGTGTCTTCTTGGTTCTGTTACTAGACCTCCTTGACCTTGGTCAAGCGCCCTCCACCCCCACCCCCATTCCTCTAAATTTCAGTTTCCTTGAATGGAAAAACGAAAGTGGGATAGACCATTGCCCTGTGGGGCTCCCCCTAGTTAAAGTTCTCTAATTAATTTTCTCTGCTCCAACTGTGCTGGCTGGTCCTTCAGGCGGATAAGCAAAGGATTTCCCAAACTACAGGTTGCAGGCACAGCCTAAAGGGTTTTGAGATGGTACAATAATGGGACTGCTGATCTCAGGATAAGCAGACAGACAGACGCACCAGAAATTTCATGAGAGCAATGACTTTCTGTTTTGCTTACTGCTGTGTCCCAACATCAATAACGGTATCTGACCCAGAGCAGAGAAACATCTGTTGAAGAAATATAGAAAATTAAATGGATAAATAAATAGCTGTTGACCACAAATAGCTGTTGACTGCATATACATAGTTCTCATCTGTAAAACATTACTTCATGGAGTTTGAGGATTAAACTAAATATAATATGCAGAGGTCCTAGCAGGCACTCAATAAAACCCTGTATTAGTTAGTGGCAGACTGAGGGCTCAGACCTAGGACATCTGTTGCTAAAGTTCACGTCCCTAACTCCCAAATCACATTTTCTCTGATGTGAGTATCCTCACTTATGTTTGACCCTTCAAACTCCATCCCATCCCCTTTCTCCTTCAAACTCCATTCCACCAGCCAAAAGAGGGTTCAAAAAGGTAGAGCGCTGGAAGGACAAGGCTGTATTTACTAGTACGTTAGCCTTCCCTACAGAACCAGGCACAGGCGCGGAGGCTCCGTCCGCCCTCGCCCACCTCCAGGCCGGGGCTGTGAGCCCTGTGGCTGCCACGCCCTGGGGGTGGGAGCTGCGGGGGGTGCCTAAAGCACTGGTGCAAATCACGTTTTCCCAGCCTGGTGAAATGCACCTCCGAACAGAGTAGTCGGGAGGGATGGGGCTCCTCCCAGCACCTGCTGCCTCCGGGACCCCAGGCGGGTCCGCCCCGGGAGCGCGGGGCTGGGGCTGGGGCTGGGGCTGGGGCTGGGGCTGGGGCTGGGGCTGGGGCTGGGGCTGAGGCTGCGGCTGGGGCTGAGGCTGCGGCTGGGGCTGGGGCTGGGGCTGGGGCTGGGGCTGGGGCTGGGGCTGGGGCTGGGGCTGGGCTCGCTCACGACCGCCTCCGCTTTGCAGCATCACTTCAGCCCCGAGAGCTGCAGGTTCAGCCAGCAGATGCTGGAGAACGGCTACAACGTGTACCACTCGCCGCAGCACCGCTTCCTCGTCAGCCTGGGCCGGGCCAAGAGGGCCTTCCTGCCGGGCACCAACCCGCCGCCCTACTCGCAGTTCCTGCCGCGGAGGAACGAGATCCCGCTCTTCCACTTCAACACGCCCGCGCCGCGCCGGCACACGCGCAGCGCCGAGGAGAACTCGGCGGCCGACCCGCTGGTCGTGCTGAAGCCCGTGCCGCGCCTGACGCCCGCGCCCGCCTCCTGCTCCCGGGAGCTGAGCAGCGCCGAGGACAACAGCGTGGCGGCCCACGACCCGCTCGGGGTGGTGCGGAGCAGCAACAGGGTGAACTCGCACGCGCCGCCCCCAGGTCCGCCTAGGACCCACAAAGGAATGCTGCTCGTACCTTTCAGAAACGCACGCAGCCTTTAAAGCAGCGGTTGTCAACCTGTGGGTCGAACGACCCTTTCACAGGGGTCGCCTAAGACCATCGGAAAACACATATATAATTACACATTGTTTTTGTGATTAATCACTATGCTTTAGTTATGTTCAATTTGTAACAATGAAAGTGGGGGTCACCACCACATAAGGAACTGTATTAAAGGGTCGCGGCGTTAGGAAGGTTGAGAACCACTGCAAGGGACAGCCCCCTGTACTCGCCAAGGAAGGGGAGGTGGGGTGATGATGTGTGCAATTAGCCGCTTCTCTCCATTTCCTTCCCTAGGAAAGCCCCTGAGAACCTGCCTTTGAGGCCTGGGAAAAGGGGTTTCGCTGCCTTCCTCGACCCACCTAAACCACCTTTCTGAATTCAGCCCCATAGGTAAAATCGAAATTTCCGCTTCACCGCGGAGAGAAAGGATTTTTCCCTTCTCTTGTTTCCCTTCCATATAGACACCTCTCTTCTTAATCAGCTTAGCGCTAAAATCAAAGCTACAATTTAGTGAGCTCACGGCTCTGCAGGTGAAGGAAGAGTCAATGCCCGCAGTCTTCTCCTCTGTCCCTTGCATTTGTTACCTTGGCCCTGTTGGCATTCGAATTTGTAACCTTGACCCAGGCAGGGCAGTAACAGCCGAACTGGGCAAACGACTGGGCACCCTAATCTCAAGCCTTTGGTCTTCCTTGAGCATCTCTGGAGAACAGCTGTCAAAAAGATGGGTGGAAACCGGTCAGAACCTCACCAGAATGCTCAGAGAACTGAGGCAGAAATCAAGCTAGGAAACTCCACCTGCCCGGGGCCGGGCGCCCCTGGCCATGCTCTCTAAGCAGCCAGAGCCAGAGGGCCGAGAAGCACCCTGCTTCGCTCCCAGGCACAGCCTGGCCTCTGGCCTGGTCTTTGGCTCTAGTGAACTGGGCCTGAGGAAGAGCCCTGGTACCGGCTCCGGAAAATCTAGCCTGCTAGGATTTGTTTTTCAAAATGGAAATAAATTCAAACTCTCCTAAGAGGCATTTCACCAAGCCTCTACTTCCAGGTCCAGTGGCAATTCATTCTGGATGGATTATAAAAATGTCACAGGGAAGGGAGGGGTCCTGAGACAATGGGGCTGCTCTGGGCTAGGTTCTCTGTATTCTGGTAAATTCTGCCCTCTGAGTGAAGTGGCATCAAGGACCTGGGGGAAGCGAAGTCCAATAGCCAGGGCACCTCAGTAAAGGAGGTAGGAAAAGACCACACTGCCAGCTCTTCATACGATCTCTACCACCCCACAGCAGTGGCTGGGGGCTGGTTAAAACACTCCCAGGCTGACAAGTCTGGGTCTTAAGCCACTTGGGAAATGGGGGGGGGGGGGGGGGGGGGGGAGAGGGCATTAAATGAAGACAGCTTTCAGGCCAAGGAGCTCCAATACTACCATGGGGAAAACCAAATCTCACAGCCGAGGAGCACCAGACAGTGGGACGGCTGCTCAGCCCTCACTCTAGCCTTACCCCGCGATGTAGGATCTTCCTACAGCGGGGCCCCATTTTCCTACCTCTATTTAAATGGCTCCCCCAAAGAGCAGAATATTAACAAGCAGACTTAAACAACAGCTTCTTCCCAGTCACCCCTTTCCCCCACTGCTATCATGTACCCAACCTTAAAAACATCCGTTCTTTTTACTTATGAGAGAAACATTGGACAACTGTTTTTGCCTAATGGTTTTAAGCTGAACTTGAAGAAATAGTTCCTTTTATGAAGCACCAAAACTATAATACTATGTAGCAGTGCATGGCAAATATTCTCTTTATATAGTTTTCATTTTCTGTTGGAGATATTATACTGTATAAAAACTATTGGAAGCTCCCCAATACTGATGGAAAATTCCCAAAGGACTTTAGTAGAAAACTGGTTATAATCTCACAAACTCAATAGCATCTATTAGGGGGGTTTCTCTTTGGCAGTGCCAAGGTAACCCCCACAATTTCCTATGTCTTGAAGCATGTGGCAATATTTATTTATTTATTTGGAAGACTTTACCTATCGCTTTGTATTTATAGATATTTATAAGTATGTAACCCCACCATTTTCCTTTCTTCTGTTTAAAAGAAAAATAAAATTCATCTAAGCTTCTATTAGCTTTTCCTCTCTGTGTTACTACATAAAAGCATGTCACAATATGAGAATAAAAGGGATTATGGGAGAGGAGCTTTGGGGGAATCCAGAGAAGACAAAGTTGTAAAAGAATACCAGAAATTTTCTAAAATTTTATTGAATTTATTGGGGTTACATTGGTTAATAAATTTATGTAGATTTCAGATGCACACTTCTATAATACATCATCTGAATATTGTATTGAGTTCATAGAATATGGGAACTCTTACTACTAAAAAAAAAAAGTCTATTAAAAATATATAGAAGGAACCAAGATGGCAGTGTAGATACTCACCACCTCCCACAACCACATCAAAATTATAACTAAAATACAGAACAACCGTCATTCAGAACTGCCTGAAGTCTTACTGAATGGAAGTCCTACAACTAGAGAATTAAAGAAGAAAGCCCATTGAGACTGGTAGGAGTGTTGGAGGGGCAGGACAGACTGGTCTGAAACCTACATGTGGTGTTTCTAATTGGGAAGGGTATCTTGGCTGCGGAGGCCTCTCACACCAGACCCCCTCAGCCAACGATCCCAGATCTGGGAAGAGAAGTCCTCTTAACTTCAGTTTATACAAACCAGCTGGGATTGTGGCTGAGTGACACAGAGGCTGCCAGAGTCCCAGTAGTTCCTCTTAAAGGGCCGGCATATGCATTTACTCAGACTCATTCCCTCTGAGCTCCAGAACTGAGACAGCAGCTTGGGGGCATCCAGAGACATATAGGGAGAAACTGGATTGTCTGGCATCGGGGCAAGAACTTAGGGGAGGCTTTCTCCCAGATAGAAGTGCTCACAGGGTTCATTGTTCCTATGCTGAGACTTCCCCCATCATAGAACTGACTCACAGATGCCATATCTGAGGCTTTCATTCCACCCTAGAGATTCCCTAAGACTCCACCTCACCCAATTTGCAGATCCACCCAAGGTGTTTGCAGCACCTTTTCCATATGAATAGTCTGTCCTGGCTCAGGCCTCAGGCTTTCCTAAAATCTCTCAAACAAGCTGCAGCTGGAGTCAGCATGCCCCAAACCTGTCAATAAGAGGTCCAAGACCCGACACTAGCACCAGCCTGCCTTGCTTAACAGTTTGGCCTCGCCTGGGCACTTCCAAGCCCAATACAAGTAGCAGTCATCTGCAGATCACTCTGTAGCTCCTGCCAGGTGGCCCCAAGCAGTGCCTGACTTTGCACCTTCCAGGAGGCCCCAAAGCCAGTGCACCAGGTGGACAGCTTCAGACCATACCAGATTACAACCCTACACATCCACTGCAACACACTCAAAGGGCAGACTCAGTGAGCACCAAAGCTGCACTGAAGCAAGTCCTGCTCCATAGGGGTGTCTCTTGCACAGCAGCTCTTCCACTGTAATTGCAGCTGGTCCTCACAGACAATTGGCCTGGAGGTCAATTCTTCCTAGTAACGTGAACAGCAATCAAGGCTCAACTACAATAAGACTGCACACAGGGGTGCACCAAGAGTACCAGGCTCAGGTGACTGTGGAGGTTGAGCCACTGGGCCTTACAGGACACCTGCTACACAAGACCACACTACCAATTCCAGGAGACATAACTAATACATAGAAATAAACACAGGGAAGCAGTCAAAATGCAGAGACAAAGAAACATGTCACAAATGAAAGAACAGAGGAAATCTCCAGAAAAAAGTACTAAATGAAATGGAATCAAATAAACTACTATATACAGAGTTCAAAACAATGGTTATAAGGATGCTCAAGGATCTTAATGAAAGCTTCAAGGGACTTAGTGAGAACATCAAAGACATGAAAAAGGACCAGTCAGAAATTAAGCATATACTAACTGAAATAAAGAGTAATTTACATGCCCTAGCTGGTTTGGTAAAGTGGATAGAGCATCGGCCTACAGGCTGAAGAGTTCCAGGTCCGATTCCAGTCAAGAGCACATGCCCGGGTTGTGGGCTTGATACCCAGTAGGGGGTGTGCAGGAGACAGCCGATTAATGATTCTTTCTAATCATTGATGTTTCTATCTCTCTATCCCTTTCCCTTCCTCTCTGACATCAATAAAATATATTTTTTTATAAATGAATAATTTACATGAATTCAACAGTAGCCTAGAGGTTGCTGAGAATCAAATCAGTGATTTGGAATATAAGGAAGTAAAAAAAACACCCAATCATAAGAGCAAAAAGAAAAATAATCCAAAAATATGAAGAGAGTATAAGGAGCCCCTGAGACTTCAAGTGTACCAATATTTGCATCATGGAGGTGTCAGAAGGAGAAGAGAGAGTGCAAGATACTGAAAACCTATTTGAAGAAATGACAGAAAACTTCCCCTACCTGGTGAAAGAAATAAGATTTACAAGTTCAGGAAGCATAGAGAATTCCAAACAAGAGAAACCCAAGGAGGCCTACGCGAAGACATATCATAATTAAAATGCCAAATGTTAAAGAGAGAATCTTAAAATCAGCAAGAGAAAAGCAGTTAGTTATCTATAAGGGAGTGCCTATAAGACAGTCAACTTATTTCTCAACAGAAACTTTTCAGGCCAGAAGGGAATGGCAAGAAACATTCAAAGTGATGAGTAACAAGGACCTACAACCAAGATTACTTTATCCAGCAAAGCTCTCATTTAAATATATTTTTTATTGATTTCAGAGAGGAAGGCAGCCAGAGCGATAGAAATACCAATGATGAGAATCATTGATCAGCTACCTCCTGCATGCCCCACACTGGGGATTGAACCCACAACCAGGACATATGCCCTGACTGGAAATCGAACCATGACCTCCTGGCTCATAGGTCAACACTCAACCATTGAGCCACACCAGTCAGCAAGCAAAGCTCTCATTTAGAATTAAAGGTCAGATAAAGAGCTATACAGAGAAGAAAAAGCTAAAGGAGTTCATCACCATCAAACCAGTATTACATGAAATGTTGAAGGGTATTCTTTAAGAAGAGGAAGAAGGAAAAAAAGATAAAAAAATATGAATAATAAAATGGCAATAAGAACATATTATCAACAATTGAATCCAAAAATAAAAATAAGCAAGGAATCTAATGAACAAAATAAATTGATGAATAAAGGGAACATGCCATGTTCGCAGAGGCATGGGAACATGAAACAAACTGATGAGTCTCAGAGGAAGCAGGGGAGGGGGAGTGGAAAGAAATCAATCAAATATCTTATATGCATATATACATTACATATGGACACATACAATAGGGTGGTATAGGCCTGGGGTGGGGTGAGGTGGGAACTAGATGGAGGGGAACAATGGGGAAAAAAGAGGGGGCATCTGTAATACTCTCAACAATAAAATTTATATATATACTAGAGGCCCAGGACACGGATTTGTGCACCAGTGGGGTCCCTCAGCCTGGCCTGCACTCTCTCACAATCCGGGACCACTTGGGGGATGTCAGACTACTGGTTTCGGCCCCATCCCCACAGGCTGGCCTGCAGACCCTGAGCAACAGATGAATGATTACTCTGACACACGTTTCTGTAAATAAGACTAATAGTAAATTAGTCTTATGAAAATTAACAACTTCTCATTAAAAAACTCTATTAAGAAAAACATATTTTATAACAAATATTGTTTATTTTAAAGGAACCAGACAGTCCCATTTGCCTGCCTCCTTAGGTTTTCATTGTAGTAACAGCTTGAACCAAAATTAACCTCTAGATACTATCAGCAGGGTAAGTATCCTTGAGAAAATACATGTATCTGCAGTGTCCTTTGAACAAGGATGTCTTGAAGTCTAAACATAAAGATTCCAGTAAAACGCCCAGGGGCTCAAACTTGTTTGGAAAAGTCAAGGCAGGGGCTGCTGCCTTTGGCAAGAATCCCCCAGGGCTCCGACCTTTCGAAAAATCCTCCTTACAGACTTTCCAACCAAGTCCCATGCTTCCCCACAGACCTCAACCACTTACCTCATACCATACCCCAGAATTAATTCCATATGGGTCAAAGACCTAAACATAAAAGGTAAAATTATAAAGCTTCTAAAAATAAATAAATAAATAAATAAATAAAAAGCTTCTAAAAAAGAACAATATCTTCATAACCAGGGGTTAGCAAAGATTTCTTAGACTATAGAAAACAATAACCATAAAACAAATATAATAGTAAATTAGTCTTATGAAAATTAACTTATTCAAAAACACTATTAAGAAAATCATATTTTATAACAAATATTGTTTATTTTAAAAAGTTTATAAATATGTAAGTGTGTATATATATTCATACATACTCACTCACATGTAGATGACAACGAACTTGTCTCTCCAAAATATATACAGAATTCAAACTAAAAGATAAACATAATTATACAAGAGATTTAACAAAGGAAGTTATGTAGCTAATATATGTGAAAAGGTGCTCTACATCATTAGTTAGCAAGGAAATAAAAAAATAAAACCACTGTGAGATACTACTACACATCCAACAGAGTGGCTAAAATTTAAGACTGATAACGTCAAATGTTGGTGTGGATGTAGAGCACCCATAAC
Organism: Myotis yumanensis; assembly: GCF_028538775.1. Lineage (NCBI taxonomy): Eukaryota > Metazoa > Chordata > Mammalia > Chiroptera > Vespertilionidae > Myotis > Myotis yumanensis. The sequence continues at coordinate 123,517,047 of NW_027223754.1, read as the reverse complement.
TCTCATACTTTGTTGGTGAGTATACAATGGTTCAACTACCCTGGAGAACGATCTAAGTGTCTTGTATGATAAGCATACACCCATACCTACCCAGCAACTGCACTCTTAGATGGTTGCCCAAGAGAAACTAGACTTCCCTAAATAAAATAGTATTCCTCCCTTTAGTCTTGATCCCCTTATCCTCCTTCATTTTTCTCAATAATACAGACCACACTGACATGTATAGACTATCTTCCCTGACAGAATATAGGTTTCAAAGAATGGGGACTTTGTCTATTTTTTATTTGTTGCTATATATTCACAGTTCTAATACTTCTTTTTTTTCCTTTTGACATTAACTTTTTTTTACTATTTCAAGAAAAACAATTTTAAATATAATAATGATACATGCAATAAATATTAATTTTTCAAGAAAAACTATTTTAAATGTTACATGCAATAAACAATATTTCAAGAAAAAATATTTAAAATATATTACCAAAACTTTACTAATATAGTATATGTAATATCACAAAAGTTGTATGAAATATGAAAAATCTGCAAGTAACAGGATTACTTCTATTATATTCTAAAATATTTTTTTTCTCTGGCTCGATTTTTGTTCATCAGTTTATGTTGTTCATTGTACAAATGAGTGAGCTCATGTGATATTTATCTTTTTCTGACTGGCTTATTTCGCTTAGCATAATGCTCTCCAGTTCCATCCATGCTGTTGCAAATGGTAAAAGTTCCTTCTGCTTTACAGCAGCAGAGTATTCCATTGTGTAGATGTACCACAGTTTTCTAATCCACTCATCCGCTGATGGGCACTTAGACTGTTTCCAAATCTTAGCTATGGTGAATTGTGCTGCTATGAACATAGGGGTGCATATATCCTTTCTAATTGGAGTTTCTGATTTCTTGGGATATATTCCTAGAAGTGGGATCACAGGGTCAAATGGGAGTTCCATTTCCAATTTTTTGAGGAAACTCCATACTGTTTTCCACAGTGGCTGCACCAGTCTGCATTCCCACCAGCAGTGCATGAGAGTTCCTTTTTCTCCATATCCCTTGCCAACACTTGTCATTTGTTGATTCGTTAATGATAGCCATTCTGACAGGTATGAGATGGTACTTCATTGTCGTTTTGACTCGCATCTCTCAGATCATTAGTGACTTTGAGCATGTTTTCATATGTCTCACGGCCTTCTGTATGTTCTCTTTTGAAAAGTTTCTACTTAGGTCCTTTGCCCATTTTTTTTATTGGATTGTTTATTGGATTTATCTTCCTTTTGTTAAGTTGTATGAGTTCCCTGTAAATTTTGGAGATTAAACCCTTATCGGAGATAACATTGCATATATGTTCTCCCATGCAGTGGGCTTTCTTGTTGTTTTGTTAATGGTTTCTTTTGCTGTGCAGAAGCTTTTTCTTTTGGTGTAGTCCCATTTGTTTATTTCCAATCTATATATATAAAAGCCTAAGTGACCATTATGACCGGCCGACCAAACAACTGGTCGCTATGATGCGCATTGACCACCAGGAGGCAGCTCAAAGCAGGAGCTGCCCCCTGGTGGTTGGTATGCTCCCACAGCCAACCTCCTGTGGTCCCTCCCCCACGGCCGGCTGTCCCCAATTGACCCCATCGGCCCTGATCGCCGGCCAGGCCAAGGGACCCTACCAGTGCATGAATTTGTGTACCAGGCCTCTAGTAGTTCTTATAATAACCTGGCATTTGTGTGCCTTGCTCAAAAAATAATTATTGCCCTGGCCAGGTGGCTCAGTTAGTTGGAACATCATCCCATATACCAAAAGTTTGTAGGTTCGATCCCTGGTCAGGCATGTATAGGAGGCAAATGATCAATGTTTCTCTCTTATATCGATATTTCTCTCTCTCTAAAAATCAATAAAAACATATCTTCAGGTGATGATTACATATATATAACAAATTATAAATTAACAAATGTATGATTCTAATAAAATTTGCAATTTTTCTGGAAATTGGCCTATTGATTCTAAAATGTATATGGAAGCCCGAGCCAGTTTGGCTCAGTGGATAGAGCATTAGCCTGTGGACTGAAGGGTTCTGGGTTCGATCCTGGTCAAGAGCACATGCCCGGGTTGCGGGCTTGATCCCCAGTTAGGGGGGCATGTAGAAGGCAGCCAATGATTCTCTTTTTTTAAATATATTTTTATTGATTTCAGAGAGAGGGAGATAGAAACATCAATGATGAGAGAAAATCATTGATCGACTGCCTCCTGCACACCCCCTACAGGGGATCGAGCCTGCAACCCGAGCTTTTGCCCTTGACCTGAATCGAACCCAGGACCTTTCAGTCTATAGGCCGACACTCTTATCTACCAAGCCAAACTGGCTAGGGCTCAATGATTCTCTTATCATTGATGTTTCTATCTCTCTCTCCCTCTCCCTTGCTCTCTGAGATCAATAAAAATATATTTTAAAAATAGCTTTGAAAAATAAACAAAATGTATATGGAAAAATAAAGGTGCAAAAATAGCTAAGATACTATAAAAATGAAAAAGAGATATCCACTCTACAAAATATTCAGTTCCAAAGCTACAGTAACTAAGTATGACATTGCTATGGGTGTACATAGCTCACTGGAACAGAACCAAGTCCACAGACAGATGCCAGCAAATATGAGTGCATGGGGGTATGACAGTAGAATCACAAATCAACTGGGAGACTCCTAACAATGGTGTTGGGGTAACTGTTTCACATGAAGAAAAGTTAAAAAGTGACTTCTGAACTTATACCACACAAAAATAAATTCTAGGTAAGATTTAGCATTCAAAAAATCCTCTAAAACTATAAGGAAAAAGATTACTATATGGCCTCATGGTAGAGATGGCTTTTCAAAGCACCAAACTACACCCCACAAACCATAAAGGACAAAATATATTGGTTTGATTAAAAATTAAAAACACTATGTCCATCAATAGATGAGTGGATAAAGATGTGATGCTTATATACAGTGGCATATTAGATTAGTCATAAAAAAGAATGGCATTTTACCATTCCAACATGGACCAAGAGGATATTATGTTACGTGGAATTGGTCAGAGAAGGACAAATATATGATTTCGCTTGTAAGTGGAATCTAAAAAACAGAAAAAAAAAAAAAAAAACCCTCAGAGAACAAACTGATGGTTGCCAGATGTGAGATGGGGGATGGGTGAAAAAGGTGAAAGGGATTAAGCACAAATTGCATTATGAAGACAGTCACAAGGATGTAAAGTACAGCATATGGATTATAGCCAATAACTATGCATCGTGCCAGGTGGGCACTTAGACTTATCAGGGTGATCACTTCACTGTTATATAAATGTTTATGTGTACACCTGAAACAAACATAACATTGTATATCAACTGTAATTAAAAAATAAATTTAAAAATTAAAAAGATGCACGATAAAATGTAAAAGGCAAGTAAACTGGGAGGTATTTGGGATGTTACTCCTGCAACTCGGGAAGATAAAGCCAAATAGCCCAAGCGATAACCAGGCAGAAATACACTGGTGCCATACCAGTGAGGAAGTCCTAATCATCAACGCAGATGAAAAAATGCCCAGACCCATTAGGAATCCCAGGAAAGTAACAGTATTTTTCATTCACTATATTAACAAAATTCCGTCAAGACAGTATCAAGTGCTAACAAAGACATGAAAACAGAAGCTTTGGAACTCTAGTAAGGTTGCAAAACAACCATTTTGAAGATGGTTGAGCTCTTTATCTACCCAGGGTGTACGTGTTTTATGACACAGCACAGGAGATGCAAAAGGCGGTTTCTGCAGCATTGTGGCTACAGAAAAATGCGGATACGCCTAAATGCCCACTAATAGAGACGACACAAAACGTGCATATTTATTCAGCAGAATACAGTGGTTATAAGTAGATTATACAAATCAGAATAGAGCCCCCAACAGTGAGTGAAAATAAAGGATACAGACAGCTTGAAGATATTTATGTACATTTTTGACACCAAAACAATATTATTTCCTTATACCAGGTAAAGATGTAAAGAATGGGTGAATACATAGATTCATTGTGGTGGTTGCCTCTGTAGAGTACAGATGGGAACAGGACTGAGAATTGGTTACATAAGGAATTTGACTTACATCACAATATATCTTAAAAGGGGGTGCATTACTTTTGGGTGATGGAAATGTAGGCATCTGTTATTTGTACTTTTTGGTTACTTTGTCAAATTTTCATTTGCAGTGCACTTCCCCCGGTGTTCAACTGTGCTCTGTTCCAATACTGGTAGGAAAACTGCTGGAGCCCAGCAGAATGCTGAACTTCACACATTTCAATGATGTTCAAAGTAAAAGCTGACCATACATTATTTTAGCCTTAACCAACAAACTTCAGCATTCTTTTCTTTTTCTTTATGCATTTTTATTGATTTCAGAGAGGGAGAGATAGAAACATTGATGAATCACACTTCCTACCGGGCATCAAGCCCGCAACCTGGGCATGTGTCCTTGACCGGATTCAAACCCTGGACCCTTCAGTGGGCAGGCTCTATCCAGAGCCAAACCAGCTAGGGCTTAATTCTTTTCTAAGCTGAGACCCAGAGCATTCATCAACATGCACACTGAAGAGTAGACTATGTGTAAAGCACTTCTTCATTCAGATACGGATTTTTTTGTTTGCTTATTTATTTTATTGTTGATAGTATTACAGATGTCTCCCCATTTTCTCTTTTGCCCCGCCTCCACCTAAACCCCAAAGGCCTGGGATAGATAAGAATTTTTGAGGGTCCAATCATATGCTTGAAATTAAGTTAACCAAAATCCCTTTTCTCCAGTGCCACCTGGTGGGGAAAAAGAGGCAATCTCATGCGTGCCTTCCACAAAACCCCCACATTTGCAGTTCTCAGAGTACTATTTTTCTTTTTCAACGAAGCACCCACTTTTATTCTGAGGCTACTGTGCAGCACCCTGGTAACTCTACTTTCTTTACAGCCTTTCTCAAACTGAACTCTCAGCCTACATATTAGACAAGAACTTCTGCATTCACCCACATTCCAAACCCTGTAGAGCAGTGGTTCTCAACCTTCTGGCCCTTTAAATACAGTTCCTCATGTTGTGACCCAACCATAAAATTATTTTCGTTGCTACTTCATTACTGTAATGTTGCTACTATCATGAATTGTAATGTAAATATCTGATATGCAGGATGGTCTTAGGCGACCCCTGTGAAAGGGTCGTTTTGACTGCCAAAGGGGTCGCGACCCACAGGTTGAGAACCGCTGCTCTAGAGGGAACAATTCCAACCATAGATTTCTATATTGAAAACTAGTGTCATTTTGCTTTATATAAACTTGATGGTAAGCCTTTTTTATTTAAGGACTTTTAAAATATAACATCAACACTCTAAATATGCGGTGAGAATTATAAATAGTCCCTTCTTCCAAGTATGGATGGAGATAGTACAAAACATACAGTATCTTACCGAGAGCCAATAAAATAAGCTAGGTTTTTCAGACATTAAAGGAAAATATCAACATTTAAAAAAAGGGGGGCGGGTAAAAAGAGTAACCAGATTACTAATCCCCCAATTTGCAATACTGAGTTCTTTCATCCTTTTACAATCCAGAGACATAAGTAAGCAGGGCAGTAAAAATACTCTGGAAAATGCCAATTGTATTCAGACAAATGAATTCTAAATGGTTTTCCATTAGTGTTTTATGTGGCTATGATTCCATTTGAACTTAAAAACCTGCTAAATAGACAGCTTTTTAAAAACTGTTTCCAATTTAGTGAGAGCAGAGGATGAAAATAAATAAAGTCAAAGGCACTCCCTCCCTCAGAGGCTCAAAACTGTTAGGATTTTGGTGTAAGTTTAAATTTAGCAAGTTTCAGTCATTTCTTTTAGATGCTCCTGTAGGTTCATACAAACACACTGAACTGTTGGTTTAACTTCTCTTTCTTTCTCAAAGTTTATGATAAAGAGACTAATCCCTGTATTGGCACTGACTGATGTAAGTTCAGATTTGCTCAGAGTTTCTGGTAAGGAACACTCAAGGTCATTCAGAAAATAACCGAACAGGCTTTTCATGTAAGCACCGTGACTCACTACTAAGACACTGGCTACTAATTCTGGAGCGCTGCTGTCTGAATTAAATTTGGAGGCACAGCTTTTTCCTAAAGGGAATATCTCTGCCAAAGAAGTTGCCAGACAGTTGCTTGGAGTTTCTAAGGAACGCGATTCTTTTTTATCTGCTTCCTTCCAGATCAGTTGACAAAGAAATTCAAAAAAGTCTATTCCACGCATCTTCACCTACAAGGAGATAAAGGGTGAAGTAAAGTGACATTGTTGACTGTCTTAAAACATAAACATAAAGCCTGATTGGATTTTTCTAATGTCATAAAATACTATTTCTTTTGTTGTTAATCCTCATGAAGATTTTTTCCATTGCTTTTCAAAGAGTGGAAGGGAGAGAGGAAGAGGAGGCAGAGAGAAAGTGAAAAACATCAACGTGAGAGAGACACATCAATCGGTTGCCTCCCAAACACACCCCAACCGGGGGCAGGGAGTGAACCTGCAATGCAGGTACATGCTCTTGACCGGGATTCAAACCTAAGACCCTTCAGTGTGGGGGCCGACGTTCTAACCAGTGAGCCACACAGGCCAGGGCAAAAGGCTGTATATCTATCTATGCATTCAGTCAGTAGTTCCAAGGACATTAGTAAGTGCCCACCATACTTCGGGAAACTATGAAAGCACACTGGGGACCAAGAAGAGTAAGATATAATTCCTAATCCCTAGCTCAAAGCACTCACAGTCTAGTTAGGAAAATATGCAAGTAAACAGAAGCCCATAAAACAGTATTAACTAGGAGACTACATCTGACACTTCAGTGTACTTAGAACAAGGACAAAAAAAAACACTTTTCCTTTCTAAATTTATAGAAATTTTTTACATGAAAGTAATGAATAGGGGGGAATAATACAATAATACAATTCAAAAGCAGAACAGTCCAAAGAAAGGCAAGCCGGGTGATGCTGTCAGGGAGGCAGTAGAGGCCTGAAGATTTCAGTGTGTATTAGTTTGCCTCTCAGGTGTTCTGCTTGTCATTCTTGAACATCACCACCTGCTTTACTGACTACCACTACCACTGCTTAAGTTACTGCTTCATATTCAGAGTTTTCTTAACAGTAATATGTAATAACACACATCTTTTCCATCCACTATCAGCTATGACTGCCAACTTAAAATCAACGAGAAAGCCAGGATAGCTTAGAAAGGAAAAAACGGTATCACTCAGAGTTGTTTTATAAACCAAACAACTTTCAAACTGCTTAGCTAAAATTTAGGAACATCTAAATTACAAAAAAAAAAAAACCTGCTGGTTTGGCTTAGTGGATAGAGAGTCAGCCTGCAAACTGAAGGGTCCCAGGTTCGAATTCGGTCAAAGGCACATGCCAGGGGTTGTGGGCTCAATCCCCAGTAAGGGGTATGCAGGACGCAGCTGATCATTGATTCTCTCTCATCATTGATATTTCTCTCTCTCCCTTTCCCTTCCTCTCTAAAATCAATAAAATTTAATTTAATTTAATTTAATTAAAAAAGGGAAATTACAAAAAATGTCAGGTCCTGGCCAGTTTGGCTCAAAAGGTGGTATGTTCGATTCCCTGTCAGGGCACACACCTAGGTTGTGAGTTTCATCCCTGGTCAGGGTGCATGTGGGAGGCAACTGATCAATGTTTCTCTCTCCCCCTTCCTCTCTCTAAAAATTTTTTTTAAAATATATTTTATTGATTTTTTACAGAGAGGAAGGGGGAGAGATAGAGAGTTAGAAACATCAATGAGAGAGAAACATCGATCAGCTGCCTCCTGCACACCTCCTACTGGGGATGTGCCCGCAACCCAGGTACATGCCTTTGACCGGAATCAAACCTGGGACCTTTCAGTCCGCAGGCCGACGCTCTATCCACTGAGCCAAACCGGTTCTGGCAATTTTTATTTTTTTTTAAGTCAGATTTCAGCTACTGTGACATTGGCTAGTTCATCACATGCCCCAGGGCTACGTACCTGATCTAAGGTCTCTCCTCCAGGTGGTGTGAACCCAGGGCATTCTTCCCCAGCTTCTTTGGCCATTGCCCTCAGCTCACTCAGCCCCTTGCCTTCTGCAACCCCGTATTTCTGCAATATCCAATAGACAACAGTGCCTCCAGTTAACTTGCAATACAACAATTAAGTACAAATTTATGACAAATTTAGAACAATCATCCCCAGGAAGAAGTGTGGTTTCCTCTACTTACCCTATTATATCTCCTCTGAACTGATAATTTCCCCACAATGATAATGGATTACTTGCATAATAAAATATTGAAAGAGACAAATCATTTTTTATGGTTTGCATTGATGATACCAGAAGAGGCCAACAACACCATCAGTCAGAGTTCAATAGTAAAATATTATTTTTTATAAGAGAATAGGCACATTTTTCCAGGTGCTCTTATAATCCTCAAGTCCAACTTCTAACATTCTCAGTTATATCTGGAGTAACCTCTATTACAAAGAGGAACATTAATTATCATCACTGGCTTTGTTTTTTTAAGAATGGAAACATCCATTGGTTCAATATTCCAAACACTACGCTGAAGCATGGTAGGCAGGAAGGCCAGAGTGAAGAAGAGCAGGGAGACACGTGGCTCCCGCCCCTGCGGAGATGGCAGCGTGGTGGAGACACTAGCCTAGGAACGGCAGGAAGTGCTGTGATGGAGGGAAATACCGACACAGACACATACAGCAGAGACATCACTGAAGGCCCAAGCCTTGGGGTGGGTGGAAGTGGGCCAGGTTTAAGGAGCAAGTATTCCAGGCCGAGTGAGGAAAGAGCACAGGCTGTTTGGGCGACACCAGATGCCAAGATCTCTGAGAGACAACCGTGAACAGAGGTCCAGAACATAGACCACAGAGCCCAGCGGCCTCGATTTTCATTGAGCTCTGCAATAAACTAGCTCTGTTACTCCGAGCATGGGCTTGACCTCTGTGTGCCTTTGTTTCTGCACCTGTAAAATGGGGGCTAAAACATGAGGTTTTTGAATCTTTACATCAGGTTGTTGCAAAGATTAATAAACTTGCAGAGCTTGCAACAGGGCCAGAATGTGATGAGCACCATGTAAGTGCTCGCTAATATTATTAAACTGGCCACCAAGCACCAGGGAAGGGGAAGGAGGCAGGTGGAGACAACAGGTCAGATCCCACAGCACGCTCACAGCCAAACAGGTAAGAGTTTAGACAACCTTTGAAGACAAAAGGGAAGTAGCAGACTCTTTTATACAGGTGTGCAGCGACCCAATTCCCAAAGATTACTCTGGCTGGTGGTGTGGACATTGGATTGAAAAAGGAGTGCAGTGAACAGGAAAACCTAGGTGACAGTGATCTAGGGGACAGAGGACAGGGAACTGCAGAAGATGGCAGCAGTGAGTTTCCAGAGAGAGGAAGGATTCAAGAACTATTTAGAGGTAGAATTGACAAGAGGACAGATGTGCAGTGTGAGGTACAGTGAAGAGTCAAAAATGAACGATTTGAACTGGGTAAAGCAGGAGCCCAATGGAAAGGAGAGTGTAGCTCACTGAGCAGGAAGTAGCTGGGGGGCATTCAAACAGAAATAAACAGTAGGCAGTTTGATACAGTTTAGGGATCTAAGCTAAAAGTACCCATTTGGAAATCAGCTCATTAGCAGAAATCATAAGAGAGGATGTAATTACTCAGGGAGAGAGCAAAGAGATGGTGCAGCCGAATGATCAATAACACTTGCTACTCCTTGATGATGACAGGCCCTGTTTGGTGTTCACTGAATTCAAGGCGCTTTTGTTTACCATTTGAGCAAAATGAGCCTTTCCAAGCAGCACGTATGCTGGAGCTCTAGTATGTATGTTGAGCCATAACAGAGAACATAAGCACATTAAGTAAAGTAATTCTTTAAAGATGTCCTAGCCATTCTGTTACATTTCTGTCTGGTTATGTAAGAAATCACAGGGCTGGCAGGGGCATTAGGTGTTTTATAGGTCAGAGTTATAGAGCATAATAAAAAGTCTTCTAGGAGACCTGGAGCCAAATCTCAGATGTGAAATTGTTCTACAGCTTTAGCTAAATCACAGTTTCAAAAAGATTCATTTCTGGTATCTAAAATGGGCTACTTATACTTAAAATCAGGCAGTAGAACTGGGAAGCTGAGGGAGAGAGGTTTTCAATTTTATTTTAAATTCTTCTGTACTGTGTTAAATTCTTTTTTTTAAAATATATATTTTAATGTGTTTTTTTTTTTTTTTAGAGAGAGGAAGGGAGAGGGATAGAGAGTTAGAAACATCAATGAGAGAGAAACACTGATCAGCTGCCTCCTACATACCTCCTACTGGGGATGTGCCCGCAACCAGGGTACATGCCCTTGACTGGAATCGAACCTGGGACCCTTCAGTCCGTAGGCCGATGCTCTATCCACTGAGCCAAACCAGTTAGGGCCACTGTGTTAAATTCTTACAAATATACCATTTGCTTTTATAATTTAAGATGTATATTATATGATTTCACCTGGCCGGGAGATGCAGTTGGTTGGAACATTGTCCCATACACCAAAAGGGTTGTGGGTTCTATTCCTGGTCAGGGCACATACCTAGGTTGCTGCAGGTTCGATCCCCGGTTTGGGAGCATACAAGAGGCAACCGTTCAATGTTGCTCTTTCACATCTCTCTGCCCCCCACCTTCCTCTCTCTCTTAAAAAAAAAAAAAAAAAAAATCAATGAACATATCCTTGGGTGAGGATTAAAAATTTTTTTTAAATGTATTATCATATGATTTTAATCTATATATCTATATATACTAGAATATGCTAATTAACCGGGACACCGTAACGGGTCGATCGGACAGGAGGAGATTGCACACGGAGCGTTGGGGGCGGGGCGCAAGGGCCTCCGCACACCTGCGCTGGGGGAGGGCCTAATCAGAAGTGGCCGCGGCTGCTTCAAGGGCCAGAGAGGGAGGCAGGGCTGACCAGCAGCGATTGTGGCTGCTGCGGGGCCCAGGGAGCGAGGCAGGGCCGGACTGGAGACTTGAGGGTGCACAGCGCTGCACAATTTCGAATCGCGTGCTGGGCTCCTAGCAGTTAAATAAGATACTATCTATGCTATCTCTGAGAGTATGTAACAGTGACTATTACAGGATAGATCCTCAACAAATGTTAGCTGTTTCCATATTTCTAGCAGTAATTAATTTTTAGCCATATGATAACCTGAGGTAGTTGTTGATGACTATGGCAAAGAATAATACATAAGCTACTTACTCTTTCTCGAAGTCTTGAATCATACTTCACTGTCATATGTTGGCAACATTTGTTCTTCTCCAAAATCCCATGCACTGTCTGAAAATCGAAAGATAACTGTTTCTCTTCTCATAAAAATAATCATTCTGGCCAAGACATCAAAATAATACATACCTTCTTAATGAATAAAAAAGAACTAGAAATCATTTTCCTTTGTAAAAGTTGCCTCTCTTCATGACAGATTTTCATATTTCCTTCTACCCTAATTTCTAATTCAGCAGTCAGCAAACTATAGGCTATAGACCAAATCCAGACCATCACTTTTTGTGAATAGTTTTATTAGAAAACAGCCATTTACGTATTGTTTAGGCTGCTTTCACAGTACTACAGCAGAGTTGAACAGTTGTGACTGAGATCACATGACCCACCTAACTTAAAATACTTACTCTCTGGCTCTTTATAGAAAAGGTTCTGGTTCATTAATCTCTATTCAAGGTGTCTAAATTGCTGTTAAACCCATTGAGTCTTAATTTAGGACTATTTTCAGTTCTAGAATTTGCATTTGATTTTTGTTTATACTTTCCTGTTCTCTGCTGAAATTCTCAGTGCTTTTACCTCTGCATTGAATGGTTATTTTAAAGCCTTTGTCTGATAACTCCCATTATCAGCTAACTGCCATGCCTACTTCTGCTGCCTTTTGTACTTATTTATTTTTGATTCCTTCTCATTGTGTGCTTGGTTACTTTTAATGGACAAGGGACAGTGTATTTGCAAAACTAGTAATTTAAGTCCACAACCAGCCTTATTTTTTAATACCCTACCCACAAATTAGACATTATCATTGTTACTATTTTATATTATAAACTAGTGGCCCGGTGCATGAAATTCGTGCACGGGAGGAGGGTGTCCCTCAGCCCAGCCTGCACCCTCTCCAATCTCAGATCCTTTGGGGGATGTCGACTGCTGATTTAGGCCTGATCCCAGGATGTCCGACTGCCGGGATCGGGCCTAACCTGCTGGCCTGATTGACACCTAACTACTCCCCTGCCGGCCTAATCATCCCCATCTGCCCTTCCCTGCTGGCCCAATCACCCCCAAGGCTTTTATTAGTATAGATATGACCCTTCACAGAAAATTTCACTAACCCTGCTTTACAATAAGGGATTGACGATTGAATCATTGGGGCCAGGCACCAAGATTTTCTTTCTTTGAATAGTGGAGGGAATAATTATCTTGTCTTTAAGTTGCCCTGAACATTAAATGAGATAATGACTTAGAAAAGCATAAAAGCACCATATAAAGACAACTGTCTTATCATATACTGAAAAGACAATAAAGTGGAAAAATGAAAAACACTATTTTTATTCTCCCCCTTCCTTCCTTTACAGCCTTTATTTAAACTTTGAAATTTAGAAAAATTTCACTCCTATTTTCATTTCTTTACATTCAATATTATTTTGTATTAGTTTCAGGTTTATTAGTTACAGAATAGTGGTTAGACAACCATATACTTTACAAAGTGTTCCCTGATACTTCCAGTACCCACCTGGCTTCAAACCATCATTACAACACTGTTGACTATATTCCCTATTTAAGTGACAATAGGTTTACAGGTTCCTTCCAACCTTTCTTTTCTGTTGCCCGCCCTTCCTTTTCTTTCTCAGGTCTTCCCTTATTTTCTTTATGTAGGATTTCAATTGGCCCTCAAAGCTCAGTGAAGGCACTGGAACATGCTTAACACATTTTACGGAGCAGGAAACTGAGGCCAATTCCACTTGGCTATGGAACTGGACTCCTCGCGCAGGGAGCCCTCACAGCCGGCTCTCTGCCTTTCCTAAGGGACAGCCAGGGCAAACAGAACAAACCTCCCCATGAGGCTTCCAAGCCTCATTCTCAAGCACCTCTTCATCATGGATGCTCCACCTTCTTTCCTCTCCCCCGCCCCACCCCCATTCTTTACTGCCCCCCCTTCTGGGGAGCAGGTGGTAGGCTTGCACTCACTGTGCAGGTGTGCACCCCCATGGGGCGGGCGCAGGCTTGTTTTTGGGCCAAGGCGGGAGCAGGAGTCCTGGCCTCAAGTGTACAGGCCGCGGGGAGGCCCAGTCAGCACCGGGAGCTTCACCAAACCGCCGCAGTGGGGTACCCAGCATGGGGCGCTCCTCCACTGAGGTGGTGCCACCCCTCCACCCCGCCTCAGGGCTGCGAGTCTGCCCCTCAGCCTGGGCGTCCTTCCACGCCTGCAGTCATCCCTACAGTCATCGCCTCTTGTTTCCTGCCTATTGGGGCCAATACAGAACCTCACTCTCTGCAGGCGAGGCAGATCCCCGCCCGCCAGCACCCTGCCCAGGCCTGAGCCCCCCCCCCGAGTGCACCCCACCTTGGCGCCGCTCTGCGCTCCTTGGGCCGCCCGCCTGCTGGCCAGCTGCTTCCCCCAAGCCATGGCGCTTGCCCAGGATCGCCCATCAGGCGGAGGCCTGTGCACGTGCCTGCAGACCCCATGGCTGCGGCTCCTGGCAGGGGCTTTGCCGAAGGTTCCTCTACCTTCAAGCTCTCTCCTCAGACTCCCAGGAGCTTGGCTCCCGCGGCCCAGCCCTTCTGTGGCTCCCTGCAGCCCCACTCTACTCAGCTCTCCTGCCGCCCACCTGTCAGGAAGCTGTCTGGAGCCTTGCTGCAGGCAGTGTGGTTCTGGGGCAGGGGCTGGGGTGTGGGGAGCAGCTCCAGGAAAGTTTAGTAAACCCCCGGTCCCCAGCCCCTCTTTGAGCGGAGCCCAGGGCAGGCTGGGGGCCTGGGTGCAAACACTGCAGCTGCGGAGGCCCCGCCCACCCAGGGCCACACACAGGGGTCCCGGCTGGGGGCGTGGTTTAGGCAGTTTGTTCGCACCACCAAGCCCCCCACTGCCCAGGGTGCACACAGGGCAGCTGGGGGCGTGGTTTAGGCGGTTTGTTCGCACCCTCCGGCCGCCTAGGCCGCACACAGAGGTCCCAGCTGGGGGCGTGGTTTAGGTGGTTTGTTTGCACCGCCAAGACACACCCACCCCTCCGCCCAGGTCACTCGCACACAGCGGTCCTGGCTGGGGGAGTGGTTTAGGTGGCTGTTTGAGCCGCCAAGCCCCCCCCCCCCTCCGCCACTCAGGGCCGCACACTGTGGTCCTGGCTGGCGTTGGGGCTTAGGCGCCACGAGGGTGGGATGACAGCTCCAGCTGGCCCTCCCTGCCGGCAGTATGCAAATTAGCCGCCATCTTGGCTGACATTTAATTTGCATATACTCACTGATTAACCAATGAAAAGGGTAGCAGTCGTACGCTAATTACCATGTTTCTCTTTTATTAGTGTAGATAGTTGTTTATATTGACCTAAACCTTTACTAATTTGCTCATTCTTTTCTAAAACTCATACTTTCCTTCTGGAATTATTTTTCTTCTGTTATCCTGTGAAAGTTCCTTACTTTCAAGCCTATTTGTGTGAAATGCTCTCATTTCACCTCTACTCTAGAAAACATTTTGCTGGGTATAAAACTCTAGGTTAATCCTACTGTCTCTCAGCATATTAAAAAAATTACTGATACTGTCAAATTGGTTGATAGCCTAATATTGGTGTTTAGTACATGATACTTTTCCTTTCTATTCTTCCTCTGGCCCTCACCACACTGTTGTCTGTGTCCATGGGGTATGCATATATGTTCTTTGACTATTCTCTTCACCTTCTTTCATCCCACCTGCTGACTTCCCTGCCACCCCCAAATCTGTCAGTCTGTACCATGTATCCATGTCTCTGGTTCTATTTTGTTTGTCAATTAATTTTTTTCATCAGGTTCCATATAGAAATGAGATTATATAGTATTTTTCTCTGACTGGCTTATTTCCCTTAGTATTATAATCTCCAGGTCCATCCATGCTGTCATAAAAGGCAAGAGTTCATTCCTTTTTACAGCCACATAGTATTCTATTGTGTAAATGTACCACATCTTTTTAAAAATATATATTTTATTGATTTTTTAACAGCGAGGAAGGGAGAGGGATAGAGTTAGAAACATCGATGGGAGAGAAACATCGATCAGCTGCCCCCCATACATCCCCCCACTGGGGATGCACCCACAACCAAGGTACATGCCCTTGACCAGAATTGATCCCGGGACCCTTCAGTCCGCAGGCCGATGCTCTATCCACTGAGCCAAACCAGTTAGGGTGTACCACATCTTTTTTATCCACTACTCTACTGATGGGTACTTGGGCTGTTTCCAGATCTTGGCGACTTATCTATACTAATAATAGGGTAATATGCTAATTAGACCGGACATCTTCTGGACGTCCTCACAGAAAAAGCCACGGTGGTGGGGCCGAGGCAGATAGAGGCAATCAGGCAGGCAGAGAGCAGTTAGGGGCAATTAGGCTGGCAGGGGAGCAGTTAGGAGCATCAGGCAGGCAGGCAGAGGCAGCTAGAGGTGATCAGGCAGGCAGGCAGGTGAGTGGTTAGGAGCCAGTGGTTCTGGATTGCGAGAGGGATGTCCGACTGCCAGTTTAGGGGTCCCGGATTGGAGAGGTTGCAGGCCAGGTTGAGGGACCCCACCCCCATCCCATGCACGAATTTCATGCACTGGGCCTCTAGTTGCAAATAATGATGCTATGAACATACAGGTGCATATATTCTTTCTAATTGGTGTTTTGGGATTCTTAGGAAATAGTCCCAGAAGTGGGATCACTAGGTGAAAAGGTAGTTCCACTTTAAATTTTTTAGGAAACTCTATACTGTTTTCCACTGTGCCTGCACCAGTCTGCATTTCCACCAACAGTGTACTAGGGTTCCCTTTTCTCTACATCTTCACCAGCACTTATTTGCTGATTTACTGATGGTAGCCATTCTGGCAGGTGTGAGGCAATATCTCAATGTGTCTTCTATGGGTTTTTTTTTTTAAATAGAATTTTTATAAATTTAGCTTTTAGGTTAGTTCTATAATCAATCATAAGTTAATGTTTGTGTTATGTGAGGTAAGAGTCAAAGTTCATGTTTTTCCATATGGATAGCCCAATGTTTCAGCACCTTTTATAGAAAAGATTATCCTTTCAATCACTAAATTACCTTGGTACCTTTGTCAAAACCCTAAACCAAAAACACTCAAAAATAACTGTCCATAAAAATATGGTGCTATTTTAGGTCCCTCAACTTTTGCTTGAGAGAAAGTCTTTATTTCACCTAATTTTTCAAAGAATTTTCACTGGGTAAATATTTGGGAAAATTTTAGTCATTACTTATTCAAATCATTTGTTTTAACCCTCATACTCATGCCCCACTTCCCTTTTGTGATTTCAACTACATGTAAATTAAATTGCTTAATGTCATACTATACTTCTCTGAGACTTTTCAATGTTCCTTTTCTAGTCTTTTTTCCTTTTTACAACTTTAAAATATTGTTTCTGTCTTCATGTTCACTAATCTCTTCTTCGACAGTATCTATTCTGCTGTTAATTCCATCCCATAACATTTTCATTTCAGAATATCATATTTTTCATCTATAGAAGATAAATTTGATTCTTTTATTCTCTATTTCTTTCCTCATTACGTTCCTCTAAGGGTAGTTTAGCCTCACTTATTAAGGTATAATACTATGACAACTCTACTCTATGCTCTATGCGTTCAATGAAATCTCTCCACTTTAGCTGATGGGAAATCAAATTGAGCTCCAGGAATTGTTCAGCTTACAACTTCCCCAGCAATTGCTCTCCCCACTGAAGTTGTGTTTTGTCTGGCCACAGGCAGTTACACCCTACACGTGTGCAAATTAAGTCCACCAAAGATTCAAGGGGATCCCTACACACATTTCAAGACTTCTTTCTTTGTGCAGCTCTCTCCTCCAGTACTCTGCTCCGTAAATGTTAGTTACTTAACCTTTCCAAGCTCTATCACCTAACTCACTGAGACCATTGGGCTCTATATGGCTTCTCCTATCAGAGTCTGGGAATTGCTTCAGCAGAAAAGTCAGGACAGTCCTAGGGCTCACCTCGTTTGTTTCACTTCTTTTGGGGATCATAAACCCACATTGCCTGAAGTCCAATATCTGAAAATAGTGTTTCACAAATTTTGTCCTATTTTCTAGTTATTCATGTGGGAAGGCTAAACCCAGGCCTGTTATTCCCTCGTAGTTGTCACAAAATTGTCCTTCCATTAAGCTTTTAGAAGTTGACTTGGGTCCTTTTTAAATCTCTAGGTAATTTTTATACCAATCTGTTCCCTAAAGATATTTAAGATATTTCAAAAAATGTCTCGTATTTATAGTTATTGTTTTTTAACTGTATCTATTAATTCCAACATCTGATGCCTTTGTGTGTTAACTTCTCCTGCCTATTGTTTCTCCTGGCTTTCTCTCTCGACACCTTCTTTGTCTTTTTTTTAGATAGCTTTTCTCAAGCTACTCTAATTTAAAATTTACCAAAATAAAATAAAGTACAATGGGAAAAAAAAGTTCTGTTGAGGAGAGGGGAATATTGGGGGTAGTCTGTATGTGATTTAATTCCCTATAAATTCTGGTAGCAGATTTTTCAAGGTTACACTGGTGAAACTTTTGACTCATCACCCTAAACCTCCACTCTAAACTTACCTGCTTTGTCCTCGTGAGATCACTGGAGAAAACATGAGTAAACTTCACATTATTAAGAAATATACCAGCAGCAGCTGCTTGTTTAAATCCAGTTTCTGAAAGAGGCTCATCTACTCCTTGTCCTGTGGGATTAAGAAAAGAAACAATATCATTCAGAAATATAAGATATGCAAATTAACTCACATGTAAGAGACTATAAGTGCATTTATTTATATTTTATTGAAATATTTCCTTGGGTACTTTTCCACATAACATTCCAGAGAACTGACCAGTAAAATTAAGCCATCTTATCTAATAAAAGAGAAATATGTAAATTGACCTTCACTTCACAATGCCCACAGCCAATCAGGAGTGAGTATGTAAATTAACCTGACAAAGATGGTGGCAGCCCCACCCCTGGCTGCTCTGGGCAGCATGCCTCCTCAGGGCTCCCTGCTGCACTCCACACCTGTCAACCGTCCTTGCAGCTTCCCTGTGGCCCAGCCCCCGGCCTCAGAGGCAACCCTCCGGTTGCCTGAGGTCATACCTACCGGTGTCTGGCATCTCCCTCTACCCCACCACTGCCCCGCTGCTCTGGTAAACAAAACCCTACCTTTGGAGCAGCTCTGCAGGTGCAGACGCTCATGGGAGCTCGCTCAGTGCACAGTTAGTGCACCCCAGGAGCCCCGGGCCAGCCAAGGGGCGATGGTGGCAGTTGTGGCGGCAGCAGCAGGCAGCTCAGCTTTGTTTTGAATAGATGAAAGAGGCCACCTACACAGTAACCCAAATTATCAGATCTCCCTCCTTTCTATCTCGCCAAATCAAGAAGGGAGGGGCGATGGGCATGGAGGGAGGGCCGGCGGGCAGGAGGCAGAGGGCAGAGGAGGAAGAGGATGAGGAAGGGGGGCCAGTTGCATCCCACTTTCACAATGGGAAAGTGAAATGCACTAGTGCACCAAACCTCTCCAGTCCTCCCAGCTTGCCTGGCTCCCCCTACCTCTTCCCCTCCGTGCCTCCCCAGGAGCACCAGCGCTGCACAGAGGAACTCTCTGGAGAAGGAGGGCTAGGAAGAAGCGGCGCCAGAGCGCGCAGGGCTTGCCACCGCCGCTGCCACTGCACAGGCCGCCAGAGCGAGCCACCCCATCACCGGCAGCCAGGGGAAGAAAGGCCTATACTTGCATGAATCTTCATGCATCGGACTTCTAGTAATCCTATAAAAGGCTCAAGTATTCAAATTTTTCCAAAAGAATGTTTGCCTAATGGGAATTATATGATAAAAATTCAACAGTCTCAAGCTTTCCACTTTCACATTTTCCTATCCCTTCAGTAGCTATATTTTGTTAATGCCGGCTCTTATCTCATGTTCTTAACTTAAGGTGTTATATTTGGGTGGTAGGATCATCACCTAAGAAAGTTTTCCCTCGATCTCCATTGGCCAAATGTTCCGTATTGTATTACTTTCCCCTCCCTCATTCCCACCCTCCCTCCCTTCTCCGTTTTCACTTAAAATATACTTTATTTCCATTAGATACTCTGAAAGCTTATCCTACTACAAAAGAACTAGAGAGAGAGAGAGAGACAGAGACAGAGACAGAGAGACAGAGAGAGAGATATGCATTCCTGGGCTCACAGGATATAAGGAAAAAGAAAATCTCCATGAGACAAAGCAAAAGAATCCAAAAAAACCTGAGCATAAGAAAATGGAGTTGCTGTGATATTAGCACAGGGGTGGGGCAGGGGATGGGGTGGGGGGGAAGGCTGACTGACACAGCAAGGTGGGAGAACTGCACTGAATATTCCTGGAAATCAGGGATCCTGTAAGGGAGGCTAATGCAATTTCAGGCCAGCAGTAAAATAAAATGCAAATCCTTTTCAGAGCAAATCATCTATACTAATAAAAGGGTAATATGCTAATTAGACCAGATAGACTGGACATCTTCCGGACATCCTTCCAGACAAAGCCACGGTGGCGGGGGCCGAGGCAGAGGCGGTTAGGGGCAATCAGGCAGGCAGGCAGGTGAGCAGTTAGGAGCCAGTAGTCCTGGATTGCAAGAGGGTGCAGGCTGGGCTGAGGGACCGTGCCACTCCCCCCACACACACACAAATTTTGTGCACTGGGCCTCTAGTTCTCAATAAAGGCTAACAAGTTTTCTATTAATTTAGAGCAAATAATAGTTTAGTCAAAGACTTAATGACACAAGAAATTAATCCATTGCCGAAACCGGTTTGGCTCAGTGGATAGAGCGTCGGCCTGCGGACTGAAAGGTCCCAGGTTCGATTCCGGTCAAGGGCATGTACCTGGGTTGCGGGCACATCCCCAGTAGATGTGCAGGAGGCAGCTGATCGATGTTTCTAACTCTCCATCTCTCTCCCTTCCTCTCTGTAAAAAAAATCAATAAAATATATTTAAAAAAAAAAAAGAAATTAATCCATCATGAATGAAAGTCATAAAAATCATAACAGATTTAGAACCAGTAACACTTCTAACATTGAAATCAGAAAATACAGACTATAAAATAAGATTAAGGCAGAATGACAAAAATGAGCAAACACAAACTCATAAAAAACTACCAGATAAGGTTTGAAACATGGTGGATGATGTGGAGCAGCAACAAACTACCAACACTGTAGAAGAGCCCCTGGATCTTATCAGGCTCAGCCTGGATGAGCGAATTTATATGAAAATGAGAAATGACAGAGAGCTTCAAGGTAGATTACATGCTTATGATCAACATTTAAATATGATATTGGGAGATGTGGAAGAAACTGTGACTATTAAAGAAATTGATGAAGAAACATATGAAGAGATATATAAATCAACAAAACGGAATATTCCAATGCTTTTTGTCCAGGGAGATGTTGTGCAGGCTTTCCCTCCATTGAGAGTTGGTTGAAACAAAGAATATATCCTGTGTGGAAATTAGGAGACTTTACATGATTGCATCTTTAAAGGTAGAAGATATTCAAAAGAGAAACCTGCGTAAATTTTGATATAAAGAAATGACCAAGGATTCTTCTGCTCCTGAAATGAGTTTATTTGCACATAACTCACAAATTCTTAAGCTAAATGGCATTTTTATTTTTCTCCAACTCTTCCAATAAATGTGATCACCAAAAACAAACAAAAAAACAAAAAACTATCAGATAGCCTTCTAAAAGAACCAAATAGATCTTTTAATAATGAAAAATAAAATTCTTGAAGGAGAAAAATATTTCCTCAATGGGTAAAGGGAGATCCAGTTGCAAAGTGACTTAATAAACTCCAAGACAGGCCTGAATTCATACCCAGAATACAGGCTGGATACAGATGGAACGCATCTCTGATCTATTAGAGGCTTGACAGAAAAAATGAAAATTCCTAACTATGAAGAGACTAGAGGCCCGGTGCACAAATTCGTGCACCAGTGGGATCCCTCAGCCTGGCCTGGCTCTCCGACATCCCCCAAGGGATCCCGGATTGCAAGAAGGTGCAAGCCAGGCCAAGGGACCCCACCAGTGCATGATCGGGGCCGGGGAGGGACATAGGTTGTTGGCCAGCCGGGGAGGGACTGCGGGAGGGCTCCAGGGCATGTCCAGCCCATCTTGCTCAGTCCCGATCTGCCGACCCCAGCAGCAAGCTAACCTACCAGTCAGAGCATTTCCCCCGCTCCTGGTGGTCAGTAAATGTCATAGCAACTGGTCGACTGCCCCCTGGTGGTCAGTGTACGTCATAGCGAGCGGTTGAACTGCCTTAGCATATCATTAGCATATTACGTTTTGATTGGTTGAACGGCCAACCGGACACTTAGCATATTAGGCTTTTATTATATAGGAAAAATGATAGTTGAGAATTTTCAAGAAACCCACAGATAAATTAAATACAATATAATCACGCAGAAAAAACATTTTTAAATCCTATCCTATCTAATAATAGACAAAGATTGAAATTAACTGTACCTCCGCTACACCTCCCATTGGCTAATCAGCGAGATATGCAAATTAACCGCCAACAAAGATGGCGGCTAATTTGCATACTGCAGGCAGATCCCGCTGTGCCGCCCAAGCTGAGATCTCGGCCTGCCGTGTCTTGGGCGGGGCCGGCGGCAGCAGATCTGAGCTGCTGCTTACCCCAGCGCGGGATCCGGGCCTGCGGTGTCTTGGGCGGGCTGGGTGGGGCGGGCAGGGTGGGCAGGGTGAGCGGCAGTGTGATCCGTGAGAGGGCACAGGTTGGGCTGAGGGACCCTCCTTCCCTGCCAGTGCACAAATTTTTGTGCATGGGCCTTCTAGTATATTAAGATAAACTAGAATACCAAAATCAAAGAAGATTTTAAAAGTAGTTTCAGAGAAAGACAAATTACCTACCATGGAACCCCATTTGGCTGAGAGAAGACTTCTGAAGAGAAACAATAAAAGCCAAAAAGCAACAGAATAATATCTCCCAGGTGCTAAGAGAACTGTCATTCTAAAATTACCTAGACCCGTAGTCAGCAAACTGCGGCTCGCAAGCCACATGCAGCTCTTCGGCCCCTTGAGTGTGGCTCTTCCTAAGCCTTAGGAGTACCCTAATTAAGTTAATAACAATGTACCTACCTATATAGTTTAAGTTTAAAAAATGTGGCTCTCAAAATAAATTTCAATCGTTGTACTGTTGATATTTGGCTTTGTTGACTAATGAGTTTGCCGACCACTGATAGACTAAAAGCAATTACATAGACTAAACCCAGAACTGTCTAGAAGAGAAACAACTGAAACTATCTTTACCATTAACCAGTCTGAACTAGGGGCGCTTTCGTAGAAGATACTTAGGAGTGAAAGTCTGGGATATAAAAGAAATGATAAGAGGAACTGGTAAATATACATGTAAATCTAAACAAACACTGTCTAAATAACAAATTGAACAATAATAGCTACGGCCTGTAGTTAAAAAGGACAGGACTAAAATAGTAAACAAAAGTAACATAAGGTCTTTGTATTTTTCAAGAGAGTGAATATTAATCTTATAATTTATTAAGCATGAATGGTAAAAATTTAAAGAACACTTTTAGCCATTAAAAGAATAGAAATGGCTCATCATTTCAAAGCCAGTAGGGAAGGTGAGAAGGGGTTGGATAAGGAAAACACAAACCTCGCCCTCAGGATAACTATCCTCCCCTAGCATGTCACTCGTCAGGTGGTTTAGACCCACAGACCTTTCCTTCCTAAGGATAATATCTAGGCTTCAGTTATACTTCAGCTCCAGGCCCAGAAAAGCAGCAGAACCAGACAAGTGACCCCTTGTTTGCCGAGACCACCTACATTGACTAATGACCCACTGCCCTGAAAGAGCCACCAGGTAGAGCTGATGAATATTCTTTTGACTCTCTCCTGACACCTCCCCTAAGATTTCCGTCTGCAAGAGAGAGACAAATACATCAAGACAAAGGATCCAGTGCATGCTCTCCCTCCAAGGAGGATGCCCGTGTCATTCCCACCCGCTTCTCCTTCCCCCACAGGCATGCATCCCCTAACTTTTAAGGGACCCCATGAGATTTACAACCAGGAGAGCAATGGGCAATGGCAGCTTGTCCCTGGCTAACCCATTGAACCTCTCTCCAAGGCCCCCTTTTCTCTGACTTCGCAGTGAGCCAAAACAGCCCAGCCTAGGCTTTCCTGTTGATTCTTCTATGCCCTTCCTTGTTTTACTGTCCTAAGTATATTTTTGCTGTCAGCATGGACCAAATACCCTTTGGCTCAGTGCTGTGTAGCTCTTCCCTTTGGATATCCCCATCCTCCAACCCCTTTTCCTTAAATAAATTTAATGTTTCTTTATTCACCGTATGAGATGGCTGTTTAGCCTGCCCATGCACCACTGACATTAACATTCCATATATCAGCAACCAGAAGTAAATAGACTGCACTTGCCAATTAAAAGACAGATTGTATTTTTTTAAAAGAAGAATCAAAGTCAGTTACCTAGTATTTATGAGGTAATAACACTTAAGACATCAGTACACAGAAAGGTTTAAAGGAAAGGGTGGAAAAATATATTTACATACCAGGCAAATTCCAACCCCAAAACAGAGTAGCTATACTACTCTCAGAAATGCAGGACTTTATGACAAAAGTCTTAGTAAGGTTGTGGGCGTTACTATAAATAAGTGGTGATCCAATTCACTACGAACATATAACAATTTTTAAATTTGCATGTGCCTGATAACATAGCCTCTAACTATATAAAGGCAGAACATACAAAGCACACATTATGCCATTTCAGGTACCAAAGGATGACTTGGCCATCACAGTCAGAAATATAACATGTCTTATTCATAAACTGATATTTAGGTCATACCGGCAAATTAGTAAACTTACAAATTAGTAAAGTATAGGAGATTTGAGCAACAGAAAAACCTCAAGGTTGATTATTTGATATATAACTTCAAACCCAACAATTGGAAAACATAAATTTTTCTCAAGCATGCAATGGTAGATTTATAAAAACCGACCATATTAACAAATTTCAAGTAAGTATTATCAAATAAATCATGCTGCCAGAACATGCAATTACACTGGAAGTGAATCATAAAAGATGAAGAACAACAAAGCAAGACCAGCCATTGGGAAATTTAATAGATAACTGATAGGTCAATAAAGAAATCATAATGGAAATTTAAGATACTTCGTGCTGAATACTTACGAAATTGCTACATATCAAAGCTGTAGGTATGCAACCAAAATAGTACTTCCAAATATATAAGCCTGGAATGCTTAAAAAAGGGGGCGGGGGAGAGGGTATAACTTCAAGAACTAAACATCTAACTTACCAAATTAGGAAAAATAACAAAACACACAAAAGAATCCTTACAAAACAAGTGTGAACATGAAAGCTTTTATTCATGTTCCATTGTCAATGTGAAATGGAATGAAGGACAAGGCAGTCAGGGACATGAGTCCAAAGAATAACCTGGTGTGGACACAAGTCATTGGAAAACAAAGGTTCATTTAACTATCAGATTAGTGCCCAGTAGAGGGAGTCAAGCACACTGGGTATGAAAATCAGTTTCTGCCAACCCCAGATGTCCCTAACCAAACAAATTAAACAAAATGCTTTTATAATCTGGCTGAACGTCCACCAAAATATTCTTTAAAAGCCAGACTAGCCAGATCATTAGGGAGATTAAAAGATCTGAGTCTAAATTACCACAAGAAGGGAGGGACAATCTGTTCAGAATAAAGTAACCACCCGATGTGAGAAAGTTCTTTTTTAATCCTCTTTGTTACTACGAAAATTGAAATCTTAGCAGAAAAACACCACTAGCATCAGCCAGTAAACTTTGTCTCCCAATATAAAATCATCTTAAATCCGGGCAGTTATATTTTAAGATGGTTTTATCAGCTGCCTGGGCCACTTGAAGCTACCCACAAACAACATGGAATACCACTCTTTACATACAGCTTACTTAAGAGTCCTTGGTTACCATCTGCTCTGATCATATTTCTGTGGCTGTAATGCTTTAATTCTGTAATCCCAGCTCATAACACAGGGCTGAGCCCATCCACCCTGCCCCACAAGACCCGACTAACTCCCATATCACATTAACACTAAAGAAGAAAGCAAAAATAATAATATACCAACCTTGAATTACTTTCTCCTTGTTTAATCTTGTTTGTCCACTAAAGTAGAGAGGATGGTGGGGGGGAAAAAAAACACCTTTATTAATAAATTAGGTTATTTTTATGAGAAAAAAAAATCAGCAATCAAAGGTAATGCAATTCACAAAGACAGCACATGAACCTTGTAACATACTTCATAATCTAATCTGTAAAATTTATTCTAAATGAATATTTGCAATCATTTAATGTATTTAATTGATAAGCTAAGAATTTCACACTGCCCAAATTAAAATGTATAGATCATGAATCAATCTTAAGTGAATTGCAGGTGGGAAATTCTGTTAAAAATGTATGTGTATATATCACTCTTGTTAAATATTCTTGTTACGAGAAGTATGTTGACCAAAACAATTTTCCCAGGCAGAACTCAAATATGAAGGTCAGTCTGTCCACTGCTGAACAGGATGAGCAAGTCCAGGACTGAGAATAGAGTGGGGGGGAAAAACGTACAAATCTTCAGACCCCTGCCTTCTCCTAGAACCTAGGTTTTCTCAAGATGTTCCACTCTGTAGTGCTGACAAACTGTCTGCAGACCACACTGAAGAACTGGGGTTTGGGTAATACATGTTTAAGAATGAGAAAAAAAGACACACAACAATTTTGAAGCAAGAGTAGGGTGAAAGGACTGGAAATTTTGCAACAAAATAACAGTCAGTTGGGAAGAAGGCAGGGTTACATGGACAAGACTGAGTGATAGGACAGAACTACAGTTAAAGCCGCCATCAAATACACAAAAAGCTGTCAGGAGAATTCAGCCGAAGCTTCCCTGGGCTCTTTCTACATGCGAAACAGCACACAGCACTGGAGACACAGATGCTCAGGGTCTGCCCTTGTTCTGTGTGGACTCTGGACATAGAATTGGGAATAGGAGGTAAAAACAGTAAAAATGTTTCTTCAGAGCAAATGATTTCTCATTTGGAACCAAATGTCTACAGCCCCCTATTTATATCCTTCCATGTCAATGAGAAGTGGAAATCTTTGAAGTAAACTTCATCGCCATAAATCAGGCACAGGAACAAAACTGCTTGGGCTCTAGGAGCTGGGTTTGGGTCAAGTGTTTCAGTTCGTTCTCTGTTAAAAAGGATAGATAGCAACAGCCTCTATCTCACATGACTCTTGTGATAACTGAGTGAATACAGTTAAAGTGTTTAGAATACTGCTTAGCTTTTAATAAGCACTCAATAATTATAAGAGCTTTATAGAGGCTTGGACAGAGGTTTATAAAAATAAAAAATGTAACTTAATGCATTTCTCTAATCTTTTGAAAACTGTGAAATAATATAAACAAATAAAACCAACACTCATATAATATTACCCAAAACAGATCACTGCCAGCCTCCTAGACCCTTTTCCATCACAATGTCCTCCACCCACAGAGGATCCATTATGTAGACATCTGGATGCTCCTTCACTTGCCTTTCTTTATAGCTTTCCCACCGGTGTAGAGCATAGGTCACTTTAGCTATTGTTGAACTTTATAATTAACTAGAGGACCGGTGCACAAAAATTTGTGCACTCGGGGGGGTCCCTCAGCCCGGCCTGTGCCCTCTCGCAGTCTGGGACCCCTCGGGGGATGTCCACCTGCTGGCTTAGACCCGCTGCCCAGGGAAACAGGCCTAAGCTGGCAGTCAGACATCCCTCTGGCAGCCCAGGAGCCCTCAGGGGATGTCCACTTACCAGTGGTGAGCAGGCCTAAGCTGCAATCGGACAACCTTAGCGCTGCTGAGGAGGCGGGAGAGGCTCCCGCCATCACTGCTGTGCTGGCAGCCATCAGCCTGGCTTGTGGCTGAGCAGAGCTCCCAGTGGGAGTGCACTGACCACCAGGGGGCAGCTCCTGCATTGAGCATCTGCCCCCTGGTGGTCAGTGTGTGTCATAGTGACCAGTCATTCCCAGTCTTTCTGCTGTTAGGGTCAATTTGCATATTACCCTTTTATTATATGCCTGGTGCATAGGTGGGGGCTGGCTAGTTTGCCCTGAAGGGTGTCCCAGATCAGGGTGGGGGTTCCACAGGGGTGCTTGGCCAGCCTGGGTGAGGAGCTGAGGGCCGTTTACATACTGGCCACACCCCTTTCAGGGTGGGATCCCTGCTGGAGTGCCTGGCCAGCCTGGGTGAGGGGCTGAGGGCCGTTTTCAGGTTGGCCACACCCCCATCAGGAAGAGGGGTCCTGCTGGCGTGACTGGCCAGGCTGGGTGAGTGGCTGATGGCTGTTTGCAGGCTGGCCACAGCCCCTTCAGGGTGGGGGTCCTTGCTGGGATGCCTGGTCAGACTGGGTGAGGGGCTGAGGGCTGTTTGCAGGCTGGTCAAGCCCCCCAGCAGGGACCCTCACCCCATGAGGGTGTGGCCAGCCTGGGTGAGGGGCTGATGGCTGTTTGCAGGCTGGCCACAGCCCCCAACCACCCAAGCTCCCAGTGGAGGCTATCTGGAAGCAGGTATCTGGGATTTATTTATCTTCTATAATTGAAACTTTGGTGCCTTTAGCAGAGGCCACAGCCGGCCAGGACAGGCGGGAAGCTTGGCTTCCTCCATCGCTGGGGCAACCAAGCCTCCTGCTTGCTCCAGCTCCATGGCTGCCAGCTGCCATCTTGGTTTGGTTAATTTGCATATAGCCACTCTGATTGGCTGGTGGGTGTGGCTTGGGCATAGCGAGGGTACGGTCAATTTGCATGTTTCTCTTATTAGATTAGATTGCCTCTTACAATATGTAGTCTTCAGCATGTTCCTTTTTCATTCCACTGTTCAGCCATTTGGTTGATTTGCATATTACAACTTATTATTATAGACTTCTAATAGCAAAAGATGGTGAATAACCTACATGTCCATTAACAAAGTTCCGGTTGCCTTAACAGTGGTATACCTACATAATGGAATACTATGTCCCCTAAAAAGAGAGAGATTGTACGTGAAGATATAGAAAAATCACCAATATATATTATATTAAGTAGAAAAAGCAAGGTGCCAAGTTTTAAATCCATCTTTTTCCTCAAGTGAAAAAAAAAGAAGTCACCCTGTAAAAAATGGAATCCCAAGTATTGTGATAATTTTGTAATGACACTGCCCCTCCATCTAGCCATTTTTAGTGAAAGGAGAAAAAAATAGCTCTAATATAATGAAGGGCAGAAACTACTGCAGACATTGCTGCTTTATTAACAATCACTGGCATTCTGTTGGTCACTTCTGCCATTGAATCATTTTATAAACACTATAGAGTAGGAATCTAGAAATAGAATTTTTTTTCTAAAAACATTCATAAATATTTAGTTTTACAGCTTTTATCAGCTTTAACAAGAGGTCTGTATAAATCCTTGAAGCAAGTATTTAACATTAGTTTGCTTGGGGAGTGGAAAAGAAAAGTAGGTGACTAAAATAGTTTTACTATTAAACTTCACTTAACCAAGTTTGGCTGTGACAGCACAGAGAAGATGAAGGGAGCTGAAAGGTCAGAGGAATATATTTTGAAGGAGTCAGGACTAACACCACTCATTTTCAGAATCTGCAGTGTGATCCATTTCCAAAACGCAACACCCGACTCTGCAAGAATTCAAATGCTTCTGCCAAGAGGTGAAGTCTTATGACCAGCCATTTATAGGCCCTACAAATAGGGATCATTCATTTCATAGATTATCACACTGTTCACTTAAACAGGTATTTGACTTTATAGTTCGGGCTTATATTCTTTGACATTTCTTCAGAAATCACATAGAAAGCTTAATTTCCTAAGCATATCCCTTTAAAGAATTCAAATTCAACAGACACGAGAGACAAATAGTGGGAAATTAGTATACATGTGGGGCAAAAAATAGATATGCTTTAGCATACATGGAAATGTAAAGCCTCACCTGATATTTAATCATGAGTACAGTTTTATTCTAATTCCTCTCCACAAATAAGTCAAGTGAAAATATAAAAGATTCCAAGAGCTAGTAACATGGAGATATTCCCTGGGTATTTGAGGGGAAAAAGAACCTAATATCTCAATTCGTGATATATTTGTTTACATACAGAATTAATCCTGGGTGCAAAGGCTATGATCAATCCCCAGAAAACAAATATCACAATAACATAACAATTATATGTTATCTTTATAAAAGTTTACAGGTGATTTCATATTTATTTTTGCTTGGATTTTTTTTTTTACCAGTGGTTCTCAACCTTCCTAATGCTGTGACCCTTTAATACAGTTCCTCATGCTGTGGTGACCCCCAACGATAAAATTATTTTCGTTGCTACTTCATAACTGTAATTTTGCTACTGCTATGAATCGTAATGTAAATATCTGATATGTTATGTGTTTTCTGATGGTCGTGACCCACAGGTTGAGAACTGCTGTTTGAGACCAACATCAACAAAAAGCAAGCTAACTGATGGTAGAGTAAGAAAAACATCAGTTTTGCTATCAATAACTTTAGTAATCCATTACCTTTAAGTCATTCAAGTAAATTAAACTTAGTTTGTAAAAAAAATTTAAATTTTAAGAGCCAGTTAAAACTGGAAGTGAAATGGATGATCTGCAGGCAAATGGTTGCAAACACCTACAAATAACGTCAAGGGAACTGGGGGCTTCAATATATAGTGTAGGTGATGGAAATGCCAACACACACTGGAGTTTTCAGCAAAGCTTTGCTATAAGATAATGAGAAGTTACAGTTTAATATTATCAGTAGACTTGAAGTTTGAAATCTTGGGCATTCTATTCCAAAAATGATACACAAGGTACTTTCACTTCCAAGTATGATGAAGAACGGTAAACACACATATACAGAAACAGCACAAGATTCATAAGGGATTTGGTTGAACTTAAATTGCTTTCTTAAAGTTTTCTTGCATTACCTGAAGAGGCACTGTTCAATAAAATAATCCAACTCAAAAAAATACTGATCATGCCATCAGTTTCAAGGTGTTTATCTTATAGAGTTATACAGAATCAGGTAATAGAAACTCAAGTGCCTATTCCCAATACTATGCTAAATGATCCTATCTTGCTGACTCCCATAAGAGTCATTATATTTGCCCTAACCAGTTTGGCTCAGGGATAGAGCATCGGCCTGCAGACTGATTCCGGTCAAGGGCATGTACCTTGGTTGTGGGCACATCCCCAGTAGGAGGTGTGCAGGAGGCAGCTGATCAATGTTTCTCTCTCATCGATGTTTCTAACTCTCTATCCCTCTCCCTTCCTCTCTGTAAAAAATCAATAAAATATATATTTAAAAGAGTCATTATATTTAAGTATGGTAATTATCAGTCAAGTTTGAAATCATTTCTTTTCCTGAAAGAATCATCAATTTTTAGCTTTGAGAATTCTAAAGGAGAAAAGAGAGATGGTCCAGATAGGGGAGCAGCTTACCCTAATCCTATAGATTGTTTCAACACTTTCTTTTTTTTTAAATATATTTTATTGATTTTTTACAGAGAGGGAGAGAGACAGAGAGTCAGAAACATCGATGAGAGAGAAACATCGATCAGCCGCCTCCTGCACATCCCCCACTGAGGATGTGCCCGCAACTCAGGTACATGCCCTTGACCGGAATCGAACCCGGGACCCTTTAGTCCGCAGGCCGACGCTCTATCCACTGAGCCAAACAGGTTTTGGCTGTTTCAACACTTTCATTCCACTTGCCCACAAATATAACAGAACAAAGCAAACTATTCTTATCACTATTCACAATTATATGAAGAAAAATAAAAAGCCTCTAAAATGGCTGGTGGTGTTCAAGCACTCTACAAATACTAATCTTTAATTCAATAAAATAGGATGCAGAAGAGTACAGTGGTTAAGAAGGTTAGGCTGTAGAGTCATGTTGCTTTGGTTCAAATCTGGCCTCCCAACCTGACATATGACTTTAACCAAGTTATATGCCCTCATCCTAACCGGTTTGGCAGTCAAGGGTCACATGCCCGGGCATGTGGGCTCAACCCCCAGTAGGGGGCATGCAAGAGTCAGCCGATCAATGATTCTCTATCATTGATGTTTCTAACTCTCCCTCTCTCTCTCTGAAATTAATAAAAATATATATTTTTTAAAGTTACAGTTCCTTATCTGCAAACTGAGGAGCAATCCTTACTTCATTGGATTGTTGTCAGAACTACAACAGTGCCCAACACACAATTTAAGGTATTTTTTACTTGTTTCCTATAGAATCCTGTGAGCAGTCAATTTAAAAAATCAAGCCTTTTAAGAATCAGGAAGGGGATAAAAAGCCACCTTCATATAACTATTGTTTATTAAGAATCTGAATAGGGATCACCTGATTTTTCAAGAGGTGTTTTAACCCAGATTTCCCACAAATCCTGAGCTTCAATTATGTGCCAGACACTGCTGGCTGGGTCAGGGAGCCAGAAAGTGCTCTAACACCAGCAGAAAGGGCAATCAGGTCTCTAGTTCCTGTTCTGCTACTGATCAGCTTATGAGCTTAAGTAGGTCATACAATAGTCATAAGACATTCTATAAATGAAGAGGGTAGAGAAGAGATAGGGAGGAATTCGATTCCTAGTTTAGTCATTAAGATGCTGTGAATCCTAGCTGGGTCGGTGTTGCTCAGTGATTGAGGGTCAGCCTATATACCAGGAGGGTCACGGTTTGAGTCCCAGTCAGGGTACATGCCAGGATTTCCCGCTCGATTCCCAATGTGTGTGAGTGTGTGATGAGGGGAGGGGAGTGTGTGTGCAGGGTGCAGCCAGTCAATGATTCTCTCTCACCATTGATGTTTTTCTCTCTCTCTCTCCCTCTTCCTTCCTCTCTGAAATCAATAAAAAGATATATTTTTTTAAAAATTAAAATCCTGTGAATCCCAAAGGGACAATTTCATGTGATTCCCAAGATTATTGTAAAAGAACAAGACAGCCCTGGCCGGTTTGGTTCAGTGGATAGAGGGTTGGCCTGTGGACCGAAGGGTCCCGGGTTTGATCCCCAGTGTGGGGCACGCAGGAGGCAGCTGATCAATGGTTCTCTCTCATCATTGATGTTTCTCTCTCTTCCTCTCCCTTCCTCTGAAATCAATTAAAAAATATTTTTTAAAAAAGGACAGAAGAGACAGCAGTTAAAGTCATTTGACAAGATTAAATCACATTATTGTTCCTTGTGAGCTCCATGAAGTTAAAAATGGCATCTGCCCTAACCGGTTTGGCTCAGTGGATAGAGCGTCAGCCTGCGGACTGAAAGGTCCCAGGTTTGATTCCGGTCAAGGGCATGTACCTGGGTTGCGGGCACATCCCCAGTAGGAGGTGTGCAGGAGGCAGCTGATCGATGTTTCTCTCTCATCGATGTTTCTAACCCTCTATCCCTCTCCCCTCCTCTCTGTAAAAAATGAATAAAATATATTTTTTTAAAAAAATGGCATCTTATTTATGTATGTAACCCAGTCCATTGGCACATAGTGCCTACTCTAAATGTTGTCCGATAAACTATATATATATATGAGAATTAACAATTCTTATTAGAGCTGTCCTTATAAAAAGGTAAGTTATTTAATTCTCAGATATATTTCTTATCCGCCATTGTGCTATACACTCTATTTTTCTCCCACTTAATTCTCACATTAACCCAGTGAGGTAAGTTTTATATATCAGGAAACAGAGGTCGGAAATATGAAGTCAGTTTAGGGAAGGCCAGGTTATGAGGTTTCTGGGCAGAGTCAGGATTCTTACCTCGGTCTATCTTGCTTGAAAAATCTGTGCTCTTAACCACCCTGAATTTCACTTCCCACTAACAGTCGGTAAATAAGTGAAAAGAGGGGAAAAGATGAGAGACACAAAGATATCAGCAATTGGCTCCGTGTGAAGTTAGGACAAAAATATCTGTTCGGGGTGATGCGGTCGGCTGAGCCCAGGGCAGGGCCCCTTTTTCTCTTCCAGTAAAGCAACCTCTGGAGGGGAGAGATACATCTCAGATACATGTCCGTGGGGCTGACTGCCCAGGCAAACGAGCGGGAAACGAGGAGGAACAGCAGGGACAGAGAGACGAGACAGCGAAAGGTAGCCGGCATCAAAAATAGCCTCCCTCGAGCTATTCTGCCTGCAGTCTTCACAATCTGCTGGGGAGCAAAACGGTGCACAGACAAGGTTGCCTTTCTTCAGCTTTAGCTTTGGCACCAACTGCTTCCGGGGACCCCGACCATTTACTGGTCCGGACCTCACCTCCTCTGCACCACCGGGCTGATGATATTAACATCTGCCTCCCTGGCTCAGCGCTGCTGGGGGGAGGAAGGGTCATAGGAAACAGCGCGTACGAAAACACCTGGAAAATCGCCCGTCCAAGCCAACTCTGCGAGGGGTGAACAAGCAGGAAGAAACAGGATGACAGACCAGTGGTCCCCTCACCCACTCCACAACCCACAGTGACCAGCGGGGAAAGGCTCCCTGCGAGAGCAATACTCACTGCCGGACCACAGTCAGGGCGAAGCGCGTCATCGCTGGCGTGCCGTCCTCCACGCTGCGCCGCTTCTCTGCACTGCCGGCTGGCCGCTCCCGCACCACTTCCGCCAAACCCCGCCGGCCCGCCGGCTCCGCTCCTACTGGCCGAGGCGGGCGCCTACGTCATCTCCGGAAGGCCAATCAGGGCGGTGGGAGGCCCGCCAGTCGGCGGAGACTGGTGAGAGCTGAGGCCCCGCCCAGGGCCTTGGCGCTTGCGCCCCTGCGCGCCGGCCTGTGATTGGCGCGTAGGAGGTGCACGCCGGGCCCGCCCTGCAGCCCCAGGCAAGCTGGTATCTTGGAGCCGCAGGGTAGCAGATAAGGGAATGCACGCTCGGATTTGGGGGCAGTCTGATTTGAGGCTGGAATGTAGCCATAGTCTTGCTTCGTGGGTGTACAGTTCCCGACAGATTGGGTCATAGGAGGTGTAGCTGTCCACCGCTCACACAGGAGATGTAGGGTCAGCAAGGTCCGTGGACTTACACCACCACGTTCAGGCCCTCACTCCCCCTTTGGCAGGCATGTTCCTGGAGCAAACTTCAGTCCGGCCCTTTTGAGCCCTCATCTAGACTAGGCCTTATCCTTGGCCTGCTACGCCCAGTTTTCCCAAAGAATCCTGTAAATCCGGCTTATCGAGAATCCTCCTGTCCTTGGTATCTAATCACGCTCCTCTTCTTATCCTTGATTTTTTTTTTTAGGTTTTTTTTTAAGAGGTATTTTTTAAAATTATATCTTTATTGTTCAGATTATTACAGTTGTTCCTCTTTTCCCCCCATAGCTCCCCTCCACCTGGTTCCCACCCCACCCTCTGCCCTTACCCCCCCCCACTGTCCTCATCCATAGGTGTGTGATTTTTGTCCAGTCTCTTCCCGCACCCCCCAACTCCCCTCCCCCACAATAGTTAGTCTACTCCCTTTCTATGCCCCTGATTCTATTATATTCACGTTTATTCTATTCATCAGATTGTTTATTCACTTGATTTTTAGATTCACTTATTGATAGATGTGTATTTGTTGTTCATAATTTGTATCTTTACCTTTTTCTTCTTCTTCCTCTTCTTAAAGGATACCTTTCAGCATTTCATATAATACTGGTTTGGTGGTGATGAACTCCTTTAGCTTTTCCTTATCTGTGAAGCTCTTTAATCTGACCTTCAATTCTGAATGATAGCTTTGCTGGATAAGGTAATCTTGGTTGTAGCTTCTTGGCATTCATCACTTTGAATATTTCTTGCCACTCCCTTCTGGCCTGCAAAGTTTCTGTTGAGAAATCAGCTGACAGTCATATGGGTACTCCCTTGTAGAGTAGACTTTTTTTTCTCTTGCTGCTTTTAAGAGTCTCTTTGTCTTTAGCCCTTGGCATTTTAATTATGATGAGTCTTGGTGTGGTCTTTTATGGGTTCAATCAGCAAGATAGACCACCCACTCAAAATTTAAATTTTAAGAGCCTTTATTAAGCTGGCCAGTTGACTACAGTGGTGTCCCTCCCGTAGGAGCATCACAGCTTGCAGTGCTGACCAAGAGTACAGCAAAGCCTTTTATCTGCAATACTACAAAGTATTTCCAAAAAAAGAAAAAACAAACTGCAAAGCGGTTTATTAGCCATTTCTGATACTGGCAGGGTAAAAGTTCACATAAAGTTTACAAGTACAAACGGGAGGAAAGCAAGGTCACACCTGGCTGAGTTTAATCATAACACATTGCTTTTCTATCCGGATAATTAGCAATTTTTCTCTCCCATAGTCTCTGCCCCTCAGCCCACTCAGTAATTCTTCTCTGCCAGGCCCCTGCCCCTAGCACATGGTCCTCTTTGGATTCCTTTTGTTTGGGGTTCTTTGCACTTCCTGGACTTGGGAGTCTATTTCTTTCACCAGGTAGGGGAAGCTTTCTGTCATTATTTCTTCAAATAGGTTTTCAATATCTTGCTCTCTCTCTTCTTCTGGCACACCCATAATTCGGATGTTGGTGTGCTTGAAGTTGTCCCAGAGGCTCCTTACACTATCTTCATATTTTTGGATTCTTTTTTCTTTTTGTTTTTCCAGTTGGGTGTTTTTTGCTTCTTCGTATTTCAAATCTTTGGCTTGATTCTTGTGATCCTCTAGTCTGCTGTTGGATCTGAAAGGGCAAGGGCTACGCCCTCCATCTTGCCTCAGGGTAAGGGCTACGTCCTTTCTCCTCCCCTTACTCCAACCCCCCCCCCCTATAAAGCCCGTCTATACGCGGGGGTTCCCTCTCTCAGCCACTTGGCCTGCCATTGTGTTGGCGAGTCTGGTGGATGGGGAGCTCAAGCTAGCTTGAAATACAGATTCTTATGCTTTTGCATCGGATTGGCTGGCTCCCTGATGTGGTTTCTTGGGAATCTTGAAATCTGGGCATAACAGGATCTCTGTATGTTATTCTTTATTTCAGCCAGTGTATGCTTAATTTCTAGTTGGTCCTTTTTCATAACCACTAGATTTATTGAGGGTCTCACTAAATTATCGGCGGTTTCTAGAAAATTCTTGAAAAACCTTATAAGTGTGGTTTTGAACTCTATATCCTGTAGTTTGCTTTCCTCCATTTCTGTCATTTGTGACCTGTTTCTTTCTCTCTCTCTCTCTCTCTCTCTATATATATATATATATATTCACAGAGAGGAAGAGAGAGGGATAGAAAGTTAGAAACATCAATGAGAGAGAAACATCAATCGGCCGCCTCCTGAACACCCCCAACTGGCCATGTGCCCGCAACCAAGGTACATGCCCTTGACTAGAATCTAACCTGGGACCCTTCAGTCTGCAGGCCGACACTCTATCCACTGAGCCAAACCGGTTAGGGCTCTCCGCATTTTTTACGCTTCCCTGTGTCGATAGAGTGGCTTTCTATGCTAGGTGTCCTATAGGGCCCAGTGGGTCAGCCTCCCCTATTACTCTTGGTGCACCCCTTTGTGGACTTTGTGCACAGGCAGCAATTTCCGGTGTTTACCTATGCCCCCATCTTGGTTTCTCCCCATCCTTGATTTTTAATCAAGCTCCTCTTCCATTGACCCTTGATATCTAACCAAGTTCCTCTTAATAATTTTCTATTCTATCTAACACCCTGGCCCCTGGCTATAAATCTGCATGGGTCCCTCTCATATCTGGTATTGAATACAAACTCTTTCCCCCATTGCAATAGTTTTGACCTCTACTGCACCAATAAATAAATAAATACATAAATACATACATCAATACATAAATAAATAAATAAATAAATAAATAAATAAATAAATAATAAAGAGAGCACATTCTAACCTGGCTGGGAGTTGCATGTGGGACCTGGGAGCTCACTTGGAAATATGTCCCATCCTCCTTATTGGGAGCTGCCTATTATGGACAGATTAACAACCTTGTTGCTAAAACTAGAGCCACCAGCCCTTTGAAGACCCCTCAGCCTTTGCATACCCATAGGCTTTTGCAAATCTCCAGCCCGCATTACCAGTAAACTGCCCATTTGGCATACTCTTTTGTCTACTTCCCCATGTAATCTTTGTCCTACCCAATATAAGCAGCTGGCTTATGATGGGGTGCAGAGCATATTTTTTGTGGATGACCTGCTACTTTTCCATACTGTTAGCAGTACTGGAATAAATGCTCATATATGATTCAACCCTGTCTCTGCTTAATTGGCTCTAGTAGTGTCAGGCAGCACGGACCCACTGATTGTCTGGTTACACCTCCTCAGCATGAAGCAGTTATAAAAGAGACTCTGCACTCCCTTTCTCTGAAAGAATTCAGAGCCAAGATTCTTTTTTATTCTTTGCTAAAAGTATTACAAAGGGTATTACATATGTGTCCTTCCCCGCCCCCCTGCCCCCCGCCCTTGACAATTCCCTGCCCTCCCTTATCCCCCAGTGTCTTATGTCCATTAGTTATGCTTATGCATGCATATAAGTCCTTCGGCTGATCAGAGCCAAGATTCTTGAGGGCGAATGTACTAGGCAGTTAGACTGACGTGAACAGAGCAAGGACCATGGACCAACTGGAGGAGAAATGTACAGGACCCTGAGACATCCTCTCATCACTCCATCTGCTCTGAAGCTGGAAATGGAGGAAACTATGTAGAGCGGACCTTTACATTTTGCCTAGTAGGAGTTGAGACATCTATTGCTAATATGTAGAATTATTCCATTCATTTTGGGGAGAAAGTCACATTAGGGTTATATGTTGGGACCCACTGTTTGGGAAAAGGATGCAGGGGTGTTTTCTACATATCTAAGATCTTGCATTTGGTGTATTCCATCCCTGGGTGTGGCAGAAGACCAAAGAAATACCAAGCATGCTTCCTAGAGAAAGGGAGGGACCCTGTTTATTAACACTAGTGGACTCCGGGAATAATTTCCAAATCAGAGTGAAGTAACACACAGAGGGCTTCACTTTTTATAATCTTCTGGGGTCTTTGTCTTGCAGATATGGTTCTGCCCCCTTTCTCGGGCTTACAGGAAGGCCCCCAGGTGTTGGGGGTCCCCAGGCCATATCCGATGATCTGTCCTGGGGCCAGCGATAACAGACCCTGACCCCCCGCCCCCAGGGCAGTGCATTGTTCACAGTTTTTATGGCCCGCACGCCTTACAAGACCAGTTTCCTCCTCATGGGAACTGCTTTTAAGGCAGAAGCAAATGCAGTCCACCAGGATAAGATTTTTCATCTAAAACTAATCTCATAGATATGAGATGATAGAAATAGCAATGGGGAAATGTTAGGGGAAAAAATAGAATATTGGGGACTAGCTATGATTATGGGAAATATTAATCATGCTCTGTTAACCATGATTGCATTGTTCTTATACAAAAAACAAACAAACATTCTAACCTGGCTGGGAGTTGTATGCCCCCAGGACCTGGGAGTCAGCCTTGGACCTGGGAGTCAACCTTGGAATGGGGTTGACTGCATATTATCAAGAACTGCATATTATCAGGAAAAGATTAACAACCTGGTTGCCCAAACAATGGAGTCCCATCCGAGCCTGCATAGCCTACTTCCCCATTCCTGTAATCCCCACTTCCCCATGTAATCTTTGTCCTACTCTACATAAGCAGCTGGTTTATGAGAGGTTGCAGAGTAGATTTTTATGGATGACCTGTTGCTCTCCAATACTGCTGTCATTATTGGAATAAACACTCATATATGATTCAACCCTGTCTCTGCTGAAGTAGTGACAGGCAGCCCAGACCCATACGTTGTCCCGTTTCAAGCTCACAGCTGGTCAGTGTTGACACGGGCTACTAGTAATTCAGAGATTCTCAGATCTACCAACACATTTGAACAGTCTGGGACCTTTTGAATTCTAGGATACAACCCAGAAAAATTAAATCTGAGCCTCTGTGGGAGGGACCCAGGCATCAGCAATTTTTTTAATCCCCAGCTATTTCCAGTGTGTGGCCAGTTTTAAGATCTAGAGGTTTAAAGCAATGTTTCTCAAAATTCAATGTGTACACAAATGATCAGGGGTCTTGTTAAAATATTGATTCTGATTTAATAGGTGTGGAGGGGGGCCAAATTTAGCATCTCTAACAAGTTCCCAAAAGAACTGGAGGCATTTTCAGGATGAGGGTGGAAGGATCACTCAGTGGGCCCTAACCGTGGGAACCAGCTTACTGCCTGTACATAGTAGATATGATATATATACTATGGGAATTAAAGGGAATTAATTAGAGGAAATATTTTAATATTGCTATTTGCCCTTTCTCTATAATAGAAGTGTCAGAGATGAAAGAAAAGTAGTAAAATGTATATGAAAATCTCCCTTCTGTCAGAGTCTGGGTGGGGTGAACCACAGGCCCAGAGTCAAGTCCCCGCCCACCCACGTGCACCTCAAAATCACACAAGACCCAGACCAGCTGGCCCCACCCCATCAAGCCCCGCAGGGTGGGGGTGCAGCCTCAGGTCCCCCGCCCCAGCGCAAGGGTGTGAGGGCATGAGAGTGCGATGATCATTTGCATATTAGCTCTTTATTATATAGGATATAGATAAATAGATAGATAGATATAGATATAGATATAGTTTTAAATGACTGAATGAATCACTCCAACAGATTTTCTTGGAAATTTGACCTAGAAAAGTGCAATTAATTAGGTGGTTATTCCATAGCTAAGATCTGGAAACAGCCTAAGTGCCCATCAGTAGATGAATGGATTAGAAAACTGTGGTACATCTACACGATGGAATACTATGCTGCTGTTAAAAAGAAGGAACTCCTACCATTTGCAACATCATGGATGGAACTGGAGAGCATTATGCTAAGTGAAACAAGCCAGTCAATGAAGGAAAAATACCACATGATCTCACTCATTCATGGATAATAAAGACCATTACAAACTTTTGAACAATAATAGATACAGAGGCAGAGCTGCCTCAAACTGATTGTCAAACTGCAGTGGGAAGGCCAGAGAGAGTTGGGGGGCAGGAGGGAGGGGAGTAAGAGATCAACCGAAGGACTTGTATGCATGCATATAAGCATAACTAATGGACATAAGACACTGGGGGGTAAGGGAGGGTAGTGGTTTGTCAAGGGCGGGGGGGAGGGGGAAAGGATACTTATGTAATACCCTTTGTAATACTTTAAGAGGAAAATAAAAAAAAAAAACAAACAAAAAAAATTAGGTGGTTATTGTTAGGTCTGATCAAATAATCGAATCAATACCCCCTCCCCTGGGAACTGACCTTTAGGCCACTTCACAATGGACATTCCACTTGCTTAGACCACATTCCACTTGCTAAGATCATTATCTCTTCCCTCCGGAGTTTCCCAGAATCTAGACCTGCACAGAGAATTCTCCACCTAAAGCCTTTAAAAAACCTCTGACTCCCTGTCTTCTGCGGCTGGCGCCATTTTGGGGCTCAGCCCATCTGTGTATCCAGATGACCTATTACATTTATAATTCTTCACCCCATTGGCCTCATGTGTTCCTCCTTCGGCAACCCTAACATTTGGTGCCAAAACCCGGGAGGGTTCCATGGGGATGGGGAGCCATCACCCCAGCTTCATTCACCCCAAGTTTGCTACTCAACGAGCAGTAGGCAGCAGCAGCTCGACGTGGGCTTACCTCCGAATCCTACTCGGGTAACTCGATTGCTGGCCTTGATTAGGCCTCCCTCCCTTAGGAACCCTTCCAAACCAGCCAAGTAGGATGCCGGATTGGGAATCTCTCCTTCTCCATTGCTGACTCTCCATGCCACACCAGCCAATCTTCTCTAGGTGAGTAATGTCCCACAATTTCCCTCATCTCAAGTCTTCTGCCCACTCTCTCTCACTAACATCTCAAAAGTCTCAAAAGTCCTAGGCCAGAAGACTCCTCAGCCATTTGGCTTTGGGTCCTTCTAGATTGGGGATACCCGGTCCAGAGGGTCACCTCTCATTTCTTAGGGTGATTTGTTTAGCAACGGGACGCCTGCCCTAAACAGTCACCTTTGGATTTGTGGTCTGTCACTCACCCTTCCTCTCTGGGACAAACAGCACTTTCAATTTTAACACATGGCACAATTTATTTTATTATTATTATTTTTTTTAACATTAAAATAATACCATTTTTTATTATTTCTTAGAGTATTCATTTACTTACTATTGGCTTTTATTTTTTTATTAACTCTTTATAGTTCAGATTATTACATTTGTTCCTCTTTTTTTCCCCCCATAACTCCCCTCCTTCCAGCTCTCACCCCACCCTCCGCCCTCACTCCCCACCCACTGTCCTCAACCATAGGTGCACGATTTTTGTCCAGTCTTTTCCCGCATCTCCCACACCCCTTTTCCCCCCAAGAATAGTCAGTCCATTCCCTTTCTATGTCCCTGATTCTATTGTAATCACCAATTCATTCTGTACATCAGATTATTTATTCACTTGATTCTTAGATTCACTTGTTGATAGATGCATGTTTGTTGTTCATAATTTGTATCTTTACCTTTTTCTTCTTCTTCCTCTTCTTAAAGGATACCTTTCAGCATTTCATATAATACTGGTTTGGTGGTGATGAACTCCTTTAGCTTTTCCTTATCTGTGAAGCTCTTTATCTGACCTTCAATTCTGAATGATAGCTTTGCTGGATAAGGTAATCTTGGTTGTAGCTTCTTGGCATTCATCACTTTGAATATTTCTTGCCACTCCCTTCTGGCCTGCAAAGTTTCTGTTGAGAAATCAGCTGACAGTCATATGGGTATTCCCGTGTAGGTAACTGAGTTTCTTTCTCTTGCTGCTTTTAAGATTCTCTCTTTGTCTTTTGCTCTTGGAATTTTAATTATGATGTGTCTTGGTGTGGTCCTCTTTGGATTCCTTTTGTTTGGGGTTCTCTGCGCTTCCTGGACCTGTAAGACTATTTCTTTCACCAGGTGGGGGAAGTATTCTGTCATTATTTCTTCAAATAGGTTTTCAATATCTTGCTCTCTCTCATCTTCTTGTACCCCTATAATTCTGATGTTGGTACGTTTGAAGCTGTCCCAGAGGCTCCTTACACTATCTTCGTATTTTGGGGTTCTTTTTTCATTTTGCTTTTCCGGTTGGGTGTTTCTCGCTTCTTTGCATTTCAAATCTTTGACTTGATTCTTGTGCTCCTCTGGTCTGCTGTTGGGAGTCTGTATAATATTCTTTATTTCAGTCAGTGTATGCTTACTTTCTAGGTGGTCCTTTATCACACCATCGAGGGTCTCATTAGATTTCCTGTACATCTCATCAAGTTTATCGACAGACTCTAGAAGCCTCTTGAGAGACCTCAAAAGTGTGGTTCTGAACTCAATATCCTCCCTTGATAGTTTTGTCCTGTTTCTTTGTCTCCGCATTTTTTATGCTTTCTTGGTACACCCCCTAGTGGTCTTTGTGCGCAGTCATGTTGTAGTTAAGCCTTGATTGTTGTAGTTAATACTAGAGGGATTTGACCTCCAGGCCGACTGGCTGTGCTAATCAGCTGTGTCTGCAGTGGAAGAACTTGTATCCTCTAGGGAGGTGCTAATCTAGCCTTTGCCTGAGGCTATCCGCCAAATGCCTCTGTGCAGGGCTTGGGCGGGGCGGGTCCCACGGGATCAACAGGGCGGAGGAGGGAGCAGTTATGGCTGCTCTCAGTCTGTCCCCAGGAGCTCTGCCTCTCTGTCCCAGCAACTGCTGCAAACCTCAGAGGGACCGTAGCCAGACAGTCCTGCTTCTCCCGTTTGAGTCTGGGTCCCTAGAAACTTGCCCGGATCTGGAGCTCAGAGTCTGAGGCTCCCTCCGGATTGAAACAGACAACCGCGCCCTCAGCCACCAGCCCGCACCGCGCGCACTCCGCACCTTAGTATTTTACTTCAGCACTGCGCCTCCTCTGATTCTCTGTTCCTCCTAGTTGTAGAACTTCCACTCAGCCAGCCTTCCTGTGGTTCTGGATGATGTCTGTTCCGTCTTTTAGTTGTATTTTTGAAGTGGTTGTTCGAGGCAGCAAACTCCGGCGTTAACCTATGCCGCCATCTTGGTTTCTCCACATTGCACAATTTAGATAATTGCTGTCAACACAATGGAAAATGGTCAGAGATTTTCTACATCCAGGCCTTTTCACCCTCTAGTCTCAACTCTCTCTCTGTCGGTCCTGCTCTACCCAGCAGGTCCTTCTCCGTCACACAAAACATCATACCCCTACCACTTCTGATTCTGAATCTATTTTGACCCAGCAGACCACAGACCTCCACCTCCTTACATGCCTCACCTGCAGTAGATTCCCAAAACCCAGACCCTTCTAACCAGCAACCACCTTCTCTCTGGCCCCTGAGAGCCCCAATCCCCAAAAAAACAATCTCAAAAACAACCTTTTCCCACTTAACACTTGCCCTTGGGCCACCCAAAGACCACCCTCCTCAAAAGCCTCTTCTATTCTCATGCCCATTCTACCCCTGAGGGAGGTAGCAGGAACTGAGAATATTGTGGTCAATTATGACAAAGTTAATGAACTCACTCAAGGCCCTGACGAAAATCCAGCTCTCTTCCTCTCCCGCCTCACAGAGGCCTTGCAGAAATTGACCACCTTAGACTCCACCTCCCCAGAGGGAGCCCTTCTTCTGAACACTCATTTTATATTCCAGTCAGCCCCTGATATATGCCACAAACTTTGAAAAATAGACACAGGTCCACAAACCCATCAAAAAGACCTCATTAACCTGACCTTTAAGCTCTTTAATAACAGAGACAAGGAGATCCAAATCCAAAAACAAAGGCAAGATCAGGCCAAGGCTGAGGCCCAGAAGGAAGCCTTCCAATTCCTAGCCACCACTCCCATGAACCCCAAACAGAGTGCCAGTCCTCCTACCGTGGGTGAGTCAGGGGCCCATGCTTCAATTGCAACAAGGAAGGACACTGAGCCAAGTCCTGCTCAAACCCAAGACTCCTACCTGGGTCCTGCCCAAGGTGTGGAAGGGAAGGCCACTGGAAATCTGACTATAGTCTGGCCCCTCCAGTTTGGACCTCAGCCAGTCCAGT
Organism: Myotis yumanensis; assembly: GCF_028538775.1. Taxonomy (NCBI): domain Eukaryota; kingdom Metazoa; phylum Chordata; class Mammalia; order Chiroptera; family Vespertilionidae; genus Myotis; species Myotis yumanensis. The sequence continues at coordinate 123,472,721 of NW_027223754.1, read as the reverse complement.
AAGACTGCCCTCTGGATCCAGTTTGGAGCTCCCAGACCTCCTGGGACTGGCCACCAAAGATTGAAGCTGCCCAGGCCCTGCCAGGGCCCCACAAACTTACATCACCAGGACAGAGTCTTGGGTAATGACTATGGTGGCAGATCTCCGTTTTAATTGACACTGGGACCACTTATTCTGCCCTCTCTGAATTCACTGGGACCCTTATCCCCTCCTCAGTCTCTTTTATGGGGGTTGATGAATTAGTCTCACAGTCATTAGCCATCTCACCTCTACTCTGCATCTTACTAAATACCCCCATTCACTCTTTTCTCATTCTACCTTGGTGCCCGGCCAGGGATACCATGCATCCCCTCATAAAGCCCAGTTGTCCCAAACCACAGTCACCTACCTCAGTTTCACTCTCTCACCCCATTTCTTGGACTGTAAATGCCTTATCTCCTCCATGACTGTCCCCTCCTCTAAACAAGAAACAGTCTCTTTTCTTGGGCTCGCTGCATACTTTCCCCTCTGGGTTCCCAACTTCAGTCTTATCCCAAATCCCCTCCATGACACAGTGAAGGGACCCCTCACTGAGACTTTAGATCCCAAGGCCAGCATTCTCACCCCTTTAATGCTCTAAAAAAAACTGCTCTTAACTCAGCACCTTCTCACCGCCACCCTCCTTACTTAACAGTCTGGCTACTGTCACAAGCTGAACTCATTATCCCCCAAGCCTTAGCATGTTATCGCAAAGGGAAAATGCGGCAGTTTTAAATCCAAGAAACTGGAGGTCTGGAAACTGCAGTCCTAGAACAGATTTTGGGGCCTCATCTCCAGTGCACCCTGAATCCCTTTTCTCCAGCCTCATAGGCCTATACATAATTTTCCAAAGTCTTTGACAACTTAAAGGCTTTGGAGCATTGCTGAGTTAAATGATAAACATCTAAATATTTTAAAATAACATAAAATATTGAACATTGATTTCTAGATAAGTTTTAATTCACCCGCTCTTAGCTTTTATTACAGATGGTCTCTTGTACTTTGTTAAAGGTATATTTTCTTGAAAGTAAGAGTGTATTTAAAGTGTGTCCATAAATGTTAATCTAAGAAATGCTGGCTGTTTACTTTTTGGTAATCATTGGAAAATTAAGGTTTCTAAGAGTTGACAATAGAAGGCAGAGGCATGGACATGCATTTTGAAGGAAAAAGAAAATGAGTTAAAGCTGTAAGAATGTCTGTGAAAGTTTTAAGAAGGTACATGAAAGTTATAGAAGGTATGTAGGGAGAAATGTTAAAAGGAAGTTATATACATGACACAAGCCAGTAAGCCAGGACAAGCAGAATAGGGAAACTGGGATAGTAAAACAGTAGGTTGCAACCATCTAGAAAATCCAGATGCCAAGCCGTTTGCAGCCATCTAGAAAACCCTATCTTCCCTAAATCAAGGACACTTAAGAGTAAATGATTTGAGGATAAACCTCATTTTGGTATATTAGACTATAGCCCTCCAAACTAATGTCTCTTTCTTTCCACCAAACCATTTATCATAATTCTTGTTCTTCTGGCTTTTGCCCCAGTAATATTATAATTTATAAAACAGTTTGTCTCCACCAGGTTACAAGCTGTACTTATACTCAGGAAATACCAATGCTAGACACCATCATAACCTCCTTTTGTGCCCAGGCCTCATTGTCCCTTTGACACCCTCCCCCCCCGCCCCCCCAGAGTAAGGATGATGGGCCAGGTATAGGTATAGAAACTCACCGGGCCAGAAAGCTCTGGATGCTACCAAGGGGCAAAACCAAGAAAACAAGAATCTCACCCTCAGGGTAACCTATCCTCCCCTAGCAAATAACTAGTCAGGCAACTAAGACCCCCGATCTTTTCCTCCCTAAGATAATATGTAGGCCTCATCTGTATTTCAACTCCAGGCCCAGAAAAGCAGCAAAACCAGAGGAGTGAGGCTGTGGCAGCTTCAGGACCAGCTTTTACCTCCCAAGTCACTCAGCAGGACTCCTTTCAAGCCTTTACCAACCAGTCTCATGGGGAAATCATGCTGCTGTACCCCTCGCCCAGCCCACTACTATCAAAGTCCATTCCCCTGTGATCTCGATGTCCCCTCTCAGCAGGAAGTAAATACAGAAGAAAGGACCTTCCTCCCTATTCCATAAAACAAAAAGGCTGGGAAGTTAGCTCTGATCAAATAATTAAATCGATATCCCCTCCCCTGGGAACTGACCTTTAGGCCACTTCACAATGGACATTCCACTTGCTTAGACCACATTCCATTTGCTAAGACCATTATCTCTCCCCTCTGGAGTTTCCCAGAATCCAGACCTGTACAGAGAATTATCCTCCCAGAAAAAGCCCACCTAGAGTCCTTTAAACACCTCTGACTCCCCATCTTTCGTGGCTGGTGCCATTTTGGGGCTCAGCCCATCTGGGTATCCAGATGACCTAATCCTATATAATAAAAGGGTAATATGCAAATTGACCAAGTGGCAGAACGACCAATCACTATGATGCACACTGACCATCAAGGGACAGATGCTCAATGCAGGAGCTTCCCCCTGTTGGTCAGTGAGCTCCAACAGGGGGAGCACCGCTCAGCCAGAAGTGGGGCTCATGGCTGGCGAGTGCAGCGGCAGTGGCAGGAGCCTTTCCCACCTCCACAGCAGTGCTAAGGATGTCTGACTGTCAGACATCCCCTGAGGGCTCCCAGACTGCGAGAGGGCACAGGCCGGAGTGAGGGACACCCCCCGCCCTCCATCTGAGTGCATGAAATTCATGCACCAGGCCTCTAGTAAATTTATAATTCTTCACCCCTTTTGGCCTCATGTGTTCCTACTTCGGCGACCCTAACAGTTATCTGTGAGGAAGAAGGCAGAAAGAGAAACCACGAGACAGAGTTAGAGCTAGGAGGGATCACGTAGACTGAAGCAATGAAGAGACAGAAACTGCAAATAAAACAAGCTTGAGAACAGATTTGTAGAGGGTAGGAACAAGCAAAGGTAATGGAAGAACTGAGTTGCTACAAAGACAGAAGCAGGTACAAGTGAGTAATGCAGAGATCTCCTGTCCCTGGTCCCTCAGGATGGCGTAGTACTGGATAGTTCCTTGTAGGGTCTAGTGTTTACAATAAAACCCCTTTCTATTTAAGGTAGCCTGAGTGCATTTCTAAAGCCTAATTAAAAACACTCTTCTGGTTTGTCTTATTTAATACAATAACTGCAGTTATTAAGCTAGCAGTCATTTCAATTTTACAGATGCAGAAATTCATCTCTCAAGATCTGAGTTTGATCTATAACTGTAAGGGTAAGTACGGGTTCTGTTTCATTTATTCCCTGGCTCCTATCAAAATGTTTGAAACATAGTAAGGACTCAGTTAAAATTTGTTAAATAAATAAATGAAGAATATTTATTATGATCAATTTGTCAAATGAATCATACTTCTAAAAGTAGCAGATACAATGGGAGAGGATTGCTTTAGGAGAAACTATAAAGCACCAATTTTCTTTCTTTCTTTCTTTTTTTAATTAAATCTTTATTGTTCAGATTACATTTGTTCCTCTTTTTTCCCCCCATAACTCCCCTCCTCCCAGTTCCAGCCCCACCCTCCGCCCTCACTCCCCACCCACTGTCCTCATCCATAGGTGCATGATTTTTGTCCAGTCTCTTCCCGCATCTCCCACTTCCCTTTCCCCCCCAAGAATAGTCAATCCATTCCCTTTGTATGTCCCTGATTCATTATAATCACCAGTTCATTCTGTACATCAGATTATTTATTCACTTGATTCTTAGATTCACTTGTTGATAGATGCATGTTTGTTGTTCATAATTTGTATCTTTACCTTTTTCTTCTACCTCTTCTTGAAGGATACCTTTCAGCATTTTGTATAATACTGGTTTAGTGGTGATGAAGTCCTTTAGCTTTTCCTTATCTGTGAAGCTCTTTATCTGACCTTCAATTCTGAATGATAGCTTTGCTGGATAAAGTAATCTTGGTTGTAGGTTCTTGGTATTCATCACTTTGAATATTTCTTGCCATTCCCTTCTGGCCTGCAAAGTTTCTGTTGAGAAATCAGCTGACAGTCGTATGGGTATTCACTTGTAGGTAATTGAGTCTCTTTCTCTTGCTGCTTTTAAGATTCTCTCTTTGTCTTTTGCTCTTGGCATTTTAATGATGATGTGTCTTGGTGTGGTCCTCTTTGGATTCCTTTTGTTTGGGGTTCTCTGTGCTTCTTGGACCTGTAAGTCCATTTCTTTCACCAGGTGGGGGAAGTTTTCTGTCATTATTTCTTCAAATAGGTTTTCAATATCTTGCTCTCTCTCATCTTCTGGCACCCCTATAATTCTGATATTTATACGCTTGAAGCTGTCCCAGAGGCTCCTTACACTATCTTCGTATTTTTGGATTCTTTTTTTCATTTTGCTTTTCCGGTTGGGTGTTTTTTGCTTCTTCACATCTCAAATCTTTGACTTGATTCTTGCGCTCCTCTGGTCTGCTGTTGGGTGTCTGTATAATATTCTTTATTTCAGTCTGTGTATGCTTAATTTCTAGTTGGTTCTTTATCACAGCATCAAGGGTCTCATTAGATTTCGTGAGGCTCTCATCAAGTTTATTGGCAGCTTCTAGCACATTATTGCAAGCCCTCAAAATTGCGTTTTTTAGTTCTATATCCTCCATTTCTGTCATGTTTTTTTGTCTCCGCATTCGTTATGCTTTCTTGGTGCACCCCCTTGTGGTCTTTGTGCGCAGTCTTGTTGTAGTTAAGCCTTGATTGTTGTAGTTAATACTAGAGGGATTTGACCACCAGGCCAACTGGCTGTGAGAATCACCTGTATCTGCAGTGGGAAAACTTCTGTCCTCTGGAGAGGTGCTAATCTAGCCTTTGCCTGAGGCTATCCGGCAAATGGCTCTCTGCAGGGCTTGGGCGGGGCGGGATCAACAGGGCAGGTGGAGGGAGCGGTTATGGCTGCTCTCAGTCCTGTTCCCAGAGGCTCTGCTTCTCAGAACCCCAACAACCGCTGCAAACCTCGGAGAGAAAGCTGCCTTCATGTTCCAACTGATGCCAGACAATCCCACTTCTCCCGTTTGAGTCTGAGTCCCTAGAAACTCGCCCGGATCTGGAGCTCAGAGTCTGAGACTCCCTCCTGATTGAAAACGACAACTGCGCCCTCAGCCACCAGCCCGCTTTGCGTGCACACCTCCACACCTTTGTATTTTCCACACTGCGCCTCCTTTGAGCCTCGATATGCTGTTCTCTTTCCTTCTAGTTGAAGAGTCTCTCCTCAGCCAGCCTTCCTGTGGTTCTGGGTGATGTCTGTTCCGTCTTTTAGTTGTATTTTTGAAGTGGTTGTTTTCGGCAGCAATCTCCGGTGTTTACCTATGCTGCCATCTTAGTCTCTCTCTCCTCCTTTCTTTCTTTCTTTCTTTCTTTCTTTCTTTCTTTCTTTCTTTCTTTCTTTCTATATATATATATATGTATATATATATATATATATATATATATATATATATATACATATATATATATATTTATTGATTTCAGAGAGGAAAGGAGAGGGAGAGAGAGATAGAAACATCAACGATGAGAGAATTATTAATTGGATGCCTCCTGCATGCTCCCTGCATGCTCGAGCCCACAACCTGGGCGTGTGCCCTTGACTGGAATCAAACCCAGGACCCTTCAGTCCGCAGGCCAACACTCTATCCATTGAGCCAAACCAGCTAAGGCACCAATATTCACTTTTTAAATTATCCAAGAAATAAGTACAAAACAATGTCTTCACAAACTTTAAGAATCAGAAATTGAGAAATGCAGACCTTTGAAAGAATCGACATTATCTTGCATTGTTCACAATGGTTCAGGGATTGTCCATTAGCTTATAAAATGAACAAGGAGTTTGTTTAAACTTCACTTAGATAAAAGTTGTAAATAACCACTGATACACTTTTGTTGAAAAACTATCAAATCACATATGCCCTTTTTTGAAAAAAATGTGCTTTGTTGTAGTACCTCCTATGATGGAATTCTGAATTTGTCAGGATAGGCCAAGCTATGCTGAGGTAACAAATTAACCCTGAAATTTTTGTGCTTTAACACATAAAAATTTTGTTTCTCTCTCATGCTACATGTCTGACATAGATCAAAAAGGGGCTTTGCTCCTCATAGTCATGCAGGGACTAGGGCTGACAGATACATTGACATCAACATGTGGATTCATAATTACTGGGAGAGGAGAAAAGAACCACTGAATGTCTTGAAGCAGTTCTTAGATACTTCCTCTATTCGTTGGCCACAGCTACTCACATGGCCTTTTCTAACTGATAGGCAATGTGGGAGAACACATGAATGTTCAGTGAGTACACAACGCTGTTCATGTTGGACTATCCCAAGATTCTGCTCTTGGCCCCCTTCGCTCTTCGATCACTCAGGCTCTTAAGTGACTTTATCCAGTATGTAGATTTTATTTATATCTGCGGCCTGCAACTTCCCCCCATCCTCCTCATTCATTTATCCAGTTATCTACTCAGTTTCTTCACTTGGATCTCTAGTAGACATCTCCATTAACTTTGTCCCCACAGAAACTTTGATTTTTGCCGGAAGCCGGTGTATCCTTGCTGCTTGACACAGTCGCTGCAGGGAAGAAACATCTGCACAACATTTGTTTCAAGGGACCTGGCATACATGGCATACTGTTCTTAATATGTTTGCTCTTCCTCTTAGTGCTATGTGTTTTAACCAGGTCCACCTCCCCGAGAAAGGTTGTTTCCCCAGATGGGGGTGTTGGGGATTGAGGAGACTGGGGAGGGGAATGAATCAGTAAAACACCCTAGTGTTACAGAAATACCATGTACTACTTATGAAGAACTTGGACTTAGACTATTGGCAATAAATTTGGGATTTGTTGGGCCCACATCCCCAGGGGTCTGCCCACCAGGGAAAGCACCAAAGCCTATACCCCTGGAGACCCACCGAACACAGGGCAGTCCCAAGGAAGACCACCAGCAAGGCTAAAAGGACATAACCTTTACTTGGGATAATCTCCTTCAGTTACTTCCTTGTAGAAAAGTAGAGTAGTGACCTTGGACTGGAGATAACAAATAGCCCTAGACTTTGGAATAGAATGGATAGGATTAAAATCAACAGAGCTTGATAGAGATAAGATTTTTGGCAAAGGTCAGATAAGAAACTATGGACATGAAACAAGGAACTGTAGAAGGTCAAGGGAGGACCCAAAACATACCATGATGTGACTCTAGAGGCATACTTATAGGATCAAATGGTATAAATACAGATGTAACAGGAGAATAAAAGAGAACCTGGCTATGCTGATCATCTGAACGCTGTCTCTGTGTCCATCATTCTTCCCCGACTCCGTCCATATCTTTGGGAACCCCTGGACCGCTGGGGCTGGACCCCGGCAGATTTTTACCTCCAAAGATTGCTCACTTCTCTTCATGTCTTTCTTATTTCAGTGAGTGGCAAAACCATCTACCTATTTGCTCATGTAATCCTTGATTCTTCAACTTAACCTAACCCTCCCCATCAAATTCATCACAGATTCTGCAGGCTCCATAATACAGTGAGTACTGGACTTTTACTCAATTACGTAAGTAAAGATTTAATTATAGTCTTCACTGAAAATGAGCCAAGTGTGAAAATACTTGATCTACTTGGAATGTGGGATTGGGGAGGAGAGTGTGGGTTGGCATCAGTTCCCCAGGCATTTAAATACTTTCAACAATAGCATTAAGGGTGAAATTAATTACATTGTGACCAAATGCTAGCCTGTTGGTTAATCTGTCAGTGAAATTTCTATTCTTCTTGTTTATGATTTTTTAACTGACAGTCTTCTTCTTATTCTGAGAGTAAGACTAAAATAATTAAAGGCTTAAATCTCCAAGACTTCAAGGATCTTTAAAGATATACAACTCTGAAATGTGTGGAGACTTCTTTGTGAACTAGTCCATGGCCATTTTGTATAACTGCTTCATGTGTGCTTGGTAAGAATGTGATTTGTTCATTGGGTGCAGAGTCTATATCTGAATTAATTATTGCCGTGTGAAAATCTTCATAAATAAATATATATAAAAGCTAAAAATAAAGTTTCTGTGGTCTTTATTACCAATGATGTCTTTTTTAAAAATATATTTTATTGATTTTTTACAGAGAGGAAGGGAGAGGAACAGAGAGTTAGAAACATCGATGAGAGAGAAACATCGATCAGCTGCCTCCTGCACATCTCCCACTGGGGATGTGCCTGCAACCCAGGTACATGCCCTTGACCAGAATCAAACATGGGACCTTTCAGTCCACAGGCTAACGCTCTATCCACTGAGCCAAACCGGTTTTGGCACCAACGATGTCTTTTTAAAAAATATATTTTTATTGATTTCAGAGAAGGAAGGGAGAGGGAGAGATAGAAACATTAATGATGAGAGAGAATTAATTGATCGGCTGCCTCCTGCAAGCTCCCTATTGGGGATCAAGCCCGAAACCTGGGGATGTGCTCTTGATGGGAATCTGGAACCCTCCGTTTAGTCCACAGGCCAACGCTCTATCCACTGAGCCAAACCAACTAGGGCACCAAATGATGTCTTGAGTCTTCTCCTCCTCCTGTGGCCTTACTATTCCTATGCTGAGCCTCCATCATCTCTTGTCTGGACGACTGTGACAGCCTGTTAACCAGCTCCACAGGCCGTGATTATTCCTATCTCAGGGCCTTTGGCTTCACTGTTCCTCTTGCTTACAGAGCTCTTTCCTAAGAAATTTGCATGGTTGCCTACTTCCGCTCAGCCTTTAGATCTTAACTCAAAAGTCACCTCCTCAAGAGGTCTGCCATTAAGCAAAGTAGCCTACAATCACTACTTCCTATTTTATAGCAATTAGATTTCAAATTACATTGCCTGTTTCTTTCTGCTAGAATGTAAGTTCCTTAAGGGTAGGGACTCTCTTATTCTCTCTCTCTCTCTCTTTTTAAAATACTTTTATTGATTTCAGAGAGGAAGGGAGAGGGGGAGAGAGATAGAAACATCAATGATGAGAGAGACTCATTGATTGGCTGCCTCCTACACACCCCTACTGGGGATCGAGCCCGAAACCCAGGCATGTGCCCTGACTGGGAATCGGACCCAGGACCTCTTGGTTCATGGGATGATGCTCAATCTACTGAGCCACCACAGTCGGGCTCTTATTCTCTTTTATGTCTCCAGCGCTTAGAGTTGTCAGACACATTATAAGAGCCCCATCAATATTTGTCGTTATTAGAAATCATGTTCCTAAATATTTAATGATATGATAACATCCCCCTAATATGTGATTAAGGGGGAAGAAAAGGTAGGATAGAAAACTATTCACTATGAGCCTGATTTTTAAAAAGTTTTTTTAAATTAATTTTTACAGAGAGAGAGGGAGAGAGAGAGAGAGGTCAGAATGAAACATTGATCGGCTCCCTCCTGCATGCCCCCTACCAGAGATCGAGCCTGAAACCCGAGCATGTGCCCTGAATGGGCATGGAAATGGCAACCTTTCTGTGCACAGAACGATGCCCAACCAACTGAGCCACACTGGCCAGGGCACTCTGAGTCCGATTTTATAAGAAAAAATGTATGCATTTAAAAAAAGCAGGAAGAAAGAAACATGTCATTGTGTGAAAGGTGTCTCTAGATAACATTTATAATGTTAAAAATGCGTGTGCTACAAGGGCGTAGATGTCAGAGGGCAGAGACTCTCAGGAATCATCTTAGATGCTATCTATCACATTTATTTATATATTTATGTACGCATAATTGTTCATTATTTAAAAAAAAAAAGTCAGCATCTCTCCCTAAAGCTGCATGCATAACTTCTCAGAATACATATGCTTCATTTGGTTGTAAAACAATTTATGTGGGCAAACTGATCACCTAATAATTGTGAGCGAAAGTTTAAAAAATGCTTGTGCTAGTTTATTACTAAAGGATTTTTCCCCTGCCCTAACCGGTTTGGATCAGTGGATAGAGCATCGGCCTGCAGACTCAAGGGTTCCGGGTTCGATTCCGGTCAAGGGCATGTACCTTGGTTGCGGGCACATCCCCAGTGGGGAGTGTGCAGGAGGCAGCTGATTGATGTTTCTCTAACATCGATGTTTCTAACTCTCTATCCCTCTCCCTTCCTCTCTGTAAAAAATCAATAAAATATATTTTTTAAAAATAACAAAAAATTAAAAAATAAAGGATTTTTTTCCCAGCGATAAATGTATGTAATTAAGCAAGATGTGTTTCACAAAGAAAATTATCCAGAGGGTGGATAGGTAAGAAGGCATATATTGTCCTATGTATGTGGTCACTCATACATACTAAGGCAAGCCAACTTAGTATTATTGCTATTTAATAGAGTACAACTCTGAATATTCAGAAAATCTTAGTTGATGGGTATGTGTGTTCTTGGTATTTGTTCTGTTTACTTCTGATTATGTTACTTTATGATTCTGAAATAAAATTCTATAAGACTCACAAGAATAGAGACCAAAAGATTTTAAGTTTAAGACTAAAAATCAACTGACATCACATATTAGTATAGACTGAACGTCTTTGGAACCAACTGAGAATTGTGGTTTTGCAATTACCCAAGTTATTTCCAACACCACTACTTTGCTTTTTTCTTCTATGGCTTTTAAGTTGGAAATTGTAGTGGTTTATACAAATTTAATAAAAGAGAAAGTCTTGGACTTTTACTGGCAGGGATTTTCTTGCACCACCCACTGTCATAATTGATTACATGCTGTACCCTGATGGAAGAACAGCATTTCTCGGCCAACAGAAAATCACAAATACGTGGTAAACCATCTGCTTTGTCCAGCAACTGAAAAATAATAATGTGACCAATGATCCAAGAGAGAAGGGGCTGCCAGGCCAACTGTGCCCAGACTTCTATCCGCTTGATGTCTGAAGGTGGGAGATTTGTTTTGACAGCTGCCTTGCCAACATCTGGCATCTGTCACCCATAGTTCCCCATTATTGCTGGTTTCAAAAATCAAGTCTGCCAGTCAAACAGCTTTTCTGCTGATGGACACTCGAAAGATGCCTTGTAGGCCTGATGTGCTTCTGGGGCCCTCCCCTTTACTTTAATACATGCGTCCACTAATCCCTTTTCATGCTTTGCCTTTTGGCCTGTAACTTAGTCGGAAAAAGATTTCTCCCCAGGCCCAAGTTCACTGCTCTTTGAAAGAACGGCTGAAGCACTAAAGGGGATACTAGGAGAATTGCAAATGCTTGCGGTCTTACTCCTATAGGATCAAGAGTAGTTTCCTCCTTCAGGATCTACAGAAAAGCAATATCCCCTCCATCTCTGCCTTTTGGGGAAGTTAACATTTGCATACATAACTCCTTTAAAAATCATTAACATGATACTTGGTGTGTTTGCATATATTCTTGTTGAAGCGTCCTATATATTAGGCACTTTACACAGACTACCTGGCTTGATGCTCTAGTAATACAGTGAGGTTTCTTTTCATAAAAGAATAAGCAGCCTGGCCAGTGTGGCTCATGACCTATGAGCCAGGAGGTCATGGTTCGATTCCAGATAGGGCACATGACTAGTTTTCCGGCTTGGTCCCTGCCGGAAGCCGGTCCATCCTTGCTGCTTGACACAGTCGCTGCAGGAAAGAAACATATGACCTGGCATATATAGCATATTGTTCTTAATATGTTTGCTCTCCTTAGTGCCATGTGTTTTAACCAAGGTCACCTCTCTGAGAAAGGTTGTTTCCCCAGGTGGGGATCTTTCCCTGAGGTTAGGGAGGGGATACAACCCCTTAATTAAGTGCCAGGCGGGTAGTTAAGCTACATAATCTTTACTCCCTGGAATGGAGATAAGAAACGCCCTAACCTTTGTAATAGAAATTGACAGGATTAAAATCGGCTGGTATAAATACGGATGTAACAAGACAATAAACATCAGATCCTGATCAGATCTTAACCAGAGCTTGGCTGGAGTTCCTAACCAGAACTTTTCTGGAGATCCTGGCTATAGGTCCTGACTAGGCTGCTGATCAACTGAAGGCTGTCTTCGTGTCATTCCTTCTTCGCTGACTCTGTCCACACCTTTGGGGACCCCTGGACCTGCTGGGGTTGGACTCCAGCATCTGGCGCCCAACGTGGGGAACGAACCCATGACCCTGGGATTAAGAGTCCCATGCTCTACCGACTCCGCTGCTTCACGACGGGCGCCTCTTCCAGGATTCATTCATTAGTTTTTTGTTGTTGTTGTTGTTGTTGTTTTCATTCACGAGGGTAGTAAGGCCTGGTTGAAAGCCATGGAGAGCGCTTTCCCTGCCGCCGGCTTCCTGTACTCGGTGGGCGCGGGCACCGTGGCCTACCTCGCCCTGCGCATCTCGTACTCGCTCTTCACGGCCTTTCAAGTCTGGGGTTTGGATCACAGGCCTGGAGTTGGACCAGAGCTCGGTGAATGGGCAGTTGTCACAGGTAGTACTGATGGAATTGGAAAATCATATGCAGAAGAGTTGGCAAAGTGTGGAACGAAGGTTGTCCTTATCAGCAGGTCCCAGGATAAACTGAATGAGGTTTCCCGTGAAATAAGAGAAAAATTCAAAGTGGAAACAAAGACGATTGCTGCTGACTTCGCATCCGAAGATATATGTGATAAAATTAAAACAAGCCTGGCAGGCCTTAAAATGGGTGTTTTAGTGAACAACGTGGGAGTATCATATGAGTATCCTGAATACTTTTTGGAAATTCCTGACTTGGACAGTACCATCAAGAAAATGTTAAATGTTAACATTCTTTCTGTTTGTAAGATGACACACTTGGTGCTGCCTGGCATGGTAGAAAGATCTAAAGGCGTGATTCTGAACATCTCCTCCGCCAGTGGCATGGGCCCAGTTCCACTGCTGACCATCTACTCTGCAATCAAGGCTTTTGTAGATTTCTTCTCTCAGTGCATTCATGAGGAATATCAGAGCAAGGGCATCTTTGTGCCGAGTGTCCTGCCCTTCTTTGTAGCTACGAAACTGGCTAAAATCCGGAAGCCATCTTTGACCGTACCCTCTTCAGAGGCATATGTGAAGTCGGCGTTGAAAACAGTGGGGTTGAAAACCCGAACCAATGGATACCCGATCCATTCTCTTATGGGTACAATTGTCTGCATGCTGCCTCCTTCGTTAAATTTGAAACTGGCCATGCATATGGGCAAGTCCACCCGGGCTCGCTATCTGAAGAAAGCCAAGAAGAACTAAGCGTTGATAACTGCTCTGCGTAGCTCGGCCAGATGCTCCAGCCTCCACACGCGCGGGCCACCCACCCAGCTCCCAAATCTTCAGGCGTTTTAATAGTTACTGATAAGGCTGAATGTGGCCATAATCAGGAAGGAAGCAGGAGCTCCTGACATATATTCTGGATGCTACCAGCAGCAGTTATTGTGTAGTTTAATATAAATGCTCTTATCAATTGGATGTAGAACTAATATTAACAAGAACAACTTAATGGAAAGGCGCACAAGTTCAGCAAATCACAGAAGGATAGAGTCGGGCATAAGGCCCAACAGTTTCATCTGGCCCAAAGTGTCAATGGCGACTCTTGTATCTTCTCTGAAACATACTTTAAAAAGTCATGGGCAGCTACTCGTTTTTTGTGTGTTTTTTTTTTTAACAGTTTGAGGGACTGGAGATGAATGGATTTACACGGGGAGGACACACTGCAGTTTGCATAGTTCTTTGTAAGCTTTTCTAAAGGCCTGTCCGTTTGTATGTTATATGGAACTATCTTTTTCCAAGCAGCTAATGACAAAAATAATTTGGAGTTTTTACACGTGAAGCCTATAAAAATATGCTTTCCTCTAATATTTCTTCCCAGTTTAAATGTATGTAGCTACTTTAAGGTGTATGGTATGATTTACAAAGGTAAATGGGCCAAAATGTACACTGAGCCAGCCAGCCACCAGTGGTGCCACTAAAACCCTGCCCAGGAAAGTAGCCTGGTGGACCCGAGGCCTGGTTTCTGTGGTTGTTTCCCATTTCTACCTTGGACCACAGGGAAAGGGGCAGCTGAAGGAAAGGGCTGTGTCAGGATGCTGCCTTCTTCCCTTTCTTCTCCTTCTTTTTTCTAAACACTTCCATGCCTTGTAGTTCTTTTGCTTTCTTTTCTTTTTCTCTCTACTAACCTCCATCCTCCATAACAGCTGACCCAGAGGACACAGCTTATTCCTCCTTGGACACCAACACCACCATCAAGCACGGCCCTGATGGACCCTTTGATGCAGCCCTTCAACTAGCTAACACTTCGGGAAGCCCGTCGCCAGTGACGCCACCCACTAACCAGACCAACAAAGACAAGCAAACCAACAACTTGAGGACAGCTGAAATCTCTTGACTGAAGAGGCCAGCAACCTTCTAAGGAACGGGGCTCCTTGTGCGCTTCATCCACTATGTTTATAGCTATGCTTATTGTCATTGCTTGCCAGTCTTCTTCCGAGTCTTAAACAGCCCAATCTGAGAGGTGGCCGCTGATTTGCATGCGCTATCATTTAAAAAATAAAAAAGGGGGAATTTGCCGGAAGCTGGTCCATCCTTGCTGCTTGACACAGTCGCTGCAGGAAAGAAACATCTGCACAGCATATGTTTCAAGGGACCTGGCATATATAGCATATTGTTCTTAATATGTTTGCTCTCCTTAGTGCCATGTGTTTTAACCAAGGTCACCTCTCTGAGAAAGGTTGTTTCCCCAGGTGGGGATTTTTCCCTGAGGTTAGGGAGGGGATACAACCCTTTAATTAAGGGCCAGGCGGGTAGTTAAGCTACATAATCTTTACTCCCGGGAATGGAGATAAGAAACGCCCTAACCTTTGTAATAGACATTGACAGGATTAAAATCGGCTGGTATAAATACGAATGTAACAAGACAATAAACATCAGATCCTCATCAGATCCTGATCAGTTCCTAACCAGAACTCCGACCAGAACTTTGGCTGGAGATCCTGGCTAGAGGTCCTGACTAGGCTGCTGACCAACTGAAGGCTGTCTTCGTGTCATTCCTTCTTCGCCGACTCCGTCCACACCTTTGGGGACCCCTGGACCCGCTGGGATTGGACTCCAGCAGGTCCCCAGTGTGGGGAATGCAGGAGGCAGCCCATCAATAACTCTCTCTCATCATTGATGTTTCTCTCTCTTTCTCCCTTCCTCTCTGAAATCAGTAAAAATATTAAAAAAAAAAACAAAACAACAAGTAGATCTCTGAGCTCTCATAGCTAGTACATGGCAGCTCTGGGATTCAAACCCAGATCTTCTTGCCTAAGTGAAACTCTCTTCCCACACAGCATCCTGAACCCCTCTCCCCATCACAATCTGCAGGAGAATTTGTATGTAATATACAAATATCCGATAGAGTCAGCAATATTCCAGGCAGGTGGCAAGAACTGGGTGTATTACTTGAGAAGGCCAAGGCACTTGCTTTTGCCACAGCTCTGACAGAACATTAAGGAAAAGAGAAGACTTTTAGGGCTCTAAAACCCTGATCCCTCAGCCCAAGTTCCAGAAAGATTTAAGGCAGTGGTTCTCAACCTTCTGGCCCTTTAAATACAGTTCCTCATGTTGTGACCCAACCATAAAATTATTTTCGTTGCTACTTCATAACTGTAATGTTGCTACTGTTATGAATTGTAATGTAAATATCTGATATGCAGGATGGTCTTAGGCAACCCTTTGTGAAAGGGTCATTCGACCGCCAAAGGGGTCGCAAACCACAGGTTGAGAACCACTGATTTAAGGTATAAAGCAAGTAAGGTGGTAGGAAGTGCCGTATCAAAGCAAATCTTCCCTAGTCCCTTCATGCTGATTTCACAGAGACATGGGAACTATAAGTGAGTGAGTGCTATAAGTCACCCGCAGCATCCAGACTTCCCAGGGGAGCATTAGCCAGGGTGCCCAGAGCTCACTGCCTGAGGCTCGAGTGGGAACCTGCAGAAGCTAGGAGTTCTCTTACCACTTCAGCGCCTCCCTGGCTGGGTGATTCTAAACTGAGAAAGGCAAGGACCCTCGCAGGGCCTCAGATGTATCCACCGTAGAATAATATTTTTTGAAATAGTAATCAGTGTTTTTCCTCCAGTATTTTCTCCCTGCATTTTTTTTGGCCCTTATGCTGTGTCCCCTTTCTCAGGCAATGGAAGGTGACAAAGGAGCCAAGGAAAAGAATCTCTCTCCCTGGAAGATAATGGAAAGAATATTGATGTAAGCAGGGGCTTCAGAGAATGTGATGAGAAGAGCAAGTCTTTCCTGGACTAGAAAGATGCTGTGGGCTGAGTGTGTGTGTGTGTATGTGTGTGTGTGGGCAGGGAAGGGGAGGTAGGGGGGGAGGGGACAGGGGAGGTTGTTGGAGGAGAATAGGTATGAGCATAGATATTGGTGGGTCCCTGAGCAGTGGGGACACACTAGAAATGTGATTTTTAAAAAAATATGTTTTATTGATTTCCGAGAGGAAGTAAGAGGGAGATAGAAACATCAATGATGAGAGAGAATCATTGATGGGCTGCCTTCTGCATGCCCTCTACTGGGGATCGAGCCCAAAACCCAGGTATATGCCCTTGACCAGAATCGAACATGGGACCCTTAAGTCCACAGGCCAATGCTCTATCCACTGAGCCAAACCAGCTAGGGTGAAATGTGATTCTTTTTAAATGACACATGTTATGGTTTGAGAGGGAATCAGAGCCCATACCCCTTCCCACATGGAGTTCCCCTGCGGTGCAGGATCCCAGCGGAGAAGTGGCTGTGCAGCATCCTAGACCAGCTCTTAGACAACCTTTTGGCTCCACCCCCCAGCATGGCGTGGGAGCAGCACAATCTGTCTTTTACATCCAAGCCACCGTTACAATGTTTGTGATTTTCTTTTAACTATTTCAGAATATGCAGCTAAGTGGGTGACTTAGGCAAGCTATACCCCAGATGCTACAAGTATTGTGGTAGTCAGCTCAGGCTGCTATAATAGAAAACCATAGACTGGCTGGTTTGAACAACAAACATTTGTCACACTTCTGGAGGCTGGAAATCAAGGTTGGGCTGCCAGCATGGTTGAGTTCTAGTGAAAGCCCTCTTCCAGGCTGCAGAAAGAGCAAGCTAGCTCTCTGGCTTCTTTCCCTCCTTCCCGTCCCCCGCCCCCTGGCTTCTTATAAGGGCACTAATCTTATTTGTGAGGGCTTCATCCTCATGACCTAATGACCTCCCAAAGGCCCCACCTCCAAAACCATCTCATTGGGATTCAGTTTCAACATACGAATTTGGGGGGCGGGGGACGTGTCACAAAAACTCAGACCATAACATATTCTAGTCAAGAATGTACAATCTAAGGATATTCCACTGTTGTCCTAATCAGGAGAAGCATAGTCCACAAGAACTTCTGCATCTTACTTTTGTTGTTAATCCTCACCCAAGGATATTTTTTCCATTGATTTTTAGAGAAAATGGAAGGGAAGACAGGAGGGAGGGAGGGAGGGAGGGGGGGAGGGAGAGAGAGAGAGAGAGAGAGAGAGAGAGAGAGAGAAAGAGAGAGAAACATTGATGTGTGAGAAAGATACATCAATTGGTTGCCTCCCGCTCATACCCTGACTGGGGAGGGGATTGAACCTGCAACCCAGGTATGTGCCCTTGACCGGGAATTGAACCGGTGACGTTCTAACCACTGAGCACAGCGCCTAGGGCTGTATCTTGCTTGATGATGCATGCTTTACTAATTAGTATCCTAAATTTCACAAATGAAATTATGTTGGTGAAAAAGGCAGCCTGTCTACTATCACGACGCAAGTTAGACATGGGCCTCACTGAAAGCAAGACAGGTGTATTGGCTTCCTTACACATTGTGGGGACACTCCTCACCCTGAATGAACAGGGTGACGAGCCTGGGCAGACTTGCTGAGCCTGTCTCTTTAACAGCTCTTCCTCCAGGATCAGGGGGCCTTCTGCTTGCTTGTTGCAGACTCTAAAGGTAAGAGAATCCTACCTGGAACATATCTGCCTGGAGGAGTGATTCTTTCTCACAAGGTGGTTGTGGAGACAGAGCCCTGGATGCCACAGCACTAGGGGCCAGAGGACGCGAACGGTTTAGGACCTGCCCTTGGTCTGCTAATGTGGATGTTCAGCAAAGTTGTGAGGGAGAGGCCAATGCTCACCCACTTAAACATTTTTCGTGACTGTCAGCATGCAGAAGTTGTTGATCCTGAAGAGGCTCTGCAGGCTTGAACGGGAGGTGCACCCAGCCCCTCCGCCCCACCCTGAGTGCTGTGGCTAGGTGACCCCAAACTAGAGTGCAAACCTGGGGAGGAGGGAGAACACGCTGTGAATGACCTGAGAGTCAGAGTCTTCCTGTCAAAACGAGCTTTAGAGGAAGACAGTTACATTCCTGAACATGTGAGTTCTGAGCTGAGAAGCCTAGTGGCTCCGCATTTATAAGCCACATGTCCTGGGAGAAACCGGGACAGAATGATGTGAATAACCAAGAAGCAAGGCAAAAATGCCTCAGAAGAAAATGCTATTTCCAGACTATCAATCCTCCGACAAACTTCTCCTTCGATTGCAAGGCCCTTTTCTTTCTTCTTGAACTTTGTTGACATTGAAGGTGACAGTCCATCTTCCGATGATTTCAGCAGTGACTTCACCATCCAATTCACCCCACCTCAACCGAACATCTCACCCGTTCAGCTCAATTCTCGGTGAGCAAGACAGAAACAAAGCAAGAAGCCCTGTGTGGGGGAAGTTGTGTAATATTTGAAGTCAGCCACCTCTGGGTTCCTGACTCCTTACTGTGAGCTGTGCGACCCTCCGTTTACTCAGCTACAAAATGAGGTATCCACTTCCCAGGGGGCTGTGAGGCTTACTGAAATGCTTATGTAGAGTCTCCCTCATCTCAGTGCCTAAGTTGACAGTACTGAGTAGGCAAAAAAATTGGTCCCTGTCTGTAAAATTAACTTTTAAAAAGACTGAATTGGGTCCTAGCCGGTTTGGTTCAGTGGACAGAGCATAGGCCTGTGTACCAGAGGGACCTGGGTTTGATTCCGGTCAAGGGCACGTACCTTGGTTTCAGGCTCTTCCCCAGCCCAGGCCCTGGTCGGGACTTGTGCAGGAGGCAAGCAATTGATGTGTTTTTCTCACATTGATGTTTCTGTCTGTCTTTCCCTCTCCCGCTCCCTAAAAATCAGTGGAAAAATATCCTCAAGTGAGGATTAACAACAACAAAAAGCCTGAATGGGGCCTCTCTGGCAGTCTGCTTTAGCCTTGAAGGCAGATAACATTTATCAAGCTCCCACTACGTGCCAGGTGAATGGAAGTGCTAAAATGAAGGAACCCAGGAGGTACCGTTATGTCACCCTTTTTTTTAAAAAAAATATATTTTATTGACTTTTTATAGAGAGGAAGGGAGAGGGATAGAGAGTTAGAAACATCGATGAGAGAGAAACATCGATCAGCTGCATCCTGCACACTCCCTACTGGGGATGTGCCTGCAAACAAGGTATATGCCCTTGACTGGAATCGAACCTGGGACCCTTGAGTCGGCAGGCTGACGCTCTATCCACTGAGCCAAACCAGTTAGGGCCGTTATGTCACCCTTTTCACAGATGAAGAAAACCAGTCGTGGAGGGGCTAAGGGATGTGCTTAGGATTCCAGGACAGGCAGTCGAGGGAGGCCCTTGTGTTCTTTTTTGTTTTGTTTTGTTTTTGTTAATCCTCACCCAAGGATATTTTTCCATTGATCTTTAGAGAGAGTGTAAGGGAAGGGGAAAGGTAGAGAGAGAGAAAGAGAAAAAAACATCAATGGTTGCCTCCCACATGCACTCCAACCATGCCCTTGGACCAGGGCTGGGGATCATGCCTGCAACCAAGGTACGTGCCCTTGACCAGAATCAAACCCAGGACCCTTCAGTCCGTGGGCCAATGCTCTACCCACTGAGCCAAACCAGCTAGGGCAGTCCTAGCTGAAAATCTGGCCCACCACCATGTTAAGTAAGTCGTCTGTGACTTCTTGTCTGTTTCTCCAATAGCCACCGAGGCCAAGGAGTGCCTGGAAAAGCAGGCGCCAAAGAACCATTTGCTGAATGAGGTGTTGGGTGCAGAGTGCCTGGCACACAACCAGTCCTCCTCTTCGGAATGAAGAGCAGGGCCCAGGAGCCCCACGTGGGAAAGGCATGATGAAAAGTCATCATAAAAAGTCATCGTTGCTGATAGATAGGATCATTGAAGCGTAGCTGTGGCATTTGTACTTTTTCAACGGATTCAGGTATCTCAAAGCTTTGTCTTCCCATGGGCTCATTAAGGTTCCAGAAAAGCAAAAACAAACAAATGACTGCGAAAACAAACCAACAGCAGGGAAAAAACACTGATCTTTAACAACCACCCCCCACCCCCCACCCCGTGACCTCAGAGTGGGCTGACAACTCACACGGTCTCAAAGGAATTTCAAAAATCTGGCCCAGCCCCAACTTAAAACCCATAAAGAGAGAAAGGGGATTAGAAGCCTAATAGAGAGTGCAGGTATTTTTTATTTGGGGTAGGAAAGTGGAGGGAGGGTCTCAGGCCTTTTTGCTCCCCCTGAGGCTTACAGGAGTCCTACTTCATAATCAGAGAGGTGAGGCAGGCACAGTTTAGGCTTCGGAGCTGCAAACTCATCAGGGGACAGGCAGGTGGTGTCAATGACCGAAGGTGGATGTGGGAAATAGGGAAGTCATGACTGAAGTCATCATGTCAAGACTGCAGGAAAATGGGGCGGGGGGGGGGGGGGGGGGGCTTGCAACCTAGTTCAGTATCTGTTAAAACTGTAGTCTTACTTCCCCACTCTGACTGAACTTGGGCAGAGCTGCAGAGCCTAACCCCAGGGCCCCACCACAGCTGACTTGGGTGGAGCCGTGGGGACCCTCAGGGGGCCGCCACAGGAGGAGATATATAGGTCAGAGCCTCCCCATGAGTTCAGGTCAGGCTTTGGACCGGAATTCCTCTGATTAGCAGATCTGCGAACCGATCTGATCGTTCTCCCGTGCGTTCTGCCTCAACAGGTGGGTGCTGGGGGTGGCGGGGAGCAGAGCCCTCCGCTGCAGCTCCTACTGCCTCTCAGGCCTGTTGTTGCTTGAAGGTAGATTTCCTGAGTAGTTAAAATCCTGACATGTGTGCGAAAGCTCTCATCCTATTTAGCAAGAAAGTCCAAGTGGGAGTCAAACTAAATACATCTGCAAGCAGGAGCTGGCCTGTCCCTGTCGGAAGCAGCCGTGAATCACACCAGCCACTCCCTGGTGGTCAGACAGTGGTGGTGCTGAGGGAAGCTGGTGAGGGAACTGCTGGGCCCGCTGGGGAGAGGTGTTTGGTTCTGAGCATCCCACACCTGGCTGCACTGGTTCGTGTTGTTCTGTCGTGGCATTGGTGCCACCTAGTGGAATTTCCAGGGAGCGCCCTATGTTTAGACCTCCAAGTTGAGTCCTATAGAGAGGTCTGAGGGTGGTGGGGGAACGTGCTGACAAGTAAAAGCCAGCGCTGAAGCACATCACACGTGAAATGGAAGTGTGTTTTGGGTAAACATCAACTCACAGCTGGGTCGGATACCGAGGTAGGACCAGAGGGAAATCAGTGGGGTTTGTCTTGCTGTTTCCTTCCATCGCGCAGTCCTGTTTGCTAAGCCTGTGGTCTGAGCTGATAGATTCCCCCCGCTTCATTCCAGGGGAGGCGTCCAGGGCCCAGAGCCCAGAGTGGGAAATAGGGAAGTCGTGACTGAAGTCATCATGTCAAGACTGCAGGCTTTATCTCTGTAGCCTCCGGGGAAATCAGGCAGGTGGGGATCCCCAATCCATGTCTGGGGCTCAGTTTATCTTGTTTCAGGAGGGTAACACCTGTGCTTACAGTGTCAAAATCCCCTCTATCGTCTGTGTTTGTCAAGCTATTTTACTATTTTCCCTTCAACTTTAAGATCACTTCTCACCCCTTTATTTTTGGAAAAGGACAACCTTTGTTTCTACTGTTGAGTAGAACACCATGCTCTATCTTACCAAGTGTTTTCCTAAAACCCATTTGCTTGAGGACACCTGCCCCAGCTCCTCAGAAAGCACCCCTCCCACATTGGGGCATCACCTTACTCCACGGGCATTAGCACTTGCAGTTGCACCTCTGTGCAGCCTCCTGGGCCTGGGTTTGGTCTCCTGTGGAACGTTGCCTAAGCCATGGGGCTTGGGTTTGGTTGTTGGTTTTTCCTTGAAGGCCTGATGTAGCCCTGCACACCCGCTTTGGCTATGGACGCTCAGCTCTCCTTTCCTTACCACTCTGAACCTTCCTGCCCAGCTACCAGCATTTTTGTACCATTGTTACCGCTGTAAGAGCAGGGGCACTCATCTGGGGTGATCTCCAGCTTAGAAAACTGGCTTCATGACAGTGTGTTGAGGCTATTACGAAGCCAAATGAAACACTGTGTTTTGGTGTCAGCTCTGTGTGCTGAATGAACGTTCCAGATCTCTGGGAAATCGTTAGAAATACAAACACACTCACTAGAGCACAAACAAAAGGTCTTGGGTTTCTAGGTCTTCATTCCATCCCTAATTTCCACTTTCAGAAGGGGCACTTTTGTCTCAAATTTGAGCTTTTCTAATTGTAAGACGAAACAGGTCTGACAGTGCGTAACGGGGCCAGTAGGTGTGTCATGAGCCCACTGTGGGGAGTGGAGCACATGCTTCGTCTGTTCTTCCCACCTTTAAACACCCACAGGCCTGAGTGGGAGACACCCTGTGTCAGGGTGGCATTTGGAAGGAGTGGCGTTTTAGTGTCATTAACTGACACAGCCCCAGTACTGCAGGGTAAGCTGATGGGGGAGGGGTGGGAGGTCATGCAGAGGGAATTCGGAAGGTGGGTGAGAGTGACAACCTGCTAAACACCCAGGGGGCCCAGCAGACTCCACTAGGCAGAAACAGAAGGAAAAAGTTATCCCTGCTTGTCTGCAAGAATAGTGATGTCAGTCGGGGATGGAGACGAAGGGGCAATTTCTAGAGTCCTTGTAGGATTAAAAGTCCTATTCGGTGTGGTTACTTGAGACGAACAGGGACTGTCTTAATCTGGATGTAGCCAATGAGCAGCATTACTCTTACTGCAGACAGCTTCAGCCACTGTCAAACTGGAAAACGGCCTTCAGTAACTGAGAGTGAGCCATAGAGAAAAGTTTTTATAGTAACATCAAAATGGCTATTAAGCCACTGCCTTTTGCATCACCCGTCACTCCTGGAAAGGAAGCCGATCTGAGCAGCTGAGGTCCTGGAGCTGCTGGGACCTGGGCCCGGCAATTCATTTAGGTGTTGACTCTCCCACCCCTTCCCCAGGCTCTGCCTCGCCACCTCTCCACCAAGGGCAGTTGTGGCCCAGTCCTCGCGGGAGGGATGCAGAGGCCAGGAGTCAGATGAGAGCCAGGAATGCTGCAGGGGTAGGGCTCTCAGAGACCCTCCAGAATGTGGAGATGGCACCTTCTAAGCCGTGAGATGCTCACTCACAGCCAAAAGGGAGTAGCTGGCAATAACTGGGGCCAGCATCTGAGGCCTTATCCTGACAGCAATTGCTTTCACACCTTATGAAGGTGGGCTGAAGCTTCTCGTTTATAAGATGGTAGCATGGGTGACCCAAAGGGGGAAAAAAGTCATCAATTACTTGCATTGCGATAGCCTGGATGCACCTGTAGGTTATCTTCCTGGTTAGGACTGGTATTTTACACCTATCCTAACACTACCAGATGTTGCCAATAGGGCTTTGACACGAGAAAGATATATTCCTTTGTGGGACGTTCTGGTCTATAAATAAGTCAAAGTGGCCAGAGAATTTAGGTCAAGGTGAGTTTATTGTCCACATATCATTACCTAATCGCATCCAAAACCATTTCCAAACCCATCTTTACGCTAGTCAGAATAACAGGTTATTATTTCTTAAAATCACTTAACACTGAACAGATAGGACCTCTTCAAAGGCAACTGACTATACCATGTCACCATCGTAGCCAATAAAACATTTTCCCAAACTTCCTAAAAACCTTTTTATACTGATCATGCTACTTTAGCACTTGCTAGCATCCCGACCAAATAAACACCCACACCTCTTATAGAGTATATTGTGAGAGAATTACATTGACTTGATATGGCATCACACTCGTTTAAAGCAAAAAAAAAAAAAAAATTATAATAATAATAAAAGAAGTCCAAGATGAGACACTGTAACTGAGAGAGAGAGATCTGAGGTACATGGTACAAGGGCAATGAACATAATGGAAAAAATCCAATGGCCCGGTGGTTTGCTGGGGATAAGAGTTGGCTAGCAATATGAACTGAAACCCATGAACAACAAAACACCACCTTGCTTTTAAAGGACAGGCACCTGTTAAAATATATTGAATACTATAATGGCTACAATCAGTAAGGCACTTTTCCCCCCAACCTAGGCTGCAGGCAAAGGAATAAATGATGCGGCTACAGCGTGCATGGATACATTTGCTGATGGCTTCTTGAAACCTGAGCCAAGAATCAGGTCTGATAGCCCAGCCAAGTCTAAAGCAGAGGCACACAAATATAGGAGAATAGTTCTGAAAAATGTAGACTGAATGATGTTCTGGGTTTAGAGTCTAGAATCATGAGAAACCATGTGGCGTGAGGAAGTCATAAACATCCTCTCCGGTCTTCCTGCCCTATTTTGTACAAATGGACAATGGCATGAGCAGCTCTTGAAAACGGGTCCAAGCCCATAGCAGTGGAAGCCTGCACTCTCTATGGCTGGTTTGTTGGCTTAAGGGGACTTTACTGTCTCAGCATTGATTTCCCTTTTAAAGCTATTCTCAGGGTTGGACTGTCTCAAAGATAAACAAAGAGGAATCCTTTTGGCTTAGAAGCCAACTGGCTTACTCAGACTTCCTCCCATCCCTACCTTCCATTCCCACACTACCAGTGTCATCTCCTGGAACTAGAAAATCATTATTTACATGATATAAGGTGCGAGTCTATTTCTTCTCCCAGGCCTACCCGCTTTGGCCCACGGAGAGAGAATTCCCCTGCCCTCTTTGAGAAGTCATCCAATCCTGCCTACTGTCCTTATTTAACCCCCCGTCCCGGAGCCCCCAGGGCAGTGTGGAGAGGCCCTGAAGGGGCCAGACTGCAGGAAATCTGCGGCTCCCTCAGAGAGAAGCCCACCCTGCTAGCGAGGGAATGAGGCTGATGCAGTCAGAGCTGCTTCCTCCCCCAGCCTTGTCACTTAAGCCCCCGCTGGCCTCCAAGCCGTGTGTGCCCCTGACAGGATGACAGAGGCAGAACAGAGCCTCTTGAACAAAGCGTGTAGACCGAGGAGGACCTGGCCGTCAGGCGTGGTGAGCCCTCAGCGGTCCTGGGGCAGTCCCAGCCCCGGCTCCTCTAAGAGCAGCCGTTCCGAGGGGCTGTCCTGGGGGCACCGGGGACTCTCTGCTGGGGGATCTGTCCCCTGCTTCCACCTGCAGGCTTCGTGGCTGATATGAACCCGCATGGAATTAAATTATGCTTAGCATATATTTTTGGCATACGAGGATTTTCCCCACCTAGGATTTGGCCAAAACAGGGAAAGGAACAAAATTTGACAAGCTTGGGGAACAACTGAGCCCCCACTGACGGAGAAAAACAAAAACACAGAGAGGAGGAAGTAAAGAAGAGATTTTGTTGTTGTTGTTGTTTAAAAGTAGAAAAAGATCAGAACAGGCTTGGAACCCCTTTAAGTAGGAAGTGAAAAATAAAAAATAAAACCACCAGCACTGAGCTTCTCTGAGGCAAAATCTCCTGCCAAGGAAACCAAGACCGAGGAGAGGGCGTCAGCCACTTAAACAACGAGTTCCCTCTTTTGTTTAAAGGAGGGGACCCGGCAGGAAAACCAGACAACCTAGCACCTTCCCCATCAGCAACCCCACACCTAGCACCTAGGCCCCGAGGACAGGAAGTAGAAAAGGCTAGCAGGCCCCAGGGGCATCTGGGCCTTCAGAGAAAGCGGGAAGTTAGAGGCTGCAGGGAGTCTGTTGGCCTGCTTCCTTCCCCGTCAGGTTCTTTCATTTGCTGCTGCTTCCGTCTGAGCTTTCGGGCTGGTCACTGAGGAATAAGTTTGTACCTCATCTTGTCTTTAGGCTCCCAGACCCTCCAAAACTCTAGGACCACGCCTCTTCCCACGCTATGGGCTCCCCAGACCCCAGAGTGTCCTGTGCCACACGGGCTCTTAATAAAAGACCTCCTGCACGGCTTTCCTCTCCAGAACTTCAGAATTCACCACCCACTACCCCACCAGAAACCCCCTAGAATACAGGGTGACGCTAACTCACCAAGTCCTGAGCCTCCTAAACACCCTGTGAGACTCTCACACATCAGGACTCGCATCTCTGTGAGGAAGCAGCCTCCCCACCCGCCTCAGCTACCATCCAGTCATCATCTGACCTGTGTCCCCCATCACGCCAATTCAATGCGATCTAAACCTAAAAACATGCACTGCTGCTTAGCAGAGGACCTGGCCTTGCACAGCGCCTGCTGCCCGAGGGAGACCAGTTGTGGGGAGGAATCCCCACAACACTGCGAGCTGCAGATTCAGACCTAGAAAAACCTCTGTGATCACCATCACCTGGGGATGCCTGTGTCAGGGAAGGAGAGGGAGGGAAAGGTCCTTGCAAGAGGTGAGGACCCTAGTGATGAAAGCCCTGCTTTAGGAAGGCCTGTAAGACCAGGGTCTCCCAGCAGCCTGCTGAATTCTTTAGCCTGTCTCCTGATACCTAAGTGCAAAGCGTGACTTCCTCATCCCCTGCCTAAATGTCTGTGCGGAATGTCTGCGCGGGGGGAGGGGAAACCCCTTGGTTCAATTGTATTTTTTCCATCATGATGAGGAGACCAGAGTCAAAATGGAAGCCTGATGACCTTCACCACTGACTGAAGAGGTCCCTGGGTGTGAGACCTTGGGCCAAACCCACCCCGCTGCCCACAGCCTCCTCCCGCCTTCTTCTCTCCCCACACTCATGGGCTCCCAAGCAGAAACTGTATGGTTGTGAGGTATTATGAAAACAAAAATGTGAATTGTTTTCTGTTGTAGCTATTGATTTTTGACCAGTAAACCTGAGGTAAAGAATACTCTGTCTTTGAAGAATGTGATCAGAGAGGAAAAAAAAAAAATCCAAAAGGAAAAAAAAAAACACCAACACCAACTGTGAATACGCTACCAGGAGAAAAACTATGGAAGGGATTTTCCAGTACAAAGAACTCATATAGCAACCATCTACTTCAGGTCTTGGAATTTAAGCAGTAAAATAATATATTATAAAAATGTTTATAAAATAGCAGCACACTGTGAAAAACATTACAGCTAGGTACTGTTAATGTGAATAAGGATGAATTAGCTTCTTAGCAGCGCAAAAAAAAAGTA
Source organism: Myotis yumanensis (assembly GCF_028538775.1). Taxonomy (NCBI): domain Eukaryota; kingdom Metazoa; phylum Chordata; class Mammalia; order Chiroptera; family Vespertilionidae; genus Myotis; species Myotis yumanensis. The sequence goes on along the minus strand of NW_027223754.1, from coordinate 123,445,340 downwards.
ATAAAAAAACTGAACATAATAAAATGAAAATAAGAGACCCTTACGTTTTTCTCCATCTTCAACCCTCATACTATGAAACAAGGCAGAATCTGTGTATAAAATAATTCTTCAAAGGAGCCCTGTTCTGATTTTTCTTTTTTGCTTAAAAAAAAAAAAAAGGCAAATATTTTAACAAATAGCTTCATTACCTGTCAATTATAATTGTGCAAAAAAAAAAAAAAAAAGTTATTGCTCCAACCTCTTGGCTAACTGAATGTGTTTAAGATGTGGAGAGGAAAAAAAATTCAAGTACACTGAACAACTTTGCAACTAATTAACAAAAAGTGTAAAAGGGAACAAAAGGCCACACTGCTGTTCAGCTGTCTTTGCACCAGCAATAATTTTTCTTTCCATGTCCAAAGGGGAAGTATATAGGCGGGAATTAAGATCCTTACATGCATCAAAATGATAACAGATCTTTGTTTTCAGACTTTTCCGAGGAATGTTGTGATGGGAATGTCAGCGGAGAGGGTTGTCTCTTCAGTCCTAGTAGGGACACCAGAACTATGTACCAGAGAATGTCAGATACCAGAAGCGAATAGTACCAGGTGGGAGGGGGAGGGGCACCGGAGGAGAAGGGAGGAGTCTATTCAGTATAATTTGCATAAACCATCCCATCTATCCCTCTGGAACCATTTTTCAAAGTGCTTTTCGAACGGAATGGTTTATAACAACGCTAAAGTGTGGACCAGACATGCCAATCAGCACCAAAAATTAGTTTTCTCCTAATAAGGAATGCCAGGGTCACATTACTCTCTTTAGACGTTAAAAGATTCCATTCCAGATCCCACCCTTGGTCTCCATCTGCCTCTGTCTCATGTGAGGTTTGGTAATGGCCCAGAGCTACATTGCCCCTTTAGACAAAATATGGTGGTATATGCAATGAACCATGTTTGGAAGAAGAAGCAAGATGTCAAAAAACATAAACCCAGGTCCCAATCACCTGTGTCCAACTGGAAAGTAAAACATCTGTTTTAGGTAGCAGCTACTGTAGACAGCAAGAGTTCCTAACTAGAGATCCAGCAAGGCTCCTGACTTAGTCATAGGTGGTCAAGACCAAACGTGCTTCTACATCCAAAATGGTTCAGTCACTTTGAGAGATTGTTTCATCCTCCCTCCCCACTGTGTCCAACCTTGTTTCCAATTCCTTCTCGAGTTCATGGCTTAGCAATCTAGTGCCATAAAATGTATACGCAGTTCCTTGAAATTATCCTGGTAGGGGTGTATACGTGCTAGTTCATAACATGAAAAAAAAGTCTCCTCTAATCTCTTCCCATAATGCAGGCGTACATTTTCTCTAGCTACTCTGCAGTTACCTGTAAGCATTTTACTATGACTTTTAACATAAACAAGCAATAACTGTTCGCATACACAAGGGATTCCCTTCTACTGTGCTTCAAATAGGCACCAAATGCTTTTAATTATTCCGGCTTTATAGGACCTTTTTCTCTCACTTCTAAAAGATCCTTCAATATGATCTAGGTGGGAGCAGAATTTTGTTTTTTTTAATTTCACCCTAAAACATAACAAAACAACCAGAGAGAAGGAGAGAGCAGATTTGAACACATCTCTCCCTTGCGGCCCGACTGACACCTCACAGGTCAATATCACGCACGTCTGTAGGGGTGCTGGCTTGGTCCACCACTTCTTCCTCTTCCTTGGATCCATCCCCCTGCTCCTGAAACTGCTGCAGGTTGCTGATCAGCACCTCCTCAATCTGCTCCTGGCAGGCTTTGAGGCAATCCTAGGAGGAGAATGGTCCAGACCAGAGAACTGTTAGCAACATTAACAGGGCATAGAGCATTTGATAAAGAAAATACACACACACACACACACACACACACACACAGTTTAAGCCGCCTATCATTCCATACTAGTTTTCCTGTACAAATAAATATGAAGGAAAGGAGATGTGTTTTTGAAGTGCCACGGAACCTCATTACTCCAAGTCCATGTTTTGCCGTCACCTGGGAGCGTGTTAGAAGTGCAGAATCTCAGGTGGTTCATGTGCATAGGAGAATCTGAGAAGCTCTGGCCTAGATGATGAGCCACGGATGGGCACGCAGTGTCCGGTAGTAATCTAAGGGCCATAAGACACTTTCTGCTGGGGGGAGTTGGAGGTGATGGAGAACAGAGGCAGACAGTGCTATAGGAGACAAGGGGTCAGAGAAGGCTGGGCTGAACTGCACCGGCTCTCACTACGCTGTGAAAGTGCTTAAAAACAAAAATCCCGTTTCTCTGCTTATTTACCATTCCCTTAACTCTCAGAAAAATACAATACAGAATGCTTACCAAATTCTGGACACTTTGTGCTGTCCAATTTGGGTAAAAGCAAAAATTTGCAGGATTGCTCTGATATTAGTGTACATTGGCAGGGAAAATTCCAAGCGTCTCCCCAAGGCAGAAGCCTCTGTCAGCTGGCTGATGGGGAATGCAATGGCAAGTCACGGTGTCACTAGGGAGAGACTATGGCTCCTCCTAACAAGCAGGGCGTGAACTGGATAACTTGCTCAGTGGGTATTCCAACCTCTGTCCTCTGCAAGGCTGCTTTTCTGCACCCTCTTCAGCAGCAGGCACATACGGGAAATACGCTCACTTGAATGTGGGGCAGAGGGACAGACAGAAGCTCTGAGCCATTACATTTAAAAAGGAGTTCCTGTTAGGTGTCAGCAATGAGACCTCACTCAGCTGAGAATCCCCTTCCTGAGACAGAGCTGACTCCTGCACATTAACGCCCTGGGTTGGCATGTAGGGTCCTCCTTGGGCTTCCCAGGAGCATGTGAATCTCCTGTGAGCTGGTGGAGAGTGGAGAGGAGTGGTGGAGCCATTGCCTGCAACCAGTATGCCAACTGCTCAAAGCCCCCTTCCTGCCCGAGGAGCACCTAGCTCCCCAGGCCGCAGCGCAGGGCCGTGCGGGGGCTCAGGGCGCAGGCAGTGACCCGAGGAGAGGCGCCTGCCTCCAGTCCAGCAGGGCTGCTTGTGCTAGGAGGTCACGCCAAGGGAAGGAAATAGAAGAGGAGGCCAGTTGAAGAGCCTGAAGGGGGAAGGAGGCCAGGCTGGGAAGAGTGGGATAAAGTATTTCCAAAGGGCAGAATTAGACGACCACATACACAGGTAATTACAGAACCTGCGAATTTGGGGGGCCAACGGACTTTTGGACATTAAACAGCAAAATGCTCTCATTTTACAGCTAGACCCTAAAGCCTGGCCTGTCCCCCAGTTACTGGTTAAAAGCTAAGACTGGGCTTCAGAAGATAAGCCTCCAGTTTCAGAACTCCTTCCCCTATGCTCCTCGTTTTCTTCCCAGCTCCAAGTAGAGACTTGCAGGCCCGAGAGAGAGTCTCCAAGCAAAGGAGATCTAGCCCGAGCGGCACCCCCAGTGGAAGGTAAAGTGTAGCGCCCGCGACCTCCGCTTCTGCCAGCCTCCGCAAGCACCGGCATTGTGGTTCGATGCCCGAAATTAAGCTGATTCAACGGGGAGCCATAATGCTCGTCTGTCAGCGTGGACAGGTGGCAGTCCACAGCGCCGGAGGTCGGGAAAGCCTCCAACTCCCATGATGCCGGCCCCTCCTGGCCCACGCCCCCAGCCTCGGCGCCCTGACAGCGTGTTTGTGACCTCCAGCTCGTCGCACGGGCCTCCACTTCCTCCCCTGGCTGGCTCCAGCCCCGCGCCCTGCACCCTCCTCTGCCTCCATGAATGGGCCCACGGAACTCCTACCATTAACCCTCAGTGTAACTGCATCACTCCATTGTCGCCACACACGCACTGCACTCAACGGGGGACAAAGGGCTGAATGAGCCCCAGGCCCTCGCCAACTCAGGCAGAGACAACTTAGGAAACTGCCTCATTCTTCCTCTCTTCACAGGCTGTTTGGAGTATTTCCTTGCATCCCAATGAGGCTCACAGCAAAAATAAGGCAAGAGAGGGAAGCCTCAACCTCCAATTCTATCCCCCACCTCCTACCCCAGCTTCCTTCCGAGCACCTCTTCACGTGGGTCTTGTGAGACTGGCCTTAGGTAAGGTGCTGGGAGGCCCATGAGGACCAACACAATGCCAGGGACCCTGTGAATAACGCTGTCAAAACAGACGTCTTTCACTTCGCTGCTACCTTTTTAAATAGCTCACTGACCATCAGGGTCATGACATGCCAGGATGACCCCAAAGAAGGGACATCTCGGAACCTTCTCTGGGCAGTATTTTAGAATGTGACAGAGTTTGGATGCAACCTAAGGAGAAGAGGATAAATGTAATGGCCAGATCACCAGAGTCTATGTCTGTCCTGATAAATATCTTCCAATAACTTCACAACGTCATCGTGGCCTGCCGGTCTCAATTCTACTTTTTCATTAGAGAATTACTGCACTTGTGTCGCGTGAAAATGAAGCGACTCGCTCTAAGACAAGGTCAGGTAAGACTTTCTGAGGACCCTGGCATATAATTGATGCTGAGAAACAGAAAGCTTTTGAAAAGAGACCAGAGGATTAGAAACACACTTGAGAAGCATGTGCCCAGCCTTTGTCCTCTGTTCCTTCCTTCCTCCTCCCCTCGTCTTCAGCATCACCCCGCAATGACTCTGCCAGGGGCTCCGGAGAAAGAGCTGAGTAAAAGCTGGATCTTGTTCAAGAGGTTCTATAGACAAGTGAGCAGTGAGATCAACGCTGGCACAGGGCATGAGCAGGGTGCCCAGGGGACGGAAGAGGCACCCCGATCCTGCCTGGAGAAGCAGGGAAGGGCTCTCGGGGAACCAGGACAGCCCCTCCCGCCTCTCAAACTTACCCTTGGCAATGGAACCCAGTACAGGTTCCCCCAAAAGCCAGCACTGCCTCCCTGGCTGGTGTCTGTTTTTAGCAACACTTACAAGGGGAAGGAAAAAGTACTTAAAATATACCACCCTCTGAGACTTTTATTCCCTGTAAAACTGTCAGGCTTCTCACTCAGCTTTCTGTTTGGAATGAAGCGTTCCGGTTTATTTTGGCAACCAGAGGGAGCAACAAAGACCAACTTTCTCAGAGCCGCATGGGTCCCTCCTATCAAAGCTTTCTGCTGCCGGCCAGGGAGCCAGAGGAGCTTGTCCGGCTGTCTCCAACCAATCAAGGGGACCCCCTTTTCAGCAGTTTGGTCCCTGACAATCCCTGCACAGCGAACATTGTAAGCTTCAAGAGACCACAGATAACAAGGTGCACAGGGCAGCCCCAGCCTGCGGGGGCTCCAGGGTAAGATGTTGGCTCCTCCCAATGCCCACTCAGTGCCGAGAGCCGGGGGGCACATGCAGTCCTGTGTGCGTGACTTCCCTGTGGGAGAGCTCACGAAAACCTTTGGGCATTTCGGTGTGGCCCAAGGACACTGTATGTATGTGCATGTGTACATGTATGTTTTATGTGACAAGATATGGGTAACATAAAATTGACCATCTTAATCATGTTTAAGTATGCAGTGGCTTTAAGCACATTCAGTTTGTTGTGCTGCCATCACCACCCGCCATCTCTAGAACTTTTTCATCAGCCCACACTGAAACACCATAACCAACTAAATAGTTACTCCCCGTTCCCTCCACTCCCTAGGCCCTGGTACCCTCTAGCTCAGTGGTTCTCAACCTTCTGGCCCTTTAAATACAGTTCCTCATGTTGTGACCCAACCATAGAATTATTTTCGTTGCTACTTCATAACTGTAATGTTGCTACTGTTATGAATCGTAATGTAAATATCTGATATGCAGGATGGTCTTAAGCGACCCCTGTGAAAGGGTCGTTCGACCGCCAAAGGGGTCGCGACCCACAGGTTGAGAACCGCTGCTCTAGTCCACTTTCTGTCTCTATGAACTTGACTATTCTAGGTATCTCATAGAAGTAGAATTGTAAAATATTTGTCTTTTTGTGTCTGGTTTATTTCACTTAGCATGTTTTCAAGGCTCATCCATGTTGTAGCATGTGTCAGAAGGTCATTTATCTTTAGGGCTGAATAATATTCCACTGCATGTACATACCACAGTTTATTTCTCCATTCCAATGACATTTTCAGTCATCAGGGTTACTCTGCTGGGAGGCCTGCATTTGACGTGAGGCCTGGTGAGCACCTTCATCTGACTTGATTTCCTATTGCATTTATAGCTCCTAGCACAGGATTTATCATTCATTTGTGACCTGCATTTGCGAGGGTTTACCTACCTTCCTCTTGATTCTCCACACCGCTGCTAAGTTCCTCGAAGGAAGGAACCTCATCTTTTATTTTCCATGCACGACCCACGCCCCCAACTTCTACCTCGGTTTCTTGGGTCTATTCCTTTCCCATAATGCAAGGGCCTGGGACAAATGGGCCTTCAGTAAACACTTCCACAAGTGACGGAGAGTAGGTGCTTGGATGAAATACACCACTTCTCAACCCAAGAAATGGTAAACAGAGCTCAGGAAGCAAAACTCACCTCCCTCCAAGAGCCGGTGCATTCTAAATTCTAGTCCTTATATTTTCCTTCACTCTGTGCATCAGCTCTTCAGAGAGCACAGGCTGACGGGTGGGAGGAGACTTAGCACTTGGAAGTTAGGCACACAGACAGCCTGGCCCGATGGTGCTCAAGCCTTTCCCTAAGACCTTTCCTAGCAAGAGTGTGAGCAAGCCCTCTGGGGACTAGGGGTAAGCTTGAAACTTACTGAGGCCTCAAACTGTCACCTGAAAAGTGGTTTAATTTTAGATTCTGCTAAGGTTCTGCTTGGTTTTTAATATTAAAATGTTAACCCCAGGCCTTGTGAGAAGGAGGCATGTCCGCACTTCTCGGGTTCAATAGCTGGGATTTATGGAACTCTGAGGGAGTTTGTATCCATTTAACCCAGTCTGACAGCTGACTTGAATGGACTGACTACATCGTATCTGAAAGGGCAAGCAGTTTCTCCAGCATGAAATGAGACTGGTTTGCAGTCTTGAAAAGCAAAGCAGCCTGAGAGCCTTGGTGGTACCCCAGAAATGACCTCTATCCATTTGAAACCAGTAAGGGGTGAGAAAGAGAGCGATGGGAGAAGGTTGGAGACCCACCAGTGGGGCAATCAGCCAACTGGAGCAGGCCGATAAGTACCTGAGCGATGTTACAGTGCCCAGGGGGTCAAACTCTTGTCACTGACATTTTTGTTTCTGGGGGTCAAAGGAAGGGCTTGTCTTAAGCTGGTTGGGAGTCCTTGTTGAAAGGCAGCCTTAATAGGAGGCATTACTCAGAAAAGGGAGGAAGTGAGTCATTTCTATAAATGCTAACTCCTGTCTCTAGAGGATTCAAAAAGCATTCCTCACCTGAAGCTGCCCTGGAGGGGTCGTTGCCATCTATATTTTGGAAACCATGTTTCAAAAGCCTATGCTTTGGAGCCAGCATTTTAAAAGCATGTCTAAGAACTGTTTCAGAGGAGGCGGGGGTTGGTTCTATCGCACCGTCAACACCTCCCTGCATCATTTCCTGGAGATGGTCATGAGCGGCAAGGCAAAAGATAGGTGGGTGGGTGAGGAAGCCAGCAAGCGGCAGGTTTAACTTTCTGCTCAGGGTCCCCAGTGAAGGCACAGGCCACAGGCCTGTCAACCACTTCATCCCTTAACTCAATATATTCCCACGGCACAACATTCAATATATTCCCCCGAACACCCAGAGGGGCCATCATAAGGTCCCCCGGCATTCCTGAGCCTCTCCATGGTGACTCACAGGGGCCTCAGAGCTAACACCCGCCCCAGTTGCCTTTAAACCAAAGGTCTTTTTCAAACAAAAAGATCCCAGGGCTGCAGCAAGGGTGGAGAGCAAAGTTCCCAGGTTCTAATCCCAGCCCTGCCATTGCCCTCCCCCCAGGGCTGGCTACCCCCACCCCCTCTGTGCCTTCCTGATCTCTCAGAACCCCCTGGCTCAGACCTGCTAAGGACTGCAATCTTCTACCAGCTGACTAGGAGGCTCACTTAACCCTGGTCTGTCTCAAAACCTTCTTGTAAGGAGCTTCAAATTCTGACAACCAGAGTTACAGCCCCTGGGCCTTCCACGGGACGCAGCATGGAAAAATCCACGTCTAATAATAGTTCCTTCCGTTGGTGTGGCCCTTTATTCTCCTCAAAGTGCCTTATAATCTATTACCACATTGAACAAAAGGGAAGTGAGAAGCAGGGGAGGTGGAGGGGGTTGCCAAGGCCGACACCACTCTCACGGTGGGGACCTCTTGCACGGCCACTCCCTCCAGGACAGCAGGTCGGTGCTCTGGTCCGTCCTTCTCTGTGCCTTCCAGCCCTGGCGTGAGCAGACACCAAAGCTCAACCCAAGGGGGAGGAGGCAAGCTGACGGGTATATAAATGGGAAGGAAGCGAGTTCACATCCACTGGGAAGCCCATGCCATAAAGCCAAATTAGTACCCAGCCTGCCCTCCCCCTTGCACCTGCCTGCTAAGGGCTTTTCTCTGTTTCAAGGCTTTGGAAACCTTCAGGGGAGGCCTTCCCTGCTGGATTTTGTACGTCCTTGGTTGTTGATCTTAGAAAACAGAAACCAACAACAAAAAGAGTACCTGACACATCATCATCGAACCAGCTGTCTCTTTCCCTGAGCCCAGAAAGGAGGGGTCTGGTCTTAACCGAGAAGGTGGCTGCCACCTACCACATCGGTGTTGGTGATCTTGGCCAGCATCTCCACCAGGGCATCCGCGGTGAGCGAGCTCACTTCCTCATCCTGCTGCAGCCCGCAGACGGCAGCTCCCACACTTCCAGTCGCAATCATCGATGGCGGGTACATGGCGAACTTAAAGTCTGTGAAACGAGGCAGAAGGTCAGGGCACAGGCAGGAAGAGGTCCAGGAGCTCCCCAGCCTGAAGATACTCAGAAACAGACCCCAACCACCCTACAGACTCTCAACCTGTAAGGTTGGGTGGGGGGTGTAGGGGGAAGACATAGGTTGCACTTCAACTTGAACCTTCAAAAACAGTTCAACCTTGTGTTTCCCTTTCTTCCTCTACAATGCACAATTACAACCATCCACGGAAGCACTTTTTAAAATATATATATATATATATTTTATTGATTTTTTACAGAGAGGAAGGGAGAGAGATAGAGAGCCAGAAACATCGATGAGAGAGAAACATCAATCAGCTGCCTCCTGCACACCCCCCACCGGGGATGTGCCCGCAACCAAGGCACATGCCCTTGACCGGAATCGAACCTGGGACCCTAGAGTCCACAGACCGACGCTCTATCCACTGAGCCAAACCAGCCAGGGCCACGGAAGCACTTTTATCAGTGACCCCACTGTCCAGCACCAAGTCAGTGGTGTTCCTAGAAACACTGCTGCTCACTGAACCATGCTCAGACCGCCCTCCCAGCTCGGCCAACCCCACGGACGCAGCAGGCCTGGCCATCTGACGGTCTGTCTGGCTTCCTTTCCTTAGCCCTCTCACTATTTCCACCTCTTGAGGGACATCTATGATGATGATCTGCCCAAAGCCTGCTGTCCACTAGCTCCTCCAGAGCCATCTCCACCCCCATGGACACTAACAAAGCCAACCTCCCTGCCGCCTGCTCTGCTGTAGGTCTCGTCCCCAGGGGGTCACAGGAGGGCTTCTCTGCCCAATAACCTCATTAGCTTCCCCCTGTGGCATTCATAATGCAGAGGACTAAGCCAGCCCGTGGCCCTGGGCCCACGAAAGCCTGGGTGGGAGCATCTGGCAGGGAAGGGCAGGAAGATATCCTTGGGCTCTCCTTCCTCTATTCAGTTCTCAGACCAAGAAGCACACCTCACACATGCCTATCTCTGTTGTCCCTCTGCGAGCAAAACCAACTCCTATTTTTAGCAAATGAACTTCTAGAAGCCAGGAGGTACATATAGGTGGTCCTGGGTGCGGCAGGCACTAGTTACCCAGGACTCTATCTCTCTCTTGTTTTGTTAGGAAAACACATTGAAGAAAGTCCTGGGGACACTGTCCCCTCTCCCCAGAACTGGGGAGCATCGTGTGCATGAACACAGCTGCCTCTCAACAGGTCAGCATAGCACAGGCTGGGCCTAGCACCCCCATGGTGAGGAGCTGCTGGTAACCAGGCTGGCCACTGCTCCATGCCACCCTCTTTGGCAGCAGACCAGCGTCCTCTAGAGCCAGGAGCAGCTGCCCAGCTCGCCTGCTTAGTCAGACAGGAGGTGGCGTTAGCACTGAGAAGCCTGGTCCAGGCGATGGGACCTTGAATAAGTCACTTCCTCCCTTAATGGAATCCCATTAAGATCAGCGTTTTTCTAACCTCCAGTTGCAGTTCATTAATGGGTCATGAAATTCATCAGTGGGGCATGACCAGCATTTTTAGTTGTTTAATGGAACAGAAGAGGATAGAAAGTATCAGAAGCAGTGCATGTAGTAAGAGTAAAGACCATTTTGAGAAACTTTTGTATCAGTTTGATGTCTTTATGTGTCTCCAGAGTTGTGTTATATAGTCTATTTCTCCCTTCAAGGTTTAGGTCAAAAAGTTTAAAGACCTCAGGCTAGCTAATCTCCCAGATGCCCTCCAGCTCTAATTTGCTTTTACTCAAATCTGAAATAAGAGACTCGCCCTGGGTGGGTGGCTCAGTTGGTTGGAGCGTCGTCCCATACACCAAAGGTTGTGGGTTCGATTCTCGGTCAGAGCACATACCTAGGTTGTGGTTCAATCACTGTATGTGTGGGAGGTGACCAATGCTTCTTTCACAATGTTTCTCTCTCTCTAGAAATCAATTAAAAACATAGCCTCAAGTGAGGGCTAAAAAAAACAAAACAAAAAACAAACTCCCTAGGGAAAAACTACCTAGGAAAAAAGCAAGGGAGAGACAGCAGAATATAGCACGGCTTCCATCAGCCAGCAGTCACAAGGCATCTCATCCTGCATGGCATCAGGTGCGGCCCCAGCATCACCTCAGGGACACCCCCTCTGCTGGTAGGGGAACAGCAGCGAGAAAAACACTAGAATGAAACATCTGAAGGGTCATGAACTTGCACTATGGCATCAGGTGCGGCCCTAGGACCACCTCAGGGACACCCCCTCTGCTGGTAGGGGAACAGCAGCAAGAAAAACACTAGAATGAAACATCTGAAGGGTCATGAACTTGCACTAGCTCTAGTCAGCCAACCCTCCCCTGCCACCCCAATCCATGGAACATTCTACCCAACCCATTTAGCCATTCCCTAAAAACCTTAAAACTTTGGCTATGTGATCGGATTGAGAAATGCCCATGATATCACTTGGGGGTGGGGAGAGGACAGAAAAACATGCATAGGTACTAATTTTACAACTTTTCATCAATATGTAAATACATATACACACACACAGGTGTGAACTAGGAGCGTACATAGAAAATGTATACAAATTTTACTACCATTTGGTTGGGGAAATAAATTTTTGTAAATTTTCTTTTAGTATTATTTTACTTTAGCAAATAAAACTAAGTAAAAATCTCTCAGAAATCTCTAAGTCTCTTGGTAAAAAATTCCAAGAAGCTGTATCTGGGTGCAGAAGGCACATTCAGGGTAAGGTTCTCTTTCCACCCTCGCTGCCCACGGAAAGGTGAGATGTTTGTGACTTCCGGAGATTCCTCCTTCTCCTGAAGTATAATGAGAAGCAATGAACTGGACAGTGATCCATTCTAATGGATGTGAAACACAGTCAGATGGTACAGCCTGGTGCGTTCCCAATGACTGGTGTAGACATGGGTAACTTCTAAAGAAACTTCTCAAAGAAAGAGGTACTTAAGTGGATAGAAGCCTTGGAGACACTTAGGAGGACTCTCCAAGGAGATGGGTAGGATTTGGACAGTAGGGCCAAGAAGCTCCAAGAACTGGAAGGCGGAATGCATGGAGGCTGATGTCCCACCACCTATAGCTCTGTGAAAATGGGCAAGTTACCTGACCTCTCTGAGCCTATTTTCTCACCTGCAAATAAGGATAATTATATCCACCCCATAGGGTCGTTCTGAGGATTAACTAAAAGAATCCATGCAAAAGCACAGTGCCTGGCTCATGGTAAGGAATCTGTCAGCTGCCACCACCACCATCACTGTCATCATCACCACTGTTCTTACCACTGGAAACTCGTGTGGGATTGTGATGGGCAGTTCTGACAGCTGGAATCTGCTCAGCAGAGGTGAGGAGAAAGGTACCCAGCATCCCTGGTCCGCAGGCAGATGCTGAGTGAGAGCAGGCCAAGCATGCCAAGGGTGGGAGGGAAGAGGCTCTGTGCGGCCTGGAGAATCTTTCCCTGTAAGTTGTGGGTGTGTCCCAGAAATGACCTCATCAAGTCCCCAAAGCCTCCCGATGGTCTGTCAGGAGCTGGAGAAACTGAGGCCCCGCAGCAGAACCGAAAGAGGTCACAAGCGCACAAGGAAGACATAAGGTGGCAACTCTCCTGCTAGGCCCTAGGGCACTCCGTATTCATTCAGGGTGGTTCACCCAGAGCCAAGGAGCTAGAAGCCTCTGGCACAGCCTCCCCTCTCCTGGTGAGGTGGGGGGGGCCAGGGGCAGACCTGAGGGGAACCCGGGTGCACACAGGCAGCTCTGCTGCTGTCTGCTTGCTCGTCCATGTGGTAGGGATAGTGAAGAATTAATAACAGTGTACAATTCATCTATTTTGAAACATTTCCTTTACTGGTGAACCAATGAAGTCTTGAGAGGTTAAGTGACTTGTCTGATGTCTAAGGCTAGGCCTGGGGTTAAGATCAAGACTTTTGGACTCCAGACCCAGTGCTCTCTCTATATAACTTACCAGAAGGTGACTCGTCCTCAAGATCACCTCCGACATCCCACTAAGGAATACAGGGTCCTCCTTCCTAGCAGAGGTGGAAAGAAAGCCCAGAAGAAAGAGCCCTGGCTCAAGGGTCAAAGAGATGGGTGCCAGTCCCAGCCATGGCCCGGGTGTGCTGTGTGACCTGCACAAGCCACCCAAGGACACCACTGGACCTCCTCGGCCCTGCTGGGATCCTTCGTCTGAGCAAGGGCAGTGAGAGGTGGTCGTGTTTGTCAGGCTGGTATTTGTACTTCTTGGTAAGATTACACTGAAGAAAGAGTTATGAGCTAAACAGGTTTATAGGCACTGATTCCATGGCCTTGTGGGTAATTTTAGTGCAGATGGTTTTGGCTCTGGTGACCAAGGCCTTGAAGTACAAGAGAAACTGCTTTACTCTTGCTCACCACTAGGGGGCAAGAGACCTTTGAACTGTGGCAATCGAGAAACAGAAATAACCCAACCAGGCCTTTTCCTCTCTCCCCCTCCTCCAACCTGCAGTCAGGTGGGAGTTTAAAAGGCCAATGAAGGACGTTGGTAGCACACACCTCACCTGCCACGCCCAGAGAGGTTCAGCACACCCTGTCCTTGTGGGGCAGGACTGCCATGGCAAGCTAATGCCAACTTCACGCCTAAGACCTCGGTGGGAGGAACAGGGGAGGAAGGCTGGAGAATGGTGAGCAGCCTGCCCCTCATTCATCTGACAGCCAGATGGGAAGTGAGATGTCACACTGCCTGTCCCCACAGCGCACTTACAGAACTGAGACTCTGGGTTCTTCCCGGTTCAACTGGCTGGTTCCCCTCAGCCTCATGACCTTTCGGCTGTGGAGGCAGCTAGAGACTCACAGCTGGAAAGGTGGTTTCAATTCTTCCTTCTGGGCAACCATGAAGGTAAACCTCCCCTTTTTGGGTCAGAGGCCAAGTCATTGGTCCTCTCCGGGCCTCCACTGCCCCTGGTGACACAAAGTCATGAGACACCCTTTTGGTAAAGCCAGGAGGGCTGGGCGGGCACATGGCTCTCACCATCACTTGGGCTCAGGCCTTGGGGCCCTTCTGTGCATGGCACCGATAGCTAAGTAGAGCATCTTGAGGTGGGGCTCCCACGCTCAGGGATGTGGGGCGCCATGGAGAGGGAGGTTAAGCACCTCCTCCCCCACTACCACCCCCACTTCAAACTCAATACCACTGTCTTGTAGGGTCTACTGGAATCTTCCGCTAAGCATGGTTTCAGGTGTCAAGAATCTCCCAACACAGGAGTGCAAGCCCGAGTCATCTGAAATGGGCTACTCTCCTTGTTTGCAGTCCTGGGGGGTTCTGAGGCATGGTTCTGCCTCCCTAGGGTCAGAGCTCTAGGAAAGGGAGTACCTGGAGTGAGTAGTTATGACTTCGGCCTCATCCTCACCCCAGTGCCTCCACTGAGCAGGTCGGCTGGGAAAGGAATACCAGGCAGTTTGAGGCAATCTCTTCCAGAAGCCATTGGGGCTGAGCAGGGAAGGGAGGAGGGCACCTCTCCGTCCTGCCACCATCTTACCCTTCAGGCCTGAAAAGGAAGGCTGACTTTCCGCTCCCCTTCTCGCGGCCCCTCGGTGCTCTCCGCTCTCTCTTCCCCTTTCACACACACATACGCTCTCCAGACTGCACACCCTGCCAGCTCTTTCACAACCAGCTTTCCCCATGAATGCACTGGCTACCAGCTCCTCCGGACCCCCGCGGGCCTCCGGGCCTTGGCCGCAGGTGCTTCTTCAGCTCCATGACCCAGGACTGGGGGGAAGGGAATGAGATGTGACGTGGAAGCGAAAGGCTGGAGGGGCTCCTACCTGAAGACTGGAGGGCCACCTACCTGTGTATCCCCGTTCCCCTGGGCCTGCTACTTACCAGACAGTCCTAGGCACTCACCCATCTGTCAGTCTGGCCCCAGAATGTGGAATCTCATCTAATTAGAGGGTGTTTTTCTACAAGAAAGGCAGCCCCTCGCTTTTATTCTGTCTGTGCCACCGCGTAAACCTGCACACAGTGGGTTCCTGTAGGGCTCAGTCCTGCATACCACTCCAGGGCCGATCAGGGAAGGAGACAGGAACATCCTTACTCGACCCAGGACACTTCTGAGAACCTCCCTCTGCTCTGACCATCCACAATGGAGGCTTAGTACTGAGCATGTGGTTTTTCATTGGTGAGAGGTGTTCTTTCTCCTCTCTGTCCCCAGATCCTGCCCAAAACCAGCTCAAAGTTCCCAAAGGCAGTCTTCAGAACTTCCTCTGCCTCCCCTCAGACCTCTGTCCTCAGTCCCTGAATCCCAGGCTCCCTACTCTGGCCCCAGAGTTGGCAGCCACCCCGAGGATCTGGGTAAGAAGGCCAGGAGTGGGGGATGGAATCCCCAATTTTAGAGAATGGGCCTTTGCAGAATCTGGGGATCTGCCCATGCCTGGGTTATTCCACTCACCAGCCCTGCCCCAACCAGCAATCAGAGAGGAGAAATGAGCGGAGAGACCCCAAAAGGTCTGTCAGTCAAGAGACAAGGTCAAAGCAGAACTCTGGCTATCAGCAGCTGGGCAACGGGGGAGCTAAGGATCGCAGTCAGCTATCCTAGGGCCACAGAAAAAAGGACTGCTCCCCCCCCCCCCCCCCGCACACACACACAGTGAATCCTGACAAGGGAGCGGAAAGAAACAGCCAGGCCTGGGAGACAAAGTGACAAGTCAATGAGGCCTGACCTCTAGGGCCCAGGCCGGACAGCAGAAGGGAGGAAGCAAAAGAATGGCTACTGTCTGAGAGCAGCAAGAACCCAGGGGGCTCTGAAGAATGGCCCCCACGGCTGCAGGAAGGGCGGCTGACTCTCCCACAAAGGGGCACAGGGCACTCACACACCAGGAGGCCTGGTCCGGACCTGGAAGGGAAGGACCACAGAAAACCAGCGAAAGAAACCCTGAGCCCTGGAATCCAATGTGGGTGGCATGGGCACGGGAGTCCCCCCGGGACTGGACGAGGGCAGCTAGAGAAGCAACCACACCCATCTCAGCTGGAGCAGTGAACAGTGGAGACGGTGGCATTTTCAGTGCCGTGGCACGGTGTCCTACACACTCCTTGGTTTACAAATCACTTCCCTGCATATCCTCTTTCTGATTTTCACTTTTCTAACCACCCTGAAAAGGCTGTAGAATCATGTGTCCATAGGCGTGTTTTGCACATGAAGAAGCTGAGGTTCAGAGAGGTTAAGCAGCCTGTCCAAGGTCTCCTCAATGGTAAGTGGCAAAGCCTGACCTTTTGACTGTGAACATGAAGCATATACACTATTGTATATTATAAGATCATCTGTACCCACTTACTAATAACATGTAGTAACATTTTCAAAAGTTAACCCCCTGGAGTCCCACCTCTACAATTCATACTACTCTTGGCAAACTTGAGTTAAACCCCCCTCCCGGCAAAACATCTTTACCTAACATTTCTGAATGTGAAAATACAAACTCTGGAAACCTTTCCCCTGCACAGTGGAAGTTCCAGGCTCTCTCTCGCCCACAGCCACTACAGGGAAGGAAATGGTAGAGGCTGGCCTAGGTTCCGTTTAACGAGACAGTATCAAACCACACTGCCTTTAGTTTATTAGGAACATGCAAAGCAAATGGGGCAAGCACTATGTATCTATTGTGGGACTAACGTAACGGGTGGAAAGATTTGAACATGAAAAGGCCAGTGGAGGCTAAGTCTCCAACTGAATTAAGTCTGCAACTGAAGTCAAAACAGCAGCACATGGAGGACATCAGAACCCAGCGCAGAAAGTGAGTCCTTGCTGAAGGCCAACCAGGTCCACTCCCCCACCGGCAAGGGAACAGCAAGGAGGCAACCAATGCCCTCCAGTAAAAAGAATTCCTTTGGCTTCCTCACCACTTATCAGTGCAGGCGGTGTATTTATCTCGACAGTGTTCCTTTCACCTGTATTTGCTCCCACCCCCAAATTTCCTCTTGGGCTTATCTCCAAGCCATCCTTTTCCTCAAAAGATTAAAGATTTAAGCACAACCAGAGAACAGTATATGTAATCTTCAAAGAGCACTTTAGACATCATAAAGAATATTTTAACAGGCACTATTTTTTTTCCTTACCACACCTGTCCTCATAAACCATTTACAAGTTCAGTAGAGAAAGAGAATATGGCAGCTCACATAAAGGAGAAACAGCCCAGGAATGAAACCTTGGACTCTAGATTACTTGAGCCCCCCACTCCCTCCAAACCCCAAACCCAGTCTGCCTCCCCTTGACCACTCCCCAAAGGGCTAACAGGGCTTTTCAGCACCCCACCACCCCCAGCCTGCTCCTACCGGTGGCACACAGAGCAATGAAGGTCTGGGCATGCTTGCGGATCAGAGGCAACTTCTCATTGTCCTGGGGCAGCCTGCGCAGGATGGGCTCGATGAAGTCATGAGGAGTGACCGCGGCCAGGTTCCACTTCAACTTCCCCAGCACCACCAGCTCCCACTCCTGGTGGAGAAGGGAGGAGAGTATAAAACCCACAGGCGACCTGGTGTTGCTGGGCCTGGGGGTTGTGGTCCAGACAGTTTTAATGATGCTCATTAGGACGCTGCTAGATTGTAAGGCTTCCCATTTGTCAAAGTGCTCCTCAAGCTTTGAAGTTGCTGAAGGCTCTTCTTATGCTTCAAATGTCAGGCTCCACTGAAAATAATGAGAGCCCAGGTAGCGCTGCCAAGATTCTACTTTCTTCTATTTCTTTTCCCCTCCAGCTCCCACCCCCACCCCACTGACTTCCATGCAATGCTATTGCCTGCCCACCCAGAACGCTGAACCTACAGTAAGATGCTGCCAAGGTCATTGTGGCCCTTTGGTAGTAATTTATTGTATATGTCTCCATCACTGAAGTCTTTTTAATCCTCACGGAAAAATGATGCACACAGATAAAGCTCAAAATAAGGTTCCTTGGCCCAAATCCTTGGCAACCAATTAGCTTGCTTGTAGTTAGTGCCAAAATTTGCCATTTTTCTCTCTGCTAAAACTTTCCCCTCAACACATAATGCAGAAATCTTGGGGCAATGGTACACAGCCAGAGCACCCTTTCATAGGCCTTTGCCATCAAAACTGAAGGACCAAGGTGGTCATTAGCAACACCACTGTGCACCTGGGAGGTGATTCAGGGTCAGGTGAAGGTGCTTGTCCAAGGTCACATAATCTCTTAGTGCAAATGCTGAGGGGGGACAATACAACCTTGTCTCTTTTAGGCCTTTCGCAAGCGCCTACCTAGCAAAAAGCCTTGCTTTTCTCCCTTATTGAGATACTTCTGGGGAATTGCGTTCAAAGGGAAACAAGCCAAAAAGAACACTTTAAAAATGTGTAGTTGGAGGGCAAATGGGCCTATCAATTGATCATCTTCAGGAGCACCCAGTCTGTCATGTACCCTGCTCTCCTGGTCCTGAGAACGCTGAGCGGACTCCCTTCCATCTGCCAGGCAGCAACCCGAGCCAGCCCTGCTTTCACAGCGCTGACTGCCCGTGGGCCTGGGCTCACTCCCATCCCGGACGCAGCTTTCTCAGATGTAAAGTGCAAGGACTCCTCAAGACCCCAACTTCTGGGATCAAGAGATGAGGAATGGAAAAGGCATACTTGTTTGGAGCAATATAAATTAGCCTGGCTGGTCCTGGAAAAATTGGGGTGTCCTAAAGAACACCTCAGTCTACCATCACGTTGAAACAAATGAACCGTATGCAAGATTAGTGTTCCTGGCCACCCTTGAGAAAAACAAACTGGTTGCCAATTCGAACAATTTTTTTTTCTTTACAAACTGTGAAGAGTATTGGGGTAGAACAAAATCCCTGATAAGACTACTAAACAACCCGTGTCTTCTGAGATGTCTTGAAATTCCAGCCCTTCCTTCTCACAGGGGAATGTGAGTATAAATCTCTCCCCTTGTACCATTATTAAAGGAAGCAGATCTCCCAGAAGAAAGCACCTTTCTGGGCCTCTCGGACCAATCCAGAAGCAGCTGAAATCTGGCAGCGGTTCAAAGGTGAAGTCATTCAGGCCCCTCTACATTCTCGGCAATTCCTCCCCCACCCTTGCACATGTCTGCCACTAGATGGCAGCACAGCTCCAGAAAGGAAGGCCTCTCACAAAGAGCTCAGTCCTAGCAGCCAGTCAGCTCTGTGGACTTTGTGCAGGCCTTGCCAGTAAGGGAAAGGGCGGTAGGAGGGGGCCCTTTTTCTGAACAGTGAAGAGAAAGGTGTGCGGACAGACACTGAAGGTGGACGGCGCTACCATTCCACTGCTGCAACATGGACGTTTTAAGTGTGAAGCTGCAGGGAAAAAAAGTTAGATTAAGTGGGAAAAGGGTTTGCTGGTCGAAAACCAGTGAAGACAGCACCCATGTGGTTGTAGAGGTCACAGCCCCACTGGAGGCAGGAGCTCACGTCTGAGATTCCTCCAATGGGGGCCACATTTTGACTTTGCTCAAAAGTCAGTGAACTCATATTTATTGAACAGCTACTATGTGCAGGTATCTTGAGACTTTATAGCTACAAAGGCACTACCTTTGAACTTCAAGTTCTTAGGGGACACACCACCACACATTCCAATCATGCAGACACATTCCTATCATGTGCGCAGCCAGACTATTTTCTCAGAATTCAGTGATTGAATTTTATTGAAATATTATCATGGTGTTCCCTACACACACACACACACACACACACACACACACACACACCTGCAAATGAATCTCACCAATACAAATCTCCATGAAGACCTTATCTGTGGATGTAGCCTCAGTAGTTCGTGGAAAGACACACAAAAAATCTTATTAAAAGAAATATCTCCTGTGAGTGTGCACATTCCAGTGGTGGGTAATTCTGCATCCTAAGAATTTATTTGGAGACCAGGAGAGCGCTAGGAGAGAGCTGGGAGTGGGGCACGAAGGGAGGGAGAAAGGGGACAGTCGTTACCAGCAGTTCCTGGGGCTTGATAGAGTTGTCGGTATAAATGCACAACTTTTCTGCCGTCAGCGGGATGGTCTCTTTGAGCTTGGAGGCCAGGAACATGCAAACAGCACCCAGGAGCTGAAGGTGGGTCTTAGGAGTCGGAACCCCAGCCAAGAAGCGGTCCAGGTAATTCATGGCCAAAGGGAAGACCTCCTCCTCACACTTCTGCTCCTCACAGACCTACAATGCGGAAAAGAGTTGGAGGGAGGGGGGAGAAAATATCAGGAAAAGAGAAAGAAAAAAAAGAAGAAAAAGCATAATTTATAGAAATTACAAAAAATCTTTAATTTTTTGTGGATGGGGGAGGGGAGTAGAATGTGATAAGAATAAAAATGAGGAAACTGGGGTAAATCTAAATAGCCCATCCGTGCTGGGGGATTCTCCAGAAACCTTAAAAAACAAACAAAACAAAACCAAAATATTGGCGAAACCAAAGATCCAAAACGGGGGGTGGGGGGTGGGGGGAGGCAGAGAAATTCGCAGCGGCCGCCCGCAGCTTCACGCCGCTCCCTTTGGCTGTTCACTTCTTCCCTCACTAACTCACTCACTCTCTTTTTTGGATTTCGTCATCTTTTCAAAAAATCAATAAAAATATTCTGGAGGCTCCGGGGGTCTTCTTCTTGGTCTCATCCGGACCCCCAGACTCTACTCTATCATTCCCGACAATTGGAAAAATTGTCCCGGGGGGTCCCCGCGGTCCAGGCGCCGCTATTGGGGGGGTGGGTGGGGAGAGGTGGGGAAGGGAGGGGGAGGGCAGCGAGGAGGAAGAGCGCCGCAGCCGAGGCGGCAGGAGTCGGAGCAAGGGGGGGACGGTTTCAAAAAATAATTAAAAATCGAGGAAATATCCTAGAAAAGCCCTTTTGGCGTGAAAACCCCAAAGAGGATCCAGGCTTCCCAAAACGGAGGTTTCGGGTGCCGGAAAGGTCCGTTTCTCGATCCCTGGGGCTTTGGATCCCGAGGGGAAACTTGGAGGGGTGAGAGCCGCGGCGGGAGTGTCCGGCTGCGGCCCACAAGGGCAGAAACTGGGGGACGTGGTGAGGAGCTGGGGGAACGAGAGGCCCCAGGAGCCGCCGGAGAGGCACGGGCACTCCGATCTCCTCTTTAGGGGTGCCCCCATATCCCCCCTGCACACACCTCCTCCCCCCTTCCCACCCCACCCAAATCTCCGCACCGAGGAAACTGGAAAGCCAAACTGTAAGTAACCGCTGTGAAATGGGGGCTGGGGGAGAGGGCACCAGGAGAAGTGGCGTGGCCGCGATAACGGGGTGCGAGGGGGAGCGGGCGACGTTTTCCAGCCTTTCCAACCCGAGTTTTGCAAAGCAACATGGCGAAACCACGGCAGGTCCAGAGCTGTGCATACGTGGGCACACGGCTTGCTCTCGGCAAAGATTTGGAGCAAGGGTAAAGAAATGGTTCTTTTGGTCTCCCCTAAAACACACGTTTCTTCAGTGTGACTTCCGGGGCTCCTAAATTCCCCGTCCCTCTCCTCCCTCCTCCCTCCCCCTCCCCCTCCCCCTCCCCCCCGTGAGTGCCAACGCGGAGTCGCGACCACATGCGGGGACCCGGGGCTAGGGCGAATTTGCTCTAGCCTTGGGGGGGCTGCTTTTTTAAAACTTCTAGGTCCCGATTTCATCGTCCTAGTCTCTTCTTAACAGCACCGAAAGCAGCCGGGGCTTCGCAAAGGGCAGGTCAGAATGGGGGTGGGAAGCAGCAGCCACATGCGTGCACACGCGCGCGGATGCTCCCCCACCCCCACTCCAAGACAGCCTCGTTTCTCCCAGATTTTCCTCTTTCCTCCCCTCCCCTCCCCCAGTTAATCTTGCATCTTGCAAGGAACTGAAATAAAGCCACGCGTCTCGCCAAAGGGCGCGGGGTAACCTCGAACACAGGAGCGGGCAGGCGGGAGCGGGGGGGGGGGGGGCTATCCTCTCCCAGTTTTAGGGCCCCTACGTGGGGGGGGGGGGGCAGAATACGGGTGGGGGCAGACGGAACGTCCGTCCGCAGACCTACCTCCAGCATCCAGGTGGCCACCATCCTGCGCATGAAGGGCTGGATGTCCTTCTGCACGCACTTGAAGTAGGAGCACTGCGGAAGGTAGCGCTCCTCGATGGTGAGCAAGTTCTGCAAAACGCGCTCATCGTGGAGCAGGTTGCCGTCGGGCACGGCCCTGCGCACCCGGTCCATCTCGCAGCACAGCAGCTCCATGGCCAGCTGGGTGCCCACTCGGTCCCCTGCTTTCTCCGGACTGGAAAAGTTTTTTGAAGGGGGGAGGGGAAAGGGTTCCCCTGACCTCCTTGCTTTGGCTAAGTGGGGTTTTCGGGGGAATAGGAAAGGCAGAGAGGGAAGCCGAGGGAGAAGAGAGGAAAAGGATGGGTGGTGGAGAGGAGAGCCGCGGGGTCTGCCGACTCTGCCTCTCCTCCCCTCCAAATTGTCTCGCTCTCCCCAGCTCGCTCTCCTCTTCTGCTCTGCGAGGCAGTGACGCAAACTGGCTGGGCAGTTCTCCTCCCTCTCGCCGCGCTCCCCTCTCTGGTTCCTCCTCCCCTTCCCTCCCCTCCTGTCCCTCCCTCCTCCTTTCAATCTCTCCCTCCCTCGCTCCTTTCCCCTCTTGTTATTAAGGAGAACAGCAGCTGGCCCGACCTAACTTCAAACGCGGTCCCCCGCCCCCCCCCCCCCTTAGCTCTCCGAGGCTCTCTCCCTCCATCCAGCCCCGCATGCCAGGGGCCCCGGATAGGGGAACCCACAAAAAGCACCGATTCTTATTTATTCCCTTTAATTTCGCACACTCTGTAGCTGTATCATAGCAAAATACGACCCCCCAACTTTGGCTGCTTCAAAACCCATCCTGTCACTCCTGCCCACGTATTGAAGATTCAGGAGTGAGGGGTAGATTACTTGAAGACGGGGCGACCTCGGACAATTTAGAAACAGATCCCTTAAGTAAAAAATAAAAGAGTGCGATTTCAGAAAATTGCTACCTCGCATAACCAGAGATACAGGTTATATCCCTGAAATGTAAGTTCCTGATCATTTCCAAGGTGTTTCAAAAGCCCAGTAAAACGTCCTCCCTGCATCACCCCCCCCCCCCTCCCCGCCGCCTCCACACGCACACCGAGTGTGTGGCGAGGAAGAAGGGGGGGTTGGTCGGAGGGAAGAGGCAGCTTCTCCGACGTGGTAGAATGTGACCCTGAGCTGAAACCGTCCTTTCTTGGGGGCGCTATTGGGAGGCAAGGCGAGGCGCCCAGAGCCGCTGCAGGCGGGGACGGGGCTGCCACGGTTCCTCGGTGGCCAGCGGCCACGCGGGAGAAACCCGCTTCCGCGCCCCTGTATCTGCTGACGAGCCGACCGAGGCGTCTGCGCCGAGCGTGGCCACACTGATACAGCTTTCTAGGAAATAGCCGGGAGGGGGAGGGGAGGGGGGAGGCTGAGCTCACCCTCCCTACCCCTGTGCAAATGCCACCCCTTTCGTTCCTCCGAGGCCCCTGACTTCCACCCCCGGCCCCTCGTCCGCATCCTCGCAGGCCCCTCGGGTTCACGCCTCGCTCGCCCGCCAGGCTTCCTCCCCGGGAGCGGTGCTGCGGTGGAGACGCTGCCCGTACAGTCGGCTAGGACACGTGCTCACATGCATCCTCGGGTCAAGGCTGCTTTCACCAGGGCTATGGTGGCGTCTCCTCACCTCCTTCCTCTCGCCACCCCTACCCTGCCTTTCAGTGTTACTTCACTTTGGGGGGAAGGGGGGTGAGTCCAGCACCCCAGTGTGTTAGCCGACCTGGCACGTGCAGTGAGCTTGGCGTGGGTCGGGGTTCTGGACATACCGAGGGCTGCCTTTACCGAGGGCCGCCTTTACCGAGAACTGGGGCCCGAACCGGGGTGTGGAGAGCAAGTGTGTGTGTGTGTGTGTGTGTGTGTGTGTGTGTGTGTGTCTGTGTGGCGGGGGGGCGCGGGGGGAGGCTGGGTGAGCAGCTAACTCCGTTCCCTGAAAGGAGGGGGTGGTGGAATAGAGGTGGCGGGGACTGAATAAAACCAGAGGTGCTAGCGATTAACTCAGGCCCGGGGCCAGCCCCTAACCGAGGGTGGGGCGGAAGGGGTAGGGGGAGGGGATATCGCTTTAAAAGGGTGTGTAAGAGTTTGGGGCGCCGTCTCCCCTCCCTCTATTTGCATAGCCAATGGCTCTGGGGCTCCTGCTACTGCGCGCTGATTGTTACCGGGCAGATTACTTTTTTTTCTTTTCTTTTTCTTTTCTTTTTTTTTTTTTTTTTTTTTTTTTTTTTGGTAGGAAGAGTTCCTCGCTACATCAAAAGGAAGCCAAGGCTGGGCGGAGGGAGAGCGGGGACCGGCGGGCGAGGCTGGGGAGAGGCCGGGCGCCTTCGTCCTTATCAATAGCCACGGGAATTAGTGTTCAATCTACTGTATAGAAAGAAAGGGGAGGGGAGGGGCGGGCGAGGAAAATGACTAATTGCTGTGGAAGCCATTAGTTTTAGGGAAGAAAAAAAAAAGCGTGCTGAAAAACCCGAGTAGCAAACTCAAAATGAAACACTCGAGGATGACAAACTCAAAGCGTTGACACTCGGGCGCAGTACTTGTTCCTCGGAATAGAGTCGGTCCCTAACAATCACCTATTGATTTTACTCAACTTGGACTTCCCGACTCAAACTTTGAGTCACTCCGGGCAAATACACTAACTTACATTTGAAGACCCCCATAAAGGAAATACTCAAACTTAGCGGCCTTTGAACGGATCAAAGGAAGCTGCTGAGGGGGGCGGGCGGGGGTGGGGGGCTGAGAGAGGTATTTTTAAAGTATAAATCTACCCTGACAGGCAAGGACAGAAGCCAGGGAGGGCTTCCAGCCTCTTGACATCACTTGATAACTAATCGAGAGGGGCTCTCTCTCCAGCCCCCTGCACAGAGAGCGTCCCCAGCCACGGCTCCCCGGGAGGGGGCGGGGAACAGGCGGGTGGTCTACCTCCGCGCCTCGCCCACCCTGGGGAGAAACCATGGGTGGCGAACCCTCAAGTCTCTGGCCCTCTCGCCCCTTCCCTCCGCCCTACCCCTACCCTAGTCTGGCTTTGGAGAGAAATTCCGGCGGGGAGCGGGCGGGGGCAGAGGTAGTTGCGAAGGGGAGGGAGGGGCGAGGGCGGAGTCCCCCTTCTCAATTCACGGGGACCCGCAGGTTCGGACGCTTCCCGCGCTGCAGTCTCGCCTTTGCAAGTTCCCCCATTCACTTCCCCTTCCTATTGCGGACTGCTCCTGAACGCCCACTTCGCAGCGAATCAGCCCCCCGGTCCCGTTTCGGTCTCCCCAACTGGTGGGCTGGGGCGCGGGAGGGTGCGGAGGTTGGCAGGAGCGTCTCGGAGAGGCTCGGACCAGAAACCGAGTTTTCCCTTTGGTCGCCACTCCGACCACGTGCTAAAGTCTCCCCTTTGCTGGGTGAAAAGCACTCCACCTCGCACGTGGGGGGAAAGCATGCTGCCTCCTGGGCAAAGTGCGCGTTTTCTTTCAGTGTAGACTTACTCTTAGAGAAAATCCGGCGCCTGTGCCGAGGCTTCGAAGTAAAAACTGGGCACTTGGGGAGGGGTGGTCGGGAAAAGAAAGAAAAAAAAATGTTGGTTCTTCCTTACACCTTTTCACCCCTCGGGGGGGGGGGGGCGGGGGGGAACCCTGCCCTTTGTAGGATCCGTGATAAACCTGAGCAAATGCAAGCTTTAAAGGTCTTTTTATTCCCTCCTTTGCGGGCTCCCCACTTCCTACTCTTAGAGTTTGGGAGTTTCGGTTGGAAAGTGTACAAAACCCTGTAGGTGCAGGGTGCAGCCGGGTGTCGGGTGTTTATGGGCACATTTCTGCAGGAACTTGCAACGCTAAACACACATACTCCCGAGCTAACCTGGCGGATGCCCGCCCGCCCGCCGGGTGATCCCGCAGCCGGCAAGCTTCGGAGTCCCGAGAGTTCGAGCCCCGCTGCCTCCGCGTCGGGGCTGTCAGGCCGGGTTGGAGGAGGGGAAGGAGTTCAGGCTCAGGAATGGGGGCCGTCGCCCTCCCTTGCCTTCCCCGAAGGGTAAAACTGCCCGTGTGGTTCTCCTGTGAAGGATGGATGGTCAGACAACCAAAACCGAAAACCCGACGGTTACTTAAAAGTGCAGGCAATAAGTCCCAGTTCCAGTTTCGGGCTCCGGGAATACCGGGAAGGAACGGGAGGAAGTACAGAAAGATAAATTTGGGGGGTGGAGGGGGGGGGGAGAGAATAAGAAGGGAGTAAGAACAAACTAGGAAAATGTGCGAAAGGAAAAGAGGGAAAGGTCGGCAACTGGAGAGCCAGGGGGAAGGTGGGTGGGTGGTTCGGAACGCGCCGACGGGAGTCTCCCCGAAACCTGAGCAAGGCAATTCCAGGTGTGAATAGGCTTCCGGGGGCCCTCTCGCCGCCGCCCCCCACCCGCCACGTCCCCGGGCGCTTGGGGTCCTGCCGGGGGGCACAGTCGGGGCGGCCTGCGCAGCTCGGGCCGGGGCTGCGCGCCTGGGCGCACAGGCGATAGGCGTGGGTTAGGCGGGGCGGCGCCGGCCGTCGGTTCGCCCACCTCGCGTCTTGCTCCCCTCTCTTAGAAAAAAATTAAAAAGTAAAAAGACCCGAGCTTCCCCCTCTTCCTGTCTGATTCAGCTGCAGGACACGCCTCACGCGGCCGAAAATAGCTCTGGAAACGCATTCGCTTCCTAAACGTGAATTTCCCAACACGATTTGGGGCGGAGGGCGCCTGGCGCGCGGCGGCGGCGGGGCCCGGCCTCCGGGGAGGCACCGGAGCGGCCCTGCCCGGCCCCGCGCCTCCCCGGGCGCCCCGGGAGGGGGCCGCTGGGCGGCGGAATCGCGCCTCCGCTCGCAGAGCCACCACGCGGCTTTTTCGCGGAATTTTTACGTCACCCACACGTGGGGGAAGGGGCTGGAAGAGCGAGAGGAAGCGGCGGGGGCGGGGGCCGGCGGCGGGGAGGGCGCGGGGCGGCGGCCGCGTGTCCGGCTCCGCGCGGTGGGCGCGCGCCCCGCGGGCACCGCAGCGCTGCCCGCCCCACCGCCCCGCGGGCGGGCGAAGGCTGTGCTAGTTGCCCGCAAGCCGCAGGGCCACCCTCCCCGGACCCGCCCGCCCCCGCCATCTTCCACAGCTCCCCCTCCATCCTCCACCCCCAAGGAGGTGTTTTGTGGTGGCTGTTTTCTGTTTGTGTGTGTTTTTGTTTTGTGTGTGTGGTTTGTTTGTTTTTTTAAACCAGGAGCAACTCTTGACTCCGGAAAAGGCTTATTGCTTTGGCTTGTGGTCCAGTTCCGCTCCATACCGACATCTGCCCGAATATCCCGATTGCTGGTCGCGACCCCGCGTCACTTAGCTTTCTACCTTCTCTCCAACGAGGGAGACGTGGACGTATTTTTCTGTCCTTCGGAGCATGAGTTCTGCATTTACTTTTATACCAGGAGGGTTCCACGCGCGACCTATCCCTTCCTGCCGCCCGCCCCAAACGCTCTTTAAATACTAGGAGTTGGTTGATTACGTGTAAGATCTATCTACTGATGATGGATGTGAGCAAAATTGGACCCATTTTGTTGTTAGGAGCAAATTCGTCTAGAAACATGCTTGTCAAAAAGAGTTCCACAAATAAATGGGCAAACGTGCAGGGGGATCTCCTTCCACTCGCTGGGCACCCCGGTTGTACCCTCCTCGCGGGGAACCCAGACTGCAGGGCTGAAAGCTGCGGCGGCACAGTGAGCCCACGCACCTTCATTTCCCCTAAACTTGGGCAACATCTTTTTAATCTTTCAATCTAGGGGGTGAGATCTGAAATATGTCATTTCCAAACCCACGGTGACAATTCTGAGATGATGCTGAAATTTACAAGGAGCGTCAGTGGGAATGTTTGGGAGTAAAACAGTAAATGTGAACTGGCTTCTACCTCAATGAGGTGGAGAAATGGTGGCAGGAATCAGATGCAGAAAGCTGGGGGCTTGGTGGAAAATGTGGATTTGAGTTGGAATTATTTGTTTCTAATGTAAAAGAGAAGCTTTCTGTTAGACTCAGATTTCAAGTGTGGAAATTTTTCTTTTTTTAAGATGACAGAATTTGGTTATGAGCAGTACTTTCTTGATTTTAACACGATCCCTCTATTTTAAACTTATTATTTATTTCTTTTTCGTTTAATGGTTGCTGATCTGACCCAAGTGACTTTGTTTTATTTTTTCTGGGAAAAAAAGTTAAAATTAATAAAAATGTCAATATTTGCTGGGGATGCTCAGCATGAGTGAACTGTATTTGAGGGCTTGCTTTTTTGGTGCCTGATTTGATGGACACTTGGTTTGTGTACAAAGGTAGAAAAATAGGATAAATTATTGAAGAGGAAAAAAAAAAGGGAAGGAGCCAACAGAAGTATTTTTTTAAAAAAAACCAAACAGACAACTACCCTTTATATTTTGCTCCTGCTTAATTTCAGACATTTAAGTGATGGGAGGTCAAGTTAGGCACTTTGTAGATCTAAATTCTTAGTAAAATGTCAAGACTATCCGCCCCAGAATTTTTTTTTGAGCAGTAGTCATTTTTTATTTGTTTTCTAAACTCTTTAATTTGGTCAAAGTTCACACATTTATTTCCCTTAAAAATGTCCACTTTCTCAGTATGATTGAATATTCTTTCGATTCCATGGATTTATTCAGCTTAGATGGCAACCAAATTGAAGCAATATAAAATATTTTTAGTTAATATTCCTTATTCATATTTTATTTTCCAATCTCTAAACACAAGGGTTGCGAGCATCTGTTAGTGCTGTTTGTAACATAATTCTACAACATGCTGAATTCATATTCTCTAAACTTTTAAAAACTAATTAACAAAAACTGGAGAAATAGTTTTCTTGTTGAGGCTTTCTTTTTTCTTTTTTCTTTTTTCTTTTATTTTTCTCCCAGGGGTAAATATCAGGAGGCAGATTGAAAATTTTTCTAAAGTTATTTTCTTGGTGGTCTTTCGTTGGCATTAAAAGGAATGAGTTTTGAAGTGTGAAACAGATTGTTTTTAACGTTTTATAATCTTCAAAATGTGCACCTCTGGAGAGAGATGTTTCTATTTTAGGATTAACCTGAAAGCAGGCAGTTTGTATAAGTATGCGAGACGCTCCAAACCAGGCTGGATTTAGACTCTTCCGAGGAATGCGTTTCCTCTTCCCTCAGCCTGAAGAAAGGGCATCCGCTCTTACATGAACCTGAAACAAAGTGTGTGCCTATGCATTATCTAAACAACTTAGAAAAGCACGACCCAGAGCTGAGGAGTTTATGTGGAAGGTGAAATTAGAACAAAAAATTCTATTTTATTTCTGCTGTTAGCCATCTCAAATCATACTTTCACTGTGGTCCCAGCAGCTATAAACCAAATAATTCTTGTGATCTGTAAAGGTAAGTTCCTCCAAGCCCTGTTTAATAATAATGATGATGATAATGATGATTCCTCTGTCTCTTCTTTTATCAATGAGTGTATGTGTAAGCCTTCATTTTATTTTTCTTTAAAAATTGTCATCAAATAGTAAAAAAATTATGGATATTAAAGTTGGGTTTTTGTCCTGGGAAATAATACCAAAGCACTCAATTTTGCGCTTTTGAAAATAAAAAGTCACCAAAATTTAAAATACCTATTGCTAAGGTGAAGAAAAAATACACAGGATTAAAAAAGAACAAGAGAATTTCTGTGCCTAACTTCCAAATTCTTCCCTTCATCATGCCCACATATGTTTCCGTTTTTGAGAGCAGCTAGCCCATCAAGCAAATGCAAACCCAGGACCAAAACTCTCTCCTGGTGGCAAGGAAAATGTCTGAAACAAATGGTTTGGGTTAGTTTACATAAGGTTTCAGGTGAAATGCCTTACATCTGGCATCCCATGGACACCAGTTCTTTCAGAATTGTGAAGCATTATTTTTTAAAGATATTTTGAGAGAGGGGAGTCTAGATCAGAGGTAAGATGTGTGCAGACCCTTTTGTGTGTCGGTCTTCGTTGTATCCAGGAGCAGCCCGTGAGGTCTCTGTTGTGTGATTCCAATTAACTGGTAAATAGCAAGTTATTCTAACCCCTACTTCTAAAGATTACTCTTCTAATGTTTCTCTTTTTAAATAAGATGGTATGTCTATTGTAATATTTCCCTAACAGAAAATTGAATAAGGCTTCAATTTACTTGCCTTTGTACAAGAAAAGTTAATAAAATTACTCTTTATAGTGTAATTACCAGCAATTTTATGTCATCTAGCAAATGATTTAAGTCAGTCCGTAATGGAACGCCAGTGAAATTTGCTACACTTGGGATGAAAACCAAACTTACCTTAAGAAATCAAAGTCTGACCTTTCGTTTACACATGTAAGGCTTTACCTAGGCTGCCTGTAAGTTTTGCTGAGTGGAAATCTTCCAGATTTAAGAAAGCCTTGTTCTCTACCATAGATTAGAGGCATTCGTGTTTGGAAACAAGGGAATAGACTGTAGAACCTCATGACATTTTGGCCAGTCATAGAATATGCCTTCTGTGTCTGGGAGTCTGAGATTGAAATTCTATATAGTATTCATCGAGGTTATTCATGCTGAGCGATCACATGTGTTAA
This sequence comes from Myotis yumanensis, assembly GCF_028538775.1. Classification (NCBI taxonomy): domain Eukaryota; kingdom Metazoa; phylum Chordata; class Mammalia; order Chiroptera; family Vespertilionidae; genus Myotis; species Myotis yumanensis. The sequence goes on along the minus strand of NW_027223754.1, from coordinate 123,414,995 downwards.
ACTGATAACATCACAGGTCTGTGCACAGATACATCAGAGCATGTGGGGGGTATGCTTCAGATTTGTAAGGTACACTTTAAATGGTTTTAATGGAGAAATCAAGTACCCTGAGATTTCTGTGCTTTGCAATTGTCTTTGGTTTTTGTGATTTATTCATTCATTTATTTGATAAAAATTGAGTCCTTAACATGTGCCAATAGTGTGCTAGGCATTGGGGATGTAGTGGGCACATAGTTAGACACTCAATGAATGTTTTAAAAGTCAGGCAGGAAGGAAAAAGAGTTGAATACAGCCCCCTGCCCAAAAAAGATTACAGTCCCTGTCCCTGAGAAGCACATTGTTTAGTGATTAAGTATGGGAAATCATTAATATCCCATAAGCGGATGCTTTAAAAAATAGTAATAAAACCAAAGAACAAAGGGCATAGAATGAGATGCCATGCTTTATCCGTGTTACACAACCTACCTTAAACCAGGGACATGGAAATTTATCTTCTCTTTAAAACTAGTCTAATCAAGTAATTATTACTTGGATTTTATAGTATTTTTATTATGTTCTTAAATTATGTTCTTAATTTGTTTATAATCTTTAGAAACTACCAGTTGGTTGGATGTCTTGGTCACATTCTGGACTTTGTTTTTCGTCCTTTTAAAGTAGCCAATGATAGAGCAGCTTTCTTAGTTCCCCATTCTGAGAGCATTCCTTTCTTTGAGTAGCTGTATTTCCCAGAGCATCTGTTTCTTGTCTGAATGAACCCACCCTGAATCTGACAGGGTATTGATTAGCATTTCACCCCTTTGGTTAGGGAAGCTGACGTCAGAGTAGTTCATTTACTTGTCCTGAATCACTCAGACATGGGCAGAGCAGAATATAGACCACTGATTGTTAGCCTGGATGTCTCCTCAAATGGATGCAGGAAGTAATGTTCTTGTCATTGGCACCAGGTGGGTGAAATAACACTAGGCTGGAAATCAGAATACTTGCGTTCTGGTTCCTACTCTGCCACAAACCAGCCCTGTGTGACATGGGGATAGCCTAAATGTTTTCATTTCTGAAGTTCCTCATCTGCACAATTTAGCCAGCTGTAGGAAAAGACGTGAACTTCCCGTTCGACTCTAGATTTATAAAGTTCCCAATGGCTTTATCAAGCATCATCCTAAAAATAGGAATCATATCTTATAGCATCTTTTGTATATTTTATGTTTTACATAACGATTCTTAAATTGTGGATTTAGCTATATTTTCACTCCCTAGGTATCTGGGAGATATTAACTCATCATGGGTTGAAACTTATAAAATTCAGTTCCTTCTATAGGTAGACATGATGTATGTTGTCAGGTGAAGGAGAATGCTGTTTTCCTTATCCTATGTCAGTAGAATAGAATGGCAATTCTCAAAATTATATGGGATGTAAAAATATATGGAATATATCACTGTTTCAGGGTGCTTCACACAATCCCAGCACATAAGTTAAACTGACATGCTTATTCCTACAACTCAAACACAGCCCCCGTCAGAGAACATAGAGACATCCAGTTTTGAATGGACCCTGATTTGCAGATCCTTCTTTAGGTGACTAAGTGACAGCTCAGAGCCATTGTGGGACTCATTAAATGAGGCTCATCCTGAGCTACATGGAACTCATGGAGCATCAGGTGGTTCCTTTGGTAAGAACAGGGTAAGGCAAATTTCCTGGAGTTGCAACATTAGATAAGACATCTCTGCTTGCTTTCTGGCATGTTCTGATTACTAAGGACAAGCAAGCAAGCTGTCTGCCGTGCCCCACTTCTCTTCCCCACTTTCCATTACTTTGAATGTGTGAGAAACTTCACTCATCGGGATCCTTTGTACTCCAATAGAACCCTTAGATATAAATTATTTACTGTAAAAATGTATGTGTTTGTAGGTATCTTCTTACTTGTGACTAATGAAAGAAAAAATTTGTAGTAATTAATACACAATTATATTTGAGATCAGTTCTGGACAGTGTTCTATGTAACTTTTAAAAATGTATGGCATATGGTGTCATGGAGAGAGCACTGGCCTTAGGGTCCGGGCGAGTGTGTACTAGTCCCCACTATGCCACAAGCTGTGTAACAGGGCAATATCTGTATGATAATGCAATGTTTTAGGGTTGTAAAGGAACCCCACGGGTCTCTTAGTCCATACCCTTGTCTATCACAGAGGAACCCTTTTAGAACATCCCTAAAGGTGATGTTTTTGCTCAAATATTTCTACTGATAAAGAACTCGCGTCTTAACCCCATTGTCTATCATTATTTACTGATAAATGACTTGTGTCATACCCCATTGTCTATCAATTATAAGTTTATACATTGCTTTCTTAGGTTGAACAGGATTCTTTTAAAAAAATTACTTTTTAAGAAATATTTTTATTGATTTCAGACAGAGAGGAAGAGGGAGAGGTAGAAACATCAATGATGACAGAGAAAATCATTGATTGACTGTCTCCTGCATGCCACCTACTGGGGATCAAGCCCTCAACCCAAGCATGTGCCCTTGAACTGGATGGAACTGGGGACCCTTCAGTCTGCAGGCCAGTGCTCTATCCACTGAGCCAAACCGGGTAGGGCTGAACAGGATTCTTTATCAGCATCTAAACTCAGTAACACTGGTGTCTACTTACTATTGGTGGGCCTTGAGCTAGGTCCTTTGCCTCAGAGGAGCTTCCCAAGAACCATGTGCCATTACCATCCTGGGGGACAGGAAGGTTAAATAACTTACAGAAGGTCAATAAGGGGCCCCAAACTTCCTGCTTCCTGGCCATTTCTGCCCAGAAATGCAGTCTCTGGCCACTGAAACAAGGCAGAATTAACCATCTCCCTTATTTATGCTGACAATTGGTCATATATATGAGGATGCCATCTCCTCACCCATTCTCTCCCAGGCTGGACTACACTTTCTCTTCAGCGATTCATTTGGATACTAGCAGGCCACTCTCCTCTGGATCTCAAATAGTTCACTGATACTCATCTTAAAGTGTGGTTTCCTTAATGTTAGGCTAATAGGAAAGCAACTTGGAGCAACTTAGAAACCTTCAGACAATCAATGTGGTTACAGCATGGGGTGTGAAGAGAGCAGAGTGCCTGAAGGATGGCTCCTCTGTGTATAACACATCCAACAGCAACATGGGCTTACTCCTCACGGGTGGCAGGATGCTATGACCTTCCTGTGACATTATGCCCTATACATAAAAAAAAAATGTGATTACAGCAAAACACACTAGGCCAATGGATCTTCCCTCACCCCATTTTTTCCAGAGCAAGCATCTCCCAGTACCATTGAGGACTTACCTACCTAGAAAGGAAATATAAAATGGTTATCCCAACTTCTGGAAGCTGCTTTTATTAATAAAACCCCAAATTTCACTCCATTTTCTCACCTATACATTGGGTGAATTAAATTATGGATGATCATACCTTATCTGTGTTCTCTGACTCCTCATATGTCAGATGGGAATAATATCTACCTAGTAAAGTGGTTGTAATGAGTAAATGTTTGTAGTGTATTTAGCACAGTGCCCTAGCATACAGTAAGCATTGAAAGAAAGCTAAGTGAGGTTTATTATTATCATTAAACTCTATTTGTTGTGTTTTCTCAGCTCTAGAAGTTAATGGAATTATTAATGTATTTTATATCCTCTATGAAAGTGTCGACATTTCTGTACCAGATCTCAGCTCAGGGTGTCTCTACCCACTGTTCACTATCAACATGGGTCAATTACTCAGGGATGCTGCCAACATGGTTTACTCTCAAACAATTCCATTCTAAACTCCAGATTACCTTGTCCTCAGAAAGACATGTATTAAGAGATAATCTGAGTAGAAGGGCCAGGGGAAAACCCATCCACACAATCCCAGAGGTTGATTAAATGTGCGACTTTAAGTCAGTTATTTCAAATATAAAGATGTTCAAAACACTAAAGGAAACTATCTGTAAAGAATTGAAATATAAGTATAAGAAATAGAATATATCAACCAAGAAGCAAATTATTAGAAAACCAAATGTAAATTCTGGAGTAAAAATGTATAAGTAAAATGAAAATTTCACTAGAAAGTTTCAGTAGAAGATTTGAGCTAGCAGAAGAAAAATCAGCTAACTTGAATATAAGTTGAGGTTATTAAGTCTTAGGAAGAAAAGGAAAGAGAGTAAAGAAAAGTGAGCAATCTCAGCAGTGGTTCTCAACCTTGGCTGCACATTAGAATCACCTGGGAATCTTTTTAAAATCCTGATTTCTGGGCCTCATCCTCCGGAAATTCTGTTTCTTTGTTACTAATGTTGTGGCCCCACCCCATAACAAAGAAACAGAATTTCCGGAGGATGAGTCCCAGAAACCAGGATTTTAAAAAGATTCCCAGGTGATTCTAATGTGCAGCCAAGGTTGAGAACCACTGAATCTCAGAGACCTGTGGAACACCATAAAGCATACCAACATACAAGTAATGGGAGTCCCAGAAGGAGAGGAGACAGAAAGGAGAGGAGAGGAGAGCAAGAGGCAGAAAGAATATTTGAAGAAATAATGGCTGAAAATTTTCCAAATTTATTTTAGAACCTACACATTCAAAAAGCTCAACAAACTCTAAGTGGAATAAACTCAAAGACAGTCAAAAATACACATATCATAGTCAAACTTTCAAAACACAAAGAGAGCCCAACTGGCGTGGCTCAGTGGTTGAGCATCAGTCTGTGAACCAAGAAGACACAGGATCAATTCCAGCTCACTCCCCAGTAGGGGGCGTCTGGGAGGTGGCTGATCAATGTTCCTCTCATTGATATTTCTATCTCTTTATCCCTCTCCTTTCCTCACTCTCTAAAAATCAATAAAAACAGATTTTTAAAAAGCAATAATTATTTTTTTAAAAAGATTAAGAGAGAATCTTAAAAACAGCAAGAAATAAAGTAACTTATCATATACCAGGGATCCTCAATAAGTTTAATAGCTGACTTCTCATCAGAAACCATGGAGGCCAGAGGCAGTGGAATTACATCTTCAAAGTGCTGAAGGAAAAAGACTATCAACCAAGAATTCTATATCTGCCAAAATTATCCTTCAAAAATGAAGGCATAATTAGGACATAGTTCATGTTTATCCTCTTCTTTCTTATCTCCCAGCTGGCAGTGGTAAGATTGCTGTAAAATTGCTCTAGACTTGTCTGTATAGTGAGGCCATGTGGCTTCCTACTCTCTACCCTCCCAAGGCCTTTCCATGTTCATAGGATTTTGCTGACTTACTGGTCCCATTCAGAGTTTCCAGAATTGCATTCTCTGCCCTTTTCTCTCTTTAGAGTCTCCCCATGCACCTTTGATTCATTCTGATGGCTTCTTATTTCATCTGTGGGCTCAGAGAAGTTGAATAACTTGGAAAAGGCCAATCAGCTTATATGTAAGTGGCAGACTTGGCAGCTGTCTGACCCCACTGTATTTGTTATTTCTGCTATAATGTGATTCCTGTGTCTGAAGGTTCACTTAATCTAATTTTCCCATACTTGCATATGACCTACCACAAGCCCTGCCTTCTCATCATCTCAGCCCCTGGCCAAGTTCTCTTCTCTCTCAATTTACCCAGTGTCATCTGCAATACACATGAGGCGCCCGCTTGGGACTGATGTCTTGATTGATTCTGTGGCTTAGTGGTTATGTATGTGGGGTCTGGAGTCAGAAGGCCAAAGTGTGAATCTGGCTGTATTACTTATTAGCTGTGTAACCTTGGGAAAATTTTTAACCTCTCTGGGCCTCAGTTTCTTCAACTACAAACTAGAGATGCTAGTAGCACTTACCTCATGTGTAAAGCCAGGTAGCACAGTGCCTGACTCATGAAAGAAGCATTCAATAAATTGACTCCACCACCAGACCTAGGGGTAAGCCCCGACTGGCCCAACCTGATCAACATAATTCCATTCATCTTGCCAGAGTGATTGGGTTAGAAATAGGTACATTAATTTGACTAGTTCAGAGTGGCTTTCAAGACTGCAGTTTGATGATGTGGTCTCAGATGTGACGCCTGGAATTGCCATATATATATTTTATTTTATTTTATTTATTTTTTATTTTTTATTTTATTTTACTAGCAGGAAGCCAGCCTGAGAACAAAGCTGACACATGCAGTAAGGCAGAGCTGAGAAATCAAAGAGAACTAGAAGCACAGGGCTGATCTAGTATCTTCCTGAAGTTACCCTAACCTTTGGAATTTTCCATGGCTTGAGCCAATTGAAAAATTTAGTATTTAAGCTACTTTGTTGTTGTTGTTTTTCATTTGCAACTGAAAATATTGTAACCGATACTCTATATTATCATCTTTACCTTCCCATGTACTAGTATATTCAACCTTTGCCATTAGATTGTAATAGCCTTCAGGCAGAAACTAACTTAATGAGCTTTGTGCTGCTGTGCTCCCTGGTCCAGTTCTGTCACACAGTAGGTTCTCATTCACCTAAACTTCAGGCCATAGCACTTATTTCTCCCTGTCATTCATGGACTTTGAGCATCTTGGAGGCAGGAAGAGAAGGTGGCCAGAGTACTGTGTAGGGTGGTTCTTGGCTGCTTCATCTTCCTACTATGGTATAGTAATCCTATCTAATAATAGACAAACATGGTAATTGACCTTACCTTCACTATGCCTCCCATTGGCTAATCAGCGTGATATGCAAATTAACCACCAACAAAGATGGTGGCTAATTTGCATAACGCAGGTAGGACAGGACAGTGCCATCCCGCCTGCCCTGCTGCCATCTGGGCCTATCTGTGACCCGGGGTGGCAGGCGTCCATGTGTGATCCGACCTGGGGCGGCTGGGCGGGGCAGCAGCAATCCGCCGGCCCTCCTGGGCGGGCGTCCCGTGTGCGACCTGCCCAGGGCATCCCGTGTGCGACCCGACCTGGGGCGATGCCCCAACCCCTGGATCGGCCCTGCCATGTGCGCAACCCGGGGTGGCGCCCCAACCCCTGGATTGGCCCTGCTGTGTGCACGACCCGGGGAGGCGAGGCAGGCACTGAGGGATCGGGCCTGCCATCTGCCACCTGGGGAGTGGGCCTAAGCCAGCAGGTGGTTATCTCCCGAGGGGTCCCAGACTGTGAGAGGGCACAAGTTGGGCTGAGGGACATCCCCCTACCCTCCCTCCCCCGCCAGTGCACAAATTTTTGTGCACCGGGCCTCTAGTACTATATAATAAAGAGCTAATATGCAAATGGTCATCACACCCTCACACCGTCACACCATAACGGCTCAGACACTCAACACTGGGAAGAGAGGAATGGGGACCAGCCAGGCTGCGGCCCGGGAGAGGGACAAGCTGCCCGCCCCACGGTGCCGGCGCCTGCAGCTGTGGTCCGGGCAAAGCCGCCTGCCAACAGTCCCCTGTGGCTGCAGCCGGCCCAGGTGAAGCCAGCCCGGGTTCTGGGTGCCTGTGGACAGCCAGAAGTAGGGAAGCCCGGGTCCTGGGTGCCTGCAACTGGCCAGAGGAGGGAAGCCTGGGTCCTGGGTGTGGGGCAAGGCAGAGGCAATTAGGGGCAATCAGGCCAGCAGGGGAGCAGTTACGGGTGATCAGACAGGCAGGCAGAGGTGGTTAAGGGCAATCAGACAGGCAGGCAGAGGTGGTTAGGGGCAATTAAGCAGGCATGCAGGCAGGCAGAGGGGTTAGGGGTGATCAGGCAGGTAGGCAGACGAGCAGTTAGGAGCCAGCAGTCCCGGATTGCGAGAGGCAGTCGGACATCCCCCAAGGGGTGCAGGCCGGGCTGAGGGACAGCCCCCCCTGCACAAATTTCATGCACCCGGCCTCTAGTAGAAAATAAAATGCGACCTAGATTAGGTAAGCCTTACTGACCACTAAGCATTTTTCATTGTACACACAGAGTCATATTTTTCCTCTAGGTTACCTATAGCTACTATTATGATGCCCTGTGTTGCACATGAGAAACTGATGCTCAGAGAGGTTATTTAAGTTGCGTAGGTCACACTGCTTCTACATATCATTAATTTGGGATCCTGAATTCAAATGACTGTATCCCTGTCTTTAAGTTCTCATTCCACTTTACAAAAAATAAAACTGGAACACTTATACAGTGCATTATGGGTATGACTACACATAAAAGGTGGTGCAGAACTCTAATCACCAGATGTGTGCTAAAAAATAGGCTTTGGAAAACATCAAAAAATTGGTAAATAAATGTATGTTAACTTCAAAGAAATGTTTAAGGTATATATGATTTTAAAAAATATTTCTCACTTTCCCAACATTTTCAGATAACTTATCACCTTCTGAATCATACCACTGAGATCTTTAAAAAAAGTTTAAAAACCTGAACAGGATCATGCCAAACATATTGTTCTATAACTTAATTTTTTTTTTCAGTTAAACAACAATTATTTGGAGTTTTTCTCTGCTGGTACATATAGCTCTATTTCATTCATTATATGTGTAGAATGTTTCTTAAAAGTATCCTAATTTAACCACTTCCTACAGTTAATAGACATTTGGGTGCCCTCTCTCACCAATTTTTTGCTTTTGGAAATATGTTCCATCAAGCATCATTATACTTCGCTTCTTTGTGCATTTGAGTGTCTATAGGGGGAAGAAAATATTAAGGTCTTGATTCTATAAATTAAGTGGGCCAGGATAAAAAATGAATGCCTGAGGTTTCTATCTTCTACGGCCTTACAGGGTATAAGGGAACAGGCACATACACACATAGCTTTCACTTTAATATAAGAGATGGAGGGGGCGGGGTAAGGATTACCACAGTGGGAGAGCAGAAAGAGGGAACAGGGGTTCAGCTGAGGGGATGATTGAGAAGGCTGCCTGGAGGAGGTGGTACTTGAGTCCGAGCTTGGAGGATGGTAAGGCTCTGATGCTTTGTCCGCTCATCCTTCTATCACTGCCTGGCAATGTGCCCATTACTTGGTTGGACTCCATTAGACCACTTGGTTGGATGCATAGTGGCAGAGAAGGAAAGGAAGGATGCTCTGGGCAATGGAGACAAAGCTCAGGAACAAAGTGGAAAGTGCACAGTAAGCTCAGAGGCCCAGGAACTGGCTGGTGTGGCTGGAGTACCTGGAGCCTGGGTCACTTGGGAAGGGGATGGGAGAAGAGATGTCAGGGGCGTGGGCTAAAAAAAGCACCCAAGTGGATTCAGATTTGCCTGGAAAAGGGTTTTTCTTCAGAGTGGGTGATCATGGTTGGGTAGAGGATTTAAGGACAGAGTAGACGGCTCTATGATTGGGATGATATGAGCCAGATAGATGGATCCCTGTTCTTTACAGGTGCCTAATAGCCCCAGGTTTTACTGAATCTTTTACTATGGCAGCCTCTGTGCTTCTCTTTTGGGGGTTGTTTCTGCTTTGAGTTCAAGTGAAACAGCCATGTGGAAGAAACACTACAAAGTTTTAGGGGAAAAAAAATCCCAACCTACTTTTAGCTGCTATTCTGTCTACATCCATAAAAATTCTTTCCATGCCCCATGAAATTCAACATGCAGTTTATCTTGTTTGTTCCATAAAACATCAGATGCGACTTTAATGGCCTAACCCCAAAAAGATAACTTGACAGACATCAAGCATTCAGCAGCATTCCAAATAACCTTTTGCTGGAGCCTGCCTTCTACGGGGCCATGTGGATGTCAGCCACACACAACTCGAGTCACGCTGACATAGCTGGCATGCCTGCACTGCGATGGAATCTCGGGGGTACCAATCACAGGCCAGAGGGAAGCCATTGGCCAGAAGAAACAATGTGAGAGTGTTCACATCTCTGCAAAGGAGGGGTGTTAATGGTGACGGGAATGACAATTGCAGCCAGAGGAGGACGCTGACCCCAAAGCAGGATGGGCACATGTCAGTAACGCTGGGCCGCTGGGCAGGAGCATTCCAGGGGCTCAGGCCATGGCCATACCCTTCTTCTCCTGACCCCCAACCAGAAAAATTAGTCAGATTCTCCCAGCTTTTCCCTAGAACCACTTCCTGAACCAAATGCCCTGCTGTCCTCAGGGGTTTGACAAATCCAGAGTGGATAATAGTGGCTGAAATTTATTAAGCACTTAGATCTACCAGACACTGTGCTAGGCTCCTTCCATATAATTCGTTTAATGCTCACAACTCCATGGTGAGGTAATTTTCACAATTCCCGTTTTATGAAGGAGGAAATTGAGGCTAGCACTTACCTGAATCCCATAGCCAGTAACTGGCAGAATCAGGATTTGAACCACTGTCTTTCAAAAGCTAAAGCCTGGGCTCCTGACCACTGCACTCAGAGTCATGTGACTGATGCATGGGAACGATGCCACCCACAGCAGCCACCCTCCCAGGAGGTAGAACTCTGGGCTAAAAGGGATTCTTTTTTACTCTCCTGATTTCCTGGGGGTCGGGAAGGCATGTTTAAACATACTGTTCATTTGCCCTGGCTGAGTAGCTCCGTTGGTTTGAGCATCATTGCTATATGCCAAGGTTGTGGGTTCAATCCCAGTCAGGGCATACAAGAATCAACCAATGAGTGTGTAAACAAGTGGAACAACAAATAGATGTGTATGTTTTTTTTTTAATCTTGTTTCATCTCTCTCTAAAATAAACAAATAAATAATAAATAAATAAATAATAAAATAAACATGCTGTTCATTCAACTCTGGTTTAGCTCAGTGATTGTGTGGCGCAAGACTCCTGGCGAGGCAGGCGAGGGAAGGCGAGGAGCCGGAGGTGGGGTGCTGGAGGGGCTGCAGAGCGCAGGCAAGGGTGCAGCCGCCTGCGTGTGGGAGGCTGGGCTGCAGGTCTTAGACCTATAATGAGTTTTCTCCTGACTTTTCTAGCCAGGGTCTTTCTTTCTTCTTTTTCTCTAAGATTTTTTTTTGCTCTTACCTTTGTCTAACTTAATGTGTATCAAGCATTGTGCTCAATCATTAACAATACCCTGAGCATGCAGCATCTCTTTGGTTCTCCAACAATTGAATGAAGTAGGTACTGTTATTGTTTCCATTTTAAGAAGATGAAGAAATGAAGCTCAGAGAGGTTAAGTGTGTCTGCTGATTCAGCGCCCTGCCCTCTTAACCACGATAACAACGACAACATGATACCAGCGGTGCCCCCACTCTGTACACGGCACTGCTTCCAATCCCTGGTGCAGGAACCCCTGTGGTCCTCACAACAGCACTATGGCAGGGACTACTGTCATCCTTGTGTAACATATGGGGAAACTGAGGCACAAAAAAGTTGTTTTGTAATTTGCCCAAGCTTGCCCAGCTGGTAAGTGGCAAAGCTGGGATTATCTTTTACTGCTTATATTTTGTGATAAAATAGGACATTTCTCAGTTTTGTCTTGTTTTTCACTTCAAATCTCCTTTGATGGCCTGGAGTTGGGGGTGCCAGGGTCCCGAGAAGAGAGTCTCTGAGCTGAACTGGGAAGAGGTGCCAGCGACCACGTCCCTGCAACTCTGGAGATGGAGGGGGTGGAGAGGGTGATGAGATGGCAGCCACAAGCCTGGGGCTTTGCCAGGGGAGGCCTCAGAGCACATCGTGGGTTGGCACCCCTGAGCTGGGCAGTGCACAACGACGAGCCGCGGCTTCTGGGAGACCAGCAGAACATGGTGCTCGGAAGAGAGAAAACTGGAGGGAAGGGCTGGCAGGGCCTCAGCCTTTAGATCTGAGGAGGGCTGTTCTGTGGAATAGGGGGTGTAGGTAGCAGCTCTCCCAAGAGCCAGGCAAGAAAAAGTAGGTTTCTGTTTGGGCAGCAGCAGGGGGGTTTCAGAGAGAAGGAGGACACATTCCCTACAGTGTACAGTGTTCAACCAGGCAGCGGTGGCTGCAGGCCTGAGCCCCTAGAGAGGAGATGGGCCATCCTTAAGCTGGCCTCTTCATTGTCTCTGCCTCTAACCTTCTGAGACCTTGGCTCCAACGCCACCTTCTTCATGAAGCTCTTCCTGACCTGCTATCCCCCCGCACCCATGAAACTCACAGTTCCATTGAGGGGACAGAAAGCCTAGGTACTCCAAGGTCCAGGCCAGTCCACATTCATTCGGGCAGGGGTCCCCCGTGGGCTGAGGCTGAGACAGGCACTCTGGTGATGGAAGCCTCAGACACTGGAAGCCAGCCCCGCCAGTCCTGGGACCTCTCCCGCATCAGCCCCTTCTGCTGTTCACTTGGTCTCGGGTGTTGGTGCCCTGTCAGCCCTCTGGTATGCTGTCTCCTGTGCTAGCAGTTCTTGCATGTATGCTTTTCTCAGATGCTCAGACAACACTTCTTGAGCACTTAGCATGTACCAAGCACTATTGTAACTTGTTCTGGGATTATCCCATCTAACTCTCCTGACGACCCTTTGGATCTATGTTATTATTATCACCATATTACTAAGAAGGAAAGAGAGGCCCAAGTCCGCAGCAGCTAAGGAGAAAGCTGGGACTTGAACATGATGTTGAAACCCCAGGCATCAAAGCCTGGGGTTTATCTCTGACTTGTCCTCAACAAAAGGAAGTCAGGGACCCTCTGTCTCCTTTGCATTTCCTAGAGCTCCTAGCAAGTGGCTGTACATAGTAGTTGTTCAGTAAATGTGGGCTTATTGACTGTCCAAAGTCATTTGTTATCTGCATTTTTAGTGATCAGTGAATTGGGGTGCCTTTGAGAGGACAAAATTGTGTTGAATTCCTCGCTAGACAAAATCATGTACTTTTGGGAAGATGTGACATTTGTAGGCAGTGTCTAAAATGTTCTACTCTAAGTCTTTAGGGAAGCTGTGACATAATAAAAAACATCTATTTGGTTTTTGTCCCCTGACACAGAGCTCCTAAATCCCTTGGAATTTCCTAGGTGATAGAAGTGACAGGAGGGTCTTTTGTTCTAATGAGGCCACCCTTGGTGGGTCCCTAGGGAGCTTTAGGATACGGGTTGGTCACCAAAAGGACCAGGCATGTCTGAAGGGTTGGAACGTTGAGCCCCACCCCCAGCCTCTAGGAGGGGAGAGGGGCTGGAGATGGAGTTAATCACCAGTGGCCAATGATTTGATCAGTCGTGCCTGGGAGAGTGGTGCATGCCAACTCCACGGGACAGAAGCTCCTTTGCTCGGGATCCTTCCAGATCTCACCCTATGTACTTCTTTGTCTGTTCATTTGTACCCTCTATAATATCCTTTAAAATAAACTGGTGTGCCCTAACTGGTTTGGCTCAGTGGCTAGAGCTTCGGCTTGCGTACTGAAGGGTCCCAGGTTCGATTCTGGTCAAGAGCATGTACCTTGGTTGCGGGCACATCCCCAGTGGGGGGTGTGCAGGAGGCAGCTGATTGATGTTTCTCTCTCATCGATGTTTCTAACTCTCTATCCCTCTCCCTTCCTCTCTGTAAAAAAATCAATAAAATATATTGAAAAAAAATAAAAATAAACTGGTGTTAGTAAGTAGACTGTTCCTGAGTTTTGTGAGCCACTCTAGCTCTAGCAAAAGATCGAATCTGAGGAAGGTCTGTGGGAAATACTGGATTTATGGTCAGGGCTACGGCTGGCAACATGGGGTTTGTGACTGCATCCAAAGCGGGGCAGCCTCAGGGATGAGCCCGTAACCCGTGGGCTCTATGCTAACTCCAGGTGTTAGTGTCAGAATTGAACTGGATTACAGGACTCCGTGTCCAGAGAGTTGGAGAATTGATTAGTGTGGAGAAATGGCCCTACATTTGGTGTCAAATGTGTTATGAGTGGAGAGAGTTCATAGAAACAAAGGGAAAAGTGAGAGGAGTTGGGAATGAGGGGTTCAGGGAGACAAGCCATTTCAGTAAAACCTTGATTAATTGATTCAGCCAATAAAAAACACGTCATTAACGGCTCTTATTTCTTCTGTCCTCCACTTGAAGAAGAATATGAGATAAAACTAGCTCTTACAGGGACTGATGTTGAAAATGTACCTTCCAGGAGATGCCAAGGCATCTGTGTAGACTCGACTCAATCTCCAACCCCCCTCTGTCTACATCTCTAGCCCCGGGACAGTAAGAATTGATGCCCAGTGGTGACCTCAAGCCCAAAGAAGCACCTAACCCAGATCACCAAGAAGGTTGCCTCTGTTTCTCTGTCCTGAGATAGGAAAGTAGACTCCAGTTTTTGAGAGATTTCTCTGTAACAAGAATTGAAACATAAAGGATGTTTTTCAAATTAATATTCAGCTCATAAATATGGGCTTTGGAAAAATTTCTGCAAATTCTGTATGTTTGGGTCATTTGACCTTTTGCTGTAACAAGTAAATTGGAAGCCACAAAAAGAAAAAAATGGAGAGAAGAAGGTATAGACTTCACCAAAAGATCTGTTGCCTGAGCCAGACGCTCTCCCACAGTGCTTCTTTAAATTGAGAGCATGTCTGGTATGTTTTAAATGGTTTCATTCACTTGAAAGTGAGATTTATATATTCCATTCAGAAAATATGCAAAGTGTACTTGATTTTGAAATCCTTAAAAAAATGGTATGTTAAGACTGAAAGAGGCATTTGAGTCTCACCTCCTCACTTTAACATCGAGGAAACAGAAGGGACTCGGTCACATCACAGGCTTTGTCTGCGGCAGGCCGTCTGGTTCCAGCCTTCTCCCCTCACTGTGCCTCTTCCTTGTAGCTGGCACAGCTGACTGTCCCTCCTTAGGACTCTCTACCTGGTCCTCAGCTGCCGTCACGGATAGTTAATCATCAGTCTCCTTTTGGGTATTTCTGGTATTATTTTTCCCTTTTATTATGGAAAACTTCCAAACATAAAGGTAGAGAATATAATCTAAATAACTCCCATGTGCTCCTCTCTCAGCTTCTACAATTATTAACATATGGCCACCGTCTTTTATCCATACCTACCCCTAGCCACCCCTCCCACACAGATGATTTTAAAGTAATCCAAACATCATATAATTTCCTCTATAAATGCTCCATGTGTAATCATGTAAGAACCCATATATATATATATATACATATATGTATATATATATATATATAAAATATGATTATCACAACTAACAAAAGTTGGTAATACCTTAATATCATCAAATTTCCCTGATTGTCTGTCTGTCTTGCAATTGATCTGTTAGAATCAGGATCCAAACAAAGCGGGAGACCAGATCTCTAGTGTCACGTAGACTGATTGGCTGATCATTCAAAATTCTTGCGTTAGGAAGTTTCCTGAACATAGGGAAATAAATTGCATAGTAAGGATACTTTTAGTAATCATAGATCACATTTATATATGTCTTTATATTTTATGTGCTTCTTGGACCCACTACATTCATGTCAGAGCAAGTGCCCAGGCAGTGTTTGCCCGAGACAGGGAAAATTGAGGCCTGGGGGTGTTAGAAGACTCAATTAGTGGTCAAGCTGAGACCTCCTCAGTTCCCTTCTTAGTACTGCAACAACCATAGCTTTTGTTTGGGGCGGGGGGAGGGGGGCAGGGAGTGCTCAATAGGTTGCCACCCTCTCCTGAATGCTTTCATATAGCACTAAGGTAACTTTCAGAGCAACCCTGTGAAGTAGGTGCCTTTATTCCCATTTCACTGATGAGGAAACCCAGGCACAGAGGGTTGAAACATTTTCTCAAGGTCACCCAGCACCAGCATTTAAACCCAGGTCTTTCTGACTCCGGATGGAGCCCATGCTCATAACCTCTGCGATGTCTTCGTGGTAGATTACCAGGCAACTGTAATTTGGGGGGTTGGAAATATACCTCCATTGACTTACCGTTTTCCCCTCCTAGCATTTGGCTTTAAGCATGAACTGGAATTACATTTAAACAGTTTCTACTCTTCAGACTTTTCATAAATGCGGACATGGCTTTCCTCTGTTCACACAGCCCATAAACACTGATGTGGTTTTCCTTTATCTGAGTTTGTGAAGGTCTACATAGCTCCCGACCCAATAATTAAGAGCTGTCAATAAACCCTACACTCCCGGACCTGTGTGCCCCAACCTCACACAGCCGATGGCGAGCGTCACTCGGTCCCCGCCTTGGCCTGGCCCTGCTCACTCTGTGCTGTGCTTTCAGGAGCAATCAAAGCCCTTTTAGAAAACATTTCCTGGTCTTCTGTGGCCTTGGATGGACAGAGTTTTCCACTAGGCTTTTTTTTCCCCAGCCACACTGGCCCTTAAGAAGATATTACTCAGGGCTCCACACCTACTTCAAACATTTTTTAGGGGCCCTGGTAGGGCCTCCGGCATGATTGCCAGGAACCCTACAGAGAGGAGGAGCCCAGCTCTGGGGCCTGCTTTGGTCACAGTGTTTACTGAGAGCTTGGAGGCCCACTGTCCATGCGGCGGCGATGCTGTTTCTCACACTTCTCCAAACAGCATATTCTTGTTAGGCAGCTGTTGCTCAAGAGGCCCTCTCTCTAGCCCCCCTTCCCTCAAGGTTGCTTTTCCCATGTTTGTATCCCTGGTGGGGTTTCCCCGTCCTTGTTTTAAGGGCTTTCTCCCTAAGTCTCCCTGTTGTGGAACAGCTGTGCTCTGATATTAGATAGAATGTTTTCTGTGCTCACCACGAGCTTATGAACAAAAGGGTTTTAAGAACCCTGATAAATGAACAAGGTCCCTGGGAAGATGAAATGTTACCAACATCTCAAACAATTACAATCCTTGTGCATCTCAGAGGCTTTGCCCTTTCAGAGGCGAGCGGGGCGGGTGTTTGATTATGGAGCTTGAAGACTGGGTGTTTTTTTTTCAGTCTCCCAATAGATCTGACATGGGAAAGCTGGTCAGAAGATGGCCCTTCGCTGGCCTCAAAGCTTCGAGCTTGCTTTCCCATCGGCTGTTTGTCCTGGGGTAAGGGCCCCTTTCAGAGTTTTGGGGAGCCTGGTCAGCAGGAGAGGCCAAGCAGGGCGTCTGGTTCCTGTTATCTTCCAGGTGGTGCTGAGGTTTTCTCCTCATCTGAGAGTGCGGGCAGCCACCCTGGATTCTGCGCAGCTGTGGGCAGCGGCAGCGAAGCTGAGCACCAGAGAGGACCCTGTGCCCTCTGCAGAGTAATCCTGTGAAGTCTGCTTTACCACCCCCAACTTCCAAATGAGGAAACTGAGGCTTAAGGAGATTAAGCGAGCGGCCCAAGGTCACACCAAGCAAGGGGGTGGAGCCAGTATTTAAATCCAGATTTTGGGGGTCCAAAGCCTCAGCTTTCTTTGGTAACAATTGCACTCCCAAGTGTCTGGCGAGCGATGGCTAGGCAGCGGGCTCCTAGGCTATTCTGCTCCTACAGGTCTGCAGGACCTCCTTCTAATCTAACCCGAGGGGCTCTCCTTTCTTTAAACTCTTCACGCCACCCCGCCTCTCATCCACATCTACTGAGGTGTGCACCATCGCCCTTAATTCCCGTTTTATTTTATTTTTTAAAATATGTTTTTATTGATTTCAGAGAAGATGGGAGAGGGAGAGAAATAGAAACATCAATGATGTGAGAGAATCATCGATCAGCTGCCTCTTGCATGCCCTGCACTGGGGATTGAGCCCACAACCCAGGAATTGAACAGTGACCTCTTGGTTCATAGGTGGACGCTCAACCACTGAGCCACACCAGCCAGGTGCTAACTGCCCATTTTAAAATCACTCAGACCCCTAGCTTTGGTTCATTCCCTGCCCAGTCCATGGTCCCAACCCAGACACTCGCTCCCCAGCCCAAGCTTCTTCCTGGCCCTGCCTTGCATGGGAACAGAAAGGTCAAGGCTTGAAGAAAAATGACAGATGGCGAGAAAAGCCTCTCCCGGCCTGTGGAGCTCCGTGAAATCCTTCATTATGGGATTTCCCTTGTCAGGGCTGCAAGGAGAAGCCTGAAGGCTTACGGCAAAAATCTACAACACATCAAGGCACTGTACACACAGGCTTTGCTCATCACAGCGGAAACATCTGACAAGCAGCCCCCGGGTGGGGGTGGGGGGGGGGGGGGGGGCCGCAGGGTGACGGGAGGAGGAGGGAGGACAGGCGGGCGAGGGAAGAAGAGGGGGAAATGACCAGCAGTGTGATTTCATTTCCTGCCTGTTGGCACCATGCCTGCTCTCCTTCACAGAGAACAGAAGAAGAGGTCTTTAAAAAAATGCAGCAGGAATGATTGAGGGTAGACGCAAGGAAGCGCCTCAAAACCACCAGAGCCTGGAGACCCAGAGGAGACCGTGAAGGCATCTCCTGGTCTGGAAATGTTTAAGACGAGGGTTCAGCCTCATCACTGGGCCGGCACGGAGGCCGAGGCGTGGCCCCGGGGGCTGGGTTCCTGGGAATGTAGGGTGAACACAGCCGGGTCACCCTTGGAGGCATTCTCTTCTCAAGCCTGGCTGGGGTCAGGTCAGTCAGCCCACAGGGGACACTGCCAAGAGCGGGCGTGCGTGAGCAGCTCCAGAAACCGCCGCGTCCAGCCACACACGTGCTGCACACCTTTCCCTCTTCTGCCCTCAGACTTCCCGATCTTTTCTCATTTCCTTTACCCTTTGAAGCTTCCCATTTCCCCTCTAGCAAAGCACAGAGCACCTTTCCTGCAGGAGTTTTCGTGTTGATAAAGAAAAAGACCGGCCCGGAACACAGGGTTGATCACAAAGCACATGTTTCAGCAAGTCTGGGCGGGGCTTCATTCTGTGGGAGAAGGGAGGGCAGGTTCTGGTGCCCAGACCTGGTGAGGCTGCCCCACGTGCTCCCCAGCGGGGTCCCTCCAGATTCTTGTCTGCAGAGGGAGGCTGTGAAAAGTGTAAAGACATATTTAAGTGACCTCTGGGAGGACCTTGTACCGTCGTGGCTGGCTTCGGGCTTCGGGCTTCGGGCAAGTCATTCCACCCCCTCTGGGCTCTGTTTCTCCTTTGGCCCAATGGGGTTCGTCCTAATAATTATCCTGCTTGTCTCACAGGGAAACGATGAGGGCCGAGTACAGTGAAATAAAATTTGGAAAGTTCTTGGAAAAGTTAAAAGTGACATTTAAGTGTGATTGTTGTTATTCTGGATTTCAGGACGTGGAGGAATAGGAACCAACTCTAGCGTTCCCTGCCCTCTTCTTCCAGAATTTGCCACGCCTCCTGAGTGGCAGCAACCATCCCTGCCAGCGGCTGTGGCAGGAGAGGGGCTCCAGCAGCAGTTGGGCTGCGGCCCGCAGACACCACCCGACCTCCCTCCTTGCCTGGCCTTCCAAACCCCAGGAAAGTCAGAGTTTCTGTGGAAACTTAAGTTGTGCCTGCTGGACCAGACCCGGTGGGGGTGGGGGCCGCACTCTGCCAAGTGGTGGGCATGGAGGGGAAGCGACAGCTGGAGGGTACTGAGCCGGAGGGAGTCAGAGCCCTTCTCCTGCCAGCCTGCGCTCGGCCTGGGGACTGCCGCCTGCAGCCAGCGTGGGCCCGTGTGGGTGGCTCTGGCAGGCTGAGGGCTGGGAGCCTGTGTGTGGGATGCAGGGAGGTAGGGGCCAGCAGGCAGGACATAAGGTGCACACTGCCTGTCAACCAGAGCCTGGCAGTCCCTAGCTGGCTCTTCCTCCAATACAGGAGGCTCCTTGCTGGGCCAGAATCATGGGAAAGACCACCGACTCACCTGCTGCTCCTGGTATGCAAAGATCCCTGTATCCTTCCCCAGTCCCCGCCGCCCCCCCTCACCCCACACACAGTCCCACCCCCATCCTCACACAGCTCCAGCCTCCGGAGGGCACCCAGATGGAGAGGACGGCCCAGTTTGCTCCTGTGGGCACATGCGCCTGCCTGCTCTCACTCAGTTCCCCATCTGGCCCCCTGGCCGAGCAGGGTGGCTCCTGGTGCAGGGACAGTGACATGGAGTTGACAGAAAAGTCCGCCTGACATGGGGCTGCTGCCACTCAATGCCCTGGGCTCTCAAGGTCAGCCCTCCAGGCAAGTTGCTTCCTCTGAGACACTGGGCGTCTGGCTCCTGACATCAACTGGCCTCTCATAAAAGGGCCCATGTCCCCTGTTGCAGGAGACAAGGTTTTAAGGCTAATTTAAATAGCACATAACATGGTTTTAAAAACTAAAATGCACAGTTGTTTCTACATGAAGCTATTGAACCAGTGTCATTGGCTTCCTGGCCCAAGGATTCCCCAGTACTTGTTTCAACCCCACGGCTGATCACTCCCACCCCCTCCCCCAGCCCCATCCATGGTCTTGGGAGAGTGACTTTGCCTCTTTGGGCCTCAGCTTTTCCATCTTGGAAAGGAGGGGATGGCCAGGTTTCCCCCCAGAAAGAAACCTCAGTAATAACAAGAGGAATAATTATGCTAACTTTGTGTGCTTACTATATACCCTCCATTTTCCCCCTTTAATCATCACCGAAAACCATAATTCTAGTTGGTAAGGGCTTCACCCTCAATTTCTCCTCACTATCATTCAACTCATTTAAGTTTCACCAAATGGTCAATTTTGCCTCCAAGCCCACCGAATATCTTGACCCCCTCCCACTGCCATTAGTGCTTCGGCCCCTCACCAGCATTTTCTTGGAATATTGAAGCAGACAAAGGATGCCTCCTCCACTGTTGTGACCTCCACCCGAGTAGTTCTTTCTGAGACCCACATTCTCCGAGCCTGAAGCCCCACAGCTTCCCAGACGAAGCCTGTGAGTCCCACCGTGAGAAGTCACCCAGGGCCACCCCTGTGTGCCACTCTCTAGCTAACAGCTGTTTATTTTTGATAGTACAGTGGTTTTGCTTTCTGTGGTTTCAGTTACCCCTCGGTCAACCTTGGTCCAAAAATATTAAATGGAAAATTCCAGAAATTAATAAATTAGAAGTTTTCAATTGTGCACCCTTCTGAGTAGCATGATGAGATCTCACACCGTCCCACTCCATCACGTCCAGGGCATGAATCATCCCTTTGTCCACCTATTCACCCTGTGACCAAGGCATCCCTTGTAGGCATCTCTCTCAGTAATCAGATCAACTGTCCTGATATTTCAGTGATTGTATTCAAGTGATCCTTGTTTTATTTTTTATTTATTTATTTTTCCTCCCACCCATTCAACAAAGTGTTTGGTTGATTACTTCCCACCCACCCTCCCCCACCTTCCCTCTGAGATTCCACACTCTATTCCATGCTTCCATGTCTCTGGATCCACTCCATTCATCAGTTTATTTTGTTACTTAGATAACACATCAGTTTATTTTGCTACTTAGATTACTGAGATCATGTGATACTTGTCTTTCTCTGACTGACTTATTTCATTTAGCAGGATGTTTTCCAGGTCCCTCCATGCTGTGTCAAAGAGTAGGAGATTCTTCTTTTTTACTGCTGCATAGTATTCCATGGTATAAATGTACCACAGCTTTTTCATCCACTCATCTACTGATGGGCACTTGGGCTGTTTCCAGATCTTAGCTATTGTAAATTGTGCTGCTATGACATAGGGGTGCATACATTCTTTCTGATTGGTATTTCGGGTTTCTTAGGATATATTCCTAGAAGTGGGATCATTGGGTCAAGTGACCCTTATTTTACTTAGTAATGGCCCCAAAGTGTAAGAGTGGTGATGCTGGTAATTTGGATACACCAAAGAGAAATGACAAAGTATTTTCTCTCAATGAAAAGGTGAAAGTTCTCAACTTAATATGGAAAGAAAAAAAAAATGTGTGCTGCAGTTGCTAAGATCTACAGTAAGAACAAATATTTTGTGAAATTGTGAAGAAGGATAAAGAAAGTCATGCTAGTTTTTCTGTTAAGCCTCAAAATGCAAAAGTTTCAACCATAGTGCATGGTAAGTGCTTAGTTAAGATGTAAGAGGCATTAGATTTATGGGTGGAAGACATGACATCATCATGCCTCTATGAAAGGTCAATAGTGGCCTACGCTACATCACAATGCCTTTGAGAAAGACCTCACTCACACAACTTTTATTCAGTATCTATACTAATAAAAGGGTAATATGTTAATTAGACTGGGTCAACCAGCCATCTTCCAGACATCCAACTTCCTTCTGGACAAAGCCATGGTGGTGGTGGCTGAGACAGAGGCAGTTAGGGGTGATCAGGCCGGCAGGGGGTTATGGGCAATCAGGCCGGCAGGGGAGGGCAGTTGGGAGCAACCAGGCTGGCAGGGGAGGGCAGTTGGGGGTGAGATCGGGCTGGCAGGGGAGGGCAGTTAAGGGTGATCAGGCCGTCAGGTAGGTTAGCGGTTAGGAGCCAGCGGTCCCAGATTGCTAGAGGGATGTTCGACTTCCAGTTTAGGCCTGATCCTGTAGGATTGGGTCTAAATCAGCAGTTGGACATCCCCCAAGAGGTCCCCGATTGAAGCGGGTGCAGGCTGGGCTGAGGGAACCTCCCCCCCTCCATGCACGAATTTTGTGCACCGGGCCACTAGTTTTGATATAATTGTTCTATTTTATTCTTAGTTATTGTTATCTCTTACTGTCCTAATTTATAAATTAAACTTCATTATAGGTTTGTATTGGAAAAACATAATATATACTGTATGTAGTTCAGTACTATCCATGGTGGCAGACATCCATGGAGGGTCTTGGGACGTATCTCCCGTGAATAAAGGGGACTGCTGTACTTGTTCTGTTATCCTGCCCTTGTTGCAGATGAGAAAACTGAGGCTCAGAGAGATAAAGGAACTTGCACAGACAGCTGGGCAGTCGTGGAGCTGTGTTTCACAGGCAGGTGAGGTGGCCCTCAGCAGGAAAGCATGGAGGACTTACCCCCAGGCTGCTCTCTTGTTCTTGCCCTGAGTCAGAAGTTCAGAGTAGCACCAGGTGGTGGGGAGCCCAGTTACTTCCCAGAAGCCAGCCCCCCTGCTACCCACTTTTTAGAAAATAAGAGGGAAGCAAATGTAATGACTCTGGTTCCAAGCCCATGGGTCATGGCTGTATTGGAGCAAAGGTCATCAGTACCCAGAGTCTAGGGGAGTAGCTGCTGCCCGGGAAACCCATGGAGCTGCTAAGTGCCTTCCATCCAAAGATCCCAGTGGCCTTTGGAGGGAAAAGGCACGGAGAGAGTGGGGGAGGGGTGCATGGAGGACATTGGGAAAAGGCTACTGATGGGAACCAGCTCTGTGGAAGCTCTGGGCTAGTGAATTCTGGGGGCTATGGAGTCTTTCTCTAGAGACCTTTAAAGGAGGGAAGAAGTAGACAGCTGAACACTGCCGGAGAGGATGGCTGACCTCATAGGAACCCTCATGGCCTGCTACGGGAGACCCTTTCACACAAGAAACAGTTTCAAACATTTGTTTTAGCAAATCATTCATTTGTGCCAGGTAGAGATGGGTTACAAAGAATAGTAACTTTATATGTTTTGTTCTGAATTAAAAAGACAACTTCAGGTTGTAAATTTGAGCCCATTTTGACAAAGGTATTGAAGAAGATCCCCAAAAGAGAAGGTCCTCGTGCCCCTGGCCTCTTCTGTATGCTGTCACTCCTGCCTCGGTCTCTTCTTCCTGGAGGCAGGGAGAGCAGAGCAATGGGACATGGGAGGAGAGAGCAGGAAGAGGGGCTGGGTGGGTTCATGGCCATGTCCGCACTTGGTCTCTCTACTCTTTTGGGTCCACTGAGCCTTCAGGGAATCCATAACCCAGTCCTCCTGCCCATTTGAGGATCTGGGTGACCTTTTCCAAGGACTGGGCCAACCAGTTCTCCCAGCCAAGGCTGCTCCCCCTGCCAGGGGACAGGCTAGCTCAGAGGATCCCTGCTTAATCTCATGGTTCCCAAGACCTAACGTCACCTCCTCACACAGTAATGGCCTCATCTAGCTTAAGGAAGGATGGTCCATTGGGGTGTTCTGCTTCAGAGTGTGGACAAATAAGAAAGCTCTGCTCTTCCAACCAGAGGAAATGCTCCTGACCACTCTCCCCGACCCTCAGTGTGGGATGTACCGGAATCTCTCCTGGGCTCAATGCTGGGGATGAGAGTGAGAGAGACAGGAAACAAAGGGGCCAGCATCCATGCTCTCTGCACACCCAGACACAGCGTATGTAAAACTAACCATAATCCTGGGAAGTAAATGTGCCTCTGAGAACATATAGGATGTGAGATCTTAATGACCTCCCAGCAGGTGGCCAGGGTAACAGGAAGCTTAGAGATGGGATTTAATTCAGAATTTGGAAGGCAGTAAGATTTGGGTAGGGAGAGATGAGGGTATCACCACCAGGCATAGGAAGATTCAAGCAAAGGCTTGGGAACAAGCATAAGAAATGTAAGGAATGGTAAATATTAAATTTGACTGAACCATCCATGTTAGGGGGGAGTGGGTGATAAGAGTTAAGATTTCAGTAAGACTATGAAAGACATTGTTGGAGGTATAGGGGTATGGAGGCCAAAGCATGGAGGATCCCAGTTCTACCCTAAAGATTTTGGATTTTACTCTCTGGGCACTATGGACCCAGTGGATGTTATGGATTTTAACAAAACTCTCTGTACTTGTTTGTACCTTTCATCTATAAAAAACACTGCCAGGGCCCAGCCAGCATAGCTCAGTGGTTGAGCGTCAACCTATGAACCAGGAGGTCACGATTCCATTCCTGGTCAGGGCACATGCCCGGGTTGTGGGCTTGATCCCCAGTAGGGGGCATGCAGGAGTCAGCCAATCAATGATTCTCTCTCATCATTGATGCTTCGATCTCTCTCTCCTTCTCCCTTCATCTCTGAAATCAATAATAAAAAAAGAAAAACAAACAAACAAAAAAACCACTGCCAGGACCCAGGACCCAGGACCTCAGCCTGGTCAAAGCTAATCAGTCCAGGTAAGCAATAACTGTGTCTTCATTAGCCCAAAGCTCTAATTAGCTCAGTGGAGGAGCAGGAGTGGACATACGTGGGCTGGTGGAGTAAGTTGGTGGGCAGAACCAAAAAGTAGCCTGAACCTCTGCTAAACTCGACCAAGATGCAGAAGCAATTTGGTGATGTGATGCAATGTAATGTAATGCAATGCAATGAAATGCAATTCAATGTAATGTAATGCATTGTAATGTATCCAAGGCTCAGGATACCCAGGATCCTATTGGTCCTGACACAAATGAGGTAAATATGTTCAGATGGACAACACATTCAACACACATTTCTGAAGCACATATTCCAGGCCAGGCATTGAGCAAGACATGGAAATCCAAAAGGAATGAAACCACTCTCCATTGTTGGGAATGCTCACAGGTTAAAACCCCGGCTTGTTTCAATACCGTGTCATAAGTGCCCTTACATTCTTTCCTACATTATGGCCAGGTGCTGGGACACTGTGCACAATTCCCTGGGCTCACTTCTCTCCAAATGAGAAAAAATGGAGGTAACCCCAGGCATCCTGCTTTCTGAACTTCCTCAATCCACCGCATCTTCCCCGCCCAGCTTTGTAAAACCTGGTTCTCGCTCCTTACTGGGCATCAGACTTTGGACAGGTCGGTAAGTGGTGTGCAGAGTGTGCAGCGGGTATATTCCAGGGAGGTGACAGAAAAGGCCTTGATGCTCTCAATTGCTCTCATCTCCTGGCCTGTTCTGAAAGGAGGAGTCTTGTTGTGTATTTTTCCAAGACTATGGCAGCCCTCCAGATACATGGGCTCCCCAGTGTCAAGGGAAATCCCACTGTTTTAATGAAGAGTCAGGACGTACAGAGCCTAGCAGAACAGACGGTGCCTTGGGCTCCAAAACACACAGACAAGCTCTGCAACAAGGAACGTCCCCACGGCCTGGTCTGTCACGAACGCCCTGACTCAGCCTTGCTCCATCCTGCTTCCCAGCGCACATGCCCGACGCAAACCAGATCACACCTCCCTGCCCTCTCCCCCCACCTCACCTTTGCTCCTGCCCAGCCCTGGGGTCTGCACCGGGCAGTCCTTACCTTGGAAACGCCAGACACTTCTTGCAACCAGTCCCTATCTCTCCTGGCAAAATTCGACTTCCAAGAAGCTTTCTGGGTTCTTCATTTGTGATACCAACTCAAACATTTCTCAGGACTTAGACTCTGCTCTCCCTTCACCTGGTGCCCCTCCCAGTGCCTCATTCCAGGTCTGTGTGACCAGCAAGAGAACTGGCCGGGAACCGTCTAAAGCAATGGTCTCCCCAAGGCACACAGACACAGGGCGAGCAAGATGCATGGGGTTAAGATGAAAATAGTAAACTTCTATTTATTTAAAAAATACCACGGCAAAGCAGCAGCTTCTTAATCATAATGCATCTGTATTGGCTCATTAATTGTGACAAATGTACCACACTCAATTAAGATGTTAATAATATGGGAAACTGGGTGTGGGGTACACGCAAACTCTCTCAACTAAACTATCTTTACACATTCTCTATAAATCTAAAGTTTTTCTAAAATAAAAAGTTTAGTTTACAAATATCGCTCTTTGCATAGTCTATCTTTCATGTATGTTTTATGATGTGCATGTTACCATAAACGACATCGTTAAAATATAGGCTCAGTTGCACGACACCAGGACTCCAACTAGACTGAAGTGTCTACAGGCAGACAGCACAGGACGGCACAGTCTCTGCTCCGTTGGCCGTCCAGACCCAGGCTCCTCCTCTCCTGTCGCCTCACCAAAGCTACATCTTAGATCCTACTCCACGGAGTCCCAAATGGCTTCCTACCAAGTCTGTGCCCCAGGAGAGGCTTGGGGGAAGTGAGGGAGCGGGAGCAGGTTCCAGAATTTATACATCACTTCCCCTCAAATCCCATTGGCCAGAACTTAATGCGGATGGCTCTGCCTAAATGCTAGGTTATGGAGAATATAGTCTTCATTTTGAATGGCTATGTGTCCAGCTAAAATTTAGGGGGGTTAATACTTCAGAAGAATGGAAAAGGGATAACAGGAGGCAGCCAGTATTCTTTACCAAAATTGACAATTTCATTTCATTTATGACTTTGAAATGGGTAACTATGTGTGCATTAAGGGCACTGCTCAGGTTTTTTAAACTGATAGGGGCACACAATCAAAAACATTTAGGCCACCAGTTGAAGACACGAGTAAGGAGACAGGTTGCATTTCTGGCTCAGGCTTCTTGAACCCTGACCAGTGGTTTTACTTCCAGGTCCAATCAAGTGTAGTGAACATGTGTAACGTTCTCTGCTGCATGGTGCCAGACCCCCTAAAGCAGCAGTTCTCAACCTGTGGGTCACAACCCCTTTGGCGGTCGAATGACCCTTTCACAGGGTCGAACAACCCTAAGACCATCCTGCATATCAGATATTTACATTACGATTCATAACAGTAGCAACATTACAGTTATGAAGTAGCAACGAAAATAATTTTATGATGGGGTCACAACATGAGGAACTGTATTTAAAGGGCCAGAAGGTTGAGAACCACTGCAGCCTCCTGTTTCCTAGTTCCGCTGGATCTGTCCACATCTCCTTGAATGCAAGAAGCCTATTGTTTCCCTTGGAGGATCTTCACTTCAGTCAGGGAGGACAAGAGAGTGCAGAAGAGGGGTGAGGAAGGACAAGGACAGCGTCTGATATAGATGGGCAGACAGAGAAAGAAACAACGCCAGATAAAGAAGGAGAAGGATAAGCAGAGAACGGCTAGACATTGGGCCCAGAGCCCAGGAGAGAAGGCTGCAGAAGGGGAGCGGGGCCAAGCACAGGGAGCCTCACAGAGTGAGTCTGGCCCAAAGGAAGCGGACATGTATCTGGGTGCCTGTGAAGTCACTTTACTCTCTGCAGGTGGGGAAGGCCAGCAGTGCAGGGCTGGCCTGGGGACTTCCCCGGCCTGCTTTGCCAAGGTTGTTCTGCCCCAGAGGTCATCTGAGAAGGGAAGAGAGGAAGGGCTCTTTTGTAAGTAGGAGGAGGTCACTTCTCCACGTCCCCTGTGCGCACTCACTGCACACACATGGGTCAGATTTTGTGCAGTTATTTGTATAGGTGGCTTTCTTCCTGGGTCTATGTTTTCGTTTTCCGCAAATGCCCCAAATACTTCCCTCCTGGTGCTTAGGGGAACAGAGCTTCAAGCCAAGGGAAATGGGAGCACGTAAGTGCCGGAGATGATTTCTACCCACAGACACTAGGGAGGGCTTCACGAAGGAGGTGCCAGTGTTGAAGGACAGGAAGAGAGATTTTAACAAGTGGAGATGGGATGAGGAAGAAGGACATCCATGGCAAGGGGAGCCCTGTGACCAAAGGCAGGAAGCACAGAGTATACTAAAGGGTCAAGGAGGAAGGAAGAAGGAGGGAGGACAGTAGCAGGAAGCTGGGGCTGTTCCCTGTACTAGTACCAAGAATGCAACAAAGTGACTTCCCTCAAGTTACAATAGATAAACAAAACTGTTTCATGTTCTGTCTGCAGAAGATAGGGTCAGGACCAGGTGTCAGCACTCATGGTCTGACAATGGACAGCATTCTGTAAGCCCCCCTGTCCCCGAAGCCCTGGCCATGTGGCTTGCATATCTGCAGAGGGATGCTTCTTTCTCACCCAAGGCTTTCCAAGCCCTAGATGGCGGGGTCATCCCGGCCACCGTGGAGCAGAGCGGTCAAACAAGCAATCCACTGGCTTCGGCACCACTCTGTTGTTGCTGAAGTAATGCAGCTTTATTTCTGTGCATGATTTCATGTCACCTATCATGCATTTTTCTTTTTCTTTTTTTAACTGTTGAGCTGTTTATCATATATTTTTCTTAACCCTCTCATTCCATGAGCTTGCATGACACAGGGTCTTCTCATTCTCTTCCTGGCCCTAATGGAGCTCTTTCTCTGTCTCTTTGCTCTTTCCTTTTCTTCTCTGACTCCATACTATTGGCCTTCCTCATTGCTTTTTCCCTTCCTGCATACCCGTTGATTTTTACAAACATTCTCATGGCTTCAGTGGTCACCTGTGTCATGTAGATATTTACCTGCATAGATGGTGTATTGATTGAAATATAACAGACCTTGACTTAACTGCTCAAATAAGGAGAACGGACAGTCTCTATCACATAGCAAGGAGTCTTGAGGTCATTTCTGGGGTTGGATAATTTGATAGCTCTATGATATCACCAGAGACTTAGTTTCTTTCCATCTTTCTGCATTCTTAGCATGTTGGTTTTTGCCCTCAGGTTTGTTTTCTCATAGTAAGTAGCTTCAGGCAATGTCTCCTCACAAAGCCAAATCTAGAGGCAAGCAAAAGGGAAGATTCTGCCCTAGCTGGTTTGGCTCAGTAGATAGAGCGTTGGCCTGCTGACTGAGGGGTCCCAGGTTCGATTCCAGCCAAGGGCACATGCCTGGGTTGCGGGCTCTATCCCCAGTGGGGGATGTGCAGGAGGCAGCCAATCAATGATTCTCTCTCATCATTGATGTTTCTATCTCTCTTTCCCTCTCCCTTCCTCTCTGAAATCAATAAAGATGTATTTTTTAAAAAGGGGGGAAGATTCTTTTCATCTCTTTTTCAAAAAAAGAGGTGAATTCTACAATTTTCTAGAATCCTTTCAGCAAACATCCCCTCTCATTTCATTGTCCAGAATTGTATTACATTCCTCCAAATCTTAAACCTGGGAAGGGGAATGGAATTATCTATGATTGTACTGGGAGTATCAAGATTCACCCATTCTGCTAGAGTCTGGTGCTGGATGAGGGTCCACCATTCTCAGAAAACATGGACGCTCTACAAGGAAGCAAAAGTGGGTTACAGTTAGTTCAGAAGAAGGGGAAATGGTTGTTGGATAATCAACAGTGTTTGCCACAGACGGTGGCCAGATCTCTCTCTCTCTAACTCAGATGTTCCTCCTAACTCTAATCCTCTGATATTTCAACTATCTTCTGATATTTTCATTTAGATGTGTTAAAGACACCTCAAATTTAACATACCTCCAGTTAGGCAGCTTCCTCAGAATAACTCCCTTTCTTGATCCCCCCATTTGTAACGATTCCACCATTCTTACAGCCCCCCCAGGCTAGACACTTCCTGCTGGTCTTTGCTCCCCTTCCCTTCCTTGTCCACATATTAGTCACTGATAAGAACACCCATGCAGCTGAGAGTAAGGGGGAGAGTTGGTCTTTGGGAATGCCCAAGACTGCTAGAAATAGCAAATAGTTTTCATCTTGCAAACCTCTATCAATTAATTAGTGACAGCTACCTGGAGCCTTATGTGAGACAGCCTCTCGGGCAAGTCTGGGCTCTGGGAGAAAGTGTCTTGATTGATTGGCAAGTCCATCATGGGCACTGGGGAGTAAACTAATGAGATGCATGCTCCCTGTGCTGGGGTTGGTTTGGGAAAGGGAAAGGGATCAACACTGTGGGAACAATAACAGCAATAACAAGATTAATACTAGCTAACATCTATTGAGTACAAACAATACAGGCACCGTGATGTGTGTTGAACATGGATGGTCTCATTTGACAATCTCAATAACCCTGAGAGGTATGTACTGTTATTATTCCTGTTGCAGCAACGGAGACTTAATGAAGTAACTAGCCCAAGATTATGCAGCTAGCAAGTGGAAGAGACAGGATTCAACCCGGCTCATCTCACTCCACAGCCCTTGCTAACTAAGCAATGAGAGTGCTGGACCAGACTCTTCATTTCCCCTCACAGGACATTCCTCTCACACTTGAAATGTGCACACAAACCACCTATGGCTTTTGTTAAAATGCAGATCCTGATGGAGCCCATCTGTGACAGGGGTCTGAGATTCTGCATTTCTACTACATTTCAAGTCAATGCTGATGCTGGTGGACCATGGACCACACTTTGAGCTGGGAGGCCCTAGAAGGTGAGCCCCATCAGTGCAGGGAGTTTGTCTGCTTCCCTTACCTCCTGGCAGCATGGCTCATCTATGTTTCCCCATCTACCTTGCAGTGAGACGTCTGCATTGAATGCACACAGAGGGACATGTGGCATTTGCAGACCTAGTCCATAGACCAGTGATGGCGAACCCTTTGAGCTCGGTGTGTCAGCATTTTGAAAAACCCTAACTTAACTCTGATGCCGTGTCACATATAGAAATTTTTTGATATTTGCAACCATAGTAAAACAAAAATTTATATTTTTGATACTTATTTTATATATTTAAATGCCATTTAACAAAGAAAAATCAACCAAAAAAAATGAGTTCGTGTGTCACCTCTGACACGCGTGTCATAGGTTCGCCATCACCGCCATAGACCCTTCCCATTAAATCCTCATTCTGCTTTTCACTTCCCCTGTCTGGCAGCTAGACATCCTTGGAAGCCACATTGAAGATGGTAGAGCTGCAGCCAGTCTGGGTCCCTGAATGATGTTGTGACAGCCCTCCACCCTCCATGCCAGGTGGACTTTAAGTGAATGATAAATGTCTCCTCTTAAGCCACTGAGATTTGGGGCTCTTGCTGCTATAGTACCTAGTGTTACCTTAGCTAATACATTTCCCCATTTTTCCGATGAGGAAGCTGAGGTCACAAGCAGTAAAGTGATTTTTCTAGGAACATAAACCAGCTGGAGAAAGAGATGGAACTAGAATCCAAGTCTTCCAACTCTTTCTGTCAGCCATCTCTGACCTCAGTGGGGACTTGCCTCATGTCCTCTGAAGGCTTTTGCACATGGCCTGCCCCTGATCCTTTCCTTTCACCTTCAAGGTCTGAGGCTGGGGCAGAGAATGGGACAGCAAGGCACAGGCAGGCAGAGTGGAGAGGTCCAGCTGTAAGAAGGAGCAACCCTAAGAATGTTGATGATGTAGGTCAGGCTCTGCCAGCCAGAGATTCCTGTAATTGT
Source organism: Myotis yumanensis (assembly GCF_028538775.1). Lineage (NCBI taxonomy): Eukaryota > Metazoa > Chordata > Mammalia > Chiroptera > Vespertilionidae > Myotis > Myotis yumanensis. Next base: position 123,383,465 of record NW_027223754.1, on the reverse strand, counting down.
TTTCTCATGGCTTCTAGGATTGAACTTTGCAACAGGATTATCTGGCATTCAGATTAATGCTGCGTCCTTCTCAGAAAGAGAGCTCGTGTCCCAGCTACAGTTGGGGTTTGGTATGGAATTTTCAACCTAAGGAAGGAGAGTGAGCTCTAAAGGTCTCCTAAGAATAGAGATGAAGGACTCCTGCCACTGTATCGGCTACTGCTCAGCACCAGGGTGGGTCTCCCATCAACTCTTTACTGTCCTCGGGACAGACAGGGGCCACCAGAGATTCTTTATATCTTCAAAGAACCCTCAAAGGTGTATTACCTCTGTTTGTGTTATTTCTGTTCCAACTTATAATAGGAACTCTGACCTCAGTTGAATTTTCCTACTTTGTATGTCACGGCTCACTCCAAGGAGAGTTAGAAGAAAAAAGGAACATTTTAAAAAGAAGATGGGGAGCAAGTGGCAATAGAACGTCAGCTTCTTGAAGGCAGGAACCTTGTGTATTTTGTTTAATGCCATATCCCCAGCACCTGGCATATAGTAGGCCTCAATATATTTTTTAAATGAATTCATGAGTTTATTAACCTAAACCCCCAACAAGTAGGGATTGTACAACTTAATTTGTTTCTAGGTACATTCTAGAGAAATTAGACAAATTATGAAGTAATGAGGACTTTGTCTTTAAAACAGACTTCTGGTCAAGATGGTGGTGTAGGTAAACATAGTACTCAAATCCTCCCACAAACACATCAAAATTACAACTAAACTATGGAACAACCATCCTTCAGAACTGCCTGAATTGAGCTGAATGAAAGTCCTACAACTAGGGATTTAAAGGAGCCACATAGAGACTGGTAGGAGGGGCAGAGATACAAAATGAGCTGGTCACACACCCATATGTGCCAGATAAAAATAGGAAGGCATATCTCCACTACAAAGGTCCCTTCTGGGGAATGAAGGGTCCCAGCCTCACAACAGGTGCTCCCCAGAGTTTTTACTAACCATTCACTATAAGCAGAATCCTCTGATCTCATATTTGTTTTAAGAGACAGACACTATAGGACTTTAAACTCGTTTGTACTATGGCTGATCGCATAGCATGAGGCATAACACTGAGACGTTGTTGAAAATCGCCTCCGAGAAGGAGAACTTTCCCAACAAGTGCCAGTGAGAGCTTTATATGTGTCATGCATGCGGGAGTCAATGTTTATTTTTAAATTGCCAATGAGCATCATATATACGGGGTGGTTGGTTGGACGGTTGGACAGACGTACAGTCAAGTCACTTAGCAATATCTATATCTATATCTATATCTATATCTATATATCTATATCTATATCTATATCTATATATGTCTTGAAGAAGAAGATGAAGAAGAAGAAGAAGAAGAAGAAGAAGAAGAAGAAGAAGAAGAAAAAGGAGGAGGAGGAGGAGGGGGAGGAGGAGGAGGAGGAGGGGGAGGAGGAGGAAGAGGAGGAGAAGAAGAAAAAGATAAAATACATGAACAATAAAATGGCAATAAAGACATATCTATCAATAATTGATTCTAAAAAACAAATAAGCTAACAAGCAGAACAGAAACACTCGTAGATAAAGAGAACATTTTGACAGTTGCCAGATGGGAGAGGGGTTGAGGGGATAAGTGAAAAAGGTGAAGGGATGAAGAAGTACAAATTGGTTGATACAGAATATTCATGGGGATGTAAAGTACAGCACTGGGAATATAGTCAGTAATATTCTAATAACTATGTTAGATGGGTACAAGATTTATCAGAATGATCACTTAAGTTATATAATGTCTAATAATTGGGCTGTTCATCTGAAACTAATATAATATTGTATGTCAACTGTATTTGAAAAACAAAAAAATTATTAAATGGTGATAAATAAATAAACAAATAAATCAATGCAATGATGAAAAAAACACACACAATAATCTTGTTCCCAAAGCTTCATCTCTTTTGTGTGCTTATCTTGCTTCTTTTGAGATCCTTCTCTCATTTGTAGAGTTGCAGGGGCTTATCTTTTGTGTTTTTGCTATATGCAATAAAGTAAATACTTAATGAGAGTTACCAAGTCCTGACTTCTAGTCCTAAGTATCTAATTTACTTTGTGGACTTAGGCAAGTCACTTTGTCTTTCTGTGCCTTCAGCTACAATGTTTTCCAAGGTTCCCACACATTTTAATCTTCTAAGAATTGTTCCAAAGGGAGAATTTAATATTAATCATTTATTTGTCACCATGAATTTAGCCCCCCAGTTTCTTCCCTCATGTATTTAAAACTTTATTTCTGACAGCAGAGTGAAAGAATTGCAGTTCTAATAAAAATAGATTAACTCTTAAGATTAGGAATAAAACAAAGATGTCCATTTTCATAATTTCTATTTATCATATTATTGAAAGTTTTAGCCACAACATTTAGGCAAGGACAAAGAATAAAAGGCATCCATATCAGAAAGGAAGAAGTAAAACGATCACTGTTTGCAAATGACATGATATTATATGTAGAAAACCCTAAACATTTCACACAAAAAAATTATTAAAGCAAAAAAACTAATTCAGCAAAGTTGTAGGATTTGATATAATAGTTGTCAAAATCTGAATGCTTTTTTTGGTAGAAAAAAATAGAAAAAAAATTCTAAAATTCATATGGAATCTCAAGGGACCCTGAAAAATCAAAAATAATCTTGTAGCCCAGCTGGCATGCTCAGTGGTTAGTGTCCACCTATGAACCAGGAGGTCACAGTTCGACTCCTGGTCAGAGCATATGCCTGGTTTGCAGGCTCCATCCCCAGTGTGGGGTGTGCAGGAGGCAGCTGATCAATATTTCTCTCTCATCCTTGATGATTCTATCTCTCTCCCTTTCCCTTCCTCTCTGAAATCAATAAAGATATAGTTAAAAAAAATAATGTTATAATAGAACAAAGTTGAAGAACTTGTACTTCCTGATTTTGGAACTTACTACAAAGCTATAGTAACCAAAACAGTATGGTACTAGCATAAAGACACACATATAGACCAATGGAACAAAATAAAGAGTCCAGAAATAAACCTTCAAATGTATGGTCAAGTGGTTTTTGACAAAGAAACCAAGACCTTTCAATGGGAAAAGGACAGTCTTTTCAAGAAATGATGCTGGGAAAACTGGATATTCACATCCAAAAGAATGAAGTTTGAACCTTACCTTGAACCACATTTAAAAAATTAGCTCAAAAGGAGCAAAGACCTAAATATAAGGCTAAAACTATCAAACTTTTAGCCCTAGCCAGTTTGGCTCAGTGGATAAAGCATTGGCCTGTGCACTGATAAGTCCTAGGTTCAATTCCCATCAAGGGCACATGCCTAGGTTGTGGGCTCAATCCCCAGTAGGGGGCATGCAGGAGGCAGCCAATCAATGATTTGTTCTCATCATTGATGTTTCTCTCTCTCCCTTTCTCTTCCTCTCTGAAATCAATAAAAATACATTTAAAAAATATATTTTAAAACTATAAAACTTTTAGAAGAAAATAGACAGGAAAAGTTTCATGACATTGGGTTTGGCAATGGCTTTTTGGCTATGACACCAAAAGCACAGACAACAACAAAAAATAAATAAATGGAACTTCACCGAAATTAAAAACTTTTGTGCATCAAAAGATACTATCAAGACAGTGAAAAGACAACCCACAGAATGGGGGGAAACATTTGCCAATCATATGTCTAACCAGGGATGAATGTCTAAAATATATAAAGAACTTCTAAAACTCAGCAACAATGACCCGATTGAAAAATGAGGGAAGGACTTGAATAGACATGTCTCTAAGAAGATATTCAAATGGCCATAAACATATCAAAAGATGCTCAACATCACTCATTAGGTAAATGCAAGTCAAAACACAATTAGATACCACCACATATCCTTTAGGATAGTGACTATTTTAAAATATGAAAAATAAATGTTGGAGAGGATGTGAAGATATTGGAACACTTGCACATTGCTGGTGACACGTAAAATGGTCTAGCTGCTATGGAAAACAACCTGGTTGTCCTGCAAAACATAAAGTTCCCATGTGACCAAGTAATTCCACTCCCAACTATATAATCAAAGGAACTGAAAGCAGGGAGTAACACATACTGGTACATCAGTGTTCCTAGCAGCAGTTGATCACAATAGCCAAAGGTGGAAACCTTGCAAGTCTACATTAAAAGAGACCAGATTAACAAAGTATTGTATATGCCAGTGATGGCGAACCTATGACACGCGTGTCAGAGGTGACACGCGAACTCATTTTTTTTGTTGATTTTTCTTTGTTAAATGGCATTTAAATATATAAAATAAATATCAAAAATATAAGTCTTTGTTTTACTATGGTTGCAAATATCAAAAAATTTCTATATGTGACATGGCACCAGAGTTAAGTCCCTGCTCAGAGAAGGGCCCGTGTTAGGATATAAGAGCTCCCTGAGGGACACATTTTTGCCTTTCAACACTTTAAGTTAATACTTCAGCTTCTGGGGTTGCCCACTTAGCCATCTCTGCTCCTTCCACAAAGCCACTGTGAAATGAGGGGCTCAGAGCCTCACATCCCTGGCAGCCCTTCTGTCCCTTCCTCTCTAAATAAATTCACATCCTCTGGTCTTCTGTTGAGACCTTTGCCTTAAGATCCACATAATATGGATTGGACATCCCTTCCAGTGTCATGGGAAGCCCGGAATCTTTCCCAGAGCCCTCTCTAGCATTTCCTAGGATTCTCCTTGGGGGTTTATATCTCAGGGTCATGTTTGCCTTCTAATTCTTGCCCTGATGAAATTCTTGACGCTCACTTACATTTTGCTCCCCACACCCTACCCCCACCCTGGGGCAGCTGTTCTTTTTCATCCTTCTCTTGTCTAGAGTTCAGACTACGGCCCATTCTCCTTTCCCAGAGCAACACTAACACAAAGCTATTGTGTTAACAGACTTTCCCAAGGGCCAGGAATAGCTGGCTGGGTGGCACAGAGCAGGAAAGAACTACAGATTGAAAGTCAGACACCTCTCTCTAGAAACTCGTTGGCCCTTCCCTAATACGGGACATTTTTCACTGCCCATGTCCGCACTTCGCTCCATGTTCCCTCTAGGTTGCTGGGGATCCCTTTTCTGAAGACCCTGTACCCATCTCCTCTCTTCCAGGGTCACAACTTTGTTTAACTTGAAAATGTCTGTTAAGCAGCTCACAAAGCAATTTTGCTTTTAAACTCCACATCCGCTGAGTTCTGAGATATCCTTTTGCACATCTAAAAATCCCTTACAGTTTCCCCAACCCCCAGGTATTCCACCATTGGGCACACACGCACACGCGAACACACACACACACACACACACAGAGAGAGAGAGAGAGAGACAGAGAGAGAGAGAGAGAGAGAGAGAGAGAGACAGAGAGAGAGAGAGACAGAGAGAGAGAGAGAGAGAGACAGAGACAGAGACAGAGACAGAGAGAGAGACTCTGAAATTACAGTTTTTTAAAATTTGGGCTGAATCAAACCTTGGGAAGGCAGGACTCACCCACAAAACAGAGTCCATTCCAGAGGCTATGGAGTTTTCCTCTTCCCATCACATATGTTTCCCAGGGTTTCAGTAAAACTGGAGATGGGGACGCTGCTTACCTGGGTTACTGTGAGAGCTCCCATAGGTGACAGGAGTTGTCAAGGTTATCTAGACAGGTGCTTGGTGCGGTGTTTGCAACAAGCAGGTGTATAATCCTGGGCTCTGGTCACTGTAGGGTGAGCCAGGCAAGAGTGCCCAGCGGTGGTGCCTGTTGAGATCAAGTTTTTGGCCTGCCAACTGCATGTAGAGGCTCTTCGGGTGTGGTGGGCTTCATTGTGATTGAGCAGGTTAAGGGAGAAAGGAAGTTAATCTGGATAAGAAGGGTCTAGAGACAGATGGTATCATTGCTAATGTTTGGGGAAGCAGAGCCGGGAGAGGCCAATCTCACACGGCTTGAGTAACTAAGACACTGTGGTGGTGCCACAAGGCTGACACACTGACTGCTGGGATAGAATAGAGGATATAGAACAGAACTGCGCAGATTTTGAACTTTGAAATGTGACAGAGATGGGATGAATGATTGAGGAGAAAAGAGGACCCTTCAACAAATAAAGCTGAAAAAAAAGGTTATACATACACACTATCTAAAATTAAACAACTCCAGGTAGACTTAACTGTCAAAAAGAAAAGTTAAAAATTTTAAGCTTAGATTTCAAATTCTAAATTTAATGGAAAATAGAGATGAATATCTTTTAGACCTTGAAGCCGAGAAAGATTTCTCAAACAAAACACAGAACGTATTAATCTTGGAGCGTATTAAAGCAAAGAACATCAAATGATACCTTAAACAAATTGAAAAGGCAAGTTACAAACAAATTATGTTAAAGAATATACTAGTATAAAGAACTCCTGAAGTCAATAAGAAAAACATAAAGAACACAGTAAAAACAAAAATGGACAGGAGACATGACAGGCATCCATAGAAGAGGAAACAAATACAGCTAATAAGCAAACAGATACTCAGCCTCATTAGTGATCAGAGAAATGCATCCATTTAATTAGAAAATTAAAAAGTCTGACCAAACCAACTGTTAGAAAGGATGTAGGGCCACACATCTCTCATTGCTTATGGGTGTGTAAATAAATGGTAACAACCACGTTGGAAAATCTTCACATACTCTACAACACAGCAGTTCTGCTCCTGGCTATATAAACTTTTCACACACCCAAAGACATTTCATGGCAGCATTGCTCACAATAGTGATAATAAGAGAATAGATTAAAAGATGAATATTTTACACAATGCAATATTACACAATGTTCAAAATTAATGAACCACAATGACACACAATATGGATGAAGCTCAGTGGTATCATATACAGGCCAAAATAAATCCCCAAGTATAACCTACAACATGTAGCTTATTTCACAGAGATGCTGTGGGGATTCAAGGAGGTTACCACAGAGGAAAGTATTCAGCTGAGAGCCTAGGGCAATGATGGCGAACCTATGACATGCATGTCAGAGGTGACATGCGTGTCAGAGGTGACACGCGAACTCATTTTTTTGGTTGATTTTTTTGTTAAATGGCATTTAAATATATAAAATAAATATCAAAAATATAAATCTTTGTTTTACTATGGTTGCAAATATCAAAAAATTTACATGATCTCACTCATTTATGGATAATAAAGGCCAATATAAACTGATGAACAAAAATAGATACAGAGGCAGAGCAGCATCAAACAGACTGTCAAACTACAGCGGGAAGGATGGGAAGGGTTGGGGGGCGGGAGGGGGGGGGGGTAAGAGATCAACCGAAGGACTTGTATGCATGCATATAAGCATAACCAATGGACATAAGACACTGGGGGGTAGGGGAGGCCAGGGGAATGTCAAGGGGAGGGGGGAGGAGACATATGTAATACTCTCTGTAATACTTTAAGCAATAAAACAAAATTAAAAAAAAATTTCTATATGTGACACGGCACCAGAGTTAAGTTAGGGTTTTTCAAAATGCTGACACGCCGAGCTCAAAAGGTTCGCCATCACTGGCCTAGGGTGTGGCAATAGGCTTTCAGGACAAATAGAACCTGAAATCCGAATTTCCAGGGAGGGGGCAGGACACCCCCTGGGACAGTGTCATCCTCATGGCCACAGCTCTCTGTGCCATGTTCCTATCCTCCCTCCTCCTCCCTCACCAGCTCCTTGCTCCCTGGCGGCCCAAAGTCTCGCTGTGTCTCCCTTGCTCCATGTCATGGGCATTCTGCCTTTGTGTTTTGGGGGAGATGTGCCTTGGTCCTTTGAAATGGGATTTGGGATAAAAGTAAGAAAACCTCTGTCTTGAGCTCCAAGTGAGTCTAGAGCTCAAGTGTCGGGGTTTGGAGGCGTTGACGGTCAGGCTGAGGAACCTCTGCTGCCCTGCACACCACACCTACGACCAGCTTGGGAAGCTCCTGCTCCATCTGATTTTCTTTTCCCTCCTCTCCTAGACAGCCTTGTAGGACCACATCGTGCCATCTATCCCCATCAGAAACTCTTCTCCTCCCAATTAACTCTTCATTTGCAAACTGTGGATAATCATACCCATCTGACAAGGTCTTTGTGAGGACTGAGACAATGCGTAGTGCCCGACACATGCGAGGCCCTCCATAACCGACTGCTGTTTGTGTGTCAGGTGCCATATGTCATATCGGACATTATACATATTGGGACTGATGCTATCTCCTCGCTTTCTTAGATCTCCCATGTGTGACACAGCTCAGGTAGCCTTGCTTCCACATGGCAAATCTTTAAATTATAGTTGATGTACCATCTTATATTAGTTTCCAGTCGGGTCTACAACATAGTGATTAGACATTTATATACATTACTAAGTTGTCACCCTGATAAGTCTAATACCCACCAGGAGCCATACATATTATTACAATATTATTAACTATATTCCCTATGCTGTACTTTACATCCCCATGACTAGTCTATAACTACCAATTTGCCACATGGCAGTTCTTTGATATGGGAAGACAATTAGGACCCCCAAAGAAGTCTTTTTCTGGCTAAGTGACCTGGGTCCTCAGCACTTCTCCTTTGATCTAGTCCTCTCTAATGCTGTCCATAGTCCTTTGGGATAAGTAGAAGTTTGTCAGTATCCCTTTTAAAATGGAACACAAAGGGGGTGGGGGAAATGGAACACAAGGGCCCAGCTAGTATGGCTCAGTGGTTGAGCGTTGACTTATGAACCAGGAGTTCACAGCACATGCCCAGGTTGCGGGCTCGGTCTCCAGAAGAGGGGGCACAGGAGGCAGCTGATCAATGATTTTCTCTCATCATTGATGTTTCTAGCTCTCTCCCCCTCTCCCTTCCTTTCTGAAACAAACAAACAAACAAATAAATGAATAAATAAATAAACACAAGGAGTTTAATTCTGTTTAATGAGAAAGATCAACAGAGAAGCCACTACTTGATTATAGACCCAAATGGAGATTAATACCAATCACACAAATGACCTATTCCAGGAATATGCAATAAGATTACTGGAGATAGAGGACTAAACAAAAATACATATCCTCACAGAGGTAGGTAGACCTCTGGGATTCTAGGATGTTCTATTTCTTGACATAGGTGATGGTTACATGAGTTATTCATTTTTAAATAATTCATTGAGCTGAACATTAAACATTTTTTAGATCACCTTTCAATCTTTTTTGAGACACGATTTCCATATATATAATTCACTCATTTAAAGTGTACAATTCAATGGTTTTTAGCCTAGTCACAAATATATATGTACAATCATCATCACAGTTAATTTTAGAACTTTTTCATCGCCTCAGAAAGAAAGTGTACTCTTTAGCTATCATCCTCCTATAGCCCCATCCTCCTCAGCCCTAATCAACCACTAATCTACTTTGTCTATCTATAGATTTACCTATTCTAGGCATTTTTTAGAAATTGAATCATGTAATATGTGGTCTTTTGTGACTGACTTCTTTTGTTTAGCATAAAAGACCATCCATGTTGTGGCATGTATAGTACTTCACCCCTTTATTAATGGCCAAGAAGTACCCCATTTAATAGATAGATCACTTTTGTTTATTCATTCATTAGTTCATGAACATTTGGGTTGTTCCCACCTCATGTCTGTTATGAGTAGTGTTGCTATAAACATTCATATACAGTTTTTGTGGAGACATGTTTCCTTTTCTCTTGGGTAAATACCTACAAGTGGAATTGCTGGGTTATATGATAACTCTATGACTATCTGTTTGAGGAACTGCCAAACTTGTTTTCCAAAGTGGCTGCACCATTTTACATTCCCACCAGTAGTGTATGAGATTTTTCATTTCTCCACATCTTCGCCAAAACTTATCTGACTTTTTGATTATCGCCATCCTAGTGTGTGAGAAGTGGTATCTAATTATGGTTTTGATTTGCATTTCCCAGATAACTAATGATATTAAACCTTGTGATTTATGTACTTTCTTAATTTACAACCTACTTAAATAAAAACAATGTTTTAAGAAAGCACTTATTTCTTGATCCTTGATACCCATAATAGTTGCTCAACCCTAAAAGTACAGAAACCAGAACTTGTGGGTGCTGGAGATTCTGCACCTCCCAGGTTGGGTTCGCCTCTGGGGTTCCCCAAGCCTTCCTGATTCTAAGACAGAGTGGAGCTGCTCTCTTTCCCAGCCAGGTATTTCTCCTGGATTCAACAGAGGGGTGCCGAACGTGCCTGTGTGCAGGTATATATTTTTCTCCACACACTCAGGGTAAACTCAGGTTGTGGGTGAAGGGGAAGGCTATCATTCAGACGTGAGTCAGCTATCTGGAAGATCACATGTGACGCAAGACATTTTTGAACCCCTAAATCTTTGTCTCCTCATCAGGGCACAGAGTCTAGGTCAAGATCCATGTACTTGATCCAGACATGGCTTGAGAAGAGAATCGTCTCTGGATCAAGTGACAGGTTAACCTTACCAACACATGTCACTTGTCCCACTTTACATATGGGGCACCTGAGGCTTAGAGCAGTAAAACAATTCACCCAAGCTTCAAAGGAACTTAGACTGCAGAAAGCTTTACCTCCCGATTCACCCTCTTCTCGGAAGGTGGAGAGAAAGCTTGGTGCCTTGGCATTATCACCCAAGTGCATTAGCTGCACTTGGAGGGAAACCTGCTGGCTTGGTCTGAGAGCCCAAGTTTAGCCCTGGTGCCAGCTGTCCATCCATGCCTCTAGTCACTTAACGTCTTCCTCTGGTCACCTGTGGTCTGGGTACCTATCAAATCCAAGGTCTTGATGTTTCTAGTTTTATTCAGGCACCAGGTACCTCTACTGCTGTGGAGGTTAAAGCAGGGGTGCTTGTTGGGTTCTCCTGAAGCACATGCTGAAATTAAGAAGATTTTGGAGGAAGTAAGACCTATGAGAGAAAAAGGGAGGAAGCAAAATTGAACAAGGGGACCCATATGGCCACAATACACACCTAACAAGGCCTGTCACACCAGCAGCAAGCTGCAGAGCAAAGACTGCCCTGCTGAGAAGTCCCAAGGAGTAGAGAAATCACCAGGTCTCTGTATTACCTGCCCCACTGCACGGAAAATTGAAGTGGACCCCGAGGGAGCTAAAAGCTAGAACCTATCAGCTAGTCACATCCTTCAAGTCCTTTCTTAAAAGGGGACCTGAGCAGCACGTGTCCTCAACTGCCAAGGCCCAGACAAAAGTGAGACATCCTTACAGAAATCCATTATTGACTGGCCAGCTCAGGGGATCACCTGGAATTGTAGACTATAGACTCCACTATAAGCTAAAGAACAGCTTGAACTTGGCTGATGTGTTTCAGAGGTTGAGCATCAACCTATGAACCAGGAAGTCACAGTTTGATTCCCGGTCAGGGCACATGCCCAGGTTGCGGGCTTGATCCCCAGTGGTGGGTGTGCAGGAGGCAGCCAATCAATGATTCTCTCTCATCATTGATGTTTCTCTCTCTCTCTCTCTCTCTCTCTCTCTCTCTCTCTCTCTCTTTCTTCTTCTTCTTCTTCTTCTTCTTCTTCTTCTCTGAAATCAACAAAATATATATATTTTTTAAAAAGTAAGTTGAGCCCAGCCAGCGTGACTCAGTGGTCGAGCGTCAGCCTATGAACCAGGAAGTCATGGTTCAATTCCCTGTCAGGGCACATACCCAGGTTGCAGGCTCAATCCCCAGTGTGGAACTTGCAGGAAGCAACCAATCAATGATTCTCTCTCATCATTAATGTTTCTATCTCTCTCTTCCTCTCCCTTCCTCTCTGAAATCAATAAAAAAAATTTTAAAAATAAAAATAAAAAGCAGGTTGATTCTGATCTCTCTGCCCCACCCCCATTTTTTGCAGCTCACCTCAGGAGTCATTTGTCATAAATCTGGGAGGACTTTGCAAAGTCCTTGGGCCTTAGAACACAAGGACAGGGGAATAGTTGAACTACGCTAGTGTTCTATGTGCTATTTTTCCTGAATGAATTCAGGTCTTTGGTGAAGGTCATAGTTACCATTGTCATCATATCATCATTATCTTCAACATAACCATCCCTCCCAGCATCATGCAGCATTCTTAAAATAACAAATTTTCTGTGATGCTAGATTAAACTCTACTATAATGAAAAGGACAGATTCTAGAAACCTCTTACACTGGGGGCAATCACATGCTAAGTCACATATAGAATAAATGCAATGACCATCTGGGCTCTGTGATCCTGGGCTTTCAATGTCCCCTATATAAAACTGGAATTACTATGACTGCCTCCCTCCTAGACCTACAGGGCTAGAGAGACTACATTGAGATAATGGAGGTGAAAGCCTTTGAGCACCTCATTCCAAAGTTATCATAGCATCTTTTGCCTAAGGCTCTTGAAACCTCTTAAAAGCACCATCACATTTTCATCATATAAAGATTGCCCAAGAGAGATCTCATTACCAGCACTTGGTGGGAATCTGGCATTCATCTTCCCCTTCCTCTATGATCACAGAGTCTTGCTGGTCCAAAGAGACCACAAAGGGTACCTTTCTGCTGATTTATCTGCAGAGTAGTCTGGGGCAGAAGGCAAAGCACCAGAGTACACTGTTGCCTCCCTGCTCTGCTGGAGTCCAGGGGATGGCTCACAGGTGTAGTCCTCAGCACGCTGGTCTCCTTGGCAAGGTTCGCTGTTTGACAAGATCACTTTTATTTCATTCTACCTCCTACTACAGAATTAAGAGAATTTTACCCACTTTTCAAATGCATAAGACTTGTATGTTATGTGGGCAGAGCATGTCCAAGATCCTGAGGGAGCAGGGGAGGCAGAAGGCAACAGGAAGGGACCTCCTTTCATCCCCTCATTTACAGGTGAGGCAGGATGGTGATCGGATGCCCAGCTCACCATGCCTGCCTAAGGGAAGTATCTTGGCTCTTGCTTCTGAGTTGTAGTCCGAAGTGAAAAGAAATTGGGCTTTAGAGTTCATCAAATCTGGCTCTGCTACTTACTGTCGACCTTGGGCCAGTGACTTAACCACTACGAGCCTCGATTTCCTTTGCTATTCTTCCCACCCTGCAAGGTTGCTATGATTAAAGATAATGTGTAAGGAGGCCTGGCTCATAATAGACACTCAATAAATGGTAATTATTAAAATCATTAAACTTTCTGCTATGAATTTAACAAGTAGCTATATACATTACTCTTTATTCATTCATTTGTTCAAACATCCATTCTTCCATAAAACATTTATGAACTCAGAATCATGCTGGGCTCAATGGGGATCCTACCAAGAAATAGAAAGCAGGATCCCTGAGTTCAAGAAGCTCAAATGTGAGTTGAAAACAATAAACCAGAGAGGCGTGGAATTATAAAATGGGAACCATCTTTCCTTCTTGGCTATGCTGTGAGAGTTACGTGAGCTAAGCCTCAAGCTCAGCATTGGCTCCAGGTAGACTCACTGAAGCGCAGCCATCCTGGAGCTGCATCTTCCCCGGGGACAGAGGTGGTTCTGCCAATCTGCTGTGAAGCCATGAAGCATGAGCGTTAAGGGCTCCTCGTATAGATGAGTTTCTTCCAAGGCTCTGTACCTACTTTTGTTTTTCTTTCTTATAGATAACTCCCCAATGGCATCAGTTTCAAGATCCACAAAACTGGACCTTCAGGAGGAGGGCTGGGTAGTAAAGTCAGATAAAAAATAGAACATACTTGCGCATGCCTCACTTCTCATGCTCTCAGTGTCAGGAGTGCAAAGGTGAGGGAAAGGGTCAGGCTCGCTTGGTATCTGAAAGGAAGGTGTGAGTCAAGGAAGCTTAACGGTGAAGCAAGGATTTGAACATTGGAACTTGCACCACAGACTGAGAGAAAGATGCAGGGGGCGGGTAGGGAGGGATGAGCAAGTGAAGAAGCAGACTTTAAGCAAATCACCCATACCATTTTCGCTTTGCACATTCGTACGGATAATGTGGAATATGTAAAGTGGAATGGCGGTACGAGCCACGCCAACCTGGGCTCTCCTGATTTGAGCCCCGTGACTTTAAACAGATCTAGTAGCCGCTCAGAATTTCAGTTTCCTTTGTAAAATGATGATAATACTAATACCTCTCTCACAAGTAATATTGCACCAGAGTGGAGAGATATTTTTGTGAAAGTGCTTTGTAAAATGTAAAGAGCTCTATTAATCAATACTGGTTCCAATTAATTTTACTCCTACCTGCAGAAAGGATTTTCTTATTCACCAACATGGTAATAATGGAAAGCACCCTTAGGGGGAAAACCCCACACCCTCTGAGTAAAAGCTCTGGCTGAGTACATGAGTTTGAGTGCTTTTCTAAACTTCTCCAAGCCTCAGTTTCCCCATGTGAAGCATGGGAGTGATTATACTTTCCCTCAGTGCAGTTTTAAACATCAGTAACATAATGTTCTGATCACACTGACCTTATAGTTCCTTGGGAGGGAATAAATGAAATACTTCCACCCATGCTCCTTATTCTGACTTTTACTAAATCAGGACAAGGAGAATTGTCAAGACTTTGAACGACAGGGAAGAACAGGAAGAGTCACAGGGCCCACACTGGCTGGACTGCAGTGAAGAGGCGGTGGTAGGAGAGAAGCAGGGTGGCAGCCACAGGACAGTAGTCACCTTGGACTGAATGCGTGCACGCCAGCTGTTTAACACACAGATATTCATCAGTCTCAGAATGGACCCATATGTTTGGTGTTGCGGTTTACACTGCACAGGTGAGGAGTCACTTCTCAAAGTTCCCACCTCTAGTAATGGAGGAGCTGAACTGCAAACCCAGGGCAGCACCGGAGCCTGCTTTTCCTGGTGTCCTTGCTTGGTTTTCAGCTCCTTTGTGTCCAGGATGGGGACTGAACCTACGTGTTACAGCAGGGGTGGGGAACCTTTGTTCTGCCAAGGGCCATTTGGATATTTATAGCACCATTCCCGGGCCATACAAAATTATCAACATAAAAATTAGCCTGCTCTTTTTGGTCAAACATTTCATTAACTCACCCCTAATGCCTGGGCAGTGCCAGACCAAATGACTTCATAGGCCTTATGCAGTCCTCAGACTGGACATTCCCACCCCTGCTCTACAGGGAATCAAAAGACCTGTTACAGGTGAGATTGCACGTGGACAAGCCTCTTGTAGACTCCAGGACATTGAGAAGTTTCTAGTTATTACCCTTATGCCAGGGAGAAAGTTTCCACCCATGCTCTTACACAGAGAAAGTGGGCTTCAATGCCTGATGGTCCCAAATAAGAGGCTCCATCTTCCTTATACTAGTATGTTATGGCTGTTTCTGTTAACCAGTCTCTTCAAAGGTCTAGTGAAGGAGGCCACCACGGTGCCTGCCTGCCACAGAATTGGGCTGAAATCGCCATAATGCAGGGGCTGGGCAAGAGCAAAGACTCATCAATTTTGGAGCATATACCACCGGTTATGTCTGACCTCCCACAGACACTGTCGGAGGAACTGACAAGTCCAGCATCTTCTCAGCATCATACCACTGAGGAATGACACAGATGGGAAGACCCCTCAACCCCAAGACACACCTGTAGCACCGGCCATCCCCGACTCCGCCTGCAGCCCTTAAGGCAGTGTCTCCTCTCCATCCCATGCTCCATTAGATGAGTAACAAACAGTAGGATACAAGCCTGCCCTTCTGCTTAATTCCAGAGCTAAAGTAACATGTTCAAACACCCTGTTATTATTATTGCCGATGATAATAAGAGGAATAATGAGCAAGAATTGCTTTTATTAAATAAATCAGGAAATAGCACCTTCCCACATGCTCCAGAGGCACGTCCAGAGGCTCCCTAAATGCTCGGATGGTGTCAGGGCAAGTGTTCTCCATTATGAGGGAGTTTCTCTACAATTACTGGTCTCCTGACGGCAGGTTAGGACTCATCTTAAACATATAATAACATAAACGGGCTCTCTGTTTATCAACTACTACATTATAGGGGTGTGCTTCCCTCCTATAAAACTCCCCTTTTTAATAGGTGCATTTTGGAAATATCATAATTGTAGCCACTTAAAACCAAGATATTTAACTGTCATCTGTTGCTGTTTTTCTCAATTTTGAAATTAATAGAGAAATCTTAGCTTCCTTAGCCCTATAACCTTCTCCTCATTCAAGTGCGGTGATTTGAATATACCTCACGTACAACGGAGGTGCCCAATATGTGCTTTTTGAATGAAGGATTGATGACAGATATTTCATAGGTCATTTCCATCACCCCCTTGCTTCCTAATAAGGGTGTATCTGAACATCCTAGGTGGGTAGCAATGGTGATGCAGGAAGATGTATAACTTGAGAGCAAAATATATTCACTGTTGGAATTCAGTGTGTTTGGTTGAGTGGTACACACAGTCCTTGGTGTGCCTTGTGTATTTGACACTTGGAATAACTTTTTTATACCTCCTCCCACTATACCTCAAAAGTATTTTCCATAATAATCATGTAATAATCATTTTATTGATTCATTCTTTGGTTTCAAGAGAACAAAAAGATAAATGATAACATTAAAGGTATCATACAAATTTAGGAAAATATTTCATGCACAAACCAAAATGAACTTATTGCCAAGCAAACTATTATACCTTGCAGTTGAGGCTCTGTTCCACTGTTTTAGATTTTAAACAAAAAGACTCTAACCCCTCACATAAAATGACAGTAATTCAAATTCTGTTTCTTCACCTTTACACTCAATGTGCTGTCACCGTTTCCAAAATGTGTCTATTCAATACCATCAAGCAATTCTGCAATTCTTTGTGGATACTAACTCCATGTCCTGTAAATTTAACTTGATTCTGACTCTCTGTATCTGGAGACAGTGTCATATTCCACAGTTTAAGGGCTCAGTCCCACAGGTCTGCCCCCAATTCAGACACCAATGGAAAGTCTTTTGACCAACTGACTGTAAATTAGAAGTTCCCACCACCCCATCCTTGGGTTCAATTAATTTGCTAGGATGGCTCCCAGAACTCAGAAAACCTGTTTACTTACTACGAGATGACCAGTTTTATTACAAATGATGTTCAAGGATACAAGGAATAGCCTGATAAAGAGATATACTGTATGGGGTGAGATCCAGAGGGTCGGATGCCAGAAGCTGCCCTTTTCCAGATTCCTGAACCCTTCTAGATGCTGGATTAAGACCCACAGCATTAGTCGGGGACCACGGAACTTCTGTCCCCGTGGTGTTTTGGGTTCAAAATGCGCATGGATGTGCTCTACTTCCCCAACCTGGAAGCCCTCCAAGCCCTGTCCTCTCGGGTGTTTGAAGGAGGCACCATTACTCAGGCATGTTGGATTAAACCATTGACCAGTAAGATTGATTCAACCTCCAGTCCCTTTGCCATTCCCAAAAATTGGGGTGGGGACACTGCAAGTTCCAATCCTCTAATCCTGGTTGATCCCCATAGGGGTTGTCTAAGTCACCTCATTAACATAAACTCAATTGTTGTTGGAAGGGAATTGCTACACGGATAACAGGATACCCATTTGCCTTTATGGTTCTAAACAATGTCAGGAACTGAGGACAAAAGACCAAAATTATAACAAAAGATGCTCCCATTGCTCTGATTACGCAAGAAATTCCAAGAGTTTTGGGAGCTGTGCACCAGGAACCCTGAATGGAGATCAAAAAATATATTTATCACAAATCACGACATCACACCATTTATTTTAAATCAACTACTTATGTGCAAGAGGATATAATAGCTCAGGGGGTGATGATGTGGCCTGTGTCTGGAAGAGAGCTCCACCCCTTCCAAACCAGGAAGCCAGTGGGAGCGTACCCTGGAAAGAGGCCTTTTCCTGAGTCCTTGGGAGTGGGGTGTGGAGAGAAGGGAGAGGACTATATTACTGGGAGTTCTCCAAATTAACTGCCGTCTGGAACACAATGTTTATTAAAAATAAGAAATGAAAAAGTGCTCATTTGAAATATATATGTGTGGGGGAGTATAGTTAAACTCAACAGTAATTATAGCAACTATTGGAACTTAGGCCCATATAAGGTTTGGGGGATGGGAGCAGGTTATTATTGATTTTGTTTAGAACTGCAGGCACATGGTGATAGTAAAAGGTTGGCTGACTTCAGTTTCATTAATTTTTAAAACTTTTCTGCAGAAAATGCTTCCCTATTGCTCTTGCAAGCAGTCGGCCCCTTGGAAAACCCATCCTAAAGGAGCCAGGGAGCCTGATCCGGTCTCAGGTCTCCCCACAGAGGGGCAGTGGGCGCAGAGGGGAGGATGACTCCTCCGCACAGCAGGGTCTCTGCCTCTTCCCTGGCTCTCCCCACCTGCCTGGAGTCACCTCTGAGTCCTGTGGGGTTGAGCTGGAGCTAATGCAAAGGGCTGTTGATTAAACCCTCTGAGATTTTAGGGGGTGCCAAACTCAGTTTGGGGGTCCTTTCCAACAGAGTGCTACTCAACAAAAGTAACAGGAGTCCGTAGAATACCAGGTGGCGGAGGGACCTGCTGACCTAGCAGAGGGTGACCATTTCAAGAGCAAATAGCCGCAGAGCCCAGGTAGCGGGTGACCACAGCAGTGACTCTCAGGCATGCTCAGCGAAGCACTGGCTACGTTCACAATTATTATATTAAGTGAGATTTCTGTGCTTTTGTCATTTAATGAGAACTTTCAAAGACATTATCTCATTTTGGTCCCCTGATTATTCCAGAAGGTAATATTTCATAGCTTATAGAAGCCCACCCGGAAGAATAATCAATGTTCCCAAGATCACGGAGGAAAGACCTGAACGCTGTTCTTTTTATTTATTTATTTTTTGAACGCTGTTCTTTTTAAGTTCGCATTTTTCTGAGTGACTTGTGGCCTTGAGCAGGGCGGGCAAAGAAGAAATCATACAATGTGCACTTAAAAAGCTGGTATGGCCGAAACCGGTTTGGCTCAGTGGATAGAGCGTTGGCCTGTGGACTCAAAGGTCCCAGGTTCGATTCCGGTCAAGGGCATGTACCTGGGTTGCGGGCACATCCCCAGTAGGAGATGTGCAGGAGGCAGCTCATCTATGTTTCTCTCTCATCGATGTTTCTGACTCTCTATCTCTCTCCCGTCCTCTCTGTAAAAAATCAATAAAATATATTTAAAAAAAAAATAAAAAAAAATAAAAAGCTGGTATGACGCAGCTTGTAAATATGTAACTTCAGATGCCGGAAGTGAAAAACTAAGGCCTCCTTTAATTTAATTTTTAGAAATTGAGGTATAACTTCACAGAGTGCAGTGCACAAATCAGGTGGAGAGCCCTGACGACCAGCATTCCACCCGCACCCAGATCAAGATGTAAAACCTTTCCAGCAGCCCGCAGGCTCCCTCACTCCTCCCAGCAGCTCCCACGCTCCCAGGGCTAACCACTGATCCTGACTTTACCATGAGAGTAACTTAAAGATTTCCCCCTCTTGTTTGTGGCATTTACAATACCAGACAACTTATCAGACTGATATTTTTCATAAATTAATTTATTTTTAAAACTAACTGAGCAAGCGACATACTCCACCTCAGAAACTTTGTCCTTGTCCTTACTCCTGAAAGGAGCTTGCCCTAGATAGCCACCTGCTCTGCTCCCCTGAATTCATGTCCAAAACCTCTTCTCAGTGGGGTAGGAGACTACTGAAAGTTGCAACCCGACCCTAGCATTCCATAGTCTGTCCCTGCTTGATTTTACTCCACAGCACTTCCCTCTATCTGACATGGTCTACATGCTTCTTATTCTTTTATCCTCTATCTTCCACTCCCCACCCCCAATGTAAGCTCCTTGAAGACAAGGCTGCTGGACTGTTGTGTTTACTGTTGTATCTTTCTCTTCCAACTTATCTGCCACTCATCTGCTTATACAGTATATGTTGTAAGACATGAGTATCAGTGGAGCAACCTAAAAAACTCAAGCAAATGCCTCAAAACTTAGTTGAAACGTTCATTTCTAATTCAGAAAATTAGAAATATAATTGCATAATTCCATTTTATTTGGAAGTACACACTCATAGTATGTAACTATGACTTACACACATGAGGAAGAAAACGATAGAAAGTTCTGAATCAGAAGGAACCCTGGGGCTGGGATCTCCTGGCTAGGTGAATTAGTTTACTTCTTTTCTGAAAAATGGGAATAGCGATGTCTGTTTCATAGGATGAAACCAGCATCATGTAAAGCAATGTTTAGAGACTAGAAGCCATCTTTATTCTATTGTTCTCAAAGTCATATTAACATTACATGTCCAAACCTTAGCGGGGAGTCAGTGCTGGTCCTGCCCCTTGCCTACAGCTATAAAGAGGTGCATTGCAAGTGAGTAATTATATTTCTTAAAGTTCCTTAAACCCACACTCATTCTCTCTAATTACAGTTCATATCAACGGGCCAAGATAAGAGTTAAGAATTCTGTAGCCAAATGCCTTTGAGATATATACCGCCAATGGAAATTCCCCACAAAAATGAGGGATGTTAAGAAGACCCAGTCATATTTCTTGAAGATTGCCTCTGCTTCATTTTCTAGCCACGTGACAATGTACTGTCCTCAACCTTGCAGTGAGATTCTTGATTCCATGGTTAGCAGCATGATCCGATGGCCTGAGAAGTTCTTCTTCCAAGAACCAAGAGTTGGAGCAGGAAGAAACAGAACAAAACCCTTCTCTCCAGCTGCTGTAGTTCCCCCAACTAAAGCTGATGCCGAAAATTCCATTATGGCTTTATTCCTTACTGAGACTTTGTCTGCAGGGATGCCTGGGAAGTTACCAGTCACCTTATACTTTAACGTGAACGAGTTTCTTAGCTCCTTTCATAACAGCAAGTAAGATGAGAGAAGAGGGAGAAATAAAGAATGAGAAGTGACTGAGGAAAAGATGCTGACCATGAAGAAAAAGGCTGTTGAAAGAGGAACTCTTGAGCTAAAAGCAAGCCAGTGCTGTTTCTTATAGGCCTAGTTCTGAGTCTAAGGGTAGAAGTCGGAGCTCTGGTCCTGCTGTCCCCTCTGTGACCTATAATATTTTTAATTTTCGTGGTTGCTTAGAAGAGGATGCCTCCGCTGCCCACAACTTACTGACACTCTCTCATGTTCAGCATTTATCAGGTGCTGGAGGCTCCAAGGTAAGCTTGGGAGCTGAAGAAACTGTGTTCATAAATTGATACCATATGTAAACAAACAAATAAAACAAAGGATGGAGGGAGAATTTTGATCTAGGTTTGTACTGTGGGTGGATCTGACTGCTGCTGCGGAGACTTTTTCCTTGTAGATTAGATTTCAATGGAGCCTGAAGAAGGCTTTTCTTTTTTCATCTATAGCTTATAACAATTACTGCATTGTATACACAGTGCAGTTGAATGCAATAATTAATGGTTTTATTCAGTAAGTATTTACCAAGTGCTCGCTATGTGTTAAACACAGGACAGGAAGCTACTTAGGTAAACAAGACAGAAAAGGCCCCCACTCTCCAAAGTTTACATTCCTGAGGGTGGGTGGGGGGAGACAGAACAAAATAAATAAGAAAATTCTAGATACTGATATATACCATAAAGAAAACAAAGAGTACTGTGTGAGAGAGTAGCTCCATGTTCAGGGTGTGTTTTAGGATGGTCAGGAAACGCTTTTTGAGGATATGACACTTGAGCTCAGACCTGAATAATGAAAATGGTACAGCTGTACAAAGGCCCTGAAACAGGAAGGAGCTTGATTGGTGTCTTTTGGACTCAAAGGTCAGTGTACTTAGACCATAGAGACGTAGCTGGAAAGGAGCAAGAGATAGGGTCCGAGACATGGGCGAAACATTAAGACCCTGTTGGCCATGGAAAAAAGATAAAGACAATGAGATGACATTGGGCAGCGTTAGAGCAGAGGAATGACATGATTTTACTATTTTATTGAAAATGTCCCAATCTCACAAGGAGGTTGGGCAAAAAATATGCTTCAGTCAACCGTTTCCACTAAATATCTGCCGAATGAATAAACACATAAATGACTGAATGAAGGAATGAAATCTCACCAGTGAGTGAGGTTATAATAGAAAGAACATTGACCTCCAGCTAGAGTTAGAAGAGGCAGCTGTACCACTTGGTAGCTGTGACCTTGGGCTGTAACCCCTTGGAATCTTAATTTCTTCATTTGTAGAATAGGATAGCACACCTTGAAGTGCCCGCAACAGCTGTGGTGAGCATCAAGTAAGAAATGTGAAGATTGAAAATATAAAGAGGGATGGATGAGGATGATAAGTTTTCGGTGCCAGGTCACAGTGGCATGCCTTAATTGAACTTCAAGGCCTTTGATATTCATGAGTTTGCTTGGAGTCTACTGTACTCTGTCAATTGGGTAGTTTGTCCCCTCTGTGTCAAGAAGTGCCGGCGTGGCTCAGTGGTTGAGCATCAACCTATGAACCAGAAAGTCACGGTTCGATTCCTGGTCAGGGCACATGCCTGGGTTGCAGGCTCGATCTTCAGTGTGGGGCATGCAGGAGGCAGCCGATCAATGATTCTCATCATTGATGTTTCTATCTCTCTCTCCCTCTCTCTTCCTTTCTGAAATAAAATATATATATATATATATATATATATATATATTTTTTTTTTTTTTTTAAAGTGCTGTCTTTATCCTTAAAGCCGCAAGGGAGAACCCCCCCCCCGCCCCCTCCAACCCCCCCCCCCCTGTCCAAACAGCGGAGAACATGCTTTCGGAGATGTTATCTTATTTGATGCTGGCATCTCTGTAGGAGGCAGGTCAGGCTTGATTCCCCCAGCTAGAACTCTGCATCTACCCCACCTTTTTTCAAGAGGCTCATGTCTATTCTCTGCTGTGTCATTCCAGGCCAAAAAGTCCTACAGTTTTTTAGGGTCTTCTTAGGGAGAGAGACTCTTCCTAGCTAGGGTGATGGGTGCATACTTCCTGGGAAAGAGATTCTGTAAACTCTCCGTAAATATTGCTGTGTTTAGCAACTTGTCAGGCAGCCTTTTGCCCTAGTCTAAATCCCCGTGGCTGTAATTGTAACCCTGTCCTCTGGTTCCGTCTTCAGATGGCTCTGGAGCAGCATCTGCTGGCACCAAGACCGTCGAGTCCCCTCTTTCTTGCAAATTATCAGAGAGGGAAGGAGGAAGAAGGCTTGGAGATCAGCAGCCCCATCTTTTTGTTTTATATACAAGGAATCTGAGTCCCGGCAGGACATGGCCTTTGAGTGGCAGACTCACGGTCAGGGCTGGCCTCTGGAGGCTCATTGAATCTTCATGACACTGTTGTGCACAAATATTGATCCCCAAGCACCAGGATCAATGGCTAAGGACATGGCAATCTTTTAACGCCATCAGTATAGGATAAATTAGAACTGTTTGCTGGAACTGTGAGATGATTCTTCTAGATCCCAGCTGGTGGAGAGCTTCAGGATGAGGAAACGGAGGAAAGAAGCCAAGTGAAGCTTAACTGTTGGCTGGCAGCCTTACTGGGCAGCCTGCTTCCCAGGGCTATGGAAAAGGCCGTCTCTGAGTCAGGCAGATCCTATGGCAAGCTCTCATCCAGCGGTTCTCAACCTGTGGGTCGCGACCCTTTTGGGGGTCGAATGACCCTTTCACAGGGGTCGCCTAAGACCATCGGAAAACACATATATAATTACATATTGTTTTTGTGATTAATCACTATGCTTTAATTATGTTCAATTTGTAACAGTGAAAATACATCCTGCCTATCAGATATTTACATTACGATTCATAACAGTAGCAAAATTACAGTTATGAAGTAGCAATGAAAATAATTTTATGGTTGGAGGTCACCACAACATGAGGAACTGTATTAAAGGGTCATGGCATTAGGAAGGTTGAGAACCACTGCTCTAGTCTCTCACAAATTGTAATGTCTCTGAGCTTCAGTGTTCTTGTCTGTGAAATAGGGATGAGTATGATAGGATATTTTGGAGGATTAAATACACTTCACATGGTGCCTGGGCTCCGTTCTTCTCTGTAATTTGAGTTGTTCGTCTCCAGCTTCCAGCCAGGTGTGGGGTTTGGAGTAGATGGGCTCAGAAAACCGGGAAGAAAAGAAAGGGACCTTAGCATCCTAGTCATCAAATCACTCTCACACACCAGACTTCACTGAGCTGTTTTCAATGAATCAGACACCCTCAGATTACCTCCAAATCCAGAAAGCTATGAAAATCAAGGGAAAGCATGGCAGTAGCAAAATACTCCTGCGTTCTGTCAGTTGAAGCTCTGAAGAAAAGCAGTTGCAAGAGGGTTTCTTCACTGAACTTGGAGCCCGGCTGTCTTCCCCTGTGGGAGCTCCACTGGCCCTGGGGAGCAGGGGAGCGGCAGGAGCCCAGCTCTCAGTTTCTCACACCCACAGCTACCCAGAGCCCACATGTGCTAGGGGAGGCAGGCCACACTGCACAAAAGGGTTTACAACTTAGTTCCCTTGCATTTGCATATGCCAAATGCTTTAGTTTCCAAAAGTTCACCTCTCAGTTGAGTTGCGCTTGTGTCCACAATCAAAGGATTTTAAAGCTGAAAATATTTAAGATCCTCCTCCCCCCCACCCCGTTAGAAGTAGGCAGTGGACCTCTCTTCCACTGTTTTCTTTAAGGTCATAGTAAAATGAGTTTGCATTTGCTGAGCACACATTTATTTTGCACGGGGTAGGATGAGGATGGTTAGTGGAGAGGCCAGTGCTGAAGGCAGAGGGAAGTATTTACCCTCTGATCTGATGAGCTATCCATCTTCTGACTTCAGGTTGACCCTTGGTGCCAGCAGGTAGGAGCAGGAAGGAACGCCTCCGTTGAACTGTCTTGGATGCTATCTGGTGCCGCAGCCCCATCCTCCCTCGCTAATGAATGAGCAGATGTAGTTAGAGAAGTCCGTTTGTCCCTAAGAGCTCCTCTAACCAGGCCCTAGGCTTTGCTGGGATCTACGGAATGATTTAGGATATACGCTTTTTGCTCACCTTAGCCCTCCACCCCTTCATGTTTTGAATTGGTGGTACTCATCCCTGTAAGTTGCTCTCTCATTCACCTGCCCCCTGTGATTCTAATAGATATAGACTCACCCAAACAGTTGGAGGGCAGGGAGAATGTCTTTGAGAGTGGGGGACCACCCACACTTCCTGAGTGATAAATTCACGTGGGAAGCTGTCCCATTTCCCCCAGGCCAGCTTTGGGGTGTGTCCTGCTTGGGGCTAAATAAAGGTTTTTGATTTTGCTATAACAAAGGCAATGCTTCCTTCTGAAGGAAGGAGCAGAGGGTACTGAAGGCGCCCAGCGCATACGAGGGTGAAGGTTTTGTAAACAAGCCCGAGTCAGAAGTGACAGAGGGTGATGGATAACCAAGCAGGATGTTCAGAATGGAATCTTCACCCCTCCCCTCCCGTTGCCTAGTTCTCTTCTCTTTCTGTGCATCCTGGTTCCACACTGCCACTGGTCTACGTGTCCCCCTCCAGTGATTCAAGAGTCCATACAGGAGACTTAACCCCAGGACCCTTTTCACCAGAGGGATGAAGCATGGTCCAAACAGTGTGTCACGTGAGACTGGGCCCCTGTTCTCTGTGCTAGGGAGTGCTAACAGATCATCATCTTGTAAGAGGATGAGCGATCCCTTTTATCTCGGCCTGTTTCTTTAAGCAGTTCCACCACTCAAGGATACCTCCTGGTAGAAAGACTCCAAATGCCCACTGCCTGCTTCCACCTGATCCAGACCAAGTGTTCACTCCTGCAAATAGCTGCTTGCCTGCTGGTCCAGGAAGTGGAACAACATAAGCTGGAAAAACAAAATGTACATTTCATTTGACTCCCAAAGTGGAAAGGACAGGGCTGACTCCCGTTTGCAGGGTCAAACACATTCTGCAAAGTTGAAAGGTAGTGTGGTTGTGGAGAACAAAGACTTCGGAGTCAGCCAGAACTGAGCTCAGATCCTGTCTCCGCTATTACAAAGCTGTGCGTCTTCCGACAAATGATTTACTCTTTAAAAACCTCCTTGCTTGTTTGTTGTGAGAATTAAAAATAATATAAGTAACGTGCCTAGGACATAATGTGTACTAAATAATTTTAGCAATCTTGTTTAAAGTCATCTTCACCATACTCCTCAGTAGGTTGTTATTACGTATGTGCCATCAATTCATTCATTTAGACAGTCAATAAATATTGACCTATAAAAGAACAGTTACTGAACAATAATGAAATTAATAAGAAAGGATTATGCCAGGACCCCTGAACTTAGAGTTTCAGATGAAAACACTAAACTAGACCCAGGCTACACAGAAATGATTTGATTCCTCCCACAGGGGGCTGCGCTGCATCCTGCTTGAAAGTGAGGGTAGAGTGAGACACAGCAGGGGCACGGCCTCCTCTCTGGGTGAAGGGTGGTCAGCACCCCCAGCTGCCAGGCATCTGTTTCAGATACGCATCCTGTGCTCCCCAATAGAATCGAAGTGTCTCAAGAGCAGGAGCTGTGGGGCGACTGCTTACAATTCAGTGGCCCCAGATTGCCGGGAGAAACTGCTCTGTCTACTGGTACAGTCAGCTAACAAGCCCAGAGCCCCCGATACAGCTATCTTTGGGTATGACGATCATGTCAGAGCCTTCGTCAGAGAATTTATGGGGATGAAAATTGAAGGTGCCAAGGGAACTGTCCTAGGCAGTGGTCGGCAAACCAAGGCTCGGAAGCCACATGCAGCTCTTTGGCCCCTTGAGTGTGGCTCTTCCACAAAATACCAGGTGCGGGTGCGCACATACATACAGTGCGAAGTTGACTTAAAACTTTAAAGTTTATTAAGTTAATTTTAGGGAATGTTGTGGAGTGAAAGAAGATGTAGTGTCGAGGATTGAGAAAGGTATGTTGAGATGGTTTGGACATATCGAGAGGATGAACAAAAGGAGATAGACGAAACAAGTATACAAGACGAGTGTGGATGGGAGAGTTGGAAGGGGTCGACCTCAGCGAACGTACCTCAATCAGATTGAGGACGTTTTTAGCAAAGGCCAGCTTAGGAGTACCCCAATTAATTCAATAACAATGTACCTACCTATATAGTTTAAGTTTAAACAATTTGCCTCTCAAAAGAAATTTCAGTCGTTGGACTGTTGATATTTGGCTCTGTTGACTAATGAGTTTGCCGACCACTGGCCTAAGGGAAGATAGACAGACACATTTGTCTTCCAGTTTGTTTGTTTTTAACACCTTCAGAGAGAAGAGAGCAGGGATGTGGGGAAAGAGCCCCAGCTCTCACCAGGGGCCTCTGCCCATGCCGAGTGCTCGGTGTAAAGAGAGGAGTCCCAGGTTCTAGGCCTCATTCTGCATCTAACTTGCCATGTGCCTGGGAGAAGCGCCTCATCTCCCGGAGCCTCAGTGCCCTGGGATATGAGAGGAGAGGGTTGAAAAGGTCACTGCTAACGTTTGTTACATTCTATGACTCGCTTCCCCCCATGGTTCCTGTTTATGAAGAGTGTAGTTGTGAAGGGCTACTGAAGGACCCTTCCTTTTTTTAAATTAAGACATTTTTTATTCATTTCAGAGAGGAAGGGAGAGGAAGAGAGATAGAAACATCAATGATGAGCGAGAATCATTGATTGGCTGCCCGCTGCATGCCTCACACTGGGGATCGAGCCTCAACTCAGGCATGTGCCCTGACCAGGAATTGAACTGTGATCTCCTGCTTTTTTAGGTTCACGCTCAACCACTGAGCTACGCCAGCCGGGCCTGAATGGCCCTTTCTAACATAGATTCCATTATGTCGGAGGCTTCTGGACACTGTGTACCTCTCAGGAGAATGAATCAGCCACTTTGAAGTTGAGCTTTGGATGTTAATGATGTAACAAGGTCAGAAATGGCTGGGTGGGCCTCTACCCTCTTATGTTGCACGGCTCAGTGCTACAAGGGGGCTGTCAGCAAAGGAGCCCCCAGGGAGGAGTCAGTCTCCTGCTTACACACAGTATGGTCTGGGGCCACCACTGTTCTTTCTGTCTCTGAAGGCAGCTTCTAGGGAAGCCAGAGTTCACTTTTTGTCCATTTGTGTGCAGATCCCTGAGTATGTAGGAATTAAGTTGTTGCCTTATCCTCATTCCTACAACGCCATTGGGAATTGTGTGTGATAGAAATGCCTTGAGGAAGAAAATGCCTCCATATGGTTTAGTGCTCGCTCTTCATTCATTCATTCATTCATTCATTTCGCAATTATCTAAAGACCACCTTCCATGTGCCAGGTGCTATGCTAGGCATTGGCAGTGCAATCATGAACAGAACCACAGTCCCTGTTCCTACAAATTTATCCCCAGGGGGAGCAGATATTAGTACAGCACTCAAACACTCCAGCTAATGAATATGTAACTTTGAACTTGGGGATGTGTTAAGAAGAACAGGGAACTGTTCTATGAAAGTGAATGTAGCAGAGACAGCTGATTGTCTCCTCAATATCCATTTCCCTGGTTCTTTACTCACTGAATCCCTGTTTGGTTAGAGGGAATAGTGAGCCCAGCTAGAATATTACTTTTCCAGTCTCTTCGGAAGATAGGGGTGACTTTAGCTAATTCGGGGACAGTAAGATAGAGTAAGAGTTCTTGGGTGTGACTGCTGGGAGTTCTCTTTAATGGGGGTGGTGGGAGGGGTGTTGTGGTGGCCGGAGCCCCAGGAAGCTCTTTGGTAAACCTGAGAAAGAGGGCTCTGCACCAGGAGCCTTGACTGCCCACCTCTGGGCTGCTCATTTCATGAAAGGACACCTTCCCCTTAATCCAGTGCTCCCAACCCATCTCGTTTAAGCCACTATGGGGGCGGGGGTGTCTTTATTGCTTAGAGATGAATGTCATTCCTAATTGAATAGGCATTTCACATGGAAACCTGATCTAGGTGGGGAGGGTGTGTGAGGGGAGGGAGTGGGGAATACCTGGAAGAGGTGCTGAAGAAGGAAACAGCTCTGTTTGGAGGAGGAAGCAGCCTGGGCAGAGGCCACATAGGAGGAGGAAGCAAGGTGAGCGAGGAAAACTGGGAGAAGGCCAGTGCAGCTGGGATGCAGAGCATGAAGGGAAGAGAGGTGTGGAATAAGATGAGGTAGACAGGGCTCATCCATGCAGGCCTCAGTGGTCATATTAGAGACTGGACATTTCCTGGGAGCCACAGAAAGCCACTGAAGCCATAGGAGTAGAGGGGGTAGGGTCACTTTTGGAGGGGTCTTTCTAGCAGCATGGAGGAGAAGGAGCCACACGAGGAAACCAGTCTTAGTGTGCAGTCTAGCAGGGAGATGTCATAACAGCCTGGTGAGGATGGTAGCAAAGTGAACACCTGTGACATATTGAGAAGGAAAACTAATAGCATTTGGAAGTCACTGAAAATGAAGTGAGAGAGGGGAGAGTCTCAGGGATCATGTGTGCATTTCTGTTCTTTGAGAAAACATGGACTTATCTGTACATGCTGTGGACTCTATTCTTACCCAGCCAACATCTTTTTTCTTCCTTCTCCCTGTGGGAAGTACTAGGACCTGCTTGCCATGACCGAGGGTGCCAGTGTTCATTTTCCCAGCAGTTACGGCAGAGCGTGGGCTCTGGGCCTGGCCGTGGACTCCAAGGGCAGGAGCCTGCTTTGTAGAGCTCCTCTCCAACACCAGCCTCACTTCATTTTAAAGGTGATAAGAATTTAGAATTTGTGCTCAGATTGTCTTGGTTAAATTCTGGCTTTTTCATAGCCTTTAGTATATCACTTAGTTTCAGATTTCTTATACTGTATGAAAAATGGATAATGTTGCTCCCGGGAAAATGTCCCCAATAATACCCAACTCTTGGATTTTCTATGAGGATTCAATGAGATTACACATGTTACCTACTTTATGTAAAAACATAAAATGTTTTAGATACAAGTATTTATGCTTTCTATTAATAATGATTAAAATAAGAAATATTTGGAATATCTCAGCTCTTGGCAACAAAAATTAATAATTGTAGTTACCCTTTAGTGTGTCAGGCATTGTGCCATATCTATTCGCAAATATCTATTTTTAAACTTTATCACAACCTTTACGATAGATATTACTTTCCCCAATTTTCATGTGAAGAAACTGATAATCTAAAAGATGAAGTAAATTTCCCAAAGTCACTGTTAGCAAGTGACAAAAATACGATTTGAACCAAGGCTGTCTGATTTTGAACTTGGAAAGGTCCCCTGTAGCATGTCCATGTCCCAGATCCTGTTTCTGGTAGTATATCTTGCCTCTATGTGTGAGACCTTCATTTATTCTGTGATCTGTATTGATAATTTAACTTATTTTCTTAGTGTATTTAGGAATTAAGTTGCTGCCTTATCCTCATTCCTACAAAGCCATTGGGAATTGTGACAGGGCTGTGCTTTCCAGATGAAATTGATGATGCTGACACACTTGTGACACATACTCTCTGGATCACATTGTTATTTTAACGTGACACTTTCTTACCTTTACCTTATGCTGCTTTCTTTTTCTTCCTTGAACTTAATAGCACTTGCTATTATATTATACTAGAGGCCCGGTGCATGGATTCATGCACTGGTGGGGTCCCTCGGCCTGGCCTGCACCCTCTCGCAATCTGGGACCCCTCGGGGGATATTGGACTGCTGGTTTCGGCCCAGTCCCTACAGGCCAGGCTGAGGGAACCCACTGGTGCATGAATCCATGCACCAGGCCTCTAGTAAGCATATAAGATCTTTGGTTAATCTCTTCCTGCCCTTCCCCACCCCCCTTCCCTCTGAGATTCATCAGTCTGTTCCATGTTTCCATACCTGTGCATTGAGCTTCTGCTCCCTGGTGGTCAGTGTGCGTCATAGCTACTGGTCGAATGGTCAAATGGCCAAACGGCCGAACGGCCACTTAGGCTTTTATGTATATAGACTAGAGGCCCGGTGCATGAAATCTGTGCACGGGGGCGGGGCCGGGGGGGGTGTCCCTCAGCCCGGCCTGCACCGTCTCCGATCTGGGACCCCTCAGGGGATGTCTGACTGCCAGTTTAGGCCCTAAACCGGCAGTCAGACATCCCTCTCATAATCTGGGACTGCTGGCTCCTAACTGCTCGCCTGCCTGCCTGACTGATTGCTCCCCTAACCGCTCTCCTGCTGGCCTGATTGATACCTAACTGTTCCCCTGCTAGCCTGATGACCCCCAACTGCCTTCCTCTGCCAGCCTGATCACCCACAACTGCCCTCCCCTGCCGTGACTCTCCTCCTCTGCTGGGATCCACCTCCTCTGTGCAAGGTGGCAGAGACGCCGGGACTTACCTCCTTCACACTGCACAGAGCCGCCGGACCCCCAGGTCTTACTGTGTGGAGTGGCTGCCAGGTCCTGCCTCTGCTGTGCATGCAGCCATCTGTGACAGCCATCTTGTGATGACCATCTTGTGATGACGTGAGGGCGTGATGCCACCTAGGCTATTATTAGTATAGATGTTTACTTAATTATAGATTTAAAATCTGGTGGCTTGCCCTAGCTGGTTTGGCTCAGTGGATAGAGCGCCGGCCTTCCGACTGAAGGGTTCTGGGTTTGATTCCGGTCAAGGGCAGATGCCCAGGTTGCGGGCTTGATCCCCATTAGGGGGCATGCAGGAGGCAGCTGATCAATGATTCTCTCTGATCATTGATGTTTCTATCTCTCCCTCTTCCTTCCTCTCTGAAATCAATAAAAATATATTAATAAAATAAAATAAAATCTGGAAGGTAAGACCCTTGAAGGCTGAGTTCTCACCTGTCTTGTTTCTCTTCTGTAATCTCCAAAGGCTTAGAAGAGTGAGCACTCAATATGTACTTGTCAAATAAGTGAATGAATAGGAGGAGGAGTGGGTTTGAAATGGCTCATGTACATTGCTTTATCCTGTCTCAATGAAGGACCACATCTATGCCCGGGTTGCAGGAACCTGGCTGCAGTTGTGAAAGTGTGAAGAGTCTATGAAAATGATTCTCAATGGAAGGGAGGCAATACCAAAATTCTTGTGGGGTTTATACAAATAAATTGCTTATTCCACTAACCTCTAAACCCAATTCTCCCCTCTCTTTCCTACACTTTTTTCCGGACTCCCCTAGTGGACTGACTGGGAACTTCCTGAGGGCAGGGAACTCATCATAGTCATATCAAGTATCTCAGACCCAGTCCTTTCCTAGACTCAAGTCGTGGGCCAGCACTAGAAAATTACACTCAGGGTCTGGATCTCTACTGTGATGGTCCAACCACTAGGCCCACTATGGCTCGCTCCATCTGCAGATCTTGACGACAAAGACACCCTTGGCTTGCAAGCAGTCAGGCCAGGGAGGAGGGGATTTCTCCAGCCTGGATGGGTGACATTAGCTAGCTATTCCACCCAGAAGAAGGGGGAGGACTTTCAGGAAGTTAGGGAGGAGAGGGAGGACTGCAAGCACGCCAGGTCCCACCCATTGCTGTCACCTGGGAGGGACAGAACTTCTACTACCTATAACTTCCACTCATAGTTAAGGAGAAATAGATTGGAAGAGAAGGGATCGAAATAGGATTCAGACTATGTTTGAATTTCCCTTCTGTCATATTCTGGCAAAGTTTCTTAGCTCACCCAACCTCAAGTCTTCCCTCTACTAAAAAGGAGACCATGATTCGGCCTCATTAGGTTGCTATAAAGATAAAACAAGATACTGTAAATATGCACTTAACACAGTACTGACATTTGGAAGCGCTGGGAAAACGTTATTAAATTGCTTTAGAAACTATGGTGGGAAGCTACCCGGAGGCCAGGGAAAGGACCTCTCCCCAAGTCTGCTTCTCGGCCCTGCCCACATGCTTGACATTCCAGTCTCTGGCCCTCTGGGAGTCCTTGTTTAAATGCAGATTTTATCTAATGCTGTTTAATGGCATTCATTCAAGTTATTAGCACCTTACCTCTAATCTGATCAACCTTAGCTGAAAAAGGAGTCTTGGGCCAGGAAATGTGGAGGGGAAAAGGTCGCGTGTAGGGGTCCGCACCTCCCAGAGGTCCTTAACCCTTGGCTGGACTTGGAGGACTTAGAGGAGCCGCTGTAGAGAGGTCTTCGAGGCTGGAGGCGGAGCGCGCTTCCGTGGGCTGAGGGTGAGAGGACCTGCTTGCGGGGGGTGGGGGGGGGGGGGGGGTGGGAGGGGCCTGGGGGGGAGCACGTTCTCTTTAGTGCTTGCTGATGCTGACGGGATGTTGACTAGTCATTTATTTACAAGACTTTAAAAAGTTTACAGTGCTTTGGTCATTCTGTAATTTCTCAACCAAAAGATCTTAAAGATTCAATTATTCTCCTGGGGAGATTGGGGGAAGCTGAGGGAGGGACTCATCTCAGGCGAATCTTTTTTTCTTAATAGATTTTCTTTTTTTTTTAAAGTTTATCTTTATTGTTGAAAGTATTACAGATGTCCCCCTTCCTCCCTCATTAACTCCTTCCTCCCCGCTCCTTTCCCTTCCCCAGGCCTTCACCCCACTATTGTCTGTGTCCATGGGTTATGCATATACGAATATAAATTCTTTGGTTAATCTCTTGCGGGAGGCGGGGCGGGGAGGGGGGGGTCTTCCCCGCTTCACCTTCCCTCCGATGAATGATCAGTCTGTTGTGTGCTTTCATGTCTCTGGATCTATTTTATTTGTTAGTTTCTTTTGTTTATTAGATTCCACATATGAGTGAGATCATGTGATATTTGTCTTTCTCTGACTGACTTATTTACCTTAGCATAGTAATCTCCAGGTCCCTCCATGCTGTGTCAAAGGGTAAGAGATTCTCTCTCTCTCTTTTTTTTTTTACTGCTGCATAGTATTCCATGGTGTAAATGTACCACAGCTTTTTTATCCACTCATCTATTGATGGGCACTTGGGCTGTTCCCAGATCTTTGCTATTGTAAATTGTGCTGCTTTGGACACAGGGGTGGCAGACATTCTTTCTGATTGGTGTTTCGGGATTCTAAGGATACATTCCTAGAAGTGGGATCACTGGGTCAAATGGCAGTTCCATTTTTAATTCTTTGAGGAAATTCCACACTGTTTTCCATAGTGGTTGTGTCAGTCTGCATTCCCACCAGCAGTGTACTAAGATTCCTTTGTTTCCACACCCTTGCCAGCACGTGTTGTTTGTTTGATTTATTGATGGTAGCCATTCCGGCAGGTGTGAGGTGGTACCTCATTTGCATCTCTCTGATAATTAGTGACATTGAGCATTTTTTCATATGTCTCTTGACCATTTGTAGGTCCTCTTTGGAGAAGTGTCTATTTAGGTCTTCTGCCCATTTTTAAAAATTTAATTTTATTTATTTTATTTTTTAAATGTATCTTGATTGTTGAAAGTATTACAGATGTCCCTCTTTATTTTTTCCCATTGACCGCTGCCACCCTGCACCTGCCCCTCTCAGGCCTTCACCACACTATTGCCTGTGGCCATGGGCTATGCATATATGCATATGAGTTCCTCGGTTAATCTCTCCCCACACCATTTTTTAATTGTATTATTTGTCTTCTTAAAACAATATTTTTTTTATTGATTTCAGAGAGGAAGGGAGAGGGAGAAAGAGAAACTTCAATGATGAGAGAAAATCATTGACTGGCTGCCTCCTGCATGCCCCCTACTAGGGATTAAGCCCACAACCAGAGCAGGTACCCTGACTGGGAATCGAAATGTGACCTCCTGGTTCATTGATTGACACTCAACCACTAAGCCACACTAGTTGGGTTGTGTCCCTTTTTTTAGTTGAATGAGTATTTCATATATTTTAGAAATGAACCCCTTATCAGATGTATCATTTGCAAATATATTCTCCCATATGGTAGGTTCCCTTTTCATTTTAATGATGGTTTTCTTTGCTGTGCAGAAGTTTTTTATTTGGATGTAATGCCATTTGTTTATCTTTTTCTTTTGTTTCTCTTGCCCTGAATGTTGTATCAGTGAAAAATCTTCTACATTAGATGTCTGATATTTTGCTGCCTACGTTTTTTCTTCTAGGATTTTTATGGCTTCATGAGTTACATTTAAGTCTTTTATCCATTTAGAGTTTATTCATGTGTATGGTGTAAGTTGGTGGTCTAGTTTCTTTTTCTTTTCTTTTTTTTTTTTGCATGTACCTGTGCAATTTCCTCTTCAATACCATTTATTGGGGAGACTGTCTTGACTCCATTGTATGCTCTTGCCTCCTTTGTCAAATATGAACTGACCATAATGGTGTGGGTCAATTTCTGGATTCTCTGTTCTGTTCCATTGATCTATATGTCTGTTCTTGTTCCAGTACCAGGCTGTTTTCATTACAGTGGCTGTATAGTATAGCTTGATATCTGGTATTGTGATCCCTCCAACTTTGTTCTTCTTTCTCAAGATTTCTGTGGCTATTCGGGGTCTTTTTTGGTTCATATACATTTTTGGAATATTTGTTCTAGATCTCTGAAATATGTCATTGGTATTTTAATAGGAATTGCATTGAATCTATATATTGCATTGGGTAGTAAGGACATTTTAATGTTAATTCTATCAATCCATGAACACAGTATATTCTTTCACTTGTTTATATCTTCCTCTATCTCCTATTTCAACGTCCTGTAGTTTTCTGAGTACAGGTCTTTTACCTCTTTGGTTAAGTTTATTCCTAAGTATCTTAATTTTTTGTTACAATGGTAAAGGGGATCGTTTTTTAGTTTCTCTTTCTGAGAGTTCATTATCGGTGTATAAAAATGCCATCAATTTCTGGGTGTTAGATTTTATTTTTTAAAGCAATGTTAGGTTTACAGAAAATTTGAGCAGAAAGTGAGAGATATCCCTTATGCTCCCTCTGTCCTCCTCAGTTCCCCCATTGTTCATGTCTTTGTTGGTGTGATACATTTGTTATAATTGATGAGCCAGTGTAGATACATTTCATTAACTAAAGTTCACAGTTTACATTAGGGTTCACTGGTTGTGTTGTACATTCTGTGGGTTTTGCATAATGTCATGAATCCACCATTACAGTGTCATTCAGAATAGTTCCACTGCCCTCAAAATCCTCTTGATGTTAGGGGTCCTGACCCTCACAAAAGTTGGGAAGCACCAGTTTGAAGTTGAGCTTGTTTGGAGAGAGTAAATTTGTGGAAAGATCCAGAGGTGAAGATGGGCCGAGGGGGAAGATACGGCCGACCTGTGGGGCACCTCCTGGCTGGGGATGGCCTGGCCCCGCGTCTCTGGGATGTGGTAAGCTGTCTTCACTTTCCTCCCCTTTCCTTTTTCTCTCGTCCCTTCCAGTCTTTTGTTAATCTTTTTCCTTTTCAGGTTCCACATGTTTTCTTAGGTCCGTTATAAAAGATATTATCCCTGCCTCCAGCACGCCCCCCACTGGGGATGGAGCCCGCAACCCAGGCATGTGCCCTTGAACGGAATCTAACCCAGGACCTTTCAGTCCACAGGTTGACACTCTATCCATTGAGCCAAACTGACTAGGGCATACCAACAACTCTTAACCTACTTTTGTCCACCCTGTCAATGGAAATCAAACAGGACTCATATCTACAAAATAACGGTTTAAAAAATATAAGGAAAGAAAAATATCCTATTAGGAATAGCAACAAAAAATAAATTTCTACAAATAAGCTTAAGCAATACACAGGACCTATCATTTAAATTTTTATCAGAGATAAAATTTGTGGAAAGATCCAGAGGTAAGCTGTCTTCACTTTCCTCCCCTTTCCTTTTTCTCTCGTCCCTTCCAGTCTTTTGTTAATCTTTTTCCTTTTCAGGTTCCACATGTTCCCAGAGACGCGGGATGGCTTCATGAGTTACATTTAAGTCTTTTATCCATTTAGAGTTTATTCATGTGTATGGTGTAAGTTGGTGGTCTAGTTTCTTTTTCTTTTCTTTTTTTTTTTGCATGTACCTGTGCAATTTCCTCTTCAATACCATTTATCAGGTTCCCAGAGACGCGGGGCCAGGCCATCCCCAGCCAGGAGGTGCCCCACAGGTCGGCCGTATCTTCCCCCTCGGCCCATCTTCACCTCTGGATCTTTCCACAAATTTACTCTCTCCGAACAAGCTCAACTTCAAACTGGTGCTTCCCAACTTTTGTGATAAAGGCAGGGATCATCAAGCTCCTCAAAGCTCCTCAAAAGAGGTCTTTTGTTGATTGTTATTAACATTAACTGTATATTGAATCACTTATGGAAGCTAAAAAAAAAAAGAAAGAAAGAATCTTGGTCCCTGGGACCAACCTGGGTGTGAGGCCAGGCATAGGTGTTGATTCAGAATCTCCCCCGGTGACCCTAAGTGCATCAGGGTGGGGCCATTGTCCTAGGTCAGTGATGGCGAACCTATGACACGCGTGTCAGAGGTGACACGCGAACTCATTTTTTTGGTTGATTTTTCTTTGTTAAATGGCATTTAAATATATAAAATAAATATCAAAAATATAAATCTTTGTTTTACTATGGTTGCAAATATCAAAACATTTCTATATGTGACACAGCACCAGAGTTAAGTTAGGGTTTTTCAAAATGCTGACACGCCGAGCTCAGAAGGTTCGCCATCACTGGTCTAGGTCATGTGCCAGCAACCCCAGATTTTCAGGGACGCTCGACTGTAGGGCAGGAAGAAATCACCAGTGTGTCTGTTGTGCATGTGGCTGTGGAAAGAGTACTTAATATTTTCACAAAATGACAGGTATAGGATGTAGGGGCAACATTATTTGAGATACTGAAAAACTTGAAAAACTTAAAATGTGCATGAATAGTACACAGTTTCATAAAATGTCAGCTCTGTGTTCTAGAGCACTACACGGCAGTTCAGATGAATAAGAGAGAACTGTAGACATTGATACACAGGGCGCCATTTCACCTCTGCAGCCCCTGCCTGAGCAGGGGAGCTGACCAGGAGGAGCAGATGCCGAACCAGTGGACGGAGGCTGGCCCTGCTGCTGTGCCAGTCCACCCAGGGTGAACATCAGCTTTGCTGACACATGAAGAAAATCTCCAGGGTGTTGTTAAGTGGAAAACACCAGTTCCAGAACAGCATGAAGAGTTTATGTAAATAAAAAACAAGCCCTAAAAATAGGCATAAATATACACATTGGACAGTAAATGTAGAAAAAAAGCCAGGAAGGAGATGCAAGGCTGCAAGCACAGTGACCTCCCAGGAGTGGACGGGGACTGGGAGTGGGCTGGGAATGGTGAAGGGGCTTTAACATTTTGGTTGATTCAATTCTGTATTGCTTGAAAAAAATTATGATGAACACATGTTCCTATGTTATATGTGCAACGAAAATATAGATAATTGTTTTATAAGAAGAAAAAATGCTTGTGTGGCCAAAGTTCTGGGCTGTAGTCCTAATTTTGTCACTAACTAACAGGGCTTGCCTTTCACATAACCTTTCTGCATCTCAGTTTCCCCATCCAGGAAATGGGAATAATGCGATTTCATACTCCATAGGGTTGTAGTGAAGATTAAATGAATTAATATGTGTACCTGAAGAGGAGTGAAGACCGCCTTCTTCTCCAACAGATAAAAGTGAAAATGAGGTGCTTTTCAGCAATTCCCACTGAGAATGAGTGAAATGACCAATATGAAATTGCACATAAAGTAAGAGGCTGTGTACCAATGGGGGATTGTTAATTGGCTATACCTCTCTTCCTAGTCAATCTACTCCATTCCCATTCATTTGTTCATTCATTTATTAAATCATTCAAATATATACTAAGCAAGTCTAATGGGTTGAATTGTGCTTAAACCCCAGTACCTCAGAAAGTGACCCTACGTGGAAATTAGGGTCATGGCTGGTATAATTAGTTAAAATGAAACCACACTGGAGTAGGGTGGGCCCTTAACCCCATCACCGGTGTCCTTATAGGAAGAGAAGAAGCGAACAGACACAGGTCGGGGAGCACCATGTGAGCAGAGACAGAGCTTGAAGTCCACGCTACCAGCCGAGGAGCACCAAGGACCGCCCGCCGCCAGGAGAAGGTTGAATGAGAGGAGGAAGTGGTCTCTCTACAGGCCTCAGAGAGCACAGCCCTGACACCTGGACTTTAGAGTTCTAGCCTCCAGAACTGGGAGATAATACATTTCTGTTTTCTGAAGCTACCCAGTTTGTGTCACTTGGTTGGGTCAGTCCTAGGAAACTAAAGTAGCCAACAACATGGGAGGTGACAGAACAGATTTTGGTTTGGGAATCAGATCTGGGTTTTAATTCTGTGTCCATTGTACTAGTTGTTGATTCCCAAATATATTAAAACAAATTTTTTAATCCTCACCCGAGAACATGTTTTTATTGATTTTGAGAGGAGTCTGGGGAAGCGGGAGAGAAATCGATGTGAAAGAAACATCGATTTGTTGCCTTCTGTATGCTCCCCGACTGGGGATCAAACCTGCAACTCAGGTATGTGCCCTGACTAGGAATCGAACTGCAGCTTTTTGGTGTATGGGATAATGCTCCAACCAACAGAACCACCCAGCCAGAGCTCAGATACATTTGTTAATATGTCTAATTCCTCGTGTCCTTATCTTTAGAGACAGAGATAACAATAGCACTGTGTCACGGGATCATTGATACTGTTGGATGAAATATACACTGAGTGGCCAGATTATTATGACCACCCCATTAGTACTTTGTTGGGCCACCTTTTGCCTTCAATACTGCTGCGATTCTTCTTGGCATTGACTCCACGAGATGTTGAAAGGTGATGCGAGGAATCTGACACCATGCCTGATGAATAGCACCGTCCAGTTCTGTGAGATTTGATGGTTGTGGAACCAGCTGCCTGATGGCTCTTTTAACTTGTCCCACAAATGCTCAACTGGATTCAGATCTGGTGATTGTGGGGGCCACCTAAGCAAGGTAAAGTCTCCCTCATGTTCTTGAAACCACTCCTGCACAACACGAGCACCGTGGCATGGCGCATTGTCTTGTTGGAGGAAGCCATCTCCATTGGGATACGCCATCAACATGATAGGATGAACTTGGTCAGCAATGATACTTAGGTATGTTGTGCTATTCAGACGTTGTTCCACACGAATTAAAGAGCCCAAATCATGCCAGGAAAACATGCCCCAAACCATAATACTGTCCCCACCAGCTTGAAGGGTTGTACTCATGCATGTGGGGTGCATGCTTTCATGCTGTTGCCGCCCAATTCTCACTCTGACATCTGCATGATGCAACTGGAAACGTGATTCATCGGACCACATGACTTTTTTCCAATGCTTGACTGCCCAATCCTTGTGTTCCTGTGCGAATTGGAGACGTTTTATCTTGGTAACTGCAGACAGCAAAGGTGTTCGAACAGGCCTTCAGCTTCCATATCCCATATGATGCAGTGTACGGCTAATTTGCCTACAAACATCAGGTGGTCATAATAATCTGGCCACTCAGTGTATATGGCACATAAGAGACACTGGGTAAAATGTTAGTTTCCCCTTAAGCATTTACTATATATAAGCCCTGAGTTCTGTGTGTGTGCTTTATGTGGTACAAAATTTAAAGGAGCACTATCTCCACCTTTCAAAGGATTACAGTTGAGGAAAAACCAAGTCAATTGAATTGTGTGTCTCACCCTGAATTCTCCTTAGGAATGGTGAAATCCTCCACTTGGTGTATCAAAAGAGGAAGCCAGCATTTACCAATGTTTACTCTCATGCCAGGCTCCTCACAATGCAACCCGATGAGGTAGGGACTATTGTATCCTCCTTTCCACTCAGGTATGCCATTTCTGCTAGAATCTAACCTGCATTCAGGACTCTTCACAGTTTTTTCTCCACTCAGGTCTGTTCCAGCCTTTAGATGCACCCTGTCTGCCAAGGGTGCTGGAGCAAACCAATGCTCACATGCACTTTCCCTCTCAGGGCCTGGCCTCTGCTCCCTTCCCAGGCTGTATGGAACCCTCTTGAGTGCCATTTCAGATCTTCTTAGGCCGGCTCCAGTGCAGCAACCAGGCCTACACAGGCTTTGCCCAGCTTCGTCCAGGTACCCTAGTAGCACCTCACTTAGCCTCCTATTACCTACCCCAGGGCCTGGGCTCCCTGGAGAACCACTCACACCAGCACCACCTCTGGGCCACCCCTGAGTGATGGGTCGATGAGTTGGAGGATAACCGTTTTATCCTTTTGTTCTTCAGAGTTGTGGTTCTGAGATGTTTTTCATAAGCTCCTCAAAGGATTCTCAAAGCCCTTAGTGGTGGCCAACTGATTAAAGCA
Organism: Myotis yumanensis; assembly: GCF_028538775.1. Lineage (NCBI taxonomy): Eukaryota > Metazoa > Chordata > Mammalia > Chiroptera > Vespertilionidae > Myotis > Myotis yumanensis. The sequence continues at coordinate 123,342,397 of NW_027223754.1, read as the reverse complement.
TTCTTGAATAGACTTTCCCCTTTTCTCTGTTTTCACTTCCTTGCTCCGTAAGATCACCTTCCCAAATAAACACTTATTTGAGACTTATTTTAAGTGAGGTTGAACATCTTTTCATATGTTTAAGAGCTTTTTTTTATTTTTCTGTGAACATTCTGTTCCTATTCTTTGCCCATTTTCCATTAGATTTGGGGGTTTTCTCTTATTTTCTTTTAGTTCTTTATATACTAAGGAATATAGCACTTGCCTATCAAATGAGTTACAAATATTTTCCCAGTTTGTTGTTTATCTTTTGGTTGTAGTGATGCATTATTATTATACTTTTTATTTTGGTTTTGTTTCAAAGAGTTGTAAAAAGTTTTTACAGGTGAAATTCATCCCTCTTTTGTGCTTCTGGGTGTGTGCTACGCTTTCTCTCATGTGAGGTTGTCAAATACTTCTGTTTCCTTCTAGTAATTTATAATGTTATTTAAATTTTCTGGAATCTATTTAGGTGTCAGCTGTGAGGCAGGGATCACCGTGATTTGTCCTTCAGATGGATATCCAGTTAAGCCAACATCATTTGTTGAACATGCGAAATTCTCATGTATACTTAAACCAGGTCTGAGTTTTGTATTTGGTGTTAGTGATTATTTCTATTCACATTGTTTAAGGACTTAGAATAGGTTTTTACATGTGGTAGTTTTAATCTTGCTGGTTACTCTAATTTTTCCAAAATTTTCCTGGCTATTCTTGGTAATTTTTTCCATATGAAATTTAGAAATAGCTAGTCTAGTTCCAAAATAATACCCTTTTGGTATTTTTCCTGGAGGACATTAGATTTACAGATGAACTATCTTTGACAAAGGCATGGTATACCTGTGCATAATCAATTCTTCTTTTGTGTCCTCTGATAAAAATTTAAATGATAGGTCCTGTGTATTGCTTAAGTTTATTTGTAGAAATTTTATTTTTTGTTGCTATTCCTAATAGGATATTTTTCTTTCCTTATATTTTTTAAACCGTTATTTTGTAGATATGAGTCCTGTTTGATTTCCATTGACAGGGTGGACAAAAGTAGGTTAAGAGTTGTTGGTATGCCCTAGTCAGTTTGGCTCAGTGGATAGAGTGTCAACCTGTGGACTGAAGGGTCCTGGGTTAGATTCTGGTCAAGGGCACATGCCTGGGTTGCGGGCTCCATCCCCAGTGGGGGGCGTGCTGGAGGCAACCAATCAATGATTCTCTCTCATCATCGATGTTTCTGTCTCTCCCTCTCCCTTCCTCTCTGAAATCAATAAAAATATATTAAAAATAAAAGTTGTGGTTATGTGGGTATTTTAATATTATCATTTATTCTTGTATTATATATTTTTCCATACAAACAACTGTAGACCTACTTTTTCCCTCCCCTGTATATAAATGGAATTTATTGCATTCTTTTGAGTTTTTAATGTTTTTATTTGATTCTCTTTTTTTCAAGGTATACCAGGGATCAGCAAACTGTGGCCATGGACTGTTTTTGTACAGCCCAGAACTAAGAATGGTTTTTCACATTTTAAAATAATTGTTTAAAAAAAAAGGAAGAAGAAAAAAATGCAACAGAGACCATTTACTATCTGGTCCCTTAATGTAAAAGTTTGCTTACCTTGGAAGTGCGCAATAATATTTATATTTAATGATAATTGATCTTTGCCTTTCCAATTTTTATATATCTGCTTTCTGTTTCTTCTTTAATTGCATTACCTGGTGCCTGGTGATAGTTGACATCCATGTTCTGTTCCTGAGTTTAATGGGCTCAGAAGGAAGTTCCTTTTTATTCCCAATTTTCTGAGAATATGAGCATATGTTGAATTTTATCAAATGTTTTTAATTTTTTACTCTATTAAGATGATCATATTGCTTTTCCTTTATTGTGTTCATGTGGGAACTTATGCTGCTTTTTAAATGTTAATCTAACCTTGTCTTCCTGGGATAAATCCTACTCATCCATGATATATTGTCTTTTTCATATCTTGCTGACTTTGAGTTCCTCAGACTTTAATGAGGATTTTTGTGTGTGAGTGTTCTTTAGGGATATTGATTTGGATTTTATTTTTTGGAATGTCTTTGATGGGTTTTGGTTTCAAGATTATTTTGTCTTCATAAAATTAGTTCAGAAGTATTTCCTTTCTACCAAATAAAATTCAATAAGATTAATATTATGTTTTTATATGTTTGGCAGAATTCACTCAAAAGTTATCTGGACCTGGAGTTTTCTTTATGAGAAGATTTCTCTTTACAGACACTTTCTGAACAGATCTAGACTTATTTATTTTTCCATTTCTTCTTGTGTTAGTTTTAGTAAATTGTATTTCTCAGAAACTCAAGTTGTCTAATTTTTTGGCATAAATTTATCAGCATAATATCCTTTTATTTTTATTTAGTATCTCTAGTTTGTAATAATGCCCCCTTTTTATTCCTGATATTAGTAATTTGTTTTTTCTTTCTTCTCTTCTTAGTCTTCCTATGGTTTTTCTCAATTTTATTTATCTTCAGTCTATATCTATTACACATCTGTTTTCTGATTTATTAATTTATGTTCTTATGTACGTTATTTCCTTCTTCTCATTGCCTTTGTTTTATACTTCTTTTTCTCATTCCCTGAAATGGATGCATTTAAAGTTACAAATTTCTGTCTAAGCGTTAGTTTAGTTAATTGCATCTCAGATTTTTATGTTATATTTACATTATAATTCAAAGTGAAATATTTTCTAAATTTTCTTTGTGATGTTTTTTCTTTGACTCACAAAATATTTAGAAGTGACTTGTTTTATTTACGAACATTCGAGTATTTTCTAGTCACTTATCTTTGTTATTAAATTTTAGTTGTGGTCTGAGATTATACTCTATTTCATTTATCTGGATTTATTAACACTTGCCTTATAGCTCAGCATTTAGTCTGTTTCAGTGAATGTTCCATGTACACTTGGGAGAATGATTATTCTGAAGTTGAGTGTAATAGTCTAGAAATATCAATTAGGTCAAGTTGAATAATACTGTTGTTCAAATCTTCTATAGCCTTACTGTTTTTTTGTTTGTTTGTTTGTTTTTGGCTGCTTATTCTATGAATTACTTCTCCTCCCCTTTGGTTCTGTCCATTTTTGCTTCCTGTATTTTGGAACTCATATTATTAGGTGCACATATATGTTGGATTATCTTTCCAATGAATAGATTTTTTAAAAATAATTTTTAAATGCTCCTCTTTATCTCTGGGAATAGTCCTTATCTTGAAGGCTAGTTTGTCTTGTGTTAATATAATCACATCAACTTTCTTATGATTAAATTTTATATGGTATTTCTTTTTTCATATATTTACTTTCAACCTATCTGTGTTCATATATTTAAAGTAGGTCTCTTAAACAGTCCATAGTTGGGTTATGTTTTTTATCCAGTTTGAAAATCTCTGAATTTTAATGGATGTTTTCAGTCTAGTTGTACTTATAACAACCACAGATCTGGTTGTAATTAATTCTGCCATCTTGCTATTTGTTTTTTTGTCACATTTGCTTTTTGTTTCTCCTCTCCTACTTTACTTTTGATTTATTTATCAAATGTTGTTGTTATTTCATTTTATTTTGAGCTCTTTACTTTCAACTGTTTATTTTTATGCTTTTGATTTTTGTCTAGAAATAAGTATATTTCTGGATTTGGGGGTCAATTTTCACCGACTATAACAATCTGTGTTGTTTTTTATATTCATTTTAAATATAATATATTTAAATATTTTTCTATCATCTTTTTTGTGTGTTTTCTACCTTGCCTGCCTGTTATGTGTTTTTCTTCCCTAGTATTGATTGCATTGATACTTTTATATTGTATTTCCCACTCAATTACTTCAGAAGTTTTACACTATATTTACACTCTGATGATCAATCTGGAAATTTGATTATTTATACTAATAAAAGTCTGAGTTAAGTTTACATTTTTATCCTCTTTTATATAATTATGAGTGCCTTGGAACATTTTATACCTGATATATATATCAATTCCATCATAGGAGAAGAATTGTAGAAATAACAAAATAAAATAGTGCTGAAAACAGTGACACGGAGGGTGAGCTTTAAAAATTAATTAGAATAAAACCGGAAAAAAAGAAAGATTTTAAGAATGTGAGAGAAGCCCGGGCTGGTGTAGCTCAGTTGGTTATTAAAGCCACTCATTCTTCACTGATCCAGGTTTGGGTATGCAGAGGTGAGGCGCTTTAAGTAACGGTCTGAGACGGAGACCTGGCTGAGTGGAGGAGGCACACATTTAACTTTAATGGCACAGGTGTGGGAGCAGACAAGCCTGTGTTTGTACCCTGTCTCTGCTGCTCTCTGGCATTGTGACGCTGGGCACATTACTTAACCTACATGGGGATGGTGAAAATACTTACCTTGTAACATTATTTTGCACATTGAAAGAGAAACGCATGTCTGTAGCTTAACAGAATGACTGGCACATAGTCGTGTCAATTAGCTGTGACTCATTAGAAGCCAAATGTCAGCTGAGGCCACTGTGCCTTTGTAAAGTCTGCTTAAACCTGGTGTGAACAGCTATTCCACGGCCCTGTGAAAATGCAGAGCCTACTGAGGTAGGAAGACTTCTAAGGCGGCCCCCATGACCCCTGCTGCCCAATATTCATGCCCTTGTATAACTCCCTCCCCTTTGAGCCTGGGCTAGAGTTGCTGACTTGCTTTTAACTTGATAGAATATGACAAAATTAAAGGGATATCCCTTCTGTGATTAGGTTACAAAAGATTGTAACTTTGGTCTTGCTACTAGACCCAACTACCTATGTGGTTTGCATTGAAGATGCAAGTGACCTACTGTTCCGGAGACGTCCATTTGGCCCTGACCACCGCAAGAGTGGAGCTGAACACTGGCACCACCATGTGCACCTGGGAGAGGGTTTCTCCAGCCCACCCTGCAGCTGAGACCCCAGCCCTGATGGCACCTGGACTGTAGCCGGCAAGAGACTCTGAGACAGAGGACTCGGCTAAGCCATGCCAGGATCCTGACCCACAGAAATGGCGGGATAACAAAAAATGGTCATTTTAAGATGCTAAGTTCTAGGGTAATTTGTTATGTAATAGATGACTAATACACTTCCCTAGAATCTTGATTTTTGTCACATTTGTCTTTGCCTTAGCGGTCTAGTCGGTGTCTGTGCCCCTTCACTGTTTCCACAGAAATATCTCATCAGCACCAACTTTTTTTTTTTTGAGTGAGGGATTTTTAATGAAAATTTTGGGCTTTAATGAAAACCTGATCCTGTCTGTCCTTTCTCTTTTTCTGCCTTGAGTGATGGACAATAGGAAATTCTTCCTTTGCTCTGTGCCAAGCAACTCTGCCCACATTCAGGCCCAAGCCCCTGCCATAATAGTTTCTTACCTACGAGAAATTCTGGAAAAGCCAAGTAGTATTATTGCTGTTAATGATCAAAACAAAATGAAAAGGCACCGTGGGCAAATAGGAGAATAGAAGGCTGAGATGTGAGGTGAACCTTCAAACTCAGGGTAGCTTCTGGTAAGGCCAAAGAGAAACTCCCTTTTGCACAGAGAAAGGATGAAAAAAAATGAGTTTTCAACTTCAGCAAGAAATGGAGAGGCCAAGCTCTTTTGCCTGAAAGGCAGTGAGCTGCAGGTTAATTCCCTCGTTTTTCTGGAATCTTTTAAGTATTGTCCTTCTGGAGGTCTGTGAATGTCTGACCTCAGCAGCTTCCCACCAGCCCTCTGAAGAACAAACATCAGTCTCAATTCAAACGTGAAAGATCAGCGAGAAGAAGTGCCTTCCCGGTATCACAGCGAGTAGCAGGGACGCGGGCCCAAGGCTGCCTGACTCTTGTGCTGTCCCCTAACCCTGGTGCCTGGCTGGGTCTGGAAGGGGGGAGGCCAAGGAGAATATCTCCTTATTCTCTCTCTTTTTTTAAAATATATATATATTTTTTTCCTTTTATGTTTTTCTTTTTCTTTTTTTTTTTTATTGCTAAAAGTATTACAAAGGGTATTGCATATGTTAAAAATATATTTTATTGATTTTTTACAGAGAGAAAGGGAGAGGGATAGAGAGTTAGAAACATCGATGAGAGAGAAACATTGATCAGCTGCCTCCTGCACACTCCCCACTGGGGATGTGCCTGCAACCAAGGTACATGCCCTTGACTGGAACCAAACCCGGGACCCTTGAGTCCGCAGGCTGACGCTCTATCCACTGAGCCAAACCGGTTAGGGCTCCTTATTCTCTTTTTAATGTTAGCAGAGGGGATGAACATCAGGATGGAGCCAAGCCCGGAAATGAAAGATTTGGGCGCTGAAAATAGGGAACTATGTATATGGGTATTGGGGGTGGGAGTGTCCTGTAGGTTGAATGCAAGAGTTTAAGGTAAAGTTGGAGATTGGGATTAAAAGGAAGATGTGGGAGCCCAGCACTAAGATAAGACATTAGTACTGAAGATGATGTGGGAGTTATAAGGCAGTAATGGTGTGCCTGGGTACATAAGTAGCCAAACATGGACCTCTCTTTTCATTTGGCATTTACCTCATCACTGGCCTCTCATGCCCTGGCAATACTTATATCCAGGGCAGTAAGTAGTAGAGCTGGGATTCTGCTGAGGCCCCCTGGCTCCAGTCTGGAGAATTTTCTACAAGGTGTGAGAAGTGCTGCATATCCTGTGAACCATCAGTTAGAAATCAATTGCCCTTTGAAGAAGCAAAGAAGAATTACTAGGACACACAGAAAATCCCAAACTTACCAAGTGTGGGAACTGGGACCATTTATTCACTTTCTCTCCACATGTCCACAAAGATTATTCACTTCCCCTCAACTCTCAGAAGGCTTCCACTTCCATTGTTACTCTCTCCTGATGATGCCAACTCTGACTTCAGAGGATAAAAGAGAAACCTGCAAATGGAACTTGCTATAAACACCAAGCTCACAGCCTACTTGCATCCACCCTCCCTCTTCCATCCAGGGGCCTCTTGGGCCTAAGGTGGTTCTCCCAGTTTGCTCAGTCGTCTATCTTTCCTGCCTTCTTAGCTACCTTGGGGCTACTGATGATTTTTCTTCTAATGTTTCTTCAACTTCTTTCTTCCTCTCTAACGACTTCTCATAAAGATTAAAATATGTTCGCCCTGGCCGGTGTGGCTCAATTGGTTGAGCATCGTCCCATGCCCCATGCATGGAGAGGTCACTGGTTTGATTCCCAGTCAATGTGCCTGGGTTGTGGGCTCAATCTCCAGTAGGGGGCATGCAGAAGGCAGCCTATTGATGTTTCTCTCTTTCTCTCTCCCTCCCTCATTTTCTCTCTAAACACACACACACACACACACACACACACACCAATAAAAACATATTTAAAAAATATTAAAATATGTTCAACTCTCCTGTATACAAAAACTTCCCCTTGATCCCACACCCCCCTCTAGTCTTATCTTTCTCCCTTCAAATCCAACATTTTTCTAAAAAATATATTTTATTGATTTTTTACAGAGAGGAAGGGAGAGGGATAGAAAGTTAGAAACATCGATGAGAGAGAAACATCGATCAGCTGCCTCCTGCACACCCCCTACTGGGGATGTGCCCGCATCCAAGGTACATGCCCTTGACTGGAATCGAATCTGGGACCCTTGAGTCCGCAGGCTGACGCTCTATCCACTGAGCCAAACTGGTCAGGGCCAAATCCAACATTTTTGAAAGGACTCTCTAAACTCATTGTATCCTTTTTCTCAAGTCTCATTTACTCCTCAGTGCCCTGCAAGCTGGATTTCACCCCATCACTCAATGAAACTGTGGTCCCCAAGATCACCACTGGCCTCCTTGTCACTAGTTCACCTGACACTTTCCAGTTATCTTATTTGACATCCCTGCAACATCTGACATGTCCACTTGCTCCTGGAAACACATCTCTCCCTGGATTCCATGAGACCACACTCCAACACTCCACTGCCTTTCTTCCTTCTTTTCTGACTTTTCTTTGATCTACCTGCAACTTTGTCACTCTTACTCACCCCCCAAATGGGCTCTGTCCTGGGTCCTGTTCTGCTCTCTCCCTACACACTTTCCCTTGAGGATCTCTACTTCCCTCATGGCTTTAGTATGACCTGCCAATGACTCCAAAATCTCCATTTTAACACAAATTTCTTTCATTGAAATCCAATTGTCCACTAGAAATTTTCATTTGGAGGTGTCCCCAGAACCCTAAATTCAACATAGTCAAAATGGAACTCATCTTTCCCCCAATCCTGCTCCTCCTTTTGTGTCTTTCTTTCTTGCTAAGTGACAGGAAAGCCCACTCAGTTGTCTAAGCAGAAACCTGGACATCATCCTTGACTGATCTTTTTTTCTCACCTTTCACAGTCAACACAAAGTCCTGTGATTCTAAACCCAGAACATCTCTCAACTGCACCCATTTTTGTCCTTGTGCAGTGTCACCTCCTGAGAGCAGGCCACTGCACTTCTCACCTGTATTATCACAATAATTTATTTAACTGGTCTTTCTCCTTACACTGCTTTCTTTCCATTGATTCTCATATTGCAACAAGAGTGGCACTCCTCAAATGTCAACATGGTCATATTTAAAATCCTTCAATCACCTTTCATGGCCATTCTGTCTCCTTAATAAGTCTTGCAGCCTTGCTCATGCTCCAGCCTTTGCTGGTTGCTAGCCACTTTATAGACATTCTAACCCAGTGCTCCCAAATTGGCTACCCATTGGCCCATTAAAACCCACAGGTGTGTTTTATTTGGCACAGACAGTATTTTTTAAAAGTTGAGCCAACATTTAAAATCAGAGAATTTCTCATAAAAACCCAGGTTTCCAGATTCTTTTGAAAAATTGGATATTCACACCCCTCCTCCCATCGTTCTTGCATGGCCACAGCGTGTTGGAGCTGAGTATTGGTTGACCCTTTAGATGGGGCAAGAGCTCTCTAGTTTTCAAGTCTTCCACTCCTATTGCCTGCGTGAGATGAAGGCTGAGTGTTAAGTTAACAGTGTTATGTTTCTACTGTTTTCTCTGTCTGCCGCACTCTGCTCACTTCTCTTTGCCTGGCCAGCTCCTACTTTTCCGTGGGTCTCATTTTGATCATCACTTCCCCACAGAGATCTTCCTTGAGCTCTAGGGTCTTACTAACATGCTTCCATAACATAAAAGCAGGGATCTTTTCCATGCTGGGGGACCTAGCGTGGTCCAGCAAAGGAGGGAAGATGGACTCGGAGGCAGTAAAAGGAAACTAAAAGTAGAGTTTGACACTATCCACCAATATCTGTGAACATACCATGTCCCTGAGCACAAGGCTGACATCCAACCCTCACAGTGTCATGTTGAAAATTGCTTTCCAGACCTTGGTTTGTCCTATATTTCTGGGTGGAGGACCAAGTCCCTTGGCAGTTGCCATGTGCTTAAAAGGCGGGAGGGGGCAAGATGCCGTGCTAGGAACAGGAGATGTGTAAATAAATCGTACACAGTTTTTATTTTGAGAGGAGTATGTGATCCAATGGGAAAGGCATGCACAAATGCGAATAACTAGAGTGAAAGTGTGAAGAGCTATGACAAAGGTGTGCATACAGTGTACAGCAGGAGTGATGATTTCTGCTCAAGGGATCAGGAAAAGCTATTAAGAGGAAATGGCATATGAACTGAATCTAATGGGTTAAGCAAACCCAGCATATACAAAGCTTGGGGAAAAAGCCATGAGGGGAGGTAGCATGAGTCCATCCTAATTCTATAGGTTAAAAGGACTTATGGTGACATAATTTCAAAATACATAAATTGAAATCCAATAGAATAAAAAGAAGTAGGCAATGCCATAGCTATTGCTGGATATTTTAATGCTTCCTTCTTACCGATTTCTGCCCTGGAGAAATCAATCAACCTTTTTGGGAACTTAGTTTGCTCATCTGTAAAGTGGGGATGATGTTATTCTATGCTGCTTCTGCGGGTTGTGGAGATTAAATAGGTGTAGAAGAACTTAGCAGTCTTTCAAGAACTGTATATATATGTAAGATGTATCACTGTCCTCCTATTTGAAATAAAATGTTTTGTTCAGCACCACATAACAAACAAACAGGTCAATAAATTCTTGAATATTTACTTTCTGTCAGGCACTAGGTTAGAAGCCGAATTCTAGAGAGAGCTCAGACATTAACACCCTGCGTAGCTCACAGTCTGGGAGAGAAGGCAGATACAGGTAATTGTATGTTATGAATGTATATATTATATGTGCATGTAATTCCCTATTACATAATGATATGTTATGTATACATATAATTCCATATTATATATGTTATATGTTATATGTTAATGTCTATGTTTATACATTATAAGGAATCATTTCATAGAAAGACACAGAGGGCACCAGGCGTCACCAACACCTAGCACTTCCTCCTTCATTCACTTATTCACTAAGCCTGTAGCCCCTGGGCACCAGGCCCCTTCCAGGGCTGCACAGGTGTCGAGTGAGACTGGCAAGGTCTTTTCACCTGTGGAGCTCACATTCTCGGGGACTGAATGGGAAGAGGTGATGGTAGTGCTCAGGTAATAAACAAGTGAACAAATAGGTGAGCAAGATGGAGTCAGGCGATGACAGGGGCTTGAAAGGAAATAAACAGGGTATATGGTCGTCCCCGGGAAGAGTGACTTCAGATTGTGGGGCTGGAGGAGGACCCTGGAGACCCTAAGTGGAGCGTGAGAGTTGACCAGGTGAATGGCGGTAGGCGGGTGTGTGCAGAGAAGAGGGGTGGAGAACATTGGACATGGGGACAGCAAGTTTGGTTGTGTTTATTATTTTCTATCAATTGGTGGTCGGGTGACTAACTTGCACAAAGCACACCTAGGACACAGTACAGTGGTCTCTGCAAACTTCTTAGAGAGGACATTCCAGAGGGCAGGGCATTCTTCCAGGGGTCCAGATGCAGGGAGGGAGCAGCACCCAGTCAGCTCAGGGACCGACACCCTACCTGAAGGCATCCATCTGTCTCTGTGCTGTGGACTGGAAATGGTTTGGGAAAGGGAAGGGGCCATGGCCCTCTGCCCTTCCTAGGCCTCTGTCCTCCGCCCTCCATCCGCTCCCCTGGAAGTGTGTGTGTGTGTGTGTGTGTGTCTTTTCCATGAGGTACATGCATTTAAGCCAAGAATGCTGGAATATTGGAAACCCTGAAAATCCCAAAGGAATTAAACGACAATGTAGGAAATTTAGGCACCCTTTAAAGTGGCCATGGGGCAGGAAAAACGCTGACAGCTCAGAGCAGACTGGGAGCCCTGAAGATGGGGGTCCCATCCCCCCTACAACTCTGGGATTCAGAAGGTCTCTGTTGTTCCTCCAGATTGTGGGGTGAGGAGGAAATGGCTTTCGCCTCCATTCATTCCTACTGATTATAGCGGGGCTGGAGTGAGTTAGGGGCATGGGGGAGGGGTGTGAGTGCCTGTGTGTGGCTCTGTGTATGGGATTCCAGTTTGGGGAATGTTTTACATAAAGCCAAGTCTAGCCAAGTCCATTTCCTCCTCTGTCTACCCCTTTCTCAGAAATGCGTGTCCATCCCACTGCCACCGTCTGGTTGTCCATTGCACCCCTCCTGGGTGGGAAGAGGGTGCGGGGAGCTGGGCGGGGCGGCCTGCGGGGAGCCCTGGGGCACCCCTGGGCTCAGATGCCTGGCAGATGAGGTCACATCCTCTCCCTCCCTGCTCCTCCGTGGCTGAAATGCGAGAGGACTGAAATATATGCGGAGCTGGAAGGCCAGGCTGGGCTGGGCCAGGGCTGGAGCAAACGTGGGGCCCAGGCCACCTTCAGCGCTTCCCGGCGGAGAGACTGTCCCTCCACCCCCCAGGAGCCCTAAAGGGGAACCCAGCGGGCAGCTGGGCTGGAGGGAGGAGGGGGTCCCAGGGAGGGTGGAAAGGTGCGGAGGTGGGGAGGTGGGGAGACAGCCAGGCAGGGTCATGAGCAGAGGGCTGGGGGCCTGATTCCCTGCTCCGGGCTCCAGTATGTGCCTTGCAAAGAAGCAGCTGCAATCTTTGGTATCTGCAGAAGGAAATGATTACTAAAGACATGGCTGTAACGTGGCAGATGAAAAGGGTGTGAAAGTGAGAAGGGGAAGAGAGAAACGGAGGCAAATGGGGACTAACATGGACTCCAGCCAGGGCTCTGGACATTATTCAGCTCAGATAGGCAGAACAAAGCCCTGGGCGGCGCTGCCTGCAGGACCCAGCTAGGCCTTTGCATCCCCCTAAGACAGCGGTTCTCAACCTGTGGGTCGCGTCCCCTTTGGGGGTCAAATGACCCTTTCACAGAGGTCGCCTAAGACCATCGGAAAACACATAGATAATTACATATTGTTTTTGTGATTAATCACTATGCTTTAATTATGTTCAATTTGTAACAATGGAAAATACATCCTGCCTATCAGATATTTACATTACTATTCATAACAGTAGCAAAATTACAGTTATGAAGTAGCAATGAAAATAATTTTATGGTTGGGGGTCACCACAACATGAGGAACTGTATTAAAGGGTCGCAGCATTAAGAAGGTTGAGAACCACTGCCCTAAGACAATTTGGAACATGATTAGAAAATGACCCATTAAGCATCTTGAATTTCTCATCATGAGTTTAAATAGTTGTAAATAGCATAATTTTTGCCATATTGACATTTTGTTGACATTTTAAAATGTACCCAGTTATATCACTTAAAATGTATGAAATAGAATTGAACTGCTTGATCCAGATTATCACTCACTTAAAAAATACCTTTGTAAACTCTTTTTTTTTTAAATATATATTTTATTGATTTTTTACAGAGAGGAAGGGAGAGGGATAAACAGATAGAATCATTGATGAGAGAGAAACACCGATCAGCTGCCTCCTGCACACCCCTTACCGGGGATGTGCCCACAACCAAGGTACATGCCCTTGACCGGAATCGAACCTGGGACCCTTCAGTCCCCAGGCCAATGCTCTATCCACTGAGCCAAACCAGTCAGGGCTTTGTAAACTCTCAAGAGTTGAAAGTTTTACATGGTTCCCTTTTTGCCCCGAACCCCACAGAATTTTATCTGGTCATAATTATTTCTGTGGGTGAAAATGTATGGATCGCTCTGTTATGTTTTTCTGCCACAAATGTACGTATATAAATTGAATTGAATTTTTTCTCTGACTTTACACGATATACGTATTTTCATAATTATTAAATAAAGGCTAAAATTTTATTGGAAATTCATTCCCCTTTAGCCCATGTATCCATGGGTGAACATTACTTATGTGATGCAACATCAATTCTGTTCTGATTTTTTATTTTTATGGACATTTTGTCCACATAAAAAGTAGATGACAAGGGAAGACATTCTATTACGGCCCTCTTACTCAATTCTTTGAACTGCCCCTAAGTTATTTGCTCAAATATCACAAAGTGATGTGTCGTCAAAACTATTGTTTGTCGGCTGATGATTCATCAACTGATAACTCTGTCCTCCTTCAATTTGTTGAAAACAAAGAATTAAAACCATTTGACTTACGAATGGATTTGTTACTCAGATAATAGTATCATTCCTTTCCACTTCTGGGAATTCAACTAAGAAGGCTTTACTCAGACGTATTAAATGACTATTAATTATATCTATTACTCTTCCACTTAAAGGCAGCTTGTTAAACCAGATGGACTCAGAAAGCTTCAGGAAATAGAAATACTTATTTATTTCAATATCTTTGCCCCAAATCTTTGTATTAAAGTGCTTTTATTTGGTCACTTGCTTTAAATCTATTTTCATCAGAACCTTAGTGGTACAGATTTATCTTATTCAATTTGTGGGAAATAGTTAATGGATAACCAACCAGCCAAATTAGACTGCCTCTCTCAGAAAGACCTTGCCTTCATTTCTCACTTCAAAGAAGTGTGTCCATGGACATGCTTCAGACACCTTTGTCACTTCTGAAGTCTAAGTTTTAGTCAGAAAGAGATAGGGAAAGATGATGAGGAGCCTTGCCATGCGCTTGTCACCTGGATGAAATATGGAGGCGGCGCGGCCCCTTTCATACTCCCCACTGAGGCGCTCTTGGCCTCTTTCTCACAAACTGCCTCTCCGAAGCTATGCAGCCTTTGGCAACCTCGGGATGAAAGAGGTTATTCATTGAAAATTGCTATCATTCCAGTTCCATTCTACAATATGTCTGAACTGAGAACATCCCATCGTTGGTGGAAATACCACATTCTTAAGGCCAATGGTATATAACAGAAATACGTATAAAACAGGAAGAGGCCCCCATCCTTGTGCCTTGATGAAAGATGTCACCGTTTTCAAGCTGTCCTTTGCTGATGCCCCCGAGGTTTAAAGACCCAGGAGCAGCACATGATCATGAGATTGCAGGCTGGGTGAGAGGTTGGCCTTTGTTGGTGAAATGGGAGCAGGGTGAGGGAGGAAGGAGAGGCAGGAAAAGAGACCCAGCCTGACACTGTGATTGCTGGCAGGCACCCCACCATCCTCCATGGATCCGTTCAAGCAAAACTCACATGAGAAGGTGGAGGACCTGAAGACAGATTCCTTTCAAATCCTCTATGTTCACATACCCTGTGGGAAGCTATGGGGACCTTCTCGGGGGAAGGGCTAGAAAGGTTGAATTCCACGTGACCACTTTGCCCTGAAGCCTTGCTTCACCCTTTTCTTTCCAGGCCTGGTGTTCCTGTTTGTGAGGAGTGGTGTGTGGGAGGCGACAAGCTGTGCTCCATCTCTTCCTAGTCCCGCCCCGTTAGTCACCGAGGGCTGCTTGTTTATCTCCTCAGTTTCTCAAATCCTTCCCCTCCTTTCCATTGCTACTACCTTTGCCTTAGCCCAGAGCCTCATTGTCTCCATGTGGGCCACATCCCAACTTCCCAGCCGAGCTCCCGGCCCTCTGCACCGCTGTGGAGCGGTTTGGCTAAACAAGTATCTGACCAGTCGGTCCCTTAGACCAGCGGTTCTCAACCTGTGGTTCGCGACCCCGTTGAGGGTCGAACAACCCTTTCACAGGGGTCACCTAAGACCATCGGAAAACACATATAATTACATATTGTTTACAGTAGCAAAATTACAGTTATGAAGTAGCAATGAAAATCATTTTATGGTTGGGGGTCACCACAACATGAGGAACTGTATTAAAGGGTCGCGGCATTAGGAAGGTTGAGAACCACGGCCTTAGATAAAGCCCTTCCCGGCTCCCTGTGACTTGTAGAATACGGTGCAAATTTCTTATTAAGGTGTGCTGGGGCTCAGCTTGTGTTCTACTTGCCATCACGAGTCCCTGCGGTGCAATTTGGAACTTTCAGAGGTGACCTCCAGGTCTTACGGAGCCTATGCACTGAGTAGCCCAGTTGTGGACGTGGCAGAGTTGGTGTCATCCACACCACTGTTGAGGGTTCTGAGGCGATCCTTCTGCTCACGGTAGCTGGCTAAAAGGGCAACATAAAACTTTCCTTCCTTTCATTTCAGGACTGACTACCATCAGTTTTATTTTCTTAGCAACTTTCGAGTATATAAGACAGTATACACTCGTATCACCACTCTATACACCGGATTCCCAGAACCTATTTGTTCATATTATAACTGGAAGTTTGTATTCTTTGACCAACATCTTCCCATGTCCCCACCTACCAGTTCCTGGTAACCACCACTCTACTCTCTATTTATGTGAGTTTAGCTTTTTCAGATTCCACATATTAGTGATATCGTGCAGTATTTGTCTTTTCTCTGACACACAGTATCTTTTTTGCATTCCCCCAGAAACACTTAGCATCTCTAAACAAATGTCGCACATCTTTTGAGTAAAATGTGATCTTACCTGTTTCCGGCCGAGCAGTAAGCATTTTAGAGCAGACTCTAGTGCAGTGGTTCTCAACCTTCTGGCCCTTTAAATACAGTTCCTCATGTTGTGACCCAACCATAAAATTATTTTCGTTGCTACTTCATAACTGTAATGTTGCTACTGTTATGAATCGTAATGTAAATATCTGATATGCAGGATGGTCTTTGGCGACCCCAGTGAGAGTGTCGTTCGACCGCTGCTCTAGTGCCTGTTAGGGAGGTCTATAGGCCAGAAGAGGAAATTCCATTCCATTCTTGGGCAGTTATTTGTAGGCTAATTTGGCATCATCTAAGTCATGTCATCTGATACGGCTTTATCAGCAATCAAGGCAGAGTTTTGATAGCCGAAGTCTGATATTGATCTTTTAGTTTAGAATGAGGGCAGGAAAAGGGGGTGTAATGTATTTGGCCTCCTGTATCAGCTTCATAGAACTACTGTAACAAATTACCAAAACCCAACTGGCTTAAAACAACAGAAATGTGTTCTGTCACAGTTCGGGAGGTCAGAAGGCTAAAAGTATCAGCAGGGAGACCTCCCTCTGAGGCGAGGGAGACCTCGCCCTTGCTTTGTCAGCTTCTTTTGGTGGCTCCTGGTGTTCTTTGGTTTGTGACAGCATCGCCTGAATCTCTGCCTTCCTCTCCGCATGGCCTTCTTCCCTGTCTCTTCCTCTGTGTCTGTCTCAAATCTCTCTCTCCTTTTTTTTTTTTAAAGACACAGTCGTTGGATTTAGGGTGCACTGTAAATCTAGGATGATCTCATCTTCAGATTCTTAACTTAATTACATCTACAATGACCCTATTTCCAAATAAGATCACATTTCTCAATATAGGGGGTTAAGATCTGGACATATCAATTAGGGGACACGAATCCACTATATTCCCTAAACCAGGGGTCCTCAAACTACGGCCGGCGGGCCACATGCGCCCCGCCGAAATCATTTATCCGGCTGGCCAGGTGTTTTTGCCGCTGCTGCCTGTCCTGCTTAGCAGCTGACTCATCCCGGGCCTGCAGTTCTCATGTGTGGAATGTCTGAGGGACAATGAACTGGCCACCTGTTTAAAAAGTTTGAGGACCTCTGCCTAAACCCTAACATCTCAGTAAGGAGTAGAGAACATTGAAAAATGGATATTGACTGTTGTTTGTGGAGCACATGGCGTGTAGGTGGAAGCTTTGGGCATGATGTTATCTTAGTCTTTTGCAATTAGGACACTCAGGGCTTTGATTTGGCAATTGGTAGTAGCACTTACATGATGTGATGTAGCTGGTTCTGACAACTGTGCAGCTGTCTCTTTTAAAAAGTTAAGTTTTTATTGAAGTACACATATCATAGGTGGACAGTTTGATGAATTTTTATAAACTGGATACTCTTTTGTAATCTGAGTCTGAATAAAGACACCCCATAAGACCCTGCATACCAGTTACTACCTGCCAACTGCCATCCTGACTCCCCAGAGCACATAAAGATGGTTTGTGTTTGCTTTTGTAACTTATGTAAATGCAGCCTTACAACATGAACTTCTCTGTGTCTGTCTTCTTTCACTCAGCATTATAGTTATCACTTATTGTTGCATATTCTTCATTTTTATTGCTTATGACACAATCAACTTTTAACAGGTGTGGCCTCAGCAGGCTTTAACGAGCACGGACCATGTGGGACCCTTACTCAGTGGGTCACTACAGTTAAAGGCTACTTTGCCCACAAGCAAGTGGCTCTTTACACCAGTGGTTCTCAACCTTCCTAATGCCGTGACCCTTTAATACAGTTCCTCATGTTGTGGTGACCCCCAATTTCATTGTTACAAATTGAACATAATTAAAGCATAGTGATTAATCACAAAAACAATATGTAATTATATATGTGTTTTCTGATGGTCTTAGGTGACCCCTGTGAAAGGGTCGTTTGACCCCCAAAGGGGTTGCGACCCACAGGTTGAGAACCGCTGCTTTACACGCAGATAAAAGCATGCTGGACCCTAGAGAGTGGGTCGGCTTTCAGATGGACTCAGGAGGCAGGAGGAGCAAGGGTTCAATTAAGAGGAGGCATTAATGCAGTTTAAGAAGGAGGCAAGAATCCGAGGAAAGGGAAATGAGAGCACTTCGGAAGGGTTTTCAGGTGTGAGACCAGGACCATTCCACTGTGTTCCGAGAAGGTCTGGAAGCCGGAAGGTCAGGACTTCCCACTGAGATTCTACATATTTTGCAGAACAGCAGTGAGAGTTTTGAGCTTTAGACAGTTGGTGGCAAGTAAAGTTATATTTAAATAAAAAAGGGAAATCTCCCCAGGAACCAGTTTCACAGGCAGTATGAGATCAACCACCCCCAAATTCCGTTCTTTTTAAAAAACATTCCTTTAAATTGTATTCAAGACCAAGAGAGGGAACTACAGAGCAACTAACTCTTAATTCCTGCAGCTTGCCCACAAGTTCAAGAGAAACTCCCATCCTGTGATTTCAACATGATTTCGGATTTGTTACTTATATGAACCCTGCCTACAGCGCTAAAGGTCAGAAACCCATATTGTGGCTTCCCCTACATAGATGGATTTTATTAAGAAAAAAATAAAAAGGAATGAGATCCTTATCATAAAGAGAATGCTATCGTCCAAGTTTGTGGTAGAGAAGTAGATATTATTGAAAACACAAGGTTAGTTGTTCTTGAAGAAGGACATCAAAATGATGGACATGTTTCATAATAGAAACAGCGCTTGGATTCCAGGGAAGTCCAACAGGAAATGTGCAGCGCAGCTTTACAAAAAGCAGCCTGGACTCGCGTGTGCAGGGGCAGCTGGGATCCGGAAAATCTGAGAAGTGTCTGTCCTCAGACCCGGAGAGCTGGGCGCAGGGGGCGTGCATTGTGAGAACAACTGGCAACCGCCCCTTGGAGAAAGGAGAGGAGAGCCACGTGGTCGGTCAGCCTCACCATAAGAGACCAGAAAGACCAGTGTAAAGCACTAAAAATGTCAATGAGCTTTCTGGGGACCGGGCAGTGCCGAAGGCAGCGCCTGAGAAATGATGGCATTGGGTCTCTGAAGGGAGGCTCAGGAGCAAGGGATGTGGTAACCAGTGGCCCATCCCGGCAGGACAGAGTCCAGGTGGGGCAAAGGCCGGACGGATGGGCGGAGAGCTCCGGGGGGATTTCCCAACCCAGGAAGGTGGAGGTGGGCAAGACTGCTCCGAACAATGGCTGCTTTGAACAGGGCCAGAATTAATAATTATTAATAATTTTATGTCTCTTATTATGGCAAATCCCAAAAGAAAAAAAAAACTGGAAAATTACATTCAGAAAACAAGTTTTGAGAAACAAAGGAAAGGGCTGGTTTAAATAAAGGGCCAACATAAAAAACAGGTTAAATGGATACAAAGTGAGCATTCCTGAAAGAAGTGGGGCCGCGAGGAGAAAGAAAGCACCAGCACAGTCTCCCACCACTGCCCGGCTTCGTGTGACAGAAAGAAATGCTCTTCAAAGGGCTACACATTTTTAAAACTCCATGAGGACACCTCAGAAGTACACTCAGAGCCGCAGCATCAGTGCAGCTTCTGTCCAGGACTCCGCCAGTGTCCTCCAGTTGAATGAAGTGTGTGGGGGGAGCGATGTGAAGAAAATCTCCCAGGAGGCTGGCATGCTCAGTGACTGAGCCTCGACCTATGAACTAGGAGGTCACAGTTCGATTCCGGTCAAAGGGCACCTGCCTGGGTTGCTGGTTCAATCCCCAGTGCGGGGAGTGCAGGAGGCAGGCAATCAATGATTCTCTCTCATCACTGATGTTTCTCTCACTCTCTCTCTCTCTCTTTCTCTCTCTCTCCCTTTCTCTCTGAAGTCAATAAAGATATATTCAAATAAAAAGGGAAATCTCCCAGGAGACAGTTTCACAGGTCCAGGCAACTCCACAGCAGGAGAGGACAGACGCTGCTACTGTGGGATGCTACCAAGTGCCTTCCCACGAGAGGCTTGGGTAGGGGGGTGCGGGAGAGGGACATTAAGAGGTTTGGACTATTCTGGTTGGGAAAGGAAGGTGCTTCAAGTAAGAAGACCTGGTGATTGGAGCTGCCTTGACTGCAAATTGCTAAACTCAGTGCGAAGCAATGAGAGGAGACTATGCACACTGCCCCCCCCCCCACCCCCCCCCAGATGGCACTGGTGGCGAGGAACAGAGGAGGCTCTCAAGGGGAGGGCTGACCTTACTGAGTCTAAGTGGGCTCCAGGCCTCAGGCTAACAGTGCCTGGAGGGCACCCTAGCAGAATGGGAAAATGTTCTTGGCCCACATCTTCCATTCTTCACTCTCTGGTTCTCTCCCCTGAGCTTTGCAGCACCACCTACAGATCCTGTGGGGTATACCTTTGCTGTGGTAACCGCTAAGAGCCAGGGATGTGTTGAGTGTGGCTTGCACAGCATCAATCTATTGGGTTTAACGTTAGCTCTTTGGGTGCTTTAAGATGAGGCTCTTGAGAAACTTGGTCACCATCACTTCAGAGGCACTGAAGGAACCGCACTCATTCCCACTAGGGACGGCCCAGGCTGTGGCCGCTGAAGCAACCCAACTCCCCCTGACCCTCAGAACTCCTCCAGCCAGCACTGAGCAGAATCAGAAACTGGGAGGGACTTCAATGTATTGGAACCTCAGTTTAACTTTAAAATTTCAGGTTTTGGAGTTTATTTAATTTTATATTTTAGTGTCTTAGAACTTTCCTTGTAAAAGGATTTAAATGCTGGAATTTAATGTGTTGCAGAGAAATTCACACTGAGAATTAAATCTGGGGCATCTCTGCATTGGCATTTTAATGTTGGAGTGTTTTTATATTGTCATTTACGCTCCTAGTAACTCTGATGAGCTACATTGTGCTACATGCAGTTCAGAATTTGAGATAGCAGATGGAATAGGGAGTTAATTTTTCAGTTTAGACACTGAGTGGCCTTGAGGAAATTTAACTGCCTTGTCTGTTTTGCTTGACCTTCTGGCAACCAAACTTCCTTTTCCCAGCCATGGTTCCAGGAGGGCATCCAGAGAGCAGTGGCCAGTATAGGGGCAAGTTCCTCTGGGTGCTGGGGCAAGACTTCCCAGACCCAGGGGGACATACATATCTCTAACAGCCATACATTCAATGGGTTAATGCAGTGAGTTCGGGAAGCAAAGGGTTAGGAATGTTATCTGGAAACCTGTTTTCCCAACTCTTGGCATTTCCTTGGAGAGGTCCCGCAGCAGTGTAACCCCCTGTCCCTCTCCATCCCTCACCCACATCTGTGAGGACTTGGCTGATTAGTGAAAGGTCTGAGCACGGTGCTCTGTCCTCTTCTCTTTTGTCCTCACTGGCCACCAGAGCATATATATTCTGCTCTGCTTCCCCCGCTTCCCTGAGCAGACCTGCCGAGGGTGGGGGAAGGCTGGAAGCTGCGGTGATTGTGTGTGGACAGCTCAGCCACCTTGAGGGGAAATTAGCAAGCCCATGTGCACAAAGCATCTAAAGCCAGTTCCCCAGGGGCTTTGCTGGGTACTTGGATCTTCTGCCTGTCTTTCAGCTGCAACTGAACTAAAGATGAGGAGCTATCATTTATTGGGGTTCCTCAGTTCCTCCCTAAAGCAATACTTATAAACAGTTTTTGAAATATCTTTTAGAGGTGTAAATTGTGTAAATTGTAAATTGTATGTGTGTGTGTGTGTGTGTGTGTGTGTGTGTGTGTCTGTGTGACTTTTTCTCCCTCAGCATGCTGTGAAATGGGTCAGAATAGTTCTGTTTTTAATTGATTAATTTTAGAGAGAATGAGAGGGGGAGAGAGAGATTTGTTGTTCCACTTATTTATGTATTCATTTGTCGATTCTTGTATGTGCCCTGACTGGGTATCGAACCCATAACCTTGGCATATCAGGACGATGCTCTAACCAATTGAGCTACCCAGCCAGGGCAGAATAGTTCTTTAATTAATTTAATTCCAAAGCCATTCTGCATTAGAGGCAGAAAAGTCATTCTCATTTATTTTTCCCATTCTAAATTGCATTTGGAATGTGGAGAAAGTGATATGTCTACCTATAGTGTTGTAAAAATTCAATGTAAAATACAGGTATCCCCTGCTATTTGAAAGTTTGCATTAGGCCCCTTGACTTTTATGAAAAGTCCTCACTTAACCATGTTGTCGATAGGTTCTCAGAAACTGTGACTTGAAGTGAAACGTCTAACGGAATCGATCTCACCACCGGCTAACTGATAGCAACAAGCGTTAGGTTCCTACACAAAGTTCTGGTCACAAAAACATCAGCAGACTTCTAAATAAAAACCCAGAACACTTCCAATATTAAACATTGAGATAAGTGTGAGCTACACAGACATTTAAGAAAGAAGAACAAAAACAAGCAAGATCATTATTTCCCAACCTGCTTCTTCCAGTTCAGGGTCCTGGTGGCGGGAGCCTTTCCCACTGCCCAGGGCACACGAGGGAACCCGCCCTGGAAGGGGCGCACTCACACCCCCACACTCACTCAGATGGGACATTGGAGACTCCCAGCCCACCTCACATGCACATCTTGGGACGTGGGAGGAATCCGGGCGGCAGAAACCCCACAGACATGGGGAGCAGGTGCAAACTCCACACCCACAGTGGCCCCAGCCGGGAACTGACTTTTTAAAATCAACATTATAACAAACATTAAGCAAAATGGCATTCTTCAAGGATCTGCTGCACCTATTTTCTCTAACCAAAAGGAATCTGAAGAGGATTTTGTTTTTTTCTGAAAAAAGGCAAAGAGCAAAAACACGTTTGGGACTCATTTTGCAGCCATTAAGGCGACTGGGAGCCCAGCAGCGAGCGCGGCATCGCTTTTACTGCACATGTGGTATTTTAGGCTTTACGGGGTATTTCAGGTGCTTTGGTAGGATAATTTTTGGGAATGCTCAACTTTTTTCATTAATTAATTTCCATAAATTAATGGTAATTGCGCCTTCACTTTGCACCCTTTCTGCTTACCCGTGGATAGCGGGGGAGACCTGGGCTCTGCTGAGCCTGCCGCAGGCGAGAGCTGGGGAAGCGCTGCCGGCCGTTTTAGGGGGACGGCGGGGAGAACACACAAACGCACACGCAGAGGCACACAATGCACAGTGTCTGCACTTGGCTCGCTTTGCCTCGCTGGTATCACTTGGCTGTGGGTTTTCATCGGTACACACGGAGCCACCACAAACTTCTCGTGAACTGGATCATGTTTTATTGGGTGGTATATCACAGTTTAACCAGCTCCCCAGGACCGACATTCGGTTTCTAACCTCTTGCTTTTAGTAACAACTCTGTAGTGGGCAATGCAAATGTTCATCTTTACATGTACATGTATGAGTACATTTGCAGTTCACATTTCTGGAAGCTTCCCTGCTGGTGACATTGTATTGAGCAAATATTTAAAAGCACTGGTTTGTCCCAGACCGGTTTGGCTCTGGATAGAGCGTTGGCCTGCTGACTGAAGGGTCCTGGGTTCGATTCTGGTCAAGGGCATGTACCTTGGTTGCGGGCACATCCCTGGTGGGGGGTGTGCAGAAGGCAGCTGACCAATGTTTCTCTTTCATTGATGTTTCTAACTCTCTATCCCTCTCCCTTCCTCTCTGTAAAAAATCAATAAAAATATATTTTAAAAAATATTTAAAAGCACTGGTTTGGCCTGGTTGGTGTGGCTCAGTGGTTGAGTGTCAACCCAGGAACCAAGGTCTCCCCTCTTTGATTCCCGGTCAGGACACATGCCCGGTTGCAGGTTCGATTCCCAATTGGGGTGTGCAGGAGGCAGCAGATGGATGAAGTTTCTCTTTCATCAGTGCTTCTGCCTCTCTATCCCTCTCCCTTCGTCTCTCTCTAAAAATCAATAAAAATGTATTTTTTAAAAAAAGCACTGGTTTGACGGGCACCACATTGTTAGGTGGGGCCTGCACCTCTGGGCTTGGCTGTGTCTTGGTTGGAGTCCAACCAAGTCAGAGGGAACTCCCACAGTGTGGCGGTGACTCAGTGGAATGGACCACGGATGCTGAGTGGGGCCCTTGGAGGGCGAGTTCCCCAAGGAAGTGGCAGTTAAGGAACAACTGAAGGGTGGTTAAGAATTGTACATCCATGCCTGGCTGGCGTGGCTCAGTGGCTGAGCGTCGACCTATGAACCAGAAGGTCATGGTTCAATTCCCAATCAGGTCACATGTCTGGGTTTCGGGCTTGATCCCTGGTATGGGGCATGCAGGAGGCAGCTGATCCATGATTCTCTTGCATCATTGATGTTTCTATCTCTCTCTCCCTCTCCCTTCCTCTCTGAAATCAATAAAAATATATATGTTCTTTTAAAAGAATTATGCATCCTAAAATTGTTGGGGAATGTTCCAGGCAGAAAACAAAACAAAACAAACAAACAAAAAAACCAAGTGCAAAATCCACAAGTGAGAGAAAGCAGATAATCTGGCATCCCAAGGTCCAGGGTGAGGAGAGGGATGGAAAGAAATGGGGCTGAGCAGGCATCAGGCTGGGCCATAGGGTCCCGTGTGACAGGGGAGGCTGTGCACTGGCAGGGATGGCCCAGTGAGCATTCTGCTGCAGAAGGACCGCCTGGCTGCGTGGGGAGGAAGGCGGCGCAGCGTGGAGGCAACGGAACACCTGGGAGCCTGTGTAGGGGCCTGGATATTCACAGTGAGGAGGAAAGAATAAAGAGTACAATTCCTAAACTTCTGGCTCAGGCAGCTAGAGAGGAATATGGTTTTGGAGGGAAAGAAGGTAAAAGGCGATGGCTAGCAGTCCAGTCTTCATATCAAGTCGGCAACTATGCTAGGAGTAAGTGTCTCTTACCTCCTGATTTTAGTCTTTAAACTCAGTTTTTCATTGCTGTGCCTGGGTCAGAGGCTGAGTGAGACTGCAGGCAGGATTCCGTGGCACAAATAGGCTCTGCATGGGGGGAAGAGGGAATGGATGCTGCCAGGTTTCCATGCGACAGCCAAGTAAGGGTGTCCAGGAGGAGTCCGAGCGCCCGTGTGGTGCCGAGGAGAGATGATCGCTCTAGATGTTTGCCTTTGGGAATCTTCAGCAAGTGGATGAGTGAAGCCGGGAAGCTGGTGAGTGCAGCGAGGGAAGCAGAGTGTAGGGAGGGAAGTAATGGATCAGGAGGAGAGAACCCCACAATGGAAGCATTTGTGGGATGGGAAGCAGCAAAGGTAACTGGGAAGAGGGGCCACAGGGGACCCGGAAAAGGGAGGGAATCCTCTCAGTCTGCCAGAGAGGAGGGTGTTTGAAGAAGATGGGCGGCAGCAATGGTGCTGAAGACACTGGAGGCAGATGGACAGCGGCAGGGACAGAAGTGGGTCACAGCTGCCAGTGTGCTGGGATGGAAGGAAGGAGTCAGCCGCTGGGACTGCAGGTGGGTGGGGGAGGCTGCTCTCTGCTGAGAATGTGTGGGGAGGTAGTGAGATGCGTGAGAGGAGGTTTAGCGAAAGTTTGAAAAAGCCATTGTGGAGAAAGGGGTAAAGAAATCCAAGAAACAAAAACTGGTTTACGAGCAGCCAGTGAGGGCCACGCTGGGGTTGGAGATCATGAATCTGAACTAGCACAGTTTCTGTGCTTCCTGGGTGAAGGGCAGGCAAGGCTGGGAGCGGCTTGGTTCTGGGATGAGTTTGGCTGGGTGGGTGTGGGTGCAGCTGGCTGATCAACGGACTGCCCAAGGGCCTCCTAGTCTCTGCAGCTCCTACGAATTATGACATTCACACTCCTCTGTGTGTGAAATATCTTTCTCCCTCTTCCTTCTCTCCTGTGATTGAGAGAATGCTCTTGCTTGCTTTTCAGGACTTATTTCAGATGCCTTCTCCACTATGAAAACTGTTCTCCTGCATCAGCGCTCCTCAGCGTTGCCTGAGAACTTAGATTATGTCTTGCCTCCTGACGTGTGGTGTGACTGTGACCAGTGTATCTCCAACCCACTCGGTTGCCTGGCTCTGCCGTGTCAGCACTGAGCACCCTGGTCCTGGAAGCCTGTCCGGCTCAGGCATTCTCTCTCTAACACCCATTACAATACTGGGACCGTAGGAGCCATTCATACAATGTGTGTTAGAACACCTGAGTGTGTGTGTGGATACAGATCTGCATTGTGATACTAATGTCTTTGGGGATGAAAGGTAGTGATGGGGATAGAGAGGAAATAGATTTATTTGCCTTTTTGGCTTCTTTCTCCCAGCGATACGTAGCGTCACCTTTTAAAACTCTCATTTCATAGATAAGGAAACTGAGATTAAGGTCTAGAAAGCTTAAGCATTACCCAAGATGATACAATTCCTTTTATTTTTCAATTAATTGACATTTTTTGAGCAACTTTAGGTTTGCAGAAATATTGAGAGGGAAGTACGTAAAGTCCCCATATATTCCTCATCCCTGCCTCCATGTCCCCTATTATCAACATCTCGTGGTATATTTTTTATCATTGGTAAGCCAATATTGATACATTATTAGCTAAACTCATAGTTTGCATTGGCGCTCACTCTTCCTGTTGTTCATTCTGTGAGTGTTGACGAAGTACCAGTATAATGACATGTACCCGCCATTACAATATCACACAGAGTAGTTTCCTTGCCCTCAAGTCCCCTGTGCTCCTCCACCTGTTCACCCCCCACCCCACCCCACCCAATCACTGGCAACCACTGATCTTTTAACTGTCTCTACATGCCTTTTCCAGAATGTTATATATTTCGTACCGTACAGATAGGCTTCTTTCACTTACACCTTTAAGGTTTCTCTATGTCTTTACATGACTTGATAACTCATTTCTCTTTAGGATTGAATACTATTCTATTTTCTGGATATGTCCCAGGTTTTGTTTTTTAAAATCCGTTCACCCATTGAAGGACATCTTGGTTGCTTCCAAGTTTTGGCAATTATGAATAAAGCTTCTATAACATTAGTGTGCAGGTTTGTGTGTGTGTGTAAATAAGTTTTTAACTCATTTAAGTTAAGGTCAAGGAGTGGGACTGCTGGATCAGAAGGCCTGAGTATTAAATTTGTAAGATACTGCCCAAACGTCTTCCAAAGAGGTTGTACCATTTTGCATTCCCAGCAGCAATAAATGAGAGTTCCTGTTGCTTCATGTTCTCACCAGTATTTGAAGTCATCAGTGCTTTGGATTTTGGCCATTCCAATAGGCGTGCCGTGATATCTCCTTGTTGCTTTAATATGCAATTCCCTAGTGACATATGATATGAGCATTTTTCATGTGCTTATTTGTATATCTTCAGATTTTTCACAAAGATATACAGATTTGTATATCTTTGGTGGAATGTCTGTTCAGATCCTTTGCCCAATTTTCATTAGGTTATTTGCTCATTGTTGAGTTTTAAGAGTTCATTGTATATTTTTAAATACCAGTCCTTTATGAGATATGTGTTTTGCAAAGGTTTTTTTTCCCCAGAATGTGACTTGTGTTTCCATTCTCTTAATATAACTACTTTTTTGCGGATGTATAATGCATATAGAATAATGTCCAAATCATAAGCATAGAACTCTAAATATAAATATCCTTACAAATATACTTAATACATGTAAGTTAATATAATAAGTGTATAATAAGTATATAGTTTATAAGTGTACTTAATTTTTTCAAAGTGCACACCTCCAGGTAAGCACCCAGATCAAGGCAGAATATTGCCAGTAATCTGCTAAAGTCACCTTCCGGCCCCTTTCCAATTGGTATTAGAGATGCTAGGGACAACTATACCGACTTCTAACAAACACAGATTCATTTGCCCCTTTCCAATTGGTATTAGAGATGCTAGGGACAACTATACCGACTTCTAACAAACACAGATTCATTTTACAGGTTGTGAACTCAGCAAAAAATTGAATCATATATAAGACTAGTGCCTTGATGCAAGGATTCGAGCACATTTAAAGGAAATTAATTAGAAGGTGGTGGGTGGGGCAGGGTGGGACTGGACGAGAGGGGCCCGACACACCCCGGAGCCAACCTCCCTCGGTCCCTCCCCAACCAGCCACACCTGGGGTGGTGCCGGGGCTCGGGGCTCGAAGGGTGTCTGTGGAGTGAGCAGGGTCTCTCCAGCAGTTGGGGTCCCTTGGCCTGGCCTGTGCGGATCGGCTGAAACCAGCTCTTCAACATCCCCTGAGGGGTCCCAGATTACAAGAGGGTGGTTCTCGGGTGACACACCCCAGAATCAGGTGTCCTCCTCTCTGGTTCCGGGGTGAGTGCCCCGAGAACCACTGCTGCTAAGTCACCACAGGTCTGCAGCTCCTGCATTGAGCATCTGCCCCTCTGGTGGTCATTGTGTGTCATAGCTACTGGTCGGTAGGTCGGACAGTCGCTTACCCTTTTATATATATAGACTAGAGGCCTGATGCAAGAAGATTCCTGCAAGAATAGGGCTTCCTGAGGCTCGAGCGAAGCAGAGAGGGGAGCAAAGCCCACCTTCTCCGCTGCCTCGCTCCCTCCCTTCTCTGCCACTTCGCTCACTCCCATCTCTGCTGCCTCACTCCCTCCCATCTCCGCTGCCTCAGCTCCCTCCTGTCTCTGCTGCCTCACTCCCTCCCATCTCCGCTGCCTCAGCTCCCTCCTGTCTCTGCTGCCTCAGCTCCATTCCCTTCTCCACCACTTCGCTCCCTTCTGCAGCGCTTGGCTTCCTTCTACACTGTCTTGTCTTTGGTCTTTGCTCCGCACCTGTGTATGCAAATTAACTGCCATCTTTGTTGGGTTAATTTGCATATCGCTCTGATTGGCTGGTGGGCATAGTGGAGGGATGGTCAACTTGCATGTTTCTCTTTTATTAGTGTAGATTTCACCTTTTCTATCTGACTTCACTTGCTCAACAGTTTGTTTTGGGGTCCTGGGGGCTTTTGGCTATGGGACCTGAGGCTGTGCATCCCAGCCCTTTCATTCTGAGCAGGGCTAGCTCTCCCCAGGGAGGAACCTGTGATGCAAATGGGGCTGAGGTGCGCAGAGAAGAGCTGGGAGCTCAGTGAAGAAAACAGGTATCTACTGAGTACCTGTATTCGCTATCTTAATTTTTTCTTCAACTCTGGAACCAGGTACTGTTTCCCTCCACTTTACACTGAGAAAACTGAGGCATGGAAGATTAAGTAATGGGTCCCCATCACAGAGCCAATAAGTAGGAGAGCCAGGATTTGAAGGCAGGTGTCGCTGACTCTAAAGTCCTGCTCACCCCACCATGTTTCCTCCATAAAATTCCTTCTACCAACCTCAGTCCTTTTCTTGAAGCAGAAAGCTGGAGGAGCTGGACGGCAGGCTTGGTGAGGAATCAGGTGTGCTGGAGCACCCTCTCTGGCCCGGATCAGGTGGGTTATGGGAGGAAAGAGATCCCAATGCCAGTAGCTCCAGGCCAGGTCTGCTGCAGGTGACCCACACCACTCAGACCTCAGACTCCTTGAGCCAAAGCTCTTTATCTCCATTTAATTTTCAAAATAGCCCCGTGAAATAGGGGGACTTGTGTTCTCATTCCGCAGGGAAGAAACCCAGCAATCCTAAACAACCTGCAGAGAAGCACAGCTCCAGCATCCCCTTGTCTAGTCCGTGGCGCATCTGATACTTTCCTATGAAGGCCCAGAGTAATCTGGGCAAAATGACCCCGAAGACACAAAGAAACTGCTCTCAGCGGGCAGGACCATGAAGCAAATGCAGCAACATCTATCCCCAAACATCTCTGATGTCGAATGGACCCCAGCCAGAGACATGGCCCAAACTCCTCTCTGCATATGGTCTGATGACTCTCCTCTCAGAACCCATTCCCCCCGTCCCCCAAGGCTCCTCACGGGCAGCACTGCCTCTGTCTGCAGCTGCCCGCTTCAGGCCTCCGAAGCTCTTTAGAAAGGCAGTCACCGAACATGCTCCAAGCTTCTCCTCCGGCCCTGTTCTGCCTGCCCAGCCTTTAATCACTCCATGCCCTCTTCCTCAGTAAGCTCCTGTCACCCCAGGGTCTCTGTTCTCCAAAACCACCCCTCCCCCACCGAGCCTTCCCTCCTCCAGCCTCAGCCACCTTCTGCTTCTCAGTTGACCGTAAGGGCTGACGGCTGTGCCTGGCTAGGAGGCGGGAGGTCTTCCACTCTGGGTGACGGGGCATCCAGCACTCTGTGGCTGACCCTTTCCCCCAAGCCTTGAAATGCTTCCATCTCTTGCAGAGACTCAGCAGGGGGACCAGTCTGCAGGCGTGTGTCACAGAAGAGTCCAGCCTGGATGCCCAGCCTGGAGGATCGAATCCTGCGCCCTAGGACTTCCCAGGGCCCTGGCTAGCACTGAGTGCGCAGGTGTGTGAGTGTGCACCTGTGTGAGTGAACACGTGTGTGTTTGTATGTGTATATATGTGTGTATGTGTATGCATGTGTGTGTAAGTTCAAGGAGATTTACTTTCCCCTACTGAGTGCTTTGTTTTTTTTAATTAAAGTTAATAACATTATTATTATTATTTTTTACTACACAAGGCTCCTGACATGTAGGAGGCTAAGTCTGGATCTTGTGGGTACACGTGAAGAACATCTATGGGGGGATGGGAAGGAACAGCATGAGGCCAGAGTAAGCATTACTGTCCAGGCTTTATTCACTCCTGTGCCCCCATGGCGAGGATGGGTCCATGGGTGCTCTGCATCCATTAGAGTGAACGGATGGAGGCAGAGAATCATAATCATTTATTCACTTACACATTTCTTTCAAGGCAATTATGAAGTGCCTACTACATGGCCAACATGGTGATAGACCTGGGGATGGGAAAACAAATAAGATTTTGTCTTGCAAATACATCAATATAATAGTAGGTATGGAGTGTTAAAACTGAAGTCCACACTGTGAGCTGTAGAGGACCAAGAATAGAAACACCTACATCAAGCTGGGGAGCCCCAGTAGGCTTCCTGGAGGAGGTGACATCTGAGCTGCATCTGGAAGGGAATGAGCCACTGGAATGAGCTCTTATATTTTCACAGTGCTTCATGGCTTACAAGTTTCTTTCACAGCCATTATCTTATATCCTTTTCTCTACAACATTTTGAAGTTGCCCAGAGATGAAATATTCTGATTTTACATTGGGGAGTGGGCAGTGGGGGGGAGCAGTGCCCAGGGTTAAGTGGATGGACCAAAGTCACACACACACACACACACACACACTCCTAAGTGGCCCGTTTCCTGCTTCCTGGTTCTGGGTTCTTTCAGCTCATTACCAGGTGGCCTTCCTCCCCTCTTCTCCCCCTCCCCCCCTTGTTTTGCTGAATGCAGCTGAAGACAAGATAGCAATTTTCTGATAATCCAGGCAGGCTTCCTGGAATCAGGTGTGGGGGAGCTGGCGGACACCTCAGAATAGCCTTGGGGCCTTGCCCAGGACTCCACCCCAGGAAATACCCTGGGGTGGCCCCTCTGAAAGACAATTTTGACCATCTGTGCTGATGCTGTGATCCAGGGCCTGCTCAGGGCTACCTCCTGGGCCCTTCTCTCAGCGTGGCCACATGCTGGACTCAAAGCAGTGGGAGGGAATGGGGTGAAAAGTCCACTAATTGCTGTGGCATTTGCTTCTGGGGAATTCCACCCTCACTCCCATGGCCCTTTACAGCCATTAAATTTACTTTCTTTAAAATTAGGAAGTAATTGACATCTGCCACTCAGCGTAATCAGAGCTGTGTTCCCCTTAAGTCTTCATTTTCCCCTTCTTCTCCCCTCCTGGACCCCGGGAGCCATAATCAAAATATTTCATTAAAGATCCTGTTAGTACCAATCACTGGATAAACAGGGAGTACTTGCCAAAACCGGTTTGGCTCAGTGGATAGAGCGTTGGCCTGTGGACTGAAGGGTCCCAGGTTTGATTCCGGTCAAGGGCATGTACCTTGGTTGCGGGCACATCTCCAGGAGATGTGCAGGAGGCAGCTGATCGATGTTTCTCTCTCATCGATGTTTCTAACTCTCTATCTCTCTCCCTTCCTCTCTGTAAAAAATCAATAAAATATATTAAAAAAAACAAACAAACAAACAAACAAAAAACAGGGAGTACTTCAATTATATTTATTACTACAGGCCCAGTGCATGAATTCGTGCACAGGTAGGGTCCGGCCAGCGCGGCCCCAATGGGCAGATTGGGGCTGGGCCTGTCAGGAGGAGGAGACAGTGGGAGGTTGGCCGGCTGGCCCACCCTGATTGGGGCTCAATCAGGGCCGGCTGGGAGGAGGGGCCTCGGGCAATTGGCCGGCGGGCCACCCCTGATTGTGGGCTGTGGGCAGTGGGCTGGCCAGCCCCAACCCCAAATGGGGCTGGGGGCCAATTAGGGGCCAGCAGCCTGGGGGAGGGGCTATGGGTGGTTGGCTGGCTGGCTCTGTCCCTGATTGGAGTGGGGGCAGAGCTGGCTGGGTGGGGGGTGTCTGCGGGTTGATTGGGGAGGTGGGGGCCCATCAGGGTGGAGCCGGAGGTGGGGGAGGGGCTGCAGGAGGTTGGCCAGCTGGCCCCACTCCCCAATCGGGCGTTTCGCTGGCTGCAGTGGGCGTCATAGCGACCGGTAGTTCCAGTCCTTCCGGCGTTCCTGTCACTGGCTTTTTATTTTATTTTTTTTATTATTATTTTTAAAAATATATTTTATTGATTTTTTACAGAGAGAAAGGGAGAGGGATAGAGAGTTAGAAACATCGATGAGAGAGAAACATCCATCAGCTGCCTCCTACACACCTCCTACTGGGGATGTGCCTGCAACCAAGGTACATGCCCTTGACCGGAATCGAACCTGGGACCTTTCAGTCCACAGGCCAATGCTCTATCCACTGAGCCAAACCAGTTAGGGCTGGCTTTTTATATATATAGATGTTTTACTTAATTGTTAAGTACACAAGCAACACAAAAATAATTCTCCCTGTAAAATGTGACCCTTACAGATAAACTTCTAGAGAACCAGACAATCTTCTCTCTTTCCTGGTGCTCAGCTGCCTCTATCAGTTGTAGGCAGGAGTATCTGCAGAGCCGCTTGCTCTCCTTCTGTTCCCAGCCCTGGCTCCCTGGGGCCTAGGGGTGCAACCGCAGGCTGCAGGCGTAGGGAGAATGGAGGCAGAAAAAGATCCACACAGGCCTGCAAGTGGGCTCAGGATTCTTAGGAAGGGCACTCTGGGGTCCCAGGTCCCTGACTGTCTAGAAGGGGAAGTGGTATAACTGAGGACCCCTGGCTGGAGGGAAGGGTCTGAAGGGGCCCCACTGGCCCAGATGTAAGGGCACTGCTGCTGGGGTCCTCCCCATCCCGCCGAGACAAATGCGGTTACCAGATTTTCCTTTAACTCATCAACATAGGGAATATGTGTGGTTATAGGAAACAAAAAGGTGTTGTTGCGAAGGTTATTCCCCCACCCCCTGGGATAATATCACACCGTCTGTGTTGCTCTACAGCTTGCTCTGTTTCACTTACTCTGCAGTAAGATTTTTCCACATAGCTCTACACTTTTATTTCAACTGCCACCCAGTATCCTGTTGGGTATGGTTATGCTACTACCATAGTTTAGTTAAAGATAAGAAGTATTTGTTTAGCACAGGTTTTCGTGCTACAAAACAGTGTGGGCATTCCTGAAAAGCCCTGCATTCTGAAAAATTGCACACTAAACGTAATAGGCTAAAAGCAATAGGACTGAGTAGAGCTTCCAAATGTATGCAACTGGTAACAGAACCCCACCAGAAGCAGAAATTGGTGGCTCTGGAGAAAACCTGGGTAGTCCAGGCACGGACCTCTACACCTCGCGGTGGCCTACGGGGGGTTAAAGCCACACGGAACTACAGCAAAATACTGTTGCCTGCAGGTGACGAGAGCGCAGATGAAGTGGACTCCGGGCCAGGTGGGCACAGGGGGGAAGTGCAACCTGCTTCCTAGGTCAGTCTCTCTGGGGACCACACCCAGGTGCAGGCACGCTTTCACATTTTTCTTAAAATAGAGCTGTAAGGGCTCTTGCCTCCAAAGAAGCCGAATTGAGGGTTTTCCCCCTTCTTGGTGGAGGTTATCATTCTATTCCCAATATTCCAGCACTCCTTGCTAGGGGAACATCTACATAAACCAAGCCAACTTTCACTCTATAACCACACAATTGCCTTATCAGTTGTGGATGCACACATTATAAAAACATGTACCTTTGGCATGAAGGTGATTAGACTGTAGTACATATCAATAATTTTGTAATGGATGAGAGGAAGGGAGAGACGTATGAAAGTAAAAAGGAAAGAAGGAAGGAAGGAAGGAAAAAAGGAAGGAAGGAAGGAAGGAAGGAAGGAAGGAAGGAAGGAAGGAAGGAAGGAAGGAAGGATGGAAGGAAGGAAGGAAGGAAGGAAGGGAGGGAGGGAGGGAGGAAAAAAGAGAGGAAGAGGAAGGAAATAAGAACTGAAGAATAATTTAAGGAAACAGACGGTAAACACCTTTGGTTAACAGTGCCCACTTAACGTGATCAGGTTCATTAACTCCTAAATAAGCATCCATGATAGATCTCTGAAGGTCCTTGAAGAATTTTTTTTGGTTGATTTGAGGGAAAATAAAGACTATATAAGTGAGTAGAAAATATTTTTTGAAGGAGTGTCTTCATTCTGAGTTTGTCTTACTGTTTGTTATTAAAATTCTTTCTTTGTGAAACAATAGTCAGAGCAAATGGTATTTCTATATGTGTATCTATCTACATATTCTTATTTGGAAAAATACAAAGTCATCAGCTTTTTAAAGGTCCTCCATGTTTGGGGGAAAGTTTTGCTTATTTATCAAGTGCAAAGTCTGGGAATCACTGAAATTTCAGCCATCCCTGACCTTCAAGCTAAATGGTTCCTAGCCTATTCCTACAGAAATGGTAGCTAGTCTATTCCTCAAACCCTAGCCTTCTTCCAGGGCTCCAAAGGGGAAATATTGTACATCAACCTTCCAGCCCCATGATAAAATGTACACAATGGGGTCCCCCATAAATGTAATTCTCTCTACTCCAGGAAGAAGGGTTACTTTATTTTCTAATGTAAACATTTATTTAAAAAATACTATGGAGGAGAGATGGGGATTCAAAAACAAAGTCATATGCAGAAACAAAATGTACTGGACCAAAAACGAGAGAGAGAGAGAGAGAGAGAGAGAGAGAGAGAGAGAGACCATAGGCATTGGAGAAGAGAGGGGAGTGGAACACTATTTATATGTCATTTATAAAAGAGCAAGTCTACAAGAGTGTACTACCAAGGTATAAATGCAAAATATAGTGGCACGTCATGTGAAGAAAGGGGAGACCAGTACCTCACAGAAACAGGAGGTGAGGGACCTGGTGGGGTTTGTTTGCTTTGTCTGTAAGGCTGCTGGCAGCATGCTAGCACCTCCCTCAGTCTGTGTAACACACAGTCTGGGGGTGGGGGGGAGGGCAAAGAGGTGATGTGATGTGAGAACAGTATCACACAATCCAGAGAAATAAAATACAAGTTTGGGTGATCGGTGTAAAAAGAGGGCCTGTGCAGAAGGTGTAAAAAGAGGTCACGGGCAGAAGGTGTGGGGAGCAGAAGGTGGATTTCTCCTGGTTTCTCCAAGGATTGAAGAAGAGT
This sequence comes from Myotis yumanensis, assembly GCF_028538775.1. NCBI lineage: Eukaryota > Metazoa > Chordata > Mammalia > Chiroptera > Vespertilionidae > Myotis > Myotis yumanensis. The sequence goes on along the minus strand of NW_027223754.1, from coordinate 123,307,072 downwards.
TACTTTAAATCTTGTTTGAATGTCATGCTGTGGAAGTTCCCTTCAAGCATAACTTATTATTTCTCACAATGCAAATGGGGGAAATTTGGAGGATGGAGCCAGAACATGATGTGAACCCCTAGATTGCCCACAGATCCCCTTGGCCAGCCAAGGGTTGACTCTCTGGGACTCTCTTCTTATCTCCAGGGATTGCCCTATGGTGCCTTTACCTGCATGGAGTCAAGTCCAGGGTAGAGGGAGAAGCTGGAACAGAGGCTCAGGGAACCAGTGTTTCTGAGCTTAAAATGCAGCCCCTGTGTATAGCACCAAGGGCAGGGGACAGAGATCGGAGGGAGACTTTCTATTGCATAAACTTGTGTCACACGAATGTTGAACTAATCAAATTTTCTAAATGAACTTACAGAAACATCCTGGCTCAGTTACTAACTACTGGCTTCCAGCAAGTGATCTAACTTCCAGTTTTAGTTCCTCATCTAGAAAATAAAGTTAATCCTCCCATAATGCTATGGGTCAGAGTTAAATGAGAAAATGCTATATAAAAAGCTGAGCCCAGTGTCTGGCATGAAATAAGTCTTGACTACGTAGTAATTAATTACTCCTCAGACATGAAGGATTTCAGCTCGTATCTCACAGGAACTCACAAAACAGTTGAGAAGACACTCTCCACAAGGAGCCGTTAACCTCTGTGCGGGGCAGGAGAGTTTACAGGGGTTCCCTCCATCTCACTGCGTTTTCTCTGCACCAGTGAGGGGCCGGGTGGTGCTGGAAGCAGGAGCTGACTGGAGGTCACAGTGAGGGATGGCAGGGCAGGATCTAGAACTCTGGTCTTGCAGCCTCCTTTCCTGACTTCTTTGGGTCATGTTCCCCGTGAGTGAAGGCCATTCTGTATTGGTTTGTGCAGTCAGGTTAGGAGAGAGACCTAGAATGCTCTGCTTCCTCGGTCCTGTCCCTGACACCCAGGCAGGACTTGTTGGCAGGTGTCTGGTTGAAGACTGGTGGGCAGAAGCTCAGGATGGGGTAGAAGAGCAGCTTTGTGAGGCTGGTTACTTGAAAACAGCTCAAGGACGCCCTCTCTAACTTCAGGCCCACTACCATCACTTGCAATTTATTCACATGGTCCCTCCTACTTTGTTTCCACTCTGGGTGGAACCACGTCTGAGAGCTACATGGGTAGTTCTCTCAACTTTAAAGGAAGAGTGTTGGATTCGTCAGAATATTTGAGTCCTTAGGATGCTAGGCTGCAAGGATATGAAAGGTAATCTAACCATCCATCCCTTAGGATGCTAGGCTGCAAGGATATGAAAGGTAATCTAACCATCCATCCCCGTTATCACAGAGAAGGAAATGAAGGTCTGGAGGAATGAGAAGGATGTTATCAGGGCCATACCACTTAGTACAATGCTGAGACTCAAACCCAGATCTTCTGACTTTAGGACAAGTGACAATAGAGGTTCTTTTTATCTACAGAAAACAGCAGCAGATTGTGTTATGAGGACTCATTTGTGTCTCTGCATAGGTACACCGGGGTTGGGATGAATAAACATGTGCTGGTACTAACTCGCCAGGCAGGGCATTAAGTACAAATCATTAGCCCACTAATATTCACAGAGGTAAATATCACTATCCCCATCGTATAGATGAGGAAACAGGTTCAGAGAGCTTTCCAGGGCCTCACAACCAGTAAGATATGGATGTATGGGGTTCCTGGATTGGTGAAAGGTATAATGAAGAACTGATTCTCAGAATTGAATGGAGCAAGGTGATCTAGGATGCTCTAAGGACCACTGCACACTTGTCATGGGCAGCTCCTTCACAGTGGTCACAACCTGTGCTGTGAGTTCTGCTCCTCTGGTTGCACAAGACTGGCCAGTGGATTGGTGCCCAAGCCAGAGGTCTGGCTCCTTAGAGGTGGCTTGGCCAAAGACTCTGTCCCATAGAGTCTTCTGTGTAGGATGGTGACCCAATTGGATCCTTTCTCTTGGAAAGTGTGAGTATAAGAAGTGAAAAGTGAGTAGCTGTGAGCTGTGTCCTAAGGAATGGTGCGCCATGCTGTGGGTTGCCTGGAGGCCTGACCTGCAAAGGACTATGCCCCAGAGGAATCTCTCAGCACAGTTGCTGGGTTTCTACCAGGGATTCTTCAATTTCCTCATAAGTTTTCACGGAACCCAAGACTCCCCACATTCTTCAGCTTTTAAGGAGCACTCTTTGCTTTTGTGTTCCAATCATTCTGGCTAGTGTCCCCCATTCCCTGTGTCTGCAGGGAGTCCCAGGGTTTCTGAGAAGCATCAAGGAATGCTTACACATTACAGACAGGTGAGTTCTTGAGACCTCAGCCAACTGCATTACGCTTCTCATCTCTTGCTGTGAGAAAGCAAGAGAGGGGAGAGGAATTGAAGACATATACAGGAGTGATCATGATGATTAGCCATGGAATTAAAATTAGTAAGGTAAGATCAGTGGTGGGAGAATCTGATGGGGTCCAGGATTATTGGAACTGAGGTTCTAGAGCAGTGGTTCTCAACCTTCTGGCCCTTTAAATACAGTTCCTCATGTTGTGACCCAACCATAAAATTATTTTCGTTGCTACTTCATAACTGTAATGTTGCTACTGTTATGAATCATAATGTAAATATCTGATATGCAGGATGGTCTTAGGCGACCCCTGTGAAATTATATGGCCAAAGGGGTCGCGACCCACAGGTTGAGAACTGCTGTTCTAGAGAGAGTAAACTGGAAAGATAGGAGTTAGAATTAAAGAGTGGAATGCAAGAAATTGAGATTACGATGGGATCCAAATTGTCAATAATGACAGAGTTCAGTGTAGGAGCATGGGAGTAGATGGCTAGGGTAGGGTAGATAACAAAATCACTGGAAAGAGGAAATCAAGGAACCCTGTTTTCTGCATACTAAAACCTCCAAGAGTTGAGGGATAGGAATGATGACTGGAGAGAGTGACAGTAAGCAAGAGCTGAAGTCACAGAGAAAGGATAGAGCATGGACCATTTGGATTGGGAGATATAAATACATGTCCCCAGGACAATCATCTCTTTTCTGAATTCTGATTTTAAGAAATATTGTTAGAAAAGGCATAAAGTTGCTATGAGTTTAACTCTTGGGTGATATAAGGTACAATCTCTCTTTTTTTAAAAAAGATATATTTTTTCATTGATTTCAGAGAGGAAGGGAGAGGGAGAGATAGAAACATCAATGATGAGATAGAATCAATGATCAGCTGCATCCTGCACGCCTCCCACTGGCCATTGAGCCTGCAACCCTAGCATGTGCCCTTGGCTGGAATTGAACCTGGGACCCTTCAGTCCACAGGCCAATGCTCTATCCACTGAGCCAAACCAGCTAGGGCAAGGTACAATCTCTTTAATTGTTCATACTGATACTCCCACCCCACCCCTCCAACAGGTGCTAAATGAACATTGTCACCATCCCTGCCCCTGCTCTATCAAATACCCGAATTTAACCTATCCCACGACAGACCAAAATACCCCATTTCTAACATGGAGCTTCAATCTTACAATAAATGTGTTAGACCAGAACCTTGAGTAAGACAGCTTCCCCTGATGCCAAGGTTTTCTTTAGTTTCTTTTATGGGGCCCAGGGTGTTTATACGCAGGACTTAGTAAGATGCAGGATGGGGGACAGGGACACTTTTCTTTTGCAAAGTGGGAGAAGGGCAATTGTGAAATGAGATGGCGGGCAGGTCCAGATGGCAGTGAGCACCATGGAATTGAGGATCAGAAAATGGATTCCTTTAAGCATTCCAAGCTCACATATCTCTTGGGAAGCCTTGCTGTACTCCAGTTAGAATACCACTGCTCTGTTTCACACTGGTCTTTTGGGTCTCCGTGTTCATATCTATAAATTTAAGAGGTGTGACTCGATGGCCCCAAAGTACATTCCAGTTTTAAATATTTAATTCCAACCATTGGGTCGGCTCCTGGATGGCCTGGGCACTTGCTGGTGCCGCTCTTGTCTCCTAGAGAAGCATTAAATAGGCGGGACAATCCCCCCCCTCCTAAGTGAGCTGGAACCCCGTGCTTCCCCTACCTTCCAGCACAGTGGTTCTCAACCTTGGCTGCACATTAGAATCACCTGGGAATCTTTTTTAAAATCCTGATTTCTGGGCCTCATCCTCATCCGGAAATTCTGTTTCTTTGTTATGGGGTGGGGCCACAACATTAGTAACAAAGAAACAGAATTTCCAGAGGATGAGGTCCCGAAATCAGGATTTTAAAAAAGATTCCCAGGTGATTCTAATGTGCAGTCAAGGTTGAGAACCACTGCTCTAGCAGGTTCTCTCTCTGTCTCTCTCTCTCTCTCCACACTACCAAATGCCAATGGCTCTGCCATCCTTCCCAGCTGAATGATCTTAGGCCAATATACTCAACCTCTCTAGGCGGTAACAGTGTGCATTCAATAGCAATCCTGCTACACGGACTAACTACAATATAGCATTAAAAAAATCCCACACCTGTACTCTTAATTGGAGGATAGGAACTATGTATTTTATTTCTGTGATGTGTGAGTCTTTGTTATGAAGCAGAATATTGCTTTTGTACACATGCTAATATGTGCATTAGCGTGTATATTCATTTTTGTATTTTTAAATGTTATGTTTTCTGTAATTTTGAAGCTTTGGCCATATGTAGATCTGATGAGCTTTTTAAACGGAAGAATTAATTCTTATTTAGTAAATGGAGTCAATGTATAAAAAGGAGGCTGCACATTAGAATCACCTGGGAATCTTTTTTAAAATCCCGATTTTAAAAAAAGGCCGGGTGTCACTGTGCATGTAGGGGGTGTCTTCTCCACCACACCCTGCCTCTGACTTCTGCGTGGGCAGTGGGGAGGGGAGGGACGAAGTCCTTGGGGTGGTGCAGGGTGGGAGTGTCATGGTGGAGGTACAGCATTCAGTGGGCTCAGGGTTTGGGCCAGGAAAGAGGCAGGAGCCAAGCTTTGAGGACAGGAGTGGCTTAGCTGAACTCAGCACTTGCTGGGGGAAGTGGGTGGTCTGAGTTTTACTTTCAGTTTCACTCAAAGTCATTTCAGGATGAAACGCACTTAACAGTCAGATCTCTTAGCCAGATTTCTCAGCAAACCTGTGCTCCCGCCCCCCCCCCCCACCCCCCCTCACCGCCAAGGCCAGGTTGTTTAACTTGAGCTTGAGGGCGGGCTGGGGCAGGTGAGAAGCATGAGTAAGTGAGTAAGGCTTCCTGTAGGGCAGTGCCAGGCGTGGAGAAGGCAGTGCCCCTGCATATCAGCAAATTCTCATGGCTGGGCCCTTGGTACTGGGGACAGGTCATTCCACCTCTCTACTCCACAAATGGGGGTCTAGAAATGATCTCTAGACAACCACTTAGCACCTCATGTGTGTCAGGCTGGCACTGTGTCTTCAAAGACGAATAGACACACCCTTGCACCAGGGAGCTCACAGGGTAGAGGGAGAAGAAGGAAAGGAAAAGGCACAGACAGGATGATGAGAGCTGCCACCCCTGGAGGCCCACTCTGTGCCGTGTTCTTTCCTCGTGTTATTTTCGTAGTTCTTACTATGACTCAAAAGTAATGCTTTTTCAGAGTCGAGCCATGGACCACTCATCAGAATGCAGATTACTGGGCCACACCCCCACCTCTAGATCAGAGTTTACAAGAGCTCAGTTGGGCATCTTCATTTCTGACAAACATCATGAGTAATTCTCATGTGCTTCAAAAACCGAGATCCCCCCACCCTAAGGGTGTACATATTTTGCCTTAGTAGATTTTACCAGTAAGAAACCAAAGCTCAAAACAGTTAAATGCTCAGGGCCAGCCAAGGTACAGATTGTAGAGATTTGATTTGTCAACCAATGGTCATTGAGACCAATTCAAAGCCAACAGGAACCCCCAATTCGGGTGCGGTGAAGAAGGAAACTTTATTCAGGGCAAACAGCTCAATCATGAAACAGCAAGGCTTTGGAACAGCACAGCTGTGAGGCGGCCCTCAGGCAAGGCCCCTGTCCCTCTGGACAGCTATCCTCAGCTTCGCTCTGCTCCTGTCTGTTCCATTCAGGTTGGGACATCTTCAGCGTTTCACCTTCAGCTGGGGAAGCAGTCTTCCATCTCTGGTGAAAAGAGAAACTGCGCATCTGAGCCAGAAGGAAAGTTGACTTATATAGAGAGAAGTCCCCCTCCAATCCTTGATTGATCTTTTCTCACGCAAATGAGGACTCCAAATCCTCACAGTTTAATTGGTCCAGAAAGCACTATTCTGATTGGCCAGAATTGAGCCTTTCTGATTGGTGAAGATGCTAATGAGGACATAGTTGCATGACTTCAACTGGACTGGGAAAGTCTCAGTCCTATTGGTTGAAATACAATTCCAGGAACTCCTTTAAAAGGGTTGGTTCAGCTGGCAGGAACACAGTGCAGGCAGGCAGTTCAGTGTGGAGGTACGCAGCTCAGTGCAGGCTTCTCCATGAAGCCCAACTTGCGTGAGCAGTCCCTGTTTAGAAACACCTGCTAGGCGATTTTAAATTTGAGCCCAGTTAACCCCAGGAGGCCTGTTTGGTAGGTATCTTCTTTCTCAGAGCTGGCAGATTCAAACCCAACTCAGAGTTAGGTTCTGATTTATGCTTGTTGTCCTGCATCATTAACAGCAGCCCCGTTCACTCTCAAAAGCATCCTGGGTTGGATAATAAATTATATGGCTACCCTATTGGGAGCCCCTCACCATTCCTCTGCATCACGCTACTGCCTTTTCAAAAAGGTCAGTTAATGTGGTTATGGGAACACACAGAATATGGAGGAGGGATCACCTAGCTGGGAGGGGGAGCGAAGGTAGGGTGGGAAGCAGGTCAGGGGAGAATCCCAGCTGTGATACCCAAATCCCCTCTCTGCCTTTTGAACAGCAATGCAGACAATGGATATTCTAAAGAAGAAAATTGATAAACAGGTGACTTCCATCTCCACTGAAAGCTGCAGCCACAGCAGCAATCGTAATCACATCTAACCCAGAATGCTGTGTGCCCAACACTGTTCTAACCACTTTGCATATATCACAGAGGACAATGGAGGCTGGAGAGCAAGAGAGAGGTTAGGCTGGGCAGCAAGAACATTCATGCCTGGGAAACTGGAACAGCAATGCACTGGTGACCAAGGGCCTGGGAGCCTAGACACCAGCTTAGTCACAAAACAATTTCTCATGCAGCCTTTGTAAATCGTGACCTTTCTGGAAGACGTGGAAAAAGTCAATACCAAAATCCTGAGCCTAATAGTTGATTAAAAGGCGCTCATTTTCCCTTCTCCAGGGATTTCTCAGAACAGAGCTGCCTGCACATCTTGACTAGTTTAGATGCAGCCCTACCCGGAAGCAGGAGGATGGAGGAGATGACCTCTGAGGTCCCTTGGAGCCTAAAGGGTCTGTGATCATTACAGCCACATGTCAGGACCCGGAGACATTCTTGTTTCCTGCTCCTCCACTAGGGACCCAGGGCTGCAGGGCCCCTTTGCCTGTGTGTTTAGTAGGTCATGCCCTTTTCCCTGGGCCTCCAGCCTCCTCTCTAGCCTTCACCACCCCCCACTAGCAGGCCCCTCAGCTCTTACATTTCCTGGATCTCCCTTCACTCTACCCATAGAAGGAGCCTGGGTGTGGGTGAGGACATGGGTCCTGCCTCTTTCTCTCAACTTCATCTCCAGCACACATCTGGATTTTCCCAGTCCAGCCTGGGTCTTTCCTGGAACCACACTCTGATCAGCATTGAGCAGGATGCCTTCTCTCAAACATACCCTTGCAAATGTGCATCCTCTCTGGGCAGCAGAACCAGCGGCTATGGTGGCTGAGGCTGTGGACAGATGTGTCCAAACTGGCCAGATGTACTGCCCAAGACAAATGCAGATACAACTCTGAATGTGCTTTTAAACCCAGAAGAGCAGTGAAGGGCATCCCCTGAAGACCCTAGGCCAACATGTACCTTTCTTGTTTAGATCATCCTGAATTGGGCAACCATAGGGAAGGGATTGGCCCAGGGCCCAGACGAACAGGTCCTTTGGAGCTAGCTGCTTGGCTGGAGCAAAGCTGACAGCTCGATAGATGGAAAGAAAGCCTATTTGGGGGTGAGGGGGAGAGAGAGAAGTGGGGAGAGGCAAGGAAGGGAGTGAGAAAAGAGAGGAAAGGAGTGTAGAGAGGAAAAGGATACAAATGAGAGAAAAGAGAGTAGGAGGAGAGAGGAGAAGATGGGGGACAGGAGAAAGGGGTGTGTATTGTTGCCTCATCTGCTTGCAGAAACAGAGATTTTAGGGTGAAGGTTTGATCTGGGACCTAGGAGACTGAAGGGTTGGGGCAAAGGTAGGGTGAGGAGGAAGGAGCAGGGAACGATGCTTAGGCATATTTGACCCTCACAGGAAAATCTCAACGTCTTACAAACTCGGCTCTTGGGGCCTCTAGACCAGCGGTCGCCAACCTTTCAGACCTCACAGACCACCCACCAGTGGTCCGCAGACCACCAGTTGGCGGCCGCTGCTCTAGACGCAGTCTCTGTGGGGACTGAGGGGTTGGGAAAAGAGCAAAAAGTGTTAGAATAACTCACAAGTGCAGTGCCTTCAATTCAGCTCACACTTTTTAGGCTCTGCATTTTCTAGGCCAAGCTCCCTGCTACAGCACCTGGCATAAGAGGAGTGAATGGGGTGCAATCTCTGGCAACACTCTGGGGGAGATCGGCGGTGTGTGCAGTAAGCAGGTAGAGGTGCATATGTGTGTGGTGGGCTGGGTACTTCTTTCCAGGAGAGGAAAATATGCCTTCATTTTTATGGGTGAGCTAGGGGATCTGAGAGCTGGGAAGACCCTTGGAAAGTCAGCCCCTAAAGCCACCGAGACAAAGGGTTCCTTTTACGCTGGCAGGTCCTTAGAAGAGCACCATCTCGCTGGCGTGTCCAGGGTCCTGGGACCTAACAGGAGAGCAGATGCTGGCTCAGCAGGCAGAGAGGGCACCCAAATAACACTGAGTTAAACAGAGGTGTTTTCCCCATTCTTTGGATGGTTTTTGACTTATTTGGGGTGTTTTGTTTGTTTGATTTTGGCAGTGGGCTATCTGGAGCTTTAATATGTAAATTTTCGAGACTTGGACACCATGGACATTCTGAGGCGCCGTGTATCCTGTGACTCATGGTGAGGTCTCTCCCACCGTGGCAAGAACTCTCCTGTACTGAAGTGGGAAAGAAAGGCTGTGGATGGGGCACTGATGTGTAGGGCTCTCCTGGGAGGTCTGGGCCTCTAGTCTGCCATTCCACCTGTCCCCAAAAGCTCTTTGAAAACCCTTCAACTGGATTAAAGATTTGATTAACTCGCCTTTGTCCTCAGTGATTTGACCTTGGGTGAACTGCTCCAAGTCTTTATGGCCCTTCCATTTTCCCCTCATTGAATTCGCATAATAGGCCTCAAATCATTCCAGGGGCTATCTGTCCCCAAATCACTTCTGTGTTGTATTATTAGCCTCTACTTCCCTGGATTCTTCTGCATTATTTCATCCACAGGTTCTGACTCCCCAGATAGGCCCTTCTTCTGATGGAAGTTCTGGGTGCCCCGAACAGTGCAACGAGGTGGCACATAGTATGAGACCTCAAGTCAGGGAACTGGGTTCGATTCCCCACTCTGCCACTTGCTCCCAGAAGCTCATTTTCTTCTTCTATTAAAAAAAAGGGGCTGGGGGGCTAACTAAACTGAGGGAAAGTGGTTTATAAACTAAGTTTCCATAGACTCCTAGTTCCCTTTCTTAATTATTTATCCAGCTCGTGCCGTGTTTGAGGCACTGTGCAAGATGATGAGAATCGGCAATGGTTCTTTGGTTCATCCATCTCATCTCATCCTGGCTGCGTGTTGATAAGTATGATGATTGTGGAGATTCAGGCTTCTAAAGCTGAGGGAAACCGCAGCATTCTGAAATGCTGAAATAATGGTGATATTTCAAGAGCTCTGGGCCCCAAACGACCCCTTCTTAGGGACAGCCACAATCCATAATGAACAGCAAGCACACAGGACACGTTTCTTTTTATTCTAAAAGGAGAACTTAGAAAGCATTTTTGCACTCAGGTAAACTGGAGGTTGGAGCTGTTGGGGGAAGGCGAGGGCGAAGGAGGAGGGGCAGGCGCGGGGTGAATGGAGGTGGGAGAGGCTGGCGGCAGAGCAGACACCCCCCCAACACAGCCGTCCTCGGAAACAAGGGGAGGCTGTGAAGCTGTGAGCCCCTCACGGCTCCATCCTGGCCCCCTTAAGGACCACCCTGGGAAGTCCCCTAGAAAACCCATCCATCATGGACAACAGTCTGCTTTCTTTCCTCTCTGGTTCAATATCCATAGCACAAAAATGTGCTTCACTAATGGAAACCTTGTGCTGGTTTCTCCGAGGACTGAGGCATGAGAGGCAGAAGAGGAAGCGGGTGTGTGGGAAAGAACACACAGAAAGAGGCCCGCGCTCCCAGGTCTGCGAACACGCGCACGCGCGCACTCACACATGCGTGCACACGCAGGGAGGGACAGCGAAAGTCTTGCTCGCCTTGGACACTGACAGTGACAGCAAGGAGACAAAGCTGGTGAAGGACTTGCTTTCCAGTTCCTCAAATCACCACCCTTGTCTGTGTTTCTCAGCGATTCAGAGGCTGCTCAGTATGTCTGCCTGGGGTTTTCACTGGCTCTTTCATACTCTGTTGGAGGAAGAAGAAAAAAAAGATTAATTTTCAGTTCCCCTCAATCGCCCTGGGTTTGTGCAACCAACTGTCATTGTGAGACTGTCACTGTGCGACTGTCTCTGTCCTCATGGAGCCTGCACATGGTTCAGGGTCTGCACGTCGCCCGGAGAAAATAGCAGCTCCTTTTTCCTATGGTGAAAGACTGCCCGCCCATAGAAAGTTCTCCTTCTACCCCTCTAACCTCTAGTTCAACCCATGGGCTGTCTGAAGAAAGAGACAGTCAATAACTACTTATATGCATGTGAATAAAAACCAAGTGTGGGTATGAGATTACTCTGATCCAAGTTTTAGGAGACTTGAGTCCTAGTCGTGGATATGTAGTAACTGGCTGTGTGACCTGAGTTAGGTGGCTGAACCTCTCTGATCCTTACAGCAATCTACTGAAAACTGAACAGGGTAGATAGTCTGTGAGGCTCTCCGTTTCTGCCCTAAGATGGGAATCTTGTCCAATGGTGGTTATCTGCTTGAATGAAGAGTTGCAGAGGCATGGATAATAGAAAACAGTGGTGAACTGACTTTAATTTTTTTCTATTTGACTTTCCGTTTGCCTCTGGAATGCAACTAGAGCACACTCTCAGACACCAACTTCCTCTCTGTCCCTGCCCCCTCTCTGTGCTCCTCTGTTTAGCCCTCCTGGCCAGGATGGGGATAGAAGAATGTAAGGCAGGCTGGGGTGGGGGTTGGGGGAGGATGTAGGAGAGGAAGGTTTCTGGTTGGGAGAGGAAGGTAATGGGGGAGGAGTGCTCCAGGCACCCGAGAATTGATCAGCTATAGGTCATTCAAACCCTTCCCCTGTCCTAAAAGGTAGAAGATTGTGAATAGAACATTCCTCACATTAAATACCGTATATACTTACTTGCCTTGGAGAAGCAACATTGGTGTGAGTTTAAATGACGAATCTCAAGGAAAATAATCAGAGAAGCCCTTGTTCTCCTTCTTGTCAACTACGTACTTTAGCCTTACTTTCCAGCCAAGATGGGGCCCCTGCAAAACAGGGGTTGCTAGGGCAATAATCATGGGAGTGGAGACTGGAAAGGGAGCTGGGACCTTAAGGGGGAAATAAGTGTGCTTTGCTGCCATTTTTACTCCCCCATAGCTTGGCAAATAAGACACATTTCTTTTGCAGCAGAATCTTCTATGTGAGCATATACGGTAACAGAGGCATTCCAGAGTCCAGCTGCTAGCCAATCAGGAGTTGGGACCTTTCTGCATTTTTTTCTTTAAGAAAGGGTTTTGGGTCCTCAAAGGAGCAGCAAATCAACTGCAGTCTACAGAGTTGTCATCCCCTCCCCCAACCTCCCACCCGCTGTCCTATTGGTGGTGGTGGGGGGGGGGGGCGGTGTTGTTAAATCCATCTTGGCCCCCATCCTGGGGAGAACCCCATGGAAACACATAGTCCCAGGTATTGGGAATGTAGGTGCTGGGGGTGGAGACACACGCTGGCTCAAGTAGAGGTGGCTGACCAGCTGAGCCATTGTTGGGGTGAGGGCAGTTGGAGGGGGAAGGAAGAGAATTCTGCAGATATGTGCAGCTATAGATGCTTGTGTGTGTATATGTGCAGTTCACCCCCTGATGGCCTCCCTGTGGGACTGAGCAAGTGGCAAGGGTGGTGGGAAGTCCGAGTAGCTTGAGTCAGGAAGCGGAAGGCCGCAGATGCTTCCCCAGGAGGAGTCAAGGAGCAGCTGCAAGCTGGGGAGGGCCCGATGACAGCAGGGCTGCCAGGGGCCGGGTGCACAAGGAGAGGCCGACTGGGTGCCACAGTCTACCTGGGCTGTGGAGGTCGAGCTCAGAGCTGGCCACCCTCCAATTTCCCTCTGGGTCTTCAAATCGGGTTCCTCCTCTCCTCTTCCTCCTTCTGTCGTAGGCTGCCTAGGCCCTGAGGTTGTGACCTCTGCTCAACTTCAGGCATGATTCTCTTTTCAGGCTTCTAATGCCAGTTTCCCACTAGTTCCACTGGCCCTCTCACTTCTTCATGTAGTTCTCCTTTTCTTCAAGCCTGGGTAGGCAATGGGACAATTGACAGGCAGCCTGGAAACAGGGCTTCCGCCCTCTGGGCACATTTCTTGGCATTTGAAATACTCTGGTTCCTTAAGTCTTCCCTAACACTTCCACTCTTATCCAGGAAATTGAGATGAAGGGAGGTCAAATAAGCAGCTCCCAACTCAGGCCCCGGGCAGCCTTTCACAGAGCACCTGCAGCACACTGGGATCTGGAAGGACGCTCTAACCTGAGCTATGGCCTGGACTTGGCACTGAACATGGTGTGCCCCCCTCAGCTACAAGCAGCAGCAGCCTCAGTGACTGCACTACCTTGGAACTTCTTAGAAATGTATATTCTCAGGTGCCACCCAGATCTGCTAAGCCAGCAACTCGGGGGCCCAGCCCAGAGATCTGTGCCCCTGTCCCCCCGACCGTGATGCTGATGCTCCCTACATTTGAGAGGCACTTCCTGGACGCCGGTCCCACTGGATCTTCCCTCCTGAAGATAGGTCCGGGCCACAGAAGCACTTGAGGTCAATTTTTCAGCTCCAAGGTTCCTCTTTCAATGATTTCACCGCGGAAGGAAGTTGAGTATCCACAGCAGGCCTGGGTGTAACGCCCATTTTTAGATGCAGTGGCCTCAGCCCTTTTGACCTTTTGCCTGGCCTTTTGAGAATGAGAATGGTCAGCTACAGCTCATTTTACTCCCAGTTCCTTCTTTCCCCTAATGGTTTTAAGCTTTTCCTTTGACAAACGTTTTCACAGGTTGTTTGGAAGTGGAGATTTTAAGGATTTCAAGTCTAGGAAATAATGTCACACAGAAAAGAGTTTCTATAAGACAGAATAACAGGAAATGCAGCAGGAGAAATTTAGGTTAGATAATCAGTTCAGTACCGTAGAGGTATTGATCTGGCTCCTTTTAAGGAATGATCTCAATTTTAAACACAACACTCTAAAATTTACACAGGTACATTTGTACCAGTGAGATGACATTTAGATTTTTTTAAAATTTGGTTTTTAGCAAAGTTATCATTGTATGGATAGAAGACAAATTCATGCATCACGGAGGGAATATACCTTTAAGAACTAGGGAAGATGCACCAGGGAGATCTTGTCTGGTCCCGCACCTGGTGTGATGTGGAAGCACAGACAATGTGCTGATGGGCCTCTTTGGACAAAGAGTCTAAGTCTGGAGCTGGAGGCTTCGGTGACTTGATGTTTTCGTTCTGATTCTTCTCAATAACAGTTATATGTACGTAAGTTCCTAAATTTTTCTGTGATTCAGTTTATTATTTTTAACATAGAGGTAAAAGACCTTTCCTAGGACTTCATTTTGTTTTCTATGGATTTTTTAAAAATCTTTTTATTTTGAAATTGCAAGGAGATCATTTTCCCTTGGTCTCATGTTTCTGCACACTTTCTGAAGAGAGGCATGGGCAGCCTTTAGTTCTGGACTATCTCTTTAAGAATATGTGTATAGAAACATCCTTGAATAATAGAGAGAATGTCTATCTTTGAAGAAGAGGGTTTGTTTGTTTGGCCACACAATGAAGACAATGTCTCTGTTCAGGGCAAAGTTTGGGTAGGTTTACTTACAACCTCTTAGAAGAGACTGGGGTTTCTTAAGCCATGTGATACAAGCTCACCGACTGTGGAGCATTTTTCTGGCCCACACGTGTCAGCTTCGTAGGCCTTGGGGGGACATGTGGCGCCAGTGTGACCGTGAAGCTTATGCTGCTTGGTGTGCTATGAGTAATAAAGTCCTTTGTCTCTGACCCAGGAGAATCATGTCTTCTGCCAGCATCAGTGAAACTGGAGTAGGTTAAGATGTTAACTTACAAGCAGGGTAAAACCTTAGGTCCTTCATCATTCTTGATAAATAATTTCAGACTTGCAAACATAATACAAGGAATTCCCATTTGACCTTCACTCAGGTTCCCTATGTGTTAACCACAGATCAGTGATCAACACCATCTACAATTACACTATTCACTAATACTATTAATTAATTTATAGATCTTATTGAAATTTTATCAGTTGTGCTGCTAATGCCTCCTTTCTGGATCCAGCTCCAATCCTGATGACACAATGCATTTTGTCTCTTCTAGTATCATTTTTAAAAAATATGTTTTTATTGATTTCAGAAAGAGAAAGAGAGAGGGAGACAGATAGAAACATTGATGAGAGAGAAATATGAATTGGCCACCTCCTTCATGCTCCCCTCCCAAGGATCAAGCCTGCAACCTGGGCATGTGTCCTGACCAGTTCAATTCACAATTTCTCTCACTGTTTGATAGTTTAAGCAATAGAAAAACAAAAAGAATATGAAGATTTGTGCAATGCAATTAACAAGTTTGATCTAATGGCTATATATCTAATTCTATAACTAAGAAATTGAAAAGAGATTTTTTTCAAGCATATTTAGAACATTTAAGAAAACTGTCTAGCCTTGGCCCATGTGGCGCAGTTGGTTGGGCATTGTTCTGTGCACCAAAGGGTTGCTGGTTGCATTCCTAGTTGGTGCACATACCTGGGTTGTGAGCTCTGTCCCTGCTAGGGGGCATGCAGGAGGCAGCTAATCGATGGTCCACTCTCATATTGATGTTTCTCTCTCCCTCTCCTGTCCTCTCTCTCTAAAAATCAAAACAATATTTTAGAAAAAGAAAATTGTTTACATGCTATGCCATAAACCAAGTCTCAAAAAATTCAGTATCTTATAGATTACATACTATGACTACAAAGAAATTAAGTAAGAAATTTAAAAACGAAAAGATAACTAAAAATAATCCTATGTTTGGAGATTTAAAGACACACTTCTAAATAACTCTATGACCAAAGAAGAAATCATAATGGAAATTAGAAAATACTCAATATTGATTGGTAAGTCTAATATTGCATATTAAACTGTAGGGAATAACTTAAAACAGTAGTTAGAAGTGGTTAGGTGGAAATATAGAACTTATATGGCTATACATTAGGAAAGAAGAAAGTCTGAATAGTAGCAAGATAAATGTCAGAACTACGAAATTAGAATAAAATGATAATCTTTTTAAAAGTAGAAGGGATGTATCAATAAAGAGCAGAATTAACAAGACATGAATATGAGATAACATAGAGGACTAACAAAGCTGAAAGATGTTTCTTTAAAAAGGTTGGTGAAACTGAGGACTGCCAGCAAGACATTAGAAATAAGAAAGAGGATTTAACTATTTGTTATGTATTGAATTTTGTCTACCTCAAAAGATATGTTTAACCTCCATCACCTATGAATGCAACCTTATTAGGAAATAGGATCTTTGCAACCGTAATCACCTTACAGTGGGTCATTCGAGGGGCCTCTCATCCACTGTGACTGCTGTCCTTCTGGAAGGGAAGAGACCTAGAACTAGACACAGGGAGGACATCATGGAGAGATGAAGGCAGTGATTGTAGGGATGTGTCTACACCCCAAGAAACAGCGAAGATTGCCAACCACCATCAGAAGCCAGGACAGAGGCTTGAGCCGATTCTCCCTCAGGCCTTCAGTAGGAACCAACTCTCTTGGCACCTTGGATTTGGATTTCTACCCTCCAGTGCCATGAGACAATAAATTTCAGTTGTTTCAAGGCACCCAGATTCTGATACTTTGTTATAGCAGCCCCTGGAAACTAATATTCTACTGATGCAGCAGGAATGAAAATATGGGAGAATATTATGTCATTTATGGCCAATAAATTTGAAGACTTAAATGAAAAGGACAAATTGCCAGCAAAATATTAATTGCGAAAACGGACTCAAGAGGAAATGGAAAACCATTAAACTTGGGTGATGAGCAGTTAACAATCTTCCTACATAGAAAATATCAATCCCAGATGATTTTAGAGGTGAGTATGCCAACATTAAAGGAAAAGATAATTTTAATATCATTTTAATTCTTCTGTAGAGTAGAAGAAAAGGGAACATTTCTTAAGACATTCTATGAGGCCAATATAACCTTGATACCCAAATCAGACATAGTTGTCAGAGGAAAAAAAACAACACAGAACCATTTCACTAATGAACACAGATGCAAAAAACCTAGACACAACATTAACATATTGACACTAGCCACATAGAAAAAGATAATGAATTATGACCAAGTTGGATTCAGTCCATAAATGCAAAGCTGGTTCCGCATTAGAAAATTTCTAAATGTAGTTCACTACATAACACTTCATTAAAAAAAGAAGTGCCTAATTAAGAATGAGAAGTGACTCCCTTAACCTGGTGACAGTTTTTAGCACACAATAGTGAAGTGTCAGCTTGGCTGTGTGCACACACCAGCACAGTTATAGTAACCCCTTTTCCCATTGTAAAATATTAAAATTTTTTCTTCAGAATCAGTAATCAGTAACAAGCTAAGGTATGTGCTCATTGTTTTCATTCAGTGTTGTTGGAAATTCTAGCCAGTACAGACATACTTTGTTTAAGCGTGCTTCAATTGATTGAGCTTCACAGATACTGCCCTTCAAAAAAAAACCCACACAAACTATTGGTTTTAGAGAGAGAGGAAGGAAGAGAGACATTGAGTTGTTGTTCCACTTATTTTTGCATTCACTGGTTGATCAGGCATCGAACCTGCAACCTTGG
Organism: Myotis yumanensis; assembly: GCF_028538775.1. Lineage (NCBI taxonomy): Eukaryota > Metazoa > Chordata > Mammalia > Chiroptera > Vespertilionidae > Myotis > Myotis yumanensis. The sequence continues at coordinate 123,289,755 of NW_027223754.1, read as the reverse complement.
CGTATCTGGACGATACTCTAACCAACTGAGCGATACTGTGGTTTTTCACAAATTGAAGGTCAAGGGAAAGCCTGTATCCAGCAAGTCTGTCAACACTGTTTTTTCCAACAGCACATACTCACATTTTGTCTCTGTCACATTTTGGGGATTCTCGCACTATTTCAAGCTTTTTCATTATTATATTTGTTATGGTGATCTGTGATGTCGCTACTGTCATTGCTTTGGGGCGCCACGCACCACTCCCAAATAAGTGAACTTAATAAATAAATGTGTGTGTTCCAATTGCCTCACCGACTGGGTGGCTGCTCCTGGTCTCTTTTCTTCTCTTTGGGCCTCCCTCCTTATTCCCTGAGACACAACACTATTGAAATTAGGCCAGTTAATAACCCTGCACTGGCCTCTTAATGCTCAATTGAATGGAAAAGTCAATCGATGAGTCAAACTTCATTGCTGTTTTATTTTAAGAAATTGCCACAGCCACCCCAACTTTAGCAACCCCAACCCTGATCAGTCCATAGCCATCCACATCGAGGCAAGACCCTCCACCAACAAGAAAATTACAACTGGTGGAAGCTCGCATGATGATTAACACTTTTTAGTGATAAAGTATTTTCAATTTAGGTTTTGTTTTTATTAGACATAATGATATTTCACACTTAATAGACTAGAGTGTAGTGTAAACATGACTTTAAAACAAAATCCTAACTGGAGGGTATTTTTTTATTGATTTTTGGAGAGACAGGAAGGGAGAGAGTGAAACATCGATGTGAGGGAGAAATATTAATCAGTTGCCTCCCATATGCGCTCCAACCGGGGATCAAACCCAGAACCTGGGTATGTGCCCTGACTAAGAATTGAACTCGAAACCTTTTGGTGTACCAGGTGACACTCCAACCAACTGAGCCACCTGGCCAGGGCTAAATATGACTGGGAAACCAAAAAATTCATGTGGCTCTGTTTATTGCGAAGTTCAATTTATTGCGGTGTTCTGGAGCCAAACCTGCAACCTCTCCAAGGCATGCCTGTACACCATACAAGAAAAAGAAATGAAAGTTATAAAGAATAGAAAGGAAAGAAGTAAAACTATCAGTGTATTTGTAGTTTGTATGACTGTTTACATAGATGATGTAAGCTGTTCTTCAGACAAATTACTAGGATAAATAGCAAATTTTATCAAAGTTGTCAGATAAAATATCACTGTACAAAAGTTGATTTTATACACCATTAAAGCCTAGATCATTTAATTTTTAAAAATATAACAAAAAATAAGATACCCAGGAATATATTTAATGGGTGTGTAAGACTTTTATGAGGAAAAAATATAAATTGTTATCAAACTTCCTGTGGAGTATTTCAGTGAAATGAAGAGACCAGCCATGATTCCAGATAGGAAAACATACTAGTAATAGTGTAACAGTATTTAGATTCAGTGAAATCACAATAAAATCCCAACAGGTGGGACTTTTGTTCTTTTTGGTGGGCTATGGCAACCTGATTCAAACATCTACTTGAAGCACAAAAGACCAAGAATAGCTGACAAACTTTTGAAGAAGTCAAAGTGAGGACTTATCCTGTTATATATCAAGACCTATAGATTAGCTGGAGTTGCTCAGTGGCTGAGAGTCAACCCATGAACGAAGAAGTCACCGGTTTCATTCCCAGGTAGGGCACAGGACCAAGTTGTGGGCTTCATTCCCAGTAGGGGGTGTGCAGGAGGCAGCCAATTGATATTTTTATCTATATCTCTCTCCCTTTCTCTCTCTAAAAAAACAATAAAAACATATTTTTTAAAAATACATAAAAATCAATGCTAAATAGACGGCTGTTACTGATGAAGGGACAAATAGATCAATGGAATGAAATAAAGTCCAGAAACCATGTCATACATTTTTAGAAACTTAATAATGATAGAACTGTCATTGAAAATCAGTGGGGAAAGTACAGGTAACCCACTAAATGGTATTGGGGACATTGGTTCTCCAGATGAAATTGTACCTGCAGCTGATACCATAAATACACATACATTTCAGATGAATTAAAAATTTAAATATGAAATGCAAAATATTTTAAGAAAACATTATCAAGTGTCTCAATGGACTGGTAATTTTGGCTATGATAAAATCACTATTAAGAGAGAAAAAGGTACATACGCGCTGTGAGGAAAGATATGCGTGCAACCGAAAGGATTAGTATTGAGAAAATGTAAATGATTAATTGAATTATTAAAAACACAAACAACTTAATAGAAAAAAATGAGTAGAAGATACAACTAGTCATTTTCTTAGAAAGGAAAGCTGAATAGCCAAAGAGCATAAGAATGTCCAACTTCTCTAATACTCAGGGATGTACAAAATAAAACCATAATGAGTACAGTTTTAAGTTAACAAGTCTGACAATCCCATGTGTTGTAGGTAATGTGAAACACTGAATTCTCTGGTGCACTGCTCATGAGGGTGATAACTGGTCCAATCACTTTAGACCTTATTTAGGAAAAATGAGGATTGATATGCCCAGGGACTCAGGGATTCCATACATAGGTTCAAATCCTGGAGAAACTCTCACATGGGTACACTATTAAACATGTACAAGAATGTTTGTAGAAATATTCATTTGAGGTAGCTGAAACCTATAAACAACCTATATGCTATATATGTTAATCAAGAGTAGAATGGTGCCCTGATTGGTGTGGCACAGTGCACAGAGCTTCAGCCTGCGGACTGAAGGGTCCCGGGTTGGATTCCAGTCAAGGACACATGCCCAGGTTGTGGGCTCGAGCCCCAGTGGGGGGCGTGCAGGAGGCAACCGATCCATGATTCTTTCTCATCATTGATGTTTCTATCTCTCTCTCCCTCTCCCTTCCTCTGAAATCAATAAAAAATATTTTTAAAAAGAGTAGAATGGTAAAAAGCTGTGGTGTAGACATATAAAGGAATACTATACAGTAGTGAAAATGAAGGGACTAGTGGTACATACATCAGCATCAATGGATCTAAAATTATTGTAGTAAAAATGGTGAACAAAAAATACAGACACTATGAATTCACTTATATAAACATGAAAAAATAAACACTATCCTAATTTCAAGGCTTACTATAAAGTTCTAACAGTCAAAACATTGTGGTTTTGGCTTAGGATAGAAGAAAGAGATAGATGAATGAAAGAGAATGGTGAGTCCAGAAATAGACCTACATGTTATGTGGTCAACTCATTTTTGACAAAAGTACCAAGGCAATTCAGTGAGAAAGCTGAGTGCCCTTGGGCAAGTTAATGAACTCTTGGGATCTCTATTTCCTTGCTTATAAAAATGGGCATACCATCATACCTACCTAATTGGCAGGGCACTGAGGTACTCTGACGTGTTTTGAAATAGAGAGGTATAGTCTGGAAGCCCAGACATAAAGAGCAGGGAAGGCGGGGCTTCCTGGGAAGACCAGTTAATGTGATGTGAAGTGGGTCAGCATCTGGCCCTCCATCCCTGACCCAGCACTGGGTCTCAGCAGGGTCCCAGGTGGACGGGCTGACTCATCCTAACAGAGACAGCTGTGGACATCCGAATGGGCTAATGTCCATTCTCTTTTTGAGGCTAGAGAATGAGTTACAGTCATGTGGCTACATGGTGAGAATAGAATGAAAAACCAGAAGATACTAGTAGTTACAAACTGAAAATGTGTAATGTTGTTCTGTGATGATAATTTGATGTGTCCACCTCCACACGAAAGACACAGCTGCCTCAAGACGCAGTCTCTCCAAGCCACGGCTCTCCATTTTCTCTGGGACGGCTTATTCTATGCTTCTGTGGCTGACCTAGCTCCTCCCTGGGACTGACCGTCTTTTCTGTAAATAGCCCTTTAAATAAGTTCTGAAGGCGGCTGGATGCCTAGGAAATCATCCTCTTCTGAAGGTAATTGCAAGTTCTGGTCTTATGCACTCTGGGGTTATTTCATGGTTTTACTCTCTTGAGAGCAATTTTGTTCCCATCATTTCCAAATTTCTGGTGGCAAAATAAATGGGAAAAGAGTACAATTCAATGTTCAATGTATGTCCCATGTACCCATAGTATGTTCTTGATAAATGCTCTCTTTCCACATATGTGAGGGATTCATTCATTCCTCACTTAGGTCATTTATTGAGGCTCGTGTGTGTGTGTGTGTGTGTGTGTGTGTGTGTGTGTGTGTCCAGCATTGTGCAGGGTTCTAGCACAATGCGGGTTGTGGATTATGCTGCTGGAGGACTTTCTGTTTGTGGAGAGAAGACCACCTTATCCCCAGCACAATATTGCTGAACATGGAGGCATTTTCCCAGGAGTTTTCTTAAGAAGGAAGAGGGTCTTTAAGAATGCCATCACATTTTCATACTTTCCAGCCAAATAATACTAGTAAACAGGACAATCACCCAGATACCAGGACAGAATGGGAATAAGTAGCTGCCAATCTGAGGGTGTTGGTTTGTACCAAGCACTGTGTTAAGTTCTCCACACACATATTTCATTGACTTCTTGTGACAACGCTGTAAAGTAGGTATTACTATGCCTATTTCATAGTTAACAGAACCAAGGCTCAGAGGGGCTAAAAAGCAAAAAAACAAAAACAAAAACAAAAAACAAACCTCGCTTAGGCTCACACTGTTAGTAGCAGTGAACCTGGGGTTCAAACTCAGGTCTGCCCAGCCCCGAAGCCCTTCATCACTGCTCTGCATCCCACCCGGAAACAGTGGCACCAGCAGCCTCAGGAATGCTGTGGCCACAAGCAGCCCCTAAGCCCACTTCCCCTCCTCTTTTCCAAATATGACCTCAGGACACGTGGTGTGAATGGTGACCTCTCGTGGCCTACGACATGAAGGCTATCCCTCACCAGTAACTCAGGGCCCTCCAACGCGGCCCCAACATCCCTCAGTAATTTCCTCTCTGCCTACAAACCACAGCTTCTGCTGCACATGGTCTGCCCCTCAGTGTCTCTCAGATTTACTGCCCCTTTAACTGGCACCAAACATTTGCTCCTATTGTTCTTTTGGCTCAAAGTGGTCACCAGCCACCATTCAAGGGCCTGCCAGAGTCCCAAACTACAAGTCCACACCTCAGCAAGCAGCCCCTGAGACTTGGTCTTTCTCTCAACAACCACCAAGTCACACCACTCACCCTTTCTTACCATTTGTTTATTTTTCAAAGCCACAGAAAAAGAACTGGGAGGCAGGAAGGTGAGAAGAATAAGCCTGAGCTAACCAGGTGACCCTCCCCCCTCTAAGGCCTGAGAATCCTGACTCTGTGCCACTCCACTCGTCACGCTTCCCGATGACCGCATACCTAGCAGATGTGGGGGATGGAGGTTAAAGTACTTGGTTCTTCCTCAATACGTAGCACATGCTGACCACATGGTAGATATTGAGTCTGAGAATATGAATGAATGATTGAAATGAGCAAATAACTCCTGACAGACGGGGAAGAGACAGCTGAGTAATACCAGTCGTTATACCATGGCGGTTGGTGCCTGAGTATTGATGGGTCTGGTGGGAGAAAAAACAGGACTCAGAGGTTATTCAGAGAGAGTTTGGTGAAGATGCTAAAAACAGCCTTTGGAGTCTGATAGGGTTTGAATTTGAGCTTTGCCACTTCACACCTCTGTGACCTTCGCCAAATTACTTAACCTCTCTGTGCTTTCACTCTATTATCTGTAAGAAGGGGGTGAATACCTACCTTAAAGGAACACTAAGATGATTAGATAAGCTAATTTGTGTAAGTGCCTGACTGAGTGAACATTCCCTGAAAGATACTGTATTATGATTAGAGAGGGAGAGGGGAAGAAAGAGAGGGTTTGGGGGGAGATCACATTTAGGAAGTTTGGAAATGTGTCTGGTGCCATCCCACGCTGGCCCTGTGACAATCATATCTTCACTGTCTTGGCAGAGACATCCTGGAGCCCCAACTTCGGTCATGGATCACTCTGGTTTCTGCAAGTGGCAGCAACAGCTGTCTGCTGGGTGGTGGCAGGGGCGGAGGCTGGGGCTCTTAATGGGAGGATAATGTTCAATCCGGGAAGGAAAGGATAGCGGGTGGAGGAGCACTGCCACTAAACCGTTGGTTTATTTCAAGGTTGCAAGACCTCCAGCCATCTCTTCCTATGAGCCCCCCTGACACAGGGCAGAGGAGCTGAACCCAGACCAGATGTTTCCTCTCTTTCACTATCCATGAATGGCTTGGGGACATGGGGCGGCGGGGAGGGGGGGCGGGAGGGGAAGTAGTGAAGGCAGTGGGAGATGCCGTAGTTGGGACCTGCATTCTTCTTCACCTGGGGTCTGCAGGCTTGGCATGTGTGTTCCCTGAGGTTCTTGGAAGCCTGATGCATATCACTTGTATGGCCAAACCCAGGGCCAGGGGGTGGGCAGCCCATTTTCTGGAGAAGCACCTTGGGAGGGAACTTGGAGGGTGGTTAGAAGCGTCTGCCTAACTCAGTGAAGAATAACTGGGGAGGAGAGGACAAGAATAGCTCTGAGGAGAAACGACTTAAGAGGCACAGATAGCAGCTTGGGGAATTCCAGCAGCTTCAAACTCCACCACAGGATCTCTCTGGGCATCAGTCTTTCATCTGTAAAATGAGGAGAATACTAATAGCTGTCCAGATGACTTACTCTCGCACCGGGAGGACTTCATCAGTAATAATCGTCATGACGGTGCTTTACAAATGTGCAGGATCAGCGTGAGTGAGATTTCATGGGGCCGCCGGCAGGACCGGGATGTCATTCACAGGTGGGGAAAGTACCTAAGTGCCCTTCCACCTGCTGTACCTACGGAGGGGGCCTCAGCTGTGGGGACAGGTGCACCTCCTCCCAGATTACCCGAAATCATTGTGGTGCCCAGTAAGCACTTCTTGGCTAGAGTCTGAGAGCAACAACCGAAAGCTGCTTTGGGCTTAAAATCTCCTGCACCAATTAATCACTTCAGAGACTTTGGTCTAATCTTCCTTAAGATACATCTTCTTTCTCACGCAAGTGATCCGAGGCCCCAGTGAATCAGAGTGGGTCAAGCTGCATTGGGCACATATTTTTTTCTTGATAATCATCCAGTTTCTATTTCCCAAGGCAAAGGAGGTGCCTTCATCCCTCCTGAGACTCAGAAGCCCAGCAAAGTGGACGGTGTCTTCGCAGAGCTGCTGAAAATGGGGCCGATGCCTCCAGATGTAGTGATTCCCTATCTCCTAGGTGTTCAACAACACTGCCTTGTGCTAAGTGAGCCCTTTGTGTATATTATCTTAATCTCGGCAACAATCCTCTGAGGAGGGGACTATTATTAGCATCCCTACTTTACAGATAAGAAGGTTGAGGCTATGGGAGGTTAAGTGGCCTCAGGTTTCACAGCTAAATAGCCTGCTAAAGGCTTGGGAATCATACCACCTGTGACAGGCATGGCCCAAGAGGTATCGCATGCCCCCTAAGGGGAAGCCTAACTGAATAGCAGTGAGTTTCCCCCCAAAAGGAAAAGCCTTGACACCCTCCCCTCTACCCACGACTGAGCTCTTCACCCATGAGGGTGACTCTGCCATCTCAGACCAGAGGGACTGGGGAGAGAACAGCTGGGGGGGAGGAGGGAGTGCAGCATGACATGGGAACCAGAGGGAAGACGGGAAATCATACTTTTATCCATTCATAGTTGAAATACTGAATGCTTTGCGTGTGTGTGTGTGTGTGTGTGTGTGTGTGTGTGGAGAGAGAGAGAGAGAGAGAGAGAGGATACAAGGGGTGGGGGGAAGGTTTTCAGGGAGGTAGAGTATTGCCTTTGTATGAATTTTTTTCTTTTTTCAGCAAACCACAGACTAGCTACACATTCTTTGGCTGTTTCCTGACTTTAGATTTTGTGGAGAGAAGGGAGAAAAAAAGAAAGAAAAGAGTAGGGGTGGGGGAAGAAGTGAGACAGAAAGCAAAACACACACACACACACACACACACACACACACACACACACTCCCTCCACACAGGGCTCCTGGCAATAAGGAAGTGAGACAGATCTTTTTCATGAATGGGCTTAACTCAGCCTTGCTGAACTTCCGCTCTCCATTCACCAGCATTCAAATTTCACCTTCTGACCATCCAAGGCAGCTGGCTGCTGGCCCAGGAACTAGCAGTTTGAGATCATCCCCCTGACCACAGGCAACTGTGTGCTTACAAGAATCTTCTTTTCTGAGCTGGTAAATCCCAAATAATCAAGAGTGTTTACAGGACCCCAGGTTTGAGGGGCAATAAGCCTTGGATCCCCACCCCTGCCGCCGGCTCCTCCCAGGGTTATTACTTGGGGGGATGGGGGTGGGGGCTCAGAAATTATGCAGGCAGTGTGAGCAGAGGAAATCCGCCCCCCCCTCCCCCCGCCCCCCAGCTGCCCTCTGGGAGGCGTCAATGCTGCCTTAAGATTGCAAGGAGGCAGGCGGCACCACTTTGGAGAGGACACTGTGGAGCTCTTCCTGTGGGGGCTCTGGGCAGGGAGCTGCGCTTGGGGCCTGAGAGGGTTCCATTGTTTCATTCTGCAGATTCTGCAGGGAAGTCTGCGGAGGAATAGGGAGCAATGCAAGCTGCTGTCCCTTGAAAATTGGCCCGGAAGTTCCCGAGGGTCTGTCCAGGCAGTGGGAGGACAGGCCGCAGGGTCCTCAGTTTCCTCTTGGGGTAGTGACACCTCTCAGCAGGGTGGCTGTGACACTAAGTGAGCAAGAGAGTGTGGGCGCTCTCAGGAAGCCCCTGCTGCCAGGACTTGGAGAATAAGAAATAGCTGCAGCTCTGAGCCTCCAGAAATGGTGGCTGCAACAGATTCTGGATCCGTGGCGGGAGGAAGAGACACACAGGGATGGCCTGGCCTTGCTGCCAAAGGAGAGCACATGGGGGCGGGAGACATTGTGGGGAGCTGAGCTGTTTCTCTGTTTCTTCCCCCTCCTGTGGCCCCTTCTAGTGGAAATTAAGGAGAAGATGGAGAAAGGGACATCATTTTCCTGTCCATACTGGTTCCCTTGGTCCCCACACTTGGGGTTATAAAAAAAACCCCAAACACCCAGGTCTTAACATATTTGGGCCCAGAGTCAGGGGCACGGATGAGATGACCTTCAGGGAGCCTCCCAGCTCTGGGCCTGGTCTTTCCCAAAGGCCAAACCCCGGACGCGGTGCTGGGGCTGCATTCCACCCCTCGCAGCTGCTGCGCTGGGACCAGCTCCGGCACTGGGAACGGACTCGGAAATACCAGTGGGCTTTGTTGGGGCTGATTACTCACAGCAAAGGAATGACATCCATTTCACTGGACTTTCTAGGAACTTGCTTGCAGCTGGAGTCCTCGGTCCCCTCTCCAGCACACGAGGCTGCGGAGCAGAGGCCTGGTGCCGGGGAGGAAAAGGGCAGCGTGCGGGACCCAGGGGGGCTCAGTGTGATTCTCCTTTTATTAATTGGGCCCTGGGTCCTCCTCCCCTGTGATGACTGGAGGCAGCTGCCTCTACCAGTTTCTGTGGTCTTTTCTCCCTCCTCTGCTTGCCCACCTCTCACAGCAATGGAGGGCAGAATCCCAGATGATGGCCCAACCAGCGGAATGTGAATTAGGACAGGAGATGCGGCCCTGACAGAGGAAATGCCACCGATGCAAGGATAATCAAGGTGGCTCTACCTCAGTTAGTCTTCATGCCCCGCTGGAGGCTCCGATGGATTAGTCACTGCTTAATAGGAGATTCCCATGGGCTGGTCTCACCAGCCTAACCTCCAGGTGGCTGGCATTCTATAGAAGATCGCATGGGCCATCTTGGGTCCAAGCTGTTGTGGCCAGCGTGGCAGAGTAACACCATACAAAGCATATAGACTAGTTTTGCGAACCCTGACTTAAAGATGAGGGACCAGAAGCTCAGAGAGGTTAAGCAACTTGTCTGAGGGCACACACTTAGAAGGCAGTGGGCTCTAGAATCTAGACTAGAAACACAAGTCTTCTTTTCCCAAAGCCTGAGGGTTTCCTACTGGATAGGTGTGTGTTTTTGTGTTGAGAGTAATGAATTACATTTTAAATCATAGGAAAATTGTCATTTCTACTCTCAGTAGATATTCCTTTCAACTTGAAACTTCCATGATTCTGAGTAAATAAAAACATAAGTGTTAATGTTAAATGAAACCCTGAGAATTAAGCCTGATGCAGAATTGGTCGATTGATGATAATATTATTCATAATAGTATTGTTAATGAATAACATACCACTTACTACTGTTTTGAAAAAGGTGAAAACAAAGAGAGCTGCTGATAAAAATGCTGCAAACACCTGTTTAGAACAAAACTGACCTAAGTGCCCTGGCCATGCAGTGAAGAGACTCTAGCTCCCACCAGCTAGCTATGTGGCTGGTGCAAGACAGTGTCCCTCTGGGTTCTGCCAAATAAAGGACTCATCCCTCCAATGAGGGGCTTGGTCTAACTAATCTCTATGGCCTCTTTCAGCTCCAACATCTACAAATCTAGGAATTTGGCTTTGTAGCCTCAAAGGGGGCTGAAGAAAGCAGTGGAGGTGAGGGCGACAGCAAAGCCATGCCAATAGACCTCCTTCAGCCCAGCAGTGGGGTGGCCCTCATTGCACCTGGCTGTGGGGACAATGCCTAGAGGTTCTTGCTACAATACTTGAAGACTTTCCTTCTAGCTGCTTGAACTTTGGGGATGAAACACTTCCTCCATGGTAGGGCTGCACGCTCAGGTCATACCAGTGGCAAATCCACCCCCTCTGGTCTCATCTGCTGGACTCTCTGGGCAGCAGAGTTTCTATCTGCTCAGTAGCTGCTGATGGCTGCAGGGCCTAGGGTGGTCTCTGTTAACCCTCCAGCTGCTCACACAGCAGCCAGGAGGAGCTGCCTCTGGTTTCCTCTGGACGGCAGCTGTTGACAGCACCACTGGGCAATGGTTGACTTCCATGACAAGTATGTGTCAAAACCGGATTTTTGCTAACACAGAAAACTATTTCAGGCTGGCTTACAAGTAGTACAAATGTATTCTCTGGAATATACAACATGGTCATTAAGTGCCCACAATAATGCCTCATACTAGCATACTAACATACTCTGTCAAGGTTAGGTCATTATTACTAACTAAAGGCCCGGTACACGAAATTCGTGCACCCGGGGTGGGGGTCCCTCAGCCTGGCCTGCACCCTCTCACAGTCCAGGAACCCTCGGGGGATGTCCAACTGACAACTTAGGCCAGCTCCCCACAGGCAGTCGGACATCCCCCACAAGGGGTCCTTAGCACTGATGTGGAGGCAGGAGAGGCTCCCGTCACCACTACTTCGCTCTCCAGCTGTGAGCCTGGCTTCTGGCTGAGTGGTGCTTCCTCTGTGGGAACACACTGACCAACAGGGGGCAGCTCCTGCATTGAGTGTCTGCCCCCTGGTGGTCAGTGCACGTCATAGCGACCGGTCGTTCTGCCATTTGGTTGATTTGCATATCAGCCTTTTATTATATAGGATACCAGGTCTTATGGAATAAGGAGATTAAAATCATGACGTTTTCCAAACTCTACTAACCCTTCCAAGACCAGCTCAGATTCATTTTCCTCCAGGAATTCTTCCTGGACTCCACAGCCTATATTCACCTCTGGCATTTAGTCATTCATTCATTTATTCATTCATTCAGTCAGCAAATATTTTCCAGTGCTTGGGGTTCTAGGGGTTGAGGAAATCATGGCAGAAAAGGGTCCAGGTCACTGCCCTTATGGATTCTGTAGTCTGGTGGGTGGAGACAGATTGCACTTTACAAATTAGACCTACTGTGTGCCGGACAGTTTTAGTACTGGAGACACAGTGCTGAAAGACAAGCAGTTTCTTAACTTAAAGAACTTTCCTTGTAGTGGAGAGACAATGAACAAATGGGTAATGTCGGAGGAAAATGAAATGGACATGTGCTCGTGGATGAGGGGACTGGAGAGGGTGCTGTTTTAACCAAGGAGGTCAGGTTTCCATCATTTCTAGAGCATACACACCCCACAGAAATCTTCTGCACTGTCCTTCTCACTCATTTTCCTATTTCGTTTTGGCAATGACCTCTCCTGTTTAAACGTAGCTCAAAGGCTGGCTTAAATGCAGTAGCCACCTCCTATATTTGGGGGATTTATTAACTGACTTCGGCAGAGAATGGGGAAAACTGCTCTTAAATTTGATTGAAGGTGCTTCTGCGGTGTCTCCGTTACAAAGGTCTTAAGAATCCGGGTTGTGGGAGCAGGGGCGGGTGAGGGCTGGGTGGTGGACAAGAGCGTTTTGAGGGGAGGAGAAGGGTTTGCAGAATGACACTCTGAAGAATGGCTAGAATGCAAAGGCTGATTTCCAGTGAAAAGCACTACATGACATTCTGGACAGCTGCAGGCAAAGCTGGCTCCTTCCCAACCCTGCCATCTGATAATCAGTCCTTAGACACCACGGCCTCAGTGGCCTCAGTTCCGTATCAAGCTTTTAACTGCCAGAACACTTTTCTTTTGAGTTTGAGGTTTACAGCATCCTTGTAAGATTATCTTTGTTTGAGAGTGAGGAAACAGAGAAAGGTCAAAAGTCTGATCCAAGGCCACCCAGTGAGCGGGAGAGCAACCAGGAAAGGGCGAGCTCTCCTACTTAGTCCTTCGTTCTTTCCACCGCGTGGCTCATCAGTACCACAACCTGCCAGGTCTACATGAAGTCTGCAGCCTTCCTCAACTCTTCTGTGCATTTAGAACAATTGTCTGATTTGGGAATTTCCTTCGAAGAATGAACGTTCCTTCCCTGACTCCCTCGCTGCCGCAGGGCATGCCTGGTCTTCAGCTCTTGCTTCCCACACCTCCCTCTTGGGTGGTGGGGAAGGAACCGATAGATAGCTCGGGCAGTGTGGGAGGTGGACACGGGGGCTACAGCTCAGCACAGCTGCCCTTCATTATGGAACAGTGTGCGAGAACCCCCAAACACACCCTGCCCCACACTGTTTCTGAGCTGCTGCAGTTGGATTTGAAAACCTCAGCAAGTGTGGACCAGACAGGACAGCCACTGGTGGGTGGTGGGTCCAGGGGTGGAGACCTAACCAGGTCCCAAGCCTACCTCCCATCTTACTGGTTTCCTCCCCTTCAGGAAGATTCACTCCAGCCAGTGTGGGTGGGTGGTGCCTTGTGAACCTTTTGGAAAGAGGGCAATTTCTGATTCCTCTACCAACCTCCTCACTGGTCTCCTAGCATCTTCTCTGTACAGAGCAAAAGCAGGGCAAACTTTTTGGACACCTTTAGACAATCCCATATGGAGTCACTGTCAGCCACGACAGTTACGTCCAATAGCATGAAGCCCAGAAATAAGGAAATGGGATGTAACAGGTACATCCTTGGGAGGAGCTGGGAACACCCCACCCACAAGTGTGGACACTCAGATAAAGACGCCATCTGGACACTGATAGGAAGGAACCACGCCCACATGGACTATAAGAACTCAGAGCTCAGACACTGGGTGCTCAAGCTCGGCTGTACCACAAGCCGGAGCCCAACCGGACCCCCACTCCACTGGACGCATGCTGCCCCTGCAGCCATTTGGCTGGAGACAGATGCCTGCCTCTCCACCTGTGGACACCACCAGTGACCTGGACTTGTCACCCGACGCTGGCTCTGCTCGCTTTTGTCGCGTAAGCTCCCCCTCTCTGTGTAACTTGCGTGTGTCTCTACTGGTTTATTGGAGAGGCGTCCTTAATAAACCCGGCATGTGGAAAGACTAACGTGTGTGAGTTCTTTCTGGGATGCTCCCTTGCTCACAACATACTCTCAATCCCCTTCATTCCAGTGTCCATTCAGCAATCACAGTAGCCTGAGAAAACAGAGCTCCCTCCTTGAAAACCCCCCTCCTTTCCAAAGGACAAAGTCTCAACATGGCCTATAACTGACTATATGATATGGCTCCTCTCGCTTACCTGGCCCGCATCACTTAGATCAGCTCCTCTTCTCCATTCGGACTCCAGCCTTCTTGGCTGCCTCGGGAGTTCGTGAGTTCATACATGCTGTTCCCTGGCCTGGAAACCTGTCCCCCCCCCCCCCGCCCCCCCCCCCCCCCACCGCCCCAGCTTTGCCTAGTATCTCTTACACTGCTTTCAGGTCTCAGTTTAAATGTCATTTCCCTCATTCCTCAAACTAGGTTATACCCCCTTGTATAATTTTATAGCCCCTTTTCACTTCTTTATAAGATAGTCCCTATCTCAATTCTGCTTAAAAAATTTGTTTAATTGTTCAGCAATCTCCCCTCCCTTCCCCTCTTCCTCTTGGTAACATGATCTCTCTTAGTCCCTAGAACTCAGCCTGGCACTCCACGCAAATTTGTTGAATGATTGAAGGCACCCACCTGCCCCAGGGGCTGGGAGGAGAGTTCAGATCATTGCGGCCTTCCTGCCCCAAGTCCCCATCTCTCTGTGCAGAGGGACCTGGTGACCGGGTGACCCTTTCAGTCTAAGGTGGCAGCCCCACTGGGGGCTGCGAGATGCTCAGGCTCTCCCTGAGCGTGTTATCTAACTCCTCTAAACCTGTTTCTTCATCTGTAAGTGGTGAGAATAATGCCCACTTCACAGGAATGTTGTAATTATTAAGTAAGATCAGGCATGTGAAAGCCGGTGCCTGACACCACGGGATGGTTCAGTAAGTGTGAGCTGTTACTACCGTAACCATTATCACAGAAGGTGAGATGTTCCTTACATTGCATAATGATTGATTTCTCTGTAGTCTGTTCTACTTTGGGCTGCACTGGATGTCTGACATGGTCCGTGTGACAGCCATTGGAGTCTGAAGACAGTCTCTGGTTGAATGAGTCTTCTCTTCTCCAGTTTACCATGGGACAGATACTGGCCTAGTTTCAAGCTTCTCACCATCCAGGCTCCTCTCTGAATAATTCCTTTGTCTATGTCCCCTCACTTCTCAGGCCATCTGAGAGATGAAGGTGCTAGTCCAATCAGGTCTGGGATCATGGGAGTGACGAGGGATTATCCAGTCTCTGGACCCAGCCAAAGGAGTGAGGAGCTTTCTGGGCTATTCGGCAAATCTTCAGGAGATGGGAGCTGAAGGAAATGTGGGCAGGGCAGGTCTGACCTCAGGCAAAATCAATCTGTTTCCATCTATCACTTCTTTTCTTTTTACCTCATTTTTTTTCTAAAGGCAATAACTCAGGTGTCCAGCACCTCCAGGGTACTCCAGCTTACACATAGAATATCCTACCTAAACAACTACCAAGGCTGTGTAGATCCTCTTTTATTTTATTTTTATGTATTTATTTATTTTTAAAATATATCTTTATTGATTTCAGAGAGGGAGATAGAAACATCAATGATGAGAGAGAAGCATTGATTGGCTGCCTCCTGCATGCCTCCTACTGGGGATCGCAACCTGGGCATGTGCCTTGACCAGAATTGAACCTGGGACCCTTCAGTCTGCAGGCCGACGCTCTATCCACTGAGCCAAACCAGGTAGGGCTATTTTATTTTATTTAAAAAATGTTTTTATTGATTTCAGAGAGAGGAAGGGAAAGAAAGATGGAAATATCAATGAGAGAGAATCATTGATCAGCTGCCTCCTGCATGCCCCCTACTAGGGATTGAGCTCAGAACCCAGGAATGTGCCCTGACTGGAATGGAATTGTGACCTTCTGGTTCTTGGGTCAATGCTCAAAGCAATGAGCCACACCAACCAGGCAGATCCTCTTTTTATAATTTAGCAGTCTTTTGTTACACCTTTTCAAACTCCTTTCTGTCTTTAGTATACCAAATTAGTTCCTGCTAAAGTGTTAATGACTTACCTCAATTCCCCTTGCTGCTTGCTATCCACAACATGGCCCACCCCCCACACAACGGATTGAGGATTTTGAATTTTAGACATAAATGAGCGAGTTCATTTTGAGCAGGTGGAGATCTCACCTAGGGTTCTTCAATTTACACTGTACAGGTAACTTCCTATTCCATCTTTGTATTAAGGCAACGAACCCTACAAATAATATCTGGTAGAAAAGAGGCTGTTCTGTGAGTAGTCAGTTACTATGAAGACCGCCATCTACTGGCAGATGGTATCTATTGGCCCTCGATGTTCTCAAGTTATTGCCACTGCATGGAGTTTCCTGATTGGATTGCCTGAGTGAGGAGAACCAGTGGTCTCCCCCATTCCTTTTCTGTAATCTTCCTTTATTAGTTTTTACTTTAATTCTTTAATGTTCACAACATTTTATACACCCTTGGAGCTGAAAGAGGTCTTTGGAGAGTATAGCTGTTGTAAGCCATTAACACTTTAGTATGAATTAACCCATTTGACTACCACCAGTCCAGAAATTGAACTGAAATTGCAAAGAGATGCCAAATTAGTTGACTTCCTTCTTTGCTTCTTCCCTCTCTCCTTTACCTTTTATTTTTTCTTTTCTCTCTCTCTCTCACTCTCTCTCTCAAAAACAAAATCTTACCTGTGGGTAAGAAAAAATGGCAAAAATTTTTCATTTACCAAGAAATAGCTGATAGAGTGGACATTTTTAAAAGGTCTTAGTACACTGGCTTTACTTGATCAAATATCATTTATACCCGTTTCTAATTCTTCAAAACAAATGCAAATCCTCCTGAAACTCCCCAATCTTTGGGATCCCATATTTCCAGTCCCTTCAACCTCTCTAGCTGTCTCTTCCTCCTCTTCCAGTAATAAGTGTAAATATCTATGCCATAACCTCATACACATTTCACGTGTGATGTGTTTGCTTCATGTGTGTCCATCTGGCTTCTTGTCATGGGCTACTTTCTGAAGACATTTGACTTCTCTTTCTTAATTTCTCACCTTGCACT
Organism: Myotis yumanensis; assembly: GCF_028538775.1. Classification (NCBI taxonomy): domain Eukaryota; kingdom Metazoa; phylum Chordata; class Mammalia; order Chiroptera; family Vespertilionidae; genus Myotis; species Myotis yumanensis. The sequence goes on along the minus strand of NW_027223754.1, from coordinate 123,272,983 downwards.
AAGTATAAGTTTCAGCACTGGTCACCTGACTAGGTACGTTCATTGGTTAAGGCTCAAACAATAGTGCAATGATGGGTGAGAAGGTTCTTGTTAACTTCAGAAGACATTCTAGTCTCCATACACGTGCTTCTGTGTGTGAGTTGCAAGAAGGAAGAAGAGTGGAGTGTGAATGTCCCTGAGGACACGGGAAGACTTTCCAAGTGATATTCAGGCATGAATTGCTTTAAGGAAATCGACCTCCAGATCCTCAAGTCCATTTCCACCCTTCCTGAACACCAATCTGCTTGACAATGCACCCGAAGTTGGGGAAGGGAGTGGGGCAATCAAACCTGCTCTTTCTCAATAGCCTTTTACCCACTTTACAAAAAAGAAAAAATTAACTCTCATCCATCCCAAAACTTACTATGGTGCAGTAGGCCAAGTATAAAAACCTCCATGGCATCAAAGGACAATTACAAACATTAATGAAGACAGCATGAATCTCTGAATCTGAGTGTCTCTCCCTGTCTTATGCCTGATTCTGCTAAGGGCACAGCAGGGCATTGGCAACTCCATACTTTGGCCCATTTGGGGGATATTTTAAATTCAGATATATTGTGAGGATACATAGTGAGGCAATAAAAGTAATCATTTTTGTTTAGCAAATATCCCCATTTATCCCCCAATAATTGTCAAGGAACATACCTGTATTGCCATCATGCAAAATCCCATGAAAATAAAGTGAATAAAGGTAAGAAATATTAAAGATGGCAGTGATAAATTTTATTTATCCCAGGTGATAAATTCATGGTAAAACTTTAAGTTCTCTCTCTCTCTCTCTCTCTCTCTCTCTTTCTCTCTCTCATTTGTCTATCATCTTAGAATTAAAATGTAAACTGTTTGTAATGGGGACATATATTAACACACATTGATTTGGATTGAAAAGTAAAGATTAGGTGGGTTTATTTTTAGGACAGAGAATAAATCTACTCTGGATGAATTATTTTATAATTATGACTGCCTTTGATGATTAGGTTAAATTGTAGATGTCATTCATAAATTAAATGTGTTAAATCTGTGGCTTAAAAAAGTTTGACAACAATAAAAAAAGCATGTAATAATATAAAATGACTTATAAAAAGGCTTTGTGGATATGTATTGAAATGAACAATACTTCATTTTATTTAACTCTTTCTAAGTATATCAAGCTAAAAGGTACCTCTAAGAAAAAGAACAACAAAGATAATTAACAATCATTTGATGAGTCTTGTAAAGCGTTTTAGGTGACTTCTCAGAAACAGAGAAAGTTAATGACTAGACTAGATATTTGTAAGTCAGATGCTTTCCAATTCTTCCTCTCAACGATATCAGAGGAGGACCTAATCGAGTTGTCAGCTGATAGATTATTAAAAATAATTCTTGGTGATAGAGCAGTATGTTATTTTTGGCATAGATCTTGGAAAGAGTTCAGAGAGTTAAATCATATTGCTATAATAAAACTTCCAAACTTATTTATGTGAACAAAGTTTCCCAGCAATCCTTCTATAAAAATGAAAAGCAGGATTAGAATGGATACTGCTCCCTGTCTAATTCTAATAACAAGTAATATCATGCATGGGCACATAGAGTAATTAAAAATAAAAGACTATCCATTTCATTAAAAGATAACTTTCTAATAAAAATTTTTAATTGACCCCTTTTTGAGAAAATAGACTCACCTGCATTTGTAAGAAATAATATACAAATATCCTGTGTACCCTTTACCCAGTGGGAACAACTTGCAGCTCTATATGTTATCATAGCCAGGACATGGATACTGACAGTCAAGCACAGAGCTTTTTCATCACCATGAGGACCGTTCATGTCCCGCCCAAATAACCACACCTACTTCCCTTCCATCCTGTCTTTCCTTAACCACGATCTCTGTTCCACTGCTAGAATTTTGTCGTTTTAAGAATGTAGTAGAATAGATTATTACACTATATAACCCCTTGTGGTTGGCTTTTTTAAAACTCAGCAATATTCTACGGAGATTCATTCAGGTTGTTGTATGTGTCAATGGTTCGTTCCTTTTTATTGCTGAGTGATACTCCATGGTGTGGATGTGCCACGGTGTCTAACCATTCCCTCAATGGAGGACATCTGGGCTGTTTCCAGTGCAGTTTTTTGTGTGAACTTTAAGTTCTCATTCATCTAGGATAAATGCCCAGGAGTGCAATTGCTGGGTCATGTAGAAGCTGCATATTTAATTTATAAAATAAACTGCCAAACTGTCTTCCAAAGTGGCTGTACCATTTTACATTCCCTCCAGCAATGAACCAGGGATCCAGTTTCTCTGCATTTTTGCTAGCATTTGACGGTGTCACATGATTTTGTTAGACACTACATTTTAGAATAGGTTTAGATAGAAAAGTTGCAAGAAGAGTACAGAGAGTTCCATGAGAGAAATCAAGAAATGACCGAGAAATGGGGTTCCTCGCTCAGTCCCCCCTGTTGTTAGCACCTTACATTTGTGTGGTACCTTTGTCACAACTGAGAACCAACACTGACACATTATTTTAGCTAAACTCCAGTTTATTCAGGTCTCAGAAGCTGGTCCCTATTCGAGGATCTCATCCAGGGCACCGTGTTCCTTTTATTTGTCTTATCTCCTTAGCCTTGTTTAGTCTGTAACAGCTTCTCAGGCTTCTCTTGTTTTTGGTGACACCAGGAGATTTGAGGCATGCTGGCCAGGTATTTTATAGAATGTGCTTCAATTTGGGTTTGTTTTGATGTTCTCATGCTCAGACTGGGGTAATGGAACTGGGAGGATTACCACTGAGGGAAGTGCCATCCCAACCACATTACATCAAGGGCACATGCGTTCAACATGACGGATGGTGTTAACCCTGGCTACTGGGTGACAGGGAATTTGCCACGTTTCTCCACTGTCAAGTTAGACCCCCTCCTCCTCCTCACTTTACTCTTCAGAAGCAAGTTACCAAGGGCAGACCACTTTCAAGCCCCACCTCTTTGAGGGAGGAATGCTTACATAAAATATTTAAATTCTTCTTTATGAGAGATTTAACTGTTTTTTAAAAATTAATGGGCATCGTTTTTTAGAGCACTTTTAGAGTTTCTGGGAAGTTTCCATATATTCCATCTCTCCCTCTTCTCCTCCCACCCCAGCACAGGTTCTCCCATGGTTAACATCTTGCGTTAATGTGGTACATTTGTTACAATTAATGAACAAATATCAATACATTATTACTAATTAAGGTCTATAGTTCACATTAGGATTCACTCTTTCTAGTGTACAGTTCTATGGATTTTGCCAAATGCATAATGTCAGGCATACCCCGTTGCAATATCAAAATACAGTTTCATTGCCCCAAAAATCTGTGTGCACCATTCCTTCCTCCCCACAAATTCCTGGCAACCACAGATCTCTTTTACTGCTCCTATGATTTTGCCTTTTCCGGAATGTCATATAGTTGGAATCATACAGCCTTTTCAGATTGGTTTCTTTCACTTAGCGATATGCTTTCTTCAAGTCCTTTCATGGCTTGATAGCTTATTTCTTTTTAGTGCTGAATGATATCCTATTGTTTGGATGCATCACAACTTACCCATTGTCAGACAGTCATTATTTGGCCATTATTAGTAAAGTTGCTATAAGCATTTGTGCACAGTTTTGTTGGACATGAGTTTCCAACTCACTGGGGGTAAATCCCAAAGAGTGCAATTGCTTGGCTATATGGTAAGACTACATTTAGTTCTGTAAGAAGTTGCCCAACTGTCTCACAAAGCAGCTGTACCACTTTGCATTCTCACTAGCAATGAATGACTTGGTGTTGCTCACTCTTTCCCAGCATTTGGTGATGTCAGTGTGTGGGCTTTTAACCATTCTAATAGGTTATGTAGTACCTGTTTCTAATTTACAATTTCCTAATAATGTATGATGTGAGCATCTTTTCATATGTTTATTTGCAATTTGTTTATCTTCTTTGGTGAGGTGTCTGTCATATCTTTTGCCCACTTTAAAACTGGATTTGTTTTCTTATTGAATTTTAAGAGTTCTTTATATATTTTTGGTAATTGTCCTTTATCAGATATGTTTGGGAAAGATTTTCTCCCTGTCTCTGACCTGTCTTTTCATTCTCTTAGTATTCTCTTTCATAGATTAAAAGCTTTTTAATTTTAATAAAGTCCAACTTACCAAATTTTTCTCTCATGGATCATGCTTTTGGTGTTGTATCTATAAGTCATGACCAAATCCAATGTCATGTAGACTTTCTCCATATTATCTTCTGCAATTTTATAGTTTTGCATCTTACATTTAGGTTCGTGATTTATTTTGAGTTAATATTTGTGAAAGGTGTAATGTCTGTATCTAGATTAATTTTTTTTTTTTTGCATTTAGATGTCCAATTGTTCTCAACACTATTTGTTGAAAATACTATCCTTTCTCCATTGTATTGCCAGTGGTCCTCAGTCACAGATCAGTTGACTATATTTTTGTGGGCCCATTTCTGAGCTCTCCATTCTGTTCCACGGATTGAATTGTTTATATTTTCACCAATACCACACTGTGTTGATTACTGTCACTTTACAGTAAGTCTTAAAGTTGAGTACAACCATCTTCTGACTTTGTTCTCCTCCTTCAGTATTGTGTTGGCTATCCTGGGTTTTTCTTCTCCTTATAAACTTTACAATCAGTTTGTTGATATCCACAAAAACTTGCTGGGGTTTTGACTGGGATTGTGTTGGATCTATAGATTATTTGGGAGGAACTTTCACATCTGAACAATATTTCCTATCTGTGAAGTAGAATATCTCTCCATTTATTTAGATCGTTGACTTCTTTCATCAGAGTTTTGTAGTTCTCATATTGACCTCATATATTCTGTTAGATTTACAATATATATATATCACTTTTAAGATGCTAGAGTAAATTGTGGTAGGTTTTTAGTTTTTCAATTTCATCCATTCATTGCTCCTATATAGGAAATGGCTTCTGTATTTTAATCTTGTATCCTGCAACCTGGTTATAATAGTTTATTAGTTCCAGAAAACTTGTTGTGGTTAATTCTTTGGGATTTTCCCATGGACAGTCCTGTCATCAGGAAGCAAGAAAAGTTTTATTTCTTCCTTTTCAATATGCATTTTATTTCCTTTCATGTCTTATTGCATCAGCTAGGACTTCCAGTATGATATTATATTGGAGTATTGAGAGAAGATATCTTTGCCTTAGTGATTCAAGTATATTTTATTTTAACAATTCTGATGGGCACGTAATGTATCTTATGGTTTTATTTGCATTTCTTTAATGGCTAATAATATTAAATATATTTTCATGTACTTTTTTGATATCCATATGTTCTCCTTGATGAAATATCTTTTCCCATCTCTTGCCCATTTTTAATTGGGTTTTTTGTTTTTTTACTGTTAAGTTTTGAGAATTCTTTATATCTTCTAGATACTCTAGTACTTTATCGGTTTGCAAATACTTTCTTCCTGTCTGTAGCTTTATCCTCTAAACAGTATCTTTTGCAGAGCAAAAGTTTAACTTCTGATAAAGTCTAATTTATCAGCTTTTCCTTCTATAGATTTCCTTTTGGTATCAAGTCCAAGAACTCGTAGTCCTAGATCCTGATGATATTTTTTCTAAAAAAATATATAGTTTTACCATTTACATTTAAGTCTGTGGTCCATTTTGAGTTAATTTTTGTATAAGGCGTTACGTTGAGGCATTTTTTTATTTAAAACTAATTTTTTAAAATTCTCACCCAAAGATCATGGTGAGAAAGACATATCAATTGGTTGCTTCCCACACATGCCCCTACCAGGGAAGCTACAACTGAGGTATGTGCCCTTGACCAGGAATCAAACCCGTGACCTTTCAGTCTGCAGGCTACTGCTCTAACCATTGAGCACTAGCCAGGGCTATTTGTTGTTTTTTTAGATGTCTATAGCTAGCCAATTAACCTAGCTCCATTTGATGAAAAATGTTATTTTTCCTCCATTCTATTGCTTTTTGTACCTTTGTCAAAAAGAAGTTGGACATATTTGTGTGGGTCTATGTCTGTTCTTTTACCAACAGTCTTGATTATTGATTTATTATAGCTATAACTCTTGAAATCAGTTAGGCTGGGTTTTTTTTCTAGTTTATTTTTCTTTCTTAAAATTGTTCTGGCTGTTCTTATTCCTTTGCCTTTCCATATATAAGTTTTAGAATCATTTTGAGAATATTTACCAAAATCTTGCTGGGGTTTTGATGAAAAACATATTTTACATGTGTGTCAATTTGGGCAGAAGAATTGACATATTTACTAGTGCTGAGTGGAGTCTTTCAATACATAAAAACATTGCACGTCTTTCTATTTAGATCTTACTGACTTCACCAGCACTTTATAATTTTAGGTGTATAAGTCCTATACATGTTTTGTTAGATTTATACATATTTCAGTTTTTGAGCAATTGTAATATGGCACTATCTTTTTAATTTTGGTATCTACTTGTTTTTTGCCAGTATATGGGAATACAACTGATTGATTTTTGTATGCCTATCTCATATTCTATGACCTTGCCAAATCACTTATCAGTTCTAGTAGACTATTGTAGATTCTTTGGGATTTCCTTCATAGACAATCCTGTCATCTGCAAATAGAGTTAGTTATATTTCTTTTTCTTTTCCTCATCTATATGCTTTTTATTTCCTTTTCTTGCCTTGTTGCCCTGGCAACGACTTCCAGCACTATATTGAATCAGGGCAGTGCAGGCAGACAGCATTGTCTTGTTCCCAATCATAGGGGGAGAGCATCTTTCTTTTTTAAAAAATATCTTTTTATTGATTTCAGAGAGGAAGGGAGAGGGGGAGAGAGATAGAAACATCAATGATGAGGGAGAATCACTGATGGGCTGCCTCCTGCAACCCAGGCATGTGCCCTGACTGGGAATTGAACTGTGACCTCCTGGTTTATAGGTCAATGTGCTCAACCACTGAGCCACACCGGTAGAGTGGGGGAAAGCATCTTTAAGTATAATTTTAGCTGCAGGTTTTTTTGTACATGTTCATCAAGTTAAGGAAGTGCTATTTCTGCCTCCCTTCCTCTCCTGGGGAGTTTTTATCATGAATGAGTGTTGACTTTTGTCAAATGCATTGGTTGATATGAATGATCATATGATTTTTCTTTTCTTTTTTAAAATCCTCACTGAGGATTTCTTTTTATTGATTTTAGAGAGAGAATAAGGGGAAGAGAGAGAGAGAGAGAGAGAGAGAGAGAGATGAAAGAGAAACATCCATCAGTTGCCACCCATATGTTCCCTGACAGGGGATGGAACCTGCAACCTTTTGGTGTACAGGACAACACTCCAACCAACTGAGCCACCTGGCCAAGGCAATCATATACTTTTTCTTCTTTAACTTGTTAATATGGTTGATTGATAAATTTTAAAATATTGAGCCAGTTTTACATCTCTAGAATAAATCCCCGGGGTCATGATGTATAATTTTGATATATTGGTGACTTATTTGCTAATATTTTATTAAGAATTTTTGTCTATATTTATGAGATTTATTGATCTGTAGTTTTCTTTCTTTTTTTCTACTGTCTTTGTTCAATTTTGGTATCATGATAATACTAAATTCATAAAGTGAATTGGATAGTGTTTCCTCTGTTTTTTGGAAGAGTTTGTGTAGAATTCGTATTAATTCTTTTTTAAATGTTTGGTAAAACTCTTCACTGAGTCTGGAGATTTTTGGCGGAAGAGTTATAAAATTACAAATTCAATGTTTTAATGATTATAGATTATTCAGATCATCTATTTCATACTGGGGGAATTGTCATTTTTTGTAAGTTTGTATTTTTGAGGGCTCGGTCCATTTCATCTAACTTGTCAAGTTTATGAGAGCAGGTTGGAGAATTCCTCTATTATCGTTTGGTGTCTTTTCGGCTCTGTAGTGATAGCCCCAGCTTCATTCCTTATATTGGTCATTTATGTCTTTTCTCTTTTTCTTTCTGGGAGTTTGTCAATTTTATTGACCTTTCCAAAGAACCAGCTCCTTATTTCACAGATTTTCCCTATTGTTTTTGGTTTTCAAATTTCATTGATTTCTGCTTTTATCTTTATTATCTCCTTCCTTCTGTTCACTCTGTTATTTGCTCTTCAGTCTCTAAGTTCTTGAGGTAGATCTGGTTATTGATATGACTTTCCTCTTTTTAATGTGAGCATGCAGTGCTGCATATTTAGTGCTTCAAGCTACTTAGCTTGTCTCAGAGATTTTGATATGGTGCATTTTCATTTTCTATCAGTTCAATGTATTTTTGGATTTCCTTTGAGATTTCCTCTCTTCCCATGGATTATGTAGAAGTGTTTTGATATTTCCTGTTATTTTTATCTTATTAATTTCTAGTTTGACCCCACTGTGGTTGGAGAACACAGTCTTTATCATTTTAATTCTTTTAAATTTGTTGAGGTTTATGACCCAGGATATGACCTATATTGGTACATTTTACATTTAAAATTTTCTTTGCAAAATGTATATTTTTTATTGTGTTGACCAAATGAGTGCTAATAATCTAACACAGAATAATATTTTTGAAAATTACAAAAGTTATAAGAACGCCTGGCTGGTTTGGCTCAGTGGATAGAGCGTCGGCCTGGGGCCTTAAGGGTCCCAGGTTCGATTCCGGTCAAGGGCATGTGCCTTGGTTGCGGGCACACCCCCAGTAGGGGATGTGCAGGAGGCAGCTGACGGATGCTTCTCTCTCATCGATGTTTCTAACTCTCTATCCCTCTCCCTTCCTCTCTGTAAAAAAATCAATAAAATATATTTTTAAAAAGTTATAAGAACTTTGAAAAATTATGTTTCTGAACATATTTTAGTTGAAGAAAATTCCAAAAGGTAAAGTGAAGTAGGAATATAATATCAAAGAGAAATGGAAACAAGATAAATTTCCAATCATACAGAAGAATTTGTTCATAAATTTTTAAATGAATGATTTTGTGTATCAAATATTTATGGTAACTATTTTCCATTGGATACATGTAAAAATGTGATTTAAGAATTTTATTTTAGCTCTGGCCAGTGTGGCTCTGTTGGTTGAATGTCATTCCAAGTACCTAGAGGTCGCTGGATCAATTCTCCGTCAGGGCACACATGGGATGGGTCCCTGGTCGGGGTGTGAGTCAGAGTACCTGCAGAGGCAGTCAATCAATGTCTCTCTCTCTCTCCCCTCTTCCTTCCTCTTTTTCCCTTCTTCTCTCTCTAAAAACATTAAAAAAAGAATTTTATTTTAAAATGCCTATATTTCTAACACTTTGGAAATTACATTCATTGTAACTACATATTTAAACTTTTGATACAAACTTTTGGATGTTAAATTACAACTGAAAGAGTGATTACATAATTTTTAAAATTTTGTGTGTGTTGGGTGGGAGATCGAGTAAGCGAGCACCATCTGAGGACCACTGATGGAACATAGTGCTGAGCTCAGTGAGGAGGCATGGATTAAGATAGAAGTATGTGGTTAATACAGTGTACCTCTTAGGGTGGGTACTCATTCATCCAATTAGCCATATTTATTAAATATCCTTCATTATTCTGTGCTTCTTTCTCTGCTAAGTGCTAGGAAGACAGAGGCGACTGATCAAGGTCCCAGCCTTCAAGTAGAGCATCACTAACCAAGAAATAACCAGCAGTGGCACCGTGCACTGGCGAGTCTGGGTCTCTCCCTGTCCTCCAGCCCTAACTGCTGAAATGGGACAAAGGATGAGGTGTACAGGGGTCTCATTTTTAAAACCTAGACGAGGGAACTACAGAACCACACCCACACCTTCTACAGTGACTCTCCTCTAGCACATCACCATCCATATGAATTAGCTCACACAGCGAGAGGAATAACAGGGCACAAGCTATACGGACTTCAGCAAATTATAGGCATAGGCTTAGTCACAGAGGTTCTGCTTGAGTTGGTTGACCACAATGAATTCTGGCTTCACAGTTCAGACCTCCTCCACTGCTCCTGGAGGAAGAGAGACAGTGCCATGCAGGTGGGAGGGCTTGGCGAGAACAGGGGACTGGGTTCTTGTCCCAACTATAAGTCTCTGTCACCGGAAGTAAGGGACTCCTCTTTTCAGAGGGGTTGGACCAGATGATTTAAAGCCCCTTCCATCTAAGGACTCTGTGATTCTAAGTCTCTCCTGGTCAGGTTCCACATGTAACCCCAAGTTCCAAGCACTCATCTCATGATTTGCTGGAGTTCCTTGCTCTGAATTAAGTTCCTGGCAGAGTCTTTTTCATTCATTTCTTTCTTAGACCAAGTTCAACCAACTTACTGTGTACTGCTGACTTTCTCGGAGAGCATCAGTATCGAGCACGTTTTCTCTTCTCTGGCTACTTCCTCAAACTGCCTCCCTGTCTGGCTCTTTCTTGACGTAGTTCATATTTCCTGTCTCCGGTGCTAGAGTCAGCCAGGCACCTTCCAATTCCTGGATCCTTAGCTCATGAATGTGGGCCACGCCCACAGGATAGCATTCAAGGGAAAGGTGCCTGCACTGTCATGGGCGAGAGCTGCAGCACCCGCCACCTTAGGAGTGAAGTTTCTTTCCTATCAAAGGAGGCTTTGGGATCCTAGAGGTCACAGCCCTATCGAAGCCCAAAACACTGTGGTTTCCCAGGTAACCACATTAGTCTTCAAACCTGGCACTCAAGACAATATATCAGGTAGTCCAGATAATCTAAAACAATGTGGAATTTAGCCCTGGCTGGGTGGCTCAGTTGGTTGGGACATCATCTCGTACCCTAAAAGCTAGTGTGTTTGATTCCCAATCAGGGCACATACCTAGGTTGGGGGTTGAACCCGGGCAGGTACAGGAAGCTAAGGATCAATGTTTCTCTCTCACATCGATAGTTCTCTCTCTCTCTCTCTCTCTCTCTCTCTCTCTTTCTCTCTCTCTCTCAAATTAATAAGCATATCCTCGGGTGAGGATAAAAAAACAAAAATAAAAAAAAACAATGTGGAACTTAAGTATTCTATCTTTTGTCTCTAAAAGCCATCAAAATATCTGGGAATCATCCAAACACATTAATGATTCTCGGCACTAAAACTGGGACAAGCACATGTTACGCGCTTCTGGAATGATGCAGCGGGCAGTACACTGCCCCATCCATGTGGTCTTCTTGCTCAAAACGCACCTCACCAAGCCTTTAAATCTATAGCTTCACAGGGGATGAGAGAATGAGTGAAGCAGTCCACAGGGAATCCAACCGGCAAACCCAGAGTGTGGCACGCTCTGCAGGACAATGGACACAGTTCCTTTAACAATCAACGACACAGAAAAGAAAAAAAAAAGAAGATTCTAAATTAAGATATTCAGGAGACATAAGACCAAATGCAGTATGTGGGTCCTGTTTGGCTTATTTAAATAAGCCAAATGGATAAAAGTTATTTTTTGAGATATGAGGATAAATTAGAGTTGAGATGGTGATACTAAGTGATATTAAGAAATTTTTATCTGTGTTAGGTGTTTGGTTTTGTGATTCTGTAGGACAGTGGTTCTCAACCTTCCTAATGCCGTGACCCTTTAATACAGTTCCTCATGTTGTGGTGACCCCCAACCATAAAATTATTTTCATTGCTACTTCATAACTGTAATTTTGCTACTGATATGAATCGTAATGTAAATATCTGATATGCAGGATGTATTTTCATTGTTACAAATTGAACATAATTAAAGCATAGTGATTAATCACAAAAACAATATGTAATTATATATGTGTTTTCCGATGGTCTTAGGCGACCCCTGTGAAAGGGTCATTCGACCCCCAAAGGGGTCGCGACCCACAGGTTGAGAACCGCTGCTGTAGGAAATCCCTCTTTCCACTCTCCTTCCCCCTTTTCAGAGAACTACATATGGAAGTATTTAAGGGGCAAAATGACAAAATGTCAGGAATTTTCTTTAAAGTGCTATAGAAGGAAAAAAAAAAAAAAGAAAGAAAGAAGAAATGGCCAGATGAAGTAAGTGTGGCAAAATGTTGTAATTGTTGAACCTGGGGGAAGGGAATTCATTTCCTAGGTCTGTGACTTTTCTGTATGATTAAAAAATTTCAATATAAAAAAGGACTTAAAAATATCTAGGAAATGCCAGTGTTTTTGGTGTCAAAATGATATGTGAGTCTTTGCAAAGCCCATAATTACATACAGGAGTTTAGTGTTGTGGTGAAGAATGTGAGCTGTGGAGTCAGACCAGACAAGACTGGATTCCTCACTTTGCCACTTACTTGCTGGGTGATCTTAGACAACACACTCACAGTCTCTGAGCCTCACTTCCTGGTGCGGTGGCCGTGAGAGTAACTGAAATAATACATGTACAGTACTCAGCAAAACAAATATTTAGTAAATAGTTTCAATAGAAGCTATTAATATTGTTAATCTTAAACCCCAAAGCATCAGAGTAATCCTTTGTCAGGTCACGTGTCCTAGTTTGGGTTCAGAAAACAGAAATCCAGAGAATTCAGAATCAGGAAGAAATGTGGAACAGTGGCCCACATTCTCAGGCTGTACAAGACGCTGAGCTCCCAAGGATAAAGCTGTGACTTTATGCAGAGGCCTCATTAATCTCAAGTGCCCATGCCAGGCAGGGAGGGGCCCAGGCATGAACTAATTAAGAGCCCTATGGATGGGGGGCGGGAGCAAGGGGGTCCAGAAAGAGGACTCGGGTGTGCCTCCCAGGCTGTGCTGCACCCACTAGGAGCATTAGTTGCTAGGGAGAATCTAAATATATAGCGTGTTGTTGTTGAAATGTTCCCTTCTGACAGCCCGCCGAGCATTTTCTCTCATGGAGCTCATATTCCCCACTGGAAAGTGAAATCGTTTACAGACTCCCAAGGGAAGCTAGAGCCCCGGATTCATTTTTCCCTAGAGAAAGTGTGTTTGCTGGAAATTAGAGAAGGTAATTGGAGAGGCCTAGGGAAGAAAGGGACCTGCAGGGGTCATTTAGTCCATCCTCCAGCCTCCAGGCAGGAGTGAAACTAACCCGTTCCAGATGGCGATTGTCCCTGTCTGCTGAGACCACCGGGAGAGACCCTGAAGCGTGACTCAGCAGCTCATTCCAGAGGAGGCTGAGTGTACAGACGTTCTGGTCTAACCTCAGCCCAGTCACAACTCACCGTGGGCTTTGAATGAGTCATTCATCTGAGACCCCAGTTTTCTGATCTATAAAATGAGGAAGATTGGTACTGCCTTGCTGCTCTGAGTTTAAATCCCAGTACAAAATGGAAAACAGCTTTATGACCAGGAAGGGGCCGGTATGTAAAAGGCCTGAAAGCATTCCATTGTCAGCTCTTTAAAGATTCTTTTAGAGCTCATTGAAATAGTAGCTTATCTTCACTGTTTCCCCCTTTCCTTATAGAACACAATAGGACCTGGCAATATTGCCTCAGAGAAAAAATCCCACTAGTTCCACAAAAATAATGTATTGGTACCACTTGCCCAGAACAAATGGATCCTCTGGCAGTGATGAAATTCACAGGGGCATTGTCATCAGGGCAGTAACAATTGCATTGTGTCGGCTGAGCTGAGGAAATCAGCTGAGTGAAGAGCTGAAGCCTAGGCAATTGAGACCCAGAGAAGTTAAAAAAAAACACAGCAGCCGAAACCGGTTTGGCTCAGTGGATAGAGCGTCGGCCTGCGGACTGAAAGGTCCCAGGTTCGATTCCGGTCAAGGGCATGTACCTGGGTTGCAGGCACATCCCCAGTAGGAGATGTGCAGGAGGCAGCTGATCGATGTTTCTCTCTCATCGATGTTTCTAACGCTCTATCTCTCTCCCTTCCTCTCTGTAAAAAAAATCAATAAAATATATTTTAAAAAAAACAAAAAACAGCAATTAAGGCAGGGAAGGTGACTAGACCCAGAGCTATTCTCATTTCCTGAGTCCCTGCTCTGTACCAGACACTGAGGTTGTAGCTGGTGAAGAGATGGTCCAGTGCTCACGAAGCTCAGAGGCTAATGAGGAAGACAGACATCCAACAGCCAATGGTGCTGCGAGGGAGAAGCACAGAGGCTATGAGAGCATGTGAGAAGGCAATGCAACCCGCCAGGCCCTCGACAGTCTCAGTCACAGGGGACATTTATAGCCCATACTTTGCACTTGGCCCTTGGCCTTAATCATACCTGGGCTCCCATCATCTCTTCTACGGTTATTCAACACTGGTATCTTTTAAATTATTTTTTTATTGAAGTGAAATTCACATAATACAAATGTAAACGTTTAAAAGTGAACAACTGAGTAATATTTAGTACATTCTAATATTGTACAACCACTACTTCTATGAAGTTCCCAAACATTTTCTTTCTGTTTTTATCCTGAGGATATGTTTTCAAGTGATTTTAAAAGAGAGAGAGAAAGAGAGGGAGAGGGAGAGAGAGAGAGAGAGAGAGAGAGAGAGAGAGAGAGAGAGAAAGGAGAGAGAGATATCAATCGGTTGCCTCCCATACTCAATCTTATTGGGTATCAAACCACAACCCAGGTATGTGCCCTGACCAGGAATCAAACCCACAACCTTTTGGAATATGGAATGATGCTCCAACTAACTAAGCCACCTGGCCAGGGCCCAGATATTTTCATCACCCCAAAATAAAACCCCATACCATCAAGCAGTTACTCCCCATTCCTCCTTGGCCCCAGCCCCAATTTGCTTTCTGTTTCTATAGAATTGCTCTTTTGGATATTCCATACACATAGAATCACACAATATTCCGTATTTTGTGACCATAATGTTTTTGAGGTTCATGCATGTTGAAGTATGTATCAATAATCCATTCCTGAATAGTAACTCTGGTGTTTTTATAAAGGTTATTAACAAATGGGTGTTCTAGAAAGAGCACTGGGCTCAATAAAAAGAAACCTGGCTCTACCAAATACATGCCCATTAGTATGAACCTCAGTTCTCTCATCTATAAATTAAACCTTATTAATACTTACCCAAATCACTTTGCAGAATGCCTGGGAGATATAGACAGACATAATCCTATCTAATAAAGAGGGAATATGTGAATTGACCCTCACGCCATCACAAAGATAGTGGAGCCAATAAGGAGGGAATCTGCTAATTGTTGCCACGCCCTCAAAGATGGAGGCGCCCGCAGCCACAGATGGTGGCGCTCAGTCCCCTCAGCCCCACCGCGGTGGCAGGCGCATAGCCGCTCTGCATGCCTGCCTCCAGAGTCCCCCAGTCTCCTCAGTCCCCCAGCCACCCAGGACTGGCCTGAGGTGCAGGCAAGCCTTGGATGTCAGCTGCTCAGCTGCCCAGGGCTGACCCAAGGTGCAGGCGAGCCTCAGATGGCGGCTGCCCAGCTGCCCAGGGCTGGTCCGAGGCACAGGCAAGCCTCGGATGGCCACCCAAGGCTCAGGTAACCAGGGCCGGATGAGGTTTGCGCTGCCAGCAGTGGCAGCAGCAGACGTGTGATGGGGGCATCACCTTCCCCTGATTGCCGGGTTGCCTCCTGCCCCTGAGGGCTCCCAGACTGTGAGAGGGGGCAGGTCGGTGTGAGGGACCTCCCTCCTCCAGTGCATGAATTTTCATGCACTGGGCCTCTAGTTATAAATAATAATGCATTTTCCAAGTATAACTATTTTAAACTATTAATAGTAACTGGACACTGTGGTGGTTGCTATTAATCAATGTCTTTTGTGTATTGGTAGATCCTTTCTCTTCAACTGAGTTTCTTGGAGGTGACAATTATGTTTTATCCATTTCTACCCTCACAACACTTAGAGGTATGCCTATCACTTATTAGCTGTTCAATAAATGTTTCTTGGTTATATAACCACTTGTATAAATGAGTGGATTATATACTACCTGACCTGTGAGGGAAAAAGGTTTCTTCCAGGTAACTCAACCTACATTCATTGAATGAATGAATGAATGAATGAATGAAGTGGTGGAGAGAAAGCAACACCATCTTGCCTGGATTTATAAGACTTTGCCTTCCCTCTCTCTACCTGTGTATCACTGCTCCTAGCCCAGCCATTTAGTGGCCCAAGAAGGATGACTACTGAAAATAGCAATGGTACCAAGAAAACACAGACTGTTAGTCTGGAAATAATGTTCTAGGCAAAGAAAAGTAGGGGTTCTGAGAACACTTACTCCTCATCAGAATCGACAGCAAATTGTTCAGGTTCTGAAGATGATCAAGGATGGATAAGGACTGTGGATACAAGCTTAGATGCCTCACTTAATGAATAATCCAACCTAACTGAACCTCCCAGGGCTTGGCTAGGAATAAGGAGGGAGGTGAGGAACAGCCCTTGTCATCAGAAAATTCCTTGCCCCTACCCTTGAGTTATGAGATAAACCAAAAGGAAAAAGTCATCTCAACACAAAAATATTCCGTAATGAACAGATTTCTTTTAAAATTATTTCATCTTCAAACATTCCTTTTTGCTACAAGAGTATCTTCACAAAATAAAACTGCAAACCTTGCAACATCTACTGAATCTGACCAGGTTGACTAAGACGATGTTGGAGAACTACTCAAGTCACAGGGAGAGCCACCAATTGGAGAGGAGCTGGCTGGTGAGCCGGTGAACAGGCACTGAGGGCAGAAACACAAAGATGTGCTGGGCTTCCAAACAGAAAGGTTTTAGTATCAAAGGATGAAGGTAGAGCCCTTGCAATGCGTGATGAAGGGACTCTATGCAACTGCACTTTGAAAAGGAAAAATTAATTAAGACATGTCGTCTGGTGCCATACTAAACTTGTGCAAGAAAAATTATGCCCTGACAAATTCATGTTTTATTATTTGTTCTAATATTTTACATATAACAGCAACTATAACCCACATTTTCTTTTCTTCAGTGCATATTTTCATAATCTGTAGTATAATTTTTCATGTTTTTTACTATGTATTTACTATAAAACCCCAGGATTTATTTGATTTTTTAAATTTTTAGAGAGAGAGAGAGAGAGAGAGAGAGAGGAAGGAAGAAGGAGGGAGAGAGAAACATCGATGCAAAAGGGAAACATCAATTGCATGTCTCCTAAGTGCCCCCTACCAGGGATTGAACCCACAACCCACAATGCCCTGATCAGGAATTGAACCAGTAACCCTTTGGTGCATGGGATGATGCCTAACCAACTGAGCCACAGGATTTATTTTTAGTGGCTCTTTTCCTGTTCTAATTATGCTTTGTCACAGGAAGCTCCTGTATTTTATTTAGAGATGGGGACTGTTATGCTTCTGAGTTCACTGTAATTTATGCATGAGGCCCTGAATCAGGGGTTAGACCTGAATTGTGCTCCAATTCCACTTTCAGTTTACTGTGTGACTTTGGCAAAGCTGTTTAAAGTTTTTGCATATCAGTTTCCAAGTCTGCAAAATTTAGGATAACAATTCCTGCCTTCCTTCTCAGGGGTCTTGGTGGGACAATATCATGATCCTTAGGAAAGTAAATGGTCTTCAGGAGAGGATGATGCCACTACCTAATGATTCCCAGTTCCCTATGCTGCAGGGAAGGACAACCCTGAACAACCGAGGACCTGAACCTGGTTCCTATTAGTTTTGGTATCATTATAATATATGAACTTTTAAGGTTTCCTCCGGCACTGACACTCTACGATATGTGTCTTCACAGAAATTTATTTTCCTAGTTATGGTTTACACTCAGGGTAACTTTATAACCCATTTCCTAAGCACACCCACTGATGGAGTGGGAAGAAGCTGGGAGCCTGTCGTTCTGGGGCTGCTATGAATGATTTACATGTTGACTTTCAAGGGTTCGTGGGAAATTCAAGGAAATATTGCCATTACCCTATCATTCACTTTGCCCCCTAATATGCCTTGAGGTCAGAGACGCTAGACTCTTCGCCCCATTGGACATATAAGGACGTTGAGGCAGTCACAGAGTCTGGAACCAGTGAAACCACTCACTCACCCCGGGCTTCGACATGCAGTCTATGCCGTCTTTCCCTTCTAGCTCCACTTCCTCCTTTGCCAGACTGCAGGAAAGAAACTGAAACCAGCCAGGACCTGACCACTGACCCACAGCATTTTGGCACCGTGCTGGGAAGCAGGGAGGCACCGGCATCCGGGGCACAGGGGCAGAGGGAGGAGGTCACCCAGGGCCTTGGGCAGCTTCTCCAGAGCTCAGAGCTGAACTCCACCCAACCCGGTGGTGCCAAGCCCTTTCCTCTTAATTGTTGTAGCTTTATGAGCTCTGGGAGGAAAATGTCATCCAGCTGGTCTGGATTTCTCAGCACTTGAGGGATTCAGAGAGTGTTTTGTAAGCTCTCTTGGATGACCATTCTGCTGTTAGGAATCAACGGAGGCCCCTTTCCTTAATTGAAGGAAGTGTCATTTCACCAGCTGTCCCCGTCCCGAGGTGGAAGGGAATGCCTGGAGGAAGTGGCAAGGGGGCAGAGGGAGGCTGAGCTCTGTTACAGAGCTAGGCTGGGCTCTGTAGAATTCCCTCTGCTGGCTGGGCATTCTCCTCAGAGCAAGATTTATAGACTAAAATGTCATTCTTAGCCTCGCATCACCTATTCGGGAGAAGGGCCATCGCAGATTTGGGAAACGGAGACATAACCGGGGAGTCACTGAGGGTGAGGCCCGCCTCTAAGAGCACCATAGCGCTGCTGGCTGCAGGTGGATCGGCTGCTGCAGGGCTGCTTCCCACGGAGCTTCCATCCACAACGTGGGTTCAAATCTTGGTGATGTTGGGAAATTATTAAATTATCATGAAACTTAACACAGCTCATCTTTGAAGGAGGGATAACACCTTTTTCTTGGAATGTTGGGAATATTCCAGTACAGGCATATAGACAAAATACCCAGCACAATGCTAGGCAAATCGTAGTTTATGGAGGTGTAATATGTATCAACAAGCAAAAGTTCCCAGCTAGGCTGGCGAAACCCTGTGCTGGGCACTGCGGAGGACACTGAGAGGGCCGAGGTCCCAGTGGGGTTGTGAGGATGAAGGGTGGTGGGTGTGGGAAGACTTGACTATCGTTATGCAGGTAGGAGACCTTCACTCACCAAACAAAGCAGCCTGTGCATGAGCCACATTGTCAACGAGCATTCCGAACTTAAAGAGGAGAATTCACTATAAATCGGGAAGATCAAGGAGTGCTTCTTGGAAGAAGCAGACATGGACTATCTTGTCTTATTTGCCACAGAAAGCTCAAGTTGGTCACTTAGTGACCCAGCCAAGTATGTATAGTGCTGAACTCTTCTAGAAACAGGTTATTGATCTTCTGACACTAGCACACCACTCTGGGGCTGGAAGGGGCGGGATGGATGGAGCCTCTGCTCAGACTGAATCCTGGTCTAGGTCAGGAGGGGGCCGAGTACACCAAATTGGCTGCCATTGACACTGTTGGCAATTGGGCCAGAAGTTAAGGATTCTTACCAAGTTGTAAGGCATCTAGGTCACTATTGCCAAGAAGTCTCCAAAGCAAGCTTATCTCAAGGTAAGTCCTTCCTCAGAAATAGTGGTGAGCAAGGTTTGGGGCTTTTGTCCATTTGGAGGAATAACGGGGCCTGGGGATACGGAACCAAGAGGGTAATGAGACGGTGGTCCCAGAGAGAAGTGCTTTCTGGAAAGCAGATTCCCTTGGAAGAGAGTTAGTCTACAGTAAGCTGTCCTCAAATGCACATGTGTATGTGTGTGTGTGTGTGTGTGTGAGAGAGAGAGAGAGAGAGGAGGGGGGAGGGCAGAGAGGGGAAAAGCAAGCAGTAGCACTGAGCACCACATTGGAGAGTTTGTTTTCCACACGGGCCCTTTATCTGGTGTCAAATAATATCTCCTGGGAAAAGAAAACATTTCTCAGGGTAATCCCTCGGGAACATTTTCTCCTTCTTCGTGTGATTTACACTGAGGCTGCTGGGGCATCCTGCGGGGTCAGCAGGCGTGTGGGGGCTCAGGGTTCCATGGAGGAGGTGGTAGGGAGGGAAACAGCCCACCTCCACCCTCCCAGACTGTGCTCATTGCCCTTGTGGACGTGTGAGAAGCGCCCTCGTGAGGGACACCCACCATTCTGGGGAGTCATCCCCAAATAAAGGGCTCTGTTGTGGGTTTGCTCTAGAGCAGTGATGGCGAACCTTTTGAGCTCGGCGTGTCAGCATTTTGAAAAACTCTAACTTAACTCTGGTGCCGTGTCACATATAGAAATTTTTTAATATTTGCAACCATAGTAAAACAAAGATTTATATTCTTAACCGTTTGAGTCCCAAGCAGCGCGATTGCGCTGCTGAGATTTTATGTCGAGAAAACATACGATTCGTTTGAGTCCCAGGGGGTATTGAAAAAACACTGTTGAAGAATCCCAAACAGCGCAACCGCGCTTTCTCTAAATGAGTACGAAAAGACCCAAACAGCGTGATAGCGCTTGTTTTATTTTATGTCGAGAAATACCAAGCAGCGCAATTGCGCTGCTTGGGACTCAAACGGTTAATATTTGTTTTATATATTTAAATGCCATTTAACAAAGAAAAATCAACCAAAAAAAATGAGTTCGAGTGTCACCTCTGACACGCGTGTCATAGGTTCGCCAGCACTGCTCCAGAGGTTCCAGCCCTAGCCTACTTTCTGTAAAACTGTTATCTCTCAATTTCCACAGCAATAGAATGGCAATGATAGGGACCTTCTGCCTCATCCACACGGCATCAAATGAGATTATAGAGACAAATGTGTGCATATCACATTAGAAAGTATATATGGACACAAGCTTATGAGATAGATACTGTGAAGAAAGAAGCCTGGGGTTTGTAGTCAGAAGACCTAGAGCCTCAGCCCTACTGCAGTGTGGCCATGGCCAGCCATTGTAAATCTGAGTCTTATCTTCCCCTGCAAGGTGGAGGCGACACCATTCATTCCATGTCACTGGGATGTGGAGAGGAGTAAATGGGGTCATGGCCATGACAGTGCTTTGCATGGTAAGCTGCTATATGAAGTACATGGGTTAACACTGGTAGAAATTAGGTTTACAGCTCCGAGGACAAATGGAAACTTGTGAAGAAACACCCCTTAATTCAGCCATTTGAATCCCCGGACTTTCCCAGTGGCCTGGCAACTGTTTTTCAATCCTCGCCCGAGGATATGCTTTCCTTGATTTTAGAGAGAGAGGAAGGGAGAAGGAGGAAAGGAGAGAATGAGAAAGAGAGAGGAGAAAGAGAGAGAAGGAGAGAGAGAGAGAGAGAGAGAGAGAGAAATATCAATCGATTGCCTCCATATCTCACCCAGTGGGGATGGAACCCACAATCTAGGTAGTGCCCTGACCGGGAATAGAACCCAAGATTCTTCGGTGCACGGGATGACGAGCCAACCAAAAGAGCCACAATGGCCTGTGCTGAGAACATTCTTGCTTTGACAAGAATATGAACAATCATTTTTTTAAAAAAACTAACAGCCCTGTTTGAGTGAAGGAAAAAAAAAAAAGTCATTTTCCATCCTCACCTGAAAATAGGAAACCACATAGCTAACTTTGGGCCAATGATATACAAGTAGAAGTTCTTTGTGAGGCTTAAGGAGAGTGCCTACAAAATAGGGATAACTGGGCTGGTACATGCCCTTTGCTTCTTCTCTTCACTTTCTTAATAGCTGGAATGTAGAAGTGGTAGCTGCAGTTCCAATAGCCACTTTGTGACCAGAAGCTATCTTGAGAATGATGAAGGAGTCTGGTTGATTAATGGCTCAGTGAACTGTCATTCTAGCCTCAGACTGCCTACCTCTGGACCTCTTTCATGTAACCAAAAAGAAACCATTTGTTTAAGTTGCCTTTCTTTCAAGGTTTCTGTTATAACTGAATGTAATTTCTAACTGGCCAACTATCTTACTCTTACTCTATGCTATTATCTTTATAGGTAGGCCTGCATGCTTATCCTTTTAGGAGCTAAATACACATTACCAATAATGTCTCTCTTATTCCTGCAAGACAGTTCCTGGAACAAAAGACTTACAGATAGGTGAACTGAGGCCTAAGGAACAGTGTGGGCTGAAGAAAGTCACGAGAAAGCACAGGCTTTAATTTCTGGGGAAGCCACATCTTCCTCAGCCAAAGGGACCATCTTTGTAAATCTTGCTAGGACTATTTTTGTTTTTGACTGGGGAAAGGCTACAGACATTACATTCACCATTTTATAGCTTGGAACAGTGAATCAGAGAGGCTAGAGACCCAGACTAAGACTTGCCACTTTTATGATGAGGAACATGTCCGGAGAGGCCTTCATGGTTTCCATGAAGCAGCAGAGAGGGGAAGACTGTGGGGTGGGGGCAGAGAAAGGCAAGAACGAAGCTGAGGGGCCCGAGGAGCACAGTTGCCAAGCCCACACCCTTCCACGCACCCTGCACCCTTCTTAAAGCCACATCCCACATTATGCCAGCAGTGCACACATCCTTTATTCCTCAAAGTTATGTGAGACCGAGGCCATGTTAACACAATGCCAACACACCGGAATAAAAATGGAAAAACCTGGACCTCTGCATGTCCAGAGCAGATCAAAATATCTCCTTGGAAATACCTGGGGGACTGATGGATTTTCTATCTTAAAATAGATGTCTTCATACATCTGGAATTCAGCACGTATCCTTAGAGCCTCAGTCCGCATGGGGACTGGACTGTGCAATGCACCGTTCATGTATATAACTTACTGTAATACGAATCTCTGAACAAGCCTACTCAGTACATGCATAGAATTGAGTACAGTGGTGATATCATGGAAATGAGTCCTGTTTATGCAAATGAAAAGCACTAAATAAGTCATATAATTATCAGTTAATTTTCAAACCTCCAGCTGCTGTGAAGCAAGAGTACTCATTTGACTATCCAAACAAAACATTTTACACTGTACATGAACATGCAGATGTCTGTCTTGTTTTTGTTCTGGTCTCCTTCTTTTTTGAATCCTCAGTGTCCTGATGTTCTGACACTTCACAGGTTAGCACTAAATTAAATTGGTCTTATCCTGGTCCCTAGTTCATGTGTGTTAACTATATTCTCTCAACTCTAAACTTCCTAAATGTAACAGATCCCATGAAACACCCATCAGGTTACTTAAAAGTGAAAAAGTGTTGACTTCCACCTCCAGAAAGATGGAAGAGATGCATTGTTCTCTATTTCTCTCACTAAGTACAATGGAAAGCCCTGGACATTATATGTAAAACTAACATAAGAAGACCCTGAAAGGTGGCGAGAAGAAGGCAGAACTGCTAGGGCCCTCAGTTCCAGGGAACAACACAGTGGTGAGCACCGTGGTTTGTTGCTGTTACTATTAGCCTCTTAGATCCCAGATGCAGAACCAAAGAAGCCAGCAACCTGGAAATGTGAAGGGACACAGACAAAGCCCCAACAAAATCCGCTCTTTGTGGCCTATGGAACAGGAAAAGGGCAGTCTAACAATGCAGCAGTAACTGCGCTACTCTAGCCAGAGCCACAGGAGAAAGTTGCAGCCCCATCTCCACACACCCAGCAAGGCCGACTTGGGAGCCAAGAGGGCTGTTCTGGCCAAGCTGTAAGAAGGCAGTGAGAATGAAACACAAGATACCTCTACAGCTCTTACACACATCAACACGATAATAAAGGAAAACCTAAAACAACTCTACACATGTAAATTTGATAATTTAGATGAAATGGACAATTTCTTTGAAAATGTAAACCACCACGATTCACTCAATATGAAATTCAAATTTTAAATAGCCCTATAACTAAGATAATTAATTTCAAAATTTTAAAACTCTGAAAAAAAATCTCCAGAGCCAAATGGTTTCACTGGAGAATTCTACAAAACATTTAAAGAAGAATTAATGATATTGTACACAACCTCTTCCAGGAAATAAAAAAGAAACACTTCCCAATCCATTTTATGAAGCTGGTATTACTCTGATCAGAAAACTAGACAGACACACACACACACACACACACACACACACACACTACAGACCAATATCCCAACTCATAATCCTTAACAAAATATTAGCAAAAAAAAATTCAGCAATATATAAAAGTAAATATACGCCATAACAAAGTGGGCTTTATTCGAGAGATTCAATGCTGGTTTAATATTAGAAAATCAATCAATTCACCATATAAACAGGCAAAAGAAGAAAAAAATCACAAAGTGATGTCAACCAAAATAGAAAAGCATTTGACAAAATTCAATGCTCATTCATGTTAAAAAAAAACTCTCAGAAAAAAAGAAGAAATTTCCTCAACTTGATAAAAAGCATCTAAAAACTTACACAGCTAGCATTATAATCAATAATAAAAAATTAAATTATTTCCCCCTAATATCAGGAGCAAGGATGTTCACTGTCAGCACTGTTTTCAACATAGTGCTGAAAGTTCTAGCCAGTGCAATGAGGCAAAGGAAATAAAGGGCGTATGGATTACAAGAAAAGAAATAAAACTGCCCCTATTTGTAGATGACATGATTGTCTCTCTACAGAGAGAATCCCAAGTAATCTACAAAAAAAAAAAAAAAAAGAAAGAAAGAAATCTAAACTAACAAGTTCAGCAAAGTTGCCAAATACAAGATAAACACATGGAGGCTCTTGTATATTTATTTAATAGTAATGAACATGTGGATACCAAAATTAGCAACACAATACAATTTACTTTAAAAATTAATAATTAAGTATAAGTCTCACAAAACATGTACAAAATTATGTGCTAAAACTACAAAAAGCTGAGGAAAGAAATAAAGGAAGATGCAAATAAATGGAGAGGCATACTATATGTATGGATTAAAGTTTTCAATTCTTTTCAAATTGATATACATATTTAACAGAATTTCTTTCAAAATTCCAGCAAGATTTTTGGTGGGTACGCACAATATTATTCTAAAATTTAAATGGGAAGGCAAAGGAACTAGAATAGCCAAAACTATTTGAAACATGAGAATAAAGTGGGACTAATCAGTCTACTCAATTATCAGATAGCTAGAGTAATCAAAACTATGTGATACTAGCAGAAAGATAGATACAGAGATCAATGGAACAGAATGAAGAGCCACGAAATAGACCCAAAAAAGTATGTCCAACTTCATTACGATAGAGGTTCAAAAACAATTCAATTAAAGAAAACATAGTCCCTTTAACAAAAGTTGCTAAAGCAATTGTACATAAAAATAATAGACATAAAAATAATTCTCAATTTAATTCTCACACATTATACAAAAAAATTAACTCAAAATAGAGCATAATGTAAATCTTTTACAAAATGTTTAGATACAGAGCAGAAAATCTTCAGAATTCAGGACTAGGCAGAGTTCTTAGACTTGACAACAAACGTATGATTCACAAAAGAGAAAACTGATAAATTAGACTTCATCAAAATAAAGACCTTTTGCTCTGTGAAAGTCCCTGCTAAGAGGAGGAAAAGACAAGCTACAGTGGGAGGAAATGTTTGCAAACTTCATATCTGAAAATAGGCAAGTATCTGAAATGTATAGAAACAACCTTTCGGAACTCAACACTAAGAAAAAAATTCCAATTAGAATATGGGCAAGAGACATTTCACAGATGAGGATTATAGATAGTAACTCAGCACATGCAAGACGTACAATATCATTAACCATCAGGGAAATGCAAATTAAAACCATAATGAGATATCATTACAGACCTATCAGAATGGCTAAAATAAAAAATAGAACTGAAAATTCTAAATACTTGATGTGGATATTCTTCCTCAAAGACATGGAGCTTAACTTCCAACCCTTTGGGTGTGGGCTGTGCTAAGGACTTGCTCCTGAGAAGTAAAGTGAGGAGGAGGAGGGGAGAGGTAACTTGACAGTGGAGAAACATGGCAAATTCCCCGTCACCCAGTGGCCAGGGTTAACACCATCAGTCATGTTGAACGCATGTGCCTTTGATGTGATGTGGTGGGGATAGCACTTCCCTCAGTCGTAATCCTCCCGAGTTCCATACCCCAGTCTGACCCTGACAACATCAAAACCAACCCAAATTGAAGCACATTCTATAAAATACCTGGCCAGCATGCCTCAAATCTCCTAGTGTCACCAAAAACAAGGAAAGTCTGAGAAACTGACTTTCAAATTAAATATGCAACTTCTACATGACCCAGCAATTGCACTCCTGGGCATTGATCCCAGAGGAATGAGAACTTACAGACTAGACAAGGCTAAGGAGATAAGACAAACAAAAGGAACACGGTGCCCTGGATGAGATCCTCGAATAGGGACCAGCTACTGAGACCTGAATAAACTGGAGTTTAGCTAAAATAATGTGTCAGTGTTGGTTCTCAGTTGTGACAAAGGTACCACACAAATGTAAGATGCTAAAAACAGGGGGGACTGAGCGAGGAACCCCATTTCTCAGCAATTTCTTGATCTCTCTCATGGAACTCTCTGTGCTCTTCTTGCAACTTTTCTATCTAAACCTATTCTAAAATGTAGTGTCTAACAAAATAATGTGACACCGTCAAATGCTAGCAAAAATACAGAGAAACTGGATCCCTGGTTCATTGCTGGAGGGAATGTAAAATGGTACAGCCACTTTGGAAGACAGTTTGGCAGTTTATTTTATAAATTAAATATGCAGCTTCTACATGACCCAGCAATTGCACTCCTGGGCATTTATCCCCAAGGAATGAGAACTTAGGTTCACACAAAGAACTGCATGAGAATGTTTATAGCGGCTTTATCTGTAATAACCCCCAACTGGAAACAGCCCAGATGTCCTCCATTGTGGGAATGGTTAGCCACCGTGGTACATCCACACCATGGAGTATCACCCAGCAATAAAAAGGAACAGACTACTGTGCATGTAACAACCCCTAGGGCCTAGCCAGTGGTCGGCAAACTGCGGCTCGAGAGCCACATGCGGCTCTTTGGCCCCTTGAGTGTGGCTCTTCCACAAAATACCACGTGCAGGCATGCATATACAGTGCGATTGAAACTTCATGGCCCATGCGCAAAAGTAGGTATTTTGTGAAAGAGCCACACTCAAGGGGCCAAAGAGCCGCATGTGTCTCGAGAGCCGCAGTTTGCCGACCACTGGGAGACCAATCTCCAGAGATTACATTAAGTGGAAAAAAAGAGGCTAATCCCAAAGGGTTACATACTGTATGACTCCATTTATAATAACATTTTTGAAATGATAAAATTATAGAAATTGAGACCAGATTAGTGGTTGCCAGGGATCAACAACAGGTGGTTGAGGAAGGGAAATAGATGTGGCTATAAAAGAGCAACTTGGAAAATCCCTCTGATAGTGGAAATGGTCTGTATTTTTACTGTCATTGTCAAAGTCCTGGTTATGATATTGTACAGTGTCATCCATA
The DNA here is from genome assembly GCF_028538775.1 of Myotis yumanensis. Taxonomy (NCBI): domain Eukaryota; kingdom Metazoa; phylum Chordata; class Mammalia; order Chiroptera; family Vespertilionidae; genus Myotis; species Myotis yumanensis. The sequence continues at coordinate 123,245,723 of NW_027223754.1, read as the reverse complement.
GGTTCTGCACCTTTAAGTGAAATGTCGTTTATCAAAATCAATTTTACCATGGGCTAATTGACATAAACAAGAATTAAATTCCTGAGAACCAAGATGGCGGCGTAGGGAGCGGACCTGTGTGTGCTGCTCTCTCACAGCATCATTGAAACTATCAACTATGAAGTAAACAACCGCCACTCAGAACCATGGGGAAGTTGGCCCAGTGGGAGATCTACAACTGGAAGAAAAGAAAGAAGCGCAGTGAGACTGAGTGGGAGCTACGGAGGCACCAAAACCAGAGGTACGCAGTCACACGCCAAGCGGGCTGCAAATGGATTCTCGGTTTTTTACGAACCCTCGAATCCTCTGGGCTTGCTCGGGGCGGGTCTCTGAGGCCCCAGATCCCACAGGGAGAGGCGGCCACGGCCTTGCAGTGGTCGGAGAGCGAGGGAAGCTCTGACACGTGGCTGCTCGCCGGCACTGAGGGACAAGAAGTCCTGGTGTCCCGGGGAGGCGAGGGGCGCGGAGACTCCGCCATCGCTATTTCCTCCACGCTGGCGACTCCCTGTGACCCCGCCCTACCCTCAGAGCTGTGCCAAAGGCACAAGAGGGAATGACTGTGCTTTTACAAACTCTCAAATCCACTGAGCTGGTTCGGGCGGGTCTCTGAGGCCCCAGGCCCCAAGGCGAGAGACAGCACGGCCTTCCAGCGGTCAGAAAGTGAGGGAGGCTTTGGCGCTCGGCTGCTCGCCGGCACTGGGGGACGCAAAGTCCTGGTGTCCTGGATAGGCAAGGGGCCGCTGAGTCTCTGCCCCGGCGACTCCCTGTGACCCCGCCCTACGTAATTTACATTCCCATCTGGGCTGTGCCAGACTCACAAGTAGAAACGCCTTTGCTTCTGCAAACTTTCAAATCCACTGAGCTGGTTCAGGCGGGATCATGAGGCACCAGACCCTACGGGGAGAGGCAGCACGGCCTTGCAGCCATCAGAAAGCGAGGGAGACTCTGTTGCACAGCTGCTCGCCGGCACTGGGGGACACAAAGCCCTGGCAGAGATTCAAGGGGCCGCGGAGACTCAGCCAGTGCTATTTGCTCCGCCATGGTGACTCCCTGAGACTCAGCCCTAATCAATTTACATCCCCATCCAAGCTGTGCCAGGTGCACAAAAAGACCCACCTGCGCTTTTGCAGCCTATCCCAACAAATTGCAGACTTCAACTGCTCGCAGCCATGGGAGACACACTCAAGAAGCAGACCCAGGAGAACCAGGATGGCGGCATAAGGAAGAGACCTGTGCGTGCTACCTCACACAACAACATCGAAACTACCAAATATCAGACAAACACCTATCATACAGAACCATGGGAAAGTTGGCCCAGTGGAAGCTCTACAACTGGAAGGAGAGAAAGAACATTGAGACTGAGTAGGATGTGAAACCAAGTACAGAGCCCAACCCAACAAACTGCAGATTTCAACTCCTCGCATAGAAAGAAGCGCATTGAGACTGAGTAGGATGTACAGAGGCACCAAGTACAGAGCCCATCCCAGCAGGCTGCAGATTTCAGCTCCTTGCATCTGGGAGGGACGCAATCGGGGGGCAGAGTCGGGTCCGGGGCCGGCCAGGGCTGGGCCTGACTGGGCCGGCACTGTGGAACTGCTGTACCAGCAAGCGCACAAACATGCCCACTGGTCCCAGTCTCTTATGGGGCGCTGGGGGACAGCAGACAGGCAGTCTGTGCACTTGGTGGAGGGCAGGAGTGCTGGATGTTCAACCACCAGGAACGCCTGGAGATTTTGTCTGGTGGGGAGCCGCTGGCAGGGGACAGAGGGCCAAACTTCCTGTTTCCCCGGTAAGGCTGGGATGGCCCCGGTGAGGTCGGGATGGCCCCGGTGAGGTTGAAACGGCCCCGGTGTGGTAGGGACGACCCCGGTCAGGTCGAAACGGCCCCGGTGTGGTAGGGACGACCCCGGTGAGGTTGAAACGGCCCCGGTGAGGTTGAAACGGCCTCCGTGAGGTAGGGACGACCCCGGTGAGGTCGAAACGGCCCCGGTGTGGTAGGGAGAACCCCGGTCAGGTTGAAACTGCCCCCGTGAGATAGGGACGACCCCGGTGAGGTTGAAACGGCCCCCGTGAGGTAGGGACGACCCCGGTGAGGTTGAAACGGCCCCCGTGAGGTAGGGACGACCCCGGTGAGGTCGAAACGGCCCCGCTGTGGTAGGGACAACCCCGGTCAGGTTGAAACGGCCCCGGTGTGGTAGGGACGACCCCGGTGAGGTTAAAACGGCCCCCGTGAGGTAGGGACGACCCCGGTGAGGTTGAAACGACCCCCTTGAGGTAGGGACGACCCTGGTGAGGTTGAAACGGCCCCTGTGAGGTAGGGACGACCCCAGTCAGGTCGAAACGGCCCCGGTGTGGTAGGGACAACCCCGGTCAGGTTGAAACGGCCCCGGTGTGGTAGGGACGACCCCAGTCAGGTCGAAACGGCCCCGGTGTGGTAGGGACAACCCCGGTCAGGTTGAAACGGCCCCGATGTGGTAGGGACGACCCCGGTGAGGTTGAAACGGCCCCCGTGAGGTAGGGACGACCCCAGTCAGGTCGAAACGGCCCCGGTGTGGTAGGGACAACCCCGGTCAGGTTGAAACGGCTCCGGTGTGGTAGGGACAACCCCGGTGAGGTTGAAACGGCCCTGGTGAGGTCGGGACGGCCCCGGTGAGGCTGAAACGGCCCCCGTGAGGTAGGAACAACCCCGGTGAGGTTGAAACAGCCCCCGTGAGGTAGGGACGACCCCGGTCTGGTAGGGACAACCCCGGTCAGGTCGAAACGGCCCTGGTGTGGTAGGGACAACCCCGGTCAGGTTGAAACGGCCCCGGTGTGGTAGGGACAACCCCGGTGAGGTTGAAACGGCCCCTGTGAGGTAGGGACGACCCCGGTGAGGTTGAAACGGCCCCCGTGAGGTAGGGACGACCCCGGTGAGGTTGAAACGGCCCCCGTGAGGTAGGGAAGGCCCCGGTGAGGTTGAAACGGCCCTGGTGAGGCTCAGACGGCCCTGGTGAGGTTGAGACTACTCCAGTGAGGTTGGGACAAATAAAGGGGACCAGTATGGACTGATGAACAGGGGTAGATACAGAAGCAGAGCAACATTGAACAGAATGTTAAACTACAGTGGGAAGCCTGGGGAGGGTTGGGGGGGGAGGATTAAGAGACCAACTGAAGGACTTATATGCATGCATATAAGATTAACCAATGGACACAAGACACGGGGCGGGGGGGGGCGGGGGGTAGGGGCCGGGGGAATGTCAAGGGGGGGAAAAAAGGAGACATATGTAATACTCTTTGTAATACTTTAAGAAATAAAAATTATTAAAATATATAAAAAAAAAGAATTAAATTCCTAAGGCATCTCTTCAATGTTATAATAAAACAACATTGAAATAAATGACATTATTCGAGGACTTGCTGTTCTACGATGTTGAAAGACATCACCACAAGGGGCAACTAGGTAAAAGATACATAGGATCTCTCTGTATTATTTCTTACAACTATATGTGAATATACAATCATCTCAAAAGTTCAACTTAAAAAAAAGTTGAGACGTGCCCGGCTTGTGTGGCTCGGTGGCTGAGCGTCAACCTATGAACTAGGAGGTCATGGTTCGATTCCTGGGCAGGGCACATGCCCGGGTTGTGGGCTCGATCCCCAGTGTGGGGTGTGCAGGAGGCAGCCAATCAATGATTCTCTCTCATCATTGATGTTTCTATCTCTCTCTTCTTTCCTCTCTGAAATCAATAAAAAAATACATTTTTTTAAAAGAGAGAAGTGCCTTTTAAAAGAAGGCACTTTCAAAATCATGCCACAGACTACACAGAAGGTCTCTCAGTGTTAATAGGAACACAGAGGTCTAAGAATCTGAGGTTGATCAAACCCGCTCCCTGCAAACATGGAAACAAAAACATTAGATTAGAAATACCTGAAAACATTCACAGGGACAAAAACTGATGGCACTAGAAAGGAACAGGAAAAGAGGGGATGAAAAAACGAAGCCAGTGACACTGAGGCACCTGTCCTTGGCCTCTCTAAGGAAGAGGCTCTGGGAAACTGGTACCTTATTCTGAGAGCTGCCATTGCTAAGAACAGTTTTGAAATCTTGTCTAAATAGACCCTGGAATCCACAATGTGTAAAAAGCTACCCTTTGCAAGTTTGCCACCTAAAGTGGGTTCTATTTTTCTGAAACCAGTAAAAACAATGAGAAGTGTTATGTCTATTGCGATGAGCATAGCGGGGGCGGGGTGCAGCAAGAACCAGGTTTAAGTGCACTTTCTGCCACTTGGTGACTATGTGGCCTCAGGCATGTAACTTAATCTTTATTAATGTTAGTTTCATAATCTGTAGAATAGAGCTAATTATGCCCATCTCCCAGGATTTTTATAGGATTAAATGTGATGATGGGTGTGAAGCTTCTAGTCCGGTGTCTGGCCCAGAATCAAGGCTCTTATTTAAACAGCGTTTAGAGATGGCTAAAGGATACAACTTGATTTTCTTGTTAGACTCCTAAATGGAATCTGAGGGCCATCCAAGGAAGAGTTCAAAATGTGCTGAGTTGCGTCAATCAACCCCTTTGGAATAAGTTGCTAGTCTCTTAAGTTGTGTGAAGAACAAGTCACATTATGTTTAAGAAGTTCTGGCATGTTTGTTATAAAGCCAATTTTATTTCCTAAGAGTCATATCCGACAGTGATGTGGCATCACTTATTAAAGAGCTAGTCAGCATTTTCTCCCTCATCAGATCCAATATTTAAAAGATGACACTCATGATTTATTTTTTAAAAATCTATACTGTAGCCTTAAGAGATTTTGCTTAAAACCACAGGGATGCCTTTCTGACATATTCCCATACAAACTAGTTTAAATATGTGTTCTTTTTAAAAAAGCTATGCCTTAAAGATAGCACAGTTTAAACATTAAAAAGAATAATGACTGCAAGGGATCAAAACACATCAAATATATGAAAACCTGTGAGTTCAGAAAACACATTTGCAAGCCATCGATCAGACAAAGAACTCATATCCAGAATATACAACACAAATGATGAGATATACAGTGTAATAAAAATGAGCAAAAGATTTGAACAGGCTCTTTGCAAAAGATGTGTAAATGGCCAATAGGACTAAAAAGATTGCCAAAACATCTTTTGTCATCAGGAAGAGATGAGATAAAAACCTCAATGAGATATAATTTCATACTCCCTAAACAGACAAAACCAAGTGTTGACAAAGATGTGGGACAACTGGAACTCTCATACATTGCTGGTAGAAATGCATGAGTAAGTACAACCACTTTGAAAAACAGTTTGGCAGTTTCTTATAAAGTTAAATGTTCATCAACCATACAACTCAGCAATTCTACTCCTAAATATTTCCTCAAGAGAAGAGACTCATACACAAATGTTGATAACAGTTCTACTTGTAATAGCAAAAAACAAAACAAAACTGAACACACCCAAATGTTTATCAACAGATGAATGGATTTAAAAAGTATGGTATATTCATAAAATGGAATGCTACTCAGTAATAAAAAGAAACTAACTATTTATATAAGTAGCAACATGAATGAATCTAAAAAATATTATGCTGCGTGAAAGAAGCTGGAAACAAAGAGTATAGCTAATTCCATTTATGTTTAAGTCTAGAACAGGCAAAACAAATTAACAGTGAAAAAAAGATCTGTGGTTGCCTGGATATGGAAATGGAGGGGATAGTTGACTACAAAGGAGCATGAGAAAACTTTAGGGGGAATGGAAATGTTCCATATCTTTTAAAAAAATATTTGTATTGATTTTTCTTCTTAGAGAGAGAGGAAGAGGGAGATAGAAACATCAGTGTGAGAGTGGAACATGGATTTGCTGCCTCCTGCACGCTCTCCACCAGGGATCGAGCCTACAACAGGGGCATGTGCCCTGACCAGGAATCGAACCAGTGATCTCTTGGTGTATGGGAAGATGCTCAACCAACTGAGCCACACTGGCCAGGGCAAAAGAATGGCATTTCATAATGTCTAAAGAACTAATGGCTACCAATGGGTAGTGGAAACCATTAAGTGAAAAACTGATAGAAAATGTCATAATGGATCAAATTTATCAAACTTCATATCACTAAGAATGGGACAACCAGTTATGATGTGCCTCCTGATACAATGCAATATAAACTTGAATCTATCTGGAATCCTGGCTCTACAAATTTACAGCAAATAAAAAGAAAAATAACTTTAAACATCAGCATGAGAAAAGAATCAGACAAATACAAAGTCACAGAAGTTTAAAAAGACACACTATTTAAATTTATTTATTTATTAAGATATATATGAAGTATTTTGGGGAGAAATTGCATGATATCTGGAATTTGTTTTAAAATTCTCTAGTAAAACAAAGAAACAATATTAGAAATTTAAAAAATAACTTCAAACTATATGATTGGTACTTGGGGATTCTCTATATTATTTTCTTTTATGTACACTCAAATATTTCAATAATAAAAAGTGAAGGAAAAAATATGGCTTTCAGAGAAAATTTTCAGTTATCTGGGAAATAAAGTTAATTGTTTGATGATGCCAAACAAAATAAGTGTCCCCAAGTTGTTTCTTTTTTCAGTCTAATTTTATTTTAGTCAAGGTGATACGCGTACATGGTTTAAATATCAGACAGCACTACAAAACCTATCCTGCTCTTTTCCTTGATTTTTCACCTTTAGACATTGCTTCCTAATTCTGCAAAGTCAATGTCTGTGGGTCTTCATGTTAGGCCAGTTAATTTCCCAAAAAAGAGGTCTTTCTCTCTGATCCTCTGCTTGAGTTGGTAGTAAAGGTGGGAAAGAAGCAGTTACCTGGTTGCCAGGGTGGGGAAAGGATTCTATAATCTGTTAACAACCCCTGCTTTATGGCCCCACCTATAGAGATGCTTGGTGCCTCCAACTCCAGGTCTTATTGGACAGGTTTTTTTTGTTAGTCCTTCTATCATAGCCATCTCTGGATTTCTCTGCTCTGCTAAGTCAGTTTCCATTCACATGTCAACTTTCCATTGATCACACTCATCATTTATTCATTTGGCAAATGATTTATTGAGTACTTTCAATGTGATAAATACTTTTCTAGGTGCTTGGAATATATCAATGAGCAAAACAAGCATCAGGCTTAATAAGTATGTTATGTGTGATATCAGAGCAGGAAAAATAATCAAGTATGGGAGAATGTCAAGTTGTAATTTCAAATAGGGTGAAAGAGTGGCTGCACTTAAAAGGTGACATTTGAGTAAAGACCTGAAGGAGGGAGGGTGTTAGCCGTGTGGATATATCTAGGGACAACACCATTTAGTTGATCACTTTTGTCTGTGCGGACTCCTTTTTTCGTCTTTGTAGGATATATCTTCTGATTTAGTTCTGTCATGTTAGTGAGATTCAGGAAGAGAACAAGCATACATGTTGATGTGATCAATCCAACACACTTAATGAGAACTGATTCCTAATAGCCCCACCTTCACATCCTAGAATGCTTCCTATCTTTCCCAAATTGACTAGCACCAGAAGTCAATGATTAATATTTGTTTGTTATATTAAATTAATAAATCATTAAAAAATCATTAAAAAGTCATTAGAGTTGGAGATTTTAGCAACCTTCTATCAGAAATGGACAGATCCAGAAGACAGAAAATCAGCAAGAACATAGTTGAACTCTACACCACCACCACAACTGGATATAATGGACATCTAGAAACTATTTCATCCAACAATTACTAAGAACACATTCTTCTCAAACTCACATGGAACATTCACCAAGATAGATTGCATACTCTTCTTTTGTTGTTACTTTCACCAAGGATATTTTTTCCTTTGATTTTTAGAGAGAGTGGAAGGGAGGGAGGGAGGAAAACAGAGAGAGAGAGAGAGAGAGAGAGGTATCAATTGGTTGCCTCCCGCACATGCCCTGACCAGGGCCAGGGATTGAACCTGGAACCCAGGGATGTACCCTTGACCAGGAATCGAACCTTAGACCCTTTGGTGTGTAGTCCGACAACCTAACCACTGAGCATCACTGGAAAGGGCAAGATAGAACACATTCTTGGCTATAAAACACACCTTAACAAATGTAAAAGAATAGAAATCACATAATGTCTATTCTTAGACCACAATGGAATTAAACAAGAAGTTAATAGCAGATAGATAGGTGGAAAATTCTCAGATACATGGAGATTAAACAATACATTTTAAAATAATACATGTGTCAAAGAAAAAAATAAGAGTACATTAAAAATATTTGGAGAGAGAAAACAAGATGGCGGCATAGGTAAACACCGGAGATTGCTGCCTCGCACAACCACTTCAAAAATACAACTAAAAGACAGAACGGACATCATCCAGAACCACAGGAAGGCTGGCTGAGTGGAAATTCTACAACTAGAAGGAAAGAGAAAAGCATTCCGAGACTCAGAGGAGGCGCAGTGCGGAAGTAAAATACTAAGGTGCGGAGGTACATGTGGAGCAGGCTGGCGGCTGAGGGTGCGGTTGTCATTTTCAATCGGGAGGGAGTCTCAGGCTCTGAGCTCCAGTTCCGGTCGAGTCTCTAGGGACCCAGACTCATACGGGAGAAGCAGGACTGTCTGGCATCGGTCGGAACTCGAGGGCAGCTTTCTCTCTGAGGGGCTTACAGCGATCACCGGGACATTGAGAAGCAAAGCCTCTGAGAGCAAGACTGAGAGCAGCCATAACTGCTAGCCCCGCCCTGTTGATCCTGTGGGACCTGCCCCACCCAAGCCCTACAGGGAGGCTTTTGCTGGATAGCCTCAGGCAAAGGCTAGATTAGCACCTCCCTAGAGATCCAGGAGCCAGGAAGCCCAGAGGTCAGAGTGGGACCATCCAGTTTGCAGCTCCTCGGATCCATAAAGGACACACTCAGGGGGCAGACTCAGTGAGCACCAAAGCCCTATTGAAGCAAGTCTTGCCCCAGAGGGGTGTCTCCAGCACAGAAGTTCTCCCACTGCAGACAGAGCTGATTCTCACAGCCAACTGGCCTGGAGGCCAATTCCTCCCAGTGTTACCTACAACAATCAAGGCTTAACTACAACAAGACGGTGCACAAAGACCACAAGGGGGTGCACCAAGAGTGTCCTCCTCAGGTAATTGGGGAGGCTGAACCACTGGGCCCTAGAGGACACTTAGCATAGAAAGGCACTCTATCGACACAATGAAGCATAAAAAATGCGGAGACAAAGAAAAAGGACACAAATGACAGAAATGGAGGAAAGCAAACTACTGGATATAGAGTTCAAAACCACACTTTTAAGGTTTTTCAATAATTTTCTAGAAACTGCCGATAAACTTAATGAAATTTACAAGAAATCTAATGAGACCCTCGATGTTGTGATAAAGGACCAACTAGAAATTAAGCATGCACTGACTGAAATAAAGAACATTATACAGACTCCCAACAGCAGACCAGAGGATCACAAGAATCAAGTCAACGATTTGAAATGCGAAGAAGCAAAAAACACCCAACCAGAAAAGCAAAATGAAAAAAGAATCCAAAAATACGAAGATAGTGTAAGGAGCCTCTGGGACAGCTTCAAGAGTACCAACATCCAAATTATAGGGGTGCCAGAAGAAGAGAGAGAGCAAGATATTGAAAACCTATTTGAAGAAATAATGACAGAAAACTTCCCCTACCTGGTCAAAGAAATAGACTTACAAGTCCAGGAAGTGCAGAGAACCCCAAACAAAAAGAATCCAAAGAGGACCACACCAAGACACATCATCATTAAAATGCCAAGAGCAAAAGACAAAGAGAGACTCTTAAAAGCAGCAAGAGAAAGAAACTCAGTTACCTACAAGGGAGTACCCATACGACTGTCAGCTGATTTCTCAACAGAAACTTTGCAGGCCAGAAGGAAGTGGCAAGAAATATTCAAAGTGATGAATGCCAAGAACCTACAACCAAGATTACTTTATCCAGCAAAGCTATCATTCAGAATTGAAGGTCAGATAAAGAGCTTCACAGATAAGAAAAAGCTAAAGAAGTTCATCACCACCAAACCAGTATTATATGAAATGCTGAAAGGTATCCTTTAAGAAGAGGAAGAAGAAGAAAAAGGTAAAGATACAAATTTTGAACAACAAATACACATCTATCAACAAGTGAATCTGAAAATCAAGTGAATAATCTGATGAACAGAATGAACTGGTGATTATAATAGAATCAGGGACATAGAAAGGGAGTGGACTGACTATTCTTGGGGGGGAAAGGGGTGTGGGGGATGCGGGAAGAGACTGGACAAAAATCGTGCACCTATGGATGAGGACAGTGGGTGGGGAGTGAGGGAGGAAGGTGGGGTGGGAACTGGGTGGAGGGGAGTTATGGGGAGAAAAAAGAGGAACAAATGTAATAATCTGAACAATAAAGATTTAATTAAAAAAAAAAAAAAAGAAAACAGGTGAAAGCAACCTGGGTTACCTAGAACTAGTATATTGGATCCAGTATTTTTGGAATTTGTTTCCATATGTATAACTTCATTAAATCTAAAAAATAAAATTAAAAAAAATAATAAAAGATATTTTGAATTAAGTGAAAATGAAAATACAACTTATCAAAATTTGTGGGATGCTGAGAAGACAGTATTTAGAGGAACATTTATACCGCTGGATGCATATATTAGAAAAGAAGAAAAATATAAAAGTAATAATCTAAGCTTCCACCTTAGGAAACTAGAAAAAAAAGAGCAAATTAAATTCAAAGTAAGCAGAAGAAAAGAAATAACAAAAATTAGAGCAGATATCAAGCATACTGAAAACAAGGAATCAATAGAGAAAATTAACAAAACCAAATTATGGTTCTTTGAAAAGATCAATATAATTGATTAGCATGGCTAACTAAAAAAATAGTAAGAGGATTCAAATTACAAGTATCAGAAATGAAAAAGGAGACATCATTACAGTTTTCATAAACATTAAAAGTATAATAAAGCCCTATCCGGTTTGGCTCAGTGGAAAGAGCATCGGCCTGCGGACTCAAGGGTCCCAGGTTCGATTCTGGTCAAGGGCATGTACCTTGGCTGCGGGCACATCCCCAGTAGGGGGCCTGCAGGAAGCAGCTGATTGATGTTTCTCGCACATCAATGTTTCTAACTCTCTATCCCTCTCCCTTCCTCTCTGTAAAAAATCAATAAAATATATTTTTTTAAAAAGTATAATAAAGAAATATTATGAACTATTCTGTTTCCCAAAATTTGATAACTTAGATAAAATGCACCAATTCCTCCAAAGGCACAACCTATCAAAACACACACAAAGGAGAAAAGAACACTCTGAATAGGTTTATGTCTATTTAAAAAATTGAATCAATAATTAATAACCATTGAAAATTGAAAATATTAGGCCCAGATGGATTAACTGCCTGGCTGGTGTGGCTCAGTGGTTGAACCTGGAGGTCACTGGTTCGATTCCTGGTCAGGGCACATGTCCAGGTTGGGGACTCAATCCTCAGTAAAGAGTGTGTAAAATGATTCTCTCTCATCATTGATGTTTCTATCTCTCTCCCCTCTCCCTTCCTCTCTCTCTCAAGTCAATAAAAACATATTTTAAAAAAATTAATGTCCACTGGAATGTTTCCATGTGATCTTATTTGGAAATAGCATCTTTGCAGATGTATTTAGTTATGACACTTGAGATGAAATCATCCTGGGTTTAAGGTGGGCTCTAAATCTAAGAACTGGTACTTTTATAAGAAAAGGACAAAGAGACACACACAGAGAAAAAAGTGATGATATGAAGATGGAGGCAGAGATCAAAGTGATGCCAAGGAACACCAAGCATTGCCAGCACCCACCGGAAGATCAGAGAGAGAGATATGGAGAGGATGGAACTCCCTCAGAGCCTTCAGAAGGAACCCTCCCTGCCAATACCTTGACTTCAGACTTTGCCCTCCAGGATGACAAAGAAAAAAACCACATATTTCTATTGTTTTAAGCAACCTGATTTGTGGTAATTTATTATGGCAGCCTTAATAAACTGATGTACTAGTATAAATAAGTAAAAGGAAGAGAAGGGACAAATATCTCTTATAAAAGAATTTCAAATAATATATATATAGATAACCCCTCTCCCAGAAGTGGAGCTTAATTCCTCTCCCCTTGAGTGTGGGCTGGACTTAGTGACTTGCTCCCAAAGGATAGAATATAGAAAGAGAAAAATAAAAACTCTACAGAAACAAAGTAACTCTATAGGAAGACACCCCTTAATCGAGTGACCAGGGTTAATATCACCAGTGACAAGTCACACTGATGGAGCATGTCACCTGATGCAATGCAGTGAGGGCATTTCAGTTTCATGGTCTTCTTTCCCTAAACCCATCACCTCAGTCTAATCCCTCAATCGAATCATAAGAAAACATCAGGTAAGCCCAAATTGACACAATCTACACAATACCTGACCATCACCCTTTAAAAATGTCAAGGTCATGAAAGAAAAGAAAAGACCGAGAAACTGACACAGATCAAAGGAGACTACGGAGACGTGCTGATTAAATGCAATGTGGTGTCCTGGATTGAATCTGGGACAGAAAAAGGGCAGTAGTGAGAAAGCTGATGACACTGAACAAATTGTGGAGTTTAGTTAATAGTATTGTGCCAATGTCATTTCTTAGTTTTGACAAATGTACCCTGGTGGAGATGGTAACATTAGAGGAAGCTGGGTGAAAGATATACGGGAAGTCTCTTTACTATCTTTGCAACATTTTGGTAAATCTAAAATTATTCCAAAATGAAAAGGGTTTTAAAAAATACAACTGTGAGTAAAAGATCTAGAAGCTAGTCAGCACTTTCTCTACCTCCACTTTCCACCTGTGGTTTTACTTCCTCTCTGAGATGGAAGAGAATCTCTACTCAACTTCTGTTTGCCTCCTCCTCCTCCCCCAAGCTCTTTCCCAAATTAATACATAATTTTTAAAAATAAGTAAAGGAAATGAGTGAATGGATAAACATGAACAAACAGACAGATAGATAACTTACAGTAGAATGAGGGCATGCAGCAGTTTGGTGGGAACAATTAGAAAGTGTAAATATTTAGCCTTCACAGTTTGCCCACCACAATGGCAACAGTCACACCAGCACAGTGTTTTAAAAAAGAAAGTTCAATATTTATTCTGGCTTCCTGGTCCATCATCCACCAGGGCTCCTTGCACAGCTGGTTTTCGAATGGAGCCAAGGTTTGCTCTATTGGCCTTCTGACTTCCCACTGCACATGTGTTACAGGTAAACAATCTACTGGCTTCCACTCCATCTGATTGGCACTCAAGAGAGAAAAGCATGGTCTGAGCACAGGGAGCACATCTAATCCACGCTTGAATATCCGCAGGAGACTGCCGTGCGCATAGATGCACTAGATAAGGTATGTGAGGACTCTCTGTGAACCTGCAAACACTGCAGAATGGAGAGGTGCTATTGTTGCTATTATTCGCCCCGTGCCTTGGTTCCCTTGAGATTATCCTGTTCTCCTTGCCACTTGCCCAGCATGCTTCCAGATGAACTTCACGAACACCTAACACACAGCAACTTGGCCTGGTTTGCTTTCTCAGGCCCTGCAGCTCTGGACTCTGTAGCTTGAGTCACTTGATACTTATGACTTTAGGCTCAGCCCTATATTCATGTATGCATTTTAAAAAGTTAATTCAACTACATGGCAGCTGAGCTAGACAGAGGAACACAGAGGTAAATAAGACACAATCCCTAACTTGGAAGAGAACATACTACTTTTGGCTGCTCATTTGCTTTAGTTCTGACCCCCCTGGGTATCCTAGTTTAGCTTTTCCTCTCTTCTTCAACATCAGACTTTGCTCTCTCCCTGGCTTGGTCCATCCACACTACCTAGCAGGTGATCTGATCCTCGGTTTGGCGTTGGAATCCCTACCTCCCAAACCCTCTTTAGCATGTGGTGGTATAGGGGAGAAGACATAGTCTGTTATCCATGCCCCTTGCTAATTCTTAGCCTTGCGGATGCAGGAGTCTAATAGTGCTGCCTATCCACCCTCTGCCTGGACGTCAAGTTTCCGGGTTGTTTGCTGCCATTCTTCGCTGGTACATTCTGTCCACCTGTTAAGACATTCTACAGCTCTTACAGGCACTTTCTCTAACTTCCTGCATGGACCCCAATGGACTTTTGTGAGCACCCCTGAGCACTAATTTGCGCTTCAGATGGAACCTCCAAGCAGCAGCGCTGGGACCTTGCCTCCATCCCATCTTGTTCCCACTGAAGTATAGGATCACAATTGCTCCATGGCTTCTGAGAGGGTCCAGCTGAAAATGGCTGGACAACATGTCACACAGGCAAGAGGAGGGCCCTGCCCCAATTGGGAGAAGCAGCACTTTAGAATTTTCATCCTTTCTAAGACTATGACAAGAAACACATTCTTGCTCAAGTCTGAACCAGTTCTCTGTGTCCTACCAAGCAAGCAAAGCCTAGTTTTAAAGCCCAAATGTCTCATTTTTGGCATTTAACATCAGTACCTCTTTGAATTTTCTTCCTTTTAAGTGGGGATAACCTAAGTGAGAACAGTTCTGCTGGTCCGGAGGTTGGCAGAGATTAGGGGCATTCACGGGCATAGAGTTCTATGGAACATAGCCTTCCCTCTGGTGTGCAGCTCAGTCCTAGGTGTGCTGATATCGATCCCCTCCAGGTTGGTCACCTCTGTAAGACAGCAGGTAGCAGGTAGTCCATTCACTATGAGACTATTATCATTTTTCTTATGTGTTCCATGATGTAAAGAAGGTTGGAAAGCTCTCTTACAGGATTGGACATCAACTGCTACCTTCTTCATTGCTGTGTCTGAAACAATGCCTTAGAATTCTGGGGTATGGCTGGTTGGGGCTGGGGAGGGCAGGCTAGCCCAGCCGGATAGAGGTCCAGGAACTTCACGTAGTAGAGATTGTCCCTCATTTAAAGCTCTCAGAGATGCTGAAGCCAAGCGAATGGGAACCAAATGGACCATAGACTGACCAAGGAGTCCCGATCTGTCACTGAATCATGGGTACTGGGATCAATACTGAGGCTGAGTTTCTAACTGAGATGTGAAGGCCCATGAAGTGAGAGCAGGGGGAGCTCATGAGAGGACAGGTGAACAGAATCTGAAAACTGTTGCTGTCCCTCTCAGACTTTACCTTGCACCAGGAAGAACTGGATAAATTTGAAGGGTGGGGTGGGTCAGAGGTGCGGGGAGGGGATGGTCAGAGAACTCCATCACTGTCAGGCACTGTTAAGAATTGGAAGTGTCTTTCCCTCCCTTCCACCTCTTCAATTCCTACTCATCATTTGAGGTCCAGCTCAAGACTGACTTCCCTGTGTAGTTCGCTCCTTCCTCTGAACTCCCACCTCCACTGTGATCCCCACCATGCACGTTGGCATGTAGTTACTGATGCACTGCATCATAAAGGTTCACATGCTGCTTTAGTCTTATTTCCGTCCTGGAAACAAGGCACCTTGCCTTAGGTCCTTTCCTAACCCTCACTGTATCCAGCATTCTGCAGGGCTTAGTAAGTCCTCATGAAATTAAGGCAGTAATCAAGTTATATTGACATTCTCAATGGCCCAGATGGTTCACCAAACCTGGGTGGTGCCTATCTGGCTCCATGCAAATAAACAAATGGCTGTGAGTGTAAGATTTCCCTAACATGTGTCAACTGGTAGAGGCCAAACTTACTACCAGTAGGACAGACACACCATGGGGCTTTCCATAATTAGCAAATTATGGTAGCTTAGTAGTTCTCAACCCTGAATTCCCTTTGGAATCATCTGGGAGCTTTCAAACATTCCATCTGATTCAGTTGGTCCAGGGTGGGGTCTGAACACTGGTGTGTTTTAACAGCTCTTCATACTCTAGTGCCCAATCCCATCTGATCCAATTCCAAATGTCTAAACAGTGTTTTCTATCCTTTTATACAACTTGATTTATTTATCAAGTATTTAGGCAGCTCACTATGTGCCAGGTAGCAACAAAGAGAAACATGGTACTTACACTCAAGAAACCCATTATTAAGTGAGAGACACTTTTATGGAAATAAATAAAAGTGCAAGTAAACCTTGCTACCTAAACTTGAGAAGTTAACTGATTCAGATAAACTTTTAGATAAGACCATGCTATCTGGATTCTCACTACTTTCTAGCGAAATGCAGAAACCAACCAGATTAAGATACGTGGGACTGCTCTCTATGAAAATTCACCACCCAACCTCTTCCTATAGCTCAAGAAGCAAATAGACTGGGATAGCACATGTTTGTAAGTGCTGTATAAGAGAAAGAACAGGAAGAAATGGCCATCTAAACAAGGAAGGGTCCCTGGCCTTGAGATCTTACAGCTCCCAACAGTCAGGCTAAGTAAAAAGGAAGCTTTCTAGGGCAAATGAGGGTTATACACCAATGCTCAATCCCTGCTGGAGGTTCTTCTTTTCCCACTTTTGAGGCTTCTGTGTCTCCAGTAGTGGTTCCAAAGAACAGACTGAAAACCTCCCTTGTCTGGTTCAGTTGAGGTGAGCAGATTACCTACAAATAGAATAGAGCATGTGGGGCATTTCTTCAGATCAGAAAAACTGGGGTGTTTGGGAGGAGAACTAGATATGGAAGAGAGGGAAATAAAGGGATGGTGCTTAGCACTCTCCAAAGACGAAAGAGAAAGCTCGATCGAAAAGCCCACAGGGGCCCTCAAGACTCTCAAAGCACGCTCTCCTGGTGCCACGTTCCACACTCTCAGTTCCTGGGGCACTGGCATGGTTTCTACAATTGTTCATCTGTACCCCAGCCCCCGATCATACACCTTTCATGCACCTTCAGACATATCTGGGGATTACTGATAACCTGAACTTGTCCATTACTCTCTCACCTCATGGTCTTATGATAAACAAGATGTAGGAAGAGGCTTCAAAAGTCATCTCTTTGTGTCCCATCATTACATAATACCCAAAATTGATCAGTGGAAAGGCTAGCCCTTCTGTGAGATCCCGTGGCTAGAGATTCTCTAGCACCCACCAGGGGCTGACATCTTATCCCATCTCCTCTGATGCTGCCACCAGAGCTCAGCCCTCCATTCTGGACTGTCAATATGCCTGCATTTCCTGAGGCAATGGATGGCTCTCCCCATACCTACCCTTGTCTTCTCTTTTCTTGGCCTCCCCCTTGCTGCAAATCTAAGAATGCTCTCACTGAGTTATGTCACTCAAAATTATTTCCCAGGCCCTTCATCTGTGGGCCCACAAAGGAAGATCGATAAGAGAGTTCAAGAAAGCCGAAAGCCAGGAGCATTCCCCAGGCTGGACTGAGGAAAAGTTGAAGCAGACCAGGCACAAACCCTTCAGCTCCTTGTCAGCAGCCTTTGATCTGCATGGCAGCTAACACAAAAGTAGAATTTGGCCCTCCAACTGTACAGGACGAGACTTGACAAGGAAATCAGTTTCTCTGACAATTTCAAAAGCCCCGACACTTTCGTCACTTGGCACTTGGCCATGAGGAATGGTGCTGTGGACACATACACACCCCACCAGAGAAGCCATTTTCCCAGGAAGGATCGAGAGTTCAAGTGCAGGCAAGTCCCTGAGGCATGAAGGACAAGCTCATCCCTGCCTTCCATTGAAGAGGTGTTGTAGGAACCAGGAGGAATTTGGGTTCCTGGGTTGTAAGGAACAAGGAGGGATTGCAGGGAGTGTAAGGAAACTCTTTTGTTAAGTCTAAAGAATAAGCATGCCGCTGTTGGTCTTGTGAAGTTTCGGCAGAAGATGCTGCACCTGGCCGTTGGAGGTCATTCCACACTTACAAGGCTATGTAGGACTCAGATGTTCATTTTCAGCTTGCCTTACTTGTTCTTAGATAAGCAAACCAAAATACATTACGATAGCCTTTGATAATGATTCCATTTTGCCATTCCTGAGTGTTCTTATCAGTTGACTTAACCTCTCTAGGCTTCTTTGTTTGGGATTAATCACAGATAGCTAAGGTGCTGGGCTTGCAGCTGGTTCAGGACCAGTGCTTAGCAGTGAGACTAGATGACATCTTGAATGTTCCTGATTAAAATGTCAACTGAAGTGCAACTGCCTTTCAGGGATGCCAAGGAGGATTCCTGTCAGAGTGAGAAGCGGATTAAACAATCTCAGAGCTCCTCAGTCTATGACATTTTTCAAAAGTGAAGGGCTCAACAGATCATTCAGTCCAAGAGAGTTCTGGAAGCCAGGCTTGACAGGAAGCACTAATTATTCTACCAAAGAAGAATGAGTGTAAAACTGATTATGTTGGGAAGAGACAATGAGAAAATAAGGCACATTCCTCTCCCTGAGGAAGATCCTCGCTGGTATTTGAACAGCATGCATGTATGAATCTAGTAAGACTCAAACTGGCCCTGGCCGGTGTGGCACAGTTGGTTGGGTGTCATGTCCCATGCACCGAAAGGTTGCAGTTTGATTCCTGGTCAGGACACTTGCCTGAGTTGTGGGCTTGATCCCTGGTAGGGGGTGTGCAGGAGGCAACCGATTGATGTTTGGCTCTCATATCGATGTTTCTCTCCCTCTCCTTCTTTCTTCCTATCTCTCTAAAAAAATTAAGAAGAAATCTAAAAAAAAAAAAAAAGGACTCAAATTCAAAGTGAGTGTGGGGAGTTGCAGACATCATGTCAGGGCAGCCCACACAGTGAATGATAAGCAAGAGTGGATGAGAGGGGAAGCAGATCCTGAAAACCTTGTGGTACTAGATATGTACCAAGGGTATTACAGGCCAATACCAAGTCACCCAAGGTGACCCAAAGGAAGACCAACTGTTGCAGGCCAGATTTCCCAGGAAGCAGATTCTGAAGTGCAGATTAGTGTGAAGGAAATTTATTTGAAAGTGTTCTTGGTATCATGGAGTGAGGGAAGGAAGCAGAAGGGCAGAGTGAAACTGGGCTGCAATGCAGTCACAAGGCTGGCCAGCCCATCTATCACAGCTGACCCTGTAGAGCTGTCCCAGATTGAGCTATGGACCAAGTCTTTAAATCCTTGCATGCCCAGTCATTAGTACAGCTGTCCCTGGGAGGGCAACATGTCTGTGGATGAGACGCTTTCTCTTCAGCAAGGGAGATTCCAGATAGGGCTAACAGCTGAGTGCTGTGGGCCAGCGGCATTCCCAGGAGGTAGGGGATTAACTCTTCTGCCCTGAAGGGAGATCTGGGCAGTGCTACCTGCATCAACTACACCTACTGATCAGACACTTCAGAGCTCAGCTGGATCCTACCCTCAGGGCTGGCCTTGGGAAAACTGGTAAAGTTGCAGAATTTTTCCAAAGCACCCCTCACATTCCTTCCCTGTGTCCTTTATATCCCCTCTCCCATGAATATCCTGGAGCTTTAATTCTTCGGTATATATCCATCCTAAGGGTTCAGAACCCACTATGACATTATCTCTAAATGCCGAGTGTTTTAAGGGCGGTCTTCAGGGACACATGCATAATGCTAAAGAAAGGGTTGTTAGTGGTGCCATTTCCCTATCAGTGCTATGAGGGGTCTTTGCCCCGGACTAATCAAACTCAGATTTAAAGAGGAATCAAAACCAGAACCCGTCTCCTCAAACTTATGTAGTTGGAAGGGATTTTATTTCTCCAGAAGACATGTTACCTGAACTTGGAGAGGGATCCAAAGTTGGTCAAAGTTTCCGCTCCTGGGTAAGTTCCCAAGAAGGATAATGACAATTTTAGATGTTTGGCAGACAAGAAGATTCAGTCACCTGAGGGCATGCACTAGTGCTTCTGAACCCCCTTCAATACCACATAAATAAGTGTGCTCCAGCCCTAACCGGTTTGGCTCAATGGATAGAGCGTCGGCCTGCAGACTGAAAGGTCCCAGGTTCGATTCCGGCCAAGGGCATGTACCTTGGTTGCGGGCACATCCCCTGTGGGGGGTGTGCAGGAGGCAGCTGATCGATGTTTCTCTCTCATCGATATTTCTAACTCTCTGTCCCTTTCCTTTCCTCTCTGTGAAAAATCAATAAAATATATTTAAAAAAAAAATAACTGTGCTCTGCAGTAGCAGCATCACTTTCCACCATGACCACTATAGCCACCACAACCACAGCATGACCGCCACAACCACAGCATGACCACCACAACAACCACAACCACCACAACCACAGCATGACCGCCACAACAACCACAGCCACCACAACCACAGCATGACCACCACAACCACAGCATGACCGCCACAACAACCACAACCACCACAACCACAGCATGACCACCACAACCACAGCATGACCGCCACAACAACCACAACCACTGCATGACCACCACAACCACAGCATGACCACAACAACCACAATCACAGCATGACCACCACAACAACCACAACCACCACAACCACCACATGACCACCACAACAACCACAACCACCACAACCACAGCATGACCGCCACAATCACAGCATGACCACCACAACAACCACAACCACCACAACCACAGCATGACCACTACAACCACAGCATGACCATCACAACCACAGCATGACCACGACAACCACAGCATAACCACGACAACCACAGCATGACCACGACAACCACAGCATGACCACCACAACCACAGCATGACCATCACAACCACAGCATGACCACCACAACCACAGCATGACCATCACAACCACAGTATGATCACGACAACCACAGCATGACCATCACAACCACAGCATGACCACCACAATCACAGCATAACCACCACAACCACGGCATAACTACCACAACCACAGCATGATACAATAATCGCAGCATAACCACAACCATAGCATTAACACTATACCCACACCATGACCATAACAATCACAGCATTACACCACAATTACACCACAACCACCCCAACCACAGCATGACCATCACAACCACCACAACCACCACAACCATACCACAACCACAGCATGACCACCACAACCACAGCATTGCCACCACAACCATACCAGCATTAGCCAAGAAAGGGCTTCTCTAATTAAAGCAACTATTTTGCCAAACCATCAGTGCAATCAGAATTAAATGAACCCAGGCCACTTCTTTTAAGTGGGATGTCATTAATCATGAAAAGAGGAGGGGATATAGGAATGAGATAGGGAGGAGAGTATAATCAGGAGAGAATAACCAGGAGATATCATGGTGGCTTAAAAATGACCAGAGAAAAGATGACTATTTCCTTTTAAGGAATCTAAAAGAATGTGGAAAATTCTCCTCTTCCTGGCAGGGGGGCGGGGGATGCATATTAGTCAATTTGTCAATTAACAAGCACTTATGCAACACCACTTTGACCAGGCCCTTAGGTCCATCGAGGACTTGACAGGAAGGGAAATACAAGGATAAACAAGGTACAGGTCAATTTCAAGGAGCTCACAGACTACTTCAAACTATACGTCAGGCATGCACACTAAAATGACAACAAACAAGGCAAAAAGTCAATGGCAATATAAAGAAAGTGTCAGAAGCTCCAAGAAGCATGCTGTTTGGGAGGATGCAGAACCCCAAGAGGTGGAGAGGAAGTGGAGAGCCTTCCAACAGGGAAAACAGCATAACAGAGATAAGAAATGCACCTGCTTGTTCTGGCCTCTGTGAGTATTTATAAGTAGTAAACAAATGGGCCAGGCACTGTTCTGGATATTTAAGTCATTAAATGCTCACAACCACCATAGGAAGTTGGTCTTATTATTATCTCCACTTTCTAGACAGGGAAACTGAAACACAGAAGATTTAATCAACTTGCCCAAGGTTGCACAGAGAGGATGTGGCAGAGCTGAAATTCAAATGCAGGTGGTTTTACTCTAGACCAGTGCTCACTGAAATATAATGTGAGCTACAAATGTTAGTCACATATGTGATTTAAAATGTACTAGTCGCCACATTAAAAATAAAAAGTAGTAAGAAGTGAAATTTATTTTAATATTTTATTTAACCCATATTTCCGAAAGATGACCATTTTAAGATGTAATCAACATAAAAAGTATTAATATGGCGTTTGACTTTTTTTACACTAAGATTTTGAAATCTGGTGTGTGCTTTATACTCACAGCATGTCCTCAGTTAGGACAAGTCAGGTCTCAAGTGCTTAATAGTCACACATGGCCGGTGGATATGGTATTGGCTAATGCAGTGCCAGACCATACACTGTACCTTTAACCATTCAGCAATGCTGCTTCCACAGTAGGTGGTTGACTACAGATGGTTTGAGGGTTCCAAGACTGGAAAGGTTAACTTGGGTGGGGGCAGGTGAGGTTCTAAGGGCAGGTAAAGGAGTAAATGGCTTCTTGAGACCCCTTTGACCTGAACAAAGCAGTGCCTTATACACGAGACAAGTCTGCACCCCTCTTATGCGATCCGCACGTTGGCATAGAGAAATGACTGTGATTTGTGGTTTATGAGAGGTAACTGGTAGGATAGAGGAAAGCCTTGATGTTGGAACCCAGCAGACTAGGGCGTGGGCCCTGCCTGCACCACATACCACTTCTTGGGCAAGTTATTTAATCTCTTTAAGCCTCAGATTCTATATCTACAGCTATAAAATGGGAACGACCATGCCAACGTCATAGTGCTATTGTGAGGATTAAACCAGACAATAGATTAAAGCTCTTAGTACCGTGCATGACATGTCATAAATGCTCAAGAAATTAGAGCAATTACTATTATCAGGAGCCCCAAGTTACACAAATACAAAGTTTCAAGTCGTTCAGTGAGCCAGTCTGCACCCTAATGTTCAATATGGCCCTTTTCCATGGTATCAGGCCAAGTTCAACTGTAGAATGAACTAGTATAATCCACATGGTGACCCAGGAAGGGTGTGGTAGGAAGACACAGAGGACTCTCTCAAGAGCCTGTCGGCTTGAGAAAATCACCCAAGAGATGAAATGGAAAGGAAGGATGAGTAATGATGCCTGAACAGGGATTCTTGTTCAGTCAAGAAAAGGCGTTTAAGATCCCTGAACATTAGAGCTGCAAGGAGACTTAGCATCACTCAGGGTAGATCATCCCTCCTCATTTTGGAAATGCAGGAACTGAAATCCAATGAGATGAAGTAATTGCCAGGGCCAGGTAGCTCGTTAGGGGCAGAGGCAGACACAGAAGTCAGGAATCTCAATTCCTTGTCTAGTGGTCTACACTTAATGAACCTTGCCTGTGACTGTGTTGTTCTCCATCAGCCTTGGCTTCATGGAAAGTGCTTAAAACCTACAGCCCTTGGGTTTCTCCACAGGAGATTCGTTTTGGCTATCCCTGGCCTCTCCCTATCGCCAAACTCTGACTCCACCTCCAAACCCCAGCTCATTACATCTCTCTTCTGTAAGGCTTGTTTCAGTTAACTATGATAATAACAATAGCAGTATTTAATAACAGTAATAGCTAATACTGTGAGGGCCCATGTTTGCCAGCCACTGTACCACATACTTTCATGAACTATCTTATTTAATCTTCACAAGAACTATTTCACTTTTAAAAGCCTTGTTATTTCAAAGGGGAAACCACGATTCAGTCAAAGGTAGAGGACCTATGATTGATGGAGCTACAATTTGAACCCACCGCCAGGTCTGACTCCAATTCTATATAATCACATTAATCAGAATTTACTGGGATTTGCTTTGTACCTCAATCATGTTGTTGTTGTTGTTGTTGTATATTTAGCTATCCTCTGTCTTCAGCTACACAGGGTGCAGGAACAATTTCTTCTTTCTGGGAGTCTCTGCTCTTTGTCTAAGCCAGCGGGAGCTTGGTGAATTTGTGGGCTAAGAGGAGATGGACAGAGGGTCACCAAGCAACAGGGGCTTCTATAGGTATCCTGGGAACAGCTCTGGAAACTCAACTCTAATTACTAGGCATTTTTGAAACAGCAAACTCATAAAAATAGAGGGTTTATATAATCGTAGAGTTAGACCAGACAACAGAGATCTGGTTTTAGTCCTATTTGATATATAGGGAACCTGAGGTCTATGAAAATTAGGTAACTGATAGTCAAGGTCACACACAAAGTTGATGGCAGGAAGAATATCGCAGCATAGGAAATAGATGCAAGAATGATCACCATGGATTATCTACCTAATATGGACCACACTTTCTATACAAATTATCTAATCTAGTTCACATAATGAGGTAGATTTTTACCCACTTTTTATGGATGTGGAGACTGAGGTATTGACAAGCTATTTAACTTGCCCTGGCTCATACAACTATAAAGCAACAGAGCCAGTTTTTGAACTCAGATGCATTTCAACACCAGATCTACTGTCTTCTGGTCCATTACATAATATTTACAGGTTTTACTGAGAATGTATTATGTGGTAGGTACTTTATGTGCATTTTAATAATCATCCCAGAAATTATCTGTAGCAAATAATGTATATCCATTTTTAAAATGCAGCAACTTAGAGAAAGCAGTAACTTGCTTATGTTTGCTTAGCAAGTCAGTGGTGGAGCTGAAATTTAAACACTGGTCTTTTTGACTCAAGATCTTCAACTCTTTGCCACTGACACATATGCTGGAAGACCTATACCCTGAGAGAGAACAAGACGTAGGACCACTGTGAGATCCCACAAATACTTTGTTTGCTTTGGCTTGTGATAATGACCAGAGGAGCATGGTCCTGTCATCACTCCAAGTCGCTTCCTAACTGCTGGTAGTTTCCTCTGAATGTGGACTTCTGTACTGACACTTCCCAATACAGTACACACACCTTTGCATCTCTTACAAGTTTGAAAATAGACAACAGAAGGTCACATTTGTCAAGAACAACCTCCTTGAGAGCCAGCTGGAGAAATGTCAGTTCCAATTAGGTAATTTTGAGGGGGAAATTATAGGCCTATAAACAAGAGCAGTCACAGCAATGTTTTACATGCAATCTTTATAAAGGATCCCAAGAATCATCATTAGGAACATTGTCTCACCCCTTTCTCTGGTGCTGTTAAGCTCTAAGTACTTCCGCAAAATAAACTCATGAAGTCTTCCAACATCCAATAATGTTAAAGGGAAGGAGACAGTGACTTAGCAGAAGGAAGTATAGTTAAGGTCAAGGGGGAAACTTAAGAAAATAATCTAGATCCAGTCCCAGAGCAAGGATGGTTAGATCCATTGCATAGGTGACCCAAAGGCAAAACGCCACATTCCATCTGTGACTGACCAATTTCATTTCCCTCTATTAGAAAAAAATATATTAAAAGAAGCGTTAATAAAAAAAGAAACCAGGGAAAGGAAATTTCCATCTCTACTTTTTCTTTTTTGAAAACAACAGCCTTTTCTGTCCCAGTCATTGTTTTGAAAAATTTCTTTTGCATTTTTCTTCATGTGCTTTTTAAAATATTTTTGGTCATTTATTTGTGGTCATTGTAGGTAATTCGAGTCAACTTTCTCCTTTTTCACCATTTAATTCAGGTTCCTGTTTATTTGGACTCTTTCTACCTACTCCCTCCAAATGTCTCATTCCATCTCTTCTCTATCTTTTTAATTGGAGTAGTTTCTTCAAGTTCTAAGAAAATTCACTCTCTTGTTTTTTCTTCACTCTTTCCCTTTCAGCTGCTTCCCTGAATTGCTATTGCACCAATTCTGTTTTACTGACCACAATTGGTGCAGCTGGGATGGAGAAGCAGCAACTGAAAGGGAAATGCTAATCAGACCTTTTTATAGAGTATAGTAAACACACACACACACACACACACACACACACACACACACACGGAAGGGCTCTGATTGAAGGAGAAAAATTACTTTTCTCAGGATTCCACACTTAGAGGATGGTTGAGTTTCTGAGATTCCTCCAAATTATGCTTCCTGCAGTGACCTGGGAAGACCAGGTGAGAGCACAGGGCTTATCTCCTCCACATTTCCTCTTTAACTGAGCAGTTCAGACTGAGCTCAAACATTCAGGGTGGGAAAGCGCACTGAGACTTGAAGACACATTTACCAGGTCAATGTCTGGTAGAGATTACCACTAGAAATAGAAGTGGGTGTGTTGGGGAGGCCCTCGAGGTAGAAATGGGGCAGTGAGGTCTTGTATTTCAGTTAGAGCAAGGAGAACACAGAGGAAGCTGTCAGACCTTTGCCCTAAGACCAGAGGCAACCACATCTGGTATCAGGATTTGGGGTGGTTGTTGGTTTTTGTTTTGTTTTTAGCATGGGAGGCAGGAGGAACAAGTGGCACTGATACTCTGATCCCATGGGGCCTGAAGTAAGGGGGCTTCGTTAGATTTCTTTGAGGATGTTCTTTAACCCCTAGCTAGGGAACACAGCCAAAAAAGGAGGAAAACTGAAAGAGAAAATGAGCAAACTGGACGAAGCTTGTTGGAAAAGAAAGAGCCCAGACTTGCAAACAAGATCCAGTGCTTGTAGGGTGGGACACCTCGTTTTCGCTCTGGGCTTTGGTGTTCCATCTGTAAAAGTAGGTCTAAATTGATTAATCTCAAAGTGACTTTCCAGCTCTCAATGTTCATACTATTGAATAGTAGAAATAAAATAATTCCCCTTTGTCTACTTTGTTATGGGATGATAAAAACTAGTCACAAAGTGTGACTGAATTTATTTCAGTCACTGTCTCCACTGAGCCAAAAAGAACTAACTTTGAGAAAGAGGAAAAGTCCTGTTCATTTAAAATCTAACTCAACATCAAAGCAATTCCTCATCGCCAGCCCAAGCTTACTCTTCTCCAGAGGCCCGAGTGAGGCCCCTTTAAGGTTGGGTGTGTGTGTGCGCAAGAAACAGGCAAATTCACATGTGAGCCCTGCGCTCTCTCTCCTCATCTGACATGGCAAGCGATGAGGATAGGGGCCAGGCAGGGGGAGAGGAGAGGTGGAGATGGGAATTTTCTAACGATCTTCTTTAGTTAATAGGCACAAGTTGTTAGCTTGATCTGAGAAGGCCTCTTTCCTCGTGTGCCAATTCCACCCCCTCCTTTTTGTAATGGGTTTAGTTCCCACAGCTAATGTACTGCGTAATGAGGCCGGAGGGAAGCAGAATGCTCTGGAGGAATGATACGGAGCTTCCCAGGCCCTGACAAAGGACAGAGAGAGCCTGGCTGGAAGGTCTCAATGGCAGGGTCCAGGCTAATTTCAGTTCCAGTGAGTAGAAGCCTCCTGCCAGGGCTTGTGCTCAGCAAGTGTCACTGTCCAGGCCCTGGTGTGAAACCCCAAGAGGGCCTGGTACTAGACAAATCCAGGCCAGGCCAAGCTCATTTCTTTTTCTAAGACCTGACCCAACCTTCCTTCCCCTCCTGGTCGTCCAGCCACGGGTTCAGAGGCCTCTTACTCTCAGGGTAGGGTACACTTTTCCCCATATGACCCATTTCCCGCAGGGTAAGAAAACTCCCTTGCCCCATTCTGTCCCATTTACCGGGCTGCAGGTAAGGACAGAGAGTCACACTTTTTGCAGGCAAATGCCCAGTTTGCAAAGTAGCAACATTGAGAAGGTGACTTTAATCCTCTTGGTCATTGTTGGTTGCTCATTCCTGTGTCCACAGCACTTTGCTCTAGTGCAGTGGTTCTCAACCTTCCTAATGCCGCGACCCTTTAATACAGTTCCTCATGTTGTGGTGACCCCCAACCATAAAATTATTTTCATTGCTACTTCATAACTGTAATTTTGCTACTGTTATGAATCGTAATGTAAATATCTGATATGCAGGATGTATTTTCATTGTTACAAATTGAACATAATTAAAGCATAGTGATGAATCACAAAAACAATATGTAATTATATATATGTTTTCCGATGGTCTTAGGTGACCCCTGTGAAAGGGTCGTTTGACCCCCAAAGGGGTCGAGACCCACAGGTTGGCAACCCACAGGTTGAGAACCACTGCTCTAGTGGAATGTCTGACCCCCTTTTACACGGTACCGCCATCACGTGTGCATCCATTACTCCCACCTGCCCTGTGCTCCCTGACTGCTCCTATTCACCTTCCCATTCCTTGTGGTCTCGTTACAATACACAACACACACAGGAGCCCATTCTATGTGTCCTGAGTTGAAATTATTTGAATGATAGGGAAATGGGTTCAAATATTATGGCCTGGGGGAAACCCTGTGATCATTATAAAGTATTCCCTGAAGCCATCAACCCAATGGGCTCTAGAGTTCCCCCAAGGGCAAAGGAGAAGACGAGTAAAGAAAAGATGTCAGAACCAATGGGAAAAAGATTTAGTCTTTGGACAAATCCAACGTTCACTTGTCCATAAAAAAAAAAAATGAAACTACACAGTTGGAAAAGTTCAGCAAGAGACACTGGGAATGATCAGGAGGAGGTTGGTGGGAGAAGGTTCTGGTATGCCTACACCCTCAATGTACACTTTAGAGATTACAAAGTGCATATCAGATTGACTTAGTCTTCCTAACATCTTTGACAGTGCCCTTTAGAATGCAGGAATGTAGTCTGGCACTTTCAGATGAGAACCTAACGAGAGGTTAGGTTACAAGGTGGCACTTACAGCTAGTAAATGTTAGAGTCAGTGCCCCCAGCCCAGGGCTCTTCTCACTATGTCACAGATAGATGAGAATTCATCAGTGTTAGAGGGAAGGCTGAAAACAAAGTTTGGAAAGTCACACAGGACCAGAACCAGTGAAAGGGGCTTGCTCAATGCCTCCACCAACCTATAACCTGCAGTTATTCTGGGATCTTTTTATTTATTTTTTTTTAATTAAATCTTTATTGTTCAGATTATTACATTAGTTACTCTTTTTTCCCACCATAACTCCCCTCCACCCAGTTCCAACCCCACCCTCTGCCCTCACTCCCCACCCACTGTCCTCATCCATAGGTGCACGATTGTTGTCTAATCTCTTCACTCACCCCCACACCCCTTTCTCTCCCCCCCCCCCAAGAATAGTCAGTCCATTCCCTTTCTATGTCCCTGATTCTATTACAATCACCAGTTCATCAGATTATTTATTCACTTGATTTTTAGATTCACTTGTTGATAGATGTGTATTTGTTGTTCATAATTTGTATCTTTACCTTTTTCTTCTTCTTCCTCTTCTTACAGGATACCTTTCAGCATTTCATATAATACTGGTTTGGTGGTGATGAACTCCTTTAGCTTTTTCTTATCTGTGAAGCTCTTTATCTGGCCTTCACTTCTGAATGATAGCTTTGCTGGATAAAGTAGTCTTGGTTGTAGGTTCTTGGTATTCATCACTTTGAATATTTCTTGCCATTCCCTTCTGGCCTGCAAAGTTTCTGTTGAGAAATCAGCTGACAGTCGTATGGGTACTCCCTTGTAGGTAACTGATTTTCTTTCTCTTGCTGCTTTTAGGATTCTCTCTTTGTCTTTTGCTCTTGGCATTTTAATTATGATGTGTCTTGGTGTGGTCCTCTTTGGATTCCTTTTGTTTGGGGTTCTCTGCGCTTCCTGGACTTGGAAGTCTATTCCTTTCACCAGGTAGGGGAAGTTTTCTGTCATTATTTCTTCAAATAGGTTTTCAATATCTTGCTCTCTCTCATCTTCTGGCACCCCTATAATTCGGATGTTGGTACGCTTGAAGCTGTCCCAGAGGCTCCTTACACTATCTTCATATTTTCGGATTCTTTTTTCATTTTGCTTTTCCGGTTGGGTGTTTTTTGCTTCTTCGTATTTCAAATCTTTGACTTGATCCTTGCGACCCTCTGGTCTGCTGTTGGGAGTCTGTATAATATTCTTTATTTCAGTCAGTGTATGCTTAATTTCTAGTTGGTCCTTTATCACAACATCGAGGGTCTCATTATATTTCTTGAGGATCTCACTACATTTATCGGCGGTCTTACCAGTCTTTTCGAGGGCTTCTAAACAGTTCTTTAAAGACCTTAAAAGTGTGGTTTTGAACTCTATATCCAACAGTTTGCTTTCCTCCAATTCTGTCGTTTGTGTCCTGTTTCTTTGTCTCGGCATTTTTTTATGCTTCGCTGTGTCGATAGAGTGCCTTTCTGTGCTAAGTGTCCCAATTACCTAAGGTAGACACTCTTGGTGCACCCCCTTGTGGGCTTTGTACACAGTCTTGTTGTGGTTAAGCCTTGATTGTTGTAGTTATCACTGTGAGGAATTGACCTCCAGGTCAATTGGCTGTGAGAATCAGCTGTGTCTGCGGTGGGAGAACTTCTGTGCTGGAGACACCCCTCTGGGGCTAGACTTGCTTCGATGGGGCTTTGGTGCTCACTCAATTCTGGGATCTTGATGAGATAAAATGTGGAACAAATAAAAAGGCGGATCTTTTATGAGGTGAATAGTAAACTTGTGGTGTTTATTGAATAGCGTATAGCAGGGCTCATCCAGTCTGATTATGTGTTAAGCTCTGTGCTTGTTTTCCATGGGAATTCTATGAATTAGACATGTTCCTTGCCCTTATCAGTCTACTTTAAGAGACACTGCTATTGAGAAATATAAATATCTTTAAAGGCAACTGGGAAAATCTGTATCTGATGATCTCAAATAGGTTAGTGTGGAAAGTAAGGAGTTTGGGGAGTTTTCTAGTTCTCTGAGACTGATATTGTGTTTGCACTCCCCCTCCCTGCATCAAATATGCCATAATAGGCCTTTGGCACTGGACAATAATAGAGTCCTAGACTGGTCCAGAGCCACATGGCTCTATGTTCTATCTCATTCAAGGTGCCATTTCTCATACTCTCATTCCAAGTTACAGGTTGTCTTCAGGGCCTCTTCTCTTCACTTTGAAGGTTCTAAGATGCATGGTTCCTCTGGACTCCTTCTTCATGATTAGCCTTATCCTGAGTGGCTGGAGAAGGCCTATTTAGAAGTTCTCCAGAGAAGTGACTCTATATAGTAAATCCTCCACTGTTTTTCATTCAGGCAGAAATAGAACATATATCTTCAGATAGGAACCAATACTTGCCAGATACATGGTTTCCTTGGTGGTCCACCTTAGATCTTTTCCCTCTACTTGTAATCTATCTGCCCCCACTCTCACCCCCACTGTTTCACATGATCGCTCCCCGCCCATTCAGATTCTACTCAAGTGTCACCTCCTCAGGGAGACACTCCCTCATCTAGAATAGTTATCCCTCCAATCATTCTGTATCCTCTTGCCTTGATTTACTTTTTACATAATTCTTATCACTACTTAAAAATATATCTATTTCCTTGTTTGTTTATTACATTCACTGCAATGTAATCAAGAATATTGCTTTTGCCCTAACCGGTTTGGCTCAGTGGATAGAGCGTCGGCCTGCGGACTGAAAGGTCCCAGGTTCGATTTCGGTCAAGGACATGTACCTTGGTTGCGGGCAACATCCCCAGTAGGGGATGTGCAGGAGGCAGCTGATTGATGTTTCTCTCTCATCGATGTTTCTAACTCTCTATCCCTCTCCCTTCCTCTCTGTAAAAATAAGTAAAATATATATATATTTTAAAAAAGAATATTGCTTTTGTTGACCAATATGTCTCCAGTTTCTAGGAAAGTGGCTGGCATATAGTAGGCCCACAATAACTGTCCAATGAATAAAGACCACAGAGACTTCCTATTCTTCAGCTCACTTGCAATAAAAACCAAAGCCAACTAAAAGGCTAGGTCCCAGAACTTTTTCTTTTACCTGGCCTCATTTCACCTATTAAGTCTAGAGTAGTTATTGTCATCACTGCCATTACCATCACTTTTATTATTTCCTTATTAGAATAACAGTTAAGGTTTTTACAATTATTCATTAGATTAATATGATCTTAATAATTAAGTGCCTATATCTAACAGGAGTGCACCTGGCTTATAGCAATGACTAGACAGTATAGACTCTATTAGCCAAGTAACTCATAACCATAATGGAGGAGATATGACTACTCATCAGTACTTGTTAGGCACAGTGCGTATTGTCACATATATCTTCTTACTTACTTCTTTCAAGAGCCCCAAGAGGTAGGTATTCTTATACTTCAAAGTCACAGTTAGTAACCAGGGTACTGGTATTCCAACTTAAGTCTGTTTGATTCCAAACCCCATGCTTCCCCCCCACCCAAACTCTACTGCTGTGCTAAGAATGTCCTATACTAGAAAAAGTCTTACTTAGTTAGTTACTCCTGGAGTAAGTAAGCCCTGGTTTAGTCACCTGTGAAATAAAAGGACTGGTCAAGGAGGTTTTAAGATACTTGCAATTCAAAGTTCCATGATTTTATGTCCTCTGTCTCAGTGGGAGCCGAATCATCCCATGCTCACATCATGCTCATACCATCTACCTCTATCTCTGCAAGATCTAATTCCTTTGAAAGACCCTCAGATAACCTGTCTCCTCAGTTTATACCCCTACTTGTCAGAGCCTTTCCCTTCTCGAGCATCCCCCTTCATGAAAAGCCCTCCCGCAAGGCTCTGCTCCTCTGGCATGCACCCCCTCATTAGAAACCAGTGACATCCTATTTCAGTTGGCCTCATCATGTTCCTCTTGGTTTCGCCCAGAACTGCTGCCAAGACTTCACACCTTGACTGTCTGGCAAGCATAACTCCTCTATGCGAGGGCTCATTATCAGAAATAAAATGAGACACATTTTCATTGACAACCCCTAAGTCAGTCAAGCCCAAGAGGTTGAGCCAGCTTCTTTATCACTTATCTGAGTAAGAGAATTAGGACCCGTGCCAGCCTCCAGAACCCCAAACACCAGCAGTCACTAGCAGAATGATGCTCCCACTTGGTTTGGAGAAATGTTTCTGGCATTCTAAGCTGTAAGCACTAACACACTGTGAGGACTTACTGGTTGAGAGAACAGAGGGGGTTTATGAACCGCTGAAAAAATGTGTGTAAGGAAATCAGGGATTCACCACCTGTTTCCCCTTCCACTGATATTTATGACAGCTGAGGAATCCTACTCTCCACAAAAACGTCGGCTCTGTGCCCAAACTTTCTAGCCCATTCTTTCCACTTACATGAACATTTTCATAGGAAAGCATAAATCTCACCTTGTCCTCAGAAAGGAGTTCTCCCTGGGATGAAGAGAGGAGCATTTTTCTACAGCTCTTCATAGCTCAGTTCCAACCGCTGGTTCGGAGCCTGAGATTGATGCACTGCTGTCTATGTTCTTTTCCAAATTTGGGGCCATGAAGGCTTTCAGCAATTCCTTAGGAATGGAGGTGAAGATCGGAGTGCACAGCGGGCATGCCAACAAGAGGTGGTATTGGAAGGAAAACCAATCCCTTCTGCCTCTTTTCAGTGCCTCTTACTCCTAAAGTACCACCAGCTTTCTCTTGGAAAGTGGCTGGCTCTGATGAATCTATCAATAGATACTTGAGTCCTCCTTACTCACCACCCTCTACCCCCACCTTCAAGGACCAGAGTCTGGCCAGATACTCTGGAAACACTGTAGACTAGCTTCTCCCTTCCTCTGAGGAGCTTACAATCTTTTCTGAAGGAGGCACCACTGTGATAGTAGAAAATTCAGAGCTGGAGGTACCCTTCAAGGTTATCTGATTTAAAATTCCTGCTTGAATAAACATGAAAACTAAGGCCTGGAGAAGCAACGTGAAATATGGATGGCAGACAAGGACTCAACTAGAGCTTCTATCTTCTGATCTAGTGTGCTTTTCATTATGTCATCAGAATCACTATAAAAAATAATTTATTTAGCATCTGTCTTTGGAATGAGCTGCTAAATAAAACACATTTAATAGACATGGTCTAGGCTCTTTGCCCAAAGCTTAGTGTGAGAACAGAGAACTGACCACATCAATGAAGACAGCTCTATTACAAAGGACACCATGGTAAGCGCACCTAAACTGAACCAAGGGAAAATTTAAATAAACCATGGACTTCATTGCAAAGGTTCTTGGTGGAATGACAAAGTTATAGTGAATCCTGTACGTTTTGTCAAAAACTGAAAGCTGGAAGCGCATGTGTGGATTGGTGGGAGGAGACGAAGAGCCAGGAGACAGTCTATTGAGAAAAACTGGATTAAGATGATAGTCTTAACACACCCCAACATCATCTTCTCACTCCAAACTCCTGGACATGATGTACTTTAAAAATTCACAAAATTCTGGGAAACAAGAAACCTAAGGAGAGTCTAGAAAGACTGGCCTGAGAAGGACATCCCCAGAGGCCAGCTAATCCATCCATGTGTACCTGCAGGCTTCCAAAAAGACTTGTCCACACTTTCTTAAAATCTAGAGAGAAGAGAATGCTACAGCCTCCCAGGTGACACTTTCCAATGCTGTCTCAATCCTCACAGTTAGGAGCCTAAGTTCATTGTGCTTCATACAGTGGCCACTCCCTTCTGCTGGGGAGGCAGTGGAAGTTGAAACCTAGCTGCATTTGTCATGACTGCACAATCTCTCCATTGGGTTGGACTATATTGGCTATGCCCTCTGTAACCCTCTCTGCCCTCTCTACCTATTTCTTCTGCAGATTATAAAAACACAGCTTTCCAAACTTGATGATCCTCCCCTTGCTTCACCTTCTCTAACAAGCCCAGAAACAGTTTCTAAGTTCAGCCCGGCCACCCTCTTGTAGTATACTCTGGATCTTGTGGATAGATTTTCTGATTGTCTCTGGAGTGAGGGTAATGAATTAGCCTATCTCATGGATGACCCTATGATTAAGCCAATAATTGTTAAGCATCCTACATAATAAAAGCCTAATATGCAAATTGTCCCCTCCACTGGGAGTTCAACCAGGAGTTTGACCACTTGCTATGACATGTGCTGACCACCACGGGGCGTCGTGGGACATGGCGGGTGTTGGCAGCAGGTGGCATTGGAGGCACTGGCGGCCCGATGGGCCCTGATGAGAGCGGGACTGTGGCGGGATGGTGGAATAGGTGAGCGAGAAGCGCCAGGCCAAGGCAGATGTGAGCAGGACCCAATCACCCTGCCGATTGCCCTGCAGAGAGCAACCAGCATTCACTACAGAGAAAGGGCAAATAGCAATATTAAAATATTTCTTCTAATTATGTTCCTTTCGATGTGCACGAATCCGTGCACCAGGCCATTAGTCATAATATAATAAAGTCAACAGCTCATTTTATAGGAAATCTATTTCTCAAGAGTCCAATGTACTTTCTAAGGGTTATACTGCTGCATCACCTTACTGCACCAAATGCCAAAGTGATTGTATCTAAAATCTCAGCCAAAATGTCTGCCTCGTCCTAACTTAGCT
Source organism: Myotis yumanensis (assembly GCF_028538775.1). NCBI lineage: Eukaryota > Metazoa > Chordata > Mammalia > Chiroptera > Vespertilionidae > Myotis > Myotis yumanensis. Next base: position 123,210,657 of record NW_027223754.1, on the reverse strand, counting down.
TTCTTTCCCCTTATGAGATTCCCTGACGTCCACTGAAGCCAGCACTACAGCTTCAGCCTGTAGAATCAGTGGTTCTCAACCTGTGGGTCGGGACCATCGGAAAACACATATAGCGTATCAGATATTTACATTACGATTAATAACAGTACCAAAATTACAGTTATGAAGTAGCAACGAAAATAATTTTATGGTTGGGGGTCACCACAACATGAGAAACTGTATTAAAGGGTCGCAGCATTAGGAAGGTTGAGAGCCACTGCAACTGATGGTTAATTCTCAGTCATCCACGCTTAGAATAGCTATTTTATGGGTCTTTATTTGCTGTGGGCTGTGGTGTAACATGGACTTACAGAAGACAGACCATTCCATGAAACCTGTACCGAGGAAAGCAGACTTCTACACAATTGAGAGCTCTACACAGAAACAGAATGGTAGGGCTCTGGACACTTGGCCAAACCAGGGACCAGGTAATGACTGGTCAGCATCTTGTGCACCAGGGAGAGGAAGCTCTTCTGCTCTTCTGAGAAAGCTTAGTTCTGGGTGATGATCGGCATCCCCTGTGTGCTTAGCAGGATGCTGTACATGCTTGTTGATGAACAGGCATCATTAGTTAATCCATTGCAGGCTCTAAACACCCACAAGGGATTTGAATTCCGCACTACTGAAGCAGCAGCAGAGGCAGCAGCTGTCACTCAGCACCTGCCACAGGGGAACTGGCCAGATTTCAGAAAGGGTCCTCTAAGGCCAAAGACTGTAAGGGGAGATTCGAGGGGTATTGGGGGTGACAGCTGGGGTTGGAGGGGAAAGTGCAGAGAGGAGCCCAAGGAGGAAAAAAGGGAGGATGTGCAAAAAGCAAGAAACCCTCCATAGAAATAGGAAGAAAGAGGTTAAATGGCAGAGGAGTAACCTCAGAATGGAGCAGCAATCACTAAGGGATGTTCTGGCAGGAAACCTCAAACTGCCTTTCCCAAGGACACCTTCCTGCTATTTTGGCCACCAGAGGGCTCCTCTATTCCAAAAATATTATGGAAAAGTGACAAATGTCTCCAATATTTTCCACTCTAAGCATACACCTGTGAAATTAGTAATTTTTGTTTATGTGCACAAAAAATTGTCTTTGAGAGCTGAAGATTAAATTCTGGTTTGAACAGCGTGTCCCTGAGTCAATATGGAAAGAAACTATCAACCTCGCTGAGGTTTCTCTAGCTGCAAAAATGGAGAGGCTGCCCATATCTTGCTACAAAGTCTAAGCCAGAATCAGATGGGGGAGAAGCAGAGGGAGAAAAGGGCCCTAGCAAAAGTCAGACTTGAGGTTGCAGAGATACAGACCACCTCTTCTCCATGTTCATATTTAATTAAGGATGAGGAAACCTGTATCTTGGATGTTATGTACAATCCTTGCCCTGGTGAAATTCATATATCAAAGAAAAAATAATGCACATGTCTTTGGTAAAAGGCTCAGGTTAATAGACCAGTTCTGTCAATTTCTAACTTTCTGACCTTGGCCTAAACACCTAACCTCATAAGCTATGTTTTTCTCCTCTAAAGAATAGAAAGTGTTCTTATCTCAGAGACTGGACACAGAATTGAATGAGATAATGCCTTTGAAGAGAGTTGGCAGATAGTAAAAGCTCATTATTCATTCACTTACACAGTTCGCCCTACATGTGGGATGACATCACCAAGAGTGCCAACACAATTGGAAAACTGGCACAAACTGGGCATGCTCAGCCTGAGGAAGAGAAGGCATATCTGCCTTCAAATATTTGAAGGACTGTCATATGGAAGAGGGAGTCGAAATTCTGCCGTTCTAAGGAGTAGAAATAGGACACGTATCAGGGAATCAGATCAAGCTTGCTAGAGAATATGAACTGCCTAATGTTAAAGCTTTCCAAAAATGGGGTGAGCAGTCCATGTAAAATAGCAGGTTAGCTCATTTCTGGGGGATGTCCAAGGAGAAGTTGAATGAGCAATGTAAAGGAAGTTGTAGTGCAGGTTCCCGCATCAGGTGGGAAGGCCTGGATTATGTGACCCACAGGAGCCTTTCCCACTCAGGGAATTCTGTGAGTCTTTGTTCCCAAGTAAAGGGGAAAAAGAGAAAGCATTGTTATGTCAGGCTGGCCAAGAGGATGGTCTGTTTTCCAACTTGGCAGTTGTGGACATATACACTTCCCCCATATTACATGCTCCCTACACATCTGGCCAACACTGGTCATAGCATGGCTGGTTCCCAAGCCTTGGATAATTACTTCATGCCAAGAATAGTGTTATTCACATCAAAGATGGTTGGTATACTAGTAGATCCACTCCAGTGCTTGTGGAATGACTGGTTGCTGTTTATGACACAATAGTGGGTGCCCAACAGAAGGGAGGGATGGAGGGCAAAGCTAGGAATAAGAAATGAATAAGTGATGAAGAAAGGGGTGTAAGGTGGGTATAGTGGAGCACACAGTTGGCTCATAGTTCAAGCCTCTTTGATCAAGCACTGTATAATTGGGCACTTTCCTTCCCTCTCTTCCTCTATCTGACACAGAGAACAACCCCTTTTCTTATAGCCAAGGAACTCTGTAAGAGGCAGGGGTCTGGACATACGACTTTTGGAAACAGTTCTATATGAGACCCACTACAAAACTAAATTTCATTCAGACCTTCTCTCTAAAGGGATTAAGCGGGTTTTCATGGAGTTCCTAAGATAGAATGGGATGAGAGAAGGTATTCCTAGCTCTTGTGGACCAGGGGTCAAAGCATGGGTTACAATCTAGAGAAACTTGGTTTTGAATCACAACTTGACCATTAACTAGATGTGAACATTTCATACAATATCAAAGTCTCACTTTCTTTATCTATAAAAGAGAGAATAATATCTCTTGGAATTTTGCTGAAAATATAAAGTGCCCAGTATGGGGCTTGGCACCCCATGGTTGGTGTTCAGATCATGATAGGTTGCTCTTGCTATTATGGATCAGGTATCAGTCAGGAACAAGGGACAAAGGAACTGGAAAAACCTCAGCTCAGATAGGAAGGATATACAAATGTATGGAGTCTGAAGAGAGGTGTGGGCATGTTTGCCCTGAAGGTGTAACCAAGAGGATGTGAGTCTCGAGCTATGTAAATGAACTGGTATCTGCGCCATAGCATAGGGTTGGGTTTGGGTAAGGAGAGAATGATACGGGTGTGCACAATATGTAAGGCAGTGTTGGTCACCTTAAAAAGGAACAGTTTGGATCATGTTGTATTACAGCAAGGGAGCAACATTCTCACCATGGCTAGACTCTGGAAAGTAAATGGGCTGCAGTCTTATGTAAGGATGCCTGAGGTAGGGCAAACATGGGCAAACTCTTAGAACCAATCTTGAAATAATGGGTCTGTTGTGGGGCAGAGGGTGACCATCAGCTCTGAGGCCAGCAGAAGGGGAGATGTGCATAAGTTGGGAAGTATATTGTCCCTAACAGGCTTCCCTACACTCTGTCTATTAAGACACTGGTATTACTAACCATAGGATGTTATGAAAGTCTTAAGTGCTTTAAATATATATAAGGCCATTGTTCATGTATGGGGGATGATGTCTCCCATGTTCACTGAACTGATACCTGGATACCAGTCATATGATATCAGGTAATTATTGTACACATCTGCTGGCCCCAAATACAGATGATAGTAAGTGTACAATGTTTCATTGGAAGAATAGAAAAATAGCCTGATTTGTACAGGACCATGTGGGTCTGTGGCAGAGACTGGAAGGAACCAAATTCCAACTCTTAGCCTTGTTAGTGAACAGGATACCAAATACTAGATAGCCCTCCTCCCCCCATTACTCTGCAGGGCAAATATAATCACTTTTCCTCTGTGGAGGAGGCCTTGGAAGAGATCAGTTAACTCTTTTCAAAACTTAAGCAATTTCCTTCTCAAGAACTTGAAGAAAGAAGGAATGCAAGTCACCTGTCCTGTTTGCAAAAACATCCTGTTCCCCCTCCCCTGCCAGCCCACCATCCTTGATACAGCCTGAGGGTTCTGCAAATCCAACAAATTTCAGACTTTAAAAACCAGCACCCATAGTAATAAGTACATTGTATACCATGACCCAGCACACACACACACACACACACACACACACACACACACAAATATTTCATGAAACAATATTTACTGCATGCATGGACTTTAATAGTTTCTATTCCATTCTATACTCATCCATTCCATTTTGTAATGCTGTTAATGACCTGAATTTCACTACTGATCTCTCCTACCTATTTAAAAGTCTGCCCCAGCCAGCATGGCTCAGTGGTTGAACGTCGACCTATGAACAAGGAGGTCACAGTTCAATTCTCAGTCAGGGCACATGCCCAGGTTGGGGGCCAATCAATGATTCGCTCTCATCATTGATGTTTCTATCTCTCTCTCCGTCTTCATTCCTCTCTGAAATCAATAAAAATATAAAATAAAAAATTGAAGTCTGCAATTGCTCTCCATTTTTGTGGCAAATAAAGTTAAATTCCTTAACATGACAGATAAGACCATTTAGAATGGTCTTCATCTTCCATCTTCACCCAAGCATCCTACGCTCCCAAAACCCCAGGCACCGGACCCTCCTAGGAGACCCAAGCCCACTAAGCACTCTCCCACCAATCTGTATTGTTCATGCCCTATCCTCAGCCTAGACCAGGGGTGGGCAAACTTTTTGACTCGAGGGCCACAATGGGTTCTTAAACTGGACCGGAGGGCCGGAACAAAAGCATGGATGGAGTGTTTGTGTGAACTAATATAAATTCAAAGTAAACATCATTACATAAAAGGGTACGGTCTTTTTTTTTTTTTTTTTTTAGTTTTATTCATTTCAAATGGGCCGGATCCGGCCCTCGGGGCCATAGTTTGCCCACGGCTGGCCTAGACACACTTCTCACTGCAGGAAACATTTCTCTCCATCCTTAACAAGTTTCCCAGATACCATCTCCTCTGAAGACTACCCAAACTCTCCACTAGGCTCCTAGTCTTTAGGAATTCTCCTTTTGCACAGCGTACATGATCATCAGATCCTCCTTATCATAGCTGAGATGTCCTTCTCTATTTTTGAATTGATATAAATAATTTGAAAATAAAACCAACCTTTTGTCTTTTCCTTTCCTTTATGATTGGCCATGGCCTTCTTCAACCTATTTTGACCCCACCCTCACCCCTCTATCTCCTTAAAGCTCAGAACTCCCAGGAGAATAGGCAGATCAGATTAGGAAAAAGGGACACAATCAAAATTAGTGGGGGCAGACCAACCTGGTTCTAGTTTTTCTTCCTCCAGGCTGGCAGTTCTGTTTCCAAGGGATGCAAGCTTGGCAGAGGCACAACACAATTCATCTGAATCATGGGAGGCTGAAAAACGCAAGGAGAGGTGGAGAAACCAAGGCAGAGTGAGAACCTGTGGCTGGCTCATTTTGTAAAATCAGGAGCTGACAATAGGAACAAAATTTAAAAATACTACTTCACAGGCCACAGGGAAACCCTGTTCTCAAACAAATGCCCTGCTGCAGTCTCAGACTGTAGGCAGTGAATGACCTGATTTACAACCAAAGAACTTAATGAACTCCCAGGTCACCTTTATCCACACACACTCATGCACACACACATACACACACACACCACAAAAAACACAAACCAACAAAAAACCCCACAAACAACAACAACAAAAAGACCCCCAGGGCTCTGTAGCTTTCAAAGCAATTGGGGACAGTTACTGCATTTAATTATGGAATGTCAGAGCTGGAGGAGACCTTAAGAGGTCAATTAGTCTAATCCCTCATCCTGCAGCAATTGAAAAGGAGGGTGTGAACAGGCAAGTGACTTACCCAGGGTCACACTTCTGAGATAGCAAAAGAGAGCAGTGCTCCTTTTATCAAATCACGCTTTTTGCACACAAAAGCTCTAGTGCTCCCATGTATTTCAAAGCCCCTCCAATGAAGCAGTGTGGTGCCTACCTTATTTTTAAAAGATTTCCAGGCAGACTCTACAGCCTCTCTCTAGTCAACCCTTCCTATAATTTGCTGCCACATGAGCTAATCTTATCCCTATTACCAAAAGTGCCTAAGCTATTAACTCATCAGTCACAGGTGCCAAATTGCCTCTTCTTCTGCACAAGATGTTCATTTAAAATCAAATTGCCCATAAATCCCTCCAGTCTCTGCTCATTTCCCTCAGCCCCTGGCCTTTTTTGGTCTAATTTGCTCCCAATCCTGTCTGCTGAGAGTCTCTGAAATGACATGTGGGGAGAGAAAGCTGGGCAGACTAGGGGAATACCTATGGAGTTGTGCTGTGCAAGCTGGTGAGGATGGATTACAGGGGTGGCCTGGTTGAACCACACTCAGAGAACTGGAAGGCCCCTTAAGAATTCTTCTAGAACAACTCCCTCATCTTGCAGATGTGGACACTGAGGCTGGAAGTTCTAAGAGACTTGCTTCAGCAATTAGGGAAACCAAGCTGGAACAACATCCCGTTTCCACACTTCCAGATCAGTTAGTTCACTTCCTCCGCTGTCTGCCTTTGACTTTGCCAATGAGCAAACTGAAGCTGAAAGAGAAATTCTCCAGGATTACACGGCTAAGTGTGGGGTCCAAGACCAGAATCACGTGCGATGGCAGAGAGGCAGCTAAGGGGAGAAAGGGAAGCAGCCCACCAAGCATTTCCCAGGTCAAGGCAGGGATGCTGCACAACGCCAGGGGGCACTATTCCTACTGCACTATATGCGCCCTCTGGCACTTGTGTGGCCTGCTGAAGATGGGGGAGCAGGGAAGACAGGGCAGATGCCCTGGCCCTCCTGAAACCAGCTCCGAGGGCCCTGCCAACTCGGGGGGCGCCCACCCCAGAGTTGAGGTGCTTGGTCCCCAAGCACTGCCCGCGGCCCCTTCTCCGGGGAGCCAGGGACAAGGTCCGAATGCCTTCCCCCATTCAGTGGGATTATCCCTTTTGAATTGTTAAAAAAAAAAAAAAAAAAAGAGCTGCAGCCAGCGAACCCTGCCTGACAACACCGAGGAATTTTTCCCAGGGATCGGCCGAAAGCTGACTCACATTTAAAGACTTGCCCAAAGTGGTCATGCCCCTCTGAGCAAATACCACAGGCATGTAAAACCTCGCTCCCCACGGCCTCCCGGCGGCGAGGACTCCCGGGCGGCGGCCGGCCTGGCCCCGATTGGAGGAGCGCCGCGCCGCTGGGCCGGGGCGCAGCCAATCAGAGCGCCGCCTGGCCGCGTTGCTACCCGGGCCGCGCTGGGGTCCGAAAGGGAGGCGCGGGCGGGGAGCTGTCACTGCTTGTTTCCTGTCCTGGGGGCGGGGGTGAAACGGGTGGGAGGCTGGAGCTGTTTGTTTAGGCAGGTAAGGCCTGGGAGGGAAGTAAAAAGAAAGGACTGAGCCGCCACCTACACTGCGAGCTGCCGCGCCAAATTTTCATTCCAGAATGTGAGCCGCTGCTAGCTGGCTGCGACAGAGGCTCCCCACCCGGCCTCGCAGACCGCTCTTGCTTTTGCTCTCGCTGGGCCCGGCTCGGGGGCGCATTCCTGTGAGCCCCAGGACAGTCTGTTTCAGGCTGCCTCAGAACGCCAGTCCCCATGAGTCATTTCTCATGTACCCCCAATTGCAGAAGGCAGAAAGAGCCACAGACCATCAATAGAGCAAGAGATGTTGAAGATCAGAGTTCTCATCCTGTTCACAGTTCAGTTAACGTGTGGCTACTCTCTTTACAACTGTAGTTCTTGTTTTTTTCTCATCTTTACAATGAGAAGTTTGGCCCGATCATCTGTAAAGTCCTTGGCCCTAGGATTCTGCAGCACCGAGTAACATTGAGATTTGGTTCTTGTTCCTCAGTCCCAAACAATTTTCCACCCAGCAGCCCAAGTACTTTTCTTTGCATGAGAATGGAATCATGTCATTCACCTCCTTAAGAGTAGCATCCGCCTCCTTCCCCATCCCTCCTCCTGTTATTTCCACCCTTAAATCTTTGCACTTGCTGTTCCTTTATCTACAGCCTCAGTTTCTCCCTTGGCTAAGTCCTAACTCATCTTTCAGGTCTCAGCATAAATGGCAACTTCTTAGACCAGCCGTAGGCAAACTACGGCCCGCGGACCGGATCCGGCCCATTTGAAATGAATAAAACTAAAAAAAAAAAAGACCGTGCCCTTTTATGTAATGATGTTTACTTTGAATTTATATTAGTTCACACAAACACTCCATCCATGCTTTTGTTCCGGCCCTCTGGTCCAGTTTAAGAACCCATTGTGGCCCTCGAGTCAAAAAGTTTGCCCACCAATGTCTTAGACCCTCCCTGCAGCCTGATCTGAATTGGGTCCCATTGCTAAGTTCTCTTATGACACCCGTGGTTTTCAATCATATCACATGTCCAAAACGGTAATTTATAAGTTTGTATTTATTTGCTTAATGTCTTCTCTACTAGAAAAGACAGAGGCCACTTCTGTTTGGTTTTGTACCACATCCCCAGTGCCTAGAACAGTGCCCCAAACTCAATAAATAGTAGTTTGAATTCATTCAAAAACGATCTTCAGGAGTGTAAACAGTCATTGTACCCATTTAACGGATGAGGCTGTGGAAGCTCAGACAAGTCAGATACCTTACCTACATTCAGATAGCCTACAGGTGTCAAGCCTGCCTCTGGTCTTCTGTTTCCATTAGGCAACTGTGTAAAATAATAGACCTTCCAAGAGGGAGCAAATGGATGTTAGCCCAGGTGGTGTTGGGTGCTGTGGTTTTGCTTCTGCCACCCAGGACTCCTGCTAGACCAAGGAAAATTCCATTCACTCCTCAGTCAACAGGTATTTATGGAGCACCTATTAACGAGCCCAGCAGCGTAATGGTAAACAAGAGAGTTCCCTTCCGGAGCTTACTGGTAAGCATGAACCTAAAATCACAAGCTACAGCCTTGTCTACCAACAAGAAATGTGTCCATTTAGTAAAAAAATTTGGTCATGTATTCTGATATTTTGTTGATTTCTGTTCTCATATATGGTAGGCATTCCCACACTTGGCAGAACTTTTTTTTTTTTTAAATTAGACTGCTTTTTGTTTTTTAGTTTTGTTTTTTGGATTAGCAGTGAGGTCTGGGAGGCAACCATGGTATTTCTAAAGAAGAAAAATGCTGAAGCAGGGAAGCATTACACATGGCAAGAGACTTCTCTGGATACCATTCCCTTAGCTGTGATCTAGAAGCTGGCCCTGCCATCAGCACTACCATACACAAACTACCACCACCACCACTAGGTGGCTGAGTCAAAATGACAAAAGGGAGAGGACTCAGGACCAAGCCAAGCACTCCCTTGATAGCTAAGCCATGTGATCTCAGGCAAATCACTGCCTTTCCAAGCTCCAGGATCCTCATCTGACCCAAAAGGCTCTCCAACAACGAAGCACCTATGAAATGAAGAACTATCTCCATTTCTCTATTTTATCACTCATTGAGCAAACATTTGTTAATCATCTGCTATGCACCAATCTGTCCAGCATAGGGACACAACAGGAAACAAAACTATCTGTGGTCTCTGTCCTGAGGAGCTTCCAGTCCAATGGGAGGAAGTCTGATATAACCATCAAACAACCCAATTAATCATGCATCAAACAATCACCATACACATAGAATTACCAATTGAAATGAGTGCTAAAGGGTGATCACATCAGTGTGCAAAAATTCTGGGGCAGGAAGGTTCTACACATTCAAAGAACCAGAGAAAGCCAGCATGACTTGAGGAGAGAAGAGGCAGAGGGCCAAGATCCTTTTGGGCCTTGTAGAACAAGTTAGAGATGTCAGTCTTAGTTCTAAAAGCAATGGGGAGCCACTGGAGGGTTTTAAGATGAGGATTATATGTTCCAGTTTTTACTTGTAAAATATTACCAGCTGAGGCATGGGGCATGAGTTAACGGAGGTAGGGAGGAGGGGAGGCCGAGTGGTAGTAAGAAGCCATGTTAGGAGGTGAGAGATATTGAGAACTTAGATTATGATGATGGTGGTGCAGAAGTCAGACTGGAAAGAACCCATCAATAATGATCTATTTTCAAAGCTATTTTCTCACCCCTCATTTTTATCCCAGTAAAAAGTGCATGTCAGATTGTAAAACCGAGCTCTTTTCATACGTAGTAACACTGCACCAGACTTGATTTATACTTGCTTGCACTCATTCTCATTCACTCTGGAAGGTGGACATATGATATGGAGCTTAGGGCTGTAAGTCTTGTAAGTGTATCTATATCTTATCTCACTCGCCTTTCAGTGATCATGTGTCCTCACATCCGTGGACCATCTTTTGGAGGGTGTCTTGGCCTTTCCATTGAACTGCCTTGCAGGGCAGGGACTGCTCCTAGTCCTTTGACTTCCCTTGTGGCTAACACTGGAGGTTCAGAGCCTGCAGTGTGGATTCTGAGGGCAGAGCTGATAGGCAAGGGTGTGGTGAACAGGCCAGTTTCCATTTCTATGCAAGGCCCCTTCATGTACAGACCTATTTTACTTGAGTCCTGCCAGTCTTGCCTCCTCCTGCGTATTATTCTTGTGAGCCCTAGAAATGCCCTTGGCCTGTTTCACTTTTGATTTCCTGGTACTCACACACTGCCTCGGGCTGCGGTGTTTCTACTGAAGAGGGAATGCTTCACCTGCTCCTTGTGGTTACATTCGAAATGAACCTTGTCTACATGAGAAAATGTGTGCATTTTTGAATATTTTGCAGAGCTGCCCTGCTTTACAATACCTAGCATTTTCATCGTACCCTTCCACTGACCTCTGAGGGGAGGTGTTTCCACCTGAAAAAGGCCAAGTGTTGTGTGAGTAGCTCTGGGCCACAGAACTTCTTTGGCTGGCTCTCCCCATAGGAATCTCAGAGATTCCTCAGGGTGCTGTCTCAGAAACCAGTGGGCTTCACACTAAGAACATCCCAAATCCCCAGCCTTCTGTCTCTCACAGCCCCTGGCAGTCTTTGGTCCCAAGAGAGTCCAGGTGAGAGAATGAATAACTCCTGGGCATCCAGTCATTACTCTGGGAACCTCTACCCCTGGAGTGTGTGTAGCAGGGCGGTGAGTCGTCTGCTCTGTGAAAGAGAGCACTAATGCAGAGCTCTGAGCCCCGGACAGCAGCCCCTACCACCACTCAATGTGGGCAGAGCTCAGGCCTGGTGCCAGGGAGAAAGCAAGGTGTCTGAGGGCCTATCTCTGTGCTATCTACCAGTTCATAAAACTATTAGCAGAATGGTCTGGCCCTTTCCAGTTTCCATTCATTCTTTCTTTTTTTTTTATTCATTCACCAGACTAAGAAGAGTTACGCAAGGGCAGGGATCATATGGTATTCATCAGTGTATTCCCACCTCTTAGCACAGAGCCTCTTCAGTGAATGAACCCAGTCAGAGACCATTCACAGAGTGCTGGGCAAGGCCCTGGAGGACACAAACAGGTATGGGACGTAGCTCCTTGCCTTCCAGTAACTTACACTCTAGTGGGGACACAGTTGTGCCACAGTGATTTAGTGAGCTTTAACTATGGGCCCGGGCTGGAGTAGGCACTACTGAAAAATGAGAAACAGGCCCGCAAACCAAAAACAGGACTCTATCCCTCCAAGATACACTCCCACTCCTAGCATTGATTTATTTTTCTACTATCATCAGTCAAGGGCTCAGTCCTCCTTCGTACCAGCTCCTGACTTCATAGCTTTGACCACTCCTCCACTTCTCTGGGATCTGATGGCCCACCTCGGCGTGTCGGTCTTCAGCACAAGAGGAGAAGCAGGTTATGTGGCGTAGTAGACTGGCACAGTCTGACAGGTTTGAGTTGGAGTCCAGTTTTCATCACCTCCATGCTGTCTAAAGTTGCACATGTTTTTAAGGCTTTCTGAGCCTCAGTTTCTTAATCTACAAAGTTGACAGCAAACATCCACAAGGCTTTTACGCTGTGCCAGGCATTTTTTAAAATACAGTTTTTTAAAAATTTTATTTCAGAGAGAGGAAGGGAGAGGGAGAGAGAGAGAGAGATAGAAACATCAATGATGAGAGAGAATCATTGATCGGCTTCCTCTTGCACATCCCCTACTGGGGAACAAGCCTGCAACCCTGGGGTGCCTCGACAGGAATTGAACGGTGACCTCCTAGTTCATGGGTTGGTGCTCAACCACTGAGCCACATTGGGTGGGCTGTGTTAGGCTTTTTCACTTTTTCGGTCCTCTCAGCATCAGTGATCTCCATTTTACAGATAAGAAAGTGAGGCACAGAGAGAAATCAACTGTCTACAGGGCCAAGAACAGAATTTAAACCCAGGGAAGCTGCTCTCAGGGTAGCCCCCGTAACCAAGCCAGGCTTTGGCCCATCACCTTCTCTTTTCAAGCCTTCTCATTCTCCACTTTACATGCCAGATGCACCCAAGCAGAGCATGTCTCCTGGTTTCACTGCCCTTACAGAAACACAGATCCTTCCATCTATTTCTCCAGACTTTCACCTCAAGTCCAAGCCCAGACTCCAGACACACTCTGAACCTCCACTCCCCCTGGGCTGCCACTCAGAGAAATTTCCTTGAACTCACCCTTCTCTTCCCTGGGCACACAGCCTCAGGTCAGCGGTCAGCGGGTCAGGTCCTCTGACCCGGCTCCTCCAGCACTCCCCTTTTCCCAGCCTGCCCCAGCAGGCTTTCAGCCTCAATCGACTCCTGCTGTTTTCTCATCTCCAGGCTCTCTCACACTGCTTCCTTTACCCCTTTCATCCCTGCCCCCCACTCGGCTCCCACATCCTGCCCTGGGGCCCTCTCCCCGGCCCCAAGAAGTCTGTCTCAGTATTGTTCTCCACTTCCAACATTAGCATTCTCAAAACCCACATTTGCATTTTGATGGCTCCTGTCCCAGCTAGACAGGGGTACACTTTGATGCATATATATTTTGGAGAGGAGAGCTTTCCCCTGCACAGTGTCTAATTTTCCACTTTGGTTCAAGTGCATTCTTTGGTCCTGGCCTAATTTACTCGGGGCCAAGACAGACTTTAGCCAGCACCTTCAGGCCACGCTGAGGCCTATAAGATAACGGAAAGGCTCTGCCTTGTGGGAGCTCCAGGCAACAGAAGTCTTGCTTCCCACGCCTCCCAATCCTGCTCGGAACATCAAAGCTTCTTGCAAGCGTGCATCTGCAGCTAGCGGTCTCCCCTCCCAGGCTCAAGGGCCTTGGCATTTCCTAGCACAACTGCTGGGACACCCACCTGAGATATGAACAATCTCAGGCCTTGAATCTAGGAAAAGCCCCTAGAAGTAGGCAAGGAGGATGGGCTACTCCGGAAGCCACTCCAGAGAGCCTGATTACCCTGTATTTCCCTATTTATAACCTGAAGACCCATAGGATTTTAATGAAGGGATAAAGTGACATGGGCCCAGACTGTATTCTCATCTACAGCATGAGTGTTGGAGCTGTTAGTTTTTATGTGCCTCTGGGCTGCTGGGGTTCAGCCAGAATTAGAATAGCCAAGTGCCAAGCAACAGAGAGAAAGGAATCTCCTGCCAGGTCTCCAGGGGTTTCAGGGCTACTTTTTACAGAGGTTTCGGGAACTGTGGTTTGCATGGCATGGCTTCCTAGGGTTTTATCCCCACTACAGAGTGATTTATGATTCCTCTTCCATTGAGAATCTCTCAACATTCATTTTCGCATACAGCTGAGTTCTGTCACCCAAGGACCCTACGTAACATATGTGTGGCATGGAGGTGGATAGTGAGGCATTTTGGGGTTGGGAAACAGAGGCAGACAGAAAGGGTTGGGGTTGCCATCTTGGAGGCTTCTGACTCGACGGTGACAGGGGGCTCAGCTGGACAGGGCAGCAGCAAAGGAGACAAGAGGAAATCTTGAGTCCTCCTGTGTAGTCAAGATTCAACTAACATTGCTTGAAAGAGTTCCATATTCCCAACTCTATGCTGGTGATTAAAGTTGATACAAAAACACGTACAACTTGGCTAGCCTAAATTTCAAGACATTTATGTTCTAGCGGGAAATATTAAATGTATTGTAACATTAGTTACCACTATGTAAGGTGTTTTTACATGTATTATTTTTAACTTTCACAAGGTTATACCCTGCTGCTTATTTTACAGATGGGAGAAAAAAAGGCTCATATTAAAGGGTCCAAGGTCACACTGCCAGGAAGTTACTGAGCCAGAATTCACACTTCATTTGAACTTCATGGCCCAAGCTCCTTCCCTAACACCAAAGTCCAAGGCAAAGACAAACCCAAATACCCACAGATGTGAAATAACCAAGTGCTATGGGAATTCAAGGAGGGAGAGCCCTCATCTATCTGTGAGAATCAGAACCAGCTCCATATGAAACACCTGCTCTAGCTGTTTCTTGAAGGGAGGTAGTGATGCAGGCATTCTGAGGGTCTGAGGACCTGAGGGTCCAGGATCCACTGTGGTTGCTTGGCTTCATGCAGGAAAGAATCAGATTTGAATCAGCATAGAATTTAAAGTGAAAATGAGTTATTAGTGAAACAGTGAGACAGAGAAAGAGCTACTCCACTGACAGAGCAGACCCCTTTACCAGAATTTATTTCCTTTATTAAGGTTCATTTAATTGTGGTGTGTGTGTGGCGGGGGGGGGGGGGGGGGGGGGGGCGCGCTGAGCATTCAATAAGGGGGAGGTATATTCAGGATCTTCCCGGAAAAGAGGTGGAGATTTTTCAGAGGAGCTCTGCTAGCCATTTTGTGTCCTTATATAGGCTTTCTGTTTCTGGGTGTGTCATATAGGATGCTAATGTATTACAATGAGTGTATAATGAGGCCAGGGGTTACTGTTAGGTGAAATTAGTCCTCATGTTGGATAGAGTTGGTGTCTGCCAGTTTTAAACCATAAACCCGGTTCCTTCTGCTTGACACTTCCTGTAGCTTTATCGGTTGCCACTGTCCTACCACATGCCCTCTATCTCAGGAGAGATGTCCAGGAAGGCACAGGGGGCAGATCACTGATTTGCATGGGGAAAATAGTTTATCATCCCTGGATACAGGATTTGAGAAGAAGATGGCACCAGAACACAGAGAGCTCTGTAGGCATCTAGACATATTCTATATGTGTTAGGGGACCACGGAAGAGTTTTGAGTAAGATAGTGATGTAAGAAAAGAAATATTTAGTAAAAAAATCCTAAGAAGACACAGCTAACTAGTCCTGGATTAGGAAGAGGATAAAATGACACAAGAGTTTCAGGCCATTGAAATCCAAGCAAAGGGCAAAGAGAACCTTAAAAAGGTAGCCCGAGAATGGCAAAGCGGTATTAAGTATCTGATATGGTTTGGAGATAGAATGGGGATCAGGAGCATGAAGTGAGGTGTGAGCTACAGGGTTGGAAACTGCAAGTAGAATGGTGATGATTGAAACTCCAGGAATGGATTTGAGAAACAAGGGATAACAGAAGACAAGAGAGGTAGGGATCAAATCTAGACTCAAAGGTCAGAGGGGAAAGGTAAAAAGCAAAGAAGATAGAAAAGAAGCAGTTGTGGGGCTGGGGTAAGAGGAGAAGCAACTTAGGACACCAAGTGAAGAGAAAATTAAATTCCCAGGTGGCTAATGGTGTCAAATATGTGTTCTCCTCTGTGCCTGAGTCACACCTAGCAGATGGGGGTGTGACCCCAGGCCTGCCACCTAGCCTTGCACTCTTTGAGCATCAGTGTCCTCTTTTGTAAAATGGGGATGATAGTGTGAGCCTACGCCATTGCTGTGAGAAAGAGCATATCATAGGTGCTCAATAAATGGTAGCTCTCATTGTTATAATGGTCACTTATTTAAGTTATTCTTTCCCAAGTTTAGGAACTGAGATCAGGGACCAGGTCTTTGTATTTACCCCATTCATCTGCAGGACACCTTCCAGTAACTCTTAAAATAATTGTTGACTAGCTGGGGAAATGGAACAGGTGAAGATCTGTTTGTTGCCTTCTTCGTCACTGCCCTGGCCATTAGCCCTTGTTGGCATTTTATTACTGTTAGCTATTAGTCAAGAAGAAGTGTGAGTCAAGAACAAGGACTTTTAGAGATTCTAAAAACCAGCTGTCTCCTACTCTCTGTTTCAGTTTCTCTATGTAGAATATCAACCTCCAATTTCCATTTAGGTGCAGCGGGCAAAGACATGGGGGCCAAGACAGCAGCCCAATGATTGGTTCCAGGGCTGGGTTCAGAGTGGGGACCAATGGCAGCCAACTGCATTCTTCCAAACAACAGTTGTGGGAAGGACACACTGCTTTCTAGACTTATACGATCTCAGTTGGTGAGGGATGGGTGAGAGAAGCCTGGAGAAGCAAAGGTAGCCGAGGTCACATGGGCAGCTACCTACAGTCTCTTAGTGAGGTGAAGGGTGGGAAGGCAGAGTTTGGGCAGGACCAAGCTCAGAATGGCTTAGCTGCACCTCAAACCTGAATACGAAGTGCCTTTCTCTCAGCCTTGAGATAAGGGTAGAGAAGTCCGTTCCATGGGTCTGGTCAAAGGACTTTCAGAAGAAATTATTCCCTCTCCCAGCACATCTTGGTGTGTTCTCACTGAAGCTGGCTCAAAGAGTCTGCCCTGGGAGCCATCTGCTAAAATGGCCTTTCACTAATGATAACATTTTTGCTTGTGTTTTGGGGTAAGGAGTGGGGTGGGGGGTGGGGGAGGTGTGGAAGAGTTGTAAGGGCCCAGAACTGTTTGAAAGCCCAGCCTCCCCCACTGTCTTGGCTGTCCCAGGCTTTGATAATGCCAGAGGCTGAGATAGCTACTGAACTGTCAGACCTGCCTCTCCCAGAGCTGGCGGCTCAACTTTCATCTCTGTTTGTGGCCAAGGACAGGGACATGGGAGCCAGCACCCAGGCTGGCTAATGAGTAATTGAGAGCCTTGTCTGGGCTCAATCCTGGTACATGCACTCAGGTGACCTTGAGGTTGCTGGGGCAGGCCTCATTCATCCTGAAACCTGGGCCAAGGCCAGGAGGCTATTTCCCCTTTGTCACCTCTGCTACTACCCTCCAGTGGAGTCAGGGTTGTATCCCCCCAATCCCACCCCCAACACCACCTTCACTTAAATGCCCTGGTTCGGGTTATTTATGAGTTATTCCAAAGGCGTTTCCTTGTTCATTCTCTTTTGATTACAAAGAAGAGTACTGCGGTGCAACTCTGGCTTCCATTTCAATCACCAAATTGTACTCACTCTAGTTACTTCCTTCCTCACTAACTCTGAGGATATGTACAAATTACCCTCCATAGATGGTGAAAAAAACCAGTGAGTGGTCAGAAATGCACCATTGTGAATAGATACGCCATCTTGATCTTCCTTCCTCGGGTCAGATAATTTCCTTTCTAGACAAGGGCCTTGAATGGCTGTCCAAACAGGAGACCTCTGTGCTCTTGCAGATGCTTCCAACAGACTTTCCACCCAGATGTCTTGGCTTCCTCTTTCTCTTCCTCAGTATACTCGTCACATGCCTGTTTTGTGTGAGAATTCCTTCCAATGTGTCTGTCATTTGCTTGCAGCTATGGGGCCCTGGTACAGTTACCAGAACTCTGTTTTTTCTCATCTGTACAAAGGTGCCTACAGCACCCCTCAAAGGGCTACAGGGAAATTGCTGCAAAATGGCAGGTGTCAAGTGCTAGACAATGAAAAGATAGTAATTCTCTGCACTGGAGCCATTACTAGTATCTATCCTCTCCCCCATCAGTGACTGCTCTCCCGGCCAGAGTGAACTCAGTAGCATGAAATACTTGAAATGTTTTCCAAATGAATGAATGAATAAATGAATAAATGCATTGCTAATGGCAGCAAATATATGTGGGCATCTGTTCTCAGAGAATAAATCAGTTCAATGATTATGGAATGTCACAGTGGGGTGAGGAGTTGAACCAGGCACATGCAAACCATGCCCTAAGACTATTGAATTGGGCCTTGAAAGTATCAAGATTTTCTTGTTTTATTTGGGATTAGTTTTTAGGGAAATTAATATTTAAGAAAGAGCTCTAGCCACTGATAAAACTTAATTTGATTGTAGCAGCTGTGTTATGTTAGGTGTTTGATAAAATTCTGCGGAATAAAGAAATGGATGAATGATTCAGAAAAATTAGCCATCAGCAATGGGAACAATGCCCATCTGAGCTGTTGGGGGCTTGGATGTCTTTCAGGGATCTGAGAACCAGCTTGCTGTGTGGTCTTTGCTATGCCTCTTACCTTTGCTGCCTCCATCCCCCCGTCTCTGAGCCCTAAGGCCACATGATCCCCAATCTCTGCATCTTCTTTCAGGAGTGCTAGAAGGTAAATACAACTAGGGACACAGGCCTTCAGGCAACCTCCTAGGCTGGTCTCATGAGAATATGATCACATATCTTTCTGGGGTTTTTAGAGCAAGCAGAGTTGAGGGAGGGGCAAAGGAGAGGAGAGAGGGGAAAAAATGAACTAGACAAGTCATTCCAGGGCAGTGAGGCCCAAGAAAGCCCCTTTATCTTCATTCCTGCCATGCTTCATTGACTTCATTATTGTCCTGTCTCCAGGACAGAGTCCATTCTCCCTTACTGCACAGCTAGGCTGTCTCCCAGAGGCTGGGCCTGGCAACACAGAGGAAAGGTAAGCAAAATATGAGTGGATTCACTTGCAAAGGTATTCCTCTCCCTCCGACCTCCCACCCCACTCCCCACTTTAAAGCAGATGTTCACTCAGGAAATTCTGACAGGCCCCTCAGAATCATGGCTGAGGACCACGGCTGGCAGGGCTTTGGGCTGGCTGGGTCCAAGGGTGTTGTCACTCAGCTGGGAGTCAGAACTTTGAGATGGATCCTGTAAGGAGGTCCAGGAGGGTTCAGTGTTGGCTCTGGAGCTCAGAACAGCTGCTTGGTAATGAGAGAAGCTCAGATTCTACTTCCTCCAGTAAGCCTTCTGAGATTACCCCAGCTAGATGCTCCCTTCCCAAGTCCCATAGAGTTTTCTTGTTCCTTTTGGAAGAATTAATACTCTCTCTCTCTTTTTAAAAAAAATATATTTTATTGATTTTTTACAGAGAGGAAGGAGAGGGATAGAGAGTTAGAAACTTTGATGAGAGAGAAACATCGATCAGCTGCCTCCTGCACGCCTCCTACTGGGGATGTGCCCGCAACCAAGGTACATGCCCTTGACCGGAATTGAACCTGGGACCCTTCAGTCCTCAGTCCAATGCTCTATCCACTGAGCCAAACAGGTTAGGGCAATACTCTCTCTTTTGTATTCCCATTACTGTGTATCTGGTTCCTTTCTTACTAGTCTAGGAGCTGCTGATGGGAAGGATCTTGGTCTAATTTACTTTGGTCATTTGAGTGCCTAGTTGGCCAGTCCTGCAGGGAGGTACTTATAAAATACTTAATGACTCATTGAAGAGATACGTGCCCATGTTGCACGTGCTAGTCTTCTCACCTCTTCAAGTTATTTCTTTGTGTTCCTCCTCTTTGTACCTTCTGTGTTAGAAAGGACACCAGGAGAATGGAGATAAAGGTTGAAGCACCTCAAATACCTGTTTTGGCCACGTGTGTGAGAAATCTCAGGGAGGGTGAGAGGGCAGTGCCCTAGTAGACTGAAGTCCAGGAAGTAAAATAATCAGAGGACCATTTAGCCGAGTGGAGTACACATGGTGCTAACCCTGGGGCCCCCATTTCTAGGTTTGGGGCCTGTCCTGTGTGTAAGGTCACACTGCTCTGTGAAATACTAGCTTGAATGAACCTGCTTTCTACAGCTCCATTTTGAGCTTCAAAGAGTGAGACCCTTATTACCTTCAAAGAGGCAGTTTAATAAGGTGAATAGGATAACAGGTTCTAGAACCAGACTTCTGCTATTTAGCCTGGTCACCACTAAATCAATGTGGAAATTTAAGCAAGTTACTTAATCTCTCTGTGCATATGCAAGTGAGGAAAAAGAAGCTACGTCATAGAACAGTGAGGATTAAAGGACTGAGTCCACTGAAGGCTCTTAGAACAGTCCCTGGCATTGCTCGCAGGTCCATGATGAAAGCATCTAAATCCTTGAGCTCAGAACTACAATCTTATGATCCTAAGTAACTGAGGGCTTGACTCCCATCAGCCCATGCTGATATGCCTGTTAATAGAGTAACTTTTCCTGTCTCTTCACTGATTGCAAAATGCACTGGAAATCAACCCCCTCCACTATCCCCAACCTCTGACCTTTATTTCCAGTGACCTCTGACCCTGAGTAAAAATGTACAGGCTCAGCCCAGAGAGAAGACTGGCTGTATTCAGCCCAGGTATGCCTGACCCTGGGTCAACCTAGACAAACAACTGCCTTCCGGTGAGGAAAGGTGATAACATTCCTGAGGCTTGAGTGGGCTACACTGTGTGTTGGCAGCAATCCATTCTGCTCACTGCCTAAAACCATTCATCAGCCGACCAGAGTCATTTAGCAAACTTCCCACGGCCCCTACCTTGGTTAGAAGAGCTTCAGGAACTTTAGTGTGCAAACTCTCACGCCTGTAGTTAAATCGCCTGCCTGGCTGTGTTAAATGCCAGGTCTAGTTCTAATATCTCCCTGTCAGAGAATGGGTGAAGCAAAGGGAGCTCAAAGTCTGGGGTAAGGTGAGTCAGTGGTCAGTGCCTTACACTCTTCTTTAAAAGTATGTCGTTTAGGAGCCTACGCATAGAACTATTTCCACAGGAAATCCAGTGGAGCTATTGACAAAGACGTCAAACACTAGATAGGGAGAAAACCAGCATTTATTTCATTCAGGGCACGTGTTAGGTGCTGTGCACAACCCTATGAGGTGCATTTGAGGAAACCTGAGGCTCAAAGAGGTGGAATGACGTGCCTATAATAATCATATAACTTGTAAATAGAGGAGTTTTGAACCCAAGTCTCCTGACTTCTGGCTGAGTTGACTATTCACTTCTGTTCATTCCAGAAGGGACCCTGGAGCTGATCTTGCCAAGCCTCAGCCAATTGAGTTTTTCAGAACATTAACTTCATGAGATGCCTCCCAAAATAGGGTTCTGTACAAGCCATCCCCCTAGTGGAGATTCATGATGCATGTTAAAGGCTCCGAGAAGTCTGCAGCAGAGATCCATTTAACCTAGTGTTTCTGAAACGCAGTAACTACAAGAGTGCCTTTGTTCCTGTAACAATCATTAACTACTTGAGGAACTGTTCTTTGGAACATGCCTTGGGAAATATTAATCTAGTCTGATGCATTCACTTATTGATGGGGAAATTGAAGCACAAAGTTGAGGAAGTGACTTGCTTGGGGACAGCCAGCGAGTTAGTGGTAGAGTTGAGACTGAAACCCAGTATTTCTGACTCTCAGCCAGATTTTTTTTTTCTGACTGACAATGTTCATTAACTTGGTATTGATCCAATGGGGACCCAGAGTCAGGAGAAGACATAGATTTTACCTGTGGAGAGGGCCTGAAAGGGTCTTAAGACCATTGATAGCCAACATTATCAGCAAAAACACATCTTCAACGGCAACAGGATATGCAGCTGCTGAAGAGGGGTAAGATCAAAGGAAGGGTTACAAGTAGGACTGAATGATTCTAGGAAGGATTTCTGAAAGAGGTAAGTGTGGAGAAAGATTTGAGAGGCCTAGTTACTTTTATTTTTAAAAAAATATATTTTATTGATTTTTTACAGAGAGGAAGGGAGAGGGATAGAGAGTTAGAAACATCGACCAGCTGCCTCCTGCACACCCCCCACTGGGGATGTGCCCGCAACCAAGGTACATGCCCTTGACTGGAATCAAACCTGGGACCTTTGAGTCCGCAGGCTGATGTTCTATCCACTGAGCCAAACCGGTTAAGGCGTTAAAGGAAAAATAATTAAATGTGCAAATCTTACTTGGTGCATTTAGGAAAGTGATTTTGATCCACCTCCTGATGTGTCATACAGAATGTTGAGGAGTTTTGGCTCCTATGCACTTGGGAAAGATTAGCGAATCCTCCAGATGTGCTAACTGAGTATCTTACATGGACCTCCATAAGCCACCATGACCACCATGATGTCCTTTGCTCCAGTGTGAGGCAAGAAGAATTCAGGGACAAGAGCAATCAATGCATTTGGAATGAGGAAAATTCATGTTTGAGTCCTGGCTCTTTGGTTTTGGGTCCTTCCATTTATTTATCTTTCTGGGTCTTAGTTTTCTCCATTGAAAAAGAGAGGCTTAGACCCAAATGTGGGCCCACAGACAATCAGCATCATAATCACCTGGGTTAATTAAAAGGACAGATTCCTGGGCCCTGCCCAAGAACTTACTGAAGCAGAATTTCCAGCCACCTGTGATTTTAACAAAGGCACTAAGTATTTCTGATGTGGAATGAGGCTTAGGAACTGCTGGACTAGATTATTTTTGAACCCCTTGTAGTTCTCAAATGAGATATTTAAGCTTCCCGAATGCAGTAAATAATCTTCTCATAAGGGAAAACATTAATATTCACCTCTAAGTAGTATATTTTATCAGCATATTGAGGACTTTGCAAACTCTAAAACTGCCCACAAATGCACAATATCAATATTCTGATTAAGAAACAATTTTGAGCCTTGGCTGGTTTTGCTGGTTAGAGCATTAACTTGCACATAGAAGGGTCGCAGGTTCAATTACTGGTCAAGGGCACATACCTTGGCTGCCGGTTTGATCCCCCGCCCCAGTCAGGGTATGTGCGGGAGGCAACCAATCGACGTGTCTTAGTCCATGTTTCTTTCTCTCTCTTTCCTACTTCCTTCCACTCTCTCTAAAAATCAATGGGAAAAAAATCCTCAAGTGAGGATTAACAAGAACAAAGGAACAATTTTGGTGTTTAAAATCTCGCTTCATAAGGAAAATATAGGAAGCTTACACCCAAGTCTTGGAATTTTTCTACATAGTATTACATGAAACTTTAAAATTTAGCTGGTTCCAAGCATAAAAATGAAATAGAAGAAGCTTTTACTTAATAATATTTTTTAACCTTTTGGAACTTTTCAGCTCCCTTAATCTTCCCTTACTTTTCCTAGTTACCCAGAGGAAACACTACTAAAATAGTTTACACAAAGTCACTATTTCCCAAAATATGTCCTGTGGAATACTAACACGTGTTAGGAGTAAAAATGGGGGAGGTTTCAGGATCAACTACTGTTTGGGAAATGCTGTGCTAACCAGGTTTTATTAAGAATTCTGAGAGCTTCCCTAGCCAGTTTGGCTCAGTGAATAGAAGGGCCACAGGTTTGATTCCGGTCAAGGGCATGTACCTGGATCCCCGGCCTGTGCAGGAGGCAACCAGTTAATATGTCTCTCTTACATCGATGTTTCTCTCTCTGTGTCTCTCCCCTTTCCTTCCACTCTCTAAAAATTAGTGGAAAACTATCCTCGGGTGAGGATTAACAACAACAAAAGAATTCTGAGGAACTTTACTGTGCTAATATGAACTGTGAGTCTACAAGAAGGCAAAAGTTGTGATTAGCATTGATGAGCACATGTGATCAGGAAACCCTTTTACTGAGGGCTGTCTCAGAACTAGGAAAATTTTGCATTATGATTTCAGCCATTCTGTGCTGAAGGTATCCCTCCTTTACAAATTATGACATCTGGGATGGCGAGGCTCAAGGTAAAGCAGTAGTTCTAACACCCGGCTGTGCATCACCTGGGATGCTTTTCATAAATGAGTCCCTGGGTCCTACCCAGGCATACTGCTATGCAATCAGCCCCAGGTCATCTTTGGGCTGGTTATTGGGGATCCGCCAAAGAATGAGTCACTGCAGGCATCTAAGTCGGAGGAATTCTTTTGGCTGAAGGGGGTAAAGAGGGAGAAAGGGCGGTCCTCCGGCATTCTTCACATTGCACCAGGCTGTCAGGCAGAAGCTATCTCTTGGGTGACTGAATTCTTTTCAGAGGATAGGAGGAGGCTCAGACAACCTCAAACATACCTGAAATCCAGAGACTTAGATTGTGGTTCACATTTGATCATAGCCTCCTTTGTGCGACCATGGATCAGGGAGCTGAGCAAATTGGTAGGACTTATGTATACTTTGGGCCCTTTATAGAGACATGAGGCAACACAGGAGCCGGTGGACAGGGCTTGTTTCTGACTTTTCCAAAGAGCACTGCTGGTGAGGTTATTATGATTATTGTTCTTGGTTTTACTTCTATTTCAAACCAGCATTTGACTAAGAAACACAACCATTCTCTTTTCTTCAAAGTATCTTTGAGCTACCATCATACAGTCTGCAATATATAGTGAATCAACATGTTATTTTTAAAAATATATATATTATCTAAAGAATCTGTGAAACAACTAGGTCTGCAGTGGGCAAGATGAGGCAGAGACCTGAAACAACTGTCCCAATCAGTCAGACGAGGCATTACCCGATTTGGGGTGGGGATTATCTGGAAAATTGCCTCAGCTGTCCATTTCATTTTTGGTGCTTGCTCAATGAACCATTGTTTGAAAATTTTTCAAAACCTTCTAGCCTGCCACTAGTATTGGAGGTTGTGATAGTCCACAGAGTTGGAAGTGTGGAAAGAATTCCAATTTCTTTTAAATGCATGAAGTCCACTGGATTAAACTAATTGGGGCAAGAAAATGCCTTTCTCAACAACAACAACAAGAAAAGACAAGAAAAGAAAGAAATAAAAAGGTTTAAAACTACTATTTACCAAATACCCATCATGCACCAGCTATAAACCTAGCTGCTTTTGTAGTGTTATCTCATTTAGTCCTCAGAACCACTTTGTAAGGTCAACTTAATTACTTTTTTATTTTTTAAAAAAATATATTTTATTGATTTTTTACAGAGAAGAAGGGAGAGAGATAGAGAGTTAGAAACATCAATGAGAGAGAATGGAATTGAACCTGGGACCTTTCAGTCCGCAGGCTGACGCTCTATCCACTGAGCCAAGCCGGTTTCGGCATCTTAATTACTTTAAAGTAAGAAACTGACATCTGGAGACACTAAAAAAAAAAAAAAAGGAACCTAACCAAGGACCACAGTTGATCAGTTGATAAATAGAAGAGCCAGGATTTGAAGACCATGCTCTTTCCATTGCATGTTGCTACTTTAATTCCTAGCCTTAGTCTTCCAAAATTTGAATCTTTTAAACTTAGAAATTTCAGGGAGGAATAAGATTCATTTCCCACTCGTCTTTCATATGAAGACAATGCAAAACAGGGAAAGTTTTTTTTTAATTGAAGCGTAATTGACATACAATATTAGTTTCAGGTATACTACCTAGTGTTTCAACATTTGTATACATTGTGAAATTATCAATTAATCTGGTTACCATCTGTTACCATACAGAGTTAATACACTATTATTGACTATATTCCCCATGATGTACATTACATCCCCATGACATTTTTTTTTATATCTGGAAGTTTGTACCTCTTGATCCTGTTTATCCATTTCACTACCTCCCCAGTCCACCTCACCTCCAATGGCCACCAATCTGTTTTCTGTATCTATGTCTCACTTACTTTGTTTGTTGGATTCCACATATAAGTAAAATCATACGGTATTTGTCTTTCTCTGTCTGACTTGTTTCACTTAGCATTATACCCTCAAGGCCTATCCATGTTGTCACAAATGGCAAGGTTTCATTGTTTTTTATAGCTAAGTAATATTTTATTGAACATACATACCATATCTTCTTTATTCATTTATCCACTGATGGACACTCAGGTTGTTTCTGTATCTTGGCTGTTGTAAATAATGCTGCAACGAACATAGGGGTGCATTTATCTTTTTGAATTTGTGTTTTTGTTTTTTTAGATAGATAGCCAGAAGTGGAATTCTGGATCATATAGTAGTTTTTTGAGGCACCTCCATACTGTTTTCTATAGTGGCTGCACCAATTTACATTCTCACCAACAGTGCTTAGGGTTCCCTCATCTTTGCACACTCACCAACACGTTATTTCTTGTCTTTTTGAAAATAGCCAGTCTGGCAATTGTGATGCGATATCTCATGGTTTTGATTTGCATTTCCCTGATGATTAGTGACATTGAGCATCTTTTCATGTGCCTATTGGCCATCTGTATGTCTTATTTGGAAAAATGTCTATTCAGATCCTCTGGCCACTTTTGAATTGGATTAGTTGTTTTTTGTTGTTGTTGTTGTTGCTCAGTTGTATGAGTTTGTTTTTTAAAATATATTTTGGAATTAACCCCTTATAGGATATATGATTTGCAAATATCTTCTCCCATGCAGTAGATTTCTTTTTGCTTTATTGATGGTTTCCTTCGCTATACAGAGACTTCTTATTGTGATGTAGTCCCATTTGTTTATTTTTGCTTTTGTTGCCTGGAAAGTTCTTAATGAAGGTTTAATTGTGCAAGAAGAGCGGGACCCAGTTGTCCTAATGTCAACCAATAATGGTCTTTCTATTGTATCTTGTTTTCTTAAAACCAAAAGAGAGACTCTGTCATGCCATGATCCCGAGTGGTCTGTTTCTCGGTGGAGCCTGACTGGTATCGCACTCAGGACACCCTTAGGCAGAGCTGCTTCTCTCTGTCTGATTTTGCCTGTCTGGTAAGAAAGATCATGCAGCCATCTTTCAGCCTGCTGACATCTCGGACGCAGGCTGGGAACATTCTCATGTTCTCTGGGTATTATTTTGCAGGAACTCAGGCCTGTGGTCCTCAACCATACCCTGGAGAAGGTCTCCTCTGCAGCCACTGGGCGAGTTCCCACTTACCCTCCTTGTTGGGGCGGCCTCTTCCCGAACTCCTTGGTTTTGGGTGTGAAGAAGCCTGTAAGAGAGAACAGTGGGTAAAGGTTGCACTGAACCTATTCTTGGAGGATTCTTTCAGAAGAGAAAGGAGAAGAAAAAACTGTATCTGGTGCAAAGTTGGTGCCCTCAAACCTGTTTCTTTCTCCAGGCCTGTCACTTTGTAGGGGAAAGAGGATGTTACATGCCCTGCGGGCCAGGAGGACGTGTCCCAGACTGGCAGCGCTGTTTTCTTTGGGGAGAAGAGTGAGGAGCAGGACTTGGAGGCAGGGGGGTGGGGAGGGATCAGAGGAGACTTTTGACTTATAGGTGAATATTTACTTTTTTAGAAAGGACATTTTCATGAAGAACAAGATGGAAAGGAAGGGGAGAAGGAAGAGAAAGATAACCTTGTTTGACAATAAAAAAGCTTAGCTTGCTTGGCCAGTGTGGCTCAGTGGTTGAACATCAATCCATGATCAGGAAGTCATGGTTCAATTCCCAGTCAGAGCATATACGGGTTGTGGGCTTGATCCCTAGTAGGGGATGTGCAGGAGGCAGTCAATCAATGATTCTCTCTCATCATTGATGTTTCTCTCTCCCTTCCCTCTGAAATCAATAAAAAAATAAAAATAAAAAAGCTAGCTTAACTGGCATTAAGGGTTAATTCTCCAACTCCGGGCTTTCTGAAACATAATAATAATAAGAAGGAGACTCGAACATTGCAAACCCAGCAATAGGGCTGGACTGACAGTGGCACCAGCCACCCCTTTGGAGAGGGTATATGACCTGCACAAGAATATATAGATTGAATGGCAAATTATACACCATGCTAATGGTTGGGCTTCAGTGGCCTCATGTGTGAAAGGGAAATAAGAATAACTTATTGTCTAAAGACAGGAAGTGGTCATCCCACCCATGGGAGGGAGAACACACTTCTGCAGGATGGATACCTACAGAGCGTCTATTTGCCTCATTTGAACAGGCACCACCCTGTTCTCCAGAAAGGTACCTCAGTCAGGACAGTTTCTTTCTAACCTTGTAGGTCCACTTCACTCTGAATAGAACCCAGGTACCCTTCTAGCCCAAAACAATCCCATCCTTGCCCTGTCCCAGTCTCCCCAGGATTCTACAACCCTATGTGTATAAAATGTTTCAAAGCTGGAGCCCCCCCCCCCCGCCCCCCCACTCTGTGGGATGTTCAGAGGACCCGGCACCTGGGGAGAGGAGGCAGGCAAACTGCCAGCCCAAATACTTTCTGAGGCCTGTGGAGGAGACAACACCTGTGGGAGGGCAGGTCCCTCTGAGGTAGGCAGCATCAGAGCTGGAGGGCCTGGGCCAGATTCAGGATGATAATAGGAAAGTGTGCATGTAGCTACCAGCCCAGGCAGACGCATCTGCCTGGAAACCCAGGGCCCCCACTGATGGGTGCAGCCATGTGGTTTGCCTCTTGTGGTCCCAACCTACCTGCCAAGTGGTGGGAGACTGCATGCCTCCTGAGGGGGATTGGCTGGTTCAGGTGCTACAATTCTTGCCCTGAGAGGAGGGTGGTGCATTCAGGCAAGATGGCTCCAGCAAGGCCTGCTGCAGTCCACGTGCTGTTCCTTAAATGAGCACCCTGGGACCCAATGCCACCAGGCACAGATTTCTTATCTACGTCTTCCTGAGGTTGCTCTTGGCCAAGACTCCCACACCTCTCCTGATCCTGACATTCATCAGCTGCTTCTCTATGTCTGATTTGTGCTCTGTGCGCTGACAGCCTGTGCTCCTGACTTAGACCCTACTAAGCTTCCTAAAGAGGTGATTCTTGTGGAACTGGAAGGTCAGGACCACTGTCTTGGCGTCATTAGCTGTATGTTTTGAGAAAGTCACCTGACCTGCTATGCCTTGAATTCCCCCAGCCCCATTTAAATTCCTGGTTTATGAAGAACAAAGAGACCTATAGATTCTGCCTATTCCGACCACTTAGAAATGAGAAAAGTAGCCTCTCAAGGAGGGAAAAATTAATTTTTCAGGACGGAAAGTGAAGCTGAGTCTGCTGATTGTCCCCAGTAGCTATTATCCCCTTCGTCCTTAGAAACAGAATCCTAAATGTTAGGATTTACAACCTATGTAGAAGAAAGGTGACACTTATCCACTTCCCTCGTGGCCAGCAAGATAGAGGGGAAGTGTCCTAGGAAAGTTCCAGGAACTGTCTTTAAAGGGAAGAATTGTGTTCTTCCTCGCTTGTTTCTGCTGGTGGCCAGCTGGCATGGCAGCTGGGGCTTGTAGCCATCTTGAACCATGAGATCAGAGCCAGATTCTGAGAACGGCAGACCAGAGAGAAGGATCCTGCATCACTAATGACTATAAGAAGCTCTCCTATCACCTCTGCACTACCTCTTCTGGATTCTATGAGATGGAAAAATATTTCCATCTTGTCTAAGCCAAAAATATTGTGGGTTTCTATCACTTGCAGTCAATGCTAAAACTAATTGTTAGAAGAAGACAGTATATGATGCATTTAAATATATATTTTATTGATTTTTTACAGCGAGGAAGGGAGAGGGATAGAGAGTTAGAAACATCAATGAGAGAGAAGCATCGATCAGCTGCCTCCTGCACACCCCCTACTAGGGATGTGCCTGCAACCAAGGTACATGCCCTTGACCGGAATCGAACCTGGGACCCTTCAGTCCCCAGGCTGACGCTCTATCCAGTGAGCCAAACCAACTAGGGCAATGCATTTAGAATGAATTGCCAGATCTAGAGGTGTGCTAGATTAGGGTAGATTTAATTTGTAAGGAAGACTGGATCAAGTAATCTTGGAAGAGGAGTCTCTTGACTAAAGCTTCAAGGATGGAGTCCAGAAACTTAAGCTAAGATCTCAAAAAGTGATCTCTAACTTTATTGATTGAGAAAATAAAAGAAATGTCTTTTTGGGAAAGTCCCTGCCCCAAGGAGCTGCTTAGGAGCATTAACCTTCATATACCACTTAGAAGGCAGCAGGAAAAGAGGAAGATCAAATATGAGATGGATTAATTCCATAAAAGAAGCTATAGGAATGAGACTATAGGAGCTGAGCCTGAGCAGGGACAGGACATTGGAGGACACGACATTGGAGACCTCGCTCATTCATAGAGTTGCCAAGAATCGGAGTTGACTCAACTGTAGGTAAACACAAACAGTAACTTATGCTTGGGAAGGTGGGGAGGGAGGCCTTACAGAACATAAATCAGCAGGTAGGTATGAAATAGCACCTCTCTGTGGCAGGCAGGGATAAGAGCCTTTTAAGATGTGGAAGGAGAAAGTGGATGGAAATCGTCCAGATAACGTAGTTGCAGATATCCCATGGCATGATAGTCATTTATTCCTTTAACCTAGTTTATTAAGCAGCTATTATGTTCAAGGCAAAAGAGGTTACAATGATCAGACATAGACTCTGTCCTCATGTAGTTTATAAAGTCTAGTAGGGAAGGTAAGATGTAACTGACGTGTGAATATGATATAAAATGGTACATACCTGGAGAAAGTTTAGAATAAGGTGTTGTAGGTCTACAAAGGGAGAAGAGGTTCCTGCCAGGTGTGTTTCAGGGAAGCTTTGTTTGTGGTCTTACAGGATGGGTAAGATTTGGACATGCAAGACTGGTGAGACAGAGAATGATGGTGGGTCCCTCTTTCTCCAAACCACTGTTAAGGCGTCCCCAAGAATATGGATACTATGGTTGTTTGCTAAAGGCAGTAGTGTATTCTATATGAAATGCAGGTGCTTGGAGGACTGTTGTTATGGTCCGAAACTGAAGGATGAAAGACAGAGGAAGCCCCTGGTTTCTGAGTTAGCAAACTAAGATCTGTATCTTAGCTCAGTTCCTTGAGCTCCTGCTTAGAAGGCCCATTGAGAATGTCCAGCTGGCTGTGGCCATGCTCCAGAAGCAGGACTTAGAAGTCATAGGGAGGTGGTTGTAAAGGGGACTAGGAGACGTCCTTTGAACTCCATTATTCCATTTCTAATGCTCTACAGCAGTGGTTCTCAACCTTCTGGCCCTTTAAATACAGTTCCTCATGTTGTGATCCAACCATAAAATAATTTTCGTTGCTACTTCATAACTGTAATGTTGCTACTGTTATGAATCATAATGTAAATATCTGATATGCAGGATGGTCTTAGGCGACCCCTATGAAAGGGTCATTTGACCGCCAAAGGGGTCGTGACCCACAGGTTGAGAACCACTGCTCTACAACAGTGTCATGGTATAGGAGGTGGCTTTTAAGCTTAGTGACATGGGAAACACCAGAAATAGATAAAAGTGCCTGGGGGATAGGTTATAAGAAGGCCTGTTGACCAGCAGCCTGGTGGTTGTTGGAAATTAATGATCAGGCTGTTGGGGATACTGGAGCCAAACTCTGAGAGGGCCCCTGGCACTCTGAGCTTCTTGGTAAATAGATGTGTTGACTGGTGGAGGCATGGCTTTCCACAGTTCAACTTTTTTTTCCTTTGAGGATGATTCAGTATAGACCCATGATTATTCATTATCCCATGGCTAATACCCATATGTAAATACCTAGGTGCCATGCTCAGACGTAACTATGCCAAGGGGTGCTAGAGTTCTTTCTCTGTCTAAGTTTATGGGTAAGTTGGAGGCAGAAAGATGTGTGTGTGTGTGTGTGTGTGTGTGTGTGTGTGTGTGTGTTGATCAGTAAGGAAAACAGAGATATTTTGCCTCTCTTTGCAAGAACACTGAAAGAAAAAAATTAGACCTCAATTTGTAAGGCATTTGTTGCTCTGGGGAAGAGCATGTCTGGAGAGCAGAGGAGTGAGGGAACATTTTACTGTTCTTCTTTTAAACCTTTGCCCGGAAACAGGAAGTTTGTTTGGCCCACTTTACCTGCTGGGGCCACTCGCTATCTACCTTGGGGCACAATCTGCTGTTTGTAATATCATAGTCAGTTGCCGTGGAGACTATGACGTGAACGCATCAGCCTTCTGGCTGTAGGAAGGGAACAGTCTCAGGAGATGGGCTCCGTGCACTAATAAATGCATTCCAAAGCAACAGGTGAGCCTCAGAAGAGCCAGTTCTCTGGTTTCTACTGAAATGTTTCTACCATTAAACAAACATTGGAGGAAAGGCAAACATCTGTCTAGAAGCAAAGCCTGGAGGTCATGAATTCCAGGGCTGTGCCAGGGCCCCTGCATCTGATTTCCTGTGTGGACTAAGACAATTGGCTTCACCTCTCTGTGTCTTAGGTGAACTGGCTCTCTTTTCTTCCTGGCTTCCATGCTCAGCCTTGCCTCTTGGTGGGTTTAGGAGGGCAGATGCAATTGGAAAGTAGAAGGAAGTGTCTCATTCCACAGTGACACTGGGCAGAAGTGGGCAGGAGAGATGTTTACCCTGCCAAGGCTCATAAAACCATCTCTATCAGCAAACTACCACCATGATTAACCCCTTCTCATCTCTAGTCATTTTGCTACACTAATGCAGGAGAAAGTTCAGAGACAAGGTGTCTTTTAGTATGACCTGTGTCGTAAGGGCAAAAATTCACTCTTGTTGGGAAATTTGGCATGTGAGACAGTTCATTGAGCCTATACATTTGGTTTCACTATGTTTTATGTGCCACTAAATATACAGTTTAGCTATTGTACAAGATATACTCTGTAAGCTTATGAATAGCTGGAATTAATGGGGAACTCAGCATTTTCTGCTAGCTCAAGTCACTGATAACCAGCCTACATTTCCAACCCTCTTTTTGGTGCATACAGACTGATATACCAACATATGTGGTTTGGTTTACATTGAAAGTCAAATATGCATCTGGTTTGTGCTCGCCTTTAAACCATTATTGAGCACTGCCATTGCTTTGTATATAATAGGCCTTCAATAACTACTTAATGACTTAATTAGCATTAACATTCATAATGTGGATGCAGTGTTCTCTATGTGTGTGCATGCATGTGAACACAGAGGGATATTTAATCCTAACATTTTAGAGTTAGAAGGGACCTTAGAATAATTTGCTCAAATACCATATTCTACACAGGGCAAACCTGAGACTCGGAGAGATGAAGTGACTGGCGCCAGGTGACAGCTGGAAAGCACAGTCAGGCCTGGACTCCAGGACCATGGGTTCCCGTCCACTGCTTTCCCTCTTATTTTTCTCTGTACTCCTCTACTGCCCCCAGCCTGACCATTCCTTCCCTCTTCCTAATGCTCCAATGAAGAGGGACCAAGCAAGCCAATTCATTTTCAGGAATTTCTTACATGAGAGTTGGGATACCCAGTCAACTATGGCCTAAAATGTTTCTAAAACACCTTTAGGACAGAGATAGGCAACAGCCACTTACAAATATATCGACTCCACCCACCTTTGCAGTGGCTTCCCTCCCCCCACTCACACCTCCCCTTCTAGCTCCCAGGTTACCATAAGCAGATGCTTCCAGGAATAATCCTATAGGCTCCCAATAATGACTGTTGGTAAAGACAATGTAACACCAAGGAGAGGAGAGGTATTCTTTATTATTGGGGGTAGGGGTCGGAGGGCAGTAGGTGGTACTTGTTTTGGACCCTATCCCCCTTTCCGTGGTGTCTTCCAGGCTCAGTACACAGAGGGTTGTAATTATTTGCGATGCTTGAGTAAAGTGAGCCCCACACCACAGGGCCTTTTGTCTGTTCTTCTGAAAAGCAAGACGACAGCTTCTTCCCCCTCTGTTCTCCCGCTCAGCTCTGTAGCAGCATAGGCTTACAGCTAGCGAGCACCCTCCCGCCCACAGTGTGGAGGGTGGCAGGGTGCCCTTGGGGGCCTCCCACCCCTGAAGACCTTGCCCAAATCTTCAAACTGAGCTTTCTGCCATCTCTCGTGAAACCTGGGAACCTTGTTTGTTTCCACAAGTGCTTTCTACCCATTTATTCCAGGAGAACTGGCTCTAAAATAAGCCAAGTGTATTGCCTACCCTGTATTTGCACCAATTTCATCTTTAAAATGGGGCTGACCCGCTCTAGTCTACATCATAATCCAGTCTGAGGTTGTAGTGAGGTACTGGACATGGGAGCACTTTGTAAGTAGTTACCCAAATGTAAAGGATGAGTTTTATGTAGACACTGCAGCACTTCTCCCTTTCCTTCCTGACACCTACTCATGCCCTCATTATATTCCCTACAACACTCCGACCATGAGGCCTGCCCCGACTTTACATACACCTGACTTTCTGGACTTAGTCATCTGTCTGAGTGGGTCCCCACTTGCATTCTTCCAGGTACCACGGGACTTGCCAGTGTGTTGATCTGTGCCCTTCAGACACATGACACCAAGAATTTTGGCCCTTATATTCGCACCTGGGGCCTTGCACACACTTCGTCAGGTTTGGAAATGGCAAACTGGTGAATCCAGCTTTGCCATTTATCAGACACAATAACTGAAGCCCACAAAAGCCCAGGGTTGAAGGGCTGTCCCAAGATCTGTGTGTGGAGGACACAGTTTTACTCTAGAGTAGAAAGCCTCGTTTCCCTGAGTTTGGAGGAGAGGAATGCAGGGGAAACAATCTCATCTAGTGCTGATTTGAATGCAGTAGGTTGGAAATGAGAGGCCCAAGGGAATGACAAGTCCTCATGGTAAGAACTATGCCGGCTAATTATCAGTCTGACTTGCTTCTCTCACCCCACACAAGTGCTCGGCAGCTGCTTCTTTGTACCCTGAAATATTTGAGCGGCCTACAATCGTGGCCCAGTGCTTGTTGCTGCCTGCGCCCTCCACCCGGAAAGAGCCCAGGTCTTGCAGAGGCTCCCCTCATTCCACGATTAGATATGGTGCCTGTCAGGAGATAAAGAGGGGTCAGAGGCCCTAAGGGGAAGAGGGAAGGAGGCGGTGTCTTCTTTTCCCAGAAAACAATCCCCACCGTTTCTGAATGTTATTAAGAAGGTATTAATGTGGAATTCAAGTTCATTCCAGCACCCAGTGGGTTTGCCAAGTGGAGCCAAGAGGGCTTTATGGGTCAAACACTATGACCTCTCTGTCCATCACTGAGGAATATGTATTGACAGAAGGACCTTGACAGAAGCAGCAGGAAGAAGCTAACTTTGGAAAGAAGGAATAGAGAAATATGTGTGCCACACACACACACACACACACACACACACACACACACACCTCTTATTTATTGATAAAGGCACCACTGCCCTCTACTGGCAGCTGCACCATCTCTTTCCAGTGTCAGAAACTGCCTGGAGCCTTCCTTGCTTCAGAAAATAATTTGAGTACATAGTGCAAATAATTTTTCGAACAACTTCAAATAAAATTTAGTCATAGGTTTTTAATAATTAATTAATTCACTCAACAAGCAGTAACTGAAATGGGTAGGATATATATATGTCGTTGCTCTCCGGGAAGTTATAGTACCATATTTTTAAAAGGTGAAGAGAAATGCTAATTTAATGAGAACAATTTATTTCACCTTCCCCAGTTTTAGTATCCACGTCACAAACCCCCTGAACCACAGTGTGTGGCTTCAGACCCACCTCTGCGTACCCTCGGTTGGGACTCAGCAACACAGCTCGAGAAAGAAACTTCTCACTGCCAAGGAGCGTCTAGACTGGAGTAAATATAATGGAGTCATGGGTCTGAGAGGTAAGTGAAAATTCACAGAAACCAGTGTGCGATTTCCCAGATGGAAACCATTCTAACCATTCTTACAGTCGAACATGGCCTTCAGGTGACGGAAGCCTGTTTCCTCTGCCTCTCAACTCAGGCACCATCGGCTTCTTTGGATTCTTGGGAACCATGATAAAGTGTCCCCTTCGCCGAGCCTCCTTTCCATGACTTTAAGCTCTTTGTTCGTACTGGGGTTCTTCCAGTCAACTTAAACAGGCATAATTCAATGTTCTGATCCTGCTTTTCCTTCTTGTGTTATTCTTTCATTAAATTAGGCAAACTAATACCCCCTCTTCCCCCCACAACAGTTTTTTTGGATAAGCGATGCAATTCATATGGTCCCCAAATCAAAACAATAAAAAAGCTTATGTTAAATTTCAGTTCACCATGTTACCAGTTTACCATTTTGCCCCTCTTTCTTCTCTCCTCTGTCCTTGGGGAACTTGTTATTCATTTCATGTGTATTCTTTCAGGAACGCTGCAAGCAAGTGCAAATACATGAAAACACACATGATTGTTGCCCTTGCCCTTTAGATGGAAGGGAAGCACATCTGTTCACATTTGGAGCCTTTTAAAAAAATACATGATAGTACTTATTAGGTGACTTTCCATATCGATATATTTTTAAAACTTTTTCATTATTTTACATAGCTGTTATTATTCCATTGTATGATAATCTTGTGGTTTATATAACTGGTCTCCTATTGAAGAAATGTAGGTTTGTTTAGAATAAGTACTCTTGTACTCATACTAGTAAAATACTTTTGCTTCCTTCTTCTGTCACACCTTAGCCACTATTGAATACTGTTTAAGTAGCGTCACCAACATAATGTCAATTATACCTCAATTAGAAAAAACAAGAAAATAATGTTACTGAACCATCAGAGGTTTACCTGCCTGATATATACCCCAGCGATTCCTGGAGGAATCTCTCCTGAGCCTGAGAGGCACAGTAAATACACGGTGGGTGTCCTAGAGTTGCCCAATGCAGGACTGAGCTTACTAGGGCCCCGGACAGAACGCTGCATCTTGAGACAAGATCTGATAAGACCCTGGCAGCTGACTGGTAAAGAGAGCTTTTACTCCAAAACTTCTTTGAGAAGAACAATGGGATTCTCTGAGGAGATGGATGAAGATGGCGACTATGGTGATGAGCTAAAAAGTCACTTGCAGGTCATTGAAACTGTATGGAGCTTGGATAGGCACACAAGGATTAAAGGAAACATCAGGAAGTGGGCTTAAAAGAAATGTGATAGACTCCCATGTCCTTTCCACCAAAGCTGCACCATAGCATTCCAACAGCATCCTGATCCCCTCTACACATGTCCTCACAGCTGGGTGATGCCTTCAGCATAGAGGATGGGAGCGGTTATATTGGTGGTTTGCAGCCCATGCAGCAATCAGGTGATAGACTGACTTTTTAAACAAGTTTCAATGACTCATGGACTCAGCATATCCCTATGCATTTTTTTGTAGGGAGTCCCCAGCTTGTCACCCAGACAAGAGCTAAACAAGATGACCAAAGAAGTGATGGCTTCCACGGTATTGGGCCACATGCATGGTCACAAAAGACAACGTTTCAATTCATCTATTGCTGCATAACAAACTACCCCCAAACTTTGTTGCTTAAAACAATAACAATTTATTATTTTTTATAATTCTGTGGGTCAGGAATTTAGGCAGGACACAGCAGGGCAGTTCAGTTGACCATGAGGCATCATCTGGGGTCATTCACTTGGCTGCATTCTACTGACCTCTGGGCTGGCCTAACAGTCCGAGAATATCCGAGTCAGATGCCTGGTGCCTCCAGCTCCTCCACGAGGCCTCGCCATGTGGCCACCTTGGTTATAGCTGGGAGCCTAGGCTGGCGGCACTTCTTATCTCCCTGCTGGCTTCCAGAGAGAGGAGACACAGAAGCTACCATTTCTCTGAAGACCTGGCCTTAGAAGTTCCAGAGGTTCCTTTTGCCAAATTCTATGGGTCAAAGTACGTCCAAGGACAGCCCAAATCAAGGGGCAGGAAAAGAGACTCTGTCTCCCCTCCTGATGGCAGGAACTTATGCAAGTACAGGGAGGGGAAGAATGGTTGGGGGCCAACTTTAGAGACTCACTACCACAAACAGTGGACTGAGAATTGTGGGTAAAAGATGCCCACAGAATTTGGGGACATTTTGAATAATACCCATGGGCTGTCCCTATAATTTTTGGTATTATTAATTAATTGACTAATTAAATAATATTTTTGCATAGTGAGAAGGAAATGGTTCAACAAATGTTTTCTCTCCACTGGAAAATCACTCATCTCAATGTCATGCAAAGGCTGAGCCCTGGGTACGCTTGCTGCAGACACAGCAGGAGAGGGAGGAAGCCTCCTTGGAGAAAGGAGAGACTGGCTTTGGAGAGATGGGTAGGGCTTGAGCATTAGGGATAGTATGTTCTTCTAGGGACATCTCCATTTGATTCTTTCTCTGTCAAATTCAGAGGTTGCAGCTTAAATGTTTCCATTTTCCATCACCCATGGCAGACGTCTCTCCCAGTGTCAATACTCTTCCCTTAGGACCCAGATTTGGGCTTGGAATTCTTGTTAACACAGAACCTGGGTAGACAGTGCAGATGGATCTGAATGGGCACACATAAACTAGTACAGGCTATTCATGTTAGAAGACATGAAGGAGGCCTCCTCGTCCCCTACTAAGAGATAAAGTCCAGCTGTACCTAGAACTGGGCAAAGTCAGGTCATGAACAGGCACTCAGAGCAAGAGAGAATAGAGGAGGGTGGGAGGGAGAAAGGTGAGCTTGTGACAAGTGCTTTCCTGGGTGTCACAGGGAGAACAGCCCTCTTGTGGTTTGTTGCGAACTGTGCTCAGACATCCTTGGAAGCAGAGTTGTGGGTCCAACAGGCAGAAGAGGAAGGAACACGGCTCAGGGAGCTTGAGACCTGGTTCTATTTCAGGCTTTCCCTTAACTAGTAAGAGAACAGGTCACTTAACAGGGGAAGCGGGTGAGGTGATTGGACACCCAAAGTGATACTGGGCCCAGGGTTCTCAGTTTCATTATCTGTAAAGTAATGTCATGGCGCTTGTTTTTATGATCTTATCCAGCTCTGAAGTGTTATGGTCATAGAACTAGATGACCTTTGGAGGTTTTCCCTGTGTCAAGAGATTGGTAACTTTTCAAGGCAGGTGAAGGGAATGTGATCCTAATATCCTTGCTTCAGACACGGTGAAACAGGCCAAGAGGCAAGAACACTTGACCAATTGTACCTGGGCAGCAGCTAAGGAAGCAGTATTTTAGAATCAAAGACTTCTCCAGGTGGACATGAAGGTGTAGGGATTTTTTTACAATTTGCCTTTTATGGTAAGAGTCCAAGGGAGGTCCACACTGTGGCCATTGGCGTGTATCACCAACACCAGCCAGAGGTTGGGTTCTTGACAAAGGGAGCCCCTTTCATTGGGTGGCGTTTGGGAACACCCATTACAATCCATTTCCATCCCCTCAGCTTCTTCGTCTTTCCCCCTTTTTTGAGCCTTGCACCTGGTGTCCTTGCCTTTGCCAGAGAGGCTTAAACCTTGTCGGCTTCTCGACAATGACAAATCCCACCCGCTCACTCGTTCCCCCACCCCAGTTGCCTGATTAGGCTTCAGGAAGGAGCTTCAAAATCCTCAAAGTTTTTCATCAGAACTTCCAAATCCCTAAAATAAGGGGGAAATACAAGTTGAATTGGGCTCTTGAACAAATCCAGATGGGGTGGGATCCTGCTGAATGAGCCAGACTGCAAGAGGGAGAGAGAAAAAGAGAAAGACCAGAAAAAAAGAAAAAGAAAAGGCGAGGAAAGAGATCCAGGGAGAGCTGTGCACACCTGGAGACTTGAAAGGTGAGGCTTCTCACTCTTGGGTGGCGGCCGCTGCTGAGGCCCCGGGTAGCAGGGCCATGATTAGGGGCAGAGGCAGCCTCTGCTTTCCCTGAGAATGCAGGGAGATGCGGGGCCCAGCGGCAGGGGCAGCCTCTGAGGGTTGTGGCATTGATGCTGTCTCCAAGGCCTGCTGGGGCAGGGACAGGCCTCCCCACACAGACTCCTCAGCTCGCCTCGGCAGCATGCAGCCCTGCTCCGAATTTCACACCATGTCTAATCCAATCACCGGCAGATTGCAAGCTCTCTGCCTACCTCCCAGATTGAGAATTCTTGGCTGGCTCAAGCGATAGGCCCCTTCCCAGCCCAGCCGGCTGTCCTCCTGCTCATCCATGTAAACCGTTCTGCAGCTCTCCCGCTGCCCCCACCTCCCCTTCTGGGCCCACAGAGTTAATCCTGTTTGCCTGGTCTGTCAATTTAAACAGCTTCAAATGTGCCTCACGAGGTCTGGGTGGCAGAACCCTGATGCTTAAAAACAGAGGCCTTGCATCAAAGGGGGCTGAGGTAAGAGGGGCCAAAAGGGTGTCATTCAGAGACACAAAATCAACCCCTTGTTACAAAACAAAGAAGCCATCCAAATGAGTCACACAGAGAAAATACATGGCCACCCAACAAAATGAAGTTCGCTGTATGTACTAAGTGCAAAAAGGGGTCCAAAGTGGGGTGATGTTGGGGATGAAGCCGGCAGGGCCATAGGTACGTGGATAGGAAGGGCTCCTCCTGTGTGAGCAAAGCAGATGGACCAACCACCTTCAGGAATACTGCCCGCCTCCTTCAAAGTCAAAGCGCGGGGTTGGATCGCCAGGATGATCCTGGAGCTGAGAGTGTGAGGTGTAGGAACAGATTTAGACACTTTGACATATAACACTTTGCTCTGGGTTGACA
Organism: Myotis yumanensis; assembly: GCF_028538775.1. Taxonomy (NCBI): domain Eukaryota; kingdom Metazoa; phylum Chordata; class Mammalia; order Chiroptera; family Vespertilionidae; genus Myotis; species Myotis yumanensis. Next base: position 123,170,612 of record NW_027223754.1, on the reverse strand, counting down.
TTCTTACTCCAAAGCTCACAGTGAATAATGGAGAATAAACTCCAGAACAGTGTTTTTCAAATTTTAATGTATAGTAGTCCCCCCATTAGCCCCAGGGGATATGTTCCAAGACCCCCAGGTAGTAACTGCAGGTAGTAACGAACCCTAAATATACACTGTTTTTTCCTATATATACATACATACATATGATAAAGTTTAATTCACAACTTAGGCACAGTAAGAGATAGACAACAATAACTAATAATAAAATAGAACAATTATAAAAATATGCTGTTATAAAAGTTATGTGAATGTATATTCTCTCTTTCAGCATATCTTATTCTGTACTAACCCTTCTTGTGATGATATGAGATGACATGATGCCTAAGTGATGAGCTGAAGTGAGGTGAGTGATGGAGGTTTTGATGTAGCGTTAGGCTTCTAAAAGGTTTGCTTAAACACAATTACAATATATTCTGATAACCGAGTTGGTTACTAAGTGACTAACATGTGGGAAGCATATATAGTACGAAGATGTGGGACAAAGGGATGATTCATGTCTTGGGCTGGACAGAGCAGGATGGCGTGAGATTTCATTCCACTACTCAGAGCAGCATGAAATGTAAAACTTACAAATTGTTTATTTCTGCAGTTTTCCACTTAATAGTTTCAGACTGAGCTTGACTGTGGGTAACTGAAACCACAGAAACAAAACCATAGAGAAGGAAGACAACTGTACAAATGAGTCACTTGGAGATCTTGATAAAAATACAGAAGCTGATTCAGTAGGTCTAGAGTGGGCCCGAGATTCTGCATTTTTACTGAGTTCCCAGGTAAAGCTCATGATGCTGGTCCATGGACCACACCTTGGATAGCAAGCATTTAAACAGAGCCAATGCCCTCAGTCTTGGACTCAGTTGTCTTGGCTTCAACTTCTATTCCTCCCCGTGGTCCTCCAGCTGCCTAAAGTCTTTTCTATTCCCTTCTCCAAAATGAATAAGACAAGATAAATTGGTCTTGCGATAGAGCATATGATATCTAATCCAGATCTCAAAAAGGTGTTCCCTTCCTCTCTCACGTTCATGGAATTGCCCTTTTGGAATGCCAGTGAATGGGCAGGGGCTGCTTCAGGGCAGGGCAGATAGCCAAGGCTCTGTCTGTAGAGGTGTACATAGCTGGAGGCAGGTGAATGCGTGAAATGAACCTTAAGGAGGCTTCCCAACCCAAGATTCTCTTATCATAAGTCATGAGAGGGGAAGAGCATCTATTCTCCCTCCATCCAGGCAGAGCAGTGACCCAGAATGCCAGCTAGAACCCAGTATTTGTGAAGGACTTGGGCCACAAGCAAAGCAGTGGAGGACCTTGCAAAACACAGGACAGAAAAAGGCTATTTGCTCTTAGTTTTCTAAGTTTTGTTTCAACTTCTAGAGAGAAGAGCAATCTTACGTCCCATGATTGCTAAAAAACAGAGACTTCTAAAGTTAGTGGCACCAAGCTTGCCTTTTATCATACTCCTTCCACTCACACCTTTCCCAAGCTCCACCCTGTCACCCAACATCATCATCTCAAAAAAAAAAGGACAAGGCCAGTGCAGTCCTTTTAAAATCTGATTTTCCTTTTGATTACTCTCACCTGTCCAGTTGTTGCCCCCAATACATAGTTTCAGAGGTATTAATCCTTATCTCAGGAATACATCTCTCCAGTCCAATCTGCTCAGACAGTGAAAGGCAGAGTTTGGATATGAACGGCAGAGACCATGAGTACAACATGCAATGCCAGGAAGACAAAGCAGGACAGATTCTAGGAAAGGCCAAGTGGTGGATGCTCCAGGAAGACAGGAAAGGGAGCTTCAGCAGGACAGCGTGCTGGGGGGGTGACCTCAACCACAGCCTGGCTCAAGGCAGCAGCCACACTGAGGGCTCAATAATGGTGGCCAAATGGAGGTGGATGAGTGTGGGGGAGGCTTAGAAAAAGTCAGAGAGGCTGGTGTGAGTGTAAATTTTTATCAAAGATAGAGTCCAAACCAAAACCACATAAAAAAGGAATCAAATGATAAATGGAACCCCATGCATTCAGTTAAGATATTTACCTCTTCCCCTGGAACGGCACCTCAAGCATACAAAGTTCTCCCCTGGAGGCAAGCAAAGTGCCCAGGTGCAAGATTAAAGGAGACACTTGCTTGGGAGTCATGCAGGTATGCCTCTTGCCCACCCTAGGGGCACACCTGCATGATGATGACATCTCCCCACCCTCTTGGGTCCTGAGCTGGCTTCCAGAAAGAAGAGAGACAGATGTTGACCCAGAGGGAGTGTGTCTGTTCTGAGTCGGGTGATAAATATGTTCCCTGCTACTCCATTTTGGCCAGAAGTGGAAGTCACACATTATTTCCCTAGTCTTTGATGTCTTCATCTGTAAAATAAGATTGTTGGATTAGAAGTGGTTTATAAATTTCGATTATTCTACACTTTCCCCTCCAAACTGTTAGCCATTCAATAATTAGTTCTTTGAATGTCATCAATCAGTAGAAGACTCAGAGTATGCTCTACCCTACATCTATACTTTTCTGCTAATCAAAAGGAGATTCCTCAGTAATTACTGCCTCCCTTCCCCCAAGTCTCTGTCTAGATCATGTCTGAATAAGAGGTGTGATCTGCCTGTAATCTGACAGCTGGTGAGTCAAGAGTAGCCCTCCTTGCCCCTTTCTTCTTCCCTCTCTTCCTCCTCCCCTCCCTGCCATACTCCCTTCCAGCACACATTGAGTGCCTACTCTGTGCCTACTCTGTGCCTGACACTGTGCTAGACTTGGTGATGACATCTCCCTGTCCTGGGGAAACAGCTGCATGAAATATAATTTACAACATCCCAGGAGTGACCTGAAGACCATACCTATGTGAGCGTTGGCCCACCTATCACCCACAAGCAATGAATAGAAATTCTATCTCCTTTGATCACCTTACTTAGTCTTAACCTTCCTGAGATAATTCAACTACCAAGGCAAAAGGAAAAGGGTTAACAAAAAAAAATTGCAGGGAAAGTCTAATAGTAATTTGCTAACTCTCCTTAAAAAGAATTTTGCTTTTTCATTCTCTAGAAAACTTTGATGTGAAACTTCCTATTTAGAATACATTGCCTTTATTTTTCTTCTCTAGGAAAGGTTTTTAGGTTTAGATTACTAGAACCTTTTCTTGCTAATTTTAAAATGCCTAATCCTTTGCTGACTTGGAGGCATGATGGGACTCTTACCAAGGTGTTTCCCACCTTCTCTATCTCTGCCCCAGAGTGGTGTCTGAGTCCATTGTTCATATCTTTCTGATTAGGTAGGGAAAAGGCATGCATTCTCTTGGCTAATTTCTAGCCACTCTCTTGGACATTTGTGTGTGTGAGTGTGTGTGCACATACTTTTCCCATTCTTTACGGCACCCCACCCACCTTGTGTGCAATTTTGGTGGGATTATTCCTTGTCTGCCCCTAATTAAGTGATAGTTACATGAACTAAAATAAGCCAATCAGAGTCTCTCTCTCAATTCTGATGACCTTCAGCAGAGTACTAGAAGGATTTAAAACAACAACAGCAACAACAAAGATTGGAGTAGAGTAATTCCCAGGGCAGTGGCCACAACTGGTGTCCAGAAGGTCTTTTGATGCCAGTTCAGGTCCCTCTTGTGTATCTATGCCTGTTTTGTACTTCCTATCCATTTGTGACCTCTCTTTTATCCCATCAGTAGATTAAGGGAGCCAAAATTGGTTTCCGTGGCCAGCTACCAAGAAACCCGAGGTGAAACAGTCACCTCCAGTGTGTGGTACTCACATGATGGGAATCTCTCCTCCTCCAACTCAGTGAAAGTCTGCTGTGTGTGCTGTAACAACTTCCCGAGCCCACCTTCAGGATGAAACACTCGTTCTCCCATCTGCTGGAAGTATAGATGGCGTGTCCATCTCTAGGAATTGTCTTCTGCTGAAGAGAGCCACTTACTCAAGGTCACATACTGCGGAGGAGGAAGCCTACATGTGATGACAGGTGGATGGAGGGATATACAGGCCTGGTGCTCTTTCCTCAGGGCAGGATAACTCTTCAAAACCACCTCATCCCATAACTCCCCATAAGATCATCTGAGGCTGCTGGAACTGTCCTACTTCTTTTACTTCCCCATAAATACTTTCCCCACAATCACTCCCCAATAAACTGTCTGTAATCCTGTATCCCAGGGTGTCTCCTGAAGAGCTGACCTAAGACCCCACCAAGGGCACTGATCCACAAGAAGGAGTGGTCTCTGCTGGCACTGACTCTTTTTCATATGACTTGTGGTTTTAGCAAGCCTCAGATAAACTCAAAGAGATGGCTTCTGAGGTATTAGCATCATTCATTTAGTCAACAAATTTACTGAGCAACTCCTATGTACCAAACCTTGTTCTGAGTACTTGGGTAATAGCAAGGAACACAAAGCTAAAAAATAAAAAAAATCCTTGCCCTTGTGGAGTGTACAGAATAGCATGGGGTTTAGAGGTGTTTTCAAGGGCAGGAGTACAGTACTTCTTCAAAGAGGATGGTCCTGTACTAAGCTGTCCAGCTTCACATTTCTGGAGGTAACCCTTCCCCTCAGGGATGCAGGTGCTACTTTCCAGTTTCATTGCTTTTATGAAATAGTAATTCACCTTTTAAAGTCTGATTTATCTTCGGATTACTCTTACCCTGTCCAGTTGTTGCTCCCAATACACGATTTGAGGGGTAGTAATCCTCATCTCAGAAATACATCTCTCTCTGAGGATATTTTTCTTTCCTTTGTTTCAAAACAGAGGTGTGAGCCCTGTTTGGCATGGTGCAGTGGTTAGAGCATTGACCCACACACTGAAGGATTGCAGGTTTGATCCCCAGCCTGGTCGGGAAGCAACCAATCCAGGTGTCTCTCTCACAGTGATGCTACTCTTTCTCTCTCTTCCTCCTTCATTCTCTCCCTTTCATTTTCTCTAAAAATCAATGGAAAAATATCCTCGGGTGAGGATTAACAACAGAGGTGTGCTAGGCTCCCCACATCTGAGAAGCACAGCTCCAACAGAACTGTAGTGAGAGCTCTGCACAGGCACTTCTTCAGGAGTGTCTTTTGAAAGCAACGTGATTGCAGCTGGCCCTCAGGGCTAGTCATGTCCTAGTGCATAACAAATAGCCTGACCTTCATAAAGGCAAATGAGAGCAGCAGATTTGTTGGACTGAAGTTAAGGGAGGGAGGGTGGGCAAACAGGAAGAGATGAGAACAGGAAAAGAAATGGGCATGCCAAATTGTGACTTAAAACAAATCATAAATGCCATCAGTTATATAACTAAAGGGATCCATTTATGGGTTCTCCCAGACTCATTCCTGGCCACCATACAATCAATTAATACAGAAAGCAATTCTCCCATTAGGGACTATGTCATGTTCAGCTTGGCCCATAACAGACATTAAATAGAAACAAATCCTCTTGGTTTCTTATGGGTTTCTTTCATGGAAGGAGAAAATGAAGTTGTATAATATCTGTGAATTGCCCTTGTCATTTTACCCATTCCTTCCTCCTGCACCTGCCTCTGCTATAGACCCTCAAAAGTTGACCAAATATAGTAGCAGAGATGACAAAAGTCATGCTGCCAGTTTGCAACTTAAAGGTCATGGTATCTAATAATTTAGAGGAAACCTAAAGTTCAACCAGTCGCTCCACTGTTAGATGAGAAAACTGAGGTCAGAGAGGTCCGTGGCTTGTTGAAGGTCACACAAGTGAGCTGATGAGAGAGCTGGTGTTCATGACTCCTCAACCAGCAGTCATCACCCTCTTTGTCATGCTGTGATATTCACCATCCTTCAAAAGGTTGGGGGTTACAAAGCAAGCCTTGTAGAAATGAATGAATTCTTCCTGGCATCTCTGTGAGCATGGGGATTTGCCACCTCCAAGAACACTGATGCATGCTCAGAGCTTGAGAGGACTCAAATTTTTTCTACAGGTGAAGGTAACTTTAAAAAGTAGGATTGGCTCTTCAGTGAATTTTCTATAAAAATGTTATTCTTTATTAAATTCATAACACTCATTTAAATTACTCTAATTTCTACTTGTACAACTTAGATCAACGTTCATCTATATATATAAAAGCCTAAGCAACCATCCGACCAGTAGCAGTGACGAGAAATGACCACCAGGGGCAGACGCTCAACACAGGAGCTGCAGTGACTTGGCAGTTGCGGTTCTCTGGTGACTCACCCGGAACCAGAGAGAAGGGAGTTTGGTTCCAGGGTGTGTCACCCGAGAACCACCCTCTAGCAATCTAGGACCCCTCAGGGATGTTGGAGAGCTGGTTTCGGCCTGATCCCTGCAGGCCAGGCCGAGGGACCCCCACTGGTGCACAAATTCATGCACTGGGCTTCTGGTAATAACATAATGTGCAGGAAAACATTAAGTATCTTGGTATTTAATTCTCATTCATCGAACAGCTCTGAATAAAATTTTTACTGACTGGTGGGATCCAGATTTATTTTTAACAGCTGCTAACTAGCTTTTCTATTTTGTTGTGGTTGTTTTCAGGGTTAATGAGTCCTTAACACTTTTAACCCTCTGCTCTATATTTTGCTGCCATAAGAATAATCTTTTAATGTTCAACAGAGCAATACACCCTGCTTACCTCGCTGGGCTTAGCTGTCACCTGGCCCCATCTGCGTCTACATTCTAGAAAATGAAGTTACGTCATGTCTTTGTGATGGTTTTTCTCTAAAGGCATTTCAGCTTTATTTTACAACCAGTTAAGTTCCCTTTAACTTATTGCCAAAGATTGTTTTAAAACAAGCAAGCCGATTTCATTAGAAGAGCATCGTAAACATTAGGCAGCATCGCTTGTCATTAATCACTAAACAATAGTGTGCAAGTATGTAAGCTTTAAAGAATATAAGAGTTGTGACATTTTTCACTGATAACCATGTCTAACTCATAAGAATGGGCACTCTTTTATCTTTTCATTAATATTTAGGAAAAAACCTAGTAGGCAAATATTTTCATAATCCCAATTTATAGATCATGAAACCAAGGTACAGGACAGTTAAGCAACTTGTCCAGGGTCACACTTTGTTAGTGGTGGGACTCAGATTTGAACCAGGCGGTCTAACTCTGAGTGTCACCTCCACTACCTGCTGCTTCACCCCACACTTCTCTAATCTCACTTTGGAACCTTCTTAAGGGAGCCTGAGACCTCCCCGTGTCCAAGAATATTAAAAACCCCACATAAACAGAAGAGTGGCAATTAAACCAAGTTATTAAGTAATTTTGTAATAAATAATAGAATACACACTAATACTTAGATAGCATGAAATTTTTCTTGACTTTGGAAATGATCTTATATTATTACCCTTTGTGCAAAAGCTGCTGGGACTATAACTTTCCCCCAAGGCTCAGCAAAGTTTTTTGTCAAGGGCCAGAAAGTTAATCTTTTAGGCTTTGTCAGCCATGTGGTCTCTGTTGCAACTACTCAACTCTGCCACTTCAGGGCAAAAGCAGCCATGGACTAAGTGAATGGGCAGGCCTGTGTTCCCACTACACTTTATCTATGGGCACTGAAATTTAAATTTCAGAAAATTTTCGCATTCCACAACATATAATTCCTCTTTTGATATTTAAAAAGCCAAATAAAAAGGTGAAAAATTATTGTTAGCTTACGGGCTTACAAAACCAGGCAGTGGGCCACTGGTTGGCCCTGCCAACCCCTGCTCTAGTTAGCTGATTCTTCCACCTCAGCACGAGGCCAGAGGCCATATCAGAGTCAGCTTGGCACCTTACAGGTGCTCAGTAGAAGTTGCTGGATTGAAGTAAATTGAACTTGGAAAGGAGGAGTAGAAGGGAGCATATTCAGAACCGCCATCCTGTCTCAAGCTCAGACAGGATCTAAACTCAAACGCGTGGGGGACATTCTTGCTCTCCTCACACCTCCCCTTGGATTGCACTGGTACCTGGCTTGCCCAGGTCTCCCCAGGAGCTTTATCTCTCCAACGATCTCTATCTGGCAGGATTCAGACGGCAGTGTGCAGATAGAGATCTCCAAGGAGAGAAGAAGAAGCTAACAGCCTCCTCTGCAGGGCTCCCTGCCAAGCTAGCCCCTTGGCACTGGGAGCGAGGGGGACCTTCCAGGGGATTTAGTGGTTCCTCATTTGGCTGCATAGCAAAGCAGAATGCTCTTTCTGATTTCTGCTGCTGATAGCATGGCACCCAGATCAAAGGAAGAAGTGCTCCAAATAGTACCGAAACCTTCTGCCCCCAGAGGCTCAACAACTATTTGTAAAATGTGAATCGAGGTTTGTAGCTTAGCGAAGAGGAGAGGCCACCTCACTGAGGTTCTCTGAAAATGTGTGAATTACAGACCCCTGTGATCCTGGGACTTTTTAAAATTAGGGGAAATTCCAACCATCTTGTAATAGAGACAGACTGTATGACCTCTGAAGCTTTCTCCCAGTTGGGGAACTCGGTCACTAGAAACAAAAGCCTCATCCTCATCTCCAGGAAGTGACAGGTGAGCCTGAAGTCTCTACAGCCAATCAGGTTAAGGAGGTGCAAAGCCGATTACTGGATGTTATAAGGGTTTGGGGCTTTCCAGTGGGTGTCCCTCTTCCCTGTGCCTTCCATCCCTGGAGTTTGGTTCTTGGCAGGGCAGAGTGAGAAAAATGAAAATTTTCAGTTGGGTGGGATATTTTCCAGCTGAGCGTGAGAATCCCCCCCTGCCCCCCTTATTCCCCAATAAAATCTGCTCTGAACAATGAACTCCACAAGGCAGGTTAGATAGACACTATGTTTTTCCCCTTTTCAAAGAGCTCTCTGGTTAAGGAGGGATTTTCCCGTCAGTGTTGAAATGTATTTCTCTCTTTAGAGGATGCACTTCCAGCCAGTTTCTTTGCTTTTTTCACTGAAATAATTGGCATGCTTTTTTGCTTTTCCCTCCCACTCTTACTGTATATTTTTTCAGAGCTTGTCCCTGACTCTAGAATTATGCACACACGATGTAGGGGTTTCCTACACTAGAGACCCGTAGAGACCCCAACGGTTTTCCCCAGAGTTTCCTGATATACTATGTGACCCACTTTTGGGGGTTTGACCCTTTATTTTAATTATTAAAAATCAAAACAAAAATGAACTAATAAAAACCCAACAAATAACCATGGGTATTCCTGAAAGGTTGGAGCTTAAACTTGACCTCTTAATCTCACTTTTCTACTAGGTAATAGTGGTAACCTGTCACAGAACAGTGAATATGATGGGAAAGGCCCAGGGTTCTCCCTGATATGTTACAAAGGAGGCTTCAAAGTAGATGGCGCTTAGTCTAAGGTCAAGAACACCAAAGTTCTGGGAATTTTCAGTTAAGAAAGCAACTAATGGCTTCCCACTGCACTTTGACCAAAACTCCAAACTCCTCACCACAGCCCACAAAGACCTTGTGTGATTTGGCCTCTGCCGACCGAATTTCAACCTGCATCATGCTCCCCTTTTTCATTGTTCTTCAGCCATAACATCTTTTTCTTTCCCAAACACATCAAGCTCATTCTCACTTCAAGGCCTTCACAAATGTTGTTCCCTCTGTCCAGAATGTTCTTCCTCCAGATGTTTGCATGACTACTTCCTTCTTGTCTTTCAGGTCTCCATTTAAATACCACTTCCTGGTATTCATCTTAAAGATGCCCACAGATACTCTCCATCACATTGTCTTATATAAATTTTATAGTGGTTATTACTCTGAAGCTATCTTGTTTTTTAATGTGCTTATTTCTTTTTTAAAAAATATATTTTTATTTGATTTCAGAGAGGAAGAGCGAGGGAGGGATCAAAACATCAATGATGAGAGAGAATCATTGATCATCTGCCTCCTGCAGGCTCCACACTGGGGATCAGGCCTGCAATCCAGGCATGTGCACTGACCAGTAATCAAACCATGACTTCCTGGTTCACAGGTTGACTGCTCAACCATGGAGCTATGCCGGCTGGGCTAATGTGCTTATGTCTTGTGGTTGACTTTCATTAGACTGTAAGCCTCATGGGAGAAAAAACCTTCTCACTTTATTTATTAAATAAATGAATAAAAAATGAAGTCAGATCTCCCAATAGGAACTAAAAGCAAACAGACAGGAAGTTTAAGTGGGAGTTTAAGGGCAAGTAATTGCTGTGCGTTGGAGGTCATAGACAGCAGACCAAGTCAATGCCGGGAGTGGTAGACCATGGTTGTCCTTAGGGTGGAGAGTGGGATCATCCATGTGGAGGTCTCTGAGAAGGCTCAATAAATAACACTCCTCTTTCCCATCCTGAATCAGGATTATTAGAGAACTAAGACAAAGGAGGAAGTGATAGGGGCTAAATTATCACTTTTGTTATTGGTAAATTGGAGGATGTGGCTTATATCTATGGGTAAGAGGACTAACTGATATGAAACACCCATACTGGGCAGACTACTCACTGAGTCACAGCAGCGTGGCCATGCTGCCTTCTCGGGGGGGGGGGGGGGGGGGGGGCGGGCGGTGGAGGGGCAGGCCTCATATAAACTGAGGACCCAGAGGAGCAGGGCAGAAAGCAAGCTTGTGTGGGCAGCTGGCTCCCAAGAGAAAAAGGGAGGAGGAATGGGATGTCCAGTTTTTCCTTCCAAACTTGCCAATCAAATACTCCACTCCACTTCCCTTGCGATAGAGGCATGAGGCTATTAAGAGGTCTGCGGTCAGGATGCCCAGGACAGCTCCAGGTAGAGGTGCTCTCACATGGAAGGGACATCAGAGGTGGGGAAGACTGGCTCTCAGCTGCCATCCCCAGCTCCTTTCAGAGGTGGGACTGGATACACCAGGGCAGTGGGTCACTATCAGACAGGAGAACATCTAAGGACTTTTACTACTTGACTATACCTGGCACTGGCTGAATCTCCCCCTAACCTTGGCCCTTTCACTCATTCTTTATTTATTATTTGAAAATTTGCTCCACAGACAGTGTAGAGACCATACAGGCTAGAAATGAACAGGACCTACTGCCCCCTTGGGTGGTCCCAGCCTAGTGGAGGAGACAGACCTGGCCTAGCTCTCCTACTTCTCTCTCTTCTCCCAGCTGTTCTCGCCACACTAGGGCTTTGGCTTTCTTTGGCCCCATGTGTGTAGAGCTCCCTCCTCTGTCAGCTCTGCGCTCCTGCTGTTTCCTCTGCTGGAATCTCTTCTCACTATTCTTTAGCTCTGGAGTGACTGCTCATTCTTTAGAAATCAACTCATCCATTGCTTCATCTGAGAAAACCTTCCCTGTCCCTACCAGGTGCTCTTATTGCACCATCCATCTCTCTTTCCAAATACTTGCCTTGGATGTAATTTTGTACTTAGTTGTGTGATCCTTTTATTTACTTAAAAAAACACACCCCTTTTTATGGAAAATTACAAGCATTTGCAAAAGTAGAGAGTAGTAAAAACAACTCCATATATCCGCCACCCAGTTTTAACGATGATCAACTCATGACCAATCTTATTGATTCTTTTATCGCCTATTAATTCTCTTGAACAGATTTAAGCTCCAAGAAGGCAAAAGGAGTATTTGTTTTTCTCACCCCTGTATCCTGAATGCCTAGCACAGCACCTGGATCATGTGAGGCACACAATTTTGAATGAGAAATGGATTGAACGGGTGAATGATTTATTATGTGAAAGGAGAGCCCAGGTTGCTATGAGAGCACAAAAGAGCAGCATCTAGCCTTGACTGAGGCGTTCTCACATGTCAGTCTGCTTGGCTCTGACCCTGAAGCTTTTTGAGGACAGAGGGGAGGGTGTGCAGGACGGGGAAGACAGGGGAGGGGATGGAGGAGGCAGAGGGTCCAAAAAACCCAGGAGAGGGCAACGCAGATCTGCTCAGGCATCCTGGCTAGCAGCAGGCTGGTCCACCTGTCTTGCCTGAATGGCTTATTGATCAAGCACCAGAATTGATGCTTTGTCCCTAGTGGCCTCAAAAAGAAGTTTCCAAGGAACAGTACTCTAGATTAAGCATGTCAAACTCGCGGCCCATGGGCTACATGCCTAGCTTATATGGCCCGTGTTGGCCTTTGAGTTTGACATGCTTGCTCTAGAGTGCTGCTTCGTGAAAAGGGGACTATTGGTCTAATATGGTTGGGAATGCTGCCTACTCTACCCTCTTCTTGGGTCCTGCAGTTTTGTTTTAAGTTTTAATTTTGTCTAAGTCAGCTCTTTCCAGATTTATTCATGGTGGAACCCATCACCACCACCACCACACAGCTATTAACAGCAGGGAAACCAGAGCCTGTGGAACATGTTTGGGGACCCATTATAAAGACACTTCCTTCATGATTGGCCTTTTCCAGAAACAAAAACAACGTTAAGTTGGTTCTTCTTCTTTTTTTTAAAACTTTTTATTATATAATTAACACATGGTTGATAAAGAAGAAACAGAAAGTAAAAATAAAATAAAGGAGAAATAAAAGCTTCTTATGATTCAATTACATAGAAAAAATCACCTTACTATTTTTTGATGCATCCATTTCTGGACTTTAAAAAAATGCATAATTGCTACACATATTTCTTAAAAGATGTGTTTTTTTTCAATGACCTTTGACATTAATATCCAGTGACAATGACAAAATAGTCTCAAAAGGTGAGTGCATTCCCTGACAACTTAAGTATGGGGTTCTTCCTCAGGAATGCCAATGTGCCCTTTTACCTTTTGTTCCTTTGTTTTATTGTGAGTGCATTCCAGTTGCTTTCCTCTGCCTGACATCCCCCCAGGCTGGAGTTAGTCCAATTTAACAGACAGATTGCTGGTTCAGGGCAGGTGGGACACTAGACTTTCCATCACAGTTCGGTGCAGGGAAATAAAGCAAACTACCTCACTTCTTGATATAAAATGACTTGAAAACTTCCTTAATCTTTTATAGGTGGAGGAGGGTATCTCTCCTCTACCCATTGTCAGACCTGCTCCAGATGGGACCAGGAGAGATTTGTCTTTGTGGAACTACTAAACAGGGTTTTCAATTTACATGGCCGGCTTTTCCTTGGAAGCTGTGTAACCCAGCATTTTTTTTTATTTTTTTCAATGCTTGCCATGCCCTTCCTACTCTCCTCTGAAAATATTACATGGCATATATCAAGTTGCATTTGAAATTAAAGTCATTCGGAAAATTTTGAAAAGAATATCATGCTACCCTTTGAACTGATTGGAAGCCTATTTTGAGGGTTGGAAGATGACTTGGGGGCATCTTTCTCTTACATTTTTACACCCCGGTAGGTTGATCGCTGGCCCCAGGTCTTCACACCCTGCAGTGATGCCATGACCCTCTGCCCCGGCTGTGGCCTCGTGGTGGGCAGGACATATTTGCCTGCCCTGGATTTGGAGCATGGCCATACGTCTTTCTTTGGCCAACATGTAAGAAGACATTACATGAGCAAAGACTGACATATGCTTAGATGGTTGGTCTGGTCCTCTTGGACACCTGTCTACCTGAGATGAGTTTACCCTGGGGAACCACTGGCCCAAGGAGAACGAGAGGCATGTGGAGGAGGCCCAATCAAAGTGAGCCCTGCCGAGCTCATCGAGGTCAGCAGAGCTCTAGCTGATCCACAGACATCTGCACAAGAAGCAAATGCTTATAGATGCATGCCACGGGATTTCAGGGTGTTCTTGCATAGCATATTTGCTGTAGCAAACATGCACACAGGATAGTTCAGTGCATGTGGAAAGCCTGGTAAAAGAGACGGAAGGCTTGACACGACACCAATTAATAAGCACTAGATAGCATATGCTTAGCAGGTCTAGTATTGCAGTAACATTGTCTTGAGTTTTTCTGGGAGCTGGTTGCAAATATGTGGCCCCATTTCCCTCCTGAGGGACACTCTCATCCAGGTATAAGTGGCTTGGGGAACATGGATACTATTATTCCATAATGTCTGACACTGCTGTATAGGGGACATTACAGAGGACACACAAAAGAATAAAGAATGGTTGGCAGAGATAAAAGAGCACAGACTTTGGAGTCAGAAAGATGTCATTTTTAATCACTTTTTTTTTTTGCTACTTACTAGCTATGGAACCAGTGGCAAGTCATGTAACATCTCTTAGATGCAGTACACAACACAGAAAGAACAGTATGTAGTATTTCCTGCCTTGCAGAATTTAAGAGTGTAGCAGAATGCTGATACATAGGAGGCACCCAGTGAAATAGTCACTCTAATAATTATTATTGTTAATCTAGTGTCTCAAGTGGCTTAAGGCCATCTCACCTGCAGAAGCATCTTGCAGAGCATCAGACAGGATATGGAAGGTGCCCCTGAATAGGAATGTTGGCTATAATGGAGGGATCCATGAGGAGTTAAGAGAAAGAGGACAGAAAGGTAACTGTGAGCCAAAGGGGATCATTCAAGATGCTAACGAGGATTCAGCTTCATCCCCCTCACTGCCATGGACCTCTTCCAAGACTCTGGCAAAGTCCCCTGCTGTTTTGTATTCTTTTCTTAAAGAAGACCCCACAATCTATATCAGTGATGGCGAACCTATGACACGCGTGTCAGAGGTGACACGCGAACTCACTTTTTTGTTGATTTTTCTTTGTTAAGTGGCATTTAAATATATAAAATAAATACCAAAAACATAAATCTTTGTTTTACTATGGTTGCAAATATCAAAAAATTTCTATATGTGACACGGCACCAGAGTTAAGTTAGGGTTTTTCAAAATGCTGACACGCCGAGCTCAAAAGGTTCGCCATCACTGATCTATATGTTTTAGAAACCCACCGATATACAGCTTCAGGTATGTCATACTGTCAGAGCCTCATGGACCAGGCCAAGCAGTTCAGATTTCTCCTGTAAGCCCTGGAGAGCTGTTCAATGGGGCGGAAGTGGCAATGTTTGTGCTCCTGGCTGCCCGGGTGCCTGGCATCTGGGGACTCTGCTCAGCTCCTCTCTTTTGGTAAAGAAGCCTCACAGAGCATGCCCAGATCAGTAGACTGAGAGAAAACTCTGGACTCAATCCCCCTCCCTTGGGCAAGCCAGCGCAGGCCCTTCTGTTTGTGTGGGATCTGCAGTGGCTCACCCACCACCTCTAACAATTTGGGGAATCTAAAGCATGGGCTGCTTTCCTTCAGGCTCCAAGCCGGCTGACACCACCATCCGGCTAAGGAGATTAGCCGGGCTGTATTTACAGATGCCTTCTAGTGACGGCAGCACCTACCACACCCAGGTAGAGCTGGGAAGAATGAGAGCACATTCTTTTCATGTTCACCGCTGAGTGCCAGAGCAAAGGCTACATCCGACAGAGATTGTCTGCAACGGTACTGAGGAGCCCTGGCTGCAGACTGCCCTGGCAGACTGCCAGTCAGCATCCTGGAAAGACCCACTCTGTGCAGGGTCTCGAGTGGCGAGTGCAGAGACCCGGTCTATGTCCAGGGAGGCCTGTTACACTGCATCGAGCACAGAACAGGAAAGGGACTCAATGAACACCTGCCGAATGAATGAATGAATGATTGAGAATGACAATGACCAAACCCATTGCCTCCGTGTCTTACTCTTTCCCCAGTCTTCATTTCTGAAAGAATTTTTCAAAATAATAAGCATTCTATAAACACAAGTATTAATACAAAGTTGTTATATTAATGGAATGATCTTGGGCAAGTTATTTAACCTTTCTGAGCCTCAATTGTCTTATCTGTGCACCTGGGTGGGTCCCTCAGCCCGGCCTATGCCCTCTCGAAGTCTGGGACCCCTTGGAGGATGTCCACCTTCTGGCTTAGGCTTGCTCCCTGGGGGATCGGGCCCAAGCTGGCAGTCAGACATCCCTCTGGCAGCCCGGCAGCCCTTGGGGGATGTCCACTTGCCAGCGGGAAGCAGGCCTAAGCTGCAATCGGACATCCTTAGCGCTGCTGAGGAGGTAGGAGAGGCTCCCACCACCACCGCTGTAATGGCAGCCATCAGCCTGGCTTGTGGCTGAGCAGCGCTCCCCCATGTGGGTGCTCACTGACCGCCAAAGGGCAACTCCTGCATTGAGCGTCTGCTCCCTGGTGGTCAGTGTGTGTCATAGTGACCAGTCATTCCCAGTCTTTCTGCTGTTAGGGTCAGTTTGCATATTACCCTTTTATTATATAGGATAGAGGCCTGGTGCATGGGTGGGGGCTGGCTGGTTTGCCCTGAAGGGTGTCCAGGATCAGAGTGGGGGTCCCACTGGGGTGCCTGGCCAGCCTGGGTGAGAGGCTGATGGCTGTTAGCAGGCTGGTCAAGCCGCCCCCCAGTGGGGACCCTCACCCCATGGAGGTTTGGCCAGCCTGGATGAGGGGCTGATGGCTGTTTTCAGGTTGGCCACACCCCCTTTATGGTGGGGGGTCCCCACTGGGGTGCCTGGCCAGTCTGGGTGAGGGGCTGAGGGCCATTTTCAGGCTGGCCAAGCCCCCTGGCGATGGAAGCTCCCAGCCTCTCCTTTTTTTCTTTTTCTTTTTATTCTGGGATTTATTTACCTTCTATAATTGAAACTTTGTTGCTTTGAGTGGAGCTCAGAGCCCGCCGCGGCAAGCGGGAAGCTTGGCTTCCTCCATCATTGGGGCAACCAAGCCTCCTGCTTGCTCCAGCTCCATGGTTGCCGGCCGCCATCTTGGTTGGGTTAATTTGCATATAGTCGCTCTGATTGGCTGGTGAGCGTGGCTTAAGGCATAGCAAAGGTATGGTCAATTTGCATGTTTGCCTTTTATTAGTGTAGATGGAATGATGATACCAACTTCATAGGGTTTGTTATGAAGATCAATGACCATAGTGGTATAAAGTGTCATAAGAAATGTGAAGGGTTATTGCTACCTACAGAGCAGCCTGGAATGAGATGACTGTTTTGCTTTCGCTCTCCCTGGCATTCAGTTGGAGATAGGAAAGGAACATGCATTAATTCAGACCCTGTACAGACAGGGCTTGGTAGATGATGCGGTCACTGGAAATATTGTTTTTAATGTTTTTATTTATTTCAGAGAGAGAGGACTCTGGGAGAGGGAGAGGGAGAGGGAGAGGGTGATAGAAACATCAAAGATGAGAGCAAATCACTGGTAGGCTGCCTCCTGCATACCCGCTCCTGGGGATGGAGCCCACAACCCAAGCATGTGCCCTTTCTGGAAACGAACCATGACCTCCTAGTTCATGGGTCAGCACTCAATCACTGAGCCACACTGGGTGGGCACTGGAAATATTTCTGCAGATTAAGTTGCTAAATCTTCAAGGAGAAACCAGTGAGAGGCCCGGGGAAGACTTCCTGGAGGAAGTGATTTTGAAAAACACCTGGGATGCCTGATCTCTTTGCACTTAACTCCACTTTTTAAAAGACAAATACCTCAGTTTTCTCTGACCCTTATAAAGATGCTAGTACTAAATCGTGGCTTGTGTTTCTGATTTCTACTCCAAGATCCATGTTTTCGTAGGTTTCTCCCTATCCATGTTATTTGTTGATTTTTCTACTGTAAGCTGTGTAGCCAGTAGTTCTCTTTGTGATGGTCCAGCAAAATCCTTTTTTTTTTTTTAAATATATTTTATTGATTTTTTACAGAGAGGAAGGGAGAGAGATAGAGAGTTAGAAACATCGATGAGAGAGAAACATCGATCAGCTGCCTCATGCACATCTCCTACTGGGGATGCGCCCGCAACCCAGGTACATGCCCTTGACCGGAATCGAACCTGGGACCTTTCAGTCCGCAGGCCGACGCTCTATCCACTGAGCCAAACCGGTTTCGGCAAAATCCTTTTTAGTTATTGTATTAATCAGCTTGGGTGGCTATCAGAAATGCCATCAACTGGTGGCTTAAACAACAAACATTTATTTCTCACAGTTCTAGAGGCTGGAATATTCAGTTCCTGGTGAGAGCCCTCTTCCTGGCTACAGACAGGGGTCTTCTTGCTAGGCCTTCACTGTGGTGGGGTAGGGCGCAGAGAGCATAGTCTCTTCTTCTAATAAGGACACTAAGCTTATCATGGGGCTCTTCTCTCATGACCTCATCTAAACCTAATACTTTACAAAGGCTCCATCTCTAAATGCAATCGTATTTAGGGTTAGTTCTTCAACATATGAATTTAGGGGGATGCAGTTTAGTCTATAATATTCTGCCTCTTGCTCCCCCGAATCCTGTTTTTCTTGCATACAAAATACATGCATTCCATCCTAATAGCCTCCAAAGTCTTAACTCATTTCAGTATCAACTCTAATGTCTAAAGTCCAGGTCTCACCTAAATCAGATAAGAATGAGATGATATGAACTATTATTTATCCTGAGGCAAAATTCCTCTCTAACTGTGAACATGCAAAACCAAATAAAATATGTGCTTTCAAATATGATGGTGTGAGGACAGACATTCTTATTCCAAAAGAGAGAAATAGGAAAGAAAGAAGGGGTGACAGGTCCCAAGCAAATCCAAGATCTAGGAAGGCAAATTCCAAGAGATCTTTGGGCTTGGGAATAATCCTCTTTGGCTCAATGCTTTACCCTCCAGGCTCCCTGGGGTGGCAATGTCATCCCTAAGGCTATGTGAGGAGCAGTGGCAGCACTCTAGGGTTTCGGGGTGGGGACGGGATGCCCAGATGCCCAGGATGTGGCTTTCTTTGGGGGGAAGTGGTATTGTCCTTTGAAACAGGTGGAGACAGCCTTGCCCCTCCCATTTCCCTCCAGGCCCCTGGCCTGTGCACTCTGGGCCTATTGTGAGAGAGTGGCAGCCCTGAAGATCTCTGAGTTGCTTTTGAGGCCCTTCTTCCCTTTTCTGGAAAGATGGCTCATATTTATAGCCAAGTAGCTCTATGGTCCCATCTTGTAGAATCCAAGAAGTCCTTTGTTCATTCTCTCCCACTTTCTCTGTCCCCTTTAGTTCAAACTAATGATGGTGTAATCCCATCTCTATTTCCTGACCTCTGCTGACACGGCTGGTTAAGTTTACGAGTAGCGCCCATGATCTCTCTATCATGTGGTTGCTCAGTCACACCGTTAGTGTTCTCTTTAGAACAAACGTGTTTTTTGCTATATAGGTAGGCTGAGACTTTTCCAAACCTCCAAGTTCTGGTCCATTTGGTTTAATGACTTTGACTACAATTTATCTTTCTCCTGTCACATTTTACTATAAGCAGCCAGGAGGAACCAAGCTACTCCTTCAATACTTGGCTTAAAAATCTCCTCCACTAAATATTCAATTTCATCGTTCACAAGCCCTACAAACACAAAGAGCACTAGAACACTAAACAGAACATGAACACAATTTGGCTAGGTTCTTTGTTACTCTATAACAAGGATTGCCTTTCCTCCAGTTTCCAATAACACGCTCATTTCCACCAGAGACCTCACCATAATGCCTTTACCATCCCTATTTCCACTCACACTCTGCTCATAATTATTTATGTATTTTCTAAGAAGATAGAAGCTTCCTCTTCAGCTCTCAGACTAATACAGTCATTATGATGATGAGACCCAGGGGCTTGGTCAAAACTGGGCCCAAGGACATTTTTAGGATTCCTTTTCCTTCAGCTAGCTTACCTCTGAGTTCCCAAACTTCCTTTGATTTCTAGCCATAAATCCTGCTAAACTTGACTTACTGTTTTGATCTTGAATCTCTAGTTTTCAATCCTAGTATCCAAAGGCTGTAGACCATTAGTCTTTCTTTTAAAAAAAATAATACATTTAAAAATATATATATTTTATTGATTTTCCACAGAGAAGAAGGGAGAGCGATAGAGAGTTAGAAATATTGATGAGAGAGAAACATCGATCAGCTGCCTCCTGCACACTCCCCATTGGGGATGTGCCCGCAACCAAGGTACATGCCCTTGACCGGAATCGAACCTGGGACCCTTGAGTCCGCAGGCCGATGCTCTATCCGCTGAGCCAAACCAGTTAGGGCCCATTAGTCTTTCTTATCAAAATAGAGACTTAATGTCTTGATTTGGCATTTTCTCAGTAGCTGGTAAGTCATCAGGATTATTTTATGCTGCAAAGCAGAAATAGACAATAGATCAGTGGTTCTCAACCTTCCATCCCTTTAAATACAGTCCCTCATGTTGTGACCCAATCATAAAATTATTTTCGTTGCTACTTCATAACTGTAATGTTGCTACTGTTATGAATGGTAATGTAAATATCTGATATGCAGGATGGTCTTAGGTGACCCCTGTGAAAGGGTCATTCGACCGCCAAAGGGGTCGCGACCCACAGGTTGAGAACCACTGCAATAGATGGAGGGTTTGGCCTCTCAAGAATTGGTCCAGCTCACCTGGAATATCCTTTAGAGCCTGATATATGGAAAGGGAAGAAGGCCTACATTCTAATCCTGTTTTTGCTACCAAGTAGCTATTCAACCTTGGGTGAGTTGACTCATCTTTCTGATCTTCAATTTGTTTACCTCTTAAATAAAAATTTGGTGCTAGGTACATTAATTCTTGCTCTAAAGTTCTATGCTTCACATATTTTGCAACAGTGGAGGCGGGGAATGAAGCTCCGACCTTTGAATTTCTACAAGGCCTTTTTATAGCCCAGAGAGCCGTGGTTCTATCTAATAATTAGTTTCCTGTTCATGGTCAGCAGATGGGCTCTGCTTGTGGTCATACAGGGATTCAGGCACCTTTCCACTCATGGCTCCACCTTCTCTAGGTCCTCTAAGGGAAAGATATTGGGAGTGGTACAAGGTAGGTTTCCGTGGACCAGGCTGGGAAGAAGTACACATCGATTTGCTCCCCTCTATTGGACATAATTTCATCACATGGTGACATCTCATTTTAAGGGAGGCTAGAACATGTTACCTAAGTATGTGTTCAGGAAGAGGAAGTGAACATGGCTGTGGGTGAGCAGCCCAGTGTGGAGGAATGAGGCACCGGCTTGTCTTGAGGCAGAAGCTGGTGTGGAAAGCCTCTGGGAAGTACCTGGACCTCTGTCTTTCTGCACAGAGGTTTTCACATACTGGTTTGGTCCATTGGGCTTGATTAGCTGCAAAGAAAAATAGGTGATATATTTAATAATGGCCATGCCCACTCAGTCATTTATATGTTCATTTAACAAGTAGTTATTAGCATCACATTTGGAGTAGAAACTACGAATCTACCAAAAACCCCACAACAAAACAAAAACCAAAACATGAAAAAATCAAATAATTCATAGTCCCAGACCTCAAGGATCTCACAGTATAACAGATGAACTAAGACAACTACAAAGTCCACTGTCATACACAGCAGTATGTGGTCCATGGTATAGGAGTAGTATGTTTTATAGGATACCTGGTATGGAGAAAACTCTTCCAGTTATGGAGTTTGGAAAGAAAAGGCAGAGAGTGAGCAGATGGAGTGAGGGAAGAGAGGATCAAACGGTGTGATGTTGGCTAATCACTATGCTATAAACCTGAAACAAATACAACATTAAAAAATAATGCAATAGTAGAACTGGGAAGACAGAAGTCAGCCCCAGGAAGCTCTTAAAGAGTTTGGACTGTGTTTGTTAGAAAATGGGGACACTGACAGTCTGGAACATTTGGGCCGCTTGACTTGAGGAAAAAGAGCTCCCTTGACACATACTACACTCTCCATCCGTGGCCCAGAGCCTTGCCTTGCCAATGCTGCCTGGTCACGAGGGACCAGGGAAAGAATGTAGATAATTTGGACTCCTGGAAAACAAACCCAACCCAAGTCTACCAACAGAGCAGTGTGGGGCAATATGGCTAATCCTGCTATGGACAGGCCCTCTCCTGGGGAGCCCACACTAAGGATAGTAAACATTCCACTGACCTCTAGTGGTCAAAAAGGCACCCAAACAGTCCCACAAACCCTGGTCCACAAGTCTATCCCCAATGATATCTGTTGAGGAAGAAATTGCTTAGACTAAAGTTTCTCTTCTAGCCTCTGCCTTTTTTGCCCTCCATGGTTTCCCCCCTTCATTCAACTAAATCTATCCACTACTCCTTCTCTCAGCAGTGGGGCCTGGCGGGCTGTGGAGCTTCAGGGCGGGAGGAGATGTGACACTGCTCCATGTTGGTCACAGCTGCTGAAGCTATTTTCACCTCACGAAGCCTTCGGGATGCCTGAAGGATATGCATTTACTAAAAGTCAATATCCTACTCACAGTTGAATTTTATTAGACTATGAAGTGGGGTCAAGTGTTCTAACACTAATCACTAATGCTTCAGAAGCAATCTATGTCAGATGCCCTTCTAAGCACTTTAGATATGAAAATTTATCTTTTTTATATAAATCTTCACAATCTTCACAGAGTCTTTACAAAACACCTTACAAATAGAAACTTGTTACTCCTCATTTTAAAGATGAAGAAATTGAGGCACAGAGAGGTTAAATAACTAGCTCAAGATTATGAAGCTACACAGTGATAGAGCAGATACCTGACGCAGACAGCTTAACTGCAGGACCTGTATCCACAGGATATTGCCTCCCAGCATTTCCTGGACTAGCCACATGGTATTTCTGAGGCCCAGAGGCCTCTGCTTCCTCATCTGCCATATGAGAGTATTGGACTAGAGTGGAGGTATTTAGACTTTTCTCAGAAGTGGAATGGGCAGGGCCAACAGATAAGGGAGCATTTGCTGTAGCTAAAGCAGAGGATAAAAACCCACATGCCTTTCTTCTTCTTCCTGTTCCCTTCTCAACCCAAGGGACTCTTAAACTCCTGAGAAAGATCTCAGGACTCCAGGGAACTAGAGGGCCCCAAAGAATTACTTAGCTAGTACTTATTTAGCCCTTACTGTATTAGGTGTTTTAGAAATATTGTACACTTAATCCTCACAACAACCTCTTGGGGTAGCTCTTATGCCCATTTTACAGATAGTAAAACAATTTAAATTAAATAGCCAGCCCAAGGTCATGCAGCTAGTAAGCGGCAAAATTGGAATGGAAGTCCAGTCAGGCTAACACCAAAGCCCATGCCTTTCACAGCAAACTCCACTGTCCCTTTGACCGTGAGACTGTGTCTGGGAATCTGTGAACAGGGATCAGTTTCAAGCCTACTCTTGGGTCACCATGCCGGCTAAGGAGAAGGGGAAGGAGACCCTTCCTGCAGGGCAGTGGGGAAACTGAAGGTAGAGACGAGCTTACAGGAGGAACTCAAATGACACTGGGACATCCCCAGTCCAGTTCAAGTCGCCTCCGGCAGACAGTTAGCTCCCCGGGCCACAGCCTGTTGATATGAATGGAGGCCCTCTCTGCCCCGACAGAAGGTTGAAGTCAAAGGAAACTGTTCTGATATGAGCTCCAACTCTCAGGGTCCCTGTTTAGATTCTGGCTCCCACAGTGGGAGGTAGCAAAAGCAGACACCTTTGCCACCAGCTCAGACATAAGCTGCCTCTAGGAGGAAACTGCAAACCCTGGCTGAGCAGGGCTGTGGGATCAGTCCATGTCACTCAGCCCACTTGATAGTCGCTTATTTCTCGAGTTTGCAGGTGTTGCTATAACTCCAGGGTCTGGAGATAAAAGTGATATCAAAGGGTCCTTGATTCCCTTTCCATTTAAAAAATAACCTGATTTTTAAGCAGTGCAACATAGTAGAAGAGAATCAGAAGACATGCATTCCAGCCCTAGCTCTTCTCTGACTAGCTGTATGAACTTGGGTAAAACTCATTCCCTCTGTGGCCTTAGAGAGGGGAAATAACTGACCAAGTTCAGCTAGCAAGCTAGTGACACAGTCAGGACTTAAAACTAAGTCCCTATTCACTCCTCAAGCTAAGCACACTTTGATTAAAGAGTTCATTGCATCATTAGATTCGTTTACTAACACACAATATTTATTAAGTAGTCCCGTTGTGTCAGGGACTGCGTTAGGAACCAGAAATATCGTGATGAATAGAAAGCACACTCTAAACTAAGGGGAAACAAATAATCAAGTTGTTCATTTTCCATTTAAAGATGAAGACAATGAGGCCAAAAGGGAAAAGAACAGTGACTTGCTCAAGGTCCAGAGAAAGTGACGTGGCTGAATGAGTGTAGTTCAATTTAATATATTTAAATGAATTTTGTGAATGAAGGGACAAAGGAGCTGATAAAGGATGAGAAAGAGGAAAAAGAGCCTTATATGGAAGCCAAGTCAGGCTGAGAGGTCAATGACAAATTAACCCAAGCAGGTGTTTCATTCCCCACTGTGGCTCTTTTTGTCTCTCTCGGGAAATAGTAAGAATGTCTATATTCAGAGGAGTAGCCAATATAACGTGTTATTTTTCTAAGATGAACTAAAGCTGGTCATCAAAGCAAGGAAAATAATACTGGGACAAAGTTTAGGGGAGTTGTTACCCTATAAAGTCCTTGCTCAAATATCAGCCATGTGAGAAAGAGCAAAATGCCTTTGCATGGTTTTCTGATTATCTGAACTTGGCGAATTTAGGGATGAATGTGAGAATGTTGGACAGTAAGCTTCTAGGATATACACAACCTGATGGAGTGTTAGAGCCAAGACTTTATGTGTTGTGATCTAGAGAAACATTTGGCTGGCTGATTTCTGGTGACACTCATTTCTCCTCATGAATGACCTGAGCATTCCAGGTTAAGACTGAGAGTGAGCTGACTTTACCTGAAAGGAATCACACACTGTTTTGAAGCTCACCATTTTAAAATAATCTGTTGTAAACCAAAACATCACACCCTAACTTATGTTTTCAGTAGATGTTGATTTTAATTGTCTTACACCAGCTTATTTTTAGTGTCTGAACTGTTGACGATGACCACAGTTTAAACTCGAAGACAAACCCAAAGAGACATGGAATCAAAGCTGAATTCACTCTGGTTGGGCTGTCTACATAGCAATCATCTTCACTATTTACTTAGTCACCAACAAGAGAACAAAAAAGGAATAAGAAAGGGCCCTCATCTTTGAGGAGTTCACAGTCTAGAGGAGGAAATAGATGTAATGAAGAGAATATTTCCGCACAATGCGATAGATACTCTTAGACAAGTATGCTCAAAGTGTGATAGTAAAGCCATAATTTTTAGAAAAGATGAAGCCCTTCCACTTCCCCATATATAAGCCCTTACAAAAAAAATGTATTTTATGCCAACTTATATGGTGGCAATATGAAGCACACAGCAATTATGCCCATTAGAGCAAGACTTTAGTGCTTCTGATGCCCTAGCCACCACCCCACTCACCTTCCAACAGCTCCAGCCTGGCTCCCCTGAGGAGACCTGTCCAGCTTGTGGTGCAGAAGTCCAGTGCTCCTCTATGGCTTGGGCTTCCAGGAGAGTGATGGGCCTTGGCCCAATTAACTGTGGAGATGGACACTTGCTGAACTTTCCTGACTGAGCCCCTGGAATTTTACCCAATAACTTTTTCTCCTCAGTTTTTGCCTGGGTTCCTCGTTGGAATTCTTCTCCCTTGGACACTAATGTCAGAGAACTGATGTTGGTGTCTTGAAGGGCAAGAGTGCCTGGAAAGCAAGCAGGAGTGTGGAATGAGAAAATAGGGTACCAGAATGAAATGGAGTGAAGAAAAGGGGGGGGGGGGGTCAAGCTGAGGAAGGTGATTTTACAGTTTCTGGGTTTAGTCAGATCCTATCTGATTGGGGTCCAGACCTCATCTGGCTTAAGTCCACCATGAGGGAGGAGTGTGTGTTGGCCCTGAGCATTCATGGTTGAACTGGACCACAGCTGCAGTCTCAGACTGAATCCATCTGTGGAGGTCAGTCCCAGGGTGACCTTGGCCTCTTGCAAAACCTGTTCAGTCACACCAGGCTAAAGGATGGGGTGAATGGCAGGAGGCCAGATGGCAGGAGCTAAAGTGAGGGTGGATGCTGCAGCTGATGGTTCAGGGCCCCTGGCTGGACTTCTATCCCCATCCTCACCAAAACCTCCTGCCTGTGGCTGGCAGGAGGAAGCGGATGGCTGTGGGGAATTAGTAATGAGATATGGAGTCATTCACCTCCAGGTCACTAGTTCAAAACCAGGTCAACAGTGAGTCAAAGTTCCTGACCAAGGAGGACATGATGAGGTTTCATTTGAGTGCCTTAAAGGAAGACATTTGCTCTCTTAGAAGACAACTCAGGCAGGTCAGCCTGGGCCACAGGGCAAGGAGCTCTGTCTCTGGGCACACCCTGTGCAGAACAGAGAGGCTTCCACGTGGGGTTTGTCTTTCTGGCTCCATTCTCTCCAAGACCCCATTTTGCCCCAGGCCAGGTCACATACTCATGTGTGCTCACATAGGGCATGCCGGTCAGAAAGACCCAGGTAGGCAGCATTCGGATCATCTGGTGATAGCTCTGTTTTCTTAGAAATCCTGGCTTTCTGAGGGCAGAGACCACATTGATTACATAACATCTTGATTTAATTTTGATTTTGCCTTATTATTATCTAAACTAGTTTACTTCTTGGTTTATTTGCTTATTGCCTGAACCTTACCACTATTTTCATTCAACTCTTTGAAAGCAGAGACCCATCTATGCCTGTCACTTGTCAAGTGCTTAAGACTTATT
Source organism: Myotis yumanensis (assembly GCF_028538775.1). Lineage (NCBI taxonomy): Eukaryota > Metazoa > Chordata > Mammalia > Chiroptera > Vespertilionidae > Myotis > Myotis yumanensis. Next base: position 123,144,228 of record NW_027223754.1, on the reverse strand, counting down.
TATTGAATGAATGAATACATAAAATAAGGAATGAATCCATGATGCATCACACAGTGTCTGGTTGAGATGTGATCAATGTTATTTGCTGAATAAATGAATGAATAAATAAATGCATGGGTCACAGAATGAAAGTTTAGAGAAATATCAGCTTTTAGAACACCAATGGTGCCATTTTATTGCTAGAGAATTGGCAAGTTTTCCTCAACACCAGACAAAATCTCTAAACTCAAAGCACAGTGCTTAGCTCACAATAGATTCTTGGAAATGTTTCCTGAGTGGATGAATAAGTGGTTGGATGGATGGATGGATGGATGGATAGACAGCAGGATCAAACAAGTAAGGCCAGCAGCATGCGTGAATGAGGCAAGACTGAAAAAGTTTATGTAAATTAATTTTTCCTTTTTATCCAAAATGGCCTTTTGGTTTCCCTTTCTTTCTAACTCTAAATCCCAAACTTTCTCATTCATCCAGTCTCTTCCTAATCAATTCTTTTTCAATCATTCATCCATTCATTTGTTTAGTCAACACTCACTGAGTTTGTTCTCCATACCAGGCACACAAAAAGATAAATAAGACACAATCTAAGCCAGCCGTTGGCAAACTACTGCCCGTGGGCCGGATCCGGCCCATTTGAAATGAATAAAACTAAAAAAAAAAAAAGACCGTACCTTTTTATATAATGATGTTTACTTTGAATTTATATTAGTTCACACAAACACTCCATCCATGTTTTTGTTCCGGCCCTCCGGTCCAGTTTAAGAACCCATTGTGGCCCTCAAGTCAAAAAGTTTGCCCACCCCTGATAAGCCATACATCAAATGGTGGAATCAGACAAGATTTCTAACTTCCTTTGCATACCACTTGGTTAAAGTTTCTTTCTTCTTTCTTACTTTTTAAAAATCACATAAACTCTTGCCTATTCATTTATGTTTACTCATGTGTTTAGTGAGCACTTGTTTCGTGCCAGTCACTAAGCTATGGGGTTAAAACTATGAGTAAGAGAGTCTGGTTGTTTGTCTTTGTCTTGCAGCTATAGGGTCTGTCCTAGATTATAAGTGACTACTCATTCAGATATAGAAGTGGAATTTAGTCATGAATCAGAGCTAACATCTAATAAAAACTACAGGCAGGGGCTGGAATGAGACTGTTTGCTCTGTTTTGTGACTGACCTAGCACCACTGACGATTAGCAGCTATGTGAAGATTTTCAACAATAAGACTGCTTATAAAAAGGCATCATAATTTTAAGAATCAAGTAGTCTCATAATTCAATAAAATTGCTATAACATCTATGAGTGTCTACTATATACCAGATATTATGCTGAGTGTTGGGGATGATGGGTGAAATCTTGCTGTGGCCCTCTCCAAGATCTGAATCTAGTTAAAGACATAAAAATGCTTTGTTCGACGTGATAAGCATTATGAACAAAGTGCAAGTGAATTGGGAACACAGGAGAGAACTTTTAAAAATTGCTTGGAAGTAGGGGTGAGATTTACAGAGGAGCCAATATTTGAGCTTTGCTTTGGCCAAAGAATAGAAGTTTGTGAAATGAAAGATGGACCCTTTGGGAATGAAGTATGGCACAGCCTAAGTCTGACGGCTGTAGATGTGTGAAAGTTTATAAACATATGACTAATAGGAATTTTAGAAAAATAATATTAAGAGAATGAGTAAAGGAAATAACCATAGAAAAAAGCTGAGAATTTCCCAGAATCTATGAAAGAAATGAATCTTCAGAGGCAAGAAATGAGTCCTAAGAAAGATAAAATCTGTATCAAGTAACAACTTAGAAAAACTTTTAAACACCCAAAATAAACAGAAAATCTTAAAACAAGAGAAGCCCTGGCCAGGTACCAGAAATTACATGTTCTTTTTCTATTTTTTTTAGTGGTTTACCCAAAACTTTTGTCCAGCATGTTGGATTCCCAGTCAGGGCACATGCCCAGGTTGTGGGCTTGATCCCAGTAGGAGTATGCAGGAGGCAGCTGATCTCAATGTTTCACCTCTCACATGGTTGTATCTTTCTCTCCCTTCCCCCTTCCCCTCTCTCTCTAAAAATCAATAAAAAATCTTTAACAAATATTTTCTTAGATAGTACAAATAAATCAAATATATTAGAAAAAAATAATAAATGTAAGGGAAGTTGACTCACTAGTCAAAAGACAATTGCCAAGTTCAAGGGGAAAAAATAGAAAGAAAACTTGCTTATGCTATTCTCAACATACATACCTAAAACAGAAGGATTAAAAAAAGTTGAAAGAAAAGGATAAAAAGAGGTATAATAGGCAAATACTGCAGCTATAATGACTATAGCAGAGTAGATATCTTTAAGATAGAAAGATGGTCATCATATAATGATAAAAGCAATTATTCATCAGGAAGATATAACAAATCTAAATTTCTACTTATTTATTATAGACCACAAAATGCATAAAAGCAAAACTGACTGAATTGCAAGGAGGAACTGAAAAATCCTTATAGGAAATTAAAAATATAACTTTCTGGTAATTGATAGATCAAGTGGCATAAAAATTGGCATAAATTTGTAAGATTTAAATGACACAATGGACAAGACTGATCTAACAGACATATACAGAATCATGTGCCCAACAATTAAAGAATGTACTTTTTTTCAAACATATAAGAAATATTTACAAAAATTGACATGGTACTAAGCCACAAAACAAGTCTCAACAATTGTCAAAGATAAACATCTTTGTTTATTAGTCAACTTTCCCTGACCAAAATCTAATTAAGTTACAAATGAACATCAAAAGGTAACTGAAACAACATATGTTTAGAAACCATGATAGAAATGAACAAATACTTGGAACAAAATTTAAAATCCTACTTAATAGCACTTGAGGGATACAGTTAAGAAGTTCTGAGAGCAGTGGTTCTCCACTGGCGACATTTGGCAATACCTGGAGACATTTGTCACAACGAGGGGTAGAGACTAGCATCTAATGGGTAGAGGCTACCCTACATTGCAAAGGATAGCCGCCTATGATAAAGAGTTAGCTGACCCTAAATGTCAATAGTGTTACCTTTGAGAAACCCTGACTCAGAGGGAAAGTTATGGCCCTAAATGGTATAGAAGAAAAGAAGAATGATAACTATGTTGGTAAGGTTGAGGATAGATTAGAAAACAGAGCAGATAGCCAAGAAAGGTAGTAGGCTACTGTGATAATTAAAGTAGACAATAATGGAGACTCAGCCTAAGGCAGTGGCAACAGGAATGGAAAGAGAAAAGGGTCGCATGGTAAAATTGACAGAATTTGGAGGTAGGTGAGGGAAAGAGAGGAGTAGAAAAATAAGATGGCCCAGTAGGGACACTATAAGATAGAACCAAACTGCAAAACTTCACACATTTATTAGTCAATCATGGTAGACTACTGGGGCTGATCTGGAATGAGTATTCACAAGCATTCGGTACCAGGGAACCAGTCAAAGAATCATGACTGGAAAAGGAAATGAGGTCAAGGCCATCTCCTGGTAGGCGAGAAGACTGGAGGACCCAGGCCCAGAGAGAGGAGACGTGGGGAGAAGACATTTTTCCTGAATTATAAGTTATGGGATCACCTGCGCTGGGAGTGAAAATGGGCTGGAAGTCACTAGTCCCCAAGTTCTTTTCTTGTTCACATGGATATGATGCAAAACTACTGAAGAACGGTTTCCAATTCTACCACAGTAGACAAAGAAAGAAACACGACCACATGCACCACAGCTCAGAGTTTTAATGACCACATTTAAGGTGTGCTTCAAACAGCCATGTGCAGTGTGAGCACGCCCCAGACTCAAGTCAGAGTAAACAGAGTTATATTTACCGGCACTACGCCTAAAATAGAAACCCTGCAGCAAGCGCTTCTCTCATTAGCAGTGTCTCTTTGATACCAAAGTGGGAACCCGGAGAAGGGCTGGTGTCAACTGTTAATGCCAGAAACAGTGGCTGGTGGAAAATGCTTTCTCTTTCACATTTTATGGAGAAATTCAAACAGCACCAGACTCATAGTGTGGGACTATCTTTGGTGGAAATGCTCAGATACTTTTCTCTTTGGCTGTAGCTAGTCTCCATGGGTAGATGCTCATTATGGGAAGAGCCCCAGACAGGCCACCGAGGGAACCTATAGGCTCACTGTTTAAAATAACGCTTAAAACAGCCACAAAGTTATCTGCTCTGAGCCTCTTTGAGGGTCCCATGACGGTTCTGTATTAATGAGGGTTTTGTTTTTTTCCATCTAGATAAAAACAATCTACCCGTCAAGGTAGCTGGTATGTTTTATTCACTTGCTTCCCATTAAACTCTGTCTCTGAAGTACACACGGGTATTTATTTGGTTTGTCGGTGTGTGGGAGAGAGATATAGACACAGGGTAAGAGTCACAAAGAAAGACAAAAGTGCCTCGTCTGTTTATGCCGCCTCCTCTTTTAGTTGTCTGCCTATTGAACCGTCTGTCTCTAAAACTGAGTAAATGGTGGCCGTTTTTCTCTGCTCTTAACCAGCAGTTTCTTGGCTCTGGGTCTGTGTGTTCACAAGACACGTCAATGTCACCGAGGATGGACATACCTGGTTTTCTGGGGCTACTGATTTGGGCCCATGAGGTCTGAGGGAAGAGCAGAAGGAATAGATGCTGGCAGCTTCAGGTTCCATTCAAGTGGAGGGGGGGTTGGGGAGAAACAGGGGAGGAGAGAGACCCAGGACATCTTGTCTGATGTGACTGCCTGCCAGGCACTGGCCGGTCACTCCTGTAGTAAGCGTCAGGAAGGGAGATGGGTAGAATTTGTACAGACTGGTTGAAATTTTTGCGGGCTGAGTGGATTGTCAGATTTCGAATTCAAAATGTTAGCCCATTTGAAGTTTCAAAGATTCTTTGCCTAACAAGATGAATTTACTTAGTACCCTTCCAGGAAAAGCAAAGACATTACAGTGAAAAGTTTTCTCTTTTATTCTGTGACAGATTGTAATAGCAATAACCCCCTGCATATCATAGTACCTTATGTTTATTTACCTTCTTTTCCCAGCTGCACTCTCACTTGGTTCTGTAAGGAAGGAAGAGATAGACTGCTGTCTCCTCTTTTTGTTCCAGGACATTCCTCCTTTCTGATAGTAATTATGTGATTGATCATCTCTTATCTTTTTCTTTGGTTACCAGCAAGCTCAAACATCACTTATTCTATTTTTCTTTGGCTTTGAGTTTTGTTTGTATTTCTATTATCCCTGTTTTTTTGTTTTTTCTTTTCTGATTATATTTTGCCTTTTTAATTCTCCTTTGAGTATTGGTTAGAAGTTCATTGCATTAATTAAACAAATATTTATTATCCCCCACACTCCTCTTTCCTCTTTCCTGGTTTTATTTATCTCCCTAGCATCAACACCATCTAACATGCCAGGCATTTTATGTATTTTTGTTTACTATATACACTGAGAGGCCAGATTATTATGACCACCTGACGTTTGTAGGCAAATTAGCTATAATTTTGCGCTGAAGTTGCTAGTGGATCAGATCATTATAAACGTCTGAATAGCACAACATACCTAAGTATCATTGCTGACCAAGTTCATCCTATCATGTTGATGGCATATCCCAATGGAGATGGCTTCTTCCAACAAGACAATGTGCCATGCCACAGTGCTCGTGTTGTGCAGGAGTGGTTTCAAGAACATGAGGGAGACTTTACCTTGCTTAGGTGGCCCCCACAATCACCAGATCTCAATCTAATTGAGCATTTGTGGGACGAAGTTAAAAGAGCCATCAGGCAGCTGGTTCCACAACCATCAAATCTCACAGAACCGGACAGTGCTATTCATCAGGCATGGTGTCAGATTCCTCGCATCACCTTTCAACATCTCGTGGAGTCAATGCCAAGAAGAATCGCCGCAGTATTGAAGGCAAAAGATGGCCCAATGAAGTACTGCTGGGGTGGTCATAATAATCTGGCCGGTCATAATAATCTGGCCACTCAGTGTATATCCCCTGCCTTCCTAACACTGTCAATAGAAATTAAGCTCCCGGAGGGCAAGAGTTTTGTCACTTTTGTTCCATACTATATTTTCAGAGTCTAGAGCAGTGCCTGGCACATTGAAGGCCTTCAGTGAATGCCTATTGAGTGAAAGAATCACCGACTCATGCCACATTCTGTGTTAGGAGGTGGGAATCAGAGCTGGCTTCATGGGAATGTGGCCTCTGCAGGCTCACAGGACCCCACACTTAAACAGGCCCCACACTTGGTTTAATGCTCTGCTGTCACCATCTTGAAATTCCTAATATGTTTTGGACAAAGAGTCCCATGTTTCCATTTTATACTGAACTCTATGAATTCTGTGACCAGTCCTAATAGAATACACCAGTGTCATTACCTGCATGAAGGTTTTGATCTAATGGGATGGGGGAATCATAAAAAAGATACACGCCATAATATTTATTTTAACATAAAAGATAAATATGTATATACACATACACATCTGCATGCATCTTTTGAGGCAGGGACAATGCTTTTTCTTAAGCCTCACCCTTAATGCATCATCTATAATTTCCTGTTTTCATTTCTTTATAGTGGAGGGAGAGGATAAAGGCACACTTGAAAAGAAATTGGACTGCAGAATTCTTCTATAGTTTCATAATCCCCTCCCCTACCTTTTATAATTGTTTCACTCCCAAATAAGCAGCAAGTTTTTGTGCCTCACCTTAATCAAGTCTTTTCAAATTATTCAATTTAGTTTTCATGTGAATGAATACATTTTGTACTCCATTTCATTGGCTTATATAATGCTTAATTTAATTGTGTAAGTTACAATAGCATGTACAACCAGCATGAATCAATTTGGGAACAATATGAATGGCTCTTGATAAACAAAAACTAAACAAGAAAGAGGTAGGAATATGAAGCCCTATTAAAGAGTGGCCTGCCAGCTGCGAGCATTTGGGGTACCTCGGGTATCAATCAGTGTGACTCACAGAGAGGTGGACATGTTGGTGAATCTGGCGAGGGGCCCAGCGGGTGGAAGAGGCAGCGAGCGCAGCGAGCGCCACAGGAAGGGCACCAGGCAGGAGTCCCGCTGACTCCGGAGCTGGCCCCCGTGCAGATAAAGGTGGAGGAAGACTTTGGCTTCAAAGCGGTTGAGGCTCTGGACTCAAGTTGGGTTTCTCGGGGGCCAGACAAGCTGCTGCCCTACCCCACCCTAGCCAGCTCCCCCTTTGACTGACCCCCCAATAAACGGACCCCATGCTCTCCTCGGCAAAAAAAAGCTTATAGAGGCATGCTTATAGGATCAAATAGTATAAATATAGATGTAACAGGACAATAAAAAGAGAACCTGGCTATGATGATTACCTGAACGCTGCCTCTGTGTCATTCCTTCTTCGCCGACTCTGTCCACACCTTTGGGAACCCCTGGACCTGCTGGGCAAGGCCCCAACATTCCTCTTCTTATAAGGACTTCAGTGAAATGGGCTAAGGGTCCCACTGGAACTGCCTCAATTTAATGTAATCCCCTCTATAAAGATCTTATCTCCATATACAGGTACATTCTGAGGTTCTGGGGATTAGGATTTTAACATACATTTTGTTGATTACCCAAATCAGCCCTTAACAACCAACATGTTCCAGAAAGTATATTCCTATAGGGTTATTTACCAAACATTCAGAAGTATTTTTAAAAGAGCTAAGCCCCTCGCCCACTGCGCGGGCCCCTCCCGGTGAAGAGCGAAGGGCTGGGTTCTGGGCACTGGAGAAAAACTGGTGCCAGCAGCCAGGGGAAGGGGCCCCCAAGGGGCCCCAGATTGCGAGAGGGCACAGGCCGGGCTGAGGGACCCACCCGAGTGCACAAATTTTTGTGCACCGGGCCTCTAGTAATTAAATAAATGAAGGGTAACGGTGGCCCAGGTGAAGGGAGGGGAGCATTGCAGGCTGTAGGAAGAGCATGTGCATAGGCCTTGTGGAAGGGGGGGTGGAGGTGGGGGAAAAGGACATGGCATATTCAGAGACTTATGATAATTCAACTTACAATTTTGATTTTATGATGGTGCAAAAGTAATACTCATCCAGAAGAAACTGTGCTTTAAATTTTGATCTTTAAAGTACAGTTTCTACTGGATGAATATCTATACTAATAAAAGGGTAATATACTAATTAGACCAGGTCAACCAGACATCTTCCAGATGTCCGATTTCCTTCTGGACAGTTAGGGGGTGACCAGGCCAGCAGGGGGGCAGTTAAGGGGCATCCAGGCCATCAGGGGACCAGTTAGGGGGGCGATCAGGCCAGCAAGCAGAGGCAGTTAGGGGTGATCAGGTAGGTTGGCAGGGGAGCAGTTTGGGGCAACCAAGCTGGCAGGGGGGCAGTTAGGGAGTGACCAGGCCAGCAGGGGGGCAGTTAAGGGGTGACTAGGCCGGCAGGGGGGAAGTTAGGGGTAGCTAGGCCAGCAGGGGGGCAGTTAAGGGGCAATCAGGCCGGCAAGTAGAGGTAGTTAGGGGAAATCAGGCAGGCAGGTAGAGTGATTAGGGGAGATCAAGCAGGCAGGCGAGCAGTTAGGAGCCAGAGGTCCTGGATTGTGAGAGGGATGACTACTGGCAGTCGGATATCCCCCAAAGGGTCCCAGATTGGAGAGGGTGCAGGCTGGCCTGAGGGATCTTATGGGAAAGGGGCCACATACTAAACCTGAAAAACTCAGAGACCTAAAGAAACCACACAGGATGGTCTGAAATGAAAACTTCATGCTGCCAATGTGTGGTAGGTACTCTGTAATGATGTTGGGCAGTGGCAGTGAGCTGCAGCTCCCAGTCAGCCCTGCAGTCATGAGGGTAAACAACGTTACTTTGCAGTGTATTCATTGTGTTAGATGATTTACATTACTTTGTAGTGTATTCATTGTGTTAGATGATTTTGCCCAACTGAAAGCTAATGTAAATGTTCTGAGCCATTTAAGGTAGGCAAGACTAAACTATGATGTTCAGTAGGCTAGGTATATTAAATGCACTTTCCAACTGTGGACATTAAGAAATGTCCAAACCTGTAAGAATTTTGATGAGTTTATTTGAGCCAAACTGACAATTGCCAGGAAGCAAAATCTCAATGGATTGAAAAATGCTCTGGAAAATGGCAGTTTTACCACTGAGGTTATAGATAAGAATCAAAGATGAAGATGTAAGGGGATTATATGAAATTCATTGGTGATAGATTAGGGAGGTGGGAGAAAGCAAAGCGGAGAAACCCCTGGGATTGGATAAAAAGTAGAACGGATAGACACATATTTCTTTACATTGTGGGTGTAGGATTAACAATTGATACTTACAGAACATAGAAATGGTGTGTGGGAGAACAAGGCAACAATAAGGGTTCTGTGATCTCGAGTTCTGGTAGGAGATTATCCTCTCAGGAGCCTGGCAAAAAGGGATGTTACCGTAGATACAAAAAGACAACAGACAGACTCAGTTAAGGTCAAGACTAACCTTTGTCAAGGAAGATACTGGCCTAGGACATGACTATCTGCCATACTTGATTTTAGTTAGGAAGTTTTCATTTCAGACCATCTTGCGTGGTTACTTTAGATCTCTGAGTTTGCCAAGTTTAGTATGTGGCCCCTTTTCCATTCACATGACTTAGGATAGTTTCCATTTATGACGGTTTTAGCAGGAATTAATACCATCTTAAGTTGAGACCATCTGTATATGATTTGCTGAAAGTGGTACAGAAAACCTGTAGCCAAACTAGTGCTATAGACCAATCCTTCTGACTCATCAGAGGTAGCTGAGAACAGGGAAAGAAGGTTGGAGTTAAGAGCTCTGGCAAATCACTATTTTCTCAGAGCCTCTGTCTCGTCAGCTTTACCTCTTTCTTGTGAGGATGATATGTGATGACCGTGTAAAGAGCTCGACACAAGTAGCATTCAGAGTCAGTTTCCATGTCCTTCCTACCATCCCTCAACCCCCAGTTTCCTTTTTTCATTTTCTCCTTAATCCAAGAAGAGATGGATGACATGAGAGGAGAGAGAGCATATGGATATTTACCTTAAGAAGGGCGATGAGCTGCAAGTTGGGTTACCAGCTGGAGAGATATAGATTAGATCAGTGGTTCCCAATCTTTTTTTTTGACCATGCCCCACCTAAGCATCTCTAAAATCCTGAGCCCCTCCCCCCCATCCCGTGACATATAATTCTTATTATTCAAAAAATGAACTCCTATTCACATGGAGGAAGCCTAAAAGCCATTAACTTGGTCTAAATAAGCTTCTAAAGAACATGGCATCCATGAAAGAGAAAAATAAAAGAATGAAAGGACAGTTGAAGTACTGAGGAAGAAATCACTAAGAAAGTGTTAAAAAATAATAATATGAAGTGATATAAAAAATAAGAAATAAAGTTTCAAAACATATAATAGAGAACTGAAATGCATAAATATGTCACAATATATATTTACATACTGTATATGAGGCCCCTAGAACCATAAGAAATGCAAAAAATTCACTGTTAATAACTCGTTCTCTAATTGCCCCCCTTAAAAATCCAATAACCCCCTGCCCCGTGGGGCTTGTGCCCCAAATTGGGAACCACTGTATTAGATGAAACAAACAATTTATTGGCTGCCAGAGAACTGAGGACGCAGAGGGAAGCGCTAAGTTCTATCTTTTCCTGGACGTCTTTCAACTGAGGCAGCAATTCCTCTCTGGGTACTTCAAGCCATCTGTTTAGTGCTGTTGTCTCTGGCCTTTAGAGGGAGTGATACATTAACAAGTCTGAGAACTTTGTTAGCAATTGTGAAATCAAGTCTTCATTAGCATTTCAGAGGAACAGCTAAATGCCACCACTAAAGTGCAGGCTTCCTTAGCCCCCTCCATGCACGTGTGCAAATTCCTGTGTGTGCCAAGCCATTAAATTGAGTTTCCAAGGGTGACTGAGGGGAAATGGGGCTGCTTTTTCCCATGAGCCTCACCTCTTCATTCTTTCCGGAGAGTCCAGGTGTCTATGACCGATTAGGCGCAAAGATGTTAAACCACTTCAGATGGCTGGGTTTTTGCAGAGGCATTGTTAATTATTTTCAAGTGATTTTTCAGCCACGTTGTTATTACCCTAGTAGTGGGAGCCAGTTTAAGAAGAGCACAGTTTCTTATGGGGCTGAACCAGTCTATGTGTAGACTTACCTAAAGGTTTTGTTTGGAATGAGGGTGGATTTGCTCAGGTTCTGCCCAACATAGGGACATATGGTTTTCAACTCTGTGGATGACGTTTGGGTCCTCCTAACTAGTGAGGTTTTGTTTTACACATAAACCAGCCCCAGAAGTTACAAATGCCATTTCACAAGCTTGAAGAAACTACTTCCAAGTACGCCATTCAGGATCACAGTGACAGTGACAGTCAGTCTCCATTTCCTGCCAATTTGGGAAAGTATGGAGGAATAACACCAACTGAATATAATCAGAGTAAACATGAGAGTGGAAAAGTTGCATGGCTGATCAGACTCAGCCTGTGGAAAAGGTTAAGTAAACAACCTTCAGCTAAGACCTGAGTGAAAGAGGAAACTCAAACCTCCCGTCATATCAGAGAGGTTTCTACAGTTCATGGACTTAGCTTCTCCTCAAGGGTCCCCTCTTCATAGCTGTTTTCTCTCTAACCCACACAAACACTAGGTTCAAAGCATTCAATCCTTTTTTTTTTTTCAATACTTGGATGCTCAACCATGGCATCTCTTTCCCGGGTGAATTTTAGGCAGTCATTCAATATTTGGTTTACAATTTAAATATCACCCTTAAAAAAATCTTTAGTGTTAACAAGCAGAGGCTGTGCAGCCTCCTCTTCTCACAGCATATTAGAGTTAAAGAAGGTCTTAAAGAATCTCGGACAATTTGAGCATCGAATAAATAATAATATTAAGAGAATGTAAGTCATTAATAAGAATCCATCAGTCCCCACTGATATAAATAAATAAATGAATAAATAAATAGGGAGGAAAAGCTCTTCCTTACCATGGAAAGCCAACTAGTAAATGTAGAAGAGATAATGAGATTAGAAAGTCACCAGTTGGCAACCATCGTAATAATAATGGATTTAGGCAAGAAATGTTAATGGATGTTAAAACTAATGATAAATTTTGAGTAGTATTAGAATTTTATACAATCTCAGTGTCTTCCCATAAGACACTAATTAGAAGGAAGGAAAATAGTAATTTTGCAGTGGAGAAACATGGTAGATATCATCTTAAACAGGTCATGTAAGTTGACATCACTAGTAATGGGACAAATTGACATGTGTGTCTCCTGAAATGAAGCACCAAGGAGAACACATCACTTTTGTGGTTTTCCTGCCAAATGTGTATAATCTAACTACCAGGAGCCATTAGACAAACCCAACTTGAAGGACATTCTGCAAAAAAATCGAGCTGTACTCTTCTAAAAGGTCTATGTATGGCATGAAACACTGGGACAGAGAGAGAAACTGCTCCAGATGAAGGGAGACTAAATAGAGACATGATAGATGAGTGCAATAGGAGTCTGGATCTTCTTTTGCACTAAAAGCCATTATTAGGGCAATTGGTGCAATCTTTAAAAGATCTGTAGTTCAGCTAGTATTGTTACAATGCCAGTTTCTTGGTTTCCTTATTTTATTAGTTGTACTATGGTAATAGTGTTAGAGTGTATGACTTATTTTTAGGAAAGACATTTTGAAGTATATAGGGGAGAAGGGGCATAATGTTTGCAATTTACTCTCTCACAGTTCATTCTCACTTGCACACACAGCCAGAGAGAGTGAGACAGAAGGATAAATCAAAAATCAAACAGAAACAGGGTCCTGTTAATCTTTGAGGAATCTAGATGAAGAGCACATATGAATTTTCTGCATTATTTGCACAACTTTTCTATATATTTGAAGTTATATTTTAAAAACTTTTAAAGAAGGCCTTGGAGATCAGCTGTCAAGTCCGCTGGTTTGATGAAAGAGGTCATTCCTAAGGACATCAGAGGCGCCCGTGATGGAGTTCGGCTGGGAGCCTAACTCCGCCTCCTGCCGTACAGCCGGAGGACAGAGGCAGACCCTTTTGCCTTTCAATTCCAACCACTCTGTGGGTTCTCCTTTGAGACTTTCTGGATCCCTCTTGTTCTGGCTTATCCTTGGATAACGTAACCTATGACAAAAGAGGACACTTAGAAGACTTGCTGGGGATTGGCATTGAGAGTGGGTTTTCTCTAATGATTTCTCCCCAGAACCGTCCTTTATCCAACCATTTCTAAGTGCACCCCAGAGCAGTGAACGAATAAATCAATTGTTGAAATGAAGGATTTTTGAGTCCTTTCCCTATCATTGTTCTAGGCACATCTGTGAACTTGGGCAGGACATGGAATCGATGGTTTTCCATTTCAGCTATGCAAAAAGAGCACTTTTCTTTTTGCCCCTCTCAATTTTCCAGGAATGTCTTGATGTGACATTGCTAAGATTTAAAAATTTTTCAGGTTCTTAGAGAAGGACACCTTCTGAAGTGAATGTGGCCTTTGTATTCAATATCTTTAAAGAACTACCCACATATGGTTTTTCTCTATCCATAAAATATCCTGGTTATGTCTATATTTTATTTTCATTTGACTTTGGGTGGAAGAGCAATTGTGAGGGAAAGTGATGGAAACCCATTTTCCCGGGGGACTATGAACTCCATACACATGGCCATTTCTCCTCAGCCCCTCCCGCCTTCCATTAGCAAATCCAAGCTCCTTGACAGGGGTCCACAACCTGTTGCCAACTGTTTTCTTTTCTCAGCGGTTGTGATGAGGAACAAATGAGAATAGAAATAGCACCCTCCTCCCACCTTCTGTAGCAGCCTTTCCCACACTACCCACCGTTCCCCTTCCAATTTGCCACCTATACATTTTTGGTTAAAGTTTACTTTATCCATGGAGACTTCCCAGATTACCGTCACTTTATAATAGCAGCTTCCATCTATTGAGTTCCAACGGGTAACAGGCTTTTAGTGCATCAAATGAGAAAATGTATGCAAAGCATGAAACACTGTGCCTAGCACATAACAAGCATTTAATACATTTTAGCATTTACAGGTCCTCCATCCTTATCCAAAACCCTCAGGGCAGGATGAGTTTTAGAATTTATTTATTTGTTTTGAAGATATTGCAAATGTAATGAAGAGGCTGTATATTAGTCAAACACCCTCAGCTGTGCCTCCACACCATGCTCTAATCCAATGCATTAACATTTCTATGGTGAAATGTATAAATATGCACATTAAGTGGAATAAATAAAGGCATCATTTTACTTTGGGTCAGGCCAGGTTTTGCAACCAAATGACTTTGCACCAAACTTACAACAGAACTTATTTTCACAGCTTCTGGGACTTGGGAATTGTGGGTAAGAGACAGCAGTATATTGGTATTTCTATTTTACAGATTGGAGACTGATGTTCAGGGAGATGAAGATATTCCTACAGCTGGGAACAGGGCTGTGATAGAAACTCAGACTTTTCTGAACCTGGAGCCTCACTCGTACCGAGGAGTTACTCTCTTTCCCTCCATCTCTCTTGGTCTTCTCTCCAACTTTGTGTGTCTCTATCCCCACTCTTCTAACTCTGTAACTCTGTCCAGTGTATTACTCACCTTTCCCTTGTAGGAAGGTTATGAAGTCCTTAGACCAGTCGTTCTCAACCTTCTGGCCCTTTAAATACAGTTCCTCATGTTGTGACCCAACCATAAAATTATTTTCGTTGCTACTTCACAACTGTAATGTTGCTACTGTTATGAATCATAATGTAAACATCTGATATGCAGGATGGTCTTAGGCAACCTCTGTGAAAGGGTCATTCGACCGCCAAAGGGGTTGCAACCTACAGGTTGAGAACCACTGCCTTAGACTATGATCCAGTTCTGCCTCTAATTCTCCCACTCCTTGTCCTTGTCCCTCTCCCTCTCCCTGTCCCCCTCCATCTCCCTGTCCCTGTCCCCCTCCATCTCCCTGTCCCTGTCCCCATCCCTCTCCCTCTCCCTCTCCCTCTCCCTCTCCCTCTCCCTCTCCCTCTCCCTGTCCCTCTCCCTGTCTCTCTCCATCTCCCTGTCCCTGTCCCTGTCTCTCTCCATCTCCCTCTCCCTATCCCTGTCCCTCTATCTGTCCCTTTCCCTGTCCCTGATCCATGACACCCTTCAGGGCAAACCAGCCGGCCCATACCCTTGCACCAGGACTCTATCCTATATAGTAAAAGGGTAATATGCAAACTAACCTTAACAGCAGAACGACTGGTTACTATGACACACACTTTCCCTGTCCCTGTCCCTGTCCCTGTCCCTGTCTCTCTTGCTCTCCCTGTCCCTGTCCCTCTCCCTGTTCCTGTCCCTGTTCCTGTCCCTGTCCCTGTTCCTCTCCCTCTTCAGAATTTTCAAAATTAGTATGTATATTTCTGCAGCGAAATGAAGGGCTTAAAGGGGCTCATCTTTACAAGTTCTTTTCATTTCTTAACATTTAATTGAAAATTTAAAAATTATTAGAAATTCACAACATAATTTTAACCATTTTTAAGTGAACAATTCAGTGACATTTAGTATATTTACAATGTTATGCAGGCTAGTTCCAAAATTATATATATATATGTATTCCTTGTCTCTTGATTGTAGCATTTAATCCATTTACATTTAAGATTATTATTGATAGGTACTTGTTTGTAGCCATTTCTATTCTTTATGCTTGTGTTCCTTCCTCCCTTTCTATTTCTTCTTTTTACAGCATTCCCTTTAGCATTTCTTGCATTGCTGGCTTGGTAGTGACAAATTCCCTTAGCCATTTTTGGTCTGCGAAACTTCTGATTTCCCCTTCAATTTTGATTGATAGCATTACTGGATAGAGCATTTTTGGATTCAGTCCTTTGCTTTGCATTACTTTGTATACTTCATTCCATTCCCTTCTGGCCTGATGTGTTTCAGTTGAGAAATCATTTGATAATCTGATGGGGGATAATTTGTAGGTAACTCTCTGTCTCTCTCTTGCAGCCTTTAAGTTTCTTTCTTTGACTATATTTCCTATGCTACACTTTTATAACTGGCAATTTGTACTTAATCCCTTTACCTTATTCACCCAGTACTGCAATGCTCCTCCCATCTAGCAATCATCAGTTTGTTCTCTGTATCAGTTTGTTTCAATTTTCTTTATTTGTTTTGTTGTTTAGATTCTACATATAAGTGAAGTCATATAGTATTTGCCTTTCTCTGCCTGTCTTATTTCACTTACTATAGTACAGTGGGGCCTTGACTTACGAGTGTCCTGACTTATGAGTTTTTCGAGATACGAGACATCTCTTGGCCGATTTTTTGCTTTGAGTTGCGAGCTAAAATTCGGGTTATGAGCCAGCTTCAGATACCCCACCGCTAGTTGGCGCAGCAAACGTCACAGTGAACGAGACAACATCAGTCCAGCATCACGTGTCTCACTCGTTCACTTTATGATTTGACATACGAGTAATTTGAGTTACGAGCTCTGTCATGAAACAAATTAAACTCGTAAGTCAAGGCCCCACTGTACCTCTAGATCCATTGATGTTGTTGCAAATGGTAAGATTTCATTCTTTTTAAAAATCTTTATTGTTGAGATTATTACAGATGTCTCTCTTTTTCCCCTCCATTGCCCCATCCACGTGGTTCCTGCCCCACCCTATTGTCTGTGTCCATATGCATATAAGATCTTTGTTTAATCTCTTCCCACCCCACCCCCTTCCCTCTGAGAATTGTCAGTCTGTTCCATTTCCATGCCTCTGATTCTGTTTTATTTAGCAGTTTATTCTGTTCATTAGATTTCTTATTCATTTATTTTGATTTTTAGATTCAATTGTTTATAGGTATGTATTTGTTGCCATTTTGTTGTTCATATTTTTTATCTTTCTTTTTCTTCTTCTTCCTCTTCTTAAAGAATACTCTTCAACATTTTATATAATACTGGTTTGTTGGTGATGAACTCTTTTAGCTTTTTCTTGTCTGTGAAGCTCTTTATCTGACCTTCAATTCTAAATGATAGCTTTTCTGGCCTGAGTAATCTTGGTTGTAGGTCCTTGGCATTCATCACTTTGAATATTTCTTGCCAAGTCCTTCTGGACTGCATAAATTTCTGTTGAGATATCAACTGACAGTTATATGAGCATTCCCTTGTAGGTAACTAACTGCTTTTCTCTTGCTGCTTTTAAGATTCTCTTTTTGTCTTTAGCCCTTGGAATTTTAATTATGATGTGTCTTGGTGTGGTTCTCTTTGGGTTCCTCTTGTTTTGGACTCTCTGTGCTTCTTGGACTTGTAAGTCTATTTCTTTCACCATGTAGGAGAAGTTTTCTGTCATTATTTCTTCAAATAGGTTTTCAATATCTTGTTCTCTTTCTTCTGGCACCCCCATAATGTGAATGTTAGTATGTGTGAAGCTGTTCCAGAGGCTCCTTACACTGTCTTCATATTTTTTAATTCTTTTTTCTTTTTGATCTTCTGGTTGGGTGTTTTTTGCTTCCTCATATTTCAAATCATTAAATTGATTGTCAGAATCCTCTACTCTATTGTTGAATCCTTGTATATTATTCTTTATTTCAATCAGTGTATGCTTAATTTCTGACTGGTCCTTTTCCATTTTTTTTGGAGGTTTCTAGAAGATTCTTGAGTAACCTTATAACCATGGTTTTGAACTCTATATCCAGTAGTTTGCTTTCTTTCACTTCTGACATGTTTCTTTGTCTCTGCATTTGGCTGCTTCCCTGTGTTTATTTCTATGTATTGGGTAGAGCTGCTATGACTCCTTGAGTTGGTAGAGTGGCCTTCTGTAGTAGGTGTTCTATAGGGCCCAGTGGCTCAGCCTCCCCAGTCCCCTAGCTGGGAGCTCTAGGTGCACCCCTTTGTTGGCTGTGAGCACAGTCTTTTTTGAAGTTGAGTGTGGGGAAGCACAGGACTTGGTTGGAATGTCTGTAAAAAGTATTCTCCTAAAGGTCAGGGGCATCTGAGGAGACCTTGCCAAAGGCAGCAGCCCCTACCTTGACGTTTCCAAACAAGTCCGACCCCCTGGGGTGTTTTGCTAGAATCTCTATATTTAGTCCTTAAAGACCTGACCTTGTAGAAGCATATACTTTCTCTCAAGGATACTTACCCTGCTGATTGTATCTAGAGGTGCCGGAAGCCGGTCCATCCTTGCTGCTTGACACAGTCGCTGCAGGAAAGAAACATCTACACAGCATATGTTTCAATGGACCTGGCATATATAGCATACTGTTTTTAATATGTTTGTTTCCTTTAGCGCCATGTGTTTTAACCAAGGTCACCTCTCCGAGAAAGGTTGTTTCCCCAGGTGGGGATCTTTCCCTGAGGTTAGGGAGGGGATACAACCCCTTAATTAAGTGCCAGGCGGGTAGTTAAGCTACATGGTCTTTACTCCCTGGAATGGAGATGAGAAACACCTTAACCCTTGTAATAGAAATTGACAGGATTAAAATCGGCTGGTATAAATACGGATGTAATAAGACAATAAACGTCAGATCCTCATCAGTTCCTAACCAGAACTAAGGAGAAAAGGCTATAGCAAAAATAGAACAGGCCATCAATAAACAGCAACTACAGTATCTAGATTATTCCAAATCTTGGGCCTTAATTATTCTAGCCACTAAATATACTCCTACAGGATGTTTATGGCAGGAAGGACCATTAGAATGGATACATTTACCTGTCACTCCTAGGAAGATTGTACCATCCTATCCTTCCCTAGTGGCCACTCTCATTATCAAAGGTAGACGCCGCAGTATCGAACTCTTTGGAAGAGAAGTTACTGAGATAATAATACCTTATAAAAGAGAACAATTAGACACACTATTACAATTTGAAGAAGAGTGGCAAATAGCTATAGGTAACTTCCCAGGACAAATTTTACATCATTTGCCAAGATCACCTATATTGCAATTTCTCTCCCTACATCCATATATATTTCCTATTAAATGTTCAAAAGAGCCATTATCACCTCCTGCCTCCTTAGTATTCACAGATGGCTCCTCTAATGGTAAGGCAGTAACAATCATTGACTCAATAACCCATGTTCAACAAACCCTAGAGACGTCAGCCCAGAGAACAGAGCTTTTGGCAGTCATTTATGCCTTTGAACAATTACAACAGGTTCCCTTTAACTTGTACACTGACTCTCAATATATAGTTAAATTATTTCCTCATATTGAGACCGCCTCTCTCCCACAAGGAAGAACAGCCATTTTCTCTTTGTTAACTCAGCTACAAACTTACATTCATAAACGAGAAAAGGCTTTCTATATTGGACATATTAGAGCTCATTCCTGTCTACCAGGACCCTTAAGCGAAGGAAATTATCAGGCGGATCTACTAACTCGCCCAATAGTTTGTACAGCTCTAGAAGAAGCCCGGCGGACTCATGCCATTCATCATCAAAATGCTTCTGCTCTCCGTCTATATTATCGCATATCTAGAGAAGCTGCTCGAAGTATTGTACGTGACTGCGGCCATTGTCCTACTCATTTTCCTAGCCCTGCTACTGGAGTTAATCCAAGAGGACTTAGGCCCTGTGACTTATGGCAGATGGATATTACTCATGTCCCATCTTTTGGCAAACTTTGCTATGTGCATGTTTGTATTGATACCTTTTCTCATGTTATCCTTGCTTCTGCACGTACAGGAGAAGCCTTTAAAGATGTAAGTCAACATTTATTCCAATGTTTTTCCTACCTAGGAATACCAAGGGCACTTAAAACAGACAATGGGCCTGCCTATACCTCTAGAGCTTTTAAAAACTTATGCTCTACATTCAGCATCGCACATACTACAGAAATACCTTACAATCCTCAAGGCCAAGCAATAGTAGAAAGGGCTCACCAAACTTTAAAAACACAAATTAAAAAATTACAAGAAAATGAGTTTAAATATTCCTCTCCTCATCATGTTCTACAACATACTTTATTTGTAATTAATATACTAAATGTAGATTCTGAGGGAAATTCCCCGATGTACAGGCATTGGAACCCTGATCTAACTAAACCTAAAGTCCTCGTCAAATGGAGAGACTTGCTTACAGGAGCCTGGAAGGGACCTGATGTACTTTTAACCCGGGGGAGAGGATATGCTTGTACATTTCCACAGGACGCAGACTCACCTGTGTGGATTCCAGACCGTCTAGTCTGACCTTATGTCTCACCGCCCTCCATCTCCGCCTCAACCTAGCACACCTGACCAGTGCCCGTCTGCAGCAGATGTGCAGCCCTGAGCTGGAACCACCTGTCCATTGGAAGGATCACATGTGCCTCCTTTTTGTCTGTCCTTATGTTCCAGCTTTGCCCCACATCTCCTATCCTTTTTCTTTTTTTTCTTAATCTGACTACTTGTTTGCTGGTTCTTTGGCTTTTCTCCTTCTCTCCTGAACACAGCCTTTTCTAGAATCTCCCTACCCTACTGTTCCAGGAAGGGCACCTCCCTTTTCTGCCGTGACTAGGGGGTGTCTGGTATATGCCTCATACGTGGAGTTGTCTTGTGCCAAGAGCCTGACATCCTGGGCTGAGAAAGCCCTGTCCCGGGACTCTCCTTTGTCCTATATTGGCCCCTCTTGCCCTTGTGTCAAGAGGGACCCTCTTCTCACAATCCAATTGCCCACAGCTGTTGCCTGAGTTCTCTGTTAATGCTGAGGTCACGGTGGCTGGTACCATGGATCTGTCTCTCGCTCAATGGAGTGAGCTGGGTTCTCTCTGGAGAAGAAACCTGGGTTCCCCAAGATATGTGATCAATGCTGGGACCCCGCCAGCAGGCGAGGGGATCCAAAGGCAGTTGCTGGGCATGGAGGCCAGAGGGACATAGACTACCAAGGAGACAGAACTGAACCTCACATCACCCTGCTTGGCCCCGGAGCATGGCTGGTTAGTCAAAGACGGGTAAGATTCCTCAGGGAGGAACAACCTAAGACAGGCAGAGTCACAGAGGGGCCAGTAGGAGAGAACTTGGGGTTCAACAGAGGTGGGGCACATATCCTCACCCCCCCCCCAATGGTGCAGGGGCTTGAACACTCGCCCCTTCTGAGGAAGGTCTCCTTCCCCCATGGCTGCTTCTCGCTTCCCATGTCCAGCCCAGATAGGGACCCAGATAATGAATAGAGACTTGGCCCAGCTCAGATCGGGAACAGAAAGAGACTTGGTCCAGCTGAGATCAGTACCTAGATAAGAGACCTGGCTGACAGCAGCTTCCCTTTCACTGCAACAGGACTTGTTTCCCATTTCTACCTTGGACCACAGGGAAAGGGGCAGCTGAAAGAAAGGGCTGGAGCAGGATGCTGCCTTCTTCCCTTTCTTCTTCCTCTTTTTTCTAAACACTTCCATGCCTTGTAGTTCTTTTGCTTTCTTTTCTTTTTCTCTCTTCTACCCTCCATCCTCCATAACAGCTGACCCAGAGGACACAGCTTACTCCTCCTTGGACACCGACACCACCATCAAGCACGGCCCTGATGGACCCTTTGATGCAGCCCTTCAACTCGCTGACACGTCGGGAAGCCCGTCGCCAGTGATGCCGCCCGCTAGCCAGACCAACAAGGACAACCAAACCAACAACTTGAGGACAGCTGAAATCTCTTGACTGAAGAGGCCGGCAACCTCCTAAGGAATGGGGCTCCTTGTGCGCTTCATCCACTATGTTTATAGCTATGCTTGTTGTCATTGCTTGCCAGTCTTCTTCCGAGTCTTAAACAGCCCAATCTGAGAGGTGGCCGCTGATTTGCATGCACTATCATTTAAAAAATAAAAAAGGAGGAATTTGCCGGAAGCCGGTCCATCCTTGCTGCTTGACACAGTCGCTGCAGGAAAGAAACATCTACACAGCATATGTTTCAATGGACCTGGCATATATAGCATACTGTTTTTAATATGTTTGTTCCCTTTAGCGCCATGTGTTTTAACCAAGGTCACCTCTCCGAGAAAGGTTGTTTCCCCAGGTGGGGATCTTTCCCTGAGGTTAGGGAGGGGATACAACCCCTTAATTAAGTGCCAGGTGGGTAGTTAAGCTACATGGTCTTTACTCCCTGGAATGGAGATGAGAAACACCTTAACCCTTGTAATAGAAATTGACAGGATTAAAATCGGCTGGTATAAATACGGATGTAATAAGACAATAAACGTCAGATCCTCATCAGTTCCTAACCAGAACTCCGACCAGAACTTTGGCTGGAGATCCTGGCTATAGGTCCTGACTAGGCTGCTGACCAACTGAAGGCTGTCTTCATGTCATTCCTTCTTCGCCGACTCCGTCCACACCTTTGGGGACCCCTGGACCTGCTGGGATTGGACCCCAGCATAGAGGTTAATTTTAGTTCAAGCTATTATGACAATAAAAACCAAAGGAGGCAGGTGAATGGGGCTACTTGGTAGCAATAGCCAAGTAGTCCCTTAGCCGCTTTTTCACAGAAATGCGTGTCAAAGCAATCTGTTCATCCATCGCTCAGGTCTGCCGGTCAGCTCCAGCAAAGTGGTGCCCTGTGTGAGGAGGAACCACGAATGCAACAAAACACAACAGAACCCTCAAACTAAGAATAAGAAAATGAAAGTAACTGCACAGTAATTCATTGGAGCCTACTTGGGATTTCCAAGTTTGAGGGAATTGTTTCTCAGCTAAGGCATTCACTATCTCTGTTATGCTTCTTAAGAAGGTGAGTATGTTTTCCATTAGAAAAATAAGCCTATTTCTAAAAGTAAGGGAAAAAAAAGTTTTTCCTGTATTGTCTAGGAAGCAAAGGTTTTATATATATTATTAAAATAATTATATTATGTTAATCAGGAACTTGATTACTTTAAATGAATAGATTACTTAATACTGTTTAATAATCTATAATAATAAAAAGCATAATATGCTAATTAGACTGGATAGACGAACAACCTTCTGGACATCATTCTGGACGTCCTTCTGAATGAAGCCACAGTGGCGAGGGTCGAGGGGCGATCAGGCAAGCAGACCAGCAGTTAGGGGCAATCAGGCAGGCAGGCGAGCAGTTAGGAGCCAGCGGTCCTGGATTGCAAGAGGGATGTCTGACCACCCACAGGGATTGGACCTAAACCAGCAGTTGGACATCCCCTGAGGGGTACTGGTTTGCAAGAGGGTGCAGGCCAGGCTGAGGTGCCAGGGTTCTTGTTCCAGTATCTAGAAGGGTTCAGTAATCTAGAGAAGGGCTGTGTGTAACTTAATAAAGAGTCCAGAGACAAAATAAAATTTTGAAAGGCATTTGGGGGTCAGAGGAGCCTAGCTAAAGAAACTAAGATCTCCTTTTCTCAGGACCCTATGCTTTTTATTAACACAAATTGTCCTGAGGCGAGGTGGAGATATACACTTCACGGGGTCAGGTTTCCTATACACAGAGTCCATTGTCAGATTGGAAGAATCACCTACTGCTGTTCAGGTGTTTGGCCAGCAGGAGGCAATAATATGTAGATTAAGATGCCTTGAGCTGTCTGGCAGCAAGCAAGCATCCCTTTTCAGGTTTTGGGGAAATGCCTTTACCACTCCAGATGATTCAGCCCTTGCTGTCATGCTGGAATTTTGTGCACCTGGCCTCTAGTAATAATAATAAAATATAATAATATAATGTAATTGACTACTTTCCCAGGGTTTGACTTTTAAGATTTGCTTTCTCTCATTATAAAGGAAGTTTTATACTTAAGGTATATAGGAAGCTCTGTCAAATAAGAAAATGATAATTATATTCTGTTTATATATGCATATTAAATAGATTCTAATTGCTTTCATTTATAACTAATTAGAGGCCCAGTGCATGAATTTGTGCACAGGTGGGATCCAGGCGGCCTGGCCCCAATCGGCGGATCGGGGCCGGTCCTGTCTGGAGGAGGAGACAGCAGGAGGTTGACTAGCCAGCCTGCCCCGATTGGGCCTGATCATGGCCGAATGGGCTGGGGGAAGGGCCGGGGAATGTTGGCTGGCCAGCCCCACCCCCAATTGGTGTGTGTGTGGGGCCATCGGGGGCAAAGCTTGCTGGAGGGAGGGGCCACAGAAGGTTGGCCAGCCGGCCCCACTCCCTGATTGGTTCAGTTCACTGGCCGCAGTGGACATCATAGCGACTGGCTATTCTAGTCATTACGGCATTCTGGTCACTGGCTTTATATATATATATATATATATATATATATATATATATATTTTATAAGTTATAATAATATGGAATATTGTGTTTTGCAAAAAGGACAAGATTCCATGTCATTTGTTTTACTCTATAAAGTATTTAAATTTGTAAAAATACTAGCAAGATAAATCAGGAGAAAAAGAATTTGATTATAGGACTAAATGAACTAAAATAATTACAGTTTTGTTAATTATTATTATCATAGCAATGTGTTTGCATGAATCCAATAAGAATCTGATTTCTTCATAACAAGACATAAGTCAGTTTCCAATTGTAGCTTTATTAACCAAAAGTTTACTGGAATATTGTGTCAGAAAGAGAGGCATGCCAGGAGTCTGGATGTCACCCAAAAGCTCTAAGGAATGCAGATTAACTTTGAAGCTGATAAGCCCCTTAGATAAATATTCTGGTACCTTGCTTGTCACATGGTTCGTGGCAGTCTTTCCAGGTAAGAAACAAAGGTGGCTTTCCTGAGAGATGACATGAAAGAAACCTCAAGACATCTGTAGGGACCTCAACTTGAGGAATACACCCCAATTCTGTAGGTATTGCAGGCAAAGCCTGATGGCAACTGTGTGGCTTGGCTTCTTGACCCTGGTGGTAAACTTTCTCATAAGAGTCCAGCAAAGCATATTTTTAAAAAATAATCTATGTGATCAACTGTTATTCTTGTTGTGT
Source organism: Myotis yumanensis (assembly GCF_028538775.1). NCBI lineage: Eukaryota > Metazoa > Chordata > Mammalia > Chiroptera > Vespertilionidae > Myotis > Myotis yumanensis. The sequence continues at coordinate 123,119,434 of NW_027223754.1, read as the reverse complement.
TCATACAAACAATCAGACCAAATTATAACTAGGCTTAATACAGTGAGTAAATTAGTCTTTAATAAAAATGAGGGTGATTTTAGGGAGAAAAATGATTTCAACAGAAAATTATTAGAAACTGTTCTTTTTCCCAATAATACTAAATTTTATAATACAGTCACAGTATGTCTCCACCAGATTACAAGCCTTACTTACAGCTAGGGAATACCACCTCTAGGCACCATTGCCACCTCCTTCTGTGCCCAGGCCTCATTGTCCCTCTGACAGAGAGCAAGGATCTCTTGGTTCTGAGAGAAACCTTTAACCTGCCTCAGCACGAAGCAATTACAGAAGAAATCTGACGTCCCCTTTCCCTAAAAGAATTCAGAGCCAAGATCCTTGAGGGAGATATAGTAGGCAGTTAGACAGACATGAGCAGAGCAAGGACAATAGGCCAACTAGAGGAGAGATAGACTGAAACATACTTCTCACTGCTCCAACTGCTCTAAAGGTAGGAATAAAGAAACCTGTGTAGACCTAACCTTTAATCATAACTAATTAGAAAGAATTTATAGTTTTGTGTAATAGAAGGTATAGAAATAAAGAAAAAAGAAAGAAGACAAACTGAAAGGGTATGTGTAAGTTGCAGAAGGTATATGTGTAAGTTACAGATGGTATATATAAATTGCAGAAGGTATGTGTAAGTTGTAAAAGGTATGTGTAAGTTACAAAGGGTCTGTATAAGTAAAAAAAACTAAAGTTAATGAAGTAAAAATTGTGAGAAGGAATATAAAGAAAGGAATATAACAGGAAGAAAGAAAATTAGAGTAGGAATACTTTGTGAAAGTTATAAGAATGTTTATTATAAAAGTTATAAGAATGTTTATAAAGGTCATAGAAGGGTTATAAAAAGAAATCTTAAAAGGATTTAGAAGTATACTGAATAATAAATCTAATAGAGCACCTGAATTAATCTGAAAAATAATCATATTATTTTAAATCTTAGAGCACATATACTTATATGTGAATAGGGGGTTAAGTTTGTCTTCAAGTTTTATTTTCAAGGCCTATGTGAAGTAATTAGGGAAGTGACTCAGCTATGAATCCAGCAAGCAGAACCAATAAGCATGGTCAGACTGACTCACCAGGAGTCAACATCATCTCATCATCATCTCATCATCTGACAATAGCTGATGTCTACAGACCCCATGCCTACACATAGCTACATCCCTCACCCTAGCCCCTTCCCCTTTATAATTCTGTCCCCTACACCTTGCTAAACGGCAATATTTAATGCTTATAAATACCCTGTCTTCTTAATTAGACTAAACATTGCTGTCATTATAATTCTCTTTGTTTTTCTTATAGTCTACAAAATCAGAACTCTGAGCAGTGAATGCGCTTCGCAGCCCCGACCTTCCAAAGCAGAAAGTTCATTGCCTCCCTCTGTCTTCTACAGCCAGCAAAACAAAAAGGGGGGAGGGGATGTGGGGAAGCACGGGACTTGGTTGGAATGTCTGTAAGGAGGATTCTCCAAAAGGTCAGGGGCCTCTGAGGAGACCTTGCCAAAGGCGGCAGCCCCTACCTTGGCTTTTCCAAACAAGTCTGACCCCCCCCCCCCCCCCCACCGCCCCGGGGTGTTTTGCTAGAATCTCTATGTTTAGTCTTTAAAGACCCGACCTTGTAGAAGCATATAGTTTCTCTAGGATACTTACCCTGCTGATTGTACCTAGAGGTTAATTTTAGTTCAAGCTGTTATCACAATAAAAGCCAAAGGAGGCAGGCAAACAGAGCTACTTGGTGGCAATAGCCAAGTAGTGCCTTAGCCTCTCTTTCACAGAAATGTGTGTTAGAGTAATCATTCATCCGTCATTCAGGATCTGCTGGTCAGCCACAGCAGTTGAGACTTGATTACTGTTGGTGTCACTGGGAGAAATTGACCTCCAGGCCAATTGGCTGTGAGGATCAGCTGCAACTACAGTGGGAGAGCTGCTGTGTAGGAGATACCCCTATGGAGCAGGATTTGCTTCAGTGGGGCTTTGGTGCTCACTGAGTCTGCCCCTTGAGTATGTCGCTTATGGATGTGAAGAGTTGTAATCTGGTATGGTCTGACACTGACCACTGGGTACACTGGCTCTTGGATCTCCAAGGAGGTGCAAAGTCAGCCACTGCCTGGGGCCACCTAGCTGGAGCTACAGAGAGATCTGCAGATCCCTCCTCTTTGTATCAGGTTTGGAAGTGCCCAGAAGAGGCCTACCTATGAAGCAAGGCAGGCTGGTGCTGGTGCCGGTCTTCGGCCTTTTATTGATAGGTTTAGGGCTCCCTGACCCAGCTGCAGCTTGTTTGAGAGATTTTACCCTGAACAAGGAAAGGCCATTTATATGCAAAAGCCACTGCACACAGCTTGGGTGGGGTTGTAAATTGGATGAGGAGAGGTGTTAGGGAATCACCAGGCCAGAGCAAACAGAAATGGCTGCCAGTCAGCCCTGCTACCAGGGAGGTCCCAGCATAGGAACAATGACCCCTGAAAGCACCTCTGCCTGGGAGAAAACCACCCTCAAGTTCCTGCCCTGATGCCAGACAATCCAGTTCTTCCTCATATGTGTCTTGGCTTGTGCTCGCAACCTGGGCATGTGCCATGATTGGGAGTCGGGCTGTGACCTCTTGGTTCATAGGTTGACACTCAATGTGTCTATGAACATTCGCCCCCAGCCCAGCGCCCATCACAGGGCGAACAGGCCAGGCCAGGCCTCCCCACGATCACTTGCAGGGCGAACAGACCAGGCCACGCCTCCCTGCCATCGCTCCAGTGGCGAACAGGACAGGCCACGCCTCCCCACGATGGATCACACGGCGAACAGAACAGGCCAGGCCTCTCCGCGATCCCAGGCGAAGAAGCTGCTCAGCTGACCGGCCTGTGCTATGAACCTGTTCGGTGGGTGGCGCGGAGTCCGGGGCTTCTAGCCTGCAGCCACGGGAAGTCTCCCTCTCCCTATAAGAGCACCAGCCCAGGTCCAAGCAGTGGCCTGGTCCTGACAGCAGGGGTGAGTTCCTGCAGGCTGGGGTTTGATCCCTAGGCATTAGCAGTAGGAGACCAGTGCCTTTGTTATTGCTGTGTGTCCGGGTTTTAATTGGACAAATGCCCAGTGGTCCCAGGCGCCAGCTTAGCAAAATCTTTTAGGAGGAGAATTCTGTCTGGGTTTCCTCAAATTCCCTCAGCCATTACTCACCCCTCTGTAAAGGCGCAGAACAGGTGAGGCCCCTTAAATAAAAATCAGAGGTCTCTCTCATCACAGTCATTTGGACTGGATGGCATTTGAGTATTTATCTAGGCACCATGACAGGGAACACACAAGCTCAAGTCATGATCTCTGTCCTTAAATAATTCACAATCTTATTAGAGTGAGTGGATGATAAAAGCGCAGTAAATGACATCAGAATGTAAGGCAACAATACAGAGAGGAACAGAGGCAATTGCTAGGATGATTTTCCAACAATTAGTACAAAGAGGATGTGCTATGAATTAAATCAAAAATATATGTGTGGAAGTAGCTGCTTCATGAGTATGGGATCCCTTCCTATTTTAAAGGAAACTGAGTTCCATGTGAACTGTGTAATATGCTATGATATCTGAGGCACAGGACAAGGGAGGCCCTAAGTGTACTATGCTTTGATATTTGAGTCATTCTTTATTGTTCAATGTGATTTATTTCTGCCTCAGTTTTGTAATAGTTAAATTACTAGAATAATACATCTTGCTATAAAATATTATTAGAAGAGCAGCCGAAACCGGTTTGGCTCAGTGGATAGAGTGTCGGCCTGCGGACTGGGGGGTCCCAGGTTCGATTCCGGTCAAGGGCATGTACCTGGGTTGCCGGCACATCCCCAGTGGGAGGTGTGCAGGAGGCAGCTGATCGATGTTTCTCTCTCATCGATGTTTCTAACTCTCTATCTCTCTCCCTTCCTCTCTGTAAAAAAAAAAAAAAAAAAAAAATCAATAAAATATATTAAAAAAAAAAAGAAGAGCAAAAGATCAGGTGAAATTTACTGTTATTTTCTATAAAAGAACACAATCTCTGGTATGCTAAAGTGATAGGTGTTATAGAAATACTCAGATAGGGAGACCTACAAGCTTGATTACGAGTAAGGCTTACTATCACAACCCAAATTTATTGCTTAAAAAAAAGCAGGGAGCCAACTAGAAACTGAACCAAATATAAGCCCTTGAAGGGAAAATGTAAATTGGATAAGCTTTGCTATTACAAGAGCAACAAGAAATAATTCAGATGCAAGAATGAGAAGCACATTGCATCCACTCTAAGTTGCTGTTAAAGAAAAAGAATGATATACTATGAAAATACTTAATACAGATTGTAAAGAGATTTGTTCAAAGAGGATTTCCTAGAGTAGGTGGTATTTCAGTTAATTTTTTAAATGTGAAGAGGTTAGCTTGATAAGAAAAAAATGTAGGGGTCCCAAATTACAGAGGGTGCAGGCAGGGCTGAGGGACCCTCCACCCCCGTGCACAAATTTCGTGCACCGGGCCTCTAGTATATTAATATAACAAATCTCTAGTGTTGAACCATTTTTCATTCCAGAAATAAAAATTATAATCTCAGAAATTATTCTTGTATTGAACAACTGAATTTGATTTGCTAATATTTTATTAAGGTTTTTGCATCTAGATCATGTATGTGTGAGGTTGGCTGGTAATTTATTTGTCAGATTTTGTCATTAGGATTACATTACTTTTTAAATGAGTTTTATATCTTTCCATTCTTTTTCTCTTCTCTGAAAAAAATTACATATCATAAGATTATCTGCAACTTTTAGGTTAGGTAGAGTTCACCCATGGATACATCTGGGTCTAATGATTAAAAATTTTTTTGTTTTGTTAATCCGAACTGGAGGATGTTTTTTACATAATTTTTTTTAGAGAGAGTGGAAAGGATGGAGGGGGAGAAGGGGAGAGAGAGAGAGAGAGAGAGAGAGAGAGAGAGAAACATCAATATAAGAGATGTTTCCCTTATATTGATTGGTTGCCTCCCGCATATACCCCTTATGCCCTGATGGGGCCAGGAATCGCACCTGCATGCCTTTGACCATGAATCAAATCTACAACCCTTTGGTGCCTGCCGACACTCTAACCACTGAGATTCACTGGCCAGAGCCTAATGATTTAAATTTAAAAAATTATTTAATTTAGGTGTATCATACACAGAGATAAGTGCTCAGTTTATAAGTATATGGTTTGATGAATTATCCCAAAGTTAACATACTTATATGACCATCATCCAGGCCAAGAAAGAGAGCACTTATACCCAAGAGCCCCCTTTTCTGCCTCCCCCCTACTTACTACCCTCTGCTTTCCTCCCCAGATACCATCACTGCTCTGACTTAATGCCCTGACCTTCCCACACCCACAGACTTGCCATAACTGGCCCTGGGTCCCTCCTACACAAGCATTCACACTTGGAGCATTCTTCCTTCAAGGTTCCAAAGGAAAACAACAAAGGAATCTCCACCTGACCAAAGGAAGGTGACCTGGTTGAGGAAGGGACAATATCAGCCACCATCAGCTCCTCCCCCAAGGAAGAGAGGCAGCATGAAGGGAACTGAGGAGTGTCTGCCCTGTCACCGTTGTGTCTGCTAGCTTGAATTACCTGCCTGGACCCCCTCTCTCTCTCTTGGGCACTGGAATACATAGAATTGTTTTGATTTTAGAGCAAATTGACTGTGAAATGAGAAATCAGAAGTGTTCTGACATAAATATAAAAGCCCTCTGTCTACTCTAAAACACTGTATGATGTTAGCTGTTTATTTTTTCTCTCTCCCTCCTCATAAAAATAACAGCGCTCGCATGCACACACACACACACACACACACACACACACACACACACACCATTTGTTGGTATGGTCACTACTATTATTATTAAGTGTCATGTTGGCAATGACTATGTGTGTGCATGCCTGTTCTGCCTATAATCCTAGAAGAATTATTTTGCATCACTGATCATAAATCAACTGATAGGTCTGAGATGATCAAGACTTGTAGCCTCACAGAAGGAGAAGTCCATGAGGGCTATTGGAGTAGAAGAAAATAGATTCACAGGGTGGATAATTTACCTCTGTGGAGGATTTCCGCTATGGATAAAGGACCTGAGAGAGGTAGTGAGCAAAGTGGTGGACTAATAGTGTGGAGTACTTGTAAGGTAAAGGAAGGGGTTGCAACTATATGCAAATATGAGAGCTTTCAGGAAATCTAGAAGAAAGCTCCAAAAATGATCAAATGAGCAGAACACAGGATTTTGGAAGCAAGGCTCCATAAATGTCTCAGTTCAGAGAAGAGAAAGTTGAGAAGTCTTCAAGGATATGAATGAGCCTATACTCATTGAGCCATGACTGCTGTTCTGGCATCTAATATTATTTTGAGATCCCATCAACAGACATGGAGGTAAGACTTTTATGACCAGAATTGGTGCTTAGACCGTGGCCTGGACTGACCAGGCAACTAACAAGATGATTAACACCTGAGTAATAAGTCATCTTTGCTTAGAAGTAGGGATATGGAGAGGCTACTTTCATAGTAGTTGTTCTAAACTTTATTGAAATAGGATTTCCTGCAGGATGGGCTAGTGGGGAACATAGTTGTAAGAGTGCAAAGGCCCCCAGCATGCAAAGAGTTGCTGATGGTCCTGTCCACTGCCTGACAACCTCTCTCCCCCTTAAACTTTTCTGTGAATATGTATACATATATCAAAATATCAAGATGTATACCTTAATTATAAACAATTTCTGTATGCCAAAAATAGCTCAATAAAGTTTAAAAACTTTTCTGTGGATCTATTGAAGATTCTGAGTAGATAGGATATTGGACAAGTACGTTTTGATGGGTAGGGGATAGGGAAGGTTTCAAGCCAGGGCAATATTGAGGATGGCAAGCCTAGAGGGAAGGGATTCCTGAGGAGACAGGGGACACAAGAGCATTGGGGGTCCACAGTAGTCCATAAAGCTGAGAGACATATCCCAAGAGGAAGGCAGTGGAGCTCACAATACTGTGGATCATCCAAGCCACTGGGAGGAGAGCCCTTGCTGAGCTGCCACTGGGTCATAATTCCAGGGCTAAAACCTTCAGTTGTGGCCATTCAGTTGTGGCCAAAGCCACCTCTTTTATCATTCTTAACTGTCCTATTGTGGACATTTATTTACAATAAAGTCTTAAGTCAATCCTTTCTCAGTTAACAACCAGACCACTTTGCTTTATGTCCTTTGGTCACTGTATTGCTATGACAAACATTTTTGCCTGACTGCTGGGTACAAGAAGGCATGGTTATGTGAATGCATAGTTCACCGTGGGCTAGCTCTGCTCTTAGCTCTGTGTAATAAGGCCATGACACAGGTATGCATCAGGTGCTATGGAAACACAAAAATGAAAAATTGATTTTGGCCTTGAAAACTAGGAAAACATCACAAAGGATTTGGAATGAGTTTTGAAGGGTGAGTAAGAGTTTGTCTGGCAGTGAAGGAAAGAGAGGGGACAGGGTTTTAGGTACAGGACATATATGCAAAATACAGATTCTCTAAAGACCATTATTTGTATGGAGGCTAAAAGCAATTCTGTAGGGTTGTGTCAAAGGCTAATGTAAAAAATTAATAGGCACTAATATTAATTGTGCACTTACTAAGTACCAGGCACTATATAAGTGCTTTCAGTGTATTAACTAAACTAATTCTCATGACAATCATGAATTTTTATTATCCCTATTTTACAGATGAGGAAACTGAGGTACAGAAATGTTCACATGTATGGAAGGAGGGTATAAGCATGGCAGATGCAGCACAACATGAAGTTGGAAATCTTGGGGCCAGATTGTGAAGAACTTTGTGTTTCATGCTAACAAGTTTATATCTTGTCCCTCAGGCCAATGTTTCTCAAGCTCTGTTCAGTGGAGCCCAGGGTCCTTTGGAGACACCTCAGGAGCATTTACTAGTATCAAGAAGTTGGTGGATCCGGCTAAAACTTATCATATTTAATAGGTTGCTGCATATCTACACGAATAAAAGACAAACATGCAAATTAACCGTACCTTTGCTACGCCTTAAACCATGCCCACCAGCCAATCAGAGCGACTATATGCAAATTAACCCAACCAAGATGGCGGCCGGTAGCCACGGAGTTTGAGCAAGCAGGAGGCTTGATTGACCCAATGATGGAGGAAGCCAAGCTTCCTGCCTCCCACGGCCGGCTCTGAGCTCCACTCAAGGCAACAAAGTTTCAATTATAGAAGATAAATAAGCCCCAGATACCTACTTTCAGCAGGCCGTGGCCACAGAGCTGGAGTGAGCAGGAGGCTTTGGTTGCCCCTGGCGATGGAGGAAGCCAAGCTTCCCTCACACCTACCCTGGCTGGCTCTGAGCTCCACTCAAGGCTATAAAGTTTCAATTATAGAAGATAAATAAATCCCAGAATAAAAAGAAAAAGAAAAAAAGGAGAGGCTGGGAGCTTCCGTTGCCGGGGGGCTTGGCCAGCCTGAAAACAGCCCTCAGCCCCTCACTCAGGCTGGCCAGGCACCCAAGCGGGACCCCCACCCTGATCTGGGACACCCTTCAGGGCAAACCAGTCAGCCCCCACCCATGCACCAGGCCTCTATCCTATATAATAAAAGGGTAATATGCAAACTGACCTTAACAGCAGAAAGACTGGGAATGACTGGTCACTATGACACACACTGACTACCAGGGGGCAGATGCTCAATGCAGGAGCTGCCCCTGGTGGTCAGTGTGCTCCCACAGGGGGAGATCTGCTCAGTCACAAGCCAGGCTGACGGCTGCCATTACAGTGGTGGTGGTGGGAGCCTCTCCTGCCTCCTCAGCAGCACTAAGGATGTCTGACTGCAGCTTAGGCCTGCTCCCTGCTGGCAAGTGGACATCCCCCGAGGGCTGCCGGGCTGCCAGAGGGATGTCTGACTGTCAGCTTAGGCCCAATCCCCTGGGGAGCGGGCCTAAGCCAGCAGGTGGTCATCCCCCAAGAGGTCCCAGACTGCAAGAGGGCACAGGCCAGGTGAAGGACCCCCCTGAGTGCACAATATTTGTGCACTGGGCCTCCAGTTATAAATAAACTAGAGGCCCAGTGCATGAAATTCATGCATGAAGGGGGTGTCCCTCACCCTGGCCTACACCCTCTCCATTCTGGGACTCCTTGGAGGATGTTCGACTGACATCCCCCTCACAATCCAGGACTGCTGGCTCCTAACCACTTGCCTGCCTGCCTGCCTGCCTGATTGCCCCTAACTGCCTCTGCCTGTCTGCCTGGTACTCCCTTAACCACTCCCCTGCCAGCCTGATTGCTGCCTAACTGTTCCCTTGCCGGCCTGATTGCCCCCAACTGCCCTCCCCTGCCAACCTGATCACCCCCAACTGCCCTTCCTGCCGGCCTAGTCACCCCTCACTGCCCTCCCTGCCAGCCTATTTGCTCCCAACTGTCCCCCTGCCTACCTGGTCGCCCCTAACTGCCCCCCCTACCAACCTGATTGCCTCTTACTGCCCCCTGTCCCAGGCTGGTCATCCCCAACTGCCCCACTCTGCCAGCCTGGTCGGTCCCAACTTCCCCCCCTGCTGGCCTGGTTGCCCCCAATTGCCCCCCACTGCCAGCCTGGTCACCTCTCACGGCCCACCAACCTGCCTGGTCGCCCCACACAGCCTGCTTATTTAGTCGTTTGGTTGTCCCTCACAAACCCCCTTGCCGGCCTGATCATAGGCAGCCATCTTGTGAGGGCGTGAGGGTTAATTTGCATATTACCTCTTTATTATATAGGATTTTTCCTTAATAGATATAGGCCTATTCAATAGATTGCCTATTTCTTCTTTTGTGAGTTTTCAATGAATAACACATTCTGTCTTTTCAGGAATGACACATTTCATCTAGCTTGTCACGTTTGTGTGCATAAAGTTGTTTATGATATTCCTGTATTCTCTTCTTAATGTTTATAAGGCATGTAGTGATGTCTCTTTCATTTCCTATGTTAGTAATCTGAGTCATCTCTTTTTTTTTCTGAGTTCTGGCTAAAAAGATAAATTTTCTTGATCTTATCAAAGAACCAGCTTTTGGTTTTGCTGATTTTTCTCCTGATTTTCTGTTTCAATTTTATTGATTTTTGCTCTACTTTTCAAGTATTTCTTTTCTTGTTTTCTTTGGATTTAATTGGATCTAGTTTCTAGTTTCTTAAGGTGGAAGCTTAGATTATTGATTTTAGATCTTTATTTTTTTATGATATATGCATTAACTTTTAAATACACAAAAGTAGGATTGCTGGATAATATGGTAGTTCTATTTTTAATTTTAATTTTTTTGGAACTCCATTTAATTTTCCATAGCATTTTTACCATTTTACAATCTGACTAGCAGTACAAAAGGGTTCTAATTTCTCCATATCCTCTGCAACACTTGTTCTTTTCTACTTACAGTAGTTATCCTAATGGGTGTGAGGCAATAGCTATCTCATTGCAATATTTATTTGCATTTCTGTGGTGATTAATTAGTCATGTTGAATATCACTTCATATACCCACTGGCCATTTGTATGCTTTCTTTGAAGAATGCCTATTCAAGTTTTTTGCCCATTTTACTTGTTTTATTTTCACTGAGTTTTAGGAGTATTTATTTATTTATTTATACCTTATCATATATATGATTTACAAATATTTTTCCCATTTCACAGATTGCATTTTAAGTCTGTTGATTATTTCTTTTGTTGTGCAAAAGTTTTCTAGTTTGACATAGTCAAATAGTCTATTTTTGCTTTTGTGCCTGTGTTTTTGATATCATATCTACTGTCTTTTGTGTTTTTAATTGAATATTCTGTATTATTCCACTTTTTCTATTGTTTTGTAGCATATCAATAGCATTTCTTCTTTTAAACTTGTTTAGTAGTTGTCTTAGAGTTTGCAATATATATTTACAATTTATCCAAGTCCACATTCAAATAAAACTATAGTACTTCACATGTAATCCTAAGTACTCCCTCTCATTCCTTATATCATTGCTGTCATTTATTTTACTTAGATATAAGTATGTGTGAGTGTATATAAAAGCATACAAATCTAATGGATTGTTGCTATTATTATTTTAATCCTCACTGAGGATATTTTTCCATTGATTTTCAGAGAGAGTGGAAGGAAGGAAGGAAGGGGAGAGAAAGAGAGGAGAGAGAAACATTGATGTAAGAGAGACACATTGATTGGTTGCCTCCTGCAGGTGCCCCAACAGGACAGGGGATCAATCTTGCAACCCAGGTATGTGCCCTTAACTGGGAATCAAACCCATGACCCTGTGGTATGGTTGGGGGTGACACTCCAATTACTGAACCATGTCAGCCAGGGCTATTATTAGTATTTTTAATCCTCAGTGAAGAATAGATTTATTGATTTGAGAGAGAAAGAGAGAGAGAGAGAGAGAGAGAGAGAGAGATCAGTTGGCTCTCATATGCATCCAGAACCCGCAAACTAGGTATGTACCCTGACCTGGAATGGAACCCTCAGCTTTTTGGTGTTCAGGACGATGCTCCAAACAACTGAGCCACCTGGCAAGGGCTATTATTTTAAACAGTTATCTTTTAGATGAATTAAAAATAATAAAAATACAAGTTTTTATTTTACTTTCACTTACTGCTTCTCTAAAGCTATTTTTTTATTTATGTAGATCCAAGTGCCTGATCTATGTAATTTTTCTTTCTCTGAAGAACTTCTTTTAACATTTCTTCCAAGGCAAATCTACTCAAAATTAATTCCCTTCATGTTTTTCTGAAAAAGTTATTTTTTATCCTTCACTTTTGAAGGATAATCTCACAGGATACAGAATTCTAGATTGATGGGACTTTTTTTTCTGAACACTTGAAATATTTTACTCTAATCTCTTCCTGTTCACATGGTTTCTGAGAAGTTGGATATAATTCTTTGTTTCTTTATAGAGAAGATGTTTTCCCCTCTCTAGCTTCTTTTAAAAGTTTCTTCTTTATATTTGATTTCCCACAGTTTAAATGTGCTATACCTAGATGTAGTTTCTGTGGCATTCAGCCTGATTGCTATTCTATGAGTTTCCCAGACCTGTGGTTTGGTGTTTGACATCAATGTGGGAAAATTATCCGTCATTATTACTTCAAATATTTCTCTGTTCCTTTCTCCTCCTTCCGGTATTCCCATTATATACATGTCATACCTTTTGTAGCTATCCCACGGGTTTTGGATATTATCTCTCTCATTTTTTTAGTCTTTTCCCCACCTTTGGTTTTCTCTTTTAAAAGTTTCTGTTGTGATATCCTCAAGCTCAGAGATTCTTTCCTCAGTTGTGTCCAATCTACTAATGAGCCCATTAAAGGCATCATTCATTTCTGTTACTGCTTTCCTTTTTAAAAATTCTTTCTTAGAATTTTTATCTTTCTGCTTACATTGCTAATCTACTTTACTAATAGAGCCCTTAGAACATCAACTATAGTTGTTCTAAATTCCCAGTCTGATAACTATAACATCACTGCTACATCTGAGTCTGGTTCTGATGCTTGCTCCATCTCTTCAGACTTTGTTCTTTGCCTTTTGGTATGCCTTTTAATTTTTTCTTGTTAGCTGGACATGGCAGCCTGAGTAAAAGGAACTGTAGTACATAGGTCTTTGCTAATGTGGTGGTGTGTGGTGAGGTGTGGGGCAGGGGAAGCCTTCTAAGGTCCTATGATTAGGGCTCCATCTTTCAGAGAGCCTGTGCCTTTGGACTGTGAACTTCACAGGTGCCTCTCTGTCCACCACGCCCATGCCTTAGGTGGAACAGGATGTTTAGAGTGTCTGGAGTTGAGTGTTCTCTTTCTCCCGTGAGGAAGATTAGAGTGGGCTAGAGTGGGCTATGTCTGTTTCCCACATGGAAGGCCAGAGCAGGCCGTAGTTAAATACTTCCCTTCCCTTATTGATTGGTCTCTGATAAGACCCTAGTAAGTTAGACTCTGGTAAATAGTTTCCCCTAAGGGCAGGCCTTGTATGGAAAAAGAGTGCTCTGGCACATTTCAGAATGCTTCTTTTTCCAAATAAACAAACAAACAAAATAGCTATAGAAACAAACACATAGATACAGAAAACAAACTGATGGCTGCCAGATGGGAGGGGGTGGAGGCTGGGTGAAAAAGGTGAAGGAAGTCAGAAGCACAAATTGGTAGTTACAAAATAGTCACAGGGATGGGGGATCACCTCTTACTTCATATAAATGTCTAACCACTATGCTGTACACCTGAGACTAATGTAAAACAATATTAAATATCAACTGTAATTAAAAAAATAAAATTTAAAAAAGGTTTTATTTTCCTCCTCCCTCTGCCAAAAGCATGAGGGAATTTTTTTTCTGATATCACTGTGAGATCCTGGAGGTAAAACTGACAGAGGTGGGGGCACCTCCCTGATTTTTGAACTCTCAGGCTGTCTGTCCTGAGCCTCCAGCAGCTGGTCAGTTACAGTTTGGCTTTCCTACTTCGGTACTGGTTTCCACGGAGGGTTCTGCTGGTATTTCTGCTCCAGTAAGTTGTGATTTTCTGTATTTGCCTGTTTGCCTCTCCAATTTGGGGGGCAGTAGTTTGCCTTGTGACTTCGCTTCTCTTATGATCTAAGATTTGCTGAATTTTCAGTTTGTTCAGGTTTTTACTTGTTGTTAGAAGAATGAATGACTTCCAAGCTCTTTCTGTGCCAGATCAGAAACCAGAAGTCATTGATACCCTCTCCATTCTTGTTCCGCACAAAGATCTGGTTCATGGTCTCTTTTGACCCTTGTTGTGGCAACTGAGCAAAGATCTATTATTTCTGCCATAATATTAAGTAGCAGTTGAAATGAAAGGATCACATGCCCACAGTCCATGGAACTCACCAGATCACTGATCTGTTTGCCTGGAGGAAATGATCTTAGATCAGTGGTAGTTTGCAATGGAGAGAGATTTTGCCCTCCGGGAAACATTCGGAAATGTCACATTTTTGGTGTTACAACTGGAAAAGCTGCTACAGTTATCTAGTAGATAGAGGACCCTAATAACAATCCTACACTGTAGAGGACAGTCTCTCCCCAAATCCCCCAGTACATGCAACCATGAACTACCCAGTCTCAATGTCAATGGCAGAGGTTGAGAAACCCTATTTTACATTAACCTGGAGGTTCTCTTCCCCTAATCCCACCCCACCCGCATCTTCAATACAACCAGCACTGAACCAACTTGATGCCTTGAATGCTATTTTGTAATCTTAAGATTCAATTTTTCTCTTGATTACTTGTTGGTCTTGTCACCATTATTAGGCTGCTAGTCAAGATTCAGCCAGCATTTTACTGAGTATCTATGGCTCACCAGGCAGCATGCTCATTCCTTTACCTTATTATCTTGCTTCATTTATTTCCATTAAATATTAATGGAGCCCTAATAGGTACCAGGTACACTACTTCAATCTGAGGGAGAATTGCTCTCCCTGTTGTTACAGGTGAGGAAGCTGAAGCTCAGAGAGGTTAAGCAATGTATCCTAGGTCACACAGCTCGGAACTGGTTTGTTAGTCAGATACACGTGCTGAGAGAAGCCACATAGCCTTTCTTTCTCCTGGAATTCGTGGGTGCCCAGATACCCTGGCTAACCAAGGCTGGAAAGTTGGAGAAACCCCGGCAGGGTTGAGGAGGTACACACGGTCATGGCAAACAGAGGAATAGAACCCAATGTTCCAAGTCCCCACCCAGGTGCTCTGCGGGCCTCCCAGAGAGTATGAATGGGTTTTGATGGGGTTAATAGTCTCTCTCCAAATACACTCACTGTTAGCCTTTCTTATGGAGCAATTCAGCTTTCAAATGCTCAATACATTAGACCAAAGGATGGGTGTTTTGTCTTCTTTTCCCCCTGCCTTTTTCTTTTTTAGGAAAAGCAATTTGCTCCTTTCTGATTTAGAATGAGATCTGGCAAGTAAGTGCTTGTTCTCCCTCCTTCCCTTGTTCCCCCACTCCCTCCCCACCCTTCAGTTAAAAAAACACTGTGAGAGTAGTGAGGAGGGGGGGATAAGAACACAGGATCCATGCTAAGCAAAACTATTTGCATAAGCTGCACACTTGGTCCTTAGAGCTGGGGCTGATCTAACCTATGACAAATTCCTCCGTCTCGGCTACCTGCCAGCTGCGTTTTCATCGGAGCTGGCAAGACAACTGAAGTCTACATTCTGTACTAATTAACGACCTTCAGGGAGAAGACCACCAATTGCAATGCCAGCACACTTCGCTTGTTAAAGGGGACAGGGGGCCTTGTTAGACAAGGCCCCGGCTTTTTTCTTTAGCGTGGGGGGCGGGTAAGCAGGCCAGGAGGAGTGAGGGGTGGGCTGGTATGGGGGGTGTACAGTAAACATTCCAGAAAGGCAAACTCTAAGTTGTAGTAACAGTTGGGAAGACATCTGCACAGACCACAACCGCGCAGTGAGCCCTGGCTTCTGCAAAGTGACCTTGTTGCAAGTAGGAAAGGAGCCCGGGAGTGAGGGGCTCTCTTTTGGGAACGGGACTCTGGTGACCCCGAGCGTGCAGGCAGAGCCCACACTACAAAGGGCAGCCCTGGCTGAAAACATCAGGGTTGCCTTGCCCATTGGTGCCCACCAGCCACACCCACTGCGTAGACAGTCATCAGCATTGGGAGCATCACCTTTTGGTGCAAGGATCACAGATGTGGCTAGAAGCCACTCAGAGGGAAAACCTCTCCTCCCCCAGGATTCCACCAATTTCATGTTTCTTTACTGTTAGATGGGGGGGGGGGGGGGGGGGGGCGCATAATAGGGGACATTCTTAAAGAACAGTTGAGTGAGGAGAACAACTGTCTGTAATCTCAGCATCTAACCCAGCTGCTCAGTTCATGCTGTGGATGTTGCGCTGCCGTTGCCCACATTCTGTGAACTCCTGGAGCCATCCTTCTTCACCTGGATGGAGATGGCCTCCAACCACAACACGTTAGGAGGTGAGAGAACCCTAAGAGATCATTTCACTGGCCCTCCTGGATGCAAGAATTACCTTTTAGAAACTAACCCTCGTTGGGTGATGACACAGTCAGTTTTTAAGGAATAAAAGGGATCCCCCAGGTTCTGCCTTCCCCACTCATATTGTGGGCCAGTGTAGGGGAAGAGTCTCTTGGTGGGGAGGATATAGGCCATGTGCTCCTGGCTGATACTCCTCCCAGGAGCTCCCTGCCTCCTACCCAGCACAGCCTCTCCTCGAGGAAAACCTAAACCCTCTCTTCTAGCTCATCCCCTCGGCGCTCCAATCTCCAAAGGCTCTGACATGGAGCTAGTTCCATTCCTAGAGGCACATCCATATGAGCTGTGAGGTAAAAGAGGGGCCAATTGTCCTTTCCCTCAAGAAGAGCCTGGAGTAGAAAGATGGGGTGCCCCTCTGCTCACCCCTAGCCCCTGCAGGCTCTCAACACCCCCATATCACCAGCCCATGCTTCATTAAGGGAGCACAATGTGTCCCCGTGGTCGCCTGCCAGCCGGGATGTCCTGTGTGACAGCAGATGCAAAGAGAATGAACAGGCGGCTGAAAGAGCTGGGGACAAAAAAGAGCACATTGTCCAGAGCTCTGAAAGGGCTGCCTGAGAGGGGACATATGCATCTGAAAAAATACCCCAGTGGGTCTCCCCCCTGCTGGCCTCAGCCCCCCTCACCCAAACCTTCAACTGATATTGCACAATGGTGTCCCCAAGCCAAGCAAGGCTAGGCCAGCTCCAGGCTAAGAGCTGGAGGATGACTGTGGAGGTGAGGTCTCAGAGGCTGAGGTTCCCCCTGGGAAATTCTCCACCTGTGTTCCCTGTCTGTCGTGGAACCATAGAAGACTAGAGCTGAGAGAGTCTGTAGAAGTCACCTGGAATGTCCCCTCACATTATAGATAAAAAGGATTGAGTCCTGGGATACATGAGGTGCTACAGCTGGGCAGCGGAGGCAGATGCTGCCGGGGCACCCAGGTCTCCAGCCTCCTGGTCTGGCGCGCTTTGGTGCCCACAGACATCCATTCAGAGGATGACGATGGAACTTCCAAAGGGGCGATATTCTCGCTGAACCTCCCCTCTGCTGCTCTGCCAGGGTCTGGAGCCAAAACTTGGGAAGTGATTGTGTCATACCCATAAGAATCCCAGGGGCCCCCAGAAAAGGGAGAAGGAGTGAAGCTCGCTCACAAACAAGCTGCTGTTTTGTGAGAGATGACTGCACGATTTTGCAAAGGAAAAGTTCATGGTTTTACAAACCAAATACAAACGTCCACGTCCTCAGTTCTGTTTTGTGAACCTGGGCAATCCATGGTCCCTCCGTAAGCTGCAGCTTCAACCTTAGCGGCCAGGGCTGATGCCAATGGCAATGGCAATACCTCTTCATGCCAATTCTGGTGCTAACAGTGTTAGCAGTATCCACCCTGACTTCCCCGAGGGTCACCTGAAGATCGAATGCGATACCATGAGTGAAAGTTCTTTGTGGAGGAGAGAGCACCGTACGAGTTAGAATATTACTTTTACCACAAGAAAGCTTGGGCAAGGCTGCCTCGGCCCAGGACCATATTCCTTTGTAGATGGGAGTCAAGGTTCTTTTAAAAATCAATTGCAAATCAGATAATGCCTTATTTTAACCATGACAGGCAAAGCAAACTCTGCTAGTCAAGGAAGGCGGCTGCAGGATCACTCGCCCTTCAGCCTGTCTCCAGTGAATTTTCTGATGTGAAAAAGTTCCCCCTCCACCTGGGGCCACTTCCTCTTTCCTCCTCAGCTCCTCCCAAGGTGGACTTAAGTGGACCCCACAGACTCAGACTGCATCCCCCGGAGAAATGAGCTCACCGGCTGTATGCTAGCAGATGTGGGGAAGTCTGTGTGGTCTCTCACAACAGCTGTTCAGAATTCTTTCCCTGAAAGTTTCCATTCTGTATATGGGGAGGTGGGCAGGGGGGAAGGGCAAGCCGGCAGGCAAGGAAAGAATGTCAGCTCTCCACCCTGTTTTGGAACTGTTTTGCTTCTTTGAGATCTCAATGTTTCAGAGACATTGTGTATGCTGGAAGGTGTCATAAATGAGTTTGTTTTGTTCCAGATGTATGACACCAGGATCTCTGACTCGGATTATACACATTATGTTGCCATGCTAACACACACACACACACGCACGCACGCACTCACGCACGCACGCTCGTGCACACACACAGCACCCGCACACACGCATGCACTAGTATTCCAAATTGTTCAGCACTGGGGAGGAAACAAGGGGCCTAGGAGAGAACTTTTTTTCCTCTAGAAAGAATTTCCCATTGTGAAGTCAAGTAACATATTCCCGAATCAATTAGAGGCCTGGTAAATGTCACACTGCCCAGAACCCAGAAGAAGGAGAGTTCCCTTAGGAAGGGGCTGGTCAAAAGAGGTTTTGTGGTGAAGGTGTGACTTAGTTGGCTGGGAAGGGGAATATAACTTGGGCAGAAGGCAAGGGCTGGGACACTCTACACAGGGTGAAAGGGTGTGCAAGTGTGTGGAGGTGGGATGAGCTGGTTCCTCTTACCCCCATGCGTCTTACATACGTCCAGCAGTCTACTTAAAGTCTCCTGGAGCTGAGAAGGCCAGTGGAGAGCCAGGTGGTCTATCCCCATCTCCAAGCAGAATCATGATCAAATCAGCCTCTCTTGTTTGTAAACCTAACCCAAGAAAAAAAAGTCCAGAATCTCTGGTAAGATGTTCTGGAATTTTATGACCATAATTGTCGACAAATCTTTCCTCATATTTGCTTTTAATCCCGTTGGCAGCCTTGTGTTCACAACCTGAAAATAAGTCTTAAACATATAGAACACATGGCCCCAAAGGCATACTCGAGGCTAAAAGGGCCTCGCTTGACACTGCTGGACACCTGCAGTGAACCAGGCTAGACGTCAGACCGCAGGCATTCCGAGGCAAGCTAGGACTTACTTTCAATATGCTCGCAGGGAAGTAGAAAGGCTATCATACAGTGCAGGCAAAAAGAATTCACAAGAAAGTTACTAACTCTGCTTTGAGGTGGGAGGACAATAAGGGAAGCTTTGCAGAGGAGGTTACAGTTGTGTTGGACTTTGAAGGATGAATAAGGGTTTGCCAAGGGAGGAACCAGCACTCCAGGCACAGGGATCAGAAGGTGTGAATGCGTAAGGGGTGAATGAGCATCCCCGCTTCCTTCCTCCAGGATCTTACTCCCAAAGTGAATTTGGATCTGTTAAAAGAATCACTAATAAATGAGTGAATGCATAAATAGCCTAGCACTTCACAGAGTTGTCCACGGGATTTGAAAACCTTGTAAACACAAGATATCCAAAGGGTCTTTTATTAATTGGTTGGCACTGTGGACTCTGAGGACTAAGGGCTCCTGGTGACTAACCGGGCTCAAAACACCAGAGCTTAACAGCCATTTCTGCACAGGGGCCTCTCACCCAAACTGCACTCCTAGAAGAAGCCTCTTGCTAACCTACCTACTTGGGCAAGAGTGCCTGCCTGCAGGGTTTCCGCCATGGGAGCCAGCCCTTATAAAGGAGTTCCTGGAGTCCTATTTCAACCAATAGGACTGGGGCTTTCCACAGACAGGCTGTAGTACCCTTGAGCTGTTTGCACTAAATGAAGTTTCCTTCTTCACCACACCCCAAACTGAGGATTCCCATTGAGGCCTGAATTAAATTGGCACAGCGACCATCAGCGGACAGTGCCCATGGCAATGTCTGAGAAAGAGGATGAATGTGAACGTTGCTAGCAGAGTGCCCAGCATGCGGAGGGCACTTGCTCACACACTTCTTCAGGGACCGGCCTGAGGAAAAGGATGCCAGTGTGAGGTTATGAAAGTGTTAGCTAATCCACGGGAGCTGAGATAACAATAGGAGAGAGAATGGGGTCGGTGTGATAAAGGGAGGCATATTTGTCTGCTGTGTGGCCCTTCCTCTTTTCTTAACTGTTTCTGTTCCAAGTCCATTTTCCCTTCCTCATTGGGCTGGAAGAGCAATGCAATGCAGTAACAGTAATGCAATAGCATTAGTAACACTGGAAACCTACCATCAACCAGACCCTGCTCTAAGCACTTCCTATGTTAACTCACTTAGTCCTTATGATTCTGTGAGCGAAGTGCGATTATTAGCCTCCTTTTATGAAAACAACAAGAACAACAACAACAAAAAACCCTACACACAAACACTGAGAAGTAAAATCAAACAATTGGCCCAGGGTCACAAAGCTGGTGATTATAGAGCTGGAGTTGAGCCCGGGTGGAGGGGTCCCAGAGCCTGGGGTCTCGATCAGGACCCTCGTGGTCTTCTCCCAGTGACACAGTGTAAACCAGACCCTTTCCCTACCCCTCAGTGCCCATCTACTGAGCTTCAGTAATAAGAATCATTGTAGTTATTATCAGAGGTTCTTTTCTATCCTTCCATCTTTACTTTTTCCTGATCCCAGTATAGCATGGCTGTGGGGTGGGGTGGGGAAGGAGCAGCATATAGCTGGTAGAGAAAATATGACATCCGAAGGAGGATGGGGTAGTACCCTATACTGTCTGTGATTTGAAAGGAGTTCTGGGCGCCCCATCTCTTATATAGTCTTTTTCTCTTACAGGGGAGATTATAAACTCCCCTTTGACCCTCCACCTCTTCAAACTCGAAAAGAAAGATATCTCATTATGTTAGACAAGAAACTCAGGCAAGGGACAAAGTTTCATGGACCACTCATCAGACCCTGAGAACATGAGGGCATGAGAGTACAGGAACTTCTACTTTATAATCTGATCAACAGCCACACAGCTCCTGGCACCAGCCCAAGATCAGACTAGAAAGATGGCAGCCACCTGGCACGGAGGCCTCCGTTTCCCTGTCACGCTGGACAGACCTCACCAACCCACCCCGCAGTGTTTCCCACTGTTTTGGTGCTGCCTCTGAAGACTTCTTAGAGCAGTGCTTCGTGCAGTCACTGCGTCCTCATTTGATTTGACCTATGAGATAAAACCTCTTGGAACTCCCTGGACCAGTCATTAGCTGTTTGAAGACCTTATTGGGATCTTGAATTCCCTCCTAGATCTATAATCAATGTACCGTCTCCGGGGACTGGATATTTTCTCATTGCAAGGCTTTTGGGCTGACTAGTGTCTCTTCCCTCTTTTATGGGACCAGGGCAGGAGGAGTAACAATCTAATGGCCTTCCATTAGGTTCAATAAACAAACTTTTATTCTGTGCCAGACCCTATTGAACATAAGATCCAACTATCCCCCAGGCCGCTGCTTAGGACTGTGCAGGGTGTGTTTGGACTGAGATGTGAATAGCAGCCAGAGGGCTGAGCATTGCACATCCTGTAAGATGATCTGCTGAGGCCTTCATCCCTCCCTCAAGCAGCTCACAGTCTAGTCAGGAAAATGATGTCTAAACAAGCATCATTCATTCTCATCAGCACTGTCACTGAGGCACGTCCAGGAGCTCTGGAGGAAGCCAATAGCTCTCTACTTGGTAGCTGGGGACACCATCACAGCACAAGAGCCCTCAGAGTTAGGCATTGAGCAATGAATAGGAGTTTCCCAAGCAGAGCAGGAAAGAAAGAGCATTCTGGGCAGAGGGGCCACAATGTGGGACGGTGTAAGTGTGTGCAGGGAGGGGAGGAGGCAGGCCTGGTGGATGTCGCCTGGGTGCCTGCAGTCAGGTCAATCCCATCCTGAGAATCCTCTTGTCTGCCACTGGGGCTGTCTGGGAAGGAGAGGTCCTCAGAGACAAGCATGTCTAATGCAGAGAGGAGATGGAGAGATTTATTTTTTAAAGGCAAAACCCCCAAGCCTCAGCCCCACAGTACATCAGTGTGTAGAAGTGAGAGCCACAATTCATAGCCTGCTTGCACGGGCCAGAAAAGGGAGGCTTTCTGGGAGTGAGGTGAGAGCTAGGCTGTTCCCAAAGTCTCCAGTCTCTGTTTGTGCAGACAGCATGGAATCCTTTCAAGCCATGATGGTGTGGCATCCGCTGCTGGCCTCCAGGAAAATCCATGGCATGGCGAGGAATGGCCAGCTTCGTCTGCCAGAGGAGGGGCAGGCATTCTGGGGCTCTTGCCCACTGTGTGGTCAATCCACTCAAGAGACTGTAGAGGCTCAAGACCTTTTAGCTCAACCTCAAGCTGAATGTAAAGACAATCTCCAGAGTAAAGAGAGGGAAGGGAGAGCGGATTCTTAGGGACCACCCCTTTCTCAAGAAAAACACTCCAAGGACAAAGATATCCATTCCTAAGCTGGGGAAACCCACAGGCACTAGACCACAGAAGAAGGTGTCCAACATCTCTGGCTCAAGTTCTCCTTTCTCCTGCAGCTCGAGGAAAAGTGTAGCAAGGACCAGTTACCTCAAGCCACATGGCACATACCAGCTTCCCATCTGAGCCAACAGTCACATCGAATCAGATTTGGGGTGCATCTCATCACTCCAAAAGCTTCAGATGTTGCTCTTGCCTGTGAGTAGAATCCAAAGTCCTCACTGTGTCTTATTTAGATCCATCACTACCCCCTCCATCTTACTGCAGTTCACCCGCCACACTATTGGCCTCTTTTGCTCCTGGAGAGCTACTCACTATTCCCTGAGCGCCCTGTGTCCCAGTGCTGGGCCTCCAGCTGGCAAAGCCCTCCTCCTCCTTCTTGTCTATTGAAAATGAGGCTCCTGCCAGAGCTCATTCACATATGCCCATTCTAGTGATAGCTCAGTAAGCCACGATTCCTTCTCCTGTTCCTTCACAGGACTGCACTGTTCGTATCTTATCTATAATAATAAAAGTGTAATATGCTAATTAGACCAGACATCCTTCCAGATGACTTTCCAGATGAAGCCAGGGCTGTGAGGGAAGCCTGGGTCCCGGTTGCCAGAGGGAAGCCAGTGCCGGCAGCTGGGGGAGGGAAGGCCTACTCTTGCATGAATTTCGTGCATCTGGCTACTAGTTATTTTAATAAATTAAAAAAGTTTTCAATTACAGTTGACATACAATATTATATTAGTTTCAGGTGTACAACATAGTGAGTAGACATTTATATAATTTAAGGAGTGATCCCCCCAATAAGTCTAGTACCCACCTGGCACCATATATAGTTATGACAATATTATTGACTATGTTCCCTATGCTGTACTTTACATCAACATGATTTTTATAACTGGCAATTTATATAATCCCTTCACCCTTTTTACCCAGTCCCCCAACTGACCTCCCATCTGGCAACCATCAATTTGTTCTCTGTATCTGAGTTTGTTTCTGTTTTGTTTCTAACATAAAATTCAATTTATAAAATAAAGTTATGGGTATTTTTCATCAGATTTTGAACTTCTTAAGGAAAGGAACTGATCTCCCACTGTGCCTTGTATAAGTGTCTCACAGTTAGTTATCATGTGCCCGCTGGAAGAGAAGGAGGGGAGGAGGGAGAAATGAACTCGTGCATTTTTCTGAATACTACTCTGTTAATGAGGTGATTTCTTATTCTTGAAGGCAGACCTCACAAACACTGCCTTCTTGTGTGGATATCATAAAAGTCTGTCTGAAAGAGAAATCCTGTCAGCCAGATGCTTTCACAGAGGTATTTACGTGTGAGGTTGAATTCTATATTTGAATACATGAAGAATGTCAGATACTTTTAATAAAATAAATTTCTCCAGCCCCTATGCAGTGTCAGGCATTACACTGTAAAGCAGTGGTTCTCAACCTATGGGTCACAAACAATGAAAATACATCCTGCATATCAGATATTTACATTACGATTCATAACAGTAGCAAAATTACAGTTATGAAGTAGCAACAGAGGCAGAGCTGCCTCAAACTGATTGTCAAACTGCAGTGGGAAGGCCAGAGAGAGTTGGGGGGCAGGAGGGAGGGGAGTAAGAGATCAACCGAAGGACTTGTATGCATGCATATAAGCATAACTAATGGACATAAGACACTGGGGGGTAAGGGAGGGTAGGGGTTTGTCAAGGGCGGGGGGGAAAAAAGGACACTTATGTAATACCCTTTGTAATACTTTAAGCGAAAAATAAAAATAAAAAAAAATTACAAAAAAAAAAAAATAATTTTATGGTTGGGGGTCACCACAACATGCAGAACTGTATTAAAGGGTCGCGACATTATGAAGGTTGAGAACCACTGCAAAGGGACTCAAACGTGCCCTAACCGGTTTGGCTCAGTGGATAGAGTGTAGGCCTGCGGACTGAAAAGTCCCAGGTTCAATTCCGGTCAAGGGCATGTACCTTGGTTGCGGGCACATCCCCAGTAGGGAGTGTGCAGGAGGCAGCCGGTTGATGTTTCTCTCTCATCGATGTTTCTAACTCTCTATCCCTCTCCCTTCCTCTCTGTAAAAAATCAATTAAAAAAAAAATATATATATATTGACTCAAACGTGCAGCAGAAGTGGGCTCTATCTTCAAGAAGCTAAAAGTCTATCTATACACAAAGAGAAGACATGAGTGAAAGCATCACATGCAAGGTCAAAACCCTTTGGTGTGGTAAGAGATGCGAAGAGGGAGGACTCAGCCCAGTTTGTGGAGATGTGAAAGCAGTGTCTTTCTGCCTTGAAGGTCTGGGGAGGAATTGTAAATCTGTTTGTTTATTGCCGAAGAATGCTTGCCTTGGAAACTAGAGAGTGCCTCAGATTCAGTCCCGGTGATAAAGTGTCTCTAAACTGGGTCAGGGACAAAAACAAAGGGGACGACACCATAAATAAGGAACTTATGGGGCAGAAGGTGTCAGCTCAAGCATTTAGAGGCGCTCTGCCAGGGAGAGGGAACTAGAAATGTAATTATTTGGAAGACTTCAAAACCAGTAAATCAATGAGTTGTTTAGTACAGCACTTCTCGCTCTTTTGTAGCCTATTACAATTACTTCCGAACTGATTTCTCCAGCTTCCATCTCTCCCTGCCTTATTGATCTTCTATTGTATTGCAAGGTGCATCTTCCTGGGATATGGCTTTGATCACGTTACTCCCCTTCTTATACCTTTTATTTGTTCCAAAGAAAAAGAATAAAAGTAATGTTTCAATGGGCATTCGAAGCCATTTTAGCTGCAGTCTGTTTTAACAAGCCCTGATTCTGAGGCCTGAGAGGTTAGTGAATTGTCCCCATATGGCTTATGTCTTCCACCAAGAAAGTATTTTCTCCCGACAAGAGCCTTCCTAATACTATCTTGTAGTCCTCGGCTCAGAGTCTGTCACACAGCAGGCGTTCTAGAAATCGGGGAGAGGTGACCTGTATCCGCTGAGAAAAGGCTGCTTGGCAGGAGGCGTGCTGGTTGCGCTGGGGAAGACAGCAGAAGTAGACATCGCCCAGCGTTTGTTCAGAGTCTATCCGAGGAGACAAAACCAACACAAGTGGCAAATGAGAATGATAGAGCTGCTCTCCAGGCTGCAGCTCCCAGAACCGACACCAGCACAGACAAGGGGAAGAGGCCCAGCGTGGTTGAATTATATGTTTTTATATGTCCATAGAACGGCCTCAATATGGCTGAACTCTCCCTTCATGGTGCTTGGGTTATTTCTTTTCTGTCCAGGAGCAAGTGGCCAGCAAACCAGAGGATAACAATGATGATGAAGATGATGACAACAATAACACGAATGTATTCCTACTTAAGCCAATAATAACTAACATTTATTAAGGTTCCAGTATGTGTCCTGTATCTTCTTAGCATTTTATATATTAACTTATTTAATCCTCATAACAACCCAATGATAGGTATCAGAGAGAGATTAAAGTTGAGGAAATCAATTCGGAAGTTATTGCAATGTGCTAGAAAACCCACTGAGCTAGTGATTCATCAGTTTTACAGAGGTGGAAACTGAGGCACAGAGAAGTTTGGTAAGATTCTATGGATTGGAAGTGACAGAGTCAGGTCTGAATCCCTCTGTGCACTAAGGGAGTTGGGAACGGGCAGCTAGGGTCCTGGCCCCTTGGTGTGATCTGCAAAGTGCAGAATGAGATTTTAGTTCAACAGGGAAATTCTTTTTTTTTTTTTTTTTTTTTTTTTAAGGTGAAAGCAAAACTTTTAATGATGGTCTTGCAAGTCAGGTGTCTAGTATGCAGGCATAACCAGGGCAGTTACAGGAAGCAATTTATCCCTACTGAGCTAGTCCCTCCCCCGGTTCCTCATTGGCTGAGTACTATGGGTGAAGGCTTCCCCCCACCCCCCCACATCATCTAAATTTACTGTTGGGTTATTTAAAAGTGGGCTGTGGGCTTTTTAGTTGTCTCCACCTCCCTTTGTCTCTTTGTGGTGGGAAGGTCTTCCTGGGGTATGTGCTTTCTGACACATATACAGTCTTTTTTTTTTTTAAATTAAATTCTTTATTGTTTAAAGTGTTATGTAAGTCTCCTTCCCCCCCCCGCCCCCCCCCCATTGACCTCTCCCTGGCTGCCCCCACCCCCAGCACGTGCCCTCCCACCCCTCGCCCCACGCCCCGCCTGTCTGTGTCCATTGGTTATTGGCTATGCTCATATGCATGCATACAAATCCTTTGGTTGGTTTCTTACCCCCTCACCCCCCACCTTCCCTCATAGGTTGGACAGTCTGTTTGATGCTTCTATGACTCTGGTTCTATTTTGGTGCTTCAGTTTATGTTGTTCATCATATTCCACAAAAGAGTGAGATCATGTGATATTTATCTTTCTCTGACTGGCTAATTTCGCTTAGCATAAGCTCTCCAGGTCCATCCATGCTGTTGCAAGTGGTAAGAAAACAGGGAAATTCTTGATGTCTTCAGCAATATCCTCCCAGATGGCTGCCGTTCCTTGTTAAGCTTTTCGTCAGCTTTTCCGCTCAGTCATTGGCTTGCTTTCTCACCTGCATGGGAGAGCTTCTTCCTCTTTATCAATTGATTCCCTTTAACATGCTTCCACCATCCTCCTTCCCCTACAGAAATCCCAGATGCCCCTCAGAGCGGGACACGGGTATCCCAGCACCCTCTGCTCCCTCGCTCCTGGCTTGGATGGGCTCTCCTCCACCTTAGAACATTCTTTTCTTTCCCTCTTTTTCTTCATCACATAAGGAAGCGAACAACTGAGTTGACACCTATTTTTACAGATAGATTTTTAAAACAGGAGCACAGGGAGTTACAGTTCAGTGTGATCCCATGGGGACAGTGCTTCGGGGGACTCGAAACAACTAAGTTGTATGCCATCTCTGACTTACTGTGTGACCTTGGGGCCAGCCACTTGCCCTCTCTGTGTCTCAGTCCCCTGGGGTGGGATCATAATATCTACCATCAAGCAGTGCTCCGAGCAAGAATGAATTATTATCCTGAACACCCTCTGAGCTTCTGGGACAAAGGTGCTATGTTAATACACAGTATCCCTCTTCTTCTTCTTCTCATTAGTATTATTCAAACCCAGATGGCATTATTATTGTTGTTGATTGACAGCCCCGCATAGCCCCATTCATGGGTGTCAGAGAGCCAGGCGGTAGTTAACACAAGCAAAAACCATGTTTAAAACAAAGCCCAAGGAACACTCCAATAGTGTGCGGCTTGGGCTGCTATTAAAGCCAGAGCAGCTGCGGTGGCAACACGGAGGGACAGGGCAAGGAAATGCATCCCGGAGCACAAAGAGGGGAAAGTGGGTCTTGACACTGATCATATAATCGTGCTGGGCTTTTATAGACACTGGGAGGCCTCAAACAGAATAAATGCTTGAACTTTATCCACGGTTTACAGGCAGCGGCTGTAAAGGTCTTTGTTGCTGTTGCTGCCATATTAATGACCCAGCTTGGGGCGCTGCAGCCGCCGCCGCCGCCGGCAGCTTCTTCCAAAGAAAACAAATCAAAGTGAGTAACTCGATGTCCGGCAATGAGTTTTCCATTATATAAAAATAAGTATAAATCTTTCCCAGTCGGGCAGCCCCACTGCGACGTCGGAGGCTGGTGAAGGGGTCAAGGTGGCTAGACGCTTTGAACCCCTGAACTAGCGCATCAAAAAGAGGCTCCTTCTCTATGTTAATTGCAAAATAAACAGTTGAAAATAAACCGTGGTGCTCTGGCTCTGTGGACAGTGTTTGCACCAAAGGAGAGAGGATGGGAGGCTGCTGGTAGGGGAATGGTTTCCCTTGATCTGGTTCTCTCTTACCTTTCCCTACTCTGCCTAGGCCGATAAAAACCCCCTGAGTAACTGACCCTCCACAAGCAGGGACATTAATCTTCAGCTCCAGGCCATGCCTTGCAACATTAGAGAAGTCTTCATCAAAGTGGTGTCTTGCACAGATGCAATTTAGTGCCTTGGAGGTTTTAAGAAATGGTTGCCCATTCATATTCTGATTGTCTTAAACAGTGGTTCTCAACCTTCCTAATGCCGCGACCCTTTAATACAGTTCCTCATGTTGTGGTGACCCCCAATTTCATTGTTACTAGTTGAACATAATTAAAGCATAGTGATTAATCACAAAAACAATATGTAATTAATATATGTGTTTTCCGATGGTCTTAGGCGACCCTTGTGAAAGGGTCATTCGACCCCCAAAGGGGTCGCGACCCACAGGTTGAGAACCGCTGTTAAGCGTTAGGAAGCTGAAACGTGGAGGCACAGTGCCCTGGTGGGGGGCTTGGACAAATGGATGAATAATAGCCTGAGCTCCCAGGACATGGCCAAATGGATGACTTTGGGTAGTTGGGCTGGGGAGGGGTGAGCATGTGAAATAAGGTGGGTGGGTGTGAAGGAAGAAAGTGGGACACTGGAGTGGGAGAGGGAGAGCTTGTCCCTGGAAGGGGGTGTGTGTGTGATGGTTTGGGGATGTGGTGAAGGGAATAACAGGGACAGAGTTAGTGGCAAGGGAAAGACATTAGACAGCTGGAGGGGCAGGAGATGGGGCCCTGGAGGGGGAGGCAGGTGATTCCTCCTGATTATAGGGTCTGCAATCCCCATCCCATCCCATCCCCATTCTTCCTTCAGATGCAACAGAAAGAACCCAACATTCTGCTTGGATGTGAAGCTTTTTCTTCCCTAAAATAGCAGATACCCACCCAGCAAAAGTAAATGTGTTTCTTTTATCCAAACACTTTGTTTTCTTTTCTATGTTTTATCATCCTTCTCTTCATCCCCAGGCCTCTTTCCCTACCTGGGTCCTTTCTGACTATCTTTTCTTTGCCACCAGTGACCATTGATCAGTTCATTCATTCAGTCAGTCAACATGGTGGAACACCTTCCACAGTGACTTTCCAGAAACCATGCAAAGCATTCTAGATGCTACTAAGGGAGGGTCTCTGTCCTGAAGCAGTTCTCTTCCCAGCGTCTGAGACCAACTGGTGCTGAGCTAAGTACCAATACAGAAATAAGCACAGAGCCCAGGCCCGCTTCGGGTCGGGGTGAGTGAGAGATTGTGGTATGTGTGTCTGGGTGGTTAGTAAGGAAGGATTCAAGGAGAGAGTGGTTGAGCTGAAACATGAAAACTATATGGGAGTTAGGTGGAGAAGAAGGAGGAAGGACCTGGCGTAAAGAGGAAACAGCATGTTCAAAGCATGGAAGTTGCATTGATGAACGAGAAAATACTGTGAGAGCCAGAACAACAGCAAGGCTCTGGGAATGACAGGCTGCCTGGAGAGGCTGGAGCAGAGAATGGGAGAGAGGTGAGGCCGAGAGGTGGGCAGGGGCCAGATCACAAAAAGCCTGATATGCCACAATGAAGAGTTCAGACTTGATATTGAAGGTACAGGGATCTACTGAAATGTTTGAAGTGTGGGGTGGGTCGGGGACAAGATCAGATTAAAGAGAGATCACTCTGGTTGTAAGATAAATAGACTGGTGGGCAGGGGTGTGAGTAGAGAGACCAGTTAGTTAGAAGGTTATTGTTATCTCCAGGGCAAGAGACAACCTGGCCCAAGCTAAGCAGGACAGGGGCAAAGAATACAGATTATGTAAAAAGGTGAGTCAGCTAAAGAGCAAGGCCTGGGAAAAGCGAGGAGAGGATGCCTCCCAGAATTCTAGCAAGTCTAATAAATCCCTCCTCCTGTTCACTCCTTCATAGCTCCTCTCCTGGAAGGGCACTCCAAACTCCTCTCATTCAAACTCTCTCTCTCCTTGCGTCTCTGGTTTTGTTCAAGTCTCCTCCTCATACCTTCCTCTCACATACATACAGCACCATGGCTCCTGACAACTGCTCTTCTCCAATATCCTAAAGATCCTTCTCCTCCAAATCTCATTTTCACCTTCTTTATTCTTGCTTTTTTCCAATTCTATGCTTTTCCTAGCTTGCACCACAGTCGAGGATGAACTGGTTTCCAGCCTCTTGCCTTAAGGGCTGCTTGGGAGAAAGAATTGAAGGACTTACTGGGAGGCAGGTGAGGGAGATTTGGGTGAATTTAAGGCAGGAATAAAATTAAATTGGTCTGGTTTCTTCCCTGAAATAACAGCCCATTGGTAATAGATTTAATGTGCCCCCTGGACATTTTCACTGCATACTCCTAAATTTGAGATTTTTTTTTTTTTTAGAATGGAAGAGAATCTACTTTTTTGGGCACTTTTATAGTTCAGGAAAGTTTGCTCAAAATTCAATAATTAGATGACCATTTGTATGTGGTCTACGATAAATTGGCATGCCTTCATTTAGCACACACTTGATATCTCCATGCTTGACACTCTGACCTGGATGAGAGGTGATGACTATGGTTCGGTTGTCAAAAGTAGCTATTGGCTTTTGGAAGTTACACAATTCTTTAACCAGCAGTATGTCCATACTCATTAAAAGGTCTTCTCCTGGTGGAGTGAAAACAGCATGGTCCTTTTGACCTAAAACAATGATACTGTCTCCTGGCTCCAGGCTTGGTTCTTGGTCTCCTTCACCACAGAATGTTATCTTGTGGCCACTTTTCATGCCTTCGTCAATATGAACTTCTAGAATCTTCTCTCAAACTATCTTCCTTCCATTGCACCTTTTACATCTACCTTTAGGACAGATTCATTCCTCATGGCCCTGGCACTCCATGCACACAGACTGAACTGGCTGAACCATTCCAGGTCAGATCTGATGAATTCTCATTTGCATTCCAGTACCTCGGCAATTGGGATGGCACTCTACTGCTCCTTTCTTACTACCTCTGCCTTTATATTTGTCATATACCATGTTCATTGGTTCTTTGGCAGAGCTAGTTTTCTTGTTGCACTACTATGTACACCTGCTGAGATTACGGATGAACATTTTTACCCCTCCTTTCTCTCTGCATCCTCCCTTCTCCTCCCAAAGATGTCCATTGGGGGAGCCAAAGCCACCTGCTCCACCATCTTTAATTGCCTGTTTTCTTTTGTCATACAATACCCGCTTCTTTACATCAGAGAGCATTTTGTAAGCTTGAGAAACCTGTTTAAACTTCTCTCCTTCATTTAGAGTCTTATCAGGGTGGTACTTCCGGCCAGCTTCCTGTGAGCCTTT
This sequence comes from Myotis yumanensis, assembly GCF_028538775.1. NCBI lineage: Eukaryota > Metazoa > Chordata > Mammalia > Chiroptera > Vespertilionidae > Myotis > Myotis yumanensis. The sequence continues at coordinate 123,088,064 of NW_027223754.1, read as the reverse complement.
TTCAGTGCTTCCTGGATTTGACCCCCAAAACATCATAGTAAGTGGTTTCTTTCACCATTTTTGACAGGCAGTGAGCAGGCTCAGGCCCGTGTGGAGGAGCAGGAGAGAGCACATTGCTGTGGAGAACATAATTCTTAAGAGAATAAGAGAGAAGCTGCCCTTCCCCCTGCTCCTTCCCAGCCACTGCAGGGAATGGGAGCATGACTCCTGATTCAGACATTTCGGAAAGACAAGTGGAGACTTCGGAGAAAACATAAGGAGTCATTTTTGTGATTTCCATATTAACAAGTTCAAAGCAGCTTATTTATCACATGATAATGTTCTGCTTGGCAATTTCACATCCATCACATTTCCTCTAATCTCACATCAACCTTTGGCGGTAATTATAGGCCCGCTTTAGAGATGAAGAAGCCGCTGGTTACGAAACTGGCCCAGGTCTGTGTGAGTCCTCAGCCTACAGCCTTCCCCACTCTGCCATGCACTCCCTCCATTGTCAAGCTAATGCTGTTTAAAAAATAAAAGTAAAACAATAATAGGCCACATTAGCCTAACATAAATGTAACCTTACACTTTTTCCTCTGTCTCCTAAAATGTTAGAAATGGATATCACTCTCTGTATTTTGTTTGAAACAGAGAATTAAAAATGTTTCTTATAGAATTTTGATACTTTCCTCCAGGTAAAATATTTGATGTCCTGAGAAGTTTTTTGGTTTGTTTATTTATTTGTTTGCTCCCGACAATAGCATCAAATAAAATCTTTCACTAACCCCATCTTTCAGCCCTTTGCCAAGACAGCGCCTCCGGGGAGCCAATCTTGGAAGAAAATCGTTCATCCACTGTGTAATGGAGACCAGACGGGCTTGATGGGCAGTCACAGGAGATGTAAATAGACAAGGAAGTCCAAAGTGGGTGTGAAGGTGAGAGACAAGTTGGGTGCTGCTGTCACAAAACACATTCAGATATGAGAGTGGCTTTGGGACAGTAGAGGACAGAAGCTGGAAGGACCTTGAGAAGATTACTAGTAAAAATTTAAAGGGTCTCAGAGAGACTGTCAGCAGAAGCCGATGTCTTTGAGAAGGCTATCGGTCCAGGATTACAGAGAAGTGAGGAAAACGTTACTGGCAATTAGAGAGAAGAGGTTCCGTTATGCAGTGACAGAAGTTTAGCAACACTTCTGCCTGCAATAATTTGGAAAATAGAAAATGTACCCCATGCAATGGGTGATCTAGCTAAGGAGGTTCCCAGGCAGGGCGACAGGTCACCCTGGCTTGTTTTTCCCGCTGACATTGAAATGGGAAGGGAGAGCAATAAGCTCAAGAAGGAAAAAAAGTTACATATGAAGGAGAGAGAATCTGCTGAGTTTGTACATACCCTGCTTCTCCAGATGGAAAGCAATGTTGCATTAAGAATGGTTTCTGGAGAAAAGTAAAATTTAGGAAAATAAGGAAAACATGGTGTAAAGATGAAACAAATTATGATTAGAAAATTATTTGCTAAGACTGTGGAAAGGTTTAAAGTAATGTCTTAGAGAACTGTTCAGTCAAAACAAAAAAAATCCAGGTCTTTGAAGAATCCTTGGCAGCTTCTGCAGAAGCCCAAGGTAGATGGCGATTTATCATAAAGAGATTTGTAGCCCGGCCACAGTGGCTCAGCTGGTTGAGCGTTGTCATGTGCAAGGAAAGGCTGTGGGTTCATTCCTGGTCAGGGTACATAGCGGGTTGTGGATTTGATCCCCAGGCGGAGTATACAGAAGACAACTGATCAATGTTTTCTCTCTTACATTGATATTTCTCTCTCTCACCCTTCCTCTCTCTAAGCATGTCCTTGGGTGAGGATTAAGAAAAAGAAAGAGATTTATAGATGTGGCTTTTTTTCTTATGGCATGAACCACAGTATGATTCGTAGGAGGCTCTCAAAAGTTTTAAGAGAATGCCCTGGCCCGGTAGCTCAGTTGGTTAGAGCATCGTCCAGATACACCAAGCCTGTGGGTTTGATCCCCAGTCAGGGGACATACGAGAAGCAACCAGTGAATGCATAAATGAGTGGAATAACAAACCAATGATTCTCTTCACTCTCTCTAAAAATCAATTAAAAAAATTTTTAAAGTCTTTGAATTCCCAGACTTTATAGGCTGAAAATAGTCTGAAAAAAATGAACCAGTCACAAATGGCAAATTCAGATGACCTTTTATGGAAAAGGAAGAATGATACAGAGAGTAGAACCCAGAGCCTCCGTGAATAATTCCCAGGGTTTGATCTCTAATCAAAGAACTGACCACATGTGGGCTGTCAAGTTTCAGGATTGCTGTATGCTCCCTGTGATCCCCCTTTTAGAATGGGAGTGTCTATAGCAATTATCCTGTGCCTGTCCCACCATTGCATGTTCAGTGTGTGTGTGTGGTGGGTGGGGAACTAAGGGGTACAGATAGGTTGTCTCTTTAATTCCCAGGTTTTCAAATAGGGACTAACGGTACTGAAGGAATCATGTCTATCACTTTATAGGATGGAGACCCAGCACGCCTTCCTGGCACTTTATACACTCTGTTCCTTCTGCCTAGAATTGTCTTCCCTCACTTCCCTATATGGTTAATTTCTATTCACTTTCTACAATTCAGTTTAAAAATAATCTCCTCCATGACATCTCCCTAGTTGTCATCAGCTCAAGTTAGTGGCTATGTTTTCTGTTTTTCTATAGGTCTTATCATTCTGAGCAAAACAATTTACATACTTGTTTGTCTCCCGCACTGGCCCATGATTTTATCAATGGTGGGGATTATGCTTATCCAGACTCATTGCAAAATGAATACAGGTGCTCAACAAATATCTGATGATAAATAAATGTGAGGCTACAGATGGTATAAAAACCTTGATAAGGGAAAGTTAAAACCTGAATGGTATGCTCAACAACTGAGGGCTGGAGAAGTTTGATAAGGTGACGTGGGGCTGGGGTCCTGTCCTGAAGGTCAGCCTGATTTGGTGTTTAGGAAATCTGAATGCAAAGCAGGTCTTCAAATAATGTCATTTTGTTCAATATTGTTTCTTTATAACATTGATGAAAAAAATAATTAGTTCCTGGCTGGAGCCACTGTCTGCGTGGAGTTTGCACCTTCTCCCCATGTCTGGATAGGTTTTCTCTGAGGACCCTGGTTTCCTCCCACATCCCAAAGATGTGCACGTTAGGTTAACTGGGTGTCTCCATTGTCCCAGTCTGAGTGAGTGTGGGTTTGTGAGTGCCCCTGCCATGGAAAGGAGTCCTGTCCAGGGTGGTCCCTGCCTTGCTCCCTAAGCTCCTGCCACCCGTGAACCTGAACTGGAATAAGTGGGTTGGAAAAGAATTCTCTCATTTTTTTAGTTTTTAGTTCATCTTTCTTAAATGTATTATAGGTCACATTTATTTCCATATTTAATATTAAAAAGTGTTTGGGGCCTTTATTTAGAAGTTTGGTGATGTTTTTGTGACCAGAATTATGCCACGGGAACTTGTCTTATGCTATCAATCAGCCTAGGTAAAATTGGTTTTGTTACACGTGAGCTTGCTTGCAGCCACAGTTTCCAAGAACCTATGGACAATGTGGAGTGAAGACTTACTGTACTGAACAAGCAGTAAGAGAACACAGGAAAGAAATAGCTGCATTTGTGCATGTGGAGATGGGCACTTTGTTCTCCTTTATATATCGTTAGGGAACCTAACTAAACTCTTTAGCATTTAGGAACCTGAATGGGGACCAGGAATGGTGGAACTCGGAACATCAAATACCTGGGGACCACCTCAGACCTTAAACTCTTCTGTTGGGAGAAACTAGCGCGGAGACCCGAGTTAAGCTCTGTGGGACCAGAGACTGGCCAGGCCTTCCTCTGTCACTGCTGGAATGCAGCATGCACCAACGACATTTTTTAGTGGTTGATTGCTATTATCATATGGAAGGAGGAAGAAGGGAAGGGAGAAGGTTAGGGGATAGTTGGGAAGTTTCCCAATGTTGCCTAAAGCATAGGATTTAAGAAAAACAAATGGTGTGAGTTTATCGAGTGGGGGTGATATTGTAAGGCAGGTTTTGTCACCCCAGGATGGTGGTCTCCAAAGGCCACCTCCCTGAGACCTTTCTCCAGAGGCTCCCACATTTGGTTGGGACTGTTCTCCCCTAATTCTCAGTAAGGCTCACATCTGAGAGAGTATGAGACAGACGCCCACAACTTCCGCTGCCACGGAAACTCCAGCTGAATGCCCGGGAACTAGAGTCTTGAGAGGGAGGGAGGTGATCTACATTGAGCCCAAAATAAGATTTATTGACATGATTGATATTTCTTTTCTGTTTCCTTCTGTGAGGATCTCATAGTCAAGACCTAGAAATTATTACAAATACACAAATAGGCACATTCTAGTTCAACGGAACTTATCCAATGACAGTGTTAGAGGCCTCCCTGTAAGACATGTTTTCAGAGGGGCCGACAAGGCCTCTTTTTCTACCACAAGAGCCTTTCAGCACAAAGTTGCCAGTGGCTGTGACAGTGGCTTGGTGAAAATTAGAGAAGTCATTCTTTCCTTCAGGGGACACAGCTCTGTGCCAGGGAGCATAGCTTGGTGCAGAGGGTGCATAGTGGGTTGACAGTTCCGCTCAACCCCTTGGCTTCAAGCTCCAGGTCAGAAACAACCTACACAATCCAGATGAAAGTCCTCTTGAAGTCCAAAATTCTACCATTTGGATTCCATTCTTTACGATTGGATGAAAATATTGTTACTTTTCATAAAGTGCAAGCACTCCTAAATACTGAGTACACATCCAGCTCCTATCAGCCAGCATTTATGACTCTTTACCGATGAGGAGGAATTGTGACAGAGACAGGGGAGGAGCCTCCAGGCAGAGACACCTGAGCATGGAAGCCCCCAGGGAGAAGAGACTGCTTGCGGGAGGCCCTGGAACAAGCATGTCAAACTCCAAGGCTAACACAGGCCTAATAAACAAGGTTTAAGTTTATGTGGGCCGAAAAAAAAAGCTTCAATTTTCATAGAAACGTAGGTTTATTTTGATAGAGACATGCTGAATACCAAGGGCTGAAATAAATGAGTAATCGCTGACATAAAATAATAGAACATTTTAATAAAAATTATTTTTTTCTTGAATATTAATTTACCAGACACTGAATAACTGCATAAATTAATAAGTGTAATGCAAATAAACCTATTTTTCTTGTTTTCCAAAAGCGAAATATTTCCTGTTGCACACCAAACAAGTCAGTCCAAGACTAATGACGTGGCAATGGGCTGCTAAAATATTCGCTGCTAGTATTAGTGGATAGAAATGGTGTGCCTGCGCGTAAGGTGGTGTAAGGTGGTAAGGGAAATGAATGCAATACAATGAGAGCAATCAGTCATTAGCGAATGTTGTAGTTCCTTATTAATAATTATGTATATAGGATATTGTAACAATTAAGTTACGAAATTTTTATTAAAACCTTTCTTACATACTGTTATATTGACTGGGCCGAAAAAATATTCATTGTGGGCCACATGTGGCCTGTGGGTCAGCCACGAGTTTGCCATGCTTGCCCTAGAACCTCAAGGAGGCTAAGGTTCATGGGAGGGGGTGGGAATGGTGGGTGGGGTAGGAGGTCCGAGGGCCAGACCACATTCCATTCACCAATTTCTTTTTAATGGTAATGTGGCTGCTAGAAACTTTAAAATTATATATGTGGCTGCTTTATATTCTATTAGACAGCACTGCTCTAGAACTTCACACAGTATCGAGCACCTAGCAGATGCTCATAGATGTGATTTGAAATGAAATGGAGCTAAATGTACCACAATCGCGTGTCTAAGAGCAACTGATACCTTTTCTTTGTGCAGTACTTCTTTCTCTAACTGGCTATTTTTTGTTTATTTCTTCAAAAATTCACAGTTGCTTAGAATAAAAGATTAATACAATAAGCTAAAATATACTTCCAGATACTTTCTGTAAAACAAATATCCCCATGTCCCTCTCCCTTATTCCCTTCTCTGGAATGTACCACAGTCTCTCAAGTACCGTGTGATGGCTGGTCACACAGGGAGAGAAGACAATTTGTCAACTTTGGGTTCGTTCTGTAGACATTGAAATTGACTCAGAATTCTAAACTGTCTAAACTCTAAATCCTTTATGAGGGCCCACCATGGATTCAAAGTCTATATCTATAGGAAATACAGCAGAGAGCAGAGGACGTAGTTAATGACTTTCTGTTAAATGAATAAATGAAGAAAGCTTTGAGATTGAATTAGGAATATGGAGAAAGATAGAGATTTGGAGAAAAATGTTAGGCTCTTCCCCCCACCTCCCCCCCACCCTCCCGCCCTGAATCACTAGGAAGAAAATAATCTCACAGTTTTAATTCTTTTTAGTTCTCTTACCCGTGTTTTCATATGTGGCTTTTGCCCACCACATCCCCTATGTCGACAGAAGGAGCTCTAAGGTGACCATAGCTGGGTCAGGTGAGTGTGGCTGTGGGAGGAGGTCACACTGGCTTGGCTTTGGGGAGGGGTTCGGCGAGGAAGAGGGTGTAGACAGGCGCCAGAGGAGGCTGTGGTTTTAGGGGATTTTTTTGTTTGTTTGTTTAATTACTTGTTAGGATAGATTTAGTTTCTCTCCCCAGAATAGCTACAGATTTGAGATGAATTTTAGATGTTTTTAGAACAAAAATGCTGCTCAGTTGAATTTCTGTTTCGGCCATAGCCTTGTAACTGAGCTGGGGGATAGAAAGAACAAGTAACTCCCACCAGACTGAATCCCTTTTTGTTTCTTCCATGTCACAAAGCCTGCATTCTGTTCCTGAGGGAGAAATAGTGTCCTGAAGGATTCCCCAAAACTTGGACAATTAGGTAAATATTTTTGCTCAGAAAACATGCCATTTGCTTCTATTTTCCTTGATAAATTATCTTTTCCTTGTCAAAAAGAGGCCAAAAGAAGGAAGCCTTTTCTGAGATAGAATCATAATAAATAAAGAGATCTGATTGGATTTTTATAGATGTTAAAGCACTTAAACATGCTAGAGCTTGAAGTAGTTAAGTGTTTTTTCCATATTTTTAACTTTTCTGAAAAGAAAAAAATAAAGTCCATGGTAACATCTCTTCTGTTTTTAAAAGACTACAATGAAGTTGAGGAAGGAAATGAGACAGTTGTCCCTAATCATTTTGCCTTACTGGTTGTAGAAGCCACACGTTTACAAAAGGCATATTGGGCTATCTTGCTGGCTTCATGCATAGTTAGCTTAATGGCCAAGATATAAGACAAACTTCATGGATAAACTGTGCCCATTGCTTTCCCTTTATTTCTAAATGCACTGAGTAAATATAATACATTGCAGTTGCTCAGAGAAGATACTTAAACAAAAATTGACCATGGAGTCAGTAAACCATAGGTACTGTGTATCTTCTCAATATTGCACACCATATGATTCATTCACTAATCCCCTCAGTTCACATGCATTGAGTGCATTGCACAAAGAAGAAACAAATATCTTAGCCTGTAGAATCTGGAGCCAACTTCCCAACTGACATGATTTTTGATCAAGGTCTTGAAGATTAAAGGTGTGGCAGGAGGTCCAACCTGACAGAAAGAATAGCATATGTACATACACAGCTAATAAGTGATAGGCATAATTCTAAGTGTTGTGAGGGTAGAAATGGGTATAACATAGTTGTTATCTCCAAGGAACTTAAAATGTAGTTGAAGAGAAAGAATATACACATGAGACATTGATTAATAGTTCTTATTAATAGTTTCAAATAGTTATATTTGGAAAATGTATTATTATTTATAATTATGTCTGCCATATCTCCCAGGCATTCTGCAAGGTAATTTGGGTTAATATTGTTAAGGTTTAATTTACAGATGAGAAAACTGAGGTTCAGAATAACGGACATGTATTTGTAGAGCCAGGTGTCTCTATTGAGTTCAGTGCTCTTTCTAGAACCCCGTTTGTTAACCTTCATAAAAATACCAGAGTTATTATTCAGCTATTAAAAGGAATGAAGTATTGCTACATGCTTCAATGTGCATGAACCTAAAATACATCATGGTAAGTGAAAGAAGCCAGACACAAAAGGTCATGGAATATGGAATATTGTATGATTCCATGTACATGGAATATCCAGAATATGCAATTCTATAGAAACAGAAAGCAGATTGGTGGTTGCCAGGGGCTGGGGCCAAGGAGGAATGGGGAGTAACTGCTTGATGGTATGGGATTTTATTTCGGGGTGATGAAAATATTTGGAGCCTTGGCCGGGTGGTTCAGTTGGTGGAAACGTCATTCCATACACCAAAGGTTTGGAGTTTGATTCCTGGTCAGGAATACATACCTGGGTTGAGGTTGGATCCCCAGTAAGGGCATGTGGAAGGCAGCCTATTGTGTTTCTCTCTCTCTCTCTCTCTCTCTCTCTCTCTCTCTCTCTCCTATATATATATAGGAGATATATATATATCTCCTTTGGTGAGCATTTAAGATAATGACATGCACACCACTCTCCTCTCCCCAGCCCCCTCATAACTGGGTTAAGAGTCACTGTGAAGATAATGGGAAGTTAACAATTCTAAACAGGCTGGCATGATGAGAGCTGCATTTTAGAGAGAGCATTAGTAGCAAGAGGATGGGATATGAATGAAAAATAACATGTAGTCCTGCCCTAAAGGATGTAGAAAACCTAGCTGCAGAGACACTAAACACAAACAGTGTAAAGGACAAAGGGCCTTGGGTGGCAGCCCAGGGAAGAGCACATGGGACTCACACCAGGAGAGAGGCAGACTATTGTAGGAAGTGCAGGAAATGAGCCGGAGGACTGGGCTTTGTCACTTTAGCACTGTAGACCTCAATTTTCAACCTTTAAAAGTGAAAAAATGACAATATCTACTTCACAAAGCTGTTACAAGAATTAAATTATAAGGCCTATATGAAAATGTTTTGTTGACTATGTAGTTGTGAGCCAGTACCAAGCACCAAGATGTATATTGTGTCTCTGAGCTACAATTTACTCTAGCAGTAAAATTAATGACATGGACTTCTTTGCTCTTTACCTGCCGTAAATTCTTCATGTGAACAAGGTCAAAGAAGGGCAGCAAATCTTCCCGTTGGAAGGCATCTTTGAGGTTATTATTTCAATCTCCCACTCAGTGGAGGAATCCTCTTTACAAATGCCTGCCCTAGGTGGCCATCCTGTCTCAGCCTGAATGCTTCCCACGGTGGAGGTGCTACTCCCTCGTCGCGCATCTCAGCCATGGTGGACCGCAGGAATCATTATAAATAGCCCTGAAATCAGACTCCCTCCAAGTTCTTTCCATTTGTCTCAGTTCAACCTTCTGGAGGAACACAACACTAATTCACTCCCTTTCCCCTCTGACAGCTCGTCAAGGCTTTGAAAACAGCTATCAGGGCGCTCAGCTGCCTCCCTGGGATAAACAGCCCCAGTGTTTTTAACTGCCCCTCACAACATGATTTCTAAGACCCTTCACTAAACTGGCTGGCCTCCCTGGAAGGCTCACTACTTTGTCAATCTCCCTTTTAAAATCTGATGCCACCTTCCTGCCACCACTTCTAAATGGAAACAACCTAAATATCCGGGGGTCAGTCGATTGAAACAAATTAAGGCATAGCCATATGATAGTAGGTTGTGTAACTATTAAAACTGTGTTTTCAAAGAACATGTAATGAACTGGACAAATAAGTCAGAATATAATGTTGATTTTTTAAAGAGTATAAACTATATAAGCCACATTTTTAATACTTCCCTCTATATGCCTCCATCTCACACGAAAAAGACTTAAAAGAACACATACAAAAATGTAATTTTTGTTTTCTTCTTTTTATTTTGCTATACTTCTAATATTTCTACAATGAACATATTTTGTTTTTATAATTAAAAAAATACAAAGGCCCACAAAGCTTAATATGAAGGAGAAACATGGTGCCTAGAACCAACCTCAATGCCCTGATGCAGGCAGGATGATGGACCCCCACCACCCTCCGTATGACCATTGAGCTTCCCTCCATACTGTCTACCAAACATTAATGCTTTTTTTGTAGCAATGTCAGAATTTTTTACTCACATTGAGCTTTCTGTTAACTAAAAACCTTCAGACTTTTTCACATTGACTATTGTCAGTGGTTTGAATGACTGAGTTGTTTTGTAAGAATCAGAATGAAAAACTTTCACTTTCCCTCATTAAATTCCATTGTGTTTATTTTGGTTCCTTGTTCAGGCAAACCATATCCTGTTTCTGTCAGGCAGCCTATTACTCATACTTCTTCACTTTGTCTCCTGCCACATTTATGTATTGTCAAGTCTTTCATATCATTGAAAGATTTTTAACAGAACAGGTCCCCAGACAAGGACCAGTGGCTTTTTGTTCTGTGTACCTCCCTTGTGTGTCTTGGCTCAGTCATTCAATGTTTTCTGGATACAGTGCTTTTCCCAGCTGTGCCTTTACCCGGAGGTAGATCATCTAGTCCTAATCTATTCATGTTACGATGAGAAACTTTGTTAAAAGCCCTGCTGAAAGATTCCCTACCTCTGGGTCAGTCCGGTCAGTTTTGGTACCCTTTCAAAAGAGAAAAAATGTATAAAATGATGTTTGTATGACGTGGTTTGTTTTACATGAATTTGTGCTGGCTTCTTGAAATTACCACTTCCTTTATGAAGTGATTACAATCTAACTCTTCAATAACTCAAGTTAGAGATTGCTGGAGACCAAAGTTAAACTCAACAGTGCAAACATTCCAGAACCTACCTATTCCCCCTTTGACAACTCGGACAGTTGCCCATCACTAATCCTTTGGCATCACTCCTGAGATTTCTGAGAGACTGCTGACAATGGTCTGTGATTAAATCTACAAGTTCTTTTAGTCCCTAGGATGTAATTTGTCAGGGCCTGGAGACCTGAGCTTATTTAGAGGCAAGTTATTCATTTTCTAAGGAGCTTCAGAACTAGGGCTGCAATTTTCTCTTTACCTTGTTTATACTACCCTTTCCAGTTTGGAGATCCTTCCTGGAGATAGCGAAGATGGAAGCTAGGTAGGAGTTGAATAATTCTGCTTGGCATCTGTCCTCTGCTAGCATTATACCATCTGCCCCACGCACTGGCGCCGGCCCTTCCCTATTCTTCCTGCTCAGAATGTGGTTGCACAAAGCTTTTTTTGCTGTTCCTGAGCACTTGTTGCAAGTCTCAACTCATTCTCTGCCCCAGCCTTGCTAACACTATGACTACATGCCTCTGACAGTCTTTGCTTTTCTTCTCTGGTTCGGGGCCTCTCCTTCCCACTTTCGTGAAGGCTCTTTGAAAACCTGGGAGTGCTGGAGGGCTTCCTCTGCTGGCTCTGGTCTTCCCTTTGCTTCCCAGTCAGAACAGCAGGAAACTGTACTGTTAGAATTTAATTTGGGAAAGAATGTTTCTTTAATAAGCCTCTGTCCTCATATCCTTTAAAAAATAAAACAACAACAACAACAAAAACAGGACAACAAAACCTCTACAGGCATGTTTCCTGTCACAGATGCAAATAAGGTCTGACAAGTAACTGGTACTGTGCATTTAGGCTCAACTGTCCCGGTCAACTGTCCTAGAAAAACATGAGAAATGATTAAAAATGTTGCTTAATTTGTTTCAAGTAAGGATGTAGAGGAGCTGTTTCTTTCCAGTTTATTGTGCAATGAGAAAGAGAGGAGAAGGCAGAGATTAAAGGAAGAAGGGAAATTAATATTGAGTATCAACTACATTATTTCACTTAACCGTCAAGTCAATCCAGGAAACACTTTCCTGATTTTAGAGATGGAAAAAATGAAGCTTAGGTTAAGTAACTTGAAATAATTTTGTTCGTGATCCAAAAGGTAGAGAGCCCAGAGCCGGATTCAGTCAGTATGACTCTTCTCTTCATGCTTTGGTAGGTAAGCTACTCACAAGACTACTCAGCCCAGAGTTGGATTTTTTGGACCAAACAGCATTTAAAAAAATTTGGATATATTGCCAACATTTCAGTTTAGGAGATTTTATATCAAATTTCAGATTTCCAGTTTCTTAAAAAATCTCTGGACCCAACATTTCCCCCCATGGCAACCATTGGCCAAGCTGAGTAAGTGATGATCCCTTTCCATCCCTCTCTAGTTTCCATATCCCCACTTCTTCCTTCCTTTATAGTCTCTGCTTGGTCCTGCTAGCTACTGGAGTTTTCAATGCCCAAGGCCATGCTGCTGCACCATTGTTTTTCCTGGTTTTAGAGAGAACGTCCTCTGCCATATGGAAAAGAAGGGAGCATAGGTTATGAAAAGCATAGATATGTCTCTTACACTCAATTCAGCCTTATTATTCCCATAGAAATGGGGCTCCTAGAAACTCAAGAGGTTCTAAAAAGAATGTGCTTATTTTATTGAGCTTGTCTTACATTCCCGCTAATGTACTCACTTTTTGTACTATGTTTCTTAAACCACAGAGTCTAACAAGAATATAATTTCAGACCTTAAAACCTCTAAGGATGGGCAACAGTGTTTCTTCCTATGACTCTTTGAATAGGAGTCTCAGGCATGATCAAAGCCCATGCTCTCCCAGAATCCCCAGCTAAGCCAGCCATTGTGGCTGGACACTTCTGATAGATCATTAAAAATACATAAAGCTAGATTGACCATAGGCTGGGAATCAGGATACCTGTCTCTTAGTCTTGTTCTGTTACTATAAGGATACTAATGCACAGAATATTATAGTAATACAGACCTGGGGAGGTAAGTCCTAAACCAGGGCCAGTAGTAAGAATGAAGTTAGAGGAGGAATCTAAATGTCATTTTGAAGGGAGGGAGCCATTCATTGAGTCAGTCATTCGATATATACTTATTATGTGTCCACTACATGTCTGACACATTACAATGAGGATTTGAAAGTGAACAAGACAGACAAAAATCCCTGCCATCATAGAGCTTACATTTTAGAGGGGAAAGACAGATGATTAAAAGAAATAATAAGAAAGTAAAAACTTAAAAAAAAAATATATCTATAATAATAAATGCATATTATGCTAATTAGACCGGCCATCCTTCCGTATGACCTTCCGGACAAAAGCTGGGGCTGTGAGGGCCGAGGCAAGCTGCTGTAGCTGTGAGGGCTGTGCCCCTTGCACGAATTTCGTGCACTGGGCCTCTAGTATATAAATAATATAATATTATATATATATATATCTAAGTGACTGAATGACTGGTCAACTGGTCGCTATGATGTACATTGACCACCAGGGGACAGATGCTCAACACACAGGATTTGGCTCCCTCCTATCTGGATCGGGCCTGTGGGGATTGGGCCGAAACCAGCTATCTGACATCCAGAGGGGTCCCGGATTGCAAGAGGGCGCAGGCCAGCCGAGGGACCCCACCAATGCAAGGATCCATGCACTGGGCCTCTAATATATATATATATATATATATATATATATATATATATATAGAGAGAGAGAGAGAGAGAGAGAGAGAGAGAGAGATTTTGGTGGTGATAAGGCTATGGGAAAAAATGTGTCAAGCCAGGTAATCCCTGTTAGGGAGCTTTGAGACTAGAAAAGGATATTTAAATAGAGTAGTTGAAGCCTCTTCACTGGGAAGGTGATATTTACAGACCTGAAGGAAGTGAGGAAGTAAGCCATGTAGATATTTAGGTAAGAGCATTCAGGCAGAGGGAAGAGCAAGTGCAGGCCTTGAGGTGGCACCATGCTTAGCATGTCTGAGATGGAGCAAAGGCCAGCATGGCTGCAGTGGTGTAGGCAAGGGAGAGAACAATTGGAAATGGGGGTGGGACAGGCAATGGAGCCCCAGACCATGGAGGGACATGCAGGCCATTGTAAGCACTTTGATTTTTGCTCTGATTGTCATGGGAGGCAGGGAAGTGACATGATCAGACTTGCACTTAACAGGATCACCCTGAGAGCTCTGTTGAGAACAGACTATAGGCAGCAAGGGTAGAAGCAAGGAGACCAGTTAGGCGGCTATTACATGGTGGTGGACTAAGGAGGTGGCCTTGGAAATGGTGAAATGTGGTTATATTGTGTACATATTTTGAAGGTAAAGAGAACAGGATTTGCAGAAGGATCAAAATAGAGTATGAGAGGAGAGGGAAAGGTAGGACTGTAAGATTCTACCCTGAACAACCAGAAGAATACCATTAACTGAAGTTGGGAAGGCTGTGTGGGAAGAATGGGTTTTGGTATCAAGACTAGGAATTGTCTTGGATACATTCAGATGCTTATTAAACACTGTTACTATAAGGATACCAGAGATTTTGAATAGGCAATTGGTACGTACACATGTAATTATAAGTGAGGCATCATAAGTATATTGATTACACTTAAAACCATAGACTGGATGAGTCACCAAGGAAGAGAGAGTGTTTAGAAACGGGGAGAGGTGCCAGGACTGGGCCCTGGGCATCCTGACATTAAGAAGTGGGGAATAAGATAAAATCAGCAAAGGAAACTGAGAACTGTCCAGGAAGAAAGAAGGAAAATGCAAAGAAGCCAAGTGAAGGAAGTAAATTAAAGAATGAGGTGGTCCAGTCTGTCCAATGCTGCTGAGGGGCCAGTATAATGAGGACTTAGAAATGACCATAGGTTGTAATAAGGAAGAGATCTTTGGTGATCTTGATAAGAACATCTTAGCAGTAGTGGAGGGAATGGGAGGATAGGGTGCTATGAAATCCTAACTAGGGAATGTGGCAAAGAGAGATTGGAGACTGTGAGTATAAACAACTATTTAAAGGAGTTTTGCGGGGGATTCCAGTGGCGCAATCGGTTAGCGCGCGGTACTTATAAAGGAGTTTTGCTGTGTAGGAGAAGAGGAGAAATGGGATAGTAGCTGGAGGAGGAAGTGAGTTTAGAAGAGGTTCTCTCTCTCTCTTCTCTCTCTCTCTCTCTCTCTCTCTCTCTGTATGTGTGTGTATTCTTGCCTCAATAGAGAGGTTAGGATGTCTAAGTGAATTTGATTGATGGGATCTAGTGAAAATATGTAGAGACAGTGGCATTTGTAAGGAGCAGGGCCAGCTCATCCATGGTAATGGTATAAAGGTGAGGTAGGTGGCACATGGAGTGACAGAAACTTATAATTGTAGCAGATCTAATCAGCTAGCTAAAAATGGAGTGGGCAAGAAAGAGAAAATTCAGAGATATAGGTCCAAAGGCCCATAGAGAGGTTGGTAAGGGGTAGATATGGGTAGTTCTAGTAATTGAATCTGAGAGGACACCAAGTGGAGGCACCTTTTATTTTTATTTTTTATATTTTTATTTCAGAGAGGAAGGGAGAGGGAGATAGAAACATCAATGATGAGAGAGAATCATTAATCAGCTGCCTCCTGCACACCCCCTTCTGGAGAATGAGCCCAAAACCCAGGCATGTGCCCTTGACAGAATTGAACCTGGGATCCTTCAGTCTGCAGGCCCATGCTCTATCCACTGAACCAAACCAGCTAGGGCAAGGCACCTTTTAAACAATGAGACAGAGTAGACCTGAGAGCCTCAATTAGAAATAAAGCCTGTGGGAGTTGTCATCACAGCCAGTGCCAAAAAAACACAAGATTGTATTAATTCACTGAGAGAGAGAGAGAGAGAGAGAGAGAGAGAGAGAGAGAGGCAGGCACAGGTCAGGGAGTGGTTCCGCAGGACACCCTAGGAGCATGTGTGCATATGTGTTTTTGGTTGGGTTGGGGAGGAAGCAAAGACGGAAAAAGATCATTGCTTCAATTGTCAGTTCATACCTACTTTCTTGCCCAAAGAAGTAAAGACAACTGAGCATGCACTGGAGAGTATTTCCTGAAGGAAGGAACCATCAGCTAGATCACCAGCTTCATGAAGGCCAAGGGGGTGGGGGAGTGATGGCTTAGTAAAGTCGCCAGATTTAAGAAGGAGGTCACTGGCTTTCTAGGGAACAGTTACAATAGAGGAAGTTGGGCAGATGCCCAGTTGCAGGGGCTTAAGGTGTGATTAAAGAAGTGAAAAACCATATAATACCTCTAAGGACCAAGCAAAACATTTAAGGGAGTTCTAGGATGACATCAGAAGAGGGGCCATGGAGAGGGCGAGAGCCCAGAGAAGCAGGGGCTGTGGTATGGCTCACAGGATTCTCAGCAGATTTCTGCCTACGCTTCCTTGTAGCATACCTGGAAGTTCCAGGGGGCGGTGGAAGGACATTTCAAGACCTTTCACTTGTCCCATAGCCTCCTGGGCAAGATTATACACAATAAGGAAATGGAAAGTGAGATGCATGGTGTCCTAAAAATCCCCCAGATCTGTCTGGGTGGAGCTCCCAAAGCTGGGAGGAGAGAATGTGAAGCAGGACATGTAGATGCTGCTTTCCTCATCCCCTTTCTTATTTACTTTTCCACATGCCTCCAAGTCTGGATGTAAATGTGTGTCTCTGGGGAGTGTTCTAAGAAGGTTCCACTCAACATGAGAAGTCCAAGAGTTTCCTCTTGGAGGAGGAGATTCAGGGCTGGAACCTGCATGTTTGGGGGATAACAAAGCATCACACTTTGGATCCTAACCCATGCTCCTAGTGGCATCCTGCAAAGGCCTTCATGGACACTCAGAGCCCAAAACTTTAGCCACAGGTGAAGAGAATAGACTCATGCCTCCTCTCCTACTATTTGTTCCTCCTGTGCTCTTAGAAAAGGTCTCATTAAGCCTTCAGAGAGAAAGCACCAGTGAAAACTTTTACTCTGGAAAACCTTCTAGGTTTTTTTATATTACAAAGATACATGTCTTTATTAATACATTAAAATTTTATTAATCAATATATCAAAGTGCAGAAATTAAAGTTTAAAGAAACCACCTCTCCACTTAAGGCAAAGTCATTTTTAAAAAAATATATTTTATTGATTTTTTTACAGAGAGGAAGGGAGAGGGATAGAGAGTTAGAAACATCGATGAGAGAGAAACATTGATCAGCTGCCTCTTGCATGCCCCCTACTTGGGATGTGCCCACAACCAAGGTACATGCCCTTGACCGGAATCGAACCCGGGACCCTTGAGTCCGCAGGCCGATGCTCTATCCACTGAGCCAAACCAGTTAGGGCATCATTTTCATATAATAAAGCAGATATTATTGAGTACTTGAAATATGCAGGTCACTGGGCCACATGCTTGATATGTATTATCAGACTTAATCTTCAAAACAAATTGATGAGGAAAGTCTTTACTGTTCCCATTTTATAGATGCAGAAAGGGAAGCTTGAAGACATTCATGGGTCCAAGTCCAGGAGCTGGTAAAGGACAGATCCGGGGTCCCGTTCCCAATCTGCTCCACACAACACATATTTCTACCCTGTTGGAATCCTCTGACGGTATTTGATGAGTATTTTTTTCACATGCCTGCCTAACCTTGACCAACCCCATCTCCCTTCATTGTGGTAAGGGGCTTCCCAGTAGGAAGATCTTTGGGAAATCTTCCACCCCATCGCTTTTCCTCCTGGGCCAATGATGCCCCAGTACCAAGGGAACTTGGACCACCTCCTCATTCCTTAGCGCATGGAGAATCTCTGTGGGTGGAAGGAAGCAGAGATGGAAATGGAGGCCCGGCCTCTTGTGGGTGGGAGGCAGGATGTGTGGACAGCCTTAGAGGCTCACAAATAGCCCCAGGTCACACTTCCTGCTCCAGGTTTGCAGGGGCCCTTATTTGAAGTGTGACCTTGGACAAGTGACTAGACTCCCTAGGCCTCCATTTTCTCAGGTAGAAGGAGGGGGTGTTCTCTCCCTTTTCACTGAGTGTTTCAGCAGGGGAGTGGGGAGGAAAGGAGGTTCCCACCCACTCCCCCTCCCCAACCCTTCCCTCTCATCAGAGAGAGACCAGGCCTGAGGAGGGGAGAAGTTGTCCTGGCAAAGGGCTGGCTGGGAATTTACTACCGGATGAAGGCTGGGGGCAGTGAGGTTGGGGGTCAGGCATTCAGGCATGTGAAGGATAAGGTTGGCTTCACAGGCATTGGATTTCCCAAGGAAAGTACTTCCTTGACTCGAAATAACAAGGTTAGATAGTGCGCTTAGGTGGTGCAATTTCTGGATGACTGTTAGTTCAAAGGACTGGGTGCAGGAGTTTATGTTCTCACGCCAGCAATGCGTGTAGCCGGGCTGTTTCTTTACACACTTCTACTTTTGCTTTCCTGTAGGGAGTTCCAGTGTTATCATTATGCTTAACAGTTATAAACACTCCCATTTATTATGAGCTTACTAAAAGCACTGTCTTTACTTATATCTGCCTGGCAAATTTGTGCTTATCACCCCAATCAGGGCTGTGAAAGAGCTCTATAAACACTGCCTTGGACGCCTGGCAGTGATTTGCTAGTTTGCAACCTTCATAATAACAGTGTGTGATTCGGCCTCTTGGTTCACGGTTTTTTCCTGGTGATCGAAGACTACTCCAAGGCTTTGGCAGTGATCGCTGGAGAAGTTCGTGAGCCTCTTCTCACATGTGTGGGAAGTTTCAGCAGGGTTAGGGGTGAGTGTTTTCGAGGGCTGTGCAGGAACAAAGACAATCACTTCCTTCTCATTTTACTAGGCCCCTGGCCACAGTGGACACACAAATCAATGTTAGAGTACTTCTCATACCACCATTGTCATCTGTTTATTGGGTGGTCTCTCCTCCAAGACCGTGAACTTCTTGTGACCAAAGTCTATGTATCTTTTCTGTCTCCACCTCCCGAACGCCTATGCCCCGAAAAGGGTCTGGTTCACAGAGATCCTCAGTGCATGTTTGCATGCACGAATGCCTCCTTACCTGGGCTCATTTCTGGCATGCTTTGTGAGCTTACAAGTAGCTCATTTGGGGAAAGACTTTATTTTTCTTCTGTTACAAGCTCATCATAAGTCTTTTCTCACGCCTATAGTACTTTCATGGCATTGGTGTGATTCCGAACTATTCTGTTAAGATTACTCATTATAACTTATAACTTACTATGAACAAATGTTTCACAAATGTTGGGGGGAAAGGCCAACTCTCCCTTTCCACGTGCTAACATATTTATACAACCCCTGTTGGCTTGTGCATACCTGCTAGGATGCAGGACAAACATAAGTAGTTTCTCCATCACGAAGAAATGTAACTATGCCATTTATTAGGTAATATATAAACCTGGCCTCCAACCCAAAGCTTTAGGAGGTGTTGGCCAATACAGGAAAGGTTAAATTAGCATGTGATAGGCTTCGTGAGTCACACTTGATCCCGAACCAATTAGTAATGTTGTGCATTTGGCAATTTTTCTCACCTCTCAATTTTTTTTCTCTTTACAAGTCAGAAGATCAGTGTTTTGTTTCTAAAGCTCTGCTGTAATTTCTAGCAGGTGCTGATGGTCACCTGCCACACTTGCATCAGGTTGTCTATGTACCGGGCAAGGAGAGTCTGGCCATCAGCAGACCAGGCCAGAGAGGCACACGGGGGTGGCTCTGCCTTGCTCCTGGTACTGGTAACTTCTTGCTTCAATTCATCTACAATGATCTTGCCCTCTAAGTCACAGATCTTGAATCTGGGGTCTCACATCTCATATCTGTGCTGGCACAGGGAGGAAAGTGAGATAGTTTTGACTTCATTACCAATTATATTCTTGAATTTATTTGTCTTAAAATGAAATGCTTTCTATAAAAAAAAATCAATAAAAATAAATCCCCTGAAAGGGTAAATGGAAGAATGATTTTCATTAATCATAGAGCAGACTGCTATTTCATAGCCACCTTGTTACTTCTAAGGATATTTTAAAAAATAGATTCAGTCTTATTCATATAGACACTGATTTTGTTTATTAAACCATAATTAAAAAACAACAACAAATGCTTTCTAGTATTAAGCTGCCTGTGCTCATCTTTTTGTGACTCCAAAGAAGAAAAACAAACTTGCATGGATTAGACAATTACCTCAACGTTCTGAGTAGGAAAAGCTGATAATGGCTTAGAATTCATTTAACATCCGACCAGAGTTTATTGAGATCCCCTGGACAGACAGTGCTCAACAAGGGGAGGGGAAGAGGGCAGGAGGGAGGTCCCTGGAAGTGTAAATCAGTAACAATACAATGCAAGAACACACCCAATGCCACAGGGATTACTGTGATTAAGTGTCAGACGATCTGCACTGAATGCACCAGAAATTTAGAGAAAGGAGCACAAAGTGTCCGGGAGTGCAAAAGAATGGCAATCTGACTGATGGCAGCTAGGATGACATTCCACCTAGAGCAGGGACCTCAGCAAAAGGACAGAGCAAAATACACATGGGAGAGCGACTAGGTCCCTCTGAAGGGAGAGAAGGTATGTACCTGAGAGGGCCACATAGTGTTTGGATTCTAAACCAAAACATATCTTCAAAATTTTAAAAGGGTAGAACAAATTTTATTGAGAGGAAACTGAAAGCCAAGATAAATGAAAAATGTTAGTAAGAAAATGTTAGATTACTTGAAACATAGACATCGACCTTGAAAGGACCTTCAACTTCATCCGGTCCGAATGCCTTATTTCACAGAAGGGGAAATTTAAGCTAAAATAAAATAAAAACATGCTCATGCTCACTAAGATAGTAAATGGCAAAGCCAGAGCTAGAAACGAGTGTGGTGTCCTTCTCCTCCCCACCCCCCTTAATAAATTCAAATATCCAGACTTAGACAAATCACATCCCAGGTTGCGCAAAAAAGTCCCAGAACCATTGTCAATAATTTCTGAACAAGCATGGAGAATAGAAGAACTGTTGGCAGACAAGAGAAGAACAAAGTTATCCTGATTCTCATGAAGTGGGAAAGGGGCATATTATAAAAACTATAAGCCAGTCAGCTTGACAATTATCCCTGGCAGAATTCTAGAACAGAATTTTAAAAAGCTATTTACTCCACAAACATTATTATAATAATAGAAACGAAGGGGGAAATAACCCACAATTTCACCACTTTAACCCATCAACTGAACAGATTATTAAGTAGACTGTCAGTCTTTAGAAAAGCAAAGATCACTCAGAGCCAACCCGAAATCTCAGAAAACAAGTCTTTATTTATCCCTTTTCTGATAGGGATATTAGACTGGTAAAAAGAAGAGGCACCAAATCCATACTTGCTTTCAGCATGGCTTTTGACAAGACGTATCATAATCACCTCGCGGATAGGACATGAACTGGCTGAGAGCCAGTGGGTACAACCGTGGCTGGGGCAAGAGCAAGACCTACAAAGTGCTGATTAGCTGCAGAACAACTATGATGGTGAACCACGGAGAGCTCTCTTTTACCCCTCCCTAATAGTATTTTTGTTTGTGTCTTAAAGGAGAAGCTTATCAGATTTTCATTCGATGTGGAGAAGGAAGGATAATTAATATGAGGGGATATTATTACTACTAATAATAATGACAGATACTGGTTACTTGCTATGTGCCATGGATTGTGTTAAATATACTTTCCTCACAAAATTATTACATGTAAATTGTAGCTTCCTATAAGGCAGGTAGTATTATTTTCTCAATTTTAGAGATGAGGAAACGGATGTTTTAAGAGATCAAGTAATTTGCTCAAGATGACACAAGTCATAAGGGGAGGAACAAAATTCTAAATCCAGGTATGTCTGGCACCAGAGTCTGAACTAAACAATTCTAAGTAATTTTGACAGAACACAGCTATGAGCTTAAATCCACATGATATCTTAGGGCTTAACACGTGCATTTTAATTCTAAAAATTAATTATATGTACAAAGATTGGGCTGATCTGATATACCCATCCATATGAATGACCTGGGAGTTTCAGTTGACCTAAAGGCTCCAAAGGGAAAATAATGAAGAGAGTTAATAAAATTTTGGCTTTATTAATAGACTCATAGTAATGAAATCAAGATAGCTAAGTTTGCTGGCAGTGCGATCAGAACACATTTTAAGACAAATCAGAAAATGTTATCCAGATAGATCCAGAAACCATGCTATATGAAAAATAGATGAAGAAACAAATACCATTTTAGCCAGAGAAGGCCTAAACCATGACATATTTAAGGAACAGTCATATTTTTAAAAAGGCAGAATGGGGATATGTGAGTGGAAGTTATAAAGAGCTTCCACCTAAGGAAGGACTTTCTAACTATTGGAACTGCCTAGAAATATAATGAGCTGCTTCTGAGTGCTACTACAAGAGTTCAAACAGCGTGCATGAGCCCTTGTTAATGTGAAAGAAATTACCATGCTTGCTAGAAGGCAGGCAGAGGCATGTATGCTCCATTCCAAATCCAAAGATTCGAAAACTTAATTTAGATATGTATTAGCTTATCAGAACCTGGTTAATGGTTGCAGTTCAAACAGTGAATTATTCATCAAATGATATAAAATAATCCTCAAACAGATCTAAATGTGTTAAAACAAAATGGTTTGTGGGGAAGTAGGGGAGCTCCTATTTTAATTTCTAACTAATTTGAAGTTACCTGAATTTACAGCTGCATGATCTAACTAACTGGCAAAGACCCATTCTATATCAGAGTAAGATTCTAAAATGCATCACCTTCGGTTATAGTACCCAGTGAAGTCTCTTGGCCACTCATTTTTGTTTTTTGACACTACATGCTTAAAAGTTACAGTTCATTATAAATACCTTTATTCCTCAATCTTGACCATTTGGTTGATTTAGGGTAAAGGAGTATAATTAGATTATTACTACTCCAGAAAGCTATTCTGACGTGTGCTTGACAAAAACTGATCTTTCCCATCCAGAAACAAAGGAATTCTCTGGCTTATTATTAGATGGTTTGTGCTCACATCTTTTTTTTTTTTTAAATCAGAGCCATGCTTTCCTGTGTGCCAGCGCCATCTAGTGGTGAAATAGGCACATTTTTCCAGTGGGGAAGAAAAACCCAGTTGCGGACAATTAATTAGTGATCACCATTCCTTTCTGCAGGATAATTGGAAGAAACCTTTGAGGGGGAAGGAAATATTTAATATCTTTATATAATCCAACAAGGCCTTTCCCAAGATCCTATCCAGACACATTTTCAGTTGAGTTTCCAGAAAGCATTAATCCAAGAGGCTAGGGCTGAAATTTTCCTAGATTAATGAAAGGAAATCCTCCCAGAACAAATGAAAATAAGTAAATTAAATGGGAGGGATCACAGTGACTTTTCCTTTGTATTTCCTTTCAGTATCAGTTCTAACTCATGGAAGTTTATGACATACAAAGGCATGTGATTAGACACCTGTGGAGATGCTCAGAAATAGCCTTAGGGAGTGGAAATGGCTCTGAAATGAAAGGATGAGATAGAAAAATGCATGAGGGTAAGAACTTAATTTTTTTAGGGCAATGATTTTTGACAAGTCATTGCTAGGCAGATCTTGTGCAACTCCAAGCTGATAATGAGACTTGTCTTAAAATCATTCCATATTCAATCCTGGGCTATGAAGAGGAAGATATTATATGCATTCCTCTTCCAGTTTTAGGATTACTCAGGATTGGGGATAATGTTAAGGATAATAATAGAAAAATATTAGAAGCATGAGACAAGCATCCCAAAGACTAAATGCAGATGGAGGGGGGTGAATTGGATAAGATCCCATTTCTCCTCTAAGAGTTTCTTACTCTGTGATTTGAGGCCATCCACAAGGTCAATAATGACTGCCTCTGTGTCAGGGCGACCGGCCCAAAGGACCCAGGGGTTGGCAGAGTGACAGACTCTTTGTCTCTTTAGTTCCACAGGTGAGTCAAAGCCAGGTGATCTGGACCAGAGGTCTGCTCATTCATTATTCTCAGCTGCTTCCTGTCCCTTGCATTCTTCGGATGGTTTACATATTTACTTCACAATCTTGTCAAGTCTTACATGTGGCTCTCTTTTCAGTCCCCTCCAGTCAATGAAAAGTTCCTCAAAGGCAGGGAATTTATCTTTTGCCTCTTGTATCTCTGGGCATCTTGGCACTGACATATGAGCCCTGCATCTCACTTGTCTCATTATGACACCAAACCCTGGACTGTGAGATCTGGCATTGACCTTGGACATCACCTGGTTCCATTATCTCATCTTTTTGTGTGAAACTGAGGCCTCAAAATGAGATGTGACTTCCTAAATATCACTCAGCTAGTGAGAGCTTGGATCAGCCCGAGTCTCCTGACCGTCCTAGATGTTAGCATGGCATCTCAAGCTTCTCTCCCATAGGGCAGGGCACATGTGCCCCACCCAACCCCTCAGCTGGAAGAAGGCAGCCAGAAGCAAGAAACTTTCTAACAGCATGTGACTACTGCCTTCTCATGTATGTGAATTATTTCCTTCTACGCCATAATATATATATGCTTGTTTTAACATTAAAATGTTAGATTATTTTCCTATTAAGGAAAATCGGTACTAAAGGTATAGTGGGAAAAAGTCATTTATTTTCCTTGGCATAATGCTGTAAGCCTTGGAGTCAAAACAACATTGTAACTTCGGTTGGAGTGCAATGGTGAACATCTTTCTGAGCGTGGGTCTGGGCCCCTGAAGCTTCGAAGAAGGAAAGAGGTCAGAAGGAAGGTAAGCAGGGAGGTGCAAGCCAACATCCTATCTATTTAAAAAATTGTTTTGACAGCTTTGTTAAGATATAATTCACATACCACCCAATTCCTCCATTGAAAGTGCATAATTCCATGGCTTTTAGAATACAAGTCTGTGAGAGAACAGGACACAGAGGGCACAAGAAGACCTGGTGACCATCATGTTACAGACACACCTCCATATAGTGCCTTTTGGGGTAGAAGGAAAGGCAATTATCTAGTTTTAAAATTCAATTGTGCTGTGTCCTCCCTCCTAGACCGAAGCACTGCTCCATTGTCCCCCAGCTTCCCGTCCCAAACTGAACCAAGGCCCCACCCATAGACATTTACTTGGGCAGAAGCAATAGACCCCAGTGATGAACTTGCCATAAAAAGCAGTTCTTGAACTGGCGAGAGAAGGGAGCAAAGGGCCAGGAGGGTGGGGGGTCATAAGTGGTAAAGCAGTGAGCAATACTCATTTTAAAACAAAACAAAACAAAACAAAACATACATTTACCCTAGGAGAGTAATTGAATTCCAATTGCTACTTGGTTCAGAAGTGGAGGGTGGAAGCCACACTGAGATGGCATAGGGGAGTGGTTAGGAGCACCAGCTCTGAAGACAGGCACCTAGGTTTGGATCTTTGCTCTTTGGCCAAGTAGAGGGTAGGTAATAAGAGTACCTACTTTGGGGTTGTGAGAATTACATTTGTTAATATATATAGAGAGAGAGCTTGTAACATTGGAAGGCACATACTTGGTGCCATGTAAGTATTTGTTAATTGCTATATGAGTATATATACATCTGTACCCGTTCAAACTGTACATCTCCTCTGCTCCTCCCTCTCCAAACACACACACACACACACACACACACACACACACTCACACACTCACACACTCACACACACACTAAGTTTGCTCCCTTACCTCCTCCAGATTTTACTTCAAATGTTACCTTCTCAATGAGGACCATCCTGACTACTCTCAATATCCCTTGCCCTGATCTATGTTTTTTCTATAGTTCTTATTACTTAATACCATCTCTATAATGTTTGTTACATTATCTGTTTCCCCCTACTCCCAGCCCAAGGCCTTCCCACCCCCAACCCCAGCACATAAATTCCACAAGGGCAGGAATTTTTCTCTATTTTGTTCACAGATATATCCTAAGAGGCTAGAGATAGTGCCTGGAACATGGAGGGTGCTTGCTAAATATTTGTTGAGTGAAGAATGGAAGAGTAATTCATGTTAGACAATCTGCTGTAATTTCTTGACACCCCCCCTCCCCCCGCCCCGCCATGTGCTCCTAAGGAACAGGGGACAACCCCACACGTCTGGAATGACCTAAGTGCAAACAGTACATCCCCAGGCTGCTCTTTCTACCACCCTGGGCTTTTACTTGCCTCCCTCTCTAATTTTGAAAATGATTTCTTGTGGAAGTGTTTTCCTGATTTCTGCTTTTAGCCTCAAAGCTTTTCTCACTTGTTTCCAAGTCATTTCTGCTATCCTTGTCCACATCACTCCTATCAATTCCCTTTTCACAACGTGATGACCGAAACCCTAATGGGGCATTCCTAGAAGGAAAGCCTGGCCAGGAATGTCACCGCTCCAGAGCCTTTTCAGAATTCTCCATCCCCTAATTAGGATGGCCACACATCTCAGCTGCTGCTTTTGACTGCTGCTGTGAGCTGCATGTTGATGCCCATCATTGTGCCTACATAATTTCCCTGAGCAGCTACAACTAATAATCAGTGGTATTTTCAATACAGCCTTTCCATTTAGTGTGGGTGAGCACTTCATTTTTTTTTTTTTTTTTTTTTTTGGCTGAATTTAGTTCCTTGTCATGTTTCCTAATTAGGAAGATTTACAGGACTCATTTTGATTTTTTGAAAAATTCCTTCCCAGGAATGCTTATCTCGGCTTCAGCAAATGTTTCATCTGCCGATTTCAGCTCTTAATTCCTGCTGGGTTGTTAACATGTCAGACCACGGCAGCAGGGCTGCTCTGGGGCTGCCTCACTGCTGGCTCTGTTTCATACTGAGGCTGGGTCTTTATACTAAAGGCTGATGAGCACACATGGAGCTCCCCCCTTATTCCTGTACCCCATCTCTCCTTTTGCACCTTCTTCTGGTCTCTGGCTCCTCCTTCCTGTCGAATCCAGCCTGTCTTCCATACGCATTCCTAGTGCTTCATTTCTGGCAGTAAATGTGGCCTTTAAAAATCAAAATGATTATGAAAATAACATTGAAATATGTACTAGATCCTGCACCTCACCACTTACTTGGTTCTCTTTTCTCCTTCTGTTGTCTTTATGAGAGATTGCTCTCCCCACCACACAGATTTACTTTGCCATTCAACTACCTGTCTTCTGATTATTTTCATGATTTCCAGTGATCGTTCTCCTCTGCTCCTCGGCTTTCTCCTTTCCCCTGGAGCATTTCCTCCCACCCCTTCTGGCATTCAAAGAGCTCATAAACTCCACCAGGTGGGAGTGGGGTTGGGGTGAGCACGATTTAAGACACTGCCATCCAGAACACACATAGAAAACATGAAAGATAAAGTCAAATGCCTTCCTGAGAAAACCAGTGACCGTGGTCAGTATACATAGTTTCTACTCAGTGGCACTTTGCCAGAACTATGATGCAGAGGGAAGCATTCCCAGTGCCGGACTCTCTACTAGGCAACATTTTGGGCATTACATGCAGAGAGTAATCTATTGATAGACTGAGAGATTGAGACCCAGTGACTGAGCCCACCGTTGAGAAAGGTATGGGAGAGAGCAGTGAAGGTATCTTCTATAAGGATATTTTAGAAGTCCCAGATCCATTACATTTCCTCAGCAAAATAAGAGGTGGGTTATATTTAGTACAACCCCAAATATCTATAGGGCCCAGGTAGGTCATTTAAATGTGGATGAGCAATACTGGCCTGATAACTCAGATAAACCTGACAGCACATTCCCAGTCTAAACGGGTCTGTAGGGTTTGGCCACTTGTTTGGCATATGAGAATACAGTGGCTAAAGCAGTGGTTCCCAACCTTTTCTTAGCCATGCCCCACTTAAACATCTCTAAAATCCTGATGTCCCGCCTGTGACATATAATTCTTATTATTCAAAAAGTAAACTCCTATTCACTATTTTAGGAAGCCTAAAAGGCCATTAACTTGGTCTAAACAAACTTCCAAAGAACATGGCATCCATGAAAGAGAAAAATAAAAGAACGAAAGGACGGTTGAAGTACTGAGGAAGAAATCACTAAGAAATTGTTTAAAAAAATAATATGAAGTGATATAAGAAATAGCAAATAAAATTTCAAAACATATAATAGAGAAGTAAAATGCATAAATATGTCACAATATATATTTATATACTGATATGAGGCCCCTAGAACCATAAGAAATACAAAAAATTCACTGTTAACTCATTCTTGAATTGCCCCCCTTAAAAATCCAATTGCCTCCTGGTGGGGCTTGTGCCCCATGTTGGGAACCACTGGTCTAAAAGAAGCAGGAGATCCATATCATTTAATGTGAAATTTCCCAGTTGTTTTTTTTTTAATTAATACTCTGTGTGCTAAAGCTCATTAGCTAGCAGTTTGTGACCTGAGGCCTAAATGGTCATTAAGGACCTTTCCCACACCTGCTCTCTAAGTGGTTTTAAATAAAGAATAATAAGGAAAAAATTATCTAACATTTCTACAACTATTTTCAGTTTATGAAATATGTTTCCTCTATATTATTTTGGGATACAGCATCTAGCCTATCTAATAATAGACAAACATGGTAATTAATCGTACCTCCAACACGCTTCCCATTGGCTAATCAGGGCGATATGCAAATTAACTGCCAACCAAGATGGCGGCCGGCAGCCAGGAGCTGAAGCGAACAGGAGGCTTGCTTGCTCCAGTGAAGGAGGAAGCCAAGGTTCCCTTCCTGCTGCTGCTGGGCTCTGAGCTTGCAGTATAAGAAACAATGTTGCAAATATAGAAGCTAAACAATCCCCATGCTTTCAGCCAGCTGGCAGAGCTGGAGTTGCAACAGAGTTTCAATTATAGAACCCAAACAAACCAGATACCTGCTTTCAGCAGTCGAGGTCTCAGAGCTGGAGCTGAGCCTCAGAACTAAAGCTGGCTCTCAGTTCCAGTGACAGCCATAGAAGGTAAATAAATCCCAGAATAAAAAAGAAAAAAAGGAGAGGTTGGGAGCTTCAGTCACCCGCCAGCCTGAAAACGGCCCTCAGCCCCTCACCCAGACTGGCCAGGCACCCCAGTGGGGACCCCTACCCTGAAGGGGGTGTGACCAGCTGCAAACAGCCATCATCCCCTCATCCAGGCTGGCCAGGCACCCAAGCGGGACCCCTCACCCTGATCCGGGACACCCTTTAGGGCAAACCAGCCGGCCCCCACCCGTGCACCAGGCCTCTATCCTATATAGTAAAAGGGTAATATGCCTCCCAGCACCGGGATCAGCGGAGCAGCGAGGCCTCACTGCCCCTGTGTCAAGCTGAGCCGCGAGGCCTCCCAACACTGGGATCAGCGGAGCCGTGAGGCCTCCTGGCCCCTGGAGTAGCGTGACAGGGGGCAGCGCCCAAACCCCCTGATCGCCCTGCGGCTCTGTGTGTGACAGGGGGTGGGGTCACAACCTCCCTATCCACCCTGCTCTGTTCGTGACAGGGGAAGGCACCGCAACCCCCAGATCGGCCCTGCTCTGTGTGTGACAGGGTGCGGTGCCCCAACCCCCCCATGGGCCCTGCCCTGTGTGTGACGGGGTGGGGCTGCAACCTCCCCATCGGCCCTGCTCTGTATGTGACAGAGTATGGAGCTCCAACCCCCCTGATGGGCCCTGCTCTGTGTGTGACAGGGGGCAGCGCCCCAACCCCCTGATTGGCCCTGCTCTGTGCATGACAGGGGGTGGCACCGCAACCTCCCCATTGACCCTGCCTTGAGTGTGACAGGGGGCGGCCCCCAACCCCCCAATCGGCCCTACCCTGAGCGTGACTGGGGGTGGCATCGCAACCTCCCGATCCACCCTGCTCTGTGCATGACAGGGGCGGCGCCCCAACTCCCCAATCGGCCCTGCTCTGAGCCCGACCAGGGGCTGCACCTAGGGATTGGGCCTGACCTCTGCCACCTGGGAGCGGGCCTAAGCCAGCAGGTTGTTATCTCCTGAGGGGTCCCAGACTATGAGAGGGCACAAGTGGAGCTGGGGGACCCCCCTCCCCCCCGAGTGCACAAATTTTTGTGCACCGGGCCTCTAGTATATATATAAAAGCCCAGTGACAGAAGGGCGGAACAACCAGAACGACTGGTTGACCAGACACTATGACATGCACTAACCACCAGAAGACAGATGCTCAATGCAGGAGCTGCCCCCTGGTGGTCATTGTGCTCCCATAGTGGGAGCACCGCTTGGCTGACTGGGATGAGCAGCTGCTCCTGGGAGCAGCCCCTAGCAGGTGAGGCCGAGTCTCTGCACCTATCAAATACCTGAGACAATCCAGACTCTGGCCTGACCCCACCAGCGGATGCAGGCCCTCTAAGGTGTGTTCTAGAAAGAGCGCCAGGAGCTGGCATAGGCAAATGGCAAGAGGGGACGTGACTGTGCCCCCACCCCCCTGGAGAGGCTGTCCTGATGGCTGAGGATCCTGGAGCACGGCTGCGGTGAACATCCCTGATGGTGCCACTGATCTGGCATCACACATCAAGGACATTCACTGAGTGGCTTTGGGGTGCAAAGCTCTCTGCCAGGTTCCTCCAGGACACAGAACATGCCTTTACCCAAGACATTACCCTGAAATATCAGCTCAGACTAATTTCCTCATTCAGTAGCGGCTCAGAGGGTGGGTCCACAGCTACAGCGCTGACTGTGATGACTCGCGCTCCCATAGCGGGCCGATTCCCGCAGGCCACGCCCCACACCACTGCATGAATCCATGCACTGGGTCTCTAGTTATGTTATAAAAGGTTATTCACTGGCTACATATCCAAACCAGTTGTGTTCTCTCTATCCCATTCTGTGACTGCCAGTTCAGGTAACCCCAAGGCTTCATGGAAATGAAGCATAGGTCCAACCCCACAAAAAGCTGAGGAACTGGTCCTAATCTTTCTGGTTAAACTTGCTTTGTAAAAATCCACTCCACCTTTGATGAAGCGATAATTCCTAAATTACTTAAACTATTACTGTTCACTTAACAAAACTTGCTAAGACATTCACAAAGAACACCAATTTCATTCATTATAAACTTTAATCCTAAATAAAAAATTAGCCCTGGCTGAGTAGATCAGTTGGTTGGAGCATCATCCCAATATGCTGAGGTTAAGGGTTTGATCTCCAGTCAGGGCACATACAAGAATCAATCAATGAATGTATAAATAAGTGGAACAACAAACCGATGACTGACTGACTCTCTCTCTCTCTCTCTCTCTCCCTCTCTCTCCCTCTCCTCTCAAATAAAAAATAAATAAATAAGAGATTAACAAATTGAACCCAAGAGTGTATTCAAAGAATAACAAATACACAATGAAACAAAGTTTATTTCACGAATAAAAGGATGGGCTCAATATTAGGAAATCTACTAGTATATATTTCATTATATTAATAAGTCAGTAAAAAATGAATATAATAATAGAGTTTATGAGAAAGTTTATTTATCTTTTCCTGTATTCTTCAAAACTTTTCTGAGGTTTTGGCCAATGCAATAGGAAGATAGAAAACTGCATTCTTTGTAGGTGATATTGTTACTGGAAAGGGGATGGCCATGAGCAGGTCTGCCTAGGGCTGGCTGGTAGTGTGTGGGGCAGGATTACACCAGCCTTGGTGCAGGAAAGATTTCACAACACAAATCCAAGTGATTTTGAGGGTATGTTTATTAAAGCTGGGGGCAGTGAGACAAGGAAGGGCCTAGCATAGAAGAAGCAACAGGAGAGACCTAGGTGGGGCTGCTTTGGCCTCTGGAAATGTTATAGGAAAGAAATCAGCCAAAGCAGGGCTGCTCTGGCTCACTGAGAAGTTAGAGAAAAGGGGACATTGGGGACAGGTCCAGGGGGTTAGCCCAGGATGAGCTGCTGCTGTCTATTGCTGGTTGCAAGTCTCATGGGGTCCCTTAGAGTTTAGGAGATGCACACCTGTGGGGCATGAAGAAGAAGGGTGAGGGCATGATCCCTTGAGGGAGAACACATGGTGGGAGCTTTTTTTTGAGGGTTTTTAAAAGCTGGGAGTTTATGGGAAGGTCTTAGGGGAGGATCTCAATAGAATATTCATCAGTTTTATGCTGATGTGCTAAAATGAGATTTATTCCCTTAACTTCACCTGTCCTTGGGTGTGATTGGCACAAACGGCACCACTCTATCTCCCTAAGTAGGGTGATTTGAGCTATTTAACCTCTGGTTAGGGAGGAGAAATGTAAACAATTTGTACTTTAAAAAAAAAAAAAAAATATATATATATATATATATATATATAATCTACACTAATAAAAGAGAAACATGGTAATTAGCATACGACCGCTACGCTTCCCATTGGCTAATCAGCATATCCTTATGCAAATTAACTGTCAGCCAAGATGGCGGCCGGCAGCCATGCACTGAAGTGAACAGGGAGGCTTGCTTGCTCCAGTGACTGTGGACTCCAACTTTCCCCGCCTGACTTGCTGGCCTCTCAGCTGCAACTCTAAGCAACTATGTTGCAAATATAGAAGCTAAACAAAACCCTAGAAACCGGCTTTCAGTCAGCCGGGCTTTAGCCAGCCGGACCGCAACATTGTATCAAATACAGAAGGTAAACAAAAGGCCAGAAACCGGCTTTCAGCAGTGAGGCCTCAGAGCTAAAGCTGGCCCAGAATAGAAAAAAAAAAAAAAAGAAAAAAAGGAGCAGTTGGGAGCTTCAGTCACCCGCCAGCCTGAAAACGGCCCTCAGCCCCTCACCCAGACTGGCCAGGCACCCCAGTGGGGACCCCCAGCCTGATCCAGGACACCCTTCAGGGCAAACCAGCCAGCCCCCACCCATGCACCAGGCCTCTATTCTGTATAGTAAAAGGGTAATATGCCTCCCGGCACCGGGATCAGCGGAGCAGTGAGGCTCCCGGCACCAGGATCAGCGTGACAGGGGGCAGCGTCCAAACCCCCTGATCACCCTGCAGCTCTGTGAGTGACAGGGGGCGGGGCCACAACCTCCCTATCTGCCCTGCTCTGTTCGTGACAGGGGAAGGCGCCCCAACCCCCTGATCAGCCCTGCTCTGTGCCTGATAGGGGGGAGCTCCCCATTCCCCTGATCGCCCTGCGGCTCTGTGTGTGACAGGAGGAGCTCCCCAACCCCCTGATCGGCCCTGCTCTGTGAGTGACAGGGGGCAGCGCCCCAACCCCCTGATTGGCCCTGCTCTGTGAGTGACAGGGGGCAGCGCCCCAACCCCCTGATTGGCCCTGCTCTGTGCGTGACAGAGGGTGGCACCGCAACCTCCCCATAGACCCTGCCTTGAGTGTGACAGGGGCGGCCCCCCAAACCCCCAATCAGCCCTACCCTGAGCATGACTGAGGGTGGCATCACAACCTCCCGATCCGCCATGCTCTGTGCATGACAGGGGCGGCGCCCCAACTCCCCAATCGGCCCTGCTCTGAGCCTGACCAGGGGCTGCACCTAGGGACTGGGCGTGCCCTCTGCCACCCGGGAGCAGGCCTAAGCCAGCAGGTCGTTATCTCCCGAGGGGTCCCAGACTGCGAGAGGGCACAGGCCGAGCTGGGGGACCCCCCTCCCCCCCGAGTGCACAAATTTTTGTGCACGGGGCCTCTAGTATATATAAATAATTTTTTTTTAGAGAAAGAGGGAGAGGGAGAGATAAACATCTATGTGAGAGTGAAACATTGAGCAACTGCCTCCTGCACGCCTCCTACCAGGGATTGAGCTCAGGGATTGAGCATGTGGCCTGAACAGGAATCGAACTGGCAACCTTTGGGTGCATGAGATGACACCGAACCAACTGAGTTATACCAGCCAGGGCTAAACCATTTATTCTTAAGTGTCCTTGATTTAGGGAAGATAGGACTTACTAGATGGCTATAAACTGCTTGGCCATTTAAATATCTGTCTCAGTTTTCCTATTCCACTTGCCAAGGAATTTTTCTAGCTTTTTAGTATCCTGCCTCAATATGATCATTGACATAAAAATTCAGAGACATCAGCTGACAAAGCTATTAGGACTAATAAGACATTTGCACAGGTGGTAGGATACAAGATTACATAAAAACAGTAGTTTTCCTCATTCATAATAACAACAAAGACTATAAAATATCTAAAAACAAACTTCACAAGAATTGTGCAAATCTACCTAAATTTTTGTGTGTAAAGATATAAAATACCAATATACATGAGATGTGTTCCTGAATAAGAAGACTCAGGATTTTGAAAATTTTAAATAAAGAGGGGACTTGCTTTATGAGAGAGGGAATATATTACGAAGTTATAATAAGTATGGCATAGCATAGGAATTAGCATATAGCTAATAGAATAGATGAGAATGTTCAAAAATACGTACCACAAATTTAGTTTTTGATTAATGGTGGCACTTTAAAGTAGTGGAGAAAGAGTAGATTACTTAATAAGTGATATTGGGGCAACTGGTCAACCATTTGGCAAAAAGTAAAGTGAAAAGAAGCAAAGTGAAGATCCCTACCTCAATCCATTTAGAAGTATAAATTAGAGATTGCAAATTTACATACTATTTTTGAGTGTACTTTGGCAATATGTATCAAAATTTGAAATTTTCATAATTTCTTATTGAACAATTCCATTTCTTAGAACTAATTACATGGAGGTACATGGATAAATGTATAGAAATGTCAGTACAAGAATGTTTATTGCTGCATTTTTTGAAATAGTGAAAAATTGAAAACTACTTAAATGTCTGTCACAACAGATGTGTAGCACATACAAACTATGGAATGCCAGGAGCCTTTAAAATGATGATTTTAAAATGATGAAGTAGATTTACATGTATTGTAATAAAGAATATCCACATCTTATTAAGTTAAAATAATACCATGTTTTAAATCTGTAGGTATTCTTTATTTTTTTTAATGTGTGAAGGTATAGAAAAGCCCAGGATCAATAGCAAATTGTTTCTCATTTCCAATAGGTAGAGTCTACTTTTTGACTAGAAAATTCTTCCCCTCTCTTAGCTCTTTACCCAGGTAACTTCAACAGGAGTACATCCTTAAACTTCTTGTGGGGAGGGGAGTGGACACCTATCCTAGGTAAGCTTGCTCTCATAGAACCCTGTACTTGCCATGCTACCTATAAACCATACAGCACCTTCTTATTGATCTAAATTACTTATTTTTTTTTGTTTGTTTTTTTCTTTAGATTCTAATCTAAGCTCCATGAGGTCAATCTTGTTCACTCGACAGCCTTGCACAGTGTCTGGCAAACAACATTCCTTGAGCTCTTGCTGTATGTCATATACCATGCTAGGTACTTTAAATGATATCACTACGCCCTTAGGTAGATACTATTATCATCTCCATTCTGAAGATGAGGAAGCAGAGTCAGGTTGTGAAGCCTGTCCCAAATGCCACTGCTTGCATTGGGATCCATTCCCAGGCCTGTGTGGCTCTCGGCCACTACACTCAGCATACGGCGACCAATAACTATCGGAGAAAATACAACCAACCGTGGCCCGAGGATCTCTTGATGGGGATGTTGCCATGGTGATTTAGCACTAGAAGCCCTTCAAACTTCATTACAATCCAGACACTCCCCAGCTCCTCGCATTACCACCAGCTTGCCGAGCCCGGAAGGGAGAGATAGGGGCGGGGCGGCTTCCGGGGGCGGGGCGGGGTCAGCGCTCCGGGCGGAAGTCGGGAGATTCGGTGGTCCGAAGACGCTGGCTTGTGACACAGAGGGAGAGAAGGAAGGCCTGCTGGAAGGTTGCCTCTCCATCCCTTCAGTCCCGGGCACACTTGGAAAAAAGCCAACACCCGGCCCGTGGCAAGCCCCTTCCCCCAGGCTCTCTCCGCTCGATTTCGCCACCGTTATGTGGGAAGCGAATCCGGTGAGTAGCCGGGCGGGACGGGGCGGACCCAGTGGGCGGGGTTGGTGGGAGGCGGGGGTGGGGGGGTGGGAGGGGGTTTCCGGGAACTGCTCCCCCTCACCCGCTTCAGGCTGGATCTTGAGTTCCGCAGCTCGAAGATCCCGGCCCTTGCGGCTTCCCCAGCACTGCCTTTGAGGGGTGGAAATGGCCTGGTGGGTTCTCCAGCGTGGAATTGCTTTCCCGTTAGTTGCTTATTTTGCTTGCTGTGGTTTCTCCGCTTTCCTCCCTTCATCCTTTGAAACTCAGTTTTGCTTTTTAATTGGAGTCATTGGGCTTCGGACCTGTTACTCAGCCTTTGCCTTAGGTGTACTTGCCAGTCCCACTTACCTAAAGCTGGGGGATTCGACCCTCGGGTCTTCAATGGGCCTAGAAGGAACTGTCACTGCTTCCCTTCTTGGTGAACAGTCATTTAAAACTTGGGGACCGAGGATATGTTCTAAGCCTCTCGAATGCGAAGTTCTTAGATATTTCTTTTTCAGTGGACAGAAGTGATGACCTGGAATGTTTCAGCTGCAAGTTTTGTCTCCCTCGTTTGATTCTGGTATATGCATTATGCCTGCATGTATTTTGGTCTGTTTTGCTTTTATACATTTATTTAATGTGCAGCCCTCAAAGAGTGCAATCTCTTTGCCAAGAATATTCCATTAATCTCTTGTTAGAGTTGAGATTACTTAGTAACATGGCAAATGTACACTGTTTGTGCCTTATGAGTTGACTGGGAAAATGGTAGAATCACATTTCAACAAATTGTTGGACTAAATATGTGAAACTACTCCATATGCAGAGATATCTGCCTAAATTTACTTTATAACCCTGTTTCCATACTTTCAAAAACTTATTTTATGTAATTAATACTTTCCTTTCATTTCCAGAATTTATTTCTAAATAAATTGGAGAGTTTATCATTTAATTCAGTTAGATTTTTAAAAATATGTTTTTATTGATTTTAGAGAGAGGAAGGGAGAGGGGTAGAAAGATAGAAACATCGATAAGGGAGAAATATAGATTGCTGCCTCCTGCACACCCCCTACCAGGGATTGAGCCCACAACCCGGGCATGTGCCCTGACTGGGTATGGAACTAGTGACCTCTTGGCTCATGGTTGGATGCTCAACCACTGAGCCACATCAGCCAGGCTAATTTATTAATTTTTAAATTTTTATTCAACAGAAACTGGTCTGTTAGTATGCGTTTTTTGGTTGCCCACTGTGGTTCTATCCCAGTTCATCATGTAACAGTGGTCATCTGAGATTTATTTATTTATTTTTGGTTCATACTTATAGCCCTCTATTCTAGGCTACATCAGAGAAAGTAGTTGCTGGTATTTGGATTTAGAATAATTTAGAAATATAATTTAGAAAAATAATTTAGAAATACGAGAATGTGCTCTCTCTATATATTCCGTTTCCTGTCAACAATCTTCATTTTGTATCGTGTGTGTGTGTGTGTGTGTGTGTGTGTGTGTGTTCATCAGTTTGTATTGGCAGTCTTCCTTGTCTTGATTTCTCTGTAACAAACCTTTTAGTCACCCAAGTACATGCCTTGCTCAAAGTCACATGTTTTAAATCCTTCACTATATTCTAAGCTCTCTGTGGGCAGGGAGTTTTGTCTGTTTTGTTTATTATGGTATTGTCAGTCTAGAGAATGGAGCCTGGCACACTTAGTAGGCACTCAATAAATATTTGTTGAATTAATAAAGGTGTTTGTGCTAGAGAGAGTCCTTTGCTCCCACTACTCTCCCTCCTCCATCACATATACATCAGCATTTGCTATTGGGTCATTTGTATGTTTGTGAGGATTATAAAGGCATTAATGAGTGTCTCATTTATGTGGTTTGTTATATCATTATCTCATTTCTTTGTAAGAAATGCTGTGAAATCACCCTAACAATTTTGCTTGATTTCAGTAGAGTAGACTGATTTTTGTCAAAAGTACTGACTTTCTGCATGGTACCCCTTGTATGCCATCATAATATTCCTTAATGCTACCGGGTTTGCTTACTTACTGCTGCTGTTTTTCTTCCTATAACCATATGAATGCTGACAACAAAGGCAGTTTAGTTTTTAAAAATACAGTCAACATTCTGCATGTGGATTTCTCTAGTAATTCATTAGTGTCTTTTAATAGAAGAGGCATCTGGATAGTCCAGCTGTGCTTATGGGATGAAATTAATGTTACTGTAAGCCAAACAATTGGGAAGGTTTTTAAAAACACAGTGATCTTAAATGCAAATGACTTTTGCATTACCCATCAGTTTAAATCACGGTTTGTTATTTCTTTCCATTGAATGAGAGAATAAATTCTACTATATGAAGAAAGGGAATTGACTTAATTGAACACTTCTGCCTAGTTTCTCCCCGTGTGTTTTTGTTAGTATCCATGACTTTACTATGCCACCTGTCATCTGCAAATACACCTTCTGTGTGATACTGTGAGGAAATATACCCTGGGTTATGGATAGTTTCACTGTAAACATCTTCGCCTCAGGCATTTTTGTTACAGGCATTTCACAGCAAACATTTTCACCACACAACTAATTGGTAGTAAGGTAGTTTCACCATAAAAGATAAAATAGTTGACAGTTTGGTTTCATTTCTTCATTGATGAGTCATCTACCTCCAACAGACAAATATTTAAGCTAGTTGTCAGTTTGGTTTCATTTCTCCATTAACATGGTTTTTGTAGCACTCCCATTTTTGTATTATGTAGAGCTTAGCCAGATTTCATGCTATACTCCAATTACAAAGTCCTCACAATTCTTCTATTTTTATATTATATAAATCTTAGCCAAGTTGCATACTATACTAGAAAATTATAACATGTCAGTTTTTCATATTTTTCCATGAGCACAGTCATCCCTCCACCTATGAAAACCAAGTTTACCAAGCTAAGGCAAACATAAAAGAGGTGGCTACTAATTCATAGCAGTCTTTAAGAGCATCGTTAATTCTCTAGTTGGAAATTGATACCTCTCTTAAAGAAGGAAGAGATTTTAGTGATAAAAGAAGTGCAATGCTGAATGAGGAGACAGATCAACAAGCAAGCAAAGTGCACTATGAACAAAAGACTTCAAAGACAATGTATTTTCAGTTTTTGCAATAAAGTCTTTAATTTTGTTATTAATTTTTCGTTTTCATTATGTCCTTTTGTAATGTCTCTATTATATTTTGTTTTTTAAAATCTTTTCCAGTGAAATTTTCTCTGGTTAATTAGTTGTGCTGCAAAAATGCTTGTGGCATAGATGTTTACAATGAAACTACCGGCCATGTGTACACTGACCCTGGCCATAGTAATGTTCAGAGGCAGCAGCCCCTTTAGGTGGAAAGTTTCCATTATATGACTTGAGTGTGGAAAATTACCCCTGATCTTGCAGCCTTTTCATGCTTTACCTGCTGGCCACCTTTTTTGGGGGAAAACCCCCAAACAAGATAACCAAGGAGCTACAAAAGTTTTATTTAAGTACACAGTTTTATTTCTCAAGGAAGTCATGAGGTCAGTGGTGATTCTACCGAAGCCTGCCACTGACCAGGCACCTGGAGGTAAACATGGTGTCCCTGCCAAGGCAGCCCAGGTTGACAGAAGCAGCGGGCACACTCAGTTCTGGTACGAGCTCCTGGTGGTTCTCCACCCACCTGGTGAAGGTAGCCCTTGACTAATGTCTGCATTTAGGAAAATGGCAAAATCTCTAGAAAGAAGATGGAAGGGTTGCTATCTACACACCTTGACTTTATCCTGCCTTTCTCTGTCTCCTTGTCATTCGTTGTCTTACCCTCTTTGCTGGGATTGAAATAATTAGACAAGTATCACATATGGGGGAGTTTCAGCTACTCTCTGTCACACTGAGTGAAAATGAAAAACAACAAACATCTGTTCAAGATTACAAACTATCTATTACAATAATACGACCTTACTTTTATTTTTTAGTTGTTCTTATTTATTATTTTTTAAAAATCTTTATTGTTCATATTATTACAGTTGTTCCCCCTTTTTTCCCCCCATAGCTCCCCTCCACCCAGTTCCCACCCCCCCCCCCCCCACTGTCCTCATCCATAGGTGTACGCTTTTTGTCGCCAGGTCAAAGTTCATACACATGGAAAATGTAGCTATTTCCATCTGCAACGTGTCCCTGTGTTCCAAAAGGTCTCTCACTACTTGTTCATGCTCTACTCAGAAAGGGTACGGAGCCATGTAACGGCTTTTTAAAATAATGTGTCCTCTTATGTTTAACATGAGGATTTCGCTACCAAAAGTGAGGAGAAAGCAACACTACAGCTGGTTCGCGGGCCATCGACAAAGCCGTCTGGGCAGCCTGCGCTGCTCCGCCCGCTTCCCAGGGGCGGTCAGCAGGCTTGCAGGGGCCGTCGCAACTTCTCAGGGGCCATTGCAGCCTCACGCAGCCTCACAGGGGCCGTCGCAGCCTCTCAGGGGCCGTTGCAGCCTCACACAGCCTCACAGGGGCCGTCGCAGCCTCGCAGGGGGCGCCGCATCCCATGTTGGGGGTGAAGGTGCGAGACAGAAGCTCCTCTTGCTGTCTCTCCTGCTGTTCCCTTGAGTATCGCCAATGCTGTAAGTTTCTGAGAGCAGTCTGCAGGTGCTGGACATCATACTTTAACTGGTCAACACAAAGTTTGGCATTCTGTTTTTTGTTGGGAGGCTCCTTGCTAGACAAAATCTCCAGGCGTTCTAGCTGGCTGAATATCTGGTATGCTTGCTTGGATTTCGTTTTCTACTAAATGCACAGACTGCTTGTCTTCCGTCTCCTGGCGTCCCATGTGAGATTGGATCTGGTGGACCTGCTTGCGTGTTTGCTGGTACAGCGGCTCCATGTTGCCGGCCCATGGGTCCGGCTCCGGCTTCCCCGAACCTGATTCTGCTTCTTGAGTGTGTCCCTTATGGATGTGAGGAGTTGAAATCTGCAGTTTGTTGGGTTAGGCTGCAAAAGCGCAGGTGGTTCCTTTTGTGCCACTGGCACAGGGTGGGTAGGGATGTAAATTGAGTAGGGCGGGGTCTCAGAGAATCACCAGGGCGGAGCAAACAGCAATGGCATCTCGTGACTCCGTGTCTCCGCGTCCACAAGTGCCCGGCGAGCAGCTCCACGAGAAAGCCACCCTCGCTCTCCGACCCACTGCAAGGCAGTCCCGCCTCTTCCCGTAGGGGTCTGGGATCTCAGAATCCCACCCCAAACAAGCTCAGTGGATTCGAGAGCTTGTATCCCCTTCTGATTGAAAAAACCGTGCATCCAGTTGCAGCCCGCCTGGCGCGTGACTCCATACCTCTGCTCTTGGCGCCTCTGCACCTCCTACTCAGTCTCAATGCACTTTTTTCTTTGCTTCCATTTGTAGAATGTCCACTGGGCCAGCTTTCCCATGGTTCTGAATGATAGCTGTTTTGTCCTATAGTTGGTAGTTTCAATATTGTTGTGGGAGGCAGCACGCACAGGTCTATACCTTATGCCACCATTTTGGTTCTCCACGACCTTACTTTATACAAAGTGATAAGCTCTTCTAAAATCCCTTTGTACTTCTTAACTCGTACTATTAGAATAATCTGATGGGTTAGCTAAGGGAGGGGGAAATGATTTTTCCAAGAACACTCAGGTGAGTAAGCCATAGAATTCTATCAGCTCCCATGTCCTCTTTCACCCCATTTCGTTGTGTGGTGGTTGCAGTGAGGACATTGTATGCCCGAGTCATGCTTTACCTGCTGGCCACCTTTTTATCTGTTCTTTTGTATTCACAGCTGCTTCCAGACTCCCTTGGCACTATGATTCTATCTCCTTTTTCTGTTAAACTTCTTGAAAGAATAGTCTTACATTTTTTTTATCGTTCTTACTCATACCTCAGCTCCTCCAACCCTACTTCTGCTCCTTACTTGCTAGGAGGTCACCAAGTACTTTTGAATCACTACATACAGTGGCAACCTTTACGTCTTCAACCTCTTCTCTTTTTTTTCCTGTAACATTAATGCCATTAGAGGTGTTTCCCATAGCTCCTTTTTTTTTCTTTCCTGAGACTATACTCCTTTGGATTTCTTCTTTTTATGATTTATCATTGAATTATAATCTTGACTTAGCTGTACTGCCTTCTTTTACCCCTGAAATGTTCTACCTTAACCTTTTGTTGTTGTTCCTCTCAGCACATTGTTTTGTTGAGCTCCGTGGCTTCAGCTCTCACTCTGGTGAATACGCCGGCCGAATGTGCACCTATAGTCGCGACCCCTCGAACTGGGGGATGGACAGTACTGGTGGCCCCCCTGACAGTTCAAAGTTAGTATGTGTAAACCAGACTCACTCAGTCAATGATTTATTATTTCACTCAGTCAACAAATGTTTAGTAATGTATCTGGTACATAAAAAAACACCATTCTAAACACTGGGGAGGGAGGTTACAAACATGGATCAAATCAGAGCCTGCCCCTTGGGGGTCTTGTAATAAATATACTTTAGGGGGAAAGTGATACCAGAGGGTACCTGGCGGGGGAGGGGGGGAGAGAGGGGGACTAGGAAGGTTTGCATTTGAGCTAGGTGTTCACCTTATAAAAGTATTTGTATGGGAAGGTCAAAGGAAGCAAAATGACCAAAGCCCATGGAAGTGAAAGAGAATGGCAAGTACAGTTTGGACAAAATGAAGGGAAGTGGAGAAGATGTGTATCTAATGAGTAAAGGCTCAATATTGGTATCTTCAGAGAATGAGGATGGAGGGGTTGTGGGCAGTGGTAACTAGCACCTGTGTAATATCTTCTGAGTCAGCTGGTGTATTTTATAGACATACCCTTAGGCTAGGGGGAGGATATGTGTCTGGAAATGGAAGTTCTATAGAGAACTTAGTGTCTGTGCAGATGTGTTCTTAGTACCAACATACAATCAGGGGCTCACATACTAATACCTTTATCTTCTTGACATTCTTTGTAATTCTTCTAACACTGGAGTTAGTTTGGCTAAGCTGAGAGTAAGTGTGACATGCCAGTGTTTGGTGGCTGGGGGCAGTGCTAAACAAAGTATGCCCAAACTTAGGTCGTCTTACACTTCCGTGAGGTAGGAATTAATAAATTATTAGCCTCCTTTTTTAGTGACAATTCTAAGGGTCAAGTGTTGGTGAACTTTCTGGATAATGACAGAGACAGATTTTTTTTTTTTTTAAATATATTTTTTTATTGATTTTTTACAGAGAGGAAGGGAGAGAGATAGAGAGTTAGAAACATCGATGAGAGAGAAACATCGATCAGCTGCCTCCTGCACATCTCCTACTGGGGATGTGCCTGCAACCTAGGTACATGCCCTTGACCGGAATCGAACCTGGGACCTTTCGGTCCGCAGGCCGATGCTCTATCCACTGAGCCAAACCGGTTTCGGCAACAGAGACAGATTTTAAATTTAGAATTTTCTTGCTCCAAACACATACTCTTTCCAGTCCAACTTAGGATATAAGATTTAAAGTAAGTAAAAAAGGACCTGTGAGGGGAGTCACAGAGAGAGATGAAGGATTCCGAGCCAGAGAAAATCAGGATGTTTTTGTAACACCCATGTTTTTAGAACTTCTTTCTAGTGGCATAACACCTGAGCAGGAGTAGAGAAATAACGTGGCCTTCCCAGGATTGGCATGGCAGCACAGGGCCAAGGAGATAAGTCTGATAGTTTTTGGTATGAGGGAGGAGAACAGTTTGGGTTAAAGCTAGAGGCACATGTTTGCAATAGAGGTTGGAAGGAATGGGATGAGATGGTATGTTCAGTGTGACCCACTGGGCCTAAAATGCTCAAGCAGAATGGTGAGGTGCTGATGCAACTTGCTCTCTAAGAGTTACCTGCTTTTGAAATTGTGTCTGATGGCTCTCATTTGTTTATTGAGCACCTACTACATGCCAGTCACTTCTAAGTCCCAGGGCTTACAGTAGTGAACAGAACAGACTAGACCCCAGCACTCATGGGTTTTCTGTCTGG
This sequence comes from Myotis yumanensis, assembly GCF_028538775.1. Classification (NCBI taxonomy): domain Eukaryota; kingdom Metazoa; phylum Chordata; class Mammalia; order Chiroptera; family Vespertilionidae; genus Myotis; species Myotis yumanensis. The sequence goes on along the minus strand of NW_027223754.1, from coordinate 123,044,591 downwards.
TGCAGGGAAGCAGACATTAAGTCAATAATTACACAAATAACACTTAACTACAATTGTAGAAGCTTCTAAAAGAACAAAGAGTACCATGGCAATGTATAACGAGAAGAGCTGGTGCTAGGCTGGAAGATCAGGTGAAGCCATTTTTACAGAGATCTGAAGGATTGAACTAGAGTTACCCAGGTAAAGTTTGGATGGGAGGCAAAGAGGGCTATTCCAACAGCAGAAATAGTATGCACAGAAACCCTGAGGCGGAAGGGAGTTTGGTGTTTGAGGAACAGAGAGAAGCTATGTGTGGCTGGAACACAGTGAACCAGGAGACTAGGCCAGTAGTTAGGTAGGAAGTAGGCCATGACTGGCTTTGTGGCATACATTTAGGATTATTCTTAAAGGAGTTGAAAACCATTAAAGGATTTTAAATAGGAAGTGACATGAACATGTTTGTTTTTGAAAAGACCATTCTGGTTGCTGTATAGAAAATGAGTTGTGTATTAGAGAGTGGTAGGCAGGATAATGGTCTCCCTATTCTATTCTAATCCCTGGAAATGGAAATATGTTAGGTTACACAGCAAAGGGGAATTAAGATCTCTAACTAGCTGACCTTAGGATAGGATGGGTATTTTGGACTAATATAAGTGGGCTCAATGTAATCACAAGCGTTCTTACAAGTGGAATATGGAGGCAGATGTGAGTTAGAGGGAGAAGTAACTATGGAAGAAGAGGCAAAGAGACAAGGTTGCTGGCTTTGGAGATGAAGTTGGTGGGGGCGGGGGGTGCATAAGGCAAGAAATATGGGTAGCTTCTAGTAGCTGGAAAAGCCAAGGAAATAGATTCCCCTGTACAACCTCCAGAAAGGAATTTAGCCCATTGAGTCCCATATCAGGTTTCTACAGACCTGTAAGATAATACATTTGTGTTGCTTACGTTTGTTGTCATTTGTTCCAGCAGCAATTGAAAACTTGACAGAAGTGCATCAGAGAGGCTGTTGGAAGACCACTTAAGAAGCTGTAGTATAGTCCTGGGTGGAGATGAAGGTACTTGGACTAGGTAGGTGGAAGTGGAGAGAGAGCAAAGTGAATCAGTTCAAGCTGCACTTTGGTGAGTGTTAGCTTCCTGGCACAGGCCACCAAGAAGGAAATGTTTTCATTGAGATGGGGTGATTGGAAAAAGGGGAGAGATGGTAGAGATAAAAAGCTTGGAGCCTATTATTGGTTTAATGTGCCTATGAGGCATTCAAGTAATAACGTCAGAGAGGCAATTGGATAGGTGAGTGTGGCAGCAGAGGAAGAGGCTAGGGTAGAAATGCAGTTTGGGTCTCAGCCTTTAGAGATGGCTTTTGCAATCATGAGAGTAACTGAGACCCCTAGGACAGTGTTTGTCACACTTTCTGCACTCATTCAGACCTCCGATTTAAACAGTAAAGCAGTATTTTAAAAATTAATGATGTTTGTATTATCATTGAAAAAGGTGATTTTTTTGTAGCCTCTTACAAAGTGTGCAACTAGCTTGAAATATAGATTAGACCCAGCAGTTTGATTTTTTTAACCCAATATTTCTACTAAATTAGGAGACCTCATGCTATAATCAGAGATTGTCAAGATTTGCAACTGGTATTTGCTGGATGTCAGATGTTATAGAATATCAAGATCAAATACAGACTGAGAAATTATGTGCTCTATGAGTTGCCAAATTGACACGCTTATAATATTAAATAAGGTTTCAGCCAGCCTGAATGTTTGTAAGAAAGGAGGAAAGATATTCTTAGTTATTCTTTGATTATTTTAGTCTCTGGAAAATACCTGTTCATATTTTGTTATAACAGGTGGCTGTGTTCTATATATACTTATAATGATAATAATAAAGTCAGTCTCATTCTCTGGTGAGTAAAAAAAACCATCAGATTCTGGGAAGAAATCATGCTCTAGCAGTTGAGCTGTTTGGTGACTTTGAAAAATCTGGTATCTATTAATCAGCATTAAAAATTGGGGTATTTTGACCTTGAAGTAGTAGGTTCAGGTTATTTAAGATGCTGAATATATGTCAGCGATATTTAAGCAGGCCTCTAGAAATCAAGAAAGATTTTATTGGTATTATTGGCATCATGAAGAAATGTTTTTGTCTTCTTCCTCCTTTCAGAAACTTGTCAGCACCTTTTTTCCCTTGACAACCAGTAAACTTGAGTAGGAAGAGTAATTTTGCAAACACTGCCATTTTTTCTTAGAGCTTCTGAGAGCACATACTCTGAGTGTGCTGACACTAATTTTCATTATTTCCTTCAACACACAGTTACAATTAGGAGCATATTATGTACTTCTAACTGTTCCAGGTTTGTAACATTTTTTAGTAATACAACACCTTTTTTGCTATTTGTGTAGCTTGTGCTCAGTTTTGAATGTGTTGCACCTTTTTCAGCCTGTGTCACAGCGCACAAAATATTGTCTAAATGAAAACTGTCATTCCCCACAGTGAGTTCTCACTGATAGGCAGAACAGAGCAATGTTGAGTTCTACCTCATTACATACTATATATACAGGGTGGGGCAAAAGTAAGTTTACAGTTGTTTGTATGGAAAATAATACAATAATTAATAAATAATAATACAAGAATAAACTCTGTGTTTTGCATACTCACAACTGTAAACCTGCTTTTGCTCCACTGTATTTTCTTTGGTGAAGTGTCTACTTAAAAAAAAATTGAGCCATTTATCTTAAAAAAGCAAATAGCAAGATGATAAACCTAACCATATCAATAATTATACCATAATAAATGCTCTAAACACCCCAATTAGAAGGCAGATTGTTAGACTGGATTAAAAAGCAACGCCCAACTATAAGTTGTGTCCAACAAGCACACTTTGAATATAAAGACAAAATAGGATAAAAATAAATGGAAGGAGATGTACAGTGCTAACATTAGTCAAGAGAAGGCTTCAGTGGTATATTAGTGTTAAAGTAGATTTCAGATGTAATGATTTGGGGGTAATGAACACCACTTCCTAATGATAAAGAGGCCAGTGAATTAGTAACAATCCTAAACATTTACACACCTAATAATAGAGCTTCAAAATTCATGAAGTAAAACTAATAGAATTGTAAGAAGCAATAGACTAATTTCATTATGTTGGAGATTTAAATTCTCCATAATTGATAAAATAAGTAGATAGAAATAAGCAAGGATATAGCAAACTATTACACGAATAGCAACAATATTGACCAACTTGACTGAATTGACACTTATAAACCATTACAACCCAACAACAGCTTTTTTTCAACTATGCAGAGAGTATTTAACAAGATAGGCCATATTCTGGGCCATAAAACAAGTCTCAGAAAGTTTAAAAGGGACCAAATCATAAAGTGTACTATCTGACCAAAATGGAATTAAATTAGAAATCAATAGAAGAAAGACCTGTAAAATTCCCAAGATTTGGTAAATAAATAAAACACTTTAAAATAACCCATTGGTCAAAGAAATAAAAAAGGGAAATAGTATGAAACAACATATCAAATTTGTGCTATGCTTCTAAAACAGTACTTGAAATTTATAGCTAAACTAATGCCTACATTGAAAAAGAAAAAGTGTCACAAATCAATGATTACAGCTTCCTCCTTAAGAAAGGACAAAAAGCCCTAACCGGTTTGGCTCAGTGGATAGAGCATCAGCCTGCGGGTGAAGGGTCCCAGGTTTGATTCCAAGTCAAGGGCATGTACTTTGGTTGCGGGCATATCCCCAGTAGGAGGTGTGCAAGAGGCAGCTGATCGATGTTTCTCTCTCATCGATGTTTCTAGCTCTCTATCCCTCTCCCTTCCTCTCTGTAAAAAAAATCAATAAAATATATATTTTTAAAAAGAAAGTAAAAAAAGAAGAGAAAATTAAACTCAGGCAGGAGCAAGAAAATAAAGTTTAGAGTGGAAATTATTATGAAAAATAACAGAGAAAATCAATAAAACCAAAAGCACTTTTTTGTGGGAACATCAGTACTATTGATAAACCAGAGAGATCAGGAGAAAAAGAATACAAATTACCAATATTAAGAATGAGATAGGTGACTCTGGCCAGGTAGCTCAGTTGTTTTAGAGCGTCGTCTCAATATGCCCAGTTGCGGTTTCAATGCCTGGTCAGGGCACACACAAGAAGCAACCATTGAATGCATGAATAAATGGAACAGCAAATCAGTGTTTTTCTCTCTTTTTCCCTCTTTCCCTTCCTTCCCCCTTTCCTCCCTCCCTCTCTCATTCTCTTCCTTCCTCCTTTCCTCTCTCACTCTCTTCCTCTCTCTCACAAGTCAATAAATAAAATTTATTTTTAAAAAGGAATGAGCTCGGGCTGGTGTTTCTCAGTGGTTAGAGTGTTGGCCCACTCACCGAAGGGCATGTACCTGGGTTGGGCTCAATCCACGGCCCTGGTCGGGCACATGTAGGAGACAACCATTCGATGTGTCTCACTCACATCGATGTTTCTCTCTATCTCTCTCCCCTTCCCTCCCTTCCACTCTCTCTAAAAATCAATGGAGAAAATATTCTCAGGTGAGGATTAACAAAAAAAAGCAAGGAAGGAAGGAAGGGAGGGAGGGAGGGAGGAAAAGAATGAGAGAGGTAATATCACTACATTCTATATAATAAAAGCCTAATATGCAAATTGTCCCCTTGACCGGGAGTTCGACTGCTCACTATGACATGCACAGACCACCAGGGGGCGGCACGGAACATGGGCGTCGGTGACGCGGCACTGGCAGTGGAGGTGCTGCCAGCCCCAATGGGCCCTGACGAGAGAGGGACTGCGGCAGGATGGTGGAGCAGGTGAGGGGTGGTGCCAGGTGGCCTAATGGCCCTGTCCATCACCCCGTTGATGGCGACCAGCAACGGTGGCGGGGGGAAGGGCCACTGCCTGGCTCCCAGGTGCTGAGGGAGCTGGGCGGGGGCCTGATCTCCCCACCAATTGCCCCACAGACAGCAACCAGCGACAGCAGCAGGGATCGGGGCTGCCGCCTGGTTCCCAGGCACTGAGGGAGCCGGGCAGGGGCCCAATGACGCAGGCAGAGGGGGGCGCACAGGAGCTAGGAGCCCAGGTGCTGCCCAGGGCCTAGAGGTCAGCTGGGACCTGCCCTTCCATGTCAGATGCTCACGCTTTGATCGCCAGCCAGGCCTAGGGACCGCACCCGTGAACGAATTTCGTGCACCTGACCTCTAGTATTCTATTAACATCCTATATAATAAAAGGCTAATATGAAAATCGACCGAACAGCGAAATGACCGGTCACTATGATGTACACTGACCACCAGGGGACAGACAACACAGGAGCTTTCCCCTGGTAGTCAGTGCACTTCCCCAGGGGGAGCATCACTCAGCCAGAAGCCGGGCTCATGGCTGGCGAGCGCAGTCGCAGTGGCAGGACTGTCTCCCGCCTCCGCAGCAGTGCTAAGGATGTCTGACTGCCCGCTTAGGCCTGCTCCCCGGGGGTGAGGGGCTTAAGCTGGTAGTCAGACATCCCCCAAGGGCTCCTGGACTGTGAGAGGGTGCAGACCAGGCTGAGAGACCCCCCCAACCCCGAGTGCATGAATTTCGTGCACTGTGCCTCTAGTTAAAGGATAATGGAATGTTACGAACAACAATGTCAATCTATATGACAACTTAAAGGAAATGGACATATTGTTTCTAAGACACAAACTATCAAAGCTACCTCAAGAAGAAATAAATAACATGATTATCCCAATATCTATTAAAGATCTTGAATTTGTAAAAAAAAAAAAAAAAAAAAAAAAAGCCCACACACAAAGAAAACTCCGGTTGCAGATGGTTTCACTGGTGAATTCTAACATTTAAGGAAGAAATAAAATCAATTCTGCACAAATGTTTAGAGAATTGAAGTGAAGGTAATATTTTACAACTCATTCTAAAAAGCTGTCATTACCCTGATACCAAAAGAAGTCAAAGATATTAGAGGAAAACTACAGACCAATATCTCTAATGAACATAGATGCAAAAATTCTAAACAATATTTTAGCAAATCAAGTGTAACAACAAATAAGAAGGTTGTTGCATCATTATCAAATGGTGTTTATACAAAAAAATGCAAGGTTGGTTTAATATTTGAACAGCAAATCAATGTCATTCATCATATAAACAAACTAAAATGAAAAACCATATAAGCATTGCAGTGCATGCAGAAAGAAACATTTGACAAAATCCAGGAAAAAAATCTCAAAAACCTGGGTATAGAAGAGAACTTGGTCATCCTGATAAAGGAAAGGGTTAACTCAGCAGTCCTGTGTGGCTCAAAACCTGTACAATCTCAAGAAAGGCCTGTTTCCATGACTGCTCTTTGCCTAGCACCAGGGAACTGAGCTCTTGAAATGGTTTGTCTAATGAGTGTATTTGTATGTTTGACACCTAGAGCCATGCTTTACCAGTTTATTCAGATAGTTTATACCAACAGTGTGATTTGTAGTGAACATCTGCTTTTCCTCTGGAGCTCTGGAACTTCAGCATATGCTCATGTGACTAACTCCCAATAAAAACCCTGTACATCTAGGCTCAGGTGAGCATCCCTGGTTGGCAGCACTTCACACTGGTTGTCATACATGGTTGCTGGAAGAATTAATGTGTCCTATGTGACTGTACTGGGACAAGACACCTGGAAGCTTGTACATGTTTTCCTTTGACATCAGTCCATGTGCTTGTTCCCTTTGCTTATTTCACTCTGTATACTTTCACTGTAATAAACTGAAACCATGAGTAGAACAACATCTGAGTCCTGTGAGTCCTTCTGTGAGCCTGAGGGTGACCTTGGGGACCTCTGACACAAAGGGCATCTACAAAATACCTATGTAAATTAAACTTAGTAGTGAAAGACTTTCTCCTAAGATTAGGAACAAGGAAATGATGTTCATTCTTTATTTAACATTGTACAAGAGATCATATTCAGAGCAATAAGGCCAAAAAATCCCAAAACAAACAAAAAAAAGAATTAATGGGCCATCTGTTAGAAGATATAGATAGATAGATAGATAGATAGATAGATATAGATAAATCTTCATATAGTAATGGTTTCATGTGTGTCAGAACTTACATATCTGTATCACTTATACCTATATCCTATATAATAAAAGCATAATATGCTAAGTGTCCGACCGATCAACCGGTTGACTGCTCAACCAGTCACTATGACACCACTGACCACCAGGGGGCAGACCTTCCGACCAGTAGGTTAGCTTGCCACTGGGGTCTAGCTGATCAGGACTGAGCGAGAGGGCTGGACTTGCCCTGGAGCCCTCCCGTGGTCCCTCCCCAGCCAGCTGGCCCCAATTGGGGCAGCCGGCCAACCTCCTATGGTCCCTCCCTGGCCAGCCGGCCCACATCGTCCTGATCGGGACTGGGTGAGACGGCTAGATAGGCCTGATCACTGGCCAGGCCAAGGGATACCACCCATGCATGAATTCATGGCCTCTAGTATATCTATATGTGTATAGATAAATATATGATGCCTATATAGAAAATCAGGTGGAATGTCCAAAAATGTCCTAGAACTAATAAGTGAGTTTAATAAGGTTGCTGGGTAAGGATCCATATACAAAATCAGTGCATCTCTTTATATTAACAACATTCAGTCAGAAATTGAAATTTTAAATGCAATTTTATTTATAGTATAAGAAATATGAAATACGTAGGCACCAATTTTGTATAATAGGTGTGCAAGATTTGTACACTAAAATCTGTAAAATATTACTAAAAAAAGTTAAGACCTAAATAAGCCAAGAGACATACCTCATTCATGGGTTGGAATACTCCATATTGTTGAGATGCCGATTCTCTTTAGACAGATTGCTAGGCAATCCCAATCAAAACTGTAAGGACCTAGAATAGCTAAAGCAATTCTGAAAAGGAAGGAGAAATTTGGAGTGCTAGCATTACCTGATTTAAAGATTCAGTACGAAGCTATAGTAATCAAAGTAATCAAGCTATGGCATCATGATAGAGAAAACAATTTTTAGAAGAGAATAGCCCAAAAATAGACCCACAAATATATAGTCAACTGATTTTTTTTATAAAGGTAAGATTCAGTGGAGAAATCACAGTTTCAACAAATGGTGCTGGAATAATTGAATATCCATAGGCAAAAAAAGTGAACTTCAATACATACTTGGCACCACATGTACAAGCAAATTTAAAAGTGGATCATAGACCTAAATGCAGCTATAAATTCTGTAAATTTATAGAACAAAGTGTAAGAGAAAACTACATTTCTATAAGAAAACAATAAAAATCTTAAAAAATAATAAGAAAATCTTTGTAACATTGAATGGGCAATGATTTCTTAGCTATGACTCCAGAACCATAATCCATAAAAGAAAAAACTGATAAATTTGACTCCATAAAAATTAAAAACATTTGTGCAGCATAGAAAATATAGTCAATAATTTAATAACTATGTATGGGGCCAGTTGGATACTAGAAATATCAGGGAGAATACTGATATTTAAGTATATGATTGTCTAACTACTATGATGTACTCCTGAAACTAATCCAAACTAACATTGAATGTAAATTAATTGAAAAATAAAATTTAAAATGTTTGCTGTTCAAAGCATACTGTAAAGATAATGAAAATCTAAGCCACAGACTAGAGAAAATTTTTGTAAAAGCATATATCTGAAAAAGGATTTGCATTCAGATATATTAAGAACTCTCAAAACTATAACAAGAAAATAACCCAATAAAAATGAGTTAAGGATTTGAACAGACACTGCACAAAGAAGACAAATAGGTAGAAAGTAAGTACATGAAAAGATGCGCAGCCTCATTATTCATTAGGGAAATGCAAATTAAAACCACAGTGAGGTATCACTACATTTCTATCTATTAGAATGGCTACAATTTAAAAGTCTGACTATACAAAGTCTTGGTGAGGATGTGGGGCAACTAAAACTTAACACACTGTAGATAGGAATGCAAAATGGTACATCACTTTTTAAAAGTTTAGCTATTTCTTAGAATTTTAAGCACATACCTATCATATGAGTTAGCTATTGAACTCCTAGGTATTTACCAAGAGTAAAGAAAGCATATGTTTATACAAAGACTTGTGCATAAAAGTTATAGCAGCTTTATTTGTAATAGTAAAACCTGGAAATAACCCAGGTGTTCATCAACAGATAAAGGGATAAACTGTGACATATCCATATAATGGAATACTGCTCAGCAGTACAAGGGAAGTAACTCTTGATATACACAATAGCATGGATGGATCTCAAAATAATCATGCTGCCCTAGCTGGTTTGGCTCTGGATAGAGCGTTGGCCTGCGGACTAAAGGGTCCTGGATTCGATTCCAGTCAAGGGCACATGCCTGGGTTGCAGGCTTGATCCCCAGTGGGGAGCATGCAGGAAGCAGCCGATCAATGATTCTCATCATTGATGTTTTTATCTCTCCCTTTCTAAAATCAATAAAAATATATTTTAAAAAATAATCATGCTGACTGAAAGAAGCCAGACAAAAAAAGGGTACATACAACATGACTCCATGTATATAACTTTTTAGAAAAGGCCGACTATAGTGACAGAAAGCTGGTTAGTGGATGCAGGGGAGGGGCATGAAAAAATTCTGGGGGTGATATATATGTTTATCATCTTCATATGGTAATGGTTTCATGTGTGTCAGAACTTATGAAATTGTACACCTTAAATGTAGTTTGTTGTTTGTCAATAAAGCTGTAAAAAAATATAGTATTATTTTCTAAGTCTAGAAAGTAAAGCAACACAGTGTGGTCTCAAATGGAGGCACACTGCTGGCAGAATACGAGTAGATGAGGGAGCTTATGAGACTTGACCCTTGTGTGTTCCTAGAGACTTACCTAGCTGTCATCCTGATTTTTTATAATGTATAAAGAAAAGCCTTTCAAGTAATTTATAATTTCTTATGAATTTCCCTTTTGCCCACTAAATCTGTTCAGGCTTCTAACATCTTACAGAATCTCTTGTTTTCTTCAGAATCTATTTGTTCAAAGCATCATTTTAGATTGACTATCGTTTTTAATTTGGCTATAAGAGTCCAATTCTATGTTCTTTAGCTTTTAAAAGGAATATTTTTATTTAGATGTACTTCACATACCATAAAATTCACCCACTTAAAGTGTGTAATTTAATATTTTTAGTAGATTCCCAGGGTTGTGCAACCATTACCACAATTTATTGTTAAAACATTTCATCACCCAAAACAGAAACTCCTACCCATTACCAAGTCATTCCACCTCCTTGTCAACCCTAAGTAATCACTAATGTACTTCTTGTCTTTATAGATTTGCCTACTCTGTACATTTCAGTGAAATCATCCATAATCTGGTCTTTTGCATCTTGCATCTTTCACTTAGAAAAACGTGTTTAAGGTTTGTCCATGTAGTATTTCTTAGTGCTTCATTCATTTTTAAGGCTGAATGATACTCCATTGTATTGTGAAGTTACATGTTTTTTCATTCATTCATCAGTTGATGGGAGTTGAGTTGTTTCACTTTTTGGCCATTATGAATAACTAGAGGCCCAGTGCACAAAATTCGTGCACGGAGGATCAGGAAGGCCCTCAGCCTGGACTGTGCCCTCGGGGGATGTCCGACTGTCCATTTAGGTCTGATCCCAGCAGTCAGACATCCCTCTCGCAATCTGGGATGCTGCATGCACCAGTGACCATACGTTTCATACAGGTGAAAGGCATCTTGCTGTTGTATGGGCAGCTATATTTTTTGCCCTGATTATAAAAAGTAGTACGTAACATGATCCTTCTGAGGCAGTAGTATCATTTTCCCCATCTTATGGGTGGAAAAACTGAAGCAGAGAGAAGTTAAGTAATTGGCTTTGTCACACAGTTATAAGTGTAAGAATCAGGGCTTACCACAAAACGTACAAGCCAGAGTCCACGCATGTCATCACTGCATCATCCTGCTTTTTCAGTGTTAGAGTAGCCTTGCCAGGTTTTAAATCTAAGAGATTGTTACCAATATATAGGGTAGGGTCCCTAGGCCTGGCTGGTGATCAGGGCTAATCTGTGGGACAACTGGTAGGTGGGACAATCAGGGGGTCCCCGCTGGCACCCGCCTTGGCTGGTGGCCTGGCACTGCCTGCTGGCTGGCCCCGTCTTCCCTCCCCTCCCCCCCATCACCACCATAGGTTGCCTCCCTCTCAGGGGTTGGGGGCAGATGCGCATCATAGTAATCGGTCATTCTGCAGGTCATTTCACCATTTGGTCGATTTGCATATTAGGGTTTTATTATATAGGGTTTTATTACTAGTATATAGGATTTTTCTATTAATATTTATATATTTGTATGAATGTATATTTTTGCTCTTAGGTATATACCTTAAGGTGGAATTATTGGGTTATATGTTAACTCTTATGTTTAACTTTTTGGGAACTGCAAACTTCTCCAAAGTAGTTGCACCATTTTACATTCCCACCAGTAACTATCATACAATGGAGTAAGGAACCTATGAAGGTTCCAATTTTTCCACAATCTCAACAACACTTGTTATTGCCTGTCTTTTATTTTATTTTTCAATTACAGTTTACATTCAATGTTGTTTTGTATTAGTTTCAGGTGTAGAGCATAGTGGTTAGATAATCACATCCTTTACAAAGTGTTTCCCTTCATATTTACAGCACCCACCTGGCACCATACATAGTTATCACAATATTATTGGCTAGGTTCCCTCTGCTGTACTTTACATCCCATGACTATTTTGTAACTACCAATTTGTACTTCTTAATCCCTTCACCTTTCTCACCCAGGCCCCCAACCTGCCTTCTCTCTGGCAACCATCAGACTGTAGTCTGTTGCAATTTTTTTGTTCACTTATTTTGTTCTTTAGATTCCACATATAAGTGGAATCATATGGTATTTGTTTTTCTATGACTGACTTATTTCACTTAGCATAATACCCTCTAGGTCCACCCATGCTGTTGATAATGGTAAGATTTCATTCTTTTTTTTTTTTTTAATATATTTTATTGATTTTTTACAGAGAGGAAGGGAGAGAGATAGAGAGTTAGAAACATCGATGAGAGAGAAACATCGATCAGCTGCCTCCTGCACATCTCCTACTGGGGATGTGCCTGCAACCAAGATACATGCCCTTGATCAGAATCGAACCTGGGACCTTTCAGTCCGCAGGCCGACGCTCTAGCCACTGAGCCAAACCGGTTTCGGCAGATTTCATTCTTTTCTAAGGCCAAGTAATATTCCATTTTATATATGTACCACCTATTTTTAATGACTCAGCCACTGATGGACTCTTGGGTTACTTTCATATATTGGCTGTTTTAAATAACCCTGCAATGAATATAGGAGGTACATATATTCTTTGGGCTTCTTTGGATATACACCCAGAAGTGGAATCACTGGGACTGAGGTCACTCCTAAAAAGTCTCAAGGTACACCAAGGTCAGCTGCCACCATCTGGGTGCCCATTGACATTTGTGGAAGGGTAGGGTGTCAGGGATTCCTCATGGTGAGGCCAGCAGAGTTATTGAGGCCCAAACAGACCAAGATTTGGTCATATGAAGGGAGGGCTGTGCGCAGGAATGCTAATGCTGGTTGGTTGTGCGAGCAAAATATGGCCTCATCCTAGAGCCACACAACTCAGTTTCTCCTTTACTCTCCTCTGCAGGTGGAAGCTTGGCAGGGTAGGGTCCCCAGGAGTCGGAAGAGTGGGGCTAGTGCATTCCTCCAGGCTGATTCAGAATGAAGGGGAGTGCTTGACCCAGGAGAGATGGCATCTGTGGACAGTGTGGGAGAGGGACTCAGCACAGGGACTCTGGCAGCTGTCCCTTCAGCTCTCTCACTGGAGCCATACAACCCAGTCTATCCTCACATGACTCCCGTCTGCTCTGATCCAACCTCCCTCTGTGGGAGCTAAGAGTGAGTGAACAAGATTTAGTGTGCTGGCCCTTTCAGAGGGAGTCTGGATTTCTAACAGACTCCCATCTCTCCCTGGCAAACAGAATCCCCTCTGATTTTCATAGCCAGATATTATGTAGACTGCTCTTCCTGGCTCTGGTGTTCTGGGCTGGGGAGTCCAATGTGGGCTTGAGACCCCACACTCCTCAGGGGGGATCTTTGTAGTTGAGATATCTCTACAGATTTTTAACCACCACACACGGGTGCCAGCCCAGCCCTTTTCACCTCTCAGTGCTTCCTATTAGTCTTGATGTGGTTTCTTCTGTAAATTCTTGGTTATAAGACTTGTTCAGCTCCTCTTCAGTTGGTTATTCAGGTTGATTGTTCTATCATTTAATTGTAATTCCAGTTTGGACCTCAGAGAAGATGAATGTAACTTCTACCTACTCTGTTGCCACCTTGGATCTCTATTGTCTATCTTTTTTATTTATGGACACTTTATTAATTGTGAAATGGTATCATGTCCCATTGTGGTTTTGAATGCATTCCCTGATGACTGTTGATATTGAGCATTTTCTTCATGTGCATATTGGTAATTTGTATATCTTCTTTGGAGAAATGTCTATTCAAATTCTTTGTTCTTTTTTGGATTATTTGCCCTTTTTTAAAAATCCTCACCTGAGGATATGTTTTTATTGCTTTTTAGAGAGAGAGGAAGGGGGAGAGAAAAACATTGATCAGTTGCCTCCTATATGTGCTGTGACTCGGATCGAACCTGAAACCTACATATGTGCCCTGACCAGGAATCAAACTGCAACCTTTTGGTGTACGGGATGACTCTCCAACCAACTGAGCCACACGGCCAGTGCTATTTGCCTATTTTTAATTGAGTTGTAAATGTTCTTTATGTATTCTGAATACAAGTCCTTTATCATATATGTTATTAGCAATTATTCTCTTCCTTTTTTGAGTTATCTTTTCATTTTCTTGAAGGTATCTTTTGTAGTACAAAAAATTTTAATTTTGATGTAGTACAATTTATCTGTCTTTTTTCTTTTGTTGCTTGTTCTTTTGGTGTCAAATCTAAGAAACCACTGCCTAACGATTTTTATGTGTGATGTAAGGTAGGGTCCGTCTTCATTCTTTTGCCTGGGGCTATTTAGTTGTCTCAAAACTATTTGTCAAAAACACTTTTCTTTCCTCCATTGAATTGTCTTGGCACCTTTGTTGAAAATCAATTGGCAATAGATGAAAGGGTTTATTTCTGGACTGTCAGTTTTGTTTCATTGATCTATATGTCTGTTTTCATACTAGTCCTCCACATTTTGTTTATTGTAGTTATAAAATCAGGAAGTGAAAACCCTCCAAATTTGTTTTTCTTTTTTTTAAATTCTTTATTATTTAAAGTATTAAATATATTATTACATATGTCTCCTTTTTCCCCCATTCACCTCTCCCCTGCCACCCCCACCCCCAGCATATGCCCTCACCCCCCTCGTGTCTGTGTCCATTGGTTATGCTTATATGATGCATACAAGTCCTTTGGTTGATCTCTTACACCTCCTTTGCCTTCCCTCTGAAATTTGACAGTCTGTTCGATGCTTCTCTGTCTCTGGATCTATTTTTGTTCATCAGTTTATGTTGTTCATTATATTCCACAAATGAGTGAGATCATGTGATATTTATCATTCTCTGACTGGCTTATTTTGCTTAGCATAATGCTGTTGTATATGTAAGACTTCTTTCTTTTTTACAGCAGCATAGTATTCCATTGTGTAGATGTACCACAGTTTTCTAATCCACTCATCTGCTTATGAGCACTTAGGCTGTTTCCAAATTGTAGCTATTGTAAATTGTGCTGCAATGAACATAGGAGTACATATGTCCTTTCTGATTGGTGTTTCTGTTTTCTTGGGATATATTCCTAGAAGTGGGATTACTGGATAAAGTGGGGCTTCCATTTTTAATTTTTTGAGGAAATGCCATACTGTTCTCCACAGTGGCCGCACCAGTCTGCATTCCCATCAACAGTGCATGCAGGTTCCTTTTTCTGCACATCCTCTCCAGCACTTGTCATTTTTAGATTTGTTGATGATAGCCATTCTGACACGTGTGAGATGGTGCCTCATTGTTGTTTTGATTTGCATCTCTTGGATGATTAATGACTGAGCATTAGAAAGAGAGCAACAAGAAAAGCCCAGAGTGAGCAGAAGCAAGGAAATAATAAAGATCAAAGTGAAAATAAATAACATAGAGACAAAAAAAATACAAAACATCAATAAAACCAAGAGCTGGTTCTTTGAAAGGATAAGTAAGATTGATGAACCTCTAGCCAGGCTCACTAAGAAGAAAAGAGAGAGGACCCAAATAAACAAAATCAGAAATGAAAGAGGCGAAATAACAGCAGACCCCACAGAAAGGATTGTAAAAATATACTATGAACAACTCTTTTCCAACAACCTGGTCAACTTAGAAGAAATGGACATATTCCTAGAAAAATACGACCTTCTAAAACTCAATCAGGAAGAATCAAAAAATCTGAATAGGCTGATAACTGTGGAGGAAATGAAAGCAGTAATAAAAAAACTTCCAGCAAACAAAAGCCTAGATGGCTTCACATGGGAGTTTTACCAAACATTCAAAGAAGAAATAAAACCTATCCTCCTCAGACTATTCCAAAAAATTCAAGAGAAGGAACACTTCCAAGCTCTTTCTGTGAAGCCAGCATTACCCTAACCCAAAACCAGATAAAGACACTATAAAGAAAGAGATTTACAGGCCAGTATCTCTGATGAATATACATGCTAAAATCCTCAACAAAATCCTAGCAAATCGGATCCAGCATTGCATTAGAAAGATCATAAACAATGACCAAGTGGGATTTATCCCAGGGATACAAGAATGGTACAATATCCGCAAATCAATAAACATGATACATCACATAAACAAGTTGAAAGATAAAAATCACATAATCATATCAATTGATGCAGAAAAAGCATTTGAAAATCCAACACCCTTTCTTGATAAAAACTCTCAGCAAAGTGGGAATAGAGGGATCATACCTCAAAATAATAAGAGCCTTATATATGACAAACCTACAGCCAACATCATACTCAATGGGCAAAAACTAAAACCATTTTCCCTAAGAACAGGAAAAAGACAGGAATGTCCACTCTCAACACTCCTGTTCACTATGGTACTGGACGTGCTAGCCATAGTGATCAGACAAGAAGAAGAAATAAAAGGCATCCAAATTGAAAAAGAAGAAGTAAAACTGTCATTATTCATAGATGACATGATATTGTACATAGAAAACCCTAAAGACTCCATCAAAAATACTACTAGATATTATAAATGAATTCAGCAATGTAGCAAGATACAAAATTAACACCCAGAAATCTATGGCTTTGTTTATACACCAATAATGAACTCACAGAAAACAAAACAAAACAAAACAAAAAAACAATCCCATTTACCATTGCACCAAAAAAATTAAGATACCTAGGAGGTAAAAGACCTGTACTCAGAAAACTACAGGAAATTGAAAAAAAAAAAAATAGAGGAAAACATAAACAAATGGAAGAATATACCGTGTTCATGGATTGGTAGAATCAACATCATTAAAATGTCCATAGTACCCAAAGCAATCTATAGATTTAATGCAATCCCCATTAAAATACCAGCGGCCTATTTCAGAGACCTGGAACAAACTCTCCAAAAATTCATATGGAATAAAAAAAGACCCCCAAATAGCTGTAGCAATCCTGAGAAAGAACAAAGTAGGAGGGATCACAATACCAGATATCAAGCTGTGTTACAAAGCCATGGTTCTCAAACCCTGCTTTGAACTGGCTCAAGAACAGACATATAGACCAGTGGAACAGAACAAGAATCCAGAAATTCACCCAAGCCATTATGCTCAATTAATATTGGACAAAGGAGGCAAGAGCATACAATGGAGTCAACACAGTCTCTTCAATAAATGGTGTTGGGTAAATTGGACAGATACATGCAAAAAAATGAAACTAGATCACCAACTTATACCATACACAAAAATAAACTCAAAATGGATAAAGGACTTAAATGTAAGATGGAAAAACCACAAAAATCTTAGAATAAGCCATAGGCAGCAAAATATCCGACATATGTTGTAGCAATATCTTTACTGATACGGCTCCAAAGGCAATGGAAACTAAGGAGAAAATTAACAAATGGGACTACATCAAAATAAAAAGCTTCTGCACAGCAAAAGAAACCATCAATAAAACAGCAAGAAAGCCCACTCTCTACTTCATTTTTTTCCTTTCTCCAACCTTTATTATTTCCTTTCTATTTGCTTTGTGTTTAGTTTGCTCTTCTCTTTCTAAACTGAAATGTTAGTTTTTGATTTTTCTTCTTTTTTAATTATAGGCATTTACAACTGCAAGTTTTTCTCTGAGCACTGTTCTAGCTGCATCCATAAATTTTGATAAATTGTGTTTTAATTTTCATTCTTCTCAACATATTTTTAAATTTCCTTTGTGGTTTACTTTTTGACCCATTGGTTATTTAGTAGTGTGTTGCTTAATGTCATATATTTGTGAATTTCCTGTTTTCTTGTTATTGATTTATAATTCCATTTTGGTAGGAAATCATACTTTGTATAATTTTATTCCTTTTAAATTTAGCAAAACTTGTTTTATGGCATAACATATAGAAATGTCCCATGGTTAACTATAATACCAGGAAGCTCTTGGCTATCCCTGGTTCTCTATATTAGATTTCTGCCTTCTCTGCCATTCTTGTATCAGAGCTTCAGGCCCCCGATAAATTGTTTTTATCAAGATTTCCATTTTTTTCAATAATGCTCTTAGGCATGAAGTTTTCTACTTCCTGTTTCAAATAAAGACAATCCCTTCAAGTAGAGATGTAGAGCTCTTTGTCCTTAAGGTGTGCCTTTTCCTTGCAGTAGAACCCGCATGCCACTGTACCTGGAGCTGGGGCTAAGGACCCACTTTTCCCAGGGTGACATCCCAGGCACTTGGTGGGAGGGGTGGTGGCAGCCCCTGGTCTTCTTGACCTACTCCTCCTGGCATGATGAGAAAATTGGGGTGGTAGCAATCAAGGTCCAGTATTCTTTGCCTACTGGGCCTGGAGTAGAGTTTCCACCAAATGAGTGGGGAATGGATGAAGGAATGGAAACCCAGGCTCTGGGTATCTGTCCAGAATAGACCTCTGCACCTCCCTGCTGAAGCTGATGAGAAACACCAGCAGCCTGTCCCTCCCTGGGTGAAACTAGCCCCAGACTGGGAGCTGGGAGGAAATGAAGTCCCTGCCTTCTTGGCTGCATATGCCAGAGGTAGAGCTTCTGTAACAGAGTTTGTGGAGTGGGGGTAATAGAACAGATGTTGGCTCAAATGCCACAAATTCTTGCCTCTTCTCAAATTTAGTAGATTTTCTTGAATAAATGTTTCTCTGTTTGCTATTTGCTGTTAGGACAATTTCCAGAGACTTTAAAAAACAAAACAAAACAATGTTCAGTTAAACTGCAGAGTATGTATGGCATTGTGGCTAAACTAATTCATTCAGCTGACATTTATTAATTGCCTACTCCATGACAGACAACCTTCCTTATATTGCCTATAGATGTGTTCTAACCTAGATCCATAATTACTATGATTATAGTATTTCAAAGTTATTAATTTAAACTTGACTTACCCTATGAGCCTACTTTTGCAGAATAGCCATTCGTTTGGAAGGAAAATTTGTTATAGAAAACTGTAAGATTTAGTCTTATGAAATGAGTATGGAAAGAAAGCCATAGCATCTGTGAAGCAAAGCAATCAAATGAAGCTTTGGCAACAAAAAAAAAAAAGAAGGAACGACTGACCATATGTGAAATGAGGCAGTGAGTGTTGGCAGCCCAGGAGGCCTTGGGTGTTTCTTTGGTCTTCTTTATACTGCTAACTCTAGGGTTCTAGACAAAAGAATTGTATTTCCTCTGCTTCAGGTTTTTCCCAACTTTAACTGAAAAATAATGGCTTCTCCTGCACATTGGGTTATGGAGGGAAACATTAGTGTAAAGCAATAAAGAATGTTAAAAAATTGGAAGCTGGGCACCTGTCTATAGTGCTGCCCTCTCTAAAACAGGGATAAATGTGAGCCTGTCCTAGGTCCTACCCGAAGCTATTGATGGCAGGAAGTTCCGAAAGGACTTTGTTAAAAACACTTTCACTTGTAACCTGGCTTAACGTGATCTTAGGGGCAGTGTGACGAGGCAAAGCATACATGTTGTCTATATGCTGTATACATGCAACATGCTATATTCGTTAAATTTCCTTTTCTAGTAGAGAAAAGAGAAAACTTGTAAGCCAGAGATTTGTCTTAACTATTACTTTCAAATTCATTCTTCCAAATTGTTTTTTATTATTTTCAGAAGGAAAACTGAAGTCAGGTCACGCTTTCTTTCTTTCTCTCTCACAGTAAAATGGCCAAATGACGTGAATGTTAATAGAAGAAGCAGAAGTTGTGAATTGTTAACCTATACAATTGATCCTAAATTTTAAATTACTGCCTTTATTATCTGGTTAAAATATGTAAGGTAAATAGTGGCTCCTAAACCTGAAGCTCTTGATCCTAAGGTCTTCTATTTTTTATTTCTTTTTTAAATATGTTATTTTTATTATTGATTTTAGAGGGAGAGGAAGGAAAAGGGAGAAAGAGAAAAACACCGATGAGAGAAAGAAACATCAATCGACTGCCTCCTGCATACCCCATACCTGGGATCGAGCCCCAAAACCGGGCATGTACCCTAACCAGGAGTCGAACCAGCGACTCTCAACTGCATCGGATGACGTGAACCAACTGAGCCACACCAGCTATTTTTCATTTCTTAGGAGCCAATCAACCTTAAAACATGTAGGAAAAATCCAGAAAATAAGTATAAAGCATTCCTTGGAGATTAAAAACCATGAATAAAAAGTAACAAGCCCCCTTCATAAAGTTCAGCTACTGTACTTGGTACTTTAAGGCATTGTCTCATTACTTTCTAACAACAACTCAATGAGTAAGAAGCCTTTAATCTCCATTTTGTGAAGAAGAAACTGTGGCCTAGAGAACGTAATGGAATCTCATCCTAGGTCACACAGCTTCTGGAGACAGGATGGACATTTAAAATAATGATATTAAAAACAAATATTTTCAAAATTACTCTAGTACATATTCTTTGTAAAATAATTAAATATATAGGAAATAAACATTTTAAAATAAATAATTATATGTTTCTATGTGTGCATATGATCTCATACATACATAGGGAGGGAGGGATGGAAGGAGGGAGAGACAGAGAGAGATAGGGGTTGGGGAGAGAGCTGAAAGGTAAATAGTAAGTTGATAGCATTGGTTAACCCTGGAGAAGGAAGGTGAGAAGGTGCCAGGAATGGAAGTACGGAAGTGATGGTCAGAAAAGTCTTTAGGATTATTTGGTGCAGCATGTTTTCATATATAAGTTGAATAAATTTAAACTAGTAATTTTAAAAATCCTTTTAAAAAAGGACAGAAAGCAACATTCCAGATAAAGTTTTATCATTTTTGACTAATTTATTTGCCCCTTTTCTGGTGACTTCCTCTTTTTCACAATCTCCACCCAAGAATGTTGAAAACGTTTCAAAGGTAATGTGTACATGAGTTAGTTGATATAGTTAAGATTATAAAATCATTGATGATTAAGTATAAGACAGTTTGTCATGGTGGTTAAGAACCTGGGTCCAGACCGCCTGAGTTTGAAACCTGGCTTCCTCTTTGTATGACTTCCCTGTGCCTCAGTTTTCCCATTTCTAAATTTGGGATAATAGTACCTGTCTTATAGGGTTGTTGTGAGGCCTAAAGGAGTTATTATCTGTACAGTACTTAGAGCTTGGCAAGTAGTAAGAGCCATATAAGGCTTATTAGTAGTAGTAGTATTATCCTAACACTCAGAAAAAACTAACCTAAGTTTTAACCCAAGTTTTTGTATATCCGGCCAGACTTTGTATGCATGTGTACATGTACATATACATACATGTACATACACATACATATACACTCATGTGGGTAAATATAGATGTATTTTTTATTAAAATTGGACTATACTATTTTAAAAAATTCTTTATTGTTTAAAGTATTACATAAGTCTCCTTTTTTCCCCCATTGACCTCTACCTGGTCGCCCCCACCCCCCAGCACATGCCCTCACCCCCCTACTGTCTGTGTCCATTGGTTATGCTCATATGCATGCATACAAGTCCTTTGGTTGATACCTTACCCCTCACCCCCTGCCTTCCCTAATAGCTTGGACAGTCTGATGCTTCTATGACTCTGGTTCTATTTCTGTTCATCAGTTTATGTTGTTCATTATATTCCACAAATGAGTGAGATCATGTGATATTTATCTTTCTCTGACTGGCTTATTTCGCTTAGCATAATGCTCTCCAGTTCCATCCATGCTGTTGCAAATGGTAAGAATTCCTTCTTTATTACAGCAGCGTAATATTCCATTATGTAGATGTACCACAGTTTTCTAGTCCACTCATCTGCTGATGGGCACTTAGGCTGTTTCCAAATCTTAGCTATTGTAAATTGTGCTGCTATGAACATAGGGGTGCATATATCCTTTCTGATTGGAGTTTCTGAGTCCTTGGGATATAGTCCTAGAAGTGGGATTAGTGGGTCAAATGGAGTTCCATTGGATTATACTATTTCTATTTATTGTAGCCTTCTTTGTACTGAACACTATATTACAAGCATCTTTCCATGCCATTAAATGAAATAATGAATGTTTAAAACAAAAATCAGATGTATCTGGTCTTAATTAGTTGTGATACCATGCATCCTTTTGACCAAACACAGGAATAAACATATGATCAAACAAAATTTTTGACACTACGCTGACTCTGGAATGCTTATAGATTTGATACAGCTTACTTAAATGGTTGAATGGACATTGATATATCCTACCTAAGTGATATTCAACATTTTACTAAAATGTTCATCTTCAGAGCTAATACACAGCATAGAATGCTACTTTTGAAGTGTCACTGGGGGAAAGACACTTGGAATATAGTTATTTGTAAGAAGAAAAATGACATGCAAAAAGTACATTGGTTAGTAGAAAAAACATTTATTTCTCTGGTTTCTGCCTTTTCAGGAGATGTTTCACAAAGCCGAAGAATTCCTATCCAAAACAACAGGTGGTGAGATGGACGAGATGGACACATCAGATACCCAGTGGGGCTGGTTTTACTTGGCGGAATGTGGAAAGTGGCACATGTTTCAGGTATCTCCTTCCCTTGGATGTAGCAGAATGGATTTAGATTCACTTAGCGTCATCTTGCCGATGGATAAGATGAGTATAAGCAAACCGGAAAGAAATCAAACTCTAAGGAAATCAGATAGCTTAACTGAAAGAAAAATTAGAAATTCCTCTAGTTCTTTTCCTTTTCTTCCCCCACGTTTTCACAATAATTTATTTAGAAGAAACAGTGTGTGTTTGCCGTGTGTACAGAAGGCGATTGTGACTGAGAGTTGCATGATAGCAGTACATCTGAGCAACTCCAAGTTTGATTTGGTGGACAAAGAGAAAGGGGAGAGAACAGCCCATATTAAACACCTTCTGTACACCAAGTATTATGCTAGGTGTTGTACATAGGTTTTCTCCTTAGTCCTCATAACAACGCTGAAGCAGATGTTAACACTCAGTCTTACAGGCAAAGTGAAGCTCATAAATTAATGTATTTTGTCCAGAATCACACAGCTAGTTAATGGTTAAGGTAGTGATTAAAGCTTGTAGTCTTTTTAAACTTACAAAGCCATTTAAAGAAGATTTAATTTTTGAGCCACTTAGGAAGTACAATTATTGTCATAATTTGTGAAAATTGTAATAATTTTGGATAAGGCTTAAACCAGTTTTTTAAGTTTCTTTGCTGGAAATCCTTAAACTATTTTTTAACATGCTGGCTTAGCTGTGATTTTCCCGTTGTTTAGGGGACTAGAACAGATGACGAGTTAAGTGTCCCTTGTTTCACCATTCTCTGTCTCTGTGAGCACAGTACCACCTCTGTGGCCAAGCCATTAAGGTGAACAGCTGTAATTGAAACTTTCTGGTTTGTCTTAAAGCCGGATACCAACATTCAGTGTTCAGTTAGCAGTGAAGATATCGAACAAAGCTTCAAAACAAATCCTTGTGGCTCCATTTCTTTTACTACTTCCAAATTCAGCTACAAGATAGACTTTGCAGGTATGTTGCTTTTTTTCTTAAAGTTGTGTGGTTTTAGTATACGGATATGGTAAAATCTACAGTTCTGAAGATGTATCAAGGATTAGTTGATACATTTGTGAACAGTGAAGTAAATCCTTTTTGTAATAAATACAAGTAAAAATTCAGGATTTAAAATCTTGAGCAACACTGTCTTTTTATAAAGGAGTGTTTATATGTTGAGACTAATGTAATGCTTCTCTTCTAAGGAACACAAACACTCTAAGCTATTGGTTTCCTCATGATCCTATCAGTCTTTTGAAATAGATGGGAACCTTTTATTTTAAGGACCACTCTGAGAGGTGACGTGACAAAGTCTGTGATAGTTTTAAGACTGAAGTTCAGATGAATGACCCACCTCTGGGTGTCTTTGCCAGAAAATTGTTTCTTTAGTGGACATTGCCTTCTGCCCTTTTCTGATTTCATGGGCTCTTTCACAGATTAGCCAGTAATCTGGAAGTCAGCTGCACTTGGGATTTCATTCCTGATTTATGGGCATGATTTGAGGTACTTCCCCTGAAAAACCTGTTGGGTTCAGTCCCTTCACTTTCAAACTGCTACAGTCCCAGCTCTTTGCTGCTTAGAGGCAAACAGGACCTGGTTCGGGAAGCTTCCTTAATAAAAGTGCATTTTGGTTATTTCACAGCTCAATCCTCTAACTGTTCTTCCAAGTGTCTTTATGACAATTAGTAGTGTGTTTCTGTAGGGTAGGGTGGTGAAACCTTAGATTTCCTTGGATGAGCCAAGGCCCAGAAACGGTAAAGGGGATTGTCCAGTAAGAGGTTGATGCAACCAAATCTCTAATGATTATCATCCCCCAAAGCTTTTTTATCGAGTTAAAACCATTAGATTCTTACTCTTGACTCACCATAACTTTTTTTCCACAGTTATTTTCTTTTAACTTTTTATTGATTAAGGTATTACAAATGTGTCTTTATCCCCCCATTGTCCCCTCATCCCCCCGGTCTTGCCCTCACCCTTACCCCTGTTGTCTGCGTCCATTGCTTATGCTTATATGCATGCATACAAGTATTTTTATTGATTTCAGAGAGGAAGGGAGATGGAAGGGAGAGAGAGATAGAAACATCAATGATGAGAGAGAATCAGGGATCAGCTGCCTCCTACATACCTCCATTGGGGATCAAGCCCACGACCCGAGCATGTGTCCTGAACTGGAATCAAACCCAGGACCCTTCAGCCTGCAGGCTGATGCTCTATCCACTGAACCAAACCAGCTAGGGCAACTTAACATTGGATAAATAGGCCATCTGCCTTTAAAGGGCCCTGACATTTATCTTTCTCCTGCAGTCTAGACAACAGGTGTCTGGTAGGCATTTCAGTCTGTGTACCAGGGCCAGTTCTGAAGCCATACTGAGACATAACGATACGCACAGACTCATATAGGAGATGAAGTTTGTTGAAGCAGATGATTCAGCAAGCTACATGTTTCCGGAAGAATATTTTCTAGAAAACGTATTTTTGCGAAACTTTCTCTCAGACAATACAGTTTATTAAAACTTTTTTTAATCATCTAGGAGTCACATGTTATGTTGGGTCAAGTTCCCCAACCCTCAATATAATGACACTGTTTCAGAAGTATACCTGTTAGCACTTCATATATGCCATTTACAAAATTAGTCCCTGTTCTGCCACAAGCCAATTCAAGTTCTCTCTGTAGAAATGGTAAAAAGTGAACTCAAAGGAAGACATTACAGTTTTCACTATGTGAGCTGAGATCTTGCTTTTCCCTGCACCATGGTAACGCCAGTGTGTACAGAGTCTAGGAGAATACAGACAGGGCAGAACATATTTTATATAGCATTTGCTTGATGGGTGAATCCCTTTGTTTTGGAATGGAATAATGCCAATTAGATAAGATAACTGACGAGAATCTCACATTCACATCTTTGTGGGAATGTAGAAGTGGGCTTGGTAAGTACTGCCACTGCTGAGGCATAGATGAAAGAAGAAAACAATACCTTTAATTAATTAGTCCTTTGTCACTAGAATCTGTTATGTAAGTACTAGAGGCCCAGTTCACGAAATTCATGCACTGGGGGTGGGGGGTTCTTCAGCCTGGCCTGCACCCTCTCGCAGTCAGGGAACCTTCGGGGGATGTCCGATTGACAGCTTAGGCCTGATCCCCTGGAGCCTGGCCAGGGGGAAGCTCCTGCATTAAGCATCTGCCCCCTCGTGGTCAGTGTGCGTCATAGCGACCAGTCATTCCACAGTTCAGTTGATTTACATATTAGACTTTTATTATATAGGATGTATGGAGTCTAGCTAGGTTTTCTACGTTTTGGTTTAGGTATACAATTTAAAGAGAAGGCAAGCAATGTACACATTTTTGAAATTCTGTGAATTGTACGTGTTTTATAATGGTAATGTATTTTTAAAAATCATTTCCAAATACTTTGGAAAAATCATATAGTTTCCCCTTAATAAGCATCTAGAATATTCAGTATTATAATTTCTTTCTTTTTCTAGTACTCTTAATTTTCCTAAGTTTAGAACTCTTCTAGTTCAATGTCACTTTAACCTAAGGATTGTATAGAAAAGGATAGACCCTGCCTACTGAGCCACATATGGTATTAGCATTCTTTTGTCTGAGAGTAGATCAAGCAATGAAGCCATCCTCCCTGAATAGCACTTTTATGACATGATAGATAGATAGATAGATAGATAGATAGATAGGTAGGTAGAAAGAAAGAAAGAAAGAAAGAAAGAAAGGAAGGAAGGAAGGAAGGAAGGAAGGAAGGAAGGAAGGAAGAAAGAAAGAAAGAAAGAAAGAAAGAAAGAAAGAAAGAAAGAAAGAAAGAAAGAAAAGTATCTTAATGCACTATGTTTGTCAGTGACTCCCAAAATTCTGTGATTCGTGTAGGGTGGCCATACATCTTCGTGACAATTTATAGCACACTATGTTTCTGTGACTTATCTAACATCTTTGTCTTTGTATACAGAAATGAAGCAAGTGAATCTCACTACTGGAAAACAGCGCTTAATAAAAAGAGCCCCCTTTTCTATCAGTGCTTTCAGGTACAGTAACGAGAATAGGGGTAGAAAGATTGGGCTTTTCCTCTCTCTTCTCTTTCTTAATATTTGATAGAGGAACAAATAGACTGAAAATGTTTTGGTAGGTTACTTAATGATCTTAATATTGATCCTTTCAGTACTGAATGGCACCTTACTTGATGAAAGAGCAATATTATTATTTTATGCCCATGTTTCCTTTCCTCACAGAACCATTCAGTTACTTGGGCTATAAATCCCAAGTAATTACCACTCTTCTCCACTGGGCAACTCCTGGAAGTAATTTCAGAGCTGTAGTGACTAAAGGAGACCTGAGGAAGGTGGGAGTGCAGTGGGACAGCAGCACTGCTACTTGTTCCCACTGCGAGTTGTCTTTTTCTGTCTCTGGATTATATAGCCTGAAAAGAAGCATAAATACCAGAGGAGAATAAATATTTTGTATTGCTGTGAATGGAATCGAAGGGAAAAATCTTACACTGTGTCTCCTATTTTCTGGAACAATTTCTCCAGCAAGTATTGAAATTCTTGCTGTTCAAAGAATTTATAACGAAACAGAAGAAAAAAGAGCTAGCATATGAATTTTAAGGGCTACCCATTTGCTCCTTCTGAGGAGATATTGTGAAAGAATTAGAGTAAAGAATGAAAAATTTTAAGTTTCTATCAGTTTGTTTCACAAGATTTTGGCTTATATTTTACCATCATGATTTAAAAGTTATTTAATTAATGAACGTTCTAGTACTTCTGTGGAATGTAGAGAAAACTATTTTCTTATCAACTATATCATATCCTCATTCTTAAGTATAGGAATTAATTATCTTTAAAGAGTATGTAATCTGGGAGAAAATGAAACTTAATAATGGGAAATGATATTGTAAATTGTAATTGCACATTATTGTATCTGGTATGTTTTGGTGAGGAGAAGCAGCACATGATGGGGTCCAGCACTTTGTTCTCTCACTGACTATACACACCATAGAAAAGAGACAGGAGAGGGAGACAATGCACCAGAATGGAGGATAATAAGATATTAAAAGATGAAGAACAGTTAGGTGGGATACAGAAGAGTGATGAAGGTGAGGTGAATATGTCCTGATATAGAAATGTTTGTTTATTACAGGAAATATTACATGCAAGGTGAATAGTATATATTTTCCATTGGCAAAGATTAGCAGTTAACTAAGGCTATGGGCTATAAACATAAAAACAAAACAAAACGCACACACACACACACAAAACTTTTCCATAGCTTAAAGATACGGCAAAATCTTCTTAAAAACTGGGTAAACTATTGTTACTCATTATCACAGCCTACGGATTTATCTCTGTAGTATATGAAATATTTCTATGAATCTCTAAGTAGAAGACCAACAACCTGTTAAAAAAATGAGCAAAGAATTTGAACAGTTCATACAACTTCACTCATAATAAAAGAAATACAAATTACATCAGACTATTTTTTTACTATCAGGTTGACAAAAATTCAAAAGTTTGATAACACATTTTTTTATGAGGTTGGAAAATAGACATTCTTTATTTTTCTGGTGGGAATGTCAATGAGTACAACCTTCAAGGAAGGCTTTGGTTAGTATCTGTCAAAATCATGAATAAATATATTCTTTAAGAAATTCCATTTCAAAGATGTTATCCTAAAAATTGACTAGTGGACATGTACAATGACAAATGGATGAAATAGTTCTTTGCAACATTCTTAACAGTAGCAAAAAGTTGAAAGAACTGAAGATCTTCAATAGGGGACTTGTTAATTAGATTGTGGTGTCTCCATACCATGGAATTCTGTGCATCTTTGCATGTGCCAGACCCTATGGTAGGGACTGGGAACAAGGGTACTCCCTATCTACTGATGCAGAAAGATATCTAAGAACATAGTAAGTGAAAAATAAAAGCTGCAGAAGACACATGTTTTAAGCTACCATTTGTGTGTGGGGACAGATTGGCTTGTGTTGACCTAAAGAAGTTCTAGAATAATACCCCAAAGACTGAAAACAATATTACTTGGAGTTGAGGCAAGAGGTGAGAATTGGACAGTCTAAGGACTGGAGTGGAAGGGAAACTATTCACTATTCTCTATTTACTCTTTTTATACTTACTAATTTTTAAATCATGTCATTTTATGATCTTTTCAAAGTTGAAATGAGTTTTTAAAAATTAAACTGAAGTTAGGCTTGAAATTTATTTCTTCCAGTGACCTTGAGTCACCACCGAGGGTTAATATGTCACTGTCAGCCTGTTGCCATTGAACTCCCCAAGATTGCTCTCTTTTTCTGTGTTCACATCCAGTGTCTTAAACACGGTAGATAGTTTTTAAAAAGTTGTACTGACTGACTATATTAAGTGTGTTAATGTGAACTGTGTACGAGAATAGTGGGCAATAAACAGAAAAGTTTAGATTTGAGTTAGATCTTGAAGGACATTGAATGTATGGCTGAGGGGTTGGGATTTTATTTCAGAGGGAGAATAAATATCTTAAGGAGTTATATTTTTTGTTTTAAATATATTTTATTGATTTTTTTACAGAGAGGAGGGGAGAGGGATAGAGAGTTAGAAACATCGATGAGAGAGAAACATTGATCAGCTGCCTCCAACACACTTCCTACTGGGGATGTGCCTGCAACCAAGGTACATCCCCTTGACCGGAATTGAACCTGGGACTTTCAGTCTGCAGGCCAATGCTCTATCCACTGAGCCAAACTGGCTAGGGCTTAAGGGGTTCTTTTTAAATCAAGAGTTTTATTTTCTTCTCGGAAATTTCTTTTCTTTAGCTAAAATCTTCCTTACATTTTAAAGAAATTCTGTAAAATTCAGAAAAACAAGACAAAATGAAACAACTCTTCTTGAAATTTTAATGTTATGTAGGGTTGGATGTTTTCCATTGAAGTTCTCAATTCAGCACTTAAAAAGGTAATACACAAGAAGATATTCAATAAATATTTTAAAATAAAGAAAGCAAGGATTACACTTAATTGCATTTATCACAGTATCCCAAACATGAAAATTCAGCATTGAAGAAGTCTAAATCACAGTAATTATAATCAGATTCTAATATTTTGTTTTGTCTTTTGCTACTTAAAGTTATATCTGTGAAAATGAGGCTATCCCCATGCCACCACATTGGGAGAATGTGAATACTGACGTACCCTATCAGGTAAGAGCAGAACTGACTGACTATCCTGTGCTAGAGATGGAACAGGACTTCAATAAAACTATTAAACTTTATTTTCCAGCTTATTCCTTTGCACAATCAAACACATGAATATAATGAAGTCGCTAGTCTCTTTGGGAAAACAATGGATCGCAACAGAATTAAAAGAATTCAGAGAATTCAGAACCTAGACTTGTGGGAGTTCTTTTGCAGGTGAGATAGTTTCTAATCTGAACCCTCTCCTTGGCCTCTGAGACTTTTGTAGTCTTAGAGATGATAGTGAAGCACAAACATTTAATTGTATTAATTTTCACGGCTGCTGTGTTTTCCTCTTGCTTTGTTTTGACCTGGTCTCTCAGCTCTCTTCTTCAGCCTTCTCAGGGAGTAAGAGCGATGCTTTGTAAGTAAATGCAAGGCATTCCTTACAGGGCTCGGGAACGTCCCGCCGGCCGCATAAGGCCCGAGAAATCATTTGTTCTGGCCCTGCCAAGGCATTAGGGGTAAGTTCATTAAATGTTTGACCAAATACGGCAGGCTAATTTTTAAGTTGATAAATTTGTATGGCCCCTGAATGATGTTATAAATACCCAAATGGCCCTTGGCAGAAAAAAGGTTCCCCATCCTTGGCTTACCACATTGTAATGCAGTGGTAGAGGTTAGTCTCCTTGGTACGCTCCTAGAAACTTGCCCCTTTCAAGGTTCTGAGCTTCGCATCTTGGCTTAGTCAGCATTGCAGAGGAATAGGGGAGCTATTTAGTTTTGTTGATATGACTTTGTTCGCTCAGACTTTTATGTTGAACTAGTGGCCTGGTGCACAAAATTTGTGCACCTGGGTGGGGATTGGGGGTCCTCCAGCCTGGCCTGTGCCCTGTCACAGTGAGAGAGCCCTGCGATCCATAGCCCCAAAGAGGTAAGCCCTGCCCACCCAACTGGGGCTCCTCGATGGATTGCCCCAAAGTGGTAGGCCAGAGTTGGAGAAGGCCTGCGGACCTCCAGCCAGGCCCGCGGCGGAGGGCCCTCTCCATGTGCCTGTGGATCCCCGGCGCAGGCATGCAGAGAGGCCTCTCTGCTGTGGCCCTGCCCCCGTCCCCCAACGCTGCAAGTCCCCGCCCACCCATGCCTGCTGCGCACGCAGCCTGCTGATTGGTCGTTACTGTGACGATGTCCTGACCAATTTGCATATTACCCTATTATTAGTATAGATTATAACTCTCTGAATCATTGTTGAATTTCTTTTTAAACAATTACACTATCTTGCCTATAGTCATTTGCTTATTTAGTTTGAAGGACCATTGCAAAACATACCTGGAAATTTTCTGTTTAGCCCAAAGTTTATGTTGTAGATTTAAAAATCTCAATTTATTACTCAACTTAGGTTGGAAATGACCCATAGAATTGCTCTGTGTGCACTTAACCTAAAAGTAAAGCCCACTACAAAACCGGAAGGGTATTCTCCAAATTAATCTGTTTGTTGTGCTGTTTGTTTGTTTTTATTTCTTTCTTTCTTTTTTTTTTACAAATGTATAGTAACAGAAAATACATCAGTATTAGTGAGGATAGAGGGTCAATTGAGAGAGGCAGGATGGAGGGATTACACATAGGAATAAGGAAACTGGGGAAGGTGATAGATATGTTCATTATTTTTACAACAGATTAATGGTTTTTAATTGTAAATATGTGCAGTTTATTGTATGTAATTATATCACAAATTGTGCTGAGGAATGTAAGTGTTTTTAATAACAAATAGTACCTAAAATATGTGATTTTCTGAAATAGTTATTAAATATTAGAGGCCCGATGCATGAAAATTCTTGCACTCGAGGTGGGGGGGTGTCCTTCAGCCCGGCCTGCGCCTCTCGCAGTCTGGGAGTCCTCAGGAGATGTCCGACTGATGGCTTAGGCCTGCTCCTCTGCAGGAGGCAACCAGGCAGGCCCATCAGGTGATGGTGCCAGCCGGCGAGCAACTGGCTCTGCCCACCCGCCCCCCCCCCCCGAATACACCTCCACCTCTGCTGGTTGCTGCCACCCCCAAATAGCCATCCCCTCCCTCTGCCCGCTGTCACTAGCCTTGGCTGGCCTGGCACAGCCTGCTCACTGGCCCCGCCCCCCCAGCCATTCTGCCATTCGGTCTATTTGCATATTATGCTTTTATTATATAGGATGTGTATGAGATTTAGTTTCTAATATATTTTTTTATTATTTTTATTTTATTAATTTTTATTTTATTATTTTGTTTTTTTCTTTTTTTGTTTCTAATATTTCTTAATATAAGCAGACCTTTAGTACTTATTCAGAAAATTTTCAAATAATAGAGTTTACTATAACAAACCTCTAAGTAGCCATCATACTGATTTAACATTTATCAAGATATGCCACATATTATCTATCAATGAAAGCTGCAGTCTCATTAAAGGCAGGCTGACTTTTATTTGTTATTGATACATGGAATTCTTTCATGCTCTGATGCTCATACAAGTTTATATGATAAAATAAGGAGTTTTCAGCTTTATTCTTTATAGTTTTGAGTCTTTGGACCAAGCCAACTTTTATTTCTGACAATACTGAGTTTAGAAGGTTTTATTCAGTTCTTGTTTAGGGTAATTTTTTTTTTTTAGAGGAAGATGGAAGCCTCTCTCCCTTTTATTTTATTCTCTCAGTGAATAAAGTTTTTTCTCAGATGGTCTGATGAAATCTTACTTCATTATGTTTAATCTGGCCTCTGAAGTGGAGTTCATATTAGTCTCCCTTCTAATTTGAGTCTTCAGTTAAATCCTAGTGATAAAATGTACAGTGACTCCCCAACATTTTATATGAAGATTTTATGAAATCAGTTTACTGTCAATGCCCTTTATGATTTTATGTAATGTCAGTGTCTAGAAATCTGTGATGGCAAATGAACCTGCCACCTACTGTGACAGTAGAAAATACGAAGTCTCATTATGAAGACAGCCTGTCATGTTGTCATCTCCCTGAAGAACTAATGTAACCGAGTCGATCTCATTGTCATGTAACCTATGACTCATCACTTGAGTACATCATGCATCAGTTTGCATGTTGTCCAGGCCTTTCTTACTTCCTCCCTTTTTCTAAAAATATGTTTTAACTCCTGCTTTGTGACAGGCTTTATTCTGGGCACTTGGGATATAACAGGGTATAGGACCGTAGCTTAGACAAGGGGCCAGGCTATCGAAACACAAAATGTAGGCGGGAGCACAGGGTATCTTGGAGCACAAGGTGAGGGTATCTATGCACCCTTGCTGACAAAAGTAGGATATGTATTGTGGAGTGGGGAGTATCAAGAAGCACTTCCTAAAGCAGGAATCATTTAAGCTAGACAGGTGGGAGAAGGGAAGGGCATCCCAGACTTCGGGAGCAGCATGGGCCAAAGTTGATTATGAGAGGGAACGTAGAACATTGAGAGAATTTCAAATAGAACAAAAAATAGGATGAATGTTGAAGAAGGGCCTAGAAAGGTACTCCAGAGGTAGAACATGCAGGAGTTTGTAGTAGAGCCACTGAGTGGTTGTGTGATTTTCTTTGGTAGCCTTACTTGAGTTGGACTGACACACTGTTAAGGTAGAGAATTAGCAGGGGCCAGGCCATGCGGGCCTTACAAACCAAACAAAAGGATTTGGATTATTTTCCTGGGACAGTGGAAAGCTGTTGTAGGGTTTTAAGCAAGAAAGAGATGGGTCTGATTTGCATTTTAGAAAAATAATTCATCAGTCTATATCAGGGGTCCTCAAACTTTTTACACAGGGGGCCAGTTCACTGTCCCTCAGACCGTTGGAGGGCCGGACTATAGTTAAAAAAAAACTATGAACAAATTCCTATGCACACTGCACATACCTTATTTTGAAGTAAAAAAAACAAAATGGGAACAAATACAATATTTGTATTTGCATGTGGTCCGCAGGCCATAGTTTGAGGACCCCTGGTCTATATTGTGGAATAGGGGTTTAAAGCAGTTAGGAGTGATTTTGCCCACCAGTGGGTATTGGCAATGACTGGACACATCCTTATTATCCTGCAGTGGGATGGGGATATCCTACTGACATCTACTCAGTAAAGGCCAGGGATGCTAAACATTGTACAGTGCACAAGACAGCCCCCTACAATGAACAAATATCCAGCCCCAAATGTCAGTAGTGCCGAAGCTTAGAAACTGGTTTAAATGGATCAAAGTCAGAAGCAGGGAGGCCATTGTAGGAAATTGTTTCAGTAATTAAACTGAGACAAATTGGGAGGCTTGAACCAAAGTGGATCGAAGGAGTGAAGAGGACAACTTTGAGGTATTAAGAATGTAGAATGATGTTGTTTGGTGCATCATTTAATGTGTGCAATGGGTTGGGTTAGGGAGATGGGAAAGATGACATTGAAGTTTCTGACTTGTTTTAGTTGACTAAGGAAATATGGGTAGGAACAGATTTTGGTCTTGGGAGGATGTGAAGGGAGTAGTACTTGATAAATGGATTGGGAGCTTAGCAGAGTGGTGTAGACTAGAGATAAAGGTTTTGGAGTAGTTAAGAAATGTGGGTAATTGTTGGGGTCCAGCCCCAGCAGGTCCAGGTTTGGAATGGAGATAACAAACGCCCTAATCTTTGAAATAGAATGGATAGGATTAAAATCAAATGGTATAAATACAGATGTAACAGGAAAATAAAAAGAGAACCTGGCTAGAGAACCTGGCTATGCTAATCATTTGAATGCTGTCTCCGTGTCATTCCTTCTTCACTGACTCCGTCCACACCTTTGGAACCCCTGGACCTCCTGGGGCTGGACCCCAACAGGTAATAGAAGCCATAGGAATTGATAAGATGACCAGGGACTTTATGTAGATAGAGAAAATAGGACGGCCAAGTACTGAACTCTAGAAGGGATAGACAGAGGAAGAGAAAACCTAAGGAAGAAGCTGAGAAGTAACAACCAAAAAAAGGTGGAAGAAAATGAGTGGAATGTGATCACAGAAGCCAAAGGAAGAAAGTAGTTTACATAAGTAGATGTCGTCCACGGTCACATAGTGAAGAATAACCAAGTAAGATAAATATTGACAACTAGAGGCCCAGTGCACAAAATTTGTGCACTCAGGGAGGTAGTCCCTCAGCCCAGCCCACGCCCTCTTGCAGTCCGGGAGACCTTGGGGGATGTCCGACTGCCAGCTTAGGCCCACTCCCTGCTGGCAGTCAGACATCCTTAGCGCTGCTGCAGAGGCAGGAGAGGCTTCCACCACCACCACTGCACTCACCAGCCGTGAGCCTGGCTTCTGGCTTAGCAGTGCTCCCCCTGTGGGAGCGCACTGACCATCAGGGGGCAGCTCCTGCACTGAGTGTCTGCCCCCTGGTGGTCAGTGCATGTCATAGCGACCGGTCGTTCCACTGTTTGGTCAATTTGCATATTAGCCTTTTATTATACAGGATATCCTTTGGATTTTGCAACAGAAAGGTCATTGGCACCTTTGATGAGAGCAATGTTGGTAGATGCTATACAGGGTTGGGCAGAAGTAGGCTTACAGTTTTTCAGATGGAAAAATAATACAATAATTAATAAATGATCAGGTATTCACAACTGTAAACCTACTTTTGCCCCACCGTGTATTGTATTTACAGCAAATGTTGACCAGTATTTCAAGAAGCTTGGCAGTGAAGAGAATGAGAGATCTGAGAAGATAGGTAATGTAGAGTTGGGAAGGGTGTTTCTGTTTTATGTTTTTTGAAGTAAAAGATCAGGTAGACATGAGCATGTTTACATTATAATAGGAAAGAGCCTATGGACAGGGCGAGTTTAAAGGACAGGAGAGGCAAGGGTAATTGATGGATTAAGTCTCCTGAAGAGGTGCGATGGGATAGGACGTATGTTAAGAGATAGACAAAGGTGGTCCAGTTACGTTATAAGTAAGGAGAAGTAGGAGATGAGGACAGGAATTAGGTTGGGAGCTCCATCTTGATACTTTCAGTTTCCTTTGTGAAATACGAATTGAGGTTGCCTATAGGTAATGATATTAAGGAGGTGTGGGTAAGAGGGAGAGATAGAGGAAAAGGAGCGATTTGAAATGGCCATTGTGATAATGGGGGAGAAAAAGCTAACTTGGGAACTATAGGATTTCCATCAGTGCTGAAGGCTTAGTGAGAATGTGTGAATTTGTGGAAATCAGAGGGATGTTGTTTGACTTATTTCAGCTGTTTACGAGCAGAGAGAGGTGGTGGTTTAGTTGATCCAGGAAAAGGTGGCAAGGAAAAAAGAACAATGAAAGCTGTTATCTCATTATGAACGTGGGAGAATGTGGATTGAGATCAGAGACCCTCAGCCCTGGCTGCATATCAGAATCACCTGTGGAGCTCCTTAACAAGTAGAGCTATCTATCCCCACCCCTGACTCACCACATCAGAACCTCCAAGTTCTGACATTATCTTTAAAAAGTTCTGCAAGTATCCAGCCAGAATGGAGAACCATTGGTTCAAACCTAGGCAAACATAGTTCAATCCAGAACATGAAGATATCCCTGCTGCTGCTCAGAGTGCATAGCACATCTGATTTAGTCCTTTTGGCATTCCAGTCCCTGAGAGGGTGGGCAAACTTAAAAGATCTTTGAGAGGTGGGTGCTACAATACTTTCAGTAAGTTCAGAAATGACCAACTTGCACCATACACAAAAATAAACTCAAAATGGATGAAGGACTTAAACGTAAGATGGGAAACCATAAAAATCTTAGAAGAATCCATAGGCAGCAAAATAGCAGACATTTGTTGTAGCAATATCTTTACCGATACAGCTCCTAGGGCAATGGAAACTAAGGAGAAAATTAACAAATGGGACTACATCAAAATAAAAAGCTTCTGCACAGCAAAAGAAACCATCAACAGAACAACAAGAAAGCCCACTTCATGGGAGAACATATACGCAATGTTATCTCTGATAAGGGTTTAATCTCCAAAATTTACAGGGAACTCATACAACTTAACAAAAGGAAGATAAACAATCCAATTAAAAAAAATAGGCAAAGGACCTAAATAGACACTTTATGAAAGTGGACATATAGAAGGCCAAGAGACATATGAAAACATGCTCAAAGTCACTAATCATCCGAGAGATGCAAATCAAAACGACAATGAGGTACCATCTCACACCTGTCAGAATGGCTATCAGCAACAAATCAACAAAGGACAAATGTTGGAGAGGATGCAGACAAAAAGGAACACTTGTGCACTGCTGGTGGGAATGCAGACTGGTGCAGCCACTGTGGAAAACAGTACGGCGTTTGCACAAAAAACTAAAACTACAACTCCCATTTGACCCAGTACTACCCCTTCTAGGAATGTATTCCAAGAAATCAGAAACACCAGTCAGAAAGGATATATGCACCCCTATGTTCATAGCAGCACAATTTATAATAGCTAAGATTTGGAAACAGCCTAAGTGCCCATCAGCAGATGAGTGGATTAGTAAACTACAGCTACACAATGGAAAACTACACTGCTATAAAAAAGAAGGAATTCTTACATTTGCAACAGAATGGATGTAACTGGAGAGCATTATGCTAAGCGAAATAAGCCAGTCAGAGAAAGATAAATATCACATGATCTCACTCATTTTTGTAATATAATGAACCTCATAAACTGATGAAGAAAAATAGATACAGAGACAGAGAAGCATCGATCAGACTGTCAAACTTCAGTGGAGGGTTGGGGAGTGGTAAGAGATCAACCAAAGGACTTGTGTGCATAAATATAAGCATAACCAATGGACACAGACACTAGGGAGGTGAGGGCATGTGCCAGGGCGGGGAGGTCGGGGGGAGGTCAATGGGGGAAAAGGAGACATATGTACTACTATTGGTAAGAACTTCCAGTGGCTCTCAACCTTCCTAATGCCACGACCCTTTAATACAGTTTCTCATGTTGTGGTGACCCTCAACCATAAAATTATTTGCGTTGCTACTTCATAACTGTAATTTTGCTACTGTTAAAAATCGTAATGTAAAATATCTGATATGCAGGATGTATTTTCAGGGGTTGCAACCCACAGGTTGAGAACCGCTGCACAATAAAAAAAAAGAATAAATTAACATGGGATTGGGCAAAGTTGGGCAGGATTAGTGTAGTTTGAATCCTATGATTTTCCCCAAAAGTTTAACTGAAGTCCAGGTGACCCTAGAACTCAACACTAACCTTTCTGGAACACCAAGGACATAGTATGAGAGTCTCCACATTTCACAAGTGCCCTAGCGGTAGGCACTAGAATAATCCATGCAGTGGGGATGCAAAGCTTTGACCAGCCCATTCCATTCTGCCTTCAACTGGTGACACTATATTCAATCCAGTGACCGAGCAGGTTTTAATGTCTACACACTTGACTCTTTAATCAACACTTCATTTATCTAAGAGAGACTAGAGTGAATTTTCAAATCAAAATTCATTTTAATCTGTGCCTGAAAAGTAGTGATGTTTGAATATGCTGGTTTTTAGAGTGGATTCTAATCATTATAGACCATGAAGCTTGACCTTAGAGGGATGTATATTAAACAATGTTTACTTAGAAAAAAACAGTGTAGATTTACTAATGCCCAAGTAAGAGGCTCGCCATAGTAGTAGTTGGGTGAGCCCCTCAGTGTAAGTTGATTTCCACAAAGTGGTTGAAAAAGTTCTTATGATGGAGGCAAGATAGAGAAGTGTGTGCCAGGTGAATAAATATAAAGAGAAAAATTAATACCCAGATAAAAGTCTTATGCAAAGGGGAACTTGAATGGCATGCATGCTTTCTTCTTGAGCCCTTCAACATTTTTATCAGAAATTTGGATGAAAATGTGGAAGGCTTGCTTATCATACTTTTGAAAGATTCAAAATTAGAATGGGTAGCTTATTTGCTGTCTGAATGAATCAGGAGTCAGAATGATCTTAGAAGACTGAAACAGTGAGTCAAAACAATATAATTATCTTTTTTTAAAAGAATATTTTTTTCTTAGAAAAGCAACAGATATGCATTATTTAACCCCTAGAGTGCCGGAGAGCGCCATCATGCTCCTCCTGTCTTTGGCCAAAAGTGCCGGGAGCGCTATCGTGCTCCTCCTGCAGTGTCACTATTAGATGCTAGTAGTTCACTCTTTATTGACAGATGGCACCTAAGTGCAGATTACTTATGATGCCGAATGTTTGTAGTTCTAAAATTGACCACTGGCATCTATCTGCCTAATTTTTTACAGGTACTACGATTTTATGAAGTTTACTCAGATTTTGTAGCCCTAAAGCTTCAAAATGGCATCCAGTTCTAAGTCTGCTTTTATTATTTTTTTTCTACTAGTATTTTATAATACAATCAGCAAACAATATATGTCAAAGATGAAAACAAATATACTAAAGGTTTCCTTAAGTTTTTGAATATGTAACTTTATTTACTTGTGATTCATAATTTTTTTCCTAAACTGCTGTAAAATCAGCAAAAATGCCTTGGCAATTTTAGCATAGTTCCTAGGATATTGGTTGGCACTCAAGGGGTTAAAAAGTAAGTACATAAAGTTTAAAAAAAGACATAATTTATTGTTAGTGAAAACATGCTGGCTTTTTCTGCAAAAATATTTGTTTAATGCACATCCTTCTAAGTTATGCTTAATGGTTTGAAAAGACTATCAATAGTAGATCAAAGCATAGACATTAAATTTTGATACATATTGCCAAATGACTCTTGAGAACAACCATATACATTTCCAGTTCTTTCATCATTTAAATTCAAGTATCCCCTTTTCCCCTGCATAATCACTAAGTTGCATATTTGTTTTTAAAATAAATTCTGCATTTTTAAATTGCTATCTATATATATAAAAGCCTAAGCACTGTTACTATGGAACGACTGGAATGACCAGTCGCTATGATGTGCACTGACCACCAAGGGGCAGACACTCAACGCAGGAGCTGCCCTGGGCCCCCAGGCCCCGATTACCGGATGGGGCCTGCCAGCCAACCTCTCGGTCCCTCCCCCCAGCCAGCAGGCCCCCATCGCCCAATCAGGGCCAGGCCCCGGGCTGGGTCGGGGAACTGGAGGTGGGTGGCAGCAGACACGTCCCCTTTCCCCTGGGGGGCCAAGGGCTGGGATCCCACCTTGGGGCTGGCGGCCAACTTCCTGGGTCCCTACCCCCAGCTGGCAGGCCCTGATCGCCTTATTGGGGTGGGGTCCCAGGCTGGGACAGGGAACTGGGAGTGGGTGGCGACAACCAACCTCCCGCAGTGCCTGGGTGGGGGGCTGCGACCTCTCGCTGGCTACCTGGGGGTGGGAGTGATGAGGACAGAGGGTCGGTGAGAATGTGGGCTACCTGCTGAGCTCACTCTCACACCCCCTGCTACCTCCCCTGGGGATGCCAGGTCTCGCGTGTCGGGGAAACCCCGCACTCAGATGCTGGGTGCCAGTGAGGAGCCTGCCCCCCCTCCACCCATGCAGCCTCTTCCAGGTGAGCCAGGTAGCAGCCACCAGGACCACAGGGGCTGGTCGGGCTCCCCATGGGTTCGCACAAGAGCCAGTCTACAAGGCTGGCCCGGCTTTCATGCGGCACCACTGGGCGGCCCAGAGGTCCTCACTGTGCCCCCGCCCGCAGCTCCCGGCTACGCTCACCACATCTCTGCGTGGTGACTTGGGCGTGGTGACGCAGGTGGAGGGGGGACTCAGGGCCCAGAGGTCAGCTGGGACCTGTCCTTCCACGCCAGACCTCACACTTTGGTCACCGGCCAGGCCTAGGGTCCGCACCGTGCATGAATTTAAAAATAAAGCTTAATTGAAATAAATGTAGTTCTGCATTAGGTTTGTAAATCAGTTGTACAAATACAGAAAGCTGAGGGGAGTCTAGTTTGAGAAAGTTCTGGGAGTTTTAATGGACTCAGACTTATCATCAGTGTGGTGCCCCTGCTACAAAATAAATTCAGTGTGTGCTGGTAGAGTCAGTGCTGTCTGAGATATCTGGACTCTGCTTCTAATTCCTACCAACATTATAAACTAGAAGGGATCCAGCAGATTCTCGTCAACTAAGGGCTGTCCAGGATGGAAAAAGAAAGGCTGTGCTGAGTGAGGAATAGCTGATGGGATCCTAATAATAAAGAGCTAATATGCAAATGATCACCATACCCTCACATTGTCATGCCATAACGGCTCAGACACTCAACACTGGGGGGAGAGGAATGGGGACCAGCCAGGCACAAATGAGCTCGCAACAGAGGAGTGGGGACCAGCCAGGCTGCGGCCCAGGAGAGGGACAAGCTGCACATCCCACGGTTCCGGGCGCCAGCGGCTGTGCCTGTGCTTGTGCCTGTGGCCCGGGAGAGGGACAAGCCACCCGCCCCACAGTCCCGGGCTCCTGCGGCTGCGGCCCAGGTGAAGCCACCTGCCCACGGTCCCCTGTGGCTGCGGCCAGCTTGGGTGAAGCCGGCCCAGGTCCTGGGTGTCTGCGGCCAGCCAGAGGGAGGGAAGTCTGGGTCCCGGGTGTGGGGTGAGGCAGAGGTGGTTAGGGGCAATCAGGCCAGTAGGGGAGTAGTTAGGGGCGATCAGGCAGGCAGGCAGAGGTGGTTAGGGGTGATCAGGCAGGCAGGCAGGCGAGTGGTTAGGAGCCAGCAGTCCTGGATTGTGAGAGGCAGTCAGACATCCCCCGCAGGGTCCCAGATTGGAGAGGATGCACCCCCCATGCACGAATTTTGTGTACTGGGCCTCTAGTCTATATATATAAAAGACTAATATGCAAAGTGTCCCCTTGGGAGTTCAACTGGGAGTTTGATCACTCGCTATGATGTGGGCTGACCACCAGGGAGCGACATGGAACAAAGGAAGGCCTTCGGCTGCCTGATCAACCCTGTTCACCAGCCAGGCCTAGGGACCCTACCCGTGCACGAATTTTGTTCACTGGGCCTCTAGTGGTGTCTATTTAACCCTTTGCGGTCGTTTGCTACTCTCAGCCACCAAAGCTTTTTTACCGTTCCGGTCGTATGTCTGCTCTCAGCCACCACAGCAAGGAACCGTACGAATCTTAACTCTATTCATTCATGTATCAGTTCATAATTTCTCTGAAAGCTCTTAAGTGTCTAAGCGACCTTGTCACGAACCAAAACATTGCCCCGACAAATCGGAGATATCGAAACTCAATATAAACAAACGCGGTCGTTCCACACTCGCCATGCAAAACACCGTGGCGAGTCAGTCGCCTTTTGAGAGTGAAGAAATTGACAAGCTTCGGAGATAATTCGAAGAATTTCAAATAAAGCTTTACAAATTACGTTTAACTGTAATTAGGCATTCTCGCTTGTTAAGATATTTCAAAATAATACTCCAAAATGGCAAAAAGAAAGTTACCGAAAGAAGTGTACTGCGAATCTGAAAGTAACGATGAAGAGTTTTATTTTGGCACCTTGAATACTGACTCTGACGTAGAAAGTGATAACGTTTGTAGTGATTCTACTAGTAGTGACGTCGTTCCAAAAAAGAATTAATAAATCTTGTTTATCCTTCATAATCTTGCATGTTAAGTATCACTGCTCTTTCAAATGGAAATTAATTCCCAACCAGTACGACACCCATGTCCAAATTTAATACGACCGCAAAGGGTTAACCTAGAAAAGAAAGCCGAGGTCAGTGTTCATAGTTAATTTTGGATATTTTCAGAGTGGTTTTGTATAAGAATATTTGAATTGTTCTGTGTTCAAAACAGAAAAACTAAGACAAATCAATAGAAGTAATAGGAAGGCAGATTTTGGTTCAGTATTAGGATGGACATACTTTCTAACAATTACAGCTGATTGCAGATAGGTTGTGCTGTGTTGCAAAGCTGTGAGCACTTGACCCTGGTCTGAATTGAAGCAGCTGTTAAATAGCTATTTAGAGATATAATGGGGGAGGGATTCTTTTTCATTTTTAAATGGTTTTTATGAAATGTTTTTAAAATGAAAATGCAGCAGAGAGTTTACAGACACCTGTGTACCTACCAATCAAATTTAACATTTTAATACTTGTCACATTTTCTTCTTCTTTGTAGCAGTTTTGTTTTTCTTTTTAAGATATAAAGCATTACAGATACAGGCGAAGTGTTTACCCCAACCCCATCCTGTTTTCTTTCTTCCTCGTGAGGTTGGTGCGATACCTTCTTGTCCATATCTTTATATTCTTTATTACCTATACATGTATACTTATACAACAAACAGTATTATTTTGAGTCATATGCCTTTTTTTGCAACATTCTTTTTACATTCAACATTATTTTTCAAGAGTTATTTGTTAATACATGTAAGTCTAGTTTATTACTTTTAACTTTCATGTATAAATAAGTAATTATTTACTCATTTTTCTATGAAAGATTTTTAAGCTGTTTTCAGTTTGTTTGTATGTTTTTTACTGTTACAATCAGCCCTACATTGTTAAAAGAGATTTGTCCATTGGGAAGAGGTTGAACTGGATGACTTAATTCAGTTTAATTCAACCAATATTTTCTAATCTCTGAGGATAAAAAGATTAAGGCATAGTCCCTGCTCAAGGAATTCACTGTTTAAAGACTCTGTGAACTTTGTATTATTTAATTGTTTATAGTGCCATTTTTAGGCATCTGTAAAACTTGGCTGGTTTAGGCAATCACCTTTTTAATAATGGGGCATCATCTGACATATCTATAGTTTTGAGTGTAATTTTCAACCTTAAGTCTCAATGTTAACTAATAATTTTTGATGAGATGACTTATGTGTCCAAGAGCATTTGAGATTCTTCTTCAGAGCTGCTTTGTCCATTTATGATTTATGTTAAAGAAGGTTTTCTGGTTCATGTTTTCTACCGAATTTTTCTCCTTGAAAAATTAATAACTGCCACTTATGGAATCTTTCTGTGTATTTTATGTCTGTGTGTATTGTGTTTTTAGGAAAAAGGCTCAACTAAAAAAAAAAAGCGGTGTGCCTCAGATCAATGAACAAATGCTGTTTCATGGTACCAGCAGTGAATTTGTGGAAGCAATTTGCATTCATAACTTTGATTGGAGGATAAACGGTATACATGGTGCTCTCTTTGGAAAAGGTAATTATCAGAATTCCAGGTTCGATTCAGGTCCTAGGAGCAAATCTCCTCTCTTTAGAGATAATTGACTCTTCTGTAATTCAGGGGTTTGACAGTTATTAAGTTAAAAGTTATGT
Source organism: Myotis yumanensis (assembly GCF_028538775.1). NCBI lineage: Eukaryota > Metazoa > Chordata > Mammalia > Chiroptera > Vespertilionidae > Myotis > Myotis yumanensis. The sequence continues at coordinate 123,001,117 of NW_027223754.1, read as the reverse complement.
ACCAGGTTCCCAGCACACCCTCAGAGGTTCTGAGCTACAGAAAAGCCACCTCCTGCATGTACAAGATAGAAGTAAGACCTTCATGCCCTGCTGGGTTAGATCGCGCCCCGCTCCCATCATTCGCAGGACATCATGTCCATGTTCACTGATTTTTGCGTTATATTTAATTTTCATGGATAAGTCCTTTGCTTGGATAAAACTAAAACTTTTATGTCAGATAAAGAGAGAACTATCAAATAAATTAATGTACATTGTGCACAGGCCTAGGTACTAGTATTTTTTGTTTTTTTTAGAAAAAGATAGGTAAGAATATTAATGAGCAATAAAGAATAATAGGGGAAATCCTCACCTTTTTCCTAATGTCATGAAAGTCCAAGTTCTCCAATTTATGCCCACTACCCAAGCAAAATAAGGAGAGAAATGAGGGGGAAAGGTAAGGGATGAACATTTATTTTGCTGGTTCTTGCTTTGTACCTTACTTCCATCAAGAGAACTGACTACCATTTAGGATTAGGGTGTGCTCTATTTTTAAAAAGTAAATACATTTTTAAAATAACTACCAAAAAGTCCATTTTATTTCTTTAACTGTAAGAGGATCAGAAAAGTGTTACATAAATCCCATCAGTACTGGGTAATACGAGACATTGCAATTACTTTTCAAAAATTTTTAGAGTAAGTGTCCCCATAATGATGTCAGTCCTCCCAAGAGTCAGATGCTTTACTGAGTTTTCCCAAATAGGCAATGAACCAGTGAAATTGTTCTGTTGGGTGGTCGGATGTGAACAGCATTGCACGCTCGGGACATAGAGTTCTATTATTTCCAGACATATCATTGAATTGTTGCTCTGTATCATAGAAATGTGGTACCTGGGTTTTGAAATCATCTCTGTAGACCAGCAGTTTCCACTGTGCTCTCCAGGGCTTCAGTGGCTGCTGTATAGGGAAGCGGGAGAGGAAAGCGGTGGAAGGAAATAGAAATGGGAGGGAGTCCAAACAATTAAAACTCAGGTCCTGCCACACTTGTAATCACAGAAATAGTTTGTATCAGTCTCACATATTGGATTTCTTTGTAAGATTTTTTTTGAAAACAAGTCTGGCACTACTTTTTGGTGCGGAGTGATGGAGTTGGTGGTGGGGACCGGTCCATACTAACAAATCTATCCCTATGGCAGTCTGAATCACAGCCATCCATAACAGATAAACTTCTGTTCTTAAAGATCTACATAGGAGGAAATTTCACATCTATTTCTGTTATACAATTCCATGTGTCTATTCCCCTAAACCGTGGTTGGCAAACTGCGGCTCTCGAGCCACATACCGCTCTTTGGCTCCTTGAGTGTGGCTCTTCCTAAGCCTTAGGAGTACCCTAATTAAGTTAATAACAATGTACCTACCTATATAGTTTAAGTTTAAAAAATTTGGCTCTTAAAAGAAATTTCAATCGTTGTACTGTTGACATTTGGCTCTGTTGACTAATGAGTTTGCCGACCACTGCCCTAACAGAATGTTTTTTTCTTGTGTTTCATGTATTCTTCAGGGTAGTCTTTAATCTTGGCTTTCTTTTTTCTTGGTTCTTTTTTTTAAGGAACCTATTTTGCTAGAGATGCTGCTTACTCCAGTCGCTTCTGCAAAGATGACATAAAACATGGAAACACATTCCAAATTCATGGTGTAAGCCTGCAAAATCGGCATCTATTTAGAACGTATAAATCTATGTTTCTTGCTCGAGTGCTGATTGGAGATTATATAAATGGAGACTCCAAATACATGCGACCTCCTTCCAAAGACGGTAGCTATGTGAACTTATATGACAGCTGTGTGGACGACACCTGGAATCCAAAGATCTTTGTGGTGTTTGATGCCAACCAGATCTATCCTGAGTACTTAATAGACTTTCATTGATCCAACTGACAAATCTCAGTGGTCAAGGAAGTTTATTCTTTCTTGCAGGAAGATTTGCTCTCATGTCATCTAGCCACTAATGTTAATTATCTGACACTTTTGAAACAGATATGAGAGAAAAAGTGGACTCCCTATAAAAAGACATACTGACTTTAAGGTTGGTTTTATTGTTGTTTTGTTTCTGCTAGTTGTTCACCGTCTTGTTTGTTAAAGATGGACACCATTGCCATTTTAACACCTCGCGGTGAAAGATACCACTCAAAACTGAATCAGCGGAGGCTCAGTTAGCATGGTCATTTAGAGTTATTAAAGTTTCTGTGTGTGTTATCAGGATGAACGTTTTCAGGTGAGATAGACTGATTCCTATATATGTTCAGAAAATAAGTTACAGACATAAGCTGGTTCCTTCAGAGGAACTGAACCTTTGTAAGTTGAATTCTGATGTTACTGTCCACCAATCTACATGTTGCTTTGTTGGTCTTCTGAAACCTTGAAGCAGCCTGAGTATTCTTGAGAGAAGTAGGAAATAAGAACATTATTTGCAGTCCTGCCAAACAAGCCAGAAGGAGAAAATCAAGGTAGAGTGCCCTGCTTCTGTCCGCCCAGGATGGCAGGCTGCAGTCTCAGATTGCTCCTGTCACTCCGCTGTCTCCTGCATCTGAACTGACAAGTGCCGCAGCTGTCGTTAGCCTGCAGTTCATCCACCGAGGCTCTGGAATTCTTGTACTGAGACTTGCTGCACAAGGTGTTTATTGCAGCTTTAAAGCAAAACTTTTATTTACTATTTAAAACACATATTTTCCCTTTGTTTTGGGGTTCTGACAATGATTACTTGTAAGATATTTTTATCTGCTTCCCAACTACCACACACACACAGCTATTCAACAGTGATTTACAAAATTCACTTCCGATTTGTATTTCCCCATTTTGAATCATTGGATGCATGGAACAAATCTGGTTTATTCCTTTCAGTAGCAATTGACAATCTGCTAACTCTCTTGAAAAGTTAGACAAAATTCATTATCATGTTTAATGGAAGTTTGTTTCCCTGTTCTTTCTGTCTTGCTATCCGATTCTAGGAGAAGTAATGTTGCAACAGCTTCCTGCCCCTAAAGGTATCCTGGCAGACGCCGGACAACTTGGCAGATATGTGGTATAGGAGTTCAGGTATCAGATCAGGGATTGGCCATACAATTGTTAACAGTTTTTCCAACCTTGATTTTCAATAGTTCTACCTGGAAGAAAGAAAGAAAAAAAAGAACACTTGTATCAATCATTTTCAAGAAAACCTTCAATCTAATACTGAATTGTCTTCATTATCCTCACCCAGTTTTAGCTGAGAGTTAGTGAACACAATTTAACTTCTCAAGAAAAATCCAGTAAATGTTCATGTCTGTGTTGTTCAGTTCAGTCATTTGAATTGGGAAGGCATCTAAGCATAATAAAAATGAAGAGTATGGAGCAAGATTAGGTTGGTGATTCTTTACCTACTATCTCCGCATTTATTATAGCCCAGAACACTCGTATTTGTGAGTCGAAAGTAAGTAGTACACAGGAAATTGCGTGTACTGGTATAATACCAATTAAAAGTAAATGACAGCAAAGATTTCCTGACTCAGATATGCGGACTAGCAGCCACTTTTGATGAAGTGCTATGAATATTTAGAAAGAACATATTTTAGAAACAGTCAGAAATCATCATGGAAATAACTGAGAAAAAGCCCACAGGCTGCCTTGGGAGTGGTAGTACACCATTGCTTCAGCCCTGTTCACAAAGAACTTCTTTAGAGACATTAGGAATTTAGATTTTTGAAAATCTTTTGTGCTATTTATTTTTACACACCAAAATGTTCACATAGTCTCCAACATGGCTGTCTTTTTTTTTTTTCTGATTTAACATGATTTCCTCTCCCATCACTTGACTGGAATAACTATTATAATGTCTGGGGGTTATTTTTCATTTAGGCATGTGCAGATTTCATCTCTGGGTGACTAAGAGCCCAGAGCTGAGATGTGCAAGGCAATCTGTGTGAACTTAATTAGTTGGCTCATCTGCAGGAAGCAGAGTGCACTGCAGTAGGCATTGTAAGAAAGAACTATTTGAGAATCTACTGTTAACTCTCCTTTTACAAGAAAGAGCCAATTGAGATCATTTTTTAATGTGACAGCATTGAGTTGATTGACACTAAAATTCAGTTTCTCTGTATTGATCAGTAGATTGAGTTGAGAATCATGGTGTCAGTATGTTATACATGCTGGTCTGGACCCATCCACTTGTCACCTTTTCTTCTTGGCATCACATAGTAGGGGTGGGCGAGGGAAGAGAAGCCACTCCAGGTTAAAGAATCAGTGATTTAAAATATTCTACATTGAATGAATCCCAGCTGATAGTGACCTTTCTTTTTTACTTTGGTGATATCAGCCTCAGGGTAAAAAAAAAAAAGTGTTTATAAAGAAAGTTTCATAAATCTTGCTGTTATGAGCAGGAAGGTTTTTGTACTAGTGTGACTTTCATCTCTCCACTGTGGCGATGATGGTAAAGAATTTGGAGCCATTTTTGATATGTGAAAATATTGTTTTTACATGTGGTGATTAAAGCTCTCCATCACAGGTCTTGGTTGTCTGTGTATGCCACATATTTGTTTCTGTGATTTCTGTGTCTCATCTCCACCATTCGTTATTTAAGCCTAAATTTTCAGCTCAAATGAAAGGAGTTTATTGCTTGTACCTCTGTGTAACCCACTCGCAGATGGGTAAAGTCTCTTGTTCTCAGTTTGCATTACCTTAACCAGATAACCTGTGAGGAAAATTACTTGTTCTGTGCTGTTGAAAATTTCAAAACAGACCAAGGGCTAATGCGTGTGGCCGCACCTTTCCTCAGCGCGCTCCCTGCGCCATCATCCTGCCTCCTACCAGCCCCTCCCAGCATGTTCACAGTAACTCCTTTTGAAGTGAGTTAGGCATTTCACTTCATCTTTAAGCTTCTATTGGCAAAAAGGAAGGTATCAAAAGATATCTTAATTTTAAAGCTTAGAGAAATGAGAGACAGAATGATCAAGGCTCACCTGTGGTAACAAATCAAGTTTTACATCTAAAATCATGTCCCACTCTGTCTAAATGTTGGGTTATAATTAAGGTTCATTGTTATGAAAATTCAATTGAGCTCTGACTGATGATGTAGAAATGTGACATGTTTATAAGTTTTATTTCTAGCCATTCGGTGTTTGAGGTCCCCTCCCAGGTCACAGGAACAGCACTGGAAACCGTCTCCCGGGTCCTCAGTGTGCTTTGTCCCAGATTGTCCTCCCTCCATGGGAAGGATGTTTGTGTTGTTTTCAATAAACATATTGCTTGAAACAGAGATAGCCCATTTCTAGATGAAATTAGGGGTTTTGTTCTTGTAAAAGAGAAAATTAAAGGGAAATGAAGATTAGCCAGGAAAGGAAAAACAAGCCTTCTAAAAAATTATGTTTGGTTAGAAACTGTGGCAAAGGGATTGTACTTATTTTTAGCCCTTTGTGCTAATATACAGGAAGAGGTTTGGTGAAAAGAGCCGCCCTGCCGCACTTCCTATGAATAATTTTATGATGTTGCTTGAGGCAACGGTGATGGAAGAAATGAATGTTTCAAAGAAATATAAAGTACATGATTCTTTCAAAAAATTTTATTTATTTCAGAGAGGAAGGGAGAGGGAAAGAGAGAGAGAAACATCAATGATGAGAGAATCGTTGATCAGCTGCCTCCTGCACACCCTACAATGGGATCGAGCCCAAAACCCGGGCATGTGCCCTGACTGGGAATCGAACCGTGACCTCCTGGTTCATAGGTTGATGCTCAACCATTGAGCCACGCTGGCCAGGCCAAGTACACGATTCTCTGTGGGCTTCCTGGTTGGTGTGAGTAATAAATATAGGAGAGGTGAGCCCTAAATATTTAGGAAAGACATTCAGAGTTCATCCATTAACCTTCACTTTTTTGCAGAGGTAGTTTACTTCTCATGTTTTTAAAAAACTCCAGGCTTTGGTAGGTTGTGCAGTCTCTCTCTGCCCTGCCCCTTCCTGTACTGAACTATATTTGATAAAAAGATGACTTGTTTAGCTTTGGCTGATGTGGCTCAGTTGGTTGGGCATCATCCCGTGCACTGAAAGGTTGTCGGTTCGATTCCCGGTCAGGGCACATGCCCAGGTTGCTGCAGGCTCAGTGTTTCTCTCCCTCTCACTCTCTCTCTAAAAATCAATAGAAAGTTTAAAAAAAAAATGTCTTATTTATTTCCAGCACCCAGACAAGAACTTCCTTGCTATAACTGAGCTCAGTCTCCTGCTGTAAGACTGTAGAATGCATTTTCTCAGCTCTAATTGCTTGGCTTTCATTCTTTAGCACTGTAGGCTAAGAACCTGGCTTTGATTTGAACTTTCTCGTTGTGTGGCTGTGTATCTAAGAATTTAGCATCAGTCTTACTCATTTTTAAGTGGCTTCTCATGAGATTGGAACATAGGATTATGCCAAAGACATTGGTGTTTTCTGCAGCTGAAAAGCCTTATTGTGCCCTCTCCTGAGAGGTTATACAATATGCTGTTGCTGATTCTGGCTCATGCTAACTTCACTTTGGTAAGCCAGTTTAGGGGAGTCACAATCAGAATTTAATTCAAATTATTTTTGCAGTATCCTATATAATAAAAGCATAGTCTGCAAATTGTCCCCTCGGCCATGAGTTCATCCGGGAGTTTGACCAGGGGGCAGGTCCGGCCGGGGGAAGGGAGGGAGTACCCGGTCAGCAGCCAGCAGCTGCTAGGAACCCTACCAGTGCACGAATTTTGTGCACTGGGCCTCTAATTAATTATAAATACAGATTGCCCTTGTGTTTTCCTGTTCCTTTTTAGAAAATATCCTTTCCTGAAGGGCTCATTTCAGTTTAATGTCTCCTAGATAACATGTAGTATCTGCAGGCATTATAAGTCCACATTTGATTAACATTCTTAGAGAATCAGTATTGAAGTCCATTTCCTCTTATCCTTTTAAGAAGAGCAAGGACCATTTTGGGAGTTGCTGAATTGGAGTTTTCTGGCTTTGCTGTTTGATTTAGTGTGACCTTGGATAACTCACAGGGGGGTAAGGTTTACTTTTCAGAAGGTGAAGTTTATGAAGGACCGACAGACTATTGTTAAAAGAAAAAGACCTGAAAGATTTCTAGGTTTCAACATCTGGTCTGACTGATGACAATTTTTGAGTTTGGGTCAAGAAATACACTAGAGCAAGGATCATGATGCATTTGGAAGCAAGAGTTTGGAACAGGAAGGAAAAGAAATTGACCTGGTTCCCCCCAAATCTCTACCACCCATCAAGGTGGCAACTCTGAGTTCCTGCAGTGTGCCAGTCCAACATGGCCCTGCCCTCATGAACTTGAAGTCTCGCAGGGAGGGGCAGATGCTGAGTTGAACAAGAATGATAGGTTTAACAGTGGGGAAGTTCAGGCCAGTATGAGCGCCTGTGATGAAGGGATCAGCCTATCCTAGGGGATCAGAGAAGGCTTCCCTTGGAAGTGACACGTGGCTATGGAGACCTGAAAGATGAGTGACGGTGAAGGGTTGATTTTAGTCCCCCTGGCTACACCCAGCTAATGCCACACAGGCTTTGGGGAGATGAGAAAAACTAGGTGTGGGGTGGAGGCAGATTGGAGCATTTTTTAATCATTAAAATTAAGGTAGAATCAAAGCCGCCGAAACCGGTTTGGCTCAGTGGATAGAGCGTCGGCCTGCGGATTGAAAGGTCCCAGGTTCGATTCCGGTCAAGGGCATGTACCTGGGTTGCGGGCACATCCCCAGTAGGAGATGTGCAGGAGGCAGCTGATCGATGTTTCTCTCTCATCGATGTTTCTAACTCTCTATCTCTCTCCCTTTCTCTCTGTAAAAAAATCAATAAAAAATATTAAAAAAAAAAAAAAGAATCAAAGCCACCTAAAGAACCAGAGTGCTAACCCTCCTCCTGCACCTGGCCCTTCGGGTCAGTGTTAAGGGAACCAGGACCAGCGCTGAAGGGTATGTGGAGAGAGGAGCATGGATTATGTCGATTTTTATACAATTTACTGAGAGAATCAAGATGCTTGTTACATAGAGGTATCCATCACCCCTGCTGCCTGCCCTCAGAACACAAGCTCACAGACCTCTCACACCTTCCAAGTCCTATTTATCGGAAGCCTGGGCTTGGGAGTCAGATGACCACGTGGCATCCCCGCACCTCCACTTACCAGCTGTCTGCACTTGAGGCTCCTCTCTGTGCTTTAGCTTCTTCGTCTGTAAATGAGGATAATGATAACACCTACCTCCTGTGATGAAATACTGTCTGTGAAAACACGGAGTGAGTCTCAGTAAATGTTAGTAGTCATAAGTAAGACCACTTTTAGGAAGTGTTGTGTAACTAATACAGCCCTCACAGACCTGGGATTCTTATAGAATTCACTCTGCACTGGAGTTAAGAGCATACTCCCCCCTCCCCCCCTTAGCATTTACTTGGTCAATGCCCTTTAGCCAAAGACTACCAGAGCAGCCCTGTAGTTAAGTGGATTTTAGTGAGGGAGAGCACAGTCCGTGGGGAACTATGGAGTATGTTAATAAAGGAGTTAGAACGAACTTCCTATAGGATTTGGGTTAGGGTTAGGTCCGTGGTCAGTAAACTGTGGCTCGAGAGCCACATGCGGCTCTTTGGCCCCTTGAGTGTGGCTCTTCCTAAGCCTTAGGAGTACCCTAATTAAGTTAATAACAATATACCTATCTATATAGATTAAGTTTAAAAAATTAGGCTCTCAAAAGAAATTTCAATCGTTGTACTGTTGATATTTGGCTCTGTTGACTAATGAGTTTGCCGACCACTGGGTTAGGTGATTGGGGAGTATCTAAGGAAATGGGGTTTTGCCTTAGATTGGGAGCTGTCAAAAGCAGGGCAAGTCTCTGATTGGGCATCTCAGTCTGTAGGAAGAAGGACTACCGGAGGAGGAACTGCCCCTTGTAAAGAGGCAGCAGGCACTTGCTTAGGCTGAGCTGGGCTGCTTGGTATTCTGCGGGGGGGCATAGTGAGCTTATTTTTGTCTGTGCTTAGACAAAATTATGAAGTGACCTTGTTTTATCTCATTTTTATCACAGTCTCCAAGTATCTTTATCTGAGGTTGGTATTCTGAGAGTTTATGTTCAGTAGGAGAATAACATGGCTTAGTCTGAATGCCAGGCCAGCTTCTAAATGTCAGAATGCCTTATTTTTCTTTCTCATGGAGTAATTTTTATTTGGGCTAGTTTTCTTCCTTCATGGAAATGGTAAGTGAATATATTCATTCATTCAACAAAACATTGAGTATCTATACCTACTACATACCACCCACTATGTTAAAAATAGGATGCAATGGTAAAAACCCCATGTGCAGGGTGCTCAAAGTCTAGCATAAGAACAGATTTCAAGATTGGTTCAATCAACCATTTTTTGTGTGTCTTTTTTTAAATGCCTTCTTCAACTTTCCTGCAAAGAATTATCCCTAGGCCAGTGATGGCGAACCTATGATATGCGTGTCAGAGGTGACACGCAAACTCATTTTTTTGGTTGATTTTTCTTTGTTAAATGGCATTTAAATATATAAAATAAATATCAAAAATATGTCTTTGTTTTACTATGGTTGCAAATATCAAAAAATTTCTATATGTGACACGGCACCAGATTTAAGTTAGGGTTTTTCAAAATGCTGACATGCTGAACTCAAAAGGTTCACCATCACTGCCCTAGGCTATGCCTGCACACTCTCAGTGACAAGAAACACCTGCCCCCAATTGGCAATACCAGAGATTCAGTGTTAAAAAATCAATCCTTACCCAATCTGTAATCCCCTCCCCCCATATTCTATCACCTGGGCCTGTCTTCCATTCAAAGTGCACACAACAGGTTCTCTGCGTGTTCCCTGAAGTACCTCTGTGTAGTCAGCACATGGAAGATCTGAGTGAACTCTGATTCTCATGTCTCAAGGCTGTACTGACTACTCATATTTTCCTCAAGAGTACCGTATTTTTCTGTGTATAAGATGCCCCCCCCCCCACTGTTCCAATCCAAAATTAAGAAATCAATATTTTAAACATAAAACAGAACACATTTTTATTTAGTAATTACTGCCGGTAATGTTTACATATCAGTACTATGATATTATGCAGCATATCACTTTATTCAGCCTCTGTTGCATCGCTGCTCTCTTCTTCATCACTATTAGTTCCAGACATATCAATTTCTTCAACTTCTGTTGTATCACTGCTGTCTTCTGGGTCACTGTCTATATATGTGAGATCATCCTTGTAAACTGGTGGCATTTTCTGAGCTAACTTTGTTCGTGCTCTCATGGCCAACCCTTCTCTCCTGATGAAACTGAAGCACCATTTGCCTTTCCTATAAGATCAACAATGTTCATTTTGCTTGTAAACATTCTTGCCTGATGTTGAATAAGCTTTGTTGACACACATAAGCCACTCTGGCGCTGCTCCATAATCCAAGTCTTAAGCCTCTGCTCCAAGTTTGCCCATTTTGCTGGTTTTCCTCTTAAGGCCTCCTTCTTTTTTGTCATCTTAGGGAGTTGTTCTTCCTGTTTTCTCCACTGTCTGATCATACACTCAGTAGGAGGAGGTCCAAATGGTCTCTCTGCAGCTCTATTTCCATGTTCTTTTGCATAGCTGATTACATTCAGTTTGCATTTTGCAGAGTAAGACAATTGCTTACCAATATTTATCTTTTTATTTTTTGACACCTTTATGGGCTCAGACGGCTCTGGTCCCTTTGCATCTGCACACTCTCCACACCCCCTTCCAATGACAGCATCAGCTCACGTCAGTAACAATAAGGCTGGTGATTGGAGGAAGCCTGTTTGACAAGGTGTGGGCAGCTACGCACCCATGCAGCTCCCTCCTCGGCTGACTTCTGTGTATAAGACCCCCCTCGATTTTCAGTCTAACAATTTTAGAAGAAAATAATGTCTTATACACGGAAAAATATGGTACTCTGTTCAACAAATACCTTAATGTAAATTCTGTGTGGGTATGCCTTTGCTATTTAGGTCTGAGAGAGACCACGTTATTGGGAGGTGAGAGTAGCAAACACTAGGTGGCAGCATCTGACTTTGGAACTGGCACAGCCAGGTCTGGGAACCAAGTTCATCCTTCCCCATTTTAGAGAGCAGGGTCAGAGGACCAAATGATCCTGTCTGTTTTTGCACCAGACTGGAAATGTCCTGGTCAAAGCCACCTGGGCATTTATGTATCCTATTTGAGATCATTGCTAGGAAAAGTGAGCCCCTTCCCACTAGTTTAGAATCTTGCCTGTCTGAAAGTTCTTCCTAAACAACCCTTTCACATACTATCATTCACTATTATTTTCTTTCCTTTTCTCATATGAAGTTTTATTTAACTCAGTAAATAATTACTGGGTACTTTCTGAATCCATAAACCTTATCTTTTCAGAGACAAGCTAAAAATATGTAACCCTCTAACTTCTGTCTTGCCTTCCTCTCCAGCTCCTTATCTACCGGCGGTGCTATCTCTGTGTGCTCTGTCCTCCTCAAGTTACCAAGACCCAAAGTTCTGCCATCCTTGACACAAATAAGACACTCAGTTTCTTATAGTTGTAAAGGTAGTACTTTAGAACACAATAGGCACATTCTGTACTCTTTACAAAACATGAGTCAGAAAAGATGGACCATAAATTTAGCTTAAAATTGGAATCTGTGATGTATCAACACACGTTTCTGACGCACTTCTCTCAAAATTTGAGGAGCTAAACTTGGTCCATGACAAATGTTTTAAAGGTATAATTTCACACTGTCCCTATGAAACTGCTACCTTGCCACTCAGGAGGACAGGAAGAACTGACCCCGGAGGGTGCACTTCAGTGTGGGAGCTGGCGTGACTTCCGGACCCCAGGCGCGACTTCCAATCCAGTCAGCAATATTTTAATTTACTTTGTTGCAATGTGGCTGTAATTGCCTCATCTTAGCACTGATATCCTTCATTATAAAAATATATGTATTGTAAGATCAATGTTTTAAAAGTATATGTGTCATGAGTTTAGCATTTGGTGTTTGAAAAACAATGTGCTATAATGAAAAACCTAGGTTTTAGAGTCAGACCATCCTAGGTTACAGAACCAGCTTTGCCACTTTGGAGCATGAAGCCTTGGGGAAGTTGCCCAGCTTTTCTGAACAGCTGTTTCCTTGTCTTTAATGTTGTTGTGAGAATTACCTGAGGCTGTGTGAGTAGGAAAAGCACTTAGCACAGTGTCTGACATATGCTAGTTGCTCAACACTTAGATACAATTATTATTATTAATTGAATTGTTCCAAGAGGAGGGGATCTGTAAGGTCATGGTGAAAGGGCCAGATGGTCTAAGGCAGTGGTTCTCAACCTTCTGGCCCTTTAAATACAGTTCCTCATGTTGTGACCCAACCATAAAATTATTTTCGTTGCTACTTCATAACTGTAATGTTGCTACTGTTATGAATCGTAATGCAAATATCTGATATGCAGGATGGTCTTAGGCGACCATCACAGTGTTTTGCAATGTGAAAGGGTCGTTCGACCGCCAAAGGGGTCGCGACCCACAGGTTGAGAACCGCTGGTCTAAAGGAAGACATACTGGAATGATAGTGTGTCAGATCTCAACACAGTTCTTCACCTCTCAGGAATCATAAGAAATGGATGCAGGAGAGACAAGCCAAGGCATAGAAAAGCCAAGCAACATCAATAGAATATGATTTAGATTTGTTACCATCCATCTGCTGGCTTCCAGACAGGTTTGTATTTTGTCCATTCCAGATAGCCCTAGTGGGCTGGGGGCAGAACAGGATTGTGGATAAGGATAATATAATTTTTAATATCCCTTCTAATCTGATGACTTTGTTGAGAATTCTTTGTACATTTTTATAATAAAAAATAGCAACAATGCATACAAGAAGCAACTAAAGAATGCATAAATAAGTGGAACAACAAATCGCTGTTTCTCTCTTCTCTTCCTTCTCTCTCCCCCCCCTCTCTCTCTACTTCCTCTCTATCTCTCAAATCAACATTAAAAACATTTTATTTTATTTTTTAAAATATATTTTATTGATTTTTTACAGAGAGGAAGGGAGAGGGATGGAGAGTCAGAAACATCAATGAGAGAGAAACATCGATCAGCTGCCTCCTGAACACCCTCTACTGGGGATGTGCCCACAACCAAGGTACATGCCCTTGACTGGAATCGAACCTGGGACCCTTCAGTCTGCAGGCTGACTCTCTATCCACTGAGCCAAACCAGTTAGGACAAAAACATTTTAAAAATAGCAACAATAGCACCTAATGCACTGGCTACATCTAGATTATCATGGACTGTAGTTAAGTAACCTGCCATCATTGAGTATCAAGTCCTCAGAGCCAGGTTGAAATTTACTCTTTTCTTCTGGTAGCTCCTAGATCAGTGCCTTGAAAATTCACATTTATATTTGTTGGGTTTACAATTAATTGCATTAGCCTGAACTTAGTTTTGGCTCTTCCACCAACTGAGCAAGTAACTTCCTCCTCCTGGGCTTCAGTTCCACATCTGTAAAATGGGAGGGTGGTCGAAAGGCCTCTGCTAGCTCTCATTTTCTGAAGTACACAGCTTTTACTCCCTCAAAGCTGCCAAAAATGACAATAAGGTAAATCTCCAAAGCAATTTATGTTCATTGTTCTCCCAGCTTGGAGTAGACTTGGACCATAAAATGGATGATAGAGAACTAAATTATAAGCAAAATGCTCTAAAATACAAAAGGATAAAGCAGCAGACATTGAGGGTATTTTCAGTGTAATGAGAGATCCTTTAGAGAGAATTGACCCTCAGATGACGTTTGAGAGTTCAGTCTATTCTTTTTTTTTATTAAATATATTAGGGTGACATTGGTTAATACAATTATGTAAGTTTCAAGTGTACAATTCTATAATACATCTGTATATAGACACAAAGTTTAGTCTCCTTCCATTACTATATATTTGCCCCACTTTATCCTCTTTAATCTACCTCCAACCCCCTTCCCCTCTGGTAACCACCATACTGTTGTCTATGTCTATCAGGTTCTCTTGGTTTGTTTTGTTTGTTCATTTGTTGCTTTCTGTTTTATATCCTACATGTGAGTGAAATCATGTGGTTCTTATATACTTCCCTTTGACTTATTTTGCTTAGCATGATACTCAAGATTCATCCATGTTGTCACAAAGGCAGTATTTCATCTTTTCTTATATATATATATCACATCTTTATCCAATCCTCCATTGTGGGGCACTTAGGTCATTATCGTGTCTTGGCTACTGTGAATAATGCCGCAATGAACATAGGAATTTATATATCTTTATGAATAAAAGTTTTCAATTTTTTGAGTAAATATCCAGAAGACGGATTACTGGGTTATAAGGTAGCTCTATTCTTAATTTTTTAAATATGTTTTTATTGATTTTAGAGAGAGAGGAGAAGGAAGAGGGAGAGAGAGAAACTGATGAGAGAGAAACTGATCAGCTGCCTCCTGAATGCCCACTACTGGGGATCAAGCCTACAACCTGGTATGTGCCCTGGCTGGAAATCGAACTGACAACCACTTTGGGCATAGGGCAACATTCAACCAACTGAGCCACACCTGCCAAAACTCTATTCTTAATTTTTGAGGAATCTCCATGCTGTTTTTTATAGTTTCTGTGCCATTTAAATTCCCATCAGCAGTGTCTGACAGTTCTTTTTTCTCTATATCCTCTCCAACATTTCTTATTTCCTGTTTCTTGATATTAGGTATCCTAAGAGGTGTGAAGTGGTATCTCATTGTGTTTTTTTTTTAAATATATTTTATTGATTTTTTTCAGAGAGGAAGGGAGAGAGATAGAGAGTTAGAAACATCGATGAGAGAGAAACACCGATCAGCTGCCTCCTGCACATCTCCTACTGGGGATGTGCCCGCAACCCAGGTACATGCCCTTGACCGGAATCGAACCTGGGACCTTTCAGTCCGCAGGCCGACGCTCTATCCACTGAGCCAAACCGGTTTCGGCTCATTGTGGTTTTGACTTGAATTTTCCTATAGCTAGTGAAGTTGAGCATCTTTTCGTAAATCTGTTGTCCATTTGTATATCTTCTTGGGAAAAGTGTCTGTTCAGATTCTCTGTTCACTTTTTAATTGTTTTGTGTGTGTTTTTGTTGTCAAGATGTTTGAGTTCTTTATGTATTTGGGATGTTAACTCCTTATTGGAGATATTGTTTGCAAATTGTTTGCCTTCTCTCATTCAGTTGGTTGCTTTTTTTTTTCTGTGCAGAAACTTTTTAGTTTGACATAGTTCCATTTATTTATTTTTACTTCTACTTCCCTTGCCTTTGGGATCAAAATCATAACATCCTCTCTGAGACCAAGGTCCATAAGTTTAGTACCTATGATTTCTTCTATTTTATTGTTTCAGGTGTGAAGTGGTATCTCATTGTGTTTTTTTTTAAAATATATTTAGATCTGACCCATTTGAGTTCATTTTTGTGCATGGGTCAAATAATATTCTAGTTTCTTTCCTTTGCATCTGGCTTTTCAGTTTTCTTAGCACCATTTATTGAAGAGGCTTTCTTTTCTCCATTGTATGTTTTTGTCTCCTTTGTCAAAAGGTAGTTGCCTATATGCATGTGGGGTTTATTTCTGGGCTCTCAATTCTGTTTTATTAGTCCGTGTGTCTGTTTTTCTGTCAATACCATACTGTTTTATTATTGTAGCTTTATAGTATAATTTGAACTCAGTGATTCATTGGGATTTTGATGAAGTTTGCATTAAATCTGTATATTGCTGTGGATAATATGGCCATTTTAACTATGTTGATTCTTCCAATCCATGAACATGGGATATGTTTCCATTTCTTTGTGTCTTCTTCAATTACTTTCAGTTTATAGGTTCTTTCACATTCTTTGTTAACTTTATGTTTAGGTCTTTTCTTCTTTTCTGTTGAAATTGCAATGGAATTGTTTCTTTCATTTCTTTTTCTGAAAATTGATTGTTAATATATAGGAATGCAATGAATTTTTTAACATTGACTTTGTATCCTGCAACTTTACTGTAATTGTTTATTGTTTCTAACAGCCTTTTGGTGGAGTCTTGCAGATGCCAAAATTTCATTCTTTTTTATGGTTGAGTTTATTCCATTATATATATACCACATCTTATTTATCTATTGATGAACTCTTAGGTTGTTTTCATATCTTGACTATTATAAATAATGCTGCAATGAACATAAGGATGCGTATCTTTTCAATTTAGTGTTTTCAG
Organism: Myotis yumanensis; assembly: GCF_028538775.1. Classification (NCBI taxonomy): domain Eukaryota; kingdom Metazoa; phylum Chordata; class Mammalia; order Chiroptera; family Vespertilionidae; genus Myotis; species Myotis yumanensis. Next base: position 122,984,907 of record NW_027223754.1, on the reverse strand, counting down.
ATGAATAACTAGAAGTGGAATTGCTTGGTCCTATTTGTCTCTTGTTATACCCTTTTATTTGAAGTCTATTTTGTCTGTTATAATTATTGCTACCCTAGCTTCTGTTTTTCCATTTTTATGAAATATCTTTTTCCATCCTTTGCTTTCAATCTATGTGTTTCTTTTGACCTGAAGTGAGTCTCTTGTAGACAACATATATAAGGTCTTATTTTCTTATCCACTCAACCACCCTAGGTCTTTTGATTAGAGCATTTAATCCATTTGCATTTAAAGCAATTGCTGATATATATATATGTATTTATTACCATTTTATTATTCATATTTTTTCTCTCTCCTCTTCTTTTTCTTTTTCTTCTTCTTCTTCTTCTTCTTCTTCTTCTTCTTCTTCTCCTCCTCCTCCTCCTCCTCCTCCTCCTTCTTCTCCTTCTTCTCCTTCTCCTTCTCCTTCTCCTTCTCCTTCTCCTTCTCCTTCTCCTTCTCCTTCTCCTTCTCCTTCTCCTTCTCCTCCTCCTTCTCCTTCTCCTTCTCCTTCTCCTTCTCCTTCTCCTTCTCCTTCTCCTTCTCCTTCTCCTTCTCCTTCTCCTTCTCCTTCTCCTTCTCCTTCTCCTCCTCCTCCTCCTCCTCCTTCTCCTTCTCCTTCTCCTTCTCCTTCTCCTTCTCCTTCTCCTTCTCCTTCTCCTTCTCCTTCTCCTTCTTCTTCTTCCTTTTATTCTTCACCCTTGAACATTTTCTGTAATACTGGTTTGGTGGAGATGAACTCCTTTTTTGTTTGGGAGGCTCTTCATACATCCTCTGATTCTAAATGATAGCTTTGCTGGGTAGAGTAATCTTGGTTGTAGGTCCTTGCTTTTCATCACTTTGAATATTCTCTGTCAGTCCCTTCTGGCCTGCAATTTTTTTGTTGAGAAATCAGCTGACAATCTTATGGAAGCTCCTTTATAAGGAACTAACTGCTTTTCTCTTGCTGCTTCTCAGATTCTCTCTTTGTTTTCAATTATGATGTGTCTTGGTGTGGACCTCTTTTGGTTCATCTTGTTTGGGACTTTCTGTGCTTGTCTGTCTATTTCCTTCACCAGGTTAGGAAAGTTTTCCATCATTATTTTTGTCAAATAGGTTTTCTTTTTTTGTTACTCTTAACCCAAAGATATTTTTCTCCATTGCTTTACAGGGAGAGTGGGAGGGAGAGAGGGCAAGAGGGAGAGAGAGAGGAGAGAGAGAGAAACATTGATGTGAGAGAGACACATTGATTGGTTGCCTCCCATACAATGCCTGACCAGGAGCGGGGAGTGAATCCAACCCAGTTATGTACTCTTGACCAGGAATCAAACTCTTGACCCTTCAGTGTATGTGCCAACACTCACCATTGAGCAATACCAGCCAAGGCTCAAATAGGTTTCCAATTGCTTGTTCTCTCTTCTCCTTCTGGCACTCCCATGATGTAAACGTTGGTATGCTTGATGTTGTCCCAGAGGCCTCTTAAACTATTCTCATTTTTTAAAATTCTTTTTTCTTTTTGCTCTTCTGATTTAGTGTTTTTGCTTCCTTATATTCCAAATTGCTGATTCAGTTCTCTGCTTCATCTACTCTACTATTGATTCCCTATAATTTATTCTTCATTTCTGATTGGTTCTTTTTAATGTTTTTTTATCTCTACTTTCATATTTTCTATCCCTTTCTTGAAGTTTCCAGTGAGGTTATTGAGCATCCTTATAACCGGTGTTTTAAACTCTGCATCTGGTAGATTGCTTGTCTCCATTTTGTTTAGTTCTTTTTCTGGAGTTTTGTTCTGTCCTTTCACTTGGGATATGTTTCTTTGTCTCCTCATTTTGGCCACCTCCTTGTGTTTGTTTCTATGTATTAGGCAAAGCAAAACTGCTACATCTCCTGGTCTTGGTAATGTGGCCTTATATATTCAGTGTCCTATAGGGCCCAATGGCACAGCTTTCCCCGTCACCCAGTCTGGGTGCCTTAGGTACACCCCTCCCCCACCCGTGTGGGCTGTGTGCACCCTCCTGTTGTAGTTGAGTCTTGATTGCTGTTGGCAGGTCAATGGGAGGGATTGATCCCAGGCCAATCACCTTTGAGGACTGACCATGACTACAGCAGAGGAGCTGCTGTGCAGGGGATGAAACCCTGGAGCAAGATTTCCTTCAGCAGGGCTTTGGTTCTTGTAAGTCTGCCTCTTGAGGGTGTCACTGGTGGAGGTGGCTGGGTGGTACTTTGGTATGCTCTGAAGCTGTCCACAGGGTACAATGGCTCTGGAACCTCCTGGGCCACCTAGCATGAGCTACAAAGCAATCTTCAGGTGGCTGTTACTTGTGTGGGGCTTGGAGGTTCCTGGAAGAGTCCAAGCTGAACACTGAGGCTGGCTGCTGCTAGTGCCAGGCCTGGGGCCACTTAGTAAGCAGTATGGAGTAGGCCGAGCCCAAATGCTGCTTGTTTAGGGTTTGTGAGTCTTTGAAAGATTTCAGGAAAGTCTGAAACATGAGTCAAGACAGGCCATTTGTATGGAAAAGCCACTGGAAGTGGCTTGTGTGGGCCCACAAGTTGGGTGGGGCAGGCTCTCAGGGAATCACCAGGGCAGGGCAAGCAGTATAGCTAGGTTGATGGAGACTCATATGGTATCCACCTGCACCTGCAGCCCCTCCAGTCCTCATTCCAAAGCCAGACAATTCAGTTTCTCCCAAAGCCAGTTACTTCCCTATGTTCCTGGTGCCTTTTGAGCTGCTGTCCCAGTGCTAGAGCTCAGAGCAAGTAAGTCCATGTAAACACATGCACTGGCTCTTTAAGAGCACCACCTGGAACTCCAACAGCCCTTTCTCTCACTCAACCACAATCTGCACTTGTTTTCACAGCAGAAGTTATGGGGAATTCTCTTCCTGGCACTGAAATCCTGGGATGGTGAGCTGGTGTGGGGCTGGGACTCCTCACTCCTGAGCGGAGACTTCCACAGCCAACATACTCCTTTGGGCTTTTAACTACTACACGTGGGTGGGACAACCCTGTTCCTTGTCTCCATCCTTCCCACCAGCCTCAATGTGGCTTGTTCTGCGTATCCTTAGTTATAGGACTTCTGTTCAGCTAACTTTCAGGTGGTTCTCAATGATGGTTCTGTAGTTTACTTGTAATTTTTATGTAATCGTGGGACGAGGTAAGTACTGTGTTTACCTACTCTGCCATCTTGACTGGAAGCCTCAATAGCATGTTGTGTAAACATATTTGTGGCTTTTCCTGCTTTCTTTTGCCAATTTATTTCCAATTTTAACACATTGTGGCCAGAGACTATGCTTGGTACAATTTTAATATTATTAACTTTGTCAATGCTAGTTTCGTGTTCCAACATATGGTCTATCATTGAGAATGTTTCCTTTGCGCTAGAGTAGAATGCATATTCTGGCATTCTGGGATCAGAAGCTCTGTAAATATCAATTATGTCTATTTGGTCTAATGTATCATTTAAGACTGATATTTCCTTATTGATTTGCTGTTTTGATGATTTAATCACTGCATTGATCTCTAACAATATATTCTTAGAAAAATATATTCAGACTGAAAGGCTCCTAAGAGATCATCTCATTCATCTTTCCATCTTTAGACAGACTTGGGATTATACCTTTTAGGAGGATCCTGATAGCCTAGGGTTCCCATTGGTTGCCTGGAAATCAAAAGTCCTGAATTCAGTTTATGATGCAGTGTATGATTTTGACCAAAAAATGTAACCAAGACTCTTGCTTCCCCTATCTACAAATGGGATTTGCTTTACATGAAGTTCCTTATGTTTGTGTAGTCTCAGGAGACAAGATGTAATTCACACAAGGCACTATTGAATTCAGCTGCTGCAGAAGGATGGTAGGTTAGAACAAAGGCATTACACTATACTGTAGTCTATTAAGTGTGCAATAATGTTATGTCTAAAAAGTAATGTAAATACTTTAATTAAAAATACATGATTGATAAATAATGCTAACCATCACCTGAATCTTCAGCCAGATGTAATCTTTTTGTTGGAAGATCTTGCTTCGATGATGATGGCTGCTAACTGGTCAGGGTTGCTGAAGGTTGAGGTAGCTGTAGCAATTTGTTAAAATAAGAAAATAATGAAGTTTGTTACATCAATTGATTCTTCCCTTCACTAATGATTTTTCTGGAGCATGCAATGCTGTTTGACAGCATTTTACCCACAGTAGAACTTCTTTCGAAATTGGTCTGTTACCTCCTTATACATTTCCATCAGAGCTCTCAGGTGACCAGGTGCATTGTCCCAGATGGCATCTTCTTCCATTATAAGGCTATTTCATCTACATTTAAAGTCAATTGTTTAGAGTAGGTAGCCACCTTCATTAATTATCTTAGCTACATCTTCTGGGTGACTTACTGCAGCTTCTACATCAGCACTTGCTGTTTCACCTGCTACTGCTTTATCAAGTAAGTTTATGTAATATTCTAAATCCATCATTGTAATTTCTACAGTCTTCATAGCATTTTCACCAGGATGTAGATTTGATCTCAAGAAACCGCTTACTTTGGGCATCCATATGAAGCAACTCCTCATCCATTCAAGTTTTATCATGAGTTTGCAGAAATTCAGTCAATTCAGGCTCTATTTCTAATTCTAGTTCTCTTGCTGTTTCCATCACATCTGTAGTTACTTCCTCCACTGAAGTTCTGAACCCCTCAAAGTCATCTATAAGGGTTGGAATAAACTTCTCCAACTCCAATTAATGTTGACATTTTGACCTTTTCCATGAATCACGAAATGTTCTTAATGGCATCTGGAATGATGAATCCTTTCCAGAAGAGTTTCAATTTACTCTGCCCAGATCCATCAGAGGAATGGCTATCTGTGGCAGCTTTAGCCTTACAAAATTTATTTCTTAAATAATAAGACTTGAATCAGAATTACTTCTTGATCCATGGGCTGCCGAAAGGGTGTTGTATTAGCAGGCATGAAAACAACATTTATCTTCTTATACATTTCCATCAGAGCTCTCAGGTGACCAGGTGCATTGTCAATGAGCAGTAAGAGTTTGAAAGAAATCTTTTTTTTTTTTTTAGAAGTAGGTCTCAATAAAGGTTTAAAATATTCAGTGAACCATGCTGTAAACAGATGTGCTGTCATTCAGGCTTTGTTCCTTTTATAGGGCACAGGCACAGTAGATTTAGCATAATTCTTAAGGGTGCTAGGATTTTTGAAATGGTAAATGAGCATTGGTTTCAACTTAAACCCACCAACTGTATTAGCCCCTGACAAGAGAGTCTATCTGTTCTTTAAAGCTTTGAAGCGAGGCATTGACCCTTTCCTTTTTAGCCGTGAAAGTCCTAGATGGCATCTTCTTCCATTATAAGGCTATTTCATCTACATTTAAAGTCAATTGTTTAGAGTAGGTAGCCACCTTCATTAATTATCTTAGCTACATCTTCTGGGTGTAATATTCTGGGTGACTTACTGCAGCTTCTACATCAGCACTTGCTGTTTCACCTTGCACTTTTATGTAATGGAATGGCTTCTTCCTTAAACCTCAGGAACCAACTTTTGCTATTTTCAAACCTTTCTTCTGTAGCTTTCTCACCTTCCTCAGCCTTCATAGAATTGAAGAGAGGCTTTGGCTTAAGGGAATGTTGTGGCTGGGTTGATCTTCTCTCCAAACCACTAACATTTTCTCTATATCAGCAATAAGAGTGTTTCATTTTCTTAACGTTTTTGTGTTCACTGGAGTAGCACTTCCACTTTCCTTCAAGAACTTTCCAGAGGAAATTAACTTTGTTAACTGGTGCAAGAGGCCTAGCTTTGGGCCTATTTCAGCTTTAGAAGCACCTTCCTCACTAAGCTTAATCATTTCTAGATTTTAAAGTGAGAGATGTATGACTCTTCATTTCACTTGAACACTTAGAAGGACATTATAAGGTTACTAATTGGCCTAATTTTCAATATTCTTGTGTCTAGGGATTAGGGAGGCTGAGAAGAAGAAGAGAGACAGAGAGCAGTCAGTGGAGCAGTCAGAACACACACATTTATTGAGCTCACCATCTTATATGGGCAATTTGTGGTGCTCCAAAACAATTACGATAATGACATAAAAATCACTGATCAGCCCTGGCCAGTGTGGCTCAATGATTAGAGTGTCAGCCCACATATGGAAGGGTCTCAGGTTTGATTCCTCAGTCAAGGACTCATACCTGGGTTGCAGGTTCCCTTCCATCCCTAATGGGGGCACATGCAGGAGGCAACCAGTTCATGTGTCTCTCTCATATCTCTCTCTCTCTCTCTCTCTCTCTCTCTCTCTCTCTCTCTCTCTCACTCTCTCTCCCTCCCCTCCACTCTCTCTGAAAAGCAATGGGAAAAAAATCTTCATGTGTGAGGATTTTTTAAAAATTACTGATCACATATCACCACGACAAATGTAATTTTAAAAGTTTCAAATATTGCAAGAATTACCGAAATGTGACACAGAGACATGCAGTGAACAAATGTTGTTGGAAAGAATGGCACCAACTGACTTGCTCAACACAGGGTTGCCACAAACCTTCAATTTGTAAATAATACAGTATTGGCAAAGTGCAATACAGCAAAAAGCAATAAAACCAGATATGTCTGTATTTGCAAAGAACAGTATTTATTAGATTGGAAGCAGTGGGCATGATTACCCCAACAATTTAAAATTACTACCATGTGAGATACATTATTTGAGGATTAAGAAGTAATAAATGGGTGTGTCTTTTTTAAAACAACTAATAGTACATCAAATTAATTAGGATCAAACTAAAACATAATCTTGATTTCTCTCTTTACTTTTCATTTTGCTACTTGGTTCTCCTAAGAAGGTGATTGATGATCTGGATGGAGAGCAAACTTCCCTTGTCTTCTAAAACTGAGGTTTTAAAATGAACTTCTGTGGGTTGTCATAGTGATAAAATGTTTACCCAGGATGCATCATAGTCTATTTATTGTCCCTGGGAGAAGATTCCTGACCACCTTGCGGCTGCTTACCCCAGCGTGTTGTCCATGGCCAAAGGCACCTTGCACTGTCCTCTGTGTCACTAAGTTCTCACAGAAGCCTGTTTGCCAGGAACATGAAGAACAATGTCTGCATCTTGCTTTCTCTGTCAGTCCAAATGGGTAATCGCATCTAGAGCTCAAAAGGAACTTAATAATAGTCCTCAATCCCCTAAAGGGTTTCCATGCAGAAAATGGTGGCCAGCTGCTCTTTATCTTTGCTGAGAACAGGGGAGGGATCGGATTTAAACTACAGAACAAGATCTTTCAGTTAGACATTAAGAAGAATTTCCTGTTACAGTTTTAAGACACAAAGTTGGCGACCAAGGGCAGCTATGAAATTGCTTGCCTTGAAGATCTTTAACAGTAGGAAAGATAGGCAGATGGGCAAGGCAACCTGCCAGGGGAGAGGTTATATAGAGGTCACCATTCATTGATCTCCCTCCAGGCAGACATGGACTTGTCCTTAGGAAAGCTCTTTCATGAGACTTATGACAAGATGGGTCATTTCATATCTACCCTACTGGACTCTAGCAATGTTTAGGGCAATGAGAATGTTTGGCATGGTGCCTTGTGCATAGTAGATACTCAAGGAAGATTTAGTAGTGAATGAATTCAACTCAGATGAAATGTGTCTTTGGAATTCCTCAATCCCTCACCTTCTCTTCTCACCCTCTTCCTCCTTTCAGCACCCTTCCCATCTCAGGTGAATTCCCAAATCCCTTCCAGCTCAGAAGCTTTAGTAGCTGGTTCTGCTCTGTTGTTACAACACCATTGCACCTTTCTTTGGAAACACAGGTCTTATAAACCATCCCTGAATATGAATGCCTTAATAACAGAACAAAGTTTCCAACTATATATACATGTGTTAGTTTACAATTCCATGGCATTATCAACCCCATTTCACAAATAAGCAAGCTAGACCTTAGAGAGATTGCCACATATCCAAGGTCAAATAGCTAATAAGGATGTAAACTCACATCTAAAGCCCAGCACTTAAACACACAGCCATGCAAGTTCTCTTGCCCAGGAATATACAAAATTGAACTGCATAAGGAACTAAATCCCCACCACATTCAAGACCAGTCATGGTATCTGACTGCCCAAGCCTGCCTGGCCCTAGCCCAGCCACCGTTCAGTGCCTGTGAGATGTAGGCAGGGCCCGCTATCTGCTGAGATGGTGGGTATCACAGGTGCCAGAGGCTGTAGTGGGCCCTGATATTTGAGTTTACGTTACTACCTTGCAACCTGGGGACTCTAGCATTTCATCCACCTGCAGAGTGAATATTCGTCCTTCCCTTTCTGGCATCTGAACCACTGGAAATAGGATCTCTCTATCAATAGTGCAGTCTGGTCTGGCAGTTTATTTTTACTCCTTCAGTTGCTTTTTGCTCTCTTCTCGGATCATTAATCCACTCTGGGAGAACTTTTGCTCAGATTTGGATCACAGAGGACCAAGGCTCGGATGTGAGTAGCTGCTCTATCAGAAACAGCAAACACTGAAACCGTGGTGCACACTGCCCACGGCCTTGTGCTTGGAGTTCTTCCACTGAATCTCTTGCTTTTTGACCAAATATGTTGATCTGCCCAGACTCCTTTTAAAGAACGTTACAGATTTCCTCCCTGCAATTATGGTGTGATTCCCTGGGAAAGTGTGGTTTAATTTGTACATGATTTTCCTGGATTGAATACATCATCATAAAGCAATTTTCCATTGAAGCTTTGTTATTACATAGCCAGAGAAAATCATGCGGTTATCACTTAGTGTGGGGACTGGCCTGTGCCACCGTGGGAGCCTGAGCAGGGAGTACAGGCTTCGTTTCCAACAGCTGCTTAAGAAATGATAGGGCAGGAGGAGCTGTGACTTGGAGCCCCCATTTTGAAAGGATAATAAACTAGGAAGACACCCACTAGACTTAAATTTTCCGAGGACAAGGCCTGTGCTACACATTTGTAGTCACTATCCATGTCATAGTGATTAGGAATATAGACTCAGAAGCCAGGCAGCCTGGGTTCAAATTCTGCCAAGATCACCAGCAGGCTGTGTGACATCTCTGTGCTTCAGTTTCCTCGTCAGTAACACAGTACCTATCTCCCAGGGCTGTTGTGATGACTAAATGAGTTCATATACGTAAAGTGCTTAGAACACAGCCTAGAATGAAGTTAGTACAGTATAGCTAACGCAGTACCTGTGCATGATAGGCTCAATAAATGTTTGTGAGTACATAGCAGCAGCATTCCATGCCTGACCTACAATAGTCCCTGCGTGGTACATTACCACTCCATCAAAAAGAAAAATTGTGAATAGTTGGAATGACTGATCAAGGAGGAAGTGAGACATTTTTCCTTGGGGGTTTTATAACGGTATTGACTCTCCTCAGTCAGGGATCCCTGTGTATACTGCATATTTTCAAGGAGTCAAGGCCTGGAGAAAAAAGGGCACAGAGAGTTCTTCAACAAGAGAAACAATTGTTGTCTCACATTACCATATAGTAGTTCATATTGGCCACAAGCCACTGAGTTCCACTAGGGGGTGCACTGAGGTTGACATATTCTGAGCCAATAAATGCTCAAGACCTTCCCAGTGGGTCAGCGAGTGCCACCCACTCCCCGGGAGTCTTCTCACTGGATTTCTCAAGTTCTTGGTCTCTAATGTTTTCTTACATCTTGGTGCCTTACACTACCAGTTTTCCCACTTATCATCCTCCTTTGTCCTCTTTCTTGTGACCCCACCCCCAACACGGTGGTTAAGAATTATATAATTTATCAATTCACAAATTTCGATGTCATGGAAAACACAATTCTGTGATCCATTGGAGGGGAGTTGTTTGGTGATTGTCTAAGCATTATAGCTGTGGCAATTCACTTAGCTTCAGTGTGTCTCTGATATATGTCTGTATGCATGTATTCATGTACCTATATGCACATATGCATGGGATTTATCAGTAATTATACATGCATATACTTCTTATTGATTTGAGAAAGAGAGAGAGAGAGAGAGAGAGAGAGAGAGAGAGATCCATCTGTTGCTCCGTCCATACTTTCACTGGTTGATTCGTGTATTTGCCTTGATGGGGGGATCAAACCTGCAACCTTGGCATATCAGGACAACTCTCTAACCAACTGAGCTACCCGACCAGGGCTATATGCATATACTTTTAAAAATATGTTTGTACTCATATTGGCCTCACCTATAGAATACCTTGCTTCTCCTGCTGCTTGAGGCTCTTACCTTTCTGTGTTCCTTCTACCTTTCCATGATTGTATTCTCCAGAACAGTCACATGACACCACTATGAGATGTAGTTTGATGCCTGGAAGTGAAAGAAAAAAAGGAAAAGGAAAATTTTGTCCCTTCTCATACTTTGAAAGCATGAGAATGCTTTGTATTTTTCAGAAAAAAAGTAACTTTATCAGCAGGTGAATTTGTAATTCCTATAAAGCCCATTAGTTGAGTATGTTTTACACATACCTCAATTTTGACCTTTACTTAGTAGATTGTCCCTTATCTCCACATAAGCCCTGCCTGGACTCCCTATTCTTCAGACTCTGTGCTTCTCAACTTTGTATTCCTGCCTTCCCTAACAGCTCCCAAAATTAATTTGTTAAAGGAGTAGGGATGTTAATCTACTTGATTGACTGATTGTGCATCTGAGTCAATGGCTAAATGAGTTCATATATGTAAAGTGCTTAGAACACAGCCTAAATATTGTGAATTAATAAATTTTATAATTCTTAACCACCGTGTTGGGGGTGGGTCACAAGAAAGAGGACAAAGGAGGATGATAAACGTGAAAACTGGTAGTGTAAGGCACCAGTGTGTGTGTATATATATATATATATATATATAGAGAGAGAGAGAGAGAGAGAGGAGTGTTATTTGCAAGGAGCAAAAACTCACTTCTGCTATCTCAAGAGAAAAAGGGGTTTGTTGTAGGATTGCATGAGAACTGGAACTGGAAAACATATCAGGATTTCAGGAGTTTTAGGACACCTGCCCTCTTTATCTCCGTTTTAACGTCTCTCATGACAAACCTCATCTCTGTATATATGCTCTTCTTCCATTCCGTCTTCATTGGTCCATCTTCTCCATAGTCTCCAGCCTGAATTCTGACTGGCTTGGCTCATTCCCACTACTCTATTGGACAGCACGCCTTTTGCTGCCTGCCTCACCGATGGATGCCCAGTCTCCGACTGAGCTACCTTGGGTAGTCACATACTATGACCTGATCAGTGGCCACTCCCGCCAAAAAGACTGCTTTCCTCCTGCTACTTTGAAGAAGGAAAGGTGGGCTATGGCCACTGTGGCTAAATGGAACAATAAAATGAAACAGGAACATTGCAATCCACAGCAGAGTACCCCTGACTGTCCTGGTACATGTAACAAACAAACAAAAGAATAACTAACTAGTGGGTGTTGCTATGTACCAAGTCTGTTCCATGCCTTTCACACATAACCACTTTTTTGGCCTTTTATGATGTACTCTTAGGGTTGCCAGATTTAGCAAATACAAAACATAGGATGGGTGTTTATGCACTATTTGGGACATTCTTATACTAAGAAATTATGTGTTGTTTATGTTCAAATTTAACTGGGCATATTGTATTTTCTCTGGCAACCCTATTTACCTCCATTTTACAGTGAGGACACAGAGGCACAAGAGACAATTTGTTCAAAGACACACAGCTAGGAAGTGGCAAAGCCATTTTAGCCTCAGTTCCTGTGGTCCTAACCACTGTGATAAACTGTCACTTTAAACCTATAGAAATGTACACACACACACACACACACACACACACACACACACAACAGTCTTTTGTTCTTGCCATGTTTCAAAAAATAAAAATCAACACTAAACATTCTTAGCTGGCTGTCAGTCAGAGCCCAGGTAAGAGACAGAAATCAGCAGAACTTTGAACAGGGAAATTTTCATATAAAGCTTGTTAAACATTCAAGGGTTGTTAACTATTAAAAGAGGTACAAGAGAATGCTAAGGGATAGAGAGGCAAGAACCGCAGAAGGCAGCCACTACACCTAGCACTCGGGGACAGGAACAAGGAAAAGACTTAGAAACTCAGAGAAAAGGGCCCTGAACTGCTGGATTCAGACCTCTGAGAAGAGTTTCCCGTTCTCACAGGAACATGTGGCCTGCAGCACAGTGATGAGGAAACTGCCTGAGGACACCCACCGTTGAACCTCAAAGTGCAGCCTGTGGTCTATAAAACGCTGCTGTGGCACCTGCATACTGATCTGCTCCCCGCTACACTGAAACCAGAAACCAGAAACCATAAGAAGACCCCTCTCCCAGCCTTGCATTGTCCCTCCCACACTCCTATTGTCAAAACCTAACATCAAGCCAGCTGGCAAAAGAGACACACAGCCCGCGGAGTTCAGCTCCAGTATTACGAAGCAAGATAAACAAGGTGGGTTTAGAGCTGAAAGACATTAAATTAATAACTGGCACAGGTGGAGAGTACATCTTTCATCCTAAGGAAGGAAAGAAGCCCAAAACATCGTCACACAAAAGGAAGATAGATCGACTTAAGAGAGACATTTGGGCCTAAAAAGCTGACTGTCTGCATGAAAACATGTCTCAGAGTAGAGCTATAAAATGCAGTCTGCTGCCAAGGTATTGGATAACCAAGACAAGGTGTTTTCAAACCTCTTGTGGAAAAATGTGCAGAATGCAGAGTGTTTTTCAACTGAGCAAATGCCCAGTACAGAGTTATTATAGCTGAGAAATTAATTCTATAAGAAATTGAGTAAAAAAAAATCAATCATTAAAGGATAGATGACTCTTTAGGGAATCTCTATAGTTATTACTTTCAAAAGGATGGTGGTAAACATTTACTATGCAAGCTATCATTTACCTCCCGAACACTTGACATTTCTGGAGAATCTAGGACTGATGTTTGGAGAGGCAGGAGCATAGACTTGATGAACTGTGAAGACCCCATTCCTTGCCAGGAGGAAGCGCGTCTGAGGATGATGAATAGAGACCGTTCTCACAATGTGAAGCAGAGTAAGCCAGGCATTGGGTCTGTTACCTTTACTCGTGAGATAGTAACCACTCTATGCAGTCAGCAGTTACCATTTTTTATAGAACCCCGACTTTCCTGGCTCCATAGCAGCTTCTCTAATTGCAAGGTGTGCTCTCTGATTTGCTCTCCAGACAATTATGTCTGTCTTGCAAAGTGCTGACTCTCAGCCTGGCTGAGCTAATTGAACACATCGCTCTTTGAAGTGCCATGGTGCCAAGGTCAGTCCAAGGGGGCATTCTTCTATATTGGAAGCATGCTTCACCCTCCTGCCTGCACTGGCAGTGGTGTCTTAGTATTTATGGAACATCTACCCCAGCTGCACCTGGCCTGCAGTGATTGAGTCAAGGCCCAAGCCATTCTGTAGGCATGAAGATACCTCCTACTTATAGCTCATGCTTTGCATTCATCCTCTTTAAATTTGGGATCAGGGCTGCATCCTACTCTTTTTTAAAAATATATAAGTGTGCTTTAGAGATTTTTATATTCCTAATACTTTCTTGAGAAGCAATATATTATGATGCTTAAAAGCATGGGCCAGACTTCCAACCTTTACCAGGAATATTAATTTGGGTGACATTTTTAGTTCCTCTATGCCTAGTTTTCTCGCATATAGAATGAGCATAATAATAATATCCACTTCAGAGGGTTATTATGAGAATTAATGTGCGAGAGTATAAGAGACAGAGAGTATAATCAACTACCTTGGGAACTGCCTTCCTGCCCTAAAGAATTAGAAGGAATCGGACAACAGGGAGTACAGAACTCTGAAGAGAAATAAACTGTGAGCCTTATGATTGCCCCAATTTGCTGACTGGAGGCAGTTAACAGGCTGTGATGCAGATCAAGGAAATCCTGCAGTCTCACTTGACCGGAGTGCAGGGAAGCTAGAATTTATGTTGTAGAGAAGCTCCAGACAGCCGCAGAGTGCACGGGGTCTCCTCAGGTCTTTACCTAATTATATACTTTGGTGTGGGACAAAAATACACAAAGCTGAGGAAATAATCACCAGAAATATGTAGGCCAAGAAATTCCCAGAGCTCACACATTCCACTGACCAGAACCGAGAAAAATGATAATACAAAGGACATTGGCAGAGTTCTTAAAAAGGTCATCCTTTATAGTAGAGCTTTGCTTGGACCCACTTTATCAAGTTTTAAAGCAAGTCTTAAAAGAGCAAACATATCTGCTAGTAACTTAGTTACATTCCAGGACAAAAAGCCAACATTCTTGTTTTAAAAATATGTATTTGTATTAATTTCAGAGATGAAGGGAGAGAGAGAGAGAGAGTGAGAAACATCAATGATGAGGAAGAATCATTGATCAGCTGCCTCCTGCATGCCCCCCCCCCCACTGGCATTGAGCCCACAACCCTGGCATGTGCCATGACCGGGAATGGAACCATGACCTCCTAGTTCATAGGTCGATGCTCAACCATAATAGAATAAGCATCATTGCAAAGTGGAGTTTATCCAGAAATAAAATTTTGATTTAATCTTTAAAATCAAGCAATGTAATTCATCACAATAACAGCCAACAAAACCCCCATATGACCATCTTGATAGATGCATAAAAAAGGATTTGAGAAAATTTAAATCCTCAGTCATGATAAAACCTCTCAGCAAAGTAGGAATAGAATGGAATTTCCTCAAACTAATGAATGCAATCTATGAGAAATCAACAGCTAACATCTTATTTATCAGTGAACAACCGTAGCCTCCTCCTTAAGGTTGGGAAGAGACAAGGATGTCTTTTCTCTTCACTTCTAGTCAATGTTATAACCGATCTTTTTGGTAAGGCAATAAGGTAAGAAAAAGAAATAAAATGAAAGGAAGAAATCAATCAGAAAGGAAAAAACAAAATCATTATTTAGAGTTGACTTGATCTTGCATATAGAAAAAAATGAAATCTACAAAAAGTAAATAGAAGTACAAAAAAGAATCTACAAAAATGTGAATAGAACTAATTAGATTTTAGCAAGATTGCACAATACAATTGTATTTCTATAAATTAAAAATGAATCATTGGAAATTGGAATAAAGATAATACAATTTATAATAGTGCCAAACAACATGAAATACTTAACAATAAGTTTACCAAAATAGGTGTAAGACCTTTACACTGAAAACTCTATGCTTATGGATCAGAAACCTTAATATTGTTAAGGTATCAGGTGTCCTCAAATTGTTTAGATTCAACATGATATCAAGCTGATTCTTAAATTTATATGGAAATTCAAAGGTCTTAGAATGATCAAGACAATTTTGAAAAAGAAGAAAATTCGAATGGGCTTTCACTACTTGATTTTAAGACATATTAAAAGCTGCAGTAATCAAGATAGTATGATATTAGAATAAAGATAGATAAGAAGCCCTAGCTGATTTGGCCCAGTGGATAGAGCATTGGCCTGCAGACTAAAGGGTCCAGGGTTCGATTCCAGTCAAGGGCACATACTTGGGTTATGGGCTCGATCCCCCATGCAGGAAACAGGCAATCAAGTATTCTCTCTCATCATTGATGTTTCTATCTCTCCCTCTCCCTTCCTCTCAGAAATCAATAAAAAAATAAATAAAATAATAAATAATAAAAAAGATAGACAAGAAAATCCAGAAATAGACCTTTATATATATTAATTTTGTCAAAGTTAGCAATTCTATGGGAGGAATGGTAGTCTTTTTAATAAATAGCATTGGAATAATTGGATAGCCATAGGAGAAAAAATTAACTTAGACTCTTATGTCACAACATACATAAAAATCTCATAATATTATATACCTAACTGTAGCGGTAAAAATTTAAAACTTCTAGAAGAAACCATAGGAGAAAAATTTTGAACCTTGGGTAGGCATTGCTAGGACACAAAA
Source organism: Myotis yumanensis (assembly GCF_028538775.1). Taxonomy (NCBI): domain Eukaryota; kingdom Metazoa; phylum Chordata; class Mammalia; order Chiroptera; family Vespertilionidae; genus Myotis; species Myotis yumanensis. The sequence continues at coordinate 122,969,011 of NW_027223754.1, read as the reverse complement.
AGCACAAACCAAAAGTACTGATGAATTAAACTTCAACAAAATTAAAAATGTTTGCTTTTGAAAAGCAGAGTCAAGAAAATAAAAAGGCAAGTCAGACTAGGTAAAATATTTGCAAAACATAAATTGATAAAGGACCTGTATCCACCCAAAAAATAATTCTTAATAATTAAATTGTAAGACGAAAACTCATTCTTTTTTTAAAAAAGAAGTGCAGCCCTGACCGGTTTGGCTCAGTGGATGGACCGTCGGCCTGCAGACTGAAGGGTCTTGGGTTCGATTCCAGTCAAGGGCATGTACCTGGGTTGCGGGCACATCCCCAGCAGGAGGCGTGCAGGAGGCAGCTGATTGATGTTTCTCTCTCATCGATGTTTCTGACTCTCTATCCCTCTCTCTTCCTCTCTGTAAAAAATCAATAAAATATATTTTTTAAAAAAAGAAGTGCAAAAGATTTAAGTAGACATTTCATAAAGAAAATACAGGGTGGGGCAAAAATAGGTTTACAGTTGTGAGTATGCAAAACAGTTTATTTTTAACATTTATTAATTATTGTATTATTTTCCATGCAAACAACTGTAAACCCATTTTGCCCCTACCCTGTATATGAATGGCAAATAAGCACATAAAAAGATGCTCAGCATTCTTTAGTCATTAGGGAAAGGCAAAGTAAAGCCACGGTGAGATATCATACCCAGATTATTATGACCACCTGACATTTGTAGGCATATTAGCTATAATTTCACGCTGAAGTTGCTAGAGGGCCAGACCATTATAAATAGGGAAGCAGGTTGTTTACCACGACAGTAGAAGTGATTTTTTTCCTGAAGATATGGGTAAGCAACGTGACTTAACAGCCTTTGAACGTGGGATATATTTGAACGTGAGTGGCCAGATTATTATGACCACCTGACGTTTGTAGGCAAATTTGTACACTGCATCGTATGGGATATGGAAGCCGAAGGCCTGTTCGAACACCTTTGCTGTCTGCCGTTACCAAGATAAACCGTCTCCAATTCGCACAGGAACACAAGGATTGGAAAGTCGAGCATTGGAAAAAAGTCATGTGGTCCGATGAATCACGTTTCCAGTTGCATCATGCAGATGGCAGAGTGAGAATTTGGCAGAAACAGCATGAAAGCATGCACCCCACATGCATGAGTACAACCTTTCAAGCTGGTGGGGGCAGTGTTATGGTTTGGAGCATGTTTTCCTGGCATGATTTGGGCCCTTTAATTCGTGTGGAACAACATCTGAATAGCACAACATACCTAAGTATCATTGCTGATCAAGTTCATCCTGTCATTGTTGATGGCATATCCCAATGGAGGTGGCTTCTTCCAACAAGACAATGTGCCATGCCATGGTGCTTGTATTACGCAGGAGTGGTTTCAAGAACATGAGGGAGACTTTACCTTGCTTAGGTGGCCCCCACAATCACCAGATCTCAATCTAATTGAGCATTTGTGGGACGAAGTTAAAAGAACCATCAGGCAGCTGGTTCCGCAACCATCAAATATCACAGAACTGGACAGTGCTATTCATCAGGCATGGTGTCAGATTCCTCGCATCACCTTTCAACATTTCGTGGAGTCAATGCCAAGAAGAATCGCCGCAGTATTGAAGGCAAAAGGTGGCCCAATGAAGTACTGATGGGGTGGTCATAATAATCTGGCCACTTAGTGTGTGTATATGTATATATATATATCCCATGTTCAAAGGCTGTTAAATCACGTTGTTTACCCATATCTTCAGAAAAAAGTCACTTCTACTGTCATGGTAAACAACCCGCTTCCCTATTTATAATGGTCTGGCCCTCTAGCAACTTCAGCACGAAATTATAGCTAATTTGCCTACAAACGTCAGGTGGTCATAATAATCTGGCCACTCAGTATATATACCCACTGGAATGGCCAAAATTAAAGAGACTGGCAATATAAAGTGTTGATAAGGATGTGGAGCAGTTGAAACTTTCATACATAGCCGGTGGAATGTGAAAATGATACAGCTGCTTTGGGAAACAGTTTGACAATTTTGTTTTATAGAGTTATATCACTCAGCAATCCCACTCTTACATATATTTGTCTAACAGAAATTAAAACCTATGTTTACAGGAAGACTTAATTGTACCTGAATTTTCTTAGCACCTTTATTCATTACTAAAGGTCTGGTGCATGAAATTCACACATGGGTAGGATCCCTAGGTCTGGCCGTCAATCAGGGCTGATCGGGGCCTTCTGGCTGCCAGCCAGGGCTTCCCTTCCCTGGCTGTCAGCTGATGGCCAGGGCCTTCCTTTGTTCCTCGCCACCCCCTGGTGGTCAGTGCACATCATAGTGAGCAATCAAACTCCCAGTCTCCCGGTCGAACTCCCAAGGGGACACTTCGCATATTAGCCTTATATATAGAGAGAGATAGCTTCAAACTGGAAACATCCCAAGTGTCCATCAGTTATTGAATAAACAAAGTGTGATATATTAATTCATTGGAAGACTACTGATACATGTAACAATGTGTTTGAAGTCAGAAACATTATAGTAAGTAAAAACAGACACAAAAGACTACACAGTGTATGATTCCATTGATATGAAATTCTAGAAAAGGCAAACACCCTATATAATCCTATATAATAAAGAGGTAGCATGCTAATTGACCATCACAACCTCACAAGATGGTGGCACACACAGCCACAAGATGGCAGCACCCAGTCTCCTCAGCCCTGCCAGCAGTGAATTTTCATGCGACCATTACCTTTTTTAAAAAATCCTTACTCAAGGATATGATTATTTCTTTTAGATCATCTGTTCTCAGGGAGCAGGCCTAAGCCAGCAGGTGGGCATCCCCCAAGGGTCCCAGACTGTGAGAGGGTTCAGGCTGGGCTGAGGGACCTCCTGTGTGCATGAATTTTCATGCACCAGGCCTCTAGTATTGTGATAAAAAGAAAAACAAGCAGTGCCTAGGGTCATGGATGTGGGAAGTCCCCAGGGGACTTCTGGGGATAATGGAAATGCTCTATTTTATTTGTGGTGATAGTTACAGGGTATATACATTGTTCAAAACTCATCAAACTACACTCTTAAAATGGAGAATCCTATATAATAAAAGCCTAATATGCTAAGTGTCTGGTTGTCTGGTCATCCATTCAACCAATCAAAGTGTAATATGATAATGATATGCTAAGCTGCTCAACCGCTTGCTATGATATGCACTGATCACCAGGGGGCAGACTCTCTGACCAGTAGGTTAGCTTGCTGCTGGGGTCCAGCTAATCAGGACTGAGTGAGATGGGCCAGACATGCCCAGGAGCTCTCCCATGGTCCCTCCCTGGCTGGCCAACTCCCGCATCCCTCCCTAGCCCTGATTGTGCACTGGTGGGGTCCCTTGGCCTGGCCTGTGCCCTCTCACAATCTGGGACCCCTCAGGTAATGTTGGAGAGCTGGTTTTGGCCCAATCCCCCAGGTCAGGCCGAGGGACCCCACTGGTGTACGAATTTGTGCACCGGGCCTCTAGTGAATAAATAATGGAATATTATTCAGTAACAAAAAGATACAAACAAGTAAAAATTTGGATAAATCTCACAGACATTATGCTGAGTGAAAGAAGCCAGATATACAAGAATACATATTATATTATTCAGTTAATTTGAAATTCTAGAATAGGCAAAAAATCATCTACAGTGAAAAACAATCAGAGATGTGGTTGCATCTGAAGCAGGGCTGGGGAGCACTTATTGGGGAGAGGCCTGAGTGACTTTTGGGGTGGTGGTAATATTCTGTGTTTTGAATGAAGTGTTGGTTACACAGGTATATACATTTGTCAAAACTCACTGAACTGAACATTAAGATCTATGGATTTCATTGTGTGTAAATTAGCCCTCAATAAAATTTTCTTAAAAATAAAAAAATGCTTTTGTGTACATTATTTCATTTGTTCTTCACAACAGCCTGAGAGAGGAATACAGTGAAAATTATCCCCTGTTTCATATTTCAGAAATCCAATGTTCAAAAGAAAAACTGCCTGAGATCATACAGCTGGGATAAAAACTCAGTCTTTTCACTCCTATTCCATTCTTCCTATTACACATGCTGTCTAGTGGTTGTAACTAAACCATGGCACACAGTGTAAGTTGGGTCTTTTATAAGTAAGCAGATGGAATATGACGCTCCACACACAAATCAAACCTGTATGTTTTCTGAAACAATAGGACTCCTAGAAACAAGAACAATAAAAATATTCTCTGCAGTGACATGCCACATGGGGACAGTACAGTGTTTAAATTGTCCTCCATGTCCATCACGTTCTCCTTCCTTTGTTAAACTGTAAAACAAAAACACTCAAATGACAACAGAGCAATTACCGGTTGACATCTTACTATTGATCAGCAGAGCTGCTGGTTGCTGCTGAGATCCACGTGCGTTTGCTGTGAAGTTCAGAGGCCTGTGAAGCTGACACATCAGTCACCAGTTACTGGGAGTGCTAGTGCCCACAGTGAGGGCCCCCCTTGGGGGTCTCCTGAGGTGCAGTCGAGGTGGGAGCAATTGATTTCCCCAGGCCGAGCAGCAGCATTTTATCACTGATGTGATATGTATGATATGAAAGGACCTAAAACCTGCTAGTAAATTCTCAAGGTCCACTGGTATGAAGTCTCAAGTATTTACGGTTTTATTGCCAAAGGGGAATAACAGCTTATACCTTGCTGAGCCCCGACATCAGATGACTCAGTGGTTTTTCGTTCTGATCTGCCCATGAAGAATTGGAGAAATACTCTTTATTGTTAACTGATTTCCAGATATCCTTACTGCTGATTGGCTTCTTTAAAGGTTGCCTAGGTGTAAGTTCCAGCTTTGCCTGGTCAGTGGTTTATATTTCCAGAAAAACTTCAGAATGGGTCTGTTCCTACATCTTTCTACCTCAAGATGGGGCTCTTTTCATTCCACTCCAGATTTCATAGTCTCCAAAAATGCCTGGGAAGATGGCCCAGACAATGTCATGTATTCTTTTTTGAAGGTTGACAAAGACTAATCCTCCCCTTTCCCTCCCTCCCTCCTCCCCCTCCCTCCCTCCCTCCCTTCCTCCCTCCCTTCCTATTTCCCTCCCTTTCTCCTTTCATTCCTGTTGTTCAACAAATATCATTGAGCACCTACTATATGGCAGGCATTGAAAATTCAGAGTTAATAATGGCATAATCCTTCTCTCAGAGTTACAGCTAGTAACAGAGACAGATGTGCACCCAGATAACCATAACACAATTTTAATGTGTTACAATAAAGGGGGGAGCGGGGCAAGGAAGATGACCCCGGAGAGGAAAGTCAGGCCTAGATTGTGAAGGAACTTGCCTATCATCTGAGGGGTTAGATTTTCTTGAAAGGGCACTAGAGGACCTCAGAGTGTTTTAAGCACAGATGAGTCACGATCAGATCTGAATATGGAGAGATCACCCTGACCTCAGTGGGAAGGATGGATGAGGGGAGTGAAGATTAGCGCCTCCTTTGCTGGCTCTCCCTTCTTTTCCTGACCTGTGGATATTGGAGGATCTCAAGGCTCAGTCCTGGGCCTTCTCTTCTCTCCCTTTCTCTTCTCTTTCCTCCTCTAACTATATCCCCCTCCACTACTGTGTCAGCTGATCTCACCTAGTCCCACTGCAATAAACAGGATCTATTCAGGGATGACTACAGCCTGCCCTCTCTCCAGACCCGCACATCCCATAATTAAAAGCCTTCTTGACCTTTACTTGCCTGTGTAAAACCTGTTCTTTCCCTCATGGTTCTCAGGATAGCAAATCATCAGCATCAAGTTAGTTACCTAAGCCACACCCCATTAGACATCCTCTTTTTCCTTTATGCCCTCACACCAATCCATCAAGTCTGGTCTATCACCAAAATATACCCCAGACCCATTCACTTCTCTCCACGTCTCCACCATCACTCCAGCCCAAGCTGCCATCTTCTCTCATTCACACCATTGCAGTTGCTTCCTAACTGAGCCCTCCACTTTTCTCATGTCCCCCTCCAATCCACTGACCACACACTAATCAGAGTAGTTTCCTATAAACACAGTCAGATTATATTATTCTCCTGCTTAAAACCTACCCATTAGTACCCATTCGCAGTTGGAAAAGTTCCCCAACCCCAATCTGTGGACAAAAAGGCTTTCCACGATTTGCTCTATCTTCCTCACCCTGAACCACTCTGTCCCTCAGTCTCTCTTACACGTCGCTTATTCCTCCTGGGAAGCTCCGGGCAAGGCTCGTTTCTTCCTCTTCCCACCTCAGCTCCCCATTTCCTCCCCTCTTCACCCTATCTGTGAGGTCTCTCTCCTCCATTACTCTTTCCCTTTCACTTCTCTCTGTTTATTTTCTTCCTAGAACTTAACATAACTTACAATCATCTTATTTAGTGGTTTTCTTGTCTGGCTCTCCCACTAGAATATAAGCTCCCTGAGCCTAGGGCCTTTCTTTTTCTCACCACAGTGTCATCTGGTCTAAAGGAGAGCCCAGGACAAAAGGCATGCCTCGAATAAATGAACGTGTTTCATGTTGGGGGCTGTGCCACCGCTCAGATGGGCAATTATGAGGCTCGAAGGAAGTCAGCAGAGGTCAGGGTGGGAAACAGGAGGTTTCAATTACTGCACCTGTGGAAGACCAGCTCCGTAGGGCTTGGTGACTGAAAGAGTTTGGGGTGAGGAAAAGGAGTCAATACATATTTCTTGGCTGGGTGGGTAATGATGCCATTAATACGGTGCAAAATCCAGGAGGAGGAGGAGCAGGAATGAGCGAGGCATTCCTGTGGAGGAGCTTAGAGGCTGGAGAGGATTAAGAAAAACAATGACTTGACCTGTAGAATTGGCTATGGCTCTAACTACCTTTACAAGTCAAATTAAACTGCAGATAGTTTCATTTGAAATCCATGCTTTTGCAGTTTAAGTATTTGTTGAGATATTATTTCTAAGTGTACTTCCCTTTTCTACTATTTCTTAAAAGGGCACTAGAGGACCTCTTCTACCTTTAGAAATGGGGTATTTGTGATACAATCAAATAAAATGCCCCAAAATAAATTTATAATGCACATGGACTATAAATCAAGTCAACTTTCTGATCAGTTTTCTGCTTTTTTTTTTTTTTTAATATAAAGGGGTTGTTTTTTTTTGGCTTCAAAATATTTAAAGTCTCCTGAACCATTTGATTTTTTTCAGATTCTTAACAGACATAGTGGGGCAAGAGTAGGTTTACAATTGTTTGTATGGAAAATAATACAGTAATCAATAAATAATAACATAAGAATAAACTGTTTTCATGCATTCACAACTGTAAACCTACCTTTGCCCACCCAGTACTTTGAGCCCAGGTAGTGAAATGGACTGAATCAGAGAGATGGAGAGCTTTGGGGGTAGATGGGATGTCATGCCATTTAATCAGCTGAAGAAAAAGATGCCAAAGTGAAATACAGCTTGTCAAGTGGCTGAGCTAGGAAAAGAACCAGGGAAGTTTAGTTAATTGAATCTACTCAGTCTGAGCTCTGCTCTGATTGCAGCAGAAGGTGTCTTCACAGTCCCGGGGGCATGCTTTGTGCTGCTTTTCCTTGTCTCTACATTAGCTCAGTTCAACTGTCACAGGCAAGCACCTAACCTCATCATTTGCCATTTCAGGGCCATTCCAGATGGTGCTGCTGGATTTGTGAGAAGTTATTGCCTTAGCCAAGTGTGTGTGTGTGTGTGTGTGTGTGTGTGTGTGTGTGTTTAATGACACTATTAACCTCCTCCCACCCTCCTCCCACCTGATCGTTTAAAATGTCTGTCTGACATCACATCTCCCACCTCTCTCTTCTTTCTGAGACACAAATCCCCTCTCTCCCTTTCCCTTCTGCTTCAATCGCAGGACTTCTGGCCTCAGCAGGTGCATTGCATTTATCGCACCAGCCAGCCCAAGTGGTCCAGACTCTAGGGAACAATAGTTGGAGTGAAAGTGAATAAAGATTTTGCACATTTGTCAGTCTTCTCAAACTCTTCTGAAAGTCTGCCTGGGCATCCCTGTTCCTGGGGTGGGGTAGGAGTGGGGGTGGGGATGGGGGTTACTTAAGGATCTTTTTCTACACAGTGGAATTAATAGTGATCAGACAGATCTGAAAGCAGCGCAGGTGCACACCCATGTTTGCCTATCATTATGTCAGCAGTGGTGACCAGCCCACCTGGTATTTGAAACACTAGGGACTGTGTTATGCAAAGGTCATCCTCATTTTCTAAGCTTCCGAAGGGACTGACTTCTGAGCAAACATGCCCTTGGCACCTCTCCAGGAGGCCCTGAGCCACGTGTAGCTCTGCTCACGCAGGGCACCAAAAGGCAGGAGTTCATTTCTGTTCATGGCCTCCCAGAGAGCACCAAGCTCGCAGTTTCAGCCCGGATGGGGCCTAAAGGTCATTTGGTACAACATCCATATTTTTGTGATCATATTGGAAAGTTCTCCAGGTGTAAGTTATGGATCTTGTCAAGTTGGAGCCTGAGTCTGTGTCTCCTTTATTTAAATGCCTTTGGAGTTAAGAGAAGGTTAACATTGCCTGTCTGGAGATGAATCAAAATCTTAACTGGTAGTCAGGGTCCACATGATTTGTCTCCAACTTTATAGACTTACCTGCTACTGCTTACTGCCCTATAATACGAATTTTGTGCTTTAGCAAAGTGATATTGTTTTTTTCCCCAATACTCGTGCTCTCCCATTTCTAAAATCCTCTTCCTCTGGGCACACATCCTTCTTTCTACTTATAATTCCCACCTTCCTTCAGCTCTGCCACTCAAAGTCATATCCAGGGCCCTGATTTCAATAGCAGGCTCTCCATTAAGACTTTCCCAATTGTTCTAGCTAAAAAGCGTCTCCCTTCCTTTGTATCTCTGTCACATGTCACCTAATAGTTCAATTATTTGTGTACACACCTTATCTACCTCTTGCTTTAATTGCATTGTAAATGATCCAGGACAGAGTCATTCATTGTTATCTCTACATCCCCCCTAGCTTGTAAGACACTTTTGCACTTAAAAGGAATTTAATAAACATATGTTGTGAAATGAATGAGAATCTAGAAATGTATAGTTAAGGAAACATGAAATGAGTAGGAATTCTGGAGCCCTGGAACACTCAGCTGCTGACTGGGTCCAGAGTGAAAGAGAAAGGCAACAACAGCAGGGAAAGTACTGTTTGATCTCTCTTTGAGGCAGCCAGCTGTAATCCCAAAGAAATGCTTTCCTTTGAAAAAAAATAAAAGCCAAAACCAGCCAACAAATTGGGAGAGGAAGTGATGATGTCACCCATTCCTTCACAGATATGTTACTCAAGTAAAACTCAAAAGCTCAGATGCTAAATTATTACATATTCACAACCCTCATCTTCCACCTAGGTTTCCTGGCGCACACACACACACACACACACACACACACACACACACTTGTTCCTGGGGGGTAAATATCAAGTATGTTTTAGAAGCTTGGTAGGTATTCCTGCTAGGGTAGAAAGTGTCATCCAGAATATGTTTATGTAAGGTACACTTCAGTTCTTTCGTAAAGGCCAAAGTTGTAGATAAGAATTTATTTTTGTTAGACTTATAATGCACATGGACTATTACTGGTTTCAGAGATATCTCCATATCATGATGCTAAAAAGTACAGAGCAGTGGCAAGCCTGGTGCACTGTCCCAGAAATCCTGGCAGTGAAATCTCAGAGTCCGCAGGGATGATGGACAGCTGAACAGTATTGGCTTTGGCTAAGGCTAGAGTGCATCCAGTCAGTGTAGGTCGGGAGGAGGGAGAGAGAATTTGTCGTAGCAGGATGTCTTTGTCTACACAAATGAGGAGCTGTTATTCTGGTCTTTGATCTTCCAGAGGCCACATCTCCCTTGCTGAATCAATACTGAGCATCAGATGTTCTTTGCTTATTTTAAAATTGATTTTTAGAAAGAGAGGAAGGGAGAAGGATGGAGAGATACAAACATCGATTGGCTGCCTCCTGCACGCCCCCTACTGGGGATTGAGCCCAAAACATGGGCCTTGTGCCCTGACTGGGAATAGAACTGGTAACTTCTTGGTTCATGGGTCAACATTTAGCCACTGAGCCATGCTGGCAGGTGAGATTTTCTTTTATAGACTTATTGAGATATAATTTACAAAGCTTAAAATTCACCCATTGCAAGTGTGCAATTTAATTATTTTTAATAAATGTATAGAGTTGCGCAGTCGTCACCACAATTCAGTCTTAGAATATGGCTATCATCCTGAAATTCTATTAAATTTATTTGCAGTCAATATCCACTCCCACCCCCCACCACAGGTAATCACTGATCTGCTTTCTGTTTTTATAATTTTCCTTTTCTGGACATTTAATATAAATGAGATGATATAATATATATAGTTTTTGCATCTGGCTTCTTTAAGGATTTTTTTTTAGGTCCAGCCATGTCGTAACATGTACAGGTATTTTGTTCCTTCTTATTGCGGAGTAGTATTCCATGCATGGATATACCACATTGGGTTTATCCATTCACCAGCTGGTAGCCATTGGATTACTTCCAATTTGGGGCTACTGTAAATAATGCTGCTATGAACATTTACCTACAAGTCTTTCGTGGGCATGTCTTACTTTCTCTTGGATAGATTCCTTAGAGTAAAATTGCTGGGTTTGGGGTAAGTTTATTTTAATTTAAAGAAACAACCAAATAGTTTTCCAAAGTAAATGTACCATTTTCATTCCTGCCAGGAATGTGTGAGGGCTCTGTTTTTCTGTATCCTCATCAATACTGTGCTTCTGAGTATAGCAGTGAGTATGCAGTGGTATCACATTATGATTTTGATTTGCATTTCCTTACGACTAAATATGTTGAGCACCTTTTCATTGTGTACTAGCTATTCATAAGTCTTCCTTGATGAAATGTTTATTTCAGCCTTTTATCCATTTTTTAATCAAGTTGTCTACCTATTATGGAGTTGGAAAAGTTCTTTTATATTCTAGATACTTTTGCCTCACATTTAAAACCCTTAATCAGATACATGTTTTGTAAATACTTTATCCCAGTCTGTGCTAGTCTTTTTATTGTGTTAATGTTGTTTCTTGAAGCACAAAGGTTTTTATTTTAATAAAGTGCAATTTTATCCATTTTTTATGGCTCCTGTTTTGAAGCCATAAAGATTTCTCAAAGATTTTTCTCCTGTTTTTGTCTAAAAGTTTCATAGTTTTAGCTGTTACACTTAGAGCAATGATCCATTTTGAGTTAATGTTTGTATATGATGTGGGAGAAGAATCTAAAGTTTATTTTATTGCATATGAATATCCCCTATCCTAGCCCCTGTTGTTGCAAAGATTATCATATCTCCATTGAATTGTTTTTTTACTTTGGTTGAAAATCAGTTGGCCATAAATATAAGGTTTTATTTCTGGACCCTCAATTCTGTTTCAATAATATATATGCCCATCTTGATGCTAATATTACATTGCTTTGAGTACTAAAGCTTTTTAGTAAGTTTTACAATCATGTAGTGTAACTCCAACCTCTATCTTCTTTTTAAAAAATTGTCTTGGATTTCCATATACATTTTAGTATCAACTTGTTATTTCTACCAAAAAGCCTGATGTAATAAGTTGATCCTATAAATCAATTTAGTGAGATTTGACATCTTAACAATAGTGAGTTTTCTAATGCATGAACATTTCATCTTTATTAATATCTCGCTTTAAAATTAATTTGTTTTTCTTTTCCTAGGTTCCTAAGGTGAAGACTTAGATTATTGATTTTAGATCTTTTTTCTTTTCTAATATATGCATTCAATGCTATAATTTTTCTCTGAGCATGGCTTTCACTGCATTCCACAAATTTTGATAAGTTGTATTTCATTTAGTTCAAAATATCTTAAAATTTCTCTTCATACTTTTTTCACCCATGTTTTATTTAGAAATGCGATGTTTAATCTGCAACTATTTGGGGATTTTCCAGCTACTGTTAATTAATTTTCCAATCTGTTATTGATTTCTACTTTAATTTCATTGTGGTAAGAACATAATTTGTATCACTTCTATTCTTTTAAATTTGTTAAGGTTTGTTTAATGGTCCAAAATGTGGTAGATCTTGCTAAATATTCCATATGAGTTTGAGAAGAATGTGTATTCTACTTTTGTAGTATTAGAGAATGCCAATTAGATCTAGTTGATTAAGTGTGCTTTTCAGTTAATTATATCCTTGTTGGTTTTCTGCCTATGAATCCATCAATTACTGAAAGAGGAGTTGTAAGTCTCTAACTATAACAGATTTGTCTATTTCTCCTTGCAGTTCTGTAAGTTTTTGCCTCACATTTAATATATATATATATATATATTGATTTCAGATAGAGGAAGGGAGAGGGAGAGACAAAAACATCAATGATGAGAGAGAATCATTGATCAGCTGCCTCCTGCACATACCTCCCCCCTGGGGATTGAGCCCACAACCCGGGCACGTGCCTTGACCAGGAATTGAACCATGACTTCCTAGTTCATGGGTTGACTCTCAATCACTGAGCCACACTGGCTAGACTGCCTCTGTTGTTCAGTTCATACAAGTTAAGGATTGTGTCTTCTTGGGGAATTGAGCCCTTTATCACTATGTAATGTCCTTCTTTATCCCTGATAATTTATCTTGTTCTGCAATCTGCTTTGTCTGAAATTAATATAGCAAAAGAACTACACTTTCTTTTGACTAGTGTTAGCATGGTATCTCTTTCTCTACCCCTTTAATTTAATCTACTGGTGTCTTTATATTTAAAGTGGAATTCTGTTGGACAGCGTATAGTTTGGTCTTGTGTTTTATCCATAGTGCCAATCTCTGTCTTTTAATATCTATATTTGCTATTAACATTTTAAGTGTTTTTATATAGTTGGATTAATACCTACTGTATTTATAAAGTCTTTTTTGTTGCATTTACTCTTTATTTTTAAAAATCTTTTCTGCCTTTTCTAATTTTTATTGAGCATTTTATATGATTCCATTTTATCTCTTAACATCAATTATACTTCTTTTAAAAATATTTTAGTAGTTATTGTAGAGTTTATAATATATACTTATAAATAATTCTAAGTCCACTTTCAAATATATCTATATTTATAATTCTCAATTCCTCCCTCCTGTTTCTTATAATATTGCTGTTATTCACTTATCTATATGCTATAATCATCCAAAACATTGTGACTATTATTACTTTGAACAAATAGTTAACTATTAGATCAATTAAGAATAAGAAAAGCAAAATATTTTACTCTACTTATTACTTCTCTGGTGTTCTTCCTTTGATTATATAGATCCAAGTTTCTCACCTATTACATTTTTAATCTCTCTAAAGAGCGTCTTTTAAAACATTTATTGATGGGCAGGCCTACTGTGATAAATTTTCCCAGGTTTTTTCTTAAAACAGTATTTATTCTTTATTTTTGAAGGAATATTTTGCTGAATGCAGAATTCTAGGTTAGTAGGTTTTTTCTTTCAAAATTTAAATATTTCACTTCACTCTCTTGCTTGCATGGTGTCTGATGATAAGTTCAATGTAATTTTTATCTTTGTTGTTCTGTAGGTAAGATGTCCTTCCTTCACCTTTCTCTAACCTTTTTCAAGAATTCCTCTGCCTTGGTTTTCTGTAGTTTTAGTATGATATGCTTATATACAGATTTTTTGGTATTCTCTGAACTTTCTGTAGTTTGGTGTCAGCCATTCTCAGATTTCTTCTGCTCCTTTTCCTCTTTCTTCTTTTTCTGGAACTCCAAGTACACATATGTTTTACCTTTTGTAATTGTTCCAAAAATTCTTGAATATTCTGTTCTTTTTCTTTGCATTTTAGTTTGGGAAGTTTCTATTGACATATCATCATTCTTGCCTACTCTTTTCTCAGCTGTGTGGATCCAGTCTACTGATGAACCCATTAAAGGCATTCTTCATTTATGCTACTGTATATTTTATTTATAGCATTCCTTTTGATTCTTTCTTAGAATGTTTATCTCTCTGCTTACATTATCTATCTGTTTTTGCATGTCTTTTTTATTAGAGCCCTTAACATATTAATTATAGTTATTTTTTAAAATATTTTTTATTGATTTCTAGAGAAAGAATAAGGGAGAGAGAAATATTGATGTGAGAGAGAAACTTCAATCAGCTACCTCTGCACACCACATACTGGGGGTCTAGTGTGAAATCCAGGCATGTGTCCTATTTGGGAATCCATCTGGCATTGGACGATGCCCAATCAACTGAGCCACATGGGCCAGGGTAGTCATAGTTATTTTTCATTCCCTATCTCAGAATTTCAAAATCTGTGTCATATCTGAGTCTGGTTCTGATGCTTGCTTTGTCTCTTCAGACTGATTTTTTCTTGCATTTTGGTATGCCTTGTACTTTCTTATTAAAGCAGGCATAATGTATTAGTTAATAAGAACTAATAAAATAGGCCTTTAGTGTGAGGTTTTATATTAATCTGGCTGGGAGTTGGGCTGTGTTGAAAATTTATTGTAGCTTAGGTGCCAGAGACTTCAATTACCTCAAGTGACCTCGTGTTTTTCAGCTCTTTCAGTTGTAACATGCTGTTATTCTGCTGGAGCCCTGTTGAGGTGGTGGTGAGGTGCTGGGAAGAGAAGCATTCTATAATCTTATGATTAAATCTCAGAGTTTTAGTGTGCCTGAGTCTCTGGGCTGTAACCTTCAGAAGTTATTTTTATTATTTGTCTCTTTTTTGCATTTAGGTGAGGCAGGAAGGCTATAGGGAGCTGGAATTGGCTAACTGCCCTTCCCCCAAGGTTGATAAGACTATGGTAAAGTTGGCCCCTTGGAGAGAAGGCTTTTGTTATGGAGAATGCTCTGAACATTTATATAAATAGTTACTTTCCCCCTCATCTCTGCCTGAAACATAAGGGAGTTGTTTTTTGTTTTTTTTAAAACATATTTTTATTGACTTCAGAGTGGAAGGGAGAGGGAGAGATATAAATATTAATGATGAGAGAGAATCATTGATTGGCTGCCTCTTGCATGCCCCACACTGGGGATCTAACATGCACCCAGGCATGTGCCCTTGACCGGAATCGAACTCTGGACCCTTCAGTCTGCAGGCCGACACTCTATCCATGGAGCCAAACCGGCTAGAGCCATGAGGGAGTTTTTGTTAGATCCTCACCTTGAGAATCAGGTGGGATTCCTGAATATAAAGCCCATGAAATTGCACCCCCAGGAGTTTCTCACTCTCAAGTTTCCCCACATTGAGCCTCCAGCAATTCATCAAAATTATCATTTAAGTGTTCCTACCATTTTATGGCAGCAGCAGCTTCCTCTCTAGCTAAACAGATAGAGGATGTGATTTCTCTGCATTCACCTGTCTCTCCAGATTTTAGGGTGGTGCTTTGCCCTAGGACATCAGTTTTCTGATGAGTCTAAGAAAAGCCACTTATTTTCAGTTTGTTCGGCTTTTATCATATGAGGATGGAAGTGACGAATGTTATAAGCTCTTTACATGTCATATCTGAAACTGGAATTCCTTCTTTTTTATTTATTTATTTTTTACTTTTAATCTCTATGTTTCTTTGAATCTAAGCTGCTTTTCTTGTCAACAGCATATAGTTTGGTCTTGCTCTTTTTTATTCAGAATGACAATCTGTGCCTTTCAATTTTTGAACAAAAAGGGGCCGCATACTAAACCTGACAAGCCCAGGGAGGCCTGCATGTCAGGGCTTACACACTCAGAGACTGAAAGTAACCACATAGGATGCTCTGAAATTAAAACTTCCTGACTGGCGCTTGAACCTGTCTCAGCTTCTCACCTTCCTCCTTGGACAACATGAGCTTTAGCACCTGCTCCAGCTTCTCCACAAACTACTGGACCCTGGGCTCCGTGCAGTCACCCAGCAGCAGCATGGCCAGCACATATGCAGGCTCTAGGGGCTTGGCCTCCAGATCTCTGAGCCCCACTGCAGCAGTGTGCAGGGCAGCTGGGAATCTGGGGGCCTGGCTGCAAGGATGGCCAGGGGTCTGGCAAGTATAGGGGCATCCAGAGTGAGAAGGAGACTATGCAATGCCTGAATGACCATCTGGCCTCCTACCTGGAGAGGGTGCGAAACCTGGAGGCTGATAATTAGGGACTGGAAAGCAAAATCCAGGAACACTTGGAGGAGAAGGGATCCAGGTCAGAGACTGGGGGTATTATTTCAAGACCATCGAGGACCAGAGGGCTCAGATCTTTGCAAGTCCTGTGGACAATACCTGCATTATTCTGCAGATTGGCAATGCCCATCTTGCTGCTGAAGGCTGGCTGAGTGGAGTATGAGACGGAGCTAGCCATGCACCAGTCTGTGGGGAGTGACACCAATGGGCTCCGAAAGGTCACTGATAACACCAATGTCACTCAGTTTCAGCTGGAGACAGAGATCGAGGCTCTCAAGGAGCAGCTGCTCTTCATGAAGAAGCACGAGGAGGAAGTAAATGGTCTGTAAATTAGACTGCCAAGTCTGGGTTGACTGTGGAGTTGGATGCCCTTGGATCTCACGACATCAGCAAGATCATGGCAGACATCTGGGCCCAGTATGATGCGCTGGCTCGGAAGGACCGAGAGGAGCTAGACAAGTAGTGGTCCCAGTGGATGGAGGAGAGCACCGCAGTGGTCACCTCACAGACCACTGAGAGGAGCTGCTGAGATGACACTCACAGAGCTGAGACATAGGGTCCTGTCCTTGGAGATCGGCCTGGACTTGATGAGAAATCTGAAGGACAGTTTGGAGAACAGTCTGAGGGAGTGGCGATGTGCTATGTCATGCAGATAGAATAGCTCAAAGGCTGGCCCAGACTCGGGCAGAGGGGAAGTGCCAGGTCCAGGAGTAAGAGGCCCTGCTGATTATTAACATCCAGCTGGAGGCTGAGATCACCACCTACCTCCGCCTGCTGGAAGAAGAGGAAGACTTCAATCTTGGCGATGCCCTCGACAACAGCCACTCCATACAATCCATCCAAAAGACCACCAACTGCAGGATTGTGGACAGCGAAGTGATGTCTGAGGTCAACTACACCAAAGTTCTGAGACATGAAGGGCAGCAGAAGTAAGGCACCCTGTTGGGGAGGGGGAGGCAGGAGGCCAATAAAAGTTCAGAGATCATTGAAAAAAACAACTTCCTAATTAAAGGCCAGTCGTGGTGGGTAGTCCTGTCGTAGGCCAGTATCTTCCTTGACAAAGACAGTCTTTACCTGAACTGAGCCTTTTGCATCTAGAATAGCATACCTTTGGAATATCAGAGTAATCCCCTTTGTCAGATCCCTCAGGGCACAGTCTCTCACTAGAACCCCTCAACGTTATCTCCTTCTCCGGCATACCATCTCTATGTGCTGTAAATGTTCATTGTTAACAATGTAAAAGAAATATGGGCCTATCCATTTTACTTTTCATCCAATCCCAGAGATTCCTCTGCTTTTCTTTCTCCCACCTCCCAAATCTATCACCAATGAATTTTATGTGATCCCTCTATGTCTTCCCCTTTGATTCTGATGTATAAAATAAGTGGTAAAACTGCCATTTTCCAGAGCATTTTTTTCAATCCATTGAGATTTTGCTTCCCAGCAATTGTCATAAGTTTGGCTCAAATAAACATAAAAATTCTCTACAGGTTTGGACATTTCTTACATTGACCAAGTGGAATGCTTAGTTACAATCCTCTACCCAATTCCAAAGTGTGGGATTTTTCTCCACATCACCAAGCAATTCTCTAACACCAACTGGGTGTCCTACAATTCAATTCAGTTATGACAATACTGTATACCCAGAGATAGCAACAGGGTAAGTGCTCCAGCCCACAAGACTGCCTTCACTTCAGATGCCAATCACAAATCTAGGTTGTTACCTGTACTTCTGACTGACTGGCTGAAAATCAGAAGTTCCCAGGACACTCTCCTTGGATTCAATTAATTTGCTAGAGCAGGTCACTGAACTCAGGAAACAAATTTACTCACTAGATGAACAGTTTATTACAAAGACTATTAGAGGATACAAATCAACAGATATGTAGGGTGAAGTCCAGAACAAAGGAACTTCTGTACTGTGGAGTTTGGGGCCTGGTGTGGTGGCATGTGGAAGTGTTCTTGTTCCCCAACCTGGAAGTTCAACATGTGGGATTTCCCCCTCTCCTTTTTTTTTTTTTTTTTTTTTGAAGCTTCACTACATAGACATGATTGATTAAAACATTTCCCATTGATGACTAATTCAATCTCCATCCCCTCCATCCTTCTCAGAAATGAGGAGATAAGACTGAAAGTTCTAAACCTCTAATCACGGTTGGTTCCCTTGGCCACCAGCTCCCCCATCTAGGGGATTTACAAAAGCCATCTCATTGACATAAACCCAGATGTGGTGGAAAGGGGATTGTTATGAATAAAGCAATTTCAAGAATGGAGGACAAAAGACCAAATTATATAGCAAAAGATGTTCCAATTGCTCTGATTGCTTAGGAAATTCCAAGGGTTTTGGGAAATGTGACTCAGGAACCCTGGACAAAGGCCAAATAAAATTTTATTATAAATCACAATATCAGAATAGTCCATTTATATTTAGTGTAGTTACTGATATGCTTGGATTTACATATGCTTTTTTGATATGTATTTTCTATGTTCCCTTTTTTAAATTCTTCTTCCCTCTTACTTCTTTTTCTTGTGTTAAATAAAAATTTCTAATGTGTCATTTAATTCCTCTGTTAATTTTGTTGTTATGTTTTTTAGTTATTTTCTTATTGATTGTTCTAGGTATTGCAAAATGCATATCAATTTATCACAGTTTAATTCAGAAAATACTAAATTAATTCTAGAAACTTGCCCAGCCTACATGGCTCAGTTGGTTGAGCATTGTCCCATACACCAGGAGGTCCCAGGTTTGATTCAACCAATTGATGTTTCTCTCTCATTGATATTTTTATCTCTCTCTCCATCTCCCTTCCTCTCTCTGAAATAAAAAAAAAATATTTTAAAAAGTAGAAACTTGGTTCCAATATATTTTCTTTTCTTCTCCCTTACTTTGTTCCATTATTATGATATCTATTTCCATATATACTATATACTCAACAATACAGTGTTACAATTTTTGCTTTATATAATTTGTCTTTTAACAAAAGAGAAAAATGAGAAAATATATTTATAGAGTCTTTTATATTTACACACATATTTGCCATTTCTGGAACTCTTCATTCTTACTCTGGACTTGTATATTATCAGGTATAATTTTCCTTTCAGCCTTAAGGACTTCCTTTAGTATTCCTTATAGGGTATGTTTTCTAGCAAAACATTGCTTTGGTCTTTGATTATCTGGGAATATCTTTAGCTTTATTTGTGAAGGATTGTTTTGCTGGATATAGAATTCTGGGTTGAAAAATCTTTTTCACTACTTTGACTATGTTGTTCCACTGCCTTAGGGCCTCCATTGTTTCGGAATTGATTCATTTGTGTAATTTCCATATTTTTTTAATAAATTTTTATTGTTCAGATTATTACAGTTGTTCCCCTTTTCTCCCCCCATAGTCCCCTCCACCCAGTTCCCACCCCACCCTATGGCCTCCCCCCCCCCCCCCCACTGTCCTCATCCATAGGTATATGCTTTTTGTTGCCGGGTCAAAGGTCATACACATGGAAAATGTAGCTATTTCCATCCGTGACGTGTCCCTGTGTTCGGAAAGGTCTCTCAAGACTTGTTCACGCTCTACTCAGAAAGGGTACGAAGACACATAACGGCTTTTTAAAACAATGTGTCCTCTTATGTTTAAAATGAGGATTTCGTTACCAAAAGTGAGGAGAAAGTACACTACAGCTGCTCTCGCCCCTCTCGCCCTTCGGGTGATAGTTGTGCTTGGGACTGTGCACTGGTTCTCGGGCCGTCGACGAAGCAGTCTGGGCGGCTAGCAAGGTTCTGCTGGCTTCCCAGGGGCCGTCACAGCCTCGCAGGGGCCGTCTCAGCCTCATAGGGACCGTCTCGGCCTCACAGGGACCGTTTCAGTCTCACAGGGACCGTCTCAGCCTCACTGGGGTAATTTCCATATTTTTATTGAGATTTTTAAATTTGTTGAATCATTGTTGTCACAATTTCCTTAAATTTTTGAGTATAGCTGTTTTTTAGTTTCTTAAACATATTTATAATAACTACTTTAAAGACTTAGTCTGATAAATCCAAAATCTTAGGGACACACAGAGATAGTTTCTATTGACTGCTTTATTATCCTTCTGGATGTTGTCATACTTTCTTGTTGCTTTGCCTATCTTATCATTTCTTTGCTGAAAACTGGATTATTTTACATAGTGAATTTTAGCAACTATATATTCTAATTTCCCCCTGAGTGTTATTGTTGTTTTGTGTGTTTTTATGTAATAATTTGCCTAGACTAAACCCATAAGCTCTACCTTCTCTGAAATGTGCATCCACAAACGTTTCTGCTGGTTTGTTTTTCTTACTTTTTGTTCTTAAGCCTTGTTTCCTATAGTCACCCCTGTGTCTGCCTAGATTAGTGTTCAGACTGGCCAGAGGTTGTGTTCATATACTTTGAGCCAGGAAGGCCTCCAGTATCTGCTGATAGATCTGTGAGTGAGTCGAAGAGCACATTCAAATGTCAAGCTTTTGTTTTTAAGTTTGCCCAGGCTTCTATTTTCCAACGAGCCCTTTGTATGTGTAGGTAGGCTCCACTGCCCAGGGATCTGTGGGTGGCTTGGGCTGCTTCTGTCTCTGCAACACATACGCACACTTTAGTCAACCCATGAAATGTGGCCAATGTGGCTCCGTTGGTTTGGTGTTGTCCCGTGTGCCAAAAGGTTGCTGGTTCAATTCCCAGTCAGGGCTCTCAATCCCCGGTAAAAAGGAGTGCAGGATGCAGCTGATCGATGTTCTGCTCTCACATTGATGTCCCCTTCTCTCTCTTTCTCACTAAAAATCAATAAAAAATATTTAAAAGAAATGTGCAGAGTGTATCCATCTTCCCACGGCTGATTCACCCCCTCAATTCCCTATTAAATTTCCAAATAGTCCAAGTTCATTGTTTGCTCTGTAATTTCAGGCTAGCAGAGCTGCTGGCCCTCTCTGTCCACTTGCTTCTGAGATCATCATTTAAACTGATGCTGCTCCAAATTAAGTCAGAACACTCTACCAGTGACAAAAGGCCACTGGCTTTTGTGCGTGTGAATGTGTTTGCTGTTGGTTTGTACAAAGTGCCCCGATTGAACTAGCAAACAGAGTGCTGGGTTGGGGACAGCTCCAGGCAAGCATGCCACATGCTGGTGCTATTTAAAAGTCAATAGTTTTCATGAACAAACACTTCTCAGTACGTTGCATGTCTCCAGCCAATTTCCAGAGTGCTGAACTGGTTGTTTTTGAAGGTTTTGACCAAGCATTATAGTTGCCTTTTGAAAAAAACAAAAACAAAAATGGTTTATCAACCTCTTAACATTCTCATGCTAGAAATTACTCTGTGAGCAACTGGTTTTTATAGTGTCCTTCTCAAGCTTGGAGAAATGATATGCAAGGTAGGTAAGAGCTCTGGGTGGAAAGCTAGTCTGGATTCTGCTACTGACTAGCTCTTGCCCTTTGCAGCTTCCTTAGCAGAAAAAAAAAAATGGCGGTTGGACAGGGTGATTTCCACAGCTCCTTCCATTTAGAAAATGCTAAGTTTCTAATAGAATTCAGAATTCAGCTAATAAATTTACACAGTAGACCTGAACAGATGAATTGCTTTTATCCTTTCTATAATCTTTATGTCAAAATAAAATTTTGTCTTCCATCTAAGATGTGTGTGTCTATCTAAGATGAGGCAATGGTCCTTTGACTCCAGTAGAATAAGAATGTATGGTTTCTCCTCATCTTCCCTCCTCTCTGCCTCTCTCTATTCTCTTCTTTTTTCCCTCCTAGCCTCTCTCCCTCTCTCTTTCTCCTCCTAACATAGTGGGCCCTGACTTAACACCAGGTACTGTACAAAGTATTTTTTTACCTGAATGATCTCATTTACTTCTCACAACAACCTCATCAGGTAGGTCCTGTCCTTAGCTGTATTTTACAGATAAGTGTGAGAAAGAAGAAAAATTCCCCTTTCCCTCCTCTGGTTCTTCTGGCCAAATAGTCAAATCAACAAGAGACAGATTGACAAGAGAAACTCAAATTCAATTTTGTGTGCACGGAAACCCCAAATATATATGAGAGAGTCAGAGACCCTGCATTCATGAGAGATTCCAAGACAGAAAGGAAAAGTGTGGTATATATGCTATTCTGAGCTTGGGATGAGATAAGGCATGTTGGGGCTTCAGAAAGTCATTGCAGGGAGAACATATGTTCAGTAATTAGTAGTTTGCCCTGCCCTATAGATAGGTCAAAAAAGGCTATCTCTGATAACCTCTTAGTATGGGCAAGGCCCCTAATTCAAATTCTTCTAGATAGTTAAAGGGGGTGGGGGGCAGAAGTTTTTCTTGAGCCTGCAGGATCTCAGTTGTTTTTAGCTCAGAATAATCTGCATATTACTAAGGCACATCTCGGGTGGCTGAGCCACTATATAAGAAAACTGAAGATCAGAGAAACTTCCTGGTTTGCTCAAAGCTAAGCAGTTAGTTGGTCTAATTCCCTTCCATTCAACAATACCAACGCCACAAATAAACTGGGTATAGGCAGCATGTGAACATGTCTCTAAGAGAAGTTGTTGGGAGTTGAAAGGAAGCAGCTCTGAGGTGTGAGTGAGGTCTTCCTGTGGAAGGCAGTATCAGAGCCAGATCTTATCCTAGACTTTGGATAGAAATGGCAGGGAGGTCCCTTCAGCCATCAAGACATTGTTGCTAGAAAGTCAATGTGGAGCTCTTTACAGCCTACTTGTGGGTGAGCAGTGAGAGGCAAACTTGGAGGTGGTTTTGGAGGCCAACCTAAGATTTTGGTTTTTATTCAGAAAACACAGAAGGGGTGTCCATGGCAGGTTTTTCTGTGTAGGGAAGGGACACAACTAGAGCCATGCTTTGCATATATCATGCCTGGCAGTAATGTGGAGGGTGCATTGGGTGGAGCGGAGACAAAAAATAGAAGGGCAAGTCAGGAGTCCAGAGAGAGGTGACAAAGCCTGAGCTAAGCTGATGTATCAGGAAAGCAGACGATGGAGGCAAGAGGCACCACAGAAAAGGCCACAGGACTTTTGAATCAGTAGCAAAATTCCAATATAATTCTGATATTTTATTTCTACTTAATTAGCTATTTTCTAGACTCTGGATTGTTTGTCCTAAAAATAATGTTAAGCAGTTGTTTCTTTGATTATTTTTGTTTTCTAATGGGCCAAGAAATGGCTGTGTATTTTTTAAATAGGTCATTTAACTTTTACCTTCTCAACCTCCAAATTGTCAGCTAGTATAATTTTTGTTGTCTAAAATCTATTATTAGTTGACAGCAAACACAAGGTTAGAAAGACCAAAAGATTTTTCCTTTACCAAAACAAAGCATCGTCCCCAAATGGTGATGTTTCTTGACCAATTTTTGATGGTGGAAGAATAAGAAAATATCGAGCCATCCTATAATGTGACAAGCAGCAGCTTGCTTTCGTCCTCACCACTCTCAGGAGCTAGTTGGGTCCCCCTAACTCAAGGCCTGAACACCTTCTTTTGGCTTATAATGCCCTCTCTTTTTTCTTCCTATGTTTCTTGTCTCCTTATTTATTATATTAATAGCCAGGTACTGTGGTTGGGTCTGTGTATATGTGATTACATGCCTGAGGAAGCAAAATTATGATGAAAATGTTTCTCAAACATTTTATAAATAGGAAAATAGTAGATATAAAACATTAATTTCATCATTCCCAGAGAAGCTAACCTCACCTCAATTTTTCTGTACTTTAGGGCAACACATTACTCATTGTAGGATCTTTACTTTTTTTAAACAAAAGTCATGATAAGGCTTCTGCTGTTCTTTAGGAGACATGTTTGATTTTATGATGCTTTTTTCTCTCTGCTCTATAAACATGGGATTCAGAGATTTGTGATCGAAAACACAATAAATATCCCATACAAGGTGGCATCTGGTACTCGGTCTCTCAGAGACCACCTGTAGAGAGGTGGGGATGGAATGAAATCTTGCATTCAAGCCAGGAGTAGTCACATCACTACACCTATCACCTTGGACTATAGTCACCTCATCTGAATATAGGGGATTGGCTCTACAACTTTCAGTCTCTTCCAACTCCATTAACTCTATGACTGCATCTGAATGATGAAGTCCATTCTTGCTGCTAGAGACAGTAGGTCATTGCTCTGCCTTGTCCTGCTTCTGAAGGACTCCAGCTTTGTGAATGCCATAGAGGAAGTACATGGTTTTCATAAATATCCTCAAGGAAGCCTTATTTTTCAATAACAGCTATGAGCCTATAATCGGCCCCTGTAATCTCATTAAAAATGCTTCCTTCCCATCCAAGCCCAGCACATTCAAGAAGGAGAAAGACAACAAGTGTGGATACAGGGCGGTCTCCCTCTGCAGTAGGCCTGCCCTGGTAGAGCGGGCAGCCCTCTAGCCTTCGGGGCTGTTTGATTTGGCCTTTGCTGGTGAGGCTCTGGGAGGTGGGGCAGAGGCTGCCATCTGGACGGAGCCTGGGAGAGTCAATATTGAAAAGCCTGTTTGTTGTTCTTTTTGGCCTCCACCTGTTGGAAACTCTGCAATGGGAGCCACTCAGAAAGGAAGAAGGGACAGCAGAGGAATTCCTGTACCGGAACAGTGAATGTTTTCATTGTTCCTCTGGGGATCACCCAAGAGAAACTGGCCTTTAATTATAGTTGAGGGCAGCATGTGGCAAGAAAACACAGTCAGAAATGGTGCCATGAAGCTTAAAGGGGACTCAGGAAGCACATCTCCTGCAAGGGTCTCTGGGCTCTCCAAGCCCACTTGCTAATTCTCCCCTATTGGGTGGTCCCCACTTCCCACCCCAAAGGAGGCAGCAACTCATGGCACGAGTGTCTAAATGCCACCCACCCCAATGGGCTACCCAGATGCTCCAGCTATTACCTATTTTCCTGTGTCACAGAGAAAACGGGGCCGGTCATCTAGGAAGCCCATCCACTTTCCTCCCTTGCTTGCTCCTCATGCTCACCCATCCGTATCCTCCTTCTCCTGTTTGGAGACTTGGGGGCTTCCTCACACCCTCTTTTGCTCTTCCGGTCCTCTTGCCTTTTATAGAACCAGAGCCTTAGACCCTACTCACTCCCATCCCTTCTCTCTTCATCAGATTCTTGACCTCAGTCTACAAACATCTTCATGGCTCCTCTGTGCTTCTCTTCTTCCTTTAGCTTCCACACTACTGCCTTCCTTCTCCAGTCAGTCTCCTTGAGAGAGGCCCTCCTTACTCCTCCATTCCTTCACTTCCCATTCACCCCTGAACCATTGTGTGGAGGCTTCCGCATTATTCCAAGACAAAAATGAAACACAACAAAATTCCCTGTTCTTGGGCCAGTGAGCTTTGAGTTGCATATTCCAGGCTTCGTCATATGCATTTACCCTTCATACTTAACTATGATGAATTAGATGCCCATTACATGTCAGGCATACAGGACAGGAGAATACAAAAAAGAAAAATCCCTAATAAAGCCCATGCCCTTTGGATGAAGAGCCCATTAGGTTGACTTTATTTACTTTTTCCCGAAGTCAGCTGGGTCTGGGCAGGTACAGGGAACCAAAGGCTAGAAGGAGTCTGGGGTGACATGTGAGGTGTGGGGAGGGGGCATGAGGAAGGCTTAGGGCTCTAATGACACTCATTTCCTGGTATTGCCAGGACCCTGCCAGGTCTTGGGGCTTGCAGCAGCTATTTGGGGCTACAGGCCTTGGTGCCTAACCAAGGCCATTGTCCCAGCACTGTGGCAAGCAGCTGGTGGCAGGGTAGGCTAACAGAGCTGGGGAAGGTGGCCCAAGTGAGCTGAATCCTGGCCATGTTTCTGTCCTGTACTCCCCAGCTACCTGCCTCTGTCACAGTAGTCATCAATTAATTCCCTGGCTGACTCCCCGGAAACCCAAGAGCTCTAGGGAAGACCTAGGTCCAGAACCAGCTGTACAACTTGCAGGGTCCAGTGCAAAATAAAAATGCAGGCCCCCCAGTTCAAAATTATTAAGAATTCAAGGAGGTGACAGCAGAGCATTACACCAAGCAGGAGGCTCTTCTAGTGTCCAACCGCATGGGTCAATGCCCGGGAAACCGGCCCTGCCTAGCTTTTTATTCATCACCTTGTGGTTGCTCAATAAGCACTCTTTAAATGAATGAGTTCGGGTTTCTCCAGCAACTCTGGAGAGGAGTCACTGGGATCCTAGGGAAAGAGGAAGTAAGATCCTCATCCTTCCTAAGCTTCAGGCCGCCACCTAGCCTGGGGCCACCAGTGAGTGCCTGCCCTGCCTCAGTGTCCTGTGTCCATACATGAGAAGAATCATCTTTGTCCGCCTCCTCTTCTCACTCTGAGAGTGAGAGAGGTGCAAGCTGGCCTTTTGGCATGTACATGCAGTGATTCTGTGATTCTGGGAAAGGAAGTGCAAATCAAAGACGTCACCATAAAACCCAAAAGATATGGTTGGTGTTTGTAGTGTGCAATGTCTAGGTGTTCTGAGAGCTTAAAGCAGCAATTTCCAACAGATGTGCCATAAGAATTTTTAAAACATGCCATACCTATTTAGTCAGGGGCACTGACCTCTTTTCCCTTAGATTGTCAGATAAAAGAATGACAACAGCCAACACAATAGCCGTGGGTGTGAATGAATAAAAATTATAGCTATTTTTTTTTGTCAGATCGGCAAAAAAATAGATTTTTGGTATGCTGCAGAACGTTAGTGATTAGCTTATGTGTGCCAGGAGACGGAAACGGTTGAGAATCACAGGCCTAAAGGACCTATGAGTTAGGTGTAGACCCAGAGCGGCGGAGCGTGTTGGGCCCACGATGGGATCCCACAGGAAGCAGGGTCCTGTCAGAGACAAAGTGCATGGAGTTCGGTGAGGAAAGAAGCCCTTTAGATGGGGCCCAGCCTTTCCAACCCTCTTTACCTCACCTGTCAAATAATACAATTAATAATAACAGAAATATCCAAGAACAGCAAACACACTTAGAATATTAGTGTACCAGCTACTGTTCTAAACCCTTTAAAGATACATACTTACTTTGATCCTTAGAGCAACCCTGTGATGCAGGGACTGTGACTATTCACATGCTGCTTAGGAAGAAAAGTTCAGTTACTTGGCAAGGTTGTCGCTGACAGCTTGGAGCACCAAGGTTCAAATCCAGGTCTTTGGCTTCCAAAGTGAGTACTTAACCACAAATATCTTAATCCCTCATGGAACTGAGGGGCAAACTAGTGCCAACATGTGGAATTGCTTTAAAAGAGAAAGGCAATCTAAACCTGGCAGATTAGTAATATTTAACAACAACAGATGGTAGAAGCCTTGGATGCCATTTGATCTCCCCAGCCTCCGTTTTTTCCTCTGTAAAATGGGAGTGGGTAGGTTTTGCAACAGATACTCTCTAAGATCTTTTCCATTTCTCAGGTTCTGATATGAAAAGTGTTCCTTTCCTGATGCAGCATGAGAGAAAGGGAAGCATCCAGTGTAGCCTGTTTTGCTCCCTAGAAAGCCCAGCCCTCAAACTTGTGTGCTTGAGCAACACCAAGGCAATCCACCCTGACCTTGGGGCCTACACAGGCAAACATACCCCAGAACTGGAACGGAAAGACCAATGCATAGGGCTGGGCACAGGTGGAAGGCTGGGGAGGTGGCCCGACATCCTCCTGAAACTCAGTGGGAAGGGGGTCTGGTGCATCCCTCCTCCCGGGGGGGTGGGGTTGGGGGAGGTAGTGGGCTTCAAGGAGAGGAAAGGACACCACAAAGATTTATGACAGCTGCTTAGTGTTTATTTCTGTCCCTCCAGGAATAGGGCCAAGTGTGGAGGGTTGGGGAGAGGAAGAGGGAGAGGAAGGCGGTCTAATATATTCACCAGCATGAGAATGACGGGCTCACCCAGAAGGGGCTGGGCTCCTCTGTGGGGGCCAGTGTCTGGGGAAGGATTCACCGAGGGGACATTTCAGTGGGGCCTGGAAGGATGAGTACTATTTCAACAGGCGGCGAAGAAAGGGGCAGGGTATTCCAGGCAAAGCAAGAACTCCCAGCAGCTGGAGTTGGGGAGCAGCCTGTGTTCCTAGAGCAGGGGTGCGTGTGTTTGGGGGACTCGGGTGAGGCTGAGGAGTTAGTTTGTGGACAGAGAGTGGGCATGGAGGGCCTTGTGCACCAGGCTGAGGGCTATCCTTCAGCCTGACCCCCTTGAGAGGCCTTTGAAGACTTGTTTAAAGCTTTATTAAACATATGTAGTGGATGCTTTTCTTTATACAGCATTCATGCCAACAGAATAACATACAGAAGAGACAGAAAAGTATAAGGACCAGATCCCCAAAGTTAACAGCTGGAGTGGACCTGGCCGCTGCAGGTTTTCAGGGAAGCGTACGCACACTTCTCTCCAGGGTCCCTGGAGGTTCCAGAAGATTCCCCTCCTTTAAAGAAATTCGGGGCTCTGCAACCTGTTACCATTCTGGAATCAGGGCAAAGGGCCTAGTGGGACTCGGGAACAGAGGGGCCCAGGCAGCCCCATCAGTCCCGCAGGCTAAGTCAGCCGCAGCCCCGCCCCCGCCACCCAGGCTCCCTGGCTCTCTGAGGTCTCCTCCTGTGGGCCGAGACCCTAACGCACCGCGCGCAGATTCTGGAGGGCGCCCAGGGGGTGGCGGCCGGCAGCGCGGGCTCCCTGGCGCCGCCTCCAGTTCTGCGCGGCAGGGGACTAGTCCAGCCCGCGCGGTTCTGGGCGGAGAGAGTCAGGGGGAGCAGCCGGCGGAGCAGGCGGCTACCTGACAGCTGTGAGCCCAGCGGTGGCGTCAGCAGCTAGGAGGGAAGCGGCGACTCCCGAGGTAGAGGTACGTGCTGACCGGTCACCAGGTGGGCGTTTCCCAGCCCCTCTGCCTGGTGCAGCCCGGGAGGAAGGTGCTTCCTGCCCGAGGGCCCCGCAGCAGCCAAGTCAGCATGTGTGTGCAGCACACGGGTTCCTGGGAGGGCTGGCTCCGAGGGAACAGCTGAGTGCCCGACCCCTGTTCCCAGGCCTAACCCTGAGGGGACTGGAGGAGGGCCGAGGAGCAGTGGGGCTGAGATCAGGAAGGAACCTCAGGGGTCCTTTTGCCACATCCAGCCTCTTCATTTGTCAGAGTGAAGTGACTGGCCCAGGGTCTCAGTTCCAGAAACCTGAAGTCGTCCTCACTTACAGGGCAGTGCTGCTAGGAGCTCCTGCCGCCTGGCTCAGGACAGCAGCACAGCTGTTGCCACGTGTAGAAACAAAGAACTGGGAGAGACAAAGTCAGAAAGTCAGAAAGAGACAGAAAGAGAGCCTCCCAGCACAAAGGAAGAAGGTCAGGAAATGGACTGCTACTGCTACTGCCACTGGGGCTGTACTTCCTCCCTGGTCGGTTGTGCTGTGGTCTGGAGTGTGACTCAGCCGGCTTGCTGACTCTGGCCCAGGTGTGTGTGAGTGTGTGTGTGTGTGTGTGTGTATGTGTGCATGCGAGTGCATGTGTGTGTGTGCATGCATGCACGGGGATGCGGTGAATCTACCTGAGCATGTGGAAACCCTCTAAAACTGTGGATAGCTGTCCACTTACAATGAACTTGTTGGGAACCAGACCTGTGTTTGGCTCTGAGGAAGATATCAGGAATCCCAAACGAATTAGCTTTGCGTTACTCCAGAGGGCAGAAAGGGCCCATGGGGGAGTCCCTAGGGGAGATCAGAGTTCAAGAGGAAGAACCTGATTCATGAGGTAGCCAGTTCCCTGTCTCTGGAAAAAACCAGCCCATACCAGAGAATTTTCTTATCAAGGAAATGGGCATGGGGATATGAAAGTAGGACAGCTTACTCCACATAGAAGCAGGATTTTAGTTTGAGGGTCCAGGGCTCATGCCCCTTTTTAGGTAACATCACCAAGCATGACCTCATTGGGTGGTGCTTCCTGTAAGAGCTACTCTCTGCGTATTTTTGAGTGACAACTGGGAGACTTCACAGGCGACCTCTGAGGCTCCGTCACCGCTCAGTACTCTACTATAAGAGTGATGAATGCCATGAGTCTAGGGGACTTTGGAGGAGGCAGGGCACTTCTGGAAGGAGTGGATCAGGATGGCATTTTGGAGGTGGCTGTGCCTCGAGGAGGAGGCTGGGTCTGGGCATTTCTGGGGCAGGGACACCTGAGCAGAATCATGGAGGTGGGGGATGTCTGGGGACAAGGGAAGATGTGGTGGGGATGTGGTGAGGAATGTTGGTTGGAGTTTTTGGAATTGTGATGAGGAATGGTGAAAGGCCTGGAGCATTAGGCTATGGAACTTGAACTTCATTCCTAGGCCTGGGGGCTTTTGATGGGAAGGGGAATGGGTTATTGGGCTGGATTCAGAAGAAGTTGGCGCTTGGCAGCAATATTTGGGAAGCACTAACAATGAAGGAAGTGGTGGGAGGAGAACTGGGAAGGAGAAGATTGCAGTGACCATGTGCGGCTGAATAGAGCTGTTGGGAATGGAGAGGATGGGGCTTAACCAGAGACATTGCTAAAAGGGATGTGTATGTGTCACGGAGAAATAGGCCAGGGCCTGTGGTAGGGCATTATCACACATGATCTTACCCAACCCTCCCAACAACCTTGTGAGAAGATTATTATGTGTAGGAATTTTGTAGAGGAGGAGATGGAGAGTCAGAGGTTAAACAACTTGTCCAAGGCCACACAGCAAATAAGTGGTGGGGCAGGGACTTGAACCCAGAGAGAGATGGAATAGACCCAATCTGGTAGCCGAGTAAGTAAATGTCAGAGGCTGAGCAGAGGAGACTTCGACGATGGAGATTGGGGTTCCAGTGCTGGGCAGGGAACCCCAGGAGTGGGTGTGAATGACCCATATCCCGCGTGGTTCAGGATTCAGGCTCTGGAAGAGGGGCCTCATGCAAATGACAGAGACGAGACAAGAAATAATAATTTGGAAATTGGGGGGCCAGGCAGGAGCCCATCCCAAGAGGAAGGACTCCACTTATGCTCAGGCCTTGCCATCCTTTTATTCAGTTTGGGATACACCTATAGCCCTTAGGCAGGCAATTTCCAGTAACAGACAATCTTATCAATAAAGATTTACATGACTATCTGGTGGGGAAGTTGCTTCAGCTTCCATTGTCTGGACTAAACAGTGGGTGCCTAGCCCTGATCTTTGCCAGGGCTTCGAGGGTCACCAGCATTCCGGGCTCCTTGTCCACACCTCACTGCCAGAGAAGACAATAGGTGGTTTCCCACAAGGGGGGTCAGGTTTGGTGGGTGATTGCAGGTATGGGAGCCTGTGATGGCAGCATGCACGGGGATGGGGCTGCAGTGTCCATCTGTTCTGCACCCCCTGACCTGAGGCTCCTTGTTGTGAATTCCCTGAGCGTGCTCTCAGAACCTATAGGCTGCTGGGATGCTGGAAGGTGCTGGGAAAAGCTGTGCTGAGGGAGGTGGTGGGGGATCCCTTGGGATCTGGCAAGTCAGTCACTGAATTCACATCACTCCCTTGCTTTTCTCCCACCCAGAACAATTGTGTGTTCTGTCTCAGTGCACAGGGGACTTGGGCATTTGCCAGGCCTCACTGGTCTAGAATTAGTTCAGGTTATCATGTTGCCCTATTCTTGGTTCCCTCCTATGTTTGACCTCTAACAACGGTTATACAGGTCCCAAAGATGTGGCTGCAGATTATTGTGGAATCCCAAAAGTGCAGCTTCGGGAGCCACATGTCATAGTACCTGGTGATCTAGGGACAAGCCTGCCCTATATTTCAGATGGGGAAACTGAGGTGTCAGAAAATCATGGCCCTTTGCCAATGGCAGAGCGAGTGGCAGAGAGGAGACCAGACCCTTGGGCTCCTGACTCTCAGGCTTTGCTCTCACCACTGCCATGTGGGGAAGCAGCTGCTTGGAGAGCAGCTTCCAGCGTCCCCCATAAAATAGCCCTTGGGGCGATTTTTAAAAATAGGCTTCAGCATTTGATGGACCATTGCAAGCTGTTATTCTCTTTTTCTCCCTTAAAAACACAAAGTCACAAAATGCCACATTATTTCCACTCATCCATCGAGGGGTCAAGTAAGTTCTTTGACATCTCAAATCGTTTCCTTTTTCTGAGAGAACTTTGGTAAGGCACGGTGTAGTTAGAGAGCCAGAAAGTGTCCCTCACGTGTGCAGGGTCAGTGCACGCAAGGTGCCTGTGCGCACTGCTGGCACCTAGGGCACTGACAGGGAAGACCAGAGAGGAGAGGATGGCTGTGGGAGAAGAGGAAGGAGGGGGAGCAGCAAAGTGAAGAGAAAAATGAAAAACTGAGTTGATGGCCCAGACACCTCAGTGGCACGGGCAGATGTCTTGGGGACATACACTTTGGGAACCTGGCTCCCCAATACTCAGACAGGCAGAAAAAAAAAAGAGCTAGTCAGCCTTAGAATTTATTGTGCAACTGTTCACAATAAATTGAGAGAGAAAGGAAGAGTGTTAATAATGATGCTGGGACAGCAGGCACAAGCCAGGATGTCCTGGGCACACTGGTCATCCTCAGGACAACCAATGTACATTAAATGCCAGACAAGAGTTTGCTTGTTTAAGCCTCACTACAACCTAAGCGCGTAAGCACTGCTATCGTTCCCATTTTATAGAA
Source organism: Myotis yumanensis (assembly GCF_028538775.1). Lineage (NCBI taxonomy): Eukaryota > Metazoa > Chordata > Mammalia > Chiroptera > Vespertilionidae > Myotis > Myotis yumanensis. The sequence continues at coordinate 122,936,320 of NW_027223754.1, read as the reverse complement.
AAATTAATGGAGAAACAGAGAGGCAAATATCATACCCACTAATAAATGGAGGAAGCAGGATACCGCGTAGGCACTGCTATCATTCCCATTTTACAGAAAAATTAATAGAGAAACAGAGAAACAAATATCATGCCCACTAATAAACAGAGGAAGCAGGATTTGAACCCAGGCAGTTTGGCTCTGCCAGTGCCCATGCCTTCAGCATCACGTATGCTGGCCCTCCCCTCAGCTGCCTTCTTTTAAGACTCAACAGTGAGCTTTTGGGTCTTTGTTTCCCACTGGAAGCTGATCTCAGTGGCCAATTTAGCATGGCTGCATCTGCATAAAAGATGAGTTTGTGGTTGAGGCCGAGGTGCTGGGGTGGGCTGGGAGAAGCGCTCTGTAGGTTTTATCCTCTACAGACTGCACCTTGTTCAAACCAGCCTTGACCACAGGTCTGCTTCATTCTTTCCTTGTACCCACTCTGCCCTTTCAGACTAAGTCAATGGACCAATGGACTGGGTTGGACATAAGAAGGCCCTCCTGAAGGCCATTGCTGGGATGGGTTCTGGAAGGCCCTCATCTGCCTGGGTGACTCGAGGGGTCGCTGTCTGGTGGCCAATTTTGCATGCAGGGTCTCTCCTAGCTTGAGGAATACGGGTTTTCTTTTGTGACAGATTCTTCTGGGGACAGTGCATTCCCTTCTTCCGTTTGTTTTGGCTCCCAGCCCGGGCTTTTTCTGAGTGTCAGCAGGGCTCTTTCTTACCCGGCCTGCCTGTTGACACATCCGGGATGGGCAGGCAGAGCCTGACCCTGGGTGATGCTCCAGGCCTTTCTAGGAGATGCAGGGAGGTCGGAGCAGCCAGGCTTTAAAGGCCTCTGTCCCCACTGAACCTGCTCTGAAGATCCCTTATGCCCTTCCCAGGGCTGGGCAGAATGTGTGGCTGGGCCTGAGAACTTGTGGGAGGGTGGGAACTGTGCCGTATGCAAGAGAGCTCCCGTGGGGGGAAAAGGGGGCTGGATTGGCTCAGCACCCAGCCTTCTGCTCTCAGTGCTCCGCTGGGTTTGTGCAGCTCTGTGCTCTGCTGGGCTTAGGAAAGGTGAGAAGGGCGAGACTTTAGCACACATGCCTTGGGTGTGCTAAGACCTTCCTTAACTCCCTTTTAAACTCACAGTAGCACGGGGGAAGTAGGAAGGTGGCTACAGTGGCTCCATTAATTACCAGTTCAGACAAAAGGGATATCTCTTATTACCTGGGCGATTGGTTTATTTTCACTTTATTTACTTTAGTGATTGCTCAGTGTTGAGCTCCAGGATTTGCAACTGGTCTGAGTTTTCCTGGTAAAAGCATGCTGCTTTGCCACAGTGAATCCACATGAACACACACCTCGCCGCTGGTGTGGAAGGTCGGGTCGGCGCTGACGTGGGAGGGAGACCAACTTCCTGCAGCTCCACCCTGATCACACACGGAACCTCAGGGACTCTATTCCCATGGCACCTCGAGGCTGGTGCACAGAATGTACCAGGCACAGCTGAGAACTTGGCACAAACAAACTCAATCCTTAGTACAGCCTTGTGGGACAGGTACTGTTATTATCATTCTCCCAGCTTTGGAGATGAGGTTTCTAGGGCAGGGTCCTTGCTGAAGGTCAACCAGCTATTAAGAGCCTGAGCTGGAATTTGAACTCAGGCAGCCTGGCCCCAGGGCCAAGTCCTCAACCATTCCTCAGCCTGCCCCTCTGAATGCTGAGGTCAGGGCCCAACTCTGTAGCCGTTCATGTGTCCTCAGGATTCACCCTATAAATCTGAGTTTCTTCCTTCTTCATGGAGGTGGGAACCTGCCAGTTCACCTCAGGTGAGCACATGGGTGTGAACAGGCAGGTGTGAAGGTTTACCTGGTCTTGCCGACCTAGGTGGCTTTATCTGTGGAGAGTTTGCTCCTGAGTTCTGTAGTGTGGGGTCCAACTTTCCCTAGTTGGTCCTCGTCAGCATGTCAGTCTTGGACTGGAATTCCCCAGAGGGCCAGGCCAGAGTCTCACCTCATTGTTGCTTACTGTACAGCTCAGGTTCCCAGGGGACCTGGTTTACAAAGAGACGTGTAGTCCCTTCAGCCACCATTTACAGTCCCCTTGGAGGGATGATCTGAAAAGATAACCAATGCAGCTCGAGTTTATTGACAAGCAGAGTCAAGGGTATTTCTTGTGGCTTCACAGAGGAGGTGGGATTTGAACTGGATCCAAGGATGGGCAGACTGGACAGGCAGAGGGCAGAGTGGGAGCACTGAAGGCAGGTGTGTGACAGCACCGAGCACAGCACACAGCGTGCTGGTGGGGCAAGGGGGTCCCTGCTTGGAGGCCCCCCTAGGGGTCTGTGTCCAGCTTCCAGGGGCTCTCAATGACTGGGAAGTGAAGGGACGATCAGCTGGGAAATGCTGTTTGCTGTTGGGCTGCAGTGTGGTCATGCCCAGGCACGGACATTTGCAGCCGCAGTGCCCTGAGGCACAGGCACAGCCCTTTACTCCCTTGGCGTGGAGGTACCAGGTTGGCATGGCCTTCGGGGGACATGGATGAGTCAGAGAGGTCCTGGCGGAGGGGGTTAGAGACACTGGCAGGAGGGACTACACTTGTCTTCAGCCAGGCTTTGTTTTTCTGTGGAGGAGGAGGAGGTGGACTGTCAAAGCCACTCTCTCTATGGTTCTGTGCAGGAGTGAAAGTTAGAGGTTTTCCTCCCGAAGGCAAGGGTTTTCTCAACAGGAGAGCAGCCACCTTCTCTACCTCCTCCCCTCTCCCCCATCCCAGTGGGAACACTGAGGAGGGAGGGGACTTGGTCCTTGGAAGTTTCATCTGAATTGTGGTCAGAAATTAGTATCTGAGGTACCATCAGGAAAGACAAATTGTTCTGCATCAGGATCTCAAGGTCTTTCTCTGGTGTCCCGGTCTGTGGTGGCTTCTGGTTTTCAGGACTTCCGGGGGCTTTGATCAGATGGACGGCCTGGAGAAGGATCAGTCAGCTTGGTGCCATGAGATCTTGACTCAGAGCCTTCGGGGTGGTGTCTGGGTGCACCGACCCTGCCTTCCCTAGAGAACCCCACAGATGGAAGGTGATTCCAACTCCCCTTTACACTATTTTTACTTTAGTGTCTAAAGTGGCCTGAGAATTCAGTTTTAGGGTGTTGTTTGGTGTTTGAATTTTTTTGTAACGGTCTTTTTTCATTGGAGTAAAATATACCTAGTACATGACATAAAAATCTACCATTTCTAAGTGTGCAGTTCAGTGGCATTAAGAACATTCACAGTGTTGTGCAGCCACCACCACCGTCTCCAGAACTTCCTTTTATCCTCCCAGCTGATAGGGTTTGGTGTTCACCCTGGCTCCACGGAGGGCCACCGTCTCGCTGTCTCAGCGCCCTTAGGCACCGTGAGGCTCTCTCCACTTGGGCCATCTTCCTGCTTCTGTTTCTTGTTGCTTTTTGGTTTTTTAATCTCTGCTTCAGCCACAGGAACCTCTGTGAGGCTGCCCTCCTTTGGGCTGGGCTCTGTGCTGAGCACTTTGTCATTTCTCCCAGCAGTCCTGTAGGTGGTTATTACCATCCACCCTTTCCCCGTGAGGAAGCAGCATCAGAAATGTAACAGGCCGCAGCAATTTTAGAGCCCGGGTTGGATTCTGGACTCTCCAATCCTTCCTCCTTCATCTGGATGGGAATGTATAGAATCAAGCACAGCCAACCCTGCCTCACATTGGTGTGTGTGCTAGAAGGTTTCTAGAAACTGCATGGATTTGTGGATGTATTATATGAACCCTCTTCCATTAGGATTCTTAATTGGAACCTTTAGCCAAAAAGGATTTGCTTGAAAATAGCTTAATTACATACCATAGAAAAACAGCTAATGGAATTTGCCAAACTACTAAATTAAGCTTTTCAACTAATTACACATGTACTATAGAAGTGTGTGTTTAGCCTTGACTGTGGGTCCCTCCCCAGGCAAAGAGATGTGAAATGTTCTCTGGCCAGCAGGGGCTTGGTGACCGTGCCAGCTCTTGTTCTTGATGGTGATCACGTGTGCTTTTCTGTCCCTCTTGGAGTCTTGCTGGGGCTTGACCCTGCGTTTTCTCAGGGCAAGGCAGGTTACTCAGAGGGAGTGATTGTCCTGGCTGCAAATAACGCTAAGTGCATTTCTGTTTCTCAGCAGGCTTCTTTCTAGCGTTTATCTCCTGCAGTGTGTCTCTGGCGCATTTCCCGTTGCTCCTCCTTACCCTCTTTACGGACTGCACTAGCCCCTGCTGTGTCCTCTCTACTCAGGTTTTTGGGGTTTGCCTTGGTTTGTGGCTTGGGGTTCCAGCTTCAGTAGATGTGGTTTAACTCTGGGAGTGAATTCAGCACCCAGCAGACTCACATGGCCCCATGCATAATAAGATAATGTATTGAGTCCCACCATGTGCCAGGCAGTTTCTCATCTAGGAGTTAGTATTTCCATTTGACAGACAAGGAAACGGAGGCTCAGGGAGGGTACAGAATTGTCTGAGTTCACACATCTAGTTCTGGTATAGACACCTACATCACAGACATCTCAACATGCTGTTGATCCCGCTGCACCAGACTGGCTCCCTACAAGGGCTGACCCCTCGGGCTGTGGGGTCTGCTGGATAACAGAGCTCTGTTAACACACCTGTGAAATGGGAACAGAATCTCCTGACTCCAACTAGGCGAGCTCCCCAGGCTCAGGCCAGTCGAACGATAGGGGTGGGCCTACTATAATGTAAAAAGTCTGCTATAGAACTTTTTAAGGAATGTAGTTTTAATGCATTGAACCACAGCTTGAATCAGAAACAGATACAAGAAGGAATTGCTAAGTGAAATGAATGTTAATAAAAAATAATTACTAGGCCTTCATTATATATTCACACATTGCAAACAAAAATATTTTTTTAAACACACAAGCTCCATTTACTGGAGTTAGAAATAGAATGAAAAGCTCTACTTTGTACTGGATAGCAATCATATTATACCACATACCACATCTGAATTTCCTGATACTTTAGGGGCCTATCAATGTAGTTTTATTGAATGGTGATGCCAAACAAAGCAAAACAAAAAACCCTCATAAAACAAAATGGATCAACAGATACTTATTGAGATCACTGTTTCTTTCTCAGACTGTATCTACTATCCTATGAAGTCTATCCATACTTTGTCGTTTCAGTTATTTAATTTTTATTTCTAAAAATTCTCTTTGGCCCTGGCCGGTGTGTTTAGTGGTTGGAGCATCGGCCCTTGCACCAATGAGTCTTGGGTTCGATTACCAGTCAAGGGCAGTCACCTTGGCTGCAGGTTCACTCCCTGCCCCTGGTCAGGGCATGTGAGGCAGACAACCAGTCGATGTGTCTCTCTCACATCAATGTTTCTCTCTCTAACCTCCCTCCTTCTCTCCCTTTCACTCTCTTTGAAAAAGCAATGGAAAAAATATCCTCTGGTAAGAATTAACAAAACAAAACAAAAAAAAGAAAAAAAATCCTCTCTGGTTCATTTTTAAAAAATCTTCTTTGTTATTCTTTATGATTTTTTTGTTCCCTGCACATATTTGCAAGCTCGTCTTTTAACTTCTAATTAATATTATATTAAAGTCATTATTATAGTCAGACCTGGACATTCCATTATCTGAAGAGTCCCTGGCCAGCGAATTCCTTTCTCACCAGCTTTTTGAAACATGGTTTTTAAATATTTTATTCAAAATTTGTAGTGTTGTTCAATGGTAGGGTCAATCTAAGTGCTTAGCCTACCATACTGCTGGAAATAAAAGTCTAGCATATTTATTTAAAATTGATAAAATGATGAGAGGGAAAAGTAATGGAGGTTGGCCTTTAGGACCTAGAATTGCCGCTCTGTGCTGAAGGCATTTTATGAAGGCCCCGAACAGTGCATGAGGTGCTTTGCTGAGAAGCCACTCACAGTGCGCTTGCCCACCAGCATGGTGGGGATCCATCTACTCGGCACCCACCCCCAGAGGACGTTAGTGTCCTGCAGGATCCAGCCGTCACTCTTTTCCTCCTACACAGTCTTACTACTGTCTATGGCTTCAACCATCACATTGATGCTGGTGACCCCCAAACCTATGTATCTAGCCCTGACCCAACTCCTGAGCTCCAGGTCCCCCTTTCTCCTTCCATTTTGAAGTGTTTACATCTCTATGTCCCACAGACACCTCAGACTTCACATTTCCCAAGTAGAGCCAAGTGTCTTCCCTGCCAATCTTGTTCCTATCCTACCATTGCCAATCTGGCTAACCAGTTTCACCATGGCCCTCACCTCTGAAGTTAGAAGCCCTGGAGTCATCCCGGATACCTCTGCCAGCTCTGCGTGCCATGTCCAACTGTTACCTCACTCTGTCTCTTGACCATATGCAGGTTTCTCCTTTCTCTGCACTGTCATGCCTCGCGCAGCCCCTGCTGCTGGTCTGAACCATCATCACTCGCCTCTTCCCTGGGCTCCCTCCTTCTGGCCTCTCCCTGCTGGGGTCCAGCTCTAGCATTAACGCTAATCAGGATCTCATCCCAATCGTGCCACATGCTGCCTCACTTCCACCTTTCTCCCCAGTGCCTGTCTACGAAGCCCATCTTCCTTAGATGATATGTAAGGTTCCTCACATCTACCCCATTTGTCTCCTTTGCCCACCATTTATACTCCTCTGAATGTGCCATCTCTTCTTATTGCATGTTTATAGTGCTGAGCAGGGGTTTTCAGACATAAGTGGGCATCAGAATCATGTGCAAGCCTCGTTAGAACACAAAATACTGGACGTCACCCCAGAGGTTTAAATTGGGTAAGTCAGAAATGGGGCCCAAGATCTGAATTTGTAACAAGTCCCAGTGGTGGCTGCTTCTGGCGATGAATATGAGAACCACCAGTGTGGACTGGTAACAGGTGTGAGCCCAGGAGCACTTCACTCCCTGTATCATGTAACCTCTCCATGCCGCGGTTTACTTTTCCATGAGAGAGGATTCAATGAGTTAATAGTCAGAAAGCACTAAACACAGTGCCTGCTTCATCGTAAGTGCTCAGGAAATGTTAGCTGCCAGCATTTTCTATTATTATTTATATCATAATTCACATTCTTGGTGATGGATGTCTGCCCCCTCACTCTTTTCTGCTCACAATCTTCTCCTTTCTTTCAAGAACCAGTTTCTTTGCTGAGGTGCTAAAACACTCTTCTTTGCCACCTCATTTGGCCTCCCTGCTCTCCTCGGCCTCTTCTCCTGCTCACACACTCCAGTGTGCGCACCCTGCCCAAGGTGCTCCCCTCCTTCCCTGGAGTGATTTCCTCCACAGTGCACTCTCCCTGGCTGTCTGGTACATCACAGGGACTCCAAAATGCTAATTAAATGACTGACTGGGCTTCTATTATAGAATTGAATATTGTATTGAAAATATGGTAAAATGTGCTAAATCTGGGCAAAGAACTGAATGCTAAGAAAAGGTAAAGAGAAAAGAATTATGTGGACGTTTGGGAATGTTGTATTCAGGATAGTGGGATTATGCTTCAGGAACATGGGCTTGTCTTCTCAGGAACATCTGAGAGCACATCACTTAGTATAATCTTAACTGCAGGTAGCAACTCCCCCACACAGTGGACATAAGTGATGAGGATACTCTTTGCTGTCATAATAGGACTAGAGGCCTGGTGCACATAATTCGTGCACTGGGTTGGGGGGGATCTCCTCAGCCTGGCCTGTGCCCTCTCGCAGTCCAGGAGCCCTTGGGGGATGTCCGACTGATGGCTTAGGCCAGTGGTCGGCAAACCATGGTTCGAGAGCCACATGTGGCTCTACCCCTTGAGTGTGGCTCTTCCACAAAATACCACGTGTGGGCACACATGTACAGTGCGATTGAAACTTCGTGGCCCATGCACAGAAGTCGGTTTTTGGTCTGGACGAGTCTATTTTGAAGAAGTGGCGTTAGAAGAAGTGGGGGCTGTTGGTCGGTTGGGTTATGGGAGACGCGGTGCAGGTGGGCCGTGGGATATGCAGCGCGGAGGAGGCGCGAGAGATCCATGCACGAGTTGAGGATGAGAGAGTTGGAAGGGGTCGACCTCAGCGAACATACCTCAATCAGATTGAGGATGTTTTTAGCAAAGGCCAGCTTAGGAGTACCCTAATTAAGTTAATAACAATGTACCTACCTATATAGTTTAAGTTTAAAAAATTTGGCTCTCAAAAGAAATTTCAATCGTTGTACTGTTGATATTTGGCTCTGTTGACTGATGAGTTTGCCGACCAGTGGCTTAGCCCCACTCCTGCCACCCCCACTGCGCTTGTCAGCTGTGAGCCCAACTTCTGGCTGAGCAGTGCTCCTCCTGTGGGAGTGCAATGACCACCAGGGGGCAGCTCCTGCATTGAGCGTCTGCCCCCTGGTGGTCAGTGTGCATCATAGCATAGTGACAGGTCCTTCTGCTTTTAGGTTGATTTGTATATTAGCCTTTTATTATATAGGAGGATGCTGGAGAAAGCACAGCACCAGGGTTGTTTATCCAGTGGGTCAATGATATCATCAAAGACCCAGGTGTTTTTTTGTGTGTGTTTTTTTTAAATCTTTCTCTACTCTTTACTTATGCTCCCCTCTCATGGTCACAGTGTGGCTGCAGAAGGTCACAATATGGCTACAGAAAATCAAGTGTGGCTGAACAAGGAGAGGTTCCTGCATCTTCCTTTTTAAGAGCAAGGAAAACATTTCCAAGAAACTCCCCCTCCCCCACCAGCAGGCCCCTCTTCATGTCTCAGTGACTAGAGTTGGGTCAGAACCCACCTCTAACCTACCCCTTTGCAAAGGGCCTGCATTTGCTTTGACTGGATGAGGCCCCTGAGCTGGACATATGGTGGCACCCTGAGTGGTGAACACATTGGAATTCTGTTAGAAAGGAGGAAGGGAGAAATGGATGTTGTGGAGGTGAGCAACAGTGTCAGCCACAAAACCTGACCCACACCCCAGGGGCAAGTTTATTTGAGCAGTCACAGGAATGAAAATTAAATGACTTTAGGAGTCTTTTCTACCTTGAGAATCTAAAAGGAATTACTTGAAGTGAAAATGAGAAGACTTTTCCTCTGTCTGTCCCTGCAGGTCCTGCCCTGACCACAGCTGCCCTTCAGGACACCGGCTCTGAGCCACGGCTGGGCCATCAGGCTGCTGTCAAGGGTGGGGCTCTGGCGACTTGTGCTGTTCCTCATGAGTCCAGCCTGGCGCTCCACCTGGCATCCAGCACGGCCACGTCTCAGGTGAGAGCTACAGAAGGAACCCTGGGGCAGCCGGACCCCAGGACCTGGGGTTCAGAGGGAGAACGAGAACAGGAGAGTTCAGTTCAGGTGTGCCCCCTCCGCACCCCCAGAGGTGTAACTGGACAGGAGGCTTGTTTATGGCTCCTAGAGGCAGGTATAGTGGGAGCTGCCCCCTGCAAGAAGATTGGGCCAAATAAGCAAATATTCTGAAGGACACAGAAAACAGTTTCTCGGTAGGCATCTCTGGTTTTCTGTAGCCCTATTAAAAACTGTTAGTCAACGTACCAAAGTGGACTCCCAAACCACATGGATCGTGTGTTTTCTGCTTGTCAGGTTCGTGGAGAGCTGTGGAATAGGCTCGTTGTCCCTCCAGGGTCTGGCTGTCTGAACAGAAAAAGAAAGCTGGTAAGAAACGGATGAGAAACTTCCACCAAGGGTAGTGGGTAATGATCATGGACAGCAGTAGGTATCCACAGTGGCCAAGAAGTTTGGGTTCCATGTGAGGAGCAGTGGTGACAGCTTCTAGAAATTATGTACTAGCCTGACATTCTAAAATTTGCCCAGCTCTTCTGGACATACATCAAAGGCATTAAGGTGAAATATGTGGGAGCCTGAGTATGAGGCAGTACAGTGGGATTTAGTTATGAGTGACTTCTAGGGTGGGGCAGGAGGCGAAGTAACACTAATTTGGCCATTATATGTGTTGTTATATTTTATGTGCCCATCTTAAATCTTCAATCAAATTGTCAACTCCTTGAGGACAGTAATATTTCATTTCTCTTATATTCTTCACAAGGTCAATACTCAGTAATTATTTATTGGTTGATTTTTCGGTATATACTTAAACAATAAAACTTTATCAGTCAAGGGCCTAGAATTTTCACTCATTTGGGCAGAGTTGTCATCCATATCTATTGAGCACCTCCTGAGATGAACAGTGTCAGAGACCTTAGCCACTTGAACTGGCCGGAGTGTGTTCATTTCTGAGGGCTGTCAAAACAAAATACCACAAGCAGGGTGATTAAAAACAACTGAATGTATAGTCTCACAGATCTGGAGGAGACACGTCGCAAGTCAAGATGTTGGCAGGGCCCTTGCTCCCTCTCCAACCTGTGGGGACCCTTCCCTGTCTTCTAGCTCCTGGTGGTTTGTGCCAGTCTTTGGTGTTTCTTGGCTTGCGGCCGTGGAATACAAGCTCTGCCTTCATTGTCGCATGGCATTCTCTTTACCTGTCTCTATTTTCACATGACTGCTTCTTATAAGGACACCAGTCATATGACCTCATCTTAACTCAAGACATCTACAATGACCCTATGGATAAATAAGATTCCATTCTGAGGTACTGGAGGGTAGGACTCCAACTTGTCTTTATTTGGAGATCACATTCAACCCAGAACACGAAGTGAGCTCATTCACGGGGCCAAGACCAGAACACACAAAGGGCTAGGAGTGAACATGAGCCGTGTCCCCGGTGCTGACAGGAAGAGGCAGGGAGAAGCAGCAGCAGGGGCACTTGTCCAGTTCTCTCGTCACTGTCTGGGGAAGTGTGTTGGGTTGGGGCCCAGTGGACACACTGTGCTACTGTCTGTGCCCCAGAGGAGGAGTTCCATGCTCCTACTGCTCTGCCCTTTCATAGGACAAGTCGGGAAGAGGCCTCAGAGGCTGGGAACACACAGACCATTTGGGTTCCAGGTAACCTTAACTTTGGAGGGAAGTGGAGGAGCCCACCTCATCCTGTGGAAAGTTGCACCCTTTTGCCCTAGGAGAGGAGGAGCTACTGGGCCCAGCCAGCTCATTGCCAGGCTCTCAGAGAGAGTTCTAGATACCAGATATTGAACAACCTGCTTGTCTCTGAGCCTAGTGAAACCTGGACTTCATGCTGCAACTTTCTCCCTCCCCAGTTTGAGATCCTTTAGTGCAAAAGTTGCAAACCAGAGGCCCACAGGCCACTTGCAGCCCGTAGATGTGTTTTGGCTACAGTGGCTGGTGTTCAAAATGTTTTTATATTAGTTTTTGAATAATCAGTATATTTACATAATTCAAAAATCAAATCATTATAGAAAGCTATCTAGTGAAAGCTTATCTTGGCCTCCACCTGCCTGTCCAGCCCCCTCCCCTGTTACCACTTCTATTACTTTCTTATACATTCTTCTAGAGTTTCTTATTGCAAATACAAGTCAGTACAAACTACATTCTGCCTCCATTACTTTCTTTCTCACATAATTGTAGTCCACTACATGCTTTTTCTACCTTGCTTTTGTCACTTATCTTGGCACTCTTTCCCTACTAATATGCTGAGAGCCTTCTCACTCTTTTTTACAGGGGTGTATACATTGTGTGGATGCACAATGTATCACTTATTTAACCAAAATCCTTCTGATGGACACAGGTTGTTTTCAGTCATTCACTGTTTATTACAAGCAAAGCTGCAGTGACTAAAACTGCCACTTTGTACTATGCTTGAACATGTATAACATTTAAAAATTCTGAAATATCTTTGAATTATCAAAAGACTGGAAACACGAGGTTCTAGTAACTGTAGGTTGACCACTGTTTGGATTATTAGCTGTTTCTCAGGGTCCCTAACACTGGGTCCGGCCTGCTCCCCTTCAGCATGTTCCCCACCACCTCTTCCTCCCTCTTTGCTTTGAGGCTGAGTGTTGACTGCATTGAGCACCTCAATTGATTGTGCTCTTTTTCTTATGGTAGATTCAGAAGGAAGGGAAATCGCTCTTGTACCCATGCTCTTTCTACATTCCTTCAAGTAGAAAATGAAAGCTAGGGAGGCTGTCTTTTTCAAGAAGAAAAGGAGAAGACAGATTCCTTTGTGGATGTAATTCTGCTTCTTCTTATGTTCATCTGTGTTACTCGTTTGGGCACTTGATTGTGCAGCCCGGCCTTGTTACGTCCACGCTTTTCTCTCACCTCCGAGCAGAAGGGAAGGACTCTGCTCGCTGGTTGATTTAGCACTGCCAGAGCAGCTGCTTGGAGACCAGCAATAACAATGAACAAGACAGTCAAATGCATCATTCTAACACATGTGCTCTCTCACCAGAACCCCACAAGGATGGGGACGTAATATTCCTGTTTCCATTTCATAGACAAGGAAACAGTAATAGAGTGAAGTCGCTTGACTAAGATTCATAACTTGTACATGGCAGAACTAGTATCTTTTTTAAAAAACATTTTTATTGATTTTCAGAGAGTAAGGAAGAGGGAGAGAGAGATAGAATCAATGAATGAGAGAGAATCATTGATTGGCTGCCTCCTGCATGCCCCCTACTGGGGATCGAGCCCGCAACCCGGGCATGTGCCCTTGACCGGAATCGAACCCGGGACCCTTCAGTCGGCAGGCAGACGTTCTATTCACTGAGCAAAACCAGTTAGGGCGGAGCTAGTATCTGAAACCAAGAACTTCTGGCTCTAGAACCTGCTGTTTTAGCCAACATATTGGCTGCCTCAAACTCTTTTTTTTTCTTTTTAAGGTTGTGGCTAACAGTTATACTTCTCGCCTTTTCAGTTTGTCGTCAGTGGTGGCGTGATGATGACAGTCATGACAAAGATAAGAGGAAACTCTGAAAGTAGGCGAGAGGTGACATGCTGCAGGAAGGCAAATAATGAGAAAGCATTGTTTTTCTAACAGAAGCCAGGCTCAGCTTTACATCTGTCACACTGGATAGAGTGGAATCGGCTCCGTTGCCCCCTTTGCTCTTTCAGTGTCCGAACATTTATTGAGCAACTTCTGAATGCAAGGCACTGTGCCAGGTGGGAGATATGATGAATGGGCCACACCCTGGTCCTCAGAGCTAGGACGTGTCAGCAGACACTGCAGTGCCACCTGGTGAGTGTGGCATTGGAGTGACATGGATGTGTCAGGCTGGGTCCTGAATGTGAGAAAGGAAATAAATTCACTGTGGGGTAACAAGGTGGGTAGTTTGTAGTTGTCTCGGGTCTTCATCTCTGCTGGATGGAGGAAGGAAGCAAGGCCCGGAAGTGAGGCTGTGAGCTAAGGGGTTGAGCCATCTTTCTGCCCACAGGCCAGGGTGGAGGTGACAACGGCTGCACCTCTGGAGCTGTGGCTCTTTGGCAATGGGCTCAGTCAGGGCTGAAGGTGGGCTGAAGGAAACGGCCTCTCCCCTTTCCTGCATCCCATCTCAGCTTTTCTCATTCCTGGGCCTGGGTTTAATGTCCGAGCTGGGCTGCCTCCCGGGGGGCACTTACCCTGGGAGTTAGTATTCTGCTGGAGGGCGAACCCCTGTCCCCGGGTGAAGGACTAAATTTGCCAGGGAAGAGAGGGGGGTGGGGGGCAGGAGGACACAGTTCACAGGTCACCATATTCGACCTTTGACATCACACTTCAGCAGGAGGATCATAGGCCGGCTTCCTGTCACAGGGAGGGAGGCTCCTTGCTTGTCTTTTTATTTGCTGCCTTTCTTCTTTCTTCTCCCCCAGGTTTGCATCCACAGTATCTATCATCTCTGTGGTCATCTTAGAACAACTGGGGGTTTTGCTTTGTACTTATTCTTTCTCTGAGTGTGACACTAACCACAGCCGCCTCCAGGCAAAGGGTGTAGGGCAAGGCCAACTGCTCTTCATTCAGATGCTGTGGTCTTTGGTGCAGCTGATGCTAGTGGTGAAGTTATACAAAACAAAGGTGTTGAAACTCAGTCCAAGCGACTGTTGGGGACCTGCTGCTTGTGCTTCTAGGGATGAGTAACGGGAACTCATTTTTTTCTGGTTAAAAAGGAGAATTCAGAGTCCTGATGGAACACAGACAACAGGCATTGCAGGGCACAGCCGTGCGCTTCTCTGTGCTGGCCTCTGTGTGGACATGCAAGAGACGCACCCACACTCTGTCCTCAGGGACCTATTGACAAGAAGAGGAGAAAAATGTACATTGACCTCCCCTCTTGGGCCCGCTTCCTCATTTGAGAAATGAAAGAGGCTGGGCTTTACCAGTGTTCCTCCCGGGGTCAGAGCTGCCCCGAGGGCAGTGGTTCACGAATGCTCCGTGTGCACATGAACCACTGGGGGTCTTGTTAACATGCACATTCCAGCCCAGGAGGTCTGCCCAAGGCTTTTGATTCAGTGCGTCCAACAGACTCCAGGTACTGAGGCTGGTGCACAGAGCTTTGAGTACTGTGGCTCTGGGGGCACTTGGGAAATCTGTGGGTGGCTTAGAGTTGCCACAACAACAGGGTGAAGCCCCTGGCATTACTGGATGGGGACTAGGCATGCTAGTCATGATTCTGTGTGGGAATGTCATTAGTGAATTGTCACCCATTCTGCCAAACTCAGCCCACTGCACATATAATCGGTAATTACTTCTCATATAGTAATACTGAGAAGTTTTTAAAGAAGTTATGCCAAAAGCCCAGTAATCTAGGAGACCATTGTTCTGGGAAGAGAAGCCTAAATGGTGTAAAGACACAGCCTTGACATGACTGGATAATGTCCCCACTGTGGGCGTCCTGTCTAGATCGGAGCGTTTCCACACACGCTGAGCCGGAAAGCCTGTCCGTGCAGCATGCAGTCACTGCAGAAGCAGGGACGTCACTGCGGATTTGCAACAGGACAACACGTTGCTAAATTAGCAGAAGCACAGGAATACCACCATCTCAGTGAACTTCTGTAGAGAAGCTGTTGTTAAAATAGTTCATGTTCTAATTTATATAATATACTTATATTTGTAGTGCAATGATAAGAAATTTCTTGGAAAAAATAGATAGTACAATGACTTATTTGGGGGTTGCCTTTGTTTTTCATTCTTACTCTGGGAGTCTCCTTAGAGGTCTACCAAACAACTTCTTCCAATGCCTCCTCCTTTCCCCACTGCCTAGACAAAAAGGATATGGTTTCGAAGGCTTTTTTTTTTTAAATTGTCAACTGAGGACAGTTTTTCCATTGGTTTTCCAGGAGAGTGGAGGAGTGGGAAGAGAGAGAAACATCAATGTGAGGAGACACATTGATTGGTTGCCTCCCACATGCACCCCGACGGGACCAGGGATCGAACCCAAAACTGAGATAGCACGCCCTTGACCAGAATTAAACCCTTCGGTCCGTGGGCTGATGTTCTAACCATTGAGCAACTGGCCAGGGCTCCAAGGCTTTTTAATGCCCAAAACGGAATGTGTGCCCCTGCTCCGTGGATGGGATTTTTAGATTACACACATGTTTTCCATGAGGCTCTGTCACTGCCCTGTCCCATGTCTCTGCACAATAAATAGCTACGCCTAGCTCATACAAAAGAATGATACACTTTCTTGTTTTCTCTACTTGCACGTTTGTAATTTTATTCAACATGTTATCTCTACTTCAGGTAAGGTTATTACCTGCTTCCTGTTATCAGATCCAGACAGGAGAGTGGGTTTGCTATTTCTCATCCTAGCATTTTTATTCTGTTGTCCTCTGCTCTTTTATTTCCTTGTAGTCTTTATGAGCAGTTAAATCTAATCTTATCCATTATAAGTAGGTGTAAGCATTGACTTCTTCATTATGCATTCCTGTGCAGTCGTGCGTGAGCACTTACATATTGAAATACTTATTATTTTTATTATAAATTGCATTCCTTTTTTCTCCTTTATATTATAGTTAGAGCTAGATTTTGCATATGGGTTGACTGACTTATCTAGAAGTTTCATTTCAGGTAGTTAAAAGAACATTTCCAAATATTTGTTATAAAAAATGATGCACTGATTGAAGAGGGCAGAGCATCCCTGGATTAAGTGATGTCTTTGACATTCTTTGTGCAACATTTAAAAACAATAGATGTCGGTGTGATTTGTGACCAACTTGAGAGTAACCCTGGATGAGAAAGCAATCATTGAACGTTGGTATTACCTGTAATTTCTGCTTGGATGAGATACTATGAGTCCTCAAGGCTTAAAATAGTGGCTCTCCCTAGGTTGCACTTTAGAAACTAGGAAAGTTAAACACACATTCATGCAAGCATTTACACACACACACACACACACACACACACCTCACACCCTGATCCCAGCCAGAAGCATTTCAAACTGAACATCTGGGATGAGGCCTAGGCGTCTGGAGTCAGAAGACTCCCCAGATGACTCTGGCGCTCTGTGAGGCTGAGAATCACTGCCTGTAGTGGGGTGAATGGTAAAAAGATAGGTCCTGTCCCAACCACCAGAAGCTGTGACTGTGACCCTCTCAGAAAAAGGCTGTGTGCAGGTGATTCAGCGACAGGTCTCCAGCTGAGATCATCCTGGACTATCCCTGGCCCTAACTTCAGTCAGTGTCCTTTCAAGAGGCCCACACAGGAGAGACACGAAGAGAAGGCCAGGGGGAAACAGAGGCAGAGGCTGGAGTTCCAGAGCTACAAGCATGGAAGAAGTAAGGAATGACCTGTCCCCCAGAGCCTTCTGAGGGGGCACAGCTGCCTAAATGTGAAAGGATGCATTTCTGTTGCCTGGTTTTTGTTAATTGTTGCAGCTGTCCTAGGAAACTAATACACTGCCTTAAAGGGTGGATAAAAATGTGGTGAGATGGGAGGAATATAGGAGCTTTTCGGATGGGGAAGCAAATGAGTGAGTGAGAAGGCCTGGCTGAGGAAGAATGGGGGCAGCACACCTAGAAGAAGAAAGAGTGGCTGTACGAGGAGAGGGAGCTATTGGTTGGAGCCCATAGAGAATCCTCGTGTGGAAAGATGCCTTCCTCTGCGCTCTGTCCTGTCCTATTCAGGGAATAGCATTTGCTGCCCCTCCTTAGACCACAAAAGGCCCAAGAAGCCAGGAGAGTAGGTTGGCACTTCATTCCACAAGGGTGGGAGCCGCTGAAGGGTGTGAGGAGGAACAGCGTGGCGAGGTTGTAGGGAGGCCCGCCAGGCCTGGGTCCCGTGTCTGAACACTTGGCGTCTGCATCCTTCCTGCTCTCCACCTCTCCCCACACCCGCGGCCCCATTTTGTGTAGTGGCTTCATGAGTGTGAGCAGGCCATTTGTTTCCAGCTGGAAGTCCAGGGGAAAGTGCGGACTGGTTGGGTGGATCTGCCCCGTCTTGGGAGGTGATCCCTTCTGCAGCTCCTGCAGGAAGTGCAGAGGAGCCATCCATCCTCGCCCGGTGTGTTGGAATGAGAGCAGCCAGCCTGGAAGCACGCACAATGCCAACTGGTCTTCCTTAACAACCAGCCATTACCTGTGGAGGCCCCTCGCAGGCACTGCCTGCCTTCTGCAAGCGTAAGCAAGGGAAGCTCTCATTAACGATAATGCCCGTGGAAGCAGAATCCTCCCTGCCTTGTAGGGCTGGCACGGAGGAACTGAGAGGGTTCGAGTGCTTGTATACAGACTCACTCATCACATTACAGGCCTTGTTTGCTGGGCTCACTCAGAAAGGACTGGCAGTGTGGGAGCAGAGAGGCCACCCCGAGTCTGGTTGCCTGAGGGTGGAGAGGCAATTAGATACACCTGTAAGAACCATCTAGGGACTGCAGCCACTGAGCACTGAGCTGGGGTGGGGTGGGTCCAGACTGGATGCAGATTGTGGAGGAAACAGAGGGGAGCCCAACCCACAGTTATTCTGTTAGTTGTGTGGGGATTTAGCATTACCCATTGTCCCAGAAATGGACAAAGGGCATAGGAACGCCTTCATTTTACTTTCTGGGAGTGAGTGACCTTAAAGGAAGGAGGGCACTTCCTTCCATGGACGGCGCGTCTCACTGCCAGGTGTGTTTGAATGTTGAAGGAGATGCTGCAGGATGCGAGGTGTGGGTCAGAAGGGAGCTGTGGGCCTCAAGGAGTAATTTTGGGATCACCTAGATTGGTCGTGCTGATGGAGGTCATTCTGGGCATCCTTTTGCCTCCTGGAGCCCCAGCACCCGTCCCTGACCATTGTGGGTTGTGATGGAGGAGGGCACCTCAGGTGAGCAGTGGGCTGATGTTAGGAACAGGGATGGAGTCTCTTGAGCTGCCCCTCCCGAGACCTTAATCTCACTGGGACCCTACAGCAGGGGACAGTGACCAGGTGTCCAGTCCAGCAGTAGAGTATTCTGAATGCAAACACACAGTTTCCAGCCTCCATCTCTCCACCTACTTCCAAGAAGACCTAGGGCACTTTCTCAGGGTGGGTGGAGGGGTGGATAAATCTGACACGACCCACAAGCTGAACTGTGGGGACAAACAGTGGATTCCAGACAGCGAGTTTGGTCGCAGAAGCCCAGCCATGGTGAGAGGCCAGGCTGGCTGCTTTCCCACGTGTGGCTTCAGCCCAGAGAAAGCGTTCAGAGACCAGCCACAGATCTGCCCAGCAGACGGGCTGAGTACCGCATGGCGCACCCCAGGAAAGTGCGGGGTTCTGCTGGGAACAAGACAGACAGGCCCTGGCCCAGTGATGGCGAACCTTTTGAGCTCGGCGTGTCAGCATTTTGAAAAACCCTAACTTAACTCTGGTGCCGTGTCACATGTAGAAATTTTTTGATATTTGCAACCATAGTAAAACAAAGACTTATATTTTTGATATTTATTTTATATATTTAAATGCCATTTAACAAAGAAAAATCAACCAAAAAAATGAGTTCGCGTGTCACCTCTGACATGCGTGTCATAGGTTTGCCATCACTGCCCTGGCCTCAGGGATTGTTAACCTGTGTGCTTACTCATTCCAATGGGCATACATGCCGCAAGGGCTCCCAGGCTTTTGCCTGGACAGGCCTCCCCTGTCTCCTCACTGCCCAGTGCTACTGATCCTGCAGGGTCATGATACATGCTCCATCCTCTAGGGCAGCGATTCTCAACCTGTGGGTCGCGACCCCTTTGGGGGTCGAATGACCCTTTCACAGGGGTTGCCTAAGACCATCGGAAAACACATATATAATTACATATTGTTTTTGTGATTAATCACTATGCTTTAATTATGTTCAATTTGTAACAATGAAAATACATCCTGCATATCAGATATTTACATTACGATTCATAACAGTAGCAAAATTACCGTTATGAAGTAGCAACAAAAATAATTTTATGGTTGGGGGTCACCACAACATGAGGAACTGTATAAAGGGTTGCGGCATTAGGGAGGTTGAGAACCACTACTCTAGGGCTAGCACATCAAACTCAACAGCAAACATGGGCCAAATAAACAAGCTTTAAGTTTATCTGGGCCGCAAAAAAATAAAAGCTTCAATTTTCATAGAAACGTAGGTTTATTTTGATAGAGACATGCTGAATGCAAAGGGCTGAAATAAATGAGTAATCGTTAACATAAAATAATAGAACATTTTAATAAAAATTAATATTTTTTTCTTGAACATTAACTTACCAGACACTGAGTAACTGCACAAATTAATAAGCATAAAGCAAATAAACCTATTTTTCCTGTTCTCTGAAAGCGAAATATTTCCTGTTGCATACACAAAACAAGACAGTACAAGACTAATCACGTGGCAATCAGCTGCTAAAATATTCCCTGCTGGTATTAGTGGAGAGAAATGGTGCGCCTGCATGTAAGGCGAGTAAGGGAAATTAATGCAACACAATTATAATAATCAGTCATTAGTGAATGTTGTAGTTTGTTATTAATAGTTATGTATAACAGGATATTGTAAAAATTAAATTTTGAAATTTTTATTAAAACATTTCTTACATACAACGTTATATTGGCTGGGCCATAAAAATATTCATTGTGGGCCACATGCGGCCCAGGGGCCGCAAGTTTGACATGCTTGCTCTATCACCCAAATCATTGTCCTTAAGCATTTGTGATAAAATGTGTTTCTTGAAAACACATTTTATTGTATAAACAATATATGTTTATTGTAAAAAAAAAAAAAATCAGAGAATGTGACATACAGTAAAAAAGAGAGTAAACATGCCCTAGCCGTTTTGCTCAGTGGATAGAGCATAGGCCTGCAGACAGAAAGGTCCAGGGTTTGATTCTGGTCAAGGGCACATGCCTGGGATTCGGGCTCGATCCCCATTGGGGGGCATGCAGGAGGCAGCCGATCAGTGATTCTCTCTCATCATCGATATTTCTATCTCTCTCTCCCTCTCCCTTCCTCTGAAATCAATAATAAAAAAAAAAAAGACATTAAAAGAAGAGAATAAACAGAGATAACCATTGTTAACATTGAGGTATGTTTTCTTCTCATTCTTTTTCAATGCACATTCACACAGATGCACACACGTATACTTTTATCATCGCCTTTCCTCATTCTGCTTTACATTTTCTTTTGTCACATACACCTATCTTCTTTTTAAATTTATTTTTATTGTCAACCCCATTACAAATGTCCCCCATTCCTCCCCCCCTTTGTGCCCCTCCACTCAGACCCCACTGCACCCCAGGCCATCACTGTGAGCTGTTTGAGGGCACAGGCAATGTCTCACTACATGTTATCCCGGTTACTAATACAGCATCTTGCACTAGGAGTCTCTCTGCAAATGTTAGCCAAGGAGAGCCACTCAGCAAATCTGTTTGGCTTTGGAACTCAGCACATAATTATTTTGAGGAAGCAGAAGCAAATTTGCTGTCCTGGCCCTTGATTCTTGCTTAAAATGTGTGTGCATTCCTGAGCACCAGTGTCTGCTGGCCACTCTGCTGGGTGGCTGGGAGGGGACTGGGGATGCACAGTGATTCAACACGTGGCTGAGACACGCACAGAGGGTGACTAATTGTGCTCCGCACCCTGGAGGCGCTGCGTTGAAAAGCAGCTCCACCCTGCTATTCCACTGAGGCTCTGTTCTCACTTTAGAACAACACCGCTGATTCTGGCAAATCTTTCTTTATCCTTTCTGATTAAAAAAATAGTGTTGGCGTTTCACCCGGGGAGGAGTGGGTGAGATTTTCTTCTCTGACAAATCAGTTTAGGCTCTAAAATACTCTTCGCTTAGATTAAAATTCAAGAGGCTCTTGGACTAGGATTGGAAATGGAAATAGCACAGGCTCTTTTCCAAAAAGCTCTGTTGGAGGTTGAGACCATCAGGAGGGGCATGCTCTCAGCAGACCGCAGGTGAGAGCAGAGCGGAGCCCATGAGAGGGTGTCAGCAGAGGAAAAGCAGCAGAAGCTGTTCTCTGAGCATCAGGACTCCTCAGGCACAGGTGGAAACACGAGAGGCTGGTGCATAGATGGCAACAGACAGTACTAGGTGTACCGGTTAATAATGCGGATTTGTAATCACAGAAAACACGATAATTCCAAGAGAAACATCAAAAGTGCTATATTCAAAGTAATGCCCATCGCTAGCTACACATTTCCCCCATCTTTCAGGTAATTCGTGAATACCGTCCAATAGAACTTTTCTTGTTTTGAGGCAAACCATTCAGAGACCCAATTTTCCACTTCTTCATATGTTTTGAAGTGCTGCTCAGAAAGTGCGTGTGCCATCGATCAGAACAAGTGGTAATCTGAAGGAGCAAGGTCTGGTGAATACAGCGAGTGGGTTACCACTTCCCAGGCAAGACGTGTCTTTATCTGGTTTTGAAGTGTGTGATGGTGCATCATCATGAAGCAAAATTACTTTGCTGTGTCTTCTGGAACATTCTGGTCATTTCACGATCAAAGCGTGGTTCAAATTGATTATTTGTTGTTGGTAGCGATCAGTATTAATGGTTTTACCTGGTTTTAGAAGCTCATAATACACCACACCTTCCTGATCCCACCAAACACAGAGCATTTCTTCTTTCTGAAGCGATTTGGCCTTGCAGTCAATGTTGATGGTTGACCTGGATTAACCCATGATTTTGTACATTTGGGATTCTCAAAATAAATCCACTTTTCATCGCCAGTCACAATTCGATGCATAAAAGACTTTATTTCGTGCCATTGAAGCAACATTTTACTGATGACTTTTCAGTTTTCCATTCGTCTTTTGTTCAGTTGATGTGGCACCCATTTTCCTTCCTTTAAAATCTTTCCCATTGCTTGTAGATGATCAGAAATTGTTTACTGAGCAATGTTTAATCTTTCTGCAAGTTGTTTTTGAGTTTGAAGTACATCTTCATCCAATAATGCTTATAATTGTTGGTCTTCAAACTTTTTCAGTTGAACTGGGCTTTTTTTGTCTTTCACACTGAAATCACCACTTTTAAAGCATTTAAACCAGCGTTCACAAGTATCTTGAGATGGAGCATGTTCACCATAAGCTTTCCAAAGTGTTCAGTAGCACTTTTCTTCAAAATAAAGTAATGAATTATAACTTCCCACAAATGCTCTTTTTTTTGGCACAAAATTCGATATTTTTAAGTGGAAAAATATCTATGTTAGCACCTTCAGCAAATTTGACATATGAAGTTTTGAAGGTTGTTGTCAATACAACAAAATGGCATACATATCAAATCGCATATATACCAACATACATGTAACTCCATCTATTGAAAAAAATCCGCATTATTAACGGGTACACCTAGTAAAGGCAGATACAAGGGAGACAAGCCCGCATGCCTCCTGAGCTTTTTAGTTGACTATGATGCGATGTTTGTGATTTAGATGTCTTTCTTTCTTTAAAGAAGATGGCATGGCAGAAACTATTTCTAAAGTTAAATATCTTGGAGGGAACTTCATTACAAGATCAAGGAAAAAGCCTGCAAGATTTTGCTTTTGATGAAAAACATCTAAAACCAAGTAAAATCAAAGAGAAGCCTTAAACAAATTATTGATTTGGGTGATGCCGAGAAATCTCAGCTGGAGCCTCTTTTGGAGCCGAAGAGTGGAGAGGAGAGAGGAAGCACCCAGAGCTCAGCCTTTGACTGCCTTCTGCACACACTGGGGTTCTCTCCGTGCACACACTGGGGTTCTCTCCGTGCACTCACTGGGGTTCTCTCTGTGCACACACTGGGGTTCTCTCCGTGCACACACTGGGATTCTCTCTGTGCACACACTGGTGTTCGCTCTGTGCACACACTGGGGTTCTCTCCGTGCACACACTGGGGTTCTCTCCCTGAACACACTGGGGTTCTCTCCGTGCACACACTGGGGTTCTCTCTGTGCACACACTGGGGTTCTCTCCGTGCACACACTGGGGAAAAGAAATGAGATCCATGGGGTCTGGTGGTTTACACAGTGCAGATGAGGATGTGAGCACCTGAGGCGAGGCCAAGTGACTTTCCCCAAGCTAGGACTTCAGTGGTATTGAGGGAATGTGCTTTAAATATATGTATATATTTTTTTCTTTCTGCAACTCTGCATGCCTGTGGGAGATAACGGGTTTTAGTGGAAAGAACATAGGTTTGGGATGCACTTGATTTGAATCCTGGCTGTTTTGGAGCAAGTTTTAAATATTTTTTCCAACCTCAGTTTACTCATCTGTGCAAAATCCAGGCTGCCCCTAACTTGCCCCAGGGCTACCCCCACCTCCTCAAGCTTGACCTCCCGCTTTTGAAAGCTCTCCTCACACTCTCACTCACTGGCCCATTCGTTCACTCGGGGCCTGTTCTGGGTGCTTGGAACTCAGCAGGGAACCAAAGTGCCAAAGCCTTGGCCTCACTGAGCTCCTGGTCCAAACCAGGCTGTGCAGAAGGAGTATAATGTGAGCCACGCATGTAATTTTCAGTTTTCTAGTAGCCACATCAGAAGAAGAAAATAGGCAAAGTTAACTTTAATATTCTGTTTAACCTAATATACCCCAAATATTATCATTTCAGCATAGTCTCCATCTACAAATTTATTAAGAAGATAATTTACATTTTAAAATTGAAGTATAATTAACATATAATATTACATTAATTTCAGGTATACAACATCATGATTCAATATTTGTATATGTACTGTGAAATGATCACATTATAAGTCTAGTTAACATCTGTTTCCATACATACTTAACAGAATTTTTTTTTTCTTGTGGTGAGAACTTTTAAGATCCATTTCTTAAGCAACTTTCATATATACAGTACAGCGTCATTAACTAGAGTCATCATGCTGTACATTAAACCCCCAGGACTTACTTATTTTATAACCAGGATTTTGTACCATTAGTTTGACCACCTGTGGCAACACTAGTCTGTTGAGCTTGTTTTTGTGTTTGTTTGGATGCCACATGTGAGTGAGATCATATTTGTCTTTCACTGTCTGACTTACTTCACTGAGCACAACGCCCTCAGGACCCATCCCTGTTGTGGTCATTCCTTGTGCTGGAACTAGGTTACTCTCCTAGCAGGTCTCCGTTGGGACTGGCCACATTGTGAGGGCTCAGAGCTTGTGTGGCTGGGGCTGCAGCTGCTGTATTGGACAGTGTGGTTCTAGAGCTCAGGGGTGAGATTCTGCCATTCGCCCCAGTGAGTACAGCTGGGGGAGCGACAGGCCCTGTCGAGGGAGAGTGCTGCCTCCCTGCCAACGGGCCTCTCCCAGGGCCCCCAGTCCACCCTGCCAGAGCACGCAGATTTCACGCAGAAAGAGGGAGAATGCCACACCACAGAGTCCTAGTCTCTGGGTTGAGACAGAGAATGACGTGGAGCTGTCCTCTCTGTAATAATAACAATAATTACAACAACATAGTTAGTATGTATTGAGTGCTAGGTATGGGGGCCAGGCCCTGTGCTAAGTACTTCATTATCTTTACTGCACCTTTACAAGAGAGGTACTATTATTTTAAAGATTCCACCAAAAAACTACTAGAACTAAAAAATAAATTCAGTAAAGTAGTAGGATACAAAATAAATATTCAGAAATGAGTTGCATTTTTATACACCAATGATGAACTATCAGAAAGGGAAACTAAGAAAACAATCCCATTTACAACTGCATAAAAAAATAAAAAAATACCTAGGAATAAATTTAACCAAGGAGGAAAAAGACCTGTACTCAGAAAACTATAAGATGTTGAATAAAGAAACTGAAGATACAAATAATGGAAGCATATACTGGGTTCATGGATAGGAAGAATTAACATCATTAACTGCCCTAAGCAATCTATAGATTGAATGCAATTCCTATCAAAATACCAATGGCATTTTCACAGAATTAGAACCAATAATTCAAAATTTTATATGGAACCCCAAAAGACCTCAAACAGCCATGATAACCTTGAGAAAACAGAATGAAGTTGGAGGTATCACAGCATCTGATATCAAATGATATTACAAGGCCATAATAATCAAAACAGCGTGATACTGGCATAAAAATAGACATATAAAACAAAATAGAGAGCCCAGAAATAAACCCATGCCTATATAGTCAATTAATATTTGATAGAGGAGGCAAAACCATATAATCAGGTAAAGATGTTCTATTCAATAAATGCTGTAGGGAATATTGAACAGATACATGCAAAAAAAAAAAAAGAAAAAGAAACCAGACCACCAACTTACACCATATACAAAAATAAACTCAAAATGGATTAAAGACTTAAATGTAACACTCAAAACCATAAACTTCTAGAAGAAAACATAGATGGTAAAATCTCTGACATTTAGCAATATTTTTTCTGATATATCTTGTTGGGCAAGGGAAACAAAAATAAAAAATAAACAAATGGAACTACATCAAATTAAAGACTTTTTGCACAGCAAGGGAAACAAAATGAAAAGACAACCTACTGAATGGGAGGACATATTCACCAATGATGCATCTGATAAGGGGGTTAATATACAAAATTTATAAAGAACTCATACAATTCAACAACCCCTCTCCCCCAAAAAACACACACACAAAACACACACACACACACACACACACACACACACACACTCCAATTAAAAAGTTGGCAAAGGATCTGAATAGACACTTCTCTGAAGAGGACATACAGATGACCAATAGACATATGAAAAGTCATCAATACTAATCACAGAGAAATGCATAAAACCACAATGAGCTATCACCTCACACTTGTCAGAATGGCTACCATCAATAAATCAACAAACAACAAGTGCTGGTGAGGATGTGGAGAAAAAGGACCCTCGTGCACTGCTGGTGGGAATACAGATTGTTGCAACCACTGTGGAAAACAGTATGGAGTTTCCTCAAAAAATTTAAAATGGAACTGCCTTATAACCCAGAGATTCCACCTTTGGGTACATACCTAAAGAAACCCCAAACACTAATTTGAAAGAATATATGTATCCATATTGTTCATTGCAGCATTATTTACAATAGCCAAGATATGGAAGCAACCTAAGTTTCCATCAATAAATGAGTGAATAAAAAAAGTGGGTGTACATATATACATTGGAATATAACTTGGTCATAAAAGAGAATGAAATCTTACCATTTGTGACAACATGGGTAGACCTAGAGGGTGTTATGCTAAGTGAAATAAATCAGTCAGAGAAAAACAAATATCATCTGATTTCACATATATGTGGAATCTAAAGAACAAAATAAATGTATAAACTAAATAGAAACCTATTCATAGACACAAAGAACAGACTGACGGTTGACAGAGGGGAGAGGTGTTGGAGGACTGGGTGAAAAAGTGAAGGGATTAAGAAGTACAAATTGGTAGTTAAAAAATAGTCACCAGAATGTAAAGTACAGCATAGGGAATATAGTCAATAACATTGTAATAACTATGTATCGTGCCAGGTGGGTTCCTGAAAATATCTGGGGGGACACTTCGTAAAGTATATGATTGTCTAACCACTGTGCTGTACACCTGAAACTAATAAAAATAATATTGAGTTAAACTGTAATTGAAAAAATAAAATTTAAAAAAAGACAGGAGGAAAGTGGCTGAGAGAAATTAGATAACTTGCTGTGGATCGCATGAGTCATAAATGACAGACCTGGGACTTGAACCTAGCGCTGTCTAAACTCAAAACCTTGTGTTCTTCAAACAGAAAGAACAGAGGAGATCCAGGATGAGCACAGGTTTCCTGAGCCTATTCACAGTGCACACTGCCAAGTCAAAACGCTGTGGAGATGAAGGTGTCAGTGAGGGTGATCCATAACTGCCAGCATGTTCTTATCTATATATATATATCAATGCCAAGCAACTAGAATGACCAGAATGACTGGTTGCTATGACGTGCATGTGGCAGCCAACCAGCCTGATCAGGGGCGGGGCCAGTTGGCCAATTTCCCATGTCCCCTCCCCACTGCCAGCCCAGCCCCAGTCGACCCCGATCTGGGCGGGCTGGCCAGACCCCACCGGTGCATGAATTTATGCACTGGGCCTCTAGTTACAAATAAGATATTAACTCATAGGCATAGGTGACAAATATCTTTGTTGATTCTAAAGCACCATATGAAAGTTTGTTGTCATTATTGTATGGTTATTACTATTCAGCTGGTGGTATATCCAGGGAATTCACCGTAGCTCAGATCACTGCAGTGGTGCCTGTGATATCAAATGGCAACTGAGAACATAACCTGACTTGAAATTTCTGTTCATATTAGATCACAACACCTGAAAGTCTTTGAGCTTCGCTTATGGATTTTTTCAGTAAAACCCAATGTGTACATGCACTCATTAGCCAGGTGTTTTCATCATTTGCTAGCTGCCTGGTGCTGAAATCAGACTTTATGTTCAGCCTTGGGTGACCAACAGCCCTCCTGGCTCTTCAGAGCTTAGTTAGAGGGACACTTAGAAACCCCAACACAGACGTAACAGGACCCCAGGCCTCCTCTCTCAAGTCCCAGGCAAGAAGTCGGGAAGCCAGCCTCCTGCGTTCAGGAGAGAAAGGGCCCCGGGCTGTGCTGCAGGCTTCTTGGGCATCCTCGAGGCCGTGCTAAATGGGATTGCCTGGAAGAACATCCAAATCCCTTCACCATCTGAGGCCCGCCTCCTCCACAGAAGCCTTTTCCAGCATGGCAGCCCCTCCAGTCCTCTCCCCCATCTAAGGTCCTATTGTCTTAAATGCTTGTGCCACCCACTCAGACACTGAAGCCCGGTCTTGTGGTGTTAGCTATGCACTTTCTGTATGTCTGTGCCATTTCTTTCCTGGTGACAACCACATGTTGACTTGAGCCAACACTGATGATCGGGTTGGTCAACGTCACCTTGTTTCAGAGAGGGCTTTTAAGTGCCATGATGTCCTTGGTGGACTTCTGTTTTGGTGTTGAGTGCTGCCTCTCTCTCCAGAGTGTATGACCTTTGAGAACTGGTATCTTGTAATCTTGGACTCAACGAGAGTGTGTGCCTGACATACCCTGGGAACTCAGTGACAACGTATTGCTCAGTATCGGGCAAAGGGCTAGTGCCCCATCCAGATCAGCTCCCTCTGGTGCTAGCCATTTGCATAACACCCGTACTTCTCTTCCACTGCAGTAACCATGATTTGTATCATACATTCGTTAATTTGTGAAGACGTTTCCCCAACACTGGGAGACCTTTTTGGTTCTCCCTGTGTCCCCAGCACTCAGTACAATGCCTAGAACCAGGTAGGACCAGGTGAAGACTGGGTCAATAACTATACATCTGAACAAATCAGCTTGGTCCCTGTAGGAGAGGGCAAAGGTGGAGACAGGGGGAGTTAGCACCTGGGTGCTGGCAGTGTCTGAAGGGAGGTCAGCGTCAGGAGGCCACGCGGAATAATGGCAAACACTTTGGCTGAGAAGCCGGGCACCTGGGGGCAGGCATTTTCCTGCACCAAGGTTTATTTTTTTATGTAACCTTGAGATTATCTTGTGAGGGTTGAAGGAGTTATTTTTGTGAAATTGCTTTTGTAAGCCATAAAGTGGCATGGCAAGATGTTATTCATCATCCTAAGATCTGGTCCCTGCCTACCCATCCAAATTTATTCCTTATTAATTTGATTTATCTAGGCCAGTGTTCTCATTTTTTAAAATGTGTTTTTCCCTCATTGCAAAAGCACTACATTGTAATAATAAAACTATTAGGAAATTCAGAAGGAACTCAAAATAAATCATCTCTTAAGACTACCACCTAGAAATAACACTATTAACATCTTATGTAGAGCCAAAATATATTTTCTAAATATGTATAACCTAAGTTTCCCAGGTGTCGGCAGCTGGGGACAGTCAGGGCATCATTGCTCTCCATTCCTCCTGGCTCTGGCTCTGCTGAAGGCTGCTGCCTGGGTGGGGCTTCCACACCTTGGTTGCTTCCAGCAGCAATGCCCCTGAGGGGTAGGTACTGAGAGCTGACTTCTTCCAACACTTTTCATTTTCTGAAAATACTTACTGGGTTTATGTATGTATTGCTTGTCTCTCTCCACTGGAATCTAGGCTCCACAGGTGCAAAGCTTGCTGGATTCGCATTATTGCTGCTTCTCTGGCACCTAGAAAAGTGCCTGCACAGAGCAAACATTCACTGAATGGTTGAATGAACACCTGAGAACTGCATTACCTCATATAGAATACCAGGCACTTGCTTCAGATGAGTTGTGCATGTGAACCCTACAGAGATCAAGGTTGCTGGTAATACACATCTGGTCTGCCAGATCTAGCGATTGTTGGAGATTTGGCCTCAGCAGGGGTACAACAGAGAATCCCAGCCTCCTTTGCAGTCACTACAGCTGCCTGCAATAATTTCAGGCATGCCCTCAGACCATGTTACTTAGCATGAGGCCAAAGCATTCTGCAAAGTTTGTCCCCAGGTTCACAGTGCTAATTAACAGCACCAACTGCCCCAGATCCTGTCCCAGATCCTGTTCCAGCACTGTTTAGGTTGGTGCCCATATGGGGCCCTTAGGTTTTTCTTACTTACTCTACTACTGCAGAGCTTTCTTAGGTAGGGCAGTGATTCTGGCCACAATTCTCTTTCTCCATCTTCAAGGGAAAGCTTCCACAATGGTGCAGACAGTGTTTGTGGATCAGATGCAAAGAGCTGAAAGATCACTGCTGAGAGCTGGGGTTGCTGAAAGGGGCTGTTCAGTTAGCCCCGAGGCTACCCCCTGCTCAGGCACAAGAGTCAGCCCCTGCTGGGCCGGACCCATCTCCAGACTCAGGTTGCTATGCAGACTTCCCACTGTAATCCCTCCATCTCTCCTCATCTCCAAAACCTGGAAAAGGATGGGACGAGGCCTGTTTTCTGGGGGGCATTGCAGCCCTAGCGAGAGGGACATTTCCCCCCATTGCCATAAACCCCTTCCTCTCCGGCGCCTGGGGGAAAGACGGCGTTTTCATCTCTGTGTGTTTCCTAGGCGGGATTCAAACACGGGTCGCAAACGTGCTCTCCAGACCTGAAGCGTTACCCTTGCTCTGAGGAGCCGGGACCTGCCAGGTGAGTGAGAGATCAAAAGGTGGACAAGATACCCCACAGCCCCTGGTCCTTAGGCCTGAAATCTGTGAAGTCTGTGTGGGTGTCTTTGCTGCTGTTTTTAATATTTATGAGAATCATTAGCAGGCGCTTAGCTTCCAGAAACTGAGTTCATCAGATGGCCATTATTTTTCCCAGTCTACTTGAGGACACCGTTTTCTCCCCCCTCTCCTCCCCCTGCCCCAGCTTTATTGAAATATAATTGGCATATGACATTATATAACTTTAAGGTACACATAATGATTTGATATTTGAATATATTGTAGAATGATCACCACAATAAGTCTAGTTAACACCCATCACCACGCATAGTTACAATATTTTTTCCTGTTACAAGAACTTTTAGGATTTGCTCCCTTAGAAAATACAATATTGTTAGCTGTAGTCACCATGCTGTATGTACGTATCACCCCCAGGACATACTCACCTTGTAACTGGAAGTTTGTTCTTTTCTACCACCTTCACCCATTTCTCCCCCCTTTGGCATTGGAAGAAGATATGAGAAGTCATAGGCATATAGGAGAGACTTTATCGCAGACCAAGTAGCCATTGATAACAAGGAGCCATCAGACAAAGCAGTTCTTCAAAGTGGCCCCACAAAGCAGCCGTGTACCTGCTGGCCAGTAACACCGCTTTATACCAACTTAGACAAAAGAGACTTCTTGCCAAATACGGACATCAATATTTGGGTTATAGAGAGGTACAACTGTGCAGTGCGAGCAGTAAAACTGCTATGTCATTGCCTTTGCACATGCGTATGGCAAATTGGCCTTGAACATCCTGTTTAGGTTCCCACCCCCCCCCCCCCCCCACACTCCATCCCAGGTAGTCACCAATCTGTATTTGGTACTTATGAGTTCAGTTTGTTTTTTATTTTGTTTTGAATTCCACATGTGAGATCATATAGTATTTGTCTTTTTTGTCTGATTTATTTAATTTAGGGTAAAGCCTTTCCATCCAGGTTGTCGCAAATAGCATATTTCCTTCTTTTTCATGGCTGAATAATATTCCATTGTGAATATATGCCACCTCTTCTTTATCCATTTATCATTCATGGATACTTAGGCTGTTTTTATATCTTTGCTATTTTGAATAATGCGGCAATGATTCTGAATGCCACAGGGAAGCATGATCAGGCCTGCGTTTCAGGAAGGGCCCCTGGGCAATGCTGTCATGGCCTTGTTTAGCTGTTTTTGTTTTTTAAAGCAGTTTGGTAATATGTATTAAGAACCTTTAACATTTGCATATAAAGTGCTCTTTGGCTCAATAATATTACCCCTGGAAGTAATAAGAGTGATTTCCACCTATGTAGTGCTTATTGTACCAGATATTTTTGATAAGCTATTTTTAAATCTTTGTAACAATTATGCAGAGTGGGAATCATTGGTCATATTTTACAGATAAATAAACTGAGGTTTTAAAGAATCAGGCAAGCTTAGGATTGAGTTCACGCTCTGTCACTAATTAGCTGTCTTCCTAGGTCAATTTGTTTACCCTCTCTGAAGCTGTTTCCTGAGGTAGTACTGCTTTTTAGAAAATGTCAACCAGAATGAAATACCAGCTGCTTTTTTTGGACTCTCCACTCATTTGGAGTATCTCTGCCAGAGCTGACCTCCATTTCCTTAGGCATTTAAGATTGAGTAAACCAGCCAGAATCAAACAGTGCGGAGAGCTGTGGACAGCAGCTTTGCTTTGGGGGAAAATTCTGAGTTGTTTCTCCTACAGTTTTCCTATGTGCATGCACACGGCTCTTCTCATATCCTCTGCCCCCAGGATTTGTGTCTTATGCCCCTGCAAGATTGTAAATTCATTGAGGAAAGGGCTGGTCATAAACGTATCTTTGTATCTCTCCCAGCATCTGCTGGTTCGGTGCCTTCCATGTGCCCAGGGAAAGCTCAAAGGTTAGTTTTTTCAGAAGCAGTTGGGATATCATGATATAAAGGAAAGTAGGTACTTTGAGAGTGAAGAGCTAAGAGGTGGGGGCCTGGGAGTAGACACAGAAAAGATAAATAGGCTTGGAGACTTGGCAGTGAAGACTTGAAACCGAAGAGACCTGGGAGAATGCATTTAGTGGCAAACAAGCAAAATGTCCTCATTAGTGCTAAACCAAGAGAATTGTCTTCGGTTGGTTTCTCAGATGCAGATCCCCAGAGGGGGACCAATGTGCAAGTGATTTATTCAGGAAACGTTCCCAGGAGGACAAAGTAAAGGAGCAGGAAGCAGGGCAGGAGAGGGGAAGAAGCCAGAGTGATGTCAGGCAGGTTCCAGCCTTAGCCTGGACCCACAGATGTGCTCTAAAGTACAAATCACAAGGCAGCGT
The DNA here is from genome assembly GCF_028538775.1 of Myotis yumanensis. Lineage (NCBI taxonomy): Eukaryota > Metazoa > Chordata > Mammalia > Chiroptera > Vespertilionidae > Myotis > Myotis yumanensis. The sequence goes on along the minus strand of NW_027223754.1, from coordinate 122,903,655 downwards.
TTGTCCCTGCTGGAGGCCAGGGCACTGGGCTTTCACCCGTATGCACCAGCCATCGGGTCAGGGCTGAGAGGTGACGGGAAACTCAGGCACTTCTGGCTCCGTCCATGTGGACAGCGTGGCTCCAGCACCCAAGTGCCAGCCTTCTGAGAGTCAACAGGTGGAAGGAGTTAGAAAAGGCACGTGGAGGCTGGGTGTGGGGTTTGGAGAGGTGTACATATATCCTGGGGGTGTGGCTGGGGCGGCGAAAGGGTCGCCTTGATAACTGAACCCCTGCCCAGTGGTACCTCCTGATGTGTGCGTCCCCGCTTCCTCCTCTGCAAAGGGTGGGTAGTGTTATGTGCTCATGTTGCAGAATGATAGGGAAACAGAACGAAATGAGAGCACAGGCATAGACTCGTGCTGACAGCAAGGAGACATTATCCACGGGCAGGTGCTGTTATTGCATCCTTCCCTTCCGGGCCCAGAGGCTATATTAGCTCCGTCCTCGCCGGACAGCCTTACAGGCATCAACAGGGACCGCCTTGGAAAAGAGCCTGTCGCGTTGGAAAGAAAGCAGGCACTTTTTAAATGTTGATAAATTTTGCAGCAGTTTCTTTAATATATACCAGCCACCTTGAACTACATCTAATTAAGCACCAGACACCATGCTGTGGCTGTGTTTGGCTTTGATGTGTTCATCAGCATAGTGGAGAGCTAATCATAACAGGACTTAGCTCTTATAAAATGCCTTTTATCTTCGGAGTGGTTTACAACCACTAATTATTAGAGGAATTAGGGTGAACAGCAGCCGTCTCACAGAGACCTGCAGCCGCTATCCAGGGCCTTTGATGTATCCTATCATAGAGCCAGAGAAGTGGGAAGGGGTGTTTATTAACGGTTGTCCAGACCTGGAAGAAGTGTTTATAGGAGACAGCTGTTCTCTTTCTCCCTTGAGGCTAGAACAAGGAAATTGAGCCTAATTTGAGGGAAAAGCAGGCAAGATACAGTGGTTGCATAAGTGACAGCCGGCCACCGAGTGGTAAGGTCGCCTTTTCAAAGGCGCTTGCATACACTTGCCCCTTTGTATGGGCTGGCGGGGCACATGGCCCTCCTGGTGGCCTATGGTGGGTGACATTATACCACCAAGTCCCATGCAGCCGGGGCAGCATGGGCCTCTTCATTGTATCCCTCATATAATATTTTTTTTGTTTTGTTGCTTTTTGTTTATTAGTTTGTTAGGTTAGAATTTGATCTGGGGTGTAGGGTTTGAGTTCTACAGAAATAAGAATAGTAACAAGAGCTCACACTCCTAAGGTACCATCCCACCCTCATGTCACAGGTGAGGAAAGAGGCTCAGGGAGCTGAAGAAACCTGTTTGTGGCCACATGGCTGGTGCCCCAGGTGGTCTGGCATCTGGCCTTGGAGTCTGTGTTCTTATCCCCCAGTAAGAGGCCTATCGGAGAAGGGGTGGGATTTGCCCAAAGCCCCCCCTCCCCCACCACGTGTCAAAGAAGCACATGGCAATCTCACAGGGAACAGGGAAGGTCTGGTTTCCAGACTGGCCTGGCTCCTGTGCTGACACTTGACTCTTGAGCAGTGGGTGTGTGTGTATGTGGGTTTTAGGACCTAGCAGGGGCATGGGAGGCAGCCCCCTGAAGAAGCAGCTTGGCCACTCTGCCCTCCCTGAGAAGATCCTCACATCTGCTGCCTGGTCCCAGCAGAGGATCCACACAGAGCCATGGGGAGGGGGAGGGGCATGGGCATGAACAGCAGCTAGGCCACCTGTAGAACCCGGATGTTTGGTTAAAGCACTTTTCCCCATGTACTAAGATGGATTTAAAACAGGCCCCGCCCTGTAAGTCCAGGGTGGGGACACAGTCTACAGTGGCATCAGCTGCCATGGCCTGTGCAGACAGTGCTGGGGACACAGAAATGACCTCTCAGAACACCTGGGCAGAAACACAAGCATCACAATTTCTTCCTTGTGGAAATATGGACACCCTAGGAATATTCAGGTATGATAACCTAGGGCAGCAGTTCTCAACCAGTGGGTCACGACCCCTTTGGCGGTCGAACAACCCTTTCACAGGGGTCGCCTAAGACCATCCCGCATATCAGATATTTACATTACGATTCATAACAGTAGCAACATTACAGTTATGAAGTAGCAACGAAAATAATTTTATGGTTGGGTCACAGCATGAGGAACTGTATTTAAAGGGCCAGAAGGTTGAGAACCACTGACTTAGGGCTTTCCCCTACCCCTGCCCAGAGAATGAATGTTAAATACTGCAGTGTCTTTTTTTCCCCACAACACCATTCTGATACCAAATGTGTGTCCTTTGACTCAATTCAATTTTGACAGTAACATAAACCCCACAGATTAAGGGCTCAGTCTCACAAGACTGTCCTCACTTGGATGCCAGTCCCAGATTGTCACTCATGTGTGTGACTGACCAGCTATACACAACCCCCCCCTCAGGTTCAGTGATTCACTGGAACAACTCCCAGGACTCAGGAACGCACTTTAGTTACTTTTAGTTACTGATATCAGCTTATAAAGGATGTAACTCAGGAACAGCCAGAGGGAAGAGGTGAGCGGGGCAAGGTGTAGGGAGAGGGTGCAGAGCCTCCGTGCCTGCCCAGAGCACACCTCCAGGTACTTACCGACTGGAAGCTCCCCGAGCCCTGGGCTAGGACTTTCCTGGAGGTTTTGTCACACAGGCATGATTGATGAAATAACCGTCCCTCTCCTTCCTAGAGGTGGGAGGGTGGGGGGACCTGAAAATCCTGACCCTGTAATCACATGGGTGGCTCCTCTGGCAATCAGCCCCCACCCAGAAGCTCTCTAGGGCCTGCCTCCAGTAAGCTCATTAGCATATACTCAGGTATGGATGAAAGGGGTTCATTATACATTACAAAAGATACCCCTTTCACTCAGGGAATTCCGAGGGTTTTAGGAGCTCTGTGCTAGGAACCAATATTTTTCATTATACCACAAATAGTCACCACTCTGAGTCTTCACTCTCAATGGTCTTAATAAGAAACCAACACACATTTATTGAGCAACTGTCGTACGTGAAGTACCAGGCTGGGAACTGGTGGCGCATTTTTCATTCAAATGAGCAAATATCAATTTAATTCTTATTAAGATTTATTAAGGAGGCTTCTGCCTCGAGGAAAAAAGAAGAAATATCAGGTTGTCACCTATGTGTCTGACTGACCAGCTATACAGTCTGGGTTTGTTTCCGCCAGACCAAGCAGTATGTTCTAATGCCCGAAGCATGCAAGCGCACTCAGAGACACAGATGCCTGGGTGGTCAGGGAGGACTTCTCGGTGGAGGTGGGCTGGAAACTGGGCTCTGAAGGCACATGCAATACCGAGAGTTGGGGCAGACCTAGGGAGTGTTTTTACAGGAGGGAGAAGGATTGAGAAACTTCCCTTTGTTGAGTCCTAGAAAACAAATGTAGCCCTATTATTCACCTGGTCTCTTCTCTGACCTCTCAATGGTGTGAAGTTTGAGTCCCAGCTCAACTTGCTCATGACCCGAGACCTGTCGCTTAACCTTTTGGAGAATGAGATTCTCATTAATAAAAGTGGAAAAAGGCAGCCAGTCCTGACATCTTCACAGGATCACTATGGAAATGAGATCACAGAAGTGAAAGTTCTTTTTAAACTACGAAGTGTAATTAGCGCCATCATTGGTTTATAGTGTGTCTTTAATTATTTCATCACCTCCCAAAGAGTCATCTTACTATCAGAATTTTGAACTAAAAAGATTAATATTGAAAATGCCTTAGAAATAATCACAAGAGCTAACATTTATCACCTCCTCGCTAGGAGCCAGGCATAATTTCAAGGCCTTTTACATGCTTTATGTTGCTTAGTCCTCACATGAAGTGGATGCATTTTACAGATGGAGAAACTGAGTCCTGGAGAGGTTAACTTGCTTAAGGTCATGCAGCTAGGAGGTGGTGGGGGCAGGATTTGAACCTGGGAAATGTGGCCCTTACCGTCCCTCTGTGTTGGATTCCTCTTTTCCATGGGGAGGGAGAGAGAGACGGAGTTTTCTCTCTGCTCTGGTTGGTCCCCAGCCTTTCCCCACCTCACCCTCCACATTTTTTCCTGTTACCGGTGGAAATGAGGTTCTTGTGGTGTCGAGAGAAAAGCATTTCAGGGACCACACATGGAGGATGAGAGGTAGTGGAAAGATTTATTGAAGCTGAAGAAAACACAATGGATTGTTTCCAGGATGAGCCAGCGTCTCATCCACAGCCAGGTGGTTAAACTCCCTCCCACTGTGGAAGAAGTCCAGCCTATGCTCATCAAGCCCAGAAGGAGGTCCAGGATCCAGAAATCCTGTGTCACCAGTTCAGTCGATGCCAAAGCTTAGTCCAGCTCAGGCCCTGTCCCCGTCCAGCTAGCTTAGTCCTTGTTTCCAGGTGAGCTCCGCCTGGGGCTGCATTGCCGGACCCAGGCCGGCACGTGGAGCCCATGCTTGGGCCTGAACATGCAAGTGCGCAAACACACCAACAAACCAACGCCTGTTACCCAGAGAGACCTTCGTTAAGTTTGTATTATATTACCTCGGGCTTTCAAACTGAAAAGCCCAATCTCTTTCCCAATCTTTTGCAGACCCTTTTCCCAGGCTAGACGCCTCTCCCTTATGGTCCCCATCTTGGCTCCTACTGGGCATGCACCCAGCAGAGGAATTTTCCCTTAATTGTTACATCTCTCCCTCAGTAATCCCAGCTAATGGCCAGTAACCAATCTTTCCCAAGTGCTTCAGGAATTAGAGGATTGGGGGCAGGGGGAAGGGGGAGTGGGGGCGACTGGAATGTGCGAAGCTGTAGCTTTCAACCTCATTAAGCTCAGCCAGTATTGCTCCCTTGTTTATTAGGCTTAATGTCTGATCCATTTGCTCCCTTCCTATATTTACAACCAACTAGCTACCTAGGCAAACACTCCCTAGTGAAAAGCAGGGTTGGGGTGTCATGTGGGAGGCCCAGAACCTCTCCTCACCCTGCCTACCCCTGTGATGCTACCAGGGCCCCGCCCACATCAGGGAGCCTGACCATTTCCATGTCTTCTGGCAACTTCCAGGGGCCAGTGCTTGTCTCTTTGCCTGGGTCTTTCCTGCACCCACTCCACACATAACAAAGTGGAGTGCGGGGAATTAATGCCCCCAGGAGCAGCCCGCACCCAGTGACTGATAGGGTTGATATATAAATACCCCAGCTTCTTTGCCCCTGGGGTTGGATCATTGAGACATGTGGTGTACACCAAGCTGCAGAGTATCCTGGGATTAAGCTCAAGGATGGCACAGTGCTTTCCAAAAGTCTCCCCTTCCCTCCCCTCCCCTCCCCTCCCCTCCCCTCCCCTCCCCTTTCCTCTCCCCAGACAAACCACTTTGACTGAAATCTTTGTCTCAAGGTATTCTGTGACATTACCTGTTAAGGGTTGAATTGAACCCCCCCACAAAAAGGTATGTTTTAAATCCATCTTAGTACGTGGGGGAAAAGTGCTTTAACCAAACCTCTGGGTTCCATAGGTGGCCTGGCTGCTGTTCATGCCCTTGCCCCTCCCCGTCCCCATATCTCTGGGTGGACCCTCTGCTGGGACCAAGGCAGAGAGGCAGGTGTGAGGATCTTCTCAGGGAGGGCAGAGTGGCCAAGCTGCTTCTTCAGGGGCCTCCTCTCTCCACCCCTTCCAACCCCCCCTCCCAACTCTCCTCTCCCCCTCCACTGCTCAAGTGTCAGCACAGGAGCCAGGCCAGTCTGGAAACCAGACCTTCCCTGTTCCCTGTGAGATTGCCATGTGCTTCTTTGACACGTGGTGGTGGGGGGCTTTTGGCAAATCCCACCCTTCTCTGATAGGCCTCTTACTGGGGGATAAGAACACAGACTCCAAGGCCAGATGCCAGACCACCTGGGGCACCAGCCATGTGGCCACAAACAGGTTTCTTCAGCTCCCTGAGCCTCTTTCCTCACCTGTGACATGAGGGTGGGATGGTACCTTAGGAGTGTGAGCTCTTGTTACTATTCTTATTTCTGTAGAACTCAAACCCTACACCCCAGATCAAATTCTAACCTAACAAACTAATAAACAAAAAGCAACAAAAACAAACAAAAAAAATTATATGAGGGATACAATGAAGAAGCCCATCAATCTCCCATTGGCTGCCCCGGCTGCATGGGACTTGGTGGTATAATGTCACCCACCACAGGCCACCAGGAGGGCCATGTGCCCCGCCAGCCCATACCAAGGGGCAAGTGTATGCAAGCACCTTTGAGAGGGTGACCTTACCACTCTGTGGCCCACCAGGCACCATTCTTTGTATCTCACACTCATTCTTACTGGAGCTGCTTTTGGAACCCTTCCAGCAGCAACCCTCCTGCCCCCTCTGCATTTTGACAAGACTCACCTGTCTCTGCCTTCGTGTGACAGCCAACTCAGAGCTAATGGTAGAGACTTGGGCTGATGCTGCCTAGGGAGCATCCCTCCACGGGAGCTGGGTAATCACGGAGATCTGATGGATCCCAAAGATGCTGTGAGGCTTTTGATTTCCTAACTGTGTGCTGCGGGAGAGATGCAAGGGAGATCAGGGTGGATTAGTAGCCGCTTTCAAGTTTGCAAGGGATGTGGCATGGAGGGAGCTACCAGCTGTTCCCCATCTCTGCTGAGCCTAGAGTGAGGGGGAAATTAGCTTAGAAACCTTAGGAAGGGCTTAGGCTTGATCTTAGAATTACTTTGGAAGTCTGGGAAATGTTCCTGGAAATGGTTGAGGGCTAGATAACTTCCATCTGTGTTCAAAGACTTTTATGGACTCATTCTGGTGGGGAGAAGAGTGGTCTGCTCTGAGGGACAGGCAGATAAACAGTAGTTTCTCTGACCATACTGTTGTCTGTTTGTAGGTTTGTTTTTTTTCTTAATCCTTTCACCTTTTTCACCCAGCCTCGCTTCCCCTTTGATAGCTCTGAGTCTGTTTCTATTTTGTGTGTTAGTTTCTTTTCTTCATTAGATTCCACATGTAAGTGAAATCATATAAGGGGTGGGGAAGCAGGAGAGGATAAAGGAGGGATAAGTGGTGATGGAAAGAGACGTGACTTGGGGTGGGATAGACACGATACAGTATATGGATGATGTATTATAGAATTGTACTCCTGAAACCTGTATCATTTTATTAACCACTGTCACCCAATAAATTCAATTTTCATAAAAGCAGTTTCTCTGTCCTCGTCGTGAAAGTGATGGCCCTTTCCCTTGGCCTTGGACCACACCCCACCACTTCCCTTTTGTAGAAATGCTGTCTGCTGCTCTGACAACTCTTTGAAACAGAAAGCTGTCTCCAGCTCTGAGTCAGGACATCCTGGGCTCCATCCAAATGGGAGACCACAGAGCGTATCACTGAGCTTCCACTTTCTTTTGAGTTGAAAGGAGATCGCTTCTGTTGTTTTGTCTTCCATTCCCTTTGGAAGACCCACAGGTGCTGTGCAAAGATTGCAGGCCAAGACCAGCCAAGGAGTAAGAGGAAAGGGGCTGAACTCACCATGGAATGGGCTTCAGGAGGGGCTCTGCCTGCTCCCCTTTTTTCAGAGGAGGGACTGAGAGTTTTCACAGGGAAAATACTTAATTTTCAGTCGTTCCCTGCTTGTTAGATTGAATGTAAAAGGAGGAATCAAGCTCCTGAGATGAAGTACAATAGGCAGGGCTGGATTTGCAAGTCCTGGAGGACATAAGAAGGTTCTGGCCTGGACCTATGGTATTCTTTTTAAATACATTTATTGAGCTATTGACATAATTTGATAAATTTTGATATATATTTGTATATATGTATATATATATGTATATATATATATACACATATACACATATCTCCCACAATTAAGATTGCGAATATATTCACACCCCCCAAAAAAGTTTCCTCTTAATTCATTTGCAATCCCTCTTATTCACCCTTCTCCTTCCTTATCTCTTTTCTGTCACTATAGATTGTCTTCATTTTTTTATAATTTTATATACATTAAATCAAATAATATGTACCAGTACTAGTACTCTTTTTTGTCTGGCTTCATTCATTCACATGATTATTTTGTTGCTTGGGTCAATCAATAGTGCCTTCCCTTTCCTGGGAGTAGCATTCCATTGTATGCACACAACACAATTTGTTTCCCACTCTGCTGGTGAGCATTTCTGTTGTTTTGGTTACTATAGCTAAAGCTTTTATAAACATTCATGTGCAAGTCTTTGTATGGACATATGCTTTGATTCTCTTGGATAAAATATTTAGAAGTGGGGTGACTGGATCATTGGGTAGAAGTTTGTTTGACTTCTTAATGAAACTGATAAATGTTTTCCAAAGGGATTATACCATTCTACATTCTGCCCTGCAGTGTAAGAGAGTGCCACCCAATTGTGCCACATCCTTGCCAAGACTTGGTATGGTCAATCTTGTTCCTTTTAGCTATTCCAATAAGTGTGGTGGTATTTTGTTGCAGTTTAAGTTGTATTTCCCTTATGACTAATGATGTTGAACATTTTCATGTAGTTATTTGATATCTATATATCAAGTGCCTGTTCAAATGTTCTGCCCATTTTAAAAATTGAGTTCTTTATCTTCTTATGAGTTTTGAGAGTTCTTTATATAAACTGAATCAAAATACTCTATTAGATATGTGCTTTGCAAATGTTTTCTCCCAGTCTATAGCTTAAATGGCATCTTTTAAAGAGCAGAAATTTAAAATTTTAATAAAATCCGAATTATTGGTGTCACAAAGATATTCTTGAGGTTTTATATATTTTGATTTTACATTTAGGTCTGTGATCCATTTTGAGTCAATTTTTGTATGTGGCATAATGTACAAATTGAAATTCTTTTGCAAATAGATATCCAATTATTCTAGTACCATTTACTGAAAAGATTATGCTTTCTCTGCTGGATTGACTTTGCATGTTTGTCAAATCTGTTTTTGGATTCTCTATTCTGTATTCTATGCCATGTATCTATTTTTCTGTCTTGATGCTGATTCCACACTACCTTGATTACTATAGATTCATGTCTTGAAATCAAGCAGTGTTAGTCTTCCAGTTTTGTTATTTTTCAAAACTATTTTGGCTATTCTAAATTTATCTTTATTTGTATTTCCATACAAATTTTAGAGTGGCTTGTCAGTCTCTATCCCTGCTGGGATTTTGATTGGGATTGAGATGAATCTATACCTGAATTTAGGGAGAAATGGCATCTTAGTATGGAGTCTTCCAATTCGTGGACATGCATATATCTCCATTTACTTCTGTTTTCTTTAATTTCTCTTATCAATATTTTGTAGCTTTCAATGAATAGGTATTACACATTTTGCCATATATATCCCTAAGTATTTCATATTTTTATGCTATTGTAAGTGATATTTTCATTTCAACTTTTTATTACAGAAATATAATTGATTTTTATATAGAGCACTTGTATCCTTTGAATTTGCCAAAGTCACAGATTAGTTCCAGTAACTTTTTGTGGACTTTATCAGATTTTCCACATAAACATTAATATCTAGGAATAAAGACAATTTACTTCTTCCTTTCCAATCTAGATCTTTTGGGGGGTTTTCTTGCCCTATCCTTGCCTTGGAGGCTGGACTCTCCAACACAATGTTGAATAGAAAGTGGTAAGAGCAGACATTCTTATCCTTTTCTTGATCATAGAGGAAAGTATTTGGTTTTTCATGATGAAGTATGATGTTAGCTGTTGGTTTTTTGATAGGTGCTCCTTTTCAGGTTGGACAATCCTCCTTTACATTCCTTGTTTTCTGAGAGCTTTCACCCAGAGTGGCTGTTGGGTTTTGTCAAGCTTTTTCTGCATCTATTGAGATGATCATAATGTTTGTCTTTTTTAGGTTGTTAATTTGGTGAATGATGTTATTGATTTTCAAATGTTAAACCATTCTTGCATTACTTAGATAAAACTACCCTTGATCAGGATGTATTATTTGTTTTATATATGGTGTTGGTTTCAATCTTTTAACATTTTCTAAAGAATTTTTACATCTATATTCACGGGGGATATTGGCCTGTATTTTTCTTTGCTAGTAATGTCTTTGTCCAGTTTTGGTATCAGGATAATATTGGCCTCATAGAATATGTTAGGAACTATTTTATCTTCTTCAATTTTTTGAAAGAGTTTGCATAGAATTGGTATTCGCTTTTCTTTTAATATTTGGTAGAATTCATCATTGTAGCCATCTGAGCCTCTCAGCTTTTTGTAGAAAGATTTTTAACTGTCAGGTTAATTTTTAAAATAGATATAGTTTATTCATGTTATCTATTTCTTTCATTCATGTTATCTATTTCTTTTTTCTCTTCGTCTTTTATTTATTTATGTTTAATTTATCTTTATTGTTGATAGATGTTGATAGTATTATAGATGTCCCTCTTTTTTCCCCTATTGACCCCTCTAACTTGCATCCCTCCCTCTCAGGCATTCACCCCAATATATATGCATATAAGTTCCCCAATTAATCTCTTCCCACCCCCACCTTCCTTCTGAGCTTTGTCAGTCATTTCCATGCTTCTGTTTCTGGATCTTCTTGTTCATGAGATTCCACAAATGAGTGAGATCATGTGATACTTATCTTTTTCTGACTGACTTATTTCACTAAGCATAATACTCTCCAGGTCCCTCCATGCTGTCCCAAGTGGTAAGAGATCCTTCTTTTTTACATCTGCATAATATTCCATGATATAAATGTACCACAGTTTTTTTATCCACTCATCTACTGATGGTTACTTGGGCTATTTCCAGATCTTAGCTATTGTAAATAACGATGCTATGAACATAGGGGTACATATATTCTTTCTGACGGGTGTTCAAGTTTCTTAGGATATATTCCTAGAAGTGGGATTACTGGGTCAAATGGCAGTTCCATTTTTTTTTTTTTTTTTGAGGAAACTCCATACTTGTTTTCCATAGTGGCTGCACCAGTCGGCATTCCTACCAACAGTGTACTAGGGCTTCCTTTACTCCATATCCTTGCCAGTACTTGTCATTTGTTGATTTGTTGATGATAGCCATTCTGACAGGTATGAGATGATACCTCATTGTCACCAAATAGCCATGGCAATCTTGAGAAAGAACCAAGTTGGAGGGATCACAATACCAGATGTCAGGTTATACTACAAAGTCACTGTACTCAAAACAGCCTGATAGTGGCACAAGAACAGGTTTGTAGATCAATGGAACAGAACAGAGGACCCAGAAATTGACCTAACCCACTTTGCTCAATTAATATTTGACAAAAGAAGCAAGAGCATACAATGGAGTAAAAATAGTCTCTTCAATAAATGGTGTTGAGAAAATTGAACAGGTACATAAAAAAAAAAAAAGAAACTAGACCACCCACTTATACTATACACAAAAATATATTCAAAATGGATAAAGAACTTAAATGTAAGATGTGAAACCATAAAAATCTTGGAAGAAACCATAGGCAGCATAATCTCAGACATCTCTTGTAGCAATATGTTTGCCAATACATCTCCTAGAGCAAGGGAAACTAAAGAGAAAATAAACACATGGGACTTCATCAAAATAAAAAACTTCTGCACAGCAAAAGAAACCATCAACAAAATGAAAAGGGAGCCCACTGTGTGGGAGAATGTATTTGCCAATGTTACATCTCATAAGGAGTTAATTTCTAAAATACATAAGGAACTCATAGAACTTAACAAAAGGAAGACAAACAATCCAATTTAAAAATTGGCAAAGGACCTAAATAGGCACATTGATGACCAACAGCCATATGTAAAAATGCTCAAAGTCACTAGTCATCAGAGAGATGCAAATTAAAACGACAATGAGGTATCACCTCATTCTTGAGAGAATGGCTATCATCTATTTCTTTTTTGATATCTAATGTTTTTCAAGGAATTTGTCCATTTCCTCTAAATTGTCAAGTTTATTGTTATAAAGCTGTTCATAATATTTCCTTATTAGCCTTTCAATGTCTGTAAAATTTGTAATGCTTTTATCTTTCAAATTTCTGATATTGTAATTTGGGTCTTCTCTCTTTACTGCTTTTAAAGAACCAGATTTTAGTTTAAGTTTTCTCTGTTTTTCTTTATTGCTTTCTATTTTATTGATTTCTGCTCTGATCTTTATTATTTTCCCCCTTATTTTGGGTTTAATTTGCTCTTCTTTCTCTAGTTTCTTAGGGTATAAGCTGAGGTAATTGATTTGAGGCCTTTTGCTTTTTTCTTATATATGTGTTTAGTGCTATAAAAATTTTTTCTTGAGTACTGCTTTAGCAATATCCTACAAATTTTGATATAAAGTATTGTGCTTTCATGTTCATTTAGCTCAAAATACTTTTTAATTTTCCTTTTCATTTCTTCTTTGACCCATGGGTTAATTCAGAAGTGAGGTTCATAGTTTCCACATATTTGAGGATTTCCCAGAAGTTGTTCTATTATTGGTACTAATGTAATTCCACTAAAATCAGAGCACATACTTTTATGACTTGAATCCTTTTAAATTTATTGAAACTTGTTTTATGGACCAGAATATTCCATGTGCACTTGAAATGAAAGTGTATTCAACTGTTGTTAAGTGGAGTGTTCTATAAATGTCAATTAGTTGACAGTGTTGTTTAATTAAATCTTCTGTGTTTTTAACAGATTTCTGCCTACTTGTTTTATTAATTATTGATATAGGGGCATTGAAATATTTGAATAAAATTGTGGATTTGTGTCTTTCTCCTTGCAGTTCTATCAATCAGTTTTTACTTCATCATCTTAAAATCCAGTTGTCAGGTACATAAATGTTTAGGACTGTTACTTTCTTTTGATGAATTGACTTCTCTATCATTATGAAATGACTTTATCTTCATTAATATTCTTTGTTCTAGAACCTACATTGTCTGCCTATTAATTAATATTCAGCTTTCTCTTGACTAGTGTTAACATGGTATATATATATTTTTCCAACTTTTAACTTTTAACCTATTTGTGTCTTTATGTTTAAAGTGCATTTCTTTTAGGCAGCATACAGTTGGGTTTTCTCAACTTAGGGAGTTTCCAGGCTCTGCCTGGGTTACCCCTTCCTGTGCCATGACAGAGAAACTCTTCAGGCAACAATGGGACTTATATTGTTTGTTTTCCACCTCTCAGGAGCAGGGCTTGGCTTAGTGTGAGGTGAGTACAGCCCCTACAGTGAAAATTTTAGATGATAAACACTCTTGGATACATAGTTTGAAAGTGGATTCCTTTTTACATTTTGGATCCCCTTTAAATTTTTTACCTCAGTCTTAAGAAGATACAGAGCTGTGCAAATACAGTGGGGCCTTGACTTACGAGTTTAATTTGTTCTGAGACCGAGCTCGTTAAGGCTGGTATCTCAAAAAACTCGTTAGTTGGGACACTCGTAAGTCAAGGCCCCATTGTACAGGGCTAGCAACTGAGAATAAATGCCTCTTTTAATTTTGCACTTTAGGGCCTCATTCAATTTACCCTAGTCTCAGCACTGTCTTTCATTGCCTAATATCCAGCATGATGAAGACCATTATAAATATATATTTTGTCTGGATTTTTTATTATTTCAACTGGAAGGTTGAATACAGTTTCTGTTACTCCATCTTTTCTGGAAACAGAAGTCTGGACTTACTCTTTATGAGACTTAAGAATCCTGGATATAGAGCTACCTGACTGAAATACGAATGTTTTCAGGACTTGCAAAGAATTTAGCAAGATTGGTCTTCTGCAAACAAGCAAGTAGCACCTACTCTATGCCATATTCAGGGCTAGGATCTGGGGTTTAAATCAAATAAGACAAGGTACCTACCTACCCTTATTCATAGCTGGCTTCCTTAGAAATATTACATAGGCTCTTTTATACCATGCATCACCTATGACATGGGCCGGGGAAGGCAGAGACCCAGAGAGAGTCAGACCTGGAACTGAGAGATCATCTTTACTAATTCCTATGCCCAGGATGGTTCAGGGACTCACTTAAGTCACACAGTGGGTCAGTAGTAGATGATTGCTAGATAGTCTGTTTTGAAGGGTATGAAGGAGGGACCCAATCCAAAATACCTTCCTTCATGGCCAGTCGCCATGACTAAAATCCCACAGACACTTACTCATTAAGGTTGGAGACCATGTTTTATTCATGTTTCCATTTCTCAATGTTAGCTCAGAGCCTGCTATGCGGTAATCAATAGATATGAATGAATGAATGAATGAATGAATGAATGAAAAATATTAAAATGATGAGCATGCCCCTGGGAGGTGACTTAGGTTGTTATCAGTTGGGGATGTGTAGACTGTGATGAGCAGGCCCACAGCTGAGACCTATGATAGGAAGGCAATGTGATAAAGTACATGAGTCTCTAACTATACTAGACCTTGATCTGAGTTACTAAACCTATCCCAAAGTCAGTTTCCTCATCTGTTTGACAGGAATCCTAATCCTATGTACCTTATGGAAGGATGTCAGGTTTCAATAGGATGAAATAGGTTAAGGGCCTGGGAATGACAGGTTTTATTAGCCTTGTGTCTGGGACAGCAGGTGGGATGAGACCTTGCAGACATCAGGAAGACCACAGCTGCTTTGCTCATGCTGTGTATTTACAGAAGCTCAGATAGCACCACTATCATTATCCAAAAGCCCTCCCTGAGCTCAGCATTGCACGTAGATGTACCAGGCAGTGCACATAAATAAGCCTTGCAGACACAGCCCTGCTCTCTGGGGACTTACGTGCAAGGCAGTTCCCCCGGGAAAAGACAGAATAAAAATGTGAAATCTGCCTCTGATCAGGTGACAGCCCACGTGCACATGTAGGGATGAAGGAAAGACCATTTCCCGAGTGAGGGGCTGGTCAGAGGTGTGAAGGTGGGAGTTCCTTGCTCAACCCGAGCACAGAGAGAAGGGGAGCCTGCTCTGCCTTGTCCCGGCTCTGTTCCACGGACTCCATTCCTGGGGCCGAGGCAGTCATCCAGCTCCAGGCCCATGTCTCTGGACAAATCTCACAGATGGAAGGTGTTGACGGAAATAATAGATGACTTTGGAGTCATGCTGTAGCTGAGCCACAGGCCCAGACTCTAATAGTCAGAGAAACCCACCTGGTGATACAGTAATTTTCTGCCTTTATTCTGACCATGGTCATAGGAAATGTGGTTTAGGACTTCACTTTCTCTATTTTCCCATAAAGTGCATTACAGTGCATAGCTATATTTTTAAATTCAAATATTGTCATACATTTGAAATTTAGACCTAGTCTACTTCTCAAAAGTTCAGATGGAAAAATCCAAGGATATTGCTATTTTCTTTTATCATATTAACCCAGTTTTTCATGAAAAACATGTAATTATATTGAAATGTCAGACTTCCAGACTGTTAGAGCGAGAAAGTCCTTTAAAGACAAGCAGGCCCGGTCTTCTAATTGTACAGATGGGGAAACTGAGGCCCAGACAGGTGACTTGTTCAAGGTCTCGTAAGTCGCAGTGCAGTCCAGACTGGAAGCCAGGTTTTGTCCCAACTTCTATGACATCACATTGCACTGAACCTTCTGGAAAAAACTCCTTGAGGGGCTTTAAGAACCTCATTGAGCCCCAGCCGGTTTGGCTCAGTGGAGAGAGTATCAGCCTGCGGTCTGAAGGGTCCTGGGTTTGATTCTGGTCAAGGGCATGTACCTAGGTTGCAGGCTTGATCCCTGGCCCTGGATTGACAAACCTGGATGGTAATCAATCGATGTGTCTCTCTCACATTGATGTTTCTCTCTCTGTCTCTCTGCCTTCCTTCCACTTTCTCTAAAAATCAATGAAAACTACCCTTGGGTGAGGATTAACAAAAGTGCACACACACACACACACACACACACACACACACACCTGACTGAGGTCTGTGATTTGTGATTCTACATTGGCTGAAGACAGAATCACAAATCCCAGAAACCAGGCCTGGGAAGTCCAGTACAACAGGAAGCTCGTTGAGGACAGGGTGCACTTTCTCATCCAGCCATCATGGCCTCCATGGGTCTGTGGCAGAGCCTAAGCGCTCACCAAGAACTTGTTGGTTGTGAGTGATATAGGAGAGAGTGCATCTGAGTGAGGGGAGCCCTGCAACATTGGCTCAGGAGGAGTCAGGACAGTGTGGGATTAATAGCAAATACAAGTTAGATGACCTTGCATTTAAATCACAAATTTGTACAAACTGCTGTGTGGCCTTGGCAAGTCACTCAACCTCTCTGAGCCTCAATAAAATAGAGATGATAAGATCTATTTCAGAGAGATGAGAGAAATAAATGATGATGTATAGAGAGAGACCATTGCCTGGTGCCTGCCTACAAGTAAGCATTCAGAATCTGGTCTATCAGAATCTGTTTTGTTGTTTGTTTAAATTGGGAGAAATTATTTTCAGGCTTCCTCTACCCATTTTCTTTCAATCTGGAAGTGTCTGTTTTCTTTACCTGCTCTTCTCTTTTCTCTTTGATGGGCTGGCTGATCAATTAGTGATCATGGCACACTTTCCCTTGTCCGAGCTTCTGCTAATTAAGAGGTGGTTGCTAAGAGATGCTGGGCACATTGGTAAGCAGTTCCGTGCTTCTCTCTCGTCCCCTTTATTCTTTCTCAGCCTCACTTCATCCCCACCACACTCACCTCTCTCTCATTTTCTATTCTCAGGGTCTGAAGAGACTTGGAGTAATTGATAAACCTGGATGGCTACCCCTGACCAGAAAGTGGTTTCTAGGCCCCAGAGACCTGCCCGGGGACCGAAGGGGAATGGGGCCTGCCTGGGCCCCCTGGACAGCCTGGAGTGTATGGAGACACAGGAGATGGTGCTGGCAGAGGTAGCCATGCTGAGGAAGGCACAGGAATTCTTCCAGACCTGTGATGCCGAGGGCAAGGGCTTTATCGCCAGGAGGGATATGCAGGTAAGAGGGGCGAGGCCAGGCCTGTCCACCTGGAAAGCCAAATGGCCTGGGTCTCCCTGTCTCAGGTTACAACTTGCCCCCTTGGAGGCACCATCCTTAACTGAAAAGAGGCCATAAACTCTGCCCTGGGAGGAGGCATCGGTCCAAGCTCTCCGGGTTCCCTTATTTTTCTGGTCTTTGCTTGCTGTCATACTCGGGGGTTATTTCCCTTCCTGACTCAGTAACTCCCCAGGGTTGGGGAGAGGGTGATAGCACTATAAGGGATGTATGTCAGAGACGGTGAAGAACCTTCTGAAACAGGTGAAAAGGCACCAACTTGTTGCTTCACATTAAAGCTCTGCTGAAGTCCTTCCTGAGAGGTGCATGTGTGTTGGGGCAGCTCGCAGAGAAAGGCATTTCTGGAGCTCACCTTGTCTGTTCCTCTCTCTGAAACCCAACCACACTAACCCCTTCTGTAAGCATTTCCAGAGAGAGATAGTGCAGATCCTCAGTGCACACATCTGCTAGTGTGGGGCTCAGCAAACGGTCTGTAAAGGGCCAGAGAATATATGTTCTAGGCTCTCTGGGCAATGTGGCCTCTGTTCTGACTGCCCAGCTCTGCATGAGCCGTCATAGGCAACATGTAAATGAACGAGAGTGGCGTTGTTCCAATGAAACTTTATTTATGGACACTGAAATTTGAATTTTAAATAATTTTCATGCATCACCAAATATATTTTTTAATATTTTTTCAACCATTTAAAAATGTAAAGGCCATTCTTAGTTGACTGGTCATACAAAAGTGGGATATGTCTGATTTATAGCTAGGAAATGGTTTGCCCACCCCTGGTCTGGTTCTTCTTGGTGTCTCACTTAAGTCTCTTATGCTGCAGTCATGATTTCACCCTGATGTGAGTAAATAAAATGCAGGCTCCACTGGAGCTCTATGGAAGCATCTCTTTTCCACATCTTGTCGCCACTTGCTCTGTCAAGAGCATTTTTTGAAGGAAACCCAGCTATGCTATTAGAAGCAAGACCTGCAATGGCCAGGTTTTCTTTTTTTTAATGTCTAGGTTTTCAGAATATACTAAAGTTGGACAATGAAACGTAGACCTCATTAGTATCAATCCCATTGCTGCTCACTTGTGTGAGTCGCAAGGCGTGGAGGCTAAGATGAGCGGGTATTTCTCTTCTGTCCCAGAGGATGGTGTATTCTGGCTTCTCCCAGCACCCCTCCACCATCCAGTAGTTGCACAAATTGAGGGGAAAAGACCTGGGAAATAGAGCCAGCTAAGCCCACAGTGAGATCAGACTTGTGGGTTCAATTGCTTTCAGTAATTGACCCTCCAATAAATGTCTGTCACTGAAACTCATCCCCAAAGCCTCACTTCAGGTAGAAGGCCGGATTTCATGTATTTTGGGCAAACCAGTGACAAACCCCTGTCTGTGAACTTCATTCACAGGTCTGGCAGTGGTGCTTGGTGGTCATAGTTCCAATGGCGCCCTTAACTTCTGCTTATCCCTTCTAGAAACAAGGAAAAGGGAACTTACATTTATTGAGGGTCATTCTGGGTCACATGCACAGTGCACCTCACTGTGTAGATCCCAGTTAACCTTCACTGAAACCCACTCTTCAATGAAAGGAGGCAGAGGCGTGGGGAATCTAAGCTGCCAAGTGGAAATCGTTAAAGAAATCATTTGTGTTTGACTTGGAATGAAGTCAGAAACATCGAGTGCAGAGACACCAACTCAGCTATATCCCTCCTTAGTCTTCCTCCCTCATTCCTCACTCCTGACCCAGGCGGGGGTGGGGAGGTGGGGGATGGCATTCGCCAGCAGATGCGTGTGCATTCATGGCACTTATTTCTATCAGCTCCTTAGTTTTTTGAAATTTCTGTGTAACTCTGGACAATGAAGCATTGAACATTCTTCATATTTTCAGACTAAGAGAGTGCTATCAAGAGAGAGAACAAAGCATGTCACCTAAGCACCATCTCTCTGATGCTTCCACTGGTCACATCTGGAGAAAGACATGCTGGAAAGAGAGAAACAAAGGCAGTTGCCTCTCATAGTTGACCCCGTACTATCTGTGTAAAATCCACGTGCCCCGTGGTTCTCCTGGGCAGAACCTACAGATATCTGCCTGCTGCCTGTCACTCCCACATCATCACCCCTTTGGTTGGTGGCCAGCTCCTTGGACCTGCCCAATACCACCCTTCTCACCATCAGCTCCTAGCACAGCCTCGTGGGAGCCAGAGGGAGAAGAGTTCAAAGTGTTCACACACAGAAATTCGGCCACTAGGAAAGGCCCTTTAAAACAGAGAACGACTCTCAAGGAAGGAGAGGCTGTGGATTACGTGGGATGGAGAACGTAGGGGCTGGAGGAGGCCGTGAAGAGGCAGAGTTGGAATAAAACCACAGAGAGCTCGCTGTCCTTTTGAAAAATGAATGGGAGAGTTAAGCTCCTTCCCCAGTGCTCTTGTTCTTTCTCCTGATTAACAAAAGCCCATGTGCAGAGTGTGAGGTGGACTTCCCAGTCATCTGAGAGGTGGGGGACACGGCCACCGTGGGCGGAGCCCCAGCAGGAGGCAGTCTGCCTGCCCTGAGGCGGGAAGGAGCAGGGGCCAGGAGAAGCCTTTCTCCTTAGTGGTCCCTGGAGGGACTGAAGTAGCTGCACTGAGGGCAGGGGCTCCTTGTGAGGACATCCTGCTGCAGGCTCGAGGGGGTGGAGCCTGACCTGTGGGAACAGCTTAGGCAGCCATTGAGGGTCCTTAGCTCCACCCATCGCCCCTGAGACTCCCCTCCCCTCCACAAGGAACCTCTCTGGGCTCCAAGGGATCACTCCAGGCAGAATTGGGGTACAGATTGCTTTTCAGGGTGGGGTCTGCACAGTCCCCTAGAGAAGCAGAGGGCCCTAGAGGGCCAAGGGCCCAGGGTGAGAGCCAGTCCTGTCTCACAGGGACAGAGGGACATGAAAGGCCAAGCTGGAGAGGGCACGGAGGGACTCCTGCATCTGGGGGAGGGAGTGGTGTGCAGGGTGGGAGCAGTTCTCTCTGAAGAAACCTAGAGCCTCAAAAACCCTGTTTTCCTGATATTTTAGAGGAGTGAAATGGTTATCTACCTCCCAGCACTGCCTGGAACTCCTGGCTTAGCCAGACTGTTAAGAATCATGTAGGAATTGGCAGACCAAGCGAATCTGGCCCAGCAGCTGTTCTTGCAAGTGAAGTTGTATTGAACACAGTGTCCACAGCAGCTCTCACTCCCAAGGCAGAGCTGAGCAGTTTGTGCCAAAGACCGGAGGGCCTGCAAAGCCTAAATATGTACTACCTGGCCCTTTACAAAAAGAGTTAGCTGACGCCTGATTTAGGTTAACAAGAAGACTTTTAAAGATTTTTTTTTTTTTTTTTTTTGGTAAATTGACCTGAGTGTTAATTCTGAATCTGCAACTTACTAGCAATGTGCGTTTGTATGTCTCGTCACCCTCTGGCCATGCTTCCTCCCCTGTGAACTATTGTAGCACCTCCCAGCATTAGAAGAGAACAAGTGAGCAGGAGGGCACTGAGCCCTGAGACAGAACCTGGTGTGTTTCTGGTGCACGGTGGGAGGGAGGGGGACTTGTACCCTGTGTCTTAACCCAGACCCAGTGTCCTCCACACCCTGATTTTTAAAAATTGTGGTAAAATGTACATCACATAAAATTTACCATTTTAACAATTAAGTGTAAAGTTCAGTGGTACAGATAGTTCGATATGCCCACTTTGTTGTGCAGTGCAGCCTTCACCACCATCCGTCTCCAGAACTCTTTTCATCTTGCAAAATAGAATCTCTGTGCCCATTAAACACTGAATCCCCCTCCCCTTCCCCCCCCCCCCCCCGCCCCCCCCCTCGCCCCCGCCAGTTCCGGGTAACCACCATTCTACTTTCTGTCTATGAATTTTACTACCTCATCTAAGGGGAATTACACAGCATTTGCCCGTTTGTGACTGCTTAGTTCACTTAGCAAAATGTCTTCAAGGTTCATGCAGATTGTAGCATGTGTCAGGGTATTCTTCCTTTTAAGGCTGAATGATGTACCATGTACACACATGCTCATTTTGTTTCTCTGCTCACCGGTCAATGGACACTTGGGTTGCTTCATGTCTCTGAGTTTGAACAACAGTGCTATGAACATGGGTGTATAAATATCCTTTGAGTTCCTGCTTTAAATTATTTGGGGTACATGCCCAGAAGTACAATTACTGGATCACATAGTAATTTTTAGCTTTTTGAGGAACTGCCATACTGTTTTCCATGGTGGCTGCTCCATCAAGCTGTGATTTTAAGTGCAAGTCATCTGTCCTTCCTCAGAGAGAAACAGAGGGCTTTTCTGCTGAAGAAGGCACCTTCCATATGTATCTAGCTGGTGCTATTTTTGTTTGTGATCAGTGTGTGAGAGTGAAGGCAATTTTGCCTCTTATAGAAAATTTGGCAATATCTGCAGGCATTTTTGATTGAAACTACTGGAGAGGAAGGTGCTATTGGCATCTGCTGGGTAATGTCCAGGGATGTTGCTAAATATCCTGTAATGAACAGGACAGCTTCTCCCCCGCTGCCCCTCCTCCAACAAAGCACTCTCCACTCCAAGATGTCAATAGTGCAGAGGTTGAAAACCCCTATCTATACAAAGGAATCAGCCGAAACCAAGCACATCAAACCACAAAGCAGGAAAAAGGTGGATCCTGCCTCCAGGGCCTCACATTCTCACCCTGAAAACCTTTGGTTCTGGAAGCTCAGCTCTACCCCAGGGAAGACCTGGCTGGTGCTGGGACAGAGGTCTGGGCAGGATGCTGTGGAAGCCCCCAAAAGAGGGAGACTTTCATTCTGGCCCTAAGGATGGAGCTCCTCTGATTTTCTCTCTCATGAGTGTCCCCTGAGACATGGTTAAAGCAGCGCGAACATTTGCTTCAAGCTTCACGGGGCATGTCATGGGCTGTGACCCAGAAGGTAGAGGGGTCAGGCTGAGCGCAGCAGAAGACAGTGTTTTCCCGGGCCCTGGAGCCCGAGGCCTCGGTGCTGCTGCTGCAGGATTGCACCCGGTTGGATTCCGCAATTTATAAGAACCTACAGTAGTGCTGCTCTGGAGTCTAGACCAACGTTGTGTCAATAGGAGTTCAGGATCCCTGTGATCACTCTTAGTCACTCATTTATTCAACAAATATTTAAATATTCCATGTGTGTCAGCACGGGGCTGGATCCTGGGGTCACAGTAGCGAGGAAAAGTGAATGGGGTTCCTGTTCTCAGAGCTTCGAGTCCCCTGAAGGAGCAGACATTCATCAAGATATCACATCTACAGCATGTAAAATACAAGCCCAGGTGAGACCTGTGAATGAGAGAATGAGTTTGGGGAGTCTGTGTGTACTGGCCGAACCTGGGGCCACAGAGCTTCCTGAGCAAGAGAGGCCAGAGCTGAGAGGGAAACAGCAATTCAGAGTTTCTTAAAGGTGGTGAAGGGGGGCCAGTGTTTATAGGAGTCACAGATTCTGAGGAGCTGGTGGGGCCCTGGGCCAGGGAATAGGGTGTGCTGATGTCCTTCCATGTCTCCTCCCTGCTGCTGGCCTGCCGGGGGGTGGAGGGGTGGGGGTGGGTGGGAATGAAGCAGGGGCTCTGCAAGGCCGTGCCTGGTGGTGCTGGCCAAATAGACGGTGGTGGTCGGTGGGCAGGTGTAGGATGGTAAGCAGACAGGGAGTGAGAGAATGATTAACCAGAGGATCCTTGGACTGCAGCAGGAGCCGGGATGGGAAACTGGGTCTTCCTCCAAGTGCTGATCTCTACTGTGACCTCAAAGTCTCAGGGTTATTTACAGAGAGGAAGGAGTAATCCTGACCAGACACAGCACACTAGGTACCCAGGGAACAAGACCAGAATAAGCTGCAGGCTCTGAGAGGAAAGACAAATAAGAGAATTATAGTTACTAAGACGAAAGGATTTTTCAGGTAAAAGGGGTTATGAACTCTGGCGTGGTGCGGCTTGCGGAGAAGGCTGAAGAAGCACTCAGTGCGAATTTGTCAGGATATGAAGAGTGGGAATTACTTGGAGGATATAATATTGCTCTCCCATCTTCACTGACAGCAGGAAGAGGACACTGGGTTTGAGATGTAGACAGAGGATTGGGATTAGACAATGGGAAGGATTTGTGGCGGGAGGCTTTTCAGTGGTTCTCAACCTTCTGGCCCTTTAAATACAGTTCCTCATGTTGTGACCCAACCATAAAATTATTTTCGTTGCTACTTTATAACTGTAATTTTGCTACTGGTGTGAATAGTAATGTAAATATCTGATATGCAGGATGGTCTTAGGTGACCCCTGTGAAAGGGTCGTTCGACCGCCAAAGGGGTCGCGACCCACAGGTTGAGAACCGCTGATGCAGGACTAGTGCCTAAGGTGGGGTATAACAGCTTCTCTTGGCTCATCCTAACAAGAGAAAAGCTACCATGTGTGGGTGGTTTGGGTGAAAGCCGAGCTGAGGACCCCACCGACCTCAGCAGTTTCCTTCCAGCCCTTTTCTGGCTTCAGCTCTGTGTGTGCTGTTCCATTTCACACCAGGTCCAGCAACCCTAGGCTGACGGTGGGGAGGGAGAATGATGTTTCCAAAGAAAGGGCTGGAATCTGGATGGGCGAGGAGCTCGGGTTTTCCCCCACCTTCGGTGTGATGCCTTTTGTATCAGCGGAGCTAATAAACGTTCTGCTTGCAAAACTGATTCCTCACTCCCCATTCTCTTCCTGCGGCGTTTGGGACGGCTGGTTTATGGACTGCTGGTAAACCAGAGACTCTGCTGTATGCTAAGCAGATGCACTTCTAGAATTTTTGCACACACCCTCACTCCCCTTCCTTAAGACAAAAACTCATTCATGTTTAATTTAATTCTTCTAAATGGCTTTCACATCATTCTGTCTTCCCACTTTGTAATGCATCATAGTCTCCCTAATGCACGTACCTGCCAAATTAAACTTTATGGCATATCAGCTAGCAGATTGCCACTGGATCAAGCCAAGTATTCTTGCATGTTATGTTATGGGCTTTACACCTGCCAGGTTTTTTTTGTTGTTGTTTCTTTTTTTTTGTTTTTTGTTTTTTGTGTTTTTTTTTTTGTCTAGATGAGTATATACTCCCTCTGGCGGCCCTGTGTTCATTACATTCAGCTGTCAGCCACTTTCACAGGAATTCTGTGCAGTTGTCCTTTGGCTAACTGGGAGGGGGGATATATAATGAACTCCTTGGGGAGCCCTCATTTGGAGACTTAGATTATTAGGGTATAAGAGGACATTTGTTTCCACTATGCAAATTAGCCTTGGCTTGGGCCACTGCCCACCAGGCCACGTTGCTCGTCATCCCATCAGTTGGTCCTTTCTGTTCTGGTCTCAGCTCAGGACTCAGGTCAGCGTTTATTTATGACCTCACACACCATCTTGCCCAGGTTCCTTTAAAACACAAATGTTCTCTGGAATTGTTACCTTAAGTCCGCAGCAGTTAGCATTCTGTCAGGAATTAGTTGAGAGCCAGCAGGAGCAAGAGTGGAGCATAAACCGGCCTGAGGGGTACAGGTCACTCAGAGGGAAGAAGGGGCTAATCCAGTCCCCACTCGGAGCTGAAGGACCAATGTGTGTCCAGATGTGGTGCTGGGGCCCTGAGACATGAGTGGCCTTCATCAGGGAAAGCTCTGTGAGTGTGACCCACACCCGCATCTCAGTAGGGAGGTAGCATGGCTGAGGAAAAGGGGCTCAGGCAGAGCGGGAAAAACTGGGCACAAAACTGCTTCTGTCATTCACTCAACGAGTGGCCTTGTTTGGTCAGAATCTCTCTCTCTCTCTCTCTCTCTCTCTCTCTCTCTCTCTTTTCCTTTCTCGGCCAGGCACTGTGCCATATTCCTTACATTTGTTAGCTCATTTAACTTGACAGCCTCACATTGTGTGGGTATCACCCCACAATAGGATTCAGTCCTGTATAGTTTCTGGTATAGTCGGTCCATTACAGCTGTGAGGAGCACCAGCTTTGGAGTCAGACCTGGACCTGACACCTGGCAACGTCGTTCCGTGAGGTCTGCAAGGTTGGCGACCGCTGGTTTAAGGAAACCTTTGGAGCAGCGGTCGCCAAATGGTGGTCCGCGGACCACTGGTGGTCTGTGGGTCCAAAAGGTTGGCCACTGCTGGGCTAGGAACCATGGGACAGGTCATTTAACTTCACACCTCATCTATAAAATGGAGATAATAACACCCACCTCCGAGGGTTGTCATGAGAATTCAATGCAAAGATATATTAACATAGGAGGTATATAAATATACTGAGAAATACATACATATTTAAATACTTACTTATAACTCACTTAGCAAATTGCCTAGCACTTTGGTAGGCACCCAATAAATGGTTGACATTCTAATATTCCAAGGAGGAGAAGAATGGTAAAGTGGTTTTCAGAAGCTCACTCCGACTTTTGTAGGACAGGGCCCCGTCTGGGCCTTTTTTGGCAGGAGGTCCCAGGCCACCCTCCATGATCATGAATGTTAACCAGTGCGGTCTGGGTTGTTTTCAGAGGCTCCATAAAGAGTTGCCCCTCAGCCTGGAGGACTTGGAGGATGTGTTTGATGCCCTGGATGCTGATGGCAATGGCTTTCTGACTCCAGAGGAGTTCACCACTGGGTTTAGTAAGTTCTGATGGATGCGGGGGGCCCCATTGTTTGGGTCTCCCTAACCCTACAGAAAGTGCACCCTGCCCACCAGATCCCAGGTCCTGGGAGCACAAGCTTTTCTGCCTTCCTGACATTTTCAGGCTCTGGATTTTGTGGCTCTTTCATATGTCTTCCTTGGCTGCTCACACCACTGCTCTCTCAGTGCTTACCACACTGTCATTGCCAAGTTCCCTGCCACCAGGAATGGCAAGTGGAATCCAGAGAAGCTCTGGCAGAAGGCCTGGCATGAAAGGGGGAGCTGAGATGAGATTCCTAGCCTCTCATTTCTGCCTTGGTACTAGAGGACGATAAAGTGGGATGACTCAGACTCCAGCTGAATCTCGGGGTTTAGGAGTTGCTAGAGGGTTTGAATAGGACAATCATTCCAGGTTAACCAGGAGATCAGAGATCCATGAAGAAGACAAGAAAACCAGCTATGCCATCAAATTAGACTGATCCCATATTGATTAGAGCAGATACTGATCAGATAAATCAGCAGGTACATTTCACCGTATATCTGGCTCCTACAAGTTTGTGTGTGCAGGATGGTCTTAGGTGACCCCTAGTTTAGTTTACTGTGAAGTATCTGAGGCCTTTCCTGACCTTCAGGAGCTTGCAATGGTCTTAGGAAGATAAGACAGATTGCTGTATTACTAGACCGTATGAGAATGGGAAGAGTGCACCTGAAGCTATACAGTAATTTTCGAATGTGAAGTATAGCGATGCTGCTGGTAGGTCCAAGTAGATGATAACATGGAGCCTGGGCGGTCGGGTCATTGGGGTGTGATGGAGAGAATGGTCTTGTTGTTTAGAGAAGAAATCAATGAAGAGATGCATTCTAACCAGACTTTAAAGGACTGAGAACCACCAAGGTGCCAGAGTACCTGCCATACATTCTGCCTTTCCCAGGTTCTATTCTAGCATCTCTGGCAGAGTCTCTTGGGAGTAGGAAAGACACAAAATCCAGAATATGTTATCCTAGGATATTTGCTATAGGTGGTTTCCCTTTTTCTTCTCTCAGATGAACCTCAAATGATTCTTGGCAACTGAGAAAGGGAAGGTCTTCTTGGGTGAGCATTGCCTGATTCAGACCCTTGTACCATGCATCCCCCAGGTCATTTCTTCTTCAGCCAGAGCAAGCCAAGTCAGGGAGATGCAGGTGAACAGGTGGTCCCGCTCCAGGAGGAGAAGGTGTATCAGTCCAGAGCGGAGGAGGATCTGGGTGACCTGGATGAAGATGAGGAAGCCCAGTTCCAGATGCTGATGGACAAACTTGGAGCCCAAAATGTTTTGGAAGAGTAAGTGGTGACAGTGACTTGGGGGAGGGAATCCAGCCTAGGAGCAACCTCTGTATCTGCTTCATTCAACCATTACTGTTTGTTAAGCCCCAGAGCCAGGCCCCAGGCTCCGTGCTGCCAGCTTCAAGACTTGCCCCATACAGTCTGCCCTTGCAATGTCCTGTTTGTGTGTCATGGTGTGGGGGCTCTGTCTCTGCTTTTCCCAGTTTTTTCTCATGGGAATCAACTATCTCCCTACTCTCCCACTCTCTGCATTTCCTGCTATTCATTACCAGCATAGTCTGAGGCTCAGTGAGGAGTGCTCACACATTAGAGGGCTGTGCCAGGCCGTGTGGTTTTCTCTGCATTTTGCCTAAGGCTTCACCGTCAGCTCACCAGCATTGCCACCTTCATTGAAGCCAACCCAGGCTCTCTGGGGCTGCGGTGCATCCCGGCCACCCCCCTGTGGTATGCTCCTGGCAAAGGCACCCTATATGGAAGTGTCTGCACATTGCATCCCAAGCCACACCAAACCTGTCAGGAAGCCGAGGCAGGAAATTAACCAGGTATTACCAGCCCACCACTTGGATAATCAGTAGCTCAGCTAGAAATTGTAGATGGAACTTCAAACAAAACATAATACTCTATTTTTCTATTTTTTGCAAAAAGTGTTTTGGAAGAAAGACATAAGAATCTGAGCCCTAACATTTAACATGGAATTAAAAAATGATATAAAATAAAATAATAAAATAAAATAAAGTGATGGTATCACTAATGGAAACCATACAGTGACCTGAAAAACATAGAATACTCTGCCCCCTATTTCTGTTGCCTTTTGCCTTTTCCTTTTGGGGTCTATAGGTCTTGGGTTGGGTGTGTGTTTCATGAAGGGTGGGAGTGGCCTAATGATTGGAGCTGATGTGTCCTGAGCTTGGGAAGAGGAGACTGTGATAAAGAGGAAGCAGGAGAGAAGGAGCCTGCAACAACATGCAGGCCTGAGAAAGTGTCGGTTGCTATGTGAATTTTCTAGCAAATGACAGGCGGTGCAAATGATTTGATTGGCTGTGTCTGAGTTGAGAAAAGATGGGAAAACCTGTGCCAGGCAAGGAAAGGACAGGTGGAGGGCTAGGAGAGAGCTCTGTGGGAGGCTCTGGCCAGGAAATGAAATGACACAGTGGCAGCGGCAGCAGCTCTGCTCAGGCCTGGAGGGCTGGTGCAGGCGCAGATCTGCAGAACTGGAGTGGGCTAGGCAGGCGTGCTGGGGGCGCAGGTATGTGTGAAGCTCGTTAGTCAGACAACTGACTCATCTTCTCCAGGGACAAGAGGCCAGAGCACACTGACCACTGTCAGTGGCTACGTGAAGCATCCTCCTAGAGGAGGGGGGAGGAGAGGGCAGTGTGGCGAGCCAAGGGACTGTAATGACAGAGAGGTGCCTCTCTACCCTCCATCACTTCCGGAACAGCCACCTTCCTGGCAGGGCCCGCAAACCAGGGTTCACCAGATGTCTGACTAATGTCAGAGGCAGAACTGAGTCACATGAGATTCCTGGAGAAGAGAAGGCTCTGGGGAAGGTTTCAAGAGTGGCCTACAAAAATTGATACATAGAAGATAGTGACCAGCAATTTCCATCCTCACTGGGGTTGAACAAGAAGGAAGAGGGCTTAAGTTTCAGCAGGAGGGTTGTGACTGTGGGACTCCAGATAAGGAAATAGAGGAGGCTGTGAGGACTAAGATTTTAAGCACCAAGATGGTTTGTGTGTTGTCCTGGAAGCAGGGAGATGGACAGGTTGACTACCGACTCCCTTCTAGCTCCATACACCTATATCTTTCCAGAGGAGTACCCTGGGTGTAGAATGGACATCTGGAGTCCCACCTTTTTTTGATAGTCTGATTGGTTGAGTGATTTTGTTGCTTATGTGCCTGGCTTATTTTTTTTTTACGTAGGGTTTAAAGACTTGTCTCTTCTCTAGAAATCTAGGGGAGGTGATGTGGCCATTAATAAGCCGTTCAAGAGCTTTGGAAAAGGGTCAAATGGGTTTGCAAATCTCACTGGAGGTTCTAGCCAATTGGTGGTTCTGTCAGGCTCCATTACGAACTTGACAGATGTGAAAAGACCAACCTAGGCTAGTAAGATGGATCTTTTTATAATGCAGTTACCCATGAGGAGAGCAACCTGTCATAGTGACAAGAGGCCATTGTGGCATCACCCTGAGACCTTTTTTTTAAAAAAAAAAAACATTTTTATTGATTTTTTTACAGAGAGGAAGGGAGAGGGATAGAGAGTTAGAAACATCGATGAGAGAGAAACATCAATCAGCTGCCTCCTGCACACCTCCTACTGGGGTTGTGCCCGCAACCAAGGTACATGCCCTTGACCGGAATCGAACCTGGGACCCTTCAGTCCGCAGGCCGACACTCTATCCACTGAGCAAAATGGTTAGGGCCACCCTGAGACCTTTTAGCTCTGAAACTTTTGTGCCCCATCCATTGTGCCCAGATAATAAAGTGGATAGCCACAACATGTTCTGTGTGGAACTCATTATGGGAAATAAGGAAGCTCCTTAGCTCTCCTTCATTTGTTTCTCAGATTCCTTCATGCCATCCAGTTCAATGCTAGTTTTTCAACAGATAATAAATACTTGTTAGGTGGATGGGTGGATGGGTGGGTGGATAAATGGATGGATGGGTGGATCAATAAATTGATGGGTGGGTGGGTGGCTAAATGAGTGGGTGAGTGAGTAGATAGATGGATGGATGGGTAAATAGATGGACAGATGGGTGAGTGGACAGGTGGTCTAGATGAGTTGGTGAATGCTTGAATGAGATGGAGCAAGAGAAGGAAGGAGGGAGGGAAGGATAATTGGACAGATGATAAGATAACTAACCGGAGGTAGGTCTATTTCTCAGTTGGCCTCTTCTCATAGAGTAATATCTATATTCCAGGCACATTAGTAACATGATACTATCAAATACCAGTTCTGAGGAAATTTTCTCAAATATGGTGCTTGTGATATAAGCACAAAGGATTTTATTCATTATCATGAGGGTTTCTAGTCATAGCTACCCTCATATCATAGTGGTTGTAGAACTTAATGGAGTGCAAATCAGATTACTGTCTGGCTCAGTGGGATCATTGGCTGTAGATTACTGAGTTTCTCCAGAGAGGGGAGCAGGGTCCATGGTGTACACCACCTCCCTATTCCTCCCTGCTGGTCAGCATGACCCTAGGTGTCTCTGCTGCTGTGCATGGACATATGAATGTGCCCTATGGGCCTGTTTTTTTTGGGGGGGGGGAGCGGTTTCTGGCCATGTCCCTCTATGTCTTTGTCTCTCCGCCTGCTCTTTCCCTCCTGACTCTGTCTTTCCATGTGGTGCACACATCTTTCAGACTTGCCACTTCCCCTCCTTTCACCTGTCAGTCATTCCTGCTGCCACCAGGCCCCAGTGGGGTGTTGCCTATTCTCTTCCTTTTCCCGCAGTGACAATTGCTTCTGCCATCCATCAAATGGCATGTCTCTCCCTCTCAGCTGTGAGGACCTTCCTTCTAAGGGCGACAAGCTCTCTCCTGTAGTTCCACAGCCTTTGTCCTCACATGCACCAGACTCCTGTCCTCCTTTCTTCTTCTGGGCATCTGAGATGTGCCCAGCACGCAGCTGTGCACGCTCAGCACCACCAGCCCATAGAGAAAGACAGGGGAGTGGAAGCAGCCAGTGAGGCAGATGAGGAGGTCAACACAGGAGCCAGGCAGCCCGAGTGTGCCTCCCAGCTCCATCCTTTACCAGCTGAGTGGTCTGAGATAGCTCTTCCACCTCATCTGTCACCTCATCTCTAAATGGGTGATGGCAGCACCTGCCACAGAGGTTGCTATGAGATAAAATGAGCTAATATGCACACAGCAAGCACTCGGTAAAGGTTAGCCACTGTCGTCATTATGATGACGATGCTGTTTCTGGCTGCCTGTTTCACAGCTGGGGACTTCTGTGTTCCCTTAAAGCATTGGTTCTCAACCGTCCTAATGCCGCGACCGCGACCCTTTAATACAGTTCCTCATGTTGTGGTGACCCCCAACCATAAAATTATTTTCGTTGCTACTTCATAACTGTAATTTTGCTACTGTTATGAATCGTAATGTAAATATCTGATATGCAGGATGTATTTTCATTGTTACAAATTGAACATAATTAAAGCATAGTGATTAATCACAAAAACAATATGTAATTATATATGTGTTTTCCGATGGTCTTAGGCAACCCCTGTGAAAGGGTCGTTCGACCCCCAAAGGGCTCGCGACCCACAGGTTGAGAACTGCTGCCTTAAAGCCTCATTTCTACTCTAACATTAACGTTCCTTTCCTCTTGCAGTGAAAGTGACGTCAAGCAACTCTGGCTGCAGCTGAAGAAGGATGAGCCTCACTTACTGTCCAACTTCGAGGATTTCCTGACCAGAATCTTCTCCCAGCTCCAAGAAGCCCACGAGGAGAAGAACGAACTGGAGTGTGCCCTGAGAAAGTGGGTGCCCTCAGCTGCTCTCTGTCCATCTGTGTGAAAAACAGGAATGCAAATGGCGCTTTCTCTTATATTCTGTAAGAGTGGGAGCCAGAGTGGGAGGCCCCATTGCTGTCATAATGTGTGTGTGTTTGTATCTATATCTATATCTATATCTATATCTATATCTATATCTATATCATCTATATCTAATCTATATCTATATCTATATATCTATATCTATCTATAAGCCCTTGCTCACATTTATTAGGCCCTCACCATATGCTAGGCGCTATTCTAAATGCTTTATATACACTAGCTCATTTAGATTTATTTTATTTTACTTTTTAATTAATTTATTTTTTAATTCTCACCCAAGGATATGTGTGTGTTTTTAAAATTTATTTTAGAAAGAGAGAAGAAGAGAGAGAGAGAAAAAAAGAGAGAGAGAAGAAGAGAGAGAGAGAGAGAGAGAGAAAGAGAGAGAAACATGATTAGTTGCTGCCCATATGTGCCCCAACTGGGGAATGAACCCACAGCCTTTTGGTGCACAGGACAATGCTCTAACCAACTGAGTCACCTGCTGGGGTCCAACCCCAGCGGGTCCAGGGGTCCCCAAAGGTGTGGACGGAGTCGGCGATGAAGGAATGACATGGAGGCAGCCTTCAGTTGATCAGCAGCCTAGCCAGGAACTCTAGCCAGGATCTCCAGCCAAGCTCTGTCCAGGATCTCCAGCTAAGTTCTATTGCCAGGTTCTCTTGCTAGGTTCTGTCTCTAGGTTCTGTGTCTAGGTTCTGTCTTGGATCTCCAGCCTAGTCCTGTCTCTAGGTTTTGTCTAGGATCTCCAGCCAAGCTCTGTCCAGGTTCTGTCTTGGATCTGTCTTCTGTTGTCTTGTTACATCTGTATTTATACCAGTTGATTTTAATCCTATCAATTTCTATTCCAAAGGTTAGGGTGTTTCTTATCTCCATTCCAGGGAGTAAAGATTATGTAGCTTAAGTGTGATTGTTTGTAGTTAAAGTGATTAACTACCCGCCTGGCACTTAGTTAAGGGGTTTTATCCCCTCCCTAACTTCAGGGAAAAATCCCTACCTGGGGAAACAACCTTTCTCAGAGAGGTGACCTTGGTTAAAACACATAGCGCCAAGAAGGTGAGCAAACATATTAAGAACAGTATGCCATATATGCCAGGTCCCTTGAAACAGCAAGGATGGACCGGCTCCCGGCAGTCACCCAGTGAGGGCTCATTTGGATTTATTTTTATTCACATCACAGATGAAGAAATCAAGGGACTGAAAGGTTAAGTAACAAGCACCAGAATACACATCTTGTAAGTGGCAGAGCTGGGGTTCAGAGGGAGACAGCCTGGCCCGGAGACCAGTTGGAAAACCACTCTACCTACTCTGGACAGGAAGGATCCAGCATACTGAACCTACCCTCCCAACTCTGGACTGGCCTTTGGTTCACTGAATTCCCCTTCTGATCACACTCTGCCATCATAGCTCGTGTCTCTCCTGCTGCCCTCTTTGCCCTCAGGGCCTCTCCAGGTAACTAGCAATTTCTAGGATTCCTGGAGGAGGCAGGAATAGGCCAGTGAACACCAACACCTGAAGAGGCTGCTTAGGAGTCAAATGAAATTCAGCTAGGCACCTGTTGGCCACAGATGCAGGACCAACCTATTCACCTGTAGTAAGGGAATGAGTGTGCCATTTGGGTGCTGTGCTTGTACACAGCCATTGCATGTATATTACAGCAGTGAGCTCGTGCGCTGTGAAACATAGTGTAACTACAGATGATGCACAATCCTGAATGTGCGGCCAAAATGCATGGCTGCATTTGGGTAGCGCTCAGAAGCATGCAGAGGTGGCCCTCCCCCATTCCTTAGCCACAGACTCGTCCCCACCTGGAGACCCGCCTATATTCCATAGGAATCCTCAGTAATTCCAACACAGACCACACCCCCAGCCGTGCAGATACTTCCCCACAAGCTTCCTGGTGCCCAGCACAGCCTCCTGAGGGCAGTGTTTCAGAGTCTGTGTGGACATGGCCTTAGTGAAAGCTTGCAAGCCCCTAATTAAAAAAGAGATCACCTTGTGTCTTACTGTGCAGGTCAGCTGCCATATATTACCCGAGCTCTGTGCCACCGACCCTCACATTAGCGCTAAAGATAACTTGTCGAGGTCCACTGGTACACATAGGACCTTTAGGACCCCGAGTTATGAGAAAGTTGTGACCAACTAGTGTTGGGGGGACCTGGTTTGACTGAGCAATGTCATGAGCCTTCTGGGGAGAGGCCCCCAAGGCTCAGAGAAAGGAGCATTGAGGATACATTTCCATATAATCTGTAGCTGATTAACCCATGAGCCAGAAAGATCTGAGTTTGAACATTGGCTCTGCCACTTACTAGCTGTGTGAGTTAGGCAAGTTACTTAAACTCTCCAAATCTCAGCTTCCTTATCTATAAAGCTAGAGGCCCAGTGCACGGATTTGTGCACCAGTAGGGTCCCTTGGACTGGCCTGCGCCCTCTCGCAATCCGGGACCCCTCAGGGGATATCGGAGAGCCGGTTTTGGCCTGATAACCCCAGGCCAGGCCGAGGGACCCCACCAGTGTATGAATCTGTGCACCAGGCCTCTAGTATGCGTATAGGATCTTTGGTTAATCTCTTCCTGCCCTCCCCTCTACCCACTACTCTCTGAGATTAATCAGTCTGTTTCATGTTTCCATGCCTGTGCGTTGAGCATTTGCCCCCTGGTGGTCAGTGTGCATCATAGCTATCAGTTGAATGGTCAAACGGTCTAACAGTCACTTAGGCTTTTCTGTATATACTAGAGGGCCGGTGCACAAAAATTTGTGCACTCGGGGTGGGGGGGTCCCTCAGCCCAGCCTGTGCCCTCTCACAATCTGGGACCCCTCCGGAGATAACAACCTGCTGGCTTAGGCCTGCTCCCTGGTGGCAGAGGGCAGGCCCAATCCCTAGGTGCAGCCCCTGGTTGGGCTCAGAGCAGGGCCGATTGGGGAGTTGGGGCACCACCCCCTGTCACACTCAAGGCAGGGTCGATGGGGAGGTTGCTGCGCCACCCCCTGTCATGCACAGAGCAGGGCCGATCAGGGAGTTGGGGCGCTGCCCCCTGTCAGCCACAGAGCAGGGCTGATCAGTGGGTTGGGGAGCTCCCCCCTGTCACACTCAGGGCAGGGCCGATGGGGAGGTTGTGGCTCCACCCCGTCACACACAGAGCAGGGCCCATGGGGGGGTGGGGGCACCACCCCCTGTCACACACAGAGCAGGGCCAATCAGAAGGTTGGGGAGCTCCCCCCTATCAGGCACAGAGCAGGGCCGATCAGGGGGTTGTGGCCCCTCCCCCTGTCACACACAGAGCTGCAGGGCGATCAGGGGGTTTGGGCTCTGCCCCCTGTCACGCTGGTCCAGGGGCCAGGAGGCCTCATGGCTCCACTGATCCCAGTGCTGGGAGGCCTCGCGGCTCCGCTTGACACAGGGGCAGTGAGGCCTCGCTGCTCAGCTGATCCCGGTGCTGGGAGGCTCTGCTGATCCTGGTGCCAGGAGGCCTCGCGGCTCTGCTGATCCCGGTCCTGGGAGGCATATTACCCTTTTACTATATAGGATAGAGGCCTGGTGCATGGGTAGGGGCCGGCTGGTTTGCCCTGAAGGGTGTCCCGGATCAGGGTGGGGGTCCCCACTGGGGTGCCTGGCCAGCCTGGGTGAGGGGATGATGGCTGTTTGCCGCTGGTCACACCCCCTTCAGGGTGGGGGTCCCACTGGGGTGCCTGGCCAGCCTGGATGAGGGGATGATGGCTGTTTGCCGCTGGTCACACCCCCTTCAGGGTGGGGGTCCCCACTGGGGTGCCTGGCTAGTCTGGGTGAGGGGCTGAGGGCCGTTTTCAGGCTGGCGGGCGACTGAAGCTCCAAACCTCTCCTTTTTTTCTTTTTTTTTTTATTCTTGGATTTATTTACTTTCTATGGCTGTCCCTGGAACTGAGAGCCGGCTTTCTCTCTGAGGCTCAGCTCCAGCTCTGAGACCTCGGCTGCTGAAAGCAGGTATCTGGTTTGTTTGGGTTCTATAATAGAAACACTGTTTCAACTCCAGCTCTGAGGCCTGGCTGGCTGAAAGCAGGTTTCTGTTTTTTTTTTTTTAGCTTCTATAATTGTAACAATGTTTCTTAAACTGAAAGCTCAGAGGCCGGCAGCGGCAGGCGGGGAACGTTGGCTTCCTCCATCACTGAAGCAAACAAGCCTCCTGTTCGCTTCAAGCTGCCTGGCTGCCGGCCGCCATCTTGGTTGGCAGTTAATTTGCATATCTCGCTGATTAGCCAATGGGAAGGGTAGCGGAGTTATGGCTAATTAACATGTTTCTCTATTATTATATAGGACTAGAGGCCTGGTGCACGAAATTCGTGCATGGGAGCGGGGGGGGTGTCCCTCAGCCTGGCCTGCACCCTCTCCAATCCGGGAACCCTTGGGGCTGCTGGCTCCAAACCGCTTACCTGCCTGCCGGCCTGATCCCCCTAATGGCTCTCTCCTGCTGGCCTGATCCTCCTAACTGTTCTCCCCTGCCTGCCTGATCACCTCTAACCTCCTCTGCCTCAGCCCTGCCACCATGGCTTTGTCCAGAAGGACATCCAGAAGGTTGTCTGGAAGATGTTCAGTCTAATTAGCATAGCACCCTTGTATTAGTTAGATGCCACCTTGTCCTAAAAATGCAGGTTGTTAGCAGGTTTTCCTATCATAGAAGGGGAGCCCGCAGTAGCATCCTGGGTTCTGACCAGGGCTTATGCACTCATACTTTATCTCAGCAGATGAGATTCCTAGAAGAAGACTCTTGGATGTACCTTGAACATTTCTATCGATTTTGCCAAATCATCCTCCAAAAATGTTGAACCACTTTAAACCCCCACCAGCAACCATGCATGTGCCCTCTGTCCTACTTTGATGCCAGTATCATTGATTTCCCCCTAGAAGCTTCCCTTCTCTCAGCCAGGACTGCTTGGCACTTGAGCCAACCTCACTGTTCAGCCCGGGGCTTGATTTCCTGAGATAGAATTATAGAGGAGGAAAAATAGTTTTCCTCTACCCTTCTGAGTTCTTAGCGGAGGCCCTTGTAATGAAAGAGAGATTACCAAGAGAAAAACAAAAGTTTATTAACATGTGTACCTCATGTATATGTGGGAGATCCCAGAGAAAAATGAATAACTCCCCAAGATGGCTTAGAATCCAGATTTAAATACCTTCTTCCTAGGGAGAGGGGACAGGAAATGTAGGCCTCTTAGAGGAGAGTACATGATTTTTAGGAAGCATAAATGGGAGTGGGGGGAGATAGTTTGTAACAAAGTTTGGGTGTAATGTCAACTTCTAGTCTCCTGTCTTGTGACAGGAGTCAGTCTTCACTGGCTGATGACACTTTTCCCATCAAGGGAACCTTTTGGGGGGTCCGATTTTAGGCAGATCAGGAGACTTCAGTGAAAGCCTCTCCTTGCATTTGCTGTTTTTCAAGCATCTGCAGCTCAAGAACATCAATATAACAACACAGCATATGTTGGGGTGGCCTGTTCTCTGACCTTCAGAATAAACCCAACAAAAGCTTGTTTCCTCTTAAATGATTTGCCACAGTAGTGTTATTCCCTGGAGACAGTATTCTGACCAGACCTTCCTGGGAGTGGTCATTACATACCCTGTGCTTGTAGAAAGGTGTGGGCCATATCACTAAATAAATCAGGGTCAGTTTTCTCATCTTGTGGAAAGGGAGATAAAGTTATGATAGTTTATCTCCCTTTCCACAGTGGGGGTTTGTGTCTCTGCTGCAGCCCCAGTGGCTCTGGGGCTTGGGGCTGTTGGGTGCTGGCCCCCCTGCGGGCTTGTGTCTCTGCTCCTCTGGCCCCAGTGGCCCCAGCGCTGCCGCGGTTGCAGGGCTTGGAGCTGCTGGGTGCCAGGCCCCCTTGAAGGCTTGTGTCTCTGCTCCTCCCCCCCTGCGGCAGCGGCGACCAAGCAGGCCCAGAGGCCCTCTGGCATTCTGCCCCAGCCGCCACCATCTTTGTCAAGGAATGACAGCAATTTGCATATTCCCCTCTATTGGCTGTGGGTGCTGCCATCTTTGTCTTAGAGTGATGGGTAATTTGCATATTACTCTTTTATTAGATAGGACTAGAGGCCCAGTGCATAAAATTTGTGCACTGGGGGTGGGGGGGTCGCTCAGCC
Source organism: Myotis yumanensis (assembly GCF_028538775.1). Lineage (NCBI taxonomy): Eukaryota > Metazoa > Chordata > Mammalia > Chiroptera > Vespertilionidae > Myotis > Myotis yumanensis. The sequence continues at coordinate 122,866,101 of NW_027223754.1, read as the reverse complement.
CAGCCTGACCCCTTTCACAGTCTGGGAGCCCTCAGGGGATGTCCTAGTGATGGCTTAGGCCCCGTGGGGAGTGGGTCTAAGCCTCAGTCTGGCCACGGAGGCTCAGAGCAGGCACCTTGTGTGTGTGTGTGTGTGTGTGTGTGTGTGTGTGTATCCACTGGGGGCCTGCCCCCAGCCACATTGGAGGCTCAGAGCAGATGCCCTCTGTGTTGATCTCTGAGGGTCTGGGCCATACCTGCATATTGTTCTCTCAGGTTCAGGGCCACGCTTGGCCCCTCCTCCTGAACTGGTCGTGACTGTTATGGAGTCCTGACCTCATTTGCATATTATTTCATATATATATGTACACATATATACATATTTCATATATATATATATATATATATATAGAGAGAGAGAGAGAGAGAGAGAGAGAGAGAGAGAGAGAGATTGGGATGATAATCATATCCATCTCAGAGTTCTGAGGATTAAATGTGATAATACATGTAAGCATTTAGAATAGTGCAAGTACATAAGTATTCAATGAATGTTAAAATAATAATGTTTATTGTTTTAAATGTTTGTCAGTCTTAGAGGATTTGCCAGGTTGAGGTGGAGAGTTGAAGCCTTGATATAATTGGAGGTGACATTAAGGATCCCTTTACCCTGTCATTGAACCTTGTTACTCAAAGTGTGGTCCATGGACCAACAGCATTGGCATTACCTGGAAATTTCTTAGGAATGCAGAATCCCAGGCCTTGCCCCAGTTCTATTGAATCTGCATTTTAGCAGGATGTCCAGGTGCTTTGGACATGGGTTTGAGAAGTGGGAGGCTGGGAATGAGGAGCTTGAGTTTGAGTCATGTGTGGCTCTCCAAACAGCTTGCTCTGTGACCTTGCTCAATTCTCTGGGCCTATCTGAGCCTTGGTTTTCTCACCTGTAAAATGAGGAGATTGGTTTAGTTTCTGATCGTCACTACACCCCAACTCGCCTCTGACCACAGCATTGATCACACCAGGAGTCAGATAACCCCCAACCCCCAGAGAGGATGGCACTCTTGTTCTCTAAGGAGGTGAGGGTAATCGCAGTCTGAATGGACCCAGCCCATGGCCTGGAATCCTACCTGCAGGGTATTTCTCTGCTGCCCACACTCCTGCAGAGAGAGGCCTGTGCTCCTGACCTGCTGCAGAGCCTCTTAGCCCTCACATCCATCTTAAAGTGGCCTCCAGTAGCACTTTTGCCCTGATTTAGTTATTGCTTAAGAAGTTTTAAGATGAATGTCAAGGGCAGTCATGGCTACACATGCAAAACTAGCTCAGCCAAAGGTTCTAGGCCTCTGAGCCCATCATTTGTGGATATCCCTGCCAGCTCCCCAACCTGAGGTCAGCTGATGAAGGCCCATTCCTGGCTGGGGAACTCTGGGGGTGGGGGTGGGGATTCACTGTGCTTTTTTGCCAGTCCCATTCAGGGGTGTTTTCTGGGTGCAGAACCAGAGCACTGCAACAGGACAGGAGAAACCTGAGTTCTTGCCTAGGCACTGCCACTGACCAGCTGTATGAGCTTAGGCGAGTTGCTTTACCTCTCTGTGCTTTAGTTTCCTTATTAGTAATGTGAGAGAATGTGATTGGTGTTTTTCAAACTTTGTGGTTGTAACTCTCTAGAAGGGAATGCGTTTGCTTTTGTAACTTCCATACACATGTGTTTAATGGAAACAAGTTTTGTGAAATAGTGCTCATGCTTTGACATTTTCTATTAAAGTCTCTTTTATTCTCTTCTCTTCAAGACAAAAAAAGAAAAGGTTGGTCACATCTCACTTTGGGTTATGACTGGACTAGGTGATCTATAAGGGCTGTTAGAATCCAGAAGTCAAACAGGAAACCGGTATCCCCAGTGGGATGTAGAATATTTCAGTGGGATTCTTTACAAATGGCTCAGGGTGAAGTTAAATGGTTCTGGGCAGGCTTGGGCTTGTGTGTGGGAGCAAGAGAAAGGTGCTTGTGAAGGAAGAGGAAGGAAGCGCTGAGCAATGGCCCAATTCAGGCTGGAGTTGGGGAACCCTGAGGAGTCTCAAGCACCTCCCAGGCTCCTCCACAGCTCCCTTCCAGTACAGGGAATCACATTTCAATTCCACCTGGGAAATGCGCACCTGTCCCAGAGATGGTAATGAGAGCTCAGGTCATTACCCCTGTGTGTCCAGCTCAGGGCCAGGCACCAGGGATACGATCCACGTGTCTCAGTTAGCCTACATTTAACGATCACTTATTCTGTGCCAGGCTCTGAGTTAAGCAAATAGAACACAGAGTCCCTATCTCTGAGGAGTTTACAATTACAGTGATGAGGCTGAGCTCATACCCATAAAAACTCTGCCACAGAACCAGCCAGAAAATTCCCATGCTGTTGAAACACTAGACAGCGTTGCCATTGGCAGCTGTGGCCTCTGCTTCTTCCTCCTTTTCCAAACCACACACCTCGTTTCTTTCTCCCACTGGGCCCAGAGGAGATGGGATTGACCTCGGGGGAAATCTGGCCTCAACCAGGTCAAGCAGGGCATGAACTTCCTGTCCCAACTCCCCAGGCTGGTCCATGCCCCAGGGTTAGAGTTTTGCTGCAGTGAGTGAAACAGGTCCCTCAGCTTCCTCTCCAGGCTCACCTCCAGGTGGTGGGGGGTAGGAGGATGCAGCTAAGTTGAATACCTGGGATAACTCTTAAAAGCTGATGTCAGGAGACCCAATTTCTGCAGCAGTGTCAGAAATAACCCAGGGCCCTCCTTACCTCACTGCCATGGATACTTTTTAAACCTGCATGTTGTCCTGGAAGCAGAGGTTGAGGAAATCTCAGAGTTGAGTTGGAAGCCTGGGTACAATGTTTGACTCTATTGCATGTCCACCGGGAAGTAGCCACAGTCCTGTGGGGTGAGGTGGGGGGCAAGGTCAAATGCAGGAACCTGAGGCTAAAACCCAGTTCAGCTGCTGAACTTCCAAAGTGAGGAATGTTGCGTTGGTGGTATAGTGGTGAGCATAGCTGCCTTCCAAAGTGAGGAATGCTCCATCCGTGCCTCTACTTCTCTCCAAGGGGGTGGGGTTAGATGGCCACTGTGCCACTCTCCTCTGTGTCCACAGTGCAGAGGCTCAGAGAACTTTGCATTTAGCATGAAGGATACAATTTAGGCTGAGGAAGAACATCTGGCCACCTGGGAAGAGCCTTAGCTGTGCCATTCTTGAATGCTAGTTTGCTTCACAATGACCAGAGAATCTTGATTAAAAGGTAGATTCCTAATCCCTTCCACAGAGAGTCTAAGTCAGTGTGTCTTGTGGAGGGGCTCTACAATGTGCATCTTTGTCCCCCGCCCGCGCCCCCCCCCCCCCCCGGTGTTCTGATGCAGGCAGGCCACAGACTACACTTTGAGAAATGCTGCTCTAGCTTGTCCTTCCAGAATGTAACAACCTGCAGAAGGTACACCAGGGTGCCCTTCTATCTGTAATTTTACTCTTTCTCTGAGAGTAAAGGTAAGTTCTCAGGAAGGGCTCAAGGTGATAAGGCTATGGCTTAATCAGGTGCCTGCATTTTATTGGTGTACTAGTGGCCCAGTGCACAAAATTTGTGCACAGCGGCGGGGGACGGGGGGGGGGGGGGGGTTGGTGTTCCTCAGCCCAGCCTGCACCCTCTTGCAATCTGGGACCGCTGGCTCCTAACCACTCACCTGCCTGAATGCCCCTAACCACTCTGCCTGCTGGCCTGATCGCCCCCAACTGCCCCCCTTTCTGGACTGATCACCCCTAACTCCCCCCCACCCCCGCCAAACTGCTTGCCCTCAACTGTCTCGCCCTGCCAGCCTGATTGCCCCCAACTACCCCCCCCTGCCGGTCTGCTCATCCCCAACAGTCCCCTGCCCCTGCCAGACTGCTCATCTCCAACAGTCCCCCCGCCAGACTGCTTGCCCCCAACTGTCCCCCCCCTTGCTGGCCTGATTGCCCCCAACTACCCCCCTGCTGGCCTGATTACCCCCAACTGCCCTAGACAGACAGCCTGTTCGCCCCAACAGCCCTCCCTGCCAGTCCGCTCACCCCCAACTGCCTCTCCCTGCCAGCCTGCTTGCTCCCAACTGACCCCACCTGCCAGCCTGCTTGCCCCCAACTGACCCTACCTGCCAGCCTGCTTGCCCCCAACTGCACCTCCCTGCTGGCCAGCTTGCCCCTAACTGCCACCCCCTGCTGGCCTGATTGCTCCCAACTGCCCTCCCCCTCTCCCGGTCTAATTAGCATATTACCCTTTTATTAGTATAGATTATTATCTGAGGCAGCAGCATGCTGTTAACATCGCCCTGAGAGCAAGTGGAAAGGTGAGGACTGTTTGTGCTCTGCATGCTCCATGGGCATCGTTTGTAAACCTAGCTAATGAAAAATGGTTTGCTTTATAGGATGGGATAAAGCTGTAAAGTTGGTTTATACAAGACAGCAGAATCTAATTAGGGAGAAACCATCCATCTTGAAAATTCAATTGGTAGTTTCACAGTCTTTGCAGAATTTTCTACAAATTCTTGTTTTCCTTTTATTAAGCTCTACTCTAATCATATGTGCATGTGGGTGCATGAGAGAGAGGAAGAGAGACAGACATACAATTAGAGAGTCCTAGAGAGACTATTTTCAGGAAAACAAGAAAATTGTAAATACGAATTTTCTAGTAAGAGCTTCTTCTTGCTGTGTAGAGACTGCAACTGCCTGAAGAAGGTGGCAGGGGGCAGTGGTGAGTCTGAAACCCTCACATTCTCATCTCAACCACAAAGCTGGCTGAGGCTGAACTTTGCTTCCATTTTCTTCTCTGGCAAATAGAAAACCCATTGAGACTTTTTCACTCTGGGATCAGTGCATATGTGGTGGAGGTGGGAAAGATGTGGGGAAGGGAGTCAGGCCTTGGCCATGATCTTGGCCTCCCCAGTCCTGTAGTGCAGTCAGCTGGCTCCATTCCTCACTCCAGTGTCTGCTCATTCCACACTTGACAAGCTCTAGATGGGATTTGGATCATTGACGATCCTAAATGCAAATGTAGGGATTTTTCAGTTTTAGGGAAGACAGTGTGCTGCTGGAGATGGGACATAAGGTTGGGAGTTGAGGCCTGGGTTCTCCCCTACTCTGACCCAGGGAATCTGGGGGACCACAGGTTGGTCCCGTCACTGCTTTGATCCTCATTTTCTTCGCATGCACAACAAAGGAGGTGGAATACATGAGCTTTTTAAGCTCAGAGTCTGTGATGGGGAGGGGAGGAGTTCTTTCCCCGTTGCATCTGCTTTTCACCAGACTGTACCCACCAGGAGACATTGATCAGGCCATTGCCCGCACATAGAAGCCATGAAATAAGGATGATCACTCTCCACAGCCGGTGGCCATTTCTGAAGCTCTGCCTTGAGTTCAAGCTTCTGAAATTTATCTAAAATATAGAGAAATGTCACTTGTTCTGTCCAAGATCAAAACTATACCTTCATTTAGGGAAGAGAGAAGGTACTTTTTTTTTTCCAAAATATATTTTATTGATTTTTTACAGAGAGGAAGGGAGAGGGATAGAGAGTTAGGAACATCGATGAGAGAGAAACATCGATCAGCTGCCTCCTGCACACTCCCCACTGGGATGTGCCCACAACCAAGGTACATGCCCGAGACTGGAATCGAACCTGGGACCCTTGCATCCTCAGGCTGACGCTCTATCCACTGAGCCAAACCGGTTAGGGCGAGAACCTAGAAGCTTTCTGAGACCTCTGAACTCCGAATGGATTTTGTTCCTGAATGAAGGCAAAGGAGAGAGGGAACAAGGAAAATAATATTTAACATTCTAGAGCAGGAAGGTGTTGGCCTGTGGTATGGAGTATTAATGCTTTACTCTAGTGTGGTACCTTAACTCTCAGTGTGCAAAGCACTTTGTGAAGGTTAATTAATTTTCACACAACACCTTTGGGAAGTTTGCAGCGTAAATTATTGCTAACTACCTCTCACCTTCCAGTTAGTTCCCTTTAATTTACCTTGTAAAGGCCTCGCAGAACCTAAGCCTTCATTTCATGAGAATCAGTATTTCCCCACCTCTGCCTTCTCCCCATACATCCCATCCTCCAGTCTCCACTACCACACACACACACACACACACACACACACACACACACACAGACATTTATGCTCCTCCTTTAGAGAGGGGGCACCTGCCACAGGCAGACACCTGGCTGACATTCCGTGCTCTAGGTTGGATCTGAGATTTTTGTACTGGCCTTCAGGAAGACTCATTTTTTCAGGTCTCTCCCTGCCCATATGGTGTCCTCAGTACATAATTGTTGCTCTTCCCCTCACTATGGAAAATCTCCCTTTCCTGGACTCAGCCTTCTTAACGTTTCCCCCAACAACTCTACCATCCTCCCCACCACCAGACCAGGCAGCTTCCTCCACTTCCCTCCAGTCAGGGCTCTGTGGTCAGAGTCACTGTCAGCTGGAGCCCAGCAAGGCACTGTGGGCTGGGGTCTACTTCATGGTGTGAGGCTCCTGCCTGTTTCTTTCCTCCTTGCCCCCTTAGCATTGGACTTGGTGCTTGTAGGTGCTAAATTCCTGGTGTGCAGAGGCCATTCCAGAAGTCTAAATTATATTACCCAGATTGTTGCTTTATGAAGGGCATAAGCAGTACTTTTTAATGTTCGTAGTGATATTATAGATCTCTCTTTCCACATTTACTCTGCTCTACTGAGGGACCCAGCTCGTGTCCTTCCCCATGTCTTCTGTTCCCTAATGCCTCCTCATCCTGCACATGTCTTCATACCACATACACCAACTTGCTGCATGATTCCCCTGCAGTTTCTACTTGCTCCTTGGCTGAAATCTGAAGGAATTGTAGAGGAGCATCTTAAAATGGGGTCCACAGGCTTCTGGAGAATCAGAGAATGCATTTCAATAGGAATGATTAAATACAGTCTATAGGCTACCCTTCATATTAGGTATGCATATTATTATTTTTATTGCTGACACTATTGCAAATGTCTCCCAACTCCCTCCCTCCACCTTCGCCCACCTCCACTCAGTCCCCACCGTCTCAATCCCTTGGACTTCACCACACTGTTGTTTGTGTCCATGGGCTATGCATATACTCTTTAGCTAATCCCTTCACCTTCCTTTAACTCCATCTCCCCTACCCCTCTCCCCTCTGACATTTGTTAGTCTGTTCCATGTATCCATGCCTCTGGTTCAATTTTGTTTGTGAACTTATTTTGTTCACTAGATTCCACATAGTAGTGAGATCATATGGTATTTGTCTTTCTCTGACTGGCTTATTTTGCTCAGCGTAATAATTTCCAGGTCCATGCATGCTGTTGTAAAGGGTAAGAGTTCCTTCATTTTTACAGCCATGTGGTATTCCATTGTGTAAATGTACCAGAGCATTTTTATCCACTCTTTTACTGATAGGCACTTGGGCTATTTCCAAATCTTGGCTATTGTAAATAATGCTGATATGAACATATAGCAGCATTATTTACAATATATAAGGGTGCATATATTCTTTCTGATGGGTGTTTAGGGATTCTTAGGATATATGCCTAGAAGTGGGATCACTGGATCAAATGGCAATTCCATGTTTAATTTTTTGATGAAACTCCATACTGTTTTCCATAATGGCCACCCCAGTCTGCATTCCCACCAGCAGTGTACTAGGGTTCCCTTTTCTCTATATCCTCACCAGCACTTGTTGTTTGTTGATTTATTGGTGGTAGCCATTCTGATAGGGGTGAGGTGATATCTCATTTGCATCTCTCTGATGATTAGTAATGTTGAGCATTTTTTTCATATGCCTATTGTCCATCTGTATGTCCTCTTTGGAGAAGTTACTATTCAGGTCTTTTGTCCATTTTTTAATTGGATTGTTTGTCTTCCTGGTGTTGAGTTGTACAAGTTCTTCATATATTTTGGAGATTAACCCCTTATCAGATGAATCATTGCTGAATATGTCCTCCCATACAGTGGGTTCCATTTTTGTTTTGTTGATGGTTTCTTTTGCTGTGCAGAAGCTTTTTCGCGGTCCCATTTGTTTATTTCTTCCTGTATTTTCCTTGCTCTTGGAGACATATTAGCAAAAATATTGCCTGAGATTTTACTGCCTATGCTTACTTGATGATTTTTATGGTTTTATGACTTACATTTAAGTCTTTTATCCATTTTGAGTTTATTCTTATGTATGATGTAAGTTGTGGTCTAGTTTCATTTTTTTTTTTTTTGCCTGTACCTGTCCAGTTATCCCAATACCATTTATTGAATAGATGTTTTTACTCCATTGCATGCTCTTGCCTCCTCTGTCAAATATTAATTGACCATAAAGTCATGGGTTGATTTCTGGGCTCTCTGTTTTGTTCCATTAATCTATATGCCTGTTTTTGTGCCTGTGCTAGGCTATTTTGATTACAGTGGTTTTGTAGTATAACTTTATATTCAGTATTATGATCCCTCCAAGTTTGTTCTTCTTCCTCAAGATTTCTGAGGCTATTTTGGGGTCTTTTTTGGTTCCATATAAATTTTTGAAATGTTTGTTCTAGGTTTGTGAAATATATCATTGGTATTTTAATAGGAATTGTGTTAAACCTATAGATTGCCTTGGGTAGTATGGACATTTTAATGATGTTAATTCTTCCAATCCATGAACATCGTATACTTCAACTTGTTTGCATCTGCCTCTATTTCTTTCTTCATGTCCTATAGTTTTCTGATTACTAGTCTTTTACCTCCTTGGTTAAGTTTATTCCTAGGTACTTTTTTGTTGTTGTTGCAATAGTAAATGGGATTGTTTTCTTAGTTTCTCTTTCTGAAAGTCCATTATTGGTGAATAAGCATGCCATCAAATTCTGGATATTAATTTTGTATCCTGCTACTTTGCCAAATTCAGTTATTAGATCCAGTACTTTTTTGGTGGAGTCTTTAGGGTTTTCTATGTATAATGTCATGTCATCTGTGAATAATAACAGTTTTACTTCCTCCTTTCAAATTTGGCTGCCTTTCATTTTTCTTCTTGTTTGATCACTGTGACTAGGACTTCCAGCGCTATGTTGAATGAAAGTGATGAAAACAGACATCCCTGTCTAGTTCCTGATCTTGAGGAAAATGCTTTTAGTTTTTGCCCACTGTGTATTATATTGGCTGTAGTTTTTCATATATGGCCTTTATTATGTTGAGAGATGATTCCTCTATTTGCACCTTGCTGAAAGTTTTGATCATAAATGGATGTTGGATTTTATCAAGTGCTTTTTCTGCATCTATTGGTATGGTCATATGATTTTTATTTTCCATTTTGTTTATGTGATGTACCACGTTTATTGATTTGCAGATATTGTTCCTGCCTGGCATCCCCAGAATAAGCCCGACTTGATCATGGTGTATTATCTTTTTAATGTATTGCAGGATCCAGTTTGCTAATATTTTGATGAGGATATTAGTAACTATGTTTACCAGGGATATTAGCATCTAATTTTCTTTCTTTGTAGTGTCTTTATCTGGTTTGGGAATTAGGATAATGCTGGCCTCATAAAAGTTTGGAAGACTTCCCTCCTCTTAATTGTTCTGGAACAGTTTGAGGAAGATAGGTGTTAGTTTTTCTTTAAAAGTTTGGTAAACCTGACCAGTTTGGCTCAATGGATAGAGCGTTGGCCTGCGGACTGAAAGGGTTCCGAGTTCAATTCCAGTCAAGGGCATGTACCTTGGTTGCAGGCACATCCCCAGTGGGGAGTGTGCAGGAGGCAGCTGATCAATGTTTCTCTCATCGACGTTTCTAACTCTATATCCTCTCCCTTCCTTTCTGTAAAAAATCAATAAAATATATTTTTAAAAAAGATTAAAAGTTTGGTAAAAATCTGTCTGTGAAGCCATCGGGTCCAGGACTTTTCTTTGCCAGGTGTTTTAAAATTACTGCTCAAATTCATTAGTTGTTATTGGCCTACTCAAGTTTTCTGATTCTTCCTGATTGAGTTTTGGAAGATTGTATGTTTCTAAGAATTTGTCCATTTTGCCCCCATTGTCTAATTTGTTGGCACATAATTGTCATAGTTTTTTCTTATAATCCTTGTATTTTTGTGATGTCAGCCTCTTTCATTTCTGATTTTATTTGGGTCCTCTCTTTTTCTTTCTTGGTGAGTTCTAGCTAAAGGTTCATCAATTTTTTAAATATATTTTTTATTGGTTTCAGAAAGGAAGGAAAGGGAGAGAGAGATAGAAACATTAATGATGATAGAGAATCATTGATTGGCTGCCTCCTGCACGTCCCACACGTAATCTGGGTAGGTGCCCTGACATGAGAATAGAACTGTGGCCTCCTGGTTCTTAGGTCAACACTCAACCACTGAGCCGTGCTGGCCCGGCTCATCAATCTTGTTTATCTATCAAAGAACCAACTCTTGGTTTCATTGATCTTTTGTATCACTTTTTTAGACTCTCATTATTTCCACTCTGATCTTTATTTCCTTCCTTTGTTTACCCTGGGTTTTCCTTGTTCTTTTCCTAGTTCTTTTAGGTATAGGGTTAGATTGTTTATTTGAAATTTTTCTTGATTCTTGAAGTAGGCCTATAATGCTATGAATGTCCCTCTTGGGACTGCTTTCACTGTGTGCCAGAGATTTGGGTTTGTTGTATGTTCATTTCCATTTATTTTCAAGTAATTTTAATTTTTTTCCTCAATCTCATTGGTAACCTAGTCATTGTTCAATAACATGCTACTTAGCCTCCATGTGTTTGAATGTTTTTAGTGTGTGTTTTTTATTATAGTTGATTTCTAGTTTCATGCCATTATGATCCCAGATGATGTTTGGTATGTTTTCCATGTTCTTGAATTTGTTAAGACTTATTTTGTGTCCTAACACATTAATCAGGCAAAAAGTACATTAAATATGTACAGTACTTGAAACCATCCACCAGCAGGCTTAAGTTAAGAGATGAATGTAGAGTGTGTGTCCTACAAATAAATACACATGCTTCCCATAGACTTTACATAGAATTGATAGTGTTTTTGGTTACAAAAGGAAGGTTAATTGATTTTGTAAAGTAAATACCTTACCAGTATATTCTCTTATTATAATATGGTTATAATATGATAAAACTAGAAACCAATAGTGTGTGTGTGTGTGTGTGTGTGTGTGTGTGTATATATATATATTTCAGAGAGGAAGAGAGTGGGAGAGAGAGATAGAAACATCAATGAGGAGAGAGAGGAGAGAGAATCATTGATCCACTGCTTCCTGCTCACCCCACACTGGGTATTGAGCCTGCAACCCGGGCATGTATCCTGACTAGGAATTGAACCATGACCTCCTGGTTCATAGGTCAATTCTCAACCACTGAGCCACACTGGTAGTCAATTTATATATTTTAAACAGTCTTCTAAATAACTCTAGATATAGGAAGTAATCAAAACCAACATTATAGGTTATTTAGCTTACATTATGATTGAAATCTAAAATATAACAAAACTTGGAAGGTCATTGAGTACACTGAACAAACAGTGGGAAACCATTAAGACAGTGACAGGCTGGAAAGATGGACTGAATCTAACAAACATGAAATCTAACAGAATTATATTTAAGATTTTGCCAAAAGCCAAAAAGCCAATGGCAGAAGCACAAAGTGGGAAAGGTATGATTGAGTAGCACCATCTTTAAAACACAAACCATCATGCAACCATAAAGTTTAGAGCTTTTAGTTGACAAATGGGTCATGCCAAGAAAAAGCATGTGATGTTAGGCTTCATGAATAGATATGCAGCATTGAGAACAAGAGAGGCAATAGCCCAGCTCTAATCTACACTGAATAGTCTTCATACACAGAGTGCTTGGTTTGGGGCTCCATGATTTGAGAGAGCTAAATTAGAGCCCATTTTGCAAGGCATAAAAAGAATAGTGAGCAGACTTACCAAAAAAAAAATCCATATGAGACATGATTCAAAGAAGTGGAGAGGCATGGCCTGAACCCAGGGCTATTCCTTGAAGTCTTAATGCTGTTTCAAATATATGAAAGGTTTTTATGGATAGGATGTTTATAATCATAGGAAGACACATTTCTATGAGCCAGAATATTCCAAAGATGAAAGAGTTGCTTAGAGACCCAGCAAGTCCCCTATCACTGGAGCTGTTCTAATATAGTTTGGTTAAATACTTGGTGAGGATATTGTGGTAAGAATTTTAACACTGGAAAAATAGGTGGTTGGATCAGACAAACTTCCCAACCCTGAAATTCTTCAATTCCCCTGGAATCTAGTGTTCTCCCAAGATGGTCCACGGGCTTCTGAGTTTGGTACTCAAAGTCTTAAACATTAACATTTTGAGCACAGGGCCTGTGGGTGGCATAAATGTCTGATTGTTTATAACCGAATTAAAACAGCATTAACCCATATGAAACAGTTCTTCAGGACTTAAAAATTAAATTTCAAATAAAGATGTATGTTGTCCTAAGAGTTCAGAAAATGGGGTCAGTGAGGGTTGGAATAGATGAGGAAGCCTATTGGCTCACAGAGAAGATTTCAAAGTCTATGCTTGTATGCATCAAGCAATAAGAGTGGTTTTAGAAATCGTGGGAATAAAAATGAATATAATAAGCAAACAGAATTGGTTGCCTTTTTCCTTTGGATGGAAGAATAAGGTGTGCCCATCGGAAACAACACACACTGTGCGCATAGATCTTTTCAGTGTCTCTCGCTATCATTGCTCTCACAGCTCCCTGCAGATGCAGGCTTTGGTTCTGCAGCTCCTACTTTCACACAACCTTGTCTCTAATGGATTAGTCTGACAGCGGTTTTTATTGACTAAGCTTTGTATTCTTCATCTTCCTGATTGCCTCTGACCCTTACAATCCCAACAACCCTTTTACCCTTGAAACTAAGGCCCTCTTCCCCTTGGAGGAATGCCGGTCCTTGCCCTCCATAGCCCCTGATAATAATTACCATAATAAATAATCCCTACATTGATTTAGGGCTTTGTAGTTCCAAATGTTTTCCACACCTGCTCTCTTGTTTGACATCCATCATGACAGTGCTGGGAGAAATGCAGGGCAGGTGCTATCCTGGGATCTAAGGTCACTTGTCCAAGGTCACATGGAGGAAGTGAGCTGGCTCTGGGATGGGCCCCTAGGGCTCTGACTCCTGATCTGGCTTCTCGTGTGTCTGATCCAGGCTGGTTATGAGTCAGGGCGCATCCTCAAAAGTCATTCAGGCCTGAGCAGTCTCCCAGGAGGCCAGCCAAGCCAACACATTTCCAAAGGCCTGGTTCCATGTATGAGCCTGGTTGGGCCCAGGATCACGGATGCCCACCTGGACTCCCAACGCTTCTTTGTAGTGAACTCAGCCTGTGTGAGTGAGGGCCGGGAGTGCATACCTTTCAGAGGTGACATTTGCCTTCCCTCCAATTGTTTTTTTAGCAGTTTGCAAAATTACTTCATGACTAGCAAACTGACATGTGACCACAAAAAACAAGCACAGAGTTTATTAATTTAATCAAATAAAACTTAGAGCAAAGTCAATGTAACACATTTAATGATAGTACAGAATTAATACCCTGCATGGTTTCTAGGCATAAATGGTAAACAGTCTATATGAATGACTGTAATTGTATTACTTTCACAGAGCCAAATTAATTTTTTAATTCTTCTCATCTCACTTTATTAGTTCTCCAGTATTTATATAGTTGAAATTGCTGTCTAAAGTTTTTCTTGACACCATTTGCCATCTAGCATCTGAATTTCTTCACGTACAGGCAGATAATATGTATCCCTGGGACCAAGAGAAGACCATTTTTTTTTTTTTTTATAATAATTTTTATTTCTTAAAGTATTACAAAGAGTATTACATATGTCTCCTTTTTCCCCCCCATGATATTCCCCCGGCCCCTACCCCCCGCCCCCCCGCCCCGTGTCTTGTGTCCATTGGTTAATCTTATATGCATGCATATAAGTCCTTCAGTTGGTCTCTTAATCCCCCCCCCCAACCCTCCCCAGGCTCCCCATTGTAGTTTAACATTCTGTTCAATGTTGCTCTGCTTCTGTATCTACACCTGTTCATCAGTCCATACTGGTCCCCTTTATTTGTCCCAACCTCACTGGAGTAGTCTCAACCTCACCAGGGCCGTCTGAGCCTCACCAGGGCCGTTTCAACCTCACCGGGGTCGTCCCTACCTCACGGGGGCCGTTTCAACCTGACCGGGGTTGTCCCTACCACGCCGGGGCCGTTTCGACCTGACTGGGGTCGTCCCTACCTCACGGGGGCTGTTTCAACCTCACCGGGGTCGTCCCTACCTCACGGGGGCCGTTTCAACCTGACCGGGGTTGTCCCTACCACGCCGGGGCCGTTTCGACCTGACTGGGGTTGTCCCTACCTCACGGGGGCCGTTTCAACCTCACCGGGGTTGTCCCTACCACACCGGGGCTGTTTCAACCTGACCGGAGTTGTCCCTACCTCACGGGGGCTGTTTCAACCTCACCGGGGTCGTCCCTACCTCACGGGGGCCGTTTCAACCTCACCGGGGTTGTCCCTACCACACCGGGGCCGTTTCAACCTGACCGGGGTTGTCCCTACCACGCCGGGGCCGTTTCGACCTGACTGGGGTCGTCCCTACCTCACGGGGGACCTGGGTTGTCCCTACCACGCCGGGGCCGTTTCGACCTAACTGGGGTCGTCCCTACCTCACGGGGGCCGTTTCAACCTCACCGGGGTTGTCCCTACCACACTGGGGCCGTTTCAACCTGACCGGGGTTGTCCCTACCACACCGGGGCCGTTTCGACCTGACTGGGGTCGTCCCTACCTCACGGGGGCTGTTTCAACCTCACCGGGGTCGTCCCTACCTCACGGGGGCCGTTTCAACCTCACCGGGGTTGTCCCTACCACACCGGGGCTGTTTCAACCTGACCGGGGTTGTCCCTACCACACCGGGGCCGTTTCAACCTGACCGGGGTTGTCCCTACCACGCCGGGGCCGTTTCGACCTGACTGGGGTCGTCCCTACCTCACGGGGGCTGTTTCAACCTCACCGGGGTCGTCCCTACCTCACGGGGGCCGTTTCAACCTGACTGGGGTTGTCCCTACCACGCCGGGGCCGTTTCGACCTGACTGGGGTCGTCCCTACCTCACGGGGGCTGTTTCAACCTCACCGGGGCCATCCCAGCCTTACCGGGGAAACAGGAAGTTTGGCCCTCTGTCCCCTGCCGGCGGCTCCCCACTAGACAAAATCTCCAGGCATTCCTGGTGGTTGTACATCCAGCGCTCCTGCCCTCCACCAAGTGCACAGACTGCCTGTCTGCTGTCCCGCAGCGCCCCACCAGAGACTGGGACCAGTGGGCATGTTTGTGCGCTTGCTGGTACAGCAGTTCCACAGCGCCGGCCAAGTCAGGCCCAGCCCTGGCCGGCCCCGGACCCGACTCTGCCCCCCGATTGCGTCCCTCCCAGATGCAAGGAGCTGAAATCTGCAACCTGCTGGGATGGGCTCTGTACTTGGTGCTTCAGCACATCCTACTCAGTCTCTATGCGCTTCTTTCTATGCGAGGAGTTGAAATCTGCAGTTTGTTGGGTTGGGCTCTGTACTTGGTGTCACATCCTACTCAGTCTCAATGTTCTTTCTCTCCTTCCAGTTGTAGAGCTTCCACTGGGCCAAGTTTCCCATGGTTCTGTATGATAGGTGTTTGTCTGATATTTGGTAGTTTCGATGTTGTTGTGCGAGGTAGCACGCACAGGTCTCTTCCTTATGCCGCCATCCTGGTTCTCCTGGGTCTGCTTCTTGAGTGTGTCTCTCATGGCTGCGAGCAGTTGAAGTCTGCAATTTGTTGGGATAGGCTGCAAAAGCGCAGGTGGGTCTTTTTGTGCACCTGGCACAGCTTGGATGGGGATGTAAATTGATTAAGGCTGAGACTCAGGGAGTTGCCATGGCGGAGCAAATAGCACTGGCTGAGTCTCCGCGGCCCCTTGACTCTCTGCCAGGGCTTTGTGTCTCCCAGTGCCGGCGAGCAGCTGTGCAACAGAGTCTCCCTCGCTTTCTGATGGCTGCAAGGCTGTGCTGCCTCTCCCCGTAGGGTCTGGTGCTTCATGATCCCGCCTGAACCAGCTCAGCGGATTTGAAAGTTTGCAGAAGAAAAGGCGCTTCTACTTGTGGGTCTGGCACAGCCCAGATGGGAATGTAAATTGCGTAGGGCGGGATCACAGGGAGTCGCCGGGGCGGAGACTCAGCGGCCCCTTGCCTATCCAGGACTCCAGGACTTTGCGTCCCCCAGTGCCGGCGAGCAGCTGAGCGCCAGAGCCTCCCTCGCTTCCTGACCGCTGGAAGGCCGTGCCGTCTCTCGCCTTGGGGCCTGGGGCCTCAGAGACCCGCCCGAACCAGCTCAGTGGATTTGAGAGTTTGTAAAAGCACAGTCATTCCCTCTTGTGCCTCTGGCACAGCCCTGAGGGTAGGGCGGGGTCACAGGGAGTCACCAGCATGGATGATATAGCGATGGCGGCGTCTCCGCGCCCCTCGCCTCCCCGGGACACCAGGATTTCTTGTCCCTCGGTGCCGGCGAGCAGCCGCGTATCAGAGCTTCCCTCGCTCTCCGACCACTGCAAGGCCGTGGCCGCCTCTCCCTGTGGGATCTGGGGCCTCAGAGACCCGCCCCGGGCAAGCCCAGAGGATTCGAGGGTTCGTAAAAAACCGAGAATCCATTTGCAGCCCGCGTGGCGTGTGACTGCGTACCTCTGGTTTTGGTGCCTCCGTAGCTCCCATTCAGTCTCACTGCGCTTCTTTCTTTTCCTCCAGTTGTAGATCTCCCACTGGGCCAACTTCCCCATGGTTCTGAGTGGCGGTTGTTTACTTCATAGTTGATAGTTTCAATGATGCTGTGAGAGAGCAGCACACACAGGTCCGCTCCCTCTTTTTGAAAGTTCTTTCGAACTGTATTCATTTCTGTTCCTGAAATGTTCCCATTTAACAGCAGGTGTTCTTGTTCCTTATTTCTCTGTAAGATTTTCTTGTATTGTCATGGGTTAGCTAAAAACAAAAGTAACCATCCAAAACACCTGTCATTTACCAAGAACAGATTTCTTATTCTTAGCAGAAAAGGTATTTGTTGCACCAGGATGTCAAACACAATGATAAACACAGGGCTGCAGCTCATGGAAGTCTTGGAGAGCTGTCACCTTTTACTGAGCACATCTTGGGACCATTGCTGTACTCACTCAAAGTCACTCAAAACAGCTAAGAAAGGGAACTCAGAGGCTGGTGCTCTAATGAGTGACCTTGACCATGGAGATTCACACCAGTTCCTTTTTCTGCGTCTGTTTTGTGGTTCTGTAGAATTAAAAGGATGCCAATCAAAATGGCTCCTTAGTCATTGCTCAGTCTGTGCAAGTGACAGGTAATAAGAGAGGAAGGGGCAGTGAGTGGGCTGAGGTGCAATCATAGGCAGCTGGGACAGCTGACACTGGATTAGAGTCCCAAGTGGACATAGGGAGGTAGGGGTTAAAACGATGGAGGGCTCAGGGGAATAAATACATACCCATCCTGATGTTTTCTTCAGAAATCTCCCCAGAACCTCTTAGAACTGAGACTAGGACTGTTTCCTCAATTATTAAAGTCTTTTTACTTGAATGAAGGGTAGAGGGGACTTGCTATCATTTGAGTTTAGGATGACAAGTGCCAAAATCTGCAGGATGTGTGTGTGTTACATGCTCAAAACAGACCTTGAGAGCTGTGACCTCAGCCTGTTTACGGGAGCCTGGAGTTCCTTTAATAGGAGAGAAAGAAGGCAGAGAGCAGGGGCAGAGAGGGGGCCTGTCACTGCAGGTCAGAGAAAAGGTATAGAAACACAATACCCTGGGAATGTTTGTGCACAGTGTGATAACTTCCAGTCTCAGTTCAAATGCTAATACCTGATCCTTCCTGTTTGAATGTGGGGGCATTTGAAGGAGGATCTATTACTGGGCAAAAACGAGGAACAACCCCAGGGTGACTTACAAAACCTTGTCCTCACAGCCTCTTTTGTTTTCATCTGTGTAGGAGCCCATGAGCTTCCTTCCTGTCCTGTGGGGCTCTTCTGAGTGGGGGGAGGATGATGAGAGTGGGGATGAGGACATCTCATTATAACTCCAGCCTTTGCCAGCCTCACAGTCTCATACTGTCTGCCTGTGGCCCCGTGCCTAGAGGGCATGAGCATCTGGGCAGGTGTGGCCCCTTCCTTTGCAGGGGGTGTAGTGGTGGTGGTTGTCATTATCATGCAATCTTTTGAGCTCTTATGAGAAGTATGTATCCCACAAACTTCAGCACACAATTCTAGGAGAGCCCTCTGATGGTGCAGTTCAGATGGTGCTGATGTAGCCAGTAGAGAGAATGCATCCAACGTGGGAATGACATAGACCAAGAAGCCCACACAACTTTATGCAGTCTACAAACAGGGGGTCAGTGGGCAGGAGGCAGGGTGAGTGTAGCAGAGGCCAGGGAATTGTGTTAAATAAAGCTGATAGAGCCAGGGCAGCTTCACTGAGGAGCATGTGCATGGCCGGGAGTGATGGTCTAAAGGAAGAAGAGGAGAGGGTCCTGCTGGCCTCTGTAGTCAGCTGATCCTGAGGACCTGATCCTGAAGCTCAGACTGACCTGACCTATACAGTGTCACCCCACCACCCACAGATCCAGTGGGGTTCTGGTGCCCAAGCTCTAGGACTTGCTTCTGTGGGATAAAAGAATTTCAGTGTCGGCCTCATCAGACTCTCCTTTTGCCATCTTTGCAGGAAAATTGCTGCTTATGATGAAGAAATCCAGCATCTCTATGAGGAGATGGAGCAGCAAATCAAAAGTGAGAAGGAGCGGTTTCTCTTGAAGGTAAAAGTCACTTCCGGGGCTTGGTTCTGCGGGCCAGGTTGATCTCGCCTACTCTGACTACCTCCCCCAAGTTAAGATTGCAATGCCTCACCCATGGCACTACTGATTCCCTTTTTCTCTGCTTGACTTATAATTATTTCAAGACATTTGTCACCTTCGAATATAGCATATAATGTACTTGTTTACTTTTATTGATGGTGATCTGTCTGCTCCCACTAACATGTAAGCTCCACAAGAGCAGGGATCTTTAACTTTACTACCTAACATATCCTTAGCACCTTGACCATGCCTGGAACGTAGTAGGGACTCAACAATTGTTTGTTGGTTCAATGAGTAAATGAATGAGTGAATGAATAAATGAATGAAAGGATGAAGGTGCATGCTTTACCAGTTTAAGCAGCCTAAAGACTGGGTCTGATACTTGCTCTAGACCCACATGGTAGGCCCACCCAAATGCACCAGCTCACTCCACTCCCTAAGGGGACCATCCTTGGAGCTTGTACATCCCACCCTTTCCCCTTAGACACTTAGAAAATTTAATACCCAAGACAAACGAAATCCCACCTTTCTCAGATACCATGGGAGAAAATTTAAAACTCATTTCCTATTCCTAGTCTGGCACTTAGCCTCCTACCTAGCCTTGCTATTTGTCTTGGTAGGTCAGAACTGGTAAAATCATCACCTTTTCCAGGCTAAGCTAAGCATGTCCATATTCATAAAACAAAGCTATAGGAAACTCTATTATCCATTTTTGGATTATCTACTTGGTGGGTTCTCAGTAGAAGAGTTTTGATCTTGAACAGTGACCTCCTGTCTTAGTCAGTTTGGGTTGCTGTTACAAAAATACCATAAAATGGTTGGCTTACAAACAACAAACATTTACCTTTCACTGTCTGGAGGCTGGAAGTCCAAGATCAGGGAATTCAGGTCCTGGTGAGAGCCCTATTCTGGGTCGCAGACTGCAACTACTCTTTGTCTCCTCACATGGCAGAAGGGCAAGCAATCTCTCCAGGGTCTCTTTTATAAGAGCACTAATCACCTCCCAAAGGCCCCACCTTTTAATACCATCACGTTGGGGGTTAGGTGACAGCATATAAATTTTGGGGACACACTACAGAGACCACATCATCCCTGGCCACTCAGCACTGGGGCTGTTGTCACAATGTCTTTTTCCCCTGCTAATGTGGCTGGTTTGAACCATTTTTTAGTTGTATGCAGCTTTGATCATCCATACCACATCTT
The DNA here is from genome assembly GCF_028538775.1 of Myotis yumanensis. NCBI lineage: Eukaryota > Metazoa > Chordata > Mammalia > Chiroptera > Vespertilionidae > Myotis > Myotis yumanensis. The sequence goes on along the minus strand of NW_027223754.1, from coordinate 122,846,060 downwards.
CATTTATTATCACAGATGTCATTGAAATGGAGAAGGAGTCTGGATGCCTTCCAGAAAAAGCCAGTCATGTTCTTTAACTAGAGCCTTATGGAGACTTGTCAGTTTCTCCAGACCTCCTCCCTGTTCCTTTTAGAGCTTTAAAACTTTCTGGCTGCCCCCCAACCTTCAGCATAGGGAGTGGGTATATGGCAGGCAGAACTCAAACTCTCTTCACCTAGCAGACCCTGAAATAGTCCTCTGAGAACAGCAGCCTTCCCCCACCCTGCAGTAGGAGAGCCACTTCCTTTACCCAAAATGGCCCACTGCACAGAGGGGCTGAGCCCTGCGGCATTTGCCCCTCTGCCTGGGCCATGACAACAGGCCAAAGTCCTGGCTAAAGAAAGGGATGCTTCTAGAAGCAAAAGTGGGCCAACACATGGGGATTGGGAGTGGGAAGAGGTCAGAGGGAAAATTCAAGGACAAATTACTATGACAAAGGTGACCTGACCATGCTTCTGCTTCACCCACCTGCCCCCTCCTGTCCCCTGCTTCTCCCTTCTCAATAGCAAACACCTTTCAGACTCAGTGCTTAGGTTTATGGTTTCTGCATAAGCATGGAAACTATTAGAAAGTGCTATGGCATGCTACTAAGCCTTGGATACGCACGCAGGCTTTTGCCGGGCCACAGTGTGAGCGCAGTGGTGTTACAGTTGATGACAGCATGGAAAAGCAGGACCTTCTGGGGTTTGGATTCTGGCTCTATGTTTAGCAGCTTGTTTGACCAAGAGGGAAATATTAGTCACTTGCACACCCAGCTCCAGGTATTAGACTCTCAAAGCTCTGTGCTAGCGGGGCAGTAAGACACTTGCAGGCCCTGGTGGAGATGGCAGCATGGCCATGGGGATCTGTAGCTGCTCCCCTCCCAGCACTGCCCACCGGGTACCTGCCCCATGAACAGCAGACAAGCCAAATGAAGCAGGTTTCCTGTAACAGAAGTTGTGAGCAGGAACTGTCTCTTCAAATCTGCTTCTGCCATTACGTGTGGTTGAGATGAGGACAGTCACAGAGCTGTCCCTGAGCCGCAGTCACCTTCCTGAAAATGGGCAGAGGAATCAGGTAGCATCTACAAACAATGAGCCCAGGAAATACCTGAGCCCTGAACGGAGGTGTCCAAAGGCCTCTGCCCCAGAGCAGTCGTGTTTTCCGACTGTTGCACCATCACATGCAACCTGCCAGCAGGACAGGCCGCCCTCCAGTGTAGCCTCCACGGCTGTCCTCGGGAAGGCGTTGTTCCATGGGACGGGCAACCGAGGCAACCGAGGCTCCTACAGTGAGTTATATGGAGGTTATGGTGGTTTCTTCTCTTCCTGCATGGTTTGCACCTCTGTTCTGCCTTCAGGCAAGTGAAAAGCTACAAGTGGCATGGGTACTTTTGTTTCTATTCTATGAACAAAGACTCCATGATCTAGAAGAATGAGCAAGTTAGCTGGGCAAGGCCAGGCCTGGAACCCAAGTCTCTGGACGTCCAGCTCAGGGCCTTTACACCATTCCAGGCTCTGTTGAGAGTGTCAGGCATCCTGACAACCTACACACTTTCCTCTTTATCCCGCAACCAGGCCTCTTTTGCTCTTGCATCATCAGGGCCTCTGCATCCCTGAGTGGGGAAGCTCAGTTCTAGGGCGGGAGGGAAGGTACATCAGGAGGAAGGGAAAATCTCCGTCATGGTCAGAAAACAGTGAGGACCTAGACCCAAAAGAAATGATGCCCTGTGTTTCCAGAGTGAGGGTCATTTAAGGGTTCAAATAGCAGGCCCAATGTGAAACAGAATATCCACATGGAAGGATAATCCACCCCCCAACTTACAGATGAGGAGACGGCCTGAGATTTGAGGTCAGGCCTGTTCTCTTCGCCCTGCTCAGTACTCCCCCACTTATTGACACTGCCTTTATGGGGGAAGGGGTGCATCGTCACCAGTCAAGGCACACCTAGCCCTTGCACTCTCTGTATCTCACTGGGCCACACCAAGCAGCTGGCAGAGCACCAAGGCCCTGGAATGCTATGGGGAGGCCCCAGTGTCCACCAGGATGGGCAGGACCTGCTGTTGAGCAGGTTTAAGGTGGGAAAATGTCTCCATTCCAGGTGCATTTAGGCCTCACATGTCCCTCTCTCTGGCAGGACACAGAGCGCTTTCAGGCCCGCAGTCAGGAGCTGGAGCAGAAGCTGCTGTCTAAGGAGCAGGAGCTGGAGCAGCTCGCCCAGAAGCAGAAGCGGGTATGCTGTGTCCTCAGACGCCCGGCCCTCACTCCATCCTCTTCTCTGGCTCTGGCCCACTTTCCCTGCCATTCTCTCTTTTTCAATCTGAAAGAACCATTTAGTTGTACGAGAGAGCATTTGAAATCAGAGATGATCCCAAGATAAAGCCTTTGCTTCTCCAATGCCAGGTGTTTAACTCTGAGAAGTTGCTAAGAATTCTCCCTTGAGGTATCTGCAGACATTGGCGTATAATTGTGCCCAGGAGCCACCCGAATGCCAAAATGTTAATTTGTCCCCTGCATACTGTATAAGACAGGAGGGGAGTGCTGAGGTACAAGGGACACAGTCCCTGGTACTTTGGGGGCGGCTGCAGACAGTACTGTCTGCCCGCCAGGATGGCCATGGAGCCTCCAGCAGGAAGAGGCTCTTCAAAGGTCAGATTTTCCATCCCCATCTCCCCCTGGACGTGGTTCATCACCTCCTTTATGACTGTTCCATCATCCTGCAGATGGATGCAGACACAGACGCTCCTCTGATGCACCTGAGCTCCCAGCAGGCAAGCTGGGTGCTGCACTGTGTCCATCCACTATGGCTGGGAACGCCTAGCTAATGACCCCAGAAAGATTGATTACCTCGGCAAACCTCAGGCTCACTGCCTCCTCTCCAAAGCCAGGGCTCATGGAGGGGAGAGGCTAGAGTGTCACGTATCCTTTTGTTTTGTCTTGTGTTGGAAGGAATCCAGCCCTGGACAAACCCAGACACATTGCTGCAGTTTAAATAGACAGAGCTATTTTTAGCAATGCATTAGAATGTGTTTGAAGACACCCCGTGCTAAGGCTGCAGACTGCTCCACTCCTGCTGCTACCCCGTCTATGGATTTGGGTTTCTCTCCTCTGCAGCAAGATGGTTTCAACTCCAGGAACTGGCAGCTGATTTTCCTTCCCCCTTCCACAGCCTTACCTTGACTTGCTTCTCCTACTCTTTCTCCTCTTCACTATTATGCATTAAGTCCTTACCAATTAGAGTTATCCCTCACATGAATGATTGCTTACTGCATGCTTACCTGATTGCACAGGAGCCTCCTGAGAATCACACAACATCCCTCATCATTTCTTCCTCCTCCCCTTACTGGCTACATTCATTAAACTAAATTTTTTATAATCAGTTTGCCTTGGTTTGGTGCTTCCTCTAGTGAGAGGGTTGGAAGCTCTGCAAGGCGTGACCACTAGCCAAGAAAAGCTGAAGTCATTCAAATGAAGGTTTTTAGTTGCTTTAAGAACATGTTTGGTTTGACCTGTTTTAGCTATTTCTTAGGAATTTTCAGTGTTTCTGGCTACCATTCAAAGCTTCTATAGATTAAAGGAATTGGACTTACACAGCTGAGAGAAGGAAAGGTAATAGATAGATTTATCTCAGTATTCAAAATTGGGAGGGATGTTTTATGAGGATGCTCTTTACTTAGTGTCCTCCATTCCATTGATGGCCAAGGAGAAGAAACTGGCTTAAAGGACAACAAGAAGGATTTACTTTAGATCTTAAGTCCATTGATGAGATGATGATAATTATCATTGAGATAAGAGTCGAATATCCAAAGAAGCTAGAAGCACCAATCAGAAAGGATATATGCACCCCTATGTTCATAGCAGCACAATTCACCATAGCTAAGATTTGGAAACAGCCTAAGTGCCCATCAGCAGATGAATGGATTAGAAAACTGTGGTACATCTACACAATGGGATACTACGCTGCAGTCAAAAAGAAGGAATTCTGGCCATTTGCAACAGCATGGATGGAACTGGAGAGCATTATGCTAAGTGAAATAAGCCAGTCAGAGAAAGATAAATACCACGTGATATCACTCATTTGTGGGATATGATGAACAACATAGACTGATGAACAGGGACAGATCCAGAGACAGAGAAGCAGCGATCAGACTGTCAAACCTCAGAGGGAAAGTAGGGGAGGGTGGAGGTAAGGGGGAGAGATCAACCAAAAGACTTGTATGCATGCATATAAGCCCAACCAATGGACACAGACAACAGGGGGATGATAGCATGAGTGGGAGGGGGAGGGCTGGGGGCTAATGGGAGGATGAGGAGACATATGTAATACCTTAACCAATAAAGAAAAAAAAAGATTAAAAAAAAAGAGTCGAAGATGGATGTGGAATTTCCTTTTCTCGTAGTCCTATGGGCCCTATGGAGACAAGGGAGAGCTGAGATTGTTCTGGAAGCTCTGCCTGCTTCCTGAAGGGTATACGTGTGAATGGAGGAACAGGACAAAGTTTGAGGGCAGTGAGGGGTACAGTGATGGTTCCTGCCCAAGTGGAAAAAGCTAGATGAGGCTGGGGCAGGCCAGCCTGATGATGGTGCTTGCCCGCCATTCCTCTCTGTCCCCCATTCCTTTCCAGCTGGAGGGCCAGTGCACAGCCCTGCATAACGACAAGCATGAAACCAAAGCGGAAAATACCAAGCTGAAACTCACCAACCAGGAGCTGGCCCGGGAGCTGGAGCGCACCTCCCGGGAGCTGCAGGATGCCCAGCAGCAGCTGGAAAGCCTCCAGCAAGAGGCCTGCAAACTCCACCAAGAGAAGGAGATGTGAGTGTGGCCTTTAGGCACCCCTATCACTGCTCTCCAGCTCCCTCCCTGCAGTGAGCATACCATCTCCCCTCTTGGAGACCCTGTCCCTTTGCCTGTAAAATGGGGATTGGACCCCTTGCTCCCTAAGATCTCGTCTAGTTTTCTGAAACTATTAGCAGACCAATGCTGTGCTGAGCATTATCTAGGACAGTGATGGCAAACCTATGACACTCGTGTCAGAGGTGACACATGAACTCATTTTTTTGGTTGATTTTTCTTTGTTAAATGGCATTTAAATATATAAAATAAATATCAAAAATATAAGTTTTTGTTTTACTATGGTTGCAAATATCAAAAAATTTCTATATGTGACACAGCACCAGAGTTAAATTAGGGTTTTTCAAAATGCTGACACACCGAACTCAAAAGGTTCGCCATCACTGATCTAGGATATACAGCTCTGTTCTTGGAAAATTTATTATGTGATCAGGAAGATATGTTATCCAACCAACAAATATATTTCAGTCTGTGAGAAAATGCTGAGTGAGTGGGTAGACCAAACATGACCGTAGTAGTTTAGAAACCTGGGAGACCGAAGTGGACGAAAGTGAAGTCCGAACACTTCTGAGATTGACATGTAAATGGATGGGGCATGTGATGGTGCCCTGGAATCTTCACTCCAGCTCTGCCCCTTTTTCCTACAAGTATTCTGCATGGGCTGGTCGGGGAGCCCCACACCTCTCGGGACCTGGTTTGCTAGTGAAATGCTGTGGTGTCAGGACAGGGCTCAGCTTGTGAGGCAGAGGCACGCCTGAGAAGATTCCAGGTGTGGTCTGTGTGTTAAGCTGGAGAAGTTGCTGAGAATATCAGCATTTATCTTATCTCCGGAGTGTTAGGTTTTGAGACCAAATGCATCTGAGGCCCAGGGAGAGGAATCTCACCTGTTTATTTATTCATTCATTTCTCTCTATATTTATGTACTTATTTAGCAAATATTTATTGAAAACTACTCTGTGCCAGGTACTATGCTGAGCATTCAGTGTGTATCACATCAATAGTTTAACATCATCTCCTATGACCTTTACAGCATCCTGATGTAGCAGGGACGCTTATGATCAACTTTGATTTATAGATGAGGAAACTGAGGTTCAGAGGTTTTCAGCATCTGTCCAAGAAACTTAATGCTAGACACTCTTGGTTACCCTCCCAAGGAACAATGAGCCAGCTAGAAAATATTTACACAGGCATTGGACTGGCCACCATTCACTCACTTGTTTGCTCATCCACTCATTCACGTCTTCATCCAGTCATTCTGCGAAATGTTTTTGTGTGCCTGGTCCTGTGCTGGGTAGGATGAAAAGTTTGATTTTAGAGGAAAGGCAGTATTACTTACCAATGCTTGATGTTACACATATATTCACTTTCCTTGCTCAAAAGTGAAAGCCCTCACTTTCGGACTGTTGGCAAAATGTTGGTCCACCTACCTAAATCAAATTGTCCTGCTGTCTGGCTCACGTGTGGTGTCTTGTACCATGTGGGATTGATTGCCTATGGTGAGAGGGAGGTGTTTGGATTTAAAGTTTTACCCTAGTAAGATATCTGCAGGTAAATACACACACACACACACACACACACACACACGCACCAATTCTTGGGTGACCAGTGGAAAAACAGTGTATTTCATTGCAAACGAGAAAATCAGTTCCTCCTCATTGAAAGCAGGTCAACAAGGCACAGGCATTTAACTTTGCAAACAATGAAGGATTCAGGCTTTTAAAATTCAGTCAAGTTCTAAAAGCAACAAACATCTGAAGGCACAGGCATTAGAATAGCAGATGGAAATGAGCACACAGCGTGGAGTAACAGATCACAACAGGAGGATTCAAATCTTCCTGAAGCCTCATCTTAATTAACCAAGCCAGAGATAGTCTCTGGAGGTTGGGAATTAAAAAAGAGGGGAGGAGGGATAGGAGGAAGAGATAAATGATTCCCCCCTTCACGGCTTGTTTTGGAGAAGCATGCAGTGTCCTGTACAGCCAGACAGAGTGCTGGAGCCCAGGAGAGCGTTCCTGGCCTTCCAGGAAGGTCAGGAGAGAAGGCAGAAGAGCCTCGCTTGTCCTCTATAGAACAGAGTCCCAGACCACCAGGACTGATAGGACCTTAATGCTCTCCATCTCCCATTTTATAAATGACAAAACTGAGGCTCAGAGAGGTATAGTGACCAACCCAAAGCAGCACAGCTAGTTAGTTCCAGAAAATGGGACAGAGCCTGGTTCTGATGTCTTGCTGCCTGACACTGCTTCACAGCTGGGAGGGGAAAAGGGAAGGTTCAGAGATAAACAGACTGAGTCATTTATCAGCAAGAATTCTGAATGGGCAAATTGATTTTCCTGTTCTCTGAAGATGCTCAAGGAAGGAGAACTAGATTTTAAAATATGATAAAGAAAGAACAATCAAGCAGGAAAGATAATATAAAGATGAAGGTCAGCTGAAAGCACCTCTCCGTTTATTTTGTTAATTAACTTTTATTTAGGGTAGTTTATGACAAAGCACCAAATTCAAAGGGCACAAAAGGATATGCACTAAAAAGAGGTTCGCCTCTATCCCCTGCACCATCACTTCTGGCCTCCAGCCACACAGAGGCCACCAGTCATGGTTTCTTGTGGGTCCTTCCAGAGAGTTCTATGCATATGCAAGTGCGCATGCATACACACAATTTTCACTTACAAAACGGTAGCACATTATTCTGCATTTGCCTACATTTTTCACTTGACAGTGTATTTCAGAGTGTGCTCCATATCTCATCTGCCTCCTAAAAACAAACCAATAGCAGTTTCCTAATGGCAACCATACATCTCTCACCAACTACTCCTGTGAAAAAGGCAAGTTCTTCCCCTTTTAGTTCACATATTACCAATGTAAACATTTAGAATGTCTAGGTTAGGAGGACTTCCAAGGTCATTTAGTCAAACATCCAAGCACCTTTTTTCACCCAGAAATGCTTTTTTTTTTGTTAACACGAAATAATCTGAATGTTTCTATGTGTATAAATGGGTCTGAGCAGTTCAAACCCACGTTGTTCAAGAGTCAGCTGTATTTTCTATCCCTGGTTGGTGGGGTCTGTGTAAGTGGAAGGCCATCTTAACTTATGTGGATTTCCAACTGCCCAGAGGATTGGCACTTCCAACCCCCATATTGTTCAAGGGTCTGATGTCTATTTATCTATATACTAGAGGCCTGGTGCAGGAAATTCATTCACAGGTAGGATCCCTAGGCATGGCTGGCAATCAGGGCCGATCAGGGTCTTCTGGCTGCGGGCCAGGGCCTCCCTTCCCTAGCTGCTGGCTGCCAGCCAGGGCCTTCCTTCCTTCTGCGCTGCCCCCTGGTGGTCAACACATGTCATAGCGAGTGATCAAACTCCCAGTCTCCCGGTAGAAGGGGACAATTTGCATATTAGGCTTTTATATATATAAACTAGAGGCCCGGTGCACAAAAATTTGTGCACTCGGTGGGGGGGGGTTGGTCCCCTCAGCCCAGTCTGTGCCCTCTTGCAGTCTGGGACCCCTCGGGGGATGACCACCTGCTGGCTTAGGCCTGCTCCCCGGGGGATTGGGCCGAAGATGGCAATCAGACATCCCTCTGGCAGCCTGGCAGCCCTCGGGGGATGTCCACTTGCCAGCGGGGAGCAGACCTAAGCAGCAGTCAGACATCCTTAGCGCTGATGAGGAGGCAGGAGAGGCTCCCACCACCACCACTGTACTGGCAGCCATCAGCCTGGCTTGTGGCTGAACAGAGCTCCCCCATGTGGGAGCGCACTGACCACCAGAGGGCAGCTCCTGCATTGAGCGTCTGCCCCCTGGTGGTCAATGTGTGTCATAGTGACCAGTCATTCCCAGTCTTTCTGCTGTTAGGGTCAGTTTGCATATTACCCTTTTACTATATAGGATAGAGGCCTGGCGCACAGGTGTGGGCAGGCTGGTTTGCCCTGAAAGGTGTCCCGGAACAGGGTGGGGGTCCCACTTGGGTGCCTGGCCAGCCTGGGTGAGCTGCTGATGGCTATTTGCAGCTGGTTACACTCCCTTCAGGGTGGGGGTCACCACTGGGGTGCCTGGCCAGCCTGGATGAGGGGCTGATGGCTATTTTCAGGCTGGCCACACCCCCTTTAGGGTGGGGGTTTACACTGGGGTGCCTGGCCAGTCTGGGTGAGGGGCTGAGGGCCGTTTTCAGGCTGGCCGGGACTGAAGCTCCCAGCCTCTCTTTTTTTTTCTTTTTTTTTCCTGAGATTTATTTACCTTCTATAATTGAAACATTGTTGCTGTCACTGGCACTCCCAGCTCCGTGGTCACAGCTGGCTGAAATCAGGTATCTGGGGTTTGTTTAGCTTCTATAATTGAAACATTGTTGCTTCCGGAGCTCAGAGCCGGGCCGCAGCAGACGGGGAACCTTGGCTTCCTCCTTCACTGGAGCAAGCAAGCCTCATGTTCGCTTCAGCTGCGTGGCTGCCGGCCGCCATCTTTGTTGGCAGTTAATTTGCATATCGCCCTGATTAGCCAATGGGAAGCATAGCAGAGGTACAGTTAATTACCCTTTTTGTCTTTTATTAGATAGGATATCCAACTGGATTTATGTTTACTAGACAAATGGACAAATATGTCTGCATGAATATGTAATATAATATATGTGTGTATATATGTGTGTTGGTATAGCTCCAATGGTCAGCTGGTTCTGTGAGAACAAGGCCAGAGAAGACCTGCAACACCTTCTTATTTAGGAATTGGTTCCTCAGTCAAAACCCCTAGGACAGCGGTTCTCAACCTGTGGGTCACGACCCCTTTGGCAGTCGAACGACCCTTTCACAGGGGTTGCCTAAGACCATCCTGCATATCAGATATTTACATTACAATTCATAACAGTAGCAACATTACAGTTATGAAGTAGCAATGAAAATAATTTTATGATTGGGTCACAACATGAGGAACTGTATTTAAAGGGCCAGAAGGTTGAGAACCACTGCCCTAGGAGAACCCAGACCTGAGATCTGCAATGAGTGGTTTTCCAAAGCACGGGTAAGCTTTCTGCTCCCTCTGCCCCCAGAGAGAAGCAGGACCAGGTGGGGTTGCACGAAGCGGCCAGGCAAGCTTGGCTCCTGGGGCACAGAGGCAGCCAGGAGGCAGCTCTAATTGCTAATCAGAGCAGAATCCTAGACAGGGGTTTGGGAACCTGGTTCGGGTAATGGCAAATATGTTGTTTTTCCCCCAAGTTAAAATTAAATATAATTGGTAATAAAATGTTAGGAATTTGCAGCTCTGCAGGAGCCAGAGAAGTTTTGTTTCTTAATTAGGATTATCTGAGGTGAACTTAGAATTTAATTCAGTCTGTTATTGTTGTAAATTGACTTTATAGTTATTCTATAAAGGGGGGAAAGCCACCACTGATACCTCTTCAGGAACCAGGTCATTGTGAGCTTGGCAGAGTCTTATGGACCCAGCAAACTGGTTCTGTTTTCTCCAGCTCAATGACATGGATGGGTGGCCGAGGGTGACTGTCCTTGCCCAGCCCAGGGTGTGCACAATCCAGATGCCCTGACTGACAGCCTATGCAGGTTGACAATGTTATCAGGCCGTAAGATGCTCCCTTCACTAAATGCCATGCTGTGGTTTGGAGACGTGGAACTTTGGGTCCTTTGCATAAACCATGGTGCAGAGCACAGAGGAAAGGATGGAGGTGAAGTTATGAAGTCAACCACGCTTTATTTCCCAGTGTCTCCAGTTCTGCCTTTTTTCCTTTTTTCCCTGAGTGTTGTTGAGTACCTCCCCAACTCACTCCCCTTTCCTCCCTCCCTTCCTTCCTTCCTTCCTTCCTTCCTTCCTTCCTTCCTTCCTTCCTGTCTTCCTTCCTCTAGCCCTGCCTTCCTTTTTCCCCTCCCCACTCTTTCCTTCCCTCTCTCCTTTCTTCCTTCCTGCTGCTTCTTGTTGACTCTGCCTGCGTACAGGGCCCTGCAGGGAGGATATAAATGCAAGCAAACCGGACAGGACCCTGCCTCACTACGTTGCCCTCCAGCCACCCATGCAACTTTCAGCTTCTCTCTCCCTCCTCACAACTCCCTATATGGCCACCATGTTCACACTGTGATATAAAGAGCTGATTACAACTGATGCATTAAGTCTCTGCTTTACAGCTAGAGATAAGAAATCCTAAGTCAAAGAAATGAGTGATCAATGGTGGAAATCCCAGATATCTGAAAACAGATTGGAGACTTTGGGGGGTGAAGCAGGAAAGTGATTCTTTGAGAGCTCCTAGAAACAAACCTAACCAACACCCAAGGGAAAAAGAATACCAGTTCTGCTCTCACCCTCCAAGACTGGGCTGGAGAAAAATATTGATTCTAATCCCCTGAACTCTGGGGGGCAGGACCGTTTGGAGCCTGGGAAAAAGTGGTTCTCTATCATAGAGTCATGCTCAGAGGTGGCGTGCAAGTGGCTGCAGAATGAGCATGCCTGGGGCCAGGAGGCCTTGATGAGGACCCTGGGTTGTCTGTGTGAGCTGGGAGGGTTATCGAAGCTCTGCCTGTGTCTGTGAAATGGGGTGTCTGTGATGACTAACTGAGGTCATGGCTGTGAGCACTTGCACGTGGCAGGTGCTCTCTAAGGAAGGTCATGTTCCTTGAAACCCTTTAGTCCCCAGTGCGGGCACTGCCTGCTTGTTCCAGTGTGAGGGCTCCCGGGTGCCTCATACCCCATAGCTCCCCCGCTCCCCGAACAATCATTCATCACTACTGTTTGCCTCCTCCTCAGGGAAGTGTACCGCGTGACGGAGAGTCTGCAGAGGGAGAAGTCGGGACTCCTGAAGCAGCTGGATTTCCTGAGGTGGGTCAGCGCTGTGTGTGTTCTGAGAGCGCATCCCAGATGCCTCAGGTGGGGGCCAGGCTGAGTCCTCCCTGCCTATGTGCCAGAAAACATAGCCGCTGAGAGAGCGCCCTCATTTCCCTGCCCTTGACATACTGTTCAGACACCAAGTACCACCCTCTCCATTATGTTTGGTCCATCTACACACGCCCACTTCCCTCTCCAGTTTATACCCCTGTGGGCGGGCCCTCCCTCGTTCTTCTCGGGGTCTCTCACAGCATCCTGCACGGCCCTTGTCAAGTAGAAGGGGACCTGAATTTGTTGAGCATCTACACTGTGCCCGCCATACTACCCCTTTCATCCTCAACAGAACTTAGGAAAGTAGGTAGGGCAGTTGTTAATACAGGAGTTAGCTGGTGAGGAAGTTGATATTAGAGAAATGAGATAATTTACCAAAAGTGACACAGCTACTCGCTGGTGGAGCCAGAATTGAGATCCACATCGGGTCAATTCTCTTTATCCTGCCGTATTCCGTTCATGTTTGTTGAATGAGTTCAGGCACACCTTATCTTATTGTCCTTTACTTTGTTGTGCTTTGCAGATATTGCGGTTTTTTTTTTTTACAAATTGCATGTTTGGGGCCATGGTGCATCGGGCAAGTCTATTGGTGCCATATTTCCACAAGGCTCAAATGATGTGTCGCATTTTTTAGCAATAAAGTATTTTTTAATTAAGATTTGTACGTTTTTTAGACATCATACTATTGCACACTTAATAGACTACAATATAGAATAAAATTATATTTATATGTACCAGGAAACCGAAAAATTCATGACTTGCTTTATGACAATATTCCCTTTAATTGCCATGGTCAGCAATCTGCAGGGTCTGCCTGAAAATGAGTCAAAACAGCACCAAGAATGGCGTTTCCTTCGCCTGCTAAAGCCCACTGTAACTTCAAAGCTCGTTGGTCTGGAATGCGCCCAAAACCCAAAACCAAACCAAACCCCACCAAACCTGTGTGGGGAAAGGTGGCATTTTGAGTTCCGCCTCTGAGGTTTCTAAGTGCCTGCTGCCTACCAACCACCTCCTGGGGAGTGGTGACCAAGCAGAAGGACTTCGGTTCTGATTTGTAAAGGGCAAATGCTTTTAAGTCAGGTAAATGATGAAGCTTTTGTTTAGTTTTTTTGTTTGAAAGCAAGGTAAGGTCACTGTGTCTCACATCCATGATGCTACCAGATTGAAAAGTGCTTCAAATTGAATGCCCTTCAAATTTACTGCGCTTAATGCCTGGTTCCTACAGGCCCCAAAGGCCAAGTTCTCATCCACTTAAGAGAAGATGTTGATTCTTAGGAAGGCGTTGGTGAAAGGAAGAGAACAAGATGTTCAAGGCCAAGTTTTTGTGTTTTCCCCCCTTCTTTCTATTATACTTGGAAAAAAAGAAAAGGGCAGATTCAACATGAGTGAGCAGAGGGGAGTGACAAGGCCGCACTCTGCCAATGCTTGTGGGTCTTTTTAAAGGAGAGCAGCCTTTGTGCAGAATCACGTGGCTGGAGCTACTGCATGGTTACCAAGCTCAGCCTCTGCCAGCTGGTGAGAGCCCAGATGTGCCCAGTAAATGGCCATGTTACAGTGATGACAGTCAGACCACAGCTGTGACCTCCCTTTGGAGAGATCTAAATGTGTTATAATATTTCTTATACAGTATCTCATCCTCCCCTCCCCATCTAGCTACTTTGCATTTCTTTAATCACTTTCAACAAAACTTACAGAAAAATTGTTTGCCCTTATATTCACTATCTCCATTTCTTTTCCTCATATTCTCACCCTCTAGTCAGGCTGTTTCTACCACTATTCCTCTGAAAGTGGAACTAATGACCAACATGTTAATTAAAATATTGACCAATTCTCAGGCCCCACCCTCGTCCCTAGCAGTCTGTTCTTGGTACTGCGCCTATAGGGCTCCTTTGAAAACCTGGGTCAGATCAGGACACTCCTCTGCCTCTCCACACCCACCCCCACGGCTCCATCTCTCAATTGGAGGAAAAATCAAAGTTCTTACAATGGCCCACAGGCCATGAACGGCAGGTCGCCCTCCTCCTCTATCTTTTCTCTGACCTTGTCTCCTAATGCTCTTCCTCTGAGCACGCTGCTGCCTTTCGTTCTGTTCCTCATGCACAGCAGGCCTCCTCCAGCCCAGGCTGTGCCCCGGCAGTCCCTTCTGCATGCCAGGCTCTTGCCTCAAATACCCATAGTGCTCCTCTTTCCTCCTCTGAATCTCCGCTCAGATGTTGCCTTTTCAACAAGCCCCCCCCCCCCTCCCCCCCCGCCACACCTCACCACCCTATTGAAACACCACTCTATCCCTGGCACACTTTATTCCACTTTCCTGCTTTTTCTCAGAAGCGGTTATGCCTGCACTAAAATACAAATTCTCTGAGGGCAGGAACTTCTTGTTTTGTTCATTGGTGTAACCTTCATAGGCAGAACGGTGCCTGGCACATAGTAGGTGTCTAGGAGACTCTTGTTGGGAGGATGTAGGCACAAATGAGTGGTTCACAGAGGGCACAAGGCCCCAGAGCAACTCACAGGCTCAGAGTGACTCCTGGGCACCCTCGGGGGGAGGCTCCCTGGTGATGGCATAGACCCGTGCATGATCTGAAGGGCATGGGTGCCAGGAGGCCATTCTGTCTATCCCCTTCCTCTGAGCTGATTTACACAGACTACCCTCTGCCATTAACCACAACCCCTAAGGAAAGACGTTGCACCCGTGCCGGGCCTTCCACAGCACGCCTTCCTCTGTACCACCCGCTGGCGACTGCTGCTATTGGCTCAGTGGACCACAAACTCCATGTTTGAACAGATTCCCCTTTTCCATCACAGGGAAAGGAACAAGCACCTCCGGGATGAAAGGGACATATGTTTTCAGGTAAGTGCCCGGTGCCCCCTCCTCTGGGGAAAGACAAGGACTGTGGTCCAGTGGCAGCCAGAGCCTGAGCCGGGACTGGTCGGCAACGTCCTGAGGTTTGGGGTCTGCTTGCTCCTTTCTGTGTGGCAGGACCATGGCATATCCTTTTTAGAAAATAATAAAAATGCAGGGGATCTCCTGGGTAACAGTGTGTTAATTTCCCATGAAGTCACACACTTCCCTCTTGGCATAACAAGGCAAATAATTGGGAGGGTCACGCATTTCTTGGATGCAGAAATGGTAGTTCTGTCCTGAGATGACGCAGTTGAAATGTCATGATCACTTTTATTTTATTTTTTTAAAATATATTTTATTGATTTTTTACAGAGAGGAAGGGAGAGGGATAGAGAGTTAGAAACATCAATGAGAGAGAAACATCGATCAGCTGCCTCTTGCACACCCCCTACTGGGGATGTGCCTGCAACCAAGGTACATGCCCTTGACCGGAATTGAACCTGGGACCTTTTAGTCTGCAGGCCCACGCTCTATCCACTGAGCCAAACCGGTTAGGGCTGTCATGATCACTTTTACATCACAATGCTCGCAGCGTTTTTCTTCATTAAAATTTTTATCTCTTGATGAAAAATTTGCATTTTAATTCAAAATTCAAAATGTATGCTTTACAATTTACATAGTAGATTTTATGAGCAATATTTTTACCCTGTGGGGGCCCCTGCTTCTCCAGACCTGAGCACAATACTTATATATTTTCCCAAATAACACAAAATTCTATATTTATTTAAAATATTCCCTTTGGGCTGCATTAAACAAAATCTAGGATCCCACATTCCCCTACTTTCTTCCCTCTTAGCAGCTGTTGGATGCTCTCAAGGAAAGAAAAATGGTGGCAGGACTGATTGATGTGAGATTTTATTTATTAGAATGATCATATCATGAAGTTCATGTGTGTCCTTGGACAAGTCATTTGCCTCCTTGGACCATGACCCTGCCTACCTCATCAGGAAAGGGAATCCCTCTTCTTTATTTTTTTCCCCCCAAAATTGTAGGGATTTTTGAGAAAAACTTTTGGCAAGAGGAGGTCTCCCACTGGACCCTTGACTGAACAGTGGCCTAAATGCAGGCAGCAAGGGGCAGCTGGTTTGCCCTGAGTGAAGTGCACCCGGTTTAAACTGCGAATCCTGGAGGGACCTTGTTCCACCGTTTCCTTTCTATCACTGACTGGCAGCAAACACCTCTGCGCCACCTGAGTCCTACCAGAGCAAGGCTTCAGCCTACACGTGTGTTTGATGATGATAATGGTTATTATTTTAGAAGTAACTGCATTTATTTTAAAACTTCCAACCAAATGCCATCCTAATCCCTTGACCTTGCTTCCCCTCACCTGCCAAACTCATTTTGCTTTGAAAAGGGAATGGGCTTAAGAAAGAGGGATAAAATCATGTTAATTCTTTTTTTTAAATCATGTTAATTCTGGGTAATAATTAAAGATTAACTTGGAATCATTATAGTCATATTTGCAGAGGCCCTGGGAGTCCTGCCAATTCCCCTGCTCCCCCCCGCTTCCCCCCCCCCCCCCCCCCCCCCCGCCCCCTTAAGGATCATCAGGAATCATGGGGATGGCTGGTTAATGAGAGATTCCTTTAGGGACTGTTAGGGAGCATTAGCAAAGAGGGTGCAAGCCCCCACCACACCCAGGCTCTTCCTTACAGATGTGTGAGCCATTTATCCACACCCAGCCCCCGCCCACAAAAGGTTTGAAATACCCTATGCTAGCTTAGTAGCTGTGGATGGGGGCTGGGTGAACTGATCCTCTGGGCTGGTCTCTTTCTCATGTCCGAGGCTTTGGGAATACCTGGAACTGGAGCCACACAGAGAGTGTGATTTAAAGAGCCAGAGTCTTTTCTGTCCATAAGCATTCTTCCTATGCTTTCCACATCTAGCTCCTCTCACTTGTGCTCTTGCAAATTATCAATAGTCCTGTGAAGGACAATATCATGGACCCCAGGCTCTAAACTGTGTGTTGGCTCATTTGATTAGGTTATTAGACAGGAAGTGGAGGAATTCTGGTGAAAATGCCAGCAGGGAGAGCAGAACATCACTTGCTTATTCAGAGTTTTGTCTAAAGCCTGAGCTAGGAGGTGGGAAAGTTGAGCCCTTTCTGCTCAAACATTGGGACAAACTGGCAGGCATGGATCTGAGGGCCTTTTGTGTTTCTGCAGAAAGATAAGGCAGCCAAAGCAAACACAGCTGCTGCCAAGGCAAGCTGGAAACAGAGATCTGGCTCTGTGATAGGCAAATATATGGACGGCAGAGGGATCCTTAGAAGGTAAGTTGTCCTCTATTTGTTCACTTGTTATCTGTTCGCTGGTCTTGTACTTCTTGGGAGCAGGCCCCAAGCCTGTGCTATGCTGAGTGCAGACTGGCCCTTGGGAAGTGGCACTGGTGGGGAAGCCTGGGGTCAGCTGTGCTCACTCCCCTTGAATCTTGGAGGACATATTCCTTCTTGTTCTGATATCCAAGGAGGAGTCTGGTGCAGAGCGAGCCCCTAGGACAGGCCATTGTCTTTTCTGTCCTTCCCCTCCTGTCCAGTGTGTGCCTGCAGAGAGTGACCGAAGCAGTGCTATAGATGAGCAGAGGAGAGAGAACAAGAGCGGTCAGGGACAGAGATGGAGGGTGTGGCCTGACGATGCCCAGTTGTCAGTTGAGCAGAATGGATACACTTGGTTTTTCAGGCACATGACTATTTGGGCTCTAAAGGGCAATTAAAGTGCCCTATGGAATCTCTAATAGTTGAACTCCTTCACAGACAAGAATAGGGCCTGTGCTTGACTGATTCCTTTCAATGATTCATATTTAATTAACTCAAAGATGACATGTTTTGTTCCTGTTGGATAACACATAATTGCATCCCCAAAGGAGGAGTTTGTTGTTTATTCAGAGACCAGCCAATCCCCTTCTTCTTCTTGTTGGCATGTGCTCCATCCACATTGATGGCCAGAGAGAGGTAGAGGCAGCTGGATCCCTTAGTATTAGATCTGGAGACAAAGTGTGCGAACTTGCTCATCTAGGAGACACTGAGGACAGCAAGCATGCAATACCAAGTGGGCAAAGGGAGGTGGCTCTGGACTGTCAGTCAGCTGATGAGTCGAGTCTTTGGAGCTGATCATTGTGAATTTCTAAGTATCTGAACAGTGAGATACAATTTTGGAGCTAAGTTGTGCAATAATAGTTGGCCTGTTGGTTCCTCAGAACAGAATCTATTCATTGATTGATTCAGTCAATAAGCATTTACCAATTCCCTCCTCTGTAGCAGACAGTTTTTTGAATTCTGTGAAGATTCCAAAGATAAATTAGACATGAGCCCTGCCATTAATGTCTATTATCGAGTGCCTGCAATGTGCAGATACTGCGCTGTGTGCTGGGTATATATACAGTGGTAGCAAACAGGGTCTAGGGCCACTTCCCCCTGACTGACTTGCAGGGTCACTGAAAGAGAAAGGAAAAGGAAGGAGAGGCAGATCGAGATACCCTGGCTTCCTTCGACCCAAAGCCCGTGCTCTAGTGGGCAGCTGCCGCTGAGCCAGGAGACATCTGACTAGTGGGGACACACAGTTAGTTAGGGCTGGCCTTGGGACCAGAGTTGAGGCTGTCTGATCGTTAACCCAGGATGCTTTATTTATGCTCCTTTCTTCACACCCTTTTCTTCTTTACCATAGCATTTCTCACAACTTGTAAAAATGTTTAGTTGTGTCATTATTGCTCTAGCCCTTCCACTAAGCTGAGCATTCCTCAAGGACAGGGGATGTGTCCATTTGTTCATGACTGTGACATTAGCTTTATACCTGATAGATCATCATTATTACCCTCACTGTCATCACCATCATCACCTTCATCATCATCACCTTCACCATCACCTTCATCACCTTCACCATCAGGCTCTTGTATAAGTGTGTTGAGTGAATGAACTAAACAATGCTGGGTCTGGTTTTCCCTTTTCCAGAGCTCTGTGCCCCCAAGATGTGGTGCTCTTTTGTCATCTGTCAGAAAAGCGCTATGGCTTCCATACGGATACATTTTATAATTTCCTTCCCCCTCTTCCTTCTTCCCCACCCCAAACAGCCAGTCAGAGGAGGAGGAGGACGTGTTTGGCATGCTGAGGAGGAGAAGCTCCCTGGGCCTGAGTGGGTATCCCCTTCCAGAAGAGGAGCCAGGAACCAGGGAGCCAGGGGCTGAGGGTCCACGCCCCCGGGCACTCCGCAGAATCATCTCCATTGAAGAAGACCCCCTGCCCCAGCTCCTGGATGGCAGCTTTGAGCGGCCACTGAGCGAATGCCCAGAAGAGGAGGAGGTCTCCGACCAGGGGGTGGAAGGACAAAGCCAGCAGGCCCAACCTTCTCAGGGGGAACTCATGCCCACATCTCCCCGAGGGCAGCCTGTTGGGAAAGAAGCTCTGTCTAAGGTAAGGGCGCATCGCACCTTGATTTTAGAGGTCACTCCTATGCCATGTCCCAAAGGCAGCTAGAAAATTAGATGTGACTGGTCTCATGATTCAACATATTTGTGTCCTTCAAATACTACCTTTCCCTGCTTAGCTGAGTGTCTTGGGGGAGACTCAGGGGTCCTGGTAAATTCTCCTTATAAACTCTGATGTTTGTCCCACTCCCTACCCTATGCTCTTTTCTGATTCAGCGTAAGGCACCAACCCCATGTCCCACCTGAATCCCCACCAGGTCTTCCTCTAAACTCTGTGGGGAGAAGGAGGCCATATGAACCAATCTCCTCTGGCTCATAGTGATGATGTTCCACACCTTGCTTGTGACCTAAGCCTAGGAGCCTTCCTTGGGCCCTGACCTCTCCACTTGACCCTCCAAAGCAGCTTTAGAAATGTCCCGGCAGTGTGAAAGAGGCTCCCCTGCACACTAGGCCAGCCCTTTAGAATTAGCCCTTGCCCCCTAGAGCATTTCCATGGCTGTATTAGCATGTGTGACAGGAAGACTTCTCTGGCCACTGTGCAGGGACATGTGGTGTCAGTTATCACCCTTGGGTCTGGATTAAGATTCATGCCTATGTGTCACTCCTCTGAAGGGTGGAATGGTGAAGGCCCAGGCCCCAGGGAAGGTGAAGAATTGGTGGCACCCACTGGTGAGTGGGGCCCCTCCCCTTACCTGTCCTTCCACAACCCTGTCAGCGCTATACATGCAGGCATTGGGCACAGATGGGGTTTTCAGTACCCCATGCTTTCCCCCCAAATGTGAAAGAAATGTCAAGAGGCCAGCGGTAGAGGGAAAAGGCTAAGCATTGTGTGTGCTATGGCATTTGATCCTTGCAGTCATCTAATGAGGTGTCAGAGATGTGTTCTTCCTTCTGGAAGACTGGGAAGTAAAGTCCAAAGGGGTGTGGCCTGGCCCAGCCTTCTCCCTCTGCTCTCACACATTGAGGCTCCACCAGGCTGGGCTGCCTTCCAGCTGGGGACAGAAACTGCGGCAACGAGGAAATATGATCCACCAGCAACCACAGCAGCCTCAGCAGAGGCTCTGCTCCTCGGAAGGTGGCATGAGGCAGGCCCTCCGAGCCAGGCTGCTGAGCCAGAAACTGTGCAACCTTTTGGGACAGTAGATTGATAGCAGGAATCATGAACTTATAAATACCACGTCCTTTGAACCAGCACTTCTCCTTCTAGCAATCTTTTCTCAGGAAATAACCAAAGTCAGACAAAGATTTAATGCAAGAATATAAGTGTACTAGAGGCCCAATGCATGAAATTCGTGCAAGAGTTGGCCTTCCTTCCCCCTGCTGCTGGCTCCGGCTTCCCTCCAGCACCCAGGACCCCGGCTTCCCTCAAACTCCCGGCTTCATCCGGAAGGTCGTCTGGAATGATGTCTGGTCTAATTAGCACATTATGCTTTTATTATTATAGATAATAGCAAACAATTGAAAATCTAATAGGACATAAACTATAGCATATTAATTCAGTAGAATATTACACTGCTGTTAAAAATAACATTTAAAAAATAGTGAACCAGAGAAATATTTATAATTTAATAATATATGAAAATGATAAAATTATAATATCTCAAGTAATTCTCAATAAAACATATGTTCATTCATCTATATAGAAAAAAAAAGCCTGGAAGAAATGCATTTGATCATGAGTGGTGACCACTGTAGGGCAGTAGGGTAGATTATAATTATTATTTTCCTCCCTACTTTTCTGTATTTCCTAATTCTAAAAAAAAAAAAGTACATATTAGTTTTATTTTTAAAGTGGTGGGAAGGAGATTAGCAGACATTTCTCCAGTTCTCTTGCCCCAGTCCGGTTGGCTCACTGTGGATTAGCCCCAGAAGGTACACGGGTTAAGTGCGTGAACACTGGGTAGGAGTTTGCTGCACCTGGGAGGTGTGTCCTGCTGCAGCTGAACCATCAATAAATGTGTTTATCTTCTTTGGCCTGAAAAAAAAATAGTGTTCTGTCCCATGGTGGGGTGGGCACAGGGCTAACGTCAGGCACAGCCTCTGCAGCCGGGACCTGCTCCTCCTGCCCTGGGCTTCTCATATCTCTCCACCCCTGGGCCTGAGGACACAGATGCTGCACTGAGCTTTCGTCTCAAAAAATTACAGCGCGACAGAGGCTGAGCAGAGACTGGCAGAGAGCCCATACCCTTGGCATTGCAAGAGTAAAGAAAATGGGCAGGGGGCATAGTTTTTGAGTGTGGAGCATTTTTTTCTTTAAGTTTAAATTCCTGAAATTGACCTTGAATTCCTACTGAAGTGCTGCATGGAATTGATTTCTCCCCAAAAGGCTGTTAGTGGCTTTTCTCTGATACTCAAGTGCTGCTAAGATCTGCTGCCACTCCATTATAGTATTTGCTCGATGAGAGGAGCTAATTCCCCCAAATCCACTTCTAAATAGATTCCAGAGAGTTTCCTCACTTGAACCTGCAGTGCTGGGCTGGGTTTGAAGGCAGGACTGGGGGGAGTGAGCAAACAGCTCTCCCAAAGGAATGAGGGCTCAGTGGAGGGCAATGACCCTGTGCGGGCGGCAGGTCCTTACTCTGCCTCTCATTCCCTCAGTGTCTAAGCAAGTCCATTCCCTACTGGGCTTCGGCATCCCAGACGAATGGGCAGCGGGCTCAGCCCCAACCCTCCTGCTGCTGGCAGGGCAGGAGGAGCAGCAGTGCTGGGGGATTTGAACGCGCTGCCAGTGGCCTGGTGTTAGCATTTCCCCTTCTACGAGGTGGAGACTGTCTTGCCTTTGTTCCCAGGGCAAATGGGGATCCTGGATGGAAGCTGATGAGATGGGACAGAAGAGCAAAGGGCAGGGAGGCAAGAGTATCCCCGTCAGTCTAGGCCAGTGATGGCGAACCTTTTGAGCTCGGCGTGTCAGCATTTTGAAAAACCCTAACTTAACTCTGGTGCCGTGTCGCATATAGAAATTTTTTGATATTTGCAACCATAGTAAAACACTTATATTTTTGATATTTATTTTATATATTTAAATGCCATTTGACAAAGAAAAATCAACCAAAAAAATGAGTTCGCGTGTCACCTCTGACACGTGTGTCATAGGTTCGCCATCACTGGTCTAGGCTTTCAATGAAAGGGCAGAAACAAGAGCCCTACCCCAGCCTGGGCTGTCTCTGCCCCTGTGACAAAGATGTCTTTTTTCTATCTCCCCTCCTCCCTGCAAACATATCTCCTATCTCCCCTTTCACCACTCCTGCTTCTGCTTTAAGCCCAGCTCAAGGCGTCTGCGGGGTGGATCCCGGCTCTCCTCCCTGCTGCCCGAGCACTTGGAACATTGTGCTGAGATTGTCTGTTTACATGCCTGTCCCCTTCTTTCCACCGAAAGCCAGGCCTCCTCCTCATCCCTGCATCATAGTAGGCAGACAACAGGTGCTGGATGAATGAATGTCCCTCTTCCCCTTGCTGATGCCCTGAGCCCAAAGCTACCTGCCTCTGCGGCTGGGTGGTCTCCTGGTGCCAGTGTGGAGGCCAGGTCCCCACTGTCCCCTGCACACTGTAGGGATGGGAGAAGGGCAGGTGGTGGCAGGAGCAGGGCTAGCGGCCACACTGTCTGCCGTCCACAGGAGGAAGGCTCTCTCTCCACCCCAGACCGGCTCTTCAAGATTGTGTTTGTGGGCAACTCCGCCGTAGGGAAGACATCCTTCCTGAGGAGATTCTGTGATGACCGGTTCTCCCCGGGCATGACAGCCACTGTGGGTAAGTTCTCACCCCTAAACTGGGTCCCGCCACCTCTGGGAAGGGGAGGTTGTGAGAAGGGGGCTGAGGGAGGCACTTGGAGCTCAATGGGAGCAGCTGTGGGCCCTCAGGGAGGGGAGGCCAGGTCTGCTTGCTCCACAGTGAGGCTGAGGGACAGGTGCAGTCCATTCCTGCAGAGGGCTAGCTGCTAAGCTCACTCCCAGTGGACAAGACCACCGAAAGCTTCCCATGTCCAGCTTGAGTAGAACTGAAGTTGCCAAAGATGGACTTCGGCCCTTCTACCCCTCTGAGCCTTTCTCTCCTATTGTTTCTTCCCACTTTCAGCAGGGCCCTGAATCTTCATGTTCCTGCTGGGGCTTATTCCCTTCCCCCCTCCCCCCACCCCTGTCACCACAACCACAACCCCCTCCATGAGCCAATTGCTTCCGTGCCCTGCCCCTCTCAGTGTGTGTGTGTGTGTGTGTGTGTGTGTGTGAGAGAGAGAGAGAGAGAGAGAGAGAGAGAGAGAGAGAACAGGAGGGAAGGAGGGCAGAGCTCTAGATGGCTCCTTTACGCAGATGACAAGACATTACCCGTCCTGCCTCCTGGGCCTGCTGGGTGGCAGCTGGAGTTCACTGGAGAAGCCCATTAGGCGCAACCATTAATGGATGATATGGCTTAATGTGCTCCCACTCCTGTGTAATATTTTATTTAGATGGAGGACTTTCTCCCTTCTCCAAAAGTTGCTCATTGCATTGGAATATGTGGTGAGACCACAGGCATCTTGACCTTTTTAGCTGTAACCAAGTTGAATCACCCAAACAAAAAATAAGTCCACTGAGTGCCTACTGTATGCCCTTTAACCACACTGATAAGTCAACTATATTTGAAAATATATGGATATATCTGAATATTTACCATGGGCTTTTATATTCATCCTTTTCACTCTACCTTCATACAACCCTGGGAGGCAAGTGTTGTTATCAGCCCAATGGACATATTAGGAAACTGAGGCCCAGAGAGGTGAAGAGGCTTGTCCACATTCCCATCAGCTGGTTGGTGCAGATAGTGGCCTCCCCTCTGCCCCCACACCCCTTCTGTTCCATTCCACAGTGTCCCTTGTAACTTTGAGTTGTGTGTGCTCAGCACCCCATGGGTTTTGAGGACACTTCCCTGCCACGGGAAGTGGACTGATGGGTGCAGGCAGGGGAGGCTGCTCAGGTTCAGTGGGGCATTAGAAGTCCCGGCTCTTTGTCTCTGCTCTGCCACTAACCAGTTATGTGACTTCAGGGGGACACGTTCCCTCTTTGGGCCTCAGTTTTTCTCATCTGAAAAATTAGGGAAATGAACTGGGTCACACAATACTGCTTCCAGGCCTGAGCCTCTGTCCAGGCCATCTTTTACCTTGGGGTGTCTGACAGCTGGCCCCACAAGACAAACTTTTCCTGCCCCAGAGTCCTGACTGGGGAGACTCCATGTTCTTCTGCTCATCCTAAACTGGCCCTTCTTCCAGCTTTCCTCTACAGACGGGTCTCCTCCCACCTGCTTCAGGGCGCCATTCTTCAGGGTGCTGGGCCTGTTCCTATGGTGTTTCCACATCTGGAATATCCTCCTGTCCCTCCCTTTTGCTCCATTTCACCCCAAAACTGAGAGCACCTCAAGATGAAGAATTGGGACCCTGAGTCCGTGAACTCATCCCAGAAGAATCTGGCCTTGTCTGCCCTGGAGAAAAGTGGCTGGGAGTGAGCCAGGTGCACTGAGCATGGTGATACAGGCAGCAATGGCTGAGGAGGTGGACTGGAATTCCTGGGAGATCATTCAGTGGGGTGGGCCCCGACAAGCCATGGCTCAAGCACAGACCATGAGAGGCAGGAGGACAGATTCCAAGTGTTTAGGTGCCTCTCCTGTTGAAATCAGGGAATCAGGATCCGTTTACGTTTCCAACTTGTGTCCCTAAGATGGAAGTCTCTAAAAAGAGAAAACCAGACTAATTTGCACTTCCCAGGGGGCCAATTATGGAAACACCTACAAGTTAGGTGCAGGAACTGTGGCTCAAATTAGTGTCCCAGCTACACAGCAGGCCTTGCTCTGGTGCACCTATCAGTAGGCACAGTCATAGGAGCCATCTGACAAATGCTTCTGTAAAAGGACAGAAGAGCCACAGAGTCCTGGCCCTGGAGGGCCAAAGCGGTCCAACCCTAGATTGAAGCTCTAGCCAACCACCTGTCCAGGGCAGCAGCCCCTGAACCATGAGCACAGTACAAACAGGGACTCAGCAGCCGCTTAAAGCTCACCTCCATCATCAAAGGGGACTTCCTGGCTTCCCACTGCCTCAAGGGACCATGACTAGTACTCAACTCCTGGCTTGTGCATAATGTAAGTTCTACAGTACAGCAGTGTGACTTGAGCACCTGCCTGCGTCACCTTAGCACCACATGATTCCTTCACAAGCAGGTGTTTGGGCCTTGTGGGTATCAAAGGATGGTCTTTTAGAACATCAGAGCTCATTTTGTAAATGAGAAGACTGATTATTAAAGGCAAAAGCTCCCTAGAACCCAGGACTCCGAGTCCAGTGTTTTTCCACTGCCCCACATTGAGTCACTGCCCCTGCTTTTCCCAACAGAATGCACTCTGCTCTTTCTTGGCCACCAGTTGGGTTTCTATCCCCCTCCCCATATCTACAGAGAAATCCCTAGTTGTCCCCATGACAACTTGCAGTCACTCACACTCCCACATCTGTCTTGCTCTAAATGACAGCTTGGTCCTGTCTTGTCACCCTTTCCGGAGTCC
Source organism: Myotis yumanensis (assembly GCF_028538775.1). NCBI lineage: Eukaryota > Metazoa > Chordata > Mammalia > Chiroptera > Vespertilionidae > Myotis > Myotis yumanensis. The sequence goes on along the minus strand of NW_027223754.1, from coordinate 122,820,485 downwards.
ATCAACCAGCTCTAACTCATTACCATCCCACAACATAACACAATTCACGGTCACAGAGGCTCCGGATTTCCAGCCATCATTCAGGAACCGGTTAGGTTGCAAGTTGGAGGTCACCTCCATGTGTTCATTGAATGTTACAGCTGAACAGATCCCGAGCACCAACTTACCCCTCCCCACCTTCCATCACACCTCAATTTACAGATGAGAACAGTGAAACTCCCCCAAAATGAGATGAAGCAATGTCATCAAGATCACATAGCTGGTCAAAGGCAGGACTAAGACAGGAACACAACATGGTTAGAACTGGTGATGGTCTTAGAAGTCAGTGTAGTTCAGGCCCTCAGGTCCCATGTTATTGTGTTGCCTCTTCTATTGGAATTGACTCCTTGTGTCTCTACCTTCCCTTGCCTCTCCCTCCCATGGACTTATCTGCTTCCTGGGCCTGCCTGTCTGAGGCTGCAGAAAGAAGCACCAGTACCTGGCAGGGACTCTCACCAAGCTCACCACAGCACAGAACCTATTTTTTCCCAGCACTCCTTGGTCTACCTCACTCTCTGCAAGATAAGCATCCTGTCCTCCAGCAAAGCAATCAGCCAATGAGGTAGAGCTCAATCATAAAGAGCTGAGACCTGTCTGCCCCTCTGCCTTCAAGCCTTTCTTTCCACCAAGAAGAAGGCTCTGTCCTTGGGCTTCCCACCCTGGGCTGGCTGGTCTCAGATCAGGCCCTGAAAGTGTGTTGACAGTGCTGGCATTCTCCTGAGTTGTTGCCAGAAAGTAGGCAGCCCCTTCAGTCTCCCAGAGTATACACTGGGGAAGCACTTCCACTTTTTGCTAAGAAGAAAGCTCACCTGGATTCAGCTCCCAGCCAGTTGTAATCCATTTGGATGGAAACACTTAGTCCTGGACTTTCCAGGTGAAATGAAGCTGCCAGGTGTTTCTGTGCCCAGGATGCTGGTGAAAAAAGAAGAATGAGCCTCAGAACTGGGTTTGCAACACACTGCAGCTGATGAGCTTGGGCGAGGCATGCCATCTCTGGATTCTTGTTTCTTTATCTCTCATTGGTGTGGTGGATGGGGTGGTGTGCATATACATATCTGTATGCATGTGTATGTATGTGCATGAGTATGTGTCACGGGGGGAGCACTGTGATGATGGAGAGATAGCATATGAAAGTTAGAAATATCAAGCATTCTACCAATGGGTGAAATCACTCTTTTCTCTACCTAGAAAATGTACTGCTCCCTCTGCCCTCATCTGCAAAGCACAGGGCCTCTAGAGTCATTCTAGGGGTGATGACTCTGCCTCCTCTCCTCCACTCACGTGTCCATAATGCACTGGCCTTTGCCTGGGGACAGTGGCTGGGATGATCTTTTCCATTGGCTGCCTCTTTGTTGTCTGTTTTGTCACTTCTATCTTTTCCATGCAAGCTGCTATTGCTGTCCTCCCTTAGTCCTCCAGGGTGAGGACCTTAGAAGCTGGGCCCTTTTGGAGGTGGTATAGGATGCCCTCTGTTTCCAAGATTTGATACCTTAAGAGGGAAAGACTTTTTGAACCTCATTAAGCATTTGTGAACATTCTTAAATGATGGCGAGAGAGGAATGTCTGTTATCAAAGAACTTCTGAGGGCTGCTGTGGGCTCAGAATGTGTGTACCTGAGCTTGCTCCCTCTCTCTGTGGTCCATGACTTCAAGTGGAATTGCAGCATCAGAGAGACCATTGCGAGTGGCCCAGTGGCTGGAATTAGGAGCTCTGATGTCACCTCAAGGGTGAATGCTGCCTTTGATTCCCTCCTTCATCCTCTTCTCTTGTAGCCCTCCCCCCACCTACCACCCCTTCCTGCCCTCCTGCTCCCCCTGTTCCTCCTCTGGCTCTGTCACATACATTTGCATTGGCTGATGGAAGTCTGAAAGTATGATCCATACCCAGGGATATTTGAACTGTATTAGGGGAACATTGAAAATGATTTTAGGGAGAAAGGAAGAGAGGGAGGGAAGGAAAAAGGAAGTAAGGAAGGAAGGAAGGAAGGAAGGAAGGAAGGAAGGGCAAAGGGAGGAAGAAATTTAAGGACAGTCTTTCCTCCTCCTCCATCTTTGTGGTAAGAGAGTAAATTCATGAATAAAACAATGTCTTTGCATTGGCATATTGCTTTTACATTTGAACCTGATTGTAGTATCCCTAAGGAGGGTATGGATTATAGTACAGGGAGGAGCCTGCAGTTCAGAGTGGTTAAGTGATTTGATAATAAGTAGCAGAGATAGAATCAGGCCCCACACCTCCCTGTCCAGTGCTCTGCCCATTTCCCCGCATCGCCTCCCAGGAGCTACACAGGAGCTGTCATCCTTGACCTGATGTGATTCCAGACATGTTGGGGCATCATGTTCTTATTTGGAAGTAACAGGCCTGTTCCACCTTGCAGGCATCGATTACCGTGTGAAGATGGTACATGTGGGTGACTCTCAGGTGGCCCTGCAGCTGTGGGACACGGCCGGGCAGGAGAGGTGAGGAGACGTCCTGATGTAACACTGCCTCCTCCATTCCCCCAGTGGGGCTGAAGGTTTGGGTTGCAAGGGAGGGCTGTGCTCCCTTGACCTGTGGCCCTTCAATGGCAGGTATCGTTGCATCACCCAGCAGTTCTTCAGAAAGGCCGATGGTGTCATCGTCATGTATGACCTCACAGCCAAACAGTCCTTCCTGTCGGTCCGGCAGTGGCTGAGCACCGTGGAGGTGAGCTGGTGACATTCCTGGGAGCACTATGTGGGCCTCTTGCTTTTCTCTCTTCTCTGCCCATCTCCTGCCTGTTCCTCTGCTCTTTCAAAACCTTCTCCAGGAACAAACCGATTCACACATTTGTTTACCCAAGTGGCCAGTACCAAGCTAGCTACTGGGGACTCTAAAGTGACCAAGACAGATACAGTCCCTGCTCCTATGGGACATAAAAAAATAGAGATTGTACCAATAATTATATCATTATGATTTCAATAAGAGCTATAAGTGAGTAGGACAGGATTAGAGGAGGAGGACAGAGTACAATGTCAAGGAAGGTGTCCCTAAGAAATGGGTGTTTAAACTGAGTTACAATTGTGCTGTTCCCCCACTCTCACCACCGCCTCCCCAAACCCCTGCATTTTCTAGCTCCAACTGGCCCAGCTGTGCCCAGCCCAAAGTGACACCACACAGTGTTTTGAGGCTTCTGTCACAACCCTTCACAGGAGGGGAGGTTGACCCACAATATGAGGGCCCCAGGTTCACCCCAAAGTCTCTCTGGGTGGGCCCACAAGCAACAGCACTCTTGTTTGAATTCTAGATTATCTCTGAGACACTACCTCTTGACTTATACTTGTGATATGTCCCTTTTAACTTCCTGACCATCTGCATGCTCTTCCTTTACCACTTAAATGCAAACTTTTCAAGGCCAATGGCAGAGTGGGCAAGCCACTTACTTCTTTTAATAGGGCCTTGCTGATTCATTTACAAAGCAATCAGGTAGGGTGTCCCGTTTTCCTTCCACCAGCAGAATTCATGCATTGTTCATTTATTTGTTCAAAACACTGCCAGCCACTCTCCTAGGATCTGGGAATTAGAGCAGCAGGTAGATGAAACAATGTCCCTGTCCTCACGAAGCTTACATTCAACCTCTACTCAAGCCCATTAGACCTTCCGTGGACCCCTTACTTATTTACCACACTGACACATTGCTGTAAAGGACATAGTTCCCAGCGTGGATCTGTGCTGCATGCACTCTGTGCCTCCTGGGAACTGAAACTGCATCTTTGTCATAGTAACAAAGTGCTTGCAGGGGGCCCCACAGAACTAGAGCTCAACCCATGTTGGATGCCTGAATGGATGCTGTATCATTGTGCAATCAGAATCCTGGAGTTGTTCATTTCTTCATCCTTTTGGCCCTAATATCTATGATTCCTCCCACCAAAATCTGTTGCTCTTATAGTTTGGACTGGCTGTGCCACTTCTTTCTCTACTCTTTTAGTTCTTTCTCCTTTCTTTTTTTTTTCTAATAGAGAAGGAAAGGGAGAGAGAGAGAGATAGAAACATCAATATGAGAGGGAGACATCGATTGACTGCCTCCTGCACACCTCTACTGGGGCTCAATTCTGCAACCTGGGTATTGTACCTTGGCCAGGAATTAAACCAGAAACCTTTTGGTGCATGGGATAATGCTCAACCAACTGAGCCTCACTGGAAAGGGCTCCTTTCTCTACTCTTAATCCCCATCCTTCTCATTTCCCCCAAAATAAAGAACAAGAATGGAAGTCAGATTCTTGGGTTTCTTAGAAATTTGCTTAACACAAATTATTTCTTAAAATCTTTGAGCCTAAAAACAGTTATAATAGAGAAAATGTACATTTTGAGATGTAGTGAATGGCTCTACACCAAGCTATTAATGGAAACAAATGGTATGGGTCATCTGGAAGTGGATCTTATTTGAACTTTGGGATTTCAGACATGACTTTTCTTTGACATCACCAGTGATTTATATTCCTCATTGAAGTTAAGCACCAGGACTTTAGTGCTTACCTGATACAGTGGTTTTCAAACTTTCTCTGGTGGAACCCTAGAAGCAGAGTAACACTCCTAGGGACAGAGGCAGGGCATGGAAAGGTATAACCATCACAGTTCTGGGCCCTCGTCCCCTCTGTCAGTCAGAGCCACTGTAGTTCTTTCAGTCAGGTATATTGGAGGTGCTGGTACAATTTTGCTAGGTAAGAAGGTTACCCTTTGAAAATCACTAGTCTAAGACAGCCATCTCATTTTCAAACTAAGATGTTGAGGATATGCCTTGGTCAGGCGGCTCAGTTAGTTAGATCATCATCTCATACAGCAAAAGGTTGTGGGTTTGGTTCCTGGTCAGGGCATATACCCAGGTTTTGGGTTCAATCCCAAGTTGGTGCGAGTATGGGAGGCAACTGATCACTATTCTCTCTCACATAGATGTTTCCCTCTCTCCCTTTCTCTCTCTCAGAATCAATAAGAAACATATCCTCAGGTGAGAATTTAAAAAAAAAGAAAGAAATTGAGGCCATAACTTTGGGGGGAGTGGGGGAAGGTCAGCCATTCTTTTTCTAGCCACAAACATTTTTTTGATATTTTAGTTTTCCAAGTACAGTTTACATACAATATTGAATTAGTTTCAGGTGTACAACATAGTGATTAGACATTTATATTCCTTAAAAAGTGATCATCCTGATAAGTCTAGTACCCACCTGTCACCACACATAGTCTGTTCTCTGTATCTATTAGTCTATTTCTGTATTGTTTGTTTGTTTATATTGTTCTTTAGATTCCACATAAAAGTGAAATCATATGGTATTTATCTTTTGCTGTCTGACTTATTTCACTTAGCATAGTAATACCCTCTAGACCAGTCGTGGGCAAACTACGGCCCGCGGGCCGGATCCAGCCTGTTTGAAATGAATAAAACTAAAAAAAAAAAAAAAAAAGACCGTACCCTTTTATGTAATGATGTTTACTTTGAATTTATATTAGTTCACACAAACACTCCATCCATGCTTTTGTTCCAGCCCTCCGGTCCAGTTTAAGAACCCATTGTGGCCCTTGAGTCAAAAAGTTTGCCCACCCCTGCTCTAGACCCATTCATGTTGTCTCAAATGACAGGATTTCATTTCTTTTTATGTCTGAGTAATATTCTATGTATATATGTATCCATTTGTCTCTTGATGGAAACTTAGGTTGCTTCCATATCTTGGCTATCCTATATAATAAAGAGGTAATATGCAAATTGACTGTCATGCCCTCACACAAGATGGCCGCCCCCGTGTCATCACAAGATGGCTGCCCCCATGTGGTCATAAGATGGCCACACCCCATGTGGTCACAAGATGGCCGCCCCATGTCATCACAAGATGGCTGCCACAAGATGGCCAGCATGGGAGGGCAGTTGTGGGCAACCAGACCAGCAGGGGAGGGCAGTTGGGAGTGACTGGGTGGGCAGGGGAGGGCAGTTGGGGGCAATCAGGCTGGCAGGGGTATAGTTAGACGTCAATCAGGCTGGCAGGGGAGTGGTTAGGGGGTGATCAGGCTGGCAGGCAGAAGCAGTTAGGGGTAATCAGGCAGACAGGCAGGTGAGTGGTTGGGAGCCAGCAGTCCTGGATTGTGAGAGGGATGTCCCTGTGGGATTGGGCCTAAACTGGCAGTCGGACATCCCCCAAGGGGTCCCAGATTGGAGAGGGTGCAGGCTGGACTGAGGGACACCCCTCCCCCAGTGCTGAATTTCATGCACCAGGCCTCTAGTTATAAATAATGCTCAATAAACATTGGGGTGCATATATTCTTTTGAGTTAGTGTTTTGAATTAGTGTTATGTACCTGAAGTTGAAACATTGGGGTCATAAGGAAGTTCCATTTTTAATTTTTTACAGACCCTCCATACTGTTTTCCACAGTGGCTGCACCAGTCTGCATTCTCACCAACAGTGCACAGGGGTTTCCTTTTCTTCACATCCTCACCAATGCTTGTTGTTTATTGATTTATTGATGATTGCCATTCTGACAGGTGTGAGGTGATAGCTCGTTGTGGTTTTAACACTTGGAGTGGGGGAAACGAGTTAAGTCGGCTCGCGTGAATTGCGCGTACTCCGCGGGAGCCGTCTTAACTCGGTTCATATAGATTTGTGGTGGAGTGCGGGAAACGTGTAAACTAGGGCCGATTGTAACTGCGTATTACCAAATATTTGTTTGTTTGCCGTTCACAAAGATACCTACCTGCGTATGCGAACCGTTTCATACCTATTGGGGTAATAGGTATCATAAAAATCCCTGATTTTGCGCGGGAAACCTAAATAATTGCCCGCGCCATCTTATATTTTGGCGGGAAATTCACCCCACACCGGAGTGTTAATTTGCATTTCCTTGATAATTAGTGACATTGAGGATCTTTGCTTTTGTGTATTGACCATCTGTGTTTCCTCTTTGGAAAAATGTCTATTCAGGTCCTCTGCCCATTTTTTTAACTGGATTGTTTGTGGTTTTTTTTGGTGTGAGGTTGTATAAGTTCCTTATAATTTTTGGATATTAGCCCCTTTTCAGATGTATCATTAGCTAATATCTTCTCCCACCCAGTAGTTTGTCTTTTTCTTTTGTTGATGGTTTCCTTTACTATATACAAACGTTTTATTTTTATGTAGTCCCATTTGTTTATTTTTTCTTTTGTTTCCCTTGCCCAAGGAGACATATCTAAAAAAAAATATTGCTGAGAGTAATGTCAAAGAGTTTATTTTCTATGTTTTCTTCTGGGCTTTTTATATTTCAGTCTTACATTTAAGTCTTCAATCCATTTTGAGTTTATTCTTATAAGAAAATGATTTTCATTTCTTTGTATGTATCTCTATCCAGTTTTCTCAACACCATTTATTGAAGAGACTGCCTTTACCCCATTGTATATTCTTATTTCTTTGTCATAGATTAATTGACAATATAGATGTGGATTTATTTCTATTTCTATTTTGTTCCATTGCTCTGTGTCTGTTTTTGTGCCCGTACCATGCTGTGTTGATTACTGTAACCTGTAGTATAATTTGAAATTAGATAGCATGATACTTCCAACTATGTTCTTCTTTCCCAAGATTGTTTTGGCTATGCAGGGTCTTTTGTGGTTCTATGTAAATTTTAGGATGATTTGTTCTAGTTCAGTGAAAAATGTCATTGGTATTTTTATAGTGATTACATTAAATCAGTAGCTTGCTTTAGGTAGTATGGACATTTTAACAATGTTAGCTCTTTCTGTTCATAAGCATGGTATATGCTTCCATTTATTTGTATCTTCTTTCATTTCTTTCTTCATTATCTCATAATTTTCTGAGTATAGGTCTTTTACCTTCCTGGTTAAATTTATTCCTAGGTATTTTATTGTATTTGATGCAATTATAAATGGGATTGTTTTCTTAATTTCTACTTCTGATCATTCATTATTTGTGTATAAAAATGAATCATTTTTGAATATTAATCTTGTATCCTGCTATTTTACTGAATTTATTTATTAGTTTTAATAGGTTTTTCTGGGTATAATCTTTAGAGTTCTCTAGGTATGGTATCATATCATCTTTAAATAATGACAACTTAACTTCTTCCTTTACAATTTGTATGCCTTTTATTTCTTTCTCTTGTCTGATTGCTGTGGCTAGGACTTCTAATACTATGTTGCATAAAAGTGGTGAAAATAGACATTCTTGTCTTGTTTCTGATCTTAAAGAGAAAAGTTTTGGCTTTTTATCATTGAGTATGATGTTATCTGTGAGTTTATCATATATATCCTAGCCACAAACATTTAATTGTCCCTAAATATCTATATTTTGATATATACTAGAGCTAGGTGGAGGAATTTTAAATAGTCTGGGATTAATACAGATAAATGGAGTCAAATTCATGGAACTTCCCTCTCTGCCATCATTAGGAAGGTGTAGTTACTAAGTCTCCTGTTTAGCACAGAGAGCCTGTGACTGAGCAGGAGTAGTAGAAGATCAGGTTGAATTTGGTGCTGATGGTAGAGGTGAAGAAATATTAGAGGGCATCATCACAGCTTGAAGCATAAGTTCAGTCATTCTTCAGAAAAACTATGCCATGTGCTGTTCCTTATGGGGTGGGGCTGAAAGCATTGTCAGCATGGGCCCATCAGGAGTCCCCATGGAGCCCCGGTGCCTCTATGGGCTCAGAAGCCAAGCTGAGATGGCAGTTCTTTATGTGGTTAATTCAGAATTATCTGTGTGTGGATGGGCCTTTTTATACAATTTGTAGTTTGAGTTCTCCTTTTTTAAAATTAGCAAAAGATATAGCTAAACTCTCAATGACTATCCCAAACCTAGATGAACATCAGGATCACCTGTGGAGCTATCAAACAAAACAGATGTCAGGGCCTTCTCTCCCAGACAGAATGACTCAGGGCCTGGAAATGTAAAAATAAATAGATAACACCTTCCCAAGTGACTCTCAGCCATCATGGTTCCCAGCCTGACAAGTGTTTCTCCAACTCTAATAGGCCTAGAAGTGTCCTGGACATCTTGTTAAGATGCGGAATCTGACTCAGCAGGTCTGGGCTGGGCCTGAGATGCTGCATTTCGAACACGTGGTCAGAGGAGGTTAATGCTGCTGGTCTAGGGACCACACTTTGAGAAGCAAGCCTCTAAATCTTATTCAAAGATGTTCATGCCCTTCAATGAGAATTTTCTGAGCTTCTCCCGCATGTCCAGCACCCACGAGGCACTCCTGAGGACTCAGTATGAGGCACCCAGCTGGGTGGCCCAGGGTTTTGAGAGCAAGTGCAGAAGGCTGTGTCAGATGGCAGACAGCGTGGTGAAGGTGTGGCGCAGTGGCATCATAAATGTGATAATTCTCAAGATTCTTGAAAAGCTAACTCATTCTGCCGTGGCAACCAGCAATCAGAGGTGTCAGGCGATAGATTAAAACTTGACACCTAATTTGATTGGAGAGGAACTGAAGATAACAAGTACTTTATATTTGTGAAGCACCTTATTTTTCCATGGAGCTCCAAGCATGCTGCCTACTCCCTCACCTGGGGAAGGGAGGGTGGAGGGGAGCTTTAATAACAGGCTGCAGGTTCTAAAGCCGTATTATTAAGTGAATGCTGGCCAGCTGTTCTCAATGCCCCTTCCTCCCACAACCTGAAAAGCAGCACAAGAATAAAGGGCTAAAATTGCCCCAGATTATACATATCAAAGACTTACTCGTGGCAGAGGTTCTGTAGTTGGAACAGACTCTCAAGGGAGGTATGGAGCTCCCTGAAAAGGAAGGCCTTACCATCCCAGCTCAGCCATTCCTGGCCATGAAACTGTGGCCAGTCACACAATGAAGGAAGGAATCAGAGTCTCTGAAAGGTCCCTCCTGGCCCCCACATTCTACAAAGTATGACACTAGACTCTCTGGGGGCCACAGGATGGGTCAGAAGTGTTTGTGCATCAGAGGGACCCTAGAGGATCCTTCCAGCCCAGAGGGAACCAAAACCCTTTGGCTCGGAGAAGCACCTTGCTTTATGAGGTGGGAGCATCCTGTCCTGTGACTGTTCTCCTCCCTCCTCACCCTCCCTCATCCTCCCCACCTGGACAGCTTAACCCTGCCCACAGGCCTTCTGCAGAAGAGGCCCAAGCCGGGCCCAGACACACTCTGTTCTGTGCTGATACTCCTGCCCTTTTACATTTCCTACACACCTTATAGGAAATCAAAGCGGTTAGTCATTCCTGCCAACTCAGCATTCCCAACCCTCCCTACCTCCTTCTCATCTCTGCTGCTGGGACTGGCTTAACCAGTCCAATCTGAACAAGAAACTGGTTGAGCTGTAAGGGCCCCACATTTAGACCATGGGACACACCAGACATCTGAAGGCTTTGGGGCTCGTATCCAACAGAGAAAGTAGCATTTAGAATGAGCTTGGTGGGCTGGTATTTCCCCAAACCCAGATTTTTGGTCCTTGTGTCTGCATGTTGAACTTTTACTTTAGATCTTTTTGTCATTCCAGAGCACTATATTGTTAGATCTCTAAGTCAAGGAAATGGAATATGACTGGTATCATTAAGCCTTTGAGCTGGAAAAAAGGGGAAATTAATCCAATGCAGCCTCTTGTTATAGAGATGAGAAATCCTGAGATCCAGAGAGGAAGTGACTTGTCCAAAGGCACCCTGGCCTGTGAGACAGCACAGCCAGAACTAAAATCTAGGGCTTTGCCACTGCGTTATACTTCTTTCTCATCACATGGCCCATGGTTGAAATCTGCTTCTGAGAAAGAGGTGTTCATTTCTTTTTCAGTCCTGCCAGCTCTGGTCTCAAAGCAGAACCATTAGTTCTTCAGCAGAAAGGGGTCAGGCCCACTTTCCTCTCCTTTTGTGGACTGTTGGCTAATTCTCATTCTGTGATCTTTGTCATTGGTGACAATGTGCAACACAGAGCAAAAAATAGCAGATTTGTTCCCCACATTCCAAGCTAAGCTTGAAGTGCTGGCAGTTTAAAGGAACTACACAAATAAATCTTGTTTTGACTCATAGTCAAGGGGGTGGATAAATATGGAAACCCCCAAGATATAATTTTACAGTCATTTTTTTCTTAGCATAACTGCAAGCTTTAATGTGCTGAGAAATTTTTGTTCTGGCTCCAGAGAGATAGCAGCACCCTCCCAGTTAAGTGCTTTTCTTGCCTCCCAGCATATAGATGTACACACACACACACACACACACACACACACACACACACTACAACCAACCAAACCCAACAGCTGCACATTCGGAGCTAAATGTCAGTCCGCTGCTTCAAATTGACAGCCTTGTTATTTAAAATCAGAGATGCATAATCTTTTGAATTCCAACTAGTCTGTCTTCCAACAAGCTCAAGTTCACAGAAAGGCAACTAAAGTGATTGGAGGTGTAGAGAGGCTTCTGTATCTAAGTCAGAAGAGGGAAACCAGCTCTAGAGGCCTATTTCACAGCTCAGAGCAGAGAGGAGCGATTGGGGTGGGCCCCATAGGACACCTGAGCCAGGTCTCCTACAGAGATTGTGTGCACGGCTAAGGGGCTTCAGTTCCTTCCGTCTGACCTGGCATGCCTATGGGACTTTACCAACATCTGTAGAAACATCAGCAGAGGTTGGGGGACCATAGATTTGTTCTCCAGAAGAGGTGAGCTTTGGACTTCATCAGGTGGATAATTATGAGCAGCTTTGTGGCAAGCGATATATAGGCTGAAAACCTAATTATGTGTACAAAAAGGGTGGAGTTTAGGCAGAGGTTAAAGTGAGAGAGGACCATGAGACACCCACCCCAGCCCCAGCCCCTCCTCGTGGGTGGCCCTGTGTCAGAGACTGACTTGGGGCTGGAGTGACGTCCACTGGCTGCCCACGGTAGCACACTCTCCAGTGTTATGTGTGGTCTCACTTATTTTTGCCACATCTTTGGAGAGAAACCAAATTCTCCTTTATCAGTGGGGGGAGTGAGTTGTGCAGAATGTCTGTGTAACAGGGACAATGCAAAGAGCAGAAGGCACGGCTCCAGATGGGGAACTTCTGCCCCTTCTAAGCTCTTCTATGTTTATATCCAGGAATTTCTTTTAAAAAGAAGACTGTCCCTTCTTTTCCCAAGGGGCACACTGCTGTGTGTGGTGCACAGGGCTCAGATGTCAGGCTTAGGACTGTTTCCTGCCTCATCAGATCCCCTCCTTCAGTACCCAGCATGTCCTTTAAAAGGGAGGAAACTGAGGCCACCATTCATACCAGATTGGGTAGGACTCCTGCTCTGGGATTTCAAGTCTGATGCTCATATTTTCAGAGTTTCCATGACAAGAAATCCCACAAGCCTTAGTCATTCCTCACACATAACTCTACAAATATCTCTCCTGTGCTCCAAGCAGCAAGCCCTTTGGCCCATCTCCTGCCTTCCTCCTCTTTTCTTCCTTTTCTGTATAAAACTCTTTGCCCAGGTTTCTGTGGCACAGCACAGTCAGAGAATGGGGGCATTCCCATTAGCGACACAGCATTCTTTATATGCCATAAGTGGGGTTTTCACTTGCAAATTATTAAATGCAATCCACTTAACACATCCACTACAGTGCACATAATTGAATCCATTTTGATGGGTCAGAAGACAATGTAAGTTCTTGTGCCTTTGAGTCACCATTACCAACATTATTTACCATCTTACCATGGATATGTGGAACACTGCTTTTAGAGAGTTCTAGTTAATGAGACACTAAATAGCAGAGAGTTTGTTGGAAATCAGAATTTAGAGGAAAACATTAGAGAATTGTGGGCCCTCATAACTCAGTGACTTTGATGTTGAATGTTCTCTTGGACTCTCTGAGCCTCAAAATTCTCATTGAATAAATTTTTTCCTGACTGAACAGCAATAAAATTGAATTTATAGTTTAAGGAATCATTGAGGCTTAATTTCAAATGTAATTGCATTTAAACTTAAAATAGGTGTACCTATTGGATGGGCTTTGGACATTTATTTGGAATGGCAATGTAAAATAGCTGAATTATTGGCGAAACTATAACTGTTAGCTTCTTCTCCCGCAGCCCCCTCTCTTTAGTACATTTAGCTACAATGAATAACTATTCTCTACCAAATTATGATCAAAAGCCCCTAATTAAATATCTCACAAGTAAAAATAACAACCTGCTTAAATGTGAACATTACCCTATGTCCTTACTAAATAGCTGTGTGGCCTAGGCCCTTTGCCCTCAGGAGAGGGACGGACGGTGCACCCACTTCACAGGGAGGACGCCGAGGCACAGGGACTCTGGGAGCACAGGCCCCTGCTGGTCTGCCGCAGCCGCAGGAGGAGTAAATAGGGTTGACCCCTTGAATAATCCTGTCACTTCTGGCCCAAGAGGGGCAGTTGCTATGGCCACACAGTTCTTCCCATGCAGGGCTTCCTTCAGACCCAGAGTACCCAATGACAAGGCTCTGCAGGCCCACGTGGTGACCTCCATGAGGCACACAACAGTCATTTTCCCAGCACCATGGACCCAATAGCATGAATCAGATTTGGACCCTCAGAGAGCTTACGTGCCCAATATGAAATGCCTGGAGATGCCACTTCTAACCCAGCAACCCCTAGAACAGCCCCAAACCACATTGCATTAATTCCTTTGGTTCATTCTTGTTAAGACTAAGTCTGGTCATGTAGGAATGGCCTCAGTGGGGTGTGAGCCCTGGAGAAGGACACATAGTTCAAATGTGCCCTCATCCTGATACCCACTCCCAGCACATCCAGGGGGTCTGCGTGTTCTGTCCAGCATCCAAGGAGAGTGGCAAGGGGGAGGTCACTGCACTGACAGGGACTGGGGGTACCCAGAGGCACCCAGAGGGGGGCCTCGGGCACCTGGCAGAAGCCTTGTAAACAAAGGCTGCCACAGAAGGTGGGTCTCAACTGTCAGGATGCCTCTGTAGTCACCTGGCCTATTGCAGCAGGAGGGCGTTCGCAGCTGGATGTGTCTTTCCATCCAGCATTCCAAGCCTGCCCCCTGGTTCTCCCTGTGGATGCTTCTCTGAGTGGGGATGTCTGTTCCGCAGGAAGCTGTCGGGGACCGTATTCCTGTACTTCTGCTGGGCAATAAAATCGACAACGAGAAAGAGCGGGAAGTTCCCAGGGGCCTTGGAGAACAGCTGGCCAAGGTAAGAGCAGGCATTCCCATCTCTATGGACCGGGTGGCACCCAAGGCAGTTGGTGGGGGAACCTTCCCTGGAAGCCCACTGGGAAGGAAGCGAGTGGGCAAGATAGGCGTCCAGCTCCTGTGCATGTGGAACTTTCCATGGGAGCCTCAGATTGTAAGTGGGAGTTGTCCAGGGATGACTAAGGTGTGGGGAATTTTCCCAAATTCTTTCCCTCAGAAGTCAGAATTAGAAATTCTTAGATAGTGAGAAGTTGGTTATTTTAGTCCCTATCTGATGCTCGAATCCCATCATCTGTGTTTCCACTTGACCGCCTCCCGGGATGGAGCACTCACTCACGGCAAGGCTGGTCCTTCTTTGGACAGCTCTGTGGAGAGTGCATCCTGTCTGTCAGACTGAGCCTCAAAGCTGTGAACTCGAGACAAACGCAGGGCACACACTGGATGGCCTGCCGTCAAACAAGCAGCGGCCCGCTTGCCCAGGCCCAGAACCAACAAGCCTGGACGGAAATCAGGCAGCAAAACACGCCGTGCTCTCCCTGGGCTGCTCCAGCCCTCAGCATAGTTTTCGGGGCACCGTGTGTCCGGAAAAATGGGGGAGCTGTTCGGCCAAGGATTCATCATCTTAGTGTGCTCAAGCTAAGCAGAGGCTCGTGGCTCAGAGGCTGGGAAAACGGGCACAGATGGTAAGATCCAAGGAAAAAGAAGGAAGAAGGGCCCGGTAGGTGTTCCTATGGAGGGTCACCAAGCAGGTTCATCCACAAACCCTCATCCTCAATTCCAAAATCCAAAAAGCTTTGAAAACAAAGAGCGGTTTTGACTTCATCTGGCAGAAGAATCTGACCAGAACTGACATGCAGCTATTTATGGTCTCTGTGTGCCACACTCTGAATGAATATTCAAATGTTTCACTGAAGAAATATTAATATGCTTGGTTACAGGATGCTGTCCAGACCCACTGAGAGTACTATTTGATATCGTGTATACATGCATTATCTTTCTGAAACTCAAAATTTCTGGATTCTAAAATACAACTGGATCCAAGGATTTTGATTAAGGAACTGCAAGACCTATATTTTTCTCATCTCGTTTTCTTTTTTTTTTTTTGTCAATGAAACAAAAACAGGCTCAGAGAAATTAAGTGATTTATTCAAAGTATCACACAGGTTCTCAGTGGTGGGGTCTGTACTTGAGGCTGGAAGACAAACTGTGTCTTCCAATTTCAGGCCCTGTGCACGTCCCCCACCTCCCCAGGAAACCTTCGTTCTTCACAGACTGGCCAGGAGTCAGGGTCTGACTGAGGCGGGAGGGGCAGGGGTGAAGAGGGTAGAGGACAGAGCTGGGTCCGTGGGGTGTGCAGCAGGAAAGCTGAATTGGAAACAAGCATTTGCAGAGCCTCTTGATCTGCAGCCACAAAAGAAGTGTCCTCACTCGACTGCCTGCATCCCCACAGGACATCAGCCTCCAGGGCTCAGTGCCATTAGCACTGTCATGAGGAAGCAGGACAGCTATAAATGGGAGTGATAAATAGAAAATGATGAGCCTTGGCCAAGGCCCCACTGTGCTGTGTGTGCAACCCAGCCTCTGCCTGGTGAAGGGATGAACAGTTGTCCATGCACCAGGGCTCACAGCCACGCTGGAGTGCTAATTAACTGTGTGAAGGAGGATTCCTATGGGAGCCCTCAGTGACATCTGCCCCTAGGCCATGGCATGCCTGTGTCCTGGGAAAAGTGTGCTGCTGGGAGCCCTGCCATTAACTCAAGACAGGGCTGAAGCAGGCAGGCCACTTATACCTTCTCTAGCCTCAGTCTTCCTGCCCATGAAGTGGGAAGAATGTTGCCTATCCTGGCCTCTGAGTCTTTGCCTGTCTGCATCACAGGCTGGTGTGAAAAGGAAATGAGTACACTCTACCAGAGAGTAATTAGAGGGAGTGTGAAGCACTAAGGCAGCTTAAGGTTTTGTTGCTTCACAGTTATTACAACTCACCTGGGAAATGGTTACAGAACTTGCCTGAGAAGACAGAAATCAACCTCTTAGAGAATGGCAAGGGGTGGAGGAATTAAAGAGGACTTGGAGAGGAAGCAGGGGTGTGGGTAGATGCAGACAGTGTGCTCTCCCCTACCCCACAGTTCCCTCCAGCTCCCCTCCTTTTATCCCCTCTGTTTTATGATTCTAGGAGAACAATCTGATCTTCTATGAATGCAGTGCCTATTCTGGTCACAACACCAAAGAGTCCCTGCTCCATTTGGCCAGGTAGAGGACAGCTCCGCGGATGGGATGGGATGGGATGGGATGGGATGATGTGACTGCTTTGTGGGTCTGACAGGGACCACTGCATCCACCACCACCACCCACGCCCCCACCTGGGACCTCACTGCATTCACCAACCCCACCTCCTATCCCAGACCTCACTGCACTCCCCATCACCCCACTCCCCAGCTGCAGCCTCATCGCACTCACCACCACTCCCACACACCCCTACTCTCAACCTCACTGCATTCACCACCCCCCACACCCCTCACCCCCAATCTCACTGCATTCACCACCACCCCCCACCTCCCACCCCCAATCTCACTGCATTCACCACCACCCCCCACCTCCCACCCCCAATCTCACTGCATTCACCATCATCCCCCACCTCCCACAGACCTCTGGTCTGTTTTCTGTGTGCCTGAGCCTCTGGGTAAATGTACTGGTGGCCTGGGCCTTTATGTGTGATTCCAGGGGTCAGGGGCAGCCTCTGAAACACAAAAAAAGCCAAGAAGGAAGCCTCCCTGCCTGTCACTGGGTCTGCAATCTTCTCTCTTAAAGGCTGCCTTTCCCCAGGATTTCTTTAGTTTTATTGCTAACACTATTATAGATGTCCTCCATTTGCATACCCCTTTTAGCCATCCCCCTACCTCCCCCTTCCCAACTCCCATCACCACACTGTTGTCTGTGTCCTCTTTTTAAATGCAAATGATCATGGGAAAGGTCATATCTTAGGTCCCACAACCCTGGCTCAAGTCTTAGCAGGGATTAGTTGCCAGCCAGCTGGGATCAAGGAGGGGTTAGGACTCCTAGGGAGGGGGAGGCGGAGGGGGAGCCCAGGAGAGAAGGGCTGTGATGGGAGACCAGAGGCAACCAAGGTGATGGCATTCCAAGGGCTGGTCCCATGGAGAGACACTTCCATAAACCTCTGCCTACATCACAATTAAGAAAACGCCACAACACACAGGGCCCTAATTTCCATACCTGAACACTCACTCCTTTATCTATTCAGGCATTGATTTCATTCCATCCATGCACCAGCTAACAAACATCTAATAGTACTCATTTGTGCTGAGCATTCATTCTGGGGCATCTGAAAATATTTTAGGTGAGTAATTAAGAGCCCAGAACAAGTTCTATGCACTGGCGAGGTTGTAGAGTGATGCAAGGCCGTGGGGAAAGTTTTAGGCTTTTCTCTGCACTGATTCTCAGAGCAAGTCACTCTGCCTCTGAGCTTTGCCCCTAACGTAGGCACATCGATCATACCTTCCCTGCCCACTTCCAGGTTGGTGTGAGAATCAAAACAGGTGCTGAAGGTGAAAGCACTTTGACAGTATGAAGAGGGATAAGATACTTAACACTGTTTTTAATCCTTCCTTTCCCACATTTAATCTGGAGTTGTAGCCACATGGGACAGCCCTTCCATAGAGTTAATAACTAAGAAATATATTTTCTGAGCCTCTATGTGTTCCGGGTACTGTGATGGGCTGCAGAAATGAAGAGACAAACAGTAGTCTCTGCTCTCAGTAGCCTGAGGGAGCGATGGGGTTTGAACAGAAGGGTCAGAGTGCTATCCTCGCACTACACCACCTGGAAGGTCCGGGGGGGGGGGGGGGGGGCTTCCTGGAGGAGGTGGGAAGGCTCACTATTGACTGAAATCTGGCTTTACACATTATACTCGTGTGCCTGTAGTCCACAGGGGGAGACTTGGAATACTCTCTCTGATGCTCTGGTGAGGTTGGGGTCCCTCAGTATTACCCAGAGGGTCTGTAACCCAAGGGCCTAGCAGCTACCCACAGTGATGCTATTCCTTCCCTCCTCCAAGGATCCTCAAGGAGCAAGAAGACACAGTGAGGGAGGACACCATCCAGGTTGCCCGCCCTGCCAAGAAAAAGTCCTGCTGTGGCTGAAAGGCACCGCCTCCGCCTCTCCCCGGGGCCTGGCTCACACAGGGCCCACCTGAATGCTGCACGTGGCTCCGGCACAGGTGCTCCTGCCAAGGCCAGCCCAGACCTCTGTCCTTGACAGGGACTTGCCTTCCCCAAAGAAAGGGGAGCACCTCATCTCAGGAGAGCACCTCTTGGAGCACCTTAGAGTCTTTCCTCTTCCTTCTTTCTCTAGATCCCAGATGCCCAATCCTTTCCCTCCCTCCCCCCACCTCCAGCTTGGCTTCCTGGGGAAAGAAACAGATGGGCTTTCCCAGAGAAGCCACCACGTGCCTTCTCCACCCCCCTTCTCCCCCCAACCCCCTTGCCTTTAAGAGCCTCAGCAATGCAGTTGCCATGGTAACTGTGCAGGGCCGACTTGCTGCTTCCTGCAGGCCACAGATACAGCACCTGGGCAATGAATGCCAGGGTGGCTGGTCTGGCTTTGGCTCCTGTTCTCTGGATGCCAATGGGACACTCTTGGCATATGGTTCATGGACCTCAAGGTGCCCGTGTGGTGTTCAGGGGAGCAAACCTGGGCACCCACATCCTATTCCCCACCCCACATGCTCCACCCCCAGGGGTCCTGCTCCTCCCTGGGCTTCAGGGCCCAGCCTCTCTCAGCAGCCACTGGCCTGTGGCATTTGCCCCACGGGTTCTCAGAAACAGTGCCTTATAATAACCCCAGCCTTTTCTCCTCACCACCCACCCATAGCCAGGACTCCCAGGTGGACTGGGGGTGATAAATGTGCACCTGGGGTTAGGGAGTGGGCTTACTTCCCGCTTCACTTTCAGAGATGAAAAGAAAACCAGGGGAAAAAAACCATCTGCTGCTAAACAGAGCGACCATTTCTGGAGGGTATAAATAAACTATAGCTATGTAAAGCCATTTTCTAAATGTTTCTCAAAATAGCTCTCTGGGAAATTGTACGTGATGATTGACAGGGTAGCTTGACATGCAGGCAGTGAGGCCCAACACCAGGTCCATCGTTACTGACTTCATTTTATTTGATTTGAGGTTTTCCAGAAGACCGTGTGTGTGTGTGTGTGTGTGTGTGTGTGTGTGTGTTAAGTGTGGCTGTGATGGTGACATTTTGCTGGTGTTTGTCAAGAGAGTGTAGCTGCTGGCCTGGGCACCGTGACTGCAACAGCTCAGGGCATTGGAATAAAGGGAAGGTCTGGGCCTGTGGTGGTCTCTGGCCTGGGTGCTGATGAGCACCCAGCCCAGGCAGCTCCAGCATCACTGGCTGGCTGGCAGCGGAGCTGGCGAGGGCACTCTTGCCCTGGGAGGGAAGTTGGATGAAATGACCATAAAGATCACTGCTGATGACCATTCTCGGGCTGTGGACCCAGGCCCGCAGGAGAGGAGGTGGTGAAGGGAGAGAGGCAGAAAGTGCCCACACGCCTCTGAGATGACTCAAGACAAATGCACACAGTCAGCCAGGCCGGGGAGAGGCCACAGTTCCCAATGCTCCTCCCTACATCCTCTCCACAGACCCCCAAAGGGGTCAGAGCCCCAAGGGTCTCCAGGGAAATGCCCACTTCTTTTTGCAGACTCCTCTCTTCTCTGTCATCCAGCCTTCGTAGGCACCAGGGAGCCCGTGCAGGGTGTGGAACAAAAACCAGCAATGAGCACTGGAAGGTGCCCCTTGACCTTGGGCAAGCCGGCTCCCTCCCTGGGCCCCCATCTCAGCAGTAAAGTGAGCAGTGGGCTATTGATGCTCCAGGCTCTTCCCCCTCAGAATGCTTTTGACAACCTGCTCATTTTCCCACTTAGGCTGCTCTGGCCCCACTCAGAGTTTGCGGGGAACTCAAAGGAGACTCCATTTCCTAGGAGAGGACACTGGTGGTGCTCTCATTCGTGGGATGCGTGGGGGACGGTCACCCCGCGGTGGCCCTCTTATCTGGTGTGTTGCTGTGTGAATGTATGTTTTATGTGTATGGAGTACAGGTGGAAGGTAGGGATCGCCAGGGAGAAAGGGAAGCAGCTGGCCTGCTTCTGATGGAAACAGGAGGGCAATTGGGATTTATGGGGCAAGCAGGCTCTCCGGGGGGGGGCCCTCAGCCACAGATGCATCTGTCCCTGAACACCTGACCCCTGGCTCGGGCTGCATTTTTTCCATTTAGGAGAAGTGGATTCAGGACTTAGAGCAGGGTGGGATGACCCTAGTGCCTGGCCTTCCAGTGTGTGGGGTAAATCCCCACGAACCCTCAAAGGTCCCAAGAGACAGAAGGGCAGAAAGTGTCTTCAGGCCTCTGCTGCTCCCTTTTCCAATCTCACTTGAAGAAGTGTGGAGCATGAGGACTTCAGAGAGACTCTGAGAAGTTCTGTGTCCCCATGTCTCAGCCTCCCCTTCTCTCCTCCCCTTCTCTCCCATTCATTTTAAGGAATTTTGTAAAATATATTTTATTGATTTTTTACAGAGAGGAAGGGAGAGGGATAGAGAGTTAGAAACATCGATGAGAGAGAAACATCGATCAGCTGCCTCCTGCACACTCTCCACTGGGGATGTGCCTGCAACCAAGGTACATGCCCTTGACTGGAATCGAACCTGGGACCCTTGAGTCCGCAGGCCGACGCTCTATCCACTGAGCCAAACCGGTTAGGGCACTCTCCCATTCCTTTTAAACCACCACGGTGATCAAAGTCACCCAGGGATGGTCAGCCTGGCCCTGAGCCAGCAGTGCTATCAGAAAAACCGCTTCTCCATCCCATTTACATTGCTGTTATGATCTTGAGCAAGTCACTTCACCAGGCTTCGTGTTAATCTGTAGATTAGAGGTTTCAACATCAACCTCTCAGGGACATTTAAACTAGTAAATAAAGCAATGTATGTGAAGTACTTAGCACAGTGCCCAGCACAAGAGGTGCTAACAAATAGGGGCTATTACTGAGAGCTGCTGCCCAGACCCTTTTCCTTGCTTCAGTTTCAGATAAGAACGAACTAACACCAAGTGTTTACTCCCAAACTGGATAAATCCCCATTCCCCAATCCAGTTACCTGGCTGATGAGCTGGTATCTGGCTTTGCCTCATGGCCTTTGGCTTCCCAGTCAATGTCTGTAGTCTACCAGTGTCTGTGGTCTGATTTCAGCCCCATAGCCCACTCTCCCTCCCTGTCTGTGGTTCTCCAGGACTCAGATAGCAGCTCAGACCCGGTGCCAGCTCCTTGGTGTTTACCTGGGAATGACCTGTGCTCGTTGCCATTCCTGGATCCTCACTTGTTGCTGTATTCTGCTTCCTTGTGCTTCTTCTGGGGTCTGCTGCTGCCCTCAGCCTTGAATTGCCAAACCATGAGTTCTGGCACCAAACCAATGCCCCGTTCACTTTCCTTTCATGGACTCTTTGGAGTTTTTTCTGTTTCTCTGTGATACCCTAGCTTTATTCCACGTCTTCCCATCCTGTACTCTTTCTCTATTCTTTTAAATGTGTATATATATATATATATATATATATATATATATATATATATATTATTGATTTCAGAGAGGAAAGGAGAGGGAAAGAGAGCTAGAAACATCAATGATGAGAGAGAGTCATTGATCGGCTACTTCAGCAACCCAGGCATGTGCCCTAACCGGGAATCAAATCATGACCTCCTGGTTCATAGGTCGGTGCTCAAAGACTGAGCCACTCTGGGCTCTTTCTCTATTCTTAATACCTCCACCTAGTCTTGGACTCTCCTCCTTCCTACTCTCCCCTGGCCTACTCCAGGCCACACCTGTGTGCTCTATCAGCCCTTTGTTTCTGTCACAAAAGATCTTAAACAAATTTCTACTAAGGTGTTAATACAAATGGTGGCTTCAGGGCTATATTTACATTTTAACAAAGAACTCTAAGGGCGACTAAAACTTTAACCCAAGGAATGAATTCTTAGTGGTAGACTATTAAGCATCATAATGGGTCATGGGCATCAAATATTTAAGACAGAGATGCCTTCTCCTAGACTGCTCTTAAAGACCTCAGTTTTCTCCATGTATTTTGGAGCTCTATTCCTAGGTTCATGTATGTTTATAGTTGTTTATTTCTTCTTTATGAAATAGCCCTTTATCATTATAAAGTATCCTTCTTTGTCTTTATAGCAATTTGTATCTAAAATCTATTATTTATGATATTAGTATAGTCACAACAGTTCTCTGTCAGTTGCTGTTTGCATGGTGTATTTTTCCATCTTTTAACTTTCAACCTATTTGTGCCTTTGAGTCTAAAATGATCCTCTTATAGACAGCATATAGTTGGATAGTGTTTTAAATCTATTCCTCCCATCTCTGCCTTTTAATTGGCAAGTTTAAACTGTTTACATTTAATGTAATTACTAAATTAAGATTTATGCCTTCCATTTTGCTATTTCTTTTTTATATTTCAACTAGAGGCCCGGTGCACAAAATTCATGTGGGGGTGGGGGGGGTCCCCTCAGCCCAGCCTGCACCCTCTTCAATCCAGCATCCCTCTCACAATCCTGGACAGCTGGCTCCTAATCGCTCACCTGCCTTCCTGCCTGGTTGCCCTAACTGCCCTCCCTGCCAGCCTGGTCACCTCTTACTGTCCCCCACTGCCGGCCCGGTCACCCTCAACTGCCCCCCTCTGCTGGCCTGGTAGCCCCTAACTGCACCCCCTGCCGACCTGGTCACCCCCAACTACGCCCCCCCCCTCCCCCGCCAGCCTGGTCACCCCATGCAGCCTGCCGGCCTGGTTGTAGGCAGCCATCTTGTGAGGGTCTAAGGGTTAATTTGTATATTACCTCTTTATTATATAGAATCTCTTTTTTTCCTCTATCCCTCCATTGCTGCCTTCTTTTGTCTTAGTTATTTTCTAGTGTGCTGTTTTAATTCCCATTTTTTTCATTTACTATATTTTTTTAAACTTATTTTCTTGGTGGTTACCTGCTGTTTTTATTAATATCTCATTTATAACAAACTAGTTTAGATAAATACCTACTTAATTTCAATGGTACACAAAACTGCTTTTGTATAGCTTTATTCCCCCTTCCTTATGTTGTTATTGTCACAAATTGCATATTTATCCATTTTGTTTCCATCAACATAAATGTACAGTTATTTTATGGAGTTGTCTTCTAAATCAAACAGGAAAAAAGGAATTAAAGCAAAAAATACATTTATACCATTTTCTATAATTAATTATGAAATTGCTTTTACCAGTGCCCCTTATTTCTTCATATATTGATTCAAGTTGCTATCTAGTGTTCTTTTATTCCAGTCATATTTATTATAGAGCAGGTTTGCTAGAGACAAACTTTCTCAGTTTTGTTTATCTAGAAATGACTGAATGGTAACTGTAGGATATAGACTTTTGGTTTATAACTCCCCCTACCACTTGCCAACCTTCCTTCCCCCCACCCTTGCACTTCCTTCCCTGTTCAGTCAGTATGTCAGTACTTTGAATATACCATTCCATTGTTTTTGGCCTCCATGGTTTCTGATGGGAAATCAGCTGTTAATCTAATTGAGGTTCTTTTGTATATGATGAATTGCTTTTTGCTGCTTTGATGTACCTAGTTATGGATCTCTTTAAGTTTATCCTACTTGGAGTTGGTTGAGCTTCTTGGATGTGTATATTAATGTGTTTCATCAAATTTGGGGAGTGTTTGGTCATTACTTTGTTAAATATTTTTTTTCTGTTCCTTTCTCCCTCTCTTTTCCTTCTAGAACTCCTATTATGCCCATGGTGGCATGCTCTATGATGTCTCAAAGGTTTTGAGGCTCTGTCCAATTTTCTTCATTCTTTTTTCTTTGTGTTCCTCATACCAGATTATCTCAATTGTCCTATCTTCAAGTTCACTGAGCCTTTCTTCTGCCTGCTCAAATATGCTATTGGGATCCTCTAGTGAATTTTTCATTTTCATTATTGTACTTTTCAACTTCAGAATGTCTCTTTGGTTCCTTTTTATAATTGTTACTTCTTTGTTGCTATTCTGCATTTGGAGAGGCATTGTTCTCATACTTTTCTGTAGTTCTTTAGACATTGTTTCCTTTAGGTCTTTGAAAATATTTTTTTAAAGCTGAATTAAAGTTTCAAAGACCTGATGTACAAATCAAGCTCTGCTTTCTATCCCTGCTTTCTTCTTTATATTCCATACCACATAGCCAGAACTCTGAGTTCATTCCTTAGCCCTATCTCTAAGCTCCTCCCCATTGTATTTCATCTCTTCTGAATTGGAGGGAGAACATGAAACTCAGAAATCCTTCAGATCTGAGAACCCTCCTCTCCATTTTTACCTTCTGGGTTCTGTGCTAGAGATGAGCAGCCCAAGGAGGTATCCAGTTCCTTGGAAGTGAAGAAGGCCAGACATCCTCAGGCAGTTTCTCCTCCTGCCAAGAATCCAGACATTCCACAAAGCTTTGGTCAAAAGGTATAAATGAAGGAAGACTGCTAATCAGAAGCTTTTTGAAAAAAGCAGATTAATGACTTCAAAATAATGAAATCACAGTACACAAACATACAAAACCTAAGACTTAAATGCCCTGTTGCTGAGTGGCCCTGTGAGTACTGTCATCTCTCCTCCTGTCATCTGAGGAATAGAAATTGGTTTATACAAATTCTAATCAGGTTCAGTCAAAATTCATAAGATTTTACATTCTTACCCTGGGATATGTAGGTTGTGGTGGGGGGTATTGATAATGGTTGACAGGATATAGGAGGTTTCTAAACTTCCCTCACTTCCTAAATCTATGAACATGCCCATTAATAAACATAATTATATCAGCAGTAGAAGTAACAAAGAACATCATAACTCTAACCTTGAACAAAGGTCAGTGGAGCCAAGTTAATTGAAGTGTCCTACTTAGGCAAAAGAACTTGCTGGAAATGCTGGAGGTTGGGAAACCACATAGCACTTGGCAGAGGACCTGGAATCAATGTGGAAACTGAGGAGCATTGGCGAGGTGTGTCATTCATCACCCTGGGGCAGGACTGAGTCAGGTCTAAGAACTGACCTATCTCAGGGCTGGGACTTGATCAGGGCTTTGGCTCTGATTCAGAAGTGGGACTTACAGTCTCTTGTCATAACACCAGGAGTTTCCTCTCCCAACAAATGAGAACTCATAGAACCAGTGTGGCCTGTGTTATCATAATGAGTTATTGCTTGATCCATCTGACCTATAAAAATAAATGCTACACATAAAAACACCACACTACTAAGCAAAAATGCCCAAAGAACATGGACAGAAAGAATTAACTTTTTTTATTTTTAAAATTGGAAACAGAAATTGAAACATGTGGACTTCAAGGGGCCTTAGAATGTTTGAGTAATGTGACTATAGAACTAGAATTCATCAAGCATGTGTAGCACTAGGTCAAGGGCAGAGTGTCAGGGGCAATTCAATATCTGACCCATGAACTTCCCAGGCTATTCTGTAATGATAGTGTGCAGTGATTATTTATACACATTGCCCCAAGGGCTCTAATGAGTAAAATGCACTGGATTGAGCTCCTGAGGCTGGAGCATTCATCTCTGTCACCTCATGTTTAGCACAGTGACTGGCAAACAATGCTTGCCTAAAGGAGCACTCGAGAGCAGAGCTTCATTTCTCAATAACAAGGCTTACCACTTGGTGAGTTTACTCCCCTGGAACCCCAGGTCTCAAAGGCTGGACCTCTGGGCCTGTGACCTGGTAGACCCATGGGGTTTGCTTCACTGCTTCAAATGAGTCAAATGTTTTAAAATGCTTCTGGCTTTTAAAACAAAGTGTTGAGGAGCATTCTAGCTGCTGCAATTTAATTGCCTTTCAGACAGTGTGATGCCCATCAGAGCATTCCAGCTCATCACCCTGCAGCCACCCCAGCTGCCACGAGCAGCAGCAATCCATTACCCACAGGCAGCTCAACAACTGAATTTGACTTGAGCTCCATGCTTCTGTGCATAAAAAGACACTTGCCTGCCCAGTTCTCCTTCTTCCTGGTGTGGAACCAGCCATCCTTACCCAGGCTGTGCTCCCCACAAATTATATGACCTTGAGCAAAACCTGGAATTGCATGATACTGTGAGCCCCAGCTTCCAAGTCTGTACAATAGTGCTCTCTGCCCAACTGCCCTCACAGGGTAGTGAAGGTCAAATGAGAACTCTGAGGAAAGGGCTTAGTCAACTGAAAGTCTGTAGACAAATGTGAGTTATTAAATTTGTGCAAGAGACCAAACAAAACAAAATAGGAAAAAGAAAGAAAAGCCCACATTTGGTAAATGGGAGAAGCTAAGGCCTCAGGTAAGAGCAGCTCCCATTTCCCTGGGCCAATAGAATAAGGAGATCTTGCATCCTTTCAAGCTAGAGACTTTTATCTAGGAAAGCTTTGTACCCTCACTCTGCTTTGACATTGGACAGGGCCAGCATCGCAGATGATAAGGTTCTCACTGGCAGGGCTCTGGTCTCATTAGTATTGTACTTACTGGGGGCCTGGTATGTAATAGACATGAGGCAGTGGATGGGTGGGTTTGCTGCCCATCAAGACTTTATATAGCACATTCCTAATTAAACCACCTTTATATTAGATTTATAAAACACTTTGGAATGATGAAAAAGTTCTGGAGTTGGAGAGTACTGATGGTTGCACACAATCTTGTGAATGTACTAATGCCACTAAGTTGTACATTTAAAAATGGTTAAAATTATAAATTTTGTTATGTATATTTTACCTCAATACATTTAAAAAAAACTACCTTCTTAAACATTTATATTCCTTGAATGAATGAAGGATGGATTCTCTTCAATGCCCAACAACTGGGTTCTAAGATGTTCAATGTTTGTCTCAAGTTATATCCAGAGGTGAGGGAGCAGGAAAGGTTCCTCTGAGTACTTGAGGAAACACCTAGAAACCTACAGTGTACATTCACATGCCACAACAATGCCATGGCTCTCCTTCGCTGAAGTCCCTCGAGCCAACCTCACCCCACACCCACTCAATGGGGGAGAGACTCTCGGTTCTCCTGGCATCTCTGTCCCTGCCCAGCACACGCTTCTCTTTAGGAGCTTGGCTCCCCCTGTATATAAGGTCCTGGACAGGACCTTCATATTCCACATGCCAACAGGAGCACCTAGTCGGACTCCAGAGTAGGGGCTCAATGAGAGTGTGTTGCATGACAACAAAAAATGAATGACAAATGTCTTTTGTTGTTCCTGGAATTTTGTTGCATTGACTACAGCTGGAAATACATTCATTAGCACCCAGAAATATTTTGGTTTTGCAAGATTTATATTGTAATAATGTATAGTAAGGAGACTGGGAACCAGCATAGAAGGATCAGTGTGGAAGAGGGACCGGCATATTGCGTTCAGGGAGGGCTGACTTTGGTGTTACACTTGTTCTGAGGGACTCAAGAGGGCTGGGAATGCAGACAGTGGGGACTTGATTTATCACAAGGAAGCTTATCCCAGTGAGCATGGTCCAGCAATGGAATGGGCTGCCTCACTCGGTAGTGAGCTCTCTGACACTGGAGATGTTCAAGCAGATGAACTCTTCTTTTCGGAATGCCAGTGAGAAACTAGATACAGTGAATTACAAGGAACCCACCTCCACTTTCTCTCCTGGTCTCCCCCTACTGTGCCGGGCCAGCACAGCCAAGGGTTTGGTGAGCCTGAGGCGGGGCAGCGAAGGATGTAGAAAAGACAGACAAAGAGAATAAGGTGGGTCTAGGTGGATCTCCTGTCCCTGGCTAAGGCCACAGAAAGGGACCCAGACAGCAAGCTGATGCTTTATTTTATAGCCAGAGGTAAACAAGGTAGTGGTCACCATAGTTACAATGTTCTTGTGAGTTTCACTTGTTTTGGCAGAACTTGCTGTACCTCCCCCAACCCATTAGCTACCCAGATAAGATCTAGGGAGCATCATAAGGTCAAGCTTAATTATTCTAAGAGGGCATCCTCTCCACCTTCCAACAACCAGCCTGTGCTCTCACATCAGGGATTGGAAAGCACCTGGCCTAAAAGTCAACCAAAGAGGTTTGGGCTTCACAGCTCATCCGTCATGGGGAGGGGTGCTGAGGCCTCACCAGTGTCCAGCCAGCTCTCTACTGTGGCAAGTGAAATTACCAGCTGCCCAGTGTGGGTCTATTTAAATCAGCCTCTCATGTCTGATGGATTTAAAAATATGCTAGAAGGCAGCATCTTAAATACAAGAAACACAAACAAGCAAATGAGGCTGCATTTTCCTTCCTCTATGTTCATCCCTCTCTCTTTCTCTTCCACCCCCTTCCCTTTCCTGCCCCCTCCCAGAGTAGTTTTTATTCATGAGGGCCATCTCCTCACTCTCCCCACCCCTTCTCTTCTCTCAGTGGCATGATGTTTGAAGCCTGAGCAATGGCTGGGAGGCCCTGGGGTCTATCCAGGTTCCCTCCTCAACTTGGTGAGAGACAAGTATGACCACCCTCATGAGTGCTGGGCAACCTTACTCCTAGCTCACTGCCTGCCTAACCACTGGTCTTCTGCATTGACTATTGTGTGCAAATGCAGAGCTAGACTGATCCCAGAGCAGGCTCACCAAGCTCCCTCGGGTCACAGATGAGGAGACTGTGCTCAGGCAGGAGAAGGGACTTGCCAGGGTTTCAGGTCAATGAGCAGCCATGCTGGCTCCTGGCTGTCTTGGCGTCACAGTTGCCTTTCCAATTCTATATGTTCTGCTTTCTGGGAAGGTCATTTGCTACCCCCAGTTCCTCTGACTCTCAATAGTCCACCTGTGAGGGTTTCACAGGCTCCCGTCACAGCAGGGTTCCCAGTCTGTCCCCTGATATTTACTGGGAACTGGTTCTGGGGCCTTGGCCCACTTTGGTTGATCTAACCTAATTTTCTCCTGCTGTGATTCAAGTCATGTTCCCTCTAGTCCCCAGCATCATCTTTTGGAGACTTGATAAGTAGGCCCCGCTGCATGCCCCCTATCTGTGGATGGCAGCCAGCTGCTAGGTTGCAGTGGTTGAAATCAGGAGAACTGCTTCACCTGAAACAGCAGCACCGCCCTGCCCCACACCACGGAGTGATGTTTGCTCCTGCACTCAACCTTTGCTGCTCATTGGAATCACTGGGGGAGAGGGGAGAATAGGGGAAGGATTTTTCTTTATTTTAACTAGTTTATTTCTTCATATTTATTCCACTTTTGTTTTATCTATTTTATTATTTTTTAAAAATCTTGCACTCCCCTCCTACCATAAATTCTGATTTAATTATAAGTTAAAAGAGTTTTAAAAAATTGTTTAATATTACCATTATTATCAACAATAATGGAATGGAATAATAGAAAGTGAAAAATCTGCTTGTGTGTGAACATTTTCTTGACCTTGGATCTGCCCTTGTGTGCCTGTATCTTTGCCATGCAGTTCCCTCTGTCTGGATTCTTTAAGGGAATTTCAATGACTTGTCTGTGGTCATACAACAGGTCTTTAGTTAAGCAGATGGCCAACAGGATTCTGAGGCCTCCCTGGTACTGTGGACCCTCTCAATTACCAGGCCGTAGATAGCAGTCACCTGATTCCCTGTACTCAGGAGGAAATGTTAGGGCTCAGGTGCTACACAACACACACACACACACACACACACACTGATGAAGCCACACATTCTACCCATTTTAATTTTATCCTTGACTCCCTCCCCAATTGTCCTACCATTTATGACTTGAAATACATTCCACAAAAGTTGCAATATATGCCATTACACTATGCCCTTGGAACATAAAAAAGAACTAAAAAAAATGAAGGAGCTCAAAGTCAGTGATGGAGCTATACTAGCAGATGGATAGAACATGAGAGACTGCAGTGTAGTATGGGAAGTGAGACTTTAGCAGGATTAAGTTGCCCCTGGACTTGGAGGGGGAAGGACAGGGAGGATGGGTAGAGGCAGCCATCTCTTAACAAAGGATTCAGTGATGGTCTGAGAAGTGAAATCAAAGAGAAGCCCTCAGGCAAAGATGGAAAGAAAGGGAGTTGCTCAACAGTCAGGAATACCAAGAGGAGAGAAGGGCCCCAGGAGAGTGAGCTGGTTTGGGGACCCACCGGTGCTGGGCTTATGGCTGTAGCAGAGTGCAGGGTGAGGAGTCTGGGGTTGGCTGAAGCTGGGCTTCGAGAATGAACTGGGGATGGAAGCAGAGAAGCCCAAAACTTGAGAGCCGCTCTCCTGCATCAGAAGAGTTTAAATGTCACCCTGTAGGTTACAAGGAGCCTTTAGGGATGTTAACAGGGCAGCGACAGGTCTTCTTTACAATTGTGCCAAAGAGAGTGGAGTGGAAGGAGGAGGCAAGACTGGAGTGCAGCAAGTGAGAGTAGCCCAGGGTGTGGGGAAGAGAAGGAAGAAGGAAGAACTCATACCAACCGATCTCAACTCTCAGTGCTTCCTGGGTTTGTCTAGGAGCCAGGCCATATTGTACCCTTGGCCTTCCCTCTCTGCCTTCCCACAGTCCAGTGAGTTTCCAAACTACCCGATGCCTCCCCACCCCATACTTTAAGTCATTACATCTCAAACACTGAGTTTTTTCCAATTAAATCCAGAGCCTTAGGAAAGGGGATTTCTCAGAATAATGTGGGGACTTAGGGATTATACATTGCAAATCTCACACCAAATAAAATTACATTTTGTATAACCCACTACTTTGAATTCTCCAGGCCATAGTTTCCTCCATGAATAATCAAAGCTCGCTGTGCTTGTGCACTGGGAGGGAGTAACAGAAAACCCACAAGTGTAGGCACGTTAGAGTTTTAGAGTCTCTTCCTCGACACCCTCTGTGAATCATTTTCTCTGTGTGGAAACTGAGGCTCTGTGAGCACGAGGACCTCCTCTAGAGCAGGGCTGGGGAGCCAGGACTTCTCTGGCCCAGGACCCTTAAGTCCGGGGCTGGAGCCACTGTGGTTAGACACAATCACGTAGTTTGCCCACAGCTTCCATCTCTCCCAGGCCCCCTGAGCCTGGATACCTGCTCAGCCCTACTCTCTCTGCTCTTCCCTCACCTTCCTCAGAAGCCCACATCTCCAAGACCCACTCATGAGAAACATTTGGGAGTGACACATGAAAGGAAGTCTAATCAGAGATAATCAATAGGCAATATTAGCGGAGCCAAATTAACTCCCTACCTGGACAAAAGTCACCCAGCCTGCAGCCAGCCCGCAGCCAGCCCGCTTAATTCCATTTCCTGACAGTTACTAAAATGATTTTCCAAGAGATAGTCCCATTTCAGCAGAGTCACAGACTGACAAAGTACAGTCAAGCGCCCCTTTCCTCTGGCTCCTCATTGGCAAAGCCTCCAGAATTCTCTGTTGTCCAGGCAGGAACTTCATTTCCTCCTCAAGCCTTTATTTCTCAGCCTGATCCCTGCCCCTCCAAAAGCCCAGCAGCCATTCTACTCTCCTCCACTGAAAAGTCAGGATCTTCTTGGAAAGTTCTGAGTTCAGGTTCATCAAATAAGAGCTATGGAGCTACAGAGTTAGAAAATCACAGATTCTTCATGCTGGCGAGGGACTGCGACCACTGTAAGCTAAGCACCGTCATTTTGTAAATGAGAGCACTGAGGCCTAGTAGGGGACAGGCCCCTCAAGGCCACACAGTAGGTCCCCAAGTAGGAGTAGCAGGCAGACCGACAACTGACAGGAGCATCATGGCAGCAAGCCATCATCTGCTCACCGGGCCAGTGTTCCCTGAACACCTACAATGGACCAGGACTGTGCTGGAACCTGAAATACAAACCCAAGTGAGACACAGAACCTTCCCTCCTGGACAGCACAGTTGGGGGGAAGATAGACACAAAAACAGATGCTGATACCATGCTTGGTAAGCGTGGGCACAGATATCCGCTCAGGGGCACAGGGAGACACCCGTGAGGCTCAGAGGTGCTAACGTGTTTCAGGTCCGGAGGAGCTCACAGCCTGGTGTGAGTCAGAGCCTCGGCCTATTGTAGTAGTAACAGCTAACACAGAATGCTGCCCTGGTCCCAGGCACGGCTCATATTTGACCCTTACCACCTTCCTCTGAGGAAGATCATATAGGATTACCCCCTATTTACAGATAAAGGAAACTGAGGCAGAGAGAGGCTAACAACTTGCTCAAGGTTACACAGCCAAGCGTGGGAGAATTGCGCTTTGAACTCACTCCTTCAGCTCCAGAGAGCACACTCCACCAAGCCCCGGCTCCTCTGCTCCAGAGTGACTGTGAGTCCTCATTACGACACCACGGGAAGCCTCCTGCCGCCTGAGCTCTGCACCACACACGCAGAGGGTGGCCTCAGGCCCTGAGTCATGTTTAATGACCTCAGGCCGCCCCAAGCCCTGGCCCTGCTCTGAGCTCCCGCAGCCTCGAATGCAGGTATCCAAGACCATCTTCAGAACCATTTCCAAGCAATAGAGGATCGCGCCTCTTCTCTTTGACTCCACGAGGCAAGCTCTCCGACCCACTGTCTCTCTCCCTCCTGGTTGAGCCCTTGAACAGTCTTGTTGGAGCCTCCGTTTCAGAACTAAAAGCTCCGTTTACATGCAGCGGTGGGACCATGCACTGCTTTCTCACCTAACACTCACAGCAACCTGGGAGAAAGGTGTTGTCATCCCTGCTGGATGGGGAAGAAGTCACACAGGAACAGGGAGCTCCAGGAACTTCATGCATGTCTCAGAGCCTTTGGCAGGAAGCACCAGGCTTGAATCCCAGGTCTGTTTATCCCCAAGGCTGGCTGGAGTTTCCAGGCATCATCTGTGACCGTGAAACTGAGCAGTGAGCCTGTGCAGTCTGTGTCTTTGGCTTCAACCATGATGTGCTATCCAATTGAGCTAACCAACCATGGCCAGAAAGCAATTGCCATAATATCAGAAACCCATTAGGCTCCATGAAGCTTCGGGAAGACTCTTCAAGAAGACATCTGTGAGCTGAAAATGATGCCAAGCACTATGAGCTCTGGAAACAGCTGCCTGGGGCCTGAAGACAGCAGAACAGTCCTGAAATGCAGACCCAGCCTCGCCCAGACCCTACCAACCACCTCCCGCCTCCCAGACAATAACATCCTCGGAGCCCAGAGGAAGCCGCCTGTGGGAAGAACAGGTTGAGGTGACACGGAAAGGGTAATCCAAATGATCTCTGAGTTGTACAGATTGCCCATTTGCAGATTCCCAAGTGGTGAATGAGGCAATCCTACAATGAAGCAGTCTGTATTCAAGCCATTTTCCACAACAGCCACCCAAGGAAGCCTCCATCTCCATCCTCCGCAGTGGCTCTTACGGGTTCTGTGGTTTTACATTTATCTTTCCTGTGACTGATTTTCTGAAGTAGGAAATGGGTTAAGTCTACTGTCATTTTCCTGGGGAAATGACTGCCAACTTGAGCTCATTAGATTGCGAGCACGTGTGGCATGCTATTCCTGTCCTGTCACTTCCCTCACCAAAAGCCGGCAGTCTTCTCACTGCCCAAGGAAAAAGTCTCCTTGATGCAATTCACAAGGCTCTTGACCGTCGTCCCTGGCTACATCTCAAGCCTCCCTCCTCGCTGCTCTCCCCAGGCCCTCACCTTTTCCTGTTCTCTGCTCTTCTCGAATTTTCAGATCAGCCACACTCTTCAGACTCCTTCGGGCTAGGCCTCAGCACATGCCATCTCTCCCTCTGAGGTACCTCCCCTCCTCTTCTGCTTTCTCAAGTTTATGTTTAAACTCATATCTTCACAGAGTGTCTCCATCTCCTACCAGTCTCTTATTTCCTCAGCCTCTGTATTTCCTCTTTCATAATATTTATCACTCTTGTTTAGGGTCTGCTCCTCCAGCACCCTGTAATTCCAGAAGGGCAGACTGGCATCTGTTTTGTCCCAGTGCCTACCACAGTGTCTGCCACACAGAAGGGCCCTGAGAAATATGAATGGATTGGAGGAAGTTGGGAGAGACAACTCACTTCTCTTGGTTCCAACTGAGACCAGAACTGGAGCCATTATGCTGAAGATGAAATCCCACTCCACGCTTAATCTGAAAGCCATGCCCAGCCTCCAGATAACAGGTGGTGAGTATATCCTCATCCTAGATATTCCGTGTTTCACGGTCACATGCTCTCCTAGACCACAGCGCTGTGGTGCAGCACAGAATTTCCACATCTCTAGGTTTGCTTCTTCCTTCCTGCACAGATGTTCTCTTGGGAGGCTCAGTCCTTGCCCTGCACACAGAAAAGGATCCCTACTGTTCTGTTCTTCTAATGCTTTCTGACTCACAATGCCATAGTGACATGTGCCTCTGTTACATTGATGACAATTTTTAATGATGGGGGACATTTGGCTGGTTATTTCTTATTTAAATGTAGCCAGACATCTCTCAAACATCTGTGGCTGCCATTGCAGTCAAGATGAGGTTCTCAGCTTGGTCCCTAACTCATCCCTCTTGCTGATCCCCAGAATGTGCTTCCAAGCCATTAACTCTGGCCATCAAAGAGATTAGGTGCTGAGAGTATACAAACCCAACATGTTATTGATCAAAACCAAATATGAAAAGGGGAAAATTCTCCTGGGAAAGACGGCATGTTTGGGATTTCAAAATAAAGTGAACTTTGGGTTACTACTGCTCATCTCCACAAGATGCAAACAGGCACTAGGCATAGACACTAGGCTCAGTCTCAAGGTCACTAGGAAGTCCTTGTGATTAGCAATGCAGGTCAACAGAGCCAGAAGGGGAGACCCTGCCCAGAGAGCCCCATGTGGAGGTATGGCATCTCAATAATTGAGGCTCTTTTAGTTCCAATGAAAAGTCATGTGCCAGGATGCTAGCCAGCTATTGCCTGCCCGAGGGCTTGGAGATAGGCTTTTTTAAAAATATATTTCATTGGTTTTTTACAGAAAGGAAGGGAGAGGGATAGAGAGTTAGAAACATCGATGAGAGAGAAACATTGATCAGCTGCCTCCTGCACACTCCCCACTGGGGATGTACCTGCAACCAAGGTACATGCCCTTGACCGGAATCTAACTTGGGACCCTTGAGTCCGCAGGCTGACGTTCTATCCACTGAGCCAAACCGGTTAGGGTTGGAGATAGGCTTTAAGAGCTCTGCAAGCCAGTTGTGAACCAGAGCCATGAAACGGGCTACCTTTGCCCAGGGCTGTCCCCAAACTCTGAGCCAAAGTCTGTGGCCCTGGGGGCTGGCCAGCTGCTGACTGAGGCTGCGATGGCCACTCCTGCTTCGCCCTCAGGCACTGGCACCCGGCGTGCTTCTCAATGATGGGAGCTAGAGTACAGGGTGGAAATTTTATTAAAATAGCTTTATAACTAGGATTTCCGTTGTACTTTATAGATTCCAAATGTGTTTTATATTTTTTTCATTTTATCTGAGATACCTCCTTTTGAGTTTCATGGATGTGGAGGACTTGCCCAAAGTCACAGAGTAAGCAGCAGAGATGGGGTTTGATTTGGTCCTTTGGCTCCAAACCTCATGTCATGAGTTGTCCAGTGACTGTCACTTGCCTTCTGAGGTAGGGACAACAAGGGGCTGGGTCTAATGAGCCAGTGTCCTGGGTGTTTTCTCTGCCCAGTTTGCTATGGCTGCCCTTGGGACTGAGGTGTTAGCTACAGCCTACTGGTTGGAAAAGGCACTTTTCACTTCTGCTGTGAGAAATAACCAGGATAAAAAGGAGTCTCAGACCTCCTTTGAAAATGGCCAGCTTGGCCCTCCTGTGGAATTTGTAGATAGTGGGCTTCTGTTTCTTAGGCTTAATGACAGAGACGCCAAAGAAGCTGCACACCTCACCTCCAACCCTGACACAGCTTATGTCGCTGAGCTGGACTAAGAAGATGGATGGCTCACTGGGTGGGACAGGTAGAGGGGAGTTGGCTAGGGATGATGGCTGTGGGTCCGAACTTCTCAGTATTTAAGCAAGAGCAGGCCAGGCATGCCCAGAAACTGACACCCAGGCAGTATGTGCTGTGAGGGCAGGGATGGTGCTGCTGTATTGCTATGTCCTGCGCAGGACCTGCAGCCCATTAAGTATCCAATAAATGCATGTTGGCTGAACTTCTGATCACTGAGCATGTTGTGTCTGAGCCTTGGCTAAATGTGGACCAGTTGCTTCCAACGGACCAAGACAGGCAGCCTAGGAGTCTCCAGACGTGTGGCCGAGCGCATAAACAGTGGTCAGACAGGCGTGAGGAGATGACCCATCCTCAGGAAATCAGGCCTTTCCTGGCAGTCACAAGACCACAAGCCCAGGGTTCAGACACAACATGGGACAGCCTGGGGATCTAAGGCAAGTTAGGGTGCATCACAGGTGGGTGGCACTCAGAAACCAAGTGTGCAGGGAGGTGCCATTCAAGACTCCAGGCAGGTAGCAAGGATCCAGAAAAATCTGTCATTAGGAAGAGGGCTCCAGAAACCAGGCTGGGGATCTTCTATGTGAGGGAGTTGGGTGGGGGTGGGGGGGGTGGGGGGGGTTGCATCACATAGGACCTGGGACTTAAAGATCGGAGATCAAGGTAGGGCAGGTACCCAATAATCAGAACTGGCCAGACATCTGGCCAGGTGACCACCCCAAGGCACAGGGATGGGCTGAGGCATTTGCTTAACTTTATCCTGTTACTGAGGTCTGGAGCCAAGCTGGGCCTGGAGATGGTGTGTCAGGTGTGGTGCCAAGAGAGAAGGTTTCAGAGACGGGAAACTAGGCAGCACCTGGCAAAGGAGTGGCTTTTATGAAAGAAAAGAAAATGTTGGCATCTCCCCGGGGCACAGACAGGAGGGACAGGAGCCAGGTGGTCTGGGACATGTTCCCCAGGAATCAAGCTGGTCAGCTCTCACCTGTGATCTCCCTCCTGCACCCCCAACTCTGTTCTGGGAAAAACACAGGCAGAAGGAGGCAGGTTCCTGCCCTTGGAACCTATGGTCTAGTGGGGAAGAGACCATGCATGCAATGAAGCTCTGAGCAAGCACAGGTACCAACAAGCCCAATTAAGACCACCGCAGAGACACCACCGCTGCAGGTCTGGGGGAAGTAGGGAACTAAAGGGAGATGTTCCCCAGGGAGGGAGAAGAGTGAAAGGGTCTAGTATAGTCTAAAAAAAAGTCAGACTGGGGAAACAAACAGGTTCCCTAAGTGAAGTCATTTTTATAGCATCTCTATCATCATGCTGAAACCTCCTCATCTGACACACTGACTTCTCTTTAGAACATGCTCCAGCAGATATTGCTTATTTCCCACCGAATCAGAGAGAAATGACCATTCCCACTGGAGCTTTCTTTCCCAGGGGCAGGACAAGGCGGGCGGGGGGGGGGGGGGGGGCGGGGGTTGTGGATGCTTCTTCATGCCTCACAGGCTTCACTCTGTACCCCAGGAGCAGAAAGAGGGGGTGGTGTGATGGGAGCCACAGACCCAGAGCCAGGGCAGGCCGTGGGGTGACCCTCTTCTCCTCTGAAGGCAGAAGATGCCCCAAAAGACTGCCAGGTCTTGTCTTCACTGACCTCCTGTCCCCCAGGAATGTCAGGGATGCCTCCAGGTCCCAACACCTGAGCTCCTGGGAGATCATCATCCTGGTTGCTCTTGGCGTAGTAGGATTTTGCCCACTGACCATGGGTGGAATTCTCCACGAAGTAGGAGAGCCTTGCTGTTTGAGGCTAGGCAGCATCCAGGGCTCCTGACTCCCACCACAGTGAAAATTCCCCGATGAGTTCCCCTCGGGGGCCCCAGCCCATGCCCTTCCTCAACCCCTCCTTCTTCTAACACAGTCACTGCTGTCTCCTTGAAGTTTCTAGACTTTTCTTGTTTAATATGTGTGGACAAAAAGCATTTCGCGGTTTTCACTGTATGTGTCTCTAGGTACAAAGAGAGGCCTCGCTGGCCGAGGTTCAGAGGACGAGCACTGTCAGGAGAGGCACGAGGAGCAGGAGCAGGCCCACTGCCCAGCTCCGCTCCTCCTCCCCAGTCTCAGTGCCTCGGCTGCAGCACGGGTGGGGAGCACTCATGCCTAAGTCCCACGGCTTTGGGGAAGCCAACAAGCGAGCAGATGCCTGAGAGCCATTGCCGCTGAAGTTCGTTATCATGTTTAAGGCCACGACCAACCCCAGGACACCCACCCTCAGGCAAGCCGAGGCCTCCTCCACACCCTCCCATCCTGGGCCCTGTCAGCTGGACCACTTCCTCTAAATGGCCCCTTTGCCTTCCCAGACCTGGAATGTCTCCCCAAGGAGAAATGCTGACACAGATGAGACTGCCCTGCCCCAAAGCTAGAGAATAACCCCAGACAAACCAAATGAAAACACTTCATCAGTTCTGGCAAAGAACATGGTACTTCATCCCCATGAGGTGTCTGATGGAAAACACAGGCTCCAAGGGGCCCGGCCTGCTGGGACCCTGCACAGAAGCCAGGCCAAGGGGCAAGTGAAACCCACCAGCTTGCCAAGCAGAGCTACGTGCTCCTCGAGAGCACCCCTCCCAGGCCCCTCTGCTGACAGAGCCTGTCCCCCTTCTGAGTGAGGATGGAGAAGATATTGTGGAGCGGATGGGGCAGGAGATAACAAAGGTGCAGGTGAGGGGAAATGTGGTTCTAGGCCAGGTAGTAGGTGCCAGCTAAGACCCAAAGGCTCTTTGGGGCTGTAGGAAGTGCTTTAGGTGAGGCTGCCCAGGTCTGCTGGGCGGGAGGGAAGGGAAGAGAGAGTCCCAGATAGCCCTGACTTTGGAGTATTAGGACTGTGAGTCACCTACATAAGTCATTTTCAAAGGGGTTTGATTTTGGTCTTGGTTTCTTTAAATTTCTTTGTTTTATTTTTATTTTTAGTAGAATTCTGCCCCCCCCCCCCCCAAAAAAAATTAAATAAATAAAAAACAGAGAAAAGAAAAATGATTCTTTCTGAAGTTGGGGGTTGCCCCTGGCACCTCCCACAAGCCCTAGAGCCCCCAGGACACGGTGTGGAAAACACTCACTTGGCCCAGCCCCCTTCTTTCAGCGGTGTTACAGCCCCAGGTGCCTGGCCCCTCAACCAGAGGCGGGCCCTCCCCTACGTGGCAATTGAATATTCAGGGCAGCTAGGCCTGGTCCCTGTCCACAGGTGATGCTCCCACCTTTTCCTCAAGTAACAGTCACAGCCCCAGGAGTCTCTCACCTGGTTCTGCCTCTCTGTGATGGACTGGAGTCTCAGAGGTGGCAGGATGAAGAAGTTGGGAGGACTGGAAATTTATCCGCCGCCCTGTGGGAGGGAGCTGTTGTAGGAAACTGCGTGGCACCTCGAGGACCACGTGTCTTGCTTGAGCTCAGTGGGAAGGCCCCATTCAAGATGGGTGGGCTCCTGCTGATGCGGAGGCTGCCAGGCCAGGCCAGATACTGGCCCAGGGGTGAGGGGCAGGGACGAGAGATCACCCACCAGCACACCCAGCAGACTCTCAGCACCCTAGACAGGGCGTGTCCCTTGCTGCCTACTGGCCTTTCCCTCAAACGTTGCCCTGTCTCTCTCCAGTCACTCAGAACCACAAGCTCAGTCACCATCCCCTGCTTTCCCTCAGCCCTCTGGGCAGCAAGCACATCCCAGCTTCCTGCTCCCGACCTTGGCTTAACTCCAGGACACATGTGGCCTCCCATTCTAGAGCATTCTCAGTCAGCTCATGTCCCCGACTCCAGCTCCAGGACCCTCCTGCCACCCCGAGAGTCTGTGGGAGGTGCCTTTCAGCCAGTCCTGACTTCACAGCTGCTTCTACCCAGCAGCCTCCCTTCCTGAAGCAGGAAGAGAGCCAGGTGCTGCCCTTTCATTTCTGCTCCAACAAGGCCTTTGCCTTGCGCTTCCCCCCCTCACACCCTCCTCCCCTCAGAGCACCAGGAACACAGCCATCCCATTGCTTCACTCTCATGTGCCTTTATTGAGCTCCCACAGAGTGTATGGTACTATGCTCCAGGGTTCGGAGCCACGGTCTAGTCAAAAGGAGACCAAAGCTAGTACAGAGAATGTTTCATAGCTGCTTACATCTGGTAAGGGGTGGGGGAGGGGAGAGCTAATCACAAAACAAAGTCCTATTCCAAAGCAACAAAATCTCCTCTGGGAGTAATAGATATTCTACGCACGCGCACGTGCACACACGCCCTGGATGGACACTTGGGTGCACCCAGTGGTTGTATATGCATGCATATACAGCGTTGTGGGTAAATAAGCGACTGTATATGCTGTCCGCGCGCAGGCACGCACACACCACCGCACAGACAGAATCCGGCTTATTCTATCAAAGACACTAGCCTCCAGGTTCTAGTGAAGCCTCTGCCCTAGATGCCTGCAGCATGCAAAACCTGGAGATCGGAGAGTCACAGTAAAGGACAATAGGTATACATGAGCACTTCTGTCCCCGGGCCCAGCCGCAGCACTGGAGGTCGCTCATGGTCAGCGACAGCAAAGACATTGTGAAGGGCTCACAGAGCAGAGCTGAGCAGCTGGAGGTCATCTGTCCAGTGTCAGGGCCACCTGAGCCCTGGCGAGTTCCCCAATCTTCAAGGCAGAATTTAAAACTCTGGTTTTCGAGTGTGTAGTCCTGCAAACGGTATTCTCATCACAGTGCCGCAGATCGAGGTGAGGGTTTTTCTCGCTCGCTCTCTGCAGCTTCCCACGTGTGCTAACGCATTTTGTAGTCATTAGATACAGATGTTTCACACAGCTGTCCCTTGAAATCCAAGTCTACTGTGAAATCGAGGTCTCGCTGCAGAGAAGGAGCAAAGGGTCGGCGCGTCAGTGCGGAGGGAAGTGCCGGCCCCACGCCCCTCCCTACAGGCAGATGGATGGGTAGCTACTCTGCTCCTAAGGGTTGCTAGCTAAGGAGTTCCCACCAACAGCCCTCGGGAATCTATTCTGGTGCCTCATTATCTTCACAGGAAGTTCTTTGATTCCTAACCTAAATTCTTCCTGTAATAATATAGACTGTTTCCTCTGATTTCATCCTGGGAGAATAGAGAGTGGGGTGGGTGAGTCTCCTGTGGCATATCCCACAAGGCATTGCCTGCAGCCAGGGTGGCTCAAACAGAGAGAATCACGCCGTCCCCAACCCACTTGGCCCACAAAAGAAATGCAAAAACTTCTGGGCTACCAGAAACTTATTTCCTGGCTCAGCTCGTCCTAACTGAGGTGAAATCCATGGCAACAGCCTCTGTTCTCAAAGCCCGCCTATGAAGAGCTAGATACTGTGCTCCGGGCTGAGAGTCCAGGTGGGGAAGGAGGGGCTAGAAAAAGTCTCAAATTCCCGAGCTTTTAGGGGCCAACCCTGGAGTCCTTCAGTAATGCCTAGTTACATCCAAGCCCAACTTCTGACTGCCTCATCTGGTAACTTCCCTGATTGTGCACAAGGCACTGAGTTGCCTGGGTGAGTGGACACTGGGACCAGCACTGTGGTCCCTTCTCTCTGACCCTTGCCCACACAGAGGCCATTTTAGCACTCACCACATTTTTGGCATTTGGCTTCATGGAGATGGACCCATAGAGCTCTTCCCCCCTCCGGACGGTGAGGCAATCTTCCAGGTAGAAGACGGTCTGCTTCCAGTGGGTGTAGGGGGCATCAGGGGCTGAGGGGCGAAGGACGGGGAGGTAGGATGGAACAGTCAGAGAAGGCGCCTCCAGAAGGGCTGAGGCTGGGACCCTGCCTACAAGTCACTGACTTTCCTCTGGGACTCTGACGCCCACACAACACCCTTGTTGGGTCACATGCCATCTCCAAGCCCACACCAGAACTCCTCCTCAGCCTCAGGGACCCCTCCTTCCATCAGATCTCCACCCCTCAGGGCTGCGGGTCTTAGCTGTGGATCATAAGAGAACAAGCTGATATTACAATTTCATACCAAGCAGTGGAGGATGAATACCCTCTCACCAACTAAACTTCCTAACACAAATGAATCTCAGAATGCCACTGTGTGCGTGTGTGTGTGTGTTTTGTTTGTATGTTTGTTTTCATTAGTTCAACAGAGTGAAGATTTTCCAACAGTGTAGGGGAGAGATTCATAGAGTAGAACATCCTGTTTCCCCTTAAATGACATCATTTATGCAAACTCCACAGCTAACCCAGTTTCCCCACTTCCACTGCCAGCCCGGTCCTACAAATAGCTTTCCCTTCCTGCCTCTCTGCCCTAGAACCAAAAGTAGTACCCTTGGCCCAGGCTCACCAGGGGTCTCAGCTGTGCTGACCAACTGGCTCAAATAGAAATGAGGGATGATTCTCTTTCCACAGCCCCAACGCTGGGCCAGAGCCCACACCTCCTGCATGATCCAAAACCACGCTGATGCTTGCACCTCCTCTGTATTTGCCATTAAGTTGCACACATCCCTCTCAGCACAATACAGATTCCATAGCTCCATGAGAGGCACAGCTAATGGGCCATCTTCCTCAGCAACAGCCATCCCTGGAACACTCTTCTCCCCTGCTCCCTGCTCACCAGGCTCTCTCTCCCTCATCCTTCAAGGTCACTTCCTCTGTGAAGCCCTGCCTGACCACTCACTTGGACTAGGGCACCCTGAGCCTGTCATGCTGCAGCACAAATGTCTTTTCTGCCCACTTGTTTGTGTCCTCCCCAAGACTGCAATCCATGAGGGCAGGGACCATGCCAGGCCTGCTCACTGTTATGTCTTCAGTGCTTACCACCTCACTTAGTAGGCCTTTAAGCACTGAACAAATGATTTATTTGATATAAAACCAGACTAGATAGACATCCCATGAAGTTTCAATGTACCCATAGATGCTCAGTTACACTGAGGGCTTTGAACCTAAGAACAATAGAAGATCCCATCTTATAGTCAGTTTCTCTTGGCCCTTCAGGCACTTATCTTCCCCACCAGGATACAGGACTCATTAATGCTGATTTCCTCTTTGCTTAGGACCAAAGTTAAAGATAAGAAGACTTGGGGGAGAACATAAGTGCCTTTTAAACAAGACAAAAAGCTGTCACATGGAAAAACTCATGTGTGACCTTGGAGGCAGAACAAAGGTTAGTCGGTGGAAATTACTAGAAGGCAGACTTCAATTCACCATAAAGAATTAGAATTGTATCACAAGCTTACAAGCTACCTGGGGTCCACTGACTTGGTATTTATCATGCACCAAGTCAGACCAGGTGGCCTCTAACATCTTTCAAGCACTATTTGAATGGTGATGAAGACTGTCTTTCTTTGCCCTTTGCAATGAACTGGCTTGATCAAATGTCAGTGGTTTGGATTCAGACTTGAGTAGCCTTCAGTGTGTGCATGTGGGAAAGCGATGCAAACTCAA
Source organism: Myotis yumanensis (assembly GCF_028538775.1). Lineage (NCBI taxonomy): Eukaryota > Metazoa > Chordata > Mammalia > Chiroptera > Vespertilionidae > Myotis > Myotis yumanensis. Next base: position 122,777,033 of record NW_027223754.1, on the reverse strand, counting down.
GGTCCTAGAGGGGGAAGAACAGCCTGAATATTTGGAATGGCTTGAAGGAGGATCATGGGCATGCAATCTGTGACTCTCCGATCCTGGATCCCCAAACACATCCAGCCTTCCTGTCCTCTAGTCTAAGGCAGTACTATACTAGTACTGCTGTCTACAGACCAAGTGTGACTGCTCCCAGCATCTTCCCTGCCAATTACATCTAAATAAATTGTCAAAAGACAGTCTCCAGTGTGTGTGTGTGGCGAAGAGCAGTGTGACTGACAGTACTCTCGCCCCCACTGCCACCTACAGCAGCTCAGACAGGTGTCTCTCCAGTTCTTATAGACCTTCAGGCAAGAGGATTCAAGCACCTTCTTTCTTTTACCTCGTCAGATGCTTCATGAGAATCCCAGAGACTTTACTGCCTCAAATTTGCCAGTCACCAAGCCTAGGAGTCTGACTCTGATGGTAGCCCCAAAATATGCCCACGTTGGGTTGGAGGAAAGCGATCTCTCCCCCTGACATCAACATCAAAAGGTTAAGAACTTCCCCAAGGTCTCATTTCCATGATGGGTTCATTAGCTATGGACTAATTAAAACAGTCTTCTCAGTCCTGATCCTCCAACAATATGTCCAGAAGAAACTTATTAAAAGTCAACTGTTTTTACTCTACTAGGGATTTGAATTCAGTATTTCTAGGGATGAGAAGGGAGCGGGTTTGCCAAGACTTAAAAATCTCCCCCAGGTGATGCAGATGAACAGCCATGGCTGAAATCGCAGAGCAAACCTAATGGTTCACATCTGATAACACCTTTTGGATGGGTGTCAGTGGGAAGGACTGTGAAGTGGGCACAACAGACCCAGTTTCCAGCTTCCACTTTGCCACGTATTTGCACATGACCCGGGGGCTCATTTTCTACACCTCCAGACCATGGGGCTCTGTGAGGATTAGATGGGATGAGAACAGGGAAAAGATACACTAAGGATGACCAAACCTGTTGAGCACAGTTTACTTCTGTTTTCCTGGTATAATTACTACTAGCTCTCTCTCTCTCACTCTCAAAAGATTTCCTTAATTGAAAGATAAATTAGAGGAATCGAAGATGGCGGCATAGGTAAACACCGGAGACTGCTGCTGCAAAAAACCACTTTAAAAATACAACTAAAAGACAGAACGGACATCAACCAGAACCACAGGAAGGCTGGCTGAGGAGAGACTCTTCAACTAGAAGGAAAAACAACAGCATTACGAGGCTCAGAGGAGGCGCAGTGTGGAAAATTTAAAGGTACGGTGGTGCGGTGGTGCGCACGCAAAGCGGGCTGGTGGCTGAGGGCGAGGTTGTCGTTTTCAATCAGGAGGGAGTCTCAGACTCTGGGCTACAGATCCGGGCGAGTCTCTAGGGACCCAGACTCAAACGGGAGAAGCGGGACTGTCTGGCTACAGTCCCTCCGAGGTTTGCAGCGGTTGCTGGGACAGAGAGGCAGAGCCCCTGGGGACGGACTGAGAGCAGCCATAGCTGCTCCCTCCTCCCGCCCTGTTGATCCCGTGGGACCCGCCCCGCCCAAGCCCTGCGCAGAGCCATTTGCTGATCGCCTCAGGCAAAGGCTAGATTAGCACCTCCCCAGAGGACAGAAGTTTTCCACAGCTGATTCTCACAGCCAGTTGACCTGGTGGTCAAATCCCTCTAGTATTAACTACAACAATTAAGGCTTAACTAGAACAAGACTGCGCACAAAGACCACAAGGGGGTGCACCAACAAAAAAACATGACAGAAATGGAGGATATGGAGCTAAAAATCGCAATTTTGAGGGCTTGCAATAAACTTGAGCAGAGCCTCACGAAAACTAATGAGACCCTCGATGCTACGATAAAGAAATTAGAAAGTAAGCATACACGGACTGAAATAAAGAATATTATACCCAATAGCAGACCAGAGGAGCACAAGAATCAAACCAAAGATTTGAAATTCGAAGAAGCAAAAAACACCCAACTGGAAAAGCAAAATGAGAAAAGAATCCGAAAGTGTGAAGATAGTGTAAGGAGCCTCTGGGACAGCTTCAAGCAGACTAATATCAGAATTATAGGAGTGCCAGAAGATGAGAGACAGCAAGATATTGAAAACCTATTTGAAGAAATAATGGCAGAAAACTTCCCCCACCTGGTGAAAGAAATGGACTTACAGGTCCAAGAAGCACAGAGAACCCCAAACAAAAGGAATCCAAAGAGGACCACACCAAGACACATCATAATTAAAATGCCAAGAGCAAAAGACAAAGAGAGAATCTTAAAAGCAGCAAGAGAAAGAAACTCAGTTACCTACAAGGGAATACCCATACGACTGTCAGCTGATTTCTCAACAGAAACTTTGCAGGCCAGAAGGGAATGGCAAGAAATATTCAAAGTGATGAATACCAAGAACCTACAACCAAGAGTACTTTATCCAGCAAAGCTATCATTCAGAATTGAAGGTCAGATAAAGAGCTTCACAGATAAGGAAAAGCTAAAGGAGTTGATCACCACTAAACCAGTATTATATGAAATACTGAAAGGTATCCTTTAAGAAGAGGAAGAAGAAAAAGGTAAAGATACAAATTGTGAACAACAAACATGCATCTATCAACAAGTGAATCTAAGAATCAAGTGAATAAATAATCTGATGTACAGAATGAACTGGTGATTATAATGAATCAGGGACATAGAAAGGGAATGGACTGACTATTCTTGGGGGAGGAAAGGGGAATGGGAGATTCGGGAAGAGACTGGACAAAAATCGTGTACCTATGGATGAGGACAGTGGGTGGGGAGTGAGGGTGGAGGGTGGGGCGGGAACTGGAAGGAGGGGAGTTATGGGGCGGGGGAGAAAGAGGAACAAATGTAATCTGAACAATAAAAATTTAATTAAAAAAAATAAAAATAATAAAAAACAGAAAGATAAATTATATGATCACCCAACCTATAACATAGTCAGCCTATGTTAGGGTGTTACTAAGCATTAGGTGGCTATTTCATAATTATGGAAAGTGATATATCATTTTACTTATCCATAAACTATGGCTCTGAACTGCAAATGTGGGCTTCTCAATTCTAGTGATCTAGATTCTAGAGTGTCCTGGGGAAGCATCCAGGAAGTTGCGGTACACGAGGGCGGGCACTCACCACAGGGCTGTGCAGGACACCTGGACTTCCCGTCAGTGAGCAAGTCTTTTTTTCTCCTCTGCCCTCAGCTTTCCCTGTTATGAAGATGCCTTCATACTCAATATCTGGATCCCTTTTCTCCCTCCCTGAGGCCTCTCCCCTCACAGTCTCTCTGGGTTCTGGATGACAGACAGCTTGTGTTTTGTATTTTGAAGTGATTGTGACCAATAGTGCCTGCAGGATTCCAAGTATATATCCATCCATCCATCCATCCATCCATTGATTCATTCAACACACATCTATTCAAGATGCCTCTGATGTGCCAGTTATGGTCCTAAATTTGGGGAGCAGCAACCAATACAGCCTTACCCCTTTTATATCCTATCCCCTAAGTGAGAAGACAAGTCTGGCATGAGTTGTGACCACAGGGGCCATGGGAACAAACAGCAGGGGGTTCACAAGATTATTCCTGGTGCTTTTGGAAAACGAGTGGAATCCTGCTTTCTGTTTCACTTCCCAATGGTTAAGTGGAACCTAATGCTCTTTCCATCTGTAAATTTGTAATGATATGCTCTAGGGCAGTGGTTCTCAACCTTCCTAATGCCGCGACACTTAAATACAGTTCCTCATGTTGTGGTGACCCCCAATTTCATTGTTACAAATTGAACATAATTAAAGCATAGTGATTAATCACAAAAACAATATGTAATTATATATGTGTTTTCCGATGGTCTTAGGCAACTCCTGTGAAAGGGTCATTCGACCCCCAAAGGGGTCGCGACCCACAGGTTGAGAACCACTGCCCTAGAGGGTTCACAAGCTCTCTGAAGAATTAAAGACTATGCACCAAGAAGCTCCTTTGACCTGAGAAAATGACTCAGTGTCAAAGGACAGCAAAACTAAAACGGGCTGCCAGGCCACTGAGGTCCAATGGTGTGATTTCACACATAACAAACCCAAGACCCAGAGACTAACTTGCCCGAGGTCACTTTCAGCACCTGATCATCCTACTTTGCTGAATCCTGGGAATACCAGGACTCAAATCCAGGCTTGCTCATACTCAGCCTACTGTTCTCCTATCTACTACACAGCAGCCCTGGGGCCCCAGGACCATTTTCCTCCCTGTACCTGCCTAGGATGTGCCAAAGCGGTGAATGGGGCAGCTAGGCCTGTTGGCTAGCACAGCCTGGAAACCTGGGCGCCTGTGCCCATTAGGGCTCCTGCCTGGAGCTACAGAGAGGAGGTAGCAGGCCATTAACAGGGATTGTTTTCAAGCTGCACAAGACTCAATGTGTTTTGGAGTGGGCTCCCCAGTGTCAGCTGCTGCTGAGATGGAAGCACAGTTAGGGGTTAATGAAGAGGGACTACATAAGCAGGCTTCACTTTGCAAGAAGTTCAAAAATAGCTGAGACCAAACAATACGTTGTTGAGGCCTGCACACACATGTGATAAAAGTTTTCTAAAATAGAAAAGCAATAAGGAGCACAAAATTTAGGATAGTGTTCACCTAGAGGCGATATGGGTGGGGCAGGGATAGTTGAGCATCCAAGTGGATGGAAAGGTATTGATAGCATTTAAGTGAATGAGTTAGGTAGTGAGCTCACATGGATTTATTATGTGACTGTAAGTTAATTTACTTACACTTATGAATTATAACCATATTTATTAATAATGGGTTTCTGGTTAATAGTTTATATTCTAATAATTTATTTATTAGCTGATGTATTACATTCTAATAACAATAATAGTCTTATTTCTAGTTACTATTTATTTTATTCTCATTCCTGAGTTAGGTGGTGAGCTCACAGGTATTCATGATATCCTATATAATAAAAGAGAAACATGTAAATTGACCATCCCTCTGCTACATTTACCAGCCAATCAGGAAAATATGCAAATTAACCCAACAAAGATGGCGGGTTAATTTGCATATGCAGGCACCGAATGGCCTGGATCCCGGGAACATCCTTGGGACCCAGGCCACTCCTAGCCTGTAGGCCCACACCTAGGCCCTGAGCAGCCGGGGTCCCAGAACACCCCCGGCCACTCCGGGCCTACAGGCGCAGGCGCCAAGCAGATGTTCCTGCCCCATGGCCACTTGCGTGTGCGCCGGCACCAAGAGGCGGCCAGGGTCCACACCCCCCATCCCGGCGCCCATCACAGGGCAAACAGGCCAGGCCTCTCCGTGATCCCAGGTGAAGAAGCCACTCCGCTGACCAGCCTGTGCTATGAACCTGTTCGGGTGGGTGGCGCGGAGTCCGGGGCCTCTAGCCTGCAGCCACGGGAATTCTCCCTCTCCCCAGAGTTAGGAGCACCAGCCCAGGTCCACCCAGCAGCCTGGTCCTGACTGCCGGGGTGAATTCCTGCAGGCTGGGGTTTGATCCTTAGGTATTAGCAGTAGGAGACCAGTGCCTTTGTTATTGCTGTGTGTCCGGGTTTTAATTGGACAAATGCCTGGTGGTCCCTGGCACCTGCTTAGCAAAATCTTTTAGGAAGAGAATTCTGTCTGGGTTTCCTCAAATTCCCTCAGCCACTACTCACCCCTCTGTAAAGGCGCAGAACAAGTGAGGCCCCTTAAATAAAAATCAGAGGTCTCCAGCAATGGTGGGCCTCTCTCATGACAGTCATTTGGACTGGATGGCATTTGAGTATTTATCTAGGCACCATGACAGGGAACACACAAGCTCAAGTCATGATCTCTGCCCTTAAATAATTCACAATCTTATTAGAGTGAGTGGATGATAAAAGCGCAGTAATGACATCAGAATGTAAGGCAACAATACAGAGAGGAACAGAAGCAATTGCTAGGATGATTTTCCAACAATTAGTACAAAGAGCATGTGCTGTGAATTAAATAAAAAAAATGTGTGGAAGTACCTGCTTCATGAGTATGGGATCCCTTCCTATTTTAAAGGAAACTGAGTTCCATATGAACTGTGTACTATGCTATGATATTTGAGGCACAGAACAAGGGATGCCCTAAGTGTACTATGCTTTGATATTTGAGTCATTGTTTATTGTTCAATGTGATTTATTTTTGCACACCTCAGTTTTGTAATAGTTAAATTACTAGAATAATACATCTTGCTATAAAATATTATTAGAAGAGCAAATGATCAGGTGACATTGTTATTTTCTATAAATGAACACAATCTCTGGTATGCTAATGTGATAGGTATTATAGAAATATTCAGATAGGGAGACCTGCAGGTTTGATTACAAGTGAGGCTTACTATCACAACCCAAATTTATTGCTTAAATTTATTGCAGGGAGCCAACTAGAAACTGAACCAAATATAAGCCCTTGAAAGGCAAATGTAAATTGGATAAGCTTTGCTATTACAAGAGCAAGAAGAAAAAAATTCAGGTGCAAGAATGAGAAGCACATTGCATCCACTCTACGTTGCTGTTAAAGAAAAAGAATGATATACTATGAAAATACTTAATACAGATTGTAAAGAGATTTGTTCAAAGAGGATTTCCTAGAGTAGGTGGTATTTCAGTTAATTTTTTTAAATGTGAAGAGGTTAGCTAGATAAGAAAAAGGTGTAGGAGTCCCGAATTGCAGAGGGTGCAGGCGGGGCTGAGGGACCCCCCCACCCCCCATGCACTAAGTTTGTGCACTGGGCCTCTAGTTAATAAATAAGTAAGCAAAAAGTGAACCATGCATGACCCAACTATGACAGTATGTCATGAACCAAGAATTAATATTGATTCAGTTCTGTGCATCTGGGATCCTTAGAAACAGAAAGGAAATCTTCCTTGGTGTCAGAGTGCAGAGGGTCTGTGTAAAGCCCACTGCCAAGCCCTTGCTAACTGGTAAGGACATCTGCTATGTGTGGGAAGCAAAACCCCATGCTGACATCTCAGGGTGTCTGAGAAAGCAGCTAAACAATTTAATTTCCCCCGATCACTATATATGTGGAAAGGCTGCAGCAGGAGGGATCTGTCAGCCAGCAGGCATGCAGTCAGAGGCATACCACAGTCAGGAGATGGAATTGCCTTTCCAGAGGACGTCAGCACTGGTGAGGCAGGCTTGCACAAGGGCAGTGGTTTTCAACCTTGATCGTGCATCACAATCACCCGCAGAACTTAAGGCACAGATTCCAGGGCCCCACCCCAGAATTACTGACTCAGTAGGTCTAGGGGGGGGGGGGCAGAGAATTTGCATTTCTAACAAGTTCCTAGGTGATGCTGATGCTGCTGGTCCACGGGCCACACTTTGAGAGCTTCTACTCCAAGACACAGGAAAGGAGGACTACAGGAAATCCAAATGTCCTTTCAGAACCTAAGTTCCTGGGATTCTGTGCACAGGGGTGGGGACATAATGCCAGGACTGTGAAAGACAAAGAGGCATGCTCAGACTTTGAACTGGACCCAAGGTCTTTGAGCTTATAAAACATACTCATTATCCTCTTTCTCCTAGGGGCTTGTGTGGGACTATGGTGGGTATGTCCAAGAACAGGAAGGAAAGAAGCTGTGGTTGGAGACTTAGCACTTGAAATTCTCACCATTTCCCAGGCAGCCCAGGGCTGACTTCTTTGATTCTGAACTTGAATTTAATCAAGACTCCTGCTTGGTGGGGGGGGGGGGGGGGGGGCATCAGGAATGTTGTCTCTGACACCACAGAGCCAGAGAGCCATTTCCCCAGGCTGTCTGCTTGACCTCAAGGACCCTAGATAAGAACTACACGGCTGGAGCCCCGGCTTTCAAAAGCCAGAATTTTCCCAGACTGCCCCTTCCTCAGCACCTGCAGCAGGGCAGGCCATCATCCTGGTGGTGGAGGAGGCAGAGCCAGCCTCTGTGACTCCACTCCTGGCCTCCAGTCACAGCCCTGTTCCCCACACAGGCTCCTTGACCCTCTCACCGCCCCCACTCCTCACCAACATGAGGCTGAGTTTTCTCCACTTGCCAGGGTCTAGGTAAAACCTCCCTGCTCTGTCCTGGCTATCCCTACCCACCAAGAAGATGAGCTTGCAGGCTGCCCCTCGAAGAAGGGTAACCCTGTATCAACCCAGACTGGACCTCTGGTTTCGCCAGGACAGGGAGCGCCAGCACCGGCCTGGCTGATAGAGATGAGAAAACCCTGACATTGGCAGTTGGGAGACACTGGCTCTGGAAAAAGCCCTTCTGTGAGGGATTAGGTAAGTCGCTTGCTCTGACAACAGGTGAGAGAGGAGCATTGTCACCAGGTCTTCTGAAGTGAATAAATCACATCCTTGAATTCTGGTAGAACCCACCAATTCCTGCCACGTGCACACTAACCCCAACTGCATGCTCCCAGGTCCCAGGGTGACCCCACGTGAGTGGTGACTCTGAATAAATCCCCATAGAGATTTGTTTTTTCATAGAGATTTGTTTAGGATCTGCTATGATCCAAGAACTGCCATAGAAGCCAGGAGAGCAGAGACTAATGAGATGTGATCCCGACTCATGGGGAGACCAAAGATTGAAAAAAATGGGTGGAAATGTTGAGTAAATGATGGCACGCCTTACATTGAATTTCTGTGTTGTTGTTTAAAAAAAGAAAGTAGGTATCTCTGTGAGGCTATGGAAGAACCTCCAACACATACTGTTAAATAAAGGAAAGGTAGCAGAAGGCAGTGTACGGTCTGAGCCAACCTGTGTTTTTTTAAATGCTGTAGTTTGATATTGTACTCTAGTTATGTAAGATGCCACCAATGTGGGGAGCTGGGCATAGGGTTCACAGAACTTTATGTGCTATGTTTGCAACTTCCTGTGAGTCTATAATTATTTCAAATAAAAAGGATAAAAAAAGGTGTATATAGATGTGGATGTGCTTGTTGTGAGACTAAACAAATCATCTTTTCTGTCAAAGAACAGTGTAGACAGCCGCCATTTTGGACTGCATGACTTGGCAGCCACCATTTTGGCCACATGGCTTGCAGCTCCCTGGGGGCTGCTATCTTGAAACAGCAAAGGCCAACCCCCTCCCTTTGAATTAGCCAATCGGGAAAGACCGTGCGCTGAGCTCCAATCAAGAGTGAGGGACAGGTCACGTGCGTCAGGGATTATAAAGCTAAGCAGACTGCCTGCTCAGGGTGTGCACACGCTTCCAGACCATGTGTGTGTGTACCTTTCTACATAGAAGTAAAGATGTTTACCTTGCTGCCTGGCTCCTGTGTATATTTTGTGTTCTACCAGGACCTCTGACTTAGGAGGCTCGCCTTATTTCTAACATTGTGCACCATTGAAATTTTTTTGAAGGATAAAAAAGAAATCCTTAACAATATATGCCTCTGAGGTGTGAAATTGGGATGAATGGGGAAAGGACTTTTTATACCCTTTGGTTCCTCTTTGCTATTGTGTATAAGCATCACTTTAAACATGGCCATGACAGATCTAAGCCCAGGGTGTTAGGGAGCCTGAGGAGGACACCTAAGCTTGACCCAAGAGGGAAGGAGGGGATGAAGTAATACCAAGCTGAGAGATGAGACCTCTAATGGGGTGGGCCAGGTGAGAAGGTGGGGACAGGGGAGGTGTTATGGGCTAAATTGTGTCCCCCACAAATTCACATACCTAACCCCAATACCTCATAATGTGACTGTATTTGGAGCTGGGCCTGTAAAGAGGTGATTAAGTTAAAATGAGGCCCTTATGGTGGGCCCTAATCCAACCTGGCTGATGTCCTTTTAGAAGGAGATTAGAACATACACAGACACCAGGGATGTGTGCACACAGAGGACAGGCCACGTGAGGACACAGGGAGAAGGCAGCTATCTGGAGGAAAAGACATGACAAGAGCTTCTGACATAATGTAAAGACCCTCTTGCTCCCTTGGCACACTGCGGTGGACACGGAGTTGGGGTATGCGAGGCAATTCCCAGAGACTTAAGAAGCCTCACTGAGTTCAGGGAACTGCAAAGTGCTTTGTGTGAATGGAACAGAGGTGGAAGGCAAAGCTAAGAAGGGGTGAGAAATAAGGTTGGAGGAGTGGGCTAGGGCTAAGTCCCCGAACCCCCACTTACTGGGCTAAGACATTTGGGCTTATCTGCTACAGGCAGTGAGGCACCTCTGCAGGAGGGCTGGGAGGGAGAACGTGGTGGTCTTTGGGGACCACTGGCAGGGAATTAATGAGGATGGACTGGGTGGACATAGTGAAGAAAGCAGGACACATAGAGACGCCACTTGTAGTCTACTGAATCTGTAGTGAGGCATGGCAGGGGGAGAGAAACCTAATTCCACTGTTTCCTTACCCCTTCATAAAATATGCTCTAGAAATGCTGAATGAGCAAATGTGCGCTTGAAAAGGGGCCCAAACCCCTGCCTCTCCTCACTTAGTGCTCTCTCATAGCTCTGGCCATGGCAGCCACAATTTTATTTACCTTCTCCTTGGGCAGCCAAAATTTTGGTGACATGCATTTTTCTCAGATTACTCCGCAGCTGCAGAAGGCTTAAAGATGCCAGCTAAGGGCCCCTGGCTAATGCCCAGGTCCTTCCCCCAAGTTGGGGCCAGCCCTGTGTCACTCCCCACAATGCCTCAGTATGGGTGAAGGGAGGATCTGGAATGCCAACAAAAGGCTCACCTGTGGAAAACCCCATTTTCTTGTGGCACTTGGTAAATTCAATATTAAAATAGGTGACCAGGGCGTGGATGTAGTCATTGCGCTGGATCTGCAGGCAGAAGGCAGATGTGAACGATAGCTCTTCCGTCTTGACCGTGTAAATGTCCACCTCCTGCAGCCCAGAGAAGAGAGAAGGCCAGACACTTAGCACTTCCACCAGGGCAGCTGCATTCTGCAGGGGACTACCTACCGTACACTCTCCAGGGTGTCATTACTTAAGGGTGACTCCCCAGGCCCACCCCACCACCCTCCCTATGACCCCCTCCATCCTTTCTAGGGTGGAACAATGATACAAATAGATATGAGTCAGCACCCAGGGGGGGACAAAATTAAAAGGGTAAATCTGTTGGGGGTGGGGACTGTGGAGGGGGGAGGGGAGAGAAAAGAAGCTTCATTCAACAGAGCAATCCTAAACCCAACCCGAATGTCCTCAGAGTGGTCCACCTCAGCATCGTATGTTCATCTAGTGGTTCTCAAAGTGAGGTCCCAGAATGACAAGTGTGGGCATCACCTGGGAACAAATTCTGAGGGGAGGGCATCCTAGCCCTACTGAACTGGAACAGCAATCTGTGCTTTATCACGTCCTCCCAGTAATCTGGGGGAACCAGACTCTCATTTCCCAGATGTTTGATATTTAAGCGCCTGACAGTAGGAGGCATCAAGTATTATCACAAGAATGAGGACCTGAGCCTCCCCACAGTCACTGACTGAGCTAAAGGAAGTCCTGGTGGGCATTTATAACAAGTCTGGATAGTGAAAGAAAGAGAGAAAGAAAGAAAGAGAGGGAGAGAGAGAGGGAAAGGGAGGGGGAAAAACAGGGAGAGAGAAAGGGAGAGAGGAAGAAAGAGAGGAAGGGAGGGAGGGAGGGAGGGAGGGAGGGAGGGAGGGAGGGAGGGAGGGGAAAGAGAAAGGGAGAGAGAAAGGGAAAAGGGTACATAGGAAGTGAGAGATTTTCAGTGCTGGCTGGAGAATGAAGAACTAATAATTCTAACAATTTCAGCTGGGAAGTGGCTGAAAATCAATCTTGTGTGGGGAGCAAGTGTAATAAAAGTTTGTACTGTGCCGTTCTTTTCTATGTGAAGAATGTTGGCTGCTGTTTGCTGGCTCCAGTGAGACAGGGCAGACTTTTCAAGAGCCCAAAAGGCATCCAGGCAGCTTTCAGTGAGGTCTAAGGGAGGACTTCCCATGGTCGGAGTGTGTAGCAAGGATCTCTGTCCTGAGGACTGCAAGAGCCAGCCACGTGTCTGGGATGATTCCTAGAGGAACCATTGGGAATACGTGTTGGGAATGACAAAACCTGTTGGGAATCATTAGGACAGGGGTCTGAGGGTGGGAAACAAGCGCAGGCAAGAGACAAAGTAATGGTAGCAGAAATGCCCTTATCTCTACATATTTCCAGGGTAAATAGGTGAAAAGCAGATGTGGTGCACCTGGGGACCTTCAAAGAGAAGTCCTGCCTCCAGGGGACAAGGGGAGGAGGTGTGGTCAAGGGAGCCAGCCATCAGAGCCCTGTGGTGTCTGTGGTGAGCAGCTCTGACTTATTAGTTGGGAAGAGGTGGGACTACAGGTTTAAGGGAATGTGGGAGCCCCAGTAAGGTTCAGAACTAAGGGAATGATGAGCCCTGGGTCGGGCATGCAGAAGTAGAAAGCCAGTCCCCTGAATCCAATGCAAGAGCCCCTCAGAAGCATTCCCAGGAAGTGGCACCTGGTGCTTGCTTGAACACCTCAGGGATGATGCATTCACTACCTACCAGGCAACCGATTCCATTTCCTAACACCTCCAATCGGTACCAGTCTGTAATCTCCACCCACAGAATAAGCTGAATGCTTGTTCCAGCTCACACTAAAACCTTTTCTTCCTCAACTGCCTCTGTTTTTCCATTTGCTTCTCCAAAGTCATGATTTCTGACAACTTCACCAGCCTCTGACCTCAAAGAGCACACTGCTGGCTCCTCCTACATTTAGTTGGCCAATCCCCTCCCCCAACTTCATCCCTCTCACAATCCTTTGTCCTTTCTTCCTGGGGCCCAGGTGCAGGGGCCCTCCATTACATGTCATACTGTTAGTTTGGGCCATCACCCCCGTTCAGGAAGTCTGTTTAGACCCAGTGCCTGTCAGCCTTCATGTTGATCATTATCCTTCCTGGCCACATGTTGTCCACAGGTGCCCACCAGCTCAACAACTCTTAGAGCAAGCTGTGCTGACTGTATTTGCATTAATGGCATCAGCACAGTCCACCAGGCTCCCAGTGCCTGCACTCACTGACTTTTCCATCTCCTTCTTAGTCAGGGCCAGCTAGCCAGGTTCCAGGCTCTTTCCAAGGTCCGTGGCATTTTTTCTCTGTCCCTTCTGCCATGAGCCTAGCCTGGTCTTTTTATCCTACTTCTGGCTCATCCCAGCAGCCTCACCACCTTTGTCTTGCCCCTGCCATTGGACTGGAGCTCTGTACTGACAGAGGCTACACCTTACTGGTCTGTGTATCCTCGCTGTGTGACATAGCACCTGACAGGTCTCCTATGTGACAACTGTCCTCCCTTTCCCAGGTCTCTCCTTTATACCAACTGACTAATCTCTCAGATCCATTCAGACTGTGCTGCTCCCTGCATCCAAAATCTCCCATGAGTCCTCATGGCTTAGCTAAAAATACCCAAACCTATTGGCTTGAACATAAGAGGGGAGAACTGGAAAGTGGGCTCTGTGACACATCTAGACCTGGCTCTTTTTCCTTGTCACTCCCCTCACTTCACACACACACCACCCATCTATCAGGAATTCTATGGCTCTAGGGTCTTGCTCTCAACTGTCTATCAACCAAATGTCAACTATCAACAGTATTAGCTGACAGTGTTCACTAGGTCCTGCAGACATTTGCAACTTAATGGGGACCTACTAAGGAATAAAAGCCTCCAAAACAGAAATAATGGAGCTATACATTAAAATGATGCCAGTGGAGGCAGTGGGTCTCTAGGAGTGGGGGTTGGGCCATCTGTGAGAGTGGGATCAGCTGTGGCTGGGCTTCTGAGCCACGGACACCCGCTGAGCTCAGCTCCACTCTCTCAGACCCCAAGTCTACAGAATCAAACGCAGTTATCCTGGCTCCCCCCAAACCCAGACCCCTTTGCTGGAAGGTTGCTTTCTTTTCACAGCAGCAACAGCATCTCTGAGACCCCTGGGAGGCCCCATGGCTTGGCCTCAGGTGACCCCATTAAGTGGAGGGCTCCGCAGGCATCAATTACTCAGAAGAGCCCCTGGTTGCTGCTATCCCCACCACTAAATAATGTTACAAATGGTTGTCTCAGAGCAGAAGTCTGGTCAAAACAGAGTCTTAATTATAATAAAGTGTCACACTCTGCAACGTTAATAGCATGAAAATAGCAATTAAGTGTGTGAATAAGGGCAAGTGTTTTCCCAACAGGCTCAGCAAGACATTGCTTAGCACATTAGCAAGATAGCTGCTGGAGGGGTGCTCCTGGTGGAAGAAGCAACCACAGCCAGTCCCCAGCCTTCCCAGAGGTCAGGGAGGGGTACGGGGAGGGACAGGACTGCAGCTCAGAGCTCCAGCCCTGACACCTCCTCACAGCCTCTCTGCCCCTCTGTAACAAGGTGGTAAGGAGCTAGGAAAAATCCCAGACCTGGAGAAATAGGGAAAACTGAGACAAGAAAATTAAATGCCTAATAAGTTTGGACAGCTTTACAGACAATTTGCAGCAAGATCTTATCTTTCCCAGTCAAGGAGCTTGAGAACAAATGACTAATGTCTCTCCTCTCTAACCAGAGAATACATAGCTTAACTCAACCTGGAAGTGCTAAGGCAGGAGGGGGAAAAGGGAAGGAAAGAAGGGAGAGTTTATCTCACCCACCAAACAAAGAAGTCATCCATCTCAGGGAAGGAGGAATGTAGGGGAGTTTTATCTCACTCCTTAAACCAGGGGTGAGGAACCTTTTTTCTGTGAAGGGTCATTTGGATATTTATAACATCATTCAGGGGCCATTCAAAATTAGCAACTTAAAAATTAGCCTGCTCTATTTGGTCAAACATTTAATTAATTCACCCCTAATGCCTTGGCAGGGCCAGACCAAATGATTTTGTGGGCCTTATATGGCCCTCAGGCCGGATGTTCCCTACCCCTGCAAAGCCGGCAGTCTCGGGCTTGTAAAAATAAAACTGTCAAATGTTTCTTATAAATTCTAGGAAAGCCATAAACAAAGAAAAAGGGAGCCCTTGAAACTAGTCTGTACCAAGATATCCAGCAGAGGAATTTAAAAACCGGTAGACAGAAAAGCACAAAAAGCCGAACCTCTACTAGGTGGGGCTCCTCAGATTAGCTGAGGGCCATCTGTGCTTCGTAAGCCAGTGGTATTTTGATAGATTTGCTTGCCTTGAATCTTTAATAAAGTTACTTGCTTTGTTTCTTTAACTTATTCGCTTTACTACAGCACAACTGTCCAGGGTCGCTCATTTGAATTCTTTCCTATGAGACTGACAAGAACCGAGGAGGGGACAGTCCTCCTTCAACTCAGGGGGCTGTTCGATAGCACCTTTTCTGGCATTTCTGGTGCCTGTAGCACCTCCTTCACTGAGCCTGGCTGCTGTCCCCTGGCTGCACTCAGCTGCTACCAAAGGGAAGTCCCTTGCTGGGTCCTGGCTGGAATGAGGCAGAGGAAGGAACCTGGGTGCCTGGGCAGATGGGAGCAGGCCAGTCCACAGTGTGACCAGCAGATGTACAGTGTCACACTTGCAGGTCAGGGACAGAACGCCACCTGGGGCCCAAGCATACTGAGGAATTTTATCACCAAGCTCAAGGCATGCCAAACAGCTGCCTAATGGTCAAATAGAGCAGCCCCGTGTCATTTTGACGAATGTAATTGTACAGTGATTTCTATCTATTCCACAGGAGTCACAGAAAAGTTTTGCACTACGGTGAGCATGTTTCACAGTGTGCTTTCCTGGTTCTTGTTTGGGACACCTGAAGGGAGAGGTTTCAGGGACAGAGGGGCTGGTAGGAAGAAGTTAAAGGACACGTTTGACCACATCAATCCTGCCTGCACTTGGAACTGGCCGCAGAAAGTAGTGAGAACTGTGTCAGTGGAGAGTCTGAGACTCAGACCCAAAGCCAAACTTCTTAGATAGAATGTTATGAGAGGGAGACAGAGTCTGTTGAGACCTGTGTGAGGCTCATGTCGCTTTATTTGCTCCCAGAGGTTGTTCTAAATGCCACAGTGACGCTATGAACCAAGGGTTGTGGTATTAGGAAGTCCGAGTCTGGGGACAAAGCACATTTCTCATCTGCCAAATCAGCATTAGTCCTTCAGAAACTTCCTCTCGTCCCCAGTGGCCCTGGGCCCCTTCCCCTTCATGCGCTGTAAATGTCCCAGTCCTCCACACCAATATTTCCAGAAAAGAGGTGATATGTACAGGACAGAGCAGGCAAGTCTGTTTTAGCAAGATTAGGGCTGAGTCGGCTGATGAATACTTACATAAATGAATCTAGATTTTTAAATAAAAAAGTCAGCTTGAACCATATGAAATTAATGTCGTCCTAGCTATCACATATCAATAGTTTATATGACTCAACATAATATATTAACATATATGCATGCAAAGACTTAGCAAAAGGACTGGAAAGCTCAATCCAATGTGTGAATAAGTGGTCCCTCTAGGAGGAGCATGCACTTGAAAGGGAGGGGAGGTCAAGGGGAGCTTTGTGTTTTACTCTATTAAATTTGGCTTGTTTGGATATTCAATGATAATGAGAACACACTAGGGATTGATATAATAGAGATGCTGACCCATTCAGGAAGAGGTGGGACTACTGCATCTGCACTGAAGAAAGCTTTGGGGGGAAAATGTTAGATCATGTATGAACAAGAACACTCAGGTGGGTATTGCTGTCTGGACGTCCCACGTGTGCTAGGACGTGGGAGTGTAATGACAATTATACAGCAGATTTCGGTACCGGATTTCTTTTTTAAGAGGGCCATTCACCTCTGAATGGAGTAGTTTATTCAATCCTGAACAGACCCTCCAGCCTGCAGGATGTCCTCTCCTCTATTACCCCCTGCCCCCAACACCACCAAGCGACAAGTACTGACACCCTCCAATCAGCTGTGCCACTGTGGACTCCAGTTTCTCCCCATATGATTTTTTGACTGGTCATCTTGTGATGCCAAAGGCTCTGACTAAGGTGTTCTTGACACCAGGCCAGGGCCGGGCAGGAGCTGGCAATGCCTTACTCCAGGCCCACCATTCTCCAGGGTGGCACAGCTGGGTTCCCGGCATGCCCACAGGGTGGCACAGCTGGGTTCCCGGCATGCCCACAGGGTGGCACAGCTGGGTTTCCAGCATGTCTAGGCCCAAGAAGGATGAGTCTGCAGACCTTTATTAAACAGGCATTGGTCACCACTTGCTTTGGGTCCACGATGTCCACCAGGGGCTCCTTCATGGCAACGTCCCGGATACAGCTCATGTCAAAGCCATAGACATTCTCCCACCCTGAGGGAACAGAGCAACACATGAGGGCCAGCAGCAGGACCCCTAGAAGTCTCCCAGACCCTCCAGAGTACCAGAGCACGGCATGCCCAAGAGGGTGAGGGGCAGCCCGTGCTCCCCTGCATCAGAATAGCAGCAGAATGGCTCCTCTGGGTGGAGAGCTTTGCAATGTGCCAAATGCTCATTCACACTATCTTATGTGTACAGGTCCCGCTTTATGGTTAGGAAAACTAAAGCTCAGAGAGGCTGGGAAACTTCTCTAGGGTCATACAGCTAGAATGCTACAGGCCTAAGAATAGAATCCAAATTACCTGTCTTCCTACACCTACTTTCCTGTCCCCATCTCTGAGCTAGCAGAGTCTCCTCTGACTTGCTTACTGGCACCCACATTTCTATGTCAGTGCCTTTGCTCCAGCCATGCTACACACCTAGGATGGCCATCTCTCTCCCTTTTCCAGTCCCCGCTCACTGAACCTTCAATGCAGCAGAGAAACATGGGCGTGTAAAGTGAAAGAGGCTACAGTTTGAATCTCAGCACCACCACTTATTGGTTAAGCCTTGTGCAAACTCCCTAACCTCCCTGAATCTCAGCTTTCTTAACTGCAAAATGAGGGGGTGTCCATGAGAGTCTCTACCTCTCTCACATGCCATGATGCTCTCACTAAGGAGCTCTCCCATAAGAAATACCCCTCAGGTGGGGCACACACCATCCCAGCGGTGCTCAGTGGCCCCTTGGGCAGCTCATAAGATGCTTTGAAAGAAAGTTTTAGGGTTCAGGATTGGTGAGTAAATGAATGCAAGTCTGATGGCCTAAGACCATCCTTAAATGATGATAATCATTGTGATCATTGAGTGACCACCAAGCCCAGGCCAGATTCTTAACTTCAGCTCCCCGGAAACCCCATGAGGATGGATACCTGTATATGTCAGATGTGGAATTAGGGCTGGAAGAAGTTGGCATCTGGCTCACATGCAGTGTCAGGCCCAGTGTCACTCATCAGGGAGATAGTGGCACTAGGGGACAAACCCAGCTTGTCCCCTGACCGTTCAGCTGCACTGAGCCAATGTGACAGCACTGGGAATACAATTTCCCCTCCGCACAATGCAGAGGGTGGCCTGCAGAGGCCTCAGTTACTAGGCAGCTGAACTCTCCATTTACAGATGGGCTTAGAAATGCATTGAAGGAGAGATGCTTTTTCCTAAAATCTTTCAGGATTAAATTTTTTAAAATGTTCATTAAATACATGGTATCTTAGGGAGCTATGTCCCTAAGATATGTTTGGGAGAGGGGGTGTGGGGGAGGGAACAAAGAACAGCCAGTGAGAGCTGTGTTCCTTTGACTCATGCTTTTCTAAGGCACATAAAGACCTTCCACAGGGAGAAGAGGCAGAGAACATCACTGTCTCCCAGAGGGTGAGCACTTGTGAAAGTCTGGCTCGAGGATAAGATGCCAGTCATACCCCATTAAATCACCCGAGGCTGGTGCCAAATGCTCAATGGAAACCTGCGTTTGGAGAAGGAAGCTGCTCGGTCGGCAACAGGACATGCACCAGACTCCCCTCTAGAATCTGGAAATACCTACCCATCCTCTCCCCAGATGGAACTTTCTCACCAAGACACACTGCCTTTGTCTAGAATCCTTCCTTAAGAGCCTGCGCCACGCTCCTGCTCTTACTCCCTCGCGGCTGTGACATAAGTTGAATTTAGTGCAAGTGTTGGGCAAATACCTGAGAGAGTCTGTGCATGTAATAGTTAAAAGGCTTGGGCTTTGGAGTTCAAATCTGGGCTCTGCCACTTATTTGCTGTGTAACCTTCACAAGAATTTAACCTCTCAAAGAGCTGCTTTCTTCTTCTTTAAAATGGAGATGATGACTTCAGTTGTTATGAGGACTAAACGTGATAATAAACATACAGAGTGTAAGGCAGTGCCTGTAGAGAGAGGTTGACAGATGGTGGTTGTCACTATATGGTTGGAGCGTTGGCTTTGCCACCATTAGAGTTGTGTGACCATGGGCAGATCAACCTTTTCCTTGAGCTTGTTTGTAAAATGAAGAGTTTGGTTCACTATTTCTGTGTTCCAGAATCATCTGGGACACTTTTAAAAATACAGATAGCTGGGCCCAAACCAGACCTACTGACTCAGAACCTCCAGACTCAAAAGCTGTAACCTTACAAATCTATACAGGCAATTCCAACCACAGTGTGGAAACTTTGTGTTAGATAACCTTTAAAATTCCTCCCAGTCCTTCAAAGGTGAGCTTGAAGTCTCACGGCCTTTAATAAACCCTTTCCAGCCATTCCCCACCATGGGACCCTCCTGTATCCTCAGTACTTACTGTGTAGCTTCTGGCTCAATACAGATCCACATATAATGCTCTTTCATTCCCAAATATTTAGTGTCCATACTGCTTCACAATATCCTATGTTTTAGGTGTTTTGTTTTGTTTTCCCCCAGGGGTTAGTTCATGTCTTATGTCCACAGCTAGACTATACTATCTTCAGTTATTCAGGAGACGGATCAGCCAGGACATTAGATTTTTCCCTCTCCTTTCTGCTGACCATTCATTTCCCAAAACCTCCTTGAACAAAGTGGAGCAGGGATGGGAGATAATGCAAATCAAACAGATTAATTTTTATTGCAAGTCTATCTTATCTACCAAATGAGTGAATGTGGAGTAAGGTCCATTTACTACCAGAAAATATTGCTATTAATTTTCTGGTGATTTAAAAAATAACATCAGAAGGATCTGTGAACTTTTGTTTAAGGATTGAAACAAACTCTTTAAAAGAGCTGCACCAGGGTGCAATGAATATAACTGAAGCAGCAATGAAGCCCAGGCCTACCAAAACTACATACTAAGTTGACTCAAATCACCACTTTAGTAACTCAGTGGAGAAAAAGACGTATTCTTTCCTGGGAATACATATTATTCATCTATCTCTGCTATTCTTTTGGAAAATGAACAAAAAATAGATCACCCAAGATCAATGAAACAATATCTAACAACTTCTAACATATGTGTAATTGGAGTCCCTGAAGAAAAGAAAGAATCAGTCAGAAAAAAAAATATTTGTAGAGATGATAGCTGAAATTTTTCCTAAACTAATGAAGTCGTCAGCCCACAGATCCCAGAATTCCATGGAGCTCCAACTAGAATAGAAACAACTAAAAGCATACCTAGACACATCAGAGTCAAATTGATGAATATCAAAATAAAGGGAAAATCTCAAAAGCAGCTGGAGGAGAAGAAATGTGAAGTACTGGAGAACAAATTTCACATTTCATTGGCAAGAGCTGTACCTCCATCCTCCCTCCCAACTCTGGCCCAGCAATTTGAGTTTCTCTGCTGGGGCTAATGGGACCGCCTCAGAGAACAAAGCAAATGTCACCAGGTGGCACTGACAGCTTTCTCCTCTAGACAGAAGAAAAGGTGTTTACAATCGTTTTATATATTTTAGGCTCTTAGGAACAAAGTCAACTCCTTGTTTAAATTAGGCCAGAGCCAGAGGCTAGAGCTCTGGATTTTGGAGGTAAAAGTGGAGGAGAAACCATGCACAGCAACCGAGCCCTCCCAGAGGTCCTGCCCTCCACCCCTCCAGCTGCAGGCCCCACTGGCTCAACAGGAGGCCTTCCTTTTCATCCTTTTCTCATAAGCCAGGAAGCCAGTATCCATCCCGCTGACTCTCAGCAGTTTGTAGATTCGTGTATTGGTTGAGATTCATGTACTGGGTAAGAATTCAAACAGAATACTTACCACGGTTCCTTCAAAATTTGAGAGTCTATAACTCTACTTTTGCCAAATTATAGTAGAATTTTTAAAAAAAATGATTACTCCTTTCTCAAGTTTAAACAGTATGCCTTCCATATTCCTCTGTGGTTTACTTTTATGCCTTCATTTGTTTACTCATTCATTCACTCAACAAAATATGTATTGTGAGCCTAGTATAAGCTGTACTCCAGTCATTTGTCTCACTTTCTATGTTCTCTAGTAGTTGGTAAGCAAACTGAGAGCAGGTTCTGTATTTTACTCATTCTTGTGTTCCCATGTTGCATGTGGTTGAGAAAGGAGAGGAGAGGAGAGGAGAGGGGAGGAGGGGAGGAGGGGAGGAGGGGAGGAGGGGAGAGGAGAGGAGAAAGATGGGGAAGTGAGGGGAGGGGAGGGGAGGGGAGGGAAGGGAGGAGAGGAGGAGGGGAGGAGGGGAGGAGGGGAGGGGAGAGGAGAGGAGAGGAGGAGAGAGGAGGGAAGGGGAGGGGAGAAGAGAGGAGAGGAGGAGAGAGGAGGGGAGGGGAGAGGAGAGGAGAGGAGAGGAGAGGAGAGGAGAGGAGAGGAGAGGAGGGGAGAGGAGAGGAGAGGAGAGGAGGAGAGAGGAGGGGAGGGGAGAGGAGAGGAGAGGAGAAAGATGGGGAAGGGATGGGAGGGGAGCGGAGGGGAGGAGAGGGGAGGGGAGGGGAGGGGAGGGGAGGGGAGGAAAGGCAAGCTGGGGAGAGAAAAGGAGAGGAAAGGAAGCTGTTTTCCTAACAATTTATTTTCTGAAAGGACTGGGCATGTTTCACTTTCCTGCCCCACTTCAGATCTTTCTTTTTTAGCTGGTTCTTAAGCCAAATGAAATTTGCTTACAATTGTTCCCTTAGCAACCAACAGCCTTTGTGCTTTACTTTTAATTTAGAACTCAGAGTAACCAAAATCTTCATTTATTTGAAACTGATTTCTAAATGGGTTTGCCTGCTTTACTAAAAACAAAAGCATATCATTTAAAAGCACATTTAAATAGAAAACTTAACTGTATTTTAAATAGATTTTAAATGTGTGTTTAATATTTGTTTCTGTTTTTGTGTGTGTGTGTGTGTGTGTGTTGTTGTTGTTGTTGTTGTTTTCATACTCCAGAGCAAGCATTCCACAAGAGAAAATGAGGCCGAGTTTCAATTTTTTTTCTTTCCCAGAAGCTATGAAAATTGCAACAGACAGTGCAAGGCTCAATCACATGATCTCCAGTTCTGGGCTGGCACCTGGGTAGCCATAGTGCCCCTAGTACCTCGCAGGGCCAGCCCGGTCCTCTTCTGGCCCCACTTGCTCATTAAAAGATGCACATGCCAGAGGTTCCCAAACACCACCGAGGGAGGAGGAAAAGATATGTTTGCTTTTAAACCAAGTGGAAATTCCTTAAAGAGCTGTGCCCAGGGTCGGAGCTCAATAAATACTTAAGTGCACGTGAGAATGAAGACTGCCCTGGAGGTTCTCCTCAGAACACTGTTCGGTGCAGTCACCCAGCAAGAACTCCAAGAGCAGCGTTATAATACAGCTCCAGGGCAAAATGTGCCCTATTTAGACATACATTTGATCAGTATTCACTGTTGAATTGCTTCTGCAACCTACCATGAGAGCACATTTGTCCAAGATTCTGAGCCACTGGAGGCCAGAAAGCTTAGCAGTCAGCCAGAGCCAGGAGCAGAAAGGGGCTTAGTGAGCGACAGTTCAGAGACTAGACCAGTCTGGTGCCACAGAGCACCAAGAACTGCTGTGTCCTTCAATATGCATCATCTCACTTTATCCTCATGACAGGTCTACGGGATTGGTGATATTATCTCTAACTTGGGCTCAAGGATGTTAGGTAATTTGTTCAAAGCGATCCAGGGAGGATTTGAACCCAAGGCTGGCTGACCTCAAAGCATAACCATCTAACCTAGGCCACCCTACCTCTGAATCCTGTCAAATGTTAGAAATGATGCCAGACTGGCTGAAGAGAGAGGGCACAGAGCCTCAAACAACCGTCCATTTCTGTCTTCTTCTGAACCTCAACATCATGCTTTGATGTTATATTTCCAGAAGGTTGTGAACACACACATTCCATAGCACAGTCCAGCTGAGGTCTCATCAGTAGCATTAACAGCTATTAAAGGCATTTTCTGAATCAATTTGCCGAGCGATTGAGTCTCAGCCTCTCAGGGCAGGAAGCATTTACTCATCTGCTCAGTCTGTGACCCTCCACAGTCATCTTGCCAAAGAGGGCTGGACCACTGGAGGGGCAGGAACTGCTGGGTTCATCAGACTTCTGGAGTTTCTGCCTCGTGCTTTGGGCTGAATTATGTGCGTGTTACTTGTATGAGGGGTGCTTTGCTGCTTTGTCGTGTTTAGTTCTGGTTGGGGAGATGTGGCCATTTCTAACCTTACGAAAGGTTAGGAGGTTTGGTATAACCTCGTTGAGGGCCAGGATTGTGTCACTGAGAAATTTTATTCTTTAAATTAAATAGAACAAAACAGTCCTTTTTGGACCAGATAAAACAATGAAGGTATTTTTTGGCTTTTTTTTTTTTAATCTAAGAAAACAAGTTTTCAGCTGATAAAGTATTATGAACACAGATTTGGATATGAGACTCTCCCACCACACACACACACACACACACACACACACGTGCAATCTCCATCTCTTCCCACCCCCACGGCTTCCCCAAAAGAACCTCAGAGTAGAATACATATTGTACTTAATGTGAAAGAGAGTGGATATCATTTTGGTAAGTTTGAGTAGTATGACAGCAGGAGTCAGGATGATTGGCCTGGCTAGAGATCTGGCATTTCTGAGCCCTGTGGTGGACTTTGGGGATAACTAACCTTCTGACTTCCAGCCACTTGGCCTGCTATTCTGTGCAAAAGCTCAGCTTCTGTGGTTTTAACTTATTTTTCATTAACATTGCATTTATTCTCTCCCCCAGGACATTTACCTTACACTAGCCATATAGTTTATTTTCTCTCTGCAGACCTGCCACCTTTGGGACTAGAGGAAAACATTACAGAGAGAAGAATCCAGAAAAACTCAGGTGAACTCCACACACATAGCAGTATGCTTATAAACTAGCTGCTCATCTCAGGCCCCCTGATGTGCCTCCCACCCTAAACGTAGAGGGGTGGGGTGGGGGGAAGCCCAACAGAGAACGAAAGGAGACTTACAGTGGATTTTGAAGTCCTTGTACTGTCTGTCTTCAATTGCTACCACGTACAAAGCTGCCCGGTCTGGAAACATAAGCCCTCCAGGTTTCTGTTGATGAATTGTGGGGAAATGGGTCTCGTAATCTATTCACCTGACAAAGACATCACATTTTGAACTGCACATAGAGTTACCAGACAGGCAGCCCCTTGCCAACACTTCTCAGTCAGCAGACTGTCACCTTGGCCATTTAGGGCTCAGCTGGCAATGCTCACTTTTTATTTTGGAGTAAGGAGAACTGAGGGACCCAGATGGAATCAATAGAGCAAATAAAGCAGGAGAAGGTAAGTCCACTGGGGAACAGTGGAAGATGGTATGACCTTTCAGCCTGGAGAAGCCAAGGTCAGAAGCACTCTGGGCTCTCTGGCAGCCATGCAACCCTAAGTATTTGTTGACTAGAATAGACTTTTGTCTTGACAACACTGAATGGGTTTCAATTGTGGTGAAAGAAGCCAAGGTTAGACCTACAGAAGAACATTGTGACAGTTAGACATATTGGGCCCCGGGCCCATCATTCTGTCCCCTGAAGCAGACCTAGTTTAAAGAGGGGTGACTGGAAGAGGTTATCTTCAAGTCCAAGTCCTCATATTCTTCTAGGCTGTAGGTAAGGGCTAGAACAGCAAGATAGCCAGAGACCAATAAGGGGAGAGCATGCAGGACACTTACCAGCCACTTGTCCCTGGCAAAGATGACCGTGTTGAGCATGGACTCATAGAAGAGACAGTAGCCCATCCACTCGCTGATGATGATGTCTACCTTCTCCACAGGCAGCTCCACCTCTTCCACTTTACCTTTAAATATGGTGATGACTGGAAAATACGAACCCCAAGGCCACACTTTGCAGGGCTCGATCTATGGGTTTTAGCCTGGTTCTGATTCTACGTTTAGGGTGGGACATACCTCACCCTTCACCATGCTAGTTTATACTAAGGGAATTGAAAGCTACTTGCACATTTTCTCCCTAAAATGTATTGAGCAGTTACTATGTGGTGGACTAAGCCCAGGACATGCACCATATTATGTACTAGTAATCCTCCCAACAACTCTATGAAATAAACACTTTATTCTTATTTAGAACTGAGGAAATTGAGGCTTAGAGAGGTTACATGTGGCCGTGGAAATAGGGCCCAGGTCTGATATGCCATGACTCTAACACTCTTCTCATGACCCCCACCCCATGTTAGACTCCATGATGATTCAAACCCAGAGAAGGCTGGGGTGACTCCTCTATTGCTCTTGCATCTGTTCACAACCAGATTCACCGCCTCCCCCCGCCCGAGTGGGTTCATGACAGAGGCAACATAGTGTTTTGACAAGAACATGGGCTCTGCAGTCAGAAAAACCTGGGTTTACTGGTAAGTGCTGGATATTCTCATTATTAGCTGTATTACTTTCCACAAGTTACTTGACCAAACCAAACTCCAATTCCCCAAAGAACAGCCCAAAAGAACATCTACTAAGCAGGTGGTTGTACTGATGAAATGAAATAACACATGTGATGGCCAGACTCAGGGCCAGGCCCCAGCAGAAGGTAGACATTTTCTGACATTTCCCCCTTGCTGACCAGCCCGTGGAGAGGCGGAGGGGATGGGCCGCGACAAAGCCCCTGCTCTAAGTGGCTTTTGCTAATGAGTCACTTCCAAGACTTTCCAAGACTTCTGGCAGGAGAAACTTCTTAGTTGGGTTTTTGATCACTTGACATACACACACATCTATTTTTGGGGTCTCTCTTTGTATTCATTGTTATAAAGATCAAAGCAAAAGCTCTCTTAGATGCCGCTGTGAAATTGACAGGGTGATGTATCAGTTGGCTGGTTCCATCTGAACATTTCCTCTGGAAGGTTACCCATATTCATGCTCTGAAACCCTCTTTCTGCACCATCTTCTGAAAAATTACACAGTGCCTGAGCTTTGCTGTGAACATTGAACAATGACCTGTATTCGGGAGTTATAAAAACAAAATCCAGACTCACATCTGTTCTGAATCTGAGTTTCACAAAAATTAATTTGGCTTGGAGGCTTCTAGCTGGCAAAGGGCACACAGGTCACTGGTTTTATTTCCTGTCTTCTCAGTGGATAATGCAGGTGGGTGATGGAGTGCCCATTAGCAACCTCTAATGATGTTCTACTTTCCAATATCTAGTATTTAATTAAGGCCTAATCAGATAAGGCCTCCTCCATAAAGAATCAGACACCTGGCAGATGTACACTGGCCCAGGTCATTCTCAAGTGGGGCTCAGGCTCATGTGACCCTCCTGGTTACTGCTCAGAAGCCCTACCCCTAAGAAGTAAGAGCAGGAAGGGCCGGTCTTCTCCAAAAGGTTAGAAGGGGTGGAAGGAGTAGGCATTAATATTCTGCTTCTCTGGGGGCTCTGAGAGCTACGAGCAGGAACTCAGCCTAGGGCAGGGCCCAGGAAGCATCAAGAGAATTCACAAGAAGACAAAGTAAAGGGCTTTTGAAAATGCAAATAGAGTGCCTAATTTATTTCTTATTCTAAAAAACAAAAAAACAAAAAACTAACAAATATTCCTGATCCACCTGCTTAGTTATTTGTGTGCAAAGCCTCTCTGGTCTTATTTTTTAAAACATTTTTAAGGTGTTTCAATGGCCTCCCTTTCTTTTTTCTGTGCACATTTCTTGAAGGCTCTTCACTAATGTCTGCATATGTCCATGGGCACAAACATTCAAAGATTGTGAATGAATGAATGAATGAATGAATGAGTGAATGAGTGAATGCGCTAGATTATAGTCTCCCAGTGGCCCAGGAAGATTTCTGACTGTGGTGCCCCATGACCTCCACCTAGTGCAAGGTTCCCCAGGACTATTTCATGGACTAGACGCCAGCAGGACTGCTAGCAGCAGAAATAGACAAGGACTTATAGTTTAGTCCAGCTGTGGGCAAACTACGGCCCGCGGGCCGGATCCAGCCCATTTGAAATGAATAAAACTAAAAAAAAAAAAAAAAATACCGTACCCTTTTATGTAATGATGTTTACTTTGAGTTTATATTAGTTCACACAAACACTCCATCCATGCTTTTGTTCCGGCCCTCCGGTCCAGTTTAAGAACCCATTGTGGCCCTCGAGTCAAAAAGTTTGCCCACCCCTGGTTTAGTCTCACAGATAGGTATGTATGGGACATTCCTTGGGTGCTCCCAAAGTGAGTGAATGCTGCTCCTGTTCTCAGCACTAGCCCTCTTATCCATTTGCTCCTATAGATACAAAGATGCAGAAATACGAAGAGACAGTAGATCACAGAACAGCAAAAAGCACTCTGTTTCTGCTTACAAAAAAGCAGACAGAATCAATTAACCCATAAAACACTCAGCAATCTGGGCCTCTGTTCATTAAACATTGCCCTTCTGCATCCAAACATTTCTCAGAGCAGATGTGGCCCCCACTTGGCGCAGTGAGTGGATGGTCCCTTTGTGAAAGGAAAAAGACACACTTCCCTTCAGTCCAGCTGTGGACTAGATTTCACACCCCAGTTATCCCCTCACCCAGTTGCTTTTGTGCAGCGCCCAACCTGCACAACCTTATACTGAGTCCTGGAGGCAGACAATTTATGCTCTTGTTCCAGCTGACAACCTTGATTAAAGTTTCTCTTTTGGGGGGGGCCTTGATTTCCTCATTGGGTGCCTAGTGCAAGGTTCCCCAGGACTATTTCATGGACTAGACTCCATGGAATGGAGTTAATGAATGAATGGGGGTGGGGGGGTGGGAAGGAGGAAGGTTGAATCTAAAAATCCCTAAGATATTTTGCAGCTCCAAAATGCTTTGATTTTTCAAATATGTGTGGAGCATATGTAAGGTATTCGGCGAGTTTTAAACTGACATCAATAAAGAACTAGTGGCTGCAATGTCCACTTTGACTTCAATTTGCAACAATTTCAAGCCTGATTTTTTTTTAAAAAAAGAGGCCACATTGTTTCTATGGATCCAAATACAATGGCCCAGCGGTGTCATCAGGGGTAGTCTCACCCAACAGTTACTTAAACTAAGAGATTCAGTTTCCCAATCTGCAAAATGCTGCCCCTTTATGGCAATTAATTAGGAGTTATTGGCCAGTGTATGGTATGGGGTTAACTCAAAGAACTTTACATGTACACACAGCTACAGGTGTCCTGCTCCATGGCAAGCCTTTCAAAGGGGATCTTAGCCGCTGATCTTAGGGTTCTGAGCAGCAATGGGCTGCAGAGCCCCACTCCTAATCTGGATCCCACATCACAAACACTGTGTCAACTCAAGATTGTTTTGAGGTCACTCTCTAGGGCTGTGTCTTTATTCTGTAAGGATGATGAAAAGTTTGTTCTACCAGCCGTGACAGAACCCTGGCTTGTAAAGTTTAGAATGATTAATCATAATTAGATGCACAACAGGAGGCAATACACTCCAAATAGGGAGATTTCCCCCCTGCAACTCTGAGTTTACAAATTAGGCATCCAAATTTTTTTTTTTGGTTGTTTTTAGTGAGATTATTTTTTCCTTTTGTCTTGAGTGGTTATTACATAAATGTAGTCATTCTAATTCATGGTCATTGGTTTAACCGTTTAGGTTTATTTTGTTGTTGTTATTGTTTTGTGATGCTTTTGTTCTTGTTTTATAAGCCAGGCCAGCCTGATCTCATCTGGGCCTCCAGCATGTTCATGAGAGTCAGTGGATCCCCCAAGGTCCATCTGAGTGGTCTCCCCACTGTAGACTCCTTACTGTTTCCCAAAACAGATCTTGTCCCACAGAAGAGTGAGCATGAGGGTCTTGAGCGGGAGGACAGGGAGCACGTGATGAGGCAGTGGAGCCTCCCTAATGCCACTCCCATCTCAGCACAGCCACCTGCTGCCCTCCATGCCCTTGCCATGCTCCTCACACACATATGTTGGCAACAACCATACTGCCTGCCTCGCTCCTTCTGAGGGCCCGACTCACCTTTAGCCTATGGTCTCCTCTTAGTAGTATTTCAGCTTCCTATTTCCAGGATCTAGCAGAGCACTTGGCTCCTCACAAACACTCAAAGATTGTAAGTGAATGAATAAATGAATGAATGAATAAGCAACTTTGGAAAAAAAAAAAGGGTATTAAATTCAGAGACAAAAGATCTTTAAACTAGTCCTAATTATGATAGCAAAAAAATTATCAGTATTTGAATAGAACCTTACACAGTGATTTTACATGCATTGTCTCAATAATCCTCACAGGAACCTGTGAGATTGGTTTCATTGTTCCATTTGTCTAATGAGAACTGGAGTTTATAGAAATCAAAAGGTACAAGTCACCAGCCTCCCTGAGATTCCCTTCCTTCATCTGCAAATGATCAGACTATCCAACTCACCATGGGATTGTTGTGCATGCCACAAGAAATCAGAGAAGGCCAAGGACAACCCATATTTCCCCTAAAGCAGGGGTCCTCAAACTTTTTAAAAAAATATATTTTATTGATTTTTTACAGAGAAGAAGGGAGAGGGACAGAGAGTTAGAAACATCGATGAGAGAGATCCATCAGCTGCCTCCTGTACACCCCCCACTGGGGATGTGCCCGCAACCAAGGTACATGCCCTTGACCGGAATCGAACCCGGGAACCTTGAGTCCGCAGGCCGACGCTCTATCCACTGAGCCAAACCTGTTCAGCATGTCCTCAAACTTTTTAAACAGGGGGTCAGTTCACTGTCCCTCAGACCGTTGGAGGGCCGGACTATAGTTTTAAAAAAAACTATGAACAAATTCCTATGCACACTGCACATATCTTATTTTGAAGTAAAAAAACAAAACAGGAACAAATACAATATTTGTATTTGCATGTGGCCCGCGAGCCATAGTTTGAGGACCCCTGCCCTAAAGGCTGGTGGGGTTGGTTCCTAGGGTGAGGAGAGGGGGAATCATCATAGAGATAGAACCCATCAGCTTGCCTTGGCTTCCTACCCTCACCTTCTCCAGGGTCCAGATACATGGATAAACCCCTTATAAGGTCAAACCCATCCCTATTCGTAAGCCAGAGATGATGGAAGAAATAGAATACCAACATCATTACCTTCAATATCTGATGGTACTTGGGATATATCCTGCAGGAAACAGACCCCATAATGGAATGGCATCAACAAGGCCTAGGTGCTAGCTATACTCAATATATAGTAGTAGAAATTTGAATATGGTTCCCCTCTCTCTTCCCAAGTCCTCTATTCACCCAAGAACATAGGGCTTGAGCTTCTGCCTTGTCGGGTGCATAATCTGTCTGCTTCATGTCCTAGCCTGCTCTGGCTCCCTTGAGGGCTGAGAACCCAGTCGGCTTAGCCGGAGCTCTCAGCTTTGGCCAGAGCCCTTCCCTGGCCAGAGCTCCTGCTTAGCACATCTGCTCCCCTAGGCACTGGCTGTACTAACACTTGGGTAATCAAACCCACGCCAGGACTCATCCCTACCCCAAGTTATCATCGACCACTTAGAACCCCTAGCATGATACAGTGGGGCAGATCCCTAACACACTGGCCACATGCAGATGATTTTGTGGGCTGGGACAACATGGAGGAAATTAAGAAGGGAATGGAACTAGACAGAGTGGTTGAAATCAATGGGAATGTAGAAGGCAGTAAAGCTTCCCCTAGGCTCAGGGATTCAGGAAAGCATGCCAGCTTTCACTCACTAATTATACATGGGATGGGTAGAACGTGTCTCCCGCCCCAGGGAATTTGTACCATCAATCCTTCTGTGTAAATACTCTTCCCTCTACTCTTAGCATGCTGACCTCTCTTAATCTCTTGGGTCTCAGCTTCAATTCCCTACTCAGAAAAAGGTCCTCTTTCCAGTGCTGTGCTTTTCCATGTTTAACAACAGGCTCTGTGAGAGGGGAAAAGCCCTGATTTTTAGTGTTTGCTGATGTCTGTGGTGCAAATACTTCCACCATAGCTGATTTCAGCTCTCACCACAATGTCCCTCGCGGCAGGTTGGGAAGAGAGGCACAGAATCGCTCACAAGGTGGGGTGAGCGGTTCCAGTAAGCCACTGCCACCATCCAATGAAAGTGGATGCCCCATTTTTCTCAACAACTCTAACATGCTTCTTTCTAAGTGCTTTCACCATTTTAATTCTATTGTGATATTGTTTGTTCACTTGCTTTGATGTTTGCCTTCTCTGTGAGACTCTAAGTTTCATGAGGGCAAAGATCTTGTGTGTCCTATTTGTGTTAACCCCTCCTACCCCCACCCCTCGCCTGGCACAGGACCTGGAGAGTTGCACACTAGTGCCTGAAGGGATGGGTGCAGGAAACCCAGTCCTAAGACTGTGAACTGGCCTCTGGAGCAGTTTGGAAAGGAAGTCACAACTGCCAGGAGCACTAGTACAAGTTCATTAAAAACCATCACAGCTGACTCATCTCATCTTCTGTTGACAGGGTTACTGGTCAAGTTAATAAATGAAGTAATAATAACAAAACTTCACATTTATTGGCTGCTTACTGCCCTCCGGATACTGCTGTACTGTACACAGTGGTATGCTCATAGACAATTAACAACGGGCTCTCCAGGAAAGAAGCCCTGATTTTCGCATTTGCTGATTTCTTAGTGTCAATACTCCCACTGTGGCCAACTTCAAAACACCAAAGTGACTTCATCCATCCCACAAATTTAACAACACTGACAATTTAACAGCCAGCCCTTAGGAGCCTGTAGAGCCCACTCCAGTATACCACGGTTTTACATGCAGGAACTTTGTGCCCCTCACAATGACCCTATCAGGTATGTGCCACTATAATTCCCATTTCACAGATGAAGAAACAGAGACACAGAAAGTGAGTTTGACCAGATCTCACCTCCATGCTATCTTTATGGGAAAGGTGACAAATTATTGTGTGCGTTCATCACTGGCTACCTGACTGAATTCCAAGGTTCAGATTAAG
Organism: Myotis yumanensis; assembly: GCF_028538775.1. Classification (NCBI taxonomy): domain Eukaryota; kingdom Metazoa; phylum Chordata; class Mammalia; order Chiroptera; family Vespertilionidae; genus Myotis; species Myotis yumanensis. The sequence goes on along the minus strand of NW_027223754.1, from coordinate 122,744,981 downwards.
AGCTGAGTGAGAACCAGCCTGAAGAAGCATCCACATCACCCCTGGGCACCTATCCAATATACAAGTAACACGAAGCAGGGAACAATGATCTTAGGAGAGTGATGCTCTGTAAGGAAGGACCAGATCTAACAACGTGATGTTTAATAGAAATAAGAGTGGGACTCAGTCTGGATTCAAAACATCCAAGGAGCAGATACAGGTTGGGAGCTACAGCACGCCAGTAGGCAAGTGTAGTTGATTCCGACTCTGTACCAGTGTGACATGGCCGCTCCCGTAACTGCTAATGGAACTGAAGCCACATTGTTCTAAGGGCAGCATCTGGGCCAGGCGCCTGGCTGTGCTTCTTAGCCTGACTGTCCAAGTGTGAGAGCGATACGGAGGCATGGGCAGAAGAAAAGGTGACTCAAACCAGCACAAAGGGTAAAGGAACTGGGGGAGGGGGTTTGCCCAGAGATATGGGAGGAAAGCAACCATGTGAAGGAGCCTCCTCACTCCATCTGGCTCCAAAGGAGCGCCGGGAAGCCCCCAGGGAGCAGAATGTCTCTCAGTGGAAGGCAGTGCTTTCTAACAATCACGGCTCTCAGAAGACGGGGTGAGGACCCCGTCTGAGGAATCATCCCCGACTGGATGACTGCAGAGCACAGAGGCCCGCTGCAGAGCAGAGAATTCAGGCAGCATCTATAAAAGCCGTGGAGCTATGTGGTCACCCAAGACCAAAGTGTAGACCATTAAGCCTGAAAGCACCTATAGTTCATTTTTGTTAGGCACCTACTCCTCATAAAGCCCCATATCTCTAATCCCTCAACACCCCTGCAAGCTGTTCATGGACATATCTCCCCTACGTGGAGCAAGCGGAGAAAGGTGAAGCGATGTGCCAACGCCCCCCTGACATTATGTAGCAGAGGCCTCTCTGTCCGTTGCCATTCTGGTCATGCTACACTCAGGCCCCTTCCATCCATGACAGGTGTGTTTTAGGACGTGCACCAGTAGAGGAAGAGAAAGAAGGGATACGCTTTCTTTCCTTAGTTTTCTGAGAAATAAAAAGGGTCTATTTATTTTGTTTCTAGAACTATAAAAATTGTATCAATCCCTGAGCTCCCAAGTCAACATTCACAAATGATTCTACCTTTTTAAGCATCGCGTTTCCTGGGCAGAGAAAGAGAGGAAATAATATTTGTCAGAGCCCAAGTCAGAGAGGAGGCTGTGGGCTTGTGTGGGGGCCACGCACGTGGAAGCAGCCGTGTGAGGGCTGCACGGCCGCTGCACAGCTTCGTAGAGGTACGTGGCTGCATGCGAAGAATCCATCCTGAGGAGCTGTGCGGAGGTGGAGAGGGAGCGAGATTGATTGATGCTGGGTGGCAGGTATTTTATGTCCTGTGTTGTTATTTATGTCTTTACACCTACACTCCAGAGACACACACAAATGCTGGCTGACACAGCATTTCAAAAGCATTTCCATGGAAGCATTTGTGCAGTTAAGCTGTCCTCTCTCTAGTTCACATGCCACGGCTGGACGAGCTGTGCAGCTGAGAGGACCCTGTGTGTGAGGGGCAGGAACACGGACGGGGCACCGGGCACAGGGCTAGCTATTCACTTGAGGACAATGGTTTGTCCTTCTTAGCCTTTGCCTCAATGACAGAATCAAGTGTGAGCCATCAACATAGGAAGCATGGAACAAGTCCATCCTAAAGCCATCACGTGGGGCTGAGCGAACCAGACCTCTGTGCTGCCCCGGGAGGGGTTGGGTATAGATGCCACAATAGTCCAGCGTGAGGTGTTGAAGCTTGAGCAGAAAGGGCAGCCAGCACAGTACCTCAGAGCCAGAGTGGGGTGAGCAGGGCACTCTGGTGTGGGAGGGGGACTGCAGGGCCCCAACTGGAGCCTGAGCAGGGAAGGGAGGGTGCCCCGTGGGCAGCTGCCTGGCACAGGGTGTTGGAGTCCAGCACTGGGTGACAGAAGCATCTGCAGGGGCAGGAGGTGCTGACAATGGGAGGTTGTTTACACACAAGGGATTGATCCAGGACATAAACACATGCAGAATAACAGGAGCCAGAGTTTTCACCCTCAGAGAAATGAGGCGCAAGCATGGGAACGGGAAGGGCAATACAAGCTGGACACTGTGGTGCTGGATTAGAAGTGGAAGTGATAGATGGACTCATACTTGACAATATGTGCAGATAGATGTAGAAATGCATGTTCGGTAAGTGTGTATGTACACACACACACACACACACACACACACACACACACTAGTTCTTTCTTCTGAGACAGCCTGGGAGCATCCGCACCCTGAAGTCAGGAAGCACACCTCGCCCCAAGTCCTCATTTCTAAATGCCACTGTCCACTAAGTGGAATCAAGGCTTGGAGAGAAGGCTGGTTCTGGAACAGAGGCGTGGAAAGTACGAGGTGAGCCTGAAACATCGGTGCCAGAAAACGAGAACGCTCATAGGAAGTGAAGGAGGCATGTCAAAGGGATTTAGAAACCAGCTTGAAGATGCTCCAGTGACCAAATCAGGGACAATCTGGGAATCAAAGTAAGTACTGACAATAGTAGATACAGCCTATTGAATAAAATGGGAAATGAATGATGAGGAATGAAATATTTACATGGTTTTGAAGTACCCGTCCCAGAAAATCTTACTGACTACAAAGGGGGAAAGAGCAACTTGACCATGAAGAAGCCTGGCAGACATCGCCTGAACCACATGGTCAAAGTCAATGCTGTCAGGAACCAGGAAACCCAAACCCCATGCTCCTGCCAGTGCACAAGGAGAACCAGCATGGGGCTGCTGCTCCCGCAGGTGCGTCGCCAAGGAAGAGCCACACACACAGCCCAACCGAGGGGCATCCACAGAACACAGCCTGTGGTCGAAGGCCACCAGATGGAGGAGAGTCTGTCCCAGCCTGGAGTAAAGAGAGACTCGCTGACAAATGCAGCGCGTGCCCAGAACTGAGTCCTTTTGCTGTGGGTGTGATGGTAACAACCGGCAGGATGTGATGAGGATCTGAGCACTGGATAATGACGAGGTATTCACGTTACCCTCTGACTTCAATGGTTGCCCTGTGTTTATATAAGAAAATGTCCTTGTTTGTAGCCATGTGCATTCATGTGTTCAGGGGTGATGGGGCACCATGTCACAACTTACTCTCAAATGGCTAAAAAACCCACAGTTGTATTTGCACCTCTTTTGTCAATTGGAATGTTTTTCAGGCTACAAGAAAGAAGAGAAAAAGGAAGGGGAGGGGAATTTTAAAAGTTATAGGAGTCTGAGGCAGGGAAGGGAGGTGGGGACCATGAAGTGTGAATCAGAAGGGGTGGTTAGGGGATGAGCAGTTCTCTTCTTGGCAAGTTTCAGAGCCAGACCGCTCTCCTCCCAAAGTTGAGGGGTCTTTCCGCTTCTGCTAGTCCCTCCCACCCCACACTCTGCTACCAACAGTGCAGGGAAGTGGCCCTCTGCCAGCCAGTGCAAGGAGGTGAGCCCAGAGGCTGCAGTTCCAGACTCCAAGAGGTGGTGGCAATAGAGACAGGTGAAGAGTAAGAGGCTGGGCAGATCCTCAAAGGGCAGGAATCCCTGTGCAAGTGAAACCTGGGCAGAGTAGGGGAATTGTTCAATGTCCTTTGAGGGTCCCTCAGAGCCCAGGGCTGAGACTCAATAACGCTGACAGGAAATCCACCTCTACATCTATTTTCATTTTCATTTTCAGAATTGGCAGGCACTCACCGAGCTTCCACATCAACTTTAGGAAAGAGTACAAGAATGAGAGCTGAAACCAAAGGCTCTGCCCCACGTCTCCAGTCCTCAGTCTCCACATCTGTCAAATGGGAAACCACCTGTCCTACTTCACAGAGCTGGGGAGAGGGAGGTCAGGTGAAAACACGCGGATGCCAGGTTGCGTCACCTTTGCAGAGAAAATTCACCATTTCCTTTTGCCATGTTTAGTAGGCCAGTAGGGTCACCTCTGTCCCTGCTACCCAGCTCAAGTACTTCCCTGAGGCGTGTACAGAAGAGATCTGGCCCCTAACTGAACCAAGACAGGTTGAATGACCAGCCCTAGGTCGGGGGTATTGAATGGCAAGCCCTAGGTCAGTTTATCTGAGCAATACTTCCTCTACTCAGGCTGGAAAGAGGCCTCTGGATGTTGGCTCTGCTCATGGCCCCATAAGTGTTGCTCACACACCACCCCTAGCCTTTTCACTAGCAGTCACCCACCTGTACCCCATTCACTTTCTCACCTCCTTGTTCACCCAGCGCAGATTTCTAGGCTCATTATTGTTGTAACTCTGGCTCCTCCCTCCCTCTGTTGTGTCCTCCCAGCAGGGCCCCCACTCAAGCAGCTGTCCCCTCCACTGCACCCAGGCTGCTGAGCACAGCAGGAACACTGAGCTCACTGCATAGCTACGTCCACACACCTCTAACAAGGCTGCCGGCCCCCAGCCATCCCCACTACCCATGGTGTTTGCTCTTCCCTCCCTCCCTCTAAAAGACCATTCTATTCCTTCTCATCTCCCAAAACACTTACACCTCCCCGCTTCTGGTCTTTTCCACCAATGACTGTCTCATTCTGCATTGAGAAAATAGAAGCAACAAAGCAAAGGTTTCCTACCATCGGCCCACTTCCAGTTGGACCCACACTCCCCCCTTTCCCTCTGTTACTGTGGTACTGTCTCTACTCCAAGAGAAAGGTCAACCCTCCATCTGTGCTTTGCATCCCAGGCCCTCTTACCTTCTCAAGGACCTTGCTCCTGAATTTACTCTTTCCTGTGTCTGCAATTTTGTTCTCCCTTTCTACTGGACCTTTGAATCATACACATGTTTTCATATATCTTGTCCTTAAAAAAACAACTCACTTCCTTGATCCCACATTTCCTTGTAGCTCCTGTTCCATTTGTCTGTTCCCCATTACAGCAAGAAGACTTATTTGTAGTCCTCACATCACAGTCTCTCCCTAACCTACTCTGAGTGGACTTCGGTCCTTATCCCTACACTTAGTCTGCTCTTGCAAGAGCACCAGTAACCTCCATGTAGCCTAATTCAGTGGCCACTTCTCTGTTCTTATCTTACTGGATCTCTTAGCATCCCCTAAGAGACAGTTGACCACTTCCTCTTTCCCTTGGTTTCATGGTACTCCTCTCTCCTGAATGTCCACCAACCTCACCTAATGTATCTTCTCTGCCTCTCTGCTGGCCCCTTCTTCTCTGCTTGATCTCCAAACGTTGAAATGCCCAAGAGAGCCTTATCTTTGGCCCATTCCTTTCCTCCTCCATCCCTAAGTGACCTCATTGTGTAGCTTTAAATAAAATCTGTTTGCTGAGGACTCCCAATCCATTCTCTATAGAGAATGCTTTTCCTTTGTTTAAAATTCTCAAAAGGCCTCATCATCCTTAGAAACTTGTTTTCCTAGTTTGTAAACCCTACATGATCTGCCCAGCTCAACATGGGGCCTGGCAACTAGATCTCCTTCTGCTGACAGATAACTGATAAAAGATACAGGACACCTTCTAATCAGGGGCATTTGGGGGCATGAGTGTGTAGAAGATGTGCTCCAGAGGGAAGGGACTGGAGAATGCTGTGATGCATGGGAAAGGAGTAGGGAAAGGAAGGAAAGGAATACACTTCTATAATCAGACTCCAGCTTGGAGAAGGTCCTGCTTCCATGGACAACCAATTGCTAAGGCAGCCCCATCAGCAGCAGGGTCTGTGGTAGTAGAAGACCACATCCACTCCACTGGATGGGTGATGGAGAGAGATGGGGGCTGGGTGTTGTAGAGAGAGAAGAGGAGAAGGAGGAATAGCTGCTATTTTTCAAAATTCAATAGACTGCCTATAGCTGGGGGCAAGCAGAGGGCATGGCAACCAAGAATTTAGCCACAGCCTGGGCTCATAAGAAGTTGAGCTGGGACAAATGTGCCTTGGCTGACATGGCAGAGATTGGGAACCTCAGAACCTCATGACCACAGCTGGGCTCCTTCTCCCCAAAGCCAAGTGCTCTGTACTCTTCTCTTATGCCACCCAAGTGAGGAAATAAAAGCCCCTGCTATCCATGGGAAAACACATGGAGGTATATCTTACTGTTGTCCAAGTGGTTGGCCTTAATGATCTTCTCTGAGTAGTCAGAAATACTGGAGCATTCAATCTAGAAAGACACAGAACAAAGGAGCAACGCATCAAAAATACAACCAGCACCAAGTTAAGGAACAGAGAAGCTGAGACCTACAGGGGTGCAGTAACGTGCCCACAGCTGTCACTGCTAATCTGTGGCAGATTAAAAACTACAATGCAGCCCTCCCAACTTGCAGGGCGCCTTCACAATGGAGGCCCGTGTCTAAGTTGGGAGATTCGGGAGGCGCTGGCAGACCTCACTCTCCTGACCAGGGAAGCATTGGATGAGGTGGCACAGCCACTGTCCTCCCGGGAGAGCATGTAGGACCGACCAGAGGTGCTGTGAGCCTCCCTCGATGTTATCTTCCCGCCACCCCCAACCCCCAGCCCTCACTGGTTAAACTTGGAACATTCCAGGATAGGGAATATCTGGAAAATGCCAAGTCAGGGCCTTGGGGCCAGTCTTAAGATCCCCCCATCTCTTTCTACCCCCCCTCCCCCCACACACACACAAGTTAACTCTCACCTCTTCTGATTCTTTTTAATCTAAAAGTCTTTCCATACTCCCAAAATCTGAGCAGAGGGCCAAGGTATTTGAGGGAATAGTTGGTAGTTGACCATCAGCTGAGAGAAGGCCATTGTGGGAATGCAGGAGATCAAACCCCAGCCTGGGGGATAGAGGCCCTGGGCATGCCAGGGAGGGTCCGGAGGTGCTGGAAACAGAGGGGCGGCTGCCAAGAGCTGTTCTCACCTCTTTAGCCGCCCCTCACAGAGACCAGACTGCTGAGTTCTGGGTCACCTCACCTTCACACGCAGGCCCCACCTCAGACTGCCCCAGGGCCTTGGGCATTTGCATAGGGCCACTGAGGGGTTGCTGACAGCCTCCTCAAAGCCTGAGGTAAGGTGAGGGCACCTCCAGGGTCAAAAGAGGGAAACTCTGGTAGAGGAGGCAGACCCTAGCCAAGCTCAGACCCCAGAGGACCGGCCTTTCCTGAGCTACCAGGCTCCGTGGCCACAGTCCTGTTGCCTACAGGACTGCTTCTCTCCTCCTTTCCCTCACCTCGCCACATTTTCATCCCGCCTGCAAGAGGGTACTGAGCTTAGCCTTGGAGAACATGGGACCTGGAACCAGACAGCCTGGATTTATATGTGGCCTCTGCCGATCTCTAGCTGTATCTTGGTTTCCTCACTAAGTCACAGGTCCTGCTCACATGGTCAAAGGGAGGATGAAACACACATGGGACGCAGGAGGCTGCACTCATATTCTTTCCACTTTTTCTTCTTCTTACCTCTACCTTTACTTTTCCCCCCTCTCTTTTCTTTAGTCTCTCTTCATTTCCCCCATTTTCATTTGTTTTCTAGTTTCTTTTCTTTCTCCTTTTTGTTAGTCCCTCTCCCAGTCCTGTAGCTTTTCTGTGAGTCTTTCCATCCTTCTCTCTCTCTCTCCATTTCTCTCACATCTGTCTCCCAGTTTCACTGTCTCCATCTGCTGTCTCTGTCAATTTCCTCTCTCCCTCCTTATTTCTCTCCCTCCCTCCCTTCCCTCTTTCCTGCCATCCCAGCTTTCCTACTGGAGAAGAGCTGTGGGTGGAAGGGGGCGCCTGGCACAGGAGAAACTGAACTGTGAAATGAGCCAGCCTGAAAGAAGCCCGGCTAACTGTGGCGGAGCTGTTTATAAAAGAGCTGTTATAACAGAAGAGCGGGAGGCAGCCAGGTTGGGACCAGTCACCACAGCTGGAGGGCGCCTGGTGGGACCTTCCTGACAGCTCCTTGGCCGGAACCCCTGCCGACTTGGAAGCCCCAGCCGACTTGGAAGGCGGTGACAGGTGGCCCTGCCTCTCCCTGTGCAGCCCTCCGCTCCCCCGTGTCTAGCAGAGACTGGGGCTGAATCGGGGCTTAACTGTCAGCACTTCAAGGAAGGCGCTCCGGGGTCAGCATGCAGTCTCACCGCTCTGCGGCGGTGTGAGCTCCTTGGCAGTGGAGTCTGCCATGGACAGGAGGCCTCCACCCTGGTGAGCGGGGCCTTGCCAAGGGAAGCCGAAAGGTGGGGAGGGCAGTACCTGTGATGACAGGACTTGACCTTGGGCATCAGATTGGCCCCATACCCTAACCACATGCCTCAGCTGAATGTATTATAGCTTTTCTGGTCCAGGTTTCCAGAAGACCCTCTACAGCTAAGGACCAAGTGCTTTCCGGGCCAGGCGTGAAGGAGGAATTCTGTTCCTGCTGAAGGGGGTTGGCCAAGGGGATTTGGAGGGTCCTACTCAACCCAGGAGCCTGGGGTTCTCCAGACAGGCTCTCATGACCCAGTGAAATGCACAGAGAATCAGGCCCCACTGAAACCTGCCCAGCTGCCCGGGAGCCTCTGCAAAGGGGCCGCCTGTGCATAGGCTGTGAGTTTTTTATTATAACTTGAATTTTGATTGAGATTAATTCCAATTTTCCACTTCTCGACCCACTGCATTTTTTCAATGTCAGCCAGCAGCATGGATCCCTCTTTTTCACAGAGGAATGCCAGGAGGTTCCCGGAGGGTCAGCCTCCACCTCTAGCCAGAGAGGCTGCAGCAGCCAGAGCAGCAGAATTTAGATCTACCAAGTTGCCCTTTAAAGGACAAAGCAGGGGGTTTTCTTGTTGTTATCTCCTAGGGCCCTATCCCGGCTATCCTAATAAACACTGAGCGTCTGTCCTATGCCGGTTCTGTTCTAAGCTCCTTACATATGTATTAAACTTTTCACGCCTCACAATGACCCCATGGGCAAGACACTATTTCCATGTCCATTTTATACATTGGGGAAACTGAGGTACAGAGAAATGAATTGCCCACGGTCACACATCTCATGAGTAGAAGAGCAGAGGTTCAGGCCAGAGCTCACACGTGTAATCATGCTGCACTGCCTCTCAAGCATTGTGAGGCGCTGATGACACTGAAATGGTTTCTGAAAAGTCAAAAACCCTCTGCAAATGTCAGCAGTAGCCAAGGCAAGGAGCGATGCCCGGGTGACGGGGAGCCATGGAGACTGTCCTGCCTCCTGAGGGGCACACTTGATTTTTCCCTTGAGTGTGTGACCTCAGCAGAGAGGTGGAGTAGGGTTTGTATTACTGGGAAGGGCCGAGGCCACCGAGAGGGGGGTGGGGGTGGCATGCTCACCCCAAACACCTTCTTGGCCCCTGCTTTGGCAGCAAACATGGAAAGGATCCCGGTACCGCTCCCGACGTCCAGCACCACTTTGTCCTTGAACACGTGCTTGTTGTGGTACATGGAGTTCCGGTAAGTGAGCGTCCGCACCTCATCCTTGAGCATTTCCTATATGGAAGGAAAGGAAAGTCAGTGTCAATGTACTCAAGGTACTTGGGAGTACGCCAGGGTCACGGGCCCCCGGACTGTCCCGCCAAATTCTTCAAGGATCTTCACTAGGCAAGCCACAGAAGAGTACTGTGGCACAGCTAGACCAATGTCTACCTGCATCATTACCAACAACTCCAGCCCTAAAACTCTGCTCAAGATAGCTTTGTACTATCAAAGAAGAAACTCATGTCCAGAAAACTCCAATTTACCAAGAAACAAAAGAAAGTACTAGTGGGATGCAGCATGAGAGACTCAAGTTACACCTGAAGCAGAACTTCCTGCCATGGTGAGAATGTCATTGAACAAGTTGTTAAAGGAGGCTTTTTGTGTGTATATTATTTTTGTTTGCTTTTAGGAAAAGAAAACATATTCATTTTTCTACCATTATTTAAGTGCTTTGTGGTAAGAAAGAAACTAGATTACCCATTACAGCTGCCTCCAGCCCAAGGAGAACATGGTTAATTTGTGTATGGTGATGAGGCAGGGGTCTTCATATATTCAAGGTACCAGCAAACACTCTAAGTCATCACCAATAGCACTGGAATTTTTTGGTATAATTTTAGTATAGTTTTTAGTATAACCTGCATACAATAAAAAGCACAGAATTCAAAAGTATAACTAAGTGTAAGAGTTTTTACAAATGAACACCATAATTAAGGTACAGAACTTTTCCATCACCCCAGAAAGTCTTTCGCGCCCGTTTGCAATTAATCCACACTCCCACTCCAGACAACCAATTATCTAATTTCCATCACCAAAGCTTCCTTCTGCCAGATTTAGAACTTCATATAAATTGAATCATACAATATGTACATTTTTGTATCTGTTTCTTTTGCTTAAAGATTTTGAGATTCATTCATTTTCTTGCGTGTATCCAAGGTTTGTTCCTTTTTTCTTGTTGCTACGGTTGTCATTCTTATTCTTGTTCTTGTTATTGACTAGTATTCCATTGTATGACCATATCCATTCACTTGTTGATGGGTATTTGGATTGTTATGAATAAAGGTGTTATATTTTCACATAAGCATTTTTGAGGATGTATGTTTCTATTTCCTTTGAGTAAATACCTAGAAGTGGGGTTTTGGGTCCTACGGTAGGTGTTTAATTATACTTAAAATTGCCTAACAGTTTTTCAAAATAGTGGTGCCATTTCATGATCCCACCAGCAATACATGAGAACTCAAGTTTCTTTACATGCTGACCAATTAGACTTATCAGTCTTTTTAATGTTAGTTATTATAGTGCAGTGATTTTCAACCTTTTTCACCTCATGGTGCACATAGAGTAATTACTAAAATTCCATGGAACACCCAAAAACATATTTTTTGTGGATCTTACAAAAAATAGGTAATTTTGATTCATTCACACTGGACAGCTATTGTTGTGTTGGCTCTTGTCACTTTTTTATTTGACAATCTAAGGGAACAGAGGTCAGATACTGCATGTTTAAAAATTCTTGTGGCAGCACACCAGTTGAAAATTGCTGTTATAGTGGATATAAACTAGTATCTCATTGTAGTTTTAATTGCATTTCCATGATGGCTATTGATGCAGATAATTTTTTTCATGTGTTTATTGATTCTTCATATATACCTTCTTTTGTGAAGTGTCTTCATTTTTTCTTGAGCTATTTGCTTTTCCTTATTGAATTATAGGAGTTTATATATTCTGGAAATGAATCCTTTATCAGATGTACATATTGTGAATGTCTTCTCCAAATCTGTGATTTGCCTTCTCATTTTCTTAATGTTGTCATTTGAAAAGCAGTTTTTAATTTTGATAAAGACCAATTTTTTTTAGTTTTTTCTTTTTTTAAATTTTGTTTTATTGCTTAAAGTATTACAAAGAGTATTACATATGTCTCCTCCCCCCCCCCCACCCCTTGACCTTTCCCTGGCCCCCTCTACCCCCCAGTGTCTTGTGTCCATTGCTTATGCTTACATGCATGCATACAAGTCCTTCGGTTGATCCCTTACCCCCCCTCCCCCAACACTCCCCGGCCTTCCCGCTGTAGTTTGGCAGTCTGTTCCATGCTGCTCTGCCTCTGTATCTATTTTTGTTCATCAGTTTATAATGGTCTTTATTATCCATAAATGAGTGAGATCATGTGGTATTTTTCTTCAGCATGTATGGAACTGGAGAGCATTCGTTTTTTCTTTTATGATTAGAATTTTCTGTGCCCTGCCTATTCTTTGTCTACCCCAAGGTCACAAAGATATTCTCTTATGCTTTCTTCCAGAAGTTTCATAGTTATGGCTTTTACTTTTAGGCTACAATTCATGTCAAACTAATTTTTATACATAGTGTAAGTTAGGGATGTGAGTTCATTTGCTTCATACAAATAGATGGCTTGAGCACCAGGCTTCATTTTCCCCACTGAATTACATGGGGGAGATCCTTTGGAACAATCCTTTCTTTGTTTCAATTATGTTGCCACCTTTGTAAAAGTCAATTGACTATATATGTGTGTCTTCTCTGATTTGTTCCATTAATATACCAGTTCAACACTCACTTGATCACCATAGGTTTATATTAACTTTGAAATAAAGTAATGTCAGTTCTCCAACTTAGGTATTGTTTGACATGATTATTTTGTTTTTTCTAGAACTTCAGCATTTTCATATACATTTCAGAAGCAGTTTGTTAATTCATACAGAATAGCTTGCTGGAGTTGGTTGGGACTGCACTGACTCCTATAGAGCAATTTGGGGAGAATTGATATCTTAGGAATATTGAGTCTTACAATCCAAGAACACAAATACAGCTCTCCATTTATTTAGGTCTTGTTTAATTTCTCTTGGCAATATTTTATAGATTTCAGTATAAAGGTCTTGTATTTTTAAACTACTAATAAATTTATTCTTAACAATTTTATGGCACTGTATACAACATATTTTAATTTTTACTTTCCAATTGTTAGTTTATATATTGGCCTTGTATTTTGCAGCTTTGCTCCTTTACATATTAATTGCAATGGGATATTTTGGTAGATTCATTAGTTTTTTTTACGTAAAAAAAAATCTTGTCACTTGTGAACAAAGACAATTTCACTTCTTTTATCCTATCAGTATGCCTTTTATTTCTTCCTTCTTTTTTTTTATCAAAATCTGTCTTTATTAAAGTGAACAAATCATCAGAGTCCTACCCAAATTCAGTGAGCGATTATGAATCTGCTCCCCTTGCCCGCCTTCAACCAGGCCAACACCAGCTCCCAGCTGGCCCAGCAGTCCACAGTAGGAAGAGTGGCTCTGCACTGTCACACAGCACAGATGTTGCACATTTCAGTGCTTTTAGTGGATTGGTGTCTTCAGTAAACATTTTCTGAGCAGCAAAGACAAGAATTGTTTTCAGAAACCTTAGAATTGGATATAAACATTGGCAATAAACACAATCAATAAATATCATACCATTTCCAAAATGAACAAGACCCCCCAGTGCGAGTTCTTTTCCTGAAGACATTCAAACATCCTGACCAGAGAGTCTGCCTCGGTCCTCCAACCACACAAAGTCTCAAATGCCCGCGTGTGGGGGTCAGGCCTTGAACAGAGGGGGGTGTGATCAGAGGCCAGAAAGCAAAGTAAATCACTTTTAATAGATACTGAAGAACTTCAAATAAAAGGAATCCTGCCACACATATCCCTCATTGGCAGCCGCAGGGACAGCGGAGACCACAGCAGCTATGCCCTGGACCCGGCGTGTGTCCCTGCATCCCCGTTCCATCTTGCCTTTTATTTCTTGTTCTTTCCCCTTGCTATATTGCACTGGCAAGGATGGCCATTCGGTAATATGCTAGGCATCCTTCCTTTGTTCTAGTGACATACAAATGTCACCATTAAGTATAATTTTAGCTGTGGCCTCTCCATAAATGTCTTTTACCAGACTGAAAGATTATCTTCTACATTTGATCTTAGCCAAAAGGCCAAGAAGCAATGACAAGTTATCTTCTATTTCTAATTTTCTGAGAGTTGTTATCATAAATTGGTGTTGAATTTTGTCACATACTTTTTCTACATTTTTTTGATATGATTACCACTTCTCTCCTTTATTGTGTTAATGTATTGAACTCCAAAGATTGGTTTCAAATGTTGCATCAACTCTTTGTCATGATGTATTACCTTCTTAAATATTGCTGGGCTTTATTTACTAATATTTTGTTGCAGATTTTTGTATCTGTATTTATGAGAGATATAGAATTATAACTTTCTCTTATCTTCTATGATTAGTATGCTCAGCTAATCATACAAGTTAGGACGTGTTATCTCTTTATACATTTTCTGAAAAGGTTTGGGTGAGATCAATGTTTCCCTTTTTTAAATGTCTGTATAATTCACCAGTGAAAACATCTGGGCCTGGAGTCTTTTTTGTAGGAAGATTTTAAATTATGAATTCAATTTATTTAATAGACAGAAGGCTATTTTCATTTTCTATGCATTCTTACATCAGTTTTGGCAGGGTGTTTTTTCCAAAGAATTTATCCATTTCTGTTAAGATGTCAAATTTATGGGTATAATCCTATATAATAAAAGCCTAATATGCAAATTTCCCCTTCAACTGTTCACTATGACGTGTGCTGACCACCAAGGGGCGGCACAGAACATGGCGAGCATTGGCGATGTGGTGCTGGCATCTGGCAGCAGTGGAGGCACTGCTGGCCCCGATGGGCCCTGACGAGAGCCTGGCGGGATGGTGGAGCAGGTGAGTGGGCAGCACCAGGCCAAGGCGGGTGGGAGTGGGGCCTGATTGCCCTGCCGATCACCCCACAGGTGGAAACTAGCAGCAGCTCTAACACTTTCATTACAGAGAAGGGGCAAATAACAATATTAAAATATTTCTTCTAATTATTTTCCTTTCAATGTGTAAAAATCCGTGCACCAGTCCACTAATATTGTTATAATAGTCTCTAATGACTGTTGGGTGTCTTTATGACCTGTAGCAATGCCCTTGCCTTCATTTATTTATAATCTGTGTTTTCTAAGATTTTTTTCTTGATCAGTCTAGTTAGGTGTTAATGATTTAATTAGTATTTTCAAAAACCAACTTTTGGCTCTGTTGATTTTCTTTAATGTTTTATTTCTACTTTATTGATTTCTGTTCTCGTCTTTATTATTTTTTTCCTTTGACTTATGTGGATTTTATTTGCTCTTCTTTCTCTACTTCATAAGGTGGAAGCTTTGATTATGGATTTTATACTTTTGCTTTCTAATAAAAGCATTTAAGCTATACATTTTCCTCTAAAGATTCCTTTAACTGCATCCCACAAGTTTTCATATGTTGTGTGTCTTAGATCAGGCTGCTATAACAAATGTCTTAGACTGGGCAGCTTAAAAAAACAAACATTTACGTCTCACATTCTGGAGGTTTGGAAATCCAAGATTAAGGTGCCTGCAGATCCGGTACCTGGTTTGCAGGTGGTTGCCTGCTCCTTGTGTCCTCACATGGCAGAGAGCAGAGTGAGACAGCAAGCCTTCATGTGTCGTCTAAGAAGGGCACTAATCCCATTCATGAGGGCTGGCCCTCATGCCCTAATTACCTCCCAGAGGCCACACCTCCTAATATCATCATACTGGGGGTTAGGATTTTGATATATGAAATCTGAGGGGACATATTCATTTCACAGCATTGTTTTCATTATCATTCCATTTGGAATATTTTCTAACTTCCTGTGATTTCTTCCTGACCCTGTTCTCAGTGCTGCTTAATTTCCAAATATTTGGAGATTTTCTAGAAAATTTATTGCTTCTGGTTTCTAATTTAATTCTATTATGAAAAAACTAGGGGCCCAGTGCACGAATTCGTGCACCTTGAAATGAACTGTGGGCCGTGAGGTTGTGGTAGGCACAGGGGCGGGTCTCGGCCCATCCTCTGTGCCTGTGCCTGGCCCCTCCCACTGTGGCCCTGGTCCCCTGTCTGCCTGCAGCCCTGTTCCTGTTGTCATCTCTCCCATGTGCTGACAGCACTGGCCCCACTCACACCCGCTGACAGATTGGGGCTGGCACCAGCAGTGGGTGCGAGCGGAGCCGGCGCCATCAGCAGGTGCAAGTGGCAGCTGCTGCCCCGATCACCCCTCAGGAGCAGGAGGAGGTAAAGAAGCCTTCAGGGGCAATTGGGGCCAGCAGCCACCACTCGCACCCACTGATGGCACCAAGCCATCAGGGTCAGCACTAGCCACTGGCAGCAGGTGCAAGCAGTGGCTCCAGCACCAGCTGCAGGTGGGAGTGGGGCTGGCGCTGGCAGCAGGTACGAGCATGGGGCAGGACTGTGGTGCATTGGAGCAAAGAAATTTCAGTAACCACTAGAGGCTCATCCCAATGACAGTGACCAGCACCCCACCTTGATCTGGCACCCCTGCTCACCTGCTCCACCATCTCGCCATGTTCTGTGCGCACCCCTGGTGCTCAACGCACGTCATAGCAACCATTTGTTCAGTTGTTCAGTTGTTCCACCGTTCAGTCTATTTGCATATTATGGTTTTATATATAGAGATATATACTGTGCATAATTTCAACCTTTTGAAATTCATTGAGATTTGTGTATAGCCCAGCATATGATCTATCTTACTAAATATTTCAATCTGCTCTTTAAAAAAATGTGTATTCTATAGATTGGTGGTGCAATGTTCTAGAAATGCCAATCAGGTTATTTTACCATGTCAGAAGATTGTTCAAATTTTCTCCAGCCTTACTGATTTTTTTGTACATTTGTTCTATCAATTACCAATAAATTAGCATCAAAATAAATCTTTACTTATGGTTGAGGATTTGTATTTTTCTCCATCTAGTTCTGTAGATTTTGCTTCATGTTTTTAAGCTCTGTGCACACATGTTCAGTGGCTTTGTAACATGTCACCTTGGCCACCTGAACTACATTTCACAGAATTCTCTTTCCATTATATTTCCAGTTAGGAGAGGTTACAAGAAATACTCTCGTGAGATTTCGGAGGCAAAACGGAGGCAGGAACCATTTTATAATGCACATATGTCATTGGCAGACGTACAATTGTTCTGCCTTCAAAATCAGCTTCTCTAACTCATGGGCCAGGTACGCATTTCCGTGGTGAAACACCCCAGGCTCTATAGGATATGCTTGTCACCAAGGTCAAAGGCAATAGAATGAATACTTGTTTCAACCTGTTGTAGGGTTCAATCTTGTGCTTATGGGTTCTAGCTGCTCCTGATTGCCCCTTATTTTATATCCAAATTTCTTTTCTAGCTACCAGTTCTGTAGACTTGAAGCTCCAACATCAGACATGGATATATATAAAAAATCCTACTGGACCTGCTTCCATTGTTGAACCCTGACTGATATAGCATTTGGTACCAAGAATAGCTCCTAAGGAACAGAACCTGAAGTTGTGTTCTCTGAATCAGTTCTGAGTTTTAAAGGCACTAATAGCTCTACTTCCATTGGTAAAGGAGGCACTCATAGTCACTGGCATGAAATGGCAAAGGAGTTACTCAAGTTTAGCTTGAGATACCTGTAATAAAGTATCTATAGAAGACAAGACTGGGTGGCCAAGCATTTGCTACTTTAGCACATTTTGGTCAAAACGAGGAATAATATAATGGAGTGGGTTAGTTGGATGATTACTACTAACTTTGCTAGAAAACTTGGAGAAAACAAATCATGAGCACAGGGATTTAAAATTTCCAGTTCAGGGTCTGAATATAGCACCTAAAAGCTTCTATAAGTTCTCAGGGCGGGGGGCGGGGGGGGGGGGGGGGCGCGGGGAGGCATTTCCTGTAGGTGCAGGGCTAAGATTTCTGCAAACCAAATCTGAAGTCTAATCCTGCAAATGCCTGAATTACAACACAAATTGAATTCCCATCCCTGCAAGGTCTCTTTTGTTAAAGTTGAGGCATCTATTGGGAAAAAATGGGATCTTGAATATTGGAATTGGAACATATGGTCAAATTCGAATGAAGCTGAACCTCAAGTCCCTAAATGACAGAGTTTTCTTTGCCAGTAGAAGCATCTTCTACCCCTGCCTGAGGGAGTGTTGTTGTTTTTTTTTTCTGAAGAATCACTTTGGCCTCCCTTGAGGTACTTGCTAGCAAGGTACTTCTGATTTCCAGGACCTACCCCCACCAACCCTATTGGCTGCTACCCCTACAATTAGATTAAACTCCAAGCAGTCCCCAAAGGGTATAAAGAGTGACTCATGGGAAGGTGTGATACACACGAAAAGAAATGCATATTTTTTTTATTTATATAGACTGAAAACTAGGGAATATATATGGAAATGTATTTTATTTTTTGTTAATCTTCAACCAAGGATATTTTTTCCATTGATTTTTAGAGAGAGTGGAAGCCCGGGAGGGAGGTGGAAAAAGAGAGAGAGAGAGAGAGAGAGAGAGAGAGAGAGAGAGAGAGAGAAACAGTGATGTGAGAGAAACATCGATTGGTTACCTCCTGCACATGCCTGACCGGGATCAGGCATTAAACCTGCAACCCAGGTTTGTGCCCTTGACCTGGAATTGAACCTGTGACCCTTTGGTGCACGGGCCAAGACTCTAACCACTAAACAAACTGGCTAGGGCTGGAAATGTATATTAAGAGTGTGGGATCAACATGAAAGGAAAATAAAGCTGGATGGGCCAAGTTTATTGATATCGGACCACTAACCAGAGATTCTGGGTTCACCATTTTAGCTTCAGGGGCTTGAAATGTTTCTAGCTATTGGTTTGGTTGGTTGACTGGAATATGGACCCAACGTTAGCCTACATTAAATAAAATTGAAATGTCAGAACTTTCTCAGTATGCCGAAGAGGGAGGTACCCAGAGGTTCAGGGAAATCAGAACGTTAGTGTGCAATTATCATGTGAGACCTATTCACCAACACCAGAGAGCACACCTTTCACCACAGCTGTGTGAAATAAACTTGTGAGAGGAGGCCAGCATCCTTGAAGAGCTCTGTGGTGGCTCTTCTCAATAAGTCGGAAATTACAGGAGAAATTTCTACCACTGAACTGAGATCCCTGAATACTATGGGAATAACATCAAACTGAGATCCTGAGGTAGTGGGGGTTAAATTGCAGCACGTAATCACCAAAGATGAGGTGGGCATGGTTACCATGAAAGACATGAGAGCCAAAGATTTTCAGAATAGCTTGAATTGCAAAGATCTCTGATGTTCACTGCTTGATTATAGTATTTCAGAAAAGAAATCATACTAAATTCTTGAATATAGTATTTCAGAAGGGAATCATACTAAAATTCTTGCTTAATATGTTTAAGCAGAAAAGTTATACTAGTAGATCTGGTGAGCAGAAGTCTGGTTTGAATCACCAGAGTCAGAGTCCCTCCATGATTCCCAAACTTGAGTTAGTTTACAGAACCCCTTGAATGAAGGAAAATCCATGTCCCCTAGGGGAAATTCTGTTGCACTGCCAAGAACTGATGCTGTTAATCATTCTCCAGCCTTCCCTAAGAAGGCTTGCAGCCATTTATTAGGGTGATAACATTGGAGAAAAACAAAGACAGATTTTTGAGGATTACTGGACACTGGCTCTGAACTGACACTAGTTCCATGAGGCCCATCAGTCCAGGAGATGAATTCCCGGAGACCCACATCCCCATTCAGTGTGCCCATTTGGTCGATGCAGAAGACAGAGATGGATCTTAGAGAATGACCAGGGATTATCATAAACATAATCAGGTGGTAATTCCAGTTGTTTCAGATGTGGCTTCATTGCTTGAGCAAACTAAGTTTTTTATCACTTTTTGAAATTTATCCTCCTATACTTTTTCCAGTATTTTTCTTTCCTATTCTTTTTCTTCTCCTCTGGAACTCACATGTTTTACCACTTGTTTCTGTCCCACAAATCACAGAGCTTGTTGTCAATTTTTTTTTTTTTACTTTTTATGGATGATTTCTACTGATCTGTCCTTAAGTTCATAGATCTTTTCTTTCTATGTATCCTATTTGCTATTAATCTCATCCAATAAATATCTGGTTTAGATCTTGTACGTTTATTGTAGAATTTCATCTATTATATACATCTTCTCTTGGAGATTTTTTAAAAATCATATTTATTATAGTTATTTTAAAGTGTTTTTCTGATCATTCCAAGGCCTTGGCTATCTATAGGTCTGTTTCTATTGATTAATTTTCCTCTTGACTATGAACCAAATTCTCCTATTTCTGCACATCTTATAATAATTATTTTATACTGTAGATAATGTGTAAGGAACACTACTAGTTGTTTTTGTTGTTGTTGTCTTTTCCAAACAGTACTGTTTTTTCCTTTGTTAGGCAGCTAGAGTGATGGGCTGCTCAGTTCAATCCAATCAGGAGTTGAGCAAGTTTGGGATGGGTTTGTGGCTCTAATCCTTCTGTTAGGGAATTTAATCACAGGGACTAAAAGATCTTGTACTATTTGCTTTTCAGCGGAGCCACTACTTCCTGTGCTGCCTCAGAGCTCATATATTTGATCATACTAGAATTTGAGTATGGAAGGGTTTTACTTAGATTGAGTTTACTTTTGGCTTTAACTTATTTGAAAGTGAGCTCAAGCCCTTCCCTCCCAGAGATGTCTGGGACCAAACACTCCAAGACTTCTAGACATCAAAACTGCAAGACCTCACAGTGAGACCACAGACTGCAGATGGTTTCCCCAGAACCAGGCACAGGGCATGGTGCATAACCCATGCTCTATAAATAGGAATACAGTAGAGTATAGTGGAGCCAGAATTCCTACATTTGAATCATAGCTCTACTGCTTTTGAGCTCTCTGATCCAGGTCATCATTCAGCCTCTGTATCTCAATTGCCCCATCTGGAATATGGGGTAATAAGAGTGCCTACTTCATACGGTTGTTGTGATGGTTAAATAAATATAGTAAGGATTATATAAGTGTTAGCTCTGGCCTTTTGTGATGATAACCCTTTTCATCCATGCAAAGAAATTGTTAGAGGTGAGCAGAGAATGGAGCAAAAATAATGGCAAATATTTCAGAAATCTTTCACTCACAGTTATGGTTAAAAGTCCTCACAGCCTTTCCTGATGGAATTAGATTGGCCCAATACCTCTGCAGATCTTATTGTTGCTGAAGCAGAGCTGCCCAAGTGCCCTCTCCCCTTTAATTCATTGCCTTGTGTCACTTCTTTGGTCCCGTCTTCCCTTCCTTAGGCTCCAGACCATAGGAGTTAGGTTCAAAGATACAAGTTCTTAGAAAAGGAAAGTTGTGACTTAGCAAATCTTCCTCCACTGGGCCTGCCCAAAGTAAAGGCTCTTCCTCCTCCACCCCTGCTTTAGTCATCCCTGGCAGAGAACGACCCAAAGAGGCCTCAAACGTTTCAGACAGAGCATGCCACTCTGGTAAGAACAATTCCCAGCTCCAACTGTGGATGACTTTGTCTCCCAGCTTTCTTGCCTGTTAAACACGTGACAGCACATTGACTAATTGCTGAGAAATGAGGTCTTGAAGAATGTTTCAAAAGAAACTGCAGCAAGCTTGTCAAAAGAACTGAGCTGGCCAGGAGTGGGACGGGCGCCCAGGGTGCAGGGGCTGGCAACACAGCCCCACTGGCAGGCAGCTGAGGCACCACGCCCAGCGCCTGTCAAAGATGCTGAGAATTCAGAGCAGGGCTGCGGGAGGTCACAGAGCTGGCCCTCTCCACTCTGAGCAAATGCCTCAGTAGGCAGACATCTGTCACTTCTGTTCCTGTTCAAGATTTCATTCTTCTCAGAGAGGCTCTGTGATGGAAGGCCACAGGGCCCTCTCCCTCATCCCACCCTCTAAAGGTTGAGTACAGAGTCCTCTCTGGATGGAGTCATGAGATGGGAGAACAGAAGTGTCCAGACCACCTCCTGCTGTGCTCTCTAGACCCCAACAGTGTCCTTCCCCAAACGCAGTGCTTCTCCTTTGTATTTGCCGACTCATCAAACCCAAGCACCATGTTTCCTAAACACTCACTGATCACTATTAATCAGCAAGCTGGCGGTGCTGCTGCCTGCCCTCTGAGCATCTTGTTAATGACGGGAGAAGACTGCCAAACGGCCAGCTCAGCTCCGGATGGTGAGATATGGGTCTTGCCCAGACTGAGGAAGCAAAGGCATCGCTGTGAGCTGTCTGCCACAGAACTGAGATCCCTGGGGTTTGATAACAAAAAATGAGCAGGCTCTCTCTCCTTGAAGAACAATGTAAAGAGTCCATCCACTCATTTCCTACCAGAGACCAAAAACAGGGTGGAGGGAAAGCTTCAACTAGGAAGAAAGGCCAACTAGCCAACCCTGCATTACAGACCTTTGTGTTTCCCTGAGGCCAGGATCTAGAGATGGACAGCAGCAGCAGGAGGAGGGACTTAAGCTAGATGATCAGAAGTACTTTCTCATGTGAAGGATTGCTAAGTATTCTAGGGTAGGTTACTAAGGAAATGGAAAGATAATGTTATCTATGACCTGCAGATCCCTTACTCCAACTTAATTAGCTCAACCTACACTACGTTTATATATGTTCATATACAAATTTGATTTTTCTATTAATACATGAAATTGAGGAGACATGCTATAATATTTATTTGATGACCCTTGGTGTCCCCTCTCAATGGAGATCGTACCCTGCTGGATGCCTGGCCGTGGTGCTGGCCAGGCATCACCTGAGTGATGAAGCTAGCAGGCATGTCAATAAACCTTGCCAATCAGATAATGTGCCAAACACTGGTTAGAGGCTGAGGAACCAAGACCTGAAGAATTACAGAGATTAACAGTAGCCCAGGAGAACACATCTTGGGTGCCAAAGTGTTGCCCAGCAAGAACTTAGCAATTCAGAGGGAGGTGTCGGAGAAGTCAATCAGAGGAGGCTCCGTGGGGGAGCGCAGCCTAAAGATGGGTGGGGAGTTGAATGCCCTTCGTGGAGGGTTGGTTTCCATTAGGAGGGATTTCGGAAAGCCCCAAGGGGAGCACATCAGGGCCCTGGGACTACAGTTTCTCCCCTGATATAGGTGCTCAGAGCTGTGGGCCTGTTAGAATTGACCACATGGAAGGCACATCCTTTAATTAGCCAAGGGACCTTGAGGAGCGAAGCTCTTGAAGGAGTCCTTTCTGCCTCTCAGAGCCTCTCACAGGCCCAGGTCAGGGCTCCACACATGCACCATCCCAATCCTGGGTCCCATGGAAAGAGGATCACAGTAGGCACAACTCACCCATCTGCCCTGAGAGGGCATTCGATCCACCAAGAGAGGCAAGCTTGACTGCCCAGGCCTCCCTGGGCCAGGCCTGCACCCCAGGCTGGAGCTTTTATGTGGAGAGGAGTTCTCAGGGGGCCAAACCTTGTGTCTCCCCAGGCTGAGACCAAGTCTAGTAGTAATGGAGGGACCCTACATCCACTCTCTACCGCAACATGGAATTGCAAAGGAGCCAGCAGGAACAATGTCAACATTTCTGGTAAGAGTGAACTGTTTTAGAAGCTGTATGGCTACATAGTTAGGAATGAAGTGCCTGAGCCCAAAATGTGAAGGTTTAATTTCTAGCTCTGCCATTTATTAGCCTATAACCTTGTGTGCAAAGGAACCAGCAAGGATGAACGAAGGTCGATCTGATGCTTAAGGTCTTATATCCTCATCTATAAAATGGAGACAGATAATAATACCAACCTCATAAGATTGACCTGAGGAATAAATGAGCCAATAATATAAAATTCCCAGAACAACAGCCAGGCTGTTGTAAGCACTCAAGAAAAATGCCGGTTATTATTACTAAACACGTGCCTGGCAATGGCAGTGCAGCCTTTTTGATACAGGAAGGGTTTACAGAAGCATCTAATTGGAAGGCGGAGCTTTGAGACATACAGTCCGTGAGGAGATAATATAAATATTTTCTTCCTAAGGTTCTTAGGAAGGATAAATGAAATGATACATATACTGTGCTTAGAACAGTAAGCACACAGTTAATATAGTCGTTTATTTGGGGTGGCTTGAAAGTGTTAAAAGGTGGTGAAGGCAGGGCCAGGGGTACAGGTATCAGGAAGTCTCTTGTCAGGAAGCTCTGTTCTATGCTGCAGCTCACAGAAGTCTTCCCTGCTATGGATGAAGACAAGCATTTACACAAAGGAATTTCCTGAGAATCAATCAGGGTGCCAGACCTGGACCAGGTTTCCATGGACACTTGCTGCATTTCTTCCCTGGAGGCACTCATTGGTCCAGGACAAACCTAAGGATTCATGTCCATCCTTCCTGAAGGCCAACACCATGACCTCCAGAAGTCCTTTGTCTATAGGACCCTAGCTGCAAAGCATCTGAGCTCCTGGAATGAGGACCAAGGATGTTCAGTCCACCTGGACCACCTGAACTGAGGACCGGGAAGAGACACAGGTGTCGGGCTGTAAAACGGAGGCCCTGAGCTCTCCTTGCTCACCAGCCAAGCAACACAGACACACACTTTCACCCACTCACCTGCGCCAGGCCTGGCCCTGACCCCCTCCCAGAGAGACTCGTGGATGGAGAGAGAATCAGGGGCCTCGGACCACTGGGAGAACTCACTTCATGACAGTGGAGAGTTGAGCACATGCTGCCTCAGAGAACAGTGATGGAACAGCAGGGCCAAGCTTGCCCCATTCGGCCACCAGCTCAGGATGGTTTACCTCGTGGATCCCAAAGTGGGCATAGGAGTCGAAGTAATAATCTCTTGAGGTCATCTCCTCTGGGTTCAGCAGCTTGGACATCTTGCCCCGTCCTGGACAGCTGGGTTGAGTGGACACATGATGGACACATTGCACAGGCTTGGATGGGACCACAGGCTGAGGGGGCTGAGAGGGGGTACTGCTCACCTGAGGGCGAAAAAAGGGAGCCTGGTGTGAACAGTGGCAGCGAGGCCCTGCCCTCTGAGATTTTTCCCCTCCTCCCTTCCTGGTCCCTGAGGCCCGCTCCAGTGATCCACACGGCCACTCCTGAGGGGTGGGTGCCAGTGATCCACACGGCCACTCCTGAGGCGTGTGGTGCCTTCCAGCTTTCTGGCAGTCACGCTGATGGCTGAGGTGCCATGCTACTCAGGAGCCAAACAGATCTGGTTTAACCCAGCTCCATCTCTTGCTAGTCAGGTGACTTGAGCCCATCCAGGCCCCAGTTCCCAACTCCATTAAATGAGGACAATACCCTTCTTCAGAGGCAAATAGTAAACATTCAATAAAGGGAAAGATGTCCGGCATGGTGGCTGGAGAGGAGATTCCAGGGCCAGTCTCCCGGAACGTGAATCCTGCTCTGCCTCGCACTAGCCGTATTACCTTGAGCAAAGTGATTAGCCTCTTGATGCCTCAGTTTCCCCACATCTAAAGTGGGAATAAAATGGTTCTCATCACCTAGAGTTGTCCTGAGGATTCGACAGGTTGGTGTCTGTAAAAGGCTTAGAAAAGGCCGGCACACTGAGTGTTTATTAAGTTTAAATGAGTCCCACCTGCCCCCTTAGGAAGATCACACCCACGGGCCTTTCTCCACCCAACAGGCAGCACTTGGCCCCCAAAATGCAGGTCTCCTGGGTTCTGGGCCTCACACCTGCTGCCTCCCACTCTGGTTTCTGATTCGTGGTTGCTCTGGACTTCAGCAATTGGTCTGAACTGTGAAGACCACACCTCGGTGACCTGCCTGGGCACCACCGGCACCGCTCTTTCTGGATTCCCAGTCCTGACACCCAGCCCAGCTGCACACCCACTGCTGCTGCCCAGCACTGACCGCCGCCACTCCCACAGACCAAGGGGAGGACGGAGAAGGAGATAGAAGCTTGGAGAACTTCTGGGCTCAGAAGTTTAAGCCTCACTACAGAGGCACAGTCTGCCAGGGGAAGAGCCTCCTCTCCCTGGAGTGGAGGAAATGCAGGTGTGCACAGCACAGCACAGGCCTCAGAGCGGAAGCATCTTTAAAAACAGAGGGAGTCCTGTGCAGTGGTTGGTTGTCCGGGGCTGAGAATCAGGGCTCCTAGATCCTACCCGGACTCTAGTAAAATGAAAGAAGGCACTGAAAGGCACACAGCACAGTGCAAGAATGCAAACCCTGGGGCCACACTGCCTGGCTTTCAAACCCTGCCCTGCTACTTGGCTGACAAATGACCTTGGGAAGTCATTTTTTCATCACTGTGCCTCCGTTTCCTCCTCTGTAAGCAGAGATCAAAATAAAAACTACCCAATGGAGTTGTCCAAAAATTTAGGTTAGTTGATATAAGTAAAGATATTAAAACACCGCCTAGCATATAACAGGTGTTTAATTATTATTATTATTATTAATATTCAGATTACATAAACATGTCCCTGTTCTCTGCCTCATTTTTCTCATCTGTGAGCTGGGTCACCTCAGACTTCCTACCTCCTTTCCTAGGACAGAGCAAGATAAAGAAAAAACTAGTGGCTTCTTCCCTTTATCGTGCTGTGGGCACAACCCCAAGACTGCCAGGGGCTGGAGGGGCGTCAGCAGGGGGATGTGATGGTCCCATTTTCCTGGTGTATCTAGGCTACAGCCTCTGGGAAATAAGCAGGCTTCCCAGTTTAGCAACATCGGATTTCAGGTCGGCGAGATGCCGGGCTGGCACAGGCAGTCGGGCTGCCTCATTAGAATGCAGCAGGTGTGCCCACCCTCAGCTTGGGATGTTGGTCACGGTCTCAGGGAGGCTAAAAATAGACTGTCAATTGCACACTCCCGTGCTGGCTGCAGAGTCACCTCTAAAGCTGAAAAAATGCTCTGTGCACGAAGCTGACCCCAATCTTGACTCTATTTAAATATATTAAGAGAAAAAGTCCTAGTTGGTCCAGGCAGCATGTGTGGTCAAGGACAAAGAGGCCTGCCTCTTGCACCCATTAATTGCCATTCAACTCATTCCAAGGTCTCCTTTTTCCGTGGGGTCCCTGAGACTCCCCAGCAGCCAATTTACAAAGCATCAACCACATGTACCCATCACATTCATGAGGGAAAGAAATGAGTAAATATGGAGGGTCATTCAGCTCAATAACTACAGGTCATGGGAACAAAATGGTAACTGTGGCCCTGTCCCTGGTGTTACAGGCTGTCAGCCTCCTGCAGAGGGGACTTGCACTCTGCCCATGAGCTCAAAGGTGTGCCGTCCCAGGATGCTGGGAGTGGGGTGGGAAAGAGCAGTGGCCCAGGATCCATGGGCATTCAGCTACGTGGGTGGTGCTTTTCATCCCACAAATCCCTAGTGAGCACCTGTTGCGGCGAGGTGCCGTGCGGGTCCTGTGGGAGAAGCAGATGTACAGGACAGTGCCCTCAAAGCACTCTGCTTTCTAGCAGGAGTCTAAGACCTTTGAGGCTCCACTGGATGATGGAATAAGGTTTGTTTTACAAGAGAAGCTCAAGTAAATTGTTCTGGGGGCTCAAAGAAGAGAGATTCATTTCCACTTAAAGAGTCAGAAAAGCCTGGGATGGCAGCAGTGAGGTGGGTGGGGAGCTTTCTGAATGAATTTTGGTAGGTGGAGGTGGTGGGGAGGACTCTGGGAGGAGGGGATGGCTTGAGCAAAGAGGTAAAGGGGAAGGAAAGCAGTGAGTTTGTTTGGGGAGCAACTTGGCAGAGATAGTGGGAGATTCGGCTGAAGGGAAATCATGGCCAGGCTGTGATGTAATTAAATAAACAGGACAGTGGGGAGCTGTTGGCTACTTTTAAGCAGGGAGGTCTATGTTCGAGCTGTACTTTAGGAAGATGAATGTGATGCAGTGTCCCACAGGGGCAAGGAGAAGAAAGGAGGAGTGGCAGCCCTGGCATCGGGGAGGCAAGGCATGAACTTATGAGACTATTTGCAAAGTTCAGTCAAAAAATAATGGGGATCTGAAGCACTGTTGTGTAAGTAGGCTGCCTGCCAGAGAAGCCACAGAAAGAAAAGCTCTGGGAGCTGGCCACTGATGGCATATCAGGAACCAGAGATGCCTCCAAAAGTTCCAGCCTGGGGGACCAGGAAAACGGTGGTGCATCAACAGAAACAAGCCAGCAGGCAGGAAGGGCAGGAAGAGCAGGGTGGCCAGGGAAATGATGAGTTTAAATCTCAATATGTGAAGTGTGCAATGCCATTGCGTCATGTAAGAGAAGATGTCTAGCAAGCAGACAGCAGTGCAGTCCCAGTCAATAAATATTACAAACCAAATTAAAAGGCAAGTGGTAAACTGAGAGTACATTTCTACCATCCCCGACAGGCAAGGTTAATATCCTTAATATGGAGAGCGCTCTTATAAACCAATGAGAGAAAGAAGAACATCCCCGATTTAACACTGGAGAAAGGAGCTTATAGCGAATTCACATGAGAATAAGCACTAATAGCAAGTTGACATCTGGCAAAAATATTTAACCTGTTTAGAAATCAGGTAACTTTAAATTAAAGCAAAAAAGTTATAATTCTTAAATACCAAATAAGCTCAGCTCCCCCCAAAACTGCTAAAACTCTATTTTTAATGGCTGCAGGAAAAAAAAATAAGTACTTTCGTACAATTCTAGTGAGAACTTTTTGGAGGGTAGTTTGATAAAATTCAGTAAAAGTGACAAAAAAGCAGAAATCTGTTAGCCCAATAATTCCTTTTTTTTTAAGTATATCCTAAGGAAAGAATCATGGATAATCATAAGCGCGTAGCTATAAGAATTTTGTGAAAACAGTATTTAATGGCAAAAAATAGGAGTCGACTTAGAGGTTCCACAAAGCACAAGTGACTACATGAACATTGACAGAGTGCAGGCTACACAGCCTTTTAAATGTTGTGGAAGAGTGTTTAATAACACAGGAATATTACCACGATAAGCTGTGGGTTGAGAAGAACACGTGGGAGTAGAACAGATAGAGCGATTGCATTTTGAAAATTAAAACCTATTCATGCTTATGTGTGATGAAGAGGGATTCGGGGACTGTCGTGGGGTGTTGGATTGTCAACAGCTCATTCTTTCCTTTCTTGTGCTTGTTTATACTTCCTAAAATTTATGCCATTAACACCTACTGCTTTTGGAAATAGCAAACGGTAATAGTGGAAAAGGAAAGGAAGTGCGATCCCAGAGCTCTGAAGGGAAGCTGAGGCTGGCACTCTGGATTTGGAAGCCATCTGCACTAGATGGCAGGGGAGGGAGGCATGAGGGGTTCACGTGGGGGAGATACCCCCAAAAAAGAAGGCATAGGGGGATGAGGAAGGTCCAGGGAGAGAAGCTGAAACATTATCCTTTGAGGACCTTGGCAGCATCAAGGGACCCAGTTCTGTGACTGTCCCTCCTCTGAGGACATGCGACCCACACAGTGAACTCCAGTGACCAGGCACTGGCACCAAACAATGACAACTGCCGTCCAGCGTTGCACATCCACATGGACGCTATGCTCCGGAAGCTGTGCGGTCATCGCTAAAGCTGAAAAAGGCTCTGTGCACGAAGCTGACCCCAATCTTGACTCTATTTAAATATATTAAGAGAAAAAGTTCCAGCTGGTCCAGGCAGCAGGTGTGGTTTAAGGTCACCCCTTATCTGCCATTCAACTCTGATTCCAAGGTCCCCTTTTCCATGGGGCTCCCTGACACTCTTTCCCCAGCAGCCAATTTATAAAGTGTCGACCATGTGCATATTCATGAGGGGGGAAATGAATAGATATGGAGGGAGATTCAGCTCAATAACTACAGGTCATGGGAACAAAATGGTAACTATGGCCCTGTCCCTGATGTCACAGGCTGTCAGCCTCCTGCAGAGGGGACTTGCAGTCTGCCCATGAGCTCAAAGCTGTGCCATCCCAGGAGGCTGGGAGTGGGGTGGGAAAGAGCAGTGGCCCAGGATCCATGGGCATTCAGCTACATGGGTGGCGCTTTTCATCTCACAAATCCCTAGTGAGCACCTGTTGCGGCGAGGTGCCGTGCGGGTCCTGTGGGAGAAGCAGATGTACAGGCCCTCTAGGTCCTCATGTAGGCATACAGGAACCCATAGGAATCCAGACATGTCTCAGGAAGCCATTTAAGATGGTTCAGCCACAGTGGAAGACCCTTGGGAGGGGCTCTGAAAACTCAGTCTTGGCCCATCTGCCTGGCCTCCTATGGCCCTGGAAAGACTCAAGACTCATATAAGGGCTGGGTCTTGAAGAATGATGGTGGGTGCATCTGTAAAGTCTGAAGTCCTGACTCCTATATAAGTCGCAGTGGACAACAGAGGCTCTGGGTGAAGGCAACCTTCAAACATCAACCAATCTCATATATGTTGGCTGAGAAGTCAGCAAACTATTAGGAATCACACAGGGGAGGAAGCCAGATATGCATCGCTCTCTTTCTTCCTCCCCACGTGTGCTTACCAGATGTGATCTAAACTGTAGTCCGTGTAGTTGATAATCACATAGAGTTAGCTCTTCAAGCACTGTCTGTCTGCCTTTAGATATGGACCTCAGCTTCACCCGAATGGGGGACAATCCAAGGGCAGAAAGTCAGGCAACAGGGAGACAAGCAAGGGCTCTGCTGGGCATTGGGACCTCTCCTATTGCCTATAAATATACTAGAGGCCCGGTGCACAAAATTTGTGCATGGGAGGGGGGTCCCTCAGCCTGGCCTGCCCCCTCTCCAATCCTAGACCCCTCAGGGGATGTCTGTCTGACTGGCAGTCAGACATCCCTTTCACAATCCAGGACGGCTGGCTCCTAACCGCTCGCCTGCCTGCCTGACTGACTGATCGCCCCTAACTGCCTCTGCGTGCCAGCCTGATGCCCCTAACCACCTCTGCCTCGACCCCGACCATTATGGCTTTGTCTGGAAGGATGTCCAGAAGATGTCCAGTCTAATTAGCATATTACCCTTTTATTAATATAGATAGCTTTCCTGTCTGCTTTGACCAAAGACAGTTCTAGTTCCATCCTCATATCTACTCTCCTGCTTTCATGTTCTAGCATCTGGACTAAAAGATGGGACCCAGCAAAGCAATACTGAAGTCAGCCTGCCCAGAAGAAAGTGCTATTCTAGAGCAGATGGCCCTAGCTCCCTGCTGCTCATCAGGGGTCGGAAGTCTGTGAGTCTGGGTGTGGGGAGAAGGGTCTAGATGCTGTTGGTCCTGCAAGGTGGTGTGGTCTGTATGCACATACCCTCCAGGGTCCCTGGCTTGTTCACTTGTCAACAGATATCCTCGCATGTCTCACTAGCATTGGCTTTTTAAAGGCACAGACACTCCAGATTCCCCTCCGGCAAGGCCAGACACGATGCATGTTACAGCGTGTCAGCTACTGTCACCCACTGAGACCTTCCTGTTTTACAGTGTCCCTGATTGTAACTGGCTACTTGGCAGAGCCCATCTCCATATGCTTTTTTATTACAATAAGTCTCAAGCCCCAACAAGGCTGTGCTCCTGGGATCCCCTTCCCTTGGGTCCTGTCACTCAGGCCCCATCCTCCCACTGGGGAACGCTGCCAGGAAGCCTGCCAGGACCGTGGCTGAGCCAGGGGCTCACAGAGGGGTCTAGGGCAATGGTTCGCAAAGTGTGAACCCCAGACCACCAGCATCAGCATCACTTGGGAATTCGTAAGAAATGCAAATTTTCCCTGGCTGTTGTAGCTCAGTTGGTTGAGCATAATCCCATACACCAAGAAGTCACCAGTTCAATTCTCAGTCAGGGCACATTCATTGATGTTTCTCTCTCTCTCCCTCTCCCTTCCTCGCTCTGTAAAAATCAATAAAAAATATCTTTTAAAAGAACAATGAAAATTTTCAGGCCTTACAGCAGCCACCCACATCACCATCTCTGGGTGGGGCCCAGCAATGTATTCCAGCAAGCTCTCCATGTGATTCTGATGCATCACAAAGTTTGAGAAACTCTGAGCTAGAGCTGCATTTTTATACATTGTATTCCACAATGGTGGATTCTATGGTGAAGTGAGTTTGGGCAAATAGCTAAACAGATATCTTTTCTTTTTTTAGCTTTATTGAGGTATGATTGACATATAATATTGTGTAAGCTTAAGTTGTACAAGGTAAAAATTTGATATATGTATATATTGCAAAATATAAAGAGATTTCTTAGTTGTAATCATTTTAAGCCTTTAATTTGCTAAAATGAATTGTGAATCTCCAAGAGGGAATTAGGGTATATAGTTTTACCAAATTTATGGCTACGACACCCTTTTCTCCTGAGAGATCTATAAACATCTCTAGAAATTAATGTTCTGAGGGAACCATCTGGGGATTTAGGACAGTGATTTAGGACAGTGTTTCTCTATGACAATCTGTGTCAATCTCCCTAAAGTGGGTCTCAGGCCCCACACCAAACCAACAAAATCAGAATCTGTGTGGGTGAGACCCCTCAGGCTGCATGTTGAACCAGCTCCCCCAGGGCTGCCTATGAAACCCTGGTCCAGACAGAGCTGGGGACAGCTACATGCCTTCTCAGTTCCTTCTGACCCCTGCTGTAGCCTTCAGAGGCTGGCCTGGCACTGCCTCAGTGCTACTGTGAATCCCAGACAATGTCCCAGCAGGGCCAAGGACACCTGGAGGGGGAGGCAGGGCCTAGGACACCAGGAGGGAGAGGCAGGGCCAAGGACACCTGGAGGGAGAGGCAGGGCCCAGGACACCTAGAAGAGTGGCAGCCACCCGTTGCAGAAAGCACCTTAGTTCTCACAACCAATGAGCTTGGATTGGGTTTAGTCTCTGCCACCTTCAGGCTGGGTGACCTTGGGCCAATCCCAAATATGCTGTCACTGCCAGGGCACCGTGCAGCTCAACACAAAGGGCATTGTGCCCCGTGCTTCCCATCAGCCCCGACTGTCTCTTTGTGGTACAACAGCAGTGTCTGCCTCAAATCAAAATGGCATTACACCCTCCCAACCCTCCCTCTGGCTCCTGGATCAGGAATTGCTAGGAAGGAATCTACCGGATTTGTTGGGCCTGACCTATTTTTTAAATAAACTGGGGCTATTTCCCAGCTATTCATCACTTTTCTCCCAAGACTCTACATATTACATTCTCTTATATCCTCAGATATTTTGGCTGCAAGAGATGTCAGGTTAATTGGATACTTGGCCCATGGTTCTTCCTCCTTAATAGGCTTAAAAGCAGACTTCCTCTCTTGTCTTCCCACTTCCCTCCCAAGTCAACTGGAGCCTCTTTCTCTCCTTTGACTTGGAGGATGTCACAGAGCACTTGGCTTCCTCTCCACCTTCCTTTCCAGCAGGTGTGCAGAAAGACCTGGCCAATCCCCACACACCTGCACTTCTCCTAGAGTCGGACAAGCTTTAGTCCCAGATTTGAGTTAAATCACTCCTGTGGGACCTGAGCTGTGCTCGAGGCGCTCCACCCCAGGCTGGGTCATCGGTAGAGTGGAGGGTGTCAGGCAGATAGAGCACCTGTGGATTCTGATCTGGGTTCCTTCTTTCCCTATTCAGGTCACTATGCAAAAGCCAACCAACCTTTCCTACCCTCAGTTTTCTCTTCTGTCCAATGACAAATGTGCACCCTGTCTCTTTCACAGGCCTCCTGTGATGACTGAAAGACACTGAGTGTGTAACTATTTGGAGAAAATTTTGAAGTGTGGTACAGGAGTATGAGACTTCTATCTCTGGAAATGGGACTCTAGGCCCTGATGCTATTTTTGGATGCTTTCTGGGCCCTTCACTGGCACTAGACACAGTGACCTTGGCTGCCCTTAGCATTTCATTCTGTTCACTGTTTGACTCTGGTCCTCACCCTCCACATCATCCACTCTCTAGGCCCTGTTCCACCCCCTTCCTCAGAGCCTTCTAAGTGTTATGCAATTAATATCTCAGGAATGTGGCCGTCATGGGAAGTCAGTCATTTTCTCTGACACCTGGTCTTTCCTGCTCCTACGGCCTCTGCAATCGGTTATAATTTGTGTTGTTTTGTTGGCAAACGCTTTCATTCTAATTGACTCACAATTGTAGGTATTCTACAATGAATAAATAAATTCTTCAGACCAGTAACTAGACCTTAGGTGTCATTGTTTTCCCCTCAACATTTGGCCCAGAGCTGGGGCTCGTAAAGATATGTTGATTAGTTTCCTTACACTTCAGCTGAATCAATGTTGCCCATCATAAATACACTATGAAAGTGAAGAGAAAGCCATGCACTCAGAGACCTTTCAATCCCCTGAGAGGGTGGGGAGGTGGTAGTCAGAAAGACAAAACTGAGAAGAATCACCACAAGAATCCTAATAATACTCAACACTGTGAAGCGTTCAATGGCACTTCAAATGTTTTTACTGAGAAGTAAAATTTCTGAAATTTCTACAAGAAGAAAATATCTTGCAAATATCAAATATATTTACTAAGCACCCATAATTCCATCCATATAAACTTCTGGGGGCTTCAAGTACAGATTCGAGGTATTTGTTAGATATTTTTCCAACAATTTCTTCACATCCAAATAAAGCAAGGCGAGAATTGCAGCTCACGAATCTATGGCTCTGAGAAGCTGACTGACTGGCTTAACCCATACAGCAAAGCTGGTCAGGACCCAAGAGCTGACCCCTCTGGCCCAGTGTCTGACCCTATCATCTGTCCATTAAGCCAATGGCTGGAGAAAAACATGCTACAAAGTCATGTTACAAGTAAGAAAGAACGTCACAAGTTGTTGGCCGAGACCAGAGCCGCACCAGCTTAATCTAGGTTCTCATCTGGTTCCCATGGACTCCTCCAGACACTTTCCTCCTAGTTCTAGCAAGTCTATTTAGTCCGATAAATAGATTTCCACCCCAGATTCTTAGCAGGAGTGACTGACTCTTTTAATCAGAGATTCTGATGTAAGTAGTCACTGAAAATACTGACACTCCAGCTAGAAAGAAATGTCAGCCACCTGGGAGTATTCAGGTCTACTCCAAAGGTGACCTCACATTAGCCAACGGCATATTCTAGGCTTGTCCAAAGCTCTCCCAGGCAATTCGGATGATCTATTTAAAAGCCCCCCCAAAAAATGCATATGAAATAACAGTGTTTGAGACATTAGACATCAGGCAACAAAAACCCGTGTCCCTGAGAGGTGACAAACAAACAAGGTGAACCCTATGAAGGCCCAGTTTATTGCCTGGTGTGAGTATCTGAGCAATGATGTAGGGAACAGGAACCTAGACAGAGCTAGGAAAATCTCTTGGTAGAGGAGACAGAGGTGGGAATTAGGATACCAAGGCAACTAGAGTTTGCAAGGCAGAGTACAGAAGCCTATACAGACAGGGGGCTTTGTAGAGAGTGAAGAGAGTGGCCTTCAAGTCTCCATCTGAGACTGACCAAATCATGCATGTGTAGAAACTACCCGAGGCCAGGAAGATTACTCCTGAAAAGACAGAGGGACTAGCCTGTGCTACCCACACACGGCCTGACAAGGTTCTTGTGCCCTCAAGCCAGAGTGGAAAACCTTATAGTTCATGAATATGCAGAAGAGGTGTTTTCTTCCTTCACTTGTGGAAATTAGCCCTAGATTAAAGACTTCTCTGACTTCACTAAACAAAGTTTAAAAGTAAGAGCTGGAAGAGTTAAACTCTCCAAATCATTTAACTGTATCCCAGAACAAAGCTTAGAAATACAAAATATCCAAAAATATCCAGCACCAACAAGGTTTGGATTCCACAATGTCTGGCATTCAGTCAAAAATTATCAGGCTTACCAAAAAAGTGGGAAAATACCACCTCTTAGGAGAAAAAAGTCACTTTACATCAACCCAGAGAAAACACAGATCATGAAATTAGTAGACAAGACAGGGTCATTAAAATTGTTATTATAATTTGATTTCAGATGTCCAAGAAACTAGAGGAAAGATTAATCATGGTAAATGGAGATATGGAAGATATAAAAATGACCCAAACTGAACTTCTAGAGAAAAAAAACTGTATGTGATGAAAGATACATTGGATTAGATTAACAGCAGGTTAGACATTACAGAAGAAAAGATCAGTGAACTTCACACAAGAAAATAAAAATCTATCCAAAATAAGACATGGGAAAAAAAGTTAAATGGAACATCAGTGAGCTGAGCAACAATTTCAAGTGGCTTAGTACACTTGTAATTGTAGTACCCAAAGGAAGGGGAAACAGAAAAATATCTAAAGAAATATTGGAATGATGGCTGAAATTTTCCAACTTGATAAAAACCATAAACTTACAGATCAAAAAAGTTCAATAAACTGAGGAAAAGAAATGAGGGGGAGAAAACTACACCACTCATGTCACAATCAAATTGCTTCAAACCTCTGATAAACAGAAAATCTTAAAAGGATTCAGAGAAGGGGTAAATACAGGCTATATGCAGAGGAACTAATATAATAATGACAGCCAACTTCTTATAAGAAACAACACAGGTCAGAAGACAGGGCAGCAACACCTTTAAAGTACTGAAAGGAAAAAAAGGAAACTGTCAACT
Source organism: Myotis yumanensis (assembly GCF_028538775.1). NCBI lineage: Eukaryota > Metazoa > Chordata > Mammalia > Chiroptera > Vespertilionidae > Myotis > Myotis yumanensis. The sequence continues at coordinate 122,709,252 of NW_027223754.1, read as the reverse complement.
TAGAATTCTATATACAGCATAAATATCTTCAAAATATAAGGCAAAGGAAAGATTTTTTGAGATAACAAAGCTGAGAGTTTTCCTTATCCACAGGCCCTCACTATAAGGGATGTTAAAGGTCATCCTTGGGGCAGAAGAAAATGACACCAGATGGAAATCTGGATCTATGCCACGAATGAACTCCCAAATCAAAGACTGGGGCAAGGTTGGTAAATACAACACACTAAGCATTTGTTTGTCAAATTAATCCCTTAGTGTGAACTCATTCTTCGGGCCCTTCACTCCCTTTCACTCCTGAAAGGAGGAAGAAAGTACTCCTCTCATTTTAATAATTAAATTTTAATAATAATGGGAAAGAGGGAGAAGACAAGACCCAGAGGCTGTACTCCCAGGGAATACCTATGAGTCCTGGAGCCAGAGAAAGGTCATATCTGGAAGCCCAGGAAGGCCGTGTGCCAAAGAGAGAAGTAGGAAGGCCAGAGTCCAGCTGCCATCCCCTCAGTGATCTGGGGTTCTAAACTGTTTTTCCTGACTCCTGCATCTTCTACATGCCTGCGAGGCCCTGCAACCTCTCCAACCCCCTCCTGCGATTCAGTCTCTGGCCTTGATTCTGTTCCTTGTACACCCCCAAAATTTGTTCCCACCTAGGGACTGTGCACAGCTGTTTCCCCATGTATTTGACTGGTTCACTCTTTCACCTCATTCAGTTCTTTATTCAAATGTCACCTTTGCAGAGTGGCCTCACAAGATTACTCTATCTGCAAATACCACCACCTGTACCTCTTTCTATTCCCTTACCTGCTTTAATTTTCTTTAGAACTCTTTTCGGTACCTGACACTAATTCATTTATATCTGCATATCTGTCTTACCCCTAAAATGAAAGCTCTATAAATGTAGGCAGCATCAGGCTCTACTATAATCCCAGCTTCTAGAACCTACCTGACACTGAGTGGGAGTTTAATAAAAATCTGTGGAGGGCATGAATAAATGAGCACATGAATAAATGAATGACTTCCTTAACATGGTGCCTGGGGCAACCATGCAAAGAATGGGACTGAGAAGCACAGGAAGTCAGTCCTGGAGGCCCACTCTCAGTCCCACACCAGGCAGCTCCGTCCCAGGGCGTTTCCCCAGCTCTCCACACTTGATGGTCCCCCTCTGTGCTGGCTCTAAGATGCTCACCCCACCCCCCCCCCCCCGCCAGTTCCCCCTCCCCCTCTTCCCCCCCCATCCCCGAACAACAAGTGGCCTGCCCCGCCCTGCTGTCGCTCTGGGGAGGCTGAGCACTCCAGAGTCCAGGAAAGCTGGGCTAACTTTGTCCATTTGGCCAAAGTGTAAGCTAGGGCTACCAGATTCCTTACAGATAAGGTTCAAAGTCATTTGCAAGGCTTACCATGGTCCGCTCCCCACCATGATCTGGCTCCTGCTCCTCCTCAGGTTCCTTCCTGAAAGGCTGCTCCAGTCCTGCTGCCCTTCTCTGGGTCCCCTCATTGCACTGTGCCTCCCAGCACTGGTACCTGCTGTTCTTCTGCCTAGAATCACCAGCTCCTCCCTCTCTCCTGCCACCTACCTGCCCAAGCCTACACGAGGATAACTCCAGTAAGTCTTCAGCGAGGCTCAGATGTCATTCCCTACAGCAAGTCCACTTTGATCACCTTCCTGCACCCAGTTAAATGCCCTGGTGAAGAAATCAGTCATAGAACATGCAATCTGCCCATTACAGAAAGATGGATCTCACCAGAATGACAGGACCTCAGTGCTTTGGCAGGCCCTTCTCTAAGGGCAGCCTTTTGAAGTTGCTAATCAGAGGGTCCCAAGTCTCTTACTAGGTGTCGTGGGATTCCCTTTCCATGATGAGTGTCACAGTCCCTTCCACCTGGGTGTCATGAAATTCCCCCTCTTATACATCACACTAGGCAATTCTCAGAAGAGGGCTTACATTTCATCTCAGTATAAGAGAAAGCCTGTATGTGCTAAGAAATGGAGGGATTTGAAGCACGCAACCTTCAGAAGGCCTTTGCCTCTCGTCTTCCTGCATTGCAGTTCTTAGTAAATGATGAAGTCTTATTTTAAATTATTAGTCTTGTCTTTTCCCCAACAATTCTCTTCTGTAGGTGCTTCCCTGGCACCCTCCTATTGTCTTCACAATGCCCCTGTAGCTGCTGGTGTACTCTCCACTCCCTAACAAAGCATAAGTTCCTCAAAAGTAAGGACTGTTTCTTACTCAGGCACATTCCCAGGGCTTATCCTAATACGTGGCATGGGGGTGACACATTGTACATTCTCATGCTTACTGAAGGAACGACTGAGTGAATGCATAGATGGATGCATGGACAAACAGCTCTGCAGAGGAGACTGAGACTCAAAGAGTTTAAGCAGCTTCCCCACAGGTCCCTGATGTCAGCAAATGACAGAACTCGGGGTTTCCACGCTGCCAGAGTTGGCCGTAGGCAGGATTGCCGAGAACTTGGAATGTCTCTTCAGAATCCAGTTTTCCTTCCATTCCCCAAGCATCTTCCAGATGATGGGGGCCCATATGTCATCTCAGCTTCCTTAGGGCTTAACTTTGATATGCAAACAAGGTCTACTTTTCTGAATGCATCCAGGACAGGTGAGCATCTAGCAATCCTAGTCAGCATCACAACCACAAACCAAACAACAGCACCATTTGTTGGCCAGGCCCTATGGTAAGTGCATTTTCATTATTATTTCATTTGCTCTTCATACCAATCTTTTGAAGAAAAAATACATGATTACCATTATATATATATATATATATATATATATATATATATATATATATATAAAATGAGCCTCAGAAAAGAAGTAAGTAACTGGTCCAAGGTCATAGCATTAAAAATTGGAAGAACATGAAATCAAACCTATGGGAAGCTGCCTACTATATTTTAACACAGATTCATGTTACTCCAAGGTCAAGATCCTGAGGTGTAGGTAGCCAATAATGATAGACCCCCCCCCCAAATGGTTCCCAATCAAAGTCCCCAAGGTGTAGTATTCTGGACTATCTCTTAAGTACCTCACCATTTTCACAATTAGGCACAAATATTTGTCTCTCTCCTGAATCACCCAGAACAAACTGGCGAGAGCTTTCCTTTATTTAGGCTTGTAAAAAAAAAAAAAAAAAAAAAAAAAAAAAAAAAACCTTGAAGAGGAAAGTTTCTAATTGGGCACTTTGAAAAGGCTCAGGCCTATACAGATCCTTGGCCTCAGAGCCAAGACCATGTGATGAGGAAAGACCCATACTTGGATCCCAGAGCTCTTATTTCTGGTCCCAACTTTGCTACGACCTCACTGTGTATCCTTGAGTCACCTAGGCCTTCTTTGGCTTTTGATTCCCATCTCAGAAAGAGAATGGACTGGATTCAATACCATGGATTGAACAGTCATATCTCAAGGGACCGAGCTGGTGACGTGAACTGGTGGAGTGAATGACCATAGGTGATGACAGCCACCATGGGCAGCAGGGGGACTGTGGCAGGTGGAGAACAGGCACCTGCTCTAAGCAGTGGCCAATGTCTCATGCTGTTATCTTCTGATTCGAAGATCATATGTAGAATACCAGCACACTATGAAGAGGGCCTTCAGACATCATTTGATCTACACCCCACCATGAGAGGTTGGAGTTCCCTAATCTAACTTATACTGGTGATCGCCAATGAAAGAGCTGATGGATTTGGAAAGGCTCCAAGAGTCTGGGTGAGCAACTCCTCTCCCAACCACATCTTACAGCCTGATGTGCCAGTCACATCCCAACACCAACCTGGTCACGGATTTCAGACCCAGCCAGAATTCTGACATTGAACCAACCAGGCACCAAGCTTGGAGGAAAGTGAACTGTAGGGTTTCTGTAGGGGACAAAGACAATATTGCAGGGAGCAGAAAAGACAGGCTGACTTTAGCAGAAACTGGAAAATAAACACAGCAACCTGACTCATAGGACCATAAGGGCTGAGAACCTGGCTTTGGTCTTGAAGCCAACTCTTTGATGTTGACAAAGTATCTCTCCACTGAGCTCCCCTCTCCAAAAGGCAGTTGTGATCATTCCTGCCCCCTTCCTCCATCCAGCACTTCCTTATCATTAAGGATTTAGGGCCTGGAAACAGATTCCAAGATGTGCTAGGTCACTCTGGGCTACTTGAAGGAAATCAATGTAGCAATACCTGACTTAATTGATTATTCATTATCTAAAATTGGACAGAATGAAGTACTGCAAAAGAATATACTATAAGGAATGGATTTGCTGACACAACAAATGGAACTAAAATTGTTACTATTAAACATTTTCCCAAGACTACCAACTTTTGATGCCCTCTTTACTCAGATACTGGCTCTTGTTTCCAGAGCCCTTAAAGTGACCAATACTCTGCATTTCCCTGACACTGATGAGGAAAGTAACATGGAAGAGGCAAGTTTATCATGGAAAAAGAAGATAACATGTACTCTATCACAGAGTACAATCATATTCACTAAATCCTGCAATGGGAAGAGTAGAATTAACACCTGAAAACCCAAAAGGGACCTCAATGAGTCACATGGTCCTGTCCCCTGGCTTCAGGTAAGTTGCTATTAACCAGGCCCAAAAAGTCTACAGGACTTACTGGGGGATCCCAGCCAGCTACTCAACTTAAATATAAAAACCCTGCTAAAGCTAAGATATAAGGGAAATTAAACAGGAGTTAGCTGTTCAATAGCACATACCATATTTGGTTTAGGAGTCAGAGATCTGCAAAGAGGCTTCCAGAACCCCCAAGACCAAGCCCATTGTGTCATTAGAGACAGACAAAGAAACAGGGCATGGAAGCCCACATTAGAATTTCTGAGAGGATTGGGTGATGCTGGGGGATTGAATAATGTCCCATAAGGAACTACCAGGACATCTCCTTGTGGCTAACTCTCTATCATAATCTTTGTCCTTCTTTCTCATGAAGGGTAATGCAGCTTGGTAAGTGCAGAGCAACTGAGAACCTCAAACTCCTTCATTCTTGCTTTTTCAGTGCTCTCAAGGTCAAATACAGCCTCAGAAAAGACTTGTCTCATAGTAAGCAAGTTGCAGAGTCTGGACAATCACACAGGTCTCCTGAATCCCATGAACTGTATTCTAAATGTATTTAATACTGAAGCATCTCCACTAAAGCTAATTGAGGTGGAGAATAGTGATCCCGATGTTAACTCACAATGACAACCAGCTGCAGACGATCTCCCTGCATTTCTCCTCTGAGCAAGTAATTGCTACCCACGACTCATTCATTCATTCATTCAACCAGCATCTACTGAGTCCTCCTGGAGCCCAGGCATCATGCTGCAGTCGAGAATGGACTGACAGTGCGCAAGAGCAGCTGCTGGGAAGCCAGCTTCCATGGCCCAGACAAGAGGTGATGAGGGTCTGACCTAAGGCTGTGGGGATAAGGAGAAGGCAAGGAAAGCAAATGATGCTATGAAAGTAGAATTCACAGAATTTTGATATAAATTATCTTGGATTGGAGTAGGAGAGGTGAGAGTAAGGGAGGCTTCTAGTATGATTTCTGATTTCTGCCTAGAGTGAAGGAGAGAATGGCAGTGCCCTTATTGTAGGCAGGCATACAAGGAGAGGAACAGATGAGCAAGTTTGGGTCCTGTGGAATTTGAAGTGCCTGCAGAACACTGAGGAAGAGAAATCAAGCCAGAAGTGCAAGTCTGAGTGTCAGAAGTCGTGAAGAGGATGAGATCATCCAGGAAGAGTAAGCTGGAGGCAGCATCATTCAGAGGTGGTCAAGGAAGAAGGATCCACATAAAAGCTTGAGAGAAAACAGTTATCAGAGATATGGGAGAAACAGGAGAAAGTAGGACTTAGGATCCCAAAGAGGAGAGGGTTTCAAGAAAAACGCAATGCCCAGCAGCGTCCAATGCCTTTGACTGCTCGGGTGAGATGATAATCCACCACAATGGGGAATAAGGGGTCTCCAAGGCTGATGGCCAGAGCATGTCAGAAGAGGGTCATTGCAGGGATAGTCATAGAATCACCCTTCCTCCAGTCCCCCTCCTCCACCCCCGCACCAGTGTGGAGCTAGGCTGCTGCACCTGGCATAGTACCCAATGGAATACAGCATCCTGGCATGGTCCTGTATCCTGGGAGATACATCAGGTCCCAGCACTTGAGAAAGAATGGTCCAGCATGCTCACTGGGGAAGACAAAGAAGTGTGGCTTTAAGAGATTTGAAACTCAAATCTTCCCTTTCTTTTTCCTTTATCCCTGCCTACGTTTGAAACAGGCTGGACCATAGCACCTGAGTAAGGTTATGCATCAGTGCCTGGTCAGACAGGCATTGAAGGAGTGGCTGCCGGGGATTGAATTCTCTCCAACATGCAACATCCAGGCCCACAGAGCCCAGAGCCATGATTCTGGGGCTGCCTCCCCTGGCAGCTGAATAGTAAGCTCTTCAAAGTCTTTCCTGCCTGAGAAAGAAAGAACCATGACTCTTAGTAGCACAGAAGCCCATGCCTGGGAAAGTGGGAATGAAAGGAAGAGCCTGAGCCAGCAGGGGGAGAGGGGAAAAAGGGGGGAACAGTGGCTTCTGAGGAAGAGTCTTTCCCAGATAAATACTTGCCTGTAACCTGCCTACCCTACATCCTTTGTTCAAGTCTGGGCCCTAGAAAAGGTCAGCTCCCCATGAAGCCGAAGTCCAGACTGGTGCCACCTTCCTGCTCACCCCAAACATCATTCTCTGTGCCATTCACCACCAAGGGGGAAACATCTCCCATCTTCAACAGCACAGATTCAGCACATGTGGGCGTGTCTGGATGGGAGGTCATGTGGAGGACGGCAATGAGCTCGTTTCCAACTCCACTGACAACTCATTAAGAGGAAACAGGCACAGAGTCGCTCTGTGAGGCACTTGAGACAGCGAGGGAGTGACAGCAAAATGTAAGACGCGCACATACCTCCCCATTTTTCAATCGTCCCCATGCCCGTTGACTCCAGTTATTTCAGGGCACCACCATCACCTGGGGTAGATTAGGATCACATCATCCATTTCCATACGATAACTGAGAGTCATAGAGCGCAGCTGGCAACAGAGTCAGGGCCCTGGGTTCCACCTCTCAGTTCTGTATGCTTTCTACACTGAGGAACTGGAGAGAACAATCAAGGCAACTTGAAGCAGTTCCTCCTTGGGGCTCAGCATAGAGGCCAACTGTCCTCACCAGATTGTGTGGGGCCCCCTGCAGAGGTGGGAGAATGAACCCAACGAGCTCTGAGACTCTGGTTGCTAACGCTGAAGTGGAACTGGAAAAAGGAAGAGAGGTGGGCGCAGGCTTGGCAGAGCTTCAGTTAAACCTCCAAGAAAAGCCACCAGCCCTGGCCTGCAGACAAAGTCCTAGCGCCCTGCAGCACTGGCAGCCCAAACCCTTGGTTTGGTTTTCTTCACGTCCTGAAATACGGAGCATTTTATTTTTAACCTTATGAACAGGAGAGTGGATGGCAGTGCTGAACCAAGACAACTGTGAATAAAGGAGGCCTCGGCAAAGCTGGGGGCCGAGCGCCTGGCCCACTACAGGAACCTGGGGCCCAAAGTGCCTGTGGTTCAGAGCCAGAGCCTCAGGGCTGCTCAGCCGCCTGTCTGAGGGCACCGCCCACCATGTCTCCTGCTCAGATCAGTCCATGATGATGCGTCAGGCCCAGAGGGAGAAAATATGGCAGCTGATCCAGACCCCAAAACTCCCCTGCCTCAAGCGAGGGTTTTCACAGGAGACTCCACAGTCTCGAGGCCACCTCCTGCTACTGCCAAAGTGCAGGGAACTCCGCTGCTCCAGGTAGAGCCCTGACTCCCAGCCCTTTCTAAGACTTATGTTGTGCCTGCTCAAGAGGACATTAAACGTATACTGTTGTTTATCCAAAAGTCTCCTCTTACTCAGTGTGCACGAACTATAACCATTCTCTCCGCAGTTTTGGTTTTGTCCCTTAGCAGCGACCCTCTAACTGGAACAGCCTAACTCCGTGGTCGGCAAACTGCGGCTCGCGAGCCACATGCGGCTCTTTGGCCCCTTGAGTGTGGCTCTTCCTAAGCCTTAGGAGTACCCTAATTAAGTTAATAACAATGTACCTACCTATATAGTTTAAGTTTAAAAAATTTGGCTCTCAAAAGAAATTTCAATCGTTGTACTGTTGATATTTGGCTCTGTTGACTAATGAGTTTGCCGACCACTGGCCTAACTACTTGCTTTGGGTTAGGGGGATGATGACTATGACCACAGGGATTTCTTCTCACAGTGGATCCTATGTGACTGACACAGTCTGAAGCAGTGGATTAGGAAGGAAGCAATAAATAGATATTTATTTAAACACTAGCATTCACAGGGCATTTTCATACAGGAAAGATACATGCAGTGTCACTCATTGAACAAGTGGTTTTAAACCTCTAATAAGTACCTGGCCCTGTGGTCGGTTCTGGGAGACAACATGAAGCACACAGACAGAGTCCCTGCTCTCACAAAGTTTCTGGTAGACTTACAAACAAGGAAATCAGCAAATAAAGTGCAGTGCAATACGTGATGTGGCAGAGGATGCACAGGTACTATAGGATCACATAGGAAGAACAACTAAGCCAGACTGGGATAAGGGGGTGGTATCAGGGAAAGCTTCCTGGAGAGGTGACATCTAAGCTGAGACCTGAAGGAAGGGTAGAAAATACCAGGTGGTGAGGGGAGGTAAGTAGTTGAGTATAGCTGGAGCAAATGGGAAGGACTTACAAGAAATGAGGGCGGAACAGATCGGGGTGGGTATGATTGGGCAGAGCCTTTTACGCCATAGTAAGGAGGGGGCTCTTTCTCCTAGTGATAATGGAAAAGCCACTGAAGGGTTTTAAGGAAGAGCTTAATATAACCAGATTTCCACCTTAGATGCACCTTCAAGCTGCCATAGGAATCAACCAAAGCAAGGAAAGGGAGGATGTGTGGAGAGCATCCTGGAGGGTGCTGCAGAGATCCAAGCAAGAGATGGGAGGATGTGAACTAGGACAACAAAAGTCGGACGGCAGCCCTGGCCGGCTTACTCAGTGGTTAGAGCATTGGCCTGCAGACCGAAGGGTTGCGGGGTTTGATTCCCAGTCAAGGGCACATACCTTGGTTGCAGGTTCTCCAACCCCAGGAAAGGTGCATATGGGTGGCAACCAATTGACGTGTCTCTCTCTCCCCCACCTCCTTCCTCACTTCCACTCTCTCTAGAAATCAATAGGAAAAATATCCTTGGGTGAGGATTGAAAAAAAAAGTCAGACTGCAAAGAAAAGATCAATTCAGAACAAAGGGACAAACCCTTGAGACATAGAATCATCAGGCCTCACTGTGGAGAAAGGAGAGAAAGGGCTTGTGAGTTTGGAGACGTGGTACTAAGCAAGGTGGGATGGCAAGAGAAGGGCGGATTAGGAGAAAGGATGACATTGCAGAGGAGTTTGAGGTACTTGTGAGATATCTGAGTGGCCATGTCCTGAAGGCAGTCAGACATGCGGGTCCAGGCTCAGAAGAGAGGTCTAGGGATTAGAAAGAGATTCTAACAAAAGGAGGTTGGCATAATATATGTCTGATGTACAGGCTCACTTCCTTTTATTCATTCAATAAATATTCATCAGCAGTTGAACTAATGCACATTCACAGAGAACATTCCTTAATTGGCATCCTATCTACACCTGTGATGGGCTGTGATCGCTTGTGTGGGATTCTCTGAGGGGCTCCTTAGAGAACTGCTGTCATAACTGCTCATCAGGGAGTATCGAAGGCCTTGAGTGTAACTGTCTGTGGGAACGGCAGTCTTTCATTTCCTGGCAGGCCCAGCCTCGAGAGCCCATCACTTCTCTTTACTTCAGCTAACAAGAGAGTGTCTTTCACAACAGGGCTACAGGTGGGACCCTAATTGATGATTTTGTGAATAGCCATTCTCTTTATAGTGGCATTAGCCCAATTTGGTCTTAGCTGTATTCCCCCTCCCCCCCCCCCCCCCCCCCCCCCCCCCCGCCCCAGGTCAGGCCTCACACACAGTGAATATATTCTACTGGATTTATAGCCAAGTGGACAGGGTGTTTAGCTGGGTAATTAAACATCTATTTGGCCACCTGAGCCTCTCTCTCCCTTCCCCTCAGTGGGAACATGGGAAATGGTCACCAATCAATCCAGGAACCAACAAATAGGAACTGTGCCCCTTCCAGCAGCCAGGCTTGTGAGCGGCACAGAGAAGACTGAGACCCTGGCTTTCCCTCAGGAGGTCTGCAGTCCAGCTACTCTCCACCCCCCATTTCCCTCACATTGGTAGGGACTCAATGAGGTTTCAGTTTCATTCTCTGGATGTTAAGTTCTAGATCTCAGAGCTGAATGTGAGCTGGGAGGCGGATAGGCCAGCTCACAGAGAACCCGATTCTTCCTGTACCTGGGGCACTTCACATAGGGACTAGTGGCCCCTGGGCAGGGGGTGATAAAGAGCCATCTTCAGTCTTTGTGGCTCTGGTTGGCTGACCTGAGAGTGATTAAATCAATGATTCAGTGATTCAATGACCTGCATCAAAGATGTCTCCCTTGGCTGTTCTGCTCCAGCCTCTGCCACTAACTTGATAATGTCATCAATAAAGGGCCTTTATTCATCTGCTCCCACATAAAAACACCACTTGTCAAGCCCAGATTACAAATAATAGCTAATCTTTCTTGAGCATTTACTGTGTGCCAGATGTGTGCTTCACATGAAATAGCTCATGTAATCCTGACAGTCACTCAAGGGGATAAAGTGCTGTTACCATATCCCAGATGAGGAAACCAAGGCACTGATGACTGCAGTAACTTGTGCAAGCTAGCAAGCAGCAGGCTGAGATCTGAACCCAGGCACACTCATTCCAGCAGCTGCACCCTTAACCTCCACACAAAACTTCCTCAGACTGAGAAGTCTACATGGATTAATGGTTTGGAAGGTGCCAAGAAAGTCCGTATGCTTCCTACCCTCCAAAATAGCCCTTCAAATAAGCTAGTACTGTGCTCACAATTCTGCCACTAAAATAATTCCTCTGGCAGCAACAAAGCAAATCCCCTGAGAGGCTCAGGAGATGGAGCACACGGAGCCTGTCACAGACTGACAGCTCCAATCAGCCATGAGCCCCTTCCCATGCATGGAATCTAATCGATTCCTTCCCAAATCTTCCAGCGAGTGGGAGCTGGTGTGGGGCAAAGGTGAGGTCTAGCTTGAGGTTGGGGATGTGGGGAAAGTGGGAAAGAGGCCCAAATCAACAGCAGAACACATTCCAACTATGAGAGCACCCCAGCTCCACTACTTATTAGTGCTATAATATTGGTCAAGTTAATCAACCACTGCAAATTTCCATTTCTTCAACTGCAAAACGGGAACATTAAGAATTGCTTTGCAATCTTGTGGTGTAAATTAAATCAGACAGTGCTTAGAAAGCGACTGCACACTGTGCCCCACACATAATGTGGACAGTAAGATGGCAGCTCTTATGTAATCACTACTACTGCTCAAGGAAAGAAGGCCTCATAGAGGGAAGCCAGTGGGCACGGTGGACAGCTGAGGGAGCAGTAGGAAAGGAACTTAAAAGAGAGTGACTACCTTCACTGGCTTTGCAACTATTCCAAAGCCTGTTATGTATTCATTCAGCCTTTCAGCCATTGTCTACTCAGACCTACTACATGTGGGCACTGTGTTGAATGATGTTGGGGATTGAATCAAGTTCCCCATAAAGATGTATTGAAGTCCTAACCCTTGTTACCCATAAATATGACCTCATTTAGAAATAAGGTCTTTACAGATGTAATCAAGTGAAGATGAGGTCACACTGGATAGGGTGGCCTCTACTCTAGTACGACCAGTTAAGAGGTACAGACACACACAGGGGAGAAGGTCCTATGAAGACAGAGACAGGGATTGGAGTGATGTGTGTGCAGGCCAAAGAATGCCTAGTGTAGCTGACAACCACTAGAAGCTAGGAAAGAGGCAAGCAACAAATTCTTCCTAAGAACCTTCAAAAGGAACCAACCCTGCTGACACCTCTATTTCAGACTTCTAGCTTCCAGAACTGTGAGAGAATACATTTCTGTTGTTTTAAGCCACCCAGTTTGTGGTACTTTGTTATAGAAGTCCTAGATAAAGAATACAGGTGATAAAACTACAGAGATAATTTTTTTAAAAGTTCCTATCCTGAAGCATCTGCGATTCATTTCATCCCAAGAAAGAAGCTGGATGAGAGTCCAGGCTTAATATGGATGCCCTTGGGTCTAGTTTCCAAAGAGGTGTGCTTTGTTACACAGGAGTTTCCTCCTGGCCCGCCAGCTAGAAGCCCAAGCATGGGGACAGCTTAGATGAGTAGATGGTGTGGAATGATGATCCCAGCCACAAGTTATAGCAGCTCCTTGCCACCCTCAGGGCCTAGCATTGAAAACAGTGAAAGTGGGAATGGCAAGGTAGTAGTGGAGGCAGGAAAAGAAGATTGGGAAAGGAAAGGTGGGGATGAAGGCCTATTCTTTGTTTCTTCCAAATCCACCATTCTTATTTCTCCAGTTATTTCTCCATTCTTTCTCTTCATATTTTAAGTTTCTACTCTGGCCCTTCTAACGTCTACACAGCCTAGTAGACTGGAAGATAAAAAAACACCATGAGTCTTGGTGGCTAGAAAACCAGAGTTTAAGTTCCAGCTCCATCATTACTAGGTATGGAATCTTAGGCAAGTAACACTAACTTTCTATGTTTTGGGTTTCTTCATCTGTACAATGGGGATACTATGTAACTCATAGTGTTATGTATCAATTCATGGTGTACATTATGTAACGTGTCTGTGTGCAACTATGGTGGCATGCATTAACATTATGATATATGCCAAAGCATTTTAAGTGTCATAGGAAAAGGAGAGAGCTCTCATTATGCACGATTCCTAGACCTTATACAGAGAAACACTGTATTTAGATATTACATATCTGGATATGTTAGAAAATTAGCACACACAAAACGAAAAAATAAATCAGATGCTACATTTAAAGGAGGTAGGCATGGTATTGACTTGTTTACTCAAGACTTGAAGAGCTTTGTGATATTGGGCAAGTTTTTCCATCTCTTAGTTTAAAAATGATTTGACTTTTCATCTAGCTCTAAGATTCTATGACTTTATGAAAATGTGCACATCGAGCTGTTTCCTCTTATAAAATTACATTTTGAAAAGAGATCTTCGCTCATGGGTCACCCATTACAAGTCTGGGAAAGCTGTGATGCTTGAGGGAATTCTAATAACAAGTGAAGTAGAAAAGCCAATTAATGTGTGAAATACCCCGTAGGCTGGATAACACTGGAGAGGCAAATATCAAATACTCCTCTCCCAGCTATTCCGATTAGAGGGCTACTACCAAAATCCCAGAGAAAGGGGTTGGCCTCACTTGGAACAAAAACTAGTTAAAAAAAGGTGGCACAGTCTTAATACAGCCCAAAATGCAAAGGTAACTGGCCAGGTTTTGTCTCATTTTAGAATAAGATGAACAGAGGTGACTCTGGTTGCAATAGAAGAGACATCTGAGACCTAAGGAAGAACTTCCTAACTATTGAACTTCCCGACAAGGAGTTTGGGGAAATCGCCTCTTCTGGAGCTTTTTATCAAGTTGCCAACTGCGCATCTGGGTTAATTATGTAAGTGTGCAACAGAAGCATGGCCGGTGCCCTTTTGGAGGTCCCTTCTTGCCTGTGCTCTCTCTGTTCTCCCACTGAGTCCATTCACAACACAATGTCTGCTTTTTACACAGCAACATTCCGCTTCCAGTTACCTCGGCAATTCACATATCGTCATGTTGCCCACTTTTTTCCTGTTGGCACAGTAGACTCCAAGGTGCAAGTACTGTTTTTACATATTTTTGCATGTTCCACAACTGGTATGCGTGTGATAATCACTTCACAGCGCAGTTAGCAACGAGGAGGAAATGAAACCCACTCCTGAATTGGAGACAGGAGTACTGTGTTTCAGCAGAAAACCAATTTAGGTCTTTATGAAAAGCCAAATTTCCCAAGGGAAAAAAAATTGTGTGTATCTTCTTAATTCTCCTGAGCGCATTTATGGACTGAAATCGGTGTTTGCTGGGGGAGGAAAAAAATTGATGTGGGTCATTCAGTGGAGAAACAAGAAAGTGGGAGAGTTCATCCAGTTTTCACTCTTTTGGCAAAATTTCTAAAAGCTAGCAGGATAATAATCATAAGCAGTTACTGAGCACTCACCATATTCTAAACACTTTGCATGAATTAACTCATTTAATCATCACAACAACCTTATGAGGCCTCAGGAGGTTAAGTCATGTTCAACATAACACATCTAAGCCCAGAGCTGGATTAAACCAAGCAGCTGGTGCTGGAGGACACATGGTTAGTTAGCTCCCTCTCCACCCGCCCCTTTCAAGAAAGAGACATGGATGCAGACCATCCTCAGAGAAGCAGCCCTGAGTCCTGCCTCCTCTGGCCCTCTTCCTCCTCACTCCCTGACCCTTTAGCTGAAAGGAACTCCCTGGGGAGAGCCATCCAGTAGCTAAAACCACCAGCATATGCCATGTCAGAGGTCAGCTCAGGTCTCCCCATGACTCACACAGCAGCACTTACTGGGACCCTTAATCCCTCTGTCCTAATGTAGGACTTTCCCTGCTCATAACCATTCTCTCTCCCTGGTCAGTAAGGCACTAGAACATTCAAATAACAATCCCCAAAATGACTCCTCTGCTAAAAACTGTTCTATCACCCTTTACGGCCCTCCTTTAGGTGCTAAAACCCCAATCAAGGAGTCATCACCATCAACAATGCATCAGGCTTTCTCCAAGACAGCTGCTCACAAGGCTCCATTGTCCCCCTGGTTCATAACTGGGCATTGTGACTAATCCATTTATCTGCCATTCAGAAGAACACCGCATAGTAAGAGTCAGTATTGAATAGAAACATGAATAACCAAAATGTGCCCATGCTTTCAGTTGCTGCAGCACCTTGATCCCCAGGATATTTACTCACTTTGAGTGTTAAAGATCCACAGGAATGTAAGTAGAGCAGAGGGGTGGGAGCTAGGAAGCCCGGTTTTCAGAAACCCAGAGTGCCAAAAACCAAGGAGGCTCGTGAACTCGTTCATAATTCTATGAATCAATTCAGAAGACATTTATTAACATTTATCATTTACTGTGTGTCAGGCACAGTGTTAAGAACAAGGTAATTTTTAAAAGTTCATTATCTAACTGGGGAAACAGACATATAAGAAGCCAGTGATCTCTAATAGGAAAAGTGAGAGGCAGGTGTAAAGAACAAGGAGAAGGAGCACTCGCTCTCCGTGGGAGTGGAGGATAAGTGGCAGATCTGAGAAGGCTGCCGAGAGGAAGTGACCTTTGAGTTGGGTCTCACAGGTTGAGGAAGACTTTTTTTCCCAGAGAGAAGTGGTGGAGAGCAACCCAGGCAGAAGGACCAGTAGGCACAAAAGTATTCAGGCATGATGTCAGTGGCCTATATAGAGAATTGCATGAGGCAGGTATTAAAGGGCCTATGCTAAGAAAACTGGGCTCCATCCTGTATCCTATATGCAATGGGGCTGCTACATGGTGAGCTTTAAAAGAGATGTCTGATCATGAGCACATTTGTGCTTTGGGAAGCCCATTGAGCATCAGAATGTGGCTGGATTAGGGAAGACGAGCAATAGTTGAGAGGCTACTGCCTAAGTCAGGGCAGAGGTGAGGATGACCTGTCGCGGGCACTGAGAGTGGACTGGGAAGGAGAGTCAGATAGGAGGCTTTGCAGACATTTCAGAAAACCACATCAGAAGGTTTCTGGTGATGTGTGTGGAACAGGGGAGGAGAAGAGGCTGATGAGAGTGGGCATGGTGTGTGATCCCAGCTGAGGAGGAGAAGCATATTTGAGGGAGCCAGAGGAAGCAGAAATGGAACTAACATGTGCCAGGGGCCCCGCATTTCCTTATGTCCACAAAGGGAATCAGCTCAAGTTAAAGAAACAGATGCCAAAGTGGTTCAAGAGTATACTCAGGGCCACCCAGTGCCAACCATGCCCTCTAAAACTGTGCTCTTGAAGTCCCCACTGCCACAGCTCCAGACTTTAAGAGAGGTTCAGCTCACAATATAAGTAGTCTTATTCTTCACTTTCTCCTTGCCAAATAATTAGAATATCTTTCCCTATCTTTACCTTGTGAGAGAATACCTTCTGGCCTGGCTGGTGTTGCTCCGTGGTTGGAGCATTGTCCGCACACTGATTCCCAGTCAATGGCACATACCTGGGTTGTAGGTTTGATCCCCAGCTCTGGTGGAGGCGCATTCAAGAGGCAACCAATTGATGTGTCTCTCTCAAGTCAATGTTTTCCTCATCTCTCTTTCTCTCTCTCTCTCTCTCTCTCTCTCTCTCTCTCTCTCTCTCTTTCCCTCCTTTCCACTCTCTCAAAAAATAAATGGAAAAAAATATCCTCAGGTGAGGATTGACCACAACAAAAATTTTAAAAAAGAACACCTCCCATCGTCTTTGTCTACCTCCAATATTTCATCTCTGCCTTCCAAAGTAATCCTCACTTCCCCACTCCCATTCATACATACATGGCATCTTTTTTGGAGTATGAATGTAGGGCAAAGGGCAAAGAATCAGAAGTGGGATCAAACTGTATTCCAAGACTGGCTTAGCTTGCCAGGCGACTTTCAGAAATTGCTGGACCTCTCAGCCTCAGTTTCCTCAACTGCAGAATGGGGACAAAAAAATAAATACTAACCTTTGCTTATCTCACAGGATTCTTGTGAGGATGAAGGGAGATAAGGTGCTTGCCAACAACACCAACAAAGGGCAGGAAAAGGTGATACAGGATTATCTGATGATCTGGCATCACTATCCACCAGACTGATTCCCTGGAGAACAGGGGCCTGGTGGTCTCCATCTTTAGTTCTGGGGTACCTAATTGTTCCTAATACAGAGTCAGTGCTCACAAAGACATGTCCAGTTAAGAACAAAGACCACTACCACCATCAGAGCAGCACCAACACAGAAACACCACAGAGGCATCCTTGCCTCTCTCTCCCACCATACATGCAGGCAAACCTACAATTTCCCACTTTTAGAAGTATTGCTCTAGTCCTGGCTTATTCCACAAACAGCCATTTCCTGGGAAAAAAACCAAGTGATTGTCACGTTGCCTGGATGGCTTTATTGGGCATGTTTGAACATTAAGTAGGTCTGAATTCCTCCCCTCCTCAGGAAAGTTGCTAAGAACTGAACCCCAGACTCACTCCCCTTTAAGGAGCCCCCTTTGGTCTGTCCCTCCCACTGCCACTGTGTGCAACGTTTTTGTTTTTTTTGGTTTGTTTCCTCGCCCCCCCCCACCCACCCACCCCCCCCCTGCCCAAACAGGAGCTCAGAGCCTCTACTGCTATTTTCATTGATGCTTTGAGCAGAGCTGGCATGTGCAACTGCTGAGAAGGGGGAGCACAGAACCGTGGAGGAAGCAGTAAAAATAGCCTGGCGCGTGTTGCTATGCCTGCTATGGACGCCTTTAACCCTGGCCGAGGTGGGGAGCTCAACAGAGGCTGCTGCACACTGAGGAACCCAGCAGGGGCCTGCGCCCAGACCCCAGCAAACAGCCGGGTGCGGGAGCTACAGACCCTAAAGAACTTTTTTTTTTTTTCAGGAACTGAGAGGGACGGGATGGGGGTGGGGGGGGGCGCGAGGGGGGTTGTTTCCAGCTTCCAGCGCTCCAGCCACCTGGCAGCACGGACTGCTACGTGCTGCTAGTCCAACACTTTACAGGCGCGCAGCCTTGACTCCGAGCTATTTTTGGAAAGCTCTTCCGCGGGTGGGCGATCCGAGAGAGGACAGCGAGGGTATTGGTAAGGCTAACTCTCCACTGTGAGGCTAAGAGCCTTGCACTCCACATCATTCTCAATGTCTGCTCTCTGGTGGGGAAGGGTGCGGGAGAAGGAGAGCAAGTGTCCGGGGATCGCACTCTATTGGCTTTGCCCTAACTCAGGGAGAGGGCATTAGCTACTGAATACCCCACTGTTTTCAAGCCCCAGAGCCTGTTTGTTTCCAAATCGACAGTTGCCAGATGCATGCTGCTTCTAGTCTCTCAGAGAATGGAATTGTTAAAAGCTTTGCTGCCTACGCGGTGGGGGCAGGGGTTAGCTGCAGTTCAGACCTCTCGGGAAAAAGACTGGGGAAGGGTCTCTGCACCTTTTTGCATCCCAGAACGACAGAGACAATCCTCGCGCCACACCTCCATCCCTGCCCCACGCTGCATATGGGTAACCATATGTGAACTGTACGGCAGCCCCACCAGACAGCCGGCTATTAATAGAGCCTGGAGAGTTCGCTCCCTGCCTTTCTCCTGCCACCGAGTAAGGAATGATCACACACTTACCCCACTCCGCCCCCACCTCGGCTCACCGCTCTCCAGGAAGGTAAGGGGACTGCCCACGCTGATCCCCTTCGTGACTACAGGTGCCCAGAACCTACGGACTAGTCCAGTTGTAAGGACAGCAGGGTCAGTGCGAGGCCAGAGAACACAGCGGCCGGTATTGGGGCGCAAAACCCAGCAGGGCTCTTTGCAGCTCAGGGCCAATTCGAGAGTAGAGAAAGGTCAGCTATTGGGCTGCCAAAGGCGCGGGGGGGGGGGGGAGCGGGCACGAGCGCAATTTGAGGAGCTAGAGCGACATTCAAAAGCTGATGCGGGATGAGTGACTGCAGACCCATTTGACGCTGCAGCCCGGGGGGCGCGCAACCACCACCATCACCGCGGCGCGGCGCGGGCTCTGATGCGGCAGGAGCGGGCGCTGTCCCTGGTCCTGAAGGTGCTCTCGCCCTCGCTCCCTCCCGGGTTTTCCGCCCCAGAGATGGCTCTAAGATAAGAGGATTTCAGACATCTCCAGGGCCCTAAACTGGGCCGGACGGTCTGCTGGCCGTGCCCAAGTCCCACTGCCAGCCCAGCTTTGCCCCCTACGGCTGGGAGCTCTCCGCGGTGCTGCGGGGACCGGTCGCTCAGGGACTCGAGCTTGAAGGGTAAATCTGAAGCAGCGCTGGAGATGGTCAAGGCACTGCAGGGAGCAGACCTGGCCCCAGGATTATCCCTCTCAGCTCTGCACAAAGCCGGGACTTGGAAGCCCTAAGGGAGCAGGGGAGCGCAGCTGCCCAGGATTGGGAACTGGGGAAAAGAGAAGCAAGCAGCGGGTGGTAGGACAGGAAGATGGGGTGAGGGAGACTCTTTTGCATTTTCAAAAGGAGGGACCTGAGACATGCACTGGCTCTCCCCCACCCCAACACACGCTCGCGCACACACACACACACACACACAGCCGGCGGATGGAACTGGGGAAAGTTTGGCTCTAGGTGTTGAGCGGCCGCGGCAGCGGCAGCAGCGACCGCGGCGGCTTGGCGGTCAGGTGGGCAGCCGGGGTCGCGGGGCGCCCGGCCGCTCGCCTCCTTACCTCGGCGTTCTCGGCAGCGTTCTCCGCCATTTTCCTCCTTAGGAGCAGGCAGCGGGAGGAGTGTTTCATGCCCATAAGAGCCAGCAAGGGTTTGGTGACACACAGATAGTAGAGAAAGAGAGAGCTGGTATAGCTTTAAACGGGAGAGAGAAAGCGAGAGAATGGGTGGAATAAAAAAATTTTTAAAAAGCCCAACCCAGCCCCTCTGCCGGAGCGTCAGCCGACACAATCAAGCACGGTGGAGTCTTTCCTACAGTCTCCACTTTGTTTTATTTCCTCCCTTCTCATCTGCTTCGGATTCCTTCACACAGTTTCAAGTTCTTCGTGCGCACCCGACCCCCTCCCCGCCCCTCTCCGCCCGCGCGCTGCGGCTGAGCAGGAGGGAGGCAGCCCCGAAGGCTCCGCGGTGGCGGCGGCGTCCCTCTCCCTGGCTGCTCGCAAAGTCCGCCGGCCCGAGGCAGCTACCAACTCCTCTCAACTTCTGTGGATCCGCTGGGCGAAGCAACACGCTTCCTGCGCGTCTCTCCTAGGGGCTGAGCTGGGTGAGTGGGGGCGGGGTAGGAGGTTCGGCGAAGCAGGCTGGGCGCAGACTGAGAGCCCCCGGCCGCCCCCTCCACCGGCTGCGAGGGTCTCTTGACCGCCTCCGCTCCCCGGCGTTGCGGACAGCTTGCACCCGGGGCAAGGACTGCGCGAACGCTGCAGGGCCACGCGGGAAGCTCGGAGAAAGCAGGCGCCGGAGCAGGACTCTTGCAGGTTCTTAGACCCGCGTGTGCATCCTCCCACCGAGGACAAGCTCTGGGCAAGATTGGGCCACAGTTACCTTGCCCCCACCCCAGCTCTCCCTCTCCTCTACCAATCCCTGGATCCTTCCTCGGGGAAGGGCTTGGGAAGCGAATGGGGAAGGTGTCTGGATGGAGGAGGGTCCTTAACTCTTTCAACTCTACGTACGGTATCACGATCTCGCCTCTTCTCCCACTCTCCCTACCCAGGGCACTTGGGGCTCCAAGCCTCCCTCAGACTGACAGGGTGGGGCGAAGGTTCAGCCAGAGGTGGCTGGGGAACGAGGGCGGGAGAAAGTCAAATGGAAGAGCCTGAGGTCCTGCTCCCCCTAACCTAGTTTTCCCTGACTCCCACCCCCACAAACCCATTTCTCTTCTCCCTCCTCCCCCTCCCCCACTGTCACCAGATTTTGAAGTCCCTTTTATGGAGAGAGGGAAGGAAGGTGTCATATACCCATTAGGATTCTCTTGATCCTTTTAAAAGGGAGTTTGGGCGGCAGCAGGGGGTGTGAATTTTTATACAATGCATTCCTGTCTTCGCTTTGAGAGCTTTTTTTTCCCCTCCCGTCTTGCTGGCCATCTGTCGACTGGTGGGAGACAGAATAAGGGGGGGGGGGGGACGGAGAACCCTACTCTGTCTCTCCCATTACAACAGGCCACTCAAGTGGGCTCTTTCAAAGCAGCTGCACTTTCAAGCTTTCAGCCCACAAGTCAGGAACAGGGACCTCAAAGGTGCTCTCTGAGCATCCTGACTCTTCTCACTTCATCCTGTACTTACACGGGAAGATCAGTGCTGCGTGCATGTCCTATTTGTTTTTGAACATCACCTTTGTCAGCCAGTAAATGTAAGCCTGTCCTCAACTAACCCCAGAATCCACTGAAATGGGCTGGAATCTAAGGATGCCTTCATCACCTGGTCCTAAAGAAAAGAGAGAACACATTGCAATAAGTGAAGGAGGGAGAGGAGAGGAAGGGAGGGAGAGTAAGAAAAGTGAAAAGAGAATGGAAAAGAGGCTGGAATTAATGTGTGTGTGTGTGTGTGTGTGTGTGTGTGTGTGTGTGTTGAGGAAGGAACCAAAAAAAAAAAAAACTTAACCTCCTTAACCTTTTTCTTTCTCACACCACAGACCTGTATTAGTGTTGGGAGTGTGAATGAGCAGAGTCTTTTGGCCACACTTGCTCATTCTCCTTCCCTTTCACATCTTGCCAACTTGCAGAAAGTGGTAGGGGGATAAATAAGGTAATCTAATGACTTTCAACCTAAAGAATGAACACCATTTTCTCTAAGTATCTTTCTCAGATACATCTGATCCCCTACCAAGAGTCTCAATACTTGTCCAATCAAAGAAAACCAGAAAGGGAAGTATCCTCACAGCTCTTTAGTCCAATCCTCTCATTTTACAAATACGGTCATTTGTCCCTGGTCCTTCAGCCAGCTGTGGGAATTTCCCAGCGCAGCGCTCCAGCCGCCTGACTTTCAGTCCAACACTCTCCTCTGACCCCACCCCACACTGCCTCTGCCTGCCATTCTGTGACTAACTGGGAAGGAGGGGAGCTGAGACAAGCTCCCACCAAAATAGGCTGCTGCCTGTGCATGATTATGTTGCTATGAGAACCCCTGTGGGTGTGTTTCCTCTGTTCTCTGTTGAAATCTTTTGCTTTGCTTGGCTTCTCCCCAAGCACAGACACTGCTCCCCTTGGAATGGGGAATGGAGAGGCTGAGATGGAGAGCGGTATCCTCATGGCAGGAATTTTCTATTCCAACCCATTCAACCCAGAGTCAGTCAGTGAGGAGCCTAGGCCATGGAGTGGTTCCATCATGGCTGGAGGACAAGTGAGCTGTCTTTTTTGTTGTTGTTAATCCTCACCCGAGGATATTATTTCCATTTATTTTTCATTGATTTTTTTTAGAAAGAATAGAAGGAATGAGGGAGGGAAGGAGTAAGGGAGTATGGGAGGAAGGGAAGAGCAGAGGGAGAGAAACACCCACCAATGTGAGAGAACACATGGATTGATTATCTCCTGCACACACCCCAACTGGACCGTGCCAGAGATCCAACCTGCAACCCAGGTACATGCCACTGACCAGGAATCAAACCCTTTAGTGCATGAGCCAAGGCTCTACCACTGAACCATGCCATCCAAGGCCAAGTGAACTGTCTTGGAAGAAGATCCTCCAGTCCTCTGTTGAGCCATTTTAGAGCAGAGAAGAGTTGTCTCTGCTATGCTCCCATTTAATTACAAATTCACAAGCAAAATAATTGTTACTTTATGACACTATGTTTTGGGGTGGTGTGTTACACAGCAAAAGGTTACCTGAAAACCCATCTTTCTAGGGTTTTGACAATTGTGTGATGCATGAGATGTGCCTAGCACATAGTAGATATTTTGTATTTTCTTACCATCCCCACCATTCATAGGAATTCAGTCTTCTTTGTCTCTCTTGCATAAGTATATTAGGTTAATTAATTTAGTCATTCTACAAAGAATTTACTAAGCATCACTTACATGCCTAGCTCATCTGTAGGCACTGGGCTTGGCAAGAGGCAACAAAAGATATGGAACTGACCATTGAGTAGCGCTTAATTTAGTCACCTTGAATGCCTTGAAATGTACAGGACTTTTGTAGAAGAACTTTGGAAGGGATTTTGATGGGATGCAAGAAGAAATATGAGATGACAAGGTATACAGGGAATTCACCAGGACATGAGTTAAATGGGCAGTCTGAGACAATAGGTTCTACTAAGAGGTCCGAAAGCATATTTTGCTATGTCACTTTTCTTACACTAGATCAACACAACAAAACATATTGAATAGTACCTGTGAAGTGCTAGAACAATGTGTGGCTTTTGGTAATAGCACAGATATTGTGTTAACATTTGCTAGGCCCTGTCCTAGGTTCTGACTTAAACTTCTAGAGCTTTTCTTACACAGCAGGAACTCTTCTAGTCTTAATGTGCTCTCATGCAGTCTTTCAATAGTCATTGCAGTAGGTACTGTTATTATCACTGCGTAACAGATGAGGACACAGAAATTGCCTAAGTGGTAGAGTCCAGGTTTGAATCTAAAATGCCTTATTCCAAAATATGACTTTCAAGAGGTTAACCAGTTTCTGGGAGCAAGACAATGGTTCTCAACCTTGGCTACATGGCCAACTCATCTGGGGAACTTTCAAAACACCAGTGCTTTGGTTCCACATCCAAGGAGTATGATTTAAAGGGGCCTGGGCACCAGGAATTTTTTTTTAGGTCCCTGAGTGATCTTATGAGCATTTATGGTTGATGACAATCAGATAAAGATATTTGGAGAAGATAAAAAGACCGACAGAGGACGAAGGTCCCTAAGTTATAGAAAGGGCCCAAAACTACAAGCATACCCACATTATAGAAAGGTCTATCACAAATACAAAGGTTTTTGAAAGCCACAAAATCCTTGAGTGAAGTCGTGCTGATGGTTGAGCCAGCATGCAAAGGTTGGAATGAGACTCTTGGGGAGCTCTATAATTGGAAGAGTTATCCAGATTTATGAGATGCCACAGAAAAAGTGAGTTTCTGGTCACTAGAAGGGCCAGTTAGACTACTTGGCATAGCTATTACTGCAAACCCTAGAAGGTTAGCAAAGCCCCTAGGGGTCCACCTGCCCCATGCTCTGACTGCATAATTATCTTTTTTCATCTCTGAGCCCTCCAGAAGGTGAAGACTACATGTTGTAGGCTCAACTTCAGAAGCCAACCAACACTTCCTTTGCTGCCTCCCCAAATCCAGTGACTGGGGAATCAGGGTGCAGTTTCTCTAACCTGTAGACCGCACAGTCTGGGGAAGCCAGGATCTGGCTTGTTCAAAGGCGGTTGCTGTAATACAAGTTGTGTATAAGGCATGCCATGTGGCCTCTCCCTCCTCCTCCTAGGCCAGGGCTCATGTGTGGCTGAAACACACTGCAGTGGGTCCACAGCTCAAGAATGACACTGTTATCCATCACACCTCCTGGCAGCTAACCTGGTGGTGTTCTTAGTGTCTTCTGGGCCAGATAGGAGTCAAGCCGAGGCTGCAGGCAGCCCCACACCTGCACAAAAGCCTCCACAGTCTTAAGGTTTTCTAACCCAAGACCCAGTTATTTCTTAAACTACGTTCTAAAGAACAACTTGGAAGAGCCACCAGTGTCTGCAAAGTAATTTTTGTTTTGTTTTTTTGGCCATTAAAACCAGAATGTTATTTCTTCCTTGCTCTGATAATGTTGAATCAACTCACTCTGGTGAGTTGTGCTGGATATGATATTATTTATTCTAACATGACTTGGGAGGAGTTTTCTTAGTGATTCTGTATTAACAGCTTTGTCTTTGGTGTTTTATGCCCCTAAAAAGCTGAATATTAGACTATTGTTACCTACCTTTCTCTCACAGCTTCTGAGAAGAACCTAAAAGACATTTTTTCAATGACCTGTGATGGAACCCCAAACTTCTTTGGAGAAGGGGGAAGAGGAATGCAGTAACAGAGCCCTAAAGACACTAAAATATTTGTTAAATGCTGTCACAACAGAAATTAGTTTTTCCTTCTTGGCTGCATACTTTCATACTTTACTCATTTCCTCCTTTTCATCTTTCATTAAAGGATCACTTTTTCTAGAAAATCTCACCTGCACCCCTCAAAGCCAGCTAAAAAACCAATTCCGTCTGTTTGGTGCAATAACTCAATATACATTTTCTTCAATTAGCCCTTACATAGCAACTACTATGAAACAAGCATTGTGCTGGGTGTTCTAGAGTAAAAACTGAAAAGACATATATGGATTGATTCTTATAGGTTAAATGTAGCTATACTCAATGGCCTCTAGTCAGGTAGGCTCTGTGAAAAGTACATATTGGTATGGACAGGGAGACCCTGGAGGCTGTGGTGCCTGGACAAGAAGCAAAGTAGCCTCCAATCAAGTAAGGCTGGGGACATATTCTTTATCAAGATACTAAAGTTCTAGTGCACTTCCAAAACTTTCATAAATAGTTTTGCGGCCTTGTGCCACACCCCTCCACCCCCGGATTACATACTGATGTCATATGGGGCATAACACATTGTGATCTGCCCTAGTGCAGGGCTGGTTTCTGGTGATTCAGGGGTGGCCCGGCCTGAAAATGCACAATGAGCCGAGACGGCTAAACAAAGCTGTGCTTGGTTCCATCTGCTTTCTTTCTGGACCATTTAACCATCCTGATCGCTTCTCTTCCCAGAGGGTTTGTTATTTTAATTTAAGCTTTGTTATATTTTCTCCAATTTAAAACTGTACCCCTCTAGGGTAACATTAACATTTTGCTGTGTATCCTCTTTTTCTTTGCTCATGCAAATGTGTGCATATACCTATGAGCATGTGCTCTTGGCATGTGTTGTGTAAAAGTGGAATCATATTGTACACATTATCCAGCAACTTGCTTTATTCATTAAACAGTGTATAATAGATTTCTTTTCAGGTCATTACATGCAAATCCAAGTTACTAATTTTTAGAAACTGTATAATGTCTCACTGTGTGGATAAACCAGACTTTTTAAAACCAGGACCCTACTGATGGACGTTCACATTGTGCCTAGTTTCCTCTCATTCTAAGCAATATTGCAATAAATGTTCTTCCACATATACCCTTGTGAACAGGAGCTTTTATTTCCACATGATAGTTTTTCCAAAGTGGCATCATTTTAATATATATTGCCATATCCTTACCAAAATTTGATTTATCAGACTGTAGTTTGAACCCTTGGCACAAATCCAACCTTTTTCCTCTCTTGTAATGTCAAGTGCAAAAATATCTACTAGAAAAAAAAAATTTAAGCCCTGGATCAGGCACTTGAGAAGGCAGGTCCATGAGATAAGAGATACAATCCTTGTTTTAAAGTTGTTTTTTACACCAAGAGCTTTACAATGGCTGGACAGGGTTCATGAGAGAAGCTGAGGCATGAGATAGTTCTCTGGAGTAACAGCAGATTGCTTCCAAGTGCTGGGCAACATGGCATGAATTTGATGTTACCAAGAGGTTCTGAGGTCTGAAAAACAAGGATAAAAATTGACATCAATCACCTGTCACTCAGGTGTAATGACCACAAAGGACACTCAGACCTGCGGGGTCACCCTCAGTCCTGTATCTCTGAGGAGGCTGTGCCTCAGTGATGGCAGAATGCACTGCTGCTTGCACATAGCGCCTAATAGAAACACCACCACCTGCAAAAACACTCTCTCCCCTTCCGAGAACAGTCTTGCTTGGCTCCCTTTTAAAACAATATCTGTTGTATTCAGACTTGCCCACTTAAGGCAAGGAAACCTTACCATTTAACACCTCCCATTTGAGTCTATCAGAGGGCGCTTCAAAGTGTGAGAGAGGTCCAAGGGGGAAAGAGGCGAAAGGAAACAGCCATGGGCAGAGCCTGGGAGAAGGAGCAGGGGCTTTGTGGCCTACAGACCAGTAAGTTCACTGCTTTGCTGTTTAAAATGACTTAATGAGCTTTTGTCTTTAGCAGAGGGGCTGTGAGAATCAAACAAGCCAATGAAGATGACACATCTAGCACAATTTGGGGGCAACAGTGTTTTAATAAAAGTGAGTTTTCGACCTAACCGGTTTTGCTCAGTGGATAGAGCGTCAGCCTGCAGACTAAAGAGTCCCAGGTTTGATTCCGGTCAAGGGCATGTACCTTGGTTGTGGCACATCCCCATTGGGGGGGAGGGGGTGCAGGAGGCAGCTGATCGATGGTTCTCTCTCATGGATGTTTCTAACTCTCTATCCCTCTCCCTTCCTCTCTGTAAAAAATCAATAAAAAAAAAATTTTTTTAAAAAGTGAGTTTTCTTCATTGAAGACCATGTCTATCCGCATAAGATAGACACGTAGTGTGGTGTGGGAAAAGAGTGTCACTGCAGGGGTCAGCAGGCCTGTGCCCCAGTCCCAGCTCTGCCATTAAACAGCAGGGTGGCCTTGAGAAAGTTACTCAACCTCTTTGGGCCCATTACCTCTTTTAAAAAAGAATGGGTTTGCATAAGACAAGCCCTACATGCCTGCCCTCTCTGCTTTGTCATTCTATGCATGGTGTGAATTCTGGTTCTAACCACACCCAATCACAGCAAACACCGGTCACATGCATCTCACACTGAAATTTAACAACGATGGCCAAAACAAAGGCAGGAGAGTAGAATGTCCCTCCCACTTGTAGGAGTGATGGAATGGGAAGTTTCCTGTCAGAGATTCACAAAGGAGGCCTGCACGTAATGTTGATTATAACATCCACTCCTGCACTGGGCTGTGATTAAGACTTTCCAGAGGACTTCTTTTTTTTTAAGAGTGCTGTTTGACTTCTGCAGCCTCAAAGGCAATAACCCAGCAGCCATTATAAATAGTCATCATTTGATTCCCCCATTGCTTGTCAGGGGCAGAGCTCCAATGGGGGAACCACTGAATTTCTGGATCACACAGATTACCGTGCTGTAGTCAACATAACTCCATTGCTCTCAAGGATCCATGTCGACACATGAATAGTGCAGATCAGCAGGTTATCCAAAAATCACTTCTCTTTGACTCAGATTATGTATCCAGATACTCATAGAATTTCTACCTGTCTAATGATTCTTGGTTTCAAGCATATTCACATTAATGTACTGTCCTGCAGACACAATGGTAGCCATGGATGATGATCTGGGTGGCTGGAGTAGCCAGCCAGAGCCCCCTCTTACCAAGGGCAGTCCACTCTGTGGCTTTTTCACCTTGGGGAAGCGGAAGTCCACTATCATCCCAGCACACCTCTCACGCTCTGGGATTATTCAAGTTATTCCACAGAAAAAACTACGTGAATGTTAGGTGATGTTTTAAAACTACACAGCAAGAGAAGAGTGGCTTTGATTTCTTGGACCATCCAGGTATCCATTTAATTAAAATGCAGCTGTGGCTTCCAGAGGAAAGGACTTTCCTCTCCTGGGATGGAAATGCTGCTGGCAAAGTGAAGAGCTGTCTCCTGTGGGTGTAGTTCTTCTCTCCTAGAGTCTCAGAGGGGGAGCGAGCATGGTGACCTCAAATGGTGACTGCAGGCCATGTGCCCATTCCAGGCCAAGCAATGTGCTAACTGCATTATACACATTGCCGGACTGAATCCTCACACCAATCCCAGGGGTTAGCTGCATTGCTCTCCCCGCTGTACAGGTGATGAAAGGGTGGCTCAGGGAGATTAAAGAACTCGTTCAAGTCACACCCTAGTAAGGGATTGAGCCCTACCAAAGCCCATGCCTCCCCACTCCACCAGGGGAAGTAGCACAGACCTCAGAATATACTGACCTGGTTTAAAATCCACAGTCTGATATTTTAACTCTGCGATTTAAGGCTTAATTTCTCTGAGTTCAAAATTTCTTATCTGTGGAAAGAGTTGGGTCTGGTAAAACTATTGTTCAGGGTTGCTGTAAAGTGCTTACCCCAGAACTAGGCTCATCATAGTCCTCAATAAATGGGCACAACAGCATGCGGCATATGGCTGGATGTGACCCACTTAGCTCAGCAAAACTACATCTGCTGTTAGACTGTCAGGCGCAACTACAGGTGTAGGAAGTGCACCCCCTCCAGAGGCCAAAGTAACTGTCAGCCTGGCAATGGCTCTAGACAGGCTAACCATCTAAATGGCACCTGTCACCCTGTATTATTGCTGAAGCTCTTTCTGTCCATCTGTTTAGTTACTGTTCTAAGTAGTGTCACTCTGGGTTGCATACTCTATATGCAGGTATGGAAGACATCGATATTTTTTTAACTTCCGGAAAACTCAGTTTATGCAGTGGCCAAAGCTGTCACAGAACATCAGAACCTAATATATCCAAGTGTGGGATTAATCACAGGAAGGAAGGAAAGATGCAGCAATTTGGCAGCAGGTGGTGGAGGAAGAAAGGGACAATGATATCAGAACAACTTTGCATATATGCCCTGACTTTCCCAGCCTGCAGAGTTGGCTTTTCTTTTTCAAGCAGATCTTTACCTGTGTCTTTTCCTGGAAGGTTCAAGGCATGGCTTCCAACCGGGAGGCTCTGAACAAATCTTTTCCTCTTCCTTGTGCATCACTTTATCTCAGGTTAGTTAAGACAATGATTGGGTTTCTCTCCTCTTTTTACTGATTAGAAAATGGGATCCCTGAAACTGTTCTTGCTTCTGACCTTCCCAGACTGAGTTTGGAGCAAAAGTTTGGGTGGGTAAGAAGGGCGACTGCATCTGTGAGCTACTGGACTTTCTCTAAGCAGGGCAAAGGGCTCCACTCAGGCCACTCCAGCCTGTGTCATGCTAAATAACAATTGCCCAAAGCTTCTCTTCTCAGCCCCTCTTGTGACAGAGAATCCTTTATCACCTCTCCCCCTCTAAAGGCCTTCCCAAGGATGTCTAGGAGACCTTGTAGGACCACATCATATGTACTCACATTGAGTCTTCTTTTTCATCTTTGACCCCCCTTAGTCAATGTCCAATAACCTTGAGGTTGCTTTCAGGAACTTACATTGCCCATGCTGACAATATCCTTCATAAGGATGATGATGGTTATGCCAGGGCTGCTGTCTCCAGGCATACCCAGCAACTGCCAGATATTGAACAAATAAACCCACTCCTAGTGCTCTGAGTTTCATCAAGCCTCTTGGAGAAACACCCCTTTCCATTTCTGGTCCTAATCCTTCCAGTCCTCTGTAAGGGCACAAAGCCCAGTGTCAGTGTAGAATGTAGATAACTCACCACCCCCTCTGTTATTGTTTCCTCCCCTGCCTTCCACTCAGAACTATGACAAACTCCTCCCTTCCTCACCCATAGACAAAAGTGCCCCATGCAGGTCAATTCATGCAAATGAAGCCTTGGGGAGTTGAGGGGACCTGACTCCACCAAGTCTCAATGTCCATACGTAGGAAGCATTGGGGGGACGTCCTCTGGTGGCGGGTGTGGGCAGACCCGTCTTTCCCTTTGGAGTCTGAGACATTTGCTCATGCCTTCCTTATAAAGGGAATTTTTTGCCAATATGTCTGGGTCATGTTCTGTCTTATTTAACAAGGCAGGTAGTAGTAGCATTTACAGGTTGTCCACATTAGGTTGAACCCACTCTCAACTCTTCCTTTTTCAACGAGTTCCAAAATCTCTCTGCCTTGGCTTCCCCTGCATACCCCCTCCCCCTCCACCTCCCACCGGCTATCAACTTTCTTGGAGAAATAGTTCTTGCAGTTTATCAGCTATCAGCTGTCGGTAGCCTTCCCAGAGGTACTTGCATCTCAAAAGGACACATTGGAAGCCTGCTTCACCTCCAAATTACAAAAGAATGAATCTCTAATGGTGGAAGGTCAAGCATCAGTGCCAGGCTGATGGGAGCAAGATTTGGAGGTGGAAGTTCACCCTGCACTCTTTAAAATCATGTTACACGGGTATTTCATTCCGCTTGCTGCTAAGTTGTGCCCTGACCTACAGGCTGCAGAGAAAGCATGGAGTTCTAAGGGCAGGAAACACTGAAGTGGAATCAGGAGATGCAAATTCTAGTTCCAGCTCTGCCATGAGTTGCTAAAGACCCGGGGTGGGCGGGGGGTGTCAAGACAGAGACCCATGAGAAATGGGGGTGACTATGGTCAGCCCTTGTCCTACAGTCCTTTGTATTTCATTTCCTCTGCAATGTGAGGAGATTGAAAAAGCTGAATTCATGGGTTACTTTCAACTCTTTCATTCTATTATTGTGAACTCTGTGGTTGGTATCCAGAGCTATTACCTCCAACTCTCAGAACAAACTAGGAGGAGCAGCAAAATGTATTGGGGAAGCTTGTGCTCTGATGGCTTAGGTACCCAACCCTACCTATCTTCAAGAGTACCCAACCCTACTTATCTTTAAAATTTGTTTTTCTCTAAAAAAAATAAAGCTTTAAATACTACCTCCTCCTCCTCTTGAGAAGCTCAAATGTTCATGATCTGCTGGTAGAAATCTGTCTTAAAATATTGCACTCAAGCCAGACTTGCAAAGAAGTCTCTCTAGCTGGGAACGTATGGAGAAATATCCTGGCCAGGGTTCTTCCATTATTCTTGCATATGGAAGGAATGTGCTGGTGAAATGCATCTGTGGACTAGTACTTCCCAGTAATGATTTGCAAGGTAGCCATAGACAACTGTTGTTCCTCTACCACTTTCCCCTTTATACTTCCTACCCTCTCTTGGCTGTAGTTTCCCCTAGTTCTTCTCAGGTGCTTTTAAATGGGTATAAAGTGCCTGAAGTATGACTTAGAAAATCTAAGGATTGAACCTGACACCAATGTTTACAATATAAAAACTCTGTACAGCAGGTTCAAGAACCAAGAGACCTTTTTATTCCAGGTAAAAAGGGCATGAGGCTATGTGTATTCAATGCGCTTTGAAGGGTGGGGAGAATTCTGACTATTCTTTCCCCAAGGTCAGAGGATCTGCAGAGGAGCAACTTCACCTTCCTTGGTCAAGAGCAAGTAAAATTCAGGAAAGCCTTCCCAAGAGATGCTACAGTGACTGCCTCTTGTGGGTGATTTTTTTAAGTGGAGAGAACACTAATATGAGGAAATAGAATCAGGGGGCAGGACACATAGCTTCAAGGGTCCTCTACTTGCCTGGTCAGTGTGGATCAATGGTTGAGCATTGATCCATGAACCAGGAGGTCATGGTTTAATTCCCAGTTAGGGCACATGCCCCGGTTGTGGGCTCAATCCTCACTAGGGGGCGGGCAAGAGGCAGCAGATCAATGATTGTCTCTTATCACTGATGTTTCTATCTCTCCCTCCCTCTCCTTTGCTTTCTGAAATAAAAATATATACTTTTAAAAAGGGTCCCTTACTAGATTGCACAGTCTATGAAATTACAATAAAAGGACTAAAAAATATTAGCCAAGTTGCTGGGGGTTTTCTGAAGACAGTCCATTCTGCTTGGTTGGTTTCCAGCCTCTCTCTGATCTGGAGAGCTGGGGAGAACCATGTGATGAAGGTCCATCTAGGTGAAGGGAAGATCAAGAAGCGCTCTGCTCCACACAGTGCTAGGCCTGACCTCCACAGGAGAAGCTACCAGGGAAGCACAAACTTGGGCTGGGAATATTAGCCCCTCATGGTTTTCTCAAACATGATTATGCAAAGAATAGAAATTGAGGGGGTGGGGAGGGGGGTTACTAGTACTTTAATAACATATGGATTTTTTAAAAAGCTTCCAAATCCTACCCTGACAAATGATCCATGCCACTTCCCAGCCAGAACCTGTTGTACCTCACTCAGACTCTGACCCACACCAGGAGGTTTCCTAAAGCAGCACTTTGTGGATTCCCCAGACTTTTGGTTATAGGTATAGCCGCTGTATAGGTATAGCCTCCTATGACAATTTTTGTTTCTTTCCTTCCCAAGCTGTCAGGGCCTCTTCCTAACCTGTCTTTCCCCTGTCCCAAAGGCCAGGCCATGTCTCCCTCTGCTCAGCTGGGCATATGACTGATGTTCTGATCCATCTAGGCCTGCCATTGTACTGCTTCCAATCTGAAGAAGTCAAGAGGTATGATTACTGTAATCCAGAGCATCAGTCTCAGGAGTCAGACAATTTTCCCAGCCTCATCCCCTCTGAGTACTCATGGGATGGATTTGAGAATTAAGAGATAGCAAACATTCACTGGGTGGTAGAAACCCCATCCAGATAACCAAAACTCTTTAGGCTCCAGAGACAAAGGTGTTGGGTGAGGGTTGAGAAAAGATTGTCAACACGCCATGCCCATTCCACATTTTAATACAGCGAACCCACAGGGCAGCACAAGATGAAAAGATCTTCTATATGGGCAATTGCTTCAGTTCAGCTGATCATGTTGGGGAGATGACTGATAAGTTCACTCTTTTTCAACCAAGAGCAAACTAATTTAGACTGCCTTGGTCCCACTTTTGACAGAAGTATGCGCAGTTAGCAAAAAGTAGGTTCTGCACTCCCATTTTTTTCATTTTGCTTTTTTATGACCTCTAGTAATTTTTTAAAGCGAAGCAGTGGATGGTAAACTCTTGGAATCCAAAATGACTTTTTCACCTTCACACTTGAGTGACAGTTTAACTGGGCATACAATTCCAAGTTCAATATCTTCCCTAATCCCACAGTTTCGTGAATACAGTTCCACTGCCTTTTCATATCAAATATTGCTGTGAAAGATATGTTGTCGCTCTCTTCTTTTTTAGATTATCTTTTTTCTTTTTCCCTTCTCTCTAGAATTTTTTCTTTCCTTTTCTTTATTTTTTCTTAGGCAGTTTTGTTTTATTACTAAAGATCTGATACACAAAATTCGTGCACTGGGGGCAGGGAGTGACAGCCCAGCCTGCACCCTCTCCAATCTGGGACCTCTCAGGGGATGTCCAGGGATCGGGCCTAAACCGGCAGTCAGACATCCCTCTCATAATCCGGGACTGCTGGCTTCCAACCACTCTCCTGCCTGCCTGCCTGATTGCCCCCTAACCATTCCCTGCCAGCCTGATTGATGCCTAACTCCTTCCCTGCTGGCCCGATCACCCCCAACTGCCCTCCCCTGCTGGACCAGTTGCCCCTAACTGCTAGCCTGGTCACCTCTAACTGCCTCCCCTGCCAGCCTGGTTGCCCCCAACTGCCCTCCCTTTCGGCTTGGTCACCCCTAACTGCCCTCCCTTGCAGTCCTGTTTGCCCCCAACTGCCCTCCCCTGCAGGCCTGGTCCCCCCCCAACTGCCCTCCCTTGCAGGCCTAGTCACCCCTAACTAGCGTCCCCTGCCGGCCATTTTGTGGCCATCTTGTGACCACATGGGGGCAGCCATCTTGTGCAAGGGTGTGACAGTCAATTTGCATATCACCTTGCATATCACTTCTTTATTATATAGGATTGTGATGTATCTAGTTGTAGGTCTTTTCTCTTTCATCCTATTTCACACTTGGTTATCTTATTTAATCTTGGGATTTTTGTTTTATGCTGTTTCTTGTCCATCTTCTTGCAAATTTTTGTAGTGGTTTTTTTTCTTTCTCATTTTCTTCTCTTCATTTCATCCATTCTATCCTTCTGAAACTTTCTTCTTGTAGACAGATGCTGGAATATCTGAATATGTTCTCCATGTCTCAATTTTTATTTCCATATTTCTATTGCATGATCCTTTTAAATCATATACTTAAAAGATTTCCTCAGTTTCATCTTCTAGTTCACTAATTTATTCTTCAATTATGTCCACTCTGTAGGTCCAGCCCATTTGTTTGTTTTAATATATTTGAGGGGGGGACAGGAGAGAACATTTTAAGTTTCTAAGATTTCTGGCTGATTTTTACAAATCTGAAGCCTGTAGTTATTCCAAAAGCTCCAGAAAAATCCTGTTCTTTTTACACTATTAAAATTTCCTTGGGTGTGAACTTTTGTTTACTGCAATCAGTACCTTTTTTCACAGTATTGGTTTTTCACACATTTTTGGTGAATTCTGGGTACATATTTATTTTTGTACCATAAAGTTCATGTTAATCTGGTCAACAGAGGGAAAGAGTAGATGTACTATGGGGCAGGTTTTACTTTGGCCTATCCAATGTAAGTGAGGGAAGGTGCCCTGCTGTTGGTGTACGTTTTATTTTAAAATTTTTTACATTTGAAAAATAATTGTTCCATTGACATAGTAACTGATCTCAACATGTCCTACCCCCTCCCATTTTAAGTGAATGCAGAACTTGGGATCAAATGGTAAGATCTTTGGCCCCAGTTGTATGGCCTTCCTTGCCTTCCCCTAATTTCTAAGGATTGGTAAATTGAAAAAGATCCTAATGTTTTTCATTAATAACAGATATCCACATGAGCTAATGCCTGATGGTTTCTCCTGATTTCATAATGCAACTTTGTAACCCTTTTGAAGTATTAGGAAATTTGGATTCAAGAGAAGGAGATAGTTCTCTGATAGCACAGAGGATAGGAAACCAGTGTTTTCCTACTCTGTCTTTGAAGTACACATAAAAGTTTAGTAACACTGTCTCATTTTATGTCATCAGAGTACAAGTTTCTGCCCTGCAATTCACACTCATAATCTGGGAAGAAATTGCAGCCATCAAACACATTATGGCTTCCTACAGAATGTAGAGGGGCCCCAGCCAAGATTCTGTAGAACAAATCCCTGCCTGGGCTGGCAGGGTGGTTGATGGGACATCACACATAACCTCATGAAGAGTTATGTAAATAGATCATGAAGACATTGATATCACTGGAGAATTTACCAATAATGTGGCCACTTCCCCTCAACTCACCAAGCCCTGGTACTGTCCTCAAGGTCTTGCTTTCATCTCCATAAAACCTTTCCTGGGGCCTTCCAGCCATTGGGAATGTTGTTTCATAAACTCTTACATTATAGATGGTGTCACTCACTTTGAAAGCACATCTTAGAGAGTTTTGTTCTACTTTAGACAAAAGTTACACCCAGCAACTGTGATCATGCAAACTACAGCTTAAGGGAAGGAAAACACTCTCAGAAAAGGAGAATAGTCATCAATTGTCCATACAACACTCCAACCACCAAGCTGGTTTATTACCCTTAAGTTGAATACAAAGTTAAGCTTGCTCATTAAAAACAATTCTCTTGTCCCTCCAGTTGCCCTTCAATTTGTTATGGTTATAGCCAAATAGGCTACAGTGGCAGCCATAACAGCTAGAACTTGGCATGATGAGAACTGGTTTAGAAGAAAGAAGCACCAACCACTAGAAAAGGTTGGGGGATATTCAAGGAAAGGTCAAGTTAGGACCAAACCATTCAAAAGACTGCGCTCTGTGAATTCTGTTTCCTAAGGCAGAGGAGGATATCCTTTCAAAGATCTCCATCAAAAGTATTCACATAAAATATTTTAGAACTTAAAAGGCCATAAGAATATCCACTGAAGGGAAATCTAGGCACATGGGGCACCCCATGTCCAAACCAAGATTAATAAAAAAACTCAAGTCACCTCCTTCTTTTTTGTTGCACAGGTGCTTAGCTATGTTCTGGCCAGACATCTCAATTCTCAATTGTAAGCTCATAGAGGTCTTATTATTTTGTCTTGTTTTTCTGATTAAAGTTAGCCCAGGGCTGAGCACATACAAGTTGAATGAATGAATAAATGAATGAGTGAAGGAACACATCTTACTTCTGATGCCTTTCTCTAACTTTTGTATGTTCACTGTGTTCTAGAGAAAGATTAGAAAGCAGATTTTTTTAACAGCTAGAAAGCCTTGTAAATAGGCACTGCAGCCCCACAGTTATCATTAACACCCATTCTTTAGCCTCCTCATCATTTCCAGCACTACCATAAGAAAATTAGTTCTCACCTATAGTCAGCCACACTCCAGGCTAATCTTACAAATGTAAGTTCCTGTGGTGGGGGGGTGGGAGGGTGGGAGGGATGATACAGGATGCTGATTCTCTTAAAAGTGCTGCCTGATTTCTTGAAGATCAGAGCCTGGTGGGCCCAATTCCTGAGGGGCCCTCCTCCCTCCACCACTCACCAAATGGACAGACTTGAAGCCCAGTGCCTATTTAGCTCACAATCCTGGCTGCATGCTTAGACGCTAGTGTTCAGAATGGGCAAACAGCTGCAGACCACTTAAGACACAGAAAGGAGAGAGCTCCAGGGAAGGCGTCCTGCCTTGACTATTCCAATCAGCCCAGCCAGGAAGAACTCTGCCTGAGAAGGCTTTTGTGCAGGAACTCAACCAGTGTGCCCCATCTCATGGCCTCCTTGCATAGCATTCACAAAACTCTTGCCCCAAGATAGGTGGGAGAGGAAAAGAGAGGACACAGGTACCGAGCAGACAGGGATGAGGCTCTTGTTTATATTCATCAAGCCTTGTGGACTTTCCATATAAATGCAAACCACCTCTCAGGCACTTCTCTGGTTCACTGTTCATATAGCTGCCAACAGCACAATCTTGAAAGAAATGGTCTACCTGAGACCAGCCAGCTTAGTCCCCCATCACCCAACAGGCTCATCTTTCTGTCACTCTACATAGATGACAGGAAGATCTTTGAAGACAGGAAAAGCTTCAACCTCCCTTATTCCCAAATACCCTGACTCCTAGCAAGAAGTGCTGATGTATGTTTAACCTAAACCACCCCCGCTTAAAGCTGAAACCCTCTTCAAATTGCTTGGCTCCCAATAGGGCAGAAAATGTTGCGGCCTCTGCACTGGAAACTCAGTGTTGGGAGGGAGGACAAAGGAATTTTGATTAAAGTCAATCTTAGGACCAGTTACACAAATGAGCTCTTCCCTCTATAAAGATGCCTGGCTTCTTAGTAGACAAATTACATGACTCCTAAAGCTCTGCTGAGCATCCAGCCTAACCACATTTCTTAGCAAATTATCAGAAATTCAACTTTAAAAGCTCTGACATGGAAAATGATGTTGAAAAAGAGAACTTGGGGCCCAAAATTAGTCACACTTCAGCCCCTTATTATATTGCCACATGTGCAGAAGAGAGTGAGCATAACAAACAAGAGTGTTCTGGGCTGCCAGGATCCAGGAAGATGAGTACAGTAGCAGCCAGTGCCTTGCTCTCCCTGGGAATCAGCAGTCCCGAGCCCAGCTGCTGGTCTTCCTAGTGTGGTCAGAGGAAAGAATCCCTGTGTAGGCTCTTGCAGGACAACCAATGGGGGTGGTGTGTGCAGACTGCTTGCAGTTTATCTCCCATTCTGTTAGAGATCAAGAGCAACAAATACCCCATTCTGTCTGACAATGCAGGAGATGGCAGTATTCTGCAGGGCAGAGGGCTGGCAATCCAGCTCAACCCCAGTCCTCAAGCAGAAGAAACCCTCAGGGATCCCTTTAACTAAAAACAAGAAGGTTCACCTTTGACCACATTGAAAATTCAGAGAGGCTCTGACCTGCTTGAAAACTGACTTTAAAACACAAGCTAAAACCAATTTGGCGGTTAAGCTCAGTCCTTGCCTGACAGTCCCCTGAGACAAATGCCCGAAATTCTCCCAGACAACCAGAATAAAAAACCATGCATTTCCTCCAGGACTTTGCTCTATACCTCCCCTCTCAAATTCCCTCTATCCCCTGCCCCCAGTGCTACCTCTCATTGACCACCATTGTCCCAGTACCTCAGAGACAGCTCAGGACCCTTCAGGGCCACTAGGATTGATTTACACAAAGTAAGATGAGGACCCAGTCTTCTTGCATTGAATTTTCCTTCTGTCAAGGAAGGCAGGGGATCGTCCATATGTGATGAGAGTTACCTGCATGCTAATTCCAGAGGGCACCCCTCTGCCAGGGACCTTACCCTTAGGGAGCTTTTGATCTGATAGGCCGACGGCCCCTACTTCCCAGAGAAACAGAAAAATAGATAAAAGTGTTGTAAACAAATAATGAGAGGAAGAATTTGATTATCACCTGGATAGAATTCCATGTTTAAATTTGTTCATTCAGCAAATGTTTATTGACAGCCTGGCATGCCTGAGGTTCTGAGCTAGGTCCCAGGGATAAAGATAAGACATGACCCCTACCCTTGAGGAGATGCCTTGAACAGGGAAGAACACTTGAGAGAGGAGGTAACTACAACACGGCAAGACGAAGTGAAGGCCTTGATGGGAGTGTGAAAAGACTGCTCTGAAAACATTTAGAAGCAGCAACTAGTCTCAGAGTACTCAGGAGAAACTTCCAACAGATACCTCCTAAGAACTCTCAGAAGTTATGAGGAATTAGTCAAACAAAGGAGGAAGGCACAGGGGTAGGCACAGGGATGAGCACAGGGGTGAACTTGGGCCTGCAGGAGGTGTGAACAGAGTGGTAGTAAGGAACTGTGGCATCTTCTGGAGAGGATGGCAGTTCAGGTGTGCTGGAGCAGAGGGCATGCTAAGGTGAAAGCTGACAGACAAGAGGCAGTGGGGGGTGAGCTAGGACAGGATACAGTGGGTCCCATTTGCTACGTGCCTATAATGAGCAAGGTGCTTTGCTAGCGATAAAAAGACAAATACAAAAACAAAGACATGTATAAACATTTCATTTTATATTCACAGCACCCTGTAGAAGAAGTAGGCATATTACCCTCATTCCATACACAAGAACATAGGCTCACAGAGGTTGAATAACTTACTCAAAGTTGCACAGCAAAAATGCTGTCAGGATTCAAACATAAGTCCATCCAAGTCACACTCGTCATGCTCATAGGGGCCATGGGATGTGAAAAGCTTTGGACACCCCATGTTAAGGAACTTGAACTTTATTTGAAGACATTAGGGAAGTCCTCAAGAATTTTAGGCAGAAGGATCGCCTGAGCAGATTTTCATTTGGGGAAGTTCATCCTGGTGGGTGTGTGGAGAATTCGTGGCAAGGGTCCACAGACAAGGCCAAGAGAGCAGGCAGGAGGCTGCTGCATAAGTCCCAGCATAAGATCATGGGATCTGGTGGACAGTTGTGGCAGAGGAAATGAAGAGAAGGATGTACTAACTCCACAGATAGGAGGAAGGTAGAATCGGCAGAACTCAGTGACATTTAGGGTCGGGATATAAAGGAGAATGAACCACCAAAGGTAAGTAGGAGAAGCAGTGGAAGCAACCAGTTGAATTGAGTCAGAGTTGGGTCTCATGTAATGGTTATATTAGCCAGTTGAGTGGTTGGAGACAGTATTTACCAAGATAGGGAATCAAGAATAAAGAGCAGATTGGGAGGTGAGGGAAGGAATTCAGTTTTGGGGATAGCCAAGAGGAGGTGCCCAATTGAGAGGAGGCTATGCAGATCTGGTCCCCAGAAAAGACCCCTGGCTGGGCTTCCATTCCATGGGGCAGCATTTGAACCTTGAAGAGAATCAGCTCTCCCAAGGAGAGCATGATGGTTGGCATTGCAGAAAGCAGACTTGGAACTCTGGTAAATCCCAGTCATTAAGCAGAGTGAACAGAGGAAGAGGACCTCAGGAAGGAGCTTGAAAAAGGCCAGTTAGAGAGACAGAAGGAAAACCAGGAGACAGCGCTGTCAGGTAAGTTGAGGCAGGAGAGCATCTCAGGGGAGAAGAGTCAAGGACATCCCACTGAGGATCTTTCCAAGTATGGGAGGCCTGAGAACTAGTCCATTTTGGCTTTATGATCCTGAGGTCAGCAGTGATTTCAGTTGAAGAGGATGCACAGGATGTTTGTGGAAGGACAGTCTGTGAAAGCCAGGTTGTGGGGGTCGAGACATGAATGGGAGGAGATGCCAGAGACAATAAATGAAGACAATGCTTTCAAGAACATTGTCTGTAAAGAGATGCAGTGATGAGGCCATGATTTCATAGGGACCCACGTTTGCTGCAACTTTTATTGAAAGAGCCAGGAGTATGTCTCAGTGCTAATGGTAAAAAGAAATTGCTGGTGCTGAGGCAAAGATTTAGGCAATGAGAAAAGGACCATATGTGGAATAAGCTCCCTCAGGAATGGGGAGGGTTTGTGGGAAAGAATTAGCTTTCCTCAAAAGGAAGAGTCTTTTTTTTGGGAAGGGCGCTGCCAGGAAGAGTAGGCAGGAGGAAACAGTGCATGAGAAAGATCCCCCTCATGTACTGAACTTTACTTTGACCTTGAAGTAGAAGATTGCTGGGAGATGGGTTGCAGACAGCCCAGTTGATAGGAAAGGAAGTGCTTAAGGAGGCAGGTGAGGGTTTGCCATTTGTGGGAGCAGGACATGAGGCTGGTCAGGGACCAGAGATGAACTGTGAGACAGCACCAAGGACAAAGCACAGGTTGGAAATCCTGTGCTGGCCCTAAATCCATAAGGTTGTGTAAACTTCAGCAACTCTTAAGACACCCCAAGCAGAAGCAGAGAATGTGTTCAGCCAGATTGAGTCAAGATTGACTTTTCTGATGGCCAAAATGGGCAGACAATGGGACAAAGGTACTGCAGGAGAAGTTGACAGGACCAGTCATAGAAAAGCGAGTGACGACATGAGGGCACTCATTGGGAGTCTGGGGGGATTATTATAAGGACAAGGTGTTGGTATGGAAGAGACACGAGCATACCAGCTATAAGAAGAGTGGTACTAGGTAGTGAAGAAGAAAAGGCTGGAGTGATGAAGATTCTTAATTATGGCAGCATCGTCTCCACCAACCCAGACACAACCAGCACATTCAGCAAGGTGTCATCATCAGAGCCTCTCTGGGAACCTAGTGCCTTCCCTGCCTAGAACCTCTCTTTCACACCTCCCCTCTGCACTGAACCACAGACTCTGACCATAAAAGCCTGCTTGACAACAGTGGGCACACCTTGGACTCCAGAGCTGCATCTTAAGATGGGCGAGGCACACACATGAGGGAGACGCTCCCAGCCTCTAGTGAGAGGTCACCCTCCAGCATCATGAGTCTGCTTCCTCCCTACTTGGGGCTTCCTGTTCTTAGATCTGGCTGGATTTTGGCTTTTGGCCTTTGCCTTTAAACTGACTCACACACAAATGGTCTCTGACTCTAAGCCTTCATTTACCCTATATAGATTTTGGCACTGCTGGTTGCATGACCCTTGTACTGGATCCTGGTCTTCCCCAGCTCTTTCCCAAGGCCCTGCTTCCAGGATACAGTGTGCCTGCCAGACTTGTCACTTAGCCCTGGTTAGAATTGGTACTTTAGTCCCCACATGGCAGCCTCACTAACTGATGCAGGTGAAGATGAGACAAACAGCAAGACAAATGGCCTTGCCCTTCATGTCTTCTTTTTATAATCAGAGTCAAGCAGGTATTTCCCAATGGGCCTGTGCATCCATGCCGCTTATGGTGAATGAGCTGCTTCTATTCCACGGTCCCCTTGAGCCCAATAATTACAGCTCTCAGCATTCGAGCACTCTGTGTCAAACTCTGTGCTAGGAGATAGGTGGTCACTTAAACTTCCTAAATAACTTTGAAGTGGACTTTATTCTAACCTTAAGGAAAGAGAGGCTCAGAGAAGTTAAGTAACTTGTCCAAGATGTCACACAGCTTGCAAGTGGCAGAACCAGGATTCAAAGTTAGGCCTTTCTTCTATCAAGGCACCTTGACTTTCTTCTAGCTTTCCTTGAAGGGCTAATGGAAAATTCATTCATATATTTATTTATAAATATCTCAGCACTTACTAGGCTTGAAATGCAACTTCAAAATTTAGAAATGTGAAGTTTAGCATAAAAGGGAAACAGTGGGGATGAGCTGAGGTGTCAGGTAAACAGGTACAGTGGAGCCCATGATGACAGCAATCTGCAGGTCATCTCTTGTGCCCAGAAAGAGCTCCTTTCCAGTCATCATTTCTTGTTCTCACAGAACCAATAAAAGGAAGAGAGAGAGGAGGAATGAGGCAGTACCTTCCAAGCTTACCACTCTCTGCAACCTGATAGGGAGATCTGACTCAAGAAATAATACTAAGGGCATTGGAGTGTCTTCCAGGCACACTGTAGAAGCCTTTGGAATCTTTTCAAAGGACCCCACCCCCCCACCCCCCCCACCCCCCCCACCCCGCCAAGTGCGTAATAGTTTTTATTGCTGGATTAAAAGTTCAGATAGGCCAAGTCTTAGGAGATGTGCTGTTCCCTCATTCAACACTCCCCCCGTCATACACACACACACCTTACCGCCAACACAAACAGACCCCTTCCACATAGGAAAGGAGGCTGTCATTTATTATCCTGTTATCCCAGCTACAGCTGAATGGGTCAGGGATGCACAGTGGACTTAAGTACAGCCCACTGATTGACCAGCCAGTGGCCCACGAGGTGGTCTAGCATGAAAGTGGCTAACATGGGCCATGGTGACAATGGTCTAATCAAATTCTCCCAAGAAGTTTGAATGTGAGATAAAAGGAAGCTGGCAGTGTGACCAGAAGCTAAAAGACACAGAGAGAGAAGCTACAAGTAACAAGAAGCCATGAATAACAGAAACCACATGTTAGCAGAGAACAGCAGAATCCGTAGAGGCAGCGACAAAGGAGTAGAGACCCAAGTGGTATGATTAAGGAGTCTCGTCCT
The DNA here is from genome assembly GCF_028538775.1 of Myotis yumanensis. Taxonomy (NCBI): domain Eukaryota; kingdom Metazoa; phylum Chordata; class Mammalia; order Chiroptera; family Vespertilionidae; genus Myotis; species Myotis yumanensis. Next base: position 122,666,135 of record NW_027223754.1, on the reverse strand, counting down.
GCTGCAGAGCAGAGATGGCCAGCCCTCTGGAGCTGCTGCAGAACCAGAATCCTGTTCCAAGCTCCTAGAAGCCAATCTACATTCAGTGTTCATGAAACCCTGAAGCTTTGGGGTCATATTTTCCAGATATATACTTATAGTAAGTCATCAATACTAAAGGCAACCCAAAATGGTCTTTGGGTTCTTAAAATGTCTAGGCCCTGGAGCAGGGGTGGGCAAACTTTTTGACTCGAGGGCCACAATGGGTTCTTAAACTGGACCGGAGGGCCAGAACAAAAGCATGGATGGAGTGTTTGTGTGAACTAATATAAATTCAAAGTAAACATCATTACATAAAAGGGTACAGTCTTTTTTTTTTTAGTTTTATTCATTTCAAATGGGCCAGATCTGGCCCGCGGGCCATAGTTTGCCTACGGCTGCCCTAGAGTCTAGGGCAGGGGTGGGCATCCCCTGGCACAAGTGCCAAACATGGCACGCCAGTAACTTTTGCCAGCACGCAAAACCCTCTCTTATAATCTCCCATTTACAATTTTTTTCTTAATATCAACTTTTTTGTTTTTCAGATAAATTCAGTGTAGGTGCATCTTAGATAAATAATTTTACATAACAAGTTATCTTAACACTTGGATTGCGGGAAACGAGTTAAGTCGGCTCGCGTGAATTGCGCGTACTCCGCGGGAGCCGTCTTAACTCGGTTCATATAGATTTGCGGTGGAGTGCGGGAGACGTGTAAACTCGGGCCGATCGTAACTGCGTATTACCAAATATTTGTTTGTTTGCCGTTCACAAAGATACCTACCTGCATATGCGAACCGTTTCATACCCATTGGGGTAATAGGTATCATAAAAATCCCTTGTAAGTAGAGAACACTTTATGGCGCTGGTCGAGTACAATACCGTTAGGGTACCAATGTATTGTTTTCTCATTTTATAACCGATATCCCTGGATATCTCACCATGCAAAGAGAATAGTTATTGAGAAATACTTCTTGTGTCCGGACATCTTTAGTTTTGAGTTTTGTGAATATTATTACGTGTTTAAATATTTAAATATATTGTGATAAAGACATTCATATAGAATTTTTTAACCAAATAAAATAAAATCGTTCCGCAAAGTGTTCGCATAATAATTATTTTTTTATATCAGATATCTATCGGAGTACTGCTATTTTCAGTTAGTATTATTTTTATTTGCTTTAACCTAGAATGTCGCAGCATTCAGACTATAGTGATGATGAGTTTTGTGCAGACAAGTTGTCCAATTATTCTTGTGATAGCGATCTTGAAAATGCGAGTACAAGTGATGAAGATTCTAGTGATGATGAAGTAATGGTGCGTCCCAGGACATTGAGGCGAACGAAGAATTTCGAGCTCCAGCTCTGACTCAGAGTCAGATATAGAAGGCGGGAGAGAAGAATGGTCGCATGTTGATAATCCACCGGTCTTAGGAGATTTTTTAGGGCATCAAGGATTAAACACAGATGCTGTTATAAATAATATAGAAGATGCCGTGAAATTATTTATCGGAGATGATTTTTTTGAATTTCTTGTAGAGGAGTCAAACAGGTATTATAATCAAAATAGGAATAATTTCAAACTTTCAAAAAAAAGCCTAAAGTGGAAAGATATAACCCCTCAAGAGATGAAGAAGTTTTTAGGGTTAATTGTTCTCATGGGACAGGTGCGCAAAGATAGAAGAGATGACTATTGGACCACGGAGCCATGGACGGAGACGCCATATTTTGGTAAAACGATGACGAGAGACAGGTTCCGACAGATATGGAAAGCTTGGCACTTCAATAATAATGCGGATATCGTAAATGAATCAGATAGACTTTGCAAAGTGAGACCAGTACTAGATTATTTTGTGCCTAAATTTATAAATATTTACAAACCTCATCAGCAATTATCACTAGATGAAGGGATCGTACCTTGGAGGGGAAGATTATTCTTTAGGGTATATAATGCTGGCAAGATCGTTAAATATGGAATATTGGTTCGTTTGTTGTGCGAAAGTGATACAGGATATATCTGCAACATGGAAATTTATTGCGGCGAAGGAAAGCGATTATTGGAAACGATACAAACAGTAGTGTCTCCATACACTGATTCGTGGTACCATATATATATGGACAATTATTATAATAGCGTCGCAAATTGTGAAGCACTTATGAAAAACAAATTCAGAATATGTGGAACAATCCGGAAAAATCGAGGTATACCTAAAGATTTTCAAACAATTTCTTTGAAAAAAGGTGAAACAAAATTTATAAGGAAAAATGATATATTGTTACAAGTGTGGCAATCAAAAAAGCCTGTATACCTGATTTCTTCGATTCATTCTGCGGAGATGGAAGAAAGTCAGAATATTGACAGAACATCAAAAAAGAAAATTGTCAAACCGAATGCACTCATTGACTACAATAAACATATGAAAGGTGTTGACCGGGCCGACCAATACCTTTCATATTATTCGATATTGCGGAGGACGGTCAAATGGACAAAAAGGTTGGCAATGTATATGATAAATTGCACATTATTTAATTCTTATGCAGTTTACAAATCAGTGAGGCAAAGAAAAATGGGTTTTAAAATGTTTTTGAAACAAACAGCTATCCACTGGTTGACGGATGATATTCCAGAGGACATGGACATTGTTCCAGACCTTCAACCAGTACCGTCTACTTCTGGAATGCGGGCTAAACCACCTACATCTGATCCACCATGCAGGCTATTGATAGACATGAGAAAGCATACATTACAGGCAATTGTCGGAAGTGGAAAAAAGAAAAACATTTTGAGAAGGTGTCGCGTATGTTCCGTTCATAAATTGCGCAGTGAGACACGCTACATGTGCAAATTTTGCAATATACCTCTACATAAAGGGGCGTGTTTTGAAAACTATCATACGCTAAAAAACTATTAATTTCTATTTGTTTTGATTTATTATGAAATTTTTATTTTAAACTTTAAAAATATGTGTATATTTTTAGGTAATAAGTATTTTTTGGGTTTTTCGTATTTAGTTTATATATATATCGAATTATTTATGTACTGAATAGATAAAAAAATGTCTGTGATTGAATAAATTTTCATTTTTTACACAAGAAACCGAAAATTTCATTTCAATCGAACCCATACTTCAAAAGATATAGGCATTTTAAACTAACTCTGATTTTGCGCGGGAAACCTAAATAATTGCCCGCGCCATCTTATATTTTGGCGGGAAATTCACCCGACACCGTAGTGTTAAAGACCATAGACATGGATTGACAAGAGAGGAGAAGAGCAATTTCAATAGTGTTGAAAACAAACTATTGAGGACTTGGAATGCCATTCCAGAAAATTTTTTCTGTTTAAAAAACTTTGCAGCAGCATTACTGTCCATGTTTTCATCCACATACGCTTGTGAATCTTTGTTTTCAGTGATGAATTTTGTTAAGTCTCGTAATAGGAGTTGCCTGACTGATGAAAGTAGTAGCTCGTGCATATTTCTGAAGGTCATGAAATATAAACCTGATGTAAAATCTCTGTCATCAGTGATGCAGCAGCAAAAATCCCACTGATAATATCAAACGGAGTCATAGTTTTCGTTGGACTATCAGTGTACATGTATACATCCTATCTAATAATAGACAAACATGGTAATTAACCATACCTCCGCTACGCTTCCCATTGGCTAATCAGGGCGATATGCAAATTAACTGCCAACCAAGATGGCGGCCGGCAGCCACACAGCTGAAGTGAACATGAGGCTTGCTTGCTGCAGTGATGGAGGAAGCCAAGGTTCCCCGCCTGCCACGGCCCAGCTCTGAGCTGCACTCTAAGCAACAATGTTGCAATTATAGAAGCTAAACAAACCCCAGATACCTGCTTTCAGCCAGCCAGCCTCTGAGCTGGAGCCACAACAAGGTTTCAATTACAGAAGGTAAATAAATCCCAGAATAAAAAAAAGAAAAAGAAAAAAAGGAGAAACTGGGAGCTTCAGTTGCAGGCTTGGCCAGCCTGAAAGCGACCCTCAGCCCCTCATCCAGACTGGCCAGGAACCCCAGTGGGGACCCCCACCCTAAAAGGGGTGCGGGCAGCCTGAAAACAGCCCCCAGCCCCACATCCAGGCTTGCCAGGCACCCCAGTGGTGACGCCCACCCTGAAGGGGGTGTGGCCAGCCTGAAAACAGCCATCAGCCCTTCATCCAGGCTGGCCAGGCACCCCAGTGGGGACCCCGACCCTAAAGGGGGTGCAGGCAGCCTGTAAACAGCCATCAGCCCCTCACCCAGGCTGGCCAGGCACCCAAGTGGGACCCACCCTGATCCGGGACACCATTCAGGGCAAACCAGCTGGCCCCCACCCATGCACCAGGCCTCTATCCTATGTAGTAAAAGAGTAATGTGCAAACTGACCCTAACAGCAGAAAGACTGGGAATGACTGGTCACTATGACACACACTGACCACCAGGGGGCAGACGCTCAATGCAGGAGTTTCCCTCTGGTGGTTGGTGAGCTCCTACATGGGGGAGCTCTGCTCAGCCACAAGCCAGGCTGATGGCTGCCAGTACAGAGGTGGTGGTGGGAGCCTCTCCTGCCTCCTCAGCAGCACTAAGGATGTCTGACTGCAGCTTATGTCTACTCCCTGCTGGCAAGTGGACATCCCCTGAGGGTTACCGGGCTGCCAGAGGGATGTCTGATTGCCAGCTTAGGCCCAATCCCCTCGAGAGCAGGCCTCAGCCAGCAGATTGTCATCCCCCAAGGGGTCCCAGACTGCGAGAGGGCACAGGCCGGACTGAGGGACCTTCCCCCTCCCACCCAAGTGCACAAATTTTTGTGCACCGGGCCTCTAGTTAAAAAATAAATGTATTTTTCATCATCATATACTGTGTTTTTGTTGCTCGAATGAATTTTATTATTTCTTCAATGTTCTTCACATACGTACACCTTAAGAGATATCAAGTAGGCGTAACATGTTCTTAAAACATTAAGGTTGGCACGTAGAAGAATTTTGAGTCAGAGATTTTGCTGGTTTTGGCACACACTCACAAAAAGTTTGCCCACTCCTGGTCTGTAGTAGAGCTCGGGAAGTATGTCTCAGTGCTGCAGCTGATGCAATCGTGTGAGCACACTCCACCATGGCATGCTTCCTCGGCACACCAGGAAGTAGCAATGCCCGCCTGAACTAACTCCTAGAGCCATGTGCACAGTACCCCAGCCTTTCAGCCATTGGTTGCCTATAGCAACGTGTTTCCCTCTGATTGGTCGCCTATAGCAACGTGTCTCCCTCTGATTGGTCCCCTCATGCTATATATACCCCTGTAGTTCCACAATAAAACGGATTTGCGTCACTGAACCTGGTCCCGGGAGTCATGCATGCAGACACCCTAGCGCGTTGGGGCTCCATCGTCCTCACCCCCGAGGGACCCCCTGTTTCATCTGGCACCCGAAGGTGGGGCCCCCCAGAAAGGCTGGAAGGGTGAGCGACCCTCTACAGTAAAATGGGAAACTTTCCCCCTTTGGTGAGAGCGCCACAAGCGCGCGCGCTCCACGCCTTACTGCAGAGCAGGCGAGTTAAGGTCTCTGAAAAGGAACTCCAAACTCATTGGGAGTATCTATTACAGTCCAATCTGTGGTTAATCGAGGCCCCCATTTGGGACCCCTCCACTTGGGAGAAAGTCTTGAAAAGGATTCGACCCACTGAGGTCCATGAGGAAAAACCGTTACCCCCTTCTCTGACATTCCGGCCCCGTCGCCCGGAAGCTGTGTCTCCATCCCTCCCTCCACCCTGGGCTCAGCTCCCAAACCGCCATGGTTTTGTTACTGTCGGTGGGATTTGCAAAGGGCACCAACTCCCGCATTCCACCTCCAACTGTCAACGGCTCCCTCAAAGGGCACCAACTCCTCCATGTGTCCAGGCCAATGGTCTGGCAGAGGGTGGGCAGCAGACAGGCAAGGACAATGCTGCACTTGACCCTCCCTGCAGGCCCCTGAGGGTCCCCAGCTGTTACCCTACAGGGGTGTGGTGTGGGGGAGACAGACCCCCTTAGTACCCGCTCTCTAACCCTCAAGGCCAAAGAGGTCTTAAAAGCTGTCAACCAGGCTCTAAGGGAGCTAGAGCTACACAGAATAGACTTGACCCAGCCAATTCGAGCGATAGTACTGGCCACCATTGGGACTCCTACAGGAGTACTATTTCAGGAGGGTCCTCTTTATTGGGTACACTTGGTCTACAGCCAGCTTGCTAAAATAACTCCCCCAACAGCGGCCTACGCCCTCATAGGACGGAAGCTCAGGCAGGCTTGGCTTACCCTATATGGAAAAGAACCTGACACTCTCATACTTCCTTATACGCAGGAACAAATCTCTCATCTATTAACTACAGATCTAGAAACACAGTTACTTCTCCTAAACTACCTAGGGCAGGTAGATAATCACCTACCCAATCATAGGCTCCTCCAAAAGGTACCGTTAGAGACACAAGGTCTGGTACGCCCCTCTAGTAAACCTATCCCTGGGGCACCCTGCGCCTTCACTGACACAGGGAAGCATTACTGTGCAGCAATAATAAAGTCCCCTAAAACTTCCACCAACCCCATTTATCTTAGATATACTTATCAAGGCTCAGCACAAGTAGGAGAACTCAGAGCTATAATATACGCCCTTCTCTACTGTCAAAATAGTCCAGTCAATTTATTCTTAGATAGTGCTTACGCGGTGCATACGGCAAAAAATATAGGGTATTCCACCTTAAGAGTTAAAGACACCCCGCTAGATCAGAGCCTCCAAATCCTAAAGGACATCCTAGAGGACCGTAAACAGCCCTGGTATATCCAACACTTACGGTCTCATACTGGCCTACCAGGCCCACTTCCCCAGGCAACGCAGAAGCGGACAAGCTAGTTCTTACCCTACAACCCATAGAAGAGGCCAGACTCCTACACACCAAATTTCATAGGTCAGCCTCCTCTCTCCATAAGCTCTTCCCCCATCTGCCCCTAGCTCAGAGCAAGCACCTCATACGTGCTTGCCGATCCTGCGGCCCTCTACTAACCCTCGGGCCTTTACAACCCAGAGGGGCCAATCCCCGAGGACTACAGCCCAATGCCATATGGCAAGCAGATGTCACGCATGTCCCAGCATTTGGCAAATCGAAATATGTCCACACAGTCATAGATACTTGCTCAGGAGCTACGTTCACCCAGGCCCAAAAGGGGGAAAAAGCCAAACATAGCATTGCCACCTTCAAGGCTGGCTTTCTCATTCTTGGATTCCCGTGGGAGGTAAAAACTGACAATGGACCATGCTACACCAGCACTCTATTTCAAGACTTCTTAAAATCACACATCATCAAGCATACCATGGGGATCCCCTATAACCCCCAGGTACAGGCAATTATTGAAAGACTACACAGGGAACTCAAGGCCCAACTGATTAAAGAAAAAGGGGGAGTGATAGGGAGAAATCCTCATACACTGCTAACCCAAGCCTCAACTACCCTCAATTATTTTCATTTTGATGAGCATGGATTAACGCCTATGTATAAACATTGGGGAGGACTCCGGGACATACCAACACCTCTTCCTTTGGTCCGGTGGAGAGACCCACTCACCGGAGCCTGGAAAGGCCCCAACCCACTCTTAACCCAGGGGAGAGGGTTTGCTTGTATTTTTCCAGAAGGCGACAAAAGTCCCGCGTGGATCCCTGCACGTGACGTCAAAAGCTACACCACCAGCGATGAGCCATAGATCGCCACCATCACCCCCTGTGGAGGAAATGGAGGACCTGACCATAGAAGAGAACCAGCCCTGATGGCGGAGACGACCTAGACACCAACGAGCTCACCCTGTCACCTGGGGTGACATCAAGGCTCTACAAGACCAAGCCGCACGCATGGCGCCAGTGGGGAACCCATGGGCAGGAACGTTATTAATGTGTGCTATCATCACAGCTAATAGCACGGGTGCACACAGATAAGGACTGTGGACTGTGATACCTCACCCTGGCGTTCTCATGCCGGTTGGTGTAGACAGTACCGTTTCCAGTGGCACGCGCCTCTGCTACTCCTTTTACCCATCTATAAGGCCACCCTTCTATCTCCTTCTGAGTAGTGACAACCCCTTTGCTTTGGCGCTAATTAAAAAGGAAGGGGGAGATGTAGTAGAGCTCGGGAAGTATGTCTCAGTGCTGCGGCTGATGCAATCGTGTGAGCACACTCCACCATGACATGCTTCTTCGGCACACCAGGAAGTAGCAACGCCTGCCTGAACTAACTCCTAGAGCCACGTGCACAGTACCCCAGCCTTTCAGCCATTGGTCGCCTATAGCAACGTGTCTCCCTCTGATTGGTCCCCTCATGCTATATATACCCCTGTAGTTCCACAATAAAATGGATCTGCGTCACTGAACCTGGTCCCCGGAGTCATGCATGCAGACGCCCTAGCGCGTTGGGGCTCCGTTGTCCTCACCCCCAAGGGACCCCCTGCTTCACTGGTCTAGGCATTCACAGGTAGAGGATAGAAGAGGGCAGGGGGTGTGGGTGAGTCACCATTCTCAGACTCTTTTGTATAAATTCTTCACTCCTTTATGTCTTTCTCATTCCTTCCAAAAGCACAGCAGAAAGTGGGAGCCCAGGTGGGGCCCTGAGTTGAGGATTTGGCTCTCTATCCCATCTCTAATAGTGCAAGCATTTAAATACTCCCCAGCACCTTCATCACTACCACTTGCTTCTCCATGAAGAAACCATCATTCCTTCCCTCCCCAACCCCAACTCAGCTTAGTTCTAGTCTCCCAGAGCTCAAGACACGGGTCACCATCCCTTCATTTTCAAACCCTGGACTTCACCAAAAATGGCCTCAATGGAAAGCCACTAAACAAAAACCGAGGCCTTCCCTTTATATCTTTTTCAGTAGCAGGTTTGGACTCATGTCTTTAAAAAACTCCTGTTTATTTTTATAGCGGGCCCTGTGTCCCAAACCTTGTGGCAAGTCAGAACTTAGGGTCCCTTGAGTATGGAAAAGGTGATCTCCACCGAAGGAGCTTATCCCAAATCACCAGGTTGATGTTCCACTGAAAAAGGGCTTTGGTTCTCCCCTCCTTTTAAGCCAGCCTTGGCACAGCTGTCCACCAGAGGCAGTGATTCACAACCGTGCAGTTCCTGTATGCTGAGACCGCATTCTAGGTGGGTGCTCACTTCACACCTGCCCCATAACTCCACCTAGAAAACACGTGGACACATCCATTCCAGCAGTGGTTTCCCAGCCATACCATGGAGGTGAGGCACACACAATCTCCCACTCACTGAGGAAAACAAAATGGCAAAGAGCCCAGTGAAATGGGGCAGATTGAGTCAGGCCTTCCCTGAGCTGCTCCCAAACACAAAACGTCTCCCGTGCATCCCCTTTCCTTCTACTGCAGGCTTAACGCTGTTCTTAGCCCTCTGAGCAAAAGGCACTTTGAGTGTTTTGCAGAAATAACCAGTTAGTTCAACTGGTGCCCTCACCGTGAGATCCCAGATACCCAGGAGATGGAGGATTTGAAATCCTCTTATCAGCCTCTCCCTGGGGCTACTGAGGTCTATGGGATGTTTGCCTTTCCACGGAGACCGCAGCGTCTCATTCTCTGGCTTCTCTCGAAAGGAGCCATCCCACAAACATTATCTTTCTAGCTAACTAAAATTTGACACCAGAGGTTTTAATATTTCTTTAAAAAGTTGCAATTTTGATAGAATTTTTTTTTTTTACAAATGTATTACTATGACCCACACACTCCTCTGCCTTCTTAAACTAAGCACTTGGAAAATAAAGTGACCTTTTCATGATGACTCACGTGGGGGTCGTTAGTTTGAATGCCCATTGCTGTGTTGAGGTAAAACCTCCAGAGTGCAGGGACCATGTCTTAGTGGTCTGTGCCCCTCGGCACCTAGGGCAGCAGGTGGCAGGAGGGACGCCGTGCGTGTGTGTGTGGGGGCTGCACTGGCAAAACCCACAGGTTGGCGCAAAGCCCTCCTCAACACCTGAAGCCTCTCTTGCTGTCAGGTTTTCTTTTAACATTTTTATTAACATATAGTTCACATATCCTAAAATTTACCCCTTTTAAGGTGGTTTTTATTATATTCACAACGTTGTGCAACCATCAACACTATCTAACGCTAAACATTTTCATCACGCCTTTAAAAGAAATCCCATACCCATTGTCACGCCCCATTCACCTCCCACCCCACAGCCCCTGGCAACCACCAATCTACCTTCTGTCTCTCGGGACTTGCCCATTCTGAATATGTTTAGAAATTGGATCAAATACTCTGTAGTCCTTGTTATCAGAACCACAGTGTTTCATTTAACCCAAAGTCTTCAAGGTCCATCTGTGTCTCGGGACGCATTGCTACTCTTCCTGCTCCTGCTTCTGCATCCTTTCACCGCCTCCCTTGCATTTTAAACTTCTGTGAGCATGATAACAAAATGTATTAGAAATGTGTGCAAAAGGGAGTAGATGGAACTTGGGTAAAAACGAGTTCTTGTAAAGTGTGGGGCATTTGGGGGCTTTTATTTCAGGTGCTCAAAAGTGTTGCCTGCTTGCTTCCAATTTCTTGGCTGTTTTCACAATGGCCAAGGTTTCTGGATACAAATAGGTTTCAGATAAGAAAAACATCAATATAAGAATTATTCACTTCATTTCCATTTTGCCGTGTATTTTTACAAATGTTTACATAACTATTCTCTATTTTGAGCCCTTCAGCAGTACAGAAGAATTGGTAAATATAAGAAAGAGAAGAGCAGCCCCTGACATTCAGAAACTGGCATAATGCTCAAAACTGGGCCTCAACTGTCAGGAGCTGGCTTGGGCAGTAGGTCATGGCATTCTGTTGGACATAATCTCACAGAACACCAACATCAGACACAGTCGTTCTGTGGCCACAAGGGAGACAAAAAACAAGACCATTTCATAATCAGATAAAAATAAGACCACTGTGCAAATCACAAAAATATCAAGCATCTCCCCATCCTAACTAATGCAAGTGACTGTTGCTTCTTTACTAACCACAACTTGAGCCCAATTCCATTCTTCCCGCCTTCTAAATCAGAGTGATTAAGTTGCACAATCATAGACTTACACCTGTTACTGATATTGAACACAGAGGAAATCCTTGCCTTCCTAAACAAGCTCAAATCCCTTAAGTGCTTTCTAACACTCTCGTTACTGGTGTGTGTTCTCCCTTCTTGCAATAAATTCACAAGCCCAACTTTGTTCGACTACGGGTATGTTATTTTTGGTTTTTACCTGGAGGATAGTGGCAGAAATGTTCCACTGAGAGTCAGAAGAACCCCTCTCTTCCTTGAACCAAGAGACCCTCACTTCCAATATGAAACCTTTTGAATCATTACCTGTTTGGGACACCCTGTAGCCCATTGCTAGGAGGTAAGCTCCGGATGAATTTTGCAATATTTCCTTATGGCCCTTTGGCTTTGCACTTATTCTGTTTTCCTATGAATGATGTGCTAATGGACTTCATAGTTATCTGCTTAGATATGGATTGCTCCCTAGTAATGGTTGTCTAGCCTTCTAATAACTGCTCTTCTATCTGTCTAATGTCTTAAGCACGGTCTTCAGATGAAAAAGTTGACAGGAACAGCGTACACACAGGCCCAAGAAGTCCATCCCTGAGCTGGTCTCTGGGGAGAAGGAATTCAGATTTCAGATCAGCATCCTTTGGGACAAACTTTAACCCAGGTCACCATTTCAAAACCTCATAACCACTTCTTCCCCAGCCTTGTGTTTGTGTTGTCCCAGGGAACTGCTTTGTTAAAGTTCTGTCTGCCTGGACTCTGGAGGGCTTTTAGCCAGTCAAACTGGTGGTAGTCAGCCTTTGACTTTTGACCGTGCTCCAGAGACACAACTTATACACTATTCTTGTTCCCTTGGGGTCTTCTAAATCTAAAACCATACTCTCTGGGCCAAAGATCTGCTGTTATCGTGTTAACTCATCTCCTTGTTTCTCTAACACAATTTAAGAGACAATTTGGAATTGCAATGGCCGCTTGGGGGAATTTTGACATGAACTAGATTGTTAAATTTCAGAGGTACTGTACAAAGAGTGAAGAAATCCTCACAAAAAGCTGGTCTTAACTAAAAGAGAGATCATTTCATTTAATGTAAAAGATACATTACATTCTCCTTTGTTTCCATACTCGGGGGATTAGTAAGTGCTGGCTTTTTATCATACAGCTTGATAAAACTGTCAAAAACCCAAACTATTGTCTAAAACAGTATCTTTCCAGTATATATGTCAAAATCTATTTTTCTATAACTAACCTTTTTTTTTAACCTCACTTTACAGAAGAAACGTTAACCTTATAGTGATAATTTCATACCTATTGGAAGCCAGCTCCCTCTATTTTTGCTTTTATCCATCTATTTTCCCATCTCTTAGAAAATTGCAAAGGCAACTGATCAAAAACATCATTCAATAGTTGGGTACACATTCTAGGAATATCTAGACTCAAGATAAACTCTCAAAAATGCCTGAAAAGGAAATTATTCAATTGTGTTTCTGTTTGTGAACACAAAAAGATGGTGGGTTTTTTTTAACTCCATGTCTGAGATAATAAGAAAAGGTTTTAACTCCAAGATAGAGAGTCTTGGGCTTGATTCAGAATCTCTGAATTTTATTTTACCAAAACCAAAGAATGTCAGTACAATATTTTGCTTTGATTAAGGCCATGGTTAAAGTTCTCATGATTCAAGCTTCCTAAGTTTTCTATATTGGCTTTATGATATAGGTTATGCTGTTTTCATAAAATGTTTAAAAATAAAATTATATATACACTAGAGGCCCAGTGCATGGATTCATGCACCGGTGGGGACCCTTGGCCTGGCCTGAGGGGATTGGGCTGAAACCAGCTCTCCGACATCCCCCGAGGGGTCCTGTATTGTGAGAGGGCACAGGCCAGGCTGAGGGACCTCACCAGTGCACCGACCAGGCCTCTAGTATACATATAAACATATAAGATCTTTGGTTAATCTCTTCCAGCCATCCCCCCCTCCCCATTTCCCTCTGAGATTCATCAGCCTGTTCCATGTTTCCATGCCTGTGGCTTCTACTCTGGCATTGAGCATCTGCTCCCTGGTCAGTACACATCATAGCTACCGGCCGGTCAGCTGGTCACTTAGGCTTTTATATATATAAATATATATGAAGTTATAGTCAACAAAAAGAGTCATGACAATGTTTGGTTGGGGATGTGCCCAGGGCCTCAAGATTCCACTTCATGTGCATGTCATCTGCTGCTTGTTATTGGCGGGTCTCTTTTCTCACTATAAGCTCCCTTACCTCACTCCTCTTTTGACTCCCTACAGTCTTCTACCACTTAAGAAAAAACAACCTCTTGTGTTTTCCTTCAATCTTAGCTAGTAGCTACAATTTAACTGATTATTGACAAAATAACCCTTCTTTAATATTTAAGAAGGTAGATTTCCTTCTGCAGGTCCCTCTGGTTCTTAAGTTTCCCTGACATGATTCCAAATTTGAGTCTTTAAAAATTGAACCTTGGCCTCACTTCAATAAGATGTTTCTGCTGAGGTTATTACAACCATATCAGCAAAACCTAGCCCATTGGGAATGGGAACTAATATTGGGACTCCTCTAGCTACAAGAGTTAGTATGCTCTTGCTCTGCAGGAACTATTTGATTCTACTCATAGAATCTGCCCATCTCGAGGGACAACACATTGGTTCACTCCTCTTGTGCTCAAGCACCCCACTAGAGGATTAGTTGTTATGTGGACATCAGACTTGCACCCACCTGCCAGCACACTGATTTACCCTATGTATTACCATCCCTTCACTGGATCAAGTTTCCTTGAAAAGTATACTCAGAAACCTCCACAAGATGCAAGCATAGAGCACTCCATGCATACTTGGGAAGCCCCATATGGTTCTTACAGTAGGGATTAATGCCCTGAGAAAGATAATCCAGACTTGTCTCTGGCCCTAACAGATATCACAAATGCTAGCTACTTCTGCTTTAGAAATCCAGGGGATCTGTTTACCCTTCATTAGTCAGACTTGACTAACCATGAATAATCACATAGCCCTGAATTTCTCCTTAGGTAACCAAGGAAAATTTTATATTAGAGCAAGCACGTCTTGCTGTCCTTATGTCAATACTACAGGATGAGTGGGGAATGTGTGACTAGGCAAAGAGAAAGCCATTTGGAGTGTAGGACATGTTTTCATTGAGTTTTATAATCTGAGCCCCTTGGCTTTGAGGTCTGTTACAAGAACTAATCATCCTTTCATTTTTAATGATTGCCTGTGTTGCAATTGGTTGATCTATTCTCCCCAGGGTCTTTGATGCTACTGTGCAACCATTAAGTCACAGGGGCCAACAATTCATCTCACAACAAAAGAACCTGACAAACACTGACCCTTAGTCCAACTACACACTACATTCTCTGAACACCCTCCTCATCCTGATCAGCAAAATTCAGCAAGGGCCAGGCAACATCTGGGTGTCAAAGATTAACATCCTGTAGCTCGACTCTGTCTCCTTTGGCCAAAAAGAAGAGTCTTTGACTGGAGGGCATTGACATATTAATTTATCTATTTTTCAGAAAAAGGCAACAGAGGCTCATAGAGGTTAAGTAACTTGCCCAAGCTCACACTGCTAACCAACAGCAACGTCAGAACTGGAACCTAGGTTGCAGGACCTGGCTTTGGGTCTGAACAAAAGTGCATCCTATCAAGTTGCCTCTGTCAGCACCAATGAGAGAGAAGAGGAACTTGGGGATCCTCAGAACTGCCATGCCAGAGCTCCCAGCAGCCTTGTGCAGGCCCATAAACCCACAGAATGTCCGAGCTCAGAGGAATGTTACACTCTATGCAGTCTAAACTTTCAGGTGACAGATAAGGAGACTCAAGGCCAGAGAGGAAAAGGGACTTGTTCAAGATCACACAGCAAATTAGGGGCAACATCCAGACTTGAGCTGAGATCACCAGCGCTTGGTGCACTGGCCTCCTACCCTCCCCAGGGGCAGTTGTAATCATCCCTCCTGGTCGCTACAGCATGTGACTGTGTTCTGCTTTGGGGCTCTTCCTTTTAGGAAAAGACATCTGCAGACTGGGTGGTCAGTTTCTCCCTTTCAGTCACATGAAATTTCTCTCTTGGTATTTTATTAGAAGCTTCCTCGAGATTTTTTAAGTGTATAAGGCTATATCAGCCACAGAGGTGAATTATGAAACAATTCGACTTTCCTGTGTGCATAGTTCTCCACAATAAATAGAGATGAGGAAGCAGCAAATACAACATTAGCAGGAGGGCAAGCCAAGATTACTTTTTCTTTTGAACAGGCTCAAGTGATCCTTAAATTCACCCATACAATTATCTTTTAAGTTCAGTCTCCAAACAGAAATTCCAAATTTCAGAGTCTATTTATAGTCAGATAATCATGCTATTCCCCTGCTCAAAAACTGTGATTTTTCCCTATGCCTTCAAAATAAAGTCACAAATCCTTTGCTTTTTATCCAAGGCTACCAGTGACCTGGTTTAAATCTACCTCTGGTGCTCACATGCACTCTTTCCTCCTCTTCAAGTGCTCAGGGACCTCCAGCTGATCACAGGAGAAATAGCTGCTTCTCTTCCTGAACCCCAAACATGTTACCTCTCTCTTCACAAATCATTTTCAACCCAAATACACATACTGAAGTATATGTGTCTTTTTCCCTTAGGGGCAAGCTCTCTATTTTCTTATCCTCAACTATCAGAGAGCCCAGTGCATGACAGGTCTTATTACATATTGAATACATGAATGAGAACTTGCTTGTAAAAATTACATTTATTCTCCCCCTTCATGTCTGGGTAGAATTGACTACCACTAAAGAGAAAACAGATAAAAAAAAAAACAGAAAATCTCTTGAGGTTTTCTCAACAGAATATAAACATAATATAAACATATCAACTGAGATGGCAAGTTGAAGAAAGTGTGACACTACTTTATTTTTAGGATTGTTTTCTTTAAAGAAGTACACTAAAGAATAAGAAACACATTACAAAGTTGAGGAAATGCTATTGACTATCTTGATGGTTTGTGTGTACTTTTCAACCAGGATTCATGGCTGGGGAAACAAAAGACCCCTTTTGTCTGTATAATTTTGTTCCCTACCTTTATTGCTTTAAGTAGGCAAGATGTGGTTTGCATTCCTTTCACCACTAATGTTTGCTTTTTGTCCCTGAACAAAAATAACTTGCCCTCAAAGGTTTCTCTCAAAGGTTGTTAATTTTGCTTGCAAAGATCCCCTTGCCCTTATGCATGCCACTCTCTATAAGGAAGGTCTTGAGTGTTGCTAATGGAGGTTCCCTCAGCCCCATTTATTCTGTGATAAAGCAATAATAGGTAGTGGGTCTATTTATGTTAAACACCAAGTAAGAGTGGAACTTGGGCAGTGATTCATGCTTTCCATGTCTTTTCCATTTGTACTAGTCAGGCCTAACAAATACATTCCTGTGACTTAACTGGCTTCTACTAGTTCAGCCAAAAAGTAGCAGTACTTTTTGATGTTGGTTACTGTCAGGGGACTGTTCACCCTCCCCAAGGATTTTAATTTCTTTGCATACCCTCTTCTTGGCTTCTCTCTGACCCTGCCAGCAGCTCTACATAGTCATTCATATCGTAGCACATAGTAGGACTCCTGATGAGAATAAGTGAAAGGCCTCAACTCCCTTCTCTGTTTGAAACTCAGACTGCACAAGAGAGGACTTCCTGCTCCAAGACAGGAAGGAGGTGATCTCGAAGAAAAGAGGTTCTGCCCAATGAGGTCAGGGCAGGGCTGTTGGAAGTTTCCGTTAATTCCGTTGGGGTAGGCAAGTGGCAATTGGCAGTTAGCTCTGAGGCTGAGCTGAGGACGCTGAGATGGATGGATTCTTAAATAGCCCTTATATCATAAGCCTCATTTGTGCCCAAGGAAATGAAATACCAGAGAGAAGGGATATTTGCAAACAATGCCAAAACCTTTTGTTAGTCTTTAGCTTCCATATCCTTCCCAAAAACTTTAGCCCGAGTGTTAAACAGTCCAACTTTTCACCTTTTTCCCATTTCTTCATTGCAGAGGTCCTTGCTGGCAAAGCAATCACTTTTAAGTGGGAAAGATAATGGGTTGTGAAAGTTTCCCCAGCCAATCTACAGAAAACTTCGTTGGAATTAGCTTATGGATCTCTGAATCTTAGCGAGGTTTGTTGGGTCAGGGACCTTGCTAACTTATTGGCTCAAGAACTGACAGAGAAGGTGTTTTCTAAATGCTTGTTGGCTGGATAAGCAAACAGCTAAATGAAATTTTATCTGAGCCAAAAAAAAAAAGTGCCTTTTCTAGCACAAAAGTTGAGATGCCCAACATCCTCAAGGCCACACATGCTGGAAAAATGCCAGTCTGTCAGCCTCAGGAAAAAATGGGCAGAAAGAAGGAAGTCCTAAAGAAGTCTAATGCAGGGTATTTCCCTCCTCCCTTTCCTGCCCCCACTTCCACTGTGGTGCAAAAAATCCCAGCGAGGCCAGTCATCCAAAGAGCAAAGCAGGAGATAAAAGAATCAAAGAATCATTCTTTGCTGTGGCCATTTAGAAGGCTCCTGGAAAGCTGGCTTCTCCCTACACCATTGCTCCATGAGCATGGTGGTGACAAGCTTGGGCTCTGAAATCAGTAAGCCCCCAAATCTGAGTCCTGGGTCCTCTTACTAGATATGAGATTTTGTGTAAATTACTTAACCTCTCTAAACCTCAATTTCCTCAATTTGTAAAATAGGGATAATACTGGGTAAAGTACCAAGCATAATCTCAGGAATATAGGTAGTGCTCAATAATTGTTTATCATTATTAGTAGTAGTAGTAGTAGTATTAGTAGTATTATTCCTGCACTCCATTCTGTTATTTCCTTCTTTCTCTTCCTCGCCATAGCCCCTAATTGAATCATTGCCTGCAAATAAAGACTAGAGTGATCAGAAAAACCGAGGTAGTTTTAGATAGCCAATAAGTACTGACAAGTCTGAGAGCAGACAATGCAGCCCCACCAACTGCTTGGTCTTTTGTAAAGCACAATTAGAGGCTGGTGATGTCCATAAGCCACATAGATTCCTAAGAACGACAGAGATGTGTGTGTATTCATAGAGTAACTCCTGACCCTTTAAAAGAAAGCAAATCTTTTTTGTTTCCAGGACGTCTCAAATGGCACCCAGATCACCAACAGCATGCTTGAGAGCAGCAATGCCACCTGGAGAGCTGCATGGCACCTTGAGTCTAGCTAGGCCTGTGAAGTGAGATAAGCCACTTTACACACTAGAGCAGTGGTTCTCAACCTTCTGACCCTTTAAATACAGTTCCTCATGTTGTGATCCAACCATAAAATTATTTTCGTTGCTGCTTCATAACTGTAATGTTGCTACTGTTATGAATCTTAATGTAAATATCTGATACGCAGGATGGTCTTAAGTGACCCCTGTGAAAGGGTCGTTCGACCGCCAAAGGGGTCACGACCCACAGGTTGAGAACCGCTGCACTAGAGTCTTAGTCCCCTTGTGTGTAAAACAAAGGAGTTGGATTAGACGTTCGCTAAAGTACTGTCAAATTTTAAACCTGAAGCTTTAAATGGTTTTATGATTGTCAGAGAGGATCATAGAAAAGTAAAATACACAAAGCTTAACCTCCCAGAGGGACAATAAAATGTGTTAATTTGAAGTTAACTATAAAGTAGTATAGTTTGATGTAATTAATGGCATTGGGAGGTCAGAGGGCTTGGTCCCCTCAAACTCTTTCTCAACAAATGTGGCACCTAGAACAGCCTGAGGGGAGGCCAATCGATTCCATCCTACCCCAGTTCTGAAGATGCCTTGTAGTGAGAAAGAGAAATGGAGCCCCTAACTCTCAGCCCCTTCACTGGCCACTCCCAAGCTGGAGGGAGGGGAGAAGGGAGACCCTGAGGTCTTCCATCTCTGTCACAGACACCAACCAAGTCTCTCCCTCCTCTCTTCAGCTTGGCCTTTCATCTGCGTCCCCAGCCCAGTCTACCATCAGATTATAGGTGCTGGCTGCACTTCACCTACCAAAGGTCTTTACCAATTTTTGTCACAAACTTTTGCATATTGTTTGCATACATTTGCAGGTAGGGTTTGAGGCCCTGATCCTAGTTATGCAAGAGAAAACACAATGACTAAGTTTGTGGTCAAAGAAGGCTTTCCGAGGAGCACACCTGATTTGATATGTAATGAGTGCTGTGAAAGGCATGAGAACTGTGTCAGGCTGGGAAGCCCATGCAGTAGCCCCTATACCCCCGCCCTACCCCACAACACCAGGTCCAGGAAATTGGAGCTCCATCGATGTTGGCTTGAAATCATGCCTAATGGGTAGAGAAAAGCTTTTCCCAGGCATGGGGAAAGGAGGGGAGGCAGGATAGGGTACGGGGTTCATCTATCCCAACAAAGGGGAAGCAATGAAGGACAGCTGAGAGCCTAAGTCCAGAGCTGTTTACTCCAAATTGTGAATGTTTGGTAACTCTACCCAGAAGTTCTTATATTGCTAGTCAAACCAGGCTCTGACTTTCAAAATAATGGGCTCCAGCACAGTTTAAGGAATAAAGTTATCTGACTGAAATATGAAAGTTGGAACAGTTGCTCCTGCCATCAGCTCTCAGGCCACCTTACTAAAAATAAATTGTTATGCCCACACAATTTAAGAAAAGAAAAATTCCCAACTAGAAAAGCAAGTGGATAAGTACCAACCAAATGAGGCCAATCAGGTTAGAGTGGAGACCCTCTGAGCAAGTTGGCAAATAAACCAGGCCTTGAATTTCTGCCGGGAGGCTTGGGAAAACCTCCTATGATGGCCACACATAAAGAGGGGTTCAGGTTACAACCTGGAATGGGAGTATCTACTGACCACAGGGATAAGGAGAGTGAGGCCCATAGCAAGGGAAAGTCCATAAAGACCAGCAAAGCGATCTAAAGCAGACACTGAGTTTATTATTTGCCTAAAAGGGGAGAATCTGATTTCATTAAAAAAGTCAAGAAGATTGTCTGAACTGAAGGGGAATGGGACAGAGATGGTGTGGACCAGAGGAAGTTTTGTACAAACACCTGATTGGCTAGAGAAGCAAATTATAAACTCTCTCTTGGGATTGGTTACTGTTCCGATTTTTTGTCACACAGGCACCGTCTGGACAGATCATGGAGGTACTTGTCGTCCATGGCCCTAGCAGGCTGGCACATATGTCTGATCTCATCTCAGTGAAACTTTTCTTTAGCACCTACCTTTGTTAAGAGTTAGGAGCCTTGGGGCTCCATCGGTTGCTATGTGACTTTGTACCCATTACCCAGCTTTCTTATCCTCCCTGCCTATATTGGACTGACATACCTCTCTCCTGGCTAAACAGACGAGATAACCACATGAAAGCAGTTGGATAATTTTATTAGCAGATCACTATATTTTTTCAACAGTAAAAGTGAGGCACAGACCCCCAAGCCCCAGTAAATTGAGGAATATGTTATTAAAATGCTGCTGATTGGTGTTTCTAGTTTCTTGGGATGTATTCCTAGAAATGGGATCACTGGGTCAAATGGGAGTTCCATTTTTAGTTTTCTGAGGAAACTCCATACTGTTCTCCACAGTGGCTGCACCAGTCTGCATTCCCACCAGCAATGCACAAGGGTTCCTTTTTCTCCACATCTTCTCCAGTACTTGTTTTTTGTTGATTTGTTGATGATAGCTATTCTGACAGGTGTGAGATGGCATCTCATTGTCGTTTTGATTTGCATCCCTCAGATGATTAGTGACTTTGAGCATGTTTTCATATGTCTCTTGGTCTTCTGTATGTCCTCTTTCGAAAAGTATCTACTTAAGTTCGTTGCTCATTTGCGGAATATAATGAACAACATAAACTGATGAACAAAAACAGATCCAGAGACAGAGAAGCATCGATCAGACCATCAAAACTCAGAGGGAAGGCAGGGGAGGGTGGGGGGAAAGGGGAGAGATCAACCAAAGGACTTGTATGCATGTATATAAGCATAACCAATGGACACAGATGGGAGGGCATGAGCGGGGGGGTTGGGGAGAGGAAATGGGTGGATAAGGACACATATGCAATACCTTAATCAATAAAGAAAATAAATAAATAAAATTAAAAAAATAAAATGCTGCTGAATTTGGAGAAGAAGAAATAAAAAGGCCACTGGGATGATCTAACCAAAGAGTAACAGTGCTTAAATCTAGGTAGTAGAATTGCAGGTGATTGTTGCTTTCTTTTCTGTAGTGGTTGTCTGTGTTAATCTTTCCTGTAACAGTGTTCTATATTCTCCAATTCTACTATGTGTTATTTTGAAATTACTTTTTGAGAACAATTTTTGATGCAACAAAGATAAACGCAAGGTCAAGGTGGCTATAAAGAGTCAAAGGGTGTGTGCTTAGCAAAATCAAGACATTCTCCCAAAACAGGAGATGAAAGCCCAAAGTCAGAGCTTTAGGCTGAGTCGGGAGCCCCCTGAGGACCTGGGCCAGGGGTTCTATCAGAGCCAGGTACTAGTAGGCCTGTCATTTCTCTCCCACAGCTCCAGGACCCCAGCCTGCCCTTGAAGAGTACACTCAAATACTGGTAGAGCTGAGACCTAATGGCATCTTCTGTTCATGAGAAACCTCCTCTGCAAAATAAAAGCTTAGAGAGGATTCCTTTTTTCTCTAAAATGGGTGGTGGCACAATCCCATCTGGACTCTATTTCTCTGGCCTTAGTGTTTCCATGGCAGGTGTGGTCAGAAAGTCCCGTTCCCTCACTTTACACCTCTAGGAGCTGAGCCACACCAAGAAAATACAAGTCTGTTCCACTTTTTTAAGCCTTTAAGAGAGCCCACAGCTTCTGTCTGTTGTTCACCTACTTAACCTGGTAAAGGGTTTCAATTCTTTCTGCCTGATAATATTCTTTTATATATATACTAGAGGCCTGGTGCACAAAAATTTGTGCACTTGGGGGGTAGTGGGGGTCCCTCAGCCCGGCCTGTGCCCTCTCGCAGTCTGGGACCCCTCGGGCGATAACAACCTGCTGGCTTAGGCCTGCTCCCGGGTGGCAGAGGGCAGGTCCAATTCCTAGGTGCAGCCCCTGGTCGGGCTCAGAGCAGGGCTGATTGGGGAGTTGGGGCGCCGCCCCATGTCACTCACAGAGCAGGGCTCATCAGGGGGGTTGGGGTTCCGTACCCTGTCACGCACAGAGTAGGGTCGATCAGGGAGTTGGGGAGCTCCCCCCGTCACACACAGAGCAGGGCCCATCAGGGGGTTGGGGAGCTCCCCCCTGTCACGCACAGAGCAGGGCTGATCAGGGGGTTGAGGAGCTCCCCCCGTCACTCACAGAGTAGGGCCGATAGGGGAGTTGGAGCACCACTGCCTGTCACACACACAGCAGGGCGGATCAGGGGGTTGGGGCACCGCCTTCTATCATCCACAGAGCAGGGCCGATCAGGGGGTTGGGGCGCAGCCACTGTCACACTCAGGGCAGGGCCGATGGGGAGGTTATGGCTCTACCCCGTCACACACAGAGCAGGGCCTGGGGGGGCGGGGGGTTGGGGCACCGCACCCTGTCACACACAGAGCTGCAGGGCGATCAGGGGGTTGGGGAGCTCCCCCCTATCAGGCGCAGAGCAGGGCTGATCAGGGGGTTGGGGCGCCTTCCCCTGTCATGAACAGGGCAGATAGGGAGGTTGTGGCCCCGCCCCCTGTCACACACAGAGCCACAGGGCAATCAGGGGGTTTGGGCACTGCCCCCTGTCACGCTGATCCCAGTGCTGAGAGGCATATTACCCTTTTACTATATAGGATAGAGGCCTGGTGCACGGGTGGGGGCCGGCTGGTTTGCCCTGAAGGGTGTCCTGGATCAGGGTGGGGGTCCCGCTTGGGTGCCTGGCCAGCCTGGGTGAGGGGCTGATGGCTGTTTGCAGCTGCCCACACCCCCTTCAGGGTGGGGGTCCCCACTGGGGTGCCTGGCCAGTCTGGGTGAGGGGCTGAGAGCTGTTTTCAGGCTGGCAGGTGACTGAAGCTCCCAACCGCTCCTTTTTTCTTTTTCTTTTTATTCTGGGCCAGCTTTAGTTCTGAGGCTTGGCTCTAGCTCTGAGGCCTCAGCTGCTGAAAGCAGGTATCTGGTTTTTTTGGGTTCTATAATCGAAACACTGTTTCAACTCCAGCTCTGAGATCCTGGCTGGCTGAAAGCAGGTTTCTGGGGTTTTGTTTAGCTTCTATATTTGTAACAATGTTTCAAACTGCAAGCTCAGAGGCCAGCAGCGGCAGGCGGGGAATGTTGGCTTCCTCCGTCACTGAAGCAAGCAAGCCTCATGTTGGCTTCAAGCTGCCTGGCTGCCGGCCACCATCTTGGCTGGCAGTTAATTTGCATATCGCCCTGATTAGCCAATGGGAAGGGTAGCGGAGGTACGGCTAATTACCATGTTTCTCTTTTATTAGATAGGATTTTTCCCTCCTTGCTCAATACTTATTCAACGGGCCACTATCCGTGTTTCAGCCTTGTACATCTGACTTTCACTGCTATCTCTCCTCTAGGCCAAGCCATCTCAACCCTATAACCCTTCTCTGGAGGGGTCACCTTATTTATCACTCACATTTCTTGAGTTTTTATCCTACCCCTTTGGATAGATTCAGAAGGTCATCCTAGCCATTTCATGAGAAAAAAACAAACAAACAACCTGTGAATGGGGGAACAATTGGGTTAGACAATAAATCATTCATGATGTTGAATGTATGCTTGCACATCATGATTTTCCATCTGGTAGGGAAGTTTTGCATGGGGCTCCAGAGATTCTGGGAGTCCCCTGAAATTCTATAGCATTATCATGGATGGATGTGTGGCTGTTAATTATTTTTTTCTTGGGATGGGGATCCATAGCTTTCATTAGATTCTCAGAGAGGCCCATGATCCAGAAAAATGTCAAGAACACTTCATATAATGGCTCTGTCCCCTAAGTTAGGCAGTAGTTAGTCATCCCAGCAGAAATTGTAGCTTGGGTCAGAGATGATGGTGAAGGTAAAGGCAGGGAAGTCAAGAGGAGGCTTCCAGCTCCTCTCTCCTGGCCTCATAGATGAGATAACCCCAGTCTTCTCTGAGAGGGTGGTAGCAGTAGGGCAGCCCTAGCACGCTTTGACATGGTCATTGGGAAATGTAGTTCAAAGGACAGAGGAAAGCAACATTTCCTGAGCACCTAGTTCATGGCCAGGAGCTAGACTATACAGCTTATGTACCTTTTCTTGCTTCATCCTTACACATTCTCTGTGAGGTGAAACTTATTATCCTCATTTTACAGATGAGGGAACAGGCTCAGAGAAGTTGTGAACTTCCCTTTCGTCATATAGCTAGCAAGAGACTACTGTATTTAAAACTTTATGGTCCAAGGTTTGTGGTCTTTTCACTATATTCTGCAGCCCTGTCACATCTCCTGTGTGCTGGTGGAGTGGGAGGAAGGGCACAGACCTGACCCTAATCCCTTGGAGATTCTGGTTCTCATATCTGCAAAAGGGAGATTCATTCAGGCTGCCCTTCTTCTTTTTTTAAAAAAAAATATATTTTATTGAATTTTTTGCAGAGAGGAAGGGAGAGGGATAGGGAGTTAGAAACATCGATGAGAGAAAAACATTGATCAGCTGCCTCCTGCACATGCCTGCAACCGAGGTACATGCCCTTGACTGGACTCAAACCTGGGACCCTTCAGTCCCCAGGCCGATGCTCTATCCACTGAGCCAAACCAGTTAGGGTGCTGCCCTTCTTATCTGGCTGTTTGTCAAAGAGTGGTTAAGGGGACCAGGAGGACCTAGACAAATTTAGTTTAGCAGGCTCGGCTCCACCATCCCTCCCCGGACCCTCCACTACCAAAAAGGGGGAGGGGGCTGGAGGTTAAGGCCATCGGCCAGATATGCCCTTAGTACTACAAAGCCCAGAGAGCAGGTGACATCATGACCTCCTCTCTGTAAATTGGGGTGATCGCTCAGACATGGTTAGGAGAAAGGCCCTGATTGCAAAGTGGGATTGCAGCACCGAAGGTCCAACCAAACAGCCCTCACCAGGCATGTATGAAAGCCTCCACACTGCTATGTGAATGGCAATTTTTGTTCAGGGTGGCAAGGGCAAAGGGAAGGATGGGAAGGACAGAAGCAGAAAGGTAGAACCCCTCCTTTCAACCAGCTCACACACTCCCTCTGTCATATCTGGGAGTCCTTGTGTTCTACGTTATGTACCTACCCCCAGGCTTGGAGGTACCTTCAGCCACCTCCATCCTCCATTGCCACCCTGCCAGCCACAAAGGATGAGGTGGTTAATCCTAATGTTCTGGTGAAGGACTGGGAGCCATTCATTCCCTTGAAACTTAGTTTCCCACTTGAGAAAGGTCAAACACACTCCTCCCCTTTCCTCAAATGCTAAGCCATGAATGACTTCCTCTGTGGTAGGGTTCTCTTCCTTTCCAGCTCCCTTCAAACCCCCACCTCTCCTGCTCTAAAGTGCTTTCACACAATGTGGGCTTTCATTAAGATCAATGATTCATTTCCCATCAAACTTTAAATATTCCCCTCTGAAATGAGTAATTCTGACTTTGAAGGGAGCGTGCAGTGACAGCCGTGCCTTTCTCTGGTTCCTGCTGCCTCCTACCATCCCCATCAAGGCCTTAAAAGACAAGTGGGAGAAGCCTCAAATAGTGCACCCAACACTGAATCAGGAGCTTAAGTTGGTGGAGAGGGCTTGATGCAGGCAGGTGGGCCCAGCAAACACTGACCACCCTCAGCTGGAGGCAGTGTGGCGTGGGGTAGGGACTGCATGTGAGAACTCTGACCATCCTTTCCAGCTTCTACTTTTCGGAGTCTATTAAGAGCCTTTGGTGGGCATGTGTGGGGACTCTAGTAACCCAGGGCTTTTCCACACACAAACAGAGAGGTGTGTATGGCTACATCTCCAGGTTTGGTGGACACTATTAGGAAGAGATTCAGACAGAGTCTGCACACTGGCAATTGACCACGGTGTGGCCTTGGCCCTAGGTCCCAGTTCTCTCACTGTGCAATCTTTCCTTAAAACCTCTGTTCCCTCTGAAGAAAGCAGCCACCGACCATTCCTTACACACTGGTCACCGTGCTTTGTACCCTGTGACACCGCCATCCTGGCTACAAATGTTTGTGCCTGGAATTAGTGCCTGAGCCAATAGTGGCCACCTTGAGACCAAATAGCACCTCATGAGGTGGCCTTGCTGGGGATCCAGCCCTGAGAGCCCAATAGTGCCCTTCTTCTTAAGGAATTAAAAGAAATTTAGAGATACTGACAGGAGAGCAAAGAAATGGCAAGACGCACTGGAGGGGCATTGAGCCGGACGAGATGAAAGGGATGGCAAGTGCTAGAAGCAGAGACCAAGCTCATGGTTAAGAGTTGGTGTTTGGCACCTGGGGCCCTTTTGAGCTCCCATGCTGGTCCAATACTCTGTGAAGCTAAGAGCTAGATAGTTGACTCCTTGTATATCCATCCCTTTACCTGAGCTGGCCGGAGTCTATCAATGCTTCTTAATACCTGGAAGAGCCTATCATATATTTTCTGAAAAACACATGAGCCAACACGCGTCAAGCACTCAAGACAATGCTCCTCCTGAGGCTGGGATCACATTTCATGGATGGAGTGGGGCAGGTGTGAGAGCCCAGACTTGGGTATTGGGCCTGAGAAATGGACTTATGTGAACAACAGTACAAGGGTACCTGGCATAGCAGGACCCAAATTGTAGGGGACTTGATATGAGCTGTGTGCATGGAACGAACAGAGTGGCTGAGCCCCAGCAGCCCCTGGAGCTCAGGTCTCAGCTTGTGGACCAGTCCTGACTGTGGGAGGTTGAGCTCAGAGAAGGGAGTTCATCTTCAACTGATGTCCCCTGATTCTGTGCTCCCCAGTTCTTAACCCAGACACATCACCGCCCAACCCCACTTCAAGGTCACATTGGCATGTAGAGTGCAGCCTCTGGAATTTTCCAGTAGAAGGAAAGGTCTTTGAGGTCAGAAACCATGTCCTCCCTCTTCATGGCCTCCGCAGCAGTAGCGTTTAAACTACTCAAGCTTTGCAAGGGCTGGCCCAGGAGTCTGTATTTCCAACAAGTCCTCTCACCTGCTGATTCTAATACTCAGCCGGCATGTGCAAACTGCCACCCTTCAGGACCTGGCACCAGGCCCGCCACCCAGTGGAAGCTAAGCAAGCAACTTGGGAAGAGAAATCCTGGAGATGATCTTTGGTCATTAAAATATGGTCCCATCCAGGAGTTTTTACTTCTCTCCCCATGAGGCTCTAAACTCTGAACAGGCGGGTATGTGTTTTTGTTTGTTTTTCTTCTTCAAAATGCCAGCTAAACTGCTGTTCTGCTTATTGATATATGGGGTTTGCTGAGCAATTCTCTGATTAACACCCGCCCCCCGACCCCCACGCATGCTTTCCCCCAGAAATGCTTGCTTCTCAGGTCTTTAGGTATTTCTACAGCATCCTCTAGGGAAGCCAGCACTTTGCCAAAGTGACCAGAGCTGTGGTTTTAACTCTCCTCTGCCCTTCATGATCCCCAACATTAAGTTCTCAGCCTGGGACATCCGGGGCACCATGGGAGGGGAGACGGTAGCAGGGGTGTTTGAGTAACAAATTGCTTCCAGGCCATGGAGCGGCCCCTCATGTGACAGTCCTCATGTGAGCTGGTAGAAGTATCAGTGTCCTGGGAGCCACCAGAAGAAGCCACCTGGCCCAGCCTCTGGTCCTGGACAGGAGAAACCCCAACCCAGGGCAGCTTCAGAAGAGATCTCTCAGGATATTAGCTCTTGGATCAAGCCAGTGGGGAAAATGCAAGAAAAGCATGGCTAGGAATAATTTTCAAGCTCCATTTCAGATTCTTCTAAAATGCCCTTTGTTCTTGCATGTTGCCAGTATGTTCTCTCTTCATGGTGTTTGAATGCAACCAACAGCAAGGTTCCCCATATTTTCAACTCAGCTGTCCAAAAACCAAGCAGGCCTGGCATTTTCTCCTTTAAAAACACGGCAGGTCACTGGAACGATGTTTCCATCTTAGCTGTCATTAATAATTTTGACTTGGTGTTCTGCAGCTTATGTATGTAGAGAAGCCACATCTATCTTCTCTCCTCCCCAACTGCCAGACAGAAAAAATATCCACAAGCTTCTTCTGAAATGCCCTGAGGCACAATAGAGCCAAGAGACAATTAAGGAAATCAGCAACATCAAGGCAACCAGTTAAGGCAGTTCCCCTGGAAAATGCTCTAGCCAGAGGTTTCTTTGAAGTGAGCCAAAGTGCAGGTGGAAACATGGAGTTCTAAGTAATCCTAAGTTTCTCTTCTCCCACAGAGGGCTGAGCATAATGTGTGGCCTAACTGAATGGGAAAATCAACATGGTTCTCTTAGTTAACCAATTCTATTGGAGGCCTAACTTTTAGAGCACAAAGACGTAACTAAGCACAATTAAAATCACTGTAAGCCAAGCAACTTGAGAAAATAGGTAGCCTCCTGGATGTTGGCTAGGCAAAAACAAACTTATAAACCAACAATAAATATGCCAACAATAGTAAACTCTTGTTCACCCCAAGTACACCAAGGATCTTTTTGCAGGTGGACCTGTGTCAGACACTTAACAGTGGGGTGTGGTAGAAAGAGCACTGGACTGGGAATCAAAAGACCTGGGTTCTTGATCTGGTTCTGCCACTACTGCCTGTGAGACTCTGGGCAGGTTACTTCCCCTCTCTGGGACCTCATGTGCTCATCTGTACACTGAAGGGGCTAGGTTAGACCATCACCAAGGGCCTTTCCAACCGGACACCTTGAATCCATGACGATTTCCTTGGCAATTCGTGAGCTCATCACATAAACAGCTCCTATTCTCTCAGGACCAACGCTTGCCACTGTTTATGTGATGAAAGTAAAACAACGCTGGTGTTTTAGGTATTTCTACAGCATCCTCTAGGGAAGCCAGCACTTTGCCAAAGTGACCAGGCCTGTGGTTTTAACTCTCCTCTGCCTTTCATGATCCCCAACATTAAGTTTTGCAAGGGCTGGCCCAGGAGTCTGTATTTCCAACAAGTCCTCTCACCTGCTGATTCTAATACTCAGCCGGCATGTGCAAACTGCCACCCTTCAGGACCGGGCACCAGGCCCGCCACCCAGTGGAAGCTAAACAAGCAACTTGGGATATTGGCTGGGCAAGCCTCCTGGATGTTGGCTGGGCAAAAAAAAACTTATAAACCAACAATAAATATGCTAACAATAGTAATCTTGTTCACCAAAGTGACCAGGGCTGTGATTTATAAGTTTGGTCATCCCTGGGGCCCCAAAGCCCTGCCAGGGTCAACAAGAGCAAAACTATCCTATCTAATAATAGACAAACATGGTAATTAACCATACCTCTGCTATGCTTCCCATTGGCTAATAAGGGTGATATGCAAATTAACTGCCAACCAAGATGGCGGCCGGCAGCCACGCAGCTGAAGCGAACATGAGGATTGGTTGCCCTGGCAAAGGAGGAAGCCAAGGTTCCCCGCCTGTCGCAGCCCAGCTCTGAGCTCCGGATGCAACAATGTTGCAATTATAGAAGCTAAACAAACCCCAGATACCTGCTTTCAGCAGGCCAGTCATGGAGCTGGAGCCGCAACAAAGTTTCAATTACAGAAGGTAAATAAATCCCAGAATAAAAAAAAAAAAGAAAAAAAGGAGAGACTGAGAGCTTCAGTTGCAGGCTCTGCCTGCCTGAAAACAGCCCTCAGCCCCTCATCCAGGCTGGCCAGGAACACCCGTGAGGACCACCCCCCCTGAAGGGGGTGCAGGCAGCCTGAAAACAGCCATCAGCCCCTCACCCAGACTGGCCAGGCACCCCAGTGGTGACCCCCACCCTGAAGGGGGTGTGGCCAGCCTGAAAACAGCCATCAGCCCCTCACTCAGGCTGGCCAGGCACCCCAGTGGGACCCCCACTCTGATCCGGGACACCCTTCAGGGCAAACCAGCCAGCCCCGACCAGTGCACCAGGCCTCTATCCTATATAGTAAAAGGGTAATATGCAAACTGACCCTAACAGCAGAAAGACTGGGAATGACTGGTCACTATGACACACACTGACCACCAGGGGGCAGACGCTCAATGCAGGAGCTGCCCTCTGGTGGTCAGTGCACTCTCACAGGGGGGATCTCTGCTCAGCCACAAGCCAGGCTGATGGCTGCCAGTACAGTGGTGGTGGTGGGAGCCTCTCCTGCCTCCTCAGCAGCGCTAAGGATGTCTGACTACAGCTTAGGTCTGCTCCCCGCTGGCACGTGGACATCCCCCGAGGGCTGCCGGGCTACCAAAGGGATGTCTGATTGTCAGCTTAGGCCCAATCCGCTGGGGAGCAGGCCTCAGCCAGCAGATGGTCATCCCCCGAGGGGCCCCAGACTGTGAGAGGGCACAGGCCGGGCTGAGGAACCCCCTCCCCCCGAGTGCACAAATTTTTGTGCACTGGGTCTCTCGTCCTATCTAATAAAAGACAAAAAGGGTAATTAACCATACCTCCGCTACGCTTCCCATTGGCTAATCAGCAAGATATGCAAATTACCTGCCAACAAAGATGGCGGCAGGCAGCCATGTAGCTGAAGCGAGCAGGAGGTTTGCTTGCTCCAGTGATGGAGGAAGCCAAGGTTCCCCGCCTACCGCAGGCCGGCTCTGAACTCCGAAAGCAGCATCTCCAAAAGCAACAAAGTTTCAATTATAGAAGCTAAACAAATCCCAGATACCTGCTTTCAGCCAGCTGTGGCCTCAGAGCTGGAGCAAGCAGGATGGCAACAAAGTTTCAATTATAGAAGCCAAACAAACCCCAGATACCTGCTTTCAGTCAGCTGCGGCCTCAGAGCTGGGAGTGCCAGTGACAGCAACAGAGTTTCAATTATAGAAGGTAAATAAATCCCAGAATTAAAAAAAAAAAAAAAAAAGAAAAAAAAAGGAGAGGCTGGGAGCTTCAGTCGCTGGCCAGCCTGAAAACGGCCCTCAGCCCCTCACCCAGACTGGCCAGGCACCCCAGTGGGACCCCCACTCTGATCCGGGACACCCTTCAGGGCAAACCAGCCAGCCCCGACCAGTGCACCAGGCCTCTATCCTATATAGTAAAAGGGTAATATGCAAACTGACCCTAACAGCAGAAAGACTGGGAATGACTGGTCACTATGACACACACTGACCACCAGGGGGCAGACGCTCAATGCAGGAGTTTCCCTCTGGTGGTCAGTGTGCTCCCACATGGGGGAGCTCTGCTCAGCCACAAGCCAGGCTGATGGCTGCCAGTACAGTGGTGGTGGTGGGAGCCTCTCCTGCCTCCTCAGCAGCACTAAGGATGTCCGACTGCAGCTTAGGTCTGCTCCACGCTGGCAAGTGGACATCCCCTGAGGGCTGCCGGGCTGCCAGAGGGATGTCTGATTGCCAGCTTAGGCCCAATCCCCCAGGGAGCAGGCCTAAGCCAGCAGGTGGTCATCCCCTGAGGGGTCCCAGACTGCGAGAGGGCACAGGCCAGGCTGAGGGATCCCCCCCCTCCCCCCGCCCCGAGTGCACAAATTTTTGTGCACCAGGCCTCTAGTTTTCATAATAAAACTAAGATGTTATTTGCCTTTGCCACTGTGTTGACACTGAGGGTGGGCGGCCTGCTGTGCCTGCGAACTTGCAGAAGGAAAAAGAAGCCACTTTCACTTAGGAATGTCCTCAGTGAAGCAGTAAACAGTAATTTTATTAAATCTCAACTCCTGAGATTTAAAATATTCGCTGTGAGTTGAAGCTCGGCACTGGGGTACCCCTACAGTGACACCCCCTGATCTCACCAATACCACTGCTGCTCCCCTTTACTCCTCGGCCACGAATGAGACAAGTATGACTGACTGCCTCTTCAAAGTTGTCCTTATCAGAGAGTTGGGTGTTGGAATGAGTTATCTCCTGTCTCTATTTACTCAAAATGAGTTTAATCTCGAAAGCAAGATTGCCATTAGAGTGCAGTTTGCAACAAGAAGCATCCAGGTTGATGGGAAAACAAAGGCACAGATATGGGACACAGCAGGGCAAGAGCGATCCCAGGCTATAACGTGAGCATACTATCTTGGAGCTGTAGGTGTCTTACTGGTTTATGACATTGCTAAACATCTCACATTTGAAATTGTAAAGTGATGGCTGAAAGAACTGAGAGATCATGCAGATAGTGACATTGCTATTATACTTGGGGGCCATTGCGTCATTTAAGGGCAGTTCCTACAAGTGAAGCAAGAGCTTTTGCAGAAAAGAATGGTTTGTCATTCATTGAGATATCAGCTCTGGACTCTACAAGTGTAGTAGCGGCTTTTCAGACAGTTCTGACAAGGATATACCACATTGTTTCCCAGAAGCAGATGTCAGATGTGAGAATGACATGTCTCCAATCAACAATGTGGCTCCTATTCATGTTCCACCGACCACGAAAAAATAAGGCAAAGGTGCAGTGCCGTGGTACATATAAGGCGTTTCTCTCTCCCCTAGAGGGCTGTTATAGTCCATTTCCCAGGTCCGAGATTTACATATATTTCTAATTCTTATGGTCACTTTCGTGTTTTGTTTTTTAAAATATATTTTTATTGATTTCAGAGAGGAAGGGAGAGAAAAAGGGAGAGGGAGATAGAAACGTCAATGATGAGAGAGAATCATTGATCATCTGCCTCCTGCATGCCCCACACTGGGGATTGAGCCCTCAACCTGGGCATGTGCCCTGACCCAGGAATCAACCTGAGACCTCCTGGTTCATAGTTGACATTCACCACTGAGCCAAGCAGGCTGAGTACTTTTGTGTTTTATTACTTCCTCATACTTCACGAACTTTCCATGTTTTAAGTCTTTAGGTTTTAGCTTTATAGAATCATCCACTTGTCCCGCATGACTGCAGCTTTTTTCATGCTGTGGCTGCACCAGCCTTAGTTTGATGAACTGAATGTTTGTTTCCTTTTCATCATGCAAACCTGTCACTGTAAGACATGAGAACTGGATCACTTGAAGCTCATACCTGCTGATCATTTTGCCACAGAGCCCCTTATAATTCATAGTCTTTGCTCAGTGCAATATCTATTTCCACAAATCTAAGAATTGCCCTATAAACAGCAGGATCTTGAGAGCTTGAGAATTTTCCATTGTTCTGGAATCACTTTCTAAAACGACTTAGTAGGGTTATGTAGTTCAGTAACTTTTTTAAGCATCAAGGTTGATTTGAGAGGGCATTTTTTTCAGGACAAGAATTAATAAATGCAAAGACTGCTCAAAGCATGTTCTCTGTGACAAAAAGGAAAACGCATATCAAAATAAGGTGGTGGTCGTGGCAAGCACGTGTGTGGTCGTGTGAGTCACAGATTGTACCAGCCACTGTCTACATGGAACACGCTTTTTACTTGAAAGAACCATTGATAGCCTGTGACTATGGAAACATTGGTATCTGGCAGATATTTTTTCAAAGATGAGTGAGCCAGTCACTTCAACAAAAACAATTAATAGTACTTTTTGGCCAAGAACAAAATTTGAGCTTCAAGAGGAAATTTGAATTTTGGAAAATTTGCATCTACCTTTGTGACATTGACAGTTTCCCAGCACTTAATTTTTTTCTAATAAGATCAATAGCAACAAATATAATTTCTTTTATATTGCATAATGAAATATTTCAACATTGAAAAAACCTGCATCAACATTTTCCAAATAAATGTATAATGTTATAAAAAATCTCACATGGGTAAAAGATCCATTCAAAGTTTAAGATAAATTAATGTATTTAAATGTCACAGAATAGGAAAAGTTCATTAATATGGTTTCAGATTCCACATAACAACTAACTTCAAGGAAACACTTTTTTGTTATTTTGCTGTAGTATCACAGAAGACTATGCACAATTATTTTTTAAAGCCATTAAAATATTTGTCCCTTTTCCAACTACATATCTGTGTAAGACTGCAATTCATCATATACCTCAACCAAAACAACATATTGCAACAGACTGAATGTAAACGCAGAAATAAAAATTGAGCTGTCTACTATTAAGACATTGAAAAGATTTGTAGAAAAATAAAGCAATGGTTCTCAGTCAGGTAATGTTGTCCTCACCCACCCAAGGTGGTGTCAGGGAACGTTTTGGTCATAACTGGAAGGAGGGAGCACTCCCAGCATCTTGTGGGTAGAGCTCAGAGATGCTGCAAACGCCCTGCAGCGCACAGGACAGCCCCCAACAAAGAATTACCTGGTCCAAGATTTCAGTAGTGCCAAGGATGGGAAACCCTGATATCGAATAATGCCACTCTCACTACGTTTTTTTGTTTCAAAAATATTGGTATTAGCATGTAATGGGCTTGTTATTGTTATTTTAAGTGACTTAGTATTTTTTTATTTCATAGTTTTAATTTATATTTTAGTAACTATCAATAGATGTAATCCACATAAACAAAGGCTCTTTTTCACCATAGCTAAGATTTGGAAACAGCCTAAGTGCCCATCAATAGATGAGTGGATTAAAAAACTGTGGTACATCTACACAATGGAATACTACTCGGCAGTAAAAAAGAAGGAGTTCTTACCATTTGCAACAGCATGGATGGAACTGGAGAGCATTATGCTAAGTGAAATAAGCCAGGCAGAGAAAGATAAATACCACATGATCTCACTCATTTGTGGAATATAATGAACAACATAAACTGATGAACAAAAACAGAGCCAGAGACAGAGAAGCATCAATCAGACCATCAAACCTCAGAGAGAAGGTAAGGGAGGGTGGGGGTAAGGGGGAGAGATCAACCAAAGGACTTATATGTTAGCATATAGGCCTAACCAATGGACACAGACAACAGGGGGTGAGGTCATTAGTGGGGGGGGGGTGTAATGTGGGGATAAGAACACATATGTAATAACTTAATCAATAAAAAAAGGCTCTTTGTTGTCCGAAATGATTTCTAAGATTATAGAGGGCTTCTGAGACCAAAAAGTTAAAAAAAACTCCTGATATAGACAATAGGATATATACTGGTAGATTGCAAAACTAAATTTGTTGAGCTGCCTTACACGTTAGCCACACTAAAGATAAGAAAAGTTCATGGCAAGTATGCCAAGGACACGTAGTTTCTTCTCAAGAAAGGAAGGTATCTAAAGGAGGTAGAGTAAAGAGATCAGTGTATGGTGTCAACAATGCCAATTTAAGCTTCTTAGTGTCAGGTTTCCCATCACTGTTAGGAATGCAACCGTGACTAAAATGCAGTCATTATTCCCCAAAAGCTTACTGTCTAAAAGGGAAGAAAGACATAACTGAAATTTTAATTGAAATGTGGGTAGGGAGAGAAATATAAGCATGGGGTGTATGAGGTCAGTGGGGATGAACCTTAGGTTAGAGTGGTGGGATTTGGGAGGAGGTCAAGACAGGGAGGGCTCCCTGGAGGAAGTGACCTCTACGTTGTCTTGAAGAATGAGTAGATATTCGGTTACTGAGAGTGGGGGGACACTGCAAGAGAAGTCGGTGTTCCAGGCAGTGGGAACCACATAAGCAAAGGCTCAGAGTTATGATATAGCATGATAGATTAGGAGAAGATATAAAAGGGTATGGAGAAAATGAAAAATATACTAGATAAAAGCATCAGAAAATAAATTTAGTGCCCCCAGTAAAATTAAGATGTTTTAAAATAAAAATATAACAGGTCTGATAACATCAAGTTATATTTTTAGAAGGCTGCTTCCTATTTAGGTATACTATACAAAGTACCTGTTTGGGAAACAAGAATAAGACTTTGTGCTCTCTTCCTGAAAGCAACCAGAACCTCTGAAAATGGTTCCCTATTCACTTGACTCAGAAAACTCCACAAAATCATGCAAATCAAGAGGTTCAAATCTTTGTGTTCACTTTAAGAACACCCCGGCCCAGGAAGTCACTCCACATTTTTCATAAAGGATTTATATGGTTAGTTCATGCAAAGACATGTGATATTATTTTTCCGCACCAAAGAACTTGGTCAAGGTGGTTGAATGTTTATTTCAGAGCAATATATCAACACCATTCTGGAAAATGGGGTGGCCCTGCTGAGGGAAGAGAAAGGGTTGTTTTTAACAGTGATCACGGCCTGACTATTCCCCTCACAGCCTTCATCAAAGGTTGGATTGATCCAAAGGACATGCTGGCATTTGCCCAGAGTCCCAAGGGAGAGCCTGCCCTCTCCAACAGCAGCCTGTTTGACACACAACTGGTACTCTGCTTCCAATAGAAAACAGATTGATACCATTGGCATTAAAGAGGGCTAGCCAAGACACAGGCCTTAGGCCTTGGCTCCCAGAACCCTTTCAGGGGCCCTGTGCAAGCTGGTGTCAGGGTGGCCCATGGAGGACAACCCGGGATGGGCATTTTCCAGAACAGTGGGCGACCTTTTCCCAGGCTGTGCATGGCAGTCAGGATAGCGAGCTAAGACAATGAAGGGAGGCCTGGCTCGGGTTCATCTGAGTGTGGAGGTGATTCTACAAGCAGGAGAAAGAACCATCAAACAGAGGCGGGAAGCCCAGAGGCAGGCCAAGAGTCTCTGAGCAGACTGAGGCAAATGGCAAAGGCATGAGGATACTGGCAATGAGCGGTGAGTGAGAGAGTGAGCAGGTCAGTCCTTAAAAGCTACGTGGCTCAGGGGCAGCAACCTAACTGAAAGGGTCTCACCCTTAGAGACCCTGGCTGACACCCCTCTTGCCAGTAGTCCAGTGTTGGGGAGTTACTCCTGGACATTGTGAACGTCTACAGGCCCCCACCTAGGAGACCAGTGGGTGTGCCTGAGGAGGTGAGCATGGGCAGTGTGCTCTGTGTCCCCAGAGGGGCCTTGGCCTTTCCTCCCTCCTGGTCCAGGATGCAGCCTGGAGCGAAGGCTTATCAATCAAGTAAGTCTCTTAAATCCCAGCGGAATCATATGCCGCCCCCCACCCCCATTAGTGTTACTCCACATTGCAAACCAGTAGGTTCCTGCTTTGCCAACAGGTGTGCAGCTTGCACACACCTTCGAGGGCATGCACGCATGTAGTGGACATCGCTAAAGGGAGATAGGAGGCTGGAGAGCATTTCATTTAGAGAAGGTGCCAATGTCAGACATTAGGCCAGAACTTACATGCAGATATGCATTGCCGAAGGACACAGACAATAACGGTGTGGGGCAGCAGCCAGATAGAGGGGGGCAAGGAGGAAAAAAAGGGGGGACAGCTCAACAATAAAGATTTATTTTAAAAGAATAGTGTGCACCAGTGGCCACCAAGCATGTCAAACTCACGGCCAGTAGGCCGCACGCCTCGTTATGTGAGTTTGACATGCTTGGTCCACCTTTCCTCCTCCATGCCTGTTAAACCCATCAAGTAAGCAAGCTGAACCGATCCGCACTGCCCTGATTGCCCTCGAGTAACCCTGAGAAGTGTTTGTTCAGACTGACTAGCAGAATTCAGTAGGGGAAACCCCATAGCTTCAATAATGATAACAATTATTACGAAAACAATAGCTAAAAGTGCCCAGCACTGTTCTAAGTTCTTCACAAATTTAACTCCTTTAACTGCAGTAGTTGATAGAACACTTTATTAACAACGTAAACCAACAAAGTGAATTTACCTGAGTTTGTTGACTAATAATAAGAAGGTTACAGCATCTGCTCAGCACTGCTCCTACTCTGAGCAGGCCCCACCCTGACCAAGCAAGAGGCTGCCAGGATGGTCCCTCCCGGACCTCTTCCCAGGGCACCAGGAGGGGAGCATGTCCCTCTTTTGACGCTTGTTTTGTTTCAGCAGTGATGACAATGAGACAACGTGCTTGAAGCTCTGGATGTATCATTTACACTCCTGATCTGATTAAAAGCAGGAGTGGGAGGTCCGCCAACCTGCAGGCTCTGTTAACTCCTAATGTTACATAACCCTGTTATGCTTCACTCGCGATTCCCCCCTCATAATTATTCTTCATTTTTGTGGCACACAGAGCTCCCTTCACCATCTCCCCTGACCTTCCGTGCAGGTGCTTTGAGGACCATGTGCTTCATTCACCCACTTGCTTTTCCTTCCAGGGCTGCGGCTTGGGGCAGGGCTCCTGTGGGGCCGCGGGGTGGGAGCACCTGCCAGCAGCCGCCACTTACCTTTTGTCCACATGTTGGTCCCCTTCGCTCTTGCCATCGGAGGGAGCCAAACCCACCACTGAACTGCCTGGCTCTTTGTTTTGCTCTCTTGTCCCATGAGTTCCAGGCAGCCTACAGCCTCTCTTACGTGTACTAGTCTTGCTCCTTTAATGGAAACTGTGCTCATGGCATAACCTTGATGCTTTTCCTTCCCTCTCACATAGATTTGACCTATAAATTTCCCCTCTGGCCAAGCCTTCACTCAACATTTACTGATCACAACATTACTGATCTAGAGGGAACTGAGAACATGATTAGGAAATCGGGTTTTACAAAAAAAAAATTAAAAGTGGGTGAGTTTGGAGGAAAGCTTCTTGCCCCCCTAGGATTTTGCCCTCGTTAGGCTCGCTGCAGAGTGGCCAGAGACAGTGGCCCCAAGACGGTTATCTGAACCAGGGACTTCTCCTTGTCCCCCAGCCCCTCAGAGGTCCACAGGCCAAAATAGTGCAAAATGCAAGATGACAGCCAGAACGGAAAAAACACTGGGAGGGTGATCACCTCGTTTAGAAGCATGAGGTCCAGGAAGGCATTTCATACAGGATGGGTGTTCATGAGCATCTAGTATTTTCCTTGCTCTGAAATGGCTGAAAGGGCTCCATAGCACATCTGATAAGAAAGGAAATTAACCCAAATCCTAAGAAGGAATAGGACAGATAAACTCATTACTGGTCACTTCCACCGATGTATGAAAGTGCACGAAGACTTTTAGACCACCCTGTACATATTGTATTGAAAATATAATGGGAGATGTGATAAGGTGAATGGGGTTGAATTGGTTTCAAAGACATGGTGTTTAAACTTAAATCTGACAAAAGAAACTCGCTAATAAGATTTGGGGAAGTGAAATGTGGCAAAGGGAGCTAATGCAAGTCTCTATGTTAGGAACAAACCTGGGAGACAGGAAAAAGGGTCACGGTGGCTGGAACGTACTGTGTGACGAGAGGTGGCAGGGACTGGGGTTACAGGCCAGGGAAGTGGGTCTGGATTTTATTACAAATCTGAAGGACAGCCCTTGGAAAGTTTTTACCAGGAGGGTTATGTGGTCAGTTTACATTTAGAAAGATAGTCCAGGGCCAAAAAGCAGAACTCCAGACAAGAAATAATGGTGGCTTTGACCAGGGTGGAAGTCGTGGGGAGAGAGAGAGAGAGAGAGAGAGAGAGAGAGAACACCATACTCATTTGGGAAATATTTTAGTGGCAGTCTCAACAAGACTTCACGGGAGACTGGATGTGAGTCAGGAGGGGAGAAAGGAGTCAAGGATGAGCACTAGGGTTTTGGCTTAAGCAACAGGCAGATGGTGAGACCATTTAGTTAGATGGAGAAGAGAGATAAAGCAGGTCTGGGAGTTGACATTAAGAACTCTGATCTGGACGTGTTGAACGTGAGAAGTAATATTTTATAAAAAGTAAAGCTATCCTAGGGCCTGTAACATGTCCCTGGAGCTGTTTAGGGGATTTTTCCCTGGGGTTTTAAGTTCTACCGAGAGGACCATCTGCAGAGCCCACGGGGTTATATGTCATCCTCAAGGTCAGGAAAAATGGCTTTGTCTTGGTCCACTCATTCATTCATTTGTCCCAGAAGGAAGGTCTACATTTCCCTCCATCTGTATAATAATCTGACATCTAGAGACCTTTAGAAGAAGAATTGGCCATTTTTCTACTTGAATATTATCTTTCTTAGTATAAATAGGCATTAAAAAGTACAAATAAGGCCAGAGAAGGACTTCTTGACCCCTCAGTAAAAGATGTATTCAAGGGACAAACCCAGCCTGAACAGGATCACACCAGCTCTGGGCCTGCCTTGGGATCCTTTGCAGCCTAAATGGGAATTTCCTTACACACACACCCTGTCCCCAGGGAACCAGGCAGTCAACACCAAGAGGGACCAGGCTGTTCACATGGGAGGGGAGGTGGGGACTGGTGGGGAATTAAAGGGGGCTCAGAAGCCCAAGCCATAGCTGCCACCAGCTCCCCATCTCTCTACCTCCCTCCCCAGCATTCTGGATGATGGGCTCTGAAAAGTCATTTTCCTCTGTCTCTGTTTTTTATTTTCTCGTTTTCGTTTTTTTTTATTCTTTAAAAAAAAATATTATAATAAGTATTACAAACGGTATTACATATGTGTCCTTCCCTCCCCCCCCCCCCCGCCCTTGACAATCCCCTGCCCTCCCTTACCCCCCAGTGTCTTATGTCCATTCGTTATGCTTATATGCATGCATACAAGTCCTTCGGTTGATCTCTTACTCCCCTCCCTTCTGCCCCCCAACCCTCTCTGGCCTTCCCACTGCAGTTTGACAATCAGTTTGAGGCAGCTCTGCCTCTGTATCTATTATTGTTCAAAAGTTTGTAATGGTCTTTATTATCCATGAATGAGTGAGATCATGTGGTATTTTCCCTTCATTGACTGGCTTGTTTCACTTAGCATAATGCTCTCCAGTTCCATCCATGCTGTTGCAAATGGTAAGAGTTCCTTCTTTTTTACAGCAGCATAGTATTCCATCATGTAGATGTACGACAGTTTTCTAATCCATTCATCTACTGATGGGCACTTAGGCTGTTTCCAGATCTTAGCTATGGTGAATTGTGCTGCTATGAACATAGGGGTGCATATATCCTTTATGATTGGAGTTTCT
This sequence comes from Myotis yumanensis, assembly GCF_028538775.1. Lineage (NCBI taxonomy): Eukaryota > Metazoa > Chordata > Mammalia > Chiroptera > Vespertilionidae > Myotis > Myotis yumanensis. The sequence goes on along the minus strand of NW_027223754.1, from coordinate 122,625,324 downwards.
GGTTTCTTGGGATATATTCCTAGAAGTGGGATCACAGGGTCAAATGGGAGTTCCATTTCCAGCTTTTTGAGGAAACTCCATACTGTCTTCCATAGTGGTTGCACCAGTCTGCATTCCCACCAGCAGTGCACAAGTGTTCCTTTTTCTCCACATCCTCTCCAGCACTTGCCGTTTGTTGATTTGTTGATGATAGCCATTCTGACAGGTGTGAGATGGTACCTCATTGTTGTTTTGATTTGTATCTCTCGGATGATTACTGACTTTGAGCATGTTTTCATATGTCTCTTGGCTTTCTGGATGTCCTCTTTTGAAAGGTGTCTATTTAGATCCTTTGCCCATTTTTTGATTGGATTGTTTATCTTCCTTTTGTTAAGTTGTATGGGTTCCCTATAAATTTTGGAGATTGGGGCCTTATCAGATATGACGTTGGCAAATATGTTTTCCCATGCAGTCGGTTTTCTTGTTGTTTTGTTGATGGTTTCTTTTGCTGTGCAGAAGCTTTTTATTTTGATGTAGTCCCATTTGTTCATTTTCTCTTTAGTTTCAACTGCCCTAGGAGCTGTATCAGTGAAGAAATTGCTTTGGCATATGTCTGAGATTTTGTTGCCTTTGTATTGTTCTAGAATTTTTATGGTTTCCTGTCGTACATTTAAGTCCTTTATCCATTTTGAGTTTATTCTTGTATATGGTGTAAGTTGGTGGCCTAGTTTCATTTTCTTGCATATATCTGTCCAATTTTCCCAACACCATTTATTGAAGAGACTATCTTGGCTCCATTGTATGTTCTTGCCTCCTTTGTCAAATATTAATTGAGCATATTGGTTTGGGCTAATTTCTGGACTCTCTATTCTATTCCACTGGTCTATATGTCTGTTGTTGTGCCAGTACCAGGCAGTTTTGAGAACAGTGGCTTTGTAATACAGCTTGATATCTGGCATTGAGATCCCACCTACTTTGTTCTTTCTCAGGATCGCTGCAGCTATTTGGGGTCTTTTTTTATTCCAGATGAATTTTTGGAGAGTTCATTCTAGATCTTTGAAGTAGGCCATTGGTGTTTTAATAGGAAGTGCGTTGAATTTATAGATTGCTTTGGGTAGTATGGACATTTTAATGATGTTGATTCTACCAATCCAAGAACATGGTATGTTCTTCCATCTGTTTATATCTTCCTCTATCTCTTTTTTCAACGTCCTGTAGTTTTCTGAGTAGAGGTCTTTTACCTCTTTAGTTAAGTTTATTCCTAGGTATCTTAATTTTTTTGGTGCGATGGTAAATGGGATTGTTTTTCTAATCTCTCTTTCTGCAAGTTCACTATTGGTGTATAGAAATGCCTCAGATTTCTTGGGATTAATTTTGTATCCTGCTACATTGCCAAATTCATGTATTAAGTCTAGTAGTTTTTTGATGGAGTCTCTAGGGTTTTGTATGTATAATATCATGTCGTCTGCAAATAAGGACAGTTTTACTTCCTCTTTTCCAATTTGGATGCCTTTTATTTCTTCTTCTTGTCTAATTGCAATGGCTAATACTTCCAGGACTATGTTGAACAGGAGTGGTGAGAGTGGGCATCCCTGTCTTGTTCCTGTTCTTAGGGGAAATGGTGTTAGTTTTTGTCCATTGAGTATGATGTTGGCTGTGGGCCTGTCATATATGGCTTTTATTATGTTGAGGTATGATCCTTCAATTCCCACTTTGCTGAGAGTTTTTATCAAAAATGGGTGTTGGATTTTGTCGAATGCTTTTTCTGCATCAATTGATATGACCACGTGGTATTTTTCTTTCAATTTGTTTATGTGATGTATTACGTTTATTGATTTACGGATGTTGTACCATCCTTGCATCCCTGGGATAAATCCTACTTGGTCATGGTGTATGATCCTTCTGATGTACTGTTGGATCCAATTTGCTAAGATTTTGTTGAGGATTTTGGCATCTATGTTCATGAGGGATATTGGCCTGTAATTCTCTTTCATTGTGTTGTCTTTACCTGGTTTTGGTATTAGGGTGATGCTGGCTTCATAGAATGAGCTTGGAAGTGTTCCTTCCTCTTGAATTTTTTGTAGTAGTCTGAGGAGGATAGGTTTTAGTTCTTCCTTGAAAGTTTGGTAAAACTCCCCTGAGAAGCCATCTGGTCCTGGGCTTTTGTTTGCTGGGAGCTTTTTGATGACTGCTTCAATTTCTTCCATAGTTATTGGCCTATTGAGATTTTTAGATTCTTCCTGATTGAGTTTTGGAATGTTGTATTTTTCTAGGAATTTGTCCATTTCCTCCAGGTTGTCTAGTTTGTTGGAGTAGAGTTGTCTGTAGTATTGTTTAACAATCATTTGTATTTCTGTGGGGTCTGTTGTTATTTCGCCTCTATCGTTTCTGATTTGGTTTATTTGGGACCTCTCTCTTTGCTTCTTGGTGAGCCTGGCTAGAGGTTTGTCAATCTTGTTTATCCTTTCAAAGAACCAGCTCTTGGTTTCATTGATTTTCTGTATTGTTTTTTTGGTCTCTATGTCATTTATTTCTGCTCTAATCTTTATTATCTCCTTCCTTCTGCTCACTCTGGGATTTTCTTGTTGCTCTCTTTCTAATTCTTTGAGTTGAAGAGTTAGATGATTTACTACCTTTTTTTCTTGTTTTTTGAGATAGGCCTGTAGAGCTATAAACTTCCCTCTCAGGACTGCTTTCATTGTGTCCCAGAGGTTTTGGATTGTTGTGTTTTCATTGTCATTAGTGTCCAGGATGTTTTTAATTTCTTCTTTGATGTCATTGGTAACCCAATCAATATTTAATAACATGCTATTCAGCTTCCAAGTGTTTGAGTATTTTGGGTTGTTTTTATTGTAGTTTATTTCTAACATTATGCCATCGTGGTCTGAGAAGAAGCTTTTTATGATTTCAATCTTCTTGAATTTGTGGAGACTTTGCTTGTGACCCAATATGTGGTCTATTTTTGAATATGTCCCATGAGCACCTGAGAGGAGTGTATATTCCGTGGCTTTGGGGTGAAGTGTTCTGAAGATGTCAATTAAGTCCATCTGATCTAGTGAGTCATTTAGGATTGCTGTTTCTTTACTGGTTGATTGTCTAGCGGACTTATCCAGTGATGTCAGTGGTGTATTAAAGTCCCCTACTATGATTGTATTGTTGTGGATCTCTCCTTTGATATCTTCCAGGATTTTTTTTTATGAATTTGGGTGCTCCTGCATTGGGTGCATATATGTTTACCAGGGTTATATCTTCTTGTTGTATTGATCCCTTTAGTATTATGAAGTGGCCTTCCTTATCTTTTGTTATGGCCTTCACTTTGAGATGTATTTTGTCCGATATAAGTATTGCTACCCCAGCCTTCTTTTCCTTTCCATTTGCGTGAAAGGTATTTTTCCATTCCTTCACTTGCAGTCTATGTGAGTCCCTTCTAATGAGGTGGGTCTCTTGTAGATAGCAGATGTATGGGTCATGTTTTTTTATCCATTCAGCCACTCGATGTCTTTTGGTTGGAGCATTTAGTCCATTTACATTTAAAGTTATTATTGAAAGGTACTTGTTTGTTGCCATTTCTTTTTGTGTGTGTGGCAGTTTTCTTTCTGAGCTTGATATTTCTTCTTTTTACACCAGTCCCTTTAGCATTTCTTGCATGGCTGGCTTGGTGGTGATAAACTCCCTTAGCCCTTTTTTGTCTGTGAAGCTTCTTATTTCCCCTTCAATTTTGAATTATAGCCTTGCTGGGTAGAGTATTCTTGGATTCAGTCCTTTGCTTTGCATCACTTTGTAGATTTCTGTTCATTCTTTTCTGGCCTGATGTGTTTCTGTTGAGAAATCATTTGATAATCTAATGGGAGATCCCTTGTATGTAACTTTCCGTCTCTCTCTTGCAGCCTGTAAGATTCTCTCTTTGTCCTGAACATTTGCCATGGTAATTATGATGTGTCTTGGTGTGGGTCTTTTCGTGTTCACCTTGTTTGGGACTCTCTGGGCTTGTGTGACTTTTTTCTTCCCCACCTCAGGGAAGTTTTCTGATATTATTTCTTCGAATAGGTTTTCTAATCCATGTTCATCTTTCTGTTGTTCTGGCACACCTACTATTCGTATGTTGTTTTGTTTCATGTTGTCCCAAAGCTCCCTTAGGCTCTCCTCCTGTCTTTTAATTTTTTTCTCCATTTGCAGTACAGTTTGAGTGTGTTTTGCTTCCTTGTCTTCTAATTCACTAATTCGGTCCTCCGCTTCTCCTAGTCTACTGTTGATACTTTCGATGGTGTTTTTTATTGCAGCTATGTCGCTCTTCATTTCTTCTTGGGACTTACTTAAGTTGTTGATTTTTTCATCTGTTTCCTCTAGCTTCTTGCATATGGTATTGATTTTTTCCTCCGTCCGGTGCATGTACTCTAGGACCCTTATTCTGAATTCTTTTTCTGTCATGTTGCATGCCTCTGTCTCACTTAGCTGCTTTTCTGGCGAGTCCTCCTTTTCTTTCCTTTGGGGGTTTCTTTGTCTACCCATGTTTGATCTCACTGACATATCTAGTTGTTGAGTCATTCAGTGGCTGCTCCTTGGGTGGCAGTGGCTGCTCCCTGGGTGGCAGTGGCTCCTCAGGCTGTGGTTGCTCCTTGTGCGGTTGTGGTAGCAGCGGCTCCTCCGTTGATAGCAGAGCCTCTGGTGGGTGCTGTTCACAGCTGTGGTGGCTCTTCTGGCTGGTGGAGGGAGGCTTCACACACAGTAACTGTTCCCCAGGCAGAGTGTGTGGTGATCAAGAGGCCGCTGTTGCTTGAATCTGCTGTGTTGATTTAAAGGCACAAAATACAACACAACAAAGCACAATGTACCAGGCACTGAACACGAATGTATTTACGATATTACTAACCCCAAATAAAGTTGACCCCCCGAGTTAAGAGAGTTAGGAGATAAGGAAGAAAGAAGTGAAAAAGGTAGAAGAGAAAAAAGAAAGAAAGAAAAAAAGAAAAAAACAAAGGAATGCAAAAATGAAATTGGAAAAAGGGAGGGAAAAAAGGAAGATGAGGGAAAAAAAAAGTAAGAGAGAAAAGAGAATGAAGTATAAGAGGGGAAGAGACTATTTGTATGAGGAGAAAACTCCTATAGAACTGCCACTAATACCAACAAATTACAGCAACAGATTCCTGGAGATGAATACAAACTACAAACAACCAATAATATCAAGCGACGCAAGGGGAAACAGAAGCACAGAAATAACCGGGGGCAGGGGGGCAGAAAAATAAAAAGAATAAGCAGACTAACCTCACAAACAATCCTAAAAAAAAAAAAACCCCAATATACTCATCAATCAAGCAAACAATAGCAAAACAATAGAGAGAGAAAAGAAGAAGAAAAAAATTTGGATAGTGAAGGAAGATAAGGGAAAGGTGTATAAGGATTTAGAGCAGGGGATTGGACATAGGATATATAAGTAGGGTGAAATTTTGACGGGGGGTAAAAAGAATAGGGAAAATCTAAAGCTGGAGTAGGATAAGAGAAACAGGACAACAAAAGGGAAAAAGTGGGGAAGAGGGTTTAGCTCAGGGGCAAATTGAGGTAGAGAAAAATGTTGCTAAAGGAACGATGAAAATAGAATGGAGAACATTAGTCTCAAAATAAAATAAAGACAAAATAAAATGACACTTTATAAAATGGTAAAATGGTAGCGGTAATAATACTAGTTAAAAATAAAAATGCAGTAGTTGAAAGGGTAAAATCAGGTGATGGGGAAGAAAAGAAAAAAAAGAAAAAAAATGTTTTCTTAGTTAAAAGGTGAAAAAGTAATTAAAAAAAATAAAAATAAAAATGTGCAGTAATGCAGGTGCTTCAGATCTTCTACTCTTCTTTTTGGCATGCCCGGAATTCAGGAGAATATTGAATTTCCCTCTGATACACTGTTCCTCCGTGTTGTAAGCCACAGTCCTGATTTTAAGGCAGGCCGTGTTGGTTCCCCTTACTGCCTTATCTGTATTTACAGAAGAGTCAGTTCGTGGCTCTGCCTCTGGGTGGCAGTGTGTTTGGATTGACCTCCGAGGCTTTAAGTCCACTCTGACCAGGAGTTCTCTATTGTACCTGAACCAGCTCCGCCCAGAGCTGGCTCCCCAGGCGCCACTCCCAGCTCTGTTTCCCAGGCTCCCCCAAAACAATCTTCCCCTACAAGCTCCGCTAGTGACCCCAACTGGGCAATCACATGCACTGGGATCAACAAACTCACAGATTTAAGAGGAAGTGTGTAAACAAGAGCCTGGGAAGCTGTGCGAACTCACAGGGCTCCACCTTCCAGAACTGCGCGGAATCTCTGCGCGTGCTCTGGCCCCTGGCACCAAGTAGCCGGCCATCTGGGAGAATCTGAGGTTGCCCCTTTGCATCCAGTCCAACTATGGGCTTATTTATAGTGTTACCTTCTGCCAGCAGCCCTGCGGGAGCCCTCCCCACTTGAGGGTCACGCTGGCCTCTATGGGCGCGGATTTTGGGGGGCGCAGATTTCCCCCTGCGCACGCGCATGCGTTCCTCGCTCCAACCTGAATTGCAAACCGCACCTTTGGGGGAGGTCTAACCTTTCCGTGGAGGGAAGCAGGTCTCCTCTGAGTTCATGTAGTCGTGCTGCTTGAGAGGCGTTGCATCCGGGTTAGTAGCCGATCTCTGGATACGGATAACAGCTACTCAAGATGGCGCTGTCTCACCGCTGAGCTGGCGCCCAGGGGGAGGTTTCAGCCTCAATCTCTAACCATCCCCATTTTCTAGGAGTTCTCTGTCTTTCCTGGCTGCAGACTGTCTCTCAGCCGAATCTCCTCTGTTTATTCGGGATGTATGTTACCCGTTTCAGCTGCTCGCCCTTATCTGCTCCGGGACAAAGCACCAACACGTCCGTCTAAGCCTCCGCCATTTTTTCCTCTCTATTTTCTCGTTTTCAATTTTGTATTTCTGCTTTCTCTGTTTAACAGAAAAAAATAATAGCCGCTGTATAATTAGCTCTTCTGTTATTTCATCAAGTCTTCAGACTTTCCAAGTTCTAAAACATTTTGTTTCAATATTATTTCCATTGCTCTGCATTCTTTGTGTTTCTTTTTTTCCCCCATAACTAACCTTTTTAGCTAGAGGTTTAGTTTTTTTTTTTAATATATTTGATTTTTTACAGAGAGGAAGGGAGAGAGATAGAGAGTTAGAAACATCGATGAGAGAGAAACATCGATCAGCTGCCTCCTGCACACCTCCTACTGGGGATGTGCCTGCAACCAAGGTACATGTCCTTGACCGGAATCGAACCTGGGACCTTTCAGTCTGCAGGCCGACGCTCTATCCACTAAACCAAACCGGTTTTGGCAGAGGTTTAGTTTTTCAGTTCATTTCCACACTTTAATTTTTAGTTAAGTGGTAAATGCTATGAATTTTCCTCTTTGAATAACATTAGCTCTAATCTACAGATTTAGATGTAAGTGGTTTTTTTAATCCTTACCTGAGGATATGTTTTTATTGATTTTAGAGAGAGAAAGGAAAGAAGAGATAGAAACATTGATATGAAAGAAACATCAATCAGTTGCCTCCCATACATGCCCCAACCAGGGGTCAAACCCACAACCTAGGTATGTGCCCTGACAGGGAATTGAACTGGCAACTTTTTGGTGTACTGGAAGACGTTCCTACCAACTGAACTACCCCAGCCAGGGCTATAGCATTTTTATTTTTGTATTTTCTAAATAATTGTAAGATTTCAGTTTTTGTGATTTTTCTGATTCGAAGTTTCTTTTTAAAATTTTGTCATGTTCTAAATTTATTGAAGTATGATAACAGAAAATGATCTTTATAAGAAAATTAATCTTATTTTTCAAACAATTTTGAGGTCATCTACGTAGTTGAAAAGGTGAGGACTGATTCATGGTCATCTCTAATCTTGAACATTTGTTAACTCTTTTCAAGTGCATTATGCAGTTATTTGACACCCTCTGGAGTTTTAAACTCTCCTAGTGAAACCATCTGCTGAGCCAGCAGAACCTTACGTGTGAATCTTGAGGGACAGCCGATGATGGCTTTTTCCCTCCTTCACGCATTCATTCCACAGACATGTGTGAAGAACTGAGTGCCCACCCTGTGCCAGGCCCTTCACCAGGCCTAGGGACACACAGGTGATGAGGTCTAATGCTCATGTATGGACATGTGATTGCCACATAGGCAGTGAGAGCAAAGTCTTTCCAGGTAGAATAGACAGCAACTACATAGGATGGAGTGGTTAGTTCCTCGAGGGCCACCAAAGAAGTTCAAGTAGAGGGAAGAGGATCCCTGGGTAGGGTTGAGGGTTGACTTTCATTGTTTCTATTCTCTCCAGGCACGTTCTGCCCTGCTTACCGGGTACAGGTTTGGTTTGGGCAGAACCCTGCTGCGTGAATTCCATAGCTGTGGTGATCCACTGGCCCTGGTGGCCCCTGGGTGCTCTGTGGAGGAACTGTGTCTTGCAGTCAATCTGTACTGCGGGTGAACTCCAGAGACACTTCAGAGTCTCATGGAAGAAGTACCTGGGGAGTAAGTAGATCAGGTCTCACTCTCTGGATAGCAATGACAGATGGCGGGGGGGGGGGGGGGGGGGGGGGGGTGAGGTGATACTTCACGTGTTTCTTGATGTCAGGCAGAACTTTTCAGCCAGAGATAGAACTATTTCCTGTGCAGAGAGATGAGGAACACGTCATTAGCGGTTGGACACCAGTTCTAGTGAAATGTAAATCTTTCATCCAGTTTCACCCTGTGATGAAAAATGACGACAGCCCAGAATTGCCCAGGACCCTGGATATGCCCAACCCATGATTTGGTTCACCAACCTCTTTGTAACAAACCAGCTGGCAGAAGAACCTCAATGCTCAGATCAAGAAGAGCAGAGGTCTGATACTTTTTGGGAAATTCAAGTTCAGAAAGAAGAAACCAAAGTCATCGGAATGATAGTGGGGAAGGACCTGTAATAAGAACAGAGCCACAGTTGTTTAGTAATTATTCACCTTACTAACTATAGGTAAGAAGTTTTCTTGCAGACCCTAGGAAATTGGAAGATGTGTGGCAAAAAGAAACGCAGCGCTGTAAAAAGATAAGATGCCTCAAACCCCGGATGGGTCCATTGCTCAGAAAAGAAATACATTTTAAAAGCAGACCAAGGACAGGACGTGCTTTGCCTTGGTTGCTATGCCTGGACTCTGACCCCACTCCGGGAGTTTGCCTCAGGAATGCTGCCCATTTTCTGATCCCTGGGACGGTCTGAGGTGTTTGTAACATCATAGGAGGTTAGCTGCCTTTTTTGGACTTCGAGCTCCTGAAGGCCACACTGCAGAAGTGCAGACCCTTCCCTCCCCTTTTCCCTGTTACACTCTCAGCTGCAAATAGCTCCTCCCTCACCCATATATAATCAGCCAGCAGGCCAGGGGGTCAGAGCAGAATTTCCAGGGTAACCAACTGCTCTCCCCATACTGCCAACATTATTGGAATAAGTGCTCATATGTGATTCAACCCTGACTGCTTAATTTGGCTCAAGTAGTGACAGGCGGCCTCAGACCCGTTTAGTGTCCAGTATCCATTCCACTAGTCCCTAAAAAGAATACTGTTTATGAGTAGTTCAGCAATGAGGGACATTTGAAATAGCAAAAACCATGCTCCTCCATTAGTGTTTCTATGTCCCACAGTGACACAAAGCTGGGTTACTTGATGGTTTTAAAAATTAATGTTAAATGTTATATCCGGACATATCCTTCAAACGCTTCTTCCTGTAACTGTCACCTGGCTTCTGAAGGAGATGCAGGGAGGACATCACAACCAGAAGATTGCTGCCCCCTTACCCTTCTTTGCTCTCTCTATTATAAAAATGCTGATGCACACCCTAAATATGAATTTCTCTCCATTGATTAAATTTGACATGGGTTAATAAGATAATACAAGTTTTAAGTGAAAATATATCACCTGTGTATTGCATTGTGTGCTCATCACCCAAAGTCTCGTCACTCCCATCACATTTACGGGACCCTTTACCCTCTTTGACATCTCCCAAAACCCTTCCCCCTCTGGCAATCACCAACTGCTATCTGTGTCAGTGAGTTGTTTGTTTTGTTCATTTGTTGCTTTCTGTTTTATACCTCACATATCTATTTCTTTATGATTTAAGTACTTCTGTACTAATATGTTTATTATCAAATGAACACAAAATATGTTTTAGAGGATGCCATGAAAATAAAAAAATATTCCTAATATATTTAAATGCAGTTATTAATTATGCAAAGCTTTTTGCTCTCATTAAAATATTACCCATAACTATATTTTTAGTGAGAACAATATGGTAGAATTTTGTATCATTTTTAACTTTAGTGTTTTGCTTTGAAATACCTCAATTCAAATATCTCAAATATTAAACTTTTGGTACATCAACTAAAAAGTTCAGTTTGTTTCCCTGCTTGCTTTTAATGATCATTAGAGCTGGGAGGCAACTCACAAGGGTACAATGGGCACAGCACACAAAGTGCATTGTTAACAAGAGGAAGTCCACACTGTTAAAGCTTAGAGAATTCAGGGATTTTAAGTCAACTTCTTATCTGGTGCAATTAAATCCTCTATTGTTTTTATCTCCCGGTGATAGCGATGGAGAGATTGTTCCTGGCACAGGAGAAGGGTCATTCTGCTGTTTTTCTTGCTGTTTTCTTGTCCTTGCAAAATTACTATTATGTTTAATCCATGAATTTCTTTGCAAGAATCTTGAAATCACTCATCCATTTTATGAAGGTTAATTTGGTTCAAACTAGATAACACATTTTAACGAGGCATGGGTACATTGCAAAACACTGCAGTCTGCTAAAGCTCGGAAATCAGGAAGGAGGCCACTGCCAGCACCTTCCAATAATGAACTTCCCCTTCCCTCATACCACACAGGGAAGGTGAGTGCCTGATGTAGGGCACTGATCACGATTCAGAGAGATTTTTTTTAAAGATAACTGTCATAGAAGGCCTAATATCTTTATCTGATACCTCAGTGGTTTGTAGAGACCAACCTGTCTGTTTTCCAGATGAGTGCAGAGAAGTGATGATTTGATCCAGGTCACACGATTAAGCATTACAGTCAGGATAAGAGCCCGCTGGGCAAATGCCCAGTGAGCTGCACACCACCGTGATGCCTGCCTAAAAATCTGCCACAGCCACCCTCCCCATTTCTGGCCCTGTTTGAGACCCCTAATTCCCACCAAAAACAATGAACGCTCCAAAATTAAGGCAACAGTTTCACTTAGAGCAAATGGGTGGGGGAGTTTGTCTAGCAGCAAAGGTGATACGGAAGGCATAGTTTTGGGCTACTCTCAGATTGTCAGGTCCATGAGACAGCCATCTTTGTTTCTCATGAGAATCACTATCAGATGGTAACTATGGTTGTAATCAGAAGTTATAACGTATTGAATTAGTGCCTATTGAATAGCTTAAGTTGTAGTTGCAGCTGTTGAGAATGAACAATAGTGGTGAGCTAACAATGGAGTTTTATGCTAATGAGTCAATCAGGAGAGACACTGGGCTATAAGCTGGCCAGGGTAAATCTAAGGTTTTAGAGAAATAAGGAAGTTATTAGGACACATTTTTTTTGTGTGTTTTTTAAATCAATCACAGAATAATAGACAATACAACCCCATTGTGTCAGTGTCAGCTCTCAGGTGTCTATGATGTGCTACAGCAGCGGTTCTCAACCTGTGGGTCGCGACCCCTTTGGCGGTCGAACGACCCTTTCACAGGGGTCGCCTAAGACCATCCTGCATATCAGATATTTACATTACGATTCATAACAGTAGCAACATTACAGTTATGAAGTAGCAATGAAAATAATTTTATGGTTGGGTCACAACATGAGGAACTGTATTTAAAGGGCCAGAAGGTTGAAAACCACTGTGCTACAGCAAGACTGAGAAGCATCTTCCATTGAGACTAGCAGCACCCAGGAGAGGCAGGAAGGGACGGAGGCCATGTGGAAAAATGTTCGCCAGACATTAGGATTTCAAAGATAATGAAACTCTAAGAAATTTGAGGCTCCATCTAGATTTGCTTATTTCTTAATGTCCAAATGAAGGCATAATAACAAATAGGTGAGAATCCAATAAATTTTTAAATTTGATTTTTCAATTTTCAGTTTATATTCAATATTATGTCATATTAGTTTCAGGTGCACAGCATAGTGATTAGGTACTCATATGCTTTACAAAGTGATTCCCCACAATATTTTTGTTATGCCCAGATTTCAAGATTCCCAAGAAGCCACCAGGGAGCCAGCCAGTCCAATGCAAAAGCAAAGAGTCTTTTATTTTAAGCCTGGGCTTAGCTCCTCTACCTTCCTTACTGACGCAGCAGCAGGTGGCAAAGAGAAAGCAGTCTGCTCGAACCAGGGGTTTTATAGAGGGTTGGAGTAGGGGTGGGAGAGGGGGCTGTGCCCCCCGCCGATTGGCCAGGTGCGAGCTGGTGACCCATTACACAGGATGTGGTCATAGCGATGGCGTGCACTTCCCTTGATTACCATTGGTTAGTCCAGAGAAATGGTGGGTGTGGCTAGCAGAGGCTCCTTCTGAGGGGGAAGGAGCCTTCGCTGAGCACATGGTTCCATACAAAATGGAGGTCCCTTAATGGATGGGAAGCCAGCCACTCGGCTCCCATGCAAGGCCTGCCACCTTGGGCGTCACCGGGAGGCAGGCCGCCCACCACCCCGCCTGGCCCTTTGGTCGCCTGCTGCTCGGCCCGAAAGTGACTCGGAGGCCGAGGAGGGCGGCCCGGGTCCTTCTGGGCGTCCGCGGGCCTGCGTCTATCTGGTCAGGCGCTGCCTCGGCCATGGCTGCCCGTCATCCTCCCTGCCGGATGCCTGCGGGGCCACGTGCCCCGCAGGCCCTTTCAATTTTAAGTAAACACCTGGCACCATGCATAGTTATTACAACATTATTGAGCATATTCTCTATGCTATACTTCACATCCTCATTACTATTTTATAACTACCAATTTGTACTTCTTAATTCCTTCACCTTTTTCACCCCACCCTTCTCCCTTCTGGCAACCATCAGTCTGTTTTCTGTGTTGATAAGTCTATTTATGTTTTGTTTGTTTGTTTTTGTTCTTTAGATTCCACATGTAAGTGAAACCATATGATATTTGTCTTTATCTGACTTATTTCACTTAGCATAAACCTTCTAAATCCATCCATCTTGTCACAAATGGTAAGATTTCATTCTTTCTTATGGCTGAGTAATAATCCATTGTATATGTGTACCACAACTTGTGTTCTTTTTTTGAAATAATTTTTATTTTTCAATTACAGTTGACGTACAATATTATATTAGTTTCAGATGTATAACCCAGTGATTAGACATTTATATAACTTAAGAATTGATCACCAAGATAAATCTAGCACCAAGATAAATCTCATACCATACATAGTTATTACAATATTATTCACTGTTTTCCTTATGCTACATTTTACATCCCCATGACTATTTTGTAACTACCTTTCCCCATTTTCCTCATCCTCATAACCCGCCCCCCCCCTCCACCCGCTCCCATCTGGCAACCATCAAAATGTTCTCTGTATTTATGAGTCTGTTTTGATCTGCCTCTTCATTTATTTTCTTTTTTAGATTCCACATATAAGTGAAATCATATGGTATTTTTCTTTCCCTGTTTCTTATTTAACTCAGCACAATACCCTCTAGAGTCCATCCATGTTGTTGCAGATGGCAAGATTTATTCTTTTAATGGCTGAATTATATTCCATTGTATATATGCACTACTTTTTTTTATCCGTTCATCTATTGATGGACACATATGTTGTTTCCATATCTTGACTATCCTATATAATAAAAGCCTAATATGCTAAGTGTCTGGTCATCCATTTGGCCGTTCAACCAATCAAAGCGTAATATGCTAATGATATGTTAAGGCCGCTCAACCACTCGCTATGATGTGCACTGACCACCAGGGGGCAGACACTCTGACCAGTAGGTTAGCTTGCTGCTGGGGTCCAGCTGATCTGGACTGAGTGAGACGGGCCAGACATGACCTGGAGCCCTCCCACAGTCCCTCCCCAGCTAGCCAACCTCCCACATCCTTCCCCAGCTTTGATCGTACACTGGTGGGGTCCTTCAGCCTGGCCTGTGCCCTCTCACAATCCAGGACCCCTCGGGGGATGTAGAAGAGCCAGTTTCGGCCCCATCCTGCAGGCCAGGCCAAGGGACCCCACTGGTGCATGGATTCATGCACCAGGCCTCTAGTTGTAAATAATGCTACAAAACATATGTATGCACATGTCTTTTTGAATTAGTGTTTTCATTTTCTTCAGATAAAACCCCAGAAGTAGATTGCTGGGTGCTTCTTTGTATCTTTGTTATAGTCTTTGTTTTAAAGTCTATCTTGTCTGGTATAAGTATGCTACCCCAGCTTTTTGTTTGTTTGTTTGTTTGTTTCCATTTTTATGAAATATCTCTTTCCATCCCTTTACTTTCAGTCTGTGTGTGTCTTTAGATCTGAAGTCAGCCTCTTACAGACAAGCATATGTGAGAGTCTTGTTTTGTTATCTATTCAGCTACTGTATATTTTTTATTAGTACATTTAATATATTTGCATTTAAAGTAATTTTTGATAGATATGTATTTACTAGTGGCTCAGTGCACAAATTCGTGCACATTGAAAGGAAATTAATTAGAAGGTGGCCAGCGGGGCAGGACTGGGAGAGACAGACAGGCTGGACATGCCCTGGAGCCAACCTCCCACAGTCCCTCCCTGGCCAACCACACCTGGGATGGCACTGTGGCTCAAAAGACATCTATGGAGTGAGCAGGGTCCCTCCGGCAGTTGGGGTCCCTCAGCCTGGCCTGCAGGCATCGGGCTGAAACTGGCTCTCCGATATCCCCCAAGGGGTCCTGGAATGAGAGAGGGCACTCTGCAAAGTTGCTGTTGTATTGGGTGTGGAATGCAAACACAAGTGTGCAGTAAACAGAATTGGAGCCGACAGTGCCCCGGCAACGACATAACCCATGGCTGAAGGTGGAATCGTGTGGCCCCACAAGGAATCGGGCCCCCTCTTCTCTGGTTTCTAGGTGCATCACCTGAGAACTGCTGCTGCCAAGTCACTACAGCTGGGCAGCTCCTGCTTTGAGTGTCTGCCCCCTGGTGGTCAGTGCACATCATAGCGACTGGTCAGGTGGTAGGAGGGACATTTAGCATATTAGCCATAGATAGATAGATAGATAGATAGATAGAGACGTAGATATAGATATAGATATAGATATAGATATAGATATAGATATAGATATATATATAGATAGATAGACTGTCATTTTATTATTAATTTTTAAAATCCTTTTTTCCCTTCTTTCCTTAAAGAAGACCCTTGAACAATTCTTGTAATACTGGTTTGGTGGTGATGAACTCCATTAGTTTTTTCTTGTCTGGGAAGCTCTTTATCTGTCCTTTAATTCAAAATAATAGCTTTGCTGAGTAGAGTAATCCCTTTGGACCTGAAATGTTTCTGTTGAGAAATCATCTGACAGCCATATGGGAGTTCCCTTGTAGGTAACTTAACTGCTTTTCTCTTGCTGCTTTTAAGATTCTCATTTTGTCTTTAACCTTTGGCATTTTAATTATACTCGTACTGTGTCTTGGTGTGGGTCTCTTTGGATTCATCTGGTTTGGGACTCTCTGTGCTATGTGGACTTGTATGTCTATTTCCTTCACCAGGTTAGGGAAGTTTCTGTCATTATTTTTTCAAATAAGTTTTCAATTCTTTGCTCATTCTCTCTTCTCCTTCCAGCACCCCCATGATGCAAATATTGATATGCTCGAACTTGTCCCAGAGACTCCTTAAACTATCCTCTTTTTTTTTTTAATTCTTTTTCCTTTTTGCTCTTTTGATTGGGTGTTTTCTGCTTCCTTATCTTCCAAATCACGGATTTGATCTTCTGCTTCCTCTACTCTACTGTTGATTCCCTATAAGGGATTCTTCATTTCAGTTAGTGTATCCTTCACTTTTGACTAGCTCTTTGTTTCCTATCTCTTCATTGAAGTTCCAACTAAGTTAATCTACTCTTTCTCTACATACATGGAGCATCCTTATTATCAGTGTTTTAAACTCTGCATCTGGTAAATTGCTTGTCTCCATTTTGTTTAGGTCTTTTTTTTTTTTTTGGAGTTTTATTCTGTTCCTTCATTTGGAACATGTTTCTTTGTCTCCTCATTTAGGCTACCTGCCTGTGTTTGTTTTTATGGAGAGTTTCTATGTCTCCTGGTCTTGGTAGAGTGAGTTTATGTAGCAGGTGTCCAGTAGGACCCAGTGGCACAGCCTTTCAGTGACCCAAGCTGGTCATTTCAGGTGTGCCTCCTGTTTGGGTTGTGTGTACCCTCCTGTTGTAGTAGAGCCTTGATTTCTGTTGGCACATCAATGGGAGAAATTTACCCCCAGGCTGATCAACTGTGAGGACTGGCCAAGACCACAGCAGAGGAGCTGCTGTGCAGGGGCTGACTCTATAGAGCAGAATTCGCTTCAGCAGGGCTCTAGTGTCTGAATAGTTTTCCCCTTGAGTGTGTTGCTCTTGGAGATATTTTGGTGGTGTTCTGGTGTGGTCTGAGGCCACAAAGTGTGCTGGCCCTGAGGCTTCAGGAAATACAGGTCAAGATCAGCTTCCACCTGTGCCCTGTCCAGGGCCATCTGGCATGAACTACAAAGAAATATGTAGATAGCTGCTACTTGTGCTGGACTTGGAGGTGCTAAGAAATAGCCAGTGCAGACTGCCACTAGTGCTGGGCATAGGGCCACTTAGCAAGACGTATGGGCTACACTGAGGCCATGTGCTGCTTGTTTGGGCTTTGTGAACCTTTGAGACATTTTAGCAAAGTCTAAAGCATGAGTCAAGATGGACACTGTATGAATAAACCACTGGAAATGACTTTGCTGGGCCTGTAAGTTGGGTGGGGCAGGATATCAGGTTATCACCAGGGCTGGATGAACAGTGTTAGCCGGGTTGATGGAGACTCAGATATGATGTCCATCTGCTGGGTCTGTTAGGTGAGGGCTCAGCAAAGGAACAATGGCCTCTGGAGAAAGCTGCCCCGTCAGATCTCACCCTGATGCCAGACTATTCAGTTCCTCCCCATATGTCCCTGGTGCCTTTCAAGCTGATGCCCCAGCCCTGGAGATCAGAGCTCATGAGTCCAGGTAAGTCCATGTATGGGCTCTTTAAGAGGAAAGCCTGGGATTCCAGCAGGACTTCCTCTCACTCAGCCACAATCCTCAATGATTTTTGTAGTCAGAAGTTATGGGATTTCTCTTCCTGGCACTGAAAACCTGGGCTGGGGCACTGAGTCTGGGGCTGGGTCCCCTCGTGAAAGGGACCTCCAAAGCCAAAATGTCACTTGTAATTTTTAACTGCCAAATGTGGGTGTGGGACCAAAATGTTCTGAGTTTTCACCCTTTTTATCAATCTCAGTGTGGCTTCTTCTGTATATCCTTAGTTATAGAACTTCTGTTCAACTAGATTTCAAGAGGTTATGAATGATGGTTTTTCTGTAGTTAAGTTGTAATTTTGATGTGGTTGTGGGAGGATGTGAGTACCACATTTTACTACTCTGCCATCTTGACCGAAAACCATACCACAACTTTTTTTATGCACTCATCTATTGATGGGCACTTGGATTTCTTCCATATCTTGGCTATGCTATATAATAAAAGCCTAATATGCTAAGTGCCTGGTCGTCTGGTCAGCCGTTCAACCAATCAAAGCATAATATGCCAATGATATGCTAAGTCTGCTCAACCGCTCGCTATGATGGGCACTGACCACCAGGGGGCAGATGCTCCCACAGGGGGAGTGCCACTCAACCAGAAGCAGGCTCACAGCTAGCGAGCACAGCGGCAGTGGGGGAAGCCTCTCTTGCCTCCACGGCAGCACTAAGGATGTCCAACTGAGAGCTCCCGGACTGTGAGAGGGTGCAGGCCAGGCTAAGGAACCCCCCTGAGTACATGAATTTTGTGCACTGGGCCTTTAGTTGTAAAAAATGCTATAATGACTATAGGGACATGAATTTGTGTTTGGGATTTTTCTGTATATGTAACCAGAAGTGAAATCACAGATCATAAGGCAGTTTCCATTTTTTTATTTTTTTGAGGACCCTCCAAACTGTTTTTCATAGTGGCTGCACCAATCTCCATTCCCACCAATAGTGTACAAGAGTTCCATTTTCTCCACATCCTCACCAACACTTGTTGTTTGTTGACTTATTGATGATAACCATTCTGACAAGTGTGAGGTGACATCTCAATGTGGTTTTCATTTGCATTTCTCTAATGATTAATGACAATTGAGTATCTTTACATACATCTATTGGTCATCTATGGGTCCTCTTTAAAGAAGTGTCTATTCAGGTCTTATGCCCACTTTTTTTTTAACATATTTTATTGATTTTTTACAGAGAGGAAGAGAGAGCGATAGAGAGTTAGAAACATCGATGAGAGAGAAACATCGATCAGCTGCCTCCTACACACCTCCTACTGGGGATGTGCCTGCAACCAAGGTACATGCCCTTGACCGGAAGCGAACCTAGGACCTTTCAGTCTGCAGGCCAACGCTCTACCCACTGAGCCAAACCGGTTACAACCTTATGCCCACTTTTTAATTGGATTGTTTTCTTGGTGTGAGTTTTACGAGTTCTTTATAAATTTTGGATATTAACCCCTTATCTAATGTGTCATTAGCAAATATCTTCCCTCATTTAATAGGTTGACTTTTGGTTTTGTTGATGGTTTCTTTGTTGTGCAAAAAAAACTTTTTAATTTGATGTAGTCCCATTTCATTTCTTCTGCATTTGTTTCCCTTGTCTGAGGAGATATATCAGAAAGGATATTGCTAAGAGAGATGTCAGAGACTTCTGTTTTCTTTTAGGAGTTTTATTGTTTTAAGTCTTATGCTTAAGTTTGTAATCCATTTTAAGTTTATTCTTGTATATGGTATAAGTTGGTGATCTAGTTACATTTTTTGCATGTATCTGTCCAATTTTCCCAATATCATTTATTGAATAGACTGTCTTTACCTCATTGTATGTTCTTGACTCCTTTGTCATATATTAATTAACCATAAAAGTGTGGGTTTATTTCTTGGCTCTCTATCCTGTTCCATTGATCTTATGTGTCTGTTTTTATGCCAGTACCATGCTATTTTGATTGCTATAGCCTTGTAGTTTAGTTTGATTTCAGGTAGCATGATACCTCCAACTTTGTTCTTCTTTCTCAAGATTGTTGTGGCTAGTTGGGGATTTTTGTGAGAAATCAGTAAATTTAAGCCTTATTAAAAGTTAAAGTAGAAAAATCATACAAATTTGGAAAAAAAATTAGAGTTAGATTTATTTTCACTGATTTTATTATCTACATTACAAAAAGAAGGGACATGAATACATAAAAATATAACTACACATTGAAAAGCATAATACATAAAATTAAGTGACATAAATTATATTTTTTCAAATATTTTCCTTAGGGGTTAATGTTTTTTAAATATAGAATATCTTGAAACTCAACATAAAAATTAATACCTAGTAGAAAGATGGGCAAAATTCTTGAACAGAATAATAACAGAAATTAAAATAGCATTGAAAATTAAATGCTTCCATTTGTCCAAAAAGAAATGATCATCATTTTTAAATGGACATTTTCATACCAAAAAAAAAAGTAATCTCTGAATTTCAAAGGATAAAGAAAAATCCTTTAAATGAAATACACTCAGCTTTATGAAAACTCAGCACCCTGTTCTTATTTTTCTCATTTCACCATGAACAAATGACTAAAACCAGTGTATGGAGCACTATTTGAACCACTGATCTAGACTATTCTGAGTACATAGATAAGCCTGTGTAAATTGATGGAGGAGCATAACCTGTATAAACACCCAGGGATTTCTAGGATATCCAAGGAGGCCACCAGGGTGCGTCTGTCTGATAGCCCTGGAGCCTCCAGAAAGAAACGGTGAAAAGACTCTGGGACTATTCAACTGGCCCCGAGACCCTGCAATGAAGAGGTCCTATAAGAAAACCATGTCAGCATCTTGCTCGGGGTGAAGATGTTGGAAGCCAGCCCATGAATATAGGCGCGGTAGGTAGAATGTTCTATCTTGAGGCCTGAATCATAGGATGCAGTGGGCTGACAGACCCCACGTGTTCTAAGTTCTTCACCAGAGGAGGCTAATGAGACAGACTAACTTTATGGCACTTGAGAATTATAACCACTGAGAATCAAAGCCATCTAGATAAATGACCACACCTTTGAGGAGAACTTCCAGTGGCTCCGATCATTCACATAGGTGGTAGCAGTGACTGTAGCAGCAAAAGGAGCATGGTAGAGTGCAGGGTGTCTGGCACCACAACTAGGACAGAGAGGGTCCTTGCTTGAGGATTCTGCATAAGACCCTTCCACTTCTCTGAACGTACGCGCCCACCTCGGGTGACTGGAAACCCTCAAAAGCGTACAGCTCACAGAGCAGAGGCAGGAAACCCATCTCCTTCCTGGGTCCACACAGGGCCGCCCCCCCCACCACCACCACCACCTCACAGAGGAGGCTGCATCTTTATCTGCAGATATGGTAGAGCTGGAATAAGCTGGATCTAGCTTTCTCCAATGACTTTCTCCTTAGACCCCAGCTCCCTACATTATCGCAGTGAGAATTCTGGCAAGACAGAGGAAGATGTCCAAACATGAAGTTACCGTTAACATTTATTGGGCATCATGTGTGGCAGGCTCTGCTCATAAATACTTGGTGAGGATCATCTCATTTTACCTGCGCCACATCGCTTCAAAGTGTTTGCTGCCCCCATTTTGCAGTTGCAGACATTGAAGCTAGAGGGGCTTGGAGAAGACCCATAAGGTCACACAATAAATACAAAGCTGAGATTCAAACCAGCACTGTCTGCTCCCAAAGACCACATTTTAGGCACACTATACTTCCAGAAAGAGCATCTGAGAGCAAAAAACAACTAGAAACAACTAAATGTACATCATAAGGGAAATGACTAAATGAGTTATACAATACCCATAATATGTAAGTGTATGCAGTTATTGAAGAGAAATGAGCTAGATTTATATGTAATAACCTAGAAACTTTTTGTGTTGTATGGATAAATGAAAAAAGGGAAGTTGTAGAAAATATATATTGTATTAGGCCTTTTTGGTTTTGATAACATTCCTACACATGTATGTTTGTAGAAGCATAGAAAACATATGGAAGCATATAATAAAACTCAACATTGGGTACCTCAAAGAGGTGGGCTGCAGTGGTTCTCAACCTTCTGGCCCTTTAAATACAGTTCCTCATGTTGTGACCCAACCATAAAATTATTTTCGTTGCTACTTCATAACTGTAATGTTGCTACTGTTATGAATCGTAATGTAAATATCTGATATGCAGGATGGTCTTAGGCGACCCCTGTGAAAGGGTCGTTCGACCGCCAAAGGGGTCGCGACCCACAGGTTGAGAACCGCTGACTTAGGGGAAGAGAAAGACTTTCTAGTTTATCATTTGAATTAAAAGAAAAAGGAAGAACCTTGCTTTTGTGTACTTCAAAGTAAGAGTTGATTTAATGTTTGCTGAACTGAATCAAATGGAACCAACTGAACCCTTCCTTCCGCTGGGAGTCCACACCTGCAAGGCACCCTCTCATAGCAGAATCTGGAGTCTGTGCTTCCAAAGATAAAGGCAACAGCTTTTCTATCCACTTGACTATTGATGAGCACTTGGGTTATTCATTGTAAATGAGATGTTACATTCATACAATAGAATACTTCTCACCATAAAAAAAAAAAAATCTTACTTTTTGCAAAGGCCTGGATGGACCTAGAGCAGCGATGGCAAACCTATGACATGCGTGTCAGAGGTGACCCGCGAACTCATTTTTTTGGTTGATTTTTCTTTGTTGAATGGCATTTAAATATATAAAATAAATATCAAAAATATAAGTCTTTGTTTTACTATGGTTGCAAATATAAAAAAATTTCTATATGTGACACGGCACCAGAGTTAAGTTAGGGTTTTTCAAAATGCTGACACGCCGAGCTCAAAAGGTTCGCCATCACTGACCTAGAGGGTATTATATAAGTCAGAGAAAGACAAATACCATATTATTTCACTTATGTATGGAATCTAAAGAACAAAATAAACAAAATAGAAACTGACTCAGATACAGAGAACAGATTGACGGTTAATAGAGGGGAGGGAGGTTGAGGGGCTGGGTGAGAAGGGTGCAGGGATTAAGAAGTACAAATTGGTAGCTACAGAATAAATATAGTCAATATGACAACTATGTATGGACCAGGTGGATACTTGAAATATGGGGGTGGGGAGTGATCTGTAAAGTACATGATTGTCTAGCCACTGTACTGTACATCCGAAACTAATACAGAATAATATTGAATGTAAACTGTATTTTTTTAAAAAAAAAAAAAAAAAAAGAAAAGAAAAGGGAGGGCACCGGTGGAGAGAAAGAGCAGCTTGCCTGCTAAATCCATCTCTCCTGTCACCCAGGCCTCAACGCTGCTGGGAGATGCTGCAATTGATCAGCTGGAAATAACTTCACCTTGCTGTTTAACTGACTCTGGCTTTTGCATTTCCAAGCAGTATAATCATATTAGCAGCCTCATAACCCAATTATGCCCACATACTCTGACAAAACTTCTCCATGCACAAGGGGCCAGCTGAGCCTGGTTGGCTGCACGACTGCCTCCTCTTAGAAAATCATTGGCAGCATGAAATGTTGAGTCTATTAATAGAGATCCCTACACTCTGACAATAGCAGTGCATAAAAAGAGAAAGCGGCTTTCTGGGTTCTGATGGATGAAACCGGAATTTTGTCACAGTAGCTCCGCCCGTGGCTTATCTACAGCTGCTGGTGTTGTAAAGGTGGACAGCTTTTGCCTTTCAAAAGCATAAAGTTGAAAGTAGCACAACATTGTGGGGGTAACTATACTGAGGTGTTTTGAAAGCAAGTGAGTATCAAAGACAAATGTGATGCAGATTGTGTGACAGAAAAAGCCAAGTGTTTCTCCAGGACTCTGAGATGAACTCAGTGCGTAATTGGATCCTACCCACCCTCACCAAATCATGGCTCCTTAGAAAGGGGAACCAGGGAACCCAATAAGTTTCACTCAGGGCAGCCGAGGCCAAGCCACAGGTGTGGACTCTGACCTGGACCCATGCCACCATCCCCCCCCCTCCTTCCAATAAACATCACTCCTCCTAAGAAGGAATCGATCAGACTTTGGGCTTCGGTTGCCTTGCTGACACAGGTCGTCATCTGGGAACAGTTCCTGGGTTTCCTATAGGTGAAATGGAACAAGCTTCACTCCAATCCCCACGCACCACCCCACCCCCCACAACCCCGCTAAGACTTGGAAAGAATCCAAGAGTCTATGAGGTTCCTGGAAGGTACAGATGAAAACACATGGTGTTATCATAGGAAGAAAAAAAAAGCATGCTCTACAGCACTTTATGGTTTTGAAAGCATTTTGCAGGTTGGACCTCATAAACCTCACACACCACACCCCTCCCCTTGAGAGGTCAGTGGGACTGGCCTAATGATTCCTGTTTATTTCATGAAGAAAGTCTCACTGGTGGGGACAGACAGAGCCAAGCCTAGGAACTCTTCTATCCGCCAGCTGCCGCTCTGTCTGCAGTACTTGAGGAGCAGAGCAAAGCGAACCTCTCTAGAGGAGCCTCCACCTGTGACACCTGTTGGGGGTCTGAGTGAGGAATTCTACCAGATATGGCAATCCAGCCCTGAGTCGGGCGCCTCCCTCAGCCCACCTTTCCATCGTGGCTTCATAAACCCGCAGACCTGTGGAAATCTCAGCTGGAATGTGAGTTACAACAAATAAAAAAGATTTTTTAAAAGATAGAGATTCATCCATGTTCATCATCCACCACCAACATGTATCACACACCCACACACACACACACACACACACACACACACCACACCCACAAACACACACACCACGTCTGAACACCTGCTTCTATGCATCCATGTCTGGAAACAACCCCTGCCATCAGCTAGATTTTCTAGGAAGCTCTTTCCATAACTTAACACAGCCATGGCCATTGTGAGAGGGGAAAACACCATGAAACTGTAGAGAATCTGGAAGCAGTGACCGTGTGTGTGTTTGTGTGTGTGGAGAGAGAGAGAGAGAGAGAGAGAGAGAGAGAGAGAGAGAGATTTTTAAATAGCTTTTGCTCCCTAAATTCATGGTCCTGAGGGTTTTGTTACAATTAGCAATTAGTATGTCCAGGAAACAGCAGTGAGGAAAGGTGGCCCGTAAACCTTTTTAGACAGCAAGGAGAACATTAGTTGGCCTTCTTTTAATTTTCTACAAAGGCAATGGCAATTGGCAAAAATCTTCATTTCCCTGCTCCCTTTCCCTGCTTGTGCCCAGTAGCCCTCAGTGAATATGGCCAATGTAAGGGCCCCTCAGTGTTGGTCTTCTATCTGCGCCACATTGTCCTTGGTTCCTCAACTGTCCCAAGTTGGTTTTAATGGCACTGGTTTCCTTTTTTTAGTTTGTTTGTTGTTGTGGGGAGTTTTTTTTGTTAATCCTCACCTGAGGATATTTTTCCCATTGATTTTTAGAGAGAGTGGAATAGAGAGGGAGGATATATATATATATATAGAGAGAGAGAGAGAGAGAGAGAGAAAGTGGAGAGAGACCCACTCAAATGTCCTTGGATATATATCCTTTTACTGAAGGACACCTAATATTTTTGGTGAATATATGTGCCTTTATTTTGCAAGAGTGGTATTGTGTTATGCATCTCACTTTTCACTCAGTACTGTTTTTAAGCTCTTGTCACTAAATCTACTGCAGACTACTGAGAGAGCAGTTCACTTTCACCTACCATATGCTGGCTCTTCCACTTCCTAGCTATGTGATTTGGGGCAAATGAGTTAACTGCTCTGTGCCTCACATTCCTAATGTATAAAGTGAGACACTAAGAGTACCTACATCCCAGGGTGCCTGTGAGGATTAAATGAGTTTTGGGTGTATCTGAAGAGCTTTGAAACATGCTTGGCACTGGAACATAGTTAAGTGCTCAAAAACCAAAAGCTAGCTAGCTAATATATTATTATTTCTTCCCCGTTCCCTGAGAAAGGTGTGTTGGTTAGACAGCTCTCTGCTAATAAACAGTGCTTCGTTGGGCATCCTAGTTTATGTTTCCTCCTAGACTTGGGCATGAACTTCTCTGGGGCATATACCAGGAGTGGGACTGCTGAATTATGGAGTATATAAATAACTTTGCAAAGAAACTCCAAGCGGTTCTCTAGGGCAGTGGTTCTCAACCTTCCTAATGCCGCAACCCTTTAATACAGTTCCTCATGTTGTGGTGACCCGCAACCATAAAATTATTTTCATTGCTACTTCATAACTGTACTTTTGCTACTATTATGAATCGTAATGTAAATATCTCATATGCAGAATGTATTTTCATTGTTACAAATTGAACACAATTAAAGCATAGTGATCAATCACAAAAACAATATGTAATTATATATGTGTTTTCCGATGGTCTTAGGAGACCCCTGTGAAAGGGTCGTTCGACCCCCAAAGGGGTTGTGACCCACAGGTTGAGAACCACTGCTCTAGGGTGTCTGATTTTATACTCCCACCAGCAGACTGGAGAGTTCTCATTCCCCAAATCCTCTCCATTACCTGGTAGCACTGTGCTTTCCAAAGGTTGGGAGTCTAATGGATAGGAAATGGCATCTTGTTTTGTGTTGTGTGTCTTTCATCACGAGGGATGTTGAGCATCTCTTTGTATATTTTTAAGCCTCCTCTGAATTTATATCTTTTGCCTAATTTTATAAAAAGTTTTAAAGTTTTCTAAATTTGTGGTAGTTCCTGGTATATTCTAGAAATTAATTCCTTGTTAAGTTTTAAAAGTTTCAAACATTTCCAAGTCTATCACCAATCTGTCACTTACATCTATATGTCTTTCACCAAACAAAATTTCTTAATGCGGTCGGGTCCATCAATGCTTTTCCTTCATGATCTGTGCTTTTTGAGTATTGTTTTAAAAACCTTTAAGCCCACTCTCAAGTCACACACACACACACACACACACACACACACACACACACATAAGTTCCCTCATCTTCTTAATATAATTTTACCTTCTACATTTAGGTCTGTAATCCATTTCCTCCCCATGGATCCATTAAGTCTATAATTAATTTAGAGTTTATTTTTGTGTATGGTAGAAGATAGAAATCTGAATTATTTTTCTCCATATACTAAACAAGTTCTCCAAATAGTGTTTATATATAAGCCATCCTTTTTTCACTGATGTGCATGCCACCTCTCTCATACCTATAACAAATGGTAGGGTGAACATCCCTATTTTCTATTTTTCAACATTGTCTTAGAATTGATGAACATTTATTATTTTACTAGAGGCCTGGTGCACAAAATTTGTGCACTCGGGGGAAGGGAGGTCCCTCAGCCTGACCTGCGCCCTCTCGCAGTTTGGGAGCCCTTGGGCGATGTCCAACTGCCACAGAGGCAGGAGAGGCTCTCGACACTGCCCCTGCACTCGCCAGCCATGAGCCTGGCTTCTGGCTGAGTGGCGCTCCCCCTGTGGGAGTGCACTGACCACCAGGGGGCAGCTCCTGTGTTGAGCATCTGCTCTCTGGTGGTCAGGGTGCATCATAGCGACCAGTTGTTCCTCCGTTCAGTTGATTTGCATATTAGCCTTTTATTATATAGGATAGTCATTTTAGAATCAGTTTGTTAAACTAGTCCCATAATTCTACAGTAATACAATGAGTGTGCTTCTGGTGCAAAATCAGGGAATTAGGCCCATGCATCAGAACAAAGGAAATCCCGAGCCAGCAGCTAGAAGGCCCCGATTGGCCCTGATCACTGGCCATGCCTAGGGACCCTACCCATGCACGAATTTCATGCACTGGGCCTCTAGTTTAATTAGGAAATTCAAATGAAATAAAACTATAACTTTCTTTTATTTTATTGTCTTTATCTGATCTTGGAGTCAAGGATATATACTTATATCATAAAAATAAGTCAGGCAAAGTTCTCCCTTTTAAAAATTTTCTGAAACAATGTGTATAAGATAAAGATACTTGGTTCTTTGAAAGTTTGGTAAAACTAACTTATAAAACTTAGATCTAGGCCTTCTTAGGGGTGATAGGGCATGGTTTTGATTACTTTTTCATTCCTTTAATGGTTACAGTTCTATTCAAATTTTCTATTTCTTGTGTAATCGTATGCATATAAATTATGTATGTGTGTGTATATATATATATATATATACATATTTTCAACACACCCAATTCATTTAGGTTTTCAAAATTTTGACTTTCTATTTCATATTATTCTTTTGATAATTCAATTACTTAGGCAGTTATTTCCCCTATCTAAGCCTTTGTTTGTTTGTTTGTTTACATGTCATCTATTCTTAGTCACTTTTGTCAGAGATATACTTCTCAGAGATGAGCTTTAGTTTTGTTAATCCTCTCTTTATTATTTTATTTTATGTTATTTATATCTGGTAACTGTTGCTTTTTTCCAAAACACCTCAGTTGATTGCTTGTCTCATTTGTTTTCAATCTTTTTGGTTGGGTTATAAACGCATTCTTTGAGGCCCCACATTTCTACCAAGTCCTGCTATCTCCCTCAAGTGTCCACTCACAGTGTTTTCATTATTGCTCATCACTACTTTGTGCTTTTCAATAGGGAGCATTTCCAGATGTAACTTTTTTAAAGTTACATCTTTATTGGTAAACACCAATGTCATGGCATTATGGTCAGAGAACAGAGTCTCCGATTCCATCCAACCATGTCAGCATCCTGTACAGCTGTAGTAGTAATTACTATGGCTAGACCTCTACATTCTAAGTTCTTTAAAACTTTGAAAATATTATTCACTTTTCTTCTTAAAAATAAGAACTTTTTTCTTTATCCTATTTAGAAGATCTTTGTCAATTTGATTCTTGTTTTGTTTTTTGCGGATTATTTGCTTTTATTCTTTCTGAAAGTTTTGATGTTCTTAAATTTCACCATAGATCAGTGATGGCGAACCTATGACACATGTGTCAGAGGTGACACGAGTGTCAGAGGTGACACGCGAACTCATTTTTTGGGTTGATTTTTCTTTGTTAAATGGCATTTAAATATATAAAATAAATATCAAAAATATAAGTCTTTGTTTTACTATGGTTGCAAATATCAAAAAATTTTTATATGTGACATGGCACCAGAGTTAAGTTAGGGTTTTTCAAAATGCTGACAAACTGAGCTCAAAAGGTTTGCCATCACTGCCATAGATAGTCTAGTTGGTGGTTTATTAATTTTTATAATTTTACCTATATTGCCCAGCATTCTAAATAAGTTTTCCAGTTTTTTATAACTGCTTGTTTCTGCTTCAGGTTTACAACATACTGTCATATTTTCTTGAAGATAAAATGTTTATTTTAAATTCTTGTTCGCTTGATACATTAATTCTGTCCCATCCAGCTAGGTGTATTCAACTTGTTAAACCTTTCCCTCTAATGATTATTCTCTTTGGACATCCTGATAATTTTTCCCTGGAAGTTATTGTTTTTTTAAGACTGTCGACTATTTAGGCAAGTAATATAAACCTCCAGGGGAAGAGTAAGATGATGGGCTCTAGCCTGTGTCCCTGCTGGTGACTGGAGGAAGGAGAGCCTTGCCTTGGGGCACCAAGCCTCCAGCCTCACAGACTGCCCCTGCGGACCCAGTCAGGAGAGCCTGCCCTCGACCCAGCCAATGTCCTCCTTGGGCATTTCTCTTTTTAAGAGCTTCTTCTCCTCTTGACTGTGATTGTCCAGCCCACCAACCCCTAGGGCTGGAGAGGCGGGGAGGCCACCATTAGAGAGGATTTAACAATCACCAATACCTTTTACCTTCACTGGAGCCCAGCCTGGCTTCATCTCTGTCCTAATGGTAACCCCCACCCCGCCTTGCATTGGGTGGGATGTGCCATTCTCCTGCCTTGTGGCTACAACAGGGAGAGAATATGACTCATCTGTAAAGTCTCTCCTTCCTTCAGCCTATTCCCTATGAGTTGCATCTGCCACCACCTTTCTAACCACCCACCGTTTCCCACTTCTCCCCTAACTGAGATCCAATTTCTTTCTGTCTCCCACCAACTTCCCCCTGATTTCTCCAGCATCTCTAGGTTGGTTTTGGATTAAGGGGCCAGCATCTCTGCTGGCTGATCATGTCTTCTGGGAGTAGAATGGTCCCTTCCACCTGTGTTCCTGCTCTATTTTTTATCTGTCTCCATGAGTTCACCACCTTATTTCATGGCTGCACTGCTAACCAAACAAACAAACAAACAAACAAACAAAAAACACCCAGGAAGAATCCTTCCCTGGACTTAGAGACCAATTAGGATCTTATGAGCAGCAAGCAATAAAGATGAGAACCTAGAATGGAAAGCCAGGAAGGCCCGGCGACCTGCAGACTCATCCTTTTGTTGTTGTTAATCCTCACTCAATATTTTTTCAGTGGAAGGGAGGGGGAGAGAAACATCGATGTGAGAGAGACACATCAACTGGTTGCTTCCTGCACACACCCCCGCACCCCAACCAGGGCCAGGGATCGAGCCTGTAATCAACCAAGGTTTGAAAACCTAGGTACAAATCGAACCCAGGACCCTTCAGTCTATGGGCCCAGGCTCCATCCACTGAGTCAAACTGGCTAGAGGTAATAAAAGGTGTTTTTTCTCTTTTTCTTTTTTTGCTAATTCTAACCCGAGGATATTTTTTTCATTTATTTTTAAAGAGAGTGGAAGGGAGGGGGGAGAGACAGAGAGAGAGAAACTTGATGTGAGAGAGACACATTGATTGGTTGCCTCAGCCAGAGATTGAGCCTCTAATTGAAGTATATGCCCTTGACCAGAATCAAACCCATGACTCTTTAGACTATGGGCCCACGCCTAATCCACTAGGCCTAACAGGCTAGGGCAGTGATGGTGAACCTATGACACCCGAACTCATTTTTTTGGTTGATTTTTCTTTGTTAAATGGCATTTAAATATATAAAATAAATATCAAAAATGTAAGTCTTTGTTTTACTATGGTTGCAAATATCAAAAAATTTCTATATGTGACATGGCACCAGAGTTAAGTTAGGGTTTTTCAAAACGCTGACACACCGAGCTCAAAAGGTTTGCCATCACTGGGCTAGGGCCTCCCTCACCCTTTCTATTGCTACTGTCTAGTCCTTCCATCTCCTAAACAGTCTCCCTCCCTCCGGCCCTTCCTGCCTAGTGCTGCCTTGGGATTAGGTACAGATGCCATCTCTTCTGTATTCTGACCCTGTTTCCATCTTTCCCCTGGACTGAACCATACATTACTTTGAAGGACTATTTCAAAGTCCTTCCATTCTGCACCACAATGTTAAGGTCCTTGAGAGCAGGTCTTACTCTTTGGCAGGCCAATATATAGGGTGATAGAATCATAGTCCAAAAAAAAAAAAAAAAAGCAACATGCTACAGTGGCGATGGACCGGCTTTTGCTTTCTTCAAGACAAAATGGAACTAAAGGGAAGCTAGGAACCCCATCTGGTAATGAATGACCCTATCACCCCTGCCTCCACCATCATCTCAGCCACCTTAGGCCTCTGTTCAAAGCCCCTCCAACCTGTGCCTTCCACTTCAACTGGTGCCTTCTCTGACATCATGAGGATGTCACATCTCCTCCTGATGCCTGCAAGGGACACTCAGCCCACAGGCTGCGAAGGAAGCTTCCACATTTTTAAACTCTGCAACCCGTTCCAAATGCCTCTATTCTTGTGGGAAACCACTGCTCCTTTAATGCCCACACTACCTGCCAACAGCATTCTCTCCCCGTCCTTGTCACTGCGAGCAGCAACCTGCTGCTCACATTTCTCCTGGTTGCTTCCCAAGCATTTCCATATGCTCAAGCCCCCTCCTCTGCCCCCACCCCAGCTAGCTCCCCCAACCATCTCCCCATGTCTCACTTGCTAGAGAGATAAGCTTCTTGAAAGAACAGACTGCAGATTTCTCTTCTTACTCACCTCCATTCACTCCACAACCCTCGGCTCAGACTCTCCATGGAAATGGTTCTTGCCAATGTCACTGGTGACCTTGACTTTCATTATTTAATTAAAGTTTTTCAGCCCTGATCTTCCTTGACTGCAGCCTTCAATACTATGTACCTCCCCTTCTTGAAGCTTGATATTTCCTTGATCTCTGGGACATCATTCCCCTTAGTGGTTTTTAATTCTCTCCAGCCTGCTTCCTTCTGCCAAACGTGGCACTGAGCCCTCTGATACCTTGACCTTGACCTCCCAAGCTCCTCCCCACAGTAGATGACATCACCTGATGCCCAGACTTGGAAGTCTCTGCCTTCTGGGGGTCTTTCGGAGTCTTTGCTCTGCCTTTTGCCCCACATTCAAATGGTCGCTATGCCCTCACTGAGGTTGGTCCCTCTCTCCATGCCTTGTCACTGCTTTGATCAGGCTCCATTCTTTTCAAGCTGAGCCATGGCTGAGATTTCCCAACTCGTCCTGCTGCCTCAAGTCTTGCTTTCTCCCATTGCATTCACTGAAATGCAGGCAAAGGGATAGTTCTAGAATAAAATTCTTAGTCCTTGGTTAAGACTACCCATTGACTTCAAATTCAAATCTAAATCTTTAGAACACAAGACCCTACGGGATCTGGACATTCCGTGTCACTAAGGCCTCAAGTCTTTCTAACTCATCTCATTCTTCAAGAGTCAGACAGCCCACCTCTAGGACGCCATTCCTGAAGTCCTCCTGCTCCTGGCCCGGAGCTCTTCCCTCAGCTCCAAGAGGCCTCCTTGGATCACCACTCTCTAGCTTTATGACCCTGTGTTGTATTATGGTTAGTTCTTGCTGCTGAACTGGAAAGGTTTAAATAATGTCAACCAGTGTGATGAAGTAACTTGAAACTGTCACTTGACAAATTTAAAAATGGTTAGGAGCAGGGTAAGGGAAAGAAAACTAATGATTATTGGGTAGCTACTTATGGCTTCTTAGTGGACATTTTTTTTAATTGTCATCTGAGGATATTTTTTCCATTGGTCTTTAAAGAGAGAGTGGAAGGGAGGGAGGAGGTGTGTGTGGGGAGAGAGAGAGAGAGAGAGAGAGAGAGAGTGAGAGAGAGAGAGAGAAACATTTTGTGAAAGAGACACATTGACTGGTTGTTTCCCGCACAGGCCCCAACACGGCCGGGGATCAAACCTGCAACCAAGGTACATGCCCTTGACTGGCAATCGAACCAGAGACCCTTCAGTTCGTGGGCTGATGCTCTAACTATTAAACCAGGGCTTAGTGGACATTTTAAAAACTATTATTTAATCTCCATAAGACTAGTCTGAAATCAATATTACCTTCACTTTATCGATCCAGAATTAAGGCATAGAAAAGTTAACTAGGCTGAGGCTAAGTGGCAAACCCCAAGTTTAACACAGGTCTCTGTCTGATTCCAAAACTCATGTTCTCTCCACTGTCGTTTGCCCAAGAACTACCCCATAACATGAAGGCTGGAATGCAGGGGGAGGAGGTAGAGAGCCCAGTGACAAAACTGCTGTGATGGTGCTGGTACTGGTGAGAGATGCCAAAAACCTGGACCAGGACCAGGACAGCGGGAATATTGAGATGGACCTGGATTTTATAGGCTCCTACGAGGGAACATTGCACAACTTGAGATTCAGTTGAGATATGGGAGATGAGCATGATTTCTGGGACAACTGAATGGATAGAAGTGTCTTCACAAAGAGCTTTGTTTTCTATGACCTTTGAGGAATGTGACAAGGAACCCTAGTTCTGCTCTCTGTAGGGAGGACTTTATGGCCAGGATGAAAGGAGACCCCTGCCGAACTGGAATGTAGCAGGCACCAGCTCACTCATTACCCCTTAGCAGGGATGGTAAACAACGGCGTACAGCATCAATAAGGGGGTGACTGAACTGAAAGACCTCAACAGGCATACCCTTCCCTGCAAGTCTATGGTTCTGATGCACTCAAACAGGTGATGAATGGATAACAAAAATAACACTTAGTCTCTATTTTTTTCTCAACCTGCTTAAAGGTAGCAAGGGTGGGGGAGGGAAGGTTAATGCTGGTTGAGAGGATGGATTTAAACACGGAAATACCAGATCTCAGGCAAATATGGCCATGACTTCCTTCCCCTTTACTGCTCCTATTGGTCTGGCACTAACAAAATGCTTTAGATTGTCTGGTTTTTGCATGGAAGGAAACATATGAACTTCCTTATTACCTTTAAATTCAACAGTACTCTGTGTGTAATCAAATACACCCATTTGGTTAAAATGGAATATTTTTGGAAGAGCTTCTAGGGTTTTGCCCTCCTTTGCTGCGATGGTCTGACGTCTGGGATCACAGACAGTGTAACCTGGCCCAGGTCCTCTCATCAGTTTGGGCTTGGGTAACAGCCGGTAGGACAGCAGGGACCTGCTCCTCCTGCTTTCCCGGTTTACTGCCAAGATAAACCCATGCCATTGCAGGGAGCCATCTCCCCTGGGGCAGTGGGACATTGTCCAGTGACCTGTGGGGGGCAGCAGCTTTTGCCCATCATAATGGTTGATAAAAGAGAGAACGACTGTGGCCCAAACCCCAGAACCACAGCCCAGCAGCCTGACACCTGAGAGGCATGTGGGAAACAGACCTACCAAAGACAAGCGGGGGTTGGAAATGAGCGCGGCAATCACTGAGTCTCACTCCCTCATGTCACAGGTGAGGACACCGAGGCCCGAAGAGCTAGGGAGTGTGGGCGCTGCACCATGGCTCCAGGTGGGCACCCACCACTCCAGTGCCCAGCACTGACCCGGTCCCCCCACAGCACACCACCCACTGCCCCAAGAACCAGAAGGCCTGTGCCAACCGCAAGAAAGCACTGAGGGGAGAAGCCAAGCAGCCTTGAGCGGCACCCACCTCAGGGAGCGGCTACCAGTTGGCCCTGTTCCCCTGCAGAGGCAGAGACAGCTGCTCACTCCCCGCAGCTGCGGCCTGGCCTGGGTCCCCTTGGTTATTGTTCTCTGAAGGTTAATAGCTCTGCTTTCCCATAAGTCACCTGACAACTTTCTCTTTCAAAATGTAAAAATTAATTTCAAAAACACTATAATTCAGTACCATGCCTTCAAAGTGCCTCTTTCCCAGAGACGGCAGGTAAGGCCTGCGGGCTCAGGCATGTCCTTTCTGTCCCCAGAGGCTCGGCGCAGGCTCCTGTGCCTGAACGTCTTCCCAAGAGGAGGAGACAACAGCCCTGGGCAACAGGAGCGCGAACCACCACATCTTTGATGTCCAGCCCAGTCCGGTCAATGTGGAAAATCGCCTAGAGCCTGGCCTCTCACTGGCCCCACACCTGCTTTCTGAGGACTGAGGGGCTAAACAAACAGATGTGAGCTCAGGGGTCCTCCCCAGGCAGGTGGGGAAGGCTGAGGTCAGGGGGATGGGAGCTGCCCACTCAGTGAAGCCCAAACCGGGGCAGGCAGCTTCTCCGAGAGGAAGCCTGGCCCCACAGCGTGCAGGGGTGGCTTCTGGCCTTCTGCCAGCACACCTAAAAATGACACAAGAAGCTGCCAAAACTGGACCTCGAGCCTGTGGGACCTGGTGCAGAAAATAAATGTCTGCCCCTAGAGGCTGACGTCTCCTGAAATGGACCCGTGCCTTTCTCCATTTTTTGGAACAATTATGTTTTTAAGCTAAATTTAAGACATAGAGGAGGAGGAGTGGGAGGGCTCTCTGTTGGTAAGATAAGGAGAACGGCTCACATTTTTCTTGTCCTTTGCAAAGCACATCCCCAC
Organism: Myotis yumanensis; assembly: GCF_028538775.1. Lineage (NCBI taxonomy): Eukaryota > Metazoa > Chordata > Mammalia > Chiroptera > Vespertilionidae > Myotis > Myotis yumanensis. The sequence continues at coordinate 122,590,495 of NW_027223754.1, read as the reverse complement.
AATAGAAGGCCTGATATTTAATATGATTTCTGACCAATATAATTTCAGCTTTTCTTAAAGCATTTGTGTGGTAGACGCTCTTATCCCCACCCCACACCACCCCCACCCTGAGATCCACCCAGTTCCCCTGAGGCAGTCCCACCTAAACGTACTGCCTGTCCCAACCGTCCTGTGAAGGAGGCAAGTCTTCGAGCAGATACTCTTGCTTCCATCTACAGAAACCAACTGGCCAACTGGAGAGCAGGAATGGCATTTGCTGGGAGGAGATGGGGCAGCTCCCAGGATGAACTCGAAGCCACGGGAGAAAGGAACCAACTTCATGTTTCAAGGAGAATCTGGTCTGGACACCCTGGTGACTGCCTGCACTGTCATTGTCACTGGGGCTCCATCCTCTGGGATAACTCTCAGCTGTGGCTGCACCTCTGCTTTCTGCTCCGGATGCAGAGACCAGGCGGGAGCATCTCACCCTCTCGCTGACAGGGTGGTCACAGTACATGGCTTTTTCACCTTCTCACGGGGGTGGCAGGACCCTCCCTCCCTTGGAGGCTCACACAGTAAAAAAAATTCCCAAAAATAGCAGGCAGTTTTTGTGAAAAAAAATTTTGCAGCAAATTTTTAAAAAATAAATAAATAAAATACCACAAGTAGGGCAGTTATCATCCCCATTTTACAGATGAGGAAACTGAGGCTCACAGCCTCCTTACATTAAGTGCCTTGCTCAGTATCACACAGCTCGCAAGAAATGTTAAGCCTCTGAAGAGTCACCAAACCAGAACATGCTGTTTGGAGAGAGAGCTTTGAGTTTGCAGTCTTGCTCTGAAGATCCTACCCACCTCTGAGTGTGAAGACAGTGCCCTCTGGGTTGAAAATATTCCAGGTGAAGTGGGTACTTCCATGCTGGCCAATGGTTCAGTACTGCCCAGGCCCAGGCTCTAAGCCTTATTCTTTCCTTACCCATTCCTGTGATCTTTCTCTGTCTTCTTCTGGCCCCCTTGCTGAAGTTCCAACAGCATGATGAGCTCAAAAAACACAAGTTCATTCTGGCTTGAGAGTAGTGTGTGAGATAGTTCAGTGGCCAAGTCTGGAGAGGTGGCAGGGCTTTGTGATGTGTTCAGGCTTTATCCTGAGGTCGATGGGAGTCTTGGAAGAGTTTTTAGCCAGAGAGAGACCTGATGAAATTTTCTGAAGTAGAATAGATAGAAGAAAATTAAGAGGTTAATTAGTAGACCAGTAGACAGGTGGTTGGAGTAGGGATGGAAAGAAGAGGAATTCAAGAAATATTAAGCAGATGGAATTTAAAAGTTTGGTTATTGATTAAACACAGGGTGTGTGGACAGTGGGCAATGGGAAAAGTCAAACTGCTTGGGCACCTGGGTGACGGGTGGTGACATCCTCCAAGAGAGAGCATTGGTGGGTGAGCAGGTAAACCAGCCATGAGGCACTAGGGGTTAAGGACTCAGGCAGGAGGTTTTGAAGCCAAAAGGTCAATTACAGCCTCTTGGTTAGTTAATGTGGATCAGGCCCTTCAACGTCTCTGGTCCCGGGTCTGAAGACCTGGGCACTGTAAGGCAAGTTGAGCAGCAAAGCGTTGCACAATGCAGGGAGCAGCAAGACATCAGCAGATTTGCGACCTCCTGCCAGCTCCGCAGCACACTCGTTCTGTACCGCAAGCCAATCATTTGTTCTCCCTGGGTCTCAGTGTCCTGGCCATCAGTAACACCCCAGGATTCTGTGGGTGAATATTTGAGAAAGCGAAGTGCTATGTAAATGTTTATTGCTAATAGCAAACCATCCACAAAATGTCTACATATCGCCGGGGCAACCCAACAGCTTTAACAATCTTAAGTGGTTCTTGTTCTTCTGATTCATCACACTCTATGCATTTAACTTCCAGAACAAATTTAGCCCTCAAAATATCTTGGTACATTTTCTACCCACCCCTTAACATTTCAATCCTCCATCCTCCACGCCACTTCCCCATTCCTGCATCACTGTTTCCCCAGCACACCCTCATCCTTTTTCTCTTCAAGCAAAGAGCCTCACCCACCTGCCCTCCACGGGAGACAAAAGCCACCAGAGATACTGCCTCGCTGGGCCTGCTGCAGACACCTCCCAAGAGAGAACCCAGCAGGGCATCTAAACAAAAATGACTACGGGCCGGGGAGGGGAGGGCGTGTTAGGATCCAATGGAGGGAGGGGCAAGGTACTTAGATCCACACTTAGAGTTCACACACACATACACACACCACCACCACCATCATTGTGGGCTTGGAGGCTCAGAATAGGGGGAGGACCCATGCAGGATGTCAATTTCAGTATTCATTTGAGCCATTCTTGTCACTGGCTAGAACACTGGTGTCATCAGCATTGGAGCAGGGCCAGCTGGAGTTCCAGCCCATCCAATGGCTCATTTGAACCAGAAGCTCATCACAGGAAGACCAGAACCAAGGCTTGCACTGTTCTATCAGAAGCATTTGCCTTAAGCATACTCAGTTAATTAAAGCAAATATTTCCTAAAACATCCGGCAATGCCAAAGTCTTAAACATAGGGTTGTAGAAGGAGCCATGAAGGAAGCTAGGAGAGCAGACTGGTACAACAGCCCTTTCATTTTCTGGTGACCAAACTTGATGTGCAAGTTTGTGTTCCAAAGAAACTTCTCTTTAAAACCCACAGCCCGGTTTCCCTTGCCTGTGACTTATTGGTTGATTTGATTTTCCTTTCCTCTCTGACTACTTACCCCATGTCTCCACATTCTTCTATCACACAGGCTGAGGAGCATTTCAAAGAATTTGCAGCTGAGAAACAGAGAACTGAAAAACGTTTGCCTCCTCTTGCAGCCTTAGTCGCGGGCTCCTTCACACCTAGCTGGAACCTAGACAGGAAATTCCCTTGGACAGTAGTTGCCGCCATGCTAAAAGCTATTAAGAATAATGATAGCGAAGTCTACTGAGCACTTACTCTGTGCCAGAATGCATGTGAAATACTGTTCTAAGTAACTGGCCCCAAGGTTCCCAGCAAGAAAGCAGCATACCTGGGATTTGAAACCAGGAGGCTGGTTTCAAACGGGGCCTCTCTGAAAACAAACCACATTTAAAGCTACTCTCAAGGCAAAAGAAGTCAAGCAAGTGGAATTTTTATCTCCTATTCCCACCTCTCCTCTTTCCAGGTGCTGTACGAAGCCCCTTCAATGATGGGAAGAGGAATTCTGTAAGCTTCACCCAGTGAAGTAAGGGTGAAGAAAGGGAATGAATGCCTGCTGGCGAAATTTCAAGCACTGTGGCTCTGAGTACAGGTTGTATTTTAGGCTGTTCCAAGTGATCAGGCCCTTTAAATTATGCTCCCCGTGACATATAACGTTCATCCTACACTAGTACCTTTTTGCTCACCCTCCCCAAATGTATCACCAAAGTGAGGCACTTTGGGTGCCCTGCAAAGCCTTACCAACCCGCAGGGACCTTACTTGTAACAGGAGGGCTAGATGCTCTTGTGCGTCCCCCATAACTCCTTGAATGAGATTCTGTGCACGACCAGTTTTCTGGGAGTTACTCCTGTGAACCTGGCCTCTGAGAATCTGTCCAAGTCCCCTAGCCAAGGTAAACACAAGATTCCCCCTCGCCCCTGTCTCTAGGCTGAGGTCTGACATTTGATTTTTATACCAGCTAATTCAAATATGACTTCAAATCCTTTCCCTCAAATAAACCTCAGTGCTGCAAAGAAAAGACGCCAAAATTTAAGCACTCCAAATCTCTCATTCAAACGTCCTTGGTTTGAAATCTCCTAGATTACACGCCTCTGCTCAGGTACCTAATGGAAGCCATCAAAAACCTGAAAAAGTCTGGCTTCAGATCAATATAATAGTTCCCTTGATAGGCTCCCTCTGCAAGAGAACTGAAAGGACCTCCTCTCCCCGAACCCCAAACGCATTGGCCTGTCATTATTATTTGCAACCAAAACTCTTACACGCTGTTTGTTTTCTGCCCAAACTCATATTCCCATTCTTTGTTCATGAGGCCAGCCCACTGCATGCCTGAGAAATGTGTTCAGACTTCAGGGCCCAATCTCTCTCCAGGCAGTTGCCCATCTTTCCAGACTTGAAATCCCTTACACTGCTTCCTCTCTAAATTATCTCTACCTCAAACAGCACAACTCAGTTGTCTCCTTTCCATATTTGCTCCCTCCTGACTTGGGGTCCTCTTCCATCTTTCTGAAACCGACACCAGAATCAGGGCAGAGAGGAACAGGCAGCAGCAAGCTGTCAACAGGCTCCAACAGAGGGCTCTGTGCTGCCTGCTCCTCTCCTGGCCGCCCATCCAAATCCTTTGTCAGCTCCTCTAGCTCTGCCCCAGCCTCTCACAAGCATTTTTCTTTCAAACAGCACTTGCTTCACCAGTATTGCCTAAAGTGCCCACCTCACTGACTTCTGTGCCAGGGAGGATGCCAAGATATGAAAGAATCAGTCCCTGTCTCTCAGACCTTGGAGTCTCAAAATGAGACTTGACAATTAATTAAAGAAAATGCAAAGCCTGGAGGATCTTTTCCAAATGAGGCTCAGACGCTACTAGTAGAAGAACTTGAGGGATGAAGTTATACCTGGAGGGACAAGTAGAATTAGGGCAGGAGAAGGGGAAAGACTTTCTTGATGGGGGCTGGTACGTCCACCACTCAGCATGGAAGGACCAAACCAGGGCTGCGGGCGTCGGAAGAGCTGTAGAAAAGGCAGAGACGCATGTGAAATAGGGACACCTGGGCAGACTGAGAAGGCTTTTGAATGCCAAGCTAAGAAATGTGTCTTGTAGACAGTGCCATCCCTTGTTGAAGCTAACTGCTCACCAACAAACTCTAAACAAATCAAGAGGTAAGGTGAGTCCAACAGCCATAGGCCAGCAACTTCCCTTTCTGAGAAGGGCCAGCTGGGCCAGCCTGGCTCCCTCACTCTCAGCCCTAGCCCCAGGCTCTCGTCCTGGTTCTGTGGGGAGAACCACCTGTGACTCTGTGGGCCACCTTAACTCGACAATCTGTCCTGGAAAGAGTGCTAGCCTTTCCAGGAGACCCAGCTCCTGACCAGTGTTGTTGCTAGGTGGCAAGCCATGCTACTTCCTGGGCCTTGGTTTCCCCATCAGTACAATGAGGGGTTTGACTAAGATGAGCTAAGTCCCTCCCAGCTCTGAGAGCTACTTAGTAGCCCCACCTTCCTTCCTCCCCTGTTCTGTGGATGGTTTTACCGTTTCTGGGGTAGCACCTTCTTTTTCTCTGGTTTTCTTCCTTTTTCACCTAATATTTTTTGGCAGTTGTCTTTCTCTAAAATAAGCATTTTTTTTTAAATATGAAAAACTCATTTATTATAAAAAATTTGGAAAACACAGAAAAGCACATCAGCTAAATGAAAAGCATCTATAATCCAATCAACCAAAGAGCACCACTTATACATATATATACATATTCACATGATTTTATTTTTAGCCAAGTTAGCACCAGACAGCACACGCTGTTTTTGAAACCTGCTTTTCATTTTCACTTTTAAAATGTCATTGAGAATTCCACTTCATTATTGATTGACTAGGTTGGGTTTGGACCAGAAAAGCTTGACAGCATATAACAAAATCTGTTTGAAGGCATCTGGAAGATTATGAAGGCAGTGAAATGTTGTAGTGTTGTACTCTGCAAAAGGAAGGAAATCAAGAATGAACCCAGAGTTTGGGGCCTCTTAGCCCTCAAAGCAAGAGCTGGCCCGACCAAATGATTTTGAGGGCTTTATACAGCCTGCGGGCCAGACGTTCCCCACCCCTGCTTTAGAGAAACAGAGGGAAAGGTGGTGAAAATAAATGAAATAATAAGGAATTTCAACTGAGAACTAGAATCTACTTTTTAAGGAAGCAAAGAGACTTTATAGAACTGAAAAATACCATACCTGAAATTATGAACTCAATATCTGTCATGAAGAACTCAACAAACTTTTTAACAGCAATTTAGATACAGAAGATGAAGGGTGTGAACTTAAAAACATGTCAGTAGAAAATATCTGAACAAGATGATTTTAAAAAGGAATATATGCAAAGAGCATAAGAGACTAGGAGTTATAGTCAGAAAACTTAACATACATGAGAATGGACTGTCATGGAGAAAAAGAAACACTTTTTTTCATTGATCTTAGAGAGAGGAAGAAGGGAGAGAGGGAGGGAGAGAGAAAGATAAAGGGAGAGAGAGAGATATCTATGTGAGAGAGAAACATTGATTGGTTGTCTCCCCCACGTACTCTGGACCCAAAACCTTCTGGTGCACAAGATGGTGCTCCAACCAATGGCCAAGGTGGAAGAAACAATTTTTGAAAAGATAATGGTCAAGAATTTTCCAAAACTGATAAAGGATATCAACTCAGAATCAAGAAGATCTATGAACCCCAAGCAATATAAGTATAAATAAAATGGTATCTAGGTGCACCACAGGGAAACTACTAAAAACAAGAGAAAAAAATCTTAAAGGTGGCCAGAGAAAAACAGGCATATTATCTGCAAAGGAGCAACAGTAAGACTTTAATCTCACTTCCCCCAGAGATGATGGAAGCCACAAGACATTGGAATGCTAGCTTTAAAGGGCCCAAATGAAATAATGATCAATCTAGAAATCTGTACACACCAAAGCTTGTCCTCAAAAATGAAGGCAATATAGAGACATTTCAGACAAACAAAAACAGAGAACTTGTTACCATCCGACCTGCCTTAAAAGAACTGTGAAAGAAACTTATTCAGTCAAAAAAAAAAAAAAAAAAGATGATCCCAAATGAAAATACAAAAATATAAGAAACGCCCTAGCTGGTTTGGCTCACTGGATAGAACATCAGCCTTCAGACTGAAGGGTCCCAGGTTCAACTCTGGTCAAAGCTACATGCCTGGGTTGCAGGCTCAATCTCCAGTAGTAGGTGTGAAGGAGGCAGCCAATCAATGATTCTCTCTCATCATTGATGTTTCTATCTCTCCCCCTCTTCCCGCCTCTCTGAAATAAATAAAAATATTTAATGTCCTATATAATAAAAGCCTAATATGCAAATCAACCGAATGGTAGAACGACTGGCGGGACGACCAGTCGCTATGACTCACACTGGCCATCAGGGGGCAGACGTTCAATGCAGGAGCTGCCCACAGCCCGCAGCCCCAGGCCAGCCAAGGTGGGTGCCAGTGGGGGCTCCTGATCACCCTGCCAGTCACCCCGCAGAGGGAGGCAACCAGCAGTGGCAGTGGGGGGGGGGGGGGGGGGCAGGGCTGGCAAGTGGGCAGCACCAGGCCAGCCAAGGCAAGTGTTAGCAAGGCTCCCACCCCTGATCACCCTGCCAGTCACCCCAGAGATTGGCCCTGATCGCCAGCCAGGCCTAGGGACCCTACCCATGCATGAATTTCATGCACCAGGTCTCTAGTATATATATATATATATATATATATATATATATATATATATATATATATATATATATATGAACCAGGATGTCATGGTTTGATTCCCAGTCAGGGCACATGCCCAGGTTTCAGGCTCTATCCCCAGTAGGGGGAGTGCAGGAGGCAGCCGATCAATGATTCTCATCATTGATGTTTCTCTCCCCCCCCCCCCTCCCTTTTTCTCTGAAATCGATAAAAATATATTTTAAAAAGTAATGACAGTGGCTACTTTGGGGGAAGAAAAAAACATAGCTGTTGGGAATGGGCATAAGGGAGCATTTCTGGGGTACAGATAAGGCTAATTCTTGACCTGGGTGGTAATTAGATGGAAGTGTTCACTTAGAGATAACTCTTCAAACAACCATAATTTTTTAAAGATTTTTAAAATTGATTTTTAGAGAGAGATGGAGAGATAGAAACATCCATGTGAGAGAGAAACATCGATTGGCTGCCTCCTGCATGCCCCCACCGGTGATGGAGCCTGCAATCCTGGCATGTGCCCTGACCAGGAATTGAACCAGCAAACTTTCAGTGCCTGGGACAATGCTCAACCACCTGAGCCACACCAGCAAGAGCTATAATTTTATTTTAAAAGTTTATTAAATATATCTGTGTAGTTGGAATACCACATAAAGCAATAAAAAACATCCATGTACATCTTGAAAATTGAGTTAAGTGAAAACAGCACATTGCAGGAGGTTAAAATTTTTTAAAATTATTTTTAAATGTTCTAAAATTTTTATGGAGAGCTGTGTGTGTGTGTGTGTGTGTGTGTGTGTAAAGTACTAGAGGTCTGGTGAACAAATTCGTGCACAGGTGGGGTCCCTCAGCCTGGCTGGCAATCGAGGTCTATCAGAGGCCAGCTGGCTGGGGAAGGGACCCTGGGAGGTTGGCAGGCCAGCCCCCCAATTTGGAGCCTATCGGGGGGCTGTCCAGAAGGGGGGAGGAGCAGAGGAAGGGGGGCCAGCCAGGGAGAGGGGCCAAGGGAAGTTGGCTGTTGGAGCACACTGACCTCCAGGGGGAAGCTCCTACATTGAGCGTCTGCCCCCTGGAGGTCAGCGCACATCATAGCTACTGGTCGATCGGTCATTCCGGTCATTCGGACATACTGGTCACTTAGGTTTTTATAGAGAAAGGTAAATTCTTGGTGGGAGAGTTATATACTAATTTCAACAAAATAGTTATCTCTGGAAAGGCAGGGAAGAATACAAAACAGACCTCAACTCTATATGTAATTTTTTTAATCTTCATCTGAGGATATTTTTTCCATTAATTTTTAGAGAGTGTAAAAGGAAGGGAGGGAAGGTGTGGGAGAGAGAGAGAGAGAGAGAGAGAGAGAGAGAGGAATCAATGTGCCTCCCACACTGCCCCAACTGGGGTCAGAACCAACCTGCAACCAGGTACATGCCCTTGACCAGGAATCAAACCCGAGACCCTTCAGTGTATGGGCCAGTGCTCTAACCACTGAGAACACTGGCCAGGGCTATATCTGTAACCTTTTATTTCTTAAAAGATTCTTAAGTAAATATGGCAAAAATGTCAACATTTGATCATTTGGCTGGAGGATATATGGATATTTGTGGTATTTGTCATGATTTTCCATATAAAATTTTTTCACATAATTTTTTAAAGTTTTAATAATTGTAAATATGTTTTCATTTCATCAAACATTCTGAGATAGCAATTTTGATGGCTGTAGTTTTTTACTGTTATAAATAATACTGTGTTAACAGCTTTATCTTAAATATTTGTGGTATCTCTAATTTCTTTGGAGACATTCCTAGATGTTGTGTTCTTAGGTCAAAGATGATGAGCATTTCTAAAGTCTTTAGTAGACATTGACAGCTGTCAAAACAGCGTCATCCATTAACCCTTACTACAGAAGAGTGGAAACCAAAATCTCCTTTCCGTGTGGATCTGGAGTATAGTCAGAGATTCAGGCTCAATCCAGCGTACCTGCCTGTGCCCATCACCAAGCCCTCTTGGTCAATGTGTAATGTCTGAATCCACAATGGGAGTTTACAGGGGCTGGAGGAGGCCGAAAATAAGGAAAGGCCACCCTGGCTGGTAGCTCAGTTGTTTAGAGTGTCATCTGGATACGCCAAGGTTGTGCATCAATCCCAGGTCAGGGCACGTACAAGAGTCAGCCAGTAAGTGCACGGAGAGCCGGGACAATAAACAGATCTCTCTCTCTCTCTCTCTCTCTCTCTCAAATCAATTAATAAAAATTTTAAAAAGAATAATAAGGAAAGGCCAGCTAAGCTCATCTCCAAACTATACAAATTGTGTGTAGACAATGAGCCCTGATCATCAGAGGCCCTCCCGAGAGAATGGGGCAGACACTATGGTGCTGACCCCTGACTGCGGTGTGAGAGTAAAAGCTCTGCTCCTCACATGGTTTTCTGTACCTGGGGGTTCCTGGAGTCCCTGAATGGCATTTTAGTCATTGCAGGTGAACCTGCTGTTTCTCAGCAGAGGACAACTGGGTTTCTTTCCCTGAAAGCAGTTGAAAAGAAACTAGAAATTACTGGTAAAAGTTCCCTCCTCTTCCCCAAATGACTGGTTTCTTATTTAAACTCCCTGAAAGCTGGGTACTGGGGTTTCTCTGCGCCACTCCATTCCTGCCCCTGCCTGCCCCCTCCCAACTTCAAAAACTGTGTCTCTTCCACATGTGTGTGGGGTGTGTGTGTGTGTGTGTGTGTGTGCTGCCCAGGGACAGTCCCAGACTGTAGCCCCAGCTGAAACCACATCAGGAGCTGTGCTCGGGCCTGCCTCACCACGAAGCCATGCACACTGACTGGAGACAGCTGGAGAGCAGAGGGGCAGAGTGGGTCAGCCAGAGGTAGCTCGAGTCAGGGCCTGAAGGTGGGAGCCTTGGACTTCAGCTTGGGAACAAGCCCATCCCCTCCAAGGACTGAATGGCTGACAACTCTCCCCTGGGCATGGACTTCCATCTCCACTGCAGATGGGCCTCCTGGGGCCATTACCCGCCCCCGCAGGAACCTCCCCTCCCCCCGCCCCCCCCACACACACAGAAGGCAGAATGGCCCGAGGCCTGCCCTCGAAGATGGCCGCCTCATCATTCCCCTCCCTGCTGAGAAGTAGAAGCCGAAGCTCCCCTTTCTAGGAGCCTCTCCGTCTTTGTGACGAATCCCTGCTTCAGGGACTGGGAAGTAGCTGAGCCACGGGCCTCGCAAGGCAGAGCAGGCTGTGGGGGCTTTCAGCCAGCTTCCTCCCAGCCTCCCCCAACCCCCTCCCGCGCAGGAGAAATTCAATAGCCCTGGAGCCTGTGGCTGACTGATTCTACAGAGGACGGATGGGCTGCATGAGCAGCGTAATGAAATCATAGCTGCTCCGGAGCTGAACACAGGCGCCTGTTGGATCACACCTGAGTGCACTGCTAAGTCCTTCATTGTGCAGCGTCAGAGGGCTCCACAGGCGGGCTCTTTCCTTCTGTACCGACAGTATTTCTACACAGTCTGCACAGTCTAGAGCAGCGGTTCTCAACCTGTGGCTCACGACCCCTTTGGGGGTCGAACGACCCTTTCACAGGGGTCACCTAAATACATCCTGCATATCAGATATTTACATTACGATTCATAACAGTAGCAACATTACAGTTATGAAGTAGCAACGAAAATAATTTTATGGTTGGGGTTCACCACAACATGAGGAACTGTATAAAGGGTCGTGGCATTAGGAAGGTTGAGAACCACTTGTCTAGAGGGAGAGGCTGCGGCCACGATGTGAGGCACCGCCTGCCGTGCATCCTTCTTGCACGGCCAGCCTGCCCCCTTTGGCGACAGACAAGCCATGACTGAGTTAACAGCCAAAACCTAATGGCTGAATCTTATCCTCCAAAATGGATGCACACACCTGTAAAATCCTGCAGTGGCTCCCCATTGCCTGCGCTGGGAAGCCCAAGCGCGCTAGCCTGGCCTGCACCTCATGACATGATCGGGCCTCTTCTGTGACTCTGGCCTCCCACCCACTGGTCCACCTCTCTCCCTGTGCGCCAGGAACACTTGTCTCTTCCAAGTTGTCTCAGTTTGGCCTGTGCCTTTGCTCCCAAACCTTTGCTCCTGTTCCTTGCTCAACCTCAGAGAGCCTTCTCATCTGTCTAGGGCAGTGATGGCGAACCTATGACACACGTGTCAGAGGTGACACGTGAATTCATTTTTTTGGTTGATTTTTCTTTGTTAAATGGCATTTAAATATATAAAATAAATATCAAAAATATAAGTCTTTGTTTTACTATGGTTGCAAATATCAAAAAATTTCTATGTGTGACACGGCACCAGAGTTAAGTTAGGGTTTTTCAAAATGCTGACACGCCGAGCTCAAAAGGTTCGCCATCACTGGTCTAGGGCCTAGATTCAAGCATCTGCTCCATAAAACATCCCTCCTTCCTCAGGTCAGAATGTATTTGTCCTCCCTCTGGGCCTCCGCTTGCACTCCAATTTAGCTTGTTTCACAAGCTTATTGTGTATATTCGTTGGTTACATGTGTATTGAAACATCTGCCAGGTGCCAGGCCCTGTGCTCAGCCATGGGAACATACAGATGGTCGCTGTTTGAGAAGCTCACAGTCTAGAGGGGAGATAGGTATGCACACAGCCACATTGCGGAATAACACGGAAAGTCCAATTATGGCCCTCCTCTGCCCAGATGCTCCAGTGGTTCCCATCTCACCCTGGTCTGGAAGCCCTTGTGCAGCCTGGCTCCAGTTACTCTCTTCCATCACTTTCCCCTCTCACTCCAGTGACTTCTGACTCCCCATTGTTCACCTAATAACCACATAGTTTTGCCCCAAGACCCTTGTGCTTGCTATTTCCGCTGCCTGGATAGCTCCTCCCTGTGGTATCTGCATGACCTGCCTCCTAACTTCCCTCCAATCTCTTGTCAAATGTCACATTCTCCATGAGGCCTTCATTGGCCACCTATCTAAAATTTTCACTCTCTTCCTGAGACTTCATAGCCCCCTTCCTAAACATGTATTCCATTGTACATATTGTGTATTTTACTTAATTCTTGTTACTGTTTGCCTCCTCTAGGGGAGTGCAAGCCCATGTGAAAAGGAATTTTTATCTGTCTTATTCGCTGCTATACCTGGAACTGTATCTGGCACAGGTATTCTTCAAATATCTGCTAAACAAATTCATTAAAGAATGAGTGCCTGAGACTGGAGGTGAGGGTAAGGGCAAAGAAAGGAGCAGCCCTGGCAACTCTCTTCAAAGACCCAGAACCCAGACAGCTCACACAAGTGAGAAATACAGATGCACAAAAAGACTATATTCATTGGTTTCTCCTGCTAGGATAATTAGCAAAATATAAAATAGGCTATGTCACCTGAGCTGTAGCTATTCCTTCAGCCCAAAAGATGTACTGTGTGCCAAGGAAGGTGCTAGGTTCTGAGGGCCCAGAGGTGAACAAAATGGCCTATTCACTGCCCTCATGTAGTTTATCATTTAATGAACCACAAGTGAATGAACAACATAATTAAACATTTTAACCATCTCTAGAGCACCTGCCCTGTCACATTCTCCTGGGACTAAGAGGCAATATGCCTAGTGAGCAGGAGCGCAGGCTCAAAAGCCACACTGACTCATTCAGTCCTAGTTGCACTGTTTATTAGCTTGGGCGAGTTACTTAACATCTCTAAGCTTCAGTTTCTTCCTATGCAAAATTGGATTCTTAGTACTGCCTAATGATTTGGGTTGCTATGAGGACTAAGCAGCTAATTCATATAAATAACACACAGTCTGGCATAGTAAATGTTTTCCAGTTGTCACTATTGTGCTGACTGTTGTTAAGGGAAGAAGGGCTCACTTGAGAAGTCCGACAGAGCCCAAGCCATGCTGTATGAAGTCATTATATCAAGTCGCTGATATATGTAAGCAGCTGTTTCCTAATTGGTCTGGATTGTGCAATCGGTCAGCAGCAAGAGCGGAAAAAGCAGCCAAAACTTTTCACAGCCTACGAATGCCTTGGTGTAATCAGCTCTTAACGCCTTCCTTCCTGCTTGTGATGTGATTATTCCCTTGTGCAGAATAAGATTGGGCCTCAGTTTAGACCTCATAACTAAGTGTCCATGATGCAGTGTACGGGGCAGCAGGCAGCAAGATCATAGGGCCTCCTGCCGCTGACACTGCAATTAGTGCCCTTATGGCAGCTGTGTTCCTGCTTCTCAGCGTCCTCGCCATTTCTTCCCCTGGCCTCTTCCTCTGGCCTCCTCCCCTGGCCTCCTCCCTAGGCCTCCCCCTCTGACCTCCTCTCCTGGCCTCCTCCCCTGGCCTCCTTCCCTGGCCTCCTCCCCTGGCCTCCCCCTCTGACTTCCTCTCCTGGCCTCCTCCCCTGGCCTCCTCTCCTGCCCTCCTCCCTTGGCCTCCTCCCCAGGCCTCCTCCTCCTACAGGCACAAAGGGTTCCGGACACCCAGTAGCCATGCAGGACGATGGAGCTCTCGTCTAAACCTTTGAACTGAACTGAGCCAATAACCAGCTCTAAGCTTCTAATCACCAGCAGCAGTTACAGCCACCCCAGCCACACCATTACTCCTGGGTTTGTGAGAGGGTGTGTTCTGGGTCCCTTTCCAAATCCTCTCATCACACATCTAGCAAGCTCTGCCCTGCCCTTCTTTTTCCCTCATAGTACTTTCTTCCCTTTCCACGGGTCCCACGTTCCCCAGCAACTGTTTCCCAAGGGCACTGGGTGAGCAGTGTTACTCTAGTGCAGACATAGCACATAATGTTATGGTTGTTGGATTGTATTTCCCCGCCCCCACCTAAACTGTGACCTCCTTCCAGGCTGACACTGCTTCTTTTTGCTTTGTGCCCCCTGTGCCCAGCACAGGATCTGGCATACAGCAGGATGATAATAAACGTTGGTTAGAAATGAATGAAACAATGGAAGAACAAAGGAAAGAATGACCAAATGCCTTCAAAGGGCAAATCTGAGAGGGGAAGGCTGGGAAAGGGCAGCAGGAAGACCAAGGACCAGGCAAGCTGGCTGAGTTGGCCCCAGGCAAGGGTGAATACAGAGCATAGCTTAGTGATTTTGGAACATAACTGCATGGAGTCCCTGGTTCTAGCCCCAAATCTGTGGGTCACCTTGCTATGAACTTGGGCAGTCCACTTCCCACTCTAGGGCTCACATTCTTCATCCACAAAGAAGGGATTTGGGCCAGGTAATCTCTTCTAGTTTTAATATATTATGATTTTTTAATCCAATTCTTGGCAGGAAAATTTGATCCCAATGGAAAAATATATTCCCTGCCCTCACCCCAAGACCCCACAAGTTCCCCCTTTATGAAAGAACCCAGAGAGAAGTTCACTGTGATCATCCCTATGGGTTGATGTCATGGTCTTTCTTACACTCCCATAGACCATTACCAAAGGTAATCACATCAGTCACAGTGTGGTGCTGAAAAGCATCAGGGTCCCTAGCACCCTGGGATCAAATCAAAGTAGAAATTCATAGTCTAGGGACCATTGGACAAAGTGTAATTTATTCACCACATTTAGGTAATAATCAGAGCAAGGTGAATTGAGGAGCATCAAGCTTCAACAAAAAAATAGTGTTCAGGGAATAAAAGGAAAAGACTCAAGAGCTAAAAAAAAAAAAAAAATTGGTGTCATCCATGATCTTAAATATCACTTTTTCTTCTCTTGCCTGGAGTAAAAAAGAAGAGAGATGTACCTTCAGGAAGTGTCGCAGTAAGTCATGAGAGCAGAGGCATTTAGAGACAGCTGCGGGGGTTGAAAGCTCAGCTCTGTCCTTTACTAGCTGTGGGGCCTTGAGCAAGTTTCTCTCTTCTTTTTTTTAAGTCTTTATTATTGAGATTATTACAGATGTCTCTCATTTTCCCCCCATAGCTCCCCTCCACCTGGTTCCACCCTGCCCTAGGCCCTCACCACCTTATTGTCTGTGTCCGTAGGTAATGCATACATGCATATAAGATCTTTGTCTAATCTCTTCCCTACCCCCTACACACACACCCTTCCCTCTGAGAATCATCAGACTGTTTCATTTCCCTGACCCTTATTCTATTCCATTCACCAGTTTATTCTGTTCATCAGATTTTTTCTTCGTTTGATTTTTAGATTCAATTGTTGATAGATACGTATTTGTTGTCAGCTCCCCCACTGCAAAATTACTGGCAATAGTATCTCCCTCACAGGGTTATCATGCAAGTTTTAAAAGATAATGTACAATTGTCATCAAAATGTTAACACCACTGGGTGAAAGGCTGATGGGAGGATAGTCACACAACCTCATCATGTCACCCTACAGGTTACTTAGTAATTGTCAAGGAAAATGGTATCTCTGTGATGTAGAACTTGGGCAAATGCTGCCTTAACCAAGCGTCCGTAATATCATGGATGACAGGACAGACTATTTCATGCCCTGTGATGTGATAAAGTGGAAAACACAGAGCATCACCTATGTAATCATTCTGGTCGATATTTACCCCAAATCTTTCCATGAGGAAACATCAAACAAATACAAAATAGAAAGCCACTTTGCACAATAACTAGCTTGGAGTCCTCACAACAGTCAATGACATTAAGGAGAAAAAAAGGCTGAGAAACTGTCCTAAATTAAAGGAGATTAACGAAGTACAAAAAGTAAATATAATCAGTAATCCTGATGAGATCCTGGATTGAAAGAAAGAAGAAAGGAAGGCAGGTTTATTGGAAAAGTTGGGAAAACTTGAATAATGACGATATGTTAGATAACAGAATCGTTTTCATGTTAAATGTCCTCAGTGTGATAGTTGTGTTTTAGTTATGTAGAATGCTCTTGTTCTGAGGAGATATATGCTGAAATGTTTAGGAGTAAAGAGTCACACCTTCTGTGTGTAACTCAAATGGTTTAAGGGGTTGGAGGGGGGGGAGATAAGCAAAAAATTAAAATTAGTCCTAAGAAACGAGGTGTAAGAAGTAAAGCAAATAGTGAAATGATGTTTTATTGTATACTAGAGGCCTGGTGCATGAAATTCATGCACAGGGGTGGGGGCGTTGGTCCCTCAGCCCAACCTGCACCCTCTCCAATCTGGGAGCCCTCAGGGGATGTCCTACTGATGGCTTAGGCCCACTCCCCATGGTTCTCTGCTGTCTGCAGGGCCCCGCTTGGTCGTTCCAGGGTCGCCATGGGTGATGGCCAAGTGGGTTGTGTTGTGCGATGTCTACAGGGCCCCACTTGGCTGCTCCCGGGTCACCACGGCAATGGCCAAGCAGGCCCTGCTCTCAGCGGCCACCCCCCGGGACTGGAGGACTCTAGCGTGGCTGAGAGGACTGGACACTGCCATCTTGTAGCTATGGGTGTCGCTATCTTTGTGTTGGAGTGATGGTTAATTTGCATACTACTCTTTTATTATATAGGACTCTCACAACTTTTTGTAGGTTTGGGAATTTTTTCTAAATAAAAATTTTGGGACAGGACAATGCACATAAAGTTCTTGGCACTTAAGAGCTTAATAAATAGTAAATATGATATGCAGTTGATAAAAAGATCTTGATTTTATTGAAACTATTGACATCCAAAAATGTCTATTTTATCCCTACATCTCAGTTCCTGACTTGCCATGGCTAGATGGCTTAAGCCAGTAGGCCATTTTAGCATTCAGTTTTCCACCTATAAAGCAGGAGGGATAGTTCATCCATATGTGGAATCCCAAAGAGAAGAGATGCTGAAAGGATGATAAAGATTATACATATAATAAAGCAATCAAATTCTTCTCAGATTGGGATAAATCCATCCACGTCACTGCAGTCATGATGATGACGCTCTGATAATTTATATGAACTCTGTCCTGGTTTATTTTTCTCTTTCTGCAGATTTCAGACGGATGAAATTATTGTCTCTGTGCTTTTTAAATGTCCTATGAAACTTGAAAAAGGAAAATAAATGCCTATTTCAATAAGCTTTGCTGGAAGCTAATTCCAGCAATGCATAATAAAATGCAAAAAGTTCATCAAAAAGGTTGATGGACTTCTATATTCAGCAGGGCTGAATCATGTTATTGCTGCTGGAATAGCTGAAAGCATTTCCCCAAACCTAAAGATTTGCATATAATATTACCTGCTGCTGGCCAAACAGCTGAACAGCCAAGGGCAGTTCCCCCAACCTGACAATGCCTACAGTATACCAAACCTTAACCTTTGATATGTATATCTGCTTTGCTTTGGGGAAATTTGTGTTAATAAAAAGCTAGGCGTCCAGAGATTCAGAGAACTTGGTTACTGAAACTAGGTCTCCTCTGGCTCCCCCATGTATTCCAAATTTATATTTCATGTCTAGTCTCTTTATTAATTTACACACAGACCCTTCTCCAGATTCCTGAACCCTTCTAGATACTGAGAAACACCCCGGCAAAGCTTGAAGAGAAGGTGCTGTTAGATGGATAATACAGTTCTGCAAACATTGGCTGAATACCTTCCTCTGTGTCAGGCACTTGATACAAACAGAGTCATAAGCCTTATTCTTGTCCTACTTGTATAACTGGACAGGTCCAGCCTGCCTGTCACTACTTGAGCCAATTAAGCAAAGACAGGGTTGAATCATATATGAGCATTTATTTCAATATTGCCAGCAGTATGAGAGAACAGCAGATCATCCACAAAAATCTGCTCTGCCTCTTCCCATAATCCAGCTGTTTATATTGGGTAGAAGGACAAAGATTACATGGGGAAGTAGGCAAAAAGGTATGCCAAATGGGCAGTTTACAGGTAATATAGGCTGAAGATTTGCAAAGGCCTGCAGGCATGCAAAGGCTGGGGGTCTTCAAAGGGCTAGTGATATACACAAAGGGTTAGGTATTTTCAAAGGGTTTAGAGATATGCAAAGGGTTTAAGGGTCTTCAAAGGGCTGGCGATTCTGGTTTCTGCAACAAGGTTGTTAATCTTTCCATGATAATCTGCATTTTCAGGTGAGCTCCCAGGTCCCATGTGCAACTCCAAGCCAGGTTAGAATGTGCCTTCTTTAATCAGAGCAAAACAATCACAGTTAACAGAATATAATTAATATTTCTTGCAATTATAGCTGGTTCCCAATATTCTACTTTGAAGAGCTCATAATCTGCAAAAAGAAAAAACACATATTCAAGAACTAGACAAGCCATATGAACACTGTAAGGCATATAAAACATAGTACAGTTATAGTAAGTAGGCATTCATTAAATTGTTGTTGAGTGAAAAAATAGTTGAGTGGATGGATAGATAAATGGGCAGACAAAAGAATGGAGAGGATATGAGAACAAAGAGAAAGAAAGACTAATTCAACATGAAGATTTTAGCAGTTTTGGGAAAAGCCACTAGTTTGTTGATATTTGAAGTGGATATTAAAGAACCAGGAAAATCTCATCTGGGATAAAAACAAAAACAAACAAACAAAAAATCTTAGTATGCCCTGGCCAGTGCGCCTAAGTGGTTAGAGTGTCAGCCCACGCACCAAAGGGTCATAGGTTCGAATCTCCATCAAGAGCACACACCTGGGTTGCAGGTTTGATCCCTAGCCCCAGTTGGGGCATGTTCGTATGTATATATGTTTGATCAGCTAACCAGTCCTGACTTGTTCACTCTCTGACTGGCCTTGAAAATATCACTTCACCATTCTGGGCTTCAGTGTCTTCATCTTTACAATAATTTTCATGATCTCCAAGGTCTTGCCAGGTTGAGATTGTTTACTATTAGAACAAGATCACAGGGAGAAAAAGAAATAAACTTGGTAAGAACCAGCCCCCTCTCCCATTGCAGTCTTTCACCAAATGGCCAGAGTTGGTGAGAAGTATAGGCTCATGCTGCTACCATAGAGGTACTTATGGCAGAAAGAGTAACTCCCCCTGGATTTGGAGGCTCTGGGAAAGGTGTCAGCGTCTCTCTGTATACAATCATGTTTCTGGTTCCACTTGAAGATGCTTCTACCCGCCGCCCTCCTCCCAATGGCTGACACTGCTGACAATATACTCAAGAGTCATTTCCTCCTTCTATGCTATATTATAAAGTAAAAATGGACCCCGCCCCTGGGAGTGAATCACATTGACCTATTAGTAAACAGTGGCTCTCAATGGGAGGTGGTATTGCCCACCAGAGGAAGTTTGAAAGTTCTCACAGTTACTCAAGGGCTTTATTGGCACTTAATAAGTGAGGGCCAGATGCGCTCAATGTCCTGCAGTGAGCAGAACAGTCCAGCACAACAACAAATTGTCAACCAAAATGCCAAAAGTATCCCCACTGAAAAATATAGAATTAAACTATTCATGGGAATTTCATTTCCTTTCCATTCCTTTTGTCAGATTGGTTTAGGGTTAAACATTTTGGCCAAAAGACATAAAAGTCTATTATTTTCAAAGAAAGACTTCCTCATGATAAAAAGAGGAGTGCATCCCCTGCTTCCTGCCTACCTTGTGACACTCGAAGCCTCAGTAGCCAACTTGCAACTATGAGGGGACAGTCAGGGGCTGGGTGGAGGTGGGTGAAGGCAGAATGGGGCATATATTGTCAGCATTAAAAAATAAATTTAAAAAGAGACAGAGGAGTAATGGAAAACACACAGCATCCCGACTTTTCTGACTTGCCAAATTAGCCAACCTTGGAACTGTCAATTTTCAGACATCCTGTTCGGAGAAAGAATACATTTATTTTTACTTTAATCACATTTTAATCTGGTTTAATATGCTATTTGCAGCCCAAGGCATCCTGAATTATTCTTTGTTTGGCCTAAAAAAGTTTAAAGAAGTCACATAATCATATCAATTGATACAGAAAAGCATTTGACAAAAATCAACCCTATTCATGATTTTTTAAAAATATATATTTTATTGATTTTTTATAGAGAGAAAGGGAGAGGGATAGAGAGTTAGAAACATCGATGAGAGAGAAACATCAATTTAGCTGCCTCCTGCACACTCCCTACTGGGGATGTACCCACAACCAAGGTATATGCCCTTGACCGGAATCGAACCTGGGACCCTTCAGTCCGCAGGCTGACGCTCTATCCACTGAGCCAAACCAGTTAGGGCTATTCATGATTTTTTTGTTTTGTTTTTTTTTGTTTTTTTACAGAGAAGAAGGGAGAGGGATAGAGAGCCAGAAACATCGATGAGAGAGATCGATCGGCTGCCTCCTGCACGCCCCCCAGTGGGGATGTGCCCGCAACCCAGGTACATGCCCTTGACCGGAATCGAACCTGGGTATTCATGATTTTTTAAAGGAACTCTCAGGAATAGAAATACAGGGAAACTTCCTCAAACTGATGAAAATCACCTGCAAACATATCTACAGCTCCCATGAAACTTCGTGGTGACAGATGAAATGCTTTCTCCCTAATCAAGGCAATAGGACAAGAATAGAAAATAAAAGAATGAAGTTGGACCCTTACCTAACACCCTATACAAAAATTAATTCAAAATGGAGTAAGGACCTAAATGTAAGACATAAAACTCTTAGGAGAAAACACAAGACAAAAGCTTCACAACATTGGATTTGGTAATGGTGTCTTGGATGACACTGAAGGCATAGGTAACAAAAAAAAATAGATAAATTGGATTTCATGATCATTTTAAAAATTTTGAACATCAAAGATGCTATCCACAGAGTCAAAAGGCAACCCTCAGAATAGGTGAAAATATTTATAAATCATGTTTCTGATAAGGGACTAATATCCAGAATAGATAAAGAATTCCTAACACTTAACAAAAAAATACAACTCCATGCAAATATAGACAAAAGATTTGAATAGACATTTATCCAAAGAAGATATACAAATGACCAAAAAGTACATGAAAAGATGCTCAACATCACCAATCATTAGGGAAATGCAAATTGAAACTACAATGAGATACCACCTCACATCCATTAGATGGCTACTATAAAAACAAACAAACAAAAAACATAAAACAACAAGTGTTGGTGAGGTTATGGAGAAAGTAGAACCCTTGCACATTGCTGGGGGGAATGTAAAATGGTACAGTCACTATGTAAAACAGTATGGAGTTTCCTCAAAAAATTAAAAAATAGTTACCATATGACTCAGCAATTCCGCCTCTGGGCATATACTCAAAAGAATTAAAAGCAGAGAGACAAAAATCACATAATCATATCAATCAATGTGGAAAAAGCATTTGACAAAATCCAACACCCTTTCTTGATAAAAACTCTCAGAAAAGTGGGAATAGAGGGATCATACCTCAACATAATAAAAGCCTTATATGACAAACCTACAGCCAACATCATACTCAACAGGCAAAAACTAAATTCATTTCCCCTAAGAACAGGAACAAGACAGGGATGCCCACTTTCACCACTCCTGTTAGATATAGTACTGGAAATGTTAGCCATAGCAATCAGACAAGAAGAAGAAATAAAAGGCATCCAAATTGGAAAAGAAGAAGTAAAACTGTCATTCACAGATGACATGATACTGTACATAGGAAACCCCAAAGACTCCATCAAAAAAACTACTAGACTTACTAAATGAATTTGGCAATGTAGCAGGATACAAAATCAGCACCCAGAAATCTATGGCTTTTTTATACACCAACAATGAACTCACAGAAAGAGAAACTAAAAAAACAATCTCATTTACTAGTGTGCCAAAAAATTAAAATATCTAGGAATAAACTTAACTAAGGAGGTAAAAGGCCTGTACTCAGAAAACTACAGGACATTGAAAAAAGAGATAGAGGAAGACATAAACAAATGGAAGAACATACCGTGTTCATGGATTTGTAGAATCAATATCATTAAAATGTCCATACTACCCAAAGCAATCTATAGATTCAATACAATCCCCATTAAAATACCAACAGCATATTTCACAGACTTAGAACAAACTCTCCAAAAATGTATCTGGAATAAAAAAGGACCCCGAATAGCCACAGCAATCCTGAAAAAGAAGAACAAAGTTAGAGGGATCACAATACCAGATGTCAAGCTATATTACAAAGCCACTGTTCTCAAAACTGCCTGGTACTGACACAAGAACAGACATTTAGACAAATGGAACAGAACAGAGAACCAAGAAATAGATCCAATCCATTATACCCAATTAATATTTGACAAAGCAGGCAAGAGCATAAAATGGAGTCATGACAGTCTCTTCAATAAATGGTGCTGGGAAAACTGGTCAGATACACGCAAAAAAATGAAACTAGACCACCAACTTACACCATATACAAAAACAAATTCAAAATGGCTAAAGAACTTAAATGTAAGATGGGAAACCCTAAAAATCTTAGAAGAATCCATAGGCAGCAAAATATCAGACATATGTCGTAGCAATATCTTTACCGATACAGCTCCTAGGGCAATGGAGACTAAGGAGAAAATAAATAAATGGGACTACATCAAAATAAAAAGCTTCTGCACAGCAAAAGAAATCATCAATAAAACAATAAGAAAGCCCACTGCATGGGAGAACATATTTTCCAATGTTATCTCCAATAAAGGTTTAATCTTCAACATTTACAGAGAACTCATACAACTTAACAAAAGGAAGATAAACAATCTAATCAAAAAATGGGCAAAGGACCTAAATAGACACTTTTCAAAAGAGGACATACAGAAGGCCGAGAGACATATGAAAGCATGTTCAAAGTCACTAATCATTTGAGAGATGCAAATCAAAACAACAATGAGGTACCATCTCATACCTGTTAGAATGGCTATCATCAACAAATCAACAAATGACAAGTACTGGTGAGGATGTGGTGAAAAAGGAACCCTCCTGCACTGCTGGTGGGAATGCAGACTGGTGTAGACACTGTGGCAAACAGTATGGAGTTTCCTCAGAAAGTTAAAAATGGAACTTCCATTTCACCCAGTAACCCCACTTCTAGGAATATATCCCAAGAAATCAGAAACACTTATCAGAAAGTATATATGCATCTCTATGTTTATAGCAGCACAATTTACAAGAGCTAAGATTTGGAAACAGCCTAAGTGCCCATCAGCAGATGAGTGGATTAAAAAAAGGTGGTACATCTACACAATGGAATACTACGCCGCTATAAAAAAAGAAGGAACTTTTACCATTTGCCACAGCCTGGATGGAACCAGAGAGCATTATGCTAAGCGAAATAAGCCAGTTGGAGGAAGATAAATATCACATGATCTCACTCATGTGTGGGATATAATGAACTACATAAACTGATGAACAAAAATGGATCCAGAGACAAGGTGGCTCTGAGCAGACTGTCCAACCTCAGGGAGCAGGCAGGGTAGAGGAGTGGTTAGAGATCAACCAAAGGACTTGTATGCATGCATATTAGCATGACTAATGGACACAGACACTGGGGTGGTGGGGGCTTGCCCTTGGGATGGAAGTGGCCGGGGGGATGTTAATTGGGGGGGAAAAGGAGACATGTAATACTTTAAACCAGGGGTCCTCAAACTTTTTAAACAGAGGGCCAGTTCACTGTCCCTCAGACCGTTGGAGGGCCGGACTATAGTTTAAAAAAAAAACTATGAACAAATTCCTATGCACACAGCACATATCTTATTTTGAAGTAAAAAAAACAAAACGGGAACAAATACAATATTTGTATTTGCATGTGGCCCGTAGGCCGTAGTTTGAGGACCCCTGCTTTAAACAATAAAAATAAATACATACATACATAAATAAATAAAATAATTGAAAGCAGACTCCTAAGAGATTTTTGTATATCCATTCATTATTCACAGTAGCTAAAATGTGGAAGCAACCCAAGTTTCCATCAACTAGAAGAATAGATAAGCAACATGTGGTATATACATATAATGGAATGTTATTCACCTTTAAAAAGGAAGAAAATTCTGCAATATGCTATAACATGGATGAATCTTGAGGATATTGTGCTAAGTAAAATAAGCCAGGCACGAAAGAACAAATACTGTATGATTCTGCTTATATGAGGTACTTAGAGTAGTCAAAATTATAAGGACAGAAAGTATAATGGTGGTTACTAGGGTCTAGTGCAGTGATGGCAAACCTTTTGAGCTTGGCGTGTCAGCATTTTGAAAAAACCTAACTTAACTCTGGTGCCGTGTCACATATAGAAATTTTTTCATATTTGCAACCATAGTAAAACAAAGATTTATATTTTTGATATTTATTTTATATATTTAAATGCCATTTAACAAAGAAAAATCAACCAAAAAAATGAGTTCGCATGTCACCTCTGACACGCGTGTCATAGGTTCGCCATCACTGGTCTAGGGAGAGGAAAGAATGGGTTGTTAATAGGTATAGAGTTTTTGGTTTTGCAGGATTAAAATAGTTATGGGATGGATGGTGATGATGGCTGCACAAGTGTGAATGTACTCAACACCACGGAAATGTACACTGGTATGGATAGTCAATTTTATGGTGTGTGTTTTTAACAATTTTTAAGGGGAGGGGGAATGAATGCAATACAGATTGGAAAGAAGAAAACTCTCCATATTACATATGACATGATTTTCTAGGTAGAAAATTTCAAAAAATCTACAAAAAAACAAACAAAACCAAAACACTCAAACTGTGTTGGGCAATATTGCAAGATACACAATAAACACACACACAAATCAATTCTATTTCTATTTACTGGTAATGAAGACACATACACCAAAATTTAAAATGTATTACCGTTTACAGTAGCTTTAAAATGATGAAATATTTTGGTTTAAATATAGTAAAATATGTACAGGACTTTTATGCTGAAAGCTACAAAACACTGTTGAAAAAAAATCAAAGATCTAAATACTGTGTTCATAGTTTGCAAGACTCAACATAATAAATGTGTCAATTGTCCTTCAAATTTTTATACAGGTTTAACACAATTCCTATCAAAATTTCAGCAAGATCTTTTAGAACTATAGACAAAATTACTTTAAAATTTATTTGGAAAGGCAAAAGATCTAAAATAGCTAAAACAGTATTTGAAATAGAAACGTAAATTAAGAACAACGAGCCTACTCAATTTCAAGATGTTGTATCATAATATATAGCTACAGTGATCAAGACTGGATGGTATTGGTAGAGGGATAGACACAGAGAGCACTGGAGCAGAATAGAGAACCCAGAAATAGACCTGCACAAATATGCCCAGGGGATTCTTGACAAATGTGCAACAGTAATTCGGTGGAGGAAAGACAGCCTTTTTAACAAATGGTGCTGGAGCAATTGGACATATACAGGCAAAAAAAAAAAAGACCTTGCCCTAAGTCCTACACAGCATACAAAAATTAATTCAAAATGTATTATTAATTTAAAATTGTTTTGCTTGAAATATTAATGTTTATTGCATATAAATGGATAATTATGTTGTATCTACAATCTGATAATAGATTTATTTTGTGTATTGTAAAAATAAATAAATCAATATAAAAGCACACACAAAAATAAAAATATAAACACCAAAAATTAAATAGAAAAAATGTATTACAGCCTTAAATGAATATAAAACTATAAATCTTTTAGAAAAAAGCATAGGAGAAAATCTTTGGGGTAAAGTTAAGTAAAGAGTTCTTCGAATTGACAACCAAAAGCATAATTCATAAAGGAAAAGTTAATAAATTAGACTTCATCAAAATTTAAACTTCTGCCCTACCAGCATGGCTCAGTGGTTGAGCGTTAACCTATGAACCAAGTCACAGTTTGATTCCCAGTCAGTGCACATGCCCGGATTGCAGGCTCCATCCGCAGTAGGGGGTGTGCAAAAGACAGCTGATCAATGAGTCTCTCTCATCATT
Organism: Myotis yumanensis; assembly: GCF_028538775.1. Classification (NCBI taxonomy): domain Eukaryota; kingdom Metazoa; phylum Chordata; class Mammalia; order Chiroptera; family Vespertilionidae; genus Myotis; species Myotis yumanensis. The sequence goes on along the minus strand of NW_027223754.1, from coordinate 122,564,360 downwards.
GATGTTTCTATCTCTCTTCCTCTCCTTTCCTCTCTAAAATCAATAAAAATATATTTTTTAAAAATTTAAACTTCTGCTTCACAAAAGTCCCTGCTAAGATGATGAGAAAATAATTCACAAACATGGAGAAAATTGCAAACCACATATCTGACAAAGAACTAGTATCTAAGTATATAAGAACTCTTAAAACTAAATAACAAAACACAAATTATCCTATTGGAAAATAGGCCAAAGATACAAACAAACATTTCAACAGAGGATATACAGATGGCAAATAAGCACATGAAAAGACATTTAACATCACCAGCAATTAGGAAAGTGCAAATATAAATCATGTTATGACATCATACACACTCATCAGAATGACTATAATAGGAAGTAGTGGCAACATCAATGCAGGTGAGGATGTAGAGAAAGGATCTCTCATACATTGCCATCGGTCATGCAAAATGGTATAGTCACTCTGGAAGGCAATTTGGCAGTTTTTTTAAAAGCTAACTATGCAGCTGCCATATGACCCAAAGGAATGGCATTTATCCCAGAGAAATGAAAACTTAATGAAATGAAAACTGCACATCACTGTTCATGACAGCTTTATTCACAGTAGCCCAAAACTAGAAGCAAACCAGGTATCCTTCAATGAGTGAATGGGTAAACAATCTGTGATACATCCATACCAGGCATACTACTCAGCAATAAAAAAGAATGATTGATATATGCCACAACTTGGATGAATCTCCAGAGAATTATGCTGAGTGAAATTCTAAAATCTAACAGCAATAGGTTACATACTATATGATTCCATTTATATAGCTTTCTTTAAATGACAAAATTATAGAAACAAATAAGAGATTAGTGTTTTCCAGGGGTAAAGGAGGGGAATGATAGGAGGGAGGCGTGTGGATGTGGCTATAAAAGGGCAACATTGATGGATAAGTCTTATATCTTGAATGTCTCAATGTCAACATTCTGGCTATGATACTGCACTATACTTTTGTAAGATGTTACCATTGGAGGAAACTGGGGAAAAGATACATGAAATCTCTCTGCATTGTTTCTTATAACTGCATGTGTGTGAATTCACAATTAGCTCAAAATAAAACATTTAATCTTTAAAAATTGCACCAGCATGCAGTCAATAGATCTGCTGATCCGGGAAGCCCATAGCAAGTGTGGTGGAGACTGGAAACAGAGAGAGAAGATTGGGAACAATTTTCTCCCTGTTTGTGGGTTGTTTTCTCATCCTCTTAACAGGATCTTTTGTGAAGCAGAAGTTTAATTTTTAAAAAATATATATACTTTTATTGATTTCAGAGTGGAAGGGAGAGGGAGAAAGAGAAACATCAATGATGGGAGATAATCATCGGCACAGCCGATGAATGAGAGGTTTTAAAAAGCCAATGAGCCCCACATGGGGTCAGGATAAATGTGTACTGATGCTTCACTTGCAGAAAGAAGAGAGGAGAAGAATTACCATATGGCTGATTTACAAACGAAACCTCTCTCAGCCTGACTCTATCTGAAGCCAGAAGCCCCACTCAGCCTGGCGCACATTCAAATGGCAAGTCCTCACCACTCCCCGTGCCAACATCGGCCCCTCCAACTCAGACTCAGTGACTCGATCCATTTACACAAAGTCAGCAGTTTGGACATATGCTTGCAATCTAAGGCTTCCTGTGGGGTACGCAGGCCTTTAATAACATCTCTTACGGGAAGAGTGTGGTGTGGGGTGCCAGGCCACGCTGGAGTTGGACTGAAGGTGTGGTTATGAATAAACCAGGGCTGGAAAGGTCAGTTTTCCAGCCCACAGCCTGGGCTGTGTGAATCTTGGGGTGGGAGTTGGGGCGGAGCAGCAGCTCTCAATGGGTTTTTTCAGAAAATGATCCTTTGAGTGTTTTTCCCTCATGTCAGAAGAAAAAACCCCACAGGATTTTCCCACTTCTCCACTCCTGCCTCTGCTGGAAGCCAGAGGAGATGGCATGAAGCCCCGCCTGCCCCGCCCCTAGCTCTCCCCCTGCCCTGAGGGAAACGATAGCAGGGCCACACAAGGAGCAAAGCCGCCTCCCCTCCTGCTCCTGCCCTGGGGCTGCTGCGCCCCTCACCCTGGCTTTTGCGTGGGGCCCTTTTCACAGGAATTGCTCCCAAAGGAGCAGTCCTCTTCTTAATGTGCTCCTTAAGCATTTCCAGTGATTCCATAAACAACACACTAAAAAAAAAATGTCCCGATGTATTAGTTCAGTTGATATCCCATTTAATTTGGCCCTGTGTTCTCAACTTCTTCTACCAATCAGATAGCAGCGATCTGGAAAAGCACATTCTTTTACTTAAACTAACATCCTTCAACAACTGCTTCTCCCGCTTTAGAAAACATCAGCGTTTGGAGGGAACATTTCCTTAAGTTGCAAGCCACTGCCTGGGCTGTGACCTTCGGCCCAGTGCTCAGCCTCCCCTTCCCTTCCCCTTCCGTTGGTATCCAGGAGGTTGTCCTCAAGGCCAGGTTCACCAGGCCAAGGAAAGCTGACCGACTGATTTGCAGGAGGCTCTTGGCCAGGAATTCCTCTTCTGCAAACTTCTTTCACATGAGGCCTCCTGGGCCTGCAGACTAGAAGCCTGTAGGCTAACAGGAAATCAGCAGCAAGCCAGGGAGAGTATGAATATGGAATTCTTCCAGAGACACACTGAGCTTTCTCTCATCCTAGGCTTTTATTCAATAAGGGATGAGGAAGGAGTGCAAGCAACAGGACAGAAAACAAACTGCCTAAATGACTAAGAAACCTTGTGCCGGAGTGATTGCTAAATTCTGTGGTCCTGGCACCCAGCTCCCAGGATCGAATCTCGTGTGCTGGAGAGCTACAAGTCTACGGGCAGTGTCCTCAGGAGCAGGGGTGAGGGTGTAGTTTCGGAGCTGCTGACCGGCCCTCTTAGCTGAGCCACGAAGGCCACGTGCAAGGCAGGAAGAGCAACGGCGCAGGTGGGGTACAGGGTCAAATATAGCAGACTCGGAGACCCTAAGTGGGCTCAACTCTCCTTTCCAATGTGTGTGATTCTATGCGTTATAGACCATCTCCCTTCTCTGCCTCATTTCCTTATTAATAAACTCGAGATATTAATACCTATCTCGGGAGGTGATTGTGAGGAACCAACATTAGAAACACGCTCCCCATCACTAACAAAAGCCCAACAACCATGCCTAAAAGGAGTTTGTTGTTTTTACTTAACTCTAGAGATAGATAGTCCAAGTTCCAGATACTTGTTCAATTCTCATTGATTCTAAGACCCATGTTGTTTTGTGTGTGTGTTTTTTCCTCCACATTTTAATGTCTTGGGAATCTGGCTGTGCTTTTCAAACAGGCTGTAGTTTAATGAGCAGCATTAATTGTATCTTTCCTAATGGTACCAATAATGGCGTGTTCTACAATATTGATTGTGTTTCTAATGAAAGACATTATGTTATCAGGGACTAGACTCTTAGCCTGGTGGCTTTCAGCCTCATGGTTGCAAGAAGGCTGCTGCACCCTCGGGCATCACATCCATATTACAGGCAAGAATAAAGGAGGAGTGGGAAGAAGATAAAGCATTTTCTCTCCAAGAAATTTCCACTTACATATTATTGGCCAGAACTATGTTACATGGCCATCTGCAGAGTTTCAGGTTCCCAGGCTCTATAAAAGAGGAAGGCAGGGGAGACAGAAGGTGGCTGGGTACTGAGTGAGGCAAACTGTTGTGTCTGCCATCATTTGTAAAAGACTTAGCCCAGTCTCAGGCATGTAGTCAAGCTCACCAAATAGCAGCTCTTTACCACCACACGAGCAAAAACCCAAGTGATTTGTGTTGAGATAAGCCAGCCTACCAAACAACTTCATGTCTTCTTCCTGTTTATATTTTTTAGTTGATCCTCACCCAAGGATATTTTTTCCATTGATTTTTAGAGGAAGTGGAAGGGAAGGAGAGAGAGAGAGAGAGAGAGAGAGAGAGAGAGAGAGAGAGAGAGAGATATTGGTTGCCTCGCAACCTGGGCCAGGGATGGAACATGCAACCTTTTGGTCTGTGGGCCGACGCCCTAACCACTGCGTAACACCAGCCAGGGTACAACTTCATTTCTTAGAACACTGCATCAACACTCTCTAGGAATGCAAAGGAGGTTTCCCCAGGAACGTGTGATAAACACACTTCTCTTCTTTCCAGTTCTGCACAACCATCTCTTTATTTGCTCTGGTGCAAAGCAAATAAGTAAGCTATTTTGCAGTTCTCACAAATGAGTTATTTTGGTTTTCCTTCTCGGAGCTAAGCCCATCTCCCCTTTTACTCTGGCTGCCACCGCCCTGCAAGCCCCTGCTGACGTCGGTGCGGACAGCCTGCAGGCTGGCTTCTGTAACCCAGACTGGGCATTCCCGTGGTCACGCTAAACTTCCTAAGGTGATGGGAAGGGAGTTGACCTCTGTTCAGTTTCTCTGTAAACTTCACGGCAAGCAGGGTATAAGCATTCCTGTTAGGAAAATGTTCAAGGTCATCCAGCTGGTAAACACGGAGCTGAGGCCCAAACCCAGGTCCATCTGGTGCCAGTAACCTTCCCAGTACACCTCACTGCCTCCAGAAGTGCTGTTTGCTGTTTAACTCTCAGTTTTAGGCCAAAAAAAAGTCACGCATCTACTCTAATATCAGGAGCCTCTGAAAAGTGGAGGTGTTGCAGCTGCGGCGACCCCCAGGCAGCTGGCCTCTGTGCTTGAAGGGTGGAGCGCAAGGGTACAAAGTCCACCAGGTGTGACCTCAGAGATCGCCCCATCCGATTCCCTCACCGGGCAGATGAGGAAACGAGGCCCTGGGAAAGAAGCTAGTGCTGAGAATAAGAAAAGGGTCTAGGAGTCAGACCGCGTAACTTCTAGGCCACTTGCTTTCTCCAGCATAACAGGCTCCTACTGTTTCCCAAGTTCTCAGCCGGACTCTCCAGGTCAACCTCGGGCCAGGCTGGGAAACCACACCAGCAACTCTGCCCTGTGGGCTTTCATTCGTTCATCTACAAATATTTCTAGAGCATTTACTATGGGCCCGCACTGTTCCGAGCTGGAAATGCAGCAAAGAACAATAAAAACAATGACCCAGTTCTCATGGAGTTTATATTCTAGTGGGGGCGGGCGGAGGATACGGAAATAAATGGAGAGGAACAAGAAACTATCAGATAACAGATAACAGTGAGTTCTATGGAAAGACAAACAGAAAGATGTTACGGAGACTGATCAGGGGTGTACTTTAGAACTGGGGTCAAGGAAGAGATCTCCCGGGGGTGACATGTAAGCCAGGAACTGAATGATGAGAGAGCGCAGCTGGGCAAGGATGGAGAGGAAGAAACGTCTGGGCAGACAACGCAGAGGTGCCAGCCTCCGAGAGGAAATGGGCTTGGCTGCACGAGGAAGAGGAAGGAGGTCCTTGGGGCCTGAGTCCACTGAGCCAGGCAGGGAGAGAAGTGACCAGGTAAGAGACAGGCCAAGGGCACATCCTTTCGGGCTCTGTAGGCCGGTGGGAGGGATTTGTTTTTGTTCTCGGTGCAATGAGAGGTCACTAGAGGGTGTCAAGCACATGAATGCCATGCTCTCATTTCAGTTTTGAAAAGATCCTCTGGATGCCTTAAAAAGAACACGCCCACCCCCAGGGCTGCCTTCACTTCACTCCAGTACGAACATCCTCTGAAGTTGGGCAGAGCGGGCCTAGTTTTATTAACACTTATGACCTTGTATACTCATGTCAAAGGAGCAAAATAAAAACTCCTTCAACAACATTTCTCTACACAAAAGTAAGACAAACTATAAATCACTATGTCTAAGACAGGATCGTAAATTATGCAGTGAAGTAAATATGAGGTATAATAGAATCTATAGTAATGTTATACCTTTAGGAAACCCGTGTCCATTGGAAAATATATTATTCCCCTGGTTGTTTGCTCCATCGCTTATAAAAAGAGTCATGGATGATGCAAAAAACCATTTATATAATTTATATCTGGTTTAAATACACACCTAATGCCAAGTGCTCAAGTTGCAGCCATGAAACCGTCAGTGGTATTTCAGTTCATGACATTGTCCAAACTGAATCACCAATGTTTAAAAAACAAAGCCGAAAACAAATCTTTATTCATTGTCTCATCAAATATTTGTTGTGTGCCTGCTACACGCCAGGCCCTGCTGGGTCTGGGAGCCAACAAACCACAGGCTCCCTGCCTTCATGGGCCTGCCTTCCGATGACCTGGACACTGAACAAGGAAGACGCACAAAGAAACACACAGTTACAACTTGTAGTTGGGTTATGGTGGAAGAGAACAGAGATCGCCTCACTTAGATCACGAGGCTCAGGGAATGCATCTCAGGTGGACCTTTAAGATGGCCAAGGGCCCATGCAGTTGACAGACTTCCATTGCTCTCCGGCCTCGTTCTCCTCTCTATCTCTCTTCAGACAGATACTTGCCCAGGGACTCACTCTCTTACCGTGTTGGCCCTCTCTCCCAACCCCGTGTCCCCCAAGCCCTGGGGCCCCCAGGTGTAAGCAGATGACCCTCAGAGCCAGCATCTCTAAGCAAGGGAAGTCCTGGGCACCTGACAGAGGGCAGCGTGTAAGCCCTTGGTCTGGTTTTCACAAAGGGTCTCCTTTTATGATCTTTAAGAGTTGCCTCCTCTCTCCTGAAGTGTCAGTGTCCCCCATCTGTCAAATGGAATGAAGCACGTAGGCCTTGCCCAGGTGAGCCCCCAGAGATTGACTCTGCTGCCCAGACATCTTCGGAGGGTCCCACAGCAGGCTTCAGACCCCATGCCAAACTGGGACTGGAGTGGCAGAGAAAAGGATGGAGAAGCCCTACCCCCTGCCCAATCCCCTATTGGACCTCAGCCTTGAGCAGGGCCAAACGCCATGCACAGTCCTAGAAAGTCTTCTTGGCAAAGCCTACCAGCTATACGATTCCCCTCAAGGCTTCAGAAACAAACACTGAGATAAAATGAGGACTGTGATTAAAGGTGTGTGGACTTTATTTCTAGATGTTGCACTTGACATATAGCCAGGTGTTAGCAAGTCACTCACCACAATAAGCTTCTCCCTTCACTCAGCCAACTTTCTCCTCACCACTCCTACCCCGCCCCTGTCCTGTGAGACCCTGGCAATAATATATATAATAATAATATATATATTATTGATTTCAGAGAGGAAGAGAGAGGGAGAGATAGAAACATCAATGATGAGAGAGAATTGTTGATCGGCTGCCTCCTGCATGCTCCCCTCTGGGGATCGAGCCCACAACCCAGGCACATTGACCTGACTGGGAATCAAACGGTGACCTTCTGGTTCATGGGTAGACGCTCAACCACTGAGCCACAGTGGCCGGGCAGCACTCTTTATTAGCATAAAACCTGGCAGTGTCAATGTGATGTCTCCAGTCAGAGGCCCAGGCCAGCTTCTTGCACTTTCAACACAAGATTATCCTTTAGGCCATTTTCTATTCCCACCCTTCCTTGGGCTTGGCTCTGTCATCTCTTAGAGTAGGATTAGGGGATGACCAAGGCAATCGGCTCATGGACTGGGGGAGGAGACAACTGCTATAGACCTGAATAAAAGGAAGGATGGGAAGGCATACACACGGCTTGCAGGAGGAAGGTACTCTTAACCTGGGTTCTAGTTGCTGTTCTACCAAGAATTGTGTGACAGCACATTCCTCTCTAGGTCTCAGTCTCATGATTGTGAATAAACATGAACTGGGTGACCTCTAAGCCTTCTTCTGGCTCAAGGACTAAAATTCTCAGTGAGTGCTCATTTCTGCTTGCTCATCACACACATGCTATGCAGGAACTCGGGCGGGGAGAGAGACTGCCGGCTTCCTGTTTGTAAGAAGGAAGTGCGTTGGCACAGCAGCTCTCAGCCTTTCTTTCTTTCTCTTTTTTAATTTATTTTTTTCAATTACAGTTTACTACATTCAATATTATTTTGTATTAGATTTAGGTGTGCAGCATAGTTATTAGATAATCATACACTTTACAAAGTGGTCCCTCTGATATTTCCAGTGCCCACCTGGCATCATAGATAGTTATTACAGTATTATTAACTATATTCCCTATGCTGTACTTTACATTCGGTGACTATTTTGTAACTACCAAGTTGTAGTGCTTAATCCCTTCACCTTTTTCACCCAGTTCCCCAAACCCCTTTCCCTCTGGAAACATCAGCCTGTTCTCTGTATCTATGAATCTGTTTCTGTTTTATTTGTTCTTTAGATTCCACATATAAGTGAAATCATATGGTATTTGTCTTTTTCTCACTTACTTATTTCACTTAGCATAATACTCTCTAGGTCTATCCATACTGTTGCAAAAGGTAAGACTTCATTCTTTCTTACTGCCATGTAATATTCCATTGTATATATGTACCCCTGCTTTTTAATCCACTCATCTATTGAGTTGCTTCCATATCTTGGCTATTGTAAATAACACTGCAATGAACATAGGGGTGCATATGTACTTCTGAATTTGTGTTTTGGGTTTCTTCTTGGAATACATATCCAGAAGTAGAATCACTAGTCATAAGGCAGTTCCATTTTTAAGTTTTGAGGACCCTCCATACTGTTTTCCATAGTGGCTGCACCAATCTCCATTCCCACCCAACAGTGCATGAAGGTTCCCTTTTCTCTACATCCTTGCCAACTGTTTGTTTGTTGATTTGTTGATGGTAGCCATTCTGACAGATGTGAAGCGATATTTCATTGTGGTTTTAACTTGTAATTCTCTGATGTTGAGCACTTTTTCATATGTCTATTTGCCATCTGTATGTCCTATTTGGAGAAATATCTATTCAGGTCCTTTGCCCATTTTAATGGGATTGTTTGATTTTTGGTGTTGAGTTGTAAAAGTTCTTTATAAATTTTGTGTTAACCCCTTATCAGATGCATCATTGGAGAATATGTTCTTCCATTCAGTAGGTTGTCTTTGTATTTTGTTGATGGTTTCCTTTGCTGTGCAAAAACTTCTCATTTGATGTAATCCCATTGGTTTATGTATTCTTTTGTTTCCCTTGCCAGAGGAGATACATCAAAAGAAAAATATTACTAAGAGAAATGTTTGAGATTTTACTGCCTGTGTTTTCTTCCAGAAGTTTTATGGTTTTGAGTGTTACATTTAAGCCTTTAATCCATTTTGAGTTTATTCTTATGTATGGTGTAAGAACGTGGTACAGTTTCATTTTCTTTTGTATCTGTCCAAATTTCCCAACACCATTTATTGAATAGACTGTCTTTACCCCACTGTATGTTCTCACCTCCTTTCTTTCAACATTAGTACACTTGATGAACAATGACTAAGGGCTTGCAACACTCCCAGCACAAATGGGAAGGATCCAGGGCTCCGTATGATGCCTGAGGGATGGGGATTGGGGGGGCGGTAACTTTACCACATCACGCCAGTGCATCCAACACATTTAAAAGGCAGAGCCCCAGCAGACCAGATTTGGAAAATTTATGTTAATAATGTTTTAGACTAGGCCCAAATTGTGTTACATGCTATCAGCAGGGCCTCTTGATTGTTTTATAATTTATTCCACATTTATTCATGTCTGTTATTATCCAGCACAGTGGTAAATGTTGGAGATGTAAAGATGAATAAAATCCTTGCTCTCCAGCTGTTCCCAGCTGATCTCTGTAGCAGCCTGGGGTGTCCTGAGCCAGAGCACACACTCATTCAAATAGGACCTTTGCACAAATCAGGAAAAGGGACCCCTTCTGGGCAGGTGCAGTCTGGTGGGCACATCATCTATTGACAGGTTACGGCTGGCCATTGGTCTCCCTTGGCCCCTTCAGCTGAGCGCCCAGGTACAGTGAGCAATCTGTATAACTGATCCTGGTGATCATGATGGGCTGTCGGATTTCAATCAATGTCTATATTTTTGCTCTAATGAAATATGTATGTCAGCAAAGTCTGTCAAATAGGACACAGACCCAAAGGTGAGAGATGTAAAATCTATCCAACTTGGTGTTTATTGGAACATAAGAAAATGTAACATGTAAGATATGCAAGAGCATGTACTCAGAACAGCAAACTAGCATCAAAGGGAGACCAAGTGATAGTGCAGTAACAGCGATGCTGTTATAGCAGCTGCGAGACGCAGTTACACTGCAGCAGTAATTGCCTTGTAATTATTCTTGACTTGTTTAATGTGTTTCAGTGTTTTAATACTTTCAAGTGTGCCGCACACAAAAAAAATTAGTGAATACACACAAAAATGTTGGAAACCACTAATCTAGTGGAAAAGAAGTGTATAAGAATTCCAGCTCCATGATTAAGTCCTCACTGGAGACATGAGGTCAATAGAGCAAGGCACTTAGCCCAGCCTGGAGAGGCCGAGGAGAAGGTTCTAAAGGGGGTTATAACCAAGCGTAGGCTGAAGATCGAGTAGGAGCTCATCACATGCATAGGTTGGGCAGGGTATTTGAAGCAATGGGGACACTTGTGCGAATGCGTGGGAGAAAGAATAAGTTTGTGTACTGAACTGCAAGCTGGAATATGGCTGGAGAGTAAATTGAGAATAAAAGATTGTCAAGTGAAGGTGAGGTCACCTCACAAAAGAATACTAACGGAATGGATTCTGTTCATACTCTTTTCCCCAAATTCAACCCCTCACCCCACCCCTGCAGAAAGGTGAGATTATTCTGAAGATACACATGATGGAGTTCTCTTTGGAGTTAGCAAAATGTCACCACCCTTAATCTTTTAATTTGGGCGAAAAATGCATAATACTGGCTAAGTATTTTTGCAGAAATATCTATGACCAGGCTTTGCTAAGTAAAGCCTATCTTCAGGATCAGTCACCCAGTTGTGCGAATTAAGAATTTTAGGATAGCAATAGCAGAGCCTTAAATGAAGTCCAGCCCCTTTTAAGCACTGGGCCTTGAGTGCACACCCATAAAGCCGGCCCTGCAGTTGTGGGAGACCAGAAAGGCTTACTAGTACATTTTTGTCTTTATTGGAATGTGGATTTATTTCTTTGGATAAGAGAGGTGAAGGGAGAGAGGGAGAGAGAGAGAGAGAGAGAGAGAGAGAGAGAAATTTCAAGGTAGACAAAATTCATTTTTTAGTTGAACTTCAAATTTTGTCTTCAAAATATCCCTAGCAATCCTCCACAATCATATCATTTGTTTGATGGTTTCTGTGTCATTGAAAAATGCATGCATATTTTGCATTATTCTTAATGATATATCAGTGTTTATTTTAATATGAAAAATGCATTTAGTAAGGTGACTGGTTATGAGACAAATAATACAGACTGGATACCAGTCTCTGCATCGCCACCTACTCAAAATCCTATGAAATAACAGAAATAATTTGATCTATAATGTTGCTGAAAATCAAGGGAGGGTACTACCTGTACACTAAAAATATTGAGGGTGATTATTTTTTTAAAAATTGGATTGATGAAGAAATAAGAATTTTTAAATCTTCAAGCCAAACATGAGTGAGATAAGCTACTTGAGATAAGAGTCTGTTCTCCAAGTGCTGAGTGATAAAATCCATGTGGAGGAGAGAGCCTGGGCCCTCCTCAGGGCTACAGGCTAAATCATTCAGAATAGCTGGCCAGTCAGGCCTGCCCTTCCCAGTTTGCAGATAGGCATGGCCCCTGGGGTAAAGCTGTCATCATTGCTCTCTGACAGGGGAGTCCAGACTCAACAAATCTTGTGAGCTGGGGCCAGGAGGCAGAGTGGGACCTCAGGTAACTTGGGCTCCTGAGATGAACACTCTCCACCCTGAGGACTGACTACCCACAGGCTCACTCTGCACTGACACCTCCCCACACTCACTGGGGAGGGCAACAGCATTTGGACTAGGCAGCAAGGATTTCCTGAGATTGTGAAAAAGCATTGTGCTTAGCTATTAGTCTATTTAGACATTTTTGATATCTTCATGTGACTACCAGGTAATTGATCAATTTAAGTTGATTTCAAAGAAGAAGAGAGAGGGAGAGATAGAAACATCATTCTATTCAAGGTTGCATGAATGTTTGACATGAGTGTAAAATCTCTGAGATCAAAATTCTCCCTTTATATATCTGTTAGTTTATACTTATTAATTGTATTAGTCTAATCCTCTTCAGAACTGTCCAATAGAAATCAATGTGAGATATGTATATTATTAAAAAATTTCCATAGCCACATTAAAAAAAAAGAAACTGGTGAGATTAATTTTAATAGGTTGTATTTAACTTAGTAAATCTAAAATATGATCTTTTCAACATGTAATCAATATTTTAAAAACATTAATGAGATATTTTGCATGATTTTTCATACCAAGTTTTTGAAATCCAGTGTATGTTTTTGCACATACAGCACATCTCATGTTGGCTTAGCCATATTTTGTGTTCAGTAGCCTAGCAGCTATTGGCTATACTCTGTGGCTAGCGGCTACTATATTAGACAGTGCAGTGGTAAATCCTTGATTGTTTTAATTGAGTGGTCATTTTTCTTTCTTTCTCTTTTTTGTTTTGTTTTGTTTTTTTTGTTAATCCTCACCTAAGGATATTTTTTCCATTGCTTTTCAGAGTGAGTGGAAGGGAGGAAGGGGAAAGAGAGAAACATCAATGTGAGACACATCAACTGGTCACCTCCCGCAGGAGCCCAGACCCGGGGTGGGGATGGAACCCGCAACCAAGGTATGTGCCCTTGACTGGGAATCAATCGAACCTGCAACCCTTTGGTGCACAGGCCGATGCTCTAACCGCTGCGCACACTGGCCAGGGCTATTTTTCTTTATACCTTTTAAAAGTGCACAACATTCAGGAATGGACAAGAACTAAACAAACAAACAAAAAGACTCTTCTTGGACCATTAATTCTTTGGGCTTTGAAATCCATTTTCTTATATTAATATTGGCATATCTGTTTCTTGGTATTAGCATTTCCTGGTTAATGCGTCTTTTCCATTCCTCTATTTTGCAGCTTTCTGCGTCATGTATTTTTATGTGTCCATTTAAACAACACATAACTGGCTTTTGTTTGTTACCTGATATGAGAGTTGCTACATTTAATGGGGACTTTACCAAATTACAGTAATCATGACATTGGTATAGCTGGACTTACCTTCTCCACATATTTGTACTTTCTATTTACTATGCTTTTTTGTTATTTTTCTTTTTTTCCATTCCTTACTTTGGTTGGACTAACCAAGCTTTTAGGTGTTGTGCTTCCTTTTTTTTTTCTCTTAGCAGTTTACAAGTCTAATACTATCCTGTTCCTATTCTTTAACTTTTTCCAGCAGGAAAAAGTGGACAGTTTTATTTCCAATAATGTGTGATTATTGATTATCAATTACTTTATCTTCTCTTTTTTGGCTGGTGTTACCTTTAATTTTAACTAATTATAAGTTACACAGATATTTTCTTCTTGTGAAAACTAAAACATTATAGATTTGGTGAATTTCCTCTTTGAGTACATCCCCAATCTCAGTTCCCTCTCAAGAGGTAACAACTGTATTAAGTTTGAAACATATTCTTCCAACTTTTTATAAGCATATTTTAGATACATATATATGGCATTTATAAACATATATAGGGTAGTTTTTGTACTTCCATTTTGAGAATGGAATCATAAAGAAATAGTTGAGCCCTGGACTGTGTGTTCAGTGGTTAGAGCACTGGCCAGCTCACTAGGAGTCAAGGGTTTGATTCCCATCAAGGGCTCATACCTGGGTTGCTAGATTCATCCCTGGCCCCAGGCGGGGCCCATGTGGGAGGCAACCAATTGATGTGTCTATTCTCTCATGGTTGTTTCTCTCTCTTTCTTTTTCTCTCTCTCACCCTCCCTCCTTCCCTTCCACTCTCTCTCTAAAAAAAAAAAAAAAAAAAAAAAAAAAAAAATCAATGGAAAAAATATCCTTCAGTGAGGACTAACAAAAAAAAAATGGTTGAATAAGTAGGCAAGGATATATGTGAAAAAATGTTTCATGACTACATTGTAAAATATTTTTTAAATTGAAAACATTCTAAATATCCATGAATAGGGGGTTAGTTAAATAAATTGTAGTATACCCAATATAAAAATAATTAATATTTTCTTAAATATATTGACATAAAAAGATGATTAGAATATATTCTAAAGTGAAATAAATCAGGTTATACACACATACACATGTACACACACAGAGAAGAAAATACAATGATTTTCTCTGATAGCTAAGATTTCAGGTAATTTTACTTTCTTCTTTAATATGTTAGTGATAGAATCTTCTACAATGAGATATACAGAAGTTACACATTTGTAAATACTAAAAACCTTATTCGCAAAATATAAATCTTAACATAGATGCTTCAGAAAACCCAAAGGCTCTCTTCCTCCCTGGCATGTGCCTGGGACCCTGGGAGGGCCTGTGCCCAGTTACAGAGAAGGATTTGGAGAACTCCGAGGAGAAGAGGGGGGGGGGGGGGGGCAGGTCTGCTGCACATCCCAAAGCAGTCCGCTGTGAGTCCTGTGTCGTTGTGCATACTGTTGATTTATTTGCTCAGCTGTCTGTACTTGGGTTTTCTGTACCCAAATGTGTTTTCTATGTCTTGCTTTGAATAATGGTCTCCTGGGAAAGAACCAGGCTGTAAGTCCTTTGTGCAGCATGCCAAGGGAGCATGACAAGCAATTGGACATCGGAGCAATGCTTTTAACACTGTTAATGAAGATCAATAATTATTTCAAGCACAAATTAGCGCAACTAATGTTCTTGGAGTCGTTGGACGTATGCCTCGCAACTGAAAAACTCACACTTCTGATGTCACGTCTCTTTCATGGGAATTATACCTGAGACCGTGAGGTTCAATTGAACAACCATTTCTTTGCCACCGCCTACTACGTACCAGGTATTGTTGCAGAAATTAGTAAATTCAGTCATTAAGTTCATAGTTAAATGCAGTTTGAATTCAAGCGAATGTTAACTGGTCGATATTTAACTGGAAGAGGGAAAGAGGCTGACCAGAGCCTGTGTAGCTCTGATTTTCACAGGGATGAAGAAGATATGGCCAGTTTCCACTAAGATGGAAGAAAAAAATCTCATGAGTTTCTCCCTAATTTAAAGATGGGGAAACAGGCTGAGTCAGACAGCTGTGTGCTGTGTATGTGGAGGGGAGTGCTTTCTACCTGCGTGTTTCTACCTCCCAGAACACACTGTCTTTCCTGGGGAGGCTCTGAGTCTATACACAGAGACCTCATCAGGGCCACATCAAGATGGCAGCTTCACCAAGCAAGAGTGTCAAGGAGGCAGGAGCAGAGGATGTCAAGGGAACATTCATTTCCGTGCAGCCCTCCTGGGTAGTGACTGGACATTGGTTTGAAAGACAGGCTTGTACACAGGGGATGGAGAAATCTAAGTTTTACATTTCTTGTCCTGTGAGGGGTTAAGGTACAACTTGAATATTAAGCTAATGTGCCATATAGTCTGGGGATGCCAGCAATACAGCAATACCATATCATACTCATCAGTGTCGTGTGTGTGTGTGTGTGTGTGTGTGTGTGTGTGTGTGATCATCCATTTGTGTGACTCCATTTCTAGAAATGGCTATACTAGTAGATACTGTTGCCAGGAAGCAAGGTGATCAGGTCTTGTGCTGGCGTGGGGATCCCACCAGATCTCACCTGGACCTCCAAGTAATAGATGTAGGACCCTTCAGAGCAAAGGAGGGAATTCTTTCTACATCTCTAAAGGAGGCTCTAGAACCTCCATCACCCCAGCACCCCATGACGGATCTGTCAGATGCAAGGCAGGCAATCGGTGCCTGAGTGTGGCCTGAAAGCACAGGCTGCCAGCACCCAGCTGGGAGCAGAAGATGTGCCACAGGCAGAGGCGGGCACGGTCTCCAAGTCTGGGACAGACACTCCGCCTTCCCTGTAGCTTCACAGTTGGGATTTCACCAATTCCCTCCCATTGTTCCCCCGAATAAGGGATTACTTTCCCCATTTTGCAATGCAGGAAATGAGGACCAGACCTAGCAGCCACACCCAAGTGTTTTGGACTCAGTCAGTGCTCAGAGCTCAAGGGGAACTGCTAAAATGGGAGATGGCGCCATCAAGAGCTGTGCTGTGCGCCATCCGTGCAGTCTCCGACGCACCCGGCTTGGAAGGAAACCACAGACTCCTCGTGTGAACAAGGAGTAACAATCAGGATGGAATACTTCCAACTCATATCTCATTTTCCGCACTCCTCATCTAGTCCAAGCCAAACCCCCATTTCCCTTCCACAGATGTTGGATTTTCAACCTTCTCCCTCATCTTCAGAGCATTCTGTGAAATAAGATGGAACAGATTAGGATCTTGTTAGTGGAGCAGCACTTGGTGGGTGGTTGGGGGTCCATTTTTTTCACAGACAGCGAGGACAAAACAAAGACACAAATCCAGAAGTCTAGGAATCCATATTCCAGACCTGTGGTCTGATGCGGCAGCTGCTAGTCATATGTGGCTATTGAGGATTTGAGATCTGTTAAGTGCAACTGAAAGATTAAATATTTTTATTTCAATTAGGTCTAATTAATATAAACTTCCTTATCATTTGAGTCAGTTGGAAAGCGTAAGTATGTATGCAGCAACTTAGGTTTGTAAATCTACTTTTCTTCCCCCTCCCCCCTCCCATTAACCCCTCAAGCCAGTCCTTGCGTCTCCCTTCCCCCCCTCCCCTCCGCCCAGGTCTTCAGCACCCTATTGTCTGTGTCCATGGGTTATGCATATATGCATACAATGTCTTTGGTTGTAAATCTATTTTTTGAACCATGAATGTTATAAAATCTAAATACAGATCAGGTGTTTCAATGAAAAGTCAGATGTGCTGGGAGCGTGAAATGCACACCAGAGCTGGAAAATTTAATAGGTAGAAATATAAAATGTCTCATTAATAGTTTTTATATTGATGCATGTTGAAATAATATTTTAGATATATTGTGTTAAATAAACTGTATCATTAAAATTAATTTCACCTGTTACTTTTTTACAATTTTTAAACATGGCTACAGGGAAATTTTTAATTACAAACCATATGTCTATTGGTTCACCATTCTACATGTTTAATGTTAGTAGGGACAGTGCTGGAGACAGGACATCCTGGTCCACAGGTTCATTTCTTACTTGCCCTCTCATACTGCATAAGGTCCTTCAGAACATTTTCCAACCCTCTCTTCCCTAATTCCTGCTTTAATATTACTAACTTTAGTGAACACTCACTCCCCCTCAGCCTTCCCCACCTACAGCATTCTTCTCCCTCCGAAGGCCTGCCCCACCCTTCTCTCTTCTACTGTCTTCTGCAAACCTACGGTCTCCCCTTCACAGGACTATTGCAATCATATTCTATGAATAACTCTCCTCTCGCGCCCCATTTCTGTCTTTTCCTTTAACACCACCTCGCTTTTTCTGACAATCTCTGTCTCTTAAAACTGCTTAATGAGAGGTCAGGGTCTGCACTGGGGGTCTGCTTCATTAGAGGTCTTGTAGGAAGGTCAGAGGGCAAGGCTATGTTCTGTGCTTGCGCAGGCATCTCTCCCGCCTGGTCTCCTTAATGCTCGTGTGGCTGTTCATGCTGTCTTATCACCATCTACCTATTCTTTTCTTTTTTCTTTATGTTCTTTCTAAAAATTGTTTTTCATTATAGTCCACATACGATATTACATTAGTTTTAGGTGTACACCATAGTGATTCCATATTTATAGACCTTACAGAGCGATCACCACAGCAAGTCTAGCGAGCATCCCACCTTTTCTTTCTTTCACTCTCCCTTTCTCAGTGAGCGCGTAGCTCAGGTTGGATTTCTGGGAAACAGACTCTGCATGGAAATGGAGGTGGGGATCAGCATGCAGGAGGCCTACTGGGAGCTGCTTGGGAACACGCCTGTGAGAGGGCGAGGAAATGGGACTGGGCAGAGAGTGGACTGGAACTGAGGTGCAGTTTCCACAGAAGCCTCCACTAACTCCTTGGGAAGCGCTGGCACTGGGGTAATGTCCAGATGTCCCCAAGGAGGGGCGATTGGCTCCTACTCCCCGCCACCAAAATAATTCTCTCAGAAGTCCCCACAGACCCTCCTCTTTGGTATCCCTGCAGTGTGGGTCCCTATTGGACACACCCTCTTCCCGGGAGCCCCGGTGCCCTGCATAGCAACGACCCTCCTGGATGGTCTCAGTTCCTTTCATTGGCTGCTTTGCCTGCTCAGACCACAGTTCTGTCCTCAAACCAGCCCTCTCTCCCTGGTCTACACTCTCCCCCATCTCATCTTCTCTCAGCTTCACATCTCTCCAGGTCCTCCTCCGACTCCCACCCCCACACCACCACCAAGGTCCTCCTCCTTGAGACCCCCTCTTCACGCTTCCGTCTACAGCCTTCTGCTGCTCCTTCCATATTCCCCCCTCCCCACTGCAGGTCTTCCTCTCACAGAGACACTTGCAATCATCTCCTTTCAAGACCCCCAATTTACGTCCCCTCTGCTAATCCTTTCTCATCAGCCTGGGCATTTAGAAGGCTGGTGCTCCCATGCCTTGCCTGTCAGCTCTCCCTGCCTCCCCTGGCTTCCCTGACCCAGCAACTGGGTAAATGGGTAACCTTGCTCACTGCAGTCAAGTTTCAAAAGGACATGGTTGGATAAGCACAGGCCCCGTCACAGGCAGCGTTGCCCTGCCCTCCGCCAGGGCACAGGCAGGTGGGCTCTCTGCCTGGCCTTCCTTGTCCCCCAGTCTAGGAAGAGATCGTGGTTCTCCCTGCCCAGGGAATGGGAAGCTGATGGCCAGTAGGACTGTCCGAGGGACAGGGCAGTGATGGTAGACTTCCCTGTGCTGGCTGTGGGGGAAGAAGCGGGAGATGGAAGGCCCTTTGCGGTCACACATGCTAGTCCCTGGAGTCAAGAGCCCTCGCGGGCCAGCTTCTCCCAGGACCCTGCTCATTTCCTGCTCCACCAGGGCCGACCTGGGGGCAGCAAGGCCTGAAAGAAGCCTGGGGCGGGGAGGGGGGTAAGGGCAGAGGGGCATCTGGAAGCCGCGGGACCCCAGTCCACCCCAACACCTCCTAACAAGAATCCCCCAGGCAACCGCACAGCTGCCCCGAACTCCAACTGAATTCGCTCTGTGTGCTGTGAATTGAAGAAAGGCCAAGTCCCAAACAAAGACGCTGCCGCACAGGGCTTCTGGGGAGCCCAGCCCGCGGCGCTGGGAGAAAGCGAGCCTGGGAACAGAGGGGGCGCCGAGGGGAGGGTGGGCGCCGGGAAGCGGGGCGGGGCAGGGCGGGCAGAGAGGCGCGGGCGGCAGGAAGGGCCAAGGGAGCGCACCGCCTTCACCCAGACCCTCTCCGGGTGGGAAGTCAGGAGCGCGGCGGGCCGGCGGGCGGGCGGGCAGGGGGCGGCCCTCTGAGCCTCCACTCCACCTCCAGGCTCCACTCCTCTGGCTGCGAACCGAGCCCTGTGCCCCATGGCCGGTAAGTGCAGTGCGCCGGGTTCCGGAGGGCCCGCGGGGCTGGGGCGCACGGGGAGGAGGGCGTCCCGGGAGGCCTGCGGGTCCCGGGGAGGAAGCGCCCCACTTTCTCTGTCTTGTCCCCTGCTCTCCCCCCACCTCCCAGAGCTGGACCGCAGAAGGCCTTGGTGGGCAAGGGCTAGCTGACTTCTGGTTAGGAGTGGGGCAGGAATCCTGGGGCCATTCAGGATTGATGTGTGTAAGCACTGGTGTCTGTACGGGGTCCCAGCATTTGTGCCCAGAACTGTGCTCCTGATTCCTTCACGCGGGTCTTGGGAGAGGCTCTGGGCCCGTCAGTGCCCTGTGCTGCCAGTTTGCTCAGTGCATGGCTGCTCCTCTTCAAATTGCCATTCTCTTTGTCCACCCTGAATTCCAGTCGCTGGCTCTTAACCATGAGGTGACAGGTCCAGCGTGATCCTAACTAAAATTTCACAGTCCTTGGCTCTGTCCCGCATGCAGAGCAGGGTTCATGTCAGCAGCTGTTGCGCCTCCTGTGTGTTCAGGACTGTCCTCAGCATCTGCCTGCCCGTGCAGACTGTGCACAGTCCCATGGGCGCAGAGATGTACTGGGGAACGTGGTGCAGCAGACCCTGTCGCCTATGTTTGCCTGCCTGGGTAGTTGATTAGTTTGGTATGGAAAGAAGGAAGGTGTGGGAGGTTCTAGAGCAGTGGTTCTCAACCTTCCTAATGCCGCGACCCTTTAATACAGTTCCTCATGTTGTGGTGACCCCCAATTTCATTGTTACAAATTGAACATAATTAAAGCATAGTGATTAATCACAAAAACAATATGTAATTATATATGTGTTTTCCGATGGTCTTAAGCGACCCCTGTGAAAGGGTCGTTTGACCCCCAAAGGGGTCGCGATCCACAGGTTGAGAACCGCTGTTCTAGAGGGTGTTGTTTTCACGTGATATGTGCAGTGTTCACATGCATAAATAGGCTGGAGAATATAAAAGGGAGGAGGGCTCAGCTGGATTGGACAGGAGAGCATCTCTGCTGGGTCAGAGTGGCCAAGTGCAGAAGTAGGTGCCCCAGAGCCTCCGGCAGGGTGGCACGTGGTGAGGCAGGCGTGGCTGGAGAGGAGAGGCAGCTCTGGAAAAGCCCCTGTGCATACTCTGGGGCAGAGCATAAAGAGAACAAAGGTGGTGTTAGGCCAGCGGATGGTCTGTGTTTACCTCATGGGCAGCTGGTTTCTAGTGGAAAGAATCTAAAAGTGGAGTCTGGAGACCTGGGTCTGAATCAGAAGTTAGTGGTTGTTACTTGGTCAGTGCAGTGTTCCCTGCACAGCTCACTCTGGGGTTCCATGGCTTTGGCTTCGTGTGCAAAACTAGTATCCACTGCCCTTCCTCCCTCATGAGGCGCCAATTAGCTGATGCCTGGGAAGTGCTGTGACAGCAGGAAGGCTCTCAGGGCAAAGGGCAAATGCTGGGCCCACAGGTGCCACCTGGGAGGTGTGGGCAACACTTGGGGGCCTGGAGCCGTTCGGTTTGTGGGTCAAAGAAGGCGCCATTTGCATGCTGCTCCCTGTGATATTCAGCGTCGCAGGGCTGTCTGCCTCGCAGCACTCTGACTGTGACACCCGTGCGGCCGGTGGTGCGGTGGTTTGGGTGGATGCCCCCGCAGCGCAGGCCCACCCTGGAGTGGGTGGCCTTGGAGTCAGAGCCCTGGAGCAGCATGACTTCCAGGCACCCTTCCTCCCGGTGAGCGGGAGGCTTTGGACCCTCCGTCTCGCTTGTACCATCTGCCAGCAATGGAAGTAGCAGGAGCATTTCCCAGTTTGCAGCCAGAGGGACAGGAGAGGACGCTTTCCCAGCCAGGCAGGGGTCAGGGAGGACAGCTGCAGGGCGCTGTCTTTTGGGTTACAGACCCCCAGCTGTAACAGGGAGGGGGTCAAGAGTCATGACAGACAGCCCCAAACACCAGGATGTGGTTGGGGTTGGTCAGCCCTTGGATGTCACCAGTCACCTCGACTTCTTTGAGTGCAGCAGCTATTTGGTAAACATTGTGAAAGGAAAGAGCCCTGGCAGGAAGCCGGGAGACCCAAGGTCAAGTCCCAGCTCGGCCTCCTCCCCGCGTGTGACCTGGGAAAGTCACTCGCCTCTTTGAGGCCGCTTCCCCGCTGGTCAGAATCAGGCCTCCTTCCAGGTCATCCTTCTGCTCTCAGCTCATGTCTCACGTCCCCCAAGAGCCATTCCTGATCCCCAGTCTGAAGCAGCCACCTCCTGACCCAGTCACAGTGCTGATCTACTTGCTTCACAGCACTTACCGCCATCTGAACTCCTGTCTGCCCATCACACCGCACTGTGCGCTTCTGCAGAGAGGCCCTCCCTCTCCTGTTACCTGCTGGCTCACCAGCACCCAGCACACAGTAGGTACTCGAGAAAGGTTGGGTTAGCAAGTGAGGGAATGACTTAGTATGGGGGAATGGCTGCATGGTTTGCAAATTGTGCTCCTAGGCGCTTCTGAGGAAGGAGCAAGCCCCATAGGCCCCGCCCTGGGGGCACCAACTGCTCAGGGATCATCTGAATTGTGGATTGGCTTCCAGGTAGGATTTCCTTTGACAAAAGCATCCTCCCACTATAAACTAGAAAACCGTTGTATCAGAAGACTCATGGGGGCCTTTTAAACACCAAGTTGAAATAATAGTAATGCACACGGGGCCCTCAAGGAGGACCAAAGGCAGCGATTCAGACTGGACATGGTTATCCCACAGACCATTTCTGCTCAGCCACGGAATTCATCGTATGGGTGGTTTTTTTTAACTGGTGGAATTCCCTGGATTTTTGGTCAAGGTTAACATGAAAATTATTTTGCACACAGTACAGCAGTGAGGGGTATGTGGGAAACTCTGGAGCCCGTGTGAGACAAGCACTAGACCGAGAGGACACACTGAATATCCACAAAGTGGCTAAGCCCCACGCTGAGGGACCGGAGCTGCCTATGCAGCGTGATGTCTGTCATCGCCCTCCCTTGGGTGTGTTCCCAGGCAAACTGCCTGGATGTGCCTCCTGCCCAGGAGGTGTCCACTTGGCATCGTTTTTCTTGAATAGTTGGCAGTGGAGAGGAGTCCTCCACTCTGAGCGATTTCTGAGGGCAGCAGCGCAACGGCTCGCCCTGACCCACATTTACAGCAGCCACGTCAGCTCCATGTGAAACATCTGTCATGTGTCTCTTCCTATAAATACATTTACAGACGGCGGTGCGGCTCCTGTGTCCAGCACTGCCCGGGTTTGGGGCACAATATGTACTTACCGCCACCTTTACTAAACCCACGGGAGTTAGTATATCCCATGTGTACTATAATATAGAGTTCTATGGCACAGCACATTACTTATTAGTTACATAATGCCTATATTAGCAGTACGCCCACGGGCGGAGAAGGAGGTCTGGCTGGGTTGTTTAGGTGGTTGGTGAGGAGGGGCCTTTGGAGAGAAGAGACGGGTACAGATCAGAATCTCATTCACTCCTTTGGACACTGACTCTACTGCTTGTACATGTCCCTGCTCTGGCTGACGCTTATACTTACAAGACAGCACACCCCAGAGCAGACCTGGGCAGGGGTATTAATCTACATGGAGTCACCACTTGCCTGCTAAGAGCCTGACTCTTCAGGCCTCAAAAATACATAAGGACCCGGTCCCTGACCTCGAGCATCTATTGTTGGGAGATTAAACTCACTCCCAAGAAGAGATGGGAACACGGCTGGCGCTCAGAGACGGCGAGGAAAACAAGTGGCAGCCCAGGGCACGCAGCCCAGCCTGGAGCCCGGCTCTGCCCCTTCCTCTCGTGTGACCTCACTAAGCCCCAGTTCCTCATCCTGTAAACAGAGGAAATGGTCCGTGACTCCTAGCCTGGTGTACAGAAGCCTGAGTTAGGCCTACAGAGCGCAACTTAGTAGAGGGCATGGAGCACCGAAGCTTCTGATGACGACAGTGAACAGTTTGGAGAAGGGCTCATGGTGGTAACCGCTGTGCAATTGTGTCTAAACACAGGTCAACCCTGTCGGTGGTCAGGGGTGCATGGTCTCCTGCTGGTTATACCCCCAAGCCAACCAGGCACCCCTTTTCTTTTTGGGGTGCCTTCCAGTGCACAGCTTAGGGGAGGAATGCAGCTGTATGTGAACAACTTCTCTTTCCTGTTTTCACTGCCCCTGGATATGCATATGGCCCTTCTTCAAGGCTTAGGGAGCTTTACTCTAAAATGCCTGAACTCAAGAACTGAGGTAGTTACAGGGGTTCAGGAACTGGTGAGGGAAATTGCTCTGCTGGCTCCCAGTCTGTTTTGAAGTAGTTCCCTGCTCCTCTTTGATGGTAGAGGGAGTAATCAGCAGTGGCTCTCGGCTTGTCCTGACTTAGGGATTCTTTATTTTTTAACACTGACCTCATGTTTTGAAACATTTTTGTCAGCCAAACTTTAATGTAAATGAAAAGTTATTTCTCCAGTTGAAAAAAATTAATCGAAGACCATGTCACTGATCGTGAATTCACTGTTAGCTGTTCGCTTTCTGCTTTCTATCACTTACAGTTTTAAATGGGATTCTGTGCTCATGGGGCATCCTGAATGCAATAAATGAGGCAGCACAGAACAGGGGCAGCACACTGCGCCTCTCCCTCTCTCGCACCCGTGCCCACCGAGATGCCCTCAGCAGGGCATTAACCCACCAAGGCCCTTCTCAGCGTGGGCCCCGTGCAACCGCACAGGCTGCTGGCCCATGAAGCCAGCAGGGCCTCAGCCTTGGCCTCTGGTTTTAGTCACATTTTTGGATAGAAGCCCAGTTAGGGCAGAACAAGTCCTTTAAGCGGGTGGGCCATTCAAGTGCCCTTGGATCCCAGTTAGCCACTCAGAAGGCAGCTACCACTTTCTGATCACACTGAGCAGATACTAAGGGCTTTTAACTCCTCAGTTTCAAGCAAATATTAGGAAACAAGTACAGCAAGTCCTTGGTAAGTTCCGAGACTGTAAGCCAAACGACTCAGAGTAAAATCAATCTTACCACCGGCTAATGGTTATAAACGGGAGAGAAGTTCCTATGGCTTCTTGTCCACTTCATAACGAACGTTGAGTGAAATGTTGTTTGAGGACCTGCTGTTCCAGTATGTGGGCTCGGAAAGGGGTGGAAGGAAGCCCCTGGTCGTTTTTTAACGTACGAAGGAAAACTGTTAGAAGAAGCCACCATTACTTCAATTCCTCTAAAGTAATCTACATTCTACCTTGGTTTCAATTATCGTTCAAATAATGCTAATTGTGGATAGCTATTTTCATTATTAAATTTAATAATTCATGACTGGCTACTCTCCAGGGGTTCAACAACTGTTTTTCTGTGACTTGCAAGCTAATATTACACATTTAAAAGGTTGAAACAAATAAAGAAAGAAGAATATGCCGAAGCCGGTTTGGCTCAGTGGATAGAGCGTCAGCCTGCGGACTGAGGGGTCCCGGGTTCGGTTCCGGTCAAGGGCATGTACCTGGGTTGCGGGCACATCCCCAGTGGGGGATGTGCAGGAGGCAGCTGATCGATGTTTCTCTCTCATCGATGTTCCTGACTCTCTATCTCTCTCCCTTCCTCTCTGTAAAAAATCAATAAAATATATTTAAAAAAAAAAAAAAAGAAAGAAAGAAGAATATGCAGCAAAGACCACATGGGCTGCAAGCCTGAAATATTTGCCAACTAGTCTTTTATAGAAAGTAGGCTGAGCCCTAATCCATCCAGGGTCAGCCTGTGGTTGTCACTGATGACAGCTCAGCAACTCCACGGCCCTGAATAGGGCACAGTGGTCAGAGGGAAGCTCAGCCTCCAGCCAGGGTCTCTCTCTGGCGCCTCTCACTACAGCCCGATTGAATTCGCCTGGGGTGCAGCCTGGGGCCCTCCTGCTACCCCCCTCCTCACCCGTGGACCCAGTGCAGCTAAGGTTGAGAAGCACTGCCCTAAAGCAGTAGTTCTGAGTGAGGTCCTGCAGGTTCAACCACCCCAGCTGGTTAGATCTCAGGCCCACCCCCACCTGCTAACTCAGAAACTCCCATGTGGCTGGGATGGGGGGCAGCTCCTGGTTTATTTTGTTTTGTTTTGTTTTGTTTTGTTTATTTCAGAGAGGAAGGGAGAGAGGGATAGAAACATCAATGATGAGAGAGAATCATTGATCCACTGCCTCCTGCACACCTCCTACTGGAGATTGAGCCCAAACCCTGGCATGTGCCTTGATCAGGAATCACTTAGCCTAATTCCTGGTTTACCCAGTTCATAGGTAGACGCTAAACAACTGAGCCACACCAGCTGGGCAGCATCTGTATTTTAACAAACATTCCAGGATTCTGCTGCACTTCAAGTGTGAGAACAGTACTCTGAGGCTTGGCCTTTCAAACCTAAACCTGCTCATCGCAGGTGCAAAGGGGAAAGTTGGCAAGGGGACCAGAAGGCCTGGCACCTTCATTGTTATTTTACACTCAGCCAAGGCCCTGGGAGGTGAAATGAGCTGCAGGACTTGGGACTAGAACAGCACCACCACCAACAGTCATGAACTCTTCTCTAGTAAGAGTTACCATTAATAAAAATTTTAGCTTTGGACTCTTCTTTTCATTACTACATATATGTTTATCTTCAGTGAGTTAACTTATAGAAGGTAACTATTGCTAATCACAGGGGTTTAAGTACAACTTCTGAACTAGCCTGACATAATGTAAGTAAACATCATACGTGCCTGGGAAGTAGGAAAGCTGTGCTGCTGACCTTCACCTCATAACTGATGGGTGAATTCTGTTCTCCAACCATCGTCCCCCTCACCTCAGGAAGAACAGATTCCCACAGGGTACTTCAACCCAATTGCCTGCCCTCTAATAACATAGCATGTGCAGCATTTGTAAGAATGTAAGAGGATTTAAGACCTACTGATGGCCTACTATGTGCTGGACATTTTGTGAGGTTTTAACATACATTATCTCCTATAATAATCACAACCCTATGAAATCAGTGCTATTATCCCCATTTTACAGTTGTGGATGTTGAGGCACAGAGAGGTTAAAGACCTTTCCCAGATCCCACAGCTAACAAACAGCAGAGCTGAGATTCAAACCCAAGGAGGTCTGGCTTCAAAACTGGTGGGGGTGGAGGTGTGGGTGGGGAAGCTTCCTCACGATCAGTTCAATAAATCTAAACTGACTGACCTTGTGAACAGGTAACACAGTGATCCCCAGCTCTCCCAAGGCTTGCCCAGTGTCCTATGTGTCCTTAGCAGGGTGTGAGCCACACCATCCAAAGGATGGGTTTCTGTGCACCATCTTAGAACAAATTCAAAGACCAGAGGCACCAGAGGCATGGAGCAACCAGAGGTAAAGATTCCATCTGAGCTGCCAAGAACAGTTGCTACCCTCAGGGCTGCCTGGGCCTTTAAATTCATCCCTTCTCATTTTGAAAATTAGCAGCCAAAGTGGTATAAATATTACACATTATCATCACCATCAGCAATAACAAGGCATCCTTTTAGAGCTCTTTACATCTCCAAAGCTCCATAAACTCATTAGCTCCCGATGTCCTCATGTTGTTGGCCTTGGTTACAAACCGAGGCAGTGGGAGCTCTGAGATCATGACTGCCAGCAGCGCTGTGAGTCTGCAGTCCCCCCCAAGCCCAGAAGGTGGGAGCTGGGGCCAGAGATAAGGGTTTGAGTCACAGCTCTTCTCAGCCTTGCTCCGTGAGAACAGAGAAATGACATTCACCCCTCTGGGTCTCTCCAGCCAACATATGGGAGTGGACTGATTCCAAATGTTCCATCTGTTTCTTTAAATCCTGGAACATATAGACGGCTTCTCAAAGAAACAATGGGTAGTGATGTTCATGCTGATGATGTAATTAGTACATGGTTAGGGAGCCACTGGGGGCAGCATCTGCAATGTCCTGATGCCAAGACTCTTTCTATAATGTCCTCCCCCTATAACTCATGGAACTAAAGTTGTTCCTTGTTTAGAAATAATTAAGGTAATAGTGCAGGGTTATTGGTTAGTTGCCATGTGAGCACGTTATTTCTTTGCCCAGAAGGTCAAGTATCTTTAAAAATACAATTATCTGTGTGTTTGGCTCTGCAGCAGGGAGAAGATGCTAATACTTTCCAAGGGGGTTTCTAAGTCCCCAGCAAATGTGTTTTCACAAACCTGAGAAGAAAAAACAAGGTTTTTTTTTATCTGAGCAGCTTCCAAACTCTGTTCAATGAATTGCATCCCCTCCTGGACTTAAGACCTAACAGATTTACATCCAAGTCCCAAAGTGAAAATTGGAATTTAAATTCGGATGCCTGAGTGTCCTCTCCCTCACGCTCACACACGCGCACAGGACTGTCGCCCGTGTGCTGAGGTAGGAAGCAAGCCGAGCCAGGGGTCTGCACACCCGGACACCTGGCCTCCAGTCCCGCTCTGCCTCTGAGCCCGAGCCCACGACATGGCCCTTCTCTTGGGAGGTGATGGTCTGGGTCTTGTCTGTACCAGCCAAAAAGGAGCCTGAACCTTTTCATGGGGAGTTTCAACCCCTGTGGGCATCTGCGAAAACCTAGGGAGCCCCAGCACAGAAATGGTAACATTTTTCATACATTTTTCAGGGGTCCCAAGCTTTAAGCCTTTCAAAGGGAATGGTCTTTTAGGCTCACTGCTGAGGTGTCCTGCTCCAGGGACAAGACAGGCACTATTTTGAAAGCAAATGAGAAATTGTACACATGTTTTCATTTCCTGCTGCCTGGAGGAGTGGCCGTGCCTGTCTGGTTCCCAGCAAGCAGGTTGTGAATGTGCTTAAGCACAAAGTAATGTACACCTTAATGAAGGCCCCTGCGGGGGCGGGCTCCCACCGGAAGCACCCCGCCTGGCTGGTGCCTGCCCTCATCCCCACGGAGCCTGCTGCTGCTGGTGGGCTGGGCACGCAGACTGGTGTGCTGGGCACTTACTGGCCTTCACGGTCACTTTCCGGGAGTCCTTGCCCTCTTATGTTAGATGTCTCACCCAAAGTCACACAGCTGGTAAGGGTGACAATCTTTCCCTCATACATGTTCACTCCCAGGTCACTCTGACTCCTCCTCTTCCCCTCCCCCGTCCTCCTTGCAGGGATGGTGGCAGGAGAAAAGCCCTGCCCAGCCTGCACTCAGGATTGTGCACCAGCCACCCTAAGCTCATGGCTGTCCTCTACGCTCCAGCAGCTCCATTGCCCAGGCAGCTCCCAGAAATGGCTGCGTCAAGCAGACAGTTGCTATAGCTGTGGACCTGGGGAGGGGCTGCTCTGAGGAGTTTGTACTCAGCTGGGATCCCGTCCTGGGAGTGGGGGCAGTGTGGTTGGGCTCCTGTATCTGAGGACCTGGGCCCCCTGGGTCAAGGTCATGGTGAGCCCTTGTTGAGTCTGAGAGCTGGGATCATTGCTGATCTGGGGCCTGGAGTGCCTCCCACATCCTCTGGACTGTTTTGAGGAGCCTTCCCTTCTCACATGTACACACCAGTGACCACACATCCTGGCCCCTCAGAACAGATGACCCTTGGGCCCCAGCCCCGGCCTGAGTCCTGAATCCAAGCTTGGCGGGGGGGGGGGGGGGGGGGGGAGGCCTGGACCCAGAGCGTCTCCTGCATCTGCCTGGCTCACTGGGGGACTGTGGTGTGTGGAGCCTTTCCCTCCACTCTCAGGGTCATGGGCACCCAGCCTCTCGACCTTCTGTAATTTCTGCAAAGCACTAGCAGGCAGTTGTTGGCTGACTACCCAGGGCGGTAGGGGGGGGTGGGGTCGGTGCAGGGGGGGGTGGGGGGGCAGAGTGACAGGGAAGACCTTCTTCCACCCCAACTGCACCAGAGAGGGTGGGAGCAGAACCGCCTGGAAGGGTGCCCCCGACTGGCCTCCTCCTCAGGGCCTGTGTGCAGTGAGCAGCCTTTTTGCCTTGGTGTGGTCATGTGCACTCAGACCCTGAGGCCCTGTGCAGCTTCCAAAGACACAGCCCAGGTTTCCCTGGCTGAGCACGGGGTCTGGAAAGCTGTTGTCCAGTGTGAGTCAAACATGCTAGGAGCTGCCATGGGAGGAAGATGGGAGCCGGGACCAGACCACATGCCCCCGTGTTCCCTGGCCCTGGCCAAGGGCACAGAGCAGGCTCAGCTGTGCCAGAGGTGGTTCTCATCGTGAACTGGGAGCTGGGCACTGACCAGTGAAGCCTGATGCAATGACAGAACCTGGCGGGCAGCCCAGCCTCCTGCACTGGCCTGGCAGCAGCCAAACTGGACATGTTCCTAGGAGGCAGACGGGCACCAGGAACCCGGGCAGGACGGTCTGCCAGACAGTCTGAAGCCAGGGGAGGCTCCTCTGGAGCAGCACGGGGAGTGGCTGTGGGTGGATTTGCATTCCAGACAGGCTGCGTGTCCTTGAATAAGTTTCCTTATCTGTGACGGGATCCTAAGAGTACCCACCTCTTAGTTATTGTCAGAACCACTATAACTCTATCATCATTTTAATTATTCTCATTATTATTCTCATCATTGGTGCAAATAACCAGTGAGCTAAAGCCTGGAGAGGACAGAAATAGCAAACCATGTGTCAGCGGGCAGGGGCTGCTGCCATTCCCGGGTGATGGGAGGGGCATGGCTCTGCTCAGTTGCCCAGGGCAGGTGCCATGTTCAAAAAATGAGTCGGTCCTTGGCTGGGTAGCTCAGTTGGTTAGACTAGAGCATCGTCCTGATATGCCAAGGTTGCAGGTTCAATGCCGAGTCAGGGCACAAACAAGAAATAACCAATGAATGCATGAACAAGTGGAACAACAAATCTCTCCCCCCCTTCATCCCCCCCTCCCATCCCTCTCTTAAGTCAATAAACGTATCCTCATGTGAGCATCAAAAACTGTACAGTGGGGCCTTGACTTACGAGTTTAATTTGTTCCGAGACCGAGCTCATTAAGGAGCTCGTTAAGGAGCTCGTTAACTCAAATTACTCTATCAACTCAATGCAAAAAATCGGCCGAGAGACAGCTGGTATCTCAAAAAACTCGTTAGTCGGGACACTCGTAAGTCAAGGCCCCACTATATATGAAAGAATATACTGGTAGAATATTGCTTTCTCATTGTGTCGATAAATAAACGAAGGCTCAGAGAGGGCCAGTGACTTGCCCAAGGTGCTGGCCAGTAGAGAGGGAAATCCTGAATCAGACCCCCTGGCCCCAGGGCCTCTGCCTGTCCCACCGTCTGCCTGCCGATGCACCCCGTCTGTTGGTGGGCTTCCTCAGCATCACGTTGGCAATTCCTCTCCTTGGGAATCATGGAAGGGAAGACGGCCCTCGGTGCTTTTCCCTCAGCTGGGTCCCAGGAGCGCACAAGTGCCCCCTCCCCTTGGGGTGATGACCAAGCAGCTCCCGCCTGGACAGGGCCTTGTGCACGTGTCTCCACCTGGGTCATGAAAAGAGCAGCTCTTCCTCGGAGGAAACCATAGATCCATTCATTCAAGAAGATGGGGGAAATTATCACACAGAGCCATCTCTGAGTGTGGGGAAAATTATAGACTGTATTCTTCTCTATAATTATGCTGGTTTTAGTGGGAGCAGTTAAGTATATTAGGCAATGCATTCTTTTTTAAAGATGTTTTTGAAACCCAGTTTGTCAAAATGAAAACCCCATGCTCTTAGCTACTTGCTAGGTGGCCATGTGCCCAACTACAACCTCATTATAATGGAGAAAGGGAAGAACAACTTTTGGTAAATCACTAGCAGTCTTGGCTATACCTTATGAGTCAAATTTAAGTTTTAATGCACCTCCCATCCTCTAGAAAAATGGGGTGGATATCTACCTACAGATCACAGTTAAGGCTTATTATTTAAAATAATCCATGGACTTTTTTTTTAGTCAAGTGTACCAGCCCCCAAATGTCTGCCCACCCTACTGGGTTTGGGCAGCCCAACCTGTGAACACCCTCCTTACCTGCTCATCACTGCATATTGTGCTGCCCAGTCCCTACTTGGCAACTTCCCCCAAAAGCCAGAGTTTCACCCAGCCTACCCATCAGAAGAAAGGCACCCAGCCCAGTAGGAAGGATAAGTGGTAAGGGTTCTGGTTTACTGGAAATGAGAGAGAGAGAAGGAAAACAAACAGCTTGTTAAGTTAGTAGCTGTGCACACCTCTATAGACCATGCCCTGCACAATTCTGGGCTTAGCTGCGCACAATTCCAAGGGCAGCCAATCACATCAGAGTGTACAGCGCCCCCTGGAGTTGAGTGATGTGACAACACCATCCTTGTCTCATCCCCACGTGCCACCCCTCTGCTGAACCTGAACACCTGGGCTCTAGGACCTTCCTGCGGCTGCTGCTCCTCGCCTTGCAGATCCTGAGCTCAGCCTGACTGGGCCACCTCTGAAGCCTCCATCCTTGCTATGAGAGGTTTCTCAGGAGGCAGTCAGTGCTCTAAGAACCTCCCTGGGCAGCGAAATCAACTCTAGATGGAAATGACCTCTCTCCTCAAATTCTGCTAAACGACAGGCCGGGAGGCGTTGACTAGGACTCTGTGACACCAGGGCTTCATCCCTGGGTCTGCCAGAGGGGCTCAGACTCCTCAAGTATAAAATAGAGGTGGAAGCACCTGCCTCACTGAGTCACTGAGACACTAACTGAGAGACCTGGCCCGATGAGGCCAGGTCTCATCGCTGGCTGAAGCTGCAGGGTGATGGGGTGTCCAGCTGCCAGCCAGAGTCTGAGAGAGGCACTGGGGCCAGAGGTGGATTCTCAGGACCCTAAAACACCTCGTATTCGTGACAGGGAAATCAAATGTTTCTGGAACAGAGGCAGAATGACCTGCCTCCCTTGGATCCGGCGTTTGTTTATTCAATTAGCTATTTTCGGATCCAGCGTGCACACACACTCCGTCTCTCACAGCTCTGCAGCCCATCATGCTGAGCATCTGCAGGAGGAGGGGGAGGAGGCCACTGTGTTTCTCAGCACTGAGATCCGCTGGGGTGGCTCCCGGCTTTCCTGGCCTCTGCTCGTAGCCATCTTTAAGGGCTGGAGCCAAGGTGGACAAAGAGGGTGTGGGGCTTGGAGATGGGGCAGATGCATGTTTATTGTCAATGCCTGTCCAAGCTGTCCCCCCGGGTGGTTTCTTCGGAGGTCTGACTCTAGGAAGCACCTGACTGTCCTGTTCCCATTTGTGCCTCATTGTTTATGTCCCCAAGGGTTTCCGACTTTGGTGTACCAGGGACATAGGTCCGTGTCTCTCCCCTGAGGCCGGAATTGGAAGACAAAGAAAATGAGTGGATGAGGCAGAGAAAGCACTGGGAGAAAACGATGAGAGGAGTATCCTGGGCTGCCTGTGCCAGACTTCCTGGAGGGCCTGCTGGTGGCACTGCTGGTGCCCCTGCCAAACCGTCCACACAGAACCCTGCTCCCCCTTCCCTAAAATCAGCTGCAGAAATGATAAGCTTGGCTTGTCTCCTTTTGTTCACCTTTAACTTGGGTGTCCTAGGGACAACTCTTAAAGAGGCAGGTGCTTTCACATGGCTCGTTAGTGCACGTGTTCATCAGTTCATTCATTCACTCAACATCTGACACCCAGGCACCCGAAGCTCTGGTAGATGTCCACTTTACAGAACTGAGCTCATATTTTAGCAAGTAATAGAGTTCAGGAAAATGCTTTAGGCTTAATTAATAAGGTTGTTGGTGACCCACAGTGTAAGAGCAGGAAGTGGGTTGCAGAAACCTACAGCATATAGAGGGAGGTGGGCCAGAAAGATTCAGAGGCTGGAGGAATACTGAATATCGTGACAAGCAGTGTAACATAGTGGTGAAGAGCCAGGATGGGACACCCAAATCAGGATATTTTTTAAGGGAAAAGGGTCACCACAATAATCATGCCGAGACAGTAGGTTTAATTGGGACTGTCCTGGAGAAACGGGCACTGTGGCCGAACTGGAACACATGGTCCCCTGCGGAGAGTCCACTTTGAAACCAGACTGCCTGACTCTGAATCCTCCCTGGCTTACTAACAGCGTGGCTGCAGCAAACTCTATAAACTGTCTCCCTTTCCTCAGCTGTAATGTGGGGGTGGTGGCCTTGCCTGTTCATGGGTTATTGTAAGGATTAAAGGGGTAATAATGCTTACAAAGTGTTTAGAACCATATATACCTGACACAAGGCACATGATCGATAAGTATTAGCCATTGTTATTCCTAGGCACATGATAATGTACACAGAGCCTTAGATGATGCAGAAGTTGTCAGAAATGACTATGCCAGCTCTAAGTCCTAAAAGGGAGCCATGTCTTTACCCAACCCAGCAAGGGAGATAGAGTTATTCCAGTTTTGTAGATGAGAGAAACTGAGGTCCAAAGTCACAGAGCAAGTTAGAAACAGAAGTGGGACCGGGACCCAGGTGTCTGGGTGCAAGCCCAGTCCTCCTTGAGTCAAAGTGGGTGAAAAGAGTGGGTAAGGCTGACATCTAACATCGTCTGGGCTTAATGACCACCTTAGCCCAACTTTGATGGCAGAGGCCCTCAGATGCAGCCCCGGGGAGTCCCACCTGCCCACCCATGGGTTCCCAGGCCGCAGCCCTGCCATTGAGCACCTCCTCCCAGCCCCACTGCTCCTTTTGCAATGCCTTGCTGTGTTGAGAACTGAGATGAGGTGCTTAATGTTCACTATAACTCTTGCCTTTAACCTCTTTTTAAATCTATTTTTCTTCAGTAGGAATATATGTTTTAAGAAAATGATTAATAAAACTGGAGAATAAACATTCTTTTCAATTCACAAGACATAGTCACTAGAAGAAACTATTTTCTGGAGCATAAAGCAAGTCTCAACAAATTTCAAATGACTGAAATCATATAGAGCATATTCTTCAGCAATAGTAGAATCAAGCCAGAAATCAGCAAGAAAAAGACAACTGAAACATTTCCAAAATGTTTGAAAATTAGACAATTCACATATAATCTTAGATCAAAAAATAAATTGCAAGAGGAATTAGAAAATACTTTGAAATAAATAGTGAAAATACAAAATGTTTACAAAGCAGCCAAAGCAGTACTCAGAGGGAAATATATAGCCTTAAAAAACATATATTAACTTTGAAAGAGATCATCAAGCTGTACACTTAAGATTTCTATACTTTACTGTGTGGTTATTAAATTTTGAAAGGTTAGGAAATCAGGAAATTATCTGATTTAAATCACACTAAAATACAAATGAGTGATAACATTCAGTTATGTCTATCTTTCAAGAAAGATTTATCTAACTGAAGTGATTTTTGTCACACTTTCAAGCAAAATGCCATTAAAAACAAAAATTCCAGGTAGTCAATGCATGAGAGTTCAGAAGCCTTTCAAATGGACCTTGAGCCAACCTATCAAAAAATTACATTTTTGGGGACACTTTACTAGAAAGTAAGATGATGATGAATGAAAAAGAAAGAGTAGACTAGGAAAAATAATGTTCGAATATATTTTCATAGGTTCAGACTTAAACATGGTGAGTAGAAACCCAGGGAGCTCTTTACTGGTATCTCCTGCACTGTTTCCAGAATGAGCTTGGAAAAGATCCCCTTCAACTCACAGTTGCTTTTCAATATGTAATCTCAAATTTATTTCTCTATAATTTTATAGAAAATATAATTCTCTATAGGTTCTCATGATTTTGAAGTCCATCTTAATACTAACCTTAGTTAAATAGTATTCATATTTATATCCTTCTCTTTCAAAATGACTTTCCTGTTTGAACCAACCTACTTTGTTAAAGTAAGGTCTTCATTTTCTGCATCTGGATTCATCATGGTCACCTGAGGATAGGGTCTCCTGTGGTGGCCATCTAAGTGCAGTCTACTAGCAGGAGGTGGGCTTAGGTGCAGAGGCCTTGAGATTGTGTCCCCAGCTATCAGATACGTGGCCTCTGAGTTATGTATTCTATAGGGTTATCCACACAATGCCCTTCATTCTTAAGGACTTGGTCGTAATAATCTCTTCACCCTTGTGTGACACTGAAGCTGTAACATTGCATTGCACACAGTTCTTACAAATTCTTCATCCCATTTGATTCTCACAACGACCCTACAAGGGATACAAAGCTGGACCAACATCCGCCTTTACACAGAGGAGGAAGCTGGAGCCTGAGAGGTCACATGACTTGCCCAGGGTCACACTGTTGTAGGTGACAGCTGGTATTCACACCCAGATCTTCTATCCTGCTGCCTAGTGATGTTTTGTTTGTTCACTGATTCTTGTCATAACCCTGGGGAATCCTCATTTCATGGGTCAGACTGCAATTTAAAAACAAGGACCCAGGAAAAACAGCGAAGGGTGATACCCATCTACAGGCAGAACCTCCCAAGACTCTGTACATGTATAAATGCAGAGAATAAGGAGAAGCCAAACCACCAGTCTAGGGTTATGAGGGAGCCCTGACTGATCCAGATAATGCATGTGGGCACTCACAAATGAAGTGAAAAATAGAGTCATGTACTTAGGAAAACATATCTCAGAGCATAAAGACTGGAAGTCTTAGTTCTGGAATTCAATTCAAGTTCTGCCTACAGTCTCATCCACATGATGCTGTAGTTAGCAATCAAACCCTAAGTTTGGTCTAAAAGAGTTAAGTA
This sequence comes from Myotis yumanensis, assembly GCF_028538775.1. Lineage (NCBI taxonomy): Eukaryota > Metazoa > Chordata > Mammalia > Chiroptera > Vespertilionidae > Myotis > Myotis yumanensis. The sequence continues at coordinate 122,528,331 of NW_027223754.1, read as the reverse complement.
TTAAATTAATGGATATAGCTCAGTGTCTAGTTACACTTAATAAATCATTATTAATATTATTAATGATACATTAGCCAATCAAAATCTTGTTGGTGGTTATAGTGACAGGAGACCAGGTCCCTGCCTTGCCGCTAATGGGCAGTGAGACTCCCCTGTAGGCCTTGCCCCTGGACTCGGCTCCCTCAGTTCTCCAAGGGGCCGAGCTAGAGATCCTTTGGCTCCTTCCAGCGATCCCATTCGGAGGATCTGAGGAAGCTCCACTTTTGTGACTGTTTCAGATGGACCATCCCCCACCAGGAATGGGCCAGAAGAGTGGAAATTAAATAAGAGGGAAATCAGGACAAAGAAGGACGAGGCTGTCTGTGTGGGGAAGGAACCACACCTTGCAGGACTGCAACCAGGTTCCATTAAAAGCGAAAATTAAGTTACACATTAAACCACTTAGGCTTGTTTCCTTTCCAGCTGTTTTTGGCCATCATTCAGCAGGGCCTCTTGCTGAATGATGGTTTCCAGAGGTGGAAACTGGCACTTCTTTACCTGAAGCGGTGGGGCTGGGGTGGGGCGTGGTTTTACTTTTGTTTTAGAATCACTAAGCTCCCCTGGTAAGGGGTGGTCTCCGCTTAGGGAATGGAGAGTCAGGGCACCCTCAACCTGAACTAACATGGCCAACAAGATTGCCCTGGACCCCCACCCTGATTTTTCAGTCTTTCTGCAGCCCAGGCCACTGGGCCCAGCCATACCTCCAGACCTTTTCTCACACTGTTCCCTCTGCCTGAGCATCCCACCCTCCTTTTCTGCCTGTCCACAAGGATCAGATTAAATGCCCCTCTCTGCCCCTCCACCCCCTCCCAACCCGGCAGAATTAATGCCACTTCCTCTGTGTTAGCATGCGGCTATGAGCTCCTTAAGGATGAACTCCAACCTTCTAAGCACAGCTCCTGGCACAAGCTGGGGCCTCAGTGCATGCTTGTAGAATGAGTAAAGGATGAGACTGGCCCACATGCCAACAGTGCTTTGTATTCATGTGCAATGTATGCAGTCAGTTCCCAAGCACTCCCCGCCTGCCCCACCCACCCCCCAACTCGGGCCACCCATCACCATGAAAGGACTCAGCCTGCTCTGCTCAACAACACATCTGGCCAGCTGGGCTCTTTCTGTATGTCCTTCATCCTCTCTGCACTGTGAGGCTCATTCAGTTCACTTGAGGTTGGGGCCGTAGAGGAGAAGATAATGTCCAAGTCCCACAGCCCATGACGCTGCATGTCCGGCCCTGATGAAAGTCCCGCAAATCCATCACTTCACCATGAAGGCATCTGCAGTTGCTTTTCTGAGATGGCCTATGGTGTGGGTCCCAACTGCAGTTCCCAGCCCCCAGCCTGCTGGCTGTCCTGAATCCCAGCTTTGTTCAGCAGTCAGAGCCTTGGCCTGAGGGGCCGGCGCCCTGAGGCTGCATTACCAGGCTGTGTGGGAAATCTTTGGCATTTCATCGGGAACTGTCCTAAATGTAATGCTCCACCCCTACCCCGCTCAGTTATGCCTGCTCAGAGGCAGAGGATAATTACATGAGGGGTCCTGGACGAGCAGAAGCAGAAGGGGCTTTGAAGAACACTGGTTCAGAGTGTGGTCCCCAGACCCCCGCATCAACCGCCTTTGGGACTAGGCTGACCAGCCACCCAGTGTGCCCAAGATTATGCAGGCTTAACGTTGAAGGTCTCTTACTCAGAGAAATCCCTCCATCCTGGGCAAATCAGACGGGCAGTTCAGACCCTGCCTAGGAATGAATTCCCAGGCTCCCACCCCAAGCCTAGAATCTGAAACCTTGAGGTTGGGGCTGAGTGATCTGTGTTTTAACAAGCCCTCCAGATAATTTTTTTCACACCTAAAAATGTTATTTATATTTAAAAAAATACTGATTTGTTTTTAAAAGCATTAAAGAGAGAAAGAGTAACAAAAGAGGTGTGGAGTAGCAAACATGCCCCTTAGCAGTGTCCATGGGAAGATGCGATTTTTGGTTCTCTGGAATCCAATGGTGTGTTTATAAATGAAAAAAGACAGTTAAAGGTCCCCCAAAGCCCACGGTTGTACTATTACCCACACCCACCAAGAAAAAGGGCACCAGCAAAAGAGCTGAGATGACAAGAAAAGCCAAGAGTGCGGCCACTGGGAGATTAAGTACCTTGGCCCAGGTCACTCCTCGGGGAAATGACAGGGCCAGCTTTCAGACCCCAGCACCGGGCTCCACGCTGGCACTGACACTGACACTTCTGTGGGGCCTCTGCCACCCAGCACAGGGCCCCGCATACCGTGGGGCGCAGCGGGGAAAGAGCGCTGAACAATGGGGGTAAGACACTGCTACCAACCGTTAGCCTGTGACTTCAGAGAGGTCATTTAAAAATGTATGTCTTAACTCAGCCGTGTTTACTTCTCATTCCTTCGGCAGAGGCTGAAGTAAAGTGAGCCCGGCGGTTTCCCCTCACCCTGACACTCTGTGGTTCTATCTTCTCTACCACTAATGGCTGGGGTTTTACTATTAGAAATGTGTTTCTTTGTCTTACATCTTGTCTGAACTCTTTTTCAAAAAATACAATTTTCCTTGAGCGGGCCCTGACCCCTTGGCTTGCAGGTCTAGAGAATGCTCCGTGGCATGAGCCCAGTGGGCCCTGGTTGGAGGGGAGGGGCAGGCAAATGGAGGGGAGAATGCAAAGGGGAGAGGCTGGGCCCCAAACAGTCACTTCACTAAAGGCCCCAGCGGCCCAGAGGAGCTCTGCCAGGCCTCCGCAGAAGGACCTTATAATAGCTCCCATTCCAGTCGCCTGGCTGACCCCATCTGTCACCATTTTTTTTTAACTTTTTTATAGGCTTCTTTTTTCTCCTTTTGTGTTTTTTTCCACCAGCCTGCGTCTCAGACTAAATTAGAGAAAAATGGGTTTTGTCTTTTTTTAACCAGAAGACTAAAAGTCTTAAATTACCTCTTTAAGGTCTGCAAATAGAAAGGCCAAATAAGACAGCCACCTTTTCGTTTCTCCCTTCCCCTCTCCCTGTCCCAGGAGCCCTGGAGCTTGAAATAAGGGCAGAGCGCTGGCTCAGGAGGAAGTGACCTGGGCTTAGCCAGCACCAGCCAAGGAGCAGAAGCAGGAGCAGGAGCAGGGTGGTGGCAAGGAGGGCCCGATGGAGGCGGGGAATGAGGGAAAAGAGATGGGAATGGGCCAAACCCATGCCCCTTGGTTCTAGAATAAAAGAGGTTCCCTAAAGGGAGATGGTTTCCTAAGGGGGCACTTCTCTGTGGGTGTGAGCGTGGGTGTGCAGGTGCTGGGGAGAGGGGCCTGAGGAGAAGAGGAAGCCACTCATGCTGTGGTTCAGACTTACTGAGAAGCAGACGGGATTCCCGGGAACAATGAATCTTCTCCACCTTTGTCACTGGTTGACGTCACAGCTTCCAGAGAGTCCATCAGTGGGCATCAGGGCAAGGAGAGGAAGTATGGTTCTAGGGCAAAGACTAGGAATTTTAGTGCTGGAGTCCTGGGTTCTGATCCCTGCTACGTGTAATAATAATAGCTAACAGATATGCTAAACTTCTCTCATAGATTATCCCACTTAATCTTCAAAACAACCCTGCAATGTAGGTGTCATTACTATACCCATTTACAGATGAGGACACCGAGGAATGGGACTTATCCAAAGTCACACACCTTATGGCAGACGCAGGTGTGATCTCAGGGAGTCAGACTCCAGAGCCCTTGTACTCTTCCTGCCAAAACACTAAGCCTGCCCACCTGCTTCCTCATTTGGAAAGTCGAGGTGCAGGGAACGATGGGGTGGACTGGGTAATTGTCAGGGGACGATGGGGTGGACTGGGTAATTGTCAGGGGACGATGGGGTGGACTGGGTAATTGTTAAAGTCCTTTCCAGCACAGATGCTGTGATTTGGGGCTCATGCCTCACCCATGCATGCAGAAGTCCTACTCAAATGATGCAGAGTGCAGGATTCTGATGCAAAGCAGGTATAGGCTGTGTGTGTGTGTGTGTGTGTGTGTGTGTGTGTGTGTGTGTGTGTGTGTGTTTGTAAGACAAGTAAGCTTGTGTCCTGCAAACCTGATGAGACAGGGGAGAGAATAAGAACACAACAAGGCCAGCGCAAAGTCTTTAGGAAGATTCATAGATTAGATCTGTGTCAAAAGGACAAAACCAAAATCTTGACAATTCTGCCCAACTCAACTACATGTGTCAGTAGCCTTTGCATTTCCCTGCTCTTTGCTCCGGGTCTAACACCCATAGCCTCAGACTCCCCTGACAAGACAGGCTAGTCAGCCCTTTGAGGGGCACCTTGCCAAGGAGCTCTGGCTCTGGGAAGGACCAGATGGTGCCCTGTGCACCCCCAGCCCAGCACGTGTGTCTTCTTTGCAGGCCCAGCTACCATGGCCCATTACAAGGCTGAGCAGGATGACTGCCTGGTTGTCTACCTGAAGTATTTACTCTTTATCTTCAACTTCTTCTTCTGGGTAAGTGAATTCTGCACACACATACCCCTCCTGGCACCGGATGACTTAAGCTACCTTTTTTGTGTGTGAGTCACCACTCTTGGGTTGATTTCCTCCAAATCAAAGACCACCCATGGGCAAATTCTGCCTACTTGAAAGCAAATATGTACATTTGCTACTGAGGGGGAAGAAAGAATCCGGTCTGCAGGTTGGCATGGAGTCTGTACCACATGCCATCTGAATAAAGGAAGCATAAACATAACAATGAGCTTTGTGTTCCTGCTGGCTGTACAAAGGGTCCAGCTCTTTCTTCCCTGCTAGCTTGTACCAGTGCCTTGTGGGAAATGTGACTGCCTGAAATAATTGCCTGTTTTCCATCGAAGCCCATTTGCCTTCCGTGGCTCACAGTCTCGGGCCTGAGCAGAGAAACAGAAGTCCTGCACGTAGAAGGCATTTGATAAACTCAATATTTCAGATATATTAGGTGTAGAAGGCCTAAAAACTCTACCAAATCAACCTGCCGATGAGGCAGAGCTGAGATGCCTGCTCACATGGGAAGGGGTACACCCCCTTGACAAAGTCCTAGAAAATCTCAGAAATGCAAAGGCAGAGATGGGATATGTCTCCATTTTTAGGTTCTTCCATTAAGATTACTAAACTTGGTTAAGATTGGGAAGGATTGCTGGTTTAGGATTGGTGGATACAGCAAGGCAAGGGTTCTGAAAGTCTTGAAGAGTAGACAGTCATTTGATGCTCTTAAAAAGTCAAACAACTTGATCTTTGTTTAAATGGTTTATTTTGAAAAGTTCCTGAAATAAACTTATTTTATTTGCAACTTTAATCTTCCTAGGCAAGTGTTTCCTGGAATAGTGAAGTTGTGTTGATGAAAACAGTGGAATAATAGAGCCATGTTGATGTGATCAGTAAGCTGTGTGGGTGCAGATAGGTTCAATTCTCAGAGATAAATCCAATAGGGGGGTTAGGATTCTCGATGAATGAGAATTATTTTTAAAGAATAAGTATGTTTTTCCTGATCATAAAAGTCTTATGTATCCCATACAAATAATCTCTAAAATACTGAAAAGTATAAATAAGAAAATTAAAATTGTCCATATCTCACTATGCTAGGGCTTTCATAATGAAGTACCATAAGCCAGGTGACTTTAGACAACAGAAATTTACACTCTCACAGCTCTGGAGGCCAGAAGTCCAAAATCAAGATGTCAGCAGGGCTGTGCTCCCTCTGAGACACTGGGTAGAATGTCTCCTTGACTCTTCCTGGCTTCTGGTGGTGGCTGGCAGTCCTTGGTGTTCCTTGGTACTCCTTGACTTGCAGCTACATCACTCTTCTTATCTCTGCTCTGTTCTTACATGTTGTTCCTGTGTCTTTGTCTTCACATGGCATTGTCTTCTTCATTAGGACCACCCTAATGACTTCATCATAATTCTGCCAACTTTCTATTTCCAAAGGTCACATTCATAGATAGTAGGGTTAGGACTTCAACAAATTTTGAAGGGACACAAATCAACCCATAATACTCACCATCCCAGGAATGACCATTGTTGACATTCCCTCTAGACTTTGTCCTGATGAGGACAAGAGGTGGTGGGTAACCTGCACTATGGGAGGCACAGTGGTATAGGAACACCTGAAGAGAGTCAAGGGACAATGACAAGATGAGGTCATTAATTGGATGGGGTTAAGAGGCAAGAGATGTTTAGAAAATGGGTTATATTATAGATTTATAACTCTTGGGTTGATAGTGGAGCTCTTCCTTGCAATGGAGACCAAATGGCAGGCCAGATGTAGGCTTGGTGAGTTTGAGTTGCCAGGGGACATCTGAACAGAGATGCTCATTGGGCAGTTAGCTCATGACTCTGGATCTCAGATGGGGATCATCCCCCCCCCAGACAGTGGTTGCAGCCATGGAAACTAGTGAGCAGCCCCTGGGAGAGCATGGATTCTGAGAAGACAGCAGAGGTAAGAGTGAGACATGGAGCATCCCAACTAGGCAGGGTGAGTCTAGGGTTGGCAATGATCCCCATTTGTCCTGAACTGAGGGGCTCCCAGCGTGGGACTTATGGTGCTAAAACCAGGAGAGCCCATGCAAGCCAGATCTAGAGGAGCTGGAGGAGGAGCAGTCTGAGAGGTGAGAAGAAAACCAGGAGAAAGAGTGTCATAGAAGCTGGAGATCAGGGAGGGTCAACTATGTTAAAGGCAAGGGACACATCAAGCATTTTAAGACCTAGAAAGTAGCTAATGGGTTTGGCCACACAGAGTTTATTGGTGACTGGTGACAACACGCTCAGGAAAGTGGTAAGAACACTCTCAGGTGGAGGTCAAGGAGGTGGACATTCAGTGTAGACAACACCACTGGGCACGAGGAGAAGGGAGGGCTGTAGCTAAAGGGCCCAAGACCTATTGTGAGGTGCTCAGCCAACGTCCTGCCTGTGCTGGGTCCCTGTAGGCGGGAACAGGCAGTAAACGCAGTGACCATCCTCAGGGTCCCTTCCAGCCATAGGGACTCAGAGTCTGCCTGTTGGTGTTTCACTCCTTTGGGACTGGTGAGAAGAAGGACGTGTGGATGGAGCTCAGGCAGATGGGTAGCAGGCATGTTTCCAGGGCAGCTACCATTGAGGGCAGCTTCCCCCATACAGCTCTCCCTGCTTCGAGTCAAAAATACCCCTGCCTGGGGCCTGGATGGATGTGGACCAGCTTCCCAGGCACTCATTCAGTCAAGTCTCATTTTCCTTCTGGGGGATGGTTGGTTTCTGAATGTCCAGGCCTCAGTCTCCCGCCCTGGGTTCCTGGCATCTGTGCCCTGGACCTGCTGTGATCTTCTCAGAAGTAGATATGGGCAGACTGCTGGCCCACGTTCTGCAGCGCACAAAGTCCCCGGGGCTTTACAAGAATTCCCCAGGATGGGCCTTGTCCATGAGGACCCTGCATCCCTCCCACAGGAGAAGGCTCCCTCCCAGAGTCCAGCTGCTGGTCCTCCCCACTGAGCCCCTCTAAGACACATAGCAATGCTAGCTTCTACATCGGCGGGTGCTGCCCTAGCCCTGCGTGGTTCCCACCCTCCGCCTTCTTCGTATAATCGTAATGCACCTCAACAGGCAGGGTCACAGATAGCGCCCCTCCACTGTTCACCAGCGCCCTGCCCACCACCACCTCTGCACAGATGCATGTGAGCCTGAACAGCGGAGGCCAGTTCTCCCGGCTCCTATGATAGGGGTGAACCCTCCAACTTCCTTTCTCCCCCAGCACAGTGTTCATTTGCCAAATATCGCCTGCCCACTCTATGAAAATCCAGCACTGAGAGGCTAGGAAGCCCCGGGTTTTCTTCCGTGGTTGATGCCCAGCATTTGTGAGGCTCTGCTGGAAAAGACCTCCCATGGCTGTCTCATGTGATGCTCACATCAACCCTGACAGTCGGGGTCACTGTTATTCTCATTTCACAGGCAGGGAGCAGGCTCACCCAGTTCAGAACTTGCCCAGGGTACCATCGTGGTGATAAGCAGAGCTAGCGCTGACAACCAGTGCTCTGCTCACTAATAATAACCATTTAAAAGTCCATTCTGCAACGTTTACTAAGCGCGTACTAAGTGCCAGCACTGTCCTAGGCACCGGGAAACATCAGTGGAGAGAGTCCAGCTGCCACTGCTCACTGTTGTAGGCTTCCTCTGTGCTTGTCTTTCCACTTGCATCATCCCATTTACCCTCCCAGCACCTCGAGGCTGTGAGCAGCTCTGTTAGAGCCCCATTCCACAGAGTGGAAAGCCCTTTGCCCAAAGTCCCAGCACTGGACCCCAGCTCTATCTGAACCTTGAGTATTAGAAATAAATTCCTTGCTTAAGCCACCCAGTTATGGTATTTTATTATGGCAACCTGGTGGACTATAATACATTTGGCAAATCACTTAATTTGAGCCTCACTTTTTTCATAAATTTAATAGGAATGTAAATACCTGTAAGAATCAAAGATTAATATTTAGAAAAACAATTAGCTCAGTTTCTGGTACGTACTTGGTGCTTAACTATTATGTGCAATTGTTATGGTTAGACTAAGGAGTGTGCCTCATCCTACGGTTGTAAGACTTTGGGGAGCATGACCTATGTAAAAGATAATAGAAGCAAAAGAAATGCTTATATGTTCATGAAACGAAGCTTACCCTTACTGTATGCGATGCACTCTGATATTTTCTCTTCTATTTTGTGGTGCTTGGTTTGTTTTGGGGGGTTTGTTTTTTAGGGCAGGTTATAACCCGCCACAGTTATTTCACAGCCCTGACCCCCTAGGCCTATGTGCTTGGCCTCCAGGCTCTGTTGCCTCCAGCTCAAAGTCCTACACTTTCCTGCCGTGTCTTTTGGGGGCACACAGGGATTAGCGTTCCAAAGTTTGAGAAACGCAGAGCAGTGGGATGGTGGGAGCAGTCATCACCTCCACCTGGATGAGGTACGACTCAGGTGCCAGGGACCATGCACCAGGCAAGTGTTCTTGATGAGACTTTAAACCAAGTCTCCACCAGCTGCCATTGTAGCATAATTTGAAGGTTACAAATAATTTTATACAACCGAATTGTTCTTACAACCACTCTATAACTATCTTCATTCCCATTTTGTAGATTATAAAACTGAGGCTCGGATGATTTGCAAAGTTCTATGTCAATTCTGGGTTTTTGACTCAAAGTCCGGTGCTCTTCCCATCTCCATAGACCACTGACCCACAATCACACCCTTAGTCCCACTGCTCACAGCTCATGCTTGTGTGGAATTTAAAAATGTCCCCAAAGTTCAAGGTTGATGGAGCAATCAAGGACAGTAGGGGCATTCAGACATGCAGAGTATAAATAATATAAGCAAGACTTAAGCAGCGTCACAGTGGACACCCATTTCCTGCACCTAAGCTCCACCCCACCTCAGGACCCCTACCCCCCACATTCAACCCATGCTTGAGCCCCCACCCTTCACCATCCCCTGTCCCTGATTCCCACCCCACCGCCTTGCACTCCGATTAACCCCGTGTTGATCATGACCATTTCACTGAGCAGGGGAGGCTCCTTGCCTACAGCTCTGCATCAGAAACCAAAAATGCCAACTCTCGTGCCTCCGTCATGGCCCGAGACAGAAGTGTGACCCACGCTTTCCTATGTGGCTTTTCTTCCTCCTCCCATTTCCTACTCAGCTCTGCACAGCTCCCTGCAATGTTGTTCTCTAATTTATTATTTTAATTAGCTGCCTGGCTGTGTTAACCATCAAAACTTTTCCAACCTCCCAGGAGCTGTGCCAGGCTGTGAGAGAGCGGGGGACCCTGCGGCTCCCTGGCCTGGGGCGGCTCCTCTGCTCTGAAGTCCTGCCCAGGCATTGGCAGAGGCCACTGTGCTTCCTGTGGGGGCTCCGCCTCCAGGAAACCTGTGGGCTCCCTTAAGGGGGACATGGGTCAAGACAGAAAGCAGAGGTGCTTGGGGACTCATTCCTGGCCAGGGGAGTGAGGGGGCTGGAGAGCATCCACACAGCCCCCTAGGCCACTGGTAGGAAAGAGCCTCTGCTCGATTTTTACGGAGGCTACATAGACCTCACTTGGTCCAGCCTCCCATGGAGCAGGGCCCTGCCTGCCTCCCAGGCATGTCATCAGAGAAAGAGCAGGTGAGGGCCCGGTCTTGGTGTTTCTGCTGTGCTCCTTCTTAAGGTGCTGAAGTCACAAGCCCCCAAGGTGTTCAGGGCATCTCTGTCTCTGGCCGTCAGGCTGCTGGGGGACAGGCCCATACTGGAGGAGGACGCACACTTGGTCCGCACAGGCCATTGCCGATGAGACCAGTCAAGGATGAAGCCTGTGGGGACAGCTCTGAGCTGCCCTGCTGTGCTCAGGGACTCCAGGCCTGGCTTGGCCCAGACACCAGGTGGCTTGCTTCATGCAAAGGAGCTCTGTGTGGGTCAGCAGCCCAGCTGGCAAAGCAGGCACTAAATCGGACGTGAGGTTCTGAGTTCTAGTCCCCTCTCTTCCTCTCGCTAGTAGTGGCAGCTTGGAGCGTCACCCTCTCTCTGGGCCTTGGTTTCTTCATCCAGAATATAAAAGGGGTTAGACATGATTCTTTTCCTCTATTCTCCCCTCCTTCCTGCCTCCTCCCATAGGGAGTTACTGGGCATCTATCTACCATGTGTAGCACGCTGCTGGGGATGCTAAATGAATGAGATTTAACCAAGAGGCTAAAAGGAGAGAAGATAAAGTAGCAAATACAGCAAATACGCTGTGATGAGTGTAACCATAGAAACCTGCCCCAGGCATGGAGCTAGTAGGGAGGACAGAATGATTCGCTCGCTGGGAGTGGGGCCAGCAATGGCACCCGGCAGGTTCAGAACGGGGTTTGAAAGAGGAACAGGCAATCTTGAGCTATTTCCCAGCTCAGCAAGTCCCAAGAGATCTGCTCTTATTATAAAGGTGGACGCTTATGGGGGAGAGGGGGGCGTAGTACTGATGTATTTCATCAGGGGCTCTTTAAAGTCCAAGAGCCAAGAAAAGAATGCCTTGCGTGGAAAGCTTATCCTTGAAGATTCAGCGCAAACAGAGCTGGTGCCAAGGCCACGGGAACACGGGGCAGCTGGGAGAAGAGCTTGCCAGGTGCCGGCAGGTGTTGCTCATTAATGAGGTGGAGAGCCGTCCCTAACACGAGCTCACCCACGGACCCAGGGAAGGAGTCGGGGTGGTTGGAGTGCGGTCCCCCACCCCCACCCCCGCCCTGCCAGCCAGGGCTCAGCATACACCTCAGGGCTGCAGCCCTGGCCTCAGCTGACTAGACTTGGGAATGAGGAGCCTTGCTCAGCCCTGGCGCCAGGCCCCTCCCCAGCCCCACACAATGGGAATCACCTGGTGCTTAGGCAAGGTCTTCCCACCCAGTCACCTGCAAGCAGCATGGGGCAGGACAGTGTCAGCGTGGGCCCCACACTGGCACAGTGCCTGGTAGGAGTAGGTGCGCAGTGGGTGCCTGATGAAAGAGAAAGCGGGGAGCGTTCCGCTGCATTAAGAACTCATGGGTGCTGCCCAGCCATTCCAAGCGCTTCCTAGCGACCGGCAGAAAAGCCCACTCCTCTCTGAGACTCAGACTCCCCATGAAATTAAAAATTGCCAGAAAGCAAGGAAGAGAATTAATACCGTTGCCCCAGAACTCAGCCTGCAGAGGCAGTGGGGGCAGCACACGGCATTATGTCCCTGGCCCTCTGCACAAGTCCCATCCGTGAGTCCACCCCACTGCGGTGGCTCCTGTGTGCCAGGCCCTGTGCGGGGCTGGGGATCCTGAGGGGAGCGTGGTGCGGCTCCCTCCCATGCTGAGAGCTACACTGGAGGCTAAGGAACTCCCCGGCCCAGGGCCAGAGGCAGGAGAGGAAGGGCAGACAAAAGAGAAAAGCGGGAACTCGAGGAGAGATGAGAGAGCCGAGGCCCAGAGAAGCCGTGTAACTTGTCCAGATTCACACAGCCAATGGGGGAGCTGGGACTCGGGCACCGGTGGTTGGCCTCGTCCCCACTCTACCCTGATATCACAGTCAGTGGGCACCTGCAGTGCTTCCAGGAAAGCAAATACTCATTCATAGTAACTAAAGCCCACGTGAGGAGTGAGGAGGAAGGGAAGTAGCAGAAGACAGAGCCAAAAATCAGGCTAAGCTGGATCTGAGGGCCTCGGGGCCATTCCGGGCTTTGGGCTTTGTGCTCTTGGTCTGGGACCTCAGGCGCTCTGTCACCAGAATGCCTGCTGGTTCAGCACAACAAGCTGGCCCCTGGGAGGAGCAGAGGCCAGGAGGCAGGTGTGGGGTGGGGTTGGGGTGGGCGTATGCCAAACCGGGCAGTGCAGGACATGGCGGGGCTCAGTGGCGGGGGTGTGGTTAGCACCTGGCCGTCCCTGCAGAGAGGGAAGTCCGTAGGGACCCAGGGGCTCTGGTCTGGGTGGGCAGTGGTGCTGTCAGTGAGACTGCCCAGGGGAGGAGGAGCGTAGATGACAAGTGTGGTGGTGAACGGTGAACACACATCCTGCCCAGAACCCTTGCCAGCCCAGTGTGGTGCTTGCACCAAGAAGGTGCCCAACAGACGCTGCCATGAGCGAGCTGCGCGGCCCCCCTGTGCCTCCCCTCGCATGAAGGCAGAGAACTCTCCTCCCAGGGGCTCCTGACCCCTGCACCACCCACCGGTCCTTTCCCTGGTCCCAGCGCAGATACCTTTCGGTATCCTGACAAAGAAACGTCCTGCAGTTACTCTACACTCCCCGCCTGCTTTTCTCCTGTCTTCTGCCTGCTGTCTGTCAGGACTCTGGCTAATCCTTCTCCCGTATGACATGAGCAACTTTTTGGCAAAGGTCCTTTTCTATAAATGGGAGGTTCCTGAAATGACATGGCATGGGTGACCTGCCTGCCTCCCTGGCCTGCCTGTGTCCTCTTTGGTAAGAAGGCCAGCCTCACCCTCTGCAGGGTATCCTAGCTAATTGGCTATGGGCTCTGGTTTTGAAAATGTAGTTAATATTCCACAGAAAATCAACTCAGTTTCTGTAGAGTCTGATACTGTTGGATCAACTCTGCAAATAGCTGTTGAAATAGCTCTTTGGGGTCAGGTCTCTCCCCACCCACTCTGTCCTCCTCTCAGTCCCCCCCCACCCCCTGCTCGTTCTGCTGACGGGGCCCTCTCCGCACAGTGGGTGAAAGCTGTGAGCCCCTGGCCCAGAAGCATCTTGCTGGGGGTGTATTGGCAGAAGGTTGTTCCCCTGGTAAGTAATAGGGACACTTACCCACATGGCAGGGACCTCGCAATCATCTCATCCAGCACCACCATTTTACAGATTAAGAAACTGCGGCTTAGAGAGGAGAAGCGTCTGGCACACAGTCACGTGGTTAGTGAGGGGCACAGCCAGGCCTGCTGACTTCCACCCTCCCAAGACCTTCTGGTGACCCATTCCAACAGTTCACAATTTTTACTTTTCCTGTGCAGAGGAGAGACTTTTTTCTAAAGAACTGACTGAGTCCCAAGCAGGAAACGCCTGGACTTGAACTCCTCTTGCTCCTGATGGCAAATACCACTTGGCATCCCCTGCAGACACTAACTTCTTCGCCAGATATGATGCCCCAGCGGAGGGAGGGATCCCCAGTGACTCACTCACTTTCTAATTTCTTCTGACCCTGCTGCCACCTGGCTGACCTGCAGGCTCCAGCCCTCTCTGCGACTGGCAAGCTGTGGGCGAGAGCAGCCCTCCCACAGTGCGATCAGCACTGCTCTTCTCCCGGGGCTGCGTTTCTCAGAGTCCCCCACTCCTTCCTGGGGAGCCACGGGTTTTTTGCTTTCTTGCATAATTTGATTTTCATCCCTTTGGACTGAAAATTCTGCTCCTCATATTTTCACCTTCCACACCAAAGCTCCTACCAAAGCAAACGCCCTAACACAGCCAGAACAGGCTGGAGCTCAAGTTCTGGACAAATGTCAGAAGCTCTCCCAACACCTGCCCCCAGGCTAAGGGGCCGAAAGCTTCCAGGAAGCCATGTGGTCTGTGAGACTCAGCACAGCACCACCTCCTGGGGGAGAGGGGCAGGACACTGTGACCCTCCATTAAATCTGACATCTACACAGTGCGTGGTTCTCAACTGGAACCACCTGGAAACTTAATAAAATATTCATGTCCCACTCCCAGCGATTTCACCTGGCGGGGGTGTGGCTGGGGTTCTGCAGAGCTCCCAGGTGACTGTGCAGCCAGGCTGAGAATCACTGCCTTAGAGGTGGAGGAGGCCTCGCTGCATGGTACAGACTGGGCGCCAGCACCCAAATCTGAATGCATTATTTTAAATGGATGACCATTTCTCCGGGCAAAGCATCCAAAGTTTTTTTTTATCATATTCTCATTAGGCTCCATGTCTCCGAACCGTTTAAGTGTCCCCAGTCCAGCCCAAATGTGCCCCCTAAGGAGGTGCCAGGCCCAACATTCAGCTGTGGGGCTGACAAGCCTAATGGATAATGGATAGTGAGCAGACTTCTATAAAGAGCCTACAGCAATTACAAATTAGATCAACCTGATGTGGTCACGTGGACTGTTTCATGCTGCTCAGAATCTCTTCCTGGCACTAGCATGTGCCTTTGATTAATAAAAAATGAGAAATGAATTATTACTTAATGCACTGGGTTTGGTAGGCAAAAACCTTCAAAATGTAAGATCCACGGAACAAAGTAATCAAAGGGATCCTTGGTGATTAGAGGTTGGCAACTACCGGTCTAATATAATACCCTAGAGATGAAGAAACTTAGTCCCAGAGAGGTTATGGGACTGGCTTTAGGTCACACAGCTAGTTGTGCATGCAAAGTTAGGGCCCTTCCCCTTAGGCATGCTGCAGGAGCAGAAAGGAAAGGTGCAGGACATTTTGCTGGAAACTCGCACTTAACACAATTCCATAGACCGGACTCGGGAAATGCCTCACGGCCATGGGGTTGTGTGGGCCAGAGAGAGCGTACACTCACCGAGAATTTACAAACCTAGTGTAGTCCAGGATTTCATTAAAGCTGAGATACCATCAACTGTGCGAGACATCATTGTTTCCTGTACCACTAAGAAAAAGTACTGCCCAGTATAGCTGTACGATGCCATTAATCCCAAGATTCATGTCAACGTTAGATATGTAAAATGTAAGAAAAAATGGAACTGAAGCGTCCAACATGAGCCACTCCTGCTCCGTTTAGAGCAGCACGGCTGTGGGCTCTTCCACCTGGTTTTCTTACCTGCTGGAGGTGCTAAGGGAAATGAAACGGCACTTTGAAGAACACTGATTACTTAAAAAGCAGAAATTAGTAGCAGAGCAGGCACAGCCCAATCTATGGGACCCACGGACAAAGTCCTGGATCTGCCCTCAGAAGACCTGGGTTTGAATCTCAACTCTGAAACTTCCCAATGTTTTCATCTTGAGCATGTTCTATTCTCTCCAAGCCTCAGTCTCTTCCTCTGCAAACAAAAATGTGTCCTCCCCCCACCCCCTATCCTCACAGAACCATTGCAGTGCTCAGAAGGTAAAATGGTAAGCTGAGTAATGTAGGTGCCTCGCGCATATTAATTGCTACGAACGCCCTTCCATTGGCTCAGCTGATGCCTGTGACTCCTGAGAACAGAGAGCTGCTAGATGACAGGGTGGGCCATGCAGAGAGTCCTTGGGCTGATGGGACGCCGTGCAGTCTTCATCCATCCGAGGAGGAGAACTGACCCCTAAAGGAGGCCCCCAGCTCTGTTCCAGGGACCCTTCCTAAGGAGGCACCCCTGACCTCCCAGTCAGTACTGTCCTGTCCCTGCCCCTTCTAGGGCCGAAAGGGAATCAGACAATTAGCAGGAAGAAACATCTCCTGCGCAATCCTTGAGTCCCAGAGAGACTCCAGCTGTGGGGTACCTGTCCCTTCAATCCCGGAGGCTGCATCCTGAGTCTTGTCCCAGCCCCTCCTCCAATCGCCCTCCTCACCTGAGGCAGGCCCTCCAGCAATTCACTTTCCTCTGGGAGCCTCCTTTCTCCCCCTGTAGTGCAGAGGTGGAACTCCCCCCCCCCCCCCCCCGCCCCCAGGGGCAAATAGAGGGATGAATGTGGACTAGGGCGCAGGAGCACTGGGGGGAGGAGGGGCACAGGGTGGCTGGGCCTGGGGAGGCGAGAGGCTCACACACAGAGGTCTCCCCTCCTTCGGGGGACAGAGACTCACAGGCAATGTGGTGAGAAGCGCGGAGTGGGGAGTCCCACCTGGATTCAAAATCCGCCCCTGCAACACAGGTGTGTAGTAGGTGTGTGACCATGGCCAGGTCCCCGGTCTCGCCACGCCTCCATTTCCTCACCTGTCCACTGGGACCCACTGTCCTCCCAGGCTCTTTGAAGGACTGAATGAGGTGGAGCATGGCTCGCCAAGGGGCCACAGCGGCGCCCAGCAGCCTCGCACTCTGACTCGGGCCTCCTGCAGGTGGGAGGGGCCGCCGTCCTGGCCGTGGGTGTCTGGACGCTGGTGGAGAAGAGCGGCTACCTCAGCGTCCTGGCCTCCAGCACCTTCGCCGCCTCCGCCTACATCCTCATCTTCGCGGGCGCCCTTGTCATGGTGACCGGCTTCCTGGGCTTCGGTGCCATCATCCGGGAGGACAGGAGCTGCCTCTCCACGGTGAGCGCGGCTGCCCCACACCCAGCGCTGCGGCTGGAAGGAGGGAAACCTGGCGGGGGGGGGCGGGGGGAGCGGGGCCTCAGGGAGCCCAGCTGTACCCCAACCAGGCTCCTGGACTGAGAACCCCACCAGGGAGAGTGGCCCAGCCTGGAGTCTGAGGCCTCAGGAAGCTGGAGGCTGCGCTGCCCTTGGATTGGCTGTTGCCTTGTCTCCAGGGCCTTAGGGAGAAGGGCAGTCTCAGTCCTGGCACAGCTTCTGTTCCTCCTCCTCCTCCATCTCATCTCCCCCTCCCCCTTCCCCTCCTCCTCCTCCTCCTCCTTCTCCTCCTCCATCTCATCTCCCCCTTCCTCTTCCCCTCCTCCTCCCCATCCTTCTCCTCCTCCTCCATCTCATCTCCCCCTCCCCCTTCCCCTCCTCCTCCTCCTCCTCCTTCTCCTCTTTCTCCTCCTCTTCATCTCTTCCTCCTCTCCTTCCAGATTTGATCGTGGTGATTTTCAAAGCCATGCAAAACTGAAAAGAATGTCATAGTGAAACTCCACGTCCCATCACTCAGACTCAGCAACACTCACCTCAGAGCCAGTCCTGTTCCACCTGAACCTGGCGCCTCCCCCACCCTGACACCCCAGGCATCCGGTCATCTGGAAACATTTCAGGGTGTACTTGGAAAACTTATGGTCTTGTTTCTAGAAAACATAATGACAATACTATTATCACACCTAAAACAATTAGCAGTACCCTGGCCAGTGTGGCTCAGCTGGTTGGGCGTTGCCCATGCTACAAACGGTTGCCGGTTCGATTCCAGGTCAGGGGTGCACGCCTGATCCGGTGCCGCTTCATCCCTCATGGGTGCATGCAGGCGACTGCCAATCAGTATTGCACTCTCATAGCAATGTTTCTCTCTCTCCCTCTTCCTTCCTCTCTCTCTAAAAATCAACAAACTATTCTTTAAAAAAAAAAAGGATTAACAGTTGTTCCTTAATATCAGGAAATAACCAGTTTCAAATTTCCCCAATTGACCCATGAACTGTTCTTTAAAAAACAAAGTTTGTTTGAATTAGAATCTACATTAGTCCATGTATTAAAATGGTCCACTTGTCTCTGAGGTCTCTGTTAGTCTCTAAGCTCCCCCATTAATGAATCTCTCTTTTTTCTCCCTTGTGACTTATTTGTTGAAGAAACCAGGTCATATGTGCTATAGTTTCTCCCAGTCTGGCTTTTCCTGTCATGTTATTTAATGCGTTCTCCTGGCACTTGACTCTAGAAGCCTGATCGGACTCAGGTTGGATTGTGTGGGCAAGAGCATTTCCTGGGTGGTGGTGTGGGCAGCTCAGGCTCCTTGACAGGCTTTCTCCGGGGAAGCTGGCTCTCCTCACCTGGCTCAGGGTGTCCAGAGAGAGGCCGGGGCGACCTCAGGGAGCAGAAGCCAGAGGTCAGTTCAGGACCTGCCAGACCAACCCTCTGACTCCTGTGCACCTACTGCCAGACAAGCCTCTCCCCCGCCCCCCACCCCCAATCTCCTCCTAAGGCCAAGACCAGTGTGGGCAGGGGAGGGTACCAAAGATTAGCAAGGAAGGGCAGGGCCAGCACCAACCCAGGTCTCCATGAGGAATCAGGCTGAGCCTTGAAGGAGTCAGACAGCGGGAAGAACCCCTGAAGGTTGTGCCCTCTCTACCCTTCCTCCCTGTGCCCACAGTCTCGTGCAAGAACTCCTCCCCTTGGCAAGCCTGAGGCTCCGTCACTGACAGCGTTCTGCTCTCTGCGCCGTGACCACGGCCTCCCCTTCTTCACTCTCTTCTTACGTGACCCGTTTGCAGGACCTGTCCACCATCTAGGCCCGTGGTCGGCTAACTGCGGCTCGAGAGCCACATGCGGCTCTTTGGCCCCTTGAGTGTGGCTCTTCCTAAGCCTTAGGAGTACCCTAATTAAGTTAATAACAATGTACCTACCTATGGAGTTTAAGTTTAAAAAATTTGGCTCTCAAAAGAAATTTCAATCGTTGTACTGTTGATATTTGGCTCTGTTGACTAATGAGTTTGCCGACCACTGAGGGCTGAGCCAGTAAGAAAGCAAGGGTCTCTCCAGTCGCGGCCTGACAGGCACACGGTCTGAGGCCTGTGTTGGGGGCCCAAGCCTGTGCCCAGGGCTGTGCAGGGAAGAATGAGACTTAAGGAGGGCCAGGGCCTCGGGCTTGCCTACAGACTGGTGCGCACCTCTCAGCCTCAGAGAGTCAGCAACGGAGGCCTTGGCAGGGCTGGGGGCACAGGGGCCGCTGGCTGGGGATACCTTCCTTTTCAGAGCCACTTCACCGCTGCCTGCGTTCACCTCCATCTCACCCAGAACTGAAGATTCTCTGGTCCAACATCACTAAGCAAACACATCAGAGAGGCACCAGCTCACAAGTGAGGTCAGGAAAAGTGGGTGTAGGCACACACATGCACACACGTGCACACAGCCCAGCCCAGCAGTGTGGGGACATTGCTAGCACACAGGAAACTCCAAGCCCAGAGCCCTCTTCCCTTGCCTCCCCCCACCCCCCACCGAGAGTCCCAAAGACAGAACTGGCCCAAGGACAGGACATGGGTGAAGCAGGGGACCCTGAGGAATCCATGGCCTGGCCGCCCAGCCCCTGAATTATCGATCACTTTATTGTTTAAAGCAAGAAGGTGGTCATAAGACCTTCCTTGGGCCAACACAGCAGGACTTTTAAAACCCAGGCTCCCATGTAGAGGCGAGTGGTGTGGTTACGGCAGCTTAAAAGTATTCTGTGCTTCCTGGAGGTGCCTTCTGGTCTCATTGCATCTTTCTTCAATGTGTGTCTTAACTTTCTTTTTAAATCTTTAATCAGCTAAAGGCTGGAGGGAACTCCAGAGGAGAAGTGCCATGAGTCTAGCTCTGTGAGCTCGATCCAAAGTGATCATCATCCCATGTGCTGAAAGGTTGCAAGTTCGATTCCTGGCCAGGGTACATGCCTAGGTTTCAGGTTTGATTCCCAGTCAGGGCAAATACCGAAGGCAACCAATCAATATTCTCTCTCACATCGATGTCTCTCTCTCTCTCTCAAATCAGTAAGTATATCCTCGGTGAGGGTTCTTTAAAAAGTGGTCCCCCAAGAGAAGAGGGAAAGATGAAAGATGAGGCATATGTTGAGGTGCGTCCAACTTCAGCCAGGGGGAGTGAGGGGCCTGGCATCAAAAGTTCCCAAGGGCCCCCCAGAGAAGGCGTCCAGTTCACACAGGCGCACCTCTGTCCTGCCCAGGCCCGTCCTGGCACATCTGCAGCCCCTCCAAGTCACTTTCCCGAGAAGGACATGCAACCCTGGCTGGTGCTTAAATGATGATCATTCGACGTCGGAAACCTGCAAAGGGCAGCGGGAATGGGGTTTAAATTATTCACACCAGCTCTTCTTTTTTAGGGAAGGCTGCGTGAGAAAGCAGATAGGTCGAGCTGGCTACGCCTAAGGCCGATGACCAGGACAGATGCCGCCCTGATCAAAAGAAAGGGATATTTTTAGGGTTTTGAATATGGGCTCCGAAAACTGTTGTATCTGAAGCCAGATGAAGATCATGATAGACGGCCCAGGCTAACCTGGGTCTCTGTCAGGGGCTCTTTTATATTTATGGGACTGGTTAGGAAGTAAGAAGTTCTAGAACCAATTTCTGAAAATGAGGGGACCGCAAATTGCAATACTTCCATCCAATACGTGCAGACTTAGTTCAGGGCAGTAAGGTCCTGACTCAGACTAGGGCTCTGGGACCGCAGGGCAGTCACGCGGCCACCCCTGGCCCCCTCGCATCCCCGTCTTTATGTGGGTGAGGGGTGAGGGTGATGAGCAAGGACTTTAGGTCTTAGGAGACGAATCACCACATTATGTAAAGATCATAAAATGTGGCTATAATTGCGTTTACGTCTCCAGCACAATGACCAAGCCTCTTTGAGAAGGAACCTAAACAAATAGCTATTTGTAGGCTTTTACTCCCTGGGTCCTCACAGCTCCTTAGCCAGAGACAGAAAGAGACTTGCCTAAGCTCGTGGCCGGGGCTGGCAGAGCCAGTGGACACCCAAGGCTCGCTCCAAGGCTTTCTGCTGCCCCAGGCTGCTCCCCCCCACCCCACCCCCCGTGCCTCTCAAGACCTGGGACCCATGGTCTGCCTGCCAGCTGAACACTGAAGCACTGAGGTGAGAGTTGGAGGTCAGTGCCCTGGCTGCCTGCCACCACATTCACTCAGAAGGGGAGGTCAAGCCTCCAGGTGCTGGCAGTGAGGCAGAAATCGGCTCTGCTATGTGCCGCGGAGTGTTTGCACCTAGTGGGGCCAAGTTCAGCTCAATGTATGTGTGGTTTGCTGTCTCCCCACTCCCAACCGGGGCCCTGAGCAAGTCTCAGAGCAGGGCTGAGCCAGGAGGGACAGAGAGCGTGTGTGTCTGTGTCTGTGTCTGTCTATGTTGCAGGAAGGCAGGGGATGGTGGGCTTACATCTCCAATCCTAGAGTTTGTTTTTCTGTCCTTCAGCCTTTCCATCCTCTAGATTCCTTTCCTTGGCAGATTCTGGGTTCAACTGTGTAACTGGAAAGAGACAAGCTCCAGTCCCTGTCGCCTAACGAGGCACAGTGATCAGTACTCTCATCACGGAGCCTCTTGAGAGAGGGGAGCCTCAGAATAGCCGATCCAAACAGCGGGTGGTCCTTCAGCCAATTACTGGGAAGTCCACGGGTCCCTGCAGATGTTAAAACGAACCTTATTGCACACACATACCCCTCCCCACCCCCCCAAGGATGGCCTGGCAGTGGCTGGCAGGAGGAAATGGGTCTGGGTGGGAAACCTCCCGAGGCCCACGTAGGTGCTCGGAGGTAGTTGAGGGCGGGTGGTATTACTGCTCTACTCCCACGGGCTGATGGGAGAAAAGGGCATGTGGAGGCAAGTCATTCATGTAAAGACTCGCTGCCTGCCCGCTGTGGTGCTCCCCACCAGGGCACCGGCGCTGGCTGCACTCCCTGCTGAGAGCCATGGGCAGTGGAGAGGGCAGGACCCACTCAGAGCTGCACGTCCCCCCACGTCAGTGGGACCAGGACAGGAGTGGTAGCTGGACAGCTGTCTGGACGGCTCCTCTCGTGCCAGGTCCTGGCACCGGCTCTCGGAAGCTGTGCCTCCATCCAATGCTCAGTGCCCTGCCCCATCAAACCATACGTCACACTCTCTTAGGGGAGCTTAGGATCAATTGGAGAATGAGACGTGGGAGACACAGAGATGGTGGCCAGATGTCATTGTTATTACTAATGCAGCTCTACCGCTGCAGCAGAAGCCTCAGCAGCCCGAAGGGCTGGGTGATAAAGGACAGGCCTCGGCACCTCCCTGAGAACTGCGTCCCTGAGCTCAGTGCATGGCGCGAGCAGAGAATAGGGCATCCTGAGGACAGGCTGTCCCCGAGGAGGGCAGGAGGCCTCCTGCCAAACAGATAAGAGGAGCAGCGAGCAAGGAAGGGGGAGAGGCAGGAGTGTTCCTCCAGGCGTCCCCGTTGGGAAGCAGGAGGCCCGGTGAGAGGAGGCTTGGTCCTGACACTGCACAGACAGATGGAGCAGCAGCACAAGACATTCTTCCCACCTAAGCCCCACATGTTATGCAGAAGGCCCAGGGTCACACAGCATCTTCAGAGAGGAAAGCTGGGCCCAGACTCGCAGGCCATGGTGCCTTGAGTAACATTACTCTTTTCTCTGACCAGCACCATTCTGGGTTCAAGATCCACCTTTCTCAGGCTGCAGGAAATGTACTTTATCATTGCCCACCCGTAGCAGCAAATTTTCTATACCCAGCAGTTTTTACAGGTGGTTAATTTCCACCACCTCCTCCTCTTCAATTTTCGGCAACTCATACACCATGTTACATTGATGAGGCTGCCTAGTTCATCGACCTTCACAAGCATTTCCAGAATTTTCTGCTCTGCTGGGCACAGAAGGGACTAAAACCAGTTTTTGGCTTGAAGTGCAGAGAGGAAGATGAAACACCTGTATTAAAAGACAAAGAACGGTGTGGAGGTTAAATTCCTGTTTGAACTTGGTCAGAGCTCTTACCTCTCTGAGCCCTAGGACTTCTCCTAACCTCAGGCAGGGCAGGAATTTCCCCTGCCAGCCTTCCCTTTCCTCCTATAACCAACCTATTACCATCACCATGCCCGTCCTGGTGTCCCTGCTACCTACCCTGTGCTTTGTCCTACCCTGGCCCATGCTCATCCCTTTTGTTCCAGGCACGTGCACAGGTGCCTGCAGGCCGAACCACGTCTCTCCACAGGCCAGCAGGAACCTCTAGGCCAGCGGTTCTCAATCCATGGGTTGCGACCCCTTTGGCGGTCGAACGACCCTTTCACAGGGGTCGCCTAAGACCATCCTGCATATCAGATATTTACATTACAATTCATAACAGTAGCAACATTACAGTTATGAAGTAGCAACAAAAATAATTTTATGGTTGAGTCACAACATGAGGAACAGTATTTAAAGGACCAGAAGGTTGAGAACCACTGCTCTAGGCCCTTCCAGGGGGCTCGTAGGAGACAGCAATCGCTCACTCCCCCCATGCCCACACCCATTGGGCAGTAGCATCCTCCGAGCCCCTGGGCTGTGCGCTCCCTGGGGAGTCTGGTGACCCTCCCTCAGCCAGCTGGCCAGGTCCTGCTGTCCACTCTGGAACCTGCTCTCTCAGCCCAGTCAGCCTGGACTCTTGGTCCTGGCGTGATATCCAGTGGACACCTGTCTCTGGCTTATAGTTCTGACACTGTGTTCTCTCCCGAACCCTCACAGTGTGATCTTTGCACCCCAACCCTTTGGCTGGGACTTTGGACCGCCTAGGATGCATTCTCTTGATGTCTCTTGAATAGCTCTTGCCTCTCTGTGGCTGGTTTGCTCCTCCCCTGCCCTCTTCCAACGTCCCCAATCAGTCAACCAGCTTCCTTGCCCAGCCTGGTCCTCTTCTCTGCTCCCAACCTTTCGGGCCAGAACTGGATGTTAGCATCAGCCATTAGCCAGAGCACTCCCTAGAGCAGTGATGGCGAACCTATGACACGCGTGTCAGAGGTGACACGCGAACTCATTTTTTTGGTTGATTTTTCTTTGTTAAATGGTATTTAAATATATAAAATAAATATCAAAAATATAAGTCTTTGTTTTACTATGGTTGCAAATATCAAAAAATTTCTATATGTGACACGGCACCAGAGTTAAGTTAGGGTTTTTCAAAATGCTGACACGCCGAGCTCAAAAGGTTCGCCATCACTGCCCTACAGTCTTCCCATAGAACAGCCCCAGGAGGGGTGGCTGAACCCCAGCTTTCAGCATGGCTGGGGCTGGAGGGCCCGGGCTATGAGCCCTGGGCTGGGGCTGGAGGGGGTGGAGGTCACCTTCATCCTTCCAACAGTGACATCTTGCTGCAGGAATGGCTTGAGGCTCCCAAATCCACATCCTCTCTTTTCTGCACAAACAGGCCAGGCAGCTGCACCTCTGAGCCCTGGCTGCCTCCAGCCCGTGGTTAATTGCCAGAAAATAATGAGCCCTGAGGTCATTGCCTCTTAAACAGCTGCTCCAGCTCTTCCTGTTTGGCCTGGGTGGTTTTGAGCTCCCTGCCCTCCCTCGCCTGCCGCTGTAATCCTCTCACACACAGTCAAGCGGGGAGCCTCCAGCTGTGCTCTCCCCGCCACTGACTTTGGCAGCATCTCGATTCTCCTCTCCTCCTGTTGCCTCGCTGCTCTGAGACCATGCTGTGCCTCTCCCCCCACCCGCCCGGACAGCGTGCCTCAATTTTCTGACGGTGGCTCCGTGCCCTTCTCTAACCGTGCGGAACAGTGAGACAGAGGAGGAACGCTTAGCGAAGCTCCCTTCTTTGTGGCAGAATCAGTCCAATGGGGAAATTCCAAAGTCCAGTTGTATAAAGTTCTTGAAACTTACTTACCTGAAGGTGGTGCCAGCTGGTGCCGAGCTGCCCTGTGTCACAGGCCCAGTGACAGAACCGCACCTGGGCTTGGCCTGTCCCATGCGGCAGACGGAGGCCCCTCGTCCCTCTGAAGACTCGTCCCGTGATGTCACCGTGAGAAACATCCCTGCAGGCTTCCTGCAGAGCCTCTCCTTCAGGAACGCCGGTTTGGTTGAGTGCTGTGCCGTCCCAGCTTCGTTCTGGATCTACATTTTGTTTTAGGAAATATCCAACTTCCAGTTCAAACTGCTCCATTACAGAATTAAAGGAAACCCCTTTTGGTAAATGGTAGAGGGGGAAATGACTGCAGCCCACTCTGTGCTCACCAAACTGGTTCCTCCCATGTTTGGGGCCCAGTTTGGCATCGTTTGAAGCAGCATCATTCTTATCGAGGGCTCTGGTGGCATCCTGCTTTCTGTCCGGCCAAGACTCAGGCAGCCACTTCTGGAAGGACGGGGCAGCCCTGAGAGCAGGGGCAGGCCCGACACATGGGGAGCTGGGGGGAGGGGTAGGCTCACACCCATGCATGGGGCCTGCGAAGACAGAACAAGATATGGGTCAGAGTGTCCATAGTCACGGGAGCAGACCAGCGTGAGGCCCGCCAGTCAGATCGGTTCAAGGGTGTCAGCAGTGAGGTCACAGCCAGGAGCTTCCAGCTCAGGGAGGGCTTTGGGGGCCTTGCAGGAGCTGAGGTTGGCGGCTAACGGCTGCGGAGCACAGATGCGGCCGGGGCAGCGAACCCAGGCAGGCGGCAGGGAGAGAGCAGAGGCCGGGCTGTGCTCAGGCTCTGTGCGCCCACGGGAGCGTTGTCCAGCGTGTGCAGGTAGTAACTAGACTCCAAGAGAAGTTAGGCTGGACCGAGTAAGGCAAAGGGCAGAGGGGCAGGCACAGGCTCGACATCTCTTCCTCCCACAACACAGAGGCACAGGGGTGCACCGGGAGCCTGGGGGTGACTGGCAGCCGCCGCACGGAGGCTCCAGTGGCAGGATGGGAGCTGGCCTCTGAGTACCGAGTACTGTACCGAGTCCTGAGGCAGGGCAGGGAGAGTGGGGATGAATGTGGAGCCAGCAGGGAGGTGCAGCCGGGTTCGAGAGGAGCTACGGGTCAGGCACATCCCCAAGGCCCTGGAGTGCATGCATTAGCGGGGACACCCTTCTGGGTGGGTGTCAGTGCAGCCACACACTGTCCAATGGGCCAGGCAGCTCCCAGGAGGACAACCATCTGGCCCGGGCAACCGTGCCTGCTGCTGGCTGACAAGTGCGGCTCACCTCAGGCTGTCGCCATGAGCTCTGGAGCAGGAAGCAGGCCAGATCATCATAAAGCGTAACTCGCCTCCCACTGGGTCCTCCTAGGGGTAAGCAGGGCAGGATGGGCCACCCACTGGCTCAGCCCCACAGGCAGGGCCCTGCGTATGGCCCTGGAGTTACACCTTGTACAAGGAACCAGGGAAGGCTGAGGTCAGCTCGCCCAGCTCACTGAGCCACGTTTTTCTCATTGGAGCACATTTTTCTAATTCACACCCAGGTGTCAGAGGTCACCCGTCCAGAGCCAGCAAGTGGCAGAGCCTGGACTCACAGCCAAGTCAGCTAGTCAGCTAACATTCCACCACATCCTCCAGCTTCCAGGCCCTGTGTTAGGCACCCGGGCTGCTTAGCAGAGAGATCCAGCCACAGACCTCTCGTCAGCCTCCTGCTCACATGGACAGCGTTCAGTGCCTCCCGAGGACCCAGGCACACACAGCCCCCTTCGTCCAAAGCCCTCCCCGTAGCAGGAAGAATCCATGGGTCCAGGGCACATGCCCACTTGGAACCTGCCTCTGCCCTCCCCACTCGAGACCTCATCTGGAGGCCAGGAGCTTGGGATCCTGTGCAGTCAGCCTGAGCCTCCGTTCAGAGCCTGCAGGGGGCACCAAGGCGGGTGCCCCCACCCTCCTCCACACCCACCTCCTCCACACCCTCACCCAGTGCGGACCAGGTCTGGGCCTGGGAAGGGACGGCCAGAGCTGGGACATGCAGGCCTGGGCCATTCCTGGTGCAGCATAGAGCAGGGCAGGAAGGGAGGATCCAGGACAGTGACGGACAGGCCTGGCACCAGTACTGAGACTGTAGGTTTCCCTGCTCACTCGGTGCTGGGAGACAATGAGCTCAATCCAATGGCTGAGGGAGAAGCGGCGGATTCACTTAATTTGAAAGGAAAACTGCTCGTGCGTCAAAGTTCTTTGTCCGTGAAATGTGCTCTCCCCTGTGTTGCTTCAGTCCTGCCCTTGCCAAGCCCCCTGCTGGGCTCTGGGAGCCAGTGGGCAAGGCCTACAGGCCCATGGGCTGAAATTGCCTCTGACATGGCCAGACAGCCCCTGCCCTCCTGCTATCCCACCCTGTCAACTCTTGGGAGCCCGTGCCAGCTGTCTCCTTGCCCTCAGACCCTCCTGCCCACTTTCTTGCCACACCTGGTGAACCCTGGCATCTCAGAGCTCACCCCCAGGTGGCCGGTGCCTGGAGGGAGGAAGAGCATCACCAGCCAGTGCCCGGGAGTAGGGGCTGTGCTTGCCCAGAGGGGCCAGTTTCAGGCAACAGCACCCCCTCTTCTTCCTCCTTTCCCCCCACGTCTTTCCTTCTTCCCTACCTGTACCTGCACCATCTCCCTCACCCTGTCCCCTCGCAGTCACGTGGGCCTGACATGCATTTCTGACCTGTTGGCTCCTCCAAGAACGTACCGGGATCCAGCAGTGTCCCGAGCCTTCCTGGTGGTACAAGCAGGTGGGGGTGGGGGCAGGATGAGGCCCGTCACAGCCCAGAGCACAGCCAGGAACCCAGCCAGCAGCGTCAGCAGGGCTGTGAAGCGTGCAGAGCAGCGAACCGGAGCAGTCAGGCAGTGGTGAGGGGAATTTAGAACCGCTGCAATGCCCTTCCCGGGCCCCTGCCTGTGCTTTTCCAGAGCCTTGGTTGCTGCAGCCCCTACACTCCAGCCATGTCCCTGAACTCAAACACCCCATGCTTCTGCTCTCCCCTCTGCCTGGCATGCACTCCTCTCCTTCTTCACCTGGCAAATGCTCACTCATCCTTAGAGGTGCCACTCAGGTGTCACCTCCTCCAGGAAGCCTTCTCTGACTGCTCTCCCATAGTTTCCAGGGTTTGCCCCATAACAGCATTTATTATTTTTTAAAGTATATATTTTATTGATTTTTTACAGAGAGGAAGGGAGAGAGATAGAGAGTTAGAAACATCAATGAGAGAGAAACATCAATCAGCTGCCTCCTGCACACCCCCCACTGGGGATATGCCCGCAACCAAGGTACATGCCCTTGACTGGAATCGAACCGAAGACCCTTTAGTCCCTAGGCCAGTGATGGCGAACCTATGACACGCGTGTCAGAGGTGACACACGAACTCATTTTTTTTGGTTGATTTTTCTTTGTTAAGTGGCATTTAAATATATAAAATAAATATCAAAAATATAAATCTTTGTTTTACTATGGTTGCAAATATCAAAAAATTTCTATATATGACACGGCACCAGAGTTAAGTTAGGGTTTTTCAAAATGCTGACACGCCGAGCTCAAAAGGTTCACCATCACTGCTAGGCCGACACTCCATCCACTGAGCCAAACCTGTCAGGGCCATAACAGCATTTAAAACACATCATTATGATCACTTACTATCTATCCCCCTACCACCAATAAGTTTGAAGGCAATAACCGTCTTACTGATGAGGCCTGGCATATAGTAGGCATTTAGTGAGTATTGGATGTGTGGGTGGATTAACAAGCTGCCAGCAGACCAGTGAGTGAAGAGGTGAGTGGAGAACTTCGTGCCAGCAGCCAGCAGCCAGCAGAGGTGGGGATGCCCAGAGCTGCTGGGAAGAGAGGAAGATGGTCCAGGGATGGGGGTCCCTGGCAGGTGCCCCACCCCCCTCACTACTTTAGGAAAGCCTTTTCATAGCGGCCCTGAAGTACCAGCCGCTCCCCAGGCCCGATCCCAGGGTGACCGTCTTCTCCCCTTGCCCCTAGTATTTCTGCCTGTTGCTGGTGATCTTCCTCGTGGAGCTGGTGGCGGGGGTCCTGGCCCACGTGTACTACCAGAGGGTGAGTGGAAGGTCTTCCTTCTACGTTGCCCGTAGCGCCCCCAGGAGGCCACGCGTGGGGGAGGGTGCAGGGTGCTGGGGAAGCTGAGGCACCGACGCACAGGGTGGTCCTGTCTCCCAGGCCCCAACACTCCTCAGCACATCTGGGTCCTGCTTCTCGCCTGGGTCCCAGTAACCCTCCCCTCCATCTGCGGATGCGGATGACTTCACCATGGGAGCCAGGAGGGGACGCTTCCCTGGGGGTGGCTGGTTCCTCTCCCCTCCTAAGGGGAAGTCACACATCCAAAGGGAAAGCAAGGCCTGGCCCAGGGCCACATGCCAGACTATGAAGACAGCACCGGCCTCGCCTGCCTGCGAGGACAAGGAGGAAGGGGCCAGTCCAGTCCTCTCCCACCGTGTGCCCTCTGAAGCAGGCTTCAAGGTCACGACCAGACTGATATTCGGCTGGTAGGGACAGTGACCATGCTGGTTGTTTCAACCCAGCACCTGGAGGAGCACTGGGTGCCCATGGGATCTCATGATCAAAATGAAATTCAACAGGTATTTAAAAGCAGCCCTGGGCCTCAGAGGTGTCTCCTCCCGCACCTGCCTCTCAGCTCCTCCCACCACACCCTTATTTTAGGGCCCCAGCTTTTGCAACATCGTCTCATAACTCTGTCTGCTGTGCGTGGAGGGTCCCTTCCACTGTGTGGGAAACCACCGCACTGCACCGCTGGAAGGACAGAGTGGTGCAGAGTAGCTGGTGGTTAGGCGCAGGCCTGGGGACCGCGGTGGGCTGCTCTGCTGACCCACCTCCCCTCCACCCTCCAGCTGAGCAATGAACTGAAGCAGCACATGACCCGGACGCTGTCTGAGAACTATGGGCAGCCTGGAGCCATGGAGATCACCACCTCAGTGGACCGTCTGCAGCAGGACGTAAGCCCCAACAGGGTGGGGTCCTCTCTGTCCCTTCCGTCTGTGTGCCCCGGGCAAGTTCCTTACCTCTGTCAACTCCTACTGGACGACAGGCAATGAAAGGTTCGATAAACTCATGTTTGAGCCCAGTGCCGAGCGTCACTCCGGCACATAGTAGGTGCCTAATAAACACTTGTTAAGTAGACTAAATGCACCTCCCGCCCCACCCGCACCTCTCACACCAGAGACCACCTCAAATAGCCATGTTCCGTGGCCCATGTAAGGACTCTAAGTCTCAGTCCCCAAACCAGAAGGGTGAGAAATAACCAATCTCCTGTTTTTTAATCACCCTGATCTGGGCTGGCACATCCCTGCCCTGGGAGGTGCAGCAGATGCAGGGCCCAGGTCGGCTCACACCAGCCCCTCCGGTCACTGCTGAGCTGCTTGCTCCGTGGCCTCTGGGATACCTTTCGTGTCCCTGCAGGACTCAGGGCTCTGAGGCCTCAAAGCCTGAATGGGGGCCTGGAACCTGTGGCAGGACTGGGTCCCTGGCCCTCGGTTCTGCCTCCCTGCGGGCCCAGAAAACTACCTCTGGTGGGTGTGGTCCCACCTGCCTCTACCTCCCTGCCCATCTTCTCACACACCCTCCCTGCCCCAGGGCACCACCATAATCTCTTTGAAGATCTTGGGGATGTTTAAGGCAGCAAACAGGTGGCCTGCAGGCAAATCTTGCCTGAAATGAGACCAGCCCCCATTCCAAACAGGGAAAGGGAGGAATCCCAGGGAGAAGAAAGGGGCTGGTTACTATTTGAATAATGGTCCTGCTCCCTGGAACCGAGCTGCTGGAGGGGCCTGTGGGTCTCCTCACCGCCAGGTTCTGCCTCTCTCTGCAGTTCAAGTGCTGCGGAAGCAACAGCTCTGCCGACTGGCAGCACAGCGCCTACATCCTGTCCCGGGAGGCCGAGGGCCGCCAGGTGCCCGACAGCTGCTGCAAGACGGTGGTAGCACGCTGCGGCCAGAGGGCCCACCCCTCCAACATCTACAAGGTGGAGGTGAGCACCTATCTCCAGCTGGGGCCTGCAGAGGACTCAGCTGGCCATCCAGAGGCCCCCAAAAGGCAAGCTCAGGGCAGACAGGTGGGGGGAGCAGGGCCCACTTATTTATTGGCCAGAAAGCAGCAGTGCTGGGCCTTCAAAGGGTCGCACAAAGCAGGGGACGCACACCTGCTACTGAGAGATTCCGGGACATCGTGGCCTACCCTGGTCACCCAAAAGCCTGTGGGCAATTGGAAAGCTGGACCAGGCCCTTTCAGCCTCTGGCCTTCCCTCAGCCAGTTGGAGGCAGCACCCGGCCTGCCCTTCCCTCCCATCCTTGCCCACTTCTGGGTCAAGATGAGTGTGACCTGCTGTTACCTTACAGGGAGGCTGCATCACCAAACTGGAACAGTTCCTGGCCAACCACCTGCTGCTCATGGGAGCAGTGGGCATCGGGGTGGCCTGCCTGCAGGTGAGTGCGGGGAGGGGCTGTAGAAGAGCTCACTGACCCTTTGTATACGCACACTCTGCCCTGCCTCCTCTCCCCTTCCCTTTGCAGCCAAAGTTGAGTCACACGGTCACTCTCTTCCCCAGAGACAGGAAGGAAAATGCCTGGGGCCAGGGGGCCAACTTGAACTTGTAAGGAACAGAGACCTGAGAGGAGTGTGAGTGTGGGCTCAGGTATGTGCATGCACCCTGTGTGTGCATGTGCAGGTGTGTGTGCAGCCTGCTGTGTCTGTGTGGGCCTGGGTGTGTCCGCATGCATCATGGTGGGGGTTGGATGCATGTATATGTGTTTAGGTGTGCTTGTGCACGTGTGTGTATGTGTGTGTGTGTGTGTGTGCATGACATGCTCTCATTCCTCTGTTATGCGCGTGTGCACACCTGTGGATATGTGCTCCCTGTGTACACCCAGCTCTCTGCTCCGAGCATGAGCCATGCTCTTTGCTCTGGGTCACTACTCTGCCCTCCCCCAGCTGCCATCCAGGGAGTTAGTGTTACTCCCATGAGTCATTCTAGTCACAGGTCAAGATCAGAGGAGACAGGAGTGGCACCCGCAGGGGCAAGGACAGGCTCAGCGAGCAAGGGCCCTGCGTGCCCACCTCACCTGACACTCCTGCTTCAGCCCAGCCGGTTCTGGAGGGAGCTGAGTCCTGTCCCACCTCCCTGTGCCCGGTCTATAAGCAACGTCCAGGGGAGAGGGGAGAGCAGTGGCTACCTATCAGAGGACCTGGGTCCAATCCTGCCACTGCTTCTGTGCGACCTTGAGCAGTTACTTCCTGGCGCCCCAATGTCATCCTCAAACCATGGATTGTTTCCCCAACTGCGTGAGGGCCAGATAAGAACAAGGTGATACGTGGACGGCAGCAGCACCTGGCACGGGCGAGGGCCTCCATAAGTGGAAACTCTGGATTTCAGAGTGACTCAGATACTTTCTCTTATCTGATCCCCACAACCTGAGAGCCAGGCCAGGCGAGTAACAGCGTCCTCCCCATTTTACAGACCAGAAAGTTGAGACCCAGGGAGGGGACTTACCGAGGGTCTCGTCCTGAACTGCCTCCCAGGTCTCCGTGGTCCTTCGCTTTCCCAAACTCCCTCCCAACACAGTTCCATGGAAAGAGAAGCAGGATGGGTGCGAGGCTAGGAACCTCAGCGTGGGTTCCTCCCAGGTCACGGCTGCTGGCCCACGTCAGCCTGAGTGCCGGAGGGTCCAGCTGCAGCCTCGCCTGCTGGGCCTGGCCCTCTGGAGGGAGACCGGACAACCGAGGGCTGGTTATTCGTCTCTGAGCCCTGGTTCCTCATTTGTGATGTGGGGCTAATTACAGCTGGTTCGTGACCAGTGAGGGTCGGCAGTATACGTGTAACCACATGGCTCACTGCCGAGCAGGTAGCAGGTGCTCAGGACACGGTCCCCATCATTACTTTTATCATTTCCATGCGGCACATTATTTCTCCCAGATGCCCTGATTGTTCCCTGGACAGACCAGCTGCCCCTTCACCTTCACTCAGGAGCAGGCCCGGGGAGCCCCAGGGGGCAGTCACCTGGCCCCTCATGTACTTCCCAGGGCAGGCCTCTGCCCCACATACTGAACCCCGGGGGAGTTGCCATGGGGTCTGGGGAAGAGGCTGCTCTGCATGCAGCCCCTGAATCAGCTGTGGTTTCTGGAAACCTGCTGTTTGCCTCAGGTATCGAGGGGACCTGCTCTGCATGGACGCTGGCCAGGCCAGGGCCACGCTCTGTGCCCATTTCTTTCTGGACTCTCTGGCCTGAGAGCCTGGAGAGGCTGAGACAGGGCAGTGAAGCCATGGGCAGGGAGGGACTGCCAGTGCCCAGAGCCAAGGGCAAGGTGGCCAAGTGCACCTGCAGGAGTGATGCCCAGAAGGCCAGGTGGCAGGGCGCCTGCAGGCCTACAGGTGCCTCCTGCCCCCTCCACCCCCACCATGAAAGTCTTGGTCCAGCTCACTGTGGAACTACTCCTAGAGTCCCCCAGAGAGAGCTTCTCCGGGCCACCGCCATGGACCCCAAGCCCTTGGGCAGTCTCTCCCCTCCATTCCTCTGAGGCTGGCCCTGCAGCAGCCAAGCCTGGGTTACAGCTCCCTCTGCTGGCCAGTGCTGGAACTAAGCTCCCCAAGTCCAGGTCAGCTGCCAGCCTTGAAGGAGGGCTCGCACCAGGCCTGTTCCCAGGTTCGCAGTCATTCTCCCGCCAGAGCAGGCACCAGGCACCTTCCCACACATGCCCAGCCTGGCACTTGGGAGACCCTCAAGGCCAAGATGGTGTCATATGCTTCCCTGTTCGGGACTGGAGGAAACCTAGCTTGAAGTCAGAGGTTTTCCTATTGATAGAGGAGGATTTGAGGCTCAGAGAGGGATGTAGCTGTACCCAAGGCCACACAGTTCCAAATGGAAGTTAGCCCACTCCTAATCCTACCCCCACATTCCCACACGGCAAGATAGGAACATGCTGCAGAGCCCAGAAAACTCGCAAGACAGTGAGATTGGACTCTGCAGGGCATTAAGGGGAACCGAGTGGCTTCCTGGGACCTCCTGGTCCTTCCCTGATGCTCTTGGTGACCGCCAGGTGCTGGGTCAGAAACCTCGAAAGAAGCTGAAAGCATTCGGGCTTCTCTGTTAAAAGCCCACGTGTGCCATGTGCAATATCCAGGCCGGCTGTCAGAAGGGGGTGCCATCTCCCACACAGGCTGGGCCCAGCAGCCTGTCATCGCCATCTCCCGCTCCCGTGGTCAACCTGTGTGTTTTCTCTGCTCACCCTGGTCTGCCGCTGAGTGTGCTGATCTCTGCATGTCCTCTGCCAGGAAGGAGACACAGCTCACTCAGGGATCTGAACGCTCAGTCCATTACTCTTCTGCATGAGTCAGGGTGGGGTGTGTGTGTGTGTGTGTGTGTGCATGCATTGGCGAGATTCTGGCCCGCACACTCCATCCTCGCTGTGCCTTCCCTGGGAGGCACCCTGGGAACACACATCTCATTCAAGAGTGAGCATGCTGGGAGCTCAGCCCTCCTGTCTCCCCCGGCATGAGGTGTAGGAGAGGTAGCCACAAGTCCCTGCTGGTCCACCTGCTCCCTCCGGCTTCCCCCTTAGCAAGGATGAGAAAGACTCAGATAACCACAGGACGAGGCGTGCTGCGTGACACCTGGGTGGCATGGCTGTGACAACCATCTGCTAAAAGCTGGTGGGAGACAAAATAGCCTCTTAGGCCGCCTTTCAGCTGTGGCTCCGAGTACTTGGTGGATTAGCTCTGCTCTGGCACCGAGTCTGGAGCCAAGTGTTCACAGGGCCCCACCAGCCTCCCACATCGGGATGGAGAGGAGGGAGGAAGGGGAAGAAGAGGGGCATCCTTTACTACCTCCTACGCCAGCCTCGCAAAGAGAGACCGAGCACCTACCGGCCCGTAGGAGTCCTCACCTGCCTGTCCTCGCGTTGGCAGCAGCTGTTGGAAAGTTTGGGGAAGATGGCGCCTTGCTCCTATATTTGGGGAAGTGCACCTTGGCCCATGTCCACAGGGTGGCCATGGGGCTGCCCTAGTGCCCTTCCCCCACCGGTGGAGTCAGGATCCAAGGGCATCATGGTCAGGAGCATGGTCACAGTCGTGGCCTCCCTGGTCCAAATATCCTCGCCTTGTCCCTGTGTATCCTTGGGTGGGAGGGAGGAGAGGAGGGGTAGAGAGGAAGAAGGAGGCAAGGGAAGGCGGGGGAATAAGGGTCCTCAATAGTGTGGAGACAGGAAAGTGAGACCAGGAAAAGGTGACTGCCCAGCACTGCCCTGCTCTGGGCCGATGCTCTAGCCCTGTGGTCGGCAAACTGTGGCTCGCGAGCCACATGCGGCTCTTTGGCCTCTTGAGTGTGGCTCTTCCTAAGCCTTAGAGTACCCTAATTAAGTTAATAACAATGTACCTACCTATATAGTTTAAGTTTAAAAAATTTGGCTCTCAAAAGAAATTTCAATCGCACTGTTGATATTTGGCTCTGTTGACTAATGAGTTTGCCTACCACTGCTAGCCCCTTCTTGCTCAGCTAGTGGGTGTGACAGGGGCCTGTCAGGCAGGCTCCTAGGGCCTCGTTTGGTGCCACATTCCACGCTGATTTACAGATGAGCTGGTGACAGCTCTGGGTGCCCCTCCCAGAGCCTCGGTGTCCCCAGTGGCTTCTGTCCATCAGCCAAAATCCACTGTGGTGGCTGGTTTTGCTCTGGTCAGAGCAGCAATGCAGACAGAGAAAGGCTGGTCAGGTAGCAGTCAGCTGCCCCTGGAGAAGCGCTGGGCCGCAGACCAGGCAAGGGCCCAGCTCGTTCGCTAGTAGTGCAGAACCTCGGCCCCACCCACATCGCGGTCCCTGGGTGATTCGTTCCCATCAAAGTGTGAGAAGTGTTCCCTGGGAGCTTGTCAGAATAGCAGAATCTCAGTACCTCCCTCCCCCACCTCCCACATGGGAACCTGCCCTTCATCCAGGTCCCAGCTGCGCACTCCGTGTGGGAAGCTGCGCTCTGGGCACTGCTGGCCGTACCGCGGTGGGGTCCTGATCTCTGCTCTCTCCACCTGGCAGACCTGCGGAATGGTTCTCACCTGCTGCTTGCACCGGAGGCTCCAGCTGCATGTTCACTAACGGCCCATCCTGTCCCCCCCAACCGCCCCCCACAAGGACAGGGGTCCAAATCCCATCTGCCAGACCCGGGGAGCCAGCATAGCTCATCTAGAAACTTGCAGAAAGTCCCCATCCCTGGTGCCCACCCTTCAGACCCACCAAGTGCTCAAGACCACGGCTCCTGCAGTTCCCACCAGACGGGAACCCTCCACTTCCGAGTGCTCACTGCCAGCCCAGGCGGGGGCTGGCCCTGCCAGGGACAGACAGGAGGCTCCCAAGGACCACGGGAAGGTGAGAGAGTTGGATTCTCTGCTCCCTCCCAGCTCCTGAAACGACATCGAAGGACTACAAACCTCGACCTGTCTGGACCGGGCGTTCAGCGTGACCCCCACGGGTGCTGAGCAGCCCTCCTCTCGCCTCTGCCTAGGTTTGGGGGCCTTGCTCTGGCCTCCCGGAGATGCATCATGGTGGGCAGTTAGGGGTATCTCTGCCCCCAGAAGGCCCAGGCCTCTGATCTGCCCACCCCAAGCCTTTCTCACGGGAGAGGAGTGTCCCCATGGCCTGGCTCCTTCCTGCAGGGCCTGAGAGTGGAGAGAATGAGGTGAGGCCGCCAGAAGCTGGATGTGGGCAGTGGTAGATGGTGAGGCTTCGGGCAGGGAGCGAGGGGGCTGGGGGAGTAGAGAAGGCGGGGAGTTGGCCCCACCTGCATGTGCCGCAGCAGGAGCCTGCGCTGCTTGGAGGCCTTCCCCAGGAGAGGAGCCCTGGGAGAAAGGCCCCGAGCCCCAGCCTCCAGGAATCTCCTGTGTAGGGCCTGATCCTCAGAACGGCCAGGGTTTTAAACCTTCGACGGTTAATGTGGGCGAGTATGAAACTCCTCCCGATTGGACCCAATCGCAGAGCCTGAAACGTCGGAGCCACTGAAAAGGTAAAGCTCCAAGTCGAGGGGTGCTCCGCCCTGAACCTCACTTGCCCTGTGTCAGGCTCCCTGACCACGAGGCCTCGCTCTGCTCCTGGAGCAAGCACAGTCCCTCCCTCCCGTCCCGCCTCGCTGTCTGAATTGGGCAGGGGATCCTCAGGAAGAACTTCCGGATACTGAGGGAGAACAGAAAGCAAAGCCTAGAAATGCAGTGCAGATGCTGACAGTTTTCCTTCAACAGCCACAGCCCCCTCTCCCCACCCCCCTGCCCCCTGAGCCTGTGACGTGGTGCTCCAACAGGAAGACCCCACACCCGCTTCCACACCTCCGGGGCCCTGCTCTTCCCGGGTCCTGGGGACCCTCTTCCTGCCCCACCCATGAGAGGTGGGCCCTTATTATGCTAAATCCAAGGCCAAGAAAGGTCACCTCCTGCCTCCCCACTGGGTCCAGTCCCAGTGTGACAAGCTCAGCTCTGGCTGAGCCGGGTCAGTCCTGGGTGAAGGGTATTCTCTCTCCCATACACAGGTCCCTGCTATCCCCAGCACAGCCCTCATCTGTGCAGAAACTGCACACCCTCAGAGCACATTCCCTGCCTCCCTGCCTCCCTGCCTCCCTGCCTCCCTGCCTCCGGGGCTGGTGGGGACCCTGGCTGGCTTGGCTCCTCCACCCAGAGGGCCTTGGGGTGGCTGAGAAAAGTTCATTAGGAGGGAGACCAGCTCTGCTAGCAACCCCAGGCTGCATCAAGGACAAAAGAAATGGTGGTGTGGTCATCTTTGCTGCCCTCCAGCTTCCCGGGACTCATGCAGATACATAAAAGGTGATGGTGAGGCCAAGCTCTTTGCAGGGACAGAAGTCAGACAGGTCTCACCAAGTGAGGCTGAGAGAGAGAGAGCGCGTGCTCTTCCTGCCGAGGGCCGAGGGAGGCGGAAGTGGGAGGGGTGCTGGCCTGTTACGTGCCTGCCCCTCCTGGGTCCCTTCACTTTCCTGAGGTGCCCCAGCCTGTGCGGATGGGGATGGGGTGCCGGGCCTTGTCACTGGGGGAGACCCTGGAGAGCTGACTTCCTGCCCCACCTCCTGTGCTGACGAGCGCTACCACATGTCTTGTGAGCGCTACCGAGGACCGGGCTGGTCCAAGCCGCAGAGGGACAGAGCAGCCCGGAACTTTTGGAGACTGGGACCTCTTTGTTCATGCCAACGGCCTGGGAGATGAGACATGGTGACAGGAAACTGAGGCCCAGGGTATGGCAGGTTCCCCGAGGGGCGCCCTGAAGGCTGGAGTCAGAGCTGGGGTGCCGGTCCCGCCTGTGAGCATGCAGATCTGCGCCAGGATGGCTCCCCCAGGTCCCTGCTCTGAGGCCGGCAGGGCCCTGAGTCCCCGGAGAGAGAAGGCGTGTCTGGTGAGAGCCATCGCAGTCCTGCGGGGGCAACAGGCGCCGGCACACAGGCCCAGAAAAGAGGCCAGCACACCCACACCTCGATCTCACCAAGGGGCCCTTCCCCCCTCAACTCACAGGAATACCCCTCCCAGAGGGAGTGCTGCACCCCAACTCCCTGGATGACCTGTGTTTGGGGAGACAAGAGTGTAATGGCCTTTGGTGAGGAGATGAAGTCTTGTTTAAAGTATTTGTGACCATCCTTGTCTTTCTCCCTCCCCCTCCCAGCCCCAGGAGCTCCTCAG
The DNA here is from genome assembly GCF_028538775.1 of Myotis yumanensis. NCBI lineage: Eukaryota > Metazoa > Chordata > Mammalia > Chiroptera > Vespertilionidae > Myotis > Myotis yumanensis. The sequence goes on along the minus strand of NW_027223754.1, from coordinate 122,490,058 downwards.
GCATAGCCACGGGGCAGGGGTGTCCAGGGCCTTGTGTGCTTAGAATGTGTTAGTCACGTAGACACACCATCTCGTAGGGACCGAGGTACGAGGGTATATTCCCCCCACTTCACAGAGTCAGCAGCAGTGGCTGCCGTCACGCCACCCCTCTCCCCGGCGCCCCCAGTTCTCCATCTCTAATAAACCGCCAGGCTGACATTCAGGAGCAGCATGGCCCGCGGGATGTTGTGGACCAGGCTCACACCCCCTCCCTGGTTGGGCGGGACCAGGCCAGCCCCAGCGCCAGAGCTCTGCTCTGTGCCGTTGGAAGAGAAGAGTGGCTCCTTTGGGCTGACAGGGGACCCCCCACCCCCGGCAGAGTGTCTCACAGGAGCCTGGGGCCATGGCTCAGGGGCGCCTGGCCTACCACCTCCGGAGCCAACGCTGACACCAAAGTGAGGGTGACCACCCTCGGCACTCAGAATCCCCACGCAGATGTGAATACTCATGCGGCGCGGAGACAGTGGTCTGGGCATGGAGGCCTGGCCAGGTGGCAGGAAATGCCTCCCCCGCCCGCCCATGCGCCTCATGCATCACAGAGTGGCCGGGGCAGGGAGGAGGCGCCCGGCTGGTGGAGCTGACCACCTCCTGCCTGCCTTCCCTCCCCTCTGCCGCCGCCGATACCGGGCTCTGGGTGGGCACAGTGTGAGCTATCTCGGGCCTAGATCTCATCAGGCTGCCGCCCAGTGCAGGGGTGGGGTGACATGCAGGGCGATGTGCCTCCAAGATCCTCATGCCCCACGGCCACTGTTGGTCTTGGGATCTGCCACTCCCGGTCCATCTTCAGGGTTTCAAGGTGGGGGGTGTGAATGAAAAGTTACTTTCGCCACCACCCACTCTGCTATCAGCCTTGAAAACACTATCCTTACTGGCCACTTTGGGCCTGGGGACAGAACTGGAGAAGGGGAGGTGGTTTGATGGCTAAGGAGAACCCCACATTTTGTGTCACCACTGGGTGGCGCTCACATCTGCCAAGGATGCTAGTGATCAAACTTGAGCTTGCATGAGGGTCGCCTGAGGGTCACCTGGAGGGTTTTTAGCACAGATTACTGCCCCCTCTTTCCTCTCCCCCTCCCCCATCTTCAGATCAGAGGGTAGAGCCAAGGATTTGTGTCTCTAGCTGGTTCCCAGGTGATGTGGGTGCTGCTGACCTGGGATTGCACCTGGAGAGCCACTGCTTTAGACCACAGCCCTGAAGCCCTGAACCACCTTCGTGTGTCACAGCCCTGGGGCTCAGATCCCTCCGGGTGTGAGGCTTGGGTCCCACTCTGTGACATGGGGGGGGGCTGTGGGCAGTTCACCGCCAGCCAGGACTGTGCCTCCCTGCTGTGCGTTCCTGCAGCACCCGCCCCACCTCCGCTTGGATTGAGGGGCCGCGTGAGCCCGTCTGTGACCCCGGCTGGCAGAGCAGATTCCGGGTCCTCTTCCCTGAAGGGGACAGGTCCACAGTCCAGCCCCATTTCCCACCCCCTCCGGCCCCACGCCACTCTCGTCGCCCCTTCTCTCTTCCAGCACAGTGCCAGGCCTGTGCTCCTCCCTCGGCCTCCCGCGTCCCCTCTTCCCCGCTGCGTGAGCACCACAGGCACCCGTGCCAGCGCCACAAGTCTTTCCAGGCAGCCCGTTCCTCCTGAGGCCAGACAGGCTCCTGGGGATCTGGAACCGGCGGTCCTGGATATGGGCTGTCACAATACTCTAGAGACAGGGAAGTCGCCTGACTCTATCACATACAGAGAAACTGCTCTCCTTGTAAACAGCCCCTCCACCGCTGGTCTCCGTGTAAGCCAGCCTCGGGGCCAGGGGCCACAATAATAAAGGAACTGCATCTGGAACTACCTGCTGCTGCTGCTGCTGTTTTTCCTCCCCTGCAGGGAATTCCATCAGGTGTGTCCAGAGTGGGGGGGGGGGGGGGGGGGTGGAGCCTGGTAGGAGCCCCTTGACCACCCTGATAGGGTCCTGCCAGCTGCCAGGTTGACTGTTTGCACCGACCTCACCTCCCGTGGGCGTCACTACTCCTGGTGGTGAGTGAGAGCCAGGCTCTCACAAGTGTGCTGGAGTTGTGTTCCCCTTAAATCGCCCTTGGGCAGCCGGGACTGCCACACTTCTGACTGTGATGCCCAGCAGCCCCTATTACGAGCCTGCGGTCTGCCCGTCCTGCTGTGGGCATCACCCTGGCGGGCTGCAGCCGATGCAGGGTGTGCGGAGAGGGCAGGGCAGGGGCACTTCAAGCTGAGGCACACCTTCTACTGCTCCCTGGCCCCCACCCCACCTCCCTGCAGAGTGCTAGTGTCTCCCCCCTCCTCCCCGACCACTCATTTGTCCTCCCCCCCAAACTAGAGTCAGGCACTCCTCACCCCAATGCAAAAAGACGGCCATCCATGATTCAGAGGGACTGAGCGCACCAGGGTGCCCGCCCAGTAAGGAGCGAAAGAAAGTAAACGCTTGTCTTTTATGACATAAAACATTCATTCTGTTTCATTCACTATTCTGTCTACTAGCTTGAGGTGGGGTGGGGTCCATGAGGGAGCCTGAGAGCACCCGGTAAGCTGGACGCTGGGGACCCCATGACAGAGGGAGTTAGGGGGGCAGGCTGGGTGGGGGGCGCCTGGCAGGGATCCACATCCCTGGCCTCCTCCTGTGTCTCTCGGCCGGTTGGTCGAGACCATTCACTGAACAGTCACAGTGGCAGCTTTGATATCAGGCCGGGGGACGGGCCCAGTCTGGGCGCCCATGGTCACCCATCTCATAGGATGTCTGCTCACCTGCACCATCACTGAGTGTGAGAGGGTGAGGCCCCTCCAGGCCCCTTCCTGCCACACACAGCACTGTGGGTGCCGGCCGTGCCGCCTCAGGGCCCTGGCTGCCGGTGGGGCCTGGTCAGGATGGGGGCAGTGGGAGCCTTTGCGGAAGCTGTCTCCCTGGTGGCTGCACTGGCCTGTCAGCCGCCACTACTCCCTGGCAGGAGACAACGCCTCTGTCAGCAGGGTGGGCTGCTTCAAGCTGGTGGGACTTGGTTCCCACTTCCTGTCCCCAACTGAGAACAGAGAGGCTGCCCATGGGGTGGGGGAGACACAGGGACAAAAGCTGAGATTCGTCTGCCTCTCCTCCTCCTCCTCCTCTTCTCCTTCCCTTTCTTTCTTCTTCTTTTAGTTTTCAATCAAGCTTTTAATGAAAAGATCATAAAATAACATTTTCTCCTGTGATAGAAAAGTAATTCACTTACTTTCTTCTTAAAAACAAATCCATGAGAAGCCCCTACTTCCATCACTGGCTGAAACCCTGTCCAGCAGTGACTGAGCAGGAAGGATGGGGTGCTGCAGGGGGACCCAGGTGGATCCTTTGGCTCAGGCCAGGGGTGAAGAGGGCAGTGAATTAAGCTTGAATCTGGCCCTTTCCATCAGCCAGGTGCAAACCAGGTCACGCACCGAGGCTGGAACAGGCTGGCCAGAGCCCCGTTAGCCTAGGTCAGTGATGGCGAACCTATGACACACGCGTCAGAGGTGACACGCGAACTCATTTTTTTGGTTGATTTTTCTTTGTTAAATGGGAATTAAATATATAAAATAAATATCAAAAATATAAGTCTTTGTTTTACTATGGTTGCAAATATCAAAAAATTTCTATATGTGACACGGCACCAGAGTTAAGTTAGGGTTTTTCAAAATGCTGACACGCCGAGCTCAAAAGGTTCACCAGTGCTGGCCTAGGCACTCCCTGAAGAGGTGAGGAACAGTTTTGTGAGGGGCTCATGGATCCCTGATTGGAATTTAGAGAACCCCACATTGGGAACCAGAGGTCAGATTCAACTTTCTCTCCCTGAGTTGCCAACCAGTAAAATAAGAGGGCTGTGTCCTTTCTAGAACTGGGGTCCCTTGACAAAGAAAAAGAAATATATTACAAATCTATTGAGGTTGCAGGAATTGTGTGTGTGTGTGGGGGGGGGGGGGGGGGGGACAAAGGGTAAGGGGCTTCCTGCTGCCATCAAATAGCAGAACATGAGCTCCTCTTGCCCGCCTGACAGGTCGGCCCTGCTTGGGACAATGGTGAGGCCGGAACTCTGCAGCCGCCAGAAGAGAAACCTCTGGGCAACACACTCTACCCGCCAGACCCACCACAGACCACCAGGTGGCCTTGCTCTTCCAGTCCCTGTTCTCTGCATAACGATCACCAGAGGAACCTGGGCACTGCCCAGGTGTGCCCCAGGGACAGTCAGCTACCTATCACTCTCCAGGCCCACAGGGGGAAATTCCGGCTTCAGCCGGAGGGCCTGGCTCCAGTGTGTCCTGTGGATGTGGCTTTTCCTTTTGTCGGGTTAAGGAGGCACAGTAGTCCATCTCACGGCTGTCATTAAACTCAGCATAATGAGATGGCTAAATCAATAGCCTCCCAATCTTTACTGACTGCTTTAAGAAGGGGCCATTGCAATGCCGATATTTTTGTGCCCCAATCGACATTCATTTAATCGGACTTCCCTCTTGCATCAGTGAATTACTGTGCTCTACAGCCAGCCCAGAGAAAAACTGGGAGACACGTCCTGCACCTCTCCTTTCCGTAGCTCACCCCCCTCCCAGATCCCTGCCCTGGGACCCAGCTTTCAGCAGGGGCCCTGCTTCTTCTTGGGGACCCTAAGCCTCAAATGTGACCACTTTCTTGCCAAGCACCTCCCTTGGCCCAGGAACAGGCTGGGTGTCTTTCCATACATGCCTCTATTTAGTCTTCACAGCAAATCTGTAAAATAGGTGTCATCCTCATTCTGCAGATGACGAAACCAAGACAAATTCAATGACTACAAGGCTCCTGAGGACACCAGCTGTGGAGCGGGAATTTGCCCAGGCCCTCCAGCCCCCACCAGCGCACTTCCCACCCAGACCTGTACCGTGACCGCTGATAGCACAGTCATGGTCAGGACAAGCCTAGACAACGCCTGTGAAAGCACTGTGAAGCCGTGACGCTCAAAACAAAAGGAGAGAGAGCTGCACCTGCCGGCCTCTGCCGTCTCCTGCCCGTGAGCAATGAGCCTAGAAAACACTCACCTGCATTTGGTGCAAACCATTCGTCAGCTCCAGTGCAGGGCGAGGGCCCGCATGCCGGATGAGCGTCAAGAATGTGCTTTCCCCCACAGTAAGTCTAGTCAGTCACCGGGCTCATCACTTCTCCTGGGGTCTCTCAAATCTGTTCTTTCCTCCGTCCCACCGGTGTTGCCCGAGGGCTGCGTCATCTCTCACCTAAATCACCTACGCAGCCTCTCCGAGGTCCCTGCACCCACGCTGTCCCCTCAACCATCCTCCACTCTACAGCCACAGCGATGGTTCTCAAGGCGGGTCTGAGCCGGCACATGGGCTTCCGGCCTCTCAGCAGTTCCCTGTGCTCTTGGCTTAAAGCTCACCCCCTTCACTGGTGTGCCAGCCCCGGTGACATCGACAGGACACCCCTCCCTCCGCTCCCTGCCACGTCAGCTCCTCCCACTTCAGCTCTCAGCTCCACATCTGAGACGGAGTCAGTGACTCTCCACCCAGAGAGCATCAGCATCGGAGCCTGAGATGCAATCCCATTGACTCTCTGTGGCCCCTCTGTGAGCCACAGGGATCGGGTCTGGCTGTTCACCACGGCATTCAAGCTGCTTGGCACAAGTTAGTGTTCGAGTCTTTGTGTGATAATGTCTTGTCTGTGCGAGCCCTGGATGAGCTGTTTTGAGGAAGTTCTCATACATACCAAGCCGGCTCCTCTGGCTCACAAACCATCCTTTCTCACTTGCCCTTCGCTGGACACCGATGGGAGGCAGCTCTCCCACCTCCTCACACAAGAATGGGGGAGCAAGAGGTCCCCCAGGGTCATCTCAGCCACCCATGCCCTGGGCTGAAGAGCCCAGAACCCAGCCCAGAAGGCCCTTGCCTAGTGTTAGAAGTCTCCAGGGGAGAAGATGCCAGCCCTGTCCTCCCGCTGACATCCCCTCTCCTGCCTGGCCAGGTGGCCGCCTTTCACTGCTTAATCTGACTGGAGCTCAGTGCTCACAGAACAGTCCGTGTGTCCCAGCGCCCTGGTGCCAATGGACTTCACTCCGTCCCTCAGAGAGGACAGCACAGGGACGCGGGGGCATCCCAGTAGGTGTGTCCACAGGCTGAGGGGCAGGAGTGAGAGCAAGAATGGGCAGAGGAAGTGGCTCCCACCCACATTCTATGCCTCGGTTGGTCCTCAGAGGATGGAGGGTCACCCTTCCCTGAGCCAATGACCATCTCCTGACCCACAGCCACAAGGTCTCCTTGCACCTTTGACAGAGGGTCACCTCAGATGCCTCACTCAATCCTCAGCAAATCCCTGCAGGTGCTGGGACACAGCAGCTGCAGGAAGGCTCCCAAGGTTGATGCTCTGGGACAATCCCATGCCAACCTGGCCTCTCCCCGAGGAGGCGGGAGCCAGACCTCCACACACGAGGGCTGAGAGATGCGGCTCCCGCTCCCATCAAGCCCACGCTGCACATTTGCCTTCATTCCCGCCCCGGCCCAGCCTGGTACCTGAACTGCAGCAATGGCCCAGGGCAGGGTGAGTCTGAGCTTCTCACCCCAACTTGTCACTGTGACTACAGCAGCCAAGGAGGCTGGGAGGCTTCCCTGCAGTGAGGTGGCACAGCCAGTGGTTTTCAGTGCCTCCCTCCTCCCCGCTGACCATCTCGTACTGACTGGTGCTTCTGTGCCCAGTGGAGCCAGCTCAGAGCCACCTAAGGGAGTGCAGCCCAGGCAAAGCCACCCGCAAGGCCCCCTCACTCCTGGCTCCCATGAGCCCCAGGGTCATCAGGGGGGCTGGGGACAAACTGCACCTAAAGCTGCATCCCTGCCCCACAGGAGGCCAACAGTGGCTTGTTGCTGCCCCTCTCCCAGCGCACTAAGGGCCTGGCCCACAGGCTGGTGACTGGACGGGACAAACACATAGGTGGGGTCGGCCTCTCATGCAGAGGGCCCCCACCAAACCCGCCTCAGGTCACCAGGCAAAGGAGGTGTTAGAATTCCTCAGGCACACACAGAGGACCTCCCCACCAAGCCAGCAGATCTATAACCTGGGCTTGAGGGGAGATGAGGTCCTAGCTGCAGGGTGTGTCTTGGACAGAGTAGGGCTGGTGCCACAGTCATGGTTTACCGAATGAACACACCACAGAGACAGCCTGCTTGTGCTTTTGACATATTATCAGGTTTTATTTAAAAACATGCTAAAAACATGGTGTTCAATAAAGCCAGGACCAGGATGAAGGAAACGCAGATACCGCATCACAAGCAGAAAAGTGCATTTGAAACCAATAGGCGTGCTCTCCCGTGCTGGGCAGGGTGTGGGCACGGGCCCAAGGCCTGGCCCTCGGAGTGCCCGGTGAGGGCAGGAAGGCCAGGCCCCACCCTGGACTACTGCTTCACTGCAGGGAGAGGAGGGAAATGGGAGAAGGGGAAATGAGCCCCGGACTCTGAAAGGCTGAAGGACCAAGAGCGGACCCCACGCACCTGGCCCAGCTCCCATCCTACACCAGGTCCCTGCTAGTTAGCACCTCCACCAGTGGTGGGCAGGGGGCCCGAGAGCCGGACAGTCGTTTCCATCCATTTGGCTGCTCTTTGGCCACTAAAACAAGGAGGGATGGCCACCTGGTTCCAAGTCAGACCAGAACATTTGCATGAGCATCTGGGGTGGGCTCAGCAGCCTTCCTGAGCGAGCCCAGGACGCAGGCCCAGGCCCACGGGAGTGCAGGGGAGACTGTGCCCACACCTGCTGCAGCCCCCGGAGCAGGGCTCAGGCCCTGCTCACTCACCTCCCGAGGTGGCTGCAAAGAAAGGCCAGGGAAGGCATTCCCCTGATGCCGTCTGCAGGACCCTGACCTTCTGAGCCTTCTGTAAACTGCCTGCATCAGACCTGACTAAATGAACTCTGACTCTGGTGGGGAAGCCACAGCTGCGGCCTCCAACACAGTGTGGGCCAGACACGGGCTTGGAAGAGCACTCCAGCCCGTGCACAGCACCTTTTACCCAGTGTCGACTCAGCCAATGACAGAACCACCAAGCACAGGTGGAGGCCAGAAGGGAGTTTGGGAACTGTGACAAGGCTCTGAGGACAGATGATAGGGTGGGGCTCAAAGGAGGAAGGGGGTCTGTGGCCAGGGCTCCAGGCCAGAGGATGCTCCTGAAGCTCCAGAAACAAAACACTGCCAGGGGGGCCACACCTCCCAAGGTGCTAGGCTTTTGCTGTTGATTTTAACAAAAATTAAAAATTGCATTGATAGGCATAAACAACCCCCCACCCCGGCATAAACTCAGTATGCACCACGTCCCACTGCACGACTTGAATGCTGTTTGCTGGGTGTCACCACAATGGCCTGGTGGCAGGCCGCTAGGAGCTCTGAGACTGGGGTTCCCAGAGGCGGCCAGAGGACCCAGAGGCAGTTTTGCTCAAACATGTGCTTACCCCTCCTCCACCCCAGGCCCCACCTCCCCAGCTCTCCCATCTGCACCAGCTCTCAGGAGGTGGCTCTACTGCCCAACTCACTCCCCACCCTCCAAAGACGTGAGTCCTGAGCTCACCCAAAGTTCTGTCCTCCTGGGCCTGACTGCACTGCACTGAAGATCAGGGGAGGGGTTGCTGGCTGGGCAGCTGAGTCTCAGCTCTTGGAACAGACAGATGGAGGCCGGAGAGATATGGGCCTGGTGGGAAACTAGGGCTGGAGTCACGTGGTGTAGAAAAAGGCAGCCTCCCTGAGGCCGCACCTGGGGAAGCACCCAGGCCCCACCTAGCGGGTGGGGAACCTTTTCAAGCTCCATCCCACGGATTCTTGACTTTCTTCTTTAGTTGCAAACTGCTCGCTTAGACCAGCGTAAGTTCTGGTGGGCGCTGTCTCAGCCGAATGCCCCGCCCACCTCTCATCTCCCAGACGGCTTCCTCCTGGGGCTACTTAACAGGATCCAGTCTGACATCTCTCAGTTTTCTGTACTTTTCCTTGCGGCCACTGGGGACATGATTGCCACCCACCCCACCATCCATGAGCCCCGAGGAAGGAGATGAGTCCCGGGACCTGGACGGACACCTCCCCCTTCCTCCCAGCAGGAACCAGCAGCCCAGTGCACCGGCTGGAATGGTCATGGGCACCACTTCCACCTGCCCTCCTGACTCCAGGGTCCTCTGCCACTGACTGAGCAGCAAAACCTCAGGACTGCCTCCCTCCCAGAAGCAGTGTGAGAAAGTGAGCAGCAGCTGAACGAGAGGTATGTGTCCGGGAGTTTCTACAGGAATGTCTGTGAAATCACTGGGGTTGGCAGATGTCGCGGGAAGGCCCGCGGGGGTCGGTGGGAGGAGGGTCTCCCGTGCCGGCAGAGGGAAGAGGAAGGAGGAAGGGAAGGAAAAGCAACTGCTCATCATGAAGTGGAAGGACCCACAACAGCTCCAGCTGTGTTCCTGGGAAAGCACCCGGCAGCCCCCCAGGGACCCCGCTGCTCTGGCCTCCTGCACCAGCACACGCAGACACGTGGCTCCTGAGCAGGGCGCTCCTCGCGCGGCTGCACGTGCCTCTGTTTCACCTCCTCTTCCAGGCTCCGGTGCCACAGGCCGCGGGGCAGACAGAGCAGCCCCAGCCGCCTCCCTCAGAGCATCTGAACGCAGGCTGGCCCACCTCACCCAGTGCCTCCTGACTGCTGCACAGTGGTTTGTCCTGACTGAAACCCGACGGACGTCCTCTCTCCCACCCGTCTCCCACCCTCAGACAAAAATCAAACTGTTACAGAAATCAACACAGTAAAAAGTTATAAATCAGAAAGCTAACCCTAAACTTATCTGAGATAATATTCCTGAATAATCATAATCAGAGTAAAATAAAATAAAAAAGTTACACTGTAAGGTATAAAAAGCCTGGGCAAGGTGCTCCTTGGGTGCCTGGCCGGAGGCTGCTGCTCCCGCTCTCCGAAGGGAGGCCTCTGCTGGGCAGTCTCTCTGCCAGGTGGGAGCACTCACGGCCCCCCCACGCGCACAGTGTGGTGTGAGGAAGGGCGGGGTAGCCACCATCGGTGCGGCCTCCTCAAATGCGCCCCCCGGCCCACCCTGTCTTCTTTGGCAAATGCACAGATGCAGGAATCCAGCACCCCCAGCACCCCAAGGTCTCCGTGCCTTCTCCCCATGGCTCTCCACCCCAAGAAGGCTGAGGCGGGGTGTGTGGAGGGCGCTGGGGGACATGGGTGCAGGGGGCAGCAGTCTGGAGTGCGGGCAGGCAACACAAAGCTCAAATCTCCTTCCCTGGCACAGTGTCCGCGTGGGGGCTGGGCTCCCGCTGGCGCTCAGGCGTCGTACTTCTTACCAGTCCGGTGGATGTGCTGGAAGAGGGTCATGGAGAAGGCCATGCCCAGAATCTGAAAGACACGGGGAACGGGCTCAGACAAAAGCCCCATGGCTGGGGCCACCGACAGACAGCAAAAGGTACAACCGCTTGTGGGCGTGAAAAACCTGGTGGGATAAGGATAGTGGTGAGCAGAGGAGGGCACCCAGCGACCAGCCCAGGGCCACACCGTGAGCTCAGCCCTCAGAGCTGTCTGTACAGAATGTCGCTGAGCCTCTCCATCTCAGAGTGCTGGGTGAGGCCGAGTGCACAGAGGGCTGACCCTGACCGGCAGCTAACAAGGCGGTGCGGAGGGGGAGGGAACGCGACCTGTGCTCAGTCGTTCTGTTCTGGAATACACAGCGTGATTCTTGGGCTGTAGCAGACACTCTTACCAGTGATGCTTAGGACATTAATTCCGGTTTGTTATTCCCTCAACTCCTGAATCCTGAAAGGGAGTGGTGACAGCAGGGAGCCAGCCTGTGGCTCAAGTCACCACAGATAGTCTGCATTGGGCACAGGCCACAAAGCAGGTGACACTGTGCCTCTCCTGGCTCCCACACCGAAGGTGCAGGCATACGTGGAGGAGACCATGGTGGATGAGCCCAACCCCGAGGTTCTGGCCCAGGTCCAGGCCTGACCTCAGGCGGACCTGAGATGAGCCCCACTCTTGGTACTAAATGGTGAGTGCAGCTCACATGAGAGCTCATCTGCTCAGTCTTCGAGCACTTAGATAAATCAGACATGATCTGGCCCCTCGGCCCAAGAGTTTAGGATAAGGAAGATCCCTGGTGCAGGATGCTGACCATCTTCCCATGGACCGGCCTGTGAAGTTCAAGTACTCCAAGAGGAATCAGGCATGGAGATTCCTGCTCACCAGGGACAGGAGCCATGTGTAGTGGGCACAGGAGGGAGCCCAGGAAATGCTCGTCCCCAGAAAGGTCAGGGTCTCGTGCTCCCAGCCAGCTGTGTCGGCCTCATCATCAATAGGAGAGGCAGGGACCCCTCCTCTTGCCTCTCCATCACCTAAGCTCGGCCTTAAGAGAACAGCGTCACTACGTGCTTGCTAAGAACAGCTAAGATGACCTGGCACTTCCTCTGTGCTTGGTGCAGCTCCTTGCCCGACGTGAGGCATGTTAAACTCAGTCCCGGTTGAGAAGTGGCACGATGATCATGCTCGTTATACTGATGTGGAAATTCAGGCACACAAGCTAATCAGTGTGCCCGGGTCACACATGTCTAACAGACGGTGAGGCCAGGACTGACCCCTGTGGGCTCTGACCCCCGAGCCCATGCTCACAGGTGTGTTACTAAGGACTCAGGTCTCATTCAGTTCAGCCACAAGGAAAATGTCCCTGTGAAGTGAGGACAGGTGTGTTCACCAGCAAACCCACACGCGGGCTGCACGCAATGCCAGCATCGGGCCCAAGGCCTAGGAAATGGGAGGAAGCAGCACCTCTGGGGCCTGTAGGGTCGGGCAGGCACCAAGAGGCTGCAAAGCAGGACAGCGCATGGAGGGGGCCGCCTGGGTCAGTGACTTAACTTCGGGGGTTTGCTTTTCTCCAGCTGGGATGCAGCGAGGCTGATGGCCCTCTCACCTGCATGATAAGGATGCACATCCCCACGGTGCCGAGAACGTGCTTGTTGTCATCAAACCACATCTTCACCTTTTCATAGCAGCCCTAGGGAGCGAGGACCACGAGGTGAAGGGCCCGGCATAACGACAAGCTCCCCTCCTGCCCAGCCCCCCACTCTCTTTCTCCTTCAGCCCCTGTCCTTGCTCTTTCCTCCTGTCCTTCCCTGACCCTCAGCCTGGTCCTGCCTTTGAGCAGGCCCTGCCCTGCCCAGGGTTCCACCCACAAGGCCCCACTGCACAGCCTCAGACACACCCCTCCCCATTACACTCCCAACTATGGGTCCAGGCCCTCCATTTTCCACCTGCCTTTTTGGCTTCAATCCTGTGCGCCCCCCACATTAAGCCAAGTCCTTGGAGCTCCAGGCCCCCCTCCTTCCCCTGTAGGTTCCTTTTGCCACGGCACAGGCTCCTGGGAGGAGGACCCGGGGCAGGGCCTCGGGCCTCACCGTTCTCCACAGCGGGGTGGTGCTGTTGCGCCCACAGCCCTGGGAGTTCTCCATGCAGCAGCGGTCGGGGACCGTGTTCTCACCCAGCACCGGGTACCAGTCTGTGTAGTCGGTGACGCCGCAGCAGCGCATCTGTGGGTGGGAGGCACAGGGTCAGACACGCCACAGCCTGCCAGCTCCTCTGCGCCCTCCCCATCCAGGCCAACCCCGCCCCCGCGAACTGCCCCCTGGAGTTCAGCAGAGGACAGCTGGGCCCACAGGGGAGGTAAGTGAGAGCTCCCTCCTGGAGGCTGGAGCAGGAGAGAGGAAAGCTGCCGGCCCCTCGGAGCTGGGCACTGACTCTGGGCAGGAGTGCTCAGCCCTCCGTCCCACCAGCACCTGCGGCTCTGTGCCTGAGGAACCGTCGCAGGCTGGCGCCTGCCCTTCCCCAGCGCTTCCCATGGGGCACCAGGCTGTACTGACTTGTTCTTCTCAGAATCAGAGCCTCCTAGCCTGAGCCAGGACCAGGGGGCATAGCTGTTGCTAAAATAAATTCTGTCACTCATTCCAAAGCTTCAGAGAAGGATCAGATGGTCCGTCCTTCTCGATCATCCATCCTTCCCAGCTCCCTGTGCCCACTTAGCCACTCGCACAGCTCCCTCAGGCCTGTCCACTCCTGTGTCCAGGTGCTGCTCACCCTCCTTCACTCACCTCCTCGCCCTTCTCCAGCTGCATCCCACTGGCTGGTGTCCGACCCAGCAGCTCTCACTTACTATCCAGAAAGCACAGCTGCCCAACTCGGTCACCTGGGGGGGGCGTTTGAGGCCCAGGCCGCACGCCTCCTCCCCGCCTGCTGGCCCTGCCCATCCAGGCAGCAGGGCTGCCCGCCCTCACCTCGGCCTGGATGATGTTCCAGGCGTTCTTCAGACCCACGTTGTTCTCCGTGTTGTAGAGCAGCAGGCCTTCCTTCAGGTCCTTCTTGGCGTTCTCATTTACCTGTCCGGTTGAGGCCGACAGACAGGACAGTTGGGACCAGATGCAGCCTGCCCAGGTCAACTAGAACTGCTGGCCACCTCTCTCCCTGGGTGGGGTGCCGGGGCAGGGCAGGTCCACGCTCCCAGCTTCAGTCTATACCCACTGACTCCCAGGAGAGCTCTAACACTCAGAGGAAAGAGACCAGCCACACACAGGCCGCTCTGCCACCTGCCCACATCTTTCCTCATGCTGCCCTGTCAGAGACACCCTGGGAACCAGAGAGTGGCAGACGAGTCATTTTGATCTTCGGGCCACCTCTCGCTGGCAAGTAGCTTGCCTCTGCTTTATCTGTCATACCCTGTAATAATAATATCTACCTCTGGCATTGTTGTGAGAATTAAAGGAAACAATTCTCATAAAGAGCCAAGCACAGGGCTGGCACAGAGAGATCTCTCAATATTATTATTTCTTCCCTCTCACAAATGCACAGGAACTCATTTCTAACCCTAATAATGACTCCACCTTCCAGTGTGGCATGGGCAAGTGCTTCAAGACCCCACGGAACTGAGAGCAACATAGTTCCTGGGCACAGGACCCCAACGAGCCTGCTGAGCCCTAAGAGACTCAGTGCTTGGCTACTCATTCCTGGGAGTACCAATAAGAAGTTCTCCAAATGGACTGGGAACTATCTAGTCTGGTGAGGTTGCCAGGGGTCACCCCACCATCCTGAACCCTGCGGTGCAGCCTGGAGCAGTCGCTCCGCCCCAGAGGCCTCTGGAAAAGAAAGGGTAGCTCCCCTTCACCGTTAGCCCTACTCATGGTGTCACCGGCCACGCTCCTGCAAGTTTCCAAGGGGTTATCCTCAAATCCCAGCCCAGCCACTTAGTGAGTCTAACTCCCTTCTCTAAGCGGCCAACACAGTATGCTGGAATGCTCCCAGTGATGGGGAGTTCACTGAGCAAGGGGCAGTCCACTGCATTCTTGGACAATTTAGGGGACTCAACTTCCTAAGACTACACAAGGTAATGAACCATCCCAAACTCGCCTTCCCCATGCTGCCCCACAAAAACCTTTCATCTGGGCCTTTCCTGTTCTCCTGGTTCCATTTCCCTCTGGCTTGCTCCAGTTTGACCCAATCCCAAGGGCAATGAAATTCCATAAGCTCCCCTCTTCCTGAAAGCTTACCTTGTCCATGTAGACAAAGAAGAGGATAAGTAAGATCAGCTCTGCTAGGAGGATGACCAACAGGACGATGAAGAACTGGAAAGAGAAGGTGCAGGCGTGGGCACATGGTGGTGGCCGTGGCCAGGAGTGGGGCACAAACCAGAACAAGGGCAGGGAGGCAGGGACAGGCAACAGCCAGCCAGGGCTTCCCAGGTATGGGGAGGCTACCTACTTCTGGGGAAACCCAGACAGGTCGGGGAGAAGCATTAAGTGGACACCAGTCAAGGAGTGAGAGGGACAACTAGGGCAGGGATAGCAGGGAAGAGGGGAGGGATTGGGCCAAGAACATCCTGGAAGCAATCTCCTGGGCTCAGTTAACTGATGTTCCCAGGCCTTGCCTGTTATTATGGCCCAAATGCAGGGTGACCCAGAGTTCAGAGGGTTGGGGGTGTGGGTCCAACTTACACTGAGGAGGAGGCACTTGTTTTCCTTGATGGCCCCCAGGCAGCCCAGGAAGCCCGTCACCATGACAATGGTGCCTATGGCGATGACTAGGTTGGCTGCAGACAGCGAAGGGAAGCTGGGGGAGAAGGTGGCAAAGTTGCCTTGGGACACGGACAGCCAAATGCCCACTCCAAGCAGCCCACAGCCACAGAGCTGGAGAGAAAGGAAAGCCTGTTAGACTGGCATCGCTCTTGCATTCACCACCAAGGGTCTCGAAAGACTCCATGTTCCCACCCCCAACTCCGAGCCAGGGAAAGGGTGAGAACAGGGCTACTGGTCAAACATGATCACAGCCTCCAATCATGTCGGCTGTGTGACCCAGACAAATCCCTTCCGCCTTTCCATGTCTCAATCCCCCTGTCTGGCTAATGGGGTTACACTGGCTTCACTGGCCTCTAGGGTCACTCTGAGGATCAAATTAAATGCGACATAAACAAAAGCACGTGACAAACATTGTGGGTCCCAGGTGCAGATGGGGGGCTGCTGTTATTCCACCCGGCAGGGGAGAGGTCCCAGCATCCAGGAAGGAGCCCGGGAGGGTGGATGGTGGTCAGGGGAAGCAACACGGGCTTGCTTGGGGCAGGAAAAGAATCTCGGAGCCCAGTTTCTCAGAGCTAGACCCTCCAGTGACTGCCCTGTGGTCCTGAGCAGAGGGCCGTTGCCCACTGTTCTCAGAGCCTGGAGAACAAATTTCCCACAGACGGGAAAAGAAAAAGACTGGCTGGGCTGGTTGAGAGCTGACTGAGGGGCTGGCTGAGGTTTAGGATGGAGCAGCCCATCACTGCCTTCACCATCCATCTGGTAAGCCAGCAACCAGCCCCATGGGCCCGAAAACCGACTCTTCAACAGCACCCCTGGGGCCGCCGCCGCCACTCGCTTCACCTGGGAAAGCTTCAGTTTCATTGGCTGCAAATCTCCACGTCTGCCTTATTTTATGCTCGATATAGCTGACAGCCCCCTCCCTCCCGCAGCCCAGAGGAAGTGTGCTGAATCTGAGAAGCCAATCAATCAGTCAACCGATATTTATTGAGTGCCTAGCATGCAGAGTCCGTGCCAGAAGAGCTACAACTGCTTTAGAGGCCTGCCTTCCCCGGGCCTCCACTCGGGCTGGGTGGGAGCAAGGAAAAAGCAGCATCTACCCCTGGCAGTATACACTGGTGCCAAATAAACGGCACAGGCGTTCAGAGGAGGCAGTCACTGTCCTGGTCCAAGATGCCAGTTGGCAGAGACAGTGCCTCAAGGATGGGGGGACTTGGGGCAGGTGGAGGGCAAGGACGTTCCACATAGGGGCTGGGGAGCCAGACATGGATCTGATACCCAGCTCCAGCTGGTCCTGGTTGTGCCACTTGCAAACTCCTTTTATTCTGAATGAGAATAATAGCACCTACTTCCTGGGTTGCTGTGAGAATTTATGTGGAAGCAAGCATGGGAAGTGGGTGGAAGTAGCAGTTCCTGGTGCCGAAGCCGTGCTGTGACCCAAGGAACCAAGCTCAGAGAGGAGACGCAGATATGCCAGGAAGACAGGCAGCCAACAGCCCCAAACTGAGCCCCTTAGTAAGTGCCAGTCCCCTTTCGAGTGCGGGAGGAGCTGGTAAACTGCACGGGTGCTCATGAAGGGGGGGGTTCCCACACAGAATGGGAACAAGCAAACATCTCGCAGAGTTTCAGGCGCTGATGTTGCTGTGAAGAAAATTAAGGTGGGCAAGGGATTAGAAAGTAACTGGGGACAGAGTGGTCAGAGAAAGGTGGCAGTTGCATAGGGGCTCAAATGAAGAGGGGAAGTGAGCCACACAAATACCTGGGGGAAAGTGTTCTCACAGAGGGAACGGCCCTGAGGTGTCCAAGTGGCCACAAAAGAGTGAAGGAGGTGACAAGTGGGGGAGGGGGGGGAGTAGGTGGCGGCAGGGGACCAATGAGACAGGACCTTGCAGGCACCAGGAAAGAAAATGTGGGTGCTGTTCTCAGCGGGGTGGGAAGCCTCCGGAGCTGGAGAGCGACATGATTTATGTTTTCAATAGATCGCTCTGGCTGCTGTTGGGAGAACAGACCATCGAAGGCAATCAGGAGGCACTGCGGCGGCCCGGCTGGCCGTGACCTGCACCAGGTGGTTACGGAGGACTGGTCAGAAATGTCCGACTTGCGATGTTTGGAAGGTAGTGTTGACAGGGCTTGCTGGGCTTTAAAGAATCGGTAGGACTTTTGTAAATGGGGAAACAAAGGTGATCCAGACTGGGCATGACAAAGAAGTTGGGAAATTCCCATGTATTACTAAGCCAAAGACTGTTCAAGGAGCATAGGGGATGGGAGTTAGGTAAGTGGAGCGGCTTCCTGGGTCCCCTAACCTGTGGAGAGGGGTCCTGCGCCTCCTATACCCTTCAGCAGCCCCAGGTGGAACTAGGGCAAGGTTCCCAAGGTGTGGGCATACTCAGGCCCTGAGCATCCACCCACCCAATGGGAGCATCCCTAAGCTTTGTCAGGGGAATAACCTTTGCGACCACTAGGTGGCGCTCCAGGCTGGGTCAGAAGCTCTGGGTTTGCCAGTGAGGCTCTGAAACTTTCATCCAACTTGTCACTGACTTTCTTCAATCTGCTCAGTATCTACGCTGCCGTCTCAATTTTTCTTTCATTAATCATACCATGGAAATTCATGATCTTCATGTTGCAGATTTATGGTTCCTAAAGCCAGACCCTGCAATGAGTAAGAGGAAACCCGCTGCTGCGGGCCTCTGGCTACAGGTAGAGGAGCTTACCAAAGAGAGCAGACTTGGGCTTCTGGACCTGCAGGACGCCTATTCCCCTGCAGCTGGGGACACCAGGGTCTCCAGGACCCTCCCCAGAGAGTGCAGCTTTCCCCAGAAGCCAGTTCTCACTGGGAGTCGGCTCCATTCTGTGCCTCCATTCTGCATTTCCCTCCTGGGGGGAATGGATGTGAGTTCAAGGAGCCTCCACCAGGAAAAGCTCAACGATTCAGAAGCTCCCAGGAGCCGGTCAGTCCTCAGCACTGCTTCTCTGGCTCCACACTGCATGTCCTTGATTTGGTCTGCAAGCTGCCCAACAACCCACCAGCAGCCTCCCTCCAGCACCCGGAGCGAAGCAAGCTGTGGGCCCGTCCCCCACCGGCTTCCCTCCTCACTGCCTGTCCCAGGTCCCACCGGGGCCCGGGCTAGGTCCCAGGTGAGATCTGCTGCCTACAGAGGGGCAACCCCACCAGCAGCCTGTACCTAAGTCCGAGGTTGGGGTGCACGCCTGCTGAGTGAATGAGACTCCCCCAGAGGTCTGCTGATATGGGCCCCACCTCCGATGACCCAGCACCAGCAGAGCCTCCAGGCAGGAAGCAGACACACATCAGACCCTAAGTTTACAGAAAAAGACACTGAGAGGGAGCAGGCGACTGTCACTGCTGGATGGGCCCGGAACCTGGTTTCCTGGCGTTTGGTGCAGGCCCCTTCCACACTGCCACTCCTAGGGCACCGGGTGCATGCCCATGCGAGCCCCGGACAACAGGGAGAAGCAGCACGACCCCCGCCGTAGCCCCCCTCTCATGCCCAGACCCCAGCGTGCTCCCCTCCCTGACTCTGGCCTGTTTGTCAGCCCAGCCTACATTGAGCTGCCTGAATCTTTATCTAAAATGCTTCTTTCACCCATGCTGTCCCTCTGGGAAGCACTCCTGTGCCTTCCTTTCCCTCTTCACACCCCAGCCCCCCAGCATTACCTTTGCCCTTCCCTCTCCTGGGCGCCAAGGGCCCTTCTTTTGCTTCTGTAACTTGTTTCCTGAGCTTACACAGCCCAGTTGACTCACTTCTGCTACCTCAGAAACTTTCTAAATCAGCTTTCTCTTATAACTCGCAAAGTAAATAAATACATAAATAAAATGCCTCTTCTATCACCTTCCCCTGTGTGACCTTCAGATTTTTGAGCTCTTTGAGGCCCACTTTCCCTTAAAGGTGGGATGTCTAGTGAGTAGAGGTCAGGGGTGCTGCTAAACATCCAACAATGCATAGGACCCCCCCCCATACCCCAATAAAGAACTATCCAGTCCCAATGTTAGTAGAGAAGAAACTGCCCCAGCCGTCCCATGCCAGGTGTCCATCCTCTTATCTCAGTGCCCTGAGAAGACACCATCAAAGAAACAACCTCGTGTGTCCCCTTGTCCCCTCCAAGGGTGGGGCAGCGTCCTGGCTCCAAGAGGGTCGACACAACATGAGAGGAGAAAAACGCTGGTAAGACTCCACCCAGGAGCTAGTGAGGGATGGGGCAGGACCAAGTAACAGGCCAACATATGGTGTGTAGCAACGGGCATAAGGGAGGAGTTGACAGCAGAAAAGGATTGCTGGGCAGGAGGGCAAGGAAGCCAACATCCGAAGGCAGAGCAGGAGCAGGGAGAGGGTGAGGCAGGAATGGGAGAGGGGAGGAGCAGGGAGGGGAGCCGCCTCATATGGAGGGTGCCAAGCACAGGAAGGAGGCAAGGTCTGCAATGGCACAGCCAAAGATCAGAGCCAGAGAGCTTAGCTGGTGGCATTCGGGAAAATTCCCTTCCAAATCCAGAGGGTTGTCTCAGCTGAGATGACCGAGCTATAGTCACCCCAAGGCAGGAAGAGACTGGGGCGAGGCAGTGACTCAGGGGGCCGGGATCCAGCCCCTGGTAGCACTGAATGACCCAAGGTCACCAGCCGGGCCTGGTCAGCACCCCTCTCTAAGCAGGAGCTGGCCCACGGACCATCTTGGCAAGCCTCCCTTGCCCCTTTTCCTTCCTCCCAACAACCAAGGGCATTTCCAAATACTTTCAACTCAGAGTCCAAATAAATCCACATCAAAACTTGAGAAAATGAGTTCTACCCTTGCATTTGCCCATGGCCTGGACCTCTGTGCAGGCTGGGATTTGGGTCTGTTTGGTTCCTCACTAACTACCCAGAGCTGGAACAGTGCCTCACCCTTGGCAATGCCTTTGGGTTTCCCTACGACAGGACTCTCCTGCCTGAGCCCTCAGAAGCTGTCTCAGGATCTTCCCATCATCCTTGGGCCCATCCACCAGATGCACAGCGAGTAAGCTGAGGCCCAGTGGGGCCATGGCCACGCAGGGAACAAGCACTCCAGACTCACCTCCTTTATTAAGCCTGTTGTAACTAGCCAATATCCCCAGGGCATTTTTCCTCATCTTCAGTTCAAAGCATATTGATTTGTAGTTTTAATACATGCTTCTGCCATGTAGCCTTATGTATTTTTCATGCAGGCATCCCATTTCTCTGGGGATGAGGACCATAATTTCCCCTTAAAACCAAACTCCTTCCTGAGCTTCTACCCCCACTTACACACCGCTCAGAGCTCAGGGACAGCCACTCCAGTGTCCCCTCATAACTCCACAGCCTCTCCCCCTTGTGGGGGTGGCCCTTGTCAGGGGTGACCTCCTACGCCAGCGCTGGACCCAGAGCTGAGCACACAGGGATCAACCTTGTAGACTGATGCCCGCCCTCATTAAAGCACCGGCACCTCCAGGGCCAGGTTCATATCTCTTCCCCCGCAGGGCCCAGAACATGCTATGTAAATATGGATGGATGGATGGATGGATGGATGGTCGGACGGACAGGCGGATGGACGGACAGATGGACAGATGGGTGAGTGGGTGGATGGATGGACGGAGGGACGGACGGACAGATGGATGGATAGGTGGGTGGATAAACGGATGGACAGATGGATGGATGGACGGATGGGAGGGTGGGGAGAGCCTGAGCAGGAGACAGCCTGGGAACAGAACCAGACTCAGACACACAAACCCACCTGGAAAAGAGGTCCCCATTCACCCCCACTTTGTTACATCTAGAATGAATCTCAGTGCCCCAGGCTACTTCCAATTTACCCGCCTCGGCCTCTCATTGGCCTGTAAGTCCCCCCTGGGGCCCATCACGCCCTCTGGCTATTTCACGGGCTGCCTCATGTGTCTGCAGAGCCCCAGCCCAGACCAGCCCCTGGGCCCCCATCCAGCCTCATCCCCTCTTTATTTTGCAGGAGCTTTTCAAACACCAGGTCTCAGCACTCCCCAATGCTCTTTATGAGCCAGAGCCAAGCACAATGTTTAATGGCATTTAATGAATTAGTGGATGTGGAAAATAAAAAAGAAAACCAAAGTGACTTTAATTTCACAGCCTGACATGTGGCTAGCAATGACCTTGCCTGGCCCGGGAGAAGCCGGCCTGCCAAGAACTTCATCTCTGGGAGAAAGGACCATGCGTCAGCGCCGGGAGTGGGGCTGCTACATTGCATTTCAAATGCCCGTTGCCTCCAAGGGGCCGCTGCAGCTCATTCATCGCCACAGCTGTAAAGGGGGTGGAGGGTGGACAACGCTTCTAATGCTGCATGGAGCAAAAGGACAGGACAGAATCGCAAAGGTGTCTCTGCCAAAGCCACCAGCAGGCAGGAGGATCAGGGCACAGAGGGGGAGGTGCCTCTCAGTGAGAGGTCTCCCCTGTGCGAGCTGTCCCTGGCCCCGGGCCGCCCAGCCTCTCCTTGAGCACCCCAGGCTCCCAGTGCTCACCATCCCACCAGATGCTCCATTCCATTTATGCACAACTCTAACAGGTCAAGAATTCTTTTCTTTTACTTAAGAATCTACTCTCCGACAGCTAACATGCCTCAGTTCTAGTTTTGCCCAAGAGGCCCACCCAGAACAGGTGTGGCAGGCCTTGAAATATCAGAAGGCCGGTATCTAACATTCCTGCTCAAGTCTTCCCTGGCCTAGTAAAGGGCTCTGAGATCTTCCACCTCCTCTGAGTCACCTTCCACTGCTCATCGCTGTCCCAATCTGAAAGTTAGAGTCCAGCTATGGAGGGACCAACACAGAATATACAGACACCACTCTCCCCTCCTACGCTCTGAGCTCTATACTTCTCATAATCCAGCCCAAGCCTTCACTGCCTTGGCTGGAAGCCATCGCACAAGTTTTGCTCACATTAAGTTTGTGCATCATTTAACACCAAATTACACGATTCCTCGGTCATTCCTTTTTTGACCCCACACTTTCTCTCAAAGCCTCCAATGTCTTCACAACTTCAGTTCACAGCCCCCAGTATCACACCAGCTTGCACAGGTGCTAGGGAGATCACACCCATATTTCTGAACTGAGTTTTCCTCCAAATAAGCATTACATAAAGCATGTGCATATCTAAAACCCAGTTACATTCTGATGATTGAAGAATCAGGCTATTTTCCATCCAAGACAGGCCTAGGGGAGAGCATTCCAACGTGGTCAAACGTGAGGGATGTTGTAGTGGGAGCTGCAAGCCTCGGAGGTTAATCAAGCTCTTAAATTCCATGTTTCCAGAGTCCATTTCTCTCCAGTGCACTTTGTAGGGGCACCGAGAATGTGGTAACCCCTCCCCAGTTCACCAGAACACCTACCTGTTGAGAGAAGATCCTGTTACAATACCTCTTACAGTCTACAACTCCAGAAAATTCATGAGGATGAGAGTCTGTGATGAGGGAGGTACCATTTGAGACTTTGAGGACAGCCCTTGCCACCCTCCAGTGGGTTAAGGGCCCAGGCAGGGGGAAATGCCCAGTTTCCAGCAGCCCTGATCCCCAGAGGGCTGCACAAAGGGCCTGGTGCCCTCTGACCCCAGCGGGTGGGATGGGGGATGGGGAGTGGAGGTTGGCTTGCTGAAGCACTCACTGCCCATCGGTTTGGGCTTCCTGGCCTGGCCTCCACATGAAGGGCATCTGCCCTGACAGAGGCTCACTCTAACCAAGGGTGGGGTCCAGGGTGGCATGGTTCTAGAGACAGGGATAATCTAGGCCTGTCCCTGGGCTTCAGAGGCCAAGGAGTGGTGCCAAGATCAGGGCCAGTCCCCAAGAAGGCTGATGTGCAGACAGTAAGTAAGGGGCAAGAACTAGATATGGGAGGAGAGGTGGGTATCCACCTGTGCTCTCCCAACACAGCCCCCATGAGCCCCCGTCTTCCACAGCCATTCCTCTGTCTGGGAGAAAGGCTGGCAGAGCAACAGATCTCACCTCCCCCACCTCCACCTGCACCTAGTTCCCAGGCCATCTGGACTCCTCAACTCTGACAGCAGGACCCAGATCAAGCCTCTCAGGTGCCAGCACCTTGCCATCTTCTCACACTGACCCGCAGGCCCACTCCCGCTGTGGGGAAATGGAAGAGGAGGCAGAGACAGCTCAGAACCCCCGCAGCGCACTCAAAGTGCAACTGAGGCTGCGGGCAGGAACAAAGCCTGAGAAGCGGCCCCCAGAAGGACCACAGAGTGATGTGCAGCTGGATGCCAAAGAGCAGCAGATGATACAAAGCACCTGCCAGCCTTGAAAAGCAGGAGCAATCACTCACCAGTCCATAAACATCGATTCACGCCGCAGCCCCAGCCCCGCCGGGCAAGCCTGGACACGGCAGACCTGCACCTTCTTCCCAGTCAAGTGCACTGCAGGCCCAGGCGGGGTGGGCTGGGTGGAAGGAAGAAGGGGCACAGGGTGTACGGTACCCCAGTATTCGCTAGCTCAGTCCAGCCCTTCCCGCTCCTGCGCACTGCTGGCAACAGGAGGATGGAGGCCCTGGCAGCGGGATTCTGCTCAAGGACCTTGGCCGGTCATGCACGGTGGGCATACAGCTGTGTCCCATCCCTATTCGAGAACACACAAGAGGAGATGGGGCCAAAACACCAAAGAGGCAGGGGAAGGACTTCGCAGAGGGAGGCTGACAGCCTGCCCACCTCTGGTGGCTGTTCTCTGAGCTGTCGGAGGACTGTCCTCGGCTGAGAAGGCTGGGGGTGGGGGTTTGACCCTTGGGAAGTGTCTTTTCCCCAAACTACAGAACTTGTCAATACACAACAGGAAACAGCTTGGAGCCTCAGGCGCTGTTACTGTCAGGCAGCGTGCTAGTGTGGGAAGGGGTGCTCTTTATGGTGGTGCAGCATAAGCTCTCCTTACCTGCAACCCCACGGGCCATGGCTGCCTGAGCTCCTGGGCCCACAGGAGCCATGGGGAGACAGCCTGGGACCACCGTGTGGGGCACTGTCTGAACTCCCAAGGTCACTATAAATTGGGAGCGAAGGTGCCAAGGACTCAGAACAGCAGCTTGTCAGAGGAGTCTGCAGAGGGATTTTCCCATCACTAGCATATTTCTCCTTCCTGCATTTGTTTTATTTTGTGTATCTGGGGAGAAAGACATTTCTGGTAGCATCAAAGCGCGAGTACATGAAGCCAGGGCTGCCATGGGAGAGAGGGATGGGCTTAAGAAACCAACCTCCACGGATCACACTGAAACTGGGGCCACGTGGGCTTCCCTGAGAACGCAGAGCTGCCAAGAGCCTGGGGACTGCGTCGTGCTGTGCGGCTCTGGGGAGCCACTCAGCCTTCTGAGCCACTGGAAGACTGAGGCAGGAAAAGCACCTGCCAGCATCAGGAAGATCTCGAGGATGAATGGATTACGCCTGCCGAGCACTTTGTGGTCCTCAGAATATGAATATCGTACACAGTATTGTGCTATTTTTCAGACTCCTTGGGAAATGCAAGGGGAACAGGACAAGGATACCTTGAATCCGCATCACATCTTCCTGGGAAAGCGCTCAAATAATCTTCGAGACTACAATTCATCCTACAGAATGGGGAGGAAGGCCCATCCTCCCTGTTTGAGAAAAGGAGTCCCACCTCCAAAGGTGAAAAAAAAAAGTCAGAGTGAAAATCGTCCATTGCTGGGTGCTTCTCAGTGGGGCTGCCTCTGCCCGGCCATCACATAATGGAGGCCCCTTTAATAAATAAATGAGAATGATATTCTGCAGGTTAAGTTCAGCAAATCACACTGTAATTACACATAGATATCAGGAAAGATCTCGGCTGACAACCAGGTCCATCTCTGGCTGCAGGACAGCCACCCCCACACACCTTTGCTATGCATGATTGGCCTTTTCTCTAAGGAACCCATGCCCATTATTATTTATACCGCCAGCCAGGAGCCGTGTCCACCCATGCCAGGAGAGGAAGACACAGGCCAGGTAAGTTCACCAACTTACGTGACAATCTGAGATCCCTCCCCACCCCGGGCCAGGCTCTGCCCATCTCTCCATCCCATCTCCCTGGCAGAACAGGAGACCATGGCCCACCCTCTACTATTTGACACATGCCCTGCAGTTCAGGTTACGCTGCTAAAAGCTGCCTGCTCACAGTCTCATCAGATGAACCTGTGCAAGGTCACAGAGCTCATCCACGGAGGAGCCATGCCTTGCTCCCACCCACAGCCTGACTTGCCCCTTAACCTCTTGATGCTGCGCTGCTGGGACAGTCCAGCACCAGCGCTCGTGAGCACCGGCCACACGCCAGCACGGTGCTGAGAGCTTTGCTTCTTCTGCCTTATTCAATCCTCCCAACCCAATGATGGGGTTGTGGGCAGATTATTTTTGTCCTCCTGTTTTATAGATGAGAGAAAAAGGCACAGAGAGGCGCAGCGGTGAAGGAACACAGGAAACCTGACTGCAGAAACCACCATGCCCCACTGCTTAGACCTGGGTCATCCCTAATAGGCCAGAAAGGTGTGACCTAGACCTGTCCCTCTTGGAGAAAGGAAGGCTAGTGGGGTGTCATGGGTGTGAGCAAGCCTCTGTGGCCGGGACGCCTACCTGTAGACCAGGAGGGCAGGAAATAAAAGTTGTGACAGAGATAATAACAGGGGTGGTGATGCAGTGCTGGTGAGGGTGACGGTGGTGACGATGATGAGAGTAATACTGACGACGAAGCTAGCACTTATTGAGCCCATATTACATGCCATAAACTGTGTCAACCCCTTTCCACAAAAACCACACAAGTTACTGTATTTCCCCCACTTTGCAAATGGGAAAACAAAAGGATCAGAGGTTAAGCACGTTGCCTAAGCTCACACCTGGAGTCAGTAGACCTGGGATTTTAATCCAATTTGCTGTGACTCCGAACCCTGTGACTAACCTCTCTGTGCCTACTACACACAGACCCAGGGAAGTCCCACCTTGTTTCATTAAGCATTTTCAACACCTTTCTAGCCTAATCTGAGTCCAGGGAGATGGGAATGGGTGCCCAAGAGTACAGGACCCAGAAACACAGATTCCCTGGCTGATCAGTGAGGGAACCTCGAACTTGAACCTGGTCTACCTGGTTCCGAGGCCAGGAAGCAAGCACAGCCCCAGCTGGGAGTGGAAGCCACGGTCCAGGCCTTAGGTGCCTGGCTGGCGAATGATGGCGGGCATGGCGGTATTGGGGAGCAGAGAAGGTGGGCAAGGACAGCGAGTGAGTGGAGGGCACCTATTTTGGGGAGGGGTGTGTGTTCCGGTGTACGTGTGTTGGGCGGGGGGCAGTTTTCAACCAAGGCAATCTGCCTACTTCACTGATTTTACCAGAACTGTGAAAACTGTTGGCTATTCCTCTGCAAGAAGCAGCAAGAAGGAACAAAACAAACTAATTTGGAGATTAACTGACCTGTTTTTGCACCTACATTTCCACAAAACAGGAGAGCTTGTTGAAATGATCACAACCCCATGCCGTACATATTCTGGAGAGCACTTTCACAGACGCGGCTCAGGCACACAGTCCCACAGACTCCCGGGGGCTTGCCACCCCCTTTTACAGATGAGGAGGTTGCAGCTCACAGGAGCAAAGCCCTCATCTCCATACGCCTGTGGGAAGCAGGGGCACAAGGACTATCTGCATCTGACCCACCGGGAGCCAGAGCAACTCAAAGACTTCCCGCTTCCCAGAAAGGAACGGCAAGGAGGGCCTGGCTGATAACTGCTCATTAGACCTGCAGCAGGGGCCTCAGGGGTGCTGCTGAGTGGGTGCTCCATGGTGGCACACAGGAGCGAAAGATAGGGCCCCTCCTCCAGGACATCCAAGCCAGCTGGACCAGCAGCTCTAGGCAAATAAGCCACCGCAACGCACATGAGCATATGGGCCAGTGCTGGACATCCGGGTCAGGGAAGGCTGGCGACCATGCTGGCCGTGGATCCAGGTACACCAGGTGCAAGTTCTCGGTTCCCTCATTACCATCAGGGGAATCTGGAAACCAATTCCTAAGTGCTGGATTTTAAATGGGGAATTAATGGTACCTACCACATAGAGTTGTCATCAAGATTAAATGAGATTCATGAAAATAAACTTCCTAGCACGGCACCCTGTACAAAGCCATAAACGGGAGTCGTTATTAGTATTTATGGCCTGCAGTCCTCATTCACCCAGATTGCTGGGAACAGGCAGAGCACCTGTAACCAGGGGCTGGCGAGAGAGGTCCTGCCCGGCTGGAGCCCAGCGGTTCCCAGGCTGCAGCCACACTCCTGCAGTGGCCGCGCAGCACACATCCGCCCAGACATGAGTTACTCACTCCTCGTCCTCCCAGTCCCCAGCCACCCATCTCCGGGAGGCAGCTTGCTTTCCCGACTTGCGAGCTGCTTTCTTTTGGCAGGGAGCTGCTGCCGTCTGCGCTATGGACCGTAAAACAAGTTTTCATCAATAAATTAAGATAAGCGGAAAGCTAGCTCAGGAGGAGGCCGGCTGAGGCAGGCAGGCGGGGGGGGGGGGGGGGGGGGGGGGGTGAGAAGTCACTCTGTGACCCAGAAGGGACCACAGTGATTCCAAAGCAAGACTGGGGCTGACAGGCTCCTCTCCCTGGGCCCCAGGGGTCCCACTGGACCTGTGCTTCTCAGAGAGGGGGCACTCAGGGCACCATGCCTCTCTCGGGTCCCGTTCTATCCCTCGAGGCGGATTAGTGTCAGTCACAGGTAAAGCCAGGTCTCAGCAATACCCTGAGCTGAAATAATGATCCCTATCACTGCATTAGACTAGCTAAATCTAACCAGACACTTGCCTGCCCAATCACTAACACTAGTAAGCAGCCTCTAAAAATAAAATCGTTCTCACAGAGCTTCCGCACACCTCAGTGTGAACCCCCGGGCCCCCCAAAAGGAACCTTCCACACCTCTCCATGTCTTGCTCACAGCATCTCCCCCACCCAAAAAGTCTTCCTCTTTTCACTGTTCTCAATCCAACCCAGAGCCTCCAAGGCCCCGTTGGCAACCCACCTCCTCCTCCTCCAGGCTGGCCAACCCCACCCTGCCCCCACCTAACCCCCCGCAGCGGCTCTATCTGACCACCTCAGCCACAGAATCTCTCCCACCTGGCCAGTCCTGACCTCTGCTGGCATGTGTCCGGCCTACACGCAGCTGCACGGGCAGGCAGCTCCCTCCACCCCTCTCTGTGCATTTCCCTGGCATCAAGCTTGGTAGGGGGCACAGAGAGGCCCTTGTTTACCAACAGCTAGGTATCGACTGAGTGAGCCCAAGTGAAGGAGGGATGTGGGACACAGGCTAGGTAAGTTTCGGCTCAGTCACAGGCAAGCCTCCCCACCCCTGTGCAATGGTACACAACCCTCCAGTCCCTGACGCTCATAAATAGGCCGGAGCATATGGCAGGAGAAGGGCCATCTGTCTGTCCACCACCACACACGGAGAGGCGTGCAGCTCTACATATGCTATGAGTTGATGGACAGAGCAGCGTGATGAACCCCAAATGGTCCACACACTGGCTACATGCTGGGAACAGCCGGGAATCGTGGGTGAGTCGATTCACTCCTCCGAACCTCAGTTCCCCCACCTATAAAACAAAAGGTTGAACCTACTAACATGCCAGACTCCTTCCAGCCCCAAGGTCCCAGGATCCACTTCTGCTCATCCTCACCTGGCTGTGTGAGAGGTAAGATGACAGCACCTGGTCCACTTTACATGATGGCTCGGGGCTGCAGGGCCACCCATGAGCTGGGAGGCTGGACCCCACCCTGTGTCGCTAAGAGTGGCCCCACTTCCCTCGGGGAAGGGAAAGTGTCAGGCCCTGGGCTGGGCCTGAGAAGTGTTGTGTGATGTACCCTCATCCCATTGTGTAGTGACATTGTGACCCAAACCCCCCAGGTAAGGACATGGGAGGCTCGGATATGAGACTGCCAGGGTCCCACCGTCAAGGCCAGTTCAGCACCAGGCCTCAGGAGCCGAATATTTAAATACACCCAAGCAGAGGGAGCCACGGGCAAGGTTTCAGACGACAATGATATTAATCAAGGCTGCTAATTAAACCCCGCCCTGGATTTAAATCAGAATCGATTCACTTCTGAGTTGGGGCACTTCCCATACCTGGAAGGAGCAGAGTCATGGGAGGCCTTTGAGCAAATCCAGGCTGGGGGGCGGCCTCGCTCTAAATCAGATCCCAGTGACCTTCCCCCTTCCCCTCCACACCCACTCCTACACCACACACACTCGCGCGCACACACATACGCACACAGATAAGCACTCCCTCCACCCAGACCTAGAGGGGAAAGTGATGCCATTTTATAAAGGGCAAACAGGAGGAAATAACCTGTATGTTAAATTGTGAGCTGGCAGGTGGAGCTGAGAACAAAGTTCAATGAACGGAACAGAAACATATTGACAATAGCAAAAGAAACAATTACTACGCATTTTCATATGAGATCCTGAGGAATAAATTTGCTCTTGCTTTTGCTTATTCAACAGAAAAAGAAAAAAAAGAGCAGTAGCCAGGGAGGGTGAAGAGACAGCAGAATGCAGACGCTTGCACTTTGTGGCTCATCATTTCCCTTAAGCTCTCCAAAGAGTGGGAGATACAGGCCGGCACAGGAGTCAGAAGAAATAACATTGTGAGTGGAGAGATTTAGGGGTGCTGTCTCCACAAAATAGACACCCTCAGATTAGCACGGAGAGGGGCTGCTCCCATCCACGTGGCAGCTTTGCATCTTTGGAACTAGACATCACTAAGAGAGAGAGAGAGAGAAAATATTTTACTTGGAGATGGGACCTTTAAGGTTCGTGGCTCTGGCTGCTCAGGGGGCTACAGTCTGGCTTCATTTCAGGAAGACTCTCTTTTGCAAAAGTGAACTCCAAGACAGTCCTGTGGGAAGGGGTAAGATCCCACGTAAGAGGTTCAACAGTCTTGCATGATAACATGCGATCAGTCTCCGGGCATGATCTTGTGAACACGGGAAGCACAGGACTCGGGTGGGGATCTTGCCTCCTGCACCAGGCGCACCAGGATGGTGGTCACGGTTCAGACCTCCTTTTCCTTGGAGTCACATGCACTCTGAACAGCGTCATCTAGATCAGCATGTCCGTCCGGTCTCCTGAAATGTGCTTCTCCATGTGTCCCCTATGTTGGGGACATGTTCCTCCACCTATTGTTCCACCCAGGACTTAAAACTTGGCTCTGTGGCCAGCAGTTAAGGGTGAGGCTCTGGAGAAAAGGCCTGGGTTCTGAACCCCAGCTTTGCCCCTGACCAGATGGAACCTTGGGCCAGGTGACCTCAGTGACACCGACTCCGCCTCTGTAAAATGGGGGTATTAATGCTATCTCCCCCAAATATATGCAGTACTTACTTACAAGGTTGTTGTGAGAATTAAATAGGATAAAACGTCTAAAGCTTTTGAACAAGATCATGGCCTAAATCAGAAATGTTCACTACCACCATCATCACTGACCCTCATCCATCTCAAACCCTTCAGCCACCTCCCTGCAAATCTCCACCCACCCCCTGCACGCCCACAGGGCAATTGTTGGCCTCTCTCTGGCCTGAGCGCTGGGAAGCATCCCACTTGGCACCCGCCTCGCTCTGTCACCACCACAATGGAAACGCTCCCTGGAGCACAGAATGCCTCCTCTCCCAGGCCCTGGGGGCTCCTGCAGCCCAAGGACACCACTGAAATCCCTCAGCACGGTGCTCATCTGAGATTCACAAGCTCCTCTCTTCATTACCATCATGCTGCCACCCCTACAGTCCAGGGCACTTGTCCCACACCTTGGGCTGCATGAGCCTCCACTGGCTCTTTCCCCACCAGCCATGCCCTCCCTCCACCTCTTACCACTGGGAATTGCCCATCCTTCCCACAAAGGGTCTGTGGCCTCGGCCTGCCCTGCCTTTCACCTCTGTGCACCAGCAGCACCTGCCACCTTTCTCACAGCCCTCAAGACAGTTTGCCCTACAGATGTTCAGTCCTTGCTGGTTTTTCCAAAGTCACTGTCACTTCCATCTCCTACTGTGCCTCACACAGAGCAGGCTTTCAGGAGATATTTTTTAAGTTGAACTCTGTGAGACAGGACGCTCCCACAGCATGGGACTAAGACGGTACCACTTGTTCTGTGCAGCACCCAGCTGGTTCCCCGCGGAAAGGATACCTCCACTTATGCTGTCAAGGACCGTAAGGGTAAAGCAAGCCCCACTTCCATGAGTACCAACTTCATCCAATTCTTCAGTGGCACAGAAATGTTGTCATATCAAATGCAGCTACGTCCTCATCTCGACCCCAAGGCATGTGATCGCAGGGACTATGTGTCTCTTCTGTGTGGCTCATTCATGCCCTCATCTTGCTGGCTTTCTACAGTCATGATTAAGCATAAACTACACCAAGAACCATGTTCAACAGTGCTGAGACCTCCCAGGACCTCAGGGAGTTCTGAGGGGCTGCCCGACTGACTGCCTCAGGCACAGGCTGAGCAGCCCCCTCTCTGGGCTCCAGCTCACACATCCACTTGCCTTCTGTCTTATTACCTCCGCTTGGATGCCTCGTGGCGTCTCACACTTGCAAGGTGCACAATGGAAATGCTGGTGCTCAAGCCACAGAACTCAACAGTCACCAGTGACTCTTTGACCTCCTTCGTGTCCCACATCATCCACCAGCAAGTCCTGCCAGTTCTCCCTCCAATTTCTATCTCAGTCCTCCATTTCTCTCCATCACCCCTGCTACCACCATCACTTCCTGTTTCCCATCTGCCACTCCTGCCTTTCTACAACCCATTCTCCACAGAGCAGCCAGATGGTCCCAGCCCCGCCCGTTACTCTCTACATTTCCAGTGGTCCCCCTTCACATGCAGAACAAACCCCAAGTCCCTTCCCATGGCCTACGAGACCCCCACGATCTGTCCTCTGCCTCCAGGTGTCCTTTGTCCAGAATGTTCTTCCTCAGGTGGTCACATGATTGTTCATCCCTACCTTTCAAGTTTCCCTTGCTTCCTTCCCATCTTGTATGACAATCTGTTATTACTCTGTTTGTTTATTGTTGTCTGTCTTCCCTACTAGAATGTGAGCTCCGTGAGGTTAGAGATTCCTGACTTGTTCCCTGTGCATTCCCCACAGTGCTCACTGTGGGAGGAACATGGCAAAGGCTCCACCCAATCTGTGGAAGGGAGGGGTGGAGGGAGGGAGGAGCCCAGGACGCGGAACTCTTCTGTCCCAGAGAACTTTCCTCTAGAATGGCATTTAGTGTCTATGGATTCCACTGCTCAGGCACCACCAAGATCCTGGGAATGATAGCAGGGCGCTGAGTTGCAGCACAGAGAAAATGCTGCAGGATGTGAAAGCTTTGACAAGTAAGAACAAGAAGGAACATGGACTATGATGTCAACAGACTCACGTGAGTTAAAACCCCTGCCCTGGCTGTGCAACCTTAGGGAAGCTCCTTAGCCTCTCTAGGCCTTAATTTCTCGTTTCCAAAATGGAGGCTGCAATACCAAATTCATAAGCTGCATGAGCACAGTGCCTAGTAGAGAGTGGACACTCACATACAATTCTCTTTCTCCAAGGATGTGGGGGTTCAGAACTACATACTCTTTCTAATTACACATGTCCATGCTCCTGCTCCCCAGATAGTGGGATGCCACGGTGTCACCACCACTTATTTGTCAGCCACCTCATCTAGGATCTCACCTAAAGGACAAGAGGCAGTGGGGGGGGAGGGGGGGGGCGCGGCATCTACAACACTGGCACAGCGCTCAGAATCCACTGAATATCTACTGGGAGTCGCCAAGGGAAGTCGCCAAGGGAAGTCTGCTCCCAGCCCTGCCCATCATTCTCCACAAGGTTTGGGAGAAGATCCTGGGAGCAGGCACTCGGCTGCAGGGCGGGGCCGGGGGCGGGGGTGGGGGGGCACAACCTGGTGTTTTTCAACACTGCTTGGGTCCTAGGGTTGCCCCAAGCTCCTTGCAGCCTTAGTGGGAGGGGGAAAAGGAAGGATAAGAACCAACTTGCCTAACAACTTGTTTTCAAATGCCAAACAGCAGCTCAAAACCCAGGGAAGGGGTCAAGGCTCCCTCTGTCCTTAGTCAGTCCCTGAAGGAGATGACAATCTACAATGCCCAAGCCAGGAATGCTCACTGAGGTCTCTCCCCCTCTAGGAGGAGAGGGCACCAGGGAAATTTCGAGCCCCAGAATATCTCCTTAGCTGGGGAGGACATATCGTGGGCCACAGAACTCAGCACTCAGACACAACAGGAATCTTGCCAAAGCGCTCCCTTCCTAACCCCCAAAGCCTGTGGGCTGGGACACCAGGGAGCAAGTTCAGCCCGAGGCAGAGTCAAGCTGCACCTGCAGATGGCTCAGCTCTCAACTAGCCCTTGGGACCCTGTCCTTGCCAAGACTATCCCAGCATCCCTCCCCTCCCTGCCCCTCAATTACTCCTTCTGCAATGGCTTTTACCCTGCCATTCCCATGCTCAGGAGCAGCACCAGCTCCCACTACCCACAGGAGTCCAAACCCTCCAGCCTGACAGTCAAGGTCCCGCATGAGCTGGCCGCAGGCTCATCTCCCGCATACGCCACCGTGAGCCATTTCACTCCAGCACCGTGGAGCGGTGTGTTCCATCATCGCCAAGCACCCCTTGCTCGGGCCAAGCCTGTCTGGAAGACCCCCTTCTCCTGACTCACCCCACACGACCACTAAGATCTTCCTCCTTCAGAGGTATCTTGCTCTGATGAAGAGCATAAAAAACCCCGAAGAAATAAAATCCAATGCTCTCCATTTCTGGGCACGTGCAGCCTAAGTCCTCTGTCCAAAGTCGCCTGACTTGTCACCCTTGGTGGTTAGAAAGGAGCTGGGGCAGCAGGTAAAAAGGCACTCAGATGGGGACCGTCAGCAGGCTAGTTCCGGAAACCCTGCTCAGATGCCAGCAAGAGGGGAGATGGGAGGCAGCAGCAGAGGGGCCTGGCTTTTAACAAGAGAGCTTGTTGGGGATAATGTATTCCCGCAGTGTCTCAGCGGGTTTCAGCTAGTTGAGTCTATAATGGAACAAGCAGTCACTGTTGTTCTTGGATGCCACGGCTCCGTGACGGGGGAGTAAGCGCCGCAGAGATAGCAGCCATAAAGCAGAGAACAGCCCATGGGAGGGGACACTCCGCAGGGACCAGGTTTTACAGTCCTAGAAAGAGGAGGTTCCAAGAAATCCAAGAGCGTGGACTATGAATCACAGGGGGAAGTAGAGTTGGAACCTCAGCTCAGGGAAGGAAGGGGTCAGACTTGGAGGAGAAAGCCAGGCCAGAACCCCAGGCACTTGAAGGGGAGGGGCTGGCAGCAGGGAACTACCTAACATTGGCCCAGAGACCCTGGTAGGCAGAGCTAGAGACCTACCCTTACTCTGCACAAAGGGTGAGGCACTGGGTAACCTCAGGGGAAGTGCTCTGCTTTTACTTACAAAAGTCCCTGGGATCGTGGTGGGCCAGGGTCTCCTGACTCAGACCACAGAGGAAGTGGACAGATGGGGACTGGTACATGTTGCCTGCTTGGCACCTTACACCAACTCACCCCTGATATTGAGCAAAGCCAGGTTCCCTGGGCCTAAGCTACTTCCCGAGGAGAGGTCTTTCTCTCCTCATTAACTAAAGGGCAGTCCCAGAACAGTCCTTCTTGTGGGACAGCCTCATCCGAGAGGGTCACACAGCAGGTCCAGCCTGCACTTCAGGAACTGGCCCTCCTTGCATGGACCTTCTGGAAGTCCAGCCCCAAGTCAGCTGCGGCTCTGCTTCAGGCAATGCGGAGTGGTCACGACTTTGGGGTTCTTCTACGGTCCCCCTAGAAGAGTTAACTGGCCTCAAAGTCAAGATCAGGGGCGCCGCTAGGGAGCTTATCTGACCTCCTGAAGGGATTAGCACCTGGCTCAAGAAATGCCAATCAGCCAACAGGGCCGAATTTAACCTCGGCTATCCCTCCCAACCCTCGCCAGGGCACTCTCAAAATCGACAATTACGCTAGAGGCAGCTCTCGCTACAGCTCGTCATCTACTATTTATAACCCATTCGCCTTCTGGGGGGAACTAGACACCTCCCATCACAGTGAGGAGCGAAGTACCAGGCATGTGGCCTTGGCCTCAGGGACCCCTGCAGGACCCTGCAGGAGCACCTCCTCCCAGTTCCCAGTGGCTCTGCCCAGTCACCTCACTCAGCAGGGTCTTACGCCTCCTGTGAAGACCCCAGACCTACCATTGAATGCAACTCAACTCCTCCAATCTCTCCTACCAGCTCACCCATAGGACTCAAGACCTGACTGTCTCACTCTGCCAGCCGCTGGCTCCCTCAACAGCTCTCTTCCCGCTTTTTTATTGTTAAATCACCTCCCTGGCTCCTGACAACGCAACAAATCTGAAGAACCGGCAAAACCACAAAAAGGGTGGGAGTGGGACACTTATGCAAATAAGCCTTGAATGGGGAACAGGTCTAGTCCCAGATGCAGGTCTCCCCACCTTCAGTAAAAGATGTGGGTGAATGAACAATAAATTGTGGTCCATCCAGACAGTGGAATATTATTCAGCACTGAACAGAAATTAGCTATCAAGCCATGAAAAGACATGGGGGAACCTTAAATGCATATTACTACGTGAGAGAAGGTAGTCTGAAGAGGCTGCATACTGTATGATTCCAACCATAGGACGTTCTGGAAAAGGCAAGACTAGGGAGACAGTAAAAAGATCAGTGGTCACCAAGGGTTAGGGGGATGAATAGGTGGAACACAGAGGACTTTTTGGGCAGTGAAAGTACTCTATATGGTTCTGTAATGGAGGATACATGTTATTACACATTTGTCCAAATCCACAGAATGCATACCAACAGTGAATCCTAAGGATAACTATGAACTTTTGGCTATGATGTGTCAATGTAGGCTCACCCTTGGTAAAAAAAAGAAAAAGAAAAAAAAAATATACACACACACACACACACACACACACACATACACACACACCATTCTGGTGAGAGATGTTGATAACAAGGGAGGCTATGCATGTAGGGGGTGGGGAGGGAATATATGGGAAATCTCTGTAACTTCCTCTCAATTTTGTTGTAAACCTAAATCTGATATATATTTTTTAAAAAGCTCTTTAAAAAAAAAGGTGGGTGACCAGCTAACAGCTCTGCCTTCAAGGATGTAACTGGCAAGAGCAAGACTGTTCTTCAACTCAAGCTAACTATAAGAAGCAGATGCCCACACCGCAGATATACTAAGAGGGGGTCCAGCTTTGTTCCTATACGGTCTGCACCTCTACTGAGCCTGACCCTCAATTCTGGCCTGGTGAGAATGATGACTGCCCAATACTGCCATATCTTCAAGGCTTCACTGATTTGCTTCATCTAAAGCAATGGTTCTCAACCTTCCTAATGCCGAGACACTTTAATACAGTTCCTCATGTTTGGTGACCCCCAATTTCATTGTTACAAATTAAACATAATTAAAGCATGGTGATTAATCACAAAAACAATATGTAATTATATATGTGTTTTCCAGTGGTCTTAGGCGACCCCTGTGAAAGGGTCGTTCGACCCCCAAAGGGGTCGCGACCCACAGGTTGAGAACCGCTGATCTAAAGCATGTTTGTCTAAAAGATACTCACCTTATTCTAAGAGTAACTTAAAGGAAAAGGTTCCCTGACTTCTGGGTTATGGGCTAGATACCCCAAGAAGTACCTTCTGAAAGCTAGTCACTCTTCTGCAGCCATAAAAGGGAAATCCCATAGGTGATTCTATGAAACTAAAACAGGCCCCCTGCTGGCCTTGTCCCTTTGGGGTGGCACAGGGACAATCTCACGAATATGGTGGCAAAGGGCTGAGTGGGGAGAAAGTGCTAGAGAAAAGTTTAATAATAGAGTTGGGTTGGGCGCAGCCCGTTTCCTTTTTCAGTTGCCCTGACCGGCTGCTCCCATTACGCGATGTGGCTGAGGCAGGGCGAGTCAGCTGCTGTGGAGACTCAAACCCAGGTCAGCCTGGGGGCCACGTCTCCTCAGGCCACCTCTGTGCAGGGTCCACATGCCACAGTCAGATGAGGCCCATGCACAAACTCACTGGGCTCACCTAACGCAGCCTCTCTATAAAAAGCCCGGAGCTGGCCGGGTAGACAGCCAGGCCGGAAGCCCCAAGGTTGACTGTCCTGCACCCATCGGCCTTCCAGCCCAGCCACATGCCTTGCCCTCATTGTCTCTCTTGACTGTAGACTGCTATTTTGGGCTCTGGGGGACAAAGGGGAGCTGATGACTGCAGCAAGAAGCCCACATGGTGGGCAGGTTGGCGACAGGGCAGCTGCTGCCCTCTCTCCAGCCTCTCCCCGTCCCTTGGAAACCAACAAATACCATTCACTCAACAGTCAACATACGTGTGTGTATGGCCTGTGCACTGGGCTCCAGGCTGTGTGTTTTAGGTGTATTATTTCATCTACTCTCATACCAGTCTGAGGAGGCAGACTCTATTATCCAAGACCCATCAGTAGGGCCAGGGTCAGCTCCCAGCTTTCTGATTCCTGTACCTCCACTCCCCTCAAGGACATCAGAATCATCCAAGAAAGTTCCCAACATTGCAGATGCCCATCAGCATCTCCAGAGTTGTAACCACTCATCTGCCCAGCCAGGACACAGCAGAGAGAAATATCCCCGGGGACATGCTGCCCCTAGAGACCTGGCATGTTGTGGCCCCTCCCCACTTCTCCTCAGGAATGAGCACCAGCATCCCACTCCGATGACGGAGTTCTGGGGGCAGAGCCAGATTCCAATCCCGACCTGGTGCTCTGTGGACCTTTACTATTTTTCCACCTCAGCTGATCTGGGCTGATTGGCGGCCTGTCCTCTCTGGGCTTGAGCATCATTACAGGTACACTTTGTCCATGATGGCATTCTGTGAATTCTCCATGGGCCATGCAAGTCACAGCAGTCAAGCACTGACTGTGGCAGGTCCCCTTCTTTCATACCATTACCTCACTGCTCCCCACTGCAACCTAGGAGGTGGGGTATCACTTCCATCCCCCTTCACAGATGAGAAACCAAGGCTCAGAGAGATTAAGGAACTTGCCCAGAGAGAGGCGTGGCAAGTCAAATCCAAATCCAAGATCTTAAGCACCAGGGTATAGTGGATCCTTCATTGGAGCTTGTGTCTGCTCATAGTGGGCTGTGGCTGGTGGGGAGAGTGACTTTAGCCAACAGAGCAGGACGACCGGGCACAGTAGATGTCCCAGATGTTGAGAACCATGCTCCGAGTCCTCGGAGCACTTGGACAGGCAGGACAGATCCACGTGAGCCCCATTTTCCAGATGGGGAGAATAAACAGGGTAGTCAAGCAGCTGGCTCATACAACTATCACAGCAACACAGAGGAATGTAGGACAAACCAGTCTCCCTACGCCAGTCCGGGGCCCACCATGTAGTTCTTCTGGACTGCTCTAAAACAGCCCTATCTCCCACCCCTGTGTCCTCCCCAAAGACAGGTGTCCACTGGCCCATCGAGGGGGAAAGTGACAAGCCCAGCAGCCCGACATGGCCCCACAAGGGAAGGGTCCTCAACTCAGCCCGAGAGGCACCTCTCTCCATTCCCTTCAGTTTAAAATAGGCCACCAGGATGCCTGCCAAGATCCAATGCTCTTGGCGAACAGGAGGGTTACACAGGGTGGGGCAAAAATAGGTTTACAGTTGTGAGAACACAAAACACAGAGTTCAGTCTTGTATTATTATTTATTAATCATTATGTTTGTATTTTCCATAGGAACAGCTGTACACCTGCTTTTGCCTGACCCTATATTTCTGGCTGTGCCCCATGAAACGCTTCACTGGGGAAGGCTTCCCAAACCAACAGCTGACCCTGGCTGTGATGACAAGACGATCCTAAGAGAGTGGGCCCGGGGCCCAGCTAGCGCCCAGCTAGCGGCAGGCTCTCTGCATGAGTACAGTAGGTGGGGTCTGAGAGCACGCCAACTGCTATACAAGGACATGGCTGGGGGGAGCCCAGGGGGCTGGGATTTCTCCCTGGCCCCAGCAAGAGTTCACACTCGTGCAGGCATGTGCGCACACCTGCCGCGGATGAACATTCCTGCATGCCATTCCCTGGCCTGGAATGGGCTTCCCCCTCTGGCTGCCATCACCATTCTATCCAAACGCCGCTCTCGTCTCACCTGCTCCAGGAAGTCTTGCCAGAGGCTCCACCTCTCTCCAGCCACACCGGCACCGAAGGGCACGAAAGCCATGCTGCCCATGGGAATGGGTGTTGGAACTGCAGGTGTTTGGTCTGAGAGGGCTTAGGGGATGTGGCGAGGAACATGGTGCAAGTCTTAAATACAAGAAGGACTGACATGGTTCAGTGTCCGGGCTTATTCTATGAGACTCTGGAGGGCAGAATCGAGTCCCCAAGGGTTAGAACCCATGAGATGAAAAACAATCCCTTGGTTGCACTCGCCCAGAACCCAGAACTGACCGACATGGTGGCTGCCACTGGAAGTCTGGGTGGAGACCCCAAGGCCTCCTGCAGGAACCTCTGCTTTGGGGCGGGGGCTGTCCCAGCTACTTCCTGCTCTGTGTTTCCATATTACATGGGAACTCTCTGAGAACAGGGTCCTCTTTCTGGTCAGCTCTCCCAACTCAGAGCCCAGTGGGCACTCAGCAGAGTGCCGAGTGTTAATGGTCAAAGTGGAGGCAGGAAGGCAGGCATCCTGGGGTGGGAGGCACTGAGAACCCACTGTCCTCTGTGTCCTCCTACTCTTTTTTTTTTTTTTTTTTTGATATATTTTGTTAATGATTTCAGAGAGGAAGAGGGAAGGAGAGAGAGATAGAAACATCAATGATGAGAATCATTGATCAGCTGTCTCCTGCGCGTCCCCTACTGGGGATTGAGCCTGTAACCCGGGCATGTGCCCTTAACAGAATCAAACTTGGGACCCTTCAGTCCCCAGCCCGATGCTCTATCCACTGAGCAAAACTGGCTAGGGCTGTGTCCTTCTATTCTTTATAATTAAAGGTGTCCTTTGGAAGAAAAGACTCTCCTCCCACATATACACCTAGAAACTCATCAAAAGGTGAACAGTAGTTATCTCTGGACAACAGCATTATGAGTGATTTTAATTTATGCACTTTTTTACTTCTCCATTATTTCCAATATTCTACAATGACCACATACTAATTCTAAATCAGAAATAAAAAAATTTTTTTAAAAACAACTTCTGCCTTGGATGGTATTTCTCAGTGGTTAGAGCATCAGCCCATGGGTTTGATTCCCCGTCAAGGGCACATACCTGGGTTGTAGGTTTGATACCTGGCCCCAGTCGAGGCGTGTGCAGGAGGCAACCAATCAATATGGCTTTCTTACATTGATGTTTCTCTCTCACTCTCTGTGTCTCTCTTTCCCCTTTCTGTCTCCTCCTCCCTCCCTCCCATCTACTCTCAAAAAATCAATGGAAAAAAATAACCTCCGGTGAGGATTAACAAAAAAGTTTTTGAATTAAAAAATAAAAAGAACCAACTTCATTCTCCCCTCTCAGATACCCCCATCATTAGTCAAGATCAGCCCCTCAGAAACCTCTACCATCCCCTTCCCCACACCATTCCCTGGCACAGTCGCACACACCAGGGGAGAGAGGCAGGATGCAAGTGTATTGCATTTCTAGGTCAACTCCCTGCTGGGAAAGTAACAGCACTTGACTTCCCTGTCTTTCAGGTGGGACGCCTGTGTGACAGCATGTGGCACCCAGCAGCCGCACACTGAATGTTATTTTCCTTCTCAAGGTCCTGAAAGTGGTCTCTGCCATTTCTGGTCATGTGGCCAAGGCTCCCTAACCACTCCAAGGACAGCCTTCCATCTGTAACATGCCTGCAGCCTCTTGAAGGAACCCTTGATGGCTCCGCAGTAGAATGAGACAGAGGTGTGCAAGGGGAGACAAGCTCCAGCAGATGTGGGGGAAGAGATGGGACGGAGGTGCCAGTCTGGTCAGAGACCAAATGGAGGGGCAGGAGCAACTGGCCTGTGGTCAGAAGTCTCCCTTCATTCTCCTGGCTGGGCCCACCCCCCACTTTGCCAATTCTGAGCAATGCTTATTGAAATGCAGTCTACAGAGGGTACCTATTCCTTTTTGGTTGTATTTTAAAGTCACAAACTAGAAGCTTCTAGAGACCCCTTGTTGCTTTCTATGTTGTGGGGGGTGAGGTCAGTACCCTCAGGCCCTGCCTGTGTAACACTCCCTTGTTTATTATAACTGATCTGCTGTAGCTGTAACCTTCCTCAGGACGGTGTGAACCACTGTGCACTAGTGATAACCACTGCTCCAACTCGCTACTGCATGAAGCTGGTGTGTTGTGGTAGGAGTGCAGGGGTGAGGAGGGTGGGGCTTTGCTGTGGGGACTAGGTAAGTGGGTAACAGTTGGGAGTTTGGGACCATTGGAGGGGAGAGAGAGAGAGAGAGAGAGAGAGAGAGAGAGAGAGAAAGGAAGAAAGAAAAAAGTTAAAACAAAAAGGAACTCATGATGGTATGAAGCCAACAATCAACAGTCAGAAGACCCTTCAGAACTCTGATACTCTGATCTTGGGATGGATGGTACTGATCACACACATCATTGTGACAACTCCCAAAACGTGGGGGCAGGGGAGGGGTGGGGGACGATGAGAAAGAAAGAGGAGAAGAAAAGAGAGGCCAGATGAGATGAGAGAGTATGTGAACCAGAGCACAGTGACATCCCCACAGGCCACCCTGTCTGCCTCACTCCACCTTCAGTCCCTCCCAGCTGCAAGCCCCTTCTTCAGGGCAGGTCGACGTGCACATCACAGTCATTACCCTGGCCGTCCTGGGCCTGGTAACCTATGATCTGCACAGAGGCCCGAGAGCCGAGCTCTGCATACCTCCAGCGCTCCGTCATAGCACCAAGAAACGCTTCTCATGTCACAGGCACGATGCCTGAGCCAGCTAACCTGGGATGGGCCATATCTGTGGCTGCTGATAAGCTGACCTCAGCACGGACAGCGGAGCCTGGGGGGGGGAGCAGAGACAGGGCTTCTCGTGGTGCATCTGTGCAGCGGGAGTGTTCCTGTGTGTGTCGGCTGTGGCAGAGCCACCGGAGGGGGGAAATGGCCCTGCCCTCAAGGTGCCCCACCTCTAGTGGGGAGACTCTCTCTCACACAGCAAACACACCAGACACACACAGGCAAATGAGAAAGTGAGACGTGCAGTCGATGTCTAAAAAGCTGTGAACTCCTCATTCTGGGAAAACAAAGCTGAAGGGGGATTAGATCAAAATTTGTAACATCATGAAGGAGATGACAGAGCCAACACAGACCTACTAGACACATTCCGAAATAGAATCTCAGGCATCCCTGAAGCTTGAAAGAAACCATCTGAGGACAAATAAAAGGCAGCTCAGCTTTACACAATGGGCAGAGGCAACGGACTCCCTGTCAGGCAGGTGGCACAGAATAAAAACATGGCCTAAGATCAAGAGAGCTCAGGTAAATGCATGGATGACAGAACCACATGGACCATTAAAGGAAGCAGGGATGCCGGGGCACCGGTGACCTTCACTGAGCACTGAGAGACGGGCTGCTCACCTAGCATGCGTAGCCCTGCCCAGGCACCACGTGGGAGGAGAAGGAGCAGGCGTACTGCTCAACACAGTGTGGAGGAGAGGAAAGCACACAGGACTCCAAGTAAGACTTGGGAGTTCAACTCCTCGCTCTATCACTCACTCGAGGGCTTTGATCAGACTACATAACCTCTCTGGGGCTGTTTCCTCATTTGCAAAATGAAGGTAAGAATGTCTTCCATGTAGGGATAACATGAGGATAAAACCAAATAACACATGAGAATCCCGGGGAAAGTGCCTGTCATGTGGGAGGCACGCAGCAAGTAGCCATTAACCATGATCCATATTCACTTGACAGATAAATCATCGACATGCACTTAAATAACCAAGGTACAAGTGAAAACTATTAAGGATTGTAGGAGACAGAGAGAGTGGAAAAAGAGCTAAGAGGTTCTACCTTGAGGAGTCATGGAAGAAGTGGCACTTGAGATGAAAACTTCAAGGAAAAGGGGATGGGCATGGAATATAGAGATAATTGGTATGGAAAGACTCATGGACAGGGAGGAGAGTGGGAGCCATATAGCAACATGGACAGGAAGTGGAACAGAAAAGGACATCTGAGCACTTCCTGTGGGCCAACCAGGGTGCTGTGTGACAGGCAGGAACAGGGAACTGTGAGGGGTGTGTGTGGTCTGCAGGGTGCCTGAAGTCATCAAGAGAGTGACTCAAGGTTGAGAGGCACAGGTGATGGAGATGGGGGAGCATGAACTCTGCTAGTTTCTGAGGGGTGTTGGTGGTGGCGGTGGTGGTGGAACCTTGTGTGGGAGTGGAGAAGAAGAATCCAGAAGCTGTGAATAGAATGAACTAAGAGAAACTGGGGACAGGGAGATCAGCAGAGAACCTAATGAGTGGGCAAGGAGTGAGCAAGTGAATCCTGAGCTAGGGAAATAGCTGTGCAAATGGACAGGTGGGGCCAAGGGGAGGGGCTGACAGAGGTTTGGAGCCTGAGAGCTGAACAGGCAATGGACCTGTTACTAAACCAAACTATATAGGACCAAAGAGGGCTTTTGAAGGAAGAAGATGAAACTACTGTAAAGAATCAGTGGACGGTGCACATGGAGAGACCAAAATACAAGTGGAAGTGTGGAGAAGGAAGTCTGCAGATCTGGTGTCAGAAGATCCAGCTCAGCCACATTGTATCTTCAAAGTTAAATCCTTTTGGGGTATAACCAAACAAACTGTCACTTAACCATTCTGTGCTTCGGTTTTATCATCCAAAAAATGAATGAATTATTCCACTTTACGGATGATTGTAAAGAGCAGACGTAATATATGTAAAGATGTAAACTACACAAGCACTTTATAAATGTCGGATGTTATTATCAGAGTTCAAGGCTGAAACCAAGAGGCTGGACAGCTTTGACAAGGGACAAAGAGAAGAGCAAGAAGGGAAAGGGCCAGGGGGGGAATTCTCATGGATGTTAGGTCAGGGCAAAAAGCAACCCTGGAGAAAGTGAAGAAGCAGAAGAAAAACCAGGAGAGCATGACATCTCAAAAGTCAAAGAAAGAGAGCGGTATCTCCCAGAAAGGGCACCTATGCTGCCAGCCCTGGCCGGCACCACCCAGTGTTCCACAAGGAACAACTCCCTCATCTGTCCCGAAAAGGAGGACAATTTCAAAGGTAAGTAGAGTACCTGCCAAGGGGAATCTCAGCCACTTGAAGAAAGTAACGATACGGGGTGTGCGTGTTCCTGGGAGGGAGATCTCATCAAAATCCCAGGGAACAGACATCATCAGCAAAGAGGCATTCAGGAGCCATCCGCTCCCTGATTACAATGAAGGGGCTGTTGCTCTGATGTGCAGAAGTTGAGCAAATCTATGGGGGTGGGGACAGGGCAGGAAGACAGGCTGACTGTCATTTGACT
Source organism: Myotis yumanensis (assembly GCF_028538775.1). Classification (NCBI taxonomy): domain Eukaryota; kingdom Metazoa; phylum Chordata; class Mammalia; order Chiroptera; family Vespertilionidae; genus Myotis; species Myotis yumanensis. Next base: position 122,445,477 of record NW_027223754.1, on the reverse strand, counting down.
AAGAGGCAGACTTTTAATCCATCATCCTCCAAACCCTGCCATGCTCCCCACTGGGGAGCGTGCCCCAAAGGTACATACTGCTCTGATCTGGCAAAAGAAGTTGATAGGCTGGGGCACAGTCAGAGAGAGCAGGGAGGCATTTCTGCAGGATCGTGAAGGAGCTCTCCCCTGTGAGTCTGGGAGCCCAGCAGTGGGAAACAAACAGCCCAGAGGGAGGTCCATAAGGAAGCAGGGTGCAGGGCTGACACTGAGATCAACTGGGCAGGCACCAGGATGGCAGCTCACCTGGATCTGAACCTTCCAGGCCGGCCTGTCCTCAAAACTAGACAGTCGCCCTAACCGGTTTGGCTCAGTGGATAGAGCATCGGCCTGCGGACTCAAGGGTCCTGGGTTCGATTCCGGTCAAGCGTATGTACCTTAGTTGCGGGCACATCCCCGGTGGGGAGTGTGCAGGAGGCAGCTAATCGATGTTTCTCTCTCATCGATGTTTCTGGCTCTCTATCCCTCTCCCTTCCTCTCTGTATAAAATCAATAAAGTATAAAAACAAAACAAAACAACAACAAAAAACAGTCAACACAAACGAGAGATGGCAGTAGAGAATGAAGTTGCCATGTCTGCTCAGTGGGTGCCCGGGCGCCTCTCTGTGGACTGGAACACCGCATTTCTCTTGTGGTCTCTTTCTCCTCCATGGCTGTTTCTGGGAGGCTTTGACACCTTGCCAGTCATTTTGGCCTGACACTCTCTAAGGGCTTCCTGTGCTTTCTCCTGCTCTGAAGACAGAGAACTGAAGCAGAAAGGACTCCGGAGGGCTTCTGGTCCCATCGCCTGCCTCCAAGCTGGCCTCTACTCCGACATCACAGATGGCTGGCAACCCTCACTTTTCTTCAGGGGGGCGAGTGGGCCAGCAAATCCCATCAGCTGTAACCAGAGTAACTGAATCGCCCCTCTCTTACTATGCCTGTGGTAAACTCCACAAGACTTTGTCAAATCATTTCTGCGATAGCTTTCACTGCTCACGGCCAGGCCTAAAACAGTCCCAGTCATTCCCAAAATGCCTTCTCAATAAGCGCAATGGAGTTCAACACACACATTTACTGAGCATCTTCTATGAGCCTGGCATGTGAGCACTCCTCTTCTCTGTCCTGGGCAAACCCATACCCTTCCTTCCACCATTCCCCTAGGGCAGTGGTCGGCAAACCGTGGCTCGTGAGCCACATGCGGCTCTTTGGCCCCTTGAGTGTGGCTCTTCCACAAAATACCGACTTCTGCACATGGACCATGAAGTTTCAATCGCACTGTATGTGCGCGCCCACACGTGGTATTTTGTGGAAGAGCCACACTCAAGGGGCCAAAGAGCCGCATGTGGCTCGCAAGCCGCAGTTTGCCAACCACTGCCCTAGGGCCATGCTCTTTTCAAATTGCCCTTCACCCAAGGGCCATCAGCACATCGCAGACAAGCTCTCCTTGAAGCTGCCCCACTGTGCCCAGGGCTCACACCACCCACAGACCAGGCTCGACCTCTTTGCCCGTGCCCTTGGGAGCAGAGATGACTCCCGCCAGCCCCGGGGCCCCCCCGGAAAGCTCCCATGAGGGCTGGGCTGACAGGATGGCCTGGAGCACTCAGAGAGGGAAGTAGGGAAGACGCCAGGGTTGTTCTGAACAGCCAGCAACTGCAGTTTTGCTCTGCCCTGCCCCACAGGAGGCTGTTATTAGGCCCAGGAATTGGAGGGTCATGGTCAGGAAGGATGCAGGTGCACTGACCCAGAGAACACGGTTTGGAGCAATCAGGCTACTATTCCCTGGCACTGAGAAGGGAATGGACACAGGATCCCAAACTTTTCAAGTGGGAAGTTTTGCCAGAGGTCCATCTGCCTCCTTCCCTCTCTGCTGCAGGGAGCATCTCAGCGGGTAAATGGGGATTGAGCCCTCCGCCACATGCAGCCCAATCCTCCGCCCAAGGCAGCTGCAGTGAGTTCATCCTGGGTTGGGGGCCTGGAGCTGGGAGTAGGAGGGGAGAGGATTCCCAGCAGAGTCATCAGAGCATGAACCTGGAGCACCTCCACCAACCATAAAGTGCACAAACAAGACAGCACTGATCCTGACCCAGCCATGCTTCACAGCCCCACCTGCTGCACCTGAGTGCCATCAGCAAAGGATGTTTGGGGGCTGGAGGGTGCAGCCTAGGCCTCCATCACCACTCTTTTGACAGTGTGGGTACCTCAGGTTCCACCAACATAGTGCAAAGAAGCAAAGAGGACAGGGCAGGGGAACAGGCAGCCTCTCCCTCCTCAGACACAGGCAGCTGGGACCAGGGAGGTGGGTCACGTCATATGGCAAATCAAGGACAGACCCAGGCCATCTTACTCCCTTTCCCTCCAACACAGCTAGGCTCCCACTCCCCTGGCTTCCCTCCTTTGGAACATGCAAATGAGGTTTGAGGGGAAAAAAACTGAAAAACATGTCTCTCTCTTGGCAAGAGTTAGCTTTCCCTTTCCATTTTCTGGGTGGAAGGCCAGAAGCAGCTTCAAGGACATCCATCTGTCCTTCCTGTGCCCCCTGGGCACCTCCCTTTGGCAGGGGCCCGAGAACAGGAAATGGGCCTGGCACCTTCCAGGACTGTTCCACCGGCTGGCAGGTGCGAGAAACATGCCTTGGTCCAGGCATCTGCTCGCTCTTTGGCCGCCCCAGGACGGTCCGATCAGAGTGGTGCCGAGTTCCAGAACCAGGCACTGCCAGCGAGAGGCAGAGGAGCAGTGCGTGCCTGGAACTGGAGGTGGGTATGGATGGTACCTAGGACTCAAGAGGTCTGTTCTCCTTCCTCCACCTCAGGTGAGCTGGGCTGCAGCACACAGATGCCTAGGGAGACTGCCCATGGAATCCAGAAGCTAAGGCAGCCAGAGGGAGAGAGGCTGAAGCTCCAACAGCATGGTGCTGGATCCTGAGAGGCAAGCGGGGCCTCTGTCCTCAGGAAGGGGAAGGAAGAGCCAGCCACTCTCCCCAGGAGAAGGTTCCAGAGCCTGGGGGCAGGGGAAACCGAGTGGACCATATACTCTCCCTTTCTCTGCTGTCGAACTCCAGCTGGATTGGCTCCTGCTAACCTTTCTCCTCCACTCCCCAGCTCTCACAGCCATGACTAAAGAGACCATCAACCAGATGGTCCCCTCCAGGGCAGCGGCTGGGGGCTCACCATCTGGTGGGACCTGCTGCCACCGAAGCTCCCTGTCTGCACTGCAGCAACCAGTCGAGCATGGGGTGACGCAAGAGCCCACTCTCCCAAAGTGGACATTGCCAGGGACTCCTCAGAACCCCCAGCATGCACCGCCAGCAGCCTCTCCTACCGCCATCTCTGTACCTTTGTGCCCTCTGGGGAGGACTGGAACCCAGCTGTAGGCTGAAGGCTGCACAGAATCAGGACCTGGCCTCCTCCCCAGCTAGGCAGAGAGGCAGCAGATAGGGCTTCCACACATCTAACTTCTGGAGATAGCCACAGGCTTTGTGGAAAAGGTTAAGGGGCTTTGGAGGTTCAGGGAGAGAAAGGCAGGCCCAGGGTGAGAATGAGACCTGCCTGGGCTTGCTCATCCATGGGGACCTGTGGCTGGCAGTCTCAAGGAAAAGGGGGCAGAGTTTGGGTCAAGAAAGTTGAATCACAGATAAAGACACCTCCATGCCTCCAAGCAGACTGTTGGGGTTGAAAATAGCATCATATGAGTATCCACCACCTTGGAGTACACCGTTTGGGGCAAAGTGCCCCAGATGTGATGAATTGCTAAAGCGTATACCCAGCAGTGCACAGTAGGCAAGTTGAGAGGGTACAGTCTTGCCCAGGGCCCAGGCATGGCCAACGGAGGCCAGAGCACTTATACTGACAGCCAAGGCCTGGCCAGAAAGACTTTGGTTCCCTGAGTGCAGATCCAGAGGGTGTGTAAGGGGAGATGAGCCCAGGATGGCTGGCAGGGGTAGCTCAATCAGAAAAGTCTTCCTACTCCCAATCGCAGACCATGGAGCAGGCTCTCTGCTGGCCTAAGAACCTGTATCAGAGAAGACAGAAAACGAATGGGTTCTCCATGTCCCTCCTCAGCTAAACCTGGGCAAGGTGGTCCAGAGAGATGGAGCCAGAGGAGGGTGGCAGAGGCAGGGCCTGAAGCCTGGCTGCTCCCCCCTCGCTGACACCCTTCACTGAAGCTGCCTTGGCTGTGATCTGGTTCTACACTAAGTGGCTTAGCCAAAGGCCCTATCTCCTCAGCTCAGGGCTCAGCCGAGGGGAGCAAGGCGGCCTTGTGGGAAGTGTGGGCCTTGAGCCAGAGTTGGTGCAACTCAAGCTACTGTGAAAGCCACACAAGTTACTGAGCTTCTCTGAACCTCCTTGTGCAAAAGGAAGGACAACGGTAGTACCACCACCTGGGGTTGCAGTGGGAACTCAGAGGTGGCAGGAGTAAAGGCCCACCATTGTGCCTGGCCCACAGGTGGTGCTCCACAAACGGTGATGTGACCGCAGTGGTGGAGCATGATGGGTAGGACCAACAGAAAATGAGATGTAGAACTCAGCCACTGTCCAGTGACTCAGGATGGAAAAGAGGGTGAAAGGGCTCATGGAAAACTAGGGTTGTCTGTGTTGGGTGGCCTTTTCCACTTTGGGTGTTAAGGCCCATCCTGAGTCCGCATCTTCCCAGTAGTCCACCTGCACCCTAAATTTCTCAGGCTGGTCCAGAGGCTGTGTTAGGAGGCCCAGGGACGCTCCGTCCTCCTATAGAGTTCCTGTTTGCATGCCCCGCCCCCTACGAATAGGCTCATGCTTCACTCTATGTGACAGGGATATGTGCAGGGTGTAGAGAGCAGCCACCACAGAGGGACGTCCAACAATCAGTGTTGCTGGAAATCCTTTTAAGAAAGAAGCCAGCAAAAAGGGTCCTTGAAGATCATACATATAGTGGCGGGGGGGGGGGGGGGGGGGTGCAGGGAGAACTCACCCATCACCTCAGGCACATGTGAGGTGGAGCTGGGCTCCCCCATTTCAAGTGGGCAAGCCCAGCGGAGCACTGGAGCCCCTTGCTTGTCCTCCGCGTTCTCTGTGCAGAGTCCTATGTGACTGCTAAGCATACAGAGAGGACGGGGACAGTCCCTGTCCTTCGGAGCAGGCAGGGAAGGGAGGAAGAAAACACCTGGCCATCGGGGGCTCTGCCCAGAAGTGACTGTGGGAGTCCATGTCCCACTCCTGGGAGCTGCCCTACCGAGCTAGGAGCTAGTGGTTAAGAATGCGTGATTCACTGCTGGAGGTGTGTGGGAGAGGAAGCTTCGTGCCCAGGGGCAGGCTGGGTGCAATGTCAGGGCACCAGGCAGAAAGCACACCAAGGCCTCAGACCTTGGCCACACCCACCCCAATCCAGGGAGGAAGGCCCTACCCTGGCTCAGGCTTTGAATGAGCAGCAACTAAGTGCTGAGACCAACCTCATATGCAGGCTCTCCCTCCCTGCTGAGGAGCAGTCCTGCTGAGGGCAAATTAACAATAATACCAGCCCCAGGAGACCCAGGAAGCTGAGAAGCAGACCCCTGAAGCTGGCCTGGGGAACACCGGAGGTGGCAGGGAGGCAATAAGAAGGCAGGGCAGCAGAATGCTCTGTTCCTTGGTCAGAAGAGGGAGGAGTTCTAGTCATTAGAACAGGGAACTTCTCCTTCCCCCAGAATCAGCAGCCCCCCACATGCTAGAGCCCCGACTCGGAGCAGCTGCCTGGCAAGATGGTGAGGAGGGGGCAGGGGAGAGGACTCTGCCCTCTGATGTTCTTCACTCAGGACACGGCACCGGCTAGCAGCATTCCATTCTATACTGAGCCCAGTGACACACCAGAGGCCAGGCTGGCAGTGCCCGGCCACCTCCCAGCCCCACTGGGCACACCCGAAAGGCCAGGTCACAGGCACGGAGCCCACCCTCGCACACTGACCGTGATTGGGGTAAGAGCACTGCGCAAAGTCAGGGCTCCAGGCCCAACCTCACCATCTTACTGGAAAGAAACTGAGGCTCGGACAGAAATCACTTGTTTAAAAATTGCACAGCTCATTTTTCTAGGGCCATTTTGTTTGGTCACCTTTTGTGATGTGCTTCCAGTCATATGCATATACATACATATTTTTGTATATACACTGTAGTAAACTCTTTCCTCAGTTAAAATTATACTGGGTGATGATAGTTACATGACTACATGTGTTTGTCAAAACTCAGAACTATATTCCAAAAAGAGTACATTTTACAGTATATAAAGTATATTATACTGCATTTTCCTCCACATCATTTCATCATTTCCCGAACTCACCCACAGACGTACCATGCTTTATTTAACTGTTTTCCTGATGTAAGATAGTTATTTTCAATTCCCCTTTATTATAAGTTGCTCTTTAGTGAGAACCAACAAAGAAAATTTTAACAGTATTTCTGATTATTTTCTTTGGGTGGATTCTTAGAAGTGCAGTCACTGGTAGCTCTCGATACCTGCAAAGTTGTTCTGTGTGAAGGCTGTGACACTAGACACTCCGGCGCTGTGTCCAGTGCTATAAGGTTGTATTATGTTAGCCATATCAGTTTAAAAATCTGTGTACATTTGAAAGGCAAGAAAATAGCATACTATTATTGTCATAATTTAGATTTCTTTCATTACTAGTGATGCTATGCTTTCTTTCTCATGTTTATTGATCACTAATAATTCTTCTTACACAAACCTAATTACAGCATCAGCCAGCAAGTCGCAACTCTCAAACGTCCACACCATTTTAGTGTTATTGTTATAGTATATCAAATATACATTAAATCAAATGGGTTAATATTATGCTCATATTTAACACAATAGTACTGTAGAGACAGGCATGGGGTAGCATAAGGTACACCAGCTTTGAAGCCAAACAACCCTGAGTTTGCATGCCTACATCTCAGCATACCCGCTGTGTGACCTTGGGAAAGTTACTTAAGCTCTCTTAGCGTCAGTTTCATCCACTGTGGAATTACAAAATACAACCATAGAAACTAACTTTCTATGGACCCAATGACCCTGACTTTTCCTCCCCAGGAGACAAGAAAAAAATTCAGTGTCACTGTGAAATTCAAAAGACAGCAGGAAGCAAAATGGGTCATCTCTATCCTCCTTAGGGGGTTCCTTCCAGTCCTTGTGTAGAGGACTCGGTGCAAATGGAACAGAGAGAGCAGCAGGAAGGAGAAATGGCTAGGCGGGTAGGGGGATGGGGGGCCTGGGGAAAGGCTGGTGCTCTTGGTAGAGGCTGGGGCCGCCTGCAGCTACAGCTACTGAGAGAGAAAAGCCATCAAAGAAATTCTAAGACACAGCCTCATGGCTTAAACCCCTCTCTCCCCTACCTTCTCTAAGGGCTGGCAGTGGGGAATGCATGTTCTGCAAATTTGAGAGCTTACTAACGTCAGGAAGCCCAGAGCCTCCCTCCTGTTCCACCTGCCACCAAGAAAGGTCATCCCTGGGAGCCACAAGCAGACACGTCCAACCAGCCAGAACATAAGCAGGTAGGGAAACGTGCCACCAGCCCACTGGAGCAAGAGAAGATCAAAGTCAAATACCTCCTTTAAAACAGCCTTTTAATGGGCAGGGGAGGCTCCTCCCCCAATCAGAACACTGGGCTACTCCCAAAGCCATGATGTGGCCAGGTAAAAGCAGTTCTGATGCATCTGCCTAGGAGGTAGTGTAACAACAGACAAAAACAAGAGCTTTGGGGTCCTGAGGCCTGCATTCAAATCCCACTTTCCTAGCTGCCCAGCTGTGTGAGCTTGGGCATGTTACCAACCTCTCTGAGCCTCCATCCCACATCCATAAAAAGGGAATGCTGACACAATCGTCCTCACAAAGGTTCTGTGAGGATTAAGTGAGGTAAAGCATAGGAAGTGCCTATAATAATGCCTGATACATAGCAAGGACTCAACCGATAGAAGCTATTGCTGGTGTTCACCAGTGGAGACAGGGGAGTGCAGATTATAGGAAACGCCCTCTGGGCCTGAGCTCATGCCTTGTGGCCTGTCCACTTTCCAGATGACCACCATCCTCCCAGGGCTGCTCCTCTGGGAAGAGCAGGCCTCACACTCTCCCACCTCGTCCACACAACTCACACTCACCTTGGCCTGCAGTGGGGACTTCTGAATCCAAACACACCCCTGAAAAGGTTCAAAATGTATCCCTGGGTGAGAAGACAGGAGGTCTGGCCTCCACTTTAAAACATTCCAGAAGAGCCGAAACCGGTTTGGCTCAGTGGATAGAGCGTCGGCTTGCGGACTGAAAGGTCCCAGGTTCGATTCCGGTCAAGGGCATGTACCTGGGTTGCGGACACATCCCCAGTGGGGGGTGTGCAGGAAGCAGCTGATCGATGTTTCTCTCTCATCGATGTTTCTAACTCTCTATCTCTCTCCCTTCCTCTCTGTGGAAAATCAATAAAATATATTTAAAAAAAAAAAAAAAAAACATTCCAGAAGAAAGAAAGGGGGGTGGAAGTAGATGAAATAAAAGAACGGTAGAATGCTGAAGCTGAGTGATGGTTGCATGAGGGTTTGTTCCATTATTCTCTGTGTGTGTGTTTTCCACAGTGAGAAGTTAGAAGGAGAAAAGAAGCTATTTCATAGTACCCACCCCCACTTTCTGAGACCTCTTCCCTAAACCTAGGTCTTGGGGAAGCCCTCTCTCTTCCAAACCTATAATCTGGGTCTTGCCTTTGTTCCATTTCAAAATGTCCTAACCCCCAGTTGCCCTCCTTACCCCCACTCAGCTCCTTCCTTCTCTCCCTCCAAAGCCTCCTCCCTATCAGATACTGTCAGAGCTCCCAATGACCCTCCAAGAAGGCCAAGTGCAAGGTAGCACACCAGGAACCAGGATGGACACCTGGGTTTTAGCCCAGCCACGCCATTATCTGTGCTGACCTGTGCAACTGACCTCTCTCTTCAGATCAAATGAAAACTCAGCAGAGCCAGCAGAGTTTCAGCAGTCACTGTTGCTACTTCTAAAAGGCAAAAAAAAAAAAAAAAAAAAAAAAAAGTGCCCCTCTCTCTGTAAGCCTGTTCAGGGCATTAGACTAGGGCAGTAAAGCTATGGTAAGGTGATTCCCATGGCAGACACTGCCTACCTACAGAGGGTTGGGGAAATGGGCATACAGGTGCCGTGATCATCATATTAACGAGGATGAAAATGAAAGCCGAGAGGGGTTAGGGGTACACTCCTGTACACAGGAATGCAGCTGTGTGCCTTGCACAGATGATAAGCCTAAAGCAATGAAGTCTGTCAAATTAGTTGCGAGCAGGGCACCTGATAAAGATTAGAATAAATGTGTACATGATCCTAGAAAAATTTTGTACTCAGATTGTTTCATATGTGAGTTTAAGTTCTTTCTCCATTCTAAAGCCAAATCTGGCCCTAGCCGGTTTGGCTCAGTGAATAGAGCATTAGCCCGTGGCCTGAAGGGTCCCGAGTTCTATTCTGGTCAAGGGCACATGCCAGGGTTGCTGGCTCGATCCCCAGTAGGGGGCATGCAGGAGGCAGGCAATCAGTGATTCTTGGTCACCATTGATGTTTCTATCTCTCTCTCCCTCTCCCTTCCTCTCTGAAATCAATAAAAATATTTTTTAAAAATAAGTAAATAAAAACAAATAAAGCCAAATCTGAAAACCACAGATGATATGTAAAGGGCATCTATATATCTATCTACACTAATAAAAGAGAAACATGGTAATTAGCGTACGACCGCTACCCTTCCCATTGGCTAATCAGCATATCCTTATGCAAATTAACTGTCAGCCAAGAAGGCGGCCGGCAGCCATGCACTGAAGCAAACAGGGAGGCTTGCTTGCTCCAGTGACGGCAGACTCCAGCTTCTCCGCCAGCCTCTCAGCTGCAACTCTAAGCAACTATGTTGCAAATATCGAAGCTAAACAAAACCCCAGAAACCAGCTTTCAGTCAGCCGGGCTTCAGCCAGCCGGACCGCAACATTGTATCAAATACAGAAGGTAAACAAAGGCCAGCTTTCAGCAGCGAGGCCTCAGAGCTAAAGCCGGCTCAGAAAAAAAGAAAAAGAAAAAAGAAAAAAAGGAGCAATTGGGAGCTTCAGTCACCCGCCAGCCGGAAAACGACCCTCAGCCCCTCAGCCAGCCTGGCCAGGCACCCCAGTGGGGACCCCCACCCTGATCCAGGACACCCTTCAGGGCAAACCAGACAGCCCCCACCCATGCACCAGCCCTCTATTCTATATAGTAAAAGGGTAATATGCCTCCTGGCACCGGAATCAGCGGAGCAGCGAGGCTTCCCGGCACTGGGATCAGCGTGACAGGGGGCAGCACCCAAACCCCCTGATCGCCCTGTGGCTCTGTGTGTGACAGCAGGCGGGGCCACAACCTCCCTATCCGCCCTGCTCTGTTCATGACAGGGGAAGGCGTCCCAACCCCCTGATCAGCCCTGCTCTGTGCCTGATAGGGAGGAGCTCCCCAATCCCCTGATCGCCCTGCGGCTCTGTGTGTGACAGGGTGCGGCGCCCCAACCCCCTGATTGGCCCTGCTCTGTGTGTGACAGGGTGCGGCGCCCCAGCCCCCCGCCCCCCACGGGCCCTGCTCTGTATGTGACGGGATAGAGCCATAACCTCCCCATTGGCCCTGCCCTGAGTGTGACAGGGTGCAGCGCCCCAACCCCCTGATCCGCCCTGCTCTGTGTGTCACAGGGGGCGGTGCCTCAACTCCCCTATCGGCCCTACTCTGTGAGTGACAGGGGGGAGCTCCTCAACCCCCTGATCGGCCCTGCTCTGTGCATGACAGGGGGGAGCTCCACAAACCCCTGATGGGCCCTGCTCTGTGCACGACAGGGTACGGAGCCCCAACCCCCCCTGATTGGCCCTGCTCTGTGCGTGACAGGGGGTGGCACCGCAACCTCCCTATCGACCCTGCCTTGAGTGTGACAGGGGGCGGTGCCCCAACCCCCCAATCGGCCCTACCCTGAGCGTGACTAGAGGTGGCATCGCAACCTCCCGATCTGCCCTGTTCTGTGCATGACAGGGGGCGGCGCCCCAACTCCCCAATCGGCTCTGCTCTGAGCCTGACCAGGGGCTGCACCTAGGGCTTGGGCGTGCCCTCTGCCACCCGGGAGCAGGCCTAAGCCAGCAGGTCGTTATCTCCCGAGGGGTCCCAGACTGCGAGAGGGCACAGGCCGGGCTGGGGGACCCCCCCCCCGCCGAGTGCACAAATTTTTGTGCACCAGGCCTCTAGTATATATATAAAAGCCTAAGTGACTGAACAACTGAACAACTGGTCGATTGGTCGCCATGATGCTCAATGCAGGAACTGACCCCTGGTGGTCAGTGCTCTCCCAAAGCCAACCTCCCGCTTTCCCTATATCCAGTCGTCCCCGATGATCCCAATTGAGGTTGCCGGCCAACCTCCCGCAGTCCCTTCTCCTGGCCAACCTCCTGTAGCCACAATCAGCCCTGATCACCAGCCAGGCCAAGGAACCCCACCTGTGCATGAATTCATGCACCGGGCTTCTAGTAAGCTATAAAAAAAAACAACAAAAAAAAAAAAAAACAGGAAAAATAAATGTATAATTCCAACCTAGAGGTAAGACTCAAGAGGCCTCAGCTCTATATCAAAAGATTAGCAAGAAATGGTTAGGTTGAGATAGTGTTTAAGGTTTATGTGGTATAAACCTTATATATAATTTTAGTGATCCCTGCTTCACCCAACTTTTTTAAGGAACTAATTAACTGGTCCTGATCACACCAGATAAGAGAATTATTAATTAAAATACTGTGTTCTGGGTGCTTGTTACATGTAAGCCCTTTGCAAAACTCTGAATGTATAATCATCTCATTTAATTCCTACAAGAACCCTTTGAAGTATTCCCTTCCCCCAAAAAAAGCCTGAAGCAGAGAGACAGCATCCCCCGTAAGGATGTCACCCCACTCACTCGCCATCCCAGCTGCCTTCTGGGCCTGAGCTTTCTTTCTCTTTTCTCTCCCAGGATTACAGGTCAGGCCTGGAAAAGAGGATGAATCAGGAGCCCTTAGGTCAATTTTCAGGCACATCTGTCATGCTGGTGACTGTGAAGGAGCTGCCCTACTCCTCTCTGGGCTGAGCAGACAACGACTTGCCTCTCTCTGGGTGTGCCATGCCCTGGGGAAACCAGAGAGAAAACAGCAGGAAGCCCTGTGGATGAAGGCACAACATACACACAAAGGGTCCGTCCCACAGCCCACCAACATTACTGTGCACCGCCAGCAGGCCCAAGGGTGGCCCAAGTTCACCGGGACCTAAGCACTTACTGGTCTGTCTGCTATGTGATCAAAACGGCTTCAGCTGACTTCTCCCAGGGTATCTGCACTGCCCAGGGACTGGGGTTGTAGGTGGTAATAATCTTCACTCCCATCTTTTGAGTGAGAAAATAAGGGCATGGGACTTTGCCCCAAAACAGGATAAAGGATAGTTGGTTCTGGGGTCTAATCCCAGCAGTCCCAACTCCCATCCAGGGCTCTCCCTATGAGACACAGAGGAGCAGACACATTTTTCTAGGGAAGAGTACCATTTGGGGTTCGGCTTTCCTGCTAGCAAAGGAGAAAGAGCCAGCCCTGATAACTCAATGACACACAAAGGGCACCGTGGGAACAAACAAAAGCCACAAACCACAATTCAGCACAAAACAGGCTGGCCCTTGGCAGCTGCAGACTGTGCTCAGCCCAACATGTCTGAGGGTGGGGCAGGAGGGGACTCAGCGATGCCCAGGGAAAGTCTGTCATGCCCGCCAGATTGAGGGAGCACAGCAGAGTGAGAACAGCAAAGGATGCAGACTCAGGACCAGGGCTCCAGGCTCAATTCAGTTACTTCTAGCCATCAGCCTGGGGCAGATCAATCGGTCTTTCCGACCCTCCACTTTCTTACCTATAAAATGAGAATAATGCATCTTCTCTACGGGAGCGATAAAAGTGCTTTGTAAACTGCAGGCAGCATGCAAAACTAAGGGAACATTCTAGTTTTCCTCTTGAGGATGAGAGAGGGAGGGAAGAGGAAGGAGTGAAGAGGAGAGGAACTCATAGGAAGGATCTCCAATGAGGCTGAGGTTTTGAAACTCAACCTGCTGGCTTTACAGCCCAGCCCTTTCATCATCGTAGGAAACCTAACCTGCAGCAAATGTACGCTGAGTTCATACACATGATTAAAAAGGTTGCTTGCAAAATTCACACAGTGAAATGAGCTGCAGGTGGCGGCAGCACTGGCCTTCCACAGCAGGCAACAGCTGGCTGTGTGGACTCGGGGACAGCTGGAGGGGAGCCTTGCAAACGCCCACTTTCGACTTTAGAAGGGAGGGGACATGCCAACCCTGCCCTCTCTGTGACTGGAGACAGAGAGATTTCCTGAAACTGGAACCCTAAGCCATAAACTGTCATTCGTCCCAGAGAGATCAATCAGGTCTTCAATCCCAACTAAAGAGGGCAGGCCAAGCACAGAGAGAGAGAGAGAGAGAGAGAGAGAGAGAGAGAGAGAGAGAGTGGGCTGAGATGACTAGCTCCTTCCACGGAGCCTGGGTCAGGCGGGACACAGCCAGGGCAGCTCAGGCAGCCCAGTGCTGGGAGTGCTCTTGGAGAGGGAGGAAGAAAGGGGTTTAGAATATCTGGGGTGCCCTCCTGCTCTGAGGCCAACAGGTTTCCCTGGTATGAGGAGAAGGGGTGGGAAATGCAGGGACCAGTCCTCTTCGCAGCATGCTCTCTGTGGCACATTTACCTAAGTGGGCATCAGCCGGCCGTCTTTGATAGTGAGCCACCAGGAGGCAGGGTCCAGGACTCTGTGTCATTGGCTTCCAATCAGAGCAGACAACATAGGATACTTTTAAAATGTGATGAAGAGGACCATGTTGGTCAGGATAATACAATGAGCCTTTGGCCCCAGTTCAAGATGCGCCCTGGCTTCTGATACATCCCACTGCCTCTGCCAATCTCTCTCCCCAGGCCTCTCCACCCAACAGGCTTCAGCTGCAGCCACACCTGCTCCAGGAAGCCCTCCTGATGAGTCACCCTCCCTGCACTGCTCACGTGCCTCAGCTGCTGCTCCCCAATCACTTCATGGGCCTGTCAGACCACCAGGTGCTCCCGCAGGCAGGGCCCCATCTCTATGACATTTCCCAAATGCCCCTGCAGTCCAGAGAACACAGAGATGCCCAACAACGATGCCCATGACCAGATCTGAGCCTGCAAGCTCTTGACAAATTCAGAATGCGCTGTGACCCTGTGCATCGTTACCCACCTCCTGCCGCCTGCTGCGTGAGGAGAGAGTCATCAGTCTGCTACCAAACACGTCAAGGTCTGCACCTCATGGATGATTCCCCTGCAAAGGCTGGGAAGCACAGACCCAGGCTTACTAGTCTCTTCTCTACCCTCCATTTTTCTGGTCCCTTGAAAGCCCCAACTAATCTCCCAGTAAATACCACAGACTGTGTCAGGTTCAAGTCCAGCCAATTGCATGCCAGACACTCTTATTTGCTGAGAGGAGCAACATGGTGGTGGTGAAGAGCACATGTGCCAGGTGGGTTGAACTGCCTCTGTCACCACCAACTGCGTGACCTGGGCAAGTTACCCAACCTCTCCTAGTTGAAGCTGCCTCTGCGGTAAAATGGCCCACACTACCTCTCTCTCAGGTTTGTTGCCGAAATGATGTTTGTAAAGTGTTTACAAAGTATCTGGCACTTTTAGAAAGCATTCAAGATTACAATATTGCATCTATCTCTCGAGGTAAATATTACTGTCTTCTCCCTACCAATGAGGAGGGTGTAGCTCAGAGGTATCAGGCAACGGGTTCAGAGTCACAGAGCTGGTGCGAAGGAGACAGAGATGGGTACTCAAACCCAGAAATTCTGATTTCGGGTGCACAGTTCTTGCAACACCATGGGCTTGCAGAGACAGCAGGGTGTGCCCTCAATCCTGGGGAAGTTCATAGCCTGAAATCAGGGACTGAGCAGCTGGGACTATGGATCAGGTACCTCCACCCTTCCCTGACTTCAGCAACTCCCCAAGAATCTGGAAAATGAGGCATAACCTCAGCAAATCTTTATTTGAGAGGACTGGCTGGTCTCCCCCAAATTAAATGCTGCTGCAGCAGCTAGGCAAAAAAACAAACAACAACAAAAACCCCACACAACCTTAATTCAATTAACACCTGTTCTCCCCACATAAGCAAACTGGGAAGGTGCCATGGCTGGGGCCAAACACCAGACTTCACACATTCTAGCTCCATGGGAGGCAAGAGTTTTCAATACCCTGGCCGCATGGCAAACCCAGCTTATAGGGCACCACCTTCAAGCAATCACCTGAGGTTGGGAGATGGGATGCAATGGGCACTTCGCAAAACACAACCCACTCAATGGAGAAAATCACATGCATGTACCCATCACATCCAATCTTGTCAATCCACTGAGACCTTGGTTGCATTAGACATGACCTCAAGGCGAGTAGGCACTTTTACAAACATGATTTCCTTTGGTCTGCTGGTCCACCCTGGGAAAAGGTATACTTTTGCCCCATTTTTACAGATGAGGAAACAAGAAAACATTAGGATTTTTCATCATCACACAAATAGAAAGGAAAACACTACGATGCAAACCCCACGTCTTCCGGTTCCAGGACAGGGACAGGGTCCTTTCTGCTCCAGTATGCCGTTCATTTGCCCTCTCGTACATTCCTTCATTCACCCTTCGTTCCACTCATTCCTTCATTCATTCACTCACCTTTTTCCCCCTAAACTGCTATAGTTCGTGACCCTCTGAGTCGTTTCCAGCGGTTCTCAACCTGCAGGTCGCGACCCCTTTGGGGGGTCGAATGACCCTTTCACAAGGGTCGCCTAAGACCATCGGAAAACACATATATAATTACATATTGTTTTTGTGATTAATCACTACGTTTTAATTGTGTTCAATTTGTAACAATGAAATTGGGGGTCACCACAACATGAGGAACTGTATTAAAGGGTCGCGGCATTAGGAAGGTTGAGAACCACTGATACGACTACCTTCTCCTGCTGCCTGAGAAACCTAGGAGGCAGCAGTAATGGTTTTCTTTCTTGCAGAGCTGCCAGGATTTTGCCCTCCTCCCTGCCTTAGCAGCAGAGCCTACAGAGCAACCAGCAGCAGATCCTGGAGTGAGTGTGGGGCGCAGCCCAGAACACTGCACACTCTGCTGACTGTAGCCCCGGCCTAGCATGTGCCCCTCCACTGCACAATGCAGCTAAAAGCCTTGTGAAAAAGAAACCTGAACCTCCCAGAATTATGGCTCTGGGAGTGTTATTTTGGGTGGGGGCATGGAGTAAGAACTGGGAAAGGAAGTAGACTGTCACCTGGCGGGTGCACGTGGCTGAGTGGATCCAGCCAATTAGTCGATTAACGATAGTATTTATTGTGCCCAGTGCTGGGGGCGGGGGCACAAGGGAGC
Organism: Myotis yumanensis; assembly: GCF_028538775.1. Lineage (NCBI taxonomy): Eukaryota > Metazoa > Chordata > Mammalia > Chiroptera > Vespertilionidae > Myotis > Myotis yumanensis. The sequence goes on along the minus strand of NW_027223754.1, from coordinate 122,429,038 downwards.
AGGAGACAAAGGCCCTCAAGAGTCTGGTTGCAAGAAAGAGACACACACATGCGGAAATGGAACCATATGATCAGGCAGGAAGCACTAGCGTCTCCAACAACAAAGACATCAAGTCTTTGTGCCACTGAGAAATTCAGAGCAAGGAAAGGTACCTGCCAATGAGGGGAAAAAAGACTTCATTCAGGCCACAGAACATAAGGTAGCCATCAAGGATAGCCAGGATTTAACTCTGGGATTATATTAGATTATTCAAACTACCTTCTCAACACCATGGCTAATATAGAAGACTACCTGGATCCTTCCTGATCTTAACTAAATATTTCATCCTTTTTTACAGGCACTTGGCAGAAGCTGCAGGATGGGAACGCAGAGCTGTAAATTAGATCTGTGAGAATATCCCAGCCCCAGATGTCCCACACTCCATTCATCCCTGCTCTGTTTTGAAGCAACACCACTATTCTCCACAGCTGCTGTGGGTTCAGACCTGGGGGTGCTAGAAAACACCCACTCATGCTACTCAGCTTTGGGATTATCCTGGCAAAGACATGGCTGCTTATCAGGCTAGAACAGGTGCAGCCTTTCCACCACCAGTCAGAGAAAAGCACACCTGACCTAGCCCAGCCAGCAGGATGGCTCATCTCTTTCTTCTGATCTCATGTATTTCTTAAAAGATGGAACTGTCCTTGCCCCACAATCCAGCAATTCCGCCCCCAGGGAGATGCCCTGGAGAAACTCTTACACGTATGCACTAAAGAAGAGCGCACAATCAGGAATGATCCCAGCAGCTTTGTCCATGATAGCCAAAAATGGGTAACAAAGGGAAAACTGCATATATTCACACAATGAAATACTAGAAGTAGGAAAAATGAGTGAGCTATAGCTACAAACACAACATGTACCAATTTTAGAAACAGTGAGTAAAAGAAATGAAAGCTACAAAAAGCTACTTAGAGCACAATACCATCTCATACAGCTCAAAGGCACACAAAACTACAGGACATGTTGTTTAGGGGTATGTATGAGTGGCAACATTACAAAACCAAGGCAAAATAATAATAAAAGCACAATCAGGAGAGGGGTCCCCTCTGGAGGGAGGTCATGGGCGCAGGGACAAGTGATGATAGAAGCGACTTATTGCTAAGGATCTGGCCTAAGTAGGGTTTTGGGTTCTACTATCTTTGATAACTTACATGCATCTTCTGTATTTATCAAATACTTCTTAATAAAATAAAATGCTTACTAATTTGTTAAATTAATAATTTAACGTGGCTGTGGAAGCGAGAGAATTCAGTGAAGATGAACTGCTGATGGTTACTCAGAGACTGGAAGCAATGGGTGATGGGTGGAGTTGGGGAGAAGAGACTGCCCTGGCTGAGCGAGCCAGTCTGAGGTTGAGAATGTGGGTTACCAGCCTGCCTTCCTGGGCGCCTCTCCTCAGTTTCCCAACAATAAAGCTCCACGAGTGTAGCTCGGGACCTGACAGAAGTGACTTCTGGAGAAGCTGGGACTGAGGTCCTGCAAACTCCTGACCCCTCCCAGGATGCACATAATAGTGCTGCTGCATTTGAGATAGTCAAGATGCTCCCAGGGCGAGGAGAGAAGATGCTCTGGCCTGAGACAGCCCCATGGAGAGCCAGCCCCAGGCTCAGGGAGCTCAGAGTGCCGGGGGTGGAGCGGCCAACTCTGCTGTCCTGGCACGCATGAGGCAGCGGGTAAAAAGGCAGTGGTGGGAGGAATCTTGGAGGCCAGACGGCCCCCAAAGTGAAAGGCCCTTCCCGGAGCCAACAAGAAACCTGACCCGGGAGATCATCTGAAGGCGCCGCCCGCCCACGGCCTGGAGCGAACCCCATCCAGGCTCCCAAGCGAACATCTGTTGCCCTGGCACCGAGGCTGGCCAATTCCACGTGAATGTCCACCCGCCCTGCCTCTCCCAGCTCCAGCCTTTGCTCCTTGAGGTTGACCGCTTTAGGGTGGGCCTGGCATGGGTAGGTCAGGTTGTAATGAGGGGCTTGGCATCTCTTCCTGGTGATGTAATGCCAGGAACTTCATCCCAGCCAAGGTCAGAGCCAGGCCTAGGCTGGGAGCGCCGTCTTCACGGACTCCCCATTTCGGAGCACGTTTGGTGCCCACAGTGGCAGCAGCAGAATCAAACTCTTTTACCAGAAGGAATCATGTGGGTCAGTATGCTGATGAGAAGCCTGAGGCCCAGACAGGGGAGGTGTCTGGCCCTAGGTCACAGAGCCAGGGAACCTGGGAATGTTCCTGCTTCTCTCACTCCCATCTGCCTCTCTCATTTCTGCACCTGCTGTTCTGTGGCCTTCTTCAGGGATAAGAGGCTCCACAGGACAGGGAGAGAAAGAATGTATGGCATTCCCTGGCAAGAAACTAAAATTACTTTTAAAACCCCACAATCCTTACATACCCAGGCACATACTCTCTTGACCAAGCACCATCCTCAGTTCGAGGCATCCTTCACCTCCCCAGCAGGAGGCTGATATAGGTCATGCTGGGCCCTAACAGCACACGCCCAGTCCCGTCCCACCCCAACCCTGCAGCTCCAGGCAGGGAGGGACACACAGAAACCTGACTGGCTTGGGGCCTCCACATGGGAGTCAGGGAAGCCTTGCGGTGTCTTTAAGGGATCTCCAGGATAACCAAGGAACAGGCAAGTCTTCAAACTAATTGGTGTTCCCCAGGCAGCTGAGGACCAGGAGCCGTGGCTGAAGAGGGAAGAGAATGGGGGAGTGCTGGAGATGGACGGGGAGAGCTGGGGAGCAGTTAGCAGGACAGGCAGGAAGGGATACCCAGACCAGCCAAGGAAAATACCTCACATTGTGAGGTAGAGTCTGCAGCCAGAGCAATCACTGTTCCATCCTCATTCTAGAAGACAGTACCCCCAAAGTGATGAAGAGCATTCATTAGGCACCTACTGCTTGCAGAGGCAGGTGTAAGGTAAGTGCCATACTGTCCTCCAGGAATATTCAATTCCAGGGCACGAAGGGAAAGTCCTGTGTGGGCTACACTGCAACAGAAAGACTACCCAGACCCTCCCCCAAGCACAAGAGGCAAATTCGTCTGGCCCAACAGATCTAGGACTGGCTCTGACTTCCCCCCACAGTGGCGGGATCCTGAGATGTCTTTGCAAAAGAAGCTGGTGCAGCAGGGCCTGCCTGCCAGACGGGAGGCTGCTGGGCTGGAACTGTGAGACCAGCAAGGGCTTCATCTGCATTCAGCCCAGGCAGTACCCGGCAGGAGGGAGATGTCACCACAAGTCTGCTTCCGCTCTCCCTCTGAGTTCAGCAAAACCCAGCTTGGAAACAGCATTCAGCTCCACCCAGCACCCACCCCCACTCAGCTTGTGCACAGGGCTTTCAGTTTGGCCCTGGCCTCACTACAGGAGCTGCAGAGGGCAGTTAGGCAGGCGTTAGGAGAAAGTGCCTGACCACTAGAGAGCAAAAGCAGGAAGATATACTGGATTTGTTGGGGGAAGACTACTCAGGAGGCCAAAAGAAGAGCAGGACAGCATGTGGGTGCTTTCTCCATTCCCAAGGTTCCAGAGTTTATAGATGGAAGCAGAGAAGACAGAGTGAAGGCTACAAGCCCAGTTCAGGTTCAGAGTCAGAGGCACAATCAAGGGCCAAGCCATGATGCCACAGCGTGAAGAGACCCAGGACGTCATCTTCCTGGTTTCACTGGCTGTCCCTTGTTGGGAGGGCTGGTGAAGATTCCGGCCCCTGCCACCCCCAGGTCTGAGATGGGACCAACTCCTGCTTCCAGGTCCACAGCACCTGAGATGCCCAGTGCAATGTGAGCTAAATGTATACACCCTAATCCCTGGAACCTGTGAATGTGACCTTCTTTGGAAAAAAGGTCTTTGCATTCATGATTAAGTTAAGGACCTTGAGATCATCCGGGATGACCAGGATGCCATTATGAGTGCCCTACAACAGAGAGGCCGAGGGAAGTCAGACGCGGAGACTGTGAAGTGAAGGGGAAGGCAGAGGCTGGAAGGCCAAAAGATGGGTAAAGAGATTAGAGTGATGCAGCCACAAGCCAAGGTATGCTGCAGCCACCAGAATCTGGAAGAGGCAAGGAAGGACTCTTCCCTAGAGTCACCAGAGGGACTGAAGCCCTGTCAACACCTTGATCATAGACTTCTGACCTCCAGAACTGTGTGAGAAGAAATTTCTGTTGTTTTAAACCACCAAATTTGTGGTAATTTGTTACAGCAGCCACTGGGAGCCAATACACCTTGGAAGTGAGCTGAGGCAAGTTTCCACCAAGAAACCCTCATGGGCACCAACCAGTGCCTGGGCTGTGAGGCTATGCCCCCTGAGAACAGGGCCCACTCCCTCCAGGCCTGCCTGTCAATGGGGTGGGGGACCTCTGGAACCCAGCAGCTTAGGTATTACCTGCTTGACCTTGTCCTCCGACATCTCTGAGCTTCAGTTTCCTCGGAGATAAAAAGGATTGTATTTGTACTGTGTCCCAAAGTGGTTGTGAGAAGAAAATTTTTGTTTTAATGCCTGTAAAGCATTTAGCAAAGTGCCTGACATATAGTAATCACTCAATAAATGTTAGTTTCTCTTGTAACATCCTTGAAAGGAGCCAGGGGGGCCAAACGAGAAATGTATATGAAGGTGTTTGCTGAACAGGGAACCACACAGGAATGCCAGTTGCTAGGTTTTGTAACTCGGCTGAAGTTCTTTGCCACCCAGTCCACACGAGTGGACTGATCACCCCGTTTATGAAGCTTCTCCCTGCGCCTGTCCTCAAGCCCCCCACGGGGACAAGGCCCCACCTGAGAGCGAACGCCCGTGTCCCCCTACCTCACACAGGTCTGGCACAGGGAGAACAGGACCCACTGGAGCAAAGATGCAAGTGGTGTGAAATGGCATGAGATAAGGGTGGCCCCCACCAAGGCAGCCGGCTGCACAAATACTTGTTCGCACCCTTCCCCCGCCCGCTGTCCCTTCAGGCATCTGACCTTGGTGTCTCAGGGAGCCCAGGGGAGTACAGGCCATGGGGATCAGGCACAAGATGGGCTGGCTGCTCCAGCGCTGCTCAGAGCCCAGCCCCGTCAGGAGCTGAAGCAGCTCTCCAAAGCCTCCCCAGCAGTGCCAAACAGCCCAGACTGCGTATCCTTGTGGGACACATTCAGCCCCAGAAAAACCCGGGACACGTGCATGGCAGACAACTTCTAATGCTGCTCTGGGGCTCTCAGTCTCCCTGTGTTGGTTGAAATTACTGTTGGCTTCAGCTCTTGCATTTAATTTTCACCACTAAACAATTATTTGGATTTTCCCACTGTGGTGTTTCTTGCTGGTGTGCTGAAGGCATGACACAAGGCGGTACAGTGTTCAGCATATTAGGATTCAGTGTTGGCCCTGCTACCACCCAGATATCCTGGTAAGTGCCTGGATCTCTGCACCTCAGGATCTCACCAGTGAGTGGGGAAAGGACCTGGCCCCTCTCTATTGTCAAGTCTACTGTGTAAAACCTCTAAGCTCCTTGGAAAGGATTCAGGTCACACCTTAGGAGGAGCCCTAAAATCTGAAAATACTGGGAGGCATGAGACTCTCCATCTCTAGGAAGAGAGCAGACAGCATTCTACCCAGAGGGGAGAAATAGACCAGATAACCCCTCAAGAACCCTCATGGCCAAGGATTCAGGGGTGGGCCCTCCTAAGGTGTGAATCTCCTCAGGTGTGAATCTCACCTTTCAGGAGCTGATCATTCCCTAAGAAATATCCTAGCCAGTCTCCTTGAATGTGTGGACAAAGTGGGAACAGTCCTCCTTCCAAAGTCCAAAGATCAAGAATGGAAGATTATCTTCTCTGGCCTTTAAATAAGTTTCTCCCCCTATGGGCAATTCTGAGAGTAAAAGAATGACCTTCCTCTCTGACCCTGCCATCCCTCTCCCACCACCACCTTCTTCTCATCACATGCTCATTTCCTCCTCCCGTGCGCAGCCAGAGCACCCTCCCTGCCCTCCTTTCCCGTTTCCACTGTGCTCTGTTGCCAGGAGAGATGCAGCACAGCGCCTCCGTCCCTCCCCGCCTTGTGGCAGATCTGCTGTGCGCTTTGCTGTGGTCAGAAGAAAGGAAAGCAGCCCCCAGCGGGCCCCCAGCTTGACCCAGCAGGTGGAACGAGCACAAGGGCACCGTCTCTCTGGGTCCCCTGGGTGGGCTGCTTCTTCCAGCTGAGAAAGAACTATCCTCCTTTCCTGGGAATTCAGCCAGTGGTCCAGGGCTATGGCGTGGCCCTGGTCATAGCCCCTCTGATGAGCATAACCTATATGAAAAAAGCCCCTCCTGCTTCCACAGACTTAAGCTAATTACTAAGGCCTGTCTTCCTGTTATGATGGAGGAAAGGGGGCTGTTTTCCCACCTTTTTAAAGCTCCGGAACCGAGCATGAGTCAGGCAATGTGCAGGGATGCATTGCTCATCTTCCCATGAGGATGCAACAACGGCCAACATCCCACAGGGACCAGCCTTGCTTGCAGCTGCCAGCAAACTGCCCCCAGCCCTAGTGTCTGCACACACGTGACTCCTGCTATGCTCTGAAACACCACGTCCCATCTTCAGTGCGACATCCTGCCTGCCATCTTGCCCTCACAAGTGCTACTGACCTCCCCAGCCTGAGACTGTCCTCCCTCCCAGGCTCCTTTGGGCTGGCTGCAGGCTGGGGAGGGCCCAGGGACACCGGAAGACAAAGCCCTGCCTGGCCTGCCATCACTCATCTCCGCTCACCTGGGTGCAGAGAAAGCATTCCCAGAGTCCCCACCTGACGGCTGGGGCCCTCTCTTAGGTGCTCCTACAGTTTTCTGTGTTTAGCCTCATCACAGATCTTACCACACCATGTTTGGAACTGACTCCTTATCTGTCTCTTTCCACTGGAACAGGAGCTCTCTGTCACAGGGGCTGTGTCCCCTCAGAGCACCTCTGTGCCCCACACAGACCAGGTAAAAGGTGACACTTACTCTTTAGTGACTGAGTGAACAGCTGAATGATTTCTGAAGTCCTGGCCACCACATGGAGACAAGCACCACTCCCAGTGGCCACCTGGTAACCTTGACCACCACTCTGCTCCCCCAGCTCACGCCCGAGAGGCAGACCTGCTTTCCCCAAACAGGAAGCACACTGCTGGAGCAAAGCTGACAGAACTGGGGAATCTGTCAGGGGGCCTGCACTGACGTCAAACCAGACCCGACAGCTGTCATTCCCCCAGCCCATCACTCGGCCATCCTGGCGCAATCCGTGTCTGAGAGTGAGCAGGCACTTGGCCTCATCTGAGAGGCTGAGCTGTTCAGTCATGCACACGGATCCTGCCTCTTTAGGGCACAGCCTCCCCAGAGAAAGGGTCCAGGGACCACTTCTCCTCAGCTCAGCTGCCATGGTGTGGGAAACAGCCCTGGACAGCAGCTGGGACCTACAGTTCTAGTCCTGCCTCTGCCACCAACTGCTATGATCTGCTGGCCAAGTCCCTTTTCTTCTCAGTTCTAGCTTCCTCGTGTGTAAACAGAGAGGGCTCTGAACTCCACTCCCCAGCTCAAGAAAAGGCCCAGTATAGTGTCTAGCAGGGCAGCACAGTCCTCGGTGAGGCCATGCCGCTCCCCAACAGAAAGCCTCACTGCCCCATCCGTAAGTCAGCAAGGGTCCCAGGGGTGCTCCCAACACAGTGCTGCCTGACACCAGCCACACAGAGAGACAAAGGGACCAGGTACACACATTCAGCTATGGGAGGATGAGTAGGTTAAACCTGAAGCAGTAGGGATTCTGGTTAGACAGAAGAAGGAACTTCCTATCAATTATAAAACAGTTCTCTTTTCTACAGAGGTATGTATGAGTCCTACCTGAAGAAGCACAGATCCAGCTGAAGATAGAGAAATGGGTTAGGTAGCAGTTTTCAACCTTGACTACATATAAGAATCTCCTGGAGAGCTAGCAATACCTAGATGCCCAACACATACCCCAGACCAATTAAACCAGAATTTCTGAAGATGGAACCCAGCATTAGTATTTTGTTTTAAATCTACTGTGCGGCTCCAATGTGCAGAGCAAACAGAGAACCACCCAGGATGCCCGTCAGCCCCTCGGCAAATCATTCTCCTAACAAGCTACTGCTGTTGCTGCCACAAATTATGCTCCAACATTAAAATGCCTGGACTCCCATTCTCTCAACCAGTACTGAAACCAGCACCTAAGCAGTGTTCCCCCCAATTTATAGGTGAAAAAATGAAAGACATGATCCTAGGAACTGCTGGGAAGGCAGGGAGCACAGTGATGATCTGGCTCCCATGCACTCTTTTTTTTTTACTCTGCAGCGGTTCTCAACCTGTGGGTCGCGACCCCTGAAAATACATCCTGCATATCAGATATTTACATTACGATTCATAGCAGTAGCAAAATTACAGTTATGAAGTAGCAACAAAAATAATTTTATGGTTGGGGGTCACCACAACATGAGGAACTGTATTAAAGGGTCGCGGCATTAGGAAGGTTGAGAACCACTGCAAGGCAAGACAGACACACACATAGATACACACACAGGCACACACAGGCATACACACAGGCACACACATAGGCACACATACACAGGCATGCACATGAAAGCACACACACACAAACATACAGAGAGTCACACATACTACATTGAAGTTCTTAGGGCTGTCCAAAGTGTCATGGCAGCAAATTGCATAAAAAAAATAAAAAAAAATACACAGTGAAAGCCAGGGGGTTTGGAGCAGGCAATGAAACAAATGAGGTTCCTGCCCCACACCTCCACTTTAACACAACTGTCATCGGCCCTACTCCTGACAAATCCATTCATGACAAATCTCCATCCAGGGCTGGTCTTGCTGGGGGAGGGCTTGCCGGTAAGCTGTGCTCAAATTAGCCAGGTAGAGGACATGGAATTTCACTGTAACGGTTCATGTTTGTTCCAAGGATGACAATTACAGCACATTTCTCATGTTAATGTCGTCCAACTACCCGTGTACCGCAATTACTCCGCATTGATTTTAAAACCGACTTAGCACAATAGCGGCTTCTAATTTGTAAGCAAAACCGCGATGGCATAAATCAAACTGTTAGAGGAAACGTCACTACTGCATGCTAATGGAGCATTAATAGACAGGGGAGGGCAGCTCGGGCACTGGCCCCAGGCAGGTCCATCCCCCATCAGTGGGCCTGTGCTCCCTGCCCACATCCCTCCCCTCCATCCACCTTAGCCTCCTCATGCATTTCGGTGGCAGTAGCTCCCTGGGTCTAGTTGGCCAGAGCTGTGATTTTGTCCTGCAAAACCCATCATGAGGAGAAGAGGTCAGCTGGTTCTGCGCCCCAGCATAAGGCCTGGGGAATGGTTTAAAGAGAGAATAATAGCCCTAGCTGGTTTGGCTCAGTGGATAGAGCATCGGCCTTTGGACTGAAGGGTCCCGGGCTCGATTCCAGTCAAGGGCACATGCCTGGGTTGCGGCCTCAATCCCTATTAGGGGGCATGCAGGAGGCAGCCAATCAATGATTCTCTCTCATCATTGATGTTTCTATCTCTCTCTCCCTCTCCTTCCTCTCTGAAATCAATAAAAATATATTTTAAAAAAATAAAATAAAGAGAGAATAATAAATTATAGGAGAACAGAACTTGGAAGCAAACACTGGTGAACCTGAGGGTCTGGTCCTCATGGCAAATTAATGTTTCTTGAGGACCCACTAGAGAAAGGACCGTGGATTTGGCATGCTGTTAGTAAGAACATGGGCCTATAGAGACAGGGCACAGGTGAGCCATCCACCACACGGGACCCCACAGAATGAGCTGATCAGGATCACCTCTGGGCAGCATCAGGCTCAGGAGAGGCAGCCAAGTGTAGGGAACAGAGATGCAGCCAAGAGCCACAACCCCTGTGACTCCATTCAGACACAGCTCCGTGGGGTGCTGGGGTGGCCTATTAGCCTGGCATGGGGAAAGGCCCTGGACCTGGAGACTTGTGCTGGTAATGCCCAGGAAGCACTTGCTACCCACCCCTTTGCCACCATCACAGTCCAACCCAGGCAGGGTGGCCACACCTGCCAGTTGCTGCTGCTCCTGACTCTGGAACTACAAGCTATGCCCAAGACCAAACCAGCCTCAGCTGGGTTGGAGCCAGGGCCCGATATGCAGGAAGTGGGGATCCCCATTCACATATCGATACTCCTCTTCCCAGGGCAGTATGGCCACGCCCTCTCTGCTGCACCAGGGCAGGGCCAAGACCAACGCTGTGCCTTGGGCATAGTAGTAGTTCAATAAATATTTATGGAAGAGCTGCCAAGGAAATACAGCAGAGAACCCTGCACAGTTCCAAGGAAATGTGTCCATAATAAAGCACCTAAGACAGCTGCTCACTTTCTTTCCAATACACTCTCATTCATTGTTCCTCAAAGAACATTCTTTACAATGTCAAAAGAAAAGCTTCAATTAAGTGCTTAAGTATCTTTAATATTTCCTTTTAATACAAAATAATGTCTCAATATGACAAGGTGGTCTAGTTTTGACAAGACAGGACTATTTCATCCCTATTTTTGGCAGTCCCAGCATAAGTAAGTATTTGAATGAGTGAGTGAGTGAATGAATGAATGAGGAAAGGTATGAGTAATGGATGGGGTAAGAAACATAGAAAGTGGTCCTAACAAGAGGACATCCTTCCGTCCACCTGCAGCTGGGGAGCCCTAGATGGTGGTGAACACCCCACATCCCTGGGGCTTCTCTCCCCTCCTCCAACCACCAAAACTCAGCAAACTTGCAAAAGGTCAGCCTGATGCCAAGTCTCAAGGGCTCTCCTGCCCCAGAGCCATAAAAGGCAACTTGAAATATCCCTCTGTATCTTTGGAAAAGAGCAACGAGTGAAGGATGGCTCCAAGTTGGGAACCACCTCACAGGAAAAGACCAGCATGCTCTTCATCCAAGATCTATGACAAGCTGGGCCCTGTCCTTTGAAGATGAGAACCCAGAAATGGCCCCACCCTTCCCACCTGAGGCCCTCTGCTAGCAGACTAGTGTGCTTGTCTCCAGGGGGCAGGGAGCAGGTCCCACAGCAGACGAGGAACATCCCCCATTGGCCAGGACAGCAGAGTCAAGTCTCTGGGCCCTCCATCAGTCCCAGGAAAACACATCAATATCAGATTCTTCCACAGCACCCACCTCCCCACTCCCCAGCAAATGGCCCTTGTTCAGCCTGATCAACAAACTCTGCATGCAACAGAGAGGCACCTCAGCCAACGTTTGCTGCGTTACTCTGTGCCGCAGACTGTGCACATGCCAGCAGAGAGACAGAGCAAGGTTCAGCCCCCAGGCAAGGGCACCCGCCACAGGGGTTCCCACCCACTAGCCAGGTGCTGCCCGTCCACCCCAGACCCACTGGAGGACATCTAGGATGATGCCCCAGGCTTTACTCCAAGTCACATTACCAGCCTGAACAGTAAAGGGTTAGGAGCATGGAAGGCTCTGGAATCAGCCAGAGAAGGTCGCAATACAGGTAAAGTGCTCAGACCAGGACCCAGCATAGTGTAAACTCCCAGAAATGGAAGCTGCTGTGGGAAACTAGAATTCACCTCTTCCAATAAACTTCCTAGATTTATTCCCTATTTTTATTGTCCTTTCCACCTCCCCTCTACATCACCCTACTCATCTGCATTCCTAAATTCAAGAACGAGATGTACAAACAAAGCTTTATGGTCTTAAAAGGGGGTCTCAATTTAAAGAGCTGCCTGCCTGGTGGATCCTTTGCTCCTGCCATTGAGCTTGGCACTGTGGCTGAGTGAACGTAGCTCCCCTGGGAGGTGCTACTCAAGAGGAACATAATCATAACGACACCTAAGCAGCAGCCTTTCCTGGAGGACTGTGCTGAGACATTCCCTGCAGACCGCATTCCATGACCCAGAGGTAGTCCACAGAGGAAACAAAATGGTCCTGCTAGATGACAAAATCAAGCCCAAGAATGTCTGATTGAGCTCATGCTCATAGCCACCACCAAAGCTACAACACTTTCCACCCCAGCCGGCTAACAGGAGGGGAAAACACCTGTGAAACCCCTCTCTCCAGAACATCACTCTCCATTTAGGGCCTTTGCTTCACAACAACAGAATCTGAACAGCCAGCAAGGGCGGCTGCCTATCTGGCTGAATGACCCTGACAGCCAACATGTCCATCCTGGCTCCCTGTACCTCCAGACCCCACCTTTGGGCATCCCAGCTATATTCCAGGGCATGGATTGCCAGGGAATGAAGGAAGAAGAGAAATATCAGGTTGTTTTTTTAATGACCCAGATTCCAGCCAGATGCATTTGTTATTGGCAGCAGAGAGCCAGCAGAGCTAGGAACACAGGCAGCTGGTGATGTCTTAATCACAGCGGAGAGGAAGAGACTGGGCAGGCTCAGCCCCGGTGCTGGCTACCTGAGGCATTCTGCCGGTGGCGTCTGCCCACCCTGCCAGCTGTCACTGTGCCTTCTCCCTCCTTTCCCCTCCTTCCCTCTCCTCTCCTCCTTCATGCTTCTCAGGTCCTGATTTTGTCTTTCACTCCACCGCTGCAAGGCCCTAAGTAGGGCACCCAGTCTCCCACAAACATTCCTTAGCCCTGCTAGCAATGCCAGGTGGGGAAGTCACTGCCCATCATAGTCCTACACCTGCCCATCCAGGTCCCTGGCTGGTCTGGGTAATGCAGGCCCCAAAGGCCTCCTCCGGCCCTCCTTTTGATAACTCAGTAGGAGGTTTCAACCCTAGTTTAAACACTGAGCCCCTAAAGAGCATCCTAAGAGCATAGAACACCCCCTTTATTTCCTTCCCTGTCTCCACCTGAGACCTCAAAGCACTCAGCTCTGGGAGCTCACAGTCAGTCCTCCTCTCCCTGCCCTGAAGGAAGCTGGGGGAGGGAGGAAGGTACAAGGGAAGTGCTGGCATTCTGCTGAAGAGAAAGTCAAAACGAAGCCTAGAGAAATGAGAACCCAGCTGAGGACATGAGGGCTGAGAACAGAAAGCAGGCACTCACACCTTAATTCTGAACACATGTTGCCCATGTCACCCTGCCAAGGAGCATGCTGTGCTAGCCCAGCAGGCATTGTCTGCCCATACAAACCTCACTAGGCCCCAACACACCTACCGTGTGCCATACAATGGCTGAACCCTCTTCATACAGTGTTTCAGCAACTCCTTGAATCCACTGAGAAAGTAGCTATTATCCCGTTTTACAGATGAGGAGGTCAAGGCTCAGAATTACGCATCTCGTAAGGTTCATACAAACAGTAAGCAGTGATGCCAGGAGTCAAGCCCCCCTGTCTTTTTCTAAAGCCAGGGCTCTTCCCACCATTTTACCTTTCACTTGCCAAACCAGCAGCTAGAGCAGCCCTGACAGAAGGAAGTTGTGGGGAACCTGATGCTGGGGCAGGGGTGAAGAGAGAGGCGCAGAGGTGCAGGCAGGAGACAGCTGAAGCCGAAGGAATGTAGTCTGTGCCTTCTGATTTTCTTCTCCCCGCCCTCCCAAAAGGAAAAAGTCTTTTCCACTTTGCTGGGGCAAGTGAAAGGTAGAGAGATGTGTCTACATAACAGTGTGAGGTCTGGAACAACGTTCACCTTGCACTCCTCTCAAAGACCAGGCCATTCACTCACACAGGGCCCCTCATGTTGCCTCGGTGACACAGAGAGATAGACAGCAGAGAAACCGGGTGCAGAATACAGTGGGGGTGCTCTCCCTCCCCAGCTTCCTTTTCCATCATCTAGAATGCACAACCTACATCCGACTCCAAGTCAGTGGGTATCTCCACCAAGGCCAGAGCTCCCAAGTCTGCCCTCCCAGAAGGGCTTCCAAGGTCTGCCTTCACTCGTCAGTGCCCACAATCAAGGTCAGGGGCATCAGACCAGGAACCATGCAGAAGGCTCATCTCCCCAGTTATCTCCTAAACATGCGGTGAAGAGAACCCAGAAGGGAGAGGGGCATGAAGAGAAGTCTGGGACCACCATACAGAGAAGTAGATAGACAAGGAAAAGTAACTCCAGTAAATTAAACAGCAAGGCAACAGGTTGCTTCTTGAGAGGTCTCTCAGTTCTCTCCCCTGCTCGCCCGCCTTCCAGCCCTTCCGCCAACCATGGTTCAGAGGCCCATTCTGAGAGCCCAGCCACACCTAGGACAGAGTGGGCCCTTGGGGTACTGGCCTGGCCTGGAATTTCACAAGGGCCCAGGGAGCCCACAGCAGGCCCAGAAGTCCCTCAGAAGCAAGGGGTTGTCTGTGTCTAAAGGCTGGAGGTCAGGGCCTCGGCAAAGGAGGTTCACTTTTCCCCAGGACGGCTGCCTGCAGTTCTGTGGAGAAACTGGCCCAGCACGGACTTTCTTAGGAAGCAAGGAAAGGGCACTGACTGGATCCTTAGGGAGCCACACAGCCTGGCAGCCAAGGCACCCCTGCCCACACCTAATGTAAATGGGGCTATGTCCATATGAGCACGCTGGGTTCCAGTGGGTCCACTACAGCCAAGCAGGCTCTATTTATTGCCCATGTGACCCGGACCCTCAACATAACACCTTCCCTCTCCACAACTCAGTCTGCCTAAAAGCAAAATAAGGCTAATGACAGTCTCTGAGATTTTCAGACACGATATAAAATATAGGTACGCGAACAGCTGAAGCTGGCTCCTCCTGTCCAGAGAGACTCACCTAAGCCAGTCCCAGTGCCCAGGGTGGGTTTGGACATCTCTGCGGGAAGGAAAGGGTCTCCGTCTCCTCACATCTATCCACAGTGATCTAGGCAAGTGTGAGAGCTCTGCTCAATGCCCTGCCCCCAAAACCTACTTTCACATCTCCGTGGTGGAAGCAGAAACCAGAAGGCTCTGTCCATCAGAGGATGATCAGCCTAGCTCGAGTGTCCCCACAGGGCAGACAAACCCAAGCAAGCAAATCAGCTCAAACTCCTGTCAGTCAAATGCCGACTCACAGGCTTGAAGACCAGCCCCTGGCCTGGTGAGGGAGGGCCTGCCCAGGAGGGTCCTCCCAGCACAGGATTCTGGGAGGCAGCCAAGGCCAGAGCTGCATGAGGAAGGGCAGGGTAATGGACAGGCAGGCAGTGAGTGGGTCAGATGGGTCAGCCACTGGGAAAATGGGGCCAGCTCTCCATACCCTGGACATCTCGGTAAACCCCCTGAAAGAGGAATGAGCCTGAACAAGCCAGGAAGGTCGTGGATGAATCTATAGAAGCATCTGCAGTTCCTACTGCGCCAACCGCTTTTCTCCCGCTGACCCACCGCAGAGCCTCGGGAATGTCGGAGGGGCTGCTGGAGTTAAAGGAGCAGTCGCCTCCCACCACCACACTCCTGGGCAGTCATGAGTGGGGTTTGCAGAGGTGTCGACCACTGTGGGGTACCTTGGCAGGCAGCCTGCAGGAACCATAATCACGTACTCACACACTTACGGTGGCTGCCTGTGCGGAGAAGTACCTGAGGGAGCAAACTCTGTGCAGCTTCGGGGCCCACTCAGAAACAGGAAGGCAGGCAGCCGGGGCCAAAACAAACAGACCCAGAGAACAACAGGAAGTTAAAGAAGGAAAAACAAGATAGTAATCCCAACTTATGAGCATCACCCTTTATAGACTCAGAGAACTTTCTTGAACAACATCTCAGTGTATCCTCCTGACAATTTCCCCAGTTTGGCCAGCTAAGTATTAAGGTTTATTCCCATTTTACAGATGAGAAACTGAAGTCAAACATCCTCACAGGAAGGCCACGGCAGAGCTGTGAGGGGAACCCACACTCTGAGTAAAACTTTTTCCACACTCCGCCCTGGTCCTTCTGACAAAGTCAGAGCAAGGACAGAGGCAGGGGCTCTGAGAGGACAGGGAGACTCGGCCAGCCACAGCGGAGAGCCAGGAGTGAAAACCACTGCCCGTGGACATGTATGTGCTTTCCCACTGGTGACACCCACCCCTGATGCTGATCCTCAGGGCCACACAGAGGGGCAGGGCAGGTTCCTGAATTCACAATGAAGAGGCCATTGAAGGGGAAGCACTCCAGCTCAGAGCCATGAGTTTAGTAGGGTTTGGAGGAGCTTGTTTGCTTATCTGTTTGGTTTCTCAAAGGGTGGCAGCTGGGAGGACCAGCGGATGAGGAAGGTGGCTAGGCCTGCGCCAGACAAGTGGGAGGCAAATTGGTGCCAGGGAGCAGCGAAGACACCGTTCAAGGGATTTGGTGAAAGCAGGAAGCAAAAGGAAAGCTCTTCCTAAGGATGAGCGCGGAGGGCGGAATTGGAACAATTCATAATTAAGACTTCTAACAATAGGCAGGGAGCCAAGGCAGTTGTAAGTGTCAAACAAGGTGCTGAGCTCCTCTCCCTAGAGCATTAATAAAGCAGCCCGCCCCCTCATTACCTGCTTCCAAGGTGACAGCCATCCCAGGCAGGGGAGGAGCAGGCAAAACCAACTCACTGAGTGGTTGAGCGCTCGCCATGACTTCCATCTCTTCCTGCCCTGAAGTGAGAACTGGGGTAACAGGGAAGATTCTCTCCCTGCCACTGAGCAAGGACTCTGAGGTCTAGAGTCAAAGCCCTCGGGGAAATGTCCATGAGCCCCGGAGCTCCTGTGCCAGCACCCAGCCCTGCAGTGAAGGGCTGTGACCTCCAGGCAGAGCAGCATCTGGGGCCGTTCTGTGAGGTTCAGGCAGTGAGTCCCCCAGCACACAGAGGACTCACCCGGCCCTGCCCAATGGGTCCTCCCTCACCCTGGGCCGCCATTTCCCACTTATGAAACGTAATCATTGCTGGTCCCTCACTTTACCAAGGATACTATGAGGATGATAAAGTACCTCAAGAATCATCAGCTACTTCAAAACACAAAGGGAAAAAAGAAGTGTATAAAAATGATGGGATGTCAGAGCACAAAGGGATGAGCTGGTCCTAGTCTTTCAGTGTCCAGATGTGAAAACGTAGGTCCAGAGAGGAAAAATAACTTGCTCAGGGTCACCCAACAAATTAGCAGCACAGCTGGGACTAGAACTCAGGTCTCTGTGACCCATCCCCTGCTCTTTTCCACTCTGCCACGCTGATCCCAGACACAAATGAGTTAACTGGTGTACACCTTACGTGGAAAGTGTGACAAATGCATTTCTAGAATGGGGGATGGGGTGGGGCGGGCGGGGGCGGGGGGGAGACACACATAGATTATGTGGCTAGGCACACCCGATGTCACAGGCTACTGAAGGGGCTGTCCAGCACACACTGGCCCACCCAACCCTAACGGGGTATGAGGAACCCCCATTTAAGGGGAAGAGAACAAATCAGCACTGCCGAGAACCTGTCAGTCTTCCTCCCACAGCTCCTGAGTCAGACCCAGCCCTCTACAGAGCAGAGTGGCTCTTTGTGAAGCATGCTCCTTTCATAGACTCCCCTCCTCCCAGCAGGCAGGCTGAGAAAGGGGCAGAGGAAGGGGGGCTCGAGGGGAGGGGAGGCAAGGGGGCTCGATTCTCTTTGGCTGCCATAAATGGTAATAAATCCAGCACCTTGTGCACTCAGCTCTTCTGACTGCACCAATGTCCACCCCCTCCTGAGGGTCCCCCAACCTCATCCCCACCAGCCCCCAGGGCCCCAGAGAAGCAGTCAGGATGGGTGTCCTAAATGGCTGAGACATCACAGAGCTCTTGCCAGGAGCCCAGGCTCATCGGCCTGACAAGCTGCCACCCTGATTTGGGTCTGAAGAGTTCCTGCCTACAGGCAGGGGAAGCTTCCCTGAGTGGGTGGGGGTACAGTCAGGCCTCGGGACACAACTGACCTCCCAGACACACACAGGGGGCTGCTGCTCACTGCAGGGAGCACAGAAAGCTCAGGATCCTTCCCGCCAGCTACTGCCATCTCCTTAGCTCCCCCTACAATTGGACAGCTCAGGCCATATCACCACATTCCCCAGACCTCAGGGTATCACCCAGACCTTCCACCTGGCAGTCTCTAACACCTGCCAGGTAAAGGGGTCCTTGCCAACCAGCACAGGGGTCCTTGCTCTACTGAAGCAATTCCTTGCCAACCACAATCTGGTTCAAGACCCTTTGGCATTAGCTCCTTTCCCTGGTCTCTAATATCACCTTGTTTTGCCTGCCTCCTCCTCCACCACCCTGCCCGCTCCTTCGGCTTGTCCAGTACCCTTCGCCTGACTGGCCTCCTCCATGAAGCCTGTTCTGCTCAAAAGACAGATGGCAGGTGCTGGACACCCTGCATGCCCTCCATGGTCAGCAAGAGCACTCAGCACCATGCAGGGGTACGCTCTCCCCTTCCATACCAGAGAGACACCCACCCTGCTGTGCACACCTACTCCTCCAGGCTCATCTCATTCATCGGGTCTGCACACGCGGCAGCAGCGAGCATGAGTGAGGGTCCTGCCCAGGTTCTCATCCTACAGACCTCAGGCTCCCTGCTCACCATGTCTCCCACCTTTAGTTGGGCCTGGAAGGCTGTCCCTCCTCCTCTCCACATGCTAGATCCCATTCCTCCTTCGAGGATCAGCTCTTGTCCTGCCTCTTGCACAGAACTTTTCCCACCCAGCTGGCCCTCCACCTGAATCACTGGTGCTCCCAGAGTTCGAACTTCCTGAAAGCCAAGGCCAACAGGAAAACACACCAGCTTATGTAATACTCCACACTGTTTCTGAGTGCCTACTATGTGTGCGAGGCAGTCCACAGGCACTCTGACAGCAGTGTTCCCACCTAAGCCCCACTACCTTCAGATGGAGGATGAGGAGCCAGGGACCGGACACTGAGGATGTCTGTAAAATGCACTACCCCTCTGGCCAACTGCACACAGGGCTCTCTCTGGTTGCTACATTGCCTTCCTGCACACTTGCCTGGACAGCAAGGCGGAAAGTTCCTTGAGAGCAAGGACATAGTTCATTCTTGTTTCCCCTACAGCGTGCAGCAGGGGGTCAGCAAACTGCAGGCCACCTCAGGACTCACTGGCTGATCACTGGGAACATATTTTGGGAATTCAGAGACTCAGGACTGAGGAACGTCAAGAAACTCCAGGGCAGAGGACACATACACCCTAGACCAGCGGTCGCCAACCCGTGGACCACTGGTGGTCTGTGAAGTCCAAAAGGTTGGCGACTGCTGCCCTAGACTATCGGTTGGCCCTGTCAACAGACCCAATGGCAGTCACTGGGATGGGTGAGAAGCGGTGAGTGTGGCTTGCCGGGAGATGCCCCAAAGGGTGTCCTGGGTCTGGGGCAACTTACCCCTGAGCAACTCAGACATACGTAGATGGTAACACCAGGCACTGAGCAGACCAGAGGAGCCCCAAGGCTGCTGAATTTCACCCGCAGAGACCATCAGGGTGGCCCTGGAAACACAGCCAGAGCTGCTGGGTTGGGCTGCTCTGCTTCCCTGGGTCATAGCCTCCCCATCTGCTCCTGACCGCTCTCTCCAGGAGGTAGGGAGAATGTGCCTCAGGGGATGAACAAATCCCAGCAGTGGCATCTGGCATTGGAGGGGGTAGGGGGGGATGGGTAAAACACTTAAGCAGATATCTCCTGTTTCTGCCCTTCCCCCCATCTTTTGGCATCAGCACCCCTGTTTTTCTTTAGGGAATTCTCCTCCTCCCGGCGCATACAGCTTGTCCCATCAATCAAGGTGCTCCGCTCTCCTCTCCCCACAGGTGGGCACGTGACCAGCCAGGCCCTTTACTAGGAAGCCAACTCTTGAGTAGTGAGAGCCAGGGGCCAAAACAGCAGAAGGTGATGCATCCTGACAGAGTAATGTGACCAAGCTCATCATTAGGCCCCGATGCCTAGGGCCCCAGAGCAGCCTGGCTCCTGTCCCTGTGTGTGGCCTGTTGCTCAGCTTTCTGTTCTAGCCTCTGAGCTAACCTTATATCCTTCATAGATACTGAAAGACCCCCAGGAAAACAAGGGTGTGGATCAGAAAAGCAGGGAAAAAGAAGCTGGGCCAGCAAAAACAAGAGATGTCTGCTAAAGTGATTTGCCCCCCACATACCAAACAACACTGCTGAGCTTTTTTCATAGATAGAGAGATAAATAGGTAGTTATACAGGGTCCCCAAAAATGTATATACACTTTAACAGCTGATAGCTCAATTTTGAAAATGAAATGTATTTTAATAAACACTGCCTTTATAATTATTCAAAGTGTGTGTACACATTTTGGGGGGACACCTATATATCTGTGCTCCTAAGTTAGCCATGATTGCTATACAGTGCTTCCAATCTAAGAGACTAGCTTATCCAGAATCCATCTAGGAAATGAGATGCTTAAAATGAGGATGCAGCTTACCCTTCGCCTGACTGGCCTCAAGTACAAAGCATTGTACTTGAGGCCAAGGGTTACACACACTGGGAGAGAATCTAGCTAAATATACATATTCATACATATATATAAATATATACACACATACTTAGACTACTAATGTGTTTTAAATGTCTATATATTCATGCATATATACACACATATTTCTATATAAATACAGTATGTATGTTTATAGACATTGTGCACACATATACATAGAAATATACATAAGTGTGTATGTGGGGAGCAGGGAACTCTAAGAACTTACAATTTGGGTACCTAAAGGGAAGATGCAAGTGCATAACCAGGCAGCGAAAGATAAAGATTACAAAAAAACAAAAAAAAAAACACACCCTCAGGAACTTGCCCCACCTTCTGTGTTACCCACAGAATCTTCACTAACAGACAGACACATACCAACTGACCCTAGCCCTTCTGGCTTTGGCTGGCAAACATGTCTACTCTGTGACCACAGGGTCCTGTACCCTGAGATTTTTGAAAAGGCACTGCCTGCCCTGGGGGAGGAACTGTACTCACCACTGCCCCTCTTAAGCACAGGCCACATGGAGCCTCCAGTTAGGCACAGGAATGGAAGCTGCCACATGACCAAGCAGGGCTTTGTTTAGGGAGTTCTGTACTGATCTGGCTGGCCTCATCGATCATCACAGTGGTCAGCAAACTCATTAGTCAACAGAGCCAAATATCAACAGTACAATGATTGAAATTTCTTTTTTGAGAGCCAAATTTTTTAAACTTAAACTATATAGGTAGGTACATTCTTATTAACTTAATTAGGGTACTCCTAAGCTGGCCTTTGCTAAAAACGTCCTCAATCTGAGGGGTCGACCTCAGCGAACGTACCCCCACTTCTTCTAACGCCACTTCTTCAAAATAGACTCGCCCAGGCCGAAAACCAACTTCTGCGCATGGGCCACGAAGTTTCAATTGCACTGTACGTGCGTGCCCGCACGTGGTATTTTGTGGAAGAGACACACTCAAGGGGCCAAAGAGCCGCATATGGCTCACGAGCCGCAGTTTGCCGACCACTGACCTACACCAAAAGTCTACCCAAAACTAGACCACAGGGCAACACAGTCAACCAAGTGCCAGGACGTCAAACTCCACAGCTCCTCAGCTCTCTGGAAATGAATGCAATGAGGTGATGGCGTTTTCCAAAGTGCTGGGGGAGAGTGGTGTACGTGGCTAAAAGGAACCACTGGGTAGGGGCACCCACAAGGGGTTTGCTGGACTAAGGAGAGATGGACACAAAGCCTCCTTCCAAGGCAATGAGTATGGGTGGCTGCAGGGGTCCTGTTTGGTTAGGCAGGATATTCCAGTTGGAGGCCAGTATGGCTCCCCAATAGCATGGCACCTTTCCTTTAGAAAAACTCCAATCATTATTTAATGGTGTCACCTGCAAGGGGCATCTCATTATTAGCCTTCCCGAAGCCCTGCCCCCTTACCTAGCACCTCTGTACAATTCAAATCAGCCCATAATCAACACACATTTCCTGAGCTCTTATTATGAACAAGCAAGGCAAAGACAAGGGCCCTAACACTCACTTCTTCCTGCTCATGGCCATGGGTGACAATGCCTCTAGCCTCAGTGTCATCATCTACATGTAGATCCCACTGTTCACCCACAGTATCTGTGAGGATTTAAAACGCCCAGAGGACTGAGTGTTCACCGATCTGAGAAAGTTCCTGATGATCAGTAGGCGGTCACCTCCTAACCCACTTCTGTTTGGGGCTGGGACTGGGGGGAGGAAGGCACAAATTACCAACTGAGTCATATACAAATATGCATAACTCGGGCCCTGTAATCCCAGGCTACCCTGCACTAAACTGGTGTACAGATCCAAGAAAAGTACAGTCTACAGGGGAAGGAGCTGGGTCAGGATGACTTCCCAGAGATGGTCACAGAAAAATATGGCTTGGGGGTTTGACTAACCTGGGTTCAAATCCAGCTCTGTCACTTTCCAGCTCAGTAATTTGGGGCAAAATATCTAACCTCTCAGAGCTTCTATCTCCTTAGTGGCAAAATGAAAATAATGTCCTGTCTTCTCCTCAGGTGCTGTGGAGAGTGGATGAGGTAACAGGGTGACCCAGGGAAGTGCCTAGTACTGAGCCTGACCACCTGGCCCTATGGTTCTCAGCATCACCTCACCTGATGGGGGGCTGGGGGGGCTGGAAGGGCTGCTGGCCTCCCCCTGGGCCTCCAGCCTGAACTCAGAAGAGAGAGGGGTGGAGGGAAAGGACGGAAGAGCAAAAGTCTCTACATAACAAAAGATGTGTAAGACCTTAGAGGTGGGGGGGGGGGGGGCATTATAAAATTTTACAGAAAGACATTAAAGAAGGCTTAATATATGGAGTGTACCATATCCATGAACATAAATACATAATTAGAATACAATTTATATTCATGAATGGAAATACAAAGATAGCAATTCTCCCCAAGGCAATCAATAGATTCAATGCAAAACCAATCAAAATACCAACAGGCTTTGGGCAAGGAGCAGGGAAATTAATTGTTTGATCAATTTACTTTTAGTGAAACTAAACAATCTGATTCCAAAATTTATGCAAAAGAAAAAATTTATGCAAAAGAACAAAGGGCCAAGAACAGCTAAAACATTCTTGAAAAGCATAAGAGGAGAGGATTTGCCCTACCAGATGTGGAACTTATTTTAAAGCTACAGTAATTAAGACAATGTGGTATAGGATAGACAAATAGTGCATTGGAAAAGACACAGGTGGCATTACATGTCAGTGGGGAAAGGGGAACTAGCCATCAATGGAGCTAAGACAATGCTTTGTACTTGAGGGGAAAAGAAATCAGGGCCCTGCCTCTCATCATACATAAATATAAATTCCAGATATATTAAGGACTTAAATGTAAAAAGAAAAACTTTCAGAAATAAGTATAAGAACTCATCTTTAATCATTCAAATTCATTCAACAATTCATGAGTGCCTAGTATGTAGTGACAAGCACTGTCCTATTACCAGGATATAAAGACACCCATCAGATATTATGTATTTGATAAATAATACATAATACGTAAAATCTAACAAAGAAAAGAGACTGAAAATTTTGACTATGTTAAAATAAAAAGTTTCTGTTTGCCAAAGGACCCTATGAAGAAAGTTAAAAGGCAAGCTATAAGCTGTGTTTGTGGTACACTTAATAGACAACAGATTAGTATTCAAAACATAAATAAAATCCTAAAAATTAGTAGGAAAAAGCAAACAACTCAATAGAAAAATTGAACAAAAACATAAACAGGCATTCACAGAAGAGAAAAGAATGGTTAATAAAAGATGTTCACTAATAATCAGAGAAATGCAAACTAAAAACCCAATATAGCATTTCATACCCACTGTATTGAAGAACACTCAAAACTTTCCATTTTCAACCAACATCCCACTGGTGGAAATGTCAACTGATATATCCATTTTGGAAAACAATATGGAATTATCTGGTAATTATCTATCCTAAATCTCAGCAACACCATTCTTTGCTATATACCCCAGAGCAGTTCTCTTCAGAGTGCAGTCCATGGGAATGCTTAACACTTAGAACTTTTTATAGCAATTTGGTGTCGCCAGAACAGCCAAGTCTGTGATCAATGAACTCATTTGGATGTAGGTGAGTCACTGCTTTGCGCTGTGTACCAGTCATGCTCAGCAGAGCCACACCTGAGAGTTGTGAGTAAAAAGCTGGTCCCTCACAGATGCTTTTAGAAGCACTGTCTTAGCAAACCCTTGCATGTGTACACCAGGAGACTAGTCCAAGAATGTTCAGAGAAACAAGTTCAAAAAGAAGGAATAGCCTGGCCGGTGTGGCTCAGCAGTTGAGCATCAACCCAGGAACCAAGAGGCTACCGGTTCATTTCCAGTCAGGGCACATGCCAGGGCTGCAGACTCAATCCCCATTAGGGGGCACACAGGAGGCAGCTGATTGATGATGTTCCTCTCTCATCGATGTTTCTATCTCTCTATCTCTCTCCCTTCTGCTCTAAAAACTCAATTTAAAAAAAAAAACATATTTAAAAAGAAGGACTAACCCAAATGCTCATGACCAGAAGATTACACTGCAGCACACTCGCATGGAGTACCACAGAGCAGTGATAACCAGTGCGCCGTGGTCACACAGACGCACACGTATGAATCAATAAACAGTGAATCTTTTTAAAATTCTGAATGATTCCATCAACCAAAAGTTTAAAACAAACCAAGGCAAATGGTGTGGTGTTGAAGGATGCCTACATATGTGGAAACTATAAAGAAATGTACTTAACAAAATTTAAGGTTCTCCCAGGGAAGATGTTGAAGCTAGGGAGGAATACACAGGGGCTTCATGAGTGTGGCTAACGTTTTATGTCTTAAACTTCGTAGTGGGTACATGTTCATTACGTACTTTTTAAAACTATATGAATTTACATGATCTATTCCACAATTTGGAAACATTTTAAGTGATCGTTTTTCTGGTTTGTCAAGTGACCTGGACTTGGAGTACCCAGGGCAGAGGGCTATGGGGACCCTGCTGTACGCCCATCGGCCTAAGTGACCTGTTTCTGGTCTGGTTCATTGCACCAATAATAAAGGGGGGCAGGGGAAGGGTGTGGACTGCCCCTGGCAGGGACGGCCACAGGTAAGTATACAGCATGGCAGGTACAGCTGCTGGCCCTGGGCTCTGAGACCATTCCCCTCCCCCACTGACCTTTACCCCGGTCTTCCAAAGGATCCACCTAGACCTCTGCTTCTCCCTTTCTCCCATGTATCCATAAGACCAGAAGAATTCAGCCTACAGAGGCATCTGGGGTTGCTTCCAGGGCTCCACAGCACTGCCCAGCAAGTCACTGCAGCCCTGGGGCATCTAACTGACCACTGGAAGGGCTACCTGCTCATATGCTCTCACTGTAGGAAGTACAGTGACAATAACTGCTAGTCACTGAGTCTAACCTGCCAGGCCTCCTGCTAAGCAGTGTCCCTACATAATGCGTGTATTACCTCATCTGGGCCTCTTTACAGCCCTGCAAGATAGCTGATTCTGCCATACATACAAGAGGAAACCGAGGCACCAAGAGGTTAAGGAAACCTTCAAAACTAGGCCTCTTTCCTGGAGACTGACTCAGGCCAGTGGGAGGAGAGGGAAGGGAGCATGGCCTATGCTCATGTAAAAAGCTACCTATTGATTTGAATCTACACCCTAGTGAGGAACCCCTGGAGCAGACGGAAAGCTCTCTGAAGGCAGAGCCATGTCTCTGTCCTTACTGGCCTGTCACTCACCCATCCCACCCACCCCCGGCCACTCAAACAGGGCCTTCGTGCAAGATACTGATGCAGTAAGCTACACAACTCAAGAGAGAAGGTCTGGAATTTCAGCCCTCACCTGAAGTCCTAGTTAGAGAAAAGGTAGGGGGTAAAAGCCATATGTCTACTCTGCGCTACTCCCCCAGCTGCAGATCTGCTCACCTTCCCAACCACGTGCCATTGCTGACATCCCTGCCCCAACCCCCACACTTCTGCTGGCAGATTAGCTTTCAAATGTGAGCAGGGACAAAGCTGGCTCAGAAGACTTAACTCTGCCCGATGGGTTTAGCTCAGCTTCAAAGCTTCCTAACTGGAACCAAATAAGCAGGCAGATCTCAGCTAGAAGAGAGAGGCCGAAGGGGGAGCAAAGGGGGAGCAAATGGGGACGGGTCTGTAAGCTGGATTACCTACAGCAACAGCCTACATACAGCCTGAGGGACACCACAAGACCTGTTATGGTGGACACTGCCAGAAAAACAACTCTCCCTTTCCTCAGAGACTGGAGACAAACTGCAGAGCATCCCCAGGCACTGGTCACACGTCACAGCAGAGCCACCTCACCCTCAGAGCCCAAGCCAAGCTCACCACCCCAGGAAGTCCCTCCCAACTGCCACCATCCAGACTGATTCCCCCCTTTGTTTCTCTGTGCTCAGCCCATTGCACACATGCAAGGGGCTCTGCTGCTCCTATTGGACTGCAAGCTCTCCCCCAGCACAGTCTCTGGGTGGACTTGTGTCTGTCTCTCTCCACCCTTCTTCCTTGCCCAGACCCCCATCCTCATCTATCCAGCGAACTCCTATTTATCCTTCAAACACCAGGTGTCACCTGCTCTACTGTTATCTCTGTATCTTGTCTCTATTAAGCAGTATTAATTACACCATTAAGTAGCGCTGCGGAGCACCTACTGCTCAGAACTGTTTATGTTTCTGACTCCTCCATGGAACTCAGAGCCGCTCAAGGGTCTGTTACAGCTGGTACTCAATAAATGCATGAGTATGCACTGGCCACAGAGAATCGATCAGCCCTTTCAATAGAAGAAGCAGAAAAGACCCATAATTCACTAATTCTTTTTCCCAAGCTAGGAAACTAACTCCTAAAAGGAACGCAGCTTGTTTTTTCCCTCCCATTTCTGATGGGAGCAAACACTGTAGAGCGGGAGTCGGCCATCATTTCGGGGTGGGGAAAGGAAAGGAAGGACAAGCTGCGTCAGGCCACCCAGATGCTGGGTCCAGCTTGCTGCTGCCCCTCCTTAGAACGCTGGGGAAGGGGAGGTGGCCATGCTCTCACCCCTCCCCTGGCAGCCTGTGTTCAAAGGCCTGGTGGAGGACGGGCCAGATGACCTCTCAATTCCACGACTTCCTGGCCCAAGAAAGCTGATCTGCTCTGTGTGAGCCCAGTCAGCCCGTCCTCACCAACTGGAGCCTCCTGTGCACTCAGCGGGCATTCAGTAAATAGTTGTGGCATGAGTGAACGGACTCAACTGGGTCCCCAGCAGCCCTGTATGCCCCAGGACTGGCTGCCACATTCAGCCACGGGGCAGGCAGGCACATGGAGGTAGGGCAGGGGGAGGGCGAGCCCCAACCCAAGGTGAGCCCTCCCTCCCCACCCCCTACCCCCATAGACTCCTCCCAGCCCACCATCCTCAGAGGAGGTGGATGGTGTTTTCTGCACTCTGCACCGCCCAGTGGGATGGAGGACAGACCTGTGTCATTTGCCTCAAGGCAGTGACAGCGCTTACCCTGTTTCTGCTGGGACTTTCTATTCTCTACCCTCTTCCTCCCCACCCACTCTTGATTGACACCAATGCTGGCTCTGACATGATTTAAAAATAGATATTAAGACAAAGAAGTTTAATTTTTAATGCTTTGGAAAGGAAGTGAACAGAGAGCCAGCATTCCCTCATAGCCATGTTCCACAGTCTCAGAGCATTAGCCAGGACCTTCATCTGTGCCCATCCCCCCAGGTGGAGCCACGCCTGACCCACCCTGAACATCCACTTGTAGCAGCCATGGGGGGGGAGGGGGGGCGGCGCGCGGAGCCGGAGGGGGGGCGCAGCCTAGTGACTCACACCTGAGCACTTTGGGAAGCCTCTGAATGCCTCTTGCTGCCAAGTTTAGCCTGGATCTCCTGATTGGAGAGGCCAAGTCTGAACCTGTCATGCTCAGACCCCTTAGTCCATTCATCACTTCCATTCCCAGACAGAAGGCACCCCACAGCTTTCTTAAGACACCCCAAGCCGTCTAGCACCAACTGTGTACAGACCCCTGTCCTGGCACCACAGACCACAGAGGCACATACATGCAGCCACGCCAGTACCAAACACATGCCTCAAATGTGGCTGGAGAGCTTTAACCAAACTGCCTGCTCCCAGAGGGGCCGAGCCACAAAGGCCTGACCCCACTTAAGGGAGGTTAATCAGGGCCCCCACCCGACCCCCTGACCATGGCAGCCCTGTGCCAACCTTTCCCCTGCTCCAGCAGGCACACTGAACACTGCCTCCTTAGCTCATTGGCCTTTATTAAGGAGAACTCCACAAGGAATAGACTTTCCATTGGGGCCAGAATGTCACTGCTCCGCCAACCATGACTTAAAGTGATGGGACAGCTCTGCTAGCAAGCATGAAAAGTGACCATTATCCAGAGTGGCAATTACTGGTATGCCAGCAACCCCAGCCCCACCTCTGCCCCTCCATATCAGACAGGAACTTGATTTGGGAGAAGCTGGGCTGGGATCCGATTTGCTCTCTTGAGAAGGGGACATAGGCCCCCAGCACTCAGAGCCCATGCTATACTCTCCCTCCCCTTCTCAGAGTAAAGAGCTCTGGGCCCCCTTTGCCCCCCTGTTGGGGCTTAGATTCACTTAATCTCTACCTGGAGGATTCCACCAAATGGCTCTGGGAGGACTCAGAGATGAACTGACTGAGGGGAATACTGCTGGGAGAAATAACTTGGGGTGGGTTTCATTACTGGTGGGTGGGCCCTTCAGGATGGGGAAACTTCTGTCCCAATTCAGGCTCCTATTTCCTTTCCTCCAAAAAGCCAGCGTTCTCTGGGCTGTGAGAATTGGAGTGAGGTATGCAGTAGACAAGTGGGACTCCATCAGGCATGACCACTGACTGCCCCCTCCTCAACCCCTGCCATCAATATCAGGCCTTCCAAAATGCTGCCCTGAGGGTTAACATGGCTAGGACCTTCTGGTTGAAGTCGGCAGTGGCAGGAGCAACCTGGACCCCACCCCCAGCCCGAAGCAGGCAGGCACCCAGCAGCCTGTAAGGCCTCTGTCCTTTTCTTGGTAAGGAAGAGGAATGCTGGCAGCATGGCTCTGCCTCCCACCCTGTCCTTGGTCATGTCACCCTAGCCCTCACCAGTACCAACACCCTAGAAGCTCTACCCAGTGGCAAGGAACCAGGGACTCTCACGCCTGGGAGAGGCTGCGGTGCAAGACAGCTGCACTGGGAGCCCTCCCGGCAGGCTCTGAGGAGGCAGGGGGCATGGTGGCAGCAGTGGGTTTGGAGAACTACCAGGTAGGCTCCGGGATCTAAGGAAGATCTCTGTCTATTGATTGCAGGCCTCACGTTCAACTCTAATGCCTCAGAAAAGCCTCCTTTTGGGATCTGGGCCATGAGACTAGAGAAAGTGATGGCTACCTAATTCCTGACCATTGCGCTGGGTCCTGGAGGAGTTGACTCTCACCAACCCTGCATCCCTCCTCTCCCTACCCGTCACTTTCCCTCCCTGTGCTCTAGAAAGAGCAGAAGTCTCCCAGAGGTCCTGTCCCACCTGCCTGAGGCCCAAGCACTTTCTCTTCTCACTTGGCTCTTTCCTCCGCTCCTTCTCCGGTCTCAGGCCTAATCACCTGGCCACAGGAAGTCATCATACAAGTGGAGTTCAGTGACCCACCGGGACCAAATCCTGGCCAACACCCTGCAGCACCTGCTCTCCCACCTCCCAACAAACACTCTTACACACAGGCATCCAGTTCTCTTTTGCTAAGTTTTCCATTTTTCCTAAGGTCTGTCTTATTTCATCATCTCATATGCTACTAGCATAAAAGACCTGGATCTTTGAGATTCAATTTCTCCCAGCTTATAGTATGTCATCGGAATTCTGAAACGTCAGAAAAGTCAGAGATTAGGAGAGAGTCACTCCTTGCCGGTGAGAGAGTGGTGGTGGTACCTTCTTATTAGGAAGAGACAGCAAGTCCTTTCACTATGGACCATAAAGGAAGCCCTCTCCATCCACCAGCTCATTAACCTCTGCCAAGATTTTCAGGGATGATGAAAGGAGCCTCTTGTCACCCCACAGCTGAGGTGCTCTGCTAGGAGAGCCTTCATCTTGGACAAGTCTCTACCAAGTGGGACTTGGGAATCCTTCAACACAATTAACATGTAGATTTACTCTTGTGGCCTTCAATTCATTTACTCACAAACATATAACAAATGCCTACTAAGTACAGAGCACAGACCATTGGGCTATACTATGTGAGGCAGTCCCTAAACCAAGTTGACACCATCCTAGAGAAAGAAGCTGCAGCAGTTATACCCACTCTGGCCAGCAGGTGGCGGGGTGGGGGTGGGAGGAGCAGGGAGCTACTGGCCAAGAAAGACAGTGAGTGAGCATCCCAGGAGGGTCTTTCTAGTAAGTGTTAAGATATGCAGAGTGGGGTGAGACAGGAAGGCAGGTTGACTGTGGGCAAGAACAGAGAAGGAAGCTGTAGACAATGAAAGGGCAGCATTCCTGTAATTCGTAGGCACCAGAGAAATACACACCAGTGTTTGGCTGACACTATTGTCGGCAAGTGAGTCAGAGGACCAGGAGCACTTGCCCAATGGTGGCCACAAAATCATTCTTCACATTCCAGTGGTTCTGCCCCTGTTTCCACAAAACCTCACCAAAGGATAGGTAACACAGTGACTGGAGGGCCCCGGACCATGGAGCTATCTGGGAAAATTCAACTCAAACAACCTCAAACCAGGCTCCTCTGAAGAGAAGCAGCAGCCTATGCATGAGGCAGGGAAGGGGCTCCCTCCCCATAAAGAAGACAAGGATACCCATACCTACGGAAGTGAGCACATGAGGGATACCATCTTGACAATCCCCCCTGCCCCCCCTTGGGCTGGAAAGGACACCTAGTCCTTAATGAATGATGCAATTTAGCCAAGGTCACAAAAGAAGCTAACACAGAACCAAGAACCCAGACTTCTTCCCACCCAACCTGAGTTTTCCCCTCTGTGGGAAAAGTCGCCCGCATCCTACACAACCAAAAAGTTCTTCAGTTAAAGCCAGTCACTTCCCACAAACGTTGAACACCAAAACACAAGTGCTTCTACTGGCTTCACTGTGAATGACTTTCTCCTGCCCCCAGTGCTCCTCCTGGACCACGGGCAGCTGACAGCCTCTAGTCCCTCTAGTCCCTCTAGTGGGCAGGACAGGCCCTGGGGCAAAGCCAAACATCTGTGTTGACTTCATCTGGACTCTGGTGAAGAAAGGTGGAAGCAGCAGTTGGGATGAAGGAACAATTACTAGTAGATATAAGGTTAAGAAGTTTTCATATCTGCCTAACTAGTATTTTTTATGACAAGTGTGCAAGCCGCACTCACACGGCCTCCAGAATCACAGAGGTTGGAGAATGTTTCCAAGCTGCCCCACCCACTGATATCTTCTCTAGAAAACAATCTCTCACCCAGAATGGAGCACTCCTGATTGCCCCTCCCCGCCTTTGTCCCTTCTAGTCTCTAGGGTTCTCAGAGCTGGGAGGGCTCACGATGGAGGTGGAGCACATGGCCACCCGCTCCCCCTGCAATCCCTCAAAAGCAGCTGCCTGCCACCCGCTGGCAGCATCCCTCCCACACCCTCCTTTTCCACAGGAGCCCTAACTGAGAGGCATATCTGCAGTCCAGCAAGGGAGTCCCTCAACTTGGGACAGGGGCTATTCCTCCTTTTCCTGGAGTTCACTGACAGGAGTGGGAGGATACGACCTCTACCACTCCCCTACCTGGTGCCTATAAAATGCTGCAGACAGTATTCTTGCATATTCAGCAGGGACAGAAGAAGAAACTCAGAAGGCTATTCACACTTGTGCCGGTCTTCAACTCAGAGTCACAGCTGTTAAAAATTCGGACCCCACACCTATTTCTGCAGCTTATCCAGTTAGAGGCACTTCCAGACGGGTTTCTTATAGGGGAAGGAGGTGGAAGCAAACTTTGCCAGCCTCCTAGGAGTACAGTTAGCCTCTCCTGGAAGAAAGGCAAGTTTGGAGCCTCCATTCAGCCAAGGAGAGAGAAAAGAAGAGGAAGATACATGGACGAGGGGAAATAATGATCTTAGAAAAAAACCCACTTACCGTTCTGCGGAGAGCAGAGCAATGCAGCACCAAAAAGGAAGAGGGTATAGACGAGGAGAGAGGCAAAGGGAGGGATAAGCGCAAAGACTTACCCAGAATATCAAATTGAAGAGGAACATCATGTATTTCAAACAGCAGAGGCAGCCCCTGGCCATGTTGCACTTCTTAAATTCTAGGAGGAAAACAAAGGACAGGTCCAGGTAAAACACCACGTACTTGCTGCCTTTCGGGGCATTGTACTTGTCAGTCTTGACTCCAGCCTCCGCGCGGCTCTGGCCCCCGGAGCCCGCGGTGCCATAGAAGGCGCCGGCAGTGAAGCCGCGGCCGAACGGGCGGCCCGAGGTGGACGGCTTGGCAAAGTCCGAGTCCTTGCTGTCCAAAGATGGACTCCGGTGGATCGAAGAATCCTCGCTACTCGATTTCTCCATGCTCGAGGCGTTCCCGTGGGGCGCAAGGGGCGGGGGGCATCGCTCCCGGAGAGGGACGGAGGGGGCGCCCAAGTCGGACGCGGGCTGCAGGAGGCCAGGTGGAGCCTTGCACGCCTCCTCTCTGTACCCGGGCACACTCCGGACCGGACCCCGTTGCACAGGGGCCGCTGCCCTACTCCCAGCCGGCTGGCCCAGGAGGGCTCTGCGGCTCGGCTTTCTGCGCCCTCGCGAATGCTCTCCGGGAACTGGCTGGCCTGCGTAACTTAGCAGATGTCTTTGGGAAGGCTGCAATTTGACTTCTCTTTCCAGAGCGTCAGCTCGCTTCCCAGTGCACTGACCGCTCCACGCGAGGCACCAGGGCTCCGGGATCCAGGCTCCCAGGGCACACACCTCGCCCGACCCAGCCCCAGCGCGGAGCCCCGACCACTTGGTGGGCGCTCCACCTCCTTTCGCTCCGCGACTTTGCGGAGCTGCTCGCCAGCCCAAGGCTGGGCGGGCGCGCCGCAGACAGTGTCGGGGGATCCGCCGCAGCTACCGCCGCTGGGCTTTCCAACAGTGAAATCCCAGCCCCGACTCCCGACTCCGAAATCGCCCCGAGCCCCCTCGCCTGGCCCTCAGCCCCGCCCCCTGTTTTGCATTCAACCAATGAGTGCGAGGTCTGCCAGGGGCGGGGGAGGGGAGCCTCCCCCTCCCCAATGACACCATATCTTTAATAGGATTATCGTTCTGCTGTGTGCCTACACCCGTGCGCCTTGAACCCTCACTAAATGTCAAGGGCTCTGGAGCTGGGGGTGAACCAGAACCTCCACGGAAGGCGCTGGTCTCTTCTACCGCAGAAAAGGGGCGGCAGAAGGGGTGGGGGGTGGGGGGGACTGGAGGTACCAATGACCCAAAGAAACCAGAGGAAAGGGCCGGGAAGGACTGGAAGGGTAAAGAAGAGCGGCCACTGTCGCCCTGGCTGCCTCCCCTGTGCACACGGGCCTGACAGACCTGGGGCACACGGACTCCCAGCTACACACACACACACACACACACACACACACACACACACCACTTTTGCACACGTGGGTCTGGCTACAACGCTGAGAGAAGGGACCACAGGTGCCGCGTGAGGTATGGGAAAGGCGCTTGGGGCCTCCGCGGGGCGCGCCGCCCTCCCCGCCCCCTCCACGTGCACGCGCACGCGCGCGGGTCCCGGCGGCTCCGGGAGGCTCCGGCAGCTGCGGGCGTGCCCCTCCCCCGCACCACGTTGTGGGGTGGGACGCTGCGCCGGCTGGGACCCTCTCCAGCCTGAGGATAGGTGGCCGAGGTGGGGTCCTGCCGGTGCCAAGGATGATGTAGGAGTGCTCTTGGACGCAGGCTGGATTCTCTCCCATGAAGAGTGTGCGTAAGGGGCTGGAGAGGGAAACCGCAGGAAGGAGGCTCTCGCTAGGGGCTTGGGAACGTGCAGAGGAGCCTGCATCCTACCGGGAAATACTGCGCTGGGGCTGCGTCCCCTGGGCTTGGGCAGAATTCTGCACTGCTGACCTGGGCTACCAGTTGCCAAACCAAGAAGACTAAAAACTTTGGGGTATGAGGAGCCCACCTCTCCTGCCACCAGCACGAGAGTGCTGAGAGCACCTGAGGGCAGGACCAAGTCCTAGGAGGCTTAATATCCCCAGCACCTAATGCCAGGCTTAGGGGGGGGCGATAGGGGGAGAATTCATGCTCCCCCATGGGATATGAGTGTGAAATGGCCTCCCCGGATCACATCAAACACTTATTCTATACCTGCTTCAATGTGCTGAGCTCAGGGCCAGGCCCTTGAGGAAATTGATGTAAGGTGTGCTGCTCCCTGCCATTCACACACACAATCTAGTCAGAAAGACAGGAAATTCATCACCAAGGCCACTGGCTGTGGCCGAAGGGAGGGGGACATTGACTCAGGCCAGAGGGACTTCAAACCCTATCACAGGCTTGCTGTGGTGGCCCTGCACCACCCAGCCTGCACCCTCACTGGCTCCCAGGCAGGTCTACATTTTGGGTGCAACCCCTCAGGCTCTTTTCAGGGGCCTGCAGTGGTGTTACTATTCTGAGCCCTATCCCCACTCAGACAGCAGCCCAGCAAGGAAACCTAGTGTATGTCACAACTGTGCCACCATACGTGTCCCCTGGTTGGACACTGGGTGCTGTCTACAGATGAGGGGCAGACATCTGGCTGGCTCTTCATGGAGCCCACAGCCACATGACTGAAATGGTTAATACTTTTGTTCTCTTCAGCAGGCTCCTGAGGGCTCATGGCTGCTGCTTCATTCTAACGACATTACTTCTTTGATGCAGGAGAGATCAGTTACCAGCGGGACCTGTTCTTCACTCTTAGCTCAGTTTGGGATCAAAGGCAAGTTTGCTTTTCTGAGCTCCTGTTTCCTCCTCTTTAAAATGGTGCCCGGCCTGTGTGGCTCAGTGGTTGAGCATTGACCTATAAACCAGGAGGTCATGGTTCGACTGGTCAGGGCACATGCTCAGATTGTAGGCTCCATCCCTAGTAGGGGGCATGCAGGAGGCAGCCAATCAATGATCCTCTCTCATCATCGATGTTTCTATCCCTCTCTCCCTCTCCCTTCCTCAGGGGATTAATAGAGCCTAACCCCAGAGTTGGCACATGTGGGAACATGCTCAGGAGAGTTGGAAGGTACAGACCGCCCTTCAGGATCTCTGAGCATTTGAACAAGGCAGAGCTGCCCTTTCGCCCCATCCCCCACCCCCCTGCCTCCATCCCTTTTTTAATAACAAAAAAGTGAAGCAAGTACAGACTTCCCAAAGGGAAGGAAGAGCAGTGAATACATGAAACCAACATGCAACATCTCTGCTGACTGGCAACTAGGGAGATGTGGGCTTCCGAGTAAATGCCAAGCTCTTTCTGCCTCTCGCTGAGTTTCTCGGGCTTGCAGTGCCAGAGAGATCCGTCTTTGGTCTCTCACTCACCCACACACAATCAGAGCTGATGGGCCAACACAGATCCCCTGTCGGACCTGTGCTGATGATTTCTGTATTTGACGATGTGTGCGGCTCGTGAAGTATTCTGTCCCTCTAAACCTCAAGGCAGCCTCCTCCAGACTTCATGTTAGACACAGAGTGACACTTGCTATCCTAAGGAATGTGTGAGATGGGCTGCCATGGAAGAAGAAGGAAGATTCGCCTCACCCTGAAGTTTAAACTACAAAACTGAAATCTTCTTCAGCAATATAGAAAACACTGTACTTGCTCGGCAAACCGTTTACCTACAGTGCCAAGAGACAAGGCTGCAGAGGTCCCTAGCAGGGGGCCCCCATCCAGAGATGTCTGCATGCAAATTCACTTGGCAGGGGATGGTGAGGAAATGAAACTTGGCCAGGATTCAGGAAGGACAGTAACAATGATGGTGGAAAGGGCGGGATAGAAAAGAACTAAAGGTAGTTTTGTTTGTATAGTTTGTATAGCCCAGTAAGGAAAATAAGCAAGTAAATAGGGCTTGGCTGCTGTGGAAGGGATCGCAGCTACAAATGGAGGTATGACTTGCTCAGGACAGTCTACCAAGGATGGCTGGTATACCTCTTTCTCTGTGTAGAGGCCTGCTCCTCCCTTCTTCAGGCCCCCTCGTTCTTTGTTGAGGATGCAATTACATCCTCAACCTCTGCTCTGGACACTGAGCTTCTCAAAAGAGGCAGAGGCTGTGTCTTAACCATTTCTCACCCCCAGGGCGTGCCCCAGTGACCACCACAGGATAGGGATTCGGAGGGAAAAGGACGACCACCATGCCTAAGCCCTGCATTCCCTCCAAGTCCATTAATCACAGGATGGGACCCATGCCAGAAATCTATGGAATTGTTCCTGGAAAGCAGGATATCTGAGGGCATCAGAACCTGACAACAGAACCCAGGAAATCTAAATGCCCAGCAACAGATGACTGAGTGTAACGGCCATGTAGTCAACTGTTTGCTCACAGCCACATCCCTAGCACATAGCCTGGATGGAGAAATGGACAGACAAATAAACATTTATGAATCAGAGAGCCATTTTAGAGGAAGAGTCAAGAAATGTAGGGGGCGGGGGAAAAGAAGACTGAGACAGGAGCAAGACAGAGGACGAGCTGCTCCGGAACCCCTTCCCATCCTGCGGGCCACACCTTTTGGAGGAACTGTCAGGACGCTGCAGGTCTGCCTCCAGCTGAACCATGGTGAACTCGTGCAGACTCCTTGGAGCTGGAGCCATGTCACAAAATCCAAGAGCTGGCTGTGGTCAGCCCTTGTCAGAGGTCACTACCGGCTACTGATAAAACATGACTGTGAAGAGAACCTCAGCTGTGTGTCCACACCCCACAAATGACAAGTAAGCATGCCGCCCTGCGCATGAACCAGTGAGACTGGACAGTTAGCTGAGCTCCGAGGAAACAGGGTCACAGGTATGGGCCAGCCATACTACTCCATTCCCAGCCGGGAGTACTAAAAATAAGGCTTCTAGATCATGAGGAGCCAGCTGAGAGGTATGGATGGATTGTCACAAAGCCAATACAACTCAGCACACACCACGTGCCCTGGAAACTGTGGGTCAGCTGGGCCTGGCTCTAGGAGAAAGGATGGCACCTGCTTAGATGCCTTCAGTGACCCCTGCCCATAAGTTCTGGCAAAATAATGTCATAGAAACACTTCAGGGTTTGGTACAGGTGTGTGTGCCCAAATCCTATCTGGAGTTACCCAAATGCTGGGTAACCTGGAATGAGCACTTAGATAATGTACACCTTCCCAAGCAGTATGTAAGAAAATAGAGATGAGAGGGCTGGGGGAGGACAAAGAGGGTAAAGGGGATCCAATATACGGTGACGGAAGATTAGACTTTGGGTAGTGAGCACACAGTGCAATATTCATGATGAATTATGAAGTTTTACACCTGAAACTTATGTGAGTAACCATTGTTACCCCAATAAATTTAATTTTAAAAAATTTAAAAATAGCTATGAAAGGTTAAGAATGTAATACACATAGCATGTCTGAAAATGTTCAATGAATTGAGGCACTATTATCAATATCAATAATTATTATTATACCAAATATGATCCCAGTACCCATCTAATTAATAATGTAGTTGAACAGAAAAAGATACAAGTTAACATATAATCAATACAAAATGTTTGTGGCTCAAATTCTAAGGGTAAACATGCAGCCCCTTCTCCTCAGCTCCTTTCTCAGTCAGAGTCCCTCAGTCCTGAACCCTCTTCTTCTGCTGATATTCCTGCATCTGACCATCCCTTCTAGTGCCCTGCACATGCTGATGACACCTAAATGGTTACCTGGGCCTGACCTGTCTTCCGAGCCCCAAGAACACATATCCAACTCCTACTTGGCATCCCCACTTGGCCATCTCAGAGGCAGCTCCAATTTCCCATGCCCCAGAGGGACTGACCTTGGCCCAGCCCTGCCCCACACACACACACATACCATGGCAGTGCCCTCCCCTTAGCAATAAACAGCATAAGCACCATCCCATTGCTTACACCAGAAACCCAAGATCCACCCTTAACTCCCAGTTGTCACTTGCCCCACCTCCAACCAAACATAAGCCCTGTCCAAAGAGTCACCTTCCACTTGTCCCTAACCTTACAGGACAATGCAGGTCTGCCTTGGTCCAGCCCTACATCATCTCGCACTTGGCTCCTGCAGCAGCCTTCAACAGAGCTCTTATTCCTGCTCCTGCCCTCAGTCCACTGCACAGAGCAGCCAACACCATCTTCTCACTCACATTGCTCTCCTATTTTAATCCCATCAGTATCCTCCCATTTTACTGAGATTCTGATTGTGCTGTGCATGTGTGTGTGTGTGTGTGTGTGTGTGTGTGTGTGTGTGTGTGTGTTTGCTACTCTATTTTTCTATTACAACCCAAATTCCTAAAACAACCTCAAAGGTCCAGCATGATTGGCCCCTGGCTACCTCTCCAGCCCCATTTCCAACTATTCTCTCATTATGCTCCAACCAGTGAACTTTCAGAGCTCTTTCTCTCCTCAGAGGCTTTATCCATGCTCTTCCCTCTGCCTGAAATGCTCTTCCACAACCCACTGTCTGACTTAGTTCTACTCATCCATGAACTCTTGTAAATTCTTCAAAAATTCTCTTCCAGCCCTGGCCGGGTAGCTCAGTTGGTTTGAGCATCGTCCTAATATGCCAAAGTTGTGGGTTTGATCCCCAATCAGTGCACATATAAGAAGTAGCCAATGAATGCACAAATAAATGGAACAACAAATCAATGTTTCTCTTTCTCATATCAAAAAAAAGGAGGAGGAGGAAGAGGAGGAGAAGGAGAAGAGGAAAGGAGGGCGGGAGGGACGGGGAGGGAGGGAGGGAAAGCAAGAAAGCAAGAAAGCAAGAAAGCAAGAAAGCAAGAAAGAAAGAAAGAAAGAAAGAAAGAAAGAAAGAAAGAAAGAAAGAAAGAAAGAAAGTAAGAAAGTCTAAAAATTATCTTCTGAGTTTCTGACTGTCCCCCTACCATCTAAATCAGGGGTCCTCAAACTTTTTAAACAGGGGGCCAGTTCACTGTCCCTCAGACCGTTGGAGGGCCGGACTATAGTTTTAAAAAAAACTATGAACAAATTCAGCAACAGGCAGCGGCGGCAAAAAACACCTGGCGGGCCGGATAAATGTTTTTGGCGGGCCGCATGTGGCCTGCGGGCCGTAGTTTGAGGACCCTTGATCTAAATGAAAGCCTCCCTCTCCATCAATATATAGTCTGATAGCACCACTTGCCTCTCTCTCATAGCACTCATCCTAATTTGAAAGTAAAGCTGACCCCTGAACAAAATGGGTTTGAGCCATGTGGGTCCACTTACACTGGATTTTTTCCCCCAATAAATACTGTAAATATATTTTCCTTATGATTCTCCTAATAAAATTTTCTTTTCTCTAGCTTACTTTATTGCAAGAATACAGTGTATAAAACATATAACATACAAAATACTAGTATATGTTATCTACACTAATAAAAGACAAAGATGCTAATTGACCATACTTTCGCTATGCCCACCAGCCAATCAGAAGAGTATGCAAGTTAACCCAACAAAGATGGCCATTAAATTTGCATACTGCAGGTGGGGCAGGTAGTGCCAGATGCCACCCGAGGCATCTGGGCCGCAGATCAGGGACCGGGGAGGCGGGGCGGGCAGCGCCAGAAGCCACCCGGGGAGGCGGAGCCAGCGATCACCCTGGCCAGAAGCCTGAGGCCTGGGCAGGGGTGGAGCCGGTGATCACACAGGGCTGGGGGTCCCCTGCCCAGGCCTAATGCCCGGCCAGAAGCCTGAGGCCTGGGA
The DNA here is from genome assembly GCF_028538775.1 of Myotis yumanensis. NCBI lineage: Eukaryota > Metazoa > Chordata > Mammalia > Chiroptera > Vespertilionidae > Myotis > Myotis yumanensis. Next base: position 122,389,356 of record NW_027223754.1, on the reverse strand, counting down.
AAGGGTGGAGCCGGCGATTGCCCGGGGCTGGGGGTCCCTTGCCCAGGCCTAACGCCCCACCAGAAGTCTGAGGCCTAGGCAGGGGCAGAGCCTGTGATCACACAGGGCTGGGGGTCCCCTGCCCAGGCCTAAGGCCTGGGCCAGAGGACTTAGGCTGGGGCAGGGGATCGGAGCGGCCTGGGGGTCCCCTGCCCAGGCCTAACGCCCCTCTGGCCTGGGCAGGTGCAGAACCTGCAATCGGAGGGGGCTGGGAGTCCCCTTCCCAGGCCTAATGCCCCAGCCAGCGGCCTGAGGCCTGGGCAGGGGCGGAGCCAGTGATCTGAGTGGCCTGCAGGTCCCCTGCCCAGGCCTAACGCCCCAGCCAGCGGCCTGAGGCCTGGGTAGGCAATCGGAGTGGGCTGGGGGTCCCCTGTCCAGGCCTAATGCCCTGGCCAGAGGTCTGAGGCCTGGGCAGGGGTGTAGCCAGCGATCGCCCGGGGCTAGGGGTTCCCTGCCCAGGCCTAACACCCCAGCCAGCGGCCTGAGGCCTGGGTAGGCGATCGGAGCAGACTGGGGGTCCCCTGCCCAGGCCTAACGCCTGGCCTAAGGCCTTAGGCCTGGGCAGGGGCCAAGCCGGGGATCGGTGTGAACTACAGAGGAAACACCTTTTCTGACCGCTCATTGGCTAAGGTCCCTGTATACCACTGGTAATATTCTTAGTAACTTGGGTAATAAGAATCCAAGAAGGATGTAGGGTTTTTCTACCTCACTCCTGGAGAAAAAAACAAAGGTCTGCTGCTGGAGGGGCTAAGAAATATCATATCCTGCCCTAGCCAGTTTGGTTCAGTAGATAATGCCTCGGCCTGCCTACCACAGGGTTTGGGTTCAATTCTGACCAAGGGCATGTACCTAGGTTGCAGGCTCCTCCCTGGCTGGGTCCCAGGTCAGCACTCATGCAGGAGGCAACCAATCAAAGTGTTCCTCTCACTTTGATGTTTCTCTCTGTCTTTCCCTTTCTCTTCCACATTCTCTAAAAATCAATGGAAACATATCCTCGGGTAAGGATAAAAAAAAATAATAAAGAAATGTCATATCCTATGAAAGACAAATCTTGAAAATGACTAAAGAAAGTTGTCATTTTTTCATGGTGAAGGGACTGGAGTCCATGTTGATGAAAACACCTTGGTGGCTGCGGTGACTGGCAGTGGCTGCAGCAGCTGGGTGATGGGGCTGATGCCTTCCCCTGATCAGCCCGGTCGCCTCCCACAAAGGAAGGCCAGACTGTGGCTTAGGCCCGCTCCCCAAGGGGAGCAGGGAGCAGGCCTAAGCCATCAGTAGGACATCCCCTGAGGGCTCCCAGTATGTGAGAGGGGGCAGGCTGGGCTGAGGGACCACCCCACCCCGTGCACGAATTTCATGCACCGGGCCCCTAGTATGTATTATATACTATATGATACAATACAGTATAATAGACTGTTTATATTATCAGTAATGCTTCCAGTTAATAGTAGGATATTATATTAGTAGTTACGTTTTGGGGGAGTCAAAAGTTACATGTGGATTTTCGATTATGTGGGGGATCTATATCCCTAACCCCTGCGTGTTCAAGGGTCAACTGTACATGTTTACTTGAGTGACAATTTGCTGATTCTCCTAATAGACCATAAACCCTAGGGCAGCAGGACTGGGTCTGGTTCTCTCACTACTGTGCAGCCAGTACAATGCCTGATCAGAAGCAGGGGCACAATGAATACCTGAACAAATAAACAGGAGCTCAAAGGAGGGCATGTGTGTGTGCAGGGGCAAGCCAGCATCATTAGGAAGGGCTTCATGAGCCTTCCAGTTGTATGGTCACCTCGGGCCCGAGGAACAAAGCCTCTGGACACCAATTACCTGTATGATCTCTAGCTCCTCACCCACAAAAAAAGGAGGTTGAACTAGCTGTTCTCTAAGGCTCCTGTGAAATGGGACCCAACTTGGCTCTTGGAAAATGGGTAGGACTGAACAGGCAGAGGGCAGGAGGAAGTGCATCTTGGTAGGGGATAGCTAGGTAAAGCCAGAGTACCCAGAGTGCTCATGTCCACCCACCCAGCCAAAATGAAGCTTCACAGAGAGTGAACTTGAAGGGAAGGTGAGGTTGGAGCAGAGGTGACCCTGGATGCAATTAAAAACCCTGGATGCCAATTAAAAACCAGCACAGTCTTGGCCAGTATTCTCAGTGGTTAGAGCATCAGCTGTGCAACGAAGGGTCGCAGATTCGATTTCCAGTCAAGGGTACAGGTTCAATCCCTGGCCCCAGTAGGGGCATGTGCAGGAGGCCACCAAAAGATGTTTCTCCTGTCTCTCTCTCTCTCTCTCCCTCTCTCTCTCTCTCTGCCTGCCTCCCTCCTTTCCACTCTCTCTAAAAATCAATGGAAAAATATCCTCGGGTGAGGATTAACAACAAAAAAAAAAAAAAAAAAACACCAAAAGGTGCTTCCCCACCCCCTACTCCTCTCATCAGCCCCATCCCCACACCTTACTTAGCCTATGCTCCACCAAAATGAACACACATCCTCACCTCCTGGCCTTCCCACTTGCTATTTCCCTATGCCTGGACCACCTTTCTCCACACGTTCTGACTGGCTGACTTCCACAGTCCAGGCATCAGTATTGCTCTTACTTCTGTGATGTCTGGGGAGGCAGTTTGGAGCCTCTCCTTGGAGCACCAACACACCCTGAGCCCAGCCCATCACAGTGCTGCCTGTTCACCGACCTCCCTGCCCCCTGCCCCAAGACTGTGAGGTCCTTGAAAGCAAGGGCTGTGTCCATCATCTTTGTATCACAACTTTGGCATAGTGCCTATCACATAGGAGCTTTTAAACCACCACAAACACATGAATGAAGCATTGGGGGGCTTTGTGAGAGACTTTATGCAAAGAGTAAGAATTGCCACTCCCAAAGGACAACAGTCTCCTCTGTTGACAGGATGGGAGGGAGCAGCAGGGGCTGAGCCCTGGGAGCACAGGATGGTAGCCCACCCTGTGAGTTGCCCACCCTGGGCTCTCAGGCCCTTTTTTCCAGGAGTGTCCCTGGACACCAGCCCCATCTTTCATCCCAAGCCCAATCAGCATCCCTGTCAGATCCCTAAGAGGGCCTGGTTGGTGTGTGAGGTGTTGTGCTGGACAGACAGGTGTACCTGCACCCGCAGGCATGCACACACTGAGCCATCCGCGCCTGGCAGACAGGGAGAGGTATTTGTTATTAGTACTTATCAAGGAGGGCAGAAGGCTTTGGGAGGATGAGATAAGGCCAGGCCGCTGGACACTGGGAAGTGTGATGAGCCTGAGGTTTATTGCCATACACCAGTGGAAATTTACTGACCCAGCAAATCCAATATTCCTTAGCCACTCCATAGAGGGTGCTGACTGCTTCTGAGAACAGCAGTCTCTAACCCAGAGTCCAGCCTGCCTGTGAGGCCAGCTCAGTAGCTGGGAGCCTTTGCTGGTTCAGAATCTGCTGCCTGCTGCCTCCCCTCTTCCCTCTCTCCTTCCCCAAAGCCCGGACTGCTGCAGTAAAGAGTAGCATGTGCGTAACTCCTGGAGATGCTCTAAGGAAGATGGAGCAGGAACAGTGCCCTGGATTCCACCTGCTCTGCAGGCACCAGGGGAAGGGAGCCTGTACAGGAAGAGAGTGAGAGGTGCATGAGGAAGTAGGGGGAAGACGAATTGGCCATCCCTATTGGGTAGACTTGGCTGTCTCAGGACTCACAGTCTCATAGGGCGTGAAGTCACTTGTGGTCTCTGAACCTCCACTGGCCACTCTGTCAAGTGAGGCTACAGCACTGGCCATGGTCCCATTCAGCATCTCTTCCCTCCACCCACTTCAGGCTGCCCATGTCCATGCAGCTAAGTTATTCAAGGTGCCCCCATCTGAGAAGCAACCAGCCCTTCCCAAACCTGGAGGTATCTTTCTCCTCCCAAAGTACTTGAGGTGAAAATGGTCACAAAACACACGCATGAGTCTGCAGTTTGGGCTACCAAAACTCTTCTTTCTCTCTTAGGTTGCTCTGGCAGAAAGGCATTCCTACCGTAACCCAATCATGCACAATGTGTAACCAACCACGTTTCACCGACACAAACTTCCTCAACACGTGCCCAGAAGGCAGCCGGCACCACACACGCACCCCTGAAAGCAGAGGCGCAGCCCCTCCTGACGCAGTCTCCCAGTCCAACTCCTGCCACAGTCCACTGAACTGGGCCCTGCCTCCAGCCTTTCTCCTACTCCACCCTGCCACATGCTGCCCATCACTGTCCCGACAGAGAGCTTTGGATGCACCACTCTGCCCCTTCCACCAGCTCAAATTTTTCAGTCTTCCTAGAGATTCTACAAAAATTCTCAAACTTGGCATTCAAGACCTTCTACCCTGTGCTTTGTTGGCCTTATTTCCCATAGTCCTGTGCCTTATGCTCCCAGCAATCAGCATTGCTCACTGTTTCCTATACATATCCCCATTTGTTGCTTCCATACTCTGCTTGAGCACTGCCCTCCACCTATGAGGGCTCCACCACCCATCTCTGTCTTTAGTAGATGGTTTAAGGCTCTCCCCAAATGTCATATCCTCTATGGAGTATCCCCTGATCCTAAGGATCCCTCAAACTAAGAGACTCTCTTCTTATTCCTAATCTCAATTTTGAGGCACTGATTTCATTCTGCCTTGTGTCATGGTTGTTTGTATAAATGTCTTCCTACAAGACTCCCAAAAGCTCCTGAGGGGACAAACTCACCCGTGTTCCTCTTGCAGCGACCAGCCTAACTTGATGTGTGGTGAGCACTTCAGAAATCTGATGGAAAACTGAATCCCTCACAAGGCCACACAGCCCTCAAGCACACCCCCACCTTCATCATATGTAGTTACCTCACCCATTTATTGGACACTCCTGACACTGCCCTTGGCCTTTCTGGCAGGCACTCAACTTGCAAGATCACCACCATTTGTCCTCCCCTTTGGAGGCCCTCTCTGGGGTCCCCCAGCAGATATGACCATCTCCTGAGCCACCAGGGAGCTCAGATATCCAGCCTGGAGCCCAGAGAATGTGGCTGGGCTCCGTGAGACCCGATGTGTCTGGGTGGCTGTGTGTCACTCATACCCCAAGATCCAGCCCCAAGAGGCATTTCTATAGCCCAGTCAGGCCCAGTGCCAGGGCACACCTGTTCTTCCCCTCCCCCACACTGCTGTTGGAGGAAATGCCAGCCCGCAGCCTCAGCCACATGGACACAGCAGGGCCAGGCACTGAGCACTGGTGCTGCCCCTGAGCCTGACCATGAATGCACACTCTACTCAGCTGCCCCATCTGCCTCCTAAAAGGACAGCACAAGGCAAACACACTCATACTGCAGGGAGCCAGGCAAAATGAAGGGTGAGGCCCCAGTCCCAGCTCTGATACTTACTATCTGTGTGACCTGGACAAGAGGCTTACAGCTCTCTGAACACAGCACACATGTTTTTGAATGAATGAATGAATGAATGAGCACACTTCCATTTCCTCATCTGTAAAACAGAGATGCTGAAGGACAGATGAGGCACTGTCTGGGAAACTGCTACATCAAATGGACAGTACTACACTTCAGAACCTTCATCCACACACACTACAACCATCCATCACGTTTCAGATGAGACTGATATAAAGACAAATGACACTGGTTACTAATCACCAAAGGTCTCTTGAGTACCCACTCTGTGCCCACCCTGGGCTCGCCACTGTGGATGGTACCAAGGAGCACTGGCCCCAAGGAGCTAATGGTCTATGTGAGGGGAGAGCAAAAAAATGAAGGGACAACAGGTGACAGAATGCATGAACTCATGCCAGAGTGGGCAGCACAGACTGAGTGCTCAGCGGACCTGCCCAGGGAGGCTGGCCCATCAGGGAACACTTCTTAGAGAAAGCAGGGTATATTCTGGGCTGTTTGCCTAACAGGAGGGAGAGGCAAAGGGTTGCAGGTGCCTGAACACCGTGAATAAAGGTGTGTGAGTCACAGCTTATTCAAGGGGCTTTTGTACTTATGATCACAGGTGACCTTCACCACACTGCTGCACAATACACAGGCAGGGAAGCCATCCGCTTATACATAAGAAAACTAACAACCAAAGAGAGGAGGGGATTTGTCTAAGCTAATCAGCATCAGACCTGAGACTGGAACCTATGGCTCCTGACTTCTAAACAGAGATCATGCCTTACACCAAGTAATTTTACCTGGGCCCAGTGCTGGCCCTGCTTTTATGTACACAGCTGACCCCTGCACATAGTGGTGAGAGAGTGTTCATGCATGGGATGACCCAGTCAGGAACAACAGAAAGGCTCCATGTCACAGCACCATGGGATAAGCCCTGTCAGTCCTGGGAACATACCAGCAGCTCCTAACATCAACCTGCACCAAGCCCTCAGCCAGCATGTCCCCTGTGCTTTTTTTTGACTTCACACAGCATGAACACAGGTGCTTTGTCAAATGAAAGCAAGCAGAGGTCCTGCCCTCCCAACTACACAGCCCAGGTATAGTAGTGATCACAAACCAGTGTTGGGCAGATAAATGTATAAAAACCAACTCTCCATGGGGGAAAGCCACAACTTCCAGTGCTTGACTATTTCCATGGTGTAATTACTCCCACCATGGCCATTTGCAAGCTATCAATGGCTTAACAACCAGCTTGCAAATTTTCTGATTATTTACTAATAGGCTCTTGAGAGCCAGTACGAATAAACTCCAGCAACCCACTTTAGGGGCCCAGATCCCATCCCTGCAGAAGAAACTCTAAGGCACAGAGAAGAAATGTGCACCATCCTGCCCTTCTTGCCAGGAGCAAAGGTCTGGGAATAAGAATGGAGGCTGGATAAGTCATAGGGAAAGGAAGGGTTCCCCACAGGAAAAAGTCAACTGAAATTAGCTCCTGTGTTACTGTGAACCTATAATGTAAGTGACATAAGTTACTGCTCTATTCAAACCGTTTAATGGCTTCCCATCTCTGAATCTGAGGAAGAGACAAAGTTCTTACAAGTATTTGCACAATTCACACACCCACACATACACACACACGCCCAACCCACTCACTCTCTCCACTCTGGCCATATTGTCCTTGCTGCTTCTTACAGCACAGCCTTTATGCTGGGTATTCCCTCTACTAGAACATTCTTCTCCTAGATCTCTGCATTGCTAACAATCTCATCTCCTTTACACCTTCACTCAAATGCCACCTTCTCAATGAGACCTTCCCGGCCCACCCATTCAAAGCTGTACCTCCCGCAGCACACTCAATCTGTCCTATCCTTTTCTGTTTTTTCCATAACTCTTATCCCCACATACACTATAATTTTATGTTTTTACGAATTGATTGTTTGTAATCACTCTCCCACCAGAACAAAGCTTCATGAGGGCAGGAATTTTGGTATGCTTCATTCATTACTGTATTTCCACAGCAAAAACATAGCTTTACATATTGTAGGTACTCAATAAATACTTGTTGAATGAATGAATGCCTGAAGGAGGTCTATGTCAAATCCTCTAGGTGCCATCTTGGCTTCCCAAGAGGAGAAAGCTGGGGAATGGAGGAGCCAGTGGTTAGTGTCCACCCAGCCAGGACTCAGGATGCCTGTGTTCTTACCCCAGCCCTGCCACCTGTGATCTGACATAGCCAGCACCTTCCATCCCACCTCTCTCTTCATTTAAGCTGAATGGGATACTGCATGGCTAACCCTGCGCAGTACCAAAGGCCAGGACTAAGGCCAAACAGGACGCCCAGTGTAAAGGCCTCTGGGTGCTGCAGTGGGAGTACTGAGGTCAGGTTCGAGGCATTCCCGTGAAGTTCTTAGGAAAGACAAGCTCTTTCCTTTCCCTCTGCACCTGAGCCCCCACCAACACCAACCCCTATCCTCCAGCCTGAGCCTAGAAGAAACCCCCTAAAGGACGCTCTCCAACTTAGTGGTTAGATCCAGCGGAGCCCCAACTCCAAGCAGCTGCCCCATCATGCCTCAGGCGGGCTCCCCACATGCTAAACGGCCAGCTCATACTGCTATTTTAAGCTCTGTGGACCCAGCTGTAGCACGTAGCCACACGGGCTGGCGGCCCAGGTTGGAGGTAGAAGAAGCTAACTCACTGGGGAGTGCTGACCTGGGGAGCTATGAAAGGCAGAAAGGGAGGGGGTCATCCTCCGTAACTGCAGTCCTTCTCTGGAAGGAGCGGAAACTCCCAGTCCACACCCTCAAATTCACCAGCCATGGGAAAGTGAGTCAAGAGCTGCACTGGGCACACCCAGATTCCATTTCTGAATGTGACCCCCTGAGTTTCCACATCAAAATCACTCCTAGCCCCACCCTGCCAAGCCCCAGAAATGCCAACAAAACTAGAGCTAGCACAGTAACCACCTTCCAGAACCTGATAATATGAGAATAGGCAAAAATGCAGACTGAGGAAAGGAGTGAACCCTCTGCTATCTGAGAGCAGCTTATCCACTGAGTCCCTCTCCAACTCCTCTCTTCCACCTCAGACTCCCCTCTGTGACTCTGCACAGTGCTTAGGCACACGGCCACACTCAACAGATACTTGTGGATTAAATGATTGTTTCTAAATGTATTCTAAAACCAAATATGATGAAAGTGGTCTCGGGACAACCCATCTTAATTACTATGATCAGTATCATCATTACTATATTCATTCATTCCTTCTGACCTCATTAGGCACCAAAACTGAGAATAAAAACCACAGAACCAAGGAACCGATAGAGTTTAGTAACAAAATAGGGATGCCCCACACTGCAGCCCTTCCAGGGAGGAATTTCCATGCCAACAGTCACATTGTGCTCCTGGGAAGTGTGTCCCCTGAAGTTGTGTAACATGGGGACCTGCTCCAACCTACCCTCCTCCAAAGAATATCCAGCAGCCAGGAGCTGGCTTCAGAAGCGATAAACTAACTCTAGGAGCAAGCGATTTCCACTCCCAACTTCACACTGCAGGTCACACATGCCTGGGGCTCCCAGCAGCATCCTACAGCACTAATTGCTCAGTTTAAGCAACATCAGCAGCTGGGAATGAGGAAAGGAGACCCAGAAGGTACTGTAATTGGGAAGCTCTGGGACCCCTTCTCCTTGTTACCCACCTGTCTCAAGATTGAACCAGCCACCCACATCTTAAAGAAATAGATTCACCACCTGGACTGGGGGGAGGGAGAGAAATTCCTTGAAACTTTTGTTGGAGGAAGATCCCCAAAGTTATCCCCAAAGATCCAGAGATCATTTGGCCCACTTTTCTCCTCCACTTCCCTTCCCTGGCTTCAATCAATCCAAATAGACTCTCTGTACATTTCTAATGTAACTATAAAAGTAACTTCAGCAGCCTTCACTTACAAAAAAAATGTGGACTGATCAAAGGGATTTTACATATGTGACCCCTACAAAAGTCCTAGAAAGGAACTGCAGCAGATATCATTGCATCAAAGGTGAAGTGACTGTCACCAAGGCCATCTCTGAATGGGCCAGAACCAGGTCTTCAGACCTCCAGTCCGGTGCTCTTTCCAAATGCTGAGTTCCCTTCAAAACAGCATTTCTCTCACTGTGGTTCCCAGGCCATCTACTGTCCATCCTTGGGTCTTTGGTATCAAGTGCGAATTTCTGAGCCCACTCTGGCCTTATTCGAGTCAGAATATCTGAAGGCAGGACTGAGGTAACCGCCTCTATTAATAAACTCTAAAATGTGCTATTATTTGAGGGCCCCTACTGAGAAGGGTGCTAATTGGATCTAACTGGCTCTTCCATTCACTACCCAAGCAGCAACTCAAGTCTACCACTCTAGCAAATCTTCTAAAACTAGAGGTTTTAGGGGTATAAGCCCGCCCCCCCCCCCCCCCTCCTTCCTTTGGTCCATCTCCTAAAGATACATCTGCAGCCTGGCCGGCATGGCTCAGTGGTTGAACCAGAAGATCACAGTTCGATTCCCAGTCAGGGCGCATGCCCAGGTTGCAGGCTCGATCCCCTGTGTGGGGCGTGCAGTAGGCAGCTGATCGATGATTCTCACTCATCATTGATGTTTCTATCTCTCTTTCTCTCCCTTCCCCTCTGAAATCAATAAAAATATATTAATAAAAAAATGCATCTGCACATAATCACCAAAGTGACCCTGAGACATTTCTGTCAGTAATCTGAAGTCACACCAGCCAGGAGACAATCTGGCCAAAATCTCTCCTCTCCAGCAAGGACATATCTGCCAAAATCCCTTGTCAGCCCAAGCCCTTTCTCAGTGCCTCGTGAAGAGGGATGCGGTGGGGAGCAAGGGCAGGGAGAGCAGAATGACAGGCCTGGGTTATTCCAGGGCTGCTTTTCTCCCCCTTTGGCCCGTGTCATCGACAATACAGAGCTCTGCCTGTGACTGTTCATTTTCAGTTGTCCCCCACCCCAGCAAAGCCAATGAAGACACCCAGTGTTTCCTGCATCAGCCTCGAGACAGCTTTAAGTCTGTCCCTGGTCATCTGTGCTGACCCTGTAGCCACCATTCTGTCTCGGACTCGGCTGCTGCCTGGCTGTTCCAGCCTCAGGGAGGGCTGTGCAACCTGGCTCAGCTCTCTGCCAGCCTGCTCCAATTCGAGACTTCAATTAGCATCCCCTCCCGGGTATGGAGGCTCCTGGGCTGATGGCCCAGTTACAGATCTCCCCTCCTCCTGCTTCCCCCACACACACCTTCCCTCCCACCCTTCCCCCTCACTGCCCCATCATGTGGTCTCACTGACTCAGCCTGGGCAGCCCAAGTGGGCAAGTCTCATCGTTGCAAAGGCACTGTCAACTGTAAGAGAGCAGAGTGATTCAGAATCCTACTGCGTCCCCTCAGCATCTACCACATCCTAGTCATGTGCCAGTGACTCAATAGGCACTTGTTGAATGAGTGAACCAAGTCCAAAAATCTTCTGGTGGTATCTAGTGTGGACAATAAAAGAGAAAGAAGAGGGAAGAAAATCACAGGGAGAGAGAGAAAAGAGAAAGAGAGAAGAGCTCAGGTGAGGCCAAGAGCAAGGCAATCAGCTCAGAAGGCCGCAGGCCCAAGGAAAGGGGGCTGGCAGGTTTGCTAGCAGCTTCGCTGCCTACCTCCCAACACCGACAGCCCCCACCCTCAGTCAGTAATCAGAACTGGAAAATTAGCAGTTTCCTCATTCCATCAGCAGAGCATCTCCCAAGCAGAAAACCTGTCTCATCTGAATGAATTAATTGAGTAATTAACTTCCCTAATCGGCTCCCTCCCAGCCCACCTTTCAGAGAGGAAGGACTGGTAAGGGGCTGCCAGAGCAGGAGGAAAGACCGCTTGTGCCTTAGGATCCCACAGCCTTCTCCACCAGACCCAAGTTGGTCTCTCACACAGCCCCCCAAGTACTTCAAAGGCCCCTCATGGCCCTCCAGGACACGCAGACCTCTGCCACACGAAGCACACACACACATGCTTCCTGAGAGTGGCACCGCCTCTCAAGCAGCTTGTATACCTGTTGCAGCTCCAGTTTTGAACTCAGGAACCCACAGGACATGGCAGGCGTCTGTCACATACAGCAAAGGGTCGGGGAGAAGCAGGTGGAATGAACCTGGGCAAAAGACTAACAGGAATCATAGAAGGTACAGCTGCTGGGAAGGGCAGAGTGGGGCAGCAGGAAGGGCACAGGGGACAGGGTCAGAAGACCCAGGTTTGAGTCCCAGTTCTGTCTCTTAGGGACTGTGCCACTTAATCCTTATGAACTGCAGTTCCCTCCTTCCAGGGCTGCCCTAGGGTTCATGACCCCAGTAAGAGGTACTCATTTATGTCCACTCTCCTCCCCTCTGCAGAAATGTCCCAAGGAGGTTCCTGCACAAGCCTGTCTCTACTCTCTGCTTTTAACTCTGCTTGAGCTCTGCCCAGGCCAGGAGCTTGCCAGGCAGCCTTATCATTTCCCAGCTAACTTCCGAAAAGCTCTGCCTTAATCTGAGCCCACCTGCCTGCCTCTACCTTCTACCTCACAGATGTGGGAGTGGCATGGGGAGACATTGGCCATGAAATCAGTCACATCAGTATCAAATCCCAGCTCTGCCCCTTGATACGTTACTAAACTGCCCACACCTCAGTTTCCTCATCTGAATTATGAGTACAATAAATGCCTAATGACCCACAGAGTCAATGATCGATGAGCAGTGCCTGGTACACACTACACTTAATAAATAATAGATAATATTTCTTTTAATTATCATCATCATTATTCTGGCTAATAAAATTAGTTCTTCCCTCTGGAGCAGTAAAGCCTGATTCCTCTCCCAGATGCCAGCCGTTCACAGTAAGAGGACAGTTTCAGGTGCCCGACACTTCTTTTCCCCAAGCAAAACATCCTCACTTCCTGCCGCTGTTACTTAATGCAGCAACCTGCAGACCTTTTGCCACCTGCCCACTCTGCTCCTCGCCTTTCCTGGTCTGCCAATGAGCTCCCTAAAACGCAGGCCCTGAACTCCTATATCTGATATCAGAGTGCAGTACCTCTAGCGCCTGGCACACAGTAGGTGCACAGAAATATCTGGTGACAGAGTATTCAGCAAATGAGCTGTACACTGTACTTCGTGGAATCTGGAAATTACCAATGGCAATAGACTGTGGTATCTCTTGCTCTGGATGCTCTGTTCCCTTCCACGCAGCCAGGTACGAAACTCCCTCACACTGTGCGTCAGACCCTGCTCAAGGAAGACAGCCCTGGGCCGTGCCAGGACCTGCCTGGGCCTCACATCATGCATTTTAAGGCAGATTCACCCTCCCTTTCAATATTCCTGCACTTTTCTAAATGTAAATATAGGACTTCGGTACAAGGGGCAACTGTAACCATTTGTCCATTACCCTTCATCTTGGTTTTGTTCCATTGGTAACAGCACATTTGTGATTTAAAGTCCTGATTCTATCATCCAGCATACTCGTAAATTATTTCTCTCAACTTTCAGATCACAGAACTTTTGCACTAACACTGATGTTAGAGATTATCAAATTCAATGCCTTCCATATCCAAATGAGGAAACTGAGGTACAAAGTAGTAAAGTAACTTGCCCAAGTACACTTATAATTTTGTGTCAAAACTGAGATTTGAGTCCTGGATCCTTCCTCTCAGCCCAGATTACCAACAGTAACGCCATAAAACTTCTGAGTACTTAACCTTGTGCCAGGACTTAAGTATCTATTTTCTCCAATCCTCATAACGACCCTACAAGATAAACATTCCCACTTGACAGATGAGAAAGCTTAGGTCACCACCCCCCTGGACCACACAGAGCAACACTAGGACCAGAATCTGCTCTGTCTTACTCCAGAACCCCTGAGCATCAGAACAGCTCCAACCAGATGTCCTAAAGAAACGCAAACCAACAGGTCTAAACCTAAATGTTACCTTCCCTTCCCTCTACCTACTTGTTCCTCCTCTGGCATTTGCTACTGATAACAGCATCACTACCAACTTAGTCACTTATACTAGAAACCTAAAGAAATTCCTCAGACTCTTTCTGTTACTTTACCTTTTTACCCCTAATGCTCACACCCCATCCCCTAGACTAGAGCCCATCCCCCTTCCTCTCCTTCATGCATTTCCTTGGCAAGGCTTCTCACACTATCTCCTCCTTAACAAACCTACAAAATGACTACAAAAACCTCCCGCCTGGTTTCTTTCCCCAGCCCCTCTCCATTTCCTGGACATCTTTACACTCACCCTCACAATCATCTTTCTAAAATAAATTGATCTTCAAAAAAAAAAAAAAAACAACAAAACAACAGGTTTTGCATGAGAGAACATATTTGCCAATGTTATCTCTGATAAGGGTTTAATCTCCAACATTTACAGGGAACTCATACAACTTAACAAAAGGAATATAAACAACCCAATCAATAAATGAGCAGCGGACCTAAATAGATGCTTTTCGAAAGAAAACATACAGAAGGCCAAGAGACATATGAAAACATGCTCAAAGTCACTAATCATCCGAGCGATGCAAATCAAAACGACAATGCGGTACCATCTCACACCTGTCAGAATGGCTATCATCAACAAATCAACAAATGACAAGTGCTGGAGAGGATGTGGAGAAAAAGGAACCCTCATGCACTGCTGGTAGGAATGCAGACTGGTGCAGCCACTGTGGAGAACAGTATGGAGTGTTCTCAAAAACTAAAAATGGAACTCCCATTTGACCCAATGATCCCACTTCTAGGAATATATCCCAAGAAACTAGAAACACCAATTAGAAAGGATATATGCACCCCTATGTTCATAGCAGCACAATTCACCATAGCTAAGATTTAGAAACAGCCTAAGTGCCCATCAGCAGATGAGTGGATTAAAAAACTGTGGTACATCTACACAATGGAATACTAAGCTGCTGTAAAAAAGAAGGAACTCCTACCATTTGCAACAGCATAGATGGACCTTGAGAGCATTATGCTAAGTGAAATAAGCTAGTCGGAGAAAGATAAATATCACATGATCTCACTCATTTGTGGAATATAATGAACAACATAAACTGATGAACAAAAACAGATCCAGAGACAGAGAAACATTGATCAGACTGTCAAACCTCAGAGGGAAGGCAGGGGAGGGTGGGGGTAAGGTGGAGAGATCAACCAAAGGACTTGTATACATGCATATAAGCATAACCAATGGACACAGACACCAGGGGGGTGAGGGGATGAGGAGGGGGGTAATGGGGGGATGGGGATAAGGACACATATGTAATACCTTAATCAATAAAGAAAATAAAAATTACAAAAAAAATAAATTAATTAAAATAAAATAAATTTATCTTATGCTGCCCCATCTTAGGAACTTTGTTGGTTCTATTCCAGGTTTCTTTGAAGAGCTACCAATTCCTTCATTACAACTTGACAGGCCCTCCACTCTAACTCCTGTGCATCCTCAAGACCCATCACAAACTTTATCTCCGCCTGTCTGGCTCCTGCCTTTGGACTTTCCAAAGTCAATCTCTCTGGTGTAGCCTTTGCAAATGCCTCTGTTGCAGCACTTCGCACACTGTATTTCCTCTGTGAGTCTTTCATGCCTTTTCATGGCGAGCTCCCTGAGGGCAGAAAAGTGACATTTCTGAATCCGCAGCTCTAATTCATAAATGTGCTAATTTATTCAAAGTGCTAGTTTACTCAACCTTGAAAACACTCAATGAAAGTTACTGAGTAAATCAGGAAACCCACAAATCAGGGCTCTGTTAATAATTTTGTTATAAAAATAATCTTCTGTTAAAACCTATATCTTGAGTTAAGATCAAACCTATTTTAGAAAGATGGTGTTAAAATACTGACTGACAGAGGTCCTTACTGAAAGATGCATGAAATCCAAGTTTCCTGGTTGACAGGCACTTACTAGTTAATAGGCACCAGTGAAAATAATAATAGAAAAATCTAATTTCAAGAAATAAAGAATCTAAGCTACAGTGGATGTGTGGCTATGTCCCAAATGAATTAATTTGCTAATTGTTTCCATTTGCTTTAATCTATGGCAACTCCCAGATTAGTGCTTTTCAAACTGCAGGTCATTACTCATTAGTGGGTTATGAAATCAGTTCAGTGGGTCAGAAAGAATATTTTTAAAAATTAAAACGAAACAGAAAATGCCAGAATGTACCTCACACAGTAATTTCATGAAACAATTTTTAGGTGACACACACACACACACACACACACACGCTGAATCACAAAGTTTGAGAAACATACTTTGATGGTGACATACACATACAACCCCCATGAGTCTCAGCACATGGTTGACTGCCCATGAGAATATGCACTTCCTAGGCACGAAATTCAAAGCTGTTTACTTTCTGCAGGGAGCCATACCTGGTCAGGAAGGTTTACCCAGCTGCAGAATATAGACTTGGTTTCACCCTCCAACATAGAAATGTGCTTAAAGGATGCCAAAAAGTTGCGTGTACCATGAGAAGAGACAGAGCAAATCTTGTCATTATGAAAATTTGTCCCTGAGTCATTTGATCCAACAACTTCATCTGCTGGGCAGAACTCTGGCTGGGAATGTGGACCTAAGGTGTTTGCCTGAAAAATGGGGAGAACAGTGCCCATCTCATGCTAAATAAATGGACAACACATAATATGGACTCCTTATTTGTATATTCATCTCTTGGTTGCTGAAACAAATCAAAGTTGGTTTTAAAAATGCATGAAGTTGCCCTGGCCGGTTTGGCTCAGTGAACAGAGCATCGGCCTGTGGACCGAAGGGTTCCGGGTTGTATTCCGGTCAAGGGCATGTACCTCGGTTGCAGGTTTCTCCCCAGTTCGGGCCCTGATTGGGGCTCGTGCAGGAGGCAACCAATCAATGTGTTTCTCTCACATTGATATCTCTCTCTCTCTCTTTCCCTCTCTCTTTCACTCTCTCTGAAAAGCAATGGAAAAGTATCCTCGGGTGAGGAATTTAAAAAAAAAAAAATGCATGAAGTTAACTCAGCACAGAACTGTACCTTCCTAACCCATTAAAACTAGGGAAAACCAATTTTAAATTGAGCCAATATTTTATCCGTTGCAAATTCTACTCAGCTGTCTGCCTCCTGTGTCTAAAGTAGACACTACCTCCCACTGGTTCTCCAAAACAGAAGGAAAACATTATGCCCGCACGCGTTTAAAGGCTCTGTGCAGAGGATGATGGCCTCGTGTCTTGTTTCATTTAAGGCAGAATGAGAGGAGTGGGTTTAAATGCAAGGAAGCCTCGAGAAGAGAGCCCTTAAGGACAGGGACAGGTGACCGCAGCAGGTGCTAGCTACCACCCTGAGCCAGTTGAGCCCGCCCCACCTGGAGTCCGAGCTAGCCACATGTCGGGGGTATAATGCGATCAGCGTGGAAGCAGCACAGTCCCTTCCTTCCTACATGACTTTGGGAGGTGCCTTCCTGTCTGTGGCATCCATGGTTCCAGGATGAGGAGGGATGGTGACTGTGGGGTTGCCACAAACAATCGACCATCCCCCGGGCCCCACAGCCTATTTCCAGCTCCTGATAGTTCCTGTCTAATGTCAAAGTCAACTAAGGAATCCAGGGCATCCTGGGCCCAGCATTGTTCAAATCACACATTCCTCTTCATAAAAAGCTACTGAATAACTCTCATTCCTCCAGCCTCGCAGGAGAAACCACATCAGAGAATGAGCAACCAGATCCCTGTATGTGATGGGAACAAAGGGGACAGACGGGAGCCTTAGGGTGTCTCCACCACTTTCCATCAGATCCCCTGCAACAGATACACAGACCTGCCCAGAGAGCTCACCTGCCCTTTCCCACATGCTGACCCCACCTACAACCACAGCAACCAAGAGCAGCTGTGAGTGGCCAGAGCCCTACCTGCACCCTTGGCTCAGACACATGGCTTTTGAAGTGTCGGTGTTGCTACACCACCTATCTCCCTGACTTTTTGTGAAAAACTGCAACTAAACTCTCTGGGGAGGGAAGAAGCTTGGCGATGTTTATTGAGAGCCTAAGTGTCAGGTACTGGCTTTAGCATTGGGGTCAGAAACCTCTTATCTCTGTGAATGACCAACCAAGCCATGCTGAAGACAGAAATTCAAACAGAGAAGAAAAAAAAAAACAACACACACCAATATTATGCTAATATTCTAGAGAGGGATAAGAAAGGCCAGGGAGGGAAGGGGGGTTGCGGGGGGGCGGGGGGGGGGAGTCAGGGGAAAAGATAAGAAAGATGGAGGGAAAGAAGTCTGCATTGGGGAGAGGCTGACAGAGCCCTCCCCCCGCACCCCCTCCCCCAATAGCACTAAATGAAAACCACTGTCCTGTGTCCCACAGCAAAATGCAAGACTTGCTTTCTGCCCACAAGGAGCTTACAATCTGCCTGGAAACCAATCAATGTGTAAGACCTCTTCCTGAGGCAGAGCTCACAGGACGCCCACACGCCCAGCCCATCCTTCTCACCCACCACATTTCCAACCAGTAACTCTGAGTGAATAACTTTTGTGATGATGAATCCCACTACTTTGTTTCTTATTTGGTAACATTAGACATCATGAAAATACAAATTAAATTGGCCAACCTATCACTGTTTACCTATCAGGTTAGAAAAATTATATATACACACACACATGGCTACCCAAGGCTGGCAAGAGTATGTCTCCCACTTCCCAACACCATGGCCACCTCCCCACATTTCTCATTCACTGACTCCTCATTAGTCTCCCAGCCAGTCTCACCTCATCTCCAGGCCTCAATTAGGAGACTGCAGGCACCCTCCAACCACTCAGTCCTGCTCATTTCACTCCCCTGTGCAAACATTACAATGGTTCCCGTTTCATGGATCAATTCAAGAAAAGCTCTGGTGGGTCACTTGGGGAAGACTAAGCAGGACTCAGTAGGGCCTAAAAGATGCATCATTCTTTGCCAGGTAGGGGGCGAACTGGGATAGAAGGAATGATGTAAAGATGGGAGATCTAGGGTAAGTTTTCCTTGAGATTTTCTCTAACTTTTCCCTTTGAGGAGGTCCCAGAATGAAGTCCAAGTCACCAAATGAAAAGGAAGTCTTAGTAGTAGTGAGGTTATTCAATTGTTTAGTCTTGTTTTAACCAACCTTTTCATTGTGAATGGACCAAGAGACAAAATATTTTAATCAATCAACAAACACTGATTGAGTATCCTTATAAACAGGAGGAAGCAGGCATATTACATGGACATTACAATCCACTGGTGTACACATAGCTCAGGTAACAAAGATATGATGCCTGTTTATGCCAACTGCTTGCACACGGAAGGAAGAGCAAGCTTCCTCGTGCCTTTGCACATTCTGTTCCCTGTGTGGAAAGTACTCCTTTCTCTTGACGATTCTCAGTTTTCTCTGTGAAGCCTCTTCCTTCCCAACCCCAGGCAAAACTGGACATTCTCTTCTTCATCCCCTGAGTCCTTTGAATCTTGACATTGAGAATGGGAAGGAGAGGGGGAACAGGAAGTGATTCTGTTGACCTTGAATCCCAGAACCTAGCACAGTGCCTGCCTCATCGTAGGTGAAAATGAAAGAAGGAGCGAGCCAATGAACATGTGTACCCAGGCAGAGAATGCCCATAGGGGTGAAGGGAGAGAAATTCCCAAACCGCTGGCTCCTTGGGTCTTCTGAGGGCTCGGATGGGTAGTGAGTGTTTCAGGGAGAGGAAGGGAGCGTGGTCAGGACTGAGCAGAGCCCTGGGAGCCAGCCTAGGTCTGGTTAATATACAGCATGTAGATTCCCAGAAATCAATGCTCATTTATAAAATACTGCTGCCCAGATCCACCCTCTCTGCTTGATTCCAGGGTTGGTGTTAAGTATCTTTCTATTTATAAAGCAACTCTCACTGCAGTGGTGCAATGCCGGCCCCATACCCAGCCATGGAGATGGGGCAGAGTCAGACAGAAGGAGAAACTGAGGCCTATAAACAAGATGCCAGAAACACCAGGAAGGTTTCTACCCCTGAGGGAGACTCTCTCCTTCCCTGGGCCCCCTTCCTAGAGGGCCTCCTGACCAATTGGACAGTGCTACTCTCTTCTTGGCTCCCATGAAGCCTCACGAGTGCTCCGGGCTAATTCCTCAGAAATAAGGAAGGCCAGACGAGAGGCGGGGTACGGGAGACCGCGCCAGAGGCTCCTGAGGTCCTACTCATGGCCTGTAACTGGACACCCTGAGAGGGCCCTGTCCCGAGGACAACAGGACATACATACTTGTGAAAATAGACACACAAACATCTCCATTTTCTAACATACAGAATCGCAGAATGTCAGAATCAGAAGGAGACCCGGGACTCATTTAGGTGTACACCCTCTGTACAACTGAAGAAAACATGAACTTCTAGAGGGAAGAATAAACTCATCTAGGGTCGCCTAGCAAAGCAGTAACAGAACCAATACAAAAATCTACCTTTCTCAACTCTGTGATCAGTGTCTTTTCCACTACACATTATTCATTCAACAAACACTTATTAGGCAGAGATCTGCCAGACACTGTACTTGGCATATGGGGTCGATTTAAGACATAGTTGATCTCTGGTTTTAAGATGATTAAAGTTTAAGAAGAGATGGAGACAGAGAGTGAGATGGAGGGAGAGATATATTAAACAAATAAGAACTTTAAAACAAAACAAATCTTTTATACAGCACAAGAATGTAATATGTGGTCCAATACCCGGCAGGGCACAGAGAAGGCGGTGACTACTTCTGCTGGGGGCACTATCTGGACCCACTAGGTGAGTAGGAGTCAGCCTGCCTAGCAGAGAAAAAAGAACAAGTGTCCCAGAAGTGCTGACAAAGGCCACTGTTCTTTTGGTGAGCCCCTCCACCATAGAGCCAACAGGTAAGCACCATATCTTAGTTTCCATCAAATTGGCTAATCAGAACGGCAAAAAAAAATTTTTTTTAAATGAGGCTAGTATAAGGAGTCTCTGGAACAACATCAAGCATACTAACATTCACATCACAGGCATGCAGGAAGGAGAAGAAAGAGAGCAAGGAATTGGAAACCTCTACAAAAAATAATGACGGAAAACTTCCCTGACTTGGTAAAGGAAATTGACATACAAGTCCAGGAAGTGCAGAGAGTCCCAAACAGTATGAACCCAAAGGGGCCCACACCAAGATACATCATAATTAAAATGCAAAAGTTTAAAGACTGAGAGAGAATCTTAAAAGCAGCAAGAGAAAAGCAGTTAGTTACTAACAAGGGAGCTCCCATAAGATTGTCAGCTGATTTCTCAACAGAAACTTCAGACAAAGAAGGACCCAGCAATTCCACTTCTGGGTTTATATCCAAAAAAACCCAAAACACTAAGAGACATATACATCCAGGCACTCTGGGTAAACTCTCCCCAAAATTTCAAGAACACATATATGGCCAGCTCATTCTTTTGCCTCATTGCATCAGAGAGAGCAAGATGGGTCACCACCAGCTCTACTAGAACTATCGAAGAAAATTCAGCCAGGGTTCTCGTAATGCAGTGTATGCCCAAACTGGCATGGTCTGATCTGGAAATATGGCCTCAAAATGTGCTACCAGTGGTTCGTTCCATCAGTACACTAAGGACATAGGCTTCATTGAGTTGGACTAAGTGAACTTATGTGAATGGGTCATTCAAGACAATCTTGTTCATAAATTTTTTTAAAAACTTCAATTATCGTCTCAGTGGATTCATCTTTAAAATGTGTGACTTATTTTCCCCCAGTTATATAAAAGTATTCATGCTGCAAAAAATGAATAAAAGACATATACATCTATATGTTCACTGCAGTATTACTTACAATAGTCAAGATAGGGAAGCAACCTAAGAGTCCATCAATAGGTGAATGGGTAAAGAAGTGATCCATATATACAATGGAAAATTACTCAGCCATGCCCTAGCTGGTTTGGCTCAGTGAACAGAGTGTCGGCCTTCAAACCAAAAGGTCCTGGGTTCGATTCCAGTAAAAGGCACATACCTTGGTTGCCTGGTCGGGCTCATGCAGGAGGCAACCAATTAATGTGTTTCTCTCACATTGATATTTCTGTCATTCCCTCTCTTTCCACTCTTCCTAAAAATCAATGGAAAAATATCCCCAGGTGAGTATTAACAAACAAAAGAAGAAAGAAAGAAAATGACTCAGCCATAAAGAATAAAATAAAATAAAATCTTGCCATCTGTAACAGCATGGATAGACTTAGAAGGTGCTGTGCTGAGCAAAATAAGTCAGACAGAGAAAGACAAATGCCATATGATTTCACTTATATGTAGAACCTAAAAAACAAAATAAACAAACAAGCAGAACAAAAACAGACTCATAGGTACAGAGAACATTTTGACAGATACAAGATGGGAAGAAGTTACAGAGATGAAAAGGTGAAGGGATTAAGAAGTACAAATTGGTAGTTACAGAAAAGTCATGGGGATGTGAAGTACAGCATAGGGAATATAGTCAATTGTATTGTAATAACTATATATGGTATCAGATGAGTACTAGAATTATCAGGATGGTCACTTCGTAACATTTATAAGTGTCTAATCACTGGGTTGTACACCTGAAACTAATTTAATATGGTATGTCAACTATAATTGAAAATGAAAATTATTTTTATAAAAGATGAAAAAAAAGAGAGAAAGAGAGAACAAGTGTCCTGGTCCCAGGGAGAGCAGACGGCATGCATGCTCTGAGACAGGAAGTCTGCGGTAGAATCAAGAAAAGGGCAAGAAGAGCAGAGTGGCTGGAACATGCAGCTGTGAGGCTATGGAGGCAGGGCCACAGGCCCATGCAAAGGGCTTGGAAGGCCATACAGAGCCTGATAGGGGACCACTGAAGTTAATCCACTCAGGTATGGTGAGCATCCTCCACACCCCAGGCACAGGTACCAGGTCAGTAGACATGACCACTCTGTAGATTGGCAAAGGATGGCTTGGAGGGGGCTGGTTAGAAGACTATTGTAACGTTCAGGTAAGACACCTGAGCACCCGAACTAGGAAAGTGTGATTGAGAGACAGAGTGCAGATGGAGACAAGTGAACGTGGATGGGGCGGCGGGGGGGGGGGGGAGGGGGGGGGGGTTGAAAGAAAAAGCTGAGAATGACTCCTGTATTTCTGGAAGGGGAAGGCTGGGATGGCTGATAATGTCCTTCACTGAGACAATCTTCTTCATTTAATAGACTCACCTGCCTTGTGCTGTTAGTTACCTTTTGTGCATACATACCTGAGACACCTTCGTATTCCCTACGGGCTCAATTAATATCTGTGGGTTGATGTTGATTACAAAGCAAGCACGATTCCAAAGCTGCAGAAAGCTTTACCAAGTGACAGTGTTGATGGATTGAGTACAAGAGTGGGGTCACACGTAACGGCCCATCTCAACACCTAACCCATCACCCATCTCACACCCTTCTTTTGTACAAGAGGGCTGTACAGACAGTGGTTCCTAAAAAGGACTGGGCACAGGAGCACTCACTGGCAGGAGCCAGGGAAAGGTGTGTGGAAGCACGAAAGGCTACACTTCCACCATGCTGATTCTGTGCACTAGGATAGGACTTGGCAAGCTGCTTTTAAATTCCCCAGATGACTCAAATTCTCACTCCAGACTAAGAACCACCAATTAAACCCCCTTGTTTTAGAGAGAAACAGACCTGCAAAGCTTAGCAGTGGTCCATAGATATAAATGGAGAATGGCCACAAATGGGAGACCTGCCCTAGTCCATGCTGGTTCTCAGAGGTCCCTGCAGAGCTAGGCAGGAAGGCAGAGCAACACCTGCATTCAAGGGCCAATCTGCATCCCTCTCCCATAGCTGTGCGCTGAGAGCGGAGGCTGGGCCTGGGGGTGGGGTGCTGTAAGGAATAGAGCCTGTTCTGCCAGCTACTTTGAAAGGGCCAGGCAGGAAGAGGAGAAATGAAAGCTAGGAAGATATTTTCCCATGATTTGTGCCGTTCGAGATGCCCTGAAGCAATATTTATCCTGCGGCTCTGTCCCACTTTCGTTTATTATCCAGCTTAGCCTGAGTTATCACAGCTAGGACAGGACCTATAAACTAGCTATCTGACACCATCGAGACCGTGCAGCGTATTTTAAAATCTCAAAGAGCAGAATTTACCCTCCATGGAAATTTAAAGAAACAAGTGCATTCCTCATCCTCTGGGAACTGTGGCCATCCTGGAAGCAGACACAAGGAGAACCTGTAACCCAGTTGCCACACTCCCAGAGAAACACACTAAAGTTTGCATCATCCACACCCTTCCATGTCCTACCTACCAATGTAGATCGATTCTGGTCACTGACCCTTGTTCAGACCTGTCAGACACCTTCCAAAGGTCCAAATCATTTATAGGGTTGAATTTTAATCATTTGTCAACAGCAATTCATTAAAATATTTGCCGGTAAATGAATAAATAATGAATTTATTGAGCACTTTCTATTACATATTAGATCTGTGCTGGGCAAAAGGAGTTAACAGTATAAGATCAAGTCCTCAGTTATCTTGCCTACCAGATCCAGTCCTAAAATACACAGGCTGGATAACTAACAATACATGAAAGATAGGAGTCTTGGGGTGGGCAGGTGGGCAGCAGTTGAGGCCATGATGTCCAAGGCCAAGGGTTGGGACTGGCATCAAGGAAAACTTGACTAGAAGGTGAACAGTAATTCCCAGACTGCCAGCAGTTTCTAAAGATCAGATTAGTCATGTGATCTAGATACTGGGTTTAGGGCCGTGCACAAAACCAGAAGAAAAAAAATGACAAAAAAAATCCTTGCCTTCATATGGTTTATATTGAGGACATGGGTGCAACAAAAAAGAATGACAATTTAAAAAGAAGTAAAAAATATATGTCTGGTGTGCTATGTAGGAAATAAAGAGATGGGGGAAGGGCAGCTATTTTAAACAGAATACTAAGGGAAGGTCTCAATGAGCAAGGGCAGTGACAGGGGTATGACTTGGGAAGCTGTTATAATAATCCAAGCGAGAGATGATGGTGGTGGTTCTGATCAGGGCTCTAGCAGTGGAAGTAGTAAGAAAAGGAGAGATCCTGTTTGTTCTATACAGGAAACGGGGTGGGGGGAGGCCAAAAGTGAATTTTCCAACACATTAAGATGTCTATTAGTCATCCAAGTAGAAATGTAAACCCAGGATTTTATGAGTCAAGGAACTTTAGAAACAGGAGAGACTTTAGAATATATATAACCTAGGAGTCCTAGCCCAACAGGTGATGATGTGACGGTAGACCATGAAGCCTTACCTGGTGACTCTTCTAGCAGGTGCCACTGTCATACTGGTCCTTCTACTCTACTCAGGGTCCATGTCATCATCCCCAACATCCCTGTGGGGCTTAGGTAGGGAGACCTGATCTATGTATCCATCTCATTCTATATGTAACATACTCTGAGGCCAGAAGGAGCCATGTAACTTGCCCAAGGCCCCTCCCAGCAGCTGCAGAGCTGGGCTCTATGCTGCACAGATCCACAAATTAGATTTTGTTTTTAGGCGGGAAAGATCTCTGCTTCTAGTTTTTTAGCCCAGCTGGCATGGCTCAGTGGTTGAGCGTCGACCTATGAACCAGGGGGTCACGGTTCCATTCATAGTCAGGGCATATGCCCGGGGTGTGGGCTCGATCTCCAGGTGAGGGGTATGCAGGGGGGCAGCCAATCGATGTTTCTCTCACATCATTGATGTTTCTATCTCTTTCTCTCTTTCACTTCCTCTCTGAGATCAATAAAACTATTTTTAACAAATAGTCATAAAAAATAAATTATTTACACAAAAGTGCTTTTAAATTCTGGCTTTTCCCCCATGTAAACATTATTTGCAAAACCATGCTACATAATATCGGGGTGCAAACTGGACACATCTATGGCTGACATGAGAATATAGGTTACTGGTATGAAATTAGAGTGACTGCAAAGTCTGTCTCCACAGAAAGGAAAATACTGAGGCCTGACACGGACAATATGGATGTCAAAAGGCTCTGGAATATTCCTTGCAAACACCATAAATGAGATGGATGGGAAAGAAATTCAGATTTAAGTGACATTTATTGAGCACCTTCTATTTCCAGGCTGTTCTTTCACTTCACTCAATCCTCACAGCAATCCTGAAGACAGTACAATTCCAGGTGGAGGACATGGCACTTAGAGAGGTAAAGGGACTTGCTCAAGGTCACAGCACCAAAAACATGACAGAGATGGGACTCAGGACACCTCGTGCCCCCAAGATACTCTGACTCCTAAAACAAAGCTCTTCCACTACCACACTGCCTCCAAAAAATGAGGAAAGAAGGGACCCCAATCAGGTTCAAGGCTTAGTCTAACTCGAGGGACTGAGCACATCCTTCATCTCCACCCTTCTCCAGGACTGCACCTCTAGACAATTACTTCTGGCCAACGGGAAGTCAGTCACCTGCCCACCATAGTGCCTAACATAGTCATCGTCTTCCCCGCTTCAAGTATTGCTTTAAACTGCCTCCCTTATCAAGTGCTCCAGACTCCCTGCCATGCCTCAGCGTCCTCCAGTGGGATAAGGGACCTGGAAGGACCTCTCAGATGCCAGGCTCTGCACTGCATGACCCTAACCCTGGGATCCACAGCCCTTTCCAGCTGTAATTACTGACACCCTTACTGACACCCACGGCTCTGAGTGTTTACAGTATTTATTATTAACAATTATATCATACTAGAGGCCCAATGATTGAAAATTCATGCAAAAGTAGGCCTTCCTTCCCCCAGCTGCTGGCACCAGCTTCCCTCTGGCACCCCGGACCCGGGCTGCTTCCCTCTCTGGCCACCCGCAGGCACCCGGGACCCAGCTGGCTTCCCTCCGGCCCCATCAGGAAGGACATCCAGAATGATGTCCAGAAGACATCCGGTCTAATTAGCATATTACCCTTTTATTATTATAGATTACTTATGAACAGCACTTTCACTTCCCTAGGCTGTCACACTAACTCACGTAGTCCTCATCACTACTCTGGTGGTAGAGAGGGCAGGTATACATATCACCATTTGACATGTGAGGTAACAGATATGGGGGACAAGGAACTTTTCCAAGGACATCAAACTAATTAATATCTGAACCACAACTAGAAATCAGAGGTTCTCATTTACAGGCAAAAGGTCCTTCCACCAGACCATACGAATCCCCTCTCTGCCTGACCTCCTAGGGTAGGGTCTTCTCCCACATCTCCTCTCAGAAAGTGCCAAAGTCCACCAGACCGTCCCCAGCCAAGGCCAACCTGTCCCTAACCACAGAGGAGTTAAAACAGAGTGAGTACCCTCTGCTCACTAAGAGGAAAGACAGAGCACTTTACAGAGGGAGAAGGCAGACTGCATGCTGAGAGCCTTCACCCCTCTCCAATGCTCCAAGTCAAGAAGCTGGAATGGTCAGTGAAAACTCAGGAGCAGGTGAAAATGGAGCCAGTTTTCTCCTCTCTGACTACACTCCATAGAGAGTCCCATCCAGGCAGACTGCTGCCAGGGGGCTGGAATGAAGAGAGAAATGACAAGAAGATAAGCGTATGCACACTTCACGTTCCCAGCTCCACTTAATACCACATGAGATCACTTATATTTCTCTACTACCTTCCTCCTGAGTCATGTCCAAACCTGAGCTCATCCATCCGCACGCCAGCCCACTGCTGGCCAGGAGAGAAGGCGGCCCGGCAACGACTACGCATCACATCTTACTCATTTGCTCATCAAGTGCTTTACTGAGAGAGACACACAGAGAAGGAAGGTGGGAGTCGCCTTGGCTTCCTGAAGCACAGGGCCTGGCCTGAGAAGAGAGCTGAGATCTAACAAATCCTCCCCACCCAGACCCCAGCTCTATCCAATCCCTATAACCTCTCTTGAGACATCCATCAGTGAAGAGCATTTCACGAGTAAGTAATAATGATTCCTAGACAGAAAGAGACAAGAGAGACACAAGGGAATAGGGGCAGGGAAAAGATAGAAAGTAGCTATGCTCTTCCCCTGCTTTGGCACCTGTCCTCTTGGCCCTCAGATACTCTTGTACCCTGGCCCGGATTCGTTACTTGTGTACATGAATTCTGCTCTGTGTGCTGGATGCTGAGCAGCTTCCGGCAGGGCCCAGAGCTGGTTCATCCAGTGCCCTAGCAGCACCTGGCACATACATATTGGAAACACATCCATGCTGGCTCTCCTCTTGGTTTTGAATTGAAAGGTGGCATAAAGAAACAGGCCAGAGAGAAAATTTTATGAAGATCTTATCAACTAAATAGGTTTGAAGCATCTGGAAGGAGTTGGTACAGTGTAGAGGGATAAGATTTCTTCTGATGATAAAAGAGTGAATGGCTCTGGCCAGTGTGGCTCAGTTGGTTGGGCGTTGTCCCATGCACTGAAAGGTTGGCAGTTCAAGTCCGGTCAGGGCACATACCCGGGTTGCAGGCTCGATTCCCAATAGGGAGTGTGCAGGAGGCAGCCGATCAATGTTTCTCTCTCACATTGATGTTTCTCTCTCTCTCTCTCTCCCTCTCCCTTTCTCTCTTCCTAAAAATAAATTTTAAAACATCTTTTTAAAAAAACACGAATGAATGGTTCTTTGCCAAGGATGACTGACGCTAGCCCTGCCTTGCAGGGCACTGAGATAAACGGTGTGTAATCTCCCAAACCTGGGCTTCTATAGCACTTTTGGTACATTATGTGTGATATAATGGTGCCTCCTGGAGCTGCTCGTCCCCTCTACCCTGGGGCTCCCTATGGCCATACAGAGGGAATCACCCCAGGTATGCCTTCATCCACAAAGGCCTGCAACCCCGGCTCACTTCATTCCCTCCAAGGGACATGACCCTGCAGAATCAGGCCCAGAATTCCCAAAGGAGCCAGTGGATGGGCCCAGGGAGGTGGTCAATGCACGTGGGGATTCTGCAGGTAGTGTAAGGTACATCCAGCCGTCACCCAGGAGGACCCTGGAGGAGAATCACTCAGCCTGTCAGCAGTCACATCCATCCCCCAGTAGCTCACAGACCCTGCCATCCCAAGCTTGCAGAAGTGGCCATGGGAGGCCATGCTCACAGCACTTAGGCAGCACTGCTGGACTTGGACCCACATTTGAGAAGCCTGTGCACACCCCAAACCTAGCCCGTCATGGACTCCTTGCTCCCACATCCACCCCAGCCTGTCTCCATCATCCCTCTCTAGCTGAATCTTGGGACTATCCCAGAACTCATCTTCACTGAACACTACGTACCTAGCACTCTCCTAACCACCAAAGGGGAAGGCAGGTGCAAAAGTACATAAGATATAACCCCAACCTCAAGGGGCTGCAGCTGCTTCTACTCTAAGCTGAACAGTACTACACAGTAGCTATATGCTTACTTCTCATCCCTGAAATATGTCCTCATCTCTCCGGGTCCTCCTTGTAAGGCATAGAGCAGTGATGTCGAACCTATGACACGCGAACTCATTTTTTTGGTTGATTTTTCTTTGTTAAATGGCATTTAAATATATAAAATAAATATTAAAAATATAAATCTTTGCTTTACTATGGTTGCAAATATCAAAAAATTTCTATATATGACACGGCACCAGAGTTAAGTTAGGGTTTTTCAAAATGCTGACACGCCGAGCTCAAAAGGTTCGCCATCACTGGCATAGAGTAACTTCCTAGATGTAAGAGCTAAAAATCTCAGTCTGTGCTCAAAACCCCATTTCTACTGCTCAACTTCACTGGTTATCGTTGATGTCAAATAAAAGCCATGGTGAAATATCACTTCACATCCATCAGAATGGCTATAACGACAAGAGAGACAATGGGGTGGTGAGGGCCTGTGAGGGAGAGGAGAGGAGGATGGGAACGGGCTGGAAGAGGTTAATGTGGGGAAAAGGAGGACCTATGTAATACTTTCAACAATAAAGAGTTTTTTAAAAGAAAAAGAAACCAAAAATAAATAAATTAAAAATAACAAGAGGAAATTCCAAGTGCCTAGACAAACACAGGCCAAACAGAACTCTCACACTGCTGCAGGGAGTATAGATTGACACAACCAGTGTGGGAAACTGGGAATAACATCAGAAGTGTAATATGCCACTCAGCAATTCCATTCTTTCCTATAAACCAACAGAAATGGGTTTCAATGAAAAGGTGTACCAGAATATTCATAGAAGGGGAAGTACTATTTAAAAATAACCAAAGTCTAGAAACTACTAAAATGTCCATCAACAGTAGAAAGGCTAAATCAATGTGATATATAGTCCCACAGTGGAATATCACAGCAATGAAAATTCATGAACTATAGCCACTTGCAACAGCATGGATGAATCTCAGTGGGTAAAATATTGAAGAAGCCAGACACAAAAGAGCACATACTAAATGATTCCACTGGTGTGAAGTTCAAAAATGAATCTATGCTATTAGATGTCAGGATGGTGGTTACGCTTCACCAGGGGCTTCTGTGGGGCTTTTAGGTGCTTTACGTGACATGATGGCAGCCTCCTGAGGCTGCTCTTCCCTATACTCTGGGGCTCCCAAGGGCCCTTGCCCAGGGGCCTGAGGGTAACTTCTGGGGTGTTGGTAAAGTTCAGTTTCTTAATCTGGGTATTTGTCCCATAATGTGTTCACTTTACCGAAGTTCATTGAATTTTCATGCCTGTATGTTTTACTTCAATAAAAGGTAAGAAAAAATTTCCATTCTCTCCATTTATTCACCCCTGAAGCCCTTTCATATTAGGGAACAAAGTTGTTCATGTAAAGAAAAACAACAAAGCACTGATCATCTGTGAGTGTGTATAATAACTAGTGCTTTTTCATCTCTAAAATGAAGAATGTGATAAAGGGGAGTGATCAACCTAAGGACTTGCATGCATGCATATAAGCATAACCAATGGACACAGACAGCAGGGGGGGTGAGGGCATGAGCGGGGGATAAGGACACACATGTAATACCTTAATCAATAAAGAAAAATAAAATAAAATGAAGAATGTGAGATAATCTCTAAGGAACCTTCCAATTCTAGACAGTATGATGCTTTGATCCTATTCTTAGTAAAACCTCATTAATCAGTAATAAGAAATACTTCCAAATTAGTGAAAAGTACAAAATATGGAACATTGGTTTAAAGAAGGCAGTGTGACTGCTTTAGAGAACTAAGCATGTTACAAATTAAAACATAGCCTGGCCAGCATAGCTCAGTGGTTGAGTATTGAGCCATGAACAAGGAGGCCATGATTTGATTCCTGATGAGGGCACGTGTCCAGGTTGTGGACTCCATCCCCAGTAAGGGGCATGCAGGAGGTAGCCAATCGATAATTCTCTTATCATTGATGTTTCTCTCTCCCTCTCCCTTCCTCTTTCCAAAATCAATAAAGTATATTTAAATATGTATATGTAACTGTTCACCAAATTGAAGTTAATGAAAAAAATTACAATCTACATTAGGCTTATACTACTTAATACTGCCTGGATATTATTAAAATCCTGTGTCTTGCCCACGTTAGATCCTCATTTCAACCATTTTAGTCAAGAGGAGCCATGAATGCCAAATTACTACATCTGCTATATTGTAAGTGACCAAAGTAGAGCATGATGTAGCAACATAGACCCAGGCTCCTCCAACTCCCAGGCCCCGCGCTTCTCTGCCCAGACCTGTGAGATGAAGCCTCTGCCACACCTGGGAAAAGCTGAGCCTGGTCTGAGCCCTATCTCACTCCTTGAGGACCGTCTGAATAAGGCTGCCTTCGAACATGGCAGACACACAGATTACCTAGGAAATTTACGATGCCGGCAACACCACTGATGGCAGCGGACTTGAGCAGGCAGCAGGATGGAGAGTTCTAGGCGCCATCATAAATAAAACCTCTGCTCAGTGGCTAATCTCACAGTGCCTCACAAATACACACATGGAACGACCGAGGCTCACTCACAGCCTTGAGAGCTCACACCAGAGGCATCTCCCTCCAACTGTCAGCAGTCACAGCTTCACCAGAAACTCTCTCTGGGCCTCAGTATCTCCTTCTGTACAATGGGGGGAAATGCTCCATGACCCTCACCTGGCTTTGCAGTGGTGACAAAGGAACTGGTTCGCTAACACTTTAAATATTTCTGGACCCCTCCTACCAAACAAGAGAGCATCGGGAATAATGGCTTAAAGGAAGTCATTTGCTGGAGGCCATGATGCAAGTCCAAGGAGCAGCATCTGCCCAAGGGATTGGAGCTCATAAAAATTTACTGAAAAGTGAGTAAACCCTGATTCCCAATAAACTCCTCACTGACAGTTCTCCTTGCCCCACACCAGCAGAGAGGGAGAGAGAGAGAGAGAGAGAGAGAGAGAGAGAGAGAGAGAGAGATGGGTTAATGGCCAAGTACTTGACTTGGAAGAGTTAACTCACAGGGTGCAGCATCTTTGCCAAGATCTAATGCAGTGAGTACTCCTTCATTCCATCAGAAACAAGGGCAGCTGAGTTAGGTCTCCCTTCCCCCAGCCCTGGAGCTGTGAGCAAACTTCCCCTCCTCCAGGCTCCACCACCTGTCTCTGGACCAAATATGGATCACAGAGAGGCATTTCCTGAGCTCTGTAAGCTTGCTGACCCTGGAGGTTAATCCTACCCACTGTGGCCAGGCCACACGGATGATAAGCCTCTCCCTCCCCAAGAGAACCACGGAATCCTAGAATTTCAGAGCTATAAGGGACCTAAGAAACCATCAAGTTCCAGGCCCCAAATGTCCAG
This sequence comes from Myotis yumanensis, assembly GCF_028538775.1. Classification (NCBI taxonomy): domain Eukaryota; kingdom Metazoa; phylum Chordata; class Mammalia; order Chiroptera; family Vespertilionidae; genus Myotis; species Myotis yumanensis. Next base: position 122,357,229 of record NW_027223754.1, on the reverse strand, counting down.
GGATTATCCCAACATCACAACGCAGAATGGAGAGGCCAAGGTTCAAAGCTAGGTCCTCTGACCCACAGACGAATGCTCTTTTTACTAAACCCAAGATAAAGCCTACTTGACATCCAAAATGTCACTATGGCCCTTCAGTGGTGGTAACCTGGAGCGCTATGTAGACAAGGATTGAGTGGGGTGCAAAGAAAGAGGGCTGTATTCACTTAGCAATAAAACCCTCAAGCCAAGGATGAGGGTTTTACAGTTAAGTATTTGCCTACCTGCCACTTAGACTCACAGGACCAACATTCTGCATCACCTCATCCAAAAATCTCTGGGTGTCATTATTCAGGCTAGGACTTATGCAAGGGCTAGGGAGAGTGGCTAGCCCTATGGGGAAGAGAAGAAACTGAGTCAAAGAGTGAAGGAGACTGGAGTGAGTTGGGAGTAAAATCCAGAAAACTCAAATCAACTTTTGTCTCAAATCAACTATTTATTGATGCTGCTATTCATTTGCTGGACAAATATGCATCCAATGATCTCTGTGTGCAAGGTATGGTTGGCTTCCTAACCAATGCTGCATCCTACAGAGTGTGAACTTCCCTCCTGTCCCTGCTACTAACTTCAGGAACAAGTCGCCTTCCTGTATGCTCCACAGACCCTGTGTCTGAAAACAGAGGTAAAAAAAATCCCCAGGAATGATGTTGTGAGACTCAAAAGTGACAATCTATATGAAAGTGCATTTGGAAACAGAAAGCCTGCATCAGTATAGAGGGTCACCATCATGTCCTCCTCCCCTGTTCTTTCATTAGGGACTGGGCACCGCAGCCTGAGCCTCCCCGCCAGACAGTCTTCCCCAAAGGCCCCCTGTAGCTCAGCCCTGTACGTGGCCCCTCCCTCCCTGCAGCCTCTGACCCCACTTGGCCCACCTTCCAGGTCAAGAACTGGGGGGAGTGGGGAGAGTGATGGGAGGACTGCAAAGAGCAGAGAACAGAGAAGAGCTGCCTAATCAACTGGAGAAAGAAATCCAGCCACCACATTAACATAGCAGGTGAGTCTCTAATATCCACAGCCAGCAGCTCACACCAGAGATTTTCTGTATCCTCCAGGGCAGAGCAAGGGATTACCACTGATGTGCTATCTGCTCCAATTCTTCCTGCCAGGAGTCAAGTATAATACCTCAGTAATGCGCTTGTGGTGATGTTCCCTACACAGAGATATGTAAAATATACACAGTAGATGGGGAATGCCACTCACTGACATCTGTCTCTTGCAGACACTTCCTTCTCCAGGATGTGAAACCCAGGAAAATCCTCTGGGCAGCATAAAGCTGTAGGCAGAACACTACCCTGGGGGGCAGAGACCTAGCACAAACCATCAGTAACCTAGGCACAGTAATTAAGCAGATTTCGTTGAGTGGCAAATGTCTGTAAAACACCACTCTAGGAGGGGTGAGAAAGGAGGAGAAAGGCAGTGAAATACAAAATGAGAAAGTTTGTTCCCTGTCTCAAGCCTTGTGTTTCAATTCTGGGGTTTAGCCATACACACAAATATTTTATCACTGGGCAGAATGTGAAAAGTGGCAAAATAGAGGTAGAAACGTAATGAATGCAAGATTAAAAAGAGAAGAAATCACCATATTCAATTATGGGGGCAAGGAGTGACAAGGCTTTATGGACAAGATATTTAAGCTGAACCTTAAATGGTTGATAGGCTTTGGAAGACAGCCAGCGGGCAATGGGAAATGAGGTAAAAGGAACCGGTTGAGCTCAAGATGGAAAAGCATTCATTCATTCATCCTTTCATTCAACAACTATTCTAGCACCAGGGAGTTTCCTTGTGCTGGAGATGTAGAGATGAAGAGTACAAACAAGCATGGGTGTGGTCTAAATTGACTGGAGCCAGGGACCATGGAAGAGGATGGGAATAAGCATGGAGAAGAGAGTTGGGGCCCTACCTGAGAGATTTACCAGTGACTAGCAAGACCCTCCCATTCCCATCATGTCAACCGAAGGAGGAAGTAGAAGGCCTGTGTCCTCTGAGGTCCCCACTGCCTTCCCACTGGTACTCTTACCCAGCAGGCTGCCAGGGATCTCCATATCTGCCTCACCTCTCATGGTGGGGAAGATGGTGCTTTGAGGCCTGGGAGAAAAGGGGAACATGTAGTGTAGAGCCTGGTATGATTATAACTTGTCTCACTAATGTCCCTTAATCTACCCAGGGGTCCTATTAGCTCTGCTGAAAAGGTACTGACAGGAAAGAAAATGGTTCTCCTCTGGCCTGAAAGCAGAGTTGGATTAAATGAGCCAAAATGCTGAGAATGCCCTGTTACCTGTTCTCAGCTGTCACTATTATCTCCTCCCTAGCCCAATCAAAGGCCAGCAAGAGCCCCATCAACTGGACTCCGGGCCCACAAATACCTCTTCAGTAAGAGAGTTGACAACTTCTCTGCTGTTGGTTTCAGCAGGTCTCACAGCCAGGAACACCCTTGCTATGACGGAAGCCAATCATCCTTTTGTTATGACTTCCACTATCACCAGAATCAATTATTTAGCATCCAGATGCATAAAACACAATTCTGGAAGTTGTGAAGAGCAAGTTAAACAAACACAGAATTATATAATCTCAACACAAAAGTTGTCAAAGGAGCTGGGAGCTCGGTGTTGTTGCAGGAGAAAAGGGAAAGACAACCAAGAGCATTTTCCCCAAGCCATCTCCACACTAGTTGTTGTCCACAATTCCTCCTCAGATAATGAGCTGCTTCAAATGACCTTTAATATCCCATCCATTCCAGTAAATGGTGCTGGACATCCACATATCTACACACAAAAAATGAAGTTGAACCCATACCTCACACCATACACAAAAATAACTCACAAGGGATCATGGACCTAAATGCAAGAGCTAAAAGTAGAAAACACTTAGAAAAAACATAGGAATAAATCTTTGTGACCTTAGGTTAGGCAATGTTTTCTCAGATGCAACACCAAAAGTAATACAAGAAAAATTAGATAAGTTGGACTTAATTAAAATTAAAAACTTTTATGCTGCAAATGATACCACCAAGAAAGTGCAAAGACAACCCATAAAATATGAAAAAATATTTGCAGATCATGTATCTGATAAGAAGCTTATATCCAGAATATATAAAGAACTCCTACAAATCAATAATATAGACAAATAACTCAATTTAAACATAGGCGAAGTATGTTAATATTTCTCCAAAGGAAATATATGAATGGCAAATAAGTAGATGAACAGATATGCTCAACATTATTCATCATCAGAGATATATAAATCAAAACCACAATGAAATACCATTTCATATCCACAAGGATGGCTACAAAAAGACAGATAATAACAAGTGTTGGCAAAGGTGTGGATAAATTGGAATCCTTTATTTTTGCTAATGGGAACATAATATGGTACAGCTGTTTTGGAAAACAGTTTGGTGGTTACTCAAAAAGTTAAATATAGAGTTACTACATGACCCAGCAATTCCTCTCCTGGGTATATAACCAAGAGAAATGATAACATGTCCACATAGAAACTTGTACACAAATCTTCATTTTAGCATTATTCATTATAGTCAAAAAATTTATATAACCCAAATGTCCATCAAGTGATGAATGGATAAACAAAAGGTGGCTATTCCCATACAATCAATTATTATTCAGCAATAAAAAGGAATGAAGTACTGGCATATAATATAACATAGATGAGCACTGAAAACATTCTGCTAAGCAAAAGATTCCAGTCACAAAAGACCCTATCTATATATATATATATAAAAGCCTAATGTGCAAATTGTCCCCTTGGGAGTTTGACCGGGGGACCGGGAGTTTGATCACGCACTATGACATGCACTGACCACTAGGGGGCGGCACAGAATGAAGGAAGGCCCCAGCCAGCAACCAGCACCCAGGGAAGGAAGGCCCTAGATGGAAGCCAGAAGGCCCTGATTGGCCCTGATCGTCAGCCAGGCCTAGGGACCCTACCCGTGCACAAATTTCATGCACCAGGCCTCTGGTATTGTATAATTCCACTCTAAGAAATGTTCAGAATAGACAAGTCCATAGAAACAGAACATAAATTAGTGGTTGCCCAGGGCTGGAGTTGGAGAGAAGGTTGGGGAGAAATGAGGAGTGACTGCTAATAGGTATGGGGTTTCTTTGTGGGGTAATAAAATATTCAAAAATAAATTATGGTGATATACAACTCTGTGAACATACCAATCTACTGAGTTGTACATGAAATGAGTGTATTAGTTTGCTAGGGCTACCATAACAAAGTACCACAGACTGAGTGGCTTAAACTTCAGAATTTATCTTCTCATGATTCTGGAAGCTATAAATCTAAGATCAAGGTGTTGGCAGGTTTGGTTTCATTCTGAGGCCTCTCTTCTGGGCTTGTAGATGGCCTTCTTCTCGCTGTATATTCACATGGTCCTTCCTCTACATGTCTGTGTCCTAATTTCTTCTTAAAGGACCAGTCATATTGGATTAGGGCCCACCATAATGACCCCATTTAACCTTAATTTACATTTTTGAAAATTCTATTTCCAAATACAGTCACATTTTGAGTTACAAGGGGTTAGGCCTTCAACATGTGAATTGGGGAGCGGGACACACAACTCAGCCTATAACAATGGGAGAATTTTATAGTATGTGAATTACATCTTAACACAACTTTTTTAAAATGCCATCCTCAAATCCTAGAGATTAGAAAATCCAACCCATTGTTTTACAAATGGGAAACTGAGGCCCAGAGAAGGGGAGCTACTTGCCCCAAATCACAGTTTGTCAGAGGCAGCTCTGGGAGTAGAACTCAAGTGCTCTTTCTACTGCACCGTCCTGCCACCTTAGCCTCTAGCGCTCATAAGCTGAACAGACAATGATGGACAAGGAAATTTTACACTTAAGAAAAAAAATGCCTAAGAAATTAGATCATGTGCAATTAAGAAGTAAATATACTCCATAGCATGTGGGAAAAGGAGACAGACAGGAAAACTCTGAGGAGGCCCTGGAAAAGACATGCACAGTGACAAGCAGAGAATCCATGGGCGAATTCTACATTAATTCCATGTCTGTGGTATGCGAGGTATAAGGGGAACATGTTCCTGAGCAAGATGTGTTACAGAAGAGGTGGCACCTCAGCTAATCCCTGAAGAATGGGTCTAATTTCACATGAGTGAGGACTTCGCAAGCAAAAGGAACCGCATGACCAAAGGCAGGTAATTTCCAGACCTGTTCAGAAAATAGTGTGTTGGCTGATGTAGTGGAAGCATATGGTTCATACAAGAAGCAGTGGGGGATAACAAAGCAAAGGTAGGCTGAGGTTGGATTCTGGAGAGCCTGGCATGGGAAGTTTAGAAGCATGGACTCGAGAAAAGCTAACAGGGAGTCAATGAAGGTTCTGGGGCAGGAGTGTGGCATCACCTGATGAGTACCAGAGAAAGTTGGCTCCACCCACAGCCAGCGGTTAGACTGGCTGACCACTTCAATGCCTCCTGTAGGAGGCATTCACAGGACAGGGGAGGCTGGTAACAGAGCTGAAGGGAAAGAGCCAATGAGAGACAGGGAAGCAGGAAGCTCCCTGCTTTTTTTTTTGCGCGGGGGGGGGGGGGGGGGGGTGCGGGGGGAGGCGGTTTACAGATCTTAATTAGATTTAGGAAAGCAAGGACTTGAGGAAAGCAGAAGAGGAGGGGACTCTCGGCAGGTACTGAAAAGCCGCCAACTCCTGGGCCCAAGTTATGATCTGGTGCTGACAGTCCTTCATCTTTTCCATTTCTTTCTTTCTTTTTTATTTTATTTTTAGAAGATAAAGGGAGGGGTGAGAAAAAGGAAAGAAACACAATGGAGTTGCTTGGTGAACAAAAGCCCTGGCACATTTCCGCTAATTTTTTTTAACAGGGTGAGCTGCTCTGTTAGCACCCTATAATCATACCTACCACAGGAAAAGAGCCCATAACTTACAACTCAGGCATAAATGCATCCTGGACGGCGCCAGGGCCTGCCTGCCTGCTGTCTGCCAAGTGTCCACCTGATCAGGGAGGGAAAGGAAAGGCCTAGGTACACAGAATGGGAGAACACAGCATAAAAAGTCTGGAGGCTTTGGGTCAAATCCCGGCTGTTTTCTTTACCAGCTTTATGACCTTGAGCAAGACACTTAACCTCTTTAGGCCTGTATCTTAGTCTCCACTGACAACAATAGCAGCTACTATTAATTATTCAGTGTCTACTATATGCCAAGGACAATTATAGCTTTTATCCCTTACAAAACACCATATGTAGTAAGTATTAGTCTCCCCACATTCCAAATGGAGAAACTGGGGTCCAGAGGTTAAATAATCAAGTTCAGAAGACTATAGTTAAACCCACATTTGCCTACCTTCAAATTCCCTATTCTTAAACTATACCACACTGCCCTACCCGGGTTTGCTCAGTGGATAGAGCATCAGCCTTTGGACTGAAGGATCCAGGTTTGATTCCAATCAAGGGCACGTACTTAGTTGCAGGCTCAATCCCTGGCCCTGGTCTGGGAGCATGTGGGAGGCAACCAATCGATGTGTTTCTCTCACATCAATGTTCCTCTCACTCTGTCCCTCCCTTCCTTCCACTCTCTCTAAAAATCAATGGAAAAATACCCTCGGGTGAGGATTAACAAAAACAACAACAAAAAACAACTATACCACACTTTTGTGATTAAGTGGAAATAATAAAATCTGCTCTCCCTACCTTCCTCAGTGGGGAGAATTCATACTCAATACTGCAAGGGTATTTTTGTCCTTACCAGTAACACAGTTATTAAAGGTCAAAAGGTGGTGGCCCTCAAGTCAGCTAGCCTTCACCTCAACTGGGGCCCTCATTCCAGGCCCTTCTCCTCCAGAAAGCCGTCACAACTAGCCCAGCCTAGCATCCCATCCCTTCCACCACTACTGACCCACTGTCACTTCCTCCAGGATGCTCTCAGTCCATGGTTGATTCACTAGACTCTTAGCAGCAAAGCGCAAGTCTCACCTTGATTCTAAACTCCGAGAGTCTATCCCATCAGGAAACAGTGGATATCTCCATTAGCACCTTCCCTTCCGAACACTGGGGTTCCCCACCTGATGTCCCTCACTCTCCCCAATTCTGGAGGGGATTACATGAGAGGATGTAGATAAAACCTCTAGCATAGTGCCCAGCACCCAAAAGGCCACTGTTCTGTACTGTTGTTCACAAGATCTGGGCCCAGACGCTGCACACCATTTCAATTCTTCAATACCATGTCCCCTTCCTCTTGTGTAGTCATCACATGCCAAAGGTGCACCCAGACAAACGTCTTGATGCTCCTGACAAGTACACGGACCGGTTATTAACAGAGAAAAATTGAACTTGACATTGTCAGTGATCTGAAACCTCCCATCTGAAGAAAGCTTTGCTTTTAATAAGTAATAAATAACACAAGGTGTTTATTTTCCTAGCAAGTCATATTTCTTAAGTATCACTAGGCTGGTATGTCCTGGCTGTCATCTGGGGAAACTGTGGAGGGAGGCCAGCATCTTCAAGTCCCTTTTCCTACCTGCGGAGTTCAAAGCACCTTCATCTTCTCTTCAGCTCTCAGAGGAGAGACGAGGGAGAAGGTGGGCCCTAGCAACTCTGCCTCCAATGTGCCTACAATAAATACTTGCTAAGTGCCCATGGGGGACAATTTTCCTCACTGCACGGATGGGAAAATGGAGGAAAGCCCATTTACTCAGCACCCACCTAAGCAATTTTCCCAGTTCTGACTCTACTAGTATGCTTCAAGCCCTCTCTCATCTGAGGACTAGTTCCTCTCAAAGGACTTGCCAGAGGAACTAGAAAAGACGATGTGGTCTCTTGCTTGAGACAGACAGACACAGACACCCAGTCTCAGGGCTGACTGGGAGGGTGTACAGAGACTAAGTACTTCACACTGTCTCAGTTAGTTCTAACTGCAGGAGTGGTCATCTCGTGATGACTTCCTAAATCCTCAGAACAGAATCAACTGTCCCTGCCCAAACATTTCCAGAGCAGCTTGTCTGCCATCACATTTGTGTCACCGATCACATAATGCTTCATGTTGTAATCGTACAAGTTGCTGCCCTCCCCCATAATTTTTATCACCTATATAGTTCTACTAGAGGCCCAGTGCATGAAATTCATGCACGGGGGGGGGGGGGGGGGGGGGGGGACTCTCCTCAGCCCAGCCTGCACCCTCTCCAATCTGGGATCCCTCTCACAATCTGGGACTGCTGGCTCCCAACCGCTCACCTGCCTGTCAGCCTGATCACCCCTAACCACTCCCCTGCCAGCCTAATTGATGCCTAACTGCTCCCCTGCTGGCCCAATTTCCCCCAACTGCCCTCCCCTGCCAACCTGGTCACCCCTAACTGCCCTCTCCTGTAGGCCTGGTCCCCCCCAACTGCCCTCCCTCCCCTGCAAGCCCGGTTGCTCCCAACTGCCTTCCCCTGCCAGCCTGGTTGCCCTCAACTGCCCTCCCCTACTGCCTTGGTCGCCCCTAACTGCCCTCCCCTGCCAGCCATCTTGTAACCACATGGGGGCAGCCATCTTGTGCGAGGGCATGATGGTCAATTTGCATATTACTTCTTTATTATATAGGATGTTCCTTTGACACTCCAAAATGCCCAGCATAACAATTTGCCTATTACATATACAGCAACGGTCACAAACTGGCACCCTAAACCACAGATATGCTTTGTTTGGTCTCCACCATATTTTACATTTTTTTAGTTAGTCACCAACAATTAAAAATCAGGAGTTTTTACCCAAAAATCAGGAATCCAAGCTTCCCTAGTGAAAAAATGGAATATCTAGCAATACCAGGCTCATGTGGTGTGGCAACAATCAGCTGGGCCTGAACAGGAGGTAGGTTTACAGACCCACCACCCTGACCAATTTCACTCATCTGAGTTTGCAGCTTTGCATTAAAGTCTAATTGAACAGGTGAATCTGTGGTCATTTCAGCCCACAAAATCCCTGAGGGTAAGAGACAGATCTATTTCTCTTGCTTTGAATGTGGTCAGATGAAGGAAGTGCACCTCGGGAATCAATGAATGAGTTAAGCCATACAGTGAAAATCTACATATATAGGCCAACAGGCTTCAGAGCCTGCGCCACAACAAAAATGTAAAGTTACCAGCCTTTAAAACAGGGACTCTGCTGCCTAACTCATTTCCAGGTAGTTTGTAAGGACAGACTTAGACCAAGATCTGAGCTAATCCTGAGGCATCCTCAGGCACCTGACTTCTGGCTGGTATTTAACAACCCAGAATGAGATCTCCCATTCTCTAGGACAGTTATGGCGAACCTTTTGAGCTCGGTGTGTCAGCATTTTGAAAAACCCTAACTTAGAGCCAGTCGGCCTGGTGGTCAAATCCCTCTAGTATTAACTACAACAATCAAGGCTTAACTAGAACAAGACTGTGCACAAAGACCACAAGGGGGTGCACCAAGAAAGCATAAAAAATGCGGAGACAAAAAAACATGACAGAAATGGAGGATGTAGAGCTAAAAAACGCACTTTTGAGGGCTTTCAATAATGTGCTAGAAGCTGCCAATAAACTTGATGAGAGCCTCACGAAATCTAATGAGACCCTCGATGTTGTGATAAAGAACCAACTAGAAATTAAGCATACACTGACTGAAATAAAGAATATTATACAGACACCCAATAGCAGACCAGAGGAGCGCAAGAATCAAGTCAAAGATTTGAAATGCGAAGAAGCAAAAAACACCCAACCGGAAAAGCAAAATGAAAAAAGAATCCGAAAATACGAAGATAGTGTAAGGAGCCTCTGGGACAGCTTCAAGCGCACTAATATCAGAATTATAGGGGTGCCAGAAGATGAGAGACAGCAAGATATTGAAAACCTATTTGAAGAAATAATGACAGAAAACTTCCCCCACCTGGTGAAAGAAATGGACTTACAGGTCCAAACAGCGCAGAGAACCCCAAACAAAAGGAATCCAAAGAGGACCACACCAAGACACATCATAATTAAAATGCCAAGAGCAAAAGACAAAGAGAGAATCTTAAAAGCAGCAAGAGAAAGAAAGTCAATTACCTACAAGGGAGTACCCATACAACTGTCAGCTGATTTCTCAACAGAAACTTTGCAGGCCAGAAGGGAATGGCAAGAAATATTCAAAGTGATGAATGCCAAGAACCTACAACCAAGATTACTTTATCCAGCAAAGCTATCATTCAGAATTGAAGGTCAGCTAAAGAGCTTCACAGATAAGGAAAAGCTAAAGGAGTTCATCACCACTAAACCAGTATTATACGAAATGCTGAAAGGTATCCTTTAAGAAGAGGAAGAAGAAGAAAAAGGTAAAGATACAAATTATGAACAACAAACATGCATCTATCAACAAGTGAATCTAAGAATCAAGTGAATAAATAATCTGATGTACAGAAAAAAAAAAAGAAAAACCCTAACTTAACTCTGGTGCCGTGTCACATATAGAAATTTTTTAATCTTTGCAACCATAGTAAAACAAAGACTTATATTTTTGATATTTATTTTATATATTTAAATGCCATTTAACAAAGAAAAATCAACCAAAAAAATGAGTTCACGTGTCACCTCTGACACGCGTGTCATAGGTTCGCCATCACTGCTCAAGGAAGAATGCTCAGCTTCTTATCTTTTTTTTTTTTTTTTTTTTATTGCTTAAAGCATTACAAAGGGTATTACATATGTGTCCTTTTTTTTCCCCCCGCCCTTGACAATACCCCGGCTTTCAGCTTCTTATCTTAAGAAAATAATGCAAATGGGAAATAAAGGAAGAAAGGAAGGAAGGAGGAAGGAAGGAAGGAAGGAAGGAAGGAAGGAAGGAAGGAAGGAAGGAAGGAAGGAAGGAAGGGAGGGAGGAAGGGAGGAAGGGAGGAAGGGAGGAAGGGAGGAAGGGAGGAAGGGAGGAAGGGAGGAAGGGAGGAAGGGAGGAAGGGAGGAAGGGAGGAAGGGAGGAAGGGAGGAAGGGAGGAAGGAGAAGAAAGGGAGAAAGGGAGGAAGGAGAAGAAAGGGAGAAAGGGAGAAAGGGAGAAAGGGAGAAAGGGAGAAAGGGAGAAAGGGAGAAAGGGAGAAAGGGAGAAAAAGGGAGAAAGGGAGAAAGGGAGAAAGGGAGAAAGGGAGAAAGGGAGAAAGGGAGAAAGGGAGAAAGGGAGAAAGGGAGAAAGGGAGAAAGGGAGAAAGGGAGAAAGGGAGAAAGGGAGAAAGGGAGAAAGGGAGAAAGGGAGAAAGGGAGAAAGGGAGAAAGGGAGAAAGGGAGAAAGGGAGAAAGGGAGAAAGGGAGAAAGGGAGAAAGGGAGAAAGGGAGAAAGGGAGAAAGAAAGAAAGAAAGAAAGAAAGAAAGAAAGAAAGAAAGAAAGAAAGAAAGAAAGAAAGAAAGAAAGAGAGAGAGAGAGAGAGAGAGAGAGAAGAAAGAAAGAAAGAAAGAAAGAAAGAAAGAAAGAAAGAAAGAAAGAAAGAGAGAAAGAAAGAAAAGAGAAGAAAGAAAGAAATATACACACACACATAAATACACATATATTATTAACATAACATATTGGTGTATATTAATGCAGTATCTTTAAGGTAAGTTTAAAAAGTGTGAACAAGCTAAAAGTTCAACAATGGGAAAATCAATAAGTATCAAGAATTACTGTGTAGACATTTAAAAGTCTAATTATAATTATTATGTAGCTGCGGTAGAACATTAAATAAAGCAAATACAATGCAAAATTCTATCTACATTATGACAATAAGCATGTGGAAATCATGTTTGTAAGTAAATACAGACTGAAGGCATCATAGAAAATAGAAAATTGATTTGTCATGCTGGCAGGTTTGTGAGCGTCCTTTTTTTCCCTATTCTATTGATTTGTACTCTCATTGTACAACACTATTTATACTAAAAGTATTTTTTTAAGTGCCCCGCCCAGCCCACTCCTGACTCTAAAATAAGTTAGCACAATCCCAAACCAGATACTGATGAAGGGTAAGGGGGAAAGGTCTCCTTTGCTCAGTCCCTTCTTGGAGTCCCATAGGGGATAGGTATGAAGTAAAGGTTTTGTCACAAATCAGCATGTTGAGTCAGCATGTTGAGTTGGGGGAAGCTTCCAAGAAGGCTCCGCCCACACCACCCCTCTCCCCCAACATGCACACACTACAAAGGGAAAATCAGCACTCCTCACTGAGCAGATACTTCATGCCCCTCCCCCCACCCTTCATGTGTGTGGCCCTTCACTGCTCTATCACGAAAGTATGCCAGTGTGCGATGGTCTCAGAGTCCCTATCTTCTGACGCGTGTGAGAAGGCTCTGGGGGTCTCCAGGCTGGAGATTGCCACACCAGCCCTATCTTTTCTTTCTTTCTTTCTTTCTTTCTTTCTTTCTTTCTTTCTTTCTTTTTTTAATCCTCAACTGAAGATATGCTTACTAATTTTAGAGATGGGAAGGGAGAGAGAAACATTTATCAACTGGTTCCCTTCCAATACGTGCCCCAACCGTGATCAAACCCACAACCTTTCAGTATATGGGACTATACTCCAACCAACTGAGCCACACTGGCCAGGGCACAGCCCTGTCTTTTCAATTCACATCTCATTGTGTCCCTTGTGGAGAGTTAGGCTCCAGGTCCAGGGAAAAGGCTGCTCGCCCGCCGAAGGAGGCAGGAGTGTTAAAGAGCAGGATGACCACTGAAGCACCTTCTAAAAGAAGGGGGCCACCATGGCATCAGGCCAGATGCTGTGGCGGAGCCGGGGCAGGCAAGGGAGGAGCTGAGTAGGCCATGTGGACAACCAGAAGACCTGACCCTGCAGTGGCCTCCTGATGGCCAGGTGGTGAGGAGCATTAGGTGGCAGCTGCCTTTTTTTAAACGGTGAGAGAGCTGGTGCCTAGGAAAACAGAAAGAAAAACTTTCTTACATCCACTTTCCAATAGGAACAGACTCCCCGGGGAGAGATTCCCTACTTTGAATCACACCCAAATCCAGCAGGGCATCTCATTTGCAGGGAAATTCACTTATACTCGATTGTTGGTCTTTTACTTTTCAATTCCAAAAACTGGCCTGGAAGGAAGGAAGGAAGGAAGGAAGGAAGGAAGGAAGGAAGGAAGGAAGGAAGGAAGAGGGGGAAGGGAAAGAAAAGGAAGGGAAGGGAAGGGAAGGGGAGGGGAGGGGAGGGGAGGGGAGGGGAGGGGAGGGGAGGGGAGGGGAGGGGAGGGGAAGGCAAAGAAATTTCCTTTATTGCTGCCCTATTCTGCGTAGCATTTGTGGTTATGGAGGAAGTCCCCAGAAATGGGGCCACAATCCAAACAAGAAGGATGGGAAGCCAGTGGCCCAGCTGGTCAGGTCCTTAAACCCATTGAAGGGCATTTGCAACCCCCAAGCCTGCCCAGCTGGTAGCATCTGCCTAGAGGGGAAATGGTAGGGAAGGGCTGGAGAGGGCCAAGAGGGACCAAATGTGAAGGCCAATGGCTAAAGCTGGCCCCTCCTCCTGTAAGCAATCCCTACCAGAGGGTTATTTCCAGGCACTTTTTCCTGTGAGAAAAGAATGGAAGGAATGCAGCCTAGCCATTACCCAAATCCACCCCACAAGGGCTCCATGCCCAATTATGTACAGTGAGGGTGTGGGGGGAGACCCCTCCAGAGCCTGTAATCAGCAAATCCGTTTAAGAAATTCAAACTGGCAGCCAGAAACTAGTGACATAGGTAATGCAATACAAAGGCGGGCCTCCCTGAAAGCTTCAGTACGCATGTCCGCTCCCCAGCTCTGCGGTATGAGTGTGTGCTGGACGCACAGCCTCCACTAACCACAGGAATAGGTGGCCAGAAACACTCCTGGACTGTTATAGCTCTCCAGGGACCTGATCTCCAGGAAGTGCTCGCAATTGCAATCCAATTGTGTCCCTGGCTAGGGAAGCCAGCTGGAGACTGGGGACTGTGCCGGGGGAGGAAGAACTTCATTGGGAAAAAATGTTGACAAGAGTTTAATGTGGAGTGAGCGGAAGGACAAAGGCTTGGATGAAGAAGCCTGACTGAGAAATAAGGCATTCAGAGTGCTCCAGCGATTTGAATGGGGCTGTGCAGGGAGTATTGAGTTAAAAGGAACAAGATGGGGCTGGACTCCCCAAGGCCAGGCCAGGCCCAGGGTGAGGAAGGGGTAGTGAATGTTCTCCTGCAGTGCCTGGAACTTGGCACCTTGAAATCAACTCTAAAGTGGGAATTAGCTTAAGGCAACCCCCAGCTAGAAGGAGAGCTCAGAAAATTGAAACCAAAAAAACATGCTGTCCTCACTTATGAGATCAAATTAAATGGCAAAGAAGAAAAACTAGCATTAATTAAGCAGTTAGCATGGATCAAGCATATGATATCTCTAATCCTAACAACCTGCAGCAAAGTGGGTATATTATCCTAATATTGCAGATAAGAAATCTGCAAATCTGCGAGTCTAGATATACCAAGCACATTAGGGGGTTATTGACGCAGTTTTTCCAAAAGTAAACCCTCTTCAGCCCAGGCTCCTCCCTCAGTAACAACAAAACAGCTCACTGGGTGGCCTTAGTCAAGTTCCTTAGTCTCTCTAGGCACCACTGCCCTCTGCGTTGGTGTTCTTATCTGTCTCCCCTTCAGACTATGCCCTCCTTGAGGGTAGCACACTCCACCAAATTCTGCCTGCAGCCCTCTACCTAGAGCTGTGTCTGGCACACCAGACACTCACTCATGTCTGCTAGCTAAATGAATGAATCCATGAATGGATGTATGAACAAACACCTCAAAGTCAAGGCATGCCTCTGAAGGAAGCACTTATGAGTATTTGCTCACCAGATTTCTCCTCAAAAGTAGAAGATTTGGACCTCCCCAAACCTAACTTTGCATTAAAATAATCTGGAAATCTTTTCACTATACAGATTCCTGCCCCACTCCCAGAATTTCAGACTAAAGATCTGGCCTGGGGGCCCAGGAGTCTGAATTATTAAAAAGCTTCCCAGATGTCTCTAATACAAAGCCAGTCTAGGATCACTAATGTATATTACTTGGCTTATACCCGTTCAGTTATACGCTGGGAACGGATGAAGCTAAGAAATAAAAACAAGTGACTCTCTCCTATGGCCTCTTTTCCAAAGGGCTCAAATCAATTTTTATGCTGTGATGCTATTGCCAATTAGACTGAAACAGGGTAGTAATGTTTCTCCCCATTCTATAGGTTGGCAAACTGAGGACTGTCCAAGAAAGAATACTAATTCCTTTTCAGATCTCTCCCTTTAGTTCCTGAAGAAAGTAGGTATTAGAGCCTTTGGGGCCTTACCTAGATTTCTGGGAGAGAAAAAAGAGAGAACAAGGCCAGGTACAAGTCTGGCTGCAGGCAATGCTGATGCCAGGACTGATGTCTCTATGTCTCCTGCCCAGACATGGAGGACAAGACACGGTTGTTCTTTGACAGCTCATATACCTCAAGTCTAAACCCCAAACACAAAGTCTCAACAATGTCAAATCATCTGGCTAGAAGGAACAGAGACCCCATCCCCTTCCTCTCACACCTGTGCCCATCTCCCTGTCCTAGAGATTGGGAAAGGCCATGTATTTATTCATTCATGAAAATTACAGCAAAGCTAGGAAGTGCCAAGCAAAGGAAAAGAGTTAGAAGAGTTTCAGTCCCAAGAGAATATGAAGAAAAAATTTAAATATTCCTATTATTTTCAATAAAAGAGTAGTCCTTCTGGAGGAACTATGCTGAGATTCTAAAAGCTGAGCTACCCACACCCCACCTTACCCAAAAGCTGGGACAGACACCCTGAGCTCTCTCCCTCAGCAATGGGACACACCTCCTAGAGGCAGAAACCAAAGTCACCTGGCCAACACGCCCAAGAGGCCCTCTCTTCCCTCACCCCCCTCCTTCCACCCAGTCTTGGATGAGACTGATGGAGCTGAACAGCTGCAGCTGTGAGGGGAGGGAGGTGGACAACAGCTGGACAGAGGGAGGACCCTTCCCCCACCCTGGGCAGAGTCCCAGCCAGAGCTGGAGAGGAAGGAGAGAGACAGGTCTCCTCTGCGCACTTCTCTTTCAGGACTGGAATGTGAGCCTTCACCTCCCCTCTGACCTTGCTCCCTAACCCTCCTGGTCATCAGGGAGGGAAGTGCCTAGATTCCACAAATAGCAAGGTCATTCAGTGGTGTGGTTTGCAGGCTCTGTGGTTGCACGCCCTGGAGAAGGCAGTCCCACACTGCTCCGTGAAACATTGCACACACACCCCTCCCCCGTACCCTCCCACCCCCCGCCACCACCACCACTACTGGCCTCCCACAGGCCATGGGTGCTGGAGGAAGGAGTTCTGACCCCCAGCCCGACATGGTGGAGGCAATGCCGTGATCTGCGGTGAAGAGTATTGGCCTGATGGTCAGTGGACATGGGTTTTGTCACAAATTAAGCTTGTGACTCTTTTTAAAAAAAATATGTTTTTATTGATTTTAAAGAGAGGAAGGGAGAGAGATAGAGAGAGAGAAACATCAATGATGAGAGAAAATCATTGATCGGCTGCTTCCTGCATGCCCCCTACTGGGGATCGAGCATGTGCCCTGACCAACAATCAAACCTCCTGGGTTCATAGGTTGACGCCCAACCACTGAGCCAAGCCAGGCAATCTGTGACTCTTGACAGACTTGGGATCAATCTTGATTCCACTAAAAAGCTTCATGACTTTGATTTCTGGTTACTTTGACTACAGAATGAGGATGGTAACATATGCTTTATAGGGTAGTTCCTAGATTAGAAGGGGTGGAACCAGCTCTTGTTCCATGATAGGTACTGATGTTTGGGGGTATCAGTTTCTTCATCTGTAAAATGAGCATCCTAGGCTAGATGGTCTCTCACATCTCCTCCAGCTCCTATAAAATCTACTCATGAAATGGATCCCCTTTACCCCTTTCCTCTAAGGCAGTGATTGGCAAACTGCGGCTCGCGAGCCACATGCAGCTCTTTGGCCCCTTGAGTACGGCTCTTCCACAAAATACCATGTGTGGGCACGCAGAAGTCAGTATTTTGTGGAAGAGCCACACTCAAGGGGCCAAAGAGCCGCATGTGGCTCGCGAACCACAGTTTGCCGACCACTGCTCTAAAGAGAATGGCTGCTCAAAATACATTCCCTGAGGTGAGTAGCACACAGTTGTGAGAGGTGCATTAACCTCTTCAGACCACTAGGGTTCAAAATGTTCCCTAAGGGGTAATTTATTAAATGGGTCCTAATTGCTTGGTAATATCCTTCCCAAAAGTCACTTCACTATGCTATGATTAGGCCTGGGATTTGCCAAGTGCTGTCATTCTCTTTGCAACTCCATAATGGAACCTTAGGATGTGAGAAACTAATCCATTGGAGAGTTATATATCGAATCGGGGTTCAGAGTCCTAGCAACAGAGCCAGACAACCTTTCATTTAATTTTCCAGTGTGTAAACACGGAGATACAAAATTGATACACCTTGTAGTAAGATATGCCTTTTACTCAGTAAATATATATTGTCATAGAAAAAATGCAGACACTGGTTCTGAAGTGTCTCCCAGGTAAATAAGGCCCTTAAGACTTCTCCCTTTATATTCTCCTATCCAGACCCTACACTCAATCTCCAAACTTGCCCAGACCTGACTCCCAGGGGCCAGCCCTTTATCTGACACACCATGTCCCCAACATACATGCAAACCAGTCACACAGTTCAGTGACTTCTTACCAAGAGCAAATTACTCATAACACACCTCACACCAAAGGTGACCCAGCAGTATGTAGCAACACTGCAAGTGAAAACCAGTGGTGTAGAACAGTACTGTCCAATATGGCAGCCACTAGCAACAGGTGGCCACTTAAATTTTAATTTTAATTAGTTAAAAAGGAATAAAATTTAAAATTCAGTTCCTCAGGTGGACTAGCCATATTTTAAATGCTCAAGAGCTACATGTAACTAGTGCTACTGTATTGCACAGTGCAAACTAGAACACTCCATCATCGCAGCACTGGTCTAGAACAGTGGTCGCCAACCGATGGTCCTCGGACTACTGGTGATCCGTGAGGTCCGAAAGGTTGGCGACGCTGGTCTAGAAGATGTACTCTTCAGGGGCAGAATAGGCCGCAGGTGGCTCAGACTGGATCTGGAAGGGGACAAGGAGCGAGGGGAGGGCCATCCTGGAGGAGGAGGGGCCATTTCCCATTGCTTCAGGTGAGACACCACCAGGAAGGTGGCTCCAGCAGGCCCACCAGCTCAGGCTAAGCACCTCAGTGAGGGTCTTCCTAGACCCAACACTCGGCAGGATGCAGCCAGCAGCTGTCACACCATGCTTCATTTTTGGGATTCATAGGATGCTTGTCATTCTCTCTAGCCCCTGGTGGACTCCTGGATCTTGTCCCAGAGAAGGGAGCACTGCTACCCTCCTGCTGCCCACCTCAGCTGAAGTATAACCTACAGAAGGCCAGGCTGCTCTGCCTCCATCCCAGACTCAAAAATATCAGGCTGCAAACCCAGAGGGAGGTGAGAAAGCTGGTTTTAATCAAGCACCTACTATATTCAAGGCACCACCAAGGTACTTTACTTACGTTTTCCCATTTGATTAAAAAAAAAAAATGCTGCAAGGTAAGTATAATCCATTTTCCAGATGAGAAAACTAAGGCTCAGAGAAGGTAAGTGACTGCTGCAAGCTGGTCAGGGTTACAGTCTGAACACAAACCCAGAGAAGTCTGACTCCGAAGCTTACAATCTATTACCCTCTCAGAGGCCACAGGTCCATGGGCAATGGATGCAGAAAGGACAGGCAGTGCCACACCCCTCCCCCAGGGAATTCTGCAAACACATAAGACAAGTTCAAAACCCAGGGCTTTTTGAGTTTCTGGCCAGAGAGAGCCCAGAATCCGAGGAAGGTCTTGGCATTAGAGAGGTGAAGAAAGGCCAGAGTCAAAGCAGGGGAGCAGAATAAGGAAGGAGAAGGAGGAAGACAGTGGTGGGAACAGAAAAGCAAAATCAGGAAGAAGTGCACAAGGTGTCTGAAATTATTCCAAGTGTAATTAATTATTTCTGCAATTAGTTGTCTATTACCTGTGTTCCTCAATTAGGCCTTAGGCTCCATGAAAGGATGACCTCATCTTTTTCACAGCTGTTTCCCTAGCACTAGCAAAGCAGGTCTCTATAAATACCTGTTGGAAAGATGGATAGGTGGATGGAATGGCAAATTGTCAAGGGACTATGGCGAAAGAAAAGTCCTCTTTCTGCTTTTTCAGAGACCATTATTTCTAAGACACGTTCCTGCCCTCTGGGCCAGCTCAGCTACTCGAGGGCTCCGAGACGTCTGGCAAAACCGTCCTCCTCCAATGGTCCAACATCCTGGGCCCTGTCTTCTCCTCTTCCATCATCCACAACCCCATCACCACTCTCCGGGTGACCACAGGTTATGAATCCAGGCCACGGCAGACCTAGAGACCTCAAAGTCATCTGGTGCAGTCTGCTCATTTCACAGATGAGGAGACTGAGACCTAAGAGAGGAACCGGCTTGCCAGGCTGCAACTTCAAAGTGGAGAAAGTTCCTCATAACAATGCCAGCAGAAGCTTGATAATAGAAGCTCAGTGCCAAGCCCCAAGTGCCTTGTTGCTCAGTCACAGAGCCAGGCCCAGTACCTGCAGCCCATCTGTCTCTCCAGCCTGCCAAGAGCCCTTCCTTCCCCTGTGCCCATGTTGATGAAACCCACCCCAGGTGATTCAGAACATTGTACTGGGGGAGGTTTTGCTGGCTATGGTGCCAGGCCTTTAATTTCCGATTTCCCAGCCTGACACCCCTAACGGTCCTAGACCGCTCTGTCCTGAGCCCCATGTGGTCATACATTACCTTGGCTGATGCCAGCCATGCCTTCCCAGCCATCTGGACAGAAAAATGAGGAAGGAGAGGACAGGATGATCTTGGCAGAGAGACCAATGGAAGCTACAGACACCTGGTCCCTACCCTTCCTTACCTTGCTGTGTATGTGCTGTTAAGATGCAAGCGTGATGGGAATGCTCCTTTTTTTATAAGACTCAGTTTCCCCATAAGTAGTTGGGAATCTTCAGCCCAAACTCAGCAAGATGTATTGAGCTGCGAGTATTTCTTCCCCCAGATACAAAAAAAAAAATCCATAATAAACCCCAGTTGGGCACTTTCTAGGTACAGTAGGGCTCTGCCCTCGAAACGCTCTCAATCAAGTTGGTGAGTCAAAACAAACTCACATACAAAGGTTAATTTCACAAATGAGAGCACTGCCAAATGAATAACACAGGGCAAAGGCACTGCAGACTGGCACAGGTAAGAAGGACATGACAGGAGAGACCCTTGAGCTGGTGCTGAAAGATGGATGTGATCTCAAGAGTCTAAAGGCGAATTCGAATTGTGGCTACTGAGCACGGGGTAAGCATGTTCCCTACTGGAGAACCTCACTGTCCAAGTAGTGAACGCACAGGCCATCCACCAAGGATGCTCAAGGCTGCTGGATGTGCACTGTGCCACCTGGGGGTAGGGGAAGTAAAGTGCCTGCAGGATGAACTTGATGCATGAAAACAAGAATTTTCTAGGAGATGACCTTGAGCAAAGGAAGCAAAGGAAGACAAACCAATTAAATGCTAAGAAACACAATTTGACAATTGATTATCCTTGTAATCTAAAGGTTTTGGGGAACAGGAAAAAGAGACAAGTATCATCACTAGATATTGTTCAAATCCAAGTCCTTTGGATCCTAATTAGGCCAAAACACAAACTTCACTGAAGTGGAGCCCTGACTATGGCTAACATGCTACTGAAACCTCTGCTTTTACCTCCCTGGGTATAGCTCCAGCCTAGGGCTACCCAAGAGTGAGAGAGAAGAATCAACTACGGAGGAGCCTGGCAGGAGCTGTCCACATCTGTGCAAAGGATGGAAAGCAACACCCATTAGAAACTCTACTGCATTACTTTCCTGGGGCTGTTGTAACAAAGTATCACAAAATGGGTGGCTTAAAACAACAGAAATTTATTGTCTCACATTCTGGAGGCTAAAGTCTGAAATCAAGGCATTAGCAAGGCATTAGCAGGGCCATGGTCCCTCCGAAGGCTCTAGGGGAGAACCCTTCCTTGCCTCTTCCTCGCTTCTGGTAGGTGCTAGCAATCCTCATGTTCCTTGGTTTATAGCAGCACCACTCCAATCTCTGTCTCCATCATCACATGGGTGTTCTTCTTAATGTGTTTCTGTGCCCAGATTTCCCTCTTGTAAGGATATCAGTCATCAGGTTAGGGCACGCCCTAATCCAATATGATCTCATTTTAATTTGATTACATTTGCAAAGACCCTATCTCCAAGTAAGGAGATTCACAGGTTCTGGGCAGATGTGACTTTGGGAGTGAAGGAAAACACTATTCAACTCAGTATGTCCACCTATTGCCAAAAGATGCCCTTAGAGTCAGAGATGCCAACCACCGTGGGAAGACATTACCCTGAGGTGGTAATGCCATCTCCTACTCAGCACCATGGCCACATGGTCACCCTTAGACCCCTTATGAAGCCTGAGATCATCAAAAAGAAGACCAAAAAGTTCAGCTGGTATCAGTCAGACCATTACATCAAAAGTCTTAAGTTCTAGACCCAAATCCACCTCTGACTGGCCAGGTAACCTCAGCCAGAATGAGAGCCCTCTCAATGACTCTGTTCTCTGTGAGGGGAGAATTTGGATTTGATTTCCCAGGTTCCTTCTAACCCTCAAACTGCCAAATTAAAAGCAAATGAAAATCAGTACAAACTCATAATTTTTTAAGTATAAATACAGGTAATTTGGCTCAATGGATAGAGTGTTGGCCTGTGGACTGAAGGGTCCCGGGTTCAATTCCGATCAAGGGCACATGCCCGGGTTGCAGGCTCAATCCCCAGCAGGGGGCCTGCAGGAGGCAGCCAGTCAATGATTCTCTCTCCTCATTGATGTTTCTATAGCTCCCTCTCTCTTCCTCTCTGAAACCAATAAAAATATATTTACATGTAATACAGGTAATTTAATACAGGTAAATAAATACAGGTAAACAGAAATAAACAAAGGTATATGTGTGCACATGTGTTGTCATACATAGATTTCCTAGCTGTATTCTCTACAAGGACATTGAAGCAATGACACTCCCGTAGCAATGAACACACCCAGTGCCTAGATCTTAGTTTCTAAACACCATTCTCCAGCAATGGACCCAGGGCTCCTTAGAGAAGTGATGGATTCCAGGGCTATAACAGAAAAAATGCAGCATAAGTCTAGAGTATCTTGTGATGCCAAAAAGTAAGGAAGTGCTCAAAAAAAGATGAAACCATGTCTAAAGGGCACAGGTTCACCTTAGTACCAGTCAGACCAATATGTGAAAAATTAAGTGTAACTGGCAGAAACCCAGAGGCAGTGACAGTATGACGTGCAGAAAATTCAAGGGCCAGGTCTTGATGCCCAGCATTGGTTAGAGAAGCAACAAGAAAACAAAGCACATGCTGTCCAGTGGCTTTCAGAAGTTCCTGGTCCACACATCAAGGAGCCCGATGTGCTGCTGACGTGCAACAAATCTCACTGTGCTGAGATCACGCACGTCTCCTCAAAGACCCGCAAAACCATTGTGGAAAGAGCAGCCCAGCTGGCCATCAGAGTCACCAGTCCCAATGCCAGGCTGCACAGTGAAGAAAATGAATAGACAGCTTGTGCACACATTGTATTTGTGTTAATAAAACCATAGCATTCTGCCCAAAAAAAGACATATTAGAGAAGGGGTACTGAGAAGGACGCAGCATTGCATCTAAGGTATTCTTGCCAAAAATGCATAACCTCACTCTCAACGTGAGAAAACATTGGCCAAACCAAAAGTGAGGGACATTCTGCAAAGTGACTGATTGGTACTCTTTAATGCTGCCAACATCATGAAAGACAAGGAAAAACTAAGGAACTGTCACAGGTTGGAGGAGCCTAAAGAGACATGATAAATGCAATGTAGGATATTGGCATAGAAAAAGGACATTAGTGGAAATATCCAAATAAAGCCTACAATTGGGTTAATAACGTTACACCAATGTTAATTGCTTGGTTTTGACAGTTGTACCATGGTTATGTGAGAAGTCAAAAAAAGCAAAGAAAGACGGTGTGTGCCATGTGTACACCACACATGTACATGCTACAGGGCACACTGAGTGCAAGAATGGAAGAATGGCAAGAAGTGTGTAAGAGAGCATGGTGGGATGAGGGGGCAGGGAAGGGGGGAATGCCCTTTTGCTGTTTCAGGCAGCATGCTGAGCCTCGGATCCAATTTTCACAAAAGGATTACGAGATTGCATTCTTTACCACAGGCAGCTGTCCCTGTCAAATAAATAATCATCGCCTTACATTTACATATCGCCTTTCATCCCACAGCCCTTCTCCTACAGCTAGGACCAGCCTGGGAACTGTCTCAGCCCTTCTCAGGGAAGGGAAGAAGGCAGAAGCAGGGAAGGGGCCAGTCCACAGTGAGGAGACCAACCTGAACCAAATCCGGTTTCCAAGAAAGTCAGAGGAAGGGGAAACTCAGCTGCCAGGAAGAGAGGGTGGTGTTGGTGGGTGGCAGGGGTGCCCCTAGGTGCTCCAAAATAAAGGCCAGGGCAGGGGAGTGGCAAGCAGCAGGCTCCCCAGCAGAGTGTCCAGACCTAGCAGCGACCACCCAGAAGCTATCCACTCTCAGCCTCTAAAATGTGTGTAATGTTGGGCAAGTTCCTCATCACACATCCCCTATCACACAGGATTCCTATGAGCACAGATCCATGGTAAGCACTTGGCATATTATGGCACCTAATCTTGCAGTTCGCCTGTTGGCCACATGGAAAGGGCCAGATGTAGGAAGTGCACATCGGAAATGGTGGAAAATATCAGGACACCTACTGGTCTCAAGAAGAGAAGCTATGAGTTTTCCCAAGAGGCTGACTTCTTAGAAGTCCACTGCTGAGCAAAGTGCAGTGGGGTCCTTGTGTCCAAGCTAGAGGAAAGGGCCATGGGTGATGTTGGATATTTGGGGGTACTGAACCCATTCTTCCCTCTGTTCTGCCCACTCAGAGGAGGTGACTTGATCTGATGTGAGGCTGTCCCTGAAAGGTCCACAGAGCAGGGCTGGGCCAGGCTGGGAAAGGAAGAGAGGGAGTGCTAAAGATGGGAGTTCCAACGCAGAGAAAACCCTTTCTATCAAGGGCTTTATGTTTCCCAAGCAATTAAGACACAAGGCCAGAGCTACCAGGCCCTGTATCTGGTGTGGTTGGACAAACAAGTGCACACTAAAAAGTCAGGTCAAAATATGACAGCTGTCACCACCCATAATGCAAACTGAGGCCAAATGAGAGAACCAGAGGAAGCGCCACAGGCACCAGAGGACAGAG
This sequence comes from Myotis yumanensis, assembly GCF_028538775.1. Classification (NCBI taxonomy): domain Eukaryota; kingdom Metazoa; phylum Chordata; class Mammalia; order Chiroptera; family Vespertilionidae; genus Myotis; species Myotis yumanensis. The sequence goes on along the minus strand of NW_027223754.1, from coordinate 122,332,856 downwards.
AGGCCACTCTGGGTGTGAGGGGCTCCAAGGAGCAGAGATGGGCAAGGGGAGAGGGAAAGCTGCAGACACCAGAACCCACAGCATGCTCCGGAGGCAGCAGGACATCCGTCACCGCCATGATGGGGGACCGAGGGAGTGCACTGGAAAAGCCATTTGAGTCAGAGTGGAAAGAGCTGGGTTTCAGGCTGTAAGTCAAGACACCCCATGTGCTCCCACAGCATGGGCACAGAGATCTTGGGTTGAAAGAGCTGGGGATGCTGGGAGAAAGAAGGTTTTGGCATCAAGGAGCAAGTTTTCAGGGGGTAGGTTGAAAGATTTTTAAAAAACTTTCTCATGACACAGGATATTTGAGAGCTGATACAGACTGGAAACTTAGGTCACCTTGTGTAATAGAAAACCCAAACTTCCCCTTTGGCAAGGACCCAAAGCCCCTTGGTTCTCATCAGGAATCTCATGGCTCCTCTCTGGCCTCCTGCACAGAATCCCTCTCTTTTGGCCTCTATTGTGAACCCCAATACTTCCATGGCCCTTTCCCACTAAACCTCAATACTTCCCTTTGGCCTTCTCTAATAAACCCTAAATTCCCTTGGTCCTTATCCAATGCATGTCCACATTTCCTTCCGATATCCCAAATAAAACCCCAACTTCTTTTTGGCCTTCTATAAACCTCCCAATTTCCATTGGTCTATACTACTGAACCCATTCTTCCCTCTGTTCTTTCCCAAGAACCCAATATTCCTTGGAAACATCATCACCCATGGAACCTCAAAGGAGTATACATCGAACCCCCAAATATCCAACATCCCCCCAACACAAACTCCAACTACCTTTTCCCTTCTCGTGCCAAACTACAAACCTTCCTCGTTCAAATTCCCCCAAGAAATCCTGCACTTTCCTCAACCCTTCATCATCAAACTCCCAAATTCTCCTCAACTTCCCATTCCAAATCAGTTTCTCCTAAGAAACCCTCTCAGTTTCTTTTTAGGGACTCACTCTATAGTAGGTTTAGGTGCCATGGGCAGTACTGCTCAACTAGTCAGTGGCAAGTGCCAGGCGTTTTATTTCTAGTCCATCGTGGACCATGACACATTTCACAATATGTGCAAATCTCCTGGAGATTTTAACAACAACCAAACTGGCTTTACCCTTTTGAAGTCCTTCAGCTTCAACGAAAAATCCCTAAGAGTTTCCTTGGTTCCAACCACCAGATTCCAAGGACTTCCCTCAAGATTCCCCTAGGAAACACCGAAGTGTTATGGCCATGTCCATCACTAGAATCATTTCTAAATGCTTACTTGCTATTTCTGCACTTACCTCACCACCATCAGCCCTGGTCTACAGGACACACCTTAAGCAGCACTCACCTGATGATTTTCCTTCTCAGGCTGTCTCAGTGGGTTGCCCTGAGATACCCTTTCATGATCAAAACAAAAGGCTTTCCCAGGTATGTGGATAACCAAGAGCTAAACAGGTACAGAGCAAATCCCTTGGGACCAGCTAGAATCGACTGTTCCCATACTTCTGGGGAACAGGGGGTGCAGTAATCTGAGCCCCTGAGGGACTAGAGGGAAACCCTAAAGAAGGTTTTGTGCCATGGATCCTAGAGGTCGAAAACTCTGTCAAGGGGTGTGTCAAGGAGGGAGTGAGGCAGAGCAGGTTGAAGAGAGTCCCGTTGTCTCCAAGTTGTCCCACAAATGTTAGGCTGGGGTAGAAAGCCCCTCCCACAGCATAGTAAGGGGACACATGGGGCAGGCTGGCCTCTGATGGGTAAGAAGAGGGAAAGTGTGAACAGAAAAGGGAGAAATCTAATTAAAACTGGTTCCTGCTCAGCCACCTGCTAAAAACCACAGCTCACCCAAGACTTGGACAGAAGGGTCACTGACAACATGTCCAGGGACTTCTCTCTACGGCCTCAGACAGACGAAGGAAGGACTGGGCCGCCATCCCTCTCTGAATCCCCCAAGAGAAATAAACGCTCATGAAGCCGAAACCTGAGAAGATGCCAAGGGGTAGCAGGAGGCAATTTACAGCCAGGAAAACTGAGCACTCTGGCCAGATGTGGGCCCTGGGGAGGGGGCTGGGGCCTAAGGCATTTGTGCAGGAAGGGGGTAGGGCACAGGCCCAAAAGTTCCTTCCCCAGGACACCCCCAGCCTGCGGCCCTGGGCTCCCACCTTCCCAGAGGCAGGGGAGGCGTGAGCAGGGCTGGGGGTCAGCAGCCTGAGGAGGCATGGTGAGAGGCATAGAGGAAAGGAAAGCAAAGGAAAGGAGGTGGATGGAGGAAAGCCACAGAAGACACTGGGAAAAGGTGAGCGAGAGAAGAGGTCCACAAGAGCAGGACACCAGGCCTCTGCCCTTGACCGATTCGCCCCTGGACTGGCTCCTTCCTCTAATAGTCATGACTCCAGGAGGCAGTAAATGAGAACCAGCAGGGAGACAAAACTAGTTTTCCTTCTTGGCTTGGCCCTGCACTTCACAACCCCCACCCCAAGCAGAAATCTGGTCTTCCTCGGCACTGATGAGCATCTCTGTCCGAAACAGGTGTGCCAGCTTCCCAGCCTCCAGCAACACCTGCCAGCCCACAGGTGGGGCAGAATGGGAAACTAACAAGACTGTCAGAGCCCTCTCACCATTGCAAATAACAAATGTAATCCTAGGCAAGTGAGGGGGAAGCCAAGGTCCAGAGAGGGAAAGGGCCAAACCTGAGGTCACACAGCAGCAAAGAGAAGCCCAGCCTCAGACCCCTGAGTCAGCTCTGAGTTCTCCCACTCCCCACACTGCCGTCCTCCAGCCCCAGGGCCAGCAAGGGCCCTAGTTTAAGGAAACAAAGCTGCCCCATCCCTTGAGCATCAAGGAGGCGGGGATAGAATGCCTGGAAGAAGTCAAGCCCCTAAAGAACTGAATGCAAAAATCCACTGACAAGAGGTGAAATTATTTTCCCTGGAAAAAAATTAATAAAACGCCCTCCCTTACTAGACCCCAGGGGTATTGGGCTGGAAGCTGACGTAATATAGAGAGAAGAGGCCAAGGGGAAAGGAGCCCCCCCACCACCCCCCAAGTAAGCCTACTGCCAGGAGCACAACAGGGAGGCTACAGCTGGAGCTGCGGGTGGGGGGAAGAGAACAAGCCAAGCAGGATGTTAGAGCCTGAGACACAGTCCTGTGGGCGTCTGGCTGGAAAGCAGAAGCCCTTGAATTGGCAACCCAGGGGGCAACGCTCCACTGGGGCCCAAATACAGGCGGGTATGGATGTCAGGTGCCCAAGCGGCTGCGTGTACTGGCAGAACCCACTGGATGTGAAGCCAGGGGTGCCGTGGGATGCAGGAGGTAGAGATCTGGGAGAGCAGGGAGTTGGGACAGAAACTGGGCTTCAGAAGCAGACACATGGGTCCTCCAATGAGGAGAGGTGGGGGGCCTGGGGTGACCAGAGGCAGATGGTCCAGGGAAAGATAGGCATGGCCAGCACCCATCTTCCCATCCACTCCTGTCAGTCACCAGCTGCAGTTCTGCCGAAGCTGATGGCCATAATGGGCCCCACACCCAGAGAGGGTGCGAATGGAGGTGGAGGACCAGGACCTCAAGGAGACCCATCTTGGAGAGGAAAGAAGACAAGGAGAAGCACGGAGCTGTCCCCACTGCTGCCCTGAGTTGAAAAGGTGCTGCACCAGGAAGGGTTCACCTTTAAAGGGGGTCTCAGCAAGAGCCCCCTTGCTTCAGAGGAGCCCAGAGAAGCACTTGTAACTCAAAAGGTCAACAGAAAGTTGGTTCCCAGAACAAAAACCCCCACAAACACTTGGCCCAAGCCTTCCTGGCATGACGGCCCATGGAAGGTTCTGGCAGCTGAGACCAACTGGCAGCTCCACAGTGCCAAGTGTGAGCTGGGGCTTGTCCCAGGCCAACCTCCCCTCCACCCTGCCTCCCACTCAGGACCCAATGCTGGGATGCTCGGAGGGAGGAGGTGGTGGCCAGGTGGCCACCTCCCATCTCATCTGCTCTCCACCCCCCTCCCTGTTCACTTACAGGCTAGGGGCCTAGGCTTCCCACAGGGCACCTGCAAACACTGTCCCCTTACAGCGGTGTTAGATGTGACTATAAAATAACAGGATAGGTTTCCTGACAGTCACCCTGACCTTGAGATGGGGTGAGTGCTTCTCCCACTCCCACTAATCCCCCTATACACACACCAGCTTCACTACAAATTAGAGGCCACAGCGTGTGGGTGAAAACAAAAATAATGACTGAGTTAGCATCCTGTCTTTGAAGTGTTGGACACATCCTTACCTTCTCTGAGCCTCAACTTCCTCATCTGTAAAGAGAATACCCCAGTACCTGACACAGGGCCATTGGGAAGACCACGTGAAACCGTGGGAGATAGGAGGAACCATATCTAGTGATAAGCAAAGGGCTTAAGGATGATGGCGCTCAGGGGTGGGGGGTTCTGTCGGAACCAGGCTCTGGAGCAGCCTGCCTGGGTCCGAGTCCCCACACACCACCAGCTGTGCGTAAGGAGTCAAAGAGTTAACGTTGGGAGAGGATGAGCGCTATCCCTGGCTTGAGCGAGTATTTGTAGATGTCTGCTATTAGACATCACTATGCAGGTCCTTGGCCTCATGCCGTTGTCCTTCCACCACCAACACTGCACCGTCAGTATGTGCACAGACTGCCAAGCTGGGGACTCCACAGGGAGCAACTGGACTGTCCTCAGTGACACTGGGTCTCAGCTTTTGGTCCATTTAAGGCACTAAAACCCAGCCTGGGACAAAGGATAAGACTTTCCCAATAGCGGGAGCTCTGCTAAAAGAGTCTAGGCACATAGAGGACTCTGGAGAAGGCACCTCCTGGGGACTGTTGGAGCTGAGACAGCCACTTTTCACGAATGTTGTGAGACAGTGGATGTTAGGCTGCCTTGGCTTCATCCCAGCCTTTCCACAGACCCATCCTGGAACCAGTGATGTGTGGAATTTGAGAATCCCTGTGCCACCCAAGAAATGATGGCTGATTCACCTAGTCTAGAGCAAAGGTCTTGACCTGAATAAAATCAACATGGGAGAGAAATTTATGTTTCCTGCTGCCATCTAGTGGCCATGACAAATAAGAGCAGGCAACAGGCCAGAAGGCCACCAGCAGGTCTCAATGACCATCAGTCAGCCCGGCACACCTGGATTGTGGGTGAGAGACCAGCTATGTGAGGCAGAAGCTAGCAGAAAGCACAGGGCACAATAAAAATCAGGAGACCTGGGCCCCAGCCTCAACTGGCCACTAACTGGCTACATGACACTCAGCAAGTTTCTTCCTTCCTAGAGCCTTACAACTTCCCCTTTTGTAGAACAAAGGATCATTTCTTGGAACCCTTTCAGGTAAAATTATCTATGACACTAATTCATACTAATGTGTCAATGACCAATAACAGCTAATTGTGTAACTGTTCCCACTATACTCTCATCTTGAGAAGGAGGAAGCCTCAACCCATCACCCATTCATACAGTAAAAATGCATTGAACACCCCTGTGCTGGTGGTGAGGCTGCTATTTTTAGCACTGCCACTACCTTAGCTCTGCTCCAGCCTCACGAAGATAGGTTGAAGAGGAAGGCCAAGGCTGACGCTGAGCTGACACTGGCAAAGGAAGGAAAGCACTAACCCTTCACCTGACAGTGAGGACAGAGAGCCTAACCCTTTCACCAAACCTTCTCAGGCACTGTTTCCTATAATGCCTCACAACCACCCGAGGTGTTGACTCTTCATTCTAGAAGAAACAAAGACCCAGGGAGGTTCAGTAAACTGCATTTGCCCAAAGTGACACAGCCAGTAAGTGTTGAGCTGGAATGGAAACCAGGCCGCTGTCTAGCTCGTACACTTGAGTGGTGGCGGATGATCACAATGGCCGTTCCCTCTCCTGCTCTTTACCATCCATTTTCTTGGTATCTGATTCTTGAGATCCTCTACCCCTGAGATCCTCCACCCTCCTCTGCGGGTTTTCCTTCCCAGTTACCCCTCATTCACCTCCACACAACAGAGTTAGTTAAAGCCAGCTAAGGAGAAAAAAACCAAATGCTGTCCAGCTTTCAAGAAGCATCATTCTAGGGCAGGGGTGGGCAAACTTTTTGACTCGAGGGCCACAATGGGTTCTTAAACTGGACCGGAGGGCCGGAACAAAAGCATGGATGGAGTGTTTGTGTGAACTAATATAAATTCAAAGTAAACATCATTACATAAAAGGGTACGGTCTTTTTTTTTTTTTTTTTTCTTAGTTTTATTCATTTCAAATGGGCCGGATCCGGCCCGAGGGCCGTAGTTTGCCCACGGCTGTTCTAGGGCATATCTGAACTCATTTTGTTTGAGTTGTCTGATGATGTTATTTCATTTGGAGCTTCTCTTAGATGAGAGTCAATGGGGGGATGGGGGAATTAAAACATTGGAATAAAAGGCCTGGAAGAATCCAGAATCCAGGCCAAGTTTCACCTGTGATTTCCCCTAGGAAGGACATGGGGGTTGAGGGACAGGTATGAAAATGGGCTCTCTCACATTTTATTCTATTACTTTTATGATTTTTTTATGTTTATTTTTTGCAGCAACCATATTTTCATGTAATTGAGCATTATTTTGAAGTAAGCACTTTATGCCAAACCCTATCCGGGTAAGGAAAGTGCCTGGGGAGGCAGGCAGGTCTCAGAGGACAGGCCAGAGAGCAGGAAGAGAGCCCATGTCTTTTCCAGGATGGGTGGGGTCTCTAGCACCGAGGCAGATGGTGGAGTGGTTTCTGGAGCACAGAGACAAAAATCTCTGCCCCCCAAAATACCTCATCCATCTGCTCGTTCATGCCTGAGATTCCTCCACTGAGGGGCAGTCTTTGATTCCTGGTCAGAAATAGGCCTGAAACCGTAAACCCACCCAAGAGATGAAAAACAGTGCCTTCCAATCACTCACAGAAGGAACAAGGTTACTGGTCTCTGGGAAGCAAAGCTCTCAGAATAATCCTGTGGAGACGGTGGGGACATTCAGGCTGGAGGCAGCAATAACCTGGTGGATTAATAACTGCCCAAAGGGGAGGAAGAGTTCTGTGCCAGGCTCCAGGGAGGCATCTGTCCATACCCTGATGTAGGGGAAAGAGACAGCTGGCTAACCAGAAGTGGACAGGACAAGGCTGAATCATCTGTGACCACTAGGAATTAAAAGCAGAACCTGCAGAGCTCCACTAGCTAGAGGGAAGGATGATGCTACCAAGACGAGACTGGATACAGGAAAGCAGCATATCAGGAACTTGAGAAGAGGGAGTCTCCCACGCCAGGCTGGTCCCAAACTAGCTGGAGGCCTGCACTGGACCTGGGCGTTTTTAACAGGATCTACACAAATGGGGCCACGTTCTGAAAGGCATGAATAAATAATGGAAGACCTGAGAAACTGGGTCAAGAGAACGTCGGAATGTTAAAACTGAAGGAGAATGCTCAATGCCATTGTCATCAGGAAAGTGCAAATCAAAACCACAATGAAATACCACTTCACTCCCACCAGGCTGGTCATAATTGTTTTTAATTCTTTTTAAATGGAAAATAACAAGTGTTGGCAAGGACAGAAAGAAATCGGAACCTTCATATATTGCTGGTGGGAATGTAAAATGGTGTAGCCACTGTGGAAATAGTTTGACAGTTCCTCAAAATGTTAAACATAAAATTACCATATGATCCAGGTATATACCCAAAAGAATGAAAACAGGTGTCCAAACAAAAACTTGTGCATGAATGTTCATAACAGGTCTATTCGCAATAATCAAAAGATGGAAACAACCCAAATGTCCATCAACAGATGAATGTATAAGCAAAATATGCTAAATACTGCCGTGGAATAGTATTTAAGCCATAGAAGAAATGAAGTACTGATACATGCTACACATGAATGAATCTTGAGAAAATATTATGCTAAGTACTGAACTATGCCAGGGACAAAAGGTCACATATTTGAATGATTTTATTTATACAAAATGTCCAGAACAGGCAAATCCACAGACATCAGATCAGTGGTTGCCAGGGGCTGAGGTGTATGGGGGTAGGGGGAGATGTCGAAGGGTGCAGCTTTCTGTTTGGGGCAATGAAAAAGTTAGGGAACTAAGGAGCAGGGCTGGTTTTACAACACAGTGAATGGACTTAATGCCAATGAATTGTACTTTAAAATGGTTAATTTTATGTTATTTATGTATTTACCACAATAAAAAAATAACTTTGTAAAAAATGGAGAGGGCTTTGAGAGGGACATGATACCTGATGTCAATGCCCAAGGGCCTATCCGGAAGTGGTCAGAGGACAGAAGGAGCCTCCAGAGGTCAAACTCTGACAGTACAGTGCGCATGAGGGCTAACATTCCCTGCACATCACCACGTGCCAGGCGCTGTGCCAACGGCTTGATCAGCATAAGATGTTACTATTATTTCCATTTTCAGAATAAACAGAGGCTTAGAGAAGGTAGGGAACTGGCCCACAGTCACACAGCAAGTGGAGGAGCTGGGCGCCTGTGCTATTGGCCTCTACACTATATACCAGCATCCATGCGGAGAACACGGCTATAGCTTCACACAGTCCACGCTTAATCAAGTCCCACTATCACCTTCTCCCATGTGACCTTCAGGGATTTACCCAGCCTTGTTGTGCCTGTTTTCTCATCTGTGCAAATTGGAATAACACCATTAACAGGATCCAAGGCCTGGCGGGGCAATGAAATGAGATCATGAATGTGCCTAGGGGGCCCTGACAAATAAAGGGCTCCATAAATGTTCAGTTCCTTTTTTCCCCCCAAAGTGAAAAGCATCACAAAGACAGAGTAAACTATATAGCAGGTGGAGAGCTCCCTGTCAAAGGAGGTGAGAAGGTAAAAGAAAAGCAAAGGCCCCACTCAGCAAGGACGGGTATCAGATGGGGACTGGTCCAGATGACCTTGAAGTTCCTACCCTTAAAATCTAATGTGGCTACAATATGAGGCCTGTTCCCAAGAGTGGGTTTCACCACCAGAGAGAAGGAACCATTCAAGGACACTGGGATCCTAGAGGACTCAGGGTTGCCAAAAAAGAGAAAAGGTGTAGAGAAGCGGATGGCTGGGAATAGCAAAAACAAAGTTTGCCAATAAAAATAGAAGTAACTTATGTTTTTAGCGCATCCCCATGTGTGCCAGACACTATGCTAAGCATTTTCCAGGGATTATCTCACTGAGTCCTCACATCTCCGTGGGCAGACGCTATTATTATCTCATCTCACTGATGAGGACAGAGGCTGAAAAGCAGAGCAGCTTGCTCAAGGTCAGGTAGGCAGTGAGTGCCATGTGGCCACCGTGCCACAGGCCAGTCCTGAGTGCCACTCTCGAGAAGCCCTCTCGCCTGACTTGAGGGGTGACTGCCTTTGGACTTACCTGCCCAGCTCCACCTTCTGCTTCAAGCAGAAGTCTCTCACGTGGCAGAACCTTCTCCTCACCTGACTATGGCCAGAAAGCTAGAAGCTGATGCTAAGAAGAAATTGTGAGAGGATCCAGCAAGTATTTGGGAAATTTTTGTTAAGTAGGAAAAAAAAGAAAAACTTCTGTTTTCACCAGCTCACTCAGCTGGTGGGGCAGGACTGGCCACAGGCACAGGCAGCCAAGCAGCTGGGAAGTGACCCACTGGGCATCCCAACAGCACGCTCTTAAAGGAGTCCTTCAGTGTGGTGCTTAAGGCTCCCCTCGCTGCCACTAATCAGCAGCCCATGCAGGCAGGAGGACTCGCGGAAGGCATCAAAGAAAACCCAGGGCCGGGTACTCAGAGTCCAAACTGCCTGAACAGGGGCAGAGGGCAATGGGGAAAAGCAGAGACTAAGAGCAATGGGGGAAAGTAGAGCGTAGCAGTAAGCAGGGCTCTAACTCTGCCTGGTTCCGCATGGCTTTCCCCATAACTCTGGGACTCAGATCCACAGGAGATCCATTCATCTTCCTCTTCAGCCACCTCACAAAGAAACTATGAGGACAAAAGACGCAAATTCTGAAAGGGATATTAAGATCTCAACTTTTTCTTAGGCCAACAGTTAAGGGGTTATGGTGTATCAGACACTGCTAAACCCTACATATGGATTATCTCTTTTCATTTCTGTAATGGACCTATGCAGTTGGTTATTACCATCATCACCACTGTTCAAATGCGGACAAACCGTGCTGAAGAGGTAAGTGACTTCTGCAATGACAAACCAGTATGTGGTAGAAGTGGGATATAAACCCATGTGGTCTGACCTCAGAACCCACAGTCTTAACCAAGATCTTTTACCACTTCCTAAAACGGACTCTCAAGAGCTAGTAAAAGTAATTATTAAGCATAGTTCCTGGCCTCAGAGCATTTACAGCCTGATTAGGGAAATGGATAAATGGATCCAATGCACAGGAAAATATACCTATACATGTATTATTACTAAAGGTGTGCATTCATCACTTCAATTACACAAAGTCATGTGTGTGCATGCGCACACGCAGGCACATTAATACACATGTGCTGTAGAATCAATGCAATGACTCAAAAAGAGGATGGTGGGAATTTAATTTTAAAATATGATAATACACAATAGCCAAAAGGTGGAAACAACCCAAGAATCCATAAACAGATAAATGGATAAACAAAATATGATCTATACATACAATGAAATTTATTATTCAGCCTAAAAAAGAATGAAATTCGGATACATGCTACAACATGGGTGAACCTTGAGAACATTATGCTAAGTGAAATAAGCCTGTAATAAAAGGACAAATACTGTATGACTGCACTTACAGGAGGTCCTAGAATAGTCAAATTCATAGAGACAGAAAGTAGAGTGGTAGTTGCCAGGGGCAGAGGGTTGGGGAGAGAATGGGGAGTTCATATTTAATGGGTTCAGGAAGTTCAGACTGAAATTATAAAAATTCTGGAGATGGATGGTAGTGATGGTTAGACAATAATGTGAATGCACTTCATGCCACTTGTGAGGCTAAATTTTATGTGTAACTGGACTAGCCATGGTGTGCCCAGATTAAACATTATTTCTGGGTGTGTCTGTGAGAGGTTTTTCTGGACAAGATCAGCTTTTGAATTGGTGTACTCGATGTAGCTTGGCATCATCTAATCCAGGTTAGGGAACATCCAGCCTGCAGGCCATATAAGGCCCAAGAAATCATTTGGTCTGGCCCTGCCTAGGCATTAGGGGTGAGTTAATTAAATGCTTGACCAAATATAGCAGGCTAATTTTTAATTTGATAATTTTGTATGGACCTCGAATAATGTTATAAATATCTAAATAGCCCTTGGCAGACAAAAGGGTCCCCACCCCTGATCTAATCAGTTGAGGGCCTGAACAGAATAAAAAGTGGAGAAAGTAGATATTTGCCTTTTTCCTGCCTCACTGCTTGAGCTGAGACACCCGACCTCATCTTCTCCTACCCTCATACTAGGATTTACACCATCAGCTCCCCTGGTCTTCAGGCCTTTGGACTGGGCTCAGAGTACACCACCTGGGTCTCCAGCTTGCAGATGGCAGACAGTAGGACTTCTCAGCCTTCATAATCACGTGAGCCAATTCAATTTATACTATACTAGAGGCTCAGTGCATGAAATTCATACACAGGTAGGGCCCCTAGGCCTGGCCGGCCATCAGGGCCAATCTGTGGGGCGACCCACAGGGTGATCGGGGTTCCCCATTTGCACCCGCCTTGGCTGGCCTGGTGCCGCCCACTTGCCAGCTCCATCCCCCCTGCTGCCGCTGCTGCTAGTCAGGGCCTGCAGGCTGGGGGCAGTTCCTGTGTTGAGCGTCTGCCCCCTGGAGGACAGTGCACATCATAGCGACCGGTCATTCTGCTATTCGGTTGATTTGCATATTAGGGTTTTATATAGATAGATATAAAATATGTGTGTGTGTATCCTATGGGTTCTGTCTCTCTGGAGAACACTAATACACTACTAAACGTGGTCACTTAAAAATGGTTAAAATAATAAATGTTATATATTTTTGCCACAATAAAAAAAAATTAAGAAAAAAAAAGTGCTGGTGGTGATGGTGATAACCACTGAACCTTGGAGTTTTTGTCTTTGCTCTAACCAGTGAGGAACAGAGAGTGGTAACCCAAGCAGCCTTGTTGGGATGTGCAAGGGGGAAGAAGGCAATTCTGGGGGCAGGGGGATTTATCCTTTTGTATTTAAAGCCCCCTTGAAAATGATCTGAGAACAGGCCTTCTATGTTTTGAAAGTTTATTCCCCATTAAGTGAGAATACTCAAGAAGGTAAAGGAGATCAGCCCTTCCGGTTTTGCCTGTCCAAAGGAGGAGTGCTGGGGTCCTAAAGGTGGAACTGGGGGAAAGAAAGAGATCAGGGCTCTGGATCTTTAAGATAATGGGCCACTGAACCCACGTTCCTGACCCACACAAGTTGAGAGCCAAACAGGATGGGGGAACCTCTACAAAAATAACAAAATTACCATTTTAATATTAGTCAGATATTTATTGATCCTGTATTAAATACTTTATAAGCATCATCTTATTTAATCCTTATCACACCCCTATGAGGTTTTAGCATTACACCCATTTTACAGAGGGAGGAAAGTGAGGCTCCAAGAAGTTAAGAGAAGTGCTCACAGTCACTATGCTAGTGAGCCAGGATCTGAATCTCTATGATCCAAAACCTCTTTTCTTAACCACTACAGGATACCATTTTCTTTGGATTCTTGAATACAATGAACTCATAGGAAATCTCATTGTTGGGAGTGAATATTGCCCAAAAAGCCAGTATTTATCCAAACATGTTTATGGGCCTTAAATGCCGAGTGATATACTAATTCCTGATCCCTATCCACAAAACACAAACAAAAAGGCTCTTTTTTAAAAAATTATAGAAAAATATTTACTGATGTCAGAGTTGTTTACAATAAATAATGTTAAATGACAGAAATAAATGGAATATATCATATGACAGACACTATTTTTGTAAAAATGTCAATATATCTATAATAATAAAAGCATAATGTGCTAATTAGACCGGACATCCTTCCAGACGACCTTCCGGATGAAGCCGGGGCTGGGAGGGAAGCTGGTGACGGCAGCTGGGGGAAGGAAAGCCTACTCTTGCACGAATTTCATGCATCAGGCCTCTAGTGATTATATAATTGGATAGAAATGTGAATATTCAAATACCCAAATGGCAACTATGGTTTTCTCAGAGTGGTGTGATTATAAGAGAGTTTTATTATGTTCTCCTTACTTCTATGTATTTATTATATTGAGCATGTTTTCTTTTTTCTAATTTTTTTCAATTACAGTTGACATTCAATATTATAATAGGTGTACAGGATAGCAGTTACACATTTATATAACTTACAAAGTGATCCCCCCAAAAGGTCTAGTACCCTTCTGACACCATATATAGTTACCACAATATTTTTTTACTCTATTCCCTATGCTGTACTTTATATCCCCGTGACTATTTTGTAACTATCAATTAGTACTTCTCAATCCCTTCACCTCAAAGAGGCTGTTCTTGAGTAAGGATCACAAGTGTTCTCTGGGCTCACTTGGGGGTCAGTTTCAAGCTTAGCGTCAGCCAGAAAACTTTGTTAAAACAGCAAGCTTCCCTCTTTACCACTCCTCTTGTGAAACCAGGCAGGACTGCTATTCCTAATAGGCCAGCAAGGTATCATTTTAAATTGGGCTTTCAGAGGCCATTTAAGGCAGGAGCAGAAAATTCTTCTGAAAAAGACCATCTGAACTAAAAAGAAAAAATCAATTGGGATCACATAGGTGGGAAGGAACTTAAATTAGGGGTTTTTTTTAGAGTAAGAAATATGAAACATCTCTCTTGTCACAGTATTCAAAAACAACCAATAAATATATACATATTTTTAAAAATCATTCTTCAGTTATAAATCTACAGCCAATTAAGGGAGAGGACTGGAGGAGGTAGAGTATGACAGAGAAGGAAAGGAAGAGAAGGCACCTCCTCACACACAGTTAATGCCATGCTTTGGAAAGCACTAGAGACCTCACTTTACAGGGCGAGGTCCTGGGGAACACCAAGATGCTGTTGTTGTTGTTACTGTTCACTAAAGAAATCTTAGACATTACAGAAGAACATAAAAAAGAACAAAAATCAGCCCTGGCCTGGTGGTTCAGTTGGTTGGAGCATTGTCCCATGCACCGAAAGGTCACAGGTTTGATTCCGAAAGGTCACAGGTTTGATTCCTGCTCAGGGCACATACCTAGGTTGTGGATTGGATCCCCAGTCGGGAGTGCACAGGAGGCAACCAAATGATCTATCTATCTATCTATCTATCTGTCTATCTTTTTTTTTTTTTTAAAGGACACACCTCGTCTTTTTTTTTTATATATATATATATATTTTATTGATTTTTTACAGAGAGGAAGGGAGAGGGATAGAGAGTTAGAAACATCGATGAGAGAGAAACATCGACCAGTGCCTCCTGCACATCTCCTACTGGGAGTGTGCCCACAACCAACGTACATGCCCTTGACCGGAATCGAACCCGGGACCTTTCAGTCCGCAGGCCGACGCTCTATCCACTGAGCCAAACCGGTTTCGGCCTATCTGTCTATCTTAAACTCAATAAAAACATATCCTTGAGTGAAGACTAAAATAATAATAATAATTCTAAGCAATGTTGCAATTTTGCAACTCTAGACAAAAACAGCACTGTATCTCGGCATTTTCTACATGGACCAGTTTCAATCATGCTGACAGGAATTCACCACTTCTGTTTTGGGGGGTGTTTTTTTTTTCTTTGTTGTTGAAAGTATTACATATATCCCCTTTTCCCCCCCACTGACTTCTTCTAACCCACCTCTACCACCAACCCTCCCCCGCCCCCCGCACCCCAGGCCTTCACCACCCTATTGCCTGTGTCCATGGGTTATGTACTTCTGTTTTAAAGTGTCTCTTCAGCCAATTGGTCATATACCAGATGAAAGTGTAGTTCCAAATCCCTCCAGCAGCCCCCCTGTTAGCACCAATCACACTGTTTTGCATCAGACTTAGCCGAGAACAGGAGTGTTTCCCCCACTCTGCTGTAAACTCCAGGCCCCATTCACCTTTACATGGCTGCCTTCAAACACATCCAATACTCATCTTCTGTCATTGGTTCACACTGTTTTTTAAAATCTTTCACACACCCAGGTCCCTGCCTAGGAAGTCATATGTCACAGCACTTCAAAGTGAGAAGGATCTGACATCTTGGGCAAGCTCTTTACCCAAAGTCCCTACGACGCCTCATCTGTAAAAGAGGGGTGATGATACCTCCCTGAGAGAGTTACTGGAAGGACACAGTTAGATAACTCACAGAAAAAAACACATAATACATAATAACAAACCCACCAAAAAATTGCTTAATCCTCTACCCACTGGAGGAGATTAAAGAATCACACAGCTGCCTTGCTCATCTGAAGCTCATCCAGGTCCTGAATGCCTGGGCAGAGACTCAGAGCCTTCACGGACTGCACCAAACCACTGAACCTCAAACCAAGGGTAAGGGAGGTCTGGCAAAGCTTGACTTGGATGGCAGGCGGGCAGCTGGTCAGCATGGAGCCACAAAAGCTCTGGATCAGCTGTGAACAAAGGATTGAGAACATGCTTAGGGAAACCAAAAAGCAGCAGCCTGAAATCAACCCAACCAGGGCACTAAGACCAAGCAGGGAAACCATTCAAGGTGCCACTGGCTCCTCCCAACTGGGAGCCTGGAAGCAGGTGACTGGTAAAACCGCAGTTCCCTAGCTGACCCTGGACAAATCTACTATTGTTCATCCACGATGCTGGGAGTTGAGTCACCGTGGCATTGTCCAACAGCACTATCAGGAGGAAACAGCTGGAGAGACCAACACCAAGTGCAGGAAACCTCCACCTCCACCAGAGCTCCCCTCGGGGGCTCCACCCTGTATGGGAGGTCCAGCATCCTGCCTGCCTGGCCCTCAGGGACCCCTGACCAACCCCGGAGGCATCTACAGTCTGAACAGACATCTCTATTTCCTGCCTCCATTTGCCTGGGGCAAAATACTAGCTCTTTGTGTAGCATTTTGGCAATTCTCCTAGGGGAGAAGAGGTGAGATCTCCTGGTTTCAACACTCCAGTAAATAGAAGCCAGGGTGCAAGAAACCTGGCAGTAGAAAAAAAAAATTACACCAAATTAATTTGAAAAGGACATACCATATGACAAGGAGATGGATTTTCCCTGGACTAAAAAGATGAGCAGGTAGATGCCGCCTCACTGCAACAGCACCATGGGACAGGGCTAGATGCTTAAACCTTTCTGAAAGAGGGATTCTTGCCAACTTCCTCGTCTAGAGACCTGATGAAGATCTCCTATGTTCCAACAGAGGGCCCAAGAATCCCTGCTGGGATTTAGAAACAACTCAGAAAAGCAGCAGGGTGGTCATGGTTTAAAGTCCTAGAGAGCTGCGTTTGACTCCTGCCTCTAACAGAGTACTGTGTGACCTACGTGATGGGAGTTACAGTACAGCCTTAAATCAGGTGATACCAGCTGGGCATACGGGCACATTCCCACATTGTGCCAAGACTGAGGGGTCAGGGAAGCACAGGCCCCGTGGCTGAGACTCAGATCCAGCCAATAGGTGCCACAGGGCAGTACGTCAATGTAATTAGGTCTGACAACAATAAAAAGCCAGAAATCTCTCTTTTTATGAAATCTCTTCCGTGTTTAAATGTTGATTCTGATAAAACATCAACCGGGCCCAAACAAAAGACATCTGTGGAGTGGATCTGAACGAGGGCCACTGGACTGCAACCTCAGCTCTGGACCTTAGGTTCCTCATCTATAAAATGAGGGCGAATAAAAGAGCCTGGTGTTGGGAGGATTCGATGAGATTAGGCCTGTTAGGCGCTTCCCGCTGCCTGACATTAGAAAGCATTTGACAAATGGCAACTGTCAACTAGGCAGAGCTGAAAGAGCCTTGGGGAAGACCCACCCAACCTTCTCGTTCTATTAAAGAGGAAACTTCAGAGAGGTCCTGGGACTGACCCATGACCTGCAAATAAGCCAATGGCAAGAGTCCGACTGGACCCAGATCCCAGACTCTCCCTGTTAATGGACTGTTTATCACGGACAGCCCTGCAATTGTCCCTCACTGGTGCTGGGCTCATCAACTGTGAGGGGCAGCTCCCCAAGGTAAGTGTGGTGTACACACCTTTGTTACATCACAAAACTCAGCCTCACACCAGGCAGGTGACCAGGCGCACTACTCAATGTGAAGTGGTCCGTGGATGTGCTCCTCCTCCCCCCACTGCCCTATAGTCCAGTTTACATTATGTTCCATGGACCGGGCCCTGTGCCAAGCTCAGCTCCCTTACCTATCACCTACCCCAGCCTAGTCTGGGTGGTAAGGGAAGACTAGGCACAAAAGGATGGGGGGTGACATCAACAGGTAGAGAGGATGAGGATGGGACAGAGCAGGCCTGAGTGAAAGAAGGTGGCCAGAAGGCTGGGAAGTATACTTGGGGCCAGTGTGGGCTGGTGCAGCTGGAGGAGAGGGGATAACTGAAAGGCAAGGGAGGTGGGAGAGTGGGCTGGGAAGGAAGGTTGTGGCTGCTGGTACACAAGGGTCCCTAAGCTAAGGGGGCTCTGGACCAGCTGGCCTGCTGGGTTTCTGCCACACAAAGGTGCTAATTAGGCAGCCTGGGGCAGGTCCCAAAGCACTGAGCTGTGTTCCCTTAGGTAAATGAGCAGCCAAGGTTGTATCCTGTCCCCAGACCCTAGGGGTATCCTGTTTGAACTTGTCCTTGCTGTGAAACTTTCCACCCTTGATGTCTCAGGAGCCCTGGAACTTCTCCCAGCTCCTTCCAAAGCATGCACTAAAACTTTCTAATTAACATGAGCTGAAAAGTAAACCTTAGCTTTAAAACGGCAACAGGGGAAAGAGAGCTTGGGTTCTGTATTTCCTAATGGAGTCATCTTAAGTTGTAGAACTTTGTAGGCTGAAGGGACTTGAGGGACCATCTGGTACAAACCCCTCATGTTACAGAGAGGCAGGGAGGTCCAGAACAGGGAGTGATGGGCCCAAGGTCAATCAGCCTGTCAGTGCACTGACACCAGACTGTAGGGCCCCCACAGCCTGGCCAGTGCACTTTCAGAGACAGGACAAAGCCTCAGTCACTGCATTCCATCTTTTCACCTAGGAATACCACCAGAGCCATATCAACACTGTCACAATATCTCACCTCCCCAAGGGGGTCTTAGAAAATCCACACTTCGAACAAAGGGCCAAAGTCATTCACACCTTTTAGTATAGGTTTCTCTCACCTGATAAGAGCTCACTCTCCTCCCAAATCACAGGAGGTAAACTAAAGGGAGGGAAGAAAGACATGGAAGTTTCTGGCCACCAAAGAAGTGGATGGGATGTGTTCACCTCAGGGAGGTTCACAGGTTAAACCCACATCCCTGCAGGACCTAGGCTGGCCAGCCGAAATGAAGGGGGAAGGGCTGAGACTTTGAGCAGAAAAAAGAACACACAAACATCACGTGGCTGAGAGAAAGGCTTTCACAATACTCCATAAGGGCAGAAGAGAGACCTGGGAACTACAAGTCTTTGCGGGGTCCAGAATCAGGTTTTCCTACCTGGAAAGAACACAGACTTTGGAACCCCCAGATGTGAGTTTAAATCCCTTCTCTGGCACATCCCACTACATAACTTGGTGGGAGGGGGGGAGAGCAGTAATGAGCCCTTTTGTTTTCCTCATTTTATAAAATAGATGCATAAAGAAAAGCATTGAGCAATGGTTATTCATGTCATTGAGACTTTCTTCCTGATATTCCACCATCTCTTGACCCTTTGTAAGTATCCTGAGAGCAAAAAGCATAGCTGCTTGTCCATCTGGGGTCAGAGAATGAGCCTGGAGAAAGTTCGTGTGTGACTGACTTTCTAAACCACATCCCACCTCCTCCCCTGTGGGTGATATAACCTGAGGGGCATGCGTCTGATCAGCATGGAACTGCTCACAGCACCCTAAGGAGGGTGTGCAGCTCCATTTTATCCCACTCCAAACCACAGAGGTTTCTGATGGCCAGTCCAATACCTCTGCCCCGTGCCCCAAGCTCTCCCATACCATCCACCACAGTTCTGCCTTTGTACCCAACTTGCCATGCTTAATAGATGTCACCTGACATGATTCACATTTCTGGAGGGTGCTGGGAGAAAGAAAGAAAGTAGAGGGTAAATGTTTTCCCACAGGTTACAAATGAGGAAGCTAAGGCAAGGAAATTAGATTGTCTGCTGCTACCTGACAGCCCAAGGCTGGTTCTCAACTCAATGGCTGGGAGTAGTGAAGCTATGTTGGACAGGAGTGGTAGACAGAGGCTTACGGGTTCTAAGAGCAAACGCAGGGGGTTGAGCTGAGAAATTTTTAAAATACTTGTCAATAAATATAGACTGTGTGCCCTGTTCCATTAAGAAAAAAAAAAAAAAAAAAGTGCCCTGGCCAGTGTGACTCTGTTGATTGAGCAGCATCCTGTACACTAAAAGGTCACAGGTTCAACTCCCAATCAGAGCACATGCCCAGGTTGCAGGTTTGATCCCAAGTAGGAAGTGTGTCAGAGGTAGCTGATAGATGTTTCTCTCTCACAGATGTTTCTCTCTGTCTTCCTCTCCCTTTCTCTCTCTAAAATCAATAAAATCATTAAAAAAAATAAAATCAATAAAAACATATCCTCCAGTGAGGATTAAAAACAAAAAAAAATTTTTTTTAAGTCCTGGCTGGGTAGTTCAGTTGCTTAGGCATCATCCCGTACATCAAAAAGCTGCAAGTTCGATTCCCAGTCAGAGCACATACCTAGCTTGTGAGTTCGGTTCCCGGTTGGGATGCATTTAGGAGGCAACCAATCAATGTAATCAATGTTCCTCTCTCTCTCTCTCTTTCTCTCTCTCTCTCTCTCTCTCTCTCTCTCCCGCCCCCGCTTCCTCTCTAAAATCAGTAAGCATATCCTTGAGTGAGGATTTTTTTTAAATCATTTTTTTAGATGTAGGGAATCAGGTAATTTAATAGGAGAGATAGGTTAACCATCTTCATCATCCTCATCACCACCCCCACCTGCTACATAGTGTTTTCTACATACAGTGGGGCCTTGACTTACCATTGTCCCGACTAAGAGACTTTTGAGATACCAGCTGTCTCTCAGCCGATTTTTTGCATTGAGTTGGTAGAGTAATTTGAGTTAACGAGCTCCTTAACGAGCTCGGTCTCGGAACGAATTAAACATTAAACTCGTAAGTCAAGGCCCCACTGTATTAGGCAGGTTCTAGATGCTTTACATATGTCAACTCACTTAATATTCACGGTAACCTTGTGAAATAGGTGCTTTTTATCCCCATTTTACAGAGGAGAAAGGGGTCTTTAAGAACTTGCCCAAGGTCATGTGACTAGGGAGTGACTGCCAGGATCTGAACCAGGACATGTGGCCTTAATCATTTCCTGGGCTACCTCTCACCACACAAGCTCCTCCACTCCCAGGTCCATCCCCTTCACCTCCCAAGCCATTAGTTAACAGGCAGGCAGGCAAACTCTCAAGCCCTGAGGTTCCAGTACCTGTAGCAACTGCCTCCCAAAGTGTTTCCTCCAACTGCAAGAGCCAAGGACTCAGATCTTCATGATGGGCTCCACAAATGTTCTGCCCTTGACCTCCTATGTTCCTTCTCCAGGCTGGGACAAGACACAAGAGAAGGCAGGAGCCAGAATTCTACCAGGATATTCTACTCCCATTGACTCAGAACCCAGAACAGATGGACAGGGGGATTTCTGAGTGAGTAACTAACCACAGAAGAATAAAGTTATGTAAATCAGCCTGGAACACAGAAAGAAATCAGGCATGGGCTTTCACAGAATCAAGCTGAGCAAGTGGGAAATACCCAACACAGGCTCCAGCACTGCTCTTGCCTTGGGGCAGAGCTGGGCCTATTGTGAGTTTCTAGACTGTTCCTGATTATAAAACTATAAGGCTTTTACCCCACAGGCAGCAGCAGAGGGATTGCTAACACATTTGGATTTCTCCCACCAACAGAAGAAAGGCCTTAGGATACAAAAATCAGATAAATGAAGCTCTGATTCCTCCCCTTCCCTGTGTTCTCTTTTTGCTGAATTATTTTCCCAAAGGGCCTCCTGTCACCATCTCCCTCCTGCAGCTTCTAAAACTGAACCCAAAGGATACACCAACTGCTTGGCCTCATCAGGACAGGAGGTGACAGTGGGGGAAACTCCAATGGCAAACCCATTGGCCCATCAGGGAGCCAGGCGATGAAGGCAGTCTATGCTGCCTGCCTAGAATCAGCTTGGAACGCTGGCAGGGGAGACTGAACATGCTGCAGCTGGAATTTCAGATTTTTCGAAGTTAGAATGAAGATATCTTTCCTGCTTGAGCATCTTCTTCAATAAAACCGTCCTGCTGGTAAAGGTGAAAATTTGTCACCCTCAAAGGCTTACCACTCATTCTGGCACTCTGTGTACATCTCCGACAGGGAAGGCCCAGGCCGAGTCTAGGGAACAACAAACAAGCTGGAGTGCATCCAAAGGCAGCAACAGGGTGGTGGGGTCTAGAAATGAAGTGATCTGGGAGACAGCTGGTAGAAGCAGAGACAAGACGAAGAGTAGCTGTTGTCAAATACTTCTGGGTTGTCATGTGAACGGGGGAGCAGGCTCCCTGTCTCAGGCTCTGCCCTTTTACCCATGAGGAAATTGAGGCTTAGAGGGATCAGTATATTGCAAGGCGAACCAACAGAGCTGGTCTAAGAAGCTGGGCTGTGCCCCAGGGCCTGCATACTGACCCACTGCACTGCACACGGTGGCAAATGCCTTGGTCGTGGAAGAAGCCAATAACAAAAGACCACATATTGTATGATTCCATTTATATAAAAACTAGAGGCCTGGTGCACGACATTCATACACTGGAGGGGGAGGGGCATGGGGGGGAGTCCTCAGCCTGGCCTGCGCCCTTTAGCAGTCCAGGAGCTCTTGGGGGATGTCCGACTGATGGCTTAGGCACGCTCCCCAGCCGCCAGTCGGACATCCTTAGTGCTGCCGCAGAGGCGGGAGAGGCCCCCACAACCACCACTGCACTCACCGGCTGTCAGCCCTGCTTGTGGCTGAGCAGTGCTCTTCCTGTGGGAGTGCACTGACCACCAGGGGACAGCTCCTGCGTTGAGCATCTTCCCCCTGGTGGTCAGTGGGCATCATAGCAACCAGTTGTTCCATCATTCGGTCAATTTGTATATTACCCTTTTATTATTTTGGATGTCCAAAACAGGAAAATCTATAGAGGTGCAAAATAGATTAATGGTTGTCTAGTGCTAGGGATGAGGGAGAAACTGGGGGGATGACAATTATGGCTATGGGGTACAGGCTTTCTTTTAGGGGTGATGAATGTTCTAAAATGGATAGTGGATGCCCAGCTGGTGTGGCTCAGTACTTGAGCATTGACCTATGAACCAGGAGGTCATGGTTTGATTCCCAGTCAGGGCACATGCCTGGGTTGCAGGCCCAATCCCTTGTGGAGGGCATGCAGGAGGCAGCCAATCAATGTTTCTCTCTCAATGTTGATGTTTTTATATCTCTCTACCTCTCCCTTCCTCTCTGAAATCATTAAAAATATTTTTAAAATAATACAAAATTTAAAAAGAACTAGTTGACTACCCTGGCCAGTGTTTCCCTTTGGTTAGAGCGTCGACCCACACCCCAAAGGGTCACAGGTTCAATTCCCGGTCAAGGGCACATACATGGGTTGCAGGTTCAATCCCCAGCCCTGGTTGTGGCATGTGCAGGAGGCAACCAATCAGTGTTTCTCTTTCCCTCTCCCTCTCCCTCTCCCTTTCCTTCTCCTTCTTCCCCTTCCTCCCCACTTCCACTCTTCCTGAAATCAATGGGAAAATATCCTTGGGTGAGGATTAAAAAAAAAAAAAAAAGAACCAGTTGGCTATCTTAACAGATTACAGGGAACCTGATAAGAGATAAAGATTATGAATCAAGCAAGGGAAGACAGCAGCTCACAAACTCACTACCTCTTGCCCAAGATGTCACTCACTCAGTCAACAAATATTTATCAAGAACCTATTCTAGGCCACAATTTAGAATGCTCAACATCGCAGGTCAGTGAACTGGAGTCCAGAGGCCAAATCCAGCCTGCCAAGCAAAATGTGCTAACCCCTGTGCTAGATGCTAGAGCAGTGATGGTGAACCTTTTGAGCTCGGCGTGTCAGCATTTTGAAAAACCCTAACTTAACTCTGGTGCCGTGTCACATATCGAAATTTCTTGATATTTGCAACCATAGTAAAACAAAGATTTATATTTTTAATATTTATTTTATATATTTAAATGCCATTTAACAAAGAAAAACCAACCAAAACAATGAGTTCGCGTGTCACCTCTGACACGCGTGTCATAGGTTCGCCACCACTATGCTAGAGCCATGGGTGAAGGAAAGGGGTGAGTGATAACAGTCAGGGTCTCCTTGTGGAGTTCACATCCCAGTGATACAACCATACAGGTGAGATCCAATTACAATGCAGAGAAATGTTATAAAGGAAAGAACTACAGCCTGTGTGAGCTCAGAACAAGGTACTGACCTGGGCCAGAAAAGGCTCCCTGGCTGATGGACTTGACTCTAACACCTAAAAGAGCAGGAGGAAGCCACATTTACAAAGGCCCTGGAGAAACGAAGGGGTGGATTAGGCAGAGCATGTGGTCTGGTGAAGGACTAAAAGGCACCAAGGCAGCAGTACAGAGTGGTGTGCAGGGCAGCCTGCTCTCCCCCGCCCATCCCCTGGCCTCACAGCCCCAAGTCCAATCACTGGAGGCTATGAGAACAGGGCTGAGAGTCAGCCACCTGACAGTGCTAACTGTGTATAAACCCTCAGCCAGATGAGCTAGGAAGGCAGAGGTTGGAGAATTAATCAATGGAAAAATGTTTCTTAATCACCTAACAAAGTGCCCATCGCTTTCTTTACCCAATATCGTACAGGACATAAAATAAGAAAAAGATGCAATCTCAGACTTCAAAGAGAAAACCAGAAGTTGAGGAAACAAGCCCAAGCCCTCAGCTCTGCTACTCAAATGTAATGGCACTCACCCAGCGCCTGGAATGTACTTCCCCAGGTCTCCCAAAGGACTGTTCCCTCCATTCCTGGAGGTCTCTATCAAATGCAACATTTCCCTACACACCCCACACAAATAACACACCTGTCTTCTCTCCTTCTCCCCGCTCCTCCAGCCCCTCTCCCCAAGCCCTCCTGAGCCCCGGCATTCCCTCCCTATGCCCTGACCTTGCTTAGTTTTCTCCGGTACACTTAACTCTGCCCATTATACATGTATCTGTTTGTTCACTGACCAGCTTACACTAGAATGGAAGCTTTATGAGAACCAGAACTTTGTTTTTTTCCAGCACTGAGATCTGGCAGAGTCAGCTCTCAAATAATGGTTTGTGGAATAAATGCAAACACAAAAATCTTAAAGAAAACTTAATCCCTAAATTCCTTGATTTGTAACGTTGGGCAAGTTATTTCTTTATGTCTCAGTCTCCTCATTTGCAAAATAAAAATAATAAAAGTATCTACTTTGTGAGTAAATAAGGAAATGCACATAAATGCTGATTGTTGTTATTACCATGATCATTTGTTATGGGTCTATTTTTGTGTCATGTGTTAAACATATAGCTCATTTATTTTTCATAGAAACCAATGAGATAACTTTTATTACAAGTTCCCTCTAGATCAGGGGTGGGCCACAATGGGTTCTTAAACTGGACCGGAGGGCCGGAACAAAAGCATGGATGGAGTGTTTGTGTGAACTAATATAAATTCAAAGTAAACATCATTACATAAAAGGGTATGGTCTTTTTTTTTTTTTTTTTTTTTTTTTAGTTTTATTCATTTCAAACTGGCCGGATCCGGCCCGCGGGCTGTAGTTTGCCCACGGCTGCTCTAGATAGATGAGACTAGATAAGCTGTCCAAGGTCACACAGTGACTAAGCAGCAGAATTTAAATTCAAACTAGCACCACTGGCCCTGATCCTTCCTCTCTGCCTGCCTGCAAACTGAAAATGCCAACGGAGGCTGGAGAGAGGGAGACTGCCATACCCTGGAGCAGTTGTGGCGTGATCCTGAAGCAACAGGGACTCAGATTCTGTACTTAAGGACGAAAAGGACTCAGAGCAGACAAAAGTCATTCTAGGTCAAAAAAAAAAGGAGGAGGGGCAGTTCTTTTCCACAAGAGACTTACACTACCATAATACAAACAAGAGAGGACAATAGTGGAATCACAGGACTGGCACTTGGACGAAATCTGAGATGTATCCGGTCCAACCACTTGTTTTATGGAGCAAGAAACTAAGCTGGAAGAGTGATCTGTGAAGAGTTGGGAAATCAGTAGATTGTGCCTCTGTTGACGATGCTTCTGTTCTAAACTAGATGTATTTTTACTCTTATTCATTTATTTCTTCTTCAAAAGTCATACAAGTAAAACATGCCCACTACAGGCAGAAAAATTAAGCCAAATGAGGAAAAGGTTAATAGTGCCCCACCACTAGCCAAAAGCTATGTTAAACAGTTTTACATTTAACAGGTTCTGAGTTACATTCAGTGGCTTGCATATCAGAACAGAGTAGGAACCTAAATGAACTGCGCTTCTGTTTCCATTTTTGTTTCCAAGTCTGTTTGCAGTTCATTTGTTCATTCATTCATTCAGCCAGCAAGCATGAGGATCTCATTCGTAATTGGCACAGTTCTAAT
The DNA here is from genome assembly GCF_028538775.1 of Myotis yumanensis. NCBI lineage: Eukaryota > Metazoa > Chordata > Mammalia > Chiroptera > Vespertilionidae > Myotis > Myotis yumanensis. Next base: position 122,307,111 of record NW_027223754.1, on the reverse strand, counting down.
TATTGGGATTCTGCAGCAAACGTACATAATAAAATGATCCTACATCCCTTTCCCACACCCATTGGGAAGGAGCACACCCATTGCTGTTAGCTGCCACTGTCTGTTAAAAACAAAAACAGCGGCAACTAAATACACTAACTACATTCTGGCCCAAGCTCTCAGCAAGAACATGTGCATCATCACTACTGCCCCTATGCCTCACTAACACAGGAAAGAGCTTTTTTAAAGCATAAACCCACAGTTTCTTTTCTTTTTATTTTTAATCCTCACCCGAGGATATTTTTCCATTGACTTTTAGGGAGAGTGGAAGAGAGAGGGAAAGACAGAGAGAAATATCAATGTGAGAGAAACACGTGGGTTGGTTGCCTCCTGCATGCTCGTGCCTGGTAGGAGCCTGCAACCGAGGTACGTGCCCTTGACTGGAATTGAACTGCCCTTGATCAGAATCGAACCCGGGAGCCTTTGGTCTGCAGGCCAACGCTCTATCCACTGAGCCAAACCAGCTAGGACCATAAACCCACGATTTCAAAGAGAGCAGAAAAGGAGATAATAACAGAATTTTAGAGACTACAGGGTCAAAGGACAAGTAAGAAACCTAAGAAAGCATTAGCGTCCCAGAGCCCACAGAAGGCTGAGTAATGGCAGCAGGAGGGGCTGCCAGTGGCAGGATTAAAGTCTGCTTATATGAGTCCCACATCCACCCGCCTCAGGCAGGTGACTGTACCTCCCTTACCCCAGGGGTTTATTCTTTGGAGAGGGCAAAGCAGTAGGTCTATGGGCTGAGGAAACCACACAGGGAAATAAATGCAGGGCACCACATTGAAGACAGGGGTTAAGTTGAAGTACAGAAGGCCTAGATTCCAACCCTGTCTTCCTTAGGTTCCTGGGCACAGGTTTAGTCTCAGACCATCCAGGAAGATTAGATGATTCTTCTCTAAGGGATTTACACAGCTCAAGAGAAAACACCCAAGATACTAACTTCCTGGGTTCCTAAATGAAACAGGCCACCCAGGTCATCCTACATGAGGCCTAGAACTCACAAATGCCCCCCTCCCTACCCACCCCCCACACACACACACAAAGCTTAATACCCTACACATATGCAAGCAGATTACCAGGACCACTAGATTTCTGGAGGAAGCCTGTCACAGGAAAGACAGGGAAAATACACATACACTTTATAGGAAATGATGAAGAACACCACTTCTTCCCAAAGATAAAGCTATCATTAATGGCCCCAGAGAAATAAGAGGTAAATATTGCATCTATGAAACCAAAACAGAATGCTGTATTTAAAAAGGTATATTTAGAAAACATAAGAATGCTTAAAAATTAAAGATAATGCTAACTAAAATGAAAACCTCAATAGAAGGGGAGTGTAGGGGGGAAGATAATAAAATTATAGGACCAACCCAGGAGACTCAATATTCAAATTCTAGGAGTTGCAGGGGAAAGAAGAAAGGAAATAGGCACTGGCCAGTGTTGCTCAGTTGGCTGAGCATCATCACATGCACTGAAAGGCCCCCAGTTCAGTTCGATTCCTGGTCAGGGCACATACTCAACTCGATGTTTCTCTCTCTCTCTCCCTCTCTCTTCCTCTCTCTCTAAATCAATAAAAACATATTTTTAAAAAAGAAAGAAAATAGCCCTAACCGGTTTGGCTCAGTGGATAGAGCATCGGCCTGCGGACTGAAGGGTCCCAGGTTCAATTCCGGTCAAGGGCATGTACCTTGGTTGTGGGCACATTCCCAGTAGGGAGTGTGCAGGAGGCAGCTGACCGATGTTTCTCTCTCATCGATGTTTCTAACTCTATCCTTCTCCCTTCCTCTCTGTAAAAAAATCAATAAAGTATATTTTTTTAAAAAAGAAAGAAAGAAAATAGCAGAAACAAATCATCATGAAGTAATTCAAGAAAACTTTCCAGAACTACATGATGTGTGTTCCAAGATTAAAAGTTTCCAGAGCGCACTGGATGAAAGTACACCCACATTAAGGCAGGTCACCTGTGAAATTTCAGAACACTGGAAAGGACACTAGAGACTTCAGATAGAAAAATCATGTTACCTACAAAGGATTAAAATTGAAATAGCATTAGATTTCTCAACAATAACTCTGGAATTTAAAGGAAAATTAAGCCATGCTTTGCACAAAAATAAACTCCTACCCTAGAATCCTACAGCAAGCCAGAATGTCAATACCGTGTGGGTAAAGAATTAATACTTTCTCAGATATGCAAGGCCAACAATTATAGAGCACCGCCTCTGTGGTGCAACACTCTGCCTCTGGTGCATGTACCCCACGGTGTTGTAAATGCCAGTTACTCGCTGTCTACCCCCACTGTACTCCAGGGTCAAAGCTGTCCACTCCTCTCAATAGCCTCACTGGTGCTATGGGGCTACTTAAGAAGAGCACCCACCCAGCAAGGGGCAGCAAGGAGTGCTTAGTGGAGGGAAGTGACATCTAAACTGAATCCTCAAGGATAACTAAAGGATATACAGCACAGTGACGTTCTAGGAAGCGGGATTATCTGCAAAGACTTGGGAGCCGTCACAATCCACCAATCTGCTGACCCAGACAAGAATCCTTGCTGACAGGTGAAACTCAAGCCAGGCACAAAAGAATCCATGCCCAAGTGGCATCAGTGGCATTACCAAGTATTTGAGTTGGTTTTAAACATTGTTCCAGAACAAGGTGATATACAAATCTATAAAATACAACCAATCTGAGCATGAAGAATGAAGACAACGAGGCAAAGCCTGGCTCTGGATGTGACCTAAGGGTCCCTGGAGCAGTCTGGCAGCCCCACAGGACACAGCACACCATAAAGCCAGTGCCCTAATCAGAAAGGTGAAACCAGACCTAACAACAAGCATGCAGAGGCCCCAGATGAAGGGCACCTGGGACCTGGAGGCCAGGCTGGGGCAGAGAAATTCTCTGTATTTGGACCTTCTCTCTTCCCCTCACTTGTGAAAGCCAGAGCTTTAAGCTCATAAAGATCCTAGGCTGAGATGGGGAATGAAGGCTTGTCAGCTAAATGCCTGGGAATACAACCAGGTCTCCTGGCTACCTCCTACCCCTCACCGCCCTGTCTGGTTGACCACAGGTTTCCATGCAGATATTCACTTGCTGAATGTCAAGGTAAGAAGAAACAGCCAAGAATGAATAACAGTCTGGCCTCTCCACCACTCTAACTCAAATTTACGGAGGCAGCTTTCTAGATATTGCCTCCCGCCCCTTGGCGCCTCCTTTCCCCACTCCTGGAAGGAGGCAGCTGGCAGCTCAAGTCTAACTGGAGTCCCACAGCCCCCTGACGATCTCTGTGCTCTGTAGTGGTGGCTTCAGCAGCAGCAGTGAGGTTTCTGAAATAGAAACAAAGTCAGCCCTGACTAGTGTGGCTCAGTGGTTGAGAGCTGACCCATAAACTAAGAGATCACAGGTTCAATTCCGGTCAGGGCACATGCCCAGGTTGCAAACTCAATCCCCAGTAGGGGGCGTGCAGGAGGCAGCCAATAAATGTTTCTATCTCTCCCTCTCCTTTCCTCTCTCTCTAAAAAAGTAATAAAAACATATTGGGGCGGTGGGGGCTTGCCCAGGGTGGGAATGGCTGGGGGGGGGGGGGGCGTGTCAATTGGGGAAAAAGGAGACATGTAAAACTCAAGGAAGGAAGGAAGGAAGGAAGGGAGGGAGGGAGGGAGGGAGGGAGGAAGGAAGGAAGGAAGGAAGGAAGGAAGGAAGGAAGGAAGGAAGGAAGGAAGGAAGGAAGGAAGGAAGGAAGGAAGGGAGGGAGGAAGGGAGGAAGGAAGAAGGAAGATTTAAAAAAAAACAACAACAAAAAAAAACACAAAGAAACGAAGTCGGGGCCTGTTTGCTTGGCTTCTGCTGCTGGTAACCCGCTGGGATCTGAGCAGCCAAAAAGGAGCCTTTCCTTCCCAAAACGGTCCTTTCACACACTGCTGAACAATGTGCTCTCTTCCCCAGGGCCATGCCAAGGTCTGGCTCTGCTGATAGTATATGTTCAAGGTCAGGCAGTGCACTCAGCTCCAGCTCCCAGAACTATGGCCTAGGCTGGTGCAATGCAGGTCCTTGCTTCCCACCTCCAGGTCCCTTCTTCGATGATTTGACAGACACTTCACATTTCATAAATACAACACCTCCCAGTCTGAGGCTCTCAGAACTTGAATCTGTATGTTGTTAGTCTCTCCAGTTCTCACTCTTTATTATACAAGTGGTAAGCTGAGGTATGGGTGGGGTAGCTTAAAGGCTGGTGTTGTGGGGACTGCACTGCTGTGACAAAATCTCATGTCAAGTCAACTCCCAGCTGGGAGTGCCTATCTCTGACACATGCACCCCAGACACCACACTGTAGTTGTAGGAGGGTATGTGCATGGGTGAACTGGGCAAGCACGTGAGCAAACATACGAATGTGTGAGAACATGAATATAAACAGCATGTGAGTAAACCCACTTGCTGCATGCTATTGGTGAATGTGCGTGTATGAGGGTGAAATAGAGGCAATGAGTGTATATGTGAGCAAGCATGTGTGAGAACAGGAGTATGAACAAGCATGTGAGTATGTGTGCAAGAGTGAGTATGTATTGTGTGTGCATGTGTAAGGATAAAGGTACACGTGAGTGTGTATATGAGCATGTACGTGTGAGAACTTGAGAGATCACATGAACATGAAATATGTATGTGTGTATGGAAGTACACACAGAGAAGGCCCTGGGACACCAAGGCCACATTAGCAACTTGAGACAGTTCCTAATAAGGGCAGAGTACCACCACCCCGTCACCTCCTACATCCAGACATCACAGCACATGCCCTGTCTCACCTCAGTCACCTCTTCCCTCTTTCCCCACTCAGGGTGAGCTGCATCCAGGCCTGGGCTTCTGGGTTCCTCCCCCACTCTAGCCCAGCCTCACTCTCTGACCCCAAATTCCCACCCTGCAGGATTTTTTTTTTACAAGGGAAAATCCTCCTTACTTCCTTAGGGAGCGATAAATATCAGGATTATAGAAGTGACATTCTGAAAATGATCTGAGCTACTTGGAAGAAAAGGGGTAGATAAAATACAGAGCATTTTGGCCCAGACTTCACTCAGAAAGACAGGGAGGTTCTGTCTCTAGGGAGGGAAGACCATCTGTAGGGGTCTCCTGCTGCCTGCCTTGGAGTGCTGGGCCCAGTTGAGAGTACAAAATCCAGGTCTCTAACTAACAGGGCTTGTCTAACATGCCAAACAGACACGGGGTCCTCGCAGGCCCAGAGAGACTGCTGTCTGGAGACAGGGCACAAATTTCACTCCCCAAGCAGCCTTCCCCCATCTGGAAGCAATTTGCTTCCCCCTCCACCAAGCCAGAGAGTTAGAGGAGAAAGCCTGTCCCTCACCCCTCTGCTGGGTGGCCAGCTTGAACACCTATGAGCAGCCAAAGAGCAGGAACAGGGTCAAGCCTGACTGTCACACCGGACGTTTGCTCAATGCCACCTAAACAATCTCTCCCTTTGCCCCTGGAAACTGGACGATAGTTGAGAGCACCAACTTTGAATCAGACTGACCTAAGCTGACAGCCACCTCCTCGAGCCGAGTCTCTGCTTCCTCCTAAGTGAGATGGATAAAGTTGTCGGGAATAGGACATGCACATGAGGGGTTTGCACTGGGCCTGCATGCACACAATAAGCACCCGATAGATAAGTTACTATTGCTGCTGTTGCTGCTACCTACTCTCAGTCAATTCTCTATACAGGGGCCACAGTGATCCTTTTGAAATGTAAGGTAGGTCGCCCTGGCCAGTAGATCAGCCGGTTAGAGCGTTGTGACCATACACCAAGATTGTGGCTTCCATCTCCAGTCAGGGCACATACAAGAAGCAACCAATGAATGCATAAATAAGTGGAACAATAAATCAATGTTTCTCTCTCTCTCTCTCTCTCTCTCTCTCTCTCTCTCTTTCTCTCTCTTTCTCCCCCTTGGTCCCTTCCTCCCTCCCTTCCTTCCTCTCTCTCTAAAATCAATAAATAAAATTTAAATATATTTTTTACTTTTTAATATATTTTTATTGTTGATAGTACTATAGATATCTCCCATTCCCCCCCCCTTTACCCCTCTCCTCCCAGCCCCTACCCCCTTCACTACCCTTTTGCCCGTGTCCATGGGCTATGCATATAATTATATGCCCGTGTCCATGGGCTATGCATATAATTATATAAGTTCTTTGGTTTCTCTCCTCATTCCCCCAACCCCACATCAAGGTATGTCAGTCTGTTCCATGTCTCCATGCTTCGGGTCTTATATAAACACACACACACACACACACATTTTTTTTTTTTTTAAGAAAAAAAATTTAAGGCAGGTCTGCTTCTCCTTGGTCAAATCCCTCCACAGGCTCCCACCATAAAAGTCAAAGCCTCAAAATGACCTTCAAGGCCCTATGTGATTCAAATCCCAAGATCTTCCCTTTGCTCACTTCACTCCAGCTGTACTGGGCAGGTCTACACACTCGGACCTCAGAGCCTTTGCACATCCTGTTCCCTCTTCCCTGGGATGTACCTCCTGCAGATATCTATAGGACTTGCTTCACCTCTTCTTCCATCTCTACTGAAATAACACCTCTCAGTAAGGCTACCCTGTTTAAACCATAATCTTAGACCCCCTATCCCATTCTCCAGCCCCCTTACCTGTTTCACTTTTCTCTACAGTATCTGTCACCATCTGATATACTATAAATTGTAATAATTTATTTATTGCCTGTCTCCCCCACCAAAATATAAGCTCTGGAAAACAGGACTTTTTCTTCATTCCCGCATCCCCAGACCCTGAACAGTACCTGGCCCAGAGGAGCCCAAAATATTTGTGAAATGAATGAGTCTCAGGACACTTAGGGTGAACCAAGCTGAGGCCAGAATCGGAAACACAAGTCCTAAGACCCACTCACAAATTGTCAGTCCTTTTCGGCTCTGTGGCTGCCTCTGAAAAAAAACAATCCTCATTCCAGCCACTTCTCAAAGTCATTGTCAGGAGGAAAGGACAATAAAGTTATTGTCTTAGAATATGCCTTGGTGCTTTCATAATGGGGAGCCCTACAGAAATAAAAGACCCCAAATCTATTTCTCCAACATCATCCCCAGGCCAGCTTTCAGTCCCAGGACAGGGGCCCTAAGTGCTAAGAGGATATCACAGGTAGGAATCTACACAGACACAGTCCATGCCTTGAGGAGCTAGCTGAGTCAGGTTTTAGGTCTTCCAATGGGGGGGCACATCTGGTGCTATTCCCCACTGAATCCCTGCTGCCAAGGACCTGCATGCACACATTAGGTGCTCAATAAATGTCATGCAAAAGCATAAATGAGTAAATCCCATACTGATAACCACACAGAAATTAGAAAGATCACCAATATTATACAAAAATCCTGAATAAAGTATTAGTTGACCTAAAACAACATGCAGACAACAGCTACCACAGATAATACTGACAAAATCATATATTCTCATTATCTTCACATCAAGGGCAAGTGTATTGTAAGGCAGATGCTAAGGCATTGGTGAAGAAAGCCCCGGGGATGGGAGAACAACTTCAGGAAACCTTTGGTGAATACATTTCAAGATTTAGGCCAAAATAATGCAGATTGTTCCGCCCAGGTCCAGGCACGTGCTGGAAGCAGCTAATCAATGTATCTCTCTCTTTCCCGCCCTCCCTCTATAAATCAATGAAAAAAATATCCTTGGGTGAGGATTAACAACAAAAAACACACAACAAAAAACTTGCTCTTCCTTCCACAATGCCAAATTCTACCGAAATAAAAACCAAAGAGCATACATTAAAAAAAAAAAAAAAAAAAAAAAGAACACATATTCACACTCTCCACTGCAAAAAAGGGATGGAGGTGAAAATAATTACATTCAAATACTCTATTCCATTTTCTTACATTCCAGATAAAACTCTTTTCCTTTGGGGTGGGAGCAGATTTTGCCTACTAGACTATGGCCTCTTAGAAGATAGTGAGAACATATAGCACCTGGCAGTTAATAAATAAAATAATTTCCAGCTGATTTGGTCTAGTACCAGTAGTATTACCCTACCCAAGACCCATCAACAATCTATTCCCACATTCTTCCCCTCTCGCTCAAGATTTGTCTTAAGAATCAATTCTCACCCTGATAGGTAGTTTAGTTGATTAGAGCGTCATCCTGATACGCCAAGGTTGCTGTGATATCTGTGCCCTTAGCCTGCTCCCGTTTGGAACAAACACCAGAGACAACAAAAACATCGTACCCACCGGAAAAGTTTTGCCTCCCTAGGACTCCTAGAATCAGATAACTCTTAAGCCAGAAAGGACCTCAGGGATCAAACACTCCTGGCTTAAAGGGGCTCTCACCCAGACTCTAGGTCCCTGGAAGAGACCTGTGACCTAGCTGTCTAAGAGACTAGACCCCGTGGCTGCAGGGTGGCCAGCGTGCCTCCGGGCAGTGGCCACCACAGCATTGCTGGTAAAGGAGGCAGATAAGCTGACTTTGGGCCAGAAACTAGCCCTGACAACACCCCATGCTGTGGAAGCCCTCCTTCGAGATGCTCTGAACAGATGGATGTCAAACACCAGGGTCACCCAGTACCAAGCTCTTCTCCTGGACCAGCCCCACACTGGCCATCACCCCTGCCAGCCTGCTCCCAGATGATGAGTGCATAGAGGTAACAGATGCAGTACAAGCGGCTCTCCCAGACTTGACAGATGTCCCGCTATCATCACCAGACAAGGTACTGTTATGTACAAGATGGGAGCAGTTATGTTCAGGATGAAATCTGGTATGCAGTGGAAGGTGGTAGTCACCCTAGACTGCCCAAGGAAACCGAGCTGCAGACCAAGCTGCCAAGGAAGCCGCCCAAAAACCAGTGGGGCCTTTACAAGAGAAGGTATTGGCAGAACAGAAGCAAGCTACCAGAGGACCAAATGGTTGGTGGACTCTATCAGATGGCAGACTGTTGGTCCCAGAGGCTCTAGGTCAGACTTTAGTTGCCCAGTTACACCAGGCTACCCACATAGGTGTCACCAAGACTTCTGAACTTTTGTGAGGCAGGTCACAGGTAAATGCTAAGCAAGGTAAGAGGGTCCCCCTGGGAATTCAGGCCCGGGGAAACTCCCCAGGAGAGCATTGGGAGGTGGATTTCACAGAGATTAAGCCATCGGCATCAGGGTATAAGTATAGACTCCTTCTCGGGATGGGTTGAAGTCTAGCCCACCGGGACAGAAACTGCCTCTATAATGATCAAGAAATTACTCCGGAAGATTAAACCTAGATTGGGGCTATCAGCAGTCATTGGATCAGATAACAGCCCCAACTTTGTAGCCAAGGTATCTCAAAGTATATAGCTCAAGTATTAGGCATAAATTGGAAACTCCATTGTACATACTGGCCACAGATTCAGGGCAGGTATGAACAGGACTCTAAAAGGACTTTAACTAAATTTGTCCCAGAAACGGGTGAAACTGGACCAACCTCCTGCCCTTTGCCTACTTACAGGCCAGGTATACCCCCAACCGGGAGGGGTTCTCTCCTTTTGAAATCATGTTTGGTAAACCTCCCCCTATCCTACCCAAAGTTAGGGGAGGAATTAAAAGTTAAAAGTCATAACCATTCCTTGCTCAAGTCCTTGCAGGCTCTGCAGTATACCCAGAGGGCCACCCATAAGCTTGTTCGAGACGCCCTGTCAGTGTCCACCTCGGACCCTGTACATCCTTTCAGCCTGGGGACTCGGTGTGGGTAAAGAAGTTCACGACCCAAGGACTCACCCCAACTTGGAAAGGACTATACACTGTCGCCCTGCTGAAGGTATCCAGACCTGGCTACACCACTCCCAGCTCCTGCACCAGAAAACGGCCTTGATCCCGGCAGCCAGCGGCCTCACCTGTGAGATCCCTAGCCTGGGGCTCCACGCAGGCCAGGAGGAGACTCAACGCCCGCAGGAGGGGAACTGGACTTCAGTGAGGACAGTACTGACGGGGACCGTGGCACTAGGGCACTTGGTAACTGTAAGAACATTTTTACTAGCCAATGAGAAAGTCCAAGGCCAAGTGGGGCTAGATGTCAAGGGAACAGGAGAGCAGGCAGTTTAGAAAAATTAATTCAGTCAAACTACTTGTAGTTAGGGGGCAGTACAATCCCCTAACTAGTAAAGATGAGTCCATGATTTGACTCATGTACATAAAACCAGTGGGGAATGAAGTATGGTACCTATTTGCTTTGTTTAACAATGGACAGGTTATTTTGATTTTCTGAATTAAATCATCCCATTCGATTAAATGCCTTATTGATTGTAATGTGAAATCCCATTTGTTGTGGTCATACTAGTCTTAAAAAGCACATTTTCCTTTACCTGGGAAGGACAGCACAGTTATCCCAAGGTCAGAGGGCTCCAGTTAACGTATCCTTGTTGACTCAGTGTTCCAGAGACCCAAAACTGTAATTTAGATAACATGCCTAAGTTTAACCCAGGTTCCTCATTCCAGACCTGAGGGCTCTAGATAATGTGTTTCTGTCAATTCAGTGACCCCGAGACCCAAAACTATAATTAACATGCTGCTTCTGCTTCTGTAAACTGCTTTTTTTGCAAACTAGGTTCCTCATTCCAAACCTTGAAATGTAATCAATACCTTTGTGATTTTTTGCCTATATAACCCTGGAGCTGCGATCATCTTGTTACTATGAGATTTGGGGAATGGCCCCTCATAGTCCCGGATTGCAATAAATGTGACTCTTTAATTCGGAAAAAAAAAAAAAAAAAAAAGACTCCTGGCTTTACAGATGAAAAAAAGTTAAGGCCCAGAGAAGTGACAACTGATCCAGGACCACTCCCAGTTCCAGTCCCCACTGCCCCACCAGCCCTATGGATTGCTATGGATGATACAGAGAGCCTGTGAATGTCTACACAGGCTTGCTGCTATGTGTCCTAGCTCCTTTCAGGCACTGGCAGATTCCTGGCCTCACTTAGCTCCTGAACATCCACTGGGTAGGTGCTAGGTATGTGTCTCCCTCACGTGCACTGAGCAAAAGTAACTCTGGGCCTGACTCCAGGGAAGGGAGAAGAAATAAAGCTCCCTGAGGATTGGAGGCCAGAGCTGTCCTGAGCCTTCCTAAGGCTGAGAGGGACAGAGAAACAAAAGAGACAGAGAGACAGAGAGCCTGGCCCACCAACCCAGCCAGTGGGAGTTACCAGCTGACCCCCAGAGGCAGGGATGAACTAACTGGTGGAGGAGAGACATTCCTATGGCCTCTATGTCCGACTTCCTTAACAAATTGGCCCTGAGGCATGCACTGTGCTTGCCACCCCTCTCCTCCCTGGGGAAGAGGAAATTGCCTTGAACTCTCCTTCTCGCCCTCCCCAAGGCCCACACACTCAGCTCTGGGTTGGGCAGCACCTCTTTACAGGGGTTAAGAATAAGCAAATTCTTGGGCTATTCCTGGAGCCTTGATTTTTATCATCCTTCCATTCTGGTCAATTCTGAGAGGCCAGTGGCCCGGAATGCCAGAGAGATCTGAGCCCAGTCCACCAAACCCAAAATAACCCTACACATGCCTCTCTCAAGTCCTCATGGATTTGGCCATTTTGTGTGCATGTTTTCCTACAAATGGCCTATTTTGCCCACACACACAAAGTGCTGGAAACTCAAAGGCACCCCTGGGTGAACTAAGAAAGATGGGAGCAGGGTGCTGGGGGAGGGGAGCACACGGAATCCAGGGATGGGAACAGAAAGTCTGGCTCCAGGATCCTCTGCTCAACTGCCTGGAGATCCTGGGATAACCAGCCTCCGTTCCCTCAGTTATGAAACTCCCAAGCAGTGGCCTCCTCTTCCCTATAACTTCCTCTCCACCTCCGGGGAAAGGCAGCGTAAGTCCCCCTCCCAGAGCTGCAGACTCTAATAAGGAGTTCCTGCCTTAGGGAGTCCTGCTTCCTCCCAGCGACATCTCAAGCCCCTGCGATTATGGGGATGGATGGTTTTAAATCATGCAAGTGCGCTAAGTGTCCTGGGGAAATGGCTAGATTAGGGACAAGTTTCTTTTTATATCACAAATGCACTATTCACTCATTCAAAAAACATTGGAGTGCCCACCAGATTGCTAGGCAATGAGAAAACATGCAAAGCATCAGTGGAGGGGGAAACCAAGACCTTTGCTCTTCAGAAGGAATAGAGAGACAGAGATTGAGGTGAGCCATCAGAAATGCCCTGCCTATCAGAGCTTCCCATGGGGGCTGCACACAGATATCTGGCAGTGGGAAGGCTGCTTGGAATCCTGGTGCATGGGGAGGGTGAGGTGGCTGCAGGGTCTCAAAAACACAAGGGCCAAAGACCAGTTCCCTATACCGCTGGGTTCAAGATGTGGCCACTCCTACGTGTCTGTTCATGACATGAAGCAAGAATATGTTTAAAGTACTTGATTTAAAGCCACCACCACCACAAAACAGGGACACCTGAACTGGTAAAATGACCAAGAGTCATTTGGATAAGCTGTGAGGAAGGTGGAGAATAAAATTGAGGTAACATCATTTTGATGCCAAATTAGGTCTGAAATAGGGCAATAAGACTTCAGTGGTCATCTCCTTTGAGTCCGACAGAGAAAGCTCTGAGGCCTCTACTAGCAATCTCATCCCTTGCTATTTTCAGAGCCTACTCCTAGGGCTGTGGATGCTGCAGGACCAAACCCTGAGGGAACAAAACCAGATAAAACAAAAAGACAATTGATAGCCAGGAAAGGTTTGGGGACTCACCTATCCCACATCAGCTGAAGCTCTCTCATCACACAGAGCACCTGGCCCAAAAGATGGCTCAGACCCTTAAGGAATCAAAGTGCTCGGTAATTACTTGTTGATGAACTGATAGTGTGACTCTTGAGCATGCTGAAGTGGGAATCCATCCTCACAGCCGTAGAGACCCAGAACTGGTAGGTGGAGGCTGGAAGAGAAGTCTGGCACCATATAGGGGCCTCTTGGGTCTCGCTTATGGGGAATTTACCTATTATATGCTTCAAACCGGCCAACTTGGAGCAGACTGAGGGCCTCCATCCAGTTTTTCCAATTCCTTAGCCAAAAGCATTGCTGAGGTTTCTTGTCTTGCTTGTGATGCCAGATTTCTTAAAGGTTTGCAGACATCAACACTAAGCACTGGTGCACACGAAGCCCGTAAGCTGATCAGATATCATTAACCCTGCAACGGTAGCACAATGCTGGCCCCAAAGTCACCCAGACGCATCAAGGTAGCTCCCAATGTGGTGCAGCCACTTGCCCCTCCCCACCCATGGTCCTCACCAAGCTGTCTCACTGAGCTGGGCCAATTCTCCCACAGCACAGTCAAGAAGGAAGAGAGTGACCAAGAGGCTGAGCTGTGCAGTGTGCTCTGCACTGTTGCCCAAACAGTGAACCTCTCGGCCACAAAACATTTCTTTCCCAAGAGACGCCAAGAGAGAGCAAGAAAAAATAAAACACCAAGGGGTTTTCAAATGTGAAAGTCCACTCAGCCTTTGTTCTTATTTGATGAATGCACAAACCACCAGGCAGATGGCAGGCGAGAGGACACTGTTGTACTAGGAAAGTGTATTTCATCAAGTCTGGCCTGAGATCTGCAGGGAGACGTAAGTTTGATGAATGATTAGCGCTGGGAGGACTTCACCAGCAGCTCTGCTGCAGCATCCTCTCAACCAGGCTGGGGATTCCTTAACAACCAGGAGCTGGCTCTTCCCTGTCTCCTTCGGCCTCACCGCCACTGGTGAATTCACAGGAGAAAAGAGCTACCAAGGCAGGTGATAAGAAAACTATAAAATGAATACATTGTGGGAAGTCAAAATATTAAGTCCACTGTGAGTTTCCTGAGAAGGAAAAGTGAAGTCTATGAATCATACAGACCTGGGTGGTCTTATTTCACATCAGAGTTACAAGAGAATGAGGAGAAAGCCTGGAGCAGAGTAGGTACAGTATTTGTTGGGTGAATGAATGAGTGAATTCCCAGCAGAGGCCTGGATCTGCAATGACCAGCTGGCTTCTTAAAGACCTGTCACTCACTGACTCATATTCTTCAGAGAGGCCATGATAGTTAGCCAGCAGCCAGCAGCCAGGCTCCTGGCAGCTCTCAGGGGTAGGATGGCTCCAGCTCCACTTCTACAGCTCTAGCAACCCTAGCAGGAGAAGCTATCTACCACAACGCTCAAATCCTAGATCACCCCAAGCCCTACCAGCATAAGTCCCACAGAAACACACAGGATCCACCTCAAACACCACTCCAACCCAAAATGAAGATTAAGTGTCTTGCTCCTGACATTTTCCCTAGTTGATCCATTTGAGGCAAAGAGTGGTCTGGGAAGGGAAGGGGCCTGTACTATCTTCCAAAGATCTGTGGGGTCTATTCCCAGATATTCTAATTCTCCACCTTCTGGGTACATGGAGGACTACACATCCATTCCCTCCCACCCCTGAACACATATACATGCCTTCGGTGTGACTTTGCCAGTCCTCCCATCAAGAGTGGAGTCTTGCCCTGAATGGTGTTTCTAAGTGGTTAGAACCTACGCACCCAAGGGTCTCGGGTTTGATTCTTGGTCAAGGGCACATACCTGGGTTGCAGGTTTGAACTCCAGGCCCAGTTGGGGTACGTGAAGGAGACAACCAATTGATGTGTCTCTCTCACACCAATGTTTCTCTCTCTCTCCCCCACCCTCCCCCCTTCCACTCTCTCTAAAAATCAATGGAAAAATATTCTTGGGTGAGGATTAACAAAAAAAAAGGGGGGGGGGGGAGAATGGAGTCTTTCCCCCAACCCTGTAGTTCCAGCTGGTGCTCTAACCAAGCAGTAGATGGATTATTCACTGTGAGACATTAGAGCCTAGATCTCAAGATTTCTTGGAAACTCCACTTTCACCTAAAAGGCTAGTTTCCTTGAGAATGAGAAATCATGTGGAAAAAGATCTAGCTGAGAGCAGCGCCAATCTCCAGATATGTGAGAGGCTCCCTTGGACCATCCAGGTCCTGCAGAGTCCAGTCCAAAGGGCTAACCCACATTATTGTGAGCAAATAAAATGGTTGTTGTGCTAACCTACTAAATTTTGAAGTGGTATATTATGCAGCCATAGATAATTTATATAAAACTCATCCAGCAAGTCTATGTAGCTATTCAGAAGAATGAGGTCATTCTATATGCACTGATGTGGAAAAGTGGCTTAAGAAGTTGCCAAACAATAAGTACAATACAATTCTACTTATGGAAATTGATAAGGTAATAGGTGGAGAGCTGGATGTTAGTCTATCATAAAACTACCTGAAAATGATATAAACCAAGTATTAACAGTGATTACCTTTGAAGGGCAGGATTATAGATTTAGTTTTCTATAATTTATGTAATGTTTGACTATTATAATGAGTTTGTACTATTTTTTACAACAACCAAGGTACTCTTAAAAAATTCATCTTAATTCTGCTACAAGCTAATTTTTCCTAAAAGATCCCTTTTCATCCTTCATTCTCCTGTTCAGGGACCAACACTAGCTCCCCGCGGCTAGCCTCCCAAAATCTGAACCTCCTCTGGATGGCATTCAAGGTGCCCCTCCCCTGGGTCATCTCCAGCCCAACTACCCGGGCCACACCCATCCCTACCCAGATCTCCAAGGTTGACATCCTCACTGCAACCACTCAACGAGCTCCTACCTTTGCCTCTCTAAATTCACCTCTCCCTCAATGCCCAGCCCCAGCTCCCATGGGCTCCTCCCCGGGTCTCCAGAGAAAGTTCCACCCAGGCCTGTCCTTGATTGGATGGTGTCCTGAATTATTCTCCCTGCATTGCAGGTACTGACTGCCCCTCAAAGGAGACTTTCACAGACCAGCCAACTAGCCACCACTATCTCCAGCTTCTCGTCTAACAGTGGGAGAGGGGCAGGTAGTTCCAACCCTCTGTGCTGCCCACAGCCAGGATGGTGGGTGATAACCATGGGCTGGCACTTCCTTCCTACCCTGCCCATTTCCAGCAGCAATCAAGTGGAAGCCAGTTTGCAAGCTGCTAATATAGAGTGACTCATGCCTTCAGGGATGTTCTCAGAGCCCCCTCCCCACACTCCAGGTCCCACATGCTGCATACGATCCAAACTCTGGCTTCAAACCTAATTGCCTTCCTGGGGGACCCAACAGCTCTTCCTCACTCAGGTCTCTGCAATCTGCATGTCCAGTTTTTAAACAAAGCTGTTTAGAATCTCCTAGGAATAAGACAAGTGGAAAATTGCAAGCGTTGACCTCTACCTTTCTCTAAAACAAAACACGTCATTCTATATGTTCACACACCCCTAAACATACACCCCCATTCAAACCCAGCCCATCACCCTGCCCCTCTGAGCCCTTCTATCGGATTTGGCCCAAGTGGGGGCTGGGGACTTGCTGAGACAGTGTCTGCTCCCTCTGTCCCTGGCACCACCATCCCTGGGGCTTATTGGAATGTCAGGCGCCTAAGCCTCAGTCTCCACACTATGGCAGGTGGCCAAGTGAAAGGGCTTAGAAGGGGCTACCAGATACTGTGTTTGAGTCTTACAATCCCTCTAAGGAGGGGGCATTCATGTCATAGATATGTAATAATCTACTGAAAGTGCTCAGGTGGGCCTCTCAGCTGAGTTCCAGAACAATGCAGGAGAACCCTCCCACACAAACCCATGTAGGCATACCCAGCCATGCACACTCCAGGGCAAGTATACACATCCTCTCTCTCTGTCTCAAGCATACATATTCTCTTCTCTCTCTCTCTCTCTCTCTCTCTCTCTCTCTCTCTCTCTCTCTCCCTCCCTTTCTCCCTCCCTCTTTCTCTTTCACACACACACACACACACACACACACACACGTACATGGCCACACCATGTTCCAACCTTGCTCTGAGCATCCCCCGAGATCACTTTCCTCACCTGTCCACTGTTCGCACATGCCCTTTCACCCAGGCCTTCTCCCAGACTCTGAAACTGACATACATACTTCCCTCACTGGGAGGGGGAAGGGGTGTGAGCACAGGTATATACACAGCCAGGGCCCTGCCTGCCAGGGTTCTAGAAGGCTGTCCTATGCAATTGGATGTTGTTCAGGTTTTACAATAATATATTCAGTTTAATTTTTCTTTTTAACCTGAGAAAGAGAAATTTTTCAAGTTTGTTCAAAGGTGCTGTGGGGATCAGCAGCAGCCTTAAGGTGCTAAGGCCAAGGCCCAGAACTCACCAAGATCCTGAACCAGAGGCCATGAGGCCCCTCAGTCTTCCGCAGTGACAGCACGCCTCTCATTAATGGAGGGTTTCCAGGGGATCCACTGAGCTGCTTGACTCTTCAGACCCCTGGACTGTTCTCCATCCCCATCCTTTACTCTTCCCATCACAAGGTCAGATATTTTAACAAATGCTGACCGTTGAGCATAGAATTGGTCACAAGTCTCTCAGAAAGTAAGCGAGTATTCAAAGTACAATTAATTTCCAGCCACTGTAAGGGGCGAGGGTGTTGGAAGACAAGGGGAGGAAAGGGCGTGGTAAACTCAAAAGCACAGATAATAATAAACAATGGATAATCAAAAAGTACTAGTAATCTGCATTTGGCTCCTGAACATAGACTGAAGCACACACACTGGGACACTGAAAGCCAGTGGAAGTGCTCCTTCTGGCTCCACTCACTCCTCAAGTGCCCCAGTCCAGTTCAGCTAAGTTTTTGGTTGTGTTCATGGTTTGAGAGGAGGGAAAAGGTTTGGAAGCTGGACTTCACCCAGGCAGACACTCTTGTTTCATTATGCTGTGGCTATCATTGAAGTTGAAATTCTTAATTTGTTGTGCTGGACCCCAGCAATGGAGCCTTCTACCTCCTAAATGCATCAGGCTGGGGCAGGAGGCAGTTAAAATGAAAGTAGCAGCAGAGCCAAGAGCATTGGGTGGAAGTCAGGCAGCAAGGCCCTGCCACTAACCAGACAGGTGACCATCTCTGTAAACAACCTTCACCCTCATCCAGCTTCTATCAAAAATCAGAGCCTTGGGTTTACTCATTAACTTTACTCTTTCCTATTCCATCCATTTCTAGGCCAGGGCCAGAGAGCACACTGTCAGAGGAAAAGGTATCTGGAAAGCCCCAGGATTAGAAGCCAAGACTTGTGCCTTTGTCCCACCTGAGAAACCACCTCCACCAGAGATGGAAGGAACCTTAGCAATCGATAACCCAGCCACCACTTCTGTGGGTAGAAGACGACTTGAAGAAAGCAAGTAACTTGCCAAAGGTCACCGAGCCTGTTAGAGGCAAAGGCAGGGGCCAGGATTAGAACCACCCGCCCGGGAGCTGGTCATCATTCCAGAGGTTCAACAGCATGACAGACGAACCATAGCCCTCTGAGGCCAAAGCCATAGGAGAGGATACACTTCCTGTCTGGAAAGTCCTCCACTCAGGTCTCCCTCATTGTGGCTTCAACACAGATGCACAGAAGGACGGTCATCTGGCTAAGATGACTGGTGATGTCAGACCATGCAGGCCTCCTGGGAAGCTCCCCACCAAGTCCTCCCCCTAGGACCAGGCCCCGCAGAATCTGTGTCATGGGACAGGATATGCTGTGAGGAGCCAGGATGTGCTGAGCAGCAAGGCCTCTCATCACTTGGCCTCAGTCCTTCCCTCCCCACCACCTGACTTTCACCAGGCTGATTTCCCTCAGCCCAGGCCCATGTGCCTGTCTGCCCTGCACAGTCCACTCACAGGTGGTGCCCCAAATCCAAGAGCAGTGAGAATGAAAGTGGACACCCATCCAGGTCCCAGGGAGGGGGGAAACTTAAAATGGGAGTTTCCATATTCCTGCTGCAGCAGCTCAAGGCAGGCCCTACCCAGGACCTTATGACAACAGCCAGCCAAGGTCTGCTGTAGGACAGGCAGCGTGGCAGCCAGACTGCCTAGGTTTGAACCCTGCAAGTCTCTGACCAGCTCTCTCCGTAGCTGCTACCTTTATAAAATGGGGGGAAATGACAGCTACCTCCCTGGACTCTTGTGAAAATTAAGTGAGATTTAAATTAAGATTAATACACTTTAAATAAATTAGTTGTGGACATATGTAAAGAGTCTCATGAGGATAGTGACAAATATAAATATTGGCAACCCAAGTACAATGTGCAAAACATGGCAGGACAATAAGGTTGGTGGCCACTCCTGAAATACCAAATAATTTCTGCTGGAACTTAGAGAAGGGAATATTTTGGCAGGTTAAGCTACCAGCCAGCACCATCCTTTCCACAACCACCACCCCCATTGCCACACTGCTAGATTCTTAGAAGGTAGAAGATTTACAAATTACTCAGCAGGAGGAAGCCACAGAATAGAACACACAGAAAGTAAAACATAAAAAGACCAGGGTCTGTAAACAGCAACCCTAGGGAACCTGAATCAGCACCATCCACACAGGCTACCAAAGGTAGCTCCAAAGGGTCTGGATGAACAAGTGCTGGGAACAAAGCAAGACCCCAGGAGTCTGTAGGAGCAGAGAAGAGGATCTTGATGAGGGTCCTGGCAGAGGGTGCCACCTGGATGGCCAGGGGCATTCCTGTAGCAGCCAGTGCAGAGGAATAAGAGTTAGGTAGCACTGGCCAGATTCCCACAGATGCTTTTCTGAATGGCTGGTGGGAGGTCCTTCACCCTAGCTCCCAAGCCTGCTGGGAGGAGACAGGAAACAGGAAGTTACAGGCCTCTCCTGCTTCCCTAGGCTTCCTCCTTACAATCAGGGTGGTTCTCCAAGGAAGAAATTAAGAATACTGCTAGCTGCCAATCAGAAACAGTAGGGAGGAGGATCTCTCTCCTGGCCCCCAAAGCCCAATTTAAGGAGCTTATCACTTCCAAGTCAAGTGCTAGGGCAGAGAGACCGTCTAAAAAATATCAGTATCCTATGTTATCCTCCCTCCCCAACTCACAGTTAAAGGACAAAAGAGACTTTGACTTCAGTTTATCACACAAAGACTTTCTAAGGCCCCACCACAATGGACCCAAACCAACACTGACCTGTTTTCTTTGAATTTCCTACAAGCACCTTGGCTGCTGACAGATAAGATCCCAGGATATTCCTGCAGGAAAACAAAAATTGGGTCATCACTTCTCTGTGTAGCCACTCTAGGGTGAATGTTGTCCAGCAGTGGCCGCTCTTTGGGGCAGCAGTCTCCCATCAAGAACCCATTCATTCAATAGGTGGAGAAAGCCAGAAATGGCACACTGGTTCCAGCTGCTGTGCCCATTCCACTGAGCTGGGGGTGGGTGCCTAAAGCATTATTACCAGAACCCAAGCTCTGGAAAGACCACTGTGATCAATCAGTGATGTCTGGTATGGGCAGTTATGTAAGAGTACCCATGTCATCTCTGAGGTAGGCCCCGGGCATCCAAAGATTTAATGTTTGTAATTTTGATCACTCACAAGCAACCCAAAGTTTCAAGAAATGTAAAAGTGTGTAACTTGACTGAGACACGAGTTTGATTCATATACCCTAGGTGGCTGATGTAAAGAACAGGCCACTTTGTTTTCATCTCCACCACATCCAAAGTACTATTGTGGAGCAATAAAAACTTGGTGGAAAATGGCCATCAAATGAGAGATGAAATTGTAGCAGAAGTTTAAAGGGTAGTTAATTTGGGGTGTAAAGATATACACAGGAAACACTTGGCTCTGTGGAAACATGACTCTGGAGAAATCCAGGCCCATGTAAAAATATTACTGTGGATGCAAATTTTGGATTCTAGAAGGTACAAGATTATTTTGGGTGGGGGGAATGGCAAAATGGTTTCATATTTTTTATTGAAATATAATTGACATATAAATTATATTAGTTTCAGATATACAAATAATTATTTGATATTTGTACATATTAAAAAATGACAACCGCATAAGTCTAGTCAACATCAACATACATACATAGTTATAATTTTCTTTTCTTGTGATGAAAACTTTTAAGATCTATTCACTTACCAACTTTCAAATATACAGTACAGTATTAACTACTAGATGCCCGGTGCACAAAATTCGTTCATGGGTAGGGTCCCTAGGCCACGCTGACACCCGCCTTCGCCAGCCTGGAGCCCCTGCTCGCAGGCCCTGCCCGAGTGGGCACCCCCCATCACCCTGCCTCTGCCACTGCTGGTCCCTGCCCCCCCCCTCCCCCCTTCCCCGCTGCCACCCACTCACCAGCTGGCCCCACCCCCCACCACCACCACTGCCACTGCTGCAGGTCGCCTCCCTCTGTGGGGCAACCAGTGGGGTGATGGGGGGGTGCCCCCGCTGGCACCTGCCTTGGCTGGCCTGGGGCCTGCAGGCTGGGGGACAGCTCCTGTGTTAAGCATCTGCCCCTGGTGGTCAGTATGCATCATAGTGATTAGTTGTTCCATTGGTCATTCTGCCATTCGGTTGATTTGCATATTAGGCTTTTATTATATAGGATAGGATAGTCACCATGCATACATTACATTCCCATGACAAGACTAATTTCTTGAAATGTCAGGGGTCCACACTGTGCCTACTCTATGTCTCTCAGCAGTGGGTACTGGGCCAAAGAGAACATAGAGGTGATTAGAATCTAAGCCTGAAGGAGCTTACAATCTAATTAGAGCAGCGGTTCTCAACCTGTGGGTCGAGACCCCTTTGGGTGTCGAACGACCCTTTCACAGAGGTCGCCTAAGACCATCGGAAAACACATATATATTTACATATTGTTTTTTTGATTAATCACTGTGCTTTAATTATGTTCAATTGTAACAATGAAATTGGGGGTCACCACAACATGAGGAACTGTATTAAAGGGTCGCGGCATGAGGAAGGTTGAGAACCACTGAGTTAGAGAAACTATGATACTCACTAGAACAGCAAGTGGCACTGCATCCTCCCAATGATGCTCAGAATCCATTTCGATCCCCCTTCATCCTTTCCTCACCACCCCAGCCAACCAATTCATAAACTGTCGCAATCCTTCTTCCAAATGTCTCAGGTCCAGTCCTTTCTCTCCATTCCTCACAGCTATCCAGCCACTCTCCCCACCATGATTTCCCCTCTTAACAGACCCCAGACTCACACACCGGAGGCCTAGCCCTGCTTCTGTAACCCCTATTCAAAACCCTGCCAAGTTCCCAGGGCCTCCCAAGGAGTACACATGGTGGGCATTCACCTTCTCTTGAATGAATGGATAGATGAAATTCTTTGGCTGGACATTTGAAGCTGCCTACAATATAGCCATTATCTCCCTATCTAGCCTTTTATTTCCCTGCTTCCCTTCATATAACCCACTCACTGGCCCACCTATGCTATTCAAACACCCCAACACTTACTTAGTGCCTTTTCTCAGGTTGGTTCCTCCTCCCTTCTGTTAAAATGCAAGCCACCCTTCAAAGTTTATGTCAGATACCACCTGCTACATGAAGCATTCTTCCAGAATCAGGGTGATTTATCCTGCTGTTTGAACCCACATTCTCCTCTCACAGCCACTCACCTTATAGTTTGAATTGTCACTGTTGAACCCCTTTCTTAACCCTTTACTGCACTATAAGCCCCATGAAGACAAGGACCTTTACTTTTTTACTTTTTGCATCACCAGAACTTAGCACAGGCTCTTGTACTATGACACATACATACTAAGTATTCATCAAATTCACTGAAGAATCATCCCATATAATATATAAAAGCCATGAAAGATGAAGACAAAAAATGTCATAGGAGCTCCAAAGAAACTTTTAGGATAGGTGGCCAGGGAAGGTTCCACGAAAGAGCTCAGACATGAGTAGGGTCTTGAAAGAGGGAAAGGAGGACTGGGGAAGAGCATTCCAGGAAGATGGGACAGTATGAACTAAAACACGAAGAAGGAATGAGCCAAGCATGCTTGGTAGATCCATCTGGCTAGAACTGAGGGTTCCTGGAGGGAGACCAGTGGGAGATAAGGCTACACAGGCAGGCCTGGAATGGAGAAAAAGGATGTCAGTGCCAGGCTATGGCACTTGGATTAGATCCATTCCCTCAGTCACTGGGGACGACAACCACAGCAGGCCTGGGCCTTAATAGTAGAAAAAAAGAAGTCTTGTTCCAAGCATATTAGTCTAGTCTCCTCAGCTAGAGTAGAAATAACAGCCACCATCTTCTGCACACCTGCTATGTAGAAGGCCCGAAGCTTCATGCTCCACATACATTACCCCATTGCTCCTCCCAAGGCCTGAAAGACTGCTATAGTTATCCTTACTTTGCAAGCAGGAAACTAAAGCTATGAGAGGTGAAGGCACTTGCCCAAGGCCTCACCAACTCACTCATTCACTTAACAATACTCCAGTGCTGGAGTTAGACTCAGGGATGACGACTGGTCGACTGGTCGGCTACCCCTGGCCCAGGGGCTTCCCACTTAAGCTGAGCTGCCTCTCCTTCATTCCTCAAAGGCAACATTTATTAAGCACATAGTAGGAGCTGAATAAAGCACAGTAAGTAGGATGGAGGTTGCCAAGGGCTGGAGGAGGGAGAAATGAAAAGTTACTGTTTAATGGGTATACAGTTTCAGTTATGCAGATGAGAAAGTTCTGGAGATCTGATGCACAATGAATATACTTAATGCAATTGAACTGGACATTTTAAAATGTTTAAGATGATAAATTTTGTGTTTTTTACCACAATTAAAATGTTTTTTCACTTATTAATTATCTGATTGGCTGCCAATATGATCTTATGCTGCTAATTATCTGGTGCCGGCAGAGACTCTAGAACAGCCGTGGGCAAACTAAATGAATAAAACTAAAAAAAAAAAAAAAGACCGTACCCTTTTATGTAATGATGTTTACTTTGAATTTATATTAGTTCACACAAACACTCCATCCATGCTTTTGTTCCGGCCCTCCGGTCCAGTTTAAGAACCCATTGTGGCCCTCGAGTCAAAAAGTTTGCCCACCCCTGGTCTAGAAAGATTTTACCCCAGTAACCCTCCAAAACAGAAATCTGGAAAGAGGAGGTAATGTGCCCAGAGCTGCACACATAGGTGGTGTTGAGGCTAAGATCCTCCAGCTCAATAGAGAAAAATGGCAGATGGCAGCACAGTACAATAGGAAAGCACAAGGCATGATGGGTCAGAGGCCACAGGTTCAAGTTCTGTTTCTTCTACTTAATGAGTTCTGTGACCTCAAAGAAGTAATTTATTCTCTCTGAGCCTCATTTTCCCAACCTATAAGAAGGCAATTAAAAATAACATATACTTTAAAAGGTTATGTGTGAATCAAATAAAGTTATATACACCTAATGTGCAGAGAAAGCACTTGGTCAACTATATATTATTTTATAAACACTAGTTATTGTTATTAATATTAAATATCAGTTCCTAGATTTTAAAAGATTAATATCTGATTAATTCAAATAAAAAAATAATCCCACTTCATTGTAGCCCACTCTCCGCTGTCCAGAGCCTTGCACACAGCAGGTCTTCCATGAATGAGTGCAGAACAGAATTACCCTTCAAGTTTTATCCACCCCTATCCGCTTCCATTCCTCACCCCCGACCCACCACCCAGCTGCAACAGCCATGCCAGAACCAGGCAGAGGGTAGGAAGCTGGTGTAAATGTCTGCCTCCCTGGCTGCATTCCTTAGCTAAATATAAATGATTTGTACAGTCCATTGTTTGAAATTGTCCATAATACCTCTCCTCCCCTCCATTACTTATGATGATAAGCTGGCTGTACATCTTTATAGCAGAACTACATACAAAACATTGCCGATAACTATTTTTAGTAGAGAGAGGAAAGCGGGCTGGTACACAGGGATCAGAGCCTGAGTCCTCAGTTTTCCCCACTAGTCCAGGAAAGCTTCCTGGAGGAGGAAATGCCTGAGTCAGAGAAGAGGACAGTTGCAGGTCAGAAGGGCACTCTCACATAATGAGTTTGGTTCTCTGAACCAAAGGGAGGTGAGTGGCTGCCTTCTTATTCCCGTTTTGGGGATGGGGAAAGGTCCACACAGCCCAGGGGATCCCATACTACCCAATGCTTCAAATTTCCCCGGACACTGCAGGCATCCAGGGAAGAGGTAGAGAAGAGACCAGTATCATTTGCAAAGAAAGGCGAACCAAGACTCCAGTTTCGAGATACACAAGTACAAATGCTGCCCTCATAACAAGCCAGTTTCTTCTTTGGACTTTTTTTTTTATTTAACCACAAGAAAGTTTCTTAAAGTTCCAAAGCTGAGGCACAGATGGACTACATCTTGTACCTCGAGGTGTGCCAAAGCTCTGTCACTCTGAGTGCCGATTAGCCAGTAGTGACCCAAGGAATGGGGGGGAGGGGTGGGGGTGGGGGCGGGGGAGGGCCTCGGGCGGTATCCCAGTCCTGACCGAACCCCTAGTCCTCCCTGGGGGCGCTGTATGGACAGCCCCCTAGCCACTGGGGTCTCCTGGGCCACACTGTCAGAAACCCATGACAGCTCCCAGGCTCTCCCTTTCTTCTGCACCCTTCAGACCGCCCATCCCTTCGCCAGGGACCCCACGGTTCACCCTCCCTCGCTCCACTCCCAAAAGGTCCTCCGAGCCTCTCTGTGCAGCTCCCTCTTCGCCCCAATCCCGGGACCCCACACACACCTTCCTCTTCCTGGGCCGCGTCCTGGCCCTCGCAGAGAGCCTGCCCCATCCCTCCCTCATTCCGCCCCACAGCCGCCCTCCCGACACCCCCTTCTCGGGGCGCCCCTGAGGCGCTCCCCTCTCTGGAAACCTGGTGAAGGGCTCGCCTAGCTCACCCAAAGCCGGCCCGGATCCCGCAAGCTCGCCCGGCCCGCTCCTTCGCCCGCCACCCGCCCGCCCGGGGCCGCACTCACCGAGCTCCCAGGAATGCTGGATCCCGGCTCCCTCGCGCTCCCTCGCCGCCACCGCCACAGCCACCGCCAGCGGAAACGGAGGGCGGGGCCTGCCCGGGAATGGCGAGGCTGCGGGGCGGGGCCGGCCGCTAGGAGGGGGCGGGGCTATGCCGCGGGGGCGGGGCAAGGCGAGGCCGAGGGGCGGGGCCTCCCCGGGAATGGCGAGGCTGCGGGGCGGGGCCGGCAGCGGGGGCGGGGCGAGGAGAGGCTGCGGGGCGGGGCCTGCCTGGGAATGGCAGGGTTGCGGGGCGGGGGCGGGGCGGGGCGAGGCCGTGGGGCGGGGCGAGGCCGCGGAGCGGGGGGGGAGGGGCGGGGCTTCGGGGGCCGGGGCTGGGGCTGAGCGCGAGGGGCGGGGTGACAGGGCTGCCAGAAGGAGCTGGAGCGGGCGCCGGGGGCCCGGCCGAGGTTGCGGGAGGATCAGGGGGTCTGCAACACCCCCTGTCTGGGTCACCTGCGTCAGAGCTGGAGGGAGCCCGAGGAGGGAAGCCAGGGTCGTGCTGGGCACGGGTTCCCGATCCTGTCGGGCCGCCTGTGGGTCTCCGGAACCCCCGCACCACCGCCTGGATTCTCGGATTGGCCGCTCATCAGAGGCGCTAGGACGCCTTCCCCTCGCCCTACGGCCCGAGCAGCAGCCGGGACCTGACTTGGGGAGGAGAGGTCAGGGCCTGTGTGTGCGCGCTCCTGGGCTCGGCCCCATTCGCCACCCTAGGCCCTCGCTGCTTTCGGGGATCTCAGCTTTCCCCCTGGGGCCAGACTCTCTGATCTCACCACCCCCACATCCACACCTAAGAAATCCTTCCCTGGTATTTGGGGCGGACTATTTGAGATGTTGACGTGCGGGTGTGTATTAGATACTGCCGGGAGGAGCCGCTCTCTGTGTCCCCAGGAGCTAAAGGCCTCCAAGTGTTGGTAAAGGGCATGGTATGCCCGGAAGAACTGAACTGAAGCAGGAAAAACTCAAGTTAGACATCTCTGGCGGAGTGCTTCCTATAGGCGTTTCCAGGCCTGGATTCTTGAAGCAGAAGACCCGACTCTTCTCTGAAGTGACGACTGGCAGCCATCATCATCATTATTGCCATCAAATGTATTCTGTGCTTCCCATGTGCACGGTCATGGTCTAAGTATGATTTGAGACAAAGTTTTAGACCTGGTTATAAGCTCCTAATTAGACTGGCAGTTTCCACTCATCTCCTCAGCCCCCGTCCCCTCATACACACAGTCTTGTTTGTGTCTTTTAGACTTAAATCAATAACCCATCTCCTGACTCTCCATTCCCCTCCTTCAAAACCTTATTCCATGCCCCACCCATAAATTCTTCCAAGGCTAGCCCCCATTAGCCCCAATCTCTCCAGCCCTCTAGCACACTCCAACCAACTTCCAGAAGAAACTAATACCCAGAGGAAAGGGGGCTTGCTAATGATGTCTGCCGGTGACTGCTCTTACTGTAAAGGCCACGGGAGGCAGCCTGGTGTGGTAGAAGCCCCAGCGCTTTGGAGCCATACGGATCTGGAATCCTGGCTCTGCCTTTCATGCACTGTGACCTCTCTCGTTTCTTCACCTTAATAATACCAATGCCACTGGGTTGATGGGATGGCCAAGATGATGGGGGCAAAAGCACAACATTTGATTTTGTTAGCTTCCTCCCGCCCTTTAAAAAAGATAAGCAAATTTGATAACCAGGGATTATGAGCCTTAGGGATGGAAGAAACCTTAGAAAAAACCCTTCAAGCAATAACCCAGGAAGTGGCCACGCTGCTCACCCTCCTTCAACACATCCAGAGGAGTACTCAGTGCCTCCAAAGGGGTTTACAGCTGCAGGAAAAAGCCATGGAGGAAAGCCACAGATGATACGTAATCATTCAACATAAGGAGGCTTGCAGTCTGTGAGGCAGGCACATACTACTAGGTCCACAGGACAAAACTCAAATAAATACCTGACAAGGAGGCAAGATTTTAGGGCAGGAACTCCCCAAAGCATGTTGTCACTGTTTACTGCACCAGACTTCTGAGGATTGTCAGTGAGTTTGTGGCCTGGAGATTCTGGAAGTGCTGAGGAAAAGGTAGGGTGACTATATCCAGGTTGTCGGGAACATCCCATTTACTACTCCTGACATAGTTATTAATAGTCCCCTATTCACTCTCAAAATATCTTAGTTTGGACAATAAATTTTATATAGGTCACATTAACTATGAACAAAGGGAGTATTCCAAACAGCTCCTACCAGCCCTGCATATCAGCAATTCTGCTGGAATTTCTGCATCCCCAGAGACTTCAAAAGATAGTATGTCAGTTTATCCCCCTTGAAATCACCAAATCCAATAAAAAATGACAAACAAGCAAAAATTAAGTTTCCAGCCAGCCACCCCAAGTCAAAGGACAGACAGTGCTTGCTGAATTGTGACACCTAGTGGGGAGAATTCACACTGTTGGAGGCT
This sequence comes from Myotis yumanensis, assembly GCF_028538775.1. NCBI lineage: Eukaryota > Metazoa > Chordata > Mammalia > Chiroptera > Vespertilionidae > Myotis > Myotis yumanensis. The sequence continues at coordinate 122,278,831 of NW_027223754.1, read as the reverse complement.
TTTTCCAACACTGCATTTAGCCAGTTTTCTTTTTCACTTGTAGCTTGTAAAGCACAGAACAGCAGTTAACATTTTCCAAATGCTTATGTGCCAGGTCTAAGTACTTTACATGTTCTAATTCATTTGACCCTCACAAGAACTCCATGAGGTAGCTACTATCATCAGCCCTCCATTTTAAAAGATGAGGAAATTGAGAATAAAAAAAATTAGGTAAGCCCTATCGGCTTGACTCAGTAGGTGAGCGTAGACCTATGAACCATGAGGTCACTGTTTGATTCCCAGTCCAGGCACATGCCTGGGTTACGGACTCGATCTGCAGTGACGGGCGTACAGAAGGCAGCCGATCAATGATTCTCTCTCATCATTGATGTTTCTATCTCTCTCCCTCTCCCTTCCTCTCTGAAATCAATGGCGAGGGTGGGGAGGAGTTAAAAATAAGTTAAGTAATTTCCCCCAGGTCATTTAGCCAGTAAATGACTGCCAGGGTTTAACCCCAGGTTGTCTGGTTGCAGATCCTGGCACTTAACTGCTACTCTATCCAGCTTCTATCAGTTGCATGTGCAAAGTTACTTCAGTGGTCTCTTCGTATCTTTGATCAACTCTCCTACATGAGATGACAAAAAGGGGGAGTGAGAACAGAGTGTACTAGGACAGCGGTTGCCAACCTTTTGGACCTCACAGACCACCAGTGGTCCGCGGACCATCCATTAGTGACCACTGTACTAGAAGGTCAGCATCCACATCTACCAGTAATGAGTGGTCAAATCTACCCAGGATTAAAATCAGGGCATTAAACCAGACAATGAGAAGACATACAGTGTCAGTTAAGTGCACAGTGGAGCTGCTAGTTTAAAGAAGGAGAGTGAAAAATGAAATAGTTCCTTGCCCTGGCCAGTGTGGCTCAGTTGATTGAGCATCGTCCTGTACTCTGAAAGGTTGCTGGTTTAATTCCCCATCAGGGCTTATGCCCCAGTTGTGAGCTCTATCCCTGGTAGGGGGCATACAGGAGGCAGCTGGTTTCTCTCTCCCTCTCCCTTCCACTCTCTATAAAAATCAATTCTTTAAAAAAAAGAATGAAGCAGTTCCTTCCCTACATCAGCCTCTTCAACAACATTTGTTTGTGCAAACTGAACAGTGGTTGCTTGTCACTTGCTGGGAGCTAATTCCAGCAGGTCATAAATGCAAGAAGTTCATCAAAAGGTTGGTAACCTTGAGGCTTCAGCAGGGCTAAGATACATATTATTGCCTGCTGAGGGCATTTCCCCAAACCTGAAAATCTACATGTTATTACCCGCTGCTGGCCAACAGCTGAACAGCCAAAGGCAGTTCCCCCAACCTGATACTTCACTGCTTACCAAACTTTACCTTTGATATGTGTGTTTGCTTTGCTTTAGGGCAAAAATATGTGAATAAAAAGCCCTGGGTCCAGAGATTCAGAGAGAACTTGGTCACTAGAACTAAGCCTTCCCTGGCTCCCCCATGTATTCCGAATTTATATTTCACGTCTAGTCTCTTTATTAATTTACTCACAGTTCTTTCTCCAGATTCCTGAACCCTTCTAGATGCAGGATAACACCCTGGCAGTCACTGAAGCCTATCAGCTGCACCAAGAGGACCCACACCAAGATCTCCCACCGTTGTCAGAGTGAGGCAGGCAGAAGTGACCAAGACTGTTCTGCTTCTTTCTAGGCTCCCTCTTCTAAAGACTATACAGATCATCCCAAGGACCCCTCCCCTCCTTCCTTCAACTTCTTTCTCTCCCAAAGCTCAAAGTGGTGAGTGTAGCAGGATTGAGGGGACCATTAGGCTTTGCAGACCAGATGGTCTCTGTCACAACTACTCAATTCTGCCATTGTAGCACAAAAGCAGCCATAGGCAATGCATAAATGAATGACCACAACTGTGTTCCAATAAAACTTTATTTACAAAAACATGTATCAGCCCTGGCTGGTGTGGCTCAGTTGGTTGGAGCGTCGTCCCATACATCAAAAAGTTTCAGGTTCGTTTGGCCGGCGTGGCTCAGTGGTTGAGCATCAACCTATGAACCAGAAGGTCACAGTTCGATTCCTGGTCAGGGCACATGCCCAGGTTGTGGACTTGATCCCCAGTAGGGGACGTGCAGGAGGCAGCCGATCAATGATTTTCTCTCATCATTGGTGTTTCTATCTCTCTCACCCCTCTCCCTTCCTTTCTGAAATCAATAAAAATATACTTTAAAAAAATTTTTTTAAGGTTTTGGGTTCAATTCCTGGTCAGGGCACATACCCAGATTGTGAGTTTGATCCCAGCCAGGGTGTGTACAGGAGGCAACCAATTGATGTTTCTCTTTCACATCAATGTTTCTCTTTCTCTCCCTCTCCCTTCCTCGATCTAAAAACAAACAAACAAAAACATGTCCTCAGGTGAGGATTTAAAAAAAACACAGGTAACCCCTGCACCAAATTAGGGCCTTCAAATTCCTATCTTCAGATGTATTGTAGGGGTGAGAGTGGGTTGAATCCAAGTTCTCAAGTGTGAAGAACAAAGAAAAATGGGTTAAAATCATTGAGCATAAATGAACACCAGTAACTCTGGGTGGGTGTGCACATGTACACGTGTGACCCCGTTGGGTCAGTGCCTGCAGGAAGCATGCACATTCAAGGAGTGGCTGGTTTGGAACTGCCTAGATTTTGCAAAGTCTTGGTCAGACCGTTCTAAAGAAGTGCAGATTCTATGTCTGGAATTCCTGGTGTTCAACATGTACTCTATAAAGACAGAAATGCACAACATTGTGAAATCAGACAAAGTATACAGGCCAAGAAAAGCAGAACATCCTTGCAGAAGGCCTTTGAGAAAGCTAAAGCTGTTGGTTGGCATTTGTCCAGCTATTGTAGAATCTCAGAAACATGTGATAACAACTATCTGTGAGTGTCTGTGCATGTGTGTGTGTGCCACCTGAATACCATCTAGCTGAACAGGTGAGCAGCAACTGAGAAATTTGCATGGTGGGTTGTAATCAATAAATATAATAGCCATTTCAGCTACATTTGTATCAACTTTCTTAATGATCTTAGAATATTCCTATATGCTTATGAAAGGCAATTCCATTGTTTAAAATCACACTTCAAATTCTGCCCTGCAGCCCCAAAACCATTAAACCCAAATATGAATTTGCCATAGTACAGGAAATGTTAGTATGCCTGGAGCAAGGGAATCGGGGCCAGGGGCATGATGCAAGATAAGAGGAAAGAATCACATAGGCAGCAGACTATGCCAGGTCATGTTAAGGATTTTGCATGTACATATGTCTTAGATACGTTATAAATTGAAGTGTTTTAAATAAGAGAGGGGGAGGATCAGATTTGCATTTTGAGACTATTTGGCTGTAGTATAGAGTGCAAATCGGAGGGGTGCAGGGACCAACATGGAGACTATAAGCTTTAGCAGTGGTCTAGGTACAAGATGAAGTTAGCTTGGTCTAGGTTGGTGGTAGTGACAAAGGAGGGATATCATAGACCTAAGAGAAGTTTGAAAAGTGAAATGTACAGATTGACAATGAATATGATGGATTAGGGAGGGAAGGGTGTCGAGGTTTCTGGCCAGCCTAAGAGGATGGTTGGTGGAGCCAACCATGGAGATAGGCAACAGGAGAAGAGGATTAGATTGAAGGGGAAAATAGACAATGGCTAGTAAGTATCCATCAGATTTAGTGAGTTTAAGGTCACTGGGGATCTTGGCAAAAGCCTTTTTTGTTTTGGGGTTTTTTTTGGGGTGTGGGGGTTGTGTGTTTTTTCTTTGCCATGATGAGGCAGAAGCGGTGATGAAGAGAATTGAGAGGGAGTAGGAGCTGAGAAATGGAGATAGTAAGACAATTCTTTAAAAAAAATAAAAAAGTTGTAGGGAAGATATATAGGGCAGACAGCTGAAGGTAACTGTAGATCAAATGAGGGTTTGGGGAATTTAACAGGAAGAATTGAACCGATTTAAAACCTTGTGTTGCCCTGGCCAGGTAGCTCAGTTGGTTAGAGAGTTGTCCTGATATGCTAATTTTACAGGTTTGATTCCCCAGTCAGGGCACATAAAATAATCAATCAGTGAATGTACAAATAAATGGAACAACAATTCAGTGTTTCTTTTCTCTCTCCTTTCCTCTTTAAAATCAATTTTTTAAAAAACTGTGGGGAAAAAATCCTATTTCTGGTATGGAGAAAAAAAATCCTAATTGACCAACCTGTACAATCTGGACAACATACAAAAAAAAAAAAAAAAAGCCATTAACCCCACCACCAAAAATACAAAACCCCAACTATCTGAGGACTCCTGAGAATGAACCCAAGTCGGTTTGAGATGAGTTCCCATTTTTGTAGATTTCCCCTATGTTGGCTGCAGTCACATGTGCAGCATAGGGTGGCCAAAATTCCAATAGAAAACCCACTGTCTTTCAGGCAGAGGAACCAGACACAGCCCAGAGCAACCAAAGTTGCAGCACAGTGAGGGGAGAATCCTGAAGGGGGGCAAGGAGAAAGCCAGAGAAGAGAAACCCAAAATTCTCTATATAAACTCTCTTCCAAGTCTGTGACACATGCCTGAACCACACATGAGCAGAACCCCAGCTAAAGATAAAAGAACCAAACTGAGACTGAGCAATTGCTGGCTACAGGTAAGGCAGAGGCTATAGTTTGAATAAAACCAAGTTAATTGTCTGGTAAAAGAAAACTATTAACATTTATCTGAGGGATAAAGTAGAATCCAGAGTCTCCTCTACATAACCTTCAAAATTTTAGGATATAATCCAAAAATTGCTCAAAGAACCAGGAAAATGTGACCCATTCTCAAGAGAAAAGTAAATAACAGAGGCCAATTCCAAGATAACTCGGATGTAGGGATTATCAGACAAGGATTTTAGAGCAGCTATTATAACACTGTTCAAGGATATAAAAGAAAAATACATTTGAAATAAATTAACAGAAAATGAAAAGCAAAAATATAAAATGTTCTTTTAAAAACCAAATGGAAATTTTAGAACTAAGTATTTGGAATTTTAAAATTCACTGGATGGGCTTAAAGATCTCAGTGGAAAAAGAAAATGAGTTTGAATATAGATCAATAGAAATAGTCAATCTGAAAGAAAAAAGAGGAAAAAGATGGCATAGAAAAAAGATAACAGTCACAGGGATCCATGAGACAATATCAAAATGTCTATTACATGGGTAATTGGAGTCCCGAAAGAAGAAAGAGAAAATGGGACAGAAAAGTATATATTTAAAAGCTGATGGTGAGGATCGAGTCGAGAGGAAGTGGTTGAATATATGGGAAAGATATGAGACCACAAATAATAGTTCTTATATAAGGAGGAAAGGGATGAAATCCAAATTGTAAGTGTAGGGATTTGGCAAAGGCAGAAAAGATGATAGCACTTGCATTGCAAGAGGAGGGAAAAGAGCACAGAATGGGAGCAAACATAGGTGAATTTATGTCCTAGATGGGGATTTTCATTAGGTGACTTCCAATCCCCAGTGGATAGAGCATCGGTCTGCAGACTGAAGGGTCTCGGGTTCAATTCCGGTCCAGGGCACATGCCTGGGTTGTGGTCTCGATCCCTAGTAGGGGGCGTGCAGGAGGCAGCCAATTGGTGATTTTCTTTCATCAGTGATGTTTCTATCTATCTCTCCCTCTCCCTTCCTTGCTGAAATCAATAAAAACACACTTTTAAAAAAAGTAAAGAAAGAGCAAATGGTTGAGGCGCATACACTGAGACTGCCTGAAAGGAGTCTTAAAGATAACAGGAGAAACAAAATGACAACCTATCACAGTATAAAAGGCAGAGGAGAGCCAGAAGGTAGACTGCTCCAGGAGAAAGGAAAGAGCCAAGCTGATGCTTTTAAATTGGAATCAAGCCTAGTGAATTCAACAGAGTTGGGTGAAATGAAATTGTGTGACTATCAATAAAATGACCAGAGGATGATGGTTGATAAGACACACAGGATCATAAAAGTGATGAGGGACACATTTGCAGCCCTGGCCAGGGCATCTGGGATCTAAGCCAATATTCGACCATTATGGCATAGACAGGTTAATATTATAATTAAAACACACACACACACACACACACACACACACACACACACACACACATATATATATAGCATGACAAATTGTTTTTTAAGAAGAAGAAGCTGGTAGCTAAAAGTTGGTGGTTAAAAAGGGGAAATTAAAATGAAAAGCTTTTACAGTAGAACATATATTTCTAAAGGACTTAGGGTTGGAGTTACATTGGACATTTCACAGTAAACTCATTTTCTGGTTCTGTTATTGGAGTGACCGAAAAGTGGAGACTCCTCCTCCCCCTCCATCCTCATGTGGATAATTTGATTCACACCACAAGCATCCAGGTACTGGTCCCTAATAACATTCACCTCTTACAGAAACCAGAGCTCCTTGGAGAGTAGCTGATTCCTTATTGTGGACAAGAAAAGTCAAAGCAGACCTAAGTCTGCCAGATGATGCCAGAAGCATGTTAATTTTTTTTTTTTTAAATCCTCACCTGAGGATATTTTCCCATTGATTTTTAGAGAGTGGACGGGAGGGGGGCAGACAAAGAAACATTGATGTGAGAGAAACACATCGATTGGTTGCCTCCCTCACACACCCTGACCAGGGCTCAGCTCTTAACTGGAATTGAACCCAGGACCCTTCAGTCTGTGAGCCAACGCACTATCCACTGAGCCAAACCAGCTAGGCCAGAAGCATATTAATTTTGAAGCAGTGTTAAGAGGAAAAGAGACACAGACAAAAAAACAAACAAAAAAAACCCCAAAAAACAAAAAACAAATGGAGACAATCTGAGTATCAGAGAAAAAACAAAAGTCTTTATGAAAAGCCTGAGTCCATAATGGCATTAAAATGAGTTACACCAAAAAAAAAGGTACATGTGAATTCCCCAAAATGTCAACTATTCAAACAATGCCATGCTTTGGTCAATAATTAAGCTGTGGCCCTAGCTGGCTTGGCTCAGTGAATAGAGTGTCAGCCTGTGGATTCAAGGGTCCCAGGTTCAATTCTGGTCAGGGCACATGCCTGGATTGTGGGCTCCATCCCCAGCAGGGGGCATGCAGGAGGCAGCCAACCAATGATTCTCTCATCATTGATGTTTCTATCTCTCTCTCCCTCTCCCTTCCTCTCTGAAATCAATAAAAATATCTATATAATAAAGGCCTAAGTGACCTTTACAGCAGAACAACCTAATGACTGGAATGATGGGTCGCTATGATGTGCACTGACCACAAAGGGGCAGACACTCAATGCAGGAGCTGCCCTCTGGTGGTCAGTGTGCTCCCACAGGGGGAGCACAGCTCAGCCAGAAGCCAGGTTCGCCAGGCTCACCACTGGCAGCGGTGGCGGGAACTTCTCCTGCCTCTGTGGCAGCACTAAGGAGCAGCGAGCTGAGCAGTAAGGAGTGAGCAGGAGGGCGGTAAGGAGCGAGGGGTCCCAGACTGTGAGAGGGTGCAGGCTGGGCTGAGGGACCTCCCCCCCCAGTGCACAAATTTTGTGCACCAGGCCTCTAGTATAATAATAATAATAATAATTATTATTATTATTATTATAATTATGCTGTAAATTTTTTCTATTTATATCCAGGCAGTGTGATAACCAGAGATGAAAGAAGCGCTGAATTGCATATTTTTGTAATTTTTAATCAAATTTTGTTATTGTGGCACATAAAATTTGACCACAAGAAGGCATTCCCACAGATAATTGTCAGCCTGGGTCAAATCATTTTAGAAGCACATCCAGGCCCTACTCCCAGACTTACTCAATCTCCAGGTGACTCTCCCTATCTGTAACAGTATGGCAACTCCAAATATGGAGCTCAAAACCCTAATCTAAGTGTGTACAAATCCTAAATCTTCACTGTAGTCATCTAAGTCCATCTGGGAATTTGCCTGCTCTGTTTAGATAGAAGCTTGAAAATTTGGATAAAAACCTGAAAATAAATATCAAGATAATGAATGACACAAATACACATTGACACTTTTGTGATAGGTTTAAGCATGTGTGTGGTAGTAACTGCTGTAATCATTAGGATAATTTATATTTTATATTCTTTTTGGTAATTTAAATTTTTAATTGCTTTTAAAAATTCACGTAACATTAAATTAACCATTTTTTTAATCCTCACCCAAGGATATGTTCATTAATTTTAGAGAGAGAGGAAAGGGGGGAGAGAGAGAGAAACATCAATGTGAGAGAGAATATCGATTGGTTGCCTCCCGTACACACCCCAATTGGGAACAAACCCAAAACCTAGGTATGTGCCCTGACTGGGAATCAAATCCACAACCTTTTGGTGGATGGGACAACACTCCAACCAACTGAGCCACAACAGCCAGGGCTAAATTAACAGCCAGGTACAATTAAAAAATTTTTTGTGAGTATATTTTTTCCATTGATTTTTTAGAGAGAATAGAAGGGATGGGGAGAGACAGAGAGAAAGAAACATCAATGTAAGAGAGACACATCGATTGTTGGGGCCTGGGGCCCAGCCTGCAAGCGAGGTACGTGCTCTTGACCAGAATCGAACTTACAAACCTTCAGTCTGCAGGCCAACGCTCTAAAGACTGAGCAAAACCGGCTAGACTAAGTGTACAATTTTTATCTGCTTTTTAAGGTGTTGAAATAGTATAAAAAGCATGTGACATATTAGACTTGTGCTGTTAATTTAATACTGAGGTAGATTAAGTTTAAAGGTTAAATGCTTAAATAAATATGATTAGATCTATAAGACTTATTATGGTCCATGAATGTTTAGAAACAATTATGAATATATTACTCAAACATATGTATACTAGAGGCCAGGCGCACGAATTCATGCACCAGTGGGGTCCCTCGGCCTGGACTGTGGGATCAGCCAAAACCAGCTCTCCAACATCCCTAAGGGGTCCCGGATTGCGAGAGGGCACATGCCAGGCCGAGGGACCCCACTGGTGCATGATCGGGGCCGGGGAGGGACACCTGAGGTTGGCCAGCCAGGGAGGGACTGCAGGAGGGCTCCAGGGCGTGTCTAGCCCATCTCGCTTAGTCCTGATCGGCCGGACCCCAGTAGCAAGCTAACCTACCAGTTGGAGCGTCTACTCCCTGGTCGTCAGTGCATGTCATAGCAAGTGGTTGAGCGGCCTTAGCATATCATTAGCATATTATGCTTTGATTGGTTGAATGGCTGACCGGTCGACTGGACACTTAGCATATTAGGCTTTTATTATATAGGCGACCTTTCCCAGGGAAGGAAGCCCTCTGTATTCCACCCCATGCTGCATTTCCAAGAGGAAGGAATTATTGTTGGTCACAGTCTAGGGGTGGAGTTTTTCTCTGCACCTAAAGTCTAGCCTGTTGCTCCTCTAACTTGAATGTGCATGGGGATCACCTGTAGATTTGGATTGCAAACCACTGAGATGGGTGGGATGAGAATCTGCATTTCTACCGTGCTTCTGACGCACTGCCTGCCGCTGGCTGGGAGCCATGCTCTGAAGCCCATGAAGTGCATGTGCCCCACATGGGAGCATGTGTGCATGTGGCTCTGTTCAATGGTCCTAGTTACCAGTGACTGAGGGCTGGAGTTGCTCCCCTCAGCCAGAAGAGCGAGCTCTCGCTCACCCTTGTGCACATGCTCTCTTGTGTTTTCACTGTGGCTAAAACAAACTATTTCGCTGTCAGGGCCCCTGGGTGGTGGTTGCAGAGATTGGGGGATGGGGTGCTGCTATCCTAGTCATTGAAGCCATTGGCACCCCCCACCCACCGCTCTTAAGTCTTACACTCCCTGTGCTAGTCTCTGATGTGAATGTGGCCTTGCCGCCATCACAGAGATCAGATCCAAGACTACAGAGCATTTGGATATGGTCCTGGGGGAATAAGTAGAACAGGAGGCCTGATGTAATTTTATTGATTGTTTGTGATTTCCCCCTGCTAGATGTAAGCTCTCCGAGGATCACGGCTGCATCCCCAGGAGCTAGAACCATGCCGGACACATCCTAGGAGCTCAGTAAGTATTTATGAGATAAATGAGGCCTGTTTTGGCTCTAGGCATTCAAGCCCACCTTTCTGAAATTCCACATCAGGGTCCAAGTCTTACCTGATAAAGACAGTGGTAAGTGCCTATTTTGTGCATGTATCTCCCTTGAGGGCGGGAAACTGTGGCTAAGGGCAGGATTTGGTTCTTCTGATGCCCCCTTGCCCTAATGCCATCTCAATGCCACCTCCACCTCTGGCCCAGCTGCACGGTTTTGCAGGGCCCAGGCCAGGGGGAGAGGGCTCCTCACCCAAGGCCATGAAAGGACACAAAATCAGAGGCAGGAACAGAGCAGAGGGCTAACCAAAAAAACTTCAAGGGGAATGTGATGAGTTGCCAAACTTGAGAGAGCAGAAGCAAATATCAAAGCCAGGGACTACAGCCAGGAATCCACGATCCAGGGAGATGAAGAGCAAGAGCAAGTGGGCCGATGGTAACTGGGGAGGCGCCGAGGCCTTTCCCTGAGGCAGGCATGTAAGGCTTGCTTTAAAGTGCCTCCAGGAGCAGTGCTAGGGTGGGTCAGACAAGATTAAAGGGGGTCAGGGGGAGGATGAACAGAATGGTATTTCCTGGAAGTAGGGGGCTCTTAATTTTCTAAGGTGAAAGCTGGGGAGACAATATGAGGTCTAAGTCACACAGCTGGCTTCAAATCCCACCTTCCACTTTCTGACTGTGAACTTTGAGCAAGTTACTTAAAAATCATCTCACCCTGGCTTGCTGTTAGGAAGGTACAAACCCTTCATCGGCTTAAAATCTGTATATCCCCAACTATCTCAAAATGACATCTGGCACGCATCCACCACAAAGTGTCTACATCAGGATCAATGGGGATTTAGGGAAAGAAACTGGAAAGAAGTCAGCAAAGCAGTTACTGAAGAGGAAAAGCAGAAGGAGAGAATCATGCCAAACTTAAAAAGTCCTCAGCTTGGCCTCTGAGGAGGGGAGACTGCAAAGAGAAGCAAATCCCTTTGATATGGAGAAAACATTTTTATGGTCACAGGCCACTCAGCAGACTGGGTCTGAACATCTGATTGCTACCCAATTACTTCCAGGAGGGACTGCTAGCATGCCAGCTGGCAAACACATTTTCCCTCCAATGTTGGTGGTTGTCTAATTTTCACTTCCCTTTATTCTCCATGACTACTTGTACCCTACCTCACCCCTATAAAAATATAGGCATTTCCCTGAAAAGTGAGAAACTTTGCTGCACAAGAAAAAAAAAAAGAACTTTTCCCTTTAATGTCAGTACTCTTTGGGGGCTAATTTCCAACTACCCCACCCAGCATCAAGCAAACTCTGGGGTAGAACCTTATGTGCATTCATGACCTACTCTCCACCTATGTTCACGAGCACCGGGTGAGGAGCCAAAAGATCCAGGTTGAAGTGTAAGTCCTGCGACTTAGTAACCAGGTGACATGAGTTAGTGATTTCTCTGGGCCTTGGTTTTTTCAACTATGAAGACAGTGTCTACAGCAGTGGTTCTCAACCTGTGGGTCGCAACCCCTTTGGCGGTCGAACGACACTTTCACAGGGGTTGCCTAAGACCATCCTGCATATCAGATATTTACATTACGATTCCTAACAGTAGCAACATTACAGTTATGAAGTAGCAACGAAAATAATGTTATGGTTGGGTCACAACATGAGGAACTGTATTTAAAGGGCCAGAAGGTTGAGAACCACTGGTCTACAGTATCACAATGGAGCTGCAAACACCAGGCAAGACAGTGTATTTGAAAGTGCTTTGTAAACTGAAAAGTGCTCTAAAGAGTCAGCAGTGATATTATTATGGTTGTCGTTTTTACAGCTGTTCATGCTTCAACCACTATGCCTCTAATGTTTGTTGCCAGATCCAATGATAGATCAGTTAGAATTACATTTGGCTGCTAATTATAGAAAACACAAAATAAAAGTGACTTAAACAAGATAGTTTATTTACCTCTCATATATAAAATCTGTACAGAGCTGTTATGGTGCTCCCTGGTATCTAAGACCCAAGATCCTTTTTCTCTTCTTTTCTTTTTTAAAGCTGTGAATCTTTTAAATATGTTTTTATTGATTTCTGAGAGAGGGAGGGAGAGGAAGAGAGAGAAACATTGATCGACTGTCTTCCACATGCTCCCTACTGGGGATCGAGACTGTGACCTAGGCATGTGCCCTGACCGGGAATAGAACCAGTGACCTGCTGGTGCATGGGTCAGTGCTCAACCACTGAGCCACACCAACTGGGCAGTCCTTTTTAACCTGTTGCTTTTCCATGGGTAACTTCCATTGCTAAGGTCATCTCATGGTCCTAAAAGGCTGCAGGAAGTTCAGCCATTACATCACAATGTAATCAATGGAAAAGGAGAGGTGAAGATGAACATGGCCCTTCGCTTTGAAATTGCAATTCTACTAATGCCCACTGGCCATATACTAGCTGCAAGGGAGCCTGGGAAATATGGTTTTTATTTTTAGTGACCATGTGCCCAGCTAAAACGGAGGGGTATTATTACAAAGAAGGGGAGATCACAAATGGTCATTTCTCCATCATCTTTTTGATCTACCTGCCAGTAGCATTTCACCACTTCCTGTGGAAACATTTTTTTTCTCTTTACTACTGAGAAGAAAATCACACTGCCCTGGTCTCCCTCCTCTCTTCTATCCTTAAATGTTGGAATGACTCGGGCAGTCCTGGGCACCTCTTTCTTTTCCATCCATACTCTCCTCCTAAGTAATGTCATTTAGTCCCAAGGATTTAAATACCAATTCAGATGCCAATGAAGTCTAAATCCAGCCCTGACATTTCCCCTTGATTCCACTATCATATATGCAGCTGCTATTTGACAACCCCACTTGGATGTCTAATAGGTATCTCAACTTTAACTCTTGATCTCCACCCACAAACTTGCTCCTCCCCAAGACTTTCCCATCATAGTAAATGCCACCAATGACTTAAGCCAGGAAATTCTGGAGTTAATCTTAATTCCTCACTTTCCCACACTCCCTACAACCAAACCATCTGGAAGCCATAGTGGCTGTCTTCAGGACATAACTCAAGGTCACCCATTTTCTTTCAAATCCACCACTCTACTCTCATCCAGAGCACCATCAGCTCTCACCTGGACCTTCAGATAGCCCCCAACTGTGTCTCTCTGCTTCCACTCCTGCTCTCCTATTATCTGTCTTCACACAACGAGCACAGTGGTATTTTAAGTAAGAAAATCAGGAAAAAGGTGGTCGATTCAACAGAGCTACATACTTTGCTCCCTCTTGAAACCCTTCTAAGAGGACTGTAAAGGGATTTTTTAAAGTTTTCTCTAAAGAACTTTAAAAAGAAAACAGGAGAGGAAATAATAGTAACAAAAATCCAGAAGCTAGAAAACAGAACAAATGCCAATTGACTTAGCAGACCCGAGAAGCTGAAACCTAACCCAGAGAAAGTAAAAAAGGAACATGATTTATACCATCAACTCCCCCAAAGTCAAGAATTGATGGTACCAGGTAACTCTGGAAATGGAGGTAAAAACAGGGAACTGCTCAAATTCAGTTCAAGAAGAGACAGCACCCCAAGTCATCTCCTTGACTCCATGTAGTGGGGGCTGCCCCTCCCCAGCACAGCCAGAAGCTGGGGCTGCTTTCTGTGGGAGAGGGTCACATTGGTGTGTCTGGGCCGGGGACACCAGGTCCAGTTGAGCACAAGAGTACTGCGCAGCAAACAGGAGAGCTGGCAAAAGTTTCCACACTGAATGTTGAAACATCCCTGGCCATTTTCTCCCACTTACTTCCCAGTATGCTGGTGGCCACAGTTCTTTCCAGCAAGAAACTGGGGGAACACTTTCCACGGAATCTGACCAGGCCAGGAAGAAATACCCTAACAAAACCCACTCCCTAAAGTAAGAGCCCCACCGGATGGCCACAGACGGCCTCCAACACCTCCCACCTGGGCCGAGCCGCCTGGCTCTCAGTGCCCCTCTGACCTAGAAGCAATAGCAGGTTCCCAGGCAAGGCTCTAACAGAAGTGGCCAAGACCAGAACAAACCAAGAGAAAAGCACCCGGGAGAAACAGCAGGGCGGGAGATGAACCGCATCCTGAAGCCATTGCTTTCCTCGGGTAAATCAGTGGCGGTCTGGCTACCCGGAAATAAGGACAGGCTATTCCCCCAGCTGCACTCGCCTTCCTGCCACTGAACACACCGAGTTCTTCCCCACTTCAGCACCCTCCAAACGGGGTTCCCTCCTCTAGGTCTTCACATGGCTGGCTCCTCCTGTCACCACAGAGAGGCCTTCAGTGAGCACCCACTCTGAAGAAGTCCCCACCAGCCACTGAACACAGGTGTCAGCCAGCTGGTTCTGTAAGTGCATACGGTGTCCCAGGCAGCGCGAGCTGGATGTGCTGGATGTGCTGGATGTGGTCTCTGCCGCCACCACTCACCTGTCACAGCCAAAGGCAGGCATCGGCAGGACGTGCACCGGCAACGGTGGCTATGTTCCAGTAAAACTCTATTTATGGACACAAACTCGGACTTCCTATCATTTTCACAAGTCACAAGTGTTATTCTCCTTTTGATATTTTTTTCATCCATTAAAAACATAAAAACCATTCTTAGCTTCCAGGGATGAAAAAAAAAAAAAAGGCAGCAGGCCGGATATGGCCAAACTGTTTTGATACATCATCCTGTTTTATTTTCATCAAAGCACTGATCACTTCCTAGTATTTTCTTGTTTATTTGCCTTTTTTATGGTTTGTTTATTATCAGTCTCCCCTACTAGAATGGACGTCATGAGAGCAAGGGTCCTTGCATTATCCCCTGGCACCCTCACCACCATGCATGGTGCTTGGCATACAGTAGGTGCTCAGTGTTTACTGAGTGCTGGAATGATTGCTGTGCCACACCAGCCCCCACCGCTCCCACCGCAATCCCTCCTGGAAAGGCCTAAAAGGACAAGTCTTAGGGGACAATAATGGCACTCCCACCCTACTCTTTCCCTACCCTTTCTGCTTTCCTGCTCCTTCCCCCTTTTCCTGTGAACCAAGAAAACTCAGTCTAAGGCTGCCTCTTCTCAGTGCTCTCAGACCTATAGTTAGAGAGAGAATAGTGTCAGGTCACTGGTCCAGCCCACACAGGGGGAGCTGCAGGTTAATGGGGCTTCAAAATTATCCCCTTCGAATCCCAAGCTAGTGAAGGGGAACATAGCATAGCAGCTAATATGCATTAGGTGCTCTGAGGAATGCCAACCGACTGAATATTCACAAGCATTGGGACTTTTCAGCATCATGTAATGGGTGTTGTGGTTACAAAAAAGGAGCCATCTCTAACCAATTTCCAGAGAAAAAAAAGATTCCTTGCTCCTTGGATAGGAGAATTCAGGTCCCCAAAGTGGAGACAGGGGCACGAGACTCTCACCGTTGCTGGCAGTCCTTTAAGCCCACCCAACTCCCTGGTTGAACATATGCACGAGCCACCAGACGCAAATGATCTGGTTTCCCACGGGGGAGGAGGGTGCTGACAAGCACACACAGGTGCTCCCATGACCTGCCCAATGTGAGTTAGTGAAGTGGCACTTGGGCTTATCAATCACACTGTTCTTTGTGAGCAACGCTAGTCCTGTGGGCCTGCTCACTGCTGGTTAAGGGCTACAATGAAGTTCCTCAGATGCCTAGCCAGGACCACATCCTACCAGCCCTGCCAGAACCTCCTTTTGACCACTTCCAGATCCAGTGGCTTTTTGTGACCCTCTGTTTTTACATACCTAATGCTGTGCTTCTAAAAATGCAGAGCTCACAGAAACTAAGGAATTTACATGACCCAGGTGGCGGCCAAGGCACTTGTCTCTGACCCCCATACTTGCAAGCACCCCCAAGTACTTTCCATTCTCTCCGGAGGGACTGGGCTGGCTGGGCAGGCTTCCGCTGGCCTGGTTCAGTTATGATGCCTCTGTGGCCCCTGCTGCTTCTGTTGCTCTATTGACAGATGACTTTTATTTCTATTTAAAAAAAAAATCAGTCGACAAAAGCCTTTGTGTACATGGTAGACTTTACTGAAGATGTGGAGAGACAAAGGGGGTTTTCATAGCAAAAATACAAAAACTTAGTTGAATATTAGACATCCTTGAGCTTAAAAAGACCCTTAGCCATTTCCACCAACTGGTCTCCAGCCGCCTACAAAGGCACTTGACCCTTTCCCCATCCTTTCTCAGGAAGTAAACAAACAAATTCCAGACAGTTTCCTACTCAGAGTGACTTAGCCAACATTTGTTCTGTCCTCCCTTTTAAGACCCTCCACTGGGGCCCTGGGGCCAGCTCTCTCAGCCTTGAGGCCTCCCACAGCCTGTTTTGCCTAGAGCTTGTTTTGTTCTCTAAAAATAAGTGTGGGGTGTGTGTGTGTAGAGCAGTTAGGTGAAGTGTGTGTGTGTGTGTGTGTGTAGAGCAGTTAGGTGAAGTGTGTGTGTGTGTGTGTGTGTGTGAATAGTTAGGTGAAATTTTTATACCCCCAAGTCAGTGATTTTCAACCATGTGCCACAATAATTTTTAAAACATACAACACCTGACTATTTAGTCAGGAGCGCTGACCTCTTTTCCTTTAGGTTGTCAAATAAAAAAATGACAACAGGCAACACAATAGCCATCTGGTGTGAATGAATCAAAATTATACCTATTCTTTTTTTTGTCAGATCAGCAAAAAATATTTTTTTGGTGTGCCGCAGAATTTTAGTAATTCACTTATGGTGCTTCAAGGTAGAAAAGGCTGAAAATATCTGCCCTGAGTTATCAGCCTTCTCAGTGCTCACCGAGACTAGGTCCCAAGTCCCAGGTCACACGGCTTGTAAGAAGGCAATTCAGCCCCAGGTCAGCCTGGCTCCAGGGTTTAAGGTCTTAAAAACAACTTGTATAGATTTAACTGTTTGGGGAAAAGCTTTTGTTTTCATCTTGGAGCTGACGTAACAGGTAAGAAGAGGTCAAACACAAACGGTCACTGGGTAAAGCCAAACACAGTACTGCTTGGCCTCACATTCCTCCGCTGTGCAGGTGTGGCCCAGCAGAGCCCCCTCCAGGCCCAGCCCTGGCAGTTGTCAGAGCTGCCTGCTGTCATCACTCCTGCTTACAAGGGGTGTCAGCCCTCCTCCCGCTGGCCCTGTCACCACCCTGCCCACTGTCCTCTGAACCCTACGGTCAGGGGAAGGGAGCAGATATACGTAGTATGCAGGAGGCCTGGGCCAGGCCACACCATGGCAGCCCCTTGTTCCTCACACCCCTGGCTTCAGTCCTGAAAGGGCAGAGCCTGTGTCCACACGCACGCTCACGCCACACTTGTGCACACACACCTTAAACTCCTTCTGCATGTGTCTCTCTTGTTAGCTCATCCTACTCTATGGAAGCTCATTGGTGGCCACTGGGTCACAGGCTGCTCTGTCATCATCAGACCCCACAAGACAGGCAGTGTCTCCATGCCCCCATCTCCATGACGGTGCCTGCTAGCTCTAGATTGTGTCAGGAGGTCAAGGGCTCCACCCCAGAGGCCTCAGGAAGCCTACACACCTCCCCGGCCCCAATGGCATGGATCCCACTGCCTATACACGTGCGGTCACTCAAGCCCCGGGTAGGCTCCAGAAGTGGTGTGTGGTCTACAGGAAGTAACAGACCAGGAAGGCTACAGTCTCCACCCACAGAAACTGAGTCTAGGAGGAAAGACAGACTCAGAAGCAGACAATTATATGTGCTTCTCAGTAGTCCAGGAGGCTCCAGTGCTGCTTTCTAAAACTCAGATAAAAAAGACTTACTCCCTTGCTTAAAACACTTCCAGGACCCCCTTCCCATGGAGTAAAACCGAGTGAGGGGGGTTGCCCTGCGGAGGAGGGAGCTGGATCACCAGCTCCTCCCCATCTGGATGGCTGGCCTGGGCAGGATGTAGCCCTGCGGCCTCCGCACCTCAGCCCCTGCGTCTCTCCCTCTGTACCCTCGACACACCCTCCTCTCTGGCCTGGAACACACCAGGCACTGTCCTGCCCTTGCCCTCCCAGGCCTGAGAGGCTCCCCAGTGTTCCACCATCAGGACACTCTCCTTCTTCCACAGCATGTATCACAGTTTACATCTTGTTTCCTTGCTCACTTTTTCTTCCTCAGTAAAGTTTAGTAAGTGCCCCAAGCACCTCGTCTGTCTTGGTCACCAACACATTCCCAGGGCCTGGCACAGAGCAGAATTTAAATAAATATGTGCTAAGTGAGTGAATAAATGTATGAATACTGCAAGAAAGTTAGTTCCCATTTTGTGCCCCCTTCCTCACCTTCAAAACGGGACAGCACCGTACCTGTGGGGTGAGGGTTAGCAGAGATGACAGAAGTCCCTGTTTGCTCGTACATGTAACAGGTGCTCTAACGGGTCGGACTGGAATGCTTTTGCCACACAAGAGGAGTGGCAAACCCTTCTGCATGAGGGGAGGTGACTCCACTGGCTCTTGAAGCATGAGTAACCGTTCTCCAGTGGGGGCAGAGGCCCGGGAACATGTGGGGCCACAGCCAAGAGGCAGAGACATGCTGGGATGAGTGATTCAGAGAGCCCAGGGCCTGTGAGGGAGGCTGCAGGAGAGGTGGGGCCAGATCAGGTCTCCTGTCTGCCCCAAGGGTCTCAGTCTGCCCTACAACAGTGGGACAGGCTCTACAGCTCATCTGTGTTCCCCACGGCTGACTGGCTTGGAATTTAGTTATAAGTAGATGAATCTCCATTAGGGTACTGAGGTCAGCTCCTAAAGAAAAGGGAAAACTCACAGCCAACACTTGGCCCAGCAACACATGCAGATTCCTTCCCACTCACAACACAAAAAGATCATCCCCTTCACTTGTGCATCTGTCCCACGGTCAACAGGCTGCTCATACATCCTTCGTGAGCATTTGTCTGAAGGTTCACAGTCAGCTAGCAGGGCAGGCACCGTGAGTTCCCTTATCCAAACAGCCCCAGGAAAAGGGAAGGGCAGAGGGGAGAGGGCAAGGCTGTGCTGGTGACTGGGGGAGGGACGGGCAGCCTTACACAAACACAAACCCTCACAGACATGCGGGAACACGCCAGCCGGAGCCAGGGACTCGGGGACCCCACGCCCCGCCTCGGCCCCCATGAACAGTAGCGTTAAGCAACTTGGTATGAGATCTAGCAGTAGTCCGTGTGTTTGTTAAAGCTTTTTAATAAAGAGAGGGGTTCTGGCCTGTGGAGGACAGAGGGAGACTAGGTAACCCACCTGGAAGGAGGGCCGGCCTTCCTCCTGCTTGTGTATCCAAACACTGCCCATCCGTTAAGGGGCAGCCCCTCTCCACTGGGGCCCCTTCCCTGAATCATCCACACCCTGCTCACTCCCATCTCTGAAGTCCAGTTCACACACACACATCTCTTCCCCATCCGATCCCCAAGTCTCTTATTCTTTCACCAGCTGGTAGATGTGGTGTTGAACCCCATGCTCGTTGACTGACACCTCAAAGACATATGCAATGCACAGCAAAGTCTGAGGATCAGATTAGCCAGTTTTCCAATCTGACTCCTTTGACTGAAAGCTCCTACTATTAACAAAGTATATGTATCAAACACATTTATGTGCTTGACACTATGGTAGGCTCTCTACATAAACGAGGTAGGTACTGTTATTAGACCCATTTTACAGTTGGGGAAACTGAGGCACAGTGAAATTAAGGAATTTACCCCAAGTCACAGGGCTAGGCAGTAGCTAAACGCCAGGATTCCAATCCTAGTGGTCTGACGCTTGCTCCTAACCACCACTCTGTACCCCTCCTAGACACTGTCTTCCTCATTTGTGTATTAATATATATTATCTTCCCGCGTGAGCGTGGGGCACAGTAAACACCTGTAGGCAAGTTGAATCCCAGGCACCTGGGATTGTGGTTCCCACTGGGGATGATACCAAAGAGCCACTAGATGGCAGCAAAGAGCAAGGCCCAAGCCTCCCTGAGGGAGGTGAGTGATAAGCTAATCATCATAATATTTGTTTAGTGCATCTTGCACCAGGCACTTTGTAGACATTCTCTCTCCTCCTCACTAAGGCCTTCTAACGTGAGTGCTATTGCCTGCCCCCTTTACAGGCTCAGAAAGGTGGAGACATGTGCCCAAAGTCGGGCAGCTAGGAATACTAGGATGAAGCCAGGACTGCTGAAACCCAAAGCTGGCCTGTTAGCAGGAAATAAACAGGTGGTTGCCTCTAGACGCAGCGTTGGTTCCACACCCTTCTCCAGCCCCAAGGAGCACAGAAACTACTGTTTGGGGAGGGAGTGGATGCCTGGGCTGGCCCTGAGGTGGTCACCACCCGACAGGCATCTTGGCTGGGAGGGAGGTAAGACTCCAGTCAGAACTGGATGGTCTGAGAGACCACTGGGTCACCACAGACCTCTGCACAACTTTCTTGGCCTTCGCCACCAAAAAGGGTGCTGCACGACGCCAGCCTCTGCACAACTCAGCAGCCTGCTTCAGCACTGCCCCTCCTGTCCTCCATCTCGGGCTCCTCTGATCTGGAGCCAGTCCCCTCAACAAGCCAGCAGGGCCATGGAGTCCACAACCACCAGAGATGAATAAAACTAAATGGCTCGGTGTCCCCTTCCAGCAACTCAGTCACCTCCACACCTAAAACCCACGCCTGGGTTGGACGGGCCTCCGTTAGCTGCCCTGTGGCAGTGGCAGCAGAGGTGCCAGGCAGAGCAGCTGCAGCACGCTCAGGGAGCTGTGGTGCACACTCGAGCACGCACAGATGGGAGCCCCCGTGCCTATCCTCAGGCCTCCCAGCATGGCCAGCAGCAGAGTGCAGAGGCTCCAGGCAGCAGAGGGACCATCCAGCTTGACCTTCAGTGTCTGGCGACATTCCTGGCGAGTTCACTGGAGCAATGGCTTCAGAAATGCCCATGATGCATCTCTGGGGCTGCTTCCGGCCCGCTTCCCAGACTGCCCCCCTTCTCCCACAGTCCCTCCCAGGGCTCCTACAGCCAGCCAGGTGGGGTCCTGTGAAAATACACATCTTGGGTTTATTTGGGGTTGGGCACTGCAGGTTGAGGCACAGTTTGTTCCTGGGTAAGAAGGGTCAGCTTTCTTGGCACTTCAAGGGGCTGTCCCTGCAGGTCCCCACCCCAAGTCCCTACACACACACACACATCTCTTCCCCCGTCCCTGCTCCCCAAGTCTCTTATTCTTTCACCAGCCGGTAGATGTGGTGTTGAGCCCCATGCTCGCTGGCTGACACCTCGAAGACATATGCAATGCACAGCAAAGTCTCCTGTGTGTCTCTGTTGGTGACCACCTGTGGGTGAGAGAAAAGGTGAGGGGTTAAGGCCCCAGAAGGCCCCATGCCTTTTGCTGGACCCTCTGCCCCACCCCTGCAGTGCCCCCAGCCCTGCCCCCCACACCTGCAGGATGGTGAAGTTCTCCAGCACGCTGTTCATCATGTACTTCTCGGGCAAGTGCTTCAGCTTGTGGATGAAGTTGATCATGTACTCACAGAGCGGGGACCGGTGGATGCGGTAGGAGTAGTGGCCGTTTTCGTAGCGGGCATACTCTGTCTGCAGGACCGAGGGGACAGCAGGGCTTAGGTTCTCTTTTGACCACATCCAGCCCAGGCCCAGCTGCTTAGGGAAGCTCCAGGACCCACTGACTCTTAAGTGGAAGAAAAGGCAGAAGGCCTAGAGGCTCTTGAGTTCAGAGCCTTCCTCCTCCCTCAGTAACAGGGGCTCGAGTGGCAGCAGAGGGACCATCCACCTTGAGCTCCGATGCTCAGAAGGTGAGCATTGGAGGAGGAGCGCTTCAAAACAGAGTAGTGGTGCCAAAACCGGTTTGGCTCAGTGGATAGAGCGTCGGCCTGCAGACTGAAAGGTCCCGGGTTCGATTCCAGTCAAGGGCACGTATGTTGGTTGCGGGCACATCCCCAGTAGGAGATGTGCAGGAGGCAGCTGGTCGATGTTTCTCTCTCATCGATGTTTCTAACTCTCTATCCCTCTCCCTTCCTCTCTGTAAAAAATCAATAAAAAAAAAAAAAAAAAGACAGAGTAGTGGCAATAGGCAAGACAGGATAAAAGACAACTCAGTCCTGACCACACACTAAAATAACATGGGGAAGGGTGCACAGGAATCCTTGTGGCCATGGAACTGTCATGTATTTGTACACACACACACACACACACACACACACAAATACCGATGAAATCTGAATTAGATTATAAGTGGCATCAATGTCAATTCCTGGTTGCTAATAGTTATGCAAAATACTGCCCTCAGGGGAACTGGGTGAAGTGTACATGGAATTACAATTGCTTGAGTGTCCACAATTATTTCAAAACAAAAAATTAATTTAAAATAAATAACTTGAAGTGCTTTTTACAAACAGCTACTACCCAGATCCCACGCTGGAGGTTCTGGGGTAAGTGTTGTGAAGCGGGGTTTCTGCATTGGTAAGTTTCAAAAGCTCCAGTGATCTAAGTGCAGCCAGGGGTGAGAACACTGGGAAGGGCGTGCCTCCTCCCTAGTACCAGCCCGGCATCTGGTAGGGATTAACATGAGGTGGGTTATCAATAACTAAGAGACAGCGAGGGTAAGGCTTCATTAGTTCAGACAAATTTGGGGAAAGCGGAGGGCATGAATGAAGACCAACCTGAAACAGCTTAAAGGTCTGGTTTAACAGTGCACAGGGTACTCCTACCTCCACTTTCTCTACCACCTGCTTGCCGAACGAGCAGACCTTGGTGGAGCAGGTGATTATCATGTTCTCGGGACTCTCGTACTGGCTGGAGACCCCGTAGAAGGAGCTGCCTTCGTCCTCCATGTTGGTGTTGAGGTCTGCCTGGAGACATGGGAAAGCCAAGAAGCAGACAGGTAAGTCAGCAGGCACACGATCGGGGCGGAGACATGGAGACCTCTGGGGCCCCAGTCCAGGTTCTAGGGCCAGGAAGCAACCAGGAGGCTTTAAATGAAACCTGGACAGTAGGAGGCTGGAATGCTTCCACCTTTCTTCACTTGCAGGCCTGGCATAAGATCAGGTTCTGCTGCCTAAACAACAGAGAAAAACACTGGAACCTGCATTAGTTACAAGGCAGAAATGTGGACCATGCCTGAAAAAGAACTGGCAGGAAGCTCAAGTGCCTGGGAAAGGCAGGCACCTGAAGCGGGGGGCGGGGGGGCGGGGGACGGGGGAAGGCCAGGACATAAAATGATGCCTCTCAGACTTTAGCCACTGCTGGCGTCCCTTTGATTAAGGCTACATTCATGTACCACCTACCACAGGTCCTACTATGCCCCTAATGGTTTCTTTTAAATCAACTCACTCTTATTCCCTAACTCCATTCTTAGCAATATAGTCATGAAATCAGGGATTCTATTTTTCTAATATACATGAAAACAATTGCATAACTATTTTTTAAAAATGTTTATTCATGTGCCACCTAAAAAAACACTATGCAACCCTCTTAGGTTCTTCAGACTATACAAAGGTAGCACTGCCCCAGCACCCCCAAAGTGATCTGGACATGCCCCTCATCGCCCCCTGCTGGCAAGATCTGTTCAGGTGGCCTTGCCTCTTCCAGATGGTAAGCACCCTGGAGGCAAGAACTAAGATCTCCCCAGGGCTAGGGCAGAGGATGAGCCTTCAATAAGTTACGTGTGATGTTCCACCCCTCACCTCTGGGTGGCGCCGGGTGAGAAGAGAGAGGTCCCTTGGTCCCAAGGAGGGACCTGCAATCTCCTGCTTATGAGGGGAGTCCTCTCAGCTCCAGCTCTGCCCCCAATTCAAATACACACCAGGGCTTCTGCACCAACTCTTCACTCACCTGACCTTCCAACCAGTCACCATTTATCCTGCCCAGCCCAGCATAGGGAGAGCAGTGGGGGACCAGAGAGGCCGAAACACTGTCTCTGCTCTCAAAGAACTGAAACTTGTGGGAGAGCAAGTAGGATAAGTGAGCTGGTTGTCTGGGGTAGGATGGAGAGAAGAGGGCTGGGGAAGACAGAGCCCACAAGTGACAATCCAACGTCTGCCCCAGAACCTGCCCCGTGGTGACGCTGCAGGCCCAGGAGATGCTGGCCAAGGATGCAGGCAATGCACCCAGATGCCCCGTCTCGTCCTCAGTGCCCCTTCCTTCCGATTACAACCCCACCCTTCTCCTTTCCATCCCTGTATCCCCCACTCTAAGCACCTCCCCAAACAAGCTTGCTTCTCTACTTTCTCAGCCTAAGAAGAAAGCTGCCTCCTACATTACTCTGAAAGGTGCCCCCCACCACTCGCCTTCCTGCCCTCAGAATGCCCCTTGCTCCCCATCCTCCACCCTATTCATAGCTGTGGTGCGGGTGGGCAGCTCACAGGCCATGCCTGGAACAGGTGTGGGGGATCGGGTGACTGACAGATGAGCCGGACAGCCGTAGCCTGGGTGTGGGGGCTGGAGGGGCTCAGATTCATTGTCATGTGCTGGTATGTGCCTGGGAGAAATGTCAGGGCCCAGAAGGGAACAGCGGCCAGTCCGGGGTACTCTCCTCCCTTCATGGCCTCAGCTCAGCTCTACCTAGCATTTTCAATTTGCAGACCGGCATTAATGGCCATCGGTGTCCATGAGTCCCCTCTCTCCCCACCCCAAGAACAGAGGTGGCCTCTGCTAGTCTCCTATGTTCTGGGGAGGAGGGGAGGTCTCAGCTTCTCAGTCCTGCTCCAAAACCCACAGTATGAATCCAACAGAGCACAGCTCACATCTCAATCCTTCCTGCATCCACATGCCCCTCCCAGCCAGGAACAATTTGTCCTGGCAGCCCACTGAGCTACGGCTGCGCTACTGCTGCCACTCCTTCCCTAAGAGCAGGACTTTCAGTGGGAGGTGGGTTGGGGACATCAAAGTCCTCCTCTCACTCCAGCGGGGCTCTGATCTCCCCAGCATGCCTGCACAAGGCCTGGGCGGGAGCGGAATACTGCCAGGCAGGAGAAGAAAGGAAGACTTCTGGAGAGGGGCACTGTTTCATTGCCTTTGTCATTGCCCGTGGCCAGTCTCACACCAGCTGATGGCTGGGCAGGAAGTGGGCAGGCCAGGGACCAGGAGATGAGGGTCCAGATGTCTGCAGACGCCAAGCTGCCTGTGAGGACACTACGGTTGACCAAAAGTCTCTTGGTTTGCGAACAGGAGCAATTCTTTCCCCACATTTGCACTTCCTTGGTGCCTCTACCTTCCCCAAGCAAGAGGAAGGGGAAAGAGGAGATGCCCACCAAGATGTAGTGGCCACTGAAATGCCCCCATCTCTGATTTTTCCTGTCCTCATGCTGCCCAAGCCTCTGGCCTTCAGAGATAGCCCAGCTCAGGCACAGGGCTGGAGGAGGCAGGCATACTGCCTCCCTTCACTGCTGGCTGACATTTCGCCTCCCCCCACTCCCCTCCCTCCAGGTCCTCAGAGACACAGCCTGTAGCAAGCCCTCAAAAATGAACTGCTCATTTTTCAGATGGAGAAACAGGGGCCCAGAGAAGATGAGATTTGCTTGTTGAGGCCCAGTGTTGCCCGCCTTGTGCCCCCGACATTCTGGAAGGGCCATGCTTGACCACCATGCTACTCGGCACAGCAGTTACTGCCCCAGGACCCTGAGATCCATTCTGGATTCTGCCACTCGGAATGTAAGTTCCTGGAAGACAAGAGCTACGTTGGGTCCGCATAGCGCAGGTGCTGTGCACAGCCCACGGCCAGGGCACAAAGGCCTAATCGTGTGTCCTGGGCCCCCACGCTTCCCTACCTTCCCTTCTGCTCCCATCAATCTCACCTCCAACCTCCTCACAGAGGCAGAAAGAAGGAGAGGGCATGGGCCACGAGCAAGGCTACAAAACAGACAGGACAAGGGATGTCTGGGCTCTAGAAATCCAAGAAGCCCCACTGCCCTGCTCTACACTGAGGGCGCAGGGCTAAGACTGCTCTCTCTGTGCCGCCATAAGCCGTGTTCCTCAGGGTCAGGGGATCCTTTTCCAGGCAATCAGAGCCTTCTCTGACAGAAGGGGAGCACCAGGACCCCACATGGAGGGCACCCCGGGTACCTGGCAAGGTTTAGTGTAATGGTTCTGAGCTCACACCCTGGAGCCAGACTGCCTGGGTCTGAATCCTGGTCCTGCCACTATGAACCTGGTGATGCTGGCAAGCCATTTCACCTCTGTGACTGCTTCCCCAAGAGGGAATGTGGCTGTCAATTCGACCTACGTTTGGGGGTGTGGCAAGGATAAAACATGCTGATATAGGTGATGGGATGCAAGCAGTGCCCGAGGTCATCCTTCACCGACCACCCCGACGCACCTCACTGCGTGTATGTAACAAGACCCAGGAAGAGCTCATCCTGGCCGGGTAGCTCAAGGCCGGGCCCCTACTTACTCCATGCCTCAGTCTCCCCCCATGTGTGGAACTGGAGGTCTAGGATGGTCCTCATCTAGATGGTGGATAGAAGAATGCAGAATATTATCTCCAACTAAAAGAAGGCAGGAGCCAGTGAAAAGAGCCCCAAATATGCCACCTCCCCACTCCAGGGTCGTGTTCCCATAAATGCCTCCTGCCAACCAGGCCTCCCTTCTGACCCTCAGGGTAGTTGAGGCAGTGCTGAGGAACAGCTGCAAATCACATCACCCAAGCCCCTTCTCCGAGTCAAGGCTAACCCTGGACAGGTTTGGGGTTGGGGGAAGGTGGACTCAAGACGGTGTAGGCTTCTCAAAGGGAAGGCCAGAAGCCTCCCTAGGCCCACAGCAGGAAGGGAGCTGCCACGCTGGCTGTACAGGGACAATGCTCTTCGGTTGCCCAGAGCAGAGCTTCCTGGTTCCAATTCCCATGGTCAGGGCAGGAAGGGAGAGGAGGGAGAAGAAGAAGTAAGATTATTTGAGCCCTTTCTGGCTGGGGTCCTAAAGAGATCGCTGTCCTTCACTGGACCTATGTTATAGCAGTCTCCCACTTGTTTCCAGTCTGGACAGTTGATTTATCCAACTAAGCATAACTCTGGCCATGCCATGCCCTGTTCAAACACTTCAGTGATTCCTCATTACCTAAAGAGAAGGGACAGCAAATACACAGTAAACATGCCACTGGACTTCATCAAAATGAAAAGCTTTTGTGTTTCAAAGAACGCTATCAAGAATGTGAAAAGATGCCGAAACCGGTTTGGCTCAGTGGATAGAGTGTCGGCCTGCAGACTGAAAGGTCCCAGGTTCGATACCAGTCAAGGGCATGTACTTGGGTTGCGGGCACATCCCCAGTAGGAGATGTGCAGGAGGCAGCTGATGGATGTTTCTCTTTCATCGATGTTTCTCTCTATATCTCTCCCTTCCTCTCTGTAAAAAATCAATAAAATATATTAAAAAAAAAAAGAATGTGAAAAGAGAGCTGACAGAATGGGAGATAATATCTGCAAATCATATCTCTGATAAGGGACTTCCATCTATAATACATAGAAAACTCATCTATCTATATATATAAAAGCCTAAGTGACCATTAAGACCGGTCGACCAAACTACCGGTCAACCAGTCACTATGATGCACACTGACCACCAGGGAGCAGCACTCAATGCAGGACCTGCCCCCTGGTTGTCAGTGCACTCCCGCAGTCCCTCCCCCTGGCCAGCTGGCCAACCTCCTGTGGTCCCTCCCCTCAACAGACCCCCATTGGCCACGATTGTGGGCCAGGCTGAGAGATCCCACCCGTGCACGAATTCGTGCACCGGGCCACTACTAAGTTCATAAAAAGACAAATAACCCAACTGAAAGATAGGCAAAGGCATCAAATAGACATTTCTCCAAAGAAGATATATATATATGAATGCAATAATCACAGAGAATGTCAAGTGTTGGGGAGGATGGGGACAACCTGGGATCCTTGAATGCTGCTGGTGGGAATGTAAAATGGTGCAGCCACTTTAGAAGACAGTCTGGCAGTTCTTCAATAAGCTAAGCACAGAATTACTATGTGGCCCAGCAATTCCAGAAGTAAGTATATACTCAAGAGAAATGAAAACATTATGCTACACAAAAGCTTGTACAGAAATGTTCATAGCAGCACCTATAATAATAAAAGTGTAATATGCAAATCTACCAAATGGCCGAACAGTGGAACGATAGTCCAGATGACCTTCCAGGCGACCTTTTGGATGAAGCCAGGGCTGTGAGGGCCGAGGCAGCTGGGGCTGCGAAGGCCTACCCTTGCATGAATTTCATGCATTGGGCCTCTAGTTATTCATAACCAAAAGGTGGAAACTACCAAATGGTCATCAACTGATGCACAGATAAAACAAAACAAAATGCGATATATCCTTATAATGGAATATTATTCAGCCTTGCAAAAGAATGAAGTACTAATACCTACTACAATATAGCTGAACCTTGGTTTATGCTAAGTGAAAGAAGCCAGATGCAAAACACCACATATTGTATGATTCCATGTATATGAAATGTCCCAAAAAGGCAAAGGTATAGAAAAATAGAAAGTAGATAAATGGTTGCCTAGGGCAGATGTGAGATGATGGCTCAAGGGTACAGGTTTGCTTCTGGGGTGATGAAAACGTTCTAAAACTCACTGCCTGCACAGCTCTGTGACTATACTAAAACCAATGAATTGAGCACTTCAAGTTGGTGAATTGTATGGTAAGTGAATTATATGAAAATAAAGCTGATTTAGAAAAATATGGGCCAAAAAACATGGCCAAGGATTATAGATATTTGAGAAAACCCTCCAACTTGAAAGACAGAGACCAAAACAGACAGGAAAAAGGGATTAAAGGGAAACAAAGACAAAAAAGGAAGAAGAAAACATTAAAAATTTTTTTTTCACTTCATATTCCCAGAAATATAAGAGAAAAACTGTATCTATCCAACAAGACCAGGATATAATCAAAGAACCAAAAGGAGCTCTTAAAAATTAAAAGGTTTATGGTCAACATACAACATTGGACAGGTGTGGCAGAGAATGCCACCATATCTCATTCATCTAATTCATCCTGAAGTGTGCAATGTGTCATGACCACTAAGAAAGAGAAATGCATCAACTGAACCCTGATTTTATTTGGCAATTTACTCAACTAAGAGTACATTTCCCTGGCTCCTTGTTAGCTAGGCACAACACACAGCTAATTAAGTGTTGTGTGGACTTCCAGGGAGGCTCCTGGAAGGGAACTAAGCGGGCTTCCTCCCTCCTGATGCCTGGAATATGGGTGTGACGGCTGGACTCCAGCAGCCACCACCATGAGGACAGAGGCCAGGCACTGAGGACACAGAGAGCGGTCAGCTCCTGGTGATTTAGGGAAGTGCTGGACCTGCCCTGGGCAGCCTACCTCCAAACTTACTTTACCTGAAAGAAAAACAAACTATTTATTTATGCCACTGTTACTTTGGGTTTTATGTAATATGCACTTAGATATACTCTTAACTAATTCAGAAGAATTAGAAGAAAGGGTTAAGGAAATCTTTAAGAAAATGAATTTGAAAATAAAGAATGATAAAAATCATAGAGGATAAGTCCAGTAGATCCAACATCAGACTAATAGGAGTTCCTGGAAAAGAACAGAAAGAAAAAGAGGGAAAGAAATTGTCACAGAAATAATAGAAGTTTATTATACAATAATAATACAGTAATGAAATTTCCAAAATTAAGAGATGCTAACCTCATGATTAAAAGTGTCTAACAAGTGTCAGGCTCAAAAATAGGAAGCAAAATAACACAAAAGCTCATCAATGTAAAATGTAAGAACATAAGGGATATGTCCTGGCTGGTGTGGCTCAGTTGGTTACAGCATCATCCCATGCACCGAAAGGTTGCCAGTTGGATTCCGGGTCAGAGTACATCCCCAGGTTGCAGGTTCGATCTCTAGTCAGGGTGCATGTTTCTCTCTTCTCCTCCCCGCCCCCCCCCTCGCCCTTTCTCTCTCTAAAATATCAATAAAAATATATTAAAAAAATAAACAAAAACATAAGGGATAAAGAAGAAATGTAAAACTTCTAGAGACCAAAAAAAAAAAAAAAGACACCCACAACAAGTTACACAACAAAGGACAGAGAATTAGAATGCTATCAGACTACACACTGTTAGAGGACAATGGAACAATGCATTAAAAAATTATTCTTTTTTGTTGTTGTTAATCCTCACCCAAGGATATTTTCTTCCATTGATTTTTAGAGAGTGGAAGGGAGGGAGGAAGGAAGGAGATGGAGAGAGAGAGAGAGAAACATCAATGTGAGAGACAGACATTGATTTAGGTTGCCTCCCAAATGCTCCCTGACCAGGGCCTGGGATCAAACCTGCAAATCGAGTGAACGGCAGAATGACCAGTCAGCGGGGGCGGGGCCAGTGAGCAGGCAGCACCAGGCCAGCCAAGAATCGTGCCAGTGGGCAGAGGGAGGGAATGGCAAGGGGGGGCGGTGACCAGCGGCAGCAGAGGGGCGATGGCGGGGGGGTTGAGGGGGGGGGGGCGGGGGATGGCCAGCAACCTTTCCTGATTGGCCAGCCCGGTCGCCTCTCACAGAGAGAGGCCAGACTGGGGCTTAGGCCCGCTCCCCGCCTAAGCCATCAGTAGGACATCCCCTGAGGACTCCTGGACTGTGAGAGGGCGCAGGCTGGGCTGAGGGGACCCCCCACCCCCGCCACCCAGTGCATGACTTTTTGTGCACCGGGCCTCTAGTATATAAATAAGTGGAACAGCAAATTGATGTTTCTCTTTCTCTCTGTCTCTGTCTCTCCCTCCCTCCCTTCCCCTCTCTCAGCTACATAAGAATAAATATCTTGATTGTGACATCCAGGTATGTCAGTATAAGCTTATTATTTAGAATTAAGGAGATAAAGCCAGAATAAACAGTGAACATTTACAGCAGCTGCCTCTGGAGATTGGGACTGGGGAGAAGTGGGACAAGAATTGTTGCATTTCATTGTAAGCCTCTTGGTATTAAACAATATAACATGAACATGCATTAATTTAAAAGTAAGGTAAAAGTAAAATAAATGATTACCTGTTTTTCATCCCAGGATAGATTAAAACCCAAACTTCTGTATGATCAGGGCCTCCCAGGATCTAACACCTTTGCAGTTTCATTTCTGTTATCCCCTCATACATCTGTACCTAGGACTTTCCCTCCAGAGCCCACTTCCTTATGCCTTCCCCAGGCTGTAATAGCCTTTCCCCATCCCTGCCTAATAGATCTTCCCACCCTAAAGGCTCAGGTCCAGCTGCCTTCCTGCTCCCGGAGCAAGCTGTCTCGCAGAGTGCAAATCTAAGCACCTGAAAGATCAGGGCCGTGGGTCTCAGTTCCAGCACCTGCCTCTCTGGAGAGAGCCAGCCCCGAGGGTTTGTTGTGAATGAGAGCTAGACTAGGAGTCCAGCCAGGGCCCGGTAAGCCACCTAGAAATGTATACTGTATAAAATTTAGTGTGCATAAGCCTATTTCTGTGAAAAGTAAAGCTTTCAGATAATCAAAGTGTTCTGGGACCTTATAAAGGATACGAAACCTTGAGCTGTCTCTGGGTGTTAACAAGGGTGCTAGGCAGAGGAATGTGGGAGGAGCCACTCAGGCCTTGTGTCAGTGCCCTGAAACTATTCAAAGGCTCCAATCACAAACCAGAGGATTTCCTGCACTTCCTCACTGCTGGCTTAGTTTGCACTTGTCTGACTCTTCCCTGCATCCCTTTTTTTTAAAAAAATATATTTTTATTGATTTCAGAGCGGGAGGGAGAGGAAGAAACATCAACGATGAGGGAGAATCATTAATTGGCTGCCTCCTGCACACCCCACACTGGGGACCAAGCCCACAACCCGGGCATGTGCCCTGACCAGGAATCAAACTGTGACCTCCTGGTTCATAGGTCGATGCTCAACCACTGAGCCATGCCAGCTGGGCTCTACATCCCTTTTCTGTGTGTACTGGGCCCTTCAGAAGCAAGCTCTAGAGCAGGTATTAATTATGCCTCCTAGTCTTGAAGAAGATGTTTTGAAAGGATGGAACTCTACCCACATAACATCTGTGGGGTAGAGTTCCCCCCCAAGTCCACAGGCTGAACTGTTTGTAAAGTTAGGTGAGTGTTTCTTCTGGGGTGACCTTTCCTAGCCCTACAGCCTTCTTCTCTAAGCACTGTCCTTGGAGATGAGCTTTTAGGGACCAACTGCCCTGCTCCAGGCCCTACAACCAACTCAGAACTTGCCATTCAAAGACTCAGGTGACTAGGGGGTTCACGTTGGCTCTTCACCTACCCCTCAGTATCTCCTGCAAGTCTTCCAGTACTATAGCCTTCTAAAGGCTGTTCTTGTGCCAGGCGTCGTTGCCATTGCCATGGCTTAGCAAAGGACCTCGTGCCGTGGCTGGTTTGGTTCAGTGGATGGAGCGTCAGCCTGCTGACTGAAGGATCCCAGGTTCGATTCCAGTCAAGGGCACATGCCCGGGTTGCAGGCTCCATCCCCAGTAGGGGGCATGCATGAGGTGGCCGAATGATGATTCTCTCTCATCACTGATGTTGCTATCTCTCTCTCCCCCTCTCCCTTCCTCTCTGAAATCAATAAAAGTGTATTTAAAAAAAGAAAAGGGCCTCGTACTAGCCCAACTCTCCAGCCCCACTGGCCCAACTCCCAGGCTCAGCCATCGATGCTCGCTCCTCCCCTTCTCACTGGCCCTGTGCTCCTCAAGTTTCTACCACGACAGGAACACCGGATGCCACTCCCTCTTTTCTCCTCTTTCATCAACGTGCTGGGGGTAGGGTGGAAGTCTATCAAGGGCTTACCCAGAACTTCACGAGAAAAAAGGCATTGGAAGGTCCCCGTTCAAAGAGCTCCTTGAGTCCACCCTTTTTCTCTGGGAACTTGTCATAGATCTGGCGGATGTCCACGGCTTCAAGGTAGGGGTCACTGTAGCTTGGGCTTGACTGGCCAATGTGTACGAACAGGTGCTTGTTGTACTGTGGAGAGAACAGCTGGTCTGAGGGAGAGGCAGGGATAGCAGGGCAGACAAAACGGACCAGAGCGCAGATCCCAGCCATGTGACCGGGAGTGAGTAATCTCACCTTTCTGGACTGCAGTTTCCCCACTGGTAAAATGGAGACAAAGGACTGACTATAAAGCAAAATTAATGGTATACAGTATCTGGTGGGGTGTCTGGCACCCAGTAGGTGCTCAATAAATTGTAGCTATTATTTGTATTATTCGTAGTCCTGCCTCTGCCATGAACTGTCTTTAGGCAAGTCTTTTTCTATCTTTGGGCCTCTGTTATTTCACAGAGATCAGACCACTGACCTAGAGGTGTTTTCAAATTATGTTCCACCCATGGAGACAGGGCTGGGTGCCT
This sequence comes from Myotis yumanensis, assembly GCF_028538775.1. NCBI lineage: Eukaryota > Metazoa > Chordata > Mammalia > Chiroptera > Vespertilionidae > Myotis > Myotis yumanensis. Next base: position 122,245,528 of record NW_027223754.1, on the reverse strand, counting down.
CTGTTGCTACAACCAAATGAAATCTACTTTTGTTGCACACAGTGGTCTTCTGAGTAGGAGCTTGTTTGACTAATGAGTCCCTCAGCTAAACGACAAGTTGGGAATGTCAAAGTGAGATGGCCACAGAGTCCCTGTTGGCCCAGCCTCCTCCACGTGCCACTCTGATCTTTGCAGGTGACACTGATCCCCTAGGAACAAGCCGCTGAAGGGGGATGTAAGTCAGAGCCATAGGGAAAGGATGGGACAGCCTGGGGGTGAGGCTGGGATGAGCAGTTCACTGGGAGGAAAGAACATGGAGGGAAGAATAGAGGTCAGGGAGGGAGCAGGAAAGGGAGAGGACCTGAGAGAATGGACATGGAGCAAAGAAACCATGGTGGGGGATTTGGGATGGGAGCAATAGATACACAGGGAGAGAGGGAAGGTGAAGTGAGGAAAGAAGAGGGAGGTGGCTTGAGGAAGGAAAGGAAAAGGGGAAGAGGTTCAAAGGAAGGAAAGGCTGCAAAGAAATGAGGAACCTAAATTCAAGCCCATAGCTGAGCGGGGCAGGATTGGGCTAGGAAGCCAGAAGCAGGTGGTACAAGAGCTGGAGAAGGTGGGGGAGCTCCAGGGTGAAAGAGCAGCCAGACAGGGACCAGGACCTACCGTGTCAGGGTCTTGCTGCTGCTCCAGGAAGGCAGAGAACTCCAGCATCCAGAGCTTGGAGCTGGCCACGCTGCGGCCCTGCCACGGGGGTGCTGGGGGCGCTGAGGGTGATGGGGCGGCTCCTGAAGGAGACTCGAACCCTGCAGGCAGTGGGAGAGGCACATGTGAGCCTGTTCACACACGCCCTCCCTGCCGACAGCCTCTGTGAGGACCCCAGGCCCACCGGTGAGACCATGCTAGCAAGGGAATCACCAATCTCCCCTCAATGGGCTCTGACGGGTGGTGGAGGGCTCAGCCTGCCTGGTACAACTCAGTCCCCCTTGCCACACACTCCAGAGAGACTGCATGCCTGCTGGACCGAAAGGGCTTCCAGGGCAGGCTCTGCTGGGTTCTCGCCCTCAAGGAGCTTCTGGTCCAGCGGAGCTATCAGACCATCATTAACCACAGTGACGTAGCCCTGCGAGAAGAGAACGTCTCCTGTGGGATTCCCTGCTGTCGCTCTAGCACCGAGCAGTGCCTGGCCCAGGATAGGCACTCTGATACAGGTCTGCAGTAAAGGAAGTCATGAATGGGATTAAAATTGACAAGGTATACACTCAGCACCAAAGAGGAGCTCCTAGTCCAACTTGGGGTGGTCGGAAAAGGTTTTTCCGAAGGCGACGCTTGAAAGAAGTTATGACGTAGAAGTAGACGGCAGTTAGTGAAGCCAGGGAAAGGGCGTTCCGGGCAGAGGACACAGCAGAGGCAAAGGTCTGGGGGCTGTGAGATGCTCCATGAGTTTGGAAACTCAAGTCTGTGGTAGAACTGCAGAGAAGGACGGGTTTGTACCAGGGGCAGGAACAAGGCTGAAGAGATGGGCTGGGCTAAGAAGCGTGAATTTTAGCCTAAGGGTTTGGGAGAGGGACAGGATGTTACGTAAGCAGGGCATGGAAATGCTCAGATCTGCATTTCTGAAAGACCCTATTCCTGTTTGGAGGAGGACTGGCAGGGCGGGCAAGGCAGACAGAAGCACAGTCCTGTGGGGTCTGAACTAAGTGCAGTGGAGGGAAGAGGAGGGCACAGACGGACATGAAGCAAGGACAAGCCCAGGCCTTGGAGACTGACGGACGAGAGAGCAACGAGGCCACCCAGAAGGCACTAGTGTTCCTTCCAGGCTGGGAGTCGGAGGAAGGGAGGCCCCATGTGCTGAGGTCCAAGGAGGGAGATGGAGAAGAAATGGTAATCAGAGGGGTGGCTGGAAGGCTGAGCTGGACAGACACATTAGCCTGTGCTTAAAGCATCAGCTGAGTCATTCATTTGTTCAAGCATGCTTCCCGAGGAACTGCTGAGTGCCGGCAGGACAGGATACTGGAGGAGGTGGACGAATCAGCCACACACATGACCACAGTCAGATGCTAGGTGGGGGTGCAGAGTGCTCAGGCGCCAACAGCAGGGCGCCTAATCTGGGGTGGGGGGTGGGTGCCTGAGCCACAGCACTGAGGCAGGGAGAGTGGTGGTGAGGGGGGGGGGGGGAGGAGAGGGGAGAAAGATGAGGTTTAACTGAGGAGCCCTGCAAGTCCTACCAGTTCACATTGTATCCTGAAGGCACCAGAGCCATTATAGGGTTCCACGCCTAGAAGCAACATGCTGAAATGGGTGCTTTAAAAAGATGACGAGGGGGATTACAGGGAGAAGAGAGGAGACTGGAGACCTGGAGCCAGTTAAGCGGCCACCACAGTAATCCAGGCAAGATCTAGGAGGCCGGAGCAAGCACGGCGAGGCCAGTGAGGCAAGAACAGGGGAGGGGAGACTGCACAGGGCTGGGAGGACCGCAGGCGGCAGCCAGCCCCTAGAGCAGGAAAGGCCAGGCAGAATGTGGGCAGCAGCTACTCCCAAGCCAGAAAAGGTGCTGAGAGCGAGGATCCTGTCTTGCCCTGCTGAGTGGAACATGGTGAGGGACCCTCTTGAGGAAGACACAAGGACAGAGCTGGTCACCTGAGCAGTGCAAGGGGGTGAGCTCCTGTGCTGGCCCAGCTGCTGGACCTGCGCCTGCTCCGGGCCTCTTCCCAGGAAGGGTTCCCTCTGCTAGTAAGGGTTCCCTTTCCAGCTGCCAGGCACCTGGGACCTGGAGGCGGGAGCTGCAGGGGTGCGACGGGCGAGGGAGCTGTTCACTGCAGACCCACCTGGCAGAGGCAGCGAAGGCTGGACAGTGTAGGTTTGTTGAGAGAAAGGTTTCACACTGCGGGAGGGGAGAGAGGAGGTGTAAGCCCTGGGCAGGATGCAGCCCCAGAGCCTCGAGCAGCGTCCATCGCTCTCTGTGGCAGGCCCGGCGGCCTGGTCATCAGCGGCCCTGGTGGGCTTTGGCCTCCCACTTCCTCTCCTGCCAACTCCCTCATGTTTCAGGGCTGATCCACAGAAGCAGCATGTCTACTGAAAAACCCATCCCTCTCTTATCCCTCCCTCCCAGGCCAGCCAGAGCCCTGGTTCCTAGCCTACTTCCCTTGGGGTCCCAACCCCTGGCCCTGCTACCCCATGGACAGACTGGTGTTTTGGCAAAAGCCACCACAGGGTGTCCACAGTGTAGACTGAGCTGCTGTCTGAGAGCAGGAGAGCTGGATCCCCAAGCTCAAGGCCGTAATAAAAGGTAGACCCCAAACTGCAGCCCTGCCCCACCCTGCGGCCCAGGCTCAACCTCTTGAGTTTATGCGCTCTGGTTCAGTTCAGGGAGCAGCTGGTAGCAGGCCATACTCACTCGTGGGATGTTCCAGCTTGGCCCGGCAAAGCTCCTTGCCAAAACTGAGGAGGCAGAAAGCATAGAGTCAGCATAGCCCATGTGCACAAGGGCCCTGGTGTGGGGGAGACGGTGCTGTGGCCTCAGCTGGAAGGTGAGCTGGAGCCTGGACCAGTGGGTGCAGGGAGAGAGTTACTGCTACTGTCTGAGCTTGGCTATAGCAGCATCCCAGTGTGTCTCAAGGCACTCTAGTCTCTGGACACGCTCTGCTGACATGGTGCTCCCTGGGAGAAGCACCCAGCCTGGTAAACAGCATCTCGTATTCCTCCATGAGAGAGAGATCCAGAGTGCACAGCAGCACGTAAGGCTGTGAACAGTCCTACAGTCAGGAAACCAAGGCAGTTCTAAGTGCCCCAAACTTACTTATGCATAGAATCACTTTGTGTCATATCTATTTAAACATTCTGTGGACTAATGCTCTCTGGAACACCCTCTGAAAAAATGATAGACATGAGCTGCACCGAGCCCAGGGCAGGGCTGTCACTACCTCTACGGCGGCTCTTGAAGACCCATTTAGTCCCTACAGCCAAGAAAACCCTGTGAGGACACAGCCCTGGAAAGGAGGAGCCTTTCAGGACCATTCCGAAAGTGTGAGCCACCTGGCCATGGCTGAGAGGCCAGCTCTTAGGCCGAAACATTTAAAATTTGAACAGGAGTTTGTTGATGGACATCAGCCCTGCAGCTGGAAGGAGTGGGGACCCGAGGGTAGAGTGGGCACCAGGCCAAGTGGCAGGGCCACTCAGGGTCACGCTGGTGCTGCACCAGAGCCCCAGCTTCAGCCCCTGTCCCCCCAGCTTCAGCTTCCCCTTTTGTCCATTAGGCTAACTCTGTAGAACTTCTTGGGTGGTCAGCTAATGGGGGCGACTCTGTCCTTTGTGAAAGGTCTGCTGTGTTCCTGCCGATACCCCCAGGAAGGTAGTTCCAATACCAGCTGAGCTGCCACCCAGCATGGCCCGTCGGTCCTTGGTCCCTCCTTCCCCCTGGCTCGCCTGGCCTGAGAGGACTCAAGCAGGAGAAATTTGGTCTGGCCAGTGCTCTGGCTCTGCAGAAGGGGGAGGAGCGAGAAGGAGAGGCTGGTTTGGCCTCTGGCTCCAGGCAGCCCCACTTACCCCTGAGACTGCTGGGCAGCCAGGGCCCCGGGCGAGGGCCATTTTACTGTGGAAGGCTGTGGCGGAGATGATCTGGGCGGACGACATGGCAGCCATGCTCTGCAGGGCCTTGTCCTTAGCTGCCTGATCCTGGGGGAAGACAGTGGAGGGGAGGGCCTCAGCAGCGGCGAGGCGAGGCAGGGAGGGCTTGTGGTCAGGGAAGCTGTCCCACTATCCGTGGCCAGAGCCCTGGACTAGGCAGGCCCCAGGGAACAGGCTTATGTCCTTGCAAAGCTATTACTTTGCTTTGTGACTCTGAGCAAGTCACGTGGTTTCTCAGATCAGTTTCTTCATCTGTCAAAGAGGCACAATACTTGCCCTGCCTATTTGACTAGCACTTAAAGAGACTTTGAAGATCATTTGCTAGACCATATCTTTCCATTTACAAACCATGGACCGGAGAACAGGGACCTTTTATTTATTTACTTACTTATTTTTCGGACTAAAAAACAATTTTTTATTAAAGTATAGGTGGCATACAATAGTATATTAATTTCAGATGTACAAAATAGTGACTTGACACTTACATACCTTACAATATGATCTCCACACTAAGTCTAGTAACCATCCGCCATGATGCAAAGTTATCATAGTATTACTGACTATATTCCTGTGCTGTACATTACATCCCTGTGGTTTATCTATTTTATAACTGGAAGTTTGTGCTACTTATTCCCCTTCACCTTTTCCATCCTCCCTCCTCCCCTCTGGCGACTACAAGTTGAGAATAGGAACCTTTCAGTTCTTGCTCATCCCCACACCATCGGTGGCTGGGGCGGCACCTGGCTTACAGCAGATGATACATAATTCTGTCGGATCCCCCTTGAATGAGCAGGGGGTCGTCCTTGGTCACCTGGGCTTTTTAGAGGCACGGACAGTCTCCTGTGACCCCACCTGTCTCAATCCTGCCCTGTGGGGCCCCCCAGCACGCCCTGCCCTTTACAGGTCAGGATGTAAACACTGGCTATCTGCCCTCCGTGGGCCCAACCTGAAGAATGGACTCACCTGCACAGGCTCTGAACAGATAAGCACTTATGACTCTGCTAATAATACTAACAGTACTAATAATGCTTTTTACCCTCACTTGAGGGTATGCTTATCGGGTACTACCCTGCCTAACCCTGTCATTTACAGATGGGGAGACTGGATGGGGCTCAGGAAGGGGCAGTGATTCCCCTCAGCTCATGCAGCACAAGGCAGAGTCAGGTAAGACCAAGCCTGAAACCCAGAGGGTTTCTACCTGAACTTGCTCTGAAACCCCTTTGAGAATATGATGAAATCCTCAGACCAATCTCCACGTAAGTGTGAAAATCTGCATATTATTTAAGGGGCTCGTGGCTCCCTGATGTCTGCCCAGTGGTTGTCCCTAGGCCCCAAGTGAGAGCCTGTGGACAAGGAGAGGTACAATTCCTCTAAGCAAATGTGAGCCGCACAGCCAGGCCCCAATGGCACTAAAATTTCCCCTCAATAACTCTAAACAGAACACTGGAAAGTCTGTTCCCAACTCTGGTCCCCGCCCAGGGTCCCAGTGAGTCAGAGGCAGACTAGAGGGGGAAACAAGGGGCAAGCTGGGCTCCAGGACCCTCAGGGTGGCCTGGAGGGGCATGTGCCAGCCTGAGAGGGAGGCATGAACAGCTGAGGCCCAGCCAGCTGTCCAGGGACAGAGGGGGTGGGGGACAGCTGGGCTGATGGCAGGAGGAAAAAGCTGAGAGGCAGTAGGGTGTGGCTTCCTAGGCGTCCCCACCCACTCATTCAGAACCTCCAGAGTCGGGATCATGAACTACTGGGCCACACAGGACCTTCAAGGTCATGTAGTCCAGGGCTTTTAAACTGGGTTCTGCAGTACTTTGGGGTTCGAGAGCCATGGGCATGAGAGGTGAATAGAAAAAGGGAGTCCCTGGCCTCTGGTCTGTTCCTCACCAACCTCGTGTTGACCTGAGTAGCTCCTTTAATAACAAATTGGGGTGATATTTGGGGGAAACAAAACCAAAGGGACTTACACTGCTTTACAAAAATTGTTTGTAAACTGCTGGTCTTAGTCTATTGCCCCCAGATGTTATTAGCTCTTCTTACCAAGTGGCTGGAGAGGCTTAACACCTCCATGCAATGCTTCCTCCTAGTATTCACGAAAAGGGCCCCCTGGCCAGGGTCCGAGAGGCCTGAGTCCTGTGGGGAGCAGGGCTGTCCCGAGGGGAATGCTGCCAGCAGCTGGCCCTCCACAGAACAGTCACCTGTCACTCAAGGAGGGGCTGATCCAGGGAGGGGAAGGAACTGCCAGTCCCAGAGAGCAGGGCGTGGGAAGGAATTCCACCTGCTCCCACAGCAGCATCCCAACCACCCACAGCAATGCCTCTCATACCTGACCACCCTGCAGGCGCCAGCTGATGGCACTAGCCAGGGGGCTCTAGGAGGCTTCAAGGAGTGGGGTCTGGAGGGCGTTCTGCTGTGATCTGGTGAGGGCACTGCCCCTGGGGGAAGGGAGCACAGCAGGAGACTGACCTGTGGCCCCCGGATGCTGTAGAGCCTGGCAGTCGCACACAAGGCTCTAAGGTCAAGTGTCCCTCCTTGTGTGGATAGGAGCGGTTATAGGCTGAATCCTACTCTCACCAATACCAAGAAGCATGCTGGCTCCACACACAAGCAGCCAGCCCCTAAACACAAAGGGAAGCCTTTTGCCGCTGGAAAAAGAGCCTCAACTTCCCGACACGGCCCATCTGTGCCCTAGGTCCTTCCTCCCACAACTGCCATGGGCCTTACCTTTAGCTTGGCCTGGATCTCACGGGCTTTGCGACGAGCCAGCACCTGGATGTGGCTGGAGACCTATGGCAAGAAGAGAAGGCTCCTGACCCTACTTCCCAGACAGCCTAGCTCCCCATCCTGGATCCCTGACCCTCAACCCTCCATGGGCCTCAATCCACTTCTGTGGACTAAAGGAGTAAATGGATGCATGAATGAATGAAAGAAAGGGTCAGTCAATGAGGGGCCCTCAGTCCTCTGTCCACAGTTGGGAAATAAATAGAACTGCAGTTCCAGTGCTTTGCTTTCTATTCTCTGGTGTCTTGGAGAAGGATGGGGAGGGGGCTGCTGACTCCCCAGAACACGAGGGATGGCAGTAGGGACGGCAGGGAAAATGAACTGTCCGTGGGACACCAAAAAGAGACAACCTATCAAAGCTGGTCCCACTGAGAGCCCACACTTAGTCCTGAGGAGGACCTGGCCCACCTTGGGAGCAGGCTGGTGCTGGGGTGCCTGCCCAGGGACCCATACCCATCTCCCAGGGCCCACCTGCTTCCTGGTGCGGGTCTTCCCTGTCCGGAGCTTGATGTAACGAGCAATCAGCTCATTCCGACCTGTGGAGAAACAAAGAGCCATCAGTGGGAGGAGAAGGACAAAAGGCAGGCAAATGAGGTGTCTGAGAGGTCCCTTCTGGCACCCCCTGCCCACCTTGAGTGGGTACCTGGGGTGAGGACTATGCAAATTCCCTCTTGCCATCCTTGGATCCCAGGGATCTCCCAGCAGCAAGAGGAAGATGAGGCCTTGCTGGTGGGCTGGTCACCTGAGAACAAGGAGGTGCCAGGGCCATGGCCTCCTGCTGGATGCACAGCTTGAGGCGCCCTCTCAGAGCCTCCTTATCACGTGGCCACCTCACCTCTGCCCATGACAGCCTGGCAGCTACCTCTCTGCTTCCACTTCTCCTGGGCCTTCTGCACATTTGAGAGGCTGCAAGGAAGTGCCTGGGCCTTGGCCCTTTCCCTGTGCAACTCCCACAGTTCCTACCAGCTCCACAAATGCACAGGCCCTTACACGATATCCTGTCTGTGTGAAGCAGGGAGCCTCAGGGAAATAAGTGCTGACACACTGACTATCCCCAGACGAGGTCTGAGGCCCTTAACTCAGATAAACAAACCCAAGCCAACCACACTTCCACTCCATGGTTCTGAGACGACCAGTCAAAACAGGTCTACATCCTAGAGGCTGACGCTGTATCTGAGAGACCCAGGAAAAGTGCCCTGTTATCATAAATGGGATCATGAAAAGGGGTTCCCTGGGTCAAAGAGCTCACCACCTAGCTTGGGAGAGACATGTGTCCACACAATAGCTCCAGCTCATGCTACGGACAGTCAACATGCAGTGTGCTCTGAGAACGAGTGGTCAGTGCAGGCTGGGTGGTCAGGTGAGCATTCAGCTGGACCTTGACCATGGGAGGATTAGACCATAAAGAAGGGCATTAGGTTGGGGACAGGGAGGGAGAGAGGGTTTGAGCGGCAGCTATCACTTCCTTGCTTCAACTCTGGGACCAGAAGGCCCAGCCACCAGCCTGCTCTGCCCTGCTGGGCTCGCTGAGCCTGGAGGGCTGTGGCTATGAGAAAGGAAGCTGCTGATACAGGGGGGGAGGCAGGACGAGTGGGCTATCTGCCACCTGGGTTGTAAGAAGAGAGCACAGCCAAGGCCACGCTGGCCCCCCAGCTGACCTTTCCCCACTGCCAAGGCTGAATTAAGAGGCCACCCTCAGGAGGTCTCGTCTGCCAGAAGAACTGGCTGGCCTGGAAGCACCGGTCTGTCTGTGTCAGGGGGAGAGGGGAGGGAAGGACCAGGCCCTGGGGACACCACCCTGTGGGCTGGCTGGTCTGTACCTAAAACCGAGATCCAGCAAGATGTCTCTTCTCAAAGCTTTCCAGGGACAGGAATTCCACAGGCTCCTTGGGCAGTCCAGTGAACGTCCCACCCTATGTCTCACTAGAGCACTCATGCTGCAGTTAAGAAATGCTTTTCTTCACTGGCAAGAGAGCTAAGTCATCCCACTGGGGACTGAAAACGGGTCACAGAACTGGGAGTCGGGAGCCAGGCTCCAGCCCAGCAGCTCCACACATGAGCTATGGGACCTCCGCACGTCGGTTTCCTCTATGGGCCTTCAACTGCCTTCTCTTTAAATTAGGCCCTTTAAAGGATTTCCCACCAGCCTTTCCAACCAAATTTTTACAGACTTAGGAAACTGACGTTAATGTTGGCTTAATGTTAAACTGAGCTCTCTATAGCTCAGTTCCCTTTTCTGTAAAATGAATGTAAAATGCTTCAGGCCCCTGTAAGCAGTCTAATTCAGAGACCAGTCCAGGGATAAGGAAAAGAGTGGGGCAAAGAGAAGGTTCCTGAGAGTTGGGAGGTTAGTTGTAGTGCTGAAGGATGTGGTGTTGAGAAGAACAAGCTGGAGTCTTGGGGTTGGTGGGAAGCTGGAGGGATGGGGAAGGCAGGGGACACTAGCTTGCAGACCATCTGGGGTATAGTTCTAGTGCTGCTTCTCTAGCCCACACCTTGTACACAGAGAGCAGCTTATCAATTCTCTATCTTTTCCTGTTAAATTCCCAATACCTCCAAGGAAGGAGCCACATCTCCATTCAGGTCTACGTCTCCAATACCTGGCATGTATTTGTCAAATGGATGAAGAGATGAGTCCACTCGCGAATCAGGAAGGCTCTCTCTGAAGATAACTGTATCTAGAATCCAGCCACTCCTCATACCTCACCCTGCCTGGTCCAGAACCCCCCACTCCCGCCCTCTTGCCCACTTTCTGGCATGGACTGTGATGAAAGCCTTCTACCTGAATGCCCTGATCCCAGTCTATTCTCAACACAGTGGCCAGGGATCCTGAGGCTCAAACACCCTCCAATGGCTTACCATGTCCCACAGATTAAAAGTGTTTAAGCCCCTACAATGTCCTGGAAGCCCCCACACGATGTGTCCACCTGGTCCCCAGCTCAGCCCCTCTCTGATCTCATGCCACCCACCATCGGGTCTCCTCGCTATTCCTACAACATGCCAGGCCTACTCCCACCTCAGGGCTTTTGTGCATCCTGTGCTCTGTCCCAGAGACCCACATGTCCTTGATGGCTTCTTTGCTCAGATGCCACTGTCTTGGGGACACCTTCCCTGAACACCCCACTGAAAGCTGAGATCACCTCCTGCTCACCCTTTATGCTCCAGGTTTCACTTATCTCCATAGCACCTTCTAACATACCACGTGATCGATATACTCATTTAGAGCACTGTCCATCCCCACTCCCATGGGAGGAAAGCTCCTAGAACAGGGACTTTTGTCTGTTTATTTACTTATTTATATATTAGAGTCTACACCAACCGTGGGCAAACTACGGCCCGGCCCGTTTGAAATGAATAAAACCAAAAAAAAAAAAGACCGTACCCTTTTATGTAATGATGTTTACTTTGAATTTATATTAGTTCACACAAACACTCCATCCATGCTTTTGTTCCGGCCCTCCGGTCCAGTTTAAGAACCCATTGTGGCCCTCGAGTCAAAAAGTTTGCCCACCCCTGGTCTACACCAACCAGGTCAAACTCGCAGCCCAGCCAATATAACAATATGTAAGAAACATTTTAATAAAAAGTCCATAACTTAATTTTTACAATATCCTGTTATACATAATCCTAAGTAATAAAGTGGTAATATGCAAATTGATCATCACTCCAACACACAAGATGGCTGCACACATCTGGTCAAAGATGGCTGGCAGGGGAGGGCAGTTGGGAGGGACCAGGCCTGCAGGGGAGGGCAGTTGGGGGGAACCAGGCCTGCAGGGGATGACAGTTGGGGGCAACCAGGCCTCCAGGGGAGGGAAGTTGGGGGCAACCAGGCCTGTAGGGGAGGGCAGTTAGGGGTGACCAGGCAGGCAGGGGAGGGCATTTAGGGGCAATCGGGCTGGCAGGGGAGCATTTAGGCATCGATCAGGCTGGCAGGGGAGTGGTTAGGGGGTGATCAGGCAGGCAGGTGAGCTGTTAGGAGCCAGCAGTCCTGGATTGGGGTCCCAGATTGGAGAGGGTGCAGGCTGGTGTGAGGGAAACACTCCCCCCCCCCCCCCCCGCATGAATTTCGTGCACCAAGCCTCTAGTTATTAATAACGAACTACAATGTTTGCTCATGACTGATTACTATAATCCTGTTGCATTCATTTCCCTTATGCACAGACACACCATTTCTCTCCACTAATACTAGCAGCGAACATCTTAGCAGCTGATTGCCGTGTCATTAGTTTTGTACTGACTTGTTTGGTGTGAGTAACAGGAAATATTTTGCTTTCGGAGAACAAGAAAAATAGGTTTATTTGCATTATGCTTATTAATTTGTGCAGTTATTCATTATCTAGTAAGTTAATGTTCAAGAAAAAATATTTTTATTAAAATGTTCTATTATTTTGTTAATGATTACTCATTTATTTCAGCCCTTTGTACTCAGCATGTCTCTATCGAAATAAATCTATGTTTCTATGAAAATTGAAGCTTTTTTTTTTTTTTGCGATCCACATAAACTTAAACCTTGTTTATTTGGCCCATGTTAACTTTTGAGTTTGATGTGCTTGCTCTACACCTAGAAACTGCCTGCATAGTAGGCTCCCAATAAATATTTGTTAAATGAATGACAAGGGAAGGATGATGAGATGTTGGTTAGATGCCCCATAAAGTGCTTTAGCTTCTAAGGGAAAGGTGCGAGTTAAATAAATGAAATAACCCTTTATAGTCAAGCCTCATTTCTCTAATGCCTATACAACAAAAAGCATCTCTCAGGCAACAAGCAAATGAGAGAATGCTTTAGTTGCTGGAGAAATCAACTATTAGCACAATTTTAAAACATAAAGAGGCCATCAAGAATGCTAATGTTGCTAAGTGTGTGAAAGAAACAATGATCACAGGCAGTTGAAAAGGTAGAAAAACTGTTGTTGATTTGGATAAAGGAAAAGCAGTTAGCTAGTGAGAGCCATTTCTGAGCAAGCAAAGATGCTGCATGCTGACCTGAAAGGTGCCCCCCACCCCCACCCCAGGTCCAAGTGCTGAACGTGATTCTTTTAAGGCTAATAGGGGGTGATTCAGTAAATTTAAGAAAAGAAGTGTTTATTTATAGATTAAACAGTACATTACACATATATTGTATATAAGAAAGGCTAAAACAGGGAATCATTTGGGGGTCTGGGACAGATTAATTTACATTATTTCTAATGGGAAAAAATGATTTGGTTTTTGAACAAATCACTTCTCAAACAGCCTTCTGGAATGAATTAAGTTTGAGAGCTGAGGTTCCACTGTACTTCTGATTAGCCAGACAGAACTTTGAAAGTGCTTTCTTACTCTGGTCTCAGTTGAGTCTGTCTATATAGGAGCAAATCCAATCTAAAAATTGGAAGGCTCTCTTTGAGAAAAAAGAATTTAAAATACAAATACAAAATTAAGTTAAGATCACTTTAGGTTAAGATGGAGATGTTCACTCTCTTGATGGTGCTGATGGCTTCACAGGTGTATACATCTGTCAAAACTTATCAAACTGTCCACTTTAAATATGTATAGTTTAGTGTACATCCACTATACGTCAATAAAACTACTTTACAAGTTAAAAGTAGTTTAGGGATTTGGAAGAGGCCCATGCAAGCATGAGCCTCATTTAACTTCATAGAAAATCCATCTCTTCCCTACAAAAAGGCACGCAATTATACCTGTTTGCCAGAAGAGGAAACAGGTCAGAAAATCTCACCCAGACCACCCACCAGCAGGTCTAGGACTGACTGCCTGGGTGTGAGCCCTGGCTCAGCCACTGCAAGTGACACAGAGCCTTGCACAGAGAAGATGCTCAGTGAATGGGAACTCCAGGTCCGCCCAGAGGTGTCTCCTCTGCAGCTGAGGAGCCCATGCCCTTCACAGGGGCTGAGACCCTTCCTCCAGACATCCCAGATGACCCGCCTCCTGTGCAAGGAGCCCTAGAACATGAAGACGGAGTCCCACTCAACCCCACAACTACCTCTGCCCTCAGAGCAGCATTCAGGAGCTCTACTACCCGACAGGCCACCCTGACCCTGGGAAAGAGGTCAGCAGTGGGGCCAAGGAGCCAAACACAAGGGGTCTAAGTCTGGCTGAGCTGGCTGTGAATGTTTCAGATTGTGTTTCTTCCCTCCCTTTCTCTGGAGCTGCACTCTCTGCTCCCTTGCAGGCTCATCTCAGACCGCTTCTATCCAGTCTCATGCTACTTGTTGGAAGTAATGCTAGCAGTTGAGAATTCCCTCCTGGGTGGGATTGAAGTGCTGGGTTTCTGTGGGTATACTGAGCCAAGAGGGACCAAACAGCTTCCTTCCTGCAATCAGAGTTCCTCCAGAGGTCAACCCAGCCCTTCTACTGCCTCCAGGCCAGGTGACATCTAATCCAAGCTTAGTTCCTCTCACCCTTGTAATAACAGTAACAATAATGAACACGTATTGAGCACTGACATGTGCCAGGTACGTGTGCAAACAAAGAATGCATACTCTAACAGCTTTATTTGCACTTGCCCTTTCAATCTTTACAATAGCTTTATGCAGCTGGTACTGTCACCTTCCCTTTACAGGCAGGGAACCTGAGGTGCGGAACTTGTTCAAGGTCACAGACCAGCATGTGTTTGAGATTCAAACCCATGCAGTCTGGTTCCAGAGTCTGTCTCTTAACTACTGCACAGCATTACTTCTATTTAACATGGGATCGAGGTCTATCTCTCGCAGGAGCAGGGGCTGGACCAGGTGACCCCAGACGGTCTGTCTAGCCCAAGGAAGAATAAACTGAAGCCCATAGAGAGAATGTGATTTATTCAATGTCACAGTTTCTTAGGGTTCCAGGGGCCACAAAATAACCATTTCTAAGACTTCACAACTATTCCACAATGACTGTTTTTTCCTATGGATGCCCGCCCTTGGCTGGGATGGTAGCTTCCTCTGCAAGACACCATTCTGTTCCTCCTCTCTGTACCGAACCCCAATTCTCTGGGTCTCTGCATGAAGTCAGTCCTTGGTGATGTCTGACTGCCCCTCGCCCTGACCCAGGCCCAAGAGCCTGCCCACCTATTGTCACTCTTTCATGGAGTGTGGTACCCAGAGCTGATGGAAGCCAATGGGCTCTAAGTAATGTAGACATCAAGAAGCCCAGAGAGTCAGGGGTAGAGGCAGAGAGAAGTAGGGAGCATGTACCCAGAGGGAGAGCCCTGAAACCACAGTGAAGGCAGCCAAGAAGAGCAAGGACAGTCAGAAACTAGTAGAAAATCCAGGTGTCAGTGGGAGGGAAAGACACCTGTATCCTGACCCAGCTCTGCCACTAGACGTAAGACCCCGGGCCTTGTCCCCTCTGGTGGGTGAGAACACATGCTGGGGCAGCAGGAGGCCAGCCTGGACCTTGGTGGAGGCCAGTTGGGCAGCTGGGCATTGCAATGTGGCAGGTGGCTTTGGCCAACCCCAGAGAAGACCTGGGTGGGGCTAGGAAGGACAGCCACCAGACTCCGGTCCGTCTGTCAGAGGACATGTGTCCAACAATCCCCAGCTCACATCCATGGCCCCACCCTACCGGGGTGAGGACTGCCGATGGAGAAGGGAGCCTTGGCCTCCTCAAAAGCTGACGGTAGGGTGTTCCCAATGTAGGATCCACAGGTCACCACCACCTTCTCCCAACCTTCCCCACACACCCTGCCAACCACCCCAGGCTTTTCCTCAGCCATATATTACCACTAAAATTGCTATCCCACGTGCAAAATCCTGTCTCAGTCATTTCTGTATCTCTTTTCCTCTGTACTGACTCCCTTTCTATATCAGCCCTCCCTTGCCACAAACATATTAAATGGCATAAAGTAAGTAAAGCGCCTGCCACTTAGCAGAAGGTCAGTAAAGAAAGCGATTACTGTTCATATAGTTAATAAGGTCCTGTTATAACTGATGTTATTTGTCTTCAAAACTGGAATGGGCTGAGAACTTGAGGGCAGGAGCCTCATCACCCAATGAGCTCTCCATCTCACCTCTGCAGACTAGGACGGGGAGGAGGCTGGCCCTTCCTCCACTACCAGCCCAATCCCTATGTCCAGGGATCAGCTGAAGCCATAAACACCTGCAGGATGAGGAGGCTATTTGTGGAGAAACTTGTGCCTGAAGCCTGAGAAGGCAGTGATTAGGCCTGACATCTGAGCTAGTACCACCATTGTCCCTGGAGGGCTCTGAGGCTCCTGGTGAAATCTTACCCAGGCTTCAAGGCAACCAGCCCAAGAAACTTCCTGGGTTCCCCCGCCTCCAAGTGGGTGTGCCCACTCCTGCCTCCAAGCCCTGGTCATGGGGTCTGCACCTTTTTCACAGTACTTGTCCAAAGTCACTGAGCTCTTGTCTGACTCCCTCAATCAAATGTGAGCTCCTGAGGGCAGACATGTCCCAGTCAGCTCTATACCCAAGTACCGTTCACTGGGCACCTCTTCTGTGTTCTCCTCCCAGGAGCAGCTCTAAAAGGTAGTGTCTTCTTCCAATAAGCATGTGAGAAGAACCTCAGCATCACTAATCATTAGGGAAATGCAAATCAAAACCATGAGGCACCACTTCATGCCCACAAGGATGACTCTTTAAAAAAATGGAAAATAATAAGTGTTGACAAGGATGTGCAGAAATTGGAACCCTTCTGCATTGCTGGTAGAATGTACAATGGTGCAGCCACTGTGGAAGATAGTGTGGCAGTTCCTCAAAAAAATTAAAGAATTAGCACACGATCCAGCAATTCCACCTCTAGGTATATCCCCAAAAGAACTGAATGCAGAAACTCAGATACCTGTACACCTATGTTCATTGCAACAGTATTCACAACAGCCAAAAGGTAGAAACACCCAAGTGTCCATCAACAGGAAAACAGATACGCAAAATGTGGTATATCCTTACAACAGAGAATATGATAAAGAATAGACATACGCTACAACACAGATGAATCTTGAAAATATTGTGCTAAGTGAAATAAGTCCAACACAAAAGGACAAATACTGCACAATTCTACTTCTATAAAGTACCTAGAATAGTCAAATTCATAAACAGAAAATCGAACAGAAGTTACCGGGCTGCCCTAGCCGGTTTGGCTCAGTGGATTGAGCGTCAGCCTGCTGCCAGAACAGTCCCGGGTTTGATCCCCAGTAGGGGGCGTGCAGGAGGCAGCCGATCAAACATGTCTCATCACTGATGCTTCTCTCTCTCTCTCCCTCTCCCTTCCTCTCTGAAATCAATAAAAATATATTTTAAAAAGAGAGAAGAAGAAGTTACCGGGCTGGAGGAGAAGGGAAAGGGGATTTAGTGTTTAATTAGGTGTGGAGTTTCTGTTGGGGAGCATGAAAGAGTGCTGGAGACAGATGGTGGTGATGGCAGCTCCACAATGTAAATGTATTTAATGCCACTGAACTTAAAAATGATTAAAATGGTGAAATTTATGTAACGTATATTTTCCCCACAATAAAATAAATAAATATACACCCCAAAAGGTAGCATCATTATCATCCCCATTTTACCAATGAGGAAACTGGTGCTGTGAACACCTTGCCCACGGTCACACTGGCTACTGGAACAGAGAGCGAATTGGCAGCTCAGCTCACATCATCACGCCTCCAGAAGCATAGGTCCAGGTTCTAAGCCAGAGAAAGGAGAGCATGGAAGGAGCTGGAAACCGAAGGTGACCAAGCAAAGGGGAGGGAAGGATTCAAGGAACGTGGCGAGGAGGTGGGTAGGGGAGAAGCTCGGCTGCGGCTCCCTGGACCTGCGTCCTATCGTCACAATGACAAGAGCCCCAATTGGGTCCAGTCCCTACTCTACCTCTCATTAGCTGTGTAACACATCCAAAATGAGGATTCCCTTCCCCTCTGGTAGTCCATTATCACAGTGCTTTGTCCAGCTCTCCCAAAATCACCATGCAAAGTCCCGTCTCTGGGCCAATGCTCATTCCCTTCTGTCTGAGCACACACCTCCCTCCTCTACCAGCTCAAGTGCCACTTCCTTCCATTAAAATTCCCTTTGGTTTAATGGCTAGTACCGTTAAATGTAATGTAACGTAATGTCTGTCAGAGGACATGTGTGCAATGCATTGCATTGTAGTGCAATGTAAGTGTCATTAATTTACTTTCCAAAGATGTTTCTCCTGCCTCTCCCCTTAAACTATGAAATCGTTTAGACCACAGACCTCAGCCCAAGCCTGGTTCAGAGTGGTGGGCAAGTGTTAACTGACTGACTGCTAACAGGAATGGGCAGTCTAGGCCACAGGCACCTGGTCAAACAAAGGAGAAAGCAAGGAGAAGAGAAGCAAAGAGACATACGGAGAGAGAAGAGAGGCAGAAAGATTTAAGAGCAACCGCCAGGAGGGCAAGAGGCATTGGGGGGCAAAAAGGAATGCAGAGGAAGACAGAGCCAGCCACAGGCTCTTGCAAGCAGGAGGGAGAAAGCAAGACAGCAGGGCCAGGGCAGAGCTGTTGGAGAGGGAAAGGCAGAGTGTGAGGGCAGATGGAGGAAAGAAGTTGCCCCATGCTCACCTCCCCACACCTGCCCATGGGGCCAGAGGCCAAGGCCTGGCTGAAGGCAGTCAGAATGACCAGCGTGTGTCAGTGCCAGGGCAAGGGTTACACAGTGACAGGGCAAAAATGAAAGCAGCCGTGAATAGGAGAGGGCTAGCAGCCCTGGCCTGGAAGCCGGTCCACAAGTGTGGGAGGCTGGGCTCAGAAATAACAGGCGTTAATCTCTCCTGCGGCTGTGCATGGCATCTGCATGTCTGCCTGGCCATTGACAGTGTGCTTCTCTGGGCGCACAGGACCAGGGCTGAGAGCAGGCCTTCTCCTGTCCTCAGAGTTGGCAGGTCTAGAACCTTCGTCTGAGCACTCTAGAGTCAGTTTGTCCTTCTGCCGAGCCTTCTTCCTGCTGCCTGTTCTCAGCTCCCACCCCGTGCCCCACCGGCCGCCACCTGGAAAACAGCGGATGGCCTCTAGATGTGGGTGAATGTAAAGACCAGGGCTCTCCATCATCAACAAATCAACAAACGACAAGTGCTGGAGAGGATGTGGAGAAAAAGGAACACTTGTGCACTGCTGGTGGGAATGCAGACTGGTGCAGCCACTATGGAAGGCAGTATGGAGGTTCCTCAAAAAATTGGAAATGGAACTCCCATTTGACCCTGTGATCCCACTTCTAGGAATATATCCCAAGAAACCAGAAACACCAATCAGAAAGGATATATGTACCCAGATGTTCATAGCAGCACAATTCACCATAGCTAAGATCTGGAAACAGCCTAAGTGCCCATCAGTAGATGAATGGATTAGAAAACTGTGGTACATCTACACGGTGGAATACTATGCTGCTGTTAAAAAGAAGGAACTCCTACCATTTGCAACAGCATGGATGGAACTGGAGAGCATTATGCTAAGTGAAACAAGCCAGTCAATGAAGGAAAAATACCACATGATCTCACTCATTCATGGATAATAAAGACCATTACAAACTTTTGAACAATAATAGATACAGAGGCAGAGCTGCCTCAAACTGATTGTCAAACTGCAGTGGGAAGGCCAGGGAGGGTTGGGGGGGAGGAGAGGGGGGATTAAGAGATCAACCGAAGGACTTGTATGCACCCATATAACCATAACTAATGGACATAAGACACTGGGGGGTAAGGGAGGGCAGGGGCTTGTCAAGGACGGGGGGAAAAAAGGACACTTATGTAATACCCTTTGTAATACTTTAAGCGAAAAAAAAAAAAAAAAAAAAAAAGACCAGGGCTCTCCGCTGGCCTGCGGACTGAGGGTCCCGGGTTCAATTCTGGCCAAGGGCACATGCCCAGGTTGTGGGCTCAATCCCCAGTACGGGGTGTGCAGGAGGCAGCCAATCAATGATTCTCTCTCATTGATGTTTCTGTCTCTCTCTCCCTCTCTCTTCCTCTCTGAAATCAATAAAGAAATATTTTTTTAAAAAAAGAAAAAGAAAAAGAAAGACCAGGGCTCTCAGGGGCTCGGGCACAGGAGGATCCACGAAGGGAGATGAGAAGACGGAGGAGAGCAGACTCAGTGAGATGTTTGAGTCAGCTTGGCAGCTTGGCCCTCTGCCTCTGCCTCCCTGGGGTCCATCCCACACACTGGGCCTGAGCTCAGAGCTATATATACCTCCCAGATGGACGGGAGCCCCTCCACCAACTCCCTGCGCAGTCCTTCCTTGGCCCAGACCTCATGCCAGGTAAGAAGAGATGAAGATAAGCCCACGTCTGGACCCCAGCAGGATCTGTACTCACGTAGGACAGGTGCTGTGGGGGCTGGGTGAGTCAGCAACATTGCCAAGCAGCCTCCAGCCCGTGCCCAGAGCCTGACCCACCTGGGGCTGGGGCTGGGCTAAGCAGAAAGCTAGGCAGGGAAGAAGACAGGAGCAGGTGGGAGGCTTTGTACAGCTCACAAAAGCCACTCAGGGCAATAGGGGAGCACTATATGAGGAGGCAGGAGAACTGGGCTCTAGCCCTGGCTCTCTCGCTTACTACCTCAGAGACTCCGGGATAAACTCTGGCCTCTCTGAGCTTCCCTCTGCATCTGCAAGCAAAGTTTATAATTCCTCCTTCCCTTGAAAACACCAAAGGGATAATTGATATTAGAGGCCACCGAGTGCTCCTGTCTTAGCATAACTAATCTCCTGGGCTCTCTCCTCCTCCCAGGTTAATCTCTGTGCCATCCCCCCACCCTGTGGCCTCCTGGTCTTTCTGCATAGGGGGCACCAACATGGCCAGGACAGTTTGCCAAACACCCTTTTCATCCTGCTCCACCGCCACCCCCCTTCTCAACAGCTCTCCTCCTGCCAAACAATTCTAACCCAAGGCCTGTCTGAAGTCCACAGACTTGACTTTACTAAACCCTGGCCCAGTCACCACCATCTGGAGACTGAATATAAAGTCTCTTAACCCAATTCTCTTACAGGTAAAGTGAGAATAGAAACATCTACCCATAAAAACTAAATAAAACTAAGATCCACCCAAATGTCCATCATCAGATGAATGGATCAACAAAACGTGGTCTGTCCATACAACGGAATGTTAGTAAGTAAAACAAGCCAGACACAAAAAGACAAACACTGTATGATTCCTCCTATATGAGCTACCTAAAGCAGTCATATCCACAGAGAAAGAAAGCAGAGTGGTGGGGCTGCCAGGGCTGGGGAAAGGGGTGAGTGAGGAGTTAATATTTAATGGATACAGAGGTTCAGGGGGGACGATAATAAAGTTCTGGAGGTAGATGGTGGTGATGGTTGCACAATGGGGATGTACTTCATTCCACTGAACTGTACACTAATGGTTAAAAAGGCAAATATTATATACTTATTGCCACACACACAAAAAAACAGCTCAGCACCCAGAGTCTGGTGCACCGTAGCACTCAAATAAATAAACGTCTGCTGATTCTGCCACATTCCGCTACCTCCATGGGCCTTCCCCTCAGCTTGTTTGCCAAACAATTTGTCCTTTTAAAGCACAAAGACGTATCCTGCGAAGAGTCCTATGCACAAGTCATGGCTTTCCATCCAGGGACCCTGACAGCTCTCCAGCTAAACTAACCCCCCCCCCCCCCCCCCGCTGCCCACCCCTTACCCCTTCTCACCTCAGCTCATGATCAATACCATCCCACTCTCCACCAAAGGAGTGGAAAGAGCCTAGGGTCCCAGAGCCTCTGTTTCTCACCAGCTCCATGGGAGTGACCTATGGAAAGCACCCAATCCGACAACTGGCACCCAACAGGTGCTCCCTACATATCAGCTCTCACTTCCATGAACTTCCACAGGTGCCAAAAGTAAGAAGCAATAATCAAAAAAGGAAATGGTTAGAGTAGGAGTGGTACAGGGGGCTGACCCAGGGCATGGGTGCCCACAAAAGTAAGAGAGACTGTGGGAACGAAGCATAGCCATGATGATGGACTGGTAAGAAGAGATGAGTAGCCCTAGCCGATTGGCTCAGTGGATAAAGCATCGGCCTGCGGACTGAAGGGTCCCGGGTTTGATTCTGGTCAAGGGCACAGGCCCAGGTTGTGGGCTCTGTCCCTGGTGGGGGGCATGCAGGAGGCAGCCAATCAATTAAAAAGAAGACATGAGCAGTTTACTGGTGACTGCGGAGCAGACCTAGAGTCTAGCTCAAAAGGAGCTTGCTTCCAAATAAGCAAAAGAAAGAGAAGACCTCAATTTGGCCTTGTAGGGAAGGTTAAAGCATAGAGTAGAAGGGGCTGTGAGAGCTCCATGACTCCCTGGGCCAGTAAACAACCAGATTTGAGTTTAGTCAGTTGAATTAAGTTGAATAGTGTCCCCCCAAAATTCTTGTCCACTGAGAACCTCAGAATGTGACCTTATTAGGAAATAGGGTCTTCACAGATGTAATTAGTTAAGATGAAGTCATACTGGATTAGGGTGAGCCCCGGTCCAAGGACTGGTGCCCTTATAAGAATATGAGAAGATACAGAGACAGACACAGAAGGAGCACGGCCATGTGACAACCGAGTCAGAGGTGGGAGTGATGCAGCCAACAGCCACGGAACAGCAAGGATTGCCAGCAAGTACCAGAAGCCAGGAGAGAGGCATGGAGCACATTCTCCCTCAGACCCTCAAAAGGAACCCGCCCAAGGACACCTGGATTTCACACGTCTGGCCTCCTGAACTGTTGTTTTAAGCCACTCATTTGTGGTAATTTCTTACAGCACCCCTAGGAGACAAACACAGCAGCCCCACGGGGGATCTGTGCTGAGAAGGGAGAACCTGGGTGGAAACCCCCAGGGTGGGCTCCTGGACTAGAGCCAGCTTGTTGGAAGACAGGGTCAGCCCTCTGTTCTCAGGGGCTTTGGCCAGTTCCGGAGACCCTCTCAGCTCCAGTGCTTCAAGCTGAGGGCCCTGGGAGCTTTCCAATGGGAATGAAAGCCTGACTTGGGCCTTCCAACAGCTGCTCAGTTGTTGTTTTACTTTCCCAAATACCCTTTCTTCCATCCAAAATCAATCCCACGTGGCTGCTGGACAGAGTTTCTATATCTGTACATTCCGCATCCTCAGGCGCTCAGGAAGACCGAGCCTTCCTAGATGCCTCCCAGCGGAAGGGACCTTTCCTGAGGAAGGTCTTCAGTGCTCTGCTGGATTCCCTCCTGACCCACTCCGCCTGCCTGGTTGTCAGCTACATGTGTGGCCACGCCTCACCCACCATATTGTGAGCAGGGACTAGATCTGCCCACCACACCTGGAACACAGAAGGCTCATGAAGGAGGGAATGAGTCCAGGAACCACCTCCATGACCACCCTTCACAGCCAAGGTGGGGAGCTGGGAGATCAGGCATTTGCCCGAGGGATGGCTTGTGGGATGTTTCCAGTATTTTACTCCTTTCCCAAGTCTCCCACTACCCCAGCTCCTCACACACTGAAAGGCTTCTCCTTAGATGCCCTCCCATCCCTTGAGACCCAGCTCAGAAGAAAGCAGTGTCCACCCGTTAGAAGCCCCAAAAGATCATCCCCCTCCCTCATTGGAGGGGATCCCAAGGTTGCGGCGCCTCACCCCTTGCCTAGATTCTACTTCCAGAGCTGGACCATGAGGCCAGGGGCCTGCTGCCCCACCCCACAGGGTCCTTACCGTACATCTTGCCCTCATCCGACAGAATGATCTTGCGCCGGCCACAGGGTGGGTAGATGGCCAGGGCCTCCTGGAAGCTCTGCTCGATGTCCGGGCTCCAAACACCCTCCGCATCATTGTCAATGGGCTTGTCCAATGCCTGACTGCCCCCAGAGACGTTGCTCCCCTCAGGGGAGTTAGGAGAGCTCCACTCGTTGGAGGTAATGGTGCCGGCCTTGCCCTCCAAGGCTCCGCTTGGAGGAGCGCCTGTTGGACCTGTTTGGGCAGAAACCACAGCATTGGTGGAAGAACTAGGTGGACCATGGGACGGGGGTACCCAGGGAGTGCCAGGCCCACGACCAGCTGCTCTTCCTTGACAGGCCACTCACCACACAGGAACTTGGAGGGAAAAGGCCAGGGATTCTAGGAGACAAAGAGTAAAATGCAAGGTCTAGGACGATCAGAGGCCTAGGATCAGGCAGGTCACCTCCCCTCTGTAGACCTCAGCTTCCTACCTGTCACATGAGCACAATGACCTGGGCACTCTCTAATCGCAGCTCCAAGAACCCAGACAGGGCTGGGAAGTAGGAGACAAGGATGGCCTGGCATTAAATCAATAATGGACAAAAAGGATGAAAAACACTATGCTGCCCCGCCGGTATGGCTCAGTGGTTGAATGTTGACCTATGAACCAGGAGGTTACAGTTTGATACCCAGTGAGGGTACATGCCTGGGTTGTGGGCTTGATTCCTGGTGCGGGGTAGGGAAGTGGGTGCAGGAGGCAACCAATCAATGACTCTCTCTCATCATTGATATTTCTATCTTTCTCTCTCCCTCTTCCTTTCTCTCTGAAATCAATAAAAATATATTTAAAAACAAAACAAACACTGTGTGCTGCTGACAGGAATATCAAATGGTACAGCCTGTGGGAGACAATATCGAGGGTCCTCAAAAAATTAAAAATAGAACTATCATGTGATCCAGCAATCCCTCTTCTAGGTATATATATATCTGAAAGAACTGAAAGCAGGGTCCTGAAGAGATATTTGTACACTCATGTTTATAGCAGCATTATTCACAATACCCAAGAGGTGGAAGCAACCCAAGTATCCACAGGTGGATAATGGATGAACAAAATGTGACATAGACATACAATGGAATATTATTCAGCCTTAAAAAGGAAGAAAATTCTGTCACATGCCACAACATGGATGAGCCTTGAGGACATCATGCTAAGTGAAATAAGTCAGCCACAAAAAGACAAATACTCGTCCACTTATATGGAGTATCTAGAGTAGCCAAATCCATAGAGACGGAAAGTAGCATGGTGGTTGCCAGGGGCTGGGGAGAGGAGGAAAGGAGAGTTGATGTTCATGAGTATAGAGCAGTGATGGCGAACCTTTTGAGCTCGGCATGTCAGCATTTTGGAAAACCCTAACTTAACCCTGGTGCCGTGTCACATATAGAAATTTTTTGATATTTGCAACCATAGTAAAACAAAGACTTATATTTTTGATATTTATTTTATATGTTTAAATGCCATTTAACAAAGAAAAATCAACCAAAAAAATGAGTTTGCGTGTCACCTCTGACACGCGTGTCATAGGTTCGCCATCACTGGTATAGAGTTTCAGTTTTACAAGAAAAAATGTTCTGGAGATCTGTTGCACAACAATGTGAATATACATTTAACACCACTGAGCTATAGACTTAAAAATGGTTAATATGATAAACGTTATGTGTTTTACCACAATTAAAACTTTAAAGTTAATTTAAAAAGTATGTAAAATAAAATGCAGCTCACTTTCTTTATGACATCCAGCTTTGTCTGTTTTTAGTTTTTATTTTCGGTTAATCCCCACCAGAGGATATTTTTTTTCCATTGATTTTTAGAGAAAATGGAAGGGAGGGAGGGAGAGAGAGAGGAGGATAGAGAAACATTGATATGAGAAAGACACATCAACTGGTTGCCTCCTGCACGTGCCCCGACAGGGCCGGAGGATCGAACCTGCAACCCAGGTACATGCCTTTGCCTGGGAATCAAACCCTCAACCCTTCAGTGCATGAGTTAACACTCTAACCACTCAGCCACACCAGCCAAGCCTGGCTGTTTTTAAAGAAAGCTTTTGGCCCTGGTGGATTCTCACATGTTGGGGCTCTGGCAAGTTAACTTACTGGTGTCTCCAGAAGCTGACAACACATCCCTGCCCTTGCCATCAGTGTAAGACAAATTCACTGACCTTGGCACCAACTGTCCAAGCTATAAACTTCTGGACACAGTTCTCAGGGATTCGGGAAGGAGCAGGACATACTAGTAATATTAAGGAAGTTTTTAGATTATGAGTACCAGGTGGGTACCATTTACCTCCCATGGCCCTCCCTGAGCCCCCAGCCACTGAGCACATCTGCAAAGGAGGGTCTCTCCCCATCACACAGATCACCCCTTTCTCCCTCCCCTGTTAGCCATGAGGACCAGTGTAGCCCAGCAGCCCGAACTCAGGGGTAGGAGTCTGAAGACCCGAGTTCCAACCCACTTCCATCCAGGATCCTCACAGATAAGACCTTCCCAGAGCATCCCTCATGCTTGAAGTCTCTCACCCCCAACTCAGACATATTAGCCCAGTGGTTCTCAACCTTCCTAATGCCGCGACCCTTTAATACAGTTCCTCATGTTGTGGTGACCCCCAACCATAAAATTATTTTCATTGCTACTTCATAACTGTAATTTTGCTACTGTTATGAATTGTAATGTAAATATCTGATATGCAGGATGTATTTTCATTGTTACAAATTGAACATAATTAAAGCATAGTGATTAATCACAAAACCAATATGTAATTATATATGTGTTTTCCAATGGTCTTAGGCAACCCCTGTGAAAGGGTCGTTCAACCCCCAAAGGGGTCACGACCCACAGGTTAAGAACCACTGTGTTAGCCGAACATTTCTTCACAGAGAGGTGGGTATGAGGGTCAGTGTGGTCACCATCCAGTGAAGGAAAGGGAGGAGCACAATGTGTGTGTGTTGGGCGGGGGCGGTTATTGGGAGGCATACCCTGGGAGAGAGTAGAGGTTCCAAGGAACTTAGACTGCTGGCCCAGGCCTGAAGTCAGAAAGAGGTTAAACCATTGAAATTAAAACAGGAACCCCAGCCGAAACCAGTTTGGCTCAGTGGATGGAGCGTTGGCCTGCGGACTGAAAGGTCCCGGGTTCGATTCCAGTCAAGGGCATGTACCTTGGTTGTGGGCACATCCCCAGTGGGAGATGTGCAGGAGGCAGCTGATCGATGTTTCTCTCTCATCGATATTTCTAACTCTCTATCCCTCTCCCTTCCTCTCTGTAAAAAATCAATAAAATATATTTTAAAAAAACAGGAACCCCAGGGGAAACCTAACCCAATCGCTCAACTTGCAGATGAGGACACTGAGGCCCAGAAATGCCTAAAGACTTGCCCAAGGTTATATAACAAGTCAACAGATCAGCTGGGTCTTGATCTCTGCCCTCACATCCTCATCATGTTGGGGGTCACCACAACATGAGGTGCCAACTTTAATTTTAGCATAATTAAAGTTGGCTTTCTCTCTGTGGCTGTTAAAATCATTTTCCTCAAAGTGTGTCCAAGAGGGTCACCTGATCTGGAAAAAAACTAGCTTATTCTCCACCTGAAATTCTTGTCTTGATGCTATCATGACCCGGAACTCTTTTTCTATATCTTCCAAAACAAAGTTCTTAAAAGAGATGGAACTTAGAAATGACAAATATAACAAATACTTTTTTATTTATATTTTAACAACAGCCATTTTATTTATTTATTTTTTACTTTTAAAAATATATTTTTATTATTGATTTCAGAAAGGAAGGGAGAGGGAGAGAGAGATAGAAACATCAATGATTATAGAGAATCAGTGATCAGCTGCCTCCTCTTTCACGTCCCCCCCTACTAGGGACCAAAACCAAGGCATGTGCCCCAACTGGGAATTGAACTGTGACCTCCTGGTCCATAGGTCAATGCTCAACCACTGAGTCACACAAGCTGGGCAACAGTACACTTTTAAATACATGGCTAACTTCAGAGGAAAGTAAACTCCAGCAGCCCAAAATGAAAAAATGCTAAACTATAGAAATAAGCAGATGAGCTATTACTATAGTAGCAATAGGAGGCAGGGCATGAGGCTAATCTTAGTAATAAGGCCACTGGGTTTTAATGGTTACTCAGAGATGAGACCTTAGACCTGAGAGATACAAGGAGGTTGGAACTGGGAACTATACCTCATCTTTACTGAAAAGATAGAATCCCAACAAAATATGACAGGGAAGATTTTCTTGGCCTGAGCTAGGTATAAAAAACAAAGGTCATGCCTAAGAATTTGTAACAAAAGGCCTACCGGTAAGTGGATTTGAGATTTAAATTTTATATCACTCAGGAACTCCCAGCCAATTCACAAAATAAACAGTGGTCTCAAGCTGAAAAATCTCTGAAAAAACAATTTTAACCCAGACTGGGGAGAATTACCAAAGGTAATGCTTTGCTAACGAGGGTCTCAAAATCCATAACTACAACATATAAGAAGAAATAATCCACCAGGATCAAAATTAGATCCCCAAGAACTACAGATAATTAAAATATCAGATTAAATATTATTCTATTAATTGTGTTTAAAATACTTATTGACTTAAAAAATTGGAAATATAAGAATTAGACACTATCAAAAAATGCAAAGTAGACTGGAAAAAGGACAAAATAAAACGTTTAGAAATAAATATTTTAGTCACTAAAATTAAAAACTCAATGACTGAGATTAACAGCAAATTAGATACAGCTACAGGAAAAATTAACAACCTGAAAGATAGATCTGAGGACACTATTCAGAGATATATTATTTGTAAATGATTATAAAAAGCAAGGAGAATAAAAATGCAGTTCAACATACCTCCAATTAGCATTCCAGAAAGAAAGTATAGAAAATGAAGTAAAATAACATTTGAAATAATAATGATAGGAAATTGTCCAGAATTAATGAAAATACATGAATTCTCCAATCCAGGAACTATACTGAACCCTAACCAGAATAAATTCAAATAAAATAAAGACATTGCCCTAACCAGTTTGGCTCAGTGGATAGAGCATCGGTCTGCAGACTGAAAGGTCCCAGGTTCGATTCTGGTCAAGGGCATGTACTTTGATTGCGGGCACATCCCCAGTAGGGGGTGTGCAGGAGGCAGCTCATCGATGTTTCTAGCTCTCTATCCCTCTCCCTTCCTCTCTGTAAAAAATCAATAAAATATATATTAAAAAAATAAAAAAAATAAAGACATATTACAGGTACATTTTAGAAAACAAAAACAAAGAGTAGATATTAAAATCATGCAGAGTGAAAAAGGACAGAGTACCTACAAAGAAAGGACTACTATATATATGTATTTAATATTTATTTATTAAGTTAATTGGGGTGACAGAGACTATTATATTGTGTACATTGATCATGAATGTCTCAACAGTACACTAGAAGACCCAAAATAACATTTCCAAATTGTTGAGAAAAAAATAACTGTCAACCTAGAATTTTTTCTTTTTATTAAATTTATTGGGGTGACATTGGTAGTAACATTATATAAGTTTCACATGTACAATTCTATAATATATCAATTTCCTTCCATCATAATATATTTGACCCCCTGCCCCCTCTGGTAAATGCCATACTGTTGTCTGTGTCAACAGTTGTTTTGTTTTGTTTGTCTGTTGCTTTCTGTTTTATATCCCACATATGAGTGACATCATATGTCAACTTAGAATTAAAAACCCAACCAAAATATTGCTCAAATGTGAACATTCAAGGTTTTTTTCAGATAAAGGGGGAGAGAATTTAGTACTAACAAACCCTTACTGGAAAAACAAAAAACAAAAAACAGTAAAGGAGGTCTTTAAAAAAAAGAAATTGATATAAAAAAAGGCATTATACATGGAAGAGTGGTGAGCAAAGTAGCTGGTAAAAATAAGAGTGAATCTAAACAATATTAACTGTATAAAATAATAACAATAATGACCACTAAGTCTGGCCGTACAATACACACACACACACACACACACACACACACACTCACACACATGCACAGAAAAACCATGTTTCTAAACCATAAATTCAGAAGCTGCATTTGGTAAAATCTGATACAGTTCAAGACCCATCTATAATAATAAAAGTGTAATATGCTAATTAGGCTGGATGTCCTTCCTGACGACCTTCCGGACAAAGCCGGGGCTGCGAGGGAAGCCTGGGTCCTGGGTGCCAGAGGGAAACCCGTGTTGGCAGCTGGGGGAAGGAAGGCCTACTCTTGCACGAATTTCGTGCATCGGGCCTCTAGTTTACAATAAAATCTCTTAGCAAACTACTAGAAACAAAAGGAACTTCTTTAACTCACCAAAACATATCTTCACAAAACCTACTGTGATATTATCTACACTAATAAAAGAGAAACATGGTAATTGGCGTACGACCGCTACCCTTCCCATTGGCTAATCAGCATATCCTTATGCAAATTAACTGTCAGCCAAGATGGAGGCCGGCAGCCAGGCAGCTGGAAGCTAACAGGAGGCTTGCTTGCTGTGGACTCCAACGTTCCCCACCGGCCTCTGAGCTTCAGTTGGAAACATAGTAACATTTACAGAAGATAAACAAAACTAGAGAAAGCTCCTGTCAGTCAGCCGGGATCTCAGAGTTGGAATCGCAACATTGTTTCGAATACAGAAAACAAAGGCCAGAAACCTGCTTTCAGTCGAGCCTCAGAGAGAAAGCCTCAGAGAGAAAGCCGGCTCTCAGCTCCAGTGACAGCCATAGAAGGTAAATAAATGCCAGAATAAAAAAAAAAAGAAAAAAAGGAGAGGTTTGGAGCTTCAGTTGCCCGCCAGCCTGAAAACATCCCGCAGCCCCTCACCCAGACTGGCCAGGCACCCCAGTGGGGACCCCCACCCTGAAGCAACAAGATGGAGGCTAATTTGCATACTGAAGGCAGGCGGCAGCAGGCAAGGCTGTCTGCGGTCTGGGACCCGGACCTGTGACCCTGCCGGGCGGGATCAGCGGAGCCGCGAGGCCTCCCAGCACCGGGATCAGCGTGACAAGGGGCAACGCCCCAACCCCCTGATTGCCCTGCGGCTCTGTGTGTGACAGGGGGCAGCGCCCCAACCCCCTGATCAGCCCTGGGGCTCTGTGGGTGATAGAGGGCGGCGCCCCAACCCCTATTGCCCTGCGGCTCTGTGTGTGACAGTGGCGGCGCCCCAACCCCCCCACGGGCCCTGCTCTATGTGAGACGGGGTAGAGCCATACCTCCCCATCGGCCCTGCCCTGAGTGTGACAGGGTGTGGCGCCTCAACTACCCACCCCCCCCCAACGGGCCCTGCTCTGTATGTGACAGGGGGCGGTGCCCCAGCTCCCCTATTGGCCCTACTCTGTGCGTGACAGGGAGGAGCTCCTCAACCCCCTGATTGGCCCTGCTCTGTGTGTGACAGGGGGCAGCTCCCCAACCCCCTGATCAGCCCTGCTCTGTGCATGACAGGGGGGAGCTCCCAAAACCCCTGATTGACCCTGCTCTGTGCATGACAAGGGGGAGCTCCCCAAACCCCTGATGGGCCCTGCTCTGTGTGTGACAGAGTACGGAGCCCCAAACCCCGATGGTCCCTGCTCTGTGAGTGACAGGGGGCAGCGCCCCAACCCCCTGATCGGCCCTGCTCTGTGCGTGGCAGGGGGTGGCGCCGCAACTTCCCTATCGACCCTGCCTTGAGTGTGACAGAGGGCGGCGCCCCAACTCCCCAATCGGCCCTGCTCTGAGCCTGACCAGGGGCTGCACCTAGGGATTGGGCCTGCCCTCTGCCACCCAGGAGCAGGCCTAAGCCAGCAGGTCATTATCTCCTGAGGGGTCCCAGACTGCGAGAGGGCACAGGATGGGCTGAGGGACCCCCTCTCCCCGCTGAGTGCACAAATTTTTGTGCACCGGGCCTCTAGTGATTTATAATAAGAACTATATAGTTGGTCTTTGTCCAGCTTTCTGGCAAAGAGCTCCCACAACACTTGGAATTTCCTAAGTGATGAAAGTGATGGAGGAGTTTTGCTATGTGAATGCGGTGACTTTTGGAAAGCACCTGTGGATGGGGCTGGTGGTCAGGAGAACCAACCATGTGACTAGAGGGTTAGGACTTTCAGTGTCCCCTCACCCTCACCTCTGGAGAGGAGAGAGAAGCTGAAGGTTCACCAATTGCCTATGGCCAATGTATGGTCAAGGATTTAACCAATCATGCCTAGGTAATGAAGCCTCCATAAACCCCAAAAGGACAACCAATGGGAGGGCGCGGGCAGCAAGTGAGATGAAGCACTGAGGCTTCCTCCCCTTTGCCCTCCTCAGCCTGCTGGTGCTCACCTATGCGGAGGTCAAAAAAGAAAGACAATCAAATTATTAAAACTTCTAAGAGGAAAAAACAACAACTTTTAAGAGAATTCAGCAAGCAAACTCAATTACATTCTTTTATTTTTAATCCACACCTGAGGATATGTTTATTGATTTTAGAGAGAGGAAGGGGGGTAGAAAGAAAAACATTTATGTAAGAAACAATCAATTGGTTGCTTCTAGTTTGCAGGGATTGAACCCACAACCTAAATATGTGCCCTGACTGGGAACTGAACCTGCAACTTTTTGATGTATGGGACGATGCTCCAATCCACTGAGCCACCTAGCCAGGGCTCAATTACATTCTTTTATAGTATACCAGAAATAAGGTATTGGACAATATAATATTTTAAAATATTCCATTTAGAAAGCAAAATCATAACTTATCTAGTGCTAAATCTAAGAGCAGATGAGACCTTTATAGAGAAAATCGTAACGATTTGAAAGACAAAACACCTAAGTAAATGAAGAGGAAATGGTATGTTCATGATTGGGAAAATGTAAAGATGTTCAATCTTTACAAATAAATCATAAATTCAATTAAGTTTTTATTAAAATCCCACAAGATTTCACAAAACTTAAGCTGATTCTCAAAATATGTGGAAAACCCAAGCCCATTCTCCAGTTGTCTAACTCATTGTCTTCACTTTTCCTTTCCTTTCCTTTCCTTGGCTTCACATTTTGCCAGACCCATTCTATAAATGTTTCATCAGGGTTCTGACCTGACCTCTTTGTTTTAAACCCTATACATACTCCATGGGAGATCACATGGCTTTACAACACCACTACATGTTTTTGATTCCCAAATCTGTTATGTCTTTCCTGAGTTTAGGCCTTATTAGCAAATTCCTACCAGGCAGCTCAAATCAGACATCCCCAAAGTTCCTCAAACTCAACATGTCCAAAATCAAATTTGTAGCTTGCCATGAGTCCTGGTCCTCCTCGTCTCCCAGGCAATGACACCACCATCCATCCAGAGACCAAAAACTTAGGAGTGTATTCTGACTTTTTCCTCTTATCTCGCATAAACAATGACCACGACCTGTCTTTCTTTCTCCTAAATGTCTTATTGAACCCACTTCTCTTTCTATCTCAGAGTCTTAATCCAAAGCTTCCACCAATGCTTACCTGGATAACTATGTCCACTCCACCCAGTCTCTATGATCTCTTCACTGCAGCTGGAATGATTTTTTCTCTCTTTTTTTAAAAAAAGAAAGAAATGTTTTTATTGATTTTAGAGAGACAGGAAGGGAGAGGAAGAGAAACAAACATTGATGTGAGAGAGTAACATCCATTGGCTGCCTCCTGCACGCCCCCCGCTTGGGATGGAGCCCGAAACCTAGGCATGTGCCCTGACTGGGAATTGAACTGGCAACCCTTTGGTACATGGGACAATGCCCAATCAACTGAGCCACACTGGCCAGAGCTGGAATGATTTTTCTACAATACAAATCTGATCGTGTGATTTCTTCTACTGTTTAAAATCTTTCAATAGCTTCCCCATGATGTCAGATAAAATGATATACTCCGTAATGGGACTTTAGAAAGCCCTTCCTCAACAGATTCCTGCTCTTCTGCTATACCTTCCATCCATCTGCAACATCCTCTTGACTTCCTTCTTTGCACCCATCCCCAACCTCCAAACTCAATTATCTAAATGATACCCTCAACATGCTAAGCTCTTTCTCCACACCTGGAAGTGCTACCTGTAACTTTTCTCCCCATCCCCCTTCTTTCACCTGATTAAGGCCTGGCCAAAATGTCACTTCCTCTGGGGAAATGAGCCTGGATTATGCCCCCTCTTATGTGCTCCAACAGAGCCCTGTGCTTCTGGCATCCTAGCCATCATCCCAAGAAAGATTGGTCTCCTTCACCACACTTCAGGCACCACAGGGACAGGGATGGTTTTCTGTTTCCTAGTAAGTCCAAGCACATCGAACAATGCTAAAGACAAAAGGATAAACAGATGAATGGATATCTCCTAAGTGTTCTTTGTGAAATAATGATTTCTCTGTGGGGAGGAAGAACTGTTTGTTCTGTGTTTAGTGTCAGAAAATAAAAGAAAATCTCCATAAATGCCTGGACATCGGCATACCAGTGGGAGAGCTCGAGTTGCTGTAAATCCTGGGGGGATTTACTTTGGAGGCTTGTAAAATTAAAGTGTGATGTCTGGGAATCAAGAGACTGGTTTTGGTTGCAGTTCTACAAGCACTGTGTGACCATGATCAATCCCTCCATTTCTCTGAGCCTCAGTTTGCTCATTTATAAAACTAAGATGAGGGTTTGCTCCCACTGTGTTCAAAGGTTCCTTCTGTCCTAGCAGGGTCTGTGGCTCACACTCTTGCCCAGACCCTCCATGTCCTCAGGGAGCTTGTCTATCCGCTGCTGGACATATCCTGCAGACT
Source organism: Myotis yumanensis (assembly GCF_028538775.1). NCBI lineage: Eukaryota > Metazoa > Chordata > Mammalia > Chiroptera > Vespertilionidae > Myotis > Myotis yumanensis. The sequence continues at coordinate 122,211,735 of NW_027223754.1, read as the reverse complement.
TTCACCTGTGGCTTTGCTCAGAGAAGGCTGAGGAACTGATCTGCCATGGAGAGATGTTCCATATGATGGCCAATAAGATGATATGTTAACCTGTTTGGAGCCTGACAGTGTCGGTACACAATTAGAGCTATACTGTCACCATCACCACCCTCACAATCATTACTAAGCTATAAATAAATGCCTCAACTAGAAGATCTAAAGTCCTAAATGGACCTGATAGGTACATATATCTTAAGCCCTAATACCCAATATTAATTGATGTTAATTAATTACTATTGACATCTAAAGCTTCACATGTCCTGGTTTTAGCCTAGATCTTCTGTTGGGACCTGACACTACACACAGATGGAGAGTCCAGACCAGGTGGAGCATGCTGTGGAGGCCAGAAAGTTAGGAGATCTGCGTGAGCCCCACTAAGAGCCAGAGGCTATGGTCTCCAGGCCTGTCCTTCACTCAAGCTGTGCTGGACCAGCAGATGAAATGAACATCCTGGGTTCCTGCAGAAGTTGAGCACAGGGCAGCCCAGCAGAACACCAGACCTGGGGAGAACCAGACTTGAGCCAGACACTGCCCCATGAGGGAGGTTTCCTGAGGACCTGAACTCCATGTCCCCAAGGTTGGGTCTGTCCCAGCAAAAGCAGGGCAGCGGGTCACCCAAGGCCCTGGGCCACGGGATTCATTACCGAAATGGAGTTGCTCCCAGCCCTGTGTGGCCTGCTCCCATCTCCTGGTCTAGACTCTCCCACCGTTACCGCCCACAGCCAGGCCTGGCAGCTAGCTAGTTCCCTCATTAGGCAAACCTCCCATATAGCCTCTGTCCCTCAGCTAGGAGAATGGGGGGTAAGCCAATATCAGTCCAGAAAAGGATCCTCACTCCTCTCCTCCTTCCCCAAGTGTTCCACAGTGACCCTTGGGGCCTGCCAGACAGAGCTGGAGGGGGGGCTGGGGTGGGGAACAGATGGCATCATTAAGCCCGGGCCATGTGCCATGACCAGAGGAATAAAAATAATCCCTGACTTGGCTCCCAGGGCCTGGCCACCACCCCACCCTGTTCTGCCCACTACCCTACCCAAAAGGCTACCAGAAAGGCCACCCAATGCAAACTCCAGGCCCAAACAACACTCAGCTCCATCCTAGGGGCCACAGACACTGGTTACTCAGGAATTTTGAGAAGATTCATGAATTTATAGGCTTTTATTCCAATCTTTCTAATAATGAGAACAACAATTTCCTCAAAACCCTTTTCAGGACAGGAAGGAAAAATGGAGAAATTGAGGCTCAATGATAGCAAATAATTTGCCTGAAGAAACTGGCGAAACCAGACCTCAGACCCTGAAGTCCTGTCCCCTGGCTGTGTCCTTAAGACACCCACCTGCTGCTCTCAAAGCCCACCTCCTCCTTCGGGAGCCTTCCTCAGCCATGGTGATCTCTAGGCCCCACCTAACTCCCACCAGCTTCTAGCTTCCAACACTCAACTCAACACATGACACTGGTCTGAAAAAGTGACTGCACCTTGCTCACCTGTTTCCCCACTGGACTGTGAGCTCCTTGAGAACATAATCATTTCTCATTGATTAGCACCTCCCACCACTCCTGCCTCAGTGTTGAGAATTTAGGTAGTAGATGTCATCCTTAAGAAATTGATTCTTCCACTGATCCCCTTTCCTTGGTCAGGAACAAATCTACTATTAATTTCCTTTAATTACAATGTTTCTAACTCCTTGGGGATCAACACATATCCTCCTATATAATAAAAGCATAGTATGCAAATTGTCCCCTCCACCAGGAGTTGGTCTGGGAGTTCAACCAGGGGGCAGGGCCGGCCGGAAGGGAGGGAGGCTCCAGCCAGCAGCCAGCAGCCGCTAGGGGCCCTATCAATGCATGAATTTCATGCACTGAGCCTCTAGTAACATTATAACCTTTTCCCTATGCTCCCTCAACCCAAATTGCAAGTGATGGACAGTGAAACTCAGAAAGTTTGTAAGACTGGCCTAGTGTCATCTAGAAAGTTAGAAAGAGACAATTAGGAGAGGGCCTGAGTCTCCCTCCCTATCTACACTAATAAAAGAGAAACATGGTAATTCGCGTACGAACGCTACCCTTTTCATTGGCTAATCAGTGAGTATATGCAAATTAACTGTCAGCCAAGATGGTGGCGGCAGCCAGGCCGGGATCAGCGGAGCCGAGAGGCCTCCAGCCCCTGGATCAGCGGAGCCGAGAAGCCTCTCGGCCCGGGATCAGCGGAGCCGAGAGGCCTCCCGCCTGGGATCAGTGGAGCCGAGAGGCCTCCCGGCCCCGGAATCAACAGAACCGAGAGGCCTCCGGCCCCTGGATCAACGGAGCCGAGAGGCCTCCCGGCCCCGGAATCAACGGAGCCGAGAGGCCTCCCGGCCCCGGAATCAACGGAACCGAGAGACCTCCAGCCCCTGGATCAGCGGAGCCGAGAGGCCTCCCGGCCCGGGATCAGTGGAGCCGAGAGGCCTCCCGCCTGGGATCAGTGGAGCCAAGAGGCCTCCCGGCCCCGGAATCAACGGAACCGAGAGGCCTCCAGCCCCTGGATCAGCGGAGCCGAGAGGCCTCCCGGCCCGGGATCAGCGGAGCCGAGAGGCCTCCCGCCTGGGATCAGTGGAGCCGAGAGGCCTCCCGCCCCGGGATTGGAGCCAAGAGGCCTCCCGGCCCCGGATCAGTGGAGCCGAGAGGCCTCCCGGCCGGGATCAGCGGAGCCGAGAGGCCTCCCGCCCGGGACCAGCGGAGCCGAGAGGCCTCCCGCACCCCGGATCAGCGGAGCCGAGAGGCCTCCTGCCCCGGGATTGGAGCCAAGAGGCCTCCCGGCCCCGGGATCAGCGGAGCCGAGAGGCCTCCCGGCCCCTGGATCAGCGGAGCCCAGCGGCCTCCCGCCCCGGGATCAGCGGAGCCGAGAGGCCTCCGGCCCTGGGATCAGCGAAGCCTGATGGAAGCCCTGTGTGTTTATGCACCCTGGGGGTGCAGAGGTCCTGTCCTAGGCAGAGGCCTATGGCGAAAATTTTGACTCTGAGAAGCAGCCTACGGGCTGGAAGGCGGCTCCTCTGACCTCAGTGCTGGAGAAGACCATTAAGCAGAAAACTAAAGAAACCGATTTTACATCATTTCTCAGGTGGAGAACAGTTGGCATGTAAGCCCCTGACCAGTGCCCAGCCTCTCATCTGTCAGTCTATCTCACTCTTAGGTACCATGTTCTTTGTTCTGTCTTAACTGCAACTCATTTTTAAACTAGACTGCTTTAAAAAGAAGACTAAATAAAGTTTCCCTTAAGTTATTTAGGTGGTGCTGGGGCTGCTGGGGCTGCTGGGGGCCTGATAGAAGACACAAACACACAATGGGGGGCCTGTACCCAGCAGCCCCAAGGTCCGCCACCTTGGTGCTGGGGCTGCTGGGGGTATCAGAGACACAAACCCGCAGGCCTGGCACCCAGCAGACCCAAGGCCTTCATGGCAGAACTAAGGAGCAGCAAGCCAAGCCGTAGGAAGCAGCAAGCAGGTGGGCAGTAACAAGGGAGGGGTCCCGGACTGCAAGAGGGCACATGCTGGGCTAAGGGACCCCCTACCCATCCCCAGTGCACGAATTTCGTGCACCGGGCCTCTAGTTATGAAGATAAAAATGGTTCTCTATGCTCCTCTTCTCCTCACTGATTCCAAGAGCTCTGGGATCTAGGGGGAAAGATTCCAGCCACATCAGGATTCTCATGAACTGTGGGCTCTGAGATCCTGCCCACTGATACCTCAGCTTTCAGTCTGCTGCTTCTCTCCTGGGCCCTTTGAAAGAGCTACCTCCTTCACCTCAGTGGCTCCTATAACTGAGAAGCTGGATGGAAAAAGAGAAGTTGAAGTTTCCTTCCAGGAGACCCATTCTAATCTTTGAGATACATTTGTCCCAGAGGTATAAAGATGTAGAAGGCAGGGTGGTGGCTAAAGTAATTCAGAGTAGGAGCAGGCCCCTCTATCTCAATCCCAGACCAGGAATCCTCCTTCAGGATGGTGGACTTATCTAAAAGGCTTGGTTATCAAGGCCAGGAGTCATGTGTCTGAATCCTAGGTGCTTTGCCCAATCTAATATAGCTGTGGTATGTGGGTCTTCCCCATCCAATTCATTTCAGAGCAGAGACAAAAACTTCCTCCCATTATTATCCTGACTATTCCCAATCGGACTAGACTCTGGAGATTGGGCCAACTGAAGCAGAAGTGCAAGCTCCCCGATTGTGGGGTGATCTCTGAGCTTTCACTGCCCTGACCTCACTTCTTAAGTAAGAACAAGAGGGAATATCAGGAACAGGAAACACCAGCCTTCTTCCAGACTCATTCCCAGTCCTCCTCCAGCCCCCTTGGTCTCCTCACCACCTCTTAAACCCGAGTTTAGTCGCACTGCTTTCCTGCTTAGGGTGAGCCTCTGTACTTATGTAATTCCTAACACCAGTCCATCAGTAAACATCTACTGAAGGTAGGGAATAGGAAAATGCTGGTAGAAAGGTACAGACCTTCAGCTACAAGATGAGTAAGTTCTGAGAATGTAAGACATGGTACTACAGCTAATAACACTGTATTGTATAACTGAAATTTGCTAAGAAAATAGAACTTGAATGTTCTCACCAAAACAAAACAAAAATTATAAATATTATATATCTGAGGTGACAGATAGATTAATTAACTAGATGAGGGTAATTCCTTTAATAATGTATACATTTATCAAATACTAGATATACACTTTAAATATCTTATTATTTTATGTCAAGTACTAGAGGCCCGGTGCACAAAAATTTGTGCACTCGGGGGGGTCCCTTAGCCTGGCCTATGCCCTCTTGCAGTCTGGGACCCCTCGGAGAATGTCCCTGGGGGATCGGGCCCAAGCTGGCAGTCAGACATCCCGTTGGCAGCCCGGCAGCCCTCGGGGGATGTCCACTTGCCAGCAGGGAGCAGGTCTAAACAGCTGTCGGACATCCTTAGCGCTGCTGAGGAGGCGGGAGAGGCTCCCACCACCACCGCTGTACTGGCAGCCATCAGCCTGGCTTGTGGCTGAGCAAAGCTCCCCCTATGGGAGCACACTGACCACCAGGGGGAGGCTCCTGCATTGAGCATCTGCCCCCTGGTGGTCAGTGTGTGTCATAGTGACCAGTCATTCCCAGTCGTTCTGCTGTTAGGGTCAGTTTGCATATTACCCTTTTATTATATAGGATAGAGGCCTGGTGCATGGGTGGGGGCCAGCTGGTTTGCCCTGAAGGGTGTCCCGGATCAGGGTGGGGGTCCCGCTGGGGTGCCTGGCCAGCCTGGGTGAGGGGCTGATGCCTGTTTGCAGGCTGGTCAAGCCCCCTTCAGGGTGGAGGTCCCCACTGGGGTGCATGGCCAGTCTGGGTGAGGGGCTGATGGCTGTTTGCAGGCTGGTCAAGCCCCCCCCCCAGTGGGGACCCTCACCCATGGAGGTTTGGACAGCCAGGGTGAGGGGCTGATGGCTGTTTTCAGGCTGGCCACACCCCCTTTAGGGTGGTGGGTCCCCACTGGGGTGCCTGGCCAGTCTGGGTGAGGGGCTGAGAGCCTTTTTCAGGCTGGCCAAGCCTCCCCGGCGACGGAAGCTCCCAGCCTCTCCTTTTTTTCTTTTTTTATTCTGGGATTTATTTACCTTCTATAATTGAAACTTTGTAGCCTTGAGAGGAGCTCAGAGCCGGCCAGGGCAGGCAGGAGGGAAGCTTGGCTTCCTCTATTGCCAGGGGCAACCCACTCCTGCTCGCTCCAGCTCTGTGGCCACGGTCTGCTGAAAGCAGGTATCTGGGGTTTATTTACTTTCTATAATTGAAACTTTATTGCTTTGAGTGGAGCTCAGAGCCTGCCGCGGCAGCGGGAAACTTGGCTTCCTCCATCATTGGGGCAACCAAGCCTCCTGCTTGCTCCAGCTCCGTGGCTGCTGGCTGCAATCTTGGTTGGGTTAATTTGCATATAGTTGCTCAGATTGGCTGGTGGGCGAGGCTTAAGGTGGAGGGAAGGTACAGACAATTTGCATGTTTGTCTTTTATTAGTGTAGACACCCCAGTAAGCTGAAATTTTGCAAAGTAACAAAAAAATTTTTTTAAGAAAACCATCTCTTAAGTACCTATTCCTAGACTAACCTCTGAATAAATGGGTTCAGGACCTTAGGGGCTTAGACCCAGGGATGAGGAACCTTTTTCTGCCAAAGGCCATTTGAATATTTTTAACATCATTCACAGGCCATACAAAATTATCAACTTAAAAATTAGCCTGCTTAAAGAAAATTAGCCTGCTACATTTGCTCAAACATTTAATTGACTCACCCCTAACGCCTTGGCAGAGCCACACCAAATGATTTCTCGGGCCTCATGCGGCCCACGGGTTGGACATTTCCCACCCCTGATTTAGATAGAGGGCGGAAGACTGGTACAGGCACGCAAACACCTAAGTGCTCAAAGTGTGAGAGTCATCCGGTGGAAGCAGGTACCAGGCACACAGCTCCACCAAGGCTTGCCTCTGCCCTGAAAGGTTCCCTGGCCCCACCCACAAAGGCCTCAGGACTGTAACACCTGCTGCCTCAACTCCTCATTAGGCCTCCTCAGGCATCTTCTGTCTTCCATTCCAAGTCACTGTATTTCTTGCCAAATATAGCCAGCGATGTCTGAGGACCAGGGAAAATGTGCATGCCCCAAGGTTCCTAGGAGATTGGCTGTTTTGCTGTAACTCAGGAGACTGGGGAAGAAAGGGGAGGACAGGGACCTAGAGCCAGAGAGAAGAACCCATCCTCAAGGCAGAGCCAGGGCAGAGCTGGGTCAGAGCACGGAGCCCACCTCCCCAACACAGTGATGCCTCCCCCTCGCGCCTGGCCCTCCTGCAGGACAGACTGGGCGGCCTGACAATCACAGGAGGGAGGCCTAGCTATTGGGAGGTACCCAGGACACTGGGGGACACAAACATTCTGCTTATCAGAGAGAGAATAATTTTAATGTTAAAGGTAGTAGCTACCATTTCTGAAGGCCCACTCTGTGCCTGGCACTGGGCTAACATCTCCTCTAATCCTCCCAACATCACCTTGAGGTAATCAGTACCACCCCGTTTCAGATGACAAGACCAGAGCTCCTGGGGTGAAGGGCTGTGCCTGAGCCCCAAAGCTCTAAGTCAGTGGTTCTCAACCTGTGGGTCACGACCCCTTTGGGGTTGAACGACCCTTTCACAGGGGTCGCCTAAGACCATCGGAAAACACATATATAATTATATATTGTTTTTCTGATTAATCACTATGCTTTAATTATGTTCAATTTGTAACAATGAAAATACATCCTGCATATCAGATATTTACATTACGATTCATAACAGTAGCAAAATTACAGTTATGAAGTAGCAACGAAAATAATTTTATGGTTGGGGGTCACCACAACATGAGGAACTGTATTAAAGGGTCGCGGCATTAGGAAGGTTGAGAACCACTACTCTAAGTGGATGAGTTCAGCTCCTTCCCCAGCAAATGGTCTCTCACCCACCACAATGTTGCTCTGATGGCTTTGTCAATAGTTTTGTGGACAAACGAAGGGGAGTGGTCTGAGTCTACAGCATGTGGGACTTAAGTCAGATGTGAAGAGTAACAGGGAGGGGTACCAGACCCTGAATGACCAGCAAATGGGAGCTAGACGCATTTCTCTCTGTGGATGTGAAAGTCTTCCTGACTTTTCTCAGCACAGACCCCACTGCCCCGCAGCCTCTGGGGAAGGTCCCAGCTGGGAGGTGTGCAGTTTCCAAGGTTGGTGTAAATAAAGAAAAACCCCAGAGGAAACGTTGCCCTCCAACTTACAGGTGCCATGCCTTGCAAAAGGCCCCACAGCTAGTTGAAACAGGGACTAGAACTAAACCTCGGCTCTGTACTTTGCTGCTACACAATTACAACTCCCATGACCAGCATCTGGATGCCTCTCAGTGAGGAGGAGAGAGCTGGTTCCTAGGATGGAGAGGAGCAGGTGACTGACATGCGTAGTTAAGCAGGTTCCCCAGCCAAAAAAAATTCCTCCCTGTTTATTTTCATGCCTCACGCCTCACCATTAGCGCATTAGCCCTTTGGGTCTTTCATTCATTCATTCAAAGCTGTATATGGAGCACCTACTATATGCCAGGCATTGGGTACCAAGTCACGTATGACATGGTCTGCCCTCAACGCCCTTCAATCTAGTGGGCAACAGGGGTTTAGGGTTCTCTGGGAAGATGTAAATATAGTCGACCCTTATCATTCACAGGATATTCAGAGTCCATATATGCAAACTCACCTACTCACTAAAATGTGTGTAACCCCTAAATCAATACTTGCAGTGATTTCCGAATCATTTGCAGACATGTGTATGTGCTGAGCAACCGAAATGTAAGTCACACACGTTCAGCTGAGTTTCGTTGAACAAGGCTGCACTCTGCCTTCTTGTCTCAGCTCACACACGGTAAACAAGTGTCCTTTTTGCAATCTACTTAATGCCACGTTTTTTGCACTTTTGTGTTTTTTGTTCTTGATTTTGCTGTTTACAATGGTCCGAAGTGTAGTGCTGAAGTGCTGTCTAGTGTACTAAATGCACAAAGGCTGTGATGTGCCTTATGGAGAAAACGCATGTGCTAGATAAGCTGTGTCCAGGCATGAGCCATGTGCTGCTGGTTGTGACTTCAAAAGTAATAAATCAAAATATATCTATATAATAAAAGCCTAAGCGACCGTCACAGTGGAACAACCAGAACGACTGGTCATTATGATGCGCATTGACCACCCGGGGGCAGATGCTCAACGCAGCCAGAAGCCAGGCTCACGGCTGGAGAACGCAGCGGCGGTGGTGGGAGCCTCTCCTGCCTCCGCAACAGCACTAAGGAGCAGTGAGCCGAGCGGTAAGGAGCAGTGAACAGGTGGGTGGTAAGGAGTGAGGGGTGCCAGACTGTGAGAGAGATGTCTGACTATCGGCTTAGGCCCAATCCCCGGGGGGAGTGGGCCTAAGCCAGCAGGGGGACATCCCCTGAGAGGTCCTGGACTGCGAGAGGGTGCAGGCTGGGCTGAGGGGGGACCTCTTCCTCAGTGCACAAATTTTGTGCACTAGGCCTCTAGTCCTATATAATAAAGACCTAATATGCAAATGGTTGTCACACCCTCGTGCGGGGGGACCTGAGGCCGGGCTGGAGAACCTGAGGCTGGGCCGGGGGACCTGAGGCTGCGCTCCCCACCCTGCAGGGCTTGACGGGGGTGGGGCCGGCCGGGTCTGGGTCTCATGCGATTTCGAGGTGCGCGTCGGTGGGCGTGGACTTGACTTTGGGTCCTGCGGCACGCCCCAGACTCTGACAGGAGGGAGATTTTAATACACATTTTACTAACTTTCTTTCATCTCTGACACTTCTATTATAGAGAAAGGGCAAATAGCAATATTAAAATATTTCCTCTAATTAATTCCCTTTTCATGTGCATGGATTTTGTGCACTGGGCCACTAGTATTAAATAAAATGTCTTTGAACAGAGCGAGACATGTCTAAAGGCACCAAGATAGCCAAAAGGTGGAAACAACCCTTGCCCGTCAACAATGAATGAATAAACAAAATGTGGTTCAGTATATCCATACAATGGAAAATAGGAGGCAAAGGAAAATGGCTGGTTTACAGCTAGAAATGAAAAGAGATGAGACAGGAGAGTTCCCAGGCCAGAGGCAGGCAGTACCGAAGGATGAAGGAAGAAGAGGGCAAGGAGGAGAAGAAAGCAGCCCAACAGAGAAAAGGGCTGGGTGGGGCTGGACCGGGCCATGTACTCAGCTGGAAAAAACTGACCCCAGTGTGACTTTAGAAGGCCGGCCAGGGCTTGCTGGAGGCCAGGAAAAGGCCATTCTCAAAAAGTCACAAACCACACAAGCCTAGGTGTCACAATGCCTGAGTTCTCACCACCAGAGCACCCTTCCTTCACTCTGAGTGGTGCTTCCTCCTCTCCTAACAGGTGTAAAGCTCTGCGAGAAGCTGGGGGAAGCTCAGCAGGAGTCTGGTCCACTGTGAAGGAAGTTCAGCCCTGGTCGGTGGCTCAGGTGGCTGGAGCATTGTCCTGTACACCAAGTGGTTGTGGATTCAATCTCTGATTGGGCTCGTACAGGAGATGGCTGATTGATGTTTCTTTCTTCCTGTCTGTCTGTCTGTCTGTCTCTCTCTCTCTCTCTCTCTCTCTCCCTTCCTCCATCCCTAAAAAATCAATAGAAACATATCCTCAGGTGAGGATTATTTTTTAAAAATGGTTCAAGGTAGACGCTGAATTAAAATCTGCCTCTTCCCAGTAACTTATTTAACCTCCCTAAAGCTTCTGTCACACCGGAGACCCGCCATGCAGAAAGATGAAGGGTTAAGTGAGGCACACAGGTAAATTACGTGCACACAGCGCTCGCACCACCCACTACCCCTCTCTAACCTCTTAGCATGAAGACATTTATCACATAATATTTCATGACAGAATAGGAATGGGAAGTGGGTGACAGAAAAGAAGGCAAAAAGAGGGCCCCACAGTCCTACCCGGTGTACGATGTGTTGGAACCACAGCCACAGAGAGCAGACCCGGGCAGGCCTGGCCTGGACAGGAGGGGGCTGTGGGGCAGAGACTCAGGCCTGGGCTCAGATCCAGGCTGGGCCTCATGCTGCTCATGCTGGCCTGGTATCCAGTATCCCTGGGCAAGCTACTCCACTCTTTGAGCCTGTGTCCTCCCAAATATAGTCCAGAGGTAATAATGTTAGCTCCTCATGGAACTGTCTTTTTTTTTTTTTTAATTTTTGTGAGTTTTATCATTTATTTATTTATTTATAATTTCACCCAAGGATATGCTTATTTTATTTATTTATTTATTTATTTATTCATTCATTTATTTATTTTTTAGAGAAAGAGAGAGAAACATTGATCAGTTGCCTCTCACACTCACCCCTACTGGAAATTGAACTGGCAACCTAGGTACGTGTCCTAATCCAGAATTGAACCTACAACATTCCAACCAACTAAGCTACCCTGCCAGGGCCTCATGAGACTGTCTAGACCAGGGGTCCTCAAACTTTTTAAACAGGGGGCCAGTTCACTGTCCCTCAGACCGTTGGAGGGCCGGACTATAGTTTAAAAAAAACTATGAACAAATTCCTATGCACACTGCACATATCTTATTTTGAAGTAAAAAAACAAAACGGGAACAAATACAATATTTAAAATAAAGAACAAGTAAAGTTAAATCAACAAACTTACCAGTACTTCAATGGGAACTATGGGCCTGCTTTTGGCTAATGAGATGGTCAATGTCCAGTTCCATATTTGTCACTGCTAGTCATAACAAGTGATGCAAGTGTGCATCAGTTAGTCTAGATCTGGTTGGAGATTTCAGATGTTTCATTCCTGAAAAAGGCTCTCCTAACTTCAAAAAAAAGGCTCTCCTAACTTCAAAAAAAAAAGGCCCTACTAACTGCAAAAAAAAAAAAAAAGACCTCCTAACTTCAAAAAAAATAAATCCTAACTTGTTCTTACCTCGGTCCTCAGGCAGCAGCAGGCTCTGCACAGGCAAGCTCGTGACTCGTCCGATCATACCTGAGACTGAGAGGAGGAGTCGAGAGACAGAGAGAAGGAGGGGAGTCGGAGAGTGCGGCGCACATTCCACACATGCGCATTGCGGGCCCAGGACAAGTCGGCTGCTAAGCAACAGGCAGCGGCGGCAAAAACACCGGTGGGCCGCATGTGGCCCGAGGGCCATAGTTTGAGGACCCCTGGTCTAGACTCTAGAGCAGGGGTCCTCAAACTACGGCCCGAGGGCCACATGCAAATACAAATATTGTATTTGTTCTCGTTTTGTTTTTTTTACTTCAAAATAAGATATGTGCAGTGTGCATAGGAATTTGTTCATAGTTTTTTTTTAAACTATAGTCCGGCCCTCCAACGGTCTGAGGGACGGTGAACTGGCCCCCTGTTTAAAAAGTTTGAGGACCCCTGCTCTAGAGGATTGAGTTCAATCATGCTCACAGATATAGGCACAGAGGTGGCTCTCAGAAGGTCTCCTCAAACATCTGTGGTTATTGGAGGGATGGTGGAGGGAGCAAGAACCAGTGTGAAGCAATGACCGCTGGGAAGCAGTAAAGAAGAGAGGAACAGAAGGAATGAGGGTCAACAAGAAGAGAGATAAGTAAATAGGTGGAGAGGAAAGCAGGCCAGTGGGAGGTATCTCAACAGGGAGGGGCCATGGGTGGCTCAGAGATGAAGAGAAAAGGAAGGGAGATAAAATTCTTGAGTAGATAAAGGCCCTAAGCCCTTGGGGTAGCAGAGTCTCTATCCATTCCCCAGCCCCACACCCAAAGGGCCAGTATTCTACCCATCACCTCTCCAGAAGCTGGGACAAGGAAAGCTGCCCCAGTCACTCCCTCTGAGCAGCCAGGGATGTGGGTGTCTGAGGGCCTAGCCCTAACACTTCCAGGAAGTGGGTCACAGCACGTGGGTGTCCACAGACCTCCACGCTCACCCTGCCCTGTGGCCTGCCCTGGAGCCACCAAAGGGGCTGATGAAGCTGTGATGAAACAAGCTTTAGGCCCCAGCACAGTGCCTGTCACAGCAGCCCCTCTGAATAGGCTGTGAAAGAAAGGCAAAACAGGCTCCAAGCTCAGCCTTGCCACAAATTCATGGTTCCTCTTGAGCCAGTCACTTCCCTTCTCTGGATCTCAGAGTCCCCACTTCAAAGAGAAATGGTGGGTAAGTAGAATATTCAGTGACAATATGATGAGCTATCAAGCCATGAAAAGACCTGGAGGAACCTTAAAGGCATATTGCTAAGTGAAAACCAATCTGAAAAGGGTACATATTGGATGACTGCAATCATATAACACTCTGGAAAAAAACAAACTGGAAACAGGGAAAAGACCCATGGTTGCCAGGGAATTGAGGAAAAGGAGGAATGAACAGGTGGAGCAAAGGGGATCTGAGGGCAGGGAAACTACTCTGCGTGATACTGTAAGGGCGGATACATGCCATTACACATTTGCTAACACCCACAGAATGAACAACACAAAGAGCGAACTCTGATGGACTTTAGTGTAAGATGTTAATAATAAGAGCAAGTGGGGGAGAAGGGAAGGAACTATCTATACTTTCTGCTTAGTTTTTCTGTAAACCCAAAATTGCTCAAAAAAATAAAAGCTATTAATTTAAAAAACAAAACAAGCCCTAGCTGTTTGGGCTCAGTGGATAGAGCATCAGCCTGTGGACTGAAGGGTCCCCGGTTTGATTCCGGTCAGGGGAACATGCCCAGATTGTGGGCTCAATCCCCAGTGGGGGCCGTGCAGGAGGCAGCCGGTCAATGATTCTCATCATTGATGTTTCGATCTCTCTCTCTCTCTCTCTCTCTCTCTCTCTCTCCCTCTCCCTTCCTCTCTAAAATCAATAAAAATATATTTAAAATAAATAAAAAACAAAGGTGGGGAGAGTAGGTCTTGCATGTTTTTTCTCCACAGGACCTTTCCTCAGGATTCTAAAATAAAGCAAAATTTAAGAAAGTGCTTCACTTTAAGTAGGCCTGTCCTATGAAAATTCAGATCTCAAAATAGATAACTGAGCCTTTGCCTGACAGGACTTGTCACTGAATCCTGTCAAATGGCGATCCCTCTGGGAATCGACAGAACCAGAGCTCATACACACACACACAGCATGCCGCTCACCAAATGCTTGTTTCCCAGGCCTGGGGTGGATCTGCCTAATCAGCTGCTTACCCAAAAAGAGACAAGACCATGCCCCACCCTGCCAGGACCAGAGGTGCACCCACATCTGGCACCCATGCAACACAAGGCACTTCAGGTGGGGGCTCTGAGTGCAGGCCCTGCCCAGGGAGGAGGCAGGCAGGGGCTCTCCGTGCTGGGGAGCAGCCCTCCAGTGCCCAGAGCATCAAGGGGCCTGGGAGCCCACAGGGCTCTGGGGCACCAGCATTAGCAGCTCCAGGAAAGCAGGGCTCCCTCTTCAGCTCTGCCCACACTCCACCTCTAGGCCTTAATCATCTCTGGAAAAGATCTATCCCAGGGGAGAATGAAGACTCCAGCATATGGACAGTGCTACAGCTCCCAGGACACAGGAGTGGACAGGATAGACTGAGCATGAACAAGGGGCAGAAGAAGCACCCATCCTACCCTTGGTCATTTTTCATAGAAATGTTCTTCCATCACAGAGCCACTCTGCTCAGACAGAGATAGACATGAAGATTGAGATGCTCTAGAAGTTCCAATGGCCCAAAGCCCTCAGACCCTTGGCTGAGGTCACCATCACAGAGGACCCACCCTGACCCAGAAAATACATCCCACTGATTCTCTCTTGCACCAGCCACACTCCTACCCAGTAGCTTACCCCTGAAGGCCTGAAAAATGCCCCACCTCCCATTCCAGAATGCATGGTCATCCAGTTTGGAAACAAGGCCATGTAAATGGCTGATACCCAGGCTGGGCACAAGCATTTGTTGTTCTGTATGGGACCAGCCCAACCTGACCCAGCCAGCCATGGGGAATAGACCAGGCACAGCCGGCCAGACAGGGAGATGCCCAGCAAACCATGCTCTATGGCGAGTGCTAAGCCAGGAACAGACTTAGCCAGGGCCTTCATGAAGGCCCTGTTCCTTCCTACCTTTTTCATAGGTCATTCTCTAGGAGTTTCCCCTACCCAGCCCCCTGCCTCATCCAAGTCCCACTTCACCCTTGAAGAAAGGTCAAGGCTCATGACACCAAACTCTAAACCTCGCTCTGAGTCCCTCATACACATCATCTTCTTTTGGAGATTTTTCTCCCTAAATGAGTTTTCTCCAAACATTTTTTTTTAATGTGTAAATCACACATCTGATTTACATGCAAAATATTAAATAAGTCAAAACGTAGACAAAAGATTTGGATTGACACTTCTCCAAAGATGTTATATGAATGGCAAGCACCTGAAAATATGTTCAACATCATTAGTCAGTAAAGAAATGCAAATTAAAACCACCATGAGATTTCACTACACACCATTCGAATGGCAAAAACAAAAAGAAGCCTGATACACCAAGTGCTGTTGAAGATATGGAGCAAAGGAATGCTCATGCTTTGCTGGTAGGAATGCAAACTGGTGTACTTTGGGCACAGTTTGGTGTTTTCTTAAAACATTAAACACACACGTACCATATGGAATACCACTCCCAAATATTCCCGCTCCAAGAGAAATGAAGGCCTGTGTTCACACAAAAACCTGGACATGAATGTTGACAGTAGCTTTACTCATAATGGATAAAGGCTAGGAACAACCCAAAAGTCCTTTAATGGGTGAACGGATGAACACACTTTGGTGCATCCATCCACACAATGGAATACTGCTCAGCAAGAGAAAGGAATGAATTCTTGATACGCACAACTTGGATGGATCTCAAACCATTATGCTGAGTGAAAGAAGCAGGCTCAAAAGCTACATACCATAGGAGTCCATCTGACATTCTTGAAAAGGCACAATTACAGGAGTGCAGAGTTGTCAGGGGATGGGCTTGGGGGAAGGGTCCTAGAGGGGCAGCACGGGAGGGCACTGTTTGAGGAGACAAAAGTTCTGCCTCTTGACTGTGGCGGTGAATACCCAATTATATATATTTGTCTAAATCCACAGAACTGTGCACCACAGAGTAAATTTTGCCGTATGTAAATTTAAAATTAAATTTTTAAAAAGTCCTCCTTATTCTGCCCAGAGCCCAGCTGCAATCTATCTCTTCCATAAAGACCAGTTATCTCCATGACTATAGCCCTGAAATCACTATTTTTTTCTGTCTTCCCAGGTTTAGTCCTCTCTTCCATCCTCTCTTCCTCTGTCCCTTTCTTGTTTATACACAGCGCAGTCAAAACCCTACCCATCCCTGCCCGGCCAGCGTAGCTACCAGTAAGTGGTTGAGCATCGACCTATGAACCAAGAGTTCAAGGTTTGATTCCCAGTCAGGGCATGTGCCTGTGGGGTGTGCAGGAGACAGCTAATCAATGATTCTCTCTCATCATTGATGTTTCTATCTCTCCCTTCCTCTCTGTAATCAATAAAGAAAATTTTAAAAGCCACACAATAAAATGTTACTATAAATAAAAAAAAGTTAAAAAGAAAACCTTACCCATCCCACAAAGCTTGCTCAAGTGCCTCCTCCTCTGTGAAGTCTTCCCTGACTCCTCCCAGCTGCATCGGAATGAATCATCTTTACCAGGCACCCCCTTGTTTGTGCCTCTAATTAGCCCTTCTTTCATCTTACAGGCTGTCAGTGTTTGCTTTCAGTCTGTCTCCCCTGCTGGATCACAAGCTCGTTGAGGACAGGGACCAGGTCTTCCCTCCACATTCCCCACACTGCACCTGGCACAGTCCAGGCACACAGTGGGTGCTCTGAGACCACAATGGATTGGCTGAGGCCAGGTGCAAGCGGAGGGGGCTGATGCCAAGACCATTGGGCTGGCAGTGCTGGGCTGGCAGTGCTCTGAGTGGTACTTTGCCCTATGTAAATTTAAAATTACATTTTTAAAAAGTCCTCCTTATTCTGCCCAGAGGGCCCAGCTCCAATCTACCCACTGGTAGCCACTGGTACTTCTCCTGAACAAGCAGCACAAATACTGCCTAAACCTTCAAATAGTGGAAGTGACCTCTGCTCCCTTCCAACATGAGGCCATTCAACTCACGATGGAACATTTCTGAAGACGCTTTTGCTTCCTCCATGCCACCTAGCACCATTCCAAGCCCCAAGCAGAAAGATGTTGGGCGCGCACCTGTTGAAGGACTGGAGCCTCTCTTGTCATCAGGGTGTGTCATTTCTCACTCCCAGAAGGCCCTCTTCGCAGCAATAGCAGGTCAGGTCCATCTGCTCTGAGACAAGTCCATTATGTAGAACTCCCAGGCACAGGCACAGTGAACCGGCAACACCACAGGACCACTCTGTGACTGGGTTTTTCCAAGCACGTCTCCAGCCTCTCTTTATAAATTCTAGCTTGTCCAGGGCTTAAGGACCATCTGTAAGTGATTTATTTGATAAAAACTTATACAGTGGTTAGTATTTGCCAGGCAAAAAACTAAGCACTTTATAAACAATAACCAGTTTAATCTTCACATCAACCACATGAGGTTGGTTCTACTAATATTATCATGCACATTTTGCAGAGGAGAAAATAAGACACATTGCAGTTAGATAACTTGCTCCAAAACTATCCTGTCCAAACTTAGCCACTAGCTCCTCGTGGCTACTGAGCACGTGAAAAGTGTCTAATTCAAATTGAGATGTGCTATTAAAGTGTAAAAGAATACATGCTAGATTTCTAACACTTTGTATGAAAAAAAAAAGGTGAACTATCTCAATTGTTTTAAAGTATTGATTATACGTTTAAAAATATTTTAGGCATAGTAGTTTAATAAAACACATTATTAAAATTCATTTTACCACTTTCTTTACTTCTTAAATGTGGCCCCTAGATGACTTAAAATGATCTATCTGGCTTATGCCATATCTCTATTGGACAGCACAGGTCTGGAGTCTGAGCTTGCAGCCACCACTCCATGCTGGAGTCATCTTCCCCTGCCCCCGCCTCAGGGTGCAGCCTGTCCCTAACACCTGTTCATGCAGCTGGTACAAAGATGATGGGGAGCCAGGCAGTAACTCCCACATTTCCCCTTTCTGTCTCCTCTAACTGCCTGGACCCTGCCCCACCCCACCCCTACATCTCTCAGCCTTGCCTCCATCAGGAATCCCAGAATGCCAAAGTGGGAAAATACCTCCCCCATTGCCTAGTACAATCCCCACTTGCTGCATGTGGAGAAACTGAGGCCCAGAACCACATGGATGACCTAGATGTCATCTTGTCCAATTTCCCACCCAGTGCAGAGACCTCCAAAGCATCCCTAACGAGTTCCAGGTAATGAAATTCTATGTAGTTCTAGGTGGTACTACGTAGTGAAACTGACTTAGAGCAGATGGAGCTGACGTACTCCTCCTGCAAAGAGGGCCCGCCTTCTGGAAATGAGAAACAACACACCCTGATGACGGGACGGGTCCAATCCTCATCTGCCCTCTGCTAAGACACTCACAACACCAGCAAGCTGCATACTTAACAGGTCAGGGCGTATCCACCCTCCAAAAGCAGAGGTGACTCCCAAGGTGGCCCGAGCAGCACAGAGCTTAGTGGACTAAGGTTTTCCTTGACACAAATCCCACCACACCACTAGGCACACAGACTCGGTTTAAGGGGCAGTGCGAAGACTCAGATCGACCTGGGTTCAAACTCCAACCCAAGCATTAATCTCTGTGTAACTTTTCTCCTCTTCTGTACAGTAACGGTTAAAAAACAAAACAAACAGAAGAAACCAAGATGGCGGCATAGGTAAACACCAGAGTTTGCTGCCTTGAACAACCACTTCAAAAATACAACTAAAAGACGGAACGGACATCACCCAGAACCACAGGAAGGCTGGCTGAGAAGAGACTCTTCAACTAGAAGGAAAAACAACAGCATTACGAGGCTTAGAGGAGGCGCAGTGTGGAAAATTTAAAGGTACGGTGGTGCTGCGGTGCGCGCAAAGCGGGCTGGTGGCTGAGGGCGTGGTTGTCGTTTTCAATCAGGAGTGAGTCTCAGACTCTGGGCTACAGATCTGGGCGAGTCTCTAGGGACCCAGACTCAAACGGGAGAAGCGGGACTGTCTGGCTACGGTCCCTCCGAGGTTTGCAGCGGTTGCGGGGACAGAGAGGCAGAGCCCCTGGAGACGGACTGAGAGCAGCCATAGCTGCTCCCTCCCCCCGCCCTGTTGAGCCCGCCCCGCCCAGGCCCTGCGCAGAGCCATTTGCCGATCGCCACAGGCAAAGGCTGGACTAGCGCCTCCCCAGAGGATTGAAGTTTTCCACACAGCTGATTCCTACAGCCAGTCGGCCTGGTGGTCAAATCCCTCTAGTATTAACTACAACAATTAAGGCTTGGCTAGAACAAGACTGCGCACAAAGACCACAAGGGGTTGCACCAAGAAAGCATAAAAGATGCGGAGACAAAAAAACATGACAGAAATGGAGGATATGGAGCTAAGAATCGCAATTTTGAGGGCTTGCAATAAACTTGTGGAGAGCCTCACAAAAATTAATGAGACCCTCGATGCTACGATAAAGAAATTAGAAAGTAAGCATACACGGACTGAAATAAAGAATATTATACCCAATAGCAGACCAGAGGAGCACAAGAATCAAACCAAAGATTTGACAAAAAACACCCAACTGGAAAAGCAAAATGAAAAAAGAATCCAAAAGTGTGAAGATAGTGTAAGGAGCCTCTGGGACAGTTTCAAGCGTACCAACATCAGAATAATAGGGGTGCCAGAAGATGAAAGACAGCAAGATATTGAAAACCTATTTGAAGAAATAATAGCAGAAAACTTCCCCCACCTGGTGAAAGAAATGGACTTACAGGTCCAAGAAGCGCAGAGAACCCCAAACAAAAGGAATCCAAAGAGGACCACACCAAGACACATCATCATTAAAATGCCAAGAGCAAAAGACAAAGAGAGAATCTTAAAAGCAGCAAGAGAAAGAGACTCAATTACCTACAAGGGACTACCCATACGACTGTCAGCTGATTTCTCAATAGAAACTTTGCAGGCCAGAAGGGAATGGCAAGAAATATTCAAAGTGCTGAATACCAAGAACCTACAACCAAGATTACTTTATCCAGCAAAGCTATCATTCAGAATTGAAGGTCAGATAAAGAGCTTCACAGACAAGGAAAAGCTAAAGGAGTTCATCACCACTAAACCAGTATTATACGAAATGCTGAAAGGTATCCTTTAAGAAGAGGAAGAAGAAAAAGGTAAAGATACAAATTGTGAACAACAAACATGCATCTATCAACAAGTGAATCTAAGAATCAAGTGAATAAACAATCTGATGTACAGAATGAACTGGTGATTATAATGAATCAGGGACATAGAAAGGGAATGGACTGACTATTCTTGGGGGGGGGGAAGGGGAATGGGAGATTCGGGAAGAGGCTGGACAAAAATCGTGCACCTATGGATGAGGACAGTGGGTGGGGAGTGAGGGCGGAGGGTGGGGTGGGAACTGGAAGGAGGGGAGTTATGGGGGGGGGGGAAGAGGAACAAATGTAATCTGAACAATAAAAATTTAATAAAAAAAACAAACAAAAAAAAACAAACAGAAAACGAACCCTACCTCACAAAGATTAAAGGAGATGATGTAGGCAAAAATGTCTAGAATAACACCTGGTACCTAGTAGGCACTTCATAAATGCTCATTTCCCTTCCCCTTCCTTTGTCAAATGAAAGCCCAAATATGTTTTCACCACAAGAATTGATAGTTCCTATTCTATACTTATATAATTGATGTTTTGAACTTAAATGCAGGATTTTACACTTAAATCTATTAGATTTTATCTTGAGGAAAGTATACCTGTTCACATTGCTAGATAGCAAGTAATTTTCAATGGCTAAAAGTCGAAAACAATTTTTGAAAGTGCAGTAGGGTACAGTTAAATAAATTAAGGGGCATTCTGCCTGGCCAAGTGTGGCTCGGTGGTTGAGCATTGACCCATGAACCAGGAAGTCACAGTTCACTTCCCAGCCACGGCACATGCCTGGGTTGTGGACTCGATCCCCAGTTGGGGGGCGTACAGGAGGCAGCCAATCAATGATTCTCTCTAATCCTTAATGTTTCTATCTCTCTCCCCCTCTCCCTTCATCTCTCTGAAAAAAGAAACAGAGAATGCACTTAGTCTGTGCCAGGTTTGTGTTAAAAGATAAATTTTAAAAATTAAGGGGCATTCATATAATGTAATCTTATTCAGACCCTGACAATTATGGTTTTAAGTGATTTTTATGACATGGGATATTGCTCACTATATAGTATTCAGTAGGAAGAAAGGAGTATAATTGCAATTATTTAAAATATATAGTTTACATGAACACAAAACTGGAGAGACCTATACCAAAATACTAACTGTGCTCATCCCTAAGTTGTGGTACTATGCACCATTTTATTTCTCCTTTAACTTATAAAGGCTTTCTACAATGAGCATGTATGAGCTTTAACAGACAAAATGTTTTTTAATTTCATATTTCTGCTTAATTTCTGCATTCTAGTCAATTAAGATGATTTAGAATCCTGCTTGCTGCCTTAAACACCCACAGAATCTATAGAGGACGAGAGAAGACAGCTCTGAGACATATTGCTGGAGACCTCCCCGCAGGGTGACGTGAGCTCCATTCAGTACCCAGGATAACCTTTCAACCAGGTACCAACCCATCGTACTGCTGTATCAGCCAGATCATACTTACTTCTCTCAAACCCAAGAAATCATTAGACTCAAAGTTCTTACTGAACATTCCTCCACCCAAACTATATTATTTTCCAAGACTTGACAGAGTGAACATGTGGTGGCTATTAGTTACCTCAACTTCATTTTGAAGTCCCCTTAGATTTTTTTTGTTCAAATATCTGGCCTGGAATTTGGGGGACCAACAAGAAGCCTAACAGCCTGACACTTCCAGAATCCCCATCTTGCTACATTGAAGAAATAAATGAGGGCGGCATTTGTTATTTGGCCACTCTTATCTCCGCCCAGACCCTGGAGTGATTCCGTGGTCACTCATACAGCTTCTCAGGACCCCAAAACCTGACCTGTAAGAGTCTGGCAACCAGAACTCAAGAAAAGCAAAAGTTGCCCTAACCGGTTTGGCTCAGTGGATAGAGCGTCGGCCTGCGGACTCAAGGGTCCCAGGTTCGATTCCGGTCAAGGGCATATACCTTGGTTGCGGGCACATACCCAGGAGGGAGTGTGCAGGAGGCAGCTGATCGGTGTTTCTCTCTCATCGATGTTTCTAACTGTCTATCCCTTTCCCCTCCTCTCTGTAAAAAAATCAATAAAATATATTTTTTTTAAAAACCCCTTAAAAAAAAAAAAGAAAAGCAAAAGCAACTCAGTGTGGTCTGATCCTCTTTCCTCCCACAGTCCTCCTTAACCTTCTCACAAAGTCTGTTCTACCCTCACAAAGATCAAGGCAAGATAAGAGACTGCCTCCCAGAACATTCCACCACCTGCCTCAAGCAGGAATCTCCCCCTGACTGTCTTGTGTCTTCTTGCTCTGCCTGTGCCTAAAAAAAGAAAAAAAAAGAAGAAAAAATCCCTTTATGTTGTCCAGCTGATCCAGGCCTGTTGCTTCCCCACCCAGAGCTCTGCCCACTCCACAAATTGCCTCCCCAGTCAACTATTACTCAAGGCTCAACGCCAAGATGGAGATCATCCAGGAAGAAACAAAAGTAGCCTTTAATCCGGTCAGAAAGATTCACGCAGTCGTCTCAAGGGGCTTGAAGGGAAGGGGAAGACCTGGCTCTGGCAGGGGTGAGCTGGGCAGCAGCGAGGCTGTCAGGTATCACACACAAAGCCTTTGTTAGTGAGACGCAGAGCAGAATGCTCCCGCCAAATAATGGACTCTAAGCAGCTCAGGTTTCACTGAGTCAACAGCCCCCTTCAGAGGAGAGGCCCACCCTATGTGTCATCAGCCCCTCCCCAGTGCCCTTTGCACTGATCCCAACACCCTGTCCTTCCTTTCGGCCGGATATGCAATCCCATCCCCCAGGAGGGTCACCCAGCCTTAGCACAGCTCCCATTTCCTGCCCCTGGTGACTCCTCTGAAGTCTATTGTTCCCATGAAGTTTGGGTCAAAGGAAGCTGCGTTCCCACCCATGGGGGCCCGCCTACCCTCAGCACCGCCAAGGAGCTGGCCCACACCACAGGGAGCCAGGCCCATCCTCTTGCCTTTCCGTGAGCCTGCCAGTATTAAAGGCAGGAGAGGTGGGCACAGATCTTAGGGACTGGAGTTTTAGTGGGAAAGTTTCCAAAGATCCAGTCGCTACCAGCTAAGGCTCCAGGACCATGTCACACAGGTGATTAGAATCTCCCCAACATCTAAATGGAAAACCCAAAAGTAAGGGAAGAACTGTCCTTTCAGAAGAGGTCAAGGCAAAGCTGGAATTAAAACACAGAAGTTGGTGCCCTGGCTGGTGTTGCTCAGTGGTTGAAGCGTGGGCCCATTCAGGGTCACAAGTTCAATTCCTGGTCAAGGGCATGTACCTGGGTTACAGGTTCAATCCCTGGTCCCAATTCAGGGCTCGTGTGGATGGCAACCTATCGATGATCGATGTGTCTCTCCCACATTAACATTTGTTTCTATCTATCTATCTATCTATCTATCTATCATCTATTTATCTCTTTATGTCTCTGTCTCTATCCCTTTTTTTTCCTCCCTCCCTCTCTCCCTGCCTCCCTCCCTGCCTCCTTCCCTTCCTCTCTTCCTCCTTCCCTTCCTCCCACCCACCCTCTCTCCCTTCCACTCTGTAAAAAAAAATCAATGAAAAAAATATCCTCAGGTGAGGATTAAGAAAAAACATTTTTTAAATAAATAAAATAAAATAAAACATAGGAACTGGAGACTGTGCTGCCAGGGACAAAGCCCTGCCCCCACCTCCACCTGGGCCCCAGAGCGATTAAAGCAAGGGGGGGAGGGGGGTCGGAGAGCAGCTGTTCAGCTCCAATTTCAGAGCTTTAAAGGGAGCTCTCCTCCCAACCCCTGCCAACAAAGGGTCATGGAGAGCAAAGGAAGACAGACTAGGTAGAGCCATCTCCACAAGCCCTGAATTTCCCGGGACTGACCAGAACAACAGGAAAGTCAGCGGAGCAAAGTGATGGCCCATGTCCTCCACCTCCACCGGAGAAGGAAAGCCACAGATTAGGCAAAAGGTATTGCTCTGTGACAGTCACTAGCACAAGACTCCAGAATGGAAACCATAGGAGACTGTGATAATCTGCATCCCAGGAGACCTTAGAAAGATAGAGACCTTCTCCACCTGGCTGAGTCATGTACAGACCAGCAAGGAGAATAGAGGGTGCGTTTTAAAGACCTCTTAAGGATCCCTTCCAGAGGTGGCATTCTCAGATTCCACAGTTCTGTGCTTTTTGCTGGTTCGGAGACGAGTATTTCTGCCTCCTAACAACCTTACCTGAGCCACAAGATGACAGACATCACCCAAGTCAAACTGTTACAGCCTCCACCCCTGTTAGATGAAGGTGAACAGGGGGTCTGAACATTGGGATCCACAGAGCAAGAGACAGAATGCAAAGTGAAAACAGTAGGTTCAAGTCCCAGGTCTGCAACTTATTGGTTGTGCAAGCTTAAGCAAGTTACTGTCCCTCGAGGGGCCTCAGTTTCCCTGTTGTTATTTTTAAAATATGTATTTTTATTGATTTCAGAGAGTAAGGAAGAGGAAGAGAAAGAAACATCAATGATGAGAGAATCACTGATCAGCTGCCTCTTGCACACACCCCGACCAGGGACCAAGCCCACAACCCGGGCACATGCTCTGACCAGAATTTTACAGTGACCTCCTGGTTTACAGGTGGACACTCAAGTACTGCCAGGCCAGTTTCCCTGTCTTTAATATGAGGGAGCTAGATGCTGAAATTAGAGTGCCCAATAATGTTCAACAGGTTTACCCTGCGGTCAAGGCAAAACTGGAATTAGAACATAGGACTTGGAGGCCCTGTGGTCCCCTGTGACAAAGCCTGTCCCCACCTGCACCTGGCCCACAAGCTATCCTGGTTCTAAAGATGAAGAGCATGGTACAGGGCCTGACCTATAGTAAACGCCCAATTCAGGTTTGCTAAATAAACATGAACGAACAGGGCAGGGTCTAGCAAAGGATGTTCAGAGAAGTCCCCAGGAAAAATGAGGTCCCATGCTGAAATAAGTTGGGGAGCATTGGCTACTGAGTCCCTAGGAAATGCCACGCACTGTGCTAGGTACTTTGCAAACACTGAAATTTCACAACAAACTTTTTGGGTATTTATCAACTAACCCCCTCCCAAATTACTCATCAGAAAACAACCTGAGAGTCTCAAACATAGTGAGGTAATGGCCAGCATTGTACACAGGTATATCTGACCATGAAACCTGTACCCTTTCCACACTATCAATGCTGCCTTTAGACCAGACACCCTTGAAGCCCCGGCCACACACCTGGCCTAACCAGGTAAGAGTGAGGAGGGTCCCACCAGAACATTGGCATCCTCAGGGTGCATGGAGGAGCAGTGACCAGAGTTCCCATCCCAATGAGAGCAGTCTTGTTCCTTCCTTCCAAGAAACCCTAAAAAATATGCCCATATCATCATGTTGTGGGAATGCAGAACCCTTGAGGGCAGGTCTGCCTGTGTACCCTAATCCCCACCCCACATACTATGTCACTTCCCCTGCCCAGTTCACTCCTTGAAAACGTTTCTGATAGCAAAACTCCAAATGGAGAGAAAACTGAAAGCAAAGCAGAAAGAGATGAGTCAACGGAGACACCCAGGGGGGGTCTCCTACTGCTCAAATAGGGAATCAAAGGCAGCCCTTCCCTCCTATGCGGGCCCTGCAGCATTCAGGAAATGTGCCAGTCATTCGCCTTGCTGCCACAGGAAAGTGTCGGATGGTCTAGAAAGTTGTAAAGAATTAAAGGTTCATCCATTTGACCGCACGGGCAGCTCCAAGGAGAACTGGACCACTAGAAAGTAGCTGTGGCTGGCATACATGGATTCCTCTTTGTCCTGGGGGCCAACTTTAAAAGTGTTGTCTATACAAGTCTCCAGATTCAAATGGTCTCCTCCCCATAATCTCCCCCAACCCTAATGATCAATAACCCACCCCATCAACAAGTGACAAAGATCTCAACTTGCTTTAGCCTTCTACCAACTTGTTCTCTGCTGTTTCAGGCAAGAACAGAACCCCCTCTCCCTCAGAAAGACAGCTTCCTTCCAGCTCTGCCCGGTCCAGGCGAGTGGTGCCTGGGGGCCACAAGCTCCAACAATCGGAGACACTGTCTCTGGCCCACAGTGACGCAGGGAGGAAGCCCAGTCATGCCCCAAACCGACATCCTCGCAGAAAAAGACACTCAGAAACACACAGTCCTCAGACACTCACACTTTCAGACAGACAGCACTTTTCTCACGTGGAAATACACTCAAACAAATACACCTACTAGGCCAGATGGACTCGTGGGAACAGATACCAGCCTCACATACACGCAAAGCCGAGACAGGGCAGTCAGACTACTTCACATGAGCTCACCAGAACCCTTCACACGTCTGTGCGCAGTCAGGGTGTTACCGAGAAACGTTTGCTTTGGGGCTCGGGAGCCTCCAGTCCCCATCAGGGGCACAACAGGCTTCTCTGCCCTGCAGAGCAGGGACCTCAAGACCGGTCCCCTTTGCTCTCCCAACGCTGAGCACTTAACGAACACGCCTACCTCCCAAAGGACCCAGCAGGGTAAGAGGCGTGGGTGCTGGGCCTCTTCCAGCGCCGGGGTCCTCGGTTCTGCCTCTGGTCTTTCCGGCTCCCCACGCCCCCTTTCCCCAGTGCCCCTCGCAGCTCGTCCCGACCCTGCAGTCTGCAGAGCCTCCACGTGCCCGCTCTCCCCCGAGTCCGTCCGGGTCGGAGCGCCTCGCGCGCCCCTGGCCCCGACGCAGGCGAAGGGCTGCCCCTCCCTCGCCTCCCCGCGCCTTACCGGTACCAGAGTGAGGGGAAGCGCGGCGGCTGCGCTAAGCCAGGTCCACGGAGTCCGTCCCGAGCGCCAACTCTGGAAGCCGCGGCCCCGCCGAGTTCCCGAGAGCGCGGCGCAGGCTCTGCGGGGACGGGAGGGGGTCAGCACGGAGACCCGGCCCCCGCCCGGAGGCCGCCCCGCTGGGCGGAGAGGAAGGCGGGGCCGCGGACCGGGCCGCCCCGGCGCTCCCGAGCCCAGCTCGCCGCCACCCAGCGGCTCGCGGAGCTACGCGGCGCGGAGGGAGGAGTTTTCCCAGAACGGGACTGCCGGGAAGCACGGGAGACCCCCACGCCAAGAGCGGTGAGTCAACGGCCCAGAGGAAGGGAGCCGGGGAAACGGGCCGGGGCCGGGAGGGGCGGGGTGCGGGGAGCAGGAGCGGGGTCGGGCCGCCGAGGGAGCGGGGGAGCGCGGCTGCGGAGCCGGCGGGAGCCCGGAGTCCGGGGCGGGAAGGGGCGAGCGGAGCGCGCGGCCGGGGCAGGGCGCGGCGGGCCGGGCACTCACCTGGGGTGCCCGGCAGCAGGCGCCGGGGCCGGAGCTCCGGGCCCTCCCACCCGCTGCCTGGAGTTGGAAAGGACGGAGCCTGGAATGTGCGGAATGAGGGCTGGTACGAGATGCGCGCAGCTGAGGAGGGAGCTGGAGGGCGTGGCGGCCCGGGCCCCTCGGGGTGGAGTCTGGGACGCGGGCCGGCGGGGGCGGGAGCGGGGCGGAGGGCGCGGAGCTGGCGGCCCTGGGACGCCGACCCCCAACTTTGACCTCAGTTTCTGGATCCGGCCCCCGCTGCTCCCCGCCCACAAGCGTTCCCTTTGATCCCTCGGCCCGACTCCCCTCCTCCCCGAGCCCCGGTTCCTGCCCCTCCGGGCGGAGTGGCCGACTCTCCGTCACGGGAGCTGAAAACCTTCCCCTTAGCTGAAGCGGGCATGTCTACGCGACTAGCCGCGGGCTTCGCAGCCGGCCACCCTCCACGGCTACGGACGACATCCCTCCGCACAAGTCCCGGAAAGGCCGGGGCAGGGCGGGCTGTGGGCGCGCAGGAAGGGCTGCTCCTTCCCCGCGGCTCCCACCGGGGACATTCACTCCGGGGGACCAGGAAGCAGGAACTCCGGGCTCTAGTCCCAGCCCGCGGCCAGTGCCCCCGCGTGCCCTCCCGGCATGAGTCCTTCAGTCTCTCTCTTCTGTCCCTCGCCGATCTGCAGAGATGTCCCTGCAAAGAGTGCGCACTCTTTGGAGAAGGAGTAACTCCGTGACTGTTTATTCAACAGGTATTATGTGTCCACCAGGTGCTGTGGAAACAGTGAATGGTAAGACCTCAGCACCTACCCTCGAAGGAAGAACTTGTCATTTAGCTGGGAAGAACACTGCCATAACGTGGGAGTCTGGGTGTGAAACAAACGCACCGGCAGAATTTAGTATCTTGAGAGATGCTACAACCTCACTGAGCTCCTGTTTGGAAGTCTTCCGAACACTTTGATTTAAACTTAGTAATGTGTTATCACATACCTCTGTCGTCCACCTTGTTGGGAGGGTGAAACCAAAGGACTTTTGACTTTTTCGAAAATCAAATCCAACCTTTTTGGGCTCTTGTCACTTAGCTTTGAATTTCGATGGTTGTCCAGATCTTATCTCCCTCATCAAACAGAAGGCTGAGTAAATGTCTGATTTATCTCTCACCCAGCACCAACTTGGTGTCTGGGATAGGTAAGTACATGAAAAATATTGAAAAAAATGAAAAATGCCATCACAGAGGATATTGAAAAGAAAGTGCTATAAATGCCAAAGTTGTTTCTACAAGAGGTATTCCAAAGATGTTTTGAACAATGACAGCATCACTGGAGGAAGAGTGAAGGCAGCAGCTCTCATTAGCATATATAAATTCTGGTATGCTTGTTAAATAATGAGTCACAGGAGGACCTGGCCACACCTCATACACATGAAAAGATTGCAATACAGGACAGTGTATAGGCATTAGCCCTTTAATATAATAATCATCTGTTGAGTGTCTGTTGACTGAGCACCATGCTAAGTGCAGGGGTAGGTCCCTGCCCTGTCCTCAAGAAGTTCACAGTGTAGGTGGGAAGATGAGAATTCTAAAGTTCAATGGAAAACCAAAGTAAGGAACACTGAAATTCAAGTTACGGAGTGGACATTGATCTAGCTCCTGAAGGATAAATGAGAATTTACCAAATTAAGACTGAAATACTGCCTGGCCTGTGCGGCACAGTGGTTCATTGTTGAACTATGAACTGGGAGGTCATGGTTCCATTCCCAGTCAGGGCACATACCCAGGTTTCCAGTTGGATCCCCAGTGGGGAGCATGCAGGAGGCAGCTGATCAATGATTCCCTCTCATCATTGGTGTTTCTATCCCTCTCCCTTCTTCTCTCAGAAATGAATAAAAATTTAAAAATAAATTAAAAAAAAAAGACTAAAATAACCACAAAGGTATGGTACAGAGGGGTGGTTAGGAGAAGTCTTGTAAACTGGTGTGGCTAGAGAATAAGTGCTGGGGAGAGTAGGTGACAGTAAGTGGGTGCCATGTTGTGAAGATCATTGGATTCCATGCTGAAGAGTGGATATCAAAAGGCCCATTACACACAGGTGTGACATAACCAGTACCAACATCAGGAAGACCCCTCCGGCAACAGTGTCAGGATTGGAGAATCAGGTGCCTTAAACTCGGGCAGTGGCCCTGAGGCTGATATGGGAAAGGGTGTAGGAAATAGTCCAGAGGTGAAATAAACAAGAACAGGTGACTAAGTGGGCTGTGAGGGTGAGAGAAGAAACAAAAATCACTAAATTTTGACAACTGAACTATTAGTGGTACCATTAACTGAGACAATTCAAATAAGGAGAACAGGGTGAGGTAGTAGGTGGGTCCAGCCAGGTTCAGAGAATTGAGGGGAAGGCAGGACATAGCCTAGGGTGGAGACAGAACAACCTTTGAGTGTCACTTCAGCACAGACTACTGAGAGGAAATTTGGAGATCAGACTGAATTATTCCCAAATTTTAACTGTCAAGACTATAACTGGTCCTAGCTGCAATGGTGTGACCTCAGGACTTCAGCCTCCTGGTCCATGCCCTTACAGGCTTCCAGAGAGCTCTGTGCTTTCAGAAGTGGCATGTTCCCAAGTTGTTAAGGTCCCTCTGGCTAAAGGAAAGTTCTTAGATGTAGAAATTGTGAAGGGTGAAAGTCTGACCGATTTTATACTGATTTTTATGTCCTGCCCTTACTAGGGGTATTTACATTTAATAGACAGGACTTTCATTCCTTGACCCTCAGGAATGAATCTGTTGGTGGAAATATTTCATCTCTCTGGATCCAGCTAATAGAAATGCATATGGCTGCCCTCAACTGACAACATATAGTCCACAACCCCCCTTACTTCCTAGTGATCCAGACCACCTAGTCCTCACTCAGGCTTGCTGAGGAGTGGTGCAGAAAGGTGGGTGTGGTCAGAGCCCCTCTTGATGTAGGGAGGGTATCTGTGTTGTCTCTACTCCAAAATGAAAGTCAAAAATCATACTAATTATTCTTATGTTGTTTGATATAATTTGCATTTCTTTAATAAATTTTGTTTTTCCAACCTCTATGGTCATAATTACACAAAATATCCATATGATACTGTGTTAATCAAATTCAGTCACATCTATACCCTGGCCGGTGTGACTTGGTTGAGCATCGTCCCATGTACCAAGACGTTGCAAGTTTGATTCCCTGCACATGCCCAGGTTGTGGGCTTGTGCAGGAGGCAGCCAGTCAATGTTTCTTTCTCGCTCTCTCTCAAAATATCACTAAAAACATTTTTAAAAATTCAACCATATCACCCTGACCGGTTTGGCTCAGTGGATGGAGCGTTGGCCTGCGGACTGATGGGTCCCAGGTTCGATTCTGGTTGGGGGCGTGTGCCTTGGTTGTGGGCACATCCCCAGTGGGGGGTGTACAGGAGGCAGCTGATCGAGTTTCTCTCTCATCAATGTTTCTGACTCTCTCTCCCTCTCCCTTCCTCTCTGTAAAAAATCAATAAAAAATATATTTTAAAAAAATTCAACCATATCTATGTGATGAAATAATTCTTTACAGCTATTAACTTTTTTTTTTTTTTAATAAACCAACTGTGGAGATGTTGAGCAGGTAGTTAGATAACACTTGCAGAGCTAAAGAAAGAATTTCAGACTGTGGGAGATGTCAAATGTAAAATGGGAGTTATTCAGTATGAAGAGTGAGAAAGATTAAATAACATGGGTCCCTGGAATACTGTATATACTCAAAACATGTTGGTAAAATTTCTTAATGTGCAAATTATCCGTGCATAGGGGACTAGTTAAAAACACTATGGTGCGCCCAGCCAGGTGTAGCTCAGCGGTAGAGCGTCGACCTAGGAACCAAGAGGTCACCAGTTCGATTCCCGGTCAGGGCATATGCCCAGGTTTCGGGCTTGATCCCCAATGGGGGGCGTGCAGGAGGCAGCCAATCAATGATTCTCTCTCATCATTGATGTTTCTATCTCTCTCTCCCTCTCCCTTCCTCTCTGAAATCAATAAAAATATATTTAAAACAACAAAACACTATGGTGTGTCCTAGCCACGTAGCTCAGTTGGTTAGAGTATTGTCCTGATATGACAAGGTTACAGGTTTGATCTCAGGTCGAGGCACATGTAAGAATCAACCAATGAACCCTGGCCTGTGTGGCTCAGTTGGAGCATCATCACCGAAAGGCTGCCAGTTCAATTCCTGGTCAGGGCACATACCCAGGTTTCGGTTTTGATCCCTGGTCAGGGTTCGTTCGGGAGGCAACCAATTGATATTTCTCACATCAATGTTTCTCTCTTTTTCCTTCCTCTCTGTCTAGAATCAATAGAAACATATCCTTGGTGAGGATTTTTTTTTTAAAGTAGCAATACTATATTAAAGTAGCAATATTATTTTTTTTAAAGAATCAACTAATGAATACATAAATAAGTAGAACGAAATTGATGTTTCTCCTTTCCTCTCTCTCTAAAATCAATAAATAAAAACACCAAGAACCACTATGGAACTTACCACAATGAAATACTGTGGAGGATAAGCAAGTATGAGGAAGGGCTGCATTTATTGACATGGGAATTATCTCCAGGATGTATCAACTGAAAAAGCAAGCTACTGAACAGAGTATATAATATGCTACCTTTTGTGCACAAAGGGTGGGAAATTATAAATACGTTTTTATTTTTTGCATAAAGAAACTGGAAAGATACACTAGAAAGAAACTAAAAGTGGTTAACTATAAGAGTAGGACAGGGCAAGGAAAACAAGAAGGGACAGATAGGGAACAAGGCTTTAATTATATAGTCTTTAAACTTTGTTTGCTTTGTTGTTGTTTTAAATATATTTTTATTGATTTCAGAGAGAAAGGGAGAGGGATAGAGATAGAAACATCAATGATGAGAGAAAATCATTGGCCACCTCCTGCACGCCCCCCCACTGGGATTGAGCCCACAACACCGGCATGTGCCCTTGACCGGAATCAAACCTGGGACCCTTGAGTCTGCAGGCCGACGCTCTATCCACTGAGCCAAACCTCTAGAGCACTGCTTTGTTGTTTTTTTAAAAATATGTTTTTAGCCGAAACCAGTTTGGCTCAGTGGATAGAGCGTCGGTCTGCGGACTGAAGGGTCCCAGGTTCGATTCTGGTCAAGGGCATGTACCTGGGTTGCAGGCACATCCACAGTAGGAGATGTGCAGGAGGCAGCTGATCGATGTTTCTCTCTCATCGATGTTTCTAGCTCTCTATCTCTCTCCCTTCCTCTCTGTAAAAAATCAATAAAATATATTTTAAAAAAATGTTTTTATTGATTTAGAGGGAGAGATAGAAACATCGAGGAGAAACATCATCAATCGGCTGCCTCTTGCACGCCCCCTACTGGGAATGGAGCCAGGAATCTGGGTGTGTGCCCTGATTGGAATTCAAACTGGCAACCTCCCAGTGCTGGAGATGATGCTCCACAAATTGAGCCACATCGGCCAGGCAAGTAATTTTTTTTTTAAATCTGGACCGGAGGATATGCTTTTCATTGACTCTAGAGAGAGAGGAAAGAAGAGGTAGAGGGAGAGAGAAACATTGATATGTGAGAGAAGTATCGATTAGTTGCCTCCCAAATGAACCCCAATCGGGGATGGAACCCACAACCTGGGTATGTGCCCTGACCAGGATTTGAACCAGGAATCAAACCTACGACCCTCAGTGGATGGGATGATGCTCTAACCAACTGAGCCACACCAGCCAGGGCTAGTCTTTAAACTTTTTTTTTTTAATTTATTACTATTTAAAATTTATATCTATATATCTGCTACGTAAGATTGACCAAAAGCAAAATCATGACTTTTTTTAAAGTAGTATTTTTATTTTACATTGGTTACTTTGTCCTGAGCATGCCTTAGTACCCTAGAAATTGCATTTAGACTCCACTTTAAAAAATCTTGATCTGCCAAAACCGGTTTGGCTCAGTGGATAGAGCGTCAGCCTGCGGACTGAAAGGTCCCAGGTTCGATTCTGGTCAAGGGCGTGTACCTGGGTTGCGGGCACATCCCCAATAGGAGATGTGCAGGAGGCAGCTGATCGATGTTTCTAACTCTCTCTCTCTCCCTTCCTCTCTGTAAAAAATCAATAAAATATATTTTTAAAAAATCTTGATCTAATTCCTAGCTCTCGCCTGCCTGTCACCCTCCTTTACTCTCAGACCATTCTTCCTTCCTAACTTTCCTGCGCCAAGACTACAGAGGAGAGAGAACTACTGAATTATTACAGTCGGAGTCCTTGAAAATCATAAGAAACAGAACCTGAGTAGATAGTGCTGAACTACATGTTAAAACACTGAGGCCAGGCCCAAAGGCAACATGCAAAGGAACTTGGGCCTGATGGACCAAAAGACTAGGCAGAGCCAGAACAAGTCAGAGACACCCATTTCATATTTTTAAAACTTCCATTAACATCAGGGCTATTTTGGCCTGGGCTGTTCCTTCAAGTAGAAACGGAGAGATGGTTACAAAGTAAGGAATGTAGGGTAGGATCAGGACTGAGACTAGAACATGGATATTTAATTACCTAGGAAAAAAATGTTTTCCATTCTTCTCACAATAGTCCCTGGAAAACCATCTAAAATTGTTTTATGAGCATTTACAAACTATAACTGGATGGCTAAAAAAATCAACTGTGATGCACTGTTTTATTTTAAAAGAACATGAATAAACATGATAATATTTGCCACCATCCTATACCAAATGCTTACTATGTGCCAGATCCCAGGCATTTTACCTGGACCACCTCAACTGGTTTCTATACTTCAGAAATATTAATGTCTCAGTCCTTCAGAAAAGAGTCATGCCATAGCACAACTCTAGTGGGAACATTATAAGGTCCAGTCGTTGAAGTCACCCTGAACTCTTCCTTGCTGACTCCCTCGTTGGGTTGCAGAATCGGTGCTATTCATTTTAATACATTTGTAATGTGCATCCTTGGTCAGTAGGTGGCGCCAAGAAACCATCTGTGGCATAATTACGGCTTGCCTAAAGTTCTGACAGCATCAATGGCAAATCCTGCATTTACTGTGAATCCTTTTTTGTGGAGAGGAATTATGTGTTGGTCTATAAAGAAGACTGCCGGAAGCCAGTCCATCCTTGCTGCTTGACACAGTTGCTGCAGGGAAGAAACATCTGCACAGCATGTTTCAAGGGACCTGGTGTATATGGCATACTGTTCTTAATATGTTTGCTCATCTTCTTGGTGCTATGTGTTTTAACCAAGGTCACCTCTCTGAGAAAGGTTGTTTCCCCAGGTAGGGATTTTTCCCTGAAGTTAGGGAGGGAATAAAACTCCTTAACTAAATGCCAGGCGGGTAGTTAATCACTTTAACTACAAACAATCACCCTTAAGCTACATAATCTTTACTCCCTGGAATGGAGATAAGAAACGCCCTAACCTTTGGAATAGAAATTGACAGGATTAAAATCAACTGGTATAAATACAGATGTAACAAGACAATAAAATATAGAACCTGGCTGGAGATCCTGGCTAGAACTAGGCAAGAGAACCTAGCTATGATGATCACCTGAACGCTGCCTCTGTGTCATTCCTTCTTCGCCGACTCCGTCCACACCTTTGGGAACCCCTGGACCTGATGGGGCTGGACCCCAACAGAAGACTAAGACTTGTAGAGAATATACAATGACTATGATAACGAGGAAACCCAAGTAGGAAGAGGAGACAAAACAATCCAACATGCAATTGGTCAAGAAACGTGTTATGAGGGGTGGACGGAATCTGGTCAGTCTTTGGTAAGCCCTTAGCTGGGGTCCACATGAGGAAATTTAAAAGAAGACTATAGACTGGAAAGAAGTAGACATCAGACATATGACATGAGTACACAGGTAGGAGCCATTCTATCCAGAGGGGAGCTGACGCTGAGGAGAAGGGCAGCTTGCAGCATCCCAGGATTTCCTCCATGGAGCAAGGTGTCTCCAGTGATTGGGGAAAAGCAGCTTTAAGGTCCTGCACTTCCTCAGCGTCAGATTATACTTCTCCCACGCTGTGCACGCCCACCTTTCCAGGATCTCCCCTCTGGTTCCTTAGCTCAAGCACCCGTGGTCTTTTCCTAAGGTCTGTACATTCTGCCCCGAGCAGTATCTTCAGCCATGAACAACTTGTAGCTGTCCAGAAGGTAACCAGAGATCAAGTCAAAACACATTTATGGAAATTGCAGACCATTGCCAGGATGAGTGGGGAGAACCATGGCATTCAAAAACTGAAGATCATGTAATTCAAACTCTCTCAATTAACAGAGGAGGAGAGGCATATAACAAATCACTGGCAGAAAAAGGGCAAGAACCCGGGGATTTTGCCTCAGTTGACCTATCACTTCATTTCTGCACCTGTAATGCTATCTAAAGCAGTGGTCGCCAACCAGTGGTCCGTGAGGCCCGAAAGGTTGGCAACCACTAATCTAAAGGAAGCGAATTGATGTTAGTTCCTTTTTTTTTTTTTTTTTCATTGATTTCAGAGAGGAAGAGATAGAAACATCAGTGATGAAGAATCATCGATTGGCTGCCTCCTGCACGCACCACACTGGGGATCAAGCCCACAACCCAGGCATGTGCCCTAACCAGAAATCAAACCATGAACTCCTGTTCTAAGTCACTGCTAACCTCTGATCCACACCACACGGGAAATACTAGCTGCTTTTATGATTCACTAAACTTCTGATCAAAAAGAACCTTCTGCAGGCCTGTTTTAGATTTTTAAATAACATTTGCTGATAGCATTCATGTCAATAATCATTGATATTATTCCTGGTCACTGAAAAGTATATAAAACTGGCCCAGCTGGTGTGGTTCAGTGGTTGAGCATCGATCCATGATCCAAGAGGTCCTCAGTTCGATTACCAGTCAGGGCACATGCCCAAGTTGCAGGCTCAATCCTCAGTGGGGAGCGTGCAGGAGGCAGCCAGTGGATGTTTCTCTCTCATTGATGTTTCTATCTCTCTCTCTCCCTCTCCCTCCCCCCCCCCTTAAAATCTATTTTTATTGATTTCAGAGAGAAAGGGAGAGGGAGATAGAGACATCAATGATGAGTTATTGATCAGCTGCCTCCTGCACGCCCCACACTGGGGATTGAGCCCACAACCCAGGCATGTGCCCTCACTGGGAATTGAACCATGACCTCCTGCTTCATAGGTTGATGCTCATCCACTGAGCCATGCTGGCAGGGCCCTTTCTCTCTCTTTAAAATCTCTAAAAACATACATATTTTTTAAAGTATATAAAACTGGCCCGACTCTATGAGAGCTTATAGTGATGCTTCCTTGAAGATTAGTCCACTATTGCCAAGTGATGAAATGTATTATTACAGAACATGACAGAAGGAACTATGTAATGGATGGGACTTTGAAAAGAAGAAGGGTGACACCTCATTTTTATATAAATTATTTTTTATTTCTATAGCATACAAAAGGTATAAATATGACTTATGTAAAACCAATCACCTACACATTCAAGCAGCAAGTACATGAAGCTGGGGTATAAATCTCTTAGCCAGAGTGAGCAGGAAGAAGCAGGGTTAGATCTGGTCAGGCCATGAGACTCCCTTCTCCAGATGTTGTCAATTACTGCATCCAGGGATAACTGAACAGCTTTGTTTTCAAGGAGGGCAGCTCATTTGACAGTACATGAGGAAGGTGGTGCCAGAGGTCTGAAGGGCTTTGGGCACTTCTATGAAGGAGGCACTTGATGGGAAGCAGGCATGCCTGAGATAGAAACCAATCTTGTCAAAACACAGCACGGACTTTCCAGCGGGGGGGGGGGCAAGGGCCTTTTCATCTCCCAGACCTCCTGCTTCCACGCTGCAGTTTGATGTGGAGCACGGGGCAACAGGAAGCAAAGGCAAAAAGCAAGCCCACAGAAGGGAACCGGAATGGCGCCTCAGCCACTGATTCCCTGCCCCGTGCTGGCAAACAGCTAAATGCACAAAGGCTTGGGAGCTGAGCAATACTGAATGCAGAACTCACAGAGTTACTGGATTCTCAAGATTCAGATACACTCTGAGACCGGTGAGCTGGTAGCAGAGCCATGTTTTGTTGGGGGTGCTAATAACCTGAACAACTTAGCAAAACTCATGATCTGTGAGGAAAAGTGACAAGAGCTTGATCGGTACCAGTGAACCAGGCTTTAGGGAGCTGATATTTATGTCAAGAAGGCCCAAAGTTCTGCCCAGCAAGGACCACAGGGCTCACAGTCAGCTGGTTAGTCCTCACCAACCCTCACCTGCCACCTCCCTTGATAATGACAATGGAAGTTTTGATACATAATGATCTCTTCTTACATGGTCTAAAGCAGCGGTTCTCAACCTGTGGGCCGTGACCCCTTTGGCAGTCGAACGACCCTTTCACAGGGGTCGCCTAAGACCATCCTGCATATCAGATATTTACATTACGATTCATAACAGTAGCAACATTACAGTTATGAAGTAGCAACGAAAATAATTTTATGGTTGGGGGTCACAACATGAGGAACTGTATTTAAAGGGCCAGAAGGTTGAGAACCACTGGAAAGGTATGTGTGTCCTTCTATACTAATGTCTCCATAGTAATATAGCTGTGGGAGGCACTCCTCGGTTGAAAGTGAAGGCAACTGTCAAATTCCTCTCAATCTTAGACTAAAGCACCTCTTAGGTTTTTGTTTTCAGTGTAAACTAAAATTAAGACAACTATATAAAATCCTCACATCACTGATCACCAATTTGGCCATAGCCACTCTGACTGAGATCGGTGCCAGCCAATCTGCTGTGAGGGAAGAAGGGGGGGGACTGCAACATCAGTACCTCCAAGCATCGGGACTGTAAGGTTAACTTGTAAGAGACAAATACCACACTTCCTGTGATGAAGACAATACAATTCTAGGCTAATTTCCTACTGTGCATTAGTTCTTCTCAGGGTAGGTAAAGTGGCTGGCATTGCCTTGTCCCATGGGTGGGTTAGGTAGGATAGCAGAATTAAGCCACTTGTGTGGACAGAGTTATCATGGACTTTGGGTTTCCCAGTTCTGATGGTAAATGATATCCTTGGAACCATTGTCACCAAAACAAGGTAATGCTTTGTAACAGTGAATGCAGCCGAGTGACTCTGGATCCAATCTGCTATTGCTTCCTAGAGATACCCATTTCCCACTCATATAATCTCATGATTACAAGCCATTTTGGAAATGCCCAAGTCCAGCGAGTACAGACATATACCTGAAGCAGAGGTTGGAAAACTATCGCCCACAGGCCAAACCTGGCTACTGCCTGTTTCATTGGAACACGGCCACACTCGCTCATGTAGGAACAGACTAGGGCGCTTTTGCAATGACAGCACTGAGTAATTAATTATAAGAGAGACAATCTGGCCGTTTACAGAAAACGTTTGCAGACCTAGAGACTAAAGTGAATTTAGGGAACTGTCCCTTCTCTGAAAAGGTCTTCAAAAGAGAGACCCAAGCATCTAATTATTAGAACCTGATTCTAGTTGCAAGTTTCCAAGCACAGGAAATCCAACTTTTGAGGCACAGAATCTGTTAGAGGCAATAACCTCAGGAGTCAAAATGTGTTCTGACAAGAACCTTCCTGTACTTTGAATAATGCCTCACCTATGTTACTGGTAAACTGCACCCCTTGACCAGATCTGTGAAAGGCAGAGGAGTGTGTGTGTGTACATATGTATGCTAGTATATGCACACACATATATGTATAGACACATATACATACATACATTCGGGAATTATTCCAAGAGGGACAGACTGTCTCTTTTTATGCCCTGGGCTGAGAGCCAGGGAGGCAACTATCTGCTCCCAAAAGCTCTGTAGTGAGGAAGTCCAGCTGTGTAGGTGTTTCTGTCTCATTCACATGCCAGCTTACTGTCAAAGCTAGAAAGCCCAATGGCGAAGGCCTGGAGTGCACACAGCGGGTAGTTGTAGTCCAGAGTGAAAACATCATCTGCCACACGTCCAAACTGCATGACAATATAGTCAGCTAGAAACAGAGAGAAAATATGATGTTAGAAGATAATGTGGTTGTACTGGGGAAAGCCTGTTAAGATATAAAAACAAATCCTCCAAATAGGTCAGTTAATCAGCGGGTCTCTTTAAAATGGGCAACTTTTAGCCCTACCAAGTTTGGCTCAGTGGGTAGAGCATCGGCCTGTAGACTGAAGGGTCACAGGTTCGATTCCGGTCAAGGGCACATGCCTGGGTTGCGGGCTTGGTCCCAGGAGGGGGCATGCAGGAGGCAGCCAATCAATGATTCTCTCTCATCATTGATGTTTCTCTCTCTCCCTTCTTCTCCCTTCCTCTCTGAAATCAATAAATATAAATATACTAGAGGCCTGTTGCACGAAAAGATTCGTGCAATAGGCCTTCTCTTCCCCTGGCTGCCGGCACCGGTTTTCCTCCAGCACCCGGGACCCAGGCCTTCACTCCAGCCGGAGCCGCCTTCAAAGCCCTGGCTGCTCCGGCCTGAGCCGCCTTCAGTCTTCGCTCCGCCGCTTCGCGCCGTATGCAAATTAACCATCTTTGTTGGTGGTTAATTTGCATATCATGCTGATTAGCCAATGGGAGGCATAGCGAAGGTATGGTCAATTACCCTGTTTGTCTATTATTAGATAGGATATTTAAAAAAAAATAAAATGGGCAACTTTTAGAAGAATGGAAAGATTTATTAAAAAGAATATCTGCTAACCATGAGCAAAGTTTCTATTATGATTCCCCTCAACTACAGGGAACGGGAAGCTACTCCTGACCAGCATGAAAGGGAAAGAGGAGAGAAAAGTCGAGAGTAGCTTGCTGGGGACAGTATAAGCTCCATGAGCTAGAGTTGCCAAGGAACCTTTACTGGGTGAGGGTCATTTGCATTTGCTTCCCAGACAGCCTCCTCTAAGACTTCTCTCGTTGGCCACAGGAAGAAATCTCTCACACTCTTCAGCCCTCCTCAACACAGTAGTTCAAAAGTTTTACTGTAACACTGTTGTTTTGTCTTTCCAAAGAAATCATTTCTTTCTTAGATAATTCTCTCCTGAATATAGGTTCCTATCAGTGACAGGAAATGTTCATTTCCCCACCACGTAAGGACAGCCTCCCTCCCATTCCCAACCAGTCCTTCCTGTGGCTTACGGTCATTTTCATGGACTATCTGAAAGTTCTTCACAGATGCCTGAGTGACCCGGCCATGGAAGTTCAGGACATAGGACTGCGTGTCATCATTCCACACTGGGGCCTTGTTGTGCAGCTCAATCAAGTTCTCCATGGTTTTGTTTTGCCATTTTGAAAGCAAGCTCTCATGGTCCTATTTGAAGGGAAAAACATTACTCTGTACTGAGAACCATAAGAAACCATTCACTTGCAACTCTGACGGAGAAAGTGGGCAGGGGAATATTTCCTCCATTCCAGGAAGAGTAAGTGGCTGCAAATCAAGCACTCTAACAATTGCTCTGCAATGTACTTCTCCTGAGGTTCTGGAGTGATGGCTCTCCTAAAGAAGAGTATGAGGGCCCTGGCTGGTGTGGCTCAGTTGGAGCATTATCCCTGAGACCAAAAGGTCACCGGTTCGATTCCTGGTCAGGGTACATGCTCAGGTTGTGGGTTCAGACCCCAGTTGGGGTACCTATGGGAGTACCAATCGATATTTCTCTCTGACATCAATATTTATCTCCCTTTTCCTTCCTCTCTCTCTAAAAAGAAATCCATTAAAATATAGAAATAAATTAACTAAATAAGAGTATGAGCAATATTCCAGTTCTGGAAGAATCAATAATTTTTGGACTGATCTCTTCTATATTGTATTCTTGTCTTTTAGAGTCCTTTGCTGATTAAATATATTCTTACACTTCGTGGCCGAAATGGGATCCGTTCATGGTTCATATTCATCCCTGGAATGATCACAGACATCTTCCTAGGACCTTTAAATCCAAACACATTTGTTTCCTGGAAGATAGGAAAATAAGACAGAACTTGGAAACAGAAAAGAAAACAAGACCACATTCTTCACGCAAGACTCATTTAGGCATGTAAAATGCTGACAATGTCAAGATTACTAAAGCTGCTTATTACTGTAGTTTAAACAAAGAGAGACAGATAATCGAGACCAGGAAAGTAATTATATTTCTCTTTTTTAAACCTAATTTGAACATTTGAATTTAAAATAGATTATATTGGCTTGGAAATTTACTCTTTAATCTTAAATGAACTTTGAGACAACTGTGAACAAACTGTCCAATTTTGTCATCAATAAATATTTTTGTCCCAATGAGGGTATAGCACTATCTGATCTAAAGTGAGAATTACAGTGTAAATTAAATGGGGCCTGTATTAGGAGGTAAAAACTTAAATGCCTGTCAAGCCAGACAGATTATATATAAATAAAATAAGCACATTAAATAGGTGGATATATGTCTGTGTGTGTATTCATATACATATGCACATGTACACACACGAGTCATGCATAGTCATGCATGTTGAGACTCTGGGATCAGGCAACAACTCTGAAAGGAAGCACCGGGTGCCATGCAGATGTACACAAAGGAATGCCAGCCACATCCAGTGGTCAGAAAAGACTTCTCTCATGACACCAGTTGATATGGTAAAGGCAAGGAAGGGAAAAGGGAAAGCTCTCAGGAGAGGGAAGATCATATGGTGGATAAAACAGGAGAGCTGTGTGGCCAGAATGATGGCAACAGGAGGGAGAGTGCCACTAGGACAGTCTGAAAGAAAAGGCTAAAGTGTTAGGCCTTTATTCTGTACACCCTGGGAAGTCATACAAGATTTGAAGCAGGAGAACAGCAGGATCAACTGGAGTTCTGTTTTAGGAAGATTTATCTGGCAGCAGTACAGAATGAACTAGATAGAAAAGACTAAAAACAAAGAGATTAATTTGTAATTTATTGTAGCCTCTGGCAATGGATTAAGAGGTCATGAAGGTCTGTGGTAATCCAATGGCATTAGGAAAAGAGAAGGCAAGACATATTAACACAGTAAAAGCATAAATGAACTTGGCAATTCATAAATAATTAAAATTTGGAAAGAGAAAATGATTCCAGTAACAGAAAAGGGGATCACAGAAATAGAAACAAGCTTGGGAGGGAGGATTATGAATTCAGTGTAGGGTAAGTGATTCCGAGGACAGCACTTACATAACAGATGGCTGCCAGCTCCTGCCGGGCATGGGCCTTTTCTTGGGCCTTGGCTGGGCTGACACCATGGTCATAAACTGTAAACTTGGTCCCCATGAGGTTGGATCTAGAATCAAAAGAAATAATTATCATAATGATCTATATTTCTTCTCTTTCACAAACACAATCTAGGAGAGGTGTTTAACAGACTATCTGCCTGTTCTCCAAATATCTAAATGTTCATCACTTTTCAAAAATCTCTCATTAAAACAACAAAAGGACTTAGATTTTCTTTTAACTTATTTTTCTTTAGATTACAACATTAATACATGTTCATTGTAAAAAAAAATATAGGTTGTTCTGAAACAACAGTGTTAAACTAAAAATAAAAGGTGGAAGCGAGAGGCAACAAGCATTTATTTGAGATTAAAAAAAAAAGAATAGCTATTCGGAAAGCACCGATTCAGGCAGAAGCCCAAATGGTGCTGCCATTAGGAGACAAAGGCAAGAGGTATATACGAGAAAGGGAAGGGAACAATTACATCACTATGGGGGAGGCACTGCTATTGGTGCAGATAAGCTAGCAGAGTGACACTAATTCTAAACCATGTTTTTAATTTTTAGTCAAGTAGCCATCAGTCTGGTCGTCTTACTATCTGCTTTCTTGTTATCTTGGCACAATATCGTTTTAGGCCCAGTCCAAAGGTTATTCTGCCCTGTTTTAACATTTCAAAGGTTTTAGGCATAAGACATGCAAGTCAATTCCTCTGGGGTGGCAGCTCTGACTCCATGTTTAAAGTGGCTCTATTTGTATTATTTTTTTTACAATAAGAATAAAAGTACCAGAAAGAATAGGACAGTGATACAAGGATGCTTTCACCTGAGTTTGCCAATATAACTTTCCCCTTCACGAGATAAATCTGTTGGATCAGTGGAGATAAGGTAGTTGGATGTTTTGCTCTTTTTCCGTTTTCTACCAGCAAGAAGAAATATCTGGAAAAAGAAAAAAAAGTCAGTTAAAAATGAAGTCAAGAGAATTGCTATGGTTTGTTCTACCTTCTCACTTTGCAGCTCCTGCCCAAGGTACAGCCATCCTTGATGCCGTCCAGCAGCAGCAGCTTCTTGGGCTCAGGGCTGAGACAATGCCAAGGCCCCTGGCGGTGGGGACGAGGCCACCAGCACAGAGCAACATTGGCCAGCCACTCTACAAGGGACAGTGTGGGGCCTGCTGATCTTGTTCCCTCAGTCGCCTGGCCACACAAGGACTACGGAGAACTTGGTCAGCATGATGGCCCCACGGATGGCAGTAGCTATTTCCCTGTGGCATGTAACACCCCGACTAACATGTCCGTTGTCATTCCCAATGGCGACAAATGCCTTGAACCTCGTCTGCTGGCCAGCACGAGACTGCTTTTACATGGACATAATCTTCAAAACTCATCCTTAAAGAATGCCCCCAGGAAAAAAAATCAACCATCTCAGATTTCTTGATGGGCAGGCAGAAGAGAGAGATCTTCTCCAGGGATTTAACTGTGTCTTTAACCAGCGACTGAGCTTAGTGAGGGACATCACCCCTTGTCCTTAGCCTTGCCTCACAAACTCCGTGGCCTCAATCACCACCATTGACAGAAGTCAGTTGGGCCTCCCACCACAACCCACGGGTCTCATCCTACTTCAGCACCAGTGTCATCACCACTTGGCGTTTTGTCAGAGAAGACCAATCTGTGGGTCTTGATCCCTTTTCCCTCATAAGGCTTCTCAGAATTCACTATCAGTGTTTCCCCACTATGTAACTTTCCTAAATTCACTAGCTTGGTTCTCAATAAAACTTTATCCCTAAAAACCTCTAGTGACTTTTTTAAAAGCTTCATCCAATTCCATGAATAAGAGTCTTTCCAACTTTATGGAAGACAGGATCCTGAATACCTACCTTTCCCATTCTTTACTTCCATAGCAGTCCTAATACTCCATTTTGTATTTTGTTGGGGTTTTTCTTTGTATTTTTAAAAAATTTTTTGACTTTAGCCCAGCCGGTGTGGCTCTATGGTTGAGCATCAACCTATGAACCAAGAGGTCATAGTCTGATTCCTGGTAGGGGCATATAGCCTGAGTTGTGGGCTCGAGCCCTCCTGTGGGGCATGCAGGAGGCAGCCGATCAATGATTCTCTCTCATCATTGATGTTTCTATCTCCCTCTCCTCCCTTCCTCTCTGAAATAAATAAAAAAAATTTTAAAAAATTTTTCAGATGAATATTCTCATA
Organism: Myotis yumanensis; assembly: GCF_028538775.1. Lineage (NCBI taxonomy): Eukaryota > Metazoa > Chordata > Mammalia > Chiroptera > Vespertilionidae > Myotis > Myotis yumanensis. Next base: position 122,167,206 of record NW_027223754.1, on the reverse strand, counting down.
TTTATGCTTCCTTGCTAAAACCCTACTGCACTTAGACAATAACAGGGAAACAGAAGAGTTAGAGTAGTTAACGGGAGACTTTGGAATCAAACATGGATTTGAATCTGGCTCTTAAACCCCAGTTCCTTTGTCCATAAAGCAGGGATATACATCCTATCTTACCAGGCTGTCATAAGAATTGTAGATGATAATAAATATGAAGCATTTAGGATATGCCTGATACATCATAAATATTCAATAAATAGTGGTAATAATAACCATGATATTTGCTATCACCATCTAATTTCTAGGACCCTAAAATCATCCACTTAGACCTGGTATTAATACAAAATACATTGTTCATTAGCAAGTATAAACTGTCTCAAACATAGGTACAAAGTAAGTTAGAATTTCTAGGGTGAGAAACAATATTTTTCACTTGTATATTCTTCTATATTTCCAATTCCTTCTATTCCCTAAAACTTGCTCTTTTGCCCTGGCCAGTGTTTCTCTATGGTTAGAGCGTTGTCCTGTGCACCAAAGGGTCATGGGTTTGATTCCTGGTCAGGGCACAGGTTTCAGGCTGAATCCCTAGTAGGGGGCGTGCATCAGGCAGCTGATCAATGATTCTCTCTCATCATTGATGTTTCGATCTCCCTCTCCCTTCCTCTCTGAAATCAATAAAAAACAAAAAGAATCAACCAATGAATGCATAAGTAAGTAGAATAACAAATTGATGTTTCTCTCTCTCTCTAAAGCAATAATTTTAAAAAAAGAATCAAGCCCAGCCGATATGGCACAGCAGTTGAGTGTAGACCTATAAACCATGAGGTCATGATTCAATTCCCGGTCAGCGCACATGCCTGGGTTGTGGGCTTGATTCCCAGTAGAGGGCATGGAGGGGGCAGCTGATCCATGATTCTCTCTCATCATTGATGTTTCTAGCTCTTTCTCCCTCTCCCTTCCTCTCTGAAATCAGTAACAATATATTTTTTTTTTAAAAAGAATCAATTCTCATACCTTCCGATTTTCATCCTTTTCCAAGTGCATATAGTAAGTGGGGAAGAGACCCCGATCCATTCCTTTTTTATCCCTGGTTATCCGACACTTTACTGTGACACCTCGAGGAGCAGAACTATAAGCAAAGTCCTCTAAATCTTTTACTTCTCCCAGCTGGTTATCAGTTTGTTGGGCTGAAGTACCAGAAGCTCCTGTATCCTGAAAGAATAACCATACATGAGCAAAGGAGGTAGAGTCAGAAAAACCTCATAATCTCTTTGAGAAGTACTTAATGATAAAATAGCTTATTGGTTTATACCCCTATGTCTTCAGTCTTCTGACAAAATAATAGAAAACTCTGAGAAGTTAAGTATGTATTTGAATACTGGGAGTGACGAAAGAGCTAAGTATGAAAATGGGATATAGTGTCATAATAGCTGGCTTGAGATATGAAATTAGAGGTCATGAACTTTACATCTAAATTAGAGCTTAAATCTTTTGCAGCAACCCTCACTCAGTAATGGTATTTAAATAATGAATGTACACTATATTTGGGAAATAGTGAAATTAGCTCCAAAGGAAGAAGTTTCAGATCTACATACTGTGGTTGATTTCTGGCTGGATGCAGAACTGGGTCTCTCTGCCTCTGAACGTGGTGAATGAGATAATTTTTTTCCCTCTTCTTCCTCCCCATCAGTCTCCTCATCAAAGTTCAAACTACCTGAGATACCTAGCAGAAAAAGAAGAACTGTCAACAAAAGTCATTTTAAAAAATCAGAGTTTTATTTGGGGATGATGAAAAAGTTCTGGAACCCTTGTGCATTGCTGGTGGCAAGTAAAATTGTGTGGAAAACATTATGGTGGTTCCTAAAAAAAATTAAATATAGAGTTACCATATGACCCAGCAATTCCACTTCTGAGTATATACACAAAGAACTGAAAGCAGAGACTCAGATACTTGTGCACCAATGTTCATAGCAGCATTATTCACTATATTCAAAAGGTGGAAACAACCCAAATTCCCATCCACTGATGAAAGGTAAATTGTGGTACATACATACAATGGGCTATTAGCCATAAAAAGGAATGAAATTCTGATGCATGCCATAACCTGGATGAATCATGAAGACATTCTGCTTAGTGAAATAAGCCAGACACAAAAGGACAAATACTGCTATGATTGCACTTACATGAAGCACCTAGAATAGTCAAATTCATAGAGACAGAAAGTAGAATGGTGGTTAGCAGGAGCTGAGGAGAGAGGAGAATGGGGAGTTATTATTTAATAGATACAGTTTTTTATTTTGGGATATTGAAAAAGTTCTGGAGATGAGTAGTAATGATAATTGCACAACAATGTGAATGTACTGAATGCCACAAAACTACCACAAAATGGTTAAAACATGTATTTTACCACAATAAAAAAATTCAATGATCCATTGTTCTCTATATCAGTCACTTTCCCCCCTACATTTTGTTCATTCATAGTCGAATTAATTCAAGTTGAGAATGTCTGAAATACGATTACTTTGAATTCATGAAGCACCTCTTACAGAAATTTTAAAACTATTTTATTAAAAATTATGTTTTATTAATCAATGTCACCCCCAACAAATTTAATTTTTAAAAAACTATGCTTTTATTTTATCCTCATATTTATAAGAGTTTGAGGAGGAGATACTTGTAGTTTTATTTTTTGTTTTGTTTTTTATTTGTTTATGGAACATACCAGAAGAGGAACACAAACATAAAGTGTGATGTATTTTATATAAGAAGTAGGGTACTCACATCTATAATATAAAAGCGTCATATGCTAACTAGACCAGATGTCCTTCTGGATGACCTTCCAGACGACCTTCTGGACGAAGCTGGGGCTTCGAGGGAAGCCTGGATCCCGGGTGCCAGAGGAAGCCGGTGCCAGCAGCCGGGGGAAGGAAGGCCTACTCTTGCACAAATTTCGTGCATCAGGCCTCTAGTTTACATATAAAAGTATGAGGCTCAGGGAGAATCATTTGCCCAAGAAAAAGAGGCAAAGCTAAGACCTAAATTTCCTTTTTTGCTTAGTCTATAGCAGGGTTCTCAACCTTCCTAATGCTGCGACCCTTTAATACAGTTCCTCATATTGTGGTGACCCCCAACCATAAAATTATTTTCATTGCTACTTCATAACTGTAATTTTGCTACTGTTATGAATTGTAATGTAAATATCTGATATGCAAGATGTATTTTCATTGTTACAAATTGAACATAATTAAAGCATAGTGATTAATCAGAAAAACAGTATGTAATTATATATGTGTTTTCCGATGGTCTTAGGCGACCCCTGTGAAAGGGTCGTTCAACCCCCAAAGGGGTCATGACCCACAGGTTGGCGACCCACAGGTTGAGAACCACTGGTCTATAGGGTGAAGTTATCTATCATGTAATAGTTGAAATAGCCCCCAAATCATTAATTTATAAGTAGATTTCACAACAAGCAGTGTGGTTTTTTTTCTCCAAACCATTTCCTACCCACATTCAGAGTGGGGACAAATATGACCTACTTTTACACAGTTAACAAATAAACTGGTGTTAGCTTTTCTCAAGGACATACAAAGATAAGACAAAGACCAACTGAAGATTCATCTCAAGTGAAAACATATTTTCACACAAATACTTACACATGAATGTTCATGGCAACATTATTTATAATAGTCAGAAGTGGGAAACCACCCAACTGTCCATAAATTGATGAAGAGATAACAAAATATGGCATATCCATACAATGTAATGTTTTTCAACAATAAAGTGGAATGAAGTACTGATACCTGCTACAACACAATGAACACTGAAAACACTCCGCTAAGTGAAAGAAGCCAGTCATAGAGGTCCACAGCGGGTATGATTCTATTTATATATGAAATGTCAGGAATAGGCAAATCCAAAGATAGAGGAATGTACATTGATAGTTGCCTGGGGTTGAGGGGGTTAGAGAGAAATGGGAAGTGATTGGTAATAGGTATCAGGTTTGTTTTGGAGGTCATGAAAATGTTCTAAAATTGTGGTGATGGTTGCAAACCTCTGTGAATATACTAAAAACCAATGAATTGTTCACTTTAAATGAGTAAATTGTACGGTATGTGAATTATATCTCAATAAAGCTATTATAAAAAACTTTTTGGTTTGTGAAGAACATCTTTTCTTTTGTTTTCTAAAATTTTGTTTTGTTTTCTACCTTTTTTCATAGAAAAGGGGTATAAAAATCTTGGGATCTCACTATCCTATGGATAGCTTCACTTAGTACCATGTTTTGAAATGCCATTTTTATACCAATTACTCAGTTTATATGACTACTAGAGACCCTGTACATGAAATTCGTGCACTGGTAGGGTCCCTAGGCCTGGCCTGCGATCAGAGACCATCAGGTTCCCCACCTCCCTGTCTCCTCCTTCCCTCACTCCCTCAGCACCCCACTGCCGCCACTGGTCACCCACCATGTTCCGCGCCGCCCCCTGGTGGTCAGTGCACATCATAGCAAGCACACAAATTCCCATTCTCTCGGTCGAACTCCCAAGGGGACACTTTGCATATTAGCCTTTTATATATATACTAGGGGCCTGGTGCACGAAATTTGTGCACTGGGTGGGGGAAGGTGTCCCTCAGCCCAGCCTGCCTCCTCTCACATACTGGGAGCCCTCAGGGGATGTCCTAGTGACGGCTTAGGCCCGTTCCCTGCTCCCCTTAGGAAGCGGGCCTAAGCCGCAGTCTGGCCTCCCTTTGTGGGAGGTGACTGGGCTGATCAGGGGAAGGCACCAGCCCCATCGCTGCTGCAGCCACTGCCAGTCACCACAGCCAGCAAGGTTTTTTCATCAACACGGACTCCAGTCTCTTCACCATGGAAAAAAATGACAACTTTCTTTAGGCATTTTCAAGATGTGTCTTTCATATAATAATAATTTTTTTTTTTTTAATCCTCACTTGAGGATATGTTTCCATTGATTTTTAGAGAATGTGGAAGAGAAAGGGAAAGACAGAGAGAAACATCAAAGTGAGAGGAACACTTTGATTGCTTGCCTCCTGCATGAGCCCTGACCTGGGCCCCGGCCAGGGAGGAGCCTGCAACCTAGGTACATGCCCTTAGTCAGAATTGAACTCAGACCCTGCCATCAGCAGGCCAAGGCATTATCCACTGAGCCAAACTGGCTAGGGCAAGATATGACATTTCTTAGCCCTCCAGCAGCAGACCTTCGATTTTTTTCACCAGGAGTGTAGTGAAAAACCCTAGATCACCTTTTTGGATTCTTATTACCCAAGTTACTAAGAATATTACCAGTGACATACAGGGAGCTTAGCCAAAGAGCAGTCAGAAAAGGTGTTTCCTCTGTAGTTCACACCAATCGCCGGCTTGCCCCCCCCCCCCCCCCCCCCCCGGCCCAGGCCTGACGCCTCTCGCCAAGGCGTCAGGCCTGGGCAGGGGGCTCCCAGACCCCTGCGATTGCCGGCTCCACCCCCGCCCAGGCCTGATGCCTCTGGCCCAGGAGTCAGGTCTAGGCAGGGGACCCCCAGACCCCTCCGATTGCTGGCTTCGCCCCCCACCCAGGCCTGATGCCTGGGCCAGAGGTGTCAGGCCTGGGTAGGGGACCCCCATCTCCCCGATCACCGACTTCTGGGTGGCCTGCGGCCTGGGATGGTGGCTCCTGCTGGCAGCTGTGCTGTCCCGCCCTGCCTGCAGTATGCAAATTAGCTGCCATCTTTTGTTGGCAGTTAATTTGCATATCGTGCTGATTAGCCAATGGGAGGCATAGTGAAGGTATGGTCAATTACCATGTTTGTCTATTATTAGATAGGATATATATAGAAGATATGTCTTAAGATAGAGACCAAATATTTTATTTTATTTTTTAAAAATCTTTATCCTTCAGATTATTACAGATTTTCCTTTTTTTTCTCCCCATAGCTCCCCTACACTCGGTTCCCACCCCACTCCAGGCCTTCCCTCCTCCACTGACCTCATCCATAGGTGTAAGCTCTTTGTCCAATCTATTCCCGCACACCCCACAACCCCTTCCCCCTAAGAATTGTTAGTCTGCTCCCTTTCCATGCCCCTGATTCTATTACATTCACCAGTTTATTCTGTTCATCAGGTTTTTCATTCATTTGATTTTTAGGTTCACTTGTTGATAGATATGTATTTGTTGTCACTTGTTGTTCATATTTTTTATCTTTACCTTTTTCTTCTTCTTCCTCTTCTTAGAGAATACCCTTTAGCATTTCATGTAATACTGGTTTGGTGGTGATGAACTCTTTTAGCTTTTTCATGTCTGTGAAGCTCTTTATCTGACCTTCAATTCTAAATGATAGCTTTGCTGGATAAAGTAATCTTGGTTGTAGGTTCTTGGCATTCATCACTTTGAATATTTCTTGCCACTCCCTTCTGGCCTGCATAGTTTCTGTTGAGAAATCAGCTGACAGTTGTATGGGTACTCCCTTGTAGGTAACTAACTTTTTTTCTCTTACTGCTTTTAAGATTCTCTCTTTGTCTTTTTTTTTTTCTAATATATTTTATTGATTTTTTACAGAGAGGAAGGGAGAGAGATAGAGAGTTAGAAACATCGATGAGAGAGAAACATCGATCAGCTGCCTCCTGCACATCTCCTACTGGGGATGTGCCCACAACCCAGGTACATGCCCTTGACCGGAATCGAACCCGGGACCTTGCAGGCTGCAGGCCGACGCTCTATCCACTGAGCCAAACCGGTTTCGGCCTCTCTTTGTCTTTTGCCTTTGGCATTTTAATTATGATGTGTCTTGGTGTGGTCCTCTTTGGATTCCTTTTGTTTGGGGTTCTCTGCGCTTCCTGGAATTGTAAGTCTATTTCTTTCACCAGGAAGGGGAAGTTTTCTGTCATCATTTCTTCAAATAGGTTTTCAATATCTTGTTCTCTCTCTTCTTCTGGCACCCCATAATTCGGATGTTGGTACGCCTGAAGTTGTCCCAGAGGCTCCTTACACTATCTTCATATTTTTGGATTCTTTTTTCTTTTTGTTTTTCCAGTTGGGTGTTTTTTGCTTCTTCGTATTTCAAATCTTTGACTTGATTCTTGAGATCCTCTAGTCTGCTCTGAATCTCTGTATATTATTCTTTATTTCAGTCAGTGTATGCTTAATTTCTGATTGGTCCTTTTTCATATCCTTGAGGGTCTCACTAAATTTCTCAGAGGTTTCTAGAAGATTCTTGAGTAACCTTATAACCGTGGTTTTGAACTCTATATCCAGTAGTTTGCTTTCTTCCATTTCTTTCATTTGTAACTTGTTTCTTTGTCTCCGCATTTTGACTGCTTCCCTGTGTTTGTTTCTATGTACTGGATAGCTGCTAAGTCTCCTAGAGTTGATAGAGTGGCCTTGTGTGTTAGGTGTCCTATAGGGCCCAGTGGCTCAGCCTCCCCAGTCACCTGTGGGCTGTGTGCACAGTCTTGTTGTAGTTAAGCCTTGATTGCTGTTGGTATCACTGGGAGGAATAGACCTCCAGGCCAATTGGCTGTGATGACCAGCTGTGTCTACACTGGAATATCTGTTGTGCAGGAGACACCCTTATGGGGCAGGACTTGCTTCAGTGGGGCTTTGGTGCTCACTGAGTCTGCCCCTTGAGTGTGTCTCTTATGGATGTGGAGGGTTGTAATCCAGTATGGTCTCACTCTGACCACTGGGTACACTGGCTGTTGGATCTCCAAGGAGGTGCAAGGTCATCCACTGTCTGGGGCTGCCCAGCAGGAGCTACAGAGACATCTGAAGATTCCTCCTCTTTGTATGGGGTTTGGAAGTTCCCAGACAAGGCCCAGCTGTGAACCAAGGCAGGCTGCTGCTGATGGGCCTTGGGCCTTCTTTTGGAAGCTCTTGGGCTCTCTGACCCAGCTGCAGTTTGGCAGGTTTTAGGTGGAGAAAGGACAGGCCATTCATGTGCAAAAGCCGATGCGCACAGCTTGGGTGGGGTTGTAAATTGGGTGGGGCAGAGTCTCTGGGAATCACCAGGGCAGAGCAAACAGCAGTGGCTGCCAGTCAGCCCTGCACCAGAGAGGTCCCCGGGTCTCTGCGTCCTGCGCCCCCGTGCAGGAACAATGATCGCTGCGAGCACTTCTGAGAGAAAGCCACCCTCACGTTCCTGTCCCGATGCCAGACAGTCCAGTTTCTCCCCGTATGTGTCTGGGTCCCCCAGAGTCTTGCCCGGAACTGGAGTTCAGAGCAAGTGGGAGCTTGTATCTCCCTCCCGATTAAAAGAGCAGCACATCCAGGTGCCAGCACTTTCCGCACCTCTGTACCTCTCTAGTTGTGGAACTTCCACTCAGCCAACTTTCCTGCGGTTCTGGGTGGTAGTTGTTCTGCCTTTTAGTTTTTATTTTGATGTGGTTGTGTTTACCTATGCCGCCATCTTGGTTCTCTCAAGACCAAAGATTTTTCCCAAACTTGTAAAACAAGCAAATTAAATACACTTAAGGGACATAATCTGCCAAAGTGACGCTTCTTAGATCCTAATCAAGAGAGCACTTAATGGGTTTTATGGCAAGATGCAAACTGTTGAGACATGAAAAAGCAATGATGTAACTGGCACTGAAAAGCAGATTATGAGAAAGAACACAGTAGTAGTCACCTATGGCAGTAAAGGAGAAAGCATTAGACAGTAAGGGAGAAAGAACTAGATTAAGGATCAGAAATTCTAGGTTTACCACTCTTCAGCTAGATGACTTGGGGCAAGTAATTTAGCTTTTTGTTAAACTGAAAAGTTCTCTTGGCTCTTTCTTTTGTAAAATATAGTGGTAGTAAAGTCATAGGTAAGCATCGCAATCACATTCATATTACAAACAGGGAAACTGAGGCAGAGAAAATTAAGGTGTTTTCACCCTTTTCCAGCCAGATGTGGCAGAGCTATGCTCTAATCCATTTCACTACACTGCCTTTGCCACACCCACACCCTAGTCATCTGTCCCAGTTTGCACAAACACATGTTTTTATAGTTGATGCCTTTGTACATGTTATTGCTTCTGCCCAAGTTTGTCACCTAAACTGTCAGTGTGGTCTAGGCCAAATTATTTAGTCTCTCTCTGAGATAAAGTTTCTTACATGTAACACGGAGAGACTAATATATATCAATCTCTCAACGTACTGTTACAAATATTAAATTAATTGAGGTAATGTATGTCAAATGCCTGACATACCAAAGGCATTCAAAATATCAGTCTCTAGCTGCTTGCACAGGTGACACTAGTACACAGGAGGACATGCAGCTTTCAGAGTTCTGCTTAAGCATCACCTTGTTTTGATGCCTCTCGTCCCTTTTTAATTGCTCTGGGAGTGTCATTCTACCTCTCCCTTATTTTTACTCTGGCATATGCCACATTATAACTCTAGGACAGACCATCAGCCAAACCATCTCCTAAGTAGTTTTCCTGCTTTCCAGACGTGTCCCACTTCCACTTCATTCTTTATGGTGTTGAGTAATTTTCCTACAACCCAAATCAGTCGATACCATTTCTCAGCTTAAAATTCCTCATCAGTTCCTACTACTCTTCAGATAAAGTCCAAATTCCAATCGTGGCCTATTATGTCCTATATAATCAGAACCCACTTTCCTCTCTATATTCATCTCTCTACAATCCCTTTCCAAACCTCATCACATCATACTCTCAGCTCCAGCCAGTCTGAACTTGCCAGCTCTTCCTGAATCAGGCTCTAATTAGCACAGCCATCACTTTCCCTGGATAGCTTTCCAAACCTTCAAGTCTGGGTTAGGCACCACTCTCCATGCCCTCTTGCCTTTTTTTTTTTTAAATATGTTTTTGTGGTTTTTTTAATCCTCATCCGAGGATATTTTTCCATTGATTTTTATAGAGAGTGGAAGAGAGGGAAAGACAGAGAGAAATATCGATGTGAGAGAAACACATCGATTGGTTGCCTCCTGCACATGCCTTGACAAGGGCCTGGGCCAGGGAGGAGCCTGCAACCGATGTACCCTGGGAATCGAACCCAGGACCCTTTGGCCCACAGGCCAACGTTCTATCCACTGGCCAAACTGGCTAGAGCTAATATGTTTTTTATTAATTTTTTTTTTTTTTTTAGAAAGAGAGAGGAAGGGAGATAGAGAGATAGAAACATCGATGAGAGAAAAACATTATCCATCAGCTGCCTCCTGCACGCTCCCTACTGGGGATCAAGCCCACAACCCAGGCACGTGCCCTGACTAGAATCAACTGGTGACCTCTTGGTCCATGGTGCTCGACCGACCACTCAGTCACACCGGCCGGGCACTCTTGGCTTTTTAAGCGCATGAAATCTCAATCAGAATAAACGCTCCATGAGGGCAGGAACCTTTTTTACTACTGTATCCTAAGTAGTAAAACAATGTCTGATATATAGTATGTACTCAATACATAGTTTCTAAATGAATGAATGTATGAATTTGTTTGAATGTACATCTATTCTACCATTCTGTGGTACAATCTTCTGATTCACATAGCCCAGGATCTAGCAATAACTACCTATTACACAAAGTAGGCACCCAATAAATATTTATTCATTATTGGGCTTCAGCCTTCTTATCTGAAAAGGAGACAATTCCTTCTCCTATAAAATTATTGTTCTAAGAAGGAAAGCTGACTAAAAAGCATGTCTAAATGTACAGGAATATCCATGGAAATAGTAACTTCAACTGGCAGAAAGTAGGCTCTAATGAAAAAATGTATTTGTGTTTCCATTAAGCGGGCTATTTATCTTTCCCCTTATCACTAGATCAATATAAACTGTGAAAGAGAGGTAGAATAGGGGTGCTGAGTGGCATCCATGTCAAAGAAGGAGGGCAGAAACTAAAAGTAAAGTATAAAAAAGAAATAGCGGAGAAACCAAGATGGCGCATAGGTAAACACCGGAGTTTGCTGCCTCACACAACCACTTCAAAAATACAACTAAAAGATGGAACGGACGTTACCCAGAACCACAGGAAGGCTGGCTGAGGGGAAATTCTTCAACTAGAAGGAAGGAGAACAGCGTGCCGAGACTCAGAGGAGGTGCAGTGCGGAAAATACAAAGGTGCGGAGGTACACGCGGAGCGGGCTGGTGGCTGAGGGCGCAGTTGTCGTTTTCAATCGGGAGGGAGTCTCAGACTCTGAGCTCCAGTTCTGGGCGAGTCTCTAGGGACCCAGACTCAAACGGGAGAAGCAGGACTGTCTGGCATCGGTCAGCACGCGAGGGCAGCTTTCTCTCAGAGGTTTGCAGCGGATGCTGGGACTCTGAGAGGCAGAGCCTCTGGGGATGGGACTGAGAGCAGCCATAACTGCTCGCTCCGCCTGCCCTGTTGATCCCGTGCGACCCACCCCGCCCAAGCCCCGCACAGAGCCATTTGCCAGATAGCCTCAGGCAAAGGCTAGATTAGCACCTCCCCAGAGGACAGAAGTTTTCCCACTGCAGACACAGCTGATTCTCACAGCCAGTTGGCCTGGAGGTCAAATCCCCCTAGTATTAACTACAACAGGGGTGGGCAAACTTTTTGACTCGAGGGCCACAATGGGTTCTTAAACTGGACCGGAGGGCCGGAACAAAAGCATGGATGGAGTGTTTGTGTGAACTAATATAAATTCAAAGTAAACATCATTACATAAAAGGGTACGGTCTTTTTTTTTTTTAGTTTTATTCATTTCAAACAGGCCAGATCCGGCCCGTGGGCCGTAGTTTGCCCAGGGCTGAACTACAACAATCAAGGCGTAACTACAACAAGACTGCACACAAAGACCACTAGGGGGTGCACCAAGAGCGCATAAAAAAATGCGGAGACAAAGAAACAGGACAAAATTGTCAATGGAGAATATTGAGTTCAGAACCACACTTTTAAGGTCCCTCAAGAACTGTCTAGAAGCCGCCGATAAACTTATTGAGATCTACAAGAAATCTAATGAGACCCTCGATGTTGTGATAAAGAATCAACTAGAAATTAAGCATACACGGACTGAAAAAAAGAATATTATACAGACTCCCAACAGCAGACCAGAGGAGCGCAAGAATCAAGTCAAAGATTTGAAATGCGAAGAAGCAAAAAACACCCAACCAGAAAAGCAAAATGAAAAAAGAATCCGAAAATACAAAGATAGTGTAAGGAGCCTCTGGGACAGCTTCAAGCATACCAACATCTGAATTATAGGGGTGCCAGAAGATGAGAGAGAGCAAGATATTGAAAACCTATTTGAAGAAATAATGACAGAAAACTTCCCCTTCCTGGTGAAAGAAATAGACTTACAACTCCAGGAAGCGCAGAGAACCCCAAACAAAAGGAATCCAAAGAGGACCACACCAAGACACATCATAATTAAAATGCCAAGAGCAAAAGACAAAGAGAGAATCTTAAAAGCAGCAAGAAAAAGAAACTCAGTTACCTATAAGGGAATACCCATACGACTGTCAGCTGATTTCTCAACAGAAACTTTGCAGGCCAGAAGGGAGTGGCAAGAAATATTCAAAGTGATGAATGCCAAGAACCTACAACCAAGAGTACTTTATCCAGCAAAGCTATCATTCAGAATTGAAGGTCAGATAAAGAGCTTCACAGATAAGGAAAAGCTAAAGGAGTTCATCACCACCAAACCAGTATTATATGAAATGCTGAAAGGTATCCTTTAAGAAGAGGAAGAATAAGAAAAAGGTAAAGATACAAATTATGAACAACAAATATGCATCTATCAACAAGTGAATCTAAGAATCAAGTGAATAAATAATTTGATGAACAGAATGAACTGTTGATTATAATAGAATCAGGGACATAGAAAGGGAATGGACTGACTATTCTTGCGGAGGGGGGGAGGGTGTGGGAGATGCGGGAAGAGACTGGACAAAAATTGTGCACCTATGGATGAGGACAGTGGGTGGGGAATGAGGGCGGAGGGTGGGGTTGGAACTGGAAGGAAGGGAGTTATGGGGGGGAAAAAAGAGGAACAAATGTAATAATCTGAACAATAAAGATTTAATAAAAAAGATAATAAAATAAAAATCAATTGCCCTGACTGGTTTGGCTCAGTGGATAGAGCGTTGGCCTGCGGACTGAGGAGTCCCAGGTTCGATTCCGGTCAAGGGCATGTACCTTGGTTGCGGGCACATCCCCAGTAGGGGGTGTGCAGGAGGCAGCTGGTCGATGTTTCTCTCTCATCTATGTTTCTAACTCTCTATTCCCTCTCCCTTCCTGTCTGTAAAAAATCAATAAAATATATTAAAAAAAAAAAATCAATGGAAAAATGTCCTTGGTTGATGACTAACAAACAAACAAGTAAATAAGTGACTAAAGAAAGAAAGAAAGAAAGAAAGAAAGAAAGAAAAAAAGAAATAGCCACATATAGTAGCTAATGCTGCTGACATTTCACATTTGATTTAATTAACTTATTTTTCTTAGGTAATAGGATAAATACCACTATTGTTGACAATGACCAATTCTCAGATCTCAAAGATGCCTAATGCTGTTACCTCTGTAAAGTCCTGAACCACACTGCAAGCAATTTTGAGTCATCTAGATTGTTAATCAACAAGAAAATAAAGTAAAAGACTATAAATGACTAAGACAATTATTTGCCTTAAAATCATGACTGATCCTCACCGTGTTTTTGGAGAATCTCCTGAAGATCTGGCTTAGAAGCAGTATCCAAAGTGCTTTCCCCATCAACACTTCCTTCAGTATCCTCTTCTGTGGCAGAAGAGCCAACTGAGAGAACATGAAGTTTGGTTTCTGAATCTTGAGCATCTGGCTTCAGGAAAGCAGCTGGACCATCAATGCCTGGGGACCAAAAGAAAAGAGAAAGCATAACGCACTATTTAGCTGTGGGTTTGGAGTATGTGATCAGAATTAAAAACCACCAAAGCACTTCACTCTCCTCTTTCCTTAACATCCATGAGGACATTTGCTAACAGTAATCCAGGACTGGTGTTCATTTTATTAACATGCTCTGACTCTTACTAAAGTAAAATGTGCCTGATGTTGCCTTGAGAAACATAAGAACGAGACTATGAAAACAAAGTAGGTCCTCCAAGGTTCAAATCCCATACAAACCAATAGCTTAAGGGGCTTGACTTAGAGGCTCTTAATCCCATTCATCCCTTGTCCTCTCATCATCTTAGAAGATCCTTGGAGTCCTAATAATTGGAAGAATGGATGCTCTCTACCTACTCCTGGCTTCAAAGTTGACTGTGCCACAATGTAAAAATAAAGACTATAAGATCCTAAAATAGGCTATTCTGGACTAATTCATTTGACATCTAAAAATAACACTTCTAGGGTGGATATAAACTATATAATATCTCCTACTGATTAGACCAGTGATGGTGAACCTATGACACGCGTGTCAGAGGTGACACGCGAACTCATTTTTTTGGTTGATTTTTCTTTGTTAAATGGCATTTAAATATATAAAATAAGTATCAAAAATATAAGTCTTTGTTTTACTATGGTTGCAAATATCAAAAAATTTCTATATGTGACACGGCACCAGAGTTAAGTTAGGGTTTTTCAAAATGCTGACACGCCAAGCTCAAAAGGTTCACCATCACTGTATTAGACCATTGCTTTTATTCTACCTCAAAGACCCAGAACTTGATTATAAAAATTTATGAAGGCCTGGCCGGTGTGGCACAGTGGTTGAGCATCAACCTATGAACTAAAAGATCACTGGTTTGATTCCCAGTCAGGACACAGAACTCCAGTAGGGGGCGTGCAGGAAGCAACCAACCAATATTTCTCTCTTATCTCATCGATCTTTGTGTCTTTCTATCCCTTTCCCTTCCTCTCTCTCTAAAATCAATAAAAACATATTTTTAAAAAATTTATGAAGGTACCCTAGTGGCAATGCTAATGTTGTTTCTTTGATCCATCTAAGAATCTTCCTGCCTTCTGGGTTTGTAAAAACTGTACCCCAGAGGTAAGAGAGGCTGCCTAAATACACACCATGTAGGATGACATTGTTGTGAGGGGGATGAGGTTCCACCAAAGGAGTATGCTCCTCACTACCTCTTGGCTTTGACCGACGTAGCTTGGCTTCTGGATTTGGCTGCACCATGAGTGGTTCCAGGCGCTTTTTCCTCTGCTTCTTCTCCAGCAGTGCTCTCTAGGAAAAAATTTGATATTATACCCAGGAGAGTTATGACAAGGCCCATCCACTTTGAACATTTACAGTGTTTCACTGATCTTCACACAAAATCCTTGTGAATTAATTTTCCCACTTAAGAGGGGCAACGGCTCATTCATTTAATAACTATTTATTGAACACCTATAAATATAGGTTTAAATGATACAAATGCATTCCTAGCCAAACTGAAGATCATGATACAAGTCTATTTAAAATATATAGTAATTATCATATTATTATCAACACGTGGTCACAAGTTTAAACTATATAAACACATATGCATAAACAAAAGATAAAGGAATACAAAGAAACATAGTCTTGGGGTAGTAAACTATAAAAAATTATTTTCCTTTTTCTATATTTTTAATTTTTCTTACTTTTGTGATCAAAAGAAAAATAAATTTTATTATTGTCTAAACCCCAAATTATTTTCATGTTTTAATTAGCAAAAAAACAATGTTTGCTTTCTTATTCATCTATACTAATAAAAGGGTAATATGCTAATTAGACTGGGAGACCTTCTGGACATCCTTCTGGATAAAGCCATAGTGGTGGGGCCAAGGCAGAGGCGGTTAGGGGCGATCAGGCAGGCAGGCAGGTAAGCAGTTAGGAGCCAGCGGTTGGACATCCCCCGAGGGGTCCCAGATCGGAGAGGGTGCAGGCCGGCTGAGGGACACCCCTCTGTGCATGAATTTCATGCAGTGGGACACTATCTATATAAAACCCTAATATACAAATCATTCGAACAGCAGAACGACCAGAGGAATAACCAGTTGCTATGACAAGCACTGGCCACTAGGGGGCAGACGTTCAACACAGGAGCTGCTCCCAGCCATCAGGCCCTGACCAGAGGTGGCGTCAGGGGGCAGGGCCAGTGAGTGGGTGGTGCCAGGCCAGCCCAGGTGCGTGTGAGCAGGGACCCCCAGATCACCCTACAGGTCACCCCGCAGAGGGAGGCGATGGCAAGGGGCAGGAACAGCGAGTGGGCGGCACCAGGCCAAGGTGGGTGCAAGCAGGGGCCCCGATCATCCCACCAGCCACCCCACAGATTGGCCCTGATCACCAGCCAGGCCTAGGGACCCTACCCGTGCACAAATTTCATGTACCAGGCCTCTAGTTTTTACATATTAGGGCCAAGGGATAACAGATGGAACATTCCAAATAGAAAGCAATCAACTCTATGAACAAAAACAAAATATGGAACATGGTAGCAAGAAGTCAGAAAAAAAGCATGCAAGACCATGAGAAAAATCCAACAAGATGGAATTGGAGGTTAGACCCACAGTATTTTTAAGCTTTGGCAAATAAGAGCATTTAATATTTAGAAATTATTATGAATCTGGGATAGCTCAGAATAGGAAAGTACCAAGTCCCAAGCTAAAAAATTAAGCCATTATTTTAAAATATATATATTATAACCTACTTTATTGTTTCTTAGGCAAAAAGCTATTTACTTTTTTTTTTTTCATTAACATTGCTTTTAAAAAGTGCCACTAACAAGAAGAGTTATTCTAAGGGGTGAGACTATGGGCAGGAAAGGAAATGTGCTTTTCCTGAACTGGCCTAATGAAAGCTTGCAGATAAACTCAGAAGATACAGAAAAACAGACTACTCTTTTTTACCCAACTTTGTTTACAGTAGGTCCTCAAATAACATTGTTTCATGATAATGTGGAAGGGATGCATAGGAACTTAACTCTTGTTTATATCAATTAGCCTATGGTAAAACTGGTTTCATTATACATGATTTCCCTTAAAGTTGCAGAACCTATCGAGGACATTAAGTGAGGACCTACTGTATAAGGAAAAGACTGGAGACCTAAGATAATGTGCCAAAAAATGGACTATCCATGAAGAATGAATAGAGAACTTAGAGCAAGTTGGGAAGGAATATATTTTGAGATTCATGAATTCATGTGAATAGATGGACTTTAATGTACCAGGAACACTAAATACATATGAGACTATAATGAGGTCCTCCTCATAGAACTTGCTGGTAAGGTTCTTCTAGCAAATAAGTATTGTATAATGGATAAGAAGTAACCTGCCTGCACATATGGTAAATATGAAGTATAAAGACATGAGAAACTGCCCTAGCTGGTTTGGCTCAGTGGATAGAACATCAGCCTGAGGACTGAAGAGTCCCAGGTTCGATTCCAGTCAAAGGCACATGGCCAGGTTGCGGGCTCGATCTCCAGTAGGGGGTG
Source organism: Myotis yumanensis (assembly GCF_028538775.1). Lineage (NCBI taxonomy): Eukaryota > Metazoa > Chordata > Mammalia > Chiroptera > Vespertilionidae > Myotis > Myotis yumanensis. Next base: position 122,149,900 of record NW_027223754.1, on the reverse strand, counting down.
TGCAGGAAGCAGCCAATCAATGATCCTCTCTCATCATTGATGTTTCTATCTCTCTTTCCTTTCCCTTCCTTTCTGAAATCAATAAAATAATAAAATAATAATAATAAAGACATGAAACTACCACATGTGGCCACTGCTATTTAGTGTCATATAGTCTCCTAACTGTGAAACAGTTGATGAAACAAAAACACAAGCTATAGCTAGTCCATTTTATTAATATATGTAAAGAAAAAAATGTTCTATAGAAAAAGAGTATCCTGTTTGTGGTCTAGAAAAGGGGAACCAAGGAGCTAGAATTTCTCAGAGTGCAGCCAGCCTGTCCAAGAAAGAGAAATACTAAATCTGGTAGACAAGAGTATTCTCTTTACGGAAGAGCTTACTCATTTTAAGCATAAGAAACTATAAAAGACTTCATGGCTTAATTAACTATCCCTCAGCACAATCTAATTTCATTTCCTCTGACTCCTTGCTTACCAATCAGCCTTCTAATTTTCAATTTAACTTCTCAGGCATCATATTCCCAAGAATAAAGAATCATGCGCAGAACTGAATGTACACTGGAAGAGTTAGAGTTCTCATTGTAAATTAATGAATTGATATCTGGTTTCAAAACTGATTGTTGTGAATTTGACAGGTATGTTTGTGGTCTAGAAAAGGGGAGCCAAAGAGCTAGGTGTCACATGGTACATCTCGGTTCACTAACAAAACCACATTCTTAGACCTGTACACAGTCAACTAAATTCCTGGTCATGATGATCCTATCGAGGTATCTGGTGAAGCCTTCCTCTACCAAATTTAAACTTACTTATTGTGCTGGGCTACATATCTGGCGCTTCGGCCAGATGGGTCATGCTGTGCTGTCTGTTCCTAAAACACATAGATAGGAAGGTACTGACATCAGGCCAGGCCTTGAGATATGGTCTCATGGCCCCTTCCCAGCACGCAGGCCTTCTTTCTCAGAAGGCCTGGAAGTCTCATTCCAAATTTGGGAGACAAAAGACTGGAAAAAGTATAAATAAAGAGAGTTTCCTCCATATTGGGGGGCCCAGAATTTGAAAGACACATTTTTCTCTGGGCCTCCACAAAATTTAATAATAAAATGTAACTCTTTCAGTCAGGGCTGCAGTTCAGCCTCTGCTTCGGCAGGGTGCTGTAACTGTAGTCTGCTGGCCAGCTTAATAAAGGCTCTTAAATTTAAATTCTGAGTCGGTGGTCTATCTCGCTGAGTGAACCCGTAACACTTATATCAACAACTTAAAAAAAATTTTTTAAAAAACAGCTCAGCCCAGCCTTCATAGCTCAGTGGTTGAGCGTTAACCTACAAACCAGGAGGTCAAGGTTCAATTCCTGGTCAGGGCATATGCCTAGGTTGCAGGTTGGATCCCCATTGTGGGGTGTGCAGGAGGAAGCCGATCAATGATTCTCTTTCATCATTGATGTTTCTATCTTTCTCTCCCTTTCCCTTTTTCTCTGAAATCAATAAAAATACATTTTTAGGATTAAAAATGGCAGCAGAGTAGGAGGATGCTGCATGAACATGCTCCCAGGAACAAGCTGGAATTACAACTGAAATACAGAAAGGCTTCCTGAATAATCAATGGAAATCTCACAGGAGAGAACCCTGATACCCAAGGACTGAAGGTGGAGACCGCATAGAGACTGGTAGGAGGGGTGGAGGCGCGAAAGGGCTGGCTGGGCGCCCAAAGATGGCAACTGAAGTCCCAGAGAGAGATCTCAGCTGTGGGCGGGGTGGGGGGGTGCCACTGAGAACTCTGGGATCTAATTCCAAAGCTGGGCTCCACAGCAGAGAACACAAAACTGAGGAGGTTACTCACATAATATCTAGCTGTGAAAAGCAGTGAGGAACTGTCTGCCAGGGAATGCCAGCTGCAAGTTCTGGCACCCTCTTAAAGGGCCAACACAAAAAATTCCCTGTGGAGCCACCCACCTTGTGCTCTGGCAGAGGAAGGGTGAAGTGGACTGGAGCTATGAGAGTAGAACCTAGGACTGGGGACTTGGGGGATAGAGCTCAGAAGGCAGACACCCAGTTTCCTGGGCTGAGTCATTCCCTCACACAGTGGAGGACATCTTTCCCACACAGACATTTGCCTTACCTGGGGGAAGACAGTGGACACACCCCATTGGAAAACACCTTGCCCTGAGGCCACTTGAGAGATTAAAAGTAACAATTAGCCTCCAGGCAGAAGCAACTGCCCCACTCTGTTGAAAAAACTCTCATCACAACTGAGGACGATTGCCTGGGGGCAAATCAAGTCAGAATCCTAGTAGTCTATAGACCAGTGGTTCTCAACCTTGACTGCACATTAGAATCACCTGGGAATCTTTTCAAAATCCTGATTTCTGGGCCTCATCCTCCAGAAATTCTGTTTCTTTGTTAATAATGTTGTGGCCTCAACCCGTAACAAAGAAACAGAATTTCTGGAGGATGAGGCCCAGAAATCAGGATTTTGAAAAGATTCCCAGGTGATTCTAATGTGCAGCCAAGGTTGAGAACCACTTCTGTAGACAGAGGCAGTTTCTGGAGGCTTTGAGTCTTTGCCTGATCCAATTAGTCAGAAACAGCCTTCAACACTGTCCTGCACTAGAGATTGAGAGGTGTAGAAGATCTACATAATACAAAGTCACAAACTCATATAAACAGGCAACTGTCCAACTTTATTTCTCATCTTGAACTCACCTCCGCTCTAGGCCTGATCCTATTTCTATTCTCTCATCAACAACAAATGCACATGAGAAAGCAGTCAGACGACACAGAAATGTCTCCTGAGACTACTGCTCAACTGTTGAGAAATATTATCTTAGCAACCAAGCCTAGAATGCCCAACTTGTAACTGACCAATCAGCTCATATCTAAAGAACCTAAGGTGGAATGGAAAGCCCCTCCCCCCAATTTTGACTCCTGAGAGAAATGGCTTTATTATAGCTTCTTTAAAATACCTGCCACAGCCCTGACCAGTTTGGCTCAGTGGATAGAGCATCGGCCTGCGGACTCAAGAGTCCCAGGTTCGATTCCGGTCAGGGGCATGTACCTTGGTTGCGGGCACATACCCAGTAGGCAGTGTGTGGGAGGCAGCTGATCGATGTTTCTCTCTCATCGATGTTTCTAACTCTCTACCCCTCTCCCTTCCTCTCTGTAAAAAATCAATAAAATACATTTAAAAAAAAAAATACCTGCCACAAAGCAGTTACTCAATAAATATCTGTTGAGAGAAAATTGAGTAAATGAACTATTTTTTATCTTATGTTGAATCAAAATTATGCACAAGGATATATACAAATGTATGTTCACGATGACATTATTTATCAATAAGTAAACTTTAAAATACTCTTGACATTTCACAGTATAGAGATATATTACAGTTCAAATACATGATGCAATTCATTAAAATAATTTTTAAATACTGACATAAGGAAATGTTTGTACTACATTAAGTTTTAAAAAAGAGGTTTCATGCCCTGGCTGATGTGGCTCGGTTGCTTGAGTGTTGTCCCAGGCACTGAAAGGTCATTGGTTTGATTCCCAGTCAGGGCACATGGTCAGGTTGTGGGCTTGATCCCCAGTCCTTAGGTGGAGCTAAATGTTATGGGATAAGGCTAAAAATAGGGTCAAGGTAACCCAGGACAGGAGAAAAGAATGGGTGACTGGGTTTTTAACTTTGGCTTTTCAATTGGAATTGCTTTCTGGGAGTCTGAACAAAACATTTTGCTGGATAAATGAGAGCCTGAACTCACTTGGCTCCAAAGATAAGGGGCACTTTCTCCCTTCAGTAAGAATAGGGGTATTCTTAGGTGACTAAGAATCCATGTGCAGGTGTCAAAGGGTATCCCTCACAATGTGCAGAAGCCCCATAAGGAATTCCAAATCAACTGTAATGTCTAGGGAGGGGCATATAAAGGTTACCCAGAGCTCATGGTTGTAATAGACAGCTAGGGACAGAAACCGAGACACACAAAAGAGTTGAGGTTTGAGATGGGGGGGGGGGGGGGGATAGAGGAGAGTGACAACACCTTAAAGCTGATAGCATACTTCAACCCACTACACAGTATCCCTAGAAATTTTGTTCAGACTCTTCAGATCTCAAAATAAAACTAAAATTTTAAAAAATCAACAACTATAGATTCAAACTGTGAACTTCAGGGCACTGCTACTATATTACAGAACTGAATATATCCTACTATTGTCCAAATCTGTAAATAAGAAAAATCATAAAATATCTACTATGAAAATTAATAAACAGAAACTTCATTCAAATGAAGTCAGGAGGGTAGAAGAGAGTTCTCACACATGTCACTCAATGCAAACTGTTGACCCCAACAGGAAGAGACAGTAGGTACCTTGCATCTCTGACAGGAGGTGATAATACTAGTACTTTACTACCTCAGCAGAAAGAAGAGTCCTCCTTGCCCAGTAACAGCTCAGCCAATGGGAGACTGTCATAACTCAGCCAATGGAAAATCACTACATCTGAAACTTTCAGTCCTCCAACACTCTTCACTTACAACAGTGCCTCCCAAGTCCATAAAAATGTGGTTCTCACCTTTGTTTTTCTGGACTTGCCCATAGTTTGCCATTAGACTGAATGTCCCAAACCACAATTCCTTGTTATTCCTGAATAAACCCATTTTGCTGGATAAATATCTGGCTATTTATTTAAATTCAACATTATGTATGGGCAAACTGATATTTGGTAAAAACTGTCACCTGATGTAGCACTCTAATCACCCTCACATGGTTTGGATGAGAGATAAGAGAGGTGCTAATTGAGTGGTTTTTTTAAAATATATTTTTATTGATTTCAGAGAGGAAGGGAGAGGAAGAGAGAGATAGAAACATCAACAATGAGAGAGAATCATTGATTGGCTGCCTCCTGCATGCCCCCTACTGGGGATCAAGCCCACAACCCAGGCATGTGCCCTGGCCAGAAATTGAACCATGACCTCCTGGTTCATAGGTTGATACTCAACCATTGAGCCACCCAACCAGGCTAAAATTTTTTGTATTTATTGATTTTAGAGAGGGAGGATGGAAGAGAGAAACATTGCTTCGTTGTTCCATTATTTATGCATTCATTGGTTGATTCTTGTACGTGTCCTGACTAAGGATTGAACCTGCAACCTTGGTATATTGGGAAGATGCTCTAACCAACTGAGCCACACAGCCAGGACTCATTTATGTTTTACCTTCCCTAAAAAGTTAAGAGTGCTTTAAAGGCTGCATACACAAAGGACTCCTTACAAACTTAGGGGAAAGTCAGACGAGTCAGGAAGAGAACCCAAGGTTTGATGCTCTATGTGCAATTAAAATATGTTGCCTTCAGGATTTAAGTGCTACATAACCTTTAAATTTCCCAGTTCCCTTGGAAACTGAAAAATAACTCAAAGGATCCATCTTCTCCAGAATCTGGTGGTATGCTAGATTTTTCTGGGGGCAAGATATTGAATAGTGATTCCAAAATAAACGAGGAAATAAAGGAGATTAGATGGGAAATGGGGGTAATTTCCATCAAAGGGCTTAATCCAATCCTATATAATAAAAGGCTAATATGCAAATTGTCCCCTGGAGAGTTCGGCCAACCGGGAGTTTGACCACTTGCTATGACGTGCGCTGACCACCAGGGGGTGGCACAGAATGAAGGCAGGCCCAGGCCAGCAGCCGGAAGGCCCCAATCAGCCCTGATCACTGGCCAGGCCTAGGAACCCTACCCGTGCACGAATTTCATGCACCCGGCCTCTAGTAAAATAATAAAGCTCAGGCAAGCCTCAAATTAATGATAGCTTAACTTCACTCACTGATTCTCAGTTTTCCAAGGACTCCCTAGAGATAATAGGCTGGTTACATTATGACACTCTTGAATAGACTGGCTGACTACAAGGTACAACCAATGAGTTCAGAATGGTTGCCTGATATCTATCAGTTTGGCTAAAAATAACTAGCTTTCCTGGCATACAAAGTGAGATCATAGAATGATAAAACTAAAAGTTTTATATCAGTCTTCTTAAAATACCAGTTCAATGCACTGATGACCTCCTCTCTTAGAAGGGTGTTAACAAATAGATAGGCAACCTGACCTAAAGAGACTATATTATATTTTAATCCATTGTACACCAGATGGCACAAATGTTTTCTACCTAATGTGTATCCATGACTCAGTAACATCACTGAGTCTGAAAATCTTTATATTCTACTAGAGGCCCGGTGCACGAAATTCATGCACTAGGAGGGGGGGTGTCCCTCAGCCCAGCCTGCCCCCTCTCACAGTCCGAGAGCCCTCAGGGGATGTCCCACTGACAGAGGGGTTGTCCTTATCTTCAGAGCCTGTTCTCTCCTGCAACACATCCTCCAGTTTCCCGAGTCTATAAGAAAATCTCTTCGTTATAGTGAGTAGCTATTAAACAACTGTGATTCTATTTCTATTATATACCTCTCCCCTATCGGTTCCACGGCAATAACTTTCCAGAGGTGCAGAATACATACCAGGCCAACCCCACCTTCAATGGCTCCTTCCTCCTCAGCTGCCTGGCCTAGAAAGATTGCCTCCTATGGTTCTGCAGTTGCTATTGCTGGCCAGGAAGGCATAGATTCGGCTTTCTAAATTTTATGTCTTCTAGGATATACTAGAAGTCTGTGACTGCCTCTCGTTAAGAACTGAGCCAAGTAGTAGGGGGGGAGGTGGTGGATATTTTTCATCAAATATATTTTTTTGATTATTTGGATTATTACCATATGCAATGGAATGTAGAAAATAAGAGTTCATTACAATTATTCTGATATTTATGGTAGCAACAAACATATATATAATCAGAATTTTCCCCATGATCCCAGGAAGATTAGTTTATTTTCTAGTTTTCTTTACTTTTCCAGTATTAGAAAGAATTGTTTATTCACACCCTCACTGACATGACAGATGCATAACCCTAGCGGGGTCTCCACTTAGAAGCAGAATACCTTGCAGAGGAAGGTGCCCAGGTAGCCATCTGTAATTGCTGGGAAGTTTGTTCCTATTTTCCACTCTGCCAAAAAAACTAGATCTGCTTAACATATTCCTCAGGCCTGGCAAGTGTGGCTCAGTGGTTGAGCGTTGACTTATGAACCATGAGGTCGTGGTTCGATTCCTGGTCAGGGCACATGCCTGGGTTGTGGGCTCGATCCCCAGTGTGGGGCGTGCAGGAGGCAGCCGATCAATGATTCTCTCCCATCACTGATGTTTCTATCTCTCTCTCCTTCTCCCTTCTTCTCTGAAATCAATAAAAATTCATTTAAAAAAATAAAAAAGTTCCCCAATCTCTTTAAAGGAAGCCAGGTAGAGGGAGGTTGCAGCTGGTGTATTAACCTCAGCAGTGGTTTCAAGCCATAAAAAGCACTACAGCAGGGCTTCCCCTAGGATTGCTTAGTCACCCACACTGGAGTCCCCAGCCTTGGGCATCAGTCAGCTTGTCCTGAGGGACCCCTATGCCTGAAAGTGGATTTTACTGATCAATCTGGAGCTGGACATATGTGGTGATAGAGGTGACTGGCTGGTGGGGGGGCTGGCCCTCAGGTTGTGGAAGGTAGAATGGCTAGGCACTCCCCAGCCCAGCTCAGGCAAGGTCTGTCCTGTGCACTGCCACCAGGACATGGGGAAAAGATCAGAACACAGGTCCAGGGGTTCCAAGGTCCTGTCCACAACAGCCAGTCCTGTGGTGCCCTCGCCAAGGGCAATGAAGCTATAGTTACCTTATAGCAGTGGCACTGCTGTCATTAGTAAGGCCTTTGAGGCCAAGCTACACAGCCCTGTCCGAGCACTGAGGCTCCAGGTTCACTCCTCTCCATGCACTTCATGAGGCAGAGGGTGAGGAAGGCCCTGGTAAGTAGGCGCTGGTGCAGCTGACATTGGAGGCAATCACCATAGCCTTGAAGCAGGTCTCAGGCTTGCACGTGAGATCAATGGGCACCGAGCTCCACCATTTGGTGGCCTGAGGGGTAGTGGAACTCAACAACAGTCTCCAGGGAAATGCCATCACCACAAAAGTTTTGAAAGGTGCCATGCAGGGACCGCCACCCGCAAGCACAAGTACCAGTACTGTTCCAGGGACAGGCGTGGCATTCCAGTCTGCATCTCCACCTTGCCCTATGTGGAGGGTTGCTCTATACATCCCTGCATACTGTGCCGAGACCCCTTTCCTAGTTTTTAATGACTCCACCTTTAATTTGTTATGCTATAAGTCCCATTATTAATTCCAACAGCAACATAAGGAAGACAAAACTTTAAAGGTCTTTTTAGTTACCTGTGGAGTTTAAACACTTAGTAGAGACTAGAGCTATAGAATTTCCTGACTAAAAAAACATCCATATGAGCCCTGGCTGGTTTTCTTAGTGGTTAGAGCAGCCGTGGGCAAACTACGGCCCGCAGGCTGGATCCGGCCCGTTTGAAATGAATAAAACTAAAAAAAAAAAAAGACCGTACCCTTTTATGTAATGATGTTTACTTTGAATTTATATTAGTTCACACAAACACTCCATCCATGCTTTTGTTCCGGCCCTCCGGTCCAGTTTAAGAACCCATTGTGGCCCTCGAGTCAAAAAGTTTGCCCACCCCTGGGTTAGAGCATCAGCCTGCAGACTGATGTGAAGAGTCAGGGTTTGATTCCTGGTCAAGGGCACATACCTTTGTTCCAGGTTCCCCAGCCCTCCTAGGGGATCTTGCGGGAGGCAACCAATCAATGTGTCTCTCTCCCATCAATGTTTCTCTCTCCCCCTCCCTCCCTTCTACTCTCTCTAGAAATCAATGGAAAAAATATCAGGTGAGGATTAAAATAAATGACATTCATATGAAAAAGCAAATATGCTATGTTGGGTATAGGTTCTAAGCTGAGTAATCATGAGGAGGATAGCATGTGACAACACAAAACTCTGTTCACTTATTCCTTCTTTCACTCAAATGTTTAATGAAGATTATGTACACAGCCTTATGCTAGGAACTTCTGATATAACAGTCATCATAAATAGACTTGCTTCCTGTTCTCATGGAACTTACTTATTCTAGTGGAGGAAACAAGCATAAATCAAATCATTGCAAAAAAATTTAATGTGTAGCTAAAATTGGGACCAGTGCTGTGAAGAAAATTATTCTGCAGGCAATGGAAGTTTTTAAACAAGATAACAGCATGTTCAGATCTGCAGATTAGGGTAAGAAAAAAATATTGTAGGTAAGTGAAATTACAGTGTAGAGAGGTACTTACGGCAGTAAGACCAAATAAGTACATAGAATTACAATGTTAACATTCTTCAAATTCTTATAAAAGGTACCAAGGAATTTTCACTGATTACAAATCTAAGGCTGGTTTTATTGCTGATGTCCTCAAAGCACTTTGGTCTTGCCATAGCCCAGGGCCTTGGTTCAGCAGATACTAAGTCTAGACACTGCTGAGTGAGTAATATCAGAGCCTTTTCCTATCGGGTCTTCTTTCCATGACCCTGCCAAGACTTCAGAGTCAAGACTATCAGCATCATGGTCAGTATAGCTCTCCACTTATTTCAGAAGAGAAGACTCTACTCACCTGATTATCGAGTTTCAGCTGTCGAAGCTTCATAGCCTCATCTTCAAAGGCACTGTTTTGAAAAAGTGGAAAAAAAAATGTATAGAGAAAGTCCTTTTAAAACCATGTCAATTTCATCTTTTCCATGTATTACCATGGGCTATTTGGAATCAATGAATTCTGCCTTAGGGAAAGCATCAGTTTTAGAATGCTGCCCACACTGACTTGCCATTCTTACTGCCACAGTTATTCCACAGAGGACCTGAGGATATTTTTGCCATTGATTATTAGAGAGAGTGGAAGGGAGGAGGAGAGACAGAAAGAGAGAAACATTGATGTGAGTGAGCGTGACACATCAATTGGTTGCTTCCAGAACTCCCCCCAACTGGCATGGGGTGGAGGTGGGGGCAGATCGAACCTGCAACCAAAGTACGTGTGCCCTTGACTGGAACTGAACCCACAACCCTTCAATCTGAGAGCCAGCACTCTAACCACTGAGCAACCGGCTAGGGCAACAGGTGTTTTTGTGTGTGTGTTTTTATGGAAGAAAACAACAAAAATGGAATCAAATTACATCTTCAATTGATAAATCAAATCCTTTTGAACTTTTTGTAAAATATATTTTTATTGATTTCAGAGAGGAAGGGAGAGGGAGAGAGAGATAGAAACATCAATGATAAGAGAGAATCATTGATTGGCTGCCTCCTGCACACCCCCTACTGGGGATCCAGCCTGCAACTTGGGCATGTGCCCTTGACTAGAATCGAACCCAGGACCCTTCAGTCCACAGGCCAATGCTCTATCCACTAAGCCAAACTAGCTAGGGCCCTAATTTTTAACTTTTTAAAAACTCTCTCTGAAGCCTTTTCCTAATTTAAGATTTTATTCTGTTACCCAACATTCTTGGAAAGAATAAACTATAAAACAAAGCAGAAATGATCCTAAATTACTTGTATTACAAACTTTTACTGGGAGCTTACAGTTGGTTGGAGCATCGTCCCATATGCTGGTCCAGGCACATACCCAGGTTGGGGATTCCATTCCCAGTCAGGATGAGTACAGGAGGCAGCCAATCTATGTTTCTCTCGCACATCAATGTTTCTGTGTGTGTGTGTGTGTGTGTGTGTGTGTGTGTGTTTCTCCCTTCTTCTCTCTAAAAATTAACAGAAAACATGTCCTGAGATGAGGATTTTTTAAAAAAGAAGACAAATTCCATGGCTACAAAGGCAAGCATGGCTTTTCCTGCATTTGGGGTAAATACACCAAAGTATCTATCCGTGGTTTAATGGTTTAACCACTACATTCCTACATTTTAGAAGGTTTTATGCATTTTAATAATGCACAGCAACTTGGAATTTGCATACCGTCTCCAAGACTCTTCCTGCCTATTAACCCTTTAGCCATAGGTGTAGAGGAGCATTCTCATTCTCTGACAATCTCCTCTATTAACTCCTTTATATCCTTTATGTTTAAAAAAACACACTGGATATTTAAAGGAAACCATCTCCTTTTTCCTGCTTAAAAGAAAGATAAACAAATAAATAAAAACGCCAGGTACAATTCTGGCCTCAGTTCTGTGGGCACCTACATTTCTCCTATATATGTTCCTGTTTTCCTTAATGTCATTAATACTCAATCACATATTTTACTATTGTAGCTTAATGAATACAATACTGGAATATTATTAGTATTCAGTAGATTTTAGTATAAATCTGAAAAAGTTCTAATAAAACAACTAAGGGAAAAAATATTATGAACATTATATAAGAAAGGGCAAATTGGTGAAAAAATCCACTGTTATGGATTTTCAACAACTACTACTGTGATTCTTCCTCCAACTCATTTTGCCTTCACCTCTAAACCAGAATTGTAAAACCCTCTGGCATGTAAAAAAAAAAAAATTAAAATCATCCTATGCCCCTCCCACCTGAATGCTACAGTAACCCAAATAAAGCTAAATTCTGACACACAACTGAAGTCCTCAAACATTTATCTGAAGGCCTCTAATAATGAAACCAGGTGTGTTTTTTCAATATCCTGTGTTGACACCATTTAATTCCTTTCATCAAGCCTGGGCAAGCTGAGCAATTTAAGTAAACAGGGTATAATCAAAGCATTTAACCTTAACACAAGAGACACTAAAAAGAAGCTATGTAACATTTAGATGCCTCTTATACATCAAAGCTATACTTTTTTTCTGAGCTCTAGCACTAAACTGTAACAGCAGAAATAATAAAGATATTTTATGTACTTATATTAAACCTGAACTAGAATTTCTAGTCTAAACTGGACTATGATCTTACTGAATTTTTCATTTTTCCCTTTAATATTCTCTTTCCCTCATTTCAAACTAAGTTGCCAAATAGCAAACCTAGCCAAGCCTGGTTAATAAATCAACACAAAACATGGAGACTGGTGGAAGGGGTGGAGATGTGGAAAAGGCTGACCTCACACCCATGTGTCAGATGAAAATCAAGAGAGAGATCTTGGCTATAGAGGAGTGAGGGGTCCCAGCCCCACACCAGGCGCTCCACCCCAGTGTTCCCATTACTTCTGGCTGTAAAATCCAGTAGGGATTGTGGCTCAGTGAGACACCGGCTGCTGGAGTCCCAGGTGTTCCTCTTAAAGGGCCTGCTCACCTACTTAATCAGACTCACTTGATCTGAGCTCCAGCACCAGGGCAGCATCTTGTAAGGCACCAGGGACAAATGGGGAGGAACTAAATAAAGTACCTGACATTAGGGTGAGAGCTGGAGGAGCAGCTTTCTCCCAGAGAGAAGTGCCGGCAGAGGCCATTTCCTTTTCTGAGTCCTCCCCACATAGAGCCAGCAGGTGGGTGCCATATCGGAGTCATCAATCTGGTTAATGCTCACCCTGTCCTGGTGATTCCCTGAGACTCTGCCCTACCCAACTTTCAGGCCCACCAAACTGTTTACAGTGGCATTTCCACACTAACGGCCTGCCTTAGCTCCTGCTTCAGACTTTCCTAAAATCTCTCAAGCAGCATCTGGCCTCGGAGTGGCATGTTCCTCTTGCTAAGTGGCTATCCAGAGGATGCTCTAACCCACCGAGCTACCCGGCCAGGACAAAAGCCAGTTTATTTAAAAAAAAAAAAAAACTATTCTCTTAGCAACTTTCACATTCTACACCATGCAGTGTTATTAACTGTAGTCACCAAACTATACATTACACCCCCATGACTTATTCATTTTATAACCAGGAGTTTTGACCCTCTTCACCCATTTTGCCTATCCAACCCCAGCAACTACCAATCTGTTCTCTATATCTCTGAGTTTGGTTTTTTGGTTTTGTTTAGTTTTTTAGACTCCACATACAAATGAAATCTTTTTTTTTTTTTTAAATCTCTCTTTTTTTAAAAATATATTTTATTGATTTTCTACAGAGAGGAAGGGAGAGGGATAGAGAGTTAGAAACATCGATGAGAGAGGAACATCGATCAGCTGCCTCCTGCACACCTCCTACCGGGGATGTGCCCACAACCCAGGTACATGCCCTTGACCGGAATCGAACCTGGGACCTTTCAGTCCGCAAGCCGACGCTCTATCCACTGAGCCAAACCGGTTTCGGCTACAAATGAAATCTTAAGTACAGGTTTCCACACTATGGGCCGCAGGTGGGACTTTCCCCACCTGATTTATATGGGAAAAAATAACTTAATAAATCATACCATTTACATCCAGTTCTACACTAAGCTAACACCCTTATGAGCTCTCTCAGGCTTTCCTGATACCTCAGGACACATCTTGCTAACAGATGCACAAAATAAATCCAAATACAGCACAAATGCTCACAGACAGTTCAAAGCTTTGGCAGCTGGATGCTGAGTGTAGTTCCTGGCAAAGGGGTCGGGTGGAGCTCTTATATATATACTAGAGGCCCAGTGCACAAAAGTTTGTGCACTCGATGGAGTCCCTCAGCCCGGCCTGTGCCCTCTCGCAGTCTGGGACCCCTCGGGGGATGTCCACCTGCTGGCTTAGGCCCGATCCCTGGGGGATCGGGCCTAAGCTGGCAGTCAGACATCCCTCTGGCAGACCAGGAGTCCTCGGGGGATGTCCACTTGCCAGCGGGGACCAGGCCTACGCTGCAGTCAGACATCCTTAGCGCTGCTGAGGAGGCGGGAGAGGCTCCCGCCATCACTGCTGTGCTGGCAGCCATCAGCCTGGCTTGTGGCTGAGCAGAGCTCCAACTAAGGGGCAGCTCCTGCATTGAGCATCTGCCCCCTGGTGGTCAGTGTGTGTCATAGTGACCAGTCGTTCCCAGTCGTTCTGCTGTTAGGGTCAATTTGCATATTACCCTTTTATTATATGCCTGGTGCATGGGTGGGGGCTGGCTGGTTTGCCCTGAAGGGTGTCCTGGATCAGGGAGGGGGGTCCTGCTGGGGTGCCTGGACAGCCTGGGTGAGTGGCTGATGGCTGTTTGCAGACTGGCCACAGCCTCTTCAGGGTGGGGGTCCCTGCTGGGGTGCCTGGCCAGCTTGGGTGAGGGGCTGAGGGCTGTTTGCAGGCTGGTCAAGCCCCCGAGCAGGGACCCTCACCCCTTGAGGGTGTGGCCAGCCTGGGTGAGGGGATGATGCTGTTTTCAGGCTGGCAAACAGCCCCTTCAGGGTGGGGGTCCCCCCTGGGGTGCCTGGCCAGCCTGGGTGAGGGGCTGATGGCTGTTTGCAGGCTGGCCAAGACCCCCAGCAGGGACCCTCACCCTATGAGGGTGTGGCCAACCTGGGTGAGGGGCTGATGATTATTTGCAGGCTGGCCATGGCCCCCAGCCACCCAAGCTCCCAGTGGAGGCTGGCTGGAAGCAGGTATCTGGGATTTATTTATCTTCTATAATTGAAACTTTGTTGCCTTTAGTGGAGGCCACAGCCGGCCAGGGCAGGTGGGAAGCTTGGCTTCCTCCATCGCTGGGACAACCACGCCTCCTGCTTGCTCCAGCTCCATGGCTGCCGGCCACCATCTTGGTTGGGTTAATTTGCATATAGTTGCTCTAATTGGCTGGTGGGCGTGACCTGGGGGCGTAGCAAAGTTACTGTCAATTTGGATGTTTCTCTTTTATTAGATTAGATACTAGTGACCCAGCATGCGAAATGGCATGAGTCCTGGAATCCCTCCCCGCGAATGCCTCCCCGTGCACGCAGCCCCGCCTTCCCTCCCAGAAAGAGTCCCACAGCAGCCGCCCCTGCCACCACCGTGGGAGGCAGGACCCAGAAACCTGCCTGCCGCCCCAGCAGGACCCAGAAACCCTCCTGCACCTTCGGTCAAGTCCTCCAAAATCAAGTCCCCACCCACCCACGTGCACCTGCCACGCATGCAGCCTCCTGCTAATCGGTTATTACGGGGTAATGGCATGACGACCACAGGCTTTTTATATAATAGACTAGAGGCCCAGTGCACAAAAATTTGTGCACTGGCGGGGGAGGGGGTGTGGGAGGGGTGTCCCTCTGCCCCACTTGTGCCCTCTCACAGTCTGGGACCCCTCGGGAGATAACCAACCACCTGCTGGCTTAGGCCCGCTCCCCGGGTGGCAGATGGCAGGCCCGATCCCTCGGTGCCTGCCCCACCTCCCCGGGTTGTGCACACAGCAGGGCCGATCCGGGGGTTGGGGCACCGCCCCGGGTCGGGTCGCACACAGGACGCCCTGGGCGGGTTGCACACGGGACGCCCGGGCAGGCCAGTGATAGCTGCTGCCCCGCTCGGCCGCCCCGGGTCAGGTCGCACACGGGATGCCTGGATGAAGGCCGGGCAGGCTGGCCAATTACTACTGCACCACCCGGCCGCCCCAGATCGGGTCGCACACGGACACTCGCCGCCCCGGGTCGCAGATAACAAGCCCGGATGGCGGCAGGGCAGGCGGGATGGCGCTGTCCCACCCCACCACCCCAGGTAGCAAATAGCAGGCCCAGATGGCGGCGGGGCAGGCGGGATGGTGCTGTCCTGCCCTGCCTGCAGTATGCAAATTAGCCGCCATCTTTGTTGGTGGTTAATTTGCATGTCGTGCTGATTAGCCAATGGGAGGCATAGCGAAGGTACAGTCAATTACCATGTTTGTGTATTATTAGATAGGATACTAGAGACCTGGTGCACGAATCCATGCATGGGTGGGGTCCCTCGGGGTGGCCTGTGGGGATGAGGCCGAAACCGGCAGTCCAATGCCACCTGCGGATCCTGCCTGCAGCTCCCGCTCATCCCAGTCCCGCTGCACCTGCCGCAGGCTCACGCCCAGTCAGTCCCAATTGGGAGAGGCTCGCGCTGCCACAGCAGCACTCACCCTGTGAGCCCTGCCTCTGGCACCCATCCTGAGGGGGAGGAGCGGAGGGGGCGGGATGCGATTGGCCCTCTGGTGGGCAGTGGGACGCCCTTGCTGACCCAGGATCTGGATCCATCCTGCTGATGTTCGTGCCAGTTGTCGGGAGCCACCTGGCGGCCACTTTTATATCATTTCTTCCTTGCAGAGCTTCTAGGGAGGGGAAGCAGCCACGGTGCCTGAGGCCAACTTCCAGGAGGCCAGTGGCGCTGTCAGGATCATGCTAGTGGCACCGGTCCGTCGGTGCCTGGCCTGTTCTTCTGGAGATTGGACCTGCAGAACTACTGAGGGAGGGAGTGACTGCCACTGGCTGGTGGGCCACTGGGATGGATCGGTCAGCTGAGCGATGCTCCCACTATGGGAGCATACTGATTACCAGGGGGCAGCTTCTGTGTCAAGCGTCTGCCCCCTGGTGGTCAGTGTGTGTCATAGCAACCTGTCGACTGGTCATTTGGTCATTCAGTTGCTTAGGCTTTTATATATATAGATATACTAGAGGCCTGGTGCACAAATTCAGGGTCTCTCGGCCTGGCCTGCAGGATCAGGCTGAAACCGGCTCTCCGACATCCCCCAAGGGGTCCTGGATTGCAAGAGGGTGCAGGCCAGGCCAAGGGACCTCACCGGTGCACAATCAGGGCCAGGGAGGGACGCAGGAGGTTCGACAGCCAGGGAGGGATCGCGGGAGGGCTCCAGGGTGTATCTGGCCCGTCTCACTCAGTCCAGATGACCCGGACCCCAGGAGCAAGCTAACCTACCCCCTGGTGGTCAGTGCACATCACAGAAATTGGTAAACCGGTCGACTGTCTGCCCCCTGGTGATCAGTGCACGTCATAGTGAGCGGTTGAACAGCCTTAGCATATCATTAGCATATTACACTTTGATTGGTTGAACAGCCAACAGGTTGACAGGACACTTAGCATATTAGGCTTTTACTATATAGGAGGATATTGATTTCAGAGAGGAAGGGAGAGGAAGAGAGAGACAGAAACATCATTGATGAGAGAGAATCATTGATTGGCCGCCTCCTGCATGCTCCCACCTGGGGACCAAGCCCGCAACCCAGGCATGTGCCTCTGACCAGAATCAAACCCGGGACCTTTCAGTCCGCAGGCGAATGCTCTATTCACTCAGCCAAACTGGCTAGGGCTGGTGGGGCCACTCTTGCTGCTCAGGGTGCACACTGCCTATATAACTGGCTTGTTGCAAAACAAACACTAAATGCTGTATTCACTTTTTGCCTTTGTTGGTAAAAGTGAAGATTCTCTTTGGATTCCTTTCAGTTAGCAAAAACACATACTAACGTAGGTTTTTCATAAAAGCAAAGTGGCATGATGCAACTTTTGAAAAGCAAGGGATACATGAATGTGTCTTTCCCTTCTGACTTATTTCACTGAGCATAATGTGTGATGAGAAAATGGTGAATTCAGCGTGAACACTAAATTGGAGAAGTGAGCTGGAGATGTCTGTGGGACCACAAAGTAGAAAGGATAGTAAACAACTATACAGGACTTCTTTGCAAGAGAGAAATTTTGGGAAGTAACTGCTTAGGACCTAAGGAACTCAGGAGAAGGCACCAGTGGAAGGGATGAACATTAGGTTCAATCCTTAACTGGATTTACCACCTATCCATGAGCAGATGGATGCTGAAAGTGTTTGGGAAGCAACTGCCATGGAGTTGATTATTATGCTTTTAACAGAAATGTGTAAATTGTCTTTTTTGCAGGAGTGAATACAAGACAATAAAGTGATCACCATCCTGGATCAAGAACAGCAAGGAAAGCATGAACTGATTATCAGCCCCAAATATGAGCTATGAAAATGAAAAAGAATGTTCTATCAGGCATTTATTTAAACTGTTAATCTAATGAAAACCATTTCATTTTGTACAGGTTAGTATGAAAAAAAATCACCCAGAATTTCTGCAGAGTAAAAGAAATGAAATTGCTATTTTCCTCCCATTTTTCTCATGGAACATTTCCTATTTACTTGGTACAAACAGGGAAAACTCTAAACATATATCTTAGACTTAGAGAAACACAGACCTACTACTCAAGTGTGGCAGATGATCATGAGAACTCCATTCTCTTGAACTACCCTCCAATTATTGACCAGCCAAAGTTTAAACTGAAGATACCTACACAAGGCTTTATCACACAGGTAATTCTTTACAAATGTGCCCTACATACCTACCTTTGTTTACGGGCACCAGAAATATTTCCCTAGTCCCCCTGTACTATTCTTCACTTATTCAGCTAACAAACATTTGGTAAAAGTCTGCTAAAAGATTGCCTCTACTCATCTACTCCTGTACACACACTTTTAAGAATCACTAGATGAACTGAAAATAACACAAGTATCTGCCATGAGTAAAATGGATAAAATTTGACCTAGTCATTCAATGGAATGTTATACAGTACATTAGTGAAAATGAGCACAATCCATAAATTGATTGCAAACATAATGTAAAACAAATAAGCAACACACAAAACATTACATTTTTAAAGCTTCCTTTTACATCAAGTTCAAAAACATAAACCAAATTAGATTGCTTATGTATAAACACATAAGACAAAGTCATAAAAAAGAAAAAAGGAAATGATCATCTCAAGAGTCACAGCAGACCCATACATCTATGGCCAATCAATTGTGTGTGTGTTTATTAATCCTCATCCTCATACTCTTTTTCATTGATTTTCAGAGAGTGGGAGAGAGGGAGAGAGAGAAAAACATCGATGTGAGAGAGACAGATCAATTGGTTGCCTCCCATCCGTGTCCCAACCGAAGCTGCACGTGCCCCTCACTAGGAATCGAACCCACAACCCTTTGGCCGATGGGCCATCGCTCTAACACTGAGCAACCTGGCCAGGGATGCCAATCAATCTGACAAGGGTGCCAAGATCATTCAATGAAGAAACAATAGTTTCTTCAACAAGTAGTGCTAGACGACTAAATATCCACATTCAAAAGAATAAAATTGGACCTCTATCTCACACCATATATAAAAACTAGAGGCCCAGTGCACGAATTCATGGACCAGTGGGGTCCCTCAGCTTGCCTGTGGGATCGGGCCAAAACCAGCTCTCCAACATCCCCTAAGGCAGCAGTTCTCAACCTGTGGATCGCGACCCCTTTGGGGGTCAAACGACCCTTTCACAGGGGTCGCCTAAGACCATTGGAAAATCTACACTACTAAAAGAGAAACATGGTAATTAGCGTACGACCGCTACCCTTTTCATTGGCTAATCAGTGAGTATATGCAAATTAACTGTCAGCCAAGATGGCGGCTGGCAGCCAGGCACTGAAGCGAGCATGAGGCTTGCTTGCTGCGGACTCCAACGTTCCCCGCCTCACTTGCCGGCCTCTCAGCTACAAGTCTAAGCAACTATGTACTATGTTGCAAATAAGAAGCTAAACAAAACACCAGAAACCAGCCGGACTGAAAGCCAGCGGACCGAAACTTTGTATCGATGTTTTCAGCAGCGAGGCCTCAGAGCTAAAGCTGGCCCAGAATAAAAAAAAAAAAAGAAAAGAAAAGAAAACAAGGAGCAGTTGGGAGCTTCAGTCACTCGCTTCCAGAAAACAGCCCTCAGCCCCTCACCCAGACTGGCCAGGCACCCCAGTGGGGACCCCCACCCTGATCCAGGACACCCTTCAGGGCAAACCAGCCGGCCCCCACCCATGCACTAGGCCTCTATCCTATATAGTAAAAGGGTAATATGCCTCCCAGCACCAGGATCAGCGGAGCAGCGAGGCTCCCAGCACCAGGATCAGCATGACAGGGGGCAGCGCCCAAACCCCCTGATCACCCTGCAGCTCTGTGTGTGACAGGGGGCGGGGCCACAACCTCCCTATCCTCCCTGCTCTGTTCATGACAGGGGAAGGCACCCCAACCCCCTGATCAGCCCTGCTCTGTGCCTGAGAGGGGGGAGCTCCCCAATCCCCTGATTGCCCTGCGGCTCTGTGTTTGACAGGGTGCAGCGCACCAACCCCCTGATCAGCCTTGCTCTGTGTGTGACAGGGTGCGGCGCCCCAAAGCCCCCCCCCCCCCCCCCCAGCCACGGGCCCTGCTCTGTCCTGATAGGGGGGAGCTCCCCAATTCCCTGATTGCTCTGCGGCTTTGTGTTTGACAGGGTGCAGCACACCAACCCCCTGATTGGCCCTGCTCTGTGTGTGACAGGGGGCGGTGCCCCAACTCCCCTATCGGCCCTACTCTGTGAGTGACAGAAGGGAGCTCCTCAACCCCCCGATCGGCCCTGCTCTGGGCGTGACGGGGGAGCTCCCCAACCCCCTGATTGACCCTGCTCTGTGAGTGACAGGGGGAGCTCCCCAACCCCTTGATCGGCCCTGCTCTGTGAGTGACAGGGGGTGGCGCTGCAACCTCCCCATCGACCCTACCTTGAGTGTGACAGGGGGCGGTGCCCCAACCCCCTAATCGGCCCTACCCTGAGCATGACTGAGGGAGGCATCGCAACCTCCCGATCTGCCCTGCTCTGTGCATGACGGGGTGGCGCCCCAACTCCCCAATCGGCCCTGCTCTGAGCCTGACCAGGGGCTGCACCTAGGGATTGGGCCTGCCCTCTGCCACCGGGGAGCAGGCCTAAGCCAGCAGGTCGTTATCTCCCGAGGGGTCCCAGACTGCGAGAGGGCACAGGTCGGGCTGGGGGACCCCCCTCCCCCTGCCCCCTGAGTGCACAAATTTTTGTGCACCGGGCCTCTAGTACATATATAATTACATATTGTTTTTGGGATTAATCATTATGCTTTAATTATGTTCAATTTATAACAATGAAATTGGGGGCCACCACAACATGAAGAACTCTATTAAAGGGTCGCGGCATTAGAAAGGTTGAGAACCACTGCCCTAAGGGGTCCCGGATTGTGAGAGGGCATAGGCCAGGCTGAGGGACCCCACCAGTGCACAATCAGGGCTGGGGAGGGGCGCAGGTTGGCCAGCCCGGGAGGGACCGCAGGAGGGCTCCAAGGCATGTCCAGGCCATCTCGCTCAGTCCCGATTGGACAGACTCCAGCATCAAGGTAACCTACTGGTTGGAGCAACTGCCGCCTAGTGGTCAGTGCACGTCATAGCGACTGGTTGACCGGTCAACTGTCTGCCCCTTGGTGATCAGTGCACGTCATAGCGAGCAGTTGAGCGGCCTTAGCATATCATTAGCATATTACGCTTTGATTGGTTGAATGGACAACCGGACACTTAGCATATTAGGCTTTTATTATATAGGATTAACTGAAACGTATCAAAGCCTGGCCAGTGTGGCTCAGTTGGTTGGAGTGTCATCTCATGCACCAGAAGGTCAAAGGTTTGATTCCTGGTCAGGGCACACAACCAGGTTGCAGGTTCAATTCCTAGTTGGGGTGCATGCAGGAGGCAACCAATCAATGTTTCTCTTTTTTATTTTTTTGTTAATATTTTTCCATTGATTTTTAGGGAGAGTGGAAAGAGGGGAAAAGACACAGAGAGAGAAACATTGATGTGAGAGAGACACATCAATTAGTTGCCTCCCACACACATCCCAGGAGCCTGCAACTGAGGTACATGCCCTTAACCGGAATTGAACCCGGGACTCTTCAGTCCGTAGGCCAACATTCTTTTGTTTAAATATATATTTTATTGATTTCAGAAAGGAAGGGAGAGAGATAGAAACATCAACAATGAGAGGGAATCATTGATTGGCTGCCTCCTGCACGTCCCACACTGGGGATCAAGCCCTCAACCCAGGCATGTGCCCTGACCGGGAACTGAACCATAACCTCCTGGTTCATAGGTCAACATTCAACCACTGAGTCAAACCGACTAGAGCTGATGTTTCTCTCTTACATCGATGTTTCTCTCCATCTCTCCCTCTCCCTTCCTCTCTAAAAAAATCAATCAAATAAAAAATAATTAAAATTTAAAAAACCCAAAAGTCTTAAATAGAATTTCAGCTTTCAGCTCAAAGGAAGCCAAGGTATAAATTTTTTGGTCATCCCGAATCTGGGATCACCGGACACCAGCCTCCTCCACCATGCCACTTAAGTTTGACCCCAATGAGATGAAAGTCCTATATGTGAGGGGCCAGTGGGAAAGTCATGTCATATCTGCCCTGGTCCCTAAGATAGGACCCCTGAATGTCTCCCAAAAGGAGACAATGGTGATGACAATGCCAAAGCAACCAGTGACTGGAAGGGTCTGAAGATTACAGCAAAACTGACCATTCAGAACAGACAGGCCCAGATTGAGGTAGTACCGTCTGCCTCTGCCCTGATCATCAAGATCCTCAAAGAATGGCCAAGAGACAGAAAGAAGCACAAAAACATTAGGCACAATGGAGATATCACTTTTGATGAGACTGTAAACATTGCCCGACAGATGCAGCACCCATGACATCATAGATGAACATCAACAGTGGTACAGTGGAATGCCCCACTAGTTTCAAATGACAAAGGAGCCCTGGCTGGTTTGGCTCAGTGGATAGAGCATCAGCCTACAGACTGAAGGGTCCCAGGTTCGATTCTGGTCAAGGGCACGTGCCTGGGTTGTGGGCTCAATTCTCTCTCATTATTGATGTTTCTATCTCTCTCCCTCTCCCTTTCTCTCTGAAATATATATATATACACACACACACATATATATACACACACACACACACACACACATACACACATACATACACTAGAGGCTTGTGCACTGGGGAGGGGGTGTCCCTCAGCCCAGCCTGCACCCTCTCCAATCTGAGACTTCTCGGGGGATGTCCAACTGCCAGTTTAGGCCTGATCCCTAAACTGGCAGTTGGACATCCTTCTCACAATCCTGGACTGCTGGCTCCCAACTGCTCGCCTGCCTGATTGCCCCTAACTGCTTCTGCCTGCCAGCCTGATCACCCCCTAACCACTCCCCTGCCAGCCTGATCAACGCCTAACTGCTCCCCTGCTGGCCTGGTTGCCCCCAACTGTCCTTCCCTGCCAGCCCAGTCGCCCCCAACTGCCCTCCTATGCCAGCCCAGTCACCCCAAACTGCCATCCCCTGCAGGCCTGGTCCCTCCCAACTGCCCTCCCCTGCTGGCCTGATCACCCACAACTGCCCTCCCCTACCAGCCATCTTGTGGCTGTGGGCACCACCATCTTTGAAGGCAGGGTAGTCAATGAGCATATCCCCTCCTTATTGGCTGTGGGCACTGCCATCTTTGAGGGTGGGGCAGCCAATTAGCATATTCTCTCCTTATTGGCTGTGGGTGCTATCATCTTTGCAATGGCATGAGGGTCAATTAGCATATTCCCTCTTTATTATATATTAGAGTCTCGGTGCACAAAAATTTGTGCACTCGGGGGGGGAAGGGGGGTCCCTCAGCCCGGCCTGTGCCCTCTCGCAGTCTGGGACCCCTCGGGAGATAACGACCTGCTGGCTTAGGCCTGCTCCCGGGTGGCAGAGGGCAAGCCCAATCCCTAGGTGCAGCCCCTGGTCGGGCTCAGAGCAGGGCCAATTGGGGAGTTGGGGCGTCGCCCCCTGTCATGCACAGAGCAGGGCGGATCGGGAGGTTGTGATGCCACCTTCAGTCACACTCAGGGTAGGGCCGATTGGGGGGTTGGGGCACCGCCCCCGTCACACTCAAGGCAGGGTCGATGGGGAGGTTGCGGCGCCACCCTGTCACGCACAGAGCAGGGCCAATCAGGGGGTTGGGGCGCTGCCCCCTGTCACTCACAGAGCAGGGCCAATCAGGGGGGCTGGGGTTCCATACCCTGTCACGCACAGAGCAGGGTCGATCAGGGGGTTGGGGAGCTCCCCCCTGTCACGCACAGAACAGGGCCGATCAGGGGGTTGAGGAGCTCCCCCCTGTCACTCACAGAGTAGGGCCGATAGGGGAGTTGGGGCACTGCCCCCTGTCACACACAGAGCAGGGTGGATCAGGGGGTTGGGGTGCCACACCCTGTCACACTCAGGGCAGGGCTGATGGGGAGGTTATGGCTCTACCCCGTCACACACAGAGCAGGGCCCGTGGGGGGGGGGGGGAGGTTGGGGCAGTTTTTTGGGGGGGGATGGCCTAGCCAGTGTGGCTAAGTGGTTAGAGCGTCGGCCCA
Organism: Myotis yumanensis; assembly: GCF_028538775.1. Classification (NCBI taxonomy): domain Eukaryota; kingdom Metazoa; phylum Chordata; class Mammalia; order Chiroptera; family Vespertilionidae; genus Myotis; species Myotis yumanensis. The sequence goes on along the minus strand of NW_027223754.1, from coordinate 122,125,975 downwards.
CGCACCAAAGGGTCTCAGGTTCAATTCTGGCTCAAGGGCATGTACCTCAGTTGTGGATTCCCTTCCCGCCCCGGTGGGGTGCATGGGGGAGGCAACCAGTCGATGTATCTCTCTCACATCAATGTTTGTTTCTTTCTCTTCCTCTCCCTTTCTCTCTCTGAGATAGATAGATAGATAACAACTAACTGCAATCAGAGCAGTTAGCCAACTGGCTTGATTCAGCAGGGGAGCAGTTAGCCAACGGGCCCTGCTCTGTGAGTGACGGGGTAGAGCCATAACCTCCCCCGTGCACTAAGAGTTGCTGGTTCAATTCCGTGGGGGGGGGGGGGGGGGGGGGGGAGGTTGGGGCGCCGCACCCTGTCACACACAGAGCCGCAGGGCGATCAGGGGGTTGGGGAGCTCCCCCCTATCAGGCACAGAGCAGGGCTGATCAGGGGGTTGGTGAGCCTTCCCCTGTCACGAACAGAGCAGGGCGGATAGGGAGGTTGTGGCCCCGCCCCCTGTCACACACAGAGCCGCAGGGCGATCAGGGGGTTTGGGCGCTGCCCCCTGCCACGCTGATCCCGGTGCCGGGAGGCCTCGCGGCTCCGCTGGATATAAAAATGATCTAAAATTAGGCTTGCCACAAAAATATACAAAATACATAAGGATGTAAACTGGAGAATGAAACTTATCATGTGAATTAGGTTTCAGTAACCCTGTTATTACTTCCTCAAGGGGGCCCAAGGGCCCAATGACCACAAAGCTCTTCTTTCTTGAGGAAATACGGGCAATTTCAGAAGTAAATTCTTATCCTCCCCTCCAACCTTACTTGCTGGGGTCCAATCCCAGCGGGTCCAGGGGTCCCCAAAGGTGTGGACGGAGTCAGCAAAGAAGGAATGACATGGAGGCAGCGTTCAGTTCATCAGCAGAGTTGGGTTCTCTAGGCAGGATCTCCAGCCAAGTTCTGTAGCCATGTTCTCTTGCTAGGTTCTCCAGCCAAGGTTTCCAAATTCTCCAGCCAGGTTCAGTCGCCAGGTTCTGTCGCCAGGTTCTTTTGCCATGTTCTGTCTAGGTTCTTCAGCAAAGTTCTGTAGCCAGGTTCTGTCCAGGATCTTTTGCCATGTTCTCTCCCTAGGTTCTCTCTCTAGGTTCTGTCTAGGATCTCCAGCCAAGTCCTGTCTCTAGGTTCTGTTTCTAGGTTCTGTCTAGGATCTCCAGCCAAGTCCTGTCTCTTGGTTCTCTCTCTAGGTTCTCTGTCTTGTTGTCTTGTTACATCTGTATTTATACCAGTTGATTTTAATCCTGTCAATTTCTATTGCAAAGGTTAGGGCGTTTCTTATCTTCATTCCAGGGAGTAAAGATTATGTAGCTTAAGGGTGATTGTTTGTAGTTAAAGTGATTAACTACCCGCCTGGCACTTAGTTAAGAGGTTTTATCCCTTCCTTAACTTCAGGGAAAAATCCCTACCTGGGAAAACAACCTTTCTCGGAGAGGTGACCTTGGTTAAAACACATAGTGCTAAAGGGAGCAAACATATTAAGAACAGTATGCCATATACGCCAGGTCCCTTGAAACATATGCTGTGCAGATGTTTCTTCTCTGCAGCGACTGTGTCAAGCAGCAAGGATGGACCGGCTCCCGGCACTTACTCATAAAAATATACACTCTCTTGCCCTGGCCAGTGTGGCTCAGTTGGTTGTACATCGTCCCGTGCACTAAGAGTTGCTGGTTCAATTCCTGGTCAAGGGCACATGCCCAGGTTGTCGGCTCAATCACCAGTAGGGGGCATGCAGGATGCAGCTGATCCATATTATGCTCTCACGTCCATTGGTGTTTCTTTCTCCCTCTCGTTTCCTCTCTCTCTAAAAATCAATAATCTATACTTTAAAAACCAATAGATATATACACACACATACACACACCACACACACATAAACTCTCCTCTCTTCCTATCACAGAAGAGGTTTCTCTTTCATATAGTAAACTACATACGGTGCATTGATTCTGGCTCCTCTTTCCTCAGAATGAATATTCAATATTGCTCCTGTATCTCCATCTCTAGTAGATTCTTTGCTCAGCTCACAATCATTCTTTAAAAAGATACTTTCTAGACCTTATCTATCCACAAAGCTATGAACCTCTCACACTTTCCATCATTAAGTAACTTCAGAAAAATCAACACCACCCCCCCCCCCCAAAAGAATCAACACTTGCTGTCACCATTTCAACTATAATTCACTTCTCAACTATTGCAATCTGGCTTTATTCCCTTATCATTCTTCCAAAACTATTTTTCTAATTGCCAAAAATAATAGTTTATTTTCATTCTTCATTCCTGTTTCACTTTTCTAAAGTATTTGACAAGAATAACTACCAGCTCCTTATTGACATTCTTTCCTCCCTTGTTTTCTTGAAAACTTCTTAGTTCTACTCTTACCTAACTGCTGTTCAGCCTCCTTTCATTAAATTCAATCAGCAAATAGCCTGGCCGGCATGGCTCAGTAGTTGAGTATCGACCTATGAACCAGGAGGTCACAGTTCGATTCCTGTTTGGGGCACATGCCCAGATTTCTGGCTTGATTCCCCAGTAGGGGTCATGCAGGAGACAGCAATTAATGATTCTCTCTCATCATTGATGTTTCTCTCTCTCTTCCTCTCTGAAATCAATAAAAAATATTTTTTAAAAATAATCATCATTCCTGTTTCCTCCACTATTGTACTTTTAAACAACACACCTTCCCTTATAAATTGTTTTGTCAGTGTAAAGATAAAAAAGCCACCAAGTTGACAAACAGAAAGGACAAGTACAATCTAAACATAAAGTTGCCACCTCCCAGAGTTCCATTATTTCCTTATCCCCAATAAATAAAAAGCCAAATTGTAAATAATGATTTACTACCTCTCTTTCTAACATTAGTTTTTGAAATGTTAAAAATATGTCGGTATGGCCTAGCCAGTGTGGCTAAGTGGTTAGAGCGTCGGCCCACGCACCAAAGGGTCTCAGGTTCAATTCTGGCTCAAGGGCATGTACCTCAGTTGTGGATTCCCTCCCCGCCCCGGTGGGGTGCATGGGGGAGGCAACCAGTCGATGTATCTCTCTCACATCAATGTTTGTTTTTTTCTCTCCCTCTCCCTTTCTCTCTCTGAGATAGATAGATAGATAGATAGATAGATAGATAGATAGATAGATAAATAAATAAAATATATTTAAATACAACATTTCTGATCACTAATAAATGCAATGTATATTCTTAGAGAAACTCATCTTTAGGCAAACTTACAGAGTTATTGTTTTTGGGTTTTTTTTGTTTTGTTTTTTTTAAATATATTTTATTAATTTTTTACAGAGAGGAAGGGAGAGAGGTAGAGAGTCAGAAACAATGATGAGAGAGAAACATCGATCAGCTGCCTCCTGCACACCTCCCACTGGGGATGCGCCCGCAACCAAGGTACATGCCCTTGACTGGAATTGAACCTGGGACCTTTCAGTCTGCAGGCCGATGCTCTATCCACTGAGCCAAACCGGTTTCGGCCAGAGTTATTGTTTTTATGCTCCTTAAATTATTACTTCCTGACTTTAGCCAAGTATCCAGTCTGATTATAAATTAAACTTCATATGACTTTGTAGATATTACTGTTGCACTGATATGAATACAGAAATACTGATTTATCTTAATTATGGGAAAATAGCAAGGTGGGAAACATGGCGTACTATTTCTTACCATTTATGAAAGGAAAATATGTATATATTTCATTTGAAATGCAGAGACTATCTCTGGAAGAATACACAAGAAGCTGGATCAGTGTTGCACTCAGAGCGAAAACTAAATTGGTATGGGGACGAGAAGCAGCCTTACTTTTGATCCTTTTGAATTTTATATCATGTAAAGACATTTTAAAAGTATATTAAAAGCCAACTTTGTATCCCATTGTGACTAAGAATAAAACAATTTGAAACAATAAAAGGTTTAAAATCACTATAGGAGCCAACAATGTTCTGCTATGTATTAATCAACCCAGTGTCTGAGTTAAGAATGCATGTATCTGAGCTGTGCTAATTGCTGTACATGCTCACTCAAACTATGCTCAAAGGGCCAAATGGTTGCTTTTTTTTATGTGCCCCAGGCATGAAACAGCTCTGGCTGCCAGCACAGGCATAAACTAGGATGAATTAAGGACTGTACATCTGCATTACCTCTGACTGATAAAAGTAAGAGCAACACCACCAATCAGGCGTCTCCTTGACCATTGCCAGAGGGTTCAAATGGTTGCCTTTTAAAATGAAGGGAAAAAAAAGACTTTAAATCTTGTTGATTATTTTAAAACTAGAAATGGAAGTTGATGCTATCATCACAGTTAGCAACATGAACTCCCAGAACACCCTCAAGAGTGACTTGCTCAGTTTTGGAAAGACACTTGACATTTCTGGCAGGGATCTGTTAAGGAAGTAGGTACACACCTCTGGTTCAAGTGTAAGTGTGTAGGTAATGAAGCTAAATTTATCCACATCAGTGTCTTTTATACCATATTTATGTTACAGCTGTTGTGTTTAGAGATACACTCCACACTCCTCTGGGAATTCTTTTGTTTTCACTACAACAGAGCAACTACCAAAACAATGCCTCTGATAAGCTCTTAAGTGACATAAATAGTAATTACTTTCATGACTTTAGAGACAACACTTCTAACACTCAAAAGAAAAGAAAATTTACAAACATCAATACTTTCTAGCAATACTCAACATTACTAATGAAAAATGGTGCCTAGCCAAAACCGGTTTGGCTCAGTGGATAGAGCGTCGGCCTGTGGACTGAAAGGTCCCAGGTTCGATTCCGGTCAAGGGCATGTACCTGGGTTGCGGGCACATCCCCAGTAGGAGATGTGCAGGAGGCAGCTGATCGATGTCTCTCTCTCTCATCGATGTTTCTAACTATCTCTCTCCCTTCCTCTCTGTAAAAAAATCAATAAAATATATTTTTAAAAAAAAATGGTGCCTAGAATATGGAGGATGTGAAATAAATGTTTGATAAATAAATTTTAAAGTTAGATGAAAAAGATAGCTCTTACTTATGCCTTACAGAAATCTAACTCATCATCCTTTGCTTTGACTTTGAAAGGTAGGTAAAAATCAGGTATTATCATTCCCATTTTGTAGTTGTAGGGCTATGAAAGATAATTAAGAAAATGAGAGCCCGAGCTGGTTTGGCTCAGTGGACAGAGTGTTGGCTCATGGACCAAAGGGTCCTGGGTTCGATTCAGGTCAAGGGCACGTACCTCGGTTGCAGGCTCCTCCCCAGCCCAGGGCATGTGCAGGAGGCAACCAATCCATGTATTTCCCTCTGTCTTTCCCTCTCTTCCATTCTAAATATCAACAGAAAAATATCCTCCAGGGAGGATTAAAAAAAAAAAATTAAGAAAATGATCAATGATCATTTGGTCACTTTGACTAATTATGGGAAATAATTTCAGCACAGGTATGCCTAAAGCCATTTCTTTAAAAAAAAGAAAGAATACTTTGACTGATTTTTAGTTTTAAACCTCATCTGAATCTTTCACAAATTTAACAAAATAGTACCTACTCTACTGACTATACACATTACCATAACTTTTTTTTTTACCATAACTTTTAAAAAGTAAATCTTTAAGAGGTGCAATCAATCTAGATGCTGTGATGATAGAGGCTTCTGCTCTGTTCTTCTTTGGTTTTCTCATTTATTTTCCTCTGTCAGTTATATACTTCATTGAGAAAATGTTTCAAACTACACTTAACATCAGTTATCTATCCTATATAATAAAGAGCCAATATGCAAATGGTCGTCATGCCCTCACGCCATAACAGCTCAGATACTCAACACTGGGGAGAGAGGAATGGGGACCAGCCAGGCACAAATGAGCTCGAGAGAGAGGAATGGGGACCAGCCAGGCTGTGGCCCAGGAGAGGGACAAGCTGCCTGCCCCACGGTCCCAGGCGCCAGCGGCTGGGGCTGCAGCCCAGGAGAGGGACAAGTCGAAATCCTGGGCGCCAGCAGCAGCACCTGTGGCTGCTGCCCCAGAGTGGGACAAGCTGCCCACCCCGTGGTCCTGGGCCCCTAAGGCTGCGGCCCAGGCAAAGTCACCTGCCCATGGTCCCCTGCAGCTGCTGCCGGCCCCAGCGAAGCCGGCCAGGGTCCTGGGTGCCTGCCAGAGGGAGGGAAGACCGGGTCCCAGATGCCTGTGACTGGCCGGGGAAGGGAATCCTGGGTCCCAGGTGCGGGGTAAGGCAGAGGTGGTTAGGGGTGATCAGGCAGGCAGAGGTGGTTAGTGGTGATCAGGCAGGCAGAGGGGTTAGGGGCGACCAGGCAGGCAGGCAGGTAGGCAGGTGAGCGGTTAGGAGCCAGTGGTCCTGGATTGCGAAAGGCAGTCAGACATCCCCCAAGGGTTCCCAGATTGGAGAGGATGCAGGCTGGGCTGAGGGGACGTACCCCCCCTCCCCCATGCATGAATTTTGTGCACCGGGCCTCTAGTACCACATAACTGATAATCAGTCATATTGAGGCAGGATAAGAAGAAGCTAAATTCTTTGGCAAGTAGAATGGGGAAACTGAGACAGATAGCTGAACAAACTGACCAAGCAATTTACAGCCAGAGACAAAAGGTCACCTCCCTAGAGTTAACATCAAGGCCTCAGTTGTATCTCAGCTCCTGGCACAGAGAAACAGCAAAACTAAGTGGGCAATACCAGGACCAGCTGCATTGACTAATGATGGACCCCCTGCACTTGTGCTGACCAATCAGTGGATACCAGTACCCTGAAAGGATACACCTGGAAAAGCTGATGAATATTCTATTGAGTTCTCTCCTAAGAATGCCCTTAAACTCCCAGCCTTTCAAAACCTTCAAAATGCCCTAGCCAGTTTGGCCCAGTGGATAGAGTGTCAGCCTATGTACTAAAGGGTCCCAAGTTCAATTCCAGTCAAGGGCATGTACCTAGGTTGCAGCCTCGAACCCTGGCCCTGGTCGGGGTGCGTGCAGGAGGCAACCAATTGATGCTCACTCATCATTGATGTTTCTATCTGTCGCCCTCTTCCTTCCTCTCTGAAATCAATAAAAATATATTTACAAAAATATCCTATATAATAAAAGGCTAATATGCAAGTTGACAGAACGGTGGAACGACCAGTTGCTGTGTCACACACTGACCACAGGGGGCAGACACTCTCGCAGGAGCTTCCCCCTGGTGGTCAGTGCACTCCCACAGGGGGAGCGCCGCTCAGCCAGAAGCCCTGAGCAGGGCTCACGGCTGGCAAGCACAGCTGTGGTGGCAGGAGCCTCCCGCCTCCGCGGCTGTGCTAAGGATGTCCGACTGCGAGAGGGTGCAGGCCGGGCTGAGGGACCCCCTCCCAAATGCACGAATTTCGTGCACTGGGCCTCTAGTAAAGAAATAAAAATAAAAACTCTCAAGATGAAGGATCCAGCTTGAGCTCTCCCTCCCAGGAGCACCCCCGTGTGAGTGACTTTCTCTTTCCCCTCTTCTTCCCTCACAGGCACGCATCTCCTAAACTCTAAGTCCCCAGAAACTTGCTACCAGGGGAGCAATAGGCAGCAGCAGCTCGTACTGGGAAAACCCCCTGAACCTATTTCCAAAGACCCCTTATCTCTGACTTTCCAGTGAACTAAAGCAGCCCCGCCTAGGTCTCTCCTATTGCTTCTTCTATTCTAAGCCATTCCTTGTTTCACTGTCCCCTGCTTTAATAAATGTACCCTCAAAGTCATCTGGACATGTATTGTGAAATCTTGCCTGTATCAAGTCAAGAACCCACATACTATGAGCTGGCCCTAGGCAGACCCACTCAGAGCCAAGTTCCCTTTCAGTAACAATATCACATAAGTAACAATCTGAGATTATTATTCTGTACTAGTGGCCCAGTGCACAAAATTCATGCACATTAAAAGGGGATTAGAGGAAATATTTTAATATTGCTAATTGTCCTTTCTCCATAATAGAAGTGTCAGAGATGAAAGAAAATTAGTAAAATGTATATGAAAATCTTCCTCCTGTCAGAGTCCGGGGCATGCCATGGGACCCAGAGTCAAGTCCCCGCACAACCGCGGTGCCTCAAAATTATGCGAGACCCAGACCCAGCTGGCCACACCCCCATTGGGCGAGATCCAGACATGGCTGGCCCCACCCTTGTCAAGCCCCACTGGGCGGGGGGGGGGGGGGGGGCGCGCAGCCTCAGGTCCTCCAGCGCACACTCAGGTCCCCCAGCCCAGCGCTGGGGTGGGCAGCATGGCCCAAGGTCCCCTGGCCCGGCACCAGGGCAGGGGCGCGCCTTGAGGTCCCCTGTCAAGCTCTGCTGGGCACGGGGCGTGGCCTGAGGTTCCCCATCAAGCCCCGCCAGGCGGGGGGCACAGCCTCAGGTCCCCTGTCAAGCCCTGCCTGGTGGGGGGGCGCAGCCTCAGGTACCCTGTCAAGCCATGCTGGGCGTGGGGCGTGGCCTCAGGTCCCCTGGCCCGTTGCCAGATTGGGGGCGCAGCCTCAGGTACCCCCGTCAAGCCTGCTGGGCAGGGGGCGTGGCCTCAGGTCCCCCAGCCCGGCACCGGAGCATGCGGCCTGAGGTCCCGTGTCAAGCCCCACTGGGTAGGGGGCGCAGCCTGAGGTCCCCCATCAAGCCCTGTCGGGCGGGGCGCACGGCCTGAGGTCCCCTTTCAAGCCCCACCAGGCAAGGGGCGCAACCTCAGGTCCCCTACCTCAGCCCAGTGCCACGCAGCCTCAGGTCCCTGCTGACTGCTTGTTAAGGCTCGTTACAGGAATTCGGCCTCCCCTGTGGGTGCAGCCATCTTGTGTTACCGAAACCCCGCCTCTGCTGTGGGTGCCGCAATCTTTGTGAAAGTGTGACAGTCAATTTTCATATTCCCTCTTTATTAGATAGGATGAGAAAAGCTGGCAGTGTGATATTGAAACACTTTACACACATTCTTAAATTTTAACCCACTGTATTGCTAATTCTTTTATCAAACTACATCTGAGCCTTGGCTGGTGCAGCTCAGTGGATAGAGCATTGGCCTATGCTCTAAGGGGTCTCCCGGTTGGATTCCTGGTCAAGGGTATGTTGTAAGTTCAATCCACAGTCCTGGTCAGGGTGCATTCGGGAGGCAACCAATTGATGTGTCTCTCTCACATCGATTTTGTTTTTTCTCTCCTCCTCCCCCTTCCACTCTCTCTAAAAATCAATTGGGAAGAAAAATATTGTTGAGTGACAATTAACCAAAACAAAACAAACAAACACAAACAAAAACTACACACCAAATGATGATGATTAATCTTAGCACCTCCAAGGTGGTACATCTTCCTACTACACATTCAATTATACTTTGCTAACCAGAACTCTTATACCTGCCAATCAAAATTCCTTTTATTGCCCTGGCTGGTGTGGCTCAGTTGGTTGGATCATGGACCTGGACATCAAAAGGTTGCAGGTTCGATTCTCTACCAGGGCACAAACCCAGGTTGCAGGTTCGATCCCAGGTCAGGGCTCATGCAGGAGGCAACCAATTGATGTTTCTCTCTCTCTCTCTCTAAATATCAATAAAGTAAAAATTTTAAAAATATTCATCTTATTGCCCAGCTGGTGTGGCTCAGCAGTTGAGTGTCACCCTTTGAACTAGGAGGTCACAGTTTGATTCTCGGTCAGAACACATGCCCAGGTTGCAGGCTCCATCCTCAATAGGGGGTGTGCAGGAGGCAGCCAATCAATAAATCTCTCTTATCACTGACGTTTCTACCTCTCTATCCCTCTCCCTTACATTCTGAAACCAATAAAAATATATATTGTTTTCTTTTTTTTCTGTCCAGAACCCTCCCATATAAACACACAAAGGCACCTCTCAGCAACCCTCCCACCCAGGGAAACCACTATCCTAACTTTTTAAAAAATCTTTATTGTTGAAAGTATTACTTATGTCCCCTTATTCTCCCACTGACTCCTTCTAGCTGCCCCTCCCCTCGCATCTTCACCATCCTATTTTCTGTGTCCATGGATTATGCAGATATATATGCATACAAGTTGTTTGGTTGATCATTTCCCACCCACCCACCCTCCCCTGCCTTCCCTCTGAGATTCAGCAGTCTGTTATATGCTTCTATGTCTGGATCTATTTGTTCATCAGATCCCACATGAGTGAGATCATGTGATACTTGTCTTTCTCTGATTGGCTTATTTCACTTAGCATAATATACTCCGTGTCCCTCCACACTGTCTCAAAGGCTAACAGATCCTTCTCTTTTACTGCTGCATAGTATTCTGTGGTGTAAATGTACCACAGCTTTTTAAAAATATATATATTTATTGATTTCAGAGAGGAAGGGACAGGGGAGAGAGATAGAACCATCAATGATGAGAATCATTGATTGGCTGCATCCTGCATGCCACACACTGGGGACTGAGCCCGCAAACCAGGCATGTCCCCTGACCAGGAATCGAACTGTGGCCTCCTGGTTCATAGGTTGACGCTCAACCACTGAACCACGCTGGCTGGGAGTACCACAGCTTTTGTATCCACTCATCTACTGATGGGCACTTGGGCTGTTTCCAAATCTAAGCTATTGTAAATTGTGCTGCTATGAACACAGGAGCACATACATTCTTTCTGATTGGTGTTTTTGGTTTCTTAGGATATATTCCTAGAAGTGGGATCACTGGGTCAAATGGCAGTTCCCTATTTAATTTTTTGAAGAAACTCCATACTGTTTTCCATAATGGCTGTACCCATCAGTCAGCATTCCCACCATCACTGTACCAGGGTTCCCTTTTCTCCACATTCTCACCAGCACTTGTCATTTGTTGATTTGTTGATGGTATCCATTTTGACAGGTGTGAGGTTTAATTTGCATTGTAGCTTTAATTTGCATCTCTCAGATGATCAGTGACTTTGAGCATTTTTTCATGTCTCTTGGCCATCTGTATGTCCTCTTTGGAGAAGTGTCTATTTAGGGTCTTTGCCCTTTAATTGGACTGGCTGTCTTCCTTTTGTTAAGTTGTATAAGTTCCTGATATATTTTGGTTATTAACCCTTTATCAGATGTATCATTGCCAAATATGTTCTCCTAAACGGTGGGCTCCCTTTTGGTTTTGTTGATGGCTTCTTTTGCTGTGCAGAAGGCTTTTATTTTTATACTAGAGGCCCAGTGCACGAAATTTGTGCACAGGGGTGGAGGGATTGTCCCTCAGCCCAGCCTGCACCCTCTCCAATCTGGGAACCCTTGAGGGATGTCCAACTGCCCATTTAGGCCCAATCCCAGTCAGACATCCCTCTCACAATCCAGGACTGCTGGCTCCCAACCACTCGCCTGCCTGCCTGCCTCTAACTGCTTCTGCCTGCCAGCCTGATCACCCCCTAACCACTGCCCTGCCAACCTGATTGACGCCTAACTGCTCCCCTGCTGGCCCGGTCGCCCCCAACTGTGCTCCCCTGCTGGCTCGGTCACCCCTAACTGGCCTCCCCTGCTGGCCCGGTCACCCCTAACTGGCCTCCTTTGCCGGCCTGGTCTCCCCCAACTGCCCTCCCCTGCTGGCCTGGTTTCCCCCAACTGCCCTCCCCTGCAGGCCTGGCCCCCCCACAACTACCCTCCCTTTCATGCCTGGTCCCTCCCAACTACCCTCCCCTGCTGGCCTGATCGCCCACAACTGTCCTCCCCTGCCGGCCATCTTTGACCACATGGGGGCGGCCATCTTGTGTTGGAGTGATGGTCAACTTGCATATCACCTCTTTATTAGATAGGATAGTCCCATCTATTTATTTTCTCCTTAGTTTCCTTTGCCCTAGGACAGTGGTCAGCAAACTCATTAGTCAACAGAGCCAAATATCAACAGTACGACGACTGACATTTCTTCTGAGAGCCAAATTTTTTAAACTTAAACTATATAGGTAGGTACATTGTTATTAACTTAATTAGGGTACTCCTAAGGCTTAGGAAGAGCCACACTCAAGGGGCCAAAGAGCCACATGTGGCTCGCGAGCCGCAGTTTGCCGACCACGGCTCTAGGAGATGTATCTGTAAACATATTGGTAAGAGAGATGTGTGATATTTTGCTGCCTATGGCTTCTTCTAGGATGTTTATGGTTTCCCAACTTACATTTAAGTCTTTTATCCATTTTGACTTCATTCTTGTGTATGGTGTAAGTTGGCAGACTAGTTTCTTTTTCCTTCTTTTTTTGTTGAATATATCTGTCCCATTTTCCCAACACCATTTATTGAAGAGACTCCATTATATGATCTTGCCTGCTTTGTCAAATATTAATTCAGCGTAATGGCTGGAATCCACTTCTGGAGTCTCTATACTGTTCCATTGATCTATATGCCTGTTCTGGTGCCAGTACCAGGCTGTTTTGATTATGGTAGCTTTATAGTATAACCTGATACCTGGTATTGTGATTCCTCCAATTTTGTTCTTCATTCTCAAGATTGCTGCATATATTCAGGGTCTTTTTGGTTCCATATAAATTTTTAGAGTATTTGTTCTAGATCTGTGAAATGTGCTGTTGGTATTTTAATAGGGATTGCACTGAATCTGTAGATTTCATTGGGTAGTTTGGACATTTTAATGATGCTAATTTTACCAATCCATGAACATGGTGTATTCTCCCACTTGTTTATATCCTCTCCTAACTCTTTTTTCAATGTCCTGTCGTTTTCTAAGTACAGGTCTTTTACCTCCTTGGTTAAGTTTATTCCTTAATTTTTTTTGTTGCAACGGTAAATGGAATTGTTTAAGTTTCTCTTTCTGAGAATTCATTATTGGTGTATAAAAAAGCTATCAATTTTTGAGTGCTGATTTTGTATCCTGCTACATTGCTGAATTCATTTATTAAATCTAGTAGTTCTGCCCTAGCCGGTTTAGCTCAATGATAGAACATCAGCCTGCAGACTGAAGGGTCCTGGTTCGATTCCGGTCAAGGGCACATGCCCAGGTTGTGGCTCAATCCCCAGTGGGGGGCATGCAGAAGGCAGCCAATCAGTGATTCTCTTTCATTGATGTTTCTATCTCTCTATCTCTCTCTTTCTCCCTTCCTCTCTGAAATCAATATATTAAAATTAATTAATTAATTAAAATAACCCCATTCTTGAAAAAAAAATCTAGTAGTTTTTGGTGGAATCTTTAGGGTTTTTTATGTAAAATATCATGTTGTCCATGAATAATGAGAGTTTTACTTCTTCCTTTCCAATTTGGATGCCTTTTATTTCTTCTTCCTGTCTGATCACAGTGGCTAGGAGTTCCAGTACTATGTTGAATAAGAGTGGTGAAAGCGGACATCCCTGTCTTGTTCCTGTTCTTAGGGGAAATGGTTTTAATTTTTGCTCATTGAATATGATATTCTCTTTAGGTTTGTCATATATGGCCTTTATTATGTTGAGATATGTTCCCTCTATTCCCACTTTGCTGAGAGTTTTTATAAAAAACTAGAGGTCCAGTGCACAAAATTCATACATGGATGCAGTCCCTAGGCCTGGCCAGAAATCGAGGCGTGAGCATCTGACGTGAAAAGGGCAGGTCCCAGCTGACCTCTGGGCCCTGGGCAGCACCTGGGCCTCGGGGCCCCTGCGCACCCCCCCCCCCCCCCCCCCCGCAGCCTGAGTCACAGTCCCCGAGTCCCCACACGGAGATGCTGTGAGCACAGCCGGATGCCATGGGCTAGGGTGCAGCGTGGGCCTCTGGTCCGCCCAGTGGCACTGCATGGAAGCCAGGTGGGCAGGACGTTCTCTGCCGGCTGTCCTCACAGACCAGCTCCTGTACAAACCCACAGGGAGCCCAACCGGCCCCTACGGTCCCAGTGGCTGCGGCCCAGCTCACCCAGAAGCCCATGGGGCTGGCAGTGCCTCCATTGCCACCCACTGCTAGGACCTCGTCGCTGACGCCTGCCATGTTCCGCACCACCCCCTGGTTGTCAGCGCACATCATAGCGAGTGGTTGAACTCCTGGACGAGGGGACAATTTGTATATTAGGCTTTTATTATATAGGATATCTTCCACTGATTTCAGAGAGGAAGGGAGAGGGAGAGATAGAAACATCAATGATGAGAGAGAATCATGGATTGGCCGCCTCCTGCACAGCCTACACTGGGTATCGAGACCACAACCTGGGCATGTGCCCTGACAAGGAGTCAAACCTTGACCTCCCGAGTCATAGGTAGACGTTCAACCACTGAGCCACGCCCACCAGGCTCTTGTTCTCATTTTAAAGGAGAGAGAATTAACACTCCAGAGGTTGACTTGCCCAAAACAGTGAAGTTATGCAGTGGCAGAGTTGGGGGGAGGGAGAGGGACTGGTTCTAAACATGCACTCATGAGGCATCTGTGTTAATCGGTTCAACCAGGGGGGTGGGTGGACAGACCCTGTCACTGGCTCTTCAAGTGGCATTTCCTCAAGGCCCTCAGATTCCCCACATGACCCCCCCACCCTCCCTACCTGCCATCGGAACTGACGAGGGTAGAGGATGGGAAGGGCCATCTGCAGTTCACCTGGGAGGGGATGTAGGAGGGGGAGGGAGGGGCAGAGCTGGGAGCACCACAGACCCTGGGTGGGAGTTAGAGGCAGCGATCTGGATGCTGACCACCCTGTCTCAGCATCTCAGGAGCAGTTCTTTCTCTGGAAGCACTGCAAGCATTGCCTTAGGCCACGGGACTTGGGGCTGGCCTCGGCCTTTCTGTTCTGTGGTGCGGGATCCTCTCTGTCCTGGAAACTGGAGTCGGGGATTGGAGTCAGACCACCAGGGCAAGCCCTTTGCATTGGACCCTGAGCCCTTTTGTGTCACAAATGACCCGGGTTCTGGGCACAGCTGATCTGTTTGTCCACAAGGGGGCTTAATTTTCCTAGTTTTCAACGTTTGCTTTCCATAATACTGTATATTGTTTTTTGTACCAAAAATAAAACCACTTGCTTCTTTCCAATATGTACGTCATCACTGAAGAGAGCTGGGGGGGGGGGGGGGGAGGAGGGAGGTTGGGGGAAGGAACATGGAGGGATGAGGGCAGTGAGATGGGAATGACCCGTTGCCTGGAAGTCGTGGTGGGAGGCTGGTCATGAACATTCCACATCCCTCGTGTGGAGCTCAAACTAAGGTCTGGGTTTTACAGTCAGACCCTCAAAATGTAGGGGATCTGACCCCAGGCCGGCGTTGACAGCTGCCAGAGACCCTGCCTTCCCAGGGGCCCGGCCAAGCATGCCCGCCCCCCGCCCCCCATCGTTCCTCATGCTCTGGCTTCCCTCCAGCACACCCCAAAGCTGCCACCTCGGCTGCCACAGTTTCCATTGTCTCCCCATTGTCCTGGGGGAGGGTACTGTCGCCTCCTGCTGTCTCCCTGCTTCCTCTTCCCCCCCAGTCTGCTCCTGACACAGAAGCCAGAGGGTCTGTCCCTACTGCATCAGCCCAGTGGGTCCTCACCTACAGCCCCGGTGCCTCCCCCTGCACTTAGGGGACGCCAGATTCTCACAAAAACTCGATCTCTGCAGAATGTGCCCCCTGACCCAGCCTGGACCCCCTTCCACTCGGCCTCTTGCTCATCCTGCTGCCCTTCCGTGGGCTGTCCCCTCTGCCCAATGCCCTTCTCCAGGCATCCACCTGGCTCTCCTCCATCCCATCCACTTTCCCTCAGTGAGCCTCCCTTTGCCCCTCCCCTCACAGAGCCCCTATGTGGCTTCACTCACATGTTTTCATGGTGCCTGTGCCCGCTAATGGCTGCAACTTACGTCTGTCCGAGGCTTTCCTCCCTGCACCCCTGCCCTCTCCTGGCGGAACCAACGCTCAGTAGGACAGAGTGGCTGGCTTCCTGCTGCTCTGCGAGCACCCGGGCATCACGTAGGACACGGCGGGCGCTTAGTCAGTGATACAGGTTGAGTAAGATGCTCAGGCAGCTTTAGGTGTAAAGGCCACTGGAAGACAGACTCACTCGGAGCAGAGGGCCGGAGCAGAGGGCCGGTGAGCTCTTGGAGCAGCGCTCAGGGAGGGGCGGTAGGAGCCAGGTGTTTGTTTTCTCACAAGAAGGTGGAACGAAGAGAATGAAAAAGGAGCAGTGTCTTTTCCCTCAACTACTTGAAAGCTGAAGATCACATTCCATTCTTAAAACTATGAATAGAAACCCTTAGATCAGTGAGGGCGAACCTTTTGAGCTCGGCGTGTCAGCATTTTGAAAAACCCTAACTTAACTCTGGTGCCGTGTCACATATAGAAATTTTTTCATATTTGCAACCATAGTAAAACAAAGATTTATATTTTTGATATTTATTTTATATATTTAAATGCCATTTAACAAAGAAAAATCAACCAAAAAAAATGAGTTCGCGTGTTACCTCTGACACACGTGTCATAGGTTTGCCATCACTGCCTTAGATCAACACTGTGAGGTGGGTTCTGGGATTATGTGAGATTCAGTGGAGAATATGCGGCCTTCGCCCGCCACAAGGACAGTGCTTAGTAACAGCCAGATTTTAATGCTGTGATTTGTGCACTGGTGGGGTGTGTGGCCTGTGGGGATCGGCCCGCTGTCGGCGTGCTGCTCATCCCAGTCAGCCCAGCTGTGGGAGTGCACTGACCACCGGGGGCAGCTCCTGCATTGAGGTCTGCCTCTTGGTGGTCAGTGTGCATCATAGCAACTGGTCAACCAGTTGTTCTGGTCATTCCACCATTCGGTCACTGGGCTTTCATTATATAGGACTAGAGGCCCGATGCACTTCCTTCCCCCGGCTGCCGGCACCGGCTTCCCTCCGGCCACCAGCAGGCACCCTGGACCTGGGCTTCTCTCGCAGCCCCGGCTTTGTCCAGAAGGACATCCGGAAGGATGTCTGGTCTAATTAGCATATTACACTGTTATTATTATAGATAAATGTTGGAATTTGTCAAATGCTTTTTCTGCATCTATTGATATTATGTGACTATTGTCTTTCAATTTGTTTATGTGATGTATCATGCTTATTGATTTGCAAATATTGTACCAGTCTTGCATCCCTGGAATAAATCCTACTTGGTCATGGTGTATAATCTGTTTAATATATTGCTGGATCCTATTTGCTAATATTTTGTTGAGGATTTTAGCATCTATGTTCACCAGGGATACTGGCCTGTAATTTTCTTTTTTGTAGTGTCTTTATTTGTTTTGTTTTGTGATTTTATATATATAATATATATGTTATTGATTTCAGAGAGGGAGGTAGAGGGAGAGATAGAAATATCAATGATGAGAGAGAATCAGTGACTGGCTGCCTCCTGCAAGCCCCCTACTGGAGATCAAGCCCACAACCCAGGCATGTGCCCTGGACTGGAGTCAAACCCAGGAACCTTCAATCTGCAGGCCAACACTCTAGCCCTGAGCCAAACCAGCCAGGGCTATCTGGTTTTAGAAATAGATTAATGCTGGCCTCATAAAAAGAGTTTGAAAGTGTTCCTTCCTCTTGGAAATTTTGGAGTATGGGTGTTAGTTCTCCTTTGAATGTTTGGTAAAACTCCCCTGTGAAGCCATTAGAACAAGGGCTTTTGTTTCCTGGGAGTTTTTTGACTACTGCTTCTATTTCCTCAGTTGTTATTGGCCTATTCAGATTTTCTGATTCCTCCTGATTCAGTTTTGGAAGACTGTATTTTTCTAGGAATTTGTCTATTTCATCTACATTGTCCAGCTTGTTGGGATATAGTTGTTCATAGTATTTTCTTATAATCTTTTGTATTTCTGTGGTGTCAGAGGTTACTTCTCCACTTTCGTTTCTGATTTTATTTGTGCCCTCTCTCTTTGTGTCTTGATGAGTCTGGATAACGGTTCATCAATTTTGTTTATCTTTTCAAAGAACCAGGTCTTGATTTCATTGGTTTTGTTTTTTTAGTCTCTATGTCATTAATTTCTGCTCAAATCTTTGTTGTTGTTGTCATTGTTTTTAATCCTCACCTGTGTATATATTTCCATTGATTTTTAGAGAGTGGAAGGGAGGAGAGACAGAGAGAAAGAAACATCAATGTGAGAAAGACACATAGATTTGTTGCCTCACCCATGCACCCTGACCAGGGCTGGGGATCAAGCTTGCAACCCAAGTATGTGCCGTTGACCAGGATCGAACCCAGGACCCGTCAGTCCACAGACTGACGCTCTATCCACTGAGCCAAATCAACAAGGGCTACTCTAATCTTTATTATTTCCTTCCTTCTACTTATTCTGGGCTTTTCTTATTGTTCTCTTTCTAATGCTTTAAGATATAGGTATAAATAGTTTACTATTAATTTTTCTTGCTTTTTGAGGTAGGCCTATAGTGTTTTGAACTTCCCTCTCAGGATTGCTTTTGCTGTGTCCCAGAGATTTTTGGGTGGTTGTGTCTTCATTTTCATTTGTTTCCAGGAAGTGTTTTATTTCTTTCTTGATCTCATTGGTAAGCCATTCATTGTTTAATAACATGCCATTTAACCTCCATGTGTTTGAATGTTTTTGAGTGTTTTTACTATAGTTGATTTATAACTTCCACTGTGATCTGAGAAGATGCTCGATATAATTTCAATCTTCTTAAACTTGTAGATACTTGTTTTGTGTGGTCTATTTTTGTGAATGTCCCATGAGCACTTGAGAAGAATGTATATTCAGCATCTTTGGGGTGAAATGTTCTATAAATGTCAATTAAATCCATCTAATCCAGTGGTTCTCAACCTTCTGGCTCTTTAGAGTTCGTCATGCTGTGACCCAACCATAAAATTATTTTTTTTGCTACTTCATAACTGTAATGTTGCTACTGCTATGAATCATAATGTAAATATCTGATATGCAGGATGGTCTTAGGCAACCCCTGTGAAAGGGACGTTCAACGCCAAAGGGTCGCAACCCACACGTTGAGAACTGCTGATCTAATCCAATGTGTCACTCAGAGTCACTGTTTCCTTAATTTTTTTTTTCTGCAAGATCTATCCAGTGAAGTCAGCAGGGTGTTAAAGTCCCCTACCATGAGTGTATTGTTGTCAATCTCTCCCTTGGAAGTCCTCTAGAAGTTTTTATATATGTAAGTACTGCTAAATTGGATGCATACACATTTACCAGGGTTATATCCTCTTGTTGGATCAATCCCTTTAGTATTATGTAGTGACCTTTGTTGTCTCTTGTGATGGCCTTCATTTTGAAGTCTATTTTGTCAGATATGAATATTGTTACTCCAAATTTATTTTCCATTTACATGGAAAATTTTTTCCCATCCCTTCACTTTCATCCTGTGTTAGTCTTTTGTTCTGAGGTGGGTCTCTTGTAGACAGCATATAATTGGGTCATGTTTTTGTATCCATTCAGCGACTCTATTATCTCTTTTGATTAGAGCATTTAATCCATTGACATTTCAGGTTATTATTTTTTTTTTTTTTTTTAAATTAAATCTTTATTGTTCAGATTATTACATTTGTTCCTCTTTTTTCCCCCCATAACTCCCCTCCTTCCAGCTCCCACCCCACCCTCCACCCTCACTCCCCACCGTGTTCATCCATAGGTGCATGATTTTTGTCCAGTCACTTCCCGCATCTCCCACACCCCTTTTCCCCCAAGAATAGTCAGTCTATTCCCTTTCTATGTCCCTGATTCTATTATAATCACCAGTTCATTCTGTACATCAGGTTATTTATTCACTTGATTCTTAGATTCATTTGTTGATAGATGCATGTTTGTTGTTCATAATTTGTATCTTTACCTTTTTCTTCTTCTTCCTCTTCTTAAAGGATACCTTTCAGCATTTCATATAATACTGGTTTGGCGGTGATGAACTCCTTTAGCTTTTCCTTATCTGTGAAGCTCTTTATCTGACCTTCAATTCTGAATGATAGCTTTGCTGGATAAAGTAATCTTGGTTGTAGGTTCTTGGTATTCAGCACTTTGAATATTTCTTGCCATTCCCTTCTGGCCTGCAAAGTTTCTGTTGAGAAATCAGCTGACAGTCGTATGGGTATTCCCTTGTAGGTAATTGAGCCTCTTTCTCTTGCTGCTTTTAAGATTTTCTCTTTGTCTTTTGCTCTTGGCATTTTAATGATGATGTGTCTTGGTGTGGTTCTCTTTGGATTCCTTTTGTTTGGGGTTCTCTGCGCTTCTTGGACCTGTAAGTCCATTTCTTTCACCAGGTGGGGGAAGTTTTCTGCCATTATTTCTTGAAATAGGTTTTCAATATCTTGCTGTCTCTCATCTTCTGGCACTCCAATGACTCTGATATTAGACCGCTTAAAGCTGTCCCAGAGGCTCCTTACACTATCTTCACACTTTCGGATTCTTTTTTCATTTTGCTTTTCCAATTGGGTGTTTTTTGTCGAATCTTTGGTTTGATTATTGTACTCCTCTGGTCTGCTATTGGGTATAATATTCTTTATTTCAGTCCGTGTATGCTTACTTTCTAATTTCTTTATCGTAGCATCGAGGGTCTCATTAGTTTTCGTGAGGCTCTGCACAAATTTATGGCAAGCCCTCAAAATTGCGATTCTTAGCTCCATATCCTCCATTTCTGTCATGTTTTTTTGTCTCCGCATCTTTTATGCTTTCTTGGTGCACCCCCTTGTGGTCTCTGTGCGCAGTCTTGTTCTAGCCAAGCCTTAATTGTTGTAGTTAACACTAGAGGGGTTTGACCACCAGGCCGGCTGGCTGTGGAAATCAGCTGTGTGGAAAACGTCTGCCTTCTGGGGAGGTGCTAATCCAGCCTTTGCCTGAGGCAATTGGCAAATGGCTGTGCGCAGGTTTTGGGCGGGGCGGGGTCAACAGGGCGGGCGGAGGGAGCAGTTATGGCCACGCTCAGTCCCGTTCCCAGAGGCTCTGCTTCTCAGAACCCCGGCAGCCACTGCAAACCTCGGAGAGAAAGCTGCCCTCAGGTCCCAACTGATGCCGGATAATCCCGCTTCTCTCGTTTGAGTCTGGGTCCCTAGAGACTCGCCCGGATCTGGAGCCCAGAGTCTGAGACTCACTCCCGGCAGAAAACGACAACCGCGCCCTCAGCCACCAGCCCGCTTTGCGCGCGCACCTCGGTACCTTTGTATTTTCCACACTGCGCCGCCTCTGAGCCTCGATTTGCTGTTCTCTTTCCTTCTAGTTGTAGAGTCTCTCTTCAGCCAGCCTTCCTGTGGTTCTGGGTGATGTCCGTTCAGTCTTTTAGTTGTATTTTTGAAATGGTTGTTTGCGGCAGCGGTCTCCGGTGTTTACCTACGCCGCCATCTTGGTCTCTCGACATTTCAGGTTATTATTGATAGGTACTTATTTATTGCCATTTTTTATTCTGTACTAGAGGCCCGGTGCACGAATTCATGCACCAGTGGAGTCCCTTGGCCTGGCCTGCGGGATCGGGCCAAAACCGGCTCTCTGACACCCTCCAAGCGGTCCCAGATTGCGAGAGGGCATAGGCCAGGCCAAGGGACCCCACCAGTGCACAACTGGGGCCGGGGAAAGACACGAGAGGTTGGCCAGCAGGGGGTGGGGGACCACAGGAGGGCTCTAGGGCGTGTCCAGCCTGTCTCACTCAGTCCCGATCAGCCAGACCCCAGCAGGAAGCTAACCTACTAGTCTGCCCCCTGGTGGTCAGTGTATGTCATAGCAAGCGGTTGAGCGGCCTTAGCATATCATTAGCATATTACATTTTGATTGGTTGAACTGATGACTGGATGACCAGACACTTAGCATATTAGACTTTTATTATATAGGATGCCTATGTTTTTCTCTCTCTCTACTTCTCATTACAGCAGTCCCTTTAGCATTTCTTATAGAGCTAGTTTGGTAGTGATAAACTCCTTTAGTCTTTTTTTCATCTGGAAGCTCTTTATTTCACCATCTATTTTGAATGATAGCCTTGCTGGATATAGTAATCTTGGTTTCAGATCCTTGCTTTTCATTACCTTGAGTATTTTATGCCATTCTCTTCTGCCTATAGACTTTCTGATGAGAAATCAGCAGAGCTTTATAGGAGCTCCTTTATAGGTAACTGTTTGCTTTTCTCTTGCTGCCTTCAAGATTCTTTATCTTTAATTTTTGGCATTTTAATTATGATGTGTCTGGGTGTTGGTCTGTTTGGGTTCTTCTTGCTTGGGACTCTCTGTGCCTCCTGACTTGTGTGACTTTTCCCTTCACCAAGTTAGGGAAGTTTTCTGCCATTATTTCTTCAAACACATTCTCTATGCCTTGCTCACTTTCTTCCCCTTCTGGCACACCAATATTATGCAAATATTGTTATGTTTCATGTTGTCCCACAGCTACCTAAAGCTGTCCTCCTGTGGTTTTTTGTTTTGCTTTGTTTTTTCCTTTTTGGTTCTCTGATTGCATAATTTTTCTACCCTATCTTATTATTCACTGATCCAATCTTCAGTTTCACCTAATCTGCTGTGTATTCCTTCCATTGTGTTCTTTATTAGTGCCATGTCATTCTTCATAGTTACTCTCTCTTTTCTCATGCTGTTGAGCATCTTTGCCATCATTATTCTGAACTCTATGTCTGATAAATTTCTTATCTTCATTTCATTTAGCTCTTCTTCTAGAGCAGTGGTCGGCAAACTGGCCCCTTGAATGTGGCTCTTCCACAAAATACCACGCGCGGGCGCGCACATACAGTGCAATTGAAACTTCGTGGCCCATGCCACGGGGCCAAAGAGCCACATGTGGCTCATGAGCCGCAGTTTGCTGACCACTGTTCTAGAGAAATCTCTTGTTCTTTCATTTGGGGGCTGTTTTTTAGTCTCCCTATTTTGGCTGCCTGTTTGAGTTTGTGACTATGTATTAGGTAGATTTGCTATGCCTCTCAATCTCTAGTGTAGGACAGCATCAAATGCTGTTTCTGACTGATTAGACCAGGCAAAGATTGAAAGCCTCCAGAGACCTGCCTCTGCCTCTAGACTGATTAGATTCAATCTTGAGTGGCCTAAAGCAATGGTCCATAGGTGGGGTGAGAGGTTTCCCAACAGGGTGGGGCAACTGCTTCTGCATGGAAACTAATTGTTATTCTCAGTCTCTTAATGGGCCTCAGAAACTCGACAGCATTGGGTAAGGGGTTTTCCAATAGGTTGGGGTTATTGTCTTCCCACCAGGCAAACTGACTAAATAGCAAATGTCTGTCTTAGAAAAATGTCCTCCACAGCATGAGAGAATGACTCAGCATAGGAAACCAGGGTGTCTGCCCTCCAAGCTCTAACCCCAGGGGCCCCAACCCTGGCTTCTGCTCACAGAGCTCCAGTGTATCCTGCCCTCCCTTTGCCAGAGCACCAGATGAGTGGCTGCACAGAAAATTTTGTGAGTTGGCCCTTTAAGAGGATGCCTGTGTTTCTACCAGTCTCTCCCTGGCAGACAGCAACCCTGCTGCTTTTCACAGCCAGATGTTATGTGGGTACCTTTCTCAGTTCTGGTGCTCTCTGTTGGGGGGCCAGCTTGTGGTTTAGACCCCAGACTTCCCAGTGGCAACCCCCCACAGCTGAGATATTGCTTCAGCTGCTGTCTGTGGGAGCCTGGCCAGCCCTTTTGCGCCTCTGCCCTTCCTACCAGTCTCTATGCAGTCTCCACTTTCCATCCTTGGTTATCAGGGTTCACTCCAGCTAGTCTTCAGTTGATTATTCAGGATGGTTTTTTGTATTTTAGTTGTAATTCCAGTTTGGTCCTGGGAGCATGTCTGTGTAGCATCCACTTACTCCACCACCATTTTTCATCTTTTTCAAAAAAATATTTTTTAAAAATTCCTTTTATTATATATTTCTAATAAAGTTTTTTGTGGCAACTATCACATTGCCAGTAAAAATATCAAATTCAAAAACAATGTGCTTTGCTTCATCTACAAAGGATATAATAATGTTAGCTATATAATCTTGGCTACTACCATTGTTCTACTTTGACATGTAAATTTGCTGTTAGTTGTTGAATATAAAGCTTAAATTGGCTTTGTATTCCTGGATTTAACTGATAGATTCTGATCCAAATTATAGATAGCCCTTCAGTTTTACACTTATCTTTATCACCTACAAATATTTAACAAGTGCCTCCTGTGTACTCAATATGTACATACAAGGGAGTGAGCAACAAGAATGAATGATATTACTGCACTTCAAAATGGGCATTCATATCTATTGAAGAACAAGTTTATAACCTTTTTGGGGGGAAATTTAGCAACCTCTACCAAAATTTGAACTTGCACCCCCAAATATACAAAATAATGTTACATACACAAATATATATATATATATATATATATATATATATATACATATATATATATAAAGAATGTTATTGTTTTCAAAAGGAAATAAAACTGAACATAATATTGATGTCAGTCAATACTTGACTGATTAATAAATTTATGAAAAATAATACTTTGTGATCATTAAGAAGAATAAGGTGCTCTCTGTTAGAGGTGGTAAGTTGTAAAGTAGTCTATGACATTTAGTTTTTTAAAAATGTTCAGAACAGTTTTTTCAACAAATGGCTCTACAGCAACTGGTCATCCATACACACAAAAAAAATGATTTTGGACTCCTACCTCACAGAATACACAAATATTAACTCAAAATGAAACAAAGACCTAAATACAAGAGCTGAAACTTTAAAACACTTTAAAAGAAAACATAACAATAAATCTTTGTAAACTTGGGCTAGGTAATGATTTTTTTAGTTATGACTATAAAAGCAAAAGGGATAAAAAGAAAAATTAACAAACTGGACTACTTAAAAATAAAAAGAATGTTTTCACATCAAATGACACCATCAAGAAAGTGAAAAGACAATCTACAGACTGAGAAATAATATTTGCAAATCATTTAGCTGATAGGGATTTGTATCCAGAATATATAAAGAACTCTTACAACTAAGTAATAAAAAGGCAAATAACCCAATAAAAATGAACAAAGTAAAAGAATAGACATATCTCTAAAGACTTAGGAATGACCAATAAGCACACGAAAAAATGCTAATTATTCATCACTACAGAAATGCAAATCAAAACTAAAATGAGAGTTCAAGAGAAAACCAAGATGGCAGCATAGGTAAACACCTGTTACTCACTGCTTCCCACAACCATATCAAAATTACAACTAAAATATAGAACAACCATTATTCAGAACCCTCTGAAAGCTGGCTGAATGGGAAGTCCTACAACTAGAGACGTCAAGAAGAAAGTATATTGAAACTGGTAGGAGGGACAGAGGCCTGGTACCAGCTGGTCTGACACCTATGTGTGCCGTTGTTTCATTTGGGATCGATATCATCTCTGCAGAGGCCACCCATGAGGAGCAAGGGGTTTAAGCCCCACATCAGGCTCCCAGTCCAGGGTTCCAGAGCTGGGGAGAGAAGTTCCTGCAACTACGGGTTGTAAAAACCAGTGGGAATTGTGGCTGAGTGACATGAAGGCTACAGGAGAGCCAGGTGTTCCATTTAAAGATGCTGGCGCAAGACTCCCAGCACTGGATGGCTTTGGGGGATCCAGACACATACAGGGAGGAACTGGATTGTCTGGCATCGGGGCAGGAACTCAGGGGCAGCTTTGTCCCAGACAGGGGCTGCTCACAGGGGTCACTGTTCCTGTGCTGCGACCTCCCCTATCACAGGGCTGACTGGCAACCATATATGAGTCTCCATCAATGTCCAGCTCCACCCTGGGGATTCCGAGACCCCGCCCCATCCAATTTGCAGCCCCACCCAAGCTATTTATTTACAGCAGCTTTTCCATATGAATAGCCTGTCCTGGCTCAGGCTTCAGACTTTGTTAAAATCTCTCAAACAAGCTACAGCTGGTGACAGCATGCCCCAAACTTATCAATAAAAGGCCCAAACCAGGCACTAGCATCAGCCCACCTTGCTTCACAGCTGAGCCTCGCCTGGGCACCTCCAAGCCCAATACAATTAACAAATAGCAGCCATCTGCAGACCCCTCTGTAGTTCTTGCCGGGTGGCCCCAGGCAGTGGGTGACTTTGCACCTCCCACTAGAGCAGTGGTTCTCAACCTTGGCTGCACATTAGAATCACCTGGAAATCTTTTTAAAATCCTGATTCCTGGGTCTCGTCCTCCGGAAATTCTGTTTCTTATAGGGTGGGGCCACAACATTAGTAACAAAGAAACAGAATTTCCGGAGGACGAGGCCCAGGAATCAGGATTTTAAAAAGATTTCCAGGTGATTCTAATGTGCAGCCAAGGTTGAGAACCACTGCACTAGAGCCTAGAGCCAGTGCACCCGGTGGACAGTTTCAGACCATAACAGATTACAACTCTACACATCCACTAGCAACACACTCAAGAGGCAGACTCAGCGAGCACCAAAGCCCCACAGAAACAACTCCTGCTCCATAGGAGTGGATCTTGCATAGCAGCTCTCCCACTGTAGTCGAGCTGGTCCTCACAGCTAATTGGCCTGGAAGTCAACTCCTCCCAGTGACACCAACAGCAAATAAGGTGCAACTTCCAGACTGTGCACACAGCCTACACAGTGCCGAGCTCAGGTGACTGGGAAGATTGAGCCACTGGGCCTCCTACAGGACACCTACTACACAAGGCCACTCTACCAATTCTAGGAGACATAGCCGCTCTACCTAATACATAGAATCGAACACAGGGAAGCAGCCAAAATGTGAAGACAAAGAAACATGTCACAAATGGAACCAACCAAACTACTGGATACAGAGTTCAAAACCATGGTTATAAGGTTACTCAAGGATCTTCATGAGACTTTCAAGGATCTTAGTGAGAATGTCAAAGACATGAAAAGGAGCAGTCAGAAATTAAGCATACACTAACTGAAATAAAGAATAATTTACAGGGATTCAACAGTAGAAGATGCTGAAAATCAAATCAGAGATTTGGATATGAGGAAGCAAAAAACACCCAATCAGAAGAGAAAAAAGAAAAAACAATCCAAAAATATGAATAAAGAGCCAGACTCATCAAGAAACAAAGAGAGAGGACACAAATAAAATCAGAAATGAAAGTGAAGTAACCACTGACATCACAGAAACACAAAAGATTATAAGAAAATACTATGAACAACTATATGCCAACAAGCTGGACAATGTGGATGAAATAGACAAACTCCTAGAAAAATACAATCTCCCAAAACTGAATCAGGAAGGAACAAAAAACCTGAATAGGCCAATAACAACTGATGAAATAGAAGCAGTAATAAAAAAAACTCCCACCAAACAAAAGCCCAGGTCCGGATGGCTTCACAGGGGAGTTTTACCAAACATTCAAAGAAGAACTAACACCTATACTCCTCAAACTATTTCAGGAAATTCAAGAGGAAGGAACACTTCCAAACTCCTTTTATGAGGCCAGCATTATCCTAATTTCAAAACCAGATAAAGACACTACAAAGAAAGAGAATTACAGGCCAATATCCCTGATGAACATAGATGCTAAAATCCTCAAGAAAATAGCAAATCAGATTCAGCAATATATTAAAAAGATCATACACCATGACCAAGTAAGATTTATTCCAGGGATGCAAGGCTGGTACAATATTAACAAATCAATAAATGTGACACATCACATAAACAAATTGAAAGATAAAAATCACATGATCATATGAATAGATGAGGAGAAAGCATTCGACAAAATCCAACACCCATTTTTGATAAAAACTCTCAGCAAAGTGGGAATATAGGGAGTATATCTCAACATGATAAAGGCCATATATGACAAACCTACAGCCAACATCATACTCAATGGGCAAAAACTAAAACCATTTCCCCTAATAACAGGAACAAGACAGGGATGCCCACTTTCACCACTCCTGTTCGACATTGTACTGGAAGTGCTAGCTATAGTGATCAGACAAGAAGAAGAAATAAAAGGCATCCAAATTGGAAATGAAGAAGTAAAACTGTCTTTATTCGCAGACGACATGATATTGTACATAGAAAACCCCAAAGACTCCATCAAAAAACTACTAGACTTAATAAATGAATTCGGCAATGTAGCAGGATACAAAATTAACACCCAGAAATCTATGGCTTTTTTATACACCAATAATGAACTCACAGACAGAGAAACTAAAAAAACAATCCCATTTACCATTGCACCAAAAAAATTAAGATACCTAGGAATAAACTTAACTAAGGAGGTAAAAGACTTGTACTTCGAAAACTACAGGACGTTGAAAAAAGAAATAGAGGAAGACATAAACAAATGGAAGAATATACCGTGTTCATGAACTGGTAGAATCAACATCATTAAAATGTCCATACTACCCAAAGCAATCTATAGATTCAATGCAATCCCCATTAAGATACCAAAGGCAGCCAAAACCGGTTTGGCTCAGTGGATAGAGCGTCGGCCTGTGGACTGAAAGGTCCCAGGTTCGATTCCGGTCAAGGGCATGTACCTGGGTTGCGGGCACATCCCCAGTAGGAGATGTGCAGGAGGCAGCTGATCGATGTTTCTCTCTCATCGATGTTTCTAACTCTCTATCTCTCTCCCTTCCTCTCTGTAAAATATCAATAAAATATATATATAAAAAAAAAAAAAAAAAAAAAAAAAAAAAAAGATACCAAAGGCATATTTCACAGACCTAGGATAAACTCTCCAAAAATTCATATGGAATGAAAAAAGACCTGAATAGCCGCAGCAATCCTGAGAAAGAAGAACAAAATTGGAGGGATCCTAATAAGAGACATCAAGCTATATTACAAAGCCACTGTGCTCAAAACTGCCTGGTAGTGGCACAAGAACAGACATATAGGTCAAAGGAACTGAACAGAGAACTCAGAAATCGACTCAAGCCATTATGCTCAGTTAATATTTGACAAAGGAGATAAGCACATACTAGGACAATGGAGTCAAGATAGTCTCTTCAATAAATGGTGCTGGGAAAATTGGACATATACATGCAAAAAAATGAAACTAGACCACTACCTTACACCATATACAAAAATAAACTCAAAATGGATAAAGGACTAAAACGTAAGACAGGAAACCATGAAAATATTAGAAGAATCCATAGGCAGCAAAATATCAGACATATGTCATAGCAATATCTTTACTGATACAACTCCTAGGGCAATGTAAACTAAGGAGAAAATAAACAAATGGGACTAGACCAAAATACAAAGCTTCTGCACAGCAAAAGAAACCATCAACAAAACAATAAGAAAACCCACTGCATGGGAAAACATATTTGCCAATGTTATCACCGATAATGGTTTAATCTCAAAATTTACAGGGAACTCATACAACTTAACAAAAGGAAGATAAACAATCCAAACAAAAATGGGCAAAGGACCTAAATAGACACTTTTCGAAAGAGGACATACAGAAGGCCAAAAGAAATGAAAACATGCTCAAAGTCACTAATCATCTGAGAGATGCAAATCAAAATGACAATGAGGTACCATCTCACACCTGTCAGAATGGCTATCATCAACAAATCAGCAAATGACAAGTGCTGAAGAGGATGTGGAGAAAAGGGAACACTTGTGCACTGCTGGTGGGAATGCAGACTGGTGCAGCCACTGTGGAAAAAAATATGGAGTTTCCTCAAAAAAGTAAAAATGGAACTCCCATTTGACCCATTGATCCCACTGCTAGGAATATATCCCAAGAAATCAAAAACACCAATCAGAAAGGATATATGTACCCCTATGTTCAGAGCAGCACAATTTATAATAGCTAAGATTTGGAAACAGCCTAAGTGCCCATCAGCAGATGGGTGGATTAAAAAACGGTGGTACATCTACACAATGGAATATTATGCTGCTGTAAAAAAGAAGGAACTCTTATCATTTGCAACAGCATGGATGAACCTTTAGAGCAGTGGTTCTCAACCTTCCTAATGCCACAACCCTTTAATACAGTTCCTCATGTTGTGGTGACCCCCAACCATAAAATTATTTTCATTACTACTTCATAACTATAATTTTGCTACTGTTATGAATCGTAATGTAAATATCTGATATGCAGGATGTATTTTCATTGTTACAAATTGAACGTAATTAAAGCATAGCAATTAATCACACAAAAAATTTAATTATATATGTGTCTTAGGTGACCCCTGTGAAAGGGTCGTTAGACTCCCAAAGGGGTCGCGACCCACAGGTTGAGAACCGCTGCTTTAGAGCATTATGCTAAGGGAATCAGGCCTAAGTTGGCAGTTGGACATCGCTCTCAGAGTCTGGGAACCTTTGCTCCTTACTACCCGCCTGCTCGCTGCTCCTTAGTACTCCAGAAGCCCAGTTTCTGGCTGAGCAGTGATCCCCCTATGGGAGCACACTGACCACCAGGTGGCAGCTCCTATGTTGAGCATGTCCCCTGGTGGTCAGTGCACATCATAGCGAACGGTTGTTCTGGTCGTTCCGCCATAATGGTCGCTTATGCTTTTATTATATAGATGTCCAGAATAGGAAAACCTATAGAAACCTAAAGTAGATTAGTGGTTGCCTTCGGCTAGCAGTGGGGAAGGGGTAAAGGGAATAATTGTAAATAGAAAGTTTTATTTGGGAGGGGGGTGATAGTAATGTTCTAAGATTACATTTTGGCTCAGCTGGTGTGGCTCAGAGGTTGAGTGTCAACCTATGAACCAGGAGGTCAGAGTTCGATTCTGGACAGGAAACATGCTGGAGTTGAGGGCTCAATCCCAACTGGGGGGGGGGGGGGGGGGGGGGCGGCGAGGGGGCATGCAGGAGGCAGCCAATCAATGATTCTCTCTCTTCATTGATGTTTCTATCTCTCTCTCCCTCTGCCTTCCTCTCTGAAATAAATTTTTTTAAAAAAAGATTAGATTTTAGTAATAGTTGCAAAACTTTGCAAATTTGCTAAGAACTATTGAATTGCACACTTAAAATGTTTTCATGGCCCCAACTGGTTTGGCTCAGTGGATGGAGCATCGGCCTGTGGACCAAAGGGTACCAGGTTCGATTCCGGTCAAGGGCATGTACCTTGGTTGCGGGCACATCCCCAGTGGGGAGTGTGCAGGAGGCAGCTGAATTGGTGTTTCTCTCTCATCAATGTTTCTAACTCTTTATCCCTCTCCCTTCCTCTCTGTAAAAAATCAATAAAATATATTTTAAAAAATGTTTTCATGTTGCAATGCAGCTCCATTTAGTGAGTAACTACTGTGTGGCAGAAACTACATGAAATGCTTTACATATTATTTCATCTAATTCTCACAATAAACCTATAATCCCATTTTACAGAGGTATCTGAAACTTAAAGATGAAGCTATTTGCTGAAGGTCACAGGGCTCATTAGTGAAAGATCTAGAATTCAATCACAAGTGTCACTCACCACCTCAGCATGCTAAACTGCACCACTGACCACATATATTCAAATGGTCAGCAGATAGTATGGAATTTCATTATCATGGTATTTTACTATGTCTGCCAAGAACCTTTTCCATAAAAATGCCAGTTCATTGGGTATTTTTATTATTTTTTTAAATCCTCACTGGAGGGCATGCTTAGAGAGAGGGAGGGGCGGACGGAGGGAGGGAGGTAAAGAAAGGGACAGGGCCCTAGTTGGTTTGGCTCAGTGGATAGAGCATTGGACTGCGGACTGGAGGGTCCCGGGTTCGATTCTGGTCGGGGGCACATGCTCGGATTGCGGGCTCGATCCCCAGTGGGGAGGCGTGTAGGAGGCAGTCAATCAATGATGCTCTCTCATCATTGATGTTTTTGTCTCTCTCCCCCTCTCCCTTCCTCTATGAAATCAATAAAAATGTATTTTTAAAAAAGGGACAGGAAAATGAGAGGAAAAGGGAGAGGGAAAGAGAAAGAAACATAGATGTGAGAGAAACATTGATCAGTTGCCTTCCGCAACCCAGGTATGTGCCCTGACCAGGAATCGAACCAGCAACTTTTTGTTGCACAGCAAGACACTCAACCAAGCCACTCAGGCCAGACCATCTGGTATTTTTAGGTAGCAGAATTTCCAAGCTAGTAAATTGATTTTGAAGAAGCCCTTGGAAGGAGTTGATTACAGTATATATAGTGAGAAAGTCATCAGGTTCCATTGTGTCCGTTGGAGCAATAGCTATTAATAAAGTAACTGTCCCTAAGTTAATTGACAAGTAGATTCACCCTGTCCAATCCCCAAATGAGACACTGAGAATACATCTGGTTGGAACAAAACATTTCTTCTGGGGAGAAGCACACAAAGATCACATCAAAACTGCCAGAGAAAGACTCCTTTGAAATCCATTCTTCCTCATCTTCGGAGAAATGTTAGTATTCTAGGCTCATCTGTCTTCAACTTGGATGACTTCACAATCTGAAACTGAAGTGGAGGAATGAAAATCCATTTCCTAAGAAGTCCATTTAGTAGAGACAGTCAGAAAGAAGAAAAAATTGCTTGGGGAGAGAAAGGCATTGAGAACGAAAAGTTAGCAACCTATTAGATTGATTAGATCAGGGGTGGGCAAACTTTTTGACTCGAGGGCCACAATGGGTTCTTAAACTGGACCGGAGGGCCGGAACAAAAGCATGGATGGAGTGTTTGTGTGAACTAATATAAATTCAAAGTAAACATCATTACATAAAAGGGTACGGTCTTTTTTTTTTAGTTTTATTCATTTCAAACGGGCCGGATCCGGCCCACGGGCCATAGTTTGCCCACGGCTGGATTAGATCATTCATTTGGCCCCAAAGAATGCAGCAAGGAAAATTACTTTAGAGTGAACCTCTTCTTCATTTTGCATGTTCCACATAGAAAACACAAAAACATTATTTTAAGTGAACCAAACAGGAAGGGTTTTTAAAATGTGTGATTTGATCCAGAAGTTAAAAAAATCTATTCTGTATAGATTACACAGAATCTAAGTTCATTCCACCTATTTGCCTGATTCTCCTTTACATTTTCTCTCTTCAGGCATGTATTTTCCCTTCTCTTTCTTGCATAAAGATTAAATTCCATTCTTTTGCCTAACAACACCAAATAAATGTTTCCACTTCCTTTCCATTGGATGCAATTAATAGGCATTTGTACTTCACTAAAATGTCTGATTTCTTCACTGCTGTCCCTAAAAATAATTAGAATGCAGTCAGTATCAGTTGTTATCATTTACATGAACAAATGGCATCCAAAATATCTGGATTAGATATTTTGATAATATGTGAGAAAAAAAGAGGAGACTAGAAGTCAAAAACTGATTTTTACTTTTCACTACACCATTTACTTGCATGTGACCTTAGGTATATCGCACCCTTTCTGGGCCTTAATTTCCCCGTTTTTAAAATAAAGGTAATAACACCATCCCTTCTCTCTTCAGAGTTATGAAGTTAAAAAGAGATCAAATACATGAAAGCACTATAAATGCTGCAAAGGATACACAAATGTAAGCCATTATTGTTGATCATTTTACCTGGACAGATTTCCCCTTTTTTTTTAAAATTGTTTTATTGCTTAAAGTATTACAAAGAGTATTACATATGTCTCCTTTTTTTCCCCCGCCCTTGACAATCCCCTGGCCTCCTCTACCCCCCAGTGTCTTACGTCCATTGGTTATGCTTATATGCAAGCATACAAGTCCTTCGGTTGATCTCTTACCTCCCCCCTCCCCCCTCCCACCCCCCAACCCTCTCCGGCCTTCCCGCTGTAGTTTGACAGTCTGTTCGAGGCTGCTCTGCCTCTGCATCTATTTTTGTTCATAAGTTTATAATGGTCTTTATTATCCATAAATGAGTGAGATCATGTGGTATTTTTCCTTCATTGACTGGCTTATTCACTTAGCATAATGCTCACCAGTTCCATCCATGCTGTTGCAAATAGTAAGAATTCCTTCTTTTTTACAGCAGCATAGTATTCCATCGTGTAGAGATACCACTGTTTTCTAATCCATTCATCTACTGATGGGCACTTAGGCTGTTTCCAGATCTTAGCTATGGTGAATTGTGCTGCTATGAACATAGGGGTGCATATATCCTTTCTGATTGGTGTTTCTGTTTTCTTGGGATATATTCCTAGAAGTGGGATCACGGGGTCAAATGGGAATTCCATTTTTAATTTTTTGAGGAAACTCCATACTGTCTCCATAGTGGCTGCACCAGATCTCCCCTTTTTATAAACATTACTCAGTCAAAACACTCCTCTCTGCTTTGCTTCTGGCTTGCATGACATATCAAATCACTGTAAGAAAATTACACTCGGTTTCAATGGAGAAACAAGTCAATTCTTTATCAAACTTGTTTCATTCTAAAACTAAAATTAAAGGCAAACTGTATATTTATTGAAGTTTTTTCCTGAAAAACTAAATAGAGTGATTTATTTTTCCAGAAGCCTGTTTGGAAAATAATTCTTGTTTTCTTCTTATAGCCCTATTTTCTCTACATTAATTATCATAGAAAAAAAACCGTGCAGCAACTATGCCCTGGCTGGTGTGGTTCAGTAGTTAGGGCATCCGTCAGTGCACCAAAAGTTCAATTGCCAGTCAATTTCCATCTCAGCTCCAGTCCAGGTGGTGTGGGAGGCAACCAATCGATGTGTCTTTCTCACATCAAAGTCTCTCTCTCTCTCTCTCTCAATTCCCCATCCTTCTTCCACTCTCTCTAAAAAAAAAAAAAAAATCAACGGAAAAAATGTCCTTGGGTGGGGGTTAACAATAACAACAAACTTGCAACAACTATAATTCATAGTTTTTAAAAAATAGATCTTGCCCAGGATTAAAGTAGCTATAGACTTCAGACTATTATATCCTACCTAAAACTCAAAAATCATCAAATTTTAAGTCTGGAAAGGATTATTTAACACATAGAATATTTTTGGAAGGCCCCCTAAGAAACCTACCAATGAATGAAGTAGGTGACATAGAGACAATGAAAAAAAGACATAATTTTCATTTAATATAATTTTGTACTTTTTGAAATTTGAGCCATGTGCAGCATATATATATATATAATTTTATTAATTCATTATAAATCACCGAGCGAATCTGAAGAAGCCCTCATTTTCCAGAGGAGAAAACTGAAACCAAACAAGGGGATAAGCTGCTCAAGATCACACCACTAGAGAGAGAAAAAGCTGGGCTTGGAACTCAGGAACCCAGTAGAAGCTTCCAGTGTTTTGTCCCTTACCACAATGCCATGTGGTAAAACAGTAAGTGCTGCCCTGACCGGTTTGGCTCAATGGATAGAGCATCAGCCTGTGGACTGAAGGGTCCTGGGTTCGATTCTGGTCAAGGGCTCATGGCCAGGTTGCGGGCTCGGTCCCCAGTGCTGGGCGTGCAGGAGGCAGCCGATCAATGATTCTCTCTCATGACTGAGGTTTCTATCTCTCTCTCCTCTCTGAAATCAATAAAAATATATTAAAAACAGCAGTGCCATCTTATACAAAATAAAAATATTCCTATAACCCTTTTCAGAATTGTGGTCCTCCAGAGCAGCGGTTGCCAACCGGTGGTCCGCGGACCACTGGTGGTCCGTGAGGTCCGAAAGGTTGGCGACCACTGCTCCAGAGGTCCCGGGACTTGTGACATAGTGCTCATCATGAATGTTTTCACAGAATTTCTAAGGCAAAGGGACAGAGATGACAATCCCATTATCAAGACTCCACCAAGTATTAAGTGAGTGGATAAAGACAGAACATCAATCAGCATGTGGGTACTATGTCTCTCAGACAGAGTGAATTTAAGCTTAACCAGGCCAGGAAAATGTTACAGCTTTCATTACTATAAACAGTAAGGATGACTGATGAGGCCGAATAGAATTAGAAGGACAAAGAGCTTATTCCAGTGAAATTACTCAGAAAAAATAAAGCAAAAGCAGATGACAGGAAATTCGAGTTTGAAAGAAGTCTTACTTCCACGGTGGAACTACTCTCAAATAGGAGAACTAAGGGAATTATCAAGGCCCCTTCTAGTCCTAAAATCCTCAAAGAGGCAAGGCAGCTTCAACTCCTCCTCAGAGCAATTCAAGCATACTTTTCTTTCCTCTTGGTAAGAAAAAACAACCTTTTCTTTCAACGGGCACAAATTCAGGGAAACAGCAGAGTTTCCATAGGACGGAATAAGAGAAGCCAGAAATGAAAACTATTCCAAAAATGTTTGAGTTTGTCTGCTTAGACAGAAGGATCTTGGAAGAAAGGAAATTTACTTCAGGGATTATTCTTTCCTTTCTAGGTCTGTATGTAGCCTTCACTATTGGAGAAATGCATTCATGCTAGACATTATTAGGTCTTTACTATACCTTTTGATATTTGCCAAACATACTGCAGTCATGTATTAGTTAGTCTAAGTATTTTTAAGCACTGGGTAAGGTCTGTTTGCCAAGCAGTTGCTCTGATGAAACATTTAAGAAAGGGAGAATATGAAAGGATAACAAGCCTGGCCAAGATATAACCTCTAGCCACTACTACTGCTCATATTTCTAATGAGAAATCATGGCGTAGGGATAAACCACAAAGATTTTTTTAGTCAACTCTGGGTCACAAGGTCACCCACTCTGACAAGTGTCTCTCACCACATCTACAATCCTTGATCAGGAACAAAAGGCCAGAGGGAGCTCAAATTCTAGCACCAGCCAACCGCTGTCATCTCTAGGGAATCTATATCAAATGCCTACCCTCATCAAAGGTACTCAGAGTATTGTTTCAAATTCCATCTCCAATTTTCACTAAATAATTCAGGCACAGGAAAATATTTGAAGTTTATTTGTTAATAATTTTTCTACTTTGTTGAAAAGAAATCTGCCTCATGGTAAAACAGTCACATAATTCAAAAAAGAAAAAAATCACAAGAAACTTAAAAGTCAGATATTATACTTCACGTTAAAAAGGTATTAATGTCAAAAGCTCTAGCCATGTATTTCATGAAACACATTAAACACACAACCTGGAGCCAATAAAGCATGAGACATTCCACTCCCTCTGAACAACAGATGAGTTAAACAGTAATAGAGGCTGCACTAATATTACCTAGGGCAGGAGAAACATTTGGTGACTCACATGTTCCCCTTTGATGTCAATGTCTAAATTAAAGAGCTGGTTTCTTTGGGAAGGAAAAAAAGGGGAGAACTTTAAAATTATCCTTTTAAACTTCAGATCCCATAAATTAGCCATTCTCAATTTCAAAGTCAATTCCACTTTTTCCCCCAAAAATCATGAGTCATATCAAACATCTGGTACCCCTGAAATGTATTGCCTTAAATTTAGTCAACTAATTAAGATTTATTGAGTGCCTACAACTGAACAAAGACCATCTGAATTCAACAAAAATGCTCAATTTTAACTTTACCTATTCCTAACACCTCCATATTTATACTTGTAAATGTAGACTTTCTCTCAGCCTGAAAAAAAAGTGCAGCGAACAAATTTCACAGAGCACAGTTATCACATAAAGAAAACTGATGAAAGAGGAAAATGGGTGCCTCCTCCGTGACAATGATTTTTTGTTTGTTTTTTTGTTTTTGTTTTTAATCCTTACCCGAGGATAATTTTTCCATTGATTTTTAGAGAGAGTTAAAGGGAGGAAGGGAGAAAAGAGAGAGAGAGAAACATCTATGCGAGAAAAAGACATGAACGCGCTCCCACCAGGACCGGGATGGAACCTGCAACCCAGGTACGTGCCCTTAACTAGGAATCGACCCTGAGACCCTTCGGTGTGCAAGGCCGATGTTCTAATCACATCACTCAGGGCTCCCGACAACGTTTTAAAATGGTTTAGAATTGTTTACATATCTGCTACTCTAAATATCAGACTAAACCCTTACACACTAAATGTTTGTGTGTGTGTGTGTGCGGTTTTGTTTTTGTTTTTTTTTGCCGTGGTATGGCATAAAAAGAGGGGGATACAGTTGGTGTGTATGATTTGAATCTTCAGACAATGCCAAAGTTTTAAGCCAATGATTTCACGCCGCTCCCCATTAACTTTTCATTAACCTGGCAAACAACAACTGACAGGCTGAGATTTCGGATCGTTTTATTTCTGGCAGAGGGAGAAAAAGGGACATGGCCGAGAAAGAGGAGCACAGACAAGGGGGACGGTGTGTTGCAAATAAGACAGCTAATCTTGAGTAAGAGATAATTGCTACAAAGCAAATAGCAGCAAAAGAATACTTTTGCATTTTCGGCCCATTAAAGCAATGGCATTAGAGCAAATTATTAAACACCACCCGCAACCTTCCGCTTCGAGGACCCAGGAAAGACTTCTACCAATCTGTCATGACCGTCCGAGGCGGTGCGTGAAGCACGGGACTGGCGCGTTTAGAGAAAGCGAGGCCCACAGAGGGCAAGACGAGCTCGAAACGAAAACTCCAAGACTTTCCCAAGCAGGACCTGAAGTCCCTGATCCCGGGGCGGGATGCTGAGCCGCCGCTCCCCACCGCCACCCTGGGAAAAAGGGGGTCCTCCATGGCAGAGGAGCGAGGGGGCTCCAAATCAGCGCCCCCCTCCCCTACCTGAGCCCACCGCCCTCCCTTCAGAGAGCCCGAGAGGACCGCCCTGTCTAGCTTCTGTCCTCTTCCCCGCTCAAGACGAGACCAGCCATGCCCCTCTCTGACCTGTCCCCGCTGGGTCCGAGGCGGCAGCGCGACGCCTCCATTCCCGCCGCTCAGAAAGTAGCCGCCACCAACCAGATTCCCGACTCCGCGGTTGGGGTGCCAAGCCTGGCGCGTGTCCGGGCTCCGCCCCCTGGAAACCGCACCCCGCACTGTTGCCACCGCCAATTGGCCCGCGGACCAGCCGCTCCGCTCCCATTGGCTCTTCCCGCCGTCCGGCGTGGCGGGGTGGGGTTCCAAGGGGCGTAGGAACTCCGAGTCGGAGGCGCCTGCGCCCGAGCGGGGATGACGCGCGAGGGCTGGGTGCCTGGACCACTGTGCGGGCGGGGACGGAGGATGCTTCCCCGCTGGGAAGCAAGTGGGTCAGGGAGCCGCCCAGCGCCCACAAACTGAGCGGCCTCCCCGCACCCCCGTGGTGTGTGTTCACAGACCCCTGAGAGGGAGCGCTACCCGAGGTCTGTAATATTAGAACTTACAGAACTTACAAAAGTTAAGTTTAATTTATAGCATTCCAAGGTCAAAGTTGTTTCCACACTGGGTTTGCATTTCTAAGAAGGCTAGAACTGGGCACAAGCTAGGAGGGCAGAGCTTTGCACTGGGGCTGGGTCAGCCTCCATTCGCTGTGACCCTGAACATGGTTCATTACTTGTGCTTTAAATTCCCATCTATACAATAAAAAGAACAATCCTTGCTAGTCTGCCTCGGCCTGGACCTGACACAGAGTAGGTTCTTAAAGCTGAGTGAGATGCTGGTTGTATGGAGAAAGCACAATGAAGACATTTTGTTAACTGGGCAGTTCAACAATACTAAGAAGTAGTGTTCTCTGAAAAGTTCCCACATTTATTTATATACTTTTTAAAAAAAATCCTCACTCGAAAATTTTTTAATATTGATTATAGATGGGGGGGGGGGGGGCATTGATTGGTTGCCTCCCGTACCGGCCCCATGGGTACCAACAACCTAGTTATGTGCCCTGACCAGGTATCAAACCTGGTTGCTATATGGAGGACACTCCAACCACCTGAGCTACCTGGCCAGGGCTATTTACACACATTTTAAAGTTACTCCTTTTTTAAAAAAATTATTTTTATTGATTATTAGAGAGAGAGAGAGAGAAACATCAATGTGAGAGCAAAACAATGATCAGCTGCCTCCTGCAAACCCCCTACTGGGGATTGAGCCCACAACCCAGGCATGTGGCCTGACGAGGAATCGAACCAGTGACCTTTAGGTACATGGGACTATGCCCAGACAAGTGAGCCATACATACATTTTAAACCAGGGGTCCTCAAACTATGGCCTGCGGGCCACATGCGGCCCGCCGAAAACATTTACCCGGCCTGCCGGGTGTTTTTGCCGCCGCTGTGTGCATAGGAATTTGTTCATAGTTTTTTTTTTAAACTATAGTCCGGCCTTCCAACTGTCTGAGGGACCGTGAACTGGCCCCCTGTTTTAAAAGTTTGAGGACCCCTGTTTTAAACAGTTACTCCAAGAAATCATTTTGTCATTCTATTTAATATTTACAGAATTTTTTGGTTGGAAGTAAAAAATCAAAACAGCAAACCTAAGTATGCTCCCTTTATCTTCCTGATTCTACAATAGCCACTAAAACAGGGCTTGCTGCCTTTCGTCATCTTGCCTTTCAACAGGAGAGCCAAAGTTGCACAGGTGTCGGCTCAACTATAAAGTCAGAATTTGCTTTGATTTTTTTCCATCCATGGGGTCATAGAGGAAGCTGCCACTAAGCACAACAGAGTTGGTACTCAAAAATGTGGAATGAATTAGTTTGAATAAGGTGATTAGAGGATTAATGGGTAGTGGTTAAATCAAACAATTAAGACCTTTAGTGGCAGAGGCAGTGTTGCTGCATTATTGGCAGTCAGAAGCAGGGTTCTCCAAAAACTTTCTGCAATCATTTATTTAAACACAATTTAAACAGTTACTACAAGATATTTTAAAATTTTAAACAGTTAATACAAGAAAAATATAAAACACTAAAAACTGTTTATAAATTTTAAAAAGCAAATCTTGGAACTGAATTCCATCCAAGGTTCTGGTTAAAATGCCTTTTTTCTTGATGTTATTGGTATTATTTCCATTTTATTCTATTGATGAACTCTTCTGTAAGTCAGAAAAGTAACTTTAGCAACTCTATGAACAGCAGCAATCAATTTCTTGAGATTACTGATGTAATCCAGTCAGTTTTTCACAAGGAACTGGCTTTTGCTGAGCTTCCCTCTCTCCCTGAGGTAAGTGAACAGGTGCCGTCGTCTCCTCCACGTGACCTTCACCCCATACTTCTCCTCAGGGGTGTCTTTAACCAGAACAGGCCCAGGCTCTGGGCTCTCAGGAGTGCTAGTGTGAAGGGAGCAGCTTGGCAGGCTGTTTTCCTTCTGATCTGGGGGAAGCCCCACCTGCTTCACAGAAGATGACTCTGGGGTCTGGATATCAGGTGCAATGAACATATAAGGTAAGTTTTGAAGTTCATGTGCTGACATTTCCCCATAGCTTGGGGGACTGAGCATTGGAACTATGGGCCTTCCGGAAATGTCCTTTACTGAGTGATCGGGGCTCTGCTGGAT
Source organism: Myotis yumanensis (assembly GCF_028538775.1). Taxonomy (NCBI): domain Eukaryota; kingdom Metazoa; phylum Chordata; class Mammalia; order Chiroptera; family Vespertilionidae; genus Myotis; species Myotis yumanensis. The sequence goes on along the minus strand of NW_027223754.1, from coordinate 122,085,018 downwards.
TAAGGGGCCTCCAAGTATGGCTGAACTGGAAGAAGACTGTGGACTCTCAAATGTTAGATGTGGAAACTTGGAGGTGGCAGATTTTCGATTTGAATGTCTTGGCTGGTCTCGGTGATGATGTTTCCCTTTCCTGTTGGCTAGGAACCAGCTTTCTGCTGTTGTATCAAACTGAGGTGATACCTAAGGGTCAAAAACAAAAAAAGGTGAGGACAGCTACATACCAAGTACAAACCTAAGGGAAGAAATTATACCCAATGACCAGAGATCAGAATCCTAAAGGGGACTCACTATGGCCCTGGCCGATTTTGCTCAGTGGTTAGAGTGTTGACCCTTGTACCAAAGGGTCACAGGTTCAATTCCTGATCAAGGGCACGTACCTCAGTTGCAGGTTCGATCCCTTGCCCCCCTATTGGGGTGAAAGCAGGAGGCAACCAATCGATGTGTCTCTTTAACATCAATGTTTCTCTCTCTTTCCCCTTCTTTCCTTTTCCCTCCCTTTCACTCTTTCTAAAAAAAAGAAAAAGAAAAGAAAAATCAATGAGCCCGGCCGGTGTGTCTCAGTGGTTGAGTATCTACCCATGAAGCAGGAGATTATGGTGCGATTCCTATCAGGGCACACGCCCAGGTCGCGGGCTCAATCCCCAGTAGGGGGTGTGCAGGAGGCAGCCCATCGAAGATTCTCTCTCTTCATGTCAATAAAAAGATTTTTTTAAATCGTGAAAAATATATATTTCCTCAGGTGAGGATTAATAAATGGAACCCAGTATTGTAAGGGACAGAAAACAAAAATACCTGTTCGATGGGATATTAATAGAAAGGGATATGAGCTTGGGCAATCTATTTGATCTCTCTGGCTTTCAGTTTCCTCATGTGTAAGAAAGGGGACAATGCCTCTTTTTCTTTATCACACTATATAGCTGCAACTTGTTTAACTATCTTTAAACTTTGAGGGCAGAGACCAGCAGTTTTATTCACCATTGATCCCAGCACCTAGCAGAATGCCTGCACAAAGGCCCCAGGTAAAGAATGAATGGCTGAATGCAAGAATAGGGGGTGAGATTGTAGATTGAAAGCAAATAGCACAGGACCTGGCATGTAATCAGTTCTTAATAAATGTGCATTCTTCTTCTCATCCACTGGATTCTAACATTTATGTTTCTTCTACAACCATGAGCAAATATGTCTCTCCTAAGCAATCCTGAGCAATTTATATTTATTAAGCACTCCTAAGCAGATGTTATGCTTTAGTCTGGTCCTTTTGCTATACTACTTCCCAGACATACAGTAGCAATATGGGCTTTTAAGCTGTCAAAATATGACATAGGCCATTTCTGTGGGGTTTTTTCGAGGTTCAATCTATTAAACAGTAAACAGAGTAATTAGCTCAGGAAACAATCTCATTTTTTACTAGTTCTGCCATTTATCTGGATTTTCTCACCCAGCTACTGGATAGTGAAAATTTTATACTAAGCTCTTTCAGTCAGAGGAATGTGTGTGTGTGTGGGGCGGGGTGGGGGGGGGGGACTCCAATTCCAACCAATCCAGATTGAACTTTCTGAGTTCAGTTTGAAATTAGAAAAGAAGATATAGCAGAAGAGATGGCTGACGAGACAGAAAGAGTATATTGCCTCCTTGTCCCTGCCCCATGAATCTTATTCTTTGAAGGCCCTGGTTCAAGGAGCAGAAGAATCAGTATTTTGAGAAGCCTAACAGAGTAAAAGTCAAAGTAAGAAACCCATGGCCTACCCAGGAAGTGATGGTGTTGTGGTCAATGGGCTTGCTGGGCACCTGTCTAGTGTGGGTGATGGGAAGCTGTGGCGATCTATAGTGGTGTTTGGGGCCCTCCAGGGGCTGTTGGTGGAATAGCAGCTGGGCTTTCTGGGATGTTTGGCGGCGTTTTTTTCGGGGAGGCATCAATAGGTGATTGAAGAGCAGTTAGTAGCCACATGGTGCTGGGTGTAGTCAGGTACCAGGAGAGGCTCCAATTCCAACCCATGCCTGCAGAGAAGAAACAAAAGCTCTTACTCATACTCTGCCAGTCTGTTCTACTATCAACTTACCACTCCTACTGAAAGATGTGGGAAGTACAGCTTCCTAACCTACACCATCAAGTTAACAACAGTAGTTCAAAAAAAAAAATCCCCCCCCCCCCCGCAAAAAAAACAGTAGTTCACATGCAATATCTTATTGAACATGTGTTAAGTGTCATGCTAGGTGTTGAGAATTTAACAATGAAAAATAATTTATTGTATGATCATTTACTGAGTGCCAAGCACTTGTGGGACACAGAAGTCAGACTGTCTCTGTTTCAAAGAGCAGGAGAGATCATTACAATAATAGGGCCAATGCTTCCACTCATCCCAAGGGAGGCTTTCTACAGAGGTTTAAAGGGCAAGGGAGAGCAGGGAGGGCACTCCAGGCTGAGGAGCAGCGCACACAAAGCACAAAGAACGTGAAGGAGCATAGGAATTCAGGGAATCACAAACCCCATGTAGCTGAACCCAGGTATGAAGAGATGAATGGCTAGAACGAAAGCTGGACATGGTGTCAGGGTTAGTTCAGAAAAACCAGGCATGCTCTCGTCGGTGTGGCTCAGTTAGTTGGGCATCATCCATGCACAGAAAGGTTGCCAGTCGATTCCCAGTCAGGGCACATGCCCAGATTTCGGATTCATGTACCTGGTGCGGTGCATACAGGAGGCAACCAATATCTCTCTCTCTCTCTCTCTCTCTCTCTCTCTCTCTCTCTGAAATCAATAAAAACATTTAAAAAAAAAAAAGAAAAGAAAAACCAGGTGTATCATATGAGTTTGGATTTTAGCCCAAGTAGTCATTGAAGGATTTCAAGCAAAAAGATATGATCACACTTGGATTTTTTAAACTTTTCATCCCATATCATTTTATTTTTATTTTTTAAATATATTTTTATTGATTTCAGAGAGGAAGGTAGAGGGAAGAGAAAGATAAAAACATCAATGATGAGAGAGAATCATTGATCTGCTGCCTCCTGCACGCCCCCTACTGGGGATTGAGCCTGCAACCCAGGCATGTGCCCTTGACTGGAATCCGCATGCCCTATCCACTGAGCCAAACCAGCTAGGGCCCCAGATCATTTTAAGCACACACAAAAGTAGACTAAATGATATAATGAACCCCTATGTACCCATCACTCAACTCCAACAACCATCAACCCATGGCCAATCCTGACCCATCCATACCCCTAACCACATCTCCTTCCCCTGTATTATTTGAAGAAAATATGATATTCCCAATCATTATATCATTCCTATTAATATTATCAAATGTTCAAATTTTCCATTGTCTCATAAATCTCATAATTGGTTTTTGTTTTCTTTGTCTTTTAGACAGGTCATCCTGGCAACAGTGTGAAAAGAGAAAACAAGTGCCCTGGAAGTAAGAGGACCACTTCTAGGAGGGTACTGTGTTACCTAAGTGAAAAATGGTGAGGCATGAACCTGAGTTGTCAGTGGAGATGGGAGGCTGGAGACAGAGGCAGGATCAACAGGACCCAGAAAGTAATAAAAAGTCTGGAAAAGTATCCACTGAATCTAGTAACCAGATCAATGTTATTTTTTGTTGTTGTTAATCCTCAACCAATGATATTTTTTTCCATTGCTTTTTTCAGAGAGTGGAAGGAGGGAGGGAGAGGAGAGAGATATATTGATGTGAAAGAAACATATTGATTGGTTGCCTCCTAAACACACCCCAACTGGGGGGGAAAGGGGGGAGATGGGAAGTGAACCTGCAATCGAGGTACGTGCCCTTAACCAGGAATCGAACCCAAGACCCTTCCATACACAGGCCGATGCTCTAACCACTGAGGAAACCAGTCAGGGCTAACCAGATCAATTTTAATACAAGCTTCGTCAATGTAATGGTGGGACAGAAGTTCGAATGCAATAGGTAGAGAGGTAAGTGGGGGGTGCAACTGAGCATCCTAGACTTAGAAAACCACAGAAGGCAGATTGGTTCCACTATACATTCATGATTCAGTTTTTCAGTCAACAACAACAACAACAAAAATACCCTGATTTATGTCGCTAAGCAGTAGAGATACAGGTTAAAAAAGGAGGGGGGAGAAAATCTCTACCCTCAAGAAACTAACATTTTTAAACTAATACCTATTTGTTCCTTCATTCAACAAATATTTACTGTGTGCTAGGTACTATTCCAGGTGCTGGAAATACATACCAGAGAACAAAATCAAATACCTACCCTATGACACTTATATCTTAGTTGGAAGTGATAAGAGGTATGGAGAAAAATCAAACAGGATAAGGGATTGAGCTGACTGGGTGTTATTTTAGACAGGGTTGTCAGGGAAAATGTATCTGAAAAAAACAATATTTGAGCAAAGACCTGAATAAAAAGGGAGAACAAGCTCAGCTGGTGTGGCTCAGTGGTTGAGCATCGCCTTTTAAACATGAGGTCACAGTTTAATTCCCAGTCAGGGGGGTTAGGGGGTGTGTGTGCAGGAGGCAGCTGATCAATGATCTCTCTCATCATTGATGTTTCTATCTCTTCCTCTCCCTTCCTCTCTGAAATCAACAAAAATAATTTTTAAAAAATAAAAAGAAAGAACAAGCAAACAATAGAAAGATGTGAGTGGCATGCACTCTTCCTCTGGGGAGCATGCCGCACCTTCCCCTTCTCCTTTTCTTCCCCCACAGGCAAGCATCTCCTAAACTCTAAGGGACCCCAACCAGAGGAGCAGCGGAAGCGGCTGGTCCTCAGTTAACCCCCTGAACCTGTCTCCAAGGCCCCCTTTTCTCTGACTTCCCAGTGAGCCAAAGCAGCCCAACCTAGGCTTTCCTGTTACTTCTTCAATGCTAAGTTCTTCCTTATTTCACTGTCTCCAGCTTTAAAAAACATCCCATCTGAATGTGCTTTTGCTATGGCCAATAAAATTCTTGCTTGCTATACTAAAAAAAAAAAAAAAAAAAAATGTGAACGAAGAATAGCCCAGGCTGTAAGAATAATAAGTGCAAAGTGAGAATATGCCTGCCTCTTTCAAAAAACAGTAAGGTCAGCAAGGCTGACCAGGAGAGGGTAGGAGATTAGAACCAGTTCATGTGACACTGGGCATTATAGGCAAGGTTAAGGACTCTGGATTGGATTATTGCTAATGTGATAGGAAGCCACTGAAAAGTTCTGGACAGAGAAGTGACATAATCTGATTTATAGTTGTGGTTTTTTTGATTGATTGATTCATTGATTGATTGGAGTGAGAGGAAGGGAAGGAGGAAGAGAGGGAGAGAAACAAGCATCAGACTTGATGTTCCATTTATTTATGCATCCATTGGTTGACTTTTTCTTGTATGTACTCTGACCAAGGATCGAACCCACAACCTTGGTGTATGAGGAAGACACTTTAACCAACTGAGCTACCCAGACAAGGCTGATTTATACTTCCAAAAAGTATTTTTTTATTGATTTCAGAGAGGAAGGGAGGGGGAGAGATAGTTAGATACATCAATGATGAGAGAAAATCACTGATGGGCTGCCTCCTGCACCTCCCCTACTAGGGATCAAGCCACAACCCAGATATGTGTCCTGACCAGGAATCAAACCATGACTTATTGGTTTATGGGTCGACGCCCAACCATGAGCCACACCAGCCAGGCTGATTTACACTTTTAAAAGATAACTTGAGGCACTTTGTGAGAAAAGGTGGGTTGGGGAAAAGGGGGTGAGAAAGGAAGCAGGAACTCAGAAGGCTATACTGCGGGAATCCAGTGGAGAGGTGACACTGGTAGCAAGGGTAACAGGGAGAAGTGTGGAAATTAACCAGCCTCAAGTGGACACTACTGTTGTGTAGCAATCCGACTATGTTTATGTATTAACTCATTTTCCACAAAGATTATCTTAAAACTTTTCCACTTTCTTAAAACTTTAGAACTCTCCTTCTCTATCAATAAATGACCTATTTCCTACTTCACAAAGAATACAGCAAACATCAAAGGACATTCATTTTCCAGAAATCATGCAAACCTCCATATATCTGCAGCCATCCCCCTTTTTTCTTCTGTAATTAGAGGTCAAGTCTCTTTTGCTCTCTCTTTTTAAAAATATTTTTAAATATATTTTTATTGGTTTCAGAGAGGAAGGGAGGTGGAGAGAGAGCTAGAAACATCAGTGATGAGAGAGAATTATTGATTAGCTGCCTCCTGCATGCCCCACACCAGAGATCAAGCCCGCAACCTGGGCATGTGTCCTGACAGGGAATCGAACCGTGACCTGGCTTATACATAGGTAGACGCTCAACCACTGAGCCAGGCTGGCTGGGCCCCTTTTGCTTTCTAAGGCCTTTCCCTCTGGTTGTGCTTTGGAGCCAAACATTTCAATAAACACCTAAAGGTAGGTGACTTAAGTATTTATATATTTAGCTTAGAATTCTCCACACTCAGGACTCATATATCCTGCTGTCTATTTAACAGCCACTAGATGTCTCAAATGCACTTCAAACTTAATATGTTTAAAACTGGATTCATGGTCATTTCCCCTGCACCCCTGCCACAAAAGTGATTATCCTCCAGGGCCCTTGCTCAGGAAATGGTATAGTTCACTCAGTTACACATCCAGAAACCTTAGCATTTTCCTTTCCCCTCTCCCATCTGACCCAACACCTCTTCAACACGTCTTCAAGAATGCCCCTTTCTCCTCCCTGCATTTCTCTTCCCACCTCCCCACACCACCCTTCAAGTTCCAACAATCCAGGCGTTGATAGTTTCAGTAGCCTAACTGTTCTACCCTAATCCACTCTGACACCCCCTGCAGAGACCTTTTACAAAAAAGCCTTTGTACTCAACAAGCTCCCTCCAGCTACACAACCTTTCACACCTTACTCCCTTTGCTTTGAGGGTTTCCCTCCCTTCTTTGCATAAGACATCAGATCTTACCAAGCTTTAGTTCATTGGGAAAAGCCTTCCCTGACCTACCAAGGCAAGATCTTATTATAGATACTCAAAGTTATCACTGACCTCTAACTTATCACTTCACGGCTATAACTCTCCACTAGCTTATTTTTTAAAATATATTTTTATTGATTTAAAAGAGGAAGGGGGAGAAACATCAATGATGAGAATCACTGATTGGCTGCCTCCTGCATGCCCCCAACTAGGACTGACCGGGCCACCTGGGCACGTGCCCTGACCAGGAATCTAACTGTGACCTCCTGGTTCATAGGTAGATGCTCAACCACTGAGCCACACCGGCCGGGCTCCGTTAGTTTGAGTCTTCAAAAACGTCTGTGCTCCCTCTTTCCTTCCATTAGACTGTGAACTCGAACCTCCTCTGCCATTGTATCCTGGCAGGGCCTGGAACACAGTAGGTGTTCAACAAAATTTATTGAATAAGTTAGCAATACTATATAGGAAAGGTTGGTTTGAGGGGTAGAGGTGGATGAGACATCAGTATTTGAAGATCTGGAGCTGAGGTAGGGTTTATGGTGTGTAATTTTTTTTAAGATGTTGGAAACTTGCCCGGCAGCATGGCTCAGTGGTTGAGCATCGAGCTATGAACCAGGAGATCACCGTTCATTCCGGGTCAGGGCAAGTGCCCGGGTTGCGGGCTCGAACCCCAGTGTGGGGCGTGCAGGAGGCTGCCGATCAATGATTCTCTCTCATCCTTTATGTTTCTATCTCTCCCTCTTCCTTCCTCTCTGAAACCAAGAAAAATGTAGTTTTTAATTTAACAATGTTGGAAACGTGATGAAGAGAATACGCTGCCCTCAGACTCTCGATTTGGCCGGGGGAAGTTGACGATCGTTGGCTGTTGGTTCGCGGAAACGACCAGGGTAGAGGCAGGCCGGTCCCGAGGGCGGCGGGCGGCGGGCCTGGGTGCTCCGGGAAGCGACGGGGCCGCACCAGGGAGAGCGGGCGAGGGGGCCGCCCCAGGCGCCGCCGGAGCCCCGGGTCCCGCCGGCCCGCCACCGCCGGAGCCCCCCGGCGCCCTCCCTGCCTCCCGCGGCCGCTCCCTCCCCACGAGCCGGCGCAGCCGCCTTACCCGCCGGGAGGCGTCCGGGCCGCTGCTCCCCCAGCTGCCGCCGCGTTCGAGCCCGGAACGCGGAGACAAGGGCCGGCGCCGATTGGCGACGCTCCGTCACGTGACCGCAACGCTCCGCCGGCGCCAATTTTAAACAGCAGAACAAACTGAAAGCTCCGGTGCCCGACCCCACCCCCGGCCCCTGGCCCGGGACCCCCTCCCCTCCCGGGATCCCCTGGGATTCCCCACCCCTCCCGCACCGCCGGGGATCCGGCGGGCCTGGCGCGAGTCCCTGCCCGGCGCCCTGGCTCGGCCCCCGGGCTGGAGGTGCCCGGAGCCCGCCCTAGGAGCCTCAGCCCAGCGGAGACGGCGACTGCAGTCGGGAGGTGAGCGGGAGCCGAGGAATGGAGGCTAAAGCCGGGTTGGGGCGCCCGCGGGGAGCGGGGTCGGGGGCCGCGGTCAGGGGGTCTAGCAGCAGGGCGTGGGACAGGAGTGGAGGTTTGGGGCCGCTCAGGAAGGAGGTCTGAGCGAGAGTGCACATTTTTTTCTGCATCCAACCCCCTGTCCTGACCTCATTTTTTTCTCAAAGCACCCCTCGGCCTTCCTGGAAGTGTGACCTCTGCACCCCGCCCGCAGCCCTGGAAGGGCTCTGGTGGCCCCCTTTCCTAGGCAGACTGTGGCTGGGGTGAAGATTGAGCCGATTGTGCATTAAGTCAAAGACAAACCTGCTTCCAGGTGCTCTCCCCATTATACCACACTGCTTCCACTCTCGCCTCTTAAAGGACCCTTCTCTTAGTTCTTGAGAACCCTGCAAGGTTTCCCTGGTCAATATGGGGGTGGGGTCAGAGGAGTCACTCTGGAAAGCTCCTGGGCTAGATAAAGTGTTGACAAGATAGGAAGAGGCTGGTCAGAGTAGAAGGGAAAATTAAGCCTTAGGAGGTATCTTTTTTTTGGGGGTGGGGGGGTGGGGGGGGATAATATCTACTGATTGATGGGGGAGGGAGAGAGGCTTGAGATACGAGGTAGAAGTAAAACTGAGATTTGAAGGTAGAGGAAACCCAGAAATAAAGGAAAGGTAGGAGGAAAAGTGGAAAGGGCAGATGGCAAATGTCATGAATGTGATGATCATTTTTAGGGCCATATCAGAGGTCCTATAAAAGAGACAGCCCATTCCTTTGTCAAAGTACCTCTAAATAAGATTGCACAATTTTACATAATGGTAGAGTATTCTATATATCTATTAAAATCAGCAAAGCACAATTTTTTAACAGATAAAACTATTTTTTTAACATTACAAAATTACCTTATATTGATGGCAGCACATTTTAGTAAATGTGGACTATAGTCTTGGTCTGGAAAAGAAATTAACACAGTAACATGCTTAGAAAGTTAAAATGTGAATAAGCACCTGCAAGTACTAGAATGTCACTATATAAATATTTTGCAAATTGTGAAAGAAAAATGTACTTTTTAAAAATATATTTTCTTTGCTTGAGCCGGTTTGGCTCAGTGGATAGAGCGTCGGCCTGCAGACTGAGGCGTCCCGGGTTCGATTCCGGTCGGGGGCATGTGCCTGGGTTGTGGGCACATCCCCAGTAGATGTGCAGGAGGCAGCTGATCGATGTTTCTCTCTCATCGATGTTTCTGGCTCTCTATCTCTCTCCTTTCCTCTCTGTAGAAAATCAATGAAATATATTTAAAATATATATATATATATATATTTTTTTTATTTCAAAGAGGAAAGGAGAGGGAAAGAGATATCGAAACATCAATGATGAGAGAGAACCATTGATCGGCTGCCTCCTGCACACCCCACACTGGAAATCGAACTCACAACCTGGGCTTGTGCCCTGACCAGGAATCGAATCATGACCTCTTAGTTCATAGGTCGACACTCAACCACTGAACCACACCGGCTGGGCAGGTTGTTTTTTTAAATCCTCACTGGATGATATGTTTTTATTGATTTTTAGAGAAGGAGAGAAAGAGAGAGAGAAGCATCAATGTGAGAAACATGGATAGGTTGCCTTCTGTACACACTCCAACCGAAGATCAAACCCGCAACCTGGATATATACCCTGACCAGGAATTGAACCCAAGTTCCTGCTGGTGCATAGGCTGACACTCCAACCACACTGGCCAGGGCAAAATGTACTTTTTGAAAATCAGTGCAAGCATACTAGCCTATGAAATGAATGGTACCCCTTCTTGCTATGCAGTGCACAGTCTGCTCAATGTTACCATGAGCCTTGAAGTGAGCAGCTTTCCTTTTATCTAAGGTCTTTTATTTTTATGTTTTTGAGATGCATGAATCATTTTAATTTGCTGAATGTGTGTTATGTGCCATTAAGTTGGCTCCTACGCCTGATGACCGTATGAATGAGTGACGTCCACAATGTCCTGTCCCCAACAGCCCTACTCAGTTCCTGTAGACTCATGCCTGTGACTTCCCTCTTTTTTTTAGAGGACGTTTATTAAAGCTGAGGAGAGTGAAACAAGGAAGGGCCTAGGATAGAAGAAGCAATAGGAGAGAGACTAGGTGCTTTGACTCATTAATAAGTCGGAGAAAAGGGGGCCTTGGGGACAGGTTCAAGGGGTTTGCCTAGGACCAGCTGCTAGGGCTCATTGCTCCCTGGTTGCAAGTCTAGTGTGATCTCTTAGAATTTAGGGGATGCTTACCTGTGGGGGAAGGGAAAGACTCTGGCATGCTCCTGGCAGGGAGAGCGCTCCCCTTTTATCTGAGGTCTTGTGAACTGGAGATGTTTCTTCAGTGATATGGAAATAGTGCAATGGTACAATCTGCCTTTCTCTCTTGAATCTATTGGCACTGACCCTCTTATTTATAAACTACGATGTTATAAAAATATAAAGGCTCTATCCTAGAATGGATTTTGGGATCAGAGTTTTGGACTCCACCTTCCCAGTATTCCTGTCCCTACAATCACTGCAAGCAATCTGAATTCTAGTAGGCAATACTGGTCATTTCTACATTTTTGTACATGCCCCACTTATTTCTACAGCCAAACATTCTCAAGCTTCCAAAAGACCTTTGGCTGCATTGACTTAAGTTCAACTCAACCCCACTTTTCCCATTAAAATTGCTTCTGTTTGCTTCTGTTTTAGCTTTCTTTTGTCAGTGGAATTCATTTCCTTATTGTCTGAGATCTTAACAAAGGCCCAGGGAGTGTTCACTTGGGCCTTTGGGCTCACGCTCCTGGTCATAGGAAGAGGAACACCTCTCTCTAATACAGCGGTTCTCAACCTGTGGGTCGCGACCCTTTTGGGTGTCGAACGACCCTTTCACAGGGGTCGCCTAAGACCATCAGAAAACACATATATAATTACATATTGTTTTGTGATTAATCACTATACTTTAATTATGTTCAATTTGTAACAATGCAATTGGGGGTCACCACAACATGAGGGACTGTATTAAAGGGTCATGGCATTAGGAAGGTTGAGAACCACTGCTCTAACAAAACCTTCTCATCCTCACAGATTTCTGACTTCCTGCTGCTCCTTGCACTTTCCAAGGTCCATTCTTGTGATTCTCAATGGAGAATGAAAACATAGATTCATAATGAAAACCAGCCCCCATCGGCCACTGATTCTCAAAAGACGGAGGCTGCCCTTACCTGTTCAAAATGCCCCAGGTGAAACATCAGAGGAGGAGCCTAAACAGCCCCCTGCCCAACAAGAGCCTGATCAAACGCAGGCCTCCAATGAGGTGGCAGAGTCCACCTCTTGCAAGTTTCCGGTTGGGATCAAGATTATTAACCACCCCACTATGCCCAACACCCAAGTGGTGGCCATCCCCAACAATGCCAATATCCAGAGCATCATCACAGCATTGACCGCCAAAGGAAAGGAGAGTGGCAGCAATGGGCCCAACAAATTCATCCTCATTAGCTGTGGGGGAGCCCCCACTCACCCTCCAGAACCCCAACCTCAAGCCCAAACCAGCAATGATACCAAGAGGACAGAAGAGATCACCAAGACCCCAGGACCAAAACCTGCAGCTACCGATGGGAATCTTCCTAGACTACCTGGAGCCCTTCTCGGGCAGAGATGGGAGAACTGTGGTATGTGGTCTGCAAGGCAAAGGGGTGAGGAGCTCAGCCTTTCCCTTTTGGTGGCAAGGACTGCAGTCAGTCATGTTGATGCCTACAACAGGTAGCATGTAGCCTGACCCAGGGAAAAGTCATTCTGAAACCTTCACCCAGATCCTTTGGGCACTGTCCAAAGGGTTGTAATGATCATTTAGCACTTCTAATTGCCTTCTTTATATTGGAAAAGGATTTCTTTATTGTTTTTGTTTATCTCTCCCATTGACTGTATAAAGAAGTAGGGATCTTTATCTATCTTAATAAAGGAGAAAACTGAAGCATGAGGAGGAAAAGTGGTTTTCTCTGTGCAGATACTTATAAACTCTTTTATAAGGTTGCCTTGACGGATCTCTAAGGCTCAGTGTGGCCCACATTGAAATGCAACTTGAAACTATGCTCCTGAATTTCTCCTGAGATCCATAATGGGGTGGAGTTCCTGAGTGCCACAGTAGATTCAGCATGTATTCATTCCCTTGACCCTAAGGATAGAGCTCTTGGAGAGGTGATCCCTAACCACCAATTTTGATGGATCTGCTGGGCATCAGATCAGGCAGCTAAGTGACATCTTGAATTATTTCCCCTCTAGCTGGCAGTGAGGCAGCAGGCTGCACTCTTAACACCAGCTTGACCAACATCCAGTGGCTTGGAAAGATGAGTTCTGATGGCCTGGGCTCCTGCAGCATCAAGCAAGAGATGGAAGGAAAGGAAAATCAGCACTTGGAGCCGAGTCAGGTTAAGGTGAACTGTCACTCACTAGGGACATGAGAGCCAAGCAGGGAACTTCTAAGAAGGGAAATGGACCAAGTGGCCTATGCAGCAGAATTTCCAAGTTCTGGTATTAGCGTTCACTTAGTGCAATTCTGTTTAACCTTTGAGCTACCTTTCTGCTTGGGATCTTTCTCTCCCATCTGCAGAATTTCCTTGAGGGCAGATTCCTCTGGCTCAGCGTATTCTGTCAGCACTGAGTTTAGTACTCCGCCCTAAGGTATTCAGGAAATGATAAAAAGGTCTTAGTTTGGAAAGCCAAACTTTAAAGAAGCAACCCAACAGTATGAAAGAAATATAGCATTCTTAACCAGATAGTTTTCTTATATATTACTAGAAAATAAAGTGAGTTAGATGATAATTTTAAATATTTCCCCAGCAATCAAAATTGATTTGACCTACTTGTGTGGCTGGGGTTGTTTTTTTCACAGTTGCCACACACCTGGATTCTGTTGTATATCCCTTTTAATCATTCATGCCACAACCTTTAAAAGTGAAAATTTGCATGGATATGTACATAAGTAAAAATTGAGCTGTTCACTTATAACTTATATACTTTATGAAATTATTTAGATAAACGTATCAAATAAATATAAACTTACAAATATAATAAAACTCAATATTTTTTAAAGCTTAATATTTTGAAATGTGAATAATCAGACCCTTGCCTAAGACTTAGTCAAATTTACACTTTGTAGACATTTTTCTGTCCTGTACTCAGAAATATTTCTCTCACGCAAACATTGAAAGGAGACGGATTTATTCACATCACATCAGGAGAAGGAATTAGAGTAAGACCTAGGTCTCATGGGCCCCAGGTCTGAAAAATGGGTGTGGTGGGGGTTTTTTTTAATTGATTTAGAGAGAGAGAGAAACATCGATTTGTTGTCCACTTATTTATGCATTCATTGATTGCTTCTTGTATGTGCCCTGACCAGAGATTGAACCTGCAACCTTGGCATATTGGAATGATGCTCTAACCAACTGAGCTACCCAGCCAAGGCTCCATATGGGTGTGATTTTGTATAAAATTAATGTTTTATAAATCATAACATATACCCAAACTTTCCTGGGAGATTTCAACTACCAAAAACTGGACACTGATTATTGGGAAATATCTTCAACAAAATTAACAAAGACAGAGAAGTGGTTCTACATTGTTGGACTGGGTTGGATCATCTCTAAGATCCTTTCTAATTCTAAACTTTTATTCTGTGGAATAGTGGTCTGGGGTGAGTTTGTTCCTAGTGTGATTTTTGTGGGATAAGAGGTTTCTCTAGGGAATGTTATTCAAGGGGGGCTGGGAGGAGGTCTTATGAACTCTTCCATGTCATTCCCTTTTCTCTCTCCCTCTGGTTTCTCATAACCCTCAGGTTGAGGAGCTTCCAGGAGGATCAACATCCTGGCAGGACTCTGTGTCTGAGCGGCCGCCATACTCTTACATGGCCATGATACAATTCGCCATCAACAGTACCGAGAGGAAGCGCATGACCTTGAAAGACATCTACACGTGGATCGAGGACCACTTCCCCTATTTTAAGCATATGGCAAAGCCAGGCTGGAAGGTACTGTGTTCCATAACAACCCACATGGAGGTCACTCTGGTCTGACAGTTTGTCTACACAGATGTCCAACACTTGATGTCTGGTGCTCTGAGAGAATATTAAGGATGCCAGAACTATAACCAGTTGTATCTTTTGGATTATTACTTGATCCTGCTGAATCCAGGCAAAATCATCAATAAGAACTCTGCAGCCACTTTACCTGTCACTACCTAAGGTTTACCAGGACTCTTCCATGTAGCACTGAGCCCAGTTTTATGCTACATTGAACAGCAGCTGGAGTGACTAAGTAGCTTTCTGAAAAGATCTTTTAAAAACAGTGCTATCTGTGAGGCTCATGATTCACCTCCTCTAATGTCACATAATATTTCTAGAAGGCAGGGATTTTTTTTCATTTTATTCATGGGAAAACAGATGCCTGGGAGTCACTAGGTCACACTACAATGTCAGAGCCACAAATCAGGTCCTTTGACATACTCAGCTTCAAGCCAAAGTTTTTTGTTTTGTTCTCCCCACAGTAGAACTTTTAACTTCACATTCTTACCTCAACTAAATTTCCAAGTTTCTTATTTCGTTCTTTTTTTAAAAAATATATTTTTATTGATTTCAGAGAGAAAGGGAGAAGGAGAGATAGAAACATCAATGATGAGAGAGAATCATTGATTGGCTGCCTCCTGCATGCCCCCTACTAGGGATTAAGCACACAACCTGGGCATGTGCCCTTGACAGGAATCGAACCTGGAACCCTTTAGTCTGCAGGCCAACGCTCTATACACTGAGCCAAACTAGCTAGGGCCCAAGTTTCTTATTTCTTTACTCTCCTAAATTGCTATTGATTATTGCTTCAAAGTCTCATTCCTCTTTTCTAGCTCTTGACAGCTATCCAGGTCTTTTCTTTAACACAAACCTAAGAAATGGTATCGCCTTTATCCCCGTAGGATAGATGGGTTTATGGCTGAGGTGGACGACTCTGCAGTGTGGAGGTAGGGATAGAATTGGACACTCGACAAAGTCTGTGCTGGGTACAGTGGGTGAGGCCTGAGGCTCATATTCCCTTAGGAAACATCAAGGGTGATGTTTCTGTAGCTAAAATAGCTGATAACCGGTTGTCTCTTCTTTCAGAATTCCATTCGCCATAACCTTTCTCTTCATGACATGTTTGTTCGAGAGACGTCTGCCAATGGCAAGGTCTCCTTCTGGACCATTCACCCCAGTGCCAATCGTTACTTGACCTTGGACCAGGTGTTTAAGGTGAGTGTCCTGGTTTCTTCTAAATGGGGCCAGAGTTGGAGGTTGTAATATCCATCTCAAAAAGAAACCAGTGGTCCTTGTCATGATCTTATCTGATCTGGGGAGAGTTAGATGCTAGCTGGCCCATAGGTGATTTGTATAAAACTCAATTAATTAAGTACAGTTGACAAATACCAAATGACCCACTTTAGTACTAGACCAGGCCATAGAGAGGACTACTTGGATCCACATAAGAGGACTTCCCAGAATAGCATTTCCCTAACTGCCCTGTGGATAAGAACTGCCTGGGATGCTTATTAAAAAACAACTGCCCATCCTAGCACGTTTGGCTCAGTGGATAGAGAGCATGGGCCTGCGGACTTAAGGGTCCCAGGTTCAATTCCTGTCAAGGGCACATGCCCTGGTTGTGTGCTTGATCCACAGTAGGGGGTGTGCAGGAGGCAGCCAATCAATGATTCCCTCTCATCATTGATGTTTCTATGTCTCTCCCTCTCCCTTCCTCTCTGAAATCAATAAAAATTTATTTTAAAAAAACCCACACAACTTCCCAAGCCCCTTTCTTGGGGCTTCTGATTCAGTGGGTCTAGGATGGGCCCAGAAATATGTTTTTTTAACAAGCTTCTCAGGTGATTCTTACAGAAAAAGTCTAAGAAACCTTGTTTTTTAAAAGCCCTTCTTTAGGCTGGAGACCAGAAACCGAGCCAACTGAACAACTCTTTAGAAGTGATTGTTTTGGGATTTCAGAGCGCCCATAACCATTCTGTTGGGAGGGACAGTTGACCAGGGTGGCCCTCAGCATCAGGCAGGAATAGGTGTTTTTCCCAATGTGGTCAGATTGATTGACCATGCTGGTGGTAACTTCATCTCATTTCTCTCCCACAATGCCTGCCCACCACAGCCACTGGACCCAGGGTCTCCACAATCACCCGAGCACTTGGAATCAGTAAGATTCTTTCCCTCTGGCTCGGGGTTCGGCCTTATTTTCCTTTCACTGCTTAGCATGGCTTTAGCGGACAGGGACAAGACTGCCAGCCCTAAGTACAGAGCACCAAGCTTCTGGAGTGAGGAAATGTGTGACTGTCACCTCATCTCCCCAGAGGAGGGCCCACTTCTCCTTCCCCTCACATGGGCGACCATGAAGGTGCACTGAGCAGAGCGGGCGTGGCAGGAGGACATGCCATGGGCTTGGTGCAAGACAGCAACCACAGTGCATGGCATAGGTCTGGCAGGAAGCAATGTTTTCTCTCACTTTCATCCTGGCTTTTCTTTGTCACTCTTAGAACTACATGCCTTAGCATCCCCTGGGGGTGGTGAGGACACATGGATGAGGTGCTAGGACCTGTCACCATAAACCTGTGTGCTGCCCACCTTTCCCATTAACCAGGCTTGGTGGCATTGCTCACCTGCATCCTCCCAGAGCAGCTTTGTTTTCTGGGCTGTTGGTTAGCTCAGTGCATAGTACCAGAGCAGCTGGTAGGTTCTCCTGCCTCCTCCCCTGCCTTATTAACCCAGGTTTCTCTCTCTTCCTATCTGCCACACACAGCAGCAGAAACGACCCAATCCTGAGCTCCGCCGGAATGTGACCATCAAAACTGCACTCCCACTGGGCGCACGTTAGTATGGGAGAGTGGGCTTCAGACCTAATCCTTGTTCTGGGGGCATATTTTTAGGGGATCAGACTCTGGGATTCTGTGCCTCGCTCAAAGGGATCTGTGCCTAGCTCAAAGGGATCTGAGCACAGCTCCTGGGATTGAGAAGGGTGTGTCTCTGGACCCATACCCCTTAACTCTCCTATTTCCTCCCAGGGCGGAAGATGAAGCCATTGCTACCCCGGGTCAGCTCATACCTGGTACCCATTCGGTTCCCAGTAAACCAGCCACTGGTGTTACAGCCCTCGGTAAAGGTGCCATTGCCCCTGGCAGCTTCACTCATGAGCTCAGAGCTTGCCCGCCACAGCAAACGAGTCCGTATTGCCCCCAAGGTGAGTGGCTTCTGTTTTCCTCTGAGGATTATGTGCATTGGACCTACATTTGCAACTGCACTCTACTGAGTGTTCCTTGAATAGCTTATAAATTAAGTTGGGTAGGTAAAACAATGGAAAATTTAATAACATATAAAAGCTAAAAAGGAATTTGACTACAATGTCAGTGTTGTCAGAAGGTCCAAAATACCTGATGAGTGTGTAAGAATTGGGACAAGGTCGTTATGATACACTAGTGGCCCAGTGCACGAATTCATGCACATTGAAAGGAAATTAACTAGAAGAAATATTTTAATATCGCTATTCGCCCTTTCTCTATAATAGAAGTGTCAACCAAATTCACTATCAGCAACGACAGATGAAAACACACGCATGCAATTGGTGCCAGCAAGAGCTTTTTATGTATCACACATGCGCGAGTTAACTTAGCCTTTTATAGATAGAGAACAAACTTGCTTAATTAGACCTGCTTTCTGATTTAGCTAAACTTTTTCCAGCCCAGTGAAGCACCCCAACTCCTCTTTGAGGTAATTGTCAGCAACACAGCAGTAAATATCAACACGATGCAGATTATTATTGTAGATCACACAGGGAGAACAAAGGGTAAAATATATATATTTTTTTTAATTTCTTTTTTTTTTTTATATATATATATTTTATTTATTTTTTTTTACAGAGAGGAAGGGAGAGAGATAGAGAGTTAGAAACATCGATGAGAGAGAAACATCGATCAGCTGCCTCCTGCACATCTCCTACTGGGGATGTGCCCGCAACCAAGGTACATGCCCTGACCGGAATCGAACCTGGGACCTTTCAGTCCGCAGGCCGGCGCTCTATCCACTGAGCCAAACCGGTTTTGGCAAAGGGTAAAATATTTAACTGCAGCAGTGTTTGACTATATTCTGCGCAGTGAGAAAACCTGAAGTCATTTTCAAGTTCCACCATTTCTTACTTTTTTTAAGTCGGGTCAGGTTTCTAAGCTTTCTAAATCTCCATTTTCTGGCTAATTAAAAGAAAAGAGGATTCCACCGAGTCTCCTATCTACCTACTCCAGGACTTCTGTGAGGATCAAATGAGATGAGGCATGGAAAATGCTTCACAGACATTTGGTTACAGTGTAAAGTGTTTCCATCTGGCTATACGCAAGTGGTATTCCTGGGCTGAAGAAACTGCAAGGAGGCTAGTCGTCACTAGGGAGAGGAAGCCAGGTGTTGCTACTTGATGTCATTACTCAGACGGAGGGAAGGACACTTAGCATATTAGCCTTTTATATAGATCAGTGGTTCTCAACCTTGGCTGCACATTAGAATCACCTGGGAATCTTTTTAAAATCCTGATTTCTGGGCCTCATCCTCTGGAAATTCTGTTTCTTTGTTATGGGGTGGGGCCACAACATTACTAACAAACAGAATTTCTGGGGGATGAGGCCCAGAAATTAGGATTTTAAAAAGATTCCCAGGTGATTCTAATGTGCAGCCAAGGTTGAGAACCACTGATATAGATAGATAGATGGGCTGGGTGGTTAAAGAAGAATTTTCAAATTTTCAAAAAAGAAAAATCTTTTTCATTAAAAAAATTTGTTTTTATTGATTTCATAGAGAGAGGGAAGGAGAGGGAAAGAGAGTCAGAAACATCAATGATGAGACAGAATCATCAATTGGCTACCTCCTGCAAGCTCCCCACTGGGGATTGAGCCTACAACCCAGGCATGTGCCCTGACCAGGAATTGAACTGTGACCTCCTGGTTCATGGGTCGGCACTCAACCACTGAGCCACACCAGTCGGGCAAAAGAAGTAGGTCTTAGAAGTGGATTTGGGTAAACAGATAAGAGTGGAGAGAGTATAGAGCAGTCGTGGGCAAACTACGGCCCGTGGGCCAGATCCGGCCCGTTTGAAATGAATAAAACTAAAAAAAAAAAAAAGACCGTACCCTTTTATGTAATGATGTTTACTTTGAATTTATATTAGTTCACACAAACACTCCATCCATGCTTTTGTTCCGGCCCTCCGGTCCAGTTTAAGAACCCATTGTGGCCCTCGAGTCAAAAAGTTTGCCCACCCCTGGTATAGAGTCAGGAAATGCCAGTTTGTACCCAGTAATAGTGGAGTAAACTGGTCAGTCTAGCTCAGGGTTTCTCAGCCTCCATACTATTGGCATTTAGAGCTGGATAATTCTTTGCTGGGGGTGGGGGGTAGGAGTGCTGTCCTGTGCACTGAAGGATGTTTAGTGGCATCACCTGGTCTCTCCCCACTAGGTGCCAGGAGCACCACCCCCCTACCAACCATGTAAAAATTAAATTAAAATGTCCCCAGACATTACCAAATGGACCCTGGTTGATAAGCATCATTGGTCTAGTTTGAGAGGAGGGTAAGTTAAGACCATATTTTGATGGGCAACCAAGTCTGGACCTAACCCTCCAGAAAAGTTTTTGTGAGCAGAAGCTCATCTGTAACAAAGTAGAGAAAAGGCTCCACCCCCTTCACTGAGATGGAAACAGAATGGGCTCTGGAGTTTAGAGACTTGGGTTGCTTTTTAAATTATTTAAAAATTATTTAAAATATATGTATAAAATGATACGTACCACCATACATAATTTTACATATGTACTTTAATATGATTGTAGCATGTATATTGTTTTTGTTTTAATGAAGTCTTTTTCCCTTTTTCTTCTTTTTGCTTACCCTCTCCCACCTTCACCCATATCACCCCTGCTCCTCAAATAACCTATAATGACAATTTACTCTGCTTTCTTCCATATTTTTATCTATTTTTAGTATAATAGACATACATATATAGTCATAGCCATTTTTTATTGTTGACAGTATTACAATGTCCTCCACTTTTCCCCCTTAACTCCCCTCCACATAGCGCTCCCCTAGCCATTTTATTTACTTAATTATTTTTCAAAATATATTTTTATTGATTTCAGAGAAGGGAGAGAGAGATAGAACATCAATGATGAGAGAGAATCATTGATCGGCTCTCTCCTGCATGCCCCCACTGGGGATCAAGCCCACAACTCAGGCATGTGCCCTGACCAGGAATTGAACCGTGACCTTCTGGTTCATAGCTTGATGCTCAACCACTGAGCCACACCAGCCAGGACCCTCCTAGCCATTTTACATATACACACACAGCACATGGAACATTGAAAATGGGATTATATTACAAGTCACCTGGCACAGCTCTATTTCATTGTCTTTTTTTGTTATTGTTGTTAATCCTTACCTTAGGATATTTTTCCATTGATTTTTAGAGAGAGTGGAAGGGAGAGGGAGAGACAGAAAGAAATATCAATGTGATCGAGATACATTGATTGGTTGCCTCCTGCATGCACCCTAACCAGGGCTGGAGAACCTGAACCTAGGTATATGCCCTTGACTGGAATCATAATTCATTGTCTTTTAATGGTCACATAATATTCCATGGTGTGGCTATGTCATAATTTTTCAAACCATTCCACTTTTATGGGCTATAACATTTTGATTCTAATATTTTTCTCCTATGAACAGCATTGCAATAAATATCTTTGCAAGTATTTTCTTACTAGTGCTTTTATTTCTATGGAATAGGGTCCCAGACATGAGATTGCTAAGTAAAGAGGTATTTTAAATTTTATTAAATATTGCTAGATTGCTTTTCAAAAAATCTGTGATAATTCACATTTCTACTAGCAATATATGAAAGACCTATGTCTTTGCTAGCAATTGGCATTATTAATCTTTTTAATATTTGCCCATCTAATGTACATAAAATTATTTCATCTTTCTTTGCTTATTAGTAAGTGTGAGCACCTTCTTGTTATGTTTATTCACTTGGGATTATTCACTGTGAGATGCTTATTTATGGATGTTGCCTATTTTTTATAGGGTTCTGTTAATAATTTGTGCTAATTCATTTTATTAAAATATTAACCTTCTGTCTTTTAGGCTGAAGATTTTTTTTTTACTTCCATTGTTTGTTTCTTATGGTTTCTCTTGCCACAGTAAGATTTTACATTTTTATGTAGTCAAATTTATCTCTTTTCTCTCTTACAGCTTCTGGGTTTCCAGTCTTGGTTAAGAAGGTCACTCTCAGATTGTACATGTAGTCTCCTAGATTCTCTTTCAGGATTTGTATGGTTTTAATTTTTCTTTTATCTTTGTATATGGTATAAAAGAGGCATCCAACTTTATTTTTTCTCAGCTAGATACTAATTATGTCAGCACTATATTAAATGATCTACCTTTTCCCCCTGAAATTGAGCTACCACCTTCATCATATATTCTCATATTTAATAGTTTTTAAGAATTTAAAAAGACAAAAAGAGGATTAGTAGCAGCATGTCACTTATTTTAGTCATCATCTTATGTCCCTCCTGGTGACTGGGTTGAATCTCAAGGCTTCAAGAGCTCCCTCTCATCTTGTCCCTACTTCCCTTTCAGGTGCCGCTAGCTGATGAGGGGGTCGCTCCTCTGCCCACTGCAGGGCCAGTGAAAGAGGAGAAATTCCTGCTTGGAGAAGGGCTGTCTCCTCTGCTTCCAGTTCAGTCCATCAAGGAGGAAGAAATACAGGCTGGGGAGGAAATGCCACACTTAGGGAGGCCTATCAAGGTGGAGAGCCCGCCCCTGATAGAGTGGCCCTCGCCGTGCCCATCTGTCAAAGAGGAGCTGTCTCAGTCCTGGGAGGAGGACTCCCCTCACTCGCCCACTCCAAAGTCCAAGAAGTCCTACAGTGGGCTCAGGTCCCCAACCCGGTGTGTGTCTGAAATGCTGGTGATTAAACGAAGGGAGGGGAGGGAGATGAGCCGGTCTCGAAGGAAACAACACCTACTACCTCCCTGTGTGGATGAGCCTGAGCTGCTCTTCTCAGAGGCCCCTGGGACTTCAAAACCAGCCACAGAGCTCACTCTCCCTTCAGAGCCCTCCCAGCTTGGCTACTCCCAGGAGGAGGGAGGACCTTTTAAGACACCCATTAAGGAGACGCTGCCCGTCTCCTCTACCCCAAGCAAATCTGTCCTCCCCTTGAGCCCTGAATCCTGGAGTCTTACACCCCCAGCCAAAATTGGAGGGTTAGATTTCAGCCCAGTACGAACCCCTGAGGGTACCTTTGGCCCCCTACCTGACTCCCTGGGGCTGACAGATTTCAGTACCACCCCACTGAAAAGTATCCCCCTCTTTGACTCACCCCAAGAACTCCTCAATTCTGAGCCCTTTGACCTCAACTCTGACCCCTTTAGTAGCTGTTCCCCCTCAGAAATGGAAGTCCCCAAGCCAGACTACCCCATGGTTGGGGAGCCACAGGTTGCCAGCCTTCCAGCCAACCGTTCCCTGACAGAAGGCCTGGTTCTGGACACAATGAATGACAGCCTGAGCAAGATTCTGCTGGACATCAGCTTCCCTGGCCTGGAGGAGGACCTGCTGGGTCCTGACAACATCAACTGGGCTCAGCTCATGCCTGAGCTGCGGTAGAGACCTGACCTTACCCTTGCTGCTCAAGCTGTCCGCTCTGGGCCATCCAGGAGTGGCTGGGCCATCCAAGGCCTGAGTAAGGACAGCAAGCAGGGACTGTCCGCCCTCTAGCCCCACCTTGTTATGCCAAGGCAGACATCGTGCCATAGTCACCACTGGGCCCTCTACAAGCCTCGAGGCCCTGGTATCTGAACTCTGTGCCACCCTCTGCTCCCCTAGAGAATCTGATTCCTCAATCCCCCTGCGAGAGCTGAACGGTGGGCATAGCAGAAACAAGGATGAAAGGAGATTAGGAACTCCCCAAACTGTTTGTATTGTGCCCAGCAGCTTCACCTTCCCTGTTCCTTGCAGGGTGTCCTGTAAATAGTGTATATGCTCCAAATTATCCTCTAATTTTAAATGTAAGCTTATTTCCTTAGATCATTATCTACAGACTATCAGAAGGTGGGTAGGATGACAGGGGTTTCACTTTGCTTCTGTTCCACGCTTTCCTCCAGGCCCAAGTTGCCTGCCTCAAGGGTTCTTTACTGTAGGCACCCAGGCAAGCAGGTCGGCTTGCCAGAGCCCCTTCTACTGCTCTCCTCTCCCACCTCCCCATGTTTCCAAGAAGAAATCCTGGTAAAACTGTCTCATAATGTGTCAAGAGTTGAATTGGGAGTGGGGGGTGGATGCATCTGAAGCAGAGTGTGGGTGCTCAGCTGTGTGCCCATGTGATGTTTCTCTGATAGTGCCCCCTAATCATGCCAGAGAGACTAGCACTGATGAGAACCTGGCCTGAGGCTTGAGGAGGCTAAAAGGGTCCTGACCTGCCTGGCTTCCTTAGCTTGCACTGCAGCTTTGCAAAGAGCCACCTGGGCCCCAGCTGGCCATATGCATGTGAGCCAGCGCAAGAACACTACTGTAACTACTCAATAAAATCCAGGGTGTAAGAGTTTCTCTCTGTGGTGTGTTGGCGTCTGGTCCCTAAGCTAAGAAGGGATTGGGAAAGGAAGTGGGTGATGATGAAGATGGGCAAGCAAGGTCTGAAGACAACAAGAAGCACTTGAGAGTGCAAAGGCCTGTGGCATGGACCACCTCCCATACGGTACCTGCACAGGCACACAGCCTTTCTATCACAGAGATGACTTTTCCCAATAATGGTCCTGCACAGCCAGTCCCCACTAAGGGAAAGGAATACCTGGGGGCACACCTTCCAGAGCATTAGGAAAGGATGAGCCCAATTACAGGTACCTCATGACCACCTTTACCTCCAGCCCAAGGCCTGAAAGCCAGCCTGTCCTGCTTTTGTCCACAGGCCTTCCTAGGCCAGTCCCTTCCCAGAAGTGCTCCCATTTCCATCTTTCACAGTCAGAACTTGTCTCATCCCCTGGCTCTGGGCCTGGAGCACCCAGGGCCCAAAGGACTGATGAGCCCTCCTCCCTGAGGCACCGCCCAGGAAACAGCACCATAGCAACCGGGCAGCAAACAATGCTGCCAGTAAGGTCTTTCCTATAAAGCTGCCCCTCCTGGCAATTAGGCCCAGAAGAAGAATGGCTTGTAACCCAGGAAGATCACTCAGAGGGCAAAGTAATCCATCCAATGCCAGGAAACCTTTCCTGCAGGTAGGGGCCAGGGCCCCATCTCTGAGACCTACCTTTTTGTACCCCACTGGGCTAGTGGCTGTCCCCCTGGGTCATGCTTTCTCCAAGGCAGCAGATCAGTCTGTGAACTCCCGCTGTCTTCCTCCCTTAGTTCTATGGTACTATGAACACGGAGTTCAGAAAAGAGGAGAGGAGAAGCCTGGTTATTAGATCTCCTGGGCCATTGGTCACAGTAATGATTTAGGGGACTGGGCCCAAGAAATGGGAGTTTGGGGAACCAGAAAAGTCCTAGGAGTGGACTGGCGGGAGAGGCATTTTTGAAGAGCATAGTATCACGATTAGTGCAGACAAATGGCCACAGGCTTTCTGGGTGAATTATTTACTGTGTGAGATATTTACTGTGTCTTGCTTTTTGCATCTTTGAGATGAGGACCGTAACAACACCTGCTCACAGGGCTGTGAACATTAAGTGAGATGTGGATAAGTACTTAGCACAGTGCCTACATATTTGCTACTGTTTATTTCATGGGGGTGTGGCACAAAAGGGAAGGGAGGAAGAGCCTAGGTGCTTTCTATACTTGCTTGTATTTTAATGAGAAGGGCAATGCACCAAGGACAGGGAAACGAGCAATGGGAGGAGTCCTGGTAGAAAAGCACCCAGGCTCCCTTCTCTGAGGAAAGACTTGCCTCCTGCACGTGGCTTGGTTATGACATTTTCCCTCAGGCTTTCCTCAGGCCCTATGTGCCCATTAGGAGCGTGAGCTCCTCAGCAGGATTGGGGGGCCCCAGAATGAAGAGGATGGGTGGAGGGAAGAAGTGAAGAGTGGGAAAATCCAAGTTGAAAGAGGGTGGGAAACCAACCCCAAACCTGGCAGGTGGAAAAAGAACAAAAGATCAAGTCTATGGCAGTGGTTCTCAACCTTCCTAATGCCGCGACCCTTTCATACAGCTCCTCATGTTGTGGTGACCCCCAACCATAAAATTATTTTCGTTGCTACTTCATAACTGTAATTTTGCTACTGTTATGAATCGTCATGTAAATATCTGATATGCAGGATGTATTTTCATTGTTACAAATTGAACATAATTAAAGCATAGTGATTAATCACAAAAACAATATGTAATTATATATGTGTTTTCCGATGGTCTTAGGCGACCCCTGTGAAAGGGTCGTTCGACACCCAAAAGGGTCGCGACCCACAGGTTGAGAACCGCTGGTCTATGGGCATAATACAGAGCCAGCCTGCCTGCTGCTGGGCAGGGCCGGAAGGGAGACACACTCCCTGCCAGGCCGCCAGTGCCCCAGGAGAGCCCTGGTGTGGAGGAGGCCGGCAGCTCCTTTCCTCTGGGCCACTCCCGGGAAGCAGAGGCAGAGTGCCCACGCTTCCTTTGTCCTCTCTAGATGTGCCTGGCCGAGTCCCTCCCAGACTACCGCACATGGGCTCAGCGTGAGTTTCTCCTCACGGATGAGCCCAGGGAATTGCCTGGCTTCACCCGGCAAACCTACCACCAGCTGGCCCTGAAGCTGCCACCCTGCACAGACATCAAGTCCAAGGTGCGCCACCGAGTAATCCACCCTTGGGCGGATAAAACCAAGCACACCTGGGGCTTTCACACGTGGCTTGACGTGGGGCGCTTGCCCGCCACCTTTCCCAGCAGGCCTGACAGACCCTATGATAGCAATGTCTGGCGCTGGCTGACGGACTCCAGGGCCCACCGCCATCCCCCTGCAGAGCCCGCCATCCCCCCACCCTCCTGGATGGGTCAAAACAGCTATCTGACCTTCATCAGCTGTACTCCTATCTTCTTGAATGAGAACCTGAAGAAACAGGTGATTTTCAGGACAGTGAAAGAACTAAAAGAAGTGGAGAAACTCAAGCTGAGGAGTGAAGCAAGGGCACCTCCACTGGACACGGATGGCAACATCCTGCCGCCAAAGAACTTCAGGAAGTAAGAGGCGCTCCTTCCTCAGGGAGCTCACCCACCTCCCCATGTTCAGGTGACCCCCCCGCCCTCTGATTCCTGTTTCTGATATCTAATTGGAACTCTAACTTTGCCACCTCTGAAAACTAAACACTCTTCTGAATGTATCTGGAGGAAAGGGAAGGAGGCAAGGGAAAGACAGCCAGGGGAGGGGCTCAATCATTTATTTATTTTTTAAATATATTTTTATTGACTTTTTATAGAGAGGAAGGGAGAGGGATAGAGAGTTAGAAACATAGATGAGAGAGAAACATCGATCAGCTGTCTCCTGCATGCCCCTACTAGGGATTGAGCCTGCAACCCCGGGCATGTGCCCTTGACCAGAATTGAACCCGGGACCCTTGAGCCCACAGGATGATGCTCTTATCTATTGAGCCAAACTGGCCAGGGCCTTTCTGCCTTTCTGAAGGCTTCTTACCCTTTCAACTTTCATTCGTTTTCTCATGAAGCCTTCCTGGGGGATATATATAAAAGAAAGGCAGAAAGGAGGGGATGGAGGACTGACTGGTGTGAGCAGAGACAGGAATGCAAAAGGACTTATTCCAGAACCCTGCAGCTCCCCCTCCCCCCACCCCATCGTGGGAACTCACAGATATTGCCATACTGGGTCCAGTCCAGGCACTGGGCATGAGTGGCAGGAAAGGAGGAGAAGAATAAGGATAGAATGTCTTAAATTCCGATCCCACAGGCATTAACAGAAGCATTGTGGGGTTGAAGGGGGAGGCTGTGGAGATCTGCAATCTTAAAAAAAAAAACCAACAATTGGTGATTTTGAGAGAAGATTATTCAGGGCCTTGGCTTCTCTCTAGTGTCCCTGCAATGAAGATTTATTATTATTATTATTATTATTATTATTATATTTTTATTGATTTCAGAGAGGAAGGGAGAGAGAGAGAGATATAGAAACATCAATGATGAGTGAGAATCATTGATTGGCTGCCTCCTGCACGCCCCCGACTGGGGATTGAGCCCGCAACCCGGGCATGTGCCCTTGACCAAAATTGAACCCGGGACCTTTCAGTCCCCAGGCTGATGCTCTACCCACTGAGCCAAACCAGCCAGGGCTATTATTATTATTTTTAATTGAATTTAGAGAGGAGGGGAAAGGGAAAGAGATAGAAACATCAATGATGAGAGAGAATCATTGATTGGCTGCCTCCCGTATGCCCCACACTGTGGATCAACCTGCAGGCCTGACTGGGGGTGGAGAGGGTGGTGGTGGAATTGAACTGTGACCTCCTGGTTCATAGGTTGACACTCAACCACTGAGCGACACTGGCTGGCTGCAGTGAAGATTATTGATGGTTAAAATGTGCCAATACTAGGCATACAAAGGTGAAGGAGACTTAGCTCATTCCTCAAAAAACTCAGTCAAATTATAGTGCCAGATGTTCTGTGGTTCCTTTTAAACAGCTCTGTAAGGGGTTAAAATAAATTGTTAGAATTACTCTAGATCCACGAGAAAGCACATTCTGAGCATGAAAGATCCAAAGATTTTGGACAAGAGCTGAGCCTGAAGATACTCATGATCTTGCTGGGAAACAGAACATTTATATATAAACTCAGCCATTCTCAACTCTGGTAGAACATCAGAATTACCTGGGCCTCTGTAGAAAACTGTTGAGGTTTGAGCACCACCCAGAAGAGTCTAACTTACTTGGCCTGGGGGCAGCCTGGCATGGCATTAAGCTCCTGAGGATGATTCTGTTGTGCAGCAAGGCCTGAGAACTTCTGCTGTACATGGAAGAGAGCAAACAGGGCTATCTGTGAACCAGGTGCAAAGCATGTTGAGCCACAGGAAATTTGCCACCATTTAACTATGGATTTTAAAAAGTCAAATTCTTGCCCTAGCCAGGTTGGCTCAGTGGATAGAGTGTCAGCCTGTGGACTGAAGGGTCCCAGGTTTGATTCCAGTTAGGGACACATGCCTGGGTTGTAGGCTTGATCCCCAGTGTGGGGTATGCAGGAGGCAGCCAATCAATAATTCTCTCTCATCATTGATGTTCCCCACCCCCACCCCCCTCTCTCTCCCTCCCTCCTTCCCTTCCTCTCTGAAATCAATAAAAAAATATATTTTTATAAAAGGCAGCCCTAGCTGGTTTGGCTCAGTGGATAGAGCATCGGCCTCAGGACTGAAAGGTCCCAGGTTCGACTACGGTCAAGGGCACATGCCCAGGTTGTGGGCTCGATCCCCAGTGGGGGGCATATAGGAGGCAACCAATCAATGATTTTCTCATCATTGATTTTTTTCTATCTCTCTCTCCCTTTCCATTCCTCTCTGAAATTAATAAAAATATTTTTTTAAAAGTCAAATTCTCACTGTTGAATCTAATACTACAGGCCTGTAGAAGAGAGAGCCATCAGACCAGGTGTTGGAAGGCGGCAGGTGAGAGCAGGGAGGGTTCTTGGATAGCATCATATTAACCAGTGTTGAGAAGAAGCATGTGCTGTATTGGGGAATAGTCAGAATCTGGATAATGAAATATCCTACAATATGTTGAAAGATTGACCAGCTAAATATAATCATTCCAGCTAATGCCAAACACACACACACACACACACACACACACACACACACACAGAGGCACATTTGGAATAGATCAATTTCCAATTAGGAAAAGAGACAGAAGAATTCCCTATAGCCTGATTGCTCATAACTTATGGAGGGCTGCATCGTACTTTGCCTTCTCACCCCTTCCATCATGCCTGATCTCTTCTCTGACTTCCTGTTCTCTCCACACCCTCACCCCTCAACAGGTACCAACACATCTCAGCTGGTGGAAGGTTTGAACCCCTCGGCTTCCAGCTTCTGCCCACCCCACTTCCCAGTGATTCTGCCAGGAGAAGGCCCTGCCCGAACCCTCTGCCTCACTACCAGGAGAAGGCGCTAAAGCTGGCCTTGTTGCCAAGTGCGCCCCTGAGAAAGGACCTCGTGAAGAACTACCAAACCCTGATAAAGGACCGCATTGCCTTGCCCCTCCACCATCTCTCCAAGGCACAACCCAGAAAGAGAAAAAGAAGACCTGAACACACCTAGAAAAGCCTCCAGATGGGTGAGGACCACGGTGGGGACACAGACCCCCAGGCTCCAGTGTTCTCAACAAATGTACCTTAAGCAGGAAGCCTTTGGGTGGCTCAAGGACTCTGGCTTCGTAGAATGGAGCCTCCCCAGCTCCTCCCCATCTTTGTAGCCCAGGCTCATCAAGACTCTACTGAAATGCTAAATTGTTACGTCTTCCTTGGAGGACTCTCTCATAGCAAGTGGGAGGATTGGTGTGTGTGGGGGGGGGGGGGGGGGGGCGAGACAAAGAGAGCAGGGAGAGCAGAGGGGGGTTCCCATTCCCAGGGACAGAATGAAAAGTGGGGGAAACGACGGTGTGGTGTGGTGTGGTGTGTGATGTGTGTGTGTGTGTGTGTGTGTGTGTGTGTGTGTGTGTGTAGGGTTGGGGGGAGGAGGGAAGACTATAAGAAATGTGGGTAAAAAGTTACTTCCACTCCCATAGCCCACTAGAACAAGACTGGGATTATCAGAGTACAGGAAGTTTTTTAGGCAAAAATAACCTCAATTCCACCCCTCCATGGACCATTTGATGTCTGGAAAAAGACTGGAGGTAACTCTGCTGGGTTGCAGGTCCTACACAGGGTTTGGGGGAGCAGAGGTCAGGCCTAGGCTGGTGCTAGAGGATGGAAGAGTCAAGTCTGAGGTAGGCTGACCAGGCCTCCATAGAGGGACAGGAGTAGAACAAAGCAAAGGTCAGAGTGGTTCCCCCAGAGCATTATGTTAGGGCCTGTGTGCTGCAGTTGACCCCAGATTCCTCAGCTTTTACAATGGGGTACCAAGGACAAGTGGCCTAAAGTGAAAGCAGGCAAACCACATCAGAAAGGTGCTGACCCAGGCTGGGTGGAGGTTGATGGGGGAGGCCCTGCAAGGGACCTAGTGGAGGTGGCAGCGGGTAGGCAGCTGGGAGGCTGCTGAAGAGTCACCTCATCTCTTCTTGTCCCTGTCATACCCCAGGTTGGTGATCTTCCCCAACTGGGCTTCTCTTGGCCTTCTGTCCGTTGCCTCTTTGTCTCCACTTTTCTCAAGCCCATCAGGCACCAGGGAATCAAAACACCACCAGGGTTCTAGCCCTGGTTAACCAACCACTAACCAGCTATGTGACCTTGGGGAAGGTCATTGTGTGACCTTTGGGAAGGTCATTGTCCCCTCAGGCTTTCAGTTTTTTTCATCTGCACCTAGGTGGGATTAGGGTATAAATCAGTGAAATAAATAAAATCACATAAGTGAAATACCTGCAAAGCATCCGACACATTGTAGATTCTCCATAAATAAAGCTATAACCATTATTCCTAGAATAAAAGAAAAAAAAATGGACGGAATATTACTCATCCATAAGAAGGAATGAAGTACTACCCCTGGCCTGGTAGCTCAGTTGGTTAGAACATTGTTCTGATACACCAAGGTTGCAGGTTCAATCCCCAGTCAGTACACATATAAAGATCAATCAAGGAATGCATAAATAAGTGGAACAACAAATCTCTCTCTCTCTCTCTCTCTCTCTCGCTCTCTCTCTCTTCCTATTTCTCTAAAATCAATCAATAAATTTTTTTTTAAAAAGGAATGAAGTACTGAACCATGCAACAGTGTAAATGAACCCTGAAAACATGCTGCATGAAAGAAGCCAGAAAAGGCGGCCTGTTGTATGATTCCATTTATATGAAATATGTAGAATAGGCAAATCCATAGAGACAGAAGGTAAACTGACAGCTGCCAGGTGCTGGGGAGGAGATAATGGGGACTGATTGCCTAATGGGCTCAGGGCTTTCTTTTGGGCTGAAAATATTTTGGAACTAGATAGAAGTGGTGGTTATACAGAATCATGAATGAATGAAATGCCACTGAATTATGTACTTTAAATTGGTAAATTTGGGAGAAACCAAGGTGGCGGCATAGTAAACACCGGAGATTGCTGCCTCGCACAACCACTTCAAAAATACAACTAAAAGATGGAACGGACATCATCCAGAACCACAGGAAGGCTGGCTGAGTGGAAATTCTACAACTAGAAGGAAAGAGAAAAGCTGAGACTCAGAGGAGGTGCAGTACGGGAGTAAAATACTAAGGTGCGGAGTGCATGCAGAGCGGGCTGGCGGCTGAGGGCGAGGTTGTCTTTTTCAATCGGGAGGGAGTCTCAGGCTCTGAGCTCCAGTTCCAGGTGAGTCTCTAGGGACCCAGACTCATGGGAGAAGCGGGACTGTCTGGCATCGGTCAGAACCGGAAGGCAGCTTTCTTTCCGAGGGGCTTGCAGCGATTACCGGGACACTGAGAAGCAGAGCCTCTGAGGGCAAGACTGAGAGCAGCCATAACTGCTAGCCCCGCCCTGTTGATCCTGTGGGACCCGCCCTGCCCAAGCCCTGCAGGGAGGCTTTTGCTGGATAGCCTCAGGCAAAGGCTAGATTAGCACCTCCCTAGAGATTCAGGAGCCAGGGAGCCCAGAGGTCAGAGTGGGACCATCCAGTTTGCAGCTCGTGGAACCATAAAAGACACACTCAGGG
This sequence comes from Myotis yumanensis, assembly GCF_028538775.1. NCBI lineage: Eukaryota > Metazoa > Chordata > Mammalia > Chiroptera > Vespertilionidae > Myotis > Myotis yumanensis. The sequence goes on along the minus strand of NW_027223754.1, from coordinate 122,052,780 downwards.
GGCAGACTCAGTGAGCACCAAAGCCCCATCGAAGCAAGTCTTGCCCCAGAGGGGTGTCTCCAGCACAGAAGTTCTCCCACTGCAGACCAGCTGATTCTCACAGCCAATTGGACTGGAGGTCAATTCCTCCCAGTGATAACTACAACAATCAAGGCTTAATTACAACAAGACTGTGCACAAAGCCCACAAGGGGGTGCACCAAGAGTGTCTATCTCAGGTAATTGGGACACTTAGCACAGAAAGGCACTCTACCGACACAGCGAAGCATAAAAAATGCCAAGACAAAGAAACAGGACACAAACGACAGAAATGGAGGAAAGCAAACTGCTGGATATAGAGTCCAAAACCACACTTTTAAGGTCTTTGAAGAACTGTCTAGAAGCCGCCGATAAACTTAATAAGGCCGTCGAAAAAACTGGTGAGACCGCCGATAAATGTAGTGAGATCTTCAGGAAGACTGGTGAGACCGCAGATAAATGTAGTGAGATCTTCAAGAAATCTAGTGAAATCCTCGATGTTGTGATAAAGAACCAACTAGAAATTAAGCATACACTGACTGAAATAAAGAATATTATACAGACTCCCAACAGCAGACCAGAGGATCGCAACAATCAAGTCAAAGATTTGAAATACGAAGAAGCAAAAAACACCCAACCGGAAAAGCAAAATGAAAAAAGAATCCAAAAATACAAAGATAGTGTAAGGAGCCTCTGGGACAGCTTCAAGCGTACCAACATCCGAATTATAGGGGTGCCAGAAGAAGAGAGAGAGCAAGATATTGAAAACCTATTTGAAGAAATAATGACAGAAAACTTCCCCTACTTGGTGAAAGGAATAGACTTCCAAGTCCAGGAAGCACAGAGAACCCCAAACAAAAGGAATCCAAAGAGGACCACACCAAGACACATCATCATTAAAATGCCAAGAGCAAAAGACAAAGAGAGAATCCTAAAAGCAGCAAGAGAAAGAGACTAAATTACCTACAAGGGAGTACCCATATGACTGTCAGCTGATTTCTCTACAGAAACTATGCAGGCCAGAAGGGAATGGCAAGAAATATTCAAAGTGATGAATACCAAGAACCTACAACCAAGACTATCCAGCAAAGCTATCATTCAGAATTGAAGGCCAGATAAAGAGCTTCACAGATAAGGAAAAGCTAAAGGAGTTCATCACCACCAAACCAGTATTATATGAAATGCTGAAAGGTATCCTTTAAAAAGAGGAAAAAGAAGAAAAAGGTAAAGATACAAATTATGAACAACAAATACCCATCTATCAACAAGTGAATCTAAAAATCAAGTGAATAAATAATCTGATGAACAGCATGAACTGGTGATTGCAAGAGAATCAGCGACATAGAAAGGGAATGGACTGACTATTCTTGCGGGGGGCGGGGAAGGGATGTGGGGGGTGTGGGAAGAGATTGGACAATAATCGTGCACCTATGGATGAGGACAGTGGGTGGGGAGTAAGGGCGGAGGGTGGGGTGGGAACTGGGTGGAGGGGAGTTATGGTGGGAAAAAAGAGGAATCAATGTAATAATCTGAACAATAAAGATTTATTTTTTTTAAAAATGGTAAATTTGATGTGTATTTCATCTCAATTAAAAATAATTTTCGGCCCTGGCCAATGTGCCTCAGCAGTTAGAGCACTGGCCCACACACCCAAGGGTTACAGATTCGATTCCAGGGCACATACCTAGGTTGCAGGTTCAATCCCCTGACCCTGTCAGGGTGTATGTGGGAGGCAACCAATCAATATGTCTCTCTCACATCGATGTTTCTCTCTCTCTCCTTTACTCTCTCTAAAAATCAAAGGAAAATATCCTTGGCTGAGGATTAACAAGGAATACAAATAAATAAATAACATAATAATAATTTTAGCCCTGACTGGGTGGCTCAGATGATTAGAGCATCATCCACATACCACCAGGGTTCTGGGTTTTATCCCCAATCAGGGCACATACAAAAATCAACCAATGAATAATACATAAATAAATGGAACAACAAATCAATGTTTCTCTCTCTCAAAGCAATAAACAACTTTAAAAAATAATTCTAATAAATAGTGTGTGTGTGTAGAGAGTTTCCAAATTTCCTTATAGTTCCAAATCTATAATTCTATTCAACCGACTTTCTCTTTGCCACCTTTCTCCATGTTATGTGCATGGGGGTGGGTGGAGAGAAGCCAGAGGTGAAGGAGAATTTCCTGAGTACTCCAGGGAAGTGGCAATATACTCATTCTCCCCTCCTTGGATTAGGAATGGTGGTAGAAAGGAGGAGGTCCCTTCACCTAGGAGTCTAACATGTCAGAGCTGAGTAGTCCATTAGAAAACAATCGTTTAGAAGGTAAACCAGGGCCATTGGAGAAGCAACTTGGTCCAGGCTACAAAGACAGGCAGTCCCCGGCCTCCTGCTACAATAGGAAACACAGGGCTGTGAACTAGGACTCCAGGGCCTATACTGTCATTCCGCTTCTTAGGCTACTTGCCCAAGACCCAGGGTTTTGTCATCTCCACAGTGAGAGGCCGGGGATATATAAAGGGTTAATATGAAGACTTAGGAGGTGGAAGGAATGAGGCTATTGGAATTCTTCAGAGAAAGCCACCTACTCTCTGACCTGGAGCTGGTGAAGAGCAGAAAGGTAAGCTGACTCCTGCCTTGGCAGACCCAGACCACCCCAGAGGCTGCCAGCCTCATAGCAGGACTTCCACCCCACCCACCACTTGCCTGCTCTGCTCTCTGGACAGTGCCTCCTCCCTGCTGGCAGGTGGACTACAACATTATCAGGGGCCGACTTGTCTAGCTGCCAGCCAGAGATGCGGAAGCAAGACTCCTTGAATTCCTGAATGCCACTGGGCCATGGAGATCTGGGAGATAGAATTAGCTTCTGTCCATATGTCCTCCAGGGCCTGAGAACTTCTGTAAGGCAATCCCCAGCTCAGCCTGCCAGCAACTGTGAACACCCCCACCTTCCCACATACACTAATGATTATGGAGTTCTTGAAAGCCTTTGGTGGGATGGAGTTGGGGATTCCTGTAACCTGGGTCTGTCTTAAAGACCTGTTCTCTCACCACAACTTTTTTTTTTTTTCAGAGAGGTGAAAGGGCAAGGGCTAGGCCCTTCACCTTCCCCCAGGGTAAGGGCTACGTCCTCCATCTTACCTTGGCCACGTATTTGGCAAGGAGCTTCTTCCCGGAAATCTAAGACTCTGCTAGCCACACCCAGGAACAAGACATCGACTTGCACCTGGCCAATCGGCAGAGCACAGTCCTTTCTCCTCCCCTTACTCCAACCCCCGCTATAAAACCCATCTCGGCGCGGGGTTCTCTCTCTCAGCCACTTGTTTTGCCGTTGTGTGGTGAGTCTGGTGGACGGGAGCTCAAGCTAGCTTGAAATACAGATTCTTATGCTTTTGCATCGGATTGGCTGGCTCCCTGATGTGGTTTCTTGGGGATCTTGAAATCTGGGCATAACAAGAGGAAGGGAGAAGATTAACTAGACAAACAATGGGTTTATGCTGCCTGTCACTACTCAAGCCAATTAAGCACAGACAGGGTTGATTCATATATGAGCATTTATTCCAATATTGATGGCAATGTGGGAGAGCAGCAGGTCGTCCTCAAAATCTGCTCTGCAGCCCACCATAAGCCAGCCCTTATATAGGTAGAAATAAAAGGAAAGTAGGCAAAAGGGCATATGGGCAGTTTACAGATATGCAAAGGCAAGGGGATCTTCAAAGGGCTTAGTGATATGCAAGGGCTGGGGTTACATGGGGAAATAGCCAAAGGGTAGGCCAAATGGGCAGTTAACAGATAAGCAGGCTCCAGATTTGCAAAGGCCTGCAGGTATGCAAAAATGGGCTGGGAATTTTGATTTCTGGTTCTGGTTTCTGCAACAAATGGGCAGCTCCAAATGGGGAGGGCAGGCTGCATTTCCAGGTAAAACTCCCAGGTCCTGAGTGCAGCTGTCAGCCAAGCTAGAATGTGCCTTCTTTAATTAGAACAAAACAATCACGGTTAACAGAGCATGATTAATATTTCTTACAATACTAGCTGGTTCCCCAACATTCTATTTCTGCCCCCTTTCAGAGAGACAGAAAGATAGGAACATCAATGATGAGAATCATTGATTGGCTGCCTCCAGCATGCCCCACAACCCGGGCATATGCCCTGATCAGCAATTGAACCATGACTTCCTGGTTCATAGGTCAATGCTCAACCCCTGAGCTGGCAGGGCTCTCACCACAACTTCTGAGAGTAGATCTGAGAGGGAGGTAGGAATGGCATCCCCTCCCCCATATCCCCAACATCCCCAGAACATCACTCCACAGAACTTTCTGTGCTCTGCTGAATGCCACCAGCTTCATAGACCCTAATTAATCCCAGCACAAAGGCTTTCAAAGCCACTTCTGGGTCAACACCTTCCCTTCCACAACCTCACTTTCCCTAAGCCCAGGATTAGCCTCATGAGCTGGGTTGCTGAGTCCAGTTCAGGTTCCTGAATTGCTTAGGGCCTGAGGAATTGTTGGGGGTCAGAGAGTGTTGGAAGCTGTAGAGGCCGGGAAACCATGGGAGAGATTCAGGGCCAGCCACTTGGTCAATCATGATCTTCAGTCCTCATTCATCAAAAATCCCCATTGCTCCTGGCCGGTGTGGTCAGTGGTTGAGCATTGACCAGGTCACAGTTCAATTCCCAGTCAGGGCATATTCCTGGGTTGCGGGCTCGATTCCCAGTGTAGGGCATTCAGGACGTAGATCAATGATTGTCTCTTATCATTGATGTTTCCATCTCTCCTTCTCCCTTCCTCTCTGAAATCAATAAAAATACATTTTTAAAAAATCCACATCCTAGCCGGTTTTGTTCAGTGGATAGAGCGTTGGCCTGTGGACAGAAGGGTCCCAGGTTTGATTCCGGTCAAGGGCACATGCCCGGGTTGAGGGCTAGGACCCCAGTAGGGGGCAATCATACAGGAGGCAGCTGACCAATGATTATCTTTCATCATCATTGATGTTTCTCTCTCTCTCTCCCTCTCCCTTCCTCTCTGAAATCAATAAAAATATATATTTAATTTTAAAAAAAATCCTCAATCACTGCTTCCTGAAATGACAAGTCAGAACCATGATTCTCTCTCCAGCCTGCCCCAAACTCACTTCCACCTTCCCCGGGACACTCTGGCCTCTTATTTCCACTCATCGCTGACTTGATTGCTCAAGCCTTTTGTCTTCATGCTTCTCTTCCACCTTTGAGCTCTTTCCTCATTGTACTGTCCACCAAGCCACATACATTTACTCTTTTCATCACACCATGTAAGTAATTGCTGCTGCCTATTATTATATTTGGTGATTTTTGTGGCTATTCATGGTTGCCCATCTCAGGTTAGTTTCCTGCCAACACACTTTCTGCAGGTCCCAAGACATACCCTTGCAAATGCCATGTGCTTGTAAGATAATGCTGCTGCATCTTGCCATTGTTCAGATTCTTAGGTGGAAGTTTTGATGGGCTTCTTTTAGCCCACCATCATTTTCACTGGATGTTCGCCGAACACTAACACGAGGTATCTATTTATATAAAATCCCTGGGTGTAACACCCATCACGACCAGACTCGACCAGCTGGAAGGAAGTCAGTCCTGCAGGGGTCACCTTGGCAATGGCTGTGCCCTCCCCGAGCTGTTTCCCACGAGGGCAAGGTTTGAGGCAGGAACTGGCCCTCAGAGCATGGAGGAATACCTTTATAAAGTTTTAATACATTATATTAGAGGTCGTGGTGGTACTGTTTTACCCACAGCGTCTACAGGAATTGCTGCAAATTTGCTTCTCGGTGGAAGAACCTTCCATTCCCAATATAAATTACCAATTCCATTAAATGAAACTTCAATTTCTAGACTCAATATAAACAGTGAAGTTGCTAAAACTATTAAAAAGGCCCAACTTCTCATTATTGATGAATGCATCATGGCATCCAGTCATGCTATAAACGCCATAGACAGATTACTAAGAGAAATTATTAATTTGAATGTTGTATTTGGTGGGAAAGTTCTCTTTCTTGGAGGGGATTTTCGACAATGTCTCAGTATGGTACCACATGCTATGCAATCGGCCATAGTACAAACAAGTTTAAAGTACTGTAATGTTTGGGATGTTTCAGAAAGTTGTCTCTTACAACAAATATGAGATCAGAGGATTCTGCTTATAGTGAATGGTTAGTAAAACCTGGAGATGGCAAACTTGATAGCAGTTTTTATTTAGGAATGGATATTATTGAAATCCCCTGTGAAATGATTTGTAATGGCTCTATTATTGAAGCCATTGGAAATAGTATATCTATAGATAATATTAAAAATATATCTAAACATGTGATTCTTTGTCCAAAAAATGAGCATGTTCAAAAATTAAATGAAGAAATTTTGGATATACTCGATGGAGATTTTCACACATATTTGAGTGATGATTCCATTGATTCCACAGATGATGCTGAAAAGGAAAATTTTCCCATCGGATTTTTTTTTTTTTTTTTATATATTTCATTGATTTTCTACAGAGAGGAAGGGAGAGAGATAGAGAATTAGAAACATCGATGAGAGAGAAACATCGACCAGCTGCCTCCTGCACATCTCCTACTGGGGATGTGCGCGCAACCCAGGTACATGCCCTTGACCGGAATCGAACCCGGGACCTTTCAGTCCACAGGCCGACGCTCTATCCACTGAGCCAAACCGGTTTCGGCCGGATTTCTTAATAGTATTACTCCTTTGGGAATGCCATGTCATAAATTAAAATTGAAAGTGGGTGCAATAATCATCATGCTATTGAGAAATCTTAATAGTAAATTGGGTCTTTGCAATGGTACCAGATTTATTATCAAAAGATTATGACCTAACATTATCGAAGCTGACATATTAATAGGATCTGCAGAGGGAGAGGTTGTTCTGATTCCAAGAATTGATTTGTCCCCATCTGACACTGGCCTCCCATTTAAATTAATTCGATGACAGTTTCCTGTGATGCCAGCATTTTCGATGACTATTAATAAATCACAAGGACAAACTCTAGACAGAGTAGGAATATTCCTACCTGAACCCGTTTTTGCACATGGTCAGTTATATGTTGCTTTCTCTCGAGTTTGAAGAGCATGTGATGTTAAAGTTAAAGTTCTAAATACTTCATTACAAGGGAAATTAGTCAAGCACTCTGAAAATGTTTTCACTCTTAATGTGGAATACAAGGAGATATTAGAATAAGTTTAATCTCTTTATCAGTCATTGTTTGCATCACTGTTGTTTTATATCATGTTTTTGTTGTTTTTATAGCATGCCTCTGTTGTTATATTTTTTGTTACTGCTTATTTATTAATAAATTTATATATTATTTTCATATACATTTTACTAATTTCCTTTCATCTCTCACACTTCTATTATAGAGAAAGGGCAAATAGTAATATTAAAATATTTCCTCTAATTAATTCCCTTTTAATGTGCACAAATTTCATGCACCAGGCCACTAGTCATGACATGGTTCCTATATAATGGTCAATGACTTTGTTAGGATGAGTACCACTGGAAAGTGGAGATCATGTCTAGGAGTGCAAAGGGCAGGCCCACAGCTTAGGCAAGGAGGAAGAAAAAAATGGAGAGAAATTGAAACAGGAAAGAAAGTAGATAAACACAAGAGGAAGGAAGAGGAATGATGACTCCAGAGGAAAGGTGAAACTGGAGTCTTTTGGAGCTTGGAGGTCCAGAATGTTTAGAAAAAGTAGGGCAATCCTGTCAGATTCTCTGAGGGAACTTGCAGGATAAAGATTAGGGTATAGCCTTGGCCAGTTTGTTCAGTGGTTAGAGTGTCGGCCTGCAGATCAAAGGATCATGGGTTCGTTTTCTGGTCAAGGGCATGTACCTTGGTTGCAGGTTCAATCCCCAGCCCTCCTGTCAGGGTGAGAGCAGGAGGCAACCAGTCAATATGTCTCTCTCACACTGATGTGTGTTTTTTTCTGTCTCTCTCTCTCCCCATCCCTTTTCCTTTCCACTCTCTCTAAAAATCAATGGAAAAAATATCCTCACTCCTGGAGTAAAAATTAAAAAAAAAAAAAAAAGATTAGGGTACAGAATCCAGGGGATGAGGGGATGGCAAATAATCCCCATGGGTAGAAGGGAAAAGGGATGAGTAGAAAGGGTAATTGCCTTTGAGTGAGTGCTTATGGCATCAGCAGGATTTCGTGACTTGAAAAATCAGGTGGGGAGCTCAGCAGGCTGGTCCAGTGTCTCATCATTTCAGTTGCTGGGGGAACAATGGCCTGTCTCCTTCTGTGTCCTCTGGAGTCCTGCTGAACAATTCATTGAACAAATTTTGTGTGAGAAGAAACAAACTATGTGTTAGGTAATGTTTTGAGAGCTTTTCATGAATCAACTCATTTAATCATCACAACACTATAAGGTAGGTCCCATTATAACCTCCATTTTAGAGATGAAGTGTAGAGAACTCTTAACATTTTGCTATTCTGCTTCTCATTTAAACTACATAGCTATTCTACAATTATATGTTATTTCAGTTTTACAAATGAGGAAACAGATTCCAAAAGGTTAAGTACTTCACCTAAAGTCACCCAGTTAGTAAATTACTGAGTTGTCTGAGTTCCTTTCAATATCCGTGTTCAGTTTGCTCTCATCAGTAGAGACAAACACTTGGCCTTGGTTTTGCCATCCATAAAATCATCTTAGTGGCAAATAGAAAAAGTTGCCTTAGCCTGGTAGTTTTTGGAAGATGTGCCTTTGGGGGTGGAGGTAAGTTGATACATTTTCAAAATTGGCACAAGCCTTCTGAGACCCTTGCAGGACAGGAGAATTCTGGAAAATAGTTTAATTCCTATCTTCAGCAGATCTGACAGGGCCAGAGGAGAAAGCCCGAAAAAGAACTGGCTGCCCTTCACCCTGCGTGGCTCAAGGGAACTGCTTGTGTAGCTCTGAATAACCCACTCTATGAAAAATATTCTGGGAATTTCCTTATGCGGCAGGGCATTTGACTGGATGATTTCACTGAGCCAAATGAACTCTCCTCCCCATCCTACCAGAGATGAGAATTGGCACTATTCAGCCTTGAGAATGAACATTAAAAGAAAAGGTGTAAAGATATTTAAAGGCATGAAAAGTTATCTTGAGGAAGATGGGAACCAGTTTACCTCGGTCTCTACTATGGCTTGACAAGAAGGAGAGATTTTGAATACAGCTATAGGGGTTAAGATTAGCTATAAAGAACTTCCTGATACAGTGGAGAGATGCTGGAGTAGGTTTAAAAATACAAGCTGTGAGTCTATTTAGACTCGTGCTGTCCAACAGAAATATAATGAAGCCATATATGTAACTTTAAATTTTTTAGTGGCCGTATTTAAAAAGTAAAAAAAGCCCAACAGGTTAAGTCTAATTTCATAATTTATTTTATTTAACCCAATGGATCCACAATAATATCCACAAAATAATGTAATCAATGTAAAAATAATTAATGAGATATTTCACATTGTTTTTCATATTATTTTCAAAATCCAGTGTATTTTACACTTACAACACATCTCAACATAGACTAGTCACTGTCAAGTGATTAATAACCATTAAGTGGCTTTTGCCACTGTATTGATCAGCACAAGTCTAGAATTGCTAATGACTGTCAGACTTAACTGTTCTGCATCTTGCCATTGTTCAATGGCAAATACAAAATAAGACTGGTGTTATCTAAAGGCAGAAAGTTCTCTAGGACAACTGGGGGCCTATGAGGGTAAAGGCCAAGAAAATGTTACCTTTTGGACTCCTCTCAGCCTTCCTCTTTGTTGGAAATATGCAGACCTCCGGCATTTTTGGCGCCCACTGGGCAGTGTTCTGTGTTTTCTTTCTGTAGAGAAAACCCTGACTCCCTCAGGTCTGTCAGATCCAGTGTTTGGGGGCAGTTAGCCCCGCTGGGAAGAGCTCTGTGTCCAGGAGAACAAGGGGCAGACAGGCAGCTCTAACCCAGTGGTTCTCAACCTTCCTAATGCCGCGACCCTTTAATACAGTCCCTCATGTTGTGGTGACCCCCAACCATAAAATTATTTTCGTTGCTACTTCATAACTGTAATTTTGCTACTGTTATGAATCGTCATGTAAATATCTGATATGCAGGATGTATTTTCATTGTTACAAATTGAACATAATTAAAGCATAGTGATTAATCACAAAAACAATATGTAATTATATATGTGTTTTCTGATGGTCTTAGGCAACCCCTGTGAAAGGGTCGTTCGACCCCCAAAGGGGTCGCGACCCACAGGTTGAGAACCTCTGCTCTATTATCTCCCTACCCCCTTAACCTGCCTGTCTGTCTTGCTGATGTGAATAACTGGTCACAGGAGGAGCCAGGCTGGACAGAAGGGATGGAGAGGATGAAATCTGCCCCCTTTCTGTGCTGCGTGTGGAACATAAGCACTGTCTTGGCCTAGCCTCTCTTACTGTTGCAAGGTTTCTGTCCTAGACACCCCTTCTCCAGGTACCTACGAGGCCCTCACCCTCACCTTGTCCTCATCCCTGCGCAATGTCATCTGCTCTAAAAGAGCCACCCCAAGCCCCCACCCCATCACTCTTTCCTCTCACCCGGCTTTATTTTCCTTTAGCAGTTACCACTGCCTCACATTATGGATTTAGTTGTTCACTGTCTGCCTTCCTCATTAGAATGTGAACTCCTTGCCGCCAGGGATTTCATTTGGTTCATCAATACACACCCAATGTCTGAAACATAGGTGCTCAATAAATATATTTTTAATTAAAATTTTTTTAATTAATTCTCACCTGAGGATATTTTCACATTGATTTTTCTTTTTGAGAGAGAGAGTGGAAGGGAGGGGGAGAGACAGAGAGAGAAACATTGATGTGAGAGAGACACATCAATTGGTTGCCTACCAAACACACCCTGACCTGGCTGGGGCGGGGGGGGGGTGGGGGTGGGGGGTGGGGGGACGGTCAAGCCTGCAATGGAGGTATGTGTCCTTGACGGGAATCAAATCTGCGACCTTTCAATCTATGGGCTGATGCTCTATCCACTGAGCCAAATTGGCTAAGGCTCAATAAATATTTTTTTTTATTCTTTTTTTAAAAAATATATTTTATTGATTTTTTACAGAGAGGAAGGGAAAGAGATAGAGAGAGTTAGAAACATCGATGAGAAAGAAACATCGATCAGCTGCCTCCTGCACATCTCCTACTGGGGATGTGCCCGCAACCAAGGTACAAGCCCTTGACCGGAATCGAACCTGGGACCTTTCAGTCCGCAAGCCGACGCTCTATCCACTGAGCCAAACCGGTTTTGGCAATAAATATTTTTTTATTGAATTCATTTTGAAAGGAAAACTTGTTATAATTCAGAGGAGAACCGATGTACTGAGGGAGCCATATAGCACACTTCCATTTTTGCTCATGAAATTTCTGAATTTGTATCCATCCTCTTTTATGTGAACCACAAGATGAAATAAATGAGAGAAATTATAGCTATGTCCTAAGCATCTTGGAAAGGAAAACCTGTTTCTTCTATTCCTTACAATCCAGAATGGTTTAATCTTCCTTCATATTGCCCTGGAAGTTTTCTCCCTCTCTGTCTCATCATTAGAGTTCAATGGTTAAAAAATAGCCCTCGCCAGTTTGGCTCAGTTGATAGAGTGTTGGCCTGCAGACTAAAGGGTCCCAGGTTCGATTCCAGTCAAGGGCACATGCCCGGGTTGTGGGCTTGATCCCCAGTAGGGGGTGTGTAGGAGGCAGACGATCAATGATTCTTTTTCATCATTGATGTTTCTATCTCTCCCTCCCTCTCCCTTCCTCTCTGAAATCAATAAAAATATATTTTAAAAAAATGACATCAAGCAGACCCTCAAACCTCAGAGGGATGGCAGCGGAGGGTGAGGGTTGGGGTAAGAGATCAACCAAAGGACTTGTATGCATGCATATAAGCATAACCAATGGATACAGACAATAGGGGGGTGAAGGCCTGTGCTGAGGGGCAGGGGAGGGCTGGGAGAGATCAATGGGGGGAAAAGGAGACATATGTAATACTTTCAACACTATAAAATTTTAAAAATAATAATGACAGGAGGGAACGGAGGTGAACTGGTAAAGATACAGACAACCCAACTGAGGTTACAACTGGCCACAGAACATTCCCTGGTACTCTCCACCATCCTAACAAAGAGGTTTCTTTTGCCCCTGACAAAGAAGAGCTCAGAGTTTTGTATTGCAAGAACATTCCTGTTCACCCTGAAACTTTGGGTAAAAAACAAATTTACAAAGGAATAAACCAAGGAACATAAAATGGCAAAAGAGAGTCTCCTTACTCCTGAGTCCTACCCCAGATGGTGAGATAGTGAGTGAGGTAATATTAGTTTGGACCAAAGAACACAGGGTGACTCAGCTACATTCCAGAGAATGGCATTTCCTGAGTACAAGTGCTTCCTAGGACCAGGCAATAGAGGCCTTATCAGACCAACTAGAGAAGAGGAACTGATGTCCCCAACCTCACCCCATCCAAATCATACATTCCAAAGTCTTCATTCTACACCGCAGGCACATTTAGTCTTCCCTGGAATGCAGTCTACAGACCTAAGTGCACTTGAGTCCTGAGACATCTTGTCCATGTTATTAGGCTGCCCAAGACAACCCTGCTAAGTGCCTAGAGTCATCTCACTCTTGTTCATTGATAGCATTACTCCTCTGAAAATCCTATATAATAAAACCCTACTATGCAAATTGACCAAAGGGCGGAAGACCGGCAGAATGACTGGTTGCTATGACACGCACTGACCACCAGGGGACAGACACTCAATGCAAGAGCTGCCCCTGGGTGGTCAGTGCGCTCCCACAAGGGGAGCGCAGCTCAGCCAGAAGCCAGACTTTAGGCTGGTGAGTGCAGCAGCGGTGGTGGGAGCCTCTCCCACCTCCGTGGCAGCAGCAGTGCTAAGGAGCAGCGAGCTGAATGGTAAGGAGCAGCGAGCAGGCGGGTGGTAAGGAGTGAGGGGTCCTAGACTGTAAGAGGGCACAGGCCAGGCTGCGGGATCCCACCACCACCAGTGCATGAATTTTGTGCACTGGGCCTCTAGTTGAATTAATAAAGGACTCTTGAAGATGTTGAAGAATTTTCAAACCTAAGGAATGAATTGCTGAGAATAAAGTTGGAGGAGACACGGTTCAGTGTTGGGGCCCGCCCAGCATCCCAGTATGCAGGTCACTCACTGACTTGTTAGTGCATACAGTTCATCCCAGGGAATCAACCACCAGAAACCAGCACAACATGTCAGTAGATCCTTTTCGACCTTTATCCCAGGCAAATGTGTGGTGCTGGTGGATGTCAAGGAATGGGAAGGAGTTGAAATATTCCATTAAAACAGTGTCTAATTGAAGCCAGGATCTGGTGGTCCAGAACTTGATAAATGGAATCATACTATAGTTTGATTTTCATTCCATGTTTATCATTTTTATCAAATTATCATATACATATATATTATTGATTTCAGAGAAGAAGGGAGATGGAGAGAGATAGAAACATCAATAAAGAGAGAATCATTGATTGACTGCTTCCTGCACGCCCCCTACTGGGGATTAAGCCTGCGACCCGAATGGGAATTGACTGGGAATAGAACCGTGACTTCCTGGTTCATAGGTCCTTTTGGCATAATGGAAACTGAGGGAGAAACAGAACACAAGGGTTTGATTCCTGTGGTTCTGCTGTCTAAAAGTGAGTCTTGGGCAAGTTTTCTAAGTCTTATTCCTTTCCTGGGGCTGTCATAACAAAATACCACAAACTGGGTGGCTTACAGAAGAGAAATGTATTGTCTCAAAGATGTAGAGGCTAGAAGTCCAAGATCAAGGTGTTGGCAGGGTTGGTTCCTTCTGAGGGCTGTGAGGAGGGATCTGTTTGGGGCCTCTCTCCTAGCTTCTAGTGTTCTGTGGGCAATTCTTGGCATTCCTTAGCTTGTAGATGCATTACCCCATTCTCAGCCCTCATGCTCACGTGGTATTTTACCTGTATGTCTTCCCCTATGTCCAAATTTCCCCTTTTAATAAGGACATATACTCATATTGGATCAGGGCCCACCTTACTGATCTCATTTTAACTTGATTACCTCTATGAAAGCCCTATCTCCAAACAAGATCATTTTCTGGGGTACTGGAGGTTAGGACTTTAACAAATGAAGTGGGTCAGACACAACCCACAGCACATAGCTGGTTTCCTCAGCTGTAAATGGGGTTCATGATACAATTCTTCCTCATACTATTGTAGTGGTTGTGAAAGTGCCTCAAAGAGGCTTGGTTCATAGAAAACCGGAGGATACCTGGTTTGTCTGAATGTGCACTTGCCTTGGTGGTGTTTGGACCAGACCGTGTCCCTAGGGAGCAGGGCTCTGGTGGGTACTCACGCTGTGAGTGTCCACCACATGCGAGCAGGTGCTTGACCAAAGCATTTTGATGATGGTGAAGACAAAAGGCCAGAGAGAAAAATCTGTAGACAGATGAGCCAGCACTATAAAAAATCTGATACTAGTTATGGGTGAGGAAGTGGAGCTCCAGGACACTCCATACACTGCAGACTGAAGTGAACACTTATATAAATATTTTGGAGGGTGATTTGGCATTATGCATAAATGGGAAAGCAATTCCACTCTTAGGTATATATTCTAGAGAAATGCTTATACATGTCCCCAGGAAAGATGTGCAAAAACGTTCATAGCAGCATTGGTTGGGAAAAAAAAAAGAAAGGAAAAAGAAAACTTAGATTTTCTAAATATGACATTTATAGAGAGGAATACTACACAGCTGTTAAAGTGAATGAACTAGAGCAATGTGTATCTCATGGATGAATCTCACTAGTAAAATATTGAGCAAAAAAAGACAATTTGCAGAAGAATATACGCAATGGGTCAGGCAAAACTAAATGCTGTATTGCTCAGGATACATACACAGTTATATATATAAAGAATATAAAGACAAGTGTGGGAACTGCAAACACCAAATTCATGAGGGATGTCATACAGGAAGAAGGAAAAGTATAAGTGGAACTTCAGCTATATTTGTAGCATTTTTTCAAAAGGAGGTCCACAAGTAAGGTGTCTCAGTTTTTCTTTATAACTTTCTGCTTATTTGAATTATGACTTTTTTTTTTTTTTAAAAAAAAAGCCAGGACTGGAGGAGCCTTACATAAAACAGAGGGAGAAGCTGGGCCGACTTGTAAGAAGATTCAGAGTTGCTCTTGCCACCCCTGGAGCCCAGACCTCAGACCCCAGACCCCAGACCCCAGAGTAATGGAAACTGATGAGACACACTGAAAGGCTGAGCCCAGAAAGGTCTCCTGTTGAGGGGAGGGAAGCAAGGGAGGACATTTTGATGCTGCCCCTTCTGAACCTAGTTCTTGGCCTGCACCCCAACCCCTGGGCTGCAAGAACCCCAGGTGGAGGAGATGGGGGTAGGGGGTGGTGGAGGGCTGCAGAGCATTCCACTACCCAGGCCCATGGATGCACATGCCTGCACGTCTCACTCATACCAAACACACCCATGCAGGCTGCCACCCCCACTCACACACTGCCTTTCAAACAAGCTGGATTGGCCACCCGGACAGTCCACAGCACCTTTACAGCCCTTCACGCATGCACACACACCCCTTCCACCGCCCACCCTGGCCAGAACCCCAGAACTGGAGCTGCTGCAGAGCCGGCCGGTGGCAGGCCCCCAGCGACCTCTACAGCGCTGCGTTTTTCCAGCAGAGTCTCACTCCCTCTACCGTTTTCTCTGGGAATTGGTGTCTGACGCGGCTGCTCTGCACATTATTTATTTATTTCCTCTTCCTCCCGCCCAGACCCTCCTGTCAGGAGAGCTGCAGCCCAAACAGAGACAGGCAGGAAGCTACCGGGACACAGGAGGCAGAGGACGGAAGGAGGACCTCTCAGAAGCCCCCACCCGGTACATCAAGCTCATCAAGTCTCCCAGTGGCCATGAGCACCAGGCAGGAGACCAGAAGAGAGGGGGGAGACTCCAGCAGGAGGGGACAGGGGGCAGAGCTTCGGGACCGAGCCCACCTGAGCCAGCAGCGCCGGCTCAAACAGGCCACCCAGTTCCTGCACAAGGACTCTGCTGACCTGCTGCCCCTGGACAGCCTCAAGAGGCTGGGCACCTCCAAGGACTTGGTGAGGAAGCCCTCTCCCCTTCCCCAGACTCCCCCCCTCCCCACCCCCCAGAAGACCTCTGGCCCTTCCTCTCCACCTCTCCACCCCCTATCCTGAGGGTGGGAGTGATGACATTTAACTGAAGATCCTAAGCCTTCATATTCCCCTCCCTCACTGAGAGTGGGAACAGGCAGTCCTGCCAACTTGAGGGGCTCCCTCTGATCATTCTCAGCTCTTCATTGGGAATATTCCCATGACTTGTGGCTCTGAGGGACCCGATTCTCATTGCTCAGCTTTCCCCCCCAAACCCAAGGCTTATCTTGGAGTGAGCTCTGCTGTTTGGGAGTAGAGGTTTTTAGGGGCACGGAGCCTCTGGAGCAGTTGATTACAGCAGGAGGGCCTGGAGGATTGGCCAGTTTAGGGTTATGATTTCCTTCCTCTCCCTAAACCAGAGTCCCTCATACCAGCTCTGGCCATTCATTTGCTTTCCCCCCTCAGAATGAAGCATTAAAGCCCTCCATCCTTGCCAAATCACCAGGATTTCTAATGGCGCCTGCCAGGCCACCTGGCCTCCTGGGGGCCCCCTTCCTCCCTCTGAGCCTCCCTCCAGGCTCCTTTCCTCCCATCCTCCTGCAGCAGCTTTGGCCTCCAGAGGGAATGGGGTGGAGGAGTAACCGTGGGAGGTGAGTGGTCAGGGGACCTGCATGTGTGCATTCCCCTCAGAGAGAGTGGTGAGGAGCATGGGCTTTGAAGCCACGCTGCTTAGATTCAGATTCTGCTCTGCTACTTGGGCAAGTTACTTTATGTCTCTGCCTCAGTTTCTTCACCTATTAAATGAGGATAAAATTAACAGTACCTACCTCATAGGGTTGTTGCAAGAGTTAACATGAGCTGATACCCATAAAAGACTTAGAACAGTACCTGAGTGAGAGAAAGCAATATGTACCAGTAATTGCTAATTATTATTATTCCTTCAGCTACTATTTATTCCACTCAGCCTGGGAGAAAGGAAGCTCTGTAGGAGCCAGAGAACCTGGCATCATATCTGGCCTCTTGGTCATAAAAGAAAGGAAGGCTTTTGTACAAAGGTTTGGGAGCACTCTGTTCACTCTCCCGTCTCCGAGTCAGAGGGTCTGAGAGGAGAGTGGGTACTCCTGCAACCTGAGAGGCACAAAGGCATTTCTGGGGGCCTCAGGCCATTCCGGCAGCTTCGACTTTCCATATGCCTCCCAGCCAAATGTTCCTCTTCCAGAACCTTGCCCAGAGGCCAGCAACCCCCTAGCCCCACCCAGCAGCCCCCCAAAAGGAAAATTGATCCGATTAAGATTTCAATTGAGAGAACCTCCTCTTCGCAAGCATAGCAAGCACAGCTGAGAAACGGACAGTGAAGCAGGTTCCTTGCTCCCAGTGGCTAGGACCTTTCGGCCTCTACCCTTTGGGGACCATCGATTTGGCCCTGGAGAAGGGCCATCCCCATGGGAAAGGTGGGAGGAGAGCTGGGAACTGCAGAGCTGCTCTTTCTGGCCAGTCCCAGAGCTCGCTGCCCTTTTCCCAGAGTTGGGTCTCCTGCTGGCAGCCTTGCTGGCGGGAGCAGCCTCAAGGGCCTCATTAGGCCATGGGTGGAAAAACAATCCCAGGCTCCTAAGGAGAGAGGGCAGGTGGAGAAGCATGTGTGGAGCCCGGAAGGAGACAGTATTCTTCAGCAAGTATATGCTGGGCTAAGCCCAGCAAAACAGAAAAATGAATGAGATACAGACCTGACCTCAAGCACTCTCCAAGTTAATGGGAGAGTGAAATTCACAAAGAACATCTGTGAGAAGCATGACAAAGGGGACTACCCCAGCCTTGTGTGTGGAGGGAAGAGCACAAAGAGGTCAGAGAGAGCTCCCTGGAGAAGGTAAACCTGCACTAATTACCAGATGCACATGGAACCCCAGACGTTTCTCCTGAATAGTTTAGTTCTTGAGCAAAGTGTGTTGAGCTAGTCATCCAGGCCCCGGAATAGGGGAGAGCAGAAGCCAAGGCCCAGAGGTGGGAAAACAGCCTGTGCAAGCAGTATAAGCAGGGTGGCTGGGCCAGATGAGCCGAGTGGGGTGGGGTGGGGTGGGGTGGGGTGGGAAGGGTGAGATGAGGCAGAGTCGGACAGTGACCAGGTCATCTGGGCTGTGGGTCTCCTTAGAAAGTTTGAGCTCTACCATGTAAGCAATGGGGAGGGGGGTGCTTTGATGAATTTTAAAAAGAGGAGTAACATGTTTAGTTTTGTTTCATTTGGGCGCTTCTCAAACTTTAATGAGCACACCAATTATCGGGGCATCTTGTTAGAATTGAAGCTTCTGATTCAGCAGCTTTTCTGCATTTCTTCCAAGTGATGTTAAAGCTGCTGATATGAGGACCACACTTTGAGTAGCAAGGGTTTTAGATAATCATTGGCTTTGAGCAGTACTGGAGGCAGGTTCTTATGAAGGCAAAGAGGCATCCCAGTGAAGCAGGAGAGCTGGGGTGAGTCTGGAATAAAGGCAGTAACAGCAAGCAGGATGGACTACAGACACAGGAGGCAAAACTGGTAGAATTAAGAAAGAGATTGGTCAGGGTTAGGGGGAGGGGGTTGCAGGTGAAGGGGAGTCCAAGGACGACTCTCAGCATCCTAATTTTGAAGATTTTAACTTTCTCATTTTTTTTTTTGTTGCTTTGATTCCTATTAATCACACCATCAACTCTGGGACCTGCAACCCATTCAAGGATAAGGTCAACAAAGGGGGGAAATGTCCGAACAAACAAAAAACCTGTTGAGACAGAATTTCCCCTAAGCATAATACTAGCTCCTGAAATGTACCATCAGCCAATATTAATCAGTCAAACCCAGATGGGCTATTCCCTTCCCATTTCTTCATCGCTGAGCAATTATTGGGGTCCCTGGAAATGGCATGATTTGATACTGGGTTCACTCTGCTATAATTATCTAACTGCTGGGAGTCTTGAATAAGCTTCTGCCCCTTTCTTACTCCTGTGAGACTCAGGACTGGGTGGGATTAGAGACAATGTCCTGGGATATCTAAGGCGGGGAACCGAGCAGCCTGGATACTTGGCTTCAGACCTATCTTCCTTTATTGTTCTGTGATGGAGCTAGCAGCCGCACAGCGTGATTCAAAGACGCCTGTTAGAAGGAAACCAGAGTCGGAGTCAGGGGGAATCTCCCCTGGTGCAGGCCCTGATGCATGGCCAGGAGAACAGGAGGAAGACTAACACGCCAGAGATTCCAGCTCTTCTGGTCAATTGCAAGGTGAGAGGCCTCCCAGGGCACTGGCTTTCCTTAACAATCCTGCCTGTGACTGGCTTACTTCACCTACTCTCCTTTCTGCCCTGGGTAGTGAGGGAAGGAGGGTGGGAGAAAAGGAACCTCTCTCCTAAGCCTGGACCAAAAAATGGGATCCTCTATCTTCTTTACTCTTTGCCTCAAACCATCTTCCTTCTGTGCAATTCCAGCTGTCACCACCACGACTCCCTTTCCTTTATCAAAGTATAATCTTTAAATGTGAATATGTAAATGATCTTCAGTGTGCTCTACATAATGGTGTGTGCATGGATGGATAATGCAACCCTCCTGGAAAAGCTCATGTGATGGCCTCACCATCTCTGAAGCCATTAAACCACCTGCCAATACTGAACCTTCCTAATAAACACCCATTGCTCTTAGGCCACTGTCTTTGCTCAGCATTTCCTCTGCCCGCTTTGCAATCATTTTATGTCCACATTCCACAACCTCTTAAGCCTCAAATGTTACCTCCTCCTTGAAACCTTTTGATTTCCCCAGTAGGAAATAGCTTTTCCTCGTAGGACACTTTACTGACAATCCTTTCATAGGTCTTAAGACTCTACCATACAGCAGTTACATTTCACTTCCCTTAGGCTCTGAAAAAATAGTATTCATTGCTGTGCCTTCCAGCAACATCTATACATAGTAGATGCTCAGTAAATATTTGGAATGAGCCCTGGCTGGTTTGGCTCACTAATTAGAGCATCAGCTTGTCCTCAGACTGAAGAGTCATGGGTTCGATTACTGATTAAGGACACATACCTTGATTGCAGGCTCAATCCTCAGCCCCAGTTGAGGTGTGTGTAGGAGACAACCAATCGATGTGTCTCTCACATTCTCTCTAAAAAAAAATCAATGGAAAAAGTATCTTCAGATGAGGATTTAAGAAAAAAGTTTGGAATAAGAAAACCATGTGTTTGTGATATGCAGTGTAACCCAAAATGTCTGTACTTGCCCAAAAGAAAATGAACGTGTCTTCCTTTGCTTCCCATGGTGAATGTCTCTCTTACTCACATTTGAATTTCCCAGCAAGGTATCCCAGTCTCCTCATCCCTCCCCTACTCCAACTAGATTTCTCTAACCTGGTGGCCCTCAGCCTCCCAAGAATTCCTCTAGACCAGGGGTGGGGATAGTCTGGCCCATGGGCCATATAAGGCCCTCGAAATCACTTGGTCTGGCCCTGCAAAGGCATTAGGGGTTGTTTAAATGTTTGACCAAATATAGCAGGCTACTTTTTAAGTTGATAATTTTGTGTGGCCCGCGAGTGATGTTATAAATATCCAAATGGCCCTTGGCAGAAGAGCGGTTCCCCACCCCTGCTCTAGACAAACAGATATTCATTTCTGGTCAAATTGTTGCCAAACAGATGGACTCACCATCCCATGCAGCTCACTTCCTTTTTTGATTTTTTTTATCTGAGCCAGTTTTTTCTCAGTTGTACAAGTACCATGAAAACCACTTTTAAAGACACAGTTCATTCCGTTCGTTCATTTCTGAAAGGCTGGGAAGGTGCAGGTCCCAGTCCATTCTCCTGGGACTCACTGAATCCCCCACAACCCTCTTTCTCAGTGTCAGGACCAGGTTCTTAGGGTGGCCGTGGACACAGGCACCCACTACAACCAGATCTCCACTGGATGCCTCACCCGCCTGGGGTAAGAGTATGGCCCAAAATAGTGGATGGGGAATGGGGCTTCTTTTGGGAGTGATGATATTGTGAAATTAGATATTAGTGAATATATCTGTGAATACAAAAACCCACATAATTGTACACTTTAAAAGGGTGATGACTCCTATGGTATATGAACTATATCTAGTTGATGGGGCTCTGACAGAGAAGATAAGGCTTTAGACCAGGAATCCTCAAACTACGGCCCGCGGGCCACATGCAAATACAAATATTGTATTTGTTCCCGTTTTGTTTTTTACATCAAAATAAGATATGTGCAGTGAGCATAGGAATTTGTTCATAGTTTTTTTTTAAACTATAGTCGGGCCCTCCAACGGTCTGAGGGACAGTGAACTGGCCCCATTTAAAAAGTTTGAGGACCCCTGCTTTAGACCCTACGTGGGGCCAGGGATTGTGTGAAAACCCAGTGTGGTGGTGGTGGTGGTGGTGGTGGGAGGACCTTAGCTGACTAAAGGAATAGGAGTTAGGGCTGTAGTGGCAATAACCCTTGCTTCCCCACTACAGGTTAGGGAACAGGGACCTGGCGCCTGGACTCCCACCCCAGGTGGAGCAGCTGGAGCTACAGCTAGGCCAGGAGACTGTGGCATGCTCCGCCCAGGTGGTGGGTAAGTCCTTCCTTCATCAATAGCCCCTCTTTTCATCTCTTCTACCTTCTCTCCTGGCAGAGGGAGGCGGGGGAGGGTGCAAAGGCGGAGTTTCAGCCCTGTCAGCATCAGACAAGGCGTCCCCAAAGGTGCTCTGACTATCCCCAATATCTGTGCCAAGATTCTCAGACCTGGGGGTGGACTGGCCGAGGAGGGGCAGCAGTGACCACCGGGTACCCTTCAGAGTCTTGTTTTCATGTGGTTCCTGCAGATGTGGAGAGTCCTGAGTTCCGTCTCGGACTGCAGACTCTGCTTTCTCTCAAGGTAAGGAGGACACTAGCACTCTGGGGCCTGACCAAGGGCTGGGAAAGAGAGGCAGGAAGCACAGGTGTGGAAGCCTGGGTCAGGTTCCAGTGAAAGACATGATGTGGGACTGCAGCTTTGCTTCCTAGAGGTTCCTGATCTGCCCACAAGTGAAAAATGTGGAGCACTGGGTCCCTCCCTGACAGGGGTCCAAGTGAATGGAAATGGGGAAGCGGTGGGGGTGGGGGGGGGGGGCGGGGGGACAAGTAAGAGGGGCTAGGAGACAGGTTACCTGCAGAGGTAACCCCCTGTTTCCTCCTCCACACCCCACAGTGCTGTATCGACCTGGAACACCGAGTGCTGCGGCTGAAAGCCCCCTTCCCAGAGCTGCCCTTCCTGCCTTTGTACCCAGAGCCTGGCCAGTGACTGCCGGCCCCATCAGTCCCCAGGGGGCAGTCCTGTGACTTAGGGAAGAGCCATGCGGGGTATGGGGACATTACTACAGCCAGGTAGCTGGGGATCGCTTTGTCTGTGCCTTCTGTCACTACCCTGATCCTGCTGTTCCATTTCCCTGTCGGCCACATCTTCTCTGCTTCTTGGCAACTTCCCTATCCCCCAGGAGTTTTCCCAGAGAGGGCCCAGGATCTCAGGGCTCTGGTTTCCCTGTTCTCTCTCATTCCCCTCCAGAGAAGAGCAAAGCCAAACCAGGTCTGCAGAAAATGACACAGTGTCCTGGCCAGTGTGGCTCAGTTGGTTGTCATCCTGTGCACAGAGAGGTTGCCAGTTTGATTGCCAGTCAGGGCATATGTTCAGGTTGCGGGCTCGGTACCCGGGGAGGGACGTGCAGGAGATGTCTCCCTCTCACATCAATGTTTCTCTCTTTCCCTTCCTCTCTCTCTAAAAATCATTTTTAAAATATCTTTTTAAAAGATTATACAAGGAAAATGGGGTTACAGGCTAGGCCCTGGCATGGTAGAAACTGGCCTCCACCTGTCCCCTGCCACCCCAAACCTCCTCGACTACCTTCACTCCCACATCTCTCACCTCACTTTCTGGACTCATTATCTTTCAGGATCAGATGCCCCACCTCACCAACCAGCTCTCCAGCCCGGCTGGTGCTTTCTGGTCTGATTCTGCATACGCCTGCTCACAGCTGAGTGGGGGTGGGGGAGACACTGAACAGAATGATTCAACACCCTAGGAAGGTGGCTTGGTAGAGGAATGCCAGCTCACAAGGCTGGGAGCTCTGTTAGTTACCTTTTCTGAGCTTGCAAACATCTGAAGCAAGTTATCATTTGATTACCCTGTGCAAAACCTTGGCTATACCTCTACTATTTCCTCCAGATATTTGTCCTTCTCCACTTGCTTTTCACCCACTGGGTCCCTGAACTTCAGGGTGTGTGTGCAAGAGCCCTGCAGAGAGCTGCCCCCAAAGGTGAATGGGATGGAGGGGTTGTCAGTACTGACTTCACCTGACCAGTAGTCCTTCTTATTTCTAGAACTATCCACCTCATTAGACCTTCTTCCTACCCCTCATCTTGGGCTTCCTGAGCTAGACCTTGTCTTGTTTTGGAATCAGTGGCTTTCTATCCCCTGGCGGGCTCCAAGCCAAAGCAAAGGGACAAGGAGGCCTTTCCGACTTCACTGTGGAGAAGAATCCAAACCTTAAGAAGCTAGACCCCCGAGTGTCTTTCTGGCTGGATGAGTGGTAGACAAGAGAGTGGTGTAACTAACCTGACCTAGGGAACTGGGACCTTAGGCTGGAAACAAACTCTTGAGCGTGGGGCAGGTTAGAGAAGAACCAGGATGCAAGGAACTGCCCTGTGACACCCGGCCTTACCTTTCTCGGCTAAGTCCCCCGCCCTCACGGCGAGGAGAGGGGCTCACTATCACAGTGTGATAGGACCCTGGTCCCTCACTGCCTGGCTCCATGGCCTCCGCTTTCCTGGTCTCACCCTGCTCCTTTCACTTCTGCCTCCTGCTGCTTCTGTAATTGTAGACAGACTGCAGACCCCAGGCCCTACGCTGGCACTCAGCTCAGCTGCCTCTCCATTTGAATAAACACCTGTTTCTCTATGGTGATGTCCTCCTTTGTTGTTCTTCCATGCCCACCAGAGCTGAATGATAACTCTGCCCTTATTCCCTTACAAAAGGAAATGTGAATGTGGACCTTTCCCCAGCATGACCCCTCAGGCTGGGGTCAATAAAATTGAGAGCAATAGCTTTCAAACTCCTTTGAACATAATTTAAAGCAGGAAATATAGGTTATATTACAGTCAATATACACATACAATTATAACAAAACAATGTTTTCATATACTGTGAGCAATATACTTTATTTTTCATTCTATTATATTCTATTTCATTTATTTAAAAAATGCTGACCACATCCCACTAAAAGATTGCAACCTACAATTTGAAAGATACTGATTTAAAGCACACAGAATTAAGAGCAGAAGGTATAGAAATGGCCCAAGATAGAATTCTGATTATGGTCTGGATCATAAATTTGCATCAGGGTGTAAATGTCTATTGTCTGATGGACAATAGGTGTTTCTGTGGAAAAGGGGGGTGGGAAATGGAGCGAGGCCTAGGAAGCTGTGTGATACTTGAAGAACATGGCAAAACGAGAGGCTGCTGGCCCAGGTTCTTTGGAAAATAGAGCAAAATCATCTCAGGATTGCTGGGGACACAGAAAAACCAGACTGTGAAATGCCCTGAAAGGCCCCTCAATAACAAAGCCGACAGTTTGCTATTCTTGCAATAATCGCCACTGTCAGGGACCTGGAGCTGTGACATGCAGATGGAGCTTAGGATGGGGCAGAGGCCTTACCTCACAGCTCCACTGGCCCCGAAGCCTAGTTTCCTCATAAGTGTCAGTGCCACACAAAAGATTGGTGCTCCTTCCTCACAAACAAGTCTGTTTTCCATTCGAGACCGGGGAGTTTTGGGGAGGGGGCAGTCCCAGATGATGTGGAATAAGGTCAGGGTCCTACAACCCTGCTGATGTGATGGGTGAGGTACACAAGAAAATGGGCAGACAGTCAAGTTGTCTCTTCTTTCACCGAGAAGACCATGAGATCTATAGTTCACAGTTACCCTCGGGTTGCTGCCATCTGTCCATGCTCCTCTGTAGTATACATTCCCTCTCCTGCCAATACCATGGACACCTTGGGGGTAGAGAGGTTCAGAGGATCCTTATTCAGCTAAGAGGGAAAGCCCCGCTAGGTGGGATCCTGGAGGCTTGCAGGAGCACACTGCGGTGGCTGGTCAGGATGGTAGAGGGTTTGGTGAACCAGGGTGCGGGCTGCTGGGAGGTCATCAGGATCTGAGGGCAAGAAAGGGGCTGGTAAGAGGCTGTGGCTCTCCTGGACCCCCCGATTTTCTAACCCTGCAGCTTGCTGGGACTCACCCAGGCCTAGCTCCTGCAGCAGGTCCTGGTACTCGGGCTCAGCCTCCAGCAATTTCAGCAGATTGGTAGACTCCATCCGCTCAAGTTGCACCTCCCAGTACACATAGATCTTCTGGTTGAATGTGACATACACGAGGCAGGGGCTGTTGCGGCCCTCTTTGCAGGCATACAGGCCTGGGAGGTGGGTGGTGAGACAAAGGTCCAGAAGTTTCAGTCCAGTGGTGGGAAGGCAAGAACAAAATACGAGTCAGCAGTTTTGACCCTCCCACAGATGCCAAGCAGAAAACTAAAGGCTCTCTTTCTAAGTCTTCTCTGATGAGAACTCAGTAAAATAGGTAAAACAGAAAAGATCTGGCCCCACTCCAGGTATAGAAAAACTATTGTACAAAACCCAGGCAGAATAGCATTCAAATACGTGCTACTTGATTTGACTAGTCTTGCTAATCTAAGGGGTAAATCAGCAAAATGTAACCAGAAACTAAGATTTCTCTGAGGTGGCAACTCCTGTGCAAAGGCCGTGGAGTAAGTATGCCAGCACACTGCCCAATTCTTCTCACTTCGGTAACCACACGTACCTCCAGTCATCCGAGTGCTGGTTTCCAAGGTCCCGACTTGGAACTAATGGGAATGTCCTAGGACAGCGATTTTCTACCAGTGTACCACAAGAATTTTTAAAACATGCAATACTTGACTATTTAGTCAGCGGCACTGTTCTCTTTTCCCTTAGATTGTGAATAAAAAATGACAGCAGCCAGCACAACAGCTGTCCAGCGTGAAAGAATCAAAATTATACTTTTTTTGGTCAGAATGGCAAAAATATATATTTTTTCATGTGCTGCAGGATATTAGTGATAAGCTTATTAGTGCCATGAGAGGAAAAAGGTTGAACATCACTGGGCTAGGACCATGTTCTTCACAGAGTTTTGATATACTCAGATGGGAAAGAGCTTTCTGATGTCTTCATACAGGTAGATAAGAAATCATACATTCTGCCCTGGCTCAGTAGATAGAGCGTCAGCCTGTGGACCGAAGGGTCCCAGGTTTGATTCTGATCAAGGGCACATGCCTGGATTGCGGGCTCAGTCCAACATGCAGGAGGCAGCCAATCAATGATTCCCTCTCATCATTGATGTTTCTATCTCTCTCTCTTCCTCTCCCTTCTTCTCTGAAATCAATAAAAAAAGAAATCATACATTCTTTAAAATATTCAGAAATAGAGATCTCACTATTTTTTTTTTCTTATTTAAAACTGTAAAGATGGCAATTGAGCCTGGCTGGCATGGCTCAGTGGTTGAGTGTCAACCTATGAAACCAGGAGGTCATGGTTCAATTCCTGGTGGGCCACATGCCCAGGTTGTGGGCTCGATCTCCAGTAGGGGGCGTGCAGGAGGCAGCTGATCAATGATTCTCTCTCATCATTGATGTTTCCATCTCTCTCCCTCTCCCTTCCTCTCTGAAATCAATAAAAATATATTTTAAAAAAAAAAAGATGGCAATTGAGTACTCACCTATCACCCTCCAATGAAAGAGCTAAGGAACTCATTTGTTTATGAAGATTCACATTAGGGGACACACTGAGAATGGAAATAAGAGGCAGACAATGTGTTAGGGGGTGTGGGGCAGGGGCCCACCTGCACAGAAAGCTCGGACATTCTCATCCACTTGGAAGCGGACGACTGTGCGGTTGTGATCAATGATATACGTCTGCCCGTCCCAGGCACAGGCAACCACCTCCTCGTGCCCGTTGCCCTGAAAAAGGTCAGAGACAAGATTGCAAGGGGTGGCCAGGAGCCATTTTAGAAAGAGATCTAATGACAGGGCTGGATAGAATACTGTATAAGGAGCTGTGGACTTGGCTCTGATGACAAACTACCAGCTGGGAAAGAAGACAACCATATGTTTCTTACTGCATTTCTCCCATGTGCCAGGCACCAAAGAGGCTGTCAAATGAGCCACCTCACATAATGCTCACAACAACCCTGTGAAGTGGGCAACATTACTCCCAATTTGATACTGAGGGAACTTCAGCTTATAGAAATAAAGTCACGCACTCAAGGCCACTCAGCTGGGAGGCGGTGGAATCAGGCCTCCAACCCAGGCCTGTTCTACCTGACCTCAATGCCTCAGGCCTTTTCTCCTACACCATTGAGCCTGCTTGACGGCAGCACAAAGAACAGCCTCCGTTGCGGATTCAGGAGCCACAGCCTTAGTAAAGACAGACTCACACAGGACAAGAAAAAACATACATCTGCAGTTGGGACTGATGATTAACTTCTGGATCCAAGTAATTATCTGTTTCTCTTTGGAGCGATTACTGCTGCCGAAAGGAACTGAAAAGAGAGATTCCCTAGAGCACAGAGAAGAGTGCTATGCATGTGGAATAGGGGAATGACTCACTTCAAAGGGAGTAGGAGCTGTCTAAAGAGGGCCTTAAGATAAAGGTTGAGCTTGGCTGGTGTTGCTCAGTGGCTGAGCATCGACCCATGAACCAGGAGGTCATGGTTCGATTCCCAGTCAGGGCACATGCCGGGGCTGTGGGCTTGATCCCCAGTAGAGGGCATACAGGAGTCAGCTGATCAATGATTCTCTCTTATCACTGATGTTTCTATCCCTCTTTCCCTCTCCCTTTCTCTTTCTGAAATAAAAAATAATATATATATTTTTAAAAGGTTGAGAGTTAACTGTGAAGTGAGAATGGCCTTACTGAAATCTTATTTTCACTGAAATCTTATCTCTCCATGTGAAGAAGGTAAGAATGTTCCTCTCCACCAGGTGTTCCACCCACCGTGACATCCAATTTCTCTAGGGCGAAAAGCTGGTGGTCCACCTGCACTGACCACAACAGCTTGTCTGCTTCCTCCATAAGCTTCAGTGTCCCTGCAGGAGGAGAGGCAGGTGGATGGGTCAGGCAGGATCCCTGAGCAGATCCCCCAGGCACACAACTGGCCCATAGCTGATCTGGGAAACTCACCATCCAGGGTGCAGAGGGCAAAGAGGCCAGAGCCACCACTCTCCGCAGTGTGGCCTGTGGGTAGAAGGACCAGAAGAAGAAAATGTGAGAAAGGCAAGAACAGAGCACATGGGGCGAGGAATGGCCAAGGGCAGGGAGGGAGAGAGGGAGGGAGGGAGGGAAGGACAGGACTAGAAATGAGAGAAAAAGCTGCATCTCCTCTCCCAAAAGTAATGTTTGTCCTCAGCAACCTGCCTCGTTTGATGTTGCCAATGAGGTGAGTAGAGACATTCTTGTTGTGGATGCGGCCGGATGTCTGGTGCAGCACAACATCTCGGGCAGCCGGGGTCTCCCTGTGGGCAGGAGACTGGGGGACTAAGTGGGAGACCAAGTGAGCTTAGTGCTCCGGCACCTTTGTGGCCCCGTCTCCGTAAGAGCTACCAAGCTGTGAATCAGCTGGGAAACCTATTGCTGACCCCGTCTGGCCCGTGTGGCAAGTAGGAAACAGGGATGGAGCTATCAGGCTACCATCTTGGAACCTCTTCCAGTTGCTACAAGGTTAGAGCCAGGATTCCCTGGGTCCCAAAATATAGGTCTGCCCTTATTAGGAGAGAGGTGCTTGTGCCGTTCCTAGCTCAAGAAGCTCGGCCAACTGTAGACCTATCATCCACTGCCGTGGACATCTGGGACCCAATCTTGCTCCCATGTACCCCACACCATCCACAGGCCTGCACCCCTTACCTAATGCCCTCCGTGGTCCCCTCAGAGGTAGTGGAGTGCCTAGCGTCCTTGTTCCAGGTGCATAGTAACACTGCATAAGCACAGCCTGGCTGTGACACCATCAGTTCAGGAACACCAAGGGGCCCCAGAGTCACCGAGAGACTGTCCACCTGCACCAGGGAACAGAGGCTTAAAGGGGACTGGGGAGAGAGGAAGTGGGACCCTGCAAAGAACAGGGGAGAGAAGTGGGGCAGGGCCCCTGCTAACAGTCCCCAGGCTCCAAGGTAGCAGCAGGAGGAATTCTAGTGTTCATAGGGCTCCTGCCTGGTACCACTCTCCCCACATACACCACCTGCTTTCCTCTGTGCATTCCTCAAGTGGGGCCCAGTCCTGATACAGGCCCCACCACACCCACCTTCACATTCCCAATTCTTAGCACTGGGTTCCTTCCTATAGTCATTACTAGCAATTTCTCCTAAGACCCTGATTTGAAATGATCTTTAGATCTCACCCTGCATGACGGCCCATGACTGTTATCCCACAACCCCCTTCAGGAGGCCTTCCTCCCTGCTCTCTGGGCTCCGTGGTCCCCATACTCAGCCTCTCACCTGGCCTTCCAGTGTCCATTTCTTGAGCGACACCAGCTGCCCTGTCAGATGTTCAGTGCCCTCGCCCAGATCTTCCCAGCGGAAAGCCCGTACCACACGGTCTGTGTAACCTACCACCAGCTCGCAACACCCGTCTCCATCTGTGTCGATCCAGAAAATAAGCCGAGTTTGGAGCCAAAGCTGCATTCGTCAGCTTGAATCCTACAAGCATCTCATCCCTACTCCTCTGCTAACATCTCTGCTGGCATTTTATCTGGTACGACTTCAAGCCCAATCTGTTGTGGAGCTACCTCATACACTCTGAGTCTGGTGCAGGCTCCTCTGCCCTTCCTGTTCTGACAATACCTACCTCTTCCTGCGTTCTACCCACCCATCTGCTCCACAGGTCCTGTCACTGCTTCCCTCAGATACACAACTCGAGGTGTCCTGATTCATCGCATATACCTACCACCACCTTCGAGACAGTTTCTGGCCAAAGTATCAACCCAGTATCTATATAGCTCACTCCCTTGCCATCTTTAAGTTTTTGATCAAATTTCATCTTCTCAGCAAGGACTTCCCTGACAACTCCATTTAGAATCGCTACCTCTATTTCAACACTCTCTTGCTCCTTTCCATGGTTTATTCCTCCTTCCCCTGAATCCCTTGAGATCTGCTCTATTGCCCACTGACTCCTATTCCCCCAGCTGCCTGCAAAGACAGCCATGCCCACCGATGTCGCTGATCAGCATGACTTTGGTGTTGGCAGGGATGTGCTGCTTAAACACTGGACGCTGCTCCTCTCCCATTAGGGTCTCATGGTGCCCAGAAGCATCCAGGGTCCTGGCAGGTGTCAGGTCACACAAGTGAAACCAGCCCTCAGCACTCACTGCCACCACGAGATTCTGGGAGAGACAGAGGTATAGGAGAGATGGACTGGGGAGGGAGTCTGAGCACAGGCTGATCATTAGAACACAGAAGCCATTACCCTCAGCTGATTTCCACTTTGAGACAGCAATCAATCTAAGTAAGGCCTTGGAGTTACACTGAAGTTCCAAGGTCTGGAGAGTTCTTACCTTTCCTTTATTGCATATATCTCCAACCCCAACGCAAGTCAGCTGCAAAAGAAGAAAGGGAGGCTCAGGGAGACACAGAGGGAGACCAGTACTCCCTAATCTCTATGAAGCAGGAAGGAGTAGGTTTTCTAATTGCCATCATTTGCTGAAAACCTGTTGCCAATGACCTACTCTGATACTCTGTGTTAATCAAGTTATTGTGCTATAGGTTTATTTGGTTTACCCAGACGGCAATACAACGACCTGAAGTAAAGACAATTTGGGCTCAAAACAAAATCTTTACAAAACAAAAACTCTAATATAGCCAGACTATCATGTTTCTGGGCGTATTCAAATACTGCCCTCATTTTCTACTATAATTTATAAGATTAGACAACCTAGGCTGAGCAGCTGGTGAGTTTAGGACACCCTGGTTAGCCTCTGTGTGGGTCTCAGCCTTGACAGTTCCTGGACAGAAGAAATCCCTTCCCAGACCTATAGACCCCGGTATTTGAATACTTACCATTCCCTGGCAAGAACAGGTGAGCCATGGCCGGCTGTCATCATTCTTATATACAGACAGCTTCCCACTGGTGTCTCCCACCACCAGTTCATTTAACTTCAAATGGAGAGAGAAGAGTGTTAGCATGGGATCCTGCTGACCCACTTCAAACTCTACTGGGTCCATCCCGGGAAAACCACAGGACATCAACTTGAATCTTCATCAACTTTACTGAAAATCTTTTGTGACCAAGATAGCCATAGTTTCCCAGTTTCTTTATTTCTGTAGGGGGGAAGGTGGTATGTGTGTGTGTGTGTTATGGGCAGGGGAGGATTAGAGAAATAGTGCCATACAGAATCCATCCCAGAAAAGTTTGACATCTGGACAACTTAATGCCCTACATACTTGTCCATTACAAATAGGACATATAGAATTGGGAAAAGTAGTTTTACAGTTGTCTGTATGGAAAATAATACAATAATTAAACTGTTGCCCTAGCCAGTTTTGCTCAGTGGATAGAGCATTGGCCAACTGAAGGGTCCTGGGTTTGATTCCAGTCAAGGGCACATACCTGGGTTGCAGACTCGATCCCTGGTCCTGTGGGAGGCAACCAATCGATATGTCTCTCTCACATCAATGTTTCTCTCTCTCTCTATCTCTCTCTCTGTTTCTTCCCTCCCTTCCACTCTCTCTAAAAATCAATGGAAAAATATCGTGTGAGGGTTAACAACAACAAATATATATATATATATATACATATATATATATATATATATATATATGAGGCCCAGTGCACAAATTTGTGCATGGGTGGGGTCTGGTCAACCCACCCTGATCGGGACTGATAGGACCTGATAGGGCCGGGCCAGCAGGGGGAAAGGGGCCGTGGGCGGTTGGCTGGCTGGCCCCGCCCCCTGGTCCGAACTCCCCGTTGAGGGGACAATTTGCATATTAGCCTTTTATTATGTAGGATAAAATAATAAACTGTTTCTCATACTTACAACTGTAAACCTACTTTTGCCCCTCCCTGTATTTTAAAAACAATTCCAAATATTCAACTTTTAGAGAATTTAACTTCAAACCTCATATTCAATTAGAGGCCAGGTAAAAAGAAAATGTCAGCTCTGTGGCCCTTCTCCTTTAGAAAGACCTTTGATCTTGGTGTGTATGAGTGAATATAGGATGGAGGTTAGGGGTAGCATGAAGGGGCTGCTGGGTATCAGCATCCATGTTCTGGGCCTCTGGTGCCCTCAAGTGGCAACTATGCTCTCAAGAGGGCAGGCTCCCTGCATGGAGCCTCTTCACTATTTGTTTTTGGGTACTCCCCTTCCTAGGGGTTCTCCAAAAGCTGGCCACCCTTTCCAGAGACTAACGATAATAAATAATAAGGTAGCTCCAAACCCTATTTCCACTAACAGCTTCATGATTTCCCTTGTGGGGAATCCAACACTCCCTTCCTGTCCTCAAAACAGAGTTAACATTAGAGTCTCAGGAGATTTAATTCTTTTTTTTTCTTTTTTGAATTTATTGGTTAACAAAATTATACAGGTTTCAGGTGCACAATTCCACAAGAAGATTTAATTCTAAATGCAACAAAGACATAACAGAAAGACAGTAAGGAAAAGTTAGCAATGAATTAGAATTTATCAATATGATTTATTTGATATGAACCTCAGATTATTTTAATAGTTATGGGAATATTAGATCATAGAAGCATAAAACAAGTTTATTTACATTAAATCCTATACACCTGATGTTTCAATTACAGCTGGTCCTGGAGGACTTCTGCAGACACACAGAGAGAAGCAGATTGGCTTAGAGCAGCCATGGGCAAACTACAGCCCTTGGGCCGGATCTGGCCCGTTTGAAATGAATAAAACTAAAAAAAAAAAAAAAAAAAAAAAAAGACCGTACCCTTTTATGTAATGATGTTTACTTTGAATTTATATTAGTTCACACAAACACTCCATCCATGCTTTTGTTCCGGCCCTCCGGTCCAGTTTAAGAACCCATTGTGGCCCTCGAGTCAAAAAGTTTGCCCACCCCTGGCTTAGAGGCTCAGATTGCAGCTGCCTGCATTTGAATCCAGCTCTCTATGCCTCTATTTTTCATCTATAAAATGAGGATCATAAAAGTAGCTACCTCATAAGATTGTTGTGAGAACTGAGTTAACAGAGGAAAGCATTTAGAAGTGATTGGCATACAGTGAGCACTAATACCAAGTGGTTTTCAGCCTCTAGTTAAATATCTCCAAGGCTAGGGATCTTAACACTTTTCATGTAATCCATTCTTTTATTATACATTCATTCAACAAATCAATCTATACTAGGTCTTGATAAAATGTTTGCTTGATAGACAAATACTAGCAAAGAATTTTTTTAAAAACAAACAAACAAAAAAAATCAGCCCTGCTGGTGTAGGTCAGTGGTTGAGCGTCAACCTATGAACCAGGAGGTCTTGGTTCAATTCTGGTCAGGGCACATGCCTGGGTTGCAGTCTTGATCCCCAGTATGGGGCAGAGGCAGTTGATCAATGATTCTCTCTCATCATTGATGTTTCTATCTCTCTCTCCCTCTCCCTTCCTCTCTGAAGTCAATAAAAAAATATTTTTTAAAAAGAGAAAAACAAAAAAAAATCAGAATGAAAGAGAATGCCCTTGAGTTAGTCAGCCCTTGAGTTTTCGGGTAAAGCTGAACAACCAGTTAGGGGTACGAAGATACATGCCACAAACTCCCTGCTGAGAAGGACCTCAGAGTTTAACAAGAGCACAGACACAGGAATAAAATCATAAAACAGTGTGGTAGGTGCAGTGAGCCAGGCAGAGTGAGACAATGACACTGGAAGAGGACATTCCCAGGGCAGCCCTATATGCTCTCTACAGTAATTCCCCCTTATCCATGGGGTATGTTCCAAGACCACAGTGAATGCCTAAACTGCACACTGTACTGAACCCTCATACACACTATGTTTTTCCTATAAATACATACTAATAGTTTAGTTTATAACAGTAAGAGATTAACAACTACTAACAAAATAGAACAATTAGAACAATACTAGAGCCCGATGCCCGAAATTTGTGCAAGGGGCTTGGCCCTTGCAGCCCTGGCTTCGTATGAAAGGTCATCCAGAAGGACGTCCAGAAGGTCGTTCGGCTGTCCAGTCTAATTAGCATATTATGCTTTATTATTATAGATACTATGATAAAAGTTATGCAAATATGCTCACTCATTTCCGGGGGTCCCTTGTTGAAGTCTTTGTATCGGCTCAATGCTTTCTGGGGTAACATGTTACCATCAACTGGAACATATTTTCTTCCACCTTTCCACTTATCAGGCACTGTGGCCATCACTTTTACAGTTTCATGTATGACAGCAAAACAAGCATGGATTTCTTTTTCTTTCTTCATAATTTCACAGATAGAAGATTTGTTCTGATAACAGATCTTAGCAACTTCAGCATAGGATTACTTTTCTTATTAAGTCAAGAACATTCACTTTTTCACTTAAAGGAAGCAGTTTACCACTCCTAGTTGGCATATCCAAATTGTTAGCATCACTACTCTTATGCTTTGGGGCGCACGGAGCCGGGAGGAGGCGGGACTCCCAGGCAGGCTCTGTGCCGCGCATGCAGCGTCAAGCCCAGCCCTGCCCACCGGTGCATGCCTGCTGTGCGCACAGCCATCTTGTGACGGCATGAGGGCACTCGGCGTGATGACCACTTAGGCTTTTATTAGTAAAGATAAAGGTTACTTAAACACAAGTACTGCAATACTGTGACGGCTGGTCTTGATCTGATAACCCATTTAAGTGACTAACAGTGGGTAATGTCTATGGTGAGACTACACTGGACAAAGGGATGATTCATATCCCAGGCGGGATATAGTGGAACTGAGCAAGATTCCATCCTGATATTCAGAAGAGCATGCAATTTAATACCTATAAATTATTTATTTCCAGAATTTTCCATTTAATATTTTTAGACTTCTGTTGACTGCAGGTAACTGAAAATGCGGATAAGAGGTGACTACTGTATAATGCTTCCAGCAGTTCTGCTTCTCTGGTTGATTCTGGCTCTGGAGGCCACTAAGTGACACTAAAGAACCCCAGCTGGATAGTACACCAACAGTCAGAGATACTAAAGGAAAACAGAATTAAGATCCTTCTAGAGAGTAAAGACTCTCTCTCCCATGGTGTTGGGTGGGTAGTTCTAGAGGGAGTGTATTCTATTCATAGTTTCTCCCTCCAACTTAGCAGAAAATGAATTAGTTTCAAAGAACTAGAACTTAATCACACACTGTGGCCATCACTTTTGGCTAATGGTTTCTATATACACAAAAACCTAAGAGACCATTATGGCCAGACAACCGGCTGGTAGCTATGATGCACACTGATCACCAGGGGGCAGATGCTCAATACAGGAGCTGCCCCCTGGTGGTCAATGTGCTCCCACAGTCCCTCCCCCAGGCCAGCTGCTCTGATCAACTCGATGGGGACTGGGCGAGATGGCCCCAATCGGCCCTGATTGCTGACCAGGCCGAGGGACCCCACTTATGCACGAATTCGTGCACCAGGCCTCTAGTATTAGAATAAAATAAGTCTTTTTCCTGCCCTAAATCTCCAAAATGCTGGCCTGGAGAGCCAATAATAAAATTTTTATCCACATTTCTGTAGGCTGAGTGTACCACATTTGATCACTAGCCAACTATCTCAACTACTTGCCTTCTTTCAATTATATTTATTAATAGGCAGAGGCCTTCAAATTGCTTTGAGATACATAGTAACATTTGCTTTTCAAGACAATCCTCATTTATTCAGCAAACATTTACTGAGTCCCTATTATGTGCCAGGCACTACTCTAAGTGTTGGGAATAAAACAGTTAAAAAACAGACAAAAAACTCCTACCCTAATGGCGCTTACAACTCAGGGGGGAAAAAAAGTATAATATATCCAACATAGCGGAACTGAGTGTGTAGTAGTCAATTCACTTAGAAAAGCACAATTTCCAAAAGAGCTAGTGCTATGAAGCTATTTTAAAAAGCATGTATTTTCCCTTGTAAACAAAGAAGACACTCAAATAAAAAAAAATGCACATCTAAAGTCATTTTGTTAGTTTACTACTTAAAAATGCCTCCCTTAGTTTTCTCATAAAAATTGTACTGCTTGGCATATGAAAAAAAATGTGAACGCCCAGAAAACATAATACAAATTTATGAGAATAACTTTTTCCTTCCTAGAGGAGGTAGAGCCAGAAGAAGCCTCATAAAATACCTCTCCATAACAGCACAAAGGAATCTGGAAAGAGAGGAGGATGTTTTAGCCCTAGCTTTTTTTGTTTTTGTTTGTTTCTTTCAGGCAAAGACAGTACAGAACAGCAGGGAGGCAGAGTAGGGAGATGGGACAGAGTGTAGGAGAAAAAGGCAATAAGGTGCTTTGTATTAAAAATATTAAATACAGATTGTTAGGGAGGGCAATACAATCCTGAATGGCCATTTGTAAGCTTCCCACCACAGGAGAACAAAAGACCCGGAAAACTTGCAGGACACCAGGAGTCAGATCATACAAGGAATGAAACTGTCCTAAGGCATGAAGGCATCTGATCGCACACCTGCATTCTAAGCCCACCAGCTCAGCCCCCAGACCCACTGACAAGTGTCCCACCAGTGACTGCACGTAAGGGTGAAACTCCAGCCAGAGTGCTGCCATCACAGACCCAATGACCCCTTGGCTCCTGCTGTGCAGCCCTTCCCTTGGGATACCCCATCCCCCATCCCCTTTCCTTAAATAAATTCCACTTTCTTTAATCACCATCTGAGATGGCTATTTAATCCGCCCATGTACCACCATGTTAACCTTTCAGAGATAAATGAAAAGATAAAATCTGCAAAAAAAAAGTGTTTCACACCACCAATAGCCCCCATCCTCTTTGAAGCTTAGAACCTTTTACATATTTTAATCAAGGCATCTCATTACATTTTGTTATTCTAACAGTGGTTCTCAACCTGTGGGTCGCGACCCCTTTGGGGGTCGAACGATCCTTTCAAAACAGGGGTCGCCTAAGACCATCGGAAAACACATATTGTTTTTGTGATTAATCACTATGCTTTAATTATGTTCAATTTGTAACAATGAAAATACATCCTGCATATCAGATATTTACATTATGATTCATAACAGTAGCAAAATTACAGTTATGAAGTAGCAACAAAAATAATTTTATGGTTGGGGGTCACCGCAACATGAGGAACTGTATTAAAGGGTCCGGCATTAGGAAGGCTGAGAACCACTGTTCTATGACTATCACCCCACCTGATTATGAGCTACCTGAAGGCTGGGACTGTCTTGTTCATTTTTTAATTCCCAGAATGTAGCAATCCTTGGCGCCTAGTGGGCAGTTCAATAAATATTTGCAGAAAAACATAATTAAAAATGAACACTAATGGCGCTAACACTTACGTTTAACTGTGGGCCAGGCATGATGCTACCTGCTTTACCTGTATTAATTCATTTAAACAACGGGAAAAGGAACGACGCGAAGGAAGAAATGGGAGATGGAAATTTTTGTAACTCAATCAAGGACTTTAAAGTTTCCAGACACCTGCGTGCAGGAAGGCGCAGGTACCATAGGGAGACGTTAAGATTGGGGGTTTTGAGGGCGGGGGGTGGGGGGGGGGGGCTCTGTCGCTCGGGCTGGAGGAGCTTAGATTGCCGGGCGGGAGGCGAGGCAGATACAGTTCATTTATTCCAGCGCCTCGAGGAGCCAAGTGTGAGAGCAGCAGAGGCGCTTTAAAATCCCAGTTTGAGGCTTTTTAAAAAACAGGATTTTCTTTAAAATGTATTTTTATTGATTTCAGAGAGGAAGGGAGACAGAGGGAAACAGAAACATCCATGATGAGAATCAATGATGGGCAGGCTGCCTCCTGCACGCCCCACCTGGGGATGGAGCCCGCAACCCCCGCCGGTGCCCTGGCCGGGAATCCAACTGTGACCTGGTGAGTCATAGGTCGAGGCTCAACCCGGGCGCCACGCCAGCCGCCTAGTTTGAGGCTCTGAAAGGTAAAATGGCTTTAGAAGTGATTCCCCTCGCGGAAGCTTAAGGACAGAAGCAGTGACCAGGAAATGTGGCCACCGAGGTTTCATAGGCTCTTGCGGTAAATAAGTTACTGAATTAGAAAGTCAGTCATCTATGTTCCTAAAAGAGTACCAGACCAGGGGACGGGAACACTTGGTCAGGCCGCCCCGGCATTCACGCTCTCTAAAAGCTCGCCCGGCCCGCCACGCCAGCCCCCTCGCGCAGGCGCCGCTCGCGCCCCGCCCGACGGCCTCCACTTCCCTGGCCCCGCCCCGCCCCGCCCCGCCCCGGCCCTGCGCAGGCCCCGGCGTGTCCTGCAGTGCGCATGCACTGACCGTGTCGTTATCGACGTCTCCGAGGCAGATTGCATGCGGAAAGAGGCTTCCGCTGAACTCCAGGGCCACGCGCTGCACGTAGCTAACGGACCTCATCGCACTTCCGAGGGCTAAGGGGTCGGGGGACCCCGCTAAATGTTCCCCGAGCCTCTCCCGGCCGCCGCCAGAGCGGAAGGCCACTCAAAGCGGAAAGTTACGTCACCGCCTGAACCTCCAATCCCGGCTTTCCTCGCTTAACCTTAGAGAGGAGGCGGGTCTTCCGAGCCCGCTGGGCTTGGGGCGTGACCAGCTGCTTATGTGAGTGACAGGGGCGTGAGCCACTCGTTTTCACCTGAGGGCTGGATCGCAAGGGCAGAGCAATCCTAACCGGACTGATCCATTCCCTTGGCAACAGGGCTCTCTAGTGCTTGACCTAATAACCTTGACCTCTTCCTTTGTCGCCCTGACAGTTGAAGAGTCCCAGTCATCAGATCATCCCTGAGATTCATAACTGCCAATTTTATAGTTTCCAGCAGTGTTTTTTTAAGAAGTTGCTGGTTAGGAGTTGTGAAAGCTATATGGTCAATTGAACCAGCATTTAAAAACACGAATAGAATAGAATGGAAAATATCTAGTGACATAAGTATTGTTTTAGTGAATCCTTTGTTTCAAGTGTATATATGTGTATATACTGGCTAAGGTAAAAAAACAAACCAGTGTGTGTGCTTTGTGATCAATAGTTTGAAAACCACTTGATGCAAAGCACATTTCACATATTGTTTCATAATTAGCACAACAAAAACGTGAACTTTATTATTATTCCACTAGAGGCCCAGTGCACAAAATTTGTGCACTGGTAGGGTCTCTAGTGGCTGCCAGCTATCTGCCGGGTACTCCCTCCCTTCCCCCGGCCACCTGCCACCACCACCACCGGCTGGGGACTCCCTCCCTTCCCCTGGCTGGCCCTGCCCCCTGGTTGAACTCCCTGACGAGGGACAATCTGCATACTACGCTTTTGTTATATAGGACTAGAGGCCTGGCGCATGAAATTTGTGCGGGTGAATGGGGGGAGTTGGGTCCCTCAGCCCAGCCTGTGCCCTCTTGTGGTCCAGGAGACCTCAGGGGATGTCTGACTGACAGCTTAGGCCTGCTCCCCCTGACAGCAGTCGGATATCCTTAGCGCTGCTGCAGAGGTGGAAGAGGCTCCCGCCTCTGCTGCTGTGCTCACCAGCTGTGAGCCTGGCTCAGGGCTTCCGCAGAGTGGCACTCGCCCTGTGTTGAGCATCTGCACCCTGGTGGTCAGTGCGCGTCATAGCAACTGGTTGTTCTGCTGTTCAGTCTATTTGCATATTAGCCTTTTATTATAAAGGATTATTTTGGATGAGAAAAACAGGTTCAGTAAGATTAAGTAACAAGGCAGGAAATGGTAGAGGTGGAACTCAAACCAGAATTGTTTGATCCCAAACACTACATCCTTTCTATCATTTATGTCATAGTTCCTAGGAAAGTCCTCAGGGTACAAGTTAGGGTTACTGAGATTCTGGACCTGCCCTGCCCTGTGTGCCCCCATCATAAAACTCTTGTCTCCCTTCCTCAGTGGTTCCACTCTGTAGTATAAATGGAACATCACAATCATGACTGGCTTCTTAAGGAAACTTTTCATGTTGGATCAAGTCCAACCTTTCTTTGGGGTGCCTCATCAATTAAGGCACTAAAGTATTATTTATTTATTTATTTATTTAATATGTGTTTTTATTGATTTCAGAGAGGAAGGGAGAGGGAGAGATAGAAACATCAATGATGAAAGAGAATCATTGATTGGCTGCCTCCTGCACACCCCCTACTGGGGATCAAGTCTGCAACCTGGTCATGTGCCCTTGACCAGAATCGAACCTGGGACCCTTCAGTCCACAGGCGGATGCTCTATCCACTGAGCCAAACTGGCCAGGGTCAAAGTATTATTTATTAAATTCTGCAGGTGCTCTATGCATTTTAAGGTTTAGGTCTGCTGGCCCAGGCTGATTTACACATTGTTTTTTCAGGAATCAATACTGGGAAAGTGAGGATATCTACTTCACCTGGGGATGTTGGACCAGGGCTTGTTCTGCTTTGTGAACCTAGAGAAGGTGCTGGAGGGCAAGACCTTGGTCCCTGGGGGCACAGGAGAGGGACGTCACATTTTGTTCTAGAGGTTCCAATGGATCTGATGGCCAGATAAGATGAGAACAAGGAACAGCATGTCAGGACAGCAAACAGGAGACAGTCTAGCCAGGGGTGGAGAATGTCAGGCCAGCAGGCTTTATAAGACCCAAGAAATCATTTGGTCTGACCCTGGCAAGGCATTAGGAGTGAGTTAATTAAATGTTTGACCAAATATAGCTGGCTAATATTTTAAAAATATTTTTTATTGATTTCAGAGAGAAAAGGAGAGGGAAGGAGAGATAGAAACATCAATGATGAGAGAGAATTACTGATCGGCTGCTTTCTGCACACCCAATGCTAGGGTTTGAGCACACAACCTGGATGTATGCCATTACTGGGAACTGAATCGTGACCTCCTGGTTCATAGGTCAATGCTCAACCACTGAGCCATGGCGGCCAGGCCAGACTAATTTTTAAGATGATAATTTTTGTATGGCCTTCGAATGGTATTATAAATATCCAAATGGCCCTTGGCATAAAAAAGGTTCCTCACCCCTGGTGTAGACAAATACTGGGATTGCAGATACCCTGAAGTTTCTGTTTCTCTTGGTGTACTGTGGGATTGGCCAGGTTCATACAAAGGCTCTGGGTTACACAGGTGTACATGATCTCATTTATGGAGGGATTGCATGCTACCTCATGTTGCCCTACCACATCTCTATTCTTCTCTCATCCTAGCTCAAACACCAGACTTCATGTAAGGTTTTAAAGTGTGAAAAAACTTACCAGTTTTAAAATACTTACCTCTAAATGTAAAGTTAACTGGTTTGAATTATGTTTCTTTTCACTACTGTTTCTAAATTGTCTTCTCTTTTTCCAGCCCTTTGAATGAAATTGTAAAAAAATAAACAAATAAGTAAATAATCCAGCACAACACAGATGAGGATCACCCTGCTTCTGTTACCAAGTGCCCTTGCTTGATCAGTTCTCTTAAATCATATTCTGACCCAGCTCTACATAATGCCTTAGTTTTATCTTCCTCATCACTTGTTCTTGACCTTTCTGTGCCTGGTGGGTGCCTATTTCTGTTTGTTCTGTTTTTGCCATGAAGGTCATGTCATTATGATCACAACTTGGATATCATGCCTTTTGGCTTTTGTCAAGAGAGCCAAATAAAGTTAGAAAGGGAGGAAAGATGAGTCTCCAGAGAAATATTTCATGAATCAAGTCTTTCCATTCCATGCCTCTCCCCCCCCCCCCCCCTTGTGTCAATTACTTTAAGTGCATTGAGTATTAAATTCACACACAGTGAGTGGAACACAGGACTAGGCACTGCAGATCCATGTGGACAGATCCCTGGCTCTCCAAGGATCCTTGTTCTTGCTAGTGGGATGGTTGGTCATTCTCCACTGGTACCATCTATAGCCCGTCTTGTTTCAGACAAGCACTCTATCAGCATGGGTTTTGGCTTACTCCCCAGAACTGCCTAACCAGTACATCTTCCTGGTTAGATGACATGGATACAGTTGTGTGGGTGGCATATTCTTTACAAAACAGCCAAACAATAGTTTCAATAGAAACCTGCTATGGGAAGGGAGTCATTAAAAGGAAAACATTTCTAGGGAGATTCTTTGTCCATTTCTTCCTCCAAGAGTAGTCAGAAGGTTCCTATCAAGTTCTGTCTGCCTAGGATGCCCAGGTAAGAAACAGGACCTTTAAAGTTCTTCCTATGGGTGAGGCCCAGAGCCACTGACTACATTTGCAGTTGAGGAAATAGGCTCCACTTGTCCAAGGTCACAGAAACCTCATGGCCGACTTCGGATTTGTTCAAGAGATCTTATATTCCAGGCAGATCTTTCATTAACTTCAAAGCCTTGGTTTCCTCACTTGTAAAATGGGGTGATACTGCCCTGGCCAGGTAGCTCAGTTGGTTAGGGTATCATCCCAATAAGCCAAGGTTGTGGGTTCAATCCCAAATCAGGGCATGTAATCAACCAATGAATACGTAAGTAGAACAAGTCAATGTTTTTTCCTCTCAAATCAATAAAAAAAAAAAAAAAGGGTAATACCTCCTTTGTAGGATGGTTGCAGGGATTAAGATTAATTCACATGAGGCTCTTGGCTTAGTTCTAGGTTTACATCATGTTAACTAGGGTTACCTATTGTTGGCTGCAGGGAGGGCCATGTCTAATCTTGAAATACCAAAAAGACCCAGACACAAACTCCAGGCCCTAGGACTATGACATGAATCTAGCAAGAGGGAAAGTGGTGATACTAGGAAACTAAGACACCCAAATTTTAATTCTGGCTCCAGCACCAGCCATGCTGTATGACTAGGTGAAACTTTTCACACATGTTCACCTTCAATAGTAAAAGTATGAAGAAAATTCTGGAAGGAACTGAACAGGCCTGTGGGTAGGGAGACTAGCTCTGTCACTGTGTAGGAATTACTCAGCAGCCTGCACAGGAGAGGATAGTGGCATAGATGTAGGCTTTGGCCTGCAGCCAGGTCAGCATAACTGCCTTGTGCCCCTGGCTTCTCCGGGGCCCCATGCTATATGAGTGAAGGGTCAAACGTTTTTTCCTGTTAGGCACAGGAAAGCTGGGAAACAGGCCTGGGTGCCTGTGTTCCCTGGCTTGAGGACTGTTCTTCCCTCTTAATTGTGTAAAAGGTGTCTGATAGGTATGACATCAGGATTTTCCCTTAAGAAACCAAGGAAGCTTGTGCTTTCTATGTTAGTTAGGTGGAAATAGCTACATCTACCTTCAAAATAAACACAAGTGGTCCCTGTATTTTATAGTTCGTATTTCCCTCTTCCTCAGTGTTTGGGAAGACAACCAGAGTTGGCAAAACTGCCAGTCTGCTTGGGGTGGGGGGTGGGGGGGGGGGGGGAGGGGAGGACTGGAGCCTATACAGTACCCAGGAGGCCCTGCATGGCAGTGTTGTACCTGCTCAACTACAGCGGCTCTATCAGGTGCTGCATTTCAAGCAGGACTGGGGATGTGACGGGTGGCTCTGTCAATTTTTAAAAAAATTTTAATTTATTTTTTACAGAGAGGAAGGGAGAGGGATAGAGAGTTAGAAACATCGATGAGAGAGAAACATCGATCAG
Organism: Myotis yumanensis; assembly: GCF_028538775.1. NCBI lineage: Eukaryota > Metazoa > Chordata > Mammalia > Chiroptera > Vespertilionidae > Myotis > Myotis yumanensis. The sequence goes on along the minus strand of NW_027223754.1, from coordinate 122,008,869 downwards.
CTGCTTGCTGCACACCCCCTACCGGGGATGTGCCTGCAACCAAGGTACATGCCCTTGACTGGAATCGAACCTGGGACCTTTCAGTCCCCAGGCTGATGCTCTATCCACTGAGCCAAACTGGTTAGGGCAACTCTGTCAATTTTACCACCATAATGTAGCCCACCCATGCCCACCCTCTGAGGCCAAAACAAAAAGGACTGCCTGACACCCAGGTTTAATTGTTTCCACTTTATTGCTCAAGTGTAGAACTTGAGGTGAGCCTGGACCTTCAGCAACGTGCAGAGAAGAGGCTGAGGGGGGTGGGGATGGGGACACAACCTGGTTGAGAAGAGAAATAGGTTGGAGAGGAAAATACTGGAAGGGGATACAGGGGGTGGTCACCATGACACCAGAAGACAGCATCAACCACACCATCTGGGTGAGGAAGGGAATGGAGAAGTAATGGGCACAACAGTGGTTTTTCCCATGCCCCTAGCACCCACATGGAGTTTACATGTTTGGAAATGGACAGGGAGGAGGAAAGGGGGAGGAAAATGGCTGCCCAAGGAGGTATCCTCTCCACCCTGATTTCACATCCAACCCCACATCCCTACTAACATCCTTCTACCATTTGAAAAACAGGCATAGCAAAAAGAAGCAAAATAAATTAACATTCTGATGTGTGTGTGGACATCCGTTCATATGTAATGGGAGGAAGAGGGGAAGAGGGGATGAAGACACCTAAAATGATACCCCACCTCAATCCCCCAGTCTACTCCTCCTTTCCCCCTTCCCCCAAAGCCATCATCCAACCAGATAGAAAAATAAAGGTCTAATTCACTCAAATTTCTTCATTTTTACAAAACAAACAGGGTGGAGCAGAGAAGGGAGCAGGGGAAGCAGGCAGCTGCAGAAATAGGGCTGGGAGAGGCTATGCTTCCGTCTCCACCTGAGGTTGGCTCCCTGCCACATCCTTCGGCTCGTCCTTCATCTCTGCATCAGTGTGACGGTCTCCTGCAGCTATTGCTGCCTTGGCCTGCAAAAAGAAAGAGGATGAATTCCAGCTCTCATTTGGCTAGTCACCTGATGAGAAAGCTTTTATTTCATGTCCTCAACTCTTGCCTGCCTGCACTCATCTGGTCTGGTGCCACACACCTAGCACCCTGTCACCATGTCTATAGTCTGTACCCACAAATACTCATTCCCCAAGTAAAAACACATACACATTAATTTCTAGCAGAATTACATGGACACAATTCCCTTTCCAGATATGTCCTAAAGATACACCTGCACAAAACTATGAATTTATAAAATAATTCACTGCAATACTGTTTAGTCTGTACTTGTCCACCATGGTAGCTACTACATGTGGCTACTGAGCACTTTAAATTGGCTAGTTCAAATTGATGTGTTTTAAGTCTAACATACATATTGGATTTTGATGACTTAGTTTGAAAATACATAAATGCAATTTTTAAACATGTTTAATATTTAGATAAATTGGGTCAACTAAATAGTATTAAAATTAATTTCACCTGTTTCTTTTTCTTTAACATAGCTAATGGAAAATTTAAAAATTATTTTGGCCTGCATATTTCTACAGGACAATGCTGGTCTAGAACACCGAAGACTAGAGACAGGGAGTGGGGTAAGTGAGATATGATGTATCTATGCAATGGTATACTATATAAGCATAAGGAAGAATGTGAAAGCTCTTTTGGCTGTAGATGTAAAGTAAGTATTCAGGTATGATGATAAGAAAGCATAGTACAGAAAATAGAGCATGTTACTTTTTATTAGGAAAAAGGGAGAAAACATAAATGTATCTGGATGTACATTTATTCAACATACTGGAACGATACAAGAACTGGTAATATCAGTTGCTTTTGGATGGTGGGAGGCTTTTTACTACACATTCTTTTGTACAATTTGAACAATGTAAATGTATTACTATTTTCAAATAGATGTTTAAAACCTGTGTTTTAAAAAGGCAGAGAGAACTTATGTTGGAAAGCACACTCAGCAATCAACTCCTGACCTCTAAGGCTTGCAAGTGGGTTTCCAGCCCTGACCAATGAGGAATGCTGGCCCTGACAGCAGGGGTTTTCACTGAGGAACACCCACACTATTGCTCCAGGGATGAGGGCCACTTCTGGTTGCCAGGACTGGCACAGACAATCACAAAGAGCCCACAACAGCTGGGTTGGGCAGAGGGACGAGGAAATGAGATGGGCAGATAGAGACATTACTGGTCCCTGTGTCTGTCCTGATCCTCACCTTGTTCTCTTCCTCAGCCAGCCTCTCAAACATATTGGCATAGAGCTTCTTCTCCCGTGCAAGCTGCTTGCGGATCCGCTGATGGCAGACAGCCAGCTGGGCCTTGGCGGCTTTGTTGCTGGGGTACAGCTGCAGGACCTTCTGGAAGTCAGCCCGTGCCAAGTCAAAGTCATTCACTGCCAGGTGGGCCTCTCCCCGGCGGAAAAGGCCCTTCTCATTGTTGCTCTCCAGCTCCAAGGCCTAATGATGAGGGAGGAAGCAACAGTGAGACCTCAGCTACTGTAGCTTATCTGGCCAAGACTGGGTTCCAGAGGATGATGGAGAATGGAAACCACTGGCTCTACTCCAGAAAGAACGAGTCTTGAAGCATTAAATGGAAAAGACCAAGGTCTAGGAAAGAACCTCATTTAGTCCAAGAGGCAGAGAGGGAAGACAGGTCTTCAGATGGGAGAAGGACTTCTGACATTTCCATTCTCTTTAGAATAAAGCAAGTATGTAAGAGGGAAAAGCTAAGAACCAGGGTGAACAAAACACTTAAGCAGCTCTTACCATCCAGTGTTTGCTTCCATCTCTGGGTCAACTGCCTCCCACCACTGAAGCCAAGGCACTTGCTTCTCCTATCTCCTGCCTCTGGGCCCTTAATCTCTGAGCTCCCAATGTTCCACCCTGCTTACTCCTACCCTAGTCACTGAGGGCAAGATGCAGACATGCTGGCAGCTCACCCCAACCTTGCCTGTGAATGTTGCTCCCATGCCTTCTTTAAAGGGGCCTCACCTTGTTACAGCTTTCAATGGCAGCTGTGAAGGCCTGTAGTTTCAGATGACACATGGCCAGGTTGAGATGGGAGGCCAGCCGAAGGGCCCGTGCCTTCTGTGCTTCCTCATCAGAGAAACTGGACTCGTATTCCAGCCAGGACACAATCTTCTTGTACTGCAGTAAAGCTTGCTTGTACTTGCCTTCCTAGAATGGGAAGGAGGCTCAGGCATACAGCACAGGTCCAGTGGCACCAGGCTGTCATACCTGGCAGACACCAGTGGGCCTCTGGGCCTACGAGAGTCCTGCCCACCCGTGACCGCGCCCCCGCCAGCAAGACCAGCTGGCTAAGATACACTCAGTGAAGACTGCAGGTGCCACTTGTCTGCTCCCTGCCAGAAAATGACCTCAGCCATCGGGGGAAGGGTATCCTCTGGACCATGGCTGCTGGCTCACCTTGAAGTACACAGTGCCCCGCTCTTTCACTATGGTGCTTTGTTCCAGCTTCTCCTCTGAATTCATCTCCCAAGACTCCTTGGCCTGCCGTCCCCCAAGGAAGAAACACAACTGTCAGTTACCCCAGAGAATCACTTGCAGGGTGGGAACTGACTCCAGGATAGGGAAGGCCTTGAGCAAACTCACCTTCTCAAAACTCTTGAGCTGGATTTCATATTTCAGGTCAGCATTTGGTGGGATTTGGAACTTTTCTTTCCCAACACTGCCAAAAGCATAGCTGTGGGGACAAAAACAAAACAAACAAAAAAAGCTCTAGGTTATCTCAGCAACATTTAACCTGCTCCACACAGAAAAGGCTTTATTATCTGTTTCCTGGAAGTACCTCCCCATCCCTTGAAACCTGGTTCAAATGTTTCCTATTTAGCAAAATCTTCCCTGACCTCTTTACACAATCAGTTGGTCTCTTAGTATCTTACATACCCTTGGAATAACTCATACTACACACTGGCATGATTACGAATTTAAATGGCATCTCACTGAAAAATGAGTCAATAGATGGCAGGAACAATGTCTCTGAATCCCTAGGAATTTCCAGCATTGTGTCTGGCACAGAGTAGGTGTGTTTCAATAAATGTCATTTATGAGTGAAGGAATTTATGGGAGATGGAAATCTTGATGTCAGTAGAGAGAGTTGCCCTAGATGGTTAGGCTCAGTGGATAGAGCACTGAACTGCAGACTGCAAGGTCCCAGGTTCGATTCCAGTCAAGGGGACATGCTCAAGTTGCGGGCTTGATCCCCAGTAGGCCCCCTGGCTGCAGGAGGCAGCCAGTCAATGATACTCTCTCATCATTGATGTTTCCATCTCTCACTCTCTTCCTATCTGAAATCAATTAAAAAAAGTAATATATATATGTATATATATTTATATAAAAAGAAGAGAGAGAGCCTGTAGCAGCCATGACTGAAAAGATTACGTTCTGATCCAAGGAGATGTGGAAAATTGTGGCCACATTCCTAAATACAGCAGAGAGATCATAATGGCCTATGTTTGGTGTGCCCAGAGGCATCGTGAACACTAATGAAGCTGTGGGGGTAGTGAACACATGCAGAGGAAAGGATACACATGGCCAATTATACAACTCACTGTGGATATGTAGATCTCTGACCTTGGTTCACCCACCTGCTCTACAAAGTGCCCATTCCTCACCTGGGCTTGAGGTGCACAATGGAATGTTCTCCTTTTTCCATGTGCTGAATGGCTTTCTCCAGCCCACAAGGCAGATCCAGACTCTCACCCTCGCCGATCTCAAAGTGGAGCTCCCGCTGATCAAAAATCTGGTCCTTGTAGTACCCTTCCAGTGCGACTGGCATGCAAGAGAGGCAATGTACCAGGTGTGTGAGTGGGCAGGTGATTGAAGAAGGATGCTATGAGCCTAACTCTATTACCGCATCACTTCTTGCCCCCAAGATGCCCTGGCTGTGTTCTCAGACTTGGGGGGATAATTAAGAAGATATGTCCAATCCGTCATTTTATAGACAAGAAAAGAGGATCAGAGAAAGGAAGTGACTTGCCCAAAGCCACCCAGAGACTAAGTATCAGAAACCAAATTAAAACCAGACTACCATCTCACCCTCTACAATAGCACCCTCGTTGGGCTTGGCATAGCCTTCGCCCCGAGTCCGTATTCTCCGGATGATTCCGCCATCTTCCTCTTCTGTCAGGTCCTCTCCCTTGAACTCAAATAACTCCACCTGTGGGGAAAGATGTAAGGTGACACAACTCCTTTCAGCACTAACTCATCAACAGTGATATACAACTTTTATTCAGAAGAGTCCCTAGTAACTGCTAGACTAGGTCAGCCACACTAGGAGTGGACAAAGTGACACTTTTGCTTAGTTGTCAAGATCTGCCCTAGGCGTTAACTTTGGTAGAGGCAGGCCACAGAGATTAACCTGAGGAGATCAATCTATTTACTACCTGCTCCACATAGTAAGGATATGTTCCAGACAATCCTAACTTGGTTAATTGAGATGCCCAATCTGACAGGCATTAGAAATGACCCAACATCTCCCAGTAGTTTTCTGAACATTCTCCAAGTATTAGTGGCCATTAGGGCTCAACTACCTTCAGACTGAATGGTGTCAAGTGAAAACGCCCCTCACTTTCTTGACCCATGGAGGGAGGCATCTCTCCCCACCTCTAATCTCTAGGCGCCAATTCTGTACTGTCATTTATAACTGCATGCAGATTCTGACCTCCAGACTCCTTTCAGTTAAAGTTATACCCCATCTCCTCTGGGCACTGCTTTTGAGATAAACATGTCTCAACCCATTATCCTGCTTCGAGTTTGAAAAGGGATTCGTGGCCACCTCTTTCCACCTGAAATCTCCATCACAGCCCGCATTCTGGTAGCAGTAAGCTATGTGCATTTCTCTTCTCCCCTTAAAGGCCAGGCCCTCAGGCTTGGCTACATTGTCTCTAAGCAGCAGGAAGGACTGGAGGGCAGCCAGACCCTGAGCTGAGATAACGCTGGCTCTTTGCCTTGCTCTCTGGCCGGACATTTACCTCAAACACAAGTGTGGCATTGGAAGGGATCTTCGGAGGGCTACCTGCCAACCCGTAGGCATAGTCTGGTTTGCAGGTGATGCGACATACTTCTCCCACCTTCATGGTTGCTACAGCAATGTCCCAAGCCTTGATGACCTCCCCTGTAGGTACAGAGAGCAAACAGGTCCTCCTTGGTAGGGACATGACTCAGGGCTCAGTGGCCTCAGAATACCATGTGCTGAATGGCTTTCTCCAGCCCACAAGGCAGATCCAGACTCTGGGGGGAAGCTGGACAATCTTTTGAAATGGGACCAGAAAGGTAGAAAACCTGGTTGCAACCAGTGCTGTCATCCCAGGCCGCTTAAAACAAACAAACAAAAAGACAACAACACACACTCAACTCTAGAACAAAGGAGTTCAAGAAACAGAGCAGTTCACTCCTGAAGAGGAAGTGAGGTATTCAGAGGTGATCAGGGGAAAAGAGAGAGGAATCAATACAGTTACAGGACAGTGCAGGAAAAAGGAGTAACAATAACAACAAAATCAACAGTCTGTAATAAACCATTCCTCCTTAAGCTTCTGAAAATGTTTTCCACTCGTAACAGCTTACACCCTCCTCAAAGCCTATCTACCAAGCCTAGGTTTTGCCTACCTTTTCCCAGGTCAAAGGAGAATTTGTCTTTGCGGTCCAGACTGGAGTCAAACTTGGTACCATCTAATAGCCAGCCAGTGTAGTGAACGAAGACTCGGTCCCCAATCATAGGCATCTCTGTGCCTGTGCCCTCTCGCTTGATGACCTGGAAGAGGGAGAAGGTGAATTCCCAGGGATGGGGGTAGAAAGAGGCAAAAAACTGCCTGCACACCCCTGACAGGAACATAGAGAAGGTCTTCTGCCTCCTTGTAAATAGATTCAAAGGACCAATCCTCAAAGGATTCTGATACCAAGGTTGGCTAGAAGCCAACTGACTTCCCAAATCTTTCTTGAGGTGTGATATGACTTGGTTTGAAAAACTGGAGACACTCAAACTCTCTAAATCTTATTTGTAAAGTACTGATGATAATCCCTTTCTGAGTTATTGGAGGATTAAATTGGTAAAATTTATAGCAGCAGCAAAGAAGTAGTTATGCTCTGTTTTCTCATTCTTTCTAAATGCCAGTGACCATCAGATCAGGGTCTGATTTGGATATAAGGAGAGGAATATGAGAAATGAAAAGTCCAAAAGAGAAAAAGGAATATACCAGACTAGAGGCCTGGCGCACAAAATTTGTGCATGGGCACAGTCCCTAGGCCTGGCCTGCGATCATGGCCATCTTCCCAGGCTGCTGGCAACTGGCCCCACTCCCCGCTGCCATCCACTCCTGGTTCCCCGGCTGCCATCGGGTGATTGGAGCCTGCTGGCTGGGGAAAAGGACTGAGGGGGTGGCCGGCAGGCCCAGATCAGGCCTATGGGCTGGGGGCAGCTCCTGCGTTGAGCATTTGCCCCCTGGTGGTCAGTGTGCATCATAGCGACTGGTTGTTCTGTTGACCGGTCAATTTGCATATTACCCTTTTATTATATAGGATTACAGATGAAGACAGGTGTCAGGCCCTAAACTCTGACTCAGAACATGGGCATTCCAAACTGGTAGGCTGGTTTAAGTCCTCCATTTCTGGGCTAAGGATATTTCCCAGGAATTTATAAGTCTCTGCTTCTCTTCCTTAGCATTTAGAAAAGGTCCCTCCATGGGCAACCTGGTAGGTGTTTTCATTGTCCTCTTAAGGAAAATTTCCAAGATAGTATGGACAAGGGATTAAGGAGTAGAAAAGTTAAGGGAAAGGAGTGAGGATAAAAGGGGAACTGACCCTTCCTTGTAGAAATCACCAGGACACTGGAGAGATAAGGGGAAGCCACATGCCCACTGGGAGAGCAGCTTGAGATTCCAAGATCTGGAATGCATTTCTGGAGTAGGTAGGGGCTGGGCTCCTGGAGGTTTGTCCAGGAGCACGAACACACACACACACACACACACACACACACACACACACACGTGGCGTTAGGCGGTGGGCATGAGATCCGGGCTAGGATTTCGCTATCCTGGACTCTGCAGAACCTGCTCTGAACCGCCGGTGGTTGTCCTGACCCAGGTCAAGTTGCCTTGCTCCCAGAGTCCCTGACACCTCCCCCTTTACTCGGGCTATTTGTAGTTGGCGGCTACACTGCACCAGGCTCCCAAGCAAAGCACCTCCTCTCGGCACCACACCTCACACCCCAAGCCCCAAATCAGGAAAGGCGGGGGATCCGAGGTGGGAGGGGAACTACAGGTCCCGGCATGCACCGCTCCCTGGTTTTCCCGAGGCTTGCGGGAGGGGGACAGCGTGGCTGAGCGGGTGACCTAGCTAAGTCCCAACCTTTAGAAAGGGGTTAATGAGAGGGCGGAGGGCGCCAGAACCTTCCTCGCGGCCAGGCCCGGGCACCAAGTTGCACACAAGCCTCTCGGTCAGGAAATAACTCTTGTAACCCGCTTCAAGTCCCCGCTAACTAATTGCTAGCGCTAGTAGGCGAGTTCTCGCTCCACAACCGACGAAAGCGGCCATAGGCCTTCCCGGCTGCTGCAGGCAGGGAAGGAGCTAGAAATGAGGTGAGGGAGGGGCGGCGTGGCGGAGGCCCCCCGGGCGCACGCTGCCCAGGGCCCCCGAGCTTCTGCTCGCGTGCACCGCCGCGCCCCATTCCTCCCGCTTCTCCCCGCCCCCTCCCCGCCGCACGCGCACGCCGGAGTTGGCGCTGCAGGGCCGGGGGCCTGAGCCCCGACTACAGGCTTCCAAGGGGGCCGGAAAATGGGCCAGGGGAGGGCCGCGCACCTAGGCCCCCCCCACCCCTTCCGAGCCCGCGGCCGCCCTCTCACTCCAAACTACGCAGCCCAGTCCAGGAAGGCGTTGCAACCAGTCGGTGGCTGCACGACCACTCCACGACTGTCGGGAGAGGCTGCAGGGGCGGCCGTCCCCTCCCCTCCGCCCCCTGTGCCCCCGGTGCCCGGCCGGGGGCTTCCAGGCGCGGTGGGAGGGCGGCTGCGAGGGGGCTCGGGGCTCGGCGGCCCCCGGCGGCCCCGGTTCCCCGGCGCCTCCCGCCCTCACCTTCAGCACGCCTTCATCCTGCTTGGGGCTGATGTCCACTCCTTCGATTCGCAGCGGCGCGGACGGCGCCCCGCTCTCGGCCGCCTTCATCTCCTCGGCGGTCATAGCCGCTCCGTGCGCCGTTTACTCAGGGAGCTGGGTCTTGGGCGCGCGCCAAACCCTCTCGGCCGCCGGCCTGTCTGCACGGGGCTGCGGGCGCCGGCTCGCGGGCTCCGACCTGCGATCTGGTCCGCGGCGCGAGCCCTCCGCCTCCTGCGCTCGCGGGCCGCAGCGAGTCCGGCGGGGGAGCCGGAGGAGGTGGGTACCGAGCGGCCGCGGGAGCGATTGGTCCCACCCCACCGCGGAGGGAGGGGCTGGGAGGAGCCGGGGCGGGAGCGAGAGACGAAGGGGGTGGGGTGGAGAAGTTTCTGGAGACGGCGGCGGCGGAGCCGGTTCCAGTGCTGTGGGCGCAGTTTCCTCCTGCTGGCGGCCGGGTCCGCGGCCCCCACTCCTGGGACCCTCGGGCTCTGGGGACCGGCCTTCCCCCAGCCACACGCTCTCCCTCGGCCGCTTCCCGATCTAACCGGATTCTTCCAGAGCCTTCTCGATGCCCCTACATCACTCAGTACCTAGCCTGCCACCCAGAGCAGTCCTGTACTCGGCAGCCCGCCGCGCGGTGTGTGCAGAGCTGGGTAGCGGCTGTGAGTGGCAGCGCGTCCGTCTCCCCGGGACCCTAGGCGCGCATATTCATAAATGCCGACCGTAAACACCAGACGGCATGGCCTCTCCGTGCTCACTGGGCGTGCACACTCAACGAAATGGGGAGCACGACAGGGAGGGAAGCGGTGGAGTGGCCGGGAATAAGCAGCGCTTACCCCAAATGCACAGAATTGGGCGAGAGCAGCCTCGACTTCCCCAGAGCCCGGAAGATGTGCGGCCTTCAGTTCTTCAAAACGCGTGGAGTAGCCGATTTGCAAGAAATGAGCCGCTGAGCTAAGGATTCTTACACCGGGGCCGTATTTAATGGTCTGTCCGGGACAATAATAAAACTGCTCTTTCGGTTAATATTTAAAAACAGAAATCGTTTCAGCTCATGAAAAAAGTCATTCCATTTTACGATAGACCTGTGGCAAGGTATATTTTCTCAATACTTGATTCCCAAGTGTTTATCAACTGCCTGTGGAGTGCAGAGCATCTGTGTGGTGGGTCAAAGCTCTGCAACACCTAGTTACCCGAACAATAGCTTTTCCTTCTGGAGAGGGTCTTAATTTTGCTCAGAACTTAACCCGTTTATCTTTTATTGAGTGCTTATTTTTAACTTATTATTTTAAATCCTCACTCGAGGATATTTTTTCCATTGATTTTTAGGGTGGACCGGAGGGGGAGAGACAGAGAGAAACATCTAATGTGAGAGATGTACATGGGTAGGTTGCCTCCCGCATGAGCCCCAATGGGGCAGAGGATGGAGCCTGCAACTGAGGTATGTGCCCTTGACCGGAATTGAACCCAAGACCTTCAGTCCACTGGCCAGTGCTCTGTCTACTGAGCCAAACCGGCTAGGGCTTAATCCCAGTTTACTATTGCCTGGTGAGTGATATCAAATAATCATTGGCTATTATGAATTTGTATTCCAGTAATAATAATAAAACTTTATTTTGAGCCCTGGCTCTGGGCCTGGCACTTGGCTATTGTACACAAACTGTCCCATTTAGATAGGTAATCAAAAAGGCAGTTACAGATAAAATTTCAATAACTTAATGTAATTTAATAATTCATCATAGTTCTTCCTGATCAAACTTTACTGGAAAGAGATGCAGAAGAAATGAAACTGTCTTCTCCAGCAATTTACAGCAAATGAATTTAGCCACAACTATAACATTTCTTATTAGATGACTGGGGAGACCCTGGGAGGATACTGGGGGAGAAGGTTGACTCACTAGGGGTAAATCTATTTATTTTCTACACTTTCCTTAGTAGGGTAAGAAGGAAGTAACAGTGCCCCAACCCTCTGAAACTTCAGGAGACAGGGAAGGAGGGGAGGGTGCTTGGCTTGCTGGTTTGGCAGTTGTTTTGCTGTTGGCTTATGAACCTGCTTATTCTCAACATGTGCTAATTTCTTTTAATGCTAGGGCCACTGGGTTTTATTTGGCAGAACAAGTTAGGGTAGAAGAGAAAAGTTCACTTTTAAAGTAATGCTCTTCTGAACATATTTCTTCATTGGAAGCAAATAGCATAAGTCTGTGTCTTTTAATTCCTGTCAGCACGCATTAATCGAGTACTTAAGCTGTGCTTGTCATTGTATAAACACACGATAGCAGTAGAACGAGCATATGCATTGGGTCGCCCATGTACTAACCATTTGATTTGGGGCAGGTTATGGGGATAGTAACATCTGTTGATGAGAGTAGTTGTGATGGTTAAAAAGGAGGAAACGTATGTCAGCTCTCTAGCATGGTGTGGTAAGTGCAATGGTGGAGATGGGAACAAAGTGCTAAGAATACAAAGATCTGTAAGAGAGGGGAAAGACAAGATTGGAGGGGAAGGGGAAGGATAAGAGGGAAAGGTTTCTAGCAAAAAAGTTCTTTCCCCATTCAGTGAGTGAGTAGATGCGGGGGCTGGGAGATGGGATGGGGAGGGAGGGGCAGTAGGCGTTGGGTTCTTCAATCTCAGAGCAGGACCTTATTGTTTCTAGATTTTTTTTTTCTGGTTATTTATGTTATATTCTTCCAATTGTAAAATTTAACACATATTCAGTGTAGAACTTGTACAGATGTTCTGTACTCTCCCTCCTCTTCCTAACCCCTTCCTCCCACCCCACTGTTTGAATTACTTTTTCTCATCAAAGATATTTAACAATGTAATTATTTTCTTTTTTTTTTTTCTGTACATCAGGTTATTTATTCACTTGATTCTTAGATTCATTTGTTGATAGATGCATGTTTGTTGTTCATAATTTGTATCTTTACCTTTTTCTTCTTCTTCCTCTTCTTAAAGGATACCTTTCAGCATTTCATATAATACTGGTTTGGCGGTGATGAACTCCTTTAGCTTTTCCTTATCTGTGAAGCTCTTTATCTGACCTTCAATTCTGAATGATAGCTTTGCTGGATAAAGTAATCTTGGTTGTAGGTTCTTGGTATTCAGCACTTTGAATATTTCTTGCCATTCCCTTCTGGCCTGCAAAGTTTCTGTTGAGAAATCAGCTGACAGTCGTATGGGTATTCCCTTGTAGGTAATTGAGCCTCTTTCTCTTGCTGCTTTTAAGATTTTCTCTTTGTCTTTTGCTCTTGGCATTTTAATGATGATGTGTCTTGGTGTGGTCCTCTTTGGATTCCTTTTGTTTGGGGTTCTCTGCGCTTCTTGGACCTGTAAGTCCATTTCTTTCTCCAGATGGGGGAAGTTTTCTGCCATTATTTCTTGAAATAGGTTTTCAATATCTTGCTGTCTCTCATCTTCTGGCACTCCAATAATTCTGATATTAGTCCGCTTAAAGCTGTCCCAGAGGCTCCTTACACTATCTTCACACTTTCGGATTCTTTTTTCATTTTGCTTTTCCAATTGGGTGTTTTTTGTCGAATCTTTGTTTTGATTCTTGTGCTCCTCTGGTCTGCTATTGGGTATAATATTCTTTATTTCAGTCCGTGTATGCTTACTTTCTAATTTCTTTATCGTAGCATCGAGGGTCTCATTAGTTTTCGTGAGGCTCTGCACAAATTTATGGCAAGCCCTCAAAATTGCGATTCTTAGCTCCATATCCTCCATTTCTGTCATGTTTTTTTGTCTCCGCATCTTTTATGCTTTCTTGGTGCACCCCCTTGTGGTCTCTGTGCGCAGTCTTGTTCTAGCCAAGCCTTAATTGTTGTAGTTAACACTAGAGGGATTTGACCACCAGGCCGACTGGCTGTAGGAATCAGCTGTTTGGAAAGCGTCAGTCTTCTGGGGAGGCGCTAGTCCAGCCCTTGCCTGAGGCGATCGGCAAATGGCTCTGCGCAGGGTTTGGGCGGGGCGGGCTCAACAGGGCGGGGGGAGGGAGCAGCTATGGACGCTCTCAGTCCTGTCCCAGCAACCGCTGCAAACCTCGGAGGGGCCGTAGCCAGACAGTCCCGCTTCTCCCGTTTGAGTCTGGGTCCCTAGAGACTCGCCCGGATCTGTATCCCAGAGTCTGAGACTCACTCCTGAGTGAAAACGACAACCGCGCCCTCAGCCACCAGCCCGCTTTGCGCGCGCACCTCCGCACCACTGTACCTTTAAATTTTCCACACTGCGCCTCCTCTGTGCGTCGGAATGCTGTTGTTTTTGCTTCTAGTTGAAGAGTCTCTCCTCAGCCAGCCTTCCTGTGGTTCTGGTTGATGTCCGTTCCGACTTTTAGTTGTATTTTTGAAGTGGTTGTTTACGGCGGCAGTCTCCGGTGTTTACCTATGCCACCATCCCAAGTTCTGTCAACAATGTAATTATTTTCATTCAGTCATCATTCAGTCATGTAAAATCCTTCCGAAAATTTCCCCTTTTGCTGGAGAAAGAGAGCACACTTAAGAAAAAATCATCCACCATACTCTGCAGATGACTCATGCTACGGTTAGAAATTTTATTGCCAAAATGAGCCATCCTGAGCTCATCTTTCTAATGCAAGGGCCATCTTTCACACATGAAAACCCCTTGTTTTTTAAAGTTGCTATTTTTTCTTCTTAGACTGCCAGTGCTATTTAAATATTTAAAAAATTATGTAATATTTGGATCATTTAAAAAAATGAGAGATAAGAATGTGTTTATGTATATACATGTACACACATGTTATATAACATACCACCCAAGCTAGTAATTAGAACATTACCATTATGATTTATGTCAAAAAATGTAATACCAAAGCACTGGCTGGTATGGCTCAGTTAGTTGGAGCATTGTCCAATACATTAAAAAATGGGTAGTTCTATTTCTGTTCAGGGCACATATCCAAAACTTCTTCTTTTCCAATTTGTATGCCTTTTATTTCCTCTTCTTGTCTGATTACTATGGCTAGCACTTCCAGTACGATGTCGAACAGGAGTGGTGAAAGTGGGCATCCCTGTCTTGTTCCTGTTCTTAGAGGAAATGGTTTTAGTTTTTGCCCACTGAGTATGATGTTGGCTGTAGGTTTGTCATATATGACCTTTATCATGTTGAGATGTGCTCCCTCTCTTTGCTGAGAGTTTTTACCAAAAATGGGTGTTGGATTTTGTCAAAGGCTTTCTCTGTGTCTATTGATATGACCATGTGATTTTTTTCTTTCAATTTGTTTATGTGATGTGTCACATTTATTGATTTGCGAATATTGTACCAGCCTTGCATCCCTGGAATAAATCCCACTTGATCCTGGTGTATGATCTTTTAAATATATTGCTGGATCTGATTTGCTAATATTTTGTTGAGGATTTTAGCATCTATGTTCATCAGGGATATTGGCCTGTAATTCTCTTTCTTTATAGTGTCTTTATCTGGTTTTGGAATTAGGATAATGGTAGCCTCAAAAAAGGGTTTGGAAGTGCTACTTCCTCTTGGATTTTCTGAAATAGTTTGAGGAGTATAGATGTTAGTTCTCCTTTGAATGTTTGGTAAAACTCCCTTGTGAAGCTGTCTGGACCTGGGCTTTTGTTTGGTGGGAGTTTTTATTTTTATTAAATTGTTTATTTATTTATTTATTATTTTTTTTGGTGGGAGTTTTTTTTTTTTTTTCAATATTTTATTTTTTTATTTTTTATTTTTTATTTATTTTTTTTAAGTTATTTTTTTTTATTTTTTTTATTTTTCGCTAAAAGTATTACAAAGTGTATTACATAAGTGTCCTTTTTTCCCCCCCGCCCTTGACAGACCCCTGCCCTCCCTTACCCCCCAGTGTCTTATGTCCGTTAGTTATGGTTATATGGATGCATACCAGTCCTTCAGTTGATCTCTTAATCCCCTCCCTCCTCCCCCCCAACCCTCCCTGGCCTTCCCACTGCAGTTTGACAATCAGTTTGAGGCAGCTCTGCCTCTGTATCTATTATTGTTCAAAAGTTTGTAATGGTCTTTATTATCCATGAATGAGTGAGATCATGTGGTATTTTTCCTTCATTGACTGGCTTATTTCACTTAGCATAATGCTCTCCAGTTCCATCCATGCTGTTGCAAATGGTAAGAATTCCTTCTTTTTTACAGCAGCATAGTATTCCATCGTGTAGATGTACCACAGCTTTCTAATCCATTCATCTACTGATGGGCACTTAGGCTGTTTCCAGATCTTAGCTATGGTGAATTGTGCTGCTATGAACATCGGGGTGCATATATCCTTTCTGATTGGTGTTTCTGGTTTCTTGGGATATATTCCTAGAAGTGGGATCACAGGGTCAAATGGGAGTTCCATTTCCAATTTTTTGAGGAACCTCCATACTGCCTTCCATAGTGGCTGCACCAGTCTGCATTCCCACCAGCAGTGCACAAGTGTTCCTTTTTCTCCACATCCTCTCCAGCACTTGTCGTTTGTTGATTTGTTGATGATGGCCATTCTGACAGGTGTGAGATGGTACCTCATTGTTGTTTTGATTTGCATCTCTCGGATGATTAGTGACTTTGAGCATGTTTTCATATGTCTCTTGGCTTTCTGAATGTCCTCTTTTGAAAGGTGTCTATTTAGATCCTTGGCCCATTTTTTGATTGGATTGTTTATCTTCTTTTTGTTAAGTTGTATGAGTTCCCTATAAATTTTGGAGATTAAGCCCTTATCAGATATGACGTTGGCAAATATGTTTTCCCACGAGGTGGGTTTTCTTGTTGTTTTGTTGATGGTTTCTTTTGCTGTGCAGAAGCTTTTTATTTTGATGTAGTCCCATTTGTTCATTTTCTCTTTAGTTTCAACTGCCCTAGGAGCTGTATCAGTGAAGAAATTGTTTTGGCATATGTCTGAGATTTTGCTGCCTTTGTATTCTTCTAGAATTTTTATGGTTTCCTGTCGTACATTTAAGTCCTTTATCCATTTTGAGTTTATTCTTGTGTATGGTGTAAGTTGGTGGTCTAGTTTCATTTTCTTGCATATATCTGTCCAATTTTCCCAACACCATTTATTGAAGAGACTATCTTGGCTCCATTGTATGTTCATGCCTCCTTTGTCAAAAATTAATTGAGCATATTGGTTCGGGCTAATTTCTGGACTCTCTATTCTATTCCACTGATCTATATGTCTGTTCTTGTGCCAGTACCAGGCAGTTTTGAGAACAGTGGCTTTGTAATACAGCTTGATATCTGGCATTGAGATCCCACCTACTTTGTTTTTTCTCAGGATCGCTGCAGCTATTCGGGGTCTTTTTTTATTCCAGATGAATTTTTGGAGAGTTCGTTCTAGATCCTTGAAGAAGGCCATTGGTATTTTAATGGGAAGTGCGTTGAATGTATAGATTGCTTTGGGTAATATGGACATTTTAATGATGTTGATTCTACCAATCCAAGAACATGGTATGTTCTTCCATCTGTTTATGTCTTCCTCTATCTCTTTTTTCAACGTCCTATAGTTTTCTGAGTAGAGGTCTTTTACCTCTTTAGTTAAGTTTATTCCTAGGTATCTTATTTTTTGGGGTGCGATGGTAAATGGGATTGTTTTTCTAATCTCTCTTTCTGAAAGTTCACTATTGGTATATAGAAATGCCTCGGATTTCTTGGGGTTAATTTTGTATCCTGCTACATTGCCAAATTCATGTATTAAGTCTAGTAGTTTTTTGATGGAGTCTCTAGGGTTCTGTATGTATAATATCATGTCATCTGCAAATAAGGACAGTTTTACTTCCTCTTTTCCAATTTGGATGCCTTTTATTTCTTCTTCTTGTCTAATTGCAATGGCTAATACTTCCAGGACTATGTTGAACAGGAGTGGAGAGAGTGGACATCCCTGTCTTGTTCCTGTTCTTAGGGGAAATGGTGTTAGTTTTTGTCCATTGAGTATGATGTTGGCTGTGGGCCTGTCATATATGGCTTTTATTATGTTGAGGTATGATCCTTCTATTCCCACCTTGCTGAGAGTTTTTATCAAAAATGGGTGTTGGATTTTGTCAAATGCTTTTTCTGCATCAATTGATATGACCATGTGGTTTTTTTCTTTCAATTTGTTTATGTGATGTATCACGTTTATTGATTTACGGATGTTGTACCATCCTTGCATCCCTGGGATAAATCCTACTTGGTCATGGTGTATGATCCTTCTGATGTACTGCTGGATCCGATTTGCTAAGATTTTGTTGAGGATTTTGGCGTCTATGTTCATGAGGGATATTGGCCTGTAATTCTCTTTCATTGTGTTGTCTTTACCTGGTTTTGGTATTAGGGTGGTGCTAGCTTCATAAAATGTGTTTGGAAGTGTTCCATCCTCTTGGACTTTTTGTAGTAATCTGAGGAGGATAGGTTTCAGTTCTTCCTTAAAAGTTTGGTAAAACTCCCCTGAGAAGCCGTCTGGTCCTGGGCTTTTGTTTGCTGGAAGCTTTTTGATGACTGCTTCAATTTCTTCCATCGTTATTGGCCTATTGAGATTTTTAGATTCTTCCTGATTGAGTTTTGGAATGTTGTATTTTTCTAGGAATTTGTCCATTTCCTCCAGGTTGTCTAGTTTGTTGGAGTAGAGTTGTCCGTAGTATTGTTTAACAATCATTTGTATTTCTGTGGGGTCTGTTGTTATTTCGCCTCTATCATTTCTGATTTGGTTTATTTGGGACCTCTCTCTTTGCTTCTTGGTGAGCCTGGCTAGGGGTTTGTCAATCTTGTTTATCCTTTCAAAGAACCAGCTCTTGGTTTCATTGATTTTCTGTATTGTTTTTCTGGTCTCTATTTCATTGATTTCTGCTCTAATCTTTATTATCTCCTTCCTTCTGCTCACTCTGGGCTTTTCTTGTTGCTCTCTTTCTAATTCTTTGAGTTGTAGAGTTAGATGATTGACTACCATTTTTTCTTGTTTTTTGAGGTAGGCCTGTAGAGCTATAAACTTCCCTCTCAGGACTGCTTTCATTGTGTCCCAGAGGTTTTGGATTGTTGTGTTTTCATTGTCATTAGTGTCCAGGATGTTTTTAATTTCTTCTTTGATGTCATCGGTAACCCAATCAATATTTAATAACATGCTATTCAGCTTCCAAGTGTTTGAGTATTTTGGGTTGTTTTTATTGTGGTTTATTTCTAACATTATGCCATCGTGGTCTGAGAAGATGCTTTTTATGATTTCAATCTTCTTGAATTTGTGGAGACTTTGCTTGTGACCCAATATGTGGTCTATTTTTGAATATGTCCCATGAGCACCTGAGAGGAATGTATATTCCGCAGCTGTGGGGTAAAGTGTTCTGAAGATGTCAATTAAGTCCATCTGATCTAGTGAGTCATTTAGGATTGCTGTTTCTTTGCTGAGTTTTTGTCTAGCGGATTTATCCAGTGATGTTAGTGGTGTATTAAAGTCCCCTACTATGATTGTATTGTTGTCGATCTCTCCCCTGATACCTTCCAGGAGTTTTCTTATGTATGTGGGTGCTCCTGCATTGGGTGCATATATGTTTATCAGGGTTATATCCTCTTGTTGTATTGATCCCTTTAGTATTATGAAGTGGCCTTCCTTATCTCTGGTTATGGCCTTCACTTTGAGGTCTATTTTGTCGGATATAAGTATTGCTACCCCAGCTTTTTTTTCATTTCCATTTGCCTGAAAGATATTTTTCCATCCCTTCACTTTCAGTCTGTGTGAGTCCCTTCTAATGAGGTGGGTCTCTTGTAGACAGCAAATGTATGGGTCATGTTTTTTTATCCATTCAGCCACTCGATATCTTTTGATTGGACCATTTAGTCCATTTACATTTAAAGTTATTATTGAAAGGTACTTGTTTGTAGCCATTTCTATTTTTTTTGTGGCTGCTTTCTTTCTGGGCTTTTTATTTCTTCTTTTTACACCAGTCCCTTTAGCATTTCTTGCATTGCTGGCTTGGTGGTGATGAACTCCCTTAGCCTTTTTTTGTCTGTGAAGCTTCTTATTTCCCCTTCAATTTTGAATGATAGCCTTGCTGGATAGAGTATTCTTGGATTCAGTCCTTTGCTTTGCATCACTTTGTAGATTTCCGTCCATTCTTTTCTGGCCTGATGTGTTTCTGTTGAGAAATCGTTTGATAATCTGATGGGGGACCCTTTGTAGGTAACTCTCTGTTTCTCTCTTGCAGCCTTTAAGATTCTCTCTTTGTCTTGTACATTTGCCATCGTTATTATGATGTGTCTTGGTGTCGGTCTTTTGGGGTTCATCTTGCCTGGGACTCTCTGTATTTGTGTAACTTTTTTCTTCCCCATATCTGGGAAGTTTTCTGTCATTATTTCTTCAAATAGATTTTCTAATCCTTGCTGCTCTTCTTGTCCTTCTTGCAGCCCTATTATGCGTATGTTACTTGGTTTCATGTTGTCCTGAAGCTCCCTTAGGCTCTCCTCCTGTTTTTTAATTCTTTTCTCCAGTTGCTGTTCAGATTGAGCTTGTTTCTCTGCCTTATCTTCTACCTCACTAATTCGGTCTTCTGCTTCTTCTAGTCTGCTGTTGAAACTTTCCATGGTGTTTTTGATTGTAGCTATATCACTTTTCATTTCTTCCTGATTCTTGCATAGGTTGTTGATTTTCTCATCCATCCGGTGAATGAATTGTACAACCATCATTCTGAATTCTTTTTCTGTCATGTTGCACGCTTCAGCTTCATTAATTTCCTTTCTTGGTGATTCTTCATTGTCTTTCCTCTGGGTATTGTGTCGTCTCTTCATTCTGATTATCTCCTGATGGTTCAAAGGTTGAGTTGCGTGGGCCTGGGCCGTGCGCAGTGGGAGGCTCCCACCACCCTAGTGTCACTGAAGAGCTCTGACACTAAGATGTGTGGTTGTTGTTGGTTGGTGGGAACCAGGCTCGCTCTGTGTCAGTGTTGCCAACACTCAATGTGGCCTCGCGCGTGCCCTTAGAATTAGGGACCCTGCCTGCACTGTGCTGAAATAGAGGCCCCCCTGACGCGTGTTTAGCACCAGAGCAGAGCCCCCTAGCTTGCGCCAGGAGTCAGAGTTCCCCAAGAGTTCAGTATCAGAGTCTCTGTTGCTTCGCGCAACCTCACCTTGAGAATCAGGGTCCCTGTGTGCCCTTGCACCAGGAATTGGATTCACTGGCTCTTAGTATGAATGCACAGGAAATCAGGATCTCAGGCACAGGTGATAAGAAACACAGTCAAGTCACTGGTGCTTGGTGCTGCCTCCTGCCCTGAGAAACGGGGTTTCTGGGCCTGTGCTAGGCGGACAAACTCCCGTTCGCGCGATTGCTCCCAGCCCAGGGCTCTGATGCCAGCAGTGCGCGCAGGATTAGTTCCTGGTGCTGTGCGCGTTTTTGCTCCCAGCCCAGGGCTCTGATGCCAGCAGTGCGCACAGGATTAGTTCCTGGTGCTGTGCGCGTTTTTGCTCCCAGCCCAGGGCTCTGATGCCAGCAGTGCGCACAGGATTAGTTCCTGGTGCTGTGCGCGTTTTTGCTCCCAGCCCAGGGCTCTGAAGCCCGAAGTGCGCATAGGATCAGTTCTAAGGTGCTCGCGCACTTTCAGGCCAAAGTTTCTGCAGCGCTGAGGCCCCGGCAAGGGGTAGGTCTATCAGTTAGTTACTCTGGCACTGCCCGCGATCCTGGGGGGAGGGGGGATGGGCTCTGCTACTCACGGATCTGCAGCAGGGATCTCCGAACTTTCCGTGTCTGCAGGTCTGTAGCTGTGGTCACAGGTCTCTGTCCCCAGTGGCTGCAGGGTCCTGGTATGCGTCTGAGATCAGACTGGGTGGTGCTGAGGCCAGGATCCTAGTCTCAAGCAGCTCTGTTTCCCAAGATGGCGTGGTCGCTGTGCCTCTGCTGGCCGCCCAGGAGTGTCCGCCCCTCCGTGGAGGGGCGCAGGCCTCCTCTGGGCTCCCGCAGTCGCGCCGCCCGCAAGTCGCCGCCTCCGGGTTAGTAGCCGCTGGGTTAGTAGCCGATCTCTGGATGCCGGTAGGTAACCGCTTCCCAAGATGGCGTGGTCTCGCCGCTGCGCTGGCGCCCAGGGGGAAGTTTCAGCCTCAATCTCTAACCATCCGCATTTTTCAGGAGTTCTCTGTCTTTCCTGGCTGCAGACTGTCTCTCAGCTGAACCTCCCCAGCTTGATCGGGCTGGTTGTTACCCGTTTCAGCTGCTCACCCCTATCTGCTCCGGGACGAAGGACCAACACGTCCGTCTAAGCCTCCGCCATTTTTTTCTCCTGGTGGGAGTTTTTTGATTGCTGCTCAATTTCATCAATTGTTATTGGCCTATTCAGGTTTTCTGATTCTTCCTGATTCAGTTTTGGGAGATTATATTTTTCTAGGAATTTGTCCATTTCATTCACATTGTCCAGCTTGTTGGCATTTAGTTGTTCACAGTATTTTCTTAGAATCCTTTCTATTTCTGTGGTGTCAGTGGTTACTTCTCCACTTTCGTTTGTGATTTTATTTATTCGTGTCCTCTCTCTTTGTTTCTTGATGAGTTTGGCTAACAGTTTATCAATTTTGTTTATCCTTTCAAATAACCAGCTCTTGGTTTCATTGATTTTTTTGTATTTATTTATTTATTTTTAGTCTCTATGTTATTTATTTCTGCTCTAATCATTATTATTTCCTTCCTTCTACTTACTCTGGGCTTTTCTTTTTGTTCTCTTTCTAGTTCTTTAAGTTGTAGGGTTACATAGTTTATTGCTGATTTTTCTTGTTTTTTGAGGTTTGCCTGTTGTGCTATGCACTTTCCTCAGGATTGCTTTTACTGTGTCCCAGAGATTTTGTTGTTGTGTGTTCATTGTCATTTGTTTCCAGGAAGTTTTTGATTTCTTCCTTGATCTTGTTGGTAACCATTTCATTGTTTAATAACATGCTATTTAGCCTCCATGTGTTTAAATGTTTTTGGGTGTTTTTACTGTAGTTGATTTATAATCAACTGTGATATGAGAAGATGCTGGATAAGATTTCAATCTTCTTGAACTTGTAGAGACTTGTTTTGTGTCCTAACATGTGGTCTATCTTTGTGAGTGATCCATTTGCACTTGAGAAGAATGTATATTCTGCTGTGTTGGGGTGATATGTTCTATAAATGTAAATTAAACCTATCTGATCCAGTGTGTCCTTTAGAGTCTCTGTTTCCTTGTTAAGTTTTTGTCTGAAAGACCTATCCATTGAAGTCAGAGGGGTGTTAAAGTCCCCTACTATGACTGTATTGTCGTCGATCTCTCTGTTAAAATCCTCTAGAAGATTTTTAAATATATTTAGGTGTTCCTATATTGGGTGCATATATGTTTACCAGGGTTATATGGTCTTGTTAGATCAACCCCTTTAGTATTATGTAGTGACTTTCGTTGTCTCTTGTGATGGCCTTCATTTTGAAGTCTATTTTGTCAAATATGAATATTGCTACTCCAGCTTTTTTTTCTTTTCCATTTGAATGGAAAAAATTTTTTCCCATCCCTTCACTCTCATCCTATGTGTGTCTTTTTTAAAAAAAAATTAAATCTTTATTGTTCAGATTATTCAGTTGTTCCTCTTTTTCCTCCCCATAGCTCTCCTCCACCCAGTTCCCACTCCTCCCTCTGCCCTTACCCCTCCCACTGTCCTCATCTATAGGTGTACGATTTTTGTCCAGTCTCTTCCTGCGCCCCACACCCCTTTCCCCCCAAGAATTGTCAGTCTACTCCCTTTCCATGCCCCTGGTTCTATTATATTCACCAGTTTACTCTGTTCATCAGATTTTTTATTCACTTGATTTTTAGATTCACTTGTTGATAGATATGTATTTGCTGTTCATAATTTTTATCTTTAACTTTTTCTTCTTCCTCTTCTTAAAGGATACCTTTCAGCATTTCATATAATGCTGGTTTGGTGGTGATGAACTCCTTTAGCTTTTTCTTATCTGTGAAGCTCTTTATCTGACCTTCAATTCTGAATGATAGCTTTGCTGAGTAAAGTAATCTTGGTTGTAGGTTCTTGCTATTCATCACTTTGAATATTTCTTGCCATTCCCTTCTGGCCTGCAAAGTTTCTGTTGAGAAATCAGCTGACAGTCCTATGGGTACTCCCTTGTAGGTAACTGACTGTTTTTCTCTTGCTGCTTTTAGGATTCTCTCTTTGTCTTTTGCTCTTGGGATTTTAATTATGATGTGTCTTGGTGTGGTCCTCTTTGGATTCCTTTTGTTTGGGGTTCTCTGTGCATCCTGGACTTGGAAGTCTATTTCTTTCACCAGGTGGGGGAAGTTTTCTGTCATTATTTCTTCAAATAGGTTTTCAATATCTTGCTCTCTCTCTTCTTCTGGCACCCCTATAATTAGGATGTTGGTAGGCTTGAAGTTGTCCCAGGGGCTCCTTACACTATCTTCATATTTTTGGATTCTTTTTGCTTTTCTGGTTGAGAATTTTTTGCTTCTTTGTATTTCAAATCTTTGACTTGATTCTTGGGATCCTCTTGTCTGCTGTTGGATCTCTGTACATTATTCTTTTTTTAAAAATATATTTTTATTGATTTTTTACAGAGAGGAAGGGAGAGGGATAGAGAGTTAGAAACATCGATGAGAGAGAAACATTGATTAGCTGCCTCTTGTACACCCACTACTGGGGATGTGCCCACAACCAAGTTACATGCCCTTGACCGGAATCGAACCAGGGACCCTTGAGTCCACAGGCTGATGCTCTATCCACTGAACCAAACTGGTTAGGGCTCTGTATATTATTCTTTATTTCAGTCAATGTATGCTTAATTTCTAGTTGGTCTTTTTTCATATCCTCCAGGGTCTCATTAAATTTATTGGCGGTTTCTAGAAAATTCTTGAAAAACCTTATAACTGTGGTTTTGAACTCCATATCCAGTAGTTTGCTTTCCTCCATTTCTGTCATTTGTGACCTATTTCTTTGTCTACGCATTTTTTATGCTTCCCTGTGTTGGTAGAGTGGCTTTGTGTGCTAGGTGTCCTATAGGGCCCAGTGGCTCAGCCTCCCCAATTACCTGAGGTGGACACTCTTTGTGCACCCCTTTGTGGGCTGGCTGCACAGTCTTGTTGTAGTTAAGCCTTGATTGTTGTAGGTATCACTGGGAGGAATTGACCTCCAGGCCATTTGGCTGTGAGAATCAGCTGTGTCTATGGTGGGAGAACTTCTGTGCTGAAGACACCCTTCTGGGGCAAGACTTGCTTCAGTGTGGCTTTGGTGCTCATTGATTCTGCCCCCTGAGTGTGTCTCTTATGGATCTGAGGAGTTGTAATCTGGATGGTCCCTCTCTGACCACTGGGTATCCTGGCTCTTGGATCTAAGGAGGTGCTAATTTAGCCTCTGCCTGAGGCTACCCAGCAGGAGCTATGGAGAGATCTGCAGATTCCCCTTCCTGGTTTGGGGTTTGGAGGTGCCTAGATGAGGCCCAGCTGTGAAGCAATGCAAGCTGCTGTGGGGGCTTGGGCCTTTTCTTGGAAGTTCTGGGTCTGTCTGGCCCAGCTGCAGTTTGTTAGGTAATTTTCAGATTGCTAAGGGCCAGGGCATTCATATGCAAAAGCCTCTGCCAAAGCTTGGGTGGGGTGGGGTCTCAGGGAATCAACAGGGAGGAGCAAACAGCTATGGCTGATCCTCAGCCCTGCCCTAAGAGGCCCCGAGTTTCAGAGTCCTGGTAATCGCTGCAAGCAAATCTGAGAGAAAGCTGCCCTCGAATTCCGAGTTCTGCCCGCTGCCAGACAGTCCAATTTCTCCCCGTATGAGTCTGGGTCCCCAGATACTTCCCGGAACTGGAGTTCAGAGCAGTCAGGGGCTTGTGACTCCCTCCCGATTCAAAAAGACAGCCGCGTCCTCAGTTGCCAGCCCTTGCCGCATGCGCCTCTGTACCTCTGCACTTTACTTCTGTACCTCCTCTGAGTCTCAATGTGCTTTTCTCTTTCCTTTTAGTTGTAGAACTTCCACTCAGCCAGCCTTCCTGTAGTTCTGGATGATGTCCGTTTTGTCTTTTAGTTGTATTTTTGAATTTGTTGTGGGAGGCAGCAATTTCTGGTGTTTACCTATGCCGCCATCTTGGTTTCTCCTGTGTCTTTTGTTTTGAGGTGGGTCTCTTGGAGACAGCATATAATTAGGTCATATTTTTGTATCCATTTAACTACCCTATGCCTTTTCATTGGAGTATTTAATTCATTTACATTTAGGGTTATTGATAGGTACTTACTTACTGCCATTTTAATTCTGTATGGCTAGGTTTTTCTCTCTGTTTCTTCTTCTCATTACAGCAGTCCCTTTAGTATTTCTTGTAATGCTGGTTTGGTGATGTACTCCTTTAGCCTTTTTTTTATTGTCTGGGAAGCTCTTTATTTACTGTCTACTTTGAATGATAGCCTTGCTGGATATAGTAATCTTGGTTTCAGATCTTTGCTTTCCATTACCTTGAGTACTTCATGCCATTCCCTTCTGGCCTGTAGAGTTTCTGATAAGAAATCAGAACTCCTTATGGGAACTTCTTTGTAGGTGACAGTTTTCTTTTCTCTTGCTGCCTTTAAGATTCTCTCTTTGTCTTTAATTTTTGGCATTTTAATTATGATGTGTTTGGGCATAGGCCTGTTTGGGTTCTTCTTGCTTGGGGTTCTCTGTGCCTCCTGAACTTGTGTGACTTTTTCCTTACCAGGTTAGGGAATTTTTCTGCCATTATTTCTTCTAACACGTTCTCTATTCCTTTCTCCCTTTCTGCTTCTTCTGGCACACCTACTATTCTAAATTGTTACATTTCACATTGTCCCGCAGCTCCCTTAAGCTGTCCTCCTGTTTTTTAATTGTTTTTTTTCGTTCTCTGATTGAGTGATATTTTCAGCTGTCTTCTAATTAACTGATTTGATACTCAGCTTCCCCTAATCTGCTGTGTATTCCTTCCAATGTGTTCTTTGTTTGTGTTGTGTCATTCTTTTTCTTTTTTGTTTTTTAAAATATATTTTATTTATTTTTTACAGAGAGGAAGGGAGAGGGGTAGAGAGTTAGAACCATCGACGAGAGAGAAACATCGATCAGCTGCCTCCTGCACACTCCTTACTGGGGATGTGCCCGCAACCAAGGTACATGCCCTTGACCAGAATCGAACCTGGGACCCTTGAGTCCGCAGGCTGACGCTCTATGCACTGAGCCAAACCAGTTAGGCCTGTGTTGTGTCATTCTTTATCTTAGACTGTTCTTTTTTCATAGTTATTATATCTTTTTTCATGCTGTTGAGCATCTTTACCATCAGTACTCTGAACTCTGTTTTAGATAAATTTCTTATCTCTGCTTCATTTATCTCTTCTGGAGAATTCTCTAATTCTTTCATTTGGGGGTTGTTTCCTTGTCTCCTCATTTTGGTAGTCTGTTTGGGTTTATGACTATGTATTAGGTAGATCCTCTACATCTCTCAATGTCTAGTGCAGGACAGTGTTTAAGGCTGTTGCTGTCTAATTAGATCAGGCAAAGACTCAAAGCCTCCAGAAACGGCCTCTGCCTACAGACTGATAGGATTCCAACTTGAATTGCCCCCTCCCCGCCCCCCCCCCCCCCCCGCCCCAAGCAATTGTCCTCAGGTGTGTCAAGAGTTTTTTCAATAGGTTGGGGCATTTGCTTCTGCCTGAAGGCTAATTGTTATTTTTAATCTCTTAAGTGGCCTCAGGAAAAGGTATTTTCCAATAGGGTGTGTCAACTGTTGCCCCCTCTCCCCCCAGGCAAGGCAAATGTCTATGTGGGAAAGATGTCCTTTGCTGCCTGAAGGAATGACTCAGCCCAGGAAAATTGGGGTGTCTGCCTCCTGAGCTCTATCCCCTGAGTCTCTAATCCTGGCCTCTGCTCTCACAGCTCCAGTCCACTTCACCCTCCCTCTGCCTGAGCACAAGGTGAGTGGCTCCACAGGGAATCCTGTGTGCTGGTCCTTTAAGAGGGTGCCTGACTTTCAGATATCACTCCCTAGCAGATAGCACCCTATTGCTTTTCACAGCCAGATGTTATGTGAGTACTCTTAGCTCTGGTGCTCTCTGCTGGGGGGACCAGCTTGAGGATTAGATCCTAGGGTTCTCAGTGGGAGCCCCCCATGACTGAAATATCTCTCTGGGACCTCAGTTGCTGTCTGTGGGCTCCTGGCCCGCCCTTTCTTGCCTTTGCCCCTCCTACCAGTCTCTATGCAGTCTCCACTTTCGGTCCTCGGGTATCAGGGTTCTCTCCTGCGAGTTTTCCGTTGATTATTCAGGAAGTTTTTCTGTATTTTAGTTGTAATTCCAGTTTGTTCCTGGGAGCATGTTTGTGCAGCATCCACTTAACTCTGCTGCCATTTTTAATCGTTCTTGTTTTTCTGTATTTTTCCTCATATAGATCGTGTACATATTTTGTTAGATGTATGCCTAACTATTTAATTTACTGGAAGAGGGGAGGTGCTAATGTAAATGGTATATTGTTTTTAATTTCAAATTTCACTTGTACATTGCTGGTGTATGGGAAAGCAATCGACTTTTGCGTATAAACCTATATCCTACAACATTGCTATAATTCCTTATTAGTTCCATTAGGTTTTTGTTGTTGATTATTTTAGATTTTCTTGTCTCCTTTTTTTAAAATTGATTTCAGAGAGGAAGGGAGAGGGAGAGAGAGATAGAAACATCTGTGATAAGAGAGAGTCATTGATTGGCTGCCTCGTGCACACCCCCCCACTGGGGATGGAGATGGAAATGCGGGCAAGTGCTCTGACTGGGATTTGAACTGTGACCTCCTGGTTCATAGGTTGGTTGATGCTCAACTACTGAACTACACCAGTTGGAATATTTTGGATTTTCTACATGAATAAGCATGTCATCTGAGAAGAAAGGTAGTGATTCTTAAAAAGTATATTTTTACTACTGATATCAGAGAAGAAGGGAGAGGGAGAGAGAAACATCAGTGATGAGAGATAATCATTGATTGGTTGCTTCCTGCATGCCCCACACTGGGGATTGAGCCCACAATCCGGGCATGTGCCCTGACCAGGAATCGAACCATGACCTCCTGGTTCATAGGTCAATGCTCAACTTCTGAGCCGGGCCAGTTGCTCTATGCTAGTGATTTTTTATGCGTCTTATTTAAAAAATCATTGCCTATCCCACGTCATACAGAGAATCTTCTTTTTGATTCTTGAATTTCAGAAACTTTTTTGTTGTATTTTCACATTTAGGTCTGTGATGCATCTCAAGTTAATGAATTAACTTATTTTTTGTTAAACCTCACCTGAGGATATTTTTCCATTGATTTTTTGAGAGTGAAAGGGAGGGAGAGAGGGGAAGAGAGAGAAACATGATATGAGAGAGACACATTGATTGGTTGCCTTCCGCATACATCCCGATTGGGGCTGGAAGATTGAACCTGCAGTCCAGATACATGCCTTTGACAGGGAATCGAATCCATGACCCTTTGGTGTGAGGGCCGATGCTTTAATTACTGAGTGCACCCTCCAGGGCTCAAGTTTATTTTTACATTATTTATTTTAATCCTCACCTGAGGATATGTTATATTATTTATTTACATCAATTTATTTATTTATTTATTTGAATCCTTACCCGAGGATATGTTTTCATTAATTTTTTTTTTGAGAGAGGAACGGGGTTTGGGGCGGGGGGAGAGAGAGAGAAACATTATTTGGTTGCCTTCCATAGGCATCCCCACCGGGGATTGAATCTGAAACCTAGGTATGTGCCCTAATCAGGAATTGAACCCAAAACCCTTTGGTGTATGAGAGAACGCTCCAACCAGTCAAGCCAGGGCAAGGTTTATTTTTTTACTTATGGATGTACAATTGACCCAACACCATTTATTGAAAGACCACCTTCCCTCACTGAACTGTGATGGCTCCTTTGTCATCTGTCAGATGTCACTGTATTTATGTCTGTTTGTGGACTCTCTTTTGTTCCAATGGTTTGTTAATTTGGTCCTGTGTTAATAGGGCTTTAGTTGCGTTAGCTTTAAAAAAGGTTTTGGTATCTGGTAGTGTAAGTCCCCTATCTTTGCTCTTCTGTTTTTTCATTTTTTTGTACACATTTTGAATCACTTTGCCAATGTCTTAAAAAATACTGGTATTCTGATTGGGATTCCATTAAATTTATACATCAAATTAGGGAGATTTGACATCTTAAATAACGAGTCTTCTAATCCAAGAATATGATATATGCCTCTATTTATTTAGGTATTCTTTATTTTTTCTCAGCAATGTTTTAAAAAATTTGTATTTTTATTGATTTAAGAGAGGAAGGAAGAGGGAGAGAGATACAGAAACATCAATGATGAGAGAGAACCATCGATCGGCTGCCTCCTGCATACCCCACACTGGGGATCGAGCCTGTAGCCTGGGCAAGTACCCTGGAATTGAACCGTGACCTCCTGGTTCATAGGTTCAATCACTGAGCCATACATGCTGGGCTGCTGAACTGTTTTTTTTTTAATATATATATATTTTATTGATTTTTTACAGAGAGGAAGGGAGAGAGATAGAGAGTTAGAAACATCGATGAGAGAGAAACATCGATCAGCTGCCTCCTGCACATCTCCCACTGGGGATGTGCCCGCAACCAAGGCACATGCCCTTGACTGGAATCAAACCCGGGACCCTTCAGTCCGCAGGCCGACGCTCTATCCACTGAGCCAAACCGGTTACGGCATGCTGAACTGTTTTTAAATTGGCTGTACCACTTTGCATTTCCACCAGCAGTGTATAAGAGCACATTTGCTCTGCATCCTGGCCAATACGAAATAGTCCTTTAACATTTTAGTGGGTATGCAGTGAGATATTGTGGTTTTAATTTTCATTTCCCTAATAAATGATGTTGAGCATCTTTTTATGTACTTATTTGCCATATTGTATATCTTCTTTGGTGAAGAGTGTCTTCATATCTTTTACCTATTAAAAAAATAAGATGTCTTTGTTATTGATTTGTGAGGTGTGTGTGTGTGTGTATAGCATAGTGGTAAGCTGAATAGAGGCCCTCCAGAGATGTCCATATCCCAATCCCCAGAATCTATGAATATGTGACCTTGGATCTTGAAATAGGGGGTTATCTTAGTGGGTCCAGTGTAATCACAAGGGTCTTTATAAGAGTGAGGTAGGAGGGTCAATATCAGAGATGTAGATGTGACAATGGAAGCAGAAGTCCGTGTGTTGTGGGGCCATAAGCCATGGAATACAAGCAGTCTCTAGAATTTGGAAGAGATAAGGAAACCAATTTTCCCTGGAGCCTCAAGAAGGAACACAGCCCAGCTGACACCTTGATTTTATCTCAGTGAGACTGATTTTGGACTTCTGACTTTAATTACTGTAAAATAATAAATGAATATCTTAAGCCATCAAGTTTGTGCTAATATTTTAGCATTTATGGAAAGATTTGAAGCTAGCTCTTTGCTTCTTAGTCCAGTGTTGTTTTGTTTCTACCTTCGTGTTCTGAGTGGAGGGGGCAGGGTCTTTCAGATGGTGGGAACAGTGCAAGAAAGCCACCCCAAGGTGGACATGACGTCCATGACACAGAGAGTAGAGGAGTCTTAGAGTGTGTTGGAGGAGTGGTATGAGGTTATTAGGTAGAGAGTACTCGATTTTGGAAGCAGAGGAATTTTGGCTTGAGATGGTAAGAAACCACTTAGATGATGGAACATTTAGGCTATTCATCAGAAGTATGGGAGCCCAGCTGGTGTGGCTTAGTGGTTGAGCATTGACCTATGAACCAGGAGGTCATGGTCCCATTCCTGGTCAGGGCACATGCCCAGGTTGCAGGCTCGATCCCCAGTGTGGGGCATGCAGGAGGCAGCCAAACAATGATCGATTCTCTCTCACTGTTGATGTTTCTATCTCTTTCTCCCGCTCCCTTCCTCTCTGAAATAAAAAAATATATATATATATATATATATATTTAAAAAAGAAGTATGGGAGTAGGAGTGGCTGAACTGGGATGGAACAAGTATTGGAGAAAAAGACTCTCTAGCCCTTTCACTCAGTTCTCATGGGAAGGCAAACCTGACATGCTGTCATTATTTTAGAACAGCGTCTCACAGTTCTGCGACCCAAGCTGATTCTGTTAATGAGGGATGGGGAGTCTGGGAGATCAAGGCCATCGCATTTCTTTGGGACTCTCTGGTTCACTGGTCTGCCCAACATGCCCCAACCCCTCACCTCCAAACTGGCACTGGTCTCACTGATGACATTGAGGTGGCACTGTCAGCCTGGTCAGCACTTCACTCTAATCTACCAGCACTTCACTCTGTCTCTGCATGGGCACGGGGTTTGTTGCTGGAGTTGGGGGGGCGGGGCTCTTGCAAAGGAGGCCAAAATATATTGTCTTCTTTGTTGCTCCTGTCCTGTTGGCACAGCTCTCAATAGGGAGAATGTGGCAGGGTGGCTGACTGACCACTTCATACCATGTCTCCCCACCTCTGGAGCTCTTATGAGACCCTTGTCCCTGGGACACGGGATGCCTCCAGACCCTCAGACAACGAATTTTCCATTTTCTTTCCTACTTCTACTTAGCATAGGACAGTTTAAACCCAGCCTCCTTGCTGATAGCTCCACCTAACTGAAAACACTTCTTTTCTATGCCACACATTTTCAGTGTTCAGTGATTATAAATTTCCCATTTTATTATACATTACACTAGAGGCCCGGTGCACAAAAATTTGTGCACTCGGGGAGGGGGAGGTCCCCCAGCCCGGCCTGTGCCCTCTCACAGTCTGGGACCCCTCGGGAGATAACGACCTGCTGGCTTAGGCCTGCTCCCAGGTGGCAGAGGGCAGGCCCAATCCCTAAGTGCAGCCCCTGGTCAGGCTCAGAGCAGGGCCGATTGGGGAGTTGGAGCGCCGTCCCGTCATGCAAAGAGCAGGGCGGATCGGGAGGTTGCAATGCCACCCTCAGGGTAGACTGATTGGGGGGTTGGGGCACCGCCCCCTGTTACACTCAAGGCAGGGTCGATGGGGAGGTTGCAGCGCCACCCCCTGTCACGCACAGAGCAGGGCTGATCAGGGGGTTGGGGCGCTGCCCCCTGTCACTCACAGAGCAGGGCCAATCAGGGGGTTGGGGCGCTGCTCCCTGTCACTCACAGAGCAGGGCCGATCAGGGGGTTGGGGCGCTGCCCCCTGTCACTCACAGAGCAGGGTCCATCAGGGGGGTTGGGGCACTGCCCCCTGTCACTCACAGAGCAGGGCCCATCAGGGGGTGGAGGAGCTCCCCCCTGTCACGCACAGAGCAGGGCCGATAGGGGAGCTGGGGCACCGCCCCCTGTCACGCACAGAGCAGGGCCGATCAGGGGGTTGAGGAGCTGCACCCTGTCACACTCAGGGCAGGGCCAATGGGGAGGTTATGGCTCTACCCTGTCACACACAGAGCAAGGCCCGTGGAGGGGAGTTGGGGCACCACCCTCTATCACCCACAGAGCAGGGCCGATCAGGGGGTTGGGGCACCACCACTGTCACACTCAGGGCAGGGCCGATGGAGAGGTTATGGTTCTACCCTGTCACACACAGAGCAGGGCCCGTGGGGGCAGGGGGTTGGGGCACCGCACCCTGTCACACACAGAGCAGGGCCGATCAGGGGGTTGGGTCGCCTCACCCTGTCACACACAGAGCAGGGCCTGTGAGGACCGGGGGTTGGGTAGCCTCACCCTGTCACACACAGAGCCGCAGGGCAATCGGGGGATTGGGGAACTCCCCCCCTATCAGGCACAGAGCAGGGCTGATCAGGGGGTTTGGGCGCTGCCCCCTGTCACGCTGATCCCGGTGCCGGGAGCCTCGCTGCTCCGCTGATCCCAGTGCCGGGAGGCATATTACCCTTTTACTATATAGGATAGAGGCCTGGTGCACGGGTAGGGGCTGGCTGATTTGCCCTGAAGGGTGTCCTGGATCAGGGTGGGGGTCCCCACTGGGGTGCCTGGCCAGGCTGGCTGAGGGGCTGAGGGCTGTTTTCCCGCTGGCAGTTGACTAAAAGCTCCCAACTGCTCCTTGTTTTCTTTTTTTTTTTTTTAATTCTGGGCCAGCTTTAGCTCTGAGGCTTCGCTGCTGAAAACATGGATACAATGTTGCGGTCCGGGGCTGACTGCAACATAGTAATAGTTGCTTAGAGTTGCAGTTGAGAGGCCAGCAAGTGAGGCGGGGAACGTTGGAGTCTGCAGTTCCTGGAGGAAGCAAGCCTCCCTGCTCCCTTCAGTGCATGGCTGCCGGCCGCCATCTTGGCTGACAGTTAATTTGCATAAGGATACGCTGATTAGCCAATGGGAAGGGTAGCGGTCGTACGCCAATTACCATGTTTCTCTTTTATTAGTGTAGATGGTTTTCTTCAATCATTCTGGAGAAGCCAGTGCAGATGGACACCTTGTCTTCCAGTGAAATTACAAACTTCTTGAGGATGGGAGCAATCTTTCTTCATATGTGCCATGTCTCACCAAACATATTGTCAACTGCTGGAGGGCAGGTATTGTTTTATATGAAGACTAGAGGCCCGGTGCACAAAAATTTGTGCACTCGGGGGGAGAGGGGGTCCCTCAGCCCTGCCTGTGCCCTCTCGCAGTCTGGGACCCCTCAGGAGATAACAACCTGCTGGCTTAGGCCTGCTCCCGTGTGGCAGAGGGCAGGCCCAATCCCTAGGTGCAGCCCCTGGTCGGGCTCAGAGCATGGCCGATTGGGGAGTTGGGGCACCGCCCCCTGTCATGCACAGAGCAGGGCAGATGGGGAGGTTGCGATGCCACCCTCAGTCATGCTCAGGGTAGGGCCGATTGGGGGGTTGGTGCACTGCCCTCTGTCACACTCAAGGCAGGGTCGATAGGGAAGTTGCGGAGCCACCCCCTGCCACGCACAGAGCAGGACCCATCAGGGGGTTGGGGCTCCGTACCCTGTCACACACAGAGCAGGGTCAATCAGGGGTTTTGGGAGCTCCCCCCTGTCATGCACAGAATAGGGCCAATAGGGGAGCTGGGGCACCACCCCCTGTCACATACAGAGCAGGGCCCGTGGGGGAGGGGGGGTAGTTGAGGCACCACACCCTGTCACACACAGAGCCGCAGGGCAATCAGGGGGTTGGGACGCCGCCCTCTATCACCCACAGAGCAGGGCTGATCAGGGGGTTGGGGCGCTGCCCCCTGTCACTCACAGAGCCACAGGGCAATCAGGGCGTTTGGGCATTGCCCCTTGTCATGCTGATCCTGCTGCCAGGAGGCCTTGCGGCTCCGCTGATCCCGCCCGGCAGGGTCGCAGATCCGGGTCCCAGACCGCAGACAGCCTTGCCTGCTGCCGCCTGCCTTCAGTATGCAAATTAGCCGCCATCTTGTTGCTTCAGGGTGGGGGTCCCCACTGGGGTGCCTGGCCAGTCTGGATGAGGGGCTGAGGGCCGTTTTCAGGCTGGCGGGTGACTGAAGCTCCAAACCTCTCCTTTTTTTCTTTTTTTTTATTCTGGCATTTATTTACCTTCTATGGCTGTCACTGGAGCTGAGAGCCGGCTTTCTCTCTGAGGCTCGGCTGAAAGCAGGTTTCTGGCCTTTGTTTTCTGTATTCGAAACAATGTTGCAACTCCAGCTCTGAGATCACGGCTGACTGACAGGAGGTTTCTGGAGTTTTGTTTATCTTCTGTAAATGTTACTATGTTTCCAACTGAAGCTCAGAGGCCGGCAGGGAACATTGGAGTCCACAGCAAGGAAGCCTCCTGTTAGCTTCCAGCTGCCTGGCTGCTGGCCGCCATCTTGGCTGACAGTTAATTTGCATATACTCACTGATTAGCCAATGAAAAGGGTAGCGGTCGTACGCCAATTACCATGTTTCTCTTTTATTAGTGTAGATAGTGTTTATGGTGCCGTTCTGAAAGTAGTTCAGTAAATTCTTCAGGGAAAGCACGAGTGGACAGGAACTAAATCAGAGAAAAGGAGGATTTCTTTGGAGCCTAGAAGAGATTATGTAATTGAAAAAGGCGTTTCTGCTCTGTCCACCATGTAAGGATGCAGTGAGAAGGTGGCTGTCTACAAACCAGAAAGTAACCCTCACCAGGAAGTGACCCTGCTGGCAGATGGATTGTAGATTTCCAGGCTCCGGAACTTTGAGAAATAAATAGATGAACAAGACATGATACCTGTCCCCAGGGAGAGGCTTCCTGGAGGAGCACTGAACAAGGAGTGAGCACTTATTTGCACAATTACAACATGCGGACAAACCCAGAAGAGGGGAGCAGGCCTGCCATTTGCACCAGTACAGCAGTTGGCCACACCACCAGCACAAAGCAAGACACATAAGGGGGCTACAATCTGTGATGATCTGTCAGTGGTGGTAAAGGTGAGGGGTGCAGCTGCTACTCGTCCTCGTCAGAAGACCCTCAAATGTGTAGGCCATGAAGCAAGCATTGGGTCTCTAGGGGACAAGGGGATGCCCCGGCCTCACAGTCTCAAAGCCATAAAACTGAAGGTACGGAGCAGAGCAGCTTTCTCATCACGCTTCTTGTGGAAGCAAAGGGTCAGCATGCAGCTGCTCCTCTGCAAACTCAAGAAAAACTGCGAAGCTGTCTTTGCTCCCCAGGGCAGAGCCCTGCCTGGGATCTCGATGTACAGGCAGCTGCTGCTCAGCACTGCTCCCTAGTTAACGTGTTTGGCATCTGTGAACCTGGTCTGGACATTGAGAATTCTCGTCTTATTATTAGACGTCAGTCCCTCTGTTACATTCAGCCTATTATCAGAGTAAAATAAATTAGCTGAAAGATAAAAAAAAAGAAAAAAAAGAAAAAAAAAAGAAAGAAAAAAAGAAAAAGGCATTTCCTGTCTGGCCCATGGGGCTCAGCTGTTAGAGCGTTGACCTGTACACTGAAGTGTAGCAGGTTCAATTCCTGATTCCTGATTCCCTGGGTTGCAAGTTCTGGACTCCAGCCCCTCCTTGCAGCCCCTCCTGGTGTGTGCAGGAGGCAACCAATCAGTGTGTCTCTCTCACATGGAAGTTTCTGTCATTCTTTCTTTCTCTCTCTTCTCCCCTTTCTCACTTCCTTCCTCCCTAAGGATCAATGGAAAAAATATCCTGGGGTGAGAATTAAAAAAACCAAAAACCAACCAACCAACCAAACAAAAAACCCAATTAGGCCTGCAGCCCCAATTGGAGCTGAAATAATGCTTCTTTTCACCAGAAGGGGGTGCATTATGTCACAAAATTTGCTGAAGCCATGGGAAGGAGTGGGAGTAGGGGAATTCTAATTGGGATTTGGATTTTGGAGAAAGTTGAGAAACACAGAACATCAGTAGGAAGCTGAATTAAAATTAGGAGAAACTACTGGTCAGTTCAGACTTCAAATATAGGGTCGGGCAAAAGTAGGCTTACAGTTGTGAATATGCAACAGTATATGCTTGTATTAATATTTGTTAATTATTGTATTATTTTCCATACAGATAACTGTAAACCTACTTTTTTGCCTTACCCAATACAAGAAACAAAACAAATACTTTACAACAATGCAGGAAAAAATTAGTGATCACCTACTAAAATAAATGAAAGCAGCAGTAATAGTAACAAGACAATAACAACAGCATAGAATGAGAAACAATTAAGACCTAGTCCAAGTATACAGTTTAGTGTGTGTGGAGGGAGTCAGACGCACTCTAAGGAAGTGCCCTTACTTTTGAAGCACTGACTGGCTTGTGCACCCTAGCTTGCATGGACACTTGTAGGAGCTGACAGAGGTGTCCTACCAACACCTCAATCCAACTGGTCTCTTTAGACAGCTCAATTCCCCCATTCTCCATCAGCTCCTTTTCTGCTTTCCCTTCCACCACTTTTTTTGTGGGTTGGGTGGATGCGTGAGTGCATGAAGGGCAGGGAAGGGATGTCTGTGGTTAGGACAATGCCGCATATTGTCAGGAGGGGGCAGCAGATCATTTCTTCTACTGCACAGGGGTAATTTATCTCAGTGCTTCTAGGATTTTGGTAGTTTTTTTCAGTGTTTACTAAGGGCCCACTATGTGCTAGGCTCTGTGCTAGGAAATGCACCACTGACTGAGATATGAGTCCTGGCTCTGCAGGAGCCTGCCTATCTTTCTCTCTCTTTCTCTCTCTCTCTCTCTTTCTCTCTCT
The DNA here is from genome assembly GCF_028538775.1 of Myotis yumanensis. Taxonomy (NCBI): domain Eukaryota; kingdom Metazoa; phylum Chordata; class Mammalia; order Chiroptera; family Vespertilionidae; genus Myotis; species Myotis yumanensis. Next base: position 121,971,702 of record NW_027223754.1, on the reverse strand, counting down.
TATGCAAATTAGGTCAGGACATTGAAACAGGACCAGCTCAGGAGGAGGCAGCCCTAGCCTGAGAGAACAACACGCAGGCATGGCCAGAGCTGGAGAGAACAACCCCCCAGACGGATCTGGACCCCAGCCCCAGCCCTGCAGCCTAGGCGCTGGGCTGCTGGGGCCAGAGTGAGCAGAGACACAAACCTGCAGAAGATGGCCCTGATTGGGCCAGTCCTCATGAGGTTCACTGTAGCTGGTAAACCAGCCTGATCAGGGGGTAGGGCCGGTGGCCAACCTTGCAGCCCCTCCCCGCTGCCGGCCTGCCTTGGACTCTCCCATCCTGATCAAGAGCAGGCTGCACAGAGCCTGGACCCTTCCTGGCAGCCCCAAGTCCATGGGGTTGAGAATTCTGATGGCCCTGCCTAGAGAGTAGAGGCGCTTGACGGGTAGGGATAGGGACCACAGGCCTCCAGGGAGCACCGCAGAGTTGGCAAGGAGAGGAGAGGACCTGTGAAGGGGGAGGAGGTGAAGCCAGCGGACATCAGTCCAGAATCCAGCCCTTGCCCTCCAGAGGCAGCAAGACCTAAACCCAGAACCCCAGCCCGAATCAGAAGAGCCCTAGGGAGGCTTTAGGAATCTCTACACAAAGCTTCGAGTTGAGAACTAGAGACTTCGTGAGGCCCTGACCCAGACCACGCTGGGGCTGGCGCAGCTCAAGGTGGAGCTGGAGCACACCACACCACGCAGAGGCAGGAGCGCTTTGCAGAGAGGCCGACCCTCCTGGAGCTGGAGAGATTTGAACCCAGGGCTCTGGAGCACAAGACTGCTGAGCTGGAAGAGGAGCTGAAGGGCCTGTCCAAACTCCAGGCTGACAATCAGCTCCTCAAGGAGAAGAATGTGGCCCTGATCCACATAATCAGCAAACTGTCCAAGTGACCCCGGAGGACTTGGCCCTGCATCCGCAGTTATACAGCTGCTTCTGCTACATGCACGCTTCCCCTATGTGAACATGAGTGACAGGGCTGTTGGGGAGTCTCTGAGAAGCCATAACCTTCCCTTGAGACCTCCAGGCTGGGAGGGGAGGACAGAGCCCACAGGAGCAAAGGGGGCCATCTGAGGCCAGGATGGAGATGGGAGGCTGAGTCAGGTAGGGGGACCAGGGCTGCAGGCAGGACCAGGAAGGAACTGAGGACCAAGAAGTGCCAGGACCAGCAGCCAGGACCAGAGTGGGCACCCATAGGTCCCCTTTCACATGTGCTGCCACCAGTCACCCCTCCAGCCCCTGAGCAGGGATCCGAGAATGTGCCAAGCATCCCACCGGCCTGGGCCAGGTGGGCCTATATATAGGGTCTGTGTGCAATAGGGAGGGACGTCTTCTATATTTTGCTGCCCCCTCCTCACTGCTGACCCCGGCAGGGGGAGAAGGTATTTTTGAGACATAGCACAGGCACCACAAATAAAAGTTGTGAAGTTGCCAAAAAAAAAAAAAAAAAAAAAAAAAAGAGGGGGCAGGGCTGAGCGGCCAACCTCATGCAGCCACTGATCCACCCCAATAGGGGGCAGGGCCAGCCAGCCAATCTCCTGCAGCCCCTTCCCCTGCCTGGCCCCACCCCAGATCGGCCCTCCCACCCCAATCAGGGGCAGGGCTGGCTGGCCAGCCATCCATAGCTCCTCCCCCAAGCCACTGGCCCCTGATTGGCACCCCCCACCCCATTCGGGGGTGTGGCTGGCCAGCCCACTGACCAAAGTCCCTCCCCATGGCTGGCACTGGGCCCAATTGGTCCCCCAATCCCAATCAGGCCAGCAGGGGGGGCATTTGAGGGCAATCAAGATGGCAGTTGGGAGCAATCAGGCTGGCAGGAAGAGTGGGTGATCAGGCAGGCAGGCAGGTGAGTGGTTAGGAGCCAGAGGTCCTGAATTTCAAGAGGGATGTCCGACTGCTGGTGCGGGATTGGGCCTAAACCGGCAGTCTGACATCCCCCAAAGGATCCTGGATTGGAGAGGTGCAGGCTGGGCTGAGGGACCCCCCCTCCCCATGCACGAATTTCATGCACCGGGCCTCTAGTCTCTCTCTATAAAAGGCTAATATGCAAAGTGTCCCCTCTGGAGTTCGATTGGGAGACTGGGAGTTCGATCGCTCACTATGACATACGCTGACTACCAGGGGGCAGCATGGAATGAAGGAAGGTGCCAGTCGGCAGCTGGAAGGTCCTAATCAGCTGTGATCACTGGCCAGGCCTAGGGACCCTACCTGTGCATGAATTTCATGCACTGGGCCTCTAGTTGCTGTATAAAAATGCAACCAATTCCTGAATTTCGTTTTCTTTTTTCTTTTTTGTATCTTGCAACTTCACTGAATTCATTTATTAGTTCTAATAGTTTTTTGGTATATTCCTTAGAGTTTTCTATATATAGTATTAAGCCACTTGCAAATAATGACAGTTTTACTTCTTCCTTTCCAATTTGGATGCCTTTTATTTCATTTTCTTGTGTGATTGCTGTGGCTAGGACTTCCAAGATTGTGTTGCATAAAAGTGGTGAAAGTGGACATCCTTCTCTTGTTCATGATCTTAAAGAAAAAGGTTTTAGCCCTATCCAGTTTGGCTCAGTGGATAGAGCATTGGCCTGAGGACTGAAGGGTCCTGGGTTCAATTGTGGCAAAGGGCACATGCCTGGGTTGTGGCCTTGATCCCCAGGGAGGGGTGTGCAGGAGGCAGCAGATCAATGATTCTCTCTCATCATTGATGTTTCTATCTCTCCCTTTCCCTTCTTCTCTGAAATCAATAAAAATATTTTTTAAAGATTTTCAGATATTTAAAATTTTTTAAAAGAAAGAAAAAGCTGCCCTAGCTGATTTGGCTCGGTGGATAGAGCATCAGCCTGTGGACAGAAGGGTCCCAGGTTCGGTTCCGGTCAAGGGCATGTACCTTCGTTTCGGGCACATCCCCAGTGGGGGGTGTGCAGGAGGCAGCTGATCGATGTTTCTCTCTTATCGATGTTTCTAACTCTCTGTCTCTCTCCCTTCCTCTCTGTAAAAAATCAAAAAAATATATTAAAAGAAAGAAAGAAAGAAAAAGCTTTTAGCTCTTCACCATTGAGTATGATGTTAGCTGTGGGTTTGTATATATGGCCTTTATTATGTTGAGATATGTTCCCTCTATACCCATTTTGTTGAGATTTTTTTTTTTATCATGAATGGATATTGGATTTTCTCAAATGATTTTTTGCATCTATTGATATGATCATGTGATTCTTATATTTCATTTTTGTTTATGTGGTATATCACATTAATTGACTTGCAGATATTAAAACAGCCTGACGGATTAAATCCCACTTGGTCATGTTGTATGATCTTTCCCCCCCCCAGGTAACCAGACATTTATTGTGCTTTTCTTTTGAGCATATAATTTCAGCAACAAAAGTATTTCAAAATCAATGGCAATTTACAAAATTTAGTTTTATTATGCATCATTCTCCAGAACCAAATTTTAATTTAAGCTTTCTAGTGAGTTACATATTTGATGCCTTTGCAGATTACACTGTGGACTTAAAGTATAAGAATTCACAAGACAACCTCAGAGTTTTCTTTAGAAACAGCATTTCCAAAATCATTACTCTACCTGCAGGCTCCTTAGTTGATAGATACAGAAATCTAATGGAGACCTAGTAATTCATTTTATTTGTCCTTGCTGCTACATATACCTTCTCAAGAGGAAGGACCTTATATATTTTTTCTTTTTAAAAAAAATTTATTGATTAAGTTATTACATATGTGTTCTTATCCCCACGTTACCCCCTATCCCCCCACTCATGCCCTCACCCTCCTATTGTCTATGTCCATTGGTTAGGCCTATATGCTTGCATATAAGTCCTTTGGTTGATCTCTCCCCCTTACCCCACCCTCCCCTAGTATGATCTTTTTAATGTATTGCTGAATTCTGTTTGCTAATATTTTGTTGAGAATTTTTGTATCTATGTTCATCAGAGATGTTGGCCTATAATGTTTTTTTTTTAAGGGTTTTTGTCTGGTTTTGATATCAGGGTAATGCTGTCCTCATAAAATATGTTTAGATGCCTTCCCTGCTCTTTGGGTTTTTGAAATAGTTTATGAAGGATAGGTGTTAATTCTTCTTTGAATATTTGATAAAATTTACCTGTGAAGCCATCTGGTCCAGAGCTTTTGTTTGTTGGAAGTTTTTGGTTACTGATTTGATTTTGTAGTTATCAGCCTGTTAAGATTTTCTATTTCTTCCTGATTCAGCCTTGGAAGATTGTATGTATCTAGGAATTTATAATTTCTTCCAGGTTGTCAAATTTGTTGACATAAAATTGTTCATAGTATTTCCTTATAGTGCTCTGTTTTTCTGTAGTCTTGATTGTCACTTTGCTTTCATTTCTGATTTTACTTATTTGGGCCCTCTTTTTTTTTCTTGATGAGTCTGGCATAGGTTTATCAATTTTATTTATCTTTTCAAAGAACCAACTCTTGATATTATTGATATTTTCTATTGGGTTTTTTGTAGACTTTATTTCCACTCTGATCTTTTTTTTTTTTTTTTTTTTTTTTTTTTTTTAAATATATTTTATTGAATTTTTACAGAGAGGAAGGGAGAGAGATAGAGAGCTAGAAACATCGATGAGAGAGAAACATCAATCAACTGCCTCCTGCACATCTCCCACTGGGGATGTGCTGGCAACCCGGGCACATGCCCTTGACCGGAATCGAACCCGGGACCCCTGAGTCCGCAGGCCGACGCTCCATCCACTGAGCCAAACCGGTTTCGGCATCCACTCTGATCTTTATTATTTAGGTTCTTCTACTTACTTTGGGCATTGTTTCTTCTTGTTTTTCTAGTTCCTTTAGGTGTCATGTTAGATTGTTTTATTGAGATTTTTTTTTGTTTCTTGAGGTAGGCTTGTATTGCTGTAAGTTTCCCTGTTGGAACTGCCTTGGCTATGTCCAACAGATTTTAGGTTGTTTTGTTTTCATTTCCACTTGTCTCAAGGTCTCTTTTGATTTTTTCTTTGATCTCATTGTTAATCCATTCATTGTTTAGTATCATGTTATTTAGCCTGTACATGTTTGTGTTTTTCAGTTTTCTTCTTGTAATTGATTTCAGTTTCATACCACTGTAATTGGAGAAGATGGTTGATATGATTTCAGTCTTCTCAAATGTATTGAGACTTGTTTTGTTATCTAACATGTGATCTATTTTGGAAAATGTGCACTTGAAAATAATGTATATTCTGCTGCTTGGGGTAAGATGTCCTAAAAATATCAACTAAGTCCATCTGGTCTAATACGTCATTTAAAGCCATTGTTTCCTTTTTGATTTTCTGACTGATTGATCTATCCATTGATGTCAATGGGGTGTTAAAGTCCCCTCCTATTACTGTGTTACTGTCGATATCTTCCTTAATGTCTGTCAATATTTGCTTTATGTATTCAGGTACTCCCACATTGGGTATAGACAGTTACAAGAATTTTGTCCTCTTGTTGGATTGATCCCTTTATCATTATGAAATGCCTTAGTCACTTATTACATCCCTTGGTTTAAAGTCTATTTTGTCTGACGTAAGTATTGCTGCCCCATATTTTTTTTTCATTTCATTTCCACTTTTCTGAAATACCTTTTCCCCACCCCTTTATTTTAGTCTGTGTGTATCTTTTAATCTAAAGTGGGTCTCCTGTAGACAATATACTATGGTTTTTTAAAAAATCTATTCAGGCACCTTATCTCTTTGATTGGAGCATTTAGTCCATTTACATTTAGAGTATTTATTGATAGGTACGCAGTTATTACCATTTTATTCATTGTTTTCTAATTGTTTTTGTTGTTCTTCTCAGTTTGTTTTTATTACCTTGTTTTCTCTATTGCATGTTGTTGACTTCCAACAGTGTCATACTTGGATTTCTTTATTATTTTTTATATCTCTTGTCAATTTTTGGTTTGTGGTTAGTATGTGCTATACCAAGCTATGTTTATAGCAATCTATTTTAAGTTGATAGTCACTTAAGTTCAAACACATTCTAGAATCAGTACAATTTTTACTCATCCTCTCTACATTTATGTTTTTGTCATTATTTTTAGTTCTTGTGTGTCTCTTAATTTATTGTTGTAATTATACATGATCTTCCTACGTTTACCTTTTAACCTTTGTACTAGCTGTGTAGTTGGTTGATCCACTGCTTTTACTCTTTGCCTTTGTCAGTTTTTTTGTTTCCTATATTTTCTTTTTTAAAAATTTTTGTTTTATCCTCAGCTGAGGTCATGTTTTTGTTGTTTGTTGTTTTGTTTGTGGAGTGTTTTCTTTTTTTTTTTTTGAGCAAGAAGGAGAGAGAGAAACATCAATTGGTTGCTTACTGGACAGGGCTGGGATTGAACCCACAACCTAGGTACTAGTATGTGCCCTGACTGGGAATCAAACCTATGGCCTTTTGGTGTATATGGGACATTGCTCTAACCAACTGAGTCATACCAGCCAGAGCTTCCCTATATTTTCTTATTCATATTTTTGACCTTTTCTTTTCTCCTTAAAGAAGTCCCGTTAGCCCAGCCAGTGTGGCTATAGAAGAAATGGGCTCAGGAAAAAAATAGGCAATAGACAGGTTCAATTAAGAAAAAGATTGACTTTTGTCAGGGAAGTTTCTAGCCCAGGGGTGGGCAAACTTTTTGACTCGAGGGCCACAATGGGTTCTTAAACTGGACTGGAGGGCCGGAACAAAAGCATGGATGGAGTGTTTGTGTGAACTAATATAAATTCAAAGTAAACATCATTACATAAAAGGGTACGGTCTTTTTTTTTTTTTTTAGTTTTATTCATTTCAAACGGGCCGGATCTGGCCTGCGGGCTGTAGTTTGCCCACGGCTGTGTAAGTTGGTGGTCTAGTTTCATTTTCTTGCATGTATCTGTCCAATTTTCCCAACACCATTTATTAAAGAGACTATCTTGACTCCAATGTATGTTCTTGCCTCCTTTGTCAAATATTAATTGAGCATATTGGTTCAGGCCGATTTCTGAACTCTCTATTCTATTCCATTGATCTATATATCTGTTCTTGTGCCAGTACCAGGCAGTTTTGAGAACAGTGGCTTTGTAATACAGCTTGATATCTGGTATTGAGATCCCACCTACTTTGTTCTTTCTCAGGATCACTGCAGGTATTCGGGGTCTTTTTTATTCCAGATGAATTTTTGGAGAGTTCATTCTAGGTCTGTGAAATATGCCGTTGGTATTTTAATGGGAAGTGCATTGAATTTATAGATTGCTTTGGCCACCCTTGATTTCTGACCCACTGCCAGACAGTTCAGTTTCTCCCCATAGGATTCTGGGTCCCCAGAGTATTGCCGGAAACGAGTTCAGTGCAGTTGGAAGCTTGTATCTCCCTTTCGAATGAAAAAAACTGCGCACCACTTTGGAGCCTGTTTTGCGTGCCTCTGTACCTCTGCTCTTGGTGCCTCCACATCTCCTAACCAGTCTAAATGTGCATTTTTCTTTCCTTCTAGTTGTAGAACTTCCACTCAGCCAGCTTTCCCGTGGTTCTGGATGATAGCTGTTTTGTCTTTTAGTTGTAGTTTTAATGTGGTTGTGGGGGGGTGGCACATACAGGTATATACCTTATGCCGCCATCTTGGTTCTCCCTGTTTTTGCTTTTTAAATTTTTTATTTAACTTATTGTAGTGATATTGGTTAATAATATATAGGTTTCAAATGTAACCTCTTTTTAAAAAATATTTTTTTATTGATTTATGAGAGAGAGGAAGGGAGGGATGGAGGGAAGGAGGGAGGCAGGGTGGAAGAGAGGGAGGGAAGGAGAAAGAGAAACATGAATATGAGAGAGAAACACCAATCAGCTGCCTCCTGCACGCCCACCCCGACTGGGGATCGAGCCCGTAACCTGATTATGTGCCCTGACTGGTAATCAAACCAGTAACCTTAAGTGCCTGGGACAACACTCAAGCAAATGAGCCACATCAGCCAGGGCATGAAACCTCTTTTTTATTTTTTATTTATTTATTTATTTATTTATTTATTTATTTATTTTAATATATTTTATTGATTTTTTACAGAGAGGAAGGGAGAGGGATAGAGAGTTAGAAACATCGATGAGAGAGAAACATCGATCAGCTGCCTCCTGCACATCTCCTACTGGGGATGTGCCCGCAACCCAGGTACATGCCCTTGACCGGAATCGAACCTGGGACCTTTCAGTCGCCAGGCCGACGCTCTATCCACTGAGCCAAACCGGTTTTGGCATGAAACCTCTTTTTTAAAACTTAATGTAGTATGAACATTTTCTTATGTCATTAGAAAGTATTTAAAAATTATTTTAATGAATTGTGTCATGTATTTGAACTGTAATGTACCTATATACTGTGAAATGCCAAGTATTTTGAAGTTTACTTATTGATAAACTAGAGGTCTGGCGCACAAAATTTGTCCAGGGGTATGGTCCCTAGGCCTGGCCTGTGGTCAAGACCATCTTCCCAGGTGCCCACAGCCAGCCCCGCCCCCCACCGCCACACACCCCCGGTTCCCATTTTGCCATCAGGTGATCAGTGCCTGATGGCTGGGGGAAGGGACTGAGAGGTAGGCTGTTCCCCCTGGCTCTTTATCCCCGCACCTGCCGCAGGTGGCCATCGGGCGATGGGAGCCTGCTGGCCGGGGAAAGGGACCAAGAGGTGGTCAGTGCGCCTCATAGTGACTGGTCCAGCGGTTATTCTGGTCATTCTGCCCTTACAGTCAATTTGCATCTTATCCTTTTATTATATAGGATAATGTCATTGTGAACATATATTTGTATATATCTCCTTGTGCATAATTTTGATTCAAAATAAGATAAAAAATAGTTCATTTACTCATTTTTTCTCTCAACAGATATTTATGGAGTAACTGCTTTGTGCCATTTCTCTCAGGAGTCAACATTGGGGGGAGGGGCTTTCCATTCCACCTTAGGTTCTTTAGATATGAGCTGATTGGTCAGTTACAGTTGGGCATTCTAGGCTTGGTTGCTAAGATACGAATATTACTCAACAGCTGAACAGTAGTCTCAGGAGACATTTCTGTGTCGTCTGACTGCTTTCTCATAGTGCTACTTTCGCATTTGGTGTTGGTGAGAGAATAGAAATAGGCTTAGGCCTAGAGTGGAGGTGAGTTTGAACATGAGAAATAAAGCTGGACAGTGGCTGTGTCAGAATAGGAAAGGGATGGATTCAAGGGGTATTTCTTAAGTACAATTTTCTGTTCTTGAAGGGCTGTGGGTGGTTCAAGAGAGAAGGAGTAAGACTCAAGCACTAGACACAGAAATTAAGTTTGAATGGAGAGCAGATACTAAGTTCAATGTGATATGTACTGAGTTTGAAGAACTGTAACAAATAAGGAATTCTAAAATATAGAGATAAGGGTTTGCAACTCAAACAAGACTGGATATATATATATATTTTGTTACTCTACTCTAAAAAATTTTAAACATTCATTCTGACTATATTTTTCTAGCAAAGTTTAAATTTCACTAATTCTCTATATTCATTCTGAACAAGCTAAGGGTCTTCAACCCCTTAATTGCCCTGTAATTCACCTTTCTCATCTTTTCTGTTGTGTTGGCTAATGTTTTAGTTCTATCACACCTTAAATTCTCTCAAATTAGGTGATTATTACTACATTTTAACAGTTAATAACTTATTTAAATTTGCCTACTTCTTAGTCAAGGTCCTAAAAGAAAACAGATTACCTACTCAAATTAGAACAATTCCAGGAGAGTTTAACAAATAAATTAATTAATTAAAGCAGCTTTATCTAATGGGTATGTATGGGTAGAGAAGAAGAAACCCAAAAGAGGCAGTTTAATGTGCCAGAGCTTGTAACAACCAGAGTTTTAGCACTGCTAGGCCTGAAGGGATTTGGGAAAGGAACAGTCATAGAAACCTGAAAGAAGAGATGTATGTACCGAGTTATCTTGAGAGAAGCAGTGGCCTCAGAGAATTAACACAGTGCATTTCATCAACTTAATGAAATCTTAGTGATATAATAACTCAGGGAAAGTTCCTCATATGTTTCTCATTCAGATATTTTAAGCAATTTATATGCATTTATGGGGGCATCTATGTTACTCCATCTGTCCTCCTCACTCTTTGTTTCTTTTTCCCAAACCAAGGATCATCATGCCAGGAGGAACCATGAGACTATACTCTCTGACACGACCATCCTCCCTTTCTGCAGTATCCTATTGGGGCTATTCATTGGCAAAACTCAATTGCAAGCAAGAGAATAAGGGAACTTACTTGATGTAGTCCATACTGTCCAGCCTCCACGACACTTAGAGTAGAGCAGGGTGTGTAGGGAAGATTTGGAGAGCCAACAGAAGATATTCAGGGTGCCACGTGTTTTTACTAATTCCTAGTACATAATTTCTCGCATCCCACTACTCCTTTCCAGGTTTATTTTATTTCTTGGTGAAGAAAATATATTAGAATTTCTTTCAGTGAGGGCTTATGAGTAATACATGTCTTAGTATATCTGAAAATGTATTCATTTTGCCTTCACTCTTGAATGTTATAGCTGAGGATAAGTTTCTAGTTTGATAGATATTTTCCTTCAAAACTTGGAGGCTATTATTGCATTGTCTCATCTACTATTGATCAAGAGAAGTCTGCCATTGGTCTGTTATCTCCTCTGTAGTTCATCTTTTTTCTCTGAACTTTTTATGATTCTCTCACTTTCCTTGATCTTTTATCTTATTCCAGTGTATCTAGATATGAATTTATTTTTATCCTGTGAAAGACTTGGTGTGCTTTTTCAATCTGAGGATTCATATCTTTAATTCTGAAAGATTCTCAGCCATTATTACTATTACCTTCTGCCCATTCACTCTATTTTTTTTGAAGTCCCATTAAGCATCTATTGGAGTTTTTCATGCTATCTTTCATATCTCTCAACATTTTTCTTCATCTCTCTCTATGTCTGTACTATGTTCTGAGTCACTTTAGTCTACTTTCCAATTCACGAATTCACTTTCAGCTGTTTCTAGTCTACTATGAAATGTTCCTACTGAGGTGTTTGATTCATCTCGATGTTTTTCTTTTCTGTATCTGTCATGTAAAAATGTAACTGCTGCCCTGGCTGGGTGGCTCAGTTGGTTGGAGCATCATCCTGTACACCAAAAGGTGTGGGTTTGATTCCCATTTAGGGCACATACCTAGGTTGGGGATTCACTCGTAGGTTGGATTTATATACAGGAGGCAACTGATTGATGTTTCTCTCTCACATTGATGTTTCTATCTTTCCCTTCTTCTTTTTCTCTAAATCAATAAACATATTTTCAGAGGAGGATAAAAATTTAAAATATATATTTTTGTTGTTAAATAAGCATTGAAAAACATACATGAGCCAATTATGTAGACCTCAGTGATTTATCACAAAGAAGGTATCAGTGTTACTACCATCTAGGTCAGGGGTCCTCAAACTACGGCCAAAAACATTTACCCGGCCCTCCGGGTGTTTTTGCCATCGCTGTGTGCATAGGAATTTGTCCATAGTTTTTTTTAAACTATAGTCCGGCCCTCCAATGGTCTGAGGGACAGTGAACTGGCCCCATGTTTAAAAAGTTTGAGGACCCCTGATCTAGGTAAAAAATTGACATCACCAGAACCCTGGAATTCCCTATTGTGATCCTTCCTAGTCACAATTCCCTCCCAGCATAGCCCATGAGAACTTTATTAAAAATCACTCCCTTGCCTTTCTTGAAAGTTTTACTACCTAAGTTTACATCCCTAAACACTGTAGTCTATATATGCCTGCTGTGAGCTTTTTATAGATGCAGTAATGAAATTTGTGTTATTTTGTGTATGGTTTTTTTTTCACTAATTTTACATTTGTTAGATTTATACATATTATTACATCAGATTGTCATTTGTTCATTTTCATTGCTGTAGACGATTCCATCAGATGAATGATATATAGATATATCACAACTTATTTGTTATGATGATGATGAAAATTTGACTCACAGTTTGTGGCTATTATGATAATAGCACTATGAACAGTCATGTGTGTCTGCTGCTGTAAGTGAACATGCATTTTTGGTAGGGGCATTGCTGGGAAAGGATCATAAAGTAGATAATACCAAATTGTTTTCCAGAGTGGCTGTTTTGTTTTACACTCCCACTAGTAGTATAAGAAAATTTCTATTGTTCCACATCCTTGCCACATTTGTCATTGTAAACCTTTTAAATTTCAGCCATTCTGGTGAGTGTGTAGGATACATTTTTGTGGCTCTCATTTCCACTTCCCTAATCCCTAGTGAGGTTGAGCCACACTTTTTAAGTGTTTATGGACCATTAGTATATCTTCTTTTATGAATTCCTCACAAGTCTCTTATCCAATTTTTCAATTTGTCTTTTTTCTTGATATGCAGGAAAGTGTTATATATTTTGGATGTGAACCCTTTGTTGATTTTATGGTGATATTGCCCTTTTTTCATGCTGTAGTTTACCAGTTTTTACTCACCTGTTGAAGTCTTTTGATGACTAGTGGATTTTAATTTCTCTCCCAACTTTTGATTTGAGAAAATGCCAAACCTATAGAGAAGTTGAAAGAACAGTACAATGAGCACCTATTATTCTTCAACTTACATTCACCAAATTGCTAAAGTATTTTGCCATATTGGTGTTCTCTGTTTCTTTTCCAGTCTCTCTCTCTCCCTCTCTCTCTCTCTCCCCCACCTCTCTCTCTTTCACACACACACACACAGGTCTGAATCATTTTGGAGTAAACTCAGATTTATATTATGATACTATTAGTATTCTGGCATGCATCCCCTTTGAAAAAAGCAAATTCTAATAAAATTATTATTCTCCAGGAACTTACTGATACAATAAAATTGTCATTATAATATAGCCTATGGTCAAATTTCCCAAATCTCCTCAAAATTTTCTTTATAGCTGTGTTTCCCCCACATAAGTTCCAACGAAGATAATGGATCGCATTCTCCTTTTAGCAAAACATTCCACCAATAATTTGTATCTTTAGTTGCCTTGTAGACTGTCCCACAATCTGGATTTCAGTGATTCTTTCCTCTTTAGAGATTCAGGTCAAATGTATTGAGCCAAAATGCTACATGGGTGATGTCATATATTTTCTTTTTCATCATCAGAAGACACATGATATCAACTAGTTCCATTATTGGTGATGCCTAGTTTGATCACTTCGTGAAGATGGTTTCCATCAGGTTTTCCCATTGTAAAGTACCATTTGTCCTTTTGCAATTTGTAAGTAATATGAGTGGTGATACCTTGAGGCCATGTGTATCTCTTGTTTCATTGATGCTTCTTCTCTGCATCAACTATTTCATCTGTAGTTGCAATTCTGTCATTTCTTCTATATTTACTAGCCGGCATAGTTTGGAGTGGAATCCCCTCTTCCAGCCATCGTGCATTTTTTGTTCCAATTTGGACTCATGGGTTGGTATTTCTTTTAATATATTTTATTGATTTTTTACAGAGAGGGACGGAGAGGGATAGAGCGTTAGAAATACCAATGAGAGAGAAAAACATCAATCAGCTGCCTCCTGCATACCCCCTACTGGGGATGTGCCTGCAAACAAGGTACATGACCTTGACCGGAATTGAAAGCTCTATCCACTGAGCCAAACCGGTTAGGGCCATGAGTTGGTATTTTACTCAGTGGGCTTTAATCTATTCCCATCATTATTCGTTTCGATGTTCAAATTGTTTCTCATTTCGCCAATGGGAGAACCCTTTAATCGGAAACTTCTGACCTTTTAATGTATACCCATTAGTTTTTGAGCACTTCCTTAGTTCTGGCATAAAAAGATACTCAGATTGCACTTTTCCTACTCCCAACCAGTAGTCAGCTACTTCTCCAAGGAGTCCGTTCTTTTTAAAGAGTGTTGTATGAATGGTATGTGGAAAGTAGCATTTGGGTAGTAGGTGTGCTTTTGCTACTGGAGTGTCATTGCTTCTAGGCTTTTTCAGTGAACAGAGATAACTATGAGTGATGAATTTTTATTCACACTTCCAATTAAAATTGGAACATCGTAAGGCTCCCATTACACATTTACATCTCGCATTTTCCATGGCAAGAATCCTGTTTCCTGAGAAGCATCACTACATTTAGCACAATATGCACAATAGTTGCAGCATTCCCACCATAATAACACTACCAATAACAAACTCATTAAGTTGGTTTCAGGGCTTCTTTGCAGGTATTTTTATCCTTAGAATATATCACAGTAAGGATGTACAGTTAGAGCAGTGTGTTTAAAGTTACTTGAATTATTTTTTTCTGCATTGCTATATAATCAGTTTTGTATGCAGTTAGATTCACTTATTTCTGTTGTATACATTTTTTGGTCCAACTGGATTTAGTTTATTTTTGAATATGTACAGCATTTACATGGTTTAAAAGTCAAAACTTTATGGAAAGGTAAAGCCAGATGAGTTTTAATCCCATCCTTAGCCCTTCCATTCTCTTTTTACACACCCCAATAGTAATCATTTTCATTAATTTCTGGGTTATATTTCTCTGTGGTCCTCTCCCCTCCTATTAAATAAAACTATTCACATTAATAGGAATATATATGTGCACACAAATGTACACTTATCCTTATTTTATTTATTACTCTAAAGGTAGCATAATTACACATTGTTTCATAGAGATCTTACTTACACTTTGGTTGCATAATACCCCACTGGGGAATATGCCATAGTATATTCATCCAGTCTCCAATTCCTAGTCATTTAAGTTGTTTTCAATATTTTGCTGTTACAAATATGAAACGATATGTGGACAAAGTTACTCATTATAGTGACATAATATAGTCTCATATTAATGGAGGGGGATTTTTCAGGGTAAATTCTGGAAGTGAGAGTTTGCTGAGGGAAGAGTGAATAAAATGTGATGTTAGATGTGATGATACTTCACTCCAGTGGGTCGTGCTGGTGTGCGTTCTCACCAGACCTGTGTGGCAGAGCTTGTTTTCCCAGCATTGCATGCTTTAAAAATTGTGTCAATCTGATATGAGAAGAAATGGAACCTTGGTGTGGTTTCAGTTGTTTCTTTTTTATAAAACTTGTAATGAATTCTTTCCCCTGCTTCCATTGATTTTCAGAGAGAATGGAAGGGAGGTAGGAGAGAGAGAGAGAGAGAGAGAGAGAGAGAGAGAGAGAAAGAAAGAAGGAAAGAAAGAAGAAAGAAAGAAAGGAAGGAAGGAAGGAAGGAAGGAAGGAAGGAAGGGAGGAGAAGGAAAGAAAGAAAAGAAAGAAAAGAAAGAAAAGAAAGAAAGAAAGAAAGAAAGAAGAAAGAAAGAAAGAAAGAAAGAAAGAAAGAAAGAAACAAGCAAAGAAAGAAAGAAAGAAAGAAAGAAAGAGAAAAACGTTGTTGTGAGAGAGACACATAGATGGTTGCCTCCCACACGTGCCCTGACCAGGACCAGGGAAGAACCTGCAACTGAGGTATCTGGCCTTGACTGGAAATCGAAGATGAGATACTTTGGTTTGAGGGCCAATGCTCAAATTTGCCAGGGAGATTATAATTCTTTAAATAGATTTGTATTGATCTGCAGGCCGATGCTCTTTCCACTGAGCCAAACCAGCCAGGTGTGGCTCAAGTATTGAGTGTTGACCCAGGAACCAAGAGGTCACTGGTTCAATTCCCAGTCAGGGTACATGCCTGGGTTTTGTGCTCAATTCGAAGTAGGGGGTGTGCAGGAGGCAACCGATGAATAATTCACTCTTTTTTAAAAAAATTTTTTTTATTGCTTTTTTTACAGAGAGGAAGGCAGAGGAGAGGGTTCCTGCCTTTTACAGAGAGAGTTAGAAACATCAATGAGAGAGAAACATCGATCAGCTGCCTCCTGCACACTCCCTACAGGGTATGTGCCACAACCAAGGTACATGCCACTGACAGGAGTCTAACCTGGGACCCTTCAGTCCGCAGGCCGATGCTCTATCCACTCAGCCAAACCACTTAGGGCTGAATGATTCTCTCTTATCATTGATGTTTCTAGCTCTCTCTCCCTCTCCCTTCATCTCTGAACTCAATAAAATATATATATTTACATTTAAAAAAAGATGTGATCGAAAGGGCAGGCTGAGATCCTAAAAGTTGATACCTAATAACACATATACAATCTCTTAGGATTCTCATATTGATTTTTATTATACTAAGTTTTCATATGAAGAATAGAGTCTCCAGGATTTAATGAATTGCCAAAGGATATATTGCTAGTGAAGGGCAAAGTCATAATCAGCAACCAAACTGGTCTCTTGTGGTTTTTCATTATTTTTTGCATGGTTTCATCATACTATGTTACTCACTTTTGAAGAAAAACATACCCAATTCCAGCAAGAGAGAAACAGTTCCCCTCTACTAACCCTCTTTCTTCCTTACAGAGATATTTAGAGCTATGGCAGTTTCCTCAGAGAATTCTAAAGGGGAGTTAAGCCAGTATATCTCAAAAGAAGACATCGAGAAATTTATGATGGCACTCCAAGTTGGAGATCAGGTGAGGACATCTCAGACATCTTCCTGGCACTGGCTCCAGGGTGGAACCACCTCCATAAAGGTAGCTGGTTGGGTGCATACCCATTCTGTCAGGAGAGGGGCAAGTATTTCCAGTCAGCAGAGCACTATTCGGCTCAGTCCCTTCACAGCTCCATGTCAGGTTCCCATGTCCCTAGGTTAACTCATAAACTTCTCCACCTATTTCCCCCCAAACCTGGGTCCAGCTTTAATCTGCTCTCTAGACTCAGTCCTCCTCTTCCTTTCTCTACCATGGATCATTATTCTCTTTCTTTCTTTTAACCCTCCATCCTTCAACCTTCCTTCCTTTCTTGAATCCCTTCTCTCCTCTAGATGTCAGAAGATGATATCATAAAAACCCTCAAATTACTGGAAGTCAAAATTCTAAATACTAAGATGCCTAATACATTCTGCCGGAAAATTACAGGTGTCCTTATCAACTACCTGAGGAGAATGGTGAGGGGCTCATGCCTTTGGGTTGGGGGCTGTGGGGAAAGAAAGGATTCCAGATCTCAAGCCAGGAGTCCCTTTCTGGTGGGTGATGACATTTTGTAATTAAGTAGTATTTTCGAGATGAGTACCTCAAGTTTCTAAACAATTTCCTAGAGCCTATGTCTTATACCCTGAACATGTCTCAAGAACTGTGACCTAAAAGGTAAAGTAATGAAGTAAGGAGGTAGGGTGAAAGAAGTGAGATGGAAAGGGGGAAAGGATTTAGGCTCTGGGCCTCAAAATCTAAGCTGTCCTAATCCTCCTCCTGGGATATCTTAGGCAGTCACACCTTTGCTGTTGCAACTCAGCTAATCACCTCAATTTATTTACTAACCTATTTAAATCCACCCACTTGCCTGCTAGCCCAACTTTGGACTGAACATTCATGACCACTACCTATTCATCTATCCAGATACTTTTATACTTAATTTTCCTGGTACTGGGTAAATCTGGTTTCTGATTTTCTTGGTTAACTGTCTACATACAAGGTGTCTTCCAGTTTACCTGCCTTCTTTGGCACACCTGTTTACTGATCAAGACCTGACCCTTCAAGAAATTTTCAAAGTTACCTCCATAATCTACCCACCTCTGTGATGACAGTCCACTTGTTGCTTCAGGGAAAGCTCTGTGCTCTGGAAATGCCAAGCCCCATTCCCACCCCAACACAAGCCCAGAGACTTTGCAGAGTTTTTCATTTCCTGCCCTCTTGCACACTCTAGGAAGCTCTTGCCCTCTATCATGGGGAAGGTATATGTTGAATGGGGTTGTAGGATGTGATAGGATAGCTACCACATTCTAGATTGAGGAGAACCACTTACTGAGCAAAGCCAATTCTCAGAAGCTGAGGGATTCATCTTGGAGATTAGCCTTGGAACAGTGAGTCTTTCTTTTTCCAGGAGACAAAGGGAGAATTGGAGAAGGTATTCACTGCGGTCCTAATGGCTCTGGGGTCACATTTTCCAGAAGTGATCATTGTCAAGCTATGGGGCAGACCAAATACACACTGTCTGCCCCCAAGGAGCCTCATGGTTGCAGTGGGGAAGATCATCCTTTCCCAAGGTATTGGTCCCCGGAATGGAAGAGTTTGTCTGAGAAAGGAACAGGGCAAAAGGCCTTGGGGGTGCTGTATGGAATTTGGAGTATAGCTTTATTCTCCTGACTCCTTTCACTGTACTAGTATATCTCCAGTTAGTTTACTCATGGGTGTGTGTGTACTGATGAGGGGGACAAACTAACATCCCTGTGGGACCAATGGGAACTCAGGAGGGAGTTCCTGGAGACTAGGAGTGGCACAGGAGAGCATATTAAAAAGCACAGGAAACTGTGGGGCTGGAGGTAAGACTAGGAGAACTGGAGGGAAGGCTGAATAGAAAGCCCCTATTCAACAGAGGTGGGGAGGGGCAAAAGAGAAGTGAGGAGTGCTTTGCTTAGGAGAACCTGAGGTTTTGAATTTGATTAGAGGTTTGGAAGATAATAGTGTAGTAGGATGAGGCAGAGAATCACCATACAATCTTCATCCTGGTGGCTGTTGGTGACAGCATTAGTTCCCTTACCCATTGTATTCCCCTCCCTCAATCAAAAAGTGTTGGGGAAAACAATCAAGTCATCAGGCAAATGTCAGATCCTGCTCTTCCTTTGCCACTTGGAGTTTGGGCCAGAGAGATGTTGGGGGAAGTCAGCTGGCCTTCTGAGAATTAGGTTCAAAATGACAAGGCTTATGGGTTGGGCTGCATAGCAAACTCAGAGGACACAGCACAGAAGCTGGAAATGTGTCTCTTGATCTAACCAGGGCAAATGTTCTCACTATAGAAGAGTGAGAGAGCCTCAGGCAGCACAGCTCTTTGCTCCATAAGGGTCCTTGGAAGGGAGTGTGCATGTGTAGGGTGTGGCAGTACCTTGCATCTGCATGCTGTGCTAGCATCCATTATGGAGCTTAATTTTCCCAACAGCCCTGTGAGGTGGGCACATTAGGAACTGTAGTCCTATTTAACAGCTGAGGACACGGAAACTAGCATAAATTAAGTATCTTACTCTGGGTTACCCAGACTCTTTGGAGGCAGAGCTAGGATCAGAACCCAAACCTACTGGTCTCTAACCATAAGATTTTGTACACTAAGGTGGGAGGCTCCTTTCCTTGGGATAGGGATGTTTTTCTTTTACTCTCCCTCCCAGATACAGTTTCCTACATTGGTTCTATATGGAGATATATCCAGCCTCTTCTCAAGTTGGCCCAAGAGGAGAATGACATGTTGGCAATATGTCATGGTAAGGGTCAGGAGGATCTGGTGAAGGGCTTAAATGGAATCAGGGAGGGAGGAAAGAAGGCCAGGAAGAGACTGGGTCTCTCTGAAGTTGGACCCCATAAGTCTATGGGAGGGGCAGATGATGGCTGAGAGCAGGCCACGTATGAGTAGATGCTCTTCTCCATCTGACCTTTCTTGGCCTGGTTTGGGGCAAGGAGCAAGCTTGATAGGGAGGCTGTAGGTGTTGACAGCCTTTCTCTTTTACTTCCCCTGCCTATCCTGGAACTAGGTGTGGTCAGAAAGGAACAATAGTTGGGGAGGTGGTGGGCAGGTGGGTCTTTCCCATAACAGGACCCCCGAAGCCCTTTTTGGGTTGGGGAGGAGAGGACTATACTTATAGGTGTGTATGCTTTACTTTGTTGGATGGGAAAGGTGATGGGCAGCTCTAACTCCCTTCCTTCCGTACAGTATTCTACGGATTGGTCGTCAGTGCCCATAAACACCTGGATTCCTGGGATGATAAGGTGATGGACTTTAGTCAAAGGGAAATGTCCATGAAGGCCTACATCACCTTCCGCGTCTTCCTCAACCGATGGACTTTGAAGAGCAAGGACAAGGTGGGCGTGGCAGATAACAGGGGTTGGGTGGATGGGCTGAAGGAGTAAGGCTTGAGCCAAAGGTGGGCTCAAGTTTATCCACTTGCTGGTGGAAGGCTGACTCATGAGGATCTTCTGGGAGAGCAGGTGTTCCTCCTCAGGCTCCTCTTACCATGCTCCAGAAAAACAGAGTAAAAAAACACCGCACTGTCCATTCACTTATTTGTTAAGTGTGCAATTTTCATATTGATTAGTCTCATTTGCCAGGCATGATGCTAGGCCCTGGTCATACAAAGATGAATAAAGCACAACCCCTGAGGGTTTGTCTTCCTCATCCTATTGCTGATGCAAGTTTGTATATCTCCGTAGGCACAGGTGACAGAGCAGGTTCTGCAGATAATGGGCCGCCTTTTCTTCCTTATGCCACCATCCAAACTCAAGGACCAAGTGAACCGGTTAACACAATGGTTAATGAGTTTGATGTCCACGAAAGTGACACCTTTCTACATTTCCCAGGTGATTGGGTTGTGCGTGAGAGGGAAATTTGACTCGTTCATGTATTTCATATTTATTGAGTAGTTAATGCTGGAGTGGGCAAAGCTTGGCCCATAGGTCAAATCCATTCTGAAGCTTATTTTTGTAAGGAATGTTTTACTGTAACTCAGCCATGTCCATTTGTTGAATTCACCTCATGCTTTGAAACTCTCTGACTTCCCTGTCTCTGACCTTTAGATCCAGCTTTAAAGGGCCTATGAGATTAGGTCAAACCTACCTGGAATACCTCCCTATGTTAAAGTCAACCGTTGTGGGACCTTACTTATAAAGGGTGTCCCTAAATTCACGCAAGAAGTAATTTTGATAGAAAACACAGGTTTACAATTAAAAATTGTAATCTTTTCGTTGATTCATGAAGTATACAGTATAGGGTTATGTATGTAATAGCATATTGGGTAAATGGCCTTTCGAAATGTCCAATTCTTGACCACAGTGCCGAATTGATGTCCCTGGACTCTCAGCTACACTCTCACGAACTGCTTTGATGTTTTGTGTTGAACGACTTGTTGAAGGTCGGCCAGTGTTTAAGATCACTAATTGATCCAGTCTGTCTAAATTTTTTAATTAATCTTTTCACAGTTGATGAAGTTCAATCACTATTCCGACCATATTTTGCACGAAAATCGCAAACTGTAGCTGCGAAACCTTCATTATTTTAAAAATATTGCTCAACAATGAAAACATGTTGTTCTTTCATGTAGCCCTCCATTTTTAATAACCCTGAACTGTCAGCTGTTATGCTTCTTTTTCATTGGCAACACTTGACAGCACACATGGCATAAAATTCAAATCTTGAGTGAAATTTGGGACACCCTTTATCTGCGAAATCCTTTCACATCAACACCCAGCTTAGTGCTTGATTGAAAAACCAGGAGAAGGTGTGTGTACACCAGGGACCTGGGATTTTAAGGGCCATTTCAGAATTATGCCTGTGATAGAAATGTTATACACATATTAGGTATTTTTATGAACAGAGTTTCAAGAACCAGAACACAAATTTTCTGATTGTTGTTTCAGTTTCCCTTCTAATTCAATGGCATTTCTCAAACCGAGTTCCCCCAACTTCTAATGAGTATTCCACAAAAAGAAGGCGTGTTATTTAGTAAACTGGGTGAGAAATGTTGAGTTTGAAATTAAACCAATTTCTTACCTGTAGGACTTCTCTGAGTCTTCAATATGTGGGTTAGTCTGGTCCTCTAAGAAGCAGATACCAACCTGGACTTGAGGTGCAAGAGAGTTATTGGAGGAACACCTGTGAGGAGAAAACAGGGAAGGAGCCAGAGGAGGCTGGGAGAGCCATCAGACTGAGTAGTAGTTCTGTCCATTGATAAGGAGAAGGGGAAGGAGGGGAGAAGGGGGAGAAGGGAAGAAGAAAGGAAAGTTTTACATTAGAGTGTAGTTTTAAGAAAGTTCAATGCCAACAGAGTCATCAAGCCAATGTCCTACATCTTGCATATGTAGGCCTGCTTTAGTGGACCTTCCATACTCAGTCATTGGCTGGAAGAAACCTTTGGGAATCTAGCCTAACTTTTAAACAGTGATGGATTTTATTTTATTTAAAATATATTTTATTGATTTTTTACAGAGAGGAAGAGAGAGGGATAGAGGGATTGTTAGAAACATCGATGAGAGAGAAACATCGACCAGCTGCCTCCTGCACATCTCCTACTGGGGATGTGCCCGCAACCCAGGTACATGCCCTTGACCGGAATCGAACCTGGGACCCTTGAGTCCGCAGGCCGACGCTCTATCCACTGAGCCAAACCGGTTTCGGCAACAGTGACGGATTTTAAAGTAAAGAAGTTGGAGATGTTGGTCAATTATGCCCTCCAGAATAGGCATCTGAGAGGCACATTTTTCATGGTTGCTCAACATGTTAGTATGCACTTGTAAATTTCCAAGAGGAGATTTTTTTTCTTTTTTGTGCAACCCCCATTAGCA
The DNA here is from genome assembly GCF_028538775.1 of Myotis yumanensis. Taxonomy (NCBI): domain Eukaryota; kingdom Metazoa; phylum Chordata; class Mammalia; order Chiroptera; family Vespertilionidae; genus Myotis; species Myotis yumanensis. Next base: position 121,949,351 of record NW_027223754.1, on the reverse strand, counting down.
TCAAGTTTTCAGGGATCACCATTTGTGGTCTACCATTGCACTACCACCTCACATGCACTTTCCTTGGTGTATGAAGATTTGACCTTCCTCATGTTTGTGCTCTGAGCTTTCTCCTTTAGTGGAGCAGCCAGTCTCTTATTTACTAGTACTTACCCTCCTGTTATGTGTCTGCATGTTGCCTAAGATAAGGTCTATGAACCTTGAGCAGAGGTTTGCTCTGTGTAGTCAATTAGCCAGTTAGAGGATGAAATTTGTAACCTACCCGCTAGTCTGCAGATTGTGCAGGTAGAGATTGTACCCTACATTTTGCTGACAGTGGAAATGTTTTGGCTACTTCCTCCTTCTCTCTCCACCTCTATCACTCCATGGAATAGTGATTAAGAATTGAGATATTTGTCCATCTGTAGTACAATTTGTTTGGAAATTAACTAGCACTAGCCAGCTCTACTTAGGGAGGCTGGCCCAATTTGGGGGTCCATCAGGCACACCAAAGGGGAAGAAATGTTAAATATTTAAAATCCAGTGAAGGGATTTCTGCTCTGACAGAGATGGAGTGACCGAGGCCAGAATTACTCTCTTCTCTGAAATAACTTAAACACTACGCAAAATATATGAAATAATGGTTCTCAAACTATTGAACTGCAGGCAACAAAGAACAGTGCCCCTGAGAGACAGTGGAGACATGGAATAAGCTCTATTACTGCCCCTATTTACTTCCTTGAGAGAATTTCCAGTCAGTGGCAAAAGAAAAGAAACCCCAGGAAGAGTTGATGGACTTTCTGAGTTGAGAAGATAGCACTGAGAGACCAGGGAAACCAGCATAGCTAGAGTTTACAGGGTGGAGTACTAAATAGTCCACGTGTGTGAGGAAATGGTTCCAGGTGAGGAAAACCCCCAAACCTGAAAGAACAGTAGGCAGAACTCACACAGGGCCAATTATTATACCTGTTCCCACCAACCAGCCTTAAAACCTTATAATTCATAGGACGTTAGGTAGATGTGTGGGTTGGGGACCAAAATTAACAGTAGGCTGAATGCTTTTCTGTTCCTGTCCAACTAATTTTAAAAGCAAGACCCAAAGGATCAAATTATTTTCAAGTAACTTTAACTGTGTTCCAGGGAAAACTCAAGAATATTTATAGGAATACTAAAATGTCCAATACCCAATAAGTAAGTTTACAATGAGTCACATTAATTTTCTAAAAAATAACCAGGCATGCTTAGAAGCAGGACAATGTGACCTATCATAAGGAGAAAAATAAATAAAAAACTGACCCAGGACTCACACAAATGTTAGAAGTAGCACACAAGGACATTTAAACAGATATTATAACTGGTTCTGTTGGATTAAAAACTAGTAGAAAGATTAAGTAAATAAGTAAAAACCAGGAAAAATATATTTTAAAAGGACCCAAATTGAACTTCTAGAGTTAAAGACTAGAATATCTGTGATGAAAAACACTGGATAGTATTAATGACAGATTAGACATTGCAAAAGACAATACTGGTTAATTGAAGACTACAATTGAAATTACACAAAATGAAACAGAAAAAATGAAAAAATAAATAAAGAAGAAAGCATCAGCCTGGCCAGAGTGGCTCAGTGGTTGAGCATCGACCTATGAGGCAGGAGGTCATGGTTTGATTCCGGGTCAGAGCATATGAGTAGGTTGCAGGCTTGAACCCCAGTGCGGGGCATGCAGGAGCCAGCCAATCAATGATTCTCTCTCATGGTTGATGTTTCTATCTCTCCCTCTCCTTTTCTTTCTAAAATCAATAAAGCAATAAATTAGGAAAAAAAACATCAGTGAGGCATGCAACAACTTTAAGCAGCTTAATTTATGTGCAATATGAGTCCCCTCATAAGGGAAGAGACAGAAAATGTATTTGAAGAAATAGTGGTTGAACAATTCCCAAATCTGAAGAATAGATTAAACCTACAGATCTAACACAGTCAATGAACCCAACACAAGAAATAAAAAAAAACTACTCCAAATCATGTCACAATCAAATTTCTCAAAACCAGTGGAAAAGAAAAAATGATTTTTTAAAATTAAATTTATTGGAATGACATTAGTTAGCATGAACATAGAGGTTTCAGGTGTGGGTTTCTGTATTATAAGATCTGTATATTGCTCCATGTGTTCACTACCCAGTCAGATCTTCTCATGTCACCATATATTAGATCCCTCTTCTCTCCCCACCCCTTTTGATCCAGGTTGAATTTATTTCTGTACTTGGGACCAAACTGTAACCCACTTTCATTCATTTAAATGTGACTTTCCAGTTTTCCCAGCACCATTTATTGAAGAGACTCTCTTTATTGTGTGTTTCTGGCTCCTTTGTCGAAAATTATCTGTCCATATACATGTGGTTTTATAGCCTGGCTCTCTATTCTGTCCCATTGATCTGTGTGTCTGTTTCCATGTCTGTACCATGCAGTTCTGATGATCATAGCTCTGTAGTATAATTTGAAGTCAGGTAGCGTGATACCTCCAACTTCATTCTTTTTTCTCAGTATTGCCTTGGCTGTTTGGGGTCTTTTGTGGTTCCATACAAATCTGATGATTTCTCATTCTATTTCTTTAAAAAATGACATTGGAATCTGTATATTGGTTTGGGTAATATGGCCATTTTAAGTATTTTGATTCTTCCCATCAATGAACATGAAATATTTTTCCCTTTTGTTGTGTCTTTTTCAATCTCTTTTAATATTTCTTTATAATTTTCAGTAGCTAGGTCTTCCACATTCTTTGTGAAGTTTCTTCCTAGGTACTTTATTCTTTTGATTGCAATTGCAAAAGGAATTATTTTTTTCATTTCTTCTTCTGAAGTTTTGTTGTTAGTATTCAGAAAGGCAATGGATTTTTTTTTCTTGGTGCGTGGGGGGAGGCTCCACCAATTGCGCCACACCCTCCAGGCAGTTTATTAATGAGATATTTTACATTCTTTTTTTAAAGTGTTATTAAGTCCTCAGAACCTGTTGAGTATTTTGCACTTATGGCATGTCTCAACTCAAACTGGCTGTTTTCAGTGCTCAGTGGCCACACATGGGTAGTGGCTGCCTGATTGGCTGGTGCCCTTGGCCATCCCCATGTCATTGGCTGTGAGGCAATGGATTTTTGCACATGGATTTTTGTATTCTGCAACTTTACAGTATTTGTTTATTGTTTCTAATAGTTTTGTTTTTTTGGTGGAGTCTTTAGTGTTTTCTGTATACACTAGAAAAATGTCATCCACAAAAAGTGATAGTTTTATTTCTTCCTTCCCTATTTGGATGTCTTTTATTTCTTTCTCTTGCCTTTTTGCTCTGGTTAGGATTTCTAGCACTATGTTGAATAAGAGTGGTGAGAGTGGACATCTTTGCTTTGTCCTGTTCTTAGAGGAAAAGTTTCAGTTTTTCACCATTGAGTATGATATTAGCTGAGGATTTATCATAGATGGCCTTTATTATGTTGAGGTACTTTGCTTCTATTCCTATTTTATTGAGTGTTTTAATCCTACATGGATGTTGTATCTTATCCAATGCTTTTTCTGCATCTATTGATAAGATCATAGGATTTTTATCTATTCTTTTGATGATGTGGTGTATTACATTGATTGATTTGTGTATGTTGAACCATCCTTGTGACTCTGGAATGAACCCCACTTGACCGTGATGTATTATTTTTTTTGGATATACTGTAGTATTTGATTTGCTAGTATTTTGTTTAGGACTTTTCATCAGAGATATTGAACACAATATCTCTGTGTTCACCAGAGATATTGGTCTGTAATGTTCTTTCTTGGTGTTATTTTTGCCAGGTTTTGGTATCAGGGTTATATTAGCGTCATAGAATGTGTTAGGAAGTATTGTCTCTTTTTCAATTTTTTGGAAGAATTTGAGAAGGATAGGTTTTGAAAAAGAGAAAATCTTAAGTAGACAAAACGATATTTCATATGGAGGAATAACGATAACAGTAATAGATTTCTCAATGGAGACAATGGAACTGAGAAGATCTATAATAAAAGGGTAATATGCTAATTAGACTGGACATCCTTCTGGACAAAGCCAGGGTGAAAAGGAAGCCAGCTCATGTCTGGGATGCCTACAGGCAGCCAGAGGGAAGCCAGCCCGGCCTGTAGAAAAACACTGTCAACGATAAAAAAGAATGAAGTCTTAACATCTGCAACAACATGGATGGGCCTAGAGCAGTGATGGCAAACCTATGACACGCGAACTCATTTTTTTGGTTGATTTTTCTTTGCTAAATGGCATTTAAATATATAAAATAAATATCAAAAATATAAATCTTTGTTTTACTATGGTTGCAAAAATAAAAAAATTTCTATATGAGACGCGGTACCAACGTTAAGTTAGGGCTTTTCACAATGCTGACACGCCGAGCTGAAAAGTTTGCCATCACTGGCCTAGAGGGTGTTCTGCTGAGTGAAATAAGTCAGTCATAGGAAAACAAATGCCATATGATTTCACTTATTTTTGGAATCTAAGAAACAAAATAAACAACCAGAATTGAAACAGACTCATAGATACAGAGAACATTTTGATGATAGCTAGATAGGAGGCAGGTGAGTGATGGGTGAAAAAGATGAAGGGATGAAGAAGTACAAATTGGCAGTTACAGAATAGACATGGGATGTGAAGTACAGCCTAGGGAACATAGTCAGTAATACTGTGACAACCCTGAAGGGTGTCAGATGCTACAGATTTATCGAGGTGACTGCTTTGTAAGTTAGTTAATGTCTGGTCACTGGGTTGTGAACTGTAAATGAAAAATAAAACATGATTTTATTTATTTATTTTAAAAAGATTTAAAATAATTTTTTAAAAAATAAATAGGAAGGGAGAGGGAGAAAGAGAAACATCAATGGGAGCAAAGCATTGATCCTTCGATTTGCTGCCTCCTGCAACCCCCCATCAGGGAACAAGACTGAAACCTGGGTATGTGCCTGACCGGGATCAAACCTGCAACCTTTCAGTGCCTGGGACAATGCCACATTGGCCAGGACAAAAAATAAAACATGATTTTAAAAAACTGGATTAATAAATTGGACTTCATCAAAGTGAATACTTTATTTTTAAATTTTATTTTAATTGAATTTTTTCCCATTTTTATTGAATGTATGGGGATGACATTGGTTAACAAAATTACACAGGTTTCAGGTGCACAACTCTACAACACATCACCTGTACACTGTATTGTGTGTTCACCGTCCCAAGTCAAGTCTCCATCCATCACCATTTATCATCTCTATTCCCTCCTCAACTTCTCTGTCCCCCATACCCACACTGTTGTCCCCGACCATGAGGTTTTTTTTTCTCTTTTTAAAATTTTTTGCTCAATTTCTCCACCCCCTTCACTCTCTCCACCCTCCGAAAGTGAGTAATTTCTGTTCTTTGAAAGTTGTTAAAAGAATGAAAAGACAAGTCTCAGACTGGAAGAAAATATTTGGAAATCATATATATATATATATATATATATATATATATATATATCCAGAAAATATAAAGAACTCTCAAAATGCAATTTAAAAAATTAAAAACTGCCCAGGCCAGTGTGGCTCAGTTGGTTGGAGCGCTGTCCTGTCCACCAAAAGGTTGTGGCTTTGATTCCCATTCAGGGTACATATCCAGGTTTTGGTTTGATCCTAGGTTCGGTCAGAGCACATGTGGAAGGCAACTGATTGATATTTCTCTCTCACATTGATGTTTCTCTCTCTCTCTCTCTCTCTCTCTCTCTCTCTCTCTCTCTCTCTCTCTCTCCTCTTCTCTCTCCCTTTCCCCCTCCTACCCACCATCCTCTCTAAAATAAAGTTAAAAATATTTTTAAAATGGGCACAAAAATTGAATAGATATGGGGATAGCAAATTAGCACAGGAAAAGTTGCTAAACATCATTTTGGAAATGAAAAATTACAATGAGATGCCACTATACATCTGATAGAATGTAAATTTGCACAACCATTTAGGAAAAACAGTTTGGCAGTTTTTTAAAAAGTAAGTGAGAGATTTATAATGACAGAGAGCAGATCAGTGGTTGTATGGGGAAAAGAACGGTGTTGGGAGGGCAGGGCAAGAGGAGTTACAAAGTGACCAGAGGAAACTTTTGGGGACGATGAATATGCTTATTATCTTAATTGTGGAGATGGTTTTAAGGGTGCTAACATTTATTAAATAGTATATTTTAAATATGTGCACTGTATTATATATCAACTGTAGGCCCAGTGCATGAGATTCATGCCCTCAGTGGGGGAGAGGTGTGGTCCCTCAGCCTGGCGTTCACCCTGTTGCAGTCCAGGAGCCCTTGGGGGATGTCCCGTGCCATGGAGGCAAGAGAGGCTCCTGCAACTGCAGCTGCAACTGCATGAGCCATGCCTCTGGCTGAGCAGCACTTCCCCTATGGAAGCGCACTGACCTCCAGGGAGCAGCTCCTGCATTGAGCTGCAGCCCCCTGGTGGTCAGTGCACATAATAGTGACTGGTTGTTCTTCCATTCAGTCAATTTGCATATAACCCTTTAATTATATAGGATTAGACATCAATAAAGCCTTTTTTTAAAAAAAATAAAATGGACTGCTTACACATGTCAAAACTAAGGCTATTTGTAGCCTTTCATAGAGAAGAATAACCCATAAAACAATACAATTCACTAGGTAAAGGGTAGATATTTAGGCTTTAAAACGTGGTTTTCTGAATTTTGAAAGTCAGAACAATAGAACCAGTTCTTTCTTTGGCCATGATTTCTTTGTCCTATTTCTTTGAAGTCAGCCAACACCTGCAATGTTGAGTTGCTCTAAAAGTTACCGTGAAATAATGAGGTTATGTGAAAGTAAGTGTAGCTTCTTGGGTGAGGTGAAAGAACAGGTCATGGCTGTATTTGGCTATGGAAAAACTAGCCCCTGGGCCTTCATGAAAAGGTCCAAGAGGGCAGTGTGAACTATGATATTGGGCCACCTCTGAGAGGAGATCTGAGGACAGAGGCTTTCCTTTGAGGCTGTGGCAAGGGCTGGCTGAGTGGCTGACTCTGTCCTTACACACACAGTGTATCTACCAACTCGTGGATGCTCTGGCGCTCAGCGGCTGCGGAGGTATAAACTTGGAATCCCAGCTGGAAAACATTACTGGCATGCTGTTCCAGCAGGTGAGTGCTGGAGGCTGCAGGTATCCTGGGCTTGGTCTTCCCCTCTTGTTTGAAGGTGATGGTTACCCCAGAGCAGGTCACTACCTCCACCCAGCCCTGGGCTTTTGTCATGGTGACCGTAACTGCACACACCTCAGGCTTCCCTGCCTGGATTGTGGTCACAGAGTGGATATTCTCTATGAGGTAAATTGAATACATTTCTGTATGTTTCTGGGGGTGGAGGCCATTGTTGCTCCCTCTAAACTGGCTAAGGGCAGAGAGTCCAAACCGACCCATTATGCCTGTGGGAAATGGCAGGCCCTCTGTGTTGTAGCCTAGAGGAGGAAGAGGACAATTGAACATTTTGTTAAAAGGTGTTACCGTCCATATATTTGCTGGCCACTGTCTTCTTTTCTTTGGGGCTGTGTAGGTGTATTCCTGGGTCCTATTTTCACGTTCTCCTTATGGGCAAGTGCCGCACTTTTTCTGGCTGCATACCTCAGTTTCTCCATCCATGCCCAGAGCCCCAGATTTTTCAGTGCTCCCAGGTCTGATGCCCTTGGTCTCCCCACAGCTTTGTGAAGGAGTGAACCCAGCAGACCCTCACTCTGTGGAGAACCGTAGCCTCGTCCTGAGGGCTTTCTTCATCCTGGGTAAGTCCACACATTTTTCTAACCCCAGGTATAGGCCCGGGGACTTTGTACTCCATGGGAGGCTAGGTTCCCAAGACCGCCTTCTTTTCTTAAGACAAGATGCAAAGTAATCCATGTAAAGTTTGCCTGAAATTCAATGAATCTCCAAGGGCATAGACATTCTCCCTTCCCTATCCCTTTTGTTACCACTCCCTTCCCCTGGGATTGGCTTCCTGGTCTCCTTTGGTGATCCTGAGCTCAGAAAGGTGATACTGTGATTAGAGCACTGATGGTCACGAAAGAGGTTCTGACCTAATTGGTGAGCATATGGTGGGGCAGGGGAGGGACAGGCCTAGGTTAGGAAAAGCATCTGCCCCCAAGCGTGGCACATGGCAAATGCTGGACAAACACTGGCTCTCTTTCTTCCTGTTTCTTTTCTCTAACCTAATAGACCCTAATTTATCCAGCCCATGGCATCAGTGGTTTGCTGTGAGCATGATTTACTTCTACACACCACCTCCCACTTAAACATACCCCTGACTCCCTTTATTCATGCCCTCTAATAGCCAAGTTATACCAGGATCAGATGGTATCCCTATTACTAACCGCCATGGAATCCTGTGATCCAGAGAAGATGGAATCAGCCTTTCAAGCGTTCACTGATGTGTTCCAGGAATGTGAGTAGGAAACAAGCCTGGTCCTAGGGATCTTCTTGCTCAGGAAATCTCCTTGCTCTGGCAGACAGTCCCATTTAGTAGTTAAAAGCACAGATTTATTTTTTTTAATTCAATCTTTATTGTTCAGATTATTACATTGGTTCCTCTTTTTTTCCCCACCATAAAAAAGCACAGCTTTAAACTCAACATAAACACAATGGGTTCAAATCCTGATTTTGACTCTTAATAGCTGTGCAAACTGGGGCAGATTACTTGTAGTCTGAATCTCTATTTCCTCATTTGAAAAATGGAGTTGCCTTGACAGGGTGGCTCAGTTTGGTGGACTGTCATTCTATACACCACAAGACTGTGGGTTCAATTCCCGGTCAGGGCACATACCTATGTTGCTGTGTCGCTGGTGTGTTTTCAGATCAGGGGCATATGGGAAGTGATTGATCAATGTTTCTCTCTCACATTGATCTCTCTCTCTCTCTCTCTCTCTCTCTCTCTCTCTCTCTCTCTCCCCCCCCCCCCCGCTTTCAATAAAATAAAAACAACATATCCTTTGGGTGAGGATTATAAAAACTAAAAATGTAGGTAACATTAATTCCTACCTTTAGCCATTTTTAGTGAGAATTAAAGGACAAAACATATCTTGGATTGTAGGTTTTAACTTCAATCAAGTGTCCATCAAAACATTGCTGTGTGATTAACAGTACGAAGCACAGAAAATACACACATAAATAAGACATGGTCCTTGTTCTGAGGAGCTCAGTCAAGTAGGGAAGATGAGACTGTTCACACAGCAAAAGGATACAGGATAATAGGTGATAAGTTACTTAAATGTGATGGCAATGGGCAACAGGAATGGAGAAGGCGTCAGTCAGGAGATGGGACAGACTCTGTGTAGGAGCTGTGCTGAGAGTAGAAAGGAGACTGAGTCAGCAAAAGGAATTCACACAGAAGAGCAGTGCTGGCAGTTCTAAAGGTTGAGGTAAGCAGAGGGTGAGCAGAACAGCTCCGCCAATGAGGTAGACTTGTGTGGTCAGCTGTGGGAGCCTGGCAAGCTCTGAGGGGCAAGTGCTAGCTTGCTGAAATACTGTTTTAGGTCACTTTTAGTCTGGTTTGAAGCAGAGGGGTGGTGGAGATAGCATCTTGGGTTTGATCTGGCCTTGAAGAGCAGGACTGTATCTAAAATTTCTCCTGGCTGTCTGTCTTCTCATGCCTCCCAAAGCAACGAAGGGGGAGAGAGGAGACTGACCGCTCCGCATGTCTGTCTTTCCTCTAGTGCCTCAGACCAAGGAGCTGCAGCGCATGGTACTGAATTCAACCATTCTGGTGATTCAGGAGGACCTCAAACCAGTGAGCAGAATGGCAGAATGTTGGGGCTGGGAGGGCAGTTGGTGTTTTGAGAACTTGAGGTGTGGTAAGATGGAGAGGGGAAGGTTTGAGGGAATGAAGAGAGAGGTAAGGCCCCCTTGCCAATCTAGTTCTGGCCTCAGACTTCTGCCCATGGGTTACATTTGGGCTTGTCAAAACCTGAGAAAGGTTTGAGAAGTGAAGGTTGCTTCCTATTTTCTGAGCCTTTTCTGTGGGCAATACTGTGGTGAGCCCAGTAGGGACATGGAGCTCTGAAAGATATTAATTTTGCCCCCGGAAAATTCACAGTTTTCTTAGGGAGAGAAGTCCTGAAACATCACATCTTGCATGTGGTCTGAGAAGATATATATATATATTATCAATATATGCTTATGTTTTCTTTATATATATATGTAAATTCTTTCTTTAAAAATTTTATTCAATTACAGTTGATATACAATATTATATTAGTTTCACATGTATTTCTTAGGGATTAGACATTTATTTATATAACTTATGAAGTGATCACCCAATAAATCTAGTATACACCCAGAATAGTTATTACAAAATTATTGACTATGTTCCCTATGCTGTACTTTACATCCCATGACTATTGTATAATTACCAATTTGTACTTCTTAATTCCTTCACCTTTTCATCCATCCATCCACTCCCCTCCCATTTGCCAACTATAAAATGTTTTCTGTGTCTATGAGTCCATCTCAGTTCTGCTTGTTCATTTATTTTGTGTTTTAGATTCCACAACTAAGTGAAATCATATTGCATTTGTCTTTCTCTGTTTGACTTATTTCACTCAGTACAACACCCTCTAGCTCTATCCATGCTGCCAATGGCCAGATTTCATTGTTTTTAAGGGTTGAGTCATATTCCATTGTATATATGTACCACTTCTTCTTTACTCATTCCTCTGTTGATGGACACTTAGGTTGCTTCCAGATCTTGGCTATCCTATCTAATAATAGACAAACATGGTAATTAACCTTACCTTCACTATGCCTCCCATTGGCTAATCAGCGAGATATGCAAATTAACCCAACCAAGATGGCGGCCGGCAGCCATGCAGCTGAAATGAGCAGGCTTTCTTGCTCCAGTGATGGAGGAAGCCAAGGTTCCCCGCCTGCTGCGGCCCGGCTCTGCGCTCCAAAAGCAACAAAGTTTCAATTATAGAAGCTAAACAAACCCCAGATACCTACTTTCAGCAGGCTGTGGCCTCAGAGCTGGAGCGAGTAGGAGCCGGCTCTCAGCTCCTGTGACAGCAACAAAGTTTCAATTATAGAAGGTAAATAAATCCCAGAATAAAAAAAGAAAAGAAAAAAAGTAGAGGCTGGGAGCTTCAGTCGCTGGTCAGCCTGAAAACAGCCATCAGCCCCTCATCCAGGCTGGCCAGGTACCCAAGCGGGACCCCCACCCTGATCCGGGACACCCTTCAGGGCAAACCAGCCGGCCCCCACCCATGCACCAGGCCTCTATCCTGTATAATAAAAGGGTAATATGCAAACTGACCCTAACAGCAGAAAGCCTGGGAATGACTGGGCAGTATGACACACACTGACCACCAGGGGGCAGACGCTCAATGCAGGAGCTGCCCTTTGGTGGTCAGTGGGCTCCCACATGGGGGAGCTCTGCTCAGCCACAAGCCAGGCTGATGGCTGCCAGTATAGCAGTGGTGGTGTGAGCCTCTCCTGCCTCCTCAGCAGCGCTAAGGATGTCTGACTGCAGCTTAGGTCTGCTCCCCGCTGGTAAGTGGACATCCACTGAGGGCTGCCGGGCTGCCAGAGGGATGTCTGATTGCCAGCTTAGGCCCAATCCCCTGGGGAGCAGGCCTAAACCAGTAGGTGGTCATCCCCTGAGGGGTCCCAGAATGTGAGAGGGCACAGGCCGGGCTGAGGGACCCCCCTGCCCAGAGTGCACAAATTTTTGTGCACCAGGCCTCTAGTTATAAATAATGCTGCAAGAAACTTATGGATGTATATGACATTTCAATTTAGTGTTTTGGGTTTCTTCAGATAAATATCCAAAAGTGAAATTGCTGGGTCCTCCTTTGGCTCTCCATATAGTCTTTGTTTTAAAGTCTATTTAGTCTGATATAAGTATTGGTACTCCAGCTATTTTAGTTTTGTTACCATTTTCAAGAAATACCTTTTTCCACCCCTTTATTTTCAGTCTGTGTATGTGTCTTTTGACCTGAAGTGGCTCTCTTGCAAATAGCATATGTAAGCGTCTTGTTTTCGTATCCATTCAACCATCCTATGTCTTTTGATTGGAGCACTTAATTCACTTGCATTTAAAGTAATTGTTGATAGATATGTACTTATTGCCATTTAATTATTCATATTTTTGATATTCCTTTCTTCTTCTCCTTAAAGAAGTCCCTTTAACATTTCTTGTAATATTGGTTTGGTGTTGATGAACTCCTTTAGCTTTTTCTTGTCTTGGAAGCCTTATCTCTTCTTGGATTCTAAAGGACAGCCTTGCTGGTTAGAGTGATTTTGGTTGTAGGTCTTTGCTTTTCATCACTTTGAATATATCTTGCCAGTCCCTTCTGGCAAGCAAAGTTCCCATTTAGAAATCAGCTGACAGTCTTATGGGAGCTCCCTTGTAGGTAACTAACTGTTTTTCTCTTGCTGCTTTTAAGATTCTCTGTCTTTAACCTTCTGCATTTAATTATGATGTGTTTTAGTGAGGGCCTCTTTGGGTTCATTGTGTTTGGGACTCTCTGCACTTCCCTTGATGTTGTACCAGATGCCCCTAAACTATCCTCATTTTTTTTTTTTTTGCTATTCTAATTAGGTGTTTTCTGCTACCTTATCTTTCAAATTGCTGACTCAATATTTCGTGAGAAACCATATTTTTTAAGAAGCTCTTCAGACAGGGCTGGAGACAGCAGAGACTGCTTCAGTTCTAGATCACACAGGATAGGGGAACAGGAGAGGAGGGGAGCAGTGGTTTGGGGTACCAAATGCACGACAATGGCATTATCCCTAAAAATACATCCTCAGAAGGTTAATGGAAAGCTTGGAATCTTGGGGGATGGGCCCTCAGGACTTGTGGGATTTGTTCCTGGCTTTCCCTAGGAAGGCCAGACCATGGGACTTTCTGGGACTCAGATTCTCCCCCAATACAACATTCCTGCTAATTTTCATATCTCTGGGGAAATAAGGTGAGGGCAAGGTAAGTACTTAGAGTTCTCCAGGGAGGTGGTTGGAGCTGAAGCGGTTAGAACTTCAGGGCAAAGTACAGAAGTGGTCAGGGTTAGTGGCTTGTGGTCTGTCATTATTGAGAGCCCACTGTAGAGTCTCGCTGGGTTTGGTGTCAGGAGATCTGATCCCCTCACCTGCCTTGGTCCTCTGTGTCCTCACCTGGATTATGGAGGGTCACACTGGGCAGTCCCTGACATTCCTTTCTGTCTTGTCATGTGATGATCTGTGACTCCACAGGTGCCGAAGGTCCTCGTGCACTTCATTGAGATGCTGGGCCAGCATAACTACTTGGCCTTGCCCCAGGGGAACGCTCTAATCAGCTATATCATCAAGCTTGTGGAGACTGACTCATCAGTGAGCAAGGGACTAGGCAGGGAGGGGACCGAGGATGGGAGCACACCTCAGGGGATAGAACAAGAGGAAGGCAGGGTTGGGAGCAGGAGGGAAACAGGAGGGTATGCCTGGCACATGTGAAGGGTCTTTGGCCTGTAAAACCCTAAGCAGTGAGCCAGGGAAGGCTGTGAACCCAGAGACTTAGCTAGCATTGGTTTTAGATTTAAATCTTTCCTTTTCTTATCCTAGAATGAAGAGGACATCCGAATAATGTGTTCCAGAATCCTACTGATGGTATAAACAGCTAGGGCCAAACAGGCCTCTCCATTTCCTCCTCCCCTGGCTCCCCAGATCACTACCCTGACCCTGGCCCCACCCCCGACTGCCTCCCACCTTCCCCTTCCATCAAATGCCTTGTGGTGTCTCTGTCCCCTCAACCCACCTGCATTTCATTCCCTACAAGTGCCTGGGGTTCCACTGAGAAGTGCTCAGTGCAGCAAAGGAGGGTCACTGGGTGTGGATCTGGAAGCCAGAGTCTGAGTCCTGATCAGCCAGTTTTTTAGCTGTAAAATCTTGAATAACTTGTTCTCCCAGCTGCAGTGTCTTCTTTTTTTAAAAAGGGGGTGGTTATATTTCCTGACTGTTCTCAGCAACCTCCAGGGATTCTGGGAGGCTCATATCAACTGATTTGCATCAGAGCTGAGGAAAGGGCTGTGTTGTGGGAGGAAAAGGACTTAAGATTCACTTTCCCTCCCAGTGAGCTCTGCCTCCTGACCTTCAGCATGTCTTTCACTCTGGAAGGTTCCTCACAAAGGTGATTACAAGTCACACATTCCAAATTTCAAGAAGTCCTCATCTGTCAAGTCAACTTATGCCTGCTATAAGTTTAATCAGGACCTTGGTTATACTTTTCCAACATGCAGTGAGGGGTTGGGGGTGGGGGAGAGAGAAAGAAGAGGGAGAGAAGGGAGAGAATGGATATGAATGGGTTAAGGGGGATCTGTATATAGGCCTCAAATACTCGGTCCGGAAGGGAGACAAGGTCTTGGGGTTGGAGACTGATGACGGGCTGACTTGGGGCTTGGCATTGAAATTCTTGCCACATCTCCTGCCAGGTATCTTTGCCCAAACTGGTCACATTGGTGTGTGAGCCCAACAACACCTTGGCCTTTGTGCCTCTGTGTAAGGCAGCCACACAAATGGCTCTGAAGGCCTGTTCCCTGGGCCAGGTTCCTTACCTCAGCAGCTTTTACCAGGATCGTAAGTACAAGGGTGGGGCAGCCTGTGGAGAGTGCTCACTGTGAAATTAAGTCTGTTTGTGGGCATGGAGTGTTGTAGTTGGGGGCTGGCTGAGACACTTCAGGGGTGATGGGTGTGGGGAAGAGGATGAAGAGGATGCTGGAGATGGGGTTGTAGGTCCCATGCTTGGGCCATGATGGGAAGAGTAAGGCAACTACTTAAGGCCATTTGGCTTCATGAATGAAAAGGGGATGCCTCTCAAAGTCACAGTTCCTTCTTGCCTTCACTCCTCATTATAAAACACTTGATTCAAGATGTACAAACATTGTTAATTACAAAGCAATAATACACACACTCCTGACCCTTAGTTCTTCCTTTGCCCTAACTCTGAGCCTCACTCTGTGCTCACCCCAACCCTGACCTCTAACCCCAGTGGGACTTAGGGTTAGAGTTAGGATGTCTGTTCAGCATACCATTGGTGTGTGTGTGTTTTTAAAGGCTGAAGATATAATGGTTTGTGTTTTAGTCTGAATCAAAAGGTCATAGCTCCCGTGGCATTGACACTGATGTTCCCTCTCCTCTTTGCTCTTTCTCCTCGTCAAAGTACTGATGGGGAGCTGCCAGTGGAGGCTGGGGGTTGAGTATCCTGAAGTGTGCACTGACTCTGTCCTCTTCTTTAATCCTCTAACTTAGCTACCGAATACATTTCCCCTCAGAGACTCCTGACCCATCTTGTGGTAAGTGATGCCAGAATGAGTACTACAGTCATATATTCTTCCATCCACTCATCAACCCATCCATCCATCAATTCATTTCACAATGACCTGGTTACTACTTTGTCTCAGGCATTATGCTGGGTATGGAATAATGAGATAGGGGCCAAAGAGAATGGAGGAGGGACCTGGGAGTATAGTGGTGAGGCCTCGAGATGAGGATGTGGGCAATGGGAAAGGCTTGCCTTTCTCCTATGTGGCCTTATTGTGAGCTGCTCTCTGTTGACCGTGGACAAGCCCACATACCTTTCTGGATCTCTGTTTTGAATTTCTCTATTAGCCCAGACATTATGTGCTAGAAATATGCACACTTGGAATGACAAAGGTAGACCTACCCTTGAGGTGTTCACAGACTTAGTGGGGAAGACAAGTGTGGGAATAGCTATCTGTAGTCTAGTGTGACAAATGTACTAATAGATGAATACATAAGGTGCAACGGGACTTAGAAGAGCAACAGGCTGACATGGTTTCCAGGAGGCAGGAAGGCATCACAGAAGAGGTGATGTTTCCAGAGCATCTGGGAGGATGTAGGAGTTCAACAGGTGGCAAAGAATGGGCAGGGCCTAAGCTCCAGCTCTACCATTCTATGGATTTGCTTTCATTTTCTTTCTTCTCTTCTTTTAAATATTTTCTCTGCCTCCTGCTTGCTTCTCAGATGTGTTCCCGGAAGCCCTACAGGGAAAAGGAGTTTGGTACAAGCTCTCTGAGGCTACTATCTGCCCTGCATCCTATCACTTCTCTGCATCCTGTTCTAAACCACAGTGTTGGCCAGCTGTGGAGGAAGGTGATCCCACAGATGTTGGAGATACTGGATGGTAAGGGCTTGGTTAGCAGGGGGAGGAATGAAGCTGGGACAGTGGCCAGACTCCAAAAGAGATGGCGTCCCCAGGTGCAGGATGGACCTTCCTTGGGGTGAGGAGAACTGGAACCAGTCTCTCTGTCCTTTTGAGGTGCTATTGGATGGGTCTGCTTTTGGAGGCAATGTTGTGAACTGAGCAGAAACACAGTCCAAAGTTCTGTGGCTCCAGGGTTCCCAGAATGACTCCTGCACTTGCTTATGGGCAGAAGATCAGGGAAAAGTGTGGGCTTTGGAAACAGACAGACCCGTTTTGTATCCTTGCTCTGACACTGGTCAGCTGTGTGTATTTGACCTTTGGAAAGTCATTCATCTTCTGGAGGCTCTGGAAAGTGGGAGAGCAGTTACCTTGTAGGCTGAGTGCCACGTAGTACTTAAATGTTTTCTTCTCCCTGGCTGGGACCTTCCGGTTGAGTGGGTCCCCATGCTCTCTCCTTTCCTAGATCATACTGAGAAGAGCCTGAATCAGGAGGAGTGGGAGGACAGGCTGTTCCGGGTAAGCACTCCCCAAGACCTCCCTCCCTCCACACTTGCCTTCTTTCCCATCTTCAGGAACCTGAGGGAGGATAGCCCCAATCCCCCCAGAGACTGAGGCCATGATCAAGGGCCTAACTGCTCAAGTAAACCTCTTTCTGTGGTCCCCTTGCCTCCTGGCCTCTGCCTCAGAGTATTTGACTATGTGCTAAGTCTTGAGCCCCCTTCCATACCCTTACAACCCTATATCAAGGGGGAGTCAGGGAAAGGGCCCTAGCTGTATGTCCTTGGGCAAGGTATTTAGCCTTTGCATGTCTCAGGTTCTTCATGGGTTAAATGGAAGTAACTCCTGCCTTCCATAATTAAAAAGGATGATATCGGAGAGGACCTTGTAAATTGAAAAGGGAATCACACATGTAATTGGCATTACCATCATTGTCACTGTATTATCATTCTTCAGTCCTAACTCCCACCATGTGTTTCACCTCTTTATCCATATTTACAGGCCATAACCCTGTGTCTTGCTTCTTCTTCTTTTTTTAAAAGAAATATATTTTATTGATTTTTTTACGGAGAGGAAGGCAGAGGGATAGAGAGTTAGAAACATCGATGAGAGAGAAACATTGATCAGCTGCCTCCTGCACACCCCCCACTGGGGATGTGCCTGCAACCAAGGTACATGCCCTTAACCGGAATCAAACCTGGGACCTTTCAGTCCGCAGGCCGACGCTCCATTCACTGAGCCAAACCGGCTACGGCTCTTGCTTCTTCTTGAACCCACTTTTGTGGGGCAGAACAGCCTACCACTGACCTTTGTGGTCCTCTTCTCCCTTCTTCTTCCTCAGTTTTTGAGTCAGTCATTAGTGGCTATTGATGATGACCGCTGGCAGGAGCAACTCATCAGAGTCGTCTTGGAGAGGATCCGTTATTTCAGTGATGATGGTGATGAGAAGGTTTGTCTGGGTGTGTGGTGGTTGCAATGCAGGGGCGCGGGGAGGGCGGTGAAGGTGGAGGATGATGCTGAAGAAACCTGGTGCTCACACAGGTGGCTGAGGAAATGTGAATGAGTACAGGCCTTGGGGAAAGAACAAGCCAGTGTTCCTGCATCCTGGCAATCAAGGGGTGGAGAGGACCACAAACTGGTCGTTACACTGGCATGACAAAAATATCAAAGTGTCTTACTTTTGCTTAGCCTTTTAGGCTTTATCAAGAACTTTGCCATCTGTTGTCTTCATTGAAACCTCCTAATAGTCTTAATAGAATGGAGCTTGTACTTGGTGCAGTGGAAAGATTGTTGATTTTAGAGTCCTATTTAAGCAGTCAATTCAAGTAATATTTGAGGGCATCCCATAGACCAGTGATGGCGAACCTTTTGAGCTCGGTGTGTCAGCATTTTATAAAACCCTGATATTTGCAACCATAGTAAAACAAAGACTTATATTTTTGATATTTATTTTATATATTTAAATGCCATTTAACAAAGAAAAATCAACCAAAAAAATGAGTTCACTTGTCACCTCTGACACGCGTGTCATAGGTTCGCCATCACTGCCACAGACTGTGCTTCATGTTGGGGATACAGAGTTGAGGAAGAAATGTGGGCTCCTTTCCTCACAGAGTGCAAGGTTGGTGGTGGTGACGGCCTGGGGTCCTGCCCTGGCTTTTCCATGTGCTCCCAATTTAGTCTTAATAAAGTGTCAACAATAAAGATTTTTAAAATATTAGCCTAAATAACCTATAGCTGTTGTCATCCCTACCCTGAAGCTTAAGAAACACAATCCAGGAGGATTTAAAATCTTAAGAAAATTATTGGTAAAACTGGCACCTGAATCCAAGTTTTTTCCTTCCCTCCTTCCTTCCTTCCTTCCTTCCTTCCTTCCTTCCTTCCTTCCTTCCTTCCTTCCTTCCTTCCTTCCTCTCCTGAGGATATTTTCCCATTGACTTTTTAGAGAGAGTGGAAGAGAGACAGAAAGACAGAAAGATCTAGGTGAGAGAAACACATCAATTGTTTGCCTCCTGCATGTGCCCTGACTAGAGACCAGGCCAGGGAGGAGCCTGCAACCGAGATATGTGCCCTTAACTGAAATTGAACCCAGAACCGTTCAGTCCGCAGGCCAACACTCTATCCACTGAGCCAAACTGGCTAGGCCTGAATCCAGGTTTCTTGATTTCGATTCCTGTTTTCCTGTCACCGAGAAATACTTTATTTGAGCTCTGGAGGTTTCCAGGAAAGAGGCCTTATTTCCAAGACCGTTTGCTCTCTCATTATTAACAGTACTTACCAAGCACCTAATGTATGCACATCTTTGTGGTTGGTAGATTAGGGACACAAAATGAAGCAAGAGAGAATTCTGATCTTTTTAATTCAGTTATTTAAAAGGTGCACTAGCCCTAGCCAGTTTGGCTCAGTGAATAGACCTTTGGCCTGTAGATCGAAGGGTTCCAAGTTCGATTCCAGTCAAGGCCACATACCTTGGTGGCAGACTCCACCCTTTCTTGGGCCCTGTTCAGGGCGTGTGCTGGAGGCAACAATTGAGGTGTCTCTCTCACATCGATATTTCTCCCTGTTTTTCCCTCTCTCTTCCACTCTCTCTAAAAAAAATCAATGGAAAAATATCCTTGGATGAGGATTAAAAAAGGGGTTCACTAAATGCCTAGAGCAGAGCAGACACTGGGCTGGGCCCAAGGTATTCATGTAAAAACAGCCTCTGCCGTCAGGAAAGCATCATCTGCTTGAGTGCATAGACAAGAAAGTGGGCAATTATTCTAAGCCTTGTAGGTGTCAGGGTGGAAATATGCCCTGTGTGCTTGGGAGCAGGGAGGAGGCCTGAGGGGGCTGGGCAGAGAAGTTTTGTCAGAGGCGATCCGCTGTTTAGGTTTGTTCAAGACTGTTTTGATGTTAGTGCTGAAAGTTCAGTGTCCGGGGAACCACCTTAGTCCTGGGCAAAATGGGAAGACGAGTCTCCTGCAGAGGAGTGGATAAGTCTGGGAAGATGAGTAGTCTTTGCCAGTGAAGCAGAAAAGTAGGTGCCTTAGGTCAGGTTTAATTGATGCAGAGCCTAAGGTGAGGATTCTTATCAAGTGACTTGGCGAGGAAATGCTCTCAGGAGAACTTGTGATAGAGTGAAGGGCACAGGATAGGGGAGAGGAGAAGCCAAGCCAGGATGTGGCCTGATCCCATGGGAGCCCTGCATGGAAACTGCAGAGTCTATCCTGCCTGGAGACAAGTGAGGGGGCTTTTGTACCCTCTGCCTCCAGGTTGTTTGTCATTGGCCCAGGTTTCCAAGGTTGGTCCTGTGCAGGGAGGGGAGAGAGAACAATGTAGCTCCTGAGCATCTGGGGTAAGGAGGCCCTAGTCACTTCAGGACAGTTCTCCCCCAAGGCTGCAGGGAGTAGCTGTTCAGAAAAGTTCCTGCAGCCAGTTGAAGGGAAGGAACCCTGAGGTCTGGGCAAGGCACCATGAGCATCTGCTAGAGGGGAAAAGATACCCATAAGGGGGGGAGTTAAGGCATTCATTGAACAGCTGGAATGTCCTGTTTGCCTACTGCCTCAGGCACTGATAGCAATGGGGCAGAGTAATGAACTGGGTAGACACTGCTCTTGAGCTCCATTCTCACCTGAGATGTGGGGTTGGTACAAGTTGGGAACTAACGGAACAAATCCACAGTGAAGATGAGTGATTATGATGAAGCCCTGAAAGAAGGAAACGGTGATGAGCTGGAGAGGGACTTCGGAGGTCAGAGCAGGCTCACTGAGGTGATATCTGAAAGATGAGAATGAGACATTTTTTGAAAAATATATTTTATTGATTTTTTACAGAGAGGAAGGGAGAGGGATAAAGCGTTAGAAACATCAATGAGAGAGAAACATCAATCAGCTGCCTCCTGCACACTCCCTGCTGGGGATGCGCCTGCAACTAAGGTACATGCCCTTGACCGGAATCGAACCTGGGACCCTTGAGTCGCAGGCCGACACTCTATCCACTGAGCCAAACCGGTTTGGGCAAGAGAATGAGACATTTTGAAGAGCTTGGGGAAGAGGGTTTTACACAGAGAAAATGGGGAGTACACAGACCCTGAAGAAGGAAGTGGTGAGTCCACACAGTCTGGTATTACAAGGTAGACAGGACAGTGTGCAGAAAGCAAGGATAAAGGCCACTGAAATTCAGAGGAGGGAGAAAGAATTACCTAAATGTACTTCTTCAATTATACAATTTTGGTTTTAAAATTATGCAAGTTTAAGGAACTTTTTAATTTCCTAGCTGTAAGTGGGAGGTATGGGGGTCAGAGAAAGTTCCTAAAGGATGATCCCTAAGAGGCTGAGACATTGGAAAGGCAGCTTTCTCTTCCCTGTAACTTGAACCCCTGCTCTATGGGATCACTGCCTTATCCAGAAGCCTCTAGAGAGCAAGGGCCAGGGTGGAGGATGGGCTGTGGGCAAAGGTGGTGGCTAGTATAGGAAATGCTGCCCTACCCTCATTTCAAGCTATGCGTGACCCTGCCCTCCTACCTTTCCTAGGCTTTTCTCTATAAATTCTTTGGCTTCGCCCTGTGGACCTCAAGAAGTGAGAAACTGGTGAAGATGATGCTCTCCGCCATCCTTCAAACTTCCCATGAAAACGTGCAGGAGAGGGAGGTGAGGCAGAGTGCATTGGCCAAGCATTTTCAGGTTGAGTCAGGATGGCAAGGTGGCTAAAAGCGTGGGCCTGGCAAACCAGAGCACCTGGGTGAGAGTTCCAGCTCTGCCACCTACTCGCTTTGGGCCCTTGAGCAAGTTACCGAACCTCTCTGTGCTTCAGTTTCCTCCTCGTTAAGACAAGGCTATGGTACCTTCCTGATAGGATATTTCTTTAAAAGATTTATTGAATTTTAAATAATTTTATATTTAGAGGAAAGTTGCAAAAATATCCCAAAGAATTCCTATTTATTCTTCTCCCAGATTCCCAAAATATAAATGTTTTTCCATGTTTGCTTTATCATTCTCTTTCTCATAAATTACATAATTTATTAACTAACATTATTACTATATTTTTTTAATCTGAAATGAAAGCTGCAGTCATGAAGCTCATTTACCCCTAAATACTCTAATAGCTAAAAATAAAGATATTCTCTTACATAAGCACAGTGCAATGATCAAAATCAGGAAATTAACATTGCTACACCACTGATATCTAAATTATAGACCCAGTTTGAAAATCATTAATTGTCCCAACAATGTGTTTTAGAGAAAAAGAAAAATACTCTTTTTTTTATGATTTTACTCCAGGGTCTAATTCAGAATCAAGCCGTGCATTCAGTTGTCATTTCTCTTTATTCTTCTTTAATCTGGAACAAGTTCCTAACCTTATCTTTCATGGCCTGGACATTTTAAAAATGCACAGACCCCTTATTTTGTACAATGTCTCTCGGTTTTGGTTTGTCTCATATTTCGTCATGATTAGATTCAGAGTGTGCATTGTTGGTGGAATACCACAGAAGTGATGTGTGTTGTAGGATGGCATTAAAATGTAAAACCACTAAGAGCAATGCTGGTACATAAGCACTCTCTACTTGCTGATTACTGGTAGTGCTGGTGTTCATGCCCTAGGACCTCCCTCTCCAAGGCCCTTCTCCTGCCAGATTCCCAGAGCATCCATCAGCTCCACGATCAGCAACAGGTATTTACTAAGCCTGAGTTGCAAACAGTATCAATGAGGAGAAAGACATATACAGGAAGGAAACGGCTAACTATACTCAATGGCCTTCTAAAGGCTACATGAGCAGTCATTGTGGCATTGAGGCTTGCTGGGACTTGGGTTGGTTGGGGCGAGTTTAGGAGAAGGAGGGAGGCAGGTATTCCCAGTTGACATAACATTCTGAGTCAAGATTCAGGATCAAGACTTTGGGGAGCACATCTAGGGAACAGTCAGTGGTCCAGTGGGACTGGAGTGCAGAGTTCTTTGACAAGGAAGTAAAAGTGACCTCTTGCTAGCACTTGGGAACAGATTGAATGCAGAAGATAAAGATAAGAGAAAAAAGGACATCTGGGATGATTCTTGGGTTTCTGGTCCAAGTGGGAGGAGAATGGTATCCTTCCCTAAGACCAGGAACCCAGGACAAAGGGGGAGGAAGTAGATGTACTTAGTTTTTGACTGGGAGGGGTTGCAGTGTCAGGTGGACATGCACAGAAGCATGTAGACCGGGAACTCAAACCGGGGCTACGTGTCTAGATTTGGGAAACATATTTTCCCTGCCTGTTAAATGGGGATGACAATATTTACCTCAATGCATTAGTGAGGATTAATCAAGTAACATGTATAAGGCTGGTAAACATTAAGCACTGATGTTCTGATGATGTCAGTTATGATGATGATATATGATGATGATGACCAGAAGGAGTGGTAGCCATGGCTAAGGGAGGACATAAGAAGAGGGACAGAATAGAACCCCCTTCTGATGCTCCACTAGTCCCTCTTTTCTAAAGAGGTAAAATTTTCCCTTTATCTACCTGATATCCAATGGTCTACAAGTCCCACTAAAGTTTCATTCCTCTCCAGGATCTGTGTCCTGGAGCCTGTCACTGTCCTGAGGCTCCCTCCATCTGTCTTCTCTTGCTGCAAAGTCTGAATGGTGGCCCTTCCAGCACAAATGAGCCAATTTGCTAACAACTGGCACCTGAATGTCTGCTTGAGCATTTTCTTAGCTCTGTGCCCAGTCATCCTTGTTCAATTAGCTCTAGGGAGAGACTCAGCTGACACTGAAGTCAAAAGGGCCTGCTATGAGGCTGAGGGGTTAAGTTAAAGACTGTTCCTGGCAGGAACCACAGAATCCCCAAGTCTTCATGCTTTTGACTCTCTCTAGGGTGTGATTCCCAAACCCACTGGCACTGACAACATTACCACTGAGTTGTTTTGCCATGATCTCCCATACAACACATTCAGACACTCACTCTTTTCTCTCTCTTTCCAACGTAGACAGGCCTCTTTTTCACCTGCCTGTTTTGGTCAGAGTTACTGATGTTTCCTGTTCTCCTAAACTAGAAATATTGGCATTCTCTGCAAGTCTTCCTGTCTTCCATCTCCTCTCTGACTAGCTATCCAATCCTGTCAGCAAGGTGCCTGGGATTTGTTCTTCCTTCTGTTCCCTCCTCAGAGCAACCATTCTCTGAATTCCTAGTGCCTATAAAAGTATTCTGAAATGTACAGGGTTAGGTTTGACAATACCAAGATTTTGTAAATCTGTGACTATGATTTTTCTTAATAATTGACTTCTTAAATTACTTCTCGCAAAGATATTTGGTTCTTCACCCGGATTTTAAATAAATCAAATGTGGAGAACCAAATTCCCTTCCATTTCTTTCCTCTCCTTTCCCTTCCCCTTCCTCTATGTATATCCTGCTTGTGGGGGAACATAGCATGTGTCTGGTTCACCCCGAACTGTGGCATGGGGTTGAGGCTCTCTTTGTTACAGGGCATTGCTGTGGCATTCAGCATCGTGTCCAAGAAACATCTGAAGATAGTCCTGGAGCAATTGAAAGTGTATAGTGCTGTGCTCACTGACAAGGAGTCATCGTCCATCCTCACACTGGCAAAGGTGATGTCATTCCCAGGGTGCTCTACCAGCCTCCCATACAAAGCCTTCCAAGGCATCCCCATCACCCCAGCCTCCCATTTCTCTGAGGCCTTGCGACTCATCTATAAATGCTTCTCTTTCCCTGGAAACAACTGTGGGAAAGTTTCATCCTCGATCCCTTTCTCTTACTCTGCATTTCAGGCCCTGGTATCACCAGCTACATGCCCACCCTGTCCCCCAAGCTGCTCGCCATCCCACAGTCCCATCTTCTTTCCCAAATCCTCTGAGCAACCTTTTCCTCTCTGAACCTCTGTTTCCCCCTCCCCCCTACAGGAACATCAGCGAAGGGAATGGGTGCTTGTGTGTCACACCATCTACTTAAGCTATAGCAAGATTATTTTAGAGAGCAAGGGAGATATTTTCATGCATTTCGATGCCGTGCTGGCCTTGATCCTGCAACACTACCACAACTGCATTTTGGAAAAGGTACTTCCTGCTTACTGTACTTCTCCAGCTTTCCATTTCTGCCACGTCCTCTCTTACCGCCCAAGAAAAAGGTGCTTGGCCTTAAATGGGAGTCAGGGGCTAGTACAGGGACTTCTCCCACATTTTCATCCTTTCACTTAATCCTGCTACTTGGAGACTCTAATCGGCCCAAGGAGGAGACCACAGTAACTTTAGGTCTGTTTCAAAGTGTGTCCTTCCCTGTGACAGAGCTTCGTAACCTGCCAGTGAGCTCTTCACTGCCCTCTCTGATGAAGGGATGAGTAAAACCTAAATTCCCTAGTGTTTGTAGGAAGAAGCATTCAGGAGAGGCAGAGGAGCTCCATACTGCTTTCCTGCCTTTGCTATGTGTCCGAAGCATGGGTCCCCAGGGTTGGAGAAGAATCCCTTTCCATTCCCAAGTCAGATATCTTTTGGTAAAACTTGTTCAAGGGAAAGACAATACCTTGAGAGACCGGGAAGCTTGATCTATCCTAATTTCAGAGTAACATGAGGGTGGCTTCAGAAGGGGGTTGGTGAGAGGAGTGGCTCTCTCCACCGCAGGGATGCACTGGTCTACCCTCAGAGGGAAGATGCAGAGCATCAGCCTAAGGAACGCTAAAGAAGGCTTAGGTCCTCACCCCCCAGACTGTGTAGGTAGTGTGCCCTGGCCCAGAGCCATTGCCACCTTGGAGAACCCTGAGCATACTGGTTCATTCAGGATAAGGACCTGAAGCTGGATTACCTGAGTGCCCTCATCATACTGACAAAAACCCTGGGCAGGCAGCAGCACATGGCCTTTCAATTCAAGTTCCCCCACAAGCTAGCAATTGTTACCTTCATGCTGGTGAGTATCTTGCAGGAGGATGGAGGTGGGAATGCAGAGAGGAGGGAGGATGGATCTACATGGAAACCATTGATGGCACTCCTAGGCTAGAGCTGAAGGTAAAAGCCCAGATTTTCTAGTTTCCTTTTCCTGCCTTAGTGTTCCCTTTGCCATCCTCAAGGCTGGGGTGAGTACTGTAGGGAAGGTGTGGTGGGGAGTAGGAGAGAGGTGCTGTCCTCAGAGCCTTTGGAAGTCACTAAAAATTCTAAATTCCACCTTCTTACGAACACAGCCTGGAGTGGGAGGAGGCAGAAGCAAACAAGAAAAATATGTTCACCATCATTTTGGTGTGTGTGTGTGTGTGTGTGTGTGTGTGTGTGTTAGGACCTAATCAAGGAGGAGCCATTGAACTCCATTTCCAGCCCTATTAGACAGAAGGCAATGAACATCATCAATAACTTCAGGTAACAACACACCATCCACTCTGTCTTCCTTGACCTGGTTCTATTGCAGCTCTTTATTCCCTAGTTGATTCCCACCTCTTAGTTTCTGCTTCTGCTTCTAGCATAAGGGAATAGTAGGAATTTACTGGCCAATCTCTGCCACTTCTTTTTTGAATTGGATTTTCAAAGGACCCAGGAGAGATGGCCTCTCCTATCTCCATAGGCACTTGCTGTTAATTCTGCCCCAGGCATCCTTTTGCTTTCAGCCCTGTCCCTGATAGGCACCTCCATCTCCATCAGTGATGTCCCGTTCTCTCAAAAGCTCTGGGGAACTAACAAGTAATAATATATCATCCCAAATTAGCAGTACCCTTTCCTGTAATAGTCATGCCTCCTCTTTTTCCCTTAGTTCCTTTCTTTCCATCTTCCTGGCTCTTTTCACACTTTCTTACTGTTACTCCCTTTCTTCTTTTAATATCCTTTCTTCTGATATCTTCCTGTTTCTTGCTCCCACTTATTCCTCTGTTTCCATCTTCTCTTTCTATACCCTTTTCTGTTGTTATTCCTGACAACACTGGTTACACTTCTCCCTGGATCTTAGGATGTTCAGGCCCCTCTTAGAGATAGAAGAAAGAGTAGAGCTCCTGGGAACATGCTTCAAGAGTGTGTTCTGTCTGCCATCCATTGAAGTGTTACGAAAGGAGGCATCTAGTCCCAAGGAGGGCCAGGCGAATGTGGTAAGTAACTCTTTGATGTTTGTCTCTTTGGCTTCATTTTTTATTTTTTTTAAGAGGTTAGGAAGTATAGATTGGGCAGTTTTATGTAAAAGTCTTCTGCCTTCTTTAATAAAAACACAAAACCATTGGAAGGAAGCCCTCCTGTGAAGAAGAGGTTGCTAGGTCATGTAGTCTGAACTCTGCTCCTGAGATCTAACTTCCTCCTTCTACCCGTTGATTACCACTGCCACCACTTTAACACTCTGGCCCCAAGGCAGACACTTGATCCTCCCCTTTATAACTGCTGTGTGATTGGAATGAGACTAGAAGGTTCAAATATGATTTTAGTAACGGTTGATATGTATGTAAATCCAGGGAATCCCAGGATCAAGCAATCAGAATCTATTTCTTATAGGGCCTGCAGTGTTTCCTTGAGGAAGGAAAGAGGGATTTAATTTTTAATTTATATTCATATATTTAATTCCTAGGAATTCTTTCATGTGTTCTGATTACACCTTTATCTTGCCTGGTTGTTCTTGTTTTATTGATGCCAAAGTCTCTTGAAATGTTTCTGAAGATATTAAAGAGAATTTAACAATACAGGTTTCTATTATTTACCAAATTAGCTTGATTTTCTTTAAGGTCAGTTGGTTTGTTCATCTTGGGCCTCCTTTTCATCTGATTTCTGGTAATTCTTATTTTTTAGTTCATAGTTATGTCATGAAGGAAAGACTGGTACATATAGAAAAGGCGGAGGTGGGTTTTCTCTGGCCTCCCTCAGTGTAAATCTGATTTGGATAAGGAAGTTATTTTGACAGGATTTCCCTGTGTTTGGAGCAAGCTGGGAGTTCCAGCTGCCCAGTACAAATAGCTTTACACCTAGGTAGGTTTCTTCTGAGTATTTTATTCCAGGGAGAGCTGACTTTCTTTTCTTTTCCCCTGCTGTTCAGTGTTAGTGGCTGGGATCTATCACAATGTTGCTCTGGTTCTCCCAGCAGGCCCTACGTTTAGAAGCCCTCCTTGGCAGATCACCTACTCTCTTTATAAGGCTTTGGGCAAGGCCACTTGGTTCATTAAAGGATGAGAGGGAGAAACCCACTGTCCTAGCTTTTGTGAATCAGTTACTCTACAGACAGCCAGGCCAGTCCTCCTCCCACCTGGAACCAGCTAGCCTGTCAGTCCTGGCTGCTTACTGAAGCTGTAACCCCTGGGACCAGAGTCCCAGATGAGCTAGAGTTAGGGAGTGGGGATGGAGGAGGCGGGGTAGCTACGTTGCAGGGGAACTTCCAGTCCACCAGGACAAACTACACACCAGGCAGACATTTGTGCTCTGGTGAAACAACAGAGGGATTTATTGAAGTGAATGATGGGCCAGTAGTGCTTTAATGTAGGGAAGTTTTTGGAGCAGGCTTTCTCAAGGAAGGCTGGGAGAGCCAGAATGCTGAGCAGTTTAGACGGAGGGTTGGGGTTGATAGGTTGGCAATTTTTTGAGTTTCTTTTCCCCCTCAGGATCTGTTTGAGGGGACCATGCAATCCCTCCTAAGACTATTGGAGACACTTATTGTTGAGATGCCCACCCAGATCCAGAACTGCTTGCAGGTTCGTGGTGTATTCATTTCCTAGAACTGCCATAAATAAATACCACAGGAAGTGACGTCAAACAACAGAAATACATTCTCTCAAGTTGTAAAGGACAGAAGTCCAAAATCAAAGTTGTGGCTGGTTTGGTTCCTACTGGAGCCTCTGAAGGAGAATCTATTCTGTGCATCTCTCCTAGCTTCTGGTAACTCCTGGCAACCCATGGTATCTCTTGGTTTGTAGACATATCATTCCAATCTGTGCCTCCATTTATTTTCACAGGGCATTCTTACGTGTGTGTGTGTGTGTGTGTGTTCTTTCTTAAAAAAATATGTTTTTATTGATTTCAGAGATGGAGGGAGATGGAGAGAGAGAGAGAAACATCAATGACGAGAGAGAATCAGTGATCGGATGCCTCTTGCACAACCCCCACTGAGGATTGGGCTCACAACCTGGACATGTGTCCTTGACTGGAATCTAACCCAGGACCCTTTGGTCTGCAGGCCACCCTCTATCAACTGAGCCAAACCAGCTAGGGCTCTTAATACGGACAGCAGTCATTAGGTTAGGACCCACAAATCCAGTATGAACTCACTTTAATTTGAATCATCTGCAAATACCCTATTTTCAAACAAGGTCACATTCTGAGATTCTGAGTGGACATGAATTTTGGGGGGACACTATCGACCTAGTACAGTTGGGAACTGACCAGGAGAACTGTCTAGGGACTGTTTATTTTCACAGTAAGAAAAACTAAGAAGTGGAACTGCTGATGAAGGTTGGGTGCAAAGCTTTTAGGGAAATGATAATAAGGGCTAAGATCGAATAACTAATGTTGGTCTTGCCTTTAGAGGAGAAAGCTTCCTCCTTCTTCCCCTTCAGCCATAGCTGTGGCCAGCTTCTCTCTCAGCTGCCCACTGCTCCCGCATAGCAGTTAACAGTTAAAAACATCGGCTCTGGACTGCCATACACTATGGTTCCAGATCGTGGCTCTGCTGTTTGCTGTGTGGTCTTGGGAAGTTGTTTACCTTCTGTTTGCCTCAGTTTTCTCTTGGAAACTGGAATGACATATAGTACCTAGTTAATACAGTCATTTGGTAATCAAATGAGATGTTTACAAAGTGCTTGGCTCAAAGACGTGAGGTGCAGGTACAAATGATTTGCCCATTTTAAAATTGTCTTTTTATTGACTTGATTTACTCTATGCTCATGTCATTGGGATACTTTGGCTTTCTCCTGAAATTGCTATTCCCCAGTTACCACAGGGAGTTCAAGATTTCTTTGCAGTTCCCGTGTTATTAAAATATAGGTGATCGAGGACTATATTCAGAGTATGGCATTCAAAAGTTACTTGAAATATTTTTTTCTGTATGATTATATTGTCAATTGATATAATTTAGACTTGTTTTTCTTAAATTTTAGGGTTTTTCTTTTACTTAACTGAAGAGCTTGATGATATAAAGATTCACATAATTAAAAACTTACTAGTAAAACCATGTAAAGTTTTACTCAGAGAATTTTTGCTCCCAAACTGATCCTCTTAACCTTATTCCCACTCACCCTCTATAGATAACTATTTTCATTAACTTCTGGTTTGTCCTGTCTGTTTTTCTTGTGAAAATAAACAAATCTCTGTTTATGCTATATTCTTATTTCCCTTTCTGTTTTACACAGTCGTTAGCACATTCTATTCAGTGCTCTTGACCTTGCTTTTTTCATTTATCCACATCAGTTCACAGATATATTCCTTTTTTATGGTTTCATATATTGTGTGCATGTAATATAGTTTATTCAATCAGTCCTCTATGGATGGATATTGGACTGCTTGTAATTATTTTGCTACTGGTTTTCTTCTTAACTTTTAAATTTGAATGGATTGTAGATTCACTGGGAGTTGCACAAATAGTACATAAAGCCTCTATTAAAGCCAGGGAATTTCCTAGCCAGTATGGCTTAGTGGTTGAGCAGTGGTCCATGCAGCAAGAGGTCACTGGTTCAATTCCCGGCCAGGGCACATGCCTGGGTTGCAGGCTTGATCCCCAGTGAGGGGGTTTGAGGGTATATGCAGGAGGCAGATAATCAGTGTTTCTCTCTGATCAATGTTTTTATCTCTCTCCCTCTCCTTTCCTCTCTCTCTAAAATCAATAGAAACATATTTAAAAAACACACAAAAAACAGCGAATTGATGTTGACACGCCATTGTAAGACATAGACTTTATTCAATTTTAAAGAATTTTTTAAATATTTTTTTATTGATTAAGATATTACATATGTGTCCTTATACCCACGTTACCCCCTACCCCCCCCCCCCCCCCCCGCTCAGGCCCCCCCCCCCGCCCCCGCTGTCCGTGTCCATTGGCTAGACCTACATGCTTGCATGTAAGTCCTTTGGTTGATCTTTCCCCCTCACCCACACCCTCCCCTACCTTCCCTCCAAGGCCCGACAGTCCAATCAATGCCTCTCCGTCTCTGGATCAGTCCTTGTTCATCAGTTTATGATGTTCATTATATTCCACAAATGAGTGAGATCATGTGGTATTTATCCTTCTCTGACTGGCTTATTTCACTTAGCATAATGCTCTCTAGTTCCATCCATGGTGTGGCAAATGGTAAGAGTTCCTTTTTCTTCTTCCTCTTCTTAAAGGATACCTTTCAGCATTTCGTATAATGCTGGTTTGATGGTGATGAACTCCTTTAGCTTTTTCTTATCTGTGAAGCTCTTTATCTGACCTTCAATTCTGAATGAAAGCTTTGCTGGATAAAGTAATCTTGGTTGTAGGTTCTTGCTATTCATCACTTTGAATATTTCTTGCCACTCTCTTCTGGCCTGCATGGTTTCTGTTGAGAAATCAGCTGACAGTCGTATGGGTATTCCCTTGTAGGTGACTGACTGTTTTTCTCTTGCTGCTTTTAAGATTCTCTCTTTGTCTTTTGCTCTTGGCATTTTAATGATGATGTGTCTTGGTGTGGTCCTCTTTGGATTCCTTTTGTTTGGGGTTCTCTGTGCTTGCTGGACTTGGAAGTCTATTTCTTTTACCAGGTAGGGGAAGTTTTCTGTCATTATTTCTTCAAATAGGTTTTCAATATCTTGCCCTCTCTCTTCTTCTGGTACCCCTATAATTCTGATGTTGGTTCGCTTGAAGTTGTCCCAGAGGCTCCTTACACTATCTTGGTATTTTTGGATTCTTTTTTCATTTTGCTTTTCCAGTTGGGTGTTTTTTGCTTCTTCGTATTTCAAATCTTTGACATGATTCTTGCGATCCTCTGGTCTGCTGTTGGGAGTCTGTATAATATTCTTTATTTCAGTCAGTGTATGCTTAATTTCTAGTTGGTCCTTTATCACAACGAGTGTCTCATTAGATTTCTTGAGGATCTCACTACATTTATTGGCGGTTTCCATAAAATTCTTGAAAAATCTTAGAACAGTGGTTTTGAACTCTATATCCAGTCGTTTGCTGTCCTCCATTTCTGTCATTTGTGACCTGTTTCTTTGTCTTTGCATTTTGTCTGCTTCCCTGTGTTGGTAGAGTGGTTTTGTGTGCTAGGTGTCCTACAGGGCCCAGTGGCTCAGCCTCCCCAGTACCTGAGGTGGACGCTCTTGGTGCACCCCCTTGTGGGCTTTGTGCACAGTCTTGTTGTAGTTATGCCTTGGTTGTTTTAGGTGTCACTAGGAGGAATTGACCTCCAGGCCAATTGACAGAGAGAATCAGCTGTGTCTGCAGTGGGAGAACTTCTGTGCTGAAGACACCCTTCTGGGGCAAGACTTGCTTCAGTGTGGCTTTGGTGCTCACTGAGTCTGCCCCCTGAGTGTGTTCCTTATGAATCTGAGGAGTTATAATCTGGGTGGTCCCACTCTGACCACTGGGTACACTGGCTCTTGGATCTAAGGAGGTGCTAATTAAGCCTCTTCCTGGGGTTTGGGGGTTCCCAGATGAGGCCCAGCTGAGAAGCAATGCAAGCTGCTGTGGGGCCTTGGGCCTTCTCTTAGAAGTTCTGGGTCTGTCTGGCCCAGCTGCAATTTGTTAGGTAATTGTCAGTTTGCAAAGGACCCGGGCATTCATATGCAAAAGGCTTTGCAGCAGCCTGGAAGGGGCGGGGTCTCGGAATCAACAGGGAGGAGAAGCAGCTATGGCTGATTCTCAGCCCTGCCCTAAGGGGGCGCCCTTCTCAGTGTCCTGGTAATTGCTGCCAGCACCTCTGAGGGAAAGCCGCCCTCAAGTTCCGAGTTCTGCCTGCTGCCAGACCGTCCAGTTTCTCCCCATATGAGCCCTGGGACCCCAGAGATTTCCCGGAACCAGAGTTCAGAGCAGTCGGGAGCTTGTGACTCCCTCCCAATTCAAAAAGACAGTCGAGTCCTCAGGTGCCCGCCCCTTTCTGCGCGCGCCAGAGCCTCTTTACCTCTGCACTTCACTTTCGTAGTGCCTCTGAGTCTGTGTGCTCTTCTTTTTCCTTCTAGTTGTAGAATTTCCACTCAGCCAGCCTTCCTGTGGTTCTGGATGATGACCGTTCTGTCTTTCAGTTGTATTTTTGAAGTTGTTGTCAGAGGCAGCAATTTTCGGTGTTTTTCTATGCCTCCATCTTGGTTCCTAAAGAATTTTTTAAAATTGATTTTAGAGGGGAAGGGAGAAGGATAGAGAGAGAGAGAAACTTCAATAATGGGAGAGAATCATTGATTGGCTGCCTCCTGCACACCCCCTAATGGGGATCGAGTCTGCAACCCGGCCATGTGTCCTTGACCAGAATCAAACCCAGGACCCTCCGCAGACCGACCCTCTATCCACTGAGCCAAACTGACTAGGGCAGGACGTGTTTCTTCTGGTCAGTGCAGCATCAGTGTTCTTTTGAGTTGGTTGTGGATTTTTCACCTGCTACTCTTCTTCTTTTTCAATTATATATCACGGTCTGTGTGGTTGTATCATTATCAGAATGATGACTGTAGATTGACAAGTAGCAGTGGTATTTGGGACCCATAATTAACCAAAGGTGAGACACTTTTCCATTGTGTTTCAAGTGAAACCATTTATAATGATATTTTTCAAATAGATTTACACACACTTTACTCTGGAATCTGTGAACGCAGTGACTGTTATTTTTTATCACCAAGTATTTTTTCTACTGAAGAATGGGAGGCAGACGGTAGGGGAACTCAGGGGTATGTTGAATCACTGAAGTGAATAGAGTGGATATATTTTGCGAGCCACTGTTGAACCTGAAGGAAGGGGGTAGGAATTGAGGAGATTTCTATCACCTAGACAAAGGGAAAATATGGGGCTGGAAGACTTAATATCGTGTATACTTGATAGGAGAGAGGAGAGAATGAAACCTCTGGTGCCAGACCCACATATAACCTGCCTCTTGGCAAAAGAGGTCCTGCTGTCAGAACTCTTGCCCTGAAACTTTGTAAAAGCCAGGTTCAAGAATATCTTTCTGTTCTCTGGGACACAGATGAATGGGCCTCTCCTTTCATTATCTTCTTCCTCCAGATTATGGATCCTTGGCTCAATTCCCAGAAGGATAACGAGCGGGAACGGGCCATGTGGTGTGCTGCGCGTATTCTGGAGTTTACAGCAAAAATGGAGGACTTCAGTGTGAGTGGAGCGGGCCCTGGAGTCTGAATTCTCATACCCTGTCTGGTTGCCCTTACCCCTACCTTCATCATATATATGACCTAGCCTCAGTCACTCATCCTCATCCTCATTCTCCGTAGCCCATGCTGTTTTCTCTTGTGCATCCCATCCTGTTCTCTCCTTTCTCCCTTCTCTCATCTTCTACTTGGTCTTTTTCTCCAACCATCAGTTTTATTTCATCCCACTTGGTTCAGTTTGACGTTATTTGTCTGAACAAGCAATGACTAAACACTCGCCTTGTGCCAGGCACTGTGGTAGGTGCTATAGCGAATGCACAGATGACCAAGATAGTTTCTGACTTGATGAACCTTACAGTCCACTGGGGACAGAGGCATGCATAGAACAAACTTAAATAGCAGGTGATAATGAATATATAAAGTGAATATAGTGGGACTAAAAGATCAAAACAAACAATTACAAGTTGAGCGGGCAGGGAAAGGTTCATAGAGAAGGTGGCATTGAACTAGACTTGACAGATGAGTGGGGTGTCAAGGGGCAAAGAAGGGGGATAGAGCAAGGTAATTATAAAACGATGACCTCTGATGTCCTTTATGGCCACAACTCATCTATCGAATTCCATTCCCATTAACCTCACATAGTCTCACCTTTCATGTCTCTGGCACATGCATTTCCTCCTCTGAGTTCTTCCTGTGATAGCTCAGCCTAAGGGAATGGCTGGGATAACTTGTGACTTCCAGCTTCCTTCCCCAGATGGAAATTGAATTCACCCGGCTGGGGCGCTTGGTAAAGCTGCTGGCCATGCGCTGCCAGGACCCAGTGGACAGCATCTGCTTCCTGTCTGCCAAGGCTGTGTATCACCTCTACTGTATCCTCTTGAAGAAAAAGCGTATGAGGAACCTGCTCTTACCACTCCCCCTCCAACCACACACTTAGGCCTGGCCATCCCCACACACTCGTCCCAAGACAGTGAGAGCCAAGAAGCTGCTGGAGTACCTCATTTCCATTGAGGAACCTACTCCCAAACATCTACAGATAATCTCTTGGGAAAAAATACCTACATAGGAAATATTTCTTTGGAATTAGTTTCTTCGTTTTTGGCTCAGCCCCATCCTTTTACCCAATTCTATCTCCGCTCTGAGGCAGGCAAGATAGTTTGTTTGTCTTTTACCTCAGCTCCCACCATTTTTTACCTGAATGCCCATTCCTCTACTCTCAGCCCCAAAGGACATACATAGCCCCAAGCTGACTTAATTCAGTAGGAGCTTTGGGCTAGAAGGTGGGAAAGGGGGAGTTTAACATGCCTTCTGAGTGTCTGAGAGGTGGGGCTGGGTGTCTCTGTTTCAGAGATGAAGAAGAAAATACAAGGCTTGTGGATAGAAGAGGGCATGGATGAAGCCTATAGTACCAATTTGTTCTATAACAACACTGTTGAGATTGCCGAGGTGAGGGAGCAGGACCAGAGACAAAGTGAGGGAAGCCTGGGCGTCTCATTTACACGCTATTATAGACTCCTGGGGTGGGACTCCTATCCTGTCTCTCTCCCCATTCTATTACTGGATGGGAACTTTTCCTTTGGGGGAAATTTTCCTATCACATGCTACTATTTGTCCCTCCTTGAGCATCATGGGTCCTAATCCTTGTCTTTCCCTGTTCCCCCAGAAGCATTTGCTTCATGCTAATGCTGCTTTGTGAGCAATGCGTAGACTCAGAGATGTCACTGAGGATCTTAGCCCCAGCCCTCCTCTCCCGGGGTTCTGCTTCTGCACCCCCTGACCTCTGAGCCCCACATTGCACTTGAGACCACTGTTTCCTCCCTTCCATCTCCAGGACTCTGTCCCCAGGAAAGGGTCTTCTAGGAGTTAGGGAGATAGCACAAGCCTAGGACAGAAGTACAGAAGCTCCCAAGAGAAGCCCTCCCTCACCAGGAGGAATGGCACAGGCTGTCTCAGGCAGGGGGAGCCCTGCATCCAGACTCATCGAACCATGTGATCCCACCCTGTTGCAGGCCTTTGCAGAGTACTTCACCCAGAGCCAGCTCACCAACCTGGTGCTGACAGCCATGGAGGAGCTGACGGGCAGCAGGGCTAAGGTGTCTCTGGCTGCAGCCCAGTTGATGAGCGCTGTCATGAAAAAGCGCGGCTCAGATTTGATAAAGGTAGTGTGGTGCTGGGTGGGAGCTCTGCCCTGAATGTCAGGGGCACTGGCTCATGTCCTGGCTCTGTTACCAAGCAGCCAAAGGGCTGTAGCCAAGTCCCTCTCCTCAGCTGGCTTTAATTCATTCACTTCTAAAATGTAGGCTTGCACTACATTTCCTCTGTGGTCACACTGAGCTCGGACATTTGTAATCCTGAGCTTGTAACTGCAGTGCCTCCTATCTGGGCGGCCAATTCCTCAGTAATGACAGCCATGTGCAGGGGTGTAGGCATTGTTGGGGGACTCAGCCCGACCCCCTGGGAGCTTAGACCTATGTGAAGGGGTAAGGGTTTGGATTGGAAACAAGGAAGCTCACAGAATGACTGACCTATGTATAAATGTTCTTTTAAGCTAGCATAAATATGGGAAGGCCTAGCATTTAGAAATCTGTTCCTCACTTCACTAAGAAAAAACAACTTCAAAATCGGGTCACATAGGGGAAGTCTCTGAGTGGCCACCATCCTCTTTATATGTGTCATGGGCTGTCCACCGCCTTCTCTCTATGAATCCCAAGACACCTGTTGCCTCCACTCATTTATGTGACTGGCGTGGCCTAGGTACCAGAAATGGAAGGGCACCATGACAGTCCTTGAGATATTACAATGAAATGGACTTCCCAGAGGTCCATAGTTTAGAGCTCTGAGCACCAGATGAGAACCCTGTGGTCTTTCCACATCCAGTGCCACTGTCCCTGCAGTTTCAGGGCTGGAAGTTGACCTTAGCTGGGAGGGAAAGGCCTGAGTGCCTCCAGGGCTTTGGCTTTCTTTCTGGAGGGTCTTCTGTCTCCTGAGGAATCTCAGACCACCTCTCTGGATGTGGGGGTTCTGGGCAGGCATTTGCTCTAGTGGGCCTTGGCCCGAGCTCCCTTTTGTGGGCCCTGGTGCTCTGGCCTTTGGCACCCCGGAACTCTGCCTTGAGAAGAGAGTCAGTGACAGGATTGCAACTAGGCCCCTTGCGTTTGAGGACTCAGT
Organism: Myotis yumanensis; assembly: GCF_028538775.1. Classification (NCBI taxonomy): domain Eukaryota; kingdom Metazoa; phylum Chordata; class Mammalia; order Chiroptera; family Vespertilionidae; genus Myotis; species Myotis yumanensis. The sequence goes on along the minus strand of NW_027223754.1, from coordinate 121,912,341 downwards.
AGAGCGGGAGGAGGAAGGAAGGAAGTCAAGAAGGACTGACGGGGTTTTCTGGCTCTCCCCTGCAGGTTGAGGAAATTGTGGTGGGCATCCTGGAACGGCTCAAATTGCAGCTGGAGCCCAACACAAAGGAGGAGACCCTTCGGGCCCTGTGCTTGCTGGCAGGCAACTGCACCCACAGCGTTGTGCCCCTGCTGCTCAACAGGCCCCTCCCTTGGGATAGGTACCTCTCCCACACCCAGGAGCACACTCCATCCCAGTAAACCCTCCCCTGCTCCAACCCAAGCCCATGTTAAAAATCACTGCACAAGGATGCTTTCTTCTTGATGCCAATCAAACTTCATGTTCTTTGGCCAAGTCCTCTTGGGCCTCACTCCCCCTACAACCTGAGAACTGGCCCTTTATAGGCTCAAGACCAGATTGGTACTAGAATATGATTACCAGGGCCCATGACATAGCTGTCCCTGCCTCCTGCAGAACCATTTTGGCCCCGTGGAGGTTGTTCGGCAACCAGCGAAAGACCACAATCAACGTCCTGCAGCTGCTGATAGGCATTCTGGAAAACCACTCCACAGAGGGCACGACGGAGAAAGCCCTAGAGCCCGAGGAGGTCAGCATGGGGAGGGCTGGCGCTGGGCGGAGGACTTATGTCTGGGACTTCCGTGCAGATTAAAGGGCACCTGCTGGGTGCGGTCAGTTGTTAGGGAGCAGTGAAGAGGAGACTGTTAACACTGGACTCACAAATACTGCATATACGGTTAGCACTTGAACTTTGTACGTCCAAGAGCTGCATGATGTAGAAAGTGCAGGAATCAATCCCATTTCATAGACAAGGAAACTGATGTTCAGTGTTAATCAGCTTTTTCTATCTCCTGATTTTGGGTCTGGCACCCATATTTCTGGGTGCCTGGCCAGGAGCATGCGGTGCTAGGCGCAGAGGATGAAGTTTGGTTGTCTGAAATGGGGTGGCCCAATTTATTTTCTGCTGAAAAATTAGAGTTGGTTCCCTTTTTGTTTTTAATATTTGGGAATAAAGAGAGAGCAGATTACATGTGTATGGCCCCTCATTTCCCCAGGGATGAGCTGTGGGCTTTCAGTCTTTGGATGCTTCTTAGAAACCTCAGTCAGAGTGCACTGTGACCTTTGGGCACTGACAGGGAGGGGCAGTGTGTGGGATTGTGGGACCATTTATATCTTTACCAGACCTAGTCAATTCTGTTTCCTCCTTTCCATGTGTCTTCCCCAGGCGGCGTTTGCCTTGTGTGAGATGCTATCCGGGACTCTGTGCCGGGAGGCCATCCTGGAACTCTACCCCCGGCTATTGCTGGCTGTGCTATGTCATCTCTTCTGGGTGATTGAGCAAAAGACCCCCAAGAATGTGCTGGTCTACAGGAAGCATGGGGGCTCAGGCAAGACCTTTGACCCCACTAGGTAAGCCTAACCCTGGTGTGATGGAGGAATGAGACTAGTCAACTCCAGAGGGTCTTGGACAACTGGATGCCAATCCCCTAGGGAAGCTGAAGAAGAGACTGACAGCAGCACAGAGCTAGAATGTTGGTGTGGGTGCCCCAACATCATGTGCTGGAATGTCCCCACATATTTTCATGTTTCTCATTACCCTTTTCCTTGCATGCACTCTTGTGCTTCACCCAGAGGTTCACATCTCTGTTCATGACTTGGCACATGAAAGATTCAATTCTCTCCATGCTGCTGTGGCCATTCGAATCTGGATAACCTCTGGCTTAGCTTTGTCACTAACTGCGCCATCTCGTGCAAGTCACTACTGCAGTTTAGGGTGTTGAACTCCTAAATAAGTGGTTGTCATTCCTTTTTAAATACCCACAGGGTATTCTATTCAAGTGAAATCTTACAGTAAAAAAATAAAGAAAACCAGTAACCAGAGACATTCTGGTTAGGTGGGTGTGGAGGTAAAGAGGTATCCTAACCCTGCTACACTATGGAGAGCTGAATTTGAGCTGTGGCACTAGCACATCTCTATAGTCTCTTTTACAAGATTCTGTGGTTGGATGAGCACCAAGGCTGAAGGGGTGAGCAGACACAATTGGAGATGGGTTTCAGAGAGCCATGTGTTTTCATCAGCTGGAAAGGAGGATCCAGCTAGCCACCAGATTAGAGAACTGTCTCCTGGCTTGCTAGGACAAGGATGCAAACTAGGGCATAACACCTTGTCCATCCTTCTGTTCCTTTCTTTTCACAAACCTCGTGACGATTGGCCTTCAAGTTGTGCCCTGGAGGTGGTGAAGCTTGTGTTCCTCGCAGCCGCATACGATGGAGTGGTGGTCTATGCAGATGAGCATAAGTGCTGGGATCATCTGTCCTCCTCTAAATTTTACTACAGAGGGATCATGGACCTGACAAGGTGGGACCATTTCCCCAGCATGCCCAATACCACTCAAGCCCCCAATCCCAATTTTCCAGGGTCCAGCACTCAAATACAGCAGCCTTTAACCCTCCCGTGCTCATCTCCCAGACCTCAGCCTTCACATTTTCCCTGTTCTGTGCATACTGTTCCCTTGCCACCTCCCCTCCACCACTGCCCACTCCCCACCCAGCAACTCTTGGCTTCCTCTGCCCCACCCAGTGGCATTGTGAAGAACTGTGAAGCAGTCATGCTGCACCGAATTCTGAACCTTGCCAAGACCTTCCTTGACAGTGGAGATAATCATCGGAAGACCTTGGCCAGGGCCGTCTATGCACAGGTGAAAGCCTGGAGGGAGGACCACAGCCCTAGCCATTCATTCCCTGTAGCTGAGGAACATTGAACAGAAATGTTAAATAACTTGCCCCAGAAAGTGGAAAGAATAGAGAGTGCGGTTTGCTTCCGTGCCACTTCAGAGCCTGGTTAAAAAGAGGCAGGGGAAGCCTGGGGAGGAGATCAGCAGCAATAGTTTTCCCAGAATGATTTTAGGATCCCAGGATCTGGCCCAAAATGCTAAGGTTATCAGTGCTGTCCACCATTGCCTTATACCAGTGATGGCGAACCTTTTGAGCTCGGAGTGTCAGCATTTTGAAAAACCCTAACTTAACTCTGGTGCCGGGTCACATATAGAAATTTTTTCATATTTGCAACTGTAGTAAAACAAATATTTATATTTCTGATATTTATTTTATATACTTAAATGCCATTTAACAAAGAAAAAATCAACCAAAAAAATGAGTTTGCGTGTCACCTCTGACACGCGTGTCATAGGTTCGCCATCACTGCCTTAGCCTCTAGCCCATGTGCACAGATCTACTACTGCTCTCAACTGGTCACAGTTCTTACCTGAGTATGGGGCCTGCGGGGAGCTAGGGAAGCACCAGGTACCCATGACCTTTTCTCCATCCATGGTTATAGTAACCTTGTTTCCACAGCTCCTCTGGCATCGATCAGTGGCTCAGGCTCTGGGACAAGACTTTGTGGGCAATCTAGTCAAGTGGACCAAGGAGCCCAACCTCATCATGAAAGAAATTGGACTCCGTGGAATCAGTAACCTGGCACTGCATCCAAGTCAAGTAAAAGTGGGGGGCCCAATGGGAATCAAATGTTAGTCTCTGAACCACTTAATTTATTTCCCTTGGGGTCTCTTAATTACCCAGAGCTTAGTAAATTTCCAACCCCTCATCCCAGGGCAGTACAACATCCAGTTTACAGACTTACATAGCCTGGCCATCTGGCCTCCCAAACACCCTGAGCACCAGCCTTCCACATCCTCTGCACATCCAGCTCCTAGATTCCCTAGGTCTGTTTCTTTTAGGCACCACCTGTTTTCTCAAAACCCTGTCCCTAAAGTGTTGCATGATGCCCACATGGAAAGTGATCTCTGCCTTCTTTCAAACAGTCAGAGTCTGTCAAGAGCCTGTTTCCATCCTTGCGAGACTTCCTGAAGAGTGAGGCACGGGTCACAGTTCAGGCAGTGAAGGCCCTACGGAACATCATCTACCATGCGCATGGAGAAGAGGTCAAGGCGATGTTCTGCAGCATCTCCAAGCATCTGCGTCCACTCATCAATGATGTATGGGTCTAAGTCCCTAGGATTAGTTGGGAACAGTATGGGCTGGGGCTGAAGGTGAACCCTGGAAGCTGAATTAAGGGTGCTGGGGCGGGGCTATGGGACTTGGTGGAAGGCTAAAATCACTGAGGGGCAGAAAAAAGGAGACTTGGCTACTTGAAGCAGTGCATTAGACAGGTGCAAAATTCATTCCCTATTACATACAGATGAAGAACTCACCCACTTACTCTCTTACCACAAATTTCCTGAAGGAGCCACTGAAGGGGGAAATGTGACATACTGATGTAAAATTGGTTCTGACTCCAACGATCTTCTCCTGCAAACTTAAAGAGTGGGGGAAGAACTCATTACTTTTACCCTCCTTCTAAACAGCGCAGGGACCCTAGAATGCTAGGAACCTTGTTACAAAACCCAAAGGCTCAGAAATCTGAACTACCCAGGCCAGTAACAGCCCACTCCATGTCTCAGCCTCTTTACAGATCACAGACATTTTGAGTTGAAGGGACTTCACATCAGAGATGTATGCTTACTTACAGTATTCCTGTTCTGGCATCTATCAATTTTTAATATTTGAACCTTGGATTTGAATTATTTTTGTATCAGCCTCATAATCTTGAAGAGCCTGGACACTCACTCCATGATTCATCTATTTTTCAGTTACTTTTAAAACCCAACATGAATATTTGACTTGATAAAGCCTAAAAATAATCTTTACCCTTCATCCAAACAATATAAGAACCTTAGAAGCTTGATTACACTGCCCCCGTTTTATTAATTAATATTTTGTAGTAGTTTAGTTTCACATTCTTTGAAAATCCCCAAATGTGGTCTTTAACATAATCACCACCATTGCTGTTATGTTATACAGTCAATATTCATTGAGATTTTTCTCATATGTTGCTTACACATTTCTTCATTTACCTTTCCTTCTTATAGCTCTCTCCTCCCTTCTAGATTCATTTTTGTCTTTTTCTTTGTGTCTTTTTTTTCTCATTATTAATGTATTTTTTTTTATTGCTTAAAGTATTAGAAAGGGTATTACATATGTGTCCTTTTTTCCCCCGCCCTTGACAATCCCCTGGCCTCCGCTACCCCCCAGTGTCTATGTCCATTGCTTATGCTTATATGCATGCATACAAGTCCTTCGGTTGATCTCTTACCACACTCCCTCCTGCCCCCCAACTCTCCCTGGCCTTCCCGCTGCAGTTTGGCAATTTGTTTGAGGCAGCTCTGCCTCTGTATCATTGTTCAAAAGTTTATAATGGTCTCTATTATCCATGAATGTGTGAGATCATGTGGTATTTTTCCTTCATTGACTGGCTTATTTCACTTAGCATAATGCTCTCCAATTCCATCCATGCTGTTGCAAATGGTAAGAGTTTCTTCTTTTTTACAGCAGCATAGTATTCCATCGTGTAGATGTACCACTGTTTTCTAATCCATTCATCTACTGATGGGCACTTAGGCTATTTCCAGATCTTAGCTATGGTGAATTGTGCTGCTATGAACATAGGGGTGCATATATCCTTTCTAATTGGTGTTTCTGGTTTCTTGGGATATATTCTTAGAAGTGGGATCACAGGGTCAAATGGGAGTTCCATTTCTAGTTTTTTGAGGAAACTCCATACTGTCTTTCATAGTGGCTGCACCAGTCTACATTCCCACCAGCAGTGCACGAGTGTTCCTTTTTCTCCACATCCTCTCCAGCACTTGTCGTTTGTTGATTTGTTTTTTTTTTTTTTTTTTTTTTTTTTTTTTTTTTTTTTTATTTTTTTTTTTTTTTTTTTTTTTTCGCTTAAAGTATTACAAAGGGTATTACATAAGTATCCTTTCCCCCCCGCCCCTTGACAAACCCCTACCCTCCCTTACCCCCCAGTGTCTTATGTCCATTAGTTATGCTTATATGCATGCATACAAGTCCTTCGGTTGATCTCTTACTCCCCTCCCTCCTGTCCCCCAACTCTCTCTGGCCTTCCCACTGCAGTTTGACAATCAGTTTGAGGCAGCTCTGCCTCTGTATCTATTATTGTTCAAAAGTTTGTAATGGTCTTTATTATCCATGAATGTGTGAGATCATGTGGTATTTTTCCTTCATTGACTGGCTTATTTCACTTAGCATAATGCTCTCCAATTCCATCCATGCTGTTGCAAATGGTAAGAGTTTCTTCTTTTTTACAGCAGCATAGTATTCCATCGTGTAGATGTACCACTGTTTTCTAATCCATTCATCTACTGATGGGCACTTAGGCTATTTCCAGATCTTAGCTATGGTGAATTGTGCTGCTATGAACATAGGGGTGCATATATCCTTTCTAATTGGTGTTTCTGGTTTCTTGGGATATATTCTTAGAAGTGGGATCACAGGGTCAAATGGGAGTTCCATTTCTAGTTTTTTGAGGAAACTCCATACTGTCTTTCATAGTGGCTGCACCAGTCTACATTCCCACCAGCAGTGCACAAGTGTTCCTTTTTCTCCACATCCTCTCCAGCACTTGTCGTTTGTTGATTTGTTGATGATAGCCAGTCTGACAGGTGTAAGATGGTACCTCATTGTTGTTTTGATTTGCATCTCTTAGATGATTAGTGACTTTGAGCATGTTTTCATATGTCTCTTGGCTTTCTGAATGTCCTCTTTTGAAAGGTGTCTATTTAGGTCCTTTGCCCATTTTCTGATTGGATTGTTTATCTTCCTTTTGTTAAGTTGTATGAGTTCCCTATAAATTTTGGAGATTAGGCCCTTATCAGATATGACACTGGCAAATATGTTTTCCCACCCAGTGGGTTTTCTTGTTGTTTTGTTGATGGTTTCTTTTGCTGTGCAGAAGCTTTTTATTTTGATGTAGTCCCATTTGTTCATTTTCTCTTTAGTTTCAAGTGCTCTAGGACCTGTATCAGTGAAGAAATTGCTTCAGCATATGTCTGAGATTTTGTTGCCTTTGGATTCCTGTAGAATTTTTATGGTTTCCTGTCGTACATTTCAGTCCTTTATCCATTTTGAGTTTATTTTTGTATATGGTGTAAGTTGGTGGTCTAGTTTCATTTTCTTGCATATATCTGTCCAATTTTCCCAACACCACTTATTGAAGAGACTATCTTGGCTCCATTGAATGTTCTTTCCTCCTTTGTCAAATATTAATTGAGCATATTGGTTGGGGCCGATTTCTGGGCTCTCTATTCTATTCCATTAACTATATGCCTGTTCTTGTGCCAGTACCAGGCAGTTTTGAGAACAGTGGCTTTGTACTACAGCTTGATATCTGGCATTGAGATCCCACCTACTTTGTTCTTTCTCAGGATCGCTGCAGTTATTTGGGGTCTTTTTTTTATTCCAAATGAATTTTTGGAGAGTTCGTTCTAGATCTGTGAAGTATGCCGTTGGTATTTTGATGGGAAGTGCGTTGAATTTATAGATTGCTTTGGGTAGTATGGACATTTTAATGATGTTGATTCTACCAATCCATGAACACGGTATGTTCTTCCATCTGTTTATGTCTTCCTCTATCTCTTTTTTCAACGTCCTGTAGTTTTCTGAGTAGAGGTCTTTTACCTCTTTAGTTAAGTTTATTCCTAGGTATCTTAATTTTTTTGGTGCGATGGTAAATGGGATTGTTTTTATAATCTCTCTTTCTGAAAGTTTACTATTGGTGTACAGAAATGCCTCAGATTTCTTGGGGTTAATTTTGTATCCTGCTACATTGCCAAATTCATGTATTAAGTCTAGTAGCTTTTTGATGGAGTCTCTAGGGTTTTGTATGTATAATATCATGTCGTCTGCAAATAAGGACAGTTTTACTTCCTCTTTTCCAATTTGGATGCCTTTTGTTTCTTCTTCTTGTCTAATTGCAATGGCTAATACTTCCAGTACTTTGTTGAACAGGAGTGGTGAGAGTGGGCATCCCTGTCTTGTTCCTGTTCTTAGGGGAAATGGTGTTAGTTTTTGTCCATTGAGTATGATGTTGGTTGTGGGCCTGTCATATATGGCTTTTATTATGTTGAGGTATGATCCTTCTACTCCCACCTTGCTGAGAGTTTTTATCAAAAATGGGTGTTGGATTTTGTCAAATGCTTTTTCTGCATCAATTGATATGACCATGTGGTTTTTTTCTTTCAATTTGTTTATGTGATGTATCACGTTTATTGATTTGCAGATATTGTACCATCCTTGCATCCCTGGAATAAACCCTACTTGGTCATGGTGTATGATCTTTCTGATGTACTGCTGGATCCGATTTGCTAAGATTTTGTTGAGGATTTTGGCATCTATGTTCATGAGGGATATTGGCCTGTAATTCTCTTTCATTGTGTTGTCTTTGTCTGGTTTTGGTATTAGGGTGATGCTGGCTTCATAGAATGAGCTTGGAAGTGTTCCTTCCTCTTGAATTTTTTGTAGTAGTCTGAGGAGGGTAGGTTTTAGTTCTTCCTTGAATGTTTGGTAAAACTCCCCTGTGAAGCCGTCTGGTCCTGGGCTTTTGTTTGCTGGAAGCTTTTTGATGACTGCTTCAATTTCTTCCATAGTTATTGGCCTATTGAGATTTTTAGATTCTTCCTGATTGAGTTTTGGAATGTTGTATTTTTCTAGGAATTTGTCCATTTCCTCCAGGTTGTCTAGTTTGTTGGAGTAGAGCTGTCCATAGTATTTTTTAATAATCATTTGTATTTCTGTGGGGTCTGTTGTTATTTCGCCTCTATCATTTCTGATTTTGTTTATTTGGGTCCTCTCTCTTTGCTTCTTGGTGAGCCTGGCTAGAGGTTTGTCAATCTTGTTTATCCTTTCAAAGAACCAGCTCTTGGTTTCATTGATTTTCTTGTCTCTATGTCATTTATTTCTGCTCTAATCTTTATTATCTCCTTCCTTCTGCTCACTCTGGGGTTTTCTTGTTGCTCTCTTTCTAATTCTTTGAGTTGTCGAGTTAGATGATTTATTACCATTTTGTCTTGTTTTTTGAGATAGGCCTGTAGAGCTATAAACTTCCCTCTTAGGACTGCTTTCATTGTGTCCCATAGGTTTTGGATTGTTGTATTTTCATTGTCATTAGTTTCCAGGATGTTTTTAATTTCTTCTTTGATCTCATTGGTAACCCAATCAATATTTAATAACATGCTATTCAGCTTCCAAGTGTTTGAATATTTTGGGTTGTTTTTATTGTAGTTTATTTCGAATATTATGCCATCATGGTCTGAGAAGATGCTTTTTATGATTTCAATCTTCTTGAATTTTGGGAGACTTTGCTTGTGACCCAATATGTGGTCTATTTTTGAATCTGTCCCATGAGCACTTGAGTAGAATGTTTATTCCGCGGCTTTGGGGTGAAGTGTTCTGCAGATGTCTATTAAGCCCATCTGATCTAGTGAGTCATTTAGGATTGCTATTTCTTTGCTGATTGTTTGTCTAGAGGACTTATCCAGTGATGTCAGTGGTGTATTAAAGTCCCCTACTATGATTGTATTGTTGTCGATCTCTCCTTTGATATCTTCCAGGAGTTTTTTTTATGTATTTGGGTGCTCCTGCATTGGGTGCATATATGTTTATCAGGGTTATATCTTCTTGTTGTATTGATCCCTTTAGTATTATGAAGTGGCCGTCCTTATCTCTGGTTATGGCCTTCACTTTGAGGTCTATTTTGTCTGGTATAAGTATTGCTACCCCAGCTTTCTTTTCCTTTCCATTTGCCTGAAAGATATTTTTCCATCTCTTCACTTTCAGTCTGTGTGAGTCCCTTCTAATCAGGTGGTTCTCTTGTAGACAGCAGATGTATGGGTCATGTTTTTTTATCCATTTAGCCAGTCGATGTCTTTTGGTTGGAGCATTTAGTCCATTTACATTTAAAGTTATTATTGAAAGGTACTTGTTTGTAGCCATTTCTTTTTTTGTGTGGCTGTTTTCTTTCTGAGCTTTTTATTTCTTTTTACACCAGTCCCTTTAGCATTTCTTGCATTGCTGGCTTGGTGGTGATAAAATCCCTTAGCCTTTTTTTTGTCTGTGAAGCTTCTTATTTCCCCTTCAATTTTGAATGATAGCCTTGCTGGATAGAGTATTCTTGGGTTCAGTCCTTTGCTTTGCATCACTTTGTAAATTTCTGTCTATTCTTTTCTGGCCTGATGTGTTTCTGTTGAGAAATCATTTGATAATCTAATGGGAGATCCCTTGTATGTAACTTTCCTTCTCTCTCTTGCAGCCTGTAAGATTCTCTCTTTGTCCTGAACATTTGCCATGGTAATTATGATGTGTCTTGGTGTGGGTCTTTTCGGGTTCATCTTGTTTGGGACTCTCTGTGCTTGTGTGACTTTTTTCTTCCCCACCTCAGGGAAGTTTTCTGATATTATTTCTTCGAGTAGGTTTTTTAACCCTTGTTCCTCTTTCTGTTGTTCTGGCACCCCTATTATTCATATGTTGTTTCGTTTCATGTTGTCCCAAAGCTCCCTTAGGCTCTCCTCCTGTCTTTTAATTTTTTTCTCCAATTGCAGTACAGTTTGGGTGTTTTTTTCTTCCTTGTCTTCTATTTCACTAATTCGGTCCTCCACTTCTGCTAGTCTACTGTTGATGCTTTCAATGGTGTTTTTTATTGCAGCTATATTGCTCTTCATTTCTTCTTGTGTCTTGCATATGTTATTGATTTTTTCATCTGTTTCATCTTGCTTCTAGCACATGTTTTTGATTTTTTCCTCTATCCCGTTTATGCACGCTAGGACCCTTATTCTGAATTCTTTTTCTGTCATGTTGCATGCCTGTGTCTCACTTAGCTGCTTTTCTGGCGAGTCCTCCTTTTCTTTCCTTTGGGGGTTTCTTTGCCTACCCATGTTTGATTTCACTGACATATCTAGATGTTGAGTCGTTCAGTGGCTGCTCCCTGGGTGGCAGTGGCTCCTTGGGCTGTGGTTGCTCCTTGGGCGGTTGTGGTAGCAGCTCCTTCTCAGTTGGCAGCAGCTCCTCTGGTGGGTGCTGTTCACAGCTGTGGTGGCTCTTCTGGCTGGTGGGGGGAGGCTTCACATACAGCTGCTGTTCCTCAGACAGAGGGTGTGGTGATCAGGAGGCCGCTGTTGCTTGGATTTGCTGTGTTGATTTAAAGGCACAAAATACAACACAAGAAGGGACAACATACCAGGCACTGAACACAGATATATTCATGATATTAACAACCCCAAATAAAGGTGACCACTCAAATTAAGAGAATTGGGGGATAAGGAGGAAAGAAGAGAAAAAGATAAAAGAGAAAATGGAAAAGAAAAGAAAAATAAGAAAAAACAAAACAAAAAAGAAGTGCAAAGATGAAATTGAGAAAAAAAAGAGAGGGAAAAAAGAGCGAAAAGAGAGAATGAAGTAGAAGAGGGGGAGAGAGTATTTGTATGAGGAGAAAACTCCGGTAGAACTGCCACTAATCCCAACAAATTCCAGCAACAGATCCCTGGAGATGAATGCAAACTACAAACAACCAATGATATCAAGAGAGGCAAGGGAAAACAGAAGCACAAAAATAGCCGGGGGGTGGGGGAGAGGAGGGAGGGGAAAAACCAGCAGAAAAAAAGAAAAAGAAAAAGAAAAACAACCTCACAATCAGTCCTAAAGAAGAAAAAAAAACCACAAAACAAAACGAGCATAAAAAAAAACCACAGACAAACAAAAAAAACAATATATTCAACAATCAAGCAAACAGCAAGTAAACAATAGAAAGATAAGAGAAAGAAAATATTTGGATAGTGAGGAAGGTAAAAAATGGTAAAATGGTAGCAGTAATAATAATGGTTAAAAATAAAGTAGTAATTAAAAGGGTAAAATCAGGTGATGGAAAAAGAAGAAAAAGAAAAAAAAATTGGTTTCTTAGTTAAAAGGCGAAAAAAGACAAAAAAAATTTGCAGTAGTAAAGGTCTTTCCGTTCTTCTACTCTTCAGCCTGGCTCGCCTTAGTTCTGCCAGGTATTCAGGAGAGTGTTGAATTTCCCTGCAATACACTGTTCCTCCGTGTTGTAAATCACAGTCCTGATTTTAAAGCAGGCCGTATTTGTGATCCAGACTGCCTTAATTTGTGTTCACCTAAGAGTCAGTTTGTGGCTCAGCCTCTGGGTGGCAGTGTTTTGGGGTTGGCCTCTGAGGCTATAGGGCTTCTCTACCCAGCAGCAAGGGTTTTTTTTTTTTCTATTGCACTTAAAACTGGTTTGGGGAGGGCAACTACCCAGAGCTGGTTCTTAAATAAATGTTACCCTGCTCTGTCTCTTTGTATCTTCTTCAGTGACGGTCTGTTAATAGCAAATGTTTTCAGTCTTGGTCTGAAAATGTCTTTATTTTTACTCACATTTGTCTTTAGTTTTTAGCAGTTTAGGATGTGTTGGCATGAATTTCTTTAGGTTTAGCCTGAATTTTTTGAAATCTCTATGTTTATGTCTTTTACCATACTTTAAAAGTTTGTAGCCATTATTTCTCCAAAACATTTTCAGCACATTCGTGTTCCTCTCCTTTTAGAAATCTGATGACAGAAATGTTGGACCTTTTGCTCTTGTCCCATCGGTCCCAAGATTCAGTTCATTTTCAATAATTTTTCTCCTTGTGTCCAGATTGGAAAATTTTTATTGATCTGTCTTCATGTTCACTGTGTCTTTCCTATGACATCTCTGTTTTGCTAATTTATATTTATCAGTTTAAATATTTCCCATTTTTCTTTATCTTGTCTATTTCTTTGCTGAGGCTTTTATTTCTGAATTTATTACAAGGTTATTCAGTGTTGTTTTTGGTGTATTTGATATCATAACTCCTTGAAGGTTTATATCAGATAATTCCAACATCTGTTTCATCTTAACACTTGGAGTGGGGGAAACGAGTTAAGTCGGCTCGCGTGAATTGCGCGTACTCCGCGGGAGCCGTCTTAACTCGGTTCATATAGATTTGCGGTGGAGTGCGGGAAACGTGTAAACTCGGGCTGATTGTAACTGCGTATTACCAAATATTTGTTTGTTTGCCGTTCACAAAGATACCTACCTGCGTATGCGAACCGTTTCATACCCATTGGGGTAATAGGTATCATAAAAATCCCTGATTTTGCGCGGGAAACCTAAATAATTGCCCGCGCCATCTTATATTTTGGCGGGAAATTCACCCCACACCGGAGTGTTAACTGGTATCTGTTGTTTCATCTTAACTGTTTCATCTCAATTGGCTTTTCCCATGTGAGTCAAGATTTTCCAGCTCTTCATATACAGAGTAATTTTTTTTTTTATTCTTCACCTGAGGATAATTTTTCTATTGATTTTTTAAAAGAGAGTGGAAGGGGGAGAGAGGAGAAAGAGAAAGAGAGAGAGAGAAACATGGATATGAGAAAGACACGTAGATTGGTTGCCTCCTGCTCCTGCAGAGGATCGAACCTGTAATGGAGGTACATGCCCTTGACCAGGAATTGAACTTGTGACCCTTTGGTCCATAGGCTGATGCTCTAATCATTGAGAAAAACTGGCCAGAGTGATTTTTGATCATATCTTTATAAATATTAAGTTATGTGACTCTGAGTCTCATTGAAATCCTAAGGAGGATGTTGATAGTTTTGCTTTAGAAGGCAACTGGCCTATTTAACTTCAGGCTGCAAGTTCTGACTAGCCTTCTGTGTGCACAGTGTGATTTCAATGTCAGTCTGAATTGCCAGCCATTGTCCCTTTGAATGTTCACTTTCCCAAGGTCCTCCCTCTCTGTGACCTCCCTGATTTTACAGTTCCCTGCGGCTCCCTTTTTCCCTTCGTTTGGCCATAAAGCTGAGGCTTTAGTTAGCCTGCAATGCCAGGGACTTCTGTGACTGTGCCTACGTTTGGGCCAAGTGGCATGAAGGCAGAGAGAGGAAATAAAGAAATGGGGGTTTGCCCATCCTCTTGGGGCCTCAGCTCCATCAAAGGGAAAGTAAGGTTTCCCTTCCTCAGAGTTTTGGCTCCTACAGGTTCCCACTGGTTTGTGTGGGGGCTGTGGCATGAGAGAACAGTAGGAGAAAAAGAACTGAGGGAATTTCCCTCTTTGAGCAGTGTGAGTTCCCTTTCTGGCTCTTTGAGATTAACTAGACGACTTCTCTTGGAGCATTCTGTCAGCCTATGGTGCTTGCTTCCCAGTTTCTGGTTGCCTTCTGGGCAGGTTGGTGAGACCAATAGATAGGAAAAGCCAGGCGCCTAGGTCATAGAAACCAGTGATATCTCTCTACCCCATGGGTGCTGGAGTGTCAGCAGCCTCTTTATCTTTGGCCCTGGGAATTTCTCTTTCTTGAAATTGTAGTTATTTAAATATTTCTTGGTATATTTTCTTTTGCATTTTAAGACGTCTATAATGGGAAGGTTGTCAGGTTATCTTCCTTATTGCTGGAATGGGAAGTCAAGATTTATGGTCTAACTGAGAAATAGTAAATGGCCATTATAATGGCAACCTAGAAAGTGAAAGGAACACTAACCCAGGCAAAGGCTGTGAAATTTGGGTTCTAGGTGCTGCTTTAACATTCACCTACTCATCATATATATTTACTTGGTTAAATCTCTGTAGTTTTCGCTCCCAGTCAAGATGGCAGCATAGGTAAACACTGTACTCCCCTTCTCCCATGACCACATTAGAACTAAACTTCAGAGCAACCATCATTGATACCTGCCTGAACTCTAGCTAAACAAAAGCGCTATAGCTAAGGATACACAGAAGAATCCACATCAAGGCCACACCCACATGTACTGGTTAAAGATTGGGAGAGATATCTCAGCTGTGAAGTCTCCCACTGTGGAGTAGGAGTCCCAGCCCCACACCCGGCCCTCCAGCCCAGGGTTCCAGTGCTGGCAAGAGAAGTCCCTAACTTCTGAATAGGGAAACCAGTAGACATGGTGGCTTAGTGAGGCGTGGAGTTAGGGGGTTGGTGGGTGGAGGGGGCGAGGACCTTGGAATCCCAAGCATTGCTCTTAAAGGGCCTTTGCATGGAATTACTCGCTGATGGGTTCACTTGCTCTGATCTCCAGCCCTGGGGCAGTACCTCAAAAGAAGCCAGAGGTAGAACTGACTTATCTGGCTTCAAGGAAAAGCTGGAAGGGCAGCTGTCTCCCAGAGGAAGTGCTGGCAGAGGCTACAGTTCCTTTGCTAAGCCCTCCCCATGCATGTGGAGGCAAGCATCACATCTGAGTCTCCATCAACCTGGCTAACACTGTTCCATACAAAGAGCTTGTCTTAGCATATGCCAACATTCCTAGAAATATCTCAAAGGTCCGCAAACCCCAAACAAGCAGCATCTGGCCCTGGCATGCCTGGTCCCACTTCCCAAGCAGCTCCAAGCCTGGCACTAGCAGCATCTGGCCTCAGTTTCCATCTTAGCCTCTCCCAGGCACCTCCAAGTCCACCACAAGCGGCAAATATCTGCAGAACACTTTGTAGCTAATACCAGGTGGCCCTAGGCATGTCACAGGCAACAGATAACCTTCACTTGCACCTCTCAATCGGCCCGAGAAACAACACACCCCGTGGTCAGCTTCAGACTACACCAGAGCAGCACCCAACTCCATCCACAAATGACACACTCAAAGGGCAGACTCAGATGGTACCAGAGTCATGCTAAAGCAAATTCTGTTCTGTAGGTTCACCCCTGCACAATAGCTCCTCCACTGGAGTCATGACCCGTCCTCACACGCAATCTGCCTGAAGGTCACTCCCTACCATTGATGTGCCAACAGCAATCAAGGCTCAAGTACAATAGGAAGGCACACAAACACACACAAGGGACATACCTGGAGCACCCAGCTCAGTTGAACAGGGAGACTGTGTCACTGGGCCCCATAGGACAGCTACTACATAAGATGACTCTACCAGAGTGAGGGATGTAGCAGCTCTCCCTAATACACAGAAATAAACACAAGGAGGCAGCCAAAATAAGGAGACAAAGAATCATGTTCCAATAAAAGAACAGAACAAAATTCCAGAAAAATTTCTAAACAAAATGGGAGACAAGCAGTCTACCAGATGCAGAATTTAAAACACAGGTTATTAGGATGCCAAATGGTCTCAGTGAGAACTTTAATGCAGAGGAAATGTAAAATCAAAGATAGAGCCTGAGCCGCGTGCCTCAGTGGTTGAGCATTGACCTATGAACTAGGAGGTCACGGTTCAATTACTGGTCAGGGCACATGACTCAGTTGTGGGCTCCATCCCCATTGGGGGACATTCAGAAGGCAGCCAATCAATGATTGTCTCTCATCATTGATGTTTATATCTTTCTCCCCCTCTTCCTATCTCTCTGAAATCAATAAAAATATATTTTCAAAAACCATGAAGATAGAAAATATAAAAAAGAACTAGTTGGAAATGAACATACAATAACAAACAAAGAAATACATTAGAGCCCTAACTGGTGTTCCTCAGTTGATTGGATGGTGTCCTGTGCACCTAAATGTTGTAGGTTCAATTCCCAGTCAGGGCACATGCCCGGTTTGCAGGATTGATACCCGGTAGAGGGCATGCAGGAGGCAGGCAATCAATGCCTCGCTGTCACATGAATGCTTCTCTCTCCCTCTCCCTTCCTCTCTGTCTAAAAATAAATTTAAAAATCTTTGAAAAATAAAGAAATACATTAGAAGTAGTTAGCAGTAGATTGAATGAAGTAGTGGATCAAATCAGTGATTTGGCAGATAAGGGAGCAGACCACACCCAATCAACACAGCAAAAAAATAAAATAAAATAAAAAGAATCCAAAAAAAGTTGAGGATAGTTTAAGGGGCCTCTGTGATATCAAGTGTACCAGCCTTTGTATCATTCAGGTACCAGAAGAAAGAGAGCAAAGAATTGAAAATCTATTTGACAAAGCCAGAAAACAGACATACAAGTCCTGAAAATGCAGAGTGGCCCAAATAAGATGAACCCAAAGAAGCCCACACCAAAACACATAATTAAAATGCAAAAGATTAAATATAGAGAATCTTTTTTTTTAAAGTATTGATTTGAGAGAGAGAGAGAAGGGAGAGAGGGAAAAACCGTTTTGTTGTTCCCCTTCTTCATGGATTCATTGGTTAGTTCTTATAGGTGCCCTGACTAGAGATCAATCCACAACCTTGGCATAGCCGGCAGCACTCTAACCAACTGGGCTACCCAGTAAGGGCCAAAGAGAGAATCTCCATACTCTTTTCCACTTCCATGCACCAATCTACATTCCCACCAACAGTGCATGAAAATTCCTTTTTCTCCATGCCAATAATTGTTAGTTATTTATTGATGATAGTCATTCTGACTGTGTGAGGTGATATTTCAGTGTGGTTTTAATTTGCATTTCCCTGATGATTAGGACAAGCATTTTTCCATGTCTATTTTCCATCTGAATGGCCTCTTTGGAAAAGTGTTTAAATCAATTTTCCCCCTGGTGTTGAATTGTATAAATTCTTTATAAATTTTGTATATTAACCCTTTATCAGAATATGTTAACCCATTGGCAAACATGTTCTCCTATTTAGTAGGTTGTCTTTTAAAAAATACTTTCCTATTGATTTAAGAGTGGAAGCGAGAAATAGAAACATCAGTGATGAGAGAGTCAGTGTTAAGCTGCCTCCTGCATGTCTACATGCCTGCAACCCACGCATGTGCCCTGAATGGGGATCAAACTGTGACTTCCTGATTCATAGGTCGATGCTCAACCACCGAGCCATGACGGCTGGACTGACTTTTTACTTTGTTGATGGTTTTCTTTGCTGTACACAAACTTTTTAGATTGATGTAGTCCCGTTTATTTTTTCTTGTTTCCTTTGCCCAAAGAGATATATCAGAAAGGAAAATATTGCTAAGAGAAATGTCAGAGATTTTACTATGTTGTCTTCTAGAAGTTTATGGGTTTAATTCTTTAATCCTCTTACAGTTTATTCTTGTGTATGGTGTATGGAGGTGGTCTAGTTTCATTTTTTTTGCATGTGTTTGTCCAATTTTTTCAACACCATTTATTGAATGTACTGTCTTTACCCCATTGTATGTTCTTGCCTCCTTTGACCATATAGTCGAGAGTTTATTTCTGGACTCTCCATTTTGTTCTGTTGATTTGTATGGTTTTTTTGTTTGTTTGTTTGTTTTTTGCTGCCAGTACCATGTTGTCTTGATTACTATGGCCTTGCAGTATAGTTTTATATCAGGTAGCATGATGCCTCCAATTTTGTATCCCTTTCTCAAGATTGTTATTGGCTATTTGGGGTCTTTTGTGGTTCTATATAAATTTGTGGATTATTTGTTCTAGTTCTGGGAAATAAAGCATTGATATTTTAATGGGAATTGTATTAAATTTATAGATTGTTTTATGTAGTATGGACATTTTAACTATGTTAATTTTTCTTATTTAGTATAATCTTCCATTTATTTGTATCTTTTTTATTTATTTATTTATTTATTTTTATTGCTTAAAATATTACAAAGGGTATTAAATATGTGTCCTTTTTTTTTTCCCGCCCATGACAATCACCTGGCCTCCCCTACCCCCCAGTGTCTTATGTCCATTGGTTATGCTTATATGCATGCATACAAGTCCTTCGGTTGATCTCTTACCCCCCTCCCTCCTGCCCCCCAACTCTCCCTGGCATTCCGGCTGCAGTTTGACAATCTGTTTGAGGCAGCTCTGCCTCTGTATATATTATTGTTCAAAAGTTTATAATGGTCTCTATTATCCATGAATGAGTGAGATCACGTGGTATTTTTCCTTTATTGACTGGCTTATTTCACTTAGCATAATGCTCTCCAGTTCCATCCATGCTGTTGCAAATGGTAAGAGTTCCTTCTTTTTTACAGCAGCATAGTATTCCATCATGTAGATGTACCACTGTTTTCTAATCCATTCATCTACTGATGGGCACTTAGGCTGTTTCCAGATCTTAGCTATGGTGAATTGTGCTGCTATGAACATAGGGGTGCATATATCCTTTCTAATTGGTGTTTCTGGTTTCTTGGGATATATTCCTAGAAGTGAGATCACAGGGTCAAATGGGAGTTCCATTTCTAGTTTTTTGAGGAAACTCCATTCTGTCTTCCATAGTGGCTGCACCAGTCTGCATTCCCACTAGCAGTGCACGAGTGTTCCTTTTTCTCCACATCCTCTCCAGCACTTGTCGTTTGTTGATTTGTTGATGATAGCCAGTCTGACAGGTGTGAGATGGTACCTCATTGTTGTTTTGATTTGCATCTCTTGGATGATTAGTGACTTTGAGCATGTTTTCATATGTCTCTTGGCTTTCTGAGTGTCCTCTTTTGAAAGGTGTCTATTTAGGTCCTTTACCCATTTTCTGATTGGATTGTTTATCTTCCTTTTGTTAAGTTGTATGAGTTCCCTATAAATGTTGGAGATTAGGCCCTTATCAGGTATGACATTGGCAAATATGTTTTCCCATGCAGTGGGTTTTCTTGTTGTTTTGTTGATGGTTTCTTTTGCTGTGCAGAAGCTTTTTATTTTGATGTAGTCCCATTTGTTCATTTTCTCTTTAGTTTCAAGTGCCCTAGGGGCTGTATCAGTGAAGAAATTGCATCGGCATATGTCTGAGATTTTGTTGCCTTTGGATTCTTCTAGAATTTTTATGGTTTCCTGTTGTACATTTAAGTCCTTTATCCATTTTGAGTTTATTTTTGTATATGGTGTAAGTTGGTGGTCTAGTTTCATTTTCTTGCATATATCTGTCCAATTTTCCCAGCACCATTTATTGAAGAGACTATCCTGGCTCCATTGTATGTTCTTGCCTCCTTTGTCAAATATTAATTGAGTATACTGGATAAAATACCCTAGGATGAAGATTAACAACAACAAGAATTCTCTCATTCTCTCTCTCTCTCTCTCTCTCTCTCTCTCTCTCTCTCCTTTTTTCATGCTCTGATTGGCTATTCTGTGCTACCTTATCTTCCATATTGCAAATTCAATCCTTTGCTTCATTTAGTCTATAGTTGGTTCCTCCTAGTGTATTCTGTATTTTTCAGTGGTTCTTTTTTATAGTTTCTGTGTCCTATTACTTTCTTTTCTTGTTTCCACTGAGTTCATCCATTCTTCCCTGGGTTTATTGAGCATCCTTTTAACCATTGTTTTGAACTCTGTATTTGGTAGATTGCTTGCCTTCATTGTTTTTAGTTCCTTTTCTGGGGATTTCTCTCTTATTTTATTTGGGGCATGTTTCCTTGTATTCTCATGTTGGCTACCTCTCTGTATTTGTTTCATTGTATTAGGTAGATGTGCTATGTCTCCCAATCTTGGTATTTATTTCGTAGATGTCCTGTGGGGCTTGGTAGTGCTGTCTCCCTGATCACTAGAGCAAGGTGTTCTGGGAGTGTGTTATGTGATCCTTCCTGTTGTAGTTGAGTCTTTTAAAAAAAGATTTTTAAATTTATTTTTGGAGAGAGAAGGGAGAAAGAGAGAGAAACATCAGTATGTGAGCAACATTGATCAGCTGCCTCCTGCACGCACCCCTAAAGGGATTGAGCCCACAATCTGGGCATGTGCCCTGGCCAAGAATTGAACTGGCAATCTTTCAGTTCTCAGGAAGACACCCAACCTACTGAAGCCCACAAGCCAGGGCTGTAGTTCAGCCTTATTGCTGTTGGTGCATCCATGTGTAGGGTTAACCTTCAGGCTGGCTGACTGTGAGGATTGAACCTGACCTCACTGTATGAGTTGCTGGGCAGGGACTAACCCCATGAAGTAGAATTCACCCCAGCAGGGACTGGTATCTGCTAAAATCTTCCGATCGATGTGCCACTGGTGGGGCTAATTGGGTTGTGCTTTAATGTGGTCTGAAGCCTGCCACCAGGTTCTGAGGCCTCTTGGGAGGGACTCTGGTGCTGGTGAATATCAGATGCTGCCTGTGACTGGCCCTGGGCTACCTGTTAGGATCTACAAACGATCCACATTTTGTGGCAGCCTCTGTAGGAAAAGGGTACATATGGGAGGAGCCAAAGTGCATGCCATATCTGGCCTCCATCAGCACCAAACCCGTGGGAGGGGTCAGCAAAAGTCCCAAGGCACTCCAAGATATGCCTTTGCCTGCTGGCTTCCTGTTAGGCCCAATCACTGGAATTGCCTCTGGCAATATGCAAATTGAAGTAGGTTCTCATGTTGGGGCCAGTCGTATTCATCGGGTTGATACATATACAAACTTCAAGCCAGTACTGCTTCTGAGGCCACTCAGCAAATGTGTCATGGTACACCAAAGCCAGCTGCCAGCTGCCACCTGCATGGGGCCTGCAGACATTTGTGGTTGGGTGGGTTCTGAGGGAGTCATCAGGGTGAGGCCAGCAGAGTTTATAGGGCTAAAACAGACCAATAGTTGGTCATGTGGATAGAGAGCTTTGCACAGCAATGGTGGCTCCAGTCAGCATGTGAGGGGGAAAATGACCCTCACCCTAAAGCCACAGAACTTAGTCTCTGACATCCCGTTTGTCTGCCTACACATCCTAAAGATCCCTCCAAGAAAGTCTGCACTGCCAGCTCAGGCTGGCTGGTGGGAGCTTGGCAGGGCAGGGATACAGGTATTTGGGAGGGAGTACTAATGCATTCCACCACGTTGATGCCCCGTGGAGGGGAATGCTCAACCCAAGAAATATGGTATCTATGGACTGTGGTGGGGGAGGTATTCAACACAAGGACCCTGCTGGCTGTCCCTTTAGCTCTCCGTGAAGCCACACATCCCAGTCTCTCCCTGTATGACTCAGTCTGCTCTGAGCTACCTTCCCTCCGCTGGAGCCCATGGTGAGTGGCTGGAAATGACATTTTCTGCACTGACTTTTTAAGAGGGCTCCTGGGTTTCTGGCAGACTCCCTTCTCTCCCTAGTAGATGGAATCTCTGATGACTTTCACAGCCAGGAATTAGGTGGGTTTCTCTTCCTTTTGTGATGCTCCAGACTGGGGAGCCTGTGTTGGGTTGAGCCTGTTGCTCCTGACAGTGGACTTTGTAGGTGAAATATCTCTCCAAATTCTCTACTGCTGCACATGTGGGGTCACCTCTTTTTTTATTTTATTTTTTTATTTTTTTTATTTGTTTTTATTTTTCGCTTAAAGTATTACAAATGGTATTACATAAGTGTCCTTTTTTCCCCCCCGCCCTTGACAAACCCCTACCCTCCCTTACCCCCCAGTGTCTTATGTCCATTAGTTATGCTTATATGCATGCATACAAGTCCTTCGGTTGATCTCTTACTCCCCTCCCTCCTGCCCCCCAACTCTCTCTGGCCTTCCCACTGCAGTTTGACAATCAGTTTGAGGCAGCTCTGCCTCTGTATCTATTATTGTTCAAAAGTTTGTAATGGTCTTTATTATCCATGAATGAGTGAGATCATGTGGTATTTTTCCTTCATTGACTGGCTTGTTTCACTTAGCATAATGCTCTCCAGTTCCATCCATGATGTTGCAAATGGTAGGAGTTCCTTCTTTTTAACAGCAGCATAGTATTCCATCGTGTAGATGTACCACTGTTTTCTAATCCATTCATGTACTGATGGGCACTTAGGCTGTTTCCAGATCTTAGCTATGGTGAATTGTGCTGCTATGAACATCTGGTTACATATATCCTTTCTGATTGGTGTTTCTGGTTTCTTGGGATATATTCCTAGTAGTGGGATCACAGGGTCAAATGGGAGTTCCATTTCCAATTTTTTGAGGAACCTCCATACTGCCTTCCATAGTGGCTGCACCAGTCTGCATTCCCACCAGCAGTGCGCAAGTGTTCCTTTTTCTCCACATCCTCTCCAGCACTTGTCGTTTGTTGATTTGTTGATGATGGCCATTCTGACAGGTGTGAGATGGTACCTCATTGTTGTTTTGATTTGCATCTCTCGGATGATTAGGGGGGGTCACCTCTTTTTGAGCCTCAGTCCATCCTACCAGTCTCCATGTGGCTTCTTCTATAAATCCTTGGTCATAAGACTTCTGTTCAGCTGGACTTCTATTGGTAACTTAGGTTGATTGTTCTGAAATTTAGTTGTACTTCTGGCTTGATCCTGGGAGGAGGTGAGTGTAACTTCCACCTACTCCACCACTGTATTGGATCCTGTTTTTTGGTGTGTTTTTTTAATTTAAATGCTAACATTGAATGATCCCTCTGTTTAGACATGTGCTTTGTGCAAAAAATAATTCAACTTGTTAAAATATCTGTTTTCTGTATCCTACCAATTCAGGAACTGTCTTGTCCCATCATGTCTGCTATTTAGTAAGTCCCTAGCTCATTATAGGTGCTTAAAAATATTTGTATACTTAAAATAGACTATACTCTTGAAAGTGTATAAAGTTTAGCTGTTTGTGATCCTTGCTAATTAACACAAGCTAATATAGATTTAAACAATTACAGCATAACTAGGACAATTAATTTTTTTTAAAATTTCGCATTCTTGAGCTAAATCCCCAGAAGAGAATAAAGTGATAGGTTGTAGACATGATCCAGGGCAACACTGAAATTATAATCTTAGTTTCCCTGGCACAGTGCCATAACTCTAGGAGGCTTATTAGCTCTAGGGGGCTAAAGAGATTTGCTCAGCTCCACAAATCATGTTGCCTTTTTAGTATGTAAATGCAGTGTCCTATGGACATGAAAAATGAAATGTGTGTGTATGAAAGCCAAGCGAGGCAGGGTCAGAGGGAAACGATAGCCTCCTCATCTCCGTTTTGCTCTTCATGGCAGGAGAGGGACCAGGTGAGGATCACAGCCATCTCTGCCCTTAAGCACATGCTACATAAAGTCAACAAATTCAAGCCTGGATATGCCATCAAGAAACATCTGTACAGTTTTTTAGTCCCACTGCTGCTTAGCTTAGAGGACAACAACACCAAGGTGGTCAAGGTACGGGTGACCTCTTGTCCTGCCAACCTCAGCCTGACATAACCCCTTTCTGCTAGAGCACGGCCCCTTCCCTTTAGTCCTCTTTCATGAGCCTAGTCTGGTATCTGCATTCACTCTACACCAGTGGTTCTCAACCTTCTGGCTGTTTAAATACAGTTCCTCATGTTGTGACCCAAACCATAAAATTATTTTCGTTGCTACTTCATAACTATAATGTTGCTACTGTTATGAATCGTAATGTAAATATCTGATATGCAGGATGTTCTTAGGCGACCCCTGTGAAATGGTTGTTCAACAGCCAAAGGGGTAGTGACCCACAGGTTGAGAACCACTGCTCTACACCTCTTTGGTATCATTTTCTGGGCTGAATCTGAGCACTTTTACCCTCTACTGGGTGCCATCAATCTTAGACTGATATGGTACTCCTCCCTGAAGTTATGTACATATTTTCACATGATCAAGGCCCCTGATCTCAGCTACTAATCCCAACCAAACCCCTTGTGGACTAGTTTCATGGTCTGGCCTGGCTCTCCAGAATTATAGGAGGTAGACTTAGGATTTCCTTGTGTCCATCCCATAGGCCTGTGGAGCAGCCCTGACTGAGTGGATGAATGTGATTGGCTGGTCATCCTTCACACAGATGTTTCAGCATACCACCCTCAGTGATCACATGCAGGTGTTGGAAGAAACATGCAACCATTTGGTGAGTGAGAGTCTCTGAGGAAGCTGGTTGCAATATACATGCTATGGACTCACTGGCAGGCTTGGTGGGCTAAGAGGAGAGGGCTGACAGAAGATGTATTCTTTCCTTTCCTTGATTCTCATTCTTTCTCATCAGCAAACTCTGAGAACCCACATTTGGGATGCCAGTCCCTGGATCTCCATATTTGATCCTCTTAGCATCCCAAACTCTGCCTCAGAGGCTAGGGGCATCATGCAAGGTTAATAGATGCCAATGGGATAGAAGCCTTCTGGCTAGAGGAAGAGATATAGACAGGAGTCCTCAGGGCTGGAGATCAACAGTCATTGTGGTAACGGTCTGTAGCTTCAGTGACTTCAGTGAAGTCAAGAACAGGTCATAGAGCAGGAATCCTTGTTGAAAATTAAACATTTAAGGGCCACGCAAATAGGTTAGGAACTAAATGAGTAATTCTAATATTATGAATTTGAATGCCTTACATAGATAGAGCACTTTACCATGTACACTTTAACATCCATTATCCCATTGGAGCCATTGGTAGGTTAGGCAGGTTTGATTTCAACACTTCAGATGAAAAAATTGAGGCCAGTGTCAGGGCCAGTATTCAAACATGGGTCTCCTGGCTCTACATCAGTTGTTTTCTCCCTTATCATGTTGGTACCAAGGAGCAAAATTCTCTTTATGAACTTTCTGCTGAGGCTGCACTTTTGCTGGGGTGGGGGTGTCTGAGTGTATAGGTTCAAATCATTTAAGCCAGTGATTCCCAAAGTGGGCGCTTCCGCCCCCGGTGGGTGCTGCAGCAATCCAGGGGGGCGGTGATGGCCACAGGTGCATTTGGGGACGATGAGTAACTGCTATTAAAATTTAAAAAAATTAATTTCCAGGGGCTGAGTAATATTTTTTCTGGAAAGGGGGCGGTAGGCCAAATAAGCTTGGGAACCACTGGTTTAAGCTGACTGAAGACAGAAAATGCTGCTGCTTGTGGACAAGGTGATAGGGCCAAGGCTGCAAGACGGTCTCCAGTCGAGTTCCCAGCAACCCTCCTCTCCTTGTCAGCATTACTCCTCTTTGCCTTCACAGGTGAATACATGCAAAATACAATTAGTGGGGGAGTTACTGTTTCAGAGCTTCAGCTTCCTGAAGAGCTCCGAGTCCTTCCTACGGACAGCTGCAGTCCATTTCATAGGTAAGGTGGTCCCTCCTGTCAATTCCTCCCTTCTCTCCAGCAGGAAAGCCCTCCTTGACCTTTCACTAAAGGGCAAAGCCAGAACCATGGCATGATGAAGTTGGTTACATCCTTTCCTAGCTCTGACCTGGTTTAGAGATGTTGTGCTGTCAGAATCCAAAATTTGTGTTAGAAAAGCCTGGGGAGGAGGAGTAAGCTATCTGCCTTTGTCCTGGCTCTGTGTGCATCTACCCACTTTGTCAGCATGCTGCTTTGTGAGGAAGAGAAATGTAGGCATTTGGAAGGAAAAAGCTGTTGCTTCAACTGGAACCCCATGGAATTCCCAAAATATTTTTTGTTTTAAACTATAACAGTATGTGTTTATGTTAGAAAGCATAACATATTCAGACTGGCTGAAAGAAGACAATGAGTAATGCCAGAATGTGCATCATTTGGATTTAACCACTACTAACACCATAGAATTATTTTTCTTAAAAACATGCTACACACACACACACAGCACTTTAAAAAATATGTTTTTAATTGATTTTAGAGAGAGTAGAAGGGAGAGAGAGAATCATTGATTGGCTGCTTCCTTCATTGTCCCTACTGGGGATTGAGCCCACAAGCCAGGTAGGTGCCTTGACTGGGAATTGAACCATAATCTCTTGGTTCCTGGATCGATGCTCAATCACTGACCCACTGGAGCAGAGCTATAGAACTTTCATTTATTTGATTATTGTAAATATTTTTATTGATTTTTTACAGAGAGGAAGGGAGGGGGATAGAGATTTAGAAACAAAACATCCATGAGAGAGAAACATTGATCAGCTGTCTCCTGCACACCCCCTACTGGGGATGTGCCCACAACCAAGGTACATGCCCTTGACCAGAATGGAACCTGGAAGTTTTCAGTCCGCAGACCAATGCTCTATCCACTGAGCCAAACCAGTTAGGGAAACTTTTAAAAAAGAAACTTTGGTACACAGCTCTATCACAAATACATGTATTACTTACTCATCAACATTATATTTAATGACTACATAATATTAATTTTATTGTATAGATGGATTTATGAAACCAGTCCTTATTTTTGAATATTGAGACTGTGTTATCTTTTGTTTTTATAGACAGGGACATAGTGGTTAAATCTCTGCATGTCATCATGATTATTTTGTTAAGATACATTGCTTAAAAGTAGAGTTCCTGGACTCAAAGGGTATGCAGAATTTTAAGGATTTGGAACTGCCCTCTAAAAAGTTAGATTCATTTTCTCTCGTCACCAGTATGTACATGAGTATCTATTTCGCCAAACATTTGGCAACCCTAGGTAATATGTTTTTAAAATCATTACCAATTTGATAGGTGAAAACAAAGAAGCTTGTTGTTTTGGTTAATTTTTTTTTCAATCAGCAGCTAGGTTATGTATTTTGTCCTGTTTATTGGCAATCCATATTTTATTTTTGCAAATTATTGCCTTGTGCCCCCAGTCCATCTTTCTGTTGGAGTAGGAGCCCCATGAAGTTTAACATCCTTGGCACGGGCTCCACTTATCACCTGGGTCACAGCTGCTCTGAGGGCTGTTCTTTCACTAGGACACTGACATGTAGCCAGCAAGGCTTCTCTTACATACATTCCTTGCTAAAATCATTTTATAAATGTCCTTGTTCACTACTGAGCCTGGGGAAAGGGATGGCCCAAAGGCTCAGGAATTCTGGATGGACTTTACATCTGTTCTGTCTTTAGCATTAATAGCTAAGAAGATAAACCTGCATTCCATACATGAGGATGATGTGCAGCTGTTACGAAATGGTGAGTCTGGGCCTCGCACCTGGGTTCTGGGTTATATAAGGGGATGGTGCAAGATAGAAATTAGGAAGAGGCAATTCCTGACATACATGTGACATTATTTTAAAAGTTTACTCTTACCAGTATAAATGTTATATCTAAAAGTTTAAGTGAAGAGAAGTAAGAGAAAGGCAACATTATTTATCATCATACCAGTTAGATAAAAACTCTGCTAACAACACGTTCTTGTCACTGCCCCTCTGTCCTGTGCTCTGGGCTGACCCTGCAGAGGTGTGTAAGGCAGACATGGTTCCTTTCCCCCCAAAGAACATGCAGTTTTGTGTTCTTTTTTACTGCCTTGAAATATTTTAAAATTAATTTATACTTATAGAGCCCTTGATATATTAACATTTAAGTTATTTCAATTTTTTTGCTATTCAAACACTGCTACCATGAACATTCTTATATATGCCTCCTCATATACAAGTGTAATTCTTACTCCAGACTAGATACTAAAAACTCGACTTTTATCATGCATGTTGAACTTAACCAAGTTTAAAGTACAACATTTTAATCTTCCCCACTATGTTGACATGAATTTCAATCACCGCCTTTCCCAATTACAGGCTTTTATTAACCAATATTTTAGTTCCGTTTGTAAAATCATAATTTATATGCTATGATTATTGTTATTTTATACAAACCATAGATTTACAGAGTGTTACATGCTCACCCTTTTTGTTTTGTTTTGTTTCTCTGACCATCCCTCAGGGGTCATTTTTCTCCATCCTTCTAGAAGTAACCTTTTAGAAGTTTCTTTAGTGCTGGTATCTTTTAAAAAAATCCTCACTGGAGGATATGTTTATTGCCTTCAGAGGGAGAGAAGGATTGGGAGGGAGGGAGGGAGGCAGGGAGAGAGAGAGAGAGAGAGAGAGAGAGAGAGAGAGAGAGAGAAACATTCATTGGTTGCTTCCCGTACATGCCCCGATAGGGGATGGAACCTGCAACCTTTCGGTGTAGGGAATGACACTCCAACCAACTGAGCCACCTGGCCAGGGCTAGTGCTGGTATCTTTTTTTTTTACACACTTTTTATTAATTTTTTTATTGATTAAGTTATTGCATATTAGTGCTGGTATCTTGATAATATACTGTCTTAGATTTTGTTTTGTTTGTATGAATTTCTTCTTACCCTCATCCTTGCAAGATAGCTTTACTAGTTTTAAAATTCTACACCAACAATTAATTTCTCTCAGCATTTTTAAGACACTGTGCTATTATTTCCTGGCTTTCTTTGTTGCTAATTAGAAGCCTGCTATTCTAGTTTTTTTTCCTTTGTAGGTAATCTCTCCTTTTCCTGTGGCTGTTTTAAGATATTTTAAAGTGTTATTTAAAAGTATAGAGAATCTATCTAATAAAGAGGAAATATGCTAATTGACCCTCATGCCATTGCAAAGATGGCAGTGTCCACAGCCAATAAGGAGGGAATATGCTAATTGATAGCCCTACGGCACCCACAGCCATAAGATGGTGGCACCCACAGCCATAAGATGGCAGTGCCCAGTCCCTTCAGCCCCGCCAGGGCGGCAGGCACGCATCAAGGCTGAGCCTGCCCTCAGTGGGCATGGCTGCTCCACTTGCCTACTTCCGGAGACCCCCTTTCCCCTCAGCGCCCCAGCTTCCCAGGTCCAGCCCGAGACTCAAATATCCAGGGCTAGCCGAAGGTTATGCTGCCGGCAGAGGCAGCAGCAGAGGTGTGATGGGGTGTTGCCTTCCCCTTATCGCCGGGTCACCTCCCACACCTGAGGGCTCCTGGACTGTGAGAGGAGCCCCCTCCAGTGCATGAATTTTCTTGCACTGGGCCTCTAGTAATATAGTAACAGGTACCCATACCCCAATTTCAAGACGTAGCAATTCATGGTCACCTTTTCTTTTTTAAATGATATGTGGTTTGTTGTTGTTGTTTTTTATTTCAGAAAGAGGAAGGGAGAGGGAGATAGAAACATCAATGATGAGAATTATCAATCAGCTGCCTCCTGTACGCCCCCTACTGGGGATTGAGCTCACAACCAGGCATGTGCCCTGACCAGGAATCGAACAGTAACCCCCTGGTTCATGCGTCAATGCTGAACTACTGAGCCATGTTGGCCAGGTCTCCATTATTCATAATCTTACCAAAGTCCTAAAAAAGAGGTAGGGAATGGAAGTTGGTAGTGTGGAGAAAGAGAAGCTGCTATTCCCAATGTCTATCAGAAGAGAAAGTTTTACCTCACCTTCCAAAACCCTTTGTTCCCTTCAGTCCCTGAAGAGCCACACCTATGTTTTATATAGGATGTACTTCTGCTGACTCCCTGCCATTGCTCTCTAGTAATTACATTTGTTAAGTATTGAAAACCTACTGTATACTATGTACTATTCTAAGCATGAGATACTGCAGTGAACAAAACTGATAACCTTGCCTTCATGCAGTTTACATTCTAGTCAGGAAGGGAGGAATACCCCCTCAACAAATACACAGATGTTAGATAAGCACTGTGGAGGTCACTATCTCCATAAGGCAAGGGGTAAGAAGGGCCGGATTGGGGCCCGGGGTACCCCTCCGCTCTGGGACATTGAAGCAGAGAGCCGGAGGAAATGAGGGAGTGAACCCTATGACTCTTTGAGGGATAAGCACTTGGCATGTTCATGGAAGAACAAGAAGATCAATGTGATGGCATGGAGTGAGCAAAAGGCAGGGCAGGAGGTGATGAGATCAGAGAACAGCAGTGGGGCCACGTTGATGCGGCCTTTAGCCATGGTAAAGATTTAGGGTTTCACCTGAGTGTAGGGTGCAGCATTGAACACAGTTCTTAACTCTGCTAATGGACACTGGGAAGAGTTTAGGTAGCTTGTGATCAATGGTGGGTGGTAGAATTCATTCCAGGAGCAAATGGAAAGGATTTTTGAATTACTTATTCTTCTTTGTTTTTCATACCACAGTTTCCTTCCTTGATGTAGAGACAAGATGAAGAGAATGTTTGCTTTTCTAGCTCCTGTTCCTATGTCTCAGCCCTTTTGTAGTTGAGAGTGTTATGTGTTTGTCTGAAAGTCCTGGCAGGAATGCCACAGGCTTGCTGTTCTGGTGTTGCAGATGCCTATCTTCAGGGGCTTTGCCCTCTGGTTTGAGCCCAGTTAGAGTTTCCTGGTGCCTGCTGTGAGGTAATATTTGAGGGATGCTGTTTGTGAGGTAGTGGTGGAATCCTGTCTCAGAGGAAATGCCTAGCAGACAACTGGAGATAGACAAGTCCTTGTTTTCTTTACAGCTCTTTGTCCAGAGAGTAAAAAGGTAAATGACTTCTAAGGGTACTTTCTTGCACAAAGTCTGCATTACTCAGACCACTTTCACATACTAGATCTCTAATGAGCCATGTGAACTTGGGCCAGTTACTTTGCCTCTGTGCCTCAGTTTCTCCATTGGCATCATGAGGATAATAGTGCTGATCTTGAACATTGTTTTGATGATTGAACACAAAACATGGGGAGCACTGAGCTTTGCTGGGCACATAGATGTCCCACAAAACATCTGTGTTGAACTGACTCAGGCTTCTGGGCCAGGGGAGGGGTGGTATTGGGAGGGCAGGTAGGGAGTATATTTGTAGCTAAGGGAGTATATTTGTTGCTTCCCAGAGAGAAGCCATGCAACTGCTAGCACATTAATCATCAGTTGGTAGCATCTGCCCTCTGAGGGCTTGACCTGGCTTCAGTTCTGACTCTGACACTTTATATGCTGGCTGCCTTCTCTTAGGTTTTACAGTTGAGGTCTCTACTGTGTAGTAGACACCTATTCCAGCTACCATAGTTCAATTTCAGGGAAAGTATATACAGAATGGAAATCTTGGACTCCTAAGTCTATCAGAGAATTCAGCTTTCCTTCCTCTTCCCACCCAGCCTCCTAGAAAGATGCCCAAATACCTAGAGAGGAGGAAATTTTTCCCAAGGAAAATACTTCTAATTACACTTCCACCCATATGTAGTTCTGAGCAAACCTGTGGTTGAGAAGTGGTTCTTTAAAGGATTGTATATTTTCTATATAGTGCAAGCCCAACTCTTTTTTTTTTCTATTCTAAATGAGATCAACATGAAGCTGTAGACTTTGATGGGCCTGGTTGGCTTTTAGATTTGTTGAGCCCACATTCTTCCTGTCCCTATTCTCCTTTGCAATACTAGTAAGTAATTTCCTGTCTCCATCCCTCTGTTCCCACTCAACTCTAAACTATGCACCCCTATTCCTTAACTGGACCACTTTGACAGCTCCAGACATCCTGTTCCCCTCTCTACACTACTCTCCATGCAGCAGCCAGGATCTCCTTGAAACATGTACACTGGATCATGGCACGCTTTTGCTTAAACCCCTTCAGTGGCTCTCCACTGCTCTTTGGGTCAAAGTTTGGTCCCTTACCCTGGGTCACAGGCCCTGAGAAGTCTGGCTTCTGACTTCTCTCCACCCCTAGCCTACATCATGTCCCCCTCACTAGAAGGGGCAGCCACACTGGCTATTTTCTGCAGGATGACACGATCCCTGCCTCCACTGGGACATTTTCTGCCCTTGATCTTCATGGGGCTGCCTTGGAGGCTGGCTCCCATTCTTTGCATCCCAGCTCAAATGTCACCTTCTCAGAGAGGCGTTCCCTGACTGGCCTATATAAAGGGGTCCTTCCTAGTTAGCTGTTCTCATCATCCTGTTAAATTTCCTTCTTTGCACTTAATTTATGTTTACTTTTTTTTCTCCACTAGAATATTAAGTTCTATTTTTAAAAATATATACATTTTTATTGATTTCAGAGAGGAAGGGGAAGGGAGAGGTAGAGAGAGATAGAAACATCAATGATGAGAATCATTGATCGGCTGCCTCCTGCACGCCCCACACTGGGGATTGAACCTGAAACCCGGGCAGGTGCCCTGACCAGGAATCGAACCGTGACCTCCAGGTTCATAAGTTGATGCTAAACTACTGAGCTGCACCGGCTGGGCTAGAATGTTCTCGACTGTGGGGAATCTGTCTTTCTTATTCACTACTATATCTCTAGGAAGTTGCATATGCCTCTTTCCCTTACACCCACTTGGTCAGAACTTAGTTATATGACCACACCTAGCTGCAAGGGAGGATGGGATATATAGTCTTTGTTTATAGCACAGCGCATGATGATAGTACTGTAAATCTCAATTAAGAGTTGTTGATCATTGTTTATAATAGTGAAAAATGGAAAGCAGCCTTATTGTTCACTAATAAGGAATTGATCAAAGAAATTATGATAGAATCATGTGATTGGATATTAAGTTATATGGGGAAATATTTTATGGGAAGAAAAATGTAAATCCTATTTTTGTAAAACAAAGTGTCTATGTTAGATATTTAAGAAATACTGCAAGGACAGGTATGAAAATATCATATTTTTTTTGTGTGCTTTTTCTTCCTTTCCTTTTTAAAAAACAATTTGTATTTAAACATTTTCTATAATCAAACAATAGCACTTTTACAATGACACAAAATTATTCTAAATGAAGTTATATTATAATGTGACAAGTGGGGTGGAAAACAATGGTGTTTGGGTAAACAGTTTTTGGAGCTTGAGAATCTGAGTTGACTTCCTTTCTGGTTTCAGCTCTTGAAAGTATGAAGAATGATCCTGTGGAATCTATCCAGATTCTGGTGACTACTCTTCTTCAAAATATTGAGGAATATGTTAATCCTGAGGACAGCTCTACTTCCATTATAAGTACTCGCTTCTTCCGATTATGTGGCAGGAAAGCCCGAAAAAGAAAGAGGCACCTATTTAAGATTGTCAGACAAGAAGGAGATAATGATACTGATCGGCCCAGGAATTTCCTCCTAGGCCCTCTAAATTTACTGTGGAACTGGTGCAAGGGAGAGTAAAAAATACTTGCCTTATAATAGGCAACTTAGAAAAGTCAGCACAGTCACAAGCACCGAAGTCTGAAAGTCTCCCTGAGGAAACTGAATTGATCCCAAAACAAGTTGCTCCTGAGTCACTGTGAACATTTAGAACTGGTGGCTAAAGCCTTTTCCAGTTGTCTATTCTGACGTCAGTGCTGGACTCTGCATAGTCTCTCCCACCTTTTTTCCAACTGGAGGGCGACTTTGGTTTAACCGCAAATAGGTAGTTTTGATCTTAGAAGATATAGTATATTCCTTGTTCTCTATCTCCCCTAGGGTATTGTTAGCTATCAGTATATACATTTTTAAATAAATATTATTTTTTCATCCTAAACAAAATGGCTTCCATCTTAGATTGGGGGGTTAGGGCTTAAACCTGAGTGACAGCAACAGCTCTGGAAGCAGTTCCTTCTACCTTCAGGCAAAGTTTCAAATGGCAAAAGGGAGGAGTAGGGTGGTAGAATCACAGGGCACCTAGTTTTCAATCTTTCCCTCACCTCTTCACAGGTTGCAGGAAATTCACATGCTTGACACATTTCCACGGGTGTATTCAGATTTCAGGTTAGAGCATAAAAGGCGGGCTGTGGTTTACATACAGTGGAGCAGCAATAACTCTAACTCTCACTCAGAAAGCACATCCAATAACCATGAAAGCACATACTGTTTACATAATTTTCAGTCCATTCTAATTTATTTATTTTTATTTTTAAAAAAATATATTTTATTGATTTTCTACAGAGAAGAATGGAGAGGGATAGAGAGCCAGAATCATCGATGAGAGAGATCGATCAGCTGCCTCCTGCATGACCCCAGTGGGGATGTGCCCGCAACCCAGGTACATGGCCTTGACCGGAATCGAACCTGGGACCCCTGAGTCCGCAGGCTGACGCTCTATCCACTGTGCCAAACTGGTTCGGCTCTAATTCATTTTTTGAAATTATTCTAGAACTTAGATTTGAATCCTTGCTCCCTTTTCCACAGACCAATTGTTAGTGACTAGTTTGCTACACTATTTCAGTTCTCCTTGTGCCTGATTTTTCATCCACAAAATAATATTATAATACCTCCAGGGTGTTGTCCTCCAGTATCCATCCTTCCCTTCTTCCCTGTTTTGTTTTGTTATAAACTGTGCAGAACAAAGAATATGTATCCCATCCTCCCTTGCAGCTAGGTGTGGTCATATAACTAAGTTCTGACCAAGTGGGTGTAAGGGAAAGTGGAATATGCAACTTCCAAGAAGTGTTCTTAAAGGCAGGGGCACATACATTGTTGTACCACCAGTCTTCCTGGTGACTAAATGTAAACATAGTTGGAACTAGGCATCTGCCTTGGACCATCAGGAGGAAATGATATATTAGAAGTGATAGCAAAGCCAAAAGATAGACAGAACCTACATCAGTTATGAGAAGAGATCTGTTTTCCAGTATCGATAGCTTACCCTGAAGACTGTTTATCTGGGGGATGTGGTAGAGATAAAATTTTATCTATTTTAACCAATCTTGAGTTTTCTGTCACCATCAAACCCAATTCTGATGGATTTACTTAATCTTTCCACATTGCTATGAGGATTAAAAGAGATCATTAATATAAAGAGCTTAGCAGTTTGTCTGGCATGAAGGAAGAAGTCATGAAACAGTTCGGCTATTGGAACTTAGTTCTGAGAACTTTGAAAGGGGTGAAAAAACCAGAGAACTAGTTCCCACTTTGGTCAAATTGACTAATTTTACTTCTTTGAATTTAGCAGTGATCAGAATGATTTTGATTGCTTTAAAATTTTATGAACTTTTAGATAAAATCTTTTTGAAACTTGGTTTCCTCTTATAAAAATGAGAATATTTAAACTTTCTTCATGGGCTTTACAGAATTAAACAAAATGGTGCGATAGACTAGCTATATCTAAGTGCTAAATAAATGGCTATAGCTATTACCCAGGTGTGATGGTTAATTTTATATGTCAACTTGGCTGGGCCATGGTGCCAAGATATTTGATCAAACATTATTCTAAATGTTTCTGTGAGGGTGTTGTTGGATCAGATTAACATTTAAATCAGTCGACTTTCAGTAGAGCAGATTATGTGTATTAATAAAGCCTAGGCGGCTTCGTGTGCAATGTTGTTGCCACACGATGGCTGCCACACAATGGCCTTATGCATAGCAAAGGTGGGGCCTGGCAGCCGCTCTGCACAATGAACCCTGGGGGTCCCATGGCTCCACGCAGCGTGGAAGAGGCCCATCCCAATGTCTCTCCTGCCACGCATGGAGGAGGTGGGTCGCGGCAGGGGAGGCAGTTGTGGGTGATAGGGCTGGCAGGGGAGGGCGGTTCACCAACCGGGCTGGCAGGGGCGGGCACTTGGGGGTGATCGGGCAGCAGGGGAAGGCAGTTAGAGCCCATGGGGCCGGCAGGGGAGGGCAGTTGGGGGCTCTCAGGCTGGCAGGCAGAAGCGGTTAGGTACAATCAGGCAGGCAGGTAGGCGAGTGGTTAGGAGCCAGCAGTCCCATATTGTGAGAGGGATATCTGACTGCTGGACATCCCCCGAAGGGGCCCCAAATTGGAGAGGGTGCAGGCCAGGTTGAAGGACAACCACCGGCCCCCATGCACAAATTTGGTGCACTGGGCCATGAGTTCTATATAACTTGCATGGGCCTCATTCAGTCGGTTGAAGGCCTGAACAGAACAAAGACTGATCTTCCCAGAGCAAGAGGAGATTCTACCAGCAGAAAGCCTTTGCACTTGAACTGCAACTGATCCTGGAATCTCCAGCCTGCCAATCTACCCCATCAGATTTTGGACTCACCAAGCCTCCATAATTGTGTGAGCCAATTACTTAAAAGAAATCTCTCAGGATATAGTATATCCTATTGGTTCGGTTCCTCTGAAGAACCTTAACTAATGCTTATGATGTCCTCAAGGTTCATTCACGCTCTAGTATGGGTCAGAATTTCCTTCAAATGTAACGCTCTTTGCAGATACATTTTCATTCATTCATTCATTCATCCATTGATGGACACGTGGATTGCCTCCACCTTTCAGCTAGCCTATCCAATAATAGACAAACATGGTAATTGACCATACCTTCGCTACACCCTCCATTGGCTAAGCAGTGTGATATGCAAATTAACCACTGACAAAGATGGTAGCTAATTTGCATACTGCAGGCAGATACTGCAGGCAGATCCCGCTGTGCCGCCCCGCCTGGGGCTGACGGCAGCACAATCCCCAGCCACTGGTCGCCCCAGTGAGAGATCCTGGCCTGCTGTGTGCGGGGCGGGGTGGGTGGGGCAGGTGGCCATGTAATCCGGAGCTGCCACCCACCCCAGCGCGGGATCCAGGTCTGCTGTGTGCGGGGCGGGGCAGGCAGGGTGGGCGGCAGCGCAATCCCGAGCCGCCACCTGCCCCATGACAGGGAGAGGCTGTCAGCCTCTCCCCCGCCTGGGGTAGGAGCCCCTGGCACAGGCAGCTCCTCAGAAGTGACACGGGAGCTGTGACCTGAACCTGCCTACTCGAGCATCAGGCTTATGCTTATTGGAACTAGGCACCAATACATTAGAGAAGTTATTTTAAAATAAACAACAAAGAAGAAAATAGGTGTTGACCCCAGAACTATGTCCCCACAGGGTGTGGGTGACAGCGAAGAGGAGCACAGGGCTGACACGCTGCGGGCGGCGAGGACATACACAGAGCTGAGGGAAGCAGCCGGTGCAAAGGCCCAGGCTGTCTGACTCCATTTACCTGAAATGCCAGGAGCAGGAAGCGCATGGGCACCAGAAGCGATCAGTGCTTCCAGGGGGGTGTGAGGGGCTGGGGCCTAAGGGAGAAATGATGTTAGAGGAAGCGCAGCAGCTTGCGGGTGCAGGAGGCCTGGCTCCCAGGTCCAAAATCAGAAAAACAGCTCAGAAAGGAAACCTGAAGAAAGCCCTTGAAGTACCCAAAGGAAAGAAAGGTCTGGGCATCTCCAAGGCAGAGCGAAAGGGCGCGGGACACAGCAAGACGGGCGGTTCTGGAAGCAAAAAGGAGGGTCAGGGAAGCGGCGAGCACAGGGGAGGGCGGGAGACTGCACAGGGGCCGGTTGTGGGGGTGGGGGGGAGGGTCTGAGGAAGTGGAGGCCCTGGGCCAGGACCAGGATGGCTCCTCAGGAAGAAACATGCCCCCCGCCCCCACATCGGCCAGAGGCGGACAGAGACCAGGAGTGACCCACAAGTCCGGGACGAAAAGTGAAGGAGGACAGCAGGGCTCCTGGCAGCAGCTGTGCGTGCCCTTTGCAGGAAGGAGACAGAGCTGCGCCAGGGTCCTGTCTCCTGGGGGCGCTTCAGCTCTGCGAGCTTAGACTCTGACAACACAAGCAAGCACCCCAGGCTTTAAGGCCTCACTGGGTGCTTGAGCTATTCTTTTAAAAAAATATTTTTAACACATTTCAATTTCAAGAAGTAAAAACAAAACCAAGAAAGAAGAACTATGCTTTTGGAACCTGAACATCCACAGGGACCTCAGCGCGATCCCGAGCAGCCGCCGGCCCCAGCGTGGGATCCTGGCCTGCCATCTGCCACCAGGGGACCTGGCCTAATCCAGCAGGTGGTTATCTCTCGAGGGGTCCCAGACTGTGAGCGGGCACAGGTTGGGCTGAGGGACACCCCCTCTCCCCCGCCAGTGCACAAATTATTGTGCACAGGGCTTCTGGTTGTGGATAATGTGTCTAAAGACAGGGAGATTAAAAAATCTGCTCAAGTCTCTGCTTTCACATTATTGAGTACATTCCCAGAAGTGGGACTGCTGGATCATATGGTAATTCTATTCTCAATTTTTTGAGGAACTGCCATGCTGTTTTCCATAGTGGCTGCACCATTTTACATTCCCACCAGAAGACACAAGAGCTCCAATTTATCCACATCCTTGCTAACCCTTGTTTTTCTTCCTCTCTCCCTCCCTCCCTAACCTCTCTCCCTTCCTTCCTTCCGCCATCCTAATGAGCATGAGGTGGTATCTTATTATGGTTTTGATTTCCATTCCCCTGATGATTAGTGATGTTGAGCACCTTTTTATGTGCTTGCTGGCCATTTGTATATCTTCTCTGTAGAATTATCTTTTCAACTACTTTGCCCATTTTATAATTGGGTTATCTGATTTTGTTGTTGTTGTTGAGTTGTACAAGTTCTTTATATATTCTAGCTAGTAGCCTTTTATTGGATATATGATTTGCAAATATTTTCTCCCATTCCATATGCTGTCTTTCCACTCTGTTGATTGTGTCTTTTGATGCGCAGAAGTTTTAATTTTGTTTTAGTTCAAGTTACCGATTTTTATTTTTTCAGCCTTTGTGATTGTTATATCCAAGAATTATTGCCATCCAATATCTTGAAGTTTCCCCCCATTTTCTTCTAAGACTTTTATAGTTTATAGTTATGTTTAATTCCATTTAAGTTAAGTTTTATAAATGGTGTAAGGTCCAACTTTATTCTTTTCCATGGGGATATAACCTCCCCTCCCCCTTTTTTAAAGCTATTCACGCTTTAGAAATCACTTACCATGGGTTTAGTTTTATCACTTACCATAGATTTAGTTCTTTTATCCAGGGGTGACCAAATCCATACATCTAGACTGCCTCTTCCCTGAATTCTAGTCCCCCATTTTTAAACACCATGGAATACCAATTGGAGTCAGTGAAAGTGGGGCAGCCTGGAAATTCAGATTGATTAATTATTGACTATTACATGAGGAAAGAGAATATGTCCCATGCCCACTATAGTGTGGCTTAATGAGCAAAAGTAGTGTAATTAGATGTACACTGGAGAGTTATCAAAGAAACTGAGGTTCAGAGAGACAAGTATTATTAGGGTACACGTTGTACTGTTCCAGGGAGAGGCACATGGGGTCTGGGGGATGGGAACAACTGCTCTCTAGAAATGTGTTTTCTCTTACAGGACAGGCAGATTTCATGGGACTTTCTCAGGCCTAGGTAATATGTCTCACTCAAATCCCTATGTTTTCCTGGTTTTGAGTCTATGATCAACAAGCAATTCCAACTCACATCTACTTCCCAAAGAGAAAATTAG
Source organism: Myotis yumanensis (assembly GCF_028538775.1). NCBI lineage: Eukaryota > Metazoa > Chordata > Mammalia > Chiroptera > Vespertilionidae > Myotis > Myotis yumanensis. Next base: position 121,872,939 of record NW_027223754.1, on the reverse strand, counting down.
CTTATGCTCATTGGAAAGGGCTCCTTTATAAATACACATCCCTTAGCAAATATAAATTTAGTGATTATGTATCTGTCATGAACCTGATACTTTCTGAGTTGCTAAGATAATTCAGTTTCTGGACTGATGCTCAGTTAATGACGTTTCCTATAGCTGGTCATGTGGTTTAGATACCATGACCTTTCCTCCCTAGACATAACATCTAGGCCTCAGTTTTATTTCAATTCCAGGGCCAGAAAAGCAGCAAAACAAGGGGGGCAAGCCAGGACCAGCTAACTAATGACCCCCTTCCCTGGCATTGACCCATCAGTGGAGACCATGACCCTGAAAGGATATGCCTGGAAAAGCAGATGAATATTCTATTGAGATCCTTCTCTAAGAACTCCCCTAAACTCCCAGCCTTTAAAACCCTCAAGACAAGGACCCAGCTCGCAGGGAGTGTGCCGGTGCCTTTCCCTTCACTCTTCATTCCCCACAGGTGTGCAACCCCTAAACTCTAAGGGCCTCCAGGAGACTTGCAACCAGGGGAGCAATGGGCAGCAGCATCTCATCCTGGGCCAACACCTGAATCTGTCTCCAAGGCCCCTTTACTCTGAGCCAAAGTAGCCCTGCCTCAGCTAATTTCTTTCCTATAACATTTCCAGAGGCCAAAGCAGACCGCCTAGGTCTCTCCTGTTGCTGCTTTATCCTAAGCCCTTCCTGTTTCACTATCCACACCGTTAATAAACATACTCTTGAAATACCTGGACTTGTGTTGTGAAATCTTTCCTGCAGCAAGTCAAGAACAAACATACAACTGGCCTGCCTGAGGCAGACTGCTGTGGGCCCTGTCTCAGTCCACTAACTAACTCCAATTGATATGAGTAATAGTTAACCTTTTTTAGCTTTTATAATGCAGCATGCAAGGTGCTAAGCCCTTTATGTTACCAAGAGGATTTCAATGATCCCACAAAAATCCCATAGGATAGGTCCTTCCCTCCCGCCCCCAAGCTCTAAGAGAAAATTTATTTCGAAAGTCGCAGAGGTAGAATAAATGAGCAATAGAAAAATGGGCTCCAGAAACAAGTTATGGAGGCAAAAGAAAAGGGCACTTTGAACTTAGGAGAAAGAGAGAGGCAAGGAGGACCAGCCTGGGGGGAAGAAGAGAGAGGGGGTAAGTGGGAGGGGAAAGGCACAGGTGTGCTCCCAGGAGGGAGATCTCCAGGATAGGTCCTGTCATTATCTCCATTTTATAACTAAGGAAACTGAGGCCCAGAGGGTTTAAACAACATTCCAAGGCCACCCAACTAGTTACTAGTAGAGGAGGGATCTGAATCCAAGCAGTGTGACTCTTACTGGCACAAATACTTAAAATTAGCAAGAAGTAATGAGAACAGGAAAAGAAACAATGCTGGCCAACGAAGAATTTAAACGACACACAATATTTAACTCTGTGATTACTAGAAAAAAGGCGAAGAGGAATACTCTCACGGGTGTAAATAACTCTCACGGGTGAGTTATAGAAAGCATATTTGTACATTATGTGTACGAAAAGGGGCCACATCTAAACCTGACAAGCTCAGGGGAGGCCTTACAAACTCAGAGACCTGAAGTAACCACATAGGATGGTCTGAAATTAAAACTCTAAGCAAAAGCAGTTCTTGACAGGTAGTCATGTCTTAGGCTAGAATCTTCCCTGACAAAAGAATCTTTCCCTTAATTGAACCTGTCTATTGCCTATTTTTTTTCCTGAGCCCATTTCTTCTATAGCCACACTGGCTGGGCTAACTGGACTTCTTTAAGGAGAAGAGAAAAGATCAAAAATATGAATAAGAAAATATAGGGAAGCCCTGGCTGGTATGACTCAGTTGGTTAGAGCAATGTCCCATATACACCAAAAGGTCATGGATTTGATTCCCAGTCAGGGCACATACTAGTACCTAGGTTATGAGTTCAATTCCAGGTCTGTTCAGGAGGCAACCAATTGATGTTTCTCTCTCTCCTTCTCACTCTAAAAAAAACAAAAAAACGAAAACACTCCAAAAACAAAACAACCAAAACATGTCCTCAGCTGAGGATAAAATAAAAATTTTAAAAAAAGAAAATACAGGAAAGACAAAGCTGATAAAGGCAAACAGTAAAAGCAGTGGATCAACCAACTACACAGCTAGTACAAAGGTTAAAAGGTATGTAGGAAGATCATGTATAATTACAACAATAAATTAAGAGACACACAAGAACTAAAAGTAATGATAAAAACATAAATGTAGAGAGGATGAGTAAAAATTTTAGTGATTCTAGAATGTGTTTGAACTTAAGTGACTATCAACTTAAAATAGACTACTATAAACATAGCTTGATATAGCACAGTGGTCGGCAAGCTCATTAGTCATCAGAGCCAAATATCAACAGTACAATGATTGAAATTTCTTTGGAGAGCCACATTTTTTAAACTTAAACTATACAGGTAGGTACATTGTTATTAACTTAATTAGGGTACTCCTAAACTGGCCTTTGCTAAAAACGTCCTCAATCTGATTGAGGTACATCCGCTGAGGTCGACCCCTTCCAACTCTCCCATCCACACTCGTCTTGTATACTTGTTTCCTCTATCTTTTGTCACCCACGCGCGATTTGCGGACGGGACTAGCACTAACCACTGCAAAATGAGACTGCTGACTGACTGGCTCACTCAACTCCTGCATGAATCGCGCGCCTCCCCATCGCTGTGTATCCCGTGGCCCGCTGTGCCTAGTCTCCCGTAGCCTGACAGACTGACACCCCTCACTTCTAATGGCACTTTTTCAAAATAGACTTGCCCAGGCTGAAAACCAACTTCTGCCCATAGACCACAGAGTTTCTATCGCACTGTACATGCGCGCCCTCACGTGGTATTTTGTGGAAGAGCCACACTCAAGGGGCCAAAGAGCCGCATGTGGCTCGCGATCCGCGGTTTGACGACCACTGGTATAGCACATACTAACCACAAACAAAAAATTGACAAGAGATATAAAAAAAAATAAAGAAATCTAAGTATGACACTATTGAAAGTCAACAACATGCAAGAGAGAAAGCAAGGGAATAAAAACAAACTGGGAAGAACAACAAACACAATTAGAAACCAATGAATAAAATGGCAATAACTACGTACCTATCAATAAATACTCTAAATCTAAATGGACTAAATGTTCCAATCAAAGAGATAGGGTGGCTGGATGGATAAAAAAGACCCATAGTATGTGGTCTATAGGAGACCCACTTTAGATTGAAAGATACACACAGACTAAAGATAAAGGGGTGGGGGAAAAAGCTATTTCATAAAAGTGGAAAAGCAATGAAATAAAAATATGGTAGCAATACTTATGTCAGACAAAATAGACTTTAAACCAAGGGTTGTAACAAGTGACTAAGGCACTTCATAATGATAAAGGGATCAATCCAACAAGAGGACAAAATTCTTGTAACTGTCTATACCCAATGTGGGAGTTCCTGAATACATAAAGCAAATATTGACAGACATTAAGAAAGATATTGACAGTAATACAGTACTAGGAGGGGACTTTAACACCCCATTGACATCAATGGATAGATCAATCAGTCAGAAAATCAAAAAGGAAACAGTGGCTTTATTTTATTTTTTTCAACATAGACATTCATTCATGTTGCCTATAACATCTTTGTCAGGATTTTGTTACCAGAATTATGATAGACTTATTAAATGAGTTTGGAGCCCTTCCCGATTTGGCTCAGTGGATAGAGCATCAGCCCATGGACTGAAGGGTCCCAGGTTAGATTCTGGTCACAGACACATACCTTGATTGCAGCCTCCTCCCCGGCCTGGGCCCTGGTCAGGGCTCATACAGGAGACAACCAATTGATGTGTTTCACTCACATCTATGTTCCTCTTTGTCTTTCCCTCTCTCTTCCACTATCCCTAAAAACCAATGGCAAAATATCCTCGGGTGAGGATTAACAAAAAACAAAAAGCCCTAGCTGGTTTGGCTCAGTGGATAGAGCGTTGGCCTGTGGACTAAAGGGTCCCAGGTTTGATTCTGGTCAAGGGGCACATGCCCAGGTTGCAGGCTCAATCCTCAGTAGAGGGCATGCAGGAGGCAGCCAATCAATGACTCTCTTTCATCATTGATGTTTCTATTTCCCTCTCCCTTCCTCTCTGAACCACATAAACAAAAATGATATATAAAAATCACATGATCATATCAATAGATGCAAAAAAATCATTTGAGAAAATCCAACATCCATTTGTGATTAAAAAAAATCTCAGCAAAATGGGTATATAGGGAACATATGTCAATGTAATAAAGGCCATATATGACAAACCCACAGCTAACATCACACTTAATGGTGAAGAGCTAAAAGCTTTTTATTTTCTTGTAAAATTTTGAAATATCTAAAAAAATTAAAAAATATATTTTTATTGATTTTAGAGTGAAAGGGAGAGGGAAAGAGAGATAGAAACATCAATGTTGAGAATCATTGATTGCTGCCTCCTGCACACCCCACACTGGGGATCAAGGCCACAACCCAGGCATGTGCCTTGGCTGGAATTGAATCCCGGATCCTTCAGTCCTCGGGCCGACACTCTATCCACTGAACCAAACTGACTACGGCTAAAAGCTTTTTCTTTAAGATCATGAACAAGAGAAGGATGTCCACTTTCACCACTTTTATGCAACACAAACTTGGAAGTCCTAGCCACAGCAATCACACAAGAAAATGAAATAGAAGGCATCCAAATTGGAAAGGAAGAAGTAAAACTGTCATTATCTGCAAGTGACTTAATACTATATATAGAAAACTCTAAGGAATATACTAAAAAACTATTAGAACTAATAAATGAATTCAGTAAAGTTGCAAGATACAAAAAAAGAAAAAGAAAAAAGAAATGCAGGAATGTGTTGGATTTTATACAGCAAGTAGAGGCCCAGTGCATGAAATTCATCAGGGCCCATCAGGTTTCTCATCTCCCTGCCTTCCTGAATCCTCCTTCCCTCACTGCCTGCTCACTGCCACTATTTGGGTCCCTGTCTCCTGCTTTCTCTTGCTCCCTCAGTGCCCTGACACTGGTTGCCTGCCATGTTCTGTGCCACCCCCTGGTGGTCAGTGCATGTCATAGTGAGTGACTGAACTCCTGGTCTCCTGGTTGAATTCCTGCGGGGACACTTTGCATATTAGTCTTTTATAAATAAATAGATAGATAACAAACTATCAGAAAGAGAAATTAAGAAGAGAATCCCATTTACAATTGCATAAAAAATAAAAATAAAATACCTAGAAATAAATTTAACCAAGGATGTAAAAGACCTGCACTCAGAAAACTATGTAAGACATTGAAGAAATGCGCTGAAGAAGATACAAGGAAATGGAAGGGTATAGCACGCTCACAAATAGGAAGAATTAACATCACTACAATGCCCATACTACCCAAAACATTCTACAGATTCAATGCAATCCCTATCAAAATACCGTTGACATTCTTCACAAAATTAGAACAAGTATGCCTAAAATTTAAATGGAATCACAAAAGATCCTTTGGAGCCAAAACAATCTTGAAAGAAAAACAAAAATGAGGTATTAAGTTGCCTGATATCAAACTATACTACAAAGCTACAGTAATCAAAACAGCATGCTATGGCATAAAAGGTCACATAGATCAATGCAACATAATAGAGAGCACAGAAATAAACCCACACCTCAGTTAATCTAACACAGTGGAGTCAAGAATATTCAATGTGGTGAAGACAGTCTCTTCGATAAATGTTGTTGGGAAAACTGGACAGATGCATGCAAAAGAATGAAGCTGGATTGCTTTCTAATAACATATCCAACCATAAACTAAAAATGGATTAAAGACTTAAATGTAAGACCTGAAACCATAAACCACCTAGAAGAACACATAGGCAGTAAACACTTTGACATTGCTCTTAATGATTTTGTGTGTGTAGGGGGCGGGGGGTATCTCCTCAGGGAAGGGAAAAGTTTTTGCACAGAAAAGAAAACAATCAACAAAAAAAAGGCAACTCACTGAACAAGAGAACATATTTTCCAATGATACATCAACACCAAAAAAACCCAAACAACCCAATTTAAAAACATGCAATGGACCTGATTAGACACTTATCCAAAGAGGACATACATATGGCTATTAGACATATGAAAAGATGCTCAACATCATGAATCATCTGGGAAAGCAAATTAAATTAAATTAAAACCACAATGAGATATCTCCTCACCCCTGTCAGAATGGCTATCATCATTAAATCAAAAGACAAATGTTGGCAATGATGTAGAAAAGGGAATCCTTGTGCACTGTTGGTGAGATTGTAAATTGGTGCAGCCACTGTAGAAAACAGTACTGAGGCTCCTCAAAAAATTTAAAATAGAACTACTTTATGACCAAAAAATCAACTTATGGATATTTATCTAAAGGAATCCAAGACACTAATTTGAAAAGATGTATGCAGCCCTATGTTCATTGCACCATTATTACAAGAACCAAGAGATGGGAGCAGCCTAAGTGTCCATTCATAGATTGATAAAGAATGAATAAAGAAGATGTGGTACATATATAATGGAATATTACTCAATCATAAAAAGGAATGGAATCTTGCCACTTGCAACAACAGGGATAGGCCGAGAGGGTATTATTCTAAGTGAAATAAGACAAACAACAAAGGATTTCATTAATATGGGGAATTTACATAACAAATGAACAAGCAAAACAGAAACAAAATCACATAGAGAACAAATCATTGGTTGCCAGATGGAAGGGGGTTCAGGGAAAAGGTGAAGAAATTAAGTACAAATTGCCAGTTATAGGCCTATGTGGTCTGGCTCAGTGGATAGAGCATCCACCCTTGGACTCAGAGTCCCAGCTTCGATACCCAGTCAGGGCACATGCCTGGGTTGTGGGTGATCCCCAGTAGTGGGTGTGCAGGAGACAGCCAATCAATGATTCTCATCATTGATGTTTTTGTCTCTCTCTCCCTCCCCTTTCCTCTCTGAAATCTATAAAAATATATATTTAAAAAATTGCCAGTTATAAAAACAGTCAAGAGGAAGTAAAGTAGAGCACACAGGAAAGTCAATAACATTATAATAGGTAAGTATGGTGTCAGATAGGTACTACATTTAATTGTGTGATCACTAGGTAAGTTACATGAATGTCCAGTCAGTATTGTTGTACTCCTGAAACTAATATCATATTGCATGACAACTGAAATTGGAAAAAAAAGACGTCCAAGTTCCTGTACAGCCCAGTTGAGGCGAGTACTGTTCATTCAGAGGTAGAAATAACACGTTCACATATTAAGGCCTGGCAAGAGGGAGGATCAGAATACTGGTTTCTCAATTCTCTGCTAGCCTTTTTGCCAGCAGTGCTTGGTAAATATGAGCCCATTTCTTCAAGCCAATCATCTGTGGAGGTTAGAACATCTGCGCCAATACGGGGAGGATCACACATCCTGCACCGGGCAGGACTGCAAGGGAGGTCGCAGGTTGGCATTAAGCCCAAAGGCTGTGTGTGGTTAGAAAGGCTGGCCCAGGGTCCATCTCCTGCAGCTTTCCTACGGCCAGGAAACAGTCCCGCCCTGAGCCAGCCGCGCAAGCCCAGTGGTGCAAAAAGAGACCACGCCCACGTCCCCAAGTGAGCACGCGCAGTGGCGCGGGGCGTGGCTCCGCCGCACGCTCCTCTGGGGACTGGGTGTAGCCGCGCTTTTAAGCTCCGCGACCTTATCTCTCATACCTCAGCCGCCTGGCCTGAAGCGAAGCTGTCTTGCCCGGGAAGAGAGTGGTCACGGTGTCGCGTGGTAACAAAGCTTAGGACAGGAGAACCTACATGAGAAAGGACGTCCTCCGGTGTAAGTGCTAACCAGTGGCTGTTTGCGGAGGGGCGGGGGGCGTCGGGAGCGGGAAAAACCTTCGCGGCATGGAGGGGCGGAGCTAACGTGTGATTGATAGGCGAGAAACCTGTGCAAGGGCGAATGGGAGGTGAGTGAGGGCCGGATCTGCAGTTGAACTGGAGTGGTGCTTTGGAGTAATAATAACTAACACGCACCAGGGACTTAAGTAACCCATCTGTGCTAACCGCTTTTTATAAGTTACTTATTTAGTGGTCACTGCAGCCTTATGGATATGCAGTTTTATCTGTCTCTCCTTTACGCGCGGGGAAACTGAGGGTTAGGGCTATTAAGGGCTATTAACTTAGGCAAGAATACAGCTGGGGTCCCAAATTTAGAAGCCTGACCTCAGAGCCCATACTGTTAATGGCTCTGCCCTTCAGAAAAGCAAGGTGGAGTGGGGTCCAGTCAAGAGGGTTCGGTTGAATGGAATTGACCAGATTGTTGGAGGATGTGCAATGAAAAGTGGAAAAAACACCAAGTAGCAGGTTTTTCCTACAGGATGTGAGAGCTCTGAGGATGGAGGTGGGAGGCCGGGCCATGTCCCCTGCTGTGGGAGCATTGCAGCCTCGCTGGTGCTGTGCCTGGATTAACTGTAGGTGCAGAAAAGGTTTTCTTTTGTGGCTGTGTTGTCTCCCAGGTGTGTGAAGTTAAAGCATTTTAGGGGCTTAAAATTGGGATTGTGCTTTTAAATTGTTTCTGTCTTCTCTGGCTGCCATAACAAAACGCCATACATTGGGTGGCTTAAACAACAGAGTATTTTGTTTGTTTGTTTTTGTTGTATTTTAATTCTCACCTGAGGATATTTCCCCATTGATTTCTAGAGAGAGTGGAAAGGAAGTAGGGGGAGGGGGGGAGAGAAACATCGTGGGAGAGAAACATAGATTGGTTGCCTCCCGCCTGTACCAGGACTGGGGAACTTGCACCCCAGGTACCCTTGACCAGGACCCTTGGATCTGCAAGCTGATGCTCTAACCACTGGGCGCACTGGCCAGGGCCAGAGTTCTTTTCTTTTTTCTTTTTTTTTTCCTTTCAGTTCTAGAAATTGGGAAGTCGAAGATTAAGGTTCCAGCCTAGTCTGTTCCCTGTCCAGGACCCTTTTCCTGTCTTGCAGAAGGTCGGTCCCTTTCTTACTAGTACTTGTCCTCACATGGCTGGTAAGGAGAGAGCTCTCTGTTACTCCTAGAGGGCCACCTATCTTAACATGGATTAGGACCCACTGTTATACCTTAATTTAATCTTAATTACCCTTTTCATTTTCTGTTAATTGCCTCCTAAAAGCCCTCCCTCCAAATAAAATAGAGTGTCATGTTGGGGCTTAGGGCTTTAACACATGAATTTGAGGGAGGGTGGGACACAGTTCAGTCTGTAGCAATAGTTTATACCCAAGTAAATAACAAGTGATACTTGAAGACTGAAGAAAATGAACACTTTCAAAACTTACACTTTCTTTTTTTTTTTTTTTAAATATATTTTATTGATTTTTTACAGAGAGGAAGAGAGAGTTAGAAACATCGACCAGCTGCCTCCTGCACATCTCCTACTGGGGGTGTGCCCGCAACCAACGTACATGCCCTTGACCGGAATCGAACCTGGGACCTTTCAGTCCACAGGCTGACGCTCTATCCACTGAGCCAAACCGGTTTTGGCAAAACTTACACTTTCACATAATGTCTTATTACCTCATTTAATGAGCATGAGGTTTGTGCCTTAGCACTGGTGGGGAATTCTAGGGAGAACTTGTGTGGAAGGTCATGGTTGTCCTTCAGGCAGCCAATCTGAAGAGGTCAGAAAAAGCTACACCAAGCATTCTTAAAGCACAGATAGTGTATCTACTATTTGTGGATTTGTAGATTCTTCTTTAACTTCTGACTTAGCTTGTGCTGTTTCTGGAATAATGAGATCCATAATTACCATCCACGGGGAGTGAAATAATAATTACTTTTTCTTTTCTTTTAATCCTCCCCCGAGGATATTTTTCCATTGATTTTTAGAGAAAGTGGAAGAGAGAGGGAAAGACAGAGAAATATCGATGTCAGAGAAACATGGATGGGTTGCCTCCTGCACATGCCCCAACCAGGGCCTGGGCCGGGGAAGAGCCTGCAACTGAGGTATGTGTCCTTGACTGGAATCAAACCTGGGACCCTTTGGTCCATACGCTGGCGCTCTATCCACTGAGCCAAACCAGCTAGGGCAATAATTACTTGTTTTCTGAATTGTTTCCTGTTGTTATTCCTAAGTTTGGTAAACAAGTCTATTTTCACCTTACCCTGGTGAGAGAAGAATGAGGAAATACAAAGCTTAGGAGCTTGAAGGTCTGTCAGATGTGCGTTCAAATCTTGGATTCAGGCAATTGCTATGTGACTATCGGCATGTCACTTAACCTTTTGTTTTAAAAACAAATTTTTTATTGATTTCAGAGAGGAAGGGAAAGGGAGAGAAAATCATTGATCGCTGCCTTCTGCACACCTCCTACTGTGGATGAACCTGCAACCCAGACATGTGCCCTGATCGTGATTTGAATCGTGACTCCTAGTGTCATAGATCAATACCCAACCACTGAGCCACACCAAGTGGGCAAGTCATTTAATCTTTCTGTCAGTTTCTTCATCTATAAAATAGAGCTAGTAATAATACTGACCACATGGTTGTTGTGAGGTTATATGAAAACAGTTTGTAACGACTAAAGAACTGGCCTTGCACTAGATATTTAAGTTATGGGACATTCTCCACTGACACCTCTGAAGAGGTTTCTGTAACAGAAACCTCCACCTACAGCCCCCATGTGAAGCTTGCTGTATATCCATCAAATTTTTATTGAATCCCTGCTACTTGTCAGAACACCTGGCATGCTGAGTGCTAGGGGCAGGGAAGAACAAGACAGACAAAGCTCTTTCTTTTATGCAGCTTATACTGTAGTGGGGAGGACTCAATGAATTGAGTTGAGTGCTAAGAACTATGAAGAAACTAAATGCAGGGTAATGACAGGAAAGAGTGACTTTCTGTAGAGCGGCCTGCGTGTGTGCATGCACACGTATTTGGAGGGAGGGTGATTGACCACTGTAGGGGGGCCAACTGAAGGGAGAGACTTCCCTGAGGAGCTGAGCTGTCCTTGAGGATTCCTCATTCCCTGGGCAGGGACAGAAAGTGCAGAGCTGATACGATCAGGCTGGATGCCTTAGATGTCTGTAGGCTGACCAGTGATCTGTTTTAAAAGGGCAGGAGCCAGACAGAAGGCTCTGATTCTTGAGGCCAAAACTTTTTTTGGAAGCAGCTCTGGTTTGTACGGAAATGGAAGGCAGGATGAACGAAGCAGCAAACTAAAGGTGTATGTAAAATAAGGTTATGTACATTAACCTGTGCCATGTCAGAAAAACTATAATTGTACTTGTAATTCTCTGCCTGTGTGTCATGATTCTATTGACAGGTCTCCCATCAGGATAAAGCAGCATTTGTCATGCACATACCGCCCTGTGCAGAAGTGAGGGAAGACTGCTGCAGAAGTGAATACAGGCAACATCTTTGATCCCAGGGCACAAGTCTTTGAGAGGAAATCTCCAAGCCTCTCGAGGAGGCATTAGAAGGCTATCCAGGCAGCAAAAGTACCTCAGGTGAAATGCAGGGAGTTTCTGTATAAGGGCTTTTGCATTCTGCATTCTTCTAGAGCCCTTTGTGATAAATGTCACTGGGTGGACTGCATGATTTGGTGTGGCTTCATGGGGATATGCACATGATGGAGAGAACATGATCTCTTCTTGCCAAATAATGTAGAGCCTAAGGAGAAAATCCGTAATCAGTATTGAGACTGCTCTTAAGAACTGTTCTAGATTTCAAGCCGGTTCTTCCTGGCTCATCAGAGAACTACCAGATATTTTTCTCCCCTTAGGATCATGGCTGATAAAAACCAGGAGATCGGTGGCATCCATTTCCCTTTTCCTTTCACACCCTATTCCATCCAGATAGACTTCATGACAGTGCTGTACCAGTTGTTGGAGGATGGCAAGATTGGGATATTTGAGAGTCCAATTGGCACTGTAAGTATGAACAGCTGCCCCAAGAGGGCTCTTGGGAGACCTTGATTACAACTAGTCAGAGGTTTATTTGCCTCTGCAGAGATTTTCATGGTTTGGAGTTGGGCAAAGTAGTTTTCTCAGTTTACCTTTCTGAGTAATGCTCACTTCCCTGTATTAAATTGTTAAACACAACCCCGGGTTCTAAGGAAAATTAGGCTACAGGCAAAGGAGAATTTGAATGGCAGTGGTTCTCCTTTAGGGAGCAACATAGAAATTTATTGCCCTGCCAGGTTGGGCTCAGTTGGTTGAGCATTGTGCCATGTACCAGGAGGTTACTGGTTTGATTCCCGGTCAAGGCACATGCCTGGTTTGTGGGTTGAACCCCAGTAGGGGCATGCAGAAGATAGCTGATCAATGTTTCTTTCTCATCAGTGTTTCTCTCTCTCCCTCTCCATTCCTCTCTCTAAAATAAATGAAAACATTTTTTTAAAAAAAGTCAAATTTATCAAATTTGGCGCGATGGGCTGGTGCTTTTAATTCTTTTGTCTTTCTTAAAAAATGTACTTTTCTCATAGCACATTTTGAAATTATAACCTATGTTCTCTTGTTTCTTGGTTTGTGCATTTTAGTGATTGGTACCTTCCTCTTGTGATGGATAACATGTAGCTTTCTTACTATTCCTTTTCCCTGCCACTCCTGATGTAATTAGCTGTTTTTAGTCTCTGCTAAGGCATTATACTATGATTGTTTTTTCATGGGATAATGTTATTTTTCTAGAGTTAATAATTGCTTTTTAAAAGCTTGTTTAGTTTTTAATATGCTTATGCTAATTCCACACACATCATCCAGTAGTCTCTCAATATGATACAGATTTTCACATTGTCCAAAACTACAGTTGGCCCTTGTCTGTGGGTCCTGCACCCATGGGTTCAACCAACTCCAGATCAAAAATATTGGGGGGAAAAGCTACCTTGTTGCTGACATGTACTATGTAGTTAGAGCTATGACAGTTGCTGAACATGTAGAGACTTTTTTCTTATTATTATTCCCTAAACAATATAGTATAGCAATTATTTATATAACATTTACATTATATTATCATAAGTAATCTAGACATGATTTAAAGTATATGGGAGGATGTGCATAGGTTACGTGCAAATACTAAGTCATTTATCTACACTAATAAAAGAGAAAGATGCTAATTGACCGTACCTTCACTATACCCACCAGCCAGAGTTACTATGCAGATTAACCCAACAAAGATGGCAGTTAAATTTGCATACCCAGGTGCGGCGGGCAGTGTCAGACGCTGCCAGTCGGTCCGGGCCCCAGAATGGGACCCGGGGAGACAGGCCAGGCAGCGCCAGAAGCCACCCAAGGGGTTCGGGCCCCAGATCGAGGATGGGGGTGATGGGCAGGCAGCGCCAGACGCCGCCCGGGGGGTTCTGGGCCCCTGATTGGGGACGTGGGGGAGGTGGGGCGGGCAGCACCAGACACCACCCCTGTGGTCCGGGCCCCAGATTGGGACCTGGGGAGATGGGTGGGAAGCGCCAAAAGCCACCCACAGGGTCCGGGTCCCAGACCGGGGAAAAGGGAGGTTGGGCGGGCAGCGCCAGATGCCAACCCGGAGGCAGGGCGGGTAGCGCCATACACCGCCTGCGGGGTTCAGGTCCCAGATCGGGGATGGGCGAGACGGGGCAGGCAGCGCCAGACGCCACCACGGGGTCCAGTAGAGCGAGAAAACTGGTGGCTTGGAGGACATGGCTCCCTCTGTCATCCAGCTTCCTCATCACAGCTGTGAAAATTGAGAGCAGGGAGGAAGATGTCCCACCCCTGAATAATTAGCCAGAATCAGCCATTGGTCACACAGCTCTCAGCGCCCTGACAGCCAGGACTCTCATTCACCTGCGTCTCAGACCGTGACAGTAGAGAGGTGGGACTATGTCCAAAGAAGAACTGTTGATACAAGGTAGCTCTGCAGCCGAAAGATGCCTGTGTTATCGATAGAAAATGTCTGAAGAGCAACGTGCGTCGGATCTTGAAAGAAGGCGGCGCCTGCGACAGAATATACCTGAAGACCAGCTACTGGAAAAAGTCACTGTGAAGCTGAAAAACACCGATGTCATCGGCAGAAAATGTCTGAAGACCCACGTGCCTTTCAGGTTGAAAGAAGGCGGTGGCGATGACAGTCTAGAGAACAGTCATCAACAAGTACTACCAATACTGGTAGGAACTGCCTTCTCAGCAAACATGGAGTACATGAGGATGCAATTCTCGAACACAGTTGTGGTGGAATGACTGTTCAATGTGAATTTTGCCTATCCCTAAATTTCTCTGTTGAAAAACCATGCGATGGGAAATTTCCTCGATGTTGTAGCAAAGGGAAAGTCTGTCCAAATGATATACATTTTCCAGATTACCCGGCATATTTAAAAAGATTAATGACAAACGAGGATTCTGACCATAAAAATTTCATGAAAAATATTCGATCCATAAATAGTTCTTTTGCGTTTGCTTCCATGGGTGCAAATATTGCATTGCTATTAGGGTATGGGCCATACTATTTTAGAATACACAGACAAGTTTATCACCGTACTGGAACTTTACATCCTTTGGATGGTGTTTTTCGGAAGTTTGCTCAACTCTATATTTTGGATACAGCTGAAGCTACAAGTAAAAGATTAACAATGCCAGAAAATCAGGGCTGCTTAGAAAGACTCATGATCAACATCAACAACCTCATGCATGAAACAAATGAATTAACAAAATCTTACAAGATGCTACATGAGGTAGAAGAGGAAGCTCAATCTGAAGCAGCGGCAAAAGGTATTGCTCCCACAGCAGTAACAATGGCAATTAAATACGATCGTAACAGTGACCCAGGTAGATATAATTCTCCTCGTGTAACCGAGGTTGCTGTCATATTCAGAAACAAAGATGGAGAACCTCCTTTTGAAAGGGACTTGCTCATTCATTGTAAACCAGATCCCAATAATCCAAGTGCCACTAAAATGAAACAAATCAGTATCCTGTTTCCTACATTAGATGCAACGACATATTCCATTCTTTTTCCTCATGGTGAAAAAGGCTGGGGAACAAATATTGCATTAATACTTAGAGACAGCAGTGTAATCAACAGTAATACTAGGCGAAATGTAAGGACACGAGTCAAACAAATGCAGTATTATGATTTCATATCTGTGAGGGACACGTTCAATCCTATTTTAAATGCAGGAAAATTAACTCAACAGTTTATTGTGGATTCATATTCAAAAATGGAGGCCAATCGGATAAATTTCATCAAAGCAAACCAATCTAAGTTGAGAGTTGAAAAATATAGTGGTTTGATGGATTATTTCAAACCTAGATCTGAAAATGACCATGTGCCAATTGGTAAAATGATAATACTTCCATCATCTTTTGAGGGTAGTCCCAGAAATATGCAGCAGCGATATCAGGATGCTATGGCAATTGTAACGAAGTATGGCAAGCCCAATTTATTTACAACCATGACATGCAGCCCCAAATGGGCAGATATCACAAACAATTTACAATGCTGGCAAAAAGTTGAAAACAGACCTGACTTGGTAGCCAGAGTTTTTAATATTAAGCTGAGTGCTCTTTTAAATGATATATGTAAATTCCATTTATTTGGCAAAGTAATAGCTAAGATTCATGTCATTGAATTTCAGAAATTTGGACTGCCTCATGCTCACATATTATTGATATTAGTTGGTGAGTCCAAATACATTCAGAAGATGACATTGACCATATAGTTAAGGCAGAAATTCCAGATGTGGACCAGTTTCCTCGACTTTTTCAAATTGTAAAATCCAATATGGTACATGGAGCACGTGGAATACAAAATCCAAGTAGTCCATGTATGGAATATGGAAAATGTTCAAAGGGATATCCAAAAGAATTTCAAAATGTGACCATTGGAAATATTGATGGATATCCCAAATACAAATGAAGATCTGGTTGTACCATTTCTGTTGGAAATAAAATTGTCGATGATACTTGGATTGCCCCTTATAACCCGTATTTGTGCCTCAAATATAACTGTCATATAAATGTTGAAGTGTGTGCATCAATTAGAAGTGCCAAATATCTATTTAAATACATCTATAAAGGGCATGCTTGTGCAAATATTCAAATTTCTGAAAAAAATATGATCAATCATGACGAAGTACAGGATTTCATTGATTCCAGGTATGTGAGCTCTCCTGAGGCTGTTTGTAGACTTTTTGGAATTCAAATGCATGACCAATCTCATGCAATCACAAGATTAGCTATTCATTTGCCAAATGATCAGAATTTGTATTTTCATGCCGATGATTTTGCTGATGTTTTGGATAGGGCTGAAAGGCATAAGTCGACTTTGATGGCTTGGTTCTTATTGAATAGAGAAGACTCTGAAGCACATAATTATGATTTTGGGAGATTCCACAGCATTATGTGTTTAATAATTCTTTGTGGACAAAACACCGAAATGGTGGGAATAAAGTATTAGGTAGACTGTTCACTGTGAGCTTTAGAGAACCAGAACGATAATACCTTAGACTTTTGCTTCTGCATGTAAAAGTTGCGATAAGTTTTGAGGATCTGCGAACTGTAGGAGGTTTAACTTATGATACATTTCATGAAGCTGCTAAACACCGAGGATTATTACTTGACAACAGTATCTGGAAAGATACGACTGACGATGCAATCACCCTTAATATGCCCAAACAACTACGGCAACTTTTTGCATGCATATGTGTGTTTGGATGTCCTCCTGCTCAGACAAATTATAGGATGAGAATAAATCTCATTTTATTGAATATTTCTGTTGGAAATTACACTGAAGAGAAGGTGCCTGTGTGAACTGTGAAATGCATGCCCTTAACGAAATTAAGGAGGTATTCACATTGCATGGAATGAAATGTTCACATTTCAAACTTTCGGACTATCCTTTATTAATGAATGCAAATACATGTGATGAATTGTATGAGCAACAACAGGCAGAGGTTTTGATAAATTTTCTGAATGATGAGCAGTTGGCAGCCTCTCAGACTATAACTTCAGCCATCAAAGGGCAAACTGTACACGCCAAATGCTTTTTCTTGGATGGTCCAGGTGGTAGTGGAAAAACATATCTGTATAAGGTTTTAACACATTATATTAGAGGTTGTGGTGGTACTCTTTTGCCCACAGCATCTACAGGAATTGCTGCAAATTTACTTCTTGGTGGAAGAACCTTTCATTCCACATAGAAATTACCCATTCCATTAAATGAAACTTCAATTTCTAGACTTGATATAAAGAATGAAGCTGCTAAAATCATTAAAAGGTCCCAACTTCTTACTATTGATGAATTCACCATGGCATCCAGTCATGCTATAATCGCCATAGACAGATTACTAAGAGAAATTATGAATTTGAATGTTGCATTTGGTTGGGAAATTCTCCTTCTCGGAGGGGATTTTCGACAATATCTCAGTACTGTACCACATGCTATGGGATCGGCCATAGTACACTCAAGTTTAAAGTACTGTGATGATTGGGGATGTTTTAGAAAGTTGTCTCTTAAAACAAATATGAGATCAGAGGATTCTGCTTATAGTGAATGGTTAGTAAAACTTGGAGATGGCAAACTTGATAGCAGTTTTCATTTAGGAATGGATATTATTGAAATCCCCCATGAAATGATTTGTAATGGATCTATTATTGAAGCCACCTTTGGAAATAGTATATCTATAGATAATATTAAAAATATATCTAAACATGCAATTCTTTGTCCAAAAAATGAGCATGTTCAAAAATTAAATGAAGAAATTTTGGATATACTTGATGGAGAGTTTCACACATATTTGAGTGATGATTCTGTTGACTCAACAGATGATACTGAAAATGAAAATTTTCACATTAAATTTCTTAATAGTATTACTCCTTCAGGAATGCCCGGTCTTAAATTAAAATTGGAAGTGGGTGCAATCATCATGCTATTGAGAAATCGTAATAGTAAATGGGGTCTTTGTAATGGTACCAGATTTATTATCAAAAGATTACAACCTAACATTATCGAAGCTGAAGTATTAACAGGATCTGCAGAGGGAGAGGTTGTTCTGATTCCAAGAATTGATTTGTCCCCATCTGACAGTGGCCTCCCATTTAAATTAATTCAACGACAGTTTCTCATGATGCCAGCATATGCAATGACTATTAATAAATCACAAGGACAAACTCTAGACAGAGTAGGAATATTCCTACCTGAACCCATTTTCGCACATGGGCAGTTAGATGTTGCTTACTCTCAAGTTTGAAGAGCGTGTGACGTTAAACTTAAAGTTGTAAATACTTTATCCCAGGGGAAATTAGTCAAGCACTCTGAAAGTGTTTTCACTCTTAATGTGGTATACGGGGAGATATTAGAATAAGTTTAATCACTTTATCAGTCATTATTTGCATCAACATTGTTTTTATATCATGAATTTGTTGTTATTATTTATTAATAAAATTATGTATTATTTTCATATACAATGTACTCATTTCCCTTTGTCTCTCACACTTTTATTATAGACAAAGGGCAAATAACAATATTAAAATATTTCCTCTAATTAATTCCTTTTCAATGTGTATGAATTTCATGCACCGGGCCACAATTCTAATCTAATAAAGGAGAAACATGCAAATTGACCGAACCTCCGCTACGCCGCAAGCCACGCCCACCAGCCAATCAGAGCAATTACATGCAAATTAACCCAACCAAGATGGCAGCTGGCAGCCACGGAGCTGGAGCAAGCAGGAGACTCGGTTGCCACGCAATGGAGGAAGCCAAGCTTCCCGCCTGCCCTGGTCGGTTGTGGCCTCTGCTCATGGCAACAAAGTTTCAATTATAGAAGATAAATAAAACCCAGATACCTGCTTCCAGCTCCTAGGAGCTATACTGGGAGCTTGGGTAGTTGGGGGCCGTGGCCAGCCTACAAACAGCAATAAGCCCCTCAACCAGACTGGCCATGCACCCCAGCAGGACCACCCCCCCAACCCGGAAGGGTGTGTGTCCAGCCTGAAAATGGCCCTCAGCCCCTCACCCAGGCTGTCCAGGCACCCCAGCAGGGACCCCCACGCTGAAGGGGCTGTGGCCAGCCTGTAAACAGCCATCAGCCCCTCACCCAGGCTGGCCAGGCACCCCAGCAGAACCCCCACCCTGATCTGGGACACCCTTCAGGGCAAACCAGCCGGCCCTCACCCATGCACCGGGCCTCTATCCTATATAATAAAAGGGTAACATGCATATTGACCCTAACAGCAGAATGACTGGGAATGACTGGTCACTGTGACACACACTGACTACCAGGGGCAGACGCTCAATGCAGGAGCTGTCCCCTTGTGTTCATTGTGCTCCCTCAGGGGGAGCTTTCCTCAGTCACAAGTCAGGCTGATTGCTGCCCATACAGTGGTGGTGGTGGGAGCCTCTCTCGCCTCCTCAGCAGCGCTAAGGATATCCGGCTGCAGCTTAGGCCTGCTCCCCGCTGGCAAGTGGACATCCCCCAAGGGCTCCTGGACTGCCAGAGTGATGTCTGACTTTCGAACGTGCACGAATTTCATGCACCGGGCCACTATTCTAATCTAATAAAGGAGAAACATGCAAATTGACCGAACCTCCGCTACGCCGCAAGCCACGCCCACCAGCCAATCAGAGCGATCCCATGCAAATTAACCCAACCAAGATAGCGGCTGGCAGCCACAGAGCTGGAGCAAGCAGGAGACTCAGTTGCCTTGGCAATGGAGGGATAGGGCCTAAGCCAGCAGGTGGTCATCCCCCAAGAGGTCCCAGACTGCGAGAGGGCACAGGCCAGGCTAAGGGACCCCTCCCCGAGTGCACAAATTTTTGTGCACTGGGCCTCTAGTCTTACCTAATAATAGACAAACATGTAAATTGACCATACCTTCACTATGCTAACCAGCCAATCAGGAGAGTATGCAAATTAAGTAAACAAATATGGCGGTTAATTTGCATATGTAGGCTCCATGCGGTGGAGCGAAGCTTGATGGCCTGAGGCTGGCGGAGCAGTGAGGCCTCACGGCCCCAGGGTCCGGTGGAGCAGCAAGGCCTCTCGGCCTCGGGGCCAGTGGAGCAGCGAGGCCTCATGGCTCTGGGGCCGGCAGAGCAGAGAGGCCTGACATTTCCGGGGCTGGCAGAGCAGCGAGGCCTCATGGCTCTGGGGCCGGCAGAGTAGAGAGGCCTGATGTGTCCAGGGCCGGCGGAGCAGTGAGGCCTTACAGTTACGGGGCCAGAAAAGCAGCAAAGCCTGATGTTTCCAGGGCCGGCAGAGCAGTGAGGCCTCATGGCCCCGGGGCCGGCGGAGCAGTGAGGCCTGACGTTTCCAGGGCTGGCTCTGGCAGGAGCCCGGCTAGAGCGAAGGCCTGGGTCCCGGGTGCTGGAGGCAAACCGGTGCCAGCAACCATGGGAAAGGAAGGCCTCTTGCACGAATCTCTTCATGTAGCAGTCCTCTAGTTTAATCTAATAATAAACAAATATGGTAATTGACCGTACCTTTGCTACGTTTCCCATTGGTTAATCAGGATGATATGCAAATTAACTGCCAACAAAGAGGGCGGTTAACCGCCAACAAAGATGGCTGTTAATTTCCATACGTAGGCGCAATGCCGGGAGGCGAAAGGTGAAGGACGGAAGAAGCCACCTGCCGCTGATGGTGATCAGATACCCAGGCGACGGGCAAGAGCTGGGTTGGCTATGGGAACGCACTGACCACAAAGGGGCAGCTCCTGCGTTGATCATCTGTCCCCTGGTGTTCAGTGTGTTTCATAGCGAATGGTCATTCCAGTGGTTATGGCATTCGGGTCGCTTACGCTTTTATACGTATACTAGTAGCCCGGTGAACAAAAATTTGTGCACTCGGGGGGGGTTCCCTCAGTTATTAAACATTTATCGGCACAACACTGACCACATTGGTGGTGGTGGTGGTCTTGTCAGAATGTGTTCTATTATGGAGATGAAAATCTATTTAAACAGATTTGATGTAGATATTTTCAAAGATGGAAGAATTGTCTCTGTCAACTATTTTAGTTGATTCATATCTTCAGTAATTGTCATCATTGCAAAGTTTTCAGTCCCCATATGGATTACTGCATATAATAGGTCATGCATCCTTGAAGCCTGCCATGTTCCTCACCACCCCCTGGTGGTCAGCATACATCATAGCGAGTGGTCTAACTCCCGGTCGAGTGGACAATTTGCATATTATGCTTTTATTATATAGGACTAGAGGCCCGGTGCACAAAAATTTGTGCACTGGTGGCGGCGGGGGGTATCCCTCAGCCCCACTTGTGCCCTCTCACAGTCAGGGACCCCTCGGGAGATAATGACCTGCTGGCTTAGGCCCACTCCCAGGTGGCAGAGGGCAGGCCCAGTCCCTAGGTGCCTGTCCCGCAGCCCCTGGTCGGGCTCAGAGCAGGGCCGATTGGGGAGTTGGGTCGCACCCCCTGTCATGCACAGAGCAGGGCGGATCAGGAGGTTGCGATGCCACCCTCAGTCACGCTCAGGGTAGGGCCGATTGGGGGGTTGGGGCCCCGCCCCCTGTGACACTCTAGGCAGGGTCAATGGGGAGGTTGCAGCGTCACCCCCTGTCATGCACAGAGCAGGGCGGATCAGGGGGTTGTGGCGCCACCCTTGTTACATACAGAGCTGGCCGATCAGGGGGTTGGGGCGCTGCCTCCTGTCACGCACAGAGCAGGGCCCATCAGGGGGGTTGGGGCTCCGTACCCTGTCACACACAGAGCAGGGCAGATCAGGGGGTTGGGAAGCTCCCCCCTGTCACCCACAGAGCAGGGCCAATCAAGGGGTTGTGATGCCACCTCAGTCATGCTCAGGGTAGGGCCGATTGGGGGGTTGGGGCGCCGCCCCCTGTCACACTCAAGGCAGGGTCGATGGGGAGGTTGCGGTGCCACCCCCTGTCGTGAACAGAGCAGGGAGGATCAGGGCGTTGGGGCGCCGCCCCCTGTCACCCACAGAGCAGGGCCGATCAGGGGGTTGGAGCACTCCCCCCTGTCACACTCAGGGCAGGGCCGATGGGGAGGTTGTCGCTCCACCCCGTCACACACAGAGCAGGGCTGATCAGGGGGTTGGGGAGCTCCCCCCTATCAGACAGAGCAGGGCCGATCAGGGGATTGGGGCGCCTTCCACTGTCACACACAGAGCCGCAGGGGGTTTGGGTGCTGCCCCCTGTCACGCTGCTCCAGGGGCCAGGAGGCCTCATGGCTCCGCTGATCCCAGTGCTGGAAGGCCTCGCGGCTCCACTTGACACAGGGGCAGTGAGGCCTTGCTGCTCCGCTGATCCCGGTGCTAGGAGGCCTTGCTGCTCCGCTGATCCTGGTGCTGGGAGGCCTCACGGGTCCGCTGATCCCGTGACAGGAGGCCCCGATCCCGGGTTTGGGAGGCCGTGTGGCTCTGCTAATCCCAGGCCGGCAGGCCTCGCGGCTCTACTGATTCCAGTGCTGGGAGGCTGTGCTGATCCTGGTGCCGGGAAGCCTCGCTGCTCCGCTGATCCCGGTGCTGGGAGGTCTTACTGCTCCGCTGATCCTGGTGCTGGGAGGCATATTACCCTTTTACTATATAGGATAGAGGCCTGGTGCAGGGGTGGGGGCCGGCTGGTTTGCCCTGAAGGGTGTCCCGTATCAGGGTGGGGGTCCCGCTTGGGTGCCTGGCCACCCTGGGTGAGGGGATGATGGCTGTTTTCAGCTGGTCACACCCCCTTCAGGGTGGGGGTCCCCACTGGGGTGCCTGGCCAGTCTGGGTGAGGGGCTGAGGGCCGTTTTCAGGCTGGCGGGTGACTGAAGCTCCCAACCTCTCCTTTTTTCATTTTTTTTTAATTCTGGGATTTATTTACCTTCTATGGCTGTCAGTGGAGCTGAGAGCCGGCTTTAGCTCTGAGGCTCGGCTCCAGCTCTGAGATCTCGGCTGCTGAAAGCAGGTTTCTGGGCTTTGTTTACCTTCTGTATTTGAAACGTTGTGACTCCAGCTCCGAGCCCAGCTGACTGAAGGAGGTTTCTGGGGTTTTGTTTAGCTTCTATATTTGCAACAATGTTTCTTAGAGAGCAAGCTCAGAGCTGGGCAGCGGCAGGCGGGGAACCTTGGCTTCCTCCGTCATTGGAGCAAGCAAGCGTCCTGTTCACGTCAGCTGCCTGGCTGCCGGCCGCCATCTTGGCTGGCAGTTAATTTGAATATCTCACTGATTTGCCAATGGGAAGGGTATCAAAGTTACGGTTAATTACCATGTTTCTCTATTATTAGATAGGATATCTTCAAATACTCTAGTATTCCAAATTTCCAATGGTCTGTCATGTTTTGTATAATGTATTTTTTTGAACCACGACCCAAATGAAGTCCTACTCTATGATTTTTAAATTTGTTTCCTTGCATTTTTAAAGCAATTGTTCTAATTTATTTTTAACTTAAAACACTTTTAAAACTATGGTTTTATTGATTTTAGAGAGAGGTAGAGGGAAAGAGAGATATAGAAACATCAATGATGAGAGAGAATAATTGATCAGCTGCCTCCTGCATGCCTCACACTGGGACCAAACCCACAACCCAGGCATGTGCCCTGACTGGGAATTGAACTTCGACCACTTGGTGCATGGGTTGATGCTCATCACTGACCCATACCACCTGGGCTTCTTGGATTTTTTTGAACTTTGGTTTGTACTTTGATCTGTTGTTTTTCTTCCCTTACAATTTATCTATTAAAGAAACGAGGTCATTTTTCCATATTTTGGATTTTGCTAATTATGTCTTCATGAAGTTGTCCAACATGTTTCTCTGTTCTCCGTATTTACTGTAAATTAGTAGTTTGATCCAAAGGCTTGATCAGCCTGGCCAGTGTGGCTCACTGATTGTCAACCCATGAACCAGGAGGTCACAGTTTGATTCTTGGTCAGGGCACATGCAGGGGTTGTGGGCTCCTTCCTCAGTGGGGGGGTGCAGGTGGCAGTCGATCGATGATTTTTTCTCATCATTGATGTTTCTGTCCCTCTCTTTCTCACCCTTCCTCTCTCTGAAGTCAATGAAAACATATTAAAAATATTTTTAAACATTAATAAAGGCTTGATCAAATTCACGTTAAATATGGAGAGACAACAAATATTTTGCTAAGTTCTTCTATCAGGAGGTAAACAATGTCTGATTGTCTATTTTTTTCGGTGATCTTAGCTGTTGATCCATTATGGATTGAAAAATGGTGGTATTCTTATATTATTTCTTCTTCATTGATTAGCTGGTATCTACACTAATAAAAGAGAAACATGGTAATTAGCGTACGACCGCTACCCTTTTCATTGGCTAATCAGTGAGTATATGCAAATTAACACTTGGAGTGCGGGTGAATTTCCCGCCAAAATATAAGATGGCTCTGTCTTTTGGTTTTGTTCCATCCACCAAAAGGGTGGATTACAAACAAATATTTGGTAATACGCAGTTACAATCGGCCCGAGTTTACACGTTTCCCGCACTCCACCGCAAATCTATATGAACCGAGTTAAAGACGGCTCCCGCGGAGTATGCGCAATTCACGCGAGCCGACTTAACTCGTTTCCCGCACTCCAAGTGTTAACTGACAACCAAGATGGCAGCCGGCAGCCATGCACTGAAGCGAACAGGGAGGCTTGCTTGCTCCAGTGACTGGCGGACTCCAACGTTCCCCGCCTGCCGTTCCCCGCCTGCCGTTGCCGGCCTCTGACCTGGCAGTTTGAAACATTGTAACAAATATAGAAGCTAAACAAAACCCCAGAAACTAGCTTTCAGCCGCCGGGATCTCAGAGCTGGAGTTATACATTTTTTCGATTATAGAACGCAAACAAACCAGATACCTACTTTCAACAGTGGAAGCCTCAGAGCAAGAGCCAGAGCTAAAGCTGGCCCAGAAAAAAAAGAAAAAAAGGAGCGGTTGGGAGCTTCAGTCAATCGCCAGCCTGAAAGCAGCCCTCAGCCAGACTGGCCAGGCACCCAGTGGGGACCCCCACCCTGAAGGGGGTGTGACCAGCTGCAAACAGCTATCACCACCTCACCCAGATGGGCCAGGCACCCCAGTGGGGACCCCCACCCTGAGGGGTGTGTGACCAGATGCAAACAGCCATCATCCCCTCATCCAGGCTGGCCAGGCACCCCAGTGGGGACCCCCACCCTGATCCAGGACACCCTTCAGGGCAAACCAGCCGGCCCCAGGCCTCTATTCTATATAGTAAAAGGGTAATATGCCTCCCAGCACCGGGATCAGAGGAGCCGCGAGGCCTCCTGGCACCGGATCAGTGTGTCGGGGCAGTGCCCAAACCCCCTGATCGCCTTGCGACTCTGTGTGTGATGGGGTGCGGCGACCCAATCCCCCCCCCCCCACAGGCCCTACTCTGTGTGTGATAGGGTAGAGCCGTAACCTCCCCATCGGCCCTGCCCTGAGTGTGACAGTGGCGGCGCCCCAACCCCCTGATCCGCCCTGCTCTGTGTGTGACAGGGGCAGTGCCCTAACTCCCCTATCGGCCCTACTCTGTGAGTGACAGGGGGGAGCTCCTCAACCCCCTGATCGGCCCTGCTCTGTGCGTGACAGGGGCAGTGCCCTAACTCCCCTATCGGCCCTACTCTGTGAGTGACAGGGGGGAGCTCCTCAACCCCCTGATCGGCCCTGCTCTGTGCGTGACAGGGGGGAGCTCCCCAATCCCCTGATGGGCCCTGCTCTGTGCATGACAGGGGGGAGCTCCCCAACCCCCTGATGGGCCCTGCTCTGTGCATGACAGGGCGTAGCGCCCAACCCCCTGATTGGCCCTGCTCTGTGCGTGACAGGGTATGGAGCCCCAACCCCCCTGATGGGCCCTGCTCTGTGCATGACAGGGGGCAGCGCCCCAACCCCCTGATTGGCCCTGCTCTTTGTGTGACGGGGGTGGCGCCACAACCTCCCCATTGACCCTGCCTTGAGTGTGACGGGTCGGTGCCCCAACCCCCCAATCGGCCCTACCCTGAGCGTGACTGAGGGTGGCATCGCAACCTCTCAATCCGCCCTTCTCTGTGCATGACGGGGCGGCGCCCCTACTCCCCAATCAGCCCTGCTCTGAGGCCGACCAGGGGCTGCACCTACGGATTGGGCCTGCCCTCTGCCACCCAGGAGCAGGCCTGAGCCAGCAGGTCATTATCTCCCGAGGGGTCCCAGACTGCGAGAGGGCACAGGCCGGGCTGAGGGACCCCATCCCTTTCCCCCCCAAGTGCACACATTTTTGTGCACCGGGCCTCTAGTACTTCTATAAAGAGATACTGTCCCTTATAAACTGTTTTGTTACCCAGTGGTCAGATATATATATATGTGTGTATATATATATATATATATATATATATATAAAGTCTGGATATAGCTTGATTTATTCTTTTTATTTACAATTTTAAAATAATTGGTTGTTTCATACCTTTCAATTGCAACCAACTTTATTTTTTCTTAAGCATCATTATGAACTTAGAGATTTAAGCATTTTGTTTTGTTTTGTTTATTGTTAATTCTTACTTGAGGATATTTTTCCATTGTTTTTTAGGGAGAGTGGAAAAGAGAGGGAAAGCCAGAGAGAAACATGGATGTGAAAGAAACACATTGATTGGTTGCCTCCTGCACCAACCCTGACCAGGGCCTGGGCCAGGGAGGAGACTGCAACCAAGGTTCGTACCCTTAACCGGAACCGAACCCAGGACCCTTTGGTCTGTAGGCCGAGACTCTATTCACTGAGTCAGACCATCTAGGGTGAGATTTAAACGTATTTGATGTATTTCAATTGATTGCAGTTATTTTCCTTATTGTGCAAAATGTATCATTTTTGGCCAGGAGTCCTTTCAAATTTGCTCTTGAGACTTGTTGACATCACCCTGATAATCTTTGCTCCCTAGAGTGGCAATATGTTCCAGGCTCATCTCACATATCTTTGGCTCTAGGCCTGGAATCAATAATTTCTCCAAGTCCTGGTTTCTTTTAGTGGGAAGTAGGATTTGGAGGCCACAATCTTGATGCTAGGGGTAGATATGACCATTTTTAAAACACTTAAAAAGTTAACAGGTTTATTGAGGTATAATTTACATATCAAAACGTATACACTAAAAACTATAAAACATTGCTGAAAGAAATTAAAGAAGACCTAAACTAACGGTTCTCAACTTGTGGGTCGTGACCCCTCTGGAGGTTGAACGACCCTTTCACAGGGTTCGCCTAAGACCATCAGAAAAAAATATATAATTACATAATTGTTTTTGTGATTAATCACTATGCTTTAATTATGTTCAATTTGTAACAATGAAAATACATCCTGCATATCTGATATTTACATTACGATTCATAACAGTAGCAAAATTACAGTTATGAAGTAGCAACAAAAACAATTTTATGGATGGGGGTCACTACAACATGAGGAACTATATTAAAGGGTTGCGGCATTCCCATAGGAAGGTTGAGAACCACTGACCTAAAGAAAGGAGAATGCATCACATATTCATGGATCAGAAGACTAAAATTATTAAAATGGCAATACTCCTCAATTGTTCTAGAGATTCAACACAATCCCTGCTGCTTTATCTTTTTTTTTTTTTTTTTTTTTTTTTGGCAAAAATTGGCAAGCTGATCCTAAAATTCATATGGAAATGCAAAGGACCCAGAATAGCCAAAACAATCCTGGAAACGAATAAGGTTGGAGGACTTACACTTTCTGATTTCAAAACTGACTACTAAGATAATCAATACAGTGTAGTACTGGTATAAAGATAGACATATAGGTCAATGGAATATAATTGAGAGTCCAGAAATAAACCCTTATATTTAGAGCCCTGGTCGGGTATCTCAGTTTGTTAGAGCATTGCCCTAATATGCCACAGGTTGTGGCTTCAGTTCCCCATCAGGACACATACAAGAATCAATCAGTGAATGCATAAATAAATGGAACAACAAATTGATATTTCTGTCCTCAAATAAATAAATTTAAAGAATTTGAACCGTATATTTATAGTCAATTGATTTTTTATAGAAGTGCCAAGAATTGTACTAAATATTCATAGAAGCGCCAACCA
This sequence comes from Myotis yumanensis, assembly GCF_028538775.1. Lineage (NCBI taxonomy): Eukaryota > Metazoa > Chordata > Mammalia > Chiroptera > Vespertilionidae > Myotis > Myotis yumanensis. The sequence goes on along the minus strand of NW_027223754.1, from coordinate 121,844,947 downwards.
CAAGAGCCAAACTGTGGCAACAATCAAACACCCATCAACTGATGAAAGAATAACCTAAGTGTAGTATGTCTATATAATGAAATACTATTCAACCGTGAAAAGGAAGTACTAATACATACTACAATAATGATGGACCTTGAAAATGTATGTTCCATGAAAGAAGCCAGACACAAAGAACACATATTGCAAACTTTCATTTATATGAAATGTACAGAATAGTATATGTACTACTTGTGTGTGAATACTGCACCATGTGGATATGTTACCATGTTGATGTATATCCTTCCAGTTTTTTCCTCCATTTCTGAATGATGATTGTCTTGTAGTTTAGTTGTAATTTTGATGTGGTCGTGGGAGGATGCGAGTACTGTGTTTCCTGTGCTGCCATCTTGACCATAAGCCCCTCTAACCTCTTTTATTTATCTATCTATTTATTTATTTATTTTGTTAATCCTCACCCAAGGATATTATTTTCCCATTTATTTTTGAAAAATTAAATATATACATATTTTTAAATACGAACCCCGGACATGTGCCTTTTACCGGAATCAAACCTGAGACCCTTCAGTCCACAGGCCAACCCTCTATCCACTGAGCCAAACCAGCTGGGCTAAATAAATATATTTTTATTGATTTCAGAGAGGCAGGGAGAGGGAGAGAGAGATAGAAACAGAAATGTTGAGAGAGAATCATTGATTGGCTGCCTCCTGCATACCACCTACAACCCGGGCAAGTGCCCTGACCCAGAATCAAACCTGAGACCCTTAGGTCCAAAGGCCCATGCTCTATCCAAAGAGCCAAAATGGCTAGGTCTTCATTGATTTTTAGATAGCGTGGAAGGAAGGGGCGGAGGGGGCGAGACTAAGAAACATTGATATGAGAGAGATACATAGACCAGTCGCCTCCTGCTCAGGTCCCGACCCAGGTTGGTGAGGCCTGCAACCCAGATACATGCCCTTGACCGGTAATCAAACCGGGACATTTCTGGTCCATGGGCCAATGCTCTAACCATTGAGAAAAAATGGCCCCTTTTTTGCTTTTTTTAAAAAAATAAATCTTTATTGTTGAGATTATTATAGATGTTCCTCATTTTTCCCCTCATTGCTCCCCTCCACCTGGTTCTCACCACACCCCATGCCCTTGCCCCCCACCACTGTACTCATCCAAAGGTGTACTATTTGTGTCCAATCTCTGCCCGCACCCCTCACACCCCTTTTCCCCCAAGAATTGTCAGTCCACTCCTTTTCTATGCCCCTGCTTCTATTATATTCACCAGTTTATTCTGTTCATCAGATTTTTTTTATTGACTTAATTTTTAGATTTCCTTGTTGATAGATATGTATTTGTTGTCTCTTTGTTGTTCATAATTTTTATCTTTAACTTTTTCTTCTTCTTCCTCTTATTAAAGAATACCCTTCAGCCCTACCCGGCTTGGCTCAGTGGATAGAGCGTCAGCCTGCCGACTGAAGGGTCCCAGGTTTGATTCCTGCCAAGGGAACATGCCTGGGTTGTGGGCTTGATCCCTAGTAGGGGGTATGTAGGAGGCAGCTGATCAATGATTCTCTCTCATCATTGGTGTTTCTATCTCTCTCTCCCTTCCTCTTCGAAATCAATAAAGAAATATAAAAAAAGAAAAAACAATTCAGCTAAGTAAATTTGAAAATCAAATTGGCTTAAAAAAACAAAAAGAATACCCTTCAACATTTCATATAATCCTGGTTTTGTGGTTATGAAGTCCTTTAGCTTTTTCTTGTCTGTGAAGCTCTTTATCTGATCTTCAATTCTACATGATAGCTTTGCTGGGTAGACCAGTCTTGGTTGTAGGTTCTTGCTATTCATCACTTTCAATATTTCTTGCCACTCCCTTCTGGCCTGCATGGTTTCTGTTGAGAAATCAGCTGACAGTTGTAGGGGTACTCCCTTGCAGGTAACTAACTGTTTTTCTCTTGCTGCTTTTAAGATTCTCTCTTTGTCTTTTGCCCTTGGCATTTTAATTATGATGTGTCTTGTTGTGGTCCTTTTTGGATTCCTCTTATTTGGGCTTCTTTTCACTTCCTGGACTTGTAAGTCTATTTCTTTCATCAGGTAGGGGAAGTTTTCTGTCATTATTTTTTCAAATAGGTTTTCACTATCTTGCTCTCTCTCTTCTTCTGGCATCCCCATAATTCGGATGTTGGTATGTTTGAAGTTGTCCCAGAGGCTCCTTACACTATCTTCTTATTTTTGGATTCTTTTTTCTTTTCGGGATGGGTGTTTTTTCTTCCTCGTATTTCAAATCTGTGACTTGATTCTTGGGATCCTCTAGTCTGCTATTGGATCTCTGTATATTATTCTTTATTTCACTCAGTGTATGCTTAATTTCTGACTGGTCCTTTTCCATTTTTTTGGCATTCTCATTAAGATCCTTGAAGGTCTCACTAAGTTCCTCGGAGGTTTGTCGAAGATTCTTGAGTAATCTTATAACTGTGGTTTTGAACTCTATATCCAGTAGTTTGCTTTCCTCCATTTCTTTCATTTGTGACATGTTTCTTTGTCTCTGCATTTTGGCTGCTTCCCTGTGTTGAGAGAGTGGCTTTGTGTGGTATGTGTCCTATTGGGCCCAGTGGCTCAGCCTCCCCAATCACCGGAGGTGGACACTGTTGGTGCATCCCTTTGTGGGCTGGCTGCACAGTCTTGTTGTAGTTAAGCCTTGATTGCTGTTGGTATCCCTGGGAGGAAATGACCTCCAGGCCAATTTACTGCAAGGACCTGCTGTGTATATAGTGGAAGAACTGCTGTGCTGGAGACACCCTTATGGGGCAGGACTTGCTTCAGTGGGGCTTTGGTGCTCACTGAGTCTGCCTCTTGAGTGTGTCACTTGTGGGTCTGAGGAGTTGAAATCTGGTATCAGACCACTGGGTACACTAGCTCCTGGATCTCCAATGAGGTGCAAAATTAGCTGCTGCATGAGTCCACCCAGCAGGAGCTACAGCGAGATGTGCAGATTTCTCCTCTTTGGGGTTTGGAAGTTTTGGAGCTCTCTGATCCAGCTGCAGTTTGTTAGGTTAGGCTGCAAAAGGACAGGCGATTCATTTGTGCCTCTGTGCACAGCTTGAGTGGGGTTGTAAATTGGGTGGGGCGGGGTCACAGAGAATCACCAGGGAGGAGCAAACAACGATGGCTGTCCATCAGCCGTCTCAGCATCTCTGCGAGTCCGTGTCCCCGAGTCCCGTGCCCCCACAGTAACAATGATCACTGCGAGCAGCTCTGCGACTCCGTGTCCCCGAGTCCCGTGCCCCCACAGTAACAATGATCACTGCGAGCAGCTCTGCTAGAAAGCCACCCTCGATTTCTGACCAACTGCCAGAGAGTTAAGTTTCTCCCCATAGGATTCTGGGTCCCCAGAGTATCGCTGGAAACGAGTTCAGTGCAGTCGGAAGCTTGTATCTCCCTTCCGAATGAAAAAAACTGCGCACCGTGTTGGAGTCTGTTTTGCGTGCCTCTGTACCTCTGCTCTTGGTGCCTCCACACCTCCTAACCAGTCTAAATGTGCTTTTTTCTTTCCTTCTAGTTGTAGAACTTCCACTCAGCCAGCTTTCCCGTGGTTCTGGATGATAGCCGTTTTGTCTTTTAGTTATAGTTTTAATGTGGTTGTGGAGGGTGGCACATACAGGTATATACCTTATGCTGCCATCTTGGTTCTCCCTGGTTTTGCTTTATAAATTTTTTATTCAATTTATTGTAGTGATATTGGTTAATAATATATAGGTTTCAAATGTAACCTCTTTTTAAAAAATATTTTTTTATTGATTTATGAGAGAGAGGAAGGGGAGGAGGGAGGCAAAAGGGAGGCAGGGTGGGAGAGAGGGAGGGAGGGAGAAAGAGAAACATGAATATGAGAGAGAAACACCAATCAGCTGCCTCCTGCACGCCCACCCCGCCTGGGGATCGAGCCCGTAACCTGACCATGTGCCCTGACTGGGAATCAAACCAGTAACCTTAAGTGCCTGGGACAACACTCAAGCAAATGAGCCACATCAGCCAGGGCATGAAACCTCTTTTTTAAAACTTAATGTAGTATGAACATTTTCTTATGTCATTAGAAAGTATTCAATAATTATTTTAATGAATTGCATCATGTATTTGAACTGTAATGTACCTATATACTGTGAAATGCCAAGTATTTTGAAGTTTACATATTGATAAACTAGAGGTCCGGCACACAAAATTTGTTCACGTGTACGGTCCCTAGGCCTGGCCTATGGTCAAGACCATCTTCCCAGGTGCCCACAGCCAGCCCCGCCCCCCACCGCCACACACCCCCGGTTCCCATTTTGCCATCAGGTGATCAGTGCCTGATGGCTGGGGGAAGGGACTGAGAGGTAGGCTGTTCCCGCTGGCTCTTTATCCCCGCACGTGCTGCAGGTGGCCATCGGGCGATGGGAGCCTGCTGGCCGGGGAAAGGGACCAAGAGGTGGTCAGTGCACCTCATAGTGACTGGTCCAGTGGTTATTCTGGTCATTCTGCCCTTACAGTCAATTTGCATATTACCCTTTTATTATATAGGACAATGTCATCGTGAACATATATTTGTATATATCCTTGTGCATAATTTTGATTCAAAATAAGATAAAAAATAGTTCATTTACTCATTTTTTCTCTCAACAGATATTTATGGAGTAACTGCTTTGTGCCATTTCTCTCAGGAGTGAACTCTGGGGGGGGGGCTTTCCATTCCACCTTAGGTTCTTTAGATATGAGCTGATTGGTCAGTTACAGTTGGGCATTCTAGGCTTGGTTGCTAAGATACAACTATTACTCAACAGCTGAACAGTAGTCTCAGGAGACATTTCTGTGTCGTCTGACTGCTTTCTCATAGTGCTACTTGCGCATTTGCTGTTGGTGAGAGAATAGAAATAGGCTTAGGCCTAGAGTGGAGGTGAGTTTGAACATGAGAAATAAAGTTGGACAGTGGCTGTGTCAGAACAGGAAAGGGATGGATTCAAGGGGTATTTCCTAAGTACAATTTTCTGTTCTTGAAGGGCTGTGGGTGGTTCGAGAGAGAAGGTAAGACTCAAGCACTGCCTAGACACAGAAATTAAGTTTGAATGGAGAGCAGATACTAAGTTCAATGTGAGATGTACTGAGTTTAAAGAACTGTAACAAATAAGGAATTCTAAAATATAGAGATAAGGGTTTGCAACTCAAACAAGACTGGAGATATATATATATATATATATATATATATATATATATATATATATAGTTATTCTAAAAAACTTTAAACATTCATTCTGATTATATTTTTCTAGCAAAGGTTAAATTTCACTAATTCTCTATATTCATTCTGAACAAGCTAAGGGTCTTCAACCCCTTAATTGCCCTGTAATTCACCTTTCTCATCTTTTCTGTTGTGTTGGCTAGTGTTTTAGTTCTATCAGGACTTAAATTCTCTCAAATTAGGTGATTATTACTACATTTTAACAGTTAATAACTTATTTAAATTTGCCTACTTCTTAGTCAGGGTCCTAATAGAAAACAGATTACATACTCAAATTAGGACAATTCCAGGAGAGTTTAACAAATAAATAAATTAATTAAAGCAGCTTTATCTAATGGGTATGTATGGGTAGAGAAGAAGAAACCCACAAGAGGCAGTTTAATGTGCCAGAGCTTGTAACAACCAGAGTTTTAGCACTGCTAGGCCTGAAGGGATTTGGGAAAGGAGCAGTCGTAGAAACCTGAAAGAAGAGATGTATGTATGGGGTTATCTTGAGAGAAGCAGTGGTCTCAGAGAATTAACATAGTGCATTTCATCAACTTAATGAAATCTTAGTGATATAATAACTCAGGGAAAGTTCCTCATATGTTTCTCATTCAGATATTTTAAGCAATTTATATGCATTTATGGGGGCATCTATGTTACTCCATCTGTCCTCCTCACTCTTTGTTTCTTTTTCCCAAACCAAGGATCATCATGCCAGGAGGAACCATGAGACTATACTCTCTGACACGACCATCCTCCCTTTCTGCAGTATCCTATTGGGGCTATTCATTGGCAAAACTCAATTGCAAGCAAGAGAATAAGGGAACTTACTTGATGTAGTCCATACTGTCCAGCCTCCACGACACTTAGAGTGGAGCAGGGTGTAGGGAAGATTTGGAGAGCCAACAGAAGATATTCAGGGTGCCCTGTGTTTTTACTAATTCCTAGTACATAATTTTTCGCATCCCACTACTCCTTTCCAGGTTTATTTTATTTCTTGGTGAAGAAAATATATTAGAATTTCTTTCAGTGAGGGCTTATGAGTAATACATGTCTTAGTATATCTGAAAATGTATTCATTTTGCCTTCACTCTTGAATGTTATAGCTGAGGATAAGTTTCTAGTTTGATAGATATTTTCCTTCAAAACTTGGAGGCTATTATTGCATTGTCTCATCTACTATTGATCAAGAGAAGTCTGCCATTGATCTGTTATCTCCTCTGTAGTTCATCTTTTTTCTCTGAACTTTTTATGATTCTCTCACTTTCCTTGATCTTTTATCTTATTCCAGTGTATCTAGGTATGAATTTATTGTTATCCTGTGAAAGACTTGGTGTGCTTTTTCAATCTGAGGATTCATATCTTTAATTCTGAAAGATTCTCAGCCATTATTACTATTACCTTCTGCCCATTCACTCTATTTTTTTTGAATTCCCATTAAGCATCTATTGGAGTTTTTCATGCTATCTTTCATATCTCTCAACATTTTTCTTCATCTCTCTCTATGTCTGTACTATGTTCTGAGTCACTTTAGTCTACTTTCCAATTCACGAATTCACTTTCAGCTGTTTCTAGTCTACTATGAAATGTTCCTACTGAGGTGTTTGATTCATCTCGATGTTTTTCTTTTCTGTATCTGTCATGTAAAAATGTAACTGCTGCCCTGGCTGGGTGGCTCAGTTGGTTGGAGCATCATCCTGTACACCAAAAGGTGTGGGTTTGATTCCCATTTAGGGCACATACCTAGGTTGGGGATTCACTCGTAGGTTGGATTTATATACAGGAGGCAACTGATTGATGTTTCTCTCAAACATTGATGTTTCTATCTTTCCCTTCTTCTTTTTCTCTAAATCAATAAACATATTTTCAGAGGAGGATAAAAATTTAAAATATATATTTTTGTTGTTAAGTAAACATTGAAAAACATACATGAGCCAATTATGGAGACCTTAGTGATTTATCACAAAGAAGGAATCAGTGTTACTACCATCTAGGTCAGGGGTCCTCAAACTACGGCCCTCGGGCCACATGCGGCCCACCAAAAACATTTATCCGGCCCGCTGGGTGTTTTTGCCGCCGCTGTGTGCATAGGAATTTGTCCATAGTTTTTTTTAAACTATAGTCCGGCCCTCCAATGGTCTGAGGGACAATGAACTGGCCCCATGTTTAAAAAGTTTGAGGACCCCTGATCTAGGTAAAAAATTGACATCACCAGAACCCTGGAATTCCCTATTGTGATCCTTCCTAGTCACAATTCCCTCCCAGCATAGCCCATGAGAATTTTATAAAAATCACTCCCTTGCCTTTCTTGAAAGTTTTACTACCTAAGTTTACATCCCTAAACACAGTAGTCTATATATGCCTGCTGTGAGCTTTTTATAGATGCAGTAATGAAGTTTGTGTTATTTTGTGTATGGTTTTTTTTCCACTCATTTTACATTTGTTAGATTTATACATATTATTACATAAGATTGTCATTTGTTCATTTTCATTGCTGTAGACGATTCCATCAGATGAATGATATATAGATATATCACAACTTATTTATCTGTTATGATGATGATGAAAATTTGACTCACAGTTTGTGGCTATTATGATAATAGCACTATGAACAGTCATGTGTGTCTGCTGCTGTAAGTGAACATGCATTTTTGGTAGGGGCATTGCTGGGAAAGGATCATAAAGTAGATAATACCAAATTGTTTTCCAGAGTGGCTGTTTTGTTTTACACTCCCACTAGTAGTATAAGAAAATGTCTATTGTTCCACATCCTTGCCACATTTTTCATTGTAAACCTTTTAAATTTCAGCCATTCTGGTGAGTGTGTAGGATACATTTTTGTGGCTCTCATTTCCACTTCCCTAATCCCTAGTGAGGTTGAGCCACACTTTTTAAGTGTTTATGGACCATTAGTATATCCTCTTTTATGAATTCCTCACAAGCCTCTTATCCAATTTTTCTATTTGTCTTTTTCCTTGATATGCAGGAAAGTGTTATATATTTTGGATGTGAACCCTTTGTTGATTTTATGGTGATATTGCCCTTTTTTCATGCTGTAGTTTACCAGTTTTTACTCACCTGTTGATGTCTTTTGATGACTAGTGGATTTTAATTTCTCTCCCAACTTTTGATTTGAGAAAATGCCAAACCTATAGAGAAGTTGAAAGAACAGTACAATGAGCACCTATTATTCTTCAACTTACATTCACCAAATTGCTAAAGTATTTTGCCATATTGGTGTTCTCTGTTTCTCTTCCAGTCTCTCTCTCTCTCTCTCTCTCTCTCTCTCTCTCTCTCTCTCTCTCTCACACACACACACACACACACACACATACACAGGTCTGAATCATTTTGGAGTAAACTCAGATTTATATTATGATACTATTAGTATTCTGGCATGCATCCCCTTTGAAAAAAGCAAATTCTAATAAAATTATTATACTCCAGGAACTTACTGATACAATAACATTGTCATTATAATATAGCCTATGGTCAAATTTCACAATTCTCCTCAAAATTTTCTTTATAGCTGTGTTTCCCCCACATAAGTTCCAACAAAGATCATGGATTGCATTCCCCTTTTAGCAAAACATTCCACCAATAATTTGTGTCTTTAGTTGCCTTGTAGACTGTCCCACAATCTGGATTTCAGTGATTCTTTCCTCATTAGAGATTCAGGTTAAATTTATTGAGCCAAAATGCTACATGGGTGATGTCATATATTTTCTTTTGCATCATCAGAAGGCACATGATATCAGCTACTTCCATTATTGGTGATGCCTAGTTTGATCACTTCATGAAGGTGGTTTCCATCAGGTCTTCCCATTGTAAAGTACCATTTGTCCTTTTGCAGTTTGTTAGTAATATGAGTGGTGATACCTTGAGGCCATGTGTATCTCTTGTTTCATTGATGCTTCTTCTCTGCATCAACTATTTCATCTGTAGTTGCAATTCTGTCATTTCTTCTATATTTACTAGCCGGCATAGTTTGGAGTGGAATCCCCTCTTCCAGCCATCGTGCATTTTTTGTTCCAATTTGGACTCCTGGGTTGGTATTTCTTTTAATATATTTTATTGATTTTTTACAGAGAGGGACGGAGAGGGATAGAGCGTTAGAAATACCAATGAGAGAGAAAAACATCAATCAGCTGCCTCCTGCATAACCCCTACTGGGGATGTGCCTGCAAACAAGATACATGTCCTTGACCGGAATCGAAAGCTCTATCCACTGAGCCAAACCGGTTAGGGCCATGAGTTGGTATTTTATTCAGTGGGCTTTAATCTATTCCCATCATTATTTGTTTTGATGTTCAAATTGTTTCTCATTTCGCCAATGGGAGAACCCTTTAATCGGAAACTTCTGTCCTTTTAATGTATACCCATTAGTTTTTGAGCACTTCCTTAGTTCTGGTATAAAAAGATACTCAGATTGCACTTTTCCTACTCCCAACCAGTAGTCAGCTACTTCTCCAAGGAGTCCGTTCTTTTTAAAGAGTGTTGTATGAATGGTATGTGGAAAGTAGCATTTGGGTAGTAGATGTGCTTTTCCTACTGGAGTGTCATTGCTTCTAGGCTTTTTCAGTGAACAGAGATAACTATGAGTGATGAATTTTTATTCACACTTCCAATTAAAATTGGAACATCGTAAGGCTCCCATTACACATTTACATCTCGCATTTTCCATGGCAAGAATCCTGTTTCCTGAGAAGCATCACTACATTTAGCACAATATGCACAATAGTTGCAGCATTCCCACCATAATAACACTACCAATAACAAACTCATTAAGTTGGTTTCAGGGCTTCTTTGCAGGTATTTTTATCCTTAGAATATATCACAGTAAGGATGTACAGTTAGAGCAGTGTTTTTAAAGTTACTTGAATTATTTTTTTCTGCATTGCTATATAATCAGTTTTGTATGCAGTTAGATTCATTTATTTCTGTTGTATTGATTTTTTGGTCCAACTGGATTTAGTTTATTTTTGAATATGTACAGCATTTACATGGTTTAAAAGTCAAAACTTTATGGAAAGGTAAAGCCAGAGGAGTTTTAATCCCATCCTTAGCCCTTCCATTCTCTTTTTACACACCCAAATAGTAATCATTTTCATTAATTTCTGGGTTATATTTCTCTGTGGTCCTCTCCCCTCCTATTAAATAAAACTATTCACATTAATAAGAATATATATGTGCACACAAATGTACACTTATCCTTATTTTATTTATTACTCTAAAGGTAGCATAATTACACATTGTTTCATAGAGATCTTACTTACACTTTGGTTGCATAATACCCCACTGGGGAATATGCCATAGTATATTCATCCAGTCTCCAATTCCTAGTCATTTAAGTTGTTTTCAATATTTTGCTGTTACAAATATGAAACGATATGTGGACAAAGTTACTCATTATAGTGACATAATATAGTTTCATATTAATGGAGGGGGATTTTTCAGGGTAAATTCTGGAAGTGAGAGTTTGCTGAGGGAAGAGTGAATAAAATGTGATGTTAGATGTTATGATACTTCACTCCAGGGGGTCGTGCTGGTGTGCGTTCTCACCAGACCTGTGTGGCAGAGCTTGTTTTCCCAGCATTGCATGCTTTAAAAATTGTGTCAATCTGATATGAGAAGAAATGGAACCTTGGTGTGGTTTCAGTTTTTCTTTTTTATAGAACTTGTAATTAATTCTTTCCCCTGCTCCCATTGATTTTCAGAGAGAATGGAAGGGAGGGAGGGGAGAGAGAGAGAGAGAGAGAGAGAGAGGAGAGAGAGAGAGAGAGAGAGAGAGAGAGAGAGAGAGAGAGAGAGAGAGAGAAAGAGAAATAAAGAAAGAAGGAAGGAAAGAAGAAAGAAAGAAAGAAAGAAAGAAAGAAAGAAAGAAAGAAAGAAAGAGAAAGAAAGAAAGGGAGGAAAGAAGGAAAGAAAGAAAAGAAAGAAAGAAAGAAGAAAGAAAGGAAGAAAGAGAAAAACGTTGTTGTGAGAGAGACACATAGATGGTAGCCTCCCACACGTGCCCTGACCAGGACCAGGGAAGAACCTGCAACTGAGGTATCTGGCCTTGACTGGAAATCGAAGATGAGATACTTTGGTTTGAGGGCCAATGCTCAAATTGGCCAGGGAGATTATAATTCTTTAAATAGATTTGTATTGATCTGCAGGCCGATGCTCTTTCCACTGAGCCAAACCAGCCAGGTGTGACTCAAGTATTGAGAGTTGACCCAGGAATCAAGAAGTCACTGGTTCAATTCCCAGTCAGGGTACATGCCTGGGTTTTGTGCTCAATTCCAAGTAGGGGGTGTGCAGGAGGCAACCGATGAATAATTCTCTTTTTTTTAAAAAATTTTTTTATTGCTTTTTTACAGGGAGGAAGGCAGAGGGTTCCTGCCTTTTACAGAGAGAGTTAGAAACATCAATGAGAGAGAAACATCGATCAGGTGCTCCTGCACACTCCCTACAGGGTATGTGCCACAACCAAGGTACATGCCACGGACAGGAGTCTAACCTGGGACCCTTCAGTCCGCAGGCCGATGCTCTATCCACTCAGCCAAACCACTTAGGGCTGAATGATTCTCTCTTATCATTGATGTTTCTAGCTCTCTCTCCCTCTCCCTTCATCTCTGAACTCAATAAAATATATATATTTACATTTAAAAAAAGATGTGATCCAAAGGGCAGGCTGAGATCCTAGAAGTTGATACCTAATAACACATATACAATCTCTTAGGATTCTCATATTGATTTTCATTATACTAAGTTTTCATATGAAGAATAGAGTCTCCAGGATTTAATGAATTGCCAAAGGATATATTGCTAGTGAAGGGCAAAGTCATAATCAGCAACCAAACTGGTCTCTTGTGGTTTTTCATTATTTTTTGCATGGTTTCATCATACTATGTTACCCACTTTTGAAGAAAAACCATACCCAATTCCAGCAAGAGAGAAACAGTTCCCCTCTACTAACCCTCTTTCTTCCTTACAGAGATATTTAGAGCTATGGCAGTTTCCTCAGAGAATTCTAAAGGGGAGTTAAGCCAGTATATCTCAAAAGAAGACATCGAGAAATTTATGATGGCACTCCAAGTTGGAGGTCAGGTGAGGACATCTCAGACATCTTCCTGGCACTGGCTCCAGGGTGGAACCACCTCCATAAAGGTAGCTGGTTGGGTGCATACCCATTCTGTCAGGAGAGGGGCAAGTATTTCCAGTCAGCAGAGCACTACTCGGCTCAGTCCCTTCACAGCTCCAGGTCAGGTTCCCATGTCCCTAGGTTAACTCATAAACTTCCCCACCTATTTCCCCCCAAACCTGGGTCCAGCTTTAATCTTCTTTCTAGACTCAGTCCTCCTCTTCCTTTCTCTACCATGGATCATTATTCTCTTTCTTTCTTTTAACCCTCCATCCTTCAACCTTCCTTCCTTTCTTGAATCCCTTCTCTCCTCTAGATGTCAGAAGATGATATCATAAAAACCCTCAAATTACTGGAAGTCAAAATTCTAAATACTAAGATGCCTAATACATTCTGCCGGAAAATTACAGGTGTCCTTATCAACTACCTGAGGAGAATGGTGAGGAGTTCATGCCTTTGGGTTGGGGGCTTGGGGAAAGAAAGGATTCCAGATCTCAAGCCAGGAGTTCCTTTCTGGTGGGTGATGACATTTTGTAATTAAGTAGTATTTGTGAGATGAGTACCTCAAGTTTCTAGACAATTTCCTAGAGCCTATGTCTTATACCCTGAACATGTCTCAAGAACTGTGACCTAAAAGGTAAAGTAATGAAGTAAGGAGGTAGGGTGAAAGAAGTGAGATGGAAAGGGGGAAAGGATTTAGGCTCTGGGCCTCAAAATCTAAGCTGTCCTAATCCTCCTCCTGGGATATCTTAGGCAGTCACACCTTTGCTGTTGCAACTCAGCTAATCACCTCAATTTATTTACTAACTTATTTAAATCCACCCACTTGCCTGCTAGCCCAACTTTGGACTGAACATTCATGACCACTACCTATTCATCTATCCAGATACTTTTATACTTAATTTTCCTGGTACTGGGTAAATCTGGTTTCTGATTTTCTTGGTTAACTGTCTACATACAAGGTGTCTTCCAGTTTACCTGCCTTCTTTGGCACACCTGTTTACTGATCAAGACCTGACCCTTCACGAAATTTTCAAAGTTACCTCCATAATCTACCCACCTCTGTGATGACAGTTCACTTGTTGCTTCAGGGAAAGCTCTGTGCTCTGGAAATGCCAAGCCCCATTCCCACCCCAACACAAGCCCAGAGACTTTGCAGAGTTTTTCATTTCCTGCCCTCTTGCACACTCTAGGAAGCTCTTGCCCTCTATCATGGGGAAGGTATATGTTGAATGGGGTTGTAGGATGAGATAGGATAGCTACCACATTCTAGATTGAGGAGAACCACTTACTGAGCAAAGCCAATTCTCAGAAGCTGAGGGACTCATCTTGGAGATTAGCCTTGGAACAGTGAGTCTTTCTTTTTCCAGGAGACAAAGGGAGAACTGGAGAAGGCATTTACTGCGGTCCTAGGGGCTCTGGGGTCACATTTTCCAGAAGTGATCATTGTCAAGCTATGGGGCAGACCAAATACACACTGTCTGCCCCCAAGGAGCCTCATGGTTGCAGTGGGGAAGATCATCCTTTCCCAAGGTATTGGTCCCCGGAATGGAAGAGTTCGTCTGAGAAAGGAACAGGGCAAAAGGCCTTGGGGGTGCTGTATGGAATTTGGAGTATAGCTTTATTCTCCTGACTCCTTTCGCTGTACTAGTATATCTCCAGTTAGTTTACTCATGGGTGTGTGTGTACTGATGAGGGGGGCAAACTAGCATCCCTGTGGGACCAATGGGAACTCAGGAGGGAGTTCCTGGAGACTAGCAGTGGCACAGGAGAGCATATTAAAAAGCACAGGAAACTGTGGGGCTGGAGGTAAGACTAGGAGAACTGGAGGGAAGGCTGAATAGAAAGCCCCCATTCAACAGAGGTGGGGACGGCCAAAAGAGAAGTGAGGAGTGCTTTGCTTAGGAGAACCTGAGGTTTTGAATTTGATTAGAGGTTTGGAAGATAATAGTGTAGTAGGATGAGGCAGAGAATCACCATACAATCTCCATCCTGGTGGCTGTTGGTGACAGCATTAGTTCCCTTACCCATTGTATTCCCCTCCCTCAATCAAAAAGTGTTGGGGAAAACAATCAAGTCATCAGGCAAATGTCAGATCCTGCCCTTCCTTTGCCACTTGGAGTTTGGGCCAGAGAGATGTTGGGGGAAGTCAGCTGGCCTTCTGGGAATTAGGTTCAAAATGACAAGGCTTATGGGTTGGGCTGCATAGCAAACTCAGAGGACACAGCACAGAAGCTGGAAATGTGTCTCTTGATCTAACCAGGGCAAATGTTCTCACTATAGAAGAGTGAGAGAGCCTCAGGCAGCACAGCTCTTTGCTCCATAAGGGTCCTTGGAAGGGAGTGTGCATGTGTAGGGTGTGGCAGTACCTTGCATCTGCATGCTGTGCTAGCATCCATTATGGAGCTTAATTTTCCCAACAGCCCTGTGAGGTGGGCACATTAGGAACTGTAGTCCTATTTAACAGCTGAGGACACGGAAACTAGCATAAATTAAGTATCTTACTCTGGGTTACCCAGACTCTTTGGAGGCAGAGCTAGGATCAGAACCCAAACCTACTGGTCTCTAACCATAAGATTTTGTACACTAAGGCGGGAGGCTCCTTTCCTTGGGATAGGGATGTTTTTCTTTTACTCTCCCTCCCAGATACAGTTTCCTACATTGGTTCTATATGGAGATATATCCAGCCTCTTCTCAAGTTGGCCCAAGAGGAGAATGACATGTTGGCAATATGTCATGGTAAGGGTCAGGAGGGTCTGGTGAAGGGCTTACATGGAATCAGGGAGGGAGGAAAGAAGGCCAGGAAGAGACTGGGTCTCTCTGAAGTTGGACCCCATAAGTCTGTGGGAGGGGCAGATGATGGCTGAGAGCTGGCCACGTATGAGTAGATGCTCTTCTCCATCTGACCTTTCTTGGCCTGGTTTGGGGCAAGGAGCAAGCTTGATAGGGAGGCTGTAGGTGTTTACAGCCTTTCTCTTTCACTTCCCCTGCCTATCCTGGAACTAGGTGTGGTCAGAAAGGAACGATAGTTGGGGAGGTGGTGGGCAGGTGGGTCTTTCCCATAACAGGACCCCCGAAGCCCTTTTTGGGTTGGGGAGGAGAGGACTATACTTATAGGTGTGTATGCTTTACTTTGTTGGATGGGAAAGGTGATTGGCAGCTCTAACTCCCTTCCTTCCATACAGTATTCTATGGATTGGTCGTCAGTGCCCATAAACACCTGGATTCCTGGGATGATAAGGTGATGGACTTTAGTCAAAGGGAAATGTCCATGAAGGCCTACATCACCTTCCGCGTCTTCCTCAACCGATGGACTTTGAAGAGCAAGGACAAGGTGGGAGTGGCATATAACAAGGGTTGGGTGGATGGGCTGAAGGAGTAAGGCTTGAGCCAAAGGTGGGCTCAAGTTTGTCCACTTGCTGGTAGAAGGCTGACTCAGGAGGGTCTTCTGGGAGCGCAGGTGTTCCTCCTCAGGCTCCTCTTACCATGCTCCAGAAAAACAGAGTAAAAAAACACTGCACTGTCCAATCACTTATTTGTTAAGTGTGCAATTTTCATATTGATTAGTCTCATTTGCCAGGCATGATGCTAGGCCCTGGTCATACAAAGATGAATAAAGCACAACCCCTGAGGGTTTGTCTTCCTCATCCTATTGCTGATGCAAGTTTGTATATCTCCGTAGGCACAGGTGACAGAGCAGGTTCTGCAGATAATGGGCCACCTTTTCTTCCTTATGCCACAATCCAAACTCAAGGATCAAGTGAACCGGTTAACACAATGGTTAATGATTTTGATATCTACGAAAGTGACACCTTTCTACATTTCCCAGGTGATTGGGTTGTGCGTGAGAGGGAAATTTGACTCGTTCATGTATTTCATATTTATTGAGTAGTTAATGCTGGAGTGGGCAAAGCTTGGCCCATAGGTCAAATCCATTCTGAAGCTTATTTTTGTAAGGAATGTTTTACTGTAACTCAGCCATGTCCATTTGTTGAATTCACCTCATGCTTTGAAACTCTCTGACTTCCCTGTCTCTGACCTTTAGATTCAGCTTTAAAGGGCCTATGAGATTAGATCAAGCCTACCTGGAATACCTCCCTATGTTAAAGGCAACCGTTGTGGGACCTTACTTATAAAGGGTGTCCCTAAATTCACGCAAGAAGTAATTTTGATAGAAAACACAGGTTTACAATTAAAAATTGTAATCTTTTTATGATTCATGAAGTATACAGTATAGGGTTATGTATGGAATAGCATATTGGGTAAATGGCTTCTCGAAATGTCCAATTCTTGACCACAGTGCCGAATTGATGTCCCTGGACTCTCAGCTACACTCTCACGAACTGCTTTGATGTTTTTGTGTTGAACGACTTGTTGAAGGACGGCCAGAGTGTTTAAGATCACTGATTGATCCAGTCTGTCTAAATTTTTTAATTAATCTCTTCAGTGTTGATGAAGTTCAGTCACTATTCCGACCATATTTTGCACGAAAATCGCAAACTGTAGCTGCCAAACCTTCATTATTTTAAAAATATTGCTCAACAATGAAAACATGTTGATCTTTCATGTAGCCCTCCATTTTTAATAACCCTGAACTGTCAGCTGTCACGCTTCTTTTTCATTGGCAACACTTGACGGCACCCATGGCATAAAATTCAAATCTTGAGTGAAATTTGGGACACCCTTTATCTGCGAAATCCTTTCACATTAACATCCAGCTTAGTGCTTGATTGAAAAACCAGGAGAAGGTGTGTGTACACCAGGGACCTGGGATTTTAAGGGCCATTTCAGAATTATGCCTGTGATAGAAATGTTATACACATATTAGGTATTTTTATGAACAGAGATTCAAGAACCAGAACACAAATTTTCTGATTGTTGTTTCAGTTTTCCTTCTAATTCAGTGGCATTTCTCAAACCGAGTTCCCCCAACTTCTAATGAGTATTCCACAAAAAGAAGGCGTGTTATTTAGTAAACTGGGTGAGAAATGTTGAGTTTGAAATTAAACAAATTTCTTACCTGTAGGACTTCTCTGAGTCTTCAATATGTGGGTTAGTCTGGTCCTCTAAGAAGCAGATACCAACCTGGACTTGAGGTGCAAGAGAGTTATTGGAGGAACACCTGTGAGGAGAAAACAGGGAAGGAGCCAGAGGAGGCTGGGAGAGCCATCAGACTGAGTAGTAGTTCTGTCCATTGATAAGGAGAAGGGGAAGGAGGGGAGAAGGGGGAGAAGGGAAGAAGAAAGGAAAGTTTTACATTAGAGTGTAGTTCTAAGAAAGTTCAATGCCGACAGGGAGTCAATGCCAACAGAGTCATCAAGCCAATGTCCTACATCTTGCATATGTAGGCCTGCTTTAGTGGACCTGCCATACTCAGTCATTGGCTGGAAGAAACCTTTGGGAATCTAGCCTAACTTTTAAACAGTGACGGATTTTATTTTATTTAAAATATATTTTATTGATTTTTTACAGAGAGGAAGAGAGAGGGATAGAGGGATTGTTAGAAACATCGATGAGAGAGAAACATCGATCAGCTGCCTCCTGCACATCTCCTACTGGGGATGTGCCCGCAACCCAGGTACATGCCCTTGACCGGAATCGAACCTGGAACCCTTGAGTCCGCAGGCCGACGCTCTATCCACTGAGCCAAACCGGTTTCGGCAACAGTGACGGATTTTAAAGTAAAGAAGTTGGAGATGTTGGTCAATTATGCCCTCCAGAATAGGCATCTGAGAGGCACATTTTTCATGGTTGCTCAACATGTTAGTATGCACTTGTAAATTTCCAAGAGGAGATTTTTTTTCTTTTTTGTGCAACCCCCATTAGCATCAAGTTTTCAGGGATCACCATTTGTGGTCTACCATTGCACTACCACCTCACATGCACTTTCCTTGGTGTATGAAGATTTGACCTTCCTCATGTATGTGCTCTGAGCTTTCTCCTTTGGTGGAGCAGCCAGTCGCTTATTTACTAGTACTTACCCTCCTGTCATGTGTCTGCATGTTGCCTAAGGTAAGGTCTATGAACCTGGAACAGAGGTTTGCTCTGTGTAGTCAATTAGCCAGTTAGAGGATGAAATTTGTAACCTACCCGCTAGTCTGCAGATTGTGCAGGTAGAGATTGTACCCTACATTTTGCGGACAGTGGAAATGTTTTGGCTACTTCCTCCTTCTTGCTCCACCTCTATCACTCCACGGGATAGTGATTAAGAATTGAGATATTTGTCCATCTGTAGTACAATTTGTTTGGAAATTAACTAGCACTAGCCAGCTCTACTTAGGGAGGCTGGCCCAATTTGGGGGTCCATCAGACAAACCAAAGGGGAAGAAATGTTAAATATTTAAAATCCAGTGGAGGGATTTCTGCTCTGACAGAGATGGAGTGACCGAGGCCAGAATTACTCTCTTCTCTGAAATAACTAAAACACTACGCAAAATATATGAAATAATGGTTCTCAAACTATTGAACTGCAGGCAACAAAGAACAGTGTCCCTGAGAGACAGTGGAGATATAGAATAAGCTCTATTACTGCCCCTATTTACTTTCTTGAGAGAATTTCCAGTCAGTGGCAGAGGAAAAGAAACCCCAGGAAGAGTTGACGGACTTTCTGAGTTGAGAAGATAGCACTGAGAGACCAGGGAGACCAGCATAGCTAGAGTTTACAGGGTGGAGTACTAAATAGTCCATGTGTCTGAGGAAATGGTTCCAGGTGAGGAAAACCCCCAAACCTGAAAGAACAGTAGGCAGAACTCACACAGGGCCAATTATTATACCTGTTCCCACCAACCAGCCTTAAAACCTTATAATTCATAGGACGTTAGGTAGATGTGTGGGTTGGGGACCAAAATTAACAGTAGGCTGAATGCTTTTCTGTTCCTGTCCAACTAATTTTAAAAGCAAGACCCAAAGGATCAAATTATTTTCAAGTAACTTTAACTGTGTTCCAGGGAAAACTCAAGAATATTTATAGGAATACTAAAATGTCCAATACCCAATAAGTAAGTTTACAATGAGTCACATTAATTTTTTAAAAAATAACCAGGCATGCTTAGAAGCAGGACAATATGACCTATCATAAGGAGAAAAATAAATAAAAAACTGACCCAGGACTCACACAAATGTTAGAAGTAGCACACAAGGACATTTAAACAGATATTTTAACTGGTTCTGTTGGATTGAAAACTAGTAGAAAGATTAAGTAAATAAGTAAAAACCAGGAAAAATATATTTTAAAAGGACCCAAATTGAACTTCTAGAGTTAAAGACTAGAATATCTGTGATGAAAAACACTGGATAGTATTAATGACAGATTAGACATTGCAAAAGACAATACTGGTTAATTGAAGACTACAATTGAAATTACACAAAATGAAACATAAAAAATGAAAAAATAAATAAAGAAGAAAGCATCAGCCTGGCCAGAGTGGCTCAGTGGTTGAGCATCAACCTATGAGGCAGGAGGTCATGGTTTGATTCCGGGTCAGAGCATATGAGCAGGTTGCAGGCTTGAACCCCAGTGGGGGGCATGCAGGAGCCAGGCAATCAATGATTCTCTCTCATGGTTGATGTTTCTATCTCTCCCTCTCCTTTTCTTTCTAAAATCAATAAAGCAATAAATTAGGAAAAAAAGCATCAGTGAGGCATGCAACAACTTTAAGCAGCTTAATTTATGTGCAATATGAGTCCCCTCATAAGGGAAGAGACAGAAAATGTATTTGAAGAAATAGTGGTTGAACAATTCCCAAATCTGAAGAATAGATTAAACCTGCAGATCTAACACAGTCAATGAACCCAACACAAGAAATAAAAAAAGTACTCTAAATCATGTCACAATCAAATTTCTCAAAACCAGTGGAAAAGAAAAAATGATTTTTTAAAATTAAATTTATTGGAGTGACATTAGTTAGCATGAACATAGAGGTTTCAGGTGTGGGTTTCTGTATTATAAGATCTGTATATTGCTCCATGTGTTCACTACCCAGTCAGATCTTCTCATGTCACCATATATTAGATCCCTCTTCTCTCCCCACCCCTTTTGATCCAGGTTGAATTTATTTCTGTACGTGGGACCAAACTGTAACCCACTTTCATTCATTTACATGTGGCTTTCCAGTTTTCCCAGCACCATTTATTGAAGAGACTCTCTTTATTGTGTGTTTCTGGCTCCTTTGTCGAAAATTATCTGTCCATATACATGTGGTTTTATAGCCTGGCTCTCTATTCTGTCCCATTGATCTGTGTGTCTGTTTCCATGTCTGTACCATGCAGTTCTGATGATCATAGCTCTGTAGTATAATTTGAAGTCAGGTAGCGTGATACCTCCAACTTCATTCTTTTTTCTCAGTATTGCCTTGGCTGTTTGGGGTCTTTTGTGGTTCCATACAAATCTGATGATTTCTCATTCTATTTCTTTAAAAAATGACATTGGAATCTGTATATTGCTTTGCGTAATATGGCCATTTTAACTATTTTGATTCTTCCCACCAATGAACATGAAATATTTTTCCCATTTGTTGTGTCTTTTTCAATCTCTTTTAATATTTCTTTATAATTTTCAGTAGCTAGGTCTTCCACATTCTTTGTGAAGTTTCTTCCTAGATACTTTATTCTTTTGATTGCAATTGCAAAAGGAATTATTTTTTTCATTTCTTCTTCTGAAGTTTTGTTGTTAGTATTCAGAAAGGCAATGGATTTTTTTTTCTTGGTGCGTGGGGGGAGGCTCCACCAATTGTGCCACACCCTCCAGGCAGTTTATAAATGACATATTGTACATTCTTTTTTTAAAGTGTTATTAAGTCCTCAGAACCTGTTGAGTATTTTGCACTTATGGCATGTCTCAACTCAAACTGGCTGTTTTCAGTACTCAGTGACCACACATGGGTAGTGGCTGCCTGATTGGCTGGTGCACTTGGCCATCCCCATGTCATTGGCTGTGAGGCAATGGATTTTTGCACATGGATTTTTGTATCCTGCAACTTTACAGTATTCGTTTATTGTTTCTGATAGTTTTGTTTTTTTGGTGGAGTGTTTAGTGTTTTCTGTATACACTAGAAAAATGTCATCTACAAAAAGTGATAGTTTTATTTCTTCCTTCCCTATTTGGATGTCTTTTATTTCTTTCTCTTGCCTTTTTGCTCTGGTTAGGATTTCTAGCACTATGTTGAATAAGAGTGGTGAGAGTGGACATCTTTGCTTTGTCCTGTTCTTAGAGGAAAAGTTTCAGTTTTTCACCATTGAGTACAATATTAGCTGAGGATTTATCATAGATGGCCTTTATTATGTTGAGGTACTTTGCTTCTATTCCTATTTTATTGAGTGTTTTAATCCTACATGGATGTTGTATCTTATCCAATGCTTTTTCTGCATCTACTGATAAGATCATAGGATTTTTATCTTTTCTTTTGATGATGTGGTGTATTACATTGATTGATTTGTGTATGTTGAACCATCCTTGTGACTCTGGAATGAACCCCACTTGACCGTGATGTATTATTTTTTTTGGGTATACTGTAGTATTTGATTTGCTAGTATTTTGTTTAGGACTTTTCATCAGAGATATTGAACACAATATCTCTGTGTTCACCAGAGATATTGGTCTGTAATGTTCTTTCTTGGTGTTATTTTTGCCAGGTTTTGGTATCAGGGTTATATTAGCGTCATAGAATGTGTTAGGAAGTATTGCCTCTTCTTCAATTTTTTGGAAGAATTTGAGAAGGATAGGTTTTGAAAAAGAGAAAATCTTAAGTAGACAAAACGATATTTCATATGGAGGAATAATGATAACAATAATAGATTTCTCAATGGAGACAATGGAACTGAGAAGATCTATAATAAAAGGGTAATATGCTAATTAGACTGGACATCCTTCTGGACAAAGGCAGGGCCAGAAGGAAGCCAGCTCGCATCTGGGATGCCTACAGGTGGCCGGGGGGAAGCCAGCCTGGCCTGTAGAAAAACACTGTCAACAATAAAAAGGAATGAAGTCTTAACATCTGCAACAACATGGATGGGTCTAGAGCAGTGATGGCGAACCTATGACACGCGTGTCAGAGGTCACACGCGAACTCATTTTTTTGGTTGATTTTTCTTTGCTAAGTGGCATTTAAATATATAAAATAAATATCAAAAATATAAATCTTTGTTTTACTATGGTTGCAAAAATAAAAAAATTTCTATATGAGACGCGGTACCAAAGTTAAGTTAGGGC
Source organism: Myotis yumanensis (assembly GCF_028538775.1). Taxonomy (NCBI): domain Eukaryota; kingdom Metazoa; phylum Chordata; class Mammalia; order Chiroptera; family Vespertilionidae; genus Myotis; species Myotis yumanensis. The sequence continues at coordinate 121,822,366 of NW_027223754.1, read as the reverse complement.
TTTTCACAATGCTGACACTCCGAGCTGAAAAGGTTCGCCATCACTGGACTAGAGGGTGTTCTGCTGAGTGAAATAAGTCAGTCAGAGGAAGACAAATGCCATATGATTTCACTTATTTGTGGAATCTAAGAAACAAAATAAACAACCAGAATTGAAACAGACTCATAGATACAGAGAACATTTTGATGATTGCTAGATAGGAGGCAGGTGAGGGATGGGTGAAAAAGATGAAGGGATGAAGAAGCACAAATTGGCAGTTACAGAATAGACATGGGATGTAAAGTACAGTATAGGGAACATAGTCAGTAATACTGTGACAACCCTGAAGGGTGTCAGATGGCTACAGATTTATCGAGGTGACCGCTTTGTAAGTTAGTTAATGTCTGGTCACTGGGTTGTGAACTGTAAATGAAAAATAAAACATGATTTTATTTATTTATTTTAAAAAGATTTAAAATAATTTTTTAAAAAATAAATAGGAAGGGAGAGGGAGAAAGAGAAACATCAATGGAAGCAAAGCATTGATCCTTCGATTTGCTGCCTCCTGCAACCCCCCATCAGGGAACAAGACTGAAACCTGGGTATGTGCCTGACCGGGATCAAACCTGCAACCTTTCAGTGCCTGGGACAATGCCACATTGGCCAGGGCGAAAAACAAAACATGATTTTTAAAACCTGGATTAATAAATTGGACTTCATCAAAGTGAATACTTTATTTTTAAATTTTATTTTAATTGAATTTTTTCCCATTTTTATTGAATGTATGGGGATGACATTGGTTAACAAAATTATACAGGTTTCAGGTGCACAATTTTACAACACATCACCTGTACACTGTATTGTGTGTTCGCCATCCCAAGTCAAGTCTCCATCCATCACCATTTATCATCTCTATTCCCTCCTCAACTTCTCTGTCCCCCATACCCACACTGCTGTCCCCGACCATGAGGTTTTTTTTTCTCCTTTTAAAATTTTTTGCTCAATTTCTCCACACCCTTCTCTCTCTCCACCCTCCGAAAGTGAGTAATTTCTGTTCTTTGAAAGTTGTTAAGAGAATGAAAAAACAAGTCTCAGACTGGAAGAAAATATTTGCAAATCATACATATATATATGTATCCAGAAAATATAAAGAACTCTCAAAATGCAATTTAAAAAATTAAAAACTGCCCAGGCCAGTGTGGCTCAGTTGGTTGGAGCGCTGTCCTGTCCACCAAAAGGTTGTGGCTTTGATTCCCATTCAGGGTACATATCCAGGTTTTGGTTTGATCCTAGGTTCAGACAGAGCACATGTGGAAGGCAACTGATTGATATTTCTATCTCACATTGATGTTTCTCTCTCTCTCTCTCTCTCTCTTTCTCTCTTTCTCTCTCTTTCTCTCTTCCTCCTCTTCTCTCTCCCTTTCCCCCTCCCACCCACCATCCTCTCTAAAATAAAGTTAAAAATATTTTTAAAATTGGCACAAAAATTGAATAGATATGGGGATAGCAAATTAGCACAGCAAAAGTTGCTAAACATCATTTAGGAAATTAAAAATTACAATGAGATGCCACTGTACATCTGATAGAATGTAAATTTGCACAACCATTTAGGAAAACAGTTTGGCAGTTTTTTAAAAAGTAAGTGAGAGATTTATAATGACAGAGAGCAGATCAGTGGTTGTATGGGGAAGAGAACGGTGTTGGGAGGGCAGGGCAAGAGGAGTTACAAAGTGACCAGAGGAAACTTTTGGGGACGATGAATATGCTTATTATCTTAATTGTGGAGATGGTTTTAAGGGTGCTAACATTTATTAAATAGTATATTTTAAATATGTGCACTGTATTATATATCAACTGTAGGCCCAGTGCATGAGATTCATGCCCTCGGTGGGGGAGAGGTGTGGTCCCTCAGCCTGGCGTTCACCCTGTTGCAGTCCAGGAGCCCTTGGGGGATGTCCCGTGCCATGGAGGCAAGAGAGGCTCCTGCAACTGCAGCTGCAACTGCATGAGCCATGCCTCTGGCTGAGCAGCACTTCCCCGGTGGAAGCGCACTGACTTCCAGGGAGCAGCTCCTGCATTGAGCTGCAGCCCCCTGGTGGTCAGTGCACATAATAGTGACCGGTTGTTCTTCCATTCAGTCAATTTGCATATAACCCTTTAATTATATAGGATTAGACATCAATAAAGCCTTTTTTTAAAAAAAATAAAATGGACTGCTTACACATGTGAAAACTAAGGCTATTTGTAGCCTCTCATAGAGAAGAATAACCCATAAAACAATATAATTCACTAGGTAAAGGGTAGATATTTAGGCTTTAAAACGTGGTTTTCTGAATTTTGAAAGTCAGAACAATAGAACCAGTTCTTTCTTTGGCCATGATTTCTTTGTCCTATTTCTTTGAAGTCAGCCAACACCTGCAATGTTGAGTTGCTCTAAAAGTTACCGTGAAATAATGAGGTTATGTGAAAGTAAGTGTAGCTTCTTGGGTGAGGTGAAAGAACAGGTTATGGCTGTATTTGGCTATGGAAAAACTAGCCCCTGGGCCTTCATGAAAAGGTCCAAGAGGGCAGTGTGAACTATGATATTGGGCCACCTCTGAGAGGAGATCTGAGGACAGAGGCTTTCCTTTGAGGCTGTGGCAAGGGCTGGCTGAGTGGCTGACTCTGTCCTTACACACACAGTGTATCTACCAACTCGTGGATGCTCTGGCGCTCAGCGGCTGCGGAGGTATAAACTTGGAATCCCAGCTGGAAAACATTACTGGCATGCTGTTCCAGCAGGTGAGTGCTGGAGGCTGCAGGTATCCTGGGCTTGGTCTTCCCCTCTTGTTTGAAGGTGATGGTTACCCCAGAGCAGGTCACTACCTCCACACGGCCCTGGGCTTTTGTCATGGTGACCATAACTGCACACACCTCAGGCTTCCCTGCCTGGATTGTGGTCACAGAGTGGATATTCTCTATGAGGTAAATTGAATACATTTCTGTATGTTTCTGGGGGTGGAGGCCATTGTTGCTCCCTCTAAACTGGCTAAGGGCAGAGAGTCCAAACCGACCCATTATGCCTGTGGGAAATGGCAGGCCCTCTGTGTTGTAGCCTAGAGGAGGAAGAGGACAATTGAACATTTTGTTAAAAGGTGTTACCGTCCATATATTTGCTGGCCACTGTCTTCTTTTCTTTGGGGCTGTGTAGGTGTATTCCTGGGTCCTATTTTCACGTCCTCCTTATGGGCAAGTGCCGCACTTTTTCTGGCTGCATACCTCAGTTTCTCCATCCATGCCCAGAGCCCCAGATTTTTCAGTGCTCCCAGGTCTGATGCCCTTGGTCTCCCCACAGCTTTGTGAAGGAGTGAACCCAGCAGACCCTCACTCTGTGGAGAACCACAGCCTCGCCCTGAGGGCTTTCTTCATCATGGGTAAGTCCACACATTTTTCTAACCCCAGGTATAGGCCCGGGGATTTTGTACTCCATGGGAGGCTAGGTTCCCAAGACCGCCTTCTTTTCTTAAGACAAGATGCAAAGTAATCCATGTAAAGTTTGCCTGAAATTCAATGAATCTCCAAGGGCATAGACATTCTCCCTTCCCTATCCCTTTTGCTACCACTTCCTTCCCCTGGGATTGGCTTCCCGGTCTCCTTTGGTGATCTGAGCTCAAAAAGGTGATACTGTGATTAGAGCACTGATGGTCACGAAAGAGGTTCTGACCTAATTGGTGAGCATATGGTGGGGCAGGGGCGGGACAGGCTTAGGTTAGGAAAAGCATCTGCCCCTAAGCGTGGCACATGGTAAATGCTGGACAAACACTGGCTCTCTTTCTTCCTGCTTCTTTTCTCCAACCTAATAGACCCTAATTTATCCAGCCCATGGCATCAGTGGTTTGCTGTGAGCATGATTTACTTCTACACACCACCTCCCACTTAAACATACCCCTGACTCCCTTTATTCATGCCCTCTAATAGCCAAGTTATACCAGGATCAGATGGTATCCCTATTACTAACCGCCATGGAATCCTGTGATCCAGAGAAGATGGAATCAGCCCTTCAAGCGTTCACAGATGTGTTCCAGGAATGTGAGTAGGAAACAAGCCTGGTCCTAGGGATCTTCTTGCTCAGGAAATCTCCTTGCTCTGGCAGACAGTCCCATTTAGTAGTTAAAAGCACAGATTTATTTTTTTTAATTCAATCTTTATTGTTCAGATTATTACATTGGTTCCTCTTTTTTTCCCACCATAAAAAAGCACAGCTTTAAACTCAACGTAAACTCAGTGGGTTCAAATCCTGATTTTGACTCTTAATAGCTGTGCAAACTGGGGCAGATTACTTTTAGTCTGAATCTCTATTTCCTCATTTGAAAAATGGAGTTGTCTTGGCTGGGTGGCTCAGTTTGGTGGACTGTCATTCTATACACCACAAGATTGTGGGTTCAAGTCGGCCTGGTGGTCAAATCCCTCTAGTGTTAACTACAACAATTAAGGCTTGGCTAGAACAAGACTGCGCACAAAGACCACAAGGGGGTGCACCAAGAAAGCATAAAAGATGCGGAGACAAAAAAACATGACAGAAATGGAGGATATGGAGCTAAGAATCGCAATTTTGAGGGCTTGCCATAAATTTGTGCAGAGCCTCACGAAAACTAATGAGACCCTCGATGCTACGATAAAGAAATTAGAAAGTAAGCATACACGGACTGAAATAAAGAATATTATACCCAATAGCAGACCAGAGGAGCACAAGAATCAAAACAAAGATTCGACAAAAAACACCCAATTGGAAAAGCAAAATGAAAAAAGAATCCGAAAGTGTGAAGATAGTGTAAGGAGCCTCTGGGACAGCTTTAAGCGGACTAATATCAGAGTCATTGGAGTGCCAGAAGATGAGAGACAGCAAGATATTGAAAACCTATTTCAAGAAATAATGGCAGAAAACTTCCCCCACCTGGAGAAAGAAATGGACTTACAGGTCCAAGAAGCGCAGAGAACCCCAAACAAAAGGAATCCAAAGAGGACCACACCAAGACACATCATCATTAAAATGCCAAGAGCAAAAGACAAAGAGAAAATCTTAAAAGCAGCAAGAGAAAGAGGCTCAATTACCTACAAGGGAATACCCATACGACTGTCAGCTGATTTCTCAACAGAAACTTTGCAGGCCAGAAGGGAATGGCAAGAAATATTCAAAGTGCTGAATACCAAGAACCTACAACCAAGATTACTTTATCCAGCAAAGCTATCATTCAGAATTGAAGGTCAGATAAAGAGCTTCACAGATAAGGAAAAACTAAAGGAGTTCATCACCACCAAACCAGTATTATATGAAATGCTGAAAGGTATCCTTTAAGAAGAGGAAGAAGAAGAAAAAGGTAAAGATACAAATTATGAACAACAAATATGCATCTATCAACAAATGAATCTAAGAATCAAGTGAATGAATAACCTGATGTACAGAATGAACTGGTGACTATAATGAATCAGGGACATAGAAAGGGAATGGACTGACTATTCTTGGGGGAAAAGGGGTGTGGGAGATGCGGGAAGTGACTGGACAAAAATCATGCACCTATGGATGAACTCAGTGGGTGGGGAGTGAGGGTGGAGGGTGGGGTGGGAGCTGGAAGGAGGGGAGTTATGGGGGGAAAAAAGAGGAACAAATGTAATAATCTGAACAATAAAGATTTAAAAAAAAAAAAAATCCAAGTTACAAAAAAAAAAAAAAAAAAAAGATTGTGGGTTCAATTCCCGGTCAGGGCACATACCTATGTTGCTGTGTCGCTGGTGTGTTTTCAGATCAGGGGCATATGGGAAGTGATTGATCAATGTTTCTCTCAAATTGATCTCTCTCTCTCTCTCTCCCCCCCCCCCCCCTTTCAATAAAATAAAAACAACATATCCTTTGGGTGAGGATTATAAAAACTAAAAATGTAGGTAACATCAATTCCTACCTTTAGCCATTTTTAGTGAGAATTAAAGGACAAAACATATCTTGGATTGTAGGTTTTAACTTCAATCAAGTGTCCATCAAAACATTGCTGTGTGATTAACAGTACGAAGCACAGAAAATACACACATAAATAAGACATGGTCCTTGTTCTGAGGAGCTCAGTCATTTAGGGAAGATGAGACTTTTCACACAGCAAAAGTATTCAGGATAATAGGTGATAAGTTACTTAAATGTGATGGCAATGGGCAACAGGGATGGAGAAGGCATCAGTCAGGAGATGGGACAGACTCTGTGTAGGAACTGTGCTGAGAGTAGAAAGGAGACTGTGAGTCAGCAGAAGGAATTCACACAGAAGAGCAGTGCTGGCAGTTCTAAAGGTTGAGATAGGCAGAGGGTGAGCAGAACAGCTCCGCCAATGAGGTAGACTTGTGTGGTCAGCTGTGGGAGCCTGGCAAGCTCTGAGGGGCAAGTGCTAGCTTGCTGAAATACTGTTTTAGGTCACTTTTAGTCTGCTTTGAAGCAGAGGGGTGGTGGAGATAGCCTCTTGGGTTTGATCTGGCCTTGAAGAGCAGGACTGTATCTAAAATTTCTCCTGGCTGTCTGTCTTCTCATGCCTCCCAAAGCAACAAAGAGGGAGGAAGGAGACTGACTGCTCCACATGTCTGTCTTTCCTCTAGTGCCTCAGACCAAGAAGCTGCAGCGCATGGTACTGAATTCAACCATTCTGGTGATTCAGGAGGACCTCAAACCAGTGAGCAGAATGGCAGAATGTTGGGGCTGGGAGGGCAGTTGGTGTTTTGAGAACTTGAGGTGTGGTAAGATGGAGAGGGGAAGGTTTGGGGGAATGAAGAGAGAGGTAAGGCCCCCTTGCCAATCTAGTTCTGGCCTCAGACTTCTGCCCATGGGTTACATTTGGGCTTGTCAAAACCTGAGAAAGGTTTGAGAAGTGAACAGGTGGTTGCTTCCTATTTTCTGAGCCTTTTCTGTGGGCAATACTGTGGTGAGCCCAGTAGGGACATGGAGCTCTGAAAGATATTAATTTTGCCCCCGGAGAATTCACAGTTTTCTTAGGGAGAGAAGTCCTGAAACATCACATCTTGCATGTGGTTTGAGAAGATATATATATTATCAATATATGCTTATGTTTCCTTTATATATATATGTAAATTCTTTCTTTAAAAATTTTATTCAATTACAGTTGATATACAATATTATATTAGTTTCACATGCATTTCCTAGGGATTAGACATTTATTTATATAACTTATGAAGTGATCACCCAATAAAGCTAGTATACACCCAGAATAGTTATTACAAAATTATTGACTATGTTCCCTATGCTGTACTTTACATCCCATGACTATTGTATAATTACCAATTTGTACTTCTTAATTCCTTCACCTTTTCATCCATCCATCCACTCCCCTCCCATTTGCCAACTATAAAATGTTTTCTGTGTCTATGGGTCCATCTCAGTTCTGCTTGTTCATTTATTTTGTGTTTTAGATTCCACAACTAAGTGAAATCATATTGCATTTGTCTTTCTCTGTTTGACTTATTTCACTCAGTACAACACCCTCTAGCTCTATCCATGCTGCCAATGGCCAGATTTCATTCTTTTTAAGGGTTGAGTCATATTCCATTGTATATATGTACCACTTCTTCTTTACCCATTCCTCTATTGATGGACACTTAGGTTGCTTCCAGATCTTGGCTATCCTATCTAATAATAGACAAACATGGTAATTTACCTTACCTTCGCTATGCCTCCCATTGGCTAATCAGCGAGATATGCAAATTAACCCAACCAAGATGGCGGCCGGCAGCCATGCAGCTGAAATGAGCAGGCTTTCTTGCTCCAGTGATGGAGGAAGCCAAGGTTCCCCGCCTGCCGCGGCCCGGCTCTGCGCTCCAAAAGCAACAAAGTTTCAATTATAGAAGCTAAACAAACCCCAGATACCTACTTTCAGCAGGCTGTGGCCTCAGAGCGGGAGCGAGTAGGAGCCAGCTCTCAGCTCCTGTGACGGCAACAAAGTTTCAATTATAGAAGGTAAATAAATCCCAGAATAAAAAAAGAAAAGAAAAAAAGTAGAGGCTGGGAGCTTCAGTCGCTGGTCAGCCTGAAAACAGCCATCAGCCCCTCATCCAGGCTGGCCAGGTACCCAAGCGGGACCCCCACCCTGATCCGGGACACCCTTCAGGGCAAACCAGCCGGCCCCCACCCATGCACCAGGCCTCTATCCTGTATAATAAAAGGGTAATATGCAAACTGACCCTAACAGCAGAAAGCCTGGGAATGACTGGGCAGTATGACACACACTGACCACCAGGGGGCAGACGCTCAATGCAGGAGCTGCCCTTTGGTGGTCAGTGGGCTCCCACATGGGGGAGCTCTGCTCAGCCACAAGCCAGGCTGATGGCTGCCAGTATAGCAGTGGTGGTGTGAGCCTCTCCTGCCTCCTCAGCAGCGCTAAGGATGTCTGACTGCAGCTTAGGTCTGCTCCCCGCTGGCAAGTGGACATCCACTGAGGGCTGCCGGGCTGCCAGAGGGATGTCTGATTGCCAGCTTAGGCCCAATCCCCTGGGGAGCAGGCCTAAACCAGTAGGTGGTCATCCCCTGAGGGGTCCCAGAATGTGAGAGGGCACAGGCCGGGCTGAGGGACCCCCCTGCCCAGAGTGCACAAATTTTTGTGCACCAGGCCTCTAGTTATAAATAATGCTGCAAGAAACTTATGGATGTATATGACATTTCAATTTAGTGTTTTGGGTTTCTTCAGATAAATATCCAAAAGTGAAATTGCTGGGTCCTCCTTTGGCTCTCCATATAGTCTTTGTTTTAAAGTCTATTTAGTCTGATATAAGTATTGGTACTCCAGCTATTTTAGTTTTGTTACCATTTTCAAGAAATACCTTTTTCCACCCCTTTATTTTCAGTCTGTGTATGTGTCTTTTGACCTGAAGTGGCTCTCTTGCAAATAGCATATGTAAGCGTCTTGTTTTCGTATCCATTCAACCATCCTATGTCTTTTGATTGGAGCACTTAATTCACTTGCATTTAAAGTAATTGTTGATAGATATGTACTTATTGCCATTTAATTATTCATATTTTTGATATTCCTTTCTTCTTCTCCTTAAAGAAGTCCCTTTAACATTTCTTGTAATATTGATTTGGTGTTGATGAGCTCCTTTAGCTTTTTCTTGTCTTGGAAGCCTTATCTCTCCTTGGATTCTAAAGGACAGCCTTGCTGGTTAGAGTGATTTTGGTTGTAGGTCTTTGCTTTTCATCACTTTGAATATATCTTGCCAGTCCCTTCTGGCAAGCAAAGTTCCCACTTAGAAATCAGCTGACAGTCTTATGGGAGCTCCCTTGTAGGTAACTAACTGTTTTTCTCTTGCTGCTTTTAAGATTCTCTGTCTTTAACCTTCTGCATTTAATTATGATGTGTTTTAGCGAGGGCCTCTTTGGGTTCATTGTGTTCGGGACTCTCTGCACTTCCCTTGATGTTGTACCAGATGCCCCTAAACTATCCTCATTTTTTTTTTTTTTTGCTATTCTAATTAGGTGTTTTCTGCTACCTTATCTTTCAAATTGCTGACTCAATATTTCGTGAGAAACCATATTTTTTAAGAAGCTCTTCAGACAGGGCTGGAGACAGCAGAGACTGCTTCAGTTCTAGATCACACGGGATAGGGGAACAGGAGAGGAGGGGAGCAGTGGTTTGGGGTACCAAATGCACGACAATGGCATTATCCCTAAAAATACATCCTCAGAAGGTTAATGGAAAGCTTGGAATCTTGAGGGATGGGCCCTCAGGACTTGTGGGATTTGTTCCTGGCTTTCCCTAGGAAGGCCAGACCATGGGACTTTCTGGGACTCAGATTCTCCCCCAATACAACATTCCTGCTAATTTTCATATCTCTGGGGAAATAAGGTGAGGGCAAGGTAAGTACTTAGAGTTCTCCAGGGAGGTGGTTGGAGCTGAAGCGGTTAGAACTTCAGGGCAAAGTACAGAAGTGGTCAGGGTTAGTGGCTTGTGGTCTGTCATTATTGAGAGCCCACTGTAGAGTCTCACTGGGTTTGGTGTCAGGAGATCTGATCCCCTCACCTGCCTTGGTCCTCTGTGTCCTCACCTGGATTATGGAGGGTCACACTGGGCAGTCCCTGACATTCCTTTCTGTCTTGTCATGTGATGATCTGTGACTCCACAGGTGCCGAAGGTCCTCGTGCACTTCATTGAGATGCTGGGCCAGCATAACTACTTGGCCTTGCCCCAGGGGAACGCTCTAATCAGCTATATCATCAAGCTTGTGGAGACTGACTCATCAGTGAGCAAGGGACTAGGCAGGGAGGGGACCGAGGATGGGAGCACACCTCAGGGGATAGAACAAGAGGAAGGCAGGGTTGGGAGCAGGAGGGAAACAGGAGGGTATGCCTGGCACATGTGAAGGGTCTTTGGCCAGTAAAACCCTAAGCAGTGAGCCAGGGAAGGCCGTGAACCCAGAGACTTAGCTAGCATTGGTTTTATATTTAAATCTTTCCTTTTCTTATCCTAGAATGAAGAGGACATCCGAATAATGTGTTCCAGAATCCTACAGATGGTATAAACAGCTAGGGCCAAACAGGCCTCTCCATTTCCTCCTCCCCTGGCTCCCCAGATCACTACCCTGACCCTGGCCCCACCCCCGACTGCCTCCCACCTTCCCCTTCCATCAAATGCCTTGTGGTTTCTCTGTCCCCTCAACCCACCTGCATTTCATTCCCTACAAGTGCCTGGGGTTCCACTGAGAAGTGCTCAGTGCAGCAAAGGAGGGTCACTGGGTGTGGATCTGGAAGCCAGAGTCTGAGTCCTGATCAGCCAGTTTTCTAGCTGTAAAATCTTGAATAACTTGTTCTCCCAGCTGCAGTGTCTTCTTTTTTTAAAAAGGGGGGTGGTTATATTTCCTGACTGTTCTCAGCAACCTCCAGGGATTCTGGGAGGCTCATATGAACTGATTTGCATCAGAGCTGAGGAAAGGGCTGTGTTGTGGGAGGAAAAGGACTTAAGATTCACTCTCCCTCCCAGTGAGCTCTGCCTCCTGACCTTCAGCATGTCTTTGACTCTGGAAGGTTCCTCACAAAGGTGATTACAAGTCACACATTCCAAATTTCAAGAAGTCCTCATCTGTCAAGTCAACTTATGCCTGCTATAAGTTTAATCAGGACCTTGGTTATACTTTTCCAACATGCAGTGAGGGGTTGGGGGTGGGGGAGAGAGAAAGAAGAGGGAGAGAAGGGAGAGAATGGATATGAATGGGTTAAGGGGGATCTGTATACAGGCCTCAAATACTCGGTCCGGAAGGGAGACAAGGTCTTGGGGTTGGAGACTGATGACGGGCTGACTTGGGGCTTGGCATTGAAATTCTTGCCACATCTCCTGCCAGGTATCTTTGCCCAAACTGGTCACATTGGTGTGTGAGCCCAACAACACCTTGGCCTTTGTGCCTCTGTGTAAGGCAGCCACACAAATGGCTCTGAAGGCCTGTTCCCTGGGCCAGGTTCCTTACCTCAGCAGCTTTCACCAGGATCGTAAGTACAAGGGTGGGGCAGCCTGTGGAGAGGTGCTCACTGTGAAAATTAAGTCTGTTTGTGGGCATGGACTGTTGTAGTGGGGGGCTGGCTGAGACACTTCAGGGGTGATGGGTGTGGGGAAGAGGATGAAGAGGATGCTGGAGATGGGGTTGTAGGTCCCATGCTTGGGCCATGATGGGAAGAGTAAGGCAACTACTTAAGGCCATTTGGCTTCATGAATGAAAAGGGGATGCCTCTCAAAGTCACAGTTCCTTCTTGCCTTCACTCCTCATTATAAAACACTTGATTCAAGATGTACAAACATTGTTAATTACAAAGCAATAATACACACACTCCTGACCCTTAGTTCTTCCTTTGCCCTAACTCTGAGCCTCACTCTGTGCTCACCCCAACCCTGACCTCTAACCCCAGTGGGACTTAGGGTTAGAGTTAGGATGTCTGTTCAGCATACCATTGGTGTGTGTGTGTTTTTAAAGGCTGAAGATATAATGGTTTGTGTTTTAGTCTGAATCAAAATGTCACACCTCCCGTGGCATTGACACTGATGTTCCCTCTCCTCTTTGCTCTTTCTCCTCGTCTAAAGTACTGATGGGGAGCTGCCCGTGGAGGCTGGGGGTTGAGCATCCTGAAGTGTGCACTGACACTGTCCTCTTCTTTTATCCTCTCTCTAACTTAGCTATCGAATACATTTCCCCTCAGAGACTCCTGACCCATCTTCTGGTAAGTGATGCCAGAATGAGTACTACAGTCATATATTCTTCCATCCACTCATCAACCCATCCATCCATCCACTCATTTCACAAAGACCTGGTTACTACTTTGTCTCAGGCATTATGCTGGGTATGGAATAATGAGATAGGGGCCAAAGAGCATGGAGGAGGGACCTGGGAGCATAGTGGTGAGGCCTCGAGATGAGGATGTGGGCAACGGGAAAGGCTTGCCTTTCTCCTCTGTGGCCATATTGTGAGCTGCTCTCTGTTGACCGTGGACAAGCCCACATACCTTTCTGGATCTCTGTTTTGAGTTTCTCTATTAGCCCAGACATTATGTGCTAGAAATATGCACACTTGGAATGACAAAGGTAGACCTACCCTTGAGGTGTTCACAGACTTAGTGGGGAAGACAAGTGTGGGAATAGCTATCTGTAGTCTAGTGTGACAAAGGTACTAATACATGAATACAAAAGGTGCAACGGGACTTAGAAGAGCAACAGGCTGACATGGTCTCCAGGAGGCAGGAAGGCATCACAGAAGAGGTGATGTTTCCAGAGCATCTGGGAGGATGTAGGAGTTCAACAGGTGGCAAAGAATGGGCAGGGCCTAACCTCCAGCTCTACCATTCTATGGATTTGCTTTCATTTTCTTTCTTCTCTTCTTTTAAATATTTTCTCTGCCTCCTGCTTGCTTCTCAGATGTGTTCCCGGAAGCCCTACAGGGAAAAGGAGTTTGGTACAAGCTCTCTGAGGCTACTATCTGCCCTGCACCCTATCACTTCTCTGCATCCTGTTCTAAACCACAGTGTTGGCCAGCTGTGGAGGAAGGTGATCCCACAGATGTTGGAGATACTGGATGGTAAGGGCTTGGTTAGCAGGGGGAGGAATGAAGCTGGGACAGTGGCCAGACTCCAAAAGAGATGGCGTCCTCAGGTGCAGGATGGACCTTCCTTGGGGTGAGGAGAACTGGAACCAGTCTCTCTGTCCCTTTGAGGTGCTATTGGATGGGTCTGCTTTTGGGGGCAATGTTGTGAACTGAGCAGAAACACAGTCCAAAGTTCTGTGGCTCCAGGGTTCCCAGAATGACTCCTGCACTTGCTTATGGGCAGAAGATCAGGGAAGAGTGTGGGCTTTGGAAACAGACAGACCAGTTTTGTATCCTTGCTCTGACACTGGTCAGCTGTGTGTATTTGACCTTTGGAAAGTCATTCATCTTCTGGAGGCTCTGGAAAGTGGGAGAGCAGTTACCTTATAGGCTGAGTGCCGCATAGTACTTAAATGTTTTCTTCTCCCTGGCTGGGACCTTCCGGTTGAGTGGGTCCCCATGCTCTCTCCTTTCCTAGATCATACTGAGAAGAGCCTGAATCAGGAGGAGTGGGAGGACAGGCTGTTCCGGGTAAGCACTCCCCAAGACCTCCCTCCCTCCACACTTGCCTTCTTTCCCATCTTCAGGAACCTGAGGGAGGATAGCCCCAATCCCCCCAGAGACTGAGGTCATGATCAAGGGCCTAACTGCTCAAGCAAACCTCTTTTTGTGGTCCCCTAGCCTCCTGGCCTCTGCCTCAGAGTATCTGACTATGTGCTAAGTCTTGAGCCCCCTTCCATACCCTTACAACCCTATATCAAGGGGGAGTCAGGGAAAGGGCCCTAGCTGTATGTCCTTGGGCAAGGTATTTAGCCTTTGCATGTCTCAGGTTCTTCATTGGTTAAATGGAAGTAACTCCTGCCTTACATAATTAAAAAGGATGATATCAGAGAGGACCTTGTAAATTGGAAAGGACTTCACACATGTAATTGGCATTACCATCATTGTCACTGTATTATCATTCTACAGTCCTAACTCCCACCATGTGTTTCACCTCTTTATCCATATTTACAGGCCATAACCCCTGTCTCTTGCTTCTTCTTGACCCCACTTCTGTGGGGCAGAACAGCCTACCACTGACCTTTGTGGTCCTCTTCTCCCTTCTTCTTCCTCAGTTTTTGAGTCAGTCATTAGTGGCTATTGATGATGATCGCTGGCAGGAGCAACTCATCAGAGTCGTCTTGGAGAGGATCCGTTATTTCAGTGATGATGGTGATGAGAAGGTGTGTCTGGGTGTGTGGTGGTTGCATTGCGGGGGTGGGGGGAGGGCGTTGAAGGTGGAGGATGGTGCTGAAGAAACCTGGTGCTCACACAGGTGGCTGAGGAAATGTGAATGAGTACAGGCCTTGGGGAAAGAACAAGCCAGTGTTCCTGCATCCTGGCAATCAAGGGGTGGAGAGGACCACAAACTGGTCGTCACACTGGCATGACAAAAATATCAAAGTGTCTTACTTTTGCTTAGCCTTTTAGGCTTTATCAAGAACTTTGCCATCTGTTGTCTTCATTGAAACCTCCTAATAGTCTTAATAGAATGGAGCTTGTACTTGGTGCAGTGGAAAGATTGTTGATTTTAGAGTCCTATTTAAGCAGTCAATTCAAGTAATATTTGAGGGCATCCCATAGACCAGTGATGGCGAACCTTTTGAGCTCGGCGTGTCAGCATTTTGAAAAACCCTGATATTTTCAACCATAGTAAAACAAAGACTTATATGTTTGATATTTATTTTATTTATTTAAATGCCATTTCACAAAGAAAAATCAACCAAAAAAATGAGTTCACTTGTCACCTCTGACACGTGTGTCATAGGTTTGCCATCACTGCCACAGACTGTGCTTCATGTTGGGGATACAGAGTTGAGGAAGAAATATGGGCTCCTTTCCTCACAGAGTGCAAGGTTGGTGGTGGTGACGGCCTGGGGTCCTGCCCTGGCTTTTCCATGTGCTCCCAATTTAGTCTTAATAAAGTGTCAACAATAAAGATTTTAAAAATATTAGCCTAAATAACCTATAGCTGTTGTCATCTCTACCTGACGTTGAAGAAACGCAATCCAGGAGGATTTAAAATCTTAAGAAAATTATTGGTAAAACTGACACCTGAATCCAAGTTTTTCTCTTCCTTCCTTCCTTCCTTTCTTTTATCCTTCCTTCCTTCCTTCCTTCCTTCCTTCCTTCCTTCCTTCCTTCCTTCCTTCCTCCCTCCCTCCCTCCCTCCCTCCCTCCCTCCCTCCCTTCCTCCCTCCCTCCCTCACCTGAGGATATTTTCCCATTGATTTTTTAGTGAGAGTGGAAGAGAGACAGAAAGACAGAAATATCTAGGTGAGAGAAACACATCAATTGTTTGCCTCCTGCATATGCCCTGACTAGGGGCCAGGCCAGGGAGGAGCCTGCAACCGAGATATGTGCCCTTAACTGGAATCGAACCCTTCGGTCCACAGACCAACACTCTATCCACTAAGCCAAACTGGCTAGGCCTGAATCCAGGTTTCTTGATTTTGATTCCTGTTTTCCTGTCACCGAGAAATACTTTATTTGAGCTCTGGAGGTTTCCAGGAAAGAGGTTTTATTTCTAAGACGGTTTGCTCTCTTATTATTAACAGTACTTATGAAGCACCTAATGTATGCACATCTTTGTGGTTGGTAGATTAGGGACACAAAATGAAGCAAGCGAGAATTCTGATCTTTTTAATTCAGTTATTTAAAAGGTGCACTAGCCCTAGCCAGTTTGGCTCAGTGAATAGACCGTTGGCCTGTAGATCGAAGGATTCCGGGTTCGATTCCAGTCAAGGCCACATACCTTGGTGGCAGACTCCACCCTTTCTTGGGCCCTGTTCAGGGCGTGTGCTGGAGGCAACAATTGAGGTGTCTCTCTCACATCGATATTTCTCCCTGTCTTTCCCTCTCACTTCCACTCTCTCTAAAAAAAATCAATGGAAAAATATCCTTGGATGAGGATTTAAAAAGGGTGCACTAAATGCCTAGAGCAGAGCAGACACTGGGCTGGGCTCAAGGTATTCATGTAAAAACAGCCTCTGCCATCAGGAAAGCATCATCTGGTTGAGTGCATAGACAAGAAAGTGGGCAATTATTCTAAGCCTTGTAGGTGTCAGGGTGGAAATATGCCCTGTGTGCTTGGGAGCAGGGAGGAGGCCTGAGGGGGCTGGGCAGAGAAGCTTTGTCAGAGGGATCCGCTGTTTAGGTTTGCTCAAGACTGTTTTGATGTTAGTGCTGAAAGTTTAGTGTCCGGGGAACCGCCTTAGTCCTGGGCAAAATGGGAAGACGAGTCTCCTGCAGAGGAGTGGATAAGTCTGGGAAGATGAGTAGTCTTTGCCAGTGAAACAGAAAAGTAGGTGCCTTAGGTCAGGTTTAATTGATGCAGAGCCTAAGGTGAGGATTCTTATCAAGTGACTAGGCGAGGAAATGCTCTCAGAACTTGTGATAGAGTGAAGGACACAGGATAGGGGAGAGGAGAAGCCAAGCCAGGATGTGGCCTGATCCCATGGGAGCCCTGCATGGAAACTGCACAGTCTATCCTGCCTGGAGACAAGTGAGGGGGCTTTTGTACCCTCTGACCCCAGGTTGTTTGTCATTGGCTCCAGGTTTCCAAGGTTGGTCCTGTGCAGGGAGGGGAGAGAGAACAATGTAGCTCCTGAGCATCTGGGGTAAGGAGGCCCTAGTCACCTCAGGACAGTTCTCCCCCAAGGCTGCAGGGAGTAGCTGTTCAGAAAAGTTCCTGCAGCCAGTTGAAGGGAAGGAACCCTAAGGTCTGGGCAAGGCACCATGAGCATCTGCTAGAGGGGAAAACATACCCATAAGAGGGGGAGTTAAGGCATTCATTGAACAGCTGTAATGTCTTGTTTGCCTACTGCCTCAGGCACTGATAGCAATGGGGCAGAGTAATGAACTGGGTAGACACTGCTCTTGAGCTCCATTCTCACCTGAGATGTGGGGTTGGTGCAAGTTGGGAACTAACGGAACAAATCCACAGTGAAGATGAGTGATTATGATGAAGCCCTGAAAGAAGGAAACGGTGATGAGCTGGAGAGGGACTTCGGAGGTCAGAGCAGGCTCACTGAGGTGATATCTGAAAGATGAGAATGAGACATTTTTTGAAAAACATATTTTATTGATTTTTTCCAGAGAGGAAGGGAGAAGGATAAAGCGTTAGAAACATCGATGAGAGAGAAACATCAATCAGCTGCCTCCTGCACACTCCCTGCTGGGGATGTGCATGCAACTAAGGTACATGCCCTTGACCGGAATCGAACCTGGGACCCTTGAGTCGCAGGCTCTATCCACTGAGCCAAACCGGTTTGGGCAAGAGAATGAGACATTTTGAAGAGCTTGGGGAAGAGGGTTCTACACAGAGAAAATGGGGAGTACACAGACCCTGAAGAAGGAAGTGGTGAGTCCACACAGTCTGGTATTACAAGGTAGACAGGACAGTGGGCAGTAAGCAAGGATAAAGGCCACTGAAATTCAGAGGAGGGAGAAAGAATTACCTAAAAGTACTTCTTCAATTATACAATTTTGGTTTTAAAATTATGCAAGTTTAAGGAACTTTTTAATTTCCTAGCTGAAAGTGGGAGGTATGGGGGTCAGAGAAAGTTCCTAAAGGATGATCCCTAAGAGGCTGAGACATTGGAAAGGCAGCTTTCTCTTCGCTGTAACTTGAACCCCAGCTCTATGGGATCACTGCCTTATCCAGAAGCCTCTAGAGAGCAAGGGCCAGGGTGGAGGATGGGGCTGTGGGCAAAGGTGGTGGATAGTATAGGAAATGCTGCCCTACCCTCATTTCAAGCTATGGGTGACCCTGCCCTCCTACCTTTCCTAGGCTTTTCTGTATAAATTCTTTGGCTTCGCCCTGTGGACCTCAAGAAGTGAGAAACTGGTGAAGATGATGCTCTCCACCATCCTTCAAACTTCCCATGAAAACGTGCAGGAGAGGGAGGTGAGGCAGAGTGCATTGGCCAAGCATTTTCAGGTTGAGTCAGGATGGCAAGGTGGCTAAAAGCGTGGGCCTGGCAAACCAGAGCACCTGGGTGAGAGTTCCAGCTCTGCCACCTACTCGCTTTGGGCCCTTGAGCAAGTTACCGAACCTCTCTGTGCTTCAGTTTCCTCCTCGTTAAGACAAGGCTATGGTACCTTCCTGATAGGATATTTCTTTAAAAGATTTATTGAATTTTAAATAATTTTATATTTAGAGGAAAGTTGCAAAAATATCCCAAAGAATTCCTATTTATTCTTCTCCCAGATTCCCAAAATATAAATGTTTTTCCATGTTTGCTTTATCATTCTCTTTCTCATAAATTACATAATTTATTTACTAACATTATTACTATATTTTTTTAATCTGAAATGAAAGCTGCAGTCATGAAGCTCATTTACCCCTAAATACTCTAATAGCTAAAAATATATTCTCTTACATAAGCACAGTGCAATGATCAAAATCAGGAAATTAACATAGCTACACCACTGATATCTAAATTATAGACCCAGTTTGAAATCATTAATTGTCCCAACAATGTGTTTTAGAGAAAAAGAAAAATATTCTTTTTTTTATTATTTTACTCCAGGGTCTAATTCAGAATCAAGCCGTGCATTCAGTTGTCATTTCTCTTTATTCTTCTTTAATCTGGAACAAGTTCCTCATCTTTATCTTTTATGGCCTGGACATTTTAAAAATGCCCAGACCCCTTATTTTGTACAATGTCTCTCGGTTTTGGTTTGTCTCATATTTCGTCATGATTAGATTCAGAGTGTGCATTGTTGGTGGAATACCACAGAAGTGATGTGTGTTGTAGGATGGCATTAAAATGTAAAACCACTAAGAGCAATGCTGGTACATAAGCACTCTCTGCTTGCTGATTACTGGTAGTGCTGGTGTTCATGCCCTAGGACCTCCCTCTCCAAGGCCCTTCTCCTGCCAGATTCCCAGAGCATCCATCAGCTCCACCAACAGCAACAGGTATTTACTAAGCCTGAGTTGCAAACAGTATCAATGAGGAGAAAGACATATACAGGAAGGAAACGGCTAACTATACTCAATGGCCTTCTAAAGGCTACATGAGCAGTCATTGTGGCATTGAGGCTTGCTGGGACTTGGGTTGGTTGGGGCGAGTTTAGGAGAAGGAGGGAGGCAGGTATTCCCAGTTGACATAACATTCTGAGTCAAGATTCAGGATCAAGACTTTGGGGAGCACATCTAGGGAATAGTCAGTGGTCTAGTGGGACTGGAGTGCAGAGTTCTTTGACAAGGAAGTAAAAGTGACCTCTTGCTAGCACTTGGTTACAGATTGAATGCAGAAGATAAAGATAAGAGAAAAAAGGGCATCTGGGATGCTTCTTGGGTTTCTGGTCCAAGTGGGAGGAGAATGGTATCCTTCCCTAAGACCAGGAACCCAGGACAAAGGGGGAGGAAGTAGATGTACTTAGTTTTTGACTGGAAGGGGTTACAGTGTGTGGACATGTACAGAAGCATGTAGACCGGGAACTCAAACCGGGGCTTTGTGTCTAGATTTGGGAAACATATTTTCCCTGACTGTTAAATGGGGACGACAATATTTACCTCAATGCATTAGTGAGGATTAATCAAGTAACATGTATAAGGCTGGTAAACATTAAGCACTGATGTTCTGATGATGTCAGTTATGATGATGATGACCAGAAGGAGTGGTAGCCATGGCTAAGGGAGGACATAAGAAGAGGGACAGAATAGAACCCCCTTCTGATGCTCCACTAGTCCCTCTTTTCTAAAGAGGTAAAATTTTCCCTTTATCTACCTGATATCCAATGGTCTACAAGTCCCACTAAAGTTTCATCCCTCTCCAGGATCTGTGTCCTGGAGCCTGTCACTGTCCCAAGGCTCCCTCCATCTGTCTTCTCTTGCTGCAAAGTCTGAATGGTGGCCCTTCCAGCACAAATGAGCCAATTTGCTAACAACTGGCACCTGAATGTCTGCTTGAGCATTTTGTTAGCTCTGTGCCCAGTCATCCTTGTTCAATAAGCTCTAGGGAGAGACTCAGCTGACACTGAAGTCAAAAGGGCCTGCTATGAGGCTGAGGGGTTAAGTTAAAGACTGTTCCTGGCAGGAACCACAGAATCCCCAAGTCTTCATGCTTTTGACTCTCTCTAGGGTGTGATTCCCAAACCCACTGGCACTGACAACATTACCACTGAGTTGTTTTGCCATGATCTCCCATATAACACATTCAGAAACTCACTCTTTTCTCTCTCTCTCCAACGTAGACAGGCCTCTTTTTCACCTGCCTGTTTTGGTCAGAGTTACTGATGTTTCCTGTTCTCCTAAAGTAGAAATATTGGCATTCTCTGCAGTCTTCCTGTCTTCCATCTCCTCTCTGACTAGCTATCCAATCCTGTCAGCAAGGTGCCTGGGATTTGTTCTTCCTTCTGTTCCCTCCTCAGAGCTACCATTCTCTGAATTCCTAGTGCCTATAAAAGTATTCTGAAATGTACAGGGTTAGGTTTGACAATACCAAGATTTTGTAAATCTGTGACTATGGGCCTGCTATGACTTCTTAAATTACTTCTCGCAAAGATATTTGGTTCTTCACCCGGATTTTAAATAAATCAAATGTGGAGAACCAAATTCCCTTCCATTTCTTTCCTCTCCTTTCCCTTCCCCTTCCTCTATGTATATCCTGCTTGTGGGGGAACATAGCATGTGTCTGGTTCACCCCGAACTGTGGCATGGGGTTGAGGCTCTCTTTGTTACAGGGCATTGCTGTGGCATTCAGCATCGTGTCCAAGAAACATCTGAAGATAGTCCTGGAGCAATTGAAAGTGTATAGTGCTGTGCTCACGGACAAGGAGTCATCGTCCATCCTCACACTGGCAAAGGTGATGTCATTCCCAGGGTGCTCTACCAGCCTCCCATACAAAGCCTTCCAAGGCATCCCCATCACCCCAGCCTCCCATTTCTCTGAGGCCTTGCGACTCATCTATAAATGCTTCTCTTTCCCTGGAAACAACTGTGGGAAAGTTTCATCCTCGATCCCTTTCTCTTACTCTGCATTTCAGGCCCTGGTATCACCAGCTACATGCCCACCCTGTCCCCCAAGCTGCTCGCCATCCCACAGTCCCATCTTCTTTCCCAAATCCTCTGAGCAACCTTTTCCTCTCTGAACCTCTGTTTCCCCCTCCCCCCTACAGGAACATCAGCGAAGGGAATGGGTGCTTGTGTGTCACACCATCTACTTAAGCTATAGCAAGATTATTTTAGAGAGCAAGGGAGATATTTTCATGCATTTCGATGCCGTACTGGCCTTGATCCTGCAACACTACCACAACTGCATTTTGGAAAAGGTACTTCCTGCTTACTGTACTTCTCCAGCTTTCCATTTCTGCCACGTCCTCTCTTACCGCCCAAGAAAAAGGTGCTTGGCCTTAAATGGGAGTCAGGGGCTAGTACAGGGACTTCTCCCACATTTTCATCCTTTCACTTAATCCTGCTACTTGGAGACTCTAATCGGCCCAAGGAGGAGACCACAGTAACTTTAGGTCTGTTTCAAAGTGTGTCCTTCCCTGTGACAGAGCTTCGTAACCTGCCAGTGAGCTCTTCACTGCCCTCTCTGATGAAGGGATGAGTAAAACCTAAATTCCCTAGTGTTTGTAGGAAGAAGCATTCAGGAGAGGCAGAGGAGCTCCATACTGCTTTCCTGCCTTTGCTATGTGTCCGAAGCATGGGTCCCCAGGGTTGGAGAAGAATCCCTTTCCATTCCCAAGTCAGATATCTTTTGGTAAAACTTGTTCAAGGGAAAGACAATACCTTGAGAGACCGGGAAGCTTGATCTATCCTAATTTCAGAGTAACATGAGGGTGGCTTCAGAAGGGGGTTGGTGAGAGGAGTGGCTCTCTCCACCGCAGGGATGCACTGGTCTACCCTCAGAGGGAAGATGCAGAGCATCAGCCTAAGGAACGCTAAAGAAGGCTTAGGTCCTCACCCCCCAGACTGTGTAGGTAGTGTGCCCTGGCCCAGAGCCATTGCCACCTTGGAGAACCCTGAGCATACTGGTTCATTCAGGATAAGGACCTGAAGCTGGATTACCTGAGTGCCCTCATCATACTGACAAAAACCCTGGGCAGGCAGCAGCACATGGCCTTTCAATTCAAGTTCCCCCACAAGCTAGCAATTGTTACCTTCATGCTGGTAAGTATCTTGCAGGAGGATGGAGGTGGGAATGCAGAGAGGAGGGAGGATGGGTCCACATGGAAACCATTGGTGGCACTCCTAGGCTAGAGCTGAAGGTAAAAGCCCAGATTTTCTAGTTTCCTTTTCCCGCCTTAGTGTTCCCTTTGCCATCCTCAAGGCTGGGGTGAGTACTGTAGGGAAGGTGTGGTGGGGAGTAGGAGAGAGGTGCTGTCCCAGAGCCTTTGGAAGTCACTAAAAATTCTAAATTCCACCTTCTTATGAACACAGCCTGGAGTGGGAGGAGGCAGAAGCAAACAAGAAAAATATGTTCACCATCCTTTTGGGGTGTGTGTGTGTGTGTTTGTGTGTGTGTGTGTGTGTTAGGACCTAATCAAGGAGGAGCCATTGAACTCCATTTCCAGCCCTATTAGACAGAAGGCAATGAACATCATCAATAACTTCAGGTAACAACACACCATCCACTCTGTCTTCCTTGACCTGGTTCTATTGCAGCTCTTTATTCCCTAGTTGATCCCCACCTCTTAGTTTCTGCTTCTGCTTCTAGCATAAGGGAATAGTAGGAATTTACTGGCCAATATCTGCCACTTCTTTTGGCCAAGATTTTTTGAATTGGATTTTCAAAGGACCCAGGAGAGATGGCCTCTCCTATCTCCATAGGCACTTGCTGTTAATTCTGCCCCAGGCATCCTTTTGCTTTCAGCCCTGTCCCTGATAGGCACCTCCATCTCCATCAGTGATGTCCCGTTCTCTCAAAAGCTCTGGGGAACTAACAAGTAATAATATATCATCCCAAATTAGCAGTACCCTTTCCTGTAATAGTCATGCCTCCTTTTTTTCCCTTAGTTCCTTTCTTTCCATCTTCCTGGCTCTTTTCACCCTTTCTTACTGTTACTCCCTTTCTTCTTTTAATATCCTTTCTTCTGATAACTTCCTCTTTCTTGCTCCCACTTATTCCTCTGTTTCCATCTTCTCTTTCTATACCCTTTTCTGTTGTTATTCCTGACAACACTGGTTACACTTCTTCTCCCTGGATCTTAGGATACTCAGGCCCCTCTTAGAGATAGAAGAAAGAGTAGAGCTCCTGGGAACATGCTTCAAGAGTGTGTTCTGCCTGCCATCCATTGAAGTGTTACGAAAGGAGGCATCTAGTCCCAAGGAGGGCCAGGCGAATGTGGTAAGTAACTCTTTGATGTTTGTCTCTTTGGCTTCATTTTTTATTTTTTTAAGGGGTTAGGAAGTATAGATTGGGCAGTTTTATGTAATAGTCTTCTGCCTTCTTTAATAAAAACACAAAACCATTGGAAGGAAGCCCTCCTGTGAAGAAGAGGTTGCTAGGTCATGTAGTCTGAACTCTGCTCCTGAGATCTAACTTCCTCCTTCTACCCGTTGATTACCACTGCCACCACTTTAACACTCTGGCCCCAAGGCAGACACTTGATCCTCCCCTTTATAACTGCTGTGTGATTGGAATGAGACTAGAAGGTTCAAATATGATTTTACTAACGGTTGATATGTATGTAAATCCAGGGAATCCCAGGATCAAGCAATGAGAGTCTGTTTCTTATAGGGCCTGCAGTGTTTCCTTGAGGAAGGAAAGAGGGATTTAATTTTTAATTTATATTCATATATTTAATTCCTAGGAATTCTTTCATGTGTTCTGATTACACCTTTATCTTGCCTGGTCGTTCTTGTTTTATTGATGCCATAGTCTCTTGAAATGTTTCTGAAGATATTAAAGAGAATTTAACAATACAGGTTTCTATTATTTACCAAATTAGCTTGATTTTCTTTAAGGTCAGTTGGTTTGTTCATCTTGGGCCTCCTTTTCATCTGATTTCTGGTAATTCTTATTTTTTAGTTCATAGTTATGTCATGAAGGAAAGACTGGTACATATAGAAAAGGCGGAGGTGGGTTTTCTCTGGCCTCCCTCAGTGTAAATCTGATTTGGATAAGGAAGTTATTTTGACAGGATTTCCCTGTGTTTGGAGCAAGCTGGGAGTTCCAGCTGCCCAGTACAAATAGCTTTACACCTAGGTAGGTTTCTTCTGAGTATTTTATTCCAGGGAGAGCTGACTTTCTTTTCTTTTCCCCTGCTGTTCAGTGTTAGTGGCTGGGATCTATCACAATGCTGCTCTGGTTCTCCCAGCAGGCCCTACATTTAGAAGCCCTTCTTGGCAGATCACCTACTCTCTTTATAAGGCTTTGGGCAAGGCCACTTGGTTCATTAAAGGATGAGAGGGAGAAACCCACTGTCCTAGCTTTTGTGAATCAGTTACTCTGCAGAGAGCCAGGCCAGCCCTCCTCCCACCTGGAGCCAGCTAGCCTGTCAGTCCTGGCTGCTTACTGAAGCTGTAACCCCTGGGACCAGAGTCCCAGATGAGCTAGAGTTAGGGAGTGGGGATGGAGGAGGCGGGGTAGCTACGTTGCAGGGGAACTTCCAGTCCACCAGGACAAACTACACACCAGGCAGACATTTGTGCTCTGGTGAAACAACAGAGGGATTTATTGAAGTGAATGATGGGCCAGTAGTGCTTTAATGTAGGGAAGTTTTTGGATCAGGCTTTCTCAAGGAAGGCTGAGAGAGCCAGAATGCTGAGCAGTTTAGACGGAGAGTTGGGGCTGATAGGTTGGCAATTTTTTGAGTTTCTTTTCCCCCTCAGGATCTGTTTGAGGGGACCATGCAATCCCTCCTAAGACTATTGGAGACACTTGTTGTTGAGATGCCCACCCGGATCCAGAACTGCTTGCAGGTTCGTGGGAGGAAGCCCCTGAACGTTGGTGTATTCATTTCCTAGAACTGCCATAAATAAATACCACAGGAAGTGACGTCAAACAACAGAAATACATTCTCTCAAGTTGTAAAGGACAGAAGTCCAAAATCAAAGTTGTGGCTGGTTTGGTTCCTACTGGAGCCTCTGAAGGAGAATCTATTCTGTGCATCTCTCCTAGCTTCTGGTAACTCCTGGCAACCCATGGTATCTCTTGGTTTATAGACATATCATTCCAATCTGTGCCTCCATTTATTTTCACAGGGCATTCTTATGTGTGTGTGTGTGTGTGTGTGTGTGTGTGTGTGTGTTCTTTTTTTTAAAAAAAATATGTTTTTATTGATTTCAGAGATGGAGGGAGATGGAGAGAGAGAGAGAAACATCAATGACGAGAGAGAATCAGTGATCGGATGCCTCTTGCACAACCCCCACTGGGGATTGGGCTCACAACCTGGACATGTGTCCTTGACTGGAATCCAACCCAGGACCCTTTGGTCTGCAGGCCACCCTCTATCAACTGAGCCAAACCAGCTAGGGCTCTTAATACGGACAGCAGTCATTAGGTTAGGACCCACAAATCCAGTATGAACTCACCTTAATTTGAATCATCTGCAAATACCCTATTTTCAAACAAGGTCACATTCTGAGATTCTGAGTGGACATGAATTCTGGGGGGACACTATCGACCTAGTACAGTTGGGAACTGACCAGGAGAACTGTCTAGGGACTGTTTATTTTCACAGTAAGAAAAACTAAGAAGTGGAACTGCTGATGAAGTTTGGGTGCAAAGCTTTTAGGGAAATGATAATAAGGGCTAAGATCGAATAACTAATGTTGGTCTTGCCTTTAGAGGAGAAAGCTTCCTCCTTCTTCCCCTTCAGCCATAGCTGTGGCCAGCTTCTCTCTCAGCTGCCCACTGCTCCCGCATAGCAGTTAACAGTTAAAAACATCGGCTCTGGACTGCCATACACTATGGTTCCAGATCGTGGCTCTGCTGTTTGCTGTGTGGTCTTGGGAAGTTGTTTACCTTCTGTTTGCCTCAGTTTTCTCTTGGAAACTGGAATGACATATAGTACCTAGTTAATAATACAGTCATTTGGTAATCAGATGAGATGTTTACAAAGTGCTTGGCTCAAAGACGTGAGGTGCAGGTACAAATGATTTGCCCATTTTAAAATTGTCTTTTTATTGACTTGATTTACTCTATGCTCATGTCATTGGGATACTTTGGCTTTCTCCTGAAATTGCTATTCCCCAGTTACCACAGGGAGTTCAAGATTTCTTTGCAGTTCCCGTGTTATTAAAATATAGGTGATCGAGGACTATATTCAGAGTATGGCATTCAAAAGTTACTTGAAATATTTTTTTCTGTATGATTATATTGTCAATTGATATAATTTAGACTTGTTTGTCTTAAATTTTAGGGTTTTTCTTTTACTTAACTGAAGAGCTTGATGATATAAAGATTTCATAATTAAAAACTTACTAGTAAAACCATGTAAAGTTTTACTCAGAGAATTTTTGCTCCCAAACTGATCCTCTTAACCTTATTCCCACTCACCCTCTATAGATAACTATTTTCATTAACTTCTGGTTTGTCCTGCCTGTTTTAAGCAAATCTCTGTTTATGCTATATTCTTATTTCCCTTTCTGTTTTACACAGTCGTTAGCACATTCTATTCAGTGCTCTTGACCTTGCTTTTTTCATTTATCCACATCAGTTCACAGATATATTCCTTTTTTATGGTTTCATATATTGTGTGCATGTAATATAGTTTATTCAATCAGTCCTCTATGGATGGATATTGGACTGCTTGTAATTATTTTGCTACTGGTTTTCTTCTTAACTTTTAAATTTGAATGGATTGTAGATTCACTGGGAGTTGCACAAATAGTACATAAAGCCTCTATTGAAACCAGGGAATTTCCTAGCCAGTATGGCTTAGTTGTTGAGCAGTGGTCCATGCAGCAAGAGGTCACTGGTTCAATTCCCGGCCAGGGCACATGCCTGGGTTGCAGGCTTGATCCCCAGTGAGGGGGTTTGAGGGTGTATGCAGGAGGCAGACAATCAGTGTTTCTCTCTGATCAATGTTTTTATCTCTCTCCCTCTCCTTTCCTCTCTCTCTAAAATCAATAGAAACATATTTAAAAAACACACAAAAAAACAGCAAATTGATGTTGACACGCCATTGTAAGACATAGACTTTATTCAATTTTAAAGAATTTTTTTTATTAAATCTTTATTGTTCAGATTATTACATTAGTTCCTCTTTTTTCCCCCCATAACTCCCCTCCTTCCAGCTCCCACCCCACCCTCCGCCCTCACTCCCCACCCACTGTGTTCATCCATAGGTGCTCGATTTTTGTCCAGTCTCTTCCCGCATCTCCCACACCCCTTTCCCCCCCAAGAATAGTCAGTCCATTCCCTTTCTATGTCCCTGATTCTATTATAATCACCAGTTCATTCTGTACATCAGATTATTTATTCACTTGATTCTTAGATTCATTTGTTGATAGATGCATATTTGTTGTTCATAATTTGTATCTTTACCTTTTTCTTCTTCTTCCTCTTCTTAAAGGATACCTTTCAGCATTTCATATAATACTGGTTTGGTGGTGATGAACTCCTTTAGCTTTTCCTTATCTGTGAGGCTCTTTATCTGACCTTCAATTCTGAATGATAGCTTTGCTGGATAAAGTAATCTTGGTTGTAGGTTCTTGGCATTCATCACTTTGAATATTTCTTGCCACTCCCTTCTGGCCTGCAAAGTTTCTGTTGAGAAATCAGCTGACAGTCATATGGGTATTCCCTTGTAGGTAACTGAGTTTCTTTCTCTTGCTGCTTTTAAGATTCTCTCTTTGTCTTTTGCTCTTGGCATTTTAATTATGATGTGTCTTGGTGTGGTCCTCTTTGGATTCCTTTTGTTTGGGGTTCTCTGCGGTTCCTGGACTTGGAAGTCTATTTCTTTCACCAGGTGGGGGAAGTTTTCTGTCATTATTTCTTCAAATAGGTTTTCAATATCTTGCTCTCTCTCATCTTCTGGTACCCCTGTAATTCTGATGTTGGTACGTTTGAAGCTGTCCCAGAGGCTCCTTACACTATCTTCGTATTTTTGGGTTCTTTTTTCATTTTGCTTTTCCGGTTGGGTGTTTCTCGCTTCTTCGCATTTCAAATCTTTGACTTGATTCTTGCGCTCCTCTGGTCTGCCGTTGGGAGTCTGTATAATATTCTTTTTTTCAGTCAGTGTATGCTTAATTTCTAGTTGGTCCTTTATCACACCATCGAGGGTCTCATTAGATTTCCTGTACAACTCATCAAGTTTATCGACAGACTCTAGAAGCCTCTTGAGAGACCTCAAAAGTGTGGTTCTGAACTGAATATCCTCCCTTGATAGTTTTGTCCTGTTTCTTTGTCTCCGCATTTTTTACGCTTTCTTGGTACACCCCCTAGTGGTCTTTGTGCGCAGTCTTGTTGTAGTTAAGCCTTGATTGTTATAGTTAATACTAGAGGGATTTGACCTCCAGGCCGACTGGCTGTGCTAATCTAGCCTTTGCCTGAGGCTATCCGGCAAATGGCTCTGTGCAGGGCTTGGGCGGGGCGTGTCCCACGGGTTCAACAGGGCGGAGGAGGGAGCAGTTATGACTGCTCTCAGTCCGTCCCCTGTCTGCCTCTCTGTCCCAGCAACAGCTGCAAACCTCGGAGGGACCGTAGCCAGACAGTCCTGCTTCTCCCGTTTGAGTCTGGGTCCCTAGAGACTTGCCCGGATCTGGAGCTCTGAGTCTGAGGCTCCCTCCGGATTGAAACAGACAACCGCGCCCTCAGCCACCAGCCCTCGCCGCGCGCACTCCGCACCTTAGTATTTTACTTCAGCACTGTGCCTCCTCTGATTCTCGGTTCCTCCTAGTTGTAGAACTTCCACTCAGCCAGCCTTCCTGTGGTTCTGGATGATGTCCGTTCCGTCTTTTAGTTGTATTTTTGAAGTGGTTGTTCGAGGCAGCAAACTCCCGCGTTAACCTATGCCGCCATCTTGGTTTCCTTAAAGAATTTTTTTATTTAATATTTTTTTATTGATTAAGATATTACATATGTGTCCTTATACCCACATTACCCCCTACCCCCCCCCCCCCCCGCTCATGCCCCCCCCCCCCCCCCGCTGTCCGTGTCCATTGGCTAGACCTACATGCTTGCATGTAAGTCCTTTGGTTGATCTTTCCCCCTCACCCACACCCTCCCCTACCTTCCCTCCAAGGCCCGACAGTCCAATCAATTCCTCTCCGTCTCTGGATCAGTCCTTGTTCATCAGTTTATGATGTTCATTATATTCCACAAATGAGTGAGATCATGTGGTATTTATCCTTCTCTGACTGGCTTATTTCACTTAGCATAATGCTCTCTAGTTCCATCCATGGTGTGGCAAATGGTAAGAGTTCCTTTTTCTTCTTCCTCTTCTTAAAGGATACCTTTCAGCATTTCGTATAATGCTGGTTTGATGGTGATGAACTCCTTTAGCTTTTTCTTATCTGTGAAGCTCTTTATCTGACCTTCAATTCTGAATGAAAGCTTTGCTGGATAAAGTAATCTTGGTTGTAGGTTCTTGCTATTCATCACTTTGAATATTTCTTGCCACTCTCTTCTGGCCTGCATGGTTTCTGTTGAGAAATCAGCTGACAGTCGTATGGGTATTCCCTTGTAGGTGACTGACTGTTTTTCTCTTGCTGCTTTTAAGATTCTCTCTTTGTCTTTTGCTCTTGGCATTTTAATTATGATGTGTCTTGGTGTGGTCCTCTTTGGATTCCTTTTGTTTGGGGTTCTCTGCGCTTGCTGGACTTGGAAGTCTATTTCTTTTACCAGGTAGGGGAAGTTTTCTGTCATTATTTTTTCAAATAGGTTTTCAATATCTTGCCCTCTCTCTTCTTCTGGTACCCCTATAATTCTGATGTTGGTTCGCTTGAAGTTGTCCCAGAGGCTCCTTACACTATCTTGGTATTTTTGGATTCTTTTTTCATTTTGCTTTTCCGGTTGGGTGTTTTTTGCTTCTTCATATTTCAAATCTTTGACATGATTCTTGCGATCCTCTGGTCTGCCGTTGGGAGTCTGTATAATATTCTTTATTTCAGTCAGTGTATGCTTAATTTCTAGTTGGTCCTTTATCACAACATCGAGGGTCTCACTAGATTTCTTGAGGATCTCACTACATTTATCGGCGGTTTCCATAAAATTCTTGAAAAATCTTAGAACAGTGGTTTTGAACTCTATATCCAGTCGTTTGCTGTCCTCCATTTCTGTCATTTGTGACCTGTTTCTTTGTCTTTGCATTTTGTCTGCTTCCCTGTGTTGGTAGAGTGGTTTTGTGTGCTAGGTGTCCTACAGGGCCCAGTGGCTCAGCCTCCCCAGTTATCTGAGGTGGACACTCTTGGTGCACCCCCTTGTGGGCTTTGTGCACAGTCTTGTTGTAGTTATGCCTTGGTTGTTTTAGGTGTCACTAGGAGGAATTGACCTCCAGGCCAATTGGCAGTGAGAATCAGCTGTGTCTGCAGTGGGAGAACTTCTGTGCTGAAGACACCCTTCTGGGGCAAGACTTGCTTCAGTGTGGCTTTGGTGCTCACTGAGTCTGCCCCCTGAGTGTGTTCCTTATGAATCTGAGGAGTTATAATCTGGGTGGTCCCACTCTGACCACTGGGTATACTGGCTCTTGGATCTAAGGAGGTGCTAATTAAGCCTCTTCCTGAGGTTACCCAGCAGGAGCTACGAGGAGATATGCAGATTCCCCTTCCTTTTTTGGGAGGTTTGGGGGTGCCCAGATGAGGCCCAGCTGAGAAGCAATGCAAGCTGCTGTGGGGCCTTGGGCCTTCTCTTAGAAGTTCTGGGTCTGTCTGGCCCAGCTGCAATTTGTTAGGTAATTGTCACTTTGCAAAGGACCCTGGCATTCATATGCAAAAGGCTTTGCAGCAGCCTGGAAGGGGTGGGGTCTCGGAATCAACAGGGAGGAGAAGCAGCTATGGCTGATTCTCAGCCCTGCCCTAAGGGGGCGCCCATCTCAGTGTCCTGGTAATTGCTGCCAGCACCTCTGAGGGAAAGCCGCCCTCAAGTTCCGAGCTCTGCCTGCTGCCAGACCGTCCAGTTTCTCCCTGTATGATCCCTGGGACCCCAGAGATTTCCCGGAACCAGAGTTCAGAGCAGTCGGGAGCTTGTGACTCCCTCCCAATTCAAAAAGACAGTCGAGTCCTCAGGTGCCCGCCCCTTTCTGCGCGCGCCAGAGCCTCTTTACCTCTGCACTTCACTTTCGTAGTGCCTCTGAGTCTGTGTGCTCTTCTTTTTTCTTCTAGTTGTAGAATTTCCACTCAGCCAGCCTTCCTGTGGTTCTGGATGATGACCGTTCTGTCTTTTAGTTGTATTTTTGAAGTTGTTGTCGGAGGCAGCAATTTTCGGTGTTTTTCTATGCCGCAATCTTGGTTCCTAAAATATTTTTTAAAATTGATTTTAGAGGGGAAGGGAGAAGGATAGAGAGAGAGAGAGAGAGAAACATCAATAATGGGAGAGAATCATTGATTGGCTGCCTCCTGCACACCACCTAATGGGGATCGAGCCTGCAACCTGGCCATGTGTCCTTGACCAGAATCAAACCCAGGACCCTCCGCAGACTGACCCTCTATCCACTGAACCAAACTGACTAGGGCAGGACGTGTTTCTTCTGGTCAGTGCAGCATCAGTGTTCTTTTGAGTTGGTTGTGGATTTTTCACCTGCTACTCTTCTTCTTTTTCAATTATATATCACGGTCTGTGTGGTTGCATCATTATCAGAATGATGACTGTAGATTGACAAGTAGCAGTGGTATTTGGGACCCATAATTAACCAAAGGTGAGACACTTTTCCATTGTGTTTCAAGTGAAACCATTTATAATGATATTTTTCAAATAGATTTACACACACTTTACTCTGGAATCTGTGAATGAAGTGACTGTTATTTTTTTTATCACCAAGTATTTTTTCTACTGAAGAATGGGAGGCAGACGGTAGGGGAACTCAGGGGTATGTTGAATCACTGAAGTGAATAGAGTGGATATATTTTGCGAGCCACTGTTGAACCTGAAGGAAGGGGGTTGGAATTGAGGAGATTTCTATCACCTAGACGAAGGGAAAATATGGGGCTGGAAGACTTAATATCGTGTATACTTGATAGGAGAGAGGAGAGAATGAAACCTCTGGTGCCAGACCCACATATAACCTGCCTCTTGGCAAAAGAGGTCCTGCTGTCAGAACTCTTGTCCTAAAACTTTGTAAAAGCCAGGTTCAAGAACATCTTTCTGTTCTCTGGGACACAGATGAATGGGCCTCTCCTTTCATTATCTTCTTCCTCCAGCTTATGGATCCTTGGCTCAATTCCCAGAAGGATAACGAGCGGGAACGGGCCATGTGGTGTGCTGCGCGTATTCTGGAGTTTACAGCAAAAATGGAGGACTTCAGTGTGAGTGGAGCGGGCCCTGGAGTCTGAATTCTCATACCCTGTCTGGTTGCCCTTACCCCTACCTTCATCATATATATGACCTAGCCTCAGTCACTCATTCTCATCCTCATTCTCCGTGGCCCATGCTGTTTTCTCTTGTGCATCCCATCCTGTTCTCTCCTTTCTCCCTTCTCTCATCTTCTACTTGGTCTTTTTCTCCAACCATCAGTTTTATTTCATCCCACTTGGTTCAGTTTGACGTTATTTGTCTGAACAAGCAATGACTAAACACTCGCCTTGTGCCAGGCACTGTGGTAGGTGCTATAGCGAATGCACAGATGACCAAGATAGTTTCTGACTTGATGAACCTTACAGTCCACTGGGGACAGAGGCATGCATAGAACAAACTTAAATAGCAGGTGATAATGAATATATAAAGTGAATATAGTGGGACTAAAAGATCAAAACAAACAATTACAAGTTGAGCGGGCAGGGAAAGGTTCATAGAGAAGGCGGCATTGAACTAGACTTGACAGATGAGTGGGGTGTCAAGGGGCAAAGAAGGGGGATAGAGCAAGGTAATTATAAAACGATGACCTCTGATGTCCTTTATGGCCACAACTCATCTATCTAATTCCATTCCCATTAACCTCACATAGTCTCACCTTTCATGTCTCTGGCACATGCATTTCCTCCTCTGAGTTCTTCCTGTGATAGCTCAGCCTAAGGGAATGGCTGGGATAACTTGTGACTTCCAGCTTCCTTCCCCAGATGGAAATTGAATTCACCCGGCTGGGGCGCTTGGTAAAGCTGCTGGCCATGCGCTGCCAGGACCCAGTGGACAGCATCTGCTTCCTGTCTGCCAAGGCTGTGTATCACCTCTACTGTATCCTCTTGAAGAAAAAGCGTATGAGGAACCTGCTCTTACCACTCCCCCTCCAACCACACACTTAGGCCTGGCCATCCCCACACACTCGTCCCAAGACAGTGAGAGCCAAGAACCTGCTTGAGTACCTCATTTCCATTGAGGAACCTACTCCCAAACATCTACAGATAATCTCTTGGGGAAAATACCTACATAGGAAATATTTCTTTGGAATTAGTTTCTTCGTTTTGGCTCAGCCCCATCCTTTTACCCAATTCTATCTCTGCTCTGAGGCAGGCAAGATAGTTTGTTTGTCTTTTACGTCAGCTCCCACAATTTCTTATCTTAATGCCCATTCCTCTACTCTCAGCCCCAAAGGACATACATAGCCCCAAGCTGACTTAATTCAGTAGGAGCTTTGGGCTAGAAGGTGGGAAAGGGGGAGTTTAACATGCCTTCTGAGTGTCTGAGAGGTGGGTCTGGGTGTCTCTGTTTCAGAGATGAAGAAGAAAATACAAGGCTTGTGGATAGAAGAGGGCATGGATGAAGTGTATAGTGCCAACTTGTTCTATAACAACACCGTTGAGATTGCGGAGGTGAGGGAGCAGGACCAGAGACAAAGTGAGGGAAGCCTGGGCGTCTCATTTACACGCTATTATAGACTCCTGGGGTGGGACTCCTATCCTGTCTCTCTCCCCATTCTATTACTGGATGGGAACTTTTCCTTTGGGGGAAATTTTCCTATCACATGCTACTATTTGTCCCTCCTTGTGCATCAATGGTCCTGATCCTTGTCTTTTCCTGTTCCCCCAGAAGCATTTGCTTCATGCTAATGCTGCTTTGTGAGCAATGTGTAGACTCAGAGATGTCACTGAGAATCTTAGCCCCAGCCCTCCTCTCCCGGGGTTCTGCCTCTGCACCCCCTGACCTCTGAGCCCCACATTGCACTTGAGACCACTGTTTCCTCCCTTCCATCCCCAGGACTCTGTCCCCAGGAAAGGGTCTTCTAGGAGTTAGGGAGATAGCACAAACCTAGGACAGAAGTACAGAAGCTCCCAAGAGAAGCCCTCCCTCACCAGGAGGAATGGCACAGGCTGTCTCAGGCAGGGGGAGCCCTGCATCCAGACTCATCGCACCATGTGATCCCACCCTGTTGCAGGCCTTTGCAGAGTACTTCACCCAGAGCCAGCTCACCAACCTGGTGCTGACAGCCATGGAGGAGCTGACGGGCAGCAGGGCTAAGGTGTCTCTGGCTGCAGCCCAGTTGATGAGCGCTGTCATGAAAAAGCGGGGCTCAGATTTGATAAAGGTAGTGTGGTGCTGGGTGGGAGCTCTACCCTGAATGTCAGGGGTACTGGCTCATGTCCTGGCTCTGTTACCAAGCAGCCAAAGGGCTGTAGCCAAGGCCCTCTCCTCAGCTGGCTTTAATTCATTCACTTCTAAAATGTAGGCTTGCACTACATTTCCTCTGTGGTCACACTGAGCTCTGACATTTGTAATCCTGAGCTTGTAACTGCAGTGCCTCCTATCTGGGCGGCCGATTCCTCAGTAATGACAGCCATGTGCAGGGGTGTAGGCATTGTTGGGGGACTCAGCCCGACCCCCTGGGAGCTTAGACCTATGTGAAGGGGTAAGGGTATGGATTGGAAACAAGGAAGCTCACAGAATGACTGACCTATGTATAAATGTTCTTTTAAGCTAGCATAAATATGGGAAGGACTAGCATTTAGAAATCTGTTCCTCACTTCACTAAGAAAAAACAACTTCAAAATCGGGTCACATAGGGCAAGTCTCTGAGTGGCCACCATCCTCTTTATATGTGTCATGGGCTGTCCACCCCCTTCTCTCTATGAATCCCCAGACACCTGTTGCCTCCACTCATTTATGTGACTGGCGTGGCCTAGGTACCAGAAATGGAAGGGCACCATGACAGTCCTTGAGATATTACAATGAAATGGACTTCCCAGAGGTCCATAGTTTAGAGCTCTGAGCACCAGATGATAACCCTGTGGTCTTTCCACATCCAGTGCCACTGTCCCTGCAGTTTCAGGGCTGGAAGTTGACCTTAGCTGGGAGGGAAAGGCCTGAGTGCCTCCAGGGCTTTGGCTTTCTTTCTGGAAGGTCTTCTGTCTCCTGAGGAATCTCAGACCACCTCGCTTTATGTGGGGGTTCTGGGCAGGCATTTGCTCTAGCGGGCCTTGGCCCGAGCTCCCTTTTGTGGGCCCTGCTGCTCTGGCCTTTGGCACCCCGGAACTCTGCCTTGAGAAGAGAGTCAGTGACAGGATTGCAACTAGGCCCCTTGCGTTTGAGGACTCAGTAGAGCGGGAGGAGGAAGGAAGGAAGTCAAGAAGGACTGACGGGGTTTTCTGGCTCTCCCCTGCAGGTTGAGGAAATTGTGGTGGGCATCCTGGAACGGCTCAAATTGCAGCTGGAGCCCAACACAAAGGAGGAGACCCTTCGGGCCCTGTGCTTGCTGGCAGGCAACTGCACCCACAGCGTTGTGCCCCTGCTGCTCAACAGGCCCCTCCCTTGGGATAGGTACCTCTCCCACACCCAGGAGCACACTCCATCCCAGTAAACCCTCCCCTGCTCCAACCCAAGCCCATGTTAAAAATCACTGCACAAGGATGCTTTCTTCTTGATGCCAATCAAACTTCATGTTCTTTGGCCAAGTCCTCTTGGGCTTCACTCCCACTAGAACCTGAGAACTGGCCCTTCATAGGCTCAAGACCAGATTGGTACTAGAATATGATTACCAGGGCCCATGACATAGCTGTCTCTGGCTCCTGCAGAACCATTTTGGCCCCGTGGAGGTTGTTCGGCAACCAGCGAAAGACCACAATCAACGTCCTGCAGCTGCTGATAGGCATTCTGGAAAACCACTCCACAGAGGGCACGACGGAGAAAGCCCTAGAGCCCGAGGAGGTCAGCTTGGAGAGGGCGGGTGGGGGGCGGAGGACTTATGTCCGGGACTTACGTGCAGATTAAAGGGCACCTGCTGGGTGCGGTCAGTTGTTAGGGAGCAGTGAAGAGGAGACTGTTAACACTGGACTCACAAATACTGCACATACGGTTAGGACTTGAACTTTGTACGTCCAAGAGCTGCATGATGTAGAAAGTGCAGGAATCAATCCCATTTCATAGACAAGGAAACTGATGTTCAGTGTTAATCACCTTTTTCTATCTCCTGATTTTGGGTCTGGCACCCATATTTCTGGGTGCCTGGCCAGGAGCATGCGGTGCTAGGCGCAGAGGATGAAGTTTGGTTGTCTGAAATGGGGTGGCCCAATTTATTTTCTGCTGAAAAATTAGAGTTGGTTCCCTTTTTGTTTTTAATATTTGGGAATAAAGAGAGAGCAGATTACATGTGTATGGCCCCTCATTTCCCCAGGGATGAGCTGTGGGCTTTCAGTCTTTGAGTGCTTCTTAGAAACCTCAGTCAGAGTGCACTGTGACCTTTGGGCACTGACAGGGAGGGGCAGTGTGTGGGATTGTGGGACCATTTATATCTTTACCAGACCTAGTCAATTCTGTTTCCTCCTTTCCATGTGTCTTCCCCAGGCGGCGTTTGCCTTGTGTGAGATGCTATCCGGGACTCTGTGCCGGGAGGCCATCCTGGAACTCTACCCCCGGCTATTGCTGGCTGTGCTATGTCATCTCTTCTGGGTGATTGAGCAAAAGACCCCCAAGAATGTGCTGGTCTACAGGAAGCATGGGGGCTCAGGCAAGACCTTTGACCCCACTAGGTAAGCCTAACCCTGGTGTGATGGAGGAATGAGACTAGTCAACTCCAGAGGGTCTTGGACAACTGGATGCCAATCCCCTAGGGAAGCTGAAGAAGAGACTGACAGCAGCACAGAGCTAGAATGTTGGTGTGGGTGCCCCAACATATGTGCTGGAATGTCCCCACATATTTTCATGTTTCTCATTACCCTTTTCCTTGCATGTACTCTTATGCTTCACCCAGAGGTTCACATCTCTGTTCATGACTCGGCACATGAAAGATTCAGTTCTCTCCATGCAGCTGTGGCCATTTGAATCTGGATCACCTCTGGCTTAGCTTTTTCACTAACTGCGCCATCTCGTGCAAATCACTACTGCAGTTTAGGGTGTTGAACTCCTAAATAAGTGGTTGTCATTCCTTTTTAAATACCCACAGGGTATTCTATTCAAGTGAAATCTTACAGTGAAAAAATAAAGAAAACCAGTAACCAGAGACATTCTGGTTAGGTGGGTGTGGAGGTAAAGAAGTATCCTAACCCTGCTACACTATGGAGAGCTGAATTTGAGCTGTGGCACTAGCACATCTCTATAGTCTCTTTTACAAGACTCTCTGGTTGGATGAGCACCAAGGCTGAAGGGGTGAGCAGACACAATTGGAGATGGGTTTCAGAGAGCCATGTGTTTTCATCAGCTGGAAAGCAGGATCCAGCTAGCCACCAGATTAGAGAACTGTCTCCTGGCTTGCTAAGACAAGGATGCAAACTAGGGCATAACACCTTGTCCATCCTTCTGTTCCTTTATTTTCACAAACCTCGTGACGATTGGCCTTCAGTTGTGCCCTGGAGGTGGTGAAGCTTGTGTTGTTCGCAGCCGCATATGATGGAGTGGTGGTCTATGCAGATGAGCATAAGTGCTGGGATCATCTGTCCTCCTCTAAATTTTACTACAGAGGGATCATGGACCTGACAAGGTGGGACCATTTCCCCAGCATGCCCAATACCACTCAAGCC
This sequence comes from Myotis yumanensis, assembly GCF_028538775.1. Taxonomy (NCBI): domain Eukaryota; kingdom Metazoa; phylum Chordata; class Mammalia; order Chiroptera; family Vespertilionidae; genus Myotis; species Myotis yumanensis. Next base: position 121,784,325 of record NW_027223754.1, on the reverse strand, counting down.
CCTAATCCCAATTTTCCAGGGTCCAGCACTCAAATACAGCAGCCTTTAACCCTCCCGTGCTCATCTCCCAGACCTCAGCCTTCACATTTTCCCTGTTCTGTGCATACTGTTCCCTTGCCACCTCCCCTCCACCACTGCCCACTCCCCACCCAGCAACTCTTGGCTTCCTCTGCCCCACCCAGTGGCATTGTGAAGAACTGTGAAGCAGTCATGCTGCACCGAATTCTGAACCTTGCCAAGACCTTCCTTGACAGTGGAGATAATCATCGGAAGACCTTGGCCAGGGCCGTCTATGCACAGGTGAAAGCCTGGAGGGAGGACCACAGCCCTAGCCATTCATTCCCTGTAGCTGAGGAACATTGAACAGAAATGTTAAATAACTTGCCCCAGAAAGTGGAAAGAATAGAGAGTGCGGTTTGCTTCCGTGCCACTTCAGAGCCTGGTTAAAAAGAGGCAGGGGAAGCCTGGGGAGGAGATCAGCAGCAATAGTTTTCCCAGAATGATTTTAGGATCCCAGGATCTGGCCCAAAATGCTAAGGTTATCAGTGCTGTCCACCATTGCCTTATACCAGTGATGGCGAACCTTTTGAGCTCGGAGTGTCAGCATTTTGAAAAACCCTAACTTAACTCTGGTGCCGGGTCACATATAGAAATTTTTTCATATTTGCAACTGTAGTAAAACAAATATTTATATTTCTGATATTTATTTTATATACTTAAATGCCATTTAACAAAGAAAAAATCAACCAAAAAAATGAGTTTGCGTGTCACCTCTGACACGCGTGTCATAGGTTCGCCATCACTGCCTTAGCCTCTAGCCCATGTGCACAGATCTACTACTGCTCTCAACTGGTCACAGTTCTTACCTGAGTATGGGGCCTGCGGGGAGCTAGGGAAGCACCAGGTACCCATGACCTTTTCTCCATCCATGGTTATAGTAACCTTGTTTCCACAGCTCCTCTGGCATCGATCAGTGGCTCAGGCTCTGGGACAAGACTTTGTGGGCAATCTAGTCAAGTGGACCAAGGAGCCCAACCTCATCATGAAAGAAATTGGACTCCGTGGAATCAGTAACCTGGCACTGCATCCAAGTCAAGTAAAAGTGGGGGGCCCAATGGGAATCAAATGTTAGTCTCTGAACCACTTAATTTATTTCCCTTGGGGTCTCTTAATTACCCAGAGCTTAGTAAATTTCCAACCCCTCATCCCAGGGCAGTACAACATCCAGTTTACAGACTTACATAGCCTGGCCATCTGGCCTCCCAAACACCCTGAGCACCAGCCTTCCACTTCCTCTGCACATCCAGCCCCTAGATTCCCTAGGTCTGTTTCTTTTAGGCACCACCTGTTTTCTCAAAACCCTGTCCCTAAAGTGTTGCATGATGCCCACATGGAAAGTGATCTCTGCCTTCTTTCAAACAGTCAGAGTCTGTCAAGAGCCTGTTTCCATCCTTGCGAGACTTCCTGAAGAGTGAGGCACGGGTCACAGTTCAGGCAGTGAAGGCCCTACGGAACATCATCTACCATGCGCATGGAGAAGAGGTCAAGGCGATGTTCTGCAGCATCTCCAAGCATCTGCGTCCACTCATCAATGATGTATGGGTCTAAGTCCCTAGGATTAGTTGGGAACAGTATGGGCTGGGGCTGAAGGTGAACCCTGGAAGCTGAATTAAGGGTGCTGGGGCGGGGCTATGGGAATTGGTGGAAGGCTAAAATCACTGAGGGGCAGAAAAAAGGAGACTTGGCTACTTGAAGCAGTGCATTAGACAGGTGCAAAATTCATTCCCTATTACATACAGATGAAGAACTCACCCACTTACTCTCTTACCACAAATTTCCTGAAGGAGCCACTGAAGGGGGAAATGTGACATACTGATGTAAAATTGGTTCTGACTCCAACGATCTTCTCCTGCAAACTTAAAGAGTGGGGGAAGAACTCATTACTTTTACCCTCCTTCTAAACAGCGCAGGGACCCTAGAATGCTAGGAACCTTGTTACAAAACCCAAAGGCTCAGAAATCTGAACTACCCAGGCCAGTAACAGCCCACTCCATGTCTCAGCCTCTTTACAGATCACAGACATTTTGAGTTGAAGGGACTTCACATCAGAGATGTATGCTTACTTACAGTATTCCTGTTCTGGCATCTATCAATTTTTAATATTTGAACCTTGGATTTGAATTATTTTTGTATCAGCCTCATAATCTTGAAGAGCCTGGACACTCACTCCATGATTCATCTATTTTTCAGTTACTTTTAAAACCCAACATGTATATTTGACTTGATAAAGCCTAAAAATAATCTTTACCCTTCATCCAAACAATATAAGAACCTTAGAAGCTTGATTACACTGCCCCCGTTTTATTAATTAATATTTTGTAGTAGTTTAGTTTCACATTCTTTGAAAATCCCCAAATGTGGTCTTTAACATAATCACCACCATTGCTGTTATGTTATACAGTCAATATTCATTGAGATTTTTCTCATATGTTGCTTACACATTTCTTCATTTACCTTTCCTTCTTATAGCTCTCTCCTCCCTTCTAGATTCATTTTTGTCTTTTTCTTTGTGTCTTTTTTTTCTCATTATTAATGTATTTTTTTTTATTGCTTAAAGTATTAGAAAGGGTATTACATATGTGTCCTTTTCCCCCCCGCCCTTGACAATCCCCTGGCCTCCGCTACCCCCCAGTGTCTATGTCCATTGCTTATGCTTATATGCATGCATACAAGTCCTTTGGTTGATCTCTTACCACACTCCCTCCTGCCCCCCAACTCTCCCCGGCCTTCCCGCTGCAGTTTGACAATTTGTTTGAGGCAGCTCTGCCTCTGTATCATTGTTCAAAAGTTTATAATTGTCTCTATTATCCATGAATGTGTGAGATCATGTGGTATTTTTCCTTCATTGACTGGCTTATTTCACTTAGCATAATGCTCTCCAGTTCCATCCATGCTGTTGCAAATGGTAAGAGTTTCTTCTTTTTTACAGCAGCATAGTATTCCATCGTGTAGATGTATCACTGTTTTCTAATCCATTCATCTACTGATGGGCACTTAGGCTGTTTCCAGATCTTAGCTATGGTGAATTGTGCTGCTATGAACATAGGGGTGCATATATCCTTTCTAATTGGTGTTTCTGGTTTCTTGGGTTATATTCCTAGAAGTGGGATCACAGGGTCAAATGGGAGTTCCATTTCTAGTTTTTTGAGGAAACTCCATACTGTCTTCCATAGTGGCTGCACCAGTCTGCATTCCCACCAGCAGTGCACGAGTGTTCCTTTTTCTCCACATCCTCTCCAGCACTTGTCGTTTGTTGATTTGTTGATGATAGCCAGTCTGACAGGTGTGAGATGGTACCTCATTGTTGTTTTGATTTGTATCTCTCGGATGATTAGTGACTTTGAGCATGTTTTCATATGTCTCTTGGCTTTCTGACTGTCCTCTTTTGAAAGGTGTCTATTTAGGTCCTTTGCCCATTTTTTGATTGGATTGTTTATCTTCCTTTTGTTAAGTTGTATGAGTTCCCTATAAATTTTGGAGATTAGGCCCTTATCAGATATGACACTGGCAAATATGTTTTCCCACCCAGTGGGTTTTCTTGTTGTTTTGTTGATGGTTTCTTTTGCTGTGCAGAAGCTTTTTATTTTGATGTAGTCCCATTTGTTCATTTTCTCTTTAGTTTCAAGTGCCCTAGGGGCTGTATCAGTGAAGAAATTGCTTTGGCATATGTCTGAGATTTTGTTGCCTTTGGATTCCTCTAGAATTTTTATGGTTTCCTGTCGTACATTTAAGTCCTTTATCCATTTTGAGTTTATTTTTGTATATGGTGTAAGTTGGTGGTCTAGTTTCATTTTCGTGTATATCTGTCCAATTTTCCCAGCACCATTTATTGAAGAGACTATCCTGGCTCCATTGTATGTTCTTGCCTCCTTATTCAAATATTAATTGAGCATGCTGGATAAAATACCCTAGGATGAAGATGAACAACAACAAGAATTCTCTCATATTCTCTCTCTCTCTCTCTCTCTCTCTCTCTCTCTCTCTCTCTCTCTTCCTCTCTCTCCTCTTTTCATGCTCTGTTTGGCTATTCTGTGCTGCCTTATCTTCCATATTGCAAATTCAATCCTTTGCTTCATTTAGTCTATAGTTGGTTCCTCCTAGTGTATTCTGTATTTTTCAGTGGTTCTTTTTTATAGTTTCTGTGTCCTATTACTTTCTTTTCTTGTTTCCACTGAGTTCATCCATTCTTCCCTGGGTTTATTGAGCATCCTTTTAACCATTGTTTTGAACTCTGTATTTGGTAGATTGCTTGCCTTCATTGTTTTTAGTTCCTTTTCTGGGGATTTCTCTCTTATTTTATTTGGGGCATGTTTCCTTGTATTCTCATGTTGGCTACCTCTCTGTATTTGTTTCATTGTATTAGGTAGATGTGCTATGTCTCCCAATCTTGGTATTTATTTCGTAGATGTCCTGTGGGGCTTTGTAGTGCTGTCTCCCTGATCACTAGAGCAAGGTGTTCTGGGAGTGTGTTATGTGATCCTTCCTGTTGTAGTTGAGTCTTTTAAAAAAAGATTTTTAAATTTATTTTTGGAGAGAGAAGGGAGAAAGAGAGAGAAACATCAGTATGTGAGCAACATTGATCAGCTGCCTCCTGCACGCACCCCTAAAGGGATTGAGCCCACAATCTGGGCATGTGCCCTGGCCAAGAATTGAACTGGCAATCTTTCAGTTCTCAGGAAGACACCCAACCTACTGAAGCCCACAAGCCAGGGCTGTAGTTCAGCCTTATTGCTGTTGGTGCATCCATGTGTAGGGTTAACCTTCAGGCTGGCTGACTGTGAGGATTGAACCTGACCTCACTGTATGAGTTGCTGGGCAGGGACTAACCCCATGAAGTAGAATTCACCCCAGCAGGGACTGGTATCTGCTAAAATCTTCCGATCGATGTGCCACTGGTGGGGCTAATTGGGTTGTGCTGTAATGTGGTCTGAAGCCTGCCACCAGGTTCTGAGGCCTCTTGGGAGGGACTCTGGTGCTGGTGAATATCAGATGCTGCCTGTGGCTGGCCCTGGGCTACCTGTTAGGATCTACAAACGATCCACATTTTGTGGCAGCCGCTGAAGGATAAGGGTGCATATGGGAGGAGCCAGAGTGCATGCCATGTCTGGCCTCCATCAGCACCAAACCCATGGGAGGGGTCAGCAAAAGTCCCAAGGCACTCCAAGATATGCCTTTGCCTGCTGGCTTCCTGTTAGGCCCAATCACTGGAATTGCCTCTGGCAATATGCAAATTAAGTAGATTCTCATGTTGGGGCCAGTGGTATTCACCAGGTTGATACATATACAAACTTCAAGCCAGTACTGCTTCTGAGGCCACTCAGCAAATGTGTCATGGTACACCAAAGCCAGCTGCCAGCTGCCACCTGCATGGGGCCTGCAGACATTTGTGGTGGGGTAGGTTCTGAGGGAGTCATCAGGGTGAGGCCAGCAGAGTTCATAGGGCTAAAGCAGACCAATAGTTGGTCATGTGGATAGAGAGCTTTGCACAGCAATGGTGGCTCCAGTCAGCATGTGAGGGGGAAAATGACCCTCACCCTAAAGCCACAGAACTTAGTCTCTGACATCCCGTTTGTCTGCCTACACATCCTAAAGATCCCTCCAAGAAAGTCTGCACTGCCAGCTCAGGCTGGCTGGTGGGAGCTTGGCAGGGCAGGGATACAGGTATTTGGGAGGGAGTACTAATGCATTCCACCACTTTGATGCCCCGTGGAGGGGAATGCTCAACCCAAGAAATATGGTATCTATGGACTGTGGTGGGGGAGGTATTCAACACAAGGACCCTGCTGGCTGTCCCTTTAGCACTCTGTGAAGCCACACATCCCAGTCTCTCCCTGTATGACTCAGTCTGCTCTGAGCTACCTTCCCTCCGCTGGAGCCCATGGTGAGTGGCTGGAAATGACATTTTCTGCACTGACTTTTTAAGAGGGCTCCTGGATTTCTGGCCGACTCCCTTCTCTCCCTAGTAGATGGAATCTCTGATGACTTTCACAGCCAGGAATTAGGTGGGTTTCTCTTCCTTTTGTGATGCTCCAGACTGGGGAGCCTGTGTTGGGTTGAGCCCGTTGCTCCTGACAGTGGACTTTGTAGGTGAAATATCTCTCCAAATTCTCTACTGCTGCACATGTGGGGCCACCTCTTTTTGAGCCTCAGTCCATCCTACCAGTCTCCATGTGGCTTCTTCTATAAACGCTTGGTCATAAGACTTCTGTTCAGCTGGACTTCTATTGGTAACTTAGGTTGATTGTTCTGAAATTTAGTTGTACTTCTGGCTTGATCCTGGGAGGAGGTGAGTGTAACTTCCACCTACTCCACCACTGTATTGGATCCTGTTTTTTGGTGTGTTTTTTTAATTTAAATGCTAACATTGAATGATCCCTCTGTTTAGACATGTGCTTTGTGCAAAAAATAATTCAACTTGTTAAAATATCTGTTTTCTGTATCCTACCAATTCAGGAACTGTCTTGTCCCATCATGTCTGCTATTTAGTAAGTCCCTAGCTCATTATAGGTGCTTAAAAATATTTGTATACTTAAAATAGACTATACTCTTGAAAGTGTATAAAGTTTAGCTGTTTGTGATCCTTGCTAATTAACACAAGCTAATATAGATTTAAACAATTACAGCATAACTAGGACAATTAATTTTTTTTAAAATTTCGCATTCTTGAGCTAAATCCCCAGAAGAGAATAAAGTGATAGGTTGTAGACATGATCCAGGGCAACACTGAAATTATAATCTTAGTTTCCCTGGCACAGTGCCATAACTCTAGGAGGCTTATTAGCTCTAGGGGGCTAAAGGGATTTGCTCAGATCCACAAATCATGTTGCCTTTTTAGTATGTAAATGCAGTGTCCTATGGACATGAAAAATGAAATGTGTGTGTATGAAAGCCAAGCGAGGCAGGGTCAGAGGGAAACCATAGCCTCCTCATCTCCGTTTTGCTCTTCATGGCAGGAGAGGGACCAGGTGAGGATCACAGCCGTCTCTGCCCTTAGGCACATGCTACATAGAGTCAACAAATTCAAGCCAGGATATGCCATCAAGAAACATCTGTACAGTTTTTTAGTCCCGCTGCTGCTTAGCTTAGAGGACAACAACACCAAGGTGGTCAAGGTACGGGTGACCTCTTGTCCTGCCAACCTCAGCCTGACATAACCCCTTTCTGCTAGAGCACGGCCCCTTCCCTTTAGTCCTCTTTCATGAGCCTAGTCTGGTATCTGCATTCACTCTACACCAGTGGTTCTCAACCTTCTGGCTGTTTAAATACAGCTCCTCATGTTGTGACCCAAACCATAAAATTATTTTCGTTGCTGCTACATAGCTATAATGTTGCTACTGTTATGAATCCTAATGTAAATATCTGATATGCAGGATGTTCGTAGGTGACCCCTGTGAAATGGTTGTTCAACAGCCAAAGGGGTAGTGACCCACAGGTTGAGAACCACTGCTCTACACCTCTTTGGTATCATTTTCTGGGCTGAATCTGAGCACTTTTACCCTCTACTGGGTGCCATCAGTCTTAGACTGATATGGTACTCCTCCCTGAAGTTATGTACATATTTTCACATGATCAAGGCCCCTGATCCCAGCTACTAATCCCAACCAAACCCCTTGTGGACTAGTTTCATGGTCTGGCCTGGCTCTCCAGAATTATAGGAGGTAGACTTAGGATTTCCTTGTGTCCATCCCATAGGCCTGTGGAGCAGCCCTGACTGAGTGGACGAATGTGATTGGCTGGTCATCCTTCACACAGATGTTTCAGCATACCACCCTCAGTGATCACATGCAGGTGTTGGAAGAAACATGCAACCATTTGGTGAGCGAGAGTCTCTGAGGAAGCCGGTTGCATTATACATGCTATGGACTCACTGGCAGGCTTGGTGGGCAAAGAGGAGAGGGCTGACAGAGGATGTATTCTTTCCTTTCCTTGATTCTCATTCTTTCTTATCAGCAAACTCTGAGAACCCACATTTGGGATGCCAGTCCCTGGATCTCCATATTTGATCCTCTTAGCATCCCAAACTCTGCCTCAGAGGCTAGGGGCATCATGCAAGGTTAATAGATGCCAATGGGATAGAAGCCTTCTGGTTAGAGGAAGAGATATAGACAGGAGTCCTCAGGGCTTGAGATCAACAGTCATGGTGGTAACGGTCTGTAGCTTCAGGGACTTCAGTGAAGTCAAGAACAGGCCATAGAGCAGGAATCCTTGTTGAAAATTAAACATTTAAGGGCTACGCAAATAGGTTAGGAACTAAATGAGTAATTCTAATATTATGAATTTGAATGCCTTACATAGATAGAGCACTTTACCCTGTACACTTTAACATCCATTATCCCATTGGAGCCATTGGTAGGTTAGGCAGGTTTGATTTCAACACTTCAGATGAAAAAATTGAGGCCAGTGTCAGGGCCAGTATTCAAACATGGGTCTCCTGGCTCTACATCAGTTGTTTTCTCCCTTATCATGTTGGTACCAAGGAGCAAAATTATCTTTATGAACTTTCTGCTGAGGCTGCACTTTTGCTGGGGTCGAGGTATCTGAGTGTATAGGTTCAAATCGTTTAAGCCAGTGGTTCCCAAAATGGGCCCTACCGCCCCCGGTGGGCGCTGCAGCGATCCAGGGGGGTGGTGATGGCCACAGGTGCATTTGGGGGCGATGAGTAACTGCTATTAAAATTTAAAAAAATTAATTCCCAGGGGCTGAGTAATATTTTTTCTGGAAAGGGGGCGGTAGGCCAAATAAGCTTGGGAACCACTGGTTTAAGCTGACTGAAGACAGAAAATGCTGCTGCTTGTGGACAAGGTGATAGGGCCAAGACTGCAAGACTGTCTTCAGGCGAGTTCCCAGCAACCCCCCTCTCCTTGTCAGCATTACTCCTCTTTGCCTTCACAGGTGAATACATGCAAAATACAATTAGTGGGGGAGTTACTGTTTCAGAGCTTCAGCTTCCTGAAGAGCTCCGAGTCCTTCCTACGGACAGCTGCAGTCCATTTCATAGGTAAGGTGGTCCCTCCTGTCAATTCCTCCCTTCTCTCCAGCAGGAAAGCCCTCCTTGACCTTTCACTAAAGGGCAAAGCCAGAACCATGGCATGATGAAGTTGGTTACATCCTTTCCTAGCTCTGACCTGGTTTAGAGATGTTGTGCTGTCAGAATCCAAAATTTGTGTTAGAAAAGCCTGGGGAGGAGGAGTAAGCTATCTGCCTTTGTCCTGGCTCTGTGTGCATCTACCCACTTTGTCAGCATGCTGCTTTGTGAGGAAGAGAAATGTAGGCATTTGGAAGGAAAAAGCTGTTGCTTCAACTGGAACCCCATGGAATTCCCAAAATATTTTTTGTTTTAAACTATAACAGTATGTGTTTATGTTAGAAAGCATAACATATTCAGACTGGCTGAAAGAAGACAATGAGTAATGCCAGAACGTGCATCATTTGGATTTAACCACTACTAACACCATAGAATTATTTTTCTTAAAAACATGCTACACACACACACACAGCACTTTAAAAAATATGTTTTTAATTGATTTTAGAGAGAGTAGAAGGGAGAGAGAGAATCATTGATTGGCTGCTTCCTTCATTGTCCCTACTGGGGATTGAGCCCACAAGCCAGGTAGGTGCCTTGACTGGGAATTGAACCATAATCTCTTGGTTCCTGGATCGATGCTCAATCACTGACCCACTGGAGCAGAGCTATAGAACTTTCATTTATTTGATTATTGTAAATATTTTTATTGATTTTTTACAGAGAGGAAGGGAGGGGGATAGAGATTTAGAAACAAAACATCCATGAGAGAGAAACATTGATCAGCTGTCTCCTGCACACCCCCTACTGGGGATGTGCCCACAACCAAGGTACATGCCCTTGACCAGAATGGAACCTGGAAGCTTTCAGTCCCCAGACCAATGCTCTATCCACTGAGCCAAACCAGTTAGGGAAACTTTTAAAAAAGAAACTTTGGTACACAGCTCTATCACAAATACATGTATTACTTATTCATCAACATTATATTTAATGACTACATAATATTAATTTTATTGTATAGATGGATTTATGAAACCAGTCCTTATTTTTGAATATTGAGACTGTGTTATCTTTTGTTTTTATAGACAGGGACATAGTGGTAAAATCTCTGCATGTCATCATGATTATTTTGTTAAGATACATTGCTTAAAAGTAGAGTTGATGGACCCAAGGGTTATGCAGAATTTTAAGGATTTGGAACTGCCCTCTAAAAAGTTAGATTCATTTTCTCTCGTCACCAGTATGTATATGAGTATCCATTTCGCCAAACATTTGGCAACCCTAGGTAACATGTTTTTAAAATCATTACCAATTTGATAGGTGAAAACAAAGAAGCTTGTTGTTTTGGTTAATTTTTTTTCAATCAGCAGCTAGGTTATGTATTTTGTCTTGTTTATGGCCCATCCATATTTTATTTTTGCAAATTATTGCCTTGTGCCCCCCGTCCATCTTTCTGTTGGAGTAGGAGCCCCATGAAGTTTAACATCCTTGGCGCAGGCTCCACTTATCACCTGGGTCACAGCTGCTCGGAGGGCTGTTCTTTCACTAGGACACTGACATGTAGCCAGCCAGGCTTCTCTTACATACATTCCTTGCTAAAATCATTTTATAAATGTCCTTGTTCACTACCGAGCCTGGGGAAAGGGATGGCCCAAAGGCTCAGGAATTCTGGATGGACTTTACATCTGTTCTGTCTTTAGCATTAATCGCTAAGAAGATAAACCTGCATTCCATACATGAGGATGATGTGCAGCTGTTACGAAATGGTGAGTCTGGGCCTCGCACCTGGGTTCTGGGTTATATAAGGGGATGGTGCAAGATAGAAATTAGGAAGAGGCAATTCCTGACATACATGTGACATTATTTTAAAAGTTTACTCTTACCAGTATAAATTTATATCTAAAAGTTTAAGTGAAGAGAAGTAAGAGAAAGGCAACATTATTTATCATCATATCAGTTAGATAAAAACTCTGCTAACAACACGTTCTTGTGACTGCCCCTCTGTCCTGTGCTCTGGGCTGACCCTGCAGAGGTGTGTAAGGCAGACATGGTTCCTTTCCCCCCGAAGAACATGCAGTTTTGTGTTCCTTTTTACTGCCTTGAAATATTTTAAAATTAATTTATACTTATAGAGCCCTTGATATGTTAAAATTTAAGTTATTTCAATTTTTTGCTATTCAAACAATGCTACCATGAACATTCTTATATATGCCTCCTCATATACAAGTGTAATTCTTAGTCCAGACTAGATACTAAAAACTCGACTTTTATCATGCATGTTGAACTTAACCGAGTTTAAAGTACAACATTTTAATCTTCCCCACTATGTTGACATGAATTTCAATCACCGCCTTTCCCAATTACAGGCTTTTATTAACCAATATTTTAGTTCCGTTTGTAAAATCATAATTTATATGCTATGATTATTATTGTTATTTTATACAAACCATAGATTTACAGAGTGTTACATGCTCACCCTTTTTGTTTTGTTTTGTTTCTCTGACCATCCCTTAGGGGTCATTTTTCTCCATCCTTCTAGAAGTAACCTTTTAGAAGTTTCTTTAGTGCTGGTATCTTTTAAAAAAATCCTCACTGGAGGATATGTTCATTGCCTTCAGAGGGAGAGAAGGATTGGGAGGGAGGGAGGGAGGCAGGGAGAGAGAGAGAGAGAGAGAGAGAGAGAGAGAGAGAGAGAGAGAGAAACATTCATTGGTTGCTTCCCGTACATGCCCCGATAGGGGATGGAACCTGCAACCTTTTGGTGTAGGGAATGACACTCCAACCAACTGAGCCACCTGGCCAGGGCTAGTGCTGGTATCTTTTTTTTTTTTTACACACTTTTTATTAATTTTTTTTATTGATTAAGTTATTGCATATTAGTGCTGGTATCTTGATAATATACTGTCTTAGATTTTGTTTTGTTTGTATGAATTTCTCCTTGCCCTCATCCTTGTAAGATAGCTTTACTAGTTTTAAAATTCTACACCAACAATTAATTTCTCTCAGCATTTTTAAGACACTGTGCTATTATTTCCCGGCTTTCTTTGTTGCTAACTAGAAGCCTGCTAGTCTAGTTTTTTTTTCCTTTGTAGGTAATCTCTCCTTTTCCTGTGGCTATTTTAAGATATTTTAAAGTGTTATTTAAAAGTATAGAGAATCTATCTAATAAAGAGGAAATATGCTAATTGACCCTCATGCCATTGCAAAGATGGCAGTGTCCACAGCCAATAAACAGGGGATATGCTAATTGATTGCCCTGTGGGACCCACAGCCATAAGATGGTGGCACCCACAGCCATAAGATAGCAGTGCCCAGTCCCTTCAGCCCCGCCAGGGCGGCAGGCGCGCATCAAGGCTGAGCCTGCCCTTAGTGGGCATGGCTGCTCCACTTGCCTGCTTCCGGAGACCCCCAGTCCCCTCAGCGCCCCAGCTTCCCAGGTCCAGCCCGAGACTCAAATATCCAGGGCTAGCCGAAGCTTATGCTGCTGGCAGGGGCAGCAGCAGAGGTGTGATGGGGTGTTGCCTTCCCCTTATCGCCAGGTCACCTCCCACACCTGAGGGCTCCTGGACTGTGAGAGGAGCCCCCTCCAGTGCATGAATTTTCTTGCACTGGGCCTCTAGTAATATAGTAACAGGTACCCATAACCCAATTTCAAGACGTAGCAATTCATGGTCACCTTTTCTTTTTTAAAAGATATGTGGTTTGTTGTTGTTGTTTTTTATTTCAGAAAGAGGAAGGGAGAGGGAGAGAGAGAGAGGGAGATAGAAACATCAATGATGAGAATTATCAATCAGCTGCCTCCTGCACGCCCCCTACTGGGGATTGAGCTCACAACCAGGCATGTGCCCTGACCAGGAATCGAACAGTAACCCCCTGGTTCATGCGTCAATGCTGAACCACTGAGCCATGTTGGCCAGGTCTCCATTATTCATAATCTTACCAAAGACCTAAAAAAGAGGTAGGGAATGGAAGTTGGTAGTGTGGAGAAAGAGGAGCTGCTATTCCCAATGTCTATCAGAAGAGAAAGTTTTACCTCACCTTTCAAAACCCTTTGTTCCCTTCAGTTCCTGAAGAGCCACACCTATGTTTTATATAGGATGTACTTCTGCTGACTCCCTGCCATTGCTCTCTAGTAATTACATTTATTAAGTATTGAAAACCTACTGTATACTATGTACTATTCTAAGCATGAGATACTGCAGTGAACAAAACTGATAACCTATCCTTCATGCAGTTTACATTCTAGTCGGGAAGGGAGGAATACCCCCTCAACAAATACATAGATGTTACATAAGCACTGTGGAGGTCACTATCTCCATAAGGCAAGGGGTAAGAAGGGCCGGAGTGGGGCCCGGGTACCCCTCCGCAATGGGACATTTAAGCAGAGAGCCGGAGGAAATGAGGGAGTGAACCCTATGACTCTTTGAGGGATAAGCACTTGGCATGTTCAAGGAAGAACAAGAACATCAATGTGATGGCATGGAGTGAGCAAAAGGCAGGGCAGGAGGTGATGAGATCAGAGAACAGCAGTGGGGCCACGTTGATGCGGCCTTTAGCCATGGTAAAGATTTAGGGTTTCACCTGAGTGTAGGGTGCAGCATTGAACACAGTTCTTAACTCTGCTAATGGACACTGGGAAGAGTTTAGGTAGCTTGTGATCAATGGTGGGTGGTAGAATTCATTCCAGGAGCAAATGGAAAGGATTTTTGAATTACTTATTCTTCACTATTTTTCATACCACAGTTTCCTTCCTTGATGTAGAGACAAGATGAAGAGAATGCTTGCTTTTCTAGCTCCTGTTCCTATGTCTCAGCCCTTTTGTAGTTGAGAGTGTTATGTGTTTGTCTGAAAGTCCTGGCAGGAATGCCACAGGCTTGCTGTTCTGGTGTTGCAGATGCCTATCCTCAGGGGCTTTGCCCTCTGGTTTGAGCCCAGTTAGAGTTTCCTGGTGCCTGCTGTGAGGTAATATTTGAGGGATGCTGTTTGTGAGGTAGTGGTGGAATCCTGTCTCAGAGGAAATGCCTAGCAGACAACTGGACATAGACAAGTCCTTGTTGTATTTACAGCTCTTTGTCCAGAGAGTAAAATGGTAAATGACTTCTAAGGGTACTTTCTTCCACAAAGTCTGCATTACTCAGACCACTTTCAAATACTAGATCTCTTGATAATGAGCCATGTGAACTTGGGCCAGTTACTTTGCCTCTGTGCCTCAGTTTCTCCATTGGCATCATGAGGATAATAGTGCTGATCTTGAACATTGTTTTGATGATTGAACACAAAACATGGGGAGCACTGAGCTTTGCTGGGCACATAGATGTCCCACAAAACATCTGTGTTGAACTGACTCAGGCTTCTGGGCCAGGGGAGGGGTGGTATTGGGAGGGCAGGTAGGGAGTATATTTGTAACTAAGGGAGTATATTTGTTGCTTCCCAGAGAGAAGCCATGCTACTGCTAGCACATTAACCATCAGCTGGTAGCATCTGCCCTCTGAGGGCTTGACCCTGGCTTCAGTTCTGACTCTGACACTTTATATGCTGGCTGCCTTCTTTTAGGTTTTACAGTTGAGGCCTCTACTGTGTAGTAGATACCTATTCCAGCTACCATAGTTCAATTTCAGGGAAAGTATATACAGAATGGAAATCTTGGACTCCTAAGTCTATCAGAGAATTCAGCTTTCCTTCCTCTTCCCACCCAGCCTCCTAGAAAGATGCCCAAATACCTAGATAGGAGGAAATTTTTCCCAAGGAAAATACTTCTAATTACACTTCCACCCATATGTAGTTCTGAGCAAACCTGTGGTTGAGAAGTGGTTCTTTAAAGGATTGTATATTTTCTATATAGTGCAAGCCCAACTCTCCTTTTTTCTATTTTAAATGAGATCAACATGAAGCTGTAGACTTTGATGGGCCTGGTTGGCTTTTAGATTTGTTGAGCCCACATTCTTTCTGTCCCTTTTCTCCTTTGCAATACTAGTAAGTAATTTCCTGTCTCCATCCCTCTGTTCCCACTCAACTCTAAACTATGCACCCCTATTCTTTAACTGGACCACGTTGACAGCTCCTGATATCCTGTTCCTCTCTCTACACTACTTTCCATGCAGCAGCCAGGATCTCCTTGAAACATGTACACTGGATCATGGCACGCCTTTGCTTAAACCCCTTCAGTGGCTCTCCACTGCTCTTTGGGTCAAAGTTTGGTCCCTTACCCTGGGTCACAGGCCCTGAAAAGTCTGGCTTCTGACTTCTCTCCACCCCTAGCCTACATCATGTCCCCCTCACTAGAAGGGGCAACCATGCTGGCTATTTTCTGCAGGATGACGCGATGCCTACCTCCACTGAGATACTTTCTGTCCTTGATCTTCATGGGGCTGCCTAGGAGGCTGGCTCCCATTCTTTGCATCCCAGCTCAAATGTCACCTTCTCAGAGAGGCGTTCCCTGACTGGCCTATCTAAAGGGGTCCTTCCCAATTAGCTGTTCTCATCATCCTGTTAAATTTCCTTCTTTGCACTTAATTTATATTTTCTTTTTTCCTCCACTAGAATATTAAGTTCTATTTAAATAAATATCTATTTTTATTGATTTCAGAGAGGAAGGGGAAGGGAGAGGGAGGGAGAGATAAAAACATCAATGATGAGAATCATTGATTGGCTGCCTCCTGCACACCCCACACTGGGGATCGAGCCTGAAACCCGGGCAGGTGCCCTGACCAGGAATCGAACCGTGACCTCCAGGTTCATAAGTTGATGCTAAACTACTGAGCTGCACCGGCTGGGCTAGAATGTTCTCGACTGTGGGGAATCTGTCTTTCTTATTCACTACTATATCTCTAGGAAGTTGCATATGCCTCTTTCCCTTACACCCACTTGGTCAGAACTTAGTTATATGACCACACCTAGCTGCAAGGGAGGATAGGATATGTAGTCTTTGTTTATAGCACAGCGCATGATGATAGTACTGTAAATCTCAATTAAGAGTTGTTGATCATTGTTTATAATAGTGAAAAATGGAAAGCAGCCTTATTGTTCACTAATAAGGAATTGATCAAAGAAATTATGATAGAATCATGTGATTGGATATTAAGTTATATGGGGAAATATTTTATGGGGAGAAAAATGTAAATCCTATTTTTGTAAAACAAAGTGTCTATGTTAGATATTTAAGAAATTCTGCAAGGACAGGTATGAAAATATCATTTTTTTTTTGCGGGGTGAGTGCTTTTTCTTCCTTTCCTTTTTAAAAAACAATTTGTATTGTTTATAACAGTGAAAAATGGAAAGCGGCCTTATTGTTCACTAATAAGGTATTGATCAAAGAAATTATGATAGAATCATGTGATTGGATATTAAGTTATATGGGGAAATATTTTATGGGAAGAAAAATGTAAATCCTATTTTTGTAAAACAAAGTGTCTATGTTAGATATTTAAGAAATACTACAAGGACAGGTATGAAAATATCATATTTTTTTTGCGGGGTGAGTGCTTTTTCTTCCTTTCCTTTTTAAAAAACAATTTGTATTTAAACATTTTTTATAATAAAACAATAGCACTTTTACAATGACACAAAGTTATTCTAAATGAAGTTATATTATAATGTGACAAGTGGGTGGAAAACAATGGTGTTTGGGTAAACAGTTTTTGGAGCTTGAGAATCTGAGTTGACTTCCTTTCTGGTTTCAGCTCTTGAAAGTATGAAGAATGATCCTGTGGAATCTATCCAGATTCTGGTGACTACTCTTCTTCAAAATATTGAGGAATATGTTAATCCTGAGGACAGCTCTACTTCCATTATAAGTACTCGCTTCTTCCGATTATGTGGCAGGAAAGCCCGAAAAAGAAAGAGGCACCTATTTAAGATTGTCAGACGTGAAGGAGATAATGATACTGATCGGCCCAGGAATTGGCTCCTAGGCCCTCTAAATTTACTGTGGAACTGGTGCAAGGGAGGGTAAAAAATACTCGCCTTATAATAGGCAACTTAGAAAAGTCAGCACAGTCACAAGCACCAAAGTCTGAAAGTCCCCCTGAGGAAACTGAATTGATCCCAAAACAAGTTGCTCCTGAGTCACTGTGAACATTTAGAACTGGTGGCTCAAGCCTTTTCCAGTTGTCTATTCTGACGTCAGTGCTGGACTCTGCGTAGTCTCTCCCACCTTTTTTCCAACTGAATGGGCGACTTTGGTTTAACCCCAAATAGGTAGTTTTGATCTTAGAAGATATAGTATATTCCTTGTTCTCTATCTTCCCTAGGATATTGTTAGCTATCAGTATATACATTTTAAAATAAATGTTATTTTTTCATCCTAAACAAAATGGCTTCCATCCTAGTTTGGGGGGTTAGGGAATAAACCTGAGTGACAGCAACAGCTCTGGAAGCAGTTCCTTCTACCTTCAGGCAAAGTTTCAAGTGGCAAAAGGGAGGAGTAGGGTGGTAGAATCACAGGGCACCTAGTTTTCAATCTTTCCCTCACCTCTTCACAGGTTGCAGGAAATTCACATGCTTGACACATTTCCACGGGTGTATTCAGATTTCAGGTTAGAGCATAAAAGGCGGGCTGTGGTTTACATACAGTGGAGCAGCAATAACTCTAACTCTCACTCAGAAAGCACATCCAATAACCATGAAAGCACATACTGTTTACATAATTTTCAGTCCATTCTAATTTATTTATTTTTATTTTTTAAAAAATATATTTTATTGATTTTTTACAGAGAAGAAGGGAGAGGGATAGAGAGTCAGAAACATCGATGAGAGAGATCGATCAGCTGCCTCCTGCATGCCCCCCAGTGTGGATGTGCCCGCAACCCAGGTACATGGCCTTGACCAGAATCGAACCTGGGACCCCTGAGTCTGCAGGCTGACGCTGTATCCACTGTGCCAGACTGGTTCAGCTTTAATTTATTTTTTGAAATTATTCTAGAACTTAGATTTGAATCCTTGCTCCCTTTACCACAGACCAATTGTTAGTGACTAGTTTGCTACACTATTTCAGTTCTCCTTGTGCCTGATTTTTCATCCACAAAATGGTATTATAATACCTCCTGGGTGTTGTCCTCCAGTATCCATCCTTCCCTTCTTCCCTGTTTTGTTTTGTTATAAACTGTGCAGAACAAAGAATATGTATCCCATCCTCCCTTGCAGCTAGGTGTGGTCATATAACTAAGTTCTGACCAAGTGGGTGTAAGGGAAAGTGGAATATGCAACTTCCAAGAAGTGTTCTTAAAGGCAGGGGCACATCCACTGTTGTACCACCAGTCTTCCTGGTGACTAAATGTAAACATAGTTGGAACTAGGCATCTGCTTTGGACCATCAGGAGGAAGTGATATATTGGAAGTGATAGCAGAGCCAAAAGATAGACAGAACCTAGATCAGTTATGAGAAGAGATCTGTTTTCCATTATCGATAGCTTACCCTGAAGACTGTTTATCTGGGGGATGTGGTAGAGATAAAATTTTATCTATTTTAACCAATCTTGAGTTTTCTGTCACCATCAAGCCCAATTCTGATGGATTTACTTAATCTTTCCACATTGCTATGAGGATTAAAAGAGATCATTAATATAAAGAGCTTAGCAGTTTGTCTGGCATGAAGGAAGAAGTCATGAAACAGTTCGGCTATTGGAACTTAGTTCTGAGAACTTTGAAAGGGGTGAAAAAACCAGAGAACTAGTTCCCACTTTGGTCAAATTGACTAATTTTACTTCTTTGAATTTAGCAGTGATCAGAATGATTTTGATTGCTTTAAAATTTTATGAACTTTTAGATAAAATCTTTTTGAAACTTGGTTTCCTCATATAAAAGTGAGAATATTTAAACTTTCTTCATGGGCTTTACAGAATTAAACAAAATGGTGCGATAGACTAGCTATATCTAAGTGCTAAATAAATGGCTATAGCTATTACCCAGGTGTGATGGTTAATTTTATATGTCAACTTGGCTGGGCCATGGTGCCAAGATATTTGATCAAACATTATTCCAAATGTTTCTGTGAGGGTGTTGTTGGATCAGATTAACATTTAAATCAGTCGACTTTCAGTAGAGCAGATTATGTGTACTAATAAAGCCTAGGCGGCTTCCTGTGCAATGTTGTTGCCACACGATGGCTGCCACACAATGGCCTTATGCATAGCAAAGGTAGGGCCTGGGAGCCGCTCTGCACAATGAACCCTGGGGGTCCCATGGCTCCACGCAGCGTGGAAGAGGCCCATCCCAACGTCTCTCCTGCCACGCATGGAGGAGGTGGGTCGCGGCAGGGGAGGCAGTTGTGGGTGATAGGGCTGGCAGGGGAGGGCGGTTCACCAACCGGGCTGGCAGGGGCGGGCACTTGGGGGTGATCGGGCGGCAGGGGAAGGCAGTTAGAGCCCATGGGGCCGGCAGGGGAGGGCAGTTGGGAGCTATCAGGCTGGCAGGCAGACGTGGTTAGGTACAATCAGGCAGGCAGGTAGGCAAGTGGTTAGGAGCCAGCAGTCCCATATTGTGAGAGGGATATCTGACTGCTGGACATCCCCCGAAGGGGCCCCAAATTGGAGAGGGTGCAGGCCAAGTTGAAGACAACCCCCGGCCCCCATGCACGAATTTGGTGCACCAGGCCATGAGTTCTATATAACTTGAGTGGGCCTCATTCAGTCGGTTGAAGGCCTGAACAGAACAAAGACTGATCTTCCCAGAGCAAGAGGAGATTCTACCAGCAGAAAGCCTTTGCACTTGAACTGCAACTGTTCCTGGAATCTCCAGCCTGCCAATCTACCCCATCAGATTTTGGACTCACCAAGCCTCCATAATTTTGTGAGCCAATTACTTAAAAGAAATCTCTCAGGATATAGTATATCCTATTGGTTCGGTTCCTCTGAAGAACCTTAACTAATGCTTATGATGTCCTCAAGGTTCATTCACGCTCTAGTATGGGTCAGAATTTCCTTCAAATGTAACGCTCTTTGCAGATACATTTTCATTCATTCATTCATCCATCCATTGATGTACACGTGGATTGCCTCCACCTTTCAGCTAGCCTATCTAATAATAGACAAACATGGTAATTGACCATACCTTCGCTACACCCTCCATTGGCTAAGCAGTGTGATATGCAAATTAACCACTGACAAAGATGGTAGCTAACTTGCATACCACAGGCAGATACTGCAGGCAGATCCCGCTGTGCCGCCCCGCCTGGGGCTGACGGCGGCACAATCCCCAGCCACTGGCTGCCCCAGTGAGAGATCCTGGCCTGCTATGTGCGGGGCGGGGTGGGTGGGGCAGGTGGCCATGTAATCCGGAGCCGCCACCCACCCCAGCGCGGGATCCAGGTCTGCTGTGTGCGGGGCGGGGCAGGCAGGGTGGGCGGCAGCGCAATCCCGAGCCGCCACCTGCCCCATGACAGGGAGAGGCTGGCAGCCTCTCCCCCCACTGGCGTAGGAGCCCCTGGCACAGGCAGCTCCTCAGAAGTGACACGGGAGCTGTGACCTGAACCTGCCTACTCGAGCATCAGGCTTATGCTTATTGGAACTAGGCACCAATACATTAGAGAAGTTATCTACACTAATAAAAGAGAAACATGGTAATTAGCGTACGACCGCTACCCTTCCCATTGGCTAATCAGCATATCCTTATGCAAATTAACTGTCAGCCAAGATGGTGGCGGGCAGCCAGGCAGCTGGAAGCGAACATGAGGCTTGCTTGCTCCAGTGACTGAAGACTGCAACGTTCCCCGCCTGACTTGCCGGCCTCTGAGTTGCAACTCTAAGCAACTATGTACTATGTTGCAAATGTAGAAACCAGCTTTCAGCCTTCCAGGGATCTCAGAGCTGAAGTTATACATTGTTTCGATTATAGAACGGCAAACAAACCAGATATGAAGCCTCAGAGCTAGAGTCAGAGCTAAAGCTGGCTCAGAATAAAATTTTAAAAAGAGAAAAAAAAGGAGTGGTTGGGAGCTTCAGTCAACAATCGCCAGCCTGAAAGCAGCCCTCAGCCCCTCACCCAGACTGGCCAGGCACCCCAGTGGGGACCCCCACCCTGAAGGGTGTGTGACCAGCTGCAAACAGCCATCATCCCCTCATCCAGGCTGGCCAGGCACCCCAGTGGGGACACCCACCCTGATCCAGGACACCCTTCAGGGCAAACCAGCCAGCCCCCAGGCCTCTATTCTAAATAGTAAAAGGGTAATATGCCTCCCAGCACTGGGATCAGCAGAGCCACAAGGCCTCCTGGCACCGGATCAGCGTGACAGGGGGCAGCGCCCAAACCCCCTGATCGCCCTGCAGCTCTGTGCGCGACAGGAGGCGGGGCCACAACCTCCCTATCTGCCCTGCTCTGTTCGTGACAGGGGAAGGTGCCCCAACCCCCTGATGGGCCCTGCTCTGTGGGTGACAGGGTGCGGTGCCCCAACCCATCCCCCCACACCCCGCCCCACGGGCCCTGCTCTGTGTGTGATGGGGTAGAGCCATAACCTCCCCATCGGCCCTGCCCTGAGTGTGACAGTGGCGGCGCCCCAACCCCCTGATCCGCCTTGCTCTGTGTGTGACAGGGGGCGGTGCCCTAACTCCCCTATTGGCCCTACTCTGTGCGTGACAGGGCGGAGCTCCCTAACCCCCTGATGGGCCCTGCTCTGTGCGTGACAGGGGGCGGTGCCCCAACTCCCCAATCAGCCCTGCTCTGAGCCCGACCAGGGGCTGCACCTAGGGATTGGGCCTGCCCTCTGCCACCCAGGAGCAGGCCTAAGCCAGCAGGTCGTTATCTCCTGAGGGGTCCCAGACTGTGAGCGGGCACAGGCCGGGCTGAGGGACACCCCCTCTCCCCCGCCAGTGCACAAATTATTGTGCACAGGGCTTCTGGTTGTGGATAATGTGTCTAAAGACAGGGAGATTAAAAAATCTGCTCAAGTCTCTGCTTTCACATTATTGAGTACATTCCCAGAAGTGGGACTGCTGGATCATATGGTAATTCTATTCTCAATTTTTTGAGGAACTGCCATGCTGTTTTTCATAGTGGCTGCACCATTTTACATTCCCACCAGCAGACACAAGAGCTCCAATTTCTCCACATCCTTGCTAACCCTTGTTTTTCTCCCTCCCTCCCTCCCTTCCTTTCTTCCTTTCCTTTCCTTTCCTTTCCTTCCTTCCTTCCTTCCTTCCTTCCTTCCTTCCTTCCTTCCTTCCTTCCTTCCTTCCTTCCTTCCTTCCACCATCCTAATGAGCATGAGGTGGTATCTTATTATGGTTTTTATTTCCATTCCCCTGATGATTAGTGATGTTGAGCACCTTTTTATGTGCTTGCTGGCCATTTGTATATCTTCTCTGTAGAATTATCTTTTCAACTACTTTGCCCATTTTATAATTGGGTTATCTGATTTTGTTGTTGTTGTTGTTGAGTTGTACAAGTTCTTTATATATTCTAGGTAGTAGCCTTTTATTGGATATATGATTTGCAAATATTTTCTCCTATTCCATATGCTGTCTTTCCACTCTGTTGATTGTGTCTTTTGATGCGCAGAAGTTTTAATTTAGTTTTAGTTCAAGTTACCGATTTTTATTTTTTCAGCCTTTGTGTTTGTTATATCCAAGAATTATTGCCATCCAATATCTTGAAGTTTCCCCCCATTTTCTTCTAAGACTTTTATAGTTTATAGTTATGTTTAAATCCATTTAAGTTAAGTTTTATAAATGGTGTAAGTTCCAACTTTATTCTTTTCCATGGGGATATACCCCCCCACACACACTTTTTAAGCTATTCACTCTTTAGAAATCACTTACCATGGGTTTAGTTTTATCACTTACCATAGATTTAGTTCTTTTATCTAGGGGTGACCAAATCCATACATCTAGACTGCCTCTTTCCTGAATTCTAGTCCCCCATTTTAAACACCATGGAATACCAATTGGAGTCAGTGAAAGTGGGGCAGCCTGGAAATTCAGTTTGATTAATTATTGACTATTCAATGAGGAAAGAGAATATGTCCCATGCCCACTATAGTGTGGCTTAATGAGCAAAAGTAGTGTAATTAGATGTACACTGGAGAGTTATCAAAGAAACTGAGGTTCAGAGAGACAAGTATTATTAGGGTACACGTTGTACTGTTCCAGGGAGAGGCACATGGGGTCTGGGGGATGGGAACAACTGGTCTCTAGAAATGTGTTTTCTCTTACAGGACAGGCAGATTTCATGGGACTTTCTCAGGCCTAGGTAATATGTCTCACTCAAATCCCTATGTTTTCCTGGTTTTGAGTCTATGAACACCAAGCAATTCCAATTCACATCCACTTCCCAAAGAGAAAATTAGCTTATGCTCACTGGAAAGGGCTCCTTTATAAATACACATCCATTAGCAAATATAAATTTAGTGATTATGTATCTGTCATGAGCCTGAAACTTTCTGAGTTGCTAAGATAATTCAGTTTCTGGACTGATGCTCAGTTAATGACGTTTCCTATAGCTAGCTAGTCATGTGGTTTAGATACCATGACCTTTCCTCCCTAGACATAACATCTAGGCCTCAGTTTTATTTCAATTCCAGGGCCAGAAAAGCAGCAAAACAAGGGGGGCAAGCCAGGACCAGCTAACTAATGACCCCCTTCCCTGGCATTGACCCATCAGTGGAGACCATGACCCTGAAAGGATATGCCTGGAAAAGCAGATGAATATTCTATTGAGATCCTTCTCTAAGATCTCCCCTAAACTCCCAGCCTTTAAAACCCTCAAGACAAGGACCCAGCTCGCAGGGAGTGTGCCTGTGCCTTTCCCTTCACTCTTCATTCCCCACAGGTGTGCAACCCCTAAACTCTAAGGGCCTCCAGGAGACTTGCAACCAGGGGAGCAATGGGCAGCAGCATCTCATCCTGGGCTAACCCCTGAATCTGTCTCCAAGGCCCCTTTACTCTGAGCCAAAGTAGCCCTGCCTCAGCTAATTTCTTTCCTATAACATTTCCAGAGGCCAAAGCAGACCGCCTAGGTCTCTCCTGTTGCTGCTTCTATCCTAAGCCCTTCCTGTTTCACTATCCCCACCGTTAATAAACATACTCTTGAAATACCTGGACTTGTGTTGTGAAATCTTTCCTGCAGCAAGTCAAGAACAAACATACAACTAGCCTGCCTGAGGCAGACTGCTGTGGGCCCTGTCTCTGTCCACTAACTAACTCCAATTGATATGAGTAATAGTTAACCTTTTTTAGCTTTTACAATGCAGCATGCAAGGTGCTAAGCCTTTATGTTACCAAGAGAATTTCAATGACCCCACAAAAGTCCCATAGGATAGGTTCTTCCCTCCCGCCCCCAAGCTCTAAGAGAAAATTTATTTCGAAAGTCGCAGAGGTAGAAGAAATGAGCAATAGAAAAATGGGCTCCAGAAACAAGTTATGGAGGCAAAAGAAAAGGGCACTTTAAACTTAGGAGAAAGAGAGAGGCAAGGAGGACCAGCCTGGGGGGAAGAAGAGAGAGGAGGGAAATGGAAGGGGAAAGGCACAGGTGTGCTCCCAGGAGGGAGATCTCCAGGATAGGTCCTGTCATTATCTCCATTTTATAACTAAGGAAACTGAGGCCCAGAGGGTTTAAACAACACTCCAAGGCCACCCAACTGGTTACTAGTAGAGGAGGGATCTGAATCCAAGCAGTGTGACTCTTACTGGCACAAATACTTAAAATTAGCAAGAAGTAATGAGAACAGGAAAAGAAACAATGCTGGCCAACGAAGAATTTAAACGACACACAATATTTAACTCTGTGATTACTAGAAAAAATGCAAAGAGGAATACTTAACAGGTGTAAATAGCTCTCACGGGTGAGTTATAGAAAGCATATTTGTACATTATGTGTACGAAAAGGGGCCACATCTAAACCTGACAAGCTCAGGGAGGCCTTAAAAACTCAGAGACCTGAAGTAACCACATAGGATGGTCTGAAATTAAAACTCTAAGCAAAAGCAGTTCTTGACAGGTAGTCATGTCTTAGGCTAGAATCATCCCTGACAAAAGAATCTTTCCCTTAATTGAACCTGTCTATTGCCTATTTTTTTTCCTGAGCCCATTTCTTCTATAGCCACACTGGCTGGGCTAACTGGACTTCTTTAAGGAGAAGAGAAAAGATCAAAAATATGAATAAGAAAATATAGGGAAGCCCTGGCTGGTATGACTCAGTTGGTTAGAGCAATGTCCCATATACACCAAAAGGTCATGGATTTGATTCCCAGTCAGGGCACATACTAGTACCTAGGTTATGAGTTCAATTCCAGGTCTGTTCAGGAGGCAACCAATTGATGTTTCTCTCTCTCCTTCTCACTCTAAAAAAAACAAAAAAACGAAAACACTCCAAAAACAAAACAACCAAAACATGTCCTCAGCTGAGGATAAAATAAAAATTTAAAAAAAAGAAAATACAGGAAAGACAAAGCTGATAAAGGCAAACAGTAAAAGCAGTGGATCAACCAACTATACAGCTAGTACAAAGGTTAAAAGGTATGTAGGAAGATCATGTATAATTACAACAATAAATTAAGAGACACACAAGAACTAAAAGTAATGATAAAAACATAAATGTAGAGAGGATGAGTAAAAATTTTAGTGATTCTAGAATGTGTTTGAACTTAAGTGACTATCAACTTAAAATAGACTACTATAAACATAGCTTGGTATAGCACAGTGGTCGGCAAGCTCATTAGTCATCAGAGCCAAATATCAACAGTACAATGATTGAAATTTCTTTGGAGAGCCACATTTTTTAAACTTAAACTATACAGGTAGGTACATTGTTATTAACTTAATTAGGGTACTCCTAAACTGGCCTTTGCTAAAAACGTCCTCAATCTGATTGAGGTACATCCGCTGAGGTCGACCCCTTCCAACTCTCCCATCCACACTCGTCTTGTATACTTGTTTCCTCTATCTTTTGTCACCCACGCGCGATTTGCGGACGGGACTAGCACTAACCACTGCAAAATGAGACTGCTGACTGACTGGCTCACTCAACTCCTGCATGAATCGCGCGCCTCCCCATCGCTGTGTATCCCGTGGCCCGCCTGTGCCTAGTCTCCCGTAGCCTGACAGACTGACACCCCTCACTTCTAATGGCACTTTTTCAAAATAGACTTGCCCAGGCTGAAAACCAACTTCTGCCCATAGACCACAGAGTTTCTATCGCACTGTACATGCGCGCCCTCACGTGGTATTTTGTGGAAGAGCCACACTCAAGGGGCCAAAGAGCCGCATGTGGCTCGCGATCCGCGGTTTGACGACCACTGGTATAGCACATACTAACCACAAACAAAAAATTGACAAGAGATATAAAAAAAAATAAAGAAATCTAAGTATGACACTATTGAAAGTCAACAACATGCAAGAGAGAAAGCAAGGGAATAAAAACAAACTGGGAAGAACAACAAACACAATTAGAAACCAATGAATAAAATGGCAATAACTACGTACCTATCAATAAATACTCTAAATCTAAATGGACTAAATGTTCCAATCAAAGAGATAGGGAGGCTGGATGGATAAAAAAGACCCATAGTATGTGGGCTATAGGAGACCCACTTTAGATTGAAAGAAACACACAGACTAAAGATAAAGGGGTGGGGGAAAAAGCTATTTCATAAAAGTGGAAAAGAAATGAAATAAAAATATGGTAGCAATACTTACGTCAGACAAAATAGACTTTAAACCAAGGGTTGTAACAAGTGACTAAGGCACTTCATAATGATAAAGGGATCAATCCAACAAGAGGACAAAATTCTTGTAACTGTCTATACCCAATGTGGGAGTTCCTGAATACATAAAGCAAATATTGACAGACATTAAGAAAGATATTGACAGTAATACAGTACTAGGAGGGGACTTTAACACCCCATTGACATCAATGGATAGATCAATCAGTCAGAAAATCAAAAAGGAAACAGTGGCTTTATTTTATTTTTTTCAACATAGACATTCATTCATGTTGCCTATAACATCTTTGTCAGGATTTTGTTACCAGAATTATGATAGACTTATTAAATGAGTTTGGAGCCCTTCCCGATTTGGCTCAGTGGATAGAGCATCAGCCCATGGACTGAAGGGTCCCAGGTTAGATTCTGGTCACAGACACATACCTTGATTGCAGCCTCCTCCCCGGCCTGGGCCCTGATCAGGGCTCATACAGGAGGCAACCAATCGATGTGTTTCACTCACATCTATGTTCCTCTCTGTCTTTCCCTCTCTCTTCCACTATTCCTAAAAATCAATGGCAAAATATCCTCGGGTGAGGATTAACAAAAAACAAAAAGCCCTAGCTGGTTTGGCTCAGTGGCTAGAGCGTTGGCCTGTGGACTGAAGGGTCCCAGGTTTGATTCTGGTCAAGGGGCACATGCCCAGGTTGCAGGCTCAATCCTCAGTTGAGGGCATGCAGGAGGCAGCCAATCAATGACTCTCTTTCATCATTGATGTTTCTATTTCCCTCTCCCTTCCTCTCTGAACCACATAAACAAAAATGATATATAAAAATCACATGATCATATCAATAGATGCAAAAAAATCATTTGAGAAAATCCAACATCCATTTGTGATTAAAAAAAATCTCAGCAAAATGGGTATATAGGGAACATATGTCAATGTAATAAAGGCCATATATGACAAACCCACAGCTAACAT
The DNA here is from genome assembly GCF_028538775.1 of Myotis yumanensis. Classification (NCBI taxonomy): domain Eukaryota; kingdom Metazoa; phylum Chordata; class Mammalia; order Chiroptera; family Vespertilionidae; genus Myotis; species Myotis yumanensis. Next base: position 121,756,635 of record NW_027223754.1, on the reverse strand, counting down.
CATACTCAATGGTGAAGAGATAAAAGCTTTTTATTTTCTTGTAAAATTTTGAAATATCTAAAAAAATTAAAAAATATATTTTTATTGATTTTAGAGTGAAAGGGAGAGGGAAAGAGAGATAGAAACATCAATGTTGAGAATCATTGACCGCTGCCTCCTGCACACCCCACACTGGGGATCAAGGCCGCAACCCAGGCATGTGCCTTGGCTGGAATTGAATCCCGGACCCTTCAGTCCTCGGGCTGACACTCTATCCACTGAACCAAACTGACTACGGCTAAAAGCTTTTTCTTTAAGATCATGAACAAGAGAAGGATGTCCACTTTCACCACTTTTATGCAACACAAACTTGGAAGTCCTAGCCACAGCAATCACACAAGAAAATGAAATAGAAGGCATCCAAATTTGAAAGGAAGAAGTAAAACTGTCATTATCTGCAAGTGACTTAATACTATATATACAAAACTCTAAGGAATATACTAAAAAACTATTAGAACTAATAAATGAATTCAGTGAAGTTGCAAGATACAAAAAAAGAAAAAGAAAAAAGAAATGCAGGAATGTGTTGCAATTTTATACAGCAAGTAGAGGCCCAGTGCATGAAATTCATGCACGGATAGGGTCCCTAGGCCTGGCCAGTGATCAGGGCCTATCAGGTTTCTCATCTCCCTGCCTTCCTGCCTCCTCCTTTCCTCACTGCCTGCTCACTGCCACTATTTGGGTCCCTGTCTCCTGCTTTCTCTTGCTCCCTCAGTGCCCTGACACTGGTTGCCTGCCATGTTCTGTGCCACCCCCTGGTGGTCAGTGCATGTCATAGTGAGTGACTGAACTCCTGGTCTCCTGGTTGAATTCCTGAGGGGACACTTTGCATATTAGTCTTTTATAAATAAATAGATAGATAACAAACTATCAGAAAGAGAAATTAAGAAGAGAATCCCATTTACAATTGCATAAAAAATAAAAATAAAATACCTAGAAATAAATTTAACCAAGGATGTAAAAGACCTGCACTCAGAAAACTATGTAAGATATTGAAGAAATGCACTGAAGAAGATACAAGGAAATGGAAGGGTATAGCACGCTCACAAATAGGAAGAATTAACATCACTAAAATGCCCATACTACCCAAAGCATTCTACAGATTCAATGCAATCCCTATCAAAATACCGTTGACATTCTTCACAAAATTAGAACAAGTACGCCTAAAATTTAAATGGAATCACAAAAGATCCTTTGGAGCCAAAACAATCCTAAAAGAAAAACAAAAATGAGGTATTAAGTTGCCTGATATCAAACTATACTACAAAGCTACAGTAATCAAAACAGCATGCTATGGCATAAAAGGTCACATAGATCAATGCAACATAATAGAGAGCACAGAAATAAACCCACACCTCAGTTAATCTAACACAGTGGAGTCAAGAATATTCAATGTGGTGAAGACAGTCTCTTCGATAAATGTTGTTGGGAAAACTGGACAGATGCATGCAAAAGAATGAAGCTGGATTGCTTTCTAATAACATATCCAACCATAAACTAAAAATGGATTAAAGACTTAAATGTAAGACCTGAAACCATAAACCACCTAGAAGAAAACATAGGCAGTAAACACTTTGACATTGCTCTTAATGATTTTGTGTGTGTAGGGGGCGGGGGGTATCTCCTCAGGGAAGGGAAAAGTTTTTGCACAGAAAAGAAAACAATCAACAAAAAAAAGGCAACTCACTGAACAAGAGAACATATTTGCCAATGATACATCAACACCAAAAAACCCCAAACAACCCAATTTAAAAACGTGCAATGGACCTGATTAGACATTTATCCAAAGAGGACATACATATGGCTATTAGACATATGAAAAGATGCTCAACATCATGAATCATCTGGGAAAGCAAATTAAATTAAATTAAAACCACAATGAGATATCTCCTCACCCCTGTCAGAATGGCTATCATCATTAAATCAAAAGACAAATGTTGGCAATGATGTAGAAAAGGGAATCCTTGTGCACAGTTGGTAAGATTGTAAATTGGTGCAGCCACTGTAGAAAACAGTACTGAGGCTCCTCAAAAAATTTAAAATAGAACTACTTTATGACCAAAAAATCAACTTATGGATATTTATCTAAAGGAATCCAAGACACTAATTTGAAAAGATGTATGCAGCCCTATGTTCATTGCACCATTATTACAAGAACCAAGAGATGGGAGCAGCCTAAGTGTCCATTCATAGATTGATAAAGAATGAATAAAGAAGATGTGGTACATATATAATGGAATATTACTCAATCATAAAAAGGAATGGAATCTTGCCACTTGCAACAACAGGGATAGGCCGAGAGGGTATTATTCTAAGTGAAATAAGACAAACAACAAAGGATTTCATTAATATGGGGAATTTACATAACAAATGAACAAGCAAAACAGAAACAAAATCACATAGAGAACAAATCATTGGTTGCCAGATGGAAGGGGGTTCAGGGAAAAGGTGAAGAAATTAAGTACAAATTGCCAGTTATAGGCCTATGTGGTCTGGCTCAGTGGATAGAGCATCCACTTTTGGACTCAGAGTCCCAGCTTCGATACCCAGTCAGGGCACATGCCTGGGTTGTGGGTGATCCCCAGTAGTGGGTGTGCAGGAGACAGCCAATCAATGATTCTCATCATTGATGTTTTTGTCTCTCTCTCCCTCCCCTTTCCTCTCTGAAATCTATAAAAATATATATTTTAAAAATTGCCAGTTATAAAAACAGTCAAGAGGAAGTAAAGTAGAGCATACAGGAAAGTCAATAACATTTTAATAGGTAAGTATGGTGTCAGATGGGTACTAGATTTAATTGTGTGATCACTAGGTAAGTTACATAAATGTCCAGTCAGTATTGTTGTACTCCTGAAACTAATATCATATTGCATGACAACTGAAATTGGAAAAAAAAGACGTCCAAGTTCCTGTACAGCCCAGTTGAGGCGAGTACTGTCCATTCAGAGGTAGAAATAACACGTTCACATATTAAGGCCTGGCAAGAGGGAGGATCAGAATACTGGTTTCTCAATTCTCTGCTAGCCTTTTTGCCAGCAGTGCTTGGTAAATATGAGCCCATTTCTTCAAGACAATCATCTGTGGAGGTTAGAACATCTGCGCCAATAGGCGGAGGATCACACATCCTGCACCGGGCAAGGACCGCGAGGGAGGTCGCAGGTTGGCATTAAGCCCAAAGGCTGTGTGTGGTTAGAAAGGCTGGCCCAGGGTCCATCACCTGCAGCTTCCCTACCTCCAGGAAACAGTCCCGCCCTGAGCCAGCCGCGCAAGCCCAGTGGTGCAAAAAGAGACCACGCCCACGTCCCCAAGTGAGCACGCGCAGTGGCGCGGGGCGTGGCTCCGCCGCACGCTCCTCTGGGGACTGGGTGTAGCCGCGCTTTTAAGCTCCGCGACCTTATCTCTCATACCTCAGCCGCCTGGCCTGAAGCGAAGCTGTCTTGCCCGGGAAGAGAGTGGTCACGGTGTCGCGTGGTAACAAAGCTAAGGACAGGAGAACCTACATGAGAAAGGACGTCCTCCGGTGTAAGTGCTAACCAGTGGCTGTTTGCGGAGGGGCGGGGGGCGCCGGGAGCAGGAAAAACCTTCGCGACTTGGAGGGGCGGAGCTAACGTGTGATTGATAGGCGAGAAACCTGTGCAAGGGCGAATGGGAGGTGAGTGAGGGCGGGATCTGCAGTTGAACTGAAGTGGTGCTTTGGAGTAATAATAACTAACACGCACCAGGGACTTCAGTAACCCATCTGTGCAACCGCTTTTTATAAGTTACTTATTTAGTGGGCACTGTAACCTTATGGATATGCAGTTTTATCTGTCTCTCCTTTACACGCGGGGAAACTGAGGGTTAGGGCTATTAACTTAGGCAAGAATACAGCTGGGGTCCCAAATTTAGAAACCTGCCTCAGAGCCCATACTGTTAATGGCTCTGCCCTTCAGAAAAGCAAGGTGGAGTGGGGTCCAGTCAAGAGGGTTCGGTTGAATGGAATTGACCAGATTGTTGGAGGATGTGCAATGAAAAGTGGAAAAAACACCAAGTAGCAGGTTTTTCCTACAGGATGTGAGAGCTCTGAGGATGGAGGTGGGAGGCCGGGCCATGTCTCCTGCTGTGGGAGCATTGCAGCCTCGCTGGTGCTGTGCCTGGATTAACTGTAGGTGCAGAAAAGGTTTTCTTTTGTGGCTGTGTTGTCTCCCAGGTGTGTGAAGTTAAAGCATTTTAGGGGCTTAAAATTGGGATTGTGCTTTTAAATTGTTTCTGTCTTCTCTGGCTGCCATAACAAAACGCCATACATTGGGTGGCTTAAACAACAATTTTGTTTGTTTGTTTTTGTTGTATTTTAATTCTCACCTGAGGATATTTCCCCATTGATTTCTAGAGAGAGTGGAAAGGAAGTGGGGGGCGGGGTGGAGAGAGAAACATCGTGGGAGAGAAACATAGATTGGTTGCCTCCCGCCTGTACCAGGACTGGGGAACTTGCACCCCAGGTACCCTTGACCAGGACCCTTGGATCTGCAAGCTGATGCTCTAACCAGGGCCAGAGTTCTTTTCTTTTTTCTTTTCCTTTTCCTTACAGTTCTAGAAATTGGGAAGTCGAAGATTAAGGTTCCAGCCTAGTCTGTTCCCTGTCCAGGACCCTTTTCCTGTCTTGCAGAAGGTCGGTCCCTTTCTTACTAGTACTTGTCCTCACATGGCTGGTAAGGAGAGAGCTCTCTTACTCCTATAGGGCCACCTATCTTAATAAGGATTAGGACCCACTGTTATACCTTAATTTAATCTTAATTACCCTTTTCATTTTCTGTTAATTGCCTCCTAAAAGCCCTCCCTCCAAATAAAATAGAGTCTCATGTTGGGGGTTAGGGCTTTAACACATGAATTTGAGGGAGGGTGGGACACAGTTCAGTCAGTAGCAATAATTTATACCCAAGTAAATAACAAGTGATAATTGAAGACTGAAGAAAATGAACACTTTCAAAACTTACACTTTCACATAACGTCTTATTACCTCATTTAATGAGCATGAGGTTTGTGCCTTAGCACTGGTGGGGAATTCTAGGGAGAACTTGTGTGGAAGGTCATGGTTGTCCTTCAGGCAGCCAATCTGAAGAGGTCAGAAAAAGCTACACCAAGCATTCTTAAAGCACAAATAGTGTATCTACTATTTGTGGATTTATCTAAACCCTTCTTTAACTTCTGACTTAGCTTGCGCTGTTTCTGGAATAATGAGATCCATAATTACCATCCACAGGGAGTGAAATAATAATTACTTTTTCTTTTCTTTTAATCCTCCCCCGAGGATATTTTTCCATTGATTTTTAGAGAAAGTGGAAGAGAGAGGGAAAGACAGGGAAATATCGATGTCAGAGAAACATATCGATGGGTTGCCTCCTGCACATGCCCCAACCAGGGCCTGGGCCGGGGAAGAGCCTGCAACTGAGGTATGTGCCCTTGACTGGAATCAAACCTGGGACCCTTTAGTCCACACGCTGGCGCTCTATCCACTGAGCCAAACCAGCTAGGGCAATAATTACTTGTTTTCTGTATTGTTTCCTGTTGTCATTCCTAAGTTTGGTAAACAAGTCTATTTTCACCTTACCCTGGTGAGAGAAGAATGAGGAAATACAAAGCTTAGGAGCTTGAAGGTCTGGCAGATGTGCGTACAAATCTTGGATTCAGGCAATTGCTATGTGACTATCGGCATGTCACTTAACCTTTTGTTTTAAAAACAAATTTTTTATTGATTTCAGAGAGGAAGGGAAAGGGAGAGAAAATCATTGATCGCTGCCTTCTGCACACCTCCTACTGTGGATGAACCTGCAACCCAGACATGTGCCCTGATCGTGATTTGAATCGTGACTCCTAGTGTCATAGATCAATACCCAACCACTGAGCCACACCAAGTGGGCAAGTCATTTAATCTTTCTGTCAGTTTCTTCATCTATAAAATAGAGCTAGCAATAATACTGACTACATGGTTGTGAGGTTATATGAAAACAGTTTGTAACGACTAAAGAACTGGCCTTGCACTAGATATTTAAGTTATGGGACATCCTCCACTGACACCTCTGAAGAGGTTTCTGTAACAGAAACCTCCACCTACAGCCCCCATGTGAAGCTTGCTGTATATTCATCAAATTTTTATTGAATCCCTGCTAATTGTCAGAGCACCTGGCATGCTGAGTGCTAGGGGCAGGGAAGAACAAGACAGACAAAGTTCTTTCTTTTATGCAGCTTATACTGTAGTGGGGAGGACTCAATGAATTGAGTTGAGTGCTAAGAACTATGAAGAAACTAAATGCAGGGTAATGACAGGAAAGAGTGACTTTCTGTAGAGCGGCCTGCGTGTGTGCATGCACACGTATTTGGAGGGAGGGTGATTGACCACTGTAGGGGGGCCAACTGAAGGGAGAGACTTCCCTGAGGAGCTGAGCTGTCCTTGAGGATTCCTCATTCCCTGGGGAGGGACAGAAAGTGAAGAGCTGATACGATCAGGCTGGATGCCTTAGATGTCTGTAAGTGATCTGTTTTAAAAGGGCAGGAGCCAGACAGAAGGCTCTGATTCTTGAGGCCAAAACTTTTTTTGGAAGCAGCTCTGGTTTGTACGGAAATGGAAGGTAGGATGAACGAAGCAGCAAACTAAAGGTGTCTATAAAATAAGGTTATGTACATTAACCTGTGCCATGTCAGAAAAACTGTAATTGTACTTGTAATTCTCTGCCTGTGTGTCATGATTCTATTGACAGGTCTCCCATCAGGATAAAGCAGCATTTGTCATGCACATACTGCCCTGTGCAGAAGTGAGGGAAAACTGCTGCAGAAGTGAATACAGGCAACATCTTTGATCCCAGGGCACAGGTCTTTGAGAGGAAATCTCCAAGCCTCTTGAGGAGGCATTAGAAGGCTATCCAGGCAGCAAAAGTACCTCAGGTGAAATGGAGGGAGTTTCTGTATAAGGGCTTTCGTATTCTGCATTCTTCTAGAGCCCTTTGTGATAAATGTCGCTGGGTAGATTGCATGATTTGGTGTGTCTTCATGGGGATATGCACATGATGGAGAGAACATAATTTCTTCTTGCCAAATAATGTAGAGCCTAAGGAGAAAATCCGTAATCAGTATTGAGACTGCTCTTAAGAACTGTTCTAGATTTCAAGCCGGTTCTTCCTGGCTCATCAGAGAACTACCAGATATTTTTCTCCCCTTAGGATCATGGCTGATAAAAACCAGGAGATCGGTGGCATCCATTTCCCTTTTCCCTTCACACCCTATTCCATCCAGATAGACTTCATGACAGTGCTGTACCAGGTGTTGGAGGATGGCAAGATTGGGATATTTGAGAGTCCAATTGGCACTGTAAGTATGAACAGCTGCCCCAAGAGGGCTCTTGGGAGACCTTGATTACAACTAGTCAGAGGTTTATTTGCCTCTGCAGAGATTTTCATGGTTTGGAGTTTGGCAAAGTAGTTTTCTCAGTTTACCTTTCTGAGTAATGCTCACTTCCCTGTATTAAATTGTTAAACACAACCCCGGGTTCTAAGGAAAATTAGGCTACAGGTAAAGGAGAATTTGAATGGCAGTGGTTCTCCTTTAGGGAGCAACATAGAAATTTATTGCCCTGCCAGGTTGGGCTCTGTTGGTTGAGCATTGTTCCATGTTCCAGGAGGTTACTGGTTTGATTCCCGGTCAGGGCACATGCCTGGTTTGTGGGTTGAACCCCAGTAGGGGCATGCAGAAGATAGCTGATCAATGTTTCTTTCTCATCAATGTTTCTCTCTCTCCCTCTCCATTCCTCTCTCTAAAATAAATGAAAACCTTTTTTTAAAAAAAGTCAAATTTATCAAATTTGGCGCGATGGGCTGGTGCTTTTAATTCTTTTGTCTGTTTCTTAAGAAATGTACTTTTCTCATAGCACATTTTGAAATTATAACCTATGTTCTCTTGTTTCTTGGTTTGTGTATTTTGGTGATTAGTACCTTCCTCTTGGGATGAATAAGATGTAGCTTTCTTACCATCCCTTTTCCCTGCCACTCCTGATGTAATTAGCTGTTTTTAGTTTCTGCTAAGGCATTATACTATGATTGTTTTTTCATGGAATAATGTTATTTTTCTAGAGTTAATAATTGCCTTTTAAAAGCTTGTTTAGTTTTTAATATGCTTATGCTAATTCCACACACATCATCCAGTAGTCTCTCAATATGATACAGATTTTCACATTGTCCAAAACTACAGTTGGCCCTTGTCTGTGGGTCCTGCATCCATGGGTTCAACCAACTCCAGATCAAAAATATTGGGGGGAAAAGCTACCTTGTTGCTGACATGTACTATGTAGTTAGAGCTATGACAGTTGCTGAACATGTAGAGACTTTTTTCTTATTATTATTCCCTAAACAATATAGTATAGCAATTATTTATATAACATTTACATTATATTATCATAAGTAATCTAGACATGATTTAAAGTATATGGGAGGATGTGCATAGGTTACGTGCAAATACTAAGTCATTTATCTACACTAATAAAAGAGAAAGATGCTAATTGACCGTACCTTTACTATACCCACCAGCCAGAGTTACTATGCAGATTAACCCAACAAAGATGGCGGTTAAATTTGCATACCCAGGTGAGGTGGGCAGCGTCAGACGCTGCCAGTAGGTCTGCACCCCAGAATGGGCCCCGGGGAGACAGGCTGGGCAGCGCCAGAAGCCACCCTCGGGGTTCGGGCCCCAGATCGAGGACGGGGGAAATGGGCAGGCAGTGCCAGACGCTGCCTGGGGCGTTCTGGGCCCCTGATTGGGAACGCGGGAGAGGCGGGGCAGGCAGCACCAGACACCACCCCTGTGGTCCGGGCCCCAGATCCGGACCTGGGGAGGTGGGTGGGAAGCGCCAGAAGCCACCCACGGGGTCCGGGTCCCAGACCGGGGAAAGGTGGAGTTGGGTGGGCAGCGCCAGATGCCACCCGGGGAGGTAGGGCGGGTAGTGCCAGACACTGCCTGCGGGGTTCGGACTCCAGATCGGGGACGGGCGAGACGGGGCAGGCAGCGCCAGATGCCACCACGGGGTCCAGTAGAGCGAGAAAACTGGTGGCTTGGAGGGCGTGGCTCCCTCTGTCATCCAGCTTCCTCATCACAGCTGTGAAAACTGAGAGCAGGGAGGAGGAAGTCCCACCCCCACAGAATTAGCCAGAATCAGCCATTGGTCACACAGCTCTCAGCGGCCTGACAGCCAGGACTCTCATTCACCTGCGTCTCAGACCGTGATAGTAGAGAGGTGGGACTATGTCCAAAGAAGAACTGTTGATACAAGGTAGCTCTGCAGCCGAAAGATGCCTGTGTTATCGATAGAAAATGTCTGAAGAGCAACGTGTGTCTGATCTTGAAAGAAGGCGGCGCCTGCGACAGAATATACCTGAAGACCAGCTACTGGAAAAACGTCACTGTGAAGCTGAAAAACACCGATGTCATCGGCAGAAAATGTCTGAAGACCCACGTGCCTTTCAGGTTGAAAGAAGGCGGTGGCGATGACAGTCTAGAGAACAGTCATCAACAAGTACTACCAATACTGGTAGGAACTGCCTTCTCAGCAAACATGGAGTACATGAGGATGCAATTCTCGAACACAGTTGTGGTGGAATGACTGTTCAATGTGAATTTTGCCTATCCCTAAATTTCTCTTTTGAAAAACCATCCGATGGGAAATTTACTCGATGTTGTAGCAAAGGGAAAGTCTGTCCAAATGATATTCATTTTCCAGATTACCCGGCATATTTAAAAAGATTAATGACAAACGAGGATTCTGACCATAAAAATTTCATGAAAAATATTCGATCCATAAATAGTTCTTTTGCGTTTGCTTCCATGGGTGCAAATATTGCATTGCTATTAGGGTATGGGCCATACTATTTTAGAATACACGGACACATTTATCACCGTACTGGAACTTCACATCCTTTGGATGGTGTTTCTCAGAAGTTTGCTCAACTCTATATTTTGGATACAGCTGAAGCTACAAGTAAAAAATTAGCAATGCCAGAAAATCAGGGCTGCTTAGAAAGACTCATGATCAACATCAACAACCTCGTGCATGAAATAAATGAATTAACAAAATCTTACAAGATGCTACATGAGGTAGAATAGGAATCCCAATCTGAAGCAGCAGCAAAAGGTATTGCTCCCATAGCAGTAACAATGGCAATTAAATACGATCGTAACAGTGACCCAGGTAGATATAATTCTCCTCGTGTAACCGAGGTTGCTGTCATATTCAGAAACAAAGATGGAGAACCTCCTTTTGAAATGGACTTGCTCATTCATTGTAAACCAGATCCCAATAATCCAAGTGCCACTAAAATGAAACAAATCAGTATCCTGTTTCCTACATTAGATGCAATGACATATTCTATTCTTTTTCCTCATGGTGAAAAAGGCTGGGGAACAGATATTGCATTAATACTTAGAGACAACAGTGTAATCGACAATAATACTAGGCGAAATGTAAGGACACGAGTCAAAGGCAGTATTATGATTTCATCTCTCTGTGAGGGACACATTCAATCCTATTTTAAACGCAGGAAAATTAACAGTTTATTGTGGATTCGTATTCAAAAATGGAGGCCAATCAGATAAATTTCATCAAAGCAAACCAATCTAAGTTGAGAGTTGAAAAATATAGTGGTTTGATGGATTATCTCAAATCTAGATCTGAAAATGAAAATGTGCCGATTGGTAAAATGATAATACTTCCATCATCTTTTGAGCGTAGTCCCAGAAATATGCAGCAGCGATATCAGGATGCTATGGCAATTGTAACGAAGTATGGCAAGCCCAATTTATTTACAACCATGACATGCAACCCCAAATGGGCAGATATCACAAACAATTTACAATGCTGGTAAAAAGTTGAAAACGGACCTGACTTGGTAGCCAGAGTTTTTAATATTAAGCTGAGCGCTCTTTTAAATGATATATGTAAATTCCATTTATTTGGCAAAGTAATAGCTAAGATTCATGTCATTGAATTTCAGAAATTCGGACTGCCTCACGCTCACATATTATTGATATTAGTTAGTGAGTCCAAATTACATTCAGAAGATGACATTGACCATATAGTTAAGGCAGAAATTCCAGATGAGGACCAGTGTCCTCGACTTTTTCAAGTTGTAAAATCAAATATGGTACATGGACCATGTGGAATACAAAATCCAAATAGTCCATGTATGGAAAATGTTCAAAGGGATATCCAAAAGAATTTCAAAATGCAACCATTGGAAATATTGATGGATATCCCAAATACAAACGAAGATCTGGTAGTACCATTTCTATTGGAAGTAAAATTGTCGATAATACTTGGATTGTCCCTTATAACCTGTATTTGTGCCTCAAATATAACTGTCATATAAATGTTGAAGTGTGTGCATCAATTAGAAGTGTCAAATATCTATTTAAATACATCTATAAAGGGCATGCTTGTGCAAATATTCAAATTTCTGAGAAAAATATTATCAATCATGACGAAGTACAGGACTTCATTGATTCCAGGTATGTGAGCTCTCCTGAGGCTATTTGTAGACTTTTTAGAATGCAAATGCATGACCAATCTCATGCAATCACAAGATTAGTTATTCATTTGCCAAATGATCAGAATTTGTATTTTCATGCCGATGATTTTGCTGAAGTTTTGGATAGGGCTAAAAGGCATAAGTCGACTTTGATGGCTTGGTTCTTATTGAATAGAGAAGACTCTGAAGCACATAATTATGATTTTGGGAGATTCCACAGCATTATGTGTTTAATAATTCTTTGTGGACAAAACACCGAAATGGTGGGAATAAAGTATTAGGTAGACTGTTCACTGTGAGCTTTAGAGAACCAGAACGATAATACCTTAGACTTTTGCTTCTGCATGTAAAAGTTGCGATAAGTTTTGAGGATCTGCGAACTGTAGGAGGTTTAACTTATACATTTCATGAAGCTGCTAAACACCGAGGATTATTACTTGACAACAGTATCTGGAAAGATACGACTGACGATGCAATCATCCTTAATATGCCCAAACAACTACGGCAACTTTTTGCATGCATATGTGTGTTTGGATGTCCTTCTGCTCAGACAAATTATAGGATGAGAATAAATCTCATTTTATTGAAGATTTCTGTTGGAAATTACACTGAAGATAAGGTGCCTGTGTGAACTGTGAAATGCATGCCCTTAACGAAATTCAGGAGGTATTCACATTGCATGGAATGAAATGTTCACATTTCAAACTTCCGGACTATCCTTTATTAATGAATGCAAATACATGTGATGAATTGTATGAGCAACAACAGGCAGAGGTTTTGATAAATTCTCTGAATGATGAACAGTTGGCAGCCTTTCAGACTATAACTTCAGCCATCAAAGAGCAAACTGTACACCCCAAATGCTTTTTCTTGGATGGTCCAGGTGGTAGTGAAAAAACATATCTGTATAAAAACACATTATATTAGAGGTTGTGGTGGTACTGTTTTGCCCACAACATCTACAGGAATTGCTGCAAATTTACTTCTTGGTGGAAGAACCTTTCATTCCACATAGAAATTACCCATTCCATTAAATGAAGCTTTAATTTCTAGACTTGATATAAAGAATGAAGCTGCTAAAACCATTAAAAAGGCCCAACTTATTATTGATGAATGCACCTTGGCATCCAGTCATGCTATAATCGCCATAGACAGATTACTAAGAGAAATTATGAATTTGAATGTTGCATTTGTTTTGGAAATTCTCCTTCTCAGAGGGGATTTTCGACAATGCCGCAGTACTGTACTACATGCTATGCGATCGGCCATAGTACACTCAAGTTCAAAGTACTGTGATGATTGGGGATGTTGTAGAAAGTTGTCTCTTAAAACAAATATGAGATCAGAGGATTCTGCTTATAGTGAATGGTTAGTAAAACTTGGAGATGGCAAACTTGATAGCAGTTTTCATTTAGGAATGGATATTATTGAAATCCCCCATGAAATGATTTGTAATGGATCTATTATTGAAGCCACCTTTGGAAATAGTATATCTATAGATAATATTAAAAATATATCTAAACATGCAATTCTTTGTCCAAAAAATGAGCATGTTCAAAAATTAAATGAAGAAATTTTGGATATACTTGATGGAGAGTTTCACACATATTTGAGTGATGATTCCGTTGACTCAACAGATGATACTGAAAAGGAAAATTTTCGCATTAAATTTCTTAATAGTATTACTCCTTCAGGAATGCCATGTCTTAAATTAAAATTGGAAGTGGGTGCAATCATCATGCTATTGAGAAATCGTAATAGTAAATGGGGTCTTTGTAATGGTACCAGATTTATTATCAAAAGATTACGACCGAACATTATCAAAGCTGAAGTATTAACAGGATCTGCAGAGGGAGAGGTTGTTCTGATTCCCATAATTGATTTGTCCCCATCTGACACTGGCCTCCCGTTTAAATTAATTCAACGACAGTTTCCCATGATGCCAGCATTTGCAATGACTATTAATAAATCACAAGGACAAACTCTAGACAGAGTAAGAATACTCCTACCTGAACCCATTTTCGCACATGGGCAGTTATATGTTGCTTACTCTCAAGTTCGAAGAGCGTGTGACATTAAAGTTGTAAATACTTCATCCCAGGGGAAATTAGTCAAGCCCTCTGAAAGTGTTTTCACTCTTAATGTGGTATACAGGGAGATATTAGAATAAGTTTAATCACTTTATCAGTCATTATTTGCATCAATATTGTTTTGATATCATGAATTTGTTGTTATTTATTAATAAAATTATGTATTATTTTCATATACAATGTACTCATTTCCTTTTATCTCTCACACTTTTATTATAGAGAAAGGGCAAATAACAATATTAAAATATTTCCTCTAATTAATTCCTTTTCAATGTGTATGAATTTCATGCACCGGGCCACAATTCTAATCTAATAAAGGAGAAACATGCAAATTGACCGAACCTCCGCTACGCCGCAAGCCACGCCCACCAGCCAATCAGAGCAATTACATGCAAATTAACCCAACCAAGATGGCAGCTGGCAGCCACGGAGCTGGAGCAAGCAGGAGACTCGGTTGCCACGCAATGGAGGAAGCCAAGCTTCCCGCCTGCCCTGGTCGGTTGTGGCCTCTGCTCACGGCAACAAAGTTTCAATTATCAAAGATAAATAAATCCCATATACCTGCTTCCAGCTACTGGGAGCTCTACTGGGAGCTTGGGTGGCTGGGGGCCGTGGCCAGCCTGCAAATAGCCATAAGCCCCTCATCCAGACTGGCCATGCACCCTAGCAGGACCACCCCCCCTCCCCAAACCCTGAAGGGAGTGTGGCCAGCCTGAAAATGGCCCTCAGCCCCTCACCCAGGCTGCTCAGGCACCCCAGCAGGGACCCCCACCCTGAAGGGGCTATGGCCAGCCTGCAAATAGCCATCAACCCCTCACCCAGGCTGCTCAGGCACCCCAGCAGGACCCCCACCCTGATCTGGGACCCCCCTCAGGGCAAACCAGCCGTCCCTCACCCATGCACCAGGCCTCTATCCTATATAATAAAAGGGTAACATGGAAATTGATCCTAACAGCAGCATGACTGGGAATTACTGGTCACTGTGACACACACTGACTACCAGGGGGCAGGCACTCAATGCGGGAGCTGTCCCCTGGTTTTCATTGTGCTCCCACTGGGGGAGCTCTGCTCAGCCACAAGTCAGGCTGATGACTGCCCGTACAGTGTTGGTGGTGGGAGCCTCTCTTGGCTCCTCAAAAGCACTAAGGATATCCGACTGCAGCTTAGCCCTGCTCCCCGTTGGCAAGTGGACATCCCCTGAGGGCTCCTGGGCTGCCAGAGTGATATCTGGCTGCCAGCTTAGGCCCAACCCCCTGGGGAGCAGGCCTAAGCCAGCAGGTGGTCACCCCTTGAGGGGTCCCAGACTGTGAGAGGGCACAGGCTAGGCTGAGGGACCCCCCCCCCCCCGAATACACAAATTTTTGTGCACTGGGCCTCTAGTCTTACCTAATAATAGACAAACATGTAAATTGACCGTACCTTTGCTATGCTAACCAGCCAATCAGGAGAGTGCAAATTAACTAAACAAAGATGGTGGTTAATTTGCATACGTAGGCTCTAAGCGGTGGAGCGAAACCTGATGGCCCGTGGCTGGTAGATCAGCGAGGCCTCACGGCTATGGGGCTGGAAGAGCAGCGAAGCCTGATGTTTCCAGGGTCAGCGGAGCAGTGAGGCCTCATGGCCCTGGGGCTGGCGGAGCAGCAAGGCCTGACGTTTCCGGGGCCGGCTCCAGCTGGAGCCTGGCCAGAGCGAAGGCCTGGATCCTGGGTGCCGGAGGCAAACCGGTGCCAGTAGCCAGGGGAAAGGAAGGCCTATTGCACGAATCTCTTCGTGCAACAGTCCTCTAGTCCTATCTAATAATAGACAAACGTGGTAATTAACCTTACCTCCGACATGCTTCGCATTGGCTAATCAGGACGATATGCAAATTAACTGCCAACCAAGATGGCGGTTAATTTGCATACATAGGCGCAATCATGGGAGGCAAAAGGGATCGGAAACCCAGGCGGCAGGCAAGAGCTGGGGGGCGGGCAAAGGCGGCCCAGCAGGTAGCCTTTTCCCGCCCCCCAGCAGGTGATTGCCATTGGAAAGCCTGGCGGCAGGTGAGGCAACAACGCCAGGCTGGGGGTGCGGGCTGCCTATGGCCGGTGATCGCATTGTGGATGAGAGGGAGAGAGCCCGGGCCCAGGCCAGTCGGCACCCCTGGACACCCCGGGGCCGGGGAGTGCCGGCTGGCCTGCTTCCCCGTGATCGCCATGGTGATCAGAGGGAGAGAGAGCATGGGTGCAGGCCAGCCGGCACCCCCGTATCCCCCGGAGGCCGGGGGGTGCCGGCTGGCCTGCTTCCCCATGATCGCCATGTCACCCCTGGCACCTCAGCACCTGAGATGCAAAGGTTGGGGGTGAAATGACTTTTCCCAACCACATCTGCAAATATCCTGGGGAAGGCATCACAGAGAAGTTCACAACAACCTTCTTACTTGGCAAGGAAGAAAACAGTTGGCAACGGAAACAATCCCTTACATCGAAGTTAAGGTCCCTCTGAGTAAAAAAGAATATTTCCAACGTAAAGGAGGGAGCAGGCAAAAATAATAGGTTCTCATGACTTCCACTGAAGTTTGAGCATATGACAGAGTCAAAACAAACAGACAAATTAAAACAGACAGTGGGCCGAACCGGTTTGGCTCAATGGATAGAGTGTCGGCCTGCGGACTGAAGGGTCCCAGGTTCGATTCCGGTCAAGGGCATGTACCTTGGTTGCGGGCACATCCCCAGTAGGAGGTGTGCAGGAGGCAGCTGGTCAATGTTTCTCTCTCATCGATGTTTCTGACTCTCTATCCCTCTCCCTTCCTCTCTGTAAAGTATCAATAGAATATATTTTTTTAAAAAATAGGACAATGTACATTCAAATGACCCGAATCAACTGTCACTGTTTGTCCCAATAGCAGCAATGCTTATGTGATAATATAGTTTAACAAACATACAAAACAAGTCACATGATAAGAGAGGTTCGGCTCTAAAGTAAATTGAATATGTTCTTTAAAAATTCTCATGTCCTCCCCTCTGACTATAATTCTTAATTTTCCAATCAGAAAATTACCCCAGGTGATCCAGTAACATGTAGAACGCCAGTAACCTAACTTATTTAAAACAAACAAACATCCCAACCATTTTTAAAATATTTAAATTGATATTTTAGGGTTAAAATTATAGAAGATATTTAGATCCAAATATATTTTCTGAATAGAAAACATTTCAGTTTTTGATTTAAAAAAAAAAATATAAAAAAATATATAAGTGATACATTTTCCCAAGGAACTCTGAATTAGTACCTTTCCCTCTAACTTTCTTCAAATTAAGAGAATCTATGGAGTTCCCTATACTGCACAAGTTTCAATGAAAGAAAATAAGACTTTCTAAGAGCATCAAATACATGTTTTCATATTTACAAACATATATACTCTCTTCTCTCTCTCTCTCTCTCTCTCTCTCTCTCTCTCTCAAATATATTCTTACTCAGAGAGGGAGAGAGATAGAAACATCAATGATGAGAGAGAATCATTGATCGGCTGCCTCCTACACGCCCTGTACTGGGGATCAAGCCCACAACCCGGGCATGTGGCCTGACCTGGAATCAGACTGTGACTTCCTGGTTCATAGGTCGATGCTAAACCACTCAGTCACACTGGCCGGGCTCAATTCTTATTTATAAATTCATTCCAAGGACATACAGCTTGAAAAGCTTTGGAAGCAGTTTCAAAAAAACTATCTTTTAAGTAACAAGAGAACAGTTACAGAAGAAATTTTAAATTAAAAGAAAAAAATTGTTTTAATTTATTCAAGAGTGGGAACATCCTCCATGAAAATGCGTACCTTGACTGTGGATGGCTGGGTGGCCTTATCACACCTTAGGAATTCAAATGCTTTTTACAATGAAAAGAAAGAGAGTTTCATCTCATTTCTCTCCCAGGGTAGATGTCTGTCAACAGAAGGTGGACAGCAATAAAAGGAGGGGCTTGCACAATCAATCCAGAAAGTCAGCAATCTATGAATAATCCAGAACCAAGTATTTATCTCCTCTACCACACACCCTCCCTCCCAGCCAGTGAGCAAGATAATTACTCTCAAGTCAAGCTAAGTGCCCCCCAATCACAGTGGCCCAATGCTGACATACAAAGCATACAAATAATTCTCACTCTGGCATAAAAGTGACAACTTCTCTTAGAAGAAAAGCAGATACTGTAAATTTCTCAAAGTCTTCCTGAACCATTTTTTAAAGTAATTTTTACTTCTTTAGAAAAAAAATGCATACATGGCAAACCATCTGTAATAAAAGGCCCATTCTATAAAATTTTAGCTGGTCCTACTCATATCTGCAATCATAACCATATTTATAGACAAATATATCTATACTAATAAAAGAGTAATATGCTAATTAGACTGGGAGACTTTCCAGGAGACCTTCCATATGTTCTTCTGGACAAAGTCATGGTGGCGGGCCGAGGTAGAGGCGGTTAGAGGCCAAGAGGGGAGGGCAGTTGTGATCAGGCTGGTGGGGGGGGGGCCATTGAGGGTAAGCAGACCAGCAGGGGGGCCAGTTGGGGGCAAGCAGGCCATCAGAGGTGATCATACAGCGGGGGAGGGGGAGCAGTTTGGAGTGAGCAGGCCAGCAGGGGGTGCAGTTTGGGGTGATCCGGCTGATCGGGGGGCATTTGGAGGCAAGCAGGCCGGCAGCGGGGGAGGGCGAGCAGTTGGGGGCGAGCAGGCCGGCAGGCAGAGTGGTTAGAGGCAATCAGGCCGGAAGGCAGGCAGGTGAGCGGTTAGGAGCCAGGAGTCCCGGATTGCGAGAGGGATGTCTGACTGCTGGTTTAGGCCCAATCCCTGTAAAGTGGCAGTAGGACATCCTTTGAGGGGTCCCAAATTGGAGAGGGTGCAGGCCAGGCTGAGGAACTCACCCTCCCCCATGCACAAATTTCGTGCACCGGGACACTAGTTTAATCTAATAATAGACAAACATGGTAATTGACCGTACCTTTGCTACGCTTCCCATTGGCTAATCAGGGCAATATGCAAATTAACTGCCAACAAAGATGGTGGTTAATTTACATATGTAGGCGCAATGCCAGGAGGCGAAAGGGGAAGGACGGAAGAAGCCGCCTGCCGCTGACGGTGATTGGAAACCCAGGCAACAGGCAAGATCCGGGTTGGCTAAGGGAGCACACTGACCACAAAGGGGCAGCTCCTGCATTGATCATCTGTCCCCTGGTGGTCAGTGTGTGTCATAGCGACTGGTCATTCCAGTTGTTATGGCATTCCGGTCGCTTAGGCTTTTATACATATACTAGTAGCCCGGTGCACAAAAATTTGTGCACTCAGGGGGGTTCCCTCAGTTATTAAATGTTTATCGGCACAACACTGACCACATTGGTGGTGGTGGTAGTCTTGTCAGAATGTGTTCTGTTATGCAGATGAAAATCTATTTAAACAGATTTGATGTAGATATTTTCAAAGATGGAAGAATTGTCTCTGTCAACTATTTTAGTTGATTCATATCTTCAGTAATTGTCAGCATTGCAAAGTTTTCAGTCCCCATGTGGATTGCTGGATATAATAGGTCATGCATCCTTGAAGCCAGCCATGTTCCACGCCGCCCCTTGGTGGTCAGCGTACATCATAGCGAGTGGTCTAACTCCCGGTTGAGGGGACAATTTGCATATTATGCTTTTATTATATAGGATATCTTCAAATACTCTAGTATTCCAAATTTCCAATGGTCTGACATATTTTGTATAATGTATTTTTTTGAACCATGATCCAAATAAAGTCCTACTTTATGATTTTTAAATTTGTTTCCTTGCATTTTTAAAGCAATTGTTCTAATTTATTTTTAATTTAAAACACTTTTAACACTATGGTTTTATTGATTTTAGAGAGAGGGAGAGGGAAAGAGAGACATAGAAACATTAATGATGAGAGAGAATCATTGATCAGCTGCCTCCTGCATGCCTCACACTGGGACCAAACCCACAACCCAGTCATGTGCCCTGACTGGGAATTGAACTTCGACCACTTGGTGCATGGGTTGTTGCTCATCACTGAACCATACTGCCTGGGCTTCTTGGATTTTTTTGAACTTTGATTTCTACTTTGATCTCTTTATTTTTCTTCCCTTGCAATTTATTTATTGAAGAAACGAGGTCATTTTTCCATATTTTGGATTTTGCTAATTATGTCTTCATGAAGTTGTCTAACATGTTTCTCTGTTCTCTGTATTTACTGTAAATTAGTAGTTTGATCCAAAGGCTTGATCAGCCTGGCCAGTGTGGCTCACTGATTGAGTGTCAACCCATGAACCAGGAGGTCACAGTTTGATTCCTGGTCAGGGCACATGCGGGAGTTGTGGGCTCCTTCCTCAGTGGGGGGTGTGCAAGAGGCAGCTGATCGATGATATTCTCTCATCATTGATGTTTCTGTCCCTCTCTTTCTCACCCTTCCTCTCTCTGAAGTCAATGAAAACATATTAAAAATATTTTTAAACATAAAGGCTTGATCAAATTCAGGTTAAATATGGAGGGACAACAAATATTTTGCTAAGTTCTTCTATCAGGAGGTACACAATGTCTGGTTGTCTATTTTTTTCGGTGATATTAGCTGTTGATCCATTATGGATTGAAAAATGGTGGTATTCTTATATTATTTCTTCTTCATTGATTAGCTGGTATATTTCTATAAAGAGATACTGTCCCTTATAAACTGTTTTGTTACCCAGTGGTGAGATATATATATATATATATATATATATATATATATATATATGTATATATATATATATATATATATATATATATATAGTCTGTATATAGCTTGATTTATTCTTTTTATTTACAATTTTAAAATAATTGGTTGTTTCATACCTTTCAATTGCAACCGACTTTATTTTTTCTTAAGCATCAATTCCCCATCAGGACACATACAAGAATCAATCAGTGAATGCATAAATAAATGGAACAACAAATTGATATTTCTCTCCTTCTCAAATAATTAAATTTAAAAATTTTGAACCTTATATTTATAGTCAATTGATTTTTTATAGAAGTGCCAAGAATGGTATTAAATATTCATAGAAGCGCTAACCACAAGAGCCAAACTGTGGTAACAATCAAACACCCATCAACTGATGAAAGAATAACCTAAGTGTAGTATGTTTATATAATGAAATACTATTCAACCATAAAAAGGAAGTACTAATACATACTACAATAATGATGGACCTTGAAAATGTATGTTCCATGAAAGAAGCCAGACACAAAAGAACACATATTGCAAACTTTCATTTATATGAAATGTCCAGAATAGTATATGTACTACTTGTGTGTGAATACTGCACCATGTGGATATGTTACCATGTTGATGTATATCCTTCCAGTTTTTTCCTGCATTTCTGAATGATGATTGTCTTGTAGTTTAGTTGTAATTTTGATGTGGTTGTGGGAGGATGCGAGTACTGTGTTTCCTGTGCTGCCATCTTGACCATAAGCCCCTCTAACCTCGTTTATTTATTTATTTATTTATTTATTTATTTACTTACTTACTTACTTTTTTATTTATTTTTTTGGTTAATCCTCACCCGAGGATATTATTTTCCCATTTTTTAACAGTTTTACTGAAATAAAATTTATTTATAAAATGTATAAAACTTTAGTTTACCTGAAGTGTTCAATTCAGTGGTTTTTATTTATTTACAGAGTTGTGCAAACATCACCACAATCTATTTTAGAACATTTTTATCACTCCATGCAGAAACCCCATCACCATTAATAGTCACTCCTCATTTCCCCCATACTCCAAAGCCTAAGCAACTATTAATCCACTTTCTGTCTCTTTAGGTTTGCTTCTTCTGGACATTTCATATAAATGGAATCATATAAAGTGTGCTTTTATTTGTCACTGCTGTGTTTTCATTTAGTGTAATGTTTTCAAGATTCATCTATGTTGTAGCATGTATCAGTACTTCATTTCTTTTATTATCAAACTAGTGACCCGGTGCACGAAATTCATGCAGGGGGTGGGGGTGGGGAAGGGGGTCCCTTAGCCCAGCCTGCATCCTCTCGCAATCCAGGACGCTGCATGCATCAGTGACCATACTTTTTATACCGGTGAAAGGCATCATGCTGTTCTATGGGCAGGT
Organism: Myotis yumanensis; assembly: GCF_028538775.1. Taxonomy (NCBI): domain Eukaryota; kingdom Metazoa; phylum Chordata; class Mammalia; order Chiroptera; family Vespertilionidae; genus Myotis; species Myotis yumanensis. Next base: position 121,734,836 of record NW_027223754.1, on the reverse strand, counting down.
ACATTTTTTTGCCCTTATTATAAAAAAAGTACATAACATGATCCTTCTCAGGCAGTAGTACCATTTTCCCCATCTTATGGGTGGAAAAACTGAAACAGAGAGAAGTTAAGTAATTGGCTTTGTCACATAGTTACAAGTGTCAGAATCAGAGCTGACCACAAAATGTGCAAGCCAGAGTCCATCACTGCATCATCCTATTTTTTCAGTGTTAGAGTATCCTTGCCAGGTTTTAATTTTTTTTAATCTTTATTGTTCAGATTATTACATTTGTTCCTCTTTTTTTCCCCCCATAACTCCCCTCCTTCCAGCTCCCACCCCACCCTCCGCCCTCACTCCCCACCCACTGTCCTCATCCATAGGTACACGATTTTTGTCCAGTCTCTTCCTGCATCTCCCACACCCCTTTTCCCCCCAAGAATAGTCAGTCCATTCCCTTTCTATGTCCCTGATTCTATTATAATCAACAGTTCATTCTGTTCCTCAGATTATTTATTCACTTGATTCTTAGATTCACTTGTTGATAGATGCATATTTGTTGTTCATAATTTGTATCTTTACCTTTTTCTTCTTCTTCCTCTTCTTAAAGGATACCTTTCAGCATTCCATATAATACTGGTTTGGTGGTGATGAACTCCTTTAGCTTTTCCTTATCTGTGAAGCTCTTTATCTGACCTTCAATTCTGAATGATAGCTTTGTTGGATAAAGTAATCTTGGTTGTAGGTTCTTGGCATTCATCACTTTGAATATTTCTTGCCACTCCCTTCTGGCCTGCAAAGTTTCTGTTGAGAAATCAGCTGACAGTCGTATGGGTACTCCCTTATAGGTAACTGAGTTTCTTTCTCTTGCTGCTTTTAAGATTCTCTCTTTGTCTTTTGCTCTTGGCATTTTAATTATGATGTGTCTTGTTGTGGTCCTCTTTGGATTCCTTTTGTTTGGGGTTCTCTGTGCTTCCTGGACCTGTAAGTCTATTTCTTTCACCAGGTGGGGGAAGTTTTCTGCCATTATTTCTTCAAATAGGTTTTCAATATCTTGCTGTCTCTCATCTTCTGGTACCCCTATAATTCTGATGTTGGTACGTTTGAAGCTGTCCCAGAGGCTCCTTACACTATCTTCGTATTTTCGGTTTCTTTTTTCATTTTGCTTTTCTGGTTGGGTGTTTTTTGCTTCTTCACATTTCAAATCTTTGACTTGATTCTTGAGCTCCTCTGGTCTGCTGTTGGGAGTCTGTATAATATTCTTTATTTCAGTCCGTGTATGCTTAAGTTCTAGTTGTTTCTTTATCACAACATCGAGGGTCTCATTAGATTTCTTGTAGATCTCATTAAGTTTATCGGCGGCTTCTAGACAATTCTTGAGAGACCTTAAAAGTGTTGTTCTGAACTCAATATCCTCCCTTGATAGTTTTGTCCTGTTTCTTTGTCTCCGCATTTTTTAAGCATTCTTGGTGCACCCCCTAGTGGTCTTTGTGCGCAGTCTTGTTGTAGTTAAGCCTTGATTGTTGTAGTTAATACTAGAGGGATTTGACCTTCAGGCTGACTGGCTGCGAGAATCAGCTGTGTCTGCAGTGGGAAAACTTCTGTCCTCTGGAGAGGTGCTAATCTAGCCTTTGCCTGAGGCTATCCGGCAAATGGCTCTGCGCAGGGCTTGGGCGGGGCAAGTCGCACGGGATCAACAGGGTAGGAGGAGGGAGCAGTTATGGCTGCTCTCAGTCCCGTTCCCAGAGGCTCTGCTTCTCAGAATCCCAGCAACCTCTGCAAACCTTGGAGAGAATGCTGCCCTGGCGTTCCGACCGATGCCAGACAATCCTGCTTCTCCCGTTTGAGTCTGAGTCCCTAGAGACTCGCCTGGATCTGGAGCGCAGAGCCTGGGACTCCCTCCCGATTGAAAACGACAACAGCACCCTCAGCCACAAGCCCACTCCACTCGCACCTGCGTACCTTTGTATTTTCCACACTGCGCCTCCTCTGAGCCTCAGTATGCTGTTCTCTTTCCTTCTAGTTGAAGAATCTCTCCTCAGCCAGCCTTCCTGTGGTTCTGGGTGATGTCCGTTCCGTCTTTTAGTTGTATTTTTGAAGTGGTTGTTTGAGGCAGCAAACTCCGGTGTTTACCTATGCCACCATCTTGGTTTTTTCCATTTATTTTTGAAAAATTAAATATATACATATTTTTAAATATGAACCCCGGACATGTGCCTTTTACCGGAATCAAACCTAAGACCCTTCAGTCCGCAGGACAACCCTCTATCCTCTGAGTCAAACAAGCTGGGCTATATAAATATATTTTTATTGAATTCAGAGAGGCAGGGAGAGGGAGAGAGAGATAGAAACAGAAATGTTGAGAGAGAATCATTGATTGGCTGCCTCCTGCATGCCACCCACAACCCAAGCAAGTGCCCTGACCCAGAATCAAACCTGAGGCCCTTAGGTCCGTAGGCCCATGCTCTATCCAAAGAGCCAAAATGGCTAGGTCCCCTTTGATTTTTAGATAGCGTGGAAGGGAGGGGCCAAGGGGGCGAGACTAAGAAACATTGATATGAGAGATACATGGACCAGTCACCTCCTGCACAGGTCCGGACCCAGGTTGGTGAGGCCTGCAACCCAGATACATGCCCTTGACCTGGGAATCAAATCCGGACCTTTCTGGTCCATGGGCCAATGCTCTAACCATTGAGAAAAAATGGGCCCTTTTTTGCTTTTTTTTTTTTTTTTAAATATATTTTATTGATTTTTTACAGAGAGGAAGGGAGAGAGATAGATAGTTAGAAACATCGATGGGAGAGAAACATCGATCAGCTGCCTCCTGCACATCTCCCACGGGGGATGTGCCCGCAACCCAGGCACATGCCCCCGACCATAATCGAACCCGGGACCCCTCATTCCGCAGGCCGACGCTCTATCCACTGAGCCAAACCGGTTTTGGCACTTTTTTTGCTTTTTTTAAAAAATAAATCTTTATTGTTCAGATTATTACAGATGTTCCTCTTTTTTCCTCCTATAGCTCCCCCCCACCTGATTCCCACCACACCCCATGCCCTTGCCCCTCACCACTGTACTCATCCAAAGGAGTACTATTTGTGTCCAATCTCTGCCCGCACCCCTCACACCCCTTTTCCCCCGAGAATTGTCAGTCCACTCCTTTTCTATGCCCCTGCTTCTATTATATTCACCAGTTTATTCTGTTCATCAGATTTTTTTTAATTGACTTAATTTTTAGATTTCCTTGTCGATAGATATGTATTTGTTGTCTCTTTGTTCATAATTTTTATCTTTAACTTTTTTTTCTTCTTCCTCTTATTAAAGAATACCCTTCAGCCCTACCCGGCTTGGCCCAGTGGATAGAGCGTCAGCCTGCCGACTGAAGGGTCCCAGGTTCAATTCCAGCCAAGGGCACATGCCTGGGTTGTGGGCTTGATCCCCAGTAGGGGTTATGTAGGAGGTAGCCGATCAATGATTCTCTCTCATCATTGGTGTTTCTATCTCTCTCTCCCTTTCCCTTCCTCTCTGAAATCAATAAAGAAATATAAAAAAGAAAAAACAATTCAGCTAAGTAAATTTGAAAATCAAATTGGCTTAAAAAATAAAAAAAGAATACCCTTCAACATTTCATATAATCCTGGTTTTGTGGTTATGAAGTCCTTTAGCTTTTTCTTGTCTGTGAAGCTCTTTATCTGACCTTCAATTCTATATGATAGCTTTGCTGGGTATAGTAATCTTGGTTGTAGGTTCTTGCTATTCATCACTTTGAATATTTCTTGCCACTCCCTTCTGGCCTGCATGGTTTCTGTTGAGAAATCAGCTGACAGTTGTATGGGTACTCCCTTGCAAGTAACTTAGCTGTTTTTCTCTTGCTGCTTTTAAAATTCTCTCTTTGTCTTTTGCCCTTGGCATTTTAATTATGATGTGTCTTGTTGTGGTCCTTTTTGGATTCCTCTTATTTGGGGTTCTTTTCGCTTCATGGACTTGTAAGTCTATTTCTTTCATCAGGTAGGGGAAGTTTTCTGTCATTATTTTTTCAAATAGGTTTTCACTATCTTGCTCTCTCTCTTCTTCTGGCATCCCCATAATTCGGATGTTGGTACGTTTGAAGTTGTCCCAGAGGCTCCTTACACTATCTTCATTATTTTTGGATTCTTTTTTCTTTTCGGGATGGGTGTTTTTTGCTTCCTCGTTTTCAAATCTGTGACTTGATTCTTGGGATCCTCTAGTCTGCTATTGGATCTCTGTATATTATTCTTTATTTCAGTCAGTGGATGCTTAATTTCTGACTGGTCCTTTTCCATTTTTTTGGCATTCTCATTAAGATCCTTGAAGGTCTCACTAAGTTCCATGGAGGTTTGTTGAAGATTCTTGAGTAACCTTATAACTGTGGTTTTGAACTCTATATCCAGTAGTTTGCTTTCCTCCATTTCTTTCATTTGTGACATGTTTCTTTGTCTCTGCATTTTGGCTGCTTCCCTGTGTTGAGAGAGTGGCTTCGTGTGGTATGTGTCCTATAGGGCCCAGTGGCTCAGCCTCCCCAATCACCTGAGGTGGACACTCTTGGTGCACCCCTTTGTGGGCTGGCTGCACAGTCTTGTTGTAGTTAAGCCTTGATTGCTGTTGGTATCCCTGGGAGGAAATGACCTCCAGGCCAATTGACTGTGAAGACCCGCTGTGTATATAGTGGAAGAACTGCTGTGCTGGAGACACCCTTATGGGGCAGGACTTGCTTCAGTGGGGCTTTGGTGCTCACTGAGTCTGCCTCTTGAGTGTGTCACTTGTGGGTCTGAGGAGTTGAAATCTGGTATCAGACCACTGGGTACACTGGCTCCTGGATCTCCAATGAGGTGCAAAATTAGCTGCTGCGTGAGTCCACCCAGCAGGAGCTACAGCGAGATGTGCAGATTTCTCCTCTTTGTTTGGGGTTTGGAAGTTTTGGAGCTCTCTGATCCAGCTGCAGTTTGTTAGGTTAGGCTGCAAAAGGACAGGCGATTCATTTGTGCCTCTGTGCACAGCTTGAGTGGGGTTGTAAATTGGGTGGGGCAGGGTCACAGAGAATCACCAGGTAGGAGCAAACAATGATGGCTGTCCGTCAGCCGTCTCAGCATCTCTGCAACTCTGTGTCCCCGAGTCCCGTGCCCCCACGGTAACAATGATCACTGTGAGCAGCTCTGGGAGAAAGCCACCCTCGCTTTCCGACCCACTGCCAGACAGTTCAGTTTCTCCCCATAGGATTCTGGGTCCCCAGAGTATCGCCGGAAACGAGTTCAGTGCAGTCGGAAGCTTGTATCTCCCTTCCGAATGAAAAAAACTGCGCACCACTTTGGAGCCTGTTTTGCGTGCCTCTGTACCTCTGCTCTTGGTGCCTCCACACCTCCTAACCAGTCTAAATGTGCATTTTTCTTTCCTTCTAGTTGTAGAACTTCCACTCAGCCAGCTTTCCCGTGGTTCTGGATGATAGCCGTTTTGTCTTTTAGTTGTAGTTTTAATGTGGTTGTGGAGGGTGGCACGTACAGGTATATACCTTATGCCGCCATCTTGGTTCTCCCTGTTTTTGCTTTTTAAATTTTTTATTTAATTTATTGTAGTGATATTGGTTAATAATATATAGGTTTCAAATGTAACCTCTTTTAAAAAATATTTTTTTATTGATTTATGAGAGAGAAGGGAGGGATGGAGGGAAGGAGGGAGGCAGGAAGGGAGGCAGGGTGGGAGAGAGGGAGGGAGGGAGAAAGAGAAACATGAATATGAGAGAGAAACACCAATCAGCTGCCTCCTGCATGCCCACCCCGCCTGGGGATCGAGCCCGTAACCTTACCATGTGCCCTGACTGGGAATCAAACCAGTAACTTTAAGTGCCTGGGACAACACTCAAGCAAATGAGCCACATCAGCCAGGGCATGAAACCTCTTTTTTAAAACTTAATGTAGTATGAACATTTTCTTATGTCATTAAAAAGTATTTAAAAATTATTTTAATGAATTGCATCATGTATTTAAACTGTAATGTACCTATATACAGTGAAATGCCATTATGCCCAGAGTTCGGGGTCCCCAATAATCCACCACCAGGGAGCCTTTTCCGATGCAAAAGCAAAAGGTCTTTTATTCAAGCCCGGGACTTGGTCCCCCTCCTGCCTCCATTACTGGATGCAAGAGAGAGCCCCTAGTACCAAGAGAACAAAGAATTATAGGGCTTGGGGTTGGGGGGAGGGGGCACACTCTGACCACTGATTTGGTTGATTCCAGTTGGACTAGTCTGTTAATAATGCAAGGGCCGAAAGTCAACAGCATCAGGAGGATTACAAGGGGTCCACCAAGGTCCACTGTCTTCTTGAGGGTGATCTGCAGCGGGTGTGCCTCGTTAGAGGTCACCTTCCAGTCAGGCTCCTTGCTGTCCTGGGCACAGAAGGAACTGGGCTTGTGACCTGGCAGAGACAAACTATAACAAATGGTCCGGTGGAAGGGAAAGAAATCATTTTAGTTTTAACAACCTCTATTGAAATAGGATTTTTCTTCTTAAAATTCCTCTATGGCTATCAAAAAGCCAAATCAAGATTAATTTATCTACTGTATTCAATTTGGCCTGATGTTTGCATAAACACAACAAGAATGGTAACTGACTACCTTTGCTGGAATTTCATGACTGAATCTTAACGTGCCCCGTAGGGCCAGGAAGCCAAGCCATTCAGCCGCCATCAGGCCTGCCTGCAGCATCCGCTGAGGTAGGTGAATCCCTCACCTGTAGCAACTCCACCTGAGCCCACGCTCAGTAGCCCTCCTACTCGTTGCGGCCTAGAGTGAGTGGGGGTTCTGCAGGGATGCAGAGGCATCCTTACTGCTCCCCTTCTACTCTTACCAACCGCCAGTGATGGTAGGGCATGGGCCTGACGCTCTAGCGCCAGCCATCTTCAGGGCTCCCAAGCAGGATACCAGGCTTTTCCTGTGGCACTCTTATTGGCTTCAAATCTTCAGAGCTCAGACAGGTTTTTTTAAAACATGATATCCCAGTCAAAGTTTCCGGTTAATAAAATTACTATTGAAAACCGGTCTTATTGATTTCATGCAAAGAAATGTATTGCCATGACTTATTAAGCATTGCCAGATTTCAGAGGAATTATATAAGGAGAAAAACATACTGATCTGCTCTAAGATCTTCTGATTTTTCTTGTTAGTCCTTTCAACGTTTTTCTTCTCCTTTTTATTATATATATAATCTTTCTAAATTTCATACTTTCAGATTAGCCCTTAAACCTTTTTTTATGTCCTTTAAAAATGCACAACCATGCCTCAGACCTTTCATTCCAAATAGGCTTTTCCCAGCTCTCTACAGCCGAGGTTTGTACCATTCCTGACAGTACAGGCTGCCAACTGTTAGCTGTCTCTTAATAGAGACCAAAACCTGATGGGTATTCTTCTTTGCCCAGTTGGGCACCTGCCCTCTTGGCAGCCAGACACCCTCTACTCTTGGGGTTCACCCCACACAGTCCCCTTCCAGGATAGCCAACATACATTCAAACCTGCAAGAGAATCAAAGGTTAATATAACATATCAATACAATAAAACATAATATTGGCATCATGGCCGCTTGAAGCAGCCAAATCCTCCGCTACTAAACATGAGATATGGCAGGGCCATACAAACATTTTAAGGAGGTGACTAAAGTCCACTCTTTGATCTTTCTATATAAGGTAAAATTGTCCTTGTCTTTCTGAAGCCATGTCTATGAAGATGCAGGCATCATCTGAGTTTATTGTACAATTTTCTGCAGGTATAGTCCTTTTCAAGTTGGGGTGAGTCCTGGGGTCGTGAACTTCTTTACCCACATTGAGTCCCCAGGCTGGAAAGGATGTACAGAGTCCGAGGTGGCACTGGCAGGGCATCTCGAATAAGCTTATGGGTGGCTTGTAATTTTTGTAAGAGATTATGTCCAAGTAAGGGGTACAGGCATTCTGGCATGACTAGAAACGAATGAGTTACCGTGTTTTTTCTGAGGTCCACAGTCCTCTTTGATGTCCAAGGAAAAAGGCAGTTTGTCCGGTGGCTCTTAGAACTGGTGCCTTCTTAGATGTTACTGGTCCCATTGGCTCTGTCAAGACTGAATAGGCTGCTCCAGAATACACCAGGAAACTAACTGGGGGTTTTATTTATTTATAAATATTTATATCTAAGTAGACATATAAACATTAAATAAACATCCACATTTATACCTTTTCAGTGAACAAGTACTTTTACAGTCTTGGGAATTTTGGCAGATAACAGGAACACTGCCCAAGTCCCCTGATGGTGGCCTGACAAGAACAGATGTGGAGGCCTTTGGCTGGGGGGTATAAAGTCTCCATTCTTCCTCTCTCGGCACTGCTAAGGACAGGATTATTGGAGAGGTCTCTTCACCTAGGAAAGGCTGTGCTGAGCCATCTGGGGCAAAAGTGGTTTCTGCTTCCATTAGAGGGACCATTTCAACTGGTAAATATAGGAATTCATGAACCACCTGATGGCCGCCTAACTGACATCGGCGGGGGCAGCAGACAGTCTGCAGCTGTGGTACCGGTAGCTCCAATCATGGTGACTTCCTGTCCTGAGAGGGGAGCTACCTTCTGAGTAACTACCGAGTGCTCTGCCGCTGTATCAACCGTAAAGTTCACAGTCTGGCCCCCGATCTTCATTTTGACCATCAGCTCATGGGGGCCCAGTTGGAAAAAGCCCAGTCTGTCCTAGTCAGAGTCCGCTGTTGCCAGTCCGAGGAGGTCTGCCTCAGGCGGCTCTGGCCAATAGCGGCTGGGTGGTTTGGATGGCCTTGCCAGCTTTTTCTGGCCTGCTACTAAACTTTACTCTGTCCCTTCTTACACACGCAGAACTGGACCTAAGGCAGCGAGGTTTGTGCAATTTTAAAATTTCTTAACATACATTTTATCATTCATGTTGCAGGGAGGGACCGGGTTGGCTCCTCCTGAATAAAAGAACTAATCAAAATAAGGCTTATTTTCTAACTTCATTTGTCCCTGGGTGTGGACAACAAATGACACTAATCAGATTGACATAAACGATTTAACCTTTGTTTAGGGAGGCAAATGCAAAGCATTTACTCCCAAGTGTCATTGGTTTAGGGAAGATAGGATTTCTGCTCAGTTTCCCTATTCTACTTGTCCCAGCTTACTGGTCTATTATGCATTCAATTTTTTTAAAATGTATTCTGGCACAGGAGAAAGTTGTTTTGTTGTACACAGGTAGTTTAACCCCCATATAACTGGGCTTGGACCTCTGCCCAGCAAACTGCAGTCTATAAGTTCAATATGCAGCCTCCAGTTCTTCTAACCCAATGAGGTTTTGGCTAGTCTCTGAGTCAGACTCCTCCTCTCTTGGAAAATTTTAAAGTCCTGATGGCTCCCAGGTTCAGGGAGAGTGCCCTTTTGTTAACCCTTAGGGCCCTGCTTTCTTGCCTTTCAGCACGCACCGCACTGCACCTTCAGCTCCAGCACCTCTGCGTTCTCCAGCTTAGCCTGCACCTGTGCAGGTGCACCTCGGTGCCGCCAGCAGCTACCTCAGCTCATGTAGGCTCTCGTTGATCCGTGCACTGCTTCATCTCCACCAGGGGCTTTCGGGCCTTGCGGGCAGCTCAGGCATTCAGCACCCCCTTCTTTGACCTGGCTCTCAGGGGCTGAGTCTGCCTAGCAAAACAGTTCTAAATCACAAGGGCGGCTGCGGATTTTAGCGTTGTTCCTCCTCTGCTTTTCTATCAGGAGTTTAGCTGTTTTTAATGTATTAGAATTTTTTTATTCTTAGAAACCTTAATCCTTTAATGATTACCAAAAGTGAACATTCAGCAATTTTAGATTAATGTTTATGAACACATTTTATTTGTTTATTTATTTATTTTTTATTTATTTTTTTATTGCTTAAAGTATTACAAAGGGTATTATATACGTGTCCTTTTTCTCCCCCGCCCTTGACAATCCCCTGGCCTCCCCTACCCCACAGTGTCTGTGTCCATTGGTTATGCTTATATGCATGCATACAAGTCCTTCGGTTAATCTCTTAGCCTCCCCCCTTCGGCCCCCCAACCCTCCCCGGCCTTCCCGCTGCAGTTTGACAATCTATTTGAGGCAGCTCTGCCTCTGTATCTATTATTGTTCAAAAGTTTATAATGGTCTCTATTATCCATGAATGTGTGAGATCATGTGGTATTTTTCCTTCATTGACTGGCTTATTTCACTTAGCATAATGCTCTCCAGTTCCATCCATGCCGTTGCAAATGATAAGAGTTCCTTCTTATTTACAGCAGCATTGTATTCCATCGTGTAGATGTACCACAGTTTTCTAATCCATTCATCTACTGATGGGCACTTAGGCTGTTTCCAGATCTTAGCTATGGTGAATTGTGCTGCTATGAACATAGGGGTGCATATATCCTTTCTAATTGGTGTTTCTGGTTTCTTGGGATATATTCCTAGAAGTGGGATCACAGGGTCAAATGGGAGTTCCATTTTTTGTTTTTTGAGGAAACTCCGTACTGTCTTCCATAGTGGCTGCACCAGTCTGCATTCCCACCAGCAGTGCACGAGTGTTCCTTTTTCTCCACATCCTCTCCAGCACTTGTCGTTTGTTGATTTGTTGATGATAGCCATTCTGACAGGTGTGAGATGGTACCTCATTGTTGTTTTGATTTGCATCTCTTGGATGATTAGTGACTTTGAGCATGTTTTCATATGTCTCTTGGCTTTCTGAGTGTCCTCTTTTGAAAGGTGTCTATTTAGGTCCTTTGCCCATTTTTTGATTGGATTGTTTATCTTCCTTTTGTTAAGTTGTATGAGTTCCCTATAAATTTTGGAGATTAGGCCCTTATCAGATATGACGTTGGCAAATATTTTTTCCCACGCAGTGGGTTTTCTCGTTGTTTTGTTGATGGTTTCTTTTGCTGTGCAGAAGCTTTTTATTTTGATGTAGTCCCATTTGTTCATTTTCTCTTTAGTTTCAAGTGCCCTAGGAGCTCTATCAGTGAAGAAATTGCTTCGGCATATGTCTGAGATTTTGTTGCCTTTGGATTCCTCTAGAATTTTTATGGTTTCCTGTCGTACATTTCAGTCCTTTATCCATTTTGAGTTTATTTTTGTATATGGTGTAAGTTGGTGGTCTAGTTTCATTTTCTTGCATATATCTGTCCAATTTTCCCAACACCACTTATTGAAGAGACTATCTTGGCTCCATTGAATGTTCTTTCCTCCTTTGTCAAATATTAATTGAGCATATTGTTTCGGGCCGATTTCTGGGCTCTCTATTCTATTCCATTGATCTATATTCCTGTTTTTGTGCCAGTACCAGGCAGTTTTGAGAGCAGTGGCTTTGTAATACAGCTTGATATCTGGCATTGAGATCCCACCTACTTTGTTCTTTCTCAGGATCGCTGCAGCTTTTCGGGGTCTTTTTTTATTCCAAATGAATTTTTGGAGAGTTTGTTCTAGATCTGTGAAGTATGACGTTGGTATTTTGATGGGAAGTGTGTTGAATTTATTTATTTATTTTTTTTTTTTTATTTTATTTATTTTTTTTTTCAGTTGATCAGCATAGCGAGGTTCTCCCTCCAGGATCTCAAGCCAGGAACTCCAGCCAAGTTCTGGTCAGGATCTCCAACCAAGTTCTGTAGCCAGGTTCTGGTTCTCCAGCCAGGTTCGGTTGCCAGGTTCTATCCATGTTCTCCCGCCATGTTCTGTCTAGGTTCTCCAGCCAAGTTCTGTAGCCAGGTTCTGGTTCTCCAGCCAGGTTCGGTTGCCAGGTTCTATCCAGGTTCTCCCGCCATGTTCTGTCTAGGTTCTCCCGCCAAGTTCTGTAGCCAGGTTCTGTCCAGGATCTTTTGCCATGTTCTCTGGCTAGGTTCTGGTTAGGATCTCGTGTGTTGAATTTATAGATTGCTTTGGGTAGTATGGACATTTTAATGATGTTGGTTCTACCAATCCATGAACACGGTATGTTCTTCCATCTGTTTATGTCTTCCTCTATCTCTTTTTTCAACGTCCTGTAGTTTTCTGAGTAGAGGTCTTTTACCTCTTTAGTTAAGTTTATTCCTAGGTATCTTAATTTTTTTAGTGCGATGGTAAATGGGATTGTTTTTATAATCTCTCTTTCTGAAAGTTCACTATTGGTGTACAGAAATGCCTCAGATTTCTTGGCATTAATTTTGTATCCTGCTACATTGCCAAATTCATGTTTTAAGTCTAGTAGCTTTTTGATGGAGTCTCTAGAGTTTTGTATGTATAATATCATGTCGTCTGCAAATAAGGACAGTTTTACTTCCTCTTTTCCAATTTGGATGCCTTTTGTTTCTTCTTCTTGTCTAATTGCAATGGCTCAAACTTCCAGTACTATGTTGAACAGGAATGGTGAGAGTGGGCATCCCTGTCTTGTTCCTGTTCTTAGGGGAAATGGTGTTAGTTTTTGTCCATTGAGTATGATGCTGGCTGTGGGCCTGTCATATATGGCTTTTATTATGTTGAGGTATGATCCTTCTACTCCCACCTTGCTGAGAGTTTTTATCAAAAATGGGTGTTGGATTTTGTCAAATGCTTTTTCTGCATCAATTGATATGACCATGTGGTTTTTTTCTTTCAATTTGTTTATGGGATGTATCACGTTTATTGATTTGCAGATATTGTACCATCCTTGCATCCCTGGAATAAATCCTACTTGGTCATGGTGTATGATCTTTCTGATGTACTGCTGGATCCGATTTGCTAAGATTTTGTTGAGGATTTTGGCATCTATGTTCATGAGGGATATTGGCCTGTAATTCTCTTTCATTGTGTTGTCTTTACCTGGTTTTGGGATTAGGGTGATGTTGGCTTCATAGAATGAGCTTGGAAGTGTTCCTTCCTCTTGAATTTTTTGTAGTAGTCTGAGGAGGATAGGTTTTAGTTCTTCCTTGAATGTTTGGTAAAACTCCCCTGTGAAGCCGTCTGGTCCTGGGCTTTTGTTTGCTGGAAGCTTTTTGATGACTGCTTCAATTTCTTCCATAGTTATTGGCCTGCTGAGATTTTTAGATTCTTCCTGATTGAGTTTTGGAATGTTGTATTTTTCTAGGAATTTGTCCATTTCCTGCAGGTTGTCTAGTTTGTTGGAGTAGAGCTGTCCGTAGTATTTTTTAACAATCATTTGTATTTCTGTGCGGTCTGTTGTTATTTCGCCTCTATCGTTTCTGATTTTGTTTATTTGGGTCCTCTCTCTTTGCTTCTTGGTGAGCCTGGCTAGAGGTTTGTCAATCTTGTTTATCCTTTCAAAGAACCAGCTCTTGGTTTCAATGATTTTCTGTATTGATTTTTTGGTCTCTATGTCATTTATTTCCGCTCTAATCTTTATTATCTCCTTCCTTCTGCTCACTCTGGGGTTTTCTTGTTGCTCTCTTTCTAATTCTTTGAGTTGTCGAGTTAGATGATTTATTACCATTTTGTCTTGTTTTTTGAGATAGGCCTGTAGAGCTATAAACTTCCCTCTCAGGACTGCTTTCATTGTGTCCCATAGGTTTTGGATTGTTGTGTTTTCATTGTCATTAGTGTCCAGGATGTTTTTAATTTCTTCTTTGATCTCATTGGTAACCCAATAAATATTTAATAACATGCTATTCAGCTTCCAAGTGTTTGAGTATTTTGGGTTGTTTTTATTGTAGTTTATTTCTAATATTATGCCATCGTGGTCTGAGAAGATGCTTTTTATGATTTTAATCTTCTTGAATTTGTGGAGACTTTGCTTGTGACCCAATATGTGGTCTATTTTTGAATCTGTCCCATGAGCACTTGAGTAGAATGTATATTCCGCGGCTTTGGGATGAAGTGTTCAGAAGATGTCTATTAAGTCCATCTGATCTAGTGAGTCATTTAGGATTGCTATTTCTTTGCTCATTGTTTGTCTCGAGGAATTATCCAGTGATGTCAGTGGTGTATTAAAGTCCCTTATGATTGTATTGTTGTCGATCTCTCCTTTGATATCTTCCAGGAGTTTTTTTATGTATTTGTGTGCTCCTTCATTGGGTGCATATATGTTTACCAGGGTTATATCTTCTTGTTGTATTGATCCCTTTAGTATTATGAAGTGGCCTTCCTTATCTCTGGTTATGGCCTTCACTTTGAGGTCTATTTTGTCCGATATAAGTATTGCTACCCCAGCTTTCTTTTCCTTTCCATTTGCCTGAAAGATATTTTTCCATCCCTTCACTTTCAGTCTGTGTGAGTCCCTTCTAATGAGGTGGGTCTCTTGTAGACAGCAGATGCATGGGTCATGTTTTTTTTTATCCATTCAGCCACTCGATGTCTTTTGGATGGAGCATTTAGTCCATTTACGTTTAAAGTTATTATTGAAAGGTACTTGTTTGTAGCCATTTCTTTTTTCATGTGGCTGTTTTCTTTCTGAGCTTTTTATTTCTTTTTACACCAGTCCCTTTAGCATTTCTTGCATTGCTGGCTTGGTGGTGATAAACTCCCTTAGCCTTTTTTTGTCTGTGAAGCTTCTTATTTCCCCTTCAATTTTGAATGATAGCCTTGCTGGATAGAGTATTCTTGGGTTCAGTCCTTTGCTTTGCATCACTTTGTAAATTTCCGTCCATTCTTTTCTGGCCTGATGTGTTTCTGTTGAGAAATCATTTGATAATCTAATGGGAGATCCCTTGTATGTAACTTTCCTTCTCTCTCTTGCAGCCTGTAAGATTCTCTCTTTGTCCTGAACATTTGCCATGGTAATTATGATGTGTCTTGGTGTGGGTCTTTTCGGGTTCATCTTGTTTGGGACTCTCTGTGCTTGTGTGACTTTTTTCTTCCCCACCTCAGGGAAGTTTTCTGATATTATTTCTTCGAGTAGGTTTTCTAACCCTTGTTCCTCTTTCTGTTGTTCTGGCACCCCTATTATTCGTATGTTGTTTCGTTTCATGTTGTCCCAAAGCTCCCTTAGGGTCTTTTAATTTTTTTCTCCAATTGCAGTACAGTTTGGGTGTTTTTGCTTCCTTGTCTTCTAATTGACTAATTTGGTCCTCCGCTTCTCCTAGTCTACTGTTGATGCTTTCAATGGTGTTTTTTATTGCAGCTATATCGCTCTTCATTTCTTCTTGTGTCTTGCATATGTTATTGATTTTTTCATCTGTTTCTTCTTGCTTCTTGCATAAGTAGTTGATTTTTTCATCTGTTTCGTCTTGCTTTTTGCATATGTTGTTGATTTTTTCCTCCATCCCGTTTATGCACGCTAGGACCCTTATTCTGAATTCTTTTTCTGTCATGTTGCATGCCTGTGTCTCACTTAGCTGCTTTTCTGGCGAGTCCTCCTTTTCTTTCCTTTGGGGGTTTCTTTGCCTGCCCATGTTTGATCTCACTGACATATCTAGGTGTTGTGTCGTTCAGTGGCTGCTCCCTGGGTGGCAGTTGCTCATTGGGCTCTGGTTGCTCCTTGGGTGGTTGTGGTAGCAGCTGCTCCTCAGTTGGCAGCAGCTCCTCTGGTGGGTGCTGTTCACAGCTGTGGTGGCTCTTCTGGCTGGTGGCGGGAGGCTTCACGTACAGCTGCTGTTCCTCAGACAGAGAGTGTGGTGATCAGGAGGCTGCTGTTGCTTGGATCTGCTGCATTGATTTAAAGGCACAAAATACAACACAGCAAGGGACAACGTACCAGGTACTGAACACAAATATATTCACGATATTAATAACCCCAAATAAAGGTGACCACTCGAATTAAGAGAATTAAGGGATAAGGAGGAAAGAAGAGAAAAAGTTAAAAGAGAACAAGGAAAAGAAAAGAAAAATACGAAAAAAACAAAAACAAAAAAGAAGTGCAAAAATGAAATTGGGAAAAATAAGAGGGGGGAAAAAAGAGCGAAAAGAGAGAATGAAGTAGAAGAGGGGGAGAGACTATTTGTATGAGGGGGAAACTCCGATAGAACTGCCACTAATCCCAACAATTTCCAACAACAGATCCCTGGAGATGAATGCAAACTACAAACAACCAATGATATCAAGAGAGGCAAGGGAAAACAGAAGCACAAAAATAGCCGGGGGGTGGGGGAGAGGAGGGAGGGGAAAAACCAGCAGAAGAAAGAAAAAGAAAAAGAAAAACAACCTCCAATCAGTCCTAAAAAAGAAAAAAAAAAAACACAAAACAAAACGAGCAAAAAAACCCAAAAAACCACAGACAAACAAAAAAACCCAATATATTCAACAATCAAGCAAACAGCAAGAAAACAATAGAAAGATAAGAGAAAAGAAATATTTGGATAGTGAGGAAGGATAAGGTATAGGTGTATAAGGATTTAGAGCGGTGGATTGGAAATAGGATATATAAGTAGGGTGAAATTAGACAGGGGGTAAAAAGACGGAATAGGGAAAATCTAAAGCACAAATAGGGTAAGAGAAACAGGACACCATAAGGGAAAAAGTGAGGAAGAGGGTTTTAGCATAGAGGTAAAATTGAGGTAGGGAAAATTGATGCTAAAGGAACCATGAAAGTAGAATGGAGAACACTACTCCCAAAATAAAAAAAAATAAAGAGAGAAAATAAAATGGCACTTTAAAAAATGGTAAAATGGTAGCAGTAATAATAATGGTTAAAAATAAAAATGTAGTAATTAAAAGGGTAAAATCAGGTGATGGAAAAAGAAGAAAAAGAAAAAAAATTGGTTTCTTAGTTAAAAGGCGAAAAAGAAAAAAAAATTTGCAGTAGTAAAGGTCTTTCGGTTCTTCTACTCTTCAGCCTGGCTCACCTTAGTCCTGCCAGGTATTCAGGAGAGTGTTGAATTTCCCTGAAATACACTGTTCCTCCGTGTTGTAAATCACAGTCCTGATTTTAAAGCAGGCCGTATTTGTGATCCAGACTGCCTTAATTTGTGTTCACCTAAAAGTCAGTTTGTGGTTCAACCTCTGGGTGGCAGTGTTTTGGGGTTGGCCTCTGAGGCTATAGGGCTTCTCTACCCAGCAGCAAGGGTTTATTTTTTTCTATTGCACTTAAAACTGGTTTTGGGAGGGCAACTGCCCAGAGCTGGTTCTTAAATAAACGTTACCCTGCTCTGTCTATGAACACATTTTAAATGTATTTTTACTCTTAAGATATATCTAGACCTTTTGTGATAAAACTAAGAACAGGTATTGGTCTAATTTAGCATTGGAAGGGTTAAAAAGAATAACCCAGGGCAGAGAAAGACTACTGTGTTTATAGTTACTTCTTTTGACCTTGAAGTTCATTGATAAGACCTGTTAGGTCTGCAGCCAGTAACTTAACTGCCAACACCCCCGCCCCCTTTCTCTCAGCCCAGGCCCGATTGCTTTTCCTCACAGAGTCGGCCTGAAAATATAATGGGTGTATAGGGAGGTTTCTTGCAGACAGAAAGTCTGGAGACTACCTGAAATTCAGTTACAGATGCTTTCAGAATCAGGATGAGGGAGGAAGGGAAAGACCAATTGAAAACAGCAAGTTAAACAAAATACAGTCACAGGCAGTAAATCTCTCCGAGACCTGTGGAGCTGTCCACTAAAGAGATAAGAAAACCATGAATAACAAGTTCTTTGAAATTTGCTACTTTATTAATTTGCTAAGCAAATAGTCAACTTGAAAAGACTTTTTTCTTGCTTTTTTATAAGCAATCTCAGAACTAAGCAGTCTTGGAACCTAGCTAGCCTTTGTTAAACTTCTTTGGGTTGCAACCTTACACCTTTAAATTAATCCTAGATTTTTAAAATTTTAACCTGATACAGCAAGATTATACCTCAGAGTAAAGCAATTAAAAGTTCTCTACTGTCTTCCCCTTAAAGCAGGGTTTTTTTTTCCCTTATGTGTACAAACAGATAGCACAAAGTAGCTTTTGCTTTACACAGATCAGTTCCAGTCCCCTTTCTCTGTAGTAAATTGGCTAGTCCCACACAAACAAACTTTGTCCCAACCCCATGATGATTGGTGACGAGAGACAGACAAGGGAGGGGGTGACCTGTTTTCACAGATCCTTTCTCAGATGCCCGCCTGACCAAAGTTGTGAAGCCACGCAAAGGAGAGGAGAGGGCAGGCTCCCTCCCTCCACATTCATACACTTTGACCAGACATTCATTCAGCAAAGGCATTTAGCTACCACAATACACAGTTTTTCCCAATTCAATCCGAACCTTAAACTTTTAGCTGGCAAGTCAAATATTTAGCATTTCTTAAACAGTAACATTTTTAAGAATAAACTTCAAAAATGCAAGACATAAGTTTTTTATCATTCGAATTCAGTAAGCTTCAAGGTCCCAAGTTTCCAGCAGTTCTGGAAAACCACACCTGAGGCTGGCAAGCAGGTTTGGCCCAGCTCTTGATTTTAAAATGACCATAATGCTTAAAGGAGTAGTTAGAGTCTGTCCCATAACGTCTGTCCAGTACGTCCACAGAAAACAGAAAGAAAAAAAAAACACACAAACACAGACAAATACAGTCTTCCAACTCTATGGAAGCAAAACCAAAACAACCTTCTGACTCCACGAAAGCAAAACTATAGATTAGACGATGGCCATGCACCAACTGGCGGGAGTGACCCGCCTCATCTCAGATTGAGGGGTTTCTGAGCCCCTCCAGATGGAGGATCGGAGCGTCTCCCAACTCCTCCCACCCGTGGCCCCCCCCCGTGTGTCCACTTAGACCGTATCAGGCATTACAGATTTCAGAAGTGAGCTCACACAGGACAGAACACACAGAACACAACAGACAACACACAGACACTTACCGCGGACAGGCAGACTCCCCGGAATGGGGTCCCTTGCGGATTTTGGGGATCCCGGATGTGCCCCCAAATGTTATGCCCAGATTTTGGGGTCCCCAATAATCCACCACCAGGGAGCCTTTTCCCAATGCAAAAGCAAAGGGTCTTTTATTCAAGCCCGGGACTTGGTCCTCCTCCTGCCTCCATTACTGGATGCAAGAGAGAGCCCGGAGTTCCAAGAGAACAAAGAATTTATAGGGCTTGGGGTTGGGGGGTGGGGGCACACTCTGACCACTGATTTGGTTGATTCCGGTTGGTTGAGTGAGGGCTGGGGGCTAGTGACGCAAGGGCAGGGTGCAGCTAGGGTCTGGTTTCACAAAGACAGGGGAGTGGCTAGCATACTCTTGGCCTTGGGCTAGTTTTCCCCACTTTCCCATTGGCCGAGACAAGGGCAGGCTGAGTAACTGATACATTCTGTGGCTTTTTCTTGGAAGAGGGGTTAAGGACACAGCTATCAGTCCTGTTCTGTCCTTTCAATGCCAAGTATTTTGAAGTTTACTTATTGATAAACTAGAGGTCTGGTGCACAAAATTTGTGCATGGGTATGGTCCCTAGGCCTGGCCTGTGGTCAAGATCATCTTCCCAGGCGCTTGCAGCCAGCCCCGCCCCCCACCGCCACACACCCCCGGTTCCCATTTTGCCATCAGGTGATCAGTGCCTGATGGCTGGGGGAAGGGACTGAGAGGTAGGCTGTTCCCGCTGGCTCTTTATCCCCGCACGTGCTGCAGGTGGCCATCGGGCGATGGGAGCCTGCTGGCCGGGGAAAGGGACCAAGAGGTGGTCAGTGCGCCTCATAGTGACTGGTCCAGCGGTTATTCTGGTCATTCTGCCCTTACAGTCAATTTGCATATTGCTCTTTTATTATATAGGATAATGTCATCGGAAACATATATTTGTATATATCTCCTTGTGCATAATTTTGATTCAAAATAAGATAAAAAATAGTTCATTTACTCATTTTTTCTCTCAACAGATATTTATGGAGTAACTGCTTTGTGCCATTTCTCTCAGGAGTCAACATTGGGGGGAGGGGCTTTCCATTCCACCTTAGGTTCTTTAGATATGAGCTGATTGGTCAGTTACAGTTGGGCATTCTAGGCTTGGTTGCTAAGATACAACTATTACTCAACAGCTGAACAGTAGTCTCAGGAGACATTTCTGTGTCGTCTGACTGCTTTCTCATAGTGCTACTTTCGCATTTGGTGTTGGTGAGAGAATAGAAATAGGCTTAGGCCTAGAGTGGAGGTGAGTTTGAACATGAGAAATAAAGCTGGACAGTGGCTGTGTCAGAACAGGAAAGGGGTGGATTCAAGGGGTATTTCTTAAGTACAATTTTCTGTTCTTGAAGGGCTGTGGGTGGTTCGAGAGAGAAGGTAAGACTCAAGCACTGCCTAGACACAGAAATTAAGTTTGAATGGAGAGCAGATACTAAGTTCAATGTGAGATGTACTGAGTTTGAAGAACTGTAACAAGGAATTCTAAAATATAGAGATAAGGGTTTGCAACTCAAACAAGACTGGATATATATATATATATTGTTACTCTAAAAAATTTTAAACATTCATCCTGACTATATTTTTCTAGCAAAGGTTAAATTTCACTAATTCTCTATATTCATTCTGAACAAGCTAAGGGTCTTCAACCCCTTAATTGCCCTGTAATTCACCTTTCTCATCTTTTCTGTTGTGTTGGCTAATGTTTTAGTTCTATCACGACTGAAATTCTCTCAAATTAGGTGATTATTACTACATTTTAACAGTTAATAACTTATTTAAATTTGCCTACTTCTTAGTCAGGGTCCTAATAGAAAACAGATTACATACTCAAATTAGAAAAATTCCAGGAGAGTTTAGCAAATAAATTAATTAATTAAAGCAGCTTTATCTAATGGGTATGTATGGGTAGAGAAGAAGAAACCCAAAAGAGGCAGTTTAATGTGCCAGAGCTTGTAACAACCAGAGTTTTAGCACTGCTAGGCCTGAAGGGATTTGGGAAAGAACAGTCGTAGAAACCTGAAAGAAGAGATGTATGTATGGGGTTATCTTGAGAGAAGCAGTGGCCTCAGAGAATTAACAGAGTGCATTTCATCAACATAATGAAATCTTAGTGATATAATAACTCAGGGAAAGTTCCTCATATGTTTCTCATTCAGATATTTTAAGCAATTTATATGCATTTATGGTGGCATCTGTTACTCCATCTGTCCTCCTCACTCTGTGTTTCTTTTTCCCAAGTCAAGGATCATCATGCCAGGAGGAACCATGAGACTATACTCTCTGACACGACCATCCTCCCTTTCTGCAGTATCCTATTGGGGCTATTCATTGGCAAAACTCAATTGCAAGCAAGAGAATAAGGGAACTTACTTGATGTAGTCCATACTGGCCAGCCTCCACGACACTTAGAATAGAGCAGGGTGTGTAGGAAAGATTTGGAGAGCCAACAGAAGATATTCAGGGTGCCCTGTGTTTTTACTAATTCCTAGTACATAATTTCTCGCATCCCACTACTCCTTTCCAGGTTTATTTTATTTCTTGGTGAAGAAAATATATTAGAATTTCTTTCAGTGAGGGCTTATGAGTAATACATGTCTTAGTATATCTGAAAATGTATTCATTTTGCCTTCACTCTTGAATGTTATAGCTGAGGATAAGCTTCTAGATTGATAGATATTTTCCTTCAAAACTTGGAGGCTATTATTGCATTGTCTCATCTACTATTGCTGACGAGAATTCTGCCGTTGGTCTGTTATCTCCTCTGTAGTTCATCTTTTTTCTCTGAACTTTTTATGATTCTCTCACTTTCCTTGATCTTTTATCTTATTCCAGTGTATCTAGGTATGAATTTATTGTTATCCTGTGAAAGACTTGGTGTGCTTTTTCAATCTGAGGATTCATATCTTTAATTCTGAAAGATTCTCAGCCATTATTACTATTACCTTCTGCCCATTCACTCTATTTTTTTTGAATTCCCATTAAGCATCTATTGGAGTTTTTCATGCTATCTTTCATATCTCTCAACATTTTTCTTCATCTCTCTCTCTATATCTGTACTATGTTCTGAGTCACTTTAGTCTACTTTCCAATTCACGAATTCGCTTTCAGCTGTTTCTAGTCAACTATGAAATCTTTCTACTGAGGTGTTTGATTCATCTCGATGTTTTTCTTTTCTGTATCTGTCATGTAAAAATGTAACTGCTGCCCTGGCTGGGTGGCTCAGTTGGTTGGAGCATCATCCTGTACACCAAAAGGTGTGGGTTTGATTCCCATTTAGGGCACATACCTAGGTTGGGGATTCACTCCTAGGTTGTGGTTTATATACAGGAGGCAACTGATCGATGTTTCTCTCTCACATTGATGTTTCTATCTCTCCCTTCTTCTTTTTCTCTAAATAAACATATTTTCAGAGGAGCATAAAAGTTAAAAATATATATTTTTGTTGTTAAATATACATTGAAAAACATACATGAGCCAATTATGTAGACTTCAATGATTTATTACAAAGAAGGTATCAGTGTTACTACCATCTAGGTCAGGGGTCCTCAAACTACGGCCCGAGGGCCACATGTGGCCCGCCTAAAACATTTATCCGGCCCGCCAGGTGTTTTTGCCATCACTGTGTGCATAGGAATTTGTCCATAGTTTTTTTTTAAACTATAGTCCGGCCCTCCAATGGTCTAGGGACAGTGAACTGGCCCCATGTTTAAAAAGTTTGAGGACCCCTGATCTAGGTAAAAAATTGACATCACCAGAACCCTGGAATTCCCTGTTGTGATCCTTCCTAGTCACAATTCCCTCCCAGCATAGCCCATGAGAACTTTATAAAAATCATTCCCTTGTCTTTCTTGAAAGTTTTACTACCTAAGTTTACATCCCTAAACACAGTAGTCTATATATGCCTGCTGTGAGCTTTTTATAGATGCAGTAATGAAGTTTGCGTTATTTTGTGTATGGTTTTTTTCACTCATTTTACATTTGTTAGATTTATACATATTATTACATAAGATTGTCATTTGTTCATTTTCATTGCTGTAGACGATTCCATCAGATGAATGATATATAAATATATCACAACTTATTTATCTGTTATGATGATGATGAAAATTTGACTCACAGTTTGGGGCTATTATGATAATGGCACTATGAACAGTCATGTGTGTCTGCTGCTGTAAGTGAACATGCATTTTTGGTAGGGGCATTGCTAGGAAAGGATCATAAAGTAGATAATACCAAATTGTTTTCCAGAGTGGCTGTTTTGTTTTACACTCCCACTAGTAGTATAAGAAAATTTCTATTGTTCCACATCCTTGCCACATTTGTCATTGTAAACGTTTTAAATTTCAGCCATTCTGGTGAGTGTGTAGGATACATTTTTGTGGCTCTCATTTCCACTTCCCTAATCCCTAGTGAGGTTGAGCCACACTTTTTAAGTGTTTATGGACCATTAGTATATCCTCTTTTATGAATTCCTCACAAGTGTCTTATCCAATTTTTCTATTTGTCTTTTTTCTTGATATGCAGGAAAGTGTTATATATTTTGGATGTGAACCCTTTGTTGATTTTATGGTGACATTGCCCTTTTTTCATGCTGTAGTTTACAGTTTTTACTCACCTGTTGATGTCTTTTGATGACTAGTGGATTTTAATTTCTCTCCCAACTTTTGATTTGAGAAAATGCCAAACCTATAGAAAAGTTGAAAGAACAGTACAATGAGCACCTATTATTCTTCAACTTACATTCACCAAATTGCTAAAGTATTTTGCCATATTGGTGTTCTCTGTTTCTCTTCCAGTCTCTCTCTCTCTCTCTCTCTCTCTCTCTCTCTCTCTCACACACACACACACACACACACACACACACAGATCTGAATCATGTTGGAGTAAACTCAGATTTATATTATGATACTATTAGTATTCTGGCATGCATCCCCTTTGAAAAAAAAGCAAATTCTAATAAAATTATTATACTCCAGGAACTTACTGATACAATAACATTGTCATTATAATATAGCCTATGGTCAAATTTCCCAAATCTCCTCAAAATTTTCTTTATAGCTGTGTTTCCCCCACATAAGTTCCAACGAAGATCATGGATTGCATTCCCCTTTTAGCAAAACATTCCACCAATAATTTTTATCTTTAGTTGCCTTGTAGACTGTCCCACAATCTGGATTTCAGTGATTCTTTCCTCATTAGAGATTCAGGTTAAATGTATTGAGCCAAAATGCTACATGGGTGATGTCATATATTTTCTTTTGCATCATCAGAAGGCACATGATATCAGCTACTTCCATTATTGGTGATGCCTAGTTTGATCACTTCATGAAGGTGGTTTCCATCAGCTCTTCCCATTGTAAAGTACCTTTTGTCCTTTTGCAATTTGTAAGTAATATGAGTGGTGATACCTTGAGGCCATGTGTATCTCTTGTTTCATTGATGCTTCTCCTCTGCATCAACTATTTCATTTGTAGTTGCAATTCTGTCATTTCTTCTATATTTACTAGCCGGCATAGTTTGGAGTGGAATCCCCTCTTCCAGCCATCATGCATTTTTTGTTCCAATTTGGACTCCTGGGTTGGTATTTCTTTAAATATATTTTATTGATTTTTTACAGAGAGGGACGGAGAGGGATAGAGCGTTAGAAATATCAATGAGAGAGAAAAACATCAATCAGCTGCTTCCTGCATACCCCCTACTGGGGATGTGCCTGCAAGCAAGGTACATGACCTTGACCAGAGTTGAACTCTCTGTCCACTGAGCCAAACCGGTTAGGGCCATGAGTTGGTATTTTACTCAGTGGGCTTTAATCTATTCCCATCATTATTCGTTTCGATGTTCAAATTGTTTCTCATTTCGCCAATGGGAGAACCCTTTAATCGGAAACTTCTGTCCTTTTAATGTATACCCATAGTTTTTGAGCACTTCCTTAGTTCTGGCATAAAAAGATACTCAGATTGCACTTTTCCTACTCCCAACCAGTAGTCAGCTACTTCTCCAAGGAGTCCGTTCTTTTTAAAGAGTGTTGTATGAATGGTATGTGGAAAGTAGCATTTGGGTAGTAGATGTGCTTTTCCTACTGGAGTGTCATTGCTTCTAGGCTTTTTCAGTGAACAGAGATAACTATGAGTGATGAGTTTTTATTCACACTTCCAATTAAAATTGGAACATCATAAGGCTCCCATTACACATTTACATCTCGCATTTTCCATGGCAAGAATCCTGTTTCCTGAAAAGCATCACTACATTTAGCACAATATGCACAATAGTTGCAGCATTCCCACCATAATAACACTACCAATAACAAACTCATTAAGTTGGTTTCAGGGCTTCTTTGCAGGTATTTTTATCCTTAGAATATATCACAGTAAGGGTGTACAGTTAGAGCAGTGTTTTTAAAGTTACTTGAATTATTTTTTTCTGCATTGCTATATAATCAGTTTTGTATGCAGTTAGATTCATTTATTTCTGTTGTATTGATTTTTTGATCCAACTGGATTTAGTTTATTTTTGAATACATACAGCATTTACATAGTTTAAAAGTCAAACCTTTATGGAAAGGTAAAGCCAGAGGAGTTTTAATCCCATCCTTAGCCCTTCCGTTCTCTTCTTATACACCCCAATAGTAATCATTTTCATTAATTTCTGGGTTTTATTTCTCTGTGGTCCTCTCCCCTCCTAATAAATAAAACTATACACAATAGGAATATATATGTGCACACAAATGTACACTTATCCTTATTTTATTTATTACTCTAAAGGTAGCATAATTACACATTGTTTCATAGGGATCTTACTTACACTTTGGTTGCATAATAAGCCACTGGGGAATATGCCATAGTATATTCATCCAGTCTCCAATTCCTAGTCATTTAAGTTGTTTTCAATATTTTGCTGTTACAAATATGAAACGATATGTGGACAAAGTTACTCATTATAGTGACATAATATAGTTTCATATTAATGGAGGGGGATTTTTCAGGGTAAATTCTAGAAGTGAGAGTTTGCTGAGGGAAGAGTGAATAAAATGTGATGTTAGATGTTATGATACTTCACTCCAGGGGGTCGTGCTGGTGTGCGTTCTCACCAGTCCTGTGTGGCAGAACTTGTTTTCCCAGCATTGCATGCTTTAAAAATTGTGTCAATCTGATATAAGAAGAAATGGAACCTTGGTGTGGTTTCAGTTGTTTCTTTTTTATAGAACTTGTAATGAATTCTTTCTCCTGCCCCCATTGATTTTCAGAGAGAATGGAAGGGAGGGAGGAGAGAGAGAGAGAGAGAGAAAGAGAGAGAGAGAGAGAGAGAGAGAGAGAGAGAGAGAGAGAGAGAGAAAGAAGAAAACGTTGTGAGAGAGACACATAGATGGTTGCCTCCCACACGTGCCCTGACCAGGACCAGGGAAGAACCTGCAACTGAGGTATCTGGCCTTGACTGGAAATCGAAGATGAGATACTTTGGTTTGAGGGCCAATGCTCAAATTGGCCAGGGAGATTATAATTCTTTAAATAGATTTGTATTGATCTGCAGGCCGATGCTCTTTCGACTGAGCCAAACCAGCCAGGTGTGGCTCAAGTTTTGAGCGTTGACCCATGAACCAAGAGGTCACTGGTTCAATTCCCAGTCAGGGTACATGCCTGGGTTTTGTGCTCAATTCCAAGTATGGGGTGTGCAGGAGGCAACCAATGAATGATTTTCTCTCTCTTTTTAAAAAAAATATATTTTATTGCTTTTTTACAGAGAGGAAGACAGAGGGATAGAGAGTTAGAAACATCGATGAGAGAGAAACATCGATCAGCTGCCTCCTGCACACTCCCTACAGGGTATGTGCCGCGACCAAGGTACATGCCCTTGACCAGAGTCTAACCTGGGACCCTTGAGTCTGCAGGCCAATGCTCTATCCACTGAGCCAAACCACTTAGGGCTGAATGATTCTCTCTTATCATTGATGTTTCTAGCTCTCTCTCCCTCTCCCTTCATCTCTGAACTCAATAAAATATATATTTACATTTTAAAAAAGATGTGATCAAAAGGGCAGGCTGAGATCCTAAAAGTTGGTACCTAATGACACATATCCAATCTCTTAGGATTCTCATATTGATTTTTATTATACTAAGTTCTCATATTAAGAATAGAGTCTCCAGGATTTAATGAATTGCCAAAGGATATATTGCTAGTGAAGGGCAAAGTCATAATCAGCAACCAAACTGGTCTCTTGTGGTTTTTCATTATTTTTTGCATGATTTCATCATACTATGTTACCCACTTTTGAAGAAAAACATACCCAATTCCAGCAAGAGAGAAACAGTTCCCCTCTACTAACCCTCTTTCTTCCTTACAGAGATATTTAGAGCTATGGCAGTTTCCTCAGAGAATTCTAAAGGGGAGTTAAGCCAGTATATCTCAAAAGAAGACATCGAGAAATTTATGATGGCACTCCAAGTTGGAGGTCAGGTGAGGACATCTCAGACATCTTCCTGGCACTGGCTCCAGGGTGGAACCACCTCCATAAAGGTAGCTGGTTGGGTGCATACCCATTCTGTCAGGAGAGGGGCAAGTATTTCCAGTCAGCAGAGCACTACTCGGCTCAGTCCCTTCACAGCTCCAGGTCAGGTTCCCATGTCCCTAGGTTAACCTATAAACTTCTCCACCTACTTCCCCCCAAACCTGGGTCCAGTTTTAATCTTCTCTCTAGACTCAGTCCTCCTCTTCCTTTCTCTACCATGGATCATTATTCTCTTTCTTTCTTTTAACCCTCCATCCTTCAACCTTCCTTCCTTTCTTGAATCCCTTCTCTCCTCTAGATGTCAGAAGATGATATCATAAAAACCCTCAAATTACTGGAAGTCAAAATTCTAAATACTAAGATGCCTAATACATTCTGCCTGAAAATTACAGGTGTCCTTATCAACTACCTGAGGAGAATGGTGAGGAGCTCATGCCTTTGGGTTGGGGGCTGTGGGGAAAGAAAGGATTCCAGATCTCAAGCCAGGAGTCCCTTTCTGGTGGGTGATGACATTTTGTAATTCAGTAGTATTTGGGAGATGAGTACCTCAAGTTTCTAAACAATTTCCTAGAGCCTATGTCTTATACCCTGAACATGTCTCAAGAACTGTGACCTAAAAGGTAAAGTAATGAAGTAAGGAGGTAGGGTGAAAGAAGTGAGATGGAAAGGGGGAAAGGATTTAGGCTCTGGGCCTCAAAATCTAAGCTGTCCTAATCCTCCTCCTGGGATATCTTAGGCAGTCACACCTTTGCTGTTGCAACTCAGCTAATCACCTCAATTTATTTACTAACCTATTTAAATCCACCCACTTGCCTGCTAGCCCAACTTTGGACTGAACATTTATGACCACTACCTATTTATCTATCCAGATACTTTTATACTTAATTTTCCTGGTACTGGGTAAATCTGGTTTCTGATTTTCTTGGTTAACTGTCTACATACAAGGTGTCTTCCAGTTTACCTGCCTTCTTTGGCACACCTGTTTACTGATCAAGACCTGACCCTTCAAGAAATTTTCAAAGTTACCTCCATAATCTACCCACCTCTGTGATGACAGTCCACTTGTTGCTTCAGGGAAAGCTCTGTGCTCTGGAAATGCCAAGCTCCATTCCCACCCCAACACAAGCCCAGAGACTTTGCAGTTTTTCATTTCCTGCCCTCTTGCATACTCTAGGAAGCTCTTGCCCTCTATCATGGGGAAGGTGTATGTTGAATGGGGTTGTAGGATGAGATAGGATAGTTACTTCCCACTAGATAGAGGAGAACCACTTACTGAGCAAAGCCAATTCTCAGAAGCTGAGGGACTCATCTTGGAGATTAGTTTTGGAACAGTGAGTCTTTCTTTTTCCAGGAGACAAAGAGAGAACTGGAGAAGGCATTTACTGCGGTCCTAATGGCTCTGGGGTCACATTTTCCAGAAGTGATCATTGTCAAGCTATGGGACAGACCAAATACACACTGTCTGCCCCCAAGGAGCCTCATGGTTGCAGTGGGGAAGATCATCCTTTTCCAAGGTATTGCTCCCCGTGGTGGAAGAGTTTGAGAAAGGAACAGGGCAAAAGGCCTTGGGGGTGCTGTATGGAATTTGGAGTATAGCTTTATTCTCCTGACTCCTTTCACTGTACTAGTATATCTCCAGTTAGTTTAGTCATGGGTGTGTGTGTACGGATGAGGGGGGCAAACTAGCATCCCTGTGGGACCGATGGGAACTCAGGAGGGAGTTCCTGGAGACTAGGAGTGGCACAGGAGAGCATATTAAAAAGCACAGGAAACTGTGGGGCTGGTGGTAAGACTAGGAGAACTGGAGGGAAGGCTGAATAGAAAGCCCCCATTCAACAGAGGTGGGGAGGGGCAAAAGAGAAGTGAGGAGTGCTTTGCTTAGGAGAACCTGAGGTTTTGAATTTGATTAGAGGTTTGGAAGGTAATAGTGTAGTAGGATGAGGCAGAGAATCACCATACAATCTTCATCCTGGTGGCTGTTGGTGACAGCATTAGTTCCCTTACCCATTGTATTCCCCTCCCTCAATCAAAAAGTGTTGAGGAAAAAATCAAGTCATCAGGCAAATGCCAGATTCTGCCCTTTCTTTGCCACTTGGATTTTGGGCCAGAGAGATATTGGGGGAAGTCAGCTGGCCTTCTGGGCATTAGGTTCAAAATGACAAGGCTTATGGGTTGGGCTGCATAGCAAACTCAGAGGACACAGCACAGAAGCTGGAAATGTGTCTCTTGATCTAATCAGGGCAAATGTTTTTCACTTTAGAAGAGTGAGAGAGCCTCAGGCAGAACAGCTCTTTGCTCCATAAGGGTCCTTGGAAGGGAGTGTGCATGTGTAGGGTGTGGCAGTACCTTGCATCTGCATGCTGTGCTAGCATCCATTATGGAGCTTAATTTTCCCAACAGCCCTGTGAGGTGGGCACATTAGGAACTGTAGTCCTATTTAACAGCCAAGGACACGGAAACTAGCATTAATTAAGTATCTTACTCTGGGTTACCCAGACTCTTTGGAGGCAGAGCTAGGATCAGAACCCAAACCTACTGGTCTCTAACCATAAGATTTTGTACACTAAGGCGGGAGGCTCCTTTCCTTGGGATAGGGATGTTTTTCTTTTACTCTCCCTCCCAGATACAGTTTCCTACATTGGTTCTATATGGAGATATATCCAGCCTCTTCTGAAGTTGGCCCAAGAGCAGAATGAGATGTTGGCGATATGTCATGGTAAGGGTCAGGAGGGTCTGGGGAAGGGCTTAATTGGAATCAGGGAGGGAGGAAAGAAGGCCAGGAAGCTACTGGGTCTCTCTGAAGTTGGACCCCATAAGTCTATGGGAGGGGCAGATGATGGCTGAGAGCAGGCCACGTATGAGTAGATCTCTTCTCCATCTGACCTTTCTTGGCCTGGTTTGGGG
This sequence comes from Myotis yumanensis, assembly GCF_028538775.1. Taxonomy (NCBI): domain Eukaryota; kingdom Metazoa; phylum Chordata; class Mammalia; order Chiroptera; family Vespertilionidae; genus Myotis; species Myotis yumanensis. The sequence continues at coordinate 121,704,716 of NW_027223754.1, read as the reverse complement.
CAAGGAGCAAGCTTGATAGGGAGGCTGTAGGTGTTGACAGCCTTTCTCTTTCACTTTCCCTGCCTATCCTGGAACTAGGTGTGGTCAGAAAGGAACGATAGTTGGGGAGGTGGTGGGCAGGTGGGTCTTTCCCAGAACAGGACCCCCAAAGCCCTTTTTGGGTTGGGGAGGATAGGACTGTACTTATAGGTGTGTATGCTTTACTTGGTGGGATGGGGAAGGTGATGGGCAGCTCTAACTCCCTTCCCTCCATACAGTATTCTACGGATTGGTCGTCAGTGCCCATAAACACCTGGATTCCTGGGATGATAAGCTGACGGGCTTTAGTCAAAGGGAAATGTCCATGAAGGCCTACATCATCTTCCGTGTCTTCCTCAACCGATGGACTTTGAAGAGCAAGGACAAGGTGGGAGTGGCAGATAACAGGGGTTGGGTGGATGGGCTGAAGGAGTAAGGCTTGAGCCAAAGGTGGGCTCAAGTTTATCCACTTGCTGGTAGAAGGCTGACTCACGAGGGTCTTCTGGGAGAGCAGGTGTTCCTCCTCAGGCTCCTCTTACCATGCTCCAGAAAAACATAGAGTAAAAAAACACCGCACTGTCCATTCACTTATTTGTTAAGTGTGCAATTTACATTTATTGATTAGTCTCATTTGCCAGGCATGATGCTAGGCCCTGGTCATACAAAGATGAATAAAGCACAACCCCTGAGGATTTGTCTTCCTTCATCCTATTGCTGATGCAAGTTTGTATATCTCCGTAAACACAGGTGACAGAGCAAGTTCTGCAGATAATGGGCCACCTTTTCTTCCTTATGCCACCATCCAAACTCAAGAACCAAGTAAACCGGTTAACACGATGGTTAATGATTTTGATGTCCACGAAAGTGACACCTTTCTACATTTCCCAGGTGATTGGGTTGTGCGTGAGAGGGAAATTTGACTCATTCATGTATTGCATGTTTACTAAGTAGTTAATGCTGGAGTGGGCAAAGCTTGGCCCATAGGTCAAATCCATTCTGAAGCTTATTTTTGTAAGGAATGTTTTACTGTAACTCAGCCATGTCCATTTCTTGAATTCACCTCATGCTTTGAAACTCTCTGACTTCCTTGTCTCTGACCTTTAGATCCAGCTTTAAAGGGCCTATGAGATTAGGTCAAACCTACCTGGAATACCCCCCTATGTTAAAGTCAACCGTTGTGGGACCTTACTTATAAAGGGTGTCCCTAAATTCACGCAAGAAGTAATTTTGATAGAAAACACAGGTTTATAATTAAAAATTGTAATCTTTTTGTTGATTCATGAAGTATACATATAGGGTTATGTATGGAATAGCATATTGGGTAAATGGCTTCTCGAAATGTCCAATTCTTGACCACAGTGCCGAATTGATGTCCCTGGACTCTCAGCTACACTCTGACGAACTGCTTTGATGTTTTGTGTTGAACGACTTGTTGAAGGATGGCCAGAGTGTTTAAGATCACTAATTGATCCAGTCTGTCTAAATTTTTTAATTAATCTCTTCAGTGTTGATGAAGTTCAGTCACTATTCCGACCATATTTTGCACGAAAATTGCAAACTGTAGCTGCCAAACCTTCATTATTTTTGAAATATTGCTCAACAATGAAAACGTGTTGTTCTTTCATGTAGCCCTCCATTTTTAATAACCCTGAACTGTCAGCTGTCACGCTTCTTTTTCATTGGCAACACTTGACGGCACCCATGGCATAAAATTCAAATCTTGATTGAAATTTGGGACACCCTTTATCTGCAAAATCCTTTCACATCAACACCTAGCTTAGTGCTTGATTGAAAAACCAGGAGAAGGTGTGTGTATACCAGGGACCTGGGATTTTAAGGGCCATTTCAGAATTATGCCTGTGATAGAAATGTTATACACATATTAGGTATTTTTATGAACAGAGATTCAAGAACCAGAACACAAATTTTCTGATTGTTGTTTCAGTTTTCCTTCTAATTCAGTGGTATTTCTCAAACCGAGTTCCCCCAACTTCTAATGAGTATTCCACAAAAAGAAGGCGTGTTATTTAGTAAACTGGGTGAGAAATGTTGAGTTTGAAATTAAACAAATTTCTTACCTGTAGGACTTCTCTGAGTCTTCAATATGTGGGTTAGTCTGGTCCTCTAAGAAGCAGATACCAACCTGGACTTGAGGTGCAAGAGAGTTATTGGAGGAACACCTGTGAGGAGAAAACAGGGAAGAAGCCAGAGGAGGCTGGGAGAGCCATCAGACTGAGTAGTAGTTCTGTCCATTGATAAGGAGAAGGGGAAGGAGGGAAGAAGGGGGAGAAGGGAAGAAGAAAGGAAAGTTTTACATTAGAGTGTAGTTCTAAGAAAGTTCAATGCTGACAGGGAGTCAATGCCAACAGAGTTATCAAGCCAATGTCCTACATCTTGTAATGTAGGCCTGCTTTAGTGGACCTTCCATACTCAGTCATTGGCTGGAAGAAACCTTTGGGAATCTAGCGTCAGTTTTAAACAGTGACGGATTTTAAAGTAAAGAAGTTGGAGATGTTGGTCAATTATGCCCTCCAGAATAGGCATCTGAGAGGCACATTGTTCATGGTTGCTCAACATGCTAGTATGCACTTGTAAATTTCCAAGAGGAGATTTTTTTTCTTTTTAGTGCAACCCCCATTAGCATCAAGTTTTCAGGGATCACCATTTGTGGTCTACCATTGCACTACCACCTCACATGCACTTTCCTTCGTGTATGAAGATTTGACCTTCCTCATGTATGTGCTCTGAGCTTTCTCCTTTAGTGGAGCAGCCAGTCTCTTATTTACTAGTACTTACCCTCCTGTCATGTGTCTGCATGTTGCCTAAGGTAAGGTCTATGAACCTGGAGCAGAGGTTTGCTCTGTGTAGTCAATTAGCCAGTTAGAGGATGAAATTTGTAACCTACCCGCTAGTCTGCAGATTGTGCAGGTAGAGATTGTACCCTACATTTTGCTGACAGTGGAAATGTTTTGGCTACTTCCTCCTTCTCTCTCCTTCTCTATCACTCCAGGGCATAGTGATTAACAATTGAGATATTTGTCCATCTGTAGTATAATTTGTTTGGAGATTAACTAGCACTAGCCAGCTCTACTTAGGGAGGCTGGCCCAATTTGGGGGTCCATCAGACAAACCAAAGGGGAAGAAATGTTAAATATTTAAAATCCAATGGAGGGATTTCTGCTCTGACAGAGATGGAGTGACCGAGGCCAGAATTACTCTCTTCTCTGAAATAACTAAAACACTACGCAAAATATATGAAATAATGGTTCTCAAACTATTGAACAGCAGGCAACAAAGAACAGTGTCCCTGAGAGACAGTGGAGACATGGAATAAGCTCTATTACTGCCCCTATTTACTTCCTTGAGAGAATTTCCAGTCAGTGGCAGAGGAAAAGAAACCCCAGGAAGAGTTGACAGACTTTCTGAGTTGAGAAGATAGCACTGAGAGACCAGAGAGACCAGCATAGCTAGAGTTTACAGGGTGGAGTACTAAATAGTCCACGTGTGTGAGGAAATGGTTCCAGGTGAGGAAAACTCCCAAACCTGAAAGAACAGTTGCCAGAACTCACACAGGGCCAAGAATTATACCTGTTCCCACCAACCAGTCTTAAAACCTTATAATTCATAGGACGTTAGGTAGATGGGTGGGTTGGGGACCAAAATTAATGGTAGGCTGAATGTTTTTCTGTTCCTGTCCAACTAATTTTAAAAGCAAGACCCAAAGGATCAAATTATTTTCAAGTAACTTTAACTGTGTTCCAGGGAAAACTCAAGAATATTTATAGGAAAACTAAAATGTCCAATACCCAATAAGCTAAGTTTACAATGAGTCACATTAATTTTTTTTTTAAATCACCAGGCATGCTTAGAAGCAGGACAATATGGCCTGTTATAACGAGAAAAATAATACAAAACTGACCCAGAACTCACACAGATGTTAGAAGTAGCAGACAAGGACGTTTAAACAGATATTATAACTGGTTCTGTTGGATTAAAAACTAGTAGAAAGATTAAGTAAATAAGTAAAAACCAGGAAAAATGTATTTTAAAAGGACCCAAATTGAACTTCTAGAGTTAAAGACTAGAATATCTGTGATGAAAAACACTGGATAGTATTAATGACAGATTAAACATTGCAAAAGACAATACTGGTTAATTGAAGACTGCAATAGAAATTACACAAAATGAAGCAGAACATATGAAAAAATAAATAAAGAAGAAAGCATCTGCCTGGCCAGAGTGGCTCAGTGGTTGAGCGTCGACCTATGAGGCAGGAGGTCATGGTTTGATTCCAGGTCAGAGCATATGAGCAGGTTGCAGGCTTGAACCCCAGTGGGGGCATGCAGGAGCCAGCCAATCAATGATTCTCTCTCATGGTTGATGTTTCTATCTCTCCCTCTCCTTTTCTTTCTAAAATCAATAAAACAATAAATTAGGGAAAAAAGCAGCAGTGAGGCATGCAACAACTTTAAGCAGCCTAATTTATGTGCAATATGAGTCCCCTCATAAAGGAAGAGACAGAAAATGTATATGAAGAAATAGTGGCTGAACAATTCCCAAATCTGAAGAATAGAATAAACCTACAGATCCAACACAGTCAATGAACCCAACACAAGAAATAAAAAAAACTACTCCAAATCATGTCACAATCAAGTTTCTCAAAACCAGTGGAAAAGAAAAAATGATTTTTTAACACCTTTGCTACCGCTCACGAGCTTTCTCGTGTTTCACGCGCCATCTGTTATGGACCTTAGATGTCAATACACTGTCTTGTCCACATCAAATGAAGCAATCTCATTGGTGGAAACCGTGCAGGTCAATCTACGAAAAACTATATAATTACACAAACCCATAAAGCATTGCAGTTACATTGTATTTTGGTCATTTGAATAGTCTTCATCTTCGAGTTCCTGGCACTTTTAGAAATGCTTTCTTTCAGAAAAAGGAAGGAAACCAACGAAACTGATACACTTTCTTTCGTGTTGTTCCATTCTAAGGAAAATGATGAAATGGACAGAAAAAGTAGTGCTGTACCTTATAAACTGTGGACTTTTCAATTCATTTAGAGTGTACAACGTCCTCAATCCACAAGCAAAAATGAAGTATAAACAGTTTCTGCTATCGGTGGTGAGAGACTGGATAACGGATGACAATAATGAAGGCTCTCTGGAACCAGAGACAAATCTGTCCAGCCCTTCCCTTGCGGGTGCAAGGAGAGCACCTAGTAAAGATCCACCCAAAAGGTTGTCAGGTGATATGAAGCAGCATGAACCTACATGTATTCCAGCGAGTGGAAAGAAAAAATTTCCTACGAGAGCCTGCAGAGTTTGTGACGCCCATGGAAAAAGGAGCGAATCTAGATACTTATGTAAATTTTGTTTGGTCCCTCTTCATAGAGGAAAATGTTTTACGCAGTACCATACGTTAAAAAAGTACTAGGAACTTTAATTGTTTAATTGTCTTTGTAAGTTAAAATGTTATAATTATTGAAAAACAACACCTAAAGTGCATTATGATCTGTAGTTATGATGATTTAAATAACGTGCAGTTTGCCCCAAAACGTGCGGTCCTTGGCATATGTCTTAGAGATTTCTATGCGTACGAAATGTGTTAAAATTAAATTTATTGGAGTGACATTAGTTAGCATGAACATAGAGGTTTCAGGTGTGGATTTCTGTATTATAAGATCTGTGTATTGCTCCATGAGTTCACTACCCAGTCAGATCTTCTCATGTCACCATATATTAGTTCCCTCTTTTCTCCCCACCCCCTTTGATCCATGTTGAATTCATATTTGTACGTGGGACCAAACTGTAACCAGATTTCATTCATTTACATGTGGCTTTCCAGTTTTCCCAGCACCATTTATTGAAGAGATTCTCTTTATTGTGTGTTTCTGGCTCCATTGTCGAAAATTATCTGTTCATATACATGTGGTTTTATAGCCTGGCTCTCTATTCTGTTCCATTGATCTGTGTGTCTGTTTCTGTGTCCATACCATGCATTTCTGATGATCAAAGCTCTGTAGTATAATTTGAAGTCAGGTAGCGTGATACCTCCAACTTCATTCTTTTTTCTCAGTATTGCCTTGGCTGTTTGGGGTCTTTTATGGTTCCATACAAATCTGATGATTTCTCATTCTATTTCTTTAAAAAATGACATTGGAATCTATATATTGGTTTGGGTAATATGGCCGTTTTAAGTATTTTGATTCTTCCCATCAATGAACATGAAATATTTTTCCCTTTTGTTGTGTCTTTTTCAATCTCTTTTAATATTTCTTTATAATTTTCAGTAGCTAGGTCTTCCACATTCTTTGTGAAGTTTCTTCCTAGGTACTTTATTCTTTTGATTGCAATTGCAAAAGGAATTATTTTTTTTTATTTCTTTTTCTGAAGTTTTGTTGTTAGTATTCAGGAAGGCAATGGATTTTTTTTTTTTTTTTTTTGGTGCGTGGGGGGAGGCTCCACCAATTGCGCCACACCCTCCAGGCAGTTTATTAATGAGATATTCTACATTCTTTTTTTAAAGTGTTATTAAGTCCTCAGAACCTGTTGTGTATTTTGCACTTATGGCATGTCTCAACTCAAACTGGCTGTTCTCAGTGCTCAGTGGCCACACATGGGTAGTGGCTGCCTGATTGGCTGGTGCACTTGGCCATCCCCATGTCATTGGCTGTGAGGCAATGGATTTTTGCACATGGATTTTTGTATCCTGCAACTTTACAGTATTTGTTTATTGTTTCTGATAGTTTTGTTTTTTTGGTGGAGTCTTTAGTGTTTTCTGTATACACTAGAAAAATGTCATCTACAAAAAGTGATAGTTTTATTTCTTCCTTCCCTATTTGGATGTCTTTTATTTCTTTCTCTTGCCTTTTTGCTCTGGTTAGGATTTTTAGCACTATGTTGAATAAGAGTGGTGAGAGTGGACATCCTTGTTTTGTTCTTGTTCTTAGAGCAAAAGTTTCAGTTTTTCACCATTGAGTACGATATTAGATGAGGATTTATCATAGATGGCCTTTATTATGTTGAGGTACTTTGCTTCTATTCCTATTTTATTGAGTGTTTTAATCCTACATGGATGTTGTATCTTATCCAATGCTTTTTCTGCATCTACTGATAAGATCATAGGATTTTTATCTATTCTTTTGATGATGTGGTGTATTACATTGATTGATTTGTGTATGTTGAACCATCCTTGTGACTCTGGAATGAACCCCACTTGACCGTGATGTATTATTATTTTTGGATATACTGTAGTATTTGATTTGCTAGTATTTTGTTTAGGACTTTTCATCAGAGATATTGGACACAATATCTCTGTGTTCACCAGAGATATTGGTCTGTAATGTTCTTTCTTGGTGTTGTTTTTGCCAGGTTTTGTTATCAGGGTTATATTAGCGTCATAGAATGTGTTAGGAAGTATTGCCTCTTCAATTTTTTGGAAGAATTTGAGAAGGATAGGTTTTGAAAAAGAGAAAATCTTAAGTAGACAAAACGATATTTCATATGGAGGAATAACGATAACAGTAATAGATTTCTCAATGGAGACAATGGAACTGAGAAGATCTATAATAAAAGGGTAATATGCTAATTAGACTGGACATCCTTCTGGACAAAGCCAGGGCCAAAAGGAAGCCAGCTCATGTCTGGGATGCCTACAGGTGGCAGGGGGAAGCCAGCCCGGCCTGTAGAAAAACACTGTCAACGATAAAAAAGAATGAAGTCTTAACATCTGCAACAACATTGATGGGTCTAGAGCAGTGATGGCGAACCTATGACACTTGTGTCAGAGATGACACGCGAACTCATTTTTTTTGGTTGATTTTTCTTTGTTAAATGGCATTTAAATATATAACATAAATATCAAAAATATAAATCTTTGTTTCACTATGGTTGCAAAAATCAAAAAATTTCTATATGTGACTCAGGACCATATAGAAACACATAGTGTTTCTATTTGGTACAGAAATACATACCAGAGTTAAGTTAGGGCTTTTCAAAATGCTGACACGCCGAGCTGAAAAGGTTCGCCATCACTGGCCTAGAGGGTGTTCTGTTGAGTGAAATAAGTCAGTCAGAGAAAGACAAATACCATATGATTTCACTTATTTGTGGAATCTAAGAAAATAAACAACCAGAATTGAAACAGACTCATAGGAGAAACCAAGATGGCGGCATAGGTTAACGCCGGAGTTTGCTGCCTTGAACAACCACTTCAAAAATACAACTAAAAGACGGAACGGACATCATCCAGAACCACAGGATGGCTAGCTGAGTGGAAGTTCTACAACTCGGAGGAACCGAGGATCAGAGGAGGTGCAGTGCTGAAGTAAAATACTAAGGTGCGGAGTGCGCGCGGCGCGGGCTGGTGGCTGAGGGCGCGGTTGTCTGTTTCAATCCGGAGGGAGCCTCAGACTCTGAGCTCCAGATCCAGGCGAGTCTCTAGGGACCCAGACTCAAACGGGAGAAGCAGGACTGTCTGGCTACGGTCCCTCCGAGGTTTCCAGCTGTTGCTGGGACAGAGAGGCAGAGCCCCTGAGGACGGACTGAGAGCAGCCATAACTGTTCCCTCCTCCGCCCTGTTGATCCCGTGGGACCCGCCCCGCCCAAGCCCTGCACAGAGGCATTTGTGGGATAGCCTCAGGCAAAGGCTAGATTAGCACCTCCCTAGAGGACACAAGTTCTTCCACTGCAAACACAGCTGATTATCACAGCCAGTCGTCCTGGAGTTCAAATCCCTCTAGTATTAACTATAACAATCAAGGCTTAACTACAACAAGACTGCGCACAAAGACCATTAGGGGGTGTACCAAGAATGCTTAAAAAATGCGGAGACAAAGAAACAGGACAAAACTATCAAGGGAGGATATTGAGTTCATAACCACACTTTTGAGGTCTCTCAAGAGTCTTCTAGAGTCTGTCGATAAACTTGATGAGATGTACAGGAAATCTAATGAGACCCTCGATGGTGTGATAAAGGACCATCTAGAAAGTAAGCATACACTGACTGAAATAAAGAATATTATACAGACTCCCAACAGCAGACCAGAGGAGCGCAAGAATCAAGTCAAAGATTTGAAATTCAAAGAAGCGAGAAACACCCAACCGGAAAAGCAAAATGAAAGAAGAACCCAAAAATATGAAGATAGTGTAAGGAGCCTCTGGGACAGCTTCCAACGTACCAACATCAGAATTATAGGGGTACCAGAAGATGAGAGAGAGCAAGATATTGAAAACCTATTTGAAGAAATAATGACAGAAAACTTCCTCCACCTGGTGAAAGAAATAGACTTACAGGTCCAGGAAGCGCAGAGAACCCCAAACAAAAGGAATCCAAAGAGGACCACAACAAGACACATCATAATTAAAATGCCAAGAGCAAAAGACAAAGAGAGAATCTTAAAAGCAGCAAGAGAAAGAAACTCAGTTACCTACAAGGGAATACCCATACGACTGTCAGCTGATTTCTCAACAGAAACTTTGCAGGCCAGAAGGGAGTGGCAAGAAATATTCAAAGTGATGCGTACCAAGAACCTACAACCAAGACTACTTTATCCAGCAAAGCTATCATTCAGAATTGAAGGTCAGATAAAGAGCTTCACAGATAAGGAAAAGCTAAAGGAGTTCATCACCACCAAACCAGTATTATATGGAATGCTGAAAGGTATCCTTTAAGAAGAGGAAGAAGAAGAAAAAGGTAAAGATACAAATTATGAACAACAAATATGCATCTATCAACAAATGAATCTAAGAATCAAGTGAATAAATAACCTGATGTACAGAATGAACTGGTGATTATAATAGAATCAGGGGCATAGGAAGGGAATGGACTGACTATTCTTGGGGGGAAGAGGGGTGTGGGAGATGTGGGAAGAGACTGGACAAAAATCACGCACCTATGAATGAGGACAGAGGGTGGGGAGTGAGGGCGGAGGGTGGGGTGGGAGCTGGAAGGAGGGGAGTTATGGGGGGAAAAAAGAGGAACAAATGTAATAATCTGAACAATAAAGATTTAATAAAAAAATATTAAATAAATAAAAAAAGTAACAGACTCATAGATAACAGAGAACATTTTGATGATTGATAGATAGGAGGCAGGTGAGTGATGGGTGACAAATATGAAGGGATGAAGAAGTACAAATTGGCAGTTACAGAATAGACATGGGATGTAAAGTACAGTATAGGGAACATAGTAATACTGTGACAACTCTGAAGGGTGTCAGATGCTACAGATTTATCGAGGTGACCACTTTGTAAGTTAGTTAATGTCTGGTCACTGGGTTGTGAACTGTAAATGAAAAATAAAACATGATTTTATTTATTTATTTTAAAAAGATTTAAAATAATTTTTTTAAAATAAATAGGAAGGGAGAGGGAGAAAGAGAAACATCAATGGGAGCAAAGCATTGATCCTTCGATTTGCTGCCTCCTGCAACCCCCCATCAGGGAACAAGACTGAAACCTGGGTATGTGCCTGACCGGGATCAAACCTGCAACCTTTCAGTGCCTGGGACAATGCCACATTGTCCAGGGCGAAAAACAAAACATGATTTTTAAAACCTGGATTAATAAATTGGACTTCATCAAAGTGAATACTTTATTTTTAAATTTTATTTTAATTTTTTTCCATTTTTATTGAATGTATGGGGATGACACTGGTTAACAAAATTATACAGGTTTCAGGTGCACAATTCTACAACACATCACCTGTACACTGTATTGTGTGTTCGCCATCCCAAGTCAAGTCTCCATCCATCACCATTTATCATCTCTATACCCTCCTCAACCTCCCTGTCCCCCATCCCTCAGCAATCCCCACACTGCTGTCCCTATTTTGTTCTCTTTTTAAAATATTTTGCTCAATTCCTCCACCCCCTTCACTCTCTCCACCCTCCGAAAGTGAGTAATTTCTGTTCTTTGAAAGTTGTTAAGAGAATGAAAAGACAAGTCTCAGACTGGAAGAAAATATTTGCAAATCATATATATATATGTATCCAGAAAATATAAAGAACTCTCAAAATGCAATTTAAAAAATTAAAAAACTGCCCAGGCCAGTGTGGCTCAGTTGGTTGGAGTGCTGTCCTGTCCACCAAAAGGTTGTGGGTTTGATTTCCATTCAGGGTACATATCCAGGTTTTGGTTTGATCCTAGGTTCAGTCAGCGCACATGTGGAAGGCAACTGATTGATATTTCTCTCTCACATTGATGTATCTCTCTCTCTCTTCTTCCCTCCACCCCTCCCTCCCTCCCTCTGTCTCCCTTTTCCCCTCCCACACGCCATCTGCTCTAAAATAAATTTTAAAATATTTAAAAATTGGCAAAAATAAATTGAATAGATATGGGGATAGCAAATTAGCACAGGAAAAGTTATCAAACATCATTTAGGTAATTAAACATTACAATGAGATGCCACTATAAATATGATAGAATGTAAATTGGCACAACCATTTAGGAAAACAGTTTGGCAGTTTTTTAAAAAGTAAGTGAGAGATTTATAATTTAGAGCGCAGATCAGTGGTTGCCTGGGGAAAGGAACGGTGTTGGGAGGGTAGGGCAAGAGGGGTTACAAAATGACCAGAGGAAAATTTGGTGGTGATGAATATGCTTATTATCTTAATTGTGGAGATGGTTTCAAGGGTGTTTACATTTATTAAATAGTATATTTTAAATATGTGCAGTGTATTATATATCAACTGTAGGCCCAGTGCATGAGATTCATGCACTCAGTGGTGGTGGTAGTGGGGGGTCCCTCATACCTCCTTCGCCCTCTCCCAGTCTAGGAGCCCTTGGGGGATGTCCCATGCCATGGAGGCAAGAGAGGCTCCTGCCACTGCAGCTGCGCTAGTCAGCCATGAGCCCTGTCTCTGGCTGAGCAGCACTTCCTCTGTGGAAGCACACTGACCTCCAGGGAGCAGGTCCTGCATTGAGTGGCTGCCCCTGGTGGTCAGTGCACGTCATAGTGACCGGTTTTTCTGCCGTTCGGTCGATTTGCATATTACCCTTTCATTATATAGGATTAGACATCAATAAAGCTGTTCTTAAAAAAATAAAGAAATAATTAGATAAAATAAAAAATAAAATGGACTGAAGGGAAACCAAGATAGCAGCATAGGTGAACACCTGAAATTGCTACCTTGCACAACCACTTCAAAAATACAACTAGGGAGAAACCAACATGGCGGCATAGGTAAACACCAGAGATTGCTGCCTCACACAACCACGTCAAAAATACAGCTAAAAGACGGAATGGACATCACCCAGAACCACAGGAAGGCTGGCTGAGTAGAAATTCTACAACTAGAAGGAAAGAGAAAAGCATGCTAAGACTCAGAGGAGCTTCGTTGCAGACGTAAAATACTAAGGTACAGAGGCGCACACGGAGCAGGCTGGCGGCTGTGGGTGTGGTTGTCATTTCAATCAGGAGGGCATCTCAGGCTCTGAGCTCCAGTTTGGGGCGAATCTCTGGGGACCTAGACTCATATGGGAGAAGCGGGACTTTCTGGCATCGGTCGGAACTCGAGGGCAGCTTTCTCTCGGAGGTACTTGCAGTGATTACTGGGACACTGAGAAGTGGGGCCTCTGAAGGCAGGACTGAGAGCAGCCATAACTGCTCGCTCCGCCCGCCCTGTTGATCTCCTGGGACCTGCCCCGCCCAAGCCTTGCACGGAGGCGTTTCCTGGATAGCCTCAGGCAGAGGCTAGATTAGCACCTCCCTAGAGCTCCAGGACAGAAATTCTCCCACTGCAGACACAGCTGATTCTCACAGCCAATTGGCCTGGAGGTCAACCCCTCCCAGTGTTACTTACAACAATCAAGTCTAAACTACATCAAGACTGCGCACACAGCCCACAATGGGGTGCACCAAGAGTGTCCACCTCAGGTAATTGGGGAGCCTGAGCCACTGGGCCCTATAGGGCACCCAGCACAGAAAGCCACTCTATCAACACAGGGAAACATAAAAAATGTGGAGACAAAGAAACAGGTCACAAATGACAGAAATGGAGGAAAGCAATCTATTAGATATAGAGTTCAAAACCACGGTTTTCAGGTTTTTCAAGAATTTTCTAGAAACTGCTGATAAATTTAGTAAGACCCTCAATAATTCTAGTGAGAACATCGATAAATTTAGTAAGACAATAAGTCTAATGATACCCTCAAGGATATGAAAAAGGACCAACTAGAAATTAAGCATACACCGACTGAAATAAAGAATATTATATAGAAATCCAACAGCAGACTAGAGGATACCAAGAATCAAGTCAAAGATTTGAAGTATGAAGAAGTAAAAAAACAGCCAACCGGAAAAGCAAAAAGCAAAGAGAATCCAAAAATAATGAAGATAGTGTAAGGAGCCTCTGGGACAACTTAAACCATACCAACATCCCAATTATGGGGGTGCCAGAAGAAGAGAGAGAGCAAGATATTGAAAACCTATTTGAAAAAAATAATGACAGAAAATTTCCCCTACCTGGTGAAAGAAATGGACTTACAAGTCCGGGAAATGCAGAGAACCCCAAATAAAGGAATCTAAAGAGGACCACACCAAGACACATCATAATTAAAATGCCAAGAGCAAAAGACAAAGAGAGAATCTTAAAAGCAGCAAGAGAAAGAAACTCAGTTACCTACAAGGGAATACCCGTACGACTGTCAGCTGATTTCTCAACAGAAACTTTGCAGGCCAGAAGGGAGTGGCAAGAAATATTCAAAGTGATGAATAGCAAGAACCTACAACCAAGATTAGTCTACCCAGCAAAGCTATCATGTAGAATTGAAGGTCACATAAAGATCTTTACAGATAAGAAAAAGCTAAAGGAGTTCATCACCACCAAACCAGTATTGTATGAAATGCTGAAAGGTATTCTTTAAGAACAAGAAGAAGAAAAAGGTAAAGATACAAATTATGAACAACAAATACACATCTATCAACAAGTGAATCTAAAAATCATGTGAATGAAAAATGTGATTAACAGAATAAACTGGTGAGTATAATAGAATCAGGGGCATAGAAAGGGAGTGGACTGACAATTCTTGGGTGGAAAGGGGTGTGGGGGTGCAGAAAGTGACTGGACAAAAATTGCACACCTATGGATGAGGATGAGGGGGTGATAAGGGCAAAGGGTGGGGTGGGAACTGGGTGGAGGGGAGCTATGGGGGGAAAAGAGGAACAACTGTAATAATCTGAACAATAAAGATTTAAAAAAATAAAAAATAAAATAAAATGTACAGTTTACACATGTGAAAACTAAGGCTATTTGCAGCTTCTCATACAAGTGAGAAGAATCCTATCTAATAAAAGAGAAAAGGGGTAATTAACCATACCTCCGCTACGCTTTCCATTGGCTAATCAGCAAGATATGCAAATTAACTGCCAATAAAGATGGCGGCCGGCAGCCACGCAGCTGAAGCGAGCAGTATGCTTGCTTGCTCCAGTGATGGAGGAGGCCAAGTTTCCCCGCCTGCCGTGGCCCGGCTCTGAGCTCCGAAAGCAACAGCACCAAAAGCAACAAAATTTCAATTATAGAAGCTAAACAAACCCCAGATAACTGCTTTCAGCCGGCTGTGGCCTCAGGGCTAGAGCAAGCAGGACGGCTACAAAGTTTCAATTATAGAAGCTAAACAAACCCCAGATAACTGCTTTCAGCCAGCTGTGGCCTCAGGGCTAGAGCAAGCAGGACGGCTACAAAGTTTCAATTATAGAAGGTAAATAAATCCCAGAATAAAAAGAAAAAAGAAAAAAAGGAGAGGTTGGGAGCTTCAGTCGCTGGCCAGCCTGAAAACGGCCCTCATCCCTTCACCCAGACTGGCCAGGCACCCCAGTGGGGACCCCCACCCTGAAGGGGGTGTGACCAGCTGCAAAAAGACATCAGCCTCTCACCTAGGCTGGCCAGGCACCCAAGTGGGACCCCCACTCTGTTCTGGGACACCCTTCAGGGCAAACCAGCCGGCCCCCACCCGTGCACCAGGCCTCTATCCTATATACTAAAAGGGTAATATGCAATCTGACCCTAACAGCAGAAAGACTGGGAATGACTGGTCACTATGACACACACTGACCACCAGGGGGCAGACGCTCAATGCAGGAGCTGCCCTCTGGTGGTCGGTTAGTTCCCACATGGGGGTGCTCTGCTCAGCCACAAGCCAGACTGATGGCTGCCAGTACAGTGGTGGTGGTGGGAGCCTCTCCTGCCTCCTCAGTGCTAAGGATGTCCAACTGCAGCTTAGGTCTGCTCCCCGCTGGCAAGTGGACATCCCCCAAGGGCAGCCGGGCTGCCAGAGGAATGTCTGATTGCCAGCTTAGGCCCCATTTCCCCAGGGAGTGGGCCTAAGCCAGCAGGTGGTTATCCCCCGAGGGTTCCCAGACTGTGAGAGGGCACAGGCCGGTCTGAGGGACCCCCCCCACCCCCCGAGTGCACAAATTTTTGTGCACCTGGCCTCTAGTTAAACATAAAACAATACAATTCACTAGGTAAAGGATAGATATTTAGGCTTTAAAACGTGGTTTTCCGAATTTCGAAAGTCAGAAAATAGAACCAGTTCTTTCTTTGACCATGATTTCTTTATCCTATTTCTTGGAAATCAGCCAACACCTGCCATGTTGAGTTGCTCTGACAGTTACCGTGAAATAATGAGGTTATTTGAAAGTAAGTGTAGCTTCTTGGGTGAGGAGGAAGAACAGGTCATGGCTGTATTTGGCTATGGAAAAACTAGCCCCTGGGCCTTCATGAAAAGGTCCAAGAGGGCAGTGTGAACTATGATATTGGGCCACCTCTGAGAGGAGATCTGAGGACAGAGGCTTTCCTTTGAGGCTGTGGCAAGGGCTGGCTGAGTGGCTGACTCTGTCCTTACACACACAGTGTATCTGCCAACTGGTAAATGCTCTGGCGCTCAGCGGCTGCGGAGGTATAAACTTGGAATCCCAGCTGGAAAACATTACTGGCATGCTGTTCCAGCAGGTGAGTGCTGGAGGCTGCAGGTATCCTGGGCTTGGTCTTCCCCTCTTGTTTGAAGGTGATGGTTACCCCAGAGCAGGTCACTACCTCCACACGGCCCTGGGCTTTTGTCATGGTGACCGTAACTGCACACACCTCAGGCTTCCCTGCCTGGATTCTAGTCACAGAGTGGATATTCTCTATGAGGTAAATTGGATACATTTCTTTATGTTTCTGGGGGTGGAGGCCATTGTTGCTCCCTCTAAACTGGCTAAGGGCAGAGAGTCCAAACCGACCCATTATGCCTATGGGAAATGGCAGGCCCTCTGTGTTGTAGCCTAGAGGAGGAAGAGGACAATTGAACATTTTGCTAAAAGGTGTTACCGTCCATATATTTGCTGGCCACTGTCTTCTTTTCTTTGGGGCTGTGTAGGTGTATTCCTGGGTCCTATTTTCACGTCCTCCTTATGGGCAAGAGCCACACTTTTTCTGTCTGCGTACCTCAGTTTCTCCATCCATGCCCAGAGCCCCAGATTTTTCAGTGCTCCCAGGTCTGATGCCCTTGGTCTCCCCACAGCTTTGTGAAGGAGTGAACCCAGCAGACCCTCACTCTGTGGAGATCCACAGCCTCGCCCTGAGGGCTTTCTTCATCATGGGTAAGTCCACACATTTTCCTAACCCCAGGTATGGGTCTGGGACTTTGTACTCCATGGGAGGCTATGTTCCCAAGACCACCTTCTTTCCTTAAGACAAGATGCAAAGTAATCCATGTAAAGTTTGCCTGAAATTCAATAAATCTCCAAGGGCACAGACATTCTCCCTTCCCTATCCCTTTTGTTACCACTCCCTTCCCCTGGGATTGGCTTCCCGGTCTCCTTTGGTGATCCTGAGCTCAGAAAGGTGATACTGTGATTAGAGCCCTGATGGTCACGAAAGTGGTTCTGACCTAATTGGTGAGCACATGGTGGGGCAGGGGAGGGACAGGCCTAGGTTAGGAAAAGCATCTGCCCCCACGCGTGGCACATGGTAAATGCTGGACAAACACTGGCTCTCTTTCTTCCTGCTTCTTTCTCCAACCTAATAGACCCTAATTTATCCAGCCCATGGCATCAGTGGTTTGCTGTGAGCATGATTTACTTCTACACACCACCTCCCACTTAAACATACCCCTGACTCCCTTTATTCATGCCCTCTAATAGCCAAGTTATACCAGGATCAGATGGTATCCCTATTACTAACCGCCATGGAATCCAGTGATCCAGCCAAGATGGAATCAGCCCTTCAAGCGTTCACAGATGTGTTCCAGGAATGTGAGTAGAAACAAGCCTGGTCCTAGGGATCTTCTCAGGAAATATCCTTGCTCTCTCTCTCTCCTCTTTCAATAAAATAAAAAACAACATATCCTTTGGGTGAGATTATAAAAACTAAAAATGTAGGTAACATTAATTCCTACCTTTAGCCATTTTTAGTGAGAATTAAAGGACAAAACATATCTTGGATTGTAGGGTTTTTTTTTTGTTTGTTTTTTTTTTTTTTTTTTAAAAACACACATATTTTATTGATTTTTTACAGAGAGGAAGGGAGAGGGATAGAGAGTTAGAAACATCGATGAGAGAGAAACAACGATCAGCTGCCTCCTGCACACCCCCCACTGGGGATGTGCCCGCAACCCAGGTACATGCCCTTGACCGGAATCGAACCCGGGACCTTTCAGTCCGCAGGCCGACGCTCTATCCACTGAGCCAAACCAGTTGGGGCGGATTGTAGGTTTTAACTTCAATCAAGTTTCCATCAAAACATTGCTGTGTGACTAACAGTATGAAGCACAAAAAATACACACTTAAATAAGATATGGTCTTTGTTCTGAGGAGCTCAGTCAAGTAGGGAAGATGAGACTGTTCACACAGCAAAAGGATACAGGATAATAGGTGATAAGTTACTTAAATGTGATGGCAATGGGCAACAGGAATGGAGAAGGCGTCAGTCAGGAGATGGGACAGACTCTGTGTAGGAGCTGTGCTGAGAATAGAAAGGAGACTGAGTCAGCAGAAGGAATTCACACAGAAGAGCAGTGCTGGCAGTTCTAAAGGTTGAGATAGGCAGAGGGTGAGCAGAACAGCTCCGCCAATGAGGTAGACTTGTGTGGTCAGCTGTGGGAGTCTGGCAAGGGATGAGGCGCAAGCGCTAGCTTGATGAAATACTGTTTTAGGTCACTTTTAGTCTGGTTTGAAGCAGAGGGGTGGTAGAGATAGCATCTTGGGTTTGATCTGGCCTTGAAGAGCAGGACTGTATCTAAAATTTCTCCTGGCTGTCTGTCTTCTCATGCCTCCCAAAGCAACAAAGGGGGAGGAAGGAGACTGACCGCTCCACATGTCTGTCTTTCCTCTAGTGCCTCAGACCAAGAAGCTGCAGCGCATGGTACTGAATTCAACCATTCTGGTGATTCAGGAGGACCTCAAACCAGTGAGCAGAATGGCAGAATGTTGGGGCTGGGAGGGCAGTTGCTGTTTTGAGAACTTGAGGTGTGGTAAGATGGAGAGGGGAAGGTTTGGGGGAATGCAGAGTGAGGTAAGGCCCACTTGCCAATCTAGTTCTGGCCTCAGACTTCTGCCCATGGGTTATATTTGGGCTTGTCAAAACCTGAGAAAGGTTTGAGAAGTGAACAGGTGGTTGCTTCCTATTTTCTGAGCCTTTTCTGTGGTGAGCCCAGTAGGGACATGGAGGTCTGAAAGATATTAATTTTTCCCCCAGAGAATCCACAGTTTGGTTAGGGAGAGAAGTCCTGAAACATCACATCTTGCATGTGGTCTGAGAAGATATATATATATATATTAATATATGCTTTTCTTTATATATCTATATCTATATCTATATCTATATCTATATCTATATCTATATCATCTATATATATGTAAATTCTTTCTTTAAAATTTTTATTCAATTACAGTTGATATGCAATATTATATTAGTTTCACGTGTACATCCTAGGGATTAGACATTTATTTATATAACTTATGAAGTGATCACCCCAATAAATCTAGTATACACCCAGCATAGTTATTACAAAATTATTGACTATGTTCCCTATGCTGTACTTTACATCCCATGACTATTGTATAATTACCAATTTGTACTTCTTAATTCCTTCACCTTTTCATCCATCCACCCACTCCCCTCCCATTTGCCAACTATCAAAATGTTTTCTGTGTCTATGAGTCTGTCTCAGTTCTGCTTGTTCATTTATTTTGTTTTTTATATTCCACAACTAAGTGAAATCATATTGCATTTGTCTTTCTCTGTTTGACTTATTTCACTCTAGCTCTATCCATGCTGCCAATGGCCAGATTTCATTCTTTTTAAGGGTTGAGTCATATTCCATTGTATATATGTACCACTTCTTCTTTACCCATTCCTCTATTGATGGACACATAGGTTATTTCCAGATCTTGGCTATTATAAATAACTAGAGGCCCAGTGCACAAAAATTTGTGCACTCGGGGGGGAGCAGGAGGGTCCCCCAGCCCGGCCTGTGCCCTCTCGCAGTCTGGGACCCCTCGGGAGATAACGACCTGCTGGCTTAGGCCTGCTCCCGGTGGCAGAGGGCTCGCCCAATCCCTAGGTGCAGCCCCTGGTCAGGCTCAGAGCAGGGCCGATTGGGGAGTTGGGGCGCCGCCCCCTGTCATGCACAGAGCAGGGCGGATCGGGAGGTTGCGATGCCACCCTCAGTCACGCTCAGGGTAGGGCCAATTGGGGGGCTGGGGCTCCGTACCCTGTCACACACAGAGCAGGGTCAATCAGGGGGTTGGGGAGCTCCCCCCTGTCACGCACAGAGCAGGGCCCATCAGGGGGTTGAGGAGCTCCCCCCTGTCATGCACAGAGTAGGGCCGATAGGGGGTTGGGGCACCGCTCCCTGTCACACACAGAGCAGGGCGGATCAGGGGGTTGGGGAGCTGCACCTTGTCACAATCAGGGCAGGGCCAATGGGGAGGTTATGGCTCTACCCCGTTACACACAGAGCAAGGCCCGTGGAGGGGGGTTGGGGCGCCACCCTCTATCACCCACAGAGCAGGGCCGATCAGGGGGTTGGGCGCCACCACTGTCACACTCAGGGCAGGGCTGATGGAGAGGTTATGGCTCTACCCTGTCACACACAGAGCAGGGCCCATGGGGGGGGGGGGGCGTTGGGGCGCCACACCCTGTCACACACAGAGCCACAGGGCGATCAGGGGGTTGGGGAGCTCCCCCCTATCAGGCACAGAGCAGGGCTGATCAGGGGGTTGGGGCGTCTTTTCCTGTCACGAACAGAGCAGGGCAGATAGGGAGGTTGTGGCCCTGCCCCCTGTCACACATAGAGCCCAGGGTGATCAGGGGGTTTGGGCGCTGCCCCCTGTCAAGCTGATCCCGGGAGGCCTCGCTGCTCCGCTGATCCCGGTGTCGGGAGGCATATTACCCTTTTACTATATAGGATAGAGGCCTGGTGCATGGGTAGGGGCTGGCTGGTTTGCCCTGAAGGGTGTCCTGGATCAGGGTGGGGGTCCCCACTGGGGTGCCTGGCCAGTCTGGGTGAGGGGCTGAGGGCTGTTTTTAGGCTGGTGGGTTGACTGAAGCTCCCAACCGCTCCTTTTTTTCTTTTTCTTTTTTGTTCTGGGCCAGCTTTAGCTCTGAGGCCTCGCTGCTGAAAGCAGGTTTCTGGCCTTTACCTTCTATATTTGATACAATGTTGCGGTCAGGCTGGCTGAAGCCTGGCTAACTAACACAGGTTTCTGGGGTTTTGTTTAGCTTCTATATTTGCAACCCAGTTGCTTAGAGTTGCAGCTGAGAGGCCGGCAAGTGAGACGGGAACGTTGGAGTCCGCAGTCACTGGTGCAAGCAAGCCTCCCTGTTTGTTTCAGTGCATGGCTGCCGGCCGCCATCATGGCTGACAGTCAATTTCCATAAGGATATGCTGATTAGCCAATGGGAAGGGTAGCGGACGTACGCTAATTACCATGTTTCTCTTTTATTAGTGTAGATGCTGCAAGAAACATATGGATGTATATGTCTTTTCAATTTAGCGTTTTGGGTTTCTTGAGATAAATATCGAAAAGTGAAATTGCTGGGTCCTCCTTTGGCTCTCCGTATAGTCTTTGTTTTAAAGTCTGTTTAGTCTGATGTAAGTATTGGTACTCCAGCTATTTTTGTTTTGTTACCATTTTCATGAAATACCTTTGGCCATCACTTTATTTTCAGTTCGTGTATGTGTCTTTTGACCTGAAGTGACTCTCTTGCAAATGGAAGCATCTTGTGTTCTTATCCATTCAATCATCCTATGTCTTTTGATTGGAGCACTTTATTCATTTGCATTTAAAGTAATTGTTGATAGATATGTACTTATTGCCATTTAATTATTCATATTTTTGATATTCCTTTCTTCTTCTCCTTAAAGAAGTCCCTTTAACATTTCTTGTAATATTAGTTTGGTGTTGATGAACTCCTTTAGCTTTTCTTGTCTTGGAAGCCTTATCTCTCCTTGGGTTCTAAAGGACAGCCTTGCTGGTTAGAGTGATTTTGGTTGTAGGTCTTTGCTTTTCATCACTTTGAATATATCTGACCAGCAAAGTTCCTGTTGAGAAATCAGCTGGGAGCTCCCTTGTAGGTAACTAACTGTTTTTCTCTTGCTGCTTTTAAGATTCTCTCTTTGTCTTGAACATTCTTCATTTAATTATGATGTGTTTTTTTGTGGGCCTCTTTGGGTTCATCGTGTTTGGGACTCTCTGCACTTCCTAAACTTGTATGTCTATTTCCTTTACCAGGTGAGGGAAGATTTCTGTCATTATTTTTTTCAAATAAGTTTTCAATTCCTTCCTATTTCTCTTATCCTTCTGGCACCTGATGATACGAATATTTGTATGCATGATATTGTCCCAGATGCCCCCAAACTATCCTCATTTTTTTGGGTCCTTTTTTTTCTTTATTTTTTTGCTGTTCTAATTAGGTGTTTTCTGCTACCTTATCTTTCAAATTGCTGACTCAATATTTTGTGAGAAACCATATTTTTTAAAAAGCTCTTCAGACAGGGCTGGAGACAGCAGAGACTGCTTCAGTTCTGGATCACACAGAATAGGGGAACAGGAGAAGAGGGGAGCAGTGATTTGGGGTACCAAATGCACGACAATAGCATCATCCCTAAAAATACATCCTCAGAAGGTTAATAGAAAACTTGGAATCTTGAGGGATGGGCCCTCCGGACTTGTGGGATTTGTTCCTGGCTTTCCCTAGGAAGGCCAGACCATGGGACTTTCCTGGACTCAGATTCTCCCCCAATCCCACACTCCTGCTAATTTTCATATCTCTGGGGAAATAAGGTGAGGGCAAGGTAAGTACTAGAGTTCTCCAGGGAGGTGGTGGGAGCTGAAGCGGTTAGAACTTCAGGGCAAAGTACAGAAGTGGTCAGGGTTAGTGGCTTGTGGTCTGTCATTATTGAGAGCCCACTGTAGAGTCTCACTGGGTTTGGTGTCAGGAGATCTGATCCCCTCACCTGCCTTGGTCCTCTGTGTCCTCACCTGGATTATGGAGGGTCACACTGGGCAGTCCCTGACATTCCTTTCTGTCTTGTCATGTGATGATCTGTGACTCCACAGGTGCCGAAGGTCCTCGTGCACTTCATTGAGATGCTGGGCCAGCATAACTACTTGGCCTTGCCCCAGGGGAACGCTCTAATCAGCTATGTCATCAAGCTTGTGGAGACTGACTCATCAGTGAGCAAGGTGCTGGGCTGGGAGGGGACTGAGGATGGCAGCACACCTCAGGGGATAGAACAAGAGGAAGGCAGGGTTGGGAGCAGGAGGGAAACAGGAGGGTATGCCTGGCACATGTGAAGGCTCTTTGGCCTGTAAAACCCTAAGCAGTGAGCCAGGGAAGGCCGTGAACCCAGAGACTTAGCTAGCATTGGTTTTAGATTTAAATCTTTCCTTTTCTTATCCTAGAATGAAGAGGACATCCGAAAAATGTGTTCCAGAATCCTACAGATGGTATAAACAGCTAGGGCCAAACAGGCCTCTCCATTTCCTCCTCCCCTGGCTCCCCAGATCACTACCCTGACCCTGCCCCCACCCTCGATTGCCTCCCACCTTCCCCTTCCATCAAATGCCTTGTGGTGTCTCTGTCACCTCAACCCACCTGCATTTCATTCCCTACAAGTGCCTGGGGTTCCACTGAGAAGTGCTCAGGGCAGCAAAAGAGGGTCACTGGGTGTGGAACTGGAAGCCAGAGTCTGAGTCCTGATCAGCCAGTTTTCTAGCTGTAAAATCTTGAATAACTTGTTCTCCCAGCTGCAGTGTCTTCTTTTTTTAAAAAGGGGGTGGTTGTATTTCCTGACTGTTCTCAGCAACCTCCAGGGATTCTGGGAGGCTCATATGAACTGATTTGCATCAGAGCTGAGGAGAGGGCTGTGTTGTGGGAGGAAAAGGACTTAAGATTCACTCTCCCTCCCAGTGAGCTCTGCCTCCTGACCTTCAGCATGTCTTTGACCCTGGAAGGTTCCTCACGAAGGTGATTACAAGTCACACATTCCAAATTTCAAGAAGTCCTCATCTGTCAAGTCAACTTATGCCTGCTATAAGTTTAATCAGGACCTTGGTTATACTTTTCCAACATGCAGTGAGGGGTTAGGGGTGGGGGAGAGAGAAAGAAGAGGGAGAGAAGGGAGAGAATGGATATGAATGGGTTAAGGGGGATCTGTATATAGGCCTCAAATACTCGGTCTGGAAGGGAGACAAGGTCTTGGGGTTGGAGACTGATGACGGGCTGACTTGGGGCTTGGCATTGAAATTCTTGCACATCTCCTGCCAGGTATCTTTGCCCAAACTGGTCACATCGGTGTGTGAGCCCAACAACACCTTGGCCTTTGTGCCTCTGTGTAAGGCAGCCACACAAATGGCTCTGAAGGCCTGTTCCCTGGGCCAGGTTCCTTACCTCAGCAGCTTTCACCAGGATCGTAAGTACAAGGGTGGGGCAGCCTGTGGAGAGTGCTCACTGTGAAATTAAGTCTGTTTGTGGGCATGGACTGTTGTAGTGGGGGGCTGGCTGAGACACTGCAGGGGTGATGGGTGTGGGGAAGAGGATGAAGAGGATGCTGGAGGCGGGGTTGTAGGTCCCGTGCTTGGGCCATGATGGGAAGAGTAAGGCAACTACTTAAGGCCATTTGGCTTCATGAATGAAAAGGGGATGCCTCTCAAAGTCACAGTTCCTTCTTGCCTTCACTCCTCATTATAAAACACTTGATTCAAGATGTACAAACATTGTTAATTACAAAGCAATAATACACACACTCCTGACCCTTAGTTCTTCCTTTGCCCTAACTCTGAGCCTCACTCTGTGCTCACCCCAACCCTGACCTCTAACCCCAGTGGGACTTAGGGTTAGAGTTAGGATGTCTGTTCAGCATACCATTGGTGTGTGTGTGTTTTTAAAGGCTGAAGATATAATGGTTTGTGTTTTAGTCTGAATCAAAATGTCACAGCTCCCGTGGCATTGACACTGATGTTCCCTCTCCTCTTTGCTCTTTCTCCTCGTCTAAAGTACTGATGGGGAGCTGCCAGTGGAGGCTGGTGGTTGAGTATCCTGAAGTGTGCACTGACTCTGTCCTCTTCTTTTATCCTCTAATTCAGCTACCGAATACATTTCCCCTCAGAGACTCCTGACCCATCTTCTGGTAAGTGATGCCAGAATGAGTACTACAGTCATATATTCTTCCATCCACTCATCAACCCATCCATCCATCCATTCATTTCACAAAGAGCTGGTTACTACTTTGTCTCAGGCATTATTCTGGGTATGGAATAATGAGATAGGGGCCAAAGAGAATGGAGGAGGGACCTGGGAGTATAGTTGTGAGGCCTCGAGATGAGGATGTGGGCAATGGGAAAGGCTTGCCTTTCTCCTATGTGGCCTTATTGTGAGCTGCTCTCTGTTGACTGTGGACAAGCCCACATACCTTTCTGGATCTCTGTTTTGAGTTTCTCTATTAGCCCAGACATTATGTGCTAGAAATATGCACACTTGGAATGACAAAGGTAGTCCTACCCTTGAGGTGTTCACAGACTTAGTGGGGAAGACAAGTGTGGGAATAGCTATCTATAGTCTAGTGTGACAAATGTACTAATAGATGAATACATAAGGTGCAACGGGACTTAGAAGAGCAACAGGCTGACATGGTCTCCAGGAGGCAGGAAGGCATCACAGAAGAGGTGATGTTTCCAGAGCATCTGGGAGTATGTAGGAGTTCAACAGGTGGCAAAGAATGGGCAGGGCCTAAGCTCCAGCTCTACCATTCTATGGATTTGCTTTCATTTTCTTTCTTTTCTTCTTTTAAATATTTTCTCTGCCTCCTGCTTGCTTCTCAGATGTGTTCCCGGAAGCCCTACAGGGAAAAGGAGTTTGGTACAAGCTCTCTGAGGCTACTATCTGCCCTGCATCCTATCACTTCTCTGCATCCTGTTATAAACCACAGTGTTGGCCAGCTGTGGAGGAAGGTGATCCCACAGATGTTGGAGATACTGGATGGTAAGGGCTTGGTTAGCAGGGGGAGGAATGAAGCTGGGACAGTGGCCAGACTCCAAAAGAGATGGCATCCCCAGGTGCAGGATGGACCTTCCTTGGGGTGAGGAGAACTGGAACCAGTCTCTCTGTCCCTTTGAGGTGCTATTGGATGGGTCTGCTTTTGGGGGCAGTGTTGTGAACTGAGCAGAAACACAGTCCAAAGTTCTGTGGCTCCAGGGTTCCCAGAATGACTCCTGCACTTGCTTATGGGCAGAAGATCAGGGAAGAGTGTGGGCTTTGGAAACAGACAGACCAGTTTTGTATCCTTGCTCTGACACTGGTCAGCTGTGTGTATTTGACCTTTGGAAAGTCATTCATCTTCTGGAGGCTCTGGAAAGTGGGAGAGCAGTTACCTTATAGGCTGAGTGCCGCATAGTACTTAAATGTTTTCTTCTCCCTGGCTGGGACCTTCCGGTTGAGTGGGTCCCCATGCTCTCTCCTTTCCTAGATCATACTGAGAAGAGCCTGAATCAGGAGGAGTGGGAGGACAGGCTGTTCCGGGTAAGCACTCCCCAAGACCTCCCTCCCTCCACACTTGCCTTCTTTCCCATCTTCAGGAACCTGAGGGAGGATAGCCCCAATCCCCCCAGAGACTGAGGTCATGATCAAGGGCCTAACTGCTCAAGCAAACCTCTTTCTGTGGTCCCCTTGCCTCCTGGCCTCTGCCTCAGAGTATTTGACTATGTGCTAAGTCTTGAGCCCCCTTCCATACCCTTACAACCCTATATCAAGGGGGAGTAAGGGAAAGGGCCCTAGCTGTATGTCCTTGGGCAAGGTATTTAGCCTTTGCATGTCTCAGGTTCTTCATGGGTTAAATGGAAGTAACTCCTGCCTTCCATAATTAAAAAGGATGATATCAGAGAGGACCTTGTAAATTGGAAAGGGCTTCACACATGTAATTGGCATTACCATCATTGTCACTGTATTATCATTCTACAGTCCTAACTCCCACCATGTGTTTCACCTCTTTATCCATATTTACAGGCCATAACCCCTGTCTCTTGCTTCTTCTTGACCCCACTTCTGTGGGACAGAACAGCCTACCACTGACCTTTGTGGTCCTCTTCTCCCTTCTTCTTCCTCAGTTTTTGAGTCATTCATTAGTGGCTATTGATGATGATCGCTGGCAGGAGCAACTCATCAGAGTCATCTTGGAGAGGATCCGTTATTTCAGTGATGATGGTGATGAGAAGGTTTGTCTGGGTGTGTGGTGGTTGCAATGCGGGGGCAGGGGGAGGGCGTTGAAGGTGGATGATGATGCTGAAGAAACCTGGTGCTCACACAGGTGGCTGAGGAAATGTGAATGAGTACAGGCCTTGGGGAAAGAACAAGCCAGTGTTCCTGCATCCTGGCAATCAAGGGGTGGAGAGGACCACAAACTGGTCGTCACACTGGCATGACAAAAATATCAAAGTGTCTTACTTTTGCTTAGCCTTTTAGGCTTTATCAAGAACTTTGCCATCTGTTGTCTTCATTGAAACCTCCTAATAGTCTTAATAGAATGGAGCTTGTACTTGGTGCAGTGGAAAGATTGTTGATTTTAGAGTCCTATTTAAGCAGTCAATTCAAATAATATTTGAGGGCATCCCATAGACCAGCGATGGCGAACCTCTTGAGCTCGGCGTGTCAGCATTTTGAAAAACCCTGATATTTTCAACCATAGTAAAACAAAGACTTATATTTTTGATATTTATTTTATATATTTAAATGCCATTTAACAAAGAAAAATCCACCAAAAGAATGAGTTCACTTGTCACCTCTGACACGTGTGTCGTAGGTTCGCCATCACTGCCACAGACTGTGCTTCATGTTGGGGATACAGAGTTGAGGAAGAAATGTGGGCTCCTTTCCTCACAGAGTGCAAGGTTGGTGGTGGTGACGGCCTGGGGTCCTGCCCTGGCTTTTCCATGTGCTCCCAATTTAGTCTTGATAAAGTGTCAACAATAAAGATTTTAAAAATATTAGCCTAAATAACCTATAGCTGTTGTGATCTCTACCTTGACGTTGAAGAAACACAATCCAGGAGGATTTAAAATCTTAAGAAAATTATTGGTAAAACTGACACCTGAATCCAAGTTTTTTTCTTCCTTCCTCCCTTCCTCCCTCCCTCCCTTCCTTCCTTCCTTCCTTCCTTCCTTCCTTCCTTCCTTCCTTCCTTCCTCCCTCCCTCCCTCCCTCCCTCCCTCCCTCCCTCCTTTCCCATTGATTTTTTAGTGAGAGTGGAAGAGAGACAGAAAGACAGAAATATCTAGGTGAGAGAAACACATCAATTGGTTGCCTCTTGCATATGCCCTGACTAGGGGCCAGGCCAGGGAGGAGCCTGCAACCGAGATATGTGCCCTTAACTGGAATCGAACCCTTCGGTCCACAGACCGACACTCTATCCACTAAGCCAAACTGGCTAGGGCCTGAATCCAGGTTTCTTGATTTTGATTCCTGTTTTCCTGTCACCGAGAAATACTTTATTTGAGCTCTGGAGGTTTCCAGGAAAGAGGCCTTATTTCCAAGACCGTTTGCTCTCTTATTATTAACAGTGCTTATGAAGCACCTAATGTATGCACATCTTTGTGGTTGGTAGATTAGGGACACAAAATGAAGCAAGAGAGAATTCTGATCTTTTTAATTCAGTTATTTAAAAGGTGCACTAGCCCTAGCCGGTTTGGCTCAGTGGATAGAGCGTTGGCCTGCAGACCGAAGGGTTCCGGGTTTGATTCCAGTCAAGGCCACATACCTTGGTGGCCAACTCCACCTTTTCTTGGGCCCTGGTCAGGGCGTGTGCTGGAGGCAACAATTGAGGTGTCTCTCTCACATCGATATTTCTCCCTGTCTTTCCCTCTCACTTCCACTCTCTCTAAAAAAAATCAATGGAAAAATATCATTGGATGAGGATTTAAAAAGGGTGCACTAAATGCCTAGAGCAGAGCAGACACTGGGCTGGGCTCAAGGTATTCATGTAAAAACAGCCTCTGCCGTCAGGAAAGCATCATCTGCTTGAGTGCATAGACAAGAAAGTGGGCAATTATTCTAAGCCTTGTAGGTGTCAGGGTGGAAATATGCCCTGTGTGCTTGGGAGCAGGGAGGAGGCCTGAGGGGGCTGGGCAGAGAAGCTTTGTCAGAGGGATCCGCTGTTTAGGTTTGCTCAAGACTGTTTTGATGTTAGTGCTGAAAGTTTAGTGTCCGGGGAACCGCCTCAGTCCTGGGCAAAATGGGAAGACGAGTCTCCTGCAGAGGAGTGGATAAGTCTGGGAAGATGAGTGGTCTTTGCCAGTGAAGCAGATAAATAGGTGCCTTAGGTCAGGTTTAATTGATGCAGAGCCTAAGGTGAGGATTCTTATCAAGTGACTTGGCGAGGAAATGCTCTCAGGAGAACTTGTGATAGAGTGAAGGACACAGGATAGGGGAGAGGAGAAGCCAAGCCAGGTTGTGGCCTGATCCCATGGGAGCCCTGCATGGAAACTGCACAGTCTATCCTGCCTGGAGACAAGTGAGGGGGCTTTTGTACCCTCTGACCCCAGGTTGTTTGTCATTGGCCCAGGTTTCCAAGGTTGGTCCTGTGCAGGGAGGGGAGAGAGAACAATGTAGTGCCTGAGCATCTGGGGTAAGGAGGCCCTAGTCACCTCAGGACAGTTCTCCCCCAAGGCTGCAGGGAGTAGCTGTTCAGAAAAGTTCCTGCAGCCAGTTGAAGGGAAGGAACCTAAGGTCTGGGCAAGGCACCATGAGCATCTGCTAGAGGGGGAAACATACCCATAAGAGGGGGAGTTAAGGCATTCATTGAACAGCCGGAATGTCCTGTTTGCCTACTGCCTCAGGCACTGATAGCAATGGGGCAGAGTAATGAACTGGGTAGACACTGCTCTTGAGCTCCATTCTCACCTGAGATATGGGGTTGGTGCAAGTTGGGAA
Source organism: Myotis yumanensis (assembly GCF_028538775.1). Taxonomy (NCBI): domain Eukaryota; kingdom Metazoa; phylum Chordata; class Mammalia; order Chiroptera; family Vespertilionidae; genus Myotis; species Myotis yumanensis. The sequence continues at coordinate 121,675,282 of NW_027223754.1, read as the reverse complement.
CTAACGGAACAAATCCACAGTGAAGATGAGTGATTATGATGAAGCCCTGAAAGAAGGAAACGGTGATGAGCTGGAGAGGGACTTCGGAGGTCAGAGCAGGCTCACTGAGGTGATATCTGAAAGATGAGAATGAGACATTTTTTGAAAAATATATTTTATTGATTTTTTACAGAGAGGCAGGGAGAGGGTTAAAGCGTTAGAAACATCGATGAGAGAGAAACATCAATCAGCTGCCTCCTGCACACTCCCTGCTGGGGATGTGCCTGCAACCAAGGTACATGCCCTTGACTGGAATCGAACCTGGGACCCTTGAGTCGCAGGCCAACGCTCTATCCACTGAGCCAAACCGATTTGGGCAAGAGAATGAGACATTTTGAAGAGCCTGGGGTAAAGGGTTCTACACAGAGAAAATGGGGAGTACACAGACCCTGAAGAAGGAAGTGGTGAGTCCACACAGTCTGGTATTACAAGGTAGACAGGACAGTGGGCAGTAAACAAGGATAAAGGCCACTGAAATTCCCAGGAGGGAGAAAGAATTACCTAAAAGTACTTCTTCAATTTTACAATTTTGGTTTTAAAATTATGCAAGTTTAAGGAACTTTTTAATTTCCTAGCTGTAAGTGGGAGGTATGGGGGTCAGAGAAAGTTCCTAAAGGATGATCCCTAAGAGGCTGAGACATTTGAAAGGCAGCTTTCTCTTCCCTGTAACTTGAACCCCTGCTCTATGGGATCACTGCCTTATCCAGAAGCCTCTAGAGAGCAAGGGCCAGGGTGGAGGATGGGGCTGTGGGCAAAGGTGGTGGCTAGTATAGGAATTGGTGCCCTACCCTCATTTCAAGCTATGCGTGACCCTGCCCTCCTACCTTTCCTAGGCTTTTCTCTATAAATTCTTTGGCTTCGCCCTGTGGACCTCAAGAAGTGAGAAACTGGTGAAGATGATGCTCTCCGCCATCCTTCAAACTTCCCATGAAAACGTGCAGGAGAGGGAGGTGAGGCAGAGTGCATTGGCCAAGCATTTTCAGGTTGAGTCAGGATGGCAAGGTGGCTAAAAGCTTGGGCCTGGCAAACCAGAGCACCTGGGTGAGAGTTCCAGCTCTGCCACCTACTCGCTTTGGGCCCTTGAGCAAGTTACCGAACCTCTCTGTGCTTCAGTTTCCTCCTCGTTAAGACAAGGCTATGGTACCTTCCTGATAGGATATTTCTTTAAAAGATTTATTGAATTTTAAATAATTTTATATTTAGAGGAAAGTTGCAAAAATGTCACAAAGAATTCCTATTTATTCTTCTCCCAGATTCCCAAAATATAAATGTTTTGCCATGTTTGCTTTATCATTCTCTTTCTCATAAATTACATAATTTATTTACTAACATTATTACTATATTTTTTTAATCTGAAATGAAAGCTGCAGTCATGAAGCTCTTTTACCCCTAAATACTCTAATAGCTAAAAATAAAGATATTCTCTTACATAAGCACAGTGCAATGATCAAAATCAGGAAATTAACATAGCTACACCACTGATATCTAAATTATAGACCCAGTTTGAAAATCATTAATTGTCCCAACAATGTGTTTTAGAGAAAAAGAAAAATATTCTTTTTTTTATTATTTTACTCCAGGGTCTAATTCAGAATCAAGCCGTGCATTCAGTTGTCATTTCTCTTTATTCTTCTTTAATCTGGAACAAGTTCCTCATCTTTATCTTTCATGGCCTGGACATTTTAAAAATGCCCAGACCCTTTATTTTGTACAATGTCTCTCGGTTTTGGTTTGTCTCATATTTCGTCATGATTAGATTCAGAGTGTGCATTGTTGGTAGAATACCACAGAAGTGATGTGTGTTGTAGGATGGCATTAAAATGTAAAACCACTAAGAGCAATGCTGGTACATAAGCACTCTCTACTTGCTGATTACTGGTAGTGCTGGTGTTCATGCCCTAGGACCTCCCTCTCCAAGGCCCTTCTCCTGCCAGATTCCCAGAGCATCCATCAGCTCCACGATCAGCAACAGGTATTTACTAAGCCTGAGTTGCAAACAGTATCAATGAGGAGAAAGACATATACAGGAAGGAAACAGCTAACTACACTCAATGGCCTTCTAAAGGCTACATGAGCAGTCATTGTGGCATTGAGCTTGCTGGGACTTGGGTTGGTTGGGGCGAGTTTAGGAGAAGGAGGGAGGCAGGTATTCCCAGTTGACATAACATTCTGAGTCAAGATTCAGGATCAAGACTTTGGGGAGCACATCTAGGGAACAGTCAGTGGTCTAGTGGGACTGGAGTGCAGAGTTCTTTGACAAGGAAGTAAAAGTGACCTCTTGCTAGCACTTGGGAACAGATTGAATGCAGAAGATAAAGATAAGAGAAAAAAGGGCATCTGGGATGATTCTTGGGTTTCTGGTCCAAGTGGGAGGAGAATGGTATCCTTCCCTAAGACCAGGAACCCAGGACAAAGCGGGAGGAAGTGGATGTACTTAGTTTTTGACTGGGAGGGGTTGCAGTGTCAGGTGGAGATGTACAGAAGCATGTAGACTGGGAACTCAAACCGGGGCTTTGTGTCTAGATTTGGGAAACATATTTTCCCTGACTGTTAAATGGGGACGACAATATTTACCTCAATGCATTAGTGAGGATTAATCAAGTAACATGTATAAGGCTGGTAAACATTAAGCACTGATGTTCTGATGATGTCAGTTATGATGATGATATATGATGATGATGACCAGAAGGAGTGATAGCCATGGCTAAGGGAGGACATAAGAAGAGGGACAGAATAGAACCCCCTTCTGATGCTCCACTAGTCCCTCTTTTCTATAGAGATAAAATTTTCCCTTTATCTACCTGATATCCAATGGTCTACAAGTCCCACTAAAGTTTCATTCCTCTCCAGGATCTGTGTCCTGGAGCCTGTCACTGTCCTGAGGCTCCCTCCATCTGTCTTCTCTTGCTGCAAAGTCTGAATGGTGGCCCTTCCAGCACAAATGAGCCAATTTGCTAACAACTGGCACCTGAATGTCTGCTTGAGGATTTTGTTAGCTCTGTGCCCAGTCATCTTTGTTCAATAAGCTCTAGGGAGAGACTCAGGTGACACTGAAGTCAAAAGGGCCTGCTATGAGGCTGAGGGGTTAAGTTAAAGACTGTTCCTGGCAGGAACCACAGAATCCCCAAGTCTTCATGCTTTTGACTCTCTCTAGGGTGTGATTCCCAAACCCCCTGGCACTGACAACATTACCACTGAGTTGTTTTGCCATGATCTCCCATACAACACATTCAGAAACTCACTCTTTTCTCTCTCTCTCCAACGTAGACAGGCCTCTTTTTCACCTGCCTGTTTTGGTCAGAGTTACTGATGTTTCCTGTTCTCCTAAACTAGAAATATTGGCATTCTCTGCAAGTCTTCCTGTCTTCCATCTCCTCTCTGACTAGCTATCCAATCCTGTCAGCAAGGTGCCTGGGATTTGTTCTTCCTTCTGTTCCCTCCTCAGAGCAACCATTCTCTGAATTCCTAGTGCCTATAAAAGTATTCTGAAATGTACAGGGTTAGGTTTGACAATACCAAGATTTTGTAAATCTGTGACTATGATTTTTCTTAATAATTGACTTCTTAAATTACTTCTCGCAAAGATATTTGGTTCTTCACCCGGATTTTAAATAATTCAAATGTGGAGAACCAAATTCCCTTCCATTTCTTTCCTCTCCTTTTCCTTCCCCTTCCTCTATGTATATCCTGCTTGTGGGGGAACATAGCATGTGTCTGGTTCACCCCGAACTGTGGCATGGGGTTGAGGCTCTCTTTGTTACAGGGCATTGCTGTGGCATTCAGCATCGTGTCCAAGAAACATCTGAAGATAGTCCTGGAGCAATTGAAAGTGTATAGTGCTGTGCTCACGGACAAGGAGTCATCGTCCATCCTCACACTGGCAAAGGTGATGTCATTCCCAGGGTGCTCTACCAGCCTCCCATACAAAGCCTTCCAAGGCATCCCCATCACCCCAGCCTCCCATTTCTCTGAGGCCTTGCGACTCATCTATAAATGCTTCTCTTTCCCTGGAAACAACTGTGGGAAAGTTTCATCCTCGATCCCTTTCTCTTGCCCTGCATTTCAGGCCCTGGTATCACCAACTACATGTCCACCCTGTCCCCCAAGCTGCTCGCCATCCCACAGTCCCATCTTCTTTCCCAAATCCTCTGAGCAACCTTTTCCTCTCTGAACCTCTGTTTCCCCCTCCCCCCTACAGGAACATCAGCGAAGGGAATGGGTGCTTGTGTGTCACACCATCTACTTAAGCTATAGCAAGATTATTTTAGAGAGCAAGGGAGATATTTTCATGTATTTCGATGCCGTGCTGGCCTTGATCCTGCAACACTACCACAACTGCATTTTGGAAAAGGTACTTCCTGCTTACTCTACTTCTCCAGCTTTCCATTTCTGCCACGTCCTCTCTTACCGCCCAAGAAAAAGGTGCTTGGCCTTAAATGGGAGTCAGGGGCTAGTACAGGGACCTCTCCCACATTTTCATCCTTTCACTTAATCCTGCTACTTGGAGACTCTAATCGGCCCAAGGAGGAGACCACAGTAACTTTAGGTCTGTTTCAAAGTGTGTCCTTCCCTGTGACAGAGCTTCGTAACCTGCCAGTGAGCTCTTCACTGCCCTCTCTGATGAAGGGATGAGTAAAACCTAAATTCCCTAGTGTTTGTAGGAAGAAGCATTCAGGAGAGGCAGAGGAGCTCCATACTGCTTTCCTGCCTTTGCTATGTGTCCGAAGCATGGGTCCCCAGGGTTGGAGAAGAATCCCTTTCCATTCCCAAGTCAGATATCTTTTGGTAAAACTTGTTCAAGGGAAAGACAATACCTTGAGAGACCGGGAAGCTTGATCTATCCTAATTTCAGAGTAACATGAGGGTGGCTTCAGAAGGGGGTTGGTGAGAGGAGTGGCTCTCTCCACCGCAGGGATGCACTGGTCTACCCTCAGAGGGAAGATGCAGAGCATCAGCCTAAGGAACGCTAAAGAAGGCTTAGGTCCTCACCCCCCAGACTGTGTAGGTAGTGTGCCCTGGCCCAGATCCATTGCCACCTTGGAGAACCCTGAGCATACTGGTTCATTCAGGATAAGGACCTGAAGCTGGATTACCTGAATGCCCTCATCATACTGACAAAAACCCTGGGCAGGCAGCAGCACATGGCCTTTCAATTCAAGTTCCCCCACAAGCTAGCAATTGTTACCTTCATGCTGGTGAGTATCTTGCAGGAGGATGGAGGTGGGAATGCAGAGAGGAGGGAGGATGGGTCCACATGGAAACCATTGGTGGCACTCCTAGGCTAGAGCTGAAGGTAAAAGCCCAGATTTTCTAGTTTCCTTTTCCCGCCTTAGTGTTCCCTTTGCCATCCTCAAGGCTGGGGTGAGTACTGTAGGGAAGGTGTGGTGGGGAGTAGGAGAGAGGTGCTGTCCTCAGAGCCTTTGGAAGTCACTAAAAATTCTAAATTCCACCTTCTTATGAACACAGCCTGGAGTGGGAGGAGGCAGAAGCAAACAAGAAAAATATGTTCACCATCCTTTTGGTGTGTGTGTGTGTGTGTGTGTGTGTGTGTGTGTGTGTTAGGACCTAATCAAGGAGGAGCCATTGAACTCCATTTCCAGCCCTATTAGACAGAAGGCAATGAACATCATCAATAACTTCAGGTAACAACACACCATCCACTCTGTCTTCCTTGACCTGGTTCTATTGCAGCTCTTTATTCCCTAGTTGATCCCCACCTCTTAGTTTCTGCTTCTGCTTCTAGCATAGGGGAATAGTAGAAATTTACTGGCCAATATCTGCCACTTCTTTTTTGAATTGGATTTTCAAAGGACCCAGGAGAGATGGCCTCTCCTATCTCCATAGGCACTTGCTGTTAATTCTGCCCCAGAAAGGCATCCTTTTGCTTTCAGCCCTGTCCCTGATAGGCACCTCCATCTCCATCAGTGATGTCCCCGTTCTCTCAAAAGCTCTGGGGAACTAACAAGTAATAATATATCATCCCAAATTAGCAGTACCCTTTCCTGTAATAGTCATGCCTCCTCTCTTTCCCTTAGTTCCTTTCTTCCCATCTTCCTGGCTCTTTTCACCCTTTCTTACTGTTACTCCCTTTCTTCTTTTAATATCCTTTCTTCTGATATCTTCCTCTTTCTTGCTCCCACTTATTCCTCTGTCTCCATCTTTTCTTTCTATACCCTTTTCTGTTGTTATTCCTGACAACACTGGTTACACTTCTCCCTGGATCTTAGGATGCTCAGGCCCCTCTTAGAGATAGAAGAAAGAGTAGAGCTCCTGGGAACATGCTTCAAGAGTGTGTTCTGCCTGCCATCCATTGAAGTGTTACGAAAGGAGGCATCTAGTCCCAAGGAGGGCCAGGCCAATGTGGTAAGTAACTCTTTGATGTTTGTCTCTTTGGCTTCATTTTTTATTTTTTTAAGAGGTTAGGAAGTATAGATTGGGCAGTTTTATGTAAAAGTCTTCTGCCTTCTTTAATAAAAACACAAAACCATTGGAAGGAAGCCCTCCTGTGAAGAAGAGGTTGCTAGGTCATGTAGTCTGAACTCTGCTCCTGAGATCTAACTTCCTCCTTCTACCCGTTGATTACCACTGCCACCATTTTAACACTCTGGCCCCAAGACAGACACTTGATCCTCCCCTTTATAACTGCTGTGTGATTGGAATGAGACTAGAAGGTTCAAATATGATTTTACTAACGGTTGATAGGTAAGTAAATCCAGGGAATCCCAGGATCAAGCAATCAGAGTCTATTTCTTATAGTGCCTGCAGTGTTTCCTTGAGGAAGGAAAGAGGGATTCAATTTTTAATTTATATTCATATATTTAATGCCTAGGAATTCTTTCATGTGTTCTGATTACACCTTTATCTTGCCTGGTCGTTCTTGTTTTATTGATGCCATAGTCTCTTGAAATGTTTTTGAAGATATTAAAGAGAATTTAACAATACAGGTTTCTATTATTTACCAAATTAGCTTGATTTTCTTTAAGGTCAGTTGGTTTGTTCATCTTGGGCCTCCTTTTCTTTTCTTTTTTTTAAAAAATATATTTTATTGATTTTTTACAGAGAGGAAGGGAGAGAGATAGAGAGAGTTAGAAACATCGATGAGAGAGAAACATCGATCATCTACCTCCTGCACATCTCCCACTGGGGATGTGCCCGCAACCCAGGTACATGCTCTTGACCGGAATCGAACCTGGGACCTTTCAGTCCGCAGGCCGACGCTCTATCCACTGAGCCAAACCGGTTTCGGCTTGGGCCTCCTTTTCATCCGATTTCTGGTAATCCTTATTTTTTAGTTCAGAGTTATGCCATGAAGGAAAGACTGGTACATATAGAAAAGGCAGAGGTGGGTTTTCTCTGGCCTCCCTCAGTGTAAATCTGATTTGGATGAGGAAGTTATTTTGACAGGATTTCCCTGTGTTTGGAGCAAGCTGGGAGTTCCAGCTGCCCAGTACAAATAGCTTTACACCTAGGTAGGTTTCTTCTGAGTATTTTATTCCAGGGAGAGCTGGCTTTCTTTTTTCCCCCCTGCTTTTCAGTTTTAGTGGCTGGGATCTATCACAATGTTGCTCTGGTTCTCCCAGCAGGCCCTACGTTTAGAAGCCCTCCTTGGCAGATCACCTACTCTCTTTATAAGGCTTTGGGCAAAGCCACTTGGTTCATTAAAGGATGAGAGGGAGAAACCCACCATCCTAGCTTTTGTGAATCAGTTACTCTGCAGACAGCCAGGCCAGTCCTCCTCCGACCTGGAGCCAGCTAGCCTGTCAGTCCTGGCTGTTTACTGAAGCTGTAACCCCTGGGACCAGAGTCCCAGATGAGCTAGAGTTAGGGAGTGGGGATGGAGGAGGCAGGGTAGCTACATTGCAGGGGAACTTCCAGTCCACCAGGACAAACTACACACCAGGCAGACATTTGTGCTCTGGTGAAACAACAGAGGGATTTATTGAAGTGAATGATGGGCCAGTAGTGCTTTAATGTAGAGAAGTTTTTGGATCATGCTTTCTCAAGGAAGGCTGGGAGAGCCAGAATGCTGAGCAGTTTAGACGGAGGGTTGGGGCTGATAGGTTGGCAATTTTTTGAGTTTCTTTTCCCCCTCAGGATCTGTTTGAGGGGACCATGGAATCTCTCCTAAGACTAATGGAGACACTTATTGTTGAGATGCCCACCCGGATCCAGAACTGCTTGCAGGTTCGTGGGAGGAAGCCCCTGAACGTTGGAGTATTCATTTCCTAGAACTGCCATAAATAAATACCACAGGAAGAGACGTCAAACAACAGAAATACATTCTCTCAAGTTGTAAAGGACAGAAGTCCAAAATCAAAGTTTTGGCTGGTTTGGTTCCTACTGGAGGCTCTGAAGGAGAATCTGTTCTGTGCATCTCTCCTAGCTTCTGGTAACTCCTGGCAACCCATGGTATCTCTTGGCTTGTAGACATATCATTCCAATCTGTGCCTCCATTTACTTTCACAGGGCATTCGTGTGTGTGTGTGTGTGTGTGTGTGTGTGTGTCCCCTCTTTTTTTTAAAAAAAAATGTTTTTATTGATTTCAGAGATGGAGGGAGATGGAGAGAGAGAGAAACATCAATGGCGAGAGAGAATCAGTGATCGGATGCCTCTTGCACAACCCCCACTGGGGATTGAGCTCACAACCTGGACATATGTCCTTGACTGGAATCCAACCCAGGACCTTTCAGTCTGCAGGCCACCCTCTATCAACTGAGCCAAACCCACTAGGGCTCTTAATAGGGACATTGGTTTAATACCCACAAATCCAGTATGAACTCACCTTAATTTGAATCATCTGCAAAGACCCTATTTTCAAACAAGGTCACATTTTGAGATTCTGAGTGGACATGAATTTTGGGGGGACACTATCGACCTGGTACAGTTGGCAACAGACCAGGAGAACTGTCTAGGGACTGTTTATTGTCACAGTAAGAAAAACTAAGAAGTAGAACTGCTGATGAAGGTTGGGTGCAAAGCTTTTAGGGAAATGGTAATAAGGTCTAAGATCGAATAACTAATTTTGGTCTTGCCTTTAGAGGAGAAAGCTTCCTCCTTCTTCCCCTTCAGCCATAGCTGTGGCCAGCTTCTCTCTCAGCTGCCCACTGCTCCCGCATAGCAGTTATCAGGTAAAAACACAGGCTCTGGACTGCCATACACTATGGTTCCAGATCGTGGCTCTGCTGTTTGCTGTGTGGTTTTGGGAAGTTGTTTAACTTCTGTTTGCCTCAGTTTTCTCTTGGAAACTGGAATGACATATAGTACCTAGTTAATACAGTCATTTGGTAATCAAATGAGATGTTTACAAAGTGCTTGGCTCAAAGATGTGAGGTGCAGGTACAAATGATTTGCCTATTTTAAAATTGTCTTTTTATTGACTTGATTTACTCTATGCTCATGTCATTGGGATACTTTGGCTTTCTCCTGAAAGTGCTATTCCCCAGTTACCACAGGGAGTTCAAGATTTCTTTGCAGTTCCCGTGTTATTAAAATATAGGTGATTGAGGACTATATTCAGAGTATTGCATTCAAAAGTTACTTGAAATATTTTTTGTATGATTATATTGTCAATTGATATAATTTAGACTTGTTTGTCTTAAATTTTAGGGTTTTTCTTTTACTTAACTGAAGAGCTTGATGATATAAAGATTTACATAATTAAAAACTTACTAGTAAAACCATGTAAAGTTTTACTCAGAAAATTTTTGCTCCCAAACTGATCCTCTTAACCTTATTCCCACTCACCCTCTATAGATAACTATTTTCATTAACTTCTGGTTTGTCCTGCCTGTTTTTCTTATTGTGAAAATAATCAAATCTCTGTTTATGCTATATTCTTATTTCCCTTTCTGTTTTACACAGTCGTTAGCACATTCTATTCAGCGCTCTTGGCCTTGCTTTTTTCATTTATCCACATCAATTCACAGATATATTCCTTTTTTTATGGTTTCATATATTGTGTGCATGTAATATAGTTTATTCAATCAGTCCTCTATGGATGGATATTGGACTGCTTGTAATTATTTTGCTACTGGTTTTTTTCTTAACTTTTAAATTTGAATGGATTGTAGATTCACTGGGAGTTGCACAAATAGTACATAAAGCCTCTATTAAAACCAGGGAATTTCCTAGCCAGTATGGCTCAGTGGTTGAGCATTGGCCCATGCAGCAAGAGGTCACTGGTTCAATTCCTGGCCAGGGCACATGCCTAGGTTGCAGGCTTGATCCCCAGTGAGGGGGTTTGAGGGTGGGTGCAGGAGGCAGACAATCAATGTTTCTCTCTGATCAATGTTTTGATCTCTCTCCCTCTCCTTTCCTCTCTCTCTAAAATCAATAGAAACATATTTAAAAAACACACAAAAAAACAGCGAATTGATGTTGACACGCCATTGTAAGACATAGACTTTATTCAATTTTAAAGAATTTTTTAAAATTGATTTCAGAGGGGAAGGGAGAAGGATAGAGAGAGAGAGAGAAACGTCAATGATGGGAGAGAATCATTGATTGGCTGCCTCCTGCTCACCCCCTAATGGGGATCGAGCCTGCAACCCGGCCATGTGTCCTTGACCAGAATCAAACCCAGGACCCTCCGCAGACCGACCCTCTATCCACTGAGCCAAACTGACTAGGGCAGGACGTGTTTCTTCTGGTCAGTGCAGCATCAGTGTTCTTTTGAGTTGGTTGTGGATTTTTCACCTGCTACTCTTCTTCTTTTTCAATTATATATCACGGTCTGTGTGGTTGCATCATTATCAGAATGATGACTGTAGATTGACAAGTAGCAGTGGTATTTGGGACCCATAATTAACCAAAGGTGAGACACTTTTCCATTGTGTTTCAAGTGAAACCATTTATAATGATATTTTTCAAATAGATTTACACACACTTTACTCTGGAATCTGTGAATGAAGTGACTGTTATTTTTTTTATCACCAAGTATTTTTTCTACTGAAGAATGGGAGGCAGACGGTAGGGGAACTCAGGGGTATGTTGAATCACTGAAGTGAATAGAGTGGATATATTTTGCGAGCCACTGTTGAACCTGAAGGAAGGGGGTAGGAATTGAGGAGATTTCTATCACCTAGACGAAGGGAAAATATGGGGCTGGAAGACTTAATATCGTGTATACTTGATAGGAGAGAGGAGAGAATGAAACCTCTGGTGCCAGACCCACATATAACCTGCCTTTTGGCAAAAGAGGTCCTGCTGTCAGAACTCTTGCCCTAAAAATTTGTAAAAGCCAGGTTCAAGAACATCTTTCTGTTCTCTGGGACACAGATGAATGGGCCTCTCCTTTCGATATCTTCTTCCTCCAGCTTATGGATCCTTGGCTCAATTCCCAGAAGGATAACGAGCGGGAACGGGCCATGTGGTGTGCTGCGCGTATTCTGGAGTTTACAGCAAAAATGGAGGACTTCAGTGTGAGTGGGAGCCGGCCCTGGAGTCTGAATTCTCATACCCTGTCTGGTTGCCCTTACCCCTACCTTCATCATATATATGACCTAGCCTCAGTCACTCATTCTCATCCTCATTCTCCGTGGCCCATGCTGTTTTCTCTTGTGCATCCCATCCTGTTCTCTCCTTTCTCCCTTCTGTCATCTTCTACTTGGTCTTTTTCTCCAACCATCAGTTTTATTTCATCCCACATGGTTCAGTTTGACGTTATTTGTCTGAACAAGCAATGACTAAACACTCGCCTTGTGCCAGGCACTGTGGTAGGTGCTATAGCGAATGCACAGATGACCAAGATAGTTTCTGACTTGATGAACCTTACAGTCCACTGGGGACAGAGGCATGCATAGAACAAACTTTAATAGCAGGTGATAATGAATATATAAAGTGAATATAGTGGGACTAAAAGATCAAAACAAACAATTACAAGTTGAGGGGGCAGGGAAAGGTTCATAGAGAAGGTGGCATTGAACTAGACTTGACAGATGAGTGGGGTGTCAAGGGGCAAAGAAGGGGGATAGAGTAAGGTAATTATAAAACGATGACCTCTGATGTCCTTTATGGCCACAACTCATCTATCGAATTCCATTCCCATTAACCTCACATAGTCTCACCTTTCATGTCTCTGGCACATGCATTTCCTCCTCTGAGTTCTTCCTGTGATAGCTCAGCCTAAGGGAATGGCTGGGATAACTTGTGACTTCCAGCTTCCTTCCCCAGATGGAAATTGAATTCACCCGGCTGGGGCGCTTGGTAAAGCTGCTGGCCATGCGCTGCCAGGACCCAGTGGACAGCATCTGCTTCCTGTCTGCCAAGGCTGTGTATCACCTCTACTGTATCCTCTTGAAGAAAAAGCGTATGAGGAACCTGCTCTTACCACTCCCCCTCCAACCACACACTTAGGCCTGGCCATCCCCACACACTCGTCCCAAGACAGTGAGAGCTAAGAAGCTGCTTGAGTACCTCATTTCCATTGAGGAACCTACTCCCAAACATCTACAGATAATCTCTTGGGAAAAATACCTACATAGGAAATACTTCTTTGGAATTAGTTTCTTCGTTTTTGGCTCAGCCCCATCCTTTTACCCAATTCTATCTCTGCTCTGAGGCAGGCAAGATTGTTTGTTTGTCTTTTACCTCAGCTCCCACCATTTCTTACCTTAATGCCCATTCCTCTACTCTCAGCCCCAAAGGACATACATAGCCCCAAGCTGACTTAATTCAGTAGGAACTTTGGGCTAGAAGGTGGGAAAGGGGGAGTTTAACATGCCTTCTGAGTGTCTGAGAGGTGGGGCTGGGTGTCTCTGTTTCAGAGATGAAGAAGAAAATACAAGGCTTGTGGATAGAAGAGGGCATGGATGAAGTGTATAGTGCCAACTTGTTCTATAACAACACCTTTGAAATTGCCGAGGTGAGGGAGCAGGACCAGAGACAAAGTGAGGGAAGCCTGGGCGTCTCATTTACACGCTATTATAGACTCCTGGGGTGGGACTCCTATCCTGTCTCTCTCCCCATTCTATTACTGGATGTGAACTTTTCCTTTGGGGGAAATTTTCCTATCACATGCTACTATTTGTCCCTCCTTGAGCATCAATGGTCCTGATCCTTGTCTTTCCCTGTCCCCCCAGAAGCATTTGCTTCATGCTAATGCTGCTTTGTGAGCAATGTGTAGACTCAGAGATGTCGCTGAGGATCTTAGCCCCAGCCCTCCTCTCCCGGGGTTCTGCCTCTGCACCCCCTGACCTCTGAGCCCCACATTGCACTTGAGACCACTGTTTCCTCCCTTCCATCCCCAGGACTCTGTCCCCAGGAAAAGGTCTTCTAGGAGTTAGGGAGATAGCACAAGCCTAGGACAGAAGTACAGAAGCTCCCAAGAGAAGCCCTCCCTCACCAGGAGGAATGGCACAGGCTGTCTCAGGCAGGGGGAGCCCTGCATCCAGACTCATCGCACCATGTGATCCCACCCTATTGCAGGCCTTTGCAGAGTACTTCACCCAGAGCCAGCTCACCAACCTGGTGCTGACAGCCATGGAGGAGCTGACGGGCAGCAGGGCTAAGGTGTCTCTGGCTGCAGCCCAGTTGATGAGCGCTGTCATGAAAAAGCGGGGCTCAGATTTGATAAAGGTAGTGTGGTGCTGGGTGGGAGCTCTGCCTTGAATGTCAGGGGCACTGGCTCATGTCCTAGCTCTGTTACCAAGCAGCCAAAGGGCTGTAGCCAAGTCCCTCTCCTCAGCTGGCTTTAATTCATTCACTTCTAAAATGTAGGCTTGCACTACATTTCCTCTGTGGTCACACTGAGCTCTGACATTTGTAATCCTGAGCTTGTAACTGCAGTGCCTCCTATCTGGGCGGCCGATTCCTCAGTAATGACAGCCATGTGCAGGGGTGTAGGCATTGTTGGGGGACTCAGGCCGACCCCCTGGGAGCTTAGACCTATGTGAAGGGGTAAGGCTGTGGATTGGAAACAAGGAAGCTCACAGAATGACTGACCTATGTATAAATGTTCTTTTAAGCTAGCATAAATATGGGAAGGCCTAGCATTTAGAAATATGTTCCTCACTTCACTAAGAAAAAAACAACTTTAAAATGGGGTCACATAGGGCAAGTCTCTGAGTGGCTACCATCCTCTTTATATGAGTCACGGGCTGTCCACCCCCTTCTCTCTATGAATCCCCAGACACCTGTTGCCTCCACTCATTTATGTGACTGGCGTGGCCTAGGTACCAGAAATGGAAGGGCACCATGACAGTCCTTGAGATATTACAATGAAATGGACTTCCCAGAGGTCCATAGTTTAGAGCTCTGAGCACCAGATGAGAACCCTGTGGTCTTTCCACATCCAGTGCCACTGTCCCTGCAGTTTCAGGGCTGGAAGTTGACCTTAGCTGGGAGGGAAAGGCCTGAGTGCCTCCAGGGCTTTGGCTTTCTTTCTGGAGGGTCTTCTGTCTCCTGAGGAATCTCAGACCACCTCGCTTTATGTGGGGGTTCTGGGCAGGCATTTGCTCTAGTGGGCCTTGGCCCGAGCTCCCTTTTGTGGGCCCTGCTGCTCTGGCCTTTGGCACCCCGGAACTCTGCCTTGAGAAGAGAGTCAGTGACAGGATTGCAACTAGGCCCCTTGAGCTTGAGGACTCAGTAGAGCGGGAGGAGGAAGGAAGGAAGTCAAGAAGGACTGACGGGGTTTTCTGGCTCTCCCCTGCAGGTTGAGGAAATTGTGGTGGGCATCCTGGAACGGCTCAAATTGCAGCTGGAGCCCAACACAAAGGAGGAGACCCTTCGGGCCCTGTGCTTGCTGGCAGGCAACAGCACCCACAGCGTTGTGCCCCTGCTGCTCAACAGGCCCCTCCCTTGGGATAGGTACCTCTCCCACACCCAGGAGCACACTCCATCCCAGTAAACCCTCCCCTGCTCCAACCCAAGCCCATGTTAAAAATCACTGCACAAGGATGCTTTCTTCTTGATGCCAATCAAACTTCATGTTCTTTGGCCAAGTCTTCTTGGGCCTCACTCCCTCTAGAACCTGAGAACTGGCCCTTCATAGGCTCAAGACCAGATTGGTACTAGATTACCAGGGCCCATGACATAGCTGTCCCTGGCTCCTGCAGAACCATTCTGGCCCTGTGGAAGGTGTTCGGCACCGAGCGAAAGACCACAATCAACGTCCTGCAGCTGCTGATAGGCATTCTGGAAAACCACCCCACAGAGGGCACGACGGAGAAAGCCCTAGAGCCCGTGAAGGTCAGCATGGGGAGGGTGGGGGGGGGGGGGGCGGAGGACTTATGTCTGGGACTTGCATGCAGAGCCGATGATTAAAGGGCATCTGTTGGGTGCGAGCAGTTGTTAGGGAGCAGTGAAGAGGAGACTGTTAACACTGGACTCACAAATACTGCATATACGGTTAGCACTTGAACTTTGTACGTCCAAGAGCTGCATGATGTAGAAAGTGCAGGAATCAATCCCATTTCATAGACAAGGAAACTGATGTTCAGAGTTAATCAGCTTTTTCTATCTCCTGATTTTGGGTCTGGCACCCATATTTCTGGGTGCCTGGCCAGGAGCATGCGGTGCTAGGCGCAGAGGATGAAGTTTGGTTGTCTGAAATGGGGTGGCCCAATTTATTTTCTGCTGAAAAATTAGAGTTGGTTCCCTTTTTGTTTTTAATATTTGGGAATAAAGAGAGAGCAGATTACATGTGTGTGGCCCCTCATTGCCCCAGGGATGAGCTGTGGGCTTTCAGTCTTTGAGTGCTTCTTAGAAACCTCAGTCAGAGTGCACTGTGACCTTTGGGCACTGACAGGGAGGGGCAGTGTGTGGGATTGTGGGACCATTTATATCTTTACCAGACCTAGTCAATTCTGCTTCCTGCTTTCCATGTGTCCTCCCCAGGCAGCGTGTGCCTTGTATGAGATGCTATCCGGGACTCTGTGCCGGGAGGCCATCCTGGAACTCTACCCCCGGCTATTGCTGGCTGTGCTATGTCATCTCTTCTGGGTGATTGAGCAAAAGACCCCCCAGAATGTGCTGGTCTACAGGAAGGATGGGGGCTCAGGCAAGACCTTGGACTCCACTAGGTAAGCCTAACCCTGGTGTGATGGAGGAATGAGACTAGTCAACTCCAGAGGTTCTTGGACAACTGGATGCCAATCCCCTAGGGAAGCTGAAGAAGAGACTGACAGCAGCACAGAGCTAGAATGTTGGTGTGGGTGCCCCAACATCATGTGCGGGAATGTTCCCACGTGTTTTCAAGTTTCTCATTACCCTTTTTCTTGCATGCACTCCTCTGCTTCACCCAGTGGTTCACATCTCTGTTCATGACTCGGCACATGAAAGATTCAATTCTCTCTGTGCAGCTGTGGCCATTCGAATCTGGATCACCTCTGGCTTAGCTTTGTCACTAACTGCGCCATCTCGTGCAAGTCACTACTGCAGTTTAGGGTGTTGAACTCCTAAATAAGTGGTTGTCAGACCTTTTTAAAAAACCTCAGGGTATTCTATTCAAGTGAAATCTTACAGTAAAAAAATAAAGAAAACCAGTAACCAGAGACATTCTGGGTGTGAAGGTGAAAAGGTATCCTAACCATGCTACACTCTGGAGAGCTAAATTTGAAAGCTGTGGCACTAGCACATCTCTATAGTCTCTTTTACAAGACTCTCTGGTTGGATGAGCACCAAGGCTGAAGGGGTGAGCAGACACAATTGGAGATGGGTTTCAGAGAGCCATGTGTTTTCATCAGCTGAAAAGCAGGATCCAGCTAGCCACCAGATTAGAGAACTGTCTCCTGGCTTGCCAGGACAAGGATGCAAACTAGGCCATAACACCTTGTCCATCCTTCTGTTCCTTTCTTTTCACAAACCTCGCGACGATTGGCCTTCAGTTGTGCCCTGGAGGTGGTGAAGCTTGTGTTGTTCGCAGCCGCATACGATGGAGTGGTGGTCTATGCAGATGAGCATAAGTGCTGGGATCATCTGTCCTCCTCTAAATTTTACTACAGAGGGATCATGGACCTGACAAGGTGGGACCATTTCCCCAGCATGCCCAATACCACTCAAGCCCCCAATCCCAATTTTCCAGGGTCCAGCACTCAAATACAGCAGCCTTTAACCCTCCCTTGCTCATCTCCCAGACCTCAGCCTTCACATTTTCCCTGTTCTGTGCATACTGTTCCCTTGCCACCTCCCCTCCACCACTGCCCACTCCCCACCCAGCAACTCTTGGCTTCCTCTGCCCCACCCCAGTGGCATTGTGAAGAACTGTGAAGCAGTCATGCTGCACCGAATTCTGAAACTTGCCAAGACCTTCCTTGACAGCAGAGATAATCATCGGAAGACCTTGGCCAGGGCCGTCTATGCACAGGTGAAAGCCTGGAGGGAGGACCACAGCCCTAGCCATTCATTCCCTGTAGCTGAGGAACATTGAACAGAAATGTTAAATAACTTGCCCCAGAAAGTGGAAAGAGAATTGAGTGGGGTTTGCTTCCGTGCCACTTGAGAGCCTGGTTTAAAAAAGGCAAGGAACGCCCTAACTAGTTTGGCTCAATGAATTGAGCGTCGGCCTGCGGACTCAAGGGTTCCCGGTTTGATTCTCATCAAGGGCATGTACCTTGGTTGCGGGCACATCCCCAGTAGGGCATGTTCAGGAGGCAGCTGATCAATGTTTCTCTCTCATCGATATTTCTAATTCTCTATCCCTCACCCTTCCTCTCTGTAAAAAATCAATGAAAATATTTTTTTAAAAATAAAAAAGGCAGGGAAAGCCTGGGGAGAGGATCAGCAGCATTATTCCTCCCGGAATTATTTTAGGATCCCAGGATCTTGCCCAAAATGCTAAACGTTATCAGCGCTATCCACCATTGTCTAACCCATGTGCACAGATCAACTACTGCTCTCAACTGGTCACAGTTCTTACCTGAGTATGGGGCCTGCGGGGAGCTAGGGAAGCACCAGGTACCCATGACCTTTTCTCCATCCATGGTTATAGTAACCTTGTTTCCACAGCTCCTCTGGCATCGATCAGTGGCTCAGACTCTGGGACAAGACTTTGTGGGCAATCTAGTCAAGTGGACCAAGGAGCCCAACCTCATCATGAAAGAAATTGGACTCCGTGGAATCAGTAACCTGGCACTGCATCCAAGTCAAGTAAAAGTGGGGGGCCCAATGGGAATCAAATGTTAGTCTCTGAACCACTTAATTTATTTCCCTTGGGGTCTCTTAATTACCCAGAGCTTAGTAAATTTCCAACCCCTCATCCCAGGGCAGTACAACATCCAGTTTACAGACTTACATAGCCTGGCCATCTGGCCTCCCAAACACCCTGAGCACCAGCCTTCCACATCCTCTGCACATCCAGCCCCTAGATTCCCTAGGTCTGTTTCTTTTAGGCACCACCTGTTTTCTCAAAACCCTGTCCCTAAAGTGTTGCATGATGCCCACATGGAAAGTGATCTCTGCCTTCTTTCAAACAGTCAGAGTCTGTCAAGAGCCTGTTTCCATCCTTGCGAGACTTCCTGAAGAGTGAGGCACGGGTCACAGTTCAGGCAGTGAAGGCCCTACGGAACATCATCTACCATGCGCATGGAGAAGAGGTCAAGGCGATGTTCTGCAGCATCTCCAAGCATCTGCGTCCACTCATCAATGATGTATGGGTCTAAGTCCCTAGGATTAGTTGGAAACAGTATGGGCTGGGGCTGAAGGTGAACCCTGGAAGCTGAATTAAGGGTGCTGGGGCGGGGCTATGGGACTTGGTGGAAGGCTAAAATCACTGAGGGGCAGAAAAAAGGAGACTTGGCTACTTGAAGCAGTGCATTAGACAGGTGCAAAATTCATTCCCTATTACATACAGATGAAGAACTCACCCACTTACTCTCTTACCACAAATTTCCCGAAGGAGCCACTTTAGGGGAAAATGTAACATTCTGATGTAAAATTGGTTCTGACTCCAATGATCTTCTCCTGCAAACTTAAAGAGTGGGGGAAGAACTCATAACTTCTACCCTCCTTCCAAACAGCATAGGGACCCTAGAATGCTAGGAGGCTTGTTACAAAACCCAAAGGCTCAGAAATCTGAACTACCCAGGCCAGTAACAGCCCACTCCATGTCTCAGCCTCTTTACAATCAGAGCCATTTTGAGTTGATGGGACTTCACATCAGAGATGTATGCTTACTTACAGTATTCCTGTTCTGGCATCTATCAATTTTTAATATTTGAACCTTGGATTTGAATTATTTTTGTATCAGCCTCATAATCTCGAAGAGCCTGGACACTCACTCCATGATTCATCCATGTTTCAGTTACTTTTAAAACCAACATGTATATTTGACTTGACAAAGTCTAAAAATAATCTTTACCCTGCATCCAAACAATATAAGAACCTTAGAAGCTTGATTACACCGCCCCCGTTTTATTAATTAATATTGTCTAGTAGTTTAGTTTCACATTCTTTGAAAATGCCCAAATGTGGTCTTTAACATAATCACCACCATTGCTGTTATGTTATACAGTCAATACTCATTTAGATTTTCCCATATGTTGCTTACACATTTCTTCATTTGCCTTTCCTTCTTATAGCTCTCCCCTCCCTTCTAGATTCATTTTCTTCTTTTTTCTTTGTGGCTTCTTCAGTGGGTCTGTCAATAGCAAATGTTTTCAGTCTTACTCTGAAAATGTCTTTATTTTGTCTCACATTTGTCTTTAGTTTTTAGCAGTTTAGGATGTGTTGGCATGAATTTCTTTAGGGTTAGCCTGAATTTTTTGAAATCTCTCTGTTTATGTCTTTTACCATACTTTAAAAGTTTGTAGCCATTATTTCTCCAAAACATTTTCAGCACATTAGTGTTCCTCTCCTTTTAGAAATCTGAGACCGAAAGGTTGGACCTTTTGCTCTTGTCCCATCGGTCCCAAGATTCAGTTCATTTTCAATAATTTTTCTCCTTGTTGTTCAGATTGGAAAATTTTTATTGATCTGTCTTCAAGTTCACTGTGTCTTTCCTCTGACACCTGTGTTTTGATAATTTGTATTTATCAGTTTAAATATTTCCCATTTTTCTTTATCTTGTCTCCTTTTTTGCTGAGGATTTTATTTCTGAATTTATTACAAGGTTATTCAGTGTTGTTTTGGAGTATTTTGTATCATAATTCCTTGAAGGTTTATATCAGATAATTCCAACATCTGTTTCATCTTAACTGGTATCTGTTTTATCTTAACTGTTTCATCTCAATTGGGTTTTCCCATGTGAGTCAAGATTTTCCAGGCTCTTCATATACAGAGTGTTTTTTTTTTAAATCCTCACTTGAGGATAATTTTTTTATTGATTTTTTTATAAAAGAGAGTGGAAGGAGGAGAGAGGAGAAAGAGAAAGAGAGAGAGAGAAACATGGATATGAGAAAGACACGTAGATTGGTTGCCTCCTGCTCCATCAGAGGACCGAACCTGTAATGGAGGTACATGCCCTTGACCAGGAATTGAACCTGTGACCCTTTGGTCCATAGGCTGATGCTCTAATCATTGAGAAAAACTGGCCAGAGTGATTTTTGATCATATCTTTATAAATATTAAGTTATGTGACTCTGAGTCTCATTGAAATCCTAAGGAGGATGTTCATAGTTTTGCTTTAGAAGCAACTGGCCTATTTAACTTCAGGCTGCAAGTTCTGACTAGCCTTCTGTGTGCACAGTGTGATTTCAATGTCAGTCTGAATTGCCAGCCATTGTCCCTTTGAATGTTCACTTTCCCAAGGTCCTCCCTCTCTGTGACCTCCCTGATTTTACAGTTCCCTGCGGCTCCCTTTTTCTCTTCGTTTGGCCGTAAAGCTGAGGCTTTAGTTAGCCTGCAATGCCAGGGACTTCTGTGACTGTGCCTACGTTTGGGCCAAGTGGCATGAAGGCAGAGAGAGGAAATAAAGAAATGGGGGTTTGCCCATCCTCTTGGGGCCTCAGCTCCATCAAAGGGAAAGTAAGGTTTCCCTTCCTCAGAGTTTTGGCTCCTACAGGTTCCCACTGGTTTGTGTGGGGGCTGTGGCATGAGAGAACAGTAGGAGAAAAAGAACTGAGGGAATTTCCCTCTCTTTGAGCAGTGTGAGTTCCCTTTCTGGCTCTTTGAGATTAACTAGACGACTTCTCTTGGAGCATTCTGTCAGCCTATGGTGCTTGCTTCCCAGTTTCTGGTTGCCTTCTGGGCAGGTTGGGGAGACCAATAGATAGGAAAAGCCAGGCCCCTAGGTCATAGAAACCAGTGATATCTCTCTACCCCATGGGCGCTGGAGTGTCAGCAGCCTCTTTATCTTTGGCCCTGGGAATTTCTCTTTCTTGAAATTGTAGTTATTTAAATATTTCTTGGTATATTTTCTTTTGCATTTTAAGACGTCTATAATGGGAAAGTTGTCAGGTTATCTTCCTTATTGCTGGAATGGGAAGTCAAGATTTATGGTCTAACTGAGAAATAGTAAATGGCCATTATAATGGCAACCTAGAAAGTGAAAAGAACGCTGACCCAGGCAAAGGCTGTGAAATTTGGGTTCTAGGTGCTGCTTTAACATTCACCTACTCATCATATATATTTACTTGGTTAAATCTCTGTAGTTTTCGCTCCCAGTCAAGATGGCAGCATAGGTAAACACTGTACTCCCTTTCTCCCATGACCACATTACAACTGAACTTCAGAGCAACCATCATTGATACCTGCCTGAACTCTAGCTGAACAAAAGCCCTATAACTAAGGATACACAGAAGAAGCCACATCAAGGCTAGCAGGAGGGGCAGAGGCCTGGAATGGGCTGGTCCCACACCCACATGTACTGGTTAAAGATTGGGAGAGATATCTCAGCTGTGAAGTCTCCCACTGTGGAGTAGGAGTCCCAGCCCCACACCCGGCCCTCCAGCCCAGGGTTCCAGTGCTGGCAAGAGAAGGCCCTAACTTCTGAATAGGGAAACCAGTAGACATGGTGGCTTAGTGAGGTGTGGAGTTAGGGGGTTGGTGGGTGGAGGGGGTGAGGATCCTGGAATCCCAAGCATTCCTCTTAAAGGGCCTTTGCATGGAATTACTCGCTGATGGGTTCACTTGCTCTGATCTCCAGCCCTGGGGCAGTACCTCAAAAGAAGCCAGAGGTAGAACTGACTTATCTGGCTTCAAGGAAAGGCTGGAAGGGCAGCTGTCTCCCAGAGGAAGTGCTGGCAGAAGCTACAGTTCCTTTGCTAAGCCCTCCCCATGCATGTGTAGGCAAGCATCAGATCTGAGTCTCCATCAACCTGGCTAACACTGTTCCATACAAAGAGCTTGTCTTGGCATATGCCAACATTCCTAGAAATATCTCAAAGGTTCACAAACCCCAAACAAGCAGCATCTGGCCCTGGCATGCCTTGTCCCGCTTTCCAAGCAGCTCCAAGCCTGGCACTAGCAGCATCTGGCCTCAGTTTGCATTTTATCCTCTCCCAGGCACCTCCAAGTCCACCACAAGCGGCAAACATCTGCAGATCACTTTGTAGCTAATACCAGGTGGCCCCAGGCAGGTCACTAGCAATAGATAACCTTCACCTGCACCTCTCAATAGGCCCCAGAACCAACAAACCCAGTGGTCAGCTTCAGACTACACCAGAGCAGCACCCAACTCCATCCACAAATGACACACTCAAAGGGCAGACTCAGATGGTACCAGAGTCATGCTAAAGCAAATTCTGCTCTGTAGGTTCACCCCTGCACAATAGCTCCTCCACTGGAGTCATGACCCGTCCTCACACCCAATCTGCCTGAAGGTCAATCCCTGCCATTGATGTGCCAACAGCAATCAAGGCTCAAGTACAATAGGAAGGCTCACAAACACACACAAGGGACACACCTGGAGCACCCAGCTCAGGTGAACAGGGAGACTGTGTCACTGGGCCCCATAGGACACCTACTACATAAGACGCCTCTACCAGAGTGAGGGATGTAGCAGCTCTCCCTAATACACAGAAATAAACACAAGGAGGCAGCCAAAATAAGGAGACAAAGAATCATGTTCCAATGAAAGAACAGAACAAAATTCCAGAAAAATTACTAAACAAAATGGAGACAAGCAGTCTACCAGATGCAGAATTCAAAACACAGGTTTTTAGTATGGTAAATGGTCTCAGTGAGAACTTTAATGCAGAAGAAATGTAAAATCAAAGATAGAGCCTGGCCCCCATGACTCAGTGGTTGAGCACTGACCTAGGAACTGGGAGGTCACGGTTCAATTACTGGTCAGGGCACATGACCCAGTTGTGAGCTCCATCCCCATTGGGGAACATTCAGGAGGCAACCAATCAATGATTGTCTCTCATCATTGATGTTTCTATCTTTCTCCCCCTCTTTCTTTCTCTCTGAAATCAATAAAAATATATTTTCAAAAACCATGAAGATAGAAAATACAAAAAAAGAACTAGTTGGAAATGAACATACAATAAGAAACAAAGAAATACATTAGAGCCCTAACTGGTGTTGCTCAGTTGATTGGATGGTGTTCTGTGCACCTAAAGGTTGTAGGTTCAATTCCCAGTCAGGGTACATGCCAGGTTTGCAGGATTGATACCCGGTAGAGGGCATGCAGGAGGCAGGCAATCAATGCCTCGCTCTCACATGAATGCTTCTCTCTCCCTCTCCCTTCCTCTCTGTCTAAAAATATATTTAAAAATCTTTGAAAAATAAAGAAATACATTAGAAGTAGTTAGCAGTAGATTGAATGAAGTAGTGGATCAAATCAGTGATTTGGCAGATAAGGGAGCAGACCACACCCAATCAACACAGCAAGAAGAAAAAAGAATACAAAAAGAAGTTGTGGATAGTTTAAGGGGCCTCTGTGATATCAAGTGTACCAATCTTTGTATCATTCAGGTACCAGAAGAAAGAGAGCAAAGAATTGAAAATCTATTTGACAAAGCCAGAAAACAGACATACAAGTCCAGAAAATGCAGAGAGGTCCAAATAAGATGAACCCAAAGAAGCCCACACCAAAACACATAATTAAAATGCAAAAGATTAAATATAGAGAATCTTTTTTTTTAAAGTATTGATTTGAGAGAGAGAGAGAAGGGAGAGAGGGAAAAACCGTTTTGTTGTTCCCCTTCTTCATGGATTCATTGGTTAGTTCTTATAGGTGCCCTGACTAGAGATCAATCCACAACCTTGGCATAGCCGGCAGCACTCTATCCAACTGGGCTACCCAGTCAGGGCCAAAGAGAGAATCTCCATACTCTTTTCCACTTCCATGCACCAATCTACATTCCCACCAACAGTGCATGAAAATTCCTTTTTCTCCATGCCAATAATGTTAGTTATTTATTGATGATAGTCATTCTGACTGTGTGAGGTGATATTTCAGTGTGGTTTTAATTTGCATTTCCCTGATGATTAGTGATGAGCATTTTTTCATATGTTTATTTTCCATCTGTATGGCCTCTTTGGAGAAGTTTTTAAATCAAGTTTTTCCCCTGGTGTTGAGTTGTATAAATTCTTTATAAATTTTGTATATTAACCCTTTATCAGAATATGTTAACCCATTGGCGAACATGTTCTCCTATTCAGTAGGTTGTCTTTTTAAAAAATATTTTCTTACTGATTTAAGAGTGTAAGGGAGAGGGAGAGAGAAATAGAAACATCAATGATGAGAGAGTCATTGTTAAGCTGCCTCCTGCATGTCTACATGCCTGCAACCCACGCATGTGCCCTGAATGGGAATCGAACTATGACTTCCTGGTTCATAGGTTGATGCTCAACCACTAAGCCATGCCGGCTGGACTGACTTTTTACTTTGTTGATGGTTTTCTTTGCTGTATACAAACTTTTTAGATTAATGTAGTCACATTTGTTTATTTTTTCTTGTTTCCTTTGCCCAAAGAGATATATCAGAAAGGAAAATATTGCTAAGAGAAGTGTCAGAGATTTTACTATGTTGTCTTCTAGAAGTTTTATGGGTTTAACTCTTTAATCCATTTTCAGTTTATTCTTGTGTATGGTGTAAGAAGGTGGTCTAGTTTCTTTCTTTTTTTTTGCATGTGTCTGTCCAATTTTTTCAACACCATTTATTGAATGGACTGTCTTTACCCCCATTGTATGTTCTTGCCTCCTTTGACCATATAGGCGAGGGTTTATTTCTGTACTCTCCATTTTGTTCCGTTGATATGTTTTTGTTGGATTTTTTTTGCCAATACCGTGCTGTTTTGATTACTATGGCCTTGCAGTATAGTTTGATATCAGGTAGCATGATACCTCCAATTTTGTATTTCTTTCTCAAGATTGTTATTAGCTATTTGGGGTCTTTTGTAGTTCTAGATAAATTTGTGGATTATTTGTTCTAGTTCTGGGAAATAAAACATTGATATTTTGATAGGTATTGTATTAAATTTATAGATTGTTTTAGGTAGTATGGACATTTTAACTATGTTAATTTTTCCTATCCAGTATAATCTTCCTTTTATTTGTATCTTCTTCAGTGTATTTCTTTAATGTCTTCCATCTTTTTCTGAGTGTGGTTCATCTATCTCCTTCGTTAAATTTATTCTTAGGGATTTTATTTTATATTATTTTTGATGCAGTTGTAAATGAGATTGTTCTCTTAGGTTCCCTTTCTGATAGTTTATTATTCGTCTATACAAATCTAACTAAAAAGAAAAAAGAAAAGGAAAAAATGCAATCGAATTCTGAATATTTATTTTGTATCCTGATACTTTACTGAATTAATTTATAAATTCTAGTAGTTTTTTTGTTGGAATCTTTAGGGTTCTCAATATAGAGTATCATGTCATCTGCAAATAATGACAGTTTTATTTCTTTCCAACTTGGATGCCTTTTATTTCTTCTTCTTGTCTGATTGCAGAACTATGTTGCCTAAGAGTGGTGGAAATGGACATCTCTATCTTGTTTCTGATCTTTTAGTTTTCCCCTGTTGAGTTTGATGTTAGTTGCATGGTTGTGATAGATGGCCTTTATTATGTTATGATATGTTCTCTCTATATCTACTTTGCTGAGAGGATTTTTTTAAATCATAATTTTGATGTGTCTTGGCGTGGTTCTCTTTGGGATTATCTTGTATAGGACTCTCTTCACTTCCTGGACTTGTGTGTCTTTTTCCTTCACAAAGTTAGGAAAGTTTTCCATCATTTTTTCTTCAAATAGGTTTTTAATCCCTTGCTTTCTTTCTGCTCCTTGTGATGCCCCCGATAATGCAGACATTGGTATATTGATGTTGTCCCAGAGGCCCCTTATGGCATTATCACTTTTTAAACTCTTCTTTTAGCCCTGGCTCGTTCACTGAGTGCTTAGAGCATCGGCCCATGGACAAAAGGGTCACAGGGTCAATTCTGGTCAAAGGTTCAATACCTGGCACTGGTTGGGTAGTGTACGGGACGCAACCAATCCATGTGTCTCTCTCACATCAATATTTCTCTCCTTCTGTCTCTCCCACTCCCTTCACACTCCCTCCAAAAATTACTGGATAAGATATCCTCAGATGAAGATTAACAACAAGAATTCTCTCTCTCTCTCTCTCTCCCTCTCTCTCTCTCTCTTTCACTGCTCTGATTGGCTATTCTGTGCTACCTTATCTTCCAAATTGCAAATTCAATCCTTTGCTTCATTTAGTCTATAGTTGGTTCCTTCTAGTGTATTCTGTATTTTTCACTGGTTCTTTTTTTATACTTTCTGTGTCCTATTACTATCTTTTCTTTTTTTCACTGAGTTCATCCATTCTTCCCCTGCATTTATTGTGCATCCTTTTAACCATTGTTTTGAACTCTGTATTTACTAGATTGCTTGCATTCATTGTTTTTAGTTCTTTTTCTGGGGATTCTCTGTTATTTTATTTGGGGCATGTTTCCTTGTATTCTCATGTTGGCTACCTCTCTGTATTTGTTTCATTGTATTAGGTAGATGTGCTATGTCTCCCAATCTTGGTATTTATTTCGTAGGTGTCCTGTGGGGCTTGGTAGTGCTGTCTCCCTGATCACTAGAGCAAGGTGTTCTGGGAGTGTGTTATGTGAACCCTCTTGTTGTAGTAGGGTAATTTTTAAAAAGATTTTTTATTTATTTTTAGAGAGAGAAG
This sequence comes from Myotis yumanensis, assembly GCF_028538775.1. Taxonomy (NCBI): domain Eukaryota; kingdom Metazoa; phylum Chordata; class Mammalia; order Chiroptera; family Vespertilionidae; genus Myotis; species Myotis yumanensis. The sequence goes on along the minus strand of NW_027223754.1, from coordinate 121,648,245 downwards.
AAGGGAGAAAGAGAGAGAAACATCAGTATGAGAGCAACATTGACCAGGTGCCTCCTGCACGCACCCCTAAAGGGATTGAGCCCACAATCTGGGCATGTGCCCTGGCCAAGAATTGAACTGGCAATCTTTCAGAGCACAGGAAGACACCCAACCTACTGAAGTACACAAGCCAGGGCTGTAGTTCAGCCTTATTGCTGTTGGTGCATCCATGTGTAGGGTTAACCTTCAGGCTGGCTGACTGTGAGGATTGAACCTGATCTCACTGTATGAGTTGCTGGGCAGGGACTAACCCCATGAAGTAGAATTCACCCCAGCAGGGTCTGGTATCTGCCAAAATCTTCCTTTCAATGTGCCACTTGTGGGGCTAATTTGGTTGTTCTCTAATGTGGTCTGAAGCCTGCCACCAGGTTCTGAGGCCTCTTGGGAGGGACTCTGGTGCTGGTGAATATCAGATGCTGCCTGTGACTGGCCCTGGGCTACCTGTTAGAAGCTACAAACAATCCACTTTTTGTGGCAGCCTCTGTAGGAAAAGGGTGCATAAGGGAGGAGCCAAAGTGCATGCCATGTCTGGCCTCCACCAGCACCAAACCCGTGGGAGGGGTCAGCAAAAGTCCCAAGGCACTCCAAGATATGCCTTTGCCTGTTGGCTTCCTGTTAGGCCCAATCACTGGAATTGCCTCTGGCAATATGCAAATTAAAGTAGGTTCTCATGTTGGGCCAGTGGTATTCACCAGGTTGATACATATACAAACTTGAAGCCAGTACTGCTTCTGAGGCCACTCAGCAAATGTCTCATTGTACACCAAAGCCAGCTGCCAGCTGCCATCTTCATTGGGCCTGCAGACATTTGTGGTTGGGTGGGTTCTGAGGGAATCATCAGGGTGAGGCCAGCAGAGTTTATAGGGCTAAAACAGACCAATAGTTGGTCATGTGGATAGAGAGCTTTGCACAGCAATGGTGGCTCCAGTCAGCATGTGAGGGGGAAAATGACCCTCACCCTAAAGCCAGAGAACTCAGTCTCTGACATCCCGTTTGTCTGCCTACACATCCTAAAGATCCCTCCAAGAAAGTCTGCACTGCCAGCTCAGGCTGGCTGGTGGGAGCTTGGCAGGGCAGGGATACTGTATTTGGGAGGGAGTACTGATACATTCCACCAGGCTGATGCCTTGTGGAGGGGAATGCTCAACCCAAGAAATATGGCATCTGTGGACTGTGGTGGGAGAGGGATTCAACACAAGGACCTGGTTGGCTTTCCCTTTAGCTCTCTCCCTGAAGCCACACAACCCACTCTCTCCCTGTATGATTCCATTCTGCTCTGAGCTACTTTCCCTCCGCTTAAGCCCATGGTGAGTGGCTGCAGACGACATTTTCTGCACTGACTTTTTAAGAGGGCTCCTGGGTTTCTGGCACACTCCCTTCTCTCCCTAGTAGATGGAATCTCTGGTGACTTTCACAGCCAGGAATTAGGTGGGTTTCTCTTCTTTTTGTGGTGCTCCAGGCTGGGGAGCCTGTGTTGGGTTGAGCCCATTGCTCCTGACAGTGGACTTTGTAGGTGAAATATCTCTCCAGATTCTCTACTGCTGCACGTGTGGGGCCACCTCATTTTGAGCCTCAGTCCGTCCTACCAGTCTCCATGTGGCTTCTTCTGTAAATCCTTGGTCATAAGACTTCTGTTCAGCTGGACTTCAATTGGTTACTTAGGTTGATTGTTCTAAAATTTAGTTGTACTTCTGGTTTGATTCTGGGAGGAGGTGAGTGTAACTTCCACCTACTCCACCACTGTATTGGATCCTGTTGTTGTTTTTTTAATTAAAATACTAACATTGAATCATCTCTCTGTTTAGCCATTATGTGCTTTGTGCAAAATATAATTCAACTTGTTAAAATATCTGTTTTCGTATCCTACAAATTCAGGAACTGTCTTGTCCAGTCATGTCTGCTATTTAGTACAGTGCTAGCTCATTATAGGTGCTCAAAAAATATTTGTACAGTTAATATATACTATACTCTTGAAAGTGTATAAAGTTTAGCTGTTTGTGATCCTTGCTAATTAACACAAGCTAATATAGATTTAAACAATTACAGCATAACTAGGACAATTAATTTTTTTTAAATTTCGCATTCTTGAGCTAAATCCCCAGAAGGAATAAAGTGATAGGTTGTAGATATGATCCAGGGTAACACTGAAATTATAATCTTAGTTTCCCTGGCACAGTGCCATAACTCTAGGAGGCTTATTAGCTCTAGGGGGCTAAAGGGATTTGCTCAGCTCCACAAATCATGTTGCCTTTTTAGTATGTAAATGCAGTGTCCTATGGACATGAAAAATGAAATGTGGGTGTATGAAAGCCAAGCGAGGCAGGGTCAGAGGGAAACCATAGCCTCCTCATCTCCGTTTTGCTCTTCACGGCAGGAGAGGGACCAGGTGAGGATCACAGCCATCTCTTCCCTTGGGCACATGCTACATAGAGTCAACAAATTCAAGCCAGGATATGCCATCAAGAAACATCTGTACAGTTTTTTAGTCCCGCTGCTGCTTAGCTTAGAGGACAACAACACCGAGGTGGTCAAGGTACGGGTGATCTCTGTCCTGCCAAACTCAGCCTGATAAAACCCCTTCCTGCTAGAGCACGGCCCCTTCCCTTTAGTCCTCTTTCATGAGCCTGGTCTGGGATCTGCATTCACTCTACACCAGTGGTTCTCAACCTTCTGGCCATTTAAATACAGTTCCTCATGTTGTGACCCAACCATAAAATTATTTTTGTTGCTGCTAAATAACTGTAATGTTGCTACTGTTATGAATCATAATGTAAATATCTGATATGAAGGATGGTCGTCGGCGACCCTTGTGAAAGGGTCATTCGACAGCCAAAGGGGTCGCGGCCCACAGGTTGAGAACCACTGCTCTACACCTCTTTGGTATCATTTTCTGGGCTGAATCTGAGCACTTTTACCCTCTATTGGGTGCCATCAGTCTTAGACAGATATGGTACTCCTCCCTGAAGTTATTTACATCTTTTCACACGATCAAGGCCCCTTATCCCAGCTACTAATCCCAACCAAACCCCTTGTGGACTAGTTTCTTGGTCAGGCCTGGCTCCCTAGAATTATAGGAGGTAGACTTAGGATTTCCTTGTCTCCATCCCATAGGCCTGTGGAGCAGCTCTGACCGAGTGGACGAATGTGATTGGCTGGTCATCCTTCACACAGATGTTTCAGCATACCACCCTCAGTGATCACATGCAGGTGTTGGAAGAAACATGCAACCATTTGGTGAGTGAGAGTCTCTGAGGAAGCCGGTTGCAATATGCATGCTATGGACTCACTGGCAGGCTTGGTGGGCAAAGAGGAGAGGGCTGACAGAAGATGTATTCTTTCCTTTCCTTGATTCTCATTCTTTCTCATCAGCAAACTCTGAGAACCCACATTTGGGATGCCAGTCCCTGGATCTCCATATTTGATCCTCTTAGCATCCCAAACTCTGCCTCAGAGGCTAGGGACATCATGCAAGGTTAATAGATGCCAATGGGATAGAAGCCTTCTGGTTAGAGGAAGAGATATAGACAGGAGTCCTCACGGCTGGAGATCAACAGTCATGGTGGTAACGGTCTGTAGCTTCAGTGACTTCAGTGAAGTCAAGAACAGGCCATAGAGCAGGAATCCTTGTTGAAAAGAAACATTTAAGGGCTACGCAAGTAGGTGAGGAACTAAATGAGTAATTCTAATATTATGAATTTGAATGCCTTACATAGATAGAGCACTTTACCATGTACACTTTAACATCCATTATCCCATTGGAGCCATTGGTAGGTTAGGCAGGTTTGATTTCAACACTTCAGATGAAAAAATTGAGGCCAGTGTCAGGGCCAGTATTCAAACATGGGTCTCCTGGCTCTACATCAGTTGTTTTCTCCCCTTTTTTAAAAAAAATATATTTTATTGTTTGTTTTTTTTTACAGAGAGGAAGGGAGTGGGATAGACAGTTAGAAACATCGATGAGAGAGAAACATCGATCAGCTGCCTCCTGCACACTCCCCACTGGGGATGTGCCCGCAACCAAGGTACATGCCCTTGACCAGCATCGAACCTGGGACCCTTAAGTCCGCAGGCTGATGCTCTATCCACTGAGCCAAACCAGTTAGGGCTGTTTTCTCCCTTATCATGTTGGTACCAAGGAGCAAAATACTCTTTATGAACTTTCTGCTGAGTCTGCACTTTTGCTGGGGTGGGGGTGTCTGAGTGTATAGGTTCAAATCGTTTAAGCTGACTGAAGACAGAAAATGCTGCTGCTTGTGGACAAGGTGATAGGGCCAAGGCTGCAAGACTGTCTTCAGGCGAGTTCCCAGCAACCCCCCTCTCCTTGTCAGCATTACTCCTCTTTGCCTTCACAGGTGAATACATGCAAAAGACAATTAGTGGGGGAGTTACTGTTTCAGAGCTTCAGCTTCCTGAAGAGCTCCGAGTCCTTCCTACGGACAGCTGCAGTCCATTTCATAGGTAAGGTGGTCCCTCCTGTCAATTCCTCCCTTCTCTCCAGCAGGAAAGCCCCCCTTGACCTTTCACTAAAGGGCAAAGCCAGAACCATGGCATGATGAAGTTGGTTACATCCTTTCCTAGCTCTGACCTGGTTTGAGATGTTGTGCTGTCAGCCTCCAAAATTTGTGTTAGAAAAGCCTGGGGAGGAGGAGTAAGCTATCTGCCTTAGTCCTGGCTCTGTGTGCATCTACCCACTTTGTCAGCATGCTGCTTTGTTAGAAAGAGAAATGTAGGCATTTGGAAGGAAAAAACTGTTGCTTCAAATGGAATCCCATGGATTTCCCGAAATATTTTTTGTTTTAAACTATAATAACAGTATGTGTTTATGTTAGAAAGCATAAAATATTCAGACTGGCTGAAAGAAGACAATGAGTAATACCAGAACTTACGTCATTTGGATTTAAGCACTACTAACACCATAGAATTATTTTTCTTAAAAATATGCTACACAGACGCGCGTGCATGCACACACACACATGTGCACACACACATATATATAGCACTTTAAAAAATATATGTTTTTAATTGATTTTAGAGAGAGAAGAAGGGAGACAGAGAATCATTGATTGGCTGCGTCCTGCATTGCCCCTACTAGAGATTGAGCCCACAAGCCAGGAAGGTGCCTTGACTGGGAATTGAACCATAATCTCTTGGTTCCTGGATTGATGCTCAATCCCTGACCCACTGGTGCAGAGCTATAGAACTTCCATTTATTTGATTATTTTAAATATTTTTATTGATTTTTTGCAGAGAGGAAGGGAGAGGGATAGAGATTTAGAAACAAAAAAAAATGAGAGAGAAACATCGATCAGCTGCCTCCTGCACACTCCCTACTGGGGATGTGCCCACAACCAAGGTACATGCCCTTGACCAGAATGGAACCTGGGAGCAAAAAGTTAGGGCAAACTTTTTAATAATAAACTTTGGTACATAGCTCTATCACAAATACATGCATTACATACTCATCAACATTATATTTAATGACTACATAATATTAATTTTATTGTATAGATGGATTTATGAAACCAGTCCTTATTTTTGAATATTGAGACTGTGTTATCTTTTGTTTTTATAGACAGGGACATAGTGGTTAAATCTCTGCATGTCATCATGATTATTTTGTTAAGATACATTGCTTAAAAGTAGAGTTGATGGACCCAAGGGTTATGCAGAATTTTAAGGATTTGGAACTGCCCTCTAAAAAGTTAGATTCATTTTCTCTCGTCACCAGTATGTATATGAGTATCCATTTCGCCAAACATTTGGCAACCCTAGGTAATATGTTTTTAAAATCATTACCAATTTGATAGGTGAAAACAAAGAAGCTTGTTGTTTTGGTTAATTTTTTTTAAATCAACAGCTAGGTTATGTATTTTTTCCTGTTTATTGCCCATCCATATTTTATTTTTGCAAATTATTGCCTTGTGCCCCCAGTCCATCTTTCTGTTGGAGTAGGAACCCCATGAAGTTTAACATCCTTGGCGCAGGCTCCACTTATCACCTGGGTCACAGCTGCTCGGAGGGCTGTTCTTTCACTAGGACACTGACATGTAGCCAGCAAGGCTTCTCTTACATACATTCCTTGCTAAAATCATTTTATAAATGTCCTTGTTCACTACTGAGCCTGGGGAAAGGGATGGCCCAAAGGCTCAGGAATTCTGGATGGACTTTACATCTGTTCTGTCTTTAGCATTAATCGCTAAGAAGATAAACCTGCATTCCATACATGAGGATGATGTGCAGCTGTTACGAAATGGTGAGTCTGGGCCTCGCACCTGGGTTCTGGGTTATATAATGGGATCGGGCAAGATAGAAAGGAGGAAGGGGCAATTCCTGACGTACATGTGACATTTTTTTAAAAGTTTACTCTTACCAGTATAAAAGTTATATCTAAAAGTTTAAGTGAAGAGAAGAGAAAGATAAGATTATTTATCATCATACCAGTTAGATAAAAGCACTGCTAACAGCACGTTCTTGTCACTGCCCCTCTGTCCTGTGCTCTGGGCTGACCCTGCAGAGGTGTGTAAGGCAGACATGGTTCCTTTCCCCCCGAAGAACATGCAGTTTTGTGTTCTTTTTTACTGCCTTAGAATATTTAAAAATTAATTTATACTTATGGAGCCCTTGATATATTAATATTTAAGTTATTTCAATTTTTTTGCTATTCAAACAATGCTACCATGAACATTCTTATATATGCCTCCTCATATACAAGTGTAATTCTTAGTCCAGACTAGATACTAAAAACTCGACTTTTATCATGCATGTTGAACTTAACCGAGTTTAAAGTACAACATTTTAATCTTTCCTACTATGTTGACATGAATTTCAATCACTGCCTTTCCCAGTTACAGGCTTTTCTTAACCAATATTTTAGTTCCTATTTTAAATTCATAATTTATAAGCTATGATTATTATTGTTACTTTATACAAACCATAGGTTTACAGAGTGTTACATGCTCACCATTCCTTTTTGTTTCTCTGACCATCCCTCAGGGGTCATTTTTCTCCATTCTTCTAGAGTAGACCATTTAGAAGTTTCTTTAGTGCTGGTATCTTTTTAAAAAATCCTCACTGGAGGATATGTTTATTGCCTTCAGAGGGAGAGAAGGAGAGGGAGGGAGGGAGGGAGGGAGAGAGAGGGAGAGAGAGAGAGAGAGAGAGACAGAGAAACATTCATTGGTTGCCTCCTGTACATGCCCCGATAGGGGATGGAACCTGCAACCTTTTGGTGTAGGGAATGACACTCCAACCAACTGAGCCACCTGGCCAGGGCTAGTGCTGGTATCTTTTGTTTTTTACACACTTTTTATTAATTTTTTTATTGATTAAGTTACTGCATATTAGTGCTGGTATCTTGATAATATACTGTCTTAGATTTTGTTTTGTTTGTATGAATTTCTTCTTACCCTCATCCTTGCAAGATAGCTTTACTAGTTTTAAAATTCTACACCAACAATTAATTTCTCTCAGCATTTTGAAGACATTGTGCTATCATTTCCTGGCTTTCTTTGTTGCTAACTAGAAGCCTGATATTCTAGTTTTTTTTTCCTTTGTAGGTAATCTCTCCTTTTCCTGTGGCTGTTTTAAGATATTTTAAAGTGTTATTTAAAAGTATAGAGAATCTATCTAATAAAGAGGAAAATGCTAATTGACCCTCATGCCATTGCAAAGATGGCAGTGTCCACAGCCAATAAGGAGGGAATATGCTAATTGATTGCCCTGCGGCACCCACAGCCATAAAATGGTGGCACCCACAGCCATAAGATGGCAGTGCCCAGTCCCTTCAGCCCCGCCAGGGCGGCAGGCATGCATCATGGCTGAGCCTGCCCTCAGTGGGCATGGCTGCTCTACTTGCCTGCTTCCGGAGACCCCCAGTCCCCTCAGCGCCCCAGCTTCCCAGGTCCAGCCCGAGACTCAAATATCCAGGGCTAGCCGAAGCTTATGCTGCTGGCAGGGGCAGCAGCAGAGGTGTGATGGGGCATTGCCTTCCCCTTATCGCCAGGTCACCTCCCACACCTGAGGGCTCCTGGACTGTGAGAGGAGCCCCCTCCAGTGCATGAATTTTCTTGCACTGGGCCTCTAGTAATATAGTAACAGGTACCCATACCCCAATTTCAAGACGTAGCAATTCATGGTCACCTTTTCTTTTTTAAAAGATATGTGGTTTGTTGTTGTTGTTTTTTATTTCAGAAAGAGGAAGGGAGAGGGAGAGGGAGAGGGAGAGGAAGATAGAAACATCAATGATGAGAATTATCAATCAGCTGCCTCCTGCACGCCCCCTACTGGGGATTGAGCTCAGAACCAGGCATGTGCCCTGACCAGGAATCGAACAGTAACCCCCTGGTTCATGCGTCAATGCTGAACTACTGAGCCATGTTGGCCAGGTATCCATTATTCTTAATCTTACCAAAGTCCTAAAAAAGAGGTAGGGAATGGAAGTTGGTAGTGTGGAGAAAGAGGAGCTGCTATTCCCAATGTCTATCAGAAGAGAAAGTTTTACCTCACCTTTCAAAACCCTTTGTTCCCTTCAGTCCCTGAAGAGCCACACCTATGTTTTATATAGGATGTACTTCTGCTGACTCCCTGCCATTGCTCTCTAGTAATTACATTTGTTAAGTATTGAAAACCTACTGTATACTATGTACAATTCTAAGCATGAGATACTGCAGTGAACAAAACTGATAACCTTGCCTTCATGCAGTTTACATTCTAGTCGGGAAGGGAGGAATACCCCCTCAACAAATACATAGATGTTACATAAGCACTGTGGAGGTCACTATCTCCATAAGGCAAGGGGTAAGAAGGGCCGGAGTGGGGCCCGGGGAACCCCTCCGCTATGGGACATTTAAGCAGAGAGCCAGAGGAAATGAGGGAGTGAACCCTATGACTCTTTGAGGGATAAGCACTTGGCATGTTCAAGGGAGAACAAGAAGATCAATGTGATGGCATGGAGTGAGCAAAAGGCAGGGCAGGAGGTGATGAGATCAGAGAACAGCAGTGGGGCCACGTTGATGCGGCCTTTAGCCATGGTAAAGATTTAGGGTTTCACCTGAGTGTAGGGTGCAGCATTGAACACAGTTCTTAACTCTGCTAATGGACACCGGGAAGAGTTTAGGTAGCTTGGGATCAATGGTGGGTGGTAGAATTCATTCCAGGAGCAAATGGAAAGGATTTTTGAATTACTTATTCTTCACTATTTTTCATACCACAGTTTCCTTCCTTGATGTAGAGACAAGATGAAGAGAATGTTTGCTTTTCTAGCTCCTGTTCCTATGTCTCAGCCCTTTTGTAGTTGAGAGTGTTATGTGTTTGTCTGAAAGTCCTGGCATGAATGCCACAGGCTTGCTGTTCTGGTGTTGCAGATGCCTATCCTCAGGGGCTTTGCCCTCCGGTTTGAGCCCAGTTAGAGTTTCCTGGTGCCTGCTGTGAGGTAATATTTGAGGGATGCTGTTTGTGAGGTAATGGTGGAATCCTGTCTCAGAGAAAATGCCTAGCAGACAACTGTAGATAGACAGGTCCTTGTTTTCTTTACAGCTCTTTGTCCAGAGAGTAAAATGGTAAATGACTTCTTAGGGTACTTTCTTCCACAAAGTCTGCATTACTCAGACCACTTTCAAATACTAGATCTCTTGATAATGAGCCATGTGAACTTGGGCCAGTTACTTTGCCTCTGTGCCTCAGTTTCTCCATTGGCATCATGAGGATAATAGTGCTGATCTTGAACATTGTTTTGAAGATTGAACACAAAACATGGGAAGCACTGAGCTTTGCTGGGCACATAGATGTCCCACAAAACATCTGTGTTGAACTGACTCAGGCTTCTGGGCCAGGGGAGGGGTGGTATTGGGAGGGCAGGTAGGGAGTATATTTGTAGCTAAGGGAGTATATTTGTTGCTTCCCAGAGAGAAGCCATGCTACTGCTAGCACATTAACCATCAGCTGGTAGCATCTGCCCACTGAGGGCTTGACCCTGGCTTCAGTTCTGACTCTGACATTTTATATGCTGGCTGCCTTCTCTTAGGTTTTACAGTTGAGGTCTCTACTGTATAATAGACACCTATTCCAGCTACCATAGTTCAAGTTCAGGGAAAGTATATACAGAATGGAAATCTTGGACTCCTAAGTCTGTCCGAGAATTCAGCTTTCCTTCCTCTTCCCACCCAGCCTCCTAGAAAGATGCCCAAATACCTAGATAGGAGGAAATATTTCCCAAGGAAAATACTTCTAATTACACTTCCACCCATATGTAGTTCTGAGCAAACCTGTGGTTGAGAAGTGGTTCTTTAAAGGATTGTATATTTTCTATATAGTGCAAGCCCAACTCTCTTTTTTTCTATTCTAAATGAGATCAACATGAAGCTGTAGACTTTGATGGGCCTGGTTGGCTTGTTGAGCCCACATTCTTCCTGTCCCTATTCTCCTTTGCAATACTAGTAAGTAATTTCCTGTCTCCATCCCTCTGTTCCCACTCAACTCTAAACTATGCACCCCTATTCCTCAACTGGACCACGTTGACAGCTCCTGACATCCCATTCCTCTCTCTACACTACTCTCCATGCAGCAGCCAGGATCTCCTTGAAACATGTACACTGGATCATGGCACGCTTTTGCTTAAACCCCTTCAGTGGCTCTCCACTGCTCTTTGGGTCAAAGTTTGGTCCCTTACCCTGGGTCACAGGCCCTGAGAAGTCTGGCTTCTGACTTCTCTCCACCCCTAGCCTACATCATGTACCCCTCACTAGAAGGGGCAGCCACACTGGCTATTTTCTGCAGTATGACATGATCCCTGCCTCCACTGAGATACTTTCTGCCCTTGATCTTCATGGGGCTGCCTTGGAGGCTGGCTCCCATTCTTTGCATCCCAGCTCAAATGTCACCTCCTCAGAGAGGCGTTCCCTGACTGGCCTATCTAAAGGGGTCCTTTCCAGTTAGCTGTTCTCAACATTCTGTTAAATTTCCTTTGCACTTAATTTATATTTACTTATTTTTTCCTCCACTAGAATATTAAGTTCTATTTTAAAAAATATCTGTTTTTATTGATTTCAGAGAGGAAGGGGAAGGGAGAGGGAGAGAGAGATAGAAACATCAATGATGAGAATCATTGATGGGCTGCCTCCTGCACGCCCCACACTGGGGATCGAGCCTGAAACCCGGGCAGGTGCCCTGACCAGGAATCGAACCGTGATGCTCAACTACCGAGCTGCACCGGCTGGGCTAGAATGTTACGTTCTTCACTGTGGGAACCTGTCTTTCTTCTTCACTACTGCATTCTCCAGCACATAGCACGTTGCTTGATGATAGATAGTACTGTAAATCTCAATTAAGAGTTGTTGATCATTGTTTATAACAGTGAAAAATTGCAAGCAGCCTTATTGTTCACTAATAAGGTGTTCATCACAGAAATTATGATAGAATCATGTGATTGGATATTAAGTTATATGGGAAATATTTTATGGGAAGAAAAATGTATATCCTATTTTTGTAAAACAAAGTGTCTATGTTAGATATTTAAGAAATACTGCAAGGACAGGTATGAAAATATATATTTTTTGCGGGGTTGAGTGCTTTTGCTTTCTTTCCTTTTTGAAAAACAATTTGTATTTAAACATTTTCTATAATCAAACAATAGCACTTTTACAATGACACAAAATTATTCTAAATGAAGTTATATTATAATGTGACAAGTGGGGTGGAAAACAATGGTGTTTGGGTAAACAGTTTTTGGAGCTTGAGAATCTGAGTTGACTTCCTTTCTGGTTTCAGCTCTTGAAAGTATGAAGAATGATCCTGTGGAATCTATCCAGATTCTGGTGACTACTCTTCTTCAAAATATTGAGGAATATGTTAATCCTGAGGACAGCTCTACTTCCATTATAAGTACTCGCTTCTTCCGATTACGTGGCAGGAAAGCCCTAAAAAGAAAGAGGCACCTATTTAAGACTGTCAGACGGAAAGGAGATAATGATACTGATCGGCCCAGGAATTGGCTCCTAGGCCCTCTAAATTTACTGTGGAACTGGTGCAAGGGAGAGTAAAAAATACTCGCCTTATAATAGGCAACTTAGAAAAGTCAGCACAGTCACAAGCACCAAAGTCTGAAAGTCTCCCTGAGGAAACTGAATTGATCCCAAAACAAGTTGCTCCTGAGTCACTGTGAACATTTAGAACTGGTGGCTAAAGCCTTTTCCAGTTGTCTATTCTAACGTCAGTGCTGGACTCTGCATAGTCTCTCCCACCTCTTTTCCAACTGGATAGGCGACCTGGGTTTAACCCCAAATAGGTAGTTTTGATCTTAGAAGATATAGTATATTCCTTGTTCTCTATCTCCCCTAGGGTATTGTTAGCTATCAGTATATACATTTGTAAATAAACAGTACTTTTTCATCCTAAACAACATGGCTTCCATCCTAGTTTGGGGGGTTAGGGGATAAACCTGAGTGACAGCAACAGCTCTGGAAGCAGTTCCTTCTACCTTCAGGTAAAGTTTCAAATGGCAACAGGGAGGAGTAGGGTGGTAGAATCACAGGGTACCTAGTTTTCAATCTTTCCCCCACCTCTGCACAGGTTGCAGGAAATTCACATGTTTGACACATTTCCATGGGTGTATTCAGATTTCAGGTTAAAGCATAAAAGGCGGGCTTCGGGTTACATACAGTGGAGCAGCAATAACTCTAACTCTCACTCAAAAAGCACATCAAAAAGCTTTTAGGAGGGGAGTTAATGATTACTGAGTTAGTATCAATAATAGTTGCTTAGCACTTTTTATTGTATTCATTTGGCACTTGAAATGCCTTCAATCAGTCAAGGGTCCACTATGTTAATATTTGCACCTTCAGAACCCACTCATGATAAATGACTGAAAAATAATGATTTAATGATCTCAAATATTTCTACAAGATGATAAGAAGACAATCCTATTTACTAGAAGTGGTAGGGAGGCTTTTGAAATTGTTGATTGCTGTTGCATGATAAGTTGGCATTTCCTAATTCTAAACTTGAAGTTTTAATAAATTCCTACTAGGTGGACAAAGTCATGTGGGCCATGGCTCACGGTCTAAATAATGTACTTCTTCTAGGTGTGAGTAATTGAAAGAAAATCTATAATAATAAAAGTGTAATATGCCAGTTAGACCAGACGTCCTTCCCGACGACCTTCTGGACAAAGCCACAGTGGCGGGGGCTGAGGCAGAGGCAGCCACAGTGGCAGCAGGGACAAGCAAGCCCCTTGCATGGATTTTGTGAATCAGGCCTCTAGTATAACAATAAAAAACAGTGGGGACTGTAAGCCATGGTGATAAACATTCTATTCATTTTCTTATCATACTCTTTACAAACCTATGAAGTACATTTTTAGGAAAATTTTCTTTTGTGGAAAATTTTACACATATGCAGAAGTCAAGAGAATAGCATAGTAAGCCTTTTGTACTCATCACCAAATTTCACCGTTTATTAACTCAGGATTAATCATGTGTCACATATACTCCACCCAGTTCCCCCCCTTTCTTATTATTTTGAAGCAAATCCTAGGTCTCATATAATTTCATTCATAAACACTTCAGTATATATCTGTAAAAGATAAAGTTGCTTCAAAAAAACATAACAGAGTATCATGATCACACAATCATTCTTTAACTAGAGGCCCGGTGCAAGAAATTCTTGCATGCATGCAGTCCTTAGGCCTGGCCAGAGATTGAAGCACAAGTGTCTGGCATGGAAGGACAGGTCCCAGCTGACCTCTGGGCCATGGGCCACACCTGGGCCTCCTGGGCCCTCACTCGCCCCCCTCTGCTGAGTCACAGTGCCCGAGTCCCCACATGGAGATCCGCTGAGTGCAGCTGAATACCACAGGCCGGGGCACAGCGTGGGCCTCTAGGCCACCAGCGGTGCCATACAGAAGCTGGGAAGGCAACACACTCTCTCCTGGCCGGCCTCACAGACCAGCTCCTGCATGAACCCACAGGGAGCCCGACTGGCCCCAGTGGTCCCAGCGCTTGTGTCCCAGCTCACCTCACGGGTGTGGAGCAGGCACCAGGCATCTGAGCGCAGGGCCTTCCCCAGTGCGTGAACCCTGGCTTCCGGGTTAGGGTAGCAGGGGGAGTGAGAGCAAGTTTGGCCTACACCCTGCAGTCTCACCACACCTCTGTCCCTCTCACCCTGCCTGTGAGAGGTCGAAGCCCCCAGCTCGGGTACCTTGGGAAGTTGGTTGCTGCCACCCACCCCCAATTTCCCATGTCAGCCTAGAGCCCAGACCTGATTGGGTGATCAGTGCCTGCGGGCTGCTGGTTGCTGTCTGTTGAACAATAGGTCGGGCCGGTGGTGTCCTGGGGGGAAAGGTGGTGGGGGGATGGGAGGATAGAGTGGGGGGGGCGGAGAGGAAAGGGAGGACCCCCCCTTCTGCCTGGCTCCCTCAGTGCCTGTAAGCTGGGCGGCGGCCCTGCTCCTTGCTGCCTCAGCTGGTCATCCTTAGCATCAAGATTGTAGCCTCAAAATTCCACTTCCCACCCGCCTTGGCCTGGCACCACCTGTTCACCTGTTCTACCATCCCACTGTGGTCCTGCTCTCATGGAGGCTCATGAGGGTTAGCACCGCCTCCATGGCTGCCCACTGCCAGTGCTGCATCCCTGATGCCTGCCTTGTTCCACGCCGCCCCCTGGTGGTCAGTGTACATCAGAGCTCCTGGTCGAGGGGACAATTTCATATTATGCTTTTTTTATATAGGATATCTTCAAATACTCTAGTATTCCAAATTTCCAATGGTCTTACTTATTTTGTACAATGTGTTTTTTTGAACCACGATCCAAATAAAGTCCTACTTTATGATTTTTAAATTTGTTTCCTGGCATTTTTAAAACAATTGTTTTTATTTATTTTTAATTTTAAAAACTTTTAAAAATATGGTTTTATTGATTTTAGAGAGAGGGAGAGGGAAAAAGAGACATAGAAACATCAATGATGAGAGAGAGTCATTGATCAGCTGCCTCCTGCATGCCTCACACTGGGACCAAACCCACAACCCAGGCATGTGCCCTGACTGGGAATTGAACTTTGACCACTTGGTGCATGGGTTGATGCTCATCACTGAACCATACCGCCTGGGCTTCTGGATATTTTTGAACTTTGGTTTCTACTTTGATCTCTTGTTTTTCTTCCCTTACAATTTATTTATTGAAGAAATGAGGTCATTTTTCCATATTTTGGATTTTGCTAATTATGTCTTCATGAAGTTGTCTAACATGCTTCTCTGTTCTCTGTATTTACTGTAAATTAGTAGTTTGATCCAAAGGCTTGATCATGAACCTGGAGCTCATAGTTTGATTCCTGGTCAGGGCACATGCCGGGGTTGTGGGCTCCTTCCTCAGTGGGGGGTGTGCAAGAGGCAGCCGATTGATGATTTTTTCTCATTATTGATGTTTCTGTCCCTCACTCCCTCACCCTTCCTCTCTCTGAAGTCAATGAAAACATATTAAAAATATTTTTAAACATAAACAAAGGCTTGATCAGTTCAGGTTAAATACGGAGGGACAACAAATATTTTGCTAAGTTCTATTAGGAGGTACACAATGTCTGGTTGTCTATTTTTTTCGCTGATATTAGCTGTTGATCCATTATGGATTGAAAAATAGTGGTATTCTTATATTATTTCTTCTTCATTGATTAGCTGGCATACTTCTATAAAGAGATACTGTCCCTTATAAACTGTTTTGTTACCCAGTGGTCAGATATATATATATATATATATATATATATATATATATATATATATATATATAGAAAAGTCTGGATATAGTTTGATTTATTCTTTTTATTTACAATTTTTAAAATAATTGGTTGTTTCATACCTTTCAATTGCAATCAACTTTATTTTTTCTTAAGAATCATTATGAACTTCGAGTTTTAAGCATTTTGTTTTGTTTTGTTTTTTGTTAATCCTTACCCAAGGATATTTTTTCATTGTTTTTTGGGAGAGTGGAAGAGAGAGGAAAAGCCAGAAAGAAACACATTGATTGGTTTCCTCCTGCACCAGTCCTGACGAGGGCCCGGGCCAGGGAGGAGACTGCAACAACGTACGTACCCTTGTCCGCAACCGAACCCAGGACCCTTTGGTCCGCAGGCCTACACTCTATTCACTGAGTCAGATCAGCCAGGGTGAGATTTAAACATATTTGCTGTATTTCAATTGATTGCAATTATTTTCCTTATTGTGCAAAATGTCTCATTTTTGGCCAGGAGTCCCTTCAAATTTGCTTTTGAGACTTGTTGACATCACCCTGATAATCTTTGCTCCCTAGAGTGGCAATATGTTCCAGGCTCATCTCATATATCTTTTGCTCTAGGCCTGGAATCAATAATTTCTCCAAGAAGTCCTGGTTTCTTTTAGTGGGAAGTGGGATTTGGAGGCCACAATCTTGATGCTAGGGGTAGATATGACCATTTTAAAACATTAAAAAAATGAACAGCTTTATTGAGGTTTAATTTACATATCAAAATGTATACACTAAAAACTATAAAACATTGCTGAAAGAAATTAAAGACCTAAACCAGCGGTTCTCAACCTGTGGTTCGTGACCCCTCTGGGGGTCGAACGAGCCTTTCACAGGGATCACCTAAGACCATTGGAAAACACATATATAATTACATATTGTTTTTGTGATTAATCACTATGCTTTAATTATGTTCAATTTTTAACAATGAAAATACATTCTGCATATCAGATATTTACAATATGATTCATAAGAGTAGCAGAATTACAGTTATGAAGTAGTAAGGAAAATAATTTTATGGTTGGGGGTCACCACAACATGAGGAACTGTATTAAAGGGTCGCGGCATTAGGAAGGCTGAGAACCACTGACCTAAACAAAGGAACGCATCACATATTCATGGATCAGAAGACTAAAATTATTAAAATGGCAATACTCCTCAGTTGGTCTGGAGCAGTGGTCAGCAAACTGCGGCTCGCGAGCCACATGCGGCTCTTTGGCCCCTTGAGTGTGGCTCTTCTACAAAATACCGACTTCTGTGCATGGGCTGCAAAGTTTCAGTCGCACTGTACATGCTCGCCCACACGTGGTATTTTGTGGAAGAGCCACATTCAAGGGGTCAAAGAGCCAAATGTGGCTCGCGAGCCGCAGTTTGGCGACTACTGTTCTAGAGATTCAACACAATCCCTACTCCTTTTTCTTTTCTTTTCTTTTCTTTTTTTTGGCAAAAATTGGCAAACTGATCCTAAAATTCATATGGAAATGCAAAGGACCCAGAATAGCCAAAACAATCCTGGAAACGAATAAGGTTGGAGGGCTTACACTTTCTGATTTCAAAACTGACTACTAAGATAATCAATACAGTGTAGTACTGGCATAAAGATAGAGATATAGGTCAATTGAAAGTCCAGAAATGAACCCTTATATTTAGAGCCCTGGTTGGGTATCTCAGTTGGTTAGAGCATTGCCCTAATATGCCACAGGTTGTGGCTTCGATTCCCCATTAGGACACATACAAGAATCAATCAATGAATGCATAAATAAATGGAACAACAAATTGATATTTCTCTCCTCAAATAAATAAATGTAACCTTATATTTATAGTCAATTGATTTTTTATAGAAGTGCCAAGAATTGTATTAAATATTCATAGAAGCGCTAACCACAAGAGCCAAACTGTGGCAACAATCAAACACCCATCAACTGATGAAAGAATAACCTAAGTGTAGTATGTCTATATAATGAAATACTATTCAACCATAAAAAGGAAGTACTAATACATACTACAATAATGATGGACCTTGAAAATGTATGTTCCATGAAAGAAGCCAGACACAAAAGAACACATACTGTAAACTTTCATTTATATGAAATGTCCAGAATAGTATATGTACTACTTGGTGTGAATACTGCACCATGTGGAAATGTTACCATGTTGATGTATATCCTTCCAGTTTTTTCCTGCATTTCTGAATGATGATTGTCTTGTAGTTTAGTTGTAATTTTGATGTGGTTGTGGGAGGATGTAAGTACTGTGTTTCCTGTGATACTGTCTTGACCATAAGCCCCTGTAACCTCTTTAATTAATTAATTAATTAATTAATTTTTTGGTTAATCCTCACCCAAGGATATTATTTTCCCGTTGATTTTTAATTTTTTATTTTAATTTCTTTATTGGTTAAGGTATTATAAATGTGTCCTCATTCCCCCCTTAACCCCCAACCTCCCCTCTCCTCATGTTCTCATCCCCCTGTTGTCCATGTCCATTGGTTTGGCTTATATGCATGCTGGGATCCAGCCCCAGCAGGTCCAGGGGTCCCCAAAGGTGTGGACATAGTCGGTGAAGAAGGAATGACACGGAGACAGCGTTCAGTTGATCAGCAGCCTAGCCAGGATCTCTAGCCAGGATCTCCAGCCAGGTTCTGTGTTTTATTGTCTTGTTATATCTGTATTTATACCAGTTGATTTTAATCCTATCAATTTCTATTCCAAAGGTTAGGGCATTTCTTAGTTCCATTCCAGGGAGTAAAGATTATGTAGCTTAAGCGTGATTATTCCTAGTTAAAGTGATTAACTACCTACCTGGCACTTAGTTAAGGGGTTTTATTCCCTCCGTAACTTCAGGGAAAAATCCCTACCTGGGGAAACAACCTTTCTCAGAGAGGTGACCTTGGTTAAAACACATAGCGCCAAGAAGGGGAGCAAACATATTAAGAACAGTATGCCATATACACCAGGCCCCTTGAAACATATGCTGTGCAGATGTTTCTTCTCTGCAGTGACTGTGTCAAGCAGCAAGGATGGACTGGCTTCGGCATATGCATGAATACAACTCGTTTGGTTGATATCTTCCCCTCACACCCACCCTCCACTACTTTTCCTCTGGGGGTTGATAGTCTGATCCTGTTTCTCTGTCTTTGGATCTATCCCTGTTCATCAGTCTATGTAGTTCTCTATATTACACAAATGAGTGAGATCATGTGGTATTTATCTTTCATTGACTGGCTAATTTCACTTAGCACAATGCTCTCCAGTTCCATCCATGCTGTTGCAAAAGGCAAGAGTTCCTTCTTTTTTACCGCAGCATAGTATTCCATTGTGTAGATGTACCACAGATTTCTAATCCATTCATCTGCTGATGGGCACTAAGGCTGTTTCCAAATCTTAGCTATGGTGAATTGTGCTGCTATGAACATAGGTGTGCATATAACATTTCTGATTGGTGTTTCTGGTCTCTTGGGATATATTCCTAGAAGCGGAATCACTGGGTCAAATGGGAGTTGCATTTTTAGTTTTTTGAGGAAACTCCATACTGTTTTCCACAGTGACTGCACGAGTCTGCATTCCCACCAGCAGTGCAGAAGGGTTCATTTTTCTCCACATCCTCTCCAACACTTGTTGTTTGATGATTTGTTGATGATAGCCATTCTGGGTGTGAGATGATACTGCATTGTCCTTTTGATTTGCACCTCTCCTGTAATTAGTGACTTTGAGCATGTTGTCATATGTATCTTGGCTTTCTGAATGTCCTCTTTTGAAAGGTGTCTATTTAGGTCCTTTGCCCATTTTTTGCTTGGATTGTTTATCTTCCTTTTGTTAAGTTATATGAGTTTCCTATAAATTTTGGAGATTAGGCCCTTATCAGTGATAACATTGGCAAATATGTTTTCAAACGCAGTGGGTTTTCTTGTTGTTTTGTTGATGGGTTCTTTTGCTGTGCAGAAGCTTTTTATTTTGATGTAGTCCCATTTGTTCATTTTCTCTTTAGTTTCAAGTGCCCTAGGAGCTGTATCAGTGAAGAAATAGCTTCGGCATATGTCTGAGATTTTGTTGCCTTTGTATTCTTCTAGTATTTTTATGGTTTCCCGTCGTACATTTAAGTCCTTTATCCATTTTGAGTTTATTTTTGTGTATGGTGTAAGTTGGTGGTCTAGTTTCATTTTCTTGCATGTATCCGTCCAATTTTCCCAACACCATTTATTGAAGAGACTATCTTGGTTCCATTGTATGTTCTTGCTTCCTTTGTCAGATATTAATTGAGCATATTGTTTCGGGCTGATTTCTGGGCTCTCTATTCTATTCCATTGATCTATATGTCTGTTCTTGTGCCAATACCCGGCAGCTTTGAGAACAGTGGCTTTGTAATACAGCTTGCTATCTGGTATTGAGATCCCCCCTACTTTGTTCTTTCTCAGGATTGCTGCAGGTATTCGGGGTCTTTTTTTATTCCAGATGAATTTTTGGAGATTTCCTTCTAGATCTGTGAAGTATGCTGTTGGTATTTTAATGGGAAGTGCATTGAATTTATAGATTGCTTTGGGTAGTATGGACATTTTAATGATGTTGATTCTAGCAATCCATGAACACAGTATGTTCTTCCATCTGTTTATGTCTTCCTCTATCTCGTTTTACAATGTCCTGTAGTTTTCTGAGTAGAGGTCTTTTACCTGTTTAGTTAAGTTTATTCCTAGGTAGCTTAATTTTTTTGGTGCGATGGTAAATGAAATTATTTTTTTAGTCTCACTTTTTGTAATTTCACTATTGGTGTATAGAAATGCCATAGATTTCTTGGTGTTAATTTTGTATCCTGCTACATTGCCAAATGATTTATTAAGTCTAATAGTTTTTTGATGGAGTCTTTAGGGTTATCTATGTACAGTATCATGTCATCTGCAGATAAGGACAGTTTTATTTCTTCTTTTCCAATTTGGATGCCTTTTATTTCTTCTTCTTGTCTAATTGCAATGGCTAATAATTCCAGTACTATGTCGAACAGGAGTGGTGAGAGTGGGCATCCCTGTCTTGTTCCTGTTCTTAGGGGAAATGGTGTTAGTTTTTGACCATTGAGTATGATGTTGGCTGTGGGCTTGTCATATATGGCTTTTATTATGTTGAGGTATGATCCTTCTATTCACACCTTGCTGAGAGTTTTTATCAAAAATGGGTGTTGGATTTTGTCAAATGCTTTTTCTGCATCAATTGATATGACTGAATAAAAAACACCATTGAAAGTATCAACAGTAGACTGGGAGAAGCGGAGGACCGAATCAGTGAATTAGAAGACAAGGAAGCAAAACACACTCAAACTGTACTGCAAATGGAGAAAAAAATTAAAAGACAGGAGGAGAGCCTAAGGGAACTTTGGGACAACATGAAACGAAGCAACATACGAATAATAGGGGTGCCAGAACAACAGAAAGATGAACATGGATTAGAAAACCTATTCGAAGAAATAATATCAGAAAACTTCCCTGAGGTGGGGAAGAAAAAAGTCACACAAGCCCAGAGAGTCCCAAACAAGGTGAACCCGAAAAGACCCACACCAAGAAACATCATAATTACCATGGCAAATGTTCAGGATAAAGAGAGAATCTTACAGGCTGCAAGAGAGAGGCGGAAAGTAACATACAAGGGATCTCCCATTAGATTATCAAATGATTTCTCAACAGAAACAGATCAGGCCAGAAAAGAATGGACGGAAATCTACAAAGTGATGCAAAGCAAAGGACTGAATCCAAGAATACTCTATCCAGCAAGGCTATCATTCAAAATTGAAGGGGAAATAAGAAGCTTCACAGACAAAAAAGGGCTAAGGGAGTTTATCACCACCAAGCCAGCCATGCAAGAAATGCTAAAGGGACTGGTGTAAAAGAAGAAATATCAAGCTCAGAAAGAAAACAGCCACACACACACACAAAAAAGAAATGGCTACAAACAAGTACCTTTCAATAATAACTTTAAATGTAAATGGACTAAATGCTCCAAATAAAAGACATCGAGTGGCTGAATGGATAAAAAAACATGACCCATACATCTGCTGTCTACAAGAGACCCACCTCATTGGAAAGGACTCACACAGACTGAAAGTGAAGGGATGGAAAAATATCTTCCACGCAAATGGAAAGGAAAAGAAAGCTGGGGTAGCAATACTTATATCTGACAAAATACATCTCAAAGTGAAGGCCATAACCAGAGATAAGGAAGGCCACTTCATAATACTAAAGGGATCAATACAACAAGAAGATATAACCCTGGTAAACATATATGCACCCAATGCAGGAGCACCCACATACATAAGAAAACTTCTGGAAGATATCAGGGGAGATATCGACAATAACACAATCATAGTAGGGGACTTTAATACACCACTGACATCACTGGATAAATCCGCTAGACAAACAATCAGCAAAGAAACAGCAATCCTAAATGACTCACTAGATCAGATGGACTTAATTGACATCTTCAGAACACTTCACCCCACAGCTGCGGAATATACATTCCTCTCAGGTGCTCATGGGACATATTCAAAAATAGACCACATATTGGGTCACAAGCAAAGTCTCCACAAATTCAAGAAGATTGAGATCATAAAAAGCATCTTCTCAAACCACGATGGCATAATGTTAGAAATAAACTACAATAAAAACAACCCAACATACTCAAACACTTGGAAGCTGAATAGCATGTTATTAAATATTGATTGGGTTACCGATGACATCAAAGAAGAAATTAAAAACATCCTGGACACTAATGACAATGAAAACACAACAATCCAAAACCTCTGGGACACAATGAAAGCAGTCCTGAGAGGGAAGTTTATAGCTCTACAGGCCTATCTCAAAAAACAAGAAAAAATGGTAGTTAATCATCTAACTCTACAACTCAAAGAATTAGAAAGAGAGCAACAAGAAAAGCCCAGAGTGAGCAGAAGGAAGGAGATAATAAAGATTAGAGCAGAAATCAATGACATAGAGACCAAAAAAACAATACAGAAAATCAATGAAACCAAGAGCTGGTTCTTTGAAAGGATAAACAAGATTGACAAACCCCTCGCCAGGCTAACCAAGAAGCAAAGAGAAAGGTCCCAAATAAACCAAATCAGAAATGATAGAGGAGAAATAACAACAGACCCCACAGAAATACAAATGATTGTTAAACAATACTACGGGCAACTCTACTCCAACAAACTAGACAACCTGGAGGAAATGGACAAATTCCTAGAAAAATACAACATTCCAAAACTCAATCAGGAAGAATCTAAAAACCTCAATAGGCCAATAACTATGGAAGAAATTGAAGCAGTCATCAGGAAGCTTCCAGCAAACAAAAGCCCAGGGCCAGATGGCTTCACAGGGGAGTTCTACCAAACATTCAAGGAAGAACTAAAACCTACCCTCCTCAGACTACTACAAAAAATTCAAGAGGAAGGAACACTTCCAAGCTCATTCTATGAAGCCAGCATCACCCTAATACCAAAACCAGGTAAAGACATCACAATGAAAGAGAATTACAGGCCAATATCCCTCATGAACATAGATGCCAAAATCCTCAACAAAATCTTAGCAAATCGGATCCAGCAGTACATCAGAAGGATCATACACCATGACCAAGTAGGATTTATCCCAGAGATGCAAGGATGGTACAACATCCGTAAATCAATAAATGTGATACATCACATAAACAAATTGAAAGAAAAAAACCACATGGTCATATCAATTGATGCAGAAAAAGCATTCGACAAAATCCAACACCCATTTTTGATAAAAACTCTCAGAAAGGTGGGAATAGAAGGATCATACCTCAACATAATAAAAGCCATATATGACAAGCCCACAGCCAACATCATACTCAATGGTCAAAAACTAACACCATTTCCCCTAAGAACAGGAACAAGACAGGGATGCCCACTCTCACCACTCCTGTTCAACATAGTACTGGAAGTATTAGCCATTGCAATTAGGCAAGAAGAAGAAATAAAAGGCATCCAAATTGGAAAAGAGGAAGTAAAACTGTCCTTATTTGCAGATGACATGATATTATACATACAAAACCCTAGAGACTCCATCAAAAAGCTACTAGACTTAATACATGAATTTGGCAATGTAGCAGGATACAAAATTAACCCCAAGAAATCTGAGGCATTTCTATACACCAATAGTGAACTTTCAGAAAGAGAGATTAGAAAAACAATCCCATTTACCATCGCACCAAAAAAATTAAGATACCTAGGAATAAACTTAACTAAAGAGGTTAAAGACCTCTACTCAGAAAACTACAGGACGTTGAAAAAAGAGATAGAGGAAGACATAAACGGATGGAAGAACATACCATGTTCTTGGATTGGTAGAATCAACATCATTAAAATGTCCATACTACCCAAAGCAATCTATAAATTCAACGCACTTCCCATTAAAATACCAATGGCCTTCTTCAAAGATCTAGAACGAACTCTCCAAAAATTCATCTGGAATAAAAAAAGACCCCGAATAGCTGCAGCGATCCTGAGAAAGAACAAAGTAGGTGGGATCTCAATGCCAGATATCAAACTGTATTACAAAGCCACTGTTCTCAAAACTGCCTGGTACTGGCACAAGAACAGACATATAGACCAGTGGAATAGAATAGAGAGTCCAGAAATTAGCCCGAACCAATATGCTCAATTAATTTTTGACAAAGGAGGCATGAACATACAATGGAGCCAAGATAGTCTCTTCAATAAATGGTGTTGGGAAAATTGGACAGATATATGCAAGAAAATGAAACTAGACCACCAACTTACACCATACACAAGAATAAACTCAAAATGGATAAAGGACTTCAATGTACGACAGGAAACCATAAAAATTCTAGAAGAATACAAGGGCAACAAAATCTCAGACTTATGCCAAAACAATTTCTTCACTGATACAGCTCCTAGGGCAGTTGAAACTAAAGAGAAACTGAACAAATGGGACTACATCAAAATAAAAAGCTTCTGCACAGCAAAAGAAACCATCAACAAAACAACAAGAAAACCCACCTCTTGGGAAAACATATTTGCCAATGTCATATCTGATAAGGGCTTAATCTCCAAAATTTATAGGGAACTCATACAACTTAACAAAAAGAAGATAAACAATCCAATCAAAAAATGGGCAAAGAATCTAAATAGACACCTTTCAAAAGAGGACATTCAGAAAGCCAAGAGGCATATGAAAACATGCTCAAAGTCACTAATCATCCGAGAGATGCAAATCAAAACAACAATGAGGTACCATCTCACACCTGTCAGAATGGCCATCATCAACAAATCAACAAACGACAAGTGCTGGAGAGGATGTGGAGAAAAAGGAACACTTGTGCACTGCTGGTGGGAATGCAGACTGGTGCAGCCACTATGGAAGGCAGTATGGAGGTTCCTCAAAAAATTGGAAATGGAACTCCCATTTGACCCTGTGATCCCACTACTAGGAATATATCCCAAGAAACCAGAAACACCTATCAGAAAGGATATATGTAACCAGATGATCATAGCAGCACAATTCACCATAGCTAAGATCTGGAAACAGCCTAAGTGCCCATCAGTAGATGAATGGATTAGAAAACTGTGGTACATCTACACAATGGAATACTATGCTGCTGTTAAAAAGAAGGAACTCCTACCATTTGCAACATCATGGATGGAACTGGAGAGCATTATGCTAAGTGAAACAAGCCAGTCAATGAAGGAAAAATACCACATGATCTCACTCATTCATGGATAATAAAGACCATTACAAACTTTTGAACAATAATAGATACAGAGGCAGAGCTGCCTCAAACTGATTGTCAAACTGCAGTGGGAAGGCCAGAGAGAGTTGGGGGGCAGGAGGGAGGGGAGTAAGAGATCAACCGAAGGACTTGTATGCATGCATATAAGCATAACTAATGGACATAAGACACTGGGGGGTAAGGGAGGGTAGGGGTTTGTCAAGGGCGGGGGGGGAAAAAAGGACACTTATGTAATACCCTTTGTAATACTTTAAGCGAAAAATAAAAAAAAAATTGATATGACTGTGTGTGTTTTTTCTTTCAATTTGTTTATGTGATGTATCATGTTTACTGATTTGCGTATATTGTACCATCCTTGCATCCCTGGGATAAATCCTACTTGGTCATGGTGTATGATCTTTCTGATGTACTGCTGGATCCGATTTGCTAAGATTTTGTTGAGGATTTTGGCATCTATGTTCATAAGGGATATTGGCCTGTAATTCTCTTTCATTGTGTTGTCTTTACCTGGTTTTGGTATTAGGGTAATGCTGGCTTCATAGAATGAGCTTGGAAGTGTCCCTTCCTCTTGAATTTTTTGTAGTAATCTGAGGAGGATAGGTTTTAGATCTTCCTTGAATGTTTGGTAATACTCCCCTGTGAAGCCATCTGGTCCTGGGCTTTTGTTTGCTGGAAGCTTTTTGATGACTGCTTCAATTTCTTCCATAGTTATTGGCCTGTTGAGATTTTTAGATTCTTCCTGATGAAGTTTGGGAATGTTGTATTTTTCTAGGAATTTATCCATTTCCTCCAGGTTGTCTAGTTTGTTGGAGTAGAGTTGTCTATAGTATTTTTTAACAATCATTTGTATTTCTGTGGGGTCTGTTGTTATTTCGTTTCTATCATTTCTGATTTTTTTTATTTGGGTCCTCTCTCTTTGCTTCTTAGTGAGCCTGGCTAGAGGTTCATCGATCTTGTTTATCCTTGCAAAGAACCAGCTCTTGGTTTCATTGATTTTCTGTATTGTTTTTTTTTGGTCTGTAGGTCATTTATTTCTGCTCTAATATTTATTATCTGCTTCCCTCTGCTCACTCTGGGGTTTTCTTGTTGCTCTCTTTCTAATTCTTAGTGTTAGATGGTTTACTACCATTTTTTCTTGTTTTTTGAGATAGGCCTGTAGAGCTATAAACTTCCCTCTCAGGACTGCTTTCATTGTGTCCCATAGGTTTTGGATTGTTGTGTTTTCATTGTCATTAGTTTCCAGGATGTTTTTAATTTCTTCTTTGATCTCATTGGTAACCCAATCAATATTTAGTAACATGCTATTCAGCTTCCAAGTGTTTTAGTATTTTGGGTTGTTTTTATTGTAGTTTATTTCTAATATTATGCCATTGTGGTCTGAGAAGATGGTTGGTATGATTTCAATCTTCTTGAAATTCGGGAGACTTTGTTTGTGACCCAATATGTGGTCTATTTTTGAATATGTCATATGAGCACTTGAGTAGAATGTATTTTCCATAGCTTTGGGGGAAGTGTTCTGAAGATGTCAATTAAGTCCATCTGATCTAGTGAGTCATTTAGGATTGCTATTTCTTTGCTGATTGTTTGTCTAGAGGATTTATCCAGTGATGTCAGTGGTATATTAAAGTCCCCTACTATGATCTTATTGTTGTCAATCTCTCCTTTGATATCTTCCAGAAGTTATTTTATATATTTGGGTGCCCCTGCATTGGGTGCATATATGTTTATCAGGGTTATATCTTCTTGTTGTATTGATCCCTTTAGTATTATGAAGTAGCCTTCCTTATCTCTTGTTATGGCCTTCACTTTGAGGTCTATTTTGTCCGATATAAGTATTGCTTCCCCAGCTTTCTTTTCATTTCCATTTGCCTGAAAGATATTTTTCCATCCCTTCACTTTCAGTCTGTGTGAGTTCCTTCTTCTGAGGTGGGTCTCTTGTAAATGTATGGGTCATGTTTTTTATCCATTCAGCCACTCGATGTCTTTTGGTTGGAGCATTTAGTCTATTTACGTTTAAAGTTATTATTGAAATGTACTTGTTTGTAGCCATTTCTTTTTTTGTGTCGCTGTTTTCTTTCTTAGCTTTTTATTTCTTCTTTTTACACCAGTCGCTTTAGCATTTCTTGCATTGCTGGCTTGGTGGTGATAAACTCCCTTAGCCTTTTTTTTGTCTGTGAAGCTTCTTATTTCCCCTTCAATTCTGAATGATAGCCTTGCTGGATAGAGTATTCTTGGATTCAGTCCTTTGCTTTGCATCACTTTGTAAATTTCCGTCCATTCTTTTCTGGCCTGATGTATTTTTGTTGAGAAATCATTTGGTAATCTAATGGGAGATCCCTTGTATGTAACTTTCCGTTTCTCTCTTGCAGCCTTTAAGATTCTCCCTTTGTCCTGAATATTTGCCATGGTAATTATGATGTGTCTTGGTGTGGGTCTTTTCAGGTTCCTCTTTTTTGGGACTCTCTGATCATGTAGCTGCTGCTTCTTGGACCAGGGTGGGATGCTGCTGCTCCTCGACGGGGGACAGGGTGCTCGCATGTCAGGGCCAGCCTGACAGGGTTGAGCCGGGCTGAGGCAGGGAGGTGGGAATTGAGAAAAGAAAGAAAGACAGGAAAGCGGGATCGGGAGGACCCCAGTTCTCTTGATGAACTGAAGCAGCTTTATTAGCCACACAATACTATTTATACATAACACACTGAATAGGAGGTCTATCAAGAGGAATGTATTCTTTGTTCCTCTTAATCTCTAAGGGAAGGACACAGCAGAAGGACAAGTTCTCAGTACAGCATATCTCAGTAAATAGTTACAGACTTCTTGGTAAGCTATGAAAGGCTGTTCTCATTCTACAAATGTTGCTCTTATTCTACTGATAAACGCCATCCAAACAAGTCTGGGAAAACTGTGTGGGTGAGAATCCCAGCCTTGCTAGCGCCTACAGGTGCAAGGACCTTGCCAGCTTACATCTGGCCCCCAACACTCGCAGAACTGCTGCTCCTCAAATGGGGACAGGCTGCTCACACAGCTGCTGTTCCTCAGATTGGGCAGGCTGCTCGTGCGGCTGCTGCTGCTTGGACGAGGGCAAGATGGTTGCACAGCTGCTGCTCCTCAGACTAGTGCAGGGTGCGGGCTGTGTGCAGCTGCTGCTCCTCAGGTGGGGGCATGCTGCACAGGGCTTCCACTCCTCATACATAGGCAGACTGCTCATGCGGCTGCTGCTCCTTGGACAGGTCGGGCTGCTCGCGTGATTGCTGCTCCATGAACAGGGGAGCGGTCCACTCACACAGTTGCTGCTCCTTGGACAGGGGCAGGCCACATGAGGCTGCTGCTCTTAGGCCTGAGGCAGGCTGCTCATGGGGCTGATGCTCCTTGGACAGGAGTGTGCTGCTCATGTGTCTGTTGCTCACGTGGTTGCAGTGCCTTGGACTAAAGCGTTGGGCAGGTCAGCGGGGAGCGTGGTTCAGAACTTACAGGAACCTGTGCCATGGGTGGCTGGAGACTTGGTGACCGTGGGACCACAGCCGGAGTATCAGGTTCCTGGCAGGGGTGGCTGTAGAGTCCCAGGTGTTACCTGAGGGCACCCTGGGTGGAGGTGAGGCTGGGCTCCCAGTAACATCAGCTCTTCCCTTTGAAAAGGCGAGGCCTCTGAGGACGAGCTGGCTTCCTGGTCCTGTTTGCAATGGTAGAAGTGGCTGCCTAGTTAGGCGAGCCCAGTTAGCCTGCCCCCGAAGGTCCTGTGGGGTCTAACTGTGCCTCAGTCACACACACACACACACACACACACACAACCACACACTCCTCTTTTGCACCCTCGCTGCTGCCTTCTTCCTGCCTCTGTAGCTGAATCTAGGGTGTAATTGATCCATTTGTTACTGAAGTTTCCTCTCCACGTGTCTGATTATGTGGCTTGCTCTCTAGCACTTTAGCCAGACAGGATAAAATTCACCTTAACAAGGCATGACCCATAGGGAACAAAGCATGAATGTACTCAAGACACTGATAACCCCAATATAAGTGACCACCTGAGAAAAGAGAATTAGGGGAGAGAAAAAAGAGCACAAATGATATCTAAGAGAGAGAGAGTGAGAGAGAGAGAGAGAGAGTGAGAGAGAGAGAGAGAGAGAGAGAGAAAAGATGGGAGAGAAAAGAAAAAGGAGAAAAAAATATATATATACACACACACACACACATATACATACATGTATATATGTATATATATATATGTATATATGGAGAAAACGCCACAGAACCAATAGATAAACCAAACAAATACAAACACCAAACACCCAGTAAAGAGGGTGGGGGCAGAATCTATAGAGGCTAAGCCAGCCGTGGGCAAACTATGGCCCGTGGGCCGGATCCGGCCCATTTGAAATGAATAAAACTAAAAAAAAAAAAAAGACCGTACCCTTTTATGTAATGATGTTTACTTTGAATTTATATTAGTTCACACAAACACTCCATCCATGCTTTTGTTCCGGCCCTCCGGTCCAGTTTAAGAACCCATTGTGGCCCTCGAGTCAAAAAGTTTGCCCACTCCTGGGCTAAGCTAATATACAGGAAATAAGGTTAAGAATTGGATAAATGCCGAAACCGGTTTGGCTCGGTGGATAGAGCGTCGGCCTGCGGACTGAAAGGTCCCAGGTTCGATTCCGGTCAAGGGCATGTACCTGGGTTGCGGGCACATCCCCAGTGGGAGTGTGCAGGAGGCAGCTGGTCGATGTTTCTCTCTCATCGATGTTTCTAACTCTCTATCTCTCTCCCTTCCTCTCTGTAAAAAATCAATAAAATATATTAAAAAAAAAAAAAAAAAAAGAAAGAATTGGATAAATACGGGGAAGACCTCACTTCAGTATAGAGGAAGTAGAAAAGGGATGAGTGGATAAGAAGAGACAGAATGGGAACAAAATAATATATTTACAAAAAAAGATTTAAAAAATGATATAAAAATTGAAAATAACAAGTAAAAATAAAATAAAATTGAATGATGAAAAAATAATGTGAAAAGAAGTAGAAAATAAAGCACCAAAAAAAGGAGAACAAAGAAAAAAGCAAAAAAAAAAAAAAAAAAAAAAAGCTAACAAAATAATAATAAAATAAAAATGAAAAATTGAAATGTCGTTCCTTTGGCTGGCTTAAGATCCCAGTTTTCTGGAAGTCTGTGATTTTATTTTTCCTGCTGCTGGGTCTGAAGGCCCCTCTACAGGCCAGACCCTGTTAACTCTCAGGGACTAACCAGATTTGTTTAATCCTTCGTACCATTCAGGGTGGAATGTGGGTGTAGCTGTATTCCTTGCCTGGGGGCTGGAGAGAGGAGTTATATCCTCAGGAGAAAATGGCTGCCCAGTCTCGGGCTCAGATGTGACTCAGCACTCAATTTGCTGTCACCTCTCCTGGACCCCCTTCTCTCCCCAGCCTCTCCCCAGATTCCACTGGTCTGCACCTTCTCCTGCTCCTCAGCACGGGTGAGTGTCTGTATCCAAAATGTCCTATGAAGAGGGTTCAGTGAAAACAAACAAACATCAGCCGCAGAAATGGGGAAGACTGAGTCTCTGTAAGCTCCTCTCTTACCGGCACTGCATGGTCTGGTCAGCGCTTCAGGCTGCCCCCTGTAGGCTCAGTCCTCCATAATTACGGAACCCAGATCTCAAATCCCCTGGTGCCAACAGTCCTGCGGATTTCCTTTCCCCAGTCAGGGGCTGTGCCTGTCCCAAGGGAGGCGGCTGGGTGCTGCGTGGTCTCCCTCTGACCCTCTGGGCTCAGAGATCTGGCAAACTTTCCTGCCCAGATCCCTGGTTTTTACCTTTCCAGGGGAACTCTGCCCTTCCAGGCTGCAAACTGTCTCACCAGTTGAGTATACTTCACCAATTCGGGGTAGATGTTTTTTGTTTCAGCTGCTCATTCTATTTGCTCTGGGACAAGCCTTGGGATGCATCTGCTTATTCCGCCGCCATCTTGTCTCCTCTCGTGTAACCTCTTTTTAAAAAATATTTTTTATTGATTTATGAGAGAGAGGAAGGGAGGGAGAGAGGGAAGGAGGGAGGCAGGGAGGAAGGGAGGGAGGGAGGGAGAGAGAGAGAGAGAGAAACAGGAATGTGAGAGAGAAACACCAATCAGCTGCCTCCTGCACGCCCACCCCGACTGGGGATCGGGCCCATAACCTGACCATGTGCCCTGACTGGGAATCAAACCAGTAACCTTAAGTGCCTGGGACAACACTCAAGCAACTGAGTCACATCAGCCAGGGCATGAAACCTCTTTTTTAAAACTTAATGTAGTATGAACATTTCCTTATGTCATTAAAAAGTATTTAAAAATTATTTTAATGAATGCATCATGTATTTGAACTGTAATGTATCTATATACATGAAATGCCGAATATTTTGAAGTTTACTTATTGATAAACTAGAGGCCAGGCACACAAAATTTATGCATGGGTATGTTCCCTAGGCCTGGCCTGTAGTCAACACCATCTTCTCAGCTGCCCACAGCCAGCCCAACCACACACCCCCGGTTCCCATTTTGCCATCAGGTGATCAGTGCCTGATGGCTGGGGGAAGGGACTGAGAGGTAGGCTGTTCCCGCTGGCTCTTGATCCCCGCACCTGCCGTAGGTGGCCATCGGGCGATGGGAGCCGGCTGGCCGGGGAAAGAGACCAAGAGGTGGTCAGTGCATCTCATGGTGACTGGTCCAGCGGTTATTCTGGTCATTCTGCCCTTAGAGTCAATTTGCATATTGCTCTTTTATTATATAGGACAATGTCATCATGAACATATATTTGTATATATATCCTTGTGCATATTTTGATTCAAAATAAGATAAAAAATAGTTCATTTACTCATTTTTTTCTCTCAACAGATATTTATGGAGTAACTGTTTTGTGCCATTTCTCTCAGGAGTCAACATTGGGGGGAGGGGCTTTCCATTTCACCTTAAGGTCTTTAGATATGAGCTGATTGGTCAGTTACAGTTGGGCATTCTAGGCTTGGTTGCTAAGATACGAATATTTCTCAACAGTTTTAACAGTCATTTCAGGAGACCTTTCTGTGTCGTCTGACTGCTTTCTCATGATGCTACTTGCGCATTTGGTGTTGGTGAGAGAATAGAAATAGGCTGAGCCCTAGAGTGGAGGTGAGTTCGAACATGAGAAATAAAGCTGGACAGTGGCTGTGTCAGAACAGGAAAGGGATGGATTCAAGGGGTATTTCCTAAGTACAATTTTCTGTTCTTGAAGGACTGTGGGTGGATCGAGAGAGAAGGAGTAAGACTCAAGCACTGCCTAGACACAGAAATTAAGTTTGAATGGAGAGCAGATACTAAGTTCAATGTGGGCTGTACTGAGTTTGAAGAACTGTAAGAAATTAGGAATTCTAAAATTTAGAGATAAAAGTTTTCAACTCAAACAAGTCTGGATATACACACACACATATATATATGTATATACTCAAAAATTTTAAACATTCATTCTGAATATATTTTTCTAGCAAAGGTTAAATTTCACTAATTCTCTATATTCATTCTGAACAAGCTAAGGGTCTTTAACCCCTTAATTGCCCTGTAATTCACATTTCTCTTCTGTTGTGTTGGCTAATATTTTAGTTCTATTATGACTTAAATTCTCTCAAATTTGGTGATTATTACTATATTTTAACAGTTAATAACTTACTTAGATTTTCCCACTTCTTAGTCAGGATCGTAATAGAAAACAGATTACATACTCAAATTAGGACAATTCCAGGAGAGTTTAACAAATTAATTAAAGCAGCTTTATCTAATGGGTATGTATGGGTAGAGAAGAAGAAACCCACAAGAGGCAGTGTAATGTGCCAGAGCTTGTAACAACCAGAGTTTTAGCACTGCTAGGCCTGAAGGGATTTGGGAAAGAACAGTCGTAGAAACCTGAAAGAAGAGATGTATGTACGGGGTTATCTTGAGAGAAGCAGTAGCCTCAGAGGTTTACACCCAAGCCAAGAATCATCATGCGAGAAGGAAACTGGAGAATATACAGTCCAGTGGCTCCCAAACTTATTTGGCCTACCGCCCCCTTTCCAGAAAAATATTACTCAGCCCCTGGAAATTAATTTTTTAAAAATTTTAATAGCAGTTACTCATCGCCCCCAAATGCACTGTGGCCATCACCGCCCCCCTGGATCGCTGCAGTGCCCACCGGGGGGCGGTAGCGCCCACTTTGGGAATCACTGCTATACACTCTGACATGACCATCCTCCCTTTCTGCAGTGTCCTATTGGTGCTATTCATTGGCAAAACTCAATTGCAAGCAAGAGAATAAGGGAACTTACTTGATGTAGTCCATACTGGCCAGCCTCCACGACACTTAGAGTGGAGCAGGGTGTAGGGAAGATTTGGAGAGCCAACAGAAGATATTCAGGGTGCCACGTGTTTATACTAATTCTTGGTACATAATTTCTCGCATCCCACTACTCCTTTCCAGGTTTATTTTATTCCTTGGTGAAGAAAATATATTAGAATTTCTTTCAGTGAGGGCTTATGAGTAATACATGTCTTAGTATATCTGAAAATGTATTCATTTTGCCTTCACTCTTGAATGTTATAGCTGAGGATAACTTTCTAGATTGATAGATATTTTCCTTCAAAACTTGAAGGCTCACCCTAGTCAGTTTGGCTCAGTGTATAGAGCATTGGCCTGAGGACTCAAGGGTCCTGGGTTCGATTCCGGTCAAGGGCACATGCCCAGGTTGTGAGCTTGGTCCCTGGTAGCGGGTATGCAGGAGGCAGCCGATCAATGATTCCCTCTCATCATTGATATTTCTACCTCTCTCTTCCTCTCCCTTCCTCTCTGAAATCAATAAAAATATATATTAAAAAAACCTTGAAGGCTATTATTGCATTGTCTCATCTACTATTGCTGATGAGAAGTCTGCTGTTGGTCTGTTATCTCCTCTGTAGTTCATTTTTTTTCTCTGAACGTTTTATGATTCTCACACTTTCCTTGATCTTTAATCTTATTCCAATGTATCCAGGTATGAATTTATTTTTATCCTGTGAAAGAGTTGGTGTGCTTTTTCAATCTGAGGATTCATATCTTTAATTCTGAAAGATCCTCAGCCATTATTACTATTACCTTCTGCCCATTCACTCTATTTTTTTTGAATTCCCATTAAGCATCTATTGGAGTTTTTCATGCTATCTTTCATATCTCTCAACATTTTTCTTCATCTCTCTCTCTACATCTGTACTATGTTCTGAGTCACTTTAGTCTACTTTCCAATTCACGAATTCACTTTCAGCTGTTTCTAGTCTACTATGAAATCTTTCTACTGAGGTGTTTCATTCATCTCGATGTTTTTCTTTTCTGTATCTGTCATGTAAAAATGTAACTGCTGCTCTGTCTGGGTGGCTCAGTTGGTTGGAGCATCATCCTGTACACCAAAAGGTGTGGGTTTGATTCCCATTTAGGGCACATACCTAGGTTGGGGATTCACTCCTAGGTTGGGGTTTATATACAGGAGGCAACTGATCGATGTTTCTCTCTCACATTGATGTTTCTATCTCTCCCTTCTTTTTCTCTACATCAATAAACATATTCTCAGAAGAGGATAAAAATTAAAAATATTTATTTTTGTTGTTAAATAAACACAGAAAAACATGCATGAGCCAAGTATGTAGACCTCTATGATTTATCACAAGGAAGGTATCAGTATCACTACCATCTAGGTAAAAAAAATGACATCACCAGAACCCTGGAATTCCCTCTTGTGATCCTTCCCAGTCACAATTCCCTCCCAGCATAGCCCATGAAAACTTCATAAAAATCACTCCCTTGCTTTTCTTAAAAATTTTACTACCTAAGTTTGCATCCCTAAACACAGTAGTCTATATATGCCTGCCTTGAGCTTTTTATAGATGCAATAATGAAGTCTGTGTTAATTTGTGTATGGCTATTTTCACTCATTTTACATTTGTTATATTTATGCATATTATTGCATAAGATTGTCATTTGTTCATTTTCACTGCTATAGAGTATTCCATCAGATGAATAGTATATAAATATATCACAACTTATCTGTTAGGATAATGTTGAAAATTTGACTCACAGTTTGGGGCTATCATGATAATGGCACTATGAACAGTCATGTGTTTCTGCTGCTGTAAGTGAACATACATATTTGTAGGTGCATAGCTAGGAAAGGATCATAAAGTAGATAATAGCAAATTGTTTTTTAAAGTTTCTGTTTTGTTTTACACTCCCACTAGTAGTATAAGAAAATTTCTATTGTTCCACGTCCTTGCCACGTTTGTCATTGTAAACCTTTTAAATTTAAGCCATTGTGGTGAGTGTGTAGGATACATTTTTGTGGTTTTAATTTCCACTTTCCTAATTCCTAGTGAGGTTGAGCCACACTTTTTAAGTGTTTATGGACCATTAGTATATCCTCCTTTATGAATACCTCACAAGTCTCTTACTCACTTTTCTATTTGCATTTTTCCTTGATATGCAGGAAAGTGTTATATATTTTGGATATGAACCCTTTGTTGATTTTATTGGAAACTTTTGTCCTCTTAATGTATACCCATTAGTTGTTGAGCACTTCCTTAGTTCTGGCATAAAAAGATACTCAGATTGCACTTTTCCTACTCGCAACCAGTAGTCAGCTGTTTCTCCAAGGAGTCCGTTCTTTTTAAAGAGTGTTGTATGAATGGTATGTGGAAAGTAGCATTTGGGTAGTAGACATGCTTTTTGCTACTGGAGTGTCACTGTTTCTGGGCTTTTTCAGTGAACAGAGATAACTATGAGCGATGAATTTTTATTCACACTTCCAATTAAAAGTGGAACATCGTAAGGCTCCCATTACACATTTACATCTCGCATTTTCCATGGCAAGAATCCTGTTTCCTGAGAAGCATCACTACATTTAGCACAATATGCACAATAGTTGCAGCATTCCCACCATAATAACACTACCAATAACAAACTCATTAAGTTGGTTTCAGGGCTTCTTTGCAGGTATTTTTATCCTTAGAATATATCACAGTAAGGATGTACAGTTAGAGCAGTGTGTTTAAAGTTACTTGAATTATTTTTTTCTGCATTGCAATGTAATCAGTTTTGTATGCAGTTAGATTCACTTATTTCTGTTGTATACATTTTTTGATCCAAATGGATTTAGTTCATTTTTGAATATGTACAGCATTTACATGGTTTAAAAGTCAAAACTTTATGGAAAGGTAAAGCCAGAGGAGTTTTAATCCCATCCTTAGCCCTTCCTTTCTCTCCTCACACACCCCAATAGTATTCATTTTCATTTATGTGTTTTATTTCTCTGTGGTCCCCTCCCCTCCTATTAAATAAAACTATACACATTAATAAGAATATATATGTGCACACAAATGTACACTTATCCTTATTTATTACTCAAAAGGTAGCATAATTACACATTGTTTCATAGAGATCTTACTTACACTTTGGTTGTATAATACCCCACTGGGGAATATGCCATAGTATATTCATCCAGTCTCCAATTCATAGGCATTTAAGTTGTTTTCAATATATATATTTTTTAAATATATATTTTATTGATTTTTCACAGAGAGGAAGGGAGAGAGACAGAGAGCCAGAAACATCGATGAGAGAGAAACATCAACCAGCTGCCTCCTGCACATCTCCCACTGGGGATGTGCTCGCAACCCAGTCACATGCCCCTGACCGGAATCGAACCCGGGACCCCCCGATCCACAGGCCGACGCTCCATCCACTGAGCCAAACCGGTTCTGGCTGTTTTCAATATTTTGCTGTTACAAATATGAAACAATATGTGGACAAAGTTACTCATTATAGTGACATAATATAGTTTCATATTAATGGAGGGGGTTTTTTCAGGGTAAATTCTAGAAGCGAGAGTTTGCTGAGGGAAGAGTGAATAAAATGTGATGTTAGATGTTATGATACTTCACTCCAGGGAGTCGTGCTGGTGTGCGTTCTCACCAGACCTGTGTGGCAGAGCTTGTTTTCCCAGCATTGCATGCTTTAAAAATTGTGTCAATCTGATATGAGAAGAAATGGAACCTTGGTGTGGTTTCAGTTGTTTCTTTTTTATAGAACTTGTAATGAATTCTTTCCCCTGCCCCCATTGATTTTCAGAGAGAATGGAAGGGAGGGAGGAGAGAGAGAGAGAGAAACATTGATGTGAGAGAGACACATAGATGGTTGCCTCCTACACGTGCTTTGATCAGGACCAGGGAAGAACCTGCAATTAAGGTTTCTGGACTTGACTGGAAATCGAAGCTGAGATACTTTGGTCTGAGGGCCAATGTTCGAATTGGCCAGGGCGATTATAATTCTTTAAATAGATTTTTATTGATCTGCAGGCCGATGCTCTTTCATCTGAGCCAAAACCAGCCAGGTGTGGCTCCACTGTTGAGCATTGACCCAGTAACCAAGAGGTCACTGGTTCAATTCCCATTCAGGGTATATGCCTGTGTTTTGTGCTGAATTCCAAGAAGGGGGTGTGCAGGAGGCAGACTATGAATTATTCTCTCTTATCATTAATGTTTCTAGCTCTCTCTCTCCCTTCATCTCTGAACTCAATAAAATATATATTTAAATTTTAAAAAAGATGTGATCAAAAGGGCAGGCTGAGATCCTAAGAGTTGGTACCTAATGACACATATCCAATCTCTTAGGATTCTCATATTGATTTTTATTATACTAAATTTTCATATGAAGAATAGAGTTTCCAGGATTTAATGAATTGCCAAAGGATATATTGCTAGTGAAGGGCAAAGTCATAATCAGCAACCAAACTGGTCTCTTGTGGTTTTTCATTATTTTTTGCATGGTTTCATCATACTATGTTACCCACCTTTGAAGAAAAACATACCCAATTCCAACAAGAGAGAGTCAGTTCCCTCAACTAACACTCTTTATTCCTTACAGAGATGTTTAGAGCTATGGCAGTCCTCAGAGAACTCTAAAGGGGAATTGAACCAGTATATCTCAAATGAAAACATTGAGAAATTTATGATGGCACTCCAAGTTGGAGGTCAGGTGAGGACATCTCAGACATCTTCCTGGCACTGGCCCCATGGTGGAACCACCTCCATAAAGGTAGCTGATTGGGTGCATACCCATTCTGTCAGGAGAGGGGCAAGTATTTCCAGTCAGCAGAGCACTACTCGGCTCAGTCCCTTCACAGCTCCAGGTCAGGTTCCCATGTCCCTAGGTTAACCCATAAACTTCTCCACCTACTTCCCCCCAAACCTGGGTCCAGCTTTAATCTTCTCTCTAGACTCAGTCCTCCTCTTCCTTTCTCTACCATGGATCATTATTCTCTTTCTTTCTTTTAACCCTCCATCCTTCAACCCTCCTTTCTTCTTGAATCCCTTCTCTCCTCTAGATGTCAGAAGATGATATCATAAAAACCCTCAAATTACTGGAAGTCAAAATTCTAAATACTAAGATGCCTAATACATTCTGCCTGAAAATTACAGGTGTCCTTATCAACTACCTGATTAGAATGATGAGGAGCTCATGCCTGTGGGTTGGGGGCTGTGGGGAAAGAAAGGATTCCAAAACTAAAGCCAGGAGTCCCTTTCTGGTGGGTGATGACATTTTGAAATTCAGTAGTATTTGGAAGATGAGTACCTCAAGTTTCTAAACAATTTCCTAGAGCTTATCCTATGTCTTATACCCTGAACATGTCTCAAGAGCTGTGACCTAAAAGTTAAAGTAATGAAGTAAGGAGGTAAGGTGAAAGAAGTGAGATGGAAAGGGGGAAAGGATTTAGGCTTTGGGTCTCAAAATCTAAGCTGTCCTAATCCTCCTCTTGGGATATGTTAAGCAGTCACCTTTGCTGTTGCAACTCAGCCAGTCATTCAATTTATTCACTAACCTATTTAAATCCACCCACTTTCCTGCTAGGCCAACATTGGACTGAATATTCATCACCTCTACCTATTCATCTATCCAGATACTTTTATACTTAATTTTCCTGGTACTGGGTATATCTGGTTTCTGATTTTCTTGGTTAACTGTCTACATATAAGGTGTCTTTCAGTTTACTTGCCTTCTTTGGCTCACCTGTTTAATGATCAAGACCTGACCCTTCAAGAACTTTTCAAAGTTACCTCCATAATCTACCCACCTCTGTGATGACAGTTCACTTGTTGCTTCAGGGAAAGCTCTGTGCTCTGGAAATGCCAAGCCCCATTCCCACCCCAATACACAAGCCCAGAGACTTTGCAGTTTTTCATTTCCTGCCCTCTTGCACACTCTAGGTAGCTCTTGCTCTATATCATGGGGAAGGTGTATGTTGAATGGGGTTGTAGGGGAGATAGGATAGTTACCACCTTCTAGATAGAGGAGAACCACTTACTGAGCAAAGGCAATTCTCAGAAGCTGAGGGACTCATCTTGGAGATTAGCCTTGGAACAGGGAGTCTTTCTTTTTTCAGGAGACAAAGGGAGAATTGGAGAAGGCATTCACTGTGGTCCTAATGGCTCTGGGGTCACATATTCCAGAAGTGGTCATTGTCAAGCTATGGGACAGACCAAATATACACTGTTTGCCCCCAAGGAGCCTCATGGTTGCAGTGGGGAAGATCATCCTTTCCCAAGGTATTGCTCCCCGGGATGGAAGAGTTTGTCTGAGAAAGAAACAGGGGCAACAGGCTATGGGGGTGCTGTATGGAATTTAGAGAATAGCTTTATTCTCCTGACTCCTTTCAGTGTACTAGTATATCTCCACTTAGTTTAGTCATGGGTGTGTGTGTTGGGGCAAGGGGGTCAAATTAGCATCCCTGTGGGACCGATGGGAACTCAGGAGGGAGTTCCTGGAGACTAGGAGTGGCACAGGAGAGCATATTAAAGCACAGGAAACTGTGAGGCTGGAGGTAAGACTTGGAGAACTGGAGGGAAGGCTGAATAGAAAGCCCCCATTCAACAGAGGTGGGGAGGGGCAAAAGAGAAGTGAGGAGTGCTTTGCTTAGGAGAACCTGAAGTTTTGGATTTGATTATAGGTTTGGAAGGTAATAGTGTAGTAGGATGAGGCAGAGAATCACCATACAATCTCCATCCTGGTGGCTTTGGTGCAGCATTAGTTCTCTTACCCAGTATATTCCCCCACCTCAATCAAAAAGTGTGGGGGAGCCCTGACTGGTTTAGCTTAGTGGATAGAGCATTGGCCCACAGACTGAAGGGTCCCAGCTTGGATTCCAGTCAAGGGCATGTACCTTTTTTGGGGGCACATCCCTACGAAGGGGTGTGCAAGAGGCAGCAGATCGATGTTTCTCTCTCATCGATGTTTCTAACTCTCTATCCCTCTTCCTTCCTCTCTGTAAAAAATCAATCATATATATATATATATTTTAAAGTGTGTGGGAAAAAATCAAGTCATCAGGTAAATGCCAGACCCTGTCCTTTCTTTGCCACTTGGAGTTTGGGCCAGGGAGAGGTTGGGGGAAGTCAGCTGGCCTGGGCATTAGGTTCAAATTGACAAGGCTTATGGGTTGGGCTGCATAGCAAACTCAGAGGACACAGCACAGAAGCTGGAAATGTGTCTCTTGATCTAACCAGGGCAAATGTTCTCACTTTAGAAGAGTGAGAGAGCCTCAGGCAGCACAGCTCTTTGCACCATAAGGGTCCTTGGAAGGGAGTGTGCATGTGTAGGGTGTGGCAATACCTTGCATCTGCATGCTGTGCTAGCATCCATTATGGAGCTTAATTTTCCCAACAGCCCTGTGAGGTGGGCACATTAGGAACTGTAGTCCTATTTAACAGCTGAGGACACAGAAACTAGCATAAATTAAGTATCTTACTCCAGGTTGCCTAGAATCTCTGGAGGCAGAGCTAGGATCAGAACCCAAATCACCTGGTCCCTAATCATAAGATTTTGTACACTAAGGTGGGAGGCTCCTTTCCTTGGGATAAGGATGTTTCTCTTACTCTCCCTCCCAGATACAGTCTCCTACATTGGTTCTATATGGAGATATATCCAGCCTCTTCTGAAGTTGGCCCAAGAGGAGAAAGACATGTTGGTGATATGTCATGGTAAGGGTCAGGAGGGTCTGGGGAAGGGCTTAATTGGAATCAGGGAGGGAGGAAAGAAGGCCAGGAAGCTACTGGGTCTCTCTGAATTTGGACCCCATAAGTCTATGGGAGGGGCAGATGATGGCTGAGAGCAGGCCACGTATGAGTAGATGCTCTTCTCCATCTGACCTTTCTTGGCCTGGTTTGGGGCAAGGAGCAAACTTGATAGGGAGGCTGTAGGTGTTGACAGCCTTTCTCTTTCACTTCCCCTGCCTATCCAGGAACTAGGTGTGGTCAGAAAGGAACGATAGTTGGGGAGGTGGTGGGCAGGTGGGTCTTTCCCAGAACAGGACCCCCAAAGCCCTTTTTGGGTTGGGGAGGATAGGACTGTACTTATAGGTGTGTATGCTTTACTTGGTGGGATGGGGAAGGTGATGGGCAGCTCTAACTCCCTTCCTTCCGTACAGTATTCTACGGATTGGTCGTCAGTGCCCAGAAACACCTGGATTCCTGGGATGATAAGGTGACGGGCTTTAGTCAAAGGGAAATGTCCATGAAGGCCTACATCACCTTCCACGTCTTCCTCAACCGTTGGTCTTTGGATAGCAAGGACAAGGTGGGAGTGGGAGATAACAGGGTTGGGTGGATGGGCTGAAGGAGTAAGGCTTGAGCCAAAGGTGGGCTCAAGTTTATCCACTTGCTGGTAGAAGGCTGACTCACAAGGTTCTTCTGGGAGGAGCAGGTGATCCTCCTCAGGCTCCTCTTACCATGCTCCAGAAAAACATAGAGTAAAAAAACACCGCACTGTCCATTCACTTATTTGTTAAGTGTGCAATTTACATATTGATTACTCTCATTTGCCAGGCATGATGCTAGGCCCTGGTCATACAAAGATGAATAAAGCATAACCTCTGAGGGTTTGTCTTCCTTCCTCCTATTGCTGATGCAAGTTTGTATATCTCTGTAGGCACAGGTGACAGAGCAGGTTCTGCAGATAATGGGCCACCTTTTCTTCCTTATGCCACCATCCAAACTCAAGAACCAAGTGAACCGATTAACCCGATTGGTTAATGATTTTGATGTCCACGAAAGTGACACCTTTCTACATTTCCCAGGTAATTGGGTCGTGTGTGAGAAGGAAATTTGACTAGTTCATGTATTTCATCTTTATTGAGTAATTAATGCTGGAGTGGGCAAAGCTTGGCCCATAGGTCAAATCCATTATGAAGCTTATTTTTGTAAGGAATGTTTTACTGGAACTCAGCCATGTCCATTTGTTGAATTCACCTCATGCTTTGAAACTCTCTGACTTCCCTATCTTGACCTTTAGACCCAGCTTTAAAGGGCCTATGAGATTAGATCAGTGGTTCTCAACCTTCTGGCCCTTTAAATAGAGTTTGTCATGTTGTGACCCAACCATAAAATTATTTTCGTTGCTACTTCATAACTGTAATGTTGCTACTGTTATGAATTGT
The DNA here is from genome assembly GCF_028538775.1 of Myotis yumanensis. Classification (NCBI taxonomy): domain Eukaryota; kingdom Metazoa; phylum Chordata; class Mammalia; order Chiroptera; family Vespertilionidae; genus Myotis; species Myotis yumanensis. Next base: position 121,605,219 of record NW_027223754.1, on the reverse strand, counting down.
AATGTAAATATCTGATATGCAGGAGGGTCTTAGGCGACCCCTGTGAAAGGGTCATTCGACCGCCAAAGGGGTTGTGACCCATAGGTTGAGAACCACTGGATAATTAGGTCAAGCCTACCTGGAATACCTTCCTATTTCAAAGTCAGCGGGTGTGGGACCTTACTTATACATGCAAAATCCTTTCACATCAACACCCAGATTAGTGCTTGTGTGAAAAACCAGGAGAAGGTGTGTGTACACCAGGGACCTGGGATTTTAAGGGCCATTTCAGAATTATGCCTGTGATAGAAATGTTATACACATATTAGGTATTTTTATGAACAGAGTTTCAAGAACCAGAACACAAATTTTCTGATTGTTGTTTCAGTTTTCCTTCTAATTCAATGGCATTTCTCAAACCGAGTTCCTCCAACTTCTAATGAGTATTCCACAAAAAGAAGGCGTGTTATTTAGTAAACTGGGTGAGAAATGTTGAGTTTAAAATTTAACAAATTTCTTACCTGTAGGACTTCTCTGATTCTTCAATATGTGGGTTAGTCTGGTCCTCTAAGAAGCAGATACCAACCTGGACTTGAGGTGCAGGAGAGTTATTGGAGGAACACCTGTGAGGAGAAAACAGGGAAGGAGCCAGAGGAGGCTGGGAGAGCCATCAGACTGAGTAATAGGTCTTAACAATGATAAGAAGAAGGGGAAGGAAAGACGGAAGGACGGAAGGACGGAAGGACAGAAGGACGGAAGGAAGGAAGGGATGGAGGGAGGGAGGAGGGAGGAAGGAAGGAAGGAAGGAAATGAAGGAAGGTAGGAAGGAAGGAAGGGAGGGAGGGAGGGAATGAAGGAAGGAAGGAGAGGGAGAAGGGAAGAAGAAAGGAAAGTCTTACATTAGAGTGTAGTTCTAAGAAAGTTCAATGCCAACAGGGAGTCATCAAGATAATGTTACCTCTCAGAAAAGTCCTACATCTTGCATATGTAGGCCTCCTTTAGTGGTCCTGCCATACTCAGTCATTGGCTGGAAGAAACCTTTGGGAATCTAGCCTCAGTTTTAAACAGTGACGGATTTTAAAATAAAGAAGTTGGAGATGTTCAATTATGCTCTCCAGAATAGGCATCTGAGAGGCACATTTTTCATGGTTGCTCAACATGCTAGTATGCACTTGTAAATTTCCAAGAGGAGATTATTTTTCTTTTTAGTGCAACCCCCATTAGCATCAAGTTTTCAGGGATCACCATTTGTGGTCTACCATTGCACTACCACCTCACATGCACTTTCCTTGGTGTATGAAGATTTGACCTTCCTCATGTATGTGCTCTGAGCTTTCTCCTTTAGTGGAGCAGCCAGTCTCTTATTTACTAGTACTTACCCTCCTGTCATGTGTCTGCATGTTGCCGAAGGTAAGGTCTATGAACCTGGAGCAGAGGTTTGCTCTGTGTAGTCAATTAGCCAGTTAGAGGATGAAATTTGTAACCTACCCGCTAGTCTGCAGATTGTGCAGGTAGAGATTGTACCCTACATTTTGCTGACAGTGGAAATGTTTTGGCTACTTCCTCCTTCTCTCTCCTTCTCTATCACTCCAGGAGATAGTGATTAAGAATTGAGATATTTGTCAGTCTGTAGTATAATTTGTTTGGACATTAACTAGCACTAGCCAGCTCTACTTAGGGAGGCTGGCCCAATTTGGGGGTCCATCAGGCACACCAAAGTGGAAGAAATGTTAAATATTTAAAATCCAGTGGAGGGATTTCTGCTCTGGCAGAGATGGAGTAACTGAGGCCAGAATTACTTTCTTCTCGGAAACGAGTGAAACACTATGCAATATATATGAAATAATGGTTCTCAAACTATTGAACAGCAGGCAACAAAGAACAGTGTCCCTGAAAGGCAGGGAAAACAAGGTATCAGCTCTATTATTGCCCCTATTTACTTCCTTGAGAGAATTTCCAGTCAGTGGCAGAGGAAAAGAAACCCCAGGAAGAGTTGACAGACTTTCTGAGTTGAGAAGATAGCACTGAGAGACCAGGGAGACCAACATAGCTAGAGTTTACAGGGTGGAGTACTAAATAGTCCACGTGTGTGAGGAAATGGTTCCAGGTGAGGAAAACTCCCAAACCTGAAAGAACAGTAGCCAGAACTCACACAGGGCCAATTATTACACCTGTTCCCACCAACCAGTCTTAAAACCTCATAATTCATAGAGCATCAGGTAGATAGGTGGGTTGGGGAACAAAATTAATGGTAGGCTGAATGATTTTCTGGTCCTGTCTAACTAATTTTTAAAAAGCAAGACCCAAAAGGATCAAATTATTTTCAAGTAACTTTAACTGTGTTCCAGGAAAAACTCAAGAATATTTATAGGAAAACTAAAATGTCCAATACCCAATAAGGTAATTTTACAATGAGTCACATTAATTTTTTAAAAAAATTACCAAGTATGCTTAGAAGCAGGACAATATAGCCTATTATAATGAGATAAATAAATAAAAAACTGACCCAGAACTCACAGAGATGTTAGAAGTAGCAGACAAGGGCATTAAAACTGATATTGTAACTGGTTAGGCTAGATTAAAAACTAGTGGAAAGATTAAGTAAATAAGTAAAAACCAGGAAAATATATTTTAAAAGGACCCAAATTGAACTTCTAGAGTTAAAGACTAGAATATCTCTGATGAAAAACGCTGAAAGTATTAAGGACAGATTAGATATTGCAAAAGAAAAGCCTGATTAACTGAAGACAGCAATAGAAAATACACAAAATGAAACAGAACAAATGAAAAACTAAATAAAGAAGAAAGCATCAGCCTGGCTCAGTGGTTGAGCATCAACCTATGAGGCAGGAGGTCACAGTTTGATTCTGGGTCAGGGCATATGAGCAGGTTGTAGGCTTGAACCCCAGTGGGAGGCATGCAGGAGCCTGCCAATCAATGATTCTCTCTCAATATTGATGTTTCTATCTCTCTCTCCCTCTCCCTTTCTTTCTAAAACCAATAAAACAATAAATTAGGGGGAAAAAAGCAGCAGTGAGGCATGCAACAACTTTAAGCAGCTTAATTTATGTGCAATATGAGTCCCCTCATAAAGGAAGAGACAGAAAATGTATTTGAAGAAATAGTGGTTGAACAATTCCCAAATCTGAAGAATAGTATAAACCTACAGATCCAACACAGTCAATGAACCCAACACAAGAAATAAAAAAAAACTACTCCAAATCATGTCACAATCAAATTTCTCAAAACCAGTGGAAAAGAAAAAATGATTTTTTAAAATTAAATTTATTGGAGTGACATTAGTTAGCATGAACATAGAGGTTTCAGGTATGGATTTCTGTATTATAAGATCTGTATATTGCTCCATGTGTTCACTGCCCAGTCAGATCTTCTCATGTCACCATATATTAGATCCCTCTTCTCTCCCCACTCCCTTTGATCCATGTTGAATTCATTTTTGTACGTGGCACCAAACTGTAACCCACTTTCATTCATTTACATGTGGCTTTCCAATTTTCCCAGCACTTTTGAAGAAGAGGCAATACTTCCTAAGAAGTATTTATTGAAGAGACTATCTTAACTCTATTGTGTGTTTCTGGCTCCTTTATCGAGAATTATCTGTCCATACACATGTGATTTTATAGCCTGGCTCTCTATTCTGTTCTATTGATCTGTGTGTCTGTTTCTCTGCCAGTACCATGCTGTTCTGATGACCATAGCTCTGTAGTATAATTTGAAGTCAGGTAGCGTGATACCTCCAACTTCATTCTTTTTTCTCAGTATTGCCTTGGCTGTTTGGGGTCTTTTATGGTTCCATACAAATCTGATGATTTCTCATTCTATTTCTTTAAAAAATGACATTGGAATCTGTATATTGGTTTGGGTAATATGACCATTTTTTAACTATTTTGATTTTTCCCATCAATGAACATGAAATATTTTTCCCTTTTGTTGTGTCTTTTTCAATCTCTTTTAATATTCCTTTATAATTTTCAGTATACAGGTCTTCCACGTTCTTTGTTAAGTTTCTTCCTAGGTATTTTATTTTTTTGGTTGCAGTTGCAGAAGGAATTATTTTATTTTCATTTCTTTTTCTGAAGTTTTGTTGTTAGTATACAGGAAGGCAATAAATTTTTGCACATTGATTTTTGTATCCTGTATCTTTACTGTATTAGTTTATTGTTTCTAATAGTTTTGTTTTTTTGGTGGAGTCTTTAGTGTTTTCTATATACAGAAATATGTCATCTACAAAAAGTGATAGTTTTATTTCTTCCTTCCCTATTTGGATGTCTTTTATTTCTTTCTCTTGCCTTATTACTCTGGTTAGGATTTCTAGCATTATGTTGAATAAGAGTGGTGAGAGTGGACATCTTTGCTTTGTTCCTGTTCTTAGAGGAAAAGTTTCAGTTTTTCACCATTGGGTACGATATTAGCTGAGGATTTATCATAGATGGCCTTTATTATGTTGAGGTACTTTGCTTCTATTCCTATTTTATTGAGTACTAGTAGCCCGGTGCACAAAATTCGTGCACTGGGGTAGGGGGGAAAGGGGCCTCTCATTCTGGCCTGCACCCTTTCCAATCTGAGACCCCTCAGGGAATGTCCAACTGCCTGTTTGTGCCCACACTTTTAACAGATAACAGCTCCATTGTTGTTTCTTTCTTATGCTTAAAACCATTGGAATTAGTAGGTATTCAAAGTGTGTATACATTTTGGGGGGACACCCTGTATATCTCTAGTCAGCGGTGAAAGAAACCAACAGCAGATTTGGAACCCCCAGACAGGGAACCTCGCTCACTCCCCACATGTCTCCCCACTTCACTTTCCACCTTCGTGGGCAGCAGGAGAATCAACGTTTTTTCTCATTAATTTGGAAAAGCACATCCTGTCACCCGCTGTCCAGCAGGAGTGCGCTAGGCCCCAAGCAATCGAGGCTCAGTCAGGGCAGCCTTCGCTCATGGGTGCTGGCACCCAAAGTGCACATTCCTCCTCTACAGTCGCCCCGACTATCCCACTGTTTCACTGAGAGGACGGAATTCCTCTCCGCCTCTGGGTTCTTGATCTTGAAGGCTGACCGAAGGCACCTTAGCGAGGGCCTCCTGCGCCCACTAGGTGTGTCTGTCTGCATCTGCTCCCACCTCAGCACCTGCATTAACCCCTTAAAGGTGATCTCGTAGCTGCACTGGCCTCCATGGGAACAGGGCATCACCACTCCGCCCTCTCACTGTCATCTCACAGGCGCCCACCCTCAGCACCCAGAACACCCAGACACTCTCCAAAGGACGTGAGCGCATCAGAGGGGATGTGTGCACATCCTGTGGGGGTGTTAGGCATGCCGGGTTGATGGAAGTGCGATGGAGAGGCGGGGGGAACTTGTGCACGCCTTGGTTTGCAACTGTTGCAGGTGCAGGAGGGTGACAGTGTGCTGGGGGATGTTCGCATGCCAGGGGGGGATGTGCACACCGGAGGCCTCTGGCTTTGCAGATCCTCAAACCCCCGTGGTGCGGCCAGGAGGACGTCAGTCTAGCCCGCCACGGTGGCTGTACCTGCGATCCTGCACCTTCTGGGCCAGGAGGCAGATCTTGTGCAGCCACTCCTGGGCACTGATGGCCTGCGGGCGCTACTGCAGCTCAGCCTTCAGGCTCTGCTTGGTGCGCTCACAGCTGTCACCACCGCCGTGCCGCCCCCCGCTGGCCTGCCTTTCCTGTCCAGAGGCTCTCTGCTCATCTGCCTAGAGTGACGGGGGCTGGGCGGAAGCCAGGCGTCCTGCCCTGCCCAACCCCTGCCGATCCGCCCCTGTGTGAGCTGCCACCCCGACTGCAGACAGCCTCAAGCACTGCTTCCCGCCCGGCAGGGTCACAGATCCGTGTCTTGGTCCTGTGGACAGCCTCAAGCACTGCCCCCCGCCTGGCAGGGTCACAGATCCAGGTCCCAGGACCGTGGACAGCCCCCAGCACTGCCCCTCACTCGGCAGGTAATGGATCCGCGTCCCAGGACTATGGAAAGCCTCAAGCACTGCCCCCCACCCACCAGGTCACGGATCCGGGTCCCAGGACCACGGACAGCCTCAAGCGCTGCCCCCCGCCCGCCAGGTCATGGATCCGGGTCCAGACCGTGGACAGCCTCAAGCACTGCCCCCTGCCCCGCAGGGTCACAGATCTGGGTCCCGGACTGCGGACAGCCTTGCCCGCTGCTGCCCACCTTCAGTATGCAAATTAGCCGCCATCTTGTTGCTTCAGGGTGGGGGTCCCTACTTGGGTGCCTGGCCAGCCTGGAAGAGGGGATGATGGCTGTTTGCAGCTGGTAACACCCCCTTCAGGGAGCGGGTCCCCACTGGGGTGCCTGGCCAGTCTGGGTGAGGGGCTGAGGGCCGTTTTCAGGCTGGCGGGAGACTGAAGCTCCCAACCTCTCCTTTTTTTCTTTTCTTTTTTTAATTCTGGGATTTATTTACCTTCTATGGCTGTCACTGGAGCTGAGAGCCGGCTTTATCTCTGAGGCCCCCTGCAGCTCTGAGACCTCGGCTGCTGAAAGCAGGTATCTGGGTTTGTTCTATAATTGAAACAATGTTGCGGTCCTGCTGGCTGAAGCCCGGCTGGCTGAAAGCAGGTTTCTGGGAAGGTTTAGCTTCTATACTTGCAACATTGTTTCTTAGAGTGCAAGCTCAGAGGCCGGCAGCGGCAGGCGGGGAACCTTGGCTTCCTCCATCACTGGAGCAAGCAAGCCTCCTGTGCGCTTCAGCTGCCTGGCTGCCGGCCACCATCTTGGTTTGCAGTTAATTTGCATATCACCCTGATTAGCCAATGGGAAGCATGTCGGAGGTATGGTTAATTACCATTTTTGTCTATTATTAGATAGGATTTAATCCTACATAGATGTTGTATCTTATCCAGTGCTTTTTCTGCATCTATTGAAAAGATCATATGATTTTTATCATTTCTTTTGCTTATGTGGTATATTACATGGATTGATTTGTGTATGTTGAACCATCCTTGTGACTCTGGAATGAACCCTACTTCATAATACAGTGCATGATGTATTATATTTTTTGAATATACTGTTGTATTTGATTTGCTAGTATTTTGTTTAGGACTTTTCATCAGAGTTATTGAACACAATATCTCTGTGTTCATCAGAGATATTGGTCTGTAATGTTCTTTCTTGTTATATTTGCTAGGTTTTGGTATCAGGGTTATATTAGTGTCATAGAATGTGTTAGGAAGTATTGCCTCCTCTTCAATTTTTTGGAAGAATTTGAGAAGGATAGGTTTTAAAAAAGAGAAAATCTTAAGTACACAAAACGATGTTTCATATGGAGGAATAAAGATAACTATAATACATTTCTCAATGAAAACAATAGAACTGAAAAGATCCTATCTAATAATAGAGAAACATGGTAATTAACCGTAACTTCGCTACCCTTCCCATTGGCTAATCAGCGAGACATGCAAATTAATCGCCAGCCAAGATGGTGGTTAACCGCCAACAAAGATGGTGGTTAATTTGCATACGTAGGCACAATGATGGGAGGCGAAAGGGGAAGGATGGAAGAAGCCACCTGCCGGTGTCGGAACCCAGGTGACAGCCAAGAGCCGGAGAACTGGGCCACCATTGTGATCGGAGAAGCCGGGCCACCTTTGCCGGCCCTGGGCCAGTAATGGGAGAAGCCGGGTGTCTGCCTCTTCCTTGCCCTGCCAGCTTCTCAGATAACTGATCACCAGTGATCGGAGAACACCCAAAGGTGGGGCCAGAGGCCAGGCTGCATCCCTGCCTGGGGACGCGATCCTTCCCGGGGCGACACAGCCAGGCCCCAAAAGGAGACCCAGGGGCTGGGGCTGTGTCACCGCCAGGGCACGCGGGCAGCAGCGCATCCCCGGCCCCAGAAGGAGACCAAGGGGCTGGGGCTGTGTCGCCGCCACCTGGGTACGGGATCCGGTGGTCGGGCGGCATTGCAGCCTTGGCCCCAGAAGAAGACCCAGGGGCCGGGGCTGTGTCGCCGCCTGGGCATGCAATCCGGTGTCTGTGCAGTGGCGCATCCCCAGCCCCAGAAGGAGACCCAGGGGCCTCCCAAGCGGAGAGTCTCCATGGTCAGACTGCGCAGTGTTGGGACAGGAATAAAGATGGAGGTGACTCAGATGCCTGGCTAGTGGCCTTAGACCAGAAAGCAGGGCCTTTCAGTGGGGACTCGGGGTGGGGGTGGGGCGAGGAAAGCAAGCAGGGAAATAGAGAACTACAACTTCCAGGAGGCTTAGCAGCTGGGGCCTGTGTGCCTGGCCATGAAATCAGATGGGGCAAGTCGTTTTGCACTTTAAGAGGCTTGCAAGATTGGAAGTTCTGCCAGAAGCCAGGAAGAAATGGAGCTGGAGCAGAGAGATGGGTCCATGGCAGCCGGGGGCTTTGATGAGTTCTCAGCACCTCCCTGCTTGGAGCTGGCGCTGCCTCCGCTCTTCGGTGGTCACATCCTGGAGAGTGAGCTTGAGACCGAAGTGGAGATCCTGTCTGGGGGTCTGGGCAGCTCCAGCCTCCAGGAGTGAGATGAAGAGGAGGAGGCAGCTCAAGGCCAGCAGCTGCAGTGCCAAGGGGAACTCAATCGCAGGAAGTACCAAATGCTTGATCGGCGCTGCAGGGAGATTGAGCGGGTCCTGAACAGGCTCCATCAGATATAGAGGATAAGACGGAGACTCCAGCAGGAGCGGAGGTTCCTCATGAGGGTGCTGGACTCCTATGGCGACAACTACTGGGCCAACCAGTTCACCATCTTTTTTGTGTGTGTGTGTGTGTGTGTGTACAACCTTAGTGTTTTTTTTAAAATTAAATCTTTATTCAGATTATTACATTGGTTCCTCTTTTTTCCCACCATAACTCCCCTCCACCCAGTTCCCACCCCACCCACTGTCCTCATCCATAGGTGCACAATTACTGTCCAATCTCTTTCTGCACCCCCCCACACCCCTTCCCCCCCGCAAGAATAGTCAGTCCATTCCCTTTCTATGTCCCTGATTCTATTACAATCACCAGTTCATACTGTTCATCAGATTACTTATTCACTTGATTTTTTAGATTCACTTGTTGATAGATGTGTATTTGTTGTTCATAATTTGTATCTTTACCTTTTTCTTCTTCTTCTTCTTCTTAAAGGATACCTTTCAGCATTTCATATAATACTGGTTTGGTGGTGGTGAACTCCTTTAGCTTTTTCTTATCTGTGAAGCTCTTTATCTGACCTTCAATTCTAAATGATAGCTTTGCTGGATAAAGTAATCTTGGTTGTCTGTTCTTGGTATTCATCACTTTGAATATTTCTTGCCACTCCCTTCTGGCCTGCAAAGTTTCTGTTGAGAAATCAGCTGACAGTCGTATGGGTACTCCCTTGTAGGTAACTGACTTTCTTTCTCTTGCTGCTTTTAGGATACTCTCTTTGTCTTTTGCTCTTGGCATTTTAATTATGATGTGTCTTGGTGTGGTCCTCTTTGGATTCCTTTTGTTTGGGGTTCTCTGTGCTTGCTGGACTTGGAAGTCTATTTCTTTCACCAGGAAGGGGAAGTTTTCTGTCATTATTTCTTCAAATAGGTTTGCAATATCTTGCTCTCTCTCTTCTTCTGGCACCCCTATAATTTGGATGTTGGTGCTTGAAGCTGTCCCAGAGGCTCCTTACACTATCTTCGTATTTTTGGATTCTTTTTTCATTTTGCTTTTCTGGTTGGGTGTTTTTTGCTTCTTCGTATATCAAATCTTTGACTTGATTCTTGTGATCCTCTGGTCTGCTGTTGGGAGTCTGTATAATAATCTTTATTTCAGTCAGTGTATGCTTAATTTCTAGTTGGTCCTTTATCACAACATCGAGGGTCTCACTAGATTTCTTGAGGGTCTCACTACATTTATCGGCGGTCTCAACAGTCTTTTCGAGGGTCTTACTAAATTTATCAGCAGCTTCTAGTCAGTTCTTTAAAGACCTTAAAAGTGTGGTTTTGAACTCTATATCCAGCAGTTTGCTTTCCTCCATTTCTGTCATTTGTGTACTGTTTCTTTGTCTTGGCATTTTTTATGCTTTGCTGTGTCGATAGAGTGCCTTTCTGTGCTAAGTGTCCCAATTACCTGAGGTAGACACTCTTGGTGCACCCCCTTGTGGGCTTTGTGCACAGTCTTGTTGTAGTTAAGCCTTGATTGTTGTAGTTATCACTGGGAGGAATTGACCTCCAGGCCAATTGGCTGTGAGAATCAGCTGTGTCTGCAGTGGGAGAAGTTCTGTGCTGGAGACACCCCTCTGGGGCAAGACTTGCTTCAATGGGGCTTTGGTGCTCACTGAGTCTGCCCACTGAGTGTGTCCTTTATGGTTCCACGGAGCTGCAAACTGGATGGCCCCACTCTGACCTCTGGGTTTTCCTGCCTTCTGGATCTCTTGGGAGGAGCTAATCTAGCCTTTGCCTGAGGCTATCGAGCAAAAGCCTCCCTACAGAGCTTGGGCAGGGGAGGTCCCAGGGGATCAACAGGGCAGGGCTAGCAGTTATGGCTGCTCTCAGTCTTGCCTTCAGAGGCTCTGCTTCTCAGTGTCCCGGCAATCGCTGCAAGCCCCTTGGAGAGAAAGCTGCCCTCGGGTTCCGACCAATGCCAGACAGTCCCGCTTCTCCCATGTGAGTCTCGGTCCCTAGAGACTCGCCCGGAACTGGAGCTCAGAGCCTGAGACTCCTTCCCGATTGAAAACGACAACCACGCCCTCAGCCACCAGCCCGCTCCGCATGCACCTCCGCACCTTAGTATTTTACTTCCGTTCTGCGCCTCCTCTGAGTCTTGGTATGCTTTTCTCTTTCCTTCTAATTGTAGAATTTCCACTTAGCCAGCCTTCCTGTGGTTCTGGATGATGTCCGTTCCGTCTTTTAGTTGTATTTTTGAAGTGGTTATGCAAGGCAGCAATCTCCAGTGTTTACCTATGCCGCCATCTTGTTTTTTTTCCAGTTCACCATCTTACTGGAGGACAAGGACAGCCAGGGCACAGACGCCCCACCCCAGGCAACGCTGAGAACGAGCCTCCGGAGAAAGAGGGGCTGTCCCCGCCCAGGAGGACACTCGTGCCTGCAGAAACCCGCAGCCCGGCCCCTGGTGAGGGGCCCAGCGGTTGGAAGAGGTGGCAAGTGCCACGGGAAGGGTGCCGGGTGGGAGTCCCGCTGACTCCGGATCTGGCCCCCATGCAGATAAAGGTGGAGGAAGACTTTGGCTTCAAAGTGGTCGAGGCTCTGGACTCAAGTTGGGTTTCTCTGGGGCCAGACAAGCTGCTTCCCTACCCCACCCTAGCCAGCTCCCCCTTTGACTGACCCCCCAATAAATGAACCCCATGCTCTCCTCAGCAAAAAAAAAAAAAAAAAAAGCAGCTTATAGAGGCATGCTTATTGGATCAAATAGTATAAATATAGATGTAACAGGACAATAAAAAGAGAGCCTGACTACGATGATCACCTGAACGCTGCCTCTGTGTCATTCCTTCTTCGCCAACTCTGTCCACACCTTTGGGAACCTCTGGACCTGCGGGGGCTGGACCCCAACATTCCTCTTCTTATAAGGACTTCAGTGAGATGGGCTAAAAGTCACACTGGAACTGCCTCAATTTAATGTAATCCCCTCTTTAAAGATCTTATCTCCATATACAGATACATTCTGAGATTCGGGGATTAGGATTTTAACATACATTTTGTTGATTACCCAAATCAGCCCTTAACAACCAGCATGTTTCAGAAAGTAGATTCCTACAGGGTTATTTACCAAACATTCAGAAGTATTTTTAAAAGAGCTAAGCCCCTCGCCCACCGCACGGGCCCCTCCCAGCAAAGAGCGAAGGCCTGGGTTCGGGGCACCAGAGGAAAACTGGTGCCAGCAGCCAGGAGAAGAGGCCCCCATGGAGCCCCAGATTGCGAGAGGGCACAGGCCGGGCTTAGGGACCCACCTGAGTGCACAATTTTGTGCACAAGGCCTCTAGTCCTATCTAATAAAAGAGAAACATGGTAGCGTACGACCGCTACCCTTCCCATTGGCTAATCAGTGAGATATGCACATTAACTGCCAGCCAAGATGGAGGCCGGCAGCCAGGCAGCTGGAAGTGAACAGGAGGCTTCCTTGCTTCAGTGAAGGAGGACTTCAACGTTCCCCGCCGGCTTTACCGGCCTCTGAGCTGGCAGTTTGAAACATTGTAACAAATATAGAAGCTAAACAAAACCCCAGAAACCAGTTTTCAGCCGGCCGGGATCTCAGAGCTGGAGATGATACAGTGTTTCTATTATAGAACCGAAACAAACCAGATACCTGCTTTCAGCAGCAGAGGCCTTGGCCCAGAATAAAAAAAAAAAGAGAAAAAGGAGCGGTTGGGAGCGTCAGTCACCCACCAGCCTGAAAGCAGCCCTCAGCCCCTCACCCAGACTGGCCAGGCACCCCAGTGGGGACCTCCACCCTGAAGGGTGTGTGACCAGCTTCAAACAACCATCATCCCCTCATCCAGGCTGGCCAGGCACCCCAGTGGGGACCCCCACCCTGATCCAGGACACCCTTCAGGGCAAACCAGCCAGCCCCTACCCATGCACCAGGCCTCTATCCTATATAGTAAAAGGGTAATATGCCTCCCAGCACCGGAATCAGTGGAGCTGCGAGGCCTCCCGGCACTGGGATTAGCATGACAGGGGGCAGCGACCAAACCCCCTGATCGCCCTGCGGCTCTGTGTGTGACAGGGGGCGGGGCCACAACCTCCCTATCCGCCCTGCTCTATTCATGACAGGGGAAGGCGCCCCAACCCCGTGATCAGCCCTGCTCTGTGTCTGATAGGGGGGAGCTCCCCAACCCCCTGATCACCCTGTGGCTCTGTGTGTGACAGGGTGCAGTGCCCCAACCCGCCCCCCCACGGGCCCTGCTCAGTGTGTGATGGGGTAGAGCCATAACCTCCCCATCAGCCCTGCCCTGAGTGTGAGAGTGGCGGCGCCCCAGCCCCCTGATCGGCCCTGCTCTGTGTGTGACAGGGGGCGGTGCCCCAACTCCCCTATCGGCCCTACTCTGTGCATGACATGGGGGAGCTCCCCAACCCCCTGATGGGCCCTGCTCTGTGCGTGACAGGGGGGAGCTCCCCAACCCCCTGAAGGGCCCTACTCTGTGCGTGACAGGGGTAGCTCCCCAACCCCCTGATCGACCCTGCTCTGTGCGTGACAGGGTATGGAGCCCCAACCCCCCTGATGGGTCCTGCTCTGTGCGTGACAGGGGGTGGCACCGCAACCTCCCCATTGACCCTGCCTTGAGTGTGACAGGGGGCGGTGCCCCAACCCCCCAATCGGCCCTACCCTGAGCGTGACTGAGGGTGGCATCGCAACCTGCCAATCCGCCCTGCTCTGTGCATGACAGGGGGTGGCGCCCCAACTCCCCAATCGGCCCTGCTCTGAGCCCAACCAGGAGCTGCACCTAAGGATTGGGCCTACCCTCGGCCACCCGGGAGCAGGCCTAAGCCAGCAGGTCGTTATCTCCTGAGGGGTCCCAGTCTGCGAGAGGGCACGGGCCGGGCTGAGGGACCCCCCCTTCCCCCCGAGTGCACAAATTTTTGTGCACCGGGCCTCTAGTCTACACTAATAAAAGAGAAACATGGTAATTAGCGCTACCCTTCCCATTGGCTAATTAGCGAGATATGCAAATTAATCACCAGCCAAGATGGCAGTTAACCGCCAACAAAGATGGTGGTTAATTGGCATATGTAGGCACAATGCAGGGAGGCGAAAGGGAAAGCACGGAAGAAGCCCCCTGCCACTGACAGTGATTGGAAACCCAGGGGGGAGCTAAGAGCCCTGCCCCCCACCCATAATCGGAGAATCGGGCACCTTTGCCGCACTGGCCAGTGATAGCGGGAAGTAGGGGTGGAGCCAGCAATGGGAGCTGGGCAGGGGCGGAGCCCCAGATCACGGGGTGGCTGCAGGTGTGGGTCGCCGCTGCCTGGGCCTAACGCCTCGGCCAGAGGCGTTAGGCCTGGGCAGGGGCAGTGCCAGCGATTAGGGGCCGGCTGCAGCTGGGGGGGGGGGGGGGCTTAGCCCGTAATCGGGGGGCAGCTGCAGCCGGGCAGGGGTGGAGCCCTCGATCCCGGGGCAGCTGCAGCTGGAGGGGTCCCCTGCCCAGGCCTAATGCCTCGGCCAGAGGTGTTAGGCCTGGGCAGGGGCAGTGCCAGCGATCAGGGGGCGGCTGCAGCTGGCGGTTCCCCTGCCCAGGCCTAATGCCTCGGCCAGAGGTGTTAGGCCCGGGCAGGGGCGGAGCCAGATCCGGGGGGGTGGCTGCAGCAGGGGGGGTCCCCTGCCGGGCCTAACGCCTTGGCCAGGGGCTTAGGCCTGGGCAGGGGCGGAGCCCGGGGGGGCGGCTGCAGCCAGGCAGGGGCGGAGCCCGCGATCATGGGGAGCAGGGGCAGAGTCACTGATGGTGGGAGCTTGGGGTCCCCTGCCCAGGCCTAATGCCTGGGTGAGAGGCATTAGGGCAGAGTCGTCAATCGCAGGGAGCAGGGGCCGAGTTGGCGATGGTGGGGTGCTGGGGGTCCCTTGCCCAGGCCTAATACCTTGGCCAGAGGTGTTAAGCCTGAGCCTGGGCAGAGCTAGTGATCGTGAGCAGGGGCGGCATGGGCGATCGTAGGAAGCTGGGGGTCCCCTGCCCACCCTGATCCGGGACACCCTTCAGGGCAAACCAGCTGGCTCCCACCCGTGCAACAGGCTTCTGTCCTATATAATAAAAGGGTAATGTGCACATGCAATTTTTTCCCCAAATATATTTTATTGATTTTTTACAGAAAGGAAGGGAGAGGGATAGAGAGTTAGAAACATCGATGAGAGCGAAACTTTGATCAGCTGCCTCCTGCACACCCCCTACTGGGGATGTGTATGCAACCAGAGTACATGCCCTTGTCGAGAATCGAACCTGGGACCCTTCAGTCTGCAGGCCGATGCTCTATCCACTGAGCCAAACCTGTTAGGGCGGTAATGTGCAAATTGACCCTAACAGCAGAACGACTGGGAATGACTGGTCACTATGACACACACTGACCACCAGGGGGCAGATGCTCAATGCAGGAGCTGCCCCCTGGTAGTCAGTGCACTCCCATAGGGGGAGCTCTGCTCAGCCACAAGCCAGGCTGACGGCATCACAGCGGCGATGGTGGGAGCCTCTCCTGCCTCCTCAGCAACTCTATGATGTTCAACGGCAGCTTCGGCCCGCTGGCAAGTGGACATCCCCCAAGGGATGTATCACTGCCAGCTTAGGCACAATCCCCCGGGGAGCAGGCCTAAGCCAGCAGGTGGACATCCCCCGAGGGGTCCCAGACTGCGAGAGGGCACAGGCTGGGCTGAGGGACCCGGAGTGCACAAATTTTTGTGCACCGGGCCTCTAGTCTATAATAAAAGGGTAATATGCTAATTAGACTGGACATCCTTCCGGACAAAGCCAGGGCCAGAAGGAAGCCAGCTTGCGTCCCGGGTGCCTACAGGCAGCCAGAGGGAAGCCATCCTGGCCTGTAGAGAAAAACTGTCAACGATAAAAAAGAATGAAGTCTTAACATCTACAACAACATGGAAGGGTCTAGAGCAGTGGTTCTTTTTTTTTATTATTATTTTTATTTTTTTAAATTTTTTGCTAAAAGTATTACAAAGGGTATTACATAAGTGTCCTTTTTCCCCCCCCACCCTTGACAAACCCCTGCCCTCCCTTACCCCCCAGTGTCTTATGTCCATTAGTTATGCTTATATGGATGCATACAAGTCCTTCGGGTTAATCTCTTACTCCCCTCCCTCCTGTCCCCCAACCCTCCCTGGCCTTCCTACTGCAGTTTGACAATCAGTTTGAGGCAGCTCTGCCTCTGTATCTATTATTGTTCAAAAGTTTGTAATGGTCTTTATTATCCATGAATGAGTGAGATCATGTGGTATTTTTCCTTCATTGACTGGCTTGTTTCACTTAGCATAATGCTCTCCAGTTCCATCCATGCTGTTGCAAATGGTAAGAGTTCCTTCTTTTTTACAGCAGCATAATATTCCATTGTGTAGATGTACCACTGTTTTCTAATCCATTCATCTACTGATGGACACTTAGGCTGTTTCCAGATCTTAGCTATGGTGAATTGTGCTGCTATGAACATATGGGTGCATATATCTTTTCCGATTGGTGTTTCTGGTTTCTTGGGATATATTCCTAGAAGTGGGATCACAGGGTCAAATGGGAGTTCCATTTCCAATTTTTTGAGGAAACTCCATACTGTCTTCCATAGTGGCTGCACCACTCTGCATTCCCACCAGCAGTGCACAAGTGTTCCTTTTTAGAGCAGTGGTTCTTAACCTTCCTAATGCTGCGAGCCTTTAATACAGTTCCTCATGTTGTGATGATCCCCAAACATAAAATTATTTTCCTGGCTACTTCATAACTGTTATTTTGCTACTGTTATGAATCATAATGTAAATAGCTGATAAGCAGGATGTATTTTCATTGTTACAAATGGAACATAATTAAAGCATAGTGATTAATCACAAAAACATTATGTAATTATATATGTGTTTTCCAATGGACTTAGGTGAAAGGGTCGTTCGACCCCCAGGGGGGTAACAACCCACCGGTGGAGAACCACTGGCCTAGAGGGTGTTGTGCTGAGTGAAATAAGTCAGTCAGAGAAAGACAAACGCCATATGATTTCACTTATTTGTGGAATATAAAAACAAATTGAACAAACAGAATTGAAACAGACTCATAGATACAGAGAACATTTTGATGATTGCTAGATAGGAGGCAGGTGAGGGATGGGTGAAAAATATGAAGGGATGAAGAAGCACAAATTGGCAGTTACAGAATAGACATGGGATGTAAAGTACAGTATAGGGAACATAGTCAGTAATACTGTGACAACCCTGAAGGGTGTCAGATGCTACAGATTTATCGAGGTGACCACTTTGTAAGTTAGTTCATGTCTGGTCACTGGGTTGTGAACTGTAAATGAAAAATAAAACATGATTTTATTTATTTATTTTAAAAAGATTTAAAATAATTTTTTAAAAAATAAATAGGAAGGGAGAGGGAGAAATAGAAACATCAATGGAAGCAAAGCATTGATCCTTCGATGGGCTGCCTCCTGCAACTCCCCATCAGGGAACAAGACCGAAACCTGGGCATGTGCCTGACTGGGATCAAACCTGCAACCTTTCAGTGCCTGGGACAATGCTACATTACCCAGGGTGAAAAATAAAATATGATTTTAAAAAATGGATAAATAAATTGGACTTCATCAAAGTGAATACTTTATTTTTTAATTTTAATTGAATTTTTCCCCATTTTTATTGAATGTATGGGGATGACACTGGTTAACAAAATTATACAGGTTTCAGGTGCACAATTCTGCAACACATCACCTGTACACTGTATTGTGTGTTCGCCATCCCAAGTCAAGTCTCCATCCATCACTATTTATCCTCTCTATACCCTCCTCAACCTCCCTGTCCCCCATCCCTCAGCAATCCCCACACTGCTGTCCCTGTCCATGAGTTTTTTTCTCTTTTTAAGATTTTTGGCTCAATTCTTCCACCCCCTTCACTCTCTCCACCCTCTGAAAGTGAGTAATTTCTGTTCTTTGAAAGTTTTGAAGAGAATGAAAAAGACAAGACTCAGACTGGAAGAAAATATTTGCAAATCATACATATATATATGTATCCAGAAAATATAAAGAACTCTCAAAATGCAATTTAAAAAATTAAGAAACTTCCCAGTCCAATGTGGCTCAGTTGGTTGGAGCGCTGTCCTGTACACCAAAAGGTTGTGTGTTTGATTCCCTTTCAGGGTACATATCCAGGTTTTGGTTTGATCCTAGGTTCAGACAGAGCACATGTGGAAGGCAACTGATTGATATTTCTCACTCACATTGATGTCTCTCTCTCTCTCTCTCTCTCTCTCTCTCTCTTTCTCTCTCTCTCCCTCCCTCCCTCCCTCCCTCCCTCCCTCCCTCCCCCCCTCCCTTTTCTCCCTCCCACCTGCCATCCTCTCTAAAATAAATTTAAAATATTTTAAAAATTGGCAAAAATAAATTGAATAGATATGGGGATAGCGAATTAGCACAGAAAAGTTGCTAAACATCATTTAGGAAATTAAAAATTACATTGAGATGCCACTATACATCTGATAGAATGTAAATTGGCACAACCATTTAGGAAAACAGTTGGGCAGTTTTTAAAAAAAGTAAGTGAGAGATTTATAGTGACAGAGAGCAGATCAGTGGTTGCCTGGGGATAGGAATAGTGCTGTGAAGGGGGGGCAAGAGGGGTTACAAAGTGACCAGAGGAAACTTTTGGGGGTGATGAATATGCTTATTATCTCAATTGTGGAGATGGTTTCAAGGGTGTTTACATTTATTAAATAGTATATTTTAAATATGTGCACTGTATTATATATCAACTAAAGGCCCAGTACATGGGATGCATGCCCTCGGTGGGGGAGGGGCGTGGTCCCTCAGCCTGGCATTCACCCTATCGCAGTCCAGGAGGCCCTGGGGGATGTCCCATGCCATGGAGGAAAGAGAGGCTCCTGCAACTGCAGCTGCACTAGGCTGCCATGAGCCCTGCCTCTGGCTGAGCAGCACTTCCCCTGTGGAAGCACACTGACCTCCAGGGAGCAGGTCCTGCATTGAGTGGCTGCCCCGGATGGTCAATGGACGTCATAATGACCGGTTGTTCCGCTGTTCGGTCGATTTGCATAATACCCTTATATTATATAGGATTGGACATCTATAAAGCTGTTTTTTAAAAAAATAAAATGGACTGTTTAAACATGTGGAAACTAAGGCTATTTGTAGCCTCTCATACAAGTGAGAAGAATAACCCATAAAACAATATAATTCACTAGGTAAAGGATAGATATTTAGGCTTTAAAACGTGGTTTTCCGAATTTTGAAAGTCAGAAAATAGAACCAGTTCTTTCTTTGACCATGATTTCCTTATCCTATTTCTTTGAAGTCAGCCAACACCTGCCATGTTGAGTTGCTCTAACAGTTACCGTGAAATAATGAGGTTATTTGAAAGTAAGTGTAGCTTCTTGGGTGAGGAGGAAGAACAGGTCATGGCTGTATTTAGCTATGGAAAAACTAGCCCCAGGGCCTTCATGAAAAGGTCCAAGGGGGCAGTGTGAACTATGATATTGGGCCACCTCTGAGAGGAGATCTGAGGACAGAGGCTTTCCTTTGAGGCTGTGGCAAGGGCTGGCTGAGTGGCTGACTCTGTCCTTACACACACAGTGTACCTGCCAACTGGTAAATGCTCTGGCGCTCAGCGGCTGCGGAGGTATAAACTTGGAATCCCAGCTGGAAAACATTACTGGCATGCTGTTCCAGCAGGTGAGTGCTGGAGGCTGCAGGTATCCTGGGCTTGGTCTTCCCCTCTTGTTTGAAGGTGATGGTTACCCCAGAGCAGGTCACTACCTCCACACGGCCCTAGGCTTTTGTCATGGTGACCGTAACTGCACACACCTCAGGCTTCCCTGCCTGGATTATGGTCACAGAGTGGATATTCTCTATGAGGTAAATTGGATACATTTCTGTATGTTTCTGGGGTGGAGGCCATTGTTGCTCCCTCTAAACTGGCTAAGGGCAGAGAGTCCAAACCGACCCATTATGCCTGTGGGAAATGGCAGGCCCTCTGTGTTGTAGCCTAGAGGAGGAAGAGGACAATTGAACATTTTGTTAAAAGGTGTTACCGTCCATATATTTGCTGGCCACTGTCTTCTTTTCTTTGGGGCTGTGTAGGTGTATTCCTGGGTCCTATTTTCATGTCCTCCTTATGGGCAAGTGCCGCACTTTTTCTGGCTGCATACCTCAGTTTCTCCATCCATGCCCAGAGCCCCAGATTTTTCAGTGCTCCCAGGTCTGATGCCCTTGGTCTCCCCACAGCTTTGTGAAGGAGTGAACCCAGCAGACCCTCACTCTGTGGAGAACCGCAGCCTTGCCCTGAGGGCTTTCTTCATCATGGGTAGGTCCACACATTTTTCTAACCCCAGGTATGGGTCTGGGGACTTTGTACTCCATGGGAGGCTAGGTTCCCAAGACCGCCTTCTTTCCTTAAGACAAGATGCAAAGTAATCCATGTAAAGTTTGCCTGAAATTCAATGAATCTCCAAGGGCATAGACATTCTCCCTTCCCTATCCCTTTTGCTACCACTTCCTTCCCCTGGGATTGGCTTCCCGGTCTTCTTTGGTGATCCTGAGCTCAGAAAGGTGATACTGTGATTAGAGCACTGATGGTCATGAAAGAGGTTCTGACCTAATTGGTGAGCACATGGTGGGGCAGGGGAGGGACAGGCCTAGGTTAGGAAAAGCATCTGCCCCCAAGCGTGGCACATGGTAAATGCTGGACAAACACTGGCTCTCTTTCTTCCTGCTTCTTTCTCCAACCTAATAGACCCTAATTTATCCAGCCCATGGCATCAGTGGTTTGCTGTGAGCATGATTTACTTCTACACACCACCTCCAACTTAAACATACCCCTGACTCCCTTTATTCATGCCCTCTAATAGCCAAGTTATACCAGGATCAGATGGTATCCCTATTACTAACCGCCATGGAATCCAGTGATCCAGCCAAGATGGAATCAGCCCTTCAAGCGTTCACAGATGTGTTCCAGGAATGTGAGTGGGAACCCAGCCTGGTCCTAGGGATCTTATTGCTCAGAAAATCTCCTTGCTCTGGCAGACAGTCCCATTGAGTAGTTAAAAGCACAGTTTTAAACTCAGTATAAATTCAATGGGTTCAAATCCTGGTTTTGACCCTTATTAGCTGTGCAAACTGGGGCAGTTTGCACTTTTGGTCTGTACCTGTATTTCCTCATTTGAAAAATGGAGGTTCCTTGGCTGGGTGGCTCAGTTGGATGGAGTGTCGTCATATACACCACAAGACTGTGGGTTCAATTCCCGGTCAGGGCACGTACCTAGGACACTGGTGTGTTTCCCAATCAGGGGCATATGGGAGGTGATTGATCAATGTTTCTCTCTCATATTGATGTTTCTCTCTCTCTCTTTCTCTCTCTCTCCCCTCTTTCAATAAAATAAAAAACAACATATCCTTTGGTGAGGATTATAAAAAATAAAAATGTAGGTAACATTAATGCCTGCCTACCTTTAGGCATTTTTAGTGAGAATTAAAGTACAAAACATATCTTGGAGCGTAGGTTTTAACTCCAATCAAGTGTCCATCAAAACTTTGCTGTGTGCCTAACACAGTACAAGGCACAGAAAATACACACTTATATAAGACTAGAGGCCCGGTGCACAAAAATTTGTGCACTCGGGGGGAGGGGGGTCCTTCAGCCCGGCCTGTGCCCTCTCCCAGTCTGGGACCCCTCAGGGGATGACCACCTGCTGGCTTAGGCCCACTCCCTGGGGGATTGGGCCTAAGCTGACAATCAGACATCCCTCTGGCAGCCCGGCTGCCCTCAGGGGATGTCCACTTGCCAGTGGGGAGCAGGCCTAAACTGCAGTCAGACATCCTTAGCACTGCTGAGGAGGCAGGAGAGGCTCCCACCACCACCGCTGTACTGGCAGCCATCAGCCTGGGTTGTGGCTGAGCATAGCTCCTCCCATGTGAGAGCGCCCTGACCACTAGAGGGCAGCTCCTGCATTGAGCATCTGCCCCCTGGTGGTCAGTGTGTGCCATAGTGACCAGTCATTCCCAGTCCTTCTGCTGTTCGGGTCAGTTTGCATATTATTACCCTTTTACTATATAGGATAGAGGCCTGGTGCATGGGTGGAGGCCCGCTGGTTTGCCCTGAAGGGGTCCTAGATCAGGGTGGGGGTCCCGCTTGGTTGCCTGGCCAGCCTGGGTGAGGGGCTGATGGCTGTTTGCAGCTGATCACACCCCCTTCAGGATGAGGGTCCCCACTGGGGTGCCTGGCCAGCCTGGATGAGGAGATGATGGCTGTTTGCAGCTGGTCACAACTTCTTCAGGGTGGGGGTCCCCACTGGGGTGCCTGGCCAGCCTGGATGAGGGGATGATGGCTGTTTACAGCTGGTTACAACTTCTTCAGGGTGGGGGTTGTGCTAGGGTGAGGGACTGCACCATGGAAGGGTTACAGAATGTTACAGAATGTGCTGGGAGGGGGCACTGATGTATGAGGAAGAATTGTGTTGCCAGGATATGAGGATTGTGTATGTGCTGGGAGGAGGGACTGACGTATGGAGGGGGGTTGCAGGGTTAGGAACCATGGAAGAAAAATTGCTAGATTGTCTTAGAAAAACAATGTGATATGATACGCTCCAGCCAGGTGTGACTCTGTTTACCTCCCCTCCATTCTCATGAACTTTTTGTGAACTTCTAATGAAATGCTTTGTATTCTTTGAACACTGTTTTGCTATAAAAATCATAATGCACACTTGCTCTTTGCCACATGCCGTGAGGCTTCCCAGAGGGGGAAGGTATGGGCTGTGGTCAGCTGGCCAGCTTAATAAAAAGGCTTTCAAATTTAAATTCTGAGTCGGTGGTCTATCTCGTTGAGCCAACCCATAACAGGGGTCCCCACTGGGGTGCCTGGCCAGTCTGGGTGAGGGGCTGAGGGCCATTTTCAGGCTGGCAGGTGACTGAAGTCCCAACCCTTCCTTTTTTTCTTTTTTTTTTTTAATTCTGGGATTTATTTACCTTCTATGGCTGTCACTGGAGCTGAGAGCCGGCTTTAGCTCTGAGGCTCAGCTCCAGCTCTGAGACCTGGGCTCCTGAAAGCAGGTATCTGGGTTTGTTTGGGTTCTATAATTGAAACACTGTTGCAACTCCAGCTCTGAGGTCCGGCTGGCTGAAAGCGTGGGGTTTGTTTAGCTTCTATATTTGCAACATTGTTTCTTAGACTGCAGCTCAGAGGCAGGTGGCAGGCGGGGAACCTTGGCTTCCTCCATCACTGGAGCAAGCAAGCCTCCTGTTCTCTTCAGCTGCCTGGCTGCCGGCCGCCATCTTGGTTGGCAGTTAATTTGCATATCTTGCTGATTAGCCAATGGGAAATGTAGTGAAGTTATGGTTAATTACCATGTTTCTCTATTATTAGATAGGGTATGGTCTTTGTTCTGAGGAGCTCAGCCAAGTAGGGAAGATGAGACTGTTCACACAGCAAAAGGATACAGGATAATATGTGATAAATTACTTAAATGTGATGGCAATGGGCAACAGGAATGCAGGGAAGGCGTCAGTCAGGAGATGGGATAGACTATGTGTAGGAGCTGTGCTGAGAGTAGAAAGGAGACTGAGTCAGCAGAAGGAATTCACACAGAAGAGCAGTGCTGGCAGTTCTAAAGGTTGAGGTAGGCAGAGTGTGAGCAGGACAGCTCTGCCAATGAGGTAGACTTGTGTGGTCAGCTGTGGGAGTCTGGCAAGGGATGAGGCGCAAGCGCTAGCTTGATGAAATACTGTTTTAGGTCACTCTTTAGTCTGGTTTGAAGCAGAGGGGTGGTGAAGATAGCATCTTGGGTTTGATCTGGCCTTGAAGAGCAGGACTGTATCTAAAATTTCTCCTAGCTGTCTGTCTTCTCATGCCTCCCAAAGCAACAAAGGGGGAGGAAGGAGACTGACCGCTCCACATGTCTGTCTTTCCTCTAGTGCCTCAGACCAAGAAGCTGCAGCGCATGGTACTGAATTCAACCATTCTGGTGATTCAGGAGGACCTCAAACCAGTGAGCAGAATGGCAGAATGTTGGGGTTGGGAGGGCAATTGCTGTTTTGAGAACTTGAGGTGTGGTAAGATGGAGAGGGGAAGGTTTGGGGGAATGCAGAGTGAGGTAAGGCCCACTTGCCAATCTAGTTCTGGCCTCAGACTTCTGCCCATGGGTTACATTTGGGCTTGTCAAAACCTGAGAAAGGTTTGAGAAGTGGACAGATGGTTGCTTCCTATTTTCTGAGCCTTTTCTGTGGGCAATACTGTGGTGAGCCCAGTAGGGACATGGAGCTCTGAAAGATATTAATTTTGCCTCTGGAGAATTCACAGTTTGCTTAGGGAGCAAAGTCCTGAAACATTATATCTTGCATGGGGTCTGAGAAGATTTTATATATATATATATGCAAATGCTTATCTTTTCTTTATATATCTGTAAATTCTTTCTTTAAAACTTTTACTCAATTACATTTGATATACTATATTATATTAGTTTCAGGTGTACATCCTAGGGATTAGGCACTTATTTATATAACTTATGAATTGATCACCCCATTAAATCCAGTATACACTGCATAGTTATTATAATATTATTGACTATGTTTCCTATGCTGTACTTTACATCTCATGACTATTGAATAATTACCAATTTTAATTCTTAATTCCTTCACCTTTTCATCCATCCACCCACTCCCCTCCCATCTGCCAACTATCAAAATGTTCTCTTTGTCTATGAGTCTTTCTCAGTTCTGCTTGTTCATTTATTTTGTTTTTTAGATTCCACAACTAAGGGAAACCATATTGCATTTGTCTTTCTCTGTTTGACTTATTTCGCTCAGTACAACACCCTCTAGCTCTATTCATGCTGCCAATGGCCAGATTTCATTCTTTTTAAGGGTTGAGTCATATTCCATTGTATATATGTACCACTTCTTCTTTACTCATTCCTCTATTGATGGACACTTAGGTTGCTTCCAGATCTTGGCTATTATAAATAATGCTGCAAGAAACATATGGATGTATATGTCTTTTCAATTTAGCGTTTTGGGTTTCTTCAGATAAATATCCAAAAGTGAAATTGCTGGGTCCTTCTTTAGCTCCCCTTGTAGCCTTTGTTTTAAAGTCTATTTAGTCTGATGTAAGTATTGGTACTCCAGCTATTTTTGTTTTGTTACCATTTTCATGAAATACTTTTTGCCATTGCTTTATTTTCAGTCCGGGTATGTGTCTTTTGACCTGAAGTGACTCTCTTGCAAATGGAAGCATCTTATTTTTTTATCCATTCAATCATCCTATGTTTTTTGATTGGAGCACTTAATTCATTTGCATTTAAAGTAATTGTTGATAGATATGTACTTATTGCCATTTAATTATTCATATTTTTGATATTCCTTTCTTCTTCTCCTTAAAGAAGTCCCTTTAACATTTCTTGTAATATTAGTTTGGTGTTAATGAACTCCTTTAGCTTTTTCATGTCTTGGAAGCTCGTTATCTCTCCTTGGGTTCTAAAGGACAGCTTTGCAAGTAAGAGTGATTTTGGTTGTAGGTCTTTGCTTTACATCACTTTGAATATATTGCCAGTCCCTCTGGCCAGCAAAGTTCCTGTTGAGAATTCAGCTGACAGTCTTATGGGAGCTCCCTTGTAGGTAACTAACTGTTTTTCTCTTGCTGCTTTTAAGATTCTCTGTCTTTAACCTTCTGCATTTAATTATGATGTGTTTTAGCGAGGGCCTCTTTGGGTTCATTGTGTTTGGGACTCTCTGAATTTCCTAAACTTGTATGTCTATTTCCCTTACCAGTTGAGGGAAGATTTCTGTCATTATTTTTTCAAATATGTTTTCTTTTTTTTCTTTCTTTTTTTTTTTTTGGATATTGATTTTTATTTATTTATTTATTTATTTTATTTTTCGCTTAAAGTATTACAAAGGGTATTACATAAGTGTCCTTTTTTCCCCCCCGCCCTTGACAAACCCCTACCCTCCCTTACCCCCCAATGTCTTATGTCCATTAGTTATGCTTATATGCATGCATACAAGTCCTTCGGTTGATCTCTTACTCCCCTCCCTCCTGCCCCCCAACTCTCTCTGGCCTTGTTCAGATTATTACAGTTGTTCCTCTTTTTTCCCCCCATAACTCCCCTCCTTCCAGCTCCCACCCCACCCTCCGCCCTCACTCCCCATCCACTGTCCTCATTCATAGGTGTACGATTTTTGCCAGTCTCTTCCCGCACCCCCCACACCCCTACCCCCCAAGAATAGTCAGTCCACTTCCTTTCTATGCCCCTGATACTATTATATTCACCAGTTTATTCTGTTCATCAGATTATTTATTCACTTGATTTTTAGATTCACTTGTTGATAGATGTGTATTTGTTGTTCATAATTTGTATCTTTAACTTTTTCATATTCTTCCTCTTCTTAAAGGATACCTTTCCACATTTCATATAATACTGGTTTGGTGGTGATGAACTCCTTTAGCTTTTCCTTATCTGTGAAGCTCTTTATCTGACCTTCAATTCTGAATGATAGCTTTGCTGGATAAATTAATCTTGGTTGTAGGTTCTTGGCATTCATCACTTTGAATATTTCTTGCCACTCCCTTCTGGCCTGCAAAGTTTCTGTTGAGAAATCAGCTGACAGTCGTATGGGTATTCCCTTGTAGGTAACTGACTGTTTTTCTCTTGCTGCTTTTAAGATTCTCTCTTTGTCTTTTGCTCTTGGCATTTTAATTATGATGTGTCTTGGTGTGGTCCTCTTTGGATTCCTTTTGTTTGGGGTTCTCTGTGCTTGCTGGACTTGGACGTCTATTTCTTTCACCAGGAAGGGGAAGTTTTCTGTCATTATTCCTTCAAATAGGTTTTCAATATCTTGCTCTCTCTCTTCTTCTGGCACCCCTATAATTCAGATGTTGGTGTGCTTGAAGCTGTCCC
The DNA here is from genome assembly GCF_028538775.1 of Myotis yumanensis. Lineage (NCBI taxonomy): Eukaryota > Metazoa > Chordata > Mammalia > Chiroptera > Vespertilionidae > Myotis > Myotis yumanensis. The sequence goes on along the minus strand of NW_027223754.1, from coordinate 121,578,674 downwards.
AGAGGCTCCTTACACTATCTTCGTATTTTTGGATTCTTTTTTCATTTTGCTTTTCCAGTTGGGTGTTTTTTGCTTCTTCACATTTCAAATCTTTGACTTGATTCTTGTGATCCTCTAGTCTGCTGTTGAAACTCTGTATAATATTCTTTATTTCAGTCAGTGTATGCTTAATTTCTTGTTGGTCCTTTTTCATATCTCCGTGGGTCTCAATAGATTTCTTGAGGGTCTCACTAAATTTATCGGCAGTCTCACTAGACTTATTGAGGGTCTTACTAAGTTTATCAGCGGTTTCTAGAAAATTATTAAAAAACCTTAAGACCGTAGTTTTGAACTTTATATCCAATAGTTTGCTTTCCTCCATTTCTGTCATTTGTGACCTGTTTCTTTGTCTCCACATTTTTTATGCTTCCCTGTGTTGATAGAGTGGCTTTGTGTGCTAGGTGTCCTATAGGGCCCAGTGGGTCAGCCTCCCCAATTACCGGAGGTAGACACTCTTGGTGAATCCCTTTGTGGTCTTTGTGCACAGTCTTGTTGTAGTTAAGCCTTGATTGTTGTAGGTATCACTCAGAGGAATTGACCTCTAGGCCAATTGGCTGTGAGAAGCAGCTATGTCTTCAGTGGGAGAACTTCTGTGCTGGAGACACCCTTCTGGAGCAAGACTTGCTTCAGTGGGGCTTTGGTGCTCACTGACTCTGCCCCCTGAGTGTGTTCCTTATAGATCTAAGGAATTGTAATCTGGATGGTCCCACTCTGACCACTGGGTACACTGGCTCTTGAATTTTTAAAGAGGTGCTAATTTAGCCTCTTCCTAAGGCTACCCAGCAGGAGCCCAGCTGCGAAGCAATGCAAGCTGCTGTGGGGCCTTGGGCCTTCTTTTGGATGTTCTGGGTTTCTCTGATCCAGCTGCAGTTTGTCAGGTAATTTTCAGATTGCAAAGGTCCAGGCTTTTCATGTGCAAAAGCCTCTGCACACAGCTTGGGTGGGGCAGGGTCTCAGGGGATCTGCTGGAGTCCAATCCCAGCGGGTCCAGGGGTCCCCAAAGGTGTGGATGGAGTCGTCGAAGAAGGAATGACATGAAGACAGCCTTCAGTTGATCAGCAGCCTAGTCAGGACCTCTAGCCAGGATCTCCAGCCAAAGTTCTGGTCGGAGTTCTGGTTAGGAACTGATGAGGATCTGATGAGGATCTCATGTTTATTGTCTTGTTACATCCGTAGTTATACCAGCCGATTTTAATCCTGTCAATTTCTATTACAAAGGTTAGGGCGTTTCTTATCTCCATTCCAGGGAGTAAAGATTATGTAGCTTAAGGGTGATTGTTTGTAGTTAAAGTGATTAACTACCCGCCTGGCACTTAGTTAAGGGGTTGTATCCCCTCCATAACCTCAGGGAAAAATCCCCACCTGGGGAACCAACCTTTCTCGGAGAGGTGACCTTGCTTAAAACACATGGCACTAAGGAGAGCAAACATATTAAGAACAATATGCTATATACGCCAGGTCCCTTGAAACATATGCTGTGCAGATGTTTCTTTCCTGCAGCGACTGTGTCAAGCAGCAAGGATGGACCGGCTTCTGGCAGGGATCAACAGGGCGGAGCAAACAGCTATGGCTGCTCCAGAGTCCTGCCCTAAGAGGCCCCGCTTTTCAGTGTCCCAGTAATCGCTACAAGCATCTCTGAGAGAAAGCGGCCCTTAAGTTCTGACCGATGCCAGACAGTCCAGTTTCTCCCCGTATGAGTCTGGGTCCCTAGAGACTCGCCTGGAACTGGAGTTCAGAGCAGGTGAGAGCTTGAGACTCCCTCCCGATTGAAAAAAGACAACCATGTCCTCAGTTGCCAGCCCTTTCCACATGCACATCTGTACCTCTGCACTTTACTTCCGCACCTCATCTGAGTCTCAGTGTGCTTTTCTCTTTCCTTCTAGTTGTCGAATTTCCACTCAGCCAGCCTTCCTGTGGTTCTGGATGATGTCCATTATGTCTTTTAGTTGTATTTTTGAAATTGTTGTGCGAGGCAGCAATTTCCAGTGTTTACCTATGCCTCCATCTTGGTTTCTCCCCTCAAATAAGTTTTCAATTCCTTCCTATTTCTCCTATCCTTCTGGCACCCCATGATACCAATATTTGTATGCTTGATGTTGTACCCTATGCCCCTCATATTTTTGGATTCTGTTTTGTTTGTTTGTTTGTTTGTTTGTTTGTTTTGTTTTGTTCTGTCTTTGCTGTTCTAATTAGGTGTTTTCTCCTACCTTATCTTTCAAATTGCTGATAATATTTTGGGAGAAACCATATTTTTTAACAAGCTCTTCAGACAGGGCTGGAGACAGCAGAGACTGATTCAGTTCTGGATCACACAGAATAGGAGAACAGGAGAAGAGGGGACCAGTGGTTGGGGGTGCCAATGGACGACAATGGCATCATTCCTAAAAATACATCCTCAGAAGGTTAATGGAAAGCTTGGAATCTTGAGGGATGGGTCCTCAGGACTTGTGGGATTTGTTCCTGGCTTTCCCTAAGAAGGCCAGACCATGGAACTTTCCTGGACTCAGATTCTCTCTCAATCCCACACTCCTGCTAATTTTCATATCTTTGGCCGAAACCGGTTTGGCTCAGTGGATAGAGAGTCGGCCTGAGGACTGAAGGGTCCCAGGTTCGATTCCAGTCAAGGGCATCTACCTGGGCTGCGGGCACATCCCCAGTAGGAGATGTGCAGGAGGCAGCTGGTCGATGTTTCTCTCTCATCGATATTTCTAACTCTCTATCTCTCTCCCTTCCTCCCTGTAAAAAATCAATAAAATATATTTTAAAAAAATTTTCATATCTCTGGAGAAATAAGGTGAGGGCAAGGTAAGTACTTAGAGTTCTCCTGGAAGGTTTTGGGAGCTGAAGGGGTTAGAACCTCAGGGCAAAGTACAGAAGAGCTCAGGTTTAGTAACTTGCGTTCTGTCATTATCGAGAGCCCACTGATGAGTCTCACTGGATTGCTGTCAGGAGATCTGATCCCCTCACCTGCCTTGGTCCTCTGTGTCCTCACCTGGATTATGGAGGGTCACACTGGGCAGTCCCTGACATTCCTTTCTGTCTTGTCATGTGATGGTCTGTGACTCCACAGGTGCCGAAGGTCCTCGTGCACTTCATTGAGATACTGGGTCAGCATAACTACTTGGCCTTGCCCCAGGGGAACGCTCTAATCAGCTATATCATCAAGCTTGTGGAGTCTGACTCATCAGTGAGCAAGGAGCTGGGCAGGGAGAGACCAAGGATGGGAGCACACCTCAGGGGATGGAACAAGAGGAAGGCAGGGTTGGGAGCAGGAGGGAAACAGGAGGGTATGCCTGGCACATGTGAAGGGTCTTTGGCCTGTAAAACCCTAAGCAGTGAGCCAGGGAAGGCCGTGAACCCAGAGACTTAGCTAGCATTGGTTTTAGATTTAAATCTTTCCTTTTCTCATCCTAGAATGAAGAGGACATCCGAATAATGTGTTCCAGAATCCTACAGATGGTATAAACAGCTAGGGCCAAACAGGCTTCTCCATTTCCTCCTCCCCTGACTCCCCAGATCACTACGCTGACCCGCACCCACTCCCGATTGCCTCCCACCTTGCCCTTCCATCAAATGCCTTGTGGTGTTTCTGTCACCTCAACCCACCTGCATTTCATTCCATACAAGTGCCTGGGGTTCCACTGAGAAGTGTTCAGTGCAGCAAAGGAGGGTCACTGAGTGTGGATCTGGAAGCCAGACTCTGAGTCCTGATCAGCCAGTTTTCTAGCTGTAAAATCTTGAATAACTTGTTCTCCCAGCTGCAGTGTCTTCTTTTTTGAAAAAGGGGGTGGTTATATTTCCTGACTGTTCTCAGCAACCTCCAGGGATTCTGGGAGGCTCATATGAACTGATTTGCATCAGAGCTGAGGAGAGGCCTGTGTTGTGGGAGGAAAAGGACTTAAGATTCACTCTCCCTCCCAGTGAGCTCTGCCTCCTGACCTTCAGCATGTCTCTGACTCTGGAAGGTTCCTCAATGAAGGTGATTACAAGTCACACATTCCAAATTTCAAGAAGTCCTCAACTGTCAAGTCAACTTATGCCTGCTATAAGTTTAATCAGGACCTTGGTTATACTTTTCCAACATGCAGTGAGGGGTTGGGGGTGGGGGAGAGAGAGAAAGAAGAGGGAGATGATGGAGAGAATAGATATGAATGGGTTAAGGGGGCTCTGTATACAGGCCTCAAATACTCGGTCCGGAAGGGAGACAAGGTCTTGGGGTTGGAGACTGATGACGGGCTGACTTGGGGCTTGGCATTGAAATTCTTGCCACATCTCCTGCCAGGTATCTTTGCCCAAACTGGTCACATTGGTGTGTGAGCCCAACAACACCTTGGCCTTTGTGCCTCTGTGTAAGGCAGCCACACAAATGGCTTCGAAGGCCTGTTCCCAGGGCCAGGTTCCTTACCTCAGCAGCTTTTACCAGGATCGTAAGTACAAGGGTGGGGCAGCCTGTGAAGAGGTGCTCACTGTGAAAATTAAGTCTGTTTGTGGGCATGGACTGTTGTAGTTGGGGGCTGGCTGAGACACTACAGGGGTGATGGGTGTGGGGAAGAGGAATCAGAGGATGCTGGATGAGGGGCTGTAGATCCCAAGCTTGGGCCATGATGGGAAAAGTAAGGCAAAGGGTTAAGGCAGCTGCTTAAGGCCATTTGGCCTTATGAATGAAAAGGGGATGCCTCTCAAAGTCGCAGTTCCTTCTTGCCTTCACTCCTTATTATAAAACACTTGAGTCAAGATGTACAAACATTGTTAATTACAAAGTAATGAATACACACACTCCTGACCCTTAGTTCTTCCTTTGCCCTAACTCTGAGCCTCACTGTGCTCACCCCATCCCTGACCTCTAACCCCAGTGGGACTTAGGGTTAGAGTTAGGATGTCTGTTCAGCATACCATTGGTGTGTGTGTTTTTTTAAAGGCTGTAGATATAATGGTTTGTGTTTTAGTCTGAATCAAAATGTCACAGCTCCCGTGGCATTGACACTGATGTTCCCTCTCCTCTCTGCTCTTTCTCCTCGTCTAAAGTACTGATGGGGAGCTGCCAGTGGAGGCTGGGGGTTGAGTATCCTGAAGTGTGCACTGACTCTGTCCTCTTCTTTTATCCTCTCTCTAACTTAGCTACTGAATACATTTCCCCTTAGAAACTCCTGACCCATCTTCTGGTAAGTGATGCCAGAATGAGTACTACAGTCATATATTCTTCCATCCACTATTCAACCCATCCATCCATCCACTCATTTCACAAAGAGCTGGTTACTACTTTGTCTCAGGCATTATGCTGGGTATGGAATAATGAGATAGGGGCCAAAGAGCATGGAGGAGGGACCTGGGAGCATAGTGGTGAGGCCTGGAGATGAGGATGTGGGCAATGGGAAAGGCTTGCCTTTCTCCTATGTGGCCTTATTGTGAGCTGCTCGCTGTTGACTGTGGATAAGCCCACATACCTTTCTGGATCTCTGTTTTGAGTTTCTCTATTAGCCCAGACATTATGTGCTAGAAATATGCACACTTGGAATGACAAAGGTAGTCCTGCCCTTGAGGTGTTCACAGACTTAGTGGGGTAGACAAGTGTGGGAATAGCTATCTATAGTCTAGTGTGACACATGTACTAATAGATGAATACATAAGGTGCAACGGGACTTAGAAGAGCAACAGGCTGACATGGTCTCCAGGAGGCAGGAAGGCATCACAGAAAAGATGATGTTTCCAGAGCATCTGGGAGGATGTAGGAGTTCAACAGGTGGCAAAGAATGGGCAGGGCCTAAGCTCCAGCTCTACCATTCTATGGACTTGATTTCATTTTTTTTCTCCTCTTCTTTTACATATTTTCTCTGCCTCCTGCTTGCTTCTCAGATGTGTTCCCGGAAGCCCTACAGGGAAAAGGAGTTTGGTACAAGCTCTCTGAGGCTACTATCTGCCCTGCATCCTATCACTTCTCTGCATCCTGTTATAAACCACAGTGTTGGCCAGCTGTGGAGGAAGGTGATCCCACAGATGTTGGAGATACTGGATGGTAAGGGCTTGGTTAGCAGGGGGAGGAATGAAGCTGGGACAGTGGCCAGACTCCAAAAGAGATGGCGTCCCCAGGTGCAGGATGGACCTTCCTTGGGGTGAGGAGAACTGGAACCAGTCTCTCTGTCCCTTTGAGGTGCTATTGGATGGGTCTGCTTTTGGGGGCAATGTTGTGAACTGAGCAGAAACACAGTCCAAAGTTCTGTGGCTCCAGGGTTCCCAGAATGACTCCTGCACTTGCTTATGGGCAGATCAGGGAAGAGTGTGGGCTTTGAAAACAGACAGACCAGTTTTGTATCCTTGCTCTGACACTGGTCAGCTGTGTGTATTTGACCTTTGGAAAGTCATTCATCTTCTGGAGGCTCTGGAAAGTGGGAGAGCAGTTACCTTGTAGGCTGAGTGCCGCATAGTACTTAAATGTTTTCTTCTCCCTGGCTGGGACCTTCCGGTTGAGTGGGTCCCCATGCTCTCTCCTTTCCTAGATCATACTGAGAAGAGCCTGAATCAGGAGGAGTGGGAGGACAGGCTGTTCCGGGTAAGCACTCCCTAAGTCCTCCCTCCCTCCACACTTGCCCTCTTTCCCATCTTCAGGTATCTGAGGGAGGATAGCCCCCTCCAGAGACTGGGGCCATGATCAAGGGCCTCCCTGCTCAAGCAAACCTCTTTCTGTGGTCCCCTTTTTTTCCTGGTCTCTGAATCAGAATATCTGACTATGTGCTAGTGTTGAGCCCCCTTCCATACCCTTACGACCCTATATCAAGGGGGAGTAAGGGAAAGGGCCCTAGCTGTATGTCCTTGGAGAAGGTATTTAACCTTTGCATGTCTCAGATTCTTCATTGGTTAAATGGGAGTACTTCCTGCCTCCCAGTATTAAAAAGGATGATATCAGAGAGGACCTTGTAAATTGGAAAGGGCTTCACACATGTAATAGCCATTACCATCATTGTCACTGTAATATCATTCTTCAGTCCTAACTCCCACCATGTGTTTCACCTCTTTATCCATATTTACAGGCCATAACCCCTTTCTCTTGCTTCTTCTTGACCCCACATTTGTGGAGCAGAACAGCCTACCACTGTCCTTTGTGGTCCTCTTCTCCCTTCTTCTTCCTTCTTCCTCAGTTTTTGAGTAAGTCATTAGTGGCTATTGATGATGACAGCTGGCAGGAGTAACTCATCAGAGTCATCTTGGAGAGGATGCATTTTTTCAGTGATGATGGTGATGAGAAGATGTGTCTGGGTGTGTGGTGGTTGTAAGGTGGGAGGGCATTGAAGGTGGAGGGTGGTGTTGAAGAAATATGGTGCTCACACAGGTGGCTGGGGAAAGAACAAACCAGTGTTCCTGCATCCTGGGAATCAAGGTGTGGAGAGGACCACAAACTGGAGGTCACACTGGCCTAACAAAAATATCAGTGTCTTACTTTTGCTTAGCCTTTTAGGCTTTATCAAGAACTTTGCCATCTATTGTCTTCATTGAAACCTCCTAATATTCTGTAATAGAATGGAGCTTGTACTTGGTGCAGTGGAAAGGTTGTTGATTTAAGAGTCCTATTTAAGCAATCAATTCAAGTAATATTTGAGGGCATCCCATAGACTGTGCTTCATGTTGGGGATACAGAGTTGAGGAAGAAATGTGGGCTCCTTTCCTCACAGAGTGCAAGGTTGGTGGTGGTGACGGCCTGGGGTCCTGCCCTGGCTTTTCCATGTGCTCCCAATTTAGTCTTGATAAAGTGTCAATAATAAAGATTTTTAAAATATTAGCCTAAATAACCTATAGCTGTTGTCATCCCTACCTTGAAGCTGAAGAAACACAATCCAGGAGGATTTAGAATCTTAAGAAAATTATTGGTTAAACTGGCACCTGAATCCAAGATTTTTCTTCCTTTCTTTCTTTTTTCCTTCCTTCCTTCCTTCCTTCCTTCCTTCCTTCCTTCCTTCCTTCCTTCCTTCCTTCCTTCCTTCCTTCCTTCCTCACCTGAGGATATTTTCCCATTGATTTTTTAGGGAGAGTGGAAGAGATACAGAAAGACAGAAAGATCTAGGTGAGAGAAACACATCAATTGGTTGCCTCCTGCATATGCCCTGACTAGGGGCCAGGCCAGGGAGGAGCCTGCAACCGAGATATGTGCCCTTAACTGGAATTGAACCCAGAACCGTTCAGTCCGCAGGCCAACACTCTATCCACTGAGCCAAACTGGCTAGGGCCTGAATCCAGGTTTCTTGATTTCGATTCCTGTTTTCCTGTCACCGAGAAATACTTTATTTGAGCTCTGGAGGTTTCCAGGAAAGAGGCCTTATTTCCAAGACCGTTTGCTCTCTCATTATTAACAGTGCTTATGAAGCACCTAATGTATGCACATCTTTGTGGTTGGTAGATTAGGGACACAAAATGAAGCAAGAGAGAATTCTGATCTTTTTAATTCAGTTATTTAAAAGGTGCACTAGCCCTAGCCGGTTTGGCTCAGTGAATAGAGCGTTGGCCTGTAGAGCGAAGGGTTCTGGGTTCGATTCCAGTCAAGGCCACATACCTTGGTGGCAGACTCCACCCTTTCTTGGGCCCTGTTCAGGGCGTGTGCTGGAGGCAACAATTGAGGTGTCTCTCTCACATCGATATTTCTCCCTGTTTTTCCCCTCTCTCTTCCACTCTCTCTAAAAAAAATCAATGGAAAAATATCCTTGGATGAGGATTTAAAAAGGGGTTCACTAAATGCCTAGAGCAGAGCAGACACTGGGCTGGGCCCAAGGTATTCATGTAAAAACAGCCTCTGCCGTCAGGAAAGCATCATCTGCTTGAGTGCATAGACAAGAAAGTGGGCAATTATTCTAAGCCTTGTAGGTGTCAGGGTGGAAATATGCCCTGTGTGCTTGGGAGCAGGGAGGAGGCCTGAGGGGGCTGGGCAGAGAAGCTTTGTCAGAGGCGATCCGCTGTTTAGGTTTGCTCAAGACTGTTTTGATGTTAGTGCTGAAAGTTCAGTGTCCGGGGAACCGCCTCAGTCCTGGGCAAAATGGGAAGACGAGTCTCATGCAGAGGAGTGGATAAGTCTGGGAAGATGAGTAGTCTTTGCCAGTGAAGCAGAAAAGTAGGTGCCTTAGGTCAGGTTTAATTGATGCAGAGCCTAAGGTGAGGATTCTTATCAAGTGACTTGGCGAGGAAATGCTCTCAGGAGAACTTGTGATAGAGTGAAGGGCACAGGATAGGGGAGAGGAGAAGCCAAGCCAGGATGTGGCCTGATCCCATGGGAGCCCTGCATGGAAACTGCACAGTCTATCCTGCCTGGAGACAAGTGAGGGGGCTTTTGTACCCTCTGACCCCAGGTTGTTTGTCATTGGCCCAGGTTTCCAAGGTTGGTCCTGTGCAGGGAGGGGAGAGAGAACAATGTAGCGCCTGAGCATCTGGGGTAAGGAGGCCCTAGTCACCTCAGGACAGTTCTCCCCCAAGGCTGCAGGGAGTAGCTGTTCAGAAAAGTTCCTGCAGCCAGTTGAAGGGAAGGAACCCTAAGGTCTGGGCAAGGCACCATGAGCATCTGCTAGAGGGGGAAACATACCCATAAGAGGGGGAGTTAAGGCATTCATTGAACAGCCGGAATGTCCTGTTTGCCTACTGCCTCAGGCACTGATAGCAATGGGGCAGAGTAATGAACTGGGTAGACACTGCTCTTGAGCTCCATTCTCACCTGAGTTGTGGGGTTGGTGCAAGTTGGGAACTAACGGAACAAATCCACAGTCAAGATGAGTGATTATGATGAAGCCCTGAAAGAAGGAAACAGGGTGATGAGCTGGAGAGGGACTTCGGAGGTCAGAGCAGGCTCACTGAGGTGATATCTGAAAGATGAGAATGAGACATTTTGAAGAGCCTGCGGAAGAGGGTTCTACACAGAGAAAATGGGGAGTACACAGACCCTGAAGAAGGGAGTGGTGAGTTGACACAGTCTGGTATTACAAGGTAGACAGGACAGTGTGCAGTAAGCAAGGATAAAGGCCACTGAAATTCAGAGGAGGGAGAAAGAATTACATAAAAGTACTTCTTCAATTATACAATTTTGGTTTTAAAATTATGCAAGTTTAAGGAACTTTTTAATTTCCTATCTGTAAGTGGGAGGTATGGGGGTCAGAGAAAGTTCCTAAAGGATGATCCCTAAGAGGCTGAGACATTGGAAAGGCAGCTTTCTCTTCGCTGTAACTTGAACCCCTGCTCTATGGGATCACTGCCTTATCCAGAAGCCTCTAGAGAGCAAGGGCCAGGGTGGAGGATGGGCTGTGGGCAAAGGTGGTGGATAGTATAGGAAATGCTGCCCTACCCTCATTTCAAGCTATGCGTGACCCTGCCCTCCTACCTTTCCTAGGCTTTTCTCTATAAATTCTTTGGCTTCGCCCTGTGGACCTCAAGAAGTGAGAAACTGGTGAAGATGATGCTCTCCGCCATCCTTCAAACTTCCCATGAAAACGTGCAGGAGAGGGAGGTGAGGCAGAGTGCATTGGCCAAGCATTTTTGGGTTGAGTCAGGATGGCAAGGTGGCTAAAAGCTTGGGCCTGGTAAACCAGAGCACCTGGGTGAGAGTTCCAGCTCTGCCACCTACTCGCTTTGGGCCCTTGAGCAAGTTACCGAACCTCTCTGTGCCTCAGTTTCCTCCTCTTTAAGACAAGGCTATGGTACCTTCCTGATAGGATATTTCTTTAAAAGATTTATTGAATATTAAATAATTTTATATTTAGAGGAAAGTTGCAAAAATATCCCAAAGAATTCCTATTTATTCTTCTCCCAGATTCCCAAAGTATAAATGTTTTTCCATGTTTGCTTTATCATTCTCTTTCTCATAAATTACATAATTTATTTACTAACATTATTACTGTTTTTTTTTTAATCTGAAGTGAAAGCTGCAGTCATGAAGCTCATTTACCCCTAAATACTTTACTGTCTACTAGCTAAAAATAAAGATATTCTCTTACATAAGCACCGTGTAATGATTAAAATCAGGAAATTAACATTGCTACACCACTGATATCTAAATTATAGACCCAGTTTTAAAATCATCAATTGTTCCAATAATGTGTTTTAGAGCAAAAGAAAAATATTCTTTTTTTTTTTTTTATTTGTCCAAGGTCAAATTCAGAATCAAGCCGTGCATTCAGTTGTCATTTCCCTTTATTCTCTTTAATCTGGAATAAGTTTCTCATCTTTATCTTTCATGACCTAGACATTTTAAAAATGCACAGACCACTTATTTTGTACAATGTCTCTCTCTTTTGGTTTGTTTCATATTTCTTCACGATTACATTCAGAGTGTGCATTGTTGGTGGAATACCACCGAAGTGATGTGTATTGTAGGATGGTTTTGAGGATTCAAATGTAAAACCACTAAGAGCAATGCTGGTACATAAGCAATCTCTACTTGCTGATTACTGGTAGTGCTGCTGTTCATGCCCTAAGGCTGAGTCATGCCTGAGACTGGGACATGGGCAGCCATTTTGCCCTGAAGAGATAGCCCCTCCCCTCCAGTATCCAGGCAACTAATAGCTCCGCACCCAAATTCCACCCTGATTGGTAAAAGGATTAAAAAACAAAAACCTAAATAGTCCCCGAGAGCATAAAAGGGGCTGGGCTAGAGACTTTGAGTTTCAGCAATAGGATCCTGAGAAACACTACCATACAGAAGACTGGGATCTTAAGCCAGCCAAAGGAACGCTTCACTTTTTCATTTTTATTTTATTTTATTTCTTTTTTATTACTTTGTTATCTATTTTTTCTTTTTTTTTTTGTTTACCTGTTTTTGTTTGTTGCTTTATTTTCTATTTCTTTTCACATTATTTTTCCATCACACTATTTTGTTTTATTTTTATTTGCTATTTTATACCATTTTTGAAATCAAATTTTTTGTAAATTTATTATTATTATTTTTTCTCATTCTCCTTCCTCTTATTCACCATCCCCTTTCTACTTCCTCTCTACTGAACTGAGATCCTCCCTATATTCATCCAACTCTTAACCTTATCTTCTATATATAAGCTCAGCATCTATAGATTCTGCCCCAACCTTCTTTGCTGGGGGTTTGGTGTTTGTATTTTTTTTTACTTTTATTTTATTATTATTATTATTATTATTATTATTTTTGTTTTTTTGTTTGTTTCTGTATTGGATCTGTGGTGTTTTCCATATATATATATATATATATATATATATATATATATAATCTCCTTTTCTTCCTTCTTCTTTTCTCTCTTATCTTTTTCGCTCTCTTCGATATCATTTATGCTCTCTTTTCTCGCCCCTAATTCTCTTTTCTCAGGTGGTCACTTATAGTAGGGTTATTGTTGTCGTGAGTACATTCGTGCTTTGGTCCTTTTCTGTTGTGTCTTGTCGAGGTGAATTTTATCCTGTCTGGTCAGGTGCTAGAGAATGAGCCTCATAACCAGACACCTGGAGAGGAAACTCCATCCACAAATGGGTCAATAACACCCCAGACCCAACTACAGAGGCAGGAAGAAGGCGGCAGTGAAGGAGAGAGCGTAAGTCAGTGAGGGACCAAAAGAGGTGTGTGGTCATGTGGGATGTGTGCGTGTGTATGTGAGTAAGGCACAGATAGATCCCGCAGGGCCTTAGAGGTCAGGCTAAATGGGCTCGCCTAACGAGGCAGCCTCTTCTACTGTATAAGCAGTTCCAGGAGGCCAACTTGTCCCAAGAAGCCTAGCGTTTATAAGGGGAGAGCTGCTGTAACTGGGAGCCAGGCCTCACCCCCACCCAGGGTGCCCTCAGAAAACACCTGGGATTCTACAGACACCCCTGCCAGGGACCTGCTACATTGGCTGTGGTCCCATGATCAACGAGTCTCCAGCCACCCTGGGCGCAGGCTCCTGTGACTTCTGAAGCACGCTCCCCTCTGACCGGTCCAATGCCTTAGCCCAGGGCACTGCAACCACCAAGCAGCAGACACGTGAGCAGCCCAATCCTGTCCAAGGAGCAGCAGCCCCACGAGCAGCCTGCCTCAGAACTAAGAGCAGAAACCTCATGTGGCCTGCCCCTCTCCAAGGAGCAGCAGCTGTCAGCTGTGTGAGCGCCCCGCTCCCTCGTCGGAGGAGCAGCACCCACATGAGCAGCCTGCCCACAATTGAGGAGCGGCAGCCCCACGCAGCCCACCCCCATCCGAGCAGCAGCAGCTGCACAGCCCACACCCTCCTCCTGTCTGAGGATCAGTAGGTGTGCGAGAAACCTTCCACCATCCAAGGAGCAGCAGTTGCACGAGCAGCCTGCCCCCATACGAGGAGCAGCAGCAATGTGAGCAGCCCATACCCATACGAGATACAGCATCGCTGCAAGCATCCTGCTCCCATTCAAGGAGCAGTAGCCGCCCGAGCAGACTCCCCCAATCCGAGGAGCAGCAGCCACAAAAGCAGGCCACCCTCATCTGAGGAGCGTCAGCCCTGTGCAGTCCACACTGGTCCAAGGAGCAGCAGACACACACAGCCTGCACTTGTTCGATGAGCAGCAGCTGGGTGAGTGGCCTGCTCCCATCCGAGGAGCAGCAGACACACGTGCAGCTCGCTCCCACCCGAAGAGAAGCAGCCACACAAGCAGCCCAACCCTCGTCCAAGAGGCATCAGCCACGTGAGCAGACAGCCCCCATATGAGGAGCAGCAGCCGCATGTGCAGCTCACTACAGCCCAAGGAGCTGCAGCTGCCCAAGCAGCTTGCCCCTGTCTGAGAAGTAGCAGCCACACAAACAGATAAACCGACCACATCTGAGGAGCTGCAGCCCTGCGCAGCCCACACTGATCCAAGGAGCAGCAGCCACATGCAGTCTACACCTGTCTGATGAGCAGCAGCAGGGTGAGCATCCTGCCCTGATCTGAGGAGCAGCAGCCGCACGTGCAGCTCACTCCCGCCCGAGGAGCAGTAGCCATACAAGCAGCCCATCTCCCATCTGAGGAGCAGCAGCTGCATGAGCAGCCCGCACTCTAAACAAGGAGCAGTAGCCCTGTAAGCAATCTGCCCCTGTCCAAAGAGTGGTAGCCTCACAAGCAGCCCGCCCCATTTGAGGAACAGCAGCGGTATGCAGCCAGCCTCGATCCAAGGAGCAGCAGCCATCTGAGCAAAGCAGCAAAGTGAAACAGAGGCATGGAATATGTCAGAAAAATAATTCAAACTCAGGGTACAAGAGTGCATAAACCGGATGGAGGAAAAAAATCAAAAACTTATGCAAGAATCAAGAAGAGACAAATGAAAAAATCAACAACTTATGTAAGAATCAAGAAGAAATGAAGAGTGATATAGCTGCCATAAAAAACATAAATCAGAAGAGTGATATAGCTGCCATAAAACACCATGGAAAGTTTCAAAAGTAGACTAGGACAAGTGGAGGACCGAATTAGCGAATTAGAAGATAGGGAAGCAAAACACACCCAAAACTGAACTGCAATTGGAGAAAAAAAATTAAAAGACAGGAGGAGATCATAAGGGAGATATGGGACAACATGAAACGAAGCAACATACGGATAATAGGGGTGCCAGAACAACAGGAAGAGGAACAATAAATAGAAAACCTATTTGAAGATATACTGTCTGAAAACTTCCCTGATGTGGGGAAGAAAAAAGTCACACAAGCACAGAGAGTCCCAAAAAAGAGGAACCCGAAAAGACCCACGCCAAGACACATCATAATTACCATGGCAAATGTTCAGGACAAAGAGAGAATCTTACAGGCTGCAAGAGAGATGGAAAGTTACATACAAGGGATCTCCCATTAGATTACCAAATGATTTCTCAACAGAAACACAACAGGCCAGAAAAGAATGGACAGAAATTTACAAAGTGATGCAAAGCAAAGGACTGAATCCAAGAATACTCTATCCAGCAACGCTATCATTCAAACTTGAAGGGGAAATAAGGAGCTTCATAGACAAAAAAAAAAAAAAAAAAAAAAAAAGGCTAAGGGAGTTTATCACTACCAAACCAGCAATGCAAGAAATGCTAAAGGGACTGGGGTAAAAGGAAGAAATAAAAAGCTCAGAAAGAACACAGGCACAAAAAATAAAAGTGGCTACAAACAAGTACTTTTCAATAATAACTTTAAACGTAAACGGACTAAATGCTCCAATCCAAAGACATCAAATGGCTGACTGGATAAAAAAACATGACCCATACTTTGGCTGTCTAGAAGAGACGCACCTCAGAAGGAGGGACTCACACAGACTGAAAGTGAAGGGATGGAAAAATATCTTAAAGGCTAATGGAAATGAAAAATTAGCTGGGGTAGCAATACTTACATTGGACAAAATAGACCTCAAAGTGAAGGCCATAAGAAGAGATAAAAGCCGAAACCGGTTTGGCTCAGTGGATAGAGCGTCGGCCTGCGGACTGAAAGGTCCCCGGTTCGATTCCGGTTAAGGGCATGTACCTGGGTTGCGGGCACATCCCCAGTAGGAGATGTGCAGGAGGCAGCTGATCGATGTTTCTCTCTCATCGATGTTTCTAACTCTCTATCTCTCTCCCTTCCTTTCTGTAAAAAATCAATAAAATATATATATATAAAAAAAAGAAGAGATAAGGAAGGTCACTTCATAGCACTAAAGGGATTGATACAACAAGAGGATATAACCCTGATAAACATATATGCACCCAATGCAGGAGCACCCAAATACATTTAAAAAACTCCTGCAAGATATCAAAGGAGAGATCCACAACAATACAATCATAGTAGGAGACTTTAATACACCACTGACATCACTGGATAAATCCTCTAGACAAAAAATCAGCAAAGAAACAGCAATCCTAAATTACTCACTAAATCAGATGGACTTAATTGACATCTTCAAAAGTTTCACCCCAAAGCCACAGAATGTATGTTCTTCTCAAGTGTACATGGGACATTTTCAAAAATAGACCACATATTGGGTCACAAGCAAAATCTCCCCAAATTCAAGAAGATTGAAATCATACCAAGCATCTTCTCAGACCACAATGGCATAATATTAGAAATAAACTACAATAAAAACAATCCAAAACACTTAGAAGCTGAATAGCATGTTATTAAATATTGATTGGGTTACCAATGAGATCAAAGGAGAAATTAAAAACATCCTGGAAACTAATGACAATGAAAACAAAACAATTCAAAACCTATGGGAAACAATGAAAGCATTCCTGAGAGGGAAGTTTATAGCTCTAAAGGCCTACCTCAAAAGCAAGAAAATAATGGTAGTAAATCATCGAACTTGATAACTCAAAGAATTAGAAAGTAAAGAACAAGAAAAGCCCAGAGTGATCAGAAGGAAGGAGATAATAAAGATCGGAGCAGAAATAAATGTCATAGAAACCAAAAAAACCATACAGAAAATCAATGAAACCAAGAGCTGGTTCTTTGAAAGGATAAACAAGACTGCTGAACCTCTAGCCAGGCTCCAAAGAAGCAAAGAGAGAGGACCCAAATGAACAAAATCAGAAATGATAGAGGTGAAATAACAACAGAACCCCACAGAAATACAAATGATTGTTAAAAAATACTATGAACAACTCTACTCCAACAAACTAGACAACCTGCAGGAAATGGACATATTTCTAGAAAAATACAACATTCCAAAATTCAATCAGGAAGAATCTACAAATATCAATAGGCCAATAAGAATGGAAGAAATTGAAGCAGTCATCAAAAAGCTTCCAACAAAAAAAAGGCCGGGGCCAGACAGCTTCACAGGGGAGTTTTACCAAACATTCAAGGAAGAACTAAAACCTATCCTCCTCAGACTATTCCAAAAAATTCAAGAGGAAGGAACACTTCCAAGCTCATTCTATGAAGCCAGCATCACCCTAATACCAAAACCAGACAAAGACAACACAATGAAAGAGAATTATAGGCCAATAACCCTCATGAAAATAGATGCCAAAATCCTCAACAAAATCCTAGCAAATCTGATCCAGCAGAACATCAGAAAGATCATACACCATGACCAAGTATGATTTATCCAAGGGATGCAAGGATGGTACAATATCTGCAAATCAATAAACCTGATACATCATATAAACAAATTGAGGAGAAAAAACCACATAGTCATATCAATTGATGCAAAAAAAATCAATTTGACAAAATCCAACACCCATTTTTGATAAAAACTCTCAGCAAGGTGGGAAGAGAAGGATCATACCTCATCATAGTAAAAGCCATATATGACAAACCCACAGCCAACATCATACTCAATAGGCAAAAACTAAAACCATTTCCCTTAAGAACAGGAATAAGACATGGATCCCCACTTTCACCACTCCTGTTCGACATTGTACTGGAAGTATTAGCCATTGCAATTAGACAAAGAAGAATAAACAGCATCCAAATTGGAAAAAAAGAAGTAAAACTGTCCCTATTCGCAGATGACATGATAATTGTACATAAGACACCCTAAAGATTCCATCAAAAAACTAGTAGACTTAATAAGTGAATTCGGCAATGTAGCTGGATACAAAATCAACGCCAAGAAATCTATGGCATTTCTATACGCCAATAGTGAACTTTCAGAAAGAGAGACTAAAAATCAATCCCATTTACCATCACACCAAAAAAAATTAAGATACCTAGGAATAAACCTAACTAAAGAGGTAAAAGACATCTACTAAGAAAACTACAGGAAATGGAAAAAAGAGATAGAGGAAGACATAAACAGATGGAAGAACATACTATGTTCATGGATTGGTAGAATCAATATCATTAAAATGTCCATACTACCCAAAGCAATCTATAAATTCAACACACTTCCCATTAAAATACCAACGGCATACTTCACAGATCTAGAACAAACTCTCCAAAAATTCACCTGGAATAAAAAAAGACCCCGAATAACTGCAGCTATTCTGAGAAAGAACAAAGTAGGTGGGATCTCAATACCAGATAGCAAGCTGTATTACAAAGCCACTGTTCTCAAAACTGCCTGGTACTGGCACAAGAACAGACATATAGATCAATGGAACAGAATAGAGACCCCAGAAATCGGCCCGAACCAATATGCTCAATTAATATTTGACAAAGGAGGCAAGAACATACAATGGAGACAAGATAGTCTCTTCAATAAATGGTGTTGGGAAAATTGGACAGATATATGCAAGAAAATGAAACTAGACCACCAACTTACACCATACACAAAAATAAACTCAAAATGGATAAAGAACTTAAATATATGACAGGAAACCATAAAAATACTAGAGGAATCCAAAGGCAACAAAATCTCAGACATATGCCGAAGCAATTTCTTCACTGATACAGCTCCTAGGGCACTTGAAACTAAAGAGAAAATGAACAAATGGGACTACATCAAAATAAAAAGCTTCTGCACAGCAAAAGAAACCATCAACAAAACAATGAGGAAACCCACTTCGTGGGAAAACATATTTGCCAACGTCATATCTGATAAGGGCCTAATCTCCAAAATTTATAGGGAACTCATACAACTTAACAAAAAGAAGATGAACAATCAAATCAAAAAATGGGCAAAGGATCTAAATAGACACCTATCAAAAGAGGACATTCAGAAAGCCAAGAAACATATGAAAACATGCTCAAAGTCACTAATCATCCGAGAGATGCAAATCAAAACAACAATGAGGTACCATCTCACACCTGTCAGACCGGCTATCATCAACAAATCAACAAACGACAAGTGCTGGAGAGGATGTGGAGAAAAAGGAACACTCGTGCACTGCTGGTGGGAATGCAGACTGGTGCAGCCACTATGGAAGACATTATGGAGTTTCCTCAAAAAACTAAAAATGGAACTCCCATTTGACCCTGTGATCCCACTTCTGGGAATATATTCCAAGAAACCAGAAACACCAATCAGAAAAGATATATGCACCCATATGTTCATAGCAGCACAATTCACCATAGCCAAGATTTGGAAACAGCCTAAGTGCCCATCAGTAGATGAATGGATTAGAAAACAGTGGTACATCTACACGATGGAATACTATGCTGCTGTAAAAAAGAAGGAACTCTTACAATTTGCAACGGCATGGATGGAGCTGGAGAGCATTATGCTAAGTGAAATAAGCCAGTCAATGAAGGAAAAATACCACATGATCTCACTCATTCATGGATAATAGAGACCATTATAAACTTTTGAACAATAATAGATACAGAGGCAGAGCTGCCTCAAACAGATTGTCAAACTGCAGCGGGAAGGCTGGGGAGGGTTGGGGGGCAGGAGGGAGGGGGGTAAGAGATCAATGGAAGGACTTGTATGCTTGCATATAAGCATAACCAATGGACATAAGAAACTGGGGGGTAGGGGAAGCCGGGGTATTGTCAAGGGCGGGGGAAAAAAAGGCCACATATGTAATACCCTTTGTAATGCTTTAAGCAATAAATAATAAAAATAAATAAATAAATAAATAAAAAGCTTCTGCATAGCCAAAGAAACCATCAACAAAACAACAAGAAAACCCTCTGCGTGGGAAAACATATTTGCCAATGTCATAGCTGATAAGGGCCTAATCTCCAAAATTTATAAGGAACTCATACAACTTAACAAAAGGAAGATAAACAATCCAATCAAAAAATGGGCAAAGGATCTAAATAGACACCTATCAAAAGAGGACATTCAGAAAGCCAAGAAACATATGAAAACATGCTCAAAGTCACTAATCATCCGAGAGATGCAAATCAAAACAACAATGAGGTACCATCTCACACCTGTCAGACTGGCCATCATCAACAAATCAACACATGACAAGTGCTGGAGAGGATGTGGAGAAAAAGGAACACTCGTGCACTGCTGGTGGGAATGCAGACTGGTGCAGCCACTAAGGAAGACAGTATGGAGTTTCCTCAAAAAACTAAAAATGGAACTCCCATTTGACCCTGTGATCCCACTTCTAGGAATATATCCCAAGAAACCAGAAACACCAATCAGAAAGGATATATGCACCCATATATTCATAGCAGCACAATTCACCATAGCTAAGATCTGGAAACAGCCTAAGTGCCCATCAGTAGATGAATGGATTAGAAAACAGTAGTACATCTACACGATGGAATACTATGCTGCTGTAAAAAAGAAGGAACTTTTACCATTTGCAACGGCATGGATGGAGCTGGAGAGCATTATGCTAAGTGAAATAAGCCAGTCAATGAAGGAAAAATACCACATAATCTCACTCATTCATCGATAATAAAGACCATTATAAACTTATGAACAATAATAGATACAGAGGCAGAGCTGCCTCAAACAGATTGCCAAACTGCAGCGGGAAGGCCGGGGAAGGTTGGGGGGCAGGAGGGAGGTGAGTAAGAGATCAACCGAAGGACTTGTATGCTTGCATATAAGCATAACCAATGGACATAAGACACTGGGGGGTAGGGGAGGCTAGCGGATTGTCAAGGGCGGGGGATAAAAGGGACACATATGTAATACCCTTTGTAATACTTTACGCAATAAAAAAAAACATAAATAAACCTTATCGAATAAAAAAAAATAAAAATAAAATCTGTTTTTACTTATTTTAGAGAGAAATGAAGGGAGAGGAAGAGAAAAAGGGAGAAATATCTGTGAGAAAGAAATATTGATCGCTCTGAACCACAACTGGTGACCTATTGGTGCACAGGATGACACCCATCCAACTGCGCCACACAGGTCAGGGCAACTCTGTTAATCATGTCGATAACTCCTTTGACCTACTTTAACATTTATAATTCAAACTTTTAAAGCAAGAATGTGAGCCCCATTAAATTCCTTTAGTAGTGTTAAAGATAAATATATTAGAATAAAAATGTATCAAATTCCTTAAAAGTTACGTAATTTCTATGGGGTATTGTAGATAATCGTTTTCTTTTACAAACATATATTTTAATCAATGATATGAGAAACATCCTTGCATGAGTGCTCTTTTTCAAAGTTTAATAAACTTTTTATTTGGATGCAAAAAAAAAATGTCCATACTACCCAAAGCAATCTATAAAATCAAGGCACTTCCCATTAAAATACCAACAGCATACTTCACAGACCTAGAACGAACTCTCCAAAAATTCATCTGTAATTAAAAAGACCCCGAATACCTGCAGCGACCCTGAGAAAGAAGAACAAAGTGGGTGGGATCTCAATACCAGATAGCAGCTGTATTACAAAGCCACTGTTCTCAAAACTGCCTGGTATTGGCACAAAGCAGACATATAGATCAATGGAATAGAATAGAGAGCTCAGAAATCGACCCGAACCAATATGCTTAATTGACAAAGGAGGCAAGAACATACAATGGAGGCAAGACAGTCTCTTCAATAAACAGTGTTGGGAAAATTGGACAGATATATGCAAAAAAAATGAAACTAGACCACCAACTTACACCGTACACTAAAATAAACTCAAAATGGATAAAGGACTTAAATATACGACGGGAAACCGTAAAAATACTAGAAGAATCCAAAGGCAACAAAATCTCATACATATGCCGAAGCAACTTCTTCACTGATACAGATCCTAGGGCATTGGAAACTAAAGAGAAAATAAACAAAAGGGACTACATCAAAATAAAAAGCTTCTGCACAGCAAAAGAAACCATCAACAAAACAACAAGAAAGCCCACTACATGGGAGAACATATTTGCCAATGTTATCACTGACAAGGGTTTAATCTCCAACATGTATAGGGAACTCATACAACTTAACAAAAAGAAGATGAACAATCCAATCAAAAAAAGGGCAAAGGACCTAAATAGACACTTTTCAAAAGAGGACATTCAGAAAGCCATGAGACATATGACAACATGCTCAAAGTCACTAATCACCAGAGAGATGCAAATCAAAACAACGAGGTACCATCTCACACGTGTCAGAATGGCTATCAGCAACAAATCAACAAACGACAAGTGCTGGAGAGGATGTGGAGAAAAAGGAACCCTTATGCACTGCCGGTGGGAATGCAGACCGGTGCAGCCACTATGGAAGACAGTATGGAGTTTCCTCAAAAAGTTAAAAATGGAACTCCCATTTGACCCTGTGATCCCACTCCTAGGAATATATCCCAAGAAACCAAAAACACCAATCAGAAAGGATATATGCATCCCTATGTTCATAGTAGCACAATTCACCATAGCTAAGATCTGCAAACAGCCTAAGTGCCCATCAGCAGATGAATGGATTAGAAAACTGTGGTGCATCTACACAATGGAATACTATGCTGCTGTAAAAAAGAAGGAACTCTTACCATTTGCAACAACATGGATGGAATTGGAGAGCATTATGCTACGTGAAATAAGCCAGTCAGTGAAGGAAAAATACCACATGATCTCACTCATTTATGGATAATAAAGTCCATTATAAACTGATGAACAAAAATAGATACAGAAGCAGAGCAGCATCGAACAGACTGTCAAACTGCAGCGGGAAGGTTGGTGAGGGTTGGGGGGTGGGACCGGGGGGTAAGAGATCAACCGAACGACTTGTAGCCATGCATATAACCATAACCAATGGACATAAGACACGTGGGTGTAGGGGAGGCTGGGAGAATGTCAAGGGGGAGGGGGAAAGGAGACACATGTAATACTCTGTTATACTTTAAGCAATAAAACAAAACTTTAAAAACAGACTTTGGGGAGCACATCTAGGGAACAGTCAGTGGTCCAGTGGGACTGGAGTGCAGAGTTCTTTGACAAGGAAGTAAAAGTGACCTCTTGCTAGCACTTGGGAACAGACTGAATGCAGAAGATAAAGATACGAGAAAAAAGGGCATCTGGGATTATTCTTGGGTTTCTGGTCCAAGTGGGAGGAGAATGGTATCCTTCCTTAAGACCAGGAACCCAGGACAAAGTGGGAGGAAGTAGATGTACTTAGTTTTTGACTGGGAGGGGTTGCAGTGTCAGGTGGACATGCACAGAAGCATGTAGACCGGGAACTCAAACCTGGGCTACGTGTCTAGATTTGGGAAACATTTTCCCTGCCTGTTAAATGGGGATGACAATATTTACCTCAATGCATTAGTGAGGATTAATCAAGTAACATGTATAAGGCTGGTAAACATTAAGCACTGATGTTCTGATGATGTCAGTTATGAAGATGATATATGATGTTGATGACCAGAAGGAGTGGTAGCCATGGCTAAGGGAGGACATAAGAAGAGGGACAGAATAGAACCCTTTCCTTTCCTTGATTCTCATTCTTTCTCATCAGCAAACTCTGAGAACCCACATTTGGGATGCCAGTCCCTGGATCTCCATATTTGATCCTCTTAGCATCCCAAACTCTGCCTCAGAGGCTAGGGACATCATGCAAGGTTAATAGATGCCAATGGGATAGAAGCCTTCTGGTTAGAGGAAGAGATATAGACAGGAGTCCTCACGGCTGGAGATCAACAGTCATGGTGGTAACGGTCTGTAGCTTCAGTGACTTCAGTGAAGTCAAGAACAGGCCATAGAGCAGGAATCCTTGTTGAAAATTAAACATTTAAGGGCTACGCAAGTAGGTTAGGAACTAAATGAGTAATTCTAATATTATGCATTTGAATGCCTTACATAGATAGAGCACTTTACAGTGTACGCTTTTACACCCATTATCCCATTGGAGCTATTCGTAGGTTAGGCAGGTTTTATTTCAACACTTCAGATGAAAAAATTGAGGCCAGTGTCAGGGCCAGTATTCAAACCTGGGTCTCCTGGCTCTACATCAGTTGTTTTCTCCCTTAACATGTTGTTACCAAGGAGCAAAATTCTCTTTATGAACTTTCTGCTGAGTCTGCACTTTTGGTGGGGTGGGGGTGTCTGAGTGTATAGGTTCAAATCATTTAAGCTGACTGAAGACAGAAAATGCTGCTGCTTGTGGACAAGGTGAGAGGGCCAAGACTGCAAGACTGTCTTCAGGCGAGTTCCCAGCAACCCCCCTCTCCTTGTCAGCATTACTCCTCTTTGCCTTCACAGGTGAATACATGCAAAAGACAATTAGTGGGGGAGTTACTGTTTCAGAGCTTCAGCTTCCTGAAGAGCTCCGAGTCCTTCCTACGGACAGCTGCAGTCCATTTCATAGGTAAGGTGGTCCCTCCTGTCAATTCCTCCCTTCTCTCCAGCAGGAAAGCCCCCCTTGACCTTTCACTAAAGGGCAAAGCCAGAACCATGGCATGATGAAGTTGGTTACATCCTTTCCTAGCTCTGACCTGGTTTGAGATGTTGTGCTGTCAGCCTCCAAAATTTGTGTTAGAAAAGCCTGGGGAGGAGGAGTAAGCTATCTGCCTTAGTCCTGGCTCTGTGTGCATCTACCCACTTTGTCAGCATGCTGCTTTGTTAGAAAGAGAAATGTAGGCATTTGGAAGGAAAAAACTATTTCTTCAACTGGAACCCCATGGATTTCCCAAAATATTTCTTGTTTTAACACATAAAGCAGTATGTGTTTATGTTAGAAAGCATAAAATATTCAGACTGGCTGAAAGAAGACAATGAGTAATGCCAGAACTTACATCATTTTTTAAAAAACATCTTTTATTGATTTTTTAAAAATTGGAAGGGAGAGGCATAGAGAGTTAGAAACATCGATCAGCCGCCTCCTGCACACTTCCCACTGGGGATGTGCCCGCCACCAAGGTACATGCCCTTGACTGGAATCGAACCTGGGACCTTTCAGTCTGCAGGCCGATGCTCAATCCACTCAGCCATACCGGTTAGGGCCAGAATTTACATCATTTGAATTTAAACACTACTAATACCCTAGAATTTGTTTTCTTAAAAATATGCTACACAAACACACACACACACACACACACACACACACACACGTGCACACACACATATACTTATAGCAATTTAAGTAATATATGTTTTTAATTGATTTTAGAGAGAGAAGAAGGGAGAGAGAGAATCATTGATTGGCTGCCTCCTGCATTCCCCTTAGTGGGGATTGAGCCCACAAGCCCGGTAGGTGCCTTGACTGGGAATTGAACCATAATCTCTTAGTTCCTGGGTTGATGCTCAATCACTGACCCACTCTAGCAGAGCTATAGAACTTTCACTTATTTGATTATTTTAAATATTTTTATTGATTTTTTGCAGAGAGGAAGGGAGAGGGATAGAGATTTAGAAACATCAATGAGAGAGAAACATCGATCTGCTGCCTCCTGCACAGCCCCTACTGGGGATGTACCCACAACCAAGGTACATGCCCTTGAGCAGAATGGAACCTGGAACCCTTTAGTCCGCAGGCTGATGGTCTATCCACTGAGCCAAAATAGCTAGGGCAAACTTTTAAAAAAGAAACTTTGGTACACAGCTGTATCACAAATACATGCATTACATACACATCAATATTATATTTAACTAGAGGCCTGGTGCACGAAATTCGTGCACTGGGGGTGGGGGGAATCCCTCAGCCTGGCCTGTGCCCTCTCACAGTCTGGGACCCCTTGCTCCTTACCGCCCGCCTGCTTGCTGCTCCCTACCACTCGGCTCGTTGCTCCTCAGTGCTGCCTCGGAGGTTCCTGCCACCTCCACTGCACTCACCAGCCATGAGCCCGGCTTCTGGATGAGCAGCAACCCCACTGAGGGAACTCATTGTAGCTCCAGGCCCTGGTTGGTGTGGATCAGTAGTTAGAGTATCCTCCCACGCTTCAAAGGGTCATAAGTTCGATTCCAGGTGAGGGCACATACACAGGTTGTGGGTTGCTTGGGCAACTGATCAATGTTTCTCTTTCTCTTTCCCTCTCCCTTCCTCTCTCTCTAGAATCAATGAAAAGAACATATCCTTAGAGGAGGACTTAAAAAGAAAAAAAAATGCTGGTTTCGTTCAGTGGATAGTGCTTTTGCAGGCAGACTGAAGGGTACCAGGTTGGATTCCAATTGAAGACATATACCTGGGTTGCCGGCTTAATCCAGGGCCCTGGTCGGGGATTCAGCAAGAGACAACCATTTGATGTCTCTCATATTAGTTTCTGTCTTTCTCCCTCCCTTCCACTCTCTGTAAAAAAATAAATAAATAAACAAAAAAAATCAATGCAAAAATGTCCTCAGGTGAGGATTAACCAAAACAAACAAACAAACACCCATTCCCAGTGTGATTATCGAAGGAGCATATGAAGTATTTGTTGAATGAACGGGAAGGGATGAGACTTTGCTTTCTAACTGTTTTAGCAACTCTGCAAGCCAGAGGGTTTATTTTTATTTTTAAAAAATATATTTTATTGATTTTTACAGAGAGGAAGGGAGAGGGATAGAGAGTGAGAAACATCGATGAGAGAGAAACATCGATCAACTGCCTCCTGCACACCCCTTACTGGGGATGTGCCAGCAACAAAGGTATATGCCCTTGACCAGAATTGAACCCGGGACCCCTCAGTCCACAGGCCGATGCTCTATCCACTGAGCCAAACTGGTTAGGGCCAGAGGGTTTGTTTTTCATTTTCATTGATTGATTATTTTAGAGAGAGGAAGGGAGCGAGAGAAACATCAGTGTGTTGTTCCACTTACTATGCTCTCTTTGGTTGCTTCTTGTCTGTGCCCTGCCCAGGGATCCAACCTGCAACCTTGCTGTATCAGGAGGAGGTTCTAACCCACTGCTCAGGGTGCTGCCTGTCAGGGCCCCTCAACAAAATCCCTCTGGTGTGTCCTGGCCCCTGCTGTGGGTCGGAGCTCCTCTGGCACAGCAAAGGTTTGGGTTCCATTCTGTCAGGTTTTGGGTTTGATTCCTGGTCCAGGCTGACTGCTGCTCAGCAAGTGACGGAGGACCATTGAAGTCCATGTGCTCTAGTCATTCGGGGGGACCCGGGGTTCCATGGCTGACTTGGCCGACTCTGATCCCTGCTACCCCCAGTCCTCCACCCAGGGCGACATCAACTATAAAAGCTGCATGGCCTCCAGGTAGGTCGCCCTCTCCATGGCTCACCAGGCTTGGTTTCTCCACAGTTGCCCTGGGAGGCTGATTTCCAGGTTACCAGGGAGAGTGCCCTCCACTCTGGACTTCCAGGGAGAGTCGGTTGGGGGCATGAGTGCTGGCTGACCTCTGCGGTTGCCCCACCAGCCCCAATCTCCCCTGTCTGTGGCCCCGCCCCTCCCTTCACGATAGCAGATCAGAGGGCTGCAGGCATGGCTGCACCCTGGGCCTGCACCCAGTGCCCTGGATGCTGCCATGCCTGCTGCTCCACCCCTCCCTTCTCCATTTTAGATCTGGGGGCTGCAGGCACGGCTGCACCCGATGCCCTGGGTGCCGCCATGCTTGTGGCCCCGCCCCTCCCTTCGTGATCGCATATCCAGGCCACAGGCACGGCTGCACCTGCGGCCCCACCTTTCCCTTCAAGATCACAGATCAGGGGACTGCAGGCTAGTTGGCATCCCTGGCCCCTGTGGTCCTGCACCCCGGCTCTCTCTTCCTCCGATTGCCATGGCGATCACCAGCACCCCTGACAGGGGTGTCGCCTGGCCTGCTGGGCTTTCTGATGGCATCACTGGGTGGGGGGCGGGCAAAGGCTGTCCTGACACCATTCTTCTGTCTTTCCCCTTTTGCCTCCCATCATTGCGCCTATGTATGCAAATTAGCCGCCATCTTTGTTGGCGGTTAACCCTATCTTGGCTGACAGCTAATTTGCATATACTCACTGATTAGCCAATGAAAAGCGTAGCGGTCGTATGCTAATTACCATGTTTCTCTTTTATTAGTGTAGATGACTACATAATATTAATTTTATTGTACAGATGGATTTATAAACCAGTCCTTATTTTTGAATATTGAGACTGTGTTATCTTTTGTTTTTATAGACAGGGACATAGTGGTTAAATCTCTGCATGCCATCATGATTATTTTGTTAAGATACATTGCTTAAAAGTAGAGTTGATGGACCCAAGGGGTATGCAGAATTTTAAAGATTTGGAACTGCCTTCTAAAAAGTTAGATTCATTTTCTCTTGTCACCAGTATGTATATGAGTATCCATTTCGCCAAACATTTGGCAACCCTAGGTAATATGTTTATAAAATCATTACCAATTTGATAGGTGGAAAAAAAAGAAGCTTCTTGTTTTGGCTAATTTTCTCTTTAATCAGCAGCTAGGTTATATATTTTGTCCTGTTTATTGGCAATCCATATTTTATTTTTGCAAATTATTGCCTTGTGCCCCCTGTCCATCTTTCTGTTGGTGTAGGAGCCCCATGAAGTTTAACATCCTTGGCGCAGGCTCCACTTATCACCTGGGTCACAGCTGCTCTGAGGGCTGTTCTTTCACTAGGACACTGACATGTAGCCAGCAAGGCATCTCTTACATACATTTTTTTCTAAAATCAGTTTATAAATGTCCTTGTTCACTACTGAGCCTGGGGAAAGGGATGGCCCAAAGGCCCAGGAATTCTGGATGGACTTTACATCTGTTCTGTCTTTAGCATTAATAGCTAAGAAGATAAACCTGCATTCCATACATGAGGATGATGTGCAGCTGTTACGAAATGGTGAGTCTGGGCCTCGCACCTGGGTTCTGGGTTACATAATGGGATCGGGCAAGATAGAAAGGAGGAAGGGGCAATTCCTGACGTACATGTGACATTATTTTAAATAAAGTTTACTCTTACCGATATGTTATATATAAAAATTTAAGTGAAGAGAAGAGAAAGGTAACATTATTCATCATCATACCAGTTAGATAAAAGCACTGCTAACAACATGTTCTTGTCACTGCCCCTCCATCCTATGCTCTGGGCTGATCCTGCAGCGGTGTGTAAGGCAGACATGGTTCCTTTTCCCCCTGAAGAACATGCAGTTTTGTGTTCTTTTTTACTGCCTTAAATATTTTAAAATTAATTTATACTTATAGAGCCCTTGATATATTAATATTTAAGTTATTTCAATTTTTTGCTATTCAAACAATGCTACCATGAACATTCTTATATATGCCTTCTTATATACAAGTGTAATTCTTAGTCCAGACTAGATACTAAAAAGTAGACTTTTATCATGCATGTTGAACTTAACCGAGTTTAAAGTACAACATTTTAATCTTTCCTACTATGTTAACATGAATTTCAATCACCACCTTTCCCAATTACAGACTTTTATTAACCAATATTTTAGTTCCTATTTTAAACTCATAATTTATATGCTATGATTATTATTGTTACTTTATACAAACCATAGATTTACAAAGTGTTACATGCTCACCATTCCTTTTTGTATCTGTGACCATCCCTCAGGGGTCATTTTTCTCCATTCTTCTAGAGTAAACCATTTAGAGGTGCTGGTATCTTTTTAAAAAGTCCTCACTGGAGGATATGTTTATTACCTTGAGAGGGAGAGAGGGAAAGAGAGAGAGAGAGAGAAAGAGAGAGAGAGAGAGAGAGAGAGAGAGAGAAACATCCATTGGTTGCCTCCTGCAACCTTTTGGTGTAGGGAATGACACTCCATTCAACTGAAACAGCTGGCCAGGGCTAGTGCTGGCATCTTTTTTTTTATATACACTTAAAAAATTTTTTTTATTGATTAAGTTATATTAGTGATGGTATCTTGATAATATACTCTCTTAGATTTTTTGGTTGTAAGAATTTCTTCTTACCCTCATCCTTGCAAGATAGCTTTACTAGTTTTAAAATTCCACACCAACAATTACTAACTCAGCACTTTGAAGACATTGTGCTATTATTTTCTTGCTTTCTTTGTTGCTAACTAGAAGCCTGCTATTCTTGTTTTGTTTTTTTCCTTTGTAGGTAATCCATCCTTTTCCTCTGACTGTTTTAAGATTTTTTTAAAATGTTTTTTACAAGTATAGAGAATCTATCCAATAAAGAGGGAATATGCTAATTGACCCTCATGCTGTCACAAAGATGGCAGTGCCCACACCCAATAAGGAGGGAATATGCTAATTGACTGCCCCACCCTCAGAGATGTTAGAGACCACAGCCAATAAAAAGTGAATGTGCTAATTGACCACCATGCCCTCAAAGACGGTGGTGCCCACAGCCACAAGATGGTGGTGCCCAGTCCCCTCAGCCCCGCAAGAGTGGCAGGCACGCGGGAAGGCCGAGCCTACCCCTGGTGGGCCTGGGTGCTCTGTGTGCCTGCCTCCAGAAATGGCCAGTCTCCTAAGCAGCCAGGTCGCCCAGGGCCAGCCTGAGGTGCAGACAAGCCTTGATTGGCAGCTTCCCAGATGCCCAGGGCCACCCGAGGCTCAAGTAACCAGGGCTGGCCAAGGCTTATGCTGCCGGCAGTGGCAGCAGCAGAAGTGTGATGGGGCATCGCCTTCCCCTGATCACTGGGTCACCTCCCACACCTGTGGGCTCCTGGACTGTGAGCGGGGACAGGCTGAGCTGAGGGACTCTTCTTCCAGTGCATGAATTTTCTATAGTACCTCTAGTAATATAGCAACCAGGTAACCATACCCCAATTTCGACAAGTAGCAAGTCACGGTCACCATTTCTGTTTTAAAATATATATGGTTTGTTGTTGTTGCTGTTGTTGTTTATTTCAGAAAGAGGAAGGGAGAGGGAGATAGAAACATCAATGATGAGAATTATCAATCAGCTGCCTCCTGCACGCCCCCTACTGGGGATTAAGCTCACACCCAGGAATGTGCCCCCTGGTTCATGAGTCAGTGTTCAACTACTGAGCCACGCTGGCCAGTGCTCCATTATTCTTACTCTTATCAAAGTACTAAAAAAGAGGTAGGGAGAGGAAGTTGGTAGTGTGGAGAAAGAGGAGCTGCTATTCCCAATGTCTATCAGAAGAGAAAGTTTTACCTCACCTTTCAAAACCCTTTGTTCCCTTCAGTCCCTGAAGAGCCACACCTATGTTTTATATAGGATGTACTTCTGCTGACTCCCTGCCATTGCTCTCTAGTAATTACATTTGTTAAGTATTGAAAACCTACTGTATACTATGTACTATTCTAAGCATGAAATACTGCAGTGAACAAAACTGATAACCTATCCTTCATGCAGTTTACATTCTAGTCGGGAAGGGAGGAATACCCCCTCAACAAATACATAGACATAGATGTTAGATAAGCACTGTGGAGGTCACTATCTCCATAAGGCAAGGGGTAAGAAGGGCCGGAGTGGGGCCCGGGTACCCCTCCTCTATGGGACATTTAAGCAGAGAGCCAGAGGAAATGAGGGAGTGAACCCTATGACTCTTTGAGGGATAAGCACTTGGCATGTTCAAGGGAGAACAAGAAGATCAATGTGATGGCATGGAGTGAGCAAAAGGCAGGGCAGGAGGTGATGAGATCAGAGAACAGCAGTGGGGCCACGTTGATGCGGCCTTTAGCCATGGTAAAGATTTAGGGTTTTACCTGAGTGTAGGGTGCAGCATTGAACACAGTTCTTAACTCTGCTAATGGACACTGGGAAGAGTTTAGGTAGCTTGTGATCAATGGTGGGTGGTAGAATTCATTCCAGGAGCAAATGGAAAGGATTTTTGAATTACTTATTCTTCACTATTTTTCATACCACAGTTTCCTTCCTTGATGTAGAGACAAGATGAAGAGAATGTTTGCTTTTCTAGCTCCTGTTCCTATGTCTCAGCCCTTTTGTAGTTGAGAGTGTTATGTGTTTGTCTGAAAGTCCTGGCATGAATGCCACAGGCTTGCTGTTCTGGTGTTGCAGATGCCTATCCTCAGGGGCTTTGCCCTCTGGTTTGAGCCCAGTTAGCGTTTCCTGGTGCCTGCTGTGAGGTAATATTTGAGGGATGCTGTTTGTGAGGTAGTGGTGGAATCCTGTCTCAGAGGAAATGCCTAGCAGACAACTGGAGATAGACAAGTCCTTATTGTATTTACAGCTCTTTGTCCAGAGCGTAAAATGGTAAATGACTTCTAAGGGTACTTTCTTCCACAAAGTCTGCATTA
Organism: Myotis yumanensis; assembly: GCF_028538775.1. Taxonomy (NCBI): domain Eukaryota; kingdom Metazoa; phylum Chordata; class Mammalia; order Chiroptera; family Vespertilionidae; genus Myotis; species Myotis yumanensis. Next base: position 121,546,864 of record NW_027223754.1, on the reverse strand, counting down.
CTCAGACCACTTTCAAATACTAGATCTCTTGATAATGAGCCATGTGAACTTGGGCCAGTTACTTTGCCTCTGTGCCTCAGTTTCTCCATTGGCATCATGAGGATAATAGTGCTGATCTTGAACATTGTTTTGAAGCTTGAACACAAAACATGGGAAGCACTGAGCTTTGCTGGGCACATAGATGTCTCACAAAACATCTGTGTTGAACTGACTCAGGCTTCTGGGCCAGGGGAGGGGTGGTATTGGGAGGGCAGGTAGGGACTATATTTGTAGTTAAGGTCAAGGAAAAATCAGTTTGTTTGTTGCTTCCCAGAGAGAAGCCATGCTACTGCTAGCACATAAACCATCAGCTGGTAGCATCTGCCCTCTGAGGGCTTGACCCTGGCTTCAGTTCTGACTCTGACATTTTGTATGCTGGCTGCCTTCTCTTAGGTTTTACAGTTGAGGTCTCTAGTGTATAGTTGACACCTATTTCAGCTACCATAGTTCAATTTCAGGGAAAGTATATACAGAATGGAAATCTTGGACTCCTAAGTCTATCAGAGAATTCACCTTGCCTTCCTCTTCCCACCCAGCCTCCTAGAAAGATGCCCAAATACCTAGATAGGAGGAAATTTTTCCCAAGGAAAATACTTCTAATTACACTTCCACCCATATGTAGTTCTGAGCAAACCTGTGGTTGAGAAGTGGTTCTTTAAAGGATTGTATTTTTTTCTAGATAGTCAAGCCCAACTCCTTTTTTTTTTCTATTCTAAATTGGATCAACATGAAGCTATAGACTTTGATGGGCCTGGTTGGCTTTTAGATTTGTTGAGCCCACATTCTTCCTGTCCCTATTCTCCTTTGCAATACTAGTAAGTAATTTCCTGTCTCCATCCCTCTGTTCCCACTCAACTCTAAACTATGCACCCCTATTCCTTAACTGGACCACTTTGACAGCTCCGGACATCCTGTTCCTCTCTCTACACTACTCTCCATGCAGCAGCCAGGATCTCCTTGAAACATGTACACTGGATCATGGCACGCCTTTGCTTAAACCCCTTCAGTGGCTCTCCACTGTTCTTTGGGTCAAAGTTTGGTCCCTTACCCTGGGTCACAGGCCCTGAGAAGTCTGGCTTCTGACTTCTCTCCACCCCTAGCCTACATCATGTCCCCCTCACTAGAAGGGGCAGCCACACTGGCTATTTTCTGCAGGATGACGCGATCCCTGCCTCCACTGAGATACTTTCTGCCCTTGATCTTCATGGGGCTGCCTTGGAGGCTGGCTCCCATTCTTTGCATCCCAGCTCAAATGTCACCTTCTCAGAGAGGCGTTCCCTGACTGGCCTATCTAAAGGGGTCCTTTCCAGTTAGCTGTTCTCAACATTCTGTTAAATTTCCTTTGCACTTAATTTATATTTACTTATTTTTTCCTCCACTAGAATATTAAGTTCTATTTTAAAAAATATCTATTTTTATTGATTTCAGAGAGGAAGGGGAAGGGAGAGGGAGAGAGAGATAGAAACATCAATGATGAGAATCATTGATCGGCTGCCTCCTGCACGCCCCACACTGGGGATTGAACCTGAAACCCGGGCAGGTGCCCTGACCAGGAATCGAACCATGACCTCCAGGTTCATAAGTTGATGCTCAACTACCGAGCAATTCTGGCTGGGATAGAATGTTATGTTCTTCACTGTGGGAAACCTGTCTTTCTTCTTCACTACTGCATTCTCCAGCACATGGCACGTTGCTTGATGATAGATAGTACTGTAAATCTCAATTAAGAGTTGTTGATCATTGTTTATAACAGTGAAAAATTGCAAGCAGCCTTATTGTTCACTAATAAGGTGTTCATCACAGAAATTATGATAGAATCATGTGATTGGATATTATGTAATAAGGGGGAATATTTCATGGGAAGAAAAATGTTAATCCTATTTTTGTAAAACGAAGTGTCTATGTTAGATTTTTAAGAAATACTGCAAGGACGGGGGCGTGGGGGGGTGAGTGCTTTTTCTTCCTTTCCGTTTTAAAAAACAATTTGTATTTAAATATTTTTTACAATAAAACAATATTACTTTTACAATGACAAAGAAGTATTCTAAATGAAGTTATATTATAATGTGACATGGGGGGTGGAAAACAATGGTGTTTGGGTAAACAGTTTTTGGAGCTTGAGAATCTGAGTTGACTTCCTTTCTTGTTTCAGCTCTTGAAAGTATGAAGAATGATCCTGTGGAATCTATCCAGATTCTGGTGACTACTCTTCTTCAAAATATTGAGGAATATGTTAATCCTGAGGAGAGTTCTACTTCCATTATAAGTACTAGCTTCTTCTGATTATGTAGCAGGAAAGCCCGAAAAAGAAAGAGGCACCTATTTAAGACTGTAGACAGGAAGGAGACAATGATACTGATCCGCAGGGAATTGGCTCCTAGGCCCTCTAAATTTACAGTGCAACTGGTGCAAGGGAGAGTAAAAAATACTCGCCTTATAATAGGCAACTTAGAAAAGTCAACACAGTCACAAGCACCAAAGTCTGAAAGTCTCCCTGAGGAAACTGAATTGATCCCAAAACAAGTTGCTCCTGAGTCACTGTGAACATTTAGAACTGGTGGCTAAAGCCTTTTCCACTTGTCTATTCTGACGTAAGTGCTGGACTCTGTGTAGTCTCTCCCACCTTTTTTCCAACTGGGTGGGCGACTTTGGTTTAACCCCAAATAGGTAGTTTTGATCTTAGAAGATATAGTATTCTAGAGGCCTGGTGCACAAAAATTTGTGCACTGCGGGGGGTGGGGGGGTGAAGGGATCCCTCAGCCCATCCTGTGACCTCTCGCAGTCTGGGACCCCTCAGGAGATAATGACCTGCTGGCTTAGGCCTGCTCCCGGGTGGCAGAGGGCACGCCCAATCCCTAGGTGCAGCCCCTGGTCGGGCTCAAAGCAGGGCCGATTGGGGAGTTGGGGCGCTGCCCCCTGTCATGCACAGAGCAGGGCGGATCGGGAGGTTGCGATGCCACCCCTAGTCACGCTCAGGGTACAGCCTATTGGGGGGTTGGGGCACCACTCAATGTCACACTCAAGGCAGGATTGATAGGGAAGTTGTGGCACCACCCCCTGTCATGCACAGAGCAGGTCCGATCACGGGGTTTGGGCGTTGCCCCCTGTCATGCACAGAGCAGGGCCCATCAGGGGGGTTGGGGCTCCGTACCCTGTCACACACAGAGCAGGGCCCATCAGGGGGTTGAGGAGCTCCCCCCTGTCACTCACAGAGTAGGGCCGATAGGGGAGTTGGGGCACCGCCCCCTGTCACACACAGAGCAGGGCAGATCAGGGGGTTGGGGCACTGCCCCCTGTCATGCACAGAGCAGGGCCCATCAGGGGGGCTGGGGCTCCGTACCCTACCACACACAGAGCAGGGCCGATCAGGGGGTTGAGGAGCTCCCCCCATCACTCACAGAGCAGGGCCCATCAGGGGGTTGATGAGCCCCCCCCTGCACTCACAGAGTAGGGCCGAGAGGGAAGTTGGGGCACTGCACCCTGTCACACACAGAGCAGGGCTGATCAGGGGGTTGGGGCACTGCCACTGTCACACTCAGGGCAGGGCCGATGGGGAGGTTATGGCTCTACCCTGTCACACACAGAGCAGGGCCCGTGGGGGGAGTTGGGGCACCGCACCCTTTCACACACAGAGCAGGGCCGATCAGGGGGTTGGGGCGCTGCACCTTGTCACACACAGAGCCGCAAGGTGATCAGGGGGTTGGGGAGCTCCCCCCTATAAGGCACAGAGCTGGGCCGATCAGGGGGTTGGGCAACTTCCCCTGTCACGAATAGAGCAGGGCAGATAAGGAGGTTGTGGCCCCATCCCCTGTCACACACAGAGCCCCAGGGCAATCAGGGGGTTTGGGTGCTGCCCCCTATCACACTGATCCCAGTGCCGGGAGGCCTCGCAGCTCCGTTATTCTATATTACCCTTTTACTATATAGAATAGAGGCCTGGTGCATGGGAGGGGGCTGGCTGGTTTGCCCTGAAGGGTGTTCTGGATCAGGGTGGGGGTCCCCACTGGGGTGCCTGGCCAGTCTGGCTGAGGGGCTGAGGGCTGTTTTCAGGCTGGTGGGCGACTGAAACTCCCAACCGCTCCCTTTTTTCTTTTCTTTTTTTATTCTGGGCCAGCTTTAGCTCTGAGTCCTCGGCTGCTGAAAGCAGGTTTCTGGCCTTTGTTTACCTTCTGTATTTGATACAATGTTGTGGTCCGGCTGGCTGAAGCCCGGCTGACTAAAGCAGGTTTCTGGGGTTTTGTTTAGCTTCTATATTTGCAACACAGTTGCTTAGAGTTGCAGCGGAGAGGCCGGCAAGTCAGGCGGGTAACGTTGGAGTCCGCAGTCACTGGAGCAAGCAACCCTCCCTGTTTGTTTCAGTGCATGGCTGCCGGCTGCCATCTTGGCTGGCAGTTAATTTGCATATCGCCCTGATTAGCCAATGGGAAGGGTAGTGGATGTAAGGCTAATTACCATGTTTCTCTTTTATTAGATAGGATTCCTTGTTCTTTATCTCCCCTAGGGTATTGTTAGCTATCAGTATATACATTTGTAAATAAACATTACTTTTACATCCTAAACAACATGGCTTCCATCCTAGTTTGGGGGGTTAGGGGATAAACCTGAGTGACAGCAACAGCTCTGGAAGCAGTTCCTTCTACCTTCAGGTAAAGTTTCAAATGGCAAAAGGGAGGAGTAGGGTGGTAGAATCACAGGGCACTTAGTTTTCAATCTTTCCCTCACCTCTTCACAGGTTGCATGAAATTCACATGCTTGACACATTTCCACTGGTGTATTCAGATTTCAGGTTAAAGCATAAAAGGTGGGCTTTGGGTTACATACAGTGGAGCAGCAATAACTCTAACTCTCACTCAGAAAGTACATCAGATTGCCACGAAAGCACATTATTGTTGAGATAACTTTGAATCCATTCTAATTTATTTTTTTAAAATTATTCTAGAACTTGGAGTTGAATCCTTGCTCCCTTTACCACAGACCAATTGTTACTAACTAGTTCGCTACACTATTTCAGTACTCCTGGTGCCTAATTTTTCATCTACAACATGGTATTTTAATACCTCCTGGGTGTTGTCCTCCAGTTTCCATCCTTCCCTTCTTCTCTGTTTTGTTTTGTTATAAACTATGCATTTGTTTTCCCAGAACAAAGAATATATATCCCATCCTCCCTTGCAGCTAGGTATAGCCATATAACTAAGTTCTGACCAAGTGGGTCTAAGGGCAAGTGGCATATGCAACTTCCAGGAAGTGTTCTTAAAGGCAGGGGCACATCCATTGTTGTACCATCAGTCTTCCTGGTGACTAGAATGTAGACATGATTGGAACTAAGCATCTACCTTGGACCATCAGGAGGAAGTGATATATTGGAAGTGATAGCAGAGCCAAAAGATAGACAGAACCTAGATCAGTTATGAGAATAGATCTGTTTCCCAGTTTCGATAGCTTACTCTGAAGACTGTTTATCTATTTTAACCAATCCTGAGTTTTCTGTCACCACCAAATCCAATCCTGATGGATTTACTTAATCTTTCAACATTGCTATAAGGATTAAAAGAGATCATGAATATAAAAAGCTTAGCAGTTTTTCTGGCATGAACGAAGAAGTCATGAAACAGGCTATTGGAACTTAGTTCTGAGAACTTTGAAAGGGGTGAAAAAACCAGAGAACTAGTTCCCAGTTTGGACAAATTGACTAATTTTACTTCTTTGAAGTTAGCAGTGATCAGAATGATTTTGATTGCTTCTAAATTTTATGAACTTTTAGATAAAATCTTTTTGAAACTTGGTTTCCTCATATAAAAATGAGAATATTTAAACTTTCTTCATGGGCTTTACAGAATTAAACAAAATAGTGCTATAGACTAGATATATCTAAGTGCTAAACTGTTAGTTGGACATTCTTAGTGCTGCCACGGAAGTGGGAGAGGCTCCTGCCACCACCTCTGCACTGGCCAGCCATGAGTCAGCTTCTGGCTGAGTGGCACTCTCCATGTGGAAATGCACTGACCACCAGGGGGCAGCTCCTGCATTGATCGTCTGCCCCCTGGTGGCCAGTGTGCATCATAGCAACCGGCCATTCTGCCGTTCAGTCAATTTGCATATTAGCCTTGTATTATTACTACTAGCAGCCCAGTGCACAAAAATTTGTGCACTCAGGGGTGAGGGTGAGTAGTGGGGCCAGACCCCTCAGCCAGACCTGCACCCTCTGTCATGTTCCAGGACCCCGGCCACTCCTGGCCTAGGCACAGGCCTACAGGCTTGGGCGGCCTGGCTCCCGAGGCTTCATTTTATCAAGAGAACAAAGTCGGCGTTAGTTACAGCCCTCAAAGAACCCAGTACACTGCATCTGTGCATACAACTGTCTCATTCATGTGCCTGCTTCGCCCTACTGAATTACTAACATCCTGAGGACATAGCTCTGTCTTGTCCTTTTTCAACTTCAGTGCCTGCCCTGGTGCCAGGGACCTGAGAGGGTTTGCTGAGTGAGTGAGTGATTGAGTGAGTGAGTGAGTGAGTGAATGAGTGAATGAATGAGCGAGTAAGTGAATGGGCAAATAGCTACCAGGCGGGAACTTCTGCCGCGTTGCCATGACAACGCAGCAGAAGTTCTGGCCCCACTCCCAGCTGCCTGAAGCCCACCCCGGGAAAGTTCCCGCCCTGCTCCCAGCGGCCCTGAGCCCCTCTTCTGGCTGCATACTGAATTTCTAACATCTTGAGGACATAGCTCCATCTTATCCTGCTTCGACCTCAGTGCTTGCCCTGGTGCCAGGGGCCTGAGAGGGTTTGCTGAGTGAGTGAATAATGAGTGAGTGAATGAGTGAATGAATCTGAGTAAGTGAATGAGCAAGCAGCTAAGGGGCGGGAACACGTTGCCATGGCAACACGGCAGAAGTTCAGGCCTCACTCCCGGCTCCCTGAAGCCCACCCTGGGAAAGTTCCCCCCTGTTCCCAGTGGACTGGGGCCCCTCTCCTGGCTGCATACTGAATTACTAACATCTTGAGGACATAGTGAAAGGACAGAGCAGGGCTGATAACCATGTTCCTAACTCCTCTTCAAGCAAAAGCCATAGAATGTATCAGTTGCTCAGCCAGCCCTTATCTCAGCCAATAGGAATGCAAGGAAACTAGCCTAAGGCCAAAAGTATGCTAGCCACCTCCTGTCTTTGTGTAACCAGACCCTAGCTGCACCCTGCCCTTGCATCATTAGCCCCCCCGGCCATCAATCAACCAACCAGAATCGGCCAAATCAGTGGTCCGAGTGAGCCCCCACCCCCTGACCCAAGCCCTATAAATTCTTTGTTCTCTTGGAACTTGGGGCTCTCTCTTGCATCCAGTAATGGAGGCAGGAGGGGGACCAAGTCCCGGGCTTGAATAAAAGACCCTTTGCTTTTGCATCGGAAAAGGCTCCCTGGTGGTGGATTATTGGGGACCCCGAACTCTGGGCATAACAATAGCTCTGTCTTATCCTGCTTCAACTTCAGTGCCTGCCCTGGTGCCAGGGACCTGAGAGGGTTTGCTGAGGGAGTGAGTGAGTGAGTGAGAGAGTGAGTGAGTGAATAATGAGTGAGTGAATGAATGAGCGAGTAAGTGAATGAGCAAACAGCTACAGGGCTGGAACTTCTGCTGCGTTGCCATAACAACGCGGCAGAAGTTCCCGCCTCACTCCAGGCTGCCTGAAGCCCACCCTGGGAAAGTTCCCGCCCTGCTTCCAGCAGCTCTGAGCCCCTCTTCTGGCTGCACACTGAATTTCTAACATCTTGAGGACATAGCTCCATCTTATCCTGCTTCAACTTCAGTGCCAGGCCTGGTGCCAGGGACCTGAGAGGGTTTGCTGAGTGAGTGAATAATGAGTGAGTGAATGAGTGAATGAATGAGCAAGTAAGTGAATGAGCAAGCAGCTACTGGCGGGGATAGTTCGCACTCTGCTGTGGGCTGCCTGATGCAAACCCCGGGAAGTTTCTGCCCTTCGTCCAGCGGCCCCACTCCCCTCTCCGGCTGCATAGTTCGAGCAGGGCAAACGTGGCCGGGGTGTGCGTTTTGGCAGATGGGTGCATTAGCACCTGTCAGGCGGGGATTACCTCCCCCCCCCCCCCAGGGCCCTTTGTGGGCGTGGCCAGTAGCAGATCAGTGCATTAGCACCTGTCAGCTGGGGATCCCCGTGGGAGGGCTGTTTGTGGGCGTGGCTGGTGGCCGATCGCTGAGGTCCCGCTGGCAGCCCTGGGTCTGTTTTCATACTGGCTGCCTGCAGACCGGGGTGCAAATAGCAGGCCCAGATGGCAGCGGGGCAGGCGGGATGGTGCTGTTCCGCCCTGCCTGCAGTATGAAAATTAGCTGCCATCTTTGTTGGTGGTTAACCGCCATCTTAGTTGGCAGTTAATTTGCATATCGCCCTGATTAGCCAATGGGAAGGGTAGCAAAGTTACAGTTAATTACCATGTTTCTCTTTTATTAGTGTAGATATAGGATGTCCCTTTTTCTCCCCTTTTGCCCCCTCTCTGGCCATCACCATACTGTTCTCTGTGTCCATGGGTTGTGCATGTATTTTCTTGGCTAATCCCTTCTTTAAATTCACTTCTTTGAATTTTTATTTTCAGACTAGTGGCCCAGTGCACGAAATTCGTGCATGGGGGAGGGTGTGTTCCTCAGCCTGGCCTGCACCCTCTCCAATTTAGGACCCCTTGAAAAATGTCCTGCCAGTTTACAGGGATTGGCCTAAACCAGCAGTCGGGCATCCCTCTCGTAATCCGGGACTGCTGGCTCCTAATTGCTCACCTGCCTGCCTGCCTGCCTGATTGCCTCTAACCACTCTGCCTGCCGGCCTGCTTGTCCCCAAATGGCCCCCTGCCAGCCTGATCACCCCAAACTGCCGCCCTGCTGGCCTGCTCGCCCCTACCTTCCATCCCCATTGGCCTGCTCATCCCCAACTGTCCCCCTGCTGGCCTGCTCACTCCAAACTGTCCTCCCCCCCCCCCCGCGCTGTCCTGATCACCTCCAACTGACCCCCACTGATGGCCTGCTTTCCCCTAACTGCACCCCCCTGCTGGTCTGCTTACCCCAACAGCCCCACCCCCCACCAGCCTGATCACCCACAACTGCCCTCCCCTCTTGGCCTGTAACCACCTCTACCTCGGCCCCACCACCATGGCTTTCTCCAGAAGAACATCTGGAAGGTCTCCCAGTCTAATTAGCATATTACTCTTTTATTAGTATAGATATGTTTGTCTGTAAATATGATTATGATTGCAGATATGAGTAGGACCAGGTAAAATTTTATAGAATGGGTCTTTTATTACAGATGGTTTGCTATGTATGCATTTTTTCTAAAGAAGTAAAAATTACTTTAAAAAATGTTTCAGGAAGACTTTGAGAAATTTACAGTATCTGCTTTTCTTCCAAGAGAAGTTGTCACTTTTATGCCAGAGTGAGAATTATTTGTATGCTTTGTATGTCAGCATTGGCCACCGTGACTGGGGGGCACTTAGCTTGACTTGAGAGTAATTATCTTGCTCACTGGCTGGGAGGGAGGGTGTGTGGCAGAGGAGAGAAATACTCGGTTCTGGATTATTCATAGATTGCTGACTTTCTGGATTGATTGTGCAAGCCCCTCCTTTCATTGATGTCCACCTTCTGTTGACAGACATCTGCCCTGGGAGAGAAATGAGATGAAACTCTCTTTCTTTTCATTGTAAAAAGCATTTGAATTCCTATGGTGTGATAAGGCCACCCAGCCATCCACAGTCAAGGTACACAATTTCATGAAGGATGTTCCCACTCTTGAATAAATTAAAACAATTTTTTGCTTTTAATTTAAACTTTCTTCTATAACTGTTTTCTTGTTATTTAAAAGCTAGTTTTTTTTTAAAACTGCTTCCAAAGCTTTTCAAGCTGTATATGACCTTGGAATGAATTTATAAATAAGAATTGAGCCCGGCCAGTGTGACTCAGTGGTTTAGCATTGACCTATGAACCAGGAAGTCACAATTTGATTCCAGGTCAGGCCACATGCCCAGGTTTTGGCCTGATCTGTGTAGGAGGCAGCCGATCAATGATTCTCTCTCATCATTGATGTTTCTATCTCTCTCCCTCTCCCTTCCTCTCTGAATCAGTAAGAATATATTTTAAAGAGAGAGAGAGAGAGAGAGAGAGAGGAGAGTGTATATGTTTGTAAATAAGAAAACATGTATTTGATGGTCTTAGAAAGTCTTATTTTCTTTCATTAAAACTTGTGCAGTATAGGGAACTCCATAGATTCCCTCAATTTGAAGAAAGTTAGAGGGAAAGGTACTAATTCAGAGTTCCTTGGGAAAATGTATCACTTACATATTTTTTTATGTTTCTGTTTTAAATCAAAAACATATATTTTCTATTCAGAAAATATATTTGGATCTAAATATCTTCTATAATTTTAACCCTAAAATATCAATTTAAATATTTTAAAAATGGTTGGGATGTTTGTTTTTTTAAATAAGTTAGGTTACTGGAGTTCTACATGTTACTGGATCACCTGGGGTAATTTTCTGATTGGAAAATTAAGAATTATAGTCAGAGGGATGGACATTAGAATTTTAAAAGAACATATTCAATTTACTTTAGAAGCCGAACCTATCTTATCATGTGACTTGTTTTGTATGTCTGTTAAACTATATTATCACATAAGCATTGCTGCTATTGGGACAAACAGTGACAGTTGATTCGGGTCATTTGAATGTCCACTGTCTGTTTTAATTTGTATGTTCGTTTTGATTCTGTCATATGCTCAAACTTCAGTGGAAGTCATGAGAACTTATTATTTTTGCCTGCTCCCTCCTTTACGTTGGAAATATTCTTTTTTACTCAGAGGGACCTTAACTTCGATGTAAGGGATTGTTTCCACTGCCAACTGTTTTCTTCCTTGCCAAGTAAGAGAGTTGTTGTGAACTCTTCAGTGATGCCTTCCCCAGGATATTTGCAGATGTGGTTGGGAAAAGTCATTTCATCCCCAACCTTTGCATGTCAGGTGCTGGGGTGCCCAGGTGCCACCTGGCCTGCGCCCAGGCTCTCCAGCCCTCCAATTGCCATGGTGATCACCAGGCCGCAGAGTTTTATTTGTTTCAGAGGAGTATAAATTATTTAAGAATTAAAGCTATGTGCACATGGCCAAAAAAAACCCCAAAAAACAGCTCCACCAGTCCCACCTGTCCCACCCGTCTGGGAAGTTTTGTGTGAAAGGGCCGGCAGGGGAGGGCAGTTGCGCCAATTGGGCTGGCAGAGGAGGGCAGTTGGGAGTGAACTGGCCAGCAGGGGTGCAGTTAGGTGTCAATCAGGCCGGCTGGGTAGTGATTAGGGGGCGATCAGTCTGGCGGGCAGGCCAGTGGTTAGGAGCCACCAGTCCCACATTGTGAGAAGGATGTCTGACTGCTGGACATCCCCCAAAGGGGTGCCAAATTGGAGAGGGTGCAGGCCAGGCTGAGGGACAACCCCGGCCCCCATGCATGAATTTGGTGCGCCGGGCCACACATCCTATATAACTTGAGTGGGCCTCATTCAGTCGGTTGAAAGCCTAAACAGAACAAAGACTGATCTCCCCAAGAAAGAGGAGATTCTACCAGCAGAAAGCCTTTGCACTTGAACTGCAACTGTTCCTGGAGTCTCCAGCATGCCAGTCTACCCCATCAGATTTTGGACTCAACAAGCTCCATAATTGTGTGAGCCAATTACTTAAAAGAAATCTCTCAGGATATAGTATATCCTACTGAAAAACCTTAACTAATGCATATGATGTCCTCAAGGTTCATTCATGCTCTAGTATGGGTCAGAATTTCCTTCAATTTTAATGCTCTTGCAGATACATTTTCATTCATTCATTCATCCATTGATGGACACTTGGATTGCGTCCACCTTTCAGCTATTGTGAATAATATGTCTAAAAGCAGGGAGATATAAAAATCTGCTCAAGTCTCTGCTTTCATATCTTTTGAGTATATTCCCAGAAGTGGGATTGCTGGATCATATGGTAATTCTATTCTCAATTTTTTGAGGAACTGCCATGCTGTTTTCCATAGTGGATGCACCCATTTTACATTTCCACCAGTAGACACAAGAGCTCCAATTTCTCCACCTCCTTGCTAACCCTTGTTTTTCTTCCTCTCCTTCCTACACTCCCTCCCTCCTTTCCTCCCTTCTTTCCTTCCTTCCTTCCTTCCTTCCTTCCTTCCTTCCTTCCTTCCTTCCTTCCTTCCTTCCTTTCTTCCTTCCTTCCTTCCCTCTCCTCCATCCTTGGCTTCTTTCTTTCTCTTTTTCTTTCTTTCTTTTCTCTCTCTCTCTCTCTCTCTCTCTCTCTCTCTCTCTCTCTCTCTTAACCATACTAATGGGCATGAGGTGGTATCTCATTATGGTTTTGATTTCCATTCCCCTGATGATTAGTGGTGTTGAGTACCTTTTTATGGGCTTGCTGGCATTTTATATCTTCTCTGGAGAATTATCTATTCAACTACTTTGTCCATTTTTTAACTTGGTTATCTGATTTTGTTGTTGTTTTTGAGTTGTACAAGTTCTTTATATATTCTAGGTAGTAGGTTTTTTAAAAATATATATATTTTATTGATTTTTTACAGAGAGGAAGGGAGAGGGATAGAGAGTTAGAAACATTGATGAGAAACATTGATCAGCTGCCTCCTGCACACCTCCTACTGGGGATGTGCCTGCAACCAATGTACATGCCCTTGACTGGAATTGAACCTGGGACCTTTCAGTCCGCAGGCCGACACTCAATCCACTGAGACAAACTGGTTAGGGCTAGGTAGTAGCTTTTTCTTGGATATATGATTTGCAATTATTTTCACCTATTCCATATGCTGTCTTTTCACACTGTTGATTGTGTCTTTTGATGCGCAGAAGTTTTAATTTTGTTTTAGTTCAAGTTACCGATTTTTATTTTTTCAGCCTTTGTGATTGTTATATCCAAGAATTATTGCCATCCAATATCTCGAAGTTTCCCCCATTTTCTTCTAAGACTTTTATAGTTTATAGTTATGTTTAATTCCATTTAAGTTATGTTTTATAAATGGTGTAAGGTCCATCTTCATACTTATGCATGGGGATATCACCCTCCCCCCTATTTTTTTTTAACTATTCACTCCTTCAGAATTTCTATCACTTACCATAGATTTAGTTCTTTTACCCAGAGGTGATCAAATCCATTCATCTTGACTGCCTCTTCCCTGAATTCTAGTCCCCCATTTTCAAAAACCATGGAATACCTCTTGGAGTCAATGAAAGTGGGGCAGCCTGGAAATTCAGTTTGATTAATTATTGACTATTACATGAGGAAAGAGAATATGTCCCATGCCCACTACAGTGTGGTTTAATTAGCAAAAGTAGTGTGATTAGATGTACACTGGAGAGTTATCAAAGAAACTGAGGTTCAGAGAGACAAGTATTATTAGGGTACACATTGTACTATTCCAGGGAGAGGCACATGGGGTCTGGAGGATGGGAACAACTGCTCTCTAAAAAGGTGTTTTCTCTTACAGGACAGGCAGATTTCATGGGACTTTCTCAGGCCTAGGTAATATGTCTCACTCAAATCCCTATGTTTTCCTGGTTTTGAGTCTATGATCAACAAGCAATTCCAACTCACATCTACTTCCCAAAGAGAAAATTAGCTTATGCTCACTGGAAAGGGCTCCTTTATAAATACACATCCCTTAGCAAATATAAATTTAGTGATTATGTATCTGTCGTGAACCTGATACTTTCTGAGTTGCTAAGATAATTCAGTTTCTGGACTGATGCTCAGTTAATGACGTTTCCTATAGCTGGTCATGTGGTTTAGATACCGTGACCTTTCCTCCCTAGACATAACATCTAGGCCTCAGTTTTATTTCAATTCCAGGGCCAGAAAAGCAGCAAAACAAGGGGGGCAAGCCAGGACCAGCTAACTAATGACCCCCTTCCCTGGCATTGACCCATCAGTGGAGACCATGACCCTGAAAGGATATGCCTGGAAAAGCAGATGAATATTCTATTGAGATCCTTCTCTAAGATCTCCCCTAAAGTCCCAGCCTTTAAAACCCTCAAGACAAGGACCCAGCTCGCAGGGAGTGTGCCTGTGCCTTTCCCTTCACTCATCATTCCCCACAGGTGTGCAACTCCTAAACTCTAAGGGCCTCCAGGAGACTTGCAACCAGGGGAGCAATGGGCAGCAGCATCTCATCCTGGGCTAACCCCTGAATCTGTCTCCAAGGCCCCTTTACTCTGAGCCAAAGTAGTCCTGCCTCAGCTAATTTCTTTCCTATAACATTTCCAGAGGCCAAAGCAGACCGCCTAGGTCTCTCCTGTTGCTGCTTTATCCTAAGCCCTTCCTGTTTCACTATCCACACCATTAATAAACATACTCTTGAAATACCTGGACTTGTGTTGTGAAATCTTTCCTGCAGCAAGTCAAGAACAAACATACAACTAGCCTGCCTGAGGCAGACTGCTGTGGGCCCTGTCTCTGTCCACTAACTAACTCCAATTGATATGAGTAATAGTTAACCTTTTTTAGCTTTTATAATGCAGCATGCAAAATGCTAAGCCCTTTATGTTACCAAGAGGATTTCAATGATCCCACAAAAATCCCATAGGATAGGTCATTCCCTCCCGCCCCCAAGCTCTAAGAGAAAATTTATTTCGAAAGTCGCAGAGGTAGAAGAAATGAGCAATAGAAAAATGGGCTCCAGAAACAAGTTATGGAGGCAAAAAAAAAAGGGCACTTTGAACTTAGGAGAAAGAGAGAGGCAAGGAGGACCAGCCTGGGGGGAAGAAGAGAGAGGAGGGAAATGGGAGGGGAAAGGCACAGGTGTGCTCCCAGGAGGGAGATCTCCAGGATAGGTCCTGTCATTATCTCCATTTTATAACTAAGGAAACTGAGGCCCAGAGGGTTTAAACAACATTCCAAGGCCACCCAACTGGTTACTAGTAGAGGAGGGATCTGAATCCAAGCAGTGTGACTCTTACTGGCACATATACTTAAAATTAGCAAGAAGTAATGAGAACAGGAAAAGAAACAATGCTGGCCAACGAAGAATTTAAACGACACACAATATTTAACTCTGTGATTACTAGAAAAAAGGCGAAGAGGAATACATAACAGGTGTAAATAGCTCTCACTGTTGAGTTATAGAAAGCATATTTGTACATTATGTGGACCAGGGGTCCTCAAACTACGGCCCGAGGGCCATATGAAAATACAAATATTGTATTCCTGTTTTGTTTTGTTACTTCAAAATAAGATATGTGCAGTGTACATAGGAATTTGTTCATAGTTGTTTTTTTTTAACTATAGTCTGGCCCTCCAACGGTCTGAGGGACAGTGAACTGGCCCCCTGTTTAAAAAGTTTAAGGACCCCTTATGTGGACAAAAAGGGGCCACATCTAAACCTGACAAGCTCAGGGGAGGCCTTACAAACTCAGAGACCTGAAGTAACCACATAGGATGGTCTGAAATTAAAACTCTAAGCAAAAGCAGTTCTTGACAGGCTAGAATCTTCCCTGACAAAAGAATCTTTCCCTTAATTGAACCTGTCTATTGCCTATGTTTTTCCTGAGCCCATTTCTTCTATAGCCACACTGGCTGGGCTAACGGGACTTCTTTAAGGAGAAGAGAAAAGATAAAAAAATATGAATAAGAG
Organism: Myotis yumanensis; assembly: GCF_028538775.1. NCBI lineage: Eukaryota > Metazoa > Chordata > Mammalia > Chiroptera > Vespertilionidae > Myotis > Myotis yumanensis. Next base: position 121,531,175 of record NW_027223754.1, on the reverse strand, counting down.
AATAGAGGGAAGCCCTGGCTGGTATGACTCAGTTGGTTAGAGCAATGTCCCATATACACCAAAAGGTCATGGATTTGATTCCCAGTCAGGGCACATACTAGTACCTATGTTATGAGTTCAATTCCAGGTCTGCTCAGGAGGCAACCAATTGATGTTTCTCTCTCTCCTTCTCACTCTAAAAAAAACAAAAAAAACGAAAACACTCCAAAAACAAAACAACCAAAACATGTCCTCAGCTGAGGATAAAATAAAAATTTTAAAAATAGAAAATACAGGAAAGACAAAGCTGATAAAGGCAAACAGTAAAAGCAGTGGATCAACCAACTATACAGCTAGTACAAAGGTTAAAAGGTATGTAGGAAGATCATGTATAATTACAACAATAAATTAAGAGACACACAAGAACTAAAAGTAATGATAAAAACATAAATGTAGAGAGGATGAGTAAAAATTGTAGTGATTCTAGAATGTGTTTGAATTTAAGTGACTATCAACTTAAAAGAGACTACTATAAACATAGCTTGGGACAACTAAAATAATCCAACCCCGGGAAACCAAGATGGCGGCATAGGTAAACACCGGAAATTGCTGCCTCCCACAACAAATTCAAAAATACAACTAAAAGAAAAGACGGACATCATCCAGAACCACAGGAAGGCTGGCTGAGTGGAAATTCTACAACTAGAAGGAAAGAGAAAAGCACATTGAGACTCAGAGGAGGTGCAGAAGTACAGGGGTACAGAGGCGCACGGGGCAAGGGCTGGCAACTGAGGAAGCGGCTGTCTTTTTGAATCAGGAGGGAGTCACAAGCCCCCAACTGCTCTGAACTCCAGTTCCGGGTGAGACTCTGGTGACATAGACTCATACGGGGAGAAACTGGACTGTCTGGCAGTGGGCAGAACTTGGAACTCGAGGGCGGCTTTCTCTCAGAGGTGCTTGAAGAGATTACCGGGACACTGAGACTCGGGGCCTCTTAGGGTAGGACTGAGGATCAGCCATAGCTGCTTGCTCCACCCTGTTGATTCCCTGAGACCCTGCCCCACCCAAGCTGTGGCAGAGGCATTTGCATATGAATGCCCTGGCCCTTTGCAATCTCAAAATTAACTAACAAACTGCAGCTAGGCCAGACAGACCCAGAACTTCCAAGAGAAGGCCCAAGCCCCACAGCAGCTTACATTGCTTCACAGCTGGGCCTCATTTGGGCACCTCCAAACCCCAAACAAGGAAGGGGAATCAGCAGATCTCCTCGTAGCTCCTCTTGGGTAGCCTCAGGCAGAGGCTAAATTAGCACCTCCTTAGATCCAAGAGCCAGTGTACCCAGGGGTCAGAGTGGGACCATCCAATTACAACTCCTCAGATCCATAAGGGACACACAAAGCAGGGGGCAGAGTCAGTGAGCACCAAAGCTCCAATGAACCAAGTCTTGCCTCATAAGGTTGTCTTCAGCACAGAAGTTCTCCCACCGTAGACACAGCTGAATCTCACAGCCAATTGGCCTGGAGGTCAATTCCTCTCAGTGATACCTACAACAATCAAGGCTTAACTACAACAAGACTGTGCACACAGCCCACAAAGGGGTGCACCAAGAGTGTCCACCTCTGGTAATTGGGGAGGCTGACCCACTGGGACCTATAGGACATCTAGCACACAAAGCCACTCTATCAGCACGGGGAAGCACAAAAAATGCGGAGGCAAAGAAACAGGTCACAAATGACAGAAATGGAGGAAAGCAAACTACTGGATATAGAGTTCAAAAGCACACTTTTAAGGTTTTTCAAGAAATTTCTAGAAACTGCCGATAAATTTAGTAAGACCCTCAAAAAGACTGATAAGACCGCCGATAAATGTAGTGAGACCCTCAAGAAATCTAGTGAGACCCTCGAGGTTATGAAAAAGGACCAACAAGAAATTAAGCAGACACTGACTGAAATAAAGAATATTATACAGACTCCCAACAGCAGACTAGAGGATCATAAGAATCAAGTCAAAGATTTGAAATATGAAGAAGCAAAAAACACTCAACCAGAAATCAAAATGAAAAAAGAATCCAAAAATACGAAGATAGTGTAAGGAGCCCCTGGGACAGCATCAAGCGAACCAACATCCGAATTATAGGGGTGCCAGAAGAAGAGAGAGAGCAAGATATTGAAAACCTATTTGAAGAAATAATGACAGAAAACTTCCCCTTCCTGGTGAAAGAAATAGACTTACAAGTCCAGGAATCGTAGAGAACCCCAAACAAAAGGAATCCAAAGATGACCACACCAAGACAGATCATAATTAAAATGTCAAGAGCAAAAGACAAAGAGAGAATCCTAAAAGCAGTAAGAGAAAGTTACCTACAAGGGAATACCCATATGACTTTCAGCTTATTTCTCAACAGAAACTTTGCAGGCCATAAGGGAATGGCAAGAAATATTCAAAGTGATGAATGCCAAGAACCTACAACCAAGATTAATTTATCCAGCAAAGCTATCATTCAGAATTGAAAGTCAGATAAAGAGCTTCGCAGATAAGGAAAAGCTAAAGGAGTTCATCACCACCAAACCAGTATTATATGAAATGCTGAAAGGTATCCTTTAAGAAGAGGAAGAAGAAGAAAAATGTAAAGATACAAATTATGAACAACAAATACACATCTATCAACAAGTGAATCTAAAAATCAAGTCAATAAATAATCTGATGAACAGAATAAACTGGTGAATATAATAGAATCAGGGGCATAGAAAGGGAGTGGACTGACTATTCTTGGGAGGGAAAGGGGTGTGGGGGATGTGGGAAGAGACTGGACAAAAATCGTACACCAATGTATGAGGACAGTGGGGGGGGGGCGTTGAGAGCGGGGGGGGGGGGAGTGGGTGGAGGGGAGCTATGGGGGGGAAAAAGGAGGAACAACTGTAATAATCTGAACAATAAACATTTAATTAAAAAAATAAATAAAATAAAATAATCCAACCCAAAGCAACAACAACAACAAAAAAAACATAGCTTGGTATAGCACAGTGGTCGGCAAGCTCATTAGTCAACAGAGCCAAATATCAACAGTACAACGATTGAAATTTCTTTGGAGAGCCACATTTTTTAAACTTAAACTATATAGGTAGGTACATTGTTATTAATTTAATTAGGGTACTCCTAACCTGGCGTTTGCTAAAAACGTCCTCAATCTGGTTGAGGTACATTTGCTGAGGTCGACCCCTTCTAACTCTCCCATCCATACTCGTCTTGTATACTTGTTTCCTCTATCTTTTGTCACCCGTGTGCGATTTGCTGAGGGGACTAGCACTAACCACTGCAAAATGAGACTGCTGACTGACTGGCTCACTCAACTCCTGCATGAATCGCGTGCCTCCCCAGCGCTGTGTATCCCGCGGCCCGCCTGTGCCTAGTCTCCCATAGCCTGACAGACTGACACCCCTCACTTCTAATGGCACCTTTTCAAAATAGACTTGCCCAGGCTGAAAACCAACTTCTGCCCATAGGCCACAAAGTTTCTATCGCACTGTACATGCACGCCCCCACGTGGTATTTTGTGGAAGAGCCACACTCAAGGGGCCAAAGAGCCTCATGTGGCTCGCGATCCTGGGTTTGACGACCACTGGTATAGCACATACTAACCACAAACCAAAAATTGACAAGAGATATAAAAAAAAAAAATAAAGAAATCTAAGTATAACACTATTGAAAGTCAACAACATGCAAGAGAGAAAGCAAGGGAATAAAAACAAACTGGGAAGAACAACAAACACAATTAGAAACCGATGAATAAAATGGCAATAACTACGTACCTATCAATAAGTACTCTAAATCTAAATGGACTAAATGCTCCAATCAAAGAGATAGGGTGGCTGGATGGATAAAAAAGACCCATAGTATATGGTCTATAGGAGACCCACTTTAGATTAAAAGATACACACAGACTAAAGATAAAGGGGTGGGGGGAAAAGCTATTTCATGAAAGTGGAAAAGAAATGAAATAAAAATATGGTAGCAATACTTATGTCAGACAAAATAGACTTTAAACCAAGGGTTGTAACAAGTGACTATGGCACTTCATAATGATAAAGGGATCAATCCAACAAGAGGACAAAATTCTTGTAACTGTCTATACCCAATGTGGGAGTTCCTGAATACATAAAGCAAATATTGACAGACATTAAGAAAGATATTGACAGTAATACAGTACTAGGAGGGGACTTTAACACCCCATTGACATCAATGGATAGATCAATCAGTCAGAAAATCAAAAAGGAAACAGTGGCTTTATTTTATTTTTTTCAACATAGACATTCATTCATGTTGCCTATAACATCTTTGTCAGGATTTTGTTACCAGAATTATGATAGACTTATTAAATGAGTTTGGAGCCCTTCCCGATTTGGCTCAGTGGATAGAGCGTCAGCCCATGGACAGAAGGGTCCCGGGTTCGATTCTGGTCACAGACACATACCTTGATTGCCGCCTCCTCCCCGGCCTGGGCCCTGGTCAGGGCTCATACAGGAGGCAACCAATCAATGTGTTCCTCTTACATCGATGTTCCTCTCTGTCTTTCCCTCTCTCTTCCACTATTCCTAAAAATCAATGGCAAAATATCCTCGGGTGAGGATTAACAAAAAACCTAGCTGGTTTGGCTCAGTGGATAGAGTGTTGGCCTGTGGACTAAAGGGTCCCAGGTTTGATTCTGGTCAAGGGGCACATGCCCAGGTTGCAGGCTCAATCCTCAGTAGAGGGCATGCAGGAGGCAGCCAATCAATGATTCTCTTTCATCATTGATGTTTCTATTTCCCTCTCCCTTCCTCTCTGAACCACATAAACAAAAATGATATATAAAAATCACATGATCATATCAATAGATGCAAAAAAATCATTTGAGAAAATCCAACATCCATTTGTGATTAAAAAAAATCTCAGCAAAATGGGTACATAGGGAACATATGTCAATGTAATAAAGGCCATATATGACAAACCCACAGCTAACATCATACTCAATGGTGAAGAGATAAAAGATATTTATTTTCTTTTTAAAATTTTTAAATATCTGAAAAAATTAAAAAATATATTTTTGTTGATTTTAGAGTGAAAGGGAGAGGGAAAGAGAGATAGAAACATCAATGATGAGAATCATTGATCGCTGCCTCCTGCACACCCCACACTGGGGATCGAGGCCGCAACCCAGGCATGTGCCTTGGCTGGCATTGAACCCAGGACCCTTCAGTCCTCAGGCCGACACTCTATCCACTGAACCAAACTGACTACGGCTAAAAGCTTTTTCTTTAAGATCATGAACAAGAGAAGGATGTCCACTTTCACCACTTTTATGCAACGCAAACTTGGAAGTCCTAGCCACAGCAATCACACAAGAAAATGAAATAGAAGGTGTCCAAATTGGAAAGGAAGAAGTAAAACTGTCATTATGTGCAAGTGACTTAATACTATATATAGAAAACTCTAAGGAATATACTAAAAAACCATTAGAACTAATAAATGAATTTAGTGAAGTTGCAAGATACAAAAAAAGAAAAAGAAAAAAGAAATGCAGGAATGTGTTGCAATTTTATACAGTAAGTAGAGGCCCAGTGCATGAAATTCATGCACAGGTAGGGTCCCTAGGCCTGGCCAGCCATCAGGGCCCATCAGGTTTCTCATCTCCCTGCCTTCCTGCCTCCTCCTTTCCTCACTGCCTGCTCACTGCCACTGTTTGGGTACCTGTCTCCTGCTTTCTCTTGCTCCCTCAGTGCCCTGACACTGGTTGCCTGCCATGTTCTGTGTCACTCCCTGGTGGTCAGTGCATGTCATAGTGAGTGACTGAACTCCTGGTCTCCTGGTTGAATTCCTGAGGGGACACTTTGCATATTAGTCTTTTATAAGTAGATAGATAGGTAACAAACTATCAGAAAGAGAAATTAAGAAGAGAATCCCATTTACAATTGTATAAAAAATAAAAATAAAATACCTAGAAATAAATTTAACCAAGGATGTAAAAGACCTGCACTCAGAAAACTATGTAAGACATTGAAGAAATGCGCTGAAGAAGATACAAGGAAATGGAAGGGTATAACATGCTCACAAATAGGAAGAATTAACATCATTAAAATGCCCATACTACCCAAAGCATTCTACAGATTCAATGCAATCCCTATCAAAATACCGATGACATTCTTCACAAAATTAGAACAAGTACGCCTAAAATTTAAATGGAATCACAAAAGATCCTTTGGAGCCAAAACAATCCTAAAAGAAAAACAAAAATGAGGTATTAAGTTACCTGATATCAAACTATACTACAAAGCTACAGTAATCAAAACAGCATGCTATGGCATAAAAAGACAAACAGATCAATGCAACATAATAGAGAGCCCAGAAATAAACCCACATCTCAGTTAATCTAACACAGTGGAGTCAAGAATATTCAATGTGGTGAAGACAGTCTCTTCGATAAATGTTGTTGGGAAAACTGGACAGATACATGCAAAAGAATGAAGCTGGATTGCTTTCTAATAACATATCCAACCATAAACTAAAAATGGATTAAAGACTTAAATGTAAGACCTGAAACCATGAACCACCTAGAAGAAAACATAGGCAGTAAACACTTTGACATTGCTCTTAATGATTTTGTGTTTGTAGGAGTGTGTGTGGGGGGTATCTCCTTAGGGAAGGGAAAAGTTTTTGCACAGCAAAGAAAACAATCAACAAAAAAAAGGCAACTCACTGAACAAGAGAACATATCTGCCAATGATACAGCAACACCGAAAAACCCCAAACAACCCAATTTAAAAATGTGCAATGGACCTGATTAGACATTTATCCAAAGAGGACATACATATGGCTATTAGACATATGAACAGATGCTCAACATCATGAATCATCTGGGAAAGCAAATTAAATTAAATTAAAACCACAATGAGATATCTCCTCACCCCTGTCAGAATGGCTATCATCATTAAATCAAAAGACAAATGTTAGCAATGATGTAGAAAAGGGAATCCTTGTGCACTGTTGGTGAGATTGTAAATTGGTGCAGCCATTGTAGAAAACAGTACTGAGGGTCCTCAAAAAATTTAAAATAGAACTACTTTATGACCAAAAAATCAACTTATGGATATTTATCTAAAGGAATCCAAGACACTAATTTGAAAAGATATATGCAGACCTATGTTCATTGCACCATTATTACACGAACCAAGAGATGGAAACAGCCTAAGTGTCCATCCATAGATTGATAAAGAATGAATAAAGAAGATGTGGGACATATATAATGGAATATTTCTCAATCATAAAAAGGAATGAAATCTTGCCACCTGCAACAACACGGATAGGCCGAGAGGGTATTATTCTAAGTGAAATAAGACAAACAACACAGGATTTCATTAATATGGGGAATTTACATAACAAATGAACAAGCAAAACGGAAACAAAATCACATAGAGAACAAATCATTGGTTGCCAGATGGAATGGGGTTTAGGGAAAAGGTGAAGAAATTAAGTACAAATCGCTAGTTATAGCCCTATGTGGTCTGGCTCAGTGGATAGAGCATCCACCTTTGGACTCAGAGTTGCAGGTTTGATTCCAGTCAGGGCACATGCCTGGGTTGTGGGTGATCCCCAGTAGTGGGTGTGCAGGAGACAGCCAATCAATGATTCTCATCATTGATGTTTTTGTCTCTCTCTCCCTCCCCCTTCCTCTCTGAAATCTATAAAAATATATATTTAAAAAGTTGCCACCTATAAAAACAGTCAAGAGGAAGTAAAGTAGAGCATACAGGAAAGTCAATAACATTATAATAGGTAAGTATGGTGTCAGATAGGTACTAGATTTAATTGTGTGAATACTAGGTAAGATACATAAATGTCCAGTCAGTATTGTTGTACTCCTGAAACTAATATCATATTGCATGACAACTAAAATAGGAAAAAAAAAGACGTCCAAGTTCCTGTACAGCCCAGTTGAGGCGAGTACTGTTCATTCAGAGGTAGAAATAACACGTTCACATATTAAGGCCTGGCAAGAGGGAGGATCAGAATACTGGTTTCTCAATTCTCTGCTAGCCTTTTTGCCAGCAGTGCTTGGTAAATATGAGCCCATTTCTTCAAGCCAATCATCTGTGGAGGTTAGAACATCTGCGCCAATACGGGGAGGATCACACATCCTGCACCGGGCAAGGACCGCGAGGGAGGTCGCAGGTTGGCATTAAGCCCAAAGGCTGTGTGTGGTTAGAAAGGCTGGCCCAGGGTCCATCACCTGCAGCTTTCCTACCGCCAGGAAACAGTCCCGCCCTGAGCCAGCCGCGCAAGCCCAGTGGTGCAAAAAGAGACCACGCCCACGTCCCCAAGTGAGCACGCGCAGTGGCGCGGGGCGTGGCTCCGCCGCACGCTCCTCTGGGGACTGGGTGTAGCCGCGCTTTTAAGCTCCGCGACCTTATCTCTCATACCTCAGCCGCCTGTCCTGAAGCGAAGCTGTCTCGCCCGGGAAGAGAGTGGTCACGGTGTCGCGTGGTAACAAAGCTTAGGACAGGAGAACCTACATGAGAAAGGACGTCCTCCGGTGTAAGTGCTAACCAGTGGCTGTTTGCGGAGGGGCGGGGGGCGTCGGGAGCGGGAAAAACCTTCGCGGCATGGAGGGGCGGAGCTAACGTGTGATTGATAGGCGAGAAACCTGTGCAAGGGCGAATGGGAGGTGAGTGAGGGCGGGATCTGCAGTTGAACTGAAGCTGTGCTTTGGAGTAATAATAACTAACACGCACCAGGGACTTCAGTAACCCATCTGTGCTAACCGCTTTTTATAAGTTACTTATTTAGTGGTCACTGCAGCCTTATGGATATGCAGTTTTATCTGTCTCTCCTTTACACGCGGGGAAACTGAGGGTTAGGGCTATTAACTTAGGCAAGAATACAGCTGGGGTCCCAAATTTAGAAGCCTGACCTCAGAGCCCATACTGTTAATGGCTCTGCCCTTCAGAAAAGCAAGGTGGAGTGGGGTCCAGTCAGGAGGGTTCGGTTGAATGGAATTGACCAGATTGTTGGAGGATGTGCAATGAAAAGTGGAAAAAACACCAAGTAGCAGGTTTTTCCTACAGGATGTGAGAGCTCTGAGGATGGAGGTGGGAGGCCGGGCCATGTCCCCTGCTGTGGGAGCATTGCAGCCCTGCTGGTGCTGTGCCTGGATTAACTGTAGGTGCAGAAAAGGTTTTCTTTTGTGGCTGTGTTGTCTCCCAGGTGTGTGAAGTTAAAGCATTTTAGGGGCTTAAAATGGGGATTGTGCTTTTAAATTGTTTCTGTCTTCTCTGGCTGCCATAACAAAACGCCATACATTGGGTGGCTTAAACAACAGAGTATTTTGTTTGTTTGTTTTTGTTGTATTTTAATTCTCACCTGAGGATATTTCCCCATTGATTTCTAGAGAGAGTGGAAAGGAAGTAGGAGGGGGGGGGGAGAGAAACATCGTGGGAGAGAAACATAGATTGGTTGCCTCCCGCCCCTACCAGGGCTGGGGAACTTGCACCCCAGGTACCCTTGACCAGGAAGGACCCTTGGATCTGCAAGCTGATGCTCTAACCACTTGGCTCACTGGCCACGGCCAGAGTTCTTTTCTTTTTTTTTTTTCTTTTTCCTTACAGTTCTAGAAATTGGGAAGTCGAAGATTAAGGTTCCAGCCTAGTCTGTTCCCTGTCCAGGACCCTTTTCCTGTCTTGCAGAAGGTCGGTCCCTTTCTTACTAGTACTTGTCCTCACATGGCTGGTAAGGAGAGAGCTCTCTCTTACTCCTAGAAGGCCACCAATCTTAATAAGGATTAGGACCCACTGTTATACCTTAATTTAATCTTAATTACCCTTTTCATTTTCTGTTAATTGCCTCCTAAAAGCCCTCCCTCCAAATAAAATAGAGTCTCATGTTGGGGGTTAGGGCTTTAACACATGAATTTGAGGGAGGGTGGGACACAGTTCAATCAGTAGCAATAATTTATACCCAAGTAAATAACAAGTGATAATTGAAGACTGAAGAAAATGAACACTTTTAAAACTTACACTTTCACATAACGTCTTATTACCTCATTTAATGAGCATGAGGTTTGTGCCTTAGCACTGGTGGGGAATTCTAGGAAGAACTTGTGTGGAAGGTCATGGTTATCCTTCAGGCAGCCAATCTGAAGAGGTCAGAAAAAGCTACACCAAGCATTCTTAAAGCACACATAGTGTATCTGCTATTTGTGGATTTATCTAAACCCTTCTTTAACTTCTGACTTAGCTTGTGCTGTTTCTGGAATAATGAGATCCATAATTACCATCCACGGGGAGTGAAATAATAATTACTTTTTCTTTTCTTTTAATCCTCCCCCGAGGATATTTTTCCATTGATTTTTAGAGAAAGTGGAAGAGAGAGGGAAAGACAGGGAAATATCGATGTCAGAGAAACATATCGATGGGTTGCCTCCTGCACATGCCCCAACCAGGGCCTGGGCCGGGGAACAGCCTGCAACTGAGGTATGTGCCCTTGACTGGAATCAAACCTGGGACCCTTTGGTCCACACGCTGGCGCTCTATCCACTGAGCCAAACCAGCTAGGGCAATAATTACTTTTTTTCTGTATTGTTTCAGTTTGGTAAACAAGTCTATTTTCACCTTACCCTGGTGAGAGAAGAATGAGGAAATACAAAGCTTAGGAGCTTGAAGGTCTGGCAGATGTGCATTCAAATCTTGGATTCGGGCAATTGCTATGTGACTATCAGCATGTCACTTAACTTTTTGTTTTAAAAACAAATTTTTTATTGATTTCAGAGAGGAAGGGAAACGGAGAGAAAATCATTGATCGCTGCCTTCTGCACACCTCCTACTGTGGATGAACCTGCAACCCAGACATGTGCCCTGATCGTGATTTGAATCGTGTCTCCTAGTGTCATAGGTCAATACCCAACCACTGAGCCACACCAAGTGGGCAAGTCATTTAATCTTTCTGTCAGTTTCTTCATCTATAAAATAGAGCTAGTAATAATACTGACCACATGGTGGGTGTGAGGTTATATGAAAACAGTTTGTAACGACTAACGAACTGGCCTTGCACTAGATATTTAAGTTATGGGACATCCTCCACTGACACCTCTGAAGAAGTTTCTGTAACAGAAACCTCCACCTACAGCCCCCATGTGAAGCTTGCTGTATATCCATCAAATTTTTATTGAATCCCTGCTACTTGTCAGAGCACCTGGCATGCTGAGTGCTAGGGGCAGGGAAGAACAAGACAGACAAAGTTCTTTCTTTTATGCAGCTTATACTGTAGTGGGGAGGACTCAATGAATTGAGTGCTAAGAACTATGAAGAAACTAAAAGCAGGGTAATGACAGCAAAGAGTGATTTTGCGTAGAGCGGCCTGCGTGTGTGCATGCACACGTATTTGGAGGGAGGGTGATTGACCACTGTAGGGGGGCCAACTGAAGGGAGAGACTTCCCTGAGGAGCTGAGCTGTCCTTGAGGATTCCTCATTCCCTGGGCAGGGACAGAAAGTGCAGAGCTGATACGATCAGGCTGGATGCCTTAGATGTCTGTAGGCTGACCAGTGATCTGTTTTAAAAGGGCAGGAGCCAGACAGAAGGCTCTGATTCTTGAGGCCAAAACTTTTTTTGGAAGCAGCTCTGGTTTGTACGGAAATGGAAGGCAGGATGAACGAAGCAGCAAACTAAAGGTGTATGTAAAATAAGGTTATGTACATTAACCTGTGCCATGTCAGAAAAACTATAATTGTACTTGTAATTCTCTGCCTGTGTGTCATGATTCTATTGACAGGTCTCCCATCAGGATAAAGCAGCATTTGTCATGCACATACCGCCCTGTGCAGAAGTGAGGGAAGACTGCTGCAGAAGTGAATACAGGCAACATCTTTGATCCCAGGGCACAAGTCTTTGAGAGGAAATCTCCAAGCCTCTCGAGGAGGCATTAGAAGGCTATCCAGGCAGCAAAAGTACCTCAGGTGAAATGCAGGGAGTTTCTGTATAAGGCCTTTCGTATTCTGTATTCTTCTAGAGCCCTTTGTGATAAATGTCACTGGGTGGACTGCATGATTTGGTGTGTCTTCATGGGGATATGCACATGATGGAGAGAACATGATCTCTTCTTGCCAAATAATGTAGAGCCTAAGGAGAAAATCCGTAATCAGTATTGAGACTGCTCTTAAGAACTGTTCTAGATTTCAAGCCGGTTCTTCCTGGCTCATCAGAGAACTACCAGATATTTTTCTCCCCTTAGGATCATGGCTGATAAAAACCAGGAGATCGGTGGCATCCGTTCCCTTTTCCCTTCACACCCTATTCCATCCAGATATACTTCATGACAGTGCTGTACCAGGTGTTGGAGGATGGCAAGATTGGGATATTTGAGAGTCCAATTGGCACTGTAAGTACGAACAGTTGCCCAAGAGGGCTCTTGGGAGACCTTGATTACAACTAGTCAGAGGTTTATTTGCCTCTGCAGAGGTTTTCATGGTTTGGAGTTGGGCAAAGTAGTTTTCTCAGTTTACCTTTCTGAGTAATGCTCACTTCCCTGTATTAAATTGTTAAACACAACCCCGGGTTCTAAGGAAAATTAGGCTACAGGCAAAGGAGAATTTGAATGGCAGTGGTTCTCCTTTAGGGAGCAACATAGAAATTTATTGCCGTGCCAGGTTGGGCTCAGTTGGTTGAGCATTCTCCCATGTACCAGGAGGTTACTGGTTTGATTCCCGGTCAGGGCACGTGCCTGGTTTGTGGGTTGAACCCCAGTAGGGGCATGCAGAAGATAGCTGATCCATGTTTCTTTCTCATCAATGTTTCTCTCTCTCCCTCTCCATTCCTCTCTCTAAAATAAATGAAAACATTTTTTTTTAAAAAGTCAAATTTATCAAATTTGGCGCGATGGGCTGGTGCTTTTAATTCTTTTGTCTGTTTCTTAAGAAATGTACTTTTCTCATAGCACATTTTGAAATTATAACCTATGTTCTCTTGTTTCTTGGTTTGTGGATTTTGGTGATTGGTACCTTCCTCTTGTGATGGATAAGATGTAGCTTTCTTACCATCCCTTTTCCCTGCCACTCCTGATGTAATTAGCTGTTTTTAGTCTCTGCTAAGTCATTATGCTATGATTGTTTTTTCATGGAATAATGTTATTTTTCTAGAGTTAATAATTGCCTTTTAAAAGCTTGTTTAGTTTTTAATATGCTTATGCTAATTCCACACACATCATCCAGTAGTCTCTCAATATGATACAGATTTTCACATTGTCCAAAACTACAGTTGGCCCTTGTCTGTGGGTCCTGCACCCATGGGTTCAACCAACTCCAGATCAAAAATATTGGGGGGAAAGAGCTACCTTGTTGCTGACATGTACTATGTAGTTAGACCTATGACAGTTGCTGAACATGTAGAGACTTTTTTCTTATTATTATTCCCTAAACAATATAGTATAGCAAGTATTTATATAACATTTACATTATATTATCATAAGTAATCTAGACATGATTTAAAGTATATGGGAGGATGTGCATAGGTTACGTGCAAATACTAAGTCATTTATCTACACTAATAAAAGAGAAAGATGCTAATTGACCGTACCTTTACTATACCCACCAGCCAGAGTTACTATGCAGATTAACCCAACAAAGATGGCGGTTAAATTTGCATACCCAGGTGAGGCAGGCAGCGTCAGATGCTGCCAGTAGGTCTGGGCCCCAGAATGGGACCCGGGGAGACAGGCCGGGCAGCGCCAGAAGCCACCCTCGGGGTTCGGGCCCCTAATCGAGGATGGGGGAAATGGGCAGGCAGCGCCAGACTCTGCCTGGGGGGTTCTGGGCCCCTGATTGGGGACGCGGGGGAGGCGGGGTGGGCAGCACCAGACACCACCCCTGTGGTCCGGGCCCCAGATCGGGACCTGGGGAGGTGGGTAGGAAGCGCCAGAAGCCACCCACGGGGTCCAGGTCCCAGACCGGGGGAAGGGGAGGTTGGGCGGGCAGCGCCAGATGCCAACCGGTTAGGCAGGGCGGGTAGCGCCATATACCGCCTGCGGGGTTCGGGCCCAAGATCGGGGACGGGCGAGACGGGGCAGGCAGCGCCAGACGCCACCACGGGGTCCAGTATAGCGAGAAAACTGGTGGCTTGGAGGGCATGGCACCCTCTGTCATCCAGCTTCCTCATCACAGCTGTGAAAACTGAGAGCAGGGAGGAGGAAGTCCCACCCCCACAGAATTAGCCAGAATCAGGCATTGGTCACACAGCTCTCAGCGGCCTGACAGCCAGGACTCTCATTCACCTGCGTCTCAGACCGTGATAGTAGAGAGGTGGGACTATGTCCAAAGAAGAACTGTTGATACAAGGTAGCTCTGCAGCCGAAAGATGCCTGCGTTATCGATAGAAAATGTCTGAAGAGCAACGTGCGTCTGATCTTGAAAGAAGGCGGCGCCTGCGACAGAATGTACCTGAAGACCAGCTACTGGAAAAACGTCACTGTGAAGCTGAAAAACACCGACGTCATCGACAGAAAATGTCTAAAGACCCACGTGCCTTTCAGGTTGAAAGAAGGCGGTGGCGATGACAGTCTAGAGAACAGTCATCAGCAAGTACTACCAATACTGGTAGGAACTGCCTTCTCAGCAAACATGGAGTACATGAGGATGCAATTCTCGAACACAGTTGTGGTGGAATGACTGTTCAATGTGAATTTTGCCTATCCCTAAATTTCTCTGTTGAAAAACCATCCGATGGGAAATTCACTCGATGTTGTAGCAAAGGGAAAGTCTTTCCAAATGATATACATTTTCCAGATTACCCGGCATATTTAAAAAGATTAATGACAAACGAGGATTCTGACCATAAAAATTTCATGAAAAATATTCGATCCATAAATAGTTCTTTTGCGTTTGCTTCCATGGGTGGAAATATTGCATTGCTATCAGGGTATGGGCCATACTATTTTAGAATACACGGACAAATTTATCACCGTACTGGAACTTTACATCCTTTGGATGGTGTTTCTCGGAAGTTTGCTCAACTCTATATTTTGGATACAGCTGAAGCTACAAGTAAAAAATTAGCAATGCCAGAAAATCAGGGCTGCTTAGAAAGACTCATGATCAACATCAACAACCTCGTGCATGAAATAAATGAATTAACAAAATCTTACAAGATGCTACATGAGGTAGAATAGGAAGCCCAATCTGAAGCAGCAGCAAAAGGTATTGCTCCCACAGCAGTAACAATGGCAGTTAAATACGATCGTAACAGAGACCCAGGTAGATATAATTCTCCTCATGTAACCGAGGTTGCTGTCATATTCAGAAACAAAGATGGAGAACCTCCTTTTGTAATGGACATGCTCATTCATTGTAAACCAGATCCCAATAATCCAAGTGCCACTAAAATGAAACAAATCAGTATCCTGTTTCCTACATTAGATGCAATGACATATTCTATTCTTTTTCCTCATGGTGAAAAAGGCTGGGGAACAGATATTGCATTAATACTTAGAGATAACAGTGTAATCGACAGTAATACTAGGCGAAATGTAAGGACACGAGTCAATCAAAGGCAGTATTATGATTTCATCTTTTTGTGAGGGACACATTCAATCCTATTTTAAATGCAGGAAAATTAACAGTTCATTGTGGATTCGTATTCAAAAATGGAGGCCAAGCGGATAAATTTCATCAAAGCAAACCAATCTAAGTTGAGAGTTGAAAAATATAGTGGTTTGATGGATTATCTCAAATCTAGATCTGAAAATCACAATGTGCCGATTGGTAAAATGATAATACTTCCATCATCTTTTGAGTGTAGTCCCAGAAGTATGCAGCAGCGATATCAGGATGCTATGGCAATTGTAAGGAAGTATGGCAAGCCCAATTTATTTATAACCATGACATGCAACCCCAAATGGGCAGATATCACAAACAGTTTACAATGCTGGCAAAAAGTTGAAAACGGACCTGACTTGGTAGCCAGAGTTTTTAATATTAAGCTGAGCGCTCTTTTAAATGATATATGTAAATTCAATTTATTTGGCAAAGTAATAGCTAAGATTCATGTCATTGAATTTCAGAAATGCAGACTGCCTCACACTCACATATTATTGATATTAGTTAGTGAGTCCAAATTACATTTAGAAGATGACATTGACCGTATAGTTAAGGCAGAAATTACAGATGAGGACCAGTGTCCTCGACTTTTTCAGATTGTAAAATCAAATGTGGTACATGGACCATGTGGAATACAAAATCCAAATAGTCCATGTATGGAAAATGTTCAAAGGGATATCCAAAAGAATTTCAAAATGTGACCAATGGAAATATTAATGGATATCCCAAATACAAACGAAGATCTTGTAGTACCATTTCTATTGGAAATAAAATTGTCGATAATACTTGGATTGCCCCTTATAACCTGTATTTGTGCCTCCAATATAACTGTCATATAAATGTTGAAGTGTGTGCATCAATTAGAAGTGTCAAATATCTATTTAAATACATCTATAAAGGGCATGCTTGTGCAAATATTCAAATTTCTGAGAAAAATATTATCAATCATGACGAAGTACAGCACTTCATTGATTACAGGTATGTGAGCGCTCCTGAGTCTGTTTGTAGACTTTTTGGAATGCAGATGCATGACCAATTTCATGCAATCACAAGATTAGCTATTCATTTGCCAAATGATCAGAATTTGTATTTTCATGCCGATGATTTTGCTGAAGTTTTGGGTAGGGCTAAAAGGCATAAGTCGACTTTGATGGCTTCGTTCTTATTGAATAGAGAAGACTCTGAAGCACATAATTATGATTTTGGGAGATTCCACAGCATTATGTGTTTAATAATTCTTTGTGGACAAAACACCGAAATGGTGGGAATAAAGTATTAGGTAGACTGTTCACTGTGAGCTTTAGAGAACCAGAATGATAATACCTTAGACATTTGCTTCTGCATGTAAAAGTTGCGATAAGTTTTGAGGATCTGCGAACTGTAGGAGGTTTAACTTATGATACATTTCAGGAAGCTGCTAAAAACCGAGGATTATTACTTGACAACAGTATCTGGAAAGATACGACTGATGATGCAATCATCCTTAATATGCCCAAACAACTACGGCAACTTTTTGCATGCATATGTGTGTTTGGATGTCCTTCTGCTCAGACAAATTATAGGATGAGAATAAATCTCATTTTATTGAAGATTTCTGTTGGAAATTACACTGAAGAGAAGGTGCCTGTGTGAACTGAAATGCATGCCCTTAACGAAATTCAGGAGGTATTCACATTGCATGGAATGAAATGTTCACATTTCAAACTTCCGGACTATCCTTTATTAATGAATGCAAATACATGTGATAAATTGTATGGGCAACAACAGGCAGAGGTTTTGATAAATTTTCTGAATGATGAACAGTTGGCAGCCTTTCAGACTATAACTTCAGCCATCAAAGAGCAAACTGTACACCCCAAATGCTTTTTCTTGGATGGTCCAGGTGGCAGTGAAAAAACATATCTGTATAAAGTTTTAACACATTATATTAGAGGTTGTGGTGGTACTGTTTTGTCCACAAGATCTACAGGAATTGCTGCAAATGTACTTCTTGGTGGAAGAATCTTTCATTCCGCATATAAATTACCCATTCCATTAAATGAAACTTTAATTTCTAGACTTGATATAAAGAATGAAGCTTCTAAAACCATTAAAAAGGCCCAACTTCTTATTATTGATTAATGCACCATGGCATCCAGTCATGCTATAATCGACGTAGACAGATTACTAAGAGAAATTATGAATTTGAATGTTGCACTTGGTTGGGAAATTCTCCTTCTCGGAGGGGATTTTTGACAATGCCTCAGTACTGTACCACATGCTATGCGATCGGCCATAGTACACTCAAGTTCAAAGTACTGTGATGATTGGGGATGTTTTAGAAAGTTGTCTCTTAAAACAAATATGAGATCAGAGGATTCTGCTTATAGTGAATGGTTAGTAAAACTTGGAGATGGCAAACTTGATAGCAGTTTTCATTTAGGAATGGATATTATTGAAATCCCCCATGAAATGATTTGTAACGGATCTATTATTGAAGCCACCTTTGGAAATAGTATATCTATAGATAATATTAAAAATATATCTAAACATGCAGTTCTTTGTCCAAAAAATGAGCATGTTCAAAAATTAAATGAAGAAATTTTGGATATACTTGATGGAGAGTTTCACACATATTTGAGTGATGATTCCGTTGACTCAACAGATGATACTGAAAAGGAAAATTTTCACATTAAATTTCTTAATAGTATTACTCCTTCAGGAATGCCATGTCTTAAATTAAAATTGAAAGTGGTTGCAATCATCATGCTATTGAGAAATCATAATAGTAAATGGGGTCTTTGTAATGGTACCAGATTTATTATCAAAAGATTACGACCGAACATTATCGAAGCTGAAGTATTAACGGGATCTGCAGAGGGAGAGGTTGTTCTGATTCCCATAATTGATTTGTCCCCATCTGACACTGGCCTCCTGTTTAAATTAACTCAACGACAGTTTCCCATGATGCCAGCATTTGCAATGACTTAATAAATCACAGGGACAAACTCTAGACAGAGTAAGAATACTCCTACCTGAACCAATTTTCGCACATGGGCAGTTATATGTTGCTTACTCTCAAGTTTGAAGAGCGTGTGACGTTAAAGTTAAAGTTGTAAATACTTTATTCCAGGGGAAATTAGTCAAGCACTCTGAAAGTGTTTTCACTCTTAATGTGGTATACAGGGAGATATTACAATAAGTTTAATCACTTTATCAGTCATTATTTGCATCAATATTGTTTTTATATCATGAATTTGTTGTTATTATTTATTAATAAAATTATGTATTATTTTCATATACAATGTACTCATTTCCTTTTATCTCTCACACTTTTATTATAGAGGAAGGGCAAATAACAATATTAAAATATTTCCTCTAATTCCTTTTCAATGTGCACAAATTTCATGCACCGGGCCACTATTCTAATCTAATAAAGGAGAAACATGCAAATCGACTGAACCTCCGCTATGCTGAAAGCCACGCCCATCAGCTAATCAGAGCGATTACATGCAAATGAACCCAACCAAAATGGCGGCTGTTAGCCTCGGAGCTGGAGCAAGCAGGAGACTCGGTTGTCCTGGCAATGGAGGAAGCCAAGCTTCCCGCCTACCCTGGTCAGTTGTGGCCTCTGCTCACGGCAACAAAGTTTCAATTATAGAAGATAAATAAATCCCATATACCTGCTTCCAGCTACTGGGAACTCTACTGTGAGTTTGGGTGGCTGGGGGCTGTGGCCAGCCTGCAAACAGCCATAAGCCCCTCAGCCAGACTGACCATGCACCCCAGCAGGACCTCCCGCCACCCTGAAGGGAGTGTGGCCAGGCTGAAAATGGACCACAGCCCCTCACCCAGGCTGGCCAGGCATCCCACCAGAACCCCCACCCTGATCTGGGACACCCTTCAGGGCAAACCAGCCGTCCCTCACCCATGCACCAGGCCTCTATCCTATATAATAAAAGGGTAACATGGAAATTGATCCTAACAGCAGAATGACTGGGAATGACTGGTCACTGTGACACACACTGACTACCAGGGGCAGATGCTCAATGCAGGAGCTGTCCCCTTGTGTTCATTGTGCTCCCACAGGGGGAGCTCTGCTCAGCCACAAGTCAGGCTGATGACTGCCCGTACAGTGTTGGTGGTGGGAGCCTCTCTCGGCTCCTCAGCAGCGCTTAGGATATCCGACTGCAGCTTAGGCCTGCTCCCTGCTGGCAAGTGGACATCCCCCAAGGCTCCTGGGCTGCCAGAGTGATGTCTGACTGCCAGCTTAGGCCCAACCCCGTGGGGATCGGGCCTAAGCCAGCAGGTAGTCATCAACCAAGGGGTCCCAGACTGCGAGAGGGCACAGGCTAGGCTAAGGGACCCCCCCCCCCCGCCAGTGCACAAATTTTTGTGCACTGGGCCTCTAGTCTTACCTAATAATAGACAAACATGTAAATTGACCGTACCTTCGCTATGCTAACCAGCCAATCAGGAGAGCGCAAATTAACTAAACAAAGATGGTGGTTAATTTGCATACGTAGGCTCCAAGCGGTGGAGCGAAGCCTGATGGCTCGCGGCTGGTGGATCAGTGAGGCCTCATGGCTCTGGGGCTGGCAGAGCAGAGAGGCCTGACTTTTCCGGGGCCGGCGGAGCAGCGAGGCCTCATGGCTATGGGGCCGGAAGAGCAGTGAAGCCTGATGTTTCCGGGGCCGGCGGAGCAGTGAGGCCTCATGGCCCTGGGGCCGGCGGAGCAGCGAGGCCGGACGTTTCTGGGGCCAGCTCCGGCTGGAGCCCGGCCAGATCGAAGGCCTGGATCCCGGGTGCCGGAGGCAAACCGGTGCCAGCAGCCAGGGGAAAGGAAGGCTTATTGCACGAATCTCTTCGTGCGACAGGGCTCTAGTCCTATCTAATAATAGACAAATGTGGTAATTAACCGTACCTCCGACACGCTTCCCATTGGCTAATCAGAGCGATATGCAAATTAACTGCCAACCAAGATTGCGGGTAACTGCCAACCAAGATGGCCGTTAATTTGCATACATAGGCGCAATCATGGGAGGCAAAAGGATCGGAAACCCAGGCGGCAGGCAAGACCTGGGCGGCGGGCAGAGGTGGCCCAGCCGGCAGCCTTTTCCCTCCCCCCAGCAGGTGAACGCCATTGGAAAGCCTGGCGGCAGGTGAGGCAACAACCCCAGGCCTGGGGTGCTGGCTGCCTGTGGCCAGTGATCGCATTGTGGATGAAAGGGAGAGAGCCCGGGCGCAGGCCAGTCGGCATCCCCGGTCCCCCCGGGAGGTCCAGGGGTGCCGGCTGGCCTGCTTCCCCGTGATTGCCATGGCGTTCGGAGGGAGAGAGCCCGGGCACAGGCCAGCCGGCACCCCTGGAACCTCTGGGGCCAGAGGTGCCGGCTGGTCTGCTTCCCCGTGATCGCCATGGCACCCTCGGCACCTCAGCACCTGAGATGCAAAGATTGAGGGTGAAATGACTTTTCCCAACCAATCTGCAAATATCCTGGGGAAGGCATCACAGAGAAGTTCACAACAACCGTCTTACTTGGCAAGGAAGAAAACAGTTGGCAACGGAAACAATCCCTTACATCGAAGTTAAGGTCCCTCTGAGTAAAAAAGAATATTTCCAACGTAAAGGAGGGAGCAGGCAAAAATAATAGGTTCTCATGACTTCCACTGAAGTTTGAGCATATGACAGAGTCAAAACAAACAGACAAATTAAAACAGACAGTGGGCCGAACCGGTTTGGCTCAATGGATAGAGCGTCGGCCTGCGGACTGAAGGGTCCCAGGTTCGATTCCGGTCAAGGGCATGTACCTTGGTTGCGGGCACATCCCCAGTAGGAGGTGTGCAGGAGGCAGCTGGTCAATGTTTCTCTCTCATCGATGTTTCTGACTCTCTATCCCTCTCCCTTCCTCTCTGTAAAGTATCAATAGAATATATTTTTTAAAAAAATAGGACAATGTACATTCAAATGACCCGAATCAGCTGTCACTGTTTGTCCCAATAGCAGCAATGCTTATGTGATAATATAGTTTAACAAACATACAAAACAAGTCACATGATAAGAGAGGTTCGGCTCTAAAGTAAATTGAATATGTTCTTTAAAAATTCTCATGTCCTCCCCTCTGACTATAATTCTTAATTTTCCAATCAGAAAATTACCCCAGGTGATCCAGTAACATGTAGAACTCCAGTAACCTAACTTATTTAAAACAAACAAACATCCCAACCATTTTTAAAATATTTAAATTGATATTTTAGGGTTAAAATTATAGAAGATATTTAGATCCAAATATATTTTCTGAATAGAAAACATTTCAGTTTTTGATTTAAAAAAAATAAATATAAAAAAATATATAAGTGACACATTTTCCCAAGGAACTCTGAATTAGTACCTTTCCCTCTAACTTTCTTCAAATTAAGAGAATCTATGGAGTTCCCTATACTGCACAGGTTTCAATGAAAGATAATAAGACTTTCTAAGACCATCAAATACATGTTTTCTTATTTACAAACATATATACTCCCCTCTCTCTCTCTCTCTCTCTCTCTCAAATATATTCTTACTGATTCAGAGAGGAAGGGAGAAGGAGATAGATAGAAACATCAATGATGAGAGAGAATCATTGATCGGCTGCCTCCTACACAGATCAGGCCAAAACCTGGGCATGTGGCCTGACCTGGAATCAAACTGTGACTTCCTGGTTCATAGGTCGATGCTAAACCACTGAGTCACACTGGCCGGGCTCAATTCTTATTTATAAATTCATTCCAAGGACATATACAGCTTGAAAAGCTTTGGAAGCAGTTTCAAAAAAACTAGCTTTTAAGTAACAAGAAAACAGTTATAGAAGAAAGTTTAAATTAAAAGCAAAAAATTGTTTTAATTTATTCAAGAGTGGGAACATCCTCCATGAAAATGTGTACTTTGACTGTGGATGGCTGGGTGGCCTTATCACACCTTAGGAATTCAAATGCTTTTTACAATGAAAAGAAAGAGAGTTTCATCTCATTTCTCTCCCAGGGCAGATGTCTGTCAACAGAAGGTGGACATCAATGAAAGGAGGGGCTTGCACAATCAATCCAGAAAGTCAGCAATCTATGAATAATCCAGAACCGAGTATTTCTCTCCTCTGCCACACACCCTCCCTCCCAGCCAGTGAGCAAGATAATTACTCTCAAGTCAAGCTAAGTGCCCCCCAGTCACGGTGGCCAATGCTGACATACAAAGCATACAAATAATTCTCACTCTGGCATAAAAGTGACAACTTCTCTTGGAAGAAAAGCAGATACTGTAAATTTCTCAAAGTCTTCCTGAAACATTTTTTAAATTAATTTTTACTTCTTTAGAAAAAAATGCATACATGGCAAACCATCTGTAATAAAAGGCCCATTCTATAAAATTTTAGCTGGTCCTACTCATATCCGCAATCATAACCATATTTACAGACAAATATATCTATACTAACAAAAGAGTAATATGCTAATTAGACTGGGAGACTTTCCAGGAGACCTTCCAGATGTTCTTTTGGACAAAGTCATGGTGGCGGGCCGAGGTAGAGGCAGTTCGAAGCCAAGAGGGGAGGGCAGTTGTGATCAGGCTGGTGGGGGGCGGGGCCATTGGGGGTAAGCAGACCAGCAGGGGGGGCAGTTGGGGGCAAGCAGGCTATCAGTGGGTGTCAGAGGTGATCAGTACAGCGGGGGGGGGGGGGGGGCAGTTTGGAGTGACCAGTACAGCAGGGGGGGCAGTTTGGGGTGATCAGGTTGGCCGGGGGCATTTGGAGGCAAGCAGGCCGGCACTTGGGGGGTTGGGGGGGGGCACGAGCAGTTGGGGCGAGCAGGCTGGCAGGCACAGTGGTTAGAAGCAATCAGGCAGGCAGGCAGGTGAGCGGTTAGGAGCCAGGAGTCCGGATTGGGAGAGGGATGTCTGACTGCTGGTTTAGGCCCGATCCCTGTAAACTGGCAGTAGGACATCCTTTGAGGGGTCCCAAATTGGAGAGGGTGCAGGCCAGGCTGAGGAACACACCCTCCTCCATGCATGAATTTTGTGCACCGGGCCACTAGTTTAATCTAATAATAGACAAACATGGTAATTGGCCGTACCTTTGCTACGCTTCGCATTGGCTAATCAGGGTGATATGCAAATTAACTGCCAACAAATATGGCGGTTAATTTACATACGTAGGCACAGTGCCGGGAGGCGAAAGGGGAAGGGCGGAAGAAGCCGCCTGCCATGATCGGAAACCCAGGCGACAGGCAAGAGCAAGGTTGGCTAAGGGAGCACACTGACCACAAAGGGGCAGCTCCTGCGTTGATCATCTGTCCCCTGGTGGTCAGTGTGTGTCATAGCGACTGGTCATTCCAGTTGTTATGGCTTTCGGGTCGCTTAAGCTTTTATACATATATTAGTAGCCTGGTGCACAAAAATTTGTGCACTCCGGGGGGGGTTCCCTCAGTTATTAAACGTTTATTGGCACAACACTGACCACATTGGTGGTGGTGGTGGTCTTGTCAGAATGTGTTCTATTATGCAGATGAAAATCTATTTAAACAGATTTGATGTAGATATTTTCAAAGATGGAAGAATTATCTCTGTCAACTATTTTAGTTGATTCATATCTTCAGTAATTGTCAGCATTGCAAAGTTTTCAGTTCCCATGTGGATTGCTGGATATAATAGGTCATGCATCCTTGAAGCCCGCCATGTTCTATGCCACCCCCTGGTGGTCAGCATACATCATAGTGAGTGATCTAACTCCCGGTCGAGGGGACAATTTGCATATTATGCTTTTATTATATAGGATATCTTCAAATACTCTAGTATTCCAAATTTCCAATGGTCTGACATATTTTGTATAATGTATTTTTTTGAACCACGATCCAAATAAAGTCCTACTTTATGATTTTTAAATTTGTTTCCTTGAATTTTTAAAGCAATTGTTCTAATTTATTTTTAATTTAAAACACTTTTAAAACTATGGTTTTATTGATTTTAGAGAGAGGGAGAGGGAAAGAGAGACATAGAAACATTAATGATGAGAGAGAATCATTGATCAGCTGCCTCCTGCATGCCTCACACTGGGACCAAACCCACAACCCAGGCATGTGCCCTGACTGGGAATTGAACTTCGACCACTTGGTGCATGGATTGATGCTCATCACTAAACCATACCGCCTGGGCTTCTTGGATTTTTTTGAGCTTTGGTTTCTACTTTGATCTCTTGTTTTTCTTCCCTTGCAATTTATTTATTGAAGAAACGAGGTCATTTTTCCATATTTTGGATTTTGCTAATTATGTCTTCATGAAGTTGTCTAACATGTTTCTCTGTTCTCTGTATTTACTGTAAATTAGTAGTTTGATCCAAAGGCTTGATCAGCTTGGCCAGTGTGGCTCACTGATTGAGTGTCAACCCATGAACCAGGAGGTCACAGTTTGATTCCTGGTCAGGGCACATGCCAGGGTTGTGGGCTCCTTCCTCAGTGGGGGGTGTGCAGGTGGCCAGCCGATCTATGATTTTTTCTCATCATTGATGTTTCTGTCCCTCTCTTTCTCACCCTTCCTCTCTCTGAAGTCAATGAAAACATATTACAAATATTTTTAAACATAAATAAAGGCTTGATCAAATTCAGGTTAAATATGGAGGGATAACAAATATTTTGCTAAATTCTTCTATCAGGAGGTACACAATGTCTGGTTGTCTATTTTTTTTGCTGATATTAGCTGTTGATCCATTATGGATTGAAAAATGGTGGTATTCTTATATTATTTCTTCTTCATTGATTAGCTGGTATCTACACTAATAAAAGAGAAACATGGTAATTGGCGTACAACTGCTACCCTTCCCATTGGCTAATTAGCGAGATATGCAAATTAACCACCAGCCAAGATGGCGGCTCATTTGCATGCTGCAGGCGGGCCCACAGTGCCAACCGCCAGCTCCCCTCCATCCAGGGCTGGCGGCAGAGGTCCCTGCCCTCATCTGGGCCTCCCACCGGGAACCCGGGGCTGGCGGGTGGGACCACGGTGTTCGGCACCCGCTCCGCCCTCATCCAGGCCTCCCGCGGGGGACCCAGGGCTGGCGGGTGGGACCTTGGTGTTCAGCACCCGATCCGCCTTCATCTGGGCCTCCTGCGGGGGACCTGGGGCTGGCGGGTGGGACCGCGGTGTTTGGCACCCGCTCCACCCTCATCCGGGACTCCCACAGGGGACCCAGGGCTGGCGGGTGGGACCAAACCCGCTCCACCCTCATCCGGGCCTCCCGCGGGGGACCTGGGGCTGGCGGGTGGGACCGCGGTGTTTGGCACCCGCTCCACCCTCATCTGGGCCTCCCGTGGGGGACCCAGGGCTAGCGGGTGGGACCAGGGTGTTCGGCACCTGCTCTGCCCTCATCCGGGCCTCCCACCGGGTCCTGGGGTTGGCGGTGGGGCCGCAGCTATCGAGTACCCACCCGGGTATCCGCTGTGCTACGGGCCGGGCGGCAGCAGTGATCTGCCCGCTGGCGCATTCCATGTGCTACCCAACTCGGGCGGGCATGCCCGGCAGCCTCAGTCAGTGCCTCAAGCCCCAGCAGCAGCAGCAGCAGCAGCAGCAGCAGCAGTGGCAATAGCAGTGGCGGCAGTGCCCCTGACCTGCCCGCCCAGGTTTGAGTGGCCCCAAGCGGGCAGTGCTTTCCATCAGCCGATGGTTGGCCAACACGCATGCAGGTGAAATCACCAGCGCCTGCTTTCCCACAGGCCTGAGCCCCTCAGGCCTGTGGGAAAGCAGGCGCCCTGAGCTGGTGATCCCAAAGGCCTGATAGCCAGGCAGTGGAGGCCGTGTTGGGCCTGGGGAGTGGTGAGTAGGCAGAACATGGCCCTGATTGGGCCAGTCTCTATGACGCCCACTGTAGCCAGCACACCGCCTGATCAGGGGGCCAGCAGCCAACCTTGCAGCCCCTCCCCCCTGCAGGCCTTCCCCTGATCAGACTCTCCCATCCACATGGAGAGCAGGGTGCTCAGAGCCTGGACCCTTCCTGGCAGCCCCGAGTCCCTGGGGTTAAGAATTCTGATGGCCCTGCCCAGAGAGTAGAGGTGCCTGAGGGGCAGGGACAGGGACCACAGGCCTCCAGGGAGCACCGCAGAGTTGGCAATGAGAGGAGAGGGCCTGTGAAGGGGGAGAAGGTGAAGCCAGTGGACATCAGCCCAGAATCCAGCTCTTCCCCTCCAGAGGCAGCAGGACCTAAACCCCAAACCCCAGCCAAAATTGGAAGAGCCTGGGGGAGCTTCAGGAAACTCTACGAAAAGCTGCACATTGGGAATGAGAGATTTCGTGAGGCCCTGACCCAGACCATGCTGCGGCTGGAGCAGCTCAAGGTGGAGCTGGAGTGCGCCATGCAGAGGCAAGAACACTTTGCAGAGAGGCCGGCCATCCTGGAGCTGGCGAGATTTGAGTGCAGGGCCCTGGAGTGCAAGGCTGCTGAGCTGGAAGAGGAGCTGAAGGGCCTGTCCAATCTCCGAGCTGACAACCAGCGCCTCAAGGATGAAAATGTGGCCCTGATCTGCGTAATCAGCAAACTGTCCAAGTGACCCCAGAGGACTTGCTCCTGCACCCGCATTTATACAGCTGCTTTTGCCACATGCACCCCTTCCCTGTGTGAACATGAGTGATAGGGCTGTCGAGGAGCCTCTGAGAAGCCATAACCTTCCTTGAGATCTCCAGGTTAGGAGGGGAGGACAGAGCCCCCAGGAGCCAAGGGGGCCATCTGAGGCCAGGTAGGGGGACCAAGGCTGCAGGCAGGACCAGAAAGGAACTGGGGACCAGGAAGTGCCAAGACCAGTAGCCAGGACCAGAGTGGTCACCCAGAGGTCCCCTCTCATGTGTGCTGCCACCAGTCACCCCTCCAGGCCCTGAGCAGGGATCCTAGAATGTGTCAAGCATCCCGCCAGCCTGGGCCAGGTGAGCCTGTATATAGGGTCTGTGTGCAATAGGGAGGGATGTCTTATATTTTTTGCTTCCCCCTCCCCATCGCTCTCCTGGGCAGGGGAAGAAGGTCTTTTTCATACATAGCATAGGCACCACAAATTAAAATTGTGGAGTTGCCAAAAAAAAAAGAAGAGCAGGCCAGCTGGCCAAATACCCCCTCTCTTCGCCCCCCCCCACCCCCCCTGCCAGCCACATCCTTGACCAACCTGCCCCACCACAATAGGCCCACAGCCCCTCCCCATGGCTATCTGCCCCTGATTGCACCCTCCCCCACCCCAAGAGGGGGCAGGGCTGGGCGGCCAATATCCTGCAACCCCTCCCCAGGTTGGCCCCACCCTTGATTCCCCCACTCCAATAGGGGGCAGGGCTGGCCAGCCAATCTCCTGCAGCCTCTCCCCTTGCCCAGCCCCACCCCAGATTGCCCCCCCACCCCCACCACAATCAGGGGCAGGGCTGGCTGGCCAACCACCCATGGTTCTTCCTCCAGGCCACTGGCCCTGATCGCCACCCCCCAACCCATTTGGGGTGGTGGTTGCCCAGCCCACCAACCACAGCCCCTCCCCATGGCCAGCCCCACCCCCAATCGGCCCCCCAACCCCAATCAGGTGAGGGGGGGGCAGTTGGGAGCAATCAGGCTGGTGGCAGGGGGTAGTTGGGGGCAAACAGGCTGGCAGGGGAGGCAGTTGGGGGTGATCAGGCTGGCAGAGAGGTTAGGGGTAATCAGGCAGGCACGCAGGCAGGTAAATGGTTAAGAGCCAGCGGTCCTGAGTTGCGAGAGGGATGTCCGGCTGCTGGTAAAGGATCGGGCCTAAACAGGCAGTCTGACATCCCCTAAGGAGTCCCAGATTGGAGAGGGTGCAGGCCAGGCTGAGGGGCCCCCCTCCCCCCAGTGCACGAATTTCGTGCACCGGACCTCTAGTATTTCTATAAAGAGATACTGTCCCTTATAAACTGTTTTGTTACCCAGTGGTGATATATATATATATATGTATATGTATATATATATATATATATATATGTATATGTATACATATATATATATATATATAGTCTGTATATAGCTTGATTTATTCTTTTTATTTACAATTTTAAAATAATTGGTTGTTTCATACCTTTCAATTGCAACCGACTTTATTTTTTCTTAAGCATCAGTTCCCCAACAGGACACATACAAGAATCAATCAGTGAATGCATAAATAAATGGAACAACAAATTGATATTTCTCTCCTTCTCAAATAATTAAATCTAAAAATTTTGAACCTTATATATATAGTCAATTAATTTTTTATAGAAGTGCCAAGAATTGTATTAAATATTCATAGAAGCACTAACCACAAGAGCCAAACTGTGGCAACAATCAAACACCCATCAACTGATGAAAGAATAACCTAAGTGTAGTATGTCTATATAATGAAATACTATTCAACCATAAAAAGGAAGTACTAATACATACTACAATAATGATGGACCTTGAAAATGTATGTTCCATGAAAGAAGCCAGACACAAAAGAACACATACTGTAAACTTTCATTTATATGAAATGTCCAGAATAGTATATGTACTACTTGGTGTGAATACTGCACCATGTGGAAATGTTACCATGTTGATGTATATCCTTCCAATTTTTTCCTGCATTTCTGAATGATGATTGTCTTGTAGTTTAGTTGTAATTTTGATGTGGTTGTGGGATGATCTGTGTTTCCTGTGCTGCCATCTTGACCATAAGCCCCTCTAACCTCTTTTATCTATTTATTTATTTGGTTAATCCTCACCCGAGGATATTATTATCCCATTTATTTTTGAAAAATTAAATATATACATATTTTTAAATATGAACCCCGGACATGTGCCTTTCACCGGAATCAAACCTAAGACCCTTCATTCAGTCTGCAGGCCAACCCTCTATCCACTGAGCCAAACCAGCTGGGCTAAATAAATATATTTTTATTGATTTCAGAGAGACAGGGAGAGGGAGAGAGAGATAGAAACAGAAATGTTGAGAGAGAATCATTGATTGGCTGACTCCTGCATGCCACCCACAATCCGGGCAAGTGCCCTGACCCAGAATCAAATCTAAGACCCTTAGGTCTATAGGCCCATGCTCTATCCAAAGAGCCAAAATGGCTAGGTCCCCTTTGATTTTTAGATAGCGTGGAAGGGAGGAGCGGAGGGGGCGAGACTAAGAAACATTGATATGAGAGATACATGGACCAGTCGCCTCCTGCACAGGTCCCGACCCAGGTTGGTGAGGCCTGCAACCCAGAAACATGCCCTTGACCTGGGAATCAAATCCGGACCTTTCTGGTCCATGGACCAATGCTCTAACCATTGAGAAAAAATGGGCCCTTTTTTGCTTTTTTTAAAAAATAAATCTTTATTGTTCAGATTATTATAGATGTTCCTCTTTTTTCCTCCTATAGATCCCCTCCACCTGGTTCCCACCACACCCCATGCCCTTTCCCTCCACCACTGTACTCATCCAAAGGTGTACGATTTGTGTCCAATCTCTGCCCGCACCCCTCACACCCCTTTTCCCCCGAGAATTGTCAGTCCACTCCTTTTCCCTGCTTCTATTATATTCACCAGTTTATTCTGTTCATCAGATTTTTCTTATTGACTTAATTTTTAGATTTCCTTGTCGATAGATATGTATTTGTTGTCTCTTTGTTGTTCATAATTTTTATCTTTAACTTTTTCTTCTTCTTCCTCTTATTAAAGAATATCCTTCAGCCCTACCCGGCTTGGCCCAGTGGATAGAGCGTCAGCCTGCCAACTGAAGGGTCCCAGGTTCGATTCCAGCCGAGGGCACATGCCTGGGTTGTGGGCTCGATTCCCAGTAGGGGGTATGTAGGAGGTAGCCGATCAATGATTCTGTCTCATCATTGGTGTTTCTATCTCTCTCTCCCTTTCCCTTCCTCTCTGAAATCAATAAAGAAATATAAAAAAGAAAAAACAATTCAGCTAAGTAAATTTGAAAATCAAATTGGCTTAAAAAAATAAAAAAAGAATACCCTTCAACATTTCATATAATCCTGGTTTGGTAGTTATGAAGTCCTTTAGCTTTCTCTTGTTTGTGAAGCTCTTTATCTGACCTTCAATTCTATATGATAGCTTTGCTGGGTATAGTAATCTTGGTTGTAGGTTCTTGCTATTCATCACTCTGAATATTTCTTGCCACTTCCTTCTGGCCTGCATGGTTTCTGTTGCAAAATCAGCTGACAGTTGTATGGGTACTCCCTTGCAGGTAACTAACTGTTTTTCTCTTGCTGCTTTTAAAATTCTCTTTGTCTTTTGCCCTTGGCATTTTAATTATGATGTGTCTTGTTGTGATCCTTTTTGGATTCCTCTTATTTGGGGTTCTTTTCGTTTCATGGACTTGTAAGTCTATTTCTTTCATCAGGTAGGGGAAGTTTTCTGTCATTATTTTTTTAAATAGGTTTTCACTATCTTGCTTTCTCTCTTCTTCTGGCATCCCCATAATTCGGATGTTGGTACGTTTGAAGTTGTCCCAGAGGCTCCTTACACTATCCTCTTATTTTTGGATTCTTTTTTCTTTTCGGGATGGGTGTTTATTCTTCCTCGTATTTCAAATCTGTGACTTGATTCTTGGGTTCCTCTAGTCTGCTATTGGATCTCTGTATATTATTCTTTTTTTAAATTAAATCTTTATTGTTCAGATTACATTTGTTCCTCTTCCACCCCCCCCATAATTCTCCTCTTCCCAGTTCCCGCCCCACCCTCCGCCCTCACTCCCCACCCACTGTCCTCATCCGTAGGTGCACCATTATTGTCCAGTCTCTTCCCGCATCTTCCATTCCCCTTTCCCCCCCAAGAATAGTCAGTCCATTCTCTTTCTATGTCCCTGATTCTATTATAATCACCAGTTCATTCTGTACATCAGATTATTTATTCACTTGATTCTTAGATTCACTTGTTGATAGATGCATGTTTGTTGTTCACAATTTGTATCTTTACCTTTTTCTTCTTCCTCTTCTTAAAGGATACCTTTCAGCATTTCGTATAATACTGGTTTAGTGGTGATGAACTCCTTTAGCTTTTCCTTATCTGTGAAGCTCTTTATCTGACCTTCAATTCTGAATGATAGCTTTGCTGGGTAAAGTAATCTTGGTTGTAGGTTCTTGGTATTCATCACTTTGAATATTTCTTGCCATTCCCTTCTGGCCTGCAAAGTTTCTGTTGAGAAATCAGCTGACAGTCATATGGGTATTCCTTTGTAGGTAATTGAGTCTCTTTCTCTTGCTGCTTTTAAGATTCTCTCTTTGTCTTTTGCTCTTGGCATTTTAATTATGATGTGTGTTGGTGTGGTCCTCTTTGGATTCCTTTTGTTTGGGGTTCTCTGCGCTTCTTGGACCTGTAAGTCCATTTCTCTCACCAGGTGGGGGAAGTTTTCTGCCATTATTTCTTCAAATAGGTTTTCAATATCTTGCTGTCTCTCATCTTCTGGAACCCCTATAATTCTGATATTAGTGCGCTTGAAGCTGTCCCAGAGGCTCCTTACACTATCTTCGTATTTTGGGATTCTTTTTTCATTTTGCTTTTCCGGTTGGGTGTTTTTTGCTTCTTCGCATTTCAAATCTTTGGCTTGATTCTTGCGCTCCTCTAGTCCGCTATTGGGTATAATATTCTTTTTTTTTTTTTTTTTTTTTTTTTTTTAATTTTTTTTTTATTTTTTTATTTTAATAATTTTTATTTCTTAAAGTATTACAAAGAGTATTACATATGTCTCCTTTTTTCCTCCCCTTGACATTCCCCCGGCCCCTACCCCCCCCGCCCCCCCCCCCGCCCCGTGTCTTGTGTCCATTGGTTAATCTTATCTGCATGCATATAAGTCCTTCAGTTGGTCTCTTAATCCCCCCCCCCCCAACCCTCCCCAGGCTTCCCACTGTAGTTTAACATTCTGTTCAATGTTGCTCTGCTTCTGTATCTACCCCTGTTCATCAGTCCATACTGGTCCCCTTTATTTGTCCCAACCTCACTGGAGTAGTCTCAACCTCACCAGGGCCGTCTGAGCCTCACCAGGGCTGTTTCAACCTCACCGGGGCCGTCCCTACCTCACGGGGGCCGTTTCAACCTCGCCGGGGTCGTCCCTACCACACCGGGGCTGTTTCAACCTGACCGGGGTTGTCCCTACCACACCGGGGCCGTTTCCACCTGACCAGGGTCGTCCCTACCTCACGGGGGCCGTTTCAACCTCACCGGGGTCGTCCCTACTTCACGGGGGCCGTTTCAACCTCACCGGGGTTGTCCCTACCACACCGAGGCTGTTTCAACCTGACCGGGGTTGTCCCTACCACACGGGGGCCGTTTCGACCTGACTGGGGTCGTCCCTACCTCACAGGGGCCGGATCAACCTCACCGGGGTCGTCCCTACCTCACGGGGGCCGTTTCAACCTGACCGGGGTTGTCCCTACCACACCGGGGCCGTTTCGACCTGACCAGGGTCGTCCCTACCTCACGGGGGCCGTTTCAACCTCACCGGGGTTGTCCCTACCACACCGGGGCTGTTTCAACCTGACCGGGGTTGTCCCTACCACACCGGGGCCGTTTCGACCTGACCAGGGTCATCCCTACCTCACGGGGGCTGTTTCAACCTCACTGGGGTCGTCCCTACCACACTGGGGCTGTTTCAACCTGACCGGGGTTGTCCCTACCACACCGGGGCCGTTTCGACCTGACTGGGGTCGTCCCTACCTCACGGGGGCTGTTTCAACCTCACCGGGGTCGTCCCTACCACACCGGGGCCGTTTCGACCTGACTGGGGTCGTCCCTACCTCACGGGGGCTGTTTCGACCTGACTGGGGTTGTCCCTACCTCACGGGGGCTGTTTCAACCTCACCGGGGTTGTCCCTACCACACCGGGGCTGTTTCAACCTGACCGGGGTTGTCCCTACCACACCGGGGCTGTTTCAACCTGACTGGGGTTGTCCCTACCACACCGGGGCCGTTTCGACCTGACCAGGGTCGTCCCTACCTCACGGGGGCCGTTTCAACCTCACCGGGGTCGTCCCTACCTGACCGGGGTTGTCCCTACCACACCGGGGCCGTTTCGACCTGACCAGGGTCGTCCCTACCTCACGGGGGCCGTTTCAACCTCACCGGGGTCGTCCCTACCACACCGGGGCTGTTTCAACCTGACCGGGGTTGTCCCTACCACACCGGGGCCGTTTCGACCTGACTGGGGTCGTCCCTACCTCACGGGGGCCGTTTCAACCTGACCGGGGTTGTCCCTACCACACCGGGGCCGTTTCGACCTGACCAGGGTCGTCCCTACCTCACGGGGGCCGTTTCAACCTCACCGGGGTCGTCCCTACCACACCGGGGCCGTTTCAACCTGACTGGGGTCGTCCCTACCTCACGGGGGCTGTTTCAACCTCACCGGGGTCGTCCCTACCACACCGGGGCTGTTTCAACCTGACCGGGGTTGTCCCTACCACACCAGGGCTGTTTCAACCTGACCGGGGTTGTCCCTACCACACCGGGGCCGTTTCGACCTGACTGGGGTCGTCCCTACCTCACGGGGGCTGTTTCAACCTCACCGGGGTCGTCCCTACCACACCGGGGCTGTTTCAACCTGACCGGGGTTGTCCCTACCACACCAGGGCTGTTTCAACCTGACCGGGGTTGTCCCTACCACACCGGGGCCGTTTCGACCTGACTGGGGTCGTCCCTACCTCACGGGGGCTGTTTCGACCTCACTGGGGTCGTCCCTACCTCACGGGGGCCGTTTCAACCTCACCGGGGTTGTCCCTACCACACCGGGGCCGTTTCAACCTGACCGGGGTTGTCCCTACCACACCGGGGCTGTTTCAACCTGACTGGGGTTGTCCCTACCACACCGGGGCCGTTTCGACCTGACCGGGGTCGTCCCTACCTCACGGGGGCTGTTTCAACCTCACCGGGGTCATCCCTACCACACCGGGGCCGTTTCGACCTGACCAGGGTCGTCCCTACCTCACGGGGGCCGTTTCAACCTCAC
Organism: Myotis yumanensis; assembly: GCF_028538775.1. NCBI lineage: Eukaryota > Metazoa > Chordata > Mammalia > Chiroptera > Vespertilionidae > Myotis > Myotis yumanensis. Next base: position 121,496,651 of record NW_027223754.1, on the reverse strand, counting down.
CGGGGTCGTCCCTACCTCACGGGGGCCGTTTCAACCTGACCGGGGTTGTCCCTACCACACCGGGGCCATTTCGACCTGACCAGGGTCGTCCCTACTACACCGGACCGCTTCAACCTCACCGGGTCCATCCCGACCTCACCGGGGCCATCCCAGCCTTACCGGGGAAACAGGAAGTTTGGACCTCTGTCCCCTGCCGGCGGCTCCCCACTAGACAAAATCTCCAGGCGTTCCTGGTGGTTGAACATCCAGTACTCCTGCCCTCCACCAAGTGCACAGACTGCCTGTCTGCTGTCCCCCAGCGCCCCACAAGAGACTGGGACCAGTGGGCATGTTTGTGCGCTTGCTGGTACAGCAGTTCCACAGTGCCGGCTGAGTCAGGCCCAGCCCTGGCCGGCCCCGGACCCGACTCTGCCCCCCGATTGCGTCCCTCCCAGATGCAAGGAGCTGAAATCTGCAGCCTGCTGGGATGGGCTCTGTACTTGGTGCCTCTGCACATCCTACTCAGTCTCAATGCGCTTCTTTCTATGCGAGGAGTTGAAATCTGCAGTTTGTTGGGTTGGGCTCTGTACTTGGTGTCACATCCTACTCAGTCTCAATGTTCTTTCTCTCCTTCCAGTTGTAGAGCTTCCACTGGGCCAACTTTCCCATGGTTCTGTATGATAGGTGTTTGTCTGATATTTGGTAGTTTCGATGTTGTTGTGTGAGGTAGCACGCACAGGTCTCTTCCTTATGCCGCCATCCTGGTTCTCCTGGGTCTGCTTCTTGAGTGTGTCTCCCATGGCTGCGAGCAGTTGAAGTCTGCAATTTGTTGGGATAGGCTGCAAAAGCGCAGGTGGGTCTTTTTGTGCACCTGGCACAGCTTGGATGGGGATGTAAATTGATTAGGGCTGAGACTCAGGGAGTCGCCATGGCGGAGCAAATAGCACTGGCTGAGTCTCCGCGGCCCCTTGACTCTCTGCCAGGGCTTTGTGTCCCCCAGTGCCGGCGAGCAGCTGTGCAACAGAGTCTCCCTCGCTTTCTGATGGCTGCAAGGCCGTGCTGCGTCTCTCCGTAGGGTCTGGTGCTTCATGATCCCGCCTGAACCAGCTCAGTGGATTTGAAAGTTTGCAGAAGCAAAGGCGTTTCCACTTGTGAGTCTGGCACAGCCCAGATGGGAATGTAAATTGCGTAGGGCGGGGTCACAGGGAGTCGCCAGGGCGGAGACTCAGCGGCCCCTTGCCTATCCAGGACACCAGGACTTTTCGTCCCCCAGTGCCGGCGAGCAGCCGAGCGCCAGAGCCTCCCTCGCTTTCTGACCGCTGGAAGGCCGTGCTGTCTCTCGCCTTGGGGCCTGGGGCCTCAGAGACCCGCCCGAACCAGCTCAGTGGATTTGAGAGTTTGTAAAAGCACAGTCATTCCCTCTTGTGCCTCTGGCACAGCCCTGAGGGTAGGGCAGGGTCACAGGGAGTCGCCAGCGTGGAGGAAATAGTGATGGCGGCGTCTCCGCGCCCCTCGCCTCCCCGGGACACCAGGACTTCTTGTCCCGCGGTGCCGGCGAGCAGCCGCGTGTCAGAGCTGCCCTCGCTCTCCGACCACTGCAAGGCCGTGGCCGCCTCTCCCTGTGGGATCTGGGGCCTCAGAGACCCGCCCCGCGCAAGCCCAGAGGATTCGAGGGTTCGTAAAAAACCGAGAATCCATTTGCAGCCCGCGTGGCGTGTGACTGCGTACCTCCGGTTTTGGTGCCTCCGTAGCTCCCACTCAGTCTCACTGCGCTTCTTTCTTTTCCTCCAGTTGTAGATCTCCCACTGGGCCAACTTCCCCATGGTTCTGAGTGGCGGTTGTTTACTTCATAGTTGATAGTTTCAATGATGCTGTGAGAGAGCAGCACACACAGGTCCGCTCCCTACGCCGCCATCTTGGTTCTCTCTGGGTATAATATTCTTTATTTCAGTCCGTGTATGCTTAATTTCTAGTTGTTTCTTTATCATAGCATCGAGGGTCTCATTAGTTTTCGTGAGGCTCTCCTCAAGTTTATTGCAAGCCCTCAAAATTGCGTTTTTTAGCTCTATATCCTCCATTTCTGTCATGTTTTTTTGTCTCCGCATTTTTTATGCTTTCTCAGTGCACCCCCTTGTGGTCTTTGTGCACAGTCTTGTTCTAGTTAAGCCTTGATTGTTGTAGTTAATACTAGAGGGATTTGACCACCAGGCTGACTGGCTGTGAGAATCAGCTGTGTGGAAAACTTCTGTCCTCTGGGGAGGTGCTAATCTAGCCTTTGCCTGAGGCTATCTGGCAAATGGCTCTGCGCAGGGCTTGGGCGGGGTGGGGCGAGTCACACGGGATCAACAGGGCGGGCGGAGGGAGCAGATATGGCTGCTCTCAGTCCTGTTCCCAGAGGCTCTGCTTCTCAGAACCCCGGCAACCACTGCAAACCTCGGAGAGAAAGCTGCCCTCACGTTCCAACTGATGCTAGACAATCCCACTTCTCCCGTTTGAGTCTGAGTCCCTAGAGACTCCCTCCTGATTGAAAACGACAACCGCGCCCTCAGCCACCAGCCCGCTTTGTGAGCGCACCTCCGCACCTTTAAATTTTCCACACTGCGCCTCCTCTGAGCCTCGGAATGCTGTTCTCTTTCCTTCTAGTTGAAGAGTCTCTCCTCAGCCAGCCTTCCTGTGGTTCTGGGTGATGTCTGTTCCATCTTTTAGTTGTATTTTTGAAGTGGTTGTTTGCGGCAGCAGTCTCTGGTGTTTACCTATGCCGCCATCTTGGTGGTCCTGTATATTATTCTTTATTTCACTCAGTGTATGCTTAATTTCTGACTGGTCCTTTTCCATTTTTTTGGCATTCTCATTAAATCCTTGAAGGTCTCACTAAGTTCCTCGGAGGTTTGTTGAAGATTCTTGAGTAACCTTATAACTGTGGTTTTGAACTCTATATCCAGTAGTTTGCTTTCCTCCATTTCTTTCATTTGTGACATGTTTCTTTGTCTCTGCATTTTGGCTGCTTCCCTGTGTTGAGAGAGTGGCTTTGTGTGGTATGTGTCCTATAGGGCCCAGTGGCTCAGCCTCCCCAATCACCTGAGGTGGACACTCTTGGTGCACCCCTTTGTGGGCTGGCTGCACAGTCTTGTTGTAGTTAAGCCTTGATTGCTGTTGGTATCCCTGGGAGGAAATGACCTCCAGGCCAATTGACTGCAAAGACCCGCTGTGTATATAGTGGAAGAACTGCTGTGCTGGAGACACCCTTATGGGGCAGGACTTGCTTCAGTGGGGCTTTGGTGCTCACTGAGTCTGCCTCTTGAGTGTGTCACTTGTGGGTCTGAGGAGTTGAAATCTGGTATCAGACCACTGGGTACACTGGCTCCTGGATCTCCAATGAGGTGCAAAATTAGCTGCGGTGTGAGTCCACCCAGCAGGAGCTACAGCGAGATGTGCAGATTTCTCCTCTTTGTTTGGGGTTTGGAAGTTTTGGAGCTCTCTGATCCAGCTGCAGTTTGTTAGGTTAGGCTGCAAAAGGACAGGCGATTCATTTGTGCCTCTGTGCACAGCTTGGGTGGGGTTGTAAATTGGGTGGGGCGGGGTCACAGAGAATCACCAGGTAGGAGCAAACAACGATGGCTGTCCGTCAGCTGTCTCAGCATCTCTGCGACTCCGTGTCCCCTAGTCCCGTTCCCCCACAGTAACAATGATCACTGCGAGCAGCTCTGCGAGAAAGCCACCCTCACTTTCCGACCCACTGCCTGATAGTTCAGTTTCTCCCCATAGGATTCTGGGTCCCCAGAGTATCGCCGGAAACGAGTTCAGTGCAGTCGGAAGCTTGTATCTTCCTTCCAAATGAAAAAAACTGCGCACCATTTTGGAGCCTGTTTTGCGTGCCTCTGTACCTCTGCTCTTGGTGCCTCCACACCTCCTAACCAGTCTAAATGTGCATTTTTCTTTCCTTCTAGTTGTAGAACTTCCACTCAGCTAGCTTTCCCGTGGTTCTGGATGATAGCTGTTTTGTCTTTTAGTTGTAGTTTTAATGTGGTTGTGGAGGGTGGCACGTACAGGTATATACCTTATGCCACCATCTTGGTTCTCCCTGTTTTTGCTTTTTAAATTTTTTATTTAATTTATTGTAGTGATATTGGTTAATAATATATAGGTTTAAAATGTAACCTCTTTTAAAAAATATTTTTTTTTATTGATTTATGAGAGAGAGGAAGGGAGGGATGCAGGGAAGGAGGGAGGCAAGAAGGGAGGCAGGGTGGAAGAGAGGGAGGGAGGGAGAAAGAGAAACATGAATATGAGAGAGAAACACCAATCAGCTGCCTCCTGCACGCCCACCCCGACTGGGGATCGAGCCCGTAACCTGACCATGTGCCCTGACTAGGAATCAAACCAGTAACCATAAGTGCCTGGGACAACACTCAAGCAACTGAGTCACATCAGCCAGGGCATGAAACCTCTTTTTTAAAACTTAATGTAGCCGAAACTGGTTTGGCTCAGTGGATAGAGCGTCGGCCTGCGGACCGAGGGGTCCCGGGTTCGATTCCGGTCAAGGGCATGTACCTGGGTTGTGGGCACATCCCCAGTGAGAGATGTGCAGGAGGCAGCTGATCGATGTTTCTCTCTCATCGATGTTTCTAGTTCTCTATCTCTCTGTAAAAAATCAATAAAATATATTTTAAAAAAAACTTAATGTAGTATGAACATTTTCTAATGTCATTAGAAAGTATTCAAAAATTATTTTAATGAATTTCATCATGTATTTGAACACTAATGTACCTATATACTGTGAAATGCCGAGTATTTTGAAGTTTACTTATTGATAAACTAGAGGTCCGACGCACAAAATTTGTCCAGGGGTATGGTCCCTAGGCCTGGCCTGTGGTCAAGACCATCTTCCCAGGTGCCCACAGCCAGCCCCGCCCCCCACCGCCACACACCCCCGGTTCCCATTTTGCCATCAGGTGATCAGTGCCTGATGGCTGGGGGAAGGGACTGAGAGGTAGGCTGTTCCCGCTGGCTCTTTATCCCCGCACGTGCTGCAGGTGGCCATCAGGCGATGGGAGCCTGCTGGCCGGGGAAAGGGACCAAGAGGTGGTCAGTGCGCCTCATAGTGACTGGTCCAGCGGTTATTCTGGTCATTCTGCCCTTACAGTCAATTTGCATATTGCTCTTTTATTATATAGGATAATGTCATCGGGAACATATATTTGTATATATCTCCTTGTGCATAATTTTGATTCAAAATAAGATAAAAAATAGTTCATTTCCTCATTTTTTCTCTCAACAGATATTTATGGAGTAACTGCTTTGTGCCATTTCTCTCAGCAGTCAACATTATGGGGAGGGGCTTTCCATTCCACCTTAGGTTCTTTAGATATGAGCTGATTGGTCAGTTACAGTTGGGCATTCTAGGCTTGGTTGCTAAGATACAACTATTACTCAACAGCTGAACAGTAGTCTCAGGAGACATTTCTGTGTCGTCTGACTGCTTTCTCATAGTGCTACTTTCGCATTTGGTGTTGGTGAGAGAATAGAAATAGGCTTAGGCCTAGAGTGGAGGTGAGTTTGAACATGAGAAATAAAGCTGGACAGTGGCTGTGTCAGAATAGGAAAGGGGTGGATTCAAGGGGTATTTCTTAAGTACAATTTTCTGTTCTTGAAGGGCTGTGGGTGGTTCGAGAGAGAAGGTAAGACTCAAGCACTGCCTAGACACAGAGATTAAGTTTGAATGGAGAGCAGATACTAAGTTCAATGTGAGATGTACTGAGTTTGAAGAACTGTAACAAGGAATTCTAAAATATAGAGATAAGGGTTTGCAACTCAAACAAGACTGGATATATATATATATATAGATTGTTACTCTAAAAAATTTTAAACATTCATCCTGACTATATTTTTCTAGCAAAGGTTAAATTTCACTAATTCTCTATATTCATTCTGAACAAGCTAAGGGTCTTCAACCCCTTAATTGCCCTGTAATTCACCTTTCTCATCTTTTCTGTTGTGTTAGCTAATGTTTTAGTTCTATCACGACTTAAATTCTCTCAAATTAGGTGATTATTACTACATTTTAACAGTTGATAACTTATTTAAATTTGCCTACTTCTTAGTCAGGGTCCTAATAGAAAACAGATTACATACTCAAATTAGGACAATTCCAGGAGAGTTTAACAAATAAATTAATTAATTAAAGCAGCTTTATCTAATGGGTATGTATGGGTAGAGAAGAAGAAACCCACAAGAGGCAGTGTAATGTGCCAGAGCTTGTAACAACCAGAGTTTTAGCACTGCTAGGCCTGAAGGGATTTGGGAAAGAACAGTCGTAGAAACCTGAAAGAAGAGATGTATGTATGGGGTTATCTTGAGAGAAGCAGTGGCCACAGAGAATTAACATAGTGCATTTCATCAACATAATGAAATCTTAGTGATATAATAACTCAGGGAAAGTTCCTCATATGTTTCTCATTCAGATATTTTAAGCAATTTATATGCATTTATGGGGGCATCTATGTTACTCCATCTGTCCTCCTCACTCTTTGTTTCTTTTTCCCAAGCCAAGGATCATCATGCCAGGAGGAACCATTAGACTATACTCTCTGACACGTCCATCCTCCCTTTCTGCAGTATCCTATTGGGGCTATTCATTGGCAAAACTCAATTGCAAGCAAGAGAATAAGGGAACTTACTTGATGTAGTCCATACTGGCCAGCCTCCACGACACTTAGAGTGGAGCAGGGTGTGTAGGGAAGATTTGGAGAGCCAACAGAAGATATTCAGGGTGCCCTGTGTTTTTACTAATTCCTAGTACATAATTTCTCGCATCCCACTACTCCTTTCCAGGTTTATTTTATTTCTTGGTGAAGAAAATATATTAGAATTTCTTTCAGTGAGGGCTTATGAGTAATACATGTCTTAGTATATCTGAAAATGTATTCATTTTGCCTTCACTCTTGAATGTTATAGCTGAGGATAAGTTTCTAGTTTGATAGATATTTTCCTTCAAAACTTGGAGGCTATTATTGCATTGTCTCATCTACTATTGATCAAGAGAAGTCTGCCATTGGTCTGTTATCTCCTCTGTAGTTCATCTTTTTTCTCTGAACTTTTTATGATTCTCTCACTTTCCTTGATCTTTTATCTTATTCCAGTGTATCTAGATATGAATTTATTTTTATCCTGTGAAAGACTTGGTGTGCTTTTTCAATCTGAGGATTCATATCTTTAATTCTGAAAGATTCTCAGCCATTATTACTATTACCTTCTGCCCATTCACTCTATTTTTTTTGAATTCCCATTAAGCATCTATTGGAGTTTTTCATGCTATCTTTCATATCTCTCAACATTTTTCTTCATCTCTCTCTCTACATCTGTACTATGTTCTGAGTCACTTTAGTCTACTTTCCAATTCACGAATTCACTTTCAGCTGTTTCTAGTCTACTATGAAATCTTTCTACTGAGGTGTTTCATTCATCTCGATGTTTTTCTTTCCTGTATCTGTCATGTAAAAACTTAACTGCTGCCCTGGCTGGGTGGCTCAGTTGGTTGGAGCATCATCCTGTACACCAAAAGGTGTGGGTTTGATTCCCATTTAGGGCACATACCTAGGTTGGGGATTCACTCCTAGGTTGGGGTTTATATACAGGAGGCAACTGATCGATGTTTCTCTCTCACATTGATGTTTCTACCTCTCCCTTCTTCTTTTTCTCTAAATAAACATATTTTCAGAGGAGGATAAAAGTTAAAAATATATATTTTTGTTGTTAAATATACATTGAAAAACATACATGAGCCAATTATGTAGACCTCAATGATTTATCACAAAGAAGGTATCATCAGTGTTACTACCATCTAGGTCAGTGGTCCTCAAACTACGGCCCTCGGGACACATGGGGCCCGCTGAAAACTTTTATCCGGCCTGCCAGGTGTTTTTGCCATCGCTGTGTGCATAGGAATATGTCCATAGTTTTATTTTAAACTATAGTGCGGCCCTTCAACAGTGTGAGGGACAGTGAACTGGCCCCATGTTTAAAAAGTTTGAGGACCCCTGATCTAGGTAAAAAATTGACATCACCAGAACCCTGGAATTCCCTATTGTGATCATTCCTAGTCACAATTCCCTCCCAGCATAGCCCATGAGAACTTTATAAAAATCACTCCCTTGCCTTTCTTGAAAGTTTTACTACCTAAGTTTACATCCCTAAACACAGTAGTCTATATATGCCTGCTATGAGCTTTTTATAGATGCAGTAAGGAAGTGGGTTTGTGTTATTTTGTGTATGGTTTTTTTCACTCATTTTACATTTGTTAGATTTATACATATTATTACATAAGATTGTCATTTGTTCATTTTCATTGCTGTAGACGATTCCATCAGATGAATGATATATAAATATATCACAACTTATTTATCTGTTATGATGATGATGAAAATTTGACTCACAGTTTGGGGCTATTATGATAATGGCACTATGAACAGTCATGTGTGTCTGCTGCTGTAAGTGAACATGCATTTTTGGTAGGGGCATTGCTAGGAAAGGATCATAAAGTAGATAATACCAAATTGTTTTCCAGAGTGGCTGTTTTGTTTTACACTCCCACTAGTAGTATAAGAAAATTTCTATTGTTCCACATCCTTGCCACATTTGTCATTGTAAACGTTTTAAATTTCAGCCATTCTGGTGAGTGTGTAGGATACATTTTTGTGGCTCTCATTTCCACTTCCCTAATCCCTAGTGAGGTTGAGCCACACTTTTTAAGTGTTTATGGACCATTAGTATATCCTCTTTTATGAATTCCTCACAAGTGTCTTATCCAATTTTTCTATTTGTCTTTTTTCTTGATATGCAGGAAAGTGTTATATATTTTGGATGTGAACCCTTTGTTGATTTTATGGTGACATTGCCCTTTTTTCATGCTGTAGTTTACAGTTTTTACTCACCTGTTGATGTCTTTTGATGACTAGTGGATTTTAATTTCTCTCCCAACTTTTGATTTGAGAAAATGCCAAACCTATAGAAAAGTTGAAAGAACAGTACAATGAGCACCTATTATTCTTCAACTTACATTCACCAAATTGCTAAAGTATTTTGCCATATTGGTGTTCTCTGTTTCATTTCCAGTCTCTCTCTCTCTCTCTCTCTCTCTCTCTCTCTCTCTCTCTCTCTCTCACACACACACACACACACACACACACACACACACAGATCTGAATCATGTTGGAGTAAACTCAGACTTATATTATGATTCTATTAGTATTCTGGCATGCATCCCCTTTGAAAAAAAGCAAATTCTAATAAAATTATTATACTCCAGGAACTTACTGATACAATAACATTGTCATTATAATATAGCCTATGGTCAAATTTCCCAAATCTCCTCAAAATTTTCTTTATAGCTGTGTTTCCCCCACATAAGTTACAACGAAGATCATGGATTGCATTCCCCTTTTAGCAAAACATTTCACCAATAATTTGTATCTTTAGTTGCCTTGTAGCCTGTCCCACAATCTGGATTTCAGTGATTCTTTCCTCATTAGAGATTCAGGTTAAATGTATTGAGCCAAAATGCTACATGGGTGATGTCATATATTTTCTTTTGCATCATCAGAAGGCACATGATATCAGCTACTTCCATTATTGGTGATGCCTAGTTTGATCACTTCATGAAGGTGGTTTCCATCAGCTCTTCCCATTGTAAAGTACCATTTGTCCTTTTGCAGTTTGTAAGTAATATGAGTGGTGATACCTTGAGGCCATGTTTATCTCTTGTTTCATTGATGCTTCTTCTCTGCATCAACTATTTCATCTGTAGTTGCAATTCTGTCATTTCTTCTATATTTACTAGCCGGCATAGTTTGGAGTGGAATCCCCTCTTCCAGCCATCGTGCATTTTTTGTTCCAATTTGGACTCATGGGTTGGTATTTCTTTTAATATATTTTATTGATTTTTTACAGAGAGGAACAGAGAGGGATAGAGCGTTAGAAATATCAGTGAGAGAGAAAAACATCAATCAGCTGCCCCCTGCATACCCTCTACGGGGGATGTGCCTGCAAACAAGGTACATGACCTTGCCTGGAGTCAAACACTCTATCCACTGAATCAAACCGGTTAGGGCTATCAGTTGGTATTTTATTCAGTGGGCTTTAATCTATTTCCATCATTATTCGTTTCGATGTTCAAATTGTTTCTCATTTCGCCAATGGGAGAACCCTTTAATTGGAAACTTCTGTCCTTTTAATGTATACCCATTAGTTTTTTAGCACTTCCTTAGTTCTGGCATAAAAAGATACTCAGATTGCACTTTTCCTACTCCCAACCAGTAGTCAGCTACTTCTCCAAGGAATCCTTTCTTTTTAAAGAGTGTTGTATGAATGGTATGTGGAAAGTAGCATTTGGGTAGTAGATGTGCTTTTGCTACTGGAGTGTCATTGCTTCTAGGCTTTTTCAGTGAACAGAGATAACTATGAGTGATGAATTTTTATTCACACTTCCAATTAAAATTGGAACATCGTAAGGCTCCCATTACACATTTACATCTCGCATTTCCCATGGCAAGAATCCTGTTTCCTGAGAAGCATCACTACATTTAGCACAATATGCACAATAGTTGCAGCATTCCCACCATAATAACACTACCAATAACAAACTCATTAAGTTGGTTTCAGGGCTTCTTTGCAGGTATTTTTATCCTTAGAATATATCACAGTAAGGATGTACAGTTAGAGCAGTGTGTTTAAAGTTACTTGAATTATTTTTTTCTGCATTGCTATATAATCAGTTTTGTATGCAGTTAGATTCATTTATTTCTGTTGTATTGATTTTTTGATCCAACTGGATTTAGTTTATTTTTGAATATGTACAGCATTTACATGGTTTAAAAGTCAAAACTTTATGGAAAGGTAAAGCCAGAGGAGTTTTAATCCCATCCTTAGCCCTTCCGTTCTCTTCTTACACATCCCAATAGTAATTATTTTCATTAATTTCTGGGTTTTATTTCTCTGTGGTCCTCTCCCCTCCTAATAAATAAAACTATACACAATAGGAATATATATGTGCACACAAATGTACACTTATCCTTTATTTTATTTATTACTCTAAAGGTAGCATAATTACACATTGTTTCATAGAGATCTTACTTACACTTTGGTTGCATAATACCCCACTGGGGAGTATGCCATAGTATATTCATCCAGTCTCCAATTCCTAGTCATTTAAGTTGTTTTCAATATTTTGCTGTTACAAATATGAAACGATATGTGGACAAAGTTACTCATTATAGTGACATAATATAGTTTCATATTAATGGAGGGGGATTTTTCAGGGTAAATTCTAGAAGTGAGAGTTTGCTGAGGGAAGAGTGAATAAAATGGGATGTTAGATGTTATGATACTTCACTCCAGGGGGTCGTGCTGGTGTGCGTTCTCACCAGACCTGTGTGGCAGAGCTTGTTTTCCCAGCATTGCATGCTTTAACAATTGTGTCAATCTGATATGAGAAGAAATGGAACCTTGGTGTGATTTCAGTTGTTTCTTTTTTATAGAACTTGTAATGAATTCTTTCCCCTGCCCCCATTGATTTTCAGAGATAATGGAAGGGAGGGAGGAGAGAGAGAGAGAGAGAGAGTGAGAGAGAAAGAAAAAAACATTGTTGTGAGAGAGACACATAGATGGTTGCCTCCCACACGTGCCCTGACCAGGACCAGGGAAGAACCTGCAACTGAGGTATCTGGCCTTAACTGGAAATTGAAGCTGAGATACTTCGGTTTGAGGGCCAATGCTCAAATTGGCCAGGGAGATTATAATTCTTTAAATAGATTTGTATTGATCTGCAGGCCGATGCTCTTTCCACTGAGCCAAACCAGCCAGGTGTGGCTCAAGTTTTGAGCGTTGACCCAGGAACCAAGAGGTCACTGGTTCAATTCCCAGTCAAGGTACATGCCTGGGTTTTGTGCTCAATTCCAAGTAGGGGGTGTGCAGGAGGCAACCGATGAATGATTCTTTCTCTCTTTTTTAAAAAAATATATTTTATTGCTTTTTTACAGAGAGGAAGGCAGAGGGATAGAGAGTTAGAAACATCGATGAGAGAGAAACATCGATCAGCTGCCTCCTGCACACTCCCTACAGGGTATGTGCCCCAACCAAAGTACATGCCCTTGACCGGAGTCTAACCTGGGACCCTTGAGTCCGCAGGCTGACGCTCTATCCACTGAGGCAAACCACTTAGGGCTGAATGATTCTCTCTTATCATTGATGTTTCTAGCTCTCTCTCCCTCTCCCTTCATCTCTGAACTCAATAAAATATATATTTAAATTTAAAAAAAGATGTGATCCAAAGGGCAGGCTGAGATCCTAAAAGTTGGTACCTAATAACACATATCCAATCTCGTAGGATTCTCATATTTATTTTTATTATACTAAGTTCTCATATGAGGAATAGAGTCTCCAGGATTTAATGAATTGCCAAAGGATATATTGCTAGTGAAGGGCAAAGTCATAATCAGCAACCAAACTGGTCTCTTGTGGTTTTTCATTATTTTTTGTATGATTTCATCATACTGTGTTACCCACTTTTGAAGAAAAACATACCCAATTCCAGCAAGAGAGAAACAGTTCCCCTCTACTAACCCTCTTTCTTCCTTACAGAGATATTTAGAGCTATGGCAGTTTCCTCAGAGAACTCTAAAGGGGAGTTGAGCCAGTATATCTCAAAAAAAGACATCGAGAAATTTATGATGGCACTCCAAGTTGGAGATCAGGTGAGGACATCTCAGACATCTTCCTGGCACTGGCTCCAGGGTGGAACCACCTCCATAAAGGTAGCTGGTTGGGTGCATACCCATTCTGTCAGGAGAGGGGCAAGTATTTCCAGTCAGCAGAGCACTACTCGGCTCAGTCCCTTCACAGCTCCAGGTCAGGTTCCCATGTCCCTAGGTTAACTCATAAACTTCTCCACCTATTTCCCCCCAAACCTGGGTCCAGCTTTAATCTGCTCTCTAGACTCAGTCCTCCTCTTCCTTTCTCTACCATGGATCATTATTCTCTTTCTTTCTTTTAACCCTCCATCCTTCAACCTTCCTTCCTTTCTTGAATCTCTTCTCTCCTCTAGATGTCAGAAGATGATATCATAAAAACCCTCAAATTACTGGAAGTCAAAATTCTAAATACTAAGATGCCTAATACATTCTGCCAGAAAATTACAGGTGTCCTTATCAACTACCTGAGGAGAATGGTGAGGAGCTCATGCCTGTGGGTTGGGGGCTGTGGGGAAAGAAAGGATTCCAGATCTCAAGCCAGGAGTTCCTTTCTGGTGGGTGATGACATTTTGTAATTCAGTAGTATTTGGGAGATGAGTACCTCAAGTTTCCAAACAATTTCCTAGAGCCTATGTCTTACACCCTGAACATGTCTCAAGAACTGTGACCTAAAAGTTAAAGTAATGAAGTAAGGAGGTAAGGTCAAAGAAGTGAGATGGAAAGGGGGAAACGGATTTAGGCTTTGGGCCTCAAAATCTAAGCTGTCCTAATCCTCCTCCTGGGATATCTTAGGCAGTCACACCTTTGCTGTTGCAACTCAGCTAATCACCTCAATTTATTTACTAACCTATTTAAATCCACCCACTTGCCTGCTAGCCCAACTTTTGGCCTGAACATTCATGACCACTACCTATTCATCTATCCCAGCCATGGGCAAACTACGGCCCGCGGGCTAGATCCGGCCCGTTTGAAATGAATAAAACTAAAAAAAAAAAAGACCGTACCCTTTTATGTAATGACTAGAGGCCCGGTGCACAAAAATTTGTGCACTCGGGGGGGGTGGATCCCCCAGCCCAGCCTGTGCCCTCTCCCAGTCTGGGACCCCTCGGGAGATAACGACCTGCTGGCTTAGGCCTGCTCCCGGGTGGCAGAGGGCAGGCCCAATTCCTAAGTGCAGCCCCTGGTCATGCTCAGAGCAGGGTCGATTGGGGAGTTGGGGCGCCGCCCCCTGTCATGCACAGAGCAGGGCGGATCGGGAGGTTGCGATGCCACCCTCAGTCACGCTCAGGGTAGGGCCGATTGGGGGGTTGGGGCACCGCCCCCTGTCACACTCAAGGCAGGATCGATGGGGAGGTTGCGGCGCCACCCCTGTCACGCACAGAGCAGGGCCGATCAGGGGGTTGGGGCGCTGCCCCCTGTCACACACAGAGCAGGGCCCATCAGGGGTGTTGGGGCTCCATACCCTGTCACACACAGAGCAGGGCCGATCAGGGGGTTGAGGAGCTCCCCCCTGTCATGCACAGAGCAGGGCCCATCAGGGGGTTGAGGAGCTCCCTGCTGTCACTCACAGAGTAGGGCCAATAGGGGAGTTGGGGCACCACCCCCTGTCACACACAGAGCAGGGCTGATCAGGGGGTTGGGGTGCTGCACCCTGTCACACTCAGGGTAGGGCCAATGGGGAGGTTATGGCTCTACCCTGTCACACACAGAGCAGGGCCCCTGCAGGGGGGGGGGGGGCGGCGCCACACCCTGTCACACACAGAGCAGGGCCAATCAGGGGGTTGGTGCGCTGCACCCTGTCAAACACAGAGCTGCGGGGCAATCAGGGGATTGGGGAGCTCCCCGCTATCAGGCACAGAGCAGGGCAGATAGGGAGGTTGTGGCCCCACCCTCTGTCACACACAGAGGGCGATCAGGGGGTTTGGGCGCTACCCCTTGTCATGCTGATCCCGGTGCCTGGAGGCATATTACCCTTTTGCTATATAGAATAGAGGCCTGGTGCACGGGTGGGGGCCGGCTGGTTTGCCCTGAAGGGTGTCCTGGATCAGGGTGGGGGTCCCCACTGGGGTGCCTGGCCAGTCTGGGTGAGGGGCTGAGGACTGTTTTCCCGAAGCGAGTGACTGAAGCTTCCAACCGCTCCTTGTTTTCTTTTTTTTTTTTATTTTGGGCCAGCTTTAGCTCTGAGGCCTTGCCACTGAAAACATCGATACAATGTTGCTAAAGCCGGGCTGACTGAAAGCTGGTTTCTGGGGTTTTGTTTATCTTCTATGTTTGCAACATAGTACATAGTTGCTTAGAGTTGTAGCTCAGAGGCCGGCAGCGCAGGCGGGGAACGTTGGAGTCCTCCTTCACTGCAGCAAGCAAGCCTCATGTTCGCTTCCAGCTGCCTGGCTGCCGGCCGCCACCTTGGCTGACAGTTAATTTGCATATACTCACTGATTAGCCAATGAAAAGGGTAGCGGTCGTATGCTAATTACCATGTTTCTCTTTTATTAGTGTAGATGTTTACTTTGAATTTATATTAGCTCACACAAACACTCCTTCCATGCTTTTGTTCTGGCCCTCCGGTCCAGTTTAAGAACCCATTGTGGCCCTCGAGTCAAAAAGTTTGCCCACCCCTGATCTATCCAGATACTTTTATACTTAATTTTCCTGGTACTGGGTAAATCTGGTTTCTGATTTTCTTAGTTAACTGTCTACATACAAGGTGTCTTCCAGTTTACCTGCCTTCTTTGGCTCACCTGTTTACTGATCAAGACCTGACCCTTCAAGAAATTTTCAAAGTTACCTCCATAATCTACCCACCTCTGTGATGACGGTTCACTTGTTGCTTCAGGGAAAGCTCTGTGCTCTGGAAATGCCAAGCTCCATTCCCACCCCAACACAAGCCCAGAGACTTTGCAGTTTTTCATTTCCTGCCCTCTTGCACACTCTAGGAAGCTCTTGCCCTCTATCATGGGGAAGGTGTATGTTGAATGGGGTTGTAGGATGAGATAGGATAGTTACTGCCCTCTAGATAGAGGAGAACCACTTACTGAGCAAAGCCAATTCTCAGAAGCTGAGGGACTCATCTTGGAGATTAGTCTTGGAACAGTGAGTCTTTCTTTTTCCAGGAGACAAAGAGAGAACTGGAGAAGGCATTTACTGCGGTCCTAATGGCTCTGGGATCACATTTTCCAGAAGTGATCATTGTCAAGCTATGGGATAGACCAAATACACACTGTCTGCCCCCAAGGAGCCTCATGGTTGCAGTGGGGAAGATCATCCTTTCCCAAGGTATTGCTCCCCGGAATGGAAGAGTTCATCTGAGAAAGGAACAGGGCAAAAGGCCTTGGGGGTGCTGTATGGAATTTGGAGTATAGCTTTATTCTCCTGACTCCTTTCACTGTACTAGTATATCTCCAGTTAGTTTAGTCATGGGTGTGTGTGTACGGATGAGGGGGGCAAACTAGCATCCCTGTGGGACCGATGGGAACTCAGGAGGGAGTTCCTGGAGACTAGGAGTGGCACAGGAGAGCATATTAAAAAGCACAGGAAACTGTGGGGCTGGAGGTAAGACTAGGAGAACTGGAGGGAAGGCTGAATAGAAAGCCCCCATTCAACAGAGGTGAGGAGGGGCAAAAGAGAAGTGAGGAGTGCTTTGCTTAGGGGAACCTGAGGTTTTTCATTTGATTAGAGGTTTGGAAGATAATAGTGTAGTAGGATGAGGCAGAGAATCACCATACAATCTCCATCCTGGTGGCTGTTGGTGACAGCATTAGTTCTCTTACCTATTGTATTCCCCTCCCTCAATCAAAAAGTGTTGGGGAAAACAATCAAGTCATCAGGCAAATGTCAGATCCTGCCCTTCCTTTGCCACTTGGATTTTGGGCCAGAGAGATATTGGGGGAAGTCAGCTGGCCTTCTGGGCATTAGGTTCAAAATGACAAGGCTTATGGGTTGGGCTGCATAGCAAACTCAGAGGACACAGCACAGAAGCGGGAAATGTGTCTCTTAATCTAACCAGGGCAAATGTTCTCACTATAGAAGAGTGAGAGAGCCTCAGGCAGCACAGCTCTTTGCTCCATAAGGGTCCTTGGAAGGGAGTGTGCATGTGTAGGGTGTGGCAGTACCTTGCATCTGCATGCTGTGCTAGCATCCATTATGGAGCTTAATTTTCCCAACAGCCCTGTGAGGTGGGCACATTAGGAACTGTAGTCCTATTTAACAGCTGAGGACATGGAAACTAGCATAAATTAAGTATCTTACTCTGGGTTACCCAGACTCTTTGGAGGCAGAGCTAGGATCAGAACCCAAACCTACTGGTCTCTAACCATAAGATGTTGTACACTAAGGCGGGAGGCTCCTTTCCTTGGGATAAGGATGTTTTTCTTTTACTCTCCCACCCAGATACAGTTTCCTACATTGGTTCTATATGGAGATATATCCAGCCTCTTCTGAAGTTGGCCCAAGAGGAGAATGACATGTTGGCGATATGTCATGGTAAGTAAGGGTCAGGAGGGTCTGGGGAAGGGCTTAATTGGAATCAGGGAGGGAGGAAAGAAGGCCAGGAAGAGACTGGGTCTCTCTGAAGTTGGACCCCATAAGTCTATGGGAGGGGCAGATGATGGCTTAGAGCTGGCCACGTATGAGTAGATGCTCTTCTCCATCTGACCTTTCTTGGCCTGGTTTGGGGCAAGGAGCAAGCTTGATAGGGAGGCTGTAGGTGTTGACAGCCTTTCTCTTTTATTTCCCCTGCCTATCCTGGAACTAGGTGTGGTCAGAAAGGAACGATAGTTGGGGAGGTGGTGGGCAGGTGGGTCTTTCCCATAACAGGACCCCCGAAGCCCTTTTTGCGTTGGGGAGGAGAGGACTGTACTTATAGGTGTGTATGCTTTACTTGGTGGGATGGGAAAGGTGATGGGCAGCTCTAACTTTCTTCCTTCCGTACAGTATTCTATGGATTGGTCATCAGTGCCCATAAACACCTGGATTCCTGGGATGATAAGGTGACGGGCTTTAGTCAAAGGGAAATGTCCATGAAGGCCTACATCACCTTCCGTGTCTTCCTCAACCGATGGACTTTGAAGAGCAAGGACAAGGTGGGAGTGGGAGATAACAGGGGTTGGGTGGATGGGCTGAAGGAGTAAGGCTTGAGCCAAAGGTGGGCTCAAGTTTATCCACTTGCTGGTAGAAGGCTGACTCACGAGGGTCTTCTGGGAGAGCAGGTGTTCCTCCTCAGTCTCCTCTTACCATGCTCCAGAAAAACATAGAGTAAAAAAACACCGCACTGTCCATTCACTTATTTGTTAAGTGTGCAACTTACATTTATTGATTAGTCTCATTTGCCAGGCATGATGCTAGGCCCTGGTCATACAAAGATGAATAAAGCACAACCCCTGAGGGTTTGTCTTCCTCATCCTATTGCTGATGCAAGTTTGTATATCTCTGTAGGCACAGGTGACAGAGCAGGTTCTGCAGATAATGGGCCACCTTTTCTTCCTTATGCCACCATCCAAACTCAAGAACCAAGTAAACCGGTTAACACGATGGTTAATGATTTTGATGTCCACGAAAGTGACACCTTTCTACATTTCCCAGGTGATTGGGTTGTGCGTGAGAGGGAAATTTGACTCATTCATGTATTTCATGTTTACTAAGTAGTTAATGCTGGAGTGGGCAAAGCTTGGCCCATAGGTCAAATCCATTCTGAAGCTTATTTTTGTAAGGAATGTTTTACTGTAACTCAGCCATGTCCATTTGTTGAATTCACCTCATGCTTTGAAACTCTCTGACTTCCCTGTCTCTGAACTTTAGATCCAGCTTTAAAGGGCCTATGAGATTAGATCAAGCCTACCTGGAATACCTCCCTATGTTAAAGGCAACCGTTGTGGGACCTTACTTATAAAGGGTGTCCCAAAATTCACGCAAGAAGTAATTTTGATAGAAAACACAGGTTTATAATTAAAAATTGTAATCTTTTTGTTGATTCATGAAGTGTACAGTATAGGGTTATGTATGGAAAAGCATATTGGGTAAATGGCCTCTCGAAATGTCCAATTCTTGACCACAGTGCCGAATTGATGTCCCTGGACTCTCAGCTACACTCTGACGAACTGCTTTGATGTTTTGTGTTGAACGACTTGTTGAAGGACGGCCAGAGTGTTTAAGATCACTAATTGATCCAGTCTGTATAAATTTTTTAATTAATCTCTTCACAGTTGATGAAGTTCTATCACTATTCCTACCATATTTTGCACAAAAATTGCAAACTGTAGCTGCCAACCTTCATTATTTTTAAAATATTGCTCAACAATGAAAACGTGTTGTTCTTTCATGTAGCCCTCCATTTTTAATAACCCTGAACTGTCAGCTGTCACGCTTCTTTTCCATTGGCAACACTTGACAGCACACATGGCATAAAATTCAAATATTGAGTGAAATGTGGGACACCCTTTATCTGCAAAATCCTTTCACATCAACACCCAGCTTAGTGCTTGATTGAAAAACCAGGAGAAGGTGTGTGTACACCAGGGACCTGGGATTTTAAGGGCCATTTCAGAATTATGCCTGTGATAGAAATATTATACACATATTAGGTATTTTTATGAACAGAGTTTCAAGAACCAGAACACAAATTTTCTGATTGTTGTTTCAGTTTTCCTTCTAATTCAATGGCATTTCTCAAACCGAGTTCCCCCAACTTCTAATGAGTATTCCACAAAAAGAAGGCGTGTTATTTAGTAAACTGGGTGAGAAATGTTGAGTTTGAAATTAAACAAATTTCTTACCTGTAGGACTTCTCTAAGTCTTCAATATGTGGGTTAGTCTGGTCCTCTAAGAAGCAGATACCAACCTGGACTTGAGGTGCAAGAGAGTTATTGGAGGAACACCTGTGAGGAGAAAACAGGGAAGAAGCCAGAGGAGGCTGGGAGAGCCATCAGACTGAGTAGTAGTTCTGTCCATTGATAAGGAGAAGGGGAAGGAGGGAAGAAAGGGGAGAAGGGAAGAAGAAAGGAGAGTTTTACATAGAGTGTAGTTCTAAGAAAGTTCAATGCCGACAGGGAGTCAATGCCAACAGAGTCATCAAGCCAATGTCCTACATCTTGTAATGTAGGCCTGCTTTAGTGAACCTGCCATACTTAGTCATTGGCTGGAAGAAACCTTTGGGAATCTAGCCTCAGTTTTAAACAGTGACGGATTTTAAAATAAAGAAGTTGGAGATGTTGGTCAATTATGCCCTCCAGAATAGGCTTCTGAGAGGCACATTTTTCATGGTTGCTCAACATGTTAGTATGCACTTGTAAATTTCCAAGAGGAGATTATTTTTCTTTTTAGTGCAACCCCCATTAGCATCAAGTTTTCAGGGATCACCATTTGTGGTCTACCATTGCACTACCACCTCACATGCACTTTCCTTGGTGTATGAAGATTTGACCTTCCTCATGTATGTGCTCTGAGCTTTCTCCTTTAGTGGAGCAGCCAGTCTCTTATTTACTAGTACTTACCCTCCTGTCATGTGTCTGCATGTTGCCTAAGGTAAGGTCTATGAACCTGGAGCAGAGGGTTGCTCTGTGTAGTTAATTAGCCAGTTAGAGGATGAAATTTGTAACCTACCAGCTAGTCTGCAGATTGTGCAGGTAGAGATTGTACCCTACATTTTGCGGACAGTGGAAATGTTTTGGCTACTTCCTCCTTCTCTCTCCTTCTCTATCACTCCAGGGGATAGTAATTAAGAATCGAGATATTTGTCAGTCTGTAGTATAATTTGTTTGGACATTAACTAGCACTAGCCAGCTCTACTTAGGGAGGCTGTCCCAATTTGGGGGTCCATCGGCAAACTAAAGGGGAAGAAATGTTAAATATTTAAAATCCAATGGAGGGATTTCTGCTCTGGCAAAGATGGAGTAAATGAGGCCAGAATTACTCTCTTCTCTGAAATAACTAAAACACTACGCAAAATATATGAAATAATGGTTCTCAAACTATTGAACAGCAGGCAATAAAGAACAGTGTCCCTGAGAGACAGTGGAGACATGGAATAAGCTCTATTACTGCCCCTATTTACTTCCTTGAGAGAATTTCCAGTCAGTGGCAGAGGAAAAGAAACCCCAGGAAGAGTTGACGGACTTTCTGAGTTGAGAAGATAGCACTGAGAGACCAGGGAGACCAGCATAGCTAGAGTTTACAGGGTGGAGTACTAAATAGTCCACGTGTGTGAGGAAATTGTTCCAGGTGAGGAAAACCCCCAAACCTGAAAGAACAGTAGGCAGAACTCACACAGGGCCAAGAATTATACCTGTTCCCACCAACCAGTCTTAAAACCTTATAATTCATAGGACGTTAGGTAGATGGGTGGGTTGGGGACCAAAATTAATGGTAGGGTGAATGTTTTTCTGTTCCTGTCCAACTAATTTTAAAAGCAAGACCCAAAGGATCAAATTATTTTCAAGTCACTTTAACTGTGTTCCAGGGAAAACTCAAGAATATTTATAGGAAAACTAAAATGTCCAATACCCAATAAGCTAAGTTTACAAAGAGTCACATTAATTTTTTTTTTAAATCACCAGGCATGCTTAGAAGCAGGACAATATGGCCTGTTATAACGAGAAAAATAATACAAAACTGACCTCTCCTTTTCTTTCTAAAATCAATAAAACAGTAAATTAGGGAAAAAAGCAGCAGTGAGGCATGCAACAACTTTAAGCAGCCTAATTTATGTGCAATATGAGTCCCCATATAAAGAAAGAGACAGAAAATGTATATGAAGAAATAGTGGCTGAACAATTCCCAAATCTGAAGAATAGAATAAACCTACAGATCCAACACAGTCAATGAACCCAACACAAGAAATAAAAAAAGCGACTCCAAATCATGTCACCATCAAGTTTCTCAAAACCAGTGGAAAAGAAAAAAATGATTTTTTAACACCTTTCGTACCGCTCACGAGCTTTCTCGTGTTTCGCGCGCCATCTGTTATGGACCTTAGATGTCAATACACTGTCTTGTCCACATCAAATGAAGCGATCTCATTGGTGGAAACCGTGCAGGTCAATCTACGAAAAACTATATAATTACACAAACCCATAAAGCATTGCAGTTACATTGTATTTTGGTCATTCGAATAGTCTTCGTCTTCAAGTTCCTGGCACTTTTAGAAATGCTTTCTTTCAGAAAAAGGAAGGAAACCAACGAAACTGATACACTTTCTTTCGTGTTGTTCCATTCTAAGGAAAACGATGAAATGGACAAAAAAAGTAGTGCTGAACCTTATAAACTGTGGACTTTTCAGTTCATTTAGAGTGTACAATGTCCTCAATCCACAAGCAAAAATGAAGTATAAACGGTTTCTGCTATCAGTGGTGAGAGACTGGATAACGGATGACAATAATGAAGGCTCTCTGGAACCAGAGACAAATCTGTCCAGCCTTTCCCTTGGGGGTGCAAGGAGAGCACCTCGTAAAGATCCACCCAAAAGGTTGTCAGGTGATATGAAGCAGCATGAACCTACATGTATTCCAGCGAGTGGAAAGAAAAAATTTCCTACGAGAGCCTGCAGAGTTTGTGCCGCCCATGGAAAAAGGAGCGAATCTAGATACTTATGTAAATTTTGTTTGGTCCCTCTTCATAGAGGAAAATGTTTTATGCAGTACCATACGTTAAAAAAGTACTAGGAACTTTAATTGTTTTATTGTCTTTGTAAATAAAAATATAAATTATTAAAAAACAACACCTAAAGTGCATTATGATCTGTAGTTATGATGATTTAAATAACGTGCAGTTTGCCCAAAAACGTGCGGTCCCTGGCATATGTCTTCGAGATTTCTATGCGGTACAAAATGTGTTAAAATTAAATTTATTGGAGTGACATTAGTTAGCATGAACATAGAGGTTTCAGGTGTGGATTTCTGTATTATAAGATCTGTATATTGCTCCATGAGTTCACTACCCAGTCAGATCTTCTCATGTCACCATATATTAGTTCCATCTTCTCTCCACACCCCCTTTGATCCATGTTGAATTCATATTTGTACGTGGGACCAAACTGTAACCAGATTTCATTCATTTACATGTGGCTTTCCAGTTTTCCCAGCACCATTTATTGAAGAGACTCTCTTTATTGTGTGTTTCTAGCTCCTTTGTCGAAAATTATCTGTCCATATACATGTGGTTTTATAGCCTGGCTCTCTATTCTGTTCCATTGATCTGTGTGTCTGTTTCTGTGTCCATACCATGCATTTCTGATGATCATAGCTCTGTAGTATAATTTGAAGTCAGGTAGCGTGATACCTCCAACTTCATTCTTTTTTCTCAGTATTGCCTTGGCTGTTTGGGGTCTTTTATGGTTCCATACAAATCTGATGATTTCTCATTCTATTTCTTTAAAAAATGACATTGGAATCTGTATATTGGTTTGGGTAATATGACCATTTTTTAACTATTTTGATTTTTCCCATCAATGAACATGAAATATTTTTCCCTTTTGTTGTGTCTTTTTCAATCTCTTTTAATATTTCTTTATAATTTTCAGTAGCTAGGTCTTCCACATTCTTTGTTAAGTATCTTCCTAGGTACTTTATTCTTTTGATTGCAATTGCAAAAGGAATTATTTTTTTATTTCTTTTTCTGAAGTTTTGTTGTTAGTATTCAGGAAGGCAATGGATTTTTTTTTTTTTTCTTGGTGCGTGGGGGGAGGCTCCACCAATCGCGCCACACCCTCCAAGCAGTTTATTAATGAGATATTCTACATTCTTTTTTTAAAGTGTTATTAAGTCCTCAGAACCTGTTGTGTATTTTGCACTTATGGCATGTCTCAACTCAAACTGGCTGTTTTCAGTGCTCAGTGGCCACACATGGGTAGTGGCTGCCTGATTGGCTGGTGCCCTTGGCCATCCCCATATCATTGCCTGTGAAGCAATGGATTTTTGCACATGGATTTTTGTATCCTGCAACTTTACAGTATTTGTTTATTGTTTCTGATAGTTTTGTTTTTTTGGTGGAGTTTTTAGTGTTTTCTATATACAGAAAAATGTCATCTACAAAAAGTGATAGTTTTATTTCTTCCTTCCCTATTTGGATGTCTTTTATTTCTTTCTCTTGCCTTTTGCTCTGGTTAGGATTTCTAGCACTATGTTGAATAAGAGTGGTGAGAGTGGACATCTTTGCTTTGTCCTGTTCTTAGAGGAAAAGTTTCAGTTTTTCACCATTGAGTATGATATTAGATGAGGATTTATCATAGATGGCCTTTATTATGTTGAGGTACTTTGCTTCTATTCCTATTTTATTGAGTGTTTTAATCCTACATGGATGTTGTATCTTATCCAATGCTTTTTCTGCATCTACTGATAAGATCATAGGATTTTTATCTATTCTTTTGATGATGTGGTGTATTACATTGATTGATTTGTGTATGTTGAACCATCCTTGTGACTCTGGAATGAACCCCACTTGACCGTGATGTATTATTATTTTTGGATATACTGTAGTATTTGATTTGCTAGTATTTTGTTTAGGACTTTTCATCAGAGATATTGAACACAATATCTCTGTGTTCACCAGAGATATTGGTCTGTAATGTTCTTTCTTGGTGTTGTTTTTGCCAGGTTTTGTTATCAGGGTTATATTAGCGTCATAGAATGTGTTAGGAAGTATTGCCTCTTCTTCAATTTTTTGGAAGAATTTGAGAAGGATAGGTTTTGAAAAAGAGAAAATCTTAAGTAGACAAAACGATATTTCATATGGAGGAATAACGATAACAGTAATAGATTTCTCAATGGAGAAAATGGAATTGAGAAGATCTATAATAAAAGGGTAATATGCTAATTAGACTGGACATCCTTCTGGACAAAGCCAGGGCCAAAAGGAAGCCAGCTCATGCCTGGGATGCCTACAGGTGGCAGGGGGAAGCCAGCCCGGCCTGTAGGAAAACACTGTCAACGATAAAAAAGAATGAAGTCTTAACATCTGCGACAACATGGATGGGTCTAGAGCAGTGATGGTGAACCTATGACACGTGTGTCAGAGATGACCCGCGAACTCATTTTTTTGGTTGATTTTTCTTTGTTAAATGGCATTTAAATATATAAAATAAATATCAAAAATATAAATCTTTGTTTCACTATTGTTGCAAAAATCAAAAAATTTCTATATGTGACGCGGTACAAAATGTACATCATGTTTCTATATGGTACAGAAATACATACCAGAGTTAAATTAGGGCTTTTCAAAATGCTGACATGCCGAGCTGAAAAGGTTCGCCATCACTGGCCTAGAGGGTATTCTGCTGAGTGAAATAAGTCAGTCAGAGAAAGACAAATACCATATGATTTCACTTATTTGTGGAATCTAAGAAAATAAACAACCAGAATTGAAACAGACTCATAGATAACAGAGAACATTTTGATGATTGCTAGATAGGAGACAGGTGAGGGATGGGTGAAAAATATGAAGAGATGAAGTACAAATTGGCAGTTACAGAATAGACATGGGATGTAAAGTACAGTATAGGGAACATAGTCAGTAATACTGTGACAACTCTGAAGGGTGTCAGATGGCTACAGATTTATCGAGGTGACCACTTTGTAAGTTATTTAATGTCTGGTCACTGGGTTGTGAACTGTACATGAAAAATAAAACATGATTTTATTTATTTATTTTAAAAAGATTTAAAATAATTATTTTAAAAATAAATAGGAAGGGAGAGGGAGAAAGAGAAACATCAATGGAAGCAAAGCATTGATCCTTCGATGGGCTGCCTCCTGCAACCCCCCATCAGGGAACAAGACCGAAACCTGGGTATGTGCCTGACCGGGAATCAAACCTGCAACCTTTCAGTGCCTGGGACAATGCCACATTGGCCAGGGTGAAAAATAAAACATGATTTTTAAAACCTGGATTAATAAATTGGACTTCATCAAAGTGAATACTTTATTTTTAAATTTTATTTTAATTTTTTCCCATTTTTATTGAATGTATGGGGATGACATTGGTTAACAAAATTATACAGGTTTCAGGTGTGCAATTCTACAACACATCATCTGTACACTGTATTGTGTGTTCGCCATCCCAAGTCAAGTCTCCATCCATCACCATTTATCATCTCTATACCCTCCTCAACCTCCCTGTCCCCCATCCCTCAGCAATCCCCACACTGCTGTCCCTGTCCATGAGTTTTTTTCTCTTTTTAAAATATTTTGCTCAATTCTTCCACCCCCTTCACTCTCTCCACCCTCCAAAAGTGAGTAATTTCTGTTCTTTGAAAGTTGTTAAGAGAATGAAAAGACAAGTCTCAGACTGGAAGAAAATATTTGCAAATCATATATATATGTATCCAGAAAATATAAAGAATTCTCAAAATGCAATTTATAAAATTAAAAAACTGCCCAGGCCAGTGTGGCTCAGTTGGTTGGAGCGCTGTCCTGTACACCAAAAGGTTGTGGGTTTGATTTCCATTCAGGGTACATATCCAGGTTTTGGTTTGATCCTAGGTTCGGTCAGCGCACATGTGGAAGGCAACTGATTGATATTTCTCTCTCATTGATGTTTCTCTCTCTCTCTTCCTCCCTCCAACCCTCCCTCCCTCCCTCTCTTTCCCTTTCCCCCTCCCACACGCCATCTGCTCTAAAATAAATTTTAAAATATTTAAAAATTGGCAAAAATAAATTGAATAGATATGGGGATAGCAAATTAGCACAGGAAAAGTTGCCAAACATCATTTAGGTAATTAAACATTACAATGAGATGCCACTATACATCTGATAGAATGTAAATTGGCACAACCATTTAGGAAAACAGTTTGGCAGTTTTTTAAAAAGTAAGTGAGAGATTTATAATTTAGAGAGCAGATCAGTGGTTACCTGGGGAAAGGAACGGTGTTGGGAGGGTAGGGCAAGAGGGGTTACAAAGTGACCAGAGGAAAATTTGGTGGTGATGAATATGCTTATTATCTTAATTGTGGAGATGGTTTCAAGGGTGTTTACATTTATTAAATAGTATATTTTAAATATGTGCAGTGTATTATATATCAACTATAGGCCCAGTGCATGAGATTCATGCACTCAGTGGTGGTGGTGGGGGGGGTCCCTCATACCTCCTTCGCCCTCTCCCAGTCTAGGAGCCCTTGGGGGATGTCCCATGCCATGGAGGCAAGAGAGGCTCCTGCCACTGCAGCTGCGCTAGGCAGCCATGAGCCCTGCCTCTGGCTGAGCAGCACTTCCTCTGTGGAAGCACACTGACCTCCAGGGAGCAGGGCCTGCATTGAGTGGCTGCCCCCTGGTGGTCAGTGCACGTCATAGTGACTGGTTTTTCTGCCGTTCGGTCGATTTGCATATTACCCTTTCATTATATTGGATTAGACATCAATAAAGCTGTTCTTAAAAAAATAAATAAATAATTAGATAAAATAAAAAATGAAATGGACTGAAGGGAAACCAAGATAGCAGCATAGGTGAACACCTGAAATTGCTACCTTGCACAACCACTTCAAAAATACAACTAGGGAGAAACCAACATGGCGGCATATGTAAACACCAGAGATTTATGCCTCACACAACCACTTCAAAAATACAGCTAAAAGACGGAATGGACATCACCCAGAACCACAGGAAGACTGGCTGAGTGGAAATTCTACAACTAGAAGGAAAGAGAAAAGCATACTAAGACTGAGAGGAGCTTCGGTGCAGAAGTAAACTACTAAGGTACAGAGGTGCACATGGAGCGGGCTGGCGGCTGAGGGCGTGGTTGTCTTTTTCAATCAGGAGGGCATCTCAGGCTCTGAGCTCTAGTTCGGGGCAAGTCTCTGGGGACCTAGATCATATGGGAGAAGCGGGACTGTCTGGCATTGGTCGGAACTCGAGGGCAGCTTTCTCTCGGAGGTACTTACAGCGATTACTGGGACAGTGAGAAGTGGGGCCTCTGAAGGCAGGACTGAGAGCAGCCATAACTGCTCGCTCCGCCAGCCCTGTTGATCCCCTGGGACCCGCCCCGCCCAAGCCTTGCATGGAGGCGTTTGCTGGATAGCCTCAGGCAGAGGCTAGATTAGCACCTCCCTAGAGCTCCAGGACAGAAGTTCTCCCACTGCAAACACAGCTGATTCTCACAGCCAATTGGCCTGGAGGTCAACCCCTCCCAGTGTTACTTAAAACAATCAAGGCTTAACTACAACAAGACTATGCACAAAGACCACAAGGGGGAGCAACAAGAGTGTCCTCCTCAGGTAATTGGGGAGGCTCAACCACTGGGCCCTAGAGGACACTTAGCACAGAAAACCACTTTATCAACACAAGGAAGCATAAAAAATGCGGAGTCAAAGAAACAGGATACAAATGACAGAAATGGAGGAAAGCAAACTGCTGGATATAGCGTTCAAAACCACACTTTTAAGGTGTTTCAAGAACTGTCTAGAAGCCGCCGATAAATGTAGTAAGACCCTCGAAAAGACTGGTGAGACTGCCGATAAATGTAGTGAGATCCTCAAGAAATCTAGTGAGACCCTCGATGTTGTGATAAAGGACCAACTAGAAATTAAGCATACACTGACTGAAATAAATAATATTATACAGACTCCCAACAGCAGACCAGAGGATCGCAAGAATCAAGTTAAAGATTTGAAATACGAAGAAGCAAAAAACACCCAACTGGAAAGGCAAAATGAAAAAAGAATCCAAAAATACGAAGATAGTGTAAGGAGCCTTTGGACAACTTCAAGCGTACCAACATTCGAATTATAGGGGTGCCAGAACAAGAGAGAGAGGAAGATATTGAAAACCTATTTGAAGAAATAATGACAGAAAACTTCCCCTACCTGGTGAAAGAAATAGACTTACAGGTCCAGGAAGCGCAGAGAACCCCAAACAAGAGGAATCCAAAGAGGACCACACCAAGACACATCATAATTAAAATGCCAAGGGCAAAAGACAAAGAGAGAATCTTAAGAGCAGCAAGAGAAAGAAAGTCAGTTACCTACAAGGGAGTACCCATACGATTGTCAGCTGATTTCTCAATAGAAACTTTGCAGGCCATAAGGGAGTGGCAAGAAATATTCAAAGTGATGAATACCAAGAACCTACAACCAAGAGTACTTTATCCAGCAAAGCTATCATTCAGAATTGAAGGTCAGATAAAGAGCTTCACAGATAAGAAAACGCTAAAGGAGTTCATCACCACTAAACCAGTATTATATGAAATGCTGAAAGGTATCCTTTAAGAAGAGGAAGAAGAAGAAAAAGGTAAAGATACAAATTATGAACAACAAATACACATCTAGTGAATCTAAAAATCAAGTGAATAAATAAATAATCTGATGAACAGAATGAACTGGTGATTATAATAGAATCAGGGGCATAGAAAGGGAATGGACTGACTATTCTTGGGGGGAAAGGGGTGTGGCGGATGCGGGAAGAGACTGGACAAAAATCGCGCACCTATGAATGAGGACAGTGGATGAGGAGTGAGGGCGGAGGGGAGTTATGGGGGAAAAAAGAGGAACAAATGTAATAATCTGAACAATAAAGATGTAATAATAATGAAAAAATACAACTAAAAGACAAAACGGACATCATCCAGAACCACAGGAAGGCTGGCTGAGTGGAAATTCTACAACTAGAAGGAGAGAGAAAAGCACACTGAGACTCAGAGGAGGTGCAGAAGTAAAGTGCAGAGGTACGGAGGCGCGCGCTGAAAGGGCTGGCAACTGAGGACTCAGTTGTTTTTTTCAGTTGTGCGGAGACTCAAGCTCCCAACGGCCCTGACTCCAGTTCCGGGAGAGTCTCTGGGTACCCAGACTCATACGGGGAGAAACTGGACTGTCTGGCAGGGGGAGAACTCAAGGGCGGCTTTCTCTCAGAGGTGCTTGCAGCGATTACCCCTGCCACTGAGACCTGGGACCTCTTAGGGCAGTGCTGAGGATCAGCCATAGTTATTTGCTCCGTCCTGTTGATTCCCTGGACCCATGCTCCATCCAAGCTGTGTGCAGAGGCTTTTGCATATGAATGCCATAGCCCTTTGCAATCTAAAATTACCTAACAAACTGCAGCTGGGTCAGAGAGATCCAGATCATCCAAAAGAAGGCCCAAGGCTCCACAGCAGACTGCATTGCTTCACAGCTGGGCCTCATCTGGGCACCTCCAAATCCCAAACAAAGCAGAGGAATCTGCAGATCTCTCCATAGCTCCTGCTGGGTAGCCTCAGGCAGAGGCTAAATTAGCACCTCCTTAGAGATCCAAGTGCCAGTGTACCCAGTGGTCAGAGTGGGACCATCCAGATTACAACTCCTCAGATCCATAAGGGACACACTCGGGGGGCAGACTCAGTGAGCACCAAAGCCCCACTGAAACAAGTCTTGCCCCACAAGGATGTCTCCAGCATAGAAGTTCTCCCATCGTAGACACAGCTGAATCTCACAGCCAATTGGCCTGGAGGTCAATTACTCCCAGTGATACCAACTACAATCAAGGCTTAACTACAACAAGACTGTGCACACAGCCCACAAAGGGGTACACCAAGAGTGTCCACCTCAGGTAATTGGGGAGGCTGAGGCACGGGGCCCTATAGGGCACCCAGCACAGAAAGCCACTCTATCAACACAGGGAAGCATAAAAAATGTGGAGACAAAGAAACAGGTCACAAATGACAGAAATGGAGGAAAGAAAACTATTAGATATAGAGTTCAAAACCACGGTTTTCAGGTTTTTCAAGAATTTTCTAGAAACCACTGATAAATTTAGTAAGACCCTCAATAATTCTAGTGAGAGCATCGATAAATTTAGTAAGACAGTCAATAAGTCTAGTGATACCTTCAAGGTTATGAAAAAGGACCAACTAGAAATTAAGCATACACTGACTGAAATAAAGAATATTATATAGAGATCCAACAGCAGACTAGAGGATACCAAAAATCAAGTCAAAGATTTGAAGTATGAAGAAGTAAAAAACAGCCAACCGGAAAAGCAAAAAGCAAAAAGAATCCAAAAATAATGAAGATAGTGTAAGGAGCCTCTGGGACAACTTCAAGCATACCAACATCCCAATTATGGCGGTGCCAGAAGAAAAGAGAGAGCAAGATAGTGAAAACCTATTTGAAAAAATGATGACAGAAAATTTCCCCTACCTGGTGAAAGAAATGGATTTACAAGTCCAGGAAGTGCAGAGAACCCCAAACAAAAGGAATCCAAAGAGGACCACACCAAAACACATCATAATTAAAATGCCAAGAGCAAAAGACAAAGAGAGAATCTTAAAAGCAGCAAGAGAAAAACCCTAGTTATCTACACGGGAGTACCCATACGATTGTCAGCTGATTTCTCAACAGAAACTATACAGGCCAGAAGGGAGTGGCAAGAAATATTCAAAGTGATGAATAGCAAGAACCTACAACCAAGATTACTTTGCCCAGCAAAGCTATCATGTAGAATTGAAGGTCACATAAAGATCTTTACGGATAAGAAAAAGCTAAAGGAGTTCATCACCACCAAACCAGTATTGTATGAAATGCTGAAAGGTATTCTTTAAGAAGAGGAAGAAGAAAAAGGTAAAGATAAAAATTATGAACAACAAATACACATCTATCAACAAGTGAATCTAAAAATCATGTGAATGAAAAATATAATTAACAGAATAAACTGGTGAGTATAATAGAATCAGGGGCATAGAAAGGGAGTGGACTGACAATTCTTGGGTGGAAAGGGGTGTGGGGGTGCAGAAAGAGACTGGACAAAAATCGCATATCTATGGATGAGGATGAGGGGGTGTTAAGGGCAAAGGGTGGGGTGGGAACCAGGTGGAGGGGAGCTATGGGGGGAAAAGAGGAACAACTGTAAAAATCTGAACAATAAAGATTTAAAAAAATAAAAAATAAAATAAAATGTACAGTTTACACATGTGAAAACTAAGGCTATTTGCAGCTTCTCATACAAGTGAGAAGAATCCTATCTAATAAAAGAGAAAAGGGGTAATTAACTGTACCTCCGCTATGCTTTCCATTGGCTAATCAGCGAGATATGCAAATTAACTGCCAATAAAGATGGCGGCCTGCAGCCACGCAGCTGAAGCGAGCAGGATGCTTCCTTGCTCCAGTGACGGAGGAAGCCAAGGTTCCCCGCCTGCCGAGGCCTGGCTCTGAGCTCTGAAAGCAACAGCTCCAAAAGCAACAAAGTTTCAATTATAGAAGCTAAACAAACCCCAGATAACTGCTTTCAGCCGGCTGCGGCCTCAGGGCTAGAGCGAGCAGGACGGCAACAAAGTTTCAATTATAGAAGGTAAATAAATCCCAGAATAAAAAAAAGAAAAAAAAAAAAGGAGAGGTTGGGAGCTTCAGTCGCCGGCCAGCCTGAAAACGGCATCATCCCCTCACCCAGACTGGCCAGGCACCCCAGTGGGAACCCACACCCTGAATAGGGTATGACCAGCTGCAAACAGACATCAGCCCCTCACCTAGGTTGGCCAGGCACCCAAGCGGGACCCCCCACCCTGTTCTGGGACACCCTTCAGGGCAAACCAGCCGGCCCCCACCCGTGCACCAGGCCTCTATCCTATATAGTAAAAGGGTAATATGCAAACTGACCCTAACAGCAGAAAGACTGGGAATGACTGGTCACTATGACACACACTGACCACCAGGGGGCAGACGCTCAATGCAGGAGCTGCCCTCTGGTGGTCAGTTAGTTCCCACATGGGGGTGCTCTGCTCAGCCACAAACCAAGCTGATGGCTGCCAGTACAGCGGTGGTGGTGGGAGCCTCTCCTGCCTCCTCAGCAGCGCTAAGGATGTCCAACTGCAGCTTAGGCCTGCTCCCTGCTGGCAAGTGGACATCCCCCTAGGGCAGCCGGGCTGCCAGAGGAATGTCTGATTGCCAGCTTAGGCCCCATTCCCCCAGGGAGTGGGCCTAAGCCAGCAGGTGGTCATCCCCCGAGGGGTCCCAGACTGCGAGAGGGCACAGGCCGGTCTGAGGGACCCCCCCCCCCCCACCAAGAGCACAAATTTTTGTGCACCTGGCCTCTAGTAAAACATAAAACAATACAATTCACTAGGTAAAGGGTAGATATTTAGGCTTTAAAACGTAGTTTTCTGAATTTTGAAAGTCAGAACAATAGAACCAGTTATTTCTTTGGCCATGATTTCTTTGTCCTATTTCTTTGAAGTCAGCCAACACCTGTCATGTTGAGTTGCTCTAACAGTTACCGTGAAATAATGAGGTTATTTGAAAGTAAGTGTAGCTTCTTGGGTGAGGAGGAAGAACAGGTCATGGCTGTATTTGGCTATGGAAAAACTAGCCCCTGGGCCTTCTTGAAAAGGTCCAAGAGGGCAGTGTGAACTATGATATTAGGCCACCTGTAAGAGGAGATCTGAGGACAGAGGCTTTCCTTTGAGGCTGTGGCAAGGGCTGGCTGAGTGGCTGACTCTGTCCTTACACACACAGTGTATCTGCCAACTGGTAAATGCTCTGGCGCTCAGCGGCTGCGGAGGTATAAACTTGGAATCCCAGCTGGAAAACATTACTGGCATGCTGTTCCAGCAGGTGAGTGCTGGAGGCTGCAGGTATCCTGGGCTTGGTCTTCCCCTCTTGTTTGAAGGTGATGGTTACCCCAGAGCAGGTCACTACCTCCACACGGCTCTGGGCTTTTGTCATGGTGACCGTAACTGCACACACCTCAGGCTTCCCTGCCTGGATTGTGGTCACAGAGTGGATATTCTCTATGAGGTAAGTTGGATACATTTCTGTATGTTTCTGGGGGTGGAGGCCATTGTTGCTCCCTCTAAACTGGCTAAGGGCAGAGAGTCCAAACCGACCCATTATGCCTGTGGGAAATGGCAGGCCCTCTGTGTTGTAGCCTAGAGGAGGAAGAGGACAATTGAACATTTTGCTTAAAGGTGTTACTGTCCATATATTTGCTGGCCACTGTCTTCTTTTCTTTGGGGCTGTGTAGGTGTATTCCTGGGTCCTATTTTCACGTCTTCCTTATGGGCAAGTGCCGCACTTTTTCTGGCTGCATACCTCAGTTTCTCCATCCATGCCCAGAGCCCCAGATTTTTCAGTGCTCCCAGGTCTGATGCCCTTGGTCTCCCCACAGCTTTGTGAAGGAGTGAACCCAGCAGACCCTCACTCTGTGGAGAACCACAGCCTCGCTCTGAGGGCTTTCTTCATCATGGGTAAGTCCACACATTTTCCTAACCCCAGGTATGGGCCCGAGGAATTTGTACTCCATGGGAGGCTATGTTCCCAAGACCGCCTTCTTTCCTTAAGACAAGATGCAAAGTAATCCATGTAAAGCTTGTCTGAAATTCAATGACTCTCCACGGGCACAGACATTCTCCCTTCCCTATCCCTTTTGTTACCACTCCCTTCCCCTGGGATTGGCTTCCCGGTCTCCTTTGGTGATCCTGAGCTCAGAAAGGTGATACTGTGATTAGAGCCCTGATGGTCACGAAAGAGGTTCTGATCTAATTGGTGAGCACATGGTGGGGCAGGGGAAGGACAGGCCTAGGTTAGGAAAAGCATCTGCCCCCACGCGTGGCACATGGTAAATGCTGGACAAACACTGGCTCTCTTTCTTCCTGCTTCTTTTCTCCAACCTAATAGACCCTAATTTATCCAGCCCATGGCATCAGTGGTTTGCTGTGAGCATGATTTACTTCTACACACCACCTCCCACTTAAACATACCCCTGACTCCCTTTATTCATGCCCTCTAATAGCCAAGTTATACCAAGATCAGATGGTATCCCTATTACTAACCGCCATGGAATCCAGTGATCCAGCCAAGATGGAATCAGCCCTTCAAGTGTTCACAGATGTGTTCCAGGAATGTGAGTAGGAAACAAGCCTGGTCCTAGGCATCTTCTCAGGAAATCTCCTTGCTCTGGAAGACAGTCTCATTTAGTAGTTAAAAGCACAGCTTTAAACTCAACATAAACTCAATGGGTTCAAATCCTGGTTTTGACTCTTATTAGCTGTGCAAACTGGGGCAGATTACTTTTAGTCTGAACCTTTATTTCCTCATTTGAAAAATGGAGTTGCCTTGACAGGGTGGCTCAGTTTGGTGGAGTGCCATTCTATACACCACAAGACTGTCGGTTCAATTCCCCGTCAGGGCACATACCTATGTCGCTGGTGTGTTTCCCGATCAGAGGCATATGGGAGATGATTGATCAATGTTTCTCTCTCACATTGATATATCTCTCTCTCTCTCTCTCTCTCTCTCTCTCTCTCTCTCTCTCTCTCTCTCTCCCCTCTTTCAATAAAATAAAAAACAACATATCCTTTGGGTGAGGATTATAAAAACTAAAAATGTAGGTAACATTAATTCCTACCTTTAGCCATTTTTAGTGAGAATTAAAGGACGAAACATATCTTGGATTGTAGGTTTTAACTTCAATCAAGTGTCCATCAAAACATTGCTGTGTGACTAACAGTACGAAGCACAAAAAATACACACTTAAATAAGATATGGTCTTTGTTCTGAGGAGCTCAGTCAAGTAGGGAAGATGAGACTGTTCACACAGCAAAAGGATACAGGATAATAGGTGATAAGTTACTTAAATGTGATGGCAATGGGCAACAGGAATGGAGAAGGCGTCAGTCAGGAGATGGGATAGACTCTGTGTAGGAGCTGTGCTGAGAGTAGAAAGGAGACTGAGTCAGCAGAAGGAATTCACACAGAAGAGCAGTGCTGGCAGTTCTAAAGGTTGAGATAGGCAGAGGGTGAGCAGAACAGCTCCGCCAATGAGGTAGACTTGTGTGGTCAGCTGTGGGAGCCTGGCAAGCTCTGAGGGGCAAGTGCTAGCTTGCTGAAATACTGTTTTAGGTCACTTTTAGTCTGGTTTGAAGCAGAGGGGTGGTGGAGATAGCATCTTGGGTTTGATCTGGCCTTGAAGAGCAGGACTGTATCTAAAATTTCTCCTGGCTGTCTGTCTTCTCATGCCTCCCAAAGCAACGAAGGGGGAGAGAGGAGACTGACCGCTCCGCATGTCTGTCTTTCCTCTAGTGCCTCAGACCAAGGAGCTGCAGCGCATGGTACTGAATTCAACCATTCTGGTGATTCAGGAGGACCTCAAACCAGTGAGCAGAATGGCAGAATGTTGGGGCTGGGAGGGCAGTTGCTGTTTTGAGAACTTGAGGTGCGGTAAGATGGAGAGGGGAAGGTTTGGGGGAATGAAGAGTGAGGTAAGGCCCCCTTGCCAATCTCGTTCTGGCCTCAGACTTCTGCCCATGGGTTACATTTGGGCTTGTCAAATCTGAGAAAGGTTTGAGAAGTGAACAGGTGGTTGCTTCCTATTTTCTGAGCCTTTTCTGTGGGCAATACTGTGGTGAGTCCAGTAGGGACATGGAGCTCTGAAAGATATTAATTTTTCCCCGAGAGAATCCACAGTTTGGTTAGGGAGAGAAGTCCTGAAACATCACATCTTGCATGTGGTCTGAGAAGATATATATATTATCAATATATGCTTATCTTTTCTTTATATATATATATATGTATATCTATATACATATATATGTAAATTCTTTAAAATTTTGATTCAATTACAATTGATATACAATATTATATTAGTTTCACGTGTACATCCTAGGGATTAGACATTTATTTATATAACTTATGAAGTGATCACCCCAATAAATCTAGTATACACTCTGCATAGTTATTACAAAATTATTGACTATGTTCCCTATGCTGTACTTTACATCCCATGACTATTGTATAATTACCAATTTGTACTTCTTAATTCCTTCACCTTTTCATCCATCCACCCACTCCCCTCCCATTTGCCAACTATAAAATGTTTTCTGTGTCTATGAGTCCATCTCAGTTCTGCTTGTTCATTTATTTTGTTTTTTATATTCCACAACTAAGTGAAATCATATTGCATTTGTCTTTCTCTGTTTGACTTATTTCACTCAGTACAACACCCTCTAGCTCTATCCATGCTGCCAATGGCCAGATTTCATTCTTTTTAAGGGTTGAGTCATATTCCATTGTATATATGTACCACTTCTTCTTTACTCATTCCTCTATTGATGGACACTTAGGTTGTTTCCAGATCTTGGCTATTATAAATAATGCTGCAAGAAACATATGGATGTATAGGTCTTTTCAATTTAGCGTTTTGGGTTTCTTGAGATAAATATCGAAAAGTGAAATTGCTGGGTCCTCCTTTGGCTCTCCGTATAGTCTTTGTTTTAAAGTCTATTTAGTCTGATGTAAGTATTGGTACTCCAGCTATTTTTGTTTTGTTACCATTTTCATGAAATACCTTTGGCCATCGCTTTATTTTCAGTTCCTGAATGTGTCTTTTGACCTGAAGTGACTCTCTTGCAAATGGAAGCATCTTGTGTTCTTATCCATTCAATCATCCTATGTCTTTTGATTGGAGCACTTTATTCATTTGCATTTAAAGTAATTGTTGATAGATATGTACTTATTGCCATTTAATTATTCATATTTTTGATATTCCTTTCTTCTTCTCCTTAAAGAAATCCCTTTAACATTTCTTGTAATATTAGTTTGGTGTTGATGAACTCCTTTTGCTTTTCTTGCCTTGGAAGCCTTATCTCTCCTTGGGTTCTAAAGGACAGCCTTGCTGGTTAGAGTGATTTTGGTTGTAGGTCTTTGCTTTTCATCACTTTGAATATATCTGGCCAGCGAAGTTCCTGTTGAGAAATCACCTGGGAGCTCCCTTGTAGGTAACTAACTGTTTTTCTCTTGCTGCTTTTAAGATTCTCTCTTTGTCTTGAACATTCTGCATTTAATTATGATGTGTTTTAGTTTGGACCTCTTTGGGTTCATCGTGTTTGGGACTCTCTGCACTTCCTAAACTTGTATGTCTATTTCCTTTACCAGGTGAGGGAAGATTTCTATCATTATTTTTTTCAAATAAGTTTTCAATTCCTTCCTATTTCTCTTATCCTTCTGGCACCTGATGATACGAATATTTGTATGCATGATATTGTCCCAGATGCCCCCAAACTATCCTCATTTTTTTGGGTCCTTTTTTTTTTTTTTTTTTTTTTTGCTGTTCTAATTAGGTGTTTTCTGCTACCTTATCTTTCAAATTGCTGACTCAATATTTTGTGAGAAACCATATTTTTTAAAAAGCTCTTCAGACAGGGCTGGAGACAGCAGAAACTGCTTCAGTTCTGGATCACACAGAATAGGGGAACAGGAGAAGAGGGGAGCAGTGGTTTGGGGTACCAAATGCGCGACAATAGCATCATCCCTAAAAATACATCCTCAGAAGGTTAATAGAAAACTTGGAATCTTGAGGGATGGGCCCTCAGGACTTGTGGGATTTGTTCCTGGCTTTCCCTAGGAAGGCCAGACCATGGGACTTTCCTGGACTCAGATTCTCCCCCAATCCCACACTCCTGCTAATTTTCATATCTCTGGGGAAATAAGGTGAGGGCAAGGTAAGTACTAGAGTTCTCCAGGGAGGTGGTGGGAGCTGAAGCGGTTAGAACTTCAGGGCAAAGTACAGAAGTGGTCAGGGTTAGTGGCTTGTGGTCTGTCATTATTGAGAGCCCACTGTAGAGTCTCACTGGGTTTGGTGTCAGGAGATCTGATCCCCTCACCTGCCTTGGTCCTCTGTGTCCTCACCTGGATTATGGAGGGTCACACTGGGCAGTCCCTGACATTCCTTTCTGTCTTGTCATGTGATGGTCTGTGACTCCACAGGTGCCGAAGGTCCTCGTGCACTTCATTGAGATACTGGGTCAGCATAACTACTTGGCCTTGCCCCAGGGGAACGCTCTAATCAGCTATATCATCAAGCTTGTGGAGTCTGACTCATCAGTGAGCAAGGGGCTGGGCTGGGAGGGGACCCAGGATGGGAGCACACCTCAGGGGATGGAACAAGAGGAAGGCAGGGTTGGGGGCAGGAGGGAAACGGGAGGGTATGCCTGGCACATGTGAAGGGTTTTTGGCCTGTAAAACCCTAAGCAGTGAGCCCGGGAAGGCCGTGAACCCAGAGACTTAGCTAGCATTGGTTTTAGATTTAAATCTTTCCTTTTCTTATCCTAGAATGAAGAGGACATCCGAATAATGTGTTCCAGAATCCTACAGATGGTATAAACAGCTAGGGCCAAACAGGCCTCTCCATTTCCTCCTCCCCTGGGTCCCCAGATCACTACCCTGACCCTGGCCCCACCCCCGACTGCCTCCCACCTTCCCCTTCCATCAAATGCCTTGTGGTGTCTCTGTCACCTCAACCCACCTCCATTTCATTCCATACAAGTGCCTGGGGTTCCACTGAGAAGTGCTCAGGGCAGCAAAGGAGGATCACTGGGTGTGGATCTGGAAGCCAGAGTCTGAGTCCTGATCAGCCAGTTTTCTAGCTGTAAAATCTTGAATAATTTGTTCTCCCAGCTGCAGTGTCTTCTTTTTTTAAAAAGGGGGTGGTTATATTTCCTGACTGTTCTCAGCAACCTCCAGGGATTCTGGGAGGCTCATATGAACTGATTTGCATCAGAGCTGAGGAGCGGGCTGTGTTGTGGGAGGAAAAGGACTTAAGTTTCACTCTCCCTCCCAGTGAGCTCTGCCTCCTGACCTTCAGCATGTCTCTGACTCTGGAAGGTTCCTCAATGAAGGTGATTACAAGTCACACATTCCAAATTTCAAGAAGTCCTCATCTGTCAAGTCAACTTATGCCTGCTATAAGTTTAATCAGGACCTTGGTTATACTTTTCCAACATGCAGTGAGGGGTTGGGGGTGGGGGTGGGGGTGGGAGGAAGAGAGAGAAAGAGGAGGGAGAGGATGGATATGAATGGGTTAAGGGGGATCTGTATACAGGCCTCAAATACTCGGTCTGGAAGGGAGACAAGGTCTTGGGGTTGGAGACTGATGACGGGCTGACTTGGGGCTTGGCATTGAAATTCTTGCACATCTCCTGCCAGGTATCTTTGCCCAAACTGGTCACGTTGGTGTGTGAGCCCAACAACACCTTGGCCTTTGTGCCTCTGTGTAAGGCAGCCACACAAATGGCTCTGAAGGCCCGTTCCCTGGGCCAGGTTCCTTACCTCAGCAGCTTTTACCAGGATCGTAAGTACAAGGGTGGGGCAGCCTGTGGAGAGGTGCTCACTGTGAAATTAAGTCTGTTTTTGGGCATGGACTGTTGTAGTGGGGGGCTGGCTGAGACACTGCAGGGGTGATGGGTGTGGGGAAGAGGATGCAGAGGATGCTGGAGGCGGGGTTGTAGGTCCCAAGGTTGGGCCATGATGGGAAGAGTAAGGCAACTACTTAAGGCCATTTGGCTTCATGAATGAAAAGGGGATGCCTCTCAAAGTCACAGTTCCTTCTTGCCTTCACTCCTCATTATAAAACACTTGATTCAAGATGTACAAACATTGTTAATTACAAAGTAATGAATACACACACTCCTGACCCTTAGTTCTTCCTTTGCCCTAACTCTGAGCCTCACTCCGTGCTCACCCCATCCCTGACTCTAACCCCAGTGGGACTTAGGGTTAGAGTTAGGATGTCTGTTCAGCATACCATTGGTGTGTGTGTGTTTCTAAAGGCTGAAGATATAATGGTTTGTGTTTTAGTCTGAATCAAAATGTCACAGCTCCCGTGGCATTGACACTGATGTTCCCTCTCCTCTTTGCTCTTTCTCCTCGTCTAAAGTACTGATGGGGATCTGCCCGTGGAGGCTGGGGGTTGAGCATCCTGAAGTGTGCACTGACACTGTCCTCTTCTTTTATCCTCTCTC
Source organism: Myotis yumanensis (assembly GCF_028538775.1). Lineage (NCBI taxonomy): Eukaryota > Metazoa > Chordata > Mammalia > Chiroptera > Vespertilionidae > Myotis > Myotis yumanensis. The sequence goes on along the minus strand of NW_027223754.1, from coordinate 121,456,257 downwards.
TAACTTAGCTATCGAATACATTTCCCCTCAGAGACTCCTGACCCATCTTCTGGTAAGTGATGCCAGAATGAGTACTACAGTCATATATTCTTCCATCCACTCATCAACCCATCCATCCATCCACTCATTTCACAAAGACCTGGTTACTACTTTGTCTCAGGCATTATGCTGGGTATGGAATAATGAGATAGGGGCCAAAGAGCATGGAGGAGGGACCTGGGAGCATACTGGTGAGGCCTCGAGATGAGGATGTGTGCAATGGGAAAGGCTTGCCTTTCTCCTATGTGGCCTTATTGTGAGCTGCTCGCTGTTGACCGTGGACAAGCTCACATACCTTTCTGGATCTCTGTTTTGAGTTTCTCTATTAGCCCAGACATTATGTGCTAGAAATATGCACACTTGGAATGACAAAGGTAGACCTACCCTTGAGGTGTTCACAGACTTAGTGGGGAAGACAAGTGTGGGAATAGCTATCTATAGTCTAGTGTGACAAATGTACTAATAGATGAATACATAAGGTGCAACGGGACTTAGAAGAGCAACAGGCTGACATGGTTTCCAGGAGGCAGGAAGGCATCACAGAAGAGGTGATGTTTCCAGAGCATCTGGGAGGATGTAGGAGTTCAACAGGTGGCAAAGAATGGGCAGGGCCTAAGCTCCAGCTCTATCATTCTATGGATTTGCTTTCATTTTCTTTCTTCTCTTTTAAATATTTTCTCTGCCTCTTGCTTGCTTCTCAGATGTGTTCCCGGAAGCCCTACAGGGAAAAGGAGTTTGGTACAAGCTCTCTGAGGCTACTATCTGCCCTGCATCCTATCACTTCTCTGCATCCTGTTATAAACCACAGTGTTGGCCAGCTGTGGAGGAAGGTGATCCCACAGATGTTGGAGATACTGGATGGTAAGGGCTTGGTTAGCAGGGGGAGGAATGAAGCTGGGACAGTGGCCAGACTCCAAAAGAGATAGCGTCCCCAGGTGCAGGATGGACCTTCCTTGGGGTGAGGAGAACTGGAACCAGTCTCTCTGTCCTTTTGAGGTGCTATTGGATGGGTCTGCTTTTGGAGGCAATGTTGTGAACTGAGCAGAAACACAGTCCAAAGTTCTGTGGCTCCAGGGTTCCCAGAATGACTCCTGCACTTGCTTATGGGCAGATCAGGGAAGAGTGTGGGCTTTGGAAACAGACAGACCCGTTTTGTATCCTTGCTCTGACACTGGTCAGCTGTGTGTATTTGACCTTTGGAAAGTCATTCATCTTCTGGAGGCTCTGGAAAGTGGGAGAGCAGTTACCTTATAGGCTGAGTGCCGCATAGTACTTAAATGTTTTCTTCTCCCTGGCTGGGACCTTCCGGTTGAGTGGGTCCCCATGCTCTCTCCTTTCCTAGATCATACTGAGAAGAGCCTGAATCAGGAGGAGTGGGAGGACACGCTGTTCTGGGTAAGCACTCCCCAAGACCTCCCTCCCTCCACACTTGCCTTCTTTCCCATCTTCAGGAACCTGAGGGAGGATAGCCCCAAGCGCCCCAGAGACTGAGGTCATGATCAAGAGCCTAACTGCTCAAGCAAACCTCTTTCTGTGGTCCCCTTGCCTCTTGGCCTCTGCCTCAGAGTATTTGACTATGTGCTAAGTCTTGAGCCCCCTTCCATACCCTTACAACCCTATATCAAGGGGGAGTAAGGGAAAGGGCTCTAGCTGTATGTCCTTGGGCAAGGTATTTAGCCTTTGCATGTCACAGGTTCTTCATGGGTTAAATGGAAGTACCTCCTGCCTTACATAATTAAAAAGGATGATATCAGAGAGGACCTTGTAAATTGGAAGGGGCTTCACACATGTAATAGCCATTACCATCATTATCACTGTAATATCATTCTTAAGTCCTAACTCCCACCATGTGTTTCACCTCTTTATCCATATTTACAGGCCATAACCCCTGTCTCTTGCTTCTTCTTGACCCCACTTTTGCGGGGCAGAACAGCCTACCACTGACCTTTGTGGTCCTCTTCTCCCTTCTTCTTCCTCAGTTTTTGAGTCAGTCATTAGTGGCTATTGATGATGACCGCTGGCAGGAGCAACTCATCAGAGTCGTCTTGGAGAGGATCCGTTATTTCAGTGATGATGGTGATGAGAAGGTGTGTCTGGGTGTGTGGTGGTTGCAATGCGGGGGTGGGGGGAGGGCGTTGAAGGTGGATGATGATGCTGAAGAAACCTGGTGCTCACACAGGTGGCTGAGGAAATGTGAATGAGTACAGGCCTTGGGGAAAGAACAAGCCAGTGTTCCTGCATCCTGGCAATCAAGGGGTGGAGAGGACCACAAACTGGTCGTCACACTGGCATGACAAAAATATCAAAGTGTCTTACTTTTGCTTAGCCTTTTAGGCTTTATCAAGAACTTTGCCATCTGTTGTCTTCATTGAAACCTCCTAATAGTCTTAATAGAATGGAGCTTGTACTTGGTGCAGTGGAAAGATTGTTGATTTTAGAGTCCTATTTAAGCAGTCAATTCAAGTAATATTTGAGGGCATCCCATAGACCAGTGATGGCGAACCTTTTGAGCTCGGCGTGTCAGCATTTTGAAAAACCCTGATATTTTCAACCATAGTAAAACAAAGACTTATATTTTTGATATTTATTTTATATATTTAAATGCCATTTAACAAAGAAAAATCAACCAAAAAAATGAGTTCACTTGTCACCTCTGACACGCGTGTCATAGGTTTGCCATCACTGCCACAGACTGTGCTTCATGTTGGGGATACAGAGTTGAGGAAGAAATGTGGGCTCCTTTCCTCACAGAGTGCAAGGTTGGTGGTGGTGACGGCCTGGGGTCCTGCCCTGGCTTTTCCATGTGCTCCCAGTTTAGTCTTAATAAAGTGTCAACAATAAAGATTTTTAAAATATTAGCCTAAATAACCTATAGCTGTCGTCATCCCTACCTTGAAGCTTAAGAAACACAATCCAGGAGGATTTAAAATCTTAAGAAAATTATTGGTAAAACTGGCACCTGAATCCAAGTTTTTTCCTTCCTTCCTTCCTTCCTTCCTTCCTTCCTTCCTTCCTTCCTCCCTCCCTCCCTCCCTCCCTCCCTCCCTTCCTTCCTTCCTTCCTTACCTGAGGATATTTTCCCATTAATTTTTTAGGAAGAGTGGAAGAGAGACAGAATGACAGAAATATCTAGGTGAGAGAAACACATCAATTGGTTGCCCCCTGCATATGCCCTGACTAGGGACCAGGCCAGGGAGGAGCCTGCAACCAAGATACGTGCCCTTAACTGGAATCGAACCCTTCGGTCCACAGACCAACACTCTATCCACTGAGCCAAACTGGCTAGGGCCTGAATCCAGGTTTCTTGATTTCGATTCCTGTTTTCCTGTCACCGAGAAATACTTTATTTGAGCTCTGGAGGTTTCCAGGAAAGAGGCCTTATTTCTAAGACTGTTTCCTCTCTTATTATTAACAGTACTTATGAAGCACCTAATGTATGCACACCTTTGTTGTTGGTAGATTAGGGACACAAAATGAAGCAAGAGAGAATTCTGATTTTTTTAATTCAGTTATTTAAAAGGTGCACTAGCCCTAGCCGGTTTGGCTCAGTGAATAGAGCGTTGGCCTGTAGAGCGAAGGGTTCCGGGTTCGATTCCAGTCAAGGCCACATACCTTGGTGGCAGACTCCACCCTTTCTTGGGCCCTGTTCAGGGCGTGTGCTGGAGGCAACAATTGAGGTGTCTCTCTCACATCGATATTTCTCCCTGTCTTTCCCTCTCACTTCCACTCTCTCTAAAAAAAATCAATGGAAAAATATCCTTGGATGAGGATTTAAAAAGGGGTGCACTAAATGCCTAGAGCAGAGCAGACACTGGGCTGGGCCCAAGGTATTCATGTAAAAACAGCCTCTGCCGTCAGGAAAGCATCATCTGCTTGAGTGCATAGACAAGAAAGTGGGCAATTATTCTAAGCCTTGTAGGTGTCAGGGTGGAAATATGCCCTGTGTGCTTGGGAGCAGGGAGGAGGCCTGAGGGGGCTGGGCAGAGAAGCTTTGTCAGAGGCGATCCGCTGTTTAGGTTTGCTCAAGACTGTTTTGATGTTAGTGCTGAAAGTTCAGTGTCCGGGGAACCGCCTCAGTCCTGGGCAAAATGGGAAGACGAGTCTCATGCAGAGGAGTGGATAAGTCTGGGAAGATGAGTAGTCTTTGCCAGTGAAGCAGAAAAGTAGGTGCCTTAGGTCAGGTTTAATTGATGCAGAGCCTAAGGTGAGGATTCTTATCAAGTGACTTGGCGAGGAAATGCTCTCAGGAGAACTTGTGATAGAGTGAAGGGCACAGGATAGGGGAGAGGAGAAGCCAAGCCAGGTTGTGGCCTGATCCCATGGGAGCCCTGCATGGAAACTGCCCAGTCTATCCTGCCTGGAGACAAGTGAGGGGGCTTTTGTACCCTCTGACCCCAGGATGTTTGTCATTGGCCCAGGTTTCCAAGGTTGGTCCTGTGCAGGGAGGGGAGAGAGAACAATGTAGTGCCTGAGCATCTGGGGTAAGGAGGCCCTAGTCACCTCAGGACAGTTCTCCCCCAAGGCTGCAGGGAGTAGCTGTTCAGAAAAGTTCCTGCAGCCAGTTGAAGGGAAGGAACCCTAAGGTCTGGGCAAGGCACCATGAGCATCTGCTAGAGGGGAAAAGGTACCCATAAGAGGGGGAGTTAAGGCATTCATTGAACAGCCGGAATGTCCTGTTTGCCTACTGCCTCAGGCACTGATAGCAATGGGGCAGAGTAATGAACTGGGTAGACACTGCTCTTAAGCTCCATTCTCACCTGAGATGTGGGGTTGGTGCAAGTTGGGAACTAACAGAACAAATCCACAGTCAAGATGAGTGATTATGATGAAGCCCTGAAAGAAGGAAACAGGGTGATGAGCTGGAGAGGGACTTCGGAGGTCAGAGCAGGCTCACTGAGGTGATATCTGAAAGATGAGAATGAGACATTTTTAAAAAATATATATTTTATTGATTTTTTACAGAGAGGAAGGGAGAGGGATAGAGCGTTAGAAACATTGATGAGAGAGAAACATCAATCAGCTGCCTCCTGCACACTCCCTACTGGCAATGTGCCTGCAACCAAGGTACATGCCCTTGACCAGAATCGAACCTGGGACGCTTGAGTCCGCAGGCCGACACACTATCCACTGAGCCAAACTGGTTTGGGCAAGAGAATGAGACATTTTGAAGAGCTTGGGGAAGAGGGTTTTACACAGAGAAAATGGGGAGTACAGAGACCCTGAAGAAGGGAGTGGTGAGTCCACACAGTCTGGTATTACAAGGTAGACAGGACAGTGTGCAGTAAGCAAGGATAAAGGCCACTGAAATTCAGAGGAGGGAGAAAGAAGAATTACATAAAAGTACTTCTTCAATTATACAATTTTGGTTTTTAAATTATGCAAGTTTAAGGGACTTTTTAATTTCCTAGCTGTAAGTGGGAGGTATTGGGGTCAGAGAAAGTTCCTAAAGGATGATCCCTAAGAGGCTGAGACATTGGAAAGGCAGCTTTCTCTTCCCTGTAACTTGAACCCCTGCTCTATGGGATCACTGCCTTATCCAGAAGCCTCTAGAGAGCAAGGGCCAGGGTGGAGGATGGGCTGTGGGCAAAGGTGGTGGCTAGTATAGGAAATGCTGCCCTACCCTCATTTCAAGCTATGCGTGACCCTGCCCTCCTACCTTTCCTAGGCTTTTCTCTATAAATTCTTTGGCTTCGCCCTGTGGACCTCAAGAAGTGAGAAACTGGTGAAGATGATGCTCTCCGCCATCCTTCAAACTTCCCATGAAAACGTGCAGGAGAGGGAGGTGAGGCAGAGTGCATTGGCCAAGCATTTTCGGGTTGAGTCAGGATGGCAAGGTGGCTAAAAGCTTGGGCCTGGCAAACCAGAGCACCTGGGTGAGAGTTCCAGCTCTGCCACCTACTCGCTTTGGGCCCTTGAGCAAGTTACCGAACCTCTCTGTGCCTCAGTTTCCTCCTCGTTAAGACAAGGCTATGGTACCTTCCTGATAGGATATTTCTTTAAAAGATTTATTGAATTTTAAGTAATTTTATATTTAGAGGAAAGTTGCAAAAATATCCCAAAGAATTCCTATTTATTCTTCTCCCAGATTCCCAAAACATAAATGTTTTGCCATATTTGCTTTATCATTCTCTTTCTCATAAATTACATAATTTATTAACTAACATTATTACTATATTTTTTTAATCTGAAATGAAAGCTGCAGTCATGAAGCTCATTTACCCCTAAATACTCTAGTAGCTAAAAATAAAGATATTCTCTTACATAAGCACAGTGCAATGATCAAAATCAGGAAATTAACATTGCTACACCACTGATATCTAAATTATAGACCCAGTTTGAAAATCATTAATTGTCCCAACAATGTGTTTTAGAGAAAAAGAAAAATATTCTTTTTTTTATTATTTTACTCCAGGGTCTAATTCAGAATCAAGCCGTGCATTCAGTTGTCATTTCTCTTTATTCTTCTTTAATCTGGAACAAGTTCCTAACCTTATCTTTCATGGCCTGGACATTTTAAAAATGCACAGACCCCTTATTTTGTACAATGTCTCTCGGTTTTGGTTTGTCTCATATTTCGTCATGATTAGATTCAGAGTGTGCATTGTTGGTGGAATACCACAGAAGTGATGTGTGTTGTCGGATGGTTTTCAGCATTAAAATGTAAAATCACTAAGAGCAATGCTGGTACATAAGCACTCTCTACTTGCTGATTACTGGTAGTGCTGGTGTTCATGCCCTAGGACCTCCCTCTCCAAGGCCCTTCTCCTGCCAGATTCTCAGAACATCCATCAGCTCCACGATCAGCAACAGGTATTTACTAAGCCTGAGTTGCAAACAGTATCAATGAGGAGAAAGACATATACAGGAAGGAAATGGCTAACTATACTCAATGGCCTTCTAAAGGCTACATGAGCAGTCATTGTAGCATTGAGGCTGGCTGGGACTTGGGTTGGTTGGGGCGAGTTTAGGAGAAGGAGGGAGGCAAGTATTCCCAGTCGACATAACATTCTGAGTCAAGATTCAGGATCAAGACTTTGGGGAGCACATCTAGGGAACAATGTTCTAGTGGGACTGGAGTGCAGAGTTCTTTGACAAGGAAGTAAAAGTGACCTCTTGCTAGCACTTGGGAACAGATTGAATACAGAAGATAAAGTTAAGAGGGGAAAGGGCATCTGGGATGATTCTTGGGTTTCTGGTCCAAGTGGGAGGAGAATGGTATCCTTCCCTAAGACCAGGAACCCAGGACAAAGGGGGAGGAAGTAGATGTACTTAGTTTTTGACTGGGAGGGGTTGCAGTGTCAGGTGGACATGCACAGAAGCATGTAGACTGGGAACTCAAACCAGGGCTACGTGTCTAGATTTGGGAAACATATTTTCCCTGACTGTTAAATGGGGACGACAATATTTACCTCAATGCATTAGTGAGGATTAATCAAGTAACATGTATAAGGCTGGTAAACATTAAGCACTGATGTTCTGATGATGTCAGTTATGATGATGATATATGATGATGATGACCAGAAGGAGTGGTAGCCATGACTAAGGGAGGACATAAGAAGAGGGACAGAATAGAACCCCCTTCTGATTCTCCACTAGTCCCTCTTTTCTAAAGAGATAAAATTTTCCCTTTATCTACCTGATATCCAATGGTCTACAAGTCCCACTAAAGTTTCATCCCTCTCCAGAATCTGTGTCCTGGAGCCTGTCACTGTCCCGAGGCTCCCTCCATCTGTCTTCTCTTGCTGCAAAGTCTGAATGGTGGCCCTTCCAGCACAAATGAGCCAATTTGCTAACAACTGGCACCTGAATGTCTGCTTGAGCATTTTCTTAGCTCTGTACCCAGTCATCCTTGTTCAATAAGCTCTAGGGAGACTCAGCTGACACTGAAGTCAAAAGGGCCTGCTATGAGGCTGAGGGGTTAAGGTAAAGACTGTTCCTGGCAGGAACCACAGAATCCCCAAGTCTTCATGCTTTTGACTCTCTCTAGGGTGTGATTCCCAAACCCCCTGGCACTGACAACATTACCACTGAGTTGTTTTGCCATGATCTCCCATATAACACATTCAGAAACTCACTGTTTTCTCTCTCTCTCCAACTTAGGCCTCTTTTTCACCTGCCTGTTTTGGTCAGAGTTACTGATGTTTCCTGTTCTTCTAAACTAGAAATATTAGCATTCTCTGCAAGTCTTCCTGTCTTCTATCTCCTCTCTGACTAGCTATCCAATCCTGTCAGCAAGGTGCCTGGGATTTGTTCTTCCTTCTGTTCCCTCCTCAGAGCAACCATTCTCTGAATTCCTAGTGCCTATAAAAGTATTCTCAAATGTACAGGGTTCGGTTTGACAATACCAAAGATTTTATAAATCTGTGACTATGATTTTTTTTAATAATTTACTTCTCCCGAAGATATTTGGTTCTCCACCCGGATTTTAAATAATTCAAATGTGGAGAACCAAATTCCCTTCCATTTCTTTCATCTCCTTTTCCTTCCCCTTCCTCTATGTATATCCTGCTTGTGGGGGAACATAGCATGTGTCTGGTTCACCCCGAACTGTGGCATGGGGTTGAGGCTCTCTTTGTTACAGGGCATTGCTGTGGCATTCAGCATCGTGTCCAAGAAACATCTGAAGATAGTCCTGGAGCAATTGAAAGTGTATAGTGCTGTGCTCACGGACAAGGAGTCATCGTCCATCCTCACACTGGCAAAGGTGATGTCATTCCCAGGGTGCTCTACCAGCCTCCCATACAAAGCCTTCCAAGGCATCCCCATCACCCCAACCTCCCATTTCTCTGAGGCCTTGGGACTCATCTATAAATGCTTCTCTTTCCCTGGAAACAACTGTGGGAAAGTTTCATCCTCGATCCCTTTCTCTTACTCTGCATTTCAGGCCCTGGTATCACCAGCTACATGCCCACCCTGTCCCCCAAGCTGCTCGCCATCCCACAGTCCCATCTTCTTTCCCAAATCCTCTGAGCAACCTTTTCCTCTCTGAACCTCTGTTTCCCCCTCCCCCCTACAGGAACATCAGCGAAGGGAATGGGTGCTTGTGTGTCACACCATCTACTTAAGCTATAGCAAGATTATTTTAGAGAGCAAGGGAGATATTTTCATGCATTTCGATGCCGTGCTGGCCTTGATCCTGCAACACTACCACAACTGCATTTTGGAAAAGGTACTTCCTGCTTACTCTACTTCTCCAGCTTTCCATTTCTGCCACGTCCTCTCTTACCGCCCAAGAAAAAGGTGCTTGGCCTTAAATGGGAGTCAGGGGCTAGTACAGGGACTTCTCCCACATTTTCATCCTTTCACTTAATCCTGCTACTTGGAGACTCTAATCGGCCCAAGGAGGAGACCACAGTAACTTTAGGTCTGTTTCAAAGTGTGTCCTTCCCTGTGACAGAGCTTCGTAACCTGCCAGTGAGCTCTTCACTGCCTTCTCTGATGAAGGGATGAGTAAAACCTAAATTCCCTAGTGTTTGTAGGAAGAAGCGTTCAGGAGAGGCAGAGGAGCTCCATACTGCTTTCCTGCCTTTGCTATGTGTCCGAAGCATGGGTCCCCAGGGTTGGAGAAGAATCCCTTTCCATTCCCAAGTCAGATATCTTTTGGTAAAACTTGTTCAAGGGAAAGACAATACCTTGAGAGACCGGGAAGCTTGATCTATCCTAATTTCAGAGTAACATGAGGGTGGCTTCAGAAGGGGGTTGGTGAGAGGAGTGGCTCTCTCCACCGCAGGGATGCACTGGTCTACCCTCAGAGGGAAGATGCAGAGCATCAGCCTAAGGAACGCTAAAGAAAGCTTAGGTCCTCACCCCCCAGACTGTGTAGGTAGTGTGCCCTGGCCCAGATCCATTGCCACCTTGGAGAACCCTGAGCATACTGGTTCATTCAGGATAAGGACCTGAAGCTGGATTACCTGAATGCCCTCATCATACTGACAAAAACCCTGGGCAGGCAGCAGCACATGGCCTTTCAATTCAAGTTCCCCCACAAGCTAGCAATTGTTACCTTCATGCTGGTAAGTATCTTGCAGGAGGATGGAGGTGGGAATGCAGAGAGGAGGGAGGATGGGTCTACATGGAAACCATTGGTGGCACTCCTAGGCTAGAGCTGAAGGTAAAAGCCCAGATTTTCTAGTTTCCTTTTCCCGCCTTAGTGTTCCCTTTGCCATCCTCAAGGCTGGGGTGAGTACTGTAGGGAAGGTGTGGTGGGGAGTAGGAGAGAGGTGCTGTCCTCAGAGCCTTTGGAAGTCACTAAAAATTCTAAATTCCACCTTCTTACGAACACAGCCTGGAGTGGGAGGAGGCAGAAGCAAACAAGAAAAATATGTTCACCATCCTTTTGGGGTGTGTGTGTGTGTTTGTGTGTGTGTGTGTGTGTGTGTGTGTTAGGACCTAATCAAGGAGGAGCCATTGAACTCCATTTCCAGCCCTATTAGACAGAAGGCAATGAACATCATCAATAACTTCAGGTAACAACACACCATCCACTCTGTCTTCCTTGACCTGGTTCTATTGCAGCTCTTTATTCCCTAGTTGAGCCCCACCTCTTAGTTTCTGCTTCTGCTTCTAGCATAAGGGAATAGTAGGAATTTACTGGCCAATATCTGCCACTTCTTTTGGCCAAGATTTTTTTAATTGGATTTTCAAAGGACCCAGGAGAGATGGCTTCTCCTATCTCCATAGGCACTTGCTGTTAATTCTGCCCCAGAAAGGCATCCTTTTGCTTTCAGCCCTGTCCCTGATAGGCACCTCCATCTCCATCAGTGATGTCCCTTTCTCTCAAAAGCTCTGGGGAACTAACAAGTAATAATATATCATCCCAAATTAGCAGTACCCTTTCCTGTAATAGTCATGCCTCCTCTCTTTCCCTTAGTTCCTTTCTTTCCATCTTCCTGGCTCTTTTCACCCTTTCTTACTGTTACTCCCTTTCTTCTTTTAATATCCTTTCTTCTGATATCTTCCTCTTTCTTGCTCCCACTATTCCTCTGTCTCCATCTTTTCTTTCTATACCCTTTTCTGTTGTTATTCCTGACAACACTGGTTACACTTCTTCTCCCTGGATCTTAGGATGCTCAGGCCCCTCTTAGAGATAGAAGAAAGAGTAGAGCTCCTGGGAACATGCTTCAAGAGTGTGTTCTGCCTGCCATCCATTGAAGTGTTACGAAAGGAGGCATCTAGTCCCAAGGAGGGCCAGGCCAATGTGGTAAGTAACTCTTTGATGTTTGTCTCTTTGGCTTCATTTTTTATTTTTTTAAGAGGTTAGGAAGTATAGGTTTGGCAGTTTTATGTAAAAGTCTTCTGCCTTCTTTAATAAAAACACAAAACCATTGGAAGGAAGCCCTCCTGTGAAGAAGAGGTTGCTAGGTCATGTAGTCTGAACTCTACTCCTGAGATCTAACTTCCTCCTTCTACCCGTTGATTACCACTGCCACCACTTTAACACTCTGGCCCCAAGGCAGACACTTGATCCTCCCCTTTATAACGGCTGTGTGATTGGAATGAGACTAGAAGGTTCAAATATGATTTTACTAACGGTTGATAGGTAAGTAAATCCAGGGAATCCCAGGATCAAGCAATCAGAGTCTATTTCTTATAGGGCCTGCAGTGTTTCCTTGAGGAAGGAAAGAGAGATTCAATTTTTAATTTATATTCATATATTTAATGCCTAGGAATTCTTTCATGTGTTCTGATTACACCTTTATCTTGCCTGGTTGTTCTTGTTTTATTGATGCCATAGTCTCTTGAAATGTTTCTGAAGATATTAAAGAGAATTTAACAATACAGGTTTCTATTATTTACCAAATTAGCTTGATTTTCTTTAAGGTCAGTTGGTTTGTTCATCTTGGGCCTCCTTTTCATCCGATTTCTGGTAATCATTATTTTTTAGTTCATAGTTATGTCATGAAGGAAAGACTGGTACATATAGAAAAGGGGGAGGTGGGTTTTCTCTGGCCTCCCTCAGTGAAAATCTGATTTGGATGAGGAAGTTAATTTGACAGGACTTCCCAGTGTTTGGAGCAAACTGGGATTTCCAGCTGCCCAGTACAAATAGCTTTACACCTAGGTAGGTTTCTTCTGAGTATTTTATTCCAGGGAGAGCTGGCTTTCTTTTTTCCCCCCTGCTTTTCAGTGTTAGTGGCTGGGATCTCTGGCCTCCCTCAGTGTAAATCTGATTTGGATGAGGAAGTTAATTTGACAGGACTTCCCAGTGTTTGGAGCAAACTGGGATTTCCAGCTGCCCAATACAAATAGCTTTACACCTAGGTAGGTTTCTTCTGAGTATTTTATTCCAGGGAGAGCTGGCTTTCTTTTTTCCCCCCTGCTTTTCAGTGTTAGTGGCTGGGATCTCTGGCCTCCCTCAGTGTAAATCTGATTTGGATGAGGAAGTTAATTTGACAGGACTTCCCAGTGTTTGGAGCAAACTGGGATTTCCAGCTGCCCAATACAAATAGCTTTACACCTAGGTAGGTTTCTTCTGAGTATTTTATTCCAGGGAGAGCTGGCTTTCTTTTTTCCCCCCTGCTTTTCAGTGTTAGTGGCTGGGATCTATCACAATGTTGCTCTGGTTCTCCCAGCAGGCCCTATGTTTAGAAGCCCTCCTTGGCAGATCACCTACTCTCTTTATAAGGCTTTGGGCAAGGCCACTTGGTTCATTAAAGGATGAGAGGGAGAAACCCACTGTCCTAGCTTTTGTGAATCAGTTACTCTGCAGAGAGCCCGGCCAGTCCTCCTCCCACCTGGAACCAGCTAGCCTGTCAGTCCTGGCTGCTTACTGAAGCTGTAACCCCTGGGACCAGAGTCCCAGATGAGCTAGAGTTAGGGAGTGGGGATGGAGGAGGCAGGGTAGCTACATTGCAGGGGAACTTCCAGTCCACCAGGACAAACTACACACCAGGCAGACATTTGTGCTCTGGTGAAACAACAGAGGGATTTATTGAAGTGAATGATGGGCCAGTAGTGCTTTAATGTAGGGAAGTTTTTGGAGCATGCTTTCTCAAGGAAGGCTGGGAGAGCCAGAATGCTGAGCAGTTTAGACGGAGGGTTGGGGCTGATAGGTTGGCAATTTTTTGAGTTTCTTTTCCCCCTCAGGATCTGTTTGAGGGGACCATGGAATCTCTCCTAAGACTAATGGAGACACTTATTGTTGAGATGCCCACCCGGATCCAGAACTGCTTGCAGGTTCGTGGGAGGAAGCCCCTGAACGTTGGTGTATTCATTTCCTAGAACTGCCATAAATAAATACCACAGGAAGAGACGTCAAACAACAGAAATACATTCTCTCAAGTTGTAAAGGACGGAAGTCCAAAATCAAAGTTTTGGCTGGTTTGGTTCCTACTGGAGCCTCTGAAGGAGAATCTGTTCTGTGCATCTCTCCTAGCTTCTGGTAACTCCTGGCAACCCATGGTATCTCTTGGCTTGTAGACATATCATTCCAATCTGTGCCTCCATTTATTTTCACAGGTCATTCGTGTGTGTGTGTGTGTGTGTGTGTGTGTGTGTGTCCCCTCTTTTTTTTTAAAAATTTGTTTTTATTGATTTCAGAGATGGAGGGAGATGGAGAGAGAGAGAGAGAAACATCAATGACGAGAGAGAATCAGTGATCGGATGCCTCTTGCACAACCCCCACTGGGGATTGAGCTCACAACCTGGACATGTGTCCTTGACTGGAATCCAACCCAGGACCCTTTGGTCTGCAGGCCACCCTCTATCAACTGAGCCAAACCAGCTAGGGCTCTTAATACGGACAGCAGTCATTAGGTTAGGACCCACAAATCCAGTATGAACTCACCTTAATTTGAATCATCTGCAAAGACCCTATTTTCAAACGTCACATTCTGAGATTCTGAGTGGACATGAATTTTGGGGGGACACTATCGACCTGGTACAGTCGGGAACTGACCAGGAGAACTGTCTAGGTAGGAACTGCTTATTTTCACAGTAAGATAAACTAAGAAGTAGAACTGCTGATGAAGTTTGGGTGCAAAGCTTTTAGGGAAATGATAATAAGGGCTAAGATCGAATAACTAATGTTGGTCTTGCCTTTAGAGGAGAAAGCTTCCTCCTCCTTCCCCTTCAGCCATAGCTGTGGCCAGCTTCTCTCTCAGCTGCCCACTGCTCCCGCATAGCAGTTAACAGTTAAAAACACAGGCTCTGGACTGTGTTTCAGATCGTGGCTCTGCTGTTTGCTCTATGTTCTTGGGTAGTTGTTTACCTTCTGTTTGCCTCAGTTTTCTCTTGGAAACTGGAATGACATATAGTACCTAGTTAATACAGTCATTTGGTAATCAAATGAGATGTTTACAAAGTGCTTGGCTCAAAGACGTGAGGTGCAGGTATAAATGATTTGCCCATTTTAAAATTGTCTTTTTATTGACTTGATTTACTCTATGCTAATGTCTTTGGGATACTTTGGCTTTCTCCTGAAATTGCTATTCCCAAGTTACCACAGGGAGTTCAAGATTTCTTTGCAGTTCCCGTGTTATTAAAATATAGGTGATTGAGGACTATATTCAGAGTATTGCGTTCAAAAGTTACTTGAAATATTTTTTTCTGTGTGATTATATTGTCAATTGATATAATTTAGACTTGTCTTAAATTTTAGGGTTTTTCTTTTACTTAACTGAAGAGCTTGATGATATAAAGATTTACATAATTAAAAACTTACTAGTAAAACCATGTAAAGTTTTACTCAGAGAATTTTTGCTCCCAAACTAATCCTCTTAACCTTATTCACACTCACCCTCTATAGATAACCATTTTCATTAACTTCTGGTTTGTCCTGCCTGTTTTTCTTATTGTGAAAATAAGCAAATACCTGTTTATGCTATATTCTTATTTCCCTTTCTGTTTTACACAGTTAGCACATTCTATTCAGTGCTCTTGGCCTTGCTGTTTTCATTTATCTACATCAGTTCACAGATATATTCCTTTTTTTATGGTTTCATATATTGTGTGCATGTAATATAGTTTATTCAATCAGTCCTCTATGGATGGATATTGGATTGCTTGTAATTATTTTGCTACTGGTTTTCTTCTTAACTTTTAAATTTGAAAGGATTGTAGATTCACTGGGAGTTGCATAAATAGTACATAAAGCCTCTATTAAAACCAGGGAATTTCCTAGCCAGTATGGCTCAGTGGTTGAGCAGTGGCCCATGCAGCAAAAGGTCACTGGTTCAATTCCCGGCCAGGGCACATGCCTGGGTTGCAGGCTTGATCCCCAGTTAGGGGGTTTGAGGGTGGGTGCAGAAGGCAGACAATCAATGTTTCTCTCTGATCAATGTTTTGATCTCTCTCCCTCTCCTTTCCTCTCTCTCTAAAATCAATACAAACATATTTAAAAAACAAAAAAATAGTGAATTGATGTTGACACACCATTGTAAGACATAGACTTTATTCAATTTTCAACAATTTTTAAAAATTGATTTCAGAGGGGAAGGGAGAAGGATAGAGAGAGAGAAACATCAATGATGGGAGAGAATCATTGATTGGCTGCCTCCTGCACACCCCCTAATGAGGATCAAGCCTGCAACCCGGCCATATGTCCTTGACCAGAATCAAACCCAGGACCCTCCGCAGACCGACCCTCTGTCCACTGAGCCAAACTGACTAGGGCAGGACGTGTTTCTTCTGGTCAGTGCAGCATCAGTGTTCTTTTGAGTTGGCTGTGATTTTTCACCTGCTACTCTTCTTCTTTTTCAATTATATATCACGGTCTGTGTGGTTGCATCATTGTCAGATTGATGACTGTAGTTTGACAAGTAGCAGTGGTATTTAGGACCCATAATTAACCAAAGGTGAGACACTTTTCCATTGTGTCTCAAGTGAAACCATTTATAATGATATTTTTCAAATAGATTTACACACACTTTACTCTGGAATCTGTGAATGCAGTGACTGTTATTTTTATCACCAAGTATTTTTTCTACTGAAGAATGGGAGGCGGAGGGTAGGAGAACTCAGAGGTATGTTGAATCACTGAAGTGAATAGAGTGGATATATTTTGCGAGCCACTGTTGAACCTGAAGGAAGGGGGTAGGAATTGAGGAGATTTCTATCACCTAGACAAAGGGAAAATATGGGGCTGGAAGACTTAATATCGTGTATACTTGATAGGAGAGAGGAGAGAATGAAACCTCTGGTGCCAGACCCACATATAACCTGCCTCTTGGCAAAAGAGGTCCTGCTGTCAGAACACTTGCCCTGAAACTTTGTAAAAGCCAGGTTCAAGAACATCTTTCTGTTCTCTGGGACACCGATGAATGGGCCTCTCCTTTCATTATCTTCTTCCTCCAGATTATGGATCCTTGGCTCAATTCCCAGAAAGATAACGAGCGGGAACGGGCCATGTGGTGTGCTGCGCGTATTCTGGAGTTTACAGCAAAAATGGAGGACTTCAGTGTGAGTGGAGCCAGCCCTGGAGTCTGAATTCTCATACCCTGTCTGGTTGCCCTTACCCCTACCTTCATCATATATATGACCTAGCCTCAGTCATTCATTCTCATCCTCATTCTCCGTGGCCCATGCTGTTTTCTCTTGTGCATCCCATCCTGTTCTCTCCTTTCTCCCTTCTGTCATCTTCTACTTGGTCTTTTTCTCCAACCATCAGTTTTATTTCATCCCACTTGGTTCAGTTTGACGTTATTTGTCTGAACAAGCAATGACTAAACACTCGCCTTGTGCCAGGCACTGTGGTAGGTGCTATAGCGAATGCACAGATGACCAAGATAGTTTCTGACTTGATGAACCTTACAGTCCACTGGGGACAGAGGCATGCATAGAACAAACTTAAATAGCAGGTGATAATGAATATATAAACTGAATATAGTGGGACTAA
The DNA here is from genome assembly GCF_028538775.1 of Myotis yumanensis. Lineage (NCBI taxonomy): Eukaryota > Metazoa > Chordata > Mammalia > Chiroptera > Vespertilionidae > Myotis > Myotis yumanensis. Next base: position 121,439,384 of record NW_027223754.1, on the reverse strand, counting down.
AAGATCAAAACAAACAATTACAAGTTGAGGGGGCAGGGAAAGGTTCATAGAGAAGGCGGCATTGAACTAGACTTGACAGATGAGTGGGGTGTCAAGGGGCAAAGAAGGGGGATAGAGTAAGGTAATTATAAAACGATGACCTCTGATGTCCTTTATGGCCACAACTCATCTATCTAATTCCATTCCCATTAACCTCACATAGTCTCACCTTTCATGTCTCTGGCACATGCATTTCCTCCTCTGAGTTCTTCCTGTGATAGCTCAGCCTAAGGGAATGGCTGGGATAACTTGTGACTTCCAGCTTCCTTCCCCAGATGGAAATTGAATTCACCCGGCTGGGGCGCTTGGTAAAGCTGCTGGCCATGCGCTGCCAGGACCCAGTGGACAGCATCTGCTTCCTGTCTGCCAAGGCTGTGTATCACCTCTACTGTATCCTCTTGAAGAAAAAGCGTATGAGGAACCTGCTCTTACCACTCCCCCTCCAACCACACACTTAGGCCTGGCCATCCCCACACACTCGTCCCAAGACAGTGAGAGCCAAGAAGTTGCTGGAGTACCTCATTTCCATTGAGGACCACTCCCAAACATCTACAGATAATCCCTTGGGAAAAAATACCTACATAGGAAATACTTCTTTGGAATTAGTTTCTTCTTTTTTGGCTCAGCCTCATCCTTTTACCCAATTCTATCTCCGCTCTGAGGCAGGCAAGATAGTTTGTCTTTTACCTCAGCTCCCACCATTTCTTACCTTAATGCCCATTCCTCTACTCCCAGCCCCAAAGGACATACATAGCCCCAAGCTAACTTAGTTCAGTAGGAGCTTTGGGCTAGAAGGTGGGAAAGGGGGAGTTTAACATGCCTTCTGAGTGTCTGAGAGGTGGGGCTGGGTGTCTCCGTTTCAGAGATGAAGAAGAAAATACAAGGCTTGTGGATAGAAGAGGACATGGATGAAGTGTATAGTGCCAACTTGTTCTATAACAACACCTTTGAAATTGCCGAGGTGAGGGAGCAGGACCAGAGCAAAGTGAGGGAAGCCTGGGCGTCTCCTTTACACGCTATTATAGACTCCTGGGGTGGGACTCCTATCCTGTCTCTCTCCCCATTCTATTACTGGATGTGAACTTTTCCTTTGGGGGAAATTTTCCTATCACATGCTACTATTTGTCCCTCCTTGAGCATCAATGGTCCTGATCCTTGTCTTTCCCTGTCCCCCCAGAAGCATTTGCTTCATGCTAATGCTGCTTTGTGAGCAATGTGTAGACTCAGAGATGTCACTGAGGATCTTAGCCCCAGCCCTCCTCTCCCGGGGTTCTGCCTCTGCACCCCCTGACCTCTGAGCCCCACATTGCACTTGAGACCAGTGTTACTTCCCTTCCATCCCCAGAACTCTGTCCCCAGGAAAGGGTCTTCTAGGAGTTAGGGAGACAGCACAAGCCTAGGACAGAAGCACAGAAGCTCCCAAGAGAAGCCCTCCCTCACCAGGAGGAATGGCACAGGCTGTCTCAGGCAGGGGGAGCCCTGCATCCAGACTCATCGCACCATGTGATCCCACCCTGTTGCAGGCCTTTGCAGAGTACTTCACCCAGAGCCAGCTCACCAACCTGGTGCTGACAGCCATGGAGGAGCTGACGGGCAGCAGGGCTAAGGTGTCTCTGGCTGCAGCCCAGTTGATGAGCGCTGTCATGAAAAAGCGGGGCTCAGATTTGATAAAGGTAGTGTGGTGCTGGGTGGGAGCTCTGCCTTGAATGTCAGGGGCACTGGCTCAAGTCCTGGCTCTGTTACCAAGCAGCCAAAGGGCTGTAGCCAAGTCCCTCTCCTCAGCTGGCTTTAATTCATTCACTTCTAAAATGTAGGCTTGCACTACATTTCCTCTGTGGTCACACTGAGCTCTGACATTTGTAATCCTGAGCTTGTAACTGCAGTGCCTCCTATCTGGGCGGTCGATTCCTCAGTAATGACAGCCATGTGCAGGGGTGTAGGCATTGTTGGGGGACTCAGGCCGACCCCCTGGGAGCTTAGACCTATGTGAAGGGGTAAGGCTGTGGATTGGAAACAAGGAAGCTCACAGAATGACTGACCTATGTATAAATGTTCTTTTAAGCTAGCATAAATATGGGAAGGCCTAGCATTTAGAAATCTGTTCCTCACTTCACTAAGAAAAAAATAACTTTAAAATGGGGTCACATAGGGCAAGTCTCTGAGTGGCCACCATCCTCTTTATATGTGTCATGGGCTGTCCACCCCCTTCTCTCTATGAATCCCCAGACACCTGTTGCCTCCACTCATTTATGTGACTGGCGTGGCCTAGGTACCAGAAATGGAAGGGCACCATGACAGTCCTTGAGATATTACAATGAAATGGACTTCCCAGAGGTCCATAGTTTAGAGCTCTGAGCACCAGATGAGAACCCTGTGGTCTTTCCACATCCAGTGCCACTGTCCCTGCAGTTTCAGGGCTGGAAGTTGACCTTAGCTGGGAGGGAAAGGCCTGAGTGCCTCCAGGGCTTTGGCTTTCTTTCTGGAGGGTCTTCTGTCTCCTGAGGAATCTCAGACCACCTCTCTGGATGTAGGGGTTCTGGGCAGGCATTTGCTCTAGTGGGCCTTGGCCCGAACTCCCTTTTGTGGGCCCTGCTGCTCTGGCCTTTGGCACCCCGGAACTCTGCCTTGAGAAGAGAGTCAGTGACAGGATTGCAACTAGGCCCCTTGCGTTTGAGGACTCAGTAGAGCGGGAGGAGGAAGGAAGGAAGTCAAGAAGGACTGACGGGGTTTTGTGGCTCTCCCCTGCAGGTTGAGGAAATTGTGGTGGGCATCCTGGAACGGCTCAAATTGCAGCTGGAGCCCAACACAAAGGAGGAGACCCTTCGGGCCCTGTGCTTGCTGGCAGGCAACAGCACCCACAGCGTTGTGCCCCTGCTGCTCAACAGGCCCCTCCCTTGGGATAGGTACCTCTCCCACACCCAGGAGCACACTCCATCCCAGTAAACCCTCCCCTGCTCCAACCCAAGCCCATGTTAAAAATCACTGCACAAGGATGCTTTCTTCTTGATGCCAATCAAACTTCATGTTCTTTGGCCAAGTCCTCTTGGGGCTCACTCCCCCTAGAACCTGAGAACTGGCCCTTTATAGGCTCAAGACCAGATTGGTACTAGAATATGATTACCAGGGCCCATGACATAGCTGTCCTGGCTCCTGCAGAACCATTCTGGCCCTGTGGAAGGTGTTCGGCACCGAGCGAAAGACCACAATCAACGTCCTGCAGCTGCTGATAGGCATCCTGGAAAACCACCCCACAGAGGGCACGACGGAGAAAGCCCTAGAGCCCGTGAAGGTCAGCATGGGGAGGGCGGGTGAGGGCAGAGGACTTATGTCCGGGACTTACGTGCAGATTAAAGGGCACCTGCTGGGTGCGGTCAGTTGTTAGGGAGCAGTGAAGACGAGACTGTTAACACTGGACTCACTAGTACTGCACATACGGTTAGCACTTGAACTTTGTACGTCCAAGAGCTGCATGATGTAGAAAGTGCAGGAATCAATCCCATTTCATAGACAAGGAAACTGATGTTCAGAGTTAATCAGCTTTTTCTATCTCCTGATTTTGGGTCTGGCACCCATATTTCTGGGGGCCTGGCCAGGGGCATGCGGTGCTAGGCGCAGAGGATGAAGTTTGGTTGTCTGAAATGGGGTGGCCCAATTTATTTTCTGCTGAAAAATTAGAGTTGGTTCCCTTTTTGTTTTTAATGTTTGGGAATAAAGAGAGAGCAGATTACATGTGTGTGGCCCCTCATTTCCCCAGGGATGAGCTGTGGGCTTTAAGTCTTTGGATGCTTCTTAGAAACCTCAGTCAGAGTGCACTGTGACCTTTGGGCACTGACAGGGAGGGGCAGTGTGTGGGATTGTGGGACCATTTATGTCTTTACCAGACCTAGTCAATCTGCTTCCTGCTTTCCATGTGTCCTCCCCAGGCAGCGTGTGCCTTGTGTGAGATGCTATCCGGGTCTCTGTGCCGGGAGGCCATCCTGGAACTCTACCCCCGGCTATTGCTGGCTGTGCTATGTCATCTCTTCTGGGTGATTGAGCAAAAGACGCCCCAGAATGTGGTGGTCTACAGGAAGGATGGGGGCCCAGGCAAGACCTTTGACTCCACTAGGTAAGCCTAACCCTGGTGTGATGGAGGAATGAGACTAGTCAACTCCAGAGGGTCTTGGACAACTGGATGCCAATCCCCTAGGGAAGCTGAAGAAGAGACTGACAGCAGCACAGAGCTAGAATGTTGGTGTGGGTGCCCCAACATCACGTGCTGGAATGTTCCCACGTGTTTTCAAGTTTCTCATTACCCTTTTTCTTGCATGCACTCCTCTGCTTCACCCAGCGGTTCACATCTCTGTTCATGACTCGGCACATGAAAGATTCAGTTCTCTCCATGCAGCTGTGGCCATTTGAATCTGGATCACCTCTGGCTTAGCTTTGTCACTAACTGCGCCATCTCGTGCAAGTCACTACTGCAGTTTAGGGTGTTGAACTCCTAAATAAGTGGTTGTCAGACCTTTTTAAAAAACCTCAGGGTATTCTATTCAAGTGAAATCTTACAGTAAAAAAATAAAGAAAACCAGTAACCAGAGAAATTCTGGTTAGGTGGGTGTGGAGGTGAAGAGGTATCCTAAACCTGCTAAACCCTGGAGAGCTGAATTTGAAAGCTGTGGCACTAGCACATCTCTATAGTCTCTTTTACAAGACTCTCTGGTTGGATGAGCACCAAGGCTGAAGGGGTGAGCAGACACAATTGGAGATGGGTTTCAGAGAGCCATGGGTTTTCATCAGCTGGAAAGCAGGATCCAGCTAGCCACCAGATTAGAGAACTGTCTCCTGGCTTGCCAGGACAAGGATGCAAACTAGGCCATAACACCTTGTCCATCCTTCTGTTCCTTTCTTTTCACAAACCTCATGACGATTGGCCTTCAGTTGTGCCCTGGAGGTGGTGAAGCTTGTGTTGTTCGCAGCCGCATACGATGGAGTGGTGGTCTATGCAGATGAGCATAAGTGCTGGGATCATCTGTCCTCCTCTAAATTTTACTACAGAGGGATCATGGACCTGACAAGGTGGGACCATTTCCCCAGCATGCCCAATACCACTCAAGCCCCCAATCCCAATTTTCCAGGGTCCAGCACTCAAATACAGCAGCCTTTAACCCTCCCTTGCTCATCTCCCAGACCTCAGCCTTCACATTTTCCCTGTTCTGTGCATACTGTTCCCTTGCCACCTCCCCTCCACCACTGCCCACTCCCCACCCAGCAACTCTTGGCTTCCTCTGCCCCACCCCAGTGGCATTGTGAAGAACTGTGAAGTAGGCATGCTGCACCGAATTCTGAACCTTGCCAAGACCTTCCTTGACAGCAGAGATAATCATCGGAAGACCTTGGCCAGGGCCATCTATGCACAGGTGAAAGCCTGGAGGGAGGACCACAGCCCTAGCCATTCATTCCCTGTAGCTGAGGAACATTGAACAGAAATGTTAAATAACTTGCCCCAGAAAGTGGAAAGAATAGAATTGAGTGGGGTTTGCTTCCGTGCCACTTCAGAGCCTGGTTTAAAAAAGGCAAGGAACGCCCTAACCAGTTTGGCTCAATGAATAGAGCATCGGCCTGGGGACTGAAGGGTTCCCGGTTTGATTCTGATCAAGGGCATGTACCTTGGTTGCGGGCACATCCCCAGTAGGGCATGTTCAGGAGGCAGCTAATCAATGTTTCTCTCTCATCAATATTTCTAATTCTCTATCCCTCACCCTTCCTCTCTGTAAAAAATCAATAAAAATATTTTTTAAAAAATAAAAAAAGCAGGGAAAGCCTGGGGAGGGGATCAGCAGCATTATTCCTCCCAGAATGATTTTAGGATCCCAGGATCTTGCCCAAAATGCTAAATGTTATCAGCGCTATCCACCATTGCCATAGGCTCTACCCCATGTGCACAGATCGACTACTGCTCTCAACTGGTCACAGTTCTTACCTGAGTATGGGGCCTGAGAGTAGCTAGGGAAACACCAGGTACCCATGACCTTTTCTCCATCCATGGTTATAGTAACCTTGTTTCCACAGCTCCTCTGGCATCGATCAGTGGCTCAGACTCTGGGACAAGACTTTGTGGGCAATCTAGTCAAGTGGACCAAGGAGCCCAACCTCATCATGAAAGAAATTGGACTCCGTGGAATCAGTAACCTGGCACTGCATCCAAGTCAAGTAAAAGTGGGGGGCCCAATGGGAATCAAATGTTAGTCTCTGAACCACTTAATTTATTTCCCTTGGGGTCTCTTAATTACCCAGAGCTTAGTAAATTTCCAACCCCTCATCCCAGGGCAGTACAACATCCAGTTTACAGACTTACATAGCCTGGCCATCTGGCCTCCCAAACACCCTGAGCACCAGCCTTCCACATCCTCTGCACATCCAGCCCCTAGATTCCCTAGGTCTGTTTCTTTTAGGCACCACCTGTTTTCTCAAAACCCTGTCCCTAAAGTGTTGCATGATGCCCACATGGAAAGTGATCTCTGCCTTCTTTCAAACAGTCAGAGTCTGTCAAGAGCCTGTTTCCATCCTTGCGAGACTTCCTGAAGAGTGAGGCACGGGTCACAGTTCAGGCAGTGAAGGCCCTACGGAACATCATCTACCATGCGCATGGAGAAGAGGTCAAGGCGATGTTCTGCAGCATCTCCAAGCATCTGCGTCCACTCATCAATGATGTATGGGTCTAAGTCCCTAGGATTTGTTGGGAACAGTATGGGCTGGGGCTGAAGGTGAACCCTGGAAGCTGAATTAAGGGTGCTGGGGCGGGGCTATGGGACTTGGTGGAAGGCTAAAATCACTGAGGGGCAGAAAAAAGGAGACTTGGCTACTTGAAGCAGTGCATTAGACAGGTGCAAAATTCATTCCCTATTACATACAGATGAAGAACTCACCCACTTACTCTCTTACCACAAATTTCCTGAAGGAGCCACTTTAAGGGAAAATGTAACATTCTGATGTAAAATTGGTTCTGACTCCAATGATCTTCTCCTGCAAACTTAAAGAGTGGGGGAAGAACTCATAACTTCTACCCTCCTTCCAAACAGCACAGGGACCCTAGAATGCTAGGAGCCTTGTTACAAAACCCAAAGGCTCAGAAATCTGAACTACCCAGGCCAGTAACAGCCCACTCCATGTCTCAGCCTCTTTACAATCAGAGCCATTTTGAGTTGAAGGGACTTCACATCAGAGATGTATGCTTACTTATAGTATTCCTGTTCTGGCATCTATCAATTTTTAATATTTGAACCTTGGATTTGAATTATTTTTGTATCAGCCTCATAATCTCGAAGAGCCTGGACACTCACTCCATGATTCATCCATTTTTCAGTTACTTTTAAAACCCAACATGTATATTTGACTTGACAAAGCCTAAAAATAATCTTTACCCTTCATCCAAACAACATAAGAACCTTAGAAGCTTGATTACACTGCCCCCGTTTTTTTAATTAATATTGTCTAGTAGTTTAGTTTCACATTCTTTGAAAATCCCCAAATGTGGTCTTTAACATAATCACCACCATTGCTGTTATGTTATACAGTCAGTACTCATTTAGATTTTCCCATATGTTGCTTACACATTTCTTCATTTACCTTTCCTTCTTATAGCTCTCTCCTACCTTCTAGATTCATTTTCTTCTTTTTTCTTTGTGGCTTCGTCAGTGAGGGTCTGTCAATAGCAAATGTTTTCAGTCTTACTCTGAAAATGTCTTTATTTTGTCTCACATTTGTCTTTGGTTTTTAGCAGTTTAGGATGTGTTGGCATGAATTTCTTTAGGGTTAGCCTGAATTTTTTGAAATCTCTATGTTTATGTCTTTTACCATACTTTAAAAGTTTGTAGCCATTATTTCTCCAAAACATTTTCAGCACATTCATGTTCCTCTCCTTTTAGAAATCTGATGACAGAAATGTTGGACCTTTTGCCCTTGTCCCATTGCTCCCAAGATTCAGTTCATTTTCAATAATTTTTCTTCTTGTTGTCCAGATTGGAAAATTTTTATTGGTCTTCAAGTTCACTGTGTCTTTCCTCTGACACCTGTGTTTTGATAATTTGTATTTATCAGTTTAAATATTTCCCATTTTTCTTTATCTTGTCTCCTTTTTTTGCTGAGGCTTTTATTTCTGAATTTATTACAAGGTTATTCAGTGTTGTTTTGGAGTATTTTGTATCATAACCCCTTGAAGGTTTATATCAGATAATTCCAACATCTGTTTCATCTTAACTGGTATCTGTTTTATCTTAACTGTTTCATCTCAATTGGGTTTTCCCATGTGAGTCAAGATTTTCCGGGCTCTTCATATATAGAGTGATTTTTTTTTTAATCCTCACTTGAGGATAATTTTTTATTGATTTTTTTTATAAAAGAGAGTGGAAGGAGGAGAGAGGAGAAAGAGAAAGAGAGAGAGAGAAACATGGATATGAGAAAGACACATAGATTGGTTGCCTCCTGCTCCATCAGAGGACCGAACCTGTAATGGAGGTACATGCCCTTGACCAGGAATTGAACCTATAACCCTTTGGTCCATAGGCTGATGCTCTAATCATTTAGAAAAACTGGCCAGGGTGATTTTTGATTATATCTTTATAAATATTAAGTTATATGACTCTGAGTCTCATTGAAATCCTAAGGAGGATGTTCATAGTTTTGCTTTAGAAGGCAACTGGCCTATTTAACTTCAGGCTGCAAGTTCTGACTAGCCTTCTGTGTGCACAGTGTGATTTCAATGTCAGTCTGAATTGCCAGCCATTGCCCCTTTGAATGTTCACTTTCCCAAGGTCCTCCCTCTCTGTGACCTCCCTGATTTTACAGTTCCCAGGGGCTCCCTTTTTCCAATTGTTTGGTCACAAAGCTGAGGCTTTAGTTAGCCTGCAATGCCAGGGACTTCTGTGACTGTGCCTACATTTGGGCCAAGTGGAATGAAGGCAGAGAGAGGAAATAAAGAAATGGGGGTTTGCCCATCCTCTTGGGGCCTCAGCTCCTTCAAAGGGAAAGTAAGGTTTCCCTCCCTCATAGTTTTGGCTCCTATAGGTTCCCTCTGGTTTGTGTGGGGGCTGTGGCATGAGAGAACAGTAGGAGAAAAAGAACTGAGGGAATTTCCCTCTCTTTGAACAGTGTGAGTTCCCTTTCTGGCTTTTGAGTTTAATTAGACGACTTCTCTTGGAGCATTCTGTCAGCCTATGGTGCTTGCTTCCCAGTTTCTGGTTGCCTTCTGGGCAGGTTGGGGAGACCAATAGATAGGAAAAGCCAGGCCCCTAGGTCATAGAAACCAGTGATATCTCTCTACCCCATGTGAGCTGGAGTGTCAGCAGCCTCTTTATCTTTGGCCCTGGGAATTTCTCTTTCTTGAAATTGTAATTATTTAAATATTTCTTGGTATATTTTCTTTTGCATTTTAAGATGTCTATAATGGGAAAGTTGTCAGGTTATCTTCCTTATTGCTGGAATGGGAAGTCAAGATTTATGGTCTAACTGAGAAATAGTAAATGGCCATTATCAACACAGTAGCAACCTAGAAAGTGAAAAGAACACTGACCCAGGCAAAGGCTGTGAAATTTGGGTTCTTGGTGCTGCTTTAACATTCACCTAGCCATATACATTTACTTGGTTAAAACTCTGTAGTTTTCGCTCCCAGTCAAGATGGCAGCATAGGTAAACACTGTACTCCCTTTCTCCCATGACCACATTACAACTAAACTTCAGAGCAACCATCATTGATACCTGCCTGAACTCTAGCTGAACAAAAGCCCTATAGCTAAGGATATACAGAAGAAGCCACATCAAGGCTAGCAGGAGGGGCAGAGGCCTGGAATGGGCTGGTCCCACACCCACATGTACTGGTTAAAGATTGGGAGAGATATCTCAGCTGTGAAGTCTCCCACTGTGGAGTAGGAGTCCCAGCCCCACACCCGGCCCTCCAGCCCAGGGTTCCAGTGCTGGCAAGAGAAGGCCCTAACTTCTGAATAGGGAAACCAGTAGACATGGTGGCTTAGTGAGGTGTGGAGTTAGGGGGTTGGTGGGTGGAGGGGGCGAGGATCCTGGAATCCCAAGCATTCCTGTTAAAGGGCCTTTACATGGAGTTACTCGCTGATGGGTTCACTTGCTCTGCTCTCCAGCCCTGGGGCAGTACCTAAAAAGAAGCCAGAGGTAGAACTGACTTATCTGGCTTCAAGGAAAGGCTGGAAGGGCAGCTGTCTCCCAGAGGAAGTGCTGGCAGAAGCTACAGTTCCTTTGCTAAGCCCTCCCCATGCATGTGGAGGCAAGCATCACATCTGAGTCTCCACTAACCTGCCTAACACTGTTCCATACAAAGAGCTTGTCTTAGCATATGCCAACATTCCTAGAAATATCTCAAAGGTTCACAAACCCCAAACAAGCAGCATCTGGCCTTGGCATGCCTGGTCCCACTTCCCAAGCAGCTCCAAGCCTGGCTCTAGCAGCATCTGGCCTCAGTTTGCATTTTAGCCTCTCCCAGGCACCTCCAAGTCCACCACAAGCGGCAAACATCTGCAGATCACTTTGTAGCTAATACCAGGTGGCCCCAGGCAGGTCACAAGCAACAGATAACCTTCACCTGCACCTCTCAATAGGCCCCAGAACCAACACACCCAGTGGTCAGCTTCAGACTACACCAGAGCAGCACCCAACTCCATCCACAAATGACACATTCAAAGGGCAGACTCAGATGGTACCAGAGTCCTACTAAAGCAAATTCTGCTCTGTAGGTTCACCCCTGCACAATAGCTCCTCCACTGGAGTCATGACCCGTCCTCACACCCAATCTGCCTGAAGGTCAATCCCTGCCATTGATGTGCCAACAGCAATCAAGGCTCAAGTACAATAGGAAGGCTCACAAACACACACAAGGGACACACCTGGAGCACCCAGCTCAGGTGAACAGGGAGACTGTGTCACTGGGCCCCATAGGACACCTACTACATAAGACGACTCTACCAGAGTGAGGGATGTAGCAGCTCTCCCTAATACACAGAAATAAACACAAGGAGGCAGCCAAAATAAGGAGACAAAGAATCATGTTCCAATGAAAGAACAGAACAAAATTCCAGAAAAATTACTAAACAAAATAGAGACAAGCAGTCTACCAGATGCAGAATTCAAAACACAGGTTTTTAGGATGGTAAATGGTCTCAGTGAGAACTTTAATGCAGAAGAAATGTAAAATCAAAGATAGAGCCTGACCCCCATGACTCAGTGGTTGAGCACTGACCTAGGAACTGGGAGGTCACGGTTCAATTACTGGTCAGGGCACATGACCCAGTTGTGAGCTCCATCCCCATTGGGGAACATTCAGGAGGCAGCCAATCAATGATTGTCTCTTATCATTGATGTTTCTATCTTCCTCCCCCTCTTTCTTTCTCTCTGAAATCAATAAAAATATATTTTCAAAAACCATGAAGATAGAAAATATAAAAAAAGAACTAGTTGGAAATGAACATACAATAACAAACAAAGAAATACATTAGAGCCCTAACTGGTGTTCCTCAGTTGATTGGATGGTGTCCTGTGCACCTAAAGGTTGTAGGTTCAATTCCCAGTCAGGGCACATGCCAGGTTTGCAGGATTGATACCCGGTAGAGGGCATGCAGGAGGCAGGCAATCAATGCTCTCACATGAATGCTTCTCTCTCCCTCTCCCTCCCTCTCTGTCTAAAAATAAATTTAAAAATCTTTTAAAAATAAAGAAATACATTAGAAGTAGTTAGCAGTAGATTGAATGAAGTAGTGGATCAAATCAGTGATTTGGCAGATAAGGGAGCAAACCACACCCATCAACACAGCAAGAAGAAAAAAGAATACAAAAAAAAATTGAGGATAGTTTAAGAGGCCTCTGTGATATCAAATGTACCAACCTTTGTATCATTCAGGTACCAGAAGAAAGAGAGCAAAGAATTGAAAATCTATTTGACAAAGCCAGAAAACAGACATACAAGTCCTGAAAATGCAGAGAGGCCCAAATAAGATGAACCCAAAGAAGCCCACACCAAAACACATAATTAAAATGCAAAAGATTAAAAATAGAGAATCTTTTTTTTTTTTTTTTTTAAGTATTGATTTGAGAGAGAGAGAGAAGGGAGAGAGGGAAAAACCGTTTTGTTGTTCCCCTTCTTCATGGATTCGTTGGTTGGTTCTTGTAGGTGCCCTGACTGGAGATCTATCCACAACCTTGGTATAGCCAGCAACACTGTATCCAACTGGCCTACCCAGTCAGGGCCAAAGAGAGAATCTCCATACTCTTTTCCACTTCAGTGCACCAATCTACGTTCCCACCAACAGTGCATGAAAATTCCTTTTTCTCCATGCCAATAATTGTTAGTTATTTATTGATGATAGTCATTCTGACTGTGTGAGGTGATATTTCAGTGTGGTTTTAATTTGCATTTCCCTGATGATTAGTGACAAGCATTTTTTCATATGTTTATTTTCCATCTGTATGGCCTCTTTGGAGAAGTGTTTAAATCAAGTTTTTCCCCTGGTGTTGAGTTGTATAAATTCTTTATAAATTTTGTATATTAACCCTTTATCAGAATATGTTAACCCATTGGCGAACATGTTCTCCTATTCAGTAGGTTGTCTTTTTAAAAAATATTTTCTTACTGATTTAAGAGTGTAAGGGAGAGGGGGAGAGAAATAGAAACATCAATGATGAGAGAGTCATTGTTAAGCTGCCTCCTGCATGTCTACATGCCTGCAACCCACGCATGTGCCCTGAATGGGAATCGAACTATGACTTCCTGGTTCATAGGTTGATGCTCAACCACTAAGCCATGCCGGCTGGACTGACTTTTTACTTTGTTGATGGTTTTCTTTGCTGTACACAAACTTTTTAGATTGATGTAGTCACATTTGTTTATTTTTTCTTGTTCCTTTGCCCAAAGAGATATATCAGAAAGGAAAATATTGCTAAGAGAAATGTCAGAGATTTTACTATATTGTCTTCTAGAAGTTTTATGGGTTTAAAGTCTTTAATCCATTTTCAGTTTTTTCTTCTGTATGGTGTAAGAAGGTGGTCTAGTTTCTTTCTTTCTTTTTTTGCATGTGTCTGTCCAGTTTTTCCAACACCATTTATTTAATGGACTGTCTTTACCCCCATTGTATGTTCTTGCCTCCTTTGACCATATAGGCGAGGGTTTATTTCTGGACTCTCCATTTTGTTCCATTGATATGTTTGTTTTGTTTTGTTTTTGCCAATGCCATGCTGTTTTGATTACTGTGGCCTTGAAGTATAGTTTCATATCAGGTAGCATGATACCTCCAATTTTGTATTTCTTTCTCAAGATTGTTATTGGCTATTTGGGGTCTTTTGTGGTTCTAGATAAATTTGTGGATTATTTGTTCTAGTTCTGGGAAATAAAACATTGATATTTTGATAGGTATTGTATTAAATTTATAGATTGTTTTAGGTAATATGGACATTTTAACTATGTTAATTTTTCCTATCCAGTATAACCTTCCTTTTATTTGTATCTTCTTCAGTGTATTTCTTTAATGTCTTCCATAATTTTCTGAGTATGGTTCATCTATCTCCTTCATTAAATTTATTCTTAGGGATTTTATTTTATATTATTTTTGATGCAGTTGTAAATGAGATTGTTCTCTTAGGTTTACTTTCTGATAGTTTATTATTGGTGTATACAAATGCAACTAAAAAGAAAAAAAAGGAAAAAATGCAATCGATTTCTGAATATTTATTTTTTATCGTGATACTTTACTGAATTAACTTATAAATTCTAGTAGTTTATTTTGTTGGAATCTTTAGGGTTCTCAATATAGAGTATCACGTCATCTGCAAATAATGACAGTTTTATTTCTTTCCAACTTGGATGCCTTTTATTTCTTCTTCTTGTCTGATTGCAGAACTATGTTGCCTAAGAGTGGTGGAAATGGACATCTCTATCTTGTTTCTGATCTTTTAGTTTTTCCCTGTTGAGTTTGATATTAGTTGCATGGTTGTGATAGATGGCCTTTATTATGTTATGATATGTTCTCTCTATATCTACTTTGCTGAGAGTTTTTTTTAAATCATAATTTTGATGTGTCTTGGCATAGTTCTCTTTGGGATTATCTTGTATAGGACTCTCTGCACTTCATGGACTTGTGTGTCTTTTTCCTTCACAAAGTTAGGAAAGTTTTCCATCATTTTTTCTTCAAATAGGTTTTTATTTTATTTATTTATTTTTTAATAATTAAATCTTTATTGTTCAGATTATTACATTTGTTCCTCTTTTTTCCCCCCATAACTCCCCTCCTCCCAGTTCCCACCCCACCCTCCGCCCTCACTCCCCACCCACTGTCCTTATCCATAGGTGCATGATTTTTGTCCAGTTTCTTCCCGCATCAACCCCACCCCTTTCCCCCCCAAGCATAGTCAGTCCATTCCCTTTCTATGTCCCTGATTCTATTATAATCACCAGTTCATTCTGTTCAGCAGATTATTTATTCACTTGATTCTTAGCTTCACTTGTTGATAGATGCGTATTTGTTGTTCATAATTTGTATCTTTACCTTTTTCTTCTTCTTCCTCTTCTTAAAGGATACCTTTCAGCATTTCATATAATACTGGTTTGGTGGTGATGAACTCCTTTAGCTTTTCCTTATCTGTGAAGCTCTTTATCTGACCTTCAATTCTAAATGATAGCTTTGCTGGATAAAGTACTCTTGGTTGTAGGTTCTTGGTATCCATCACTTTGAATATTTCTTGCCACTCCCTTCTGGCCTGCAAAGTTTCTGTTGAGAAATCAGCTGACAATCGTATGGGTATTCCCTTGTAGGTAACTGAGTTTCTTTCTCTTGCTGCTTTTAAGATTCTCTCTTTGTCTTTTGCTCTTGGCATTTTAATTATGATGTGTGTTGGTGTGGTCCTCTTTGGATTCCTTTTGTTTGGGGTTCTCTGCACTTCCTGGACTTGTAAGTCTATTTCTTTCACCAGGTAGGGGAAGTTTTCTGTCATTATTTCTTCAAATAGGTTTTCAATATCTTGCTCTCTCTCATCTTCTGGCACCCCTATAATTCTGATATTGGTACGCTTGAAGCTGTCCCAGAGGCTCCTTACACTATCTTCGTATTTTCGGATTCTTTTTTTCATTTTGCTTTTCCGGTTGGGTGTTTTTTGCTTCTTCGCATTTCAAATCTTTGACTTGATTCTTGCGATCTTCTACTCTGCTGTTGGAACTCTGTATAATATTCTTTATTTCAGTCAGTGTATGCTTACTTTCTAGTTGGTCCTTTATCACACCATCGAGAGTCTCATTAGATTTCCTGTACATCTCATCAAATTTATCGACAGACTCTAGAAGCCTCTTGAGAGACCTCAAATGTGTGGTTTTGAATTCTATATCCAGTAGCCTGCTTTTCTCCATCTCTGTCCTTTGTGGCCTGCTTCTTTGTCTCGGCATTTTTTTATGCTTCGCTGTGTCGATAAAGTGGCTTTCCATGTTAAGTGTCCCAATTACCTGAGGTAGACACTCTTGGTGCACCCCCTTGTAGTCTTTGTGCGCAGTCTTGTTGTAGTTAAGCCTTGATTGTTGTAGGTAATTACTACTTGACCTCCAGGCCAACTGGCTGTGAGAATCAGCTGTGTCTGCAGTGGGAGAACTTCTGTCCTCTAGGGAGGTGCTAATCTAGCCTATGCCTGAGGCTATCAGGCAAATGGCTCTGTGCAGGGCTTGGGTGGGGTGGATCCCACGGAATCAACAGGGCAGAGGAAGGAGCAGTTATGGCTGCTCTCAGTCTGTCCCCAGGGGCTCTGCCTCTCTGTCCCAGCAACCGCTGCAAACCTCGGAGGAACGAAGGCAGACAGTCCCGCTTCTCCCGTTTGAGTCTGGGTCCCTAGAGACTCGCCCGGATCTGGAGCTCAGAGTCTGAGGCTCCCTCCGGATTGAAACAGACAACCGAGCCCTCAGCCACCAGCCTGCGCTGCGCGCGCACTGCACCTTATTATTTTACTTCAGCACTGCGCCTCCTCTGATTCTCGGTTCCTCCTAGTTGTAGAACTTCCACTCAGCCAGCCTTCCTGTGGTTCAGGATGATGTCCGTTCTGTCTTTTAGTTGTATTTTTGAAGTGGTTGTTTGAGGCAGCAAACTCCAGCGTTAACCTATGCCGCCATCTTGGTTTTCCTCAAATAGGTTTTTAATCCCTTGCTTTCTTTCTGCTCCTTGTGGTGCCCCCGATAATGCAGACATGGTATATTGATGTTGTCCCAGAGGCCCCTTATGGCATTATCATTTTTTAAAATTTTCTTTTAGCCCTGGCTGGTTCACTGAGTGCTTAGAGCATCAGCCCATGGACAGAAGGGTCACAGGGTCAATTCTGGTCAAAGGTTCATCACCTGGTCCTGGTTGGATAGTGTGTGGGACGCAACCAATCCATGTGTCTCTCTCACATCAATATTTCTCTCTTTCTGTCGCTCCCACTCCATTCACACTCCCTCTAAAAATTACTTGATAAGATATCCTCGGATGAAGATTAACAACAAGAATTCTCTCTCTCTCTCTCTCTCTCTCTCTCTCTCTCATCTCTCTCTCTCATCTCTCTCTCTCTCTCTCTCTCTCTCTCTCTCTCTCTCTCTCTCTCTCTCTCTCTCTTTCTCTCTCTCACTGCTCTGATTGGCTATTCTGTGCTACCTTATCTTCCAAATTGCAAATTTAATCCTTTGCTTCATTTAGTCTATAGTTGGTTCCTTCTAGTGTATTCTGTATTTTTCACTGGTTCTTTTTTATACTTTCTGTGTCCTATTACTATCTTTTCTTTTTTTCACTGAGTTCATCCATTCTTCCCCTGCGTTTATTGTGCATCCTTTTAACCATTGTTTTGAACTCTGTATTTAGTAGATTGCTTGCATTCATTGTTTTTAGTTCTTTTCCTGGGGATTCTCTGTTATTTTATTTGGGGCATGTTTCCTTGTATTCTCATGTTGGCTACCTCTCTGTATTTGTTTTATTATATTAGGTAGATGTGCTATGTCTCCCAATCTTGGTATTTATTTCATAGGTGTCCTGTGGGGCTTGGTATTACTGTCTCCCTGATCACTACAGCAAGGTGTTCTGGGAGTGTGTTATGTGATCCTTCCTGTTGTAGTTGAGTCTTTTTTAAAAATATTTTTTAATTATTTTTAGAGAGAGAAGAAGGGAGAAAGAGAGAGAAACATCAGTATGAGAGCAACATTGATCAGCTGCCTCCTGCACGCTCCCTTAATAGGGATTGAGCCCACAATCTGGGCATGTGCCCTGACCAAGAATTGAACTGGTAATCTTTCAGTGCACAGGAAGACACCCAACCTACTGAAGCACACTAGCCAGCTGTTGGTGCATCCATGGGTGGGGTTAACCTTCAGGTTGTCTGACTGTGAAGATTGACCCTGACCTCACTGTATGAGCTGCTGGGCATGGACTAACCCCATGAAGTAGAATTCACCCCAGCAGGGACTGGTATCTGCCAAAATCTTCCATTCAATGTGCCACTTGTGGGGCTAATTTGGTTGTTCTCTAATGTGGTCTGAAGCCGGCCACCAGGTTCTGAGGCCTCTTGGGAGGGACTCTGGTGCTGGTGAATATCAGATGCTGCCTGTGACTGGCCCTGGGCTACCTGTTAGGATCTACAAACGATCCACATTTTGTGGCAGCCTCTGAAGGATAAGGGTGCATATGGGAGGAGCCAAAGTGCATGCCATGTCTGGCCTCCATCAGCACCAAACCCATGGGAGGGGTCAGCAAAAGTCCCAAGACACTCCAAGATATGCCTTTGCCTGCTGGCTTCCTGTTAGGCCCAATCACTGGAATTGCCTCTGGCAATATGCAAATTGAAGTAGGTTCTCATGTTGGGGCCAGTCGTATTCACCAGGTTGATATATATACAAACTTCAAGCCAGTACTGCTTCTGAGGCCACTCAGCAAATGTGTCATGGTACACCAAAGCCAGCTGCCAGCTGCCACCTGCATTGGGCCTACAGACATTTGTGATGGGGTAGGTTCTGAGGGAATCATCAGGGTGAGGCCAGCAGAGTTTATAGGGCTAAAACAGACCAATATTTGGTCATGTGGATAGAGAGCTTTGCACAGCAATGGTGGCTCCAGTCAGCATGTGAGGGGGAAAATGACCCTCACCCTAAAGCTACAGAACTCAGTCTCTGACATCCCGTTTGCCTACACATCCTCAAGATCCCTCCAAGAAAGTCTGCACTGCCAACTCAGGCTGGCAGGTGGGAGCTTGGCAGGGCAGGGATACTGTATTTGGGAGGGAGTAATAATGCATTCCACCAGGCTGATGCCCTGTGGAGGGGAATGCTCAACCCAAGAAATATGGCATCTGTGGACTGTGGTGGGAGAGGGATTCAACACAAGGACCTGGTTGGCTTTCCCTTTAGCTCTCTCCCTGAAGCCACACAACCCACTCTCTCCTTGTATGACTCCAGTCTGCTCTGAGCAACCTTCCCTCTGCTTAAGCCCACGGTGAGTGGCTGCAAATGACATTTTCTGCACTGACTTTTTAAGAGGGCTCCTGGGTTTCTGGCAGACTCCCGTCTCTCCCTAGTAGATGGAATCTCTGATGACTTTCACAGCCAGGAATTAGGTGGGTTTCTCTTCCTTTTGTGGTGCTCCAGGCTGGGGAGCCTGTGTTGGGTTGAGCCCGTTGCTCCTGACAGTGGACTTTGTAGGTGAAATATCTCTCCAGATTCTCTACTGCTGCACGTGTGGGGCCACCTCATTTTGATCCTCAGTCCGTCCTACCAGTCTCCATGTGGCTTCTTCTGTAAATCCTTGGTCATAAGACTTCTGTTCAGCTGGACTTCAATTGGTTACTTAGGTTGATTGTTCTAAAATTTAGTTGTACTTCTGGTTTGATCCTGGGAGGAGGTGAGTGTAACTTCCACCTACTCCACCACTATATTGGATCCTGTTTTTTGGTGTGTTTTTTTAATTAAAATACTAACATTGAATCATCTCTCGGTTTAGCCATTATGTGCTTTGTGCAAAATATAATTCAACTTGTTAAAATATCTATTTTCTGTATGCTACAAATTCAGGAACTGTCTTGTCCCATCATGTCTGCTATTTAGTACAGTGCTAGCTCATTATAGGTGCTTAAAAATATTTGTACAGTTAATATATACTATACTCTTGAAAGTGTATAAAGTTTAGCTGTTTGTGATCCTTGCTAATTAACACAAGCTAATATAGATTTAAACAATTACAGCATAACTAGGACAATTAATTTTTTTAAAATTTGGCATTCTTGAGCTAAATCCCCAGAAGAAATAAAGTGATAGGTTGTAGACATGATCCAGGGCAACACTGAAATTATAATCTTAGTTTCCCTAGCACAGAGCCATAACTCTAGGAGGCTTATTAGCTCTAGGGGGCTAAAGGGATTTAGCTCCACAAATCATGTTGCCTTTTTAGTATGTAAAAAGCAGTGTCCTATGGACATGAAAAATGAAATGTGGGTGTATGAAAGCCAAGCCAGGCAGGGTCAGAGGGAAACCATAGCCTCCTCATCTCCGTTTTGCTCTTCATGGCAGAAGAGGGACCAGGTGAGGATCATAGCCATCTCTTCTCTTGGGCACATGCTACATAGAGTCAACAAATTCAAGCCAGGATATGCCATCAAGAAACATCTGTACAGTTTTTTAGTCCCGCTGCTGCTTAGCTTAGAGGACAACAACACAGAGGTGGTCAAGGTACGGGTGATCTCTGTCCTGCCAAACTCAGCCTGATACAACCCCTTCCTGCTAGAGCACAGCCCCTTCCCTTTAGTCCTCTTTCATGAGCCTGGTCTGGGATCTGCATTCACTCTACACCAGTGGTTCTCAACCTTCTGGCCGTTTAAATACAGTTCCTCATGTTGTGACCCAACCATAAAATTATTTTCGTTGCTGCTACATAACTGTAATGTTGCTACTGTTATGAATCATAATGTAAATATCTGATATGCAGGATGTTCGTAGGTGACCCCTGTGAAATGGTTGTTCGACAGCCAAAGCGGTTGTGGCCCACAGGTTGAGAACCACTGCTCTACACCTCTTTGGTATCATTTTCTGGGCTGAATCTGAGCACTTTTACCCTCTATTGGGTGCCATCAGTCTTAGACTGATATGGTACTCCTCCCTGAAGTTATGTACATATTTTGACTTGATCAAGGCCCCTGATCCCAGCTACTAATCCCAACCAAACCCCTTGTGGACTAGTTTCATGGTCTGGCCTGGCTCTCCAGAATTATAGGAGGTAGACTTAGGATTTCCTTGTGTCCATCCCATAGGCCTGTGGAGCAGCCCTGACTGAGTGGACGAATGTGATTGGCTGGTCATCCTTCACACAGATGTTTCAGCATACCACCCTCAGTGATCACATGCAGGTGTTGGAAGAAACATGTAACCATTTGGTGAGTGAGAGTCTCTGAAGAAGCCGGTTGCAATATGCATGCTATGGACTCACTTGCAGACTTGGTGGGCAAAGAGGAGAGGGCTGACAGAAGATGTATTCTTTCCTTTCCTTGATTCTCATTCTTTCTCATCAGCAAACTCTGAGAACCCACATTTGGGATGCCAGTCTCTGGATCTCCATATTTGATCCTCTTAGCATCCCAAACTCTGCCTCAGAGGCTAGGGACATCATGCAAGGTTAATAGATGCCAATGGGATAGAAGCCTTCTGGTTAGAGGAAGAGATATAGACAGGAGGCCTCAGGGCTTGAGATCAACAGTCATAGTGGTACGGTCTGTAGCTTCAGTGACTTCAGTGAAGTCAAAAACAGGTCATAGAGCAGGAATCCTTGTTGAAAAGTAAACATTTAAGGGCTGTGCAAGTAGGTTAGGAACTAAATGAGTAATTCTAATATTATGAATTTAAATGCCTTACATAGATAGAGCACTTTACCGTGTACCCTTTAACATTCATTATCCCATTGGTGCCATTGGTAGGTTAGGCAGGTTTTATTTCAACACTTCAGATGAAAAAACTGAGGCCAGTATCAGGGCCAGTATTCAAACATGGGTCTCCTGGCTCTACATCAGTTGTTTTCTCCCTTATCATGTTGGTACCAAGGAGCAAAATTCTCTTTATGAACTTTCTGCTGAGTCTGCACTTTTGCTGGGGTGGGGGTGTCTGAGTATATAGGTTCAAATCGTTTAAGCTGACTGAAGACAGAAAATGCTGCTGCTTGTGGACAAGGTGAGAGGGCCAAGGCTGCAAGACTGTCTCCAGGCGAGTTCCCAGCAACCCCCCTCTCCTTGTCAGCATTACTCCTCTTTGACTTCACAGGTGAATACATGCAAAAGACAATTAGTGGGGGAGTTACTGTTTCAGAGCTTCAGCTTCCTGAAGAGCTCCGAGTCCTTCCTACGGACAGCTGCAGTCCATTTCATAGGTAAGGTGGTCCCTCCTGTCAATTCCTCCCTTCTCTCCAGCAGGAAAGCCCCCCTTGACCTTTCACTAAAGGGCAAAGCCAGAACCATGGCATGATGAAGTTGGTTACATCCTTTCCTAGCTCTGACCTGATTTAGAGATGTTGTGCTGTCAGAATCCAAAATTTGTGTTAGAAAAGCCTGGGGAGGAGGAGTAAGCTATCTGCCTTTGTCCTGGCTCTGTGTGCATCTACCCACTTTGTCAGCATGCTGCTTTGTGAGGAAGAGAAATGTATGCATTTGGAAGGAAAAAACTGTTGCTTCAAATGGAACCCCATGGATTTCCCAAAATATTTTTTGTTTTAAACTATAATAACAGTATGTGTTTATGTTAGAAAGCATAAAATATTCAGACTGGCTGAAAGAAGACAATGAGTAATACCAGAACTTACATCATTTGGATTTAACCACTACTAACACCATAGAATTATTTTTCTTAAAAATATGCTACACAGACGCGCGTGCACGCACACACACACACACACACATGCACACACACATGCACACACACATATATATAGCACTTTAAAAAATATATGTTTTTAATTGATTTTAGAGAGAGAAGAAGGGAGAGAGAGAATCATTGATTGGCTGCCTCCTGCATTGCCCCTACTAGAGATTGAGCCCACAAGCCAGGAAGGTGCCTTGACTGGGAATTGAACCATAATCTCTTGGTTCCTGGATTGATGCTCAATCCCTGACCCACTGGAGCAGAGCTATAGAACTTCCATTTATTTGATTATTTTAAATGTTTTTATTGATTTTTTACAGAGAGGAAGGGAGAGGGATAGAGATTTAGAAACAAAAAAAAAATGAGAGAGAAACATCGATCAGCTGCCTCCTGCACACTCCCTACTAGGGATGTGCCCACAACCAAGGTACATGCCCTTGACCAGAATGGAACCTGGGGGCAAAAATTTAGGGCAAACTTTTTTATAATAAACTTTCGTACCTAGCTCTATCACAAATACATGCATTACATACTCATCAACATTATATTTAATGACTACATAATATTAATTTTATTGTATAGATGGATTTATGAAACCAGTCCTTATTTTTGAATATTGAGACTGTGTTATCTTTTGTTTTTATAGACAGGGACATAGTGGTTAAATCTCTGCATGCCATCATGATTATTTTGTTAAGATACATTGCTTAAAAGTAGAGTTCCTGGACCCAAAGGGTATGCAGAATTTTAAGGATTTGGAACTGCTCTCTAAAAAGTTAGATTCATTTTCTCTTATCACCAGTATGTATATGAGTATCCATTTCGCCAAAAATTTGGCAACCCTAGGTAATATGTTTATAAAATCATTACCAATTTGATAGGTGAAAACAAAGAAGCTTGTTGTTTTGGTTAAATTTTTTTTCAATCACCAGCTAGGTTATGTATTTTGTCCTGTTTATGGCCCATCCATATTTTATTTTTGCAAATTATTGCCTTGTGCCCCCAGTCCATCTTTCTGTTGGAGTAGGAGCCCCATGAAGTTTAACATCCTTGGCGCAGGCTCCACTTATCACCTGGGTCACAGCTGCTCAGAGGGCTGTTCTTTCACTAGGTCACTGACATGTAGCCAGCAAGGCTTCTCTTACATACATTCCTTGCTAAAATCATTTTATAAATTTCCTTGTTCACTACCGAGCCTGGGGAAAGGGATGGCCCAAAGGCTCAGGAATTCTGGATGGACTTTACATCTGTTCTGTCTTTAGCATTAATAGCTAAGAAGATAAACCTGCATTCCATACATGAGGATGATGTGCAGCTGTTACGAAATGGTGAGTCTGGGCCTCGCACCTGGGTTCTGGGTTATATAAGGGGATGGTGCAAGATAGAAAGGAGGAAGGGGCAATTCCTGACGTACATGTGACATTATTTTAAAAGTTTACTCTTATCACTATAAATGTTATATCTAAAAGTTTAAGTGAAGAGAAGTAAGAGAAAGATAAGATTATTTAATCATCATACCAGTTAGATAAAAGCACTGCTAACAATAAGTTCTTGTCACTGCCCCTCTGTCCCGTGCTCTGGGCTGACCCTGCAGAGGTGTGTAAGGCAGACATGGTTCCTTTCCCCCCGAAGAACATGCAGTTTTGTGTTCTTTTTTACTGCCTTAAAATATTTTAAAATTAATTTATACTTATAGAGCCCTTGATATATTAATATTTAAGTTATTTCAATTTTTTTGCTATTCAAACAATGCTACCATGAACATTCTTATATATGCCTCCTCATATACAAGTGTAATTCTTAGTCCAGACTAGATACTAAAAACTCGACTTTTATCATGCATGTTGAACTTAACCGAGTTTAAAGTACAACATTTTAATCTTTCCTACTATGTTGACATGAATTTCAATCACTGCCTTTCCCAATTAGACTTTTATTAACCAATATTTTAGTTCCTTTTGTAAAATCATAATTTATATGCTATGATTATTGTTATTTTTTACAAACCATAGATTTACAAAGTGTTATATGTTCACCATTCCTTTTTGTATCTCTGACCATCCCTCAGGGGTCATTTTTCTCCATCCTTTTAGAAGTTTCTTTAGTGCTGGTATCTTTTTTAAAAAATCCTCACTGGAGGATATGTTTATTGCCTTGAGAGGGAGAGAAGGAGAGAGAGAAAGAAAGAGAGAGAGAGAGAGAGAGAGACATCCATCGGTTGCCTCCTGTACGTGCCCTATAGGGGATGGAACCTGCAACCTTTTGGTGTAGGGAATGACACTCCAACCAACTGAGCCACCTGGCCAGGGCTAGTGCTGGTATCTTTTTTTTTACACACTTTTTATTAATATTTTTATTGATTAAGTTATTGCATATTAGTGCTGGTATCTTGATAATATACTGTCTTAGATTTTGTTTTCTTTGTAAGAATTTCTTCATCCTTGCAAGATAGCTTTACTAGTTTTAAAATTCTACACCAACAATTAATTTCTCTCAGCATTTTGAAGACATTGTGCTATTATTTCCTGGCTTTCTTTGTTGCTAACTAGAAGCCTGCTATTCTAGTGTTTTTTTTTCCATTGTAGGTAATCTCTCCTTTTCCTGTGGCTGTTGTAAGATTTTTTAAAGTGTTATTTAAAACTATAGAGAATCTATCTAATAAAGAGGAAATATGCTAATTGACCCTCATGCCATCGCAAAGATGGCAGTGTCCACAGCCAATAAGGAGGGAATATGCTAATTGACTGCCCCGCCCTCAAAGATGACGGCACCAACAGCCACAAGATGGTGGTGCCCAGTCCCCTCAGCCCCGCCAGGGTGGCAGGTGCGCAGCAAGGCCAAGCCTGCCCCCAGTGGGCACGGCTGCTCCACTTGCCTGCTTCCGGAGACCCCCAGTCCCCTCAGCGCCCCAGCTTCCCAGGTCCAGCCCGAGACTCAAGTATCAGGGCTAGCCGAGGCTTATGCTGCCGGCAGAGGCAGCAGCAGAGGTGTGTTGGGGCGTCTCCTTCCCCTGATCGTCCGGTCACCTCCCACACCTGAGGGCTCCTGGACTGTGAGAGGAGCCCCCTCCAGTGCATGAATTTTCTTGCACTGGGCCTCTAGTAATATAGTAACAGGTAACCATACTCCAATTTCAACAAGTAGCAATTCATGGTCACCTTTTCTTTTTTAAAAGATATGTAGTTTGTTGTTGTTGTTTTTTATTTCAGAAAGAGGAAGGGAGAGAGAGAGAGAGAGAGAGAGAGAGAGGGAGATAGAAACATCAATGATGAGAATTGTCAATCGGCTGCTTCCTGCATGCCCCCTACTGGGGATTGAGCTCACAACCAGGCATGTGCCCTGACCAGGAATCGAACAGTAACCCCCTGGTTCATGCGTCAATGCTGAACCACTGAGCCATGTTGGCCAGGTCTCCATTATTCTTAATCTTACCAAAGTCCTAAAAAAGCGGTAGGGAATGGAAGTTGGTAGTGTGGAGAAAGAGGAGCTGCTATTCCCAATGTCTATCAGAAGAGAAAGTTTTACCTCACCTTTCAAAACCCTTTGTTCCCTTCAGTCCCTGAAGAGCCACACCTATGTTTTATATAGGATGTACTTCTGCTGACTCCCTGCCATTGCTCTCTAGTAATTACATTTGTTAAGTATTGAAAACCTACTGTATACTATGTACTATTCTAAGCATGAAATACTGCAGTGAACAAAACTGATAACCTATCCTTCATGCAGTTTACATTCTAGTCGGGAAGGGAGGAATACCCCTTCAACAAATACATAGATGTTAGATAAGCACTGTGGAGGTCACTGTCTCCATAAGGCAAGGGGTAAGAAGGGCCGGAGTGGGGCCCGGGTACCCCTCCGCTATGGGACATTTAAGCAGAGAGCCGGAGGAAATGAGGGAGTGAACCCTATGACTCTTTGAGGGATAAGCACTTGGCATGTTCAAGGGAGAACAAGAAGATCAATGTGATGGCATGGAGTGAGCAAAAGGCAGGGCAGGAGGTGATGAGATCAGAGAACAGCAGTGGGACCACGTTGATGCGGCCTTTAGCCATGGTAAAGATTTAGGGTTTCACCTGAGTGTAGGGTGCAGCATTGAACACAGTTCTTAACTCTGCTAATGGACACTGGGAAGAGTTTAGGTAGCTTGTGATCAATGGTGGGTGGTATAATTCATTCCAGGAGCAAATGGAAAGGATTTTTGAATTACTTATTCTTCACTATTTTTCATACCACAGTTTCCTTCCTTGATGTAGAGACAAGATGAAGAGAATGTTTGCTTTTCTAGCTCCTGTTCCTATGTCTCAGCCCTTTTGTAGGTGAGAGTGTTATGTTTTTGTCTGAAAGTCCTGGCATGAATGCCACAGGCTTGCTGTTCTGGTGTTGCAGATGCCTATCCTCAGGGGCTTTGCCCTCTGGTTTGAGCCCAGTTAGCGTTTCCTGGTGCCTGCTGTGAGGTAATATTTGAGGGATGCTGTTTGTGAGGTAGTGGTGGAATCCTGTCTCAGAGGAAATGCCTAGCAGACAACTGGACATAGACAAGTCCTTGTTTTCTTTACAGCTCTTTGTCCAGAGCGTAAAATGGTAAATGACTTCTAAGGGTACTTTCTTCCACAAAGTCTGCATTACTCAGACCACTTTCAAATACTAGATCTCTTGATAATGAGCCATGTGAACTTGGGCCAGTTACTTTGCCTCTGTGCCTCAGTTTCTCCATTGGCATCATGAGGATAATAGTGCTGATCTTGAACATTGTTTTGATGATTGAACACAAAACATGGGGAGCACTGAGCTTTGCTGGGCACATAGATGTCCCACAAAACATCTGTGTTGAACTGACTCAGGCTTCTGGGCCAGGGGAGGGGTGGTATTGGGAGGGCAGGTAGGGAGTATATTTGTAGCTAAGGGAGTATATTTGTTGCTTCCCAGAGAGAAGCCATGCTACTGCTAGCACATTAACCATCAGCTGGTAGCATCTGCCCTCTGAGGGCTTGACCCTGGCTTCAGTTCTGACTCTGACATTTTGTATGCTGGCTGCCTTCTCTTAGGTTTTACAGTGTGATCTCTACTGTGTAGTAGATACCTATTCCAGCTACCATAGTTCAATTTCAGGGAAAGTATATACAGAATGGAAATCTTGGACTCCTAAGTCTATCAGAGAATTCACCTTACCTTCCTCTTCCCACCCAGCCTCCTAGAAAGATGCCCAAATACCTAGATAGGAGGAAATTTTTCCCAAGGAAAATACTTCTAATTACACTTCCACCCATATGTAGTTCTGAGCAAACCTGTGGTTGAGAAATGGTTCTTTAAAGGATTGTATATTTTCTATATAGTGCAAGCCCAACTCTCCTTTTTTCTATTCTAAATGAGATCAACATGAAGCTGTAGACTTTGATGGGCCTGGTTGGCTATTAGATTTGTTGAGCCCACATTTTTCCTGTCCCTTTTCTCCTTTGCAATACTAGTAAGTAATTTCCTGTCTCCATCCCTCTGTTCCCACTCAACTCTAAACTATGCACCCCTATTCCTTAACTGGACCACGTTGACAGCTCCTGACATCTGGTTTCTCTCTACACTACTCTCCATGCAGCAGCCAGGATCTCCTTGAAACATGTACACTGGATCATGGCACGCTTTTGCTTAAACCCCTTCAGTGGCTCTCCACTGCTCTTTGGGTCAAAGTTTGGTCCCTTACCCTGGGTCACAGGCCCTGAGAAGTCTGGCTTCTGACTTCTCTCCACCTTTAGCCTACATCATGTCCCCCTCACTAGAAGGGGCAGCCACACTGGCTATTTTCTGCAGGATGACGCGATCCCTGCCTCCACTGAGATACTTTCTGGCCTTGATCTTCATGGGGCTGCCTTGGAGGCTGGCTCCCATTCTTTGCATCCCAGCTCAAATGTCACCTTCTCAGAGAGGCGTTCCCTGACTGGCCTATATAAAGGGGTCCTTCCCAGTTAGCTGTTCTCATCATCCTGTTAAATTTCCTTCTTTGCACTTAATTTATGTTTACTTTTTTTTCTCCACTAGAATATTAAGTTCTATTTTTAAATATATATTTTTATTGATTTCAGAGAGGAAGGAGAAGGGAGAGGGAGAGAGAGATAGAAACATCAATGATGAGAATCATTGATTGGCTGCCTCCTGCACGCCCCACACTGGGGATTGAACCTGAAACCCGGGCAGGTGCCCTGACCAGGAATCGAACCATGACCTCCAGGTTCATAAGTTGATGCTAAACTACTGAGCTGCACCGCCTGGACTAGAATGTTCTTGACTGTGGGGAATGTCTTTCTTATTCACTACTATATCTCTAGGAAGTTGCATATGCCTCTTTCCCTTATACCCACTTGGTCAGAACTTAGTTATATGACCACACCTAGCTGTAAGGGAGGATGGGATATATAGTCTTTGTTTATGGCACAGTGCATGATGATAGTACTGTAAATCTCAATTAAGAGTTGTTGATCATTGTTTATAACAGTGAAAAATTGCAAGCAGCCTTATTGTTTACTAATAAGGTGTTCATCAAAGAAATTATGATAGAATCATGTGATTGGATATTAAGTTATATGGGGAAATATTTTATGGGAAGAAAAATGTTAATCCTATTTTTGTAAAACAAAGTGTCTATGTTAGATATTTAAGAAATACTACAAGGATAGGTATTTAAATATATATTTTTTTCGGGGTTGAGTACTTTTGCTTTCTTTTTAAAAAACAATTTGTATTTAAACATTTTCTATAATCAAACAATAGCACTTTTACAATGACACAAAGTTATTCTAAATGAAGTTATATTATAATGTGACAAGTGGGGTGGAAAACAATGGTGTTTGGGTAAACAGTTTTTGGAGCTTGAGAATCTGAGTTGACTTCCTTTCTGGTTTCAGCTCTTGAAAGTATGAAGAATGATCCTGTGGAATCTATCCAGATTCTGGTGACTACTCTTCTTCAAAATATTGAGGAATATGTTAATCCTGAGGACAGCTCTACTTCCATTATTAGTACTCGCTTCTTCCGATTACGTGGCAGGAAAGCCCTAAAAAGAAAGAGGCACCTATTTAAGACTGTCAGACGTGAAGGAGATAATGATACTGATCGGTCCAGGAATTGGCTCCTAGGCCCTCTAAATTTACTGTGGAACTGGTGCAAGGGAGGGTAAAAAATACTCGCCTTATAATAGGCAACTTAGAAAAGTCAACACAGTCACAAGCACCAAAGTCTGAAAGTCTCCCTGAGGAAACTGAATTGATCCCTAAACAAGTTACTCCTGAGTCACTGTGAACATTTAGAACTGGTGGCTCAAGCCTTTTCCAGTTGTTTATTCGGATGTCAGTGCTGGACTCTGCCATAGTCTCTCCCACCTTTTTTCCAACTGGGTGGGCGACTTTGGTTTAACCCCAAATAGGCAGTTTTGATCTTAGAAGATATAGTATATTCCTTGTTCTTTATCTCCCCTAGGGTACTGTTAGCTATCAGTATGCACATTTGTAAATAAACAGTACTTTTTCATCCTAAACAACATGGCTTCCATCCTAGTTTGGGGGGTTAGGGGATAAACCTGAGTGACAGCAACAGCTCTGGAAGCAGTTCCTTCTACCTTCAGGTAA
Source organism: Myotis yumanensis (assembly GCF_028538775.1). Classification (NCBI taxonomy): domain Eukaryota; kingdom Metazoa; phylum Chordata; class Mammalia; order Chiroptera; family Vespertilionidae; genus Myotis; species Myotis yumanensis. The sequence continues at coordinate 121,409,852 of NW_027223754.1, read as the reverse complement.
AGTTTCAAATGGCAAAAGGGAGGAGTAGGGTGGTAGAATCACAGGGTACCTAGTTTTCAATCTTTCCCCCACCTCTGCACAGGTTGCAGGAAATTCACATGTTTGACACATTTCCACGGGTGTATTCAGGTTTCAGGTTAAAGCATAAAAGGCGGGCTTCGAGTTACATACAGTGGAGCAGCAATAACTCTAACTCTCACTCAAAAAGCACATCAAAAAGCTTTTAGGAGGGGAGTTAATGATTACTGAGTTAGTATCAATAATAGTTGCTTAGCACTTTTTATTGAATTCATTTGGCACTTGAAATGCATTCAATCACTCAAGGGTCCACTGTGTTAATATTTGCACCCTCAGATACTACTCATGATAAATGACTGAAAAATAATGATTTAATGATCTCAAATATTTCTACAAGATGATAAGAAGACAATCCTATTTACTAGAAGTGGTAGGGAGGCTTTTGAAATTGTTGATTGCTGTTGCATGATAGGTTGGCATTTCCTAATTCTAAACTTGAAGTTTTAATAAATTCCTACTAGGTGGACAAAGTCATGTGGGCCATGGCTCACGGTCTAAATAATGTACTTCTTCTAGGTGTGAGTAATTGAAAGAAAATCTATAATAATAAAAGTGTAATATGCCAGTTAGACCAGACGTCCTTCCTGACGACCTTCTGGACAAAGCCACAGTGGCGGGGGCTGAGGCAGAGGCAGCCACAGTGGCAGCAGGGACAAGCAAGCCCCTTGCATGGATTTTGTGAATCAGGCCTCTAGTATAACAATAAAAAACAGTGGGGACTGTAAGCCATGGTGATAAACATTCTATTCATTTTCTTATCATACTCTTTACAAACCTATGAAGTACATTTTTAGGAAAATTTTCTTTTGTGGAAAATTTTACACATATGCAGAAGTCAAGAGAATAGCATAGTAAGCCTTTTGTACTCATCACCAAATTTCACCATTTATTAACTCAGGATTAATCATGTGTCACATATACTCCACCCAGTTCCCCCCCTTTCTTACTATTTTGAAGCAAATCCTAGGTCTCATATAATTTCATTCATAAACACTTCAGTATATATCTGTAAAAGATAAAGTTGCTTCAAAAAAACATAACAGAGTATCATGATCACACAATCATTCGTTAACTAGAGGCCCGGTGCAAGAAATTCTTGCATGCATGCAGTCCTTAGGCCTGGCCAGAGATTGAAGCACAAGTGTCTGGCATGGAAGGACAGGTCCCAGCTGACCTCTGGGCCATGGGCCACACCTGGGCCTCCTGGGCCCTCACGTGCCCCCCTCTGCTGAGTCACAGTGCCCGAGTCCCCACGTGGAGACCCGCTGAGTGCAGCTGGACACCACAGGCCAGAGCACAGCGTGGGCCTCTAGGCCACCAGCGGTGCCATACAGAAGCTGGGAAGGCAACACACTCTCTCCTGGCCGGCCTCACAGACCAGCTCCTGCATGAACCCACAGGGAGCCCGACTGGCCCCAGTGGTCCCGCCGCTTGCGTCCCGGCTCACCCAGAAGAGGCCTCATGGGTGTGGAGCAGGCACCAGGCACCTGAGGGCAGGGGCTTCCCCAGTGTGTGAACCCTGGCATCTGGGTGAGGGCAGCAAGGGGATTGAGAGCAAGTTTGGCCTACACCCCGCATTCTCACCACACCTCTGTCCCTCTCACCCTGCCTGTGAGAGGTCGAAGCCCCCAGCTCGGGTACCTTGGGAAGTTGGTTGCTGCCACCCACCCCCAATTTCCCATGTCACCCTAGACCCCAGACCTGATTGGGTGATCAGGGCCTGCGGGCTGCTGGTTGCTGTCTGTTGAACAATAGGTCAGGCTGGTAGTGTCCTGGGGGGAAAGGTGGGGGCAGGGGGTGGGAGGATAGAGTGGGGAGGTAGAGGAAGGGGAGGCCCCCCCTTCGCCTGGCTCCCTCAGTGCCTGTAAGCTGGGCCGCGGCCCTGCTCCTTGCCGCCTCAGCTGGTTACCCTTAGCATCAAGATTGTGGCCTCAAAACCCCACTTTCCACCCGCCTTGGCCTGGCACCACCTGCTCACCTGTTCCACCATCCCACTGTGGTCCTGCTCTCATGGAGGCTCATGAGGGTTAGCACCGCCTCCATGGCTGCCCACTGCCAGTGCTGCATCCCTGATGCCTGCCATGTTCCACGCCGCCCCCTGGTGGTCAGCGTACATCAGGGAGTGGCGGAACTCCTGGTCGAGGGGACAATTTGCATATTATGCTTTTTTTTATATAGGATATCTTTAAATACTCTAGTATTCCAAATTTCCAATGGTCTTACTTATTTTGTACAATGTGTTTTTTTGAACCACGATCCAAATAAAGTCCTACTTTATGATTTTTAAATTTGTTTCCTGGCATTTTTAAAACAATTGTTTTTATTTTTAATTTTAAAAACTTTTAGAAATATGGTTTTATTGATTTTAGAGAGAGGGGGAGGGAAAAAGAGACATAGAAACATCAATGATGAGAGAGAGTCATTGATCAGCTGCCTCCTGCATGCCTCACACTGGAACCACAACCCAGGCATGTGCCCTGACTGGGAATTGAACTTTGACCACTTGGTGCCTGGGTTGATGCTCATCACTGAACCATACCGCCTGGGCTTCTTGGATTTTTTTGAACTTTGGTTTGTACTTTGATCTCTTGTTTTTCTTCCCTTACAATTTATTTATTGAAGAAACGAGGTCATTTTTCCATATTTTGGATTTTGCTAATTATGTCTTCATGAAGTTGTCTAACATGTTTCTCTGTTCTCTGTATTTACTGTAAATTAGTAGTTTGATCCAAAGGCTTGATCAGCCTGGCCAGTGTGGCTCACTGATTGAGTGTCAACCCATGAACCAGGAGGTCACAGTTTGATTCCTGGTCAGGGCACATGCGGGAGTTGTGGGCTCCTTCCTCAGTGGGGGGTGTGCAAGAGGCAGCTGATCGATGATATTCTCTCATCATTGATGTTTCTGTCCCTCTCTTTCTCACCCTTCCTCTCTCTGAAGTCAATGAAAACATATTAAAAATATTTTTAAACATAAAGGCTTGATCAAATTCAGGTTAAATATGGAGGGACAACAAATATTTTGCTAAATTCTTCTATCAGGAGGTACACAATGTATGGTTGTCTATTTTTTTTTTTTGGTGATATTAGCTGTTGATCCATTATGGATTGAAAAATAGTGGTATTCTTATATTATTTCTTCTTCATTGATTAGCTGGCATACTTCTATAAAGAGATACTGTCCCTTATAAACTGTTTTGTTACCCAGTGGTCAGATATATATAGAAAAGTCTGTATATAGCTTGATTTATTCTTTTTATTTACAATTTTTAAAATAATTGGTTGTTTCATACCCTTCAATTGCAATCAACTTTATTTTTTCTTAAGAATCATTATGAACTTTGAGATTTAAGCATTTTGTTTTGTTTTGTTTTTTGTTAATCCTTACCCAAGGATATTTTTTCATTGTTTTTTGGGAGAGTGGAAGAGAGAGGAAAAGCCAGAAAGAAACACATTGATTGGTTTCCTCCTGCACCAGTCCTGACGAGGGCCCGGGCCAGGGAGGAGACTGCAACAACGTACGTACCCTTGTCCGCAACCGAACCCAGGACCCTTTGGTCCGCAGGCCTACACTCTATTCACTGAGTCAGACCAGCCAGGGTGAGATTTAAACATATTTGATGTATTTCAATTGATTGCAATTACTTTCCTTATTGTGCAAAATGTCTCATTTTTGGCCAGGAGTCCCTTCAAATTTGCTCTTGAGACTTGTTGACATCACCCTGATAATCTTTGCTCCCTAGAGTGGCAATATGTTCCAGGCTCATCTCATATATCTTTGGCTCTAGGCCTGGAATCAATAATTTCTCCAAGTCCTGGTTTCTTTTAGTGGGAAGTGGGATTTGGAGGCCACAATCTTGATGCTAGGGGTAGATATGACCATTTTAAAACATTAAAAAAATTAACAGCTTTATTGAGGTTTGATTTACATATCAAAATGTATACACTAAAAACTATAAAACATTGCTGAAAGAAATTAAAGACCTAAACCAGCGGTTCTCAACCTGTGGGTCGCGACCCCTCTGGGGGTTGAACGACCCTTTCACAGGGATCACGTAAGACCATCGGAAAACACATATAATTACATATTGTTTTTGTGATTAATCACTATTCTTTAATTATGTTCAATTTTTAACAATGAAAATACATCCTGCATATCAGATATTTACATTATGATTTATAACAGTAGCAGAATTACAATTATGAAGTAGCAATGAACATAATTTTATGGTTGGAGGTCACCACAACATGAACTGTATTCAAGGGTCGCGGCATTAGGAAGGCTGAGAACCACTGACCTAAACAAAGAGGAACGCAGCACATATTCATGGATCAGAAGACTAAAATTATTAAAATGGCAATACTCCTCAGTTGGTCTGGAGCAGTGGTCAGCAAACTGCGGCTCGCGAGCCACATGCGGCTCTTTGGCCCCTTGAGTGTGGCTCTTCCACAAAATACCGACTTCTGTGCATGGGCCACAAAGTTTCAGTCGCACTGTACATGCTCGCCCACACGTGGTATTTTGTGGAAGAGCCACATTCAAGGGGCCAAAGAGCCGCATGTGGCTCGCGAGCCGCAGTTTGGCGACTACTGGTCTAGAGATTCAACACAATCCCTGCTCCTTTTTTCTTTTCTTTTTTTTGGCAAAAATTGGCAAACTGACCCTAAAATTCATATGGAAATGCAAAGGACCCAGAATAGCCAAAACAATCCTAGAAATGAATAAGGTTGGAGGACTTACACTTTCTGATTTCAAAACTGACTACTAAGATAATCAATACAGTGTAGTACTGGCATAAAAATAGACATATAGGTCAATTGAAGTCCAGAAATAAACCCTTATATTTAGAGCCCTGGTCGGGTATCTCAGTTGGTTAGAGCATTGCCCTAATATGCCACAGGTTGTGGCTTCGATTCCCCATCAGGACACATACAAGAATCAATCAGTGAATGCATAAATAAATGGAACAACAAATTGATATTTCTCTCCTCAAATTTTAAAACTTTGAACCTTATATTTATAGTCAACTGATTTTTTATAGAAGTGCCAAGAATTGTATTAAATATTCATAGAAGCGCTAACCACAAGAGCCAAACTGTGGCAACAATCAAACACCCATCAACTGATGAAAGAATAACCTAAGTGTAGTATGTCTATATAATGAAATACTATTCAACCATAAAAAGGAAGTACTAATACATACTACAATAATGATGAACCTTGAAAATGTATGTTCCATGAAAGAAGCCAGACACAAAAGAACACATATTGCAAACTTTCATTTATATGAAATGTCCAGAATAGTATATGTACTACTTGGTGTGAATACTGCACCATGTGGATATGTTACCATGTTGATGTATATCCTTCCAGTTTTTTCCTGCATTTCTGAATGATGATTGTCTTGTAGTTTAGTTGTAATTTTGATGTGGTTGTGGGAGGATGCGAGTACTGTGTTTCCTGTGCTGCCATCTTGACCATAAGCCCCTCTAACCTCTTTTTTTTATTTATTTATTTATTTATTTATTTATTTGTTTGTTTGTTTGTTTGTTTGTTAATCCTCACCCGAGGATATTATTTTCCCATTGATTTTTTATTTATTTATTTATTTTTTTTTATTTTTCGCTAAAAGTATTACAAAGTGTATTACATAAGTGTCCTTTTTTCCCCCCCGCCCTTGACAGACCCCTGCCCTCCCTTACCCCCCAGTGTCTTATGTCCATTAGTTATGGTTATATGGATGCATACAAGTCCTTCGGTTGATCTCTTAATCCCCTCCCTCCTCCCCCCCAACCCTCCCTGGCCTTCCCATTGCAGTTTGACAATCAGTTTGAGGCAGCTCTGCCTCTGTATCTATTATTGTTCAAAAGTTTGTAATGGTCTTTATTATCCATGAATGAGTGAGATCATGTGGTATTTTTCCTTCATTGACTGGCTTATTTCACTTAGCATAATGCTCTCCAGTTCCATCCATGCTGTTGCAAATGGCAAGAGTTCTTTCTATTTTACCACAGCATAGTATTTCACTGTGTAGATGTACCACGGTTTTTTAATCCACTCATCTGCTGATGGGCACTTAGGCTGTTTCCAAATCTTAGCTATGGTGAATTGTGCTGCTATAAACATAGGGGTGCATATATCCTTTCTGATTGGTGTTTCTAGCTTCTTGGGATATATTCCTAGAAGTGGAATCACAGGGTCAAATGGGAGTTCCATTTTTAGTTTTTTGAGGAAGCTCCATACTGTTCTCCACAGTGGCTGCACCAGTCTGCATTCCCACCAGCAGTGCACGAGTGTTCCTTTTTCTCCACATCCTCTCCAACACTTGTTGTTTGTGGATTTGTTGATGATAGCCATTCTGGCAGGTGTGAGATGATATTGAATTGTTGTTTTGATTTGCACCTCTCATATAATTAGTGACTTTGAGCATGTTTTCATATGTCTTTTGGCCTTCTGTATGTCCTCGTTCGAAAAGTGTTTATCCAGGTCCATTGCCCATTTTTTGATTGGATTGTTTATCTTCCTATTGTTAAGTTTCATGAGTTCCATGTAAATGTTGGAGATTAAACCCTTATCGGTAATATCGTTGGCAAATATGTTCTCCCATGCAGTGGGTCTTCTTGTTGTTTTGTTGATGGTTTCCTTTGCTGTGCAAAAGCTTTTTATTTTGATGTAGTCCCATTTGTTTATTTTCTCTTTAGTTTCCATTGCCCTAGGAGCATTATCAGAGAAGAAATTCCTTCGGCATATGTTTGCAATTTTGCTGCCTGTGGATTCCTCTAGTATTTTTATGGTTTCCCATCTTACATTTAAATCTTTTATCCATTTTGAGTTTATTTTTGTGTATGGTGTGAGTTGGTGGTCTATTTTCATCTTTTTGCATGTATCTGTCCAATTTTCCCAACACCATTTATTGAAGAGACTGTCTTGACTCCATTGTATGCTCTTGTCTCCTTTGTCGAATATTAATGGGCATAGTGGTTTGGGTCGATTTCTGGGTTCTCTATTCTATTCCATTGATCTATATGTCTGTTCTTGTGCCAGAATCAAGCTGTTTTAAGAACAGTGGCTTTGGCCCTAACCAGTTTGGCTCAGTGGATAGAGCGTCAGCCTGAGGATTGAAAGGTCCCAGGCTCGATTCCGGTCAAGGGCATGTACCTTGGTTGTGGACAAATCCCCAGTAGGGGGTGTGTGGGAGGCAGCTGATCGATGTTTCTCTCTCATCGATGTTTCTAACTCTCTATCCCTTTCCATTCCTCTCTGTAAAAAATCAATAAAATATATTTTTTAAAAAAAAGAACAGTGGCTTTGTAATACAGCTTGATATCTGGTATTGAGATTCCACCTACTTTGTTCTTCTTTCTCAGGATTGCTGCAGCTATTTGAGGTCTTTTTTTATTCCAGATGAATTTTTGGAGCGTTCATTCTAGATCTGTGAAATATGCCGTTGGTAATTTAATGGGGATTGCATTGAATCTATAGATTGCTTTGGGTAATATGGACATTTTGATGATGTTGATTCTACCAGTCCATGAACACAGTATGTTCTTTCATCTGTTTATGTCTTCCTCTATCTCTTTTTTCAGTGTCCTGTAGTTTTTTGCATATAAGTCTTTTACCTCCTTAGTTAAGTTTATTCCTAGATATCTTAATTTTATTGGTGTGATGTTAAATGGGATTGCTTTTTTAGTCTCACTTTCTGTAAGTTCACTGTTGGTGTAAAGAAATGCCATAGATTTCTTGGTGTTAATTTTGTATCCTGCTACATTGCCAAATTCATTTAATAATTCTAATAATTTTTTGATGGAGTCTTTAGGGTTCTCTATGTACAGTATCATGTCATCTGCAAATAAGGACAGTTTTACTTCTTCTTTTCCAATTTGGATGCCTTTTATTTCTTCTTCTTGTCTAATCACAATGGCTAGTACTTCCAGTATTATGTTGAACAGGAGTGGTGAGAGGGGCCATCCCTGTCTTGTTCCTGTTTTTAGGGGAAATGGTGTTAGTTTTTGCCCATTGATTATGATGTTGGCTGTGGGTTTGTCATATATGGCTTTTATTATGTTGAGGTATGATCCTTCTATTCCCACCTTGCTGAGAGTTTTTATCAAAAATGGGTGTTGGATTTTGTCAAATGCTTTTTCTGCATCAATTGATATGACTATGTGGTTTTTATCTCTCAATTTGTTTATGTGATGTATCACGTTTATTGATTTGTGGATATTGTGCCATCCTTGCATCCCTGGGATGAATCCTATTTGGTCATGTTGTATGATCTTTCTGATGTACTGCTGGATCCGATTTGCTAGGATTTTGGCATCTATGTTCATGAGGGATATTGGCCTATAATTCTCTTTCATTGTGTTGTCTTTGTCTGTTTTTGGTATGAGGGTGATACTGGCTTCATAGAATGGGCTTGGAAGTGTTCCTTCTTCTTGAATTTTTTGGAATAGTCTGAGGAGGATAGGTTTTAGTTCTTCCTTGAATATTTGGTAAAACTTCCCTGTGAAGCTGTCTGGCCCTGGACTTTTGTTTGCTGGAAGCTTTTTGATGACTGCTTCAATTTCTTCCATAGTTATTGGCCTATTGAGATTTTTAGATTTTTCCTGATTAAGTTTTGGAAGGTTGTATTTTTCTAGGAATATGTCCATTTCCTCCAGGTTGTCTAGTTTGTTGGAGTAGAGTTGTTCATAGTATTTTTTTTAACAATCCTTTGTATTTCTGTGGGGTCTATTGTTCTTTCTCCTCTTTCATTTCTGATTTTGTTTATTTGGGTCCTCTCTCTGTTTCTTGGTGAGCCTGGCTAGAGGTTCATCAATCTTGTTTATCCTTTCAAAGAACCAGTTCTTGGTTTTGTTGATCTTTTGTATTGTTTTTTGGGGTTTTTTGTTTGTTTGTTTGTTTTGGTCTCTATGTCGTTTACCTCCGCTCTGATCTTTATTATTTCTTTCCTTCTGCTTACACTGGGCTTTTCTTATTGCTCTCTTTGTAACTCTTTGAGTTGTAGGGTAAGTAAATTATTATCATTGTTTCTTGTTTTTTGCAGTAGGCTTGTAGAGCTATGAACTTCCCTCTCAAGACTGCTTTCACTGTGTCCCATAAGTTTTGGATTGTTGTGCTTTCATTGTCCTTTGTTGCTATGATGTTTATTTCTTCTTGATCTCTCTGGTAACCCATTCATTGTTTAATAGCATGCTATTTAGTCTCCATGTGTTTGATTTTTTTTGGATTGTTTTTATTGTAGTTGATTTCCAGTTTTATGCCATTGTGATCTGAGAAGAGGCTTGATATAATTTCTATCTTCTTGAATTTGAAGAGACTTTGCCTGTGACCCAATATATGGTCTATCTTTGAAAATGACCCATGTGCACTTGAGAAGAATGTATATTCTGTGGCTTTGGGATAAAATGTTCTGAAGATGTTAATTAATTACACCTGATCTAGTGAGTCATTTAGGATTGATGTTTCTTTGATGATTTTTTGTTTAGAGGATTTGTCCAATGGTTATAGTGGGGTGTTAAAGTCCCCTACTATGATTGTATTGCTGTCAATCTCTCCCTTGATCCCCTCCAGAAGTTTTCTTATGTATTTGGGTGCTCCTATATTGGGTGCATATATGTTTACCAGAGTTATTTCTTCTTGTTGGATTGCTCCCTTTAGTATTATGAAGTGGCCTTCCTTATCTCTTTTTATGTCCTTCACTTTGAGATCTAATTTGTCAGATGTAAGTATTGCTACCCCAGTTTTTTTTTTCATTTCCATTCACCTGAAAAACCTTTTTCCATCCCTTCACCATCAGTCTGTGTGTGTCTTTTTTTCTGAGGTGGGTTTCCTGTAGACAGCAGATATATGGGTCATGTTTTCTTATCCACTCAGGTACACTATGTCTTTTGACTAGGGCATTTAATCCATTTACAGTTATTATTTAAAGTTATTATTGATAGATACTTGTTTGTCACCATTTTTATTCTTTACCCCTGTGTTCCTTCTTCATTTCCTATTTTTTCTTTTTGCAGCAGACTCTTTCGGATTTCTTGCATTGCTGGTTTGGTGGTAATAAATTCCCGTAGTCCTTTTTTGTCCGTGAAGCTCCTGATTTCACCCTCAATTTTGATTGATAGCCTTGCTTGGTACAGTATTCTTGGATTCAGACCCTTTCTTGGCATGACTTTGTATATTTCATTCCATTCCCTTCTTGCCTGATGCGTTTCTGTTAAGAAATCAGTCGCTAGCCTGATGGGGGATCCTTTGTAGGTAAATTTTTGTCTCTCTCTGGCCGCTTTTAAGATTCTTGCTTTGTCGTTGGTGTTTGCCAATTTAATTATAATGTTCCTTGGCATTGGTCTTTTGGGGTTCATTTTGTTTGGGACTTTGTGAGCTTCTTGGATTTGTGTGAGCTTTTTCTTCCCTATATCAGGGAAGTTTTCTGTCATTATTTTTTCAAACAGGTTTTCTATTCCTTGCTCAGTTTCCTCTCCTTCTGGCACCCCTATTATGCAGATGTTGTTTCATTTTGTGTTGTCCCAAAATTCTCTTAGGCTCTCCTCCTGCTTTTTAATTTTTTTTTTCTAGAAGCTGCTCTGCTTGGGTATTTTTTCCTACCTTGTCTTCTAGCTCACTGATGCGGTCCTCTGCTTCTTCTAGTCTACTGTTGATGCTTTCTATTGAGTTCTTTATAACAGTGATGTCATTTTTCATTTCTTCTTGGTTCTTCTTCATTTCCTCTTGGTTCTTACACATATTGTTGAATTTGTCTTCCATTCTTTTCATCCATCTTATGACCATTTCTCTGAATTCTTTCTCTGACAGGTTGCTTGCCTCCATTGCCTTCATTTCGTTTACTTCCTTTTCTGGTGATGCCTGTTTTTCTTTCATATGCAGGCTGGTTCTTTGTCTCACCATGAACTCTCTTTTCCAGTTGTTTGGTTATGTAGTTCTCTCTCTGCTGCGTTGATTTAAAGGCACAAAATACAATACAACAAGGCACAAAGCACAAGGCACTGAACACAAATGTATTCACGATACTAATAACCCCAAATAAAGGTGACCACCAGATCAAAGAGAATTAGGGAATAAGGAAGAAAGAAGAGAAAAAGAAAAAAGAGGGGAAAAAAAGAAAAAAAAAGTGGTGCAAAAATGAAATTGGGAAAAGGAAAAAAAAGTAAGAGAGAAAAGAAAGAGAATGAAATAGAAGAGGGGAAGAAACTATTTATATGTGGAGAAAACTCCAATAGAACAGCCACTAATCCCAACAAATTCCAGCAACTGAATGCAAACTACAAACAACAATTGATATTAAGTGAGGTGAGGGAAAACAGGAGCAAATAAATAAATAACCAGAAAAGAAAACAAAAACAAACAGAAAAATAGAAAAAGCAAAACAATCTCACAAACAAGCATTAAAAAACCCCAATATACTGAACAATCAAGTAAACAACAACCAAATGACAGAGAGAGAAAAAAATTGGATAGTGAAGAAAGAGAAGAGAGAGGTGTATATGGATTTAGAGCAGGGGATTGGAAATTAGATATATAAGTAGGTTGAAATTTTAACAGGGGGGAAAAAGAAGGAATAGGGAAAATCTAAAGCAGGAATAGGGTAAAATAAACAGGGCAACGAAAGGGGTAAAGTGAGGAGGAGAGTTTTGGTGTAAAGGTAAAGTTGAGGTAGAGTAAAATGATGCTAAAGGAAAGATGAAAATAGAATTTAGAACACTAATGCCAAAATAGGATAAAGAGAAAATATAATGACACTTTAAAAAAAGATAAAATGGTAGTAGTAATAATAATGGTTAAAAATAAAAATGTAGTAATTAAAAAGGTAAAATCAGGTGATGAAAAAAGAAAAAAATTAATTTCTTAAGTAAAAGGTGAAAAAAATTTTTAAAAAATGTGCAGTAGTGAAGGTCCTTCAGTTCCTCTACTCTTCTGTTTGACACGCCTTAGTCCTGTCAGGTATTCAGGGGAGTGTTGAAGTTCCCTGCTATACACTGTTCCTCCGTGTTGTAAACCACAGTCCTGATTTTATTGCAGGCTGTATTTGTTTCCCAGACTGCCTTTATTTGTGTTTACAGAAGAGTCAGTTTGTGGTTCAGCCTCTGGGTGGCAGTGTTTCTGGAGAGGGTATAAGTCCTCTCTAGCCAGTAGTTTGGGAGAGCTGTTTCTGCCACAGAGCTGTTTCTTTGATTGTTACTCCCAGCTCTGATTCCCAGGTTCCACAAAAACAACTTTTCCCTGCAGTCTCTGCGAGTGACCCCAATTGGGCGATCCTATGTATTGGGTTTAATAATCAAATGCAAAGTTTAAGGGGGAGAGAGGGGGAAAAAAGGGCCTGAGGAGGTGCACAAGCTCTTGCAACACTCCACCGTCCAGCTCTGTGTGCAGTCTCTTCTGCACGTCCTCTCTCACCTGGCACTAAGCAGCCGGTACACTGGCAAAATTCGAGGTAGCCTTTTTGCACCCAGTCCAGCTATGGGCTTATTTTTAGCGTTCCCTTCTGGCGGCAGCCCTGTGAGATCCCTTCTGCACTCACAGATCACGCTGGCCCCAAGGCCGCGGACCTCGTGGGGCACAGACTACCCCCGCGTGTGTTCCTCTCTCCAACCTGAATTGCAAACCGCACCCTTATTAAGGCAAAATCTGACCTTTCCGTGAGGAGGAGCAGGGCTCCTCTGAGTCCACGTATTCGCACTGCTTTAGATCCAGTGTTTCTGAGTCAGTAGCCGATTCCTGGATGCCGTGGTAGCAGGGTCTCTGGATGTATACGCTTCCGAAAACAGCCACTCAAGATGGCGTGGACTCTGCGGCTGAGCCAACCATTCCGGAAGAGTTTTCAGCTGCAGTCTCCAACAACTTATGGAAGAAGCAAGAAGAAACAGATAAAAAAAATCAATACCGGGAGGAATCGAAGATGGCGGCATAGGTAAACACCGGAGACTGCCGCCGTAAACAACCACTTCAAAAATACAACTAAAAGTCGGAGCGGACATCAACCAGAACCACGGGAAGGCTGGCTGAGGAGAGTCTCTTCAACTAGAAGCAAAAACAACAGCATTCCGACGCTCAGCGGAGGCGCAGTGTGGAAAATTTAAAGGTACGGCGGTGCGGTGGTGAGGGTGCGCGCGCAAAGCGGGCTGGCGGCTGAGGGCGCGATTGTCGTTTTCAATCAGGAGCGAGTCTCAGACTCTGGGCTACAGATCCGGGCGAGTCACTAGGGACCCAGACTCAAACGGGAGGAGCGGGACTGTCTGGCTACGGCCCCTCCGAGGTTTGCAGCGATTGCTGGAACAGAGAGGCAGAGCCCCTAGGGACGGACTGAGAGCGGCCATAGCTGCTCCCTCCCCCCGCCCTGTTGAGCCCGCCCCGCCCAAACCCTGCGCACAGCCATTTGCCGATCGCCTCAGGCAAGGGCTGGACTAGCGCCTCCCCTGAGGACTGAAGTTTTCCCACAGCTGATTTCCACAGCCAGTCGGCCTGGTGGTCAAATCCCTCTAGTGTTAACTACAACAATTAAGGCTTGGCTAGAACAAGACTGCGCACAGAGACCACAAGGGGGTGCACCAAGAAAGCATAAAAGATGCGGAGACAAAAAAACATGACAGAAATGGAGGATATGGAGCTAAGAATCGCAATTTTGAGGGCTTGCCATAAATTTGTGCAGAGCCTCACGAAAACTAATGAGACCCTCGATGCTACGATAAAGAAATTAGAAAGTAAGCATACACGGACTGAAATAAAGAATATTATACCCAATAGCAGACCAGAGGAGCATAAGAATCAAACCAAAGATTCAACAAAAAACACCCAATTGGAAAAGCAAAATGAAAAAAGAATCCGAAAGTGTGAAGATAGTGTAAGGAGCCTCTGGGACAGCTTTAAGCGGACTAATATCAGAGTCATTGGAGTGCCAGAAGATGAGAGACAGCAAGATATTGAAAACCTATTTCAAGAAATAATGGCAGAAAACTTCCCCCACCTGGAGAAAGAAATGGACTTACAGGTCCAAGAAGCGCAGAGAACCCCAAACAAAAGGAATCCAAAGAGGACCACACCAAGACACATCATCATTAAAATGCCAAGAGCAAAAGACAAAGAGAAAATCTTAAAAGCAGCAAGAGAAAGAGGCTCAATTACCTACAAGGGAATACCCATACGACTGTCAGCTGATTTCTCAACAGAAACTTTGCAGGCCAGAAGGGAATGGCAAGAAATATTCAAAGTGCTGAATACCAAGAACCTACAACCAAGATTACTTTATCCAGCAAAGCTATCATTCAGAATTGAAGGTCAGATAAAGAGCTTCACAGATAAGGAAAAACTAAAGGAGTTCATCACCGCCAAACCAGTATTATATGAAATGCTGAAAGGTATCCTTTAAGAAGAGGAAGAAGAAGAAAAAAGGTAAAGATACAAATTATGAACAACAAATATGCATCTATCAACAAATGAATCTAAGAATCGAGTGAATAAATAACCTGATGTACAGAATGAACTGGTGACTATAATGAATCAGGGACATAGAAAGGGAATGGACTGACTATTCTTGGGGGAAAAGGGGTGTGGGAGATGCGGGAAGTGACTGGACAAAAATCATGCACCTATGGATGAACTCAGTGGGTGGGGAGTGAGGGTGGAGGGTGGGGTGGGAGCTGGAAGGAGGGGAGTTATGGGGGGAAAAAAGAGGAACAAATGTAATAATCTGAACAATAAAGATTAAAAAAAAATCAATACCTTATGTAAGAATCCAAAAGAAATGGATGAAAAAATCAATAACTTAGGTAAGAACCAAAAAGAAATGAACAGTGATATAGCTGCAATAAAAAACACCATTGAAAGGTTCAATAGTAGACTAGGAGAAGCGGAGGACCTAATTAGTGAATTAGAAGATAAGGAAGCAAAACACACCCAAACTGAACTGCAATTGGAGAAAAAAATTAAAAGACAGGAGGAGAGCCTAAGGGAGCTATGGGACAACATGAAACGAAACAACATACAAATAATAGGGGTGCCAGAACAACAGAAAGAGGAACAAGGATTAGAAAACCTATTCAAAGAAATAATATCTGAAAACTTCCCTGAGGTGGGGAAGAAAAAGGTCACACAAGCACAGAGAGCCCCAAACAAGGTGAACCCAAAAGACCCACACCAAGACACATCATAATTACCATGGCAAATATTCAGGACAAAAAGAGAATCTTAAAGGCTGCAAGAGAGAAACGGAAAGTTACATACAAGGGATCTCCCATTAGATTATCAAATGATTTCTCAACAGAAACACACCAGGCCAGAAAAGAATGGACAGAAATTTACAAAGTGATGCAAAACAAAGGACTGAATCCAAGAATACTCTATTCAGCAAGGCTATCATTCAGAATTGAAGGGGGAATAAGAAGCTTCACAGACAAAAAAAGGCTAAGGGAGTTTATCACCACCAAGCCAGCAATGCAAGAAATGCTAAAGCGACTGGTGTAAAAAGAAGAAATAAAAAGCTAAGAAAAAAAACAGCGACACAAAAAAAGAAATGGCTACAAACAAGTACCTTTCAATAATAACTTCAAACGTAAACAGACTAAATGCTCCAACCAAAAGACATCGAGTGGCTGAATGGATAAAAAAACATGACCCATACATCTGTTGTCTACAAGAGACCCACCTAAGAAGAAGAGACTCACACGGACTGAAAGTGAAGGGATGGAAAAATATCTTTCAGGCAAATGGAAATGAAAAGAAAGCTGGGGTAGCAATACTTATATCAGACAAAATAGACCTCAAAATGAAGGCCATAACAAGAGATAAGGAAGGCCACTTCATAATACTAAAAGGATCAATACAACAAGAAGAGATAACCCTGGTAAACATATATGCACCCAATGCAGGAGCACCCAAATACATAAAAAAGACTCCTGGAAGATATCAAAGGAGAGATTGACAACAATATAATCATAGTAGGGGACTTCAATACACCACTGACATCACTGGATAAATCCTCTAGACAAACAATCAGCAAAGAAACAGCAATCCTAAATGACTCACTAGATCAGACGGACTTAATAGACATCATCAGAACACTTCACCCCAAAGCCACGGAATATACATTCTACTCAAGTGCTCATAGGACATATTCAAAAATAGCCCACATATTGGGTGACAAACAAAGTCTCCCAAAATTCAAGAAGATTAAAATCATAAAAAGCATCTTCTCAGACCATGATGGCATAATATTAGAAATAAACTACAATAAAAACAACCCAAAATACTCAAACACTTTGAAGCTGAATAGCATGTTATTAAATATTTATTGGGTTACCAATGAGATCAAAGAAGAAATTAAAAACATCCTGGACACTAATGACAATGAAAACACAACAATCCAATACATATGGGACACAATGAAAGCAGTCCTGAGAGGGAAGTTTATAGCTCTACAGGCCTATCTCAAAAAAACAAGAAAAAAGGGTAGTAAATCATCTAATTCTACATCTCAAAGACTTAGAGAGAGGGCAACAAGAAAACCCCAGAGTGAGCAGAAGGAAGGAGATAATAAAGATTAGAGCAGAAATAAATGACATAGAGACCAAAAAAAAAAACAATACAGAAAATCAATGAAACCAAGAGCTGGTTCTCTGAAAGGATAAACAAGATTGACAAACCTCTAGCCAGGCTCACCAAGAAGCAAAGAGAGAGGACCCAAATACACAAAATCAGAAATTATAGAGGTGAAATAACAAGAGACCCCACAGAAATACAAATGATTGTTAAAAAATACTATGGACAACGCTACTCCAACAAACAAGACTACCTGGAGGAAATGGACATATTCCTAGAAAAATACAACATTCCAAAACTCAATCAGGAAGAATCTAAAAATCTCAGCAGGCCAATAACTATGGAAGAAATTGAAGCAGTCATCAAAAAGCTTCCAGCAAACAAAAGCCCAGGACCAGACGGCTTCACAGGGGAGTTTTACCAAACATTCAAGGAAGAACTAAAAACTATCCTCCTCAGACTACAACAAAAAATCCAAGAGGAAGGAACACTTCCAAGCTCATTCTATGAAGCCAGCATCACCCTCATGCCAAAAAACAGACAAAGACAGCACAATGAAAGAGAATTATAGGCCAATATCCCTCACAAACATAGATGCCAAAATCCTCAACAAAATCTTAGCAAATCTGATCCACCAGTATATCAGAAAGATCATACACCATGACCAAGTAGGATTTATCCCAGGAATGCAAGGATGGTACAATATCCGAAAATCAATAAACGTTATACACCACATAAAGAAATTGAAAGAAAAAAACCACATAGTCATATCAATTGATGCAGAAAAAGCTTTCGACAAATCCAACACCCATTTTTGATAAAAACTCTCAGCAAGGTGGAAATAGAAGGATCATACCTCAACATAATAAAAGCCATATATGACAAACCCACAGCCAACATCATACTCAATGGGCAAAACTAACACCATTTCCCCTAAGAACAGGAACAAGACAGGGATGCCCACTCTCATCACTCCTGTTCGATACAGTACTGGAAGTATTAGCCATTGCAATTAGACAAGAAGAAGAAATAAAAGGCATCCAAATTGGAAAAGAAGAAGTAAAACTGTCCTTATTTACAGATGACATGATATTATACATAAAAAACCCTAAAGACTCCATCAAAAAACTATTAGACTTAATAAATGAATTCGGCAATGTAGCAGGATACAAAATTAACACCAAGAAATCTATGGCATTTCTATAGACCAATAGTGAACTTACAGAAAGAGAGACTAAAAAAAAATCCCATTTACCATCACACCAAAAAAATTAAGATACCTAGGAATAAACTTAACTAAGGAGGTAAAAGACCTCTACTCAGAAAACTACAGGATGTTGAAAAAAGAGATAAAGGAAGACATAAACAGATTGAAGAACATACCATGTTCTTGTATTGGTAGAATCAACATCATTAAAATGTCCATGCTACCCAAAGCAATCTATAAATTCAACGCACTTCCCATCAAAATACCAACGGCATATTTCACAGGCCTAGAATGAACTCTCCAAAAATTCATCTGGAATAAAAGAAGACCCCGAATACCTGCAGCGATCCTGAGAAAGAACAAAGTAGGTAGGATCTCAATACCAGATATCAAGCTGTATTACAAAGGCACTGTTCTCAAAACTGCCTGGTATTGGCACAAGAAAAGACATATAGATCAATGGAATAGAATAGAGAGCCCAGAAATCAGCCCGAACCAATATGCTCACTTAATATTTGACAAAGGAGGCAAGAACATTCAATGAGTCAAGATAGTCTTTTCAATAAATGGTGTTGGGAAAATTGGACAGATACATGCAAGAAAATGAAACTAGACCACCAACTTACACCATACACAACAATAAACTCAAAATGGATAAAAGACATATATATACGACGGGAAACCATAAAAATACTAGAAGAATCCAAAGGCAACAAAATCTCAGACATATGCCGAAGCAATTTCTTCACCGATACAGCTCCTAGGGCATTGGAAACTAAAGAGAAAATAAACAAATGGGACTAAATCAAAATAAAAAGCTTCTGCACAGCAAAAGAAACCAACAACAATCAAGCCCACTGCGTGGGAAAACATATTTGCCAATGTTATATCTGATAAGGGCCTAATATACAAAATTTATAGGGAACTCATACAACTTAACAAAAGGAAAATAAACAATCCAATCAAAAAATGGGCAAAGGACCTAAATAGACACTTTTCAAAAGAGGACATTCAGAGAGCCAAGAGACATATGAAAACTAGCTCAAAGTCACTAATCATCCAAGAGATGCAAATCAAAACAACAATGAGGTACCATCTCACACCTGTCAGAATGGCTATCATCAGCAAATCCACAAAGGACAAGTGCTGGACAGGATGTGGAGAAAAAGGAACACTCCTGCACTGCTGGTGGGAATGCAGACTGGTGCAGCCACTATGGAAGACAGTACAGAGTTTCCTCAGAAAACTAAAAATGGAACTCCCATTTGACCCTGTGATCCCACTTCTAGGAATATATCCCAAGAAACCAGAAACACCAATCAGAAAGGATATATGCACCCCTATGTTCATAGCAGCACAATTCACCATAGCTAAGATTTGGAAACAGCCTTAGTGCCCATCAGCAGATGAATGGATTAGAAAACTGTGGTACATCTACACGATGGAATACTATGCTGCTGTAAAAAAGAAGAAACTCTTACCATTTGCAACGGCATGGATGGAATTGGAGAACATTATGCTAAGAGAAATAAGCCAGTCAATGAAGGAAAACACCACATGATCTCACTCACTCATGGATAATAAAGACCATTATAAACTTATGAACAAAAATAGATACAGAGGCAGAGCTGCCTCGAACAGACTGTCAAACTACAGCGGGAAAGCCGGGAAGGGTTGAGGGGCGGGAGAGGGGGTGGGGGGTAAGAGTTCAACCGAAGGACTTGTATGCATGCATATAAGCATAACCAATGGACTTAAGATACTCGGGGGTGGGGAGGCCGGGTGATTGTTAAGGGCAGGGAAAAAAGGAGACATATGTAATACTCTTTGTAATACTTTAAGCAATAAAACAATAAAATATCCCCAAACAAACCAATTTAAAAATGTGCAATGGACCCGATTAGACACTTATCCAAAGAGGACATACATATGGCTATTAGACATATGAAAAGATGCTCAACATCATGAATCATCGGGGAAAGCAAAATAATTAAATTTAAAACCACAATGAGATATCTCCTCACCCCTGTCAGAATGGCTATCATCATTAAATCAAAAGACAAATGTTGGCAATGATGTAGAAAAGGGAATCCTTGTGCACTGTTGGTGAGATTGTAAATTGGTGCAGCCACTGTAGAAAACACTAGTGAGGGTCCTCAAAAAAATTTAAAATAGAACTACTTTATTACCAAAAAATCCACTTCTGGATATTTATCTAAAGGAATCCAAGACACTAATTTGAAAAGATATATGCAGCCCTATGTTCATTGCACCATTATTACAAGAACCAAGAGATGGAAGCAGCCTAAGTGTCCATCCATAGATTGATAAAGAATGAATAAAGATGTGGTACATATATAATGGAATATTAATCATAAAAAGGAATGAAATCTTGCCACTTGCAACAACACGGATAGGCTGAGAGGGTATTATTCTAAGTGAAATAAGACAAACAACAAAGGATTTCATTCATTTGGGGAATTTACAAAACAAACGAACAAGCAAAACCGAAACAAAATCACATAGAGAACAAATTGTTGATTGCCAGATGGAAGGGGGTTCAGGGAAAAGGTGAAGAAATTAAGTACAAATTGACAGTTATAGCCCTATGTGGTCTGGCTCAGTGGATAGAGCATCCACCCTTGGACTCAGAGTCCCAGCTTTGATTCCCAGTCAGGGCACATGCCTAGGTTGTGGGTGATCCCCAGTAGTGGGTGTTCAGGAGACAGCCAATCAATGATTCTCATCATTGATGTTTTTGTCTCTCTCCCTCCCCTTTCCTCTCTGAAATCTATAAAAATATATATTTAAAAAATTGCCAGTCATAAAAACAGTCAAGAGGAAGTAAAGTAGAGCATACAGGAAAGTCAATAACATTATAATAGGTAAGTATGGTGTCAGATGGGTACTACATTTAATTGTGTGATCACTAGGTAAGTTACATAAATGTCCAGTCAGTATTGTTGTACTCCTGAAACTAATATCATATTGCATGACAACTGAAATTGGAAAAAAAAGACGTCCAAGTTCCTGTACAGCCCAGTTGAGGCGAGTACTGTTCATTCAGAGGTAGAAATAACACGTTCACATATTAAGGCCTGGCAAGAGGGAGAATCAGAATACTGGTTTCTCAATTCTCTGCTAGCCTTTTTGCCAGCA
Source organism: Myotis yumanensis (assembly GCF_028538775.1). Taxonomy (NCBI): domain Eukaryota; kingdom Metazoa; phylum Chordata; class Mammalia; order Chiroptera; family Vespertilionidae; genus Myotis; species Myotis yumanensis. The sequence continues at coordinate 121,388,865 of NW_027223754.1, read as the reverse complement.
GTGCTTGGTAAATATGAGCCCATTTCTTCAAGCCAATCATCTGTGGAGGTTAGAACATCTGCGCCAATACGGGGAGGATCACACATCCTGCACCGGGCAGGACCGCGAGGGAGGTCGCAGGTTGGCATTAAGCCCAAAGGCTGTGTGTGGTTAGAAAGGCTGGCCCAGGGTCCATCACCTGCAGCTTCCCTACCGCCAGGAAACAGTCCCGCCCTGAGCCAGCCGCGCAAGCGCAGTGGTGCAAAAAGAGACCACGCCCACGTCCCCAAGTGAGCACGCGCAGTGGCGCGGGGCGTGGCAGCGCTGCACGCTCCTCTGGGGACGGGGCGCAGCCAGGCTTTTAAGCTCCGCGACCTTATCTCTCATACCTCAGCCGCCTGTCCTGAAGCGAAGCTGTCTCGCCCGGGAAGAGAGTGGTCACGGTGTCGCGTGGTAACAAAGCTAAGGACAGGAGAACCTACATGAGAAAGGACGTCCTCCGGTGTAAGTGCTAACCAGTGGCTGTTTGCGGAGGGGCGGGGGGCGTCGGGAGCGGGAAAAACCTTCGCGACTTGGAGGGGCGGAGCTAACGTGTGATTGATAGGCGAGAAACCTGTGCAAGGGCGAATGGGAGGTGAGTGAGGGCGGGATCTGCAGTTGAATTGGAGTGGTGCTTTGGAGTAATAATAACTAACACGCACCAGGGACTTCAGTAACCCATCTGTGCTAACCGCTTTTTATAAATTACTTATTTAGTGGTCACTGCAGCCTTATGGATATGCAGTTTTATCTGTCTCTCCTTTACGCGCGGGGAAACTGAGGGTTAGGGCTATTAACTTAGGCAAGAATACAGCTGGGGTCCCAAATTTAGAAGCCTGACCTCAGAGCCCATACCGTTAATGGCTCTGCCCTTCAGAAAAGCAAGGTGGAGTGGGGTCCAGTCAAGAGGGTTCGGTTGAATGGAATTGACCAGATTGTTGGAGGATGTGCAATGAAAAGTGGAAAAAACACCAAGTAGCAGGTTTTTCCTACAGGATGTGAGAGCTCTGAGGATGGAGGTGGGAGGCCGGGCCATGTCCCCTGCTGTGGGAGCATTGCAGCCCCGCTGGTGCTGTGCCTGGATTAACTGTAGGTGCAGAAAAGGTTTTCTTTTGTGGCTGTGTTGTCTCCCAGGTGTGTGAAGTTAAAGCATTTTAGGGGCTTAAAATGGGGATTGTGCTTTTAAATTGTTTCTGTCTTCTCTGGCTGCCATAACAAAACGCCATACATTGGGTGGCTTAAACAACAGAGTATTTTGTTTGTTTGTTTTTGTTGTATTTTAATTCTCACCTGAGGATATTTCCCCATTGATTTCTAGAGAGAGTGGAAAGGAAGTAGGAGGGGGGGGCGGAGAGAAACATCGTGGGAGAGAAACATAGATTGGTTGCCTCCCGCCCCTACCAGGGCTGGGGAACTTGCACCCCAGGTACCCTTGACCAGGAACCTTGGATCTGCAAGCTGATGCTCTAACCACTTGGCACACTGGCCAGGGCCAGAGTTCTTTTCTTTTTTTTTTCTTTTTCCTTACAGTTCTAGAAGCTGGGAAGTCGAAGATTAAGGTCCCAGCCATTCTGTTCCCTGCCCAGGACCCTTTTTCTGTCTTGCAGAAGATTGGTCCCCTTCTTACTAGTACTTGTCCTCACGTGGCTGGTAAAAAGAGAGCTCTCTGCCGTAACCGGTTTGGCTCATTGGATAGAGCGTCAGCCTGCGGACTCAAGGGTCCCAGGTTCAATTCCGGTCAAGGGCATGTATCTTGGTTGTGGGCGCATACCCAGGAGGGAGTGTTCAGGAGGCGGCTGATTGATGTTTCTCTGTCATCGATGTTTCTAACTCTCTTTCCTTCTCCCTTCCTCTCTGTAAAAAATCAATAAAATATATTTTAAAAAAAGAGAGAGAAAGAGAGCTCTCTTACTCCTAGAAGGCCACCAATCTTAATAAGGATTACGCCCACTGTTATGCCTTAATTTAATCTTAATTACCCTTTTCATTTTATGTTAATTGCCTCCTAAAAGCCCTTCCTCCAAATAAAATAGAGTCTCATGTTGGGGGTTAGGGCTTTAACACATGAATTTGAGGGAGGGTGGGACACAGTTCAGTTAGTAGCAATAGTTTATCCCCAAGTAAATAACAAGTGATAATTGAAGACTGAAGAAAATGAACACTTTCACATAACCTCTTACTACCTCATTTAATGAGCATGAGGTTTGTGCCTTAGCACTGGTGGGGAATTCTAGGGAGAACTTGTGTGGGAGATCATGGTTGTCCTTCAGGCAGCCAATCTGAAGAGGTCAGAAAAAGCTACACTAAGCATTCTTAAAGTGCGCATAGTGTATCTACTATTTGTGGGTTTATCTAAACCCTTCTTTAACTTCTGACTTAGCTTGTGCCGTTTCTGGAATAATGAAATCTATGATTACCGTCCATGGGGAGTGAAATAATTACTGCTTCTTCTTTTTTTAATTTTTATTAAATCTTTATTGTTCAGATTATTACAGTTGTTCCTCTTTTTTCCCCCCATAGCTCCCCTCCACCCGGTTCCCACCCTACCCTCTCCCCTTACCCCCCTCCCCGCCACTGTCCTCATTCATAGGTGTACGATTTTTGTCCAGTCTCTTCCTGCACCCCCCACACTCCTTTCCCCCCCAAGCATAGTCAGTCCATTCCCTTTCTATGTCCCTGATTCTATTATAATCACCAGTTCATTCTGTTCAGCAGATTATTTATTCACTTGATTCTTAGATTCACTTGTTGATAGATGCGTATTTGTTGTTCATAATTTGTATCTTTACCTTTTTCTTCTTCTTCCTCTTCTTAAGGGATACCTTTCAGCATTTCATATAATACTGGTTTGGTGGTGATGAACTCCTTTAGTTTTTCCTTATCTGTGAAGCTCTTTATTTGACCTTCAATTCTGAATGATAGCTTTGCTGGATAAAGTACTCTTGGTTGTAGGTTCTTGGTATCCATCACTTTGAATATTTCTTCCCACTCCCTTCTGGCCTGCAAAGTTTCTGTTGAGAAATCAGCTGACAGTCGTATGGGTATTCCCTTGTAGGTAATTGAGTCTCTTTCTCTTGCTGCTTTTAAGATTCTCTCTTTGTCTTTTGCTCTTGGCATTTTAATTATGATGTGTGTTGGTGTGGTCCTCTTTGGATTCCTTTTGTTTGGGGTTCTCTGCACTTCCTGGACTTGTAAGTCTATTTCTTTCACCAGGTAGGGGAAGTTTTCTGTCATTATTTCTTCAAATAGGTTTTCAATATCTTGCTCTCTCTCATCTTCTGGCACCCCTATAATTCTGATATTGGTACACTTGTAGCTGTCCGAGAGGCTCCTTACACTATCTTCGTATTTTCGGATTCTTTTTTTCATTTTGCTTTTCCGGTTGGGTGTTTTTTGCTTCTTCGCATTTCAAATCTTTGACTTGATTCTTGCGATCTTCTACTCTGCTGTTGGAACTCTGTATAATATTCTTTATTTCAGTCAGTGTATGCTTAATTTCTAGTTGGTCTTTTTTATAACCTCGAGGGTCTCACTAGATTTCTTGAGGTTCTCACTAAGTTTATTGGTGATTTCTAGAAAATTCTTGAAAAACCTTAAAAGTGTGGTTTTGAACTCCATGTCCAATAGTTTGCTTTCCTCCATTTCTGTCATTTGTGACCTGTTTCTTTGTCTCCACATTTTTTATGCTTCCCTGTGTTGATAGAGTGGCTTTCTGTGCTAGTTGTCCTATAGGGCCCAGTGGTTCAGCCTCCCCAATTACCTGAGGTGGACACTCTTGGTGCACCCCTTTGTGGGCTTTGTGCACAGTCTTGTTGTAGTTAAGCCTTGATTGTTGTAGGTATCACTGGGAGGAATTGACTTCCAGGCCAATTGACTGTGAGAATCAGCTGTGTCTTCAGTGGGAGAACTTCTGTGCTGGAGACACCCTTCTGGGGCAAGACTTGCTTCAGTGGGGCTTTGGTGCTCACTGAGTCTGCCCCCTGAGTATGTCCCTTATGGATCTGAGGAGTTGTAATCTGGATGGTCCCACTCTGACCCCTGAGTACACTGACTCTTGGATCTCTAAGGAGGTGCTAATTTAGCCTCTTCCTGAGGCTACCCAGCAGGAGCCCAGCTGTGAAGCAATGCAAGCTGCTGTGGGGCCTTGGGCCTTATTTTGGAAGGGTCTCTCTGACCCAGTTTGTTAGGTAATTTTCAGATTGCAAAGGGCCAGGTTTTTCATATGCAAAAGCCTCTCCACACAGCTTGGGTGCGACAGGGTTTCTGGGGATCAACAGGGCGGAGCAAGCAGCTATGGCTGCTTCTCAGTCCTACCCTAAGAGGCCCCGCTTCTCATTGTCCCGGTAATCACTGCAAGTACTTCTGAGAGAAAGCCGCCCTCGAGTTCTGACCGATGCCAGACAGTCCAGTTTGTCCTGTATGAGTCTGGGTCCCCAGAGACTCACCTGGAACTGGAGTTCAGAGCAGTCAGGAGCTTGAGACTCCCTCCCGATTGAAAAAGACAACCGTGTCCTCAGCTGCCAGCCCTTTCCACGTGCACCTCTGTACCTCTGCACTTTACTTCCACACCGCACCTCCTCTGAGTTTCAGTGCGCTTTTCTCTTTCCTTCTAGTTGTAGAATTTCCACTCAGCCAGCCTTCCTGTGGTTCTGGATGATGTCTGTTTTGTCTTTTAGTTGTATTTTTGAAATTGTTGTGTGAGGCAGCAATTTCCTGTGTTTCCCTATGCCACCATCTTGGTTTCTCCTTTTTTTTTTTTTTTTTAATCCTCACCCAGGAATATTTTTCTATTGATTTTGAGAGTAAGTAGAAGAGAGAGGGAATGACAGAGAAATATTGATGTCAGAGAAACATATCCATTGGTTGCCTCCTGCACATGCCCCAACCAGGGCCTGGACCGTGGAGGAGCCTGCAACTGACGTATGTGACCTTGACTGGAATCAAACCTGGGACCCTTCCAGTCCACGGGCTGGGGAAAACATTACTTTTTTTCTCTATTGTTTCCTGTTGTTATTCTAAAGTTTGGTAAACAAGTCTATTTTCACCTTACCCTGTTGAGAGAAGAGTGTGGAGAAATACAAGGCTTAGGGGCTTGAAGGTCTGGCAGATGTGTGTTCAAATCTTGGATTCAGGCAATTGTTTTATGACTGTGGGCAAGTCACTTAACCTTTCTTTTTTAAAAAAAATTATGTTGATTTCGAAGAGGAAGGGAAAGGGAGAGAGAATCATTGATAGGCTGCCTCCTGCATGCCTCCCACTGGGGATGGAACCTGCAACCCAGACATGTGCTCTGACCAGGAATTGAACCGTGACCTCCTAGTTCATAGGTCAATACTCAACCACTGAGCCACACCGGCCGGGGAAGTTACTTAACCTTTCTGACTGTCAGTTTCTTCATTTATAAAATAGAGCTAGTAATAATACTGACCACATGGTTGTTGTGAGGTTATATGAAAACAGTTTGAAACTACTAAGGAACTGGCCTTGCACTAGATATTTAAGTTATGGGACATCCTCCACTCACGCCTCTGAAGAACAGAAACCTCCACCTACAGTTCCCATGTCAAGCTGGCTGTTTATTTATGCATCAAATTTTTATTGAATCCCTGATAGTTGTCAAAGCACCTGGCATTTTGAGTGCTAGGGGCAGGGAAGAACAAGACAGACAAAATTCTTTCTTTTATGCAGCTTATACTGTAGTGGGAGGACTGGATGAATTGAGTTGAGTGCTAAAAACTATGAAGAAATTAAATGGAGGGTAATGACATCAAAGAGTGACCATAGAGCGGCCTGTGTGTGTGCATGCACACGTATTTGGAGGGAGGGTGTTTGACCACTGTAGGGTGGCCAACTAAAGGGAGAGACTTCTGCCCTAACTGGTTTGGCTCAATGGATAGAGCTTTGGCCTGCTGCGGACTCAAGGGTCCCAGGTTCTATTCCGGTCAAGGGCATGTACCTTGGTTTCGGGCACATCCCCGGTGGGGGTGTGCAGGAGGCAGCTGATCGATATTTCTCTCGCATTGATGTTTCTAACTCTCTATCCCTCTCCCTTCCTCTCTATAAAAAATCAATAAAATATATTTTTTTAAAAAAATAAAGGGGGAGACTTCTCTGAGGAGCTGAGCTGTCATTGAAGACTGGTCATTCCCTCTGGAGGGACAGAAAGTGCAGGGCTGATGAGATTAGGCTGGATGCCTTAGATGTCTGTAGGCTGACCAGTGATCTGTTTTAAAAGGGCAGGAGCCAGACAAAAGGCTCTGATTCTTGAGGCCAAAACTTTTTTTGGAGGCAGCTCTGGTTTGTACTGGAAATGGAAGGTAGGATGAACTCAGAAGCAAACTAAAGGTGTCTGTAAAATAAGGTTTTGTACATTAACCTGTGCCATGTCAGAGAAACTGTAATTGTACTTGTAATTCTCTGCCTGTGTGTCATGATTTTACTTACAGGTCTCCCAACAGGATAAAGTGGCATTTGACATGCACATACCGCCCTGTGCAGAAGTGAGGGAAGACTGCTGCAGAAGGGAATACAGGCAACATCTTTGATCCCAGGGCACAGGTCTTTGAGAGGAAATCTCCAAGCCTCTCAAGGAGGCATTAGAAGGCTATCCAGGCAGCAAAAGTACCTCAGGCGAAATGCAGGGAGTTTCTGTATAAGGGCTTTCGTATTCTGCATTCTTCTAGAGCAGTGATGGCGAACCTTTTGAGCTCGGCGTGTCAGCATTTTGAAAAACCCTAACTTAACTCTGGTGCCGTGTCACATATAGAAATTCTTTGATATTTGTAACCATAGTAAAACAAAGACTTATATTTTTGATATTTATTTTATATATTTAAATGCCATTTAACATAGAAAAATCAACCAAAAAAATGAGTTTGCGTGTCAGAGGTGACATAGGTTCGCCATCACTGTTCTAGAGCCCTTTGTGATAAATGTCGCTGGGTGGATTACATGATTTGGTGTGGCTTCATGGGATATGCACATGATGGAGAGAACCTGATCTCTGCTTGCCAAATAATGTAGAGCCTAAGGAGAAAATCCGTAATCAGTATTGAAACTGCTCTTATGAACTGTTCTAGATTTCAAGCCGGTTCTTCCTGGCTCATCAGAGAACTACCAGATATTTTTCTCCCCTTAGGATCATGGCTGATAAAAACCAGGAGATCGGTGGCATCCATTTCCCTTTTCCCTTCACACCCTATTCCATCCAGAAAGACTTCATGACAGTGCTGTACCAGGTGTTGGAGGATGGCAAGATTGGGATATTTGAGAGTCCAACTGGCACTGTAAGTATGAACAGTTGGCCCAACAGGGTTCTTGGGAGACCCTGATTACAACTAGTCAGAGGTTTATTTGCCTCTGCAGAGGTTTTCATGGTTTGGAGTTGGGCAAAGTAGTTCTCTCAGTTTACGTTTCTGAGTAATGCTCACTTCCCTCTATTAAATTGTTAAACACAACCCCGGGTTCTAAGGAAAATTAGGCTACAGGCAAAGGAGAATTTGAATGGCAGTAGAAGCATAGCACTGAAACTTTTAAGACTTCTCTGGGCACTCGCTTTGATATTGAGCAACATAGAAATTACTTTGGCTTATTCACAGATTTAACATGTTGATTTAGTCTCCGGGCACTTGGTTACTGAGAGCTGGAGGGATCCAATCAAGGGCCCCTAAGTTTTTTCTTCCTGGCCTGGAATGAGGGATTCATTAGACATTGGTTGTTGAGGTTGCTAGGGCTGTGGTAATCAGTTCCTACTTCTCTCTTGCAATTTACTTACTTTTTTATAGCAAGTACTCTGTGATAGTGAAATGCATGTGTTGCTGTGAAGATCCCTCAACTAGGCTGTGACCTCCTGGAGGATAAGGACTTTGTGGTCCTCACCTTTGTGTCCCTATCATCTAGCAGAACTTGGCCCATTTGGCCCATAGGAGGCTCCTAATAGGTGTGTGGAATGAGTGAATAAAAGTAAGTGACTCATTCTTTTTCTCTCACTTGCTGATGGAAGCATGTCACTCTCTCCTGAGATGACATGATCTCCTGGGACAGGAAAAGTGCAGACTGGGGTACTGTATTGTTTCGTTTTGTTCTTTCATATATGTGTAGTGAGTGGGAGAGAATTAGTCCTGCAATTAACAAAATGTGGGTCATAAATATAATGTGCAAAGGTATTTTTTCAGTAGTATTCTAGCATTTTTACCTTCCATTTAAACCCAGTGCAATATGACTTATTGCCCTACCAACCCACTGAAATCATTTTAGGGTCAGTAATGACTACCTGTTTAATAGATCTGGATATCTCAAGCCCTTATTTTGACCACTCTGTAACATTTGACATTGTTGAACTTATCCTCCTCTTTTGTTTAAAGCAATATAAAAATTTCAATCAAAGATAACGCATGTTATTTTAAAAGTCAAATTTATTGCCCTGCAAGATTGGGCTCCATTGGTTGAGCATTGTGTCATGTAGCAGGAGGTTACTGGTTTGATTCCCGATCAGGGCACTTGCCTGGGTTGTGGGTTGATCCCCAGTAGGGCCATGCAGAAGAAAACTGATCGATGTTTCTTTCTCATTAATGTTTCTATCTCTCTCTCCCTCTCCATTTCTCTCTCTGAAATAAATGAAAACATTATTTTTTAAAAAGTCAAATTTAGCCCTGACTGGTTTGGCTCAGTGGATAGAGTGTCAGCCTGCGGACTGAAAGGTCCCAGGTTCTATTCCGGTCATGGGCATGTACCTTGGTTGCGGGTACATCCCCAGTAGGGGGTGTGCAAGAGGCAACTGATGGATGTTTCTCTCTTATCATTGTTTCTTACTCTCTATCCCTCTATCTTCTTCTCTAAAAAAATCAATAAAATATTTTTTTTTTAAAAAGTCAGTTTTATCAAATTTGCTGTGATGGGCTGGTGCTTTTAATTCTTTTGTCTGTTTCTTAAGAAATGTACTTTTCTCATAGCACATTTTGAAATTATAACCTATGTACTCTTATTTCTTGATTTGTGGATTTTAGTGATTGGTACCTTCCCCTTGTGATGGATAAGATGTAGCTTTCTTACTATCCTTTTCCTTGCCTCTCCTGATGTAATTAGCTGTTTTTAGTCTCTGCTAAGTGATTATACTATGACTAGAGGCTCAGTGCACAAAAATTTGTGCACTCGGCAGGGGGTCCCTCAGCCCGGCCTGTGCCCATTTTCAGTCCAGGACCCCTTGGGGGATGTCCACCTGTCGACTTAGGCCCACTCCCTGGGGGATCAGGCCTAAGCTTGCAGTCAAACATCCTTCTGGCAGCCAGGGAGCCCTTGGGGGATGTCCGACTAAAGGCTTAGGCCCCCAAGGTATCGGGCCTAAACTGTTAGTTGGACATTCTTAGTGCTGCCACGGAGGTGGGAGAGGCTCCTGCCACCACCTCTGCACTGGCCAGCCATGAGCCAACTTCTGGCTGAGTGACACTACTCGGTCTGACCTAAACCCTAGAGATTAGTACTTCATTTTACAACTTTTTCTCGGTTTATAGGCAGCAGCAAACTCAGACCACACAGTCGGGTGTGCGAGAAATGTTGCTTTCTTTATTGTTTAGTAACCAAACCTAACTTCAACCTCAGCCCCCATTCTGCCAAGTGAAAAAACAAAAACAAAATATTATTTAACTTAGGTTCCCCACCCCCTTCTCTGGAGTTGTACTTCCATGTCAGACAGTTTATATCTCAGGCAGAGGTGCCAAAGAACCAAGCAGGGTCAAGAACATGTGGACCTCAGTCTTCTGTCTGGGCTGGTCCCCACCCAGCTGCCCTTGACCCTCACCTCAGAGCTCAAGTTCATGCTGATCTCTGTTATATTCTCCTCATCTGGGCCTTGAGGCCTCTTGAGTCCAATTCGCTCTCTTCATCCCTCCGGGCCACCTTCTCTCTCTCACACAAAGAGGTATTGGGCTTTCTGGATTGAGGTCCTCTGACACCTCCTCAGCCCCATTGCACGGACACCATCTTGGCGCCTGGGTCACGGCCACAATGCTGTGTGGCTACTCTCAGACCCTTCGTCTCCTGCTGCCTTAGGGAGTGACTCAGCGGGAGGGGAGGGTCACAGTGCTTTTGACATGGCCGCCAACAAACACTCAGTGTTCCTTTCCTCTAGTCCTCCTTCTCCTCCTCACCCCAGTCCCGGCACGTCTATGTGCAGGGCAGGGGAGGGTGGGAGGCAGGAGTGTCTCTGACCCAGCACACAGGCTTCCAGATCCACTGCTCCCCCAGGAGGCCTTCACGCTCTGGACCTTGACACCCAGAACCTGTCCCCTCTCAGCTGCAGGTCTTTGCCCACAGTGGTCAAGTCTGTTTAGAGCAGTGGTTCTCAACCTTGGCTGCACATTAGAATCACCTGGGAATCTTTTTAAAATTCTGATTTCTGGGCCTCATCCTCTGGAAATTCTTTCTTTGTTACTAATGTTGTGGCCCTACCCTATAACAAAGAAACAGAATTTCCGGAGGATGAGGCCCAGAAATTAGGATTTAAAAAAGATTCCCAGGTGATTCTAATGTGCAGCCAAGGTTGAGAACCACTGGTTTAGAGTCTTGAGGTCAAGAAGTGCCTCTTTGTTCTCTGCTTTCTGGAGGCGGTCAGCGTGGAACATTCCTGCCTGGGTTGGGGAGGGGTCTCTGGGTGTTAAGAATACCAGGAGGGGGAGCACAGACTCCTCCTAGAGCTCCAAGATGGGAAAGGCAGCACCCCCTCACCTCTAACCCCAGGACGTTTGTTTAGAAGCAGAAGCCTGGTCCCGTTCAGGGGCCTGTGCTGGCTGCCTCAGTTTCTCAGAGACAAAGAATTTGATGAACGTCTTTTCCCCACTGGAGTAGCTGCTTCATTTGTTCATTCTCACATTTTTCATTAGCTGCTAAATCGCCCCTGTGGCTGCAAACTTGTTGTGCCTGACTCAGCCAGTGGGGAGCTATGGGAGCTGTACAGGGACAGGGGAAGGGGGAGGGGGGCCCGGCCTGCAGGGAGGGTCAGTGGTGCCTACCAGGTGGTCTCAGAGGATGTGGCTTAGGTTAGGTCCTGTCCTTTGGCGACTTTAGGGGGGGAGGCCAAGTCCTCCGCTCCCCATTTTGACTCAGGAGTGGAAGTTCTCCTTGCTCTCTGGCCTCATAACTCAGTGGATCATGGTAGGATGCGGCAGGCAGGCGGCATCTGCAGCTGCACACGGGCGCGGGCAGGTGGCTTCCGCAGCTGCACACGGGCGCCAGCCTGTGGTTTCTGCGGCTGCACACGGGCGCGGGCAGGCGGCTTCTACAGCTGCACACGGGTGCTGGGCCACGGGCAGGTGGCTTCTATGGCTGCACATGGGCGCTGGGCCGCGGGCAGGCGGCGGTTGCGGCTGCACATGGGCACCGGCCCCTGGTTTCTGTGGCTGCACATGGGCACCAGCCTGCGGCCCGGTACCCGATCAGGTCACGGGCGTGGGTAGGCGGCTTCCGGGTCTGCGCACGGGGGCCGGCCTTCGGCCCTGGACCCGATGGGGTCACGGGCGGCGGGCAGGCGGCTTCTGGGACTGCCGCACAGGGGCCTGGATGGCGGCTGGCGCTGTCCCGCCCTGCCTGCAGTATGCAAATTAGCCGCTATCTTTGTTGGTGGTTAATTTGCATATCATGCTTATTAGCCAATGGGAGGCGTATCGAAGGTATGGTCAATTACCATGTCTGTCTATTATTAGATAGGATCGTTTTTTCATGGAATAATTTTATTTTTCTAGAGTTAATAATTGCCTTTTAAAAGTTTGTTTAAGTACCAGCTCAATGTTCAGCACCTAGTAAGGTACTCAATAGAGGGTGGTGTGAGGCTCCCACTGCACACGGCCCAGGCCCACGCAACTCGACATTTGAACCATCGGGAGATAATCAAAATGAAGAGACGACACAACACCCAGAGGAAAGACAATGAGGAGTCGCCAAGAAAGGAAATTAATGAAGTTGAAGCATGCAACATGACAGAAAAAGAATTCAGAATAATGGTTGTACAATTCATTCACCAGATGAATGAGAAAATCAACAACCTATGCAAGAATCAGGAAGAAATAAAAAGTGATATAGCTACAATCAAAAACACCATGGAAAGTTTCAACAGCAGACTAGAAGAAGCAGAGGACCGAATTAGTGAGTTAGAAGATAAGGCAGAGGAACACACTCAATCTGAACAGCAACTGGAGAAAAAAATTAAAAAGCAGGAGGAGAGCCTAAGGGAGCTTTGGGACAACATGAAACGAAGTAACATATGCATAATAGGGCTGCAAGAAGGACAAGAAGAGCAGCAAGGATTAGAAAATCTATTTGAAGGAATAATGACAGAAAACTTACCAGATATGGGGAAGAAAAAAGGTACACAAGTGCAGAGAGTCCCAGGCAAGATGAACCCCAAAAGACCCACACCAAGACACGTCATAATAATGATGGCAAATGTACAATACAAAGAATCTTAAAGGCTGCAAGAGAGAAACAGAGAGTTACCTACAAAGGATCCCCCATCAGATTATCAAATGATTTCTCAACAGAAACACAACAAGCTAGAAGGGAATGGAGGGAGGTATACAAAGGGTTGCAAAGCAAAGGACTGAATCCAAGAATACTATATCGAGCAAGACTATCAATCAAAATTGAAGGGGAAATCAGGAGCTTTGCAGACAAAAAAAGGCTAAGGGAGTTTATCACCACCAAGCCAACAATGCAAGAAATGCTAAAAGGAATGCTGTAAAAAGAAGAAATATAAAGGTAAGAAAGAACACAGGCACGAAAATAGAAATGAATCCAAGAACATACCTTTCAATAATAACTTTAAATGTAAACTGATGAAACGCTCCAATCAAAAGACATCGAGTGGCTAAATGGATAAAAAGACATGACTCATATATTTGCTGTCTACAAGAGACCCACCTCAGAAAAAGGGACTCACACAGACTGAAAGTAAAGGGATGGAAAAATATCTTTCAGGCAAATGGAAATGAAAAAAAAGCTGGGGTAGCAATACTTATATCAGACAAAATAGACCTCAAAGTGAAGGCCATAACAAGAGATAAGGAAGGCCACTTCACAATATTAAAGGGATCAATACAACAAGAGGATATAAACCTTATGAACATATATGCACCCAATGCAGGAGCACCCAAATACATAAAAAAAACCTCCTGGAAAATAACAAGGGAGAGATCAACAACCACACAATCATAGTAGGAGACTTAAACACACCACTGACATCACCGGATAAATCCTCTAGACAAAAAATCAGCAAAGAAACAGCAATCCTAAGTGACGCACTAGATCAGATGGATTTAATTGGCATCTTCAGAACATTTCACCCCAAAGCCACAGAATATACCTTCTTCTCTAGTGCACATAGGACATCTTCAAAAATAGACCACATATTGGGTCACAAGCAAAGTCTCCCCAAATACAAGAAGATTGAAATCATACCAAGCATTTTCTCAGATCACAAGGGCATAATATTCGAAATAAGCCACAATAAAAACAATCCAAAAAACTCAAACACTTGGAAGCTGAATAGCATGTTACTAAATAATGAATGGGTTGCCAGTGAAATCAAAGTAGAAATTAAAAACACCTTGAAAACTAATGACAATAACAGTACAACAACCCAAAATCTATGGGACACAATGAAAGCAGTCCTAAGAGGGAAGTTTATAGCACTACAGGCCTACCTCAAAAACAAAGAAAAAATGATAGTAAATCATTTAACTCTACAACTCAAAGAATTAGAAAGAGAACAACAACAACAACAAAAAACCAGAGAGAGCAGAAGAAAGGAGATAATAAAGATCAGAGCAGAAATAAATGATATAGAGACAAAAAAAAAAATACGAAAGATCAATGAAAGCAAGAGCTAGTTCTTTGAAAGGATAAACAAGATTGATGAGCATCTAGCCAGGCTCACCAAGAAGCAAAGAGAGAGGACTCAAATAAACAAAATCAGAAATGAAAGAGGCAAAATAACAACAGACCCCTCAGAAATGAAAAGAATTGTTAAAAAATACTATGAACAACTCTAACAATCTAGACAACCTGGAGGAAATGGACATATTCCTAGAAAAATACAATCTTCCAAAACTCAATCCAGAGGATTCTAAAAATCTCAACAGGCCAATAACGATGGAAGAAATTGAAGCAGTCATCAAAAAGCTCCCAGCAAACAAAAGCCTGGGGCCAGATGGCTTCACAGGGGAGTTTGACCAAACATTCAAGGAAGAATTAAAACATATCCTCCTCAGAGTACTACAAAAAATCCAAGAGGAAGGAACACTTCCCAGCTCATTCTATGAAGCCAGCATCACCCTAATACCAAAACCAGATAGAGATAAAACAATTTGTTTATGTGATGTTTATGTGATGAATCATGTTTATTGATTTTCGAAAAAGCTTTCGACAAAATTCAACACCCTTTCTTTATAAAACCTCTCAGGAAGGTAGGAATAGAAGGATCATATCACAACATAATAAAAGCCATATATGACAAACCCACAGCCAACATCATAATCAATGGGCAAAAACTAACACCATTTCCCCTAAGAACAGGAACAAGACAGGGATGCCCACTCTCACCACTCCTGTTCAACACAGTATTGGAAGTATTAGCCATTGCAATTAGACGAGAAGAACAAATAAAAGGCATCCAAATTGGAAAAGAGGAAGTAAAACTGTCCTTATTTGCAGGTGACATGATATTATACATAAAAAACCCTAAAGACTCCATCAAAAAACTATTAGACTTAATAAATGAATTTGGCAATGTAGCAGGATACAAAATTAATGCCAAGAAATCTATGGCATTTCTATACACCAATAGTGAACTTACAGAAAGAGAGACTAAAAAAGCAATCCCATTTACCATCGCACCAAAAAAATTAAGATACCTAGGAATAAACTTAACTAAGGAGGTAAAAGACTTATATGCGAAAAACTACAGGACACTGAAAAAAGAGATAGAGGAAGACATAAACAGATGGAAGAACATACCATGTTCATGGATTGGTAGAATCAACATCATCAAAATGTCCATATTACCCAAAGCAATCTATAGATTCAATGCAATCCCCATTAAATTACCAACGGCATATTTCACAGATCTAGAACGAACGTTCCAAAAAGTCATCTGGAATTTTTTAAAAAAAGACCTCAAATTGCTGGAGCAATACTGAGAAAGAAGAACAAAGTAGGTGGGATCTCAATACCAGATATCAAACTGTATTACAAAGCCACTGTTCTTAAAACAGCTTGGTTCTGGCACAAGAACAAACATATAGATCAATGGAATAGAATAGAGAACCCAGAAATCGACCCAAACCACTATGCCCATTAATATTCGACAAAGGAGGCAAGAGCATACAATGGAGTCAAGACAGTCTCTTCAATAAATGGTGTTGGGAAAATTGGACAGATACATGCAAAAAGATGAAAATAGACCACCAACTCACACCATACACAAAAATAAACTCAAAATGGATAAAAGATTTAAATGTAAGATGGGAAACCATAAAAATACTAGAGGAATCCACAGGCAGCAAAATTGCAAACATATGCCGAAGGAATTTCTTCTCTGATAATGCTCCTAGGGCAATGGAAACTAAAGAGAAAATAAACAAATGGGACTACATCAAAATAAAAAGCTTTTGCACAGCAAAGGAAACCATCAACAAAACAACAAGAAGACCCACTGCATGGGAGAACATATTTGCCAACGATATTACCGATAAGGGTTTAATCTCCAACATTTACATGGAACTCATGAAACTTAATATTAGGAAGATAAACAGTCCAATCAAAAAATGGGCAATGGACCTAGATAGACACTTTTCGAAAGAGGACATACAGAGGGCCGAAAGACATATGAAAACATGCTCAAAGTCACTAATTATACGAGAGATGCAAATCAAAATGACAATGTGGTATCACCTCACAGCTGTCAGAATGGCTATCATCAACAAGTCAACAAACAACAAGTGTTGGAGAGGATGTGGAAAAAAAGGAACACTCGTGCACTGCTGGTGGGAATGCAGACTGGTGCAGCCACTGTGGAGAACAGTATGGAGCTTCCTCAAAAAACTAAAAATGGAACTCCCATTTGACTCTGTGATCCCACTTCTAGGAATATATCCCAGGAAGCCAAAAACACCAATGAGAAAGGATGTATGCACCCCTATGTTCATAGCAGCACAATTCACCATAGCTAAGATTTGGAAACAGCCTAAGTGCCCATCAGCAGATGAGTGGATTTGAAAACTGTGGTACATCTACACAATGGAATACTATGCTGCGATAAAAAAGAAGGAACTTTTGCCTTTTGCAACAGCTTGGATGGAACTGGAGAGCATTATGCTAAGTGAAATAAGCCAGTCAGAGAAAGATAAATACCACATGATCTCACTCATTTTTGGAATATAGAGAACAACATAGACTGATGAACAGGGACAGATCCAAAGACAGAGAAACAGCGATCAGACTATCAACCCCCAGAGGGAAAGTAGGCGAGGGTGGGTGTAAGGGGAAGAGATCAACCAAAGGACTTGTATGCATGCATATAAGCCAAACCAATGGACATGGACAACAGGGGGATGAGAGCAAGAGTGGGGGGGGGGGCGGGGGGATGGGGGTTAATGGGGTGGAATGAGGACACATTTGTAATTCCTTAACTAATAAAGAATTTAAAGATAAAAGTTTGTTTCATTTTTAGTATGCTTAGGCTAGTTCCTCACAGATCATCCAATAGTCTCTCAATATGATGCAGATTTTCACATTGTCCAAAAGTACAGTTGGCCCTTGTCTGTGGGTTTTTCACCCAGGGATTCAACCAACTCTAGATCAAAAATATTGGGGGAGAAAAGCTACCTTATTGCTGACATGTACTATGTAGTTAGACCTATGACAATTGCTGAACATGTAGAGACTTTTTTCTTGTTATTATTCCCTAAACAGTGTAGTATAGCAATTATTTATATAACATTTACATTATATTAAGTATTATAAGTAATCTAGACATGATTTAAAGTGTATGGGAGGATGTGCATAGGTTACATGCAAATACTAAGTTATCTATATGTATAAAAGCCTAAGCAACCGGAATACCAGAACAACTGGAATGACAGTCACTATGACACCCACTGACCACCAAGGGGCAGATGCTCAATGTAGGAGCTACCCCCTGGTGGTTAGTGTGCTCCTATAGCCAACCTCCCATGGCCGGTCAACCTCCCTTGGCCCCTCCCCGCTGCTGGCCAACCACCCACGGTCCTTTCCCCTGGCCAGCAGCCAGCAGGAAGGCAGGCCCTGGCCGCAGCTGGCAGGAAGGAAGGCTCTGGCTGGCACCCAGAAGGCCCCGATTGGCCTTGATCACAGGCCAGGCCTAGGGATCCCACCCGTGCATGAATTTCCTGCATCGGGCCTCTAGTCCTATCTAATAATAGAGAAACATTGTAATTAACCATAACTTCGCTACCCTTCCCATTGGCTAATCAGTGAGATACGCAAATTAATTGCCAGCCAAGATGGCAGCCACGCAGCTGAAGCGAACATGAGGCTTGGTTGCCCTGGTGATGGAGGAAGCCAAGGTTCCCCGCCTGCCTTCACCCAGCTCTGAGTTCCGGATGCAACAATGTTGCAATTATAGAAGCTAAACAAACTCCAGATACCTGCTTTCAGCCTCCAGGGGCTCAGAGCTTAGAGCGCCAGTGATGGTAACAGAGTTTCAATTATAGAAGCTAAACAAACCCAGATACCTGCTTTCAGCCGGCAACAGCCTCAGAGCTGGAGCCAGCTCTCAGCTCCAATGACAGCTATAGAAGGTAAATAAATCCCAGAATAAAAAAAAGAAAAAAAACAGAGGCTGGGAGCTTCAGTCACCCGCCAGCCTGAAAACGGCCCTCAGCCCCTCACCCAGACTGGCCAGGCACCCCAGTGGGGACCCCCACTATGATCCGGATCACCCTTCAGGGCAAATCAGCCAGCCCCCACCTGTGCACCAGGCCTCTATCCTATATAGTAACAGAGTGATATGCAAACTGACCCTAATAGCAGAAGGACTGGGAATGACTGGTCACTATGACACACACTGACCACCAGGGGGCAGACGCTCAATGCAGAGCTGCCCTCTCGTGGTCAGGGCGCTCTCACATGGGAGGAGCTCTGCTCAGCCACAAGCCAGGCTGATGGCTGCCCGTACAGCGGTGGTGGTGGGAGCCTCTCCTGCCTTCTCAGCAGCGCTAAGGATGTCTGACTGCAGCTTAGGTCTGCTCCTCGCTGGCAAGTGGGCATCCCCTGAGGGCTGCCCGGCTGCCACAGGGATGTCTGATTGCCAGCTTAGGCCCAATCCCCCTTGGAGCAGGCCTAAGCCAGCAAGTGGTCACCCCCGAGGGGTCCCAGACTGCGAGAGGGCACAGGCTGGGCTGAGGGACCCCCTACTCCCGAGTGCACAAATTTTTGTGCACCGGGCCTCTAGTTTTATATAAGAGAAGTGAGCATATTCAGATTTTTGTATTCTTGCGGGTCTTGGGACTAATAGCTCATGAATACTGAGGGACAGCTGTAGAGCATGCCTATGAAACCTTTCATAAGCCCAAATGGCATAAAGTGGAGAGTATCTTCCAACTCCCAAAAGTTTGCTTTCTGGAAGTTTGTGTTATACCATTCTGCTTTTTCAAAGGAGCTCAGTTTGCCTAATGCAAACTTTCAGAAAGTGGGGGATACCTGTGTTCCCTATGTAAAATTATCATCTTAGTCTGCCAGAGTTGCTAGAACAAAATACTATAGACTGAGTGGTTTAAATGACAGAAATTTATTTTCTCACAGTACTGGAGACAAATGTCCAAGAGTAAGGTTGCAGCAGGCTTTGGTGTCTGGTGAGGATCCTCTTCCTGGCTTTCAGACGGCCATCTTCTTGCTGTGTCCTCACATGGCAGAGAAGGGGGGTGGGGGTGGGAGAGAGAGATTTGATGTCTCTTCCCCTTTTATAAAGACACCACCAGATCTATCAGAAGATCAGGGATACCTTTATGACCTCATTTTACCTTAATCGCCTCCTTAACGACTTTTTCCAATATGGTCATGAGCGGGTTAAGGCTGCAACATATGAATTTTTGGGGGGATAAGTTCAGTCCATAACAATCAATTCCATTTTACCCTGGAGACTTTCTTGAAGTCCTTCATCCATTTGTTCTAATCTGAATTAGTTGTTTCTTAGACCTACTTCACAGCGATTGCTGGAGGATTTCCCTTTGCTCCTTTTTTTTAAAAAAAAAACACAACGTTTTTGAGGACAATTGATATATAGAAATATGTACCCCTTTTAAGTCTACAATTCCAATGAGTTTTGAAACATGTGAACACCCATATCATCATTGCGATCAAGATGCAAAACATATCCATCACCACAGAAAGTTCCCTGTACCTTCTGGAAGTGGCTCCCTGCGGCTGCCCCTCCATTCCCACTTTATCAGCCTCAGCCATTGATCTGATTTCTGTAGATTAACTTTTCCACTATTCCACAAAAATGGAATGATATGGTGTGTACTCTTGTGTAGCTGGTTTCTTTTATCCACTCAGCATATTTTTGAGATTCATCCATGTTATGTTTATTTTTTTCCTTATTTTTTTCTGTAATGGAGTCTCTGTTTCTTGGACCCATATCTTCTTAGTTTATTTCCCTGTTTTGGTAGAGAATCTTCCTGAAAAGGGCTGTCTAGGAAGTAAGTGTTTAAGACTTTGCTGGTCTGAAAATGTATTAGTTCTACTTGGTTGGTATTAATAGTTTGGCTGGATATATAAGTGTAAGTTCAAAATAATTCTTCCTCATAGTTGCTTCCTCTATTCACTAGTTTCCATTGTTGCTGTTGAGAAGCTCAGTGGTAGTCTGCACTTCAGTCCTCTGCGCCCTGATCCCACCTCATCCTCCAAAGTTTTCAGGGTCTTCTCTTTATCCTTTGTGTCTGAAATTGCATGCTGATGGACCTGCTATGCGTGTTTAATTCCTTGTACTGGTTACTTGAGCACTTTCCATCTGGGACATGTACCTCTCATCCTGAGACATTTTCTTGTATCCTATTAAATAATAGACAGACATGGTAATTGACCATACCTTCACTACACCTTCCATTGGCTAATCAGTGCAATATGCAAATTAACCGCCAACAAAGATGGCGGCTAATTTGCATACTGCAGGCAGGGCAGGACAGCACGAGCCGCCATCCAGGGCACTGGGGCCAGCCTGCCTTGCCGCCCGGGATCCGATCCAGACCCAGGCGGCAAGGAAGGCTGGCCCCAGACACCTCAGAAGCCCCAGAAGCCCCAGAAGCTGCCTGATAATGGCAGTAACTCTATCAGTAAGCACTCTGAAAGTCAGTGGCATAAATGCACCAATTAAAAGACAGATTATGAGGGTGAATCAAAAACAAAACCCACTTTAAATATAAAGACACATATAGATTAAAAGTAAATGAATTAAGCTGCAGCCTGTTTTGCTCAGTGGATAGAGCATTAGCCCGTGGACTGACGGGTCCCAGGTTAGATTCCAGTCAAGGGCATGTACCTCAGTTGCTGGCTTGATCCCCAGTCCCTATCAGAGCATGTGCAGGAGGCAACCAATCAATGTGTCTCTCCCTTTCCCTTCACTCTCTCTAAAATTCAATGGAAAAATATTCTTGGGTGAAGATTAACAAAAACAAAGTAAATGGATTAAGTAACATTAAAGAGATTATAAGAAAAATATATTCCAAATTTTGTTAGTTGTATAATGGTTATGTTTAAATTATTAACACCTAAGAAATTGGGTGAAGGGTACATATAATATGCTGTAGTATTTTATAGTTTTTTTTACATGTATGAGATTATTTCAAATTAAAAAATTAAAAATTAATAAAATATTCATTGAAATGTATCTGCATTACATGAAAAATCTCCTAATTACTTCTAGCATAATTTATTAAATTGTACTAAAATTTACAAGGGTTCATTTAAAAAATATCTTAATTCTAAATGATATAACAAAAAATATATAATAGTGCAGTTATAAGCACTTATCTAAAAATAAAAATTTAAAGAAGTGAATTTAAAGAAGGAATTAGCCAAAGAAAATATATGCACAACCCATGGACACAGACAACAGTATGGTGATGGCCAAAGAGAAGTGGGGGGCAAGAGCTTGGTAGAGGGGGGAAAAGGGAGGAAATAGGGACATCCTATCTACACTAATAAAAGAGAAACATGGTAATTAGCGTACAACCGCTACCCTTCCCATTGGCTAATCAGTGAGTATATGCAAATTAACTGTCAGCCTAGATGGCGGTTAATTTGCATACTCGCAATGATGGGAGGCAAAAGGGGAAGGACTGAAGAATGGTGATCAGCAACCTAGGCGGCAGGCAAGAGCTGGGGGGTGGGCAAAGGCTGCCTTCCCCCCCCCCCCAGCTGGTGGTGCATAAACACACAGGGCTTCCATCAGGCTCTGCTGATCCCAGGCTGGGA
Source organism: Myotis yumanensis (assembly GCF_028538775.1). Lineage (NCBI taxonomy): Eukaryota > Metazoa > Chordata > Mammalia > Chiroptera > Vespertilionidae > Myotis > Myotis yumanensis. The sequence goes on along the minus strand of NW_027223754.1, from coordinate 121,367,349 downwards.
GGCCTCTCGGCTCTGCTGATCCCGGGGAGCGACTGCAGAGGGAGAGGGACAGGCAGGAGCAGCGAGCCAACCAGGGCCCACGGGCTGCAGGCCCGGGGCTGCGGAAGTTGCCAGAAAAGAAAAAGAAGAAAGATGAAAAAGGACCCCAGCCCTGGATCTGCCCTCCACGGAGGACTTCGACGCCCTGGTCTCGGCCGCCATGAAGGCTGATAACACCTGTGGTCTCCTCAAGTGCCGGGCAGCTCGTGACTCTGGGCCAGCTCTGCCCACACTGCAGCCACCGCTACTGCCTCAGCCACTGCCCGCCTGAGATCCATGGCTGTGGGGAGAGGGCCCGCGCCCACGCCCAGCAGAGAATCAGCCAGGAGGCAGTGCTGTACGCCCGGCAGTGGGGCCAAGGACCGGTCCCTGGATCCCGCCAAGAGGGCCCAGCTGCAGAGGAGCCTGGATAAGAAGCTGGGCAAGCTAAGCAGCCAGAGGAGGAGCAAAAGGGAGAAGGAGATGTGAGCCATCCCTCACACCCTCTGGCCTTGTCTTTGCAAATGCAGGTGGGGGCAAGCGGCTGTCCCTGGTGCTTTCTGTGCCTTGTAGCTGCTCCGGTGACATGACCAGGGCTGCATGAGCAAGCGAGGGGCCTCTGGGAGGAGGTGGGTCCTCGGGCCCAGCGTGCCCTGCCTTGCGCTGGGGTGGGGGCGGGCTGCAGTGGCTGTTCCCTGGACCTTGCTGGGGAGAGCCGCCCCAGGTCTCAGTTTTGCTGGCACCAGGGCCCCCTGGGGCTCTCCGAGGTCCCTGCCAACTGCTTTAAGAGAACCTTTTTAAGAGGTTCCGGGAGTCCAGGGTTGCCGCCTGGCCTGCGACCCGGCCCTCCCGCCCTCCGATCGCCATGGTGGGGGTCCGTGGTTGCCGCCTGGCCTGTGGCCCGGCCCTCCCGCCCTCCCATCGCCATGGCGATTGACAGCTCAGGCCACCCGCCAACCCCGCCCCCAGGGGTCCGGGTTGCCGCCTGGCCTGCGCCGCCCTCCGATCGCCATGGTGGGGGTCCGGGTTGCCGCCTGGCCTGCGCCGGGCCCTCCTGCCCTCCAATCGCCATGGTGGGGGTCCGTGGTTGCTGCCTGGCCTTTGGCCAGGCCCTCCCACCCTCCAATCACCATGGCCGGACGGGTTGCCTCCTGGCCTGCTCCCCGGCCCTCCCGCCCTCCTATCGCCATGGTGGGGGTCCTCGGTTGCCACCTGGCCTGCGCCCGGCCCTCCCGCCCTCCAATCGCCATGGTGGGGATTGGGTTGTCTCCTGGCCTGCTCCCCGGCCCTCCCGCCATCCGATCGCCATGGTGATCACGGGCTGCAGGCCTGCCGGCAACCGGGGCTTTCCGATTGTAATCACCAGCTGGGGGGTGGGGAAAGGCGGCCTTTGCCCACCCCCCAGCTCTTGCCTGCCGCCTAGGTTGCTAATCACCATTCTTCAGTCCTTCCCCTTTCGCCTCCTCATTTTCAGGAGGAGACTGCTGGCTCTCTGACCAGGCATCTGTGCCTGGGACACTTATATTGGGGACGTCTCTCCTATTCCTCGCTTGATGACAGCTGAAGCGGATGGCTCCCCATTCCCAGGCAGCACAGAATGGCTGCCCCAGGTTTTTCTGGCATCTGCTGTCTGCAAGTCTTTGTCGCTCAGTCTCTATCAAAAATGGACAGAAATGGAACGTATGGGGCTTTTCTAAACATATGTGAGTCATCCATTCTTCAGAAGTAGCCATCATTCTCAGGGCCTTCTGAGAATTTGATGAAAACAAATAGATCCTCATCCCAAGTTAATAGTACTTTTATTATCTATACTAATAAAAAAGAAACATGGTAATTAGCGTATGACCGCTACCCTTCCCATTGGCTAATCAGCATATCCTTATGCAAATTAACTGTCAGCCAAGATGGCGGCTGGCAGCCATGCACTGAAGTGAGCAGGGAGGCTTGCTTGCTCCAGTGACGGTGGACTCGAACATTCCCCGCCTGCCGCTGCCGGCCTCTCCGCTGCAACTCTAAGCAACTATGTACTATGTTGCAAATAAGAAGCTAAACAAAACCCCAGAAACCGGCTTTCATTCAGCCAGGCTTCAGCCAGCCGGACAGCAACATTGTATCGATGTTTTCAGCAGCGAGGCCTCAGAGCTAAAGCTGGCCCAGAATAGAAAAAAAAAAAGAAAAAAAGGAGTGGTTGGGAGCTTCAGTCACCCGCTTCCTGAAAACAGCCCTCAGCCCCTCAGCCAGACTGGCCAGGCACCCCAGTGGGGACCCCCACCCTGATCCAGGACACCCTTCAGGGCAAACCAGCCAGCCCCTACCCATGCACCAAGCCTCTGTCCTATATAGTAAAAGGGTAATATGCCCCCCGGCACCGGGATCAGCGTGACGGGGCAGTGCCCAAACCCCCTGATCAGCCCTGCTCTGTGCCTGATAGGGGGGAGCTCCCCAATCCCCTGATTGCCCTGAGGCTCTGTGTTTGACAGGGTGCGGCGCCCCAACCCCCTGATCGGCCCTGCTCTGTGTGTGACAGGGTGCGGCGCCCCAACCACCCCCTCCCACGGGCCCTGCTCGGTGTGTGACAGGGTAGAGCCATAACCTCTCCATCGGCCCTGCCCTGAGTGTGACAGTGGCGGCGCCCCAACCCCCTGATCGGCCTTGCTCTGTGGGTGATAGAGGGTGGCGCCCCAACCCCCCTCCACTGGCCTGCTCTGTGTGTGACAGGGTAGAGCCATAACCTCCCATTGGCCCTGCCCTGAGTGTGACAGGGTGCAGCGTCCCAACCCCCTGATCTGCCCTGCTCTGTGTGTGACAGGAGGCGGTGCCCCAGCTCCCCTATCGGCCCTACTCTGTGAGTGACGGGGGAGCTCCCCAACCCCCTGATTGACCCTGCTCTGTGTGTGACAGGGTACAGAGCCCCAACCCCCCTGGTGGGCCCTGCTCTGTGAGTGACAGGGGGCAGCGCCCCAACCCCTTGATTGGCCCTGCTCTGTGAGTGACGGAGCAGCACCCCAACCTCTTAATCGGCCCTGCTCTGTGCGTGACAGGGGGTGGCGCCGAAACCTCGCCATCGACCCTGCCTTGAGTGTGACAGGGGGCGGTGCCCCAACCCCCAATCGGCCCTACCCTGAGTGTGACTGAGGGTGGCATCGCAACCTCCTGATCCACCCTGCTCTGTGCATGACGGGGTGGCGCCCATAACTCCCCAATCGGCCCTGCTCTGAGCCTGACCAGGGGCTGCACCTAGGGATTGGGCCTGCCTTCTGCCACCCGGGAGCAGGCCTAAGCCAGCAGGTCGTTATCTCCCGAGGGGTCCCAGACTGCGAGAGGGCATAGGCCGGGCTGGGGACCCCCCCCCCCCCCCCGAGTGCACAAATTTTTGTGCACCAGGCCTCTAGTCCTATGTAATAAAAGTCTAATATGCTAAGTGTCTGGTTGTCTGGTCATCCGTTCAACCAATCAAAGCGTAATATGCTAATGATATGCTAACGCAGCTCAACCGCTCACTGTGACATGCACTGACCACCAGGGGGCAGACAGTCGACCGGTCGACCGGTCGCTATGATGTGCTGACCACCAAGGGGCAGATGCTCCGACCTGAGGTTAGCTTGCTGCTGGAATCCAGGCAATTGGGACTGAGCAAGACAGGCAGGACATGCCCTGGAGCCCTCCTGCTGTCCCTCCTCGGCTGGCCAACTTTCCACGTTCCTCCCTGGCCTGATCGTGTACTGGTGGGGTCCTTCGGCCTGGCCTGTGCCCTCTTGAAATCTTGGACCCCTCAGGGGATGTTGGAGAGCTGGTTTTGGCCCCATCTCGCAGGCCAGGCTGAGGGACCCCAATGGTGCACGAATTCATGCACAGGGCCACTAGTTACTTAATAGTTGGAAAAAACAGGCCCTGGTTGCTCATTTATGTACCAGGTGTTCCCTCTAATCTTGGTCCAGGTATTACCCTTTATGTGTATTAACTTATTCAATGCTTGCAGCAACTTTGAGGAAGGTCCTACTATTACTGGTATTCCCATTTTGCATTTTTAGAAACAATCCTAGAGAAGTTAGCCTAAGGTCACAGAGCTGATAGGTGGAGAAGCCTGTATTTGACCCAGACAAACTGGCTGTGGAATCTAAAGCTCTAGCCACTGTGCTCTGCTATTTCCCCCCAACAATAGACACACATGCATTTCACCTGCAGTTCATTCAAGCCCAAATTAGGCTGAGAATCTCGCTCTGGATACTCTGAGATCACCCCTGGGTTAAGCAGGGTTGGGGGAATGATGGCCTGGACATGAAGGTGTTGGCCTTCCTGAGACTCACCTGAAATGACCTGCCCTTTGGATCCTAGAAGCAGCAGCTTTGTGAAACTCACGGCAGCAGCCTTTCTAGGAGGATTGTTATAACAAATCGTGCAAACTTGGGTGGCTTAAACAACATAAATTTGTTCTCTCCCAGTTCTGGAGGTCGTAAGTCAGAACCAAGCCTCCCAACAGTTTGGTTTCAGGGTTGGTTCTTCTGAGGGCCGTGGGAGAAGGATGTCTCCCACGCTCCTTAGATGTCTCTTTTCCCTGCTGATCACCTTCCTTTGTGGCCTGTGTGTCCAAATTTCCCCTTTTTATAAGGACACCAGTCATATTGGATTAGGGCCTACTTCATCTTGACTAAATACACCTGCAATGACTCTGCTTCCAAATAAGGCCACATTCTGAGACACTGGAGGTTGGGACTTTGACGTGGATCTTGGGGAGACAAGATTCAACCCATAACACCGACCCACAGGGAGAATTCTTGTCTTTAAATCAAGAATTGATTTAACTGAATCTCTGAATATGCTTCATCTTATTCAACTAGGTGTGCATTCCTAGTTGAAACTACAGTGATAGTTTGGCTCAGTGGATAGAGCGTCAGCCTGCGGACTCAAGGGTCCCAGGTTTGATTCCTGTCAAGGGCATGTACCTTGGTTGCGGGCACATCCCCAGTAGGGAGTGTGCAGGAGGCAGCCGATTGATGTTTCTCTCTCATCGATGTTTCTAACTCTCTATCCCTCTCCCTTCCTCTCTGTAAAAAATCAATAATTAATATATATATATATACACATGTGTGTGTATATATTTATATATATATATATATATATATATATATATGTATATATATATATATATATATAAAGAATTGTGTTCTTTTGCTTCAACAAAGTTATGAATGCCGGACTACAAGACTGGTCATGTTCTACCTGCACACCAGCTGCTTGAAAGGTGTCGCTCCTCCTCAGCACGTGGGTGGCATTTCATGCTCCACATGTTTTTTGCCTTAATTCTTTTGGGGGCCATTTATCTACTTTCTCACTTCTAATTATGTTGACTTACAGTAGTTATGTGAAACCTGATAAGCCACTTCAAATTCTTTGAGGAGCAGTGACTTGTATAACTAAGCTAAGAGCTTCGTTTTTATTCCTTCCTTTGTCCTACTTTTCCTGGCTATTTTTCTTGCTAATTTCCTGTTCTTTCTTCCCCAGGCTGGTCTAATATTTAAAGTCAGACTCTTTTTGAAGCTTTAGTAAAACGGAAAGGTCATTTGGGAAGCTTGGTTTGTTCTCTATTTCTGAAAACATGTTTTTCCTGTAGGGAAAATCCTTAAGTCTTATTTGTGGGGCCCTTTCCTGGCTTCGTGACTTTGAAGAGAAGAAACGTCAAGAGGAGGCACGTCTCCTTAAAACTGGAACTGCCCCCTCCAATGATGGGAAGGACCAGCCCCCATGTATTTCATCCTCACGTCAAGAGACTCCAGACACCCTGGGGCCTACTGGAGAACCTGACTGGGTTACTCAGTTTGTGCAGAAGAAAGAAGAAAGGGACCTGGTGGACCGACTAAAGGTGAGATCCAGGGTAAAAGAAGTGGGAGTGATCTAGGAAACAGCACTTCAGTGATTATTTTGGGTTGATTCCAAGATTTAAATATGTGTTCTTTGGCTTTGCAATGCCTCTTAGTTCTCCTGGCAGCTTTGTTGAGTTAATGGTGTTGCACCCGTGCTGTCTTTTTTGTTGTTAATCCTCACCTGGGGATATTTTTACCATTGCTTTTCAAGGAGGGTGGAGAGAGAGAAACACCTATGTGAGAGAGACTCTTACATCAATCGATTGTCTCCTCACACATGCTGCCCTGACCAAGGGCGCATAGTGAACACACAACCCAGGTACATGCTCTTGACTGTGACCCTTTGGTGCATGGGCCGGCGCTCTAACCACTGAGAAACATTGGCCAGGGCTTTGCTATCTTTTTAAAGCTGATGTCAACAGGCCTTCTCTAGATAAGGGGTTGGCAGGTCCCATTCATTACCCACCTGGGAAAGGAACCTATCTCACTGTTGCCATTGGCAACATGGTTTCATGGCTGCAAACTCAATAAGGTATGCATTTTATTGTGAGAGTATGTGGCTTTGGCAGGGGGTATACAGACTTCCTGCAGTGAGCAGCGAGGCGGGGACCTGGCGAGGCTCCGGGTCTGGTGATGGGTGCTGGCCAGGGGAGGAGAACTGCCTTGTGTGAAGAGGCACTAGGCTGAGCAGCCCCAGACTCTGTAAGAAAGTCTTGGTTTGGGCTTCCTGCAGGAGTCTCCTTTACGGCTTCTTTCCTCTTTAGAAGGAGCAGATCAGGAGGAAGAAGCGAGAAGAACGCCTACAGCAGCTCCGTCACAATACACATCTCAAGTATGCAGCCAAGCGTGAGGTGAGTGTCATCTCCCAGGGTGGCTGCTTGGGGCCTCGAGGTGTGTAGCTCCTTTGGGTGAGTGGCCAGGTTTTCAGGTTCCTCTCCCTGACCCCCACTCCCTAAGTCCTTATGACCCAGTGGATGGGAACTTGAGCCGAGGTAGTGATACCTAGGATATTGATGCCAGTAAAGCAGCAAGGCCCAAGTTAATGGCGTGTGTGTGTGTGTGTGTGTGTGTGTGTGTGTGTGTGTGGTCCTTGGGGATGGCCACACTGAGGCTGACTCTGTCGAAGGTGGGGGCATCAGTACTGAGGTTATCTTTCCCCTCCTGCACTGCTCCTGTACAGAGACAGGAAGAAGAAGAGACAGAGCGTCTCCTCCGTCTCAGCAGGGACATACTGGCAGCAGGAACAGAGGCTGAGCCCCTGGAGCAGCTGGCATCTGGGGAGGAGGAGCTGGTCCTCTCAGAGTACGAGAGTGATGAAGAGAAAGGAGCCCCTAATGGGTAAGATAGCACTTCTGTTCCACCCACCACCCTGCTGAGCCCACATGGGAGGCAGCTCCTTCCTTGTGCCAAGAAAGAAGCAGGCTTCCTTGTCACTCTTCGGGCATCTGAAGGGATGGAATGCCAGCCACTGCCTCTTCTCTCAGACAGGCTCCTCTTTAGGGTGCGTAAGTGATAATGGCAATGATAGTCGGCCCTCTCTCTCTGCCGGGCACTGGCTGCATGTCTGTTAATGCCATTATTCTCGCATCAGTATTTGTGTCTTCCCTTTACACCTGAGGGAGCTGTGGCCCAGCCAGGTGTGATGCCTTGGCCAAGGCCACAAGGCCAGGTAGCGGGGAGCTGAGACTTGAACCCGGTCACCCAACTCTAGATCTCAGACTCTTAAGTACCAAACTGCATTGGGTTCAGGTGCTTACCCACACCACCATCTTGGTTCCTGTGGCCTGTAATTTAAATCCAGGCCTTTCAGACAAAGCTGACTGAACAGTTCTTTATTGACCAAGAAACTAACACTGTAACTAACTCCTTTTCTAATAGCCCAAGGCAGTGAGCATTTCTGCTTTTTAAAAAAACTGAATTGCTAGGTGAACAAAAACAAAAAAATCCATCTGATGTCCCCACCTTATATACAAGGTAGAGTATATCTGAAAAAGGATTTTGTGTTTTCTAAGAAGCTTAGACTAATAACGTTGACTAAACAACCAGCCAAGTAATGCAGGTTGACTTACAGTCCCCAGTGCTGATGGGCTCCTCATTCATTCCCAGGAAGGGCAGACTTCGTTTATTCACACATCCAGCCTTGCACCCAGATCCTGCTGAGTCTGTGCACTATGTGGCATATGATTTATTTATTTAGTTTTTTAATTTAAGTGGTTTTTTTTTTAATTCTGAGGGGAGAAGAGATTGATATGGTCATGAGTGACAGCATCTTTTATTCCCTCACCCTGTCATTTGGGGCTTCACTTAGGAAATGTGCGTGGAGTTGCTGCTGTTTGCAGGCTGTGGGGGTGCTTCGTAGAAACAAGACACACCCAGATCCACCTGTGGACAGGATAGGGTGGTTGAGGAGACAGAAGAAGAAATGGTTTTTGAAAGAGATGAATATCACAGGGACCATGGCAGTGTGTTACAGGGCAGGCAACCCTGCCAGGGGAGATTGAGGAACGCTGCCCAGAGCAGGTAATGTTTATGAGGAGGTCTTGAAGTTGACTAGCAGTTGGCTAGGTAAAGGGAAGAAGTGAGGGAGAGAGCATTCCTGGCACAGAGCACAGCATGCCCAAGCTCTGATAGAGTGGTAGAATCAAGTTCTCTTGGTGAATTGAGAGAAGTCCCATTTGCTGGAGGTTAGACAGTGAGAGGAGAGTAGCCTTGGATGACAGTCAAACATTGACCCTAGGGTTTTGGGAATACCATGTCCTTTCTCTCTCTGTCCTCTCCTGAGTGGCAGTGGGAGGATGGCCTTGGTGTTAGCCTGGGGTGTCTCCCTGACCGAGAGCGCAAGCGACCACCTGCTGCTTTGGTGGAACTTCACTGCTGGGATGTGTCCGTCTCCTAGCTCAGAGCTCAATCTTCAGTTTGGTTCTTAGTTGTTTAGGTCTAGGGCTGATCGCTGGCACGTGATAAGATGCTCAGTAAGTGTGTTTCTAGTTGGCCTGCGTTTGCTGAGAAGAATGTTTTTCTGTGTTTTGTTTTTCTCTCAGATTAGATGAGGATGAGGATGACCTGGAGGAAGAACATGTAACTAAGGTAAGATGCCATGTCCTAAGCTTTGTGCTGTGATTGGCCTGGAGTCCAGGGAAAATTCGAGGGTCCCTCCTGTAGGTGAGGAGCCTCCAGCCCACTGACTCCATCTCCCCAGACCCAAACCTGGTCTCTAGGTGTTCACCTGGCAAGTTGGTCTGGGCACCTGGGGAGACATCTCGTGGGAGCGATGCCCGGGCTCATGTGCCACAGGACTTGGGAGAACAGCCATTCTGGGCCAAGGACCCTGGATCTCTCTCTGCATTAGGAGTTGGGGAAGGCCAGGGCAGGTCAGAGTGAGAGTTCTTTGTCCTTTGGATGTTCTGATGGCATGCTCCTCTTTTGTTCATATTTTCATTTGCATGGAGAGCTATGAGGCATATGTGGTGCCAACACTTCTCAAATTCAAATCATTTTGTTTCATTCATGTAATACCTTTGTTTTCTCTGTTGAAACTAGACACCCCCCACCCCTTTCTCTTTTTTCCTCTCCTCACTCTTCTAAATCTTAGCGGAGTTCAGAGAAAGAGTGTTCAGCTCAGCCTCCTCCTGCTTTACTGCCAGCCCCCCCCCCCTCCATGCCCTTGGGAGGTGTGTGTGGAACAGCCCCTCACCACTCCCCAGAATCTTAGGGACCTTTTCCATGTCAAGAGTCACCACCCAGGGAAATACTTTTCCTAAGGTGTCCAAGCCCTCCAGAACAGTTGGATTAGGGGCTGAGCATGACTGACGGGAGGAGTCCCATCTTGTGGGCATTCTCTTGAACTTTAGGAGTTGAGGGTGAAATGGGGAACCCTGGTATTTCGGTAAGGTCTTCTCTGGGACAGTTACCTTGCTGTAGGTTTGTATATTTGTGACCCCTTTCCCCATTCCCTCAGCCCATCACCCATGGCATTCCTTGATGTGCAAAGAATACTTGAGAATGTTATACCGTCTTTGAAATCCCCTGCTTTTCCTCGGCGCAGATTTATTACTGCAGTCGGACCCACTCCCAGCTGGCCCAGTTTGTGCACGAGGTACAGAAGAGCCCCTTTGGCAAGGACACCCGGCTCGTCTCCCTTGGCTCTCGGCAGGTAGACAGAGCAGGGTGCCTCAGCCCTGGTGCCCTCTACTCCCTTCCCTGTGCCTTCGTCTTCCTCTTGCAGGCAGGCTGAGGAGGGGAGAATCGCCCCTATCGGGCCTTGCTGACCCTTGGAAGGAAATGGGGGAGGGCTGGTCTGCGAGGCCCTGGTGGGCTGCTGTGTATCATGTAGCAGCACCATTTCTTTACCTCTTGTTCCTCTGTCTCATAGAATCTCTGTATAAACCAAGACGTGAAAAACCTGGGTTCTGTGCAGCTGATTAACGACCGCTGTATGGAGCTGCAGAGGAGCAGACACGGTAGCCACCTGCACCCTTGAGCTAAAGAAGCAGCCTCTGGGACCATCCTTTGGCCTCGGGCAGCTGGGAGTGTGGCGCGGGAGGGGCAGGGGCCAGCACAATACAGACAGTATCTTAATGGAAATGATGGTTCTTCCTAAAGAGCCTCTCCTTGGGAGAAGGTGTGTTTGCTTTCTGGGTCAGAGTTAATTCCGAAATCCGGGTTTTGAACACAGAGTAAAGTACCAGAGTGTTATGATGAGACCAGAATAAATAGTTCACGTAAGGGTTTTGTAGACATGACCTTACTGGCCTGCTCCTGGCCACAGGCCCGTTACTGTTCTTTCTGCCTTTGCCCCTGTGCTGCCACCCGCAGAGAGCAAGAGCAGAGCTGAGGACCAGGAACCCAAGAGGAGAAGGCAGGCACCCCAGGCTGCCTGTCCCTTCTACAGCCATAGGCACTTGCAGCTCCTCCAGGACCAGGTGCTGCTGGAGGTGAAGGACATCGAGCAGCTGGTGGCCCTGGGGAAGGAGGCTGGGGCCTGTCCCTATTATGGGAGCCGGTTTGCCATTCCAGCTGCCCAGGTGAAGACCACAGAGGGTTGGGCGGTGGCTCTTGGCTTTAACTGCAGCCTAGGCCGTGAGGGAATTCCTTACTCCTCTTAGTTTGGGAAGATGTCACTGTCCACGGTTGGACTGACCGACATACTGCACATCGATGACATGTAACCCACTCTCCTAGGGCACAGGGTCACAGGAGGCCCCAGGTCCCTTGGTGGCTGTTCTGCAGGCACTGTGGCATTATGGGGGGTCAGGCCCAGGAGAAGGTGTGCATTCCTAGTTGAAACTACAGTGAGAGATGCCAGGGCAGACACCGGGAGGAATGGGAGCTACAGAACATAAATCTATTTTTAAATGGCCATTCAGAGTGACTGTCCTGACTGTGCACTTACTGCACCATTTGAGAGGACTGTTTTCTAGACTGGGCATATGGAGTATTATTTAAACAGAAAAGCTACCAATTTAACAGGTCAAAAATTATACTGTTATTTGGTTGTAATGATTTGACATTTCTTGCTACTTCCTTCATTTGAGTGACTTTTGGAAATAGGATATTATTTGTGGAGAATTCCATATAATCAAGAAAAGGTTAAAATTGATTTTAAAAGATGCAGGGAACTAACTGTGTTAGTAATAATTTCATGTGGCAGTAATTGCTCATCAGTCTATTTCCCTGGACTGCGTGTGTGGTCCTCGGAGCAATGCAGCAGCGCTCCCAGCACTTTCATGTCCTTCCCAGGGCCTGCCACAGCGAGGGTCAGCGCTGTAGACACTGTGTGCCAGTGCCGTAAAATGTCCTGAAATTCTTATGATCTTGACTTTTTAAGGCACTTTTCACCTCATTTTTGCTTTTATGGTATCCCATTGAGCTAGCTAAGGCAGGTATTTTCCATATTCTACACCTGGGGACAGTGGGGTCCAGAAAGGTTAAGTGTTTTATCTGTTTTCTCACAGCAGGTGAGTAATGGAACCATATTAAAACTTGGGTCTTAAGTTTCCAGTTTTCTGAATTTTCACTTAGTTTTTCAGTATTCTTGTAACTGGAAAATCGTCATAACACCAAAGCCACTAAAAAATGTACAGAATGTTTTTATTTTTGTCACCCAAGCCCACTTCTTAACCCTGTTTTGACAGTTTATCAAGCCCATTTTGCAGATGAGGAAAATGAGGCTCACAGGCCCCAGAATCACACAGATAGGAAGTGACAGCTCCTGGACCAGAGCCCTGGGCTGCCTTCTGCTATGCTGGTGGTTTTCACCGTTTTTTGAGGAAATTTAGGTGCCTCAGGGCCTACCTTGGGGGCATGGACAAGGCTAAGCAACTGGGGTTCCCCTCCCCATAACCCCACTCTTGGTTCAGTCAGAAGTCAGATCAGCTTCACTTTTGTTTCATATATTTGATGTTACACATAAAACTTTTGAGGAAAGAGTCTGTTGTTAAAAGCACATTACGATGCTGTCCTTTCTCTACACCTGTTCTGGGCAGGAAATGAAACTGTTCACACCAGGAACTTAGAGCAGGCTGGTGACCCTGCTCTAGGAGGGAGTCCCGCCCCACTCACGTGGCCCCATCTCCTCCCAGGTGGTGGTGCTGCCCTACCAGATGCTGCTGCACACGGCCACCCGGCAGGCCGCGGGGATCCGGCTGCAGGGCCAGGTAGTGATCATCGATGAGGCGCACAACCTGATTGACACCATCACAGGCATCCACAGTATGGAGGTCAGTGGATCCCAGGTAGGTCAGCCTCTCCCTACCGGAGCCAGGGTTTATCATGGGGCAAAGGAACATTTCTCTAACTGCCTGGACCCGGGATTCCTCCAGAAATGGCGCTTGGTAGTGGTGCACTGTGGCAAGGTGGCAGCCTCGTGAGAGGTGGCTGCTTTCTAGCAGATCGCAGAACTGGGGTCTAGCTCAAGCAGAGGAACTGGTGCCTTGGTCTTCACTGGCCTGTGTGGTCTTGAGTCCCTCCAGCCCAGGATGCTACTAACCACTCCATGATCCAGGGTAATGGCTTGAGAGAAGTAGGGTCCTCGTGTAGTTAGATGTCATTATTATTGATATTGCTTTGAGAGGATTTAACTGAAAAATGCTCAAGATTTCTGAAAGCTATTTATTTATTTCCTATTATGTGCCATGCACTGTAAGAGTTATCTCTGATGTTCACGTCTATTCTACATTGGGCTGGTATTCCTATTTAACATTGAGAACTCAGTCAGAGAGGTTTAAGCAGTACCTAAGGTCACATAGCTAGTAAGTGGGAAACTGGGATTTGACCACTGGTTTCTGACCCTGAAACCCACATGACATTCCACCACCTCTACTGAGTAATGCATGGGTTGATCTTAGGCCAGGACATGATGGTTACCTTGAACTATCACTCTTAGTAGGCAACACATCTTTTCCCAGCCCAGTAAAAACTAGCAGGGAACTTCATTATGGAGATTCAGCCTCTTGCTTTTTCCCTGGCACAAAGTGGCCACTGCAGCAGAACCTGCCTTCCTTCCCCTCTCTCAGGTCCCACCAGCCCATGGGCCTTTAAAACCCACACCTTTAGTCTGTAACCAGCCCCACTCTCCTCACCTTGATTGCCTCCTGTGTGTCCTGGGCTGGCATTTTCTAACCACAATCTAGACAGTTGTCACAGCCCTATGCCACTTGCCCAGACCCTAGTCATGCCCATTTCTTCTCTCCTTAGCTCTGCCAGGCACATTCCCAGTTGCTCCAGTACATGGAACGATACAGGTGAGACACTACCTCCAGAGGGGAAGGGAAAATCCTGCTCAGCCTCAGCACCCCAAGCCAGCCTCCAGAGGAGGCACTTAGGTTGGCATCTCTGCGGGCTGGCCTAGCGTGCTGCTGTCTCCTGTGTGTGTGCACCCACATAGGCCAGGGGTGCTCAGGACACAGCACCTGGCTTTGAAGGCCTTGGGCCACAGCCAGCCTATTTTTCTAGGGGAGTATTTGTAGCTTGTGACCCAGTTTGAAAGACACCAGCCAGAAGGGCCTCAGCTTGGGGCACTTAGAAGGGAAGGTGCTGTTGGAGTAACCCACTTGCTGTCTGTTGATTTGTCCTCAGGAAGCGTTTGAAGGCCAAGAACCTGATGTACATTAAACAGATCCTGTACCTGTTGGAGAAGTTTGTGACTGTGCTGGGTGGTAAGGAGCCTCGCGACCCCTAACTCCATCCTGCTTCCGCTCGCCAGACTCGGCTCCCTGGACGCTGTCAGGACATCTAACTTAGATCTTTTTTAGGACCCTGATTTATTTCACCGTTCTGAGGTAGTAATAGCACTACAGTACAAGTGAATGCCGTTTTACATGATAGAGTGCTCCTGTGAGGACGGCAGCATGGGTGTGTTGACCCTCAGTGACCTGAGTGAATGAAGCTAGAGCCTCTGGTTGCTGAGCCCAGTGAGAGGAGCTAGAACCCACTGGCTCCAGGTCCCGTGCACCTTTCCAGCATTCTGTGCAGAATGGACCTGGTGGTTTCATTCTTTTGTTGAATGAATGAACTGTCCTTCCCGGGGACCCTTTTGAAGGCTTTCATGGAAGCAGAAGTCCAGGACGCCAGCCCGGTGGTTCTGAGGGGATTTTGTCTCATATTGGTGTTCTTGGCTTCCATCTCTGCCTTGCCTCTGTCACCAAGCAGCTGGGCGTGTCCTGTTGGCACCTGCCTAAACTGGGGTGACTACTCTGTCCCTGCCTCCTTAGAGGAGGTGTGAAAAGAATGAAACCACCAGGCTTTGGGCTCCATATCACATGTGGGTCAGACTTTGAGGCTTCCTGGAACATCTGTTCTCAGTAGGGGGTCTATGGGTATTAAAACTATCAAAAAGCCGGTTCACAGACAAATGTTCTTATTTGACTAGTATACTGTGGAGTGTGAGAGGATGGGGCCAGAGGACCACCATCTTGACCTGTCTGTTTGAATTCTCTTTTAGGGAACATTAAGCAAAATCCCAATACACAGAGCCTCTCACAGACAGGTAAGAAGATGGCCCTCATGGGCCCAGGGCTGGTCTGAGCCAGTTCTGAGCTTCCCTCTGGGACCCCAACACCATGGTCTTCAGAGCAGGACCCCAAGGCTTGTTTGTTTACCCTTAGGGACAGAGCTGAAGACCATCAATGACTTTCTCTTTCAGAGCCAGATCGACAACATCAACCTGTTCAAGGTAGAGGTTTTACTGGTTCATGTTAGCTCATCAAATCTTATCCTACCCCCACCTGTGGGCAGAACACTGTTAACACTGTGGAATGAATAAAAAGGAAATTCCTTCAGTCCTCAGTCAGTCCAGAGGGCTGAGGATCTACAGCACAGACATGCCATTAACCCTGAAAAAAAAGAAAAGAAAAGTAATGTCAGTAACAAAAGAGGATCCTGGACCTAGGGTTGAAGGGTCAGAGAGATTAGGGGGAGATTAGATTAATAAGCACAACTAGAGATGCCCCGGCCCTCCGCTTTACGCCATCTTTCTTGGGGCACGGTCTTTCCCCTGGCTGCTGGGTAGAGCTGGATGTTAATGTTGTGAGTGTGATCCTGCTGTTGGGCTGAGGTGAGTGAGCTCACAGCTGGGCCACTCTGCTTGTCCTTTCTCTCATCTTTCCACTCCAGCCATAGTTTATTGCAGCCTCACATCTTTGCTTGCTCCAGGCCTACATATCGGTGCTCTCCCCGGAGGCCAGGAGGGGTGGGGCGGGGTACAGCCACTGCTACTAGACTCACAACCTTATGATTCTCGTTTACTAACAGTAACGGAGCAATTACTGTGTTTGAGGCAGTGCACCAGGTTCTGTGACTGTAGAGTAGGGTGTGCCATCTCCATTCTAGAGCAAAGGAAAGCCGAGGCTCAACGAGGTCACCATAGGAGGACACCACGCACAGGCCACACGAAAATGGTACATGCCGAGCCAGTGTGCCAGCCCAGCCACACAGACTCAAGACCCTGCTTTCTTTCCATTGGGCCTTTCCTTTTCAAACCAGCTGCCCTGACTGGTTTGGTCATGGTTACTGCCATCACCCCCTCAGACAGGCTGGCAATCCTGTCATCTTTGAGTCCTTTCTCCCATTGCGTCTCACATCCAAACTGTGGCCAGGCCCCACAGCCTGGAACGGCTGTTGAATTTACCCCACCTTTTCATCTCCACAGCTGCTACTTCAGTGCAGTCTTTTCCTTTGCCTCCTTTTTGGTCTTCTTGATTTCATTCTGTCTCCCTTCTAATAACTTTTACAAACTATAGTCTAGTGAATCTTAACTGAAAGATACCATTCTTATGAGAATTTTTTAAAGGCTCCGAAGTCATCGTCTTGCATTCCAGCCTACACGCCAACCTAACTGCACTCCAGGTGTCCCTTGAACAAGTCCCAGGCTTTACCTCCTTTATGCCTTTGCTCATAGGGTTTTTTTTTTAGGACTAACTCTTAATCCTCCAAGGTCTAGCTTCGGTGCCGTCATGGTGAAGGAAAGCAGAGGGACACAGCCATCACCCAGGACCTTTAGGAGGGGTGGAGCCATGCAGACTTGCGAAGGCTGTGCCTGAGGCCTGGCAGAGGCCCTCTCGTGGGAGAGCACTGTGTGGTGTGGGGACAGTGGGGGCGGAGTGTCCTCAGAAAGGAGGGTGACATGGGTGGCCTCAGGAGGCTTTGGGCTCCTCGGAAGGTGGTGGTGACTGATGCTCCCGGGGTTTTGGAGAGTGGTTATCTGTTTTTGTTTTCCATCCTGATTAAGTTTTCCATGTACCTACAGCGGGTTTGGTTTTGCAGGTGCGGCGCTACTGTGAAAAGAGCATGGTCAGCAGAAAGGTACGGCTGCCCTTCCTTGGGGCCTGGGTGGGGTCCAGCTGCACCTCTGCTTGCTGCCCTCACAAAGCCTCTCTCTCCTGCCCTGTGGAAACTCAGGCACCCTCATCTCTATTGTCCTCACTGGGGAGCATCCTTGCCGGGTTGGGGAGGGGCTGCCAAGATGCCTGGTGTTGGGGTGGCGGGAGGGTGGGCCCTGGTTGAGATGCAGATGAGAGATGGAAGCCTCTTGTCCACCCTGGCCTCCCTCTCTGCTGCCCTCATTTGTCTCTGTTGCTCTTATTCCTGCTTAGCTCTTTGGCTTCACAGAAAGGTATGGGGCGGTCCTCGCACCCCCCAGGGAGCAGCCCAGACTGACAGGGTTCCAGCACTTCCTACAGAGCCTGCAGCCCGGGGTGACTGAGGGTGAGTCAGGTGGTGGGGGCTGGGCTGCAGACCCTGGGCAGGAATGTTCCTCACACGTGGACTCTCCCCAGAGAACCCCGTTAGTCCAACTGAAAGGAGGCTCTCTGCTCTCGCCTGTGGTCCCAGACTCTCTCCCTTCTACTCTGTGCAGCTCCCACAGCCCCTGTGGAAGAGGGGGAGGCCAGGGTGCCTCGACCTGCTTCTCCACTGATGCACATCGAAGGCTTCCTTGAAGCTCTCACCACTGCCAACCAGGACGGCAGGGTCATGCTGAGCCGCCAAGGTAATCCAAGGGGGAGCTAGCCTGGAGCTGGAGGCCAGAGCATGAGAGGGGCCTTTACTTCCATCCCAGCACCTCCCAGGGTCAGGACAAAGAAACGTCGTGATGCCAGCCTCCTGTGACCTGGGCAGGCAGTGGGGGTAGTGAGGAGGGATGCAGGTGTGTAGGATGGTTGGTTGTCTCAGGCAAGGATGTGAGGAGCCATGTAGCCTAGTGGTTAAGGCAACATGGGCTTTAGCTTGAGCCTTGGTTCCACCCCTACAAGCCGTGTGTCTTGGACCAGTTTCTTTGTCTCTGAGCCTCATTTTCCTCATGCAAAAAGGGAGCTAGTAGTACTCTACCTCATGGTTGTCCTGCAGATTAATTAGGATTTGATTTAAAGAGAAAGTGATTATCTCTCATGCCTCCTACATGGACCCCTTTGCCTCGGAGGATAGAAGTGTTTCTTGGGCCTGTACCTGCCCCCTTCCCATGTAGCTCTTTTCTTTGTCTTTTTATCAGGCAGCCTCAGTCAGAGCAGCTTGAAATTCTTGCTGCTGAATCCAGCGGTGCCTTTTGCCCAGGTGGTGAAGGAATGCCGGGCAGTGGTCATTGCGGGGGGCACCATGCAGCCGGTAAGGACACCGGGTCCAGACTCTTGTGCCCAGGTGTGGATGGGACGGTGACAGGAATGGTGCACAGTTAGGCCTCTTCATCTCATCCCTTGGGTTCCCAAACCAGAAAGGGCTTGACTTGAACAGGCCAAACAATGTCCACCGGGTGGCACTGCTGTACTGTCTCACTGCTGGGCCTTGTAGGCTTGGGGACTGAGCATTGCCACTGCTCCTGTGTGTCTGCAGCGGTGGGATCACACTTCTCCAAAGAAAGTCCTGTTGGAGTTTCTTCCTCACACTTAGTGCCTTACTGCCACTCCCTTCCTGTACCCACTATAGATATAACTTTCTCTCTTTTACAAATTTAAATGTATTTTTAGGAAAGTATTATATTTTCATTATAGAAATCACAGATAAACAAAAACAGGAAGAAGGTTCATAATTTCACTAGCAAAAGATTCATTTGGTGCATATCATAGTTGTATGCATAATTTTTACAAATATACATACGTATTTTTAAAACAAAAATATGGCATTATCTGTAAATGCTATTGTAATTTGCTTTTTCTTACTCAGAAACAAAATGTCATACACATTTTTCTTGTCAGTAAGTAAGCACTTATTTCGCCATACTTTCGCTGTAACATGAATGTATTATATTTTACTATATATAACCACTTTTGTTAGGTATTTAGGTGATTTCTAGTTTTTCTCTAGAAAACAACAGAGTTTAAACAATTGAGTGGTAAATGTAACCAGTCCCTGCACAGTGGTTATTTCCTGAGGAGATGTCCTACAACAGCGGTCACCAACCGGTGGTCTGCAGACCACTGGTGGTCCGTGAGGTCCGAAAGGTTGGCGACCACTGTCCTGGAACAGGACTTCCTGCATGAAGAGCTACTTGGCATCCTCAAGCAGTCTGTTCCCAGCCTCGGCTGCCTGTTCGATCGCCCCTGTAGCTTTATTGTTTTTCCATTCTTTCATGTGTCTAGACCCGTATAGTTTTTTCATTCGTGTATTAAAATAATTGGTAGTCATTATGGGGCAGTGCTCAAATCCATTGTGGCCTGTGGGAACCTCCCTGCTGCTGCTGGTCCTTGTGATGTGGCCCCCTTAGTCTTGGGATGCTTTCCTGCTGCCTGGCACAAAAAACACCCCAGACCACCTGGTGCTTTTTTTGCCCCAGATCTGGAATCATTCATGTCTCCAAGATGCCCTAGTTTCTTTTACTGGGGATGGGTACTTAGAAACCAAGATCTGGGTGCTGTGTGCATACAGTGGATGATTACTATTTGTGGGTCTTTTCAGTACTGACCTGGGAAATATGTTTTCAGACATCATGAGACCTTATTGATATTTCTGATTCAAAAATCATTTTATTTGACCTTATGCTGTATCTCATTTCTCAAGCTAAACTTCTGTTTTTTTATCCTATACTAGAGGCCCAGTGCACGAATTTGTGCACGGGTGGGGTCTGGCCGGCCCACCCCAATCAGGGTCAGTCTGGCTAGGGGGAGAGGCCGCAGGTGATTGGCCAGCAGGCCCCGCCCCCAAATGGGGGCGGGGGAGCCGATTGGGGGTCAGCAGCCAGGGGAGGGGCCATGGGAGGTTGGCTGACCACCCCTACTCCCTATTGGTATGTGGGGGGTGATTGGCTGGGGAAAGGGGCCGCAGGCCGATCAGGGTGGTGGGGGCTGATTGGGGGTGGGGCTGGCCAGGGGGAGGGGCCATGGGAGGTTGGTCACGGCCCCCCACTCCACCCCCCGATCTGGCCGGTCATTCCAGTTGTTAATGGTGTTCCAGTCGCTGGCTTTTCATATATGATAGGTAAAAAACTTGGATGGAGCTTTTAAAAATACAAAAGCATATAGTCCTCATGCTAGAGATTCTTATTCAATAGTTTGGGCTGGGCCCTGGCCATGTGAATATATATATTTTTAAATTCCCACTGGTGATTTTGTTGCATATCCAGGGCTGAGAGCCACTGTGCCAAATTTCCTGTGCTATTTCCCACAAGTAGTTAAATGAGACTGCCAACACTGGACACCATTTAATTGTTTTATCCTTTTGCTAATTTCTTATCAGCTTTTCTTTTTACCTCTTCTCTGTTCTTATGTACTTGCTGCCTCTCACCCAGACTCTGTCTTTCCAAGCGATTCTCTCTTCCCTTCTCTGTCAAGACCCCTGCCTGCTCAGACCTGAGGTCCCGTCCCCGGACCTCAGGGAGGTCACAGAGCCTTGACATTGTGGTCTTCAGGTTTCTGACTTTCGGGAGCAGCTGCTGGCATGTGCTGGGGTGGAAGCCGAGCGACTGGTGGAGTTTTCCTGTGGTGAGGATCCATGTCCCGGGTTGAATGGGCCACATAGTCAGTCATGACCCCGTGTTGTCATAGTTGAACCATGTGCTGTTATCAGTCCTCCGGGGCTGAGGAAACACGAATGGGCATCTCATCCTTTGCCAGCTCTCTCTGAGCTTGCCATCTCCATGCTTCATGCTCTGTGCCCCCTCTGTCTACCTGGGAGAGTTCTGAGCATTGCTGTTTTAGTGTGGAAACTGGTGGGTGGGTAAGTGATAGAAACCACTACTCCTGGTCTGGAAGGCAAGGGTTGAGCAGTGCTCCTTTTGGACTCAGCCTTGCACTTCCAGTTCTCAGCCTCTCTCTGGGTCTCCCCAGGTCACGTGATCCCTCCAGACAACATCCTGCCCCTCGTCCTCTGCAGTGGGCCCTCCAACCAGCAGCTGGAATTCACATACCTGAAAAGAGAGCTGCCTCAGATGGTTAGTACCAGCCATCCTGCCTCACCTTGGCCTTTGTTAGGGCAGGAGAGAGATTTCTGGGGTGGGGATATGCTGGCCAATCCCAAGTGTTGAAGCATTGTGGAAGTTAGTACTGGTCCTCATCACAGCTGTTACAGGATGAATAGTGTCTAGGTGTTTATCAGGAAGGTCTGAGTTTCCCCGCACCCTTCACCTCTGAGGCTGCTAAATAACTTTTCTTGTCCTGGCCACTGTGGCTCAGTTGGTTGGAGCATCGACCTATGTGCCAAAGGGTCCTGGGTTCGAATCCCGGTCAGGGCACATACCCAGGTTGCAAGTTTAATCCCTGGTGGGGGCATGTATGGGAGGCAACCAATCAATGTTTCTCTCTAAAGAATCAATGAAAGGTATGTCCTTGGGTGAGAATTTTTAAAAATAGTTTTCTTGACACCTCCAGCCATCTCTTTAGGATGAAGTTCATGAGAAACCATTTCCTTTTGCCATTGGGTCATATCGAGCCCTGCCTAGCAGGGATGCCAGTACTAGGGATACTTCTCTAGTGGCATGCCTGGGTTTCCAGTGCCCGATTTGTCATAGATGGTGCCTAATCTCCAGTTGCCCACAGGACGTTGGGAGTTGGGGAGGAGGACTTGGCACACCAGTAACAGGTGCAGCTCAGTGTGCTGGACTGCGGTGTGTCAGATGCTGCCAGGCACCAGGAGCAGCAGTGGAGTGTGTTTGGAGGGAGGGTGGCACATTCCAATCTGTGATTCCCAGCCAAGGGGCGCCACCTGGTGCTTGGTTCTGAGCCCTAAGGTTAGGAGATTTTTTTGGGTGTGGCTTCAGGAGTGGCCCCATGGAGGGGCTCTTGTCTTCCTTTCTTAGATGGACGAGACAGGTCGCATCCTCTGTAACCTGTGCAACGTGGTGCCTGGAGGGGTGATCTGTTTCTTCCCCTCCTATGAGTACCAACGCCAGGTCCATGCCCACTGGGATAAGAGTGGCCTGCTGGCCCGCCTGGCTGTCAGGAAAAAGGTGAGTGACCCCTCAGCTGGACCTTCCACTCTGGGGATGGTGACCCAGAATTCCCGTGGGATTTCTCCTGCACATCAAACTGGGTGGTTGGGCCTCCCATATGGGGGCGTCTCCCACCACTTCTAATCCCTGATCACTTCCCAGAGGAGTCCCCAGAGCCCAGGATGGAAAACAAGGTCTGGAGCAGATCTATGAGCCAGGCATCCTGAAACCCTGTTCTGGGAGATGTCTGTTTACTTTCAGATATTTCAGGAACCCAAGCGAGCAAACCAGGTGGAACAGGTGCTGACAGAGTATTCCAGGTGCATTCAGGTGAGAGCTGGAACCCAGGCCTTGGGTCCAGACCTGTGGGGTTGGCAGCTGAAACCCTCTGGATGGCGTCCCAGCTTTGCGCTGTTCCTGCAGTGCCATGGCCAGGCAGGAGGCATGGTGAATGGGGCCCTGTTGCTTTCGGTGGTTGGAGGAAAGATGAGTGAAGGCATCAACTTCTCTGATGACCTCGGGCGGTAAGTAGTGGGCTTCCCATCTCCCGGGACTCTGATCCCCACCTACCCCTCCCTCCAAGCAGCCCTCCCTCCCCCTGCAATCTGCTGCCACCCGAGTCTGCACCTGGGCTGACTGCACAGTCAGCTGCATGGGGAAGTGATTCCGAAGCTTTGGGTGTGGCCCCTTGAGGCCAGGTGGAAAATTAGGCAGATGGTAACTTTATCAGAACTCAATTCCCTGGCCTAGATTGGCTCTCTTAGCTGAAAAACCCCTTTCCAGGTGGTATAGGGTAGGGAGGGAGAGGGAGAGCCACTGAGCACAGTTGAGAACTGGAGTGGTAGGCGCAGCAGCTGTCATGTGGGTGAGGACCCGGCCCTTCGCCCTGGGCCTTGTGAACCCCAGGTGCCTTTGACTCCTGTGTGCCTCCACCCAGATGTGTGGTTATGGTGGGCCTGCCCTACCCCAACATCAAGTCTCCAGAGCTCCAAGAGAAAATGGCCTACCTGGACCACACCCTTGTGAGTACCTTCAGGTTCTGGAGGATGGGCGTGGGAGCGGGGAGAGTGCTGTAGCCTCTAGGGCTAAGATAGGCTGTCACTTCCCCACTGCCCCTGCTGTGTGCTCTGGAGGGAATGGCAGCATCCTCCATACCCTCTTGAGCTTCTCAGGACATCTTCCATTCTATCAGCTGTTGGCATTGTGCCCCTGAAGCCGACTGGTCTTGCTCAGAGCCTGGCAGTGTCGTTTTCTCAGAACACTAGGCAGGGGACAAGAAACAGTTCTGATAGGTCATCTCCTTTGCGCTTCCCAGCCCCGAACCCCAGGTCAGGCCCCCCCAGGAAAGGCTTTGGTGGAGAATCTATGTATGAAGGCTGTCAACCAATCTATAGGTAAGTCGGAGACTGGCCCTGGATGAATAGTTGGGGAGGGATGATGAGGAATGAGGTGACAGGATGGGATTTTACTTACCATCTCTCTAGTCTGAGGTCTGAGGGGGGGAAAGGGACACAGTAGAACGTACTGTCGGGTTTAATCAGAGCCCCAACCTGTCCCATCCAGGGAGAGCCATTAGGCACCAGAAGGATTTTGCCAGCATAGTGCTCCTGGACCAGCGGTATGCCCGTCCACCTATCCTGGCAAAGCTGCCAGCCTGGATCCGAGACCGTGTGGAGGTCAAAGCTACCTTTGGCCCTGCCTTTGCTGCTTTGCGGAAGGTCAGTCCTGCCTTTTCCTTCCTGAGAACACTTCCACCAAGATCCCCACCTAGTGTCTCACTGTCTTTCCCTGTCTCCCCAGTTTCATCACGAGAAGTCTGGCCTTTCCTGAGGGACGGCTGCACCCATCTAGAATGCAGACCAGCCCCTGTGGAATCCCTGGTTGCAGGATCCAGGAACAGGTGCTGAAGCCAGTAGGCGAAAATTAGGTCGATCCTGAACAAGCAGTGGCTCCTGGCCATCCTTGAGCCCGTCCCAGGGCAGTTCCCCTCCCTGAAATTGGGTCTTTCTTCCTGTTCACCACACCCAGTTGAGCCGCCCCACCCCCCACCCCCCCGCCCCCAGCCACTTGGGCAGCTGTGGAAGCTGCACCTTCCACTTCAGCATCTGCCCGCGCTCGTTTCTCAGCACCCACTTTCTCAGAGGCAAGATGGAGCAGGCCTCTCCTGCCTCTCCCTTTTCTCTCCCCTTTAGCTAAAATTGTGTTCTAGACCTTTACTTTTCCCTCCAAATTAAGAATATTCCCCATTTCCAGCCCCTGGTGTCCTGGGCTCTTCCGCCCTCTGGCTTCTGGTTACTTTGACCCACTGCCACCTGGGGATTAAGCACCATCTCTGACAAGTCAGGCACTGAAGTCATTTGGAAGTGGGAGCAGAGCCCTGTGCGGTGCTCCCCGCCTGCTGGCCCCTAACCTGTCCCACAGCCCTCCACAGCATGCTACCTCCTGGGCTGGTTCCAGGTCCCTCCAGTCGGTGGGGCCTCACTCCCTCTCAGCCACTTGAGCAAACTCCAAGATACCTCTTCCCCTGGCATCGGCAATTACACCAAGGGCCATTAGGCTCTCAGCAGGACTATTTTTAGATACGCTGTCTGTCACTGAGACACTTTTTCTGTGTGAAAATATCCCTCCCTCCATCTGCAACAGCTGCCCTGTTGACTACACCTCTCTTCCCTGGTCCCAGAGAAAGGGGGCTTGGTCCACTCGGCACCTTGCCCCATTGCCTGAGACCAGGGGGAGCAGGACAGGCCTTGGCTTGGAGATGTTTGCATTTCTGCACAGCTGTAGTTCCATAATTAAAAGTGCACTGTTGGTTGATGCTCAGTTATATTTCTTTATTGATTTGTGTACTGCTGTACCTCAGTCTCAGGGAATAGAGGAGCATGCTAGTGAAGGAGGTGGGTGGGGCACAAACAGAAAGCGAAGGCCCCATCCCACCACCCTCAGAAGCCAGCCTCCCTGCTCCTTGAAGATGGTCCAGGCACAGACCTGGGTAGTCCTCTGTGACCCCCATCCCTCCAAGGGCAGCAGGGGCTGAGAGATCTGCAGGCCAAGGAGCCCATCCCAGCTGTTTCCATGTGAGGGCAAGAGCCTCAGCCTGGGTTTGGTGAGGAGCTGTTGAGCCGCTAGGATTCCCAGTCCTCCTCGTCCTCCTCTCCAGGTGGCTGCTGTGGTGGAGGCAGAGGCGGGATGGAGTCTGACATTCGGGCGAAGGCTCCTCCTGGCCCCTCGCTGGCCTCGGCCCCAGGTCCTTTCCCAGAGATACCTGGGAGGGAAAAGGTGGAGGGTGAGGGGGGTTGTTTGGGGAACCAGTTCACTCAGCCCCTAAAAGTCTTAGAAACAGGAAGAAAAAGGCAGAGTGTGTATGACACACCCCAGTCCCTGGCCTTGGGAAGCAGTAGTGCTTTGTCCTACCTTTGCGCCTCATGACCAGCTTGTTAAAGAGATCCGACATCAGGTCGCCACCTTGGCCTGTGGCTCTCACTGCAACAGGAAAACTATGGGTGAGGGAGGAGGAAGGGACCCGTGTGAAACCTGTTCCTGGGTGACAACCTCAGGGTTTAGTCACATTTGTCCTCTTTTTCTTCACGACTGACACACCCCAGCCCCCCACAGCCATCATGTTACCACCAGCTCTTGGACCCAGCACCAGGGCACTGATGAGAACATGGGTAACATTTGAGTAACACTGTCACAGCCACCCTGTGAGACAGGGCGTGAGTTAGCAGCCCACAGTATGGATGAGGAAACCAGCTCGGAGACGTTAGGCAGTTTGCCTGGGTCACAGTGCAAAGCTCAGAAGCAAAGCGAGGACTCGAGCTCAGGACTGTTGCCATCCAGGACACGGCAGCTTTATGCAGGTGTTACACTGATGCAAGCGTCAGAAGTAGTCTGTGGCCCCAAGGGGCTTGGAAAGCAGGACTGAGCCATCGGTCCAGGTCCTCTGTCTCTCAAGTATCTCGGGTCCTGACCGTTTCCTCAGACAGCTGGCAGGGTAGATTTTCTCTTGTTTGGGCCCTACCAGCTTAGAGAGGAAAGCAGGCTCCAAACCCCAGCAGGAACCCTCCCCCAGAGGCAAGGACGTTAGGGTGGCCACCCAGGGTTTACAGCAAACACCCTGGGGAATAGGGGGCAGGAGTTTGGACACTTGGGTGGCAAGGAGCACCCTACTGGAGTCTGGTGGTGGTTAAAGAGGCGGCCCTTTCCTTAGAGCCCTACTGGAGGGGTGTAGGGTCCCCTCACCTTGCTCCTGCTCCTTCTGTTTCTTCTTTTCCAGCTTGCGCTCCTTGACACTGCGGAGCTTGGCCTTGCCGATGCCCCCAGCCTGGCGGATAGACTCCAGCAGGGTGGCCCGGCCACTGGAGGGGTCCACTACTTCCTTGGGAGCCCCCTGGACTGGAGCTGGGGGTGGGGAAAGAAGGCTGCTCAGGCAGGGCTAGGCTGTGGGACAGCCCTGCCCAGCCCACAATTCTAGGGTCCAGAGAAAACCTCAGCAGCTGGCTGTGAGGAGGGGCTGTTCCTGAAGAGGAACCCAGCTGGTGGAGCCGGGACTTCGGTGAAGCCTGAGCTCAGGAGGTCCTGGGTCCAGGCACCGGTCCCTCTCCAATCCCCACCCAGCTTAGGTGCCACCCTGCAGAGGTGGACCCTGGGAATTACTCATGTGCTGAGGATCTAAATGTGACACGTGCCCGCTGCTGCTCCTACCTGAAGGAGACATGCTGCTGTCATCCTTGGCACCTTGACCTGGAGAGGGCACAGTCTGCGGTGGGGGTGGGGGCGGGGGAGCGCTGGCCAGCACCGCTGGAGCTGGGGGAGGTGGGGGTGGGGGAGGTGGTGGCGGAGGTGCTGTTAGGACCCCATCTTCTAGGTCTGAAACAAGTAAGAAATGTGAGGTGGCTGGGGAAGAAAGAGGCCCAATTCCCATTCGTGGTTCTCACTCACCTGGCTTGAAAGGCCCAGCCACCTCTGTGTGGAAGGCGGGCAGCTCTGGAATGGTGCCAGGGGCAGAGGGGGCAATGCCAGGGCCCAGATCAGCGCTGTACATGAGGTCATCAGCGATGCCTGGCAGGTCGGGCAGGTAGGACGGCACGTCGATCTCAGGTACTTGGCCCAGGTCAGGTACATAGAAGTAGTTCTCTGGAACCTGCAGAATTAGGTGGGGGTACGTGAGTTGGGGTGCTGCAGGGGTCATGGGCCCTGCAGTTTGACCTTGGAACAGTCAGTGGGGCTCAGGTGGGATAAGGGGCTCCATAGACCCCTTGCCTAGAAAACCCTAGCAGGGCCCCACATCCTCAACCACCTATATCCCCCACCCACCCAAACAGTCATCTCTACCTGTTGCTCCAGCTGCTCTCTCTTGCTGATGGACAGAGGGGCATCGAATAGCTTCTCCTCTGTCTCTGCCCCCAGCATCACATGGGTCTTTGTTACAGCACCAGCCAGGGGGTCCAGGAAGACATACTTTTTGTACCTGGAGAGGTGAGGTGGAGGTCAGGCGATCTATCATCTGTTCTAGGCCCATGGCCCTGACCTACCTTTCCTACTTCATCAGGGACCACAGTTAGTTTGTACGGTGGATTCCCAGGCCTTACAAGGCAAAGCAAACTGGTCCTGGCCTTGCAGGCTGCAGACTTTTGCTACATCTGAGTCTGATGTCCCTGGGGCCCCCCACTAAGCCAGCCAGGACTCCCACCACCCCTTTGTAGCCCCCCTTCTGGCCATACAGGTTCTCAGTGGTGTTGAAGAGCAGCAAGGAGCTGACGGAGTTGATGTTGCTGGGAAGACCCCCGAGCCCCTCCTCAGCCTCATCCTCAGGTTCCAACTTGGTGTTCACACACACAGGGAAGTATTTCAGCTTCTCCTGGGGGTAGGGCAGAAATGTGACGGGGATGGTGGTTACAGGGCCAGACCAGTGACCTCCACCCCATCCCGTCAGAATCCTCTTGGGGGACGAACCCTCTGGTGGGCCCTTAGTTCCTCCCCCACATCCAGTACTGCCACTTGCCACTGGTCACACCCTGCAAGTGTGTGAGCTGGGCGTGCCCATCAGACCTGCAGGGCCCGCTCATCCAGGGGGCGGTGCTTGCTCTGGATCCGGTGGCGGGGGTGTCTCTGCAGGCCAAAATCCTGGGCACCCGTAAAGATGGAGCTGTACTCCTGCAGGTGCTCTGGAGCGGGGTACTTGGCACTGGAGAACACCTGTGGACATGGAGAGTCTGACATCACTTTTTCAGGGGCCCCGAGAATTTCCAGAGAGCCTAGGTTTGGGATGAGGGGATTCTGAAGAGAAGGAAAGCTTGAGTTGTGGCTGGACAGTAACGGTAGGGATGTGGGCAACCTCAGAGGCACAGGGATATGGTAGAGAATGGGATATCTGTGATGGGCCGTCAGCCACAGGGATATATGGGCTACCTTGATGGCCTTCTTGCTGCCTTTGATCTTCTCAATCTTGGCCTGGGCCAAGGAGACCCTCTCCCCAATGGCCTGCAGCTGGCTCCGGCTCAGCTCTACTCGCTGGGAGATCCTGTCACGGAAAAAAATGACAGGTCCAGGGGCTGCTCCTCAAACCCCTGCAGCCTCCTGCATACCTCCTGCTTCTAACCTGCAAAAACCCAGGGACTTAAGCAAAGGGTCTTAAAAAAAAATGTTATCTGCTTATCAGGGTCAATCTTGGAACTCTCAGGTGACCTCCCAAAGATCATCCAAACTGAAGGGTCTAGAATGTACTGCATTATGTTTCTTGGAGCTCTGGGGAGGGCTGGGCAATTACCCTGGTGCCTACACATGTCACCTGAAGGGACATTGTTCCTGCCTTCCAGAGTCTGCAGCCTCAGGCTGGGGCAAGCAGAGACAGAATCTTCATGAGTGACATGGACACAGTCACCTATTTACAGACAAGGAAACCAGAGTTCAGCAAGACTGAGTGACAAGGCTGGACCTAAATTCAAGTCCTCGACCTGTTCATGTCTCTTGTGAGTGCATCCCCAGTCCACACCAAGGTTTTCAAGGCTATGGTCTGGCTGCTCATGGGCTTCCTCCCCTTCCTTCCTACCCCAGTCAGTTGGCTGCAGCAACACCCGCTGCCCGGGTATTCCCCAAACATGCCAAACTCTTGTTGCGCGGCGTTTGCATCAAGTGGAATGCTGTCCCCCAACATCCACACACTGGCTCCTTCACTTCACTGCGCCCCCTCACGAAGCCTCTCTGACCACAGAATCTGAAAATGCAATGTCACTTCTCAACTCCCACCCACTCTTTCACACAGTCACTTGACATTATGTGTCACTTGCCTACATGTGCTCCGAAGGACTGAGGACTCTGCTTTGTTCCTGGGTATTCCCAGTGCCTAGGGCAGTGCTGGACCTCTCAGGCCCCTCTGTGGTTCCTGATGACTGACACCCATGTGCCCTAAATGTAAGTGCACAGGAGCCCCACTTTCGCTGTCCCCACGTTACTCAGCAACAGCAAGGGTCTTCTCACTGCAGCGTTAACCCTGGCTCTCGTGTGCCAGTCTATCCTTCCTCCATAGGCTCCCCCACCTCCCAGAACACCAGTTCCTTCCATGACCACCACGTTCCACATTCAGAGCGGCCACATCTCTGCATTCACCTGGCAGGAGTGAGCACACAAGTGAGGCAGGAGAAATGAGGCAGAGTTGCAAGTTGAGTATCTGGGGAAAAGTGGGGAGGATATGGTGGGTGGCAGAGTGGCCTCACTGCCTCTGCGGTGGGGGACTGCAAGGTTAAGGACTCTGAGATTTCTCTAAAAGTTGAAAGGAGCAGTCAAGACTGGCCCAGCCTTCGTAAAGCATCCCCACCCACTCTAAAAGGGTCTTGTCCCTCCAAAGAACCCACCTCTCCATCAGACAATTTCACAACCCAAGGGTCTCTGTCCTGACGAAGTCTCCCTGATTATGCCTGGCTCCTCAAGTGCCAGAGGTGGAGTGGGGTGGAGGCTGGGATACAAGCAGGCACCAAAGCAGCTTAGTTTTC
Source organism: Myotis yumanensis (assembly GCF_028538775.1). NCBI lineage: Eukaryota > Metazoa > Chordata > Mammalia > Chiroptera > Vespertilionidae > Myotis > Myotis yumanensis. The sequence goes on along the minus strand of NW_027223754.1, from coordinate 121,337,632 downwards.
CTTGACAGACTAGTCTGAGTGGGGCAGCAATGCAGACAGACGGGCAGTTTCCTTCCAACGAGAGAACGTAAAACCACCCATCTTTCCAGCATGGGCTCCCTCTTTTCCGCAGGGAGAAAGGTCTTCATCCACTGGGAAGGCATACTTGATCAAGCTGTTTCGTCCAGTTCCTTCCTCTGTCACTCTGGCCCTGGGTGCTGAGGCACCTTAGTGGTTATGTAACCACTCCTCTTGGAGTCAATGTGGAGAGGGAGGGACATGAAACCCGGAGAGAGGCTACTCTGTTCTGCTTCTTCCATTAAGGAGAGAAGGGCCAATTCCTTAAAATTGTAAACATCAAGCTTAACAACAAACCCTGGCAAATACCCAGAATGGATTATTAAATAGAGTGTCTGTAAGCACTTAGAAAAGGAAGAAGCAGGTCAGGGGGGCCAGCACTGTTCTAAATTCACAGCATTTCTTACTTAGACAGGGTTATTAGACTCGTGTATCAGGGGGAAACCTTAAACACAGTGCCTCTCGAGTCAGCAAGGATTTCAATGGCTTCTCACAAAATCCTGCAGACAAGATGGAGCTATGGGGGTTGGGGGAGAGAACACTTGAGAAAACAAGGCCAGATGAACAACAGTCTCTGAAGGGCACTGCAGAGAATGGGCTGATTTCGGCTGCACCAAGGTATCTGGCAGGGTCCGGTCCAGCTCAGTCAACACTGGGGATATCAAACGGGGGATGTCAAACGGGGAGGGTCAAAAATGGTCTGCATGGTGGAACCTAGGCTCACATAATCTTGCGGCCAGAAGGATGAAATGCAAGAAACAAGATGAAATTGACAAGGCGTGAACGGGAAGCCCAGCATTCAGGTTAAAGTCAAGCGCACAAATACAGAAGGTGGAGGCTGAACAGTAGCTCAGATGAAGAAAGGCCTAAGGTTTTGGTTAACTATAAACTCAGAATGGGCTAAAAGAATGTTAAGCAGCTTAAAAAGGAAAGACAGCCCTGGCTGGTGTTTCTCAGTGGTTAGAGCATCGGCCCGCCCACTGAAGGGTGTGGGTTCAATTCCCAGTCAAGGGCACATACCTGAGGTGCAGATTCAATCCCTGGCCCGGTTGTGGCACATGTGAGAGGCAACCAATCGATGTGTCTCTCTCACATCGATGTTACTCTCTCTCCCCTCCCTCACTTCTACTCTCTAAAAATCAATGGAAAAAGTATCCTCGGGTGAGGATACATAGCTCCTGGTCTATCTTCTCCATTTTTAATTTTTTTTTTAGAGACGAGAAATATTGATTTGTTGTTCCACTTATTTATGCAATGGCCACCGTAAGGGTGGGGGATGGTGGCAAAAGGGCAATTGTTTGCCATTCCTGATCTACAGCCCCTGGCTTGGTGGCAAACTTCAAAGTAGGTCGGTTTCCAAGCTTATGACTGAAGCCTTGTACAATGTCCCACAGACATGGGTTAACATCTACTTAGTAGCAGAGTGACCTTGGGCAAGTCAATAGGCCTATGCTTCAGTTTCTTCGGCTGAAAAGTAGGAGTAGCAGCTTCTATATTATGGAATTATCATAGAAGTTAAAACGAACAAATGTAAGTCCAGTGTTCCTGTATTAGCTGACATATCCTAAGTACTTGGTTAACATTTGCTCTTACTAAGATGCAGAGAGGGATGAGAGACTCCAGAAACTCAGGGGAAGCCAGAAGAGGCAGCGATGGGCAGACAGAGAAGAAAGTCCCAGCCAGGAAATAAATACTTTGCAAGAGACCACCATGGAGGGCAGAAGGCAGAGCAACAATAAGTCGCTCTCCGGGCTGGGGTGGGAGGCATCAAGGAGGCACCTAGGGACCACTCTGCTCCTGGTGTGACAGAGGGAGGGTGTTAGGTCGGAGGGAGCCCGGGATCGGATACATGCGGACATGGGATGAGACAATGGACTTCCTCTGGAATTTCTCACAGATCTGGAATCTCTCACGGGTCAGCGTGCCAGACACAGATACCTGCTTCTCCTTGAAGTTCACAGAGATCCCCGCACAAGATACTGACCCATTCCTGAATGTGCCGCCCACCCCCTGCGGCCGAGACTCCCTCAGTTGAATGTGTGATGATCCCTGCTGCGGGCACTTCCTCAGTTCAGGCCCCCGCCCTCACCAAACACCTGAATAAAGAGATGTCCCTCCCTCCCTGAAGTCGCGAAATTCACTGGCCCCACCTTTTGGGCCGGTGGGTCTCGCCCGAGAACGCAAATAAACTTCTCCTTTTTCTTTCTGATTCACTCGATTCTCTTTGCTTTCCTCGCCGCCGCTTTCCTGGGTCACCTAACAGAGGGGAGACAGATTGGCCAGGGCAGTGCTTGGGCTCCCTGTGCAGACTCTTCCAACACTGACTCTCCATCCCCCTGTTTATGAAGCCAGGCAGGCCCCTGGCCCCTGCAGTGCTGCCCTGGCTACTCACAATAAGATCAGCTCTTCACAATCAGATCGCACGCCAGTCCGCAGAGGCAGGCTGCTGAGGGGAAGGAGGCACCCACTCCTCCATAATTGCTGCCTCTCCTGCCCTGCCTGCCCTATCCCCAGGCGCAGCAGACCCTGAACCTGGGCTCTTGCCTTAACCTTTATCTTCTCTGCTCACAGGGATAATTTACAGGGATAATTAAGAATGATCTGCTAATTATGCAGGCAGCTGATTGAGTGCTTCCTAAGCTGGAGAGTCACCAGGTGCCAATCAGTAGAGAGAAACTGGGGGGCGGGGGGGGGGCAGGCGCGTTAAGAAGTAGAAAGACAGAAAAGGAAAAGGCTTTGCAGAGAAAATGGATCCTTGCCCAGGAGGAAGGGGCTGCAGCTTCCCTGGTGGGCTGACAGGAATGGCAAGTGACAGCACCCCAACTTCCACTGCAGAATCTGCCCAGCTCCTCTTCCCCATGCCACTGCAGCACCCTCTGCCTCGCCACCTAAATCTTGTGAAGAAGGTGACATCTCTGGGCAGATATTTTTGGCCTGGCTTCTCCCAGGTGAAAAGGGCAGAGAAGCCAGGGACTGGGCTGGAAGGAGAGGCTCCAGGAGAGCCTGTAAGGTACTTGTCATTCTCTCCAGTCTCTGCACAGCTCCCACTGCGGCAAAGCAGGAGAAAGGAACACCAGCTTGGAATGCTAATTTGCCATGAGCTCACCTACCTGCAGAAGTGCACCCAGGTTCCACTGGGCCAAGGGGCCAGGTCTGGGCCTGAAAGGGGAGAGCAGTGGGGAGGAGAGATAGAAAGTGTCTCTTTTCTGCAAGGTTTACAAGCAGGAGGAGCATGTTTAAGGGGGGAAATTTCTAAGCTGGGGTCACATCCCACCACAAAAGCCCATTAGAAATGAAAAGCCCCCTTGCCTGTTGATGGCTACAGGATGGGGTGGGGCAGAAGAGAGAGGTTAGGCCTAGGCACTCCCACCCCTGTCCCAGTCATCCCAGTCATCCCTTTCCCTCATCCTCATTCCCATTTTGTCATCATTGTTCCCTTTGAAATGTCTCTTATCCATCCCTCCCTGTCGGCAACTCCCCTGGACTGCAGCCTTATCCCTTCCATGCCCCAACCACACAACAGTCCCAGAATCCACTCTCGCCTCTTCTTGTCCACTCTGTGACCACTGCTTGACGAACCTTCCCAAAACTCTTCTGTCCCATCACTCTGTGCTCAAACCTATCCAGGCTCCCTAAAACTCCTGGATCAAGCTCAAAGTCCTGCCTTGTTCAGAGAAGCCCCCGTGGGCCCTGACTCACTTATCCCAACTTTTCATGCACACAACCTCTCCCCTCCCACCCCACTGCATGGAGCATGCCCACACTGCAGAAAAGAAGCCGGAAGCAAACTCTCAAGGGCACGAGATCAGAGGGGGAAGTGAGACCCATAGACCCACGGCAAGTTGAGTTCACACCCTGTTCTGTTCTGACTGTATGAGACAGGCAGCAATGTCTGTACTCTGGGAGCCAGGACACACCACATTCTGGCCTCTAAGCCTTTGGCACACATTTCTAGACCCTACCAAATGGCCTGCAGGCTCACATTCCCAGTCCTGCCCAACCACACACCCTGTCTTTCCTGTGGCCTAGTTCATGCCCCTTTCCTTCAGGAGGCCTTTCCTGACCACATGTAGTAGGCATGTGATTCTCCTCGCTACCATCTACTTTTTCTTGTTCAAGTAACAGCCTCTGTTTTCGTGGCAGAACCCTTCACTCCCACAGACTCAGTCCATGGACTTCAGGGGGGCTAAACCCAGGGCTTAGGATAATGGTAATACATGTGACAGGTCGGAGCCAGTCAGTGTGTCATGCCCCTCTCTCCCCAGCATTCAGCTCTGGCATAGACAAGAGAACCACGCTGTGCCAATGGGACTTCTGAGGAAATGCTGGACTGGAACTAGAACCTGGGAGCTCTGACCCTACTGGGGTGACCTTGCCACCACAAGAGCAAGGCCTGTCTGGGAATGGGGCCAACCCAGAGGCAGAGAGCAGAGATGGAGTGAAAGCAATTCCAAGTCCTGATAACAGCATCACACCCTTCGGCTCCAAAACCTGCTCTACTGATGGGTTACTTTTTACCTAAACTACTTTAGGAAGTTCTAATTGATAAATATGCCATCAATTCTTATTTATTTCTCTCTTCTCTAGATCCCGGGAGGCCCACAGTTTATGCTATGTAATTAAGAAACAGCCAAGACCTACTGCTTTCCTATTCCAAAATACAAGATCCTTGAGGACAGGAACCATGCCATACACATCTTTGGTATCCCTCAAGATCCAGCAATAGGGTGACCTGAAACCTGGTTTTGAGGGCTCCTCAGAGACATTCTCCCCTCCTTCAGATACTTGGAGGGCCCATACCCACTCTCAACCAACTCACCATCCCTGCCCTGGAGATCATCCCACTAAATTGTCTACAGGAGCCAAATACCAGGAAGGGAAATTAACATATGCTAAAAATCCAATGCCCTCCTTAGAGAAAGGCAAGCATGCTGTCACAATTCCAGTGAGGAACACAAATATTCAATCACTGGGCATGGGGCAGCCATAATCTCCGACTGTCAGCTCTTCAAGGCCTGTGTCCTCTTGCTTATGTGTTCCTTGAAAATATTTAACACAAAAATAAGCTCAAAAGGGGCACCAAGCACTTTCTATAACTATTGATAGCAGCTTAATAGAGGACCACCATAGGCGGCAAATGAGCAGAGATGATATTGAGAGTGAGCACTGACTGCATACTTACTATATTCCAAGCCCTGTAATTTCTTTGCAAGTTTTAATTAACTTAATCTTTACAATAATCCTATTTGTAAGATGCCATTGTTATCATCACATTATAGATGAGAACACCGAGGCTTAGGGAAGTTAAATAACTCTCCCAAAGTTACAGAGCAAGCAAATGGGGAAGCCAGCTGGAGCCCAGGCAGCCTGCTCCAGAGTCAACCTCCTGAACCACTTGGGCATCATCCCCTGATTACATTTATATTCTGGACAGGCTCGGGCAGGCGGGCACATCGGTGGGAAGGCAGCATGCAGAAGAGTCCAGTGGATCTGGTGTTTATACCAAATCCAACTGAAGACGATGACGCCATTCTCTGTTCCCACTGGGGAGGACTTTAGGAAGAGGTGGACTCACAACTGATGGAGGAGGAAGAGGTCACCTGGTGATGCAGAAGGGGATTCCTGGACTGGAGTGCAAGCAGGGTGAGGGTTGACTTGGACCATGAAATCAACCTGAATCGGGCAGTCAAATACTTTACACTGGGTGCAATAAAGGGTTCCTATGTGAGGCATAATGTGGGCACCCAGGAAGATCTAACTAAGCCCATCTCAGGTTGCTTATGGCCAGAGAAAGACAGGACAAAACCTGGGACCTTTGCAAGGAAATAGCAAACACCAGTGACTCATGTTAAATAGACATTGAGTGAAAAATCTTAATAGCTTAAAAGGATTGTGCTAGATTAGCACTGGAATAAACAAAAAGCTGCCACTCACCAACTCAAAATCGCCGAACACCTCTAAGGCTCTGCCTCTTCACCAGCTTCATGAGGTGACCCCCCACCCCCTTGCCCCAGCCACACTGGCTTCCATTCAAGTCCTTCCCACCTCAGGGCTTTAGCTCATGTACTTCTTTCTTTCTGGAACATTCTTCTTCCCAACCTACCCATTCACAATAACTCCCACTCACCCTTCAGATTTTACCATGCATCTTCTTCCCTTCATATGCCTCCTCTGATTCCCCCAAGCCAAGTCAGGCCTCCCGTTAAATAACTCTCAAGGTAACCTCCTTCCCAACACAGAAAGACAGTAAGAACTCCAGTGTCTGGAGCCATAATACCTGGGTGTGACCCCTGGCTCTGCCACTTGGGCAAGTCTCTTAGTCATTCTGTGCCTCAGTTTCCTCATCTATAAAATGGAGGTAACAACAGTAGCTCCTCATAAAGTTGTTGTGAGGGTTAAATGAATTAATGCACTTTGGATCAATGATGGTACATGGTTAATGCTATATAAATATTACAAAATTATTTAAAAATAGATCTTATTGCATTCGACAAAATCCAACACCCATTTTTGATAAAAACTTTCAGCAAAGTGGGAATAGAGGGAGCATATCTCAACATGCTAAAGGCCATATATGACAAACCTACAGACAACAGTATACTTAATGGGCAAAAACTAAAAGCATTTCCGCTAAGAACAGGAACAAGACAGGGATGTCCGCTTTCACCACTCATATTCCAACATAGTACTAGAAGTCCTAGCCACAGCGATCAGACAAGAAGAAGAAATAAGAAGCATCCAAATTGGAAATAAAGAAGCAAAACTCTCATTATTCACAGATTACATGATATTGTACATAGAAAACCCTAAAGACTCTACCAAAAACTACTAGATTTAATAAATGAATTTGGCAATGTAGCAGGTTACAAAATACCCAAAAATCAACGGCTTTTTTATATACCAGTAATGAATGCTCAGAAAGAGAAACTAAACAAATAATCCCACTTACCACTGCAACAAAAAAATTAAGATACTTAGGAATAAACCTAACCAAGGAGGCTAAAGACCTGTACTCAGAAAACTACAGGACGTTGAAAATAAAAGATAGAGGAAGATATAAACAAGTGGAAGAATATACCGTGTTCATGGGTTGGTAGAATCCACATCATTAAAATCTCCATAGTACCCAAGGCAATCTACAGATTCAATGCAATCCCTATTAAAATACCAACGGCATATTTCACAGAGCTAGAACAAACTCTTCAAAAATTTATATGGCATCAAAAAAGACCCCGAATAGCTGCAGCAATTTTGAGAAAGAAAAACAAAGGTGGAGGAATCACAATAACAGATTTCAAGTTATACTACGAAGCCACTGTAATCAAAACAGCCTGGTACTAGCACAAGAACAGGCATGTAGGTCAATGGAACAACAGAGAACCCAGAAATCGACCCAAGCAATTACGCTCAATTAATATTTGACAAAGGAGGCAAGAGCATGCAGTGGAGTCAAGAGAGTCTCTTTCAATAAATGATGTTGGGGAAATTGGACAGATACATGCAAAAAAAAAAAGAAACTAGACCACCAACTTAACAGCATACAAAAGAATAAACTCAAGATGGGTAAAAGACTTAAATGTAAGATGTGAAACCATAAAAATCTTAGAAGAAACCATAGGCAGCATAATCTCAGACATCTCTAGTAGCAATATGTTTACAGCTACATCTCCTAAGGCAAAGGAAACTAAGGAAAAAATAAACTAATAGGACTACATCAAAATAAAAAGCTTTTGCACAGCAAAAGAAACCATCAACAAAACGAAAACAGAGCCCACTATATGGGAGAACATATTTGGCAATGATACATCTGATAAAAGGTTAATATACAAAATATATGAGGAACTCATATAACTTAACAGAAGAAAGACAAACAATCCAATTAAAAAATGGGCAAATGACCTAAATAGACACCTCTCCAAAGTGGACAAAGAGATGACCAAGAAACATATGAAAAAATTCTCAATGTCACTGATCATCAAAGAGATGCAAATTAAAATGACAATGAGGTATCTATCACCTCACACCTGTCAGAATGGCTACCATCAACAAATGACAAGTGCTGACTAGGATGTGGAGAAAAGGGAGCCCTAGTACACTGGTGATGGGAATGCAGACTGGTGCAACCATCATGGGAAACAGTATGGAGTTTCCTCAAAAAATTAAATATGGAACTGCCATTTGACCCTGTGATCCCACTTCTAGGAATATAGCCTAAGAAACCGGAAACACCAATCAGAAAGAATGTATGCACCCCTATGTTCATACCAAGCACAATTTAAAATGGCTAATAATTGGAAACAGCCCAAGTGCCCATCAGTAGATGAGTGGATAAAAAAAGCTGTAGTACATTTATATCATGGAATACTATGCAGCAGTAAAAAAGAAGAATCTCTTTACCCATTGAGACAGCATGGAGGGACCTGGAGAGTACCATGCTAAGTAAAATAAGTCAGTCAGAGAAAGACAAATATCACCTGATCTCACTCATATGTGGAATCTAATTAATAAAATAAACTAATGAACGGAGTGGATCCAGAGACATGGAAGCATGGAACAGAGTGTGGAATTTCAGAAGGAAGTTGGGGGGTGGGGGGGGAAGGGGGAGAGGTAATCAACCAAAGACCTTATATGCATATATGCATAATTCATGGATACAGACAATAGGGTGCTGAAGGCCTGGGGCGGAGGGGGGTGTGGGCTGGAGGGAATCAATTGGGAGGGGGGGGGGAGGGGATATATGTAATACTTTCAACAATAAAGAATTATCTATAATAAAAAAAGCATAATATGCAAATCGATCAAACAATCAAACAGTAGAATAACCGTCCGGACGACCACGCTATGACACACACTGGCGCCAGGTCAGCCAAGGTAATGCAATGCGATTGGTGGGGGACACCGCCATCGCCCCACAATTGCCCTGCAGAGAGAGGTCCAGGCCACCCTCTGTGGGGCAATCGATGGGGGGGGTTCCACGATCGATCACCCTGCAGAGGAAGGCCCAGGCCACCTGGCTGGCAGTGCTGCGGGGGGTGGGTGGGGCCTCCCTCTGTGGGGTGATCAATCTGGGGGCCCCGCGATCGATTGCCTCACAGAGGGAGGCCCAGGCCACCAGCCAGCAACACTGTAGTGGGTGTGAGGAGCTAGCCAGCAATCACCCTGCAGAGGGAAGCCCAGGTCAGCCAAGCGATTGCACCCCACACCTGTCACCCGCAGAGGGACCCTACCAGAGGGGTCCTGGATTGCAAGAGGGCACAGGCCAGGCTGAGGGACACCCCCAGGTGTCCAGGCTCTGCTCACCCGTGCACAAATTTCATGCACCGGGCCTCTAGTAAAAAAATAAAAATAGGTCTTATTACAATTGTAATTTAAAACTAACACATAATTATTAATTACAGTCTATCTTTCCTGCCAGAGCATATCCTCTAGTTGGCCAGGGACGCTGCCTTATTCACCACTGTGACTAAGGAGAGTAGCAGTGCCTTGCACACAAGAAGTATTGAATATGTATTTGCTAACTGCAGGAATAAGTGAAGGAATAGGGCCCCCAGTGGGGGAAGAGGATGAGTTAGGAGAACAGTGTCACCACCAGGGTCTGTGGGGCCACAGGGAACCCAGAGGGCTAAGTGGAACATTAGATAGCTCTTATGAGCACTTAGGAGAACAAGCTTCTAAGCTGGGCCCCTTGGGCACAGGGAAGCCACCTGGGTGCTCCCAGGGCCAAGAATCACCAGAAGGGCTGCTTCTAGAGGATGCCTTGAGAATGACTGCACAGGGTAGGGAGAAGCCCCTGATCAGGTGAGGATGGGTGGCAGCACCCACCTGCTAAAGATGTCTCCGGAGATCTTCTGTAAGTACTGCAGGGCATCTGCTACCTGCTGGATGGCCTCTTCCCGCCGCAGGTCTGGCTGGATGAGGGGCACTGTGTAGGTCTGCCCTGCCAACGAGTGCTGGGTCCTCATGGGAGTCATGATGCCTGTGGGTGGGAACCAGAGCATCAGGGCCGCCACACACTCACCCACCCCCACCTACCACAGGGCAAGGTACAGAGAGAAGACAGCACAGCCCCACCCCACAAGTTCAGCCTGTACAGGTGGGGAGTTGGGGACAGCATTTGGTGGGAAGCCAGGAACCCCACAGGAGCTGGTCTTCTGTGCTTACTGATGAATGAAGAAGGGAAATTGGTAGGGACAACAGAGGCTGATGAAAAGGGTTCTGAGAAGGTGCAACACTGACTGACCCCATAAGGTGCTAGGGACCCTGCTACACACCCTCATTTTACGTTATGTCATTCTAACCCCCTCAGCCTGGAAAACAAGAAAGAAACCCTTGTTGCAGAGTGAAAAAAAGCCTGGAAGCAGGAGGATGGATTTGGGTGGGAGGAGGGGGGATTGCCACAGTTAACTACCAAATGGTACCCAGGTCCGGAAAACCACAGAGAAGATGGACTCCTGGGTTCCTCTCACTTTAGCCTCTGAGGGACTGAGGGTCTGTTCCTGAGATAGGACAGGCAATGGCTCATGACTCTAGGTCAGTGATGGTGAACCTATGACACACGTGTCAGAGGTGACACGCGAACTCATTTTTTTGGTTGATTTTTCTTTGTTAAATGGCATTTAAATATATAATATAAATATCAAAAATATAAGTCTTTGTTTTACTATGGTTGCAAATATCAAAAAATTTCTCTATGTGACACGGCACCAGAGTTAAGTTAGGGTTTTTCAAAGTGCTGACACGCCGAGCTCAAAAGGTTCGCCATCACTGCTCTAGGTATAGGTGTCCAGGCTCTGCTCACCCAGGCTAGAGCTAAGGGGGGCCAGGAAGAAGAAGGGGCATGTGGGGGTGGGAAACAGGAAGGAAAAACACTCCTTCGAATTGTAAGACAGGGCAGAGTCTATTTATACTGGGTTTAATTAACTCCACTCCCTGGTGTCACTAAAGCAGCAATCACACTGCAGACAGCACGGATTTGATTGGCAAGAGATGCACCAGGCAGAATATTAAGGCAATGGGCCCCTATAAATAGGCCTAATCACAGCCCCTTGGTAGAAGATGGTGAGGAAGACACAAATCAGGCCTGGCACTGTGCCCCAGACCTGTTTTCCTAGGCACCATGTTGGAACCCCTGGTTGCAAGGGGTGTGAGTGGGGCTGAGTGAATGGCAGGGAGGGCTTGAAGTGCTATGTGACCTTGTGTAAGTTGCTTGCCTTCTCTGAATATCTGATTCTATTTCCCATTCTACACATGGAGAGGGTCACTGCTAAGTGGTTAGTCCTAATGTATCACACCAACATCTTCAACAAGCAGGTGTGCTCACTCCTTTGCTCCCTCTGCCCGCTTTCCTAGCCCTTCCTTCCACCCTACTTGTTCTCTCCTACCCTTCCCAGGCCAGCACTTTTCGTCATCTGAGATGATCGTTCTGCTCTCCAACTTGTTTTCCAGTAATGACATCCTCAGCTTCTCAGACCTGAACCTGCCTTGAATCCTTATCAGAGCCCAGTGTTACCTCCTCATCTCCTCACTTCCCTCCTATCAAATGACCAAAGTGGGGCCAGTTATTCTTATCTGAAGAATCTAACCCGCTGAGACTCCCCCCACTCCTTTCGAGGAGAATCCTACCGTGTGTGTGTGTGTGTGTGTGTGTGTGTGTGTGTATTTTAAATCCTCACCTGAGTATAATTTCCCATTGATTTTACTAGGGCCTGGGCTGGGAATGAGCTTGCAACCGAGATATGTGCCCTTGACCAGAATCGAACCCAGGATCCTTCAGTCCTCAGGCTGACGCTCTATCCACAGAGCCAAATTGGCTAGGCTAGGGCCTTTGTATTTATATTGATGCAAATTTGCTGGCCATCCTAACAGTTCTGCACTTCAGTTTTCCCTTCTGTAAGATGGGGAGGGGATTAAAAGCAGAAGACACTTTTCTGTGCACATCTTTTTTGTTGTTGTTGTTAATCCTTACCAGAGGATATTTTTCCCATTTATTTTTTTAGAGAGAGTGGAAGGGAGGGAAGAAAGAAGAGAGGGCAAGAGGGAGAGAGAGAGAGAGAGAGAGAGACAGAGAGACAGAGAAGTATCGATTGGTTGCCTCACACACTAGGTGCTGGGGATGCACGTGCAACCCACGTACGTGCCCTTGACTAGGAATCAAACCTGAGACCCTATGGTGTATAGGCTGGCGCTCTAACCACTAAGCACACTAGCCAGGGCAGTGCACATCTTGAAATGCATTCCTTGTGGTTGTTTATCACATGTCTGTGAGTATGTACACATATGTACAAGGGGGTGATTCAGGCACAAATCTCCCAAACAAGAAATTAACAGATCCATTCAAAAATTTAAAAAATGAGTATAACTGGCAGGTAGTTTACTCATTCTGTCTGCAAACATCTACTGATCAACTATTAGGTGCCCGCCATGATCACCACAAAGATGAATAAGACAGTTTAGTAGCTATGGAGATAGCCTCAAGAACAATTCAATAGCATAGGATAAGTGCTCTAATCCAGCCATGAGTAACACTGAGGAAGGTGTAATAAACCCCTTAGGGGCCGTGGGAGTCAGGAAAAGCCTCTCAGTAGAAGTTCTACGTCCCTAGTAGGCCCAGAGAGAGCATTCCAGGTAGAAGGACAGCCTGAACAAAGGAAGTGGTTTGGTGGTGAGGGTATAACTATCCTTGACCAAGTAGCAGAAAAAAGAAAGATAAGGAGGGGCCAGATTGTGAAAAACACAATACCATGGCAAGGAGTTTGGACTGAGATCCCCAGGCTTGTGCTGTCCAACATGGTAGCCACTAGCTACATGTGGCTTGGAGCACCTGAAATGTGGATAGTCTGAACTGTGCTGTAGCTTAAGGGTACAATATACATAGAATTTAAATACTTAATAGGAAAAAAGAATGCAAGATATCTCAAAGTATTTTACAGTCCTCATTCATGAGGGGTATGTTTCAAGACCGTGGATGCCTAAAACCACAGATAGTACTGAACCCTTATATACATGATACTTTTTCTATACATACCTGTGATAAAGTTTGATTTGTAAATTAGGCACAGTAAGAAATTAACAACAACCATGAAACAATTACAACAAGATACTGTAATAAAAGTTAATGTGAATGGCTTTGGGGCAAAATAAAGGTTACTTGAACTCAAGCACTGTGGTACCTGGCAGGTGACCTGATAACCTAGTCAGCTGTTAAGTGACTAAGGGGTGGGGAGCAACCACAGAGTGGGACACCTGCGAGGTTTCATCAGGCTCCTCAAAATGGGGTGCAACTTAAAATTTGTGAGTTATTTCGGAATTTTCCATTTAATATTTGCAAACTGTGGTTGACCCAGGATAACTGAGACCATAAAAAGCAAAACCGGGGATAAGTGGGGAACGACTGTATATATAGCAATTACATGCTGAAATGATCATATTTCAGCTATACTGAGTTAAATAAAACATATTACTAAATTAATATCACCTGTTTCTTTAACTTTTATTTTTATCCTCACCCAAAGATAAGTTTTTATTGATTTCAGAAAGAGGGAAGGAGGGGCGGGGGAGGGAGGGACAGAAAGAATAAGAGACCCATCGGTTGCCTCCGGCGCGCGCCAAGGGATCGAACCCACAACCTAGTTCGGTGCCCTGACCGGGATGACGCTCCAACCAGCCGAGTCGCCGGCCTGGGCTCTTTTTACGTTTAGAATCACATTTGTGGCTCACATATTCCTAACGAGCAGCACTACCTTGGAGAATCGGGTAAGAACCACGGACTCTTTCAGAACATGAACCTACACCATCCCGTCTCTCCAAAGCTGCTTATAATGTCGGAAGCGCATGGATCCTCCCGCACACCCTCTCGGAACACCGGCCCCCAGGCCAGGAACCCGTGCGCGGGCAGCGGGGACCGCGCGGAGGGGCCAGGAGGCAGGGCGAGCCCGCCCGCGGGGCCCGGGAGCGGCAGAAGGTCCGGGGACTCGGCCGCCGCTTCCGGAGCCCCGCCCGCGGGCGGAAGGGCGCGTGAGGGCGGGCGGGGCCCGCAGAGGAAGTGAGAGCGCGGCCTGCAGCCCGGCCGGGTCCCCGCGGGGCCTCGGGCGCCGGCTCGGCCTCACGCCGGGAAGGGGGGCCGCGGGGGCTCGGCATGCGGGGAGGGGAGCCGGGGCCCACGGCGGTGCAGACCCGTCTTCCTGGTGGGCAGAGCCGGGACGCCGCTCCCGGGCGGGCAGCAGGGCGAGCCGCACCGTCGGTAGTCCGCTCGGGCTCAGGGCCCCGGTCCCACCCGCCTCTGGAGGACGCCCGCTCCCCTGCGCCAGGCCCTGCGCAGCCCCGCCCCCCGCCTCCCCGCCCCTCGCCCGGCGCCCGGCGGCCTCGCCGTCCCGGAGCTCCTGCGGCGGATGGGCGGCCCCGCTCCTCACCTGCGCGCCGCGCCCGCCGCCGCCGCCGCTCTGGCCCCCGAGTTCGGGCCCCGCTAGCGGCCCAGTTGCGCAGCCCGGCACGGAACCCGCACTCGGCTGCCGGCGGACGGCCTGGCACCGCCCCTGCCCCCTCCCCGCCCTCCCTCCGATGGGGCCGGGCTGCCGGCCGCCCGCGCTCCGCGCGCTTCCTGTGCCCGACCCCCAGCCCCTCCTCTCGGCCCCACAGACTCACTGGTTTGAAGCGTCTTTTATTGTCTTCAATTCTGTGGGCTGTTCTCCCCATAGGATTCACTTCGTTTCCATCCCCCTTTAAAAATAAGATAATGTCAGACACAAAAGGAAAAACTCTGTATGACTCCGCTTATAGACGCGGTAGCGGGAGTAGTCAGGTTCGAGGAGGCGGAGGAGAGTGGTGGTGGCCGGGGGAAGCTGTGTGGGGTGGGAGGTGTTGTTGGACCGAACTGAGTCCGGCTCCTGTGCCCCCGCTTCCAGAGAGAGGCCTCTACTTGCATCTCCGAGTTTTAGCGAGAACCCCCCACCCCCCGCATCCAGCATAGCTGACCAAATCCCCCGGTGATACCTGGTCGCCCTGGCCCGCCTTCAGCGAGAATCCCGTCAGGTCACTTCTGCAAAAAATTACTTCATGTTCTTAGTATTTCCCATCCAGAACCACTGCCCCGGCTCTTGGCTATAAATCCCCATTTATTCACGTTATATTCAGGATCAACTCCGGTTCTATACCGAGGTCTCTTTTCCAATGTTGCAAAGTCCTGACAAAAATCCGTTTTCACCTCTTTAACTGCTGTACAGCTCTGGTTTTCTTTTTCTTTTTTCCTTTTTTTGTTTTGTTTTTGTTTTGTTAGCTCTGATTTTCTTTGACATGCCATCTTGGGATGATGAAAAAGTTCTGGAGATTGGTGGTGATGGTTGCAAAACAATGTGAGTGTACTTAATGCCACTTAAAAATGGTTAAAATGGTAAATTTTATGTTATGTAAGTGTTCCCTCAAAAGATCAAGCTAGATAGTTTTAAAAAACAGGATTTAAAATGTTTAAATATATAAAGGAAACGGTAGTGCAGAGATCCTGCAATAGTTCCTCCTTAGTTCATTGGCTTGTCTTAGAGTTCTAGGCCTTTCTTTTAGGGTTGCCAGAGAAAAATACAGGACACCAAGTTAATTTGAATTTCAGATAAAATTTACATTCTTATAATAATATATATTATAATTTTACAAACACCAATATATACATATGTCCAAAACTAAGTATTAGGTTTTATGCCGCCGCAAGGAAAAACCGTGAGTCCAATCAGAGACCAGATTAAACAGGCTTTATTGGGAGCACACGGGCGGGTTCACCAGCTCGGAGAGGGGAGCTGGAGAAGCCGCGCCACACCGGAGCAGGGGCAAGTTTTTATGCTGGCAGAAATTGGTGGCAGTGGGGGTTTTCCGGGGTCAGGTGAAACCTGCGGTCTGTCCTGCGGTTTTGGCCATTTCCAGGAGCCGTTTGTCCGGCCGGGACTTTCCACCGGGGTGGGGCAGTTTCTGGACGTCAGTGTGGTGAGGTCAGTTTCTCACCGGCCCAAGAGAGGGAGGGGGTCTTTTCGACCCCGGGGGCAGGGTGCCAGCGAATACCGGACACTAAGCAC
This sequence comes from Myotis yumanensis, assembly GCF_028538775.1. Classification (NCBI taxonomy): domain Eukaryota; kingdom Metazoa; phylum Chordata; class Mammalia; order Chiroptera; family Vespertilionidae; genus Myotis; species Myotis yumanensis. The sequence goes on along the minus strand of NW_027223754.1, from coordinate 121,321,520 downwards.
AGGACATACTTAAACTAAAAAATTATTTATTACTTATTTGAAATTGAAAATCACATAGACATTTGATATTTTTATTTGTTAAATCTGGCAACCCTACTTTCTTTCTAATACTCCCTGAGTTTTATCCTCCTTCCCTGCCCCTCCTTCTGGGGGAGTTAGGTTGAATAGTCTTTTTTTTTTTTTAATGTATTAATTTTAGAGAAAGAGAAGAAGAAAGGGAGGGAGGGAGAGAGAGAAACATTGATTTGTTGTTCCACCCATTTATGCATTCATTGGATGCCTCTTGTATGTACCTTGACTGGGGATGGAACCTGCAGCCTTGGTGCATCGGGATGATGCTCTAACCAACTGAGCTACCCATCCAGGCTTGAATTGTCTTTTTTTTTTATGGTTTTTAAAAAATTGATTTTAGAGAGAAAGGGAGAGGGCAAGAGAGAGAAACATCAATGAGAAAGAGAAACATCAATTGGTTGCCTCCCTGGGATCAAATCTGAAACCTAGGTTTGTGCCCTGACTGGGAATCGAACCCTCAACTTTTTTGGTATATGGAACGGTGCTCCAACCAACTGAGCCACCCAGCTGGGACCTTTGCTTCACATTTTAATTTAGGGACCCAGGTTCCTTCCATTAATGGCTCTACTATCTAAAACATAGGGTTTCCGCCCTGGTTGTTGTTTTTTTGTTTATTGTTTGTTTGTTTGTTTGTTCTGTTTCAGTGGTTAGAGCATCTGCCATGCACCCAAGAGTCACAGGTTGGATTCCTGGTTCCAGCTCCAGCCCCAGCCCCTATCAGAGTGGGTGCGGGAAGCAACAGATTGATGCATCTCTCTCACATCGATGCTTCTTTCTCTCTCTCCCTCCCTTCCACCCTTCTGCTCTCTCTGAAAATCAATGGGGAAAAATATCATCGGGTGAGGATTAACAAAAACAACAACAAAAATAAATAAAGCCCTAGCCGGTTTCCCTTGGTCATTAGAGTGTCAGCCCAACGACTGAAAGGTCCTGGGTTTGTGCAGGCTCGATCCCTAGCCCTAGCCCTAGTTGGGGCACATGTGGGAGGCAACCAATCAATATGTCTCTCTCCCATTGATGGTTCTCTTTGTCTCTCCCTCTCCCTTTCACTCTATATAAAAATCAATGAGAAAAATATCCCCGGGTGGGGATTGATAATAAACAAACAAACAAAACATTGGGCTTCCAAGGTTGGAAGGGGAAAGAGCATGAAGAGGATGTGGGAGGTTCGCTGGAACAGGCCTGGAAGCAGCATATAGCAGTCCACTCCATTGGCTAGGTGAGGCTGGGAAAGATAGCCTATCTACATGCCCAGGAGGAAGAGCTAGCCAGTTTCTGCAACAAGGTCAGGAGGTGAGAAGATGTACAGTTCAGTGTGTAGTGGGGAATGAAGGAGACCATAAGCAGGTTGGTGTTGCTGAAGTTCAAGGCAGAGAGGAGTGAGATGAGATTAGAGAAGTAAATAGGAACCAGACCACAATACTAGGTACCATTTTTGGAGCCCACATATATAATCTCAGTTATGACAGAGTGCCTGAACCATGGAGAAGAGGCAGGAGATCTGTGTGTATTTGTTTTACATAACAATCCTATTTCCTAACAAGTGTATAGAGTTTCATTGTGGAAAATACATGTACATATACAATAGTTAATGCTTATTAAAATTGGTGAGGAGAAGATTCTGTCATTTATATGTACAGTTGGAAAAAAATGAGGCTTTGGGAGATTTAAGACCTTATCCACGGTCAGATAGGTTCATCTCTTTCTAAGCACTCTTATCCACTATATTATATTACCTCTCTAAGAGGGTCTCATATGTCATAGTAAAGAGTCTAGACTTGAGCCATCTCTTCCTGTTGCCAAACTTGGGCTCCCTCAGATTTATGTCTAAGCAGTGGCATGGAGGGGCAGGTAGGGAGGGGCCAGGAAGGACTTCATGAAACCATAACTGAATCCTTTGGTCAGCACCTGCCTCACCCAGGTGCGGAAGGTCTCCATTTTCACAGGGAACTTTTGTGCCCTTCTCTGAGCCCAAAATGACCCATGTGAGGACCTTACAGCTCTCCTCCTCCCTCTCCTTCCCCCCCTTAATTCTGGCCTCCTCTACAGCCAGGAGGACCATGCCTGGGAAAAGAAGGGGGAGCATATACGGGACCATGACTTATCCATTAGTCACAGTAGACACAATATTTTAGGGGCCCACAAAAATATTTTAATTAAAATCAGAAGAAGAAAATGAACTTTAGATTGAAGAAGATATTTTAATATAGAATCCTATATAATAAAGAGGTAATATGCAAATTGACTGTCATGCCCTTGCACAAGATGGCTGCCCCCATGTGGTCACAAGATGGCCGGCAGGGGAGGGCAGTTGTAGGCAACCAGTCTGGGAGGGGAGGGCAGTTGGGGGTGACCAGGCCTGCAGGGGAGGGAGTTAGGGGTGACCAGGCCTGCGGGAGAGGGCAGTTAGGGGCTATCGGGCCGGCAGGGGAGCAATTGGGCATCGATCAGGCTGGCAGGGGAGTGGTTGGGGGTGATCAGGCAGGCAGGCAGGTGAGCGGTTGGGAGCCAGCAGTCTCGGATTATTAGAGGGATGTCCGACTGCCAGTTTAGGGATCGGGCCTAAACCGGCAGTCAGACATCCCCCGAGGGATCCCAAATTGTAGAGGGTGCAGGCTGGGCTAAGGGACACCCTTCCCCAGTGCATGAAATTCGTGCACTGGGCGTCTAGTATTAACATATTCATCTGTGAGCCAGCATAAAGTATAATTTTTAATATTTTTTTAATAGAATAAGGTTGGCCTGGCCTAGTGGCTCAGTTGGTTGGAGTGCCATCCTGTTACCTGAAAGGGGACCTGGCCCATATGTGGGTAGCGTGTGGGTTCTTGTCTTCGTGCAGGAAAATTTCACAACGCAAGTCCAGATGACTATGAGGGAGTGCTTATTAAAGCTGGGGCTATGAAACAAGAAAGGGCTTAGCATAGAGGAAGCAGCAGGAGAGCCAAGGCTGGGCTGCTCGAGCTCTCTGGGAAGTCAGAGAAAAGGGTCCTTGGGAACAGATTCAGGGGACAAGCTGCTGCTGCCCATTGCTGCCTGGTTGCAAGTCGAATGGGGTCCCTTAGGGTTTAGGAGATGCATGTCTGTGGGGAAGAGTGGGGGAAGAAGAGGGGAAATGGAATGGTGGGGGTTCCCAGAGGCAGAGCAAACACTAGGTCCTTTGTCTTGAAGCTTTATCTCTTTCTCAAAGGTGGGAATTGTAGGAGAGGTCGCAGGGCAGGGTTTCAACAGAGTATTAATCAGTTTTCTAAGTGTGCTCCTCCCAGGCCGTGGTCTTCACTGATTGGTCAGTGTCAGGGCAAGGGGTCATCAGCCATCGCAGCTGGTCCTGGTATTGCCTACCTGGTTTTGCTGCTTTTCTGGGTCTGGATCTGAAATACTATTGAGGCCTACATGATATTTCTAGGGAGGTGACCTTCTGTAGCTGCTGTAAATTGCTCTGTCAGTTTGTTCAACTGTTTGTCTCAGTTTCCCTATTCCACTTGCCCTGGCTTACCAGACTGTCTCCATCCCCTACACCAAAAAGGTTTGATTCCCAGTTAGGGCATACACAGGTTGCAGGTTCAATCTGCAGTTGAGGCACACATGGGAGGCAACCCATATTTTTTTTTTCTATCACACTGATGTTTCTCTCTCTCTCTCTCTCTCCCCTCTCTCCCTTCCTCTCTCTCTAAAAATCAATACAAATATATCCTCAGGTGATGAATTAAAAATTAGAATAAAGTCCCCATGAAGGCAAAGTCTATAAAAGTCATAATGAGGTTTGGTGTGTGAAAGTAAAGGGTGAGCGGGAAAATAAGAGGTGTGTGTGCGTGTGTGTGTGTGTGTGTGTGTGCGCGCACGCGTGCGTGTGTGTGCATGTGCGTGTGTGTGTGTGCGTGTGTGTGTGTGTGTGTGTGTGTGTGTGTGTGTGTTTCAAGGCCAAGAGTGAAGACCCAGGATGGCTGGTTCTCAATTCTCCAGCTCTTGGATTTAGGATCCCAGGCTGCCACTGAACTCCACTGACCATGACATGCTCCAAGGAACCTGGAACCTCCAGCCCGGTGCCCACGGCCCTTGTATGTGCATCACAGAGTCGTGCCCCTCCCTTGGTGGCATGGTGTCTACAGCGCTGAAATCCCAGTAGTGTGGGAGCTGGGGACAGGGCAGCAGGACTTATCCTTGAAATAGCTCAGGGAGGATTATCCCAGCCTCTCAGCGGCAGCACAGCAGGCTCATTCCCAGGAAGGGGGAGGCCAGAACTGGGCGGGGGGTGGCGGCGGGGGGTGGGGGGGGGGGTGGGGGGGGGGGGTGGTGTGCGGGAGGCTGCCAAAGTGGGAGGACTGGGGAAGGCAAATGCCCAGCAGAGGCATATGGGCAGGGCATGGCAAGGAAGGGGTCCTACGGGGTGGGGCTAAGTCTCAGAGGTGGGGTTGTGCAAATAAAGCCAATTCCCTCCAGTGATCTGAAGCTTGAAAAAAAAAAAAAACAGCTGGAGGGAAAGAATTTAAATTATAAAAAATTTAAAATATGACTGTGAAATAATTCTTTAAGGTGTTTATTTAACTACCAGATCATTCCAACAAATGAGCCATATGTGAAACATCCTCCCCACTCCCACAGCCCCCACACAGGCACCCTCTCCCCCACCCACACTACTACCCATGCTCAGGTACCTTTTCTGGTTCTTCCCATCTCTTAAAACAAGCAAATACTGAAATCCCACCTCCTCCAATAGGTGACAGGAAGACAAGATCCAGCTTCCTGGGGCCTCATTCAGTGAGGGGAGAATGCCTCCTGATCCTGAAATTCTGTGAATTTGACCAGGGCAGAAGTAATTAGTATGCAAATTGGCTTTCCGACATGCTAATGTTTATGCATAGAAGTGTTAATCTAGCAAGGAGGAACAGGTCAAAAGTGGGCCAGGGGAACCAGGGATGGGTATGAGTCATGGGTGCCTCCTGCAGGCTGGAAATGGGGGTGCAGGGAAGAAGGGGAGGCATTAGGGTCCTGTGTGTCTGGATAGAGATGCTGGGCATAGCAGGATCTGGGTGAAATGGGTGACTAGAGAAAGCAGAAGCTGAGTGGTGACCTGGGGCCCAGAGAGGAGAGGCCGATGTTCTGGTAGCTACTAGTCACATGTAGGTATTGAGCACTTGAAATGTGGCTTGTGTGTGTTACCGAGGAACTCTTAAGGCGCTTAATTTTAACAAATTTAAAAGTAAATTTAAAAATTGATATTCTATTGGAAAATTCAAGTATGTATGAGATAGCTTGGGGATGTGAATTTACTTTTTCAATCTAATTTTTTGAAATCTAAATACAGACCACATATTCCCAATAAAAATTCAGAATCCAAATTGAAATGTGTTTCTAAATTAGTATGAAAAAAAAGTTTTCAAGTACCACATTAATCATTTTTCTGTTTTTAAAATATTTTTTATTGATTTCCGAGAGGAAGGGAGAGCGATAGAAATATCAATGATGAGAAAGAATCATTAATCAGCTGTCTCCTGCACATCCCCTACTGGGGATAGAGCCTGCAACCCGGGCATGCGACCTGATGGAAATTGAACCGTGACCTCCAGGTTCATAGGTCAATGCTAAATCACTGAGCCACACCAGCCAGGCTACATTAATAATTTTATATAATTACATGTTGAAATGATAATATTTTGGATATGTGGGTTAAATAAATATATTATTTAAATTAATTTCACTTTTTAAAAAATGTGGCTATTTAGAAATTTTAAAATCACACATGTTCTCACATTATATTTCTAGTAGACAGCTCTTCTCTAGATGTAAAGGCTGCTAAGAGGGACCTAACTCTGGCTTCTGGTGGAAGCAAAGAATTAGAAAGGTGGGTGCAGAAGGTTCTCTGGGGTAGGGCCAAAGGTAGCTTGGTGGTGGGGTTGGGGGTAGGAAGAGAGTGGAGGCTGGGGTGGGGAGGTAGAGACTACTCAACCTGCCAATGTTAAGAATGTGTTTCATGGAGCAGGCTATGTCTGTTAGTTTATATCATGGGGCTTAGGTATCTCTTAGCTCCCCCTAGGTCAGTGGTCGGCAAACCGCGGCTCTCGAGCCACATGCGGCTCTTTGGCCCCTTGAGTGTTGCTCTTCCACAAAATACCACGTGCGGGCGCGCACGTACAGGGAACGTTGTGAAGTGAACGAAGATGTAGTGTCGAGGACTGAGAAAGGTATGTTGAGATGGTTTGGACATATAGAGAGGATGAACGAAAGGAGATAGACAAAACAAGTATACAAGACGAGTGTGGATGGGAGAGTTGGAAGGGGTCAACCTCAGCGAACGTACCTCAATCAGATTGAGGACGTTTTTTGCAAAGGCCAGCTTAGGAGTACCCTAATTAAGTTAATAACAATGTACCTACTATATAGCTTAAATTTAAAAAATTTGGCTCTCAAAAGAAATTCCAATCTTTGTACTGTTGATATTTGTCTCTGTTGACTAATGTGTTTGCCGACCACTGTCCTAGGTCTTCACCCCTGAATAACCCCTGCATCCCCCATCCTTGTTCATGTGCTGGCAGAGTGTGCTCACCTACAGTGGCATAACCATCACTGGACCATAAACTTCTCCAGCACATAGATCATGCCTTATTTCTCCTTGTATTTTCAGTATTAGCACCATGCTATAGTTACTTAACAATATTTTGCTGATAGACGGAACAGCAGTTCAATTGCAGTCTGCTTTAGTGGGCTTGTTAGTGTGTGCGATGGGCTGAAGAGACCTTAAAGAAAGAGGGGGCAAATCCCTGAGAGAAGGCTAAAGCCTGCTGGGGGAGAAGAATCCTCATCTCCTGGGGAAACGCTGAGGACCCCTAAGGCGTGGAAGAGAACTTTGTCTGTGTCAACCCAATAACATCCCCTCACCCCACTTTTCATCTGTATTATTTTTTACAGTAGCTTTCTAACTCTTGCTTCCTGCTTCTACTCTTGGCACCTTCAATCTGTTCTCAACATGGTAGCCAGAGATGTCCTTTTAAAACATGTCAGATGATGTGACTCCTCACCTCAAAACCCTCATCTCAGAGTAAATTAGTCTACATGGCAGCAGACTCTAAGGTGACCCCCACACCCCCACTACCTGGTATTCACACCTTTGCACAACTCCCTTCCCTTGAGTGTGAGCAGAACCTAGGACTTGCTTCTAACCAAGAGAATACAGCAAAGGGGACAGGTTGTGGTTGCATATACGTGACTATGCTACATAAGACTGTAAAACTGTAATGCCCACGGGCAAGCCCTTGCTGCCTTTGAAGAAGCAGGCTGCCATGTTGTGAGCTGCCATACAGAGAGGGCCATGCAGAAGGACCTGTGGAGGCCTCCAGTCAGCATCCAATGAGAACGGAGGCCTTCCTCCCAGCAGCCTGCAAGGAACTATTGCTGCCATGTGAGCTTGGAAGCAGATCCTGCCCCAGTCAGGCTCCAGTGAGAACCCAGCTCTGGCTAACATCTCTTTGTAATTGAGAAGTAGTTCACATACCATAAAATTTTCACCTTTAAAGTGTATAATTCAATGTTTTTAAAATATATTCACAAAGTTAGGCAACCATCACCACTATCTAATTCCAAAATATTTTTATCACCCCCAAAAGAAACCCCATACCCATTAGCAGTCATTCCCCATTCTTACTCCCCCAACCCCTGAAAACCAAGCTATTTTATCTCCATGGACAATGTTATTGCAGCCTTTCAGAAGCCCCGTCAAGCCCTCCCCAGACTGCTGACCTACAGAAGCTGTGAGGTTCTCACTGTGTGGTGTTTAAAGCCTCTAAGCTTGTGATGAAATTATTGCATGGCAATAGATAATGAAGATTTTGGTTCCTGAAATGGGGTGCTGCTATAACAGGTATTAAAAAGGTGGGAGTGGCTTTGGAACTGTGCAGCAGGCAGAGGCTGGGAGAATTTTGAAGAGAATGAAAAGAAAGCCTAGATTGCTTTGCTTAGACCAGTGGTCAGCAATCTGGTCCCTTGGGTGTGGCTCTCCCACAAAATACCACGTGTGGGCGCGCACGTACAGTGCGATTGAAACTTCGTGGCCCATGCCACGGGGCCAAAGAGCCGCATGTGGCTTGCGAGCCGCGGTTTGCCGACCCCTGGCTTAGACTGTTAGCAGAAATGTGGACTTAGAGGACTTGCCAATGAGGATTCACAGACAGTGGGGTTTTATTAATAGCAACTGGAGGAAGGGGACCCTTGTTGGATAGTGACAGAAAGCTTAGAAAAATTGTCTCCTGCAGTTATGTGGGAACAGAATGTGTAAGTGATAAATTGGTTAATACTCTCAGGAGATTTCTAAACAAAATGTTGAGGTGCTGCCAGATTTCTTGCTGTTTATAGTAAATGTGAGAGTAGAGAGATAAAGTGAGGAGAAAGCTCACTTAAAAACTATTGAAAAGAAATCATGACTTGATGATTTTGAAAATTTGCAGCCTCTCCACATGGCAGAAGATGCTAAAATTAGGAAATGGCCCTGGTCTAGAGTGTGATACAATCTTTTGTTAAAACATCATGAAGATGAAAGGATCAGAGTAGAATTGAGTCAAAAAGAGGACTGTTCAAGAGATTAAGGATATGCCTCCCAGAACCTCTTAATCCACCACAGCCTCAAGGAAGCTTAAGTGAGCTATCACTCAGTGATTTCGGGAGGAGCTTCTCACAAAGATCTTGGGTGTGGCTTTTGCCTAATGGAGTGAACCCCGCTGAAATCAACACTAGACACACAAAGCCTTTTTAAATGTTATCTTTATTGTTGAAAGTATTACAGAAGTTCTCCCTTTTTTTTCCTTCCCATTGACCCCCCTCCACCCTGCACCCGCCTCTCCCAGGCCTTCACCACACTGTTGTATATGTACATGGGCTATGCATATACGCATGTAAGACCCAGGTTAATCTCTCCCCACCCCCTCCTTCCCTCTGAGATTCAAAGTTCTCTTTCAGAAAGAGCACTGCTATCTTGAACTGTGAGGGACAGAGAGAGTGCACAATTAAAGGAGGCTTTAGGATCTCCCAAATTCTACTGGAAAGAAGAAAGCTGATAAAACTACTCAGCTGCAAACATGTGCTACCTTTTATGAAAAAGGAAGGATGAGCTTTATGGAATCTTGGGAGGTGGGGTGATAATTGTATTTGGCAAGTCCAATGGACATCAGTCAATGGGGGACAGAGGGCAGAGTGGACAGACTCCAAGCTGATACCAATGACCCCCACCTCATATTCACACCCTTGCATAATCCCCTTCCCTTGAGTATGAACAGGATTTGTGACTTGCTTCTAGTCAATAAAGAACAACATAGGTTACAGTATACAGGGTGTCCCCCAAAATGTATACATACTTTGAATAATTATTAATTCCAATGGGTTAAATCTGAAAAGAAAGAAACATCAATTGAGCTTTCAGCTGTTGGGACACCCTGCATATGTGATTATATGTCCATGATCACATTACATAAGATCATAACATCTGTCTTGCTCAGGCACTGTCTCCCTGGCTGGCTTCAGAAGCAGGATGCCATGGTGCAAGCTGCCTTATGGGGAGGACCATGCAGCAAGGAGCTGAGAAACACCTCCCGCAGCCTGCAAGGAACTGCATGCTGCTATGTGAGCTTGGAAGCAGACCCCTCCCCAGTCAGGTCCCAGATTAGAACCCGGCTCTGGCCCACACCTTGATTACAGCCTTGCAGAGGACCCAGTTAAGCTATTCTCAGACTCCTGACTTATGGAAATTATGAGATAGTATGTGTTGTTTGAAGCTGCTAAATTCATGGTAATTCATTGCACAGCAATGGGGAACTGATACAGCCTGCAAGGCCTTTCTCAATCTGAACTTCACCCCACCTTTTGGACTTTGTCTGATGCTGTTCCATCCCTGGCTCACTCCACTACCACCACACTGGCCCCTTGCTGATCTTCAAAACCACCAGGCTAGCATTTGTACTTGCTGTCCCTCTTCCTGGAATGTTCTTCCTGCACATAGCTGCATGACTCATTCCCTTACCTCCTTCAGATCATTGCCTACATTTTGCCATCATAGTTACCTCTTTCCTGGGTCACCCTTAAAAAAATTGCAACTAATCTCTATTCCCATTCCAAACACTCAATATCCCCCTTTCTTCTTTATTTTTTCTCCAATGTTGTATCATCATTTTTGCTTTTTTCTTTTTTTACTGCTGCATCCCCAGATCATGGGACGTGTTCACTAAATACTAGGAGAGAAAATAAATGAACCGTGGAGGTTTGTGGATGTTGGGGATGGTTAGGATAATGAAGAGGAAAAGACTTTTTCTGGAGACTTTTTCTGTCTGGCAGATTTCTATAGAGTTCAACTTCTAAAAAACTTTTTCTGGACACGCTCCTTTTTATAGAAAACACAATCGTGCAAGTGAGGAATGGACTGTGGATCTATTTCCATGTTCTACAAAATAGCAATGACTGTATACATCTAATTACTTGATGTACATAGAAAAATAACATAATATTATACCTTGTGAGTGGTCCACAGTGAGGAATACCCTCTCATCTGACCCTCACTATGCACATGAGGACGGCCAGATCCAGGAAGTCAGCAAACGTCACCAAGGTCACTCAGTTATTTATTTCCACATCCAGGAACCAGAAAGGAGGTCTCTTGCCTCCACCCAGTGCTGGAGAAAGTGGCTCCTGGAAAAGCTCCCCTAGGAGCATCAGTCCCCCAGAGGGAGAGGCAGGAGCTGTAGATTCAAATCCATCTCTGCCACCAAAGTGCCAGAGGTCCTAGGCCAGCTTTCTCCACCCAGGCGAGGAGCTGACGTTGCCCACGAGCTGAATGCTGGTCACTTTCTGACCAGATAAAACATGAGGGAGCTGCCATTTGCCAGATGCTAGAGGCCCCTGGTGAATACACAGAAGGGAGGACAAGAAGCCCTGAGCCAGAGTAGCAGGGCAGAGAAGAGACTAGGGAACCACAGTGGTCTCTGTCTGGCCCTCCAGCACACCTTCTTCTCTCCCCTTCCTTCCCTCTTCTGCCTTCCTTCCTCCCCTGTCCTCTGCCCTTCCCTCTCTCTCCTCTCTTTCTTGCCTCCATCTCTCTGGGTTGTTCAGTCCCTTTTGGTATCCATCTCTGCCTCAGTTTCTGTATTTCCCACCTTCCACTTACTGCACTCTTCTTCCCGTCTTTCTCAGCCTCTCCTCCAAGCCCAGGTTCTGCCAGGGCAGCACGACTTCACCCACTCAAAACCCTAGAGCTGGGAGGGGTCTGTGGGAAGCTTTGGCAGACTCTGTGGAGAATGTATGTATGGACTGGAGTCATTTCTATACATGGGGAGCGCTTTGCTCAGACCTCTTTCTGGCCAAGCCAGTGCCTGAGGAGTCTGCACTGGGGTCCACACTCCAGAGACCAGGTACAGCCAGAGGTCAGGATTGGTGTGGGAAAACTGATTGACTTGTTCTATTCCACTGTTCCACTCCTGAACAAGCTGTGTGACATTGGGAAAGTCGCCTGACTTCTCTGAGCTCCACTTTTCTTATGTGCAAAATAGTAATACCTGCTTCATGGGGTTGTTTACGGATTCATTTTAATTGAATAAGCATTGTCCTAGTCATTGCAATGTGTCAGGCACTCTGTTAGTTGCATTTCTAGTCAGTACATAAGTAAACACATATATGTATGAATATGTAGATCTAACTGAATAAAAAATTTCAAAAGATAATATTTAACCTTATCACATGGGATGCATTCTATTTTCTTTTCTATTTTATTTCATATTTTTAAATGGCCCATTATATTGACATTATGATCTACTACTCCCTTTGTTTTGCAAAGCACTATTTAGGCAACGGGGAAACATTGATGATGTTTTGAAGAACACAGTGACACAAAATGAGAAGTGAGGTGGGTTGGGAGTCAGAGTAAGCGATTGTGAGGCTGTGGTAACAGTCCCAGGGAGAGATCAGACCCTGAGAGCTAGGATTGATCAAATGAGCCAGGGCTAGGAGAGGGCTCATGCAGTTGTCTTCAGTAGATATTTCTGGAGTTGGAAAATATAAAGAGCTGTGGCAATGTGGAGATTCCTGGCATGACGGGGCAGGATATGAATTTTCCTTTGGAGCAGATCTCACCCTGGCTCTCTGGGTGTCTGGCAGACCCAGGCAGAACCCCCAGTCCTGGCCGGTCATTTTGCTAGGGCTCCCGTTGGGTACAGTGAGGACTGGTGCAGTGAATCGTGATAATCCTCATACCCTGTGCAGTGAGTTGGTGATGGGTGAGGAGCATCATCTTCATATAAAAGGACAGCACGTAGCTTTCCAGATCCAGGCCCAACCTTCACATCCTCTCTCCCTCAAAGAGTAGGAGCTGGGGTCTGACTCCATACTTGGCTATTATGCTCAGCCATGGGCCCAGCCTGGTTTATGGGAGGGACTGAAAAGAACATGCACCTTAATACAAGATGGCTCTGGCTTTGAGCCCTGGCCTTACTACTTAACAGCTGTGTTCTTGGGGAAGTCATGTTGGTTCTCTGAGCCTCGTTTGTCTCATGTATAAGATGGGGATAACACCTCTGACCTGCTGATGAGATTAGCAGCCCCTGGTTCTCTTCTCACTCTAGCCTCTTCACTTAGTGAATCTTATATTTACTCATGGCTTCAATTAAAAAATATTTTTTATTAAGGTACTAGAGGCCCCATGCACGAATTCGTGCACCAGTGGGGTCCCTCAGCCTGGCCTGTAGGATCAGGCCGAAACTGGCTCTCCGACATCCCCCGAGGGGTCCCGGACTGTGAGAGGGCACCGGCCAGGCCGAGGGACCCCAATAGTGCACGATCAGGGCCGGGGAGGGATGCAGGAGGTTGGCCAGCCTGGGAGGAACTGCAGAAGGGCTCCAGGGCATGTCTGGCCCATCTCGCTCAGTCCCAATTGGCTGGACCCCAGCAGCAAGCTAACCTACCAGTCGGAGCGTCTGCCCCCTGGTGGTCAGTGCACATCATAGCAAGCGGTTGAGCGGCCTTAGCGTATCATTAGCATATTACGCTTTGATTGGTTGAATGGATGACTGGACGACCAGACACTTAACATATTAGGCTTTTATTATATAGGATAACTCACATGTAGTAAAAGTCATGCATTTTAGTGTACAGTTCTGCTAGTTTTAACTCATATGTGTAGTGGGGGAACCAGCACAATTAAGGTATGGAAGGGTTCCATCACCCACAAAAGTCTGTGTTCCCACCCCTCCTTTGCAGTCAGCCCACCCCAACAACCACTGATCTGATTTCTCCCCACAACTATTGATCTGATTTCTATCATAAAGATTAGTTTTGCCTCTTCTAGAATGTCAGATAAATTGAATTAAACATATGCACTCTTTTTTTATCTGGCTTCTTTTACTCAACATAATATTTTTGAGATTCATCCATGTTACTGCATGTACCTATAGTTTGGTTCTTTTGAGGAATAAGCAGGGTTCCATTGTATAGATATTCCACAATTTATACATTCCTTCACAATTGATGCACATTTTGGGTTGTTTTCATTTGGGAGTTATTCTGAATGAAGCTGTGATGAATATTATTTTCCAAGTCTTTGTGTGGATGAATGTTTTATTTCTCTTGGGTAAATATCAGGAGTAGAGTTGCTGGATTGTATGTTTATGTTTAACTTTTGAAGAAACTACCTGTTCTCCAAAGTGGTTGTGTAATCTTATGTGTCCACCATTAATGTATGAGAGTTCTGGTTTTTCCACATCCTGCTTTTGTCACTCTTAAAATTTTAACCATTTTAATAAAATGATATCTCATTATGGATTTAATTTTGCATTTATTTAATGACTATTGATGTTGAGCACTTTTTATGTAGTTATTGGTGATTTGGACAATCTGTTTTGTGAAGTGCTCATTTAAGCCTTTTCCATGGTGCCAATTTTTATTAGCCAGTTTACTTCTTCTGTCCAAACCTTACTCCAGGGCTCTGGATAAATATGCCAATGGCTTTTTCTTTAATTTAAAAATTTTTACATTTAATATTATTTTGTATTAGTTTCAGGTGTACAGTATAGTGATTAGATAATCATATAACTTACAAAGTGGTCTCCCCAATATTTCAAGTACTCACCTAGCACCATACAGTTATTACAATATTATTGATTCTATTTCCTATGCTGTACTTTACATCCTGTGACTATTTTGTAACCACTGATTTGTACTTCTTAATCCCTTCATCCTTTCACCCAGTCCCCCAACAATCCTCCTCTCTGGCAACTATCAGTCTGTTCTCTATCTATGAGTCTATTTCTGTTTCATTTGTTCATTTATATTGTTCTTTAGATGCCACATATAAGTGAAATCATATGGTATTTATCTTTCTCTGACTGACTTATTTCACTTAGCATAATATCCTTTAGGTCCATCCATGCTGTTGCAAATGGTGATATTTCATTCTTTTTATGATCAAGTAATCTTCCATTGTATATATGTACCACAGCTTTTTTATCCACTCGTCTTTGATGGGCACTTAGGTTGCTTCCATATTTTGGCTATTGTAAATAATGCTGTAATGAACATAGGGTGCAGCATTTTAAATTAGTGTTTTGGGTTTCTTTGGCTATATATCCAGAAGTGGAATTGCTGGGTCTTAAGGAAGTTCCATTAAAATTTTTTTTTTATTAATCCTCATCTGAGGATGTTTTTCCATTGATTTTTAGAGAGAGTGGTAGGAAGGGAGGAAGAGGAGAAAGAGGAGGAGGAGGAGGAGGAGGAGGAGGAGGAGGAGGAGGAGGAGGAGGAGGAGGAGAGAGAAACATCAGTGTGAGAGAGACACATTAATTGGTTGCCTTCCGCCCACAACCCGACTGGGCCAGTGATTGAACCTGGGTGGAGGTACTTGCCCTTGACCGGGAATTGAACCCTGGGCCCTTTGGTATGCAGGCCAACACTCTAACCACTGAGTCACACCAGCCAAGGCTCTATTTTTTTAATTTTTGAGGACCCTTCATACTGTTTTCCACAGTGGCTGCACTAATCTTTATTCTCACCAACAGGGCACAAGGGTTCCCTTTTCTCTACATCCTTGCCAACATTTGTTTGTTGATTTATTGATGATAGCCACCAATGGCATTCTTGAGACCCATGCTTAGATGTCTCAAAGGGACCTCAACTGAGCATAAAGGTCAACTCATAACCTTCTTCCTCACTCTTCCTCCTCTCTCAGATGTTGGCCTCCACCATTGATATATGTTTTAGTAAATGACCTCATAATCCACACAGTGGCACAGACCAGAACTCAGAAGTCATTCCTGATACCTCTTCTTCTCTAGTCTCCTCACCCCCACCCACTCCATCACTTTGCCTCCTACCTATCTCTTCAACCCATTCAATTCTCTCTCAACCCACCATAGCCTAGGCCAGTGGTCAGCAAACTGCGGCCCCTTGTGTGTGGCTCTTCCACAAAATACCACGTGCGGGCGTGCATGTACAGTGCGATTGAAACTTCGTGGCCACACTCAAGGGGCCAAAGAGCCGGATGTGGCTCGTGAGCCGCAGTTTGCCGACCAATGGCCTAGGCCACTAGCATCTCTCACCTGGATTACTGTAATAGCTTTCTTTCTACCTGGTCTTGCTCTCTTCAGGTAGTTCTAACATGTAATAGTCAAACTTTTTAAGAAACACAGACTTTATCACATTACTTTCATGTTTAAATTCTTAATGGCTTCCCATAACTTTTCAGATAGAGATCAATTCCTTAATGTGATTTAAGGAATCCTCTGGGCCATGAGTCCCTCAGCCAGTTGGTTATCTTTTAGCTGTAATACCAGGCTTTCTCCTGTCTCAGGACTTTAGCACTTGCTGTCCTCTCTGTCTGGAACACTCATTTCCTTTTCTTTACTCACTCGCTCATTCTTCATACCTCAATTCAAACATAACTCCCCAGACCCCAAGGTTAGAGTGGGTCCTGCTACTATATGCCTTCAGATAACCCTATAATTTTATAACTTGGTACTTATCAGTTTACAACATATATTTCTGGGATTATTCAATTACCATGTTTCTCTCACTAGACTAGTAGGCTTTATGAGGACAAGGACTGTATTTTGTTCATTATGATCATAAATTTTACCATTCATCTTTATATTTTATGGTGCAAATTTAAAATGGAAATATGAGCATTTAACTCATATGTGGAATCACCAAAATGACACAATTCACAGTTTGTAGCTCATCCATGTGTATGTATTTTGTGTCTAACAGAACAGTGGAAATGCTGCACAAAATAAACTCAGATGTTCTATTTCACTTCTTGACACACACACATTCTACCCACACACTCTACCTTTGAGGTACAGATGAGTGAGGAAGGAGTGAAGGGAAAGGAGCTATGTATTACTCTAGGCTTCCTTTTCCTTCTATGTAATCATTTTGGCATATGTGTTGGTTAATACAGGGATTATCAACAGTAGGAAAGGAGATGATAGGGTTCCTTGGTCATTTCTGTTTCTTTAAATGCCATTGTCTTCTTCCTGTGAGCAGAGTAAATTCTGGTTTGAATGGGAAGCATGGCTTCATAGGCTTTTGAGCATCCCACTCAAAAGCCTATGAACCAACACCCTTGTTCTCAGTTTGAGTGTCCCAGCACTCCCCTAGAAGCCTGTGCTCGTGGGATATGGAGAAGGCTATATGTGGATTGGGCGGCAAGGAGTGGCGGACACTCACTTGACCTGAATCTCCTCTATTGGTGTAACTGCTCCACTATCCCACTGGACTTCACTTACAAATCACAAATATAAAGGTAAATTTATTAATAATCTTGATATGGTAATAGCAGAGCATTTAAACCAAGTGGTGGGCCCTTCTGAGCACAGGACCCTATGTGACTGCACATGTCCCACACTCATGGGGGCAGCCCTTCCTAACACGTATAGTAGATACTTAATACATGTATTAAATGAATAAATGAAGGGTTGTTACTTGATAGAAGATAAAGCATTCATTTGGTTTTGATAAAAGCCAAAGGCCTCTCTCCTCTATCACCTTGGAGATTCATCATAAACACCACTGCTTATAATTGCATGTCTTGGGGAGAGACACTTCCTCCAATATTTAACAGCGAGAGTGAGAGAGAAGGAAGTGAGGGGGCAGAAGAAACCTGTCAATTAATCACTGCACTTTGCACATACAGCATGTAACACCTTGTAGCCTTAGCTCTTAAGACATGGCCTAAGTGTGAATTAAGCTTCACAGCTCACTGCCTTCATCCATACCCTCTCACCCCATTCAGCCTCCACCCCGACTGCAAGATAGAGCTGAGGTTGCTACTTCATTAGCAGAGGACCTCTGGGACCCACCCTGGAGGGAAAGGCAAGCAGGGCAGCTCAGCCAAGGTCAGGCCACTGGTTGCTGGGGGATGCTCAGATTCCTTGTCTCTGGCCTTGACTTCTGGTCCACAGTTTGGCACACACAGAAAGATCTCTGAGAACTGCAAAGGCCAAGAGTTAAGAGGCCTCAGCTCAGGATCTGGCTTTACTATACACACTCCATTGTGACCTTGGGCAAATGATGTTCCCTCTCTAGGCCTCATTTTTTCCTCTATTAGATGAGAAAGTGAACCACATAACTGGTTCATAAGTAGTGTTCCCAGGCTTCCCATGTCTCAGGAGTCACAGTAGTTGAAGCAAGGGGAGTCTCCCCAACTTTAGTCATTGGTGGTAATAATAATAATAATATAATAATAATAATAGGAAATACAGAGCACTCACTGCTCCAGGTGTTTCATAAGTGCTTGATATACACCAACTCATTCAGTAGTCACAATATTCCTATAATATAGTTTTAACTATTTGTCCATTTTCAGATGAGGAAACTGAGGAGTTAAATGGTTAAGTGACTTGCTCATGGTCGCACAGGTAATAAATGACAGCTGGAATTTGAAACTTGTAGTCTGGCTCTAGAGTACATCTTCTCAACTACATTATCCCCATTTTATCTACCTACTTATCCATCCATCCACCCATCCATCCACCCATCCATCCATTCATCTGAGTTTCATGTAAGAGTTTATTTGATAAAAGTATTCTTCTAACAAATAATAAAAATTTAAAAACTACTATTGCCATTCAAATTGGAAAAGCCCCAAGGGGTGGGGTGCTGTGACTGCTTCCCATTTCCTGGGTCATTTATAGAGCAATTTCTGTGGTGGGGATGAGGAGGAATTGGCAGCAGTCAGAAAAAGAGAATATTTTAAACCAATTTGTCAAACATGATACCTTCAGCTCGTGTGTAAACATGCTACATAAGAAAGCTCAGATGGCTTGGATCTGTCTTCCTCTCTGCTTCCCTTTTTCTTGTCTTTCCATCTCTTCCTGGAAGGCAGAGCTGGAAGGAGTTTAGGAATTGACATATAGGATGAGACTTCAGAGGGCTGACCTCGGCCAAATGGGAGAAAGGTAAAAGAAGGCAGATCACAACTCAATATAACAAAAATCTCCCTAGCCCTTTCATCATCCTAAAACTAGATAACCATCCTGTGACGCAGGGACCTGTTTGTCCTGGGAAATGTTGGCAGAGTCTGGGATCAGGAACGATGTGGTGGGGATGCTGGCATTTGGGTGGCAGGATGTCCCGTAGGTGAGCTCCCAGGTCCTTCCTTCTCCTCGGTCCAGGGATTCTGCCCAGCCCCGGAATCCACTGTGGGACTGCAGAGAAGGGTGGGCCTTGGCCCCAGCTCATGCAGCTTGTCAGGGGCAAGAGGGCAGGTTAGAACCAGTAACCAGGGTTCCCAGACCTGTGGCTCCAGCTTGAAACTTTCTCATGTACTCTCAATGACAACCCACAGTCCTCCCTCCCCTCATCCCCCCAAAAAGAAGGAGGAAAATTCTCTCCATGCCCTTTTCACTACAGGGCTTTCTGGATGGTCACAATGTGCCTGTGAAATTTGTAACCTTTTCCAAATTTGAGGCCGGCTTTGAATGGGGCTGGAATGGGGGAACCATGAGGAAGGGGAACTCTCAACTTCACCTGGGCCCACAGGTTCTGTGTGGATCTGGGTTTATGCCTCCAACACTTTCCTGTTCACATGGAACATTCACAGGTGTGAGTTCAGGGGATTCCCATTTCACAGATGAGGATGGGGAAGCTCAGAGAGAGTAGGTGACTCACCCAGGTACCATGACCAGCAGTGTGAACTTTGTCTTCTGACTCTAGGGAGATATAACAGCTCCTATTAAATGCTAAAAACAAATAAGCATGGATATTGTTCTACCATAACAACCCCATGATACCCATTGCATAGGTGAGGAAACTGAGATTCAGACAACTTAAATAACTTCCCCAAGGTCACATAGATAGGGAGGAGCAGAGTGAGGGTTCAAGCCCATGTCTGCCTTTTCTAAAACCCATGTTCCTTTTCTAGACTCTATTCCATTCCTAAATCCAGAGACCCCCCCCCCCCCCTAGGAAATGGTATCTTGGGAGAAGGGGTGTGAGGACTCTATTCAAGCCACAAAGCTCAGGGTGCCTTCAGAATACCCCCAAATCTGGTAGGACTGGCTTGATCCATCAGGTGGGCAATTAGGTATGAATAGGGCTTTCCCAATCCAAAATACGACTGTGAGACAGCCTCAGAGGCTCCTTCTGAGGCCCATGCCATGAACTGTATCCCTTCAACAGACCTTTGCTAGGCAAGGTGTGGAAAAGTCACCTCCACGGCTGCATTTAAGAGGAGCTCTGGTTGAAAAAACCTAGAGCAGCCTTGCCTGAGTGGGATTCTGCTCTATATTTACTAGTCTTGCTGTGTCACTTCTTTGTGTGTCCCTGTTCCTTTTTCTGTAAAATGGGGTGAGTCAAAATACACCATAGGCTTTTGGTGAGAACTAAATAAGATCATGGTTGGCAAACTGCTGCTCGCGAGCCACATGCGGGTCTTTGGCCCCTTGAGTGTGGCTCTTCCACAAAATACCACATGTGGCGTGCACGTACAGTGCGATTGAAACTTCGTGACCCATGCGCAGAAATCGGTTTTCGGCCTGGGCGAGTCTATTTTGAAGAAGTACTGTTGATATTTGGTTCTGTTGACTACTGAGTTTGCCGAGCACTGGTATAGCCTTAACCACTTAGGAATAAAGCTGATTTTTACCGAACATGTGTTCTTTGCCAGACCATTGTTCTAAGTAAGGTAACTGGAGTTACCTCATTTAATCACACACACACACAAGAATAAGGCCATTGCTGCCCCCCATTTCTGTCCCCAGCTTATCTGCTCCATGTTGGATGTCCTAACATGTGGTGAAGAAGAAAAGACAGTGGGGGCTTAGGAGATTTGAGTTCCAGTCCTGGTTCTGCCTTTGCCGGCTGTGTAACTTCAAGGAAGCTATCCACCCTCTCTGAGCCTCATTTGGCACATCTGAAAACATACACGTCTTGCTCACCACTCACCAAGAATCAAATACAATGAAAATGTGTGACTGTGCATTACATGCATTATTTATTTATCCTTACAGTAACCTGTGATGTGGGCTCATGTCTGCCTTTTCACAGAAGAAACCAATGCCTAGAGATAAATGCTGGCTAGGAGTTTCATCACTATTATTATATAACAATAAGGCAAGTTTATGTGAAAACAGATCCGAAAGGTCACAAGGAGAGACAGTATTTGCTTTACTTCCCTGTAGGCGGATAGCCTGATTTAGTTCTAGTCCTGGAAACAGAGTACAGAAAAGCATGTGTGAGCAAGGAGTTCTGGCTGTGTGAGGGCAGAGGGCTGGACGAAATGATCCCGAATGCCCCCTCTAGTCTAGTCTAGCATCCACCAAATCTTCTGGGCAGGAGCAGAAACAGCCACTTGCTTCCCCGGCCCCACATGCCCATCTGGACAACTGTCCAGTCAGAGCCAGGTGTGAAACCTGTGAGCCTTCTGTGCTGAAGTGAGAGGGTTTCCCCTCAGGGTGATGCAGCTGGTGGGCAGAGGTGGCAGCACCTTCTGTTCTTATCAGTTTGTTGGGGGAGAAAAGAGACTGAATTATTAACCCGAGCCAGAAAAAAGAAAGCCTTGCTGTTCCCGCAGGTGGTTATTAGACATCAAAGCTCTCATCAGTATCCCTTCTGCTCCCATCAAATTACCCCAGGATTACAATTTTACAAATATATATGTCGTAGCTAAGAGGAAATGCAGAAATGACCTTGCCCCATAGTGTCAATTTTGAAACAATTTATTGTTGATTATATATATACACGTGTAAACAAGTACACATACACGAGTCCCACCAGATGTCCCACCATGTCATTTTATTTTGTTTATTTTCCTATGTAGCTTCCCTTGGCCTGGATTTTGCTAATTACATTCCCTAGGTGTTTTTGACATGTTTCTGTTTCTTATAAAAATTTTTGGTAAATTAATAATTGAATCTAGAAGCTTGATAAGGTTCAAGTATGATTTTTTTTCACCATGTTATTTTAAAAGAGAGACATCTGAGACCTAAATGGGTAAAGTGCCATTTCTATGGATGAATTCTTCTCTTTAGCTAAGCATAACTGTTCATTGTCCTCTTTCCCCCTCACTTCCATTTGCTACTTTATTCTTTCCTTGAATACTTATTGTGTCCAAGGCCCTGGGATAAGGCACCAATTCTTGCCCTCAAGGAGTCTGCAGTCCAGGAGGAAAAGGAAAAGAGCGACACAGATAACCACACGACAGTGATGAATGAGAGAGAGAGAGAGAGAGAGAGAGAGAGAGAGAGAGAGAGGAATAAGGTGCTATGAGAATCTAAAGAAAGAGAAAATGGAAGATACTCATGGCGTAAGTGGCATTTATACTGAGCCTTGATGGGACAGGGTTTGACATGTAGGGATTCAGGAAGAGCACCTAAGACAGTAGAAAATACTTTTTCAGGATAGTGAGAAGCTAGGAAAATTCTAGGGTAGGAGGAATAGGAAACTGAGACAAGAAAATTAAACAAGGCCAAACATGCAGCCAGCTTGCTGCAAAACCTTATCTTGAAAACAAATGACACCAAGGAATGCCAGAAAGCAAGGGAGAAGGGAAGGAGAGAAGGGGAATTTAATACTTCTTCTCCGCAACCAGAGTCTACATAGCGTAAATCACCCTGGAACTGCCAAGGTTGGAAGGAAAGAAGGAAGAGCCTATCTCACTAAACAAAGAAGTCAGCCATCGTGGGGAAGGAGAGAGAAAAGGGAGTGATTGTGTCACTGTTTAAACAGTAGAGCCAGCAGACTCTGGGCTTGTCAATATAAAATTGCCAGGTACTTCTCATAAATTCTAGGAAAGCCATAACAAAATAAAAGAGGAGACCTTGAGAGTTAATCTGTACCAAGATATTTGGCAGAGGAATTTTGAAACCTACAGGCAGAAGGATATATAACCCATCGAATCCCTCCTAGACTCACTCCTCAAATTAGCTGAGAGAGCCCATCCCCGCCTTACAGGTCGGATGTATTTTGATAAATTTGCTTGCCTTGCTTCTTTAATAAAATTATTTGCTTTATTTCTTTAATAAGTTACCTTTGTTACAACACTGCTGCCACTAGTTTGAATTCATTCCTATGAGACTAACAAGAACCGAGGAGGGAACAGCCCTCTCCCTTCAACTCAGGGGCTGTCTGATAGCACCTTTACTGGTGTCTGTGAGGTGCCTGTAACAATATGAGAAAAACAGAAGAGTGTGGGTGGATCTGAAAGGAGCAAATGGTCCCATTTGGTTGAAAGCTAATATTCATTGGGAGGCGCGCGGGCGGGGGCGGGGGGGGGGGACGGGGGGGGGGGCACAATGCTGGAGGAGAGGCTGGCATGCAGTGGCAGAGAAAGGCAGAGCAGCCAGAGTTCTGGGAAGCAAACATGGGGCATGGCTCAGGGAAGGTGAATCCCAAGCTCACTCGTAGGCCTTTTCCTCTAGGACTCCTCACTTCCTCACTTCTGACAATGTGTGGGAGACAAGACTGCATTAAGGTCTTAAGACTAGAGTTCCAGTTCCAGCATTCCACCTATCTACAATTCTGTTTCAGGAAAGTTAAGATTTCCTTGGGCCTCAAACTTTGTGTCCTAAGAGGGTAGTAATAGTTTCTTCCCTGCCTTCCTCAGAGGGTGGATGTGAGGGTTAAATAATAATAAATATGAAAATGTTTTGCAAACTGGGAGGTGCTACACAGATGTAAGTCATTAATTTTTTTGCCCTCTGTCTAGCTCAGGAGTGCACAATATTGAGGTGCATCATAATCACTTGGGTGCTTGTTAAAAATGTAGTTGTTGGGGTTCTGGTCAAGATGGCAGCATAGTTAAAGATGGTACTCGCCACCTCCCACAACCACATCAACATTACAACTAAACTACAAAGCATACCTGAAATATAGCTGAATGGAAGTCCTACAACTAGGGAATTAAAGAAGAAACACATTGAGACTGGTAGGAGGGGCAAAATCGTGGAACTGACTGTCCCCACACTCACATGTGGTGGTTTAAAATCAGGAGGGATGTCTTGACTGTGGAAGTTTCCCTGAGGAGTGCCACACTCAGGCCCCCCAGCCCAGGGTTCCAGTGCTGGGAAGGGAAGTACCCACAACTTCAGGCTATAAAAACCAGCAGAGATTGGTTTAAAGGGCCCATGTATGGACTTACTTGGACTCACACCCTCTGAGCTCCAGTACTAGGGCAACAGCTTGAAAGGATCCAGGGACATACAGGAAGGACTAACTTATCTGGAATCAGGGCAAGAGTTGTAGGGGCAGCTTTCTTCTACCAAAGTGCTGACAGAGACTACTGTTCCTTTGCTGAACCCTCCCCACCAAAGAACCCAAAAGTAGGAGCCATATCTGCATCTCCATCAACCTGGCTCACACTTTTTGCCCCACCCTGGTGATTCCCTGAGACCTCTCCCCTTTCTGCTTGCCAGTTCATCCATGCCATTTCCAGTGGCTTTCCCATACAACTGGCCTCTATTGCCTCA
This sequence comes from Myotis yumanensis, assembly GCF_028538775.1. Lineage (NCBI taxonomy): Eukaryota > Metazoa > Chordata > Mammalia > Chiroptera > Vespertilionidae > Myotis > Myotis yumanensis. The sequence continues at coordinate 121,297,527 of NW_027223754.1, read as the reverse complement.
TGCTTCAAACTTTCCTAAAATCTCTCAAACAAATAGCAGATGGCCTCAGCATGCCCTGTACCTCTCAATAAGTGGCCCCACGCTGGGCACTAGTGGCAGCCCACCTAGGTTCATAGCTCCTGCTAGACACCTTCAAGCCCAACACAAGTAGAAGCCATCTGTAGATTGCTCTGTGGCCCGGGGTAGGGCACAGGCAGTGGCTGACTTTGTACCTCCCGGGAGGCTCCAGAGCCAGTGCACCCAGTAGTCAATTTTGACCACACTGGATTACAACCCTATCATCTTCATGAGTGACACACTCAAGGGTGGACTTTGTGAGCACCAAAGCCACACTGAAGCAAGTCCTGCTCCATAGGGTTGGATCCTGAACAGCAGCTCTTCTGCTGTAGTTGCAACTGGTCTTCACAACCAATTGGCCTGGGGGTCAGTGTCTCTCAGTGAGACCAACATCAACCAAGGCTCAACTACAATAAGACAGTGCACACAGCTTACACAGGGGAGCAACTGGAGTGCCTAGCTCAGGTGACTGGGGAGGCTGAGCCACTGGGCCTTACAGAACACCTACTACACAAAGCCACTCTACCAAGTCTAGGAGACATAGCAGATCTACCTAATACATAGAAATAAACACAGGGACACAGCCAAAATGCAGAGACAAAAAAATGTCACAAATGAAAGAACAGGAGAAATCTCCAGAAAAAAAACTAAATGAAATGGAAGCAAGAACAGTATCAGATGTGGAGTTTAAAACAATGGTTATAAGGATGCTCAAGGAACTTACTGAGAACTTCAAGGAATTTAGTGATAATTCCAAGGACCTTAGTGAGAACATCAACAACATAAAAAAGGATCAGTCAGAAATTAAGCATACACTAACTGAAATAAAGAATAATTTACAGGGAATCAACAGCAGGGTAGAGGACACCAAGAATCAAATCAAGAATTTGGAATATAAGGAAGCCAAAAACACCCAATCAGAATAGCAAAAGGAAAAAAGAATCCAAAACTATGAAGATAGTGTAAGGAGCCTCTGGGACAAGTTAAAGAGTACCAACATTCAGAACATGGGGGTGCCTGAAGAAGAAGAGAGGGAGTAAGAAATTGAAAACCTATTTGAAAAAATAATGACAGAAAACTTCCCTTACCTGGTGAAAGAAATAGACATACAAGTCCAGGAAGCACAGAGAGTCCCAAACAAGAGGAACCCAAAGAGGCCCACACCAAGACACACCATAATTAAAATGCAAGGGTTAAAGACAAAAACAGAATCTTAAAAGCAGCAAGAGAAAAACAGTTAGTTACCTTCAAGGAAGCACCCACATGACTGTCAGCTGATTTCTCTACAGAAACTTGGCAGGCCAGAAGGGAGTGGCAAGAAATATTCAAAGTGATGAATAGTAAGGACCTACAACCAAGATTACTCTAGTCAGCAAAGCTATCATTTAGAATTAAAGGTCAGATAAAGAGCTTCACAGACAAGAAAAATTTAAGGAGTTCATCACCACCAAACCAGTATTACAAGAAATGTTAAAGGGTCTTCTTTAAGAAAAAAGGGAAAAAAGATTAAAAATATGAATAATAAAATGGCAATAAATACATATCTATCAACAATTGAATATCAAAATGAACAAAAAAGCAGAAACAGACTCACATATACAAAGAACATGCTGATGGTTGCCAGTGGGAGAGGAGTGGGGGATGAGTAAAGGGATTTAGAAATACAAATTAGTCATAGCTCATAGACAGACAATAGACAGGTGAAGGTCTGGGATAGAGTGGGAGATGGGTGGGTGTAAACAAAGGGTGGGGGAGGGGATATTTGTAATACTCTCAACAATAAAATAAAATTTTAAAATGTAGTTATTAGCTTCTGGCTTTTAAAAACTAGCCAGAAATAAAAAATTGGGATTACATTTGCCCTCCTATTATCAACAACTAGATATTGTTATATGCCAATATAGTCACACTAGAGGGCCTGTGCATGGATTCATGCAACCGTGGGGTCCCTGGCCTGGCCTGCACCCTCTCGCAATCTGGGACCCCTTTGGGGAGGTCGGAGGCCTGGTGCACGGATTTGACCCGATCCCCACAGGCCAGGCTGAGGGCCCCCCCGGTGCATGAATCCATGCAGCAGGCTTCTAGTATGCATATAAGATCTTTGGTTAATCATTTCTCGCTCTCCCCCCCTCCCCACTTCCCTCTGAGATTCATCAGTCTGTTCCATGTTTCCATGCCTGTGCATTGAGTGTCTGCCCCCTGGTGATCAGTGCACATCATAGCTACCGGTCGCATGGTCGCTTAGGCTTTTATATATATAAATATTTTTAAACCAATTTTCTGACATTGGAGAACTAGCTTCATAGGACTATGATCCCTAAGAAAAGGAAAACTAGGAGAGCCCTACAATCCCCTTGGCTTACTTACTGCCTGAGGACTTTCAACATTGCATTCAGGGGGAGGGAACCAAAGCAAAGCATAGCAGACTTTCTGAGTTGAAGTCACAGAGACTGAAGTTTGGGGAGGCTGAGGTAGCTGGAATTTATAGGCCTGGGTACCAGAGAAGAGGAATATAAAGAAAGAGCTCTCTCTACAGAGAGCCCTCCTTTAATCTGAACACTAAACTGCACACGCGTAGTATAGAATTCCACAAGCCAGAGCAAATAATGACTGAGGGATTTAGACTCACACAAGGCTGGAAGAGATTAGAGTTCTAACCAGCCAAACTGAAAAGACATTGATGTCATTCAATCAGATGACAGAATGATCACACTATAGTAGTAGAAATAAATTAGTCTTGGAATAGTGATTACTCTAGACTTGCCCTAAAAACAAACAAAACAACAACAACAACAACAACAACAAAAAACCTTAAAAATAAGTCTTTTGAAAGTATCAAGTGGATCCTTAACTACTTGCAAAAACAAAGTACAAGTCCAACACTCTTTAAGGGAAAACAACAAAATACAACATTCAATAAAGTCACATGCAAAATGCCCAACAGAGAATAAAAAAATTACTAGACATGTGAAAAAGCAGAAACATGAGAGCCCAAACTGGGAGAAAACATAAACATAATGAAGTGAGAAATGGAAGATACAAAAAAGAAGTAATTGAAAATTCTAGAGGCGAAATTATCCAAATTGAAGCACAGAGAGAAAAAAGACAGAAAGGAAAAAAATGAATAGAGACTCAGTGACCATAAAGCAATATTAATCAGTTTAGTTTATGTTGTATCTTTAAGTATACTGACTTTTTTAAAATTCTGCAATATGTATCTGCTCTTTATCCCATCCAGTAAAACTTTCATTTCAGATGTTATAATTTCACCTCTAGAAGTTCCATTTAGTTCTTTTTTGTATCATCCATTTCTCTCCTCATTGTGTTCATATATTTATTTAAATCTTTAAACATACAGGGTGAGACAAAAGTAGGTTTATAGTTGTTTGTATGGAAAATAATACAATAATTAATAAATAATAATACAAGAATAAACTGTGTTCCACGTACTCAAAACTATAAATCTACTTTTGCCCCACCCTGTATTTATGATAGCTATTTTAAAATCTTTGCCTGCTAACTCCACCTCTCTGTCATTTACCATTTCATTTCTATTAATTCCTTTTCTCTTCATTCTAGATCATAACAATGGTAAGAATGATTACAAACTTCCTGCCAGAAAATGCAAGCCAGAGACATTGGAACAGTATCTTTAAGTGCTGACAGAAAACACAAGTCAACTTAGAATTCTATACCCAGAAAAAAAGAAATTTCAACAATTAAAAGGAAATAAATATTTTTTTAGCATAGAAAAAGACCTAACTTGCCAGCAACAGACCTGACTATAAGAAATGTTAAAGGAAGTTCTTTAGGTAGAAGGACAATTAAACTACATGGAAACTTGGATTTACAAAGAAATAAAATGACAGAAATGGTGTGTATGTATGGGTAAATATAAAAGATATCTTTTCAATTTATTGAAAAGATAATTGATTATTTAAAACAAAAATGATAACAGTGCAGCCCTTACCAGTATGAGTGAGTGGTTAGAGCATTAGCCTGCAGACCAAAGGGTCATAGATTTGATTCCCAGTCAAGGTCAAGTACCTGGGTTGCAGGTTCCTCCCAGGCCTAGTCAGGATGCATGCAGGAGACAACCAATTGATGTGTCTCTCCCATATTGATATTTCTCTCTCTCCCTCTCTCTCTCTCCCTCCCTCCCTCCCTCCCTCCTTCCCTCCTTCCCTCTTTCCCTCCCTCCCTCCCTCCCTGTCTTCCACTCTCTATAAATCAATGGAAAAAATATCCTAGGGGGAGAATTAACAAAAAATAAAAAAAGGATTACAATGCATTGTGGGACTCATACATAGATGTAAATCTATAATGATAATAGCACAGAGGATGGAAGAATGGAAATAAACTGTTGTAAGATTTTACATGCGAAATGTTATCATATTTGAAAGTAGAAAATGAAAACTTAACAAGTATTGTAAAACCTAGAGCAATCACTAAAGAATAAACAGGTATTGTCAATATGGCGATGAAATGGAGTACCAGAAAATACTCAATTTAAAAGAAGGCAGGAAAACTGAACAAGAACAAAGAACAAATGGGACAAATAATAACAGCAAGATGGTAGATTTAAATCTAACCATATTGATAAATTAAATGAAATGTAAATGATCTAAGCACCCCATTAAAAGACAGATTATTAGGCTGGATTTTCAAAAAGCCAGATCCCACAAAATGTTATCTATAAGAAAAAAACACTTTAAATTTAAAGATTTAGGTTAAAAGTAAAAGGATGGGGGAAATGTAATGTTCTGTATTAGTTTTCTGTTGCTGCCATAACAAATTAACACAAACGTAGTGGCTCAAGCCATTCAAATGAATTATCTTACAGTTCTGTAAGTTAGAAATCCAACATGAGTCTCACTAAGCTAAAATGATGGTGTCGGCAGTGCTTCATTTCTTTCTGAAATGCTCGGGGAGAATCAGTTACCTTGCTTTTTCCATCTTTGAGAGGCCACCCCATGCCTCATGGCCCTTTCCTCCATCTTCAAAACAAACAAAGTAAGTCTAGTCCTTTTCACATCACACAACTCTGACCATTCTTTTGTAGTCACGTCTTCCTGTGACCACAACCAGAAACGTTCTTTATCTTTAAGGATCATACAGTTAGGTTGGACAACCTGTATAATTCAGGACAATCTCCCCATCTCAGAGTCTTTAATTTTTTTCTAGTATCTGTGAATTTTTTTGTTAAATTTATTGGGGTGACATTGGTTAATAACATCATGTAGGTTTTAAGTGTACATTTCTATGATACATGATCTGTATATTGCGTTGCGTGCCCACCACCCAAAATCAAATCATTTTCCATCACCATATATTTGGCCCCCTCTACTAACCCCCATACTGGTAACCACCATACTGTGGTCTGTTGATGAGTTTCAGTTTAATATCCCACATATGAGTGAAATCATATGGTTCTTAGCTTTTTCTGACTATTTGGCTTAGCATAATATTCTCAAGGTCCATCCATGTTATCGCAAATGGCAGTATTTCATTTGCCACACTGTCCAGAGCGATGTTAAGCTCTTTACTTGGGATTTTTCTTGTTTCTTGAGATAGGTCTGTAATGATAAAAAACTTTCCTCTTATTACTGTTTTTGCTGTATCCCAGAAGTTTGGTATGTTGTATTGTTATTCTCATTTGTCTCTATATATCATTTGATTTCCTCTTTTATTTCTTCTTTGACCCAGTAATTTTTTAGTGGTATTGATAGTGGGGAAGGGCACATAATAAGAATAGAGCCACAGTTGTTTAATAATTATTCACCTTACTAACTATAGATAAGAAGTTTTCTTACAGACCCTGGGAAACTAGAGGATGAAACAAGGCTGTAAAAAGATAAGATGCCTCGATGAGTCCATTACTCAGAAAGGAAATACATTTGAGAACAGATCAAGGACAGAACATGCTTTGATTTGGTTGCTATGCCCAGACCCTGACTCCCTTCAGGAGTGTGCCTCAGGAATGGTGACCACTCTCCGGTCCCAGGAATGGGCTGAGCTGTTTGTAACATCATAGAAGCCACCTTGTTATTGGACTTTTAGCTACTGAAGTAGCTACTGAAGGCCGGACTGCAGACCTTCCTCTCCCCTTTCACTGTGACACTCGGAGCTCAAAGCTGCATGTAGTTATCTTCCCCCTTGCCCGTATATATTCAGCCAACTGGCGAGGGGGGTCAGAACTGAATTTCCAGGGTGACTGACTGCTCTCTCCCCATACTGCCGGCATTATTGGAATAAATGCTCATTATGATTCAACCCTGTCTCTGCTTAATTTGGCTCAAGTAGTGACAGTGGCCTCAGACCCACAGTGTCCAATATCAATATGTTGTTTAATCTCCACATATTTTTGCATTTCTATGCTTCCTTTTTGCAGTTGATTTCTAATTTCCAAGCATTGTGGTCAGAGAATATGCTTGGTATAATTTTAATCTTCTTGAATTTGTTGGGGCTAGTTTTGTGACCCAATCCACATATGGTCTATCCTTGAGAATGTTCCATGTGCGCTGGAGAAGAATGCATAATCTGATGCTCTGGGATGAAAGTCTCTGTAAATGTCAATTATGTTCATTTGGTCTAGTGTGTCATTTAAGGCCAATATTGCTTTATTGGTTTTTCTGATTGAATGATCTATCTAGAGCAGTCAATGGAGTATTTAGGTCTCCAACTATAATTGTGTTTTTGTCAGTGTCTCCTTTAGTTTTGTTAGTAGTCTGTCTTATATATTTTGGTGCTTCCTGTTGGGTGCATATACATTGAGAAGTATTATATCTTCTTGATATATTGTCCTTTTTTAATTATAAAATGTCCATCTTTGCCATGGCCAGTGTGGCTGTTGGTTGAGAGTCATCTTGTGCACTAAAAGGTCGCTGGTTTGATTCCTGGTTGGGGCACATGCCCAGGTTGCTGGATCAGTCCCCTGGTCCAGGCTGTGTGTGGAAGGCAATCAATTCATGTTTCTCTCTCTCTCTCTCTCTCTCTCTCTCTCTCTCCCCCTCCCTCCCTCTCCCTTCCTGTTTCTCTAAAATCAATAAAAACATATAAAAATAAAATGTTCATCTTTATATCTTTTTACCTTTGTTCTCTTGAAATCTATTTTGTCAGATATGGCTATACCTGCTTTTCTGTGGATGCTATTTGCTTAGAGAATCATTTTCCACCCTTTCACTTTTTAGTCTATCTTTGTCTTTGCAGCTTAGATATGTTTCCTGAAGGCAGCATATTGTTGGGTATAGGTTTTTGATCCAATCAGCTACTGTGTGCCTTTTTATTGGTGAATTCAGTCCATTTACATTAAGTCTTTAATTTTAATGGCATCTACAAAGTCCCCTTTGCCAAGTCAGGTAACATACTCACAGGTTTCCAAGATAGGAACCATTTGGGAGCCACATGCAAACATTATGTATTATTCTTATTATTCTTTAATCCTCACTCAAGGATATGCTTATTAACTTTAGAGAGAGAGAAAGGAGGAGGGGGAGAGAGAGAAAGAGAGAGAGAGAGAGAAAGAGAGAGAGAGAGAGAGAGAAACATTGATGTGAGAGAGAAGCATCAATCAGTTTTCCTCCCATATGCACCCTGACTGGGGGTCGAACCCAGAACCTTTTCAGTGTATGGGATAACGATACAACAGAGCCACCTGGCCATGTGATGCGAACATTATTAATGAGCAAGCTGGAGTAGATATCAGACAATTGTACATGAAGCATTCAGCAAAATGGACCATAAATTGCACCATTTAAAAGTTCCAAAATAATGTCAATAAATTTAAAAAGATTAAATTAGAACTCAATAATAGAAAAATTTGAAAGTAATGGGGAAATTATTAAATATTTGGCACTGAATGAAAATGAAAACATTTCTGGAATGCATCTAAAACAATGCTTAGTGGTGACTTTAAAACTTTTAAAGTGTTTAAAAAGAAGAAAAGTCTAAACTCAATAATGTAAGCTTTCATCTTAAGAAGATGGAAGAAGCCCAGCCAGTGTGGCTCAGTGGTTGAGCATCGACCTATGAACCAGGAGGCAGGGCACATGCCTGGACTCAATCCTTAATATGGGGTGTGCAGGAGGCAGCTGTTCAATGATATTCTCTCATAATCAATGTTTCTGTTTCTCTCTCCCTCTCCATTCCTCTCTGAAATCAATAAAAATATGTATATTTTTAAAAGATGAAAGAATAGCCCTGGTCAGTTTGCTCCATGGTTAGAGCATCAGCCCATGGACCAAAGCATCACAGGTTCAATTCCAAGTCAATGGCACTTACTTCAGTTGCAGATTCCCCAGACCTGGTAGAGGTTCATATGGGAGGCAACCAATCAATGTGTCTCTCTCACATCAATGTTTCTCTCTCATGTTGATGTTTCTCTCTCTCCCTCCACCCCTGTCTCCCTTCTACTCTCTCTAGAAATCAATGGGGAAATATCCTCTGGTGAGGGTTTAAAGAAGAAGAAGGAGGAGGGGGGGAAGAGGTAGAGAAGGAGGAGGAGGAGGAGGAGGAGGAGGAGGAGGAGGAGGAGGAGGAGGAGGATAAGCAAATAGACACAAAAGTAGGTAGAAAAGGGGGAAAATATAAAGAAAAGATATTGGTGAAATAGAAAATGAACAAACAATAGTGAAAAATCAATGACACCAAAAGCTGGTATCATAAAGATAGATAAATCTCTACCCAGTATAATTTTAAAAATACACAAATTAGCAATATCAGGAATGAAAAAGGAGACATCACCACAGAGACTACAGACATTAAAAAGCTAATAGAAAACAACTTCATGCCAACAACTGTGACAACTCAGATGAAATAGATACATTCATGGAAGACACTTGGACACATTTCCTACTACTGCTATTCAATTACTATAAGCATAGTGACTTAAAACAACACAAAGTTATTATCTTACAGTTCTAGAAGTCAGAAGTCTAAAATGGGTTTCACCTGGCTAAAATCAAGGTATTGGCAGGATTAAATTCCTCCTTCTGGAGGTTCTCAAGTAGGATCTGTCTATCTCCCTTTTCCAACTTTTGTAGGCTACCTGCATTCTTTGGCTTCTGTTTCCCAGATAGCTATTGCTTCACTCTAACCTCTGCTTCTGTTGTCACATCCCCTTTCTGACATTCTCACCTCACTCATAGACTCTTGTGATCACATTAGACTCATGCAGATAATCCAAGATAATCTTCCCATTTCAAGACCTTAACTCAACCATACATTTAAAGTCACTTTTTCCTAGTAAGGAAATCTATTCACAGGTTTTGAAGATTAAGGCATACACATTTTGGGATGTCATTCTGTCTACCAGCAACACAAATGAACAAAATAGATACACAAAGAAATAAAATATTTTAATAACTCCATATCTGTCCAAGAATTTGAATTTGTAGTTAAAAATATTCCCATAAAGAAACCTCCAGAGATTCCAAAACGGCAGCAGAGTAAGTGGAACTTACTGACACTAACACTCCAAGTTCCAAACTAGAAATACAACTAAAATTTGGAAAACCCACCCTGAAAAATCAATTGAGGACTAGCAAGAGAGAACCCTAATAACCAAGGATGGAAAGTGGAGACTGCATAAAGATAGGTAGAAGTGTGGAGGCACGAAAGGGCTGGTTAGGCTCCCACAGACAGCAGCTGAAGTTTGGAGCGATATCTCAGCTGTGGGGGTTCCCACTGAGAACTCTACAGTCTAAACCCAAAGTTGGGCTCCCAGCCCAGAGCACCTGAACTGAGAAAGGTGCCCATATAACATCTGGCTGTGAAAAGCAGCAGGGTTGCTGTCTGCCAGGGAGAAACAGCTAAAAATGCAGGCACCCTCTTAAAGGGCCAACACACAAAATTTTGTGTGCAGCCACTCATCTTGGGCCTGACAGAGGTGGGGCATAGTTGACTGGAGCTGTGCAAACAGAAGCCAGGGTTGGGGGCTATGAGGTTGGAGCTTGGAGGAAAGCTACCCATTTCCTGTGCTGAGCCATTCCCTCACACTGAGGAGTACATCTTTCTCCTTGGACATTTGCTATCCAGGTGGTTTTTGCCTGGGGAGAAGGCAGTTGCTCCACCCTATTGGAAGACCTCTCCCACTATGCTGTGGTAGCTGGAGGCTAATCAAGACTGAGTGTCAATTGAACTGCAGGCAGAGGAGGACCTCTGTAGGCTCTGAGTCTTTGCCTGATCTCCTTCTGGGCCCAGGGCTAGGAAAAGCAGACCATGGTGCACATCTTGGTCCTTTCCAAAGACACCCAGACCCAGCAGAGGGAGCCATAAGCTGTGGATTGCTGATAGCTCCAAACAGGGTACTCGGGGCTAGTCACAAATAGTGTCTGACATTGTCCTGCATTAGAGATTGGGAGTCATAGCAGATCTACCTAACACATAGACACAAACCCAAACAGACAGCCAAAATGGAGAGACAAAAACACAACCTTCAAATGAAAGAACAAGAGATTTATCCAGAAGAAGAGCTAAACAAAATGGAGATAAGAAATTTATCAGATATAGAATTAGGAATCATGATGGCAAAAATGTTCAACAGCATGCATAAAGATATAGTAACTATGAAAAAAAGCCAGTTGGAAATAAAGAATGACATAGCACTAATAAAGAACACATTGGAAGGAATACACAGTAGCCCATACACAGAAGGTTAGGGGAAGCTGAGGATCCGATCAGTGAATTAGAAAACTGGGTAGAAAAAAAAATCATTCAGTCAGAGAACCAAAAGAAAAAACAATTAAAAAACAGAAGGACAGCTTAAAGGAGCTATGGGACAACATGAAATGTAACAACATTCGCATAATAGAAGTGCTAGAAGGGGAAGAAAGTGAGTAAGGTATAGAGAATATGTTTGAAGAAATAATGGCAGAAAACTTCCCTAACCTGGTGAAGGAAAAAGTCACACAAGTCCAAGACCCACAGAGAGTTCCAAGCAAGAAGAACCCACACTCAGACACATTATAAGTAAAATACAAAAAATTAAAGACAAAGAGAGAATCTTAAAGACAACAAGAGAAAAGCAATTTGTTACCTACAAAGGAGCTTCCATAAAGCTGTCAGCTGATTTCTCATCAAAAACTCTACAGGCCAGAAGGGAATGTCATGAAGTAGTCAAGGTAATGAAAAGCAAGGATCTGAAACCAAGATTACTATTTCCAGCAATGCTATCATTCAAAATAGATGGTGAAATAAAGAGCTTCCCACACAAAAAAGGCTAAAGAAGTTTATCATCACCAAACCAGCACTGCAAGAAATGCTAAAGGGCCTGCTGTAATGAGAAGAAATATATACATGTATACATACTAGAGGCACGATACACAAAATTTGTGCAAGAGTAGACCTTCCTTCTCCTGGCTGTCAGCACCAGTTTCCCTCTGGTACCCAGGACCTAGGCTTCCCTTGCAGTCCCGGCCTCATCCAGAAGGTCATCCAGAAGGACATCCGGTCTAATTAGCATATTATGCTTTTATTATTATACTAGAGGCCCGGTGCACAAAAATTTGTGCACTCGGGGGGGGGTCCCTCATGCCGGCCTGTGCCCTCTCACAGTCTGGGACCCCTTGGGGGATGACCACCTGCTGGCTTAGGCCCGCTCCCCAGGGCATTGGGCCTAAGCTGGCAGCCAGACATTCCTCTGGCAGCCCGGGAGCCCTCGGGGGATGTCCACTTGCCAGTGGGGAGCAGGTCTAAGCTGCAGTCAGACATCCTTAGTGCTGCTGAGGAGGCGGGAGAGGCTCTCACCACCACCACTATACTGGCAGCCATCAGCCTGGCTTGTGGCTGAGTAGAGCTCCCCCTGTGGGAGCACACTGACCACCAGGGGGCAGCTCCTGAATTGAGTGTCTGCCCCCTGGTGGTCAGTGTGTGTCATAGTGACCAGTCATTCCCAGTCTTTCTGCTGTTAGGGTCAATTTGCATATTACCCTTTTATTATATAGGATAGAGACCTGGTGCATGGGTGGGGGCCAGCTGGTTTGCCCTGAAGGGTGTCCTGGATCAGGGTGGGGGTCCCGCTAGGGTGCCTGGGTGAGGGGCTGAGGGCCATTTTCAGGCTGGACACACCCCCTTCAGGGTGGGGGGTCCTGCTGGGGTGCCTGGCCAGCCTGGGTGAGGGGCTGATGGCTGTTTACAGCCTGACCACAGCCCCTTCATGGTAGGGGTCCCTTTTAGGTGCCTGGCCAGCCTGGTGAAGGGCTGAAGGCCATTTTCAGACTGGACACACCCCCTTCAGGGTCGGGGGTCCTGCTGGGGTGCCTGGCCAGCCTGGGTGAGGGGCTGATGGCTGTTTGCAGGCTGGCCAAGCCCCCTAGCGGGGACCCTTACCCCATGAGGGTGTGGCCAGCCTGGGTGAGGGGCTGATGGCCATTTTCAGGCTGGCCACGCCCCACGGCGACCCAAGCTCCCAGCTTATCCTTTTTTTTTTTTTTTTTTAGCGCCTCCTTGAGAGAAGGCCAGGGCAGGCTGGAAGCAGGTATCTGGGATTTATTTATCTTCTATAATTGAAACTTTGTAGCCTTGAGCAGAGCCCAGGGCCTGCCAGGGCAGGCGGGAAGCTTGGCTTCCTCCATCGCCGAGGCAACCCAAGCCTCCTGCTCGCTCCAGCTCCATGGCCACCGCCATCTTAGTTGGGTTAATTTGCATACTCACTCCTGATTGGCTGATGGGTGTAGCAGAGTGGCGGTTAATTTGCATCTTTCTCTTTTATTAGTGTAGATGCATAACATATGGATTTAGACAATAGGGTGATGAAGGCCTGGAGCTGGGGGTGGGGCAAGCTAGAAGAGTTCAATTGGTGGGGGGAAATGGGGACATTTGTAATACTTTGAACAATAAAGATTTAAAAGGAAATGTGACATAAGTGTTTAACATATCATCCCAGCCCTCAAGGAGTTTAAAATCCAATAGGATTTGGTACTAAAAGAGGAGAGATAGGTAGATAAGTGGATGGATGGATGAATGGAAGGGTGGTTGGGTGGGTGAATGGATGGATAGATAGATAGATATAGACAGAGTGACCATAAAATAAAGAAGGCTGCTCCCTACAAGCCACAGAAGAAATGTCTTGTTCAAATCCCAGACACTGACAAAGAGTAGCTCCTAGAGCACCAATATACATATCCCAACATTTTATCTGGAAAACTAACGAAGCAAGCTAGGACGTATGTCATCACCTCTGAAACCTGTTCAAGAATAACCCATCAGTAAATATCCCCAAGACAGGGCACCCATGTTTGCCCAAGCCTGTGATGTCCATGAAGCTCTGTTCTTACCAGGTCATAAGTCCATCAGTACATCTTACATTTAGGAATGCCTCTGAGTTACCACTTGCAGAAAAGTTCCCCTGCTCTTCCAAGATAAAGAAAGAGGGTAAACAATCCTATTTCCATCACTAGATCATTTTATTTTTCAAGAGAAAAGAACAAGTTTTACACAGCTCTCCATCCTTAGAGCACAACACAGTGCCAGAGTTGGTACCATGCTAATGAACAGCCAAATAAAGCTTTCAGAAGAATGTTCTAGTTACCCAAAGTAAAAAAGGGAAATAATATTCTCATGCCTGGGAAGCTAGAACTCCTTACTGGAAATGGCTTCTGAAGAGAATACAATCTGAGATACATGTACCTGGTCAATGGACACGTCTCCCATGGAAGCTAGCATCCCTCTTCTCAGTGCCTCCTTTCTTCATGCAAATTCATGCACAAAAGAGAATAGCAGCAGACAAGGTAGGTTGCTATTCTGAAGAGAGGAGAAAGTAAAAAATTCAAGGAAGGCTGGACACTGGACAAAAGAAAACAATAGCTGGAAGGCAAATTGTCTTAAAGAATCCAAGTGTTATAAAGTGACACAGAGAGACATCTGTAATACTGTCAACAATAAAAATAAATTTAAAAAGAAAAAAGAAAGAAACCTCCAGGTTGATGTGGCTTCAATGATTAATTGTCAAGCATTTAGGGAAAAATGAACTTCGACTGTTTATAGCAAACACAAAAATTACACTGAAATGGATCATAGACCTAACCATAAAAGCAAAAGTGATAAAACTTCTAGAAGTAAACATAGGAGAATGTGCTTTTGGCTTTGGGATATTCAAAGAATTTTTAGATATGGCACAAAAAGCACAAACTATAAAATAAAAAATGGTAAGTTTTTCTTCATCAAATATAAACCTTTGCTCTTCTAAAGACAATGTCAAGAAAATAAAAAGGCAAGCTACTGACTAGAGAAAACATTTGCAATGTATACATGTGACCAAGACTACTTTCCAGAATATATAAACTACACTTACAGCTCAATAAGAAGAAAAACAATTCAATAGAAACAGTGGGCAAAGAAATTATACAAATAAGTAATAAGCATATGAGAAGATGCTCTACAGCATTAGTCACCAGTAGTATATTAATAAAGCCATATTAATATACTACTACTTTCTTAAGTTAATAAAGATAAAAATAAAGTTTTAAAATATCAACTGTTAGCAAGGCTATGAAATAACTGAACCTCTCCTACATAGCTGGTGAGAATAAAAAATAGTATAACCACTTTAGAAAATAATTTGGCAGTTTCTTATTAAGTTAAATATATACTTTGTATATGATTCAGCAATTCCAATTCTAGATTTTCCTCCAGATAAAACATAAAAATACATGTTCACACAAAACATATTAAACAAAACATATGTTCACATAAAATCTTGTCCATTAATGATCATAGCAGTTTTATATCCCATACCATAGAATATTACTCAGAAATAAAAAGGAACAAACTATTGATACCTATAACAGAAAAGATGAACCTCAAAAGCATTATGTTGAGCAAAAAGGAAAAACACAAAAGAGTATATTCTCTATGATTGCCATTTATATAAAATTCTAGAACACAGGCAACATTTATTTATCTTGTCAGAAAGCAGATCAGCAGTTGACTGGGGCTGAGAAAGAGAGTAATTTACTTTCTGCAGTGATGGAAATTTTGACTACATGGGTGTATATATTTATCAAAATTCATTGAACTGTGCACTTAAAGTGGGTGCATACTATTACATGTAAATTGTAATTCAACAAAGATGATGTTTCTCATAAAAGAAAAAAATCTATAATAATAAAAGGGTAATATGCTAATTAGACTGGGAGTCTTCTGGACGTCATTCTGGATGTCCTTCCTGACAAAGCCAGGGCTGGAGGAAAGCCAGCCCAGGTCCCGGGTGCCTGCGGGCAGCCTGAGGAGGGAAGCCTGGGTCCCGGGTGCCAGAGGGAAGCCAGTGCCGGCAGCTGGGGGAAGGAAGGCCTACTATTGCATGAATTTTGTGCATCAGGCCTCTAGTTAAAAATAAAAACACTTGGGCCCCATCATAGCAGGACTCATATGGGGCCTATAATCTGCATTTTAAACAAGCCCCATGGATAATTATATTGCAAGATGTTTCACTTATAGAAATTGTATTGGTTTCCAAGTACCCAACTCTTGGACAACAAATCAACCTTGCAAGCAAAGAAAATTCAGAAGAAAAGTAAGTTTTTGTGTGCCCTCTTTCCATCCCCCAACCTTTACTCTAGCTGGAATACTGATCACTACCAAAGTATCCTACTGGGTGCTCTATTCTCCCAACTGCTGGCTCAGCTGTGAATAAGCTTTCTTCACTCATTCTTTACAAAAGGAAGTTTGCTATGAAATTAAGTGGGAGAAAATAAAAATAAAAACACATTACAAGATGGAGGAGCATGTTGGTGCGGGGAGGGGGGGGCTGGGTCTATGGTAGCTCCACTGGCTGGTGCTTTTATTTATTTATTTATTTATTTATTTATTTATTTATTTAAATTTATTGCTTAAAGTATTACAAAGAGTATTATATATGTCTCCTTTTTTTTCCTCCCCTTGACCTTCCCCTAGCCTCTCATACCCCCCAGTGTTTTGTGTCTATTGGTTATGCTTATATGCATGCATACAAGTCCTTCAGTTGATCTCTTACCCACCCCACAACCCTCCCGGCCTTCCCGCTGTAGTTTGACAGTCTGTTCAATGTTGCTCTGCCTCTGTATCTATTTTTGTTCATCAGTTTATAATGGTCTTTATTATCCATAAATGAGTGAGATCATGTGGTATTTTTCTTTCATTGACTGGCTTATTTCACTTAGCATAATGCTCTCCAGTTCCATTCATGCTGTTGCAAATGGTAAGAACTCCTTCTTTTTTACAGCAGCATAGTATTCCATTGTGTAGATGTACCACTGTTTTCTAATCCATTCATCTACTGATGGGCACTTAGGCTGTTTCCAAATCTTAGCTATGGTAAATTGTGCTGCTATGAACATAGGGATGCATATATCCTTTCTGATTGGTGTTTCTGGTTTCTTGGGATATATTCCTAGCAGTGGGATCAATGGGTCAAATGGGAGTTCCATTTTTAACTTTTTGAGGAAACTCCATACTATCTTCCATAGTGGCTGCACCAGTCTGCATTCCCACTAGCAGTGCACGAGTGTTCCTTTTTCTCCGCATCCTCTCCAGCACTTGTCGTTTGTTGATTTGTTGATGATAGCCATTCTGACAGGTGTGAGATGGAACCTCATTGTCATTTTGATTTGCATCTCTCAGATGATTAGTGACTTTGAGCAAGTTTTCATATGTCTCTTGGCTTTCTGAATGTCCTCTTTTGAAAAGTGTCTTTTTAGGTCCTTTGCCCATTTTTTGATTGGATTGTTTATCTTCCTTTTGTTAAGTTGTATGAGTTCCCTATAAATGTTGGAGATTAAACGCTTATCAGTGATAACATTGGCAAATATGTTCTCCCATGCAGTGGGCTTTCTTGTTGTTTTGTTGATAGTTTCTTTTGCGGTGCAGAAGCTTTTTATTTTGATGTAGTCCCATTTGTTTATTTTCTCTTTAGTTTCCAATGCCTTAGGAGCTGTATCGGTGAAGAAATTGCTTCGGCATATGTCTGAGATTTTGTTGCCTTTGGATTCCTCTAGTATTTTTATGGTTTCCCATCTTACATTTAAGTCCTTTATCCATTTTGAGTTTATTTTTGTGTATGGTGTAAGTTGGTGGTCTAGTTTCATTTTTTGCATGTATCTGTCCAATTTTCCCAACACCATTTATTGAAGAGACTGTCTTGACTCCATTGTATGTAGAAGGATCATACCTCAACATAATAAAAGCCATATATGACAAACCCACAGCCAACATCATACTCAATGGGCAAAAACTAAAACCATTTCCCCAAAGAAAAGGAACAAGACAGGGATGCCCACTCTCACCACTCCTGTTCGACATTGTATTGGAAGCATTAGCCATTGTGATTAGACAAGAAGAAGAAAGAAAAGGCATCCAAATTGGAAAAAGAAGAAGTAAAACTGTCCTTATTCGCAGATGACATGATATTGTACATAAAAAACCCTAAAGACTCCATAAAAAACTATTAGATTTAATAAATGAACTCGGCAATGTAGCAGGATACAAAATTAACACCAAGAAATCTATGGCATTTTTATACACCAATAGTGAACTTACAGAAAGAGAGACTAAAAAAGCAATCCCATTTACCATCACACCAAAAAAATTAAGATACCTTGGAATAAACTTAACTAAAGAGGTAAAAGACCTCTACTCAGAAAACTATAGGACGTTGAAAAAAGAGATAGAGGAAGACATAAACAGATGGAAGAACATACCGTGTTCATGGATTGGTAGAATCAACATCATTAAAATGTCCATACTACCCAAAGCAATCTTTAAATTCAAGGCACTCCCCATTAAAATACCAATGGCATATTTTACAGACCTAGAACAAACTCTCCAAAAAGTCATCTGGCATAAAAAAAAGACCCCGAATAGCTGCAGTGATCCTGAGAAAGAAGAACAAAGTAGGTGGGATTTTAATACCAGATATCAAGCTGTATTACAAAGCCACTGTTCTCAAAATGGCCTGATACTGGTGGCACAGAACAGACATATAGATCGATGGAATAGAATAGAGAACCCAGAAATCGACCCGAAACAATATGCTCAATTAATATTTTGCTGGTGCTTTTTTAAAATTTTTTATCAGGGAAAGCTGTGTCCCATGGCAGGCAACTTTCAGCAGAGCTCCCATCATTTGCAATGGATTTTTGATGAAAAAGATCTGTGGATGGAATGCCAGAAGGACTTAACGTTTCTCTCAGAAGAAGAATACTGGAAATTACAAATATTTTTACAAATGTTTTACAAGCATTAGGTGAACATTTTAAATTAAGACAAGTTATTGCCACTGCTACAGTCTATTTCAAGATATTCTATGACAGGTATTCTCTGAAAAGTATAGATCTTATATTAATGGCTCCTACATGTATGTTTTTGGCATCCAAAGTAGAGGAATTTGGAGTTGTCTCAAATATAAGACTGATTCTGCTGCTACTTCTGTATTAAAAATTAGATTTTCATATGCCTTTCCAAAGGAATTTTCTTATAGGATGAACCGTATATTATTAGAATGTGAATTCTATATTTTAGAACTAATGGATTTTTGCTTGATAGTGTAACATCCTTATAGACCTTTGCTCCAGTATGTTCAGGGTATAGGTCAAGAAGACATGTTTCTTCCCCTTGCATGGAGGATAGTGAATGATACCTACAGAATGGATCTTTGCTTACTGTCTTCTCCTTTCATGATAGCTTTAACTTGCCTACATATAGCCTGTGTTGTACAGCAGGAAGATACCAGATAGTAGTTTTCTGTGGATATGGAGAAGATTTTAGAAATAATCAAGGTTATTTTAAAACTATATGAATTGTGAAAGAATTTTGATGAGAGAAAAGAGATGGCAACTATTCTTAGCAAGATGCCAAAACCCAAACCTCATCCGAACAGTGAAGGAGAGCACAGTCCAAATGGAAGTCATAATTCTAGCTATAGCCAATCTTAAAACATTCCTAAGAATTCCAAAGTGGACCAGTTGGAAATAAAACATTGGACGGATTTCAGTAATGTCTTCAACGGAACACAAGTAAATATGAATAGCTTGTTTCTATCAAGCATATTGGGAAGTGGCTTTATTTTTGCAAAATAATTTTTTCCTTATCTAATTTGATTCTAGTATATAAGTGACTAAAGGCACTTGATCATAAAAGTTTGGAAAGGTTCTAAGGGGACCTACAGACAGACATTTCAAAATTAATAGCTTTTGCCTAGTATAGTTTTTTCTTAATCTGGATAACAGTAATTGTAGTCTTTTATTAAGCCAGGAAACATGAAGCATAACTTGTTTAAAATTCTCTTTGGACAAAAAAAAAAAAGGACATAAAAAGTGAAATATATGAGGGTGCTTCCCCTTCCTTACGTTAAATTTTGAAATGTATTTAAGAAATCAAATCCTACAAAATCTTGGAAGATTTTGGCAATGATGTTGATAATTTCAGGGTAATTAATCAAGTACCTATTGATTTTAAAGTGTATTTTATTCAGTAGTTTTAGTATCTTGCCATGGAAGATACTAGCCCAGCCTAGCAGAAGAGTGTAATCTGGATAGCATACTTTGACGTTTTTAAATTTTAAAAAGTTATATTAATTCTGTAACTATTTTGAAATTCTGAGCAAACTTAAAAAAAACCTATATGAAGTTATTTGCATTTGATTCACAGTTAAATCAGGCATTAAGAAAGATAATTGGATAAAACATAATATGGTTGAAATTTGGTAACATTTTAATATTAATTTATACTCTACTGTGAAAAGTTTTTGTATGACATACACACTCTAGTTTATTTTTATGTCTTAATGTGGATCCTGAGCCAGAAACACAATCAGGTTTCAGACCAGTTTGATACTGGCTATTCTTAATTCTCACATGAGCACAGGACTTAAGACTAAATGTTATGTCAGTGGGACTGTGCTGTCTGTGGAACTTAATACATTAATCATTTTCTTCAAACTTGAAGAAGAATGATAAATAAAATTTAGAGTCATAGGATACTGATGTACAATTTAAGGATTAAATTTTTTTATAAATCAATTGTGAACAATGAATTATGAAATTAAACATTGATTTCCTAGTATAAAACTACAAAAATAAAAGTATATTCTCTAGCTAACAAACAAACACACAAACACATAACAAGTGAAGAGAAACCAATATATTTTCAGAACACAGATCCCTTCCCATAAGGTCATTCAAGATGGGCTTGGCTGGCCAGGTCACTAGACACATGTTATCTATGGCTATACCTACCCTGGGGAACAGCAGATAGCCAGGGAGCCTGATGGATACCTGTGTGGAGAACAGAACAGTACTACAGTAAATATGCTAAGAGAACTCTTAGCCCAGAGGAAAGGGTCATTTCCCTGCCAAATTAAACCTGGGTGCTCAGTTTCCATTCCTTAGTCTGTTCCTGCTATCTGACATATCTCCAGGCCCCTATTTAGTCTATCCTTCTCAATTTCCATGGCCCAGCTTGAATAACACCTTCTCCTTATTAGGCCCCCATGGTCAAGCTCTCCTTCCCTGGAACTTGGCCTCAGAACTCATACAGAAATTTTGATTTGTATTTTAGTCATCATGTGCATACCATATCTACTCTACCAGACTGTAATCTTGTTGATTATAGAAACTATAACTTATTATCTATGCTAGGTGTAGCCTGCCTACTTCCTAGTACATTACTTCGAACTTGGTGGGTGTGTTGTGTACATTTATTGTAGAAATTAATGAATTATTCAGTTTATGCTGATTCATATCTCTGAGCTTTTGCTCACACTGTTCCCCTTTTCTGGAAAATCCTTCCCACTTCAAGTGTTATTTCCTCCAATAAGCGTCCCTAGATCCCTAGGCTGTTGGGCTCCTATAGCACTTTGAGCATCTTCTTATCTTATCACTTATAACCACCGTTGTATATTAAAATTAAATATTGATTACCAGTTTGACCTACTTTACCATAAGCTTCAAGAAGTAAAAAAATTCATCCTAGTCATCCTTATTTTAGCCCAGTGTTGGGTAGTAGCATGCACTTTATAAATGTTTTTCAAACATTTATATAATCCCTCCAGAAGTTTCTGGAAGCATTAGCCCATGACACAGAGGCTCCGGTTTGTTTACTTTGTGTTCCTATTAGAGTGGGCAAAATTGTCCTGAGCTCCAATTCCCAGAGAAAACCCAGCATAAACAACCTTGCCATTCTAAGTTTCCTTTTGGCTGAATGAAGGAGTAGGACTAGGTGTTCTCTAGGGCCTCTTATAATCCCTTGATCCTTGTGTTCCAGGAATTCCCCAGCAGAATAGGTTGTTGAATACAAAAGAGGCAAGTGTGGCCTCTCTTCCAAAGGTCTTTAAGATGACCCCCTGCCTCTGGGATGGCTGGACATAGGGAAAAGAATTCGTGACTCTTCAGAGTACCCATGATTCCTCTTTTTAAATATATCTCTCTCTCCTTTTGCCACCTTCCCTTTTCCTCATTCTCCCAGCCTCTCTCTCTTTTTCCCCTTTTTCCTTATCTGCCTCTCTTCTCCTACCCATTCCACTGCACTTTCCCGGCACCTCTACTTCTGCCTCTCCCGCTTTCCCTTTCTCTCCAGATTTACTTTATCCATCTCAGTTCTCCTTCATTTATCCTGCGTCTCTACCCACTCTCTCCCTTGCCTCCCTCCTCTGCTGTCAGCCCTGCAGGAAGCCAAGACTCCTCACGACGCCTGGAGGTGGGAGGGTGAGTGGGTGGGCCCCGGTGCAGCGGTCCCGCCCCTCGGTGCGTGTGTGAATGTGTGGTAGTGACGCGGCACAGGCGGCGGGGAGGGCGGCTGGGGCGGCGGAGAGGGAAGCGAGCGGATCGCTGCGCGCCCTCCCGCTCCCTGCCGCCTGCCGAGGCGAAGGCAGGGCGCAGGCGGCGGCGGGCGGCATGGAGAGCCTGCTGGACAATCCGGTGCGTGCCGTGCTCTATCTTAAGGAGCTCACGGCCATCGTGCAGAACCAGCAGAGCCTCATCCACACCCAGCGCCAGCGTATTGATGAGCTGGAGCGGCGGCTGGATGAGCTAAGCGCCGAGAACCGCAGCCTGTGGGAACACCAGCAGCTGCTGCAAGCCCAGCCTCCGCCCGGGCTCGTTCCTCCATCCCCAGCCCCGCTGCCCGCTATCCCAGTCACCGCCGCCACCGCCACTGCTGTCGCCCAGGAACAGCTCCAGAACCACGGACAGCTCCCGCCCACCTCGCCACAGACTGTACCGGAGCAGCCACCGATTCAGCACCACGGACAGTTCCTGGTGCATCCCTCACCGGGCCACAGCGGCAGGGCGCACGCACCCCAGTCGCCCCACCAGCAGACAGGGGCGCCAGGGGCCGTCGCCAACAAGGAGAAGGAGCGTCCCCCGAGTTGTTGCGCTGCCGCTGGAACCCTCCTTCAGCACAAATCCCCCGCTGCCCTCGGCAAGGGCGTCCTGAGCAGGAGACCCGAGTGAGTGGGGAAGAGGGTTTGCGGACAGTTGAGGTGGGAGAAAGGGAAGCAAATGGGTATGAGGAAGACCCAAGGGGGAAATGGGCGCACTTAAGAATCTGAAGGACTAAGGTAACGTGAAGTGAAGGGGCGAGAAGATGCCTGAGGGTAGAAGTGTGTCAAGGAGATTTGGGGAAAAGGAGGAAATGATATCAGTGTTTGAGAGGGTTTGGGGGTTGTTGGAGAAAAGGGGAATATCCAAACCATCATTGGGGGCAAAGAAGAAAGAAATTTGGTTTCAGTGATTGGAGATGTTGAAAACTAGCAGTTCTTAACGGGGACAAGATTGAGAGAAAGTTGGGGTGAAGATTAAACTGAAGAAAAGAGAACAGTTGGAGAATGTATTTAAGTTAGAAAAATCTTAGAAGAGAGTTTGAGTGGTAAAATTATTTCAATGAATAGTAAGATATGAAAAAGATGGAGGCTTGGCAAACAGGCATGTTAAGGGCATTAAAAAGGCTAGGGTCCAGAAAGAGAAGACTTGGGTCTGAGGGAATTCAGGAGGCAGAGGATAAAGCAGGAATGATGTAAAAAGTCGGGGGGGGGGGCTGTAGATAGAAGATGAGCTGGCTCTTTAATTGATGCAGTGGGAATCAAAGCCAGGAGTGGCTCATTTGGGGAATCTTAAGCTGCTCTGACCTGAGTGACTGCCTTTCTTATGAATCCCCACAGAACTAAAGGGGTGCAAGGTAACAACCCACCAAGCTAATGGAGGACTGAGTTATAGTATGAGGACTCAGTCTGGTTATAGCTTTCCCTCTGACTCAAAGAGGATTTCTGTGCAGGGTGGTTGGCAGTCGTACAAAGGGAACAATGATGAGAGAGACAGTTGCCAAACGGAGTTGGTATTTCAGTGTAATTCCTGTTTAAATCTCTCTGTTAGGTCTAGTGACTGCCAACTTTCTTTCCCTTTGGATTTTTGGTGATAACTGAAATCTCATGTTGAGTTGTGAGAGAAATAGTAACCCCCTACGAGGGACTCTAGGACCTTGAGCTCTTTCTTCACACACAATATTCATAAACTAGGAATATGGAAAGAAGAGATGAAAGGGGACTGGAATATTCTCCCCTGAGTATTGAGAAAGCTGTGATCATGTCAGTTTCCTTTCTCTGATTAGAGGTGATGGGATAGCTGCATGGAAGAACAGCTCTGGGGAAATCAGCACCTGGTCAGCACCTGATCCTGACAATGATGACGCTAACGGAATTGATTAGGGGAAAGAGGGGAAAGAGCCAAGAATCTCATCTTCATCCAGTCTTGGTGTGCTTTAGATCTGGGGATACTTGTGAAGATTTTTATATATTTCTTAAAAACCCATGTTCTCCTCACATCTACTGTAGGTTAGAGAAGTTGGGTCAGGACATGTTAGCTCACAGGGTAGATTTGACCAAAACCATGAGACTTAAGGGGGAAAGGTCTAGGCCAGTGACGGCGAATCTTTTGAGCTCGGCGTGTCAGCATTTTGAAAAACCCTAACTTAACTCTGGTGCCGTGTCACATATAGAAATTTTTTGATATTTGCAACCATAGTAAAACAAAGACTTATATTTTTGATATTTATTTTATATATTTAAATGCCATTTAACAAAGAAAAATCAACCAAAAAAATGAGTTCGCGTGTCACCTCTGACACGCATGTCATAGGTTCACCATCACTGGTCTAGGACCATCTGAGTTGGCTGACCTAAAGCATTTGATTTGAGCCCCCAAGAAGATGGTTTTCTTAGCTCCCTCAGTGGTCCAATTGCCCACCCTTCAGTTTCATTGTTTTCTTTCCTTATCTAGCGTAAAAAGCAGAAAGTCAGTTTTCCCTCATGCTCATAGCTAGTTAAAAGGCCCATGATACTATGTGGCTTTCTCCCCAAATAGGGAGATAAAAACTATTTCATTCCCTTTTCCTGAGGGCAGCCATGGCTTCATAAAAATGATGGTTCTTCACCTGATTCCTTTCCTCTTGTTCTTTATTGTCTCCTTCTCTTCCACTGCACCCCACATTGTTTGCATCCCTTCAGGATACTATGTGGGCCAGAGAGGTTGAGAAAAGATCCTTTTTCTTGAATAATAACTTTGCTGTGACCCCCAAAGTGGCTTAGAGAGCCCCAACTCTCCTGCCCAGGTGCTCTTGCTGGGAATTCAGGGGTTTAGGAATCATCTGGATTCCATCCAGCCTCATATGGCAAAACTGGAGAGGAAACATCGTTTTTCCTTCTCCCTTGTCCTGCTTCTGCTTCCCAGGAAAGCAGAACAAAAATAAGAAATAATTAGAGTGGTGGAAGAGAGTAGAGATTGTTGGAAATCACGTAGGAAGTTGTGCCAGGCACTAAAAGGTTGATATCACTGGTAGCTCCTTCATTTATCCAGATCCTCCAGCTTTTTCTCCTGCTCCCCACGTCTGAACACCACGAGACTTAGAGAGCTTGGGTATGGACATGCATGGCTCACCTCCCTCCCAAGGCACCCTCTCTTCCATAGATGTGAAATGTTGGCTTGCCGGATGCCTTTGGACCACTCATTTCTCCCCACTGTTTTGCTTCAACCCAAATTTCCCCCACAGGACTTCAGGAAGGGATTATCTTTGTTGACTAGATCTTTGGCCTCAGACTGCTCTCTACCCATGACACCCTCCTTGTATGTCCATCCTCCTCTCCATACCTCTCAATGGTGCAGAGCTAGATGCAGCCAGCAGGCAGGGAGATATCTCCATGGATAGAGTTAGGGGAGGAGAAGAGCAGAGCCAGCAGCTCTCTCCCCAATTTCTCCTAGGGAACTCCCTGCTGAATCAGTTCTCTACTGGGGGTGCTGAAGTAGAGGAAGAGATGACAGAGGGAGGGTGTCTTTGGATTGTAATTTTGCTGAACTCTTTTCTAATTTCATACTTTCCCTTCCCTGGCCTCATTATAGTGAAAATGAGGCCCTGGTGAGGTTGCTGAAGGGTAGGCGAGGGTTACGAGGGGCCAAGCACTGAGTTAGATGCGTTATTTCATCATACAGTTGTCTCTTATCCACAGAACTCCTCTTCCTGCCCAAATCCAGGAGAAGCAGGAGCCCTAGGGAACCTGGGACTGGGAAATAATGGATTGTTTAATTGTCATCAGATCTGCATTAATATGCAGCTTGGCCTCGCTCCCTCTTTCAGCTGAGGGAGATAAAATAATGGTGGCCTTGGAAATTAGGCCAAGGAAGTGACATTATGGAGATAAGTGATTGCAGAGACATCATGGAAGAAGAGACTTCAGGGGTTAAAATTCTTTCTTTGCATGTTTCCTGGCTCTTGCTACGCTTCAGCCCCCACTGCCTTTGCCTCTTAATGAAAGCAGCAATCTTAGCTTCCTCCTCTTTATTTTTTCAATCAAGGCTCACTACATCTACAGAATTGATTATGCTCTTCCTGGCTGAAGCCAACGCCTCAGCCTGACCTGGCAAAGTCTCCTCCTTGCCATGGAAGCATATGGCCCTGCTTGAAGCTACTGGCTTCAGTATGACCACAGTTTCTCTGTTTGAGCACAGGTTTGCCCAGCCATCCAGCTATGCATTTAGAGCACCTGGACCCCAGGGCTTGCCAACATACCTAAGCCCATGGGCAGAGGATTTTTGGAGGCTAGGTAAGATCCTTGCATTATAATTCAAATTTAGCTCCTACCCCAAACTCCCCACCTCCAAGTGGCCATGAAGTCTGAATGGCTCAGTAGCGCCTGTCCTCTTTTCTCTTCCTTCCTCCTTAGTCTTTTTTCTATACACTTCTTCCTCACTATCCGCCCTTTCTCTTTTTTTTCTTCTTTCTTCCCCCATTCTTCCTGCCCCTCACACACTTTCTCTCTCCCATATTTTCTTCTTTCTATAGTTTGCTTCTACTTAAGCTGCATAGGGAAGTCTCCCCCTCTCCACTCCCATCCTCTCAGCATAAAATAAATATTGGGTCATCTTTTGAGTTCTTATACCAACTGGAGGTTGGAGGCTGGTTAGAAGATCATTGGAAGTGCTTTTTACCCTGTTATCTAAGGTGCTGGTTGGAGTAGGTGTCTCTGTTTGGAGGTGCAACTCATGACCGACCCATCCTGAGAGCTATTAAAAGAGTATGAAGGTCTGTCAGTCAGTCAACTCTGTTTTATCAATTGTCCAGTTAATTCAAAACCCTGCATTCTGTGCTGTGGAAAGAGGAAATAAGCAAACAGTTGTGGTTCAACATGCAGGAGACACATATCTGGAAACTTCCAAACAAGTGTAAGCAGATTGCAGCTGCCTAGAGCTACCCTCTATCAGAACAGAATGGTGAAAGGGGTGAGCATACAAATCACATTCAGAGTCCAGAGAGAAGGTTTTATTGGTTTGACTCAAGGGTTTGTGTTAGGAACAGTAAGAGTCAAAGCTAGCTGGATGGAGGACAGGGCTCAGAAGATTCAGTGCATGGAATCACTACCGCATCTGCATATATCCTGTCTTCTGATGGTATAGTTCCCCACTGCCCTAATCCCCTCCCTCCAGGCAAAACCCTATCCACAGGGGAAGGAAATCCCTGGGACTCGGGCTCCTTGTCTATCGCATGACAGAAGGCCTGGTTGCTGAGGCCAATGCTCACCAACCTGCCTATCCCCCTTCTCTTCCTCTGTCTGCTGCAAGGAGAGGACTTGTAGCTGGTAAGCTGGAAAATGGGGCCAGAATGAAGGCTCACTGAGAGGAGGGAGTGTGTGGCTTTTTGCTCACCTGGAAGCTGACATGGAGTGGGCACTTGTAAAGATTTTCTGTCCCCCTCCTTTCCAATGGCCCAGACTGCTACGCTTCCTTCCCATTGAGCCAAAAAAGAACACAATTCAAGAGAAACAAGTCATCCTGCCTTCTGGGAAATGCTGATGGCCTTTCTCCTCCTCACCAGCCCCTTTTGCCTTGCTCTACCCCTACTCTTTCCTTCCTTACTCCTGAGCCCTTCCCAGACCCACATAGTCAACACCGTAGGGCTTCACAGTGGCAGCCTGGAGCATTTTTCCGTTGGCCCAAAACCAAGCAAGAGGAGCAGCAGTTGGTGCTGCTGATTCAGCAGATATCTGTGCAGCCTGAGTTTCAAAGGTCACTCATGAAAAAAGGTAGATGGGGTCAGGTCTGGGTGGAGAACCAATGAAAGGGAGGGTGATATGAAAAGGAAGGGGGGAGCTGGGACAAATAGCTCCACTCATGATCTGGAAAGAGATTCAGATCCTGAATTTAAATCCTATGTAAAGATTTTCAGACAGACTGGCTTTGTTGGGAAACTTAAATATTTTTCATGGGGGCCCAAACATACCCTCAGTGACCGGGACACAGGGCAGCAGCAGCTTAGTATGGGGTTTCTTAGTAAGAGTTTCTGGGGACTCTGATGGCACCTCACAGGTCCCCAGACACAAGGCCATCTGGCAGCTTTCCAAGGCTTTGGGCACTGCAGCTCATTCCTCCTCCGCAGGTTCCCACAGGGGCTGCAAAGGGCTTCTTGTTTCAACAGAGGGAGAGGTAGTCATCTCCATTTCGTGCAATGAGAAAATAACAACCAAACGAAAAAGGATCAGGAGTGAGGGAAAAATTAGATTTTTCAGGCTGAAAGGAAAACCAGAGAATCACAGAATCGTCAAGATCTAGGGCAATGGTCGGCAAACTGCAGATCTCGAGCCACATGCGGTTCTTTGGCCACTTGAGTGTGGTTCTTCCTAAGCCTTAGGAGTACCCTAATTAAGTTAATAACAATGTACCTATCTATATAGTTTAAGTTTAAAAAATTTGGCTCTCAAAAGAAATTTCAACCGTTGTACTGTTGATATTTGGCTCTATTGACTAATGAGTTTGCCGACCACAGATCTAGGGGATGAAGAACATGAGCTTTGGAGTCAGGCAAAGCTAAGTATGAATCCTTCTCTCCTACTACCAGTGTGAGATCCTACATTCATTACTTACCTTCTTTGAGCCTGTTTCCTCATTTATAAAATGAGAAGTAGTATGTGCTTTGAAGGGTTGTTGTAAAGTTTAAAAGTTAAATAGTATCATTTGCTTAGTATTGTTCTGGGCACATAGTAAGTGCTCAATACATTGTAGTATTTCTAGAGATAGAGAACCCAGGGCCCAGGACTCATCCACAGTCAGACCATAGTTACAGACTGGGATCCAGGCAGGATTCCCTCCCTTCTTACAGGCCAGCTATCCCATCTGCCCTTATCCCATCTGCCCTTTCCCCATCTGCCCTTCTACCTCTGGACAATGTGCACCCAAGCGATTCTAGATACATGAATGTAGAGCTTACACTGAAATGCAGCCAGGCAGGCCAAATCCACCATCCATTAGTGATCTGTGTTGAAGGCTCACAATTTGATAGCTGAGAAATGTTTCCTTAAGCCCAACTTAAATCTCATCTGTTGTATTTGGGGATTTGTACTTAAGGTCATTGAAAGGATCTGAGTTATCACCCAATGCCCCATGGTAATAAGGATGATCACCCATTTTCTAAATGTAGAAACTACAGTCTCATTGAGTATACAGACGTACGAAGGACAGAAGGGAGGGTGGGAACAATGGGGCCTGAACCAGGAGACTGCCTCCCACCTGAAATGAATGAAAACTAAATCCACTCCTTCAAATTCTTCCAGCCCGGGGATGGAAGGGTAGACCTGCTCTTTTCAGGACTCTGAGGTCAGAAAGCTGAAAAGAATAGCAGGATGAACCGAGGAAAGGAGAGTCCTGGTGTGTTGTTGTGGGTTTTTTTGGCGGTGGATGGGGGAAGTAGAGGTTAGGGGAGGATTCTGCTTTATCTGGTCAAGCATAGAACGTAAAAGAGTTTCTTCTCGAGAAAGACTTTCTTAGATGAAATACCTCCTAGGAAAAACAAAACAACTGGAAAAGTAGAGATGTTGGGCTTCTAAAATTCTCTCCCAGGGTGGTTGTGGCTGTGAGGCCACCATAGGCAAAGGCTGCTGCTGCTGCTGCTGGGGTGGGTGTGTGTGTGTGTGTGTGTGCGCGCGCAGCGCGCGCTGTTTTGCTGTTGCTCTTTGTTTGGAATATCTCATCTGGGAGGGTTATGTAACACTGCAAGACTGGTGTATGCACTGAATGGTGCCTCTTGTCTTCAGCAAGTGGGCAGGCTACTGTGGACAGAGAGCACGCAGGCCTGTCCAACTCCCTGCCCACTTTCTGTACTGGCATCAGGCCATTCCCTCTAAGCCATAGCTACAGGGGATGGAGGGCTTTAGGAAATGGAATAGGGTCCCTCAGCCCCTCTGAGGAGTCAGGTGAATGTCAGAGCTAGAAAGGTCCTATTAAAGGTCATTTGATCCAAACTTCTCGGCCCAAGATACAAGTGACTGGTGCTTCCAAACTAGTTAGTGGCAGAACTCTTCATCAGATATTCCACAATTAGGGATTCCTTGGTACTTCAAGGTTATCCCCTTGTTAAAATGTAAACTCTCTGAGGACAGGAGAAAAACAACACATTTAGCTATAGCAGCCTTTTACACTTCAGCATGAAAGAGTGTATTTGAGCCACGTCTGAGAACAGGTTTGATAAGGGAGGAGGTTGCCATGGTTGACTAAGGGCCAGGTCAAGAGGCTCAGAAGGAGTTGAAGGGCCCATGAAGGGGGCTGTCCAGAACTTACATGATCTTTATCACTGCTATATTTTGCATGGAGTTGGAACTGCCTTGCCTGGACCTGGCAAGCAAAGGGGAGGGAACTGGGCACTCCCTCATGGGCTTGTCTTGGAAAAGTAATTATCTGAGCCATAGAAGGGATACTGTTCCAATGAGCTTCATGTGTAAAGTCATAAGGCAGGAATTTAAGGAGCACCTGGTGCTTGGTAACCTCTTTTGATTCTCTCTAGCATCTTAAAATAATATTTTGGAAGGAAAAATTTCACACAACTCTATTGGGGTTAGCTATGGAGCAGGAAGATGTGGGCAGGAAGGGCTAGCAGACAGTAGAGGCTGGTGTTGCATAGGCCTGAAGAGAATGGGGGATGAGAGGCTAAGTCAACATCTAGGAGGTATTTGATAAACACTGCTTGAATGAATAAACTCTCAGTGTGTAGGGCTCAGGCAAGCTCATAGGTGGTTGAGTGGAGGGAGAGAGGTCAGCTGGAGGGAGGCCCCACTGGGCAAGTAAGTTGTGCTTAGGCCCAATAGCAGTTTCTGCAGCTGAGCATGTGTGAAAAGCTGGATCTGAGGCTCTTAAGGATGTTTGGGGAGTGACGGGGACATGGGTGCTCCTCCCAGTTAACAACTCTATCCGTGTGAGCCCTCCTCTCTCTTTCTGTGTCTGCTGCTGACAAGTCCAGTCCTCAGCCTGGGAAGCTGCATTATTAAGCATGACAAAGCACTTGAGCGTTTCATCTCAGACACACACACACACACACACACACACACACACACACACACATACCCTCATCAGCAGGTTGAACTAGAAATGTGTAATGGGTCTATGATAATGGGAGGGAAAGGAAGCTTAAATTGTGGCCATGTCTCTAGGTAGAAAGAGACAGAGAGTGAGCTGGATACTGGGATCACCCTTTGGCCTGGAAACGCAGCAAAAACCAACACCCAGGCTCTATCGAGGACTTTCCTTCCTATTTCTGCATCAGGCAGCGTCAGGTCTGTTCAGGGAAATGTTAGGGCACTGACGGGGGGTGGAGGGGTAAGTGGGGGTGTGTATGGTATGGATGTGTGTGTGGGACTGAGTGGATACAGCTGCGCATGGGTGAGTGTATTACTGACTTGGGCTGGGGGAGACTGACGTCACCCACACCATGCAGAAGATGTGTGGGCCTCACAGCAAAGCTCAGCAGAGGTCTTCTTCCTGCCTCCCCATGACACCCTGGTCTGTCACCCTGTCAGGACTCGCGGTTCCTTCTTCTTTCTCTGCATGGCTTGTTTCATCTCTCTTGGCTGGCCAGTTCCTTCTGTGTCTTTTCCTCTACAAAATGGGGTGAGTCTACAGTGCCTGGCTCTAGGCTTTCTCTGTCTCAAGGGAGCCTGGGGATCAGGGGATTTGCAGTCTCTGGAGGCTGTAAGCTCCTGGGAAGAAGGCTATCTGGAGGGTGGATGGGTGCAGGGGTGGGCGTCTGGGACTCTCTATTGAGCTATTATATTTGGAAGCTCATTAACCCGGCAGCAGGGAGATGCCAGAGATGCAGGGAAGGCTGCAGTGTGGGGTTTCCCTGCACCTGATTTGGCCTAGCTGTGGCCATGGCCTTGCACCATATGACCTCTCAGGGATCTGGATAAGTCAGGTCAAACCACTGTCTCCCTGCCTACAATGAGGAATGCACCCCACATACCAGGCAGAGAGGCAACGTAATTCCATAATTTCTTGATAAATGATTTGAATCGACCACGCTAATTCATTCAACCCATCAACTCAACACAATGATTATTTAAAAACAGCAACAGCAACAAAAACTCTACATAGTAGTTGGGAACCCCTTGCCTGCATCTAGTTTCAGTGATTCCTGTACACAGCCTGGGCTTTACAAACAGATGCCCAGAATGCTTCCAAAGTGGCTATTTGCCATCTTTGACATTCTTAGAGCTACTTAACTCATAAGATCCCATCAGGGAAGGCCAGAGGGAATTCCACGGACAGGTAAGGGGGACACTTTCCTTCCAAGCCGCTGGTCTCCACCAAGAAGCCAGGACTCCTGAGTTCTGTGCCCACCTTCACAGAAGCCAAGTGTAAGTTTGGAGCAACCCCCTCCCTTTCTCTAGGCCAATAGGAACAATCACTTTTGGCCCCTCTCTCCACTCAGCTGACCAAGTCTGTGGCAAAGCAGAGCTCTTTAGAGGTTGCTGCAGCACAAAGGGCCCAGCCTAGATGTGAAAAGTGATTTCCAAATGAGAAGAGCCTTAGGAAGGGAGCTCAGGATGGGGGACCAAGAGAGAATGAATTCACTCGTCCTTTCAGAAGAGAGAGAAGAGAGAGAGAGAGAGAGAGAGAGAGAGAGAGAGAGAGAGGGGAAACAGACACCTGTGGGCTCTAAGTATGGCGGCCTTGCAGGTCTGCAAGGATGACGTGAATTCTGCAGGGCCTTCCAGCTCTACATACCCCAGGAATTTCCACTGGGCTCCTTCAGGTCATTACTGCTGAAAATCCGGGAGCAGCTGGAAGGTAGAGATTAGGTCCAACCCTCTCCCCACCTGGGGTCCCCTCTCCCGCCTCCGCCCGCAATCTCGCTCCGAAAGCCTGGGGAAAGCCCTTCCTCCTCCGTGTCCCGGGGGCTTCTCGGTGGGAGGGAACGCGGAGTCAGGCTGGCTGCTGCGTGGGCGGCCGGAGCTGCTGACACGCAGAATGGAATCTCCCAGCCCACGCACTCCTCCGCCAGCCCCGCACGGCGGGCCCACGCCCCCACCGGGTGAGGCGGTGCTGAGTCACACGCAGGGAAGCGCAGCCCTGGCGCCGTCCCCGCCCCGCACCCCCCCGCACCCCCCCCCCCCCCCCCCCCCGCGCGCGCCACACCTGGGAGCGCAGGCTCTGGCGGCCCGCGGCGTGCGCGGGGGCGGAGGAGAGGGAGGGGCGCGGCGCCCCCGCCGGCTTCCCGAGTCCTCGGTGCTCCCCTGGGTTCCCCGCCCACCCAAGCTACCCCGGCCCCAGAGGAGGGCGGTCTCCCGACTGTGGCTGTTTCCCTGGGTCTCTCTCCGCCCCAGCGCCCTCGCCGGCTCAGCCTGGCGCGCACGCCGCCCGCCCACGGCGTCTGGGAGCACCCCCTGCGCCGCCGCCGCCGCCCCCGTCTGCGTCACCGCCCAGCCCTGCTGCTCCAGCCGCCGCTGCGCCTGGGATCCCGGCGGCCTCCGGCTTCAGATCACGACCCACTCACCCTCCACTCAGGCTGCTGCCCAGGGTGCGGGCCCGCCGGGCTGACGTGCGCTCCTTTCCCCGCCTCCGTAGGCCCAGCCCAGGCTGCTGTGAGTGGATTCCCTTTGAAGAAGGTGGTAGACCAGATGGCTAAGAAGGTCAGGGACCAGGCTGGTGTCACCGAGGTCCAACTTTTCAGTATCCACCTTCCATAACCGTCCTTGTTCCCAAGACACCTTTTGCAAGAAAAGCCCAGCTCTTAGTACCCCCATATTTATATTTTAATTTAATGGATCACATAATCTTAGAATTCTAAGCCAACCTATGATGAAGGATAATAGCTCAGAGTGTGACACTGGGTTTGAATCCTGACTCGGTCATGTATTTACTGTGTGATCTTGATCAGCGACAGCCTTGGTTTTCTTATCTGTAAAATGTGGACACAATTAGTACTAACCTGGTAGGATTGCTGTGAAAATTGAGAGGTGATGCCAGCAAATCACCAAGTAAGCCAAGCACACAGTAAGGACTCCAAGTAGAGTAGTTGTTATTATTTTGGGATCCTTCTGGCAAGAACTGGCCAGAAAGTGCTTTTGAATGTAGAGCACACTTCTTACCTTTCTGTGTCTCCCAGGGGACTCAGAACAAACTCCTCTTTCCTCTTTGGCAGCCCCTCACGTATTTGAAGAGAGTCATACCTCCTTCCCTGGCCTTTCTGTCCACTATCTCCCCACCCCAGCCTTTTTTTTCTTTAAGGGGAACACACCTAAGCCTACCACTTCCTGCTGCAGTGGTTTGTGGGTTGCTGTGCTTCTTATCACTGCTCTCCTAACACAGGAGCCAGAAGGGAGCCCTTCCGTCCAGGGGGTATGGCCAGACCACCCCTTAACCTCCTGCCTCAACCAGGCAAGTTCTGACCCAGCCTGGCTTTGAATGGTGATTGGTGCCTAGGAACCCGCTGGCTTTCTCAGCCTCAGGCCAAGAAGGGACCGGTCAGCTAAAAGCCCCTGGGCTCCTTCTGCTTGAAGGACTCTGTTCTCTGACTCCAGGCCCCTATAGTTTTGCAGGTGGCTTGCATTTTAACATCAAAAAAAGGTGGAACTGTTTATAAGGACCTATTGATTTTTATTTTGTCAATCTGGTTGTGTTCTTTTTAAAATTTAATTAACTCTTTTCAAGTAGGTAATATATTGACATACTACAAAAGTTACAAGATTCCAGAGTTTACAATGAAAAGTGTTTTCCCACCCATTTCCAACCCACTCACCCCCCACTGTCACCCCACCAGCAACCAATGTTAGCAATTTCTCATGTATCTTTTCAGGGAAGTCTATATACATTTAAGTGTGCATGTGCAGGTACACACGCATGTATTTCCTTTTACAGAAATGGTAGTATATTTTACACTGTACCTCACCTTGCTTCCCCCCCCCAATAATCTGTCTTTATTGTTGAGAGTATTACAGATGTTCCCCCTTCCCCCCCCCCCATTGCCCCCTTCCACCCCGTTCCCACCCCACCACTTCACCACTCTACTGTCTGTGTCCGTAGGTAAGATCTTTGGTTAATCTCTTCCCGCTCCCACTCCGCCTTCCCTCTGAGATTCATCAGTCTGTTCTATGCTTCCATGCCTCTGATTATATTTTATTCATCAGTTTATTTTATTCATTAGATTTCTTGTTCATTTATTTTGATTTTTAGATTCAATTGTTGATAGATATATATTTGTTGCCATTTTGTTCATATTTTTTAATCTCTTCTTCTTCTTCTTCCTCTTCTTAAAGAATACCCTTTAACATTTCATGTAATACTGGTTTGGTGGTGATGAACTCCTTTAGTTTTTTCTTGTTTGTGAAGCTCTTTATCCTTTATCTGACCCTCAATTCTAAATGAGAGCTTTTCTGGATAGAGTAATCTTGGTTGTAGGTCCTTACTATTCATCACTTTGAATATTTCTTGCCACTCCCTTTTGGCCTGCCAAGTTTCTGTAGAGAAATCAGCTGACAGTCATGTGGGTGCTGCCTTGAAGGTAACTAACTGTTTTTCTCTTGCTGCTTTTAAGATTCTGTTTTTGTCTTTAACCTTACATTTTAATTATGATGTGTCTTGGTGTGGGCCCTTTTGGGTTCCTCTTGTTTGGGACTCTCTGTGCTTTATGGACTTGTAAGTCTATTTCTTTCACCAGGTAAGGGAAGTTTTCTGTCATTATTTTTTCAAATAGGTTTTCAGTATCTTGCTTTCTCTTCTTCTCCTTCTGGCAGTCCCATGATGCAAATATTGGTATGCTTGAAGTTGTCCCAGAGGCTTCTTACACTATCTTCATATTTTTTAATTATTTTTTTTTTTTGCTCTTCTGATTGGGTGTTTTTTGCTTCCTCATATTTCAAATCGTTGATTTGATTCTCTGAATCCTCTACTATACTGTGGAATCCTTGTAAATTATTCTTTATTTCAGTTTCTGTTTGATTAATTTCTGACTGATCCTTTTTCATGTCTTTGACATTCTCACTAAGAACCTTGAAAGTCTCATAAAGACCCTTGAATAACCTTATAACCATGGTTTTGAACTTTGTATCCAGTAGTTTGCTTGCTTTCATTTCATTTATTTGTAACATGTTTCTTTGTCTCTGCATTTTGGCTGCTTCCCTGTGTTTGTTTCTGTGTATTAGGTAGAGCTGCTATGTCTCCTGGAATTGGTAGAGTGGCCTTGTGTAGTAGGTGTCCTGTAGGGCCCAGTGGCTCAGCCTCCCCAGTCACCTGAGTTGGTCACTCTAGGTGTGTCCCTGTGTGGGCTGTGTGCACAGTCTTGTGGTTGAGCCACCATCTTCAGTATAAAAATAACTGCCTCATTCTTTTTAATAGCTGCAAAGTATTTCATCGTACAGCTGTGAATCTAGGTTCTTTCTTCTTGTCTGCTGAGAATTTGGAAGGCTTGCCTCTGTGTGATCATTTAGGGTGGGTTTTTCTAAAGGTCCAGGGGTGGGAGTGGGCAGATATTATCAAGGGGCTCCATTTGAACTTGGCCCTGCAACTGCAGACTTGCTGCTTTAGTGTCCTACAGGTAAATTACGGTAGAAATAAGATTCATGGAGTGTGCTTCCCAGCCTGAAAACTTTTCAACACTCTTCTAGCTTGGCTTACTTTTGTTCCCTGGGGGTGGGGGAGCTGCCAGGGTGTTATAATCTGGTTCAAAACAAGCTGAAGGGGAGTCCCCAAAACCCATCTCTTCAGGAAGTTTTCCTGAACTGATTTGAGAAATAAACTGAGGTTCTTGTAACCTTTCCCCCTACTTACCACCCAAGCTGAGCATACTCCAATCCTTTCAAAGAATGAAATTAATTATTTATTCCTGTGACTTAAAAGTGCTTGTTTTCTTCTCTAGGTAAGTTTATGTTCATAGCATCTATATATTTTCTTTCACTTAACAAATATTAATTGATTGTCATCTGTGTACCAGTTACTGTTTCAGGCACTGGGTACAGCAGTGAACCCCAAATCCCCAAATCCCTGCATGAAGCTTACTGACAAAAAATAAGCGAGATTAATAATAAACACATATAGTACACCTGATGGGCTAAGTGCTCTATAGAAAAATAGAGAGTGGGGCGTGGGAATCAAGGGATTTGCAATTTCAAACAGGGTGCTCTGGGAAGGCCTCACTGAGAAGATAGTGCTTGAGCAAAGACCTGGAGAAGGGAGTTATCTGCAACGAGAGGTACTTTCCGGGTAGAGACCACAGCCAGCATGTAGGCCTAGCACAGGAGCCTGTCTGGTTGGTCCAGTAAAATAGCAGAGGACGTGCAGGGAGAGTAGTCTGAGGCCAAATCAGAACCATCAATGGGATGTAGGGGAGGGTTGTCGAGGACAGGGATGCAGCAAATCTTGTAGAGATTCTCAGCTGGGATTTCCAAATTCACAGGCAGTGTTTGGAAATGTATGGGGACATTTTGGTTGTCACAGTGGCTGGCAGGGTTAAGGGAGAGGGCCTAGGTACTTTCATGATAGCATCTTTGCCATAGTCATCTTTGCTAGCATTTTTGCTGCAAACATTTTTGCCATATAACTAATTGGCTGAAAGTTATAAAATAACCCTTGGACATTTTTGTTTTGTTTTGTTTTGTTGGGATGAGGTGGGAGATTGGTCAGATTGGTTTCATTTTTCCATTGAGGAAATGGTGGAGAAAGTAGTTACATATAGTGGTGTTTTAAAATAGTTAATATTGCCCAGCTGGAATGGCTCAGTGGTTGATCATGAACCAAGAGGTCACTGGTTTGATTCCTGGTCAGGGCATATGCCCAGGTTGTGGGCTCCATCCCAAGTAGGGGGTGTGCAGAAGGCAGCCGATTGATGATGTTCTCTCTCATCGATGTTTCTATCTCTCTATCTCTCTCCCTCACTCTCTCTCTAAATAATCAATAAAAACATTTAAATAAATAAATAAATAAATAAATAAATAATAGGCAGCATTGCCCTAGCTGGTTTGGCTCAGCAGTTAGAGTGTTGGCCTGTAGACTGAAGGGTCGTGGGTTTGATTCTGGTCAAGGGCATGTACCTCAGTGGCAGGCTTGATCCCTGGCCCTGGTTGAGGCACATGTGGGAAGCAACCAGTCGATGTGTCTGTTTCACATCGATGTTTCTCTCTCTCTGTGTCTCTTCTCCTCTCTTCCATTCTCTCTAAAATAATAATAATAAAGTAGTTAGCATTTCTTCCACATGAAGATTTTTGCCCCAAGAGTTCATTGGTTTCTTATTTTGAAACACACTATACTGGGAGGAGAAAGAGAGGCACTGAGGGGCCTCTTTTAGGGTACAGAGTTGAATCCACCTTTCCTGTAGAATGAAGACAAGTGCTTAGATACAATCCACAATATAAAATCAATTATTTGCACAGTATTATCATGAATCTACACACATTTTAAAATTCAAATATTCTGTATTTCACAATAAAGTCTTTTTCATTTTGTTACTCATTTTTAATGTCCCTCTATTTGTTGTGAATTTATCTTTTTTTTTTTATAGCAAAATTGTCTCACAGCCAACTAGTTATGGGGTGAAAATGTTTGTGGTGAATATGTTTGTGGCATAGATGCTACAGCAAAATAATACTTGACACATGCAGGGAAAGTGGTGTTCTACAGGCATTAGGGGACAAGGGCTATGTTAGACCTATACTGTCCTATAGACAGGATAGTACCCACATGGAAGAATTTTCCTGCCCCAAATAAGTATTCCTTGTTGAGAAACACTGGTAGGGCCTGGGAGTCTGTTGTGAAGAGTTTGGCTTGTTGTTAAGACAAACAAGTGACAATTGGATAGTTTGAGCAGAGAATGCTTAAAGAGAACTTCAGATGCTTGGTTGAGTTTGGGTTGAGAATAGATGGAAGGTGGAAGAAAGCCAGAAGCAGAGAGATTGGGTAAGGGGTTGTTGCAAAGTCCAGGTAAGAGATGGACGTAGCAGTTGAAGCAACAGTACTTCCTGGGGGATTAATGTGGGGTGTGAGAGAAGGAGGAGGGGTTGAGAGTGATTCCAAGAGTTTGGGTCAAAGTTATTGGAAAGATGAGTTGGGGGAGTCTGTGGGAGGGAAAATGAGGGTGGAGTTTTAGACATGGTAAGTTGGAGATGCCTGTTCAATATTCAGGTGGAGACCACAAAGGGACTGGAGATACAAATTTGGGGTGGCTTTTAAAGCTTTGAGACTGGATGACAAGTGCTGTAGAATGAAGCACCTAGGAGTGAGTTAAACAGACTGAAGAGGAGCAAGGATGGAGCTTTGGAGCACTCCAATGTCAAGAGGTGGGCATAGAAGCCAAGAGGAAGGGGAAAGCTGGAGGACCAAGAGGTGTTTCAGCGAGGAGTGCAGGAACAGAGTCAAACACTGGAACAGGGTGAGGAATGAATACTGTCCACTGACTTTAGCAACACTGAGGTATTGGGTGAGCCTGAAAAGTTTGGTAATTTCTGCTATGTACTAGGCATTCATGTACATTTATTATCTAATTTTATCTACACATCCCTATTTCACAGATGTGGTAACTGAGGCTCAGAGAGGTTAAGATGACCCACCCAAAGTCACACAGCTAAAATGCATCTTCAAGCTTTAGCCTCATATACCCTGACATAGCTATCCCCACTTTAGAAGGGGTCCCTGTGGGAAGTGCTTGCCCTAGGCAAGGCCTGATCCAGAACATGGCTCACTGTTCAGAGACAAAAAGGCTGGAGGCACCATGTCCATGTAACAGTTGTTCATGTTGCTGCAGCTCAGAACTTGGCCCTTGGCCCACTCATCTCTTCATGCCATGCAAGACTGGACTAGAGGACTGCCAGAATGCCATCCACATATAGCCAGAAGATGGATGATTTACAGGTCCTTAAGGGACATGACATCCTTCTATGGCCCACGTACTCTGGGGGCTCACATAGGGATAGAAGATTCTTGGTCTCAGCCTTGTGTGTGTGTGAATGCATGTGTGTACACACACCTTCACATACAGAGTTGTATGCAAAAATATGTATAAGTGTATCTACATATCCAAGAGTGTGTGCACACTCATGTGGATGTGTGTGCAGGATTGTGTGTGCATAGGTTTGGGAAGTTTATATTGAGTGTGAGACTTGGATTACAGTCGGCCCTCCATATCTGAGGGTTCTGCATCTGTAGATTCAGCTAACCAGGGATCAAAAATTTGCAGGGAAAACAAGTTATGTTGTTGCTGATGTGTATTATGTAGTTAGGCCTACATGTTTGTGTCTGTACTGAACGTGTACAGACTTTTTATTCTTGCCATTATTTCCTAAACAATACAGTATAACAGCTATTTACATAACATGTACATTGTATTAAGAATCATAAGTAACCTAGAGATAATTTAAAGTATACGGGAGGGTGTGTGCCAGTTATGCAAACTAGAGGCCCAGTGCACGAAATTCGTGCACGGGAGGGGGGTCCCCTCAGCCAAGCCTGCACCCTTTCCAATCTGGGACCCCTCGGGGGATGTCCAACTGCCAGTTTAGGTGGGGATTGGGCCTAACCCAGCAGTCGGACATCCCTCTCACAATCCTGGACCGCTGGCTCCTAATCACTCACCTACTTGCCTGCCTGGTCACTCCTAACTGCCCCCACTCCTGATAGCCTGGTCACCCCTTACAGCCCCTCATGCCAGCCTGGTTGTCCCAAACTGTCCCCCCCTGCTGACCTAGTTGCCCTTCACTGCCACCCCTGCCAGCCTAATCGCCCCCAACTGCCCCCCCTGCCAGCCTGGTTGCCTCCAACTTTACCCCACCCCCACCCCCGCTGGCCTGGTTGCCCCTAACTTCCCTCCCCTACTGGCCTGGTCACCCCTAACTTCCCCCCCTGCTGGCCTAGTTGCCCTTCACTGCTCCCCCTGCCAGCCTGGTTGCCTCCAACTGCACACCCCCCCCCCCCCCCCCGCTGGCCTGGTTGCCCCTAACTGCCCCCCCCCACCAGCCTGGTCACCCCCAACTGCCCCCCCGCCGGCCTGGTTGCCCCACGCAGCCTGCTTGTTCAGTCATTTGGTCGTTCTTCACTATCCCCCCCTGCCGACCTGGTGGCCCCACACAGTCTTCTTGTTCAGTCGTTTGGTTGTCCCTCACTAACCCTCCTGCCATCCTGGTTGTAGGCAGCCATCTTGTGAGGGCGTGAGGGTTAATTTGCATATTACCTCTTTATTATATAGGATACTACATATATATGAGACTTGAGCATCTGCAGATTTTGGTATCTTTGGGCGGTTCTGGAACCAATCTCCTGCAGATACCAAGGGACAAGTATATATTCAGGACCTATGTGCATTTTTATTTATTTATTTTTTAAACAATCTAATCTTTTATCATATTTAAGTGTTTATTTAATATCCTCTTTCTCTGATACTTTGTAATAGCATATGTTACATTTTCAAGGCCCTAGTGAGAATTCTGTGGTCTGGCGACGTTTCTTGAAGGTTTATATATTAGGATACTTTTTTTGTTTGTTTGTTTTGTTTTGTTTTGTTTTTAATTAATAACTCTTTATTGTTCAGATTATTACAGATGTTCATCTTTTTTTGCCTCATAGCTCCCCTCCACCTGGTCCCCACCCCACCCCATGCCCTTACCCCCTGCCACTGTCCTCATCCATAGGTATAAGATTTTTGTCCAATCTCTTCCCGCACCCCCAAGTCCAAGTATATATTCATGACCTATGTGCATTTTTTAAAGAGCTCTGGATGTGTTCATGAAGTGAGGTGTGCATATTAAGGAGTGTGTATGTGTGTGTACACCAAGAAGCATGTCTATATGTTTATGTGTATTAATATTTGCACATCAAGCAGGTGTAAAAAGCATGTTGCA
The DNA here is from genome assembly GCF_028538775.1 of Myotis yumanensis. NCBI lineage: Eukaryota > Metazoa > Chordata > Mammalia > Chiroptera > Vespertilionidae > Myotis > Myotis yumanensis. Next base: position 121,255,874 of record NW_027223754.1, on the reverse strand, counting down.
TGTTAGCATGTAGCTGGTTTACCAGAAGTAAGAGATATTTCTGCAGGTATGTGTGTTGGGTGGGTACACATGAGCAGGTGGCTAGGAGGTTGGTTGAAGCTGTGAGATTGGGGATTGGCTGGATGAGGTTTTATGTTTTTGTTTAACTCCAAGAGTCTGCCTGTGCTATGGAAGGCAAGATCAAGCCTTTTCCATTCACAGCCCAGTGGCCACCTCACATGCAGATGCCTGCTGTGGGCTTGAGTGGCGTAGTGAGAGTACGTGCTGGGGGCAGCGCACAGCAAGGAAGGGAATGGGCTAGAGCAGGGGTGGGCAAACTTTTTGACTCGAGGGCCACAATGGGTTCTTAAACTGGACCGGAGGGACGGAACAAAAGCATGGATGGAGTGTTTGTGTGAACTAATATAAATTCAAAGTAAACATCAATACATAAAAGGGTACGGTCTTTTTTTTTTTTTAGTTTTATTCATTTCAAACGGGCCAGATCTGGCCCGCAGGCCGTAGTTTGCCCACGGCTGGGCTAGAGTCTCAGCTGTGGGTTCTCAGGAGGTCATCAAACCTTGCTCAAGTCAAGTGGTATTAATATTAACATTAATTACTATAATATCTACACTAATAAAAGAGAAACATGGTAATTAGCGTACGACCACTACCCTTCCCATTGGCTAATCAGCATATCCTTATGCAAATTAACTGTCAGCCAAGATGGCGGCCAGCAGCCAGGCAGCTGGAAGCAAACATGAGGCTTGCTTGCTCCAGGGACTGCAGACTCCAACGTTCCCTGCCTGACTTGCCGGCCTCTGAGTTGCAACTCTAAGCAACTATGTACTATGTTGCAAATGTAGAAGCTAAAATAAACCCCAGAAACCAGCTTTCAGCCTGCCGGGATCTCAGAGTTGAAGTTATACATTGTTTCAATTATAGAATGGCAAACAAACCAGATACCAAGCCTCAGAGCTAGAGCCAGAGCTAAAGCTGGCCCAGAATAAAATAAAAAAAAGAGAAAAAAAAGGAGCGGTTGGGAGCTTCAGTCAACAACCGCCAGCCTGAAAGCAGCCCTCAGCCCCTCACCCAGACTGGCCAGGCACCCCAGTGAGGACCCCCACCCTGAAGGGTGGGTGACCAGCTGAAAACAGCCATCATCCCCTCATCCAGGCTGGCCAGGCACCCCAGTGGGGACCCCCACCCTGATCCAGGACACCCTTCAGGGCAAACCAGCTGACCCCTAGGCCTCTATCCTATATAGTAAAAGGGTAATATGCCTCCCAGCACCGGGATCAGTGGAGCCTCGAGGCCTCCTGGCACCGGATCAGCGTGACAGGGGGCAGCGCCCAAACCCCCTGATCGCCCTGCAGCTCTGTGTGTGACGGGGTAGAGCCATAACCTCCCCATCGGCCCTGCCCTGAGTGTGACAGTGGCGGCGCCCCAACCCCCTGATTGTCCCTGTTCTGTGGGTGATAGAGGGCGGCGCCCCAACCCCCTGATCCGCCCTGCTCTGTGTGTGACAGGGGGTGGTGCCGCAACCTCCCCATTGACCCTGCCTTGAGTGTGACAGGGGGCGGTGCCCTAACTCCCCTATTGGCCCTACTCTGTGCGTGACAGGGGGGAGCTCCCCAACCGCCTGATGGGCCCTACTCTGTGCGTGACAGGGGGCAGCGCCCCAACCCCCTGATCGGCCCTGCTCTGTGCATAACAGGGGGTGGTGCCTCAACCTCCCCATCGACCCTGCCTTGAGTGTGACAGGGGGCGGTGCCCCAACCCCCCAATCGGCCCCACCCTGAGCGTGACTGAGGGTGGCATCGCAACCTCCCAATCCGCCCTGCTCTGTGCATGACAGGGGGTGGCGCCCCAACTCCCCAATGAGCCCTGCTCTGAGCCCGACCAGGGGCTGCACCTAGGGATTGGGCCTGCCCTCTACCACCCAGGAGCAGGCCTAAGCCAGCAGGTCGTTATCTCCTGAGGGGTCCCAGACTGCAAGAGGGCATAGGCCGGGCTGAGGGACCGCCCCCCCCCCCTCCCCGAGTGCACAAATTTTTGTGCACCGAGCCTCTAGTATAATAATATTACTACCATTTTCCATAAATCAGAACTACTACACAAATGCAGTCATTATTATTGATTGCAACTTATCTTCACTATTCCTGGAAATGCAATGCATGCTCACCATTGATTAAGGGTGTGGGAGTGATGCCATGTGGGCTGCTGCTCTGGCATCCTGAGGTAGGCCACAGTGTGAAGCAGCCTCTGAGGCTGCATGGGCCAGATGGCCTTGATCTGTCCTCTCAAGCTGGCTTTGCCCAGCAGCCAGGTACCCGCCTGCCAGGTAATAAAGAGATCTCTTGTGAAGGAAGCTGGCAAAGTGCAGCCAAGCTCCAGTCCTGTCATTCACGCTGAGCCACCCCTGCCTGGTGCCGGCACCCTCCTGGCTGCCTACAAAGGTGTTGGACTTTACACAAATAGGCTTGATCTAGGCAGCTAAAGGGCTCCGAGGTTGCTGGCAGTGCCACCCCTGGGCAGGAAGGGGAGAGGGCAGCATGCAGTGTGAGGACTGAGGAAGCCTGGCAGCTCTAGGGCTGGGCTGGGGTGGTGAGTGTAGAGAGGAGGAGCTCTGGGCCTCCTGACACACTCAAGTTACACGCTCAGTTTCCTGGTCTGAGTTAAGCTTCCCCAAGACTGCCAGGTTGATGCCAAAGCTGTGTGATATTAAGCAAGTGTCTTGGTCTCTCTGAGTTTCCTCATCTGTAAAATGAGGATTAAAATGAGGGAATGTATGGAAAGGGCTTGCACACTGCTTTGCACATATGATGATGGTGTCTCTGTGGTAACATACTTGGGCTTTTTCCATGCATGTGCCTGTTTCATGCATGTGCATGTTTAATCACCATTTCTCTCCAGAATCCTCAGAAATAGAGACTTCTTCATGCATTGAGTTGATAAATGGCATCTACTGCCATGAGCCAAGCTACATCTGTACTGGATGTACTTAGACATGAATTGGTCACAGTGCTGGCTCTGAGCTGGAAAGCTCACTCTAGTTTAGGGAGGTGCAAATGCATATAGACATTGGCAATACGATGTTTTAGCCTGTGCTAAACACTCACCACCCCAACCCAGCCCTAGAGCTGCCAGGCTTCCTCAGTCCCCAAACTGCATGCTGCCCTCTTCCCTTCCTTGCAGGGAGGCCGCTGTGGGAGTCCAGAGGTGCGTGCTTCCAGCCTGGGCAAGGGCAGGGGCAGGGGCAGGGGCAGGAGGGGTGGGCATGGCATGAGCGAGGGAAGACTTTGCAGGGGAAATGTCTTTGGCTGGGCCCTGAAGAGTGGGCAGAATTGGGAGATTTGGAGATTGGGGCAGCCAGGGATCTCTGGCTGAGGCTTCCATCCACGGTAGCCTGTTTCTTAATCATAAAATTCAAATATAGATGGAAGCTGTGCCATCCGCACAGCATTGTTGTGAGGCTTTTGAGTACTCACCTCCAGGGCTGAGGGCAAGGGACTCCGGGTCTAGAAGCAGCAGGGGCAGAATAACTGGGCCTGGCACAGTTCTAGGCACTTTAGATAAATCTGCTCATTTAATCCTCAATCACACTTGGAGGTAAATGCTAACGGTACCCTGTTTTAAGGTAAGGAAACTGAGGCTCAGGCAGACCAAGCTGTTAACTAAAACTGGCTTTGAACACTGAACTTCCTGTGCCCCATACCAGTGCATGTTCCAGATGTTCTATGTTGCCCTGCTATGTGCTAAGCATTGTACACTAAGCAAGTATGGATTATCTTGTTGGACCTTCACAGCAACCCTATGAGACAGTTTCTTCTATGACCTCCCCTTTACAGCTGGGGAAACAGAGGCTGAAGAAGGTCAGATAATCTGTCTAAGATTCCAGAGCCATCCCAGTGGCCAAACCTATATAACCTGCCGGCTTCCCGTGGAGCTGAGCTACCTCCTATGGTTTGAGAAAGAGCCTGATGAATGTCCTCCTTCCAGTATTTGTTCCTTCCTCACTGCTCCATGATGGAGCACTCCTAGGACCAGAGGACCTCAATGCAATACTGTTCCACCCTGTGTGGCCACTGGAAAACCAGGTCACATCTTTGCCAAGGGGAGTACCTAGGTGTAACTCACAAGCGGTACAAAGATGAAAAGGAGCTGTGTGAGAAAATGCTGTATAAACGGTGAAGTGCTGTAATGGAAGGAAGAGGCAGCACTGTGTGCCCACCACTGTGGTGAATGTGATAAGGAATGCAATAGGCCACAAAAGCATGAAATCAACAAGTGGGACTACATCAAACTAAAAAGCTCCTGCACAGCAAAGGAAACCATCAACAAAATGAAAAGGCAACCGATGGAATGGGAGAAAATATTTGCAAATCATATATGTGATAAGGGGTTAATATCCAAAATATATAAAGAACTCAGACAACTCACTAGCAAGAATAAACAATCCGATTTAAAAATGGACATGGTGGTGGTCCATGGGATGGGCCATTGCAGTAACAACCAGCAACCCCATGCTGCCTGCACGCTGCATCACCCACAGAGTTTCATGCGGGTTACCTCTTACGACACTCAAAGCAGCGCAGTGAGGTAGTGGACTTCATAGGGAAGGGAATAGGCCAGCCGTGGGCAAACTACAGCCCGCGGGCCGGATCCGGCCCGTTTGAAATGAATAAAACTAAAAAAAAAAAAAGACCGTACCCTTTTATGTAATGATGTTTACTTTGAATTTATATTAGTTCACACAAACACTCCATCCATGCTTTTGTTCCGGCCCTCCGGTCCAGTTTAAGAACCCATTGTGGCCCTCGAGTCAAAAAGTTTGCCCACCCCTGGAATAGGCTCAGAGAGCTCAAGTGACCAGCCCCAAACCGCACAGCTAGATCTCTCTAGAATTTGAACCCAGGCCTCTTATTTGGCCCACTGGACACCAGAGCCTCTTCTGTGGGTGTAGAATAATGTGGGGGCTGGGACCAGGCCTGGGTTCAATTCCTACCTCAGCCTCTACTTAGCAGTGTGCCTTTGACCGTGTTACTAAATTTCACTACTCATCTGTAAAACTCTTGTGTTATAGTTGCTGTATGTCAAGTTCCTGGCAGGCAGTAAGTGTGCTCAGTAAATCATTGGACAAGCAAGCAATTATGGAGTGTTCATTGTCTTCTGAGCTCTGTGTGGAGACACTAAGGAGGAGAGATGATCTTTTCTGTGGGAAAAGGGTGCCTTGGCGCCTTCTTAAGGAATTGTGAAAAGGGGATGGGGCCCACTGTTTGCAGTTTGAATAGAGCCACTTCCTTTCCCTCAGCCTCAATTTTCTTATCTGTAAAAAGGGAATAATGGCAACATTGATACCTACCTCGCAGGGCTAATAGGTGTCAATCAATATCTGATGCAGAGATGTCTCTCCCTGAAGCAGCTTAGAGTCTAGTTGGGGAGACAGGCCCACAACTATCATCCACTATGAGATGCATAATAAAGCACCCCAACTTAGTGTCTTCCAACCATCCCGGAACTTAATACATCAGTAAGTATCTGTTTTGCTTAGAAATCTGCTTGTTAGGGACAGTTCTTTTCTGCCCACGTGGCATCAGTTGGAGAGGCTTGACTAAGGCTGGAAGATTCGTTTTCAGGATGGTCACCAAATGGCCGGTGAGCTGGTGGTGGTTGTTTGTTCCTTCCCACATGGACCTCTCTGTGGACTTGTTTGGGCTCCTCTCAGCGCGGTGGCTGATTTCCTCCTATCACCATGAAAACAAGGAGGAGCAGGCAGAACACTTCCCTGGAAGTCAAGGGAGGAGGTTTACAAGAAGGAAGGTTTGGCCAATCAATAACTAAGAAAAGTCAATTAGGAACTGACAAATTCCACTGGGTTGGGCAACTAGATCCTTGGGGGCTTCCCCAGTGAGAGTTCTGGGGGAAGAACTGTATGCCAGCAAGTTGGCAGGAGATCGAGATGAAAGAAGTCCCTGGACACAGACAGCTCTTCCTGAAAGGCTGGCTGAAGAACGAAGGGAAGAGTTGTAGGGAAAAACAGTAGTTTAGGATGAGAGATCTGAGCATATTTATATGCTGAAGAGAAAAGGCCTATGAGAATGACAGCACTGAAGACAGTAGGGGACCAAGGACGAAGAGCAGGAGAGACTGGATGGGGCTTGGAGAAGAGGAACACCTCTTCCCTGAGATCAAAGGGACAGAGGCAAGACTGGCAGAAATAAGATATGAATAACAGCTGACATTTATTAAGCATTCACTATGTGCCAAGTTCTGTTAAGTGCTTTACATGTTTTAACTCATTTCATCCTCAAAACAACACTGTAAAGTTCTGTTACTAACCCCATTTTACAGACGAGGAAACGAAGGCAGAATTTGTACAGAGGAGTTAGGTAGGAGTACTTAAGGGGTCTTCCTCCAGGCAATGAGAAAGAGAGGGCAAGGCGCCACTACCCAAAGGGCTGCCAGCAGCTCCTCCCCAAGAGGAGCTGTGATTGGCTGCGATCTAGGGAGCTGCAGTAGCAGGCTTTGGGTTAGAACAGTGGTTCTCAACCTTCTGGCCCTTTAAATACAGTTCCTCATGTTGTGACCCAACCATAAAATTATTTTCGTTGCTACTTCATAACTGTAATGTTGCTATTGTTATGAATCATAATGTAAATATCTGATATGCAGGATGGTCTTAGGCGACCCCTGTGAAAGGGTCATTCGACCGCCAAAGGGGTCGCGACCCACAGGTTGAGAACCGCTGGGTTAGAAGAATCCTTTCCCAGCTGTTTTGTGTGTTTTTTAAACAAAAAACGAAAAACAACAGGAAACTTTTATCCCCAAGTTAAACCTAAGGGGCATCCCTAGTAGGTAAAACAGACCAAATCAGAGCTGCGTGGGTTGCAGTGTAAGGTTCTATTGCCCTGCCCTCCCTCTCCACTTTCCTCTGATCTCAGAGTGTCCCCTGGGGCCGCCTCTGGGGCAGTGGGGCTCCTGAGAACACAGGAGTGAAACACAGGGTACACAAGACCAAAGGCCTTCTCTTCATATGAACATCTGAAGAGCCTGCAGCGTGTTTTCAGGGAAAGGCTCTCTGAAAAGGAGAGGCAGGAACTCTCTCTAGGAGTCTGTAACCTTCTATTCCTTGTGGGCATGGACTAAGTGACCTTTGAAACTCTCCCAAAAGAAAGTGAACAGAGAATAAAAGAAGCAAATCCAAGTAAGTGTGAGGTCCCCACCGAGATTCAGACTTTGTCAGGACTGAACAATGAACACTGAGCCAGGTTGTCCTCCCGGACCTGGATACCACCAAGGTGATATTTTCTGTTGTCTTTTGCTCCTAGTTGCTGGAACAGCTGTAATCACCAGCCTTGTTAAAATCTTTCCAAAACTTTTCGTGGAAGACCATGCAGTGGCAGATTCTACCAATGAGCAAAGGAAATCTTCCCTCACAGCCCCCAGGCCTTCCTGGAGGAGGGGGGTAGGGACTAGAGAGAAGGACTTCAAGATGACATCCTGGGAGATCTCTGCTGAGTTCCATGGTGGCAAAGACTAATAATATCAGTAATAGTCACAATACGATTTTGCATCTATGAAGGGTTTTATTATGTTTCTCCCAAGGCAGTTTCACATTCAAAGTCTTACTGAGTCCCCACAACTCAGTGAAAGAAACCAGGCAGGAATAAGAGCCCCATTTACCAAGACTGACCCAACACTCCTGAGGGCCAGCAGTGGTGGAGTGGGGGCGGGGTCCCCATCTCCTCAGCACTGTTACTACTGCACTTTCAGGCCCTGGTCCACATTTTCCCCATTCAACCATCCCAACCCCTGATTTTCTCATTGTCCTAGTTTCTGGCCTCCTGGACTCCTTTGGCTCAGTTATAAGCCATCTGGTCTCTGAAAATCCAATCTAGCAGTTGGACGGAAGGGAAAATACAGTGTTTTCCCCTGCTGCTTGGAGGGGAGTTAATAATTAGGTGATCTGGGGAGAAATGGGAGGAGGGAAGTTAGGAAAGAGATTATTCTAAAGCCTCTTGGAGTATCAAGAAGTGAGAAGGGGAAGAAAAAGATTTTGGTTTTTTAAAAATGTCAGTTGTATTAAGGTACAATCCTATCTAATAAAGAGGGAATATGCAAATTGACTGTCACACCATCACAAAATGGCAGCGCCCAGTCCCCTCAGCCCCACCGGAGTCCCCAGTCCTTTCAGCCCTGCCGTGGGGGGTGGGGGGGGAGGAGGGGTGGCAGGCACACAGTGCACCCGGACCCGCCCTCAGACCCCCATCCACCCAGGGCCGCCTGAGGTGCAGGCAAGCCTCAGATGGCAGCTTCCCAGGGCCACCCAAAGTGCAGGGAAGCCTCAGATGGTGGCTGCCCAGCTGCCCAGGGCCGCCTGAGGCTCAAGTAACCAGGGCTGGCTGAGGTTTGCACTGCTGGCAGTGGCAGCAGCAGAGGTGTGACACGGGCTTTGCCTTCCCCTGATCACTGGGTCACCTCATGCCCCTGAGGGCTCCCAGATTGTGAGAGGGGGCAGGCTGGGCTGAGGGACCCCCCCCTCCAGTGCATGAATTTTCATGCACTGGGCCTCTAGTTATATATAATAAAATTTACCCATTTTAAGTGTATAGTTTGATAAGTTTTGACAAATGTCTCCAGTTGTGTAACCATGATCTCAATCAAGTGATAGAAATTTTCCATCACCCCAAATGACCCTTCTTCCCTTTTGTAGTTTGACCCCCCTTATACCAATAAAACTGATCTGCTTTCTATCACTATAGTTTTTTCTATTTTAGAATGTCCTCTAAATGGAATCATACAGTGTGTAGACTTTTGTGTCTAGCTTCCTTCACTTAGTATAACCCTTTTGAAATTCATCCATGTTGATGCATGCACGTGTAGCTCATCCCTTTTTATTGCTTACTAGTATTCCATTGTATAGATGTACTACAATTTTATCCATTTACCAATTAATGTTGTTTTATAACATCAATCTTTATTTTGTTGATACTAATTCTTCTGCATCCATTTAGAATACAACATCCTTATGTGTGCAGGATATATCACTAATTTACAGACAATGCTTGGTGTGCATAAATGTTTGTGCACTCCTTGTATTAACTCAGAACCAGCTACCTCTCACTCCTACTCTCCTGGCAGGGCTCAGGTGCTCACAAGGTGGGAACCACTCATTTCAGTCATACAACTGAAAAAACAAATATTCAAACCAAAGCATTGATGTTTAACTTCTTAATTTTATTTTATTTTATTGTGGTAGGAACACTTTACACAAGATCTTCCCTCTTAACAAACTTTAAGTGTACAATACAGTATTGTTAACTACAGACACAATGTTGTACAGCAGATCTCGAGAACTTCATCTTGCATAGCTGAAAGTTTATGCCCATTGATTAGCAGTTTCCCATTTTACCCTCTCCCTTGGCCCCTGGTAACCGGCATACTAGTCTTTGATTCTATAAGTATGACTATTTTAGATACTTCATATCAGTAGGATAATGTAGTATTTGTCCTTCTGTGACTGGTTTATTTTGCTTAGTATGTCTTCAGATTTTATCCATATGATGACATATTGGAGAATTTCCATTTTTAAGGCTGAATAATATTCTATTGAATGCATATACTTTTTAAAAATTAATTCATCCATCAATGGACATTTAGGTTGTTTGTGAATCTTGGCTATTGTTAACAGTGGTGCGATGATCCTGGGATGCTAATATCTTTTCGAGATCCTGATTTCAGTTCTTTTAAATAAATACTCAGATATGGGATTTCTGGATCATATGGTAGTTCTATTTTTAATTTTTGAGGAACAACCATACTGTTTTCCATAGCACCATTTTGCATTCCCAGCAACAGTGTACAAGGGTTCCAATTTCTCCACATCCTTGCCAACACTTGTTGTCTTTTATTTGTTTATTTTCATAATAGTCATCCTAACAGGTATGAGGTAATATCTTATTGTGGTTTTGATTTTCATTGCCCTGATGAGCAGTGACTTTGAGCATATTTTCATATACCCGTTGATCATGTGTATGTCTTCTTTGGAGAAATGTTTACTTGAGTCTTTAGGTCATCTTATAGATATAAAAACCTAAGTGACCATTCGACCATTTGGCTGGTAGCTATGATGTGCACTGACCACCAGGGGTCAGACGCTCAATGCACAGGCATGGAAACATGGAACAGACTGATGAATCTCAGGGGCAAGCGGGGAGTGAGGAGGGGAGGAAGAGATTAACCAAAGATCTTATATGCATCCTAGAGGCCCAGTGCGTGGATTCGTGCACCAGTGGGGTCCCTCAACCTGGCCTTCAGGGATCAGACTGAAACCAGCAGTCCAACATCCCCCAAGGGGCCCTGGATTGTGAGAGGGTGCAGGCCAGGCTAAGAGACCCTGGGTCTCTGGTGTAAAATAATAGTGAATGTCAACAATAATTGAAAAATGAAATTTAAGAAAGAATTATTTATTTTTCTTAATAGTGTCTTTCAAAAAGAAAATTTTAAAAATTTTTGATGAAGTCTAATTTATGGATTTTTTTCGTTTATGGTTTGTGCTTTTCATTTCCTACCTAGGAAATCTCTGCATATTCAAAAGTCCCAGATTTTATTCCATGTTGTTGTTTTTTTTAGCAGTTTTATAATTTTATCTATATGGTTGTTTTTTTGTTGATTTTAGAGAGAGGAAGGGAGAGGGAAAGAGATATAAACATCAATGAGGAGAGAGAATCGTTGATGGGCTGCCCCTCCTGCACACCCCCTACTGGGGTTTGAACCCGATCTGCCAGGGAATTGGGGAATCCAACCATGACCCCCTGTTTCATAGGTTGATGCTCAACCACTGAGCCACACCGGCTGGGTTATCTGTTATTTTTTTTTCATCTATAATCTATTTTGTATTAATTTTTATACATGGGGCAAGGCATGGGTTAAAGTACTTTTTCCCCCCCTATGGAGACCCAATTGTTTCAGCACTGTCTGTTAAAAAGGTTATCATTTTCCTTTCAATTATCTTGATACTTTTACCAAGAACCAATAGAAATTTTTTTTTTTCTATTTCCAGCCCCTCTGTTTGATTCAATCACTCTGCATGTCTGTCCTTATGCCAACACCAAACTGTCTTAATTTTGGTAGCTTCATTGTAAATCTTGAAAGCACACAGTGTGTCCTACAAGTTGTTCTTGATTTTCAAAGTTGTTCTGTAGATTTACCCTCTCCCCCCACCTTCACCCACCCCCTGTAATAGCAGTGATTTCTGAGGAAATGAGGGTATCTTTTCCTCCTATTCATCACTTTTAGCTAGAGAAGGCTTCTTAGAGGAGGTGAAAAAATTAAGAGAAAGTGGGGGGAAAAGGAACTCAGTCTTCAGGCTCTCCCAGCACTAGTGATGGGGGGTACCAGGATGAATGGGGGTGGGGAGGTGACTGGAAATGATTTTCGGTTTCTCCCTTTTACTGGAGTTCAAGACAGCGCCTGTAGAGACATTCCCTGCCTGTTTTCCTTTCAAAGACTGGGGTTGATCTGCCTTCTTCTACTTGGTGAAGGGGAGGGTTTGTTGTTTTTTTTAATTCAAAGTTGCCTCACTAGGTCCCTGGCTTTTCCTCCTTGATTCTCCTCCAGGGAATTCCCTTCTCCATCCCTTTGCCAGCTTCACCCAGGCAGGACTGCACACATCATCAGTTCCTCTAAACGACTCAACTGTTCTCGTGGCCCAGCAGTGGAATCCTGAGCCTCAGACTAAATATAGATGTGGGAGTTATAGGTGCGCAGCCCCCATAGTTTCCGACTGTCCCTGGCAGAGCTGTAATCAGCTCCTTGTAGCTCTGTTTTCTTCCCCTTCCAGCCACCACCTGGCCCTGCAGGTCTCCGCAGCACCACCACTCTCTTGCCAGTTTCCTAGTTAAGAAAAGGGTCCTTTTCTGGCTGAGCCTGAGGTTCCCCTCTGCCTTCAGGTCCACAATGCCTTCTTTTGAGGACCCTTAACCCCATCTTACTTGGGTGATGCCTGAAGTTCCCTCAGCCAGCTGCTTCTCGCTTCACTCCTCTCCTCCCCAGCCCCACCCCCAGCATGACCAGGGATAGAACACACATCACTTTCCTCTTTGTGGGTCTGGGCTGCCCCACATTTAGGTTTCACCACATCCGCCTACAATCCAGCTATCCCTCAATATTCATCAGTTTGGGGCACTTGAGATCGCTAAAACCAGGAAGGACTGGATTCTGCCTAAAAGCATGGGCCCTGGAATTAAGAATCCAAGAAACAAACTTTTGGCCTGGATACCACAAACTTCCCTCCTTCGGAATTTCAAGAGCCAAGAACTCAGAATGGGTCGTGTTCCTTCTTCAGAGGGGCTCTTCCATTGCCTAAATCCTTGGGTCCCCTCCAGCTCCAGAATTCCCAAGGGCCACAGCCTTAGGCTGTGAACCCCACAGACTACAATGTGGATGATGCTTCCAGAACAGTGGGACATGGGGGCTCTGAGAAAGCCCTTCCCAGTCTCCTACTCAGGGGTGAGCTGAGGGTTATATGATTCCAAAGCCTGACTGGGGTTTAGGCTCTCCTACTAACCAGTTGTGTGACCTTGGGCAAGTCACTTACCTCCTCTGAGTCTTGGTTTTCTCAATTGTAAAAAAAAAAAAAGGGGGGGGACTATAAAACATACCCTAAGAGTAGCCATAAGAAATGAAACATATGTTGAATGTATAATATTTCATCAGCAGTTCACAAACTCACTATGCCTCACTTTCCTCATCTGCATAGTGATGAGAATGTTTTGTGAGAATTAACTCAATACATGAAAAGTGCTTAGAATTATATGTGCCATATAGCAAACATTATAAAGTAGTAAAATACAATTATTAGTCCTGCCAGTGTGGCTCAGTGGTTGAGCGTTGACCTATGAACCAGAAGGTCTCGGTTTGATTCCAGGTCAGTGCACATGCCCAGGTTGTGGGCTCGATTCGCAATGGGGACGGCATCCAGGAGGCAGCCAAACAATGATATTCTCTCATCATTGATGTTTCTATCTCTCTCTCCTTCTCCATTCCTCTTTGAAATCCATAAAAATATAGAAAAATACACAATTATTAGCATTTTGCTGCCCCATCTTTATCATCTATTTATCTATCTACAAAACTCTAGACTTTGTTTTTATTAGTTTTGTCACTAATATCCTTTTCTTGTTCCAGGATTGCATCCAGGGTACCACATGACAGTTGTCATGTCTCCTTAGTTTTCTCTGGTCTGTGACAGTTTGTAGCTCTTTTTGGTTTTCATTAACTTGACAGTTTTGAGGGGTATTGGTCAGATATTTTGTAGAGTGTCCTTAATTTAGTTTGGTCTGATGTTTTTCTCAGTTAGAAACATCAATGTTGCCTCCTGTACTCGCCCTGACTGTGGGGATGGGACCTCCAAGCTAGGTATGTGCCCTGACTGGTAATCTAACCCGCAACCTTCGGGTACACAGGATGATATTCCAACCAACTGAGCCACACTGGTCAGGGCTCCAATTTTGTTTTTAATGGCAATTAATTCTTTGGGTCCCTTTGTTAGGTTTCTTCTTTAGGGTGGAGAGAAGGAGAGTCTGGGAGGCTAAAAGCAATATTCAGCCAACTTAAGCTAAGACTTGCCTAGGTCAGGGCACTTGGACCATGACTTTGGTCAGGAGAGGTGGCCAGACTGGTCAGAGGTGGGCAGAATAGGACTTATAATTCATCATGAACGAAACCCCAAGTGAAGGCAAAAAGGGAGGTTCCACGCCCAGGCTTAGGAGGCTTATGGGGCAGGAGGTAGATAGAGGAGAAACTGGAGAAGGGCTGAAGGCAAGCTTCTCCTCTCAGCTGGACTGTCCTCAGGGGCCCCATTAGCATGAACCACAAAAGAGAGTACAACCCCAATAGCACTGCCATCCCAAGCCTGAGGTGTGGACAGACTTGGGGACATCCAGGCTTATGGCACCCATTGCCTGGGCCCACACAGCTGAGTCTGGGGACCTGGAAAAACCATCTGGAGCCTGCCTCAGTGCCTGGTCTGAGGAGCAGCTCCCAGCCTGGGAGGATGCTTCTCAGAAATGGGCAGGATCAAACATCTTGTGACGGTGTCTGCATGCGCTCTCTTTCCTGAAATGGGAGTGTGGCGGGTGGTGAACAAGCTGTGCCTCTCTGCCTAGGTTCTCACAGGCTTTTGCCAGATTTCTGAACCTGTTCTGGCACAGAGGTGCACTTAGTGGTAGGAACTGGGGTGAAGAGGTAGGTTCTCTGCATTAGCTACACACCTGGGTCTACCCCTCCATTGTTTGGCCTCTGAGCCCATCTGCCCTGTCTCCACCTTCCTCCTTCCCCCTTTTCTCATGCCAGGTGGCCCTCAGGGGGTATCACAAGACAATTCTCTAAAGGCTCTGTTTTGCCCCAGAATGCCTGGGCTGGGCGGGAATGGTAGGGTTGACTGGAAGATTGAACTTTGGTCAGGGAACAACTCTAGACAAATCACTTCCCCAACTCTAGGCCTAAGCCTTCTCAATTGTAAAATGAGGGGTCAAATTCAATTATTGCTTCATTGCCCTTTTAAAAAGCTATATTAGTTATAATAAATATTAATCTATAATTTATAGATTATTCATAATCTATAATCACTAATTTATTAAATTAATAAAAATCCAACATAAAATCGCCCCTGCTTCATTCTGAAGTGACATTAATATTTGTGTTGGTTTCTAACACTTGCTAGTCCTTGTTCAGGTACATATTCAATTTTAATGTATTTATAGTGTAGGGAGCGGCTCTAGGGTCAAGCCTCGGACTGACCTGTGGCAGGGCCACAAACAAGTCCCAGCTTGGAGCGCAGAGCCCTCTTAGTGTAATTAAGCTTAACCTCACAGCCCTCCCTAGTTCCTTGTAGGAAGCTAACGGGCTGTGGGAGATGCAGCAAGTGCTGCCAAAACAAGTGAAACTCACAAGAAGATTGTAACTATATTGACCACTGCCTTGTTTTTCTCTGACTATAAAATAAAGCTTCAGCTTGCCGGCTGGGTTTTTTCTGTGTTCTCATCCAGGCATGGGATATCAGCCGAGCCCCAGCTATATTCTTTTGTCTGTCTTTTCTTTAATCCTTCACCGCCCCTCCTGAGGCTCACCGAACCCTTGGCTGTGCTGGCATGGCACATATAGTAATAGCATAAGTATATTTAACATTTTCAATTAACATTACACTATTTTTTTCCTTTTCCTTTTTATACCTACACTCTTTTTTCCCCATTCTAATCTTGCTGAGGTAACCAATGTTAATAGCTTAGTTATGTATGCACACATATGTGAATATAGCACAATGTATAGAATTTGCATTTGGGGGAGACAGGTAAATATTTATTTTACAAAACTATATAATTTCTCTGCAACTTTCGTTTCTCATTTAGCCATATATTGTGGAAAATCACACCAGGCCAAGAGACAGTACATAATTCCATAGTATGGATGAAGCTATCGCAGTTTACCCAGCCACCATTCCCTGATTGATTGGGATTCGGGTTATTTCTAGTGGTTTTATTTCTCTCCCCCTCACCCCCCACCCCCAATCCTGTAAAAATAAGGCTGTCACAACATTTTGTACAAAGACCTTCATAAATTGGTACTTGCTTATCTAGGGTATAAAATTCCAGAGGTGGGATTGCTGGGTCAGAGGATTTTTTATGTTTGCCAGTCTGGGGGATGGGAAATAGCTTCTCTGTGTTCCCTTAATTTGCATTGGCCTGTTTAATATAAGGTGGAGCATCTTTCCATATATTCACCAGCTCTTTGGATTTTCTCTTGTGTCAACCGGAATTCATATCCTTTGCCCATTTTTTTTTACGGGGTTTGTCTTTGCACTATGAATTTGTGGGAGTCCAAAGTAGGATATTAACGTGCTTTCTGTCACATGTGTTGCAAATATATTTTCCCATTCTGTCATTTTTCTTTTGATTTAATAGGGTATCTTTCTTCATACTAGATGTTTTTATTTTGTGTAGTCAGATATGTTTATCTTTTTCTGACTGGCTTTTCAGTTTCCTGTTTTGTTTTGAGCCTCCTTAACACATAGGCTATATTCCTAAGGTTCCTTCTTTATTTCCCCTTGTTTTATATTCTCATTTAAACATGCAGTCTCTCTGGAATTTATTTTTGTCTAAGGTAGGCTTCAACATTATTTTCTTCCATGAGGATAGCCAGATTTAGCAGCTTCCAGTACAGACTGGGTTTGGACAACGTGTCCTGAAGCTAAAGAAGTTTCAAATCCCTTTCAGGTGGTCTCTGGGGGCCCTTCCAAATCTGACATTCTCTGACTCCATAACGCCCAGTACAGCGACTGCTTGCTAAGAGAGAGAAGGCAATGCACAGCATTACTTATGAAAAAGTAATTTCAATATTAAACCCCAAGTTGACTCAAAGTGGATATTAGAATCACAACATTTTAGAGGCGGAAGGGACCTTGGAAATTAGGTAGTCTAATTGCTCTCAATTCTGGCTGAATTACCTGGGAACCTATAACAAGTCCTGGCGCTCCCCCTCCCCCCACCCAAGCCAGGCCAGACCAAGTGAGTCAGTCCTTGGGGATAGGGCCCAGGCAGGGGTTGATTTTAAATCCCCTGGTGATTCTAATAAGCAGCCAGGGTTGAGAACCACTTCTCTAGTTCAACTCCCTTATTTCACCAATGAATAAACTGAGACCCAGAAGAGGTGAACTAGGTGTCACACAGCTGGCTAGCTGGCGCTGGAGCCCAGGTCTCTGCTCCTGGATTGCTTTTCCATCCGTGTCAAACAAATCCATCAAGCACCATACCTTGGATTTTCAGCTGGCAATGCTAAGATCTCTGTGTGAGTGCTTTGAACCTTTGCATATGATCAGCTTTAAAATGTTTACTGTATGCAATTCTGTGCATCACAGGTGGGTAGACTAGTTCTGCCTTGCCGGACCTTAGTGGGGAACAGGGTTATAAAGAACTATGATAATGATAAAAGACAGAGGAAACAAATGGCTCATACAACTGGAGGAGCCTACTGAGGGGATGGGGGTGCAGAAGTAGGAAGAGTTCCCTTGGCAGGAAGTCAGGGGCACTGCAAGCAGGAGGTGGTATTTGAATTGGGCCTCGATGGCAGAGCATCCGTGCTGCACTTCTTTCCCTGGAGCTGTGCTGGCGACCTCAGTGACACAGGGGCAAGGTTTCAGGGCAGAAAGGCCTTGGGGTGAGAGAGCCGTGCTGGGCCCAGCCTGTCCAGGCCGAGCTCTGACCTTCTTCCTCTGCTCTGCCCTCAGGAATGAGACCGTGCTACACCAGTTCTGCTGCCCAGCCGCCGATGCCGAGCAGAAGCCGTCCTGCGCAGACCCGGCCTCCCAAAGGTGGGAAGTCATTGGTGGATGGTCCTCCCCTGCCCACCCACTGTCCTTCCCCTCGGAGCAAAGCACACACCACTGCACCATTTGGCCTCTTCCTTGAGTCTTGTGCTGTTACTTGTTTGTTTTTACCTCCTTCCTCATACTTCCATTTCCCTTTGCTTCCTCTGGACCCCAGATGAGCCATTCCCAACTTTTGAGGTCATTGTGCCCTTTCCTATACTGCTCCCCTCTAAGTGACCCGTGTAAAATACATTTTTAAACATCAAGGGAAATGAATGTGGCTGTAATTACAGAGCACAGTAGGATGCTGGCACTCAGTAGTTGTTCAACCAATGAGAGTGCCCATCTTTCCTCTTCTATCAAATATTTCCATTTGTCTTCCTGATTTTTCTCCTTCCATAACGACGACAAGATGACTGACTTTAATTTCAGGGATTTTTCAACCTTTGATGAGTTAGCTGACAACTTGGGAAGGACGGGGAGTAGTGAAAAGTCAAGGTTTGGTGTCACTGTCCCAGGCTTTCTCCTTCATCTTGTTTTGGGTTATTCATACGCCCTCTTTCTTCCTGTCTCCTTCCCCTGTGTTCTCTCTCCATCATGCTTTCATCTTTCTCCTCCCACATTCATCTATCTGGCTGCCCTGCTGCTCCTCCATTCCCGTCTTTTCCACCCACATCAGTTTCCGCTCCCTCTCATCTTGATGTGTGTGCCGTCAGTCTCTGTCCCTTATTCCACTTCATTTCCTTCTCTTTTCCACCAATTTTTCTGTCTCACAGTTCTGCACATTTCTCTTGTTCTTTACTTCACTCAGTCATGATCCTTCGATTTGGGACAAAAATTTCCCCCATGTATAGTCTCCTGTTGTCAGAATGAATTTGGGCAAGTGACAACTCCCCTGGGCCTCAGGTTCCACATCAGTATAATGAAGGGCTTGGTCTGTCTGGGAAATGGCACTTACATGTAACCTCACTGAGCTGCTCGCCTGCTTAGGAGAACAAGACCAGGCAGGTGTTATAACCACTGTCTTACCTGAAAGACGAGTGAGCTCAGAGACTCAAGGGACTGGCCCGCAGTCACACAGCCAGGAAGTATCGACGCCCAGATGCACCCTTACGGCGTTTGACTCCCTGCTCGCCACTTCCAGGCTTAAGATTTAACAATCCCATAATCGTTCCCTTTCTTCCTTGGAAAATAACTAGATGATAATCAGAGATGATGACTGTCAAGCTAAGGACAGAAAATAACCGCCTGGAAGGTGTTACTATTCATTTCCCTTAAAGAAGTTAGAGGGGCTGGGCATGAGGCAGGACACTGAGGAGGGAACTATGGCAGTGGGGCCACAGTAACACCTCCAGACCCTTCAGTCCAGGGCTTCAGGAGGCATGTGTTCCCTGCAGCCGACCACGTTAGAGGATGGAAGGCAAAGGGAAGGACCAGGCCCTGTGCCATGCCCTGGGCGGTCTCTGTGCCACGTTCTGTGCGGGGACACAAGGAGCTCCCCATCTAGTGGGACATCGCGATGCCTCCAAATGGGAAATGGCTCACCTGGAAACTGAAAGGAAGAAGAGAAATGGGAGAATGAGAAAGTGGAGAGAAAGGAGAGAGGACAGAGGGTGGAGTGGTGTGAGGGTGGTCTGGGGGGAAAGAGATAGGGAGCCCTGGCTCCTTCCATGAGCTGTCACTGTTCAGACACGTGGCTGAGTCTTCTTCCTGAAAGATGTCCTCCCTGGCAGTGAAGGAGAAGCAAGGAAAGCTGTGTAGTCTGCCTCCCATCCCCTCAGTCCAACTCATTTCAGTGGACAGGCAATTGCTGCTCCCTGAGCACCAGGCATTGGTGAGGATGGGTAACTTCATACCCTCACAAAGTCAGCGCCACGGGCCCCAGCAACAGAAATCTTCCCTTGAGTTTTCCTTGGTCCTTCCTCTCTCTTGCACTCACCCCTCCCACTCTTTCACGTGCTAACACTCTTCTGCTGGACCCACCCTGCGGTCTGGCTCCTGGTAGGAAGGGGTGAGAGAGAGGCCGGTGTATGTGGAGGCGGGGAAGGGTGCTGCCCCTATGGGACCTGGGCTCCAAGGGAATCGGGTTCTTTTTCAAGATTTGGGGTGAGATGGTAGGAAACCTATTGAAGGGCAGGCCCCAAGGTTGGGTGGAGGTGCTCTAAGGAGGGAGGGAGGTGGGTGGAAGGTTCAGGGAGGGGCTTGTAAGTGCTGCCTATGGCAGCCCTCCCCTCGGGGTGGGGCAGGGAGGCTTGCACCCAAGTTGGTCCAGCTGTTGTCTGTCTCCGTTCCCAGGTATTCCAAGTTGTCCTGTCTGTCTGGTTTGTAGTTTCCTAGAGTGTGTTTCTGTCTGTCTGTCTGTCTGTCTCTCTGATGACAGTTTCTCGGCTTCTCTGGAAGAAGGCTACCTCGATGTTTTCTGACAGTGTATGTGTCAGTCAATCTGTCTATTCTTGGATTCTTGGGAGAATTGCATCCTGAGATAAATTTTCTCCCATCAGACTCCCAACATCCCTGCTCCCAACCCTATCCGTGACTCCTTCACAGTTCTGAATCCGTCCCGCCTCCAGTGTAGCTCAAGCTCCCCCCGCCGCCACCACCCCTTGAGTTTCTCTACAAGGAAGTAGAGGTCAGAGAACAGGCTGAGGGCCAGCTCAGGGTGGGCGTGTCACAGAGCCTCCAAGACAAGCCAGGCTCCTCCCCACTGGTCAGTCTGGTTTCCCACCAGCTCAGCCAGCCTCAAGCTCCTCCGAGAATTTCTAGGAATTAGCCAGTTGATCTCTACAGAGGGCACCAATATAAGGAATCCAAACCAATCATCAGATCTAGGGTCATTGGGGCCTTTCTTGTATGACCTCAGAGTTGGCCACAGAGACCCCCTTACCTTCTTCTTCTGTACTCTGACGCCAGTGGTGACCAAGGCCAGCACAAGTGTGAGGGGGTGCCTGTCCCCTCCCTGCACCCACCCCAAGCTGTGGGACTGAGCAAGAATCCCTTTCTATGAGCCACTGGGCTCATGCCCTGGGGGCTGCAGTGGCAGCTGATCTGTGTAAGCCTATCACCCACAGCTGATCCTCGTAGAGAGGAGCTGCTGCTGCCGCCTGAGGCAAACCCTCAGCCCAGGGGAGAGCCCCAGGGCCCCAGATAGATCCTCACTTCCTTCCAAAGAGGGGGTTGCTCCAGCCTCTTAGTGTGTGCTAGCACAGCCTCCCCCGCCACCTGTAGAGCAGCCTTTGGGGGATGGGCTCAGGAGAAATCTCTCTGGGGACCTGGAGCCTGCCAGGAGGTGATGCTCCCAGAAGTGGGAAGAGCAGGTCCGGCAGCTGCTGTCTCACAAAGGGGAGGCTGAGTGGTA
Organism: Myotis yumanensis; assembly: GCF_028538775.1. Lineage (NCBI taxonomy): Eukaryota > Metazoa > Chordata > Mammalia > Chiroptera > Vespertilionidae > Myotis > Myotis yumanensis. The sequence goes on along the minus strand of NW_027223754.1, from coordinate 121,235,172 downwards.
GGCATTGTGTCCTGGGTACAATGGAACAGTTATGGGGCTGGCACAGAGTTATCATGGGCTCCATTGTGCTTAGGCACACACATCCCTAGGCAACAGCTTATGCTTACTAGGGTAATAGGCCCTCAGGTGAGAACTGGGCCCAGAGCCAGCCAGGGGGCAGCAGGCCGTGCCAGCCTCTTTCATCCCCCTTCCCAGCTCCTTCCCGCTGCTAGCTGACGGCAAGGCTTTATTCTGGGGAATTGAATAGACTAGTAATTGCAGCCCTACTTTTTATGGGGCGGGCGGGGGGCGGGGGGCTCCCTCGGGGGGGGGGGGGGGGGCTCCCTCTCAGGCTCTCAGTGACATTTGGAACAACGACCCTGGCGCTGGCCAGCTGCCTCCCGGCATCTAGCCCATTTGTCTCCATGGGTGGCAATGAGGCAAGATGAGGAAGACTGGCTTCTATGAGGGCAATTTCGGGAGGTTGGAGGGGTGGAGATCAGAGAGAGGAGGTGCTAGGGAGGAAACAGAACAACCCCCAGCCCTGGGGACGAGGAGGGGATAGGAGTGTGGATGATGGCATTCCGGGCCTCAGCAAACGAACTGACTCACCCCCAATATTTGGGCCTTCCTTCTCAACCACCCTGTCCTGCTCCAGGATGGAAGAGAGACTCACATTTATTCAACACAATATTTATTGGACATGCCAGGGTTGTTGCACTGAGCACGCTCAATATTTTGTCTCATCGAATTCTTTGAGATACTGCTACTCCCATTGACAGATAGGGAATCTGGGAAGGAGAGAAGTTTGGTACCTTGATAGAGGGACCACTGCGAATCAGTCTGGAGCTGGAAGGTGAGCCCAGGTCTAACTCCAAAACGTAACCTCTTTGCACAGAGCTGCTGCTAGGAGTTTTTTATTGAATAGCATAGGAGAAGTTCTTTGAGACATTTCATTAAATCCTAAATAACATTTATTTTCTCTGATTACAAGTTACACACTTGCTAGTTGTTGGATATGTGGAAAATACAGGAACATAAAGAAAATAAAAATTGAATCCAGTCAGATAGAATTAACCACTGTCAATATGTTAGTGCACAAGCTTCTGGGGTTTTATTTTTCTCTGTACTGAGTTTTTCATGTGCCCCCGTTAAAAAATAAGGATACTGTGGCCTGCATTTCCCACTGACTGCAAACATTCATTGAGAAAGCCCCCTGCCCTAACCAGAACCTCCTGGTGCCTCCACCCCTCTTGTCTGTCACCTGCTAACCAGCCCGAAGAGTGTGAGCGGCAGAGACTGAGGCCCCTGAGGAAGGGACACCCTTCCAAGGATGGCTGTCAGGGGGAGCCCTGAGTTAGCTGGCGCTGTCCTTTGCATCTGGGGACTTCCCTCTATCCCCAGCCTGCCTGAGGCATGATCAATAGACCCTCCAAGTTTACTCAGCCTTTATGGAGCAATTAAATTCTCAGTCAATACAGTTTAGTCTTCAAACCGCTGGGCTTGGGAGCTTTGGTGTCAGTGCCTACTCTGTTTGTCACGTCCGAGGCTGAGAGGCTGCTGGGAAACCTGCCCACCCACCAGTAGGAGGGGGTGGGTCGTTCTGAGGCTGCAGAATTGTGTGCTCCCAGTCCCTAGAGGTACAGAGAAGCCTTAGCTTCCCTCCCAAGCCCTGGGGTGAGGGCTTGCTGGGGGCAGGCCAGTGGTTAGTTCCCAGAAGCCTTTGCAAGCGTTGAGATCATGGGACCTGACCCAGGGCTGTAAACCTTTCCATGCCCTGCCCTGGAGTGGGGCGCCTGCCTGCTTGGCCCATGTGGGACTCTGGAGACTGAGGACTCTGTCTGGTGTGGGACACAGCAGGGTTAGGGGAGGGGCTGCTCCTTCTTATTTGGGCTTTTTGAGCAAATGTGCTCGCCAGTCTTCTGAGGACCTCGTGTAGTTAAGCAGAGTCCACCTTGGCTGGGCTCCTTACCTGCGGGTGCCACACAAGATGGCAGAATTTGATCCGAGAGCTAGCGAAATCTGTCCCCCAGGGAACTGTGTGGCCTGTCACTTCACCTCCCCATGCCTTTTGCTCCAGCTGTGTCTTCCCTGCCAGACTCAGTAGGCACAAAAACAAGAGATGTCAAAACACTGTGATGCCTTGCAGTGGGCACCCACACTACTTCCAGCAAGTGTTCGGGAAGCTTTGTCTTGTCATGATGTTTGACCTTTTGTTCAGAGGACTTTCCTCAGCCGGGCTGTGAAACTCGTGTTCGGAGTCAAGTACTTGTCCAGCCAATTTCCTTGTGTATCTTCCCTCCCAGGCCTTGAGCCTTCTTCTACAACTGGTCTCCTCATGAGGCCTAGGCTGCCACCGGAGGGTACTTAGGAAACTGTGGGGCTGAGCAGAGGGCTACACCGTGTGAGTGAGGCTAGGTCGGGCCCACCTTCAAAGAGCTGCTAGTGAGGACAGACAACTTCCTGTCAGCGGCATTTGGAGATGATCGGAGAATTCCTCCCACTAGTTGTATTTTGTGTCCCTCACCCGTGGGAGAGGGAAGGAGAATACAAGCTGTCATTAGTGAGCACTTGCTTAGGTGCGGCACAAGTATTATGTCATTCTCACTAAAAGCTTATAAAATGTTATTATTATTCCCATGTTAGAAACAAAGAGACTGAGGATCAGAGATAATGAATGACTTATCCAAGGTCCATACGTCTGGTAAACGGCAGAGTGAAGATTTGAGCCAAGCATCTGTTGCAGCTTCTACACTGGAGTCAGATAACCAAAGGGAGGTGTTTTAAAAAGACAAAGGGAGGTGTTTTTAGGCACAGGAAGTGAACGTGTGGCTGGGGCGTGAACAGCTGGCTCCCGCTTCCCAGCCACAGGAAGCAGGCTGCTCAGGGCCAGCTCCTTGAGAAAACTTGGCTTGTCGTCAAGAGTTGAGAAGGCCTGGCCTTTCTTTCCTGCCGGTCCACCCTGTGCATGAGGCTGTTTTCGGACTCCAGGCAAATTAGGTAAACACGTCAGAGCAATCAGACTACGGAGAGAGATGACCCAGATGACATTTTTAGGGATAAAAAAGCTCTAGACTTTATTATTTAAAGAAATAGACATAACTAAAGATAACACTGTCAGAACAACAAAGTGAAATATGTCACAAGGAATGTCTGGGTATATCTGTTCAGTCAGCCTTCATTAATGTAGAGTTTTGAACAATTTTCTGGGAAAGAAATCCTTGTTTCATTAACTGAAAACTTCCTGTTTGAGTTTCGTGGCTATATATGTTTCTCTCTTTCCCAGAGAATCACTTCTCTTCGCAGGCCTAGAGATTTTTCACCATCTCCTGTGCTTTTCTTGTCTGACTTTTCTCCTCCGAAAGGGCATCTTTACTTATTCATTTAACCAATACTATGAATTTACTTTACTTTTAACCAATACTATGACCATGAACATAATTTACAATTCCAATAAGTGTTTCTGATGTATGAAAAAAAAGGGTTTAAATTTGTTTTATAAAATAAAAAAAGGGGAAATAATCTTGATCTATAGCAAGAGTGATTTAATCACACCAGGTATCCTTGAAGACGTCACTGCCTCTCAGGGGCCTTGGAACAGCTTAAGAAAGGAGATTTTCAGAGATTTCGTTTGTGACAATTAAAAAGCAAAACGGGGAAGACAGCTGTGTCTGAGGGAAGACTGGCATGTGTTGTTGTCTCCGGCAAGGACAGGTGCCAGCGGGAGCAAAGAGAAGCGTCTGTTCATTTAGAACCTCAGGATGTCATGGCTGGAAGCGAGCCAAGGCGTGCCGCGGCCCTCTATTGGACAGAGGAGACCGAGGACCCGAGAAAGGTGCCTTGCCCAAGGTAACAGCCGGTCAAGTGCAGAATGAGGTAGAAGTCCTGATGAAGCTGGGGCTTTGCACCACCTCACTTAGACCAGGAACTCCCCTTCCCTGTGCCTCAGTGTCCTCAGCTATGACACGATGGGGGGAGGGGGGCTGTCTAAGCCCCAAGGCCCCTCTGGCAGCGATTCCATAAGCAGGCACTGTGCCCAGGCCAAGGATGAGACATACACATGGGGAGACCAGGAACATCCACAAGCAAAACAAAGGGCAAGTGATAGGACACAGACAATAGACCCAAGAGGCAGATGAGAAAGGCAACGTGCAGGCTAGGATGAGCACACGTGAGAAAAAAGCCTTGGATAGGCTTTTCATTTTTCTGTTTTACTTATTGTTAAAACACAAAAAGAAATTTTAAAAAAGGAGAACAACCTCACCTCACTCATAACCTACAGTCCTTGTACAAGCACCTCCTCTCATTTCCCCTGTTCTCCACACATTTGAGCGCTGCGGTCTGGACGATGTGCCCCCAGAATGCCACAGAGAGAGCATGGTACCCCCTCACCCCTCGCCACCCCGGTGCTGGCGGCTTCAGCATTGGTCCTAGACCCAGGTGCACTCTGTTCACTCCCAGGGCAGAAACGATGGGATGAAGGATGCTGAAGTGCACAGTCAGCATGACCTTAACACTCCAAGGACAGAGGACTGAGCACCAGAAGATTTTCACAGATTCTCCCTTCTAGGTTGGAAAGGAAGAGAGGTGAGGAGGTGGTAAAGGAGTGCCCTGGGCTATGAGACCAATTCAGAATGACTTCAAGGAAGCACTAGAATGTGGAGCAGCTGAGAACATATGACAGAGCAATTCAAATCCCAGTTTACTTATCTGTAAAATGGGGCTCACAATACCACTTACCTCTTAGGGTGGTTGGGAGAGTTCAATGAGATGATGCATGGCAAGGTATCTGGCATATAGTCAGCATATATATATATACTAGAGGCCCGGTGCACAAAAATTTGTGCACTCGGGGGGGGGGGGGTCCCCCAGCCCGGCCTGTGCCCTCTTGCAGTCTGGAACCCCTCGGGAGATAACGACCTGCTGGCTTAGGCCTGCTCCCGGGTGGCAGAGGGCAGGCCCAATCCCTAAGTGCAGCCCCTGGTCAGGCTCAGAGCAGGGCCGATTGGGGAGTTGGGGTGCCGCCCCATCATGCACAGAGCAGGGTGGATCGGGAGGTTGCGATGCCACCCTCAGTCACGCTCAGGGTAGGGCCAATCAGGGGGTTGGGGCGCTGCCCCCTGTCACTCACAGAGCAGGGCCGATCAGGGGGTTGGGGCGCTGCCCCCTGTCACTCACAGAGCAGGGCTGATCAGGGGGGTTGGGGCTCTGTACCCTGTCACACACAGAGCAGGGTCGATCAGGGGGTTTGGGAGCTCCCCCCTGTCACGCACAGAGCAGAGCCGATCAGGGGGTTGAGGAGCTCCCCCCTGTCACTCACAGAGTAGGGCCGATAGGAGAGTTGGGGCACTGTCCCCTGTCACACACAGAGCAGGGCGAATCAGGGGGTTGGGGCGCTGCACCCTGTCACACTCAGGGCAGGGCCAATGGGGAGGTTATGGCTCTACCCTGTCACACACAGAGCAAGGCCCGTGGAGGCGGGGTTGGGGCCCACCCTCTATCACCCACAGAGCAGGGCCGATCAGGGGGTTGGGGCGTCACCACTTTCACACTCGGGGCAGGGCCGATGGAGAGGTTATGGCTCTACCCTGTCACACACAGAGCAGGGCCGATTTAGGGGGTTGGTGTGCTGCACCCTGTCAAACACAGAGCCGCAGGGCAATCAGGGGATTGGGGAGCTCCCCCCTATCAGGCACAGAGCAGGGCTGATCAGGGGGTTGGGGCACCTTCCCCTGTCATGAACAGAGCAGGACGGATAGGGAGGTTGTGGCCCCGCCCCCTGTCACACACAGAGCCGCAGGGCGATCAGGGGGTTTGGGCGCTGCCCCCTGTCACGCTGATCCCGGTGCTGGGAGGCATATAACCCTATTACTATATAGAATAGAGGCCTGATGCATGGGTAGGGGCTGGCTGGTTTGCCCTGAAGGGTGTCCTGGATCAGGGTGGGGGGTCCCCACTGGGGTGCCTGGCCAGTCTGGGTGAGGGGCTGAGGGCTGTTTTCCAGCTGGCGAGTGACTGAAGCTTCCAACCGCTCCTTGTTTTCTTTTTCTTTTTTTTTTATTCTGAGCCAGCTTTAGCTCTGAGGCCTCACTGCTGAAAACATCGATACAATGTTATGGTCCGGCTGGCTTTCAGTCCAGCTGGTTTCTGGGGTTTTGTTTAGCTTTTTATTTGCAACATAGTACATAGTTGCTTAAAGTTGCAGCTGAGAGGCCGGCAAGTTAGGCGGGGAACGTTGGAGTCCGCAGTCACTGGAGCAAGCAAGCCTCCCTGTTCGCTTCAGTGCATGGCTGCCGGCCGCCATCTTGGCTGACAGTTAATTTGCATAAGGATATGCTGATTAGCCAATGGGAAGGGTAGCGGTCATACGCTAATTACCATGTTTCTCTTTTATTAGTGTAGATATTTTATTGATTTTTTTTTACAGAGAGGAAGGGAGAGAGATAGAGAGTTAGAAACATCGATCATCTGCCTCCTGCACACCTCCTACTGGGGATGTGCCCGCAACCAAGGTACATGCCCTTGACCGGAATCGAACCTGGGACCTTTCAGTCCGCAGGCCGACGCTCTATCCACTGAGCCAAACCAGTTTCGGCAATGCTAGCTATTTTAAAGCTGGATTTTCAAGAGCAGAGAGGAGGAAGTCAGTTAAGATCTAGGAGTCCCAGGAGAAGGGGTCTAGAAACTCAATTTAGAGAGAATGGCTTGAGTACTTCAGTGCGTGGGAACCTAGTGGCAGAGCCCCTGGTATGGCAAGCAGCAGGGGATATACTACCTTGCAGTTGTTTGGGGTCATTGAGCCACGCCCTTCACAGAGAGGGTTCATTCCCTCTTTGGATGGTGGGCAATGGGCATGAACGAGGAGGAGGAAGCAGTCTCAGATGTTTCTATTCAAACCCAGCCCAGGAAAGATAGCGTGTTGGCGGGAAAGAGCCCAATATCAGAGAGAGAAAGCGGCTCTCAGAACTGAGAGACTAATTGGGGGGAGAGACCAGAGAAGCTAATGGCCCAGATGAATGCCAATCGAGCAGGGCCACGGCTGGGAAAAGAGCTTTTCTAGACGTCAGGGCAGGAGAGGAAATGATTTCTCCCTGCACCAGGCCATCACAGTGCAGGCTGGGATGAGATTAAGAGCAGAGGCACTTTTATCAGGAAAATCTTGCCGGTTTGACTGTGTTCTCCTAAGAGAAGGAGGCCGTTTAACCCCTCAGGGAGAGGTTTATGGTCTGGCCCTGACGCCTGCCCTGCCTGTGGAGGGCTCCCCAAGCTGGGATTTCTGGGGCTTCTTCCCAAAGCCAGTGTGTCCTGCAGTGTCCCTTTCTCCTAAACACTTTTGAAACCCACAGACATGTGGGAAATAGCAGGGCCATTCTCGTACTGTAAGCTGTGAGTAGTTTCTACTGCAGCAAGGAAGACGGAAGCTAGACTTTAGGAAGGACTTCGAGTAGGAAAGGTGAATATAAGGAAGGTGACTGTAGGGAAACAGATAGGAATCTTGCGACATAGTAACTTAATGAATGTCCAGAGCTATAGCCTACGCTACAGGTAATTCTGCCATTTCTATCTCTTGTGTCCTGTTTTGGCAAGCACCTGACCACCATAAACACCTGTGGGCCATCAGAGACCCTTTCCCCTGGCATGTAGGAATCTTGCGACATAGTAACTTAATGAATGTCCAGAGCTATAGCCTACGCTACAGGTAATTCTGCCATTTCTATCTCTTGTGTCCTGTTTTGGCACACACCTGACCACCATAAACACCTGTGGGCCATCAGAGACCCTTTCCCCTGGCATGTAGTGAGATTGAGCCTGTGAGGAGCTGGAAGGATATCCTTCCCTGGAAATGGCTCAAGACCAAAAAACATCTACTCTGGGGTGAGGTAGGACTGATCTGGGTTGCACGAGGAGGAGGGTGAAATGAAGGGACTTTAGGTCTCATGCCCTGCCTTTGGGTTGGGCTGTATGCACATATGGTTTGTGTAGGTCAGCATCACAGGGTTCTACGAAAGATTCAAGAAAGACAAGACCAGGTCTTTGTTCTCCAGGGAGCACTTGCCCGTGAGCCAGGAGGTGGGGAAGCACAACTGGCCCAGATTAGGGTAGGAAACCTACCTTTACCGAGCATCAAATTGGTACCGGAGGCTTAATGGACATTATTTTGCTAACTCTCCCAGCAAAATCATGTGGCAAGCATCTTACCTTCACACATGAGGAAAATAGGCTCCGAGAAGTTAAGGAACTAGGCCAATGCCACACCGATAGGGAGTGGCCAGGTTTTAACCACAGTGGGTCTGTCTGGTTCTCAGTCTCATCTCGTTACACTCTGCTGCCTCTCAGCCCTTACTGCCTTCTGGTGAGCTCCTCTTGGCATCATCTCTAGCTCAGAGCTTCAGTAATTACACCATAGAGAAAAGTCCAGTACTTCTCCATTTAAAGAATTCTAGCACAAAACACCAAGAACATAAAAAATGATAGTTCAAGATAAAGGACTGTTTTTTATTCTGAAACTACATCCTTCCTACTTTTCATATTCTTTTATAATATATATAATATTACTAGAGGCCTGGTGCATGGATTTGTGCACCAGTGGGGTCCCTCAGCCTGGCCTGTGGGGATCAGGCCGAAACCGGCTCTCCGACATCCCCCCAGGGGTCCCGGATTGTGAGAGGGCGAAGGCCAGGGTGAGGGACCCCACCGGTGCACAATCAATTGGGGCAGGGGAGGGACTGTGGAAGAGCTCCAGGGCATGTCCAGCCTGTCTCGCCCAGTCTCGCCCTGTCCTGACCAGCTGGACTCCAGCAGCAAGCTAACCTACCAGTTGGAGCATCTGCCCCCTGGTGGTCAGTGCACATCATAGCGACTGGTCGAACAGTCCACCGGTTGGAGGGACGATTAGCCTATTAGGCTTTTATATATATAGATAGGAAAATTAAAGAGTACTTCTAACAATTTCTCATATTTAGCAAAATAGCATGTTGGAAATCCTAAAAAGAAAAAAGATAGTTACTACTTATATAGGGCTTACTGAGTGCTTGACATATATCACTACCCAATTCTTTCATAGAAAGGAAAATGAGGCACAAGGAGGTTAAGCAACATGCCCAAGGCCACACAGTAGGTGAAAGGCAGAGCCAGCATTCAGACCCAGGCAGCCCGGCCCCGAGCTCACACTTGGAGCTGCCATAGTACTGCCCCTGATCATGAGTTGGCCAACACTGCCCGAAGCCTCATGTGCTCCCTCCTTGCAGGGACCCCTGAGGCTCTCACACCCTGGACCCAGCTCCCAGATGCTAAACAGCTGATGTCTCTCTTTAGCACACCTCTCCCAGCCTCACCTGTGTGGCTCCCGACAGTCACCATGGTCCATTTGGAGATCATTACACACCCAGGCCACAAAGGGACAGCAGGGGGGTGGGTCCTTAAGGGACAAGTCCATTTTCTTTCCTGAAAGTCTTCCTTGCTGAAGTAATGGGCACACCCAGCTGCAGTCAGACCCGGGCCATCTCTGCAGTCCTGCCACCACAAGGAGGGGCTTCCTGACCCCCTTAGGGTCTGCAAGACCAGGAGTGCTCCTGAGCCTCCCACCCAGCACACTGTGCACACGTGTGCTCCTGCCAAGCAGCCACCATGCTTACACAGAGACAGAAGGGACTCTGCCCCAAAGGGAAAGCTGGGAAATGATGAACATGGATGCAGGACAGGGATCCATCTGAGGAGGGAGGAGGAACACACGGGCATTAAGGCTTCTGATGGGTGATTTCTCAAGCTGGGTGCAGGTGTATATTTTCCTTTATACCTCGTATGTTCTTCATATTCGCATTATAGACTAGTTCATAGTAAAAGAAAAAATGAAATGAAAACCAGAGTTCACTGGGCTGTAACTATTAGGTCAGTGGTTCTCAACCTTCCTAATGCCACGACCCTTTAATACAGTTCTTCGTGTTGTGGTGACCCCCAACCATAAAATTATTTTCGTTGCTACTTCATAACTGTAATTTTGCTACTGTTATGAATCGTAATGTAAATATCTGATATGCAGGATGTATTTTCATTGTTACAAATGGAACATAATTAAAGCATAGTGATTAACCACAAAAACAATATGTAGTTATATATGTGTTTTCTGATGATTTTAGGCGACCCCCAAAGGGGTCGAGACCCACAGGTTGAGAACCGCTGTATTAGGTGCTGCCTGTACCAGTTGTTGCTAACTTAGGTCATGTGTCCCAGGAGAGTTTGAAGGGGAGCCGTTCTGGAGCTTCATCTCAAGGTTGGTGAGATGAGAACGTTGGGAGGAGGAAATATCCCACCTTAGGGGTAATCACACAGCACACATAAAAGTGCACCAGGTACAGTCGGGTGCCCACTGAGCCTGTCTGCCCGGGTGAGAGAAGCACGCATTTGTGAAACTGTGTTGTGTGTGTGTGTGTGTGTGTGTGTGTGTGTGTGTGTGTAGGGGGCAGGGAACAGGGACGATGTCCTTAGAGCTTGATTTTGCTACCAGATCCATGCCTATTTGTGAGAAAATAAAATACTCAAAAATATGAGGATTCCGGGGGCAATAAGATGGCATTAGTCAGTGTGACCAGCTGGGGCGCCTGTGAGGGCGCTGTCCTGAGGAAGCTTCTAGGTAAGGCCTCTCTGGGGCGTGCCAGGTTCTGACATGCCCAGGGGCTAATGTTCCACTGTGGGGTGAGCTAAGCAGGGGTGCTTCCACATTGGACGTCTGGGCACAGGCTGCCCACCTGGAGTGAGCCCCTTGGTATTGTGGGCCTGGGTGTGGGGCAGGCACAAGCTCAGGGAAGTGCTAAGATCCCTTTGACAGAAAGCCCTACAGACAAACCAGACTGGCCAGCGCCTTCTGGAACAACCGTGAGACCAAAGGCGGGAGTCTCCAAGGAGCCGACAGGAGAGAGAATAACTTACTCTCTCAGGGCCCTTGGGAGGCGGGAGGGAGGCTCTTCTGTCAAAACCGATGAAGTCAGGGCAGTGTTTGCAAGTGGATGAGCCCAGAAAGCCACAGCTGCCCTCCTCCAGGGGTTTCTATTCTGAGACCTGGCTTTCAGCTCAAATAATGGAGGTCACGGAGCCAGGGCCGGAGGAGGTGCTGGTGTGGATTAAATGACGTAAGGAGGCAGGGGAGGCTGGTGCTGTGTCCTTGGATGTGGAGGGCTGACTGGTGGGCGTAACAGGGAAGGTGCGTGTGGGCCCTGGGCCAGCGCAGAGGAAGGGGAGAGGGAGGAGGCTGGCCCTCCTTCCTTCCAGATGTCACAGCAACTTGCTCGAACTGCCCATTTCATGGTGAGGAAAGAGGTCCAGAGAGAAGACGGTACCTAAGGTTATGCGAACGCTGCGGAGCGGAGGTGACTGGACCCCGACTCCCAGTGCTCTCTCCACCACCTCGAGCAGCATTTCCAGCCTGTGCTTTGAAGCAGCCCAGAGTGAATTTGTTTTTAACACTGGCCCTTGGTTCACCTCAACCCTCCCCAGTACCACCTGAACCTCGAAGGGTACCTGGCTTCCCTTGTTCCCTTATTCTGACCACCTACGATCACTTTATTGATTCGGACAAGGGAGAGAAAGACGTGTTTTAGTAAAGGCTAAAATATCTCGAGATGTGAGGCATGTTACTAGCTTTTTGTCTGGAAAATGCCTCGTTTCTTCGTCCCGGAAGAGCTTTAAGAAGAGCTGGCCGAGTCTGGGATAATCTAGTGTGGGGGAATCTTCCAGCCTGAGGAGGCCTGTGGCCTTCAAAACACCATAGCAAGTCTCTAGTAATTACTGTTCTAGCCACTGCGCCCATGGGAAAGCAGCCCACATCCTACCCACCACCATTAGTACCAGCAAGCCTCAGAGCTGGGCCTATAGTCCTCCTCATTCCTTTCTCCACCTTTGTGCCCAGGGCCACCACCACCCACGCCAGCCTCTGGTATGGAAGCATGAGGCTGGGGCCCCTGCCCCTGACACCTTCTCTCCAAGCAGAGCCTAGACCCTCTCCTCGCCCTCACACAGCCCTTTAGTTCCGGCCCCTCCAGCTCCTCGCAGGGACTCAGCTTCCTGGCAGATGCCCTCCTTCTCCCTCATTCCTCTTACAGAAAGGCTCCATTTCCCCTGGTGGCCCACATGCCAATCTAGGAAGTCATTTCCCTTCATCACTCTTTTGGAAGAGAGATATTTACATCCCCATGTTGCAAATGAGAAAACTGCAGAGCAGAAAAGGAAGGTATCTTGCACAAGGTCACCCAGTCAGTAAGTTGCAGAGCCAGGGGCCTCCTGCCACTCAAGTTTTCTTACTTGTGAACGAGGATTCCCTCAGGGTTGAGGACAACAGTGGCCTGTGTCTGAAAGCTCTGTGGTATGTGGTACAAACATTTTCTTTGTATGGGCAGAGCTGCCTGCAGCCCTTGGCACTGCCCTCAGCATATGGAAGATCATCCATGATCATCTCTCCAGAATAGTGTTTTTAGCCTGGGTCCACGGAGTCTGCTAGGCCTCTGATCGTGGAGGTAAAATTTGGCATGTATGAAATAATGTGCACTTTTCTGGGAAGAGAGCCCAGAGTACTTACCAAAGGTATGTGAACCCAAAAATGTTCACAGATCTGGGGGTAGAGAGACCAGGGTAATCCTGTTGAGGAAAAGGAAGGAAATGAAAAGCTGGGTATCCGTCACTGACTGGGCTCTTCAGGAAGCCGACTCTGAGCTCAGGGTGCCCAATGATTACTAGGGGATGCACTTGGGATCAACACGCATGGAAGGGCGGGGAGGAACTCAGCGTGGGGCAAAGGGAGAACGCAAATGCAACGGAGGTGCAACAGAAGACGTGGCCAATCCTCTGCGAGCTCTGGAACAAGAACAACCTATCAACTTACTCCATGTTGGGTTGCAATGGCTGAGCCTTTATATCACCACCTCAATTAGTCATTAAAGGCAGACAGCCCTGGACGTGACTTTGGGCCAAGTAGCTCTCTGCAGCTGAGATAGTCCTGAAGTAGCAGATGGGGCTGACTACTGAAGGCAGGCTCCAGCAGCACTCCCAAAGCCGAACAGGAATCACTTCTATTTGTTCATTTATTTTGTACTTTAGATTTCATTCTTTTTTTGTAGCTGAGTAAGGAAGTCATTCTTTGAAGGAGGGTCTGGGTGGTGCATCACCAAACCCAACCCAGTAACTCTGCCCTTGGGAAAGTAGTACAGATTAAATGATATTCATCCACCCACATATCCATCCATCCTTTCATTTAACATTTATTAAGCATGCTTCATGAGCCAGCCCACTGTGATAAGCACCTGTGAGAAAAAGATGTGTATGGCACAGTCTAGTGGAGGAGAAAGACAGGCACTTCATTGAAAAATTAGAGTGCGAAGTGGTTGTTGCTGGAATAGAGGCAAGTGCCTAGAATTATTAGAACACACTAGAGGGTGGATGGATTCTTTCTGGGGGCAATGAATGAGTCAAAGAAAGGAGTAGGTGGAAGGGTAAGGGCATGAAGAGGAGAAGGCATTTCAAGCAGAAGGAAGTCATGTGAGGGGCATGGTGGTCTGAGAGGGCTTGGCAGATTTGGGGAGAGTTTCAGTGTGGACAGAGTGGTTAGTCACTCAGTGGAGATAAGGCTGGAAAGGGAGGTTGTGATAAGATCATGAATGCTCCTGAGTGCCGCACAGGTGGACTTTATCCCAGCAGTACTGCACTGGAAAGTCTCAGATGGGTTTTGAACAGAGAATTGATATCAAAGCATCTGCATTGTAGGAATTCAACTATGGTCGCAGACATGATAGATAGGCTGGAGTGGTCACTGGAGCCCCAGGGCAGTCGCATATGCGCCAGGACTAGCATGCTCAGCAGGCACCCAGCATCCTTCTGAACATGAGCTGGCTTTCCACATGAGTGGCCCTCCCCGGGTTCAGCTCCAACGTACATATTTTTCTGAGCAACTCTTGTTTTCTCAATTTCTCAAAGACTTTCATTTCCCACACTCAAATCCGATGTTCTCATGCATAGAATAACCTCCATGGATGGCCTGGACTCCTGTATATGTATCAGCCTAATATCATGTGGGCACAACCAAAGCCTTCTAAGAACCTCTCACTTTGGTGCCACTCACATTTTACTTTTCACCTTCTCAAATGGGTGCCTTAACCCAGGGAAGAATCTTGTGACTAGCATCCCCCATATGTCAGCAGTGACCTTAAGTGTCCCCAGGCTAGTGGGCTGCCATTCGAAGATTCTGTTTCTGGAGATGGACATGGAGCCCAAGACAGCTATGATCACCAGGACCCCCCTCCAGCAGCTCAAGGGAGGGGCTGCAAGAAGCTATGCAGGTCACAGAGTAAATTCCAAATGATGATTGTTCAATTGCCAGGCTGCCTGGAATCTGACCCACTGGGATGGCAGCTTCATGATGTGAGATCAGCCCAGCAAACTCTGGAAGCTTAAGGGACACACAGACTGGGTCTTGGGAGGAATGATGTTCCAGGAGCTGGAACAATGGGCTGCCAATTCCATAAGAGACTATGGATTGAAGGATAGTCCTTCCAGCTATGACAGCCTAAGATGAAGATTAAAACCTCTTTTCTTGGACTATTTTTATAGGTGGAGTGCAGAGAGGGAAATAGAGGCTGGGAACATTCTACTGATGCTCAGTCTTTAAATGGAGGTACTGATTACTCAGGCCTCCACTGCTCTTTGATAAAGTGACCAAAGCACAAATCCACACAATAGGCACTGGACAAATGCCCCCCTAGGGGATGCCCACACTGTGGTGGCTACAGTTAAAGGGATGACCTATAGGTGGTGAATACAGACAGATTCCTCAGAGGCCATGGAGTTTCTATGGGTCCCATGACTTGGTGACATTCCAGAGCAAGGCCCTTCACTATGTTGTTGCTCCCATGGATGGAGAACAGAGGTGGGAGGAAGCCTCAAGGAAGCCAGCCCATCTTCAGTCTTCTCCCTAAACACCCTGGGAGTTAGTCTGGAGGGCTGGGAAAGGCCAGGAGGTGTGATAAAAAACACACGAATTCTATTGTTTCTGTTTCATGAAAGTTGACAGGTAGACTAAATGTTGAGAACCCTTTCCACTTAGGAATTCTCATGCTATTTTTCTGGGATTCTTTTGAGATTCCATGCTGGAGGGTTCCAGCTCAGAATACAACTACCACTGCCATCACCACTTAACAAGGACTACTGTGTGCCAGGCACTGTACTAGGTGCCTTGCAAACTATATTTATTTCTCACAGAAATCTTGCAAAAGAGTTATTAGGATGCCCATTTTGTAGATGAGGAGGTTAGATAACTTGCTCAAGGTCACGTAGTAGGTAGCAGACCAGGGTTCCACCCCAGGTCTTCCTGAAATCAAAGCCAATGTTCTTTGCCTTCCATTATATAACCTTAAACTTTGCCATACATACTGATGACAGCAGTCCTGGGTTTCCATAGTCAGTCACCTTCTACCACACAAGTCTGTGGAGGAGTTTAAGGAAGGAAGGCAAGGACAGGGTCCTCTTTCTACACTCTTAGTCATATACCTGTGAGGAACACAGTCTCTTAGGTCCCTGTGCACATAGGTGGGAGTTGGTTCTACCAGCTAGAGAGCCTGGAACCTTAGAATTGGTGGGCCTGGCTGGACAGGTCTCGGCACTGCACCCCAAGCTCCCCAAATGTCTGAGCTGGAAGGTCCTGAGAGAGGAGTAAACTCCCCTCATGTGACTGGTGAAGAAACTGGCCCAGGAGGAGGACATGAATTACTCAAAGCCTCACAGCTATTTAGAAACATTGTGTGTACACGAGTTTGTGTGTGTGTACGCACACACATGAGTGCACGCATGCACACACACATGCATCTGTGCACATGTGTATGTGCTGGAGATGGCAGTGGAGGCAGCCTAACTCCTAGGCCCTGTGAATGAGCTCAGGTGAGAAGGCCTCAGAGCCCTTGTCTATATCCAGAGGGGTGGCCCACACAGAAGGCTATTTCAAAATTTTGTTTTGTTTTAACATAAGTCGTTTATTTGGGGCAAGGTAACTTTATAATGTGTCAATAGGAGAGTTGGGAATGAGACACAGAAAAGAAGGAAACAAATTCATTAAATGATTAGATCATTGCTTTGGCCAACCAGAGCTCCATTGCACTGGGCACTTTGGGGAGATGGCATGGAATGCGCCTCAGAGTTGTTTAGCCCAAGGGAGGAGGAAGCTGGTATATTTATCTACCAGCCTCTAGTGTTGCTGGTTGAGGCCTGCTACTGAGTGGCATCAACTCCGCAGAACCTCTTGCCAAGCACACTCTAGCAATCAGACAAAACAAAGGGCTAGTTTTAAAGAAATCTGTAGCCCTGAGTAGCCACCAGTCTCTAAAGCAGGGGTGGGCAAACTTTTTGACTCGAGGGCCACAATGGGTTCTTAAACTGGACCGGAGGGCCGGAACAAAAGCATGGATGGAGTGTTTGTGTGAACTAATATAAATTCAAAGTAAACATCATTACATAAAAGGGTACGGTCTTTTTTTTTTTAGTTTTATTCATTTCAAACGGGCCGGATCCGGCCCACGGGCCGTAGTTTGCCCACAGCTGCTCTAAAGAGTTGAAACCTTTTGGGGTGGAGAGACCTTGGCTGTCAGTTCCAAGGACAGTCGTGGGGGAGATGGATGTTGGTAGAGGAGATGGAGGAGACTGAATGTTGCCGTTCAGAACCTGGAGACAGGCTGTGCTCACAGAGGGAAAGGGCTGTTTCCATTTGCCCTGAAGGAAGAACGGGCATATACTTTAAGCAAGAGGAGTTGAAGTCAGAGCTTTAAAAGAACCTCCTGGTGATACTAATTAAAAAGAAAACTGTATCAGATATCTAGAGCTCATCCAACTGTGTAGCTTCATTGGTGGCCACACAAGAATTGACAGAGCAAAGGAATGCACAGTAGCAAAGAAGGGTACCTTAGGGAGTTTGAGGTTCCTGGTTCCAGGGCAGGCCAATGAGCTCTCCTTTATCTGGGGGATGCTGGGAGGACAGATGGAGGTTTAGTGAAGAGAGGCTTCTTCACTCTGCCCCTGGTTATTCTTAGCACCAGGAGGCTCCAACATTGGGTAGAGGCAACAGGAAGAGGTCTCCTCTCTGGTACGATTTGGGGCATTTTAGATGGAGGCAAAGCCATGGAGGGAATAAGCAAGTCCTGATGTTGCCTAGCTCTCTAATTAGGCTCATGCCACCTCCCTGGGCACCTGCTCCTCATCTGTGAAAAAGGGAGACTGGAAGAATGAACTAGATGACCTAAGGGTCCCATTCAGTCCTGGCCTTCTGACACTGTCCACTGCAGAGGTCATCCTCTGGTCCTTGGATTCTCTTTAATTCTATAATCAGCAAATATTTATTGAGCACTCATCCTTTGCCCAGAACTAAGTGCGGGAAGAGAACCAGGTGGAATATAGGTCCTGGCCTCTGGGAAGGGACAGATGGGGAAAACAGGAGTTGATGTTTATTGAACACTTACTCTGCCAGGAACTGTGCTAAACACCTTTCATATACTGACTCTTTTACACCCACCCCCAATAACTCAGTAAGCTAGGTACTAGTATCTCCACTACACAGATAAGAAAAAGCAACTTGACCAAAGCCACACAGTGGAAGAGCTTGGATTTGAGCCCATACTGTGAGCCATGATACCTCTCCTCCTCTGTGAAATAGACACTGACTCTCTAAGCACAGCTCCTAGTATTCCAGCAGATAGGGCAGTGAAAGCTGGAGTCACCTGGGAAGGCTTCATGCAGGAGGTGACTTAGCACTGGGCCTTGAGGGAAGGGAAGAACTTGGAGGCTGACTGGGGAAGGGAGAAACCTAACTGCATTAACACTCCAGGGCAGGCTGGGGTGTGGCTGTCCAGCTAGCAGGTGTCTTCTTATAGTGGGCAGGCAGGCAGCAGCTACAGCTCAGCCTGTTTGGTGGCTTCACGGGAGAAGAGGAGGGACCCAGAGAACAGATGCTTCGCAAACCCAGCAGGGCAAGAACCCTCCTCTTCACAGATACAGCCCAGAAAAGCTGGCACCCGCCTGCCCTGAAGGGGCTTTTGCCCCAGCCAGGCCTGTAAGCATGACTCCTTCCCCAGACTCGTTTTGGACAAAAGAGGGAGTTGGTCCAGTGTGGGCCAGCTTTCTCCTCACTATCTAAGCCAAGTATCTGATAACTATGATAGCTAACACTTACACAACAATTACCATGAACCAAGCACTGTTTTAAGAATTTTAACCGCCCTGACCGGTTTGGCTCAGTGGATAGAGCATCGGCCTGCGGACTCAAGGGTCCCAGGTTCGATTCCAGTCAAGGGCATGTACCTTGGTTGCGGGCACATCCCCAGTGGGAAGTGTGCAGGAGGCAGCTGATCGATGTTTCTCTCTCATCGATGTTTCTAACTCTCTATCCCTCTCCCTTCCTCTCTGTAAAAAGTCAATAAAATATATTTAAAAAAAAAAAAGAATTTTAACTAACTTAAGCCTTCCAACATTCCTATGAAGTAGATACTATTATTATGCCCATTTTATAGATGGGGAAATAGGTACAGTGAGGTTAAGTAATCTGCTCAGAGACCCACTAGCTACTAAGAGGCAGAGCCCATATTTTAACCCAGACAATCTACTCTTTGCCACTCTGCGCTACTGCTCCTAAGTAGAGGTTCATGAGCTCTGGCCATAGCTGCTTCTTTCCTCGATGTGGGATACCCTCCTCAAGTTTAGGTCCTCCTCCTTGCCTGGGGCTATTCCATGCCAAGATAGCCCCTCCCCAGAAGGGACTGCAAGAGACATCTCCACCAGCCCTCACCACTAGAAAGGCCCATTGCTGCCAGACTGCCCAGGTTCTCCCCCTACCCCTGCACCCACATGCACCCTGTCCCACTCTCCGCCAACCGAGCACCGTTGCCTTTTGTTCACAGTGACGGCTCCTGTGCCCAGGCCAGTGAGGGCATGGAGGACTCCGTGGTGGCAGCCGGCAGACCCAGTGCCCATGCCCCGAAGGCTCAAGCCCAGGAGCTGCAGGAGGAGGAGGAGAGGCCAGGGGCGGAGGGTGCCTCCCCAAGGGCTGGCCCCCACCGCAGGGCCTCCCCTGGCCGGCAGCAGCCTGCCCTGGCGACAGCGCTCTGCTCCCACGCCCCTGCTGCCTCCGATTACGAACTCTCCCTTGACCTAAAGAATAAACAGGTACCCAGGGCCTCTAAGGGGGTGGGAAGGGTGGTGAAGGGCCCCTGCCTTTGGGAGCTGTCCAGGGTACCAGGGATCTCCCCATCTGGGCCCACCTTTGATGCAACTGCATCTTTTTTGCCATGAGTTCTCTCAAAAAGAGCTAAGTAATCTGCCCTTCCCCGCAGCCCAGTCTCCAATGTAACCAGCCTCCACATGGTAGGGTCACACCCTTGCAATGCCAGGCCCTTAGGCAGTGTGTCCAGGGCTCTGCTCCTCTCACCATATGGAGGAAGCCTAAACTGCCCCACACAGCATTAGGCAAGTGGCCTATTGTTCTCTGGGGAAATCCCACCTCCACTCACTACTTAGAAGAGATAGCCCAGCTTATATGCCCACTCAAGGGGCAATCCCATGCTTAGGCACACACAGGCTCAAATGAAGTTCAAAGACAGTGGTCTCCTGGTAGAGTGAGGATTCCCAAGGTAAACCCAGGTTGGGGGAAGTCCACAGCTTCCCTGCTGGAGAACAAGTCCCTTTGAGGGGTTCTAGGCCTTATCTTCTGTTCTGTGAAGCAGGAGGAGAAATTCATCAGTTATGGGGTCCCAGCTGAACCCCTAAATGATAATGCCACAGTTTTTCTTGGTGGACAATTAAGAGACCTGAAGGGAGATCTATAAGTATGTGTGTATGTACGTGTGTGTGTGTGTGTGTGTGTGTATGTGTGTGTCCATATGCACACGTGTATGAATGTGCTTAGAGAAAGACATTATGACTTGATGTTGCTATGCCTTGTTCTTGCTCTAGTAATGCTGTGACTTCAGGAATGCCAGTTAAGCACTCTGGGTATTGGTTTCTCATCAGCAAAATTGGGAATCAGATCTTGAATCATCTCCAAGGTCCCTTTTGCTCTGAAATGAGTAGGTCCTAAAGAACCAATCTTTAATACAGTGGACAAGGTGAGTCTCAGGAAAGGAAGCTAATAGAAAGGTCAATAAAACTGAATCAAGCGAAACCAACCTATGTCTTTCTTTAGGCATCAATGCAAAGCTATTGTCCTGGACCGGGGCCAGCTGCAGTTCGGTGCACCTGGCTCTCAAATGGTATTTGATAAAATCTCTTATTATAGCTATGCAGACATGATAGAAAGTGGATTAGATCACAATATAATCAGGTGGGTTGTTCTCAAACAGAATTCTCAAAACCGTTTATTTTCTATCAGTGCCATTTCCAAGGTGAGTGGGGCACTATCCTTGGTCCTGTCTGGTTCAATCATTGTAACGAGGCAGAACTTTCTGATGACACAGCTAATAGGGGACAGCTAATACCTTGATGATAGAATCCAGGATAGAAAGATGGTTTATGTGAAATAAGTCAAATTAAATAGAAAAAAAAAACGAAAGTTCTGCTCTTCACTTTGAAAAGCCCACAGCACTAGTATAAGATGGGCAGGCTTGGTCCTGGGAGAAAGGCCTTAGGGCTTTAGTTCACTGAAAGCTTAAGATGAGTCAACAGACGGTGAAGCAGCAGCCAAAGAAGTGAGCACAGCAGCCTTCACAGGAGGGTAGGTAAGGCCCCAGAATAGGGAGCAGCCGCGGAGCCCCACGGTGGCTACTGCTTGGGCCTGTCTGGAGCCCGTGCTTGGCTTTGGAGCTTCTTTTAATGGGGAAACGAGAATTCTGTAGGATTCTCCAGTATTGGCTAGAGACATATGGTGAAACTGTAGACATGAAGATAAGCTTTAAGTATGGAAGAGCTGGCATGTGATAAAGGGATTAGTTGTATTTTCTGTCATTCTAGGCAAAACTAGTGGTACTAATGTATGAAAGCTATAGGAGAGGAAGATTTTAGCTTAACAACTAGAGCTGTTACAAACTCAGAATGTCTTGCTTGTGAGGTAGTGAGTCCGTGCAGTGGCTGGAGCACAGCCCATCTGAACACCACGGGGTGATGGGAGTGGCCAGTTGGCCCGGATGAGGGAGTCCTCTCAATTCCCCGTGACTCTGCTCCTTGGGCACAGAGACCATCTCTTATTCATCTTTTTACCCTCCCCCTAGCATCTAGCAGCATGTCTTAGACATAGTAAGGGCCCACTGAGTGAATATTTTTTAATAACTATGATGTGCAAAGCAACAAGGAAGGAGGGTACGAAAAGAAAAGAAACATGGTCTCTCCACAAAGAGATTACAGTTCAACTTAAGGAGTGTCCAGTTAATAACAGCACAGAAAACTCATGCTTCAGCTTGGGCAGGAGAATTCCTTTAATGCTGATGACGAGGTGGGAGATAGAGTGCACAGGTTCTGATTAGTACCATGGACACATTTTTAAAAATATATTTTTATTGATTTCAGAGAGGAAGGGAGAGGGAGAGATAGAAATATCAATGATGAGAGAGAATCATTGATTGGCTGGTTCCTGCACGCCCCGAACTGGGGATTGAGCCTGCAACCTGGGCATGTGCCCTTGACCAGAATCGAACCTGGGACCCTTTAGTCCACAGTCCGACGCTCTGTCCACTGAGCAAAACCAGCTAGGGCCCATGGGCACATTTTATAGTGGACATGACATAATTCTAATAGATGGGCTTGCACATCAGGCCAGCAGGAGTGGGGCAGGAAAGGTGAGGGTTAGTAGAGGTGACAGGATCCTCATGCTAGGTGGACCCAGCCCTGGGAAGGAGCTCGCCTCCCCTGGCTCAGGTGTCTCTCTGGGCCAAGCATATCTGGAGGTAGGAGAAAGGAGCGAAAGGGATCGACAGGCTAGAGCAAAGTGATTAAAAACATGGCACACATTTACTAGAGACTGAGCTCTGCTCCTCTCTCTTCTGCAAATGAACTATGTGACCTTGGAAAAGTTCCTTAACTTCTCTGGCCTCATTGCCTCACATCTCTTTGGGGCTTTGTACATACTGTTCCCTTTGCCTCCACTGCTGATGCTCCTACTCCCTCCACACTCCTGCACTGGGCCTCCACCACTCCTCCTCTTGCTTTGGGACTCACTCTCCATGCTCCTTCTCCCCCTGGCAGCTCTCCCTGCCCTCCCAACACTGCACTGGATGCCCCTTCTCAGCGCTCCCATAGCCAGGGGTTCCCTGTCATAGCTGTCCCGCCCTATATCATCGTTTCCTGTTTACTTGACTCCCTCTCGAAAACAGGGCACCTGACTTATATCCCCAGTGCTGGCCATGGTGCCCGGATGAAGAAGATGCTGGACAGATGAAAAGGGGAAGATGATAACTCAGTGACCTGAAGGGGGATGGGGATGGGGATGGGCATGAAGCCTTCAGCCAGGACCTGACTCTAGTTTTCTTTGAGACCTTGGTTTTAGTATTCTGATCCCATGATTTGCACCAGTCACACAAATCCTATAGTTCTTGGGCTGGAAGGAATCTTGGACAAGCATCATTCCCCCAGGCCCCAAACCTGCCAGCCCTACTCCATCAGCCAGTCTAGAATCCCAGTCACTTTCTGTGGCTCCTCTCTCTCCCCTGCATCTGCTTCAACCCCACACCCCACTGATGCTATCTCTCAACTATTTTCCAAATCCCACCCTCTCCTGCCACCTCCTGCCTCTACTCTAGGCCAGCCCATTACCATCTCTGGCCTGCACCCCTGGACAAACCCCCACAGAGCTCCCTGAAGGCTGTGCCTCTCCCAACCTATCTCCACACTGCAGCTGAGTCCTCCTTATGAAGATCATCACACTCCCCCCATGGTACTTCCATGGCCCCTCATACATGTAGGACAAACTCTTCTCCAGGCTCTTCTATCACTCCATGTCCTGGCCCACTCAGGGTTCCAGCCATTCCTATGTACCTTTCTCTGTCTCCATGCCATCCTTTGCCTTTGGGCCTTCACATATTTTGTTTGCTGGGAATACTCCCCACCTGTCCTCCAATCATCCTCACCCGGGTGATCTCTCCTCATACTTCAGGTCTCAGCCCTGCTCCCCGAGCCTGACTGTGTGCTTTCACTGGGTGCCCCACAGCTGGTGCTGCACTGTCTGGTGGCTGTCCCACTCTAGGGCAAGGACAATGTCATCCTCAGGGTTATCACGGAGTTCAGCAGCTTGTGCACTGAACACCTCCAGGGGTGCTATTCACTTCATAGTCTGTGTGAGGAGCAAACACTCCCTAGAGCGGGGCACTAGGTGCTGCCATGCTCTTTCCTACCATTGTTTTCCTACACCCAGCACAGTCTCTGGTGCCTAGGAAATGCTCAGTATTGGAGGAATACATGAATGAGGCCTGCCCCAGGCTTCCCTACTCTTCCCGCCTCCCAGTACCTTCCCCATAGTCACACAGGGAGCAGGCCCTCCTGCAAGCTTCTCTCGTCCTCTGCTCCCTCTCCCTTCACTCACTTCCCTCACAATGAACCTTGGCATTACGACCTTGAGGGACATGCAGGTCGCTTTGGGGGGCCTTTTAGGAAAGTGGCTGTGGTGATTTCCAAATTCATTGAGGCTCTCTAGAGAGTTGCATCCTGTTCCTGCCACTGTTGGAGCCCATCTCAGATGTCCGTATCACATAGCTCTCTGTGCTGTCCAACCAGGGCCATGGAGCTGTAGTCAGCAGCATCCAGGTCCTGTTCCCCAAATTAGGGTCCTGGATGGGAGCCATGTCTCTTCTGGAAAGCAGCCCCTTCCCCAGTGGGTCCCCTATACCCAAGGCTCAGGGTCTGGCCTCACTATGGGATAACAACTCTCAAGGGGAGAAGTGCTGGCTTCCAATTCTCTGGGCCCCAGTTTCTTCATTTCATCTTAATAACTATGATGTGAAAAGGGGTTTACCAGATGTATCTGAGGACCTGCTCACTCTGAAGGTAACAGCTCTACCATGGGAATGAGGGGGGTACCCAAGGGACCAGCTGATGGTGAGGCACATCAGGGTTCCCTCCGCTCAATTGCATCCAGTGCAGCTGCTCTGTTCAGGGCCTGTGAGAGGCCTGGGGACACCACGATGCAAAAGACACAGTCCCTGTGCTCAGGGAGCCCACAACCTAGTGGTGGGCACTGACATGTAACCAGTACTAGCTGGCATTGAAGGGCACTATGTGTTGGGCATAGTACTAGGCATTTCCCATGCAATATGTCCTCAGCTCTGCACCATATCCCAGTGAGTGAGGTACTATTACTCTCCCCATCTAAGAAGAAGACTAAGGCTTAGTGATAGAAAGTAACTTGCCCGAGGATACATCCCAGGTATGGGTCATCCCTCGTGCAGCCACGACTTAAACTTCACAATCTAGGAATTTAACACAGCACCTGCCACTATTTCCTGTTACAGTGAAGGATAGTTCCATGGAAGTGGCACCCAGTGCACTGTGGGAGCACCGAAGAGGACAGCAGCCCAGCTGGGGTTCAAAGCAGCTCACCTGAGGGCGTCTGTGACCTAGAAGTAGCTGAGCTGCAGCGCCCACTAACCCTACCGGATTGTAATCAGGGAAGGTCTGCAAGGGTGGCCCCGCTGGTGGACAGGTCTCAGTGCCCTGCCATCTTGAGCATTTCTGTATTTTGGGCAATGGGCAGGGGGATGAGCACACAGAGAAGACACAGGGGCCACATCCTTCCCAGTCAGGCCGACCTCTCCTGGGCTGCCCCAAGCATCTCCTAGGTTCCTCTGCCCTCCCCCGACTCTGCTCCTCAGCCTCAGTAAGGTTTGCTTTGCCAAGTCCTGCAGGCTTATTCCATGTAATGTCTCAGTGTTCTCAATTGAGAAATCTTGGATCAGAGGAAATCCTTGCTCACATCAGAAGAAAGCACCCCCATCCCCATCCCCACCTCCCTCCCCCACGTTCCTCAGCACAGTGGCTCTCTAGCTAGCTGCTTCCTTCCCCACCCTGACTTGGCGGCCATCTCTCAGTAGCAACCTGAAAAGAAGAAGCATGTTCTAATTAACACTGAGAGGCTCATTAGAGAGTCTGAGCCCAGAGCCCCCTCCATTGCTTCTTCTGGCAAAGGCAGAGAGATTGCTCTCTTGGGATGAAGGAAGGCCACAATTACCCATGATTCAAGGGGTTTAGAGAGAAGTGAGCAGAGCTGCTCCTTGGCCCAGAGGCCCCTCCCTCCCACATCTATCTCTCAACTCTCTGGCCTGGCCCTGCTTAAGAATAGGGTTAGGGTGGGTGGCACTGACCTAAGGCACTGTCAAGACCCCAATCCCTATGGGAAGCGCGAGGTGGGGGGCGGTGTGTAGCATTTAACTCCAAGCCCAGACCCGGAAGAGAGCCTGGATTTTTATTTCCCCTGGGACATAAGAGAGAGTTCAGTTTAGTTCATGCCTGCAAACATTTATTAAGTCCCAACCATGGCCCTGGCTTAGTGCTGGGCACCAGGGATGCAGAGACTGTAGGTCCAGTCTGTAGGTGCAGAGAGAGCATTGAGGGTGGGGAAAGGAAGTAGTGGGGAGACATGCAGGCTGGGGGGTGCAGCAGGCACAAAGCTGGAATAAATGGGAGATGGTTGCATTCAATACATTGAAACAAATGGAGAAGAGCCAACAACTGAATTTAAACCTGACAGTGATGGGTTGTTCCATGCCAGGCTCTGTGCCGGGTGCAATACATGGGTGAGGCCTCGAATAACATATGCTCTGTTGGAGTTTGGGGGGAAAAGGAGGGATTAGACAAATATCACAAAGATTAATGGAAAAAAAAACATTCTCCATGGGACCCAAGGCAGGGAGACCTGTTCTATTGGGGGACTGAAAAGGCTTTGTGGATGAGGCACACTGGAGATAGGTATTAAAGAAAGGAGCCAAGTTTTACCTGGAGGGAAAGGGACAAGAGTAGGATTTGAGGGTGGGGAGAACATTGCTGAGCAAATGCTCAGAGCGAGAGAGCTGAGCAGAGGGGAATTGCTGTGTACATGGACTCTGTGTAGTAGACTTTGGGAGGTAGGCTGGGCCAGATTGTCAGGGGGAAGCATTTATACTTCTTTTGGGCACTGGTCTCAAGCAACAGAAAGCCTGTCTTTATACCTGCTTTTTGAGAGCAGTGATCAGGACAATCGGGTGTAAGGTAGATAGTGGGGATGAGGAGGAAGCAGGGAGGCAGTGAGGAGACTGCTGGAGTGGTCCAGGTGGGGAGTCAAAGAAAGCCCACATGACACCAGTCTGGTGGAAAGGTCAAGGTGATTGCAAAAGATATTGGGAGGGGGAGTGGCTATAGAACTTTGAGGCTGATATATGTGGAGGATGGGGCAAAGGAGGACCCAAGGACAAATGAAAGGTTTCCCAACTGGATGGTATATAGTCAAGGTGCTGTTAGGCAAATAAGGAAGTCATTGAAAACTGGTTTGGGGAAGGTGGAGAAAGACAATGGCTTTGAATAGGTGGATAGTGGACCCATGGGCTGTTGGAAATGCAGGATGAAGGCTAAGAACAGAGATTTGAGAGTCACTCATAATCATCATTGTCATCATCAGATAGCTACCACTTACAGATCACCTATTATGTGCCATGTGCTATGTGAAATAACTTAAGCCTCACAACAAGCAACAGAGTCCACAGGATCAGCCTTATTTAACAGCTAAGAAAACTGAGAGACAGAAACATGTCCAAAGTCAACCAGCAGGGAAGAGGTAGATCTGGGACCGAGTGTATCCCCTACAGCTTTCTCAGCAATCCATTAAAGTAGAGTGAAGTTATGGTAGTGTGGACGAGGTTCTCAGGCAAGAGGTAAGAACAGCCTGCAGAACATCTTTAGAGTTGCCACAAAGGCTCTGCCAGAGATAGTTTCCCTCGTAATTACTTGTTAATTATCAACTACCAGGAGCTTCTCTAATGACTTCCAACATAGAAACATAGAAATCATGGAAAATGTCCAGAAGTGCATAGAAAAATAATTAAAATGTGTCCGGAGAATAGAAGATGGCACATATATGACTTGTAACTAACATGCTTAGGGATTTGGTGGTCAAAATGTAGGATTAAGGAGCTCTATAGAGACAGGAGAGCTGAGGATAGAGTTTCAGGGTGATAAAAATATCAAGAGCTGCAGAAAAGAGGGAGGAGGAAGATTGAGGATGGGCCATTAGATTTAGTCACTAAAGATCATTTTAGAAGACTGGTGGGGGCAGGAGGCAGACTGCAAGGAGCCAGGGCATACAGGGTTGGATCAGCAATTTGGCATCTGCTTACAGAGTGAAGCAGAGGGTGTAGACTGATTCTCCAAGAGGTTTGGTGGAAATAAAAAGAGATTGAGCTAGTGCCCCAGAGCAGGGGAGCCACGCAGAATTGTGTTTTTGCCTGGGGAGATCTGGGAGTCTGTAGGCTGGTGGAAAGGGGCAATGGAAGGGTAAGGGTGGGAAATACAAGTAAAAGAGAGCCTAGAGGATGAAGTAAATGCACAAAGGAGGCAAGAGAGGGTGAGATCATCAGTTCTAGGAGAGGAAAGTTGCAGGGCAGATTAGGAGGGTTTTGGAGAGTCACAAAGATAACTTTGGAATTAATTCTTTAATTTATTCAATAAATATTGATTGAAGTCCTACTATGGATTAGGCATTCTCCAAGCATTGGGGATAGAGCAGTGAACATGGCAGGCAAAGTTTCTGCCTTCACGAGGCTTATAATCTAGTGGAGGACTTGATGGAACAGATTCAAGAATTTAAAATCAGGTTTTCTTCTCTACTTTGATGAAGCATGGACAGTGGCTGGTAGAAGTCTCCAAGGGCAGTGGTCAGCAAACTCATTAGTCAGCAGAGCCAAATGTCAACAGTACAACGATTGGAATTTCTTTTGAGAGCCAAATTTTTTAAACTTAAACTATATAGGTAGGTTCATTGTTATTAACTTAATTAGGGTACTCCTAAGGCTTAGGAAGAGCCACACTCAAGGGGCCAAAGAGCCGCATGTGGCTTGCGAGCCGCAGTTTGCAGACCACGGTCCTAGGGTCATCCCAGCCAGCCTCCTGCCTCCTTGATACCATGCAAGGAGGATGGGACCCCTTTACTGTTTTGGAAGCATTTCAGGCAATGGGATTTCATACTTTCCCTCTATTGTCAATAGCATCTCATAACCTGAAATGAATGCTCTTGAGTGTGGGGTTTCCCTAATGAATAGACCAGGTAGAAAAGAGGTGTAATTTCCACCTCGTGTCAGTTTCTCTTGGGGTGCTTGAGGAGGGGTAAGAGGGAGACAGAAATTGAGAGAAGGGAGCAGATAAGTGGCCAGTTCCCCTCACTCTATACTTCTCCTTCTCCTTGGAGGACTTTCCTGCCTAAGCCAAGGCCAATCTATATTCCAGGCCTCAGGAAACTTGCCAGAGTTCTGCAGGGAGAACAACTGAGCTACAGTACTCTTTCCTTTCTGGCACGATTTCTGCAAAAGCAGGAACTGAATGCCTGGAAGGCAGGTGTGTCTCTGGAGCTCCTATGTACATGAGGTCATGCTCAGATCAAGACCCAGTAAGCAACTGTCAAATTGGTATGGTGGCAGAATTCAAAGAGGGTCCCCAGACTCCTGCCCCCTTGTGTATACATCCTGCACAACACCCACCACCAGTGTGGGTGGGACTAGAAAATGGAGAGAGAGAGACCACTCCTATCATTAGGTTACCAATCTGTTGACGCTGAGTTCATCAAAAGGTTGGTCATCCTGGATGGCTTGACCTGATCAGTTGAACCCCTTAAAACAAGGTGAAGCCTCAGAGAGACTCTCTCCTATTGGCCTTGACAGGGCAAGCAACCCTGCTGTGAAGAGGGCCCTGTGGCTGAGAACAGCAGGCAGCCTCTAGTAACGGAGGCCTCGATCTCAAAATCTCAAGGAGCTGAATTCTTTCAACACAGTGAGCTTGGAAGAGGACTCTGAGCTTACATGAGATTGACACTTTGGCTTCAGCCTGGTGAGATCCCATGGACAGAACCCAGCTGAGCTGTGCCCAGACTACTGACATGCAGAACTGTGAGAAAACAAATGGGTGTTGTTGTAAGCTGCTAAATTAGTGGTAACTTGCTACGTAGCAATAGATAACTAATACACTTAGTATGATTTTTTAAAAGAGCATATTAAAGGCCCCTACAATATGAAGATCATGAGGACTGGGAGAGCTTTCTGCCTTCTGGTTAAGCTCTTGTACTTTATAAAATGCAAATACTTCTGGGAGGAGTCATATAGGAAGCCTTTGGGCCATTCAAACCTTAATATGAAGTTTTCCAACTATCTTCAGAGAAGAGGGTTGGATGTGGGAGAGAGACAGGAAAGGGCACTGCCACTAGGTTTGAGGATAAGTAAGGGCACTGGGTGGTGGGACTAGGAGAGAATCTTGAAGACAGGACTGAGGGCATTCATTTTAGCTGAGACTGTTCCAGAGGATTGGGATTATATCTGTGAGGTCTCCTAGGGCAGGAGGGTGCCTCCACTGGTCCAGCTGTGGGGTACCCAAAGGGTGGGAACAGAGAGGACTGCTGGGGTTATGGGGAGGCAATCACGCCAGCTGCAGTCCCTGGCCGGTTGAGTGGAGCAGGAAGTGAGTAGAATGATTCTTCCTATTGAGGAATGAAATTTGGCCTACCTGTACCCCTCCCACCCCTGGTCCTGGGGGAACATGGGAGGGATAATGCTGTTCTTGCCGTAAGTTGTTTATCTCAGTCCACCTATCCCGATTTTTAATTCAGGGATGACACTTCATGTATGTGGAGTGTATGGTTGTGACTAGGACATAATTCCGGGGCCTCGGGACACTTTCTCACTTTCTAAACTTCCCTAAGGACTGATTGGAGCCCACAGTGCTACCATTTGTCCATCCCCTTAACATAGTCCTTGTCCCTTATTTAAATGCAAAAATCTCCAGGAAGGGGCATGAGTAAATGTTACTGGTCATTCACATCTCAGTGGGAATATCTTTCAAGTCCTTTTCTGAGAAGTTCTGATAAGAGAGAAGTAAGAGCATAACCTAAGGGGTAGAAAAGACCGTAGACTGGGGTCGGAGCTGAGAGGATGTAAGTAAAGTAGGACAGATTGGCCCCTTGGGACATTTTCCTGGGTTCAGATCTACCCAGACGAGGCCGTGTGCCCCCACCAGCAGCCCCACCAAGCCGGGCCCTGGTGGTAGAGCTCCCATCGATGAGCACAGAGTGATGGGAATTGTAAAGCAGGGCAGCCTGGGGGGCCTCCCACTCTTGAGACAGCCATCCATCCTCCATCCTCCACCCATCCATCAACCTTGTAATTAAAGTAACATTTATTCAGCACCTACTATGTGCCAGCCCTTGGGCTGGGTACTGGGAACACAGAGATGATCAAACCCCAATCCCAACCCTTATGATGCCCGAGGGACTGCCCCAACGCAGGGACAGGAATGCTGAGAAGGAGGGCAGAGAACAAGGGTAGCAGCAAATTTTTAAAGCATTTCTGTTTAATTTTTAAAAATTATTTTTAAATGTGCACTAAAGTAGAAAGAATAAACTGCCTTACAACCATCACCCAGCTTCAACAATTTTTATTAATATTGTTTCATCTAACCCTTCCACTTTTTTGATGGAGTATTTTAATACAAATTCAAGATATTATGCATTTCACCCATGGATACTTCCATATGCATCTCTGATAGGAACATTTTATTTTGTTAATCCTCACCCAAGGATATTTTTCCATTTATTTTTTCTTTCTTTAGAGAGAGAGAGTGGTAGGGAAGGGAAGGAGAGAGGAAGAGAGCGAGAGGGAGAGCGAGAGCGAGAGTGAGAGAGAGAGAGAGGTCGACATGAGAGAGACACATCAATTGGTTGCCTCCCGCATGCACCCGACCCCGCGGGGGATCTAACCCGCGACCCTAGCAGGTGGAGGAGTAACACTGGCCAGGGCTGATAGGAACATTTTAAAATCACCCCCAAACCGGCAATATCTTACTACAATCATCAATGCCTCTCCCGCCTGCCTGAGACCTTACCAAGCCCTGGAACCCATTCCTACATCCTACACTTTTGAGGGTCTTGCCAAGGACCTGGTATCTCCTGCGGACACGCTAGTTTTCAGACCTGAGCCCCTCAGTGTCCCCCCAGTTGTGCAGTCTGGGTCCCTGCAAAGCCTAGCCAGGCGACTCCCTGCATTGATGGACAGCCATCAGCCCCATCTTTTGGAAGGGCTGTAACACCCCTTCCCTAACCGTGTTCTTCCTCCTCTCTGTCCTTGCAGATTGAAATGCTAGAACACAAATACGGGGGCCACCTGGTATCCCGGCGCGCCGCTTGCACCATCCAAACCGCCTTCCGCCAGTACCAGCTCAGCAAGAACTTTGAGAAGATCCGCAACTCGCTCCTGGAGAGCCGCCTGCCGCGTCGCATCTCCCTGCGCAAGGTGCGCGCCCCCACCGCAGAGAGCCTGGCGGCCGAGAAGGCGCTCATGGAGGGCTACGGCCTCCTGGGGCTGCCGCTGGTGCGCTCGCCCTCCCTGCCGCCCACCTTCGCGGGCACGCTCACCGAGCTGGAGGACTCCTTCACCGAGCAGGTGCAGTCCTTGGCCAAGTCCATCGACGACGCCCTCAGCACCTGGAGCCTCAAAACCATGTGCTCCCTGCAGGAGAGCGGCGCCTACCAGATCCACCAAGCCCTGCACGCGGGCGCGGGGCAGCCCGGCCGGGAGGCGGAGATACGGGAGCAGGAGAGCGCCTGCCCGGGGCCCGGGGAAGAAGCCGCCGAGGCCGCGGGCCTGCCCCAGGGCCACAGCAGCACCCTGATGATGGCTTTCCGGGACGTCACGGTGCAGATCGCCAACCAGAACATCTCTGTCTCCTCCTCCACCGCGCTGTCAGTAGCCAACTGCCTGGGCGCACAGACTCCCCCGGCCCCAGCGGAGTCCCTGCGGGGCCAAGCCGAGCTGGGCGAGGCCCGGGGTCAGGAGGCTCCAGTGACCCCAGCCGCGGGCCAGGGAGACGCGCCCGCCGAGACCACGTGTGCAGAGGCGGGAGTTGGGGAGACCCTGCGCGCCAACTCGCCTGAGGCAGAGGATGGGGCGGCGGATGCGTTGGTGGAGGAGGCCCCAGCCTCGCAGGTAGAGGAGAGAGAGGAGGAGACCGGGAAGGTGGGGAAAGGGGCCGGGGCCGAGGCCGAGACCGAGACAGAGGCCGGCGACAACTCGGAGCAGCTGAGCAGCAGCAGCACGTCCGCCAAGTCGGGCTCGGAAGTCTCGGCGGCGTCGGCCTCCAAGGAGGCCCTGCAGGCCATGATCCTGAGCCTGCCGCGCTACCACTGCGAGAACCCTGCCAGCTGCAAGTCACCCACGCTCTCCACTGACACCCTGCGCAAACGCCTCTACCGCATCGGCCTCAACCTCTTTAACATGTGAGTGTGCTCCGGCTCTGGAGCTGCAGTGCGTCCTCGGGGTGGGGAGGGGGGTGGGGGGAGTAGGGGCCCTGGAGGGAGGGAAGACGGATTAGCGGGGTGCCGGGTAATTTAGCCCGTCATCCAGTGTCCTCCCAGATGGCATCTGTGCCATGCCTGCTCCTTGAGATACTGTGTACAAATACAGATATTACTTTTACTTGTTATTCATTTATTTTAAGAAAAATTAGGAACAAAATAGCATCTCAAACCCATGCTTTCACCACTGTTACTGCTTAAAATGAAGCTAGAGTTAAAAAAAGTCAGAGACTTTAAAAGAAAATACAATATTAAGTAAATAATAGTACGGGTAACATGAGGATTGAGCAGAAATCCCTCGGGTAAGATATGAAGTTAGGGACACACAGCAATCCCCTGGGGTTGATGAAGAGAGAAACAGTGAGCAAAGGAGAAAGTGAGGAAAGGTGAGTGAGGGACTGGGTGGGGGAAAGAGAAGAGGCCTGCTTTAAGGAGTACAGGGAGAAAGCGGAAGAGGGTGTGGGACAAACGGGGTGGAGGGAGACAGAAAGAGAATGCGGAGCAAGCAGGGGTGTAGTACACAGAGAAGGGGAATGGAAGGAGGGAGAGAATTGACTGTCAGAGCCCACAGCCAAAACCCCCAACCTTTTCTTGCAACCAGAATGTATAGAGCTGGTGGCAAGCAGAGGGCACACACATGGAAATTTCAAGTATATGAGGCACTGATCTCCACCCTCCACTTGGCCCTTTCGTCAAAGACCTGAGCCAGGAAATACAACATCCCTCCTGCCCACATGCATTATTTTTTGAATGCCAGGCACCATGACCACAAAAACGAGTAAGACATCCCCTGGTCTCCAGGAGCATATATCCTGGGGAGCACAGTTACTGTTCATAAAGCATCTGCAATCTTCCCAACAGTGTTAGAGAGAACATTGTTATGCCATTTTACAGAAAGGAAACCGGCTCATAGAGTAAGGTGAGTTGCACACTGACACAGCTAGTAAGCAGCAGGCTTAGGTAAAGCCAGATCTGTCTGACTCCCAATCCGTTGCTTTTTCTTTTACCTCAGGCTGCCGTCCTGGTGAGCAGCCCCCACCGGACACACCCCAGCATCACTTCGGCATGCACACAAATGCTCACACAGATACTTGGATCCCTCGAGACAGTGGTTCTCAAACTATCTGTGGAGAAGGACCAGTTTGGGTTTTTACCCAACACATTGTGGGTCAATACTTTTATAAACTACAATAAAAATGAACTGCTAGAAAAACAATCACATGCTTGGTTGTCCTGAAAATGTCAAAGTGCTATAAAAGGTTCTAAATGCTTACCCTCTATTTCTGTACTTATATTCTCCTGGGCCAGTAAAAAACAGTTCAGGGAGCAGCGTTGATTTGCAGACCAAACTGAGCACAATTGCCTTAAGACACAGCACCCACACCTGCACCCGCACCCACACATAGACTCAAGCCTGAGAAAGTAAATGCTGGGGAGCAGGATTTTTGTGTATCCACCATCCACAGGGAAGAGGGGGTGTGGGGGAGATCTCACTACTGTTTCCCAATCTCATCCTCTCCAGATTCCAGGGTGGGTACTGCATGTAGACAGCAGGATGCAGGCAGAAAGGACTTTGGGGACCTCTTGGCTGGCCTTGGGGACCTCAGGATGAGATCCATGGCAGTGAGGCCAAAAGAAAGAGGACACCTCTTCACCTGCTCTGGAATTCACTTTGCTTGGCCAGACTTCCCCTCCCCCCGTTCCTGCCCCACACAACCTTCACTCCTGTGTGGGGAGGTTCAGGAGAGTGAGGCTCAGGTGGAAGGTGATTCTGATGGAGAAGCCCTCTGTGGAGGAAGGGATCCTGGCATTTCCTGAGAATTCTTTCCAAGGACCTCCAGGCACTATTTTGGGTTCAATTGGCTGGAAGAACAGAAAAAGAAGTCATGGATGGCCTTGGCTCACTCTCTATTCCTTCTCCCCACCCCCACCCACACCCCCAGAAACCCGGACAAGGGCATCCAGTTCCTGATCTCACGTGGCTTCATCCCTGATACCCCCATCGGAGTGGCCCATTTCCTGCTCCAGCGTAAAGGCCTCAGCCGGCAAATGATTGGAGAGTTCCTGGGCAACAACAAGAAGCAGTTCAACCACGATGTGCTAGAGTGAGTGCCCTGCCCTCCTGGCACTCTCCCTCCACTCCACTCCACCCCCCGCCCCTTCTCCCCACAAGGATGTCCAGAGGAGTAAGGACATCTCAGCTGGGGAAGGACTCAGGGAAGAGAAAGGGACCTCTGAAATCTTGGTCATTTCCAAGAAATCCTCTCCCCAGTCCTAGCAGCTTCCTGATTGGCCCCAGGAACCAGAATATCCATGACCTTTAGCCAGTCTCCACATTTTGACCAGCCAGTTTCCCCTAGAAAGTCTTCTATTTATTGGGCACATTGTGCACAGAAATGGTCAAGGGTAATAAAAAGACCACTCTCTCTGCCACCCTCAGGGGTAAAAGAATGAGTCTGGAAGAGAAGAGGGCTGTCGGTGCTGGGGCCATCTCGGCCTGGGGAACAGGCCCTCAGCCCGCCCTCTCCCTGCCACCTGTTCAGACCCCAGACCCCCCACAAGCATCTGTCTGCTCCCCAACCAGGGTCGTTTTCATATCAGTAGAGGCAAACATGAGGCAGAAAAAAAAGGGGGGTTAGACTGAGGGTTTTTAGAGCAGGAAAACACTGACCACCCGAATCACAACAAAGAAAATTGCTTTAAAGTCTAATAGATAGGGGGTAAGGTGAGGGGCTGCTTTTGCCAGTGCTCAGCTTTGTTGGTGTGGACGGGCGAGAGTCTCTTCACACTCGCTCCCCTTCTGGAGATGCAGGGCAGAGGTGGCATTACTTGGGGCTGAGGAGCAGGGCCCTGGAGCACCCCTCCCCTGGCAAAGAGAGGGTGAGGTCCTAGGAAGTCTGCTCCAGGCACCCACCACTCCCTGATGCTCTTTCTCTCTTCTACTAGGCCCCTTAGGCTCAGGTGTTCTTGAAGGTCATTATTCTATAAGGAGCCACCCCCACTTCCCTCCCCTCTTTCTCCTTGGGTACAGTCAGCAGGAGTTTTTCCCTGGGGTGCTAGGAGTACCTCTCCTTTTTGTCCTTGCTCTTGGAGCAGCAAAGGTCTGCTACAGAGGGGCAGAGGGCTCCTGATCGAGTCTTTGGAAGCATGGAAGTCACCCAACCTGTCTGGCAAGGTTGTCAATGTCAGAGACCTGGCTTAGTTCAGGGGTGGTCTTGGTGCTGTGTCTTCTGGTAAGTCACTGCCCTCTGGGCCTGCGTTTCCCTGCCTGTAAAGTAGGGATGTTGGATTATGAGGGGTAGACCAGTTGCCCTCTGGAATCCTTGTCACATTCCTAAATCCACTGATAGGGTGGTTGTCTCTAACTGAGCACAGTCAGAGAGCGGGGGCTTGGATCCATCTGAGGGACCATGAAATCCCCAGATGGCCCTTAGTTGGCAGAACCCAGCCCCTGCCTGTGACTCTCAGTGGCCTTGGACAACTTGCTGTCCCTCTCAGATGGTTGAGATGCTCTGAATGCCTCCCAAGGAAAGTAAACCAATGCATGTGCAGCATTTCCCTGCACCCTCCTTTCCTCTCCCTCTGCCCCTGGCTCCTCTTCCCCTTTACCACACCCCTGCTGTGTAGGGTGCCCCGGAAACAGGAAAATAGAAAGAGAAAGATCGAGTTTTCCAGGTGCCTTCTTTCCCCTGTTTTTCCTCCATCTGGTTCACCTCTCTGGCTTTTTCATTGGCTTTTGCCCCCCTTCCGTTTTGTAGGGGGGTGAGTGGAGGTGGTGTTCCCTATGGCTTTGTTCTTTCAGATGCTCCAACCCCCTGGGTGACCCTGCTTTGTCTCCAAGCTTCACTCACAGTCCCTGACCTTCTGTGTCCCAAGTCCTGGGATTGCCTGGTCCTGGGATTTTAACCTGTCAGCCTCACATTGGCCTAGAGTATTGGGAACACAGGGTTTTTCTCCAGCCCAGGTCATGCTGAGCAGCACAATGGAAACTAATTGCCACCCTCCCTGGGAGACGAGTGTGTGGGCTGGAGACTCAGACCAGCCATGCAAGCTGTGCTATCAGGGGACCTAGGCTAGGGACTGGGCTAGCAGCTGAGGCAGAGCAAGGCCTGGGATGAGGAGGGCAGTGTGTGTGGCGGGGGGGGGGGGGGGGGGGGGGGGGGGGGGGGGGGCGGGGGGGGGAGGCGGGGGAGGAGAGATGGCTGGACCTGAGAGAAAGAGCCCTCCTCTGAACCTGGCTCTGCTTCTAACAGGCTGTGTAGCTTTTGGAAGGCACTTCGCCTCTAGGCCTCAGTGTTCTCATCTGTAAAGTCAGAGGGTTTGGCTGTGTGACCTCAGAGGTCCCTCCAACTATCTGTCATTGTTCCCATTGCATTCGTAGCACACTGGCATCGTGCAGAGTCATCTGCCCTGAACATAAAGGTCAGGCTCTGTCCTCCTGCCAAAGCATCCCTCGGGCTCCAGGGCAGCGTTGGCACCAAAGTTCATGGAAGAACCAGATGACCATTCATCATTCATTCAGTAAACATTGAGTGCCTACCATGTGCTGGAAATGGGGCTGAGCCAGCTGTCCCCTGTGTGTGGGCAGGGTGGGGGGCGGAGAATGGGGGAGGAATAGGAATGGCTCATGGCCTCAGGGAACTTACAGACCCAAGTGTCAATTGGGAGAGAAGAATGGAAAAGCGAGGCATGGAAAGGGAGGCAGGGGGTGGATAAGCTCCCGCGGCCATTGTGGGTTTGGGGAGGACTGAGTACAGAGCTGAGCCCCAGTTCAATGCCTCGGTCCCTGGTGCTTTATTCTGCAGCCATGCCGGCTTGGGCTCTGAGGTCTCGGCACACTAGCCTCTGTACACAGAAAGGAGCCCTCTTCCCCCAAGTCTGCAGTGTGCTGACCTGCAAAGTGCCAGGAGAAAGAAGGTGGAGAAGCAGGAAGAGGCAGGCACTAGCAGGGGAGCCAGGCGCTGGGGGTTTTGGCATTTCTCTGCCACTCAAGCCAACTGTCCTGGTATCTGTCGGATCCTCTGCCTCTTCCTTACTCCCACCAGGGAGAACACACAATAACCACGTCACCGGTGCCATTCCGCCCAGGACTGAAAGGCTTCATTGGGATTCCACACGACTCCCCTGCTCCCACATGGTGACATTCAGCAAGTTGCATTCATTCTGTACAAAGCTGTTTGCTGAATAAAAGGACATAAGTTACCCATCCCCTTGGAGACTAAGAGCCTAAGCCACAGCATTCTCCAAGAAGCAGCCAGACAGGAAGGAAGCCTCTGGGAGGGGAAAGGGTGGGACCCCCAGCCCCTCCTCCAGTCCCCCCCCCATTGTTATGCCTGTGGGGGACAGGAAGAGGGGCTGAGCAGGCTGCCTCAGCGCTGCCCTGTGTCTGAGCATCATAGATGCAGTAACGTTTGCCTCCAGAATCAGGCCCTCGGGGCTCTTAGAAGCTGACCTCCCCATCCCTTTGTGTCCTACTTCCATAGAAGACATATTCCAAGAAGGAATGTATTCAACCGGGCTTCATTCGAGTAATAATAAAAGGCCTTCTGAGCTCAAAAGGTCCTGGCCATTCGTGTTTACCTGGAAAGGGCAATTTTGTGTTCTCTTAAGGAGAAACCAGCCACACTTTCCTCCTTTGTCCAAAGGAGATTATAGTATCTACCTCCTATGAATTAAATATTTTAGATGCATATAAAGTGTTTAACTCAGCACCCGATGCTTAGTAAATTCTTTTTTAAAAGTTACCTATTTCTGTTTTCTTTCCTACTTGAAAGCACAAGGCATTAGATACGCCCCACCATGAACCTACCTACCCCCACACACCCCACCCCCAACACAGGGACACCGCAGACTCCTCAGGTCTGGTTTGAACAGCAAGAACTTGTGGGCTTCTGGGGAAGGAAGGGACCATGCTGTGCTCTGAGGAAGTCCTCTGGGTACTGAGGACACAAGGGCAGTGGCCGCCCAGCAGCGGGAGCGGCAGTGGGAGCGAGAGAGCCCCAGGGATTGGGGTCCTTTGGGGCTGATAGCTTCTCCTGCTCAGTGTTCACATGGCTGGGAAACTCAGCTCTGCTCTATTTCCTTTCTGAAATGTTCACTTCAGCAGGTGTGAAGGCTGGTGAGCGGGGACGAGGGGTGCTGGCTGTCAGTGGTCTCTTCTCTGGCCCGGCCCGCGTGATCTTTGCAATGTGAACCTCATGCACATGGAGGGCATCGGTATCTGTCATTCCCAAGGAAGTGCCCGAAAAGGGCAGCTTTCGGTTTGAACTGCTAGAAGGAAGTTTCCTGAGTGTTCCTTCTCTCACTGTGTCTACTTCATTCTTTGTTAGATATTAAGAGTTTGACATTTCAGTTGGATTTCATTATTTAATTCCCACAGAAATGTGTTGGCCAGAGTGTAACAGATTTGTTCTTAGGGGACATTCAGAAATGAAGACAAGCTGTCTGTCACACTCAGCAGTCTGGAAGGCTCTGGCCTTTCGTCGCCAGGAAGGAAGGATTTGAGGACTTCCTGCCCTTAGTGCCCTGTGCAACCTCAGAACCGAGGCCTGGTCCCGAGGAATTCCACGAGGAGAGCCCGCAGGGCCCAGGCAGACCCTTATGTGTCTGGAGAAGGGTGGAGAGAGGCCTGGGGCAGAAAGGGACAGAGACTTTGGGGTGATCGCCACTGCTCTGAAAACTTGAGGCTGTCACCACCACAGGAATGGAAGGAGGGGGTCTCTTCTCAAAGTGATGTCTTGGGGTTTTATGGCCTTGACCTCTTACCTCTCCACTGCCTTTCCCCCATCCCCAACCACCCTCCCCCGCCCCACACACACACATAGATGAGAGATTCCCCCTAAGAGTAAAGAGTCATGAGCATTGAAGAGCCACTTACCCGTATGGAGATCTTGGGATCCTAAGTGTGGGGTGAATGAGTCCAGAGTTGAGACTCCTTTGGCTTGGCCACGTTATCACATAAACTGGGCTTTTACACAAAAATGAATATACCTACCACCCAGTTCCTTTCTGATTAGTCAGGCCCTAGCCCTGGAGGGGTCTCTCTTAATCTGTGTGTGATGTTCAGGTGTGGCGTAGACTGGCTACTCTGATGCGGGACTTTAGAAGAGGCTTCCTGGGAGTTACGATCTCCTGGGGTTTTAGGAGGATCGGCTGTGAATGAGCAGGCCTCAAAGCGTAATGATCACGGCTCACATATATGTATTAAGCATTTACTGTGTGCCAGCAGGCACTGTTCCAAGACCCGTACCATGCAAAACCTCATTTCATCTTCACAGCAACTCTGAGAGGTGAGTGCTGTCAAACTGTGCAAATGAATGGCCCGAGGAGCAGAGGGTGGGTAGCTTGTCCACAATCGATGGTTGAGATCTGAAGCCAGGCAGGATGGTTTCATAACCTGAGCTCTTAAGCCTACAACGTCCTACCGCTGCACTGCACCCCAAGAGAAGTGTGGGCCCCATGCCTTTATAGTCCCCGTCACACCCAGGTGTGACTCGTTGTACCAGAAGACCCCTTGCATGGTCAGGTAGTCCAGCCCCCTCATTTTACCAGGTGGAAATTGAGACCCAGAGAGAGGAAATGACTAGTCCCATGGCCAGTGGCAGAGAATTGAATGGAATCAGGTACTGTCCATTGACTCACCTTTATTTGCTATGCTCCGACCCTCTCATCTGAGAAGAAAGCAGAGCCGAAAAATTGATTCATAAATCTCAAGAAGTCTGAGCTAGATTCAGTTTCCTCTTTCTGGTATACGTATATTTTAAAGGGTCAGTGGATGAATGTCTGATGGTGTAATTTCAGGCAGAGTGAATTGCTGTTGAGGGGAGGGGTCTTAATGCCTATGCTAGAGGGAAGGAACTTCAAGTCCACTTAGTCACCTGGCATGTCAGTTCACACTTGGTCTCCAGGTACGTAATGGAAACTACCTTTATTAAGCTCTGTTATATACCAGGAACTCCCTTAAAACTCATAACCACCCTGCCCCTGAGGTGTTATAGGTATCAGCTCCATTCTACAAGTGGGGAAACTGAGGCACAGAGCGACTAAGTGATCGAACAGCTAACTGATAGAAACAAGATTCAAACCCAAGGGCATCTGACACCGAAGGCCTGGCTTCTCATTCCTCCCACTGTGACTGGCATAGAGCAGTGGTTCTCAAAGTGTGTTCCCCAGAACAGCAGCAGCCCCGGACACTTGTCAGCAACATCAGTTCTCAGACTCCACCCAGACCCAGTGCATCCGAAACTCTGGGGGCAGCAATTTGTGTGTTAATAAGCCCACCAGGTGATTCTGATGCCCACTCAAGTCTGAGAGCGACTGGCAAACAGATGCTGCCAGGCCCAGCAAAAGGGAAATCATCTCAGGCATCCACACTGGCTTCCAATGTGTTTGGATAGTTTATACTGAGTTCTGGTTCCTGAATCCTCAAGGTGTCACTGGCAGCCATCTCTTCTGAGGCCCCTCAAACGATTTTCTTTGTCCTCGTGTCATCACCAGGAGCACGGCAGATCCTCCTGCGTCCCCTTCCTTCTGCTCCATTTCCTTAGCCACATCGCACTTTCCCAAAGAGCCTTGACCTTTGTTGGGCACGTTGTGAGTTCCGTTAACAGAAATAACTCTCTGTGGATGGGGATATTTTTAATTGAATTGTGTGAGCCAAGAACTGCAGAAATAAAACCAGGGTTCCTGCATCCGTGGCTGTGGGTGGATTCGTTTCCCACCCTCATCCTGGAACCTGAAAGCAGTCTCC
This sequence comes from Myotis yumanensis, assembly GCF_028538775.1. Lineage (NCBI taxonomy): Eukaryota > Metazoa > Chordata > Mammalia > Chiroptera > Vespertilionidae > Myotis > Myotis yumanensis. Next base: position 121,193,932 of record NW_027223754.1, on the reverse strand, counting down.
ACCGGGAGCGCAGGTCCAGGTCTGCAGCTCAGGCAGCTCCTCCCCGCCTCGGCCTGCGCCTCACCTGCCAGATCTCTGCTGTCTGTTCTGCTGTCATTACCTAGTTTCAGCTCCCAACCAGTTCCTTTGTCTGTCAGACACTGTCTTGCTGTCATTAAAAAAGAAATCATTTTTGCCCTGGCTGGTTTGGCTCAATGGATAGAGTGTCGGCCTGTGGACTGAAGGGTGCCAAGTTTGACTCTGGTCAAGGGCACATGCCTGGGTTTCTGGCTCAATCCCCTATGGGGGACATGCAGGAGGCAACCAATCAATGATTCCCTCTCATCATGGGTGTTTCTATCTCTCTCTTTTCCTCTCCCTTCCTCTCTGAAATGAATAAATACATATTTTTAAAAAAGAAATCATTTTTGATCACACATCATGTGGATCTCCCTGTAACACAAACTGATTCCTGATTCCACGCATAGATCAGGGCTGAGCCATTTTATGTATGACTGTACCTCTTTACACAGGTGCAGGGGACATCTGTGCTGAGGTCCCCCCCCTCTTGTGGGCTACTTGCTGCAGCCCCTGCAGATACCCACAGGCGAGGGAGGCCTGCCCAGAAGGAGCCCCGCACTACTCCCACCGCACCGCCCATCAGCAGCACCTGCGAGGCAGGTCCAGACAAGCTCTGCGGGAAGCCCTCTAATTGCCCCCGGTGCCCTATCATCACTCACTCACTTGCATGTGCAGCTGACGGGGGAGGGAAGGACCTACACTCCACTCTGCCGCACTGCCTGCCGTATGGAACCCACGGGGCCATTTCCCTGGCAGCTTTTTCAACTGTCAGATCAGCTGCAGATGATTTTGCACAGCAAGCCGGTGAGCCCAGCCATCCTGGGTCACAGGGCAGAGCTTCCAAAGGTGCAGGCCACTGAACTCCTTCCCCAGCTGATCATGTTGCTCGAGGTCTTGTTCTTTCACTCAGTTGGTCTCTTACTCATTCACTCATCTTACAAGTGTTTGTTGGATTCATATTTGGACAGGGATGCCGAGATTCAGAGCACTGCCTCCTCCTGCAGGAGCACGTAGCCTGGTGGGAAGACGGGCAGCTAAATGTTAGGACATGGGCACAACTGCGGTGGTAGACAGAAGGCGTGCCCAGGGCCCAGTGGTGGTGGAGGAGTACTCCTGGAGAGACTGACAATTAAGCGGAGACTGCAAGGTTGGGGTTGGGTGGCAGGAAGGAAGAGCAGTGTGTGCAAAAGTGTGGAGGCATGATAGTGAGATGGTGCCAGTATGCCGAAGGGGCAGGGGAAGCTGGGAAGCTAACAGGGCCTGGCTTGCTTTGCTGAGAAACTCGGGTTTCTACAAGTGATGTGGGAAACCCGTGACAAAACGCAAGCAGAGGAGTGACAGGGCCAAATGATGTCCTAGCAGGATTGTTCTGGGAGATTATTTGGAGGCAACGAGTCTGGTTAGGAGGCTATTGCAGTCACGCTGTGGAGGGAAATGATGCCCTAAATCTCAGCAGTGGCCTTGGGGAGGGTAGGAGTCGGTGCAGCCAGAGGCATGGCGAAGCAGGGCCTGGTGGCAGTGTAGAGGGACGAAGAGGCCAGATCCCAGTGGACAGCCTCCCGAGCTGTTGAGAATTCAGAACACTCAGTCTTTGATATGAATATGTTTGTGTACAGTACAGTGATATGTGCAAATTATACTAAATAACGTGCATGTAGTTTCAGTTTTGGGGGGAGGGGAATGCTGAGTTTGGGACTTTAATCTGAAGAATTCCTGAAATCAGACATTGTCAAATATTTACTGGAACAAGTTAAAATAATAAATACCAAGTAAAACATAAAACATATACAACCTGACTTCTCTGCAAGAGATGCTAGCACAACCTCTGGCCATGTGAGTACTGCCCATGACTGTCATTCAGACAAGAGCACCCAGATTCAGACAGCAGGCAGGACTCAAAAGGGGGCTGGTTACGCCCTGGCTGGTGCTGCTAGATGGTTAGAGCTTCGGCCCATAGAGAGGAAAGAGTAACCTGAGGGAGGGTGGTATGGTGGAAGCAAGAGAGGAGTGTTTTAAGAATGGAGTGATTAACCATGTTGATGCTGCCAAGAGGCTGGTGGAACGTGGACAGAAGTTGGTGCCATTGGACATGGCAGCACGGCGGCCCTGACAAGAGAAGTGTTAGTGGAATACTGTGGGTAGGAGCGTGGCTGGAGCCGGGCGAAAGTGAATGGGGTTGAGAAAGTGGAGACAGCATGGAAGGGACGCCTTCTGGAAGTTCGGCTCTAAAGAGGAATAGAGAAAAGAGTAGTTTCTAGAGAGCAAAGAAGGGTCAAAGCAGGGCTTTAATTTGTAAAATAGAAAATAAAATAATTTACTAATGAGAATCTAGTAGAGAGGGGAAAATTGATACTGTATGAAAGAACATCTCAAACTTAATGTGTCCAAAACTCCCTGTCTCCTCCAGCATCTGTGTCACCCTGTCATCAACTCATCCTAAAAAATGAGCAACAGGCCCCCGGGTGCCAAGCCAGAGCTGAGACTCATCATTGACTCCTGTTCCCTCACTTCCCACATCCCCTCCATCACCTGGTGCATCTGTTCTGCCTCTACGATGTATCTCAGGTTGTCCATTCAGCGTGTCTCCCCTGCTTCCGCCTCAGCCCAAACTCTACCCTCTCTAACTCAGACCTCTGCAGTAGTGTCCTAGCTGAGCCCCTCCCTTGTTCTTGGTTCCCTGCCCTCCTTTTGCTGTTCATTCTCTTCCCAACAGCCAGAGAAGCCTTCTTACAGCAAACTGGATCTTATCAGACCTCTGATCATACCCTTCCATTGTCTCCTATAGCGTTCAGTATAAACTCCAAAATCCTTCTTGCAACTCACAGAGCTCTTAACCGGTCGGGCCCCTGCCCATCTTCCCAGCCCCACAGTCTGCCATTCTCCATTCTCCATTCTCCCCTTTACTCTCCACATTGCAGCCGCATTGACCCTTTCTAGGTCCTTGAGACTTCTTTCCTACCGCAGGGCCTTGGCATGTGCTTTCCCCACTCTGCCTCCAAGCTCTCTCCCACCCTCCTCTTCCCTTGGTCAGCTCCTACTCATCTTCCAATCTCAGCTCAAATGTCATGTCCTCAAGGAGGCCTTTCTGAACACACCAGTATAAAATATGTCTCCTTCGTCCTCTCATGGAACCTGTCTTTACCTACATACGACTGATCACAATTATAATGAAATAATTATTTCAAACTCCATTTGTTTCTTTCATCAGGACAGGATCTGTGTTTGTGTTGTCTGCACTTACATCAGGTCCTTAGCACAGTGTCTGGCACACAGGAGACACTCAATGCATATTTGTTGGAAGGAAGGGAAGGAAAAGAGGGAAGGACTGAGGGAGGGAGAGAGGGGAGAAGAAGGGAGTGAGGGAAAGATGGAGGGCAGACCAGAAAGGGGAAGGTGGGAGGGCAAGGATTTAGCCCCTGCAGTGGGGCTGTGTGCCCAAGCGAGCTCTGAAACTGCAGGGTAGTCACACAGCCTCATGCTGACTGCATGAGAAGTGGCTCCTCACACATGACTCTATGGCTGTGGCCAGTTGTCCCCCCTGGTCCCGTCATAGCTCCCATCAGGCACCTGGGTAAGGGAGCAGCCCCAAGGGAGAGACACATTAGCATCAGACATCGGGAGGGGGAGGGGCAGGTTTGCCTGGCCCTGGAGATGCTGGCGAGGAATTAGATGCCAGCTCTCCTATGAGCGTCACTTTCCTGTATGTAATAAAAATGACAGGATAATTAACATCGCACAGGATTGAGGAGATTGTCATTGTGCACTTAGTGAGGCACTGAGAGCAGTGCTCAGTAAGTGAGAGCACAGAGGCGCTTCTCCACTAGTGTTAGGACCCCCTGTGAAGTGGAAAGGGCCCAGGGGTGCGGAGAGGCTCACAAGCAGGAAGCCAGACACCTGCTCTTCCTAGTGGTGGGAGCATGGAGCAAGCCTCTTTGGGGTCTCAGTTTTGCCTTCTGTAAAATGGGGAGATCATACATCAAAAAATACCACCCAGAAACATGTGATATTTTCCACCTTAAAGATGATCTAAGAGAAGAAGTGGTAGTTGGTTGTCCTGGGTGGAGGCAGCAGAATGGATTTGGAAAACTGTCAACAATCTGCTCCTCACAAGAATTCGAGGGTGGCAAAGAGGACAGGGAGAGGGAGATTCTAAGTGCTGATAGATACTGCAAAATAAGAGAAGTGATGGAAAAGGTGAGAGGAGAGGAGAGATAGCAGAAGTCAAGGTGCAGGCCCACGCTTCTACTTTGGAGGTGAGAAAGCAATCAAACTGTGGGGACGGGCGAGGATTATGGGCAATCCCAGGATGACAGAGACCCCAGAGGTGAGGTCCCACCAGAGCAGGGTTGTTAGAGAGCACAGCCACCTGCCCCAGGAGGCACAGGCCCACCAGGAAGGCAAGTGATGGTTCTCTGGGAGGCGTGGGGAGAAGTAGTCATCCTGAGCTGTATTCCAAAGCCAGCCGGAAATGGTGCCTCTCCTGCCATCCCAGAGCTTCTGCAGAGCCATAGAGACTGGCTGAGTCCTTGTCAGAGATTGTCAGATTGGGAGGTCACCTGGCCCCACGCCAGCTCCGCAGAGAGGAAAACGTTTGTCTGCTGGAGGTAATAGCGCCTTTCCCCCCTGCAGCACGGCTTCTTGCTGCCATCTGGGGGTTTCGCAGAAAACACTGATATTTCCCCCCCTGGGATCCGAGAATGCCAGGACACGAGCTACCCATTAACCACTGCGGCCCCGTGGAGGCAGCGGCAGGGAGGAAGCATGAATGTCTGTGTGGTGGGGACTGCCTCTGTCTGTACCTCCATCGTCCCCCCTCAGCACCCCCACTGCAAAGGCAGCCCCTGAGAACTGATGGGGACACATGTGCCCCCACGAGCTGCTGCCTGTTGGCCTGTGAGTTGCTGGACTCACATTTTAAAAGCTTCTACATGGGCCAGATCCCCCTACCCGTGCACTCAGCTCAGCTATTAGTTTTAATTTTTAAAGAATCTTTGAAGGATGCTGATTCCCAGGCCTTGCCTCCAGATATTCTAGTCGGTAGATCTGGGGTAGGGTTCAGGGATTGACATTTAACAAGCCTCCTTCCGCGGGGTTTTCAAAGGTGTGAGATACAGAGACTGTCTGCCCCACGGCCCAGGTGTCTTCTGAAGTCATCATCCCCGTGGCAGTGACTGATTTATGTAGCGCTCCCCATCGTGGCTGGTGTTTCCACCAGCTGCGTCTCTGTCCCAGTCCTTGACTCGCAGGCTCTGGGCTCATTACCGGAGCTTTTAGCTGCAGCCCTGAGAGCGAGTGAGCCGGCTTCGTGTCACCTGAGTGAAGGGCTGGAAACTAGGCCATCGTGCTTGGCTGAGCAGATCCCACCCTCTCCCAGCTGCTCCACCGCCTCCTCTGTCCACTGCGCACAGTGCCTGGGCCTCTGGGCACCCACCCTCCTCCTCAGGGGTGAGGCCTGGACCAGAGTGGGGTACCAGAGGACACATGCACAGAGGCTCTGGAGGGGACACTGTGAGGGGTGCACTGTGCCAGGACCTCAGAGGCCTGCAGAGAGAGGTCAGGGCCGGGTGAGGAGTAGGTAGATGGACCACAGGGACAAGTGGTCCTGGGGGGCACCCAGATGCCAGACCAGGGGAGCCAGGGGCCATTCTGGGGTCCACCAGGGAGGCAGGCCCCACAGGCAGGGTTGGCCAAGCTGGGGTTCAGTGCCCTTCCCCTTGGCCTTGCAAGAGTCAGGATGGGAGTCCCTGGCGAGAGAGGCTGCAATGTGTCCCGCCCCCCTGTCCCCCACCCACTGCCACTTCACACCGAGGCCCACCAGGTCCCGTCTTTGCTGTTTTCCTCCCCTCATTGCCTCTGTCTTGTCCTGTCGTTGTCTCCTCTTCCTCCTCCACCTCCACCTCTCCTGCCTCCCTCCCCCCGCCTTCATCCCCCTCCCCCTCTTTTTCTCCCCTTGCTTTTGTTTTTCTCTTGTTCTCTCTCTCCCCCTTGTCTGTCTCTCTCTCTCTTCATCTCCTTGCCTCTCTTTGTGTGTCTCTCTCCCTCTGCATCTCACTCCTTGTTCTCTCTGTCTCTCTCACTGACTCTGTGTCCTCTGTATCTCTGTCTCCTCCCTTCTATTCCTCCCTCCCTGTCCTGTCTGGTTCGCCTCTTCCTGACAGCGGCATCCCTGTATGGCTCAATCGTGCTGGATTTATAACACCTGACCAGGCGGGGCTACAGGGACATGCAGATGTGGGCCCCATGATGCTGATCTCAGAGCTCACGTTCCACTGGGTAGGGATCAGGGAGGAGACAACAAGAGCTGCCAAGAAATCAGGCTGAACCTGGAGGGCCTACTACCCAGTTGTCCGTCTCAAATGCTCAGACACTGACGTTGCCAGTTCTCATGCTTGGGCCAAATTCTTGCCTCCCGCTCCCAGCCCCACCCTCTGACTCACTATCCAGATGGACAAGCCTGAGAGAAGGCTGGGTTTGACCAAGCTGAGGACAGGCTCCCAGCGTGAGATGGCCATCCTCCTTGCCCTAGAGGGTGGGGGAAGGACAGCCCCTACCAGCCCTTCCCTCTGGGGAAGTCCTTGGTGCTCTCTTCCCTTTGGTTCCCCTGAAAGGAGTGGGGGGAGCCAATCCATGACCACCACCACGTGGGCATCTCCCCTTTCTTTCTCCTAAACATTGACAGCAGAGCCGGGGTAGGCGGGATCTCTGCACAAACATCAGACTCAACACCGGAGCCAGGATGATGGTGGGAGTGGTGTCTGCTCAGGGCTCATCCCTCCGCTCAGGCAGCCACTCTCCTGAGCCCTTTGGCATGCTGGGCCCTGAGCCACACACTGGACTCGAGCCCGCCATGGACTGGCAGACAGCAGTGAGGGGACATTGATGCCTGGGGTCCTGACCCTGTGGCTGGGTCTCCAGGGGCTGTGGGAGCAGAGAGAGGGCTGCTCACCTCCAGAGGGCAGCGAGGGGCTGGGTATAGAATGATCGGGAGAGAGGATTGGAGTAGAGCATGGGTGCCGAAGTGGAAGAATCAGCTCCAAGAGCCTTGTTAGCATGTGTAAGCTCAAGGAGAATTAGGTCTGCGCTGAGCCAGGCCTAGATTCCCGCCTTGCTCTCACAGCCCAGGGGACAGGCTCCCCAAAAGAGGACAAGCATGACCCAGTGGACAGGAGGCATGACCCCAGGAGCAGCCCAAGTCAAAAGATGAGACTGCCTCATGGGGGTGATTGGCACGTGCCCCCCCTCACTTCCTCCTCTCCCACACACCTAAGGGGAACATCAGAGGCAAACTCTCCAAGGTTAGAGGTGGCATTAAGAGATGGGGGGGCCCTTGGGGAGCAGGACTCTGACCTCCTTCTTCTCAGAAGAAACTGAGGCTCCAAGTGGTGAGTCTGTGAACTAAAGTCACAAAAGATTCAGTGCGGGGCCCAGGCCCAGGGTGGCTGTGCTTTCCACACTGTCCCCTCCCACATTAAGATGATATATCATTTCCTCCCAGTGGCCACAGCTCCCCTGAGCGCTGGGGCTCCTTGGCTGCAAAGGAAGGACCTGGGAGCGCATGGGAGGGCGGTGCAGGAGAGGGTCCCCTCACCAGAAACCCCAATGGGACCTGGAAGAGGAAGCGAGGGAGACATGCACGCTCCCAGCAGGTCTCTGAAGACTAGGAGAGTGAATTGCATGTCTTAAACCTTCATCTGCGTCTGAGACGCTCTGAGTTTGAGAAGAAAGGACCTGGGCTTTGGAGGTTCAGCCTCTTCCTAGCTCTGTGGCCTTGGGCAACCTGCTGCCCTCTCTGGGCCTCAGGTTCTTAGCTGTGAAGTGGAGACAACAGTCAGCCATCTGCCTCACAGACCATTGTGTTAGATGAAGGTCTGGGAAAGCGTCTCAGGTTATTAAAGGGAGCCCCTCAGGGTGAGTAAGGCCTGGGAGGTCCCAGGGAGCAAAGTGGCTCCCTCACCCCAGCAGGGTGGGGTCCTCCAGCCACTGGTGGCTGCACCTTTCTCAGCTCCAGTGCGAAGGGGGAGTGTGGGGCCAACCTTTCCTCATGTCCTCCTCCCGCCGCCTCAGCTGCGTGGTGGATGAGATGGACTTCTCGGGCATGGAGCTGGACGAGGCCCTGCGCAAGTTCCAGGCGCACATCCGCGTGCAGGGGGAGGCCCAGAAGGTGGAGCGGCTGATAGAGGCCTTCAGGTAGGACCCCCTCTGCAGCCCCTCCCTCATACACTTCAGAACACACACCTGGGGAGGTTGGGTGGGGAAGGAGAGCTGCTGTGGGCCTGGGGGCTGGGAGAAGCCCTCCTGGTGAGGTGGGAGAGGTGGGCTAGATAGAAAGGAGGAAGGGAGAGAAAAGGGATAGAGCCCTCGAGCTCTCCAAGCTGGAACAGCGCTGGACTCTCGGGGCCTGCGTGCATTTCACTCATCCCACAACAAGCAAATCTTTAATGAACATCAGTGCAAGGTTGGTGTGGTGGGATCTGTGGCTGTTTGACACCTGCCCTGTCCCCTCAGAGGGGAAGAGGACCAGGCTGCGGGGTGTGAGGGGCTGTGGGGTGGGGGGCGGGGGGCGAGGGGAAGGGAGCTGCCCGGACCTAAGGCCTGCAGAGAGCCTAATTCCTGCCCCCACAGTCCCCCTTGCTGGAGGGAAGGTTGGGGAGAGGCCTCAGCCCCCGCTCTGTGTCCCCCACCACAGCCAGCGCTACTGCATGTGCAACCCCGAGGTGGTGCAGCAATTCCACAACCCTGACACCATCTTCATCCTGGCCTTCGCCATCATCCTCCTCAACACCGACATGTACAGCCCCAACATTAAGCCTGACCGGAAGATGATGCTGGAGGATTTCATCCGAAACCTTCGAGGTGAGGAGGTGGGGGCAGTAGGGTGGATGAGGCCACTGCTCCCGCCTGTCCTGCTCAGTATTAATTCTGTGAGTCTGAGCCCAATTGTAGATTGTCACTCAGCAGCCAAGGGCACTGGACGCTGCTCTCTGGGCCTGGTCATGCATAGCAGGGAAAGTTGCCTGCATGCCAGGCACTGGGGAGTTTCCAGGAGGCACTGCCACTGCCCTGTACCAAGCAGCAAGGGCCCGTGGGCAATGTCCCTTGCCCTGCATGGACTGTCCTCCATTGGTTGACCTCTAAGCCCCTGGCACCAAAGCTACTGCCTAGGTGGCACCAGCCCTTCCCACTTCATAGCTTCTGAGGTCTCTTCGGCCTTGGGTCCGTTTAAGTCAGCCCTGCAGATCGGGAATGGCATCTGCCAGCCAAGTCCTCTTCTAACTGATGCGGTACCCTACCTGGCAGGGTCTGGTGGGCGCACAATTGATTTTTTCTTTTTTTTAGCATTTTAAAAATAAAAGTTATGCACAAACATAATTTAATAAAGTCAAATAATTCTACAAGGCTTACTAAAAATATCAGTCCCTGCTCCTATCGCCACTCTCCTTCCTTAGGGGCAACCACTGTCATTTCCCCCTCTTTCTTGTGTTTCCTGTATGTCAGTGGTCGGCAAACTGCGGCTCCCGAGCCACATGCGGCTCTTTGGCCCCTTGAGTGTGGCCACAAAGTTTCAACGCACGTGGTATTTTGTGGAAGAGCCACACTTAAGGGGCCGCAGTTTGCCGACCACTGCTCTATATCATTAAAGCACATGCTTCCTTCTGCTTCTTTTTCCTTATTCCTTTTTTTATTGGTAAAAAATGCATACTGTAAGGCTTATACCAGTAAATCTAAAATCTTTATGAATGTTTATATTCCTGTACAGCTATGTAATCACACCCAGATCTAAATATAGATCACTGTCCTCACCTCGGAACATTCTCCGATGTTCTGTTCCATTCAATACCCCTGCCCTTGAGTAACAACTCCTCTGACCTCCCATCACCATTGCCAAGTTGTGCCAGTTCTGGAATTTCATATGAACGGGATTACACAGTACATATATTTTGGTATGCGGTTTCTTTCACACTCTGCTACTTATTCATTTTAGAAAAAATTTTAAGTGTTATCTATTAATTTCTGTCTTAGTCTGTTCAGGCTGCTAAAACAAAATACCACAGTCTGGGTGGATTACAAACAACAGACTTATTTCTCACAGTTCTGGAGACTGGAAGTCCAAGGTCAAGGCACAAGCAGACTCAGTGTCTGGTGAGAACCCACGCCCTGGTTCTAGCTGATGCTTCTCGCTGTGTCCTCGCAGGTGGAAGGAGCAAGGGAGTCTGTGGGGTCTCTCTCATAGGTGCACTGATACCGTTCATGAGAACTCCAGCCTCGTGCCTTAAGCACCTTCTGAAGGCCCTGCCCCTAATACCTTTGGGCATTAGGATTTCAGCATATGAATTTGACAGGTTCATAAACATTCAGACATACAGTGGAATAAAAGGAGTTAGCCCTCTTTCATTTACCTTCACTAACCCATTCCCACTAAAATTATGTCACAACCCCATGCATCATTTGTAGCATCATATTTGTGATGTCATTGTTTATATTAAACACAACCCAAAGCTGAGTAAACACAATACAAAGCTGAGTTTTGAAGTATATAATGATTACAAATCCTTTCTATTTCTATTTTCCTTGGAGTGAATACTTGTATTCTTTGTCCATTTGTTTAGCTCTTCGTGTACCTGCCATTAATTCATCTCCAAACTCTTCACCTCAAGTGTCAAGTTCCTCTAAACACATTGAGCCCCAGCAGATATTCCCTGAGTTTCATATTCTGGGAGCTGTGTCTCCTGGGGCCTCTAGTTCTGTTCTAGTCTGGACAGCTGCACGGCTGTCATTCTGATATCTCTTTTCACCATCGTCTGGGGATCCTCACCTTGCTCCTGTGTTAGATTTCTGTTGCCTAGATTTCATAGCTTCCTCTTTGAGAGAGAAAAGGTACACTTTTTTCCCCCAGAAAAAAGGTACACTGGTGGCAAACTTTTTGAGAACTTGTATGTCTGAATACTAGTATATCTTTTTCTATCTTTACTCTTTTTTTTAAGTAAATAGGATTAACTCCAACACTTTTTTAAAAAATATATTTTCATTGATTTCATAGAGGAAGGGAGAGGGAGAGAGAGATAGAAGCATCAATGCAGAGAGTGAATCATTGATCGGCTGCCTCCTGCATGCCCCACACTGGAGATTGAACCCACAACCCAGGTATGTGCCCTGGCTGGGAATCAAACCATGACCTCCTGGTTCATATGTTGATGCTCAACCACCGAGCCATGCCAGCCGGGCTTCTATCTTCACTCTTGATTGGCAATCTGCTTGGGAATAGGATTACAGATTGGAAACATTAAACGCTGAATTTTGAAGGCGTTGCTCCATTGTCTTTTTTCTCTCTCTCTCAGATTATATTTTTATTGGGATTGTTTTAAAAATCAGAGATGACAGTGATGTTAGACTCCCAGTAAGTCCCCTTCCAATGAGGAACTATTAAGAACAGAAATTGACATTTCTAGAAAGCAGCTTTATTTTTATTCCATAAGAAACTTTTAAAATTTTTTTTCTTTATTGATTAAGGTATTATATATGTGTCCTTTAACTGACAATGCTAACACTGCCATTCCAATTCCTGACCTTTTGCTATTATTTTTTCTTGCTCTCTCTGAAAAGTTATAGGTTCTTCTCTTTGTCCTTTCTGTTCTGAATTTTCATGAAGGTGTACCTTGTGGGGTGTGTGTGTGTGTGTGTGTGTGTGTGTGCGTGTGTTTTAAATCTATTGTACTAGGCACTGTGTTGTTTCTTCAATCTAGAAACACAAGCCCTCCACTTGTGGGAAGTTTTCTAAATATTGTATTTGCTCATTTCACCATCCATTTTCTCTGTCCTCTTTTTCTGGAATTCTTATTACTCAGATGTTAGATCTCATACTTTGATCTTTTAATGTTTATAGTTTTCTACCTGCCATCTTTGTCTTCTAGTTGACTTTCTTGAAGATATCCTTACCTTTCAAGTCTCTTACTAAGTTTTCCGTTTCTGTTGTCATACTTTTCATTTTAAATAACTCCTTTTTTGTTCTCTAAATGTTCTTCCTCCATAGCATTATATTCTTGTTTTGTAGATGCAATATCTTCTTATATATCTCTGAAGACATTAATGATATATTTTTATTTGCTTGTTTCAGTTTCTTCCTGCTTGCCTCTACTTCTTCTGGCTTCTGTTTTCTGCTTTCCCATACTTCTTTCTCATATATAGTTGATGAATGGTTGTCCATTTATATTTAAGAGTGAGCCACTAAACAGCTGATTAAATATTCTGTGAGTACAGGCGGGCTGCTGAATGGTGGACTAATCATAGGGTGCTTTAGTTGAGCTGTTTCATTGGGGGACCCCTACTGCAGTACCTTTAGATGTTTTCTCTTGTGCTGGTTGGAGAGAAATGTCCCATCTGTTGTCCAAAGGCTATGAGTCTGGCTGCCAACATTCTGAGATCTTTGTGGATGAATAGGGTTGAGGGGATCTTTTAATATATAGACATCAGTTTTACCCCCCAGTTTTCAGCACAGACTCCCCCCTTTGGCTGGGCTTAAGGAGGAACTTGCAACCCAGAGTTCCTGGTTCATCCCTTTCAGAGGATTAACCTTCAGTGTTCTGCTGTAGTGGAAGGGATAGGAAAATCTAAATGTTTTCTCGATTTTCAACCTATTTTCCTGTTTTCAGCCCACCTTCACCTCCACTTTAAGTGATCTTATTGCTGCCAACTCTAGAGCCCTTCTAGGTTCTGTGGTGCTTTCGTGTCCACTTTCTTAGGTTTGCCAATCCAGTCACTCCTTCATCTGCCTTCCAGACCCCATGGTGCCATCGCCTCTTCCCCCTCCTCTTCATCTTTGTGGGTGTAGCCTCTTTTAAAAATTTGTTTGTACAAGAATATTCAGAAAGAGAAGATGTACAACCTTCCATCTTTACCTGGGGGCCCCTGTGTATTCTGTCTTGATCCCTGCTTTGTCTTGCAGCAGCCACATTCCTTTCAGGCCCCCAGGGGTGCTGCATGGCCCATTAGCCCACCTTTAAGGACCAGATACAGATATGGAAGAAACAGGGTCAATACAGAGAATTGCTCATAGAAGGTGAATGTCCTCTCAGTTGTAGGAAAACTCCTTTAAGGACACTTGCTGAAGTAGATTAATTTTCAATTTTTTCCTCTTATCAAAGAAGTGTGGTGTTATTAAAGATTTGGAAAAAGTAGAATTTTTTATTGCATCTGTTTCTGCTTCTAAAGAAATATGTTTTCACCCTGGCTGGTTTGGCTCAGTGGATAGAGCATTGGCCTGCGGACTGAAGGGTCCTGGGTTCGATTCCGGTCAAGGGCATGTACCTTGGCTGCAGGTACATCCCCGGTGGGAGGTGTGCAGGAGGCAGCTGATTGATGTTTCTCTCTCATCGATGTTTCTAGCTCTCTATCTCTCTCCCTTCTTCTCTGTAAAACATCAATAAAATATATATTAAAAAAAAAGAAATATGTTTTCATGTTGATATATTTCCTGTTAGAAATGTTTGTTACCAGAGTTTTACCATTACTGTGAAGTAGGAGATGGGTACAGGGTCTCCTGACCTGCATTGCACACAGGGCTGCCTCTGTCATTCGATGTCTAACTACCTCCACCTTCCCAGTGAGGGAAGAATCTTGTCACCCATTCAACAACTAATCACTGAGCACCATTCTCCCTATTGGAAGGGAGGGGAAAGCCCGGGAGGGGGGAAATTCTAAAGGAAACAAGACAGAACATTAGCCTTCAAGATGCTCTCATGGTGGATGGGGGAGGGGAGGTGGACTGCAGAAGCAAGGCACATGGCAGGAACAGGGAGGCTGCATTTGGAGAGGAGGGAAAAGGCCTGGGAGGTGGGAGTGCAGGTTCTGGAACAGCAGGACCTTGCCTCATTGCCTCATTCCAGGTGAGGCTGGAAATGTGGGGCCCTATTATAGCAGTTCTGGTGTCTGGCTAAGGAGTTTGTCCTTAATGTAATGGATATGGGTGCCAGCCATTGAAGGCTTTGGAGCAGGGACAGGGCAAAATCAAGGCTACCCTTTAAGGGCATCAGTCTGGAAGAGGGCTTCCCCTCTCTGGCTCCAAGCCTCTGACGCCCCCCTCCTCCACCTCCCCACCTCCTTTCCCTCACCGCAGGTGTGGATGATGGCGCAGACATCCCCAGGGAGCTGGTGGTGGGCATCTACGAAAGGATACAGCAGAAAGAGCTCAAGTCTAATGAGGACCATGTCACGTATGTCACCAAGGTGGAGAAGTCCATCGTGGGCATGAAGACAGTAAGTGCCCGCTGTAGAACAGTACCCCTGGGGGATCACACCCTCTCCTGTGTCTGCTAAGCTCCCTCATCACCTCTCCTCTCATTTCTTTCTTCCTGACATCTCCTCCCATTCTCCTCCTTGCCGTTCAAGAACACTCTTCCCTTACTCTTGCACTTAGTAGTTACTGAGTCCCTGCTGGGTCTCGTAGACTGCACCCTCTTTTTTTCCTTGTGTCATTGCCTCTTGCTCCAGCTGCTGCAGCAGGAGAGAGAGAGGTGAGATGTAGGGCAGACTGCCCAGTGCTCTAGGGTTGAAGCATCTGGATGGCTAAATAGGGAGGTTTAGGAAGGGGTGGATCCTGGGCATGCCTAGCTGGTCCTACTGGATAGACAGAGAATAGGCTAACGTAGGCTTGGACTGTGGTGTCTTGAACCACTGGGGTCACAGGAAATATGTTGTGGTTTTGCAGTGATTTTTATGTTGTGGTTTTGCAGTTCTCTGTAGTTTACTGCTCTACTTACATGCCAGCGGGGGCTCTTTATGCCATAAATACAAAGGGTGTGGAGTCAGTTCTGGGATCTGTCTCCAGTTCCTCCTCCCTCGATTACTGGGGGGCACTTCAGGGACCTTGTGAGGCTGTGCACTGGGTCCGCTGCCCAGTCTGTGCAGGGAGAGCCCTATTCTGCCCAGAGCCTATATGCTGAGGTTTTAGCGTCTCTCTGATCTGCAGATGCCACTGGAGTGGATAGTTTTGCACCCTGGAGCAGATTCAAGGTGTCCCTATAGTCCCCTCCCTCTTGCACACTTGCGTTTAGGTGTGCAGTGGAAAGGGGTGGGGTGCTATCCTACAGGCCACAGCCTGGGACATGGGGTGCCCTGAAGAAGGTCTTGGAGGGAAACAGTTGACAGTGACTGGATATGAACAGTCTGACAGTGCTTATCAACTGTCTTTCCCATCCCTTTCCTTCCTCATTTACTCCAGCATACAGAGCCCTTCACCCCAGCCTTGCTCCCTAAGAAACGTGATGAAGGGGAAAGGACCCAGTGAGGAGAGAGGGGGTTTAGGGTCAGCTCGGGCCTGTAATAGAGCCCTGGCCCTCCATCTGCTGGGAAATGGGTGCTGTGGGGCGGGGAGGGCCGTGAGCTCTGGGCGGCTCCTGCTGAGCACGTGCCCCTCTCCAGGTGCTGTCAGTGCCCCATCGCCGCCTGGTCTGCTGCAGCCGGCTCTTTGAGGTGACAGACGTGAACAAGCTGCAGAAGCAGGCCGCACATCAGAGGGAGGTGTTCCTCTTCAACGACCTGCTGGTGGTGAGCAACCAGCCCAGGGCTCCTCTGCCCTGCTCAGCCTCAGCAGGGACCCCAGAGAGGAGCGGAAAGGGCCTCCCAGATTTCACACCGAGTGCTGTGTGCTTAGTGGCTGATATACCTTGTTCGTGGCATTTTCACTTTGTGGGTGTGAGGTAGCTCAGGTGGATAGGATCATTTCTACCTTATAAGTTATGAAACCGAGGCAGCGAGAGGTTAAATCATTTCCCCGGTCACAGTGGAAATGAACTAGATTCTGATCCTCCTTCTCTCCATTTAGCGGAAGCCTGGGGCAGGCAGGGTAAAGGGATGCACTTCATGTCCCACAGCCAGGGTGTACAGTGCTGGGCGGTGGACCTCAGCGGGGCATGTGCTGTCCCTGGGCCTGAAGGGATGCTGGTGTGTGTGTGCGTGTGTGTGTGCGAGTGCACCTACATCTGTATGGTACTCATTCTTTGGTCTTTGAAGCCAGGTATCCATTCCACACATGTTCAATGAGTGCCCACTGTGTGCAGGCATTGTTGTAAGTGCCAACAGTGGTGAACAGGATTTGGTTTCTGTCTTTCCTTCAATCCCCACATCCCCTCTATCCATGAGTTGTGTTGGCACTAAATCTAAAACTATCCCAAATCTAATGCTCACACGCAGGACCCATCTGCCACAGCCAGGAGTGGTCCTTCCAGAGTGCAGATCAGGCCTGTCTGCCATGCTTCAGACCTGACTCTGGCTTCTGGTGCAGGAGAAGGAAGTCCCACGGCCCTCCAGGACCTCTGACCTCTGACCTCATGCCCCCCCTCTCTCTTCCCTGGCTGCTCTGGCACCTTGGGCCCCGAAGGCTGCCTCTCATGGGCGGGGCTCATTCCATCACTGGCCTTTGTTCTTGCTGCTCCATCTGCTTGAAAAGCTCCTCCCCTCACCCCACCTCCCGGACCTGTGCCACCACCCTCCCTGCGTTCAGTTCGAGCATCACCTCCTTACACAGGCCCTCCCTGCCCACCTAGCAAGGGAACCTGCCAGCCACTGTCTAATCCTTACTCTATTTCATTTTCTTCAAAACACTTCTCAGTTTCTGAAATTACCTTATTTATCCATTTCTTCACCTTTTTTTGCTTATTGTGCATTATTGACCCAGCTGATCCTCCTCCGCCAATAAGCATCCTGAGGGCAGGGCTCTCTGTCTCCCATTCTCCTGTGTCCCCAGAGTCCAGCTCAATATTTTGTGTATTGAGCAACTGGCTTACAGAGTTTTCATTTTAGTAGAGAAGAAAGATTTAAAAAAATAATTAAGAAGACAAATAAAGAAGATAATACCAAATTGAGAGGAAGGTGCTATGAAGAAATAAAACAGGTGATAGGCTCAGGAGGACTTCTTTGTTTGTTTATTTTGTTGGTTTTTTAGGTAGGATGCTCAAGGAAGGCATCTCTAAGGAGACACATTTCATTTCAGATCTAAGTAATGAGAGTAACCCAGCTGTGCAGACAGCTGCAGGGAGAGCTGTGGAAAGGAAATAGCATGAGCAAAGGGCCTGCGGTGGACTGAGCCTGCCCTGTTCAAGCTACAGAAAGGGCGAGAGTGTGGCTTGAGCATAAGCCAGAGTAAGGCAGGGACCAGATCAGTGGGGCAGGAAGTGTGGCTTGGCTTCTTCTAAGTGCAGAGGGAATAGCCACTGGAGGGTCTTAGGCAGTAAACACACACACACACACACACACACACACATTTTGATGCAGGGAGTGTTTATATACGTGGATATGTGTGTGTGTGTACATGTAGATGTATATGTACGTGTGTGAATCTATCCTAAGTACATAAGTGTGTATGTGTGTGCATGTATCTTTGCGTGCATCTGTTTGTGTGTTCAGGGCTGTCCTGGGGGCCCATGCATCCGGGCACACGCATGTGAACACCCGCCAGTGCATCTCTGTCTCCCTCTCCTGACAGATCCTCAAGCTTTGCCCAAAGAAGAAGAGCTCCTCCACATACACCTTCTGCAAGTCGGTGGGCCTGCTGGGCATGCAGTTCCACCTCTTTGAGAATGAGTGTGAGTCTCTGTGGGACCCCGAGATGCCGCAGAGGATGGTTGGGGGGAGTTGAGGGCTGTAGGGAGGGGGTGGCAAGCATGCCGGCTGACTCCAGCCTCGCCTGCTGCTGCTCACGGCCCATGGGCCTGGGTCTGGTTTCCAGATTACTCTCATGGCATCACCCTGGCGACCCCGCTCTCGGGCTCTGAGAAGAAGCAGGTGCTGCATTTCTGTGCCCTGGGCTCAGACGAGATGCAGAAGTTTGTGGAGGACCTGAAGGAGTCCATCGCGGAGGTGACGGAACTGGAGCAGATCCGGAGAGAGTGTAAGGACACAGTCAACCCAGGCTTTCTGAGGTGGTCGGCAGGGAGGGCGGGCCAGCTCCCAGTCGGCAAGGGACAGAGTGGGCTTGGAGACAGACATGTTCTACCTCCTTCCCCCACTTTGGACTGAGTGTGGGGTGAGCCAAGGCCCCTCCTGCCGTCCTGAACCCTCCCCGGCCCACTGCACATCACAGCTCCGTGTGGCTGCACTGCTCTTCTGTTTCTTCTCGGGTAAAGCGAGGTCGGCCAGAGCTGCGTACGTGTGTGTGTGTGTGTGTGTGTGTGTGTGTGTGCACCTGGCCAGGCGGTGGGGCAGCAGATGCGCCCCTTGGAAGTGAGAACTCCCTGTTTGGGCGGGACACTGAGCGAGCTGGCCAAGGCAGCCTGTAAACCAAAGAGGTCCGGGACCCAGCTTCTCTCCCATCAAATTCCCTGTTCAACCTCTTCCCCTGGATCCAGTCCAGGTTCACACACTACATCTGGTTGTTTCATTTCTTTCGTCTGTTTTCATCTCAAATAGTCGTCCCACCTGGTTTTTCATGGCGTGTTTAGAAGAGCCAGGCTGGTTCTCCGACTGCCCCTCGCTTGGTCTTTCCGTCCCTCTAAGGAAAGCCTTGGTTCTTGACTGTTCCAGTTCAGGCGGTTAGAACACATGGGACTCTGCTTTACTGGTTGCTTTTTTACTTGTGTCCATTTGCAAGCTTTTACTGTTGAAGCACTGCTGTGGCTTCAGGTAGCCTTTCAGACAAGAATGGATTCAGAAAGTAAAACAGAAATAAAACTAAACTTCAGGTCTGCCTTATACAGCCACTTAGTTGAAAAGTATTTCTAAAATCATAAAAATCTACCCTGGCTTGGTAGCTCAGTTGGGTGGAACACTGTCCTATACACCAAAAGGTTGCAGGTTTGATTCCCAGTCAGGGCACATTCCTAGGTTGTGGTTTCAATCACTAGTAAGGGAGGCAACCAATCAATGTTTCTCCTCTCTCTCTCTCTCTCTCTCTCTCTCTCTCTCAAAATCAATAAACATATCCTCTAGTGAGGATTAAAATAAAATCATAAAAATCTACACAACAGGAGAGGCAGTGGAAGTTTTTGAGCCAGAGCTGTATTACATAGTATTGCTTTTTAATCAGTGTTTGGGATCACCTACTATGTGCCAGACAGTTTCTTATGTTCCGCTAATCCTCACACGGATGCTGCACAGTGGGTGCATTGTCCCCATTTGCCTGATAAGACAGAGACGTTAAGGGGATATGTCCAAGGTCATGCATATTAAAAGCAGAGGAGCTGGAATTTGCATTTGTCTGATTTTGAGGTACTTTCCACTCTGGGAGGGAGAACAGAGGTTTTGTTGACAATTTCCTAAGAAAACAACCATAACTAAATCAAGTTAAAACAAGAAAACCGCCCTAGACCAGACTATATAACTGGAGTCACTGGGTGGAGGGAGGGTGTGTAAATTCCCTTTCTGCACTCCATTGCAATGCTGGAGCTCACAGTGTAACCAACAGACTCTTTAAAGAGGCCTGGGCGCCGAAACTGGTTTGGCTCAGTGGATAGAGCGTCGGCCTGCGGACTGGAGGGTCCCAGGTTCGATTCCGGTCAAGGGCATGTACCTTGGTTGCGGGCACATCCCCAGTGGGGGATGTGCAGGAGGCAGCTGATCGATGTTTCTGGCTCTCTATCTCTCTCCCTTCCTCTCTGTGGAAAATCAATAAAATATATTTTTTAAAATAAAAAAATAAAAATAAATAAATAAATAAAGAGGCCTGGGCTGCATGTTCAGAGATGCTACTTCGGCCGTTGATCTTGAACATTCTCGAGGACAAACCCTGAAATGGCTTCACTTCTCTCATCATCAAAATGTCACAGGTGGCTCCACACAGCCCCGAGGAGCCACAGTGGGCCCATGGGCACCAGCCTTGCTGGGAGAGACACCTTTTCCCATCTGCCTGCGAGCAGCCCATCGTGTATCTCCCCAGAGTACAAAGGCGTAGACATCGCCAGAATCTGTATGCCAGGAGCTGAATATCCTCTCCTGCTGTCTAGAGGGAAGGGACTTAAGGAGAGACATCTAGCTCTGATTCTTCAGATGAGGAGGAAGGAAAGGCGAGTTGAGGGAAGATGCAGGGCTGGGCAGGGAGGCAGGGAGGCAGGGAGAAAGGAGGAAATGAAAATCAGCCACAGCTACTGCTTACTGAGCACCGATTTCCCCAAAGCTGAGAAAGCCCCTCTGCGGGGAGAGGAACGAAGCTCAGTTCAGTAACAGTATTTCGTATTGATTGATGCTGTGATTCAGGCAATCAGGACAAATGGTCTTGGTTCGGGGCTTTGCAGTCTGTGTCCCTGGATTATAGACAACCAGAGAGGCAGGAAATGGGACCCAGGAGAATAGCTTTAATAAAAGAAACTTGAGTTGTGTCTCCTGGAAGAGAGAAGCTGGAGTGATTTAATAATGACTGTCAAATCTCCAAGGATGGTAACTGGCAGTTCTCTAGCAGCACCCAGAGAACAAGGAGGAACAGGTTTACAGTCTAGAGAGAAAAATTGAAATTGAATACCAAGACTCACTTGAGTACCAAGACAGATGCCCTGGCCATGCGGGCTGTGCAGCACTGACAGACCCCCTCCTCCCCGGGCACGTGGGTCTCTCCGCGGAGACTCAGAAAACACTGTGGAAGCACCGCAGGCTGGGGGCTCCGAGCCCTGGGGAGCATGGCGGGCAGGCTAGACGTCACCAAAGTCTGCTTGCCAAGTGATCTTACACACTGTAATGAAAGATATTTACTGAGCACTTGCCACCGCCAGGTCTTGTTCTAAGTGCCTTAATATATTTCCTCGTATAAATCCCCTTAATGATGCTTTGAACTGGGCACTGCTATCCCTCAGGTGAAGCATGGAGGAGTTCAGTAACTTGCCTAAAGTGACACAGAATGTATCAGAACCAGGATTCAAACCCACACAGCCCACCTTCCTCTTCTTAACCTCTTCTACAGTCAAGCAGATATTTCATCCCCATATACAGATGAAGAAACTGAGGCTCCAGAGGGTAGTAATTGCCATGAAGTGGGGTGCCAGACCCTGCTGCCCACCTTTTGTAGCATGTGTCAAGGATTCGTTCTCATCCTGCTCTCTCTGCTTCTTCATTTTCTTTTCTTGTGGTTGAGGTTAGGGTTTCTCTCTGTTCATGAGCCTCTCCATTCCCTAGGGGAGCTGGAGAAGCAGCAGGGAGCAAAGACACGCTCCTTCAAGTCTGGAGGAGCCCAGGTGGATCCGCAGTTGAAGCAGGGATCGCCTACAGGTGAGCCTTGGCCCTGCTCTGGAGTTTCAGACCCCAGGCCTGGATGGCTGGGCCAGGGAGGGCATGGAGGCCACTTACCGCCCCTGGGCGTGGGTTCCTGGGGGATTGGGGATGAGGGAAGTGCTCATTTCCATGGCCATTTCTCCCTGCTGAGGAGCTCCAGGCTTCCTCTCATGGGGCCTTCATAGTGGGAGTGAGGAGGAATGAGAGAGACTGCCCAGGGCCCGGCGTCCACCTGCTGCCCACCATGGGGAGTCAGGCCCGAGTGAGGACACCTTCTGCCCTCACACACCCAGGCTCTCGGAAGACTGCTGGTTCATGGGGTGTTGAATTATTCACTCCAGACTAATGAAGCCAGCTCTCGGCTTTATACCCCCATTGGCCATGCTCCTAGGTCTGCTTCCTTCCTCCCACTGACACCTCTACCTACCCACACCTTGCTCTCCCCTCACCCCCACCTTCAGGGAAGAATTACTCCACCTTCACAGTCCCAAAGGAAAAAGAATTAGGAGAGGTGGCATGAGAATTAAACCCCATCACATCAAACCCCCAGCAAACTACCCAGAACTATGCGCTCATTAATTCATTCAGGCACCTATTCTTAACGTGTAACAAACATTTACGAGTGCCTGCTGTGTGTCCCGCGTGAAGCACTGGGAAGCCAGGGTCCTAGCAAGACATCGGCTTGAGCCTAGAAACTCCATGCTGGTCCACACCCCCCAGTGACTGGCCAGGATGCCATGCTGCTGCAGCATACGTGCTCACAGGGCGGGTCACACCAGCTGGGAGATGTGACTCATTTTCTAGGCAGGACTGAGAGCTCTTTGAGCTGCATGGAGCTCTTTGAGATGCTCACTGTGATGTCACCTTCTGTACTGGAGTTTGACCTGCCATTATGCATTCGTGATTCTCCCCCACCTCTCGCCCCCGCCTGCTTTTCAGACGGCCCCTTTCTTTCTGTCAGGTCACAGCTGCTTGTTTCCGCAGCTGTTTATCCAGAGCTGAATCGCAGCTGTGATCGACTCCCTGACAGCTCACTGCACACTCTGCAGCCCAGCTGCCTCTTTGAAGCTGCAGCCCTGGTCAGACGAGCCCTGTCCCCCCAGGCACTGTCCCTCCAGGCCCTGTCCCCCAGGCCCTGTCCCTCCAGGCCCTGTCCCCCCAGGCCCTGTCCCTCCAGGGCTTGTCCCCCAGGCCCTGTCCCCCAGGCCCTGTCCCCCAGGCCCTGTCCCCCCAGGCCCTGTCCCTCCAGGCCCTGTCCCCCGAGGCCCTGTCCCTCCAGGGCTTGTCCCCCAGGCCCTGTCCCTCCAGGCCCTGTCCCCCCAGGCCCTGTCCCTCCAGGCCCTGTCCCCCCAGGCCCTGTCGCCCCAGGCCCTGTCCCTCCAGGCCCTGTCCCCCCAGGCCCTGTCCCTCCAGGCCCTGTCCCCCCAGGCCCTGTCCCTCCAGGGCTTGTCCCCCAGGCCCTGTCCCCCAGGCCCTGTCCCTCCAGGCCCTGTCCCCCCAGGCCCTGTCCCTCCAGGGCTTGTCCCCCAGGCCCTGTCCCCCAGGCCCTGTCCCCCCAGGCCCTGTCCCCCCAGGCCCTGTCCCTCCAGGCCCTATCCTCCAGGCCCTGTCCATCAGGGGCCTCCACATGGAGTGCTTCTTGATCCCAAACACTGGCCCAGCTCCCTTTTGTGCTACAGAAGGCAGAGGGATGAGTGCAGCGTGGGAGCTGACAACCTCCCCCACCCCAGGGGTGTGAGAAATAAGAGGGGTTCTGGCAGAGGAGCCCTGGAATGCCTGCTGGGTGGGGTGGGGAGGGCAGGAAGATGACTGAGCCAGAAAAAGTCATCAAGTTGTCCCTGGGGTCCCCAGGGTCTCTGGTGCTGCGCCAGGCCAGTCAGTCCACCGCTGTAGCAATTACAGAGCCATCTCGGGCTCTCCCGTGCCAGGCCCTGTGGTGAGTGCTTGGAAGCCTCACTTCACTGAATCCCCACCAGTGGGCCAAGCAGCGGGGATGGGAACAGAAAAGGAACTTGGCCCCTCCTCACACAAAGGAGCCTGTGTTTGAAGGAGGCCGATGAACGTGGTGCCCACAAATTCCCAGTAGAGCCTCCTTGTGTTTCTGGGAGACAAGAACCAATGCCAGCTCATAACCAGCCTGCACAGTCCATGTCGGGAAGGCTCCACAATGCCCACATTAACAGAATCTCAGAGGTCTTCTGGTCTGTGGAGGCTCAGAGAGGTGTGGCATCTTGCCCAGGTCACACAGCTGGGCTTCCCTGCCAGTCCACTCGCCTGGCTGCATCTCAGTCAGGAGTGGCGTGGCACCCAGAGTCTCACCAGCCACGCCCTCTCGTTGTAGGCATGCTCAGTTTGAGGGGTCGGAGGGGGTAGGGGTTTGTATCGGGAGGGTGGAGAATGAGCCCTGTGCTCTTTGCATTCAAAGCCAAAAGGGAAGCTGCGCTGGGCGAGAGGCCTTCGGAGAGCACGGTGGAGGTGAGTGGAGGCCTGGTTGCCCCGGTGAGTGGTTCTGTGCCCCCGCTTGTCCTTCTCACTGTCTCTGTTGTTTCTCTTCTCAGGTATTAATCAATGCCTCCCCAGCCCGACTCACCATTTTACCAATTTCAAGAGATACAATTAAAAGTTACTGCTAGCATGGGTAATGCCACTGTTCAGCACCTAGTTAAGCTGCAGCACTCCCTCCCACCCCCAGCCTGGCCCAGCTGATTGCCCTCCCAGGCCCAGCTCCCTAACTAACACCTTACAGATGAAGCCCTCTCATACACCCCCAAGCCCACACCACCAGCACACTGCTCACCGATCCCCTAACACCTGCTGTATCAGAGAACCCAATATTCTCACCCCCCCCCCCCCCCATGCCTCTTGGACCCTGCCCTCCGGTGCCTCTTGGAGAAGCTGGAGGACAGAGCTTCCCCTGGAACAGCTGGTCCACCTGGAAAGTGGGCCACAGGGTAGGGTGTGTGCAGGAGAAAGTGAAGCAGAATAGATTGGGGTTGTCTTAGGGGTTTTCTGGGGGGAGAGCGGATCTCTCTGAAGACTGTCCCTGTGAGAGGGAAGCCCATCCTCAAGCCACATGGGAAGGACTGGGGAGTAGCAGCAGCAGCCACTCCTTCCCAGGCACCAAGAGCGTCCCCTGCTTGCCCTGCGAGCCTTGCTGGGCCCCTGTCCTCCTGCACTGGCTCCCCTCAAACCCCAATGAGCCTCCTCACTCCTGTTCTGCCAGGCCTCCAGGGACCACTAGCTGCTCACACAGACGCCTCCTTTCCCACCCCCCCCCCCTTAAGCTGGAGGAGCCCCCACGTAGAGATCTGGGGGAGGAGCCCTGCCACCTACCAGCCTGACTAAGCTCAGGGAAGCCCCCGGATACCCAGGGGAGCCCAGTTTCTTCTCGCTCCCCACGGCCCCCATCTCCCACACACCTGTGTCTGGAGGAGGCACCTTTACACCGAGGAGCTTCCTGCCCCAGCAGCTGACAAGCCCCCAGGGTGGGTATTCCATCCCCTGCCCCCTCCGCTCCCCATCTTCCTGCAGCTGCCCATTCTCTAGCCTTGCAGATAAACACACCAAGTTACCAGCCCTCGGGTTTGTTCTGCCAGCCCTGCCCGCACCTTAGCCGGACCTGCACAGGGAGGACAAGCACTCTGATGGCCCGTTCTCCCCTCCAACCCTCCCCAGAGGGCCATGTGGCTATCTGCAAGGCTGCCACCCCAGCTAGCCCCAGGGCCCTGCCAGCCTCTGTTCCCCGCACAGAGGGCAGCCTTGCTGCCCCACCCTCTCAGCTGGACCCTGAGCTCCCTTGTCCTCTGCCCTCTCTCTGTCATTTCCTCATTCCCTGGCCAAGCCCCTCTGGCAGGCGCTTCTCCATCTTCGAGCTGCTACTCATGTTCCATCCTCAATCAATCTCTCTCTCTCTCTCTCTCTCTCTCTCTCTCTCTCTCTCTCTCTCCTTTCTTTCTTCAGCAGGGGGTCAGAATGAGAAAACGTTTTGCTGTCACTTCCTGCTTTTCACTTACTATTAAAGATAAGGGATCAGGCTGGGGTGGGGAGGAGGGAGGTGAGGCAGTGGAGGTGGCATCAGAAAGGGGAGGTGAAGAGGAGGGGCAGGATGAGGTCCAGAGCTGTGGGCTACAGGGGGCAGCTGAGGAGGAGGAGGAAGAGGGCTCGGTGAGTGTGGACTGGGCAGCTAGGCATTTGCCTGGGGAGGGGCAGCCATAGAGTCTTGGGGGGTGGGGGGAGCAGAAGGGACACAAGCCTGCCCCTGCTGTCTTGGCCACTTTTCTCCTGGGAAATAGGTCAGAATATGAGCAGGTGGGGAAGGGAGCTTGTCCCCGCCACCCCCAGCCCTGCCCCCAGCAGCAGTGGACAGAGGCCTTCTGCCCAAGTGAGGGCCACAGAGGGCTCCCCAGGAGGGAAGTGGCCCAGCCACGCTCTCTGCCCACCCTGTGTCTTGGCAGGGCAGTGCAGGGCTCAGGGGCCCCTTCATTAGTTTGGGGGAATCTCAGGCCTGGAAAGTGCTGCCAAGGCTGGAGGTTGAGAATGAAGAGTAAAGACTGCAACATGCTGAGCATGGCTGAGGGCTTGTGACTATGGAAGGGCAGACAGATGGGGCTCGGGAGCTGTGGAGAGGGACAGGCCACTGGGAGAGGAGACCCTGGAAGTGGGGCGGGGGATCCCTGAAATTGCACCTTTTGCCAATAATGGGGTTAAGATCTTCTGGTTAGGGCCCTGAGATCCTTTTGGGCTGGGCCTTCCTGGTCTAGGCCTGGGGATAAGGTCCCCTCCCTGTAGCCTGGATCCTCCTGGGCTTGGAGCAGGCTGTCCTGGGTGGTGGTTCCAAGGACAGTAGAAAACATCCCCAGAGAGAAGGGGCTCAGCCACCCCCTAGGGCTCAGGTGTCAGGAGGGGGTTGTAGTATCTAGAGACTTTCGGGGTGAGAAATTAAAGCCCTCTCCTTCTAGAATCCTCTAGCCGCTCTGTCACCCATTTCCTCCCCTCCCCCTGCTAGCAAGAAGAGGCCAGACTGGTTCATAGTGACCCCCATGGCCTGAGGGAGGGGGCCACCTCCTCATGCCCCACCTAGGAGATAAGGATTAGAATCCTTTCTGGGTACCCCCTCCTGCAGCAGAATAAGTTTAACCAGGATCCAGGTTGGGCCATAAAGGCAGCTGGGGATCAGACTCTGGCCTTTGCTCTCTGGGCTGCTCTTGAATGTGTGGTCATGGCCTTGGGAGTCTGGGGGAGCGAGGGGAGTTCCAGATCACCCCTCAGGGGTCCCTGGCAGTCTGGGGTTTGGGTGCCTTCGTGATGTCTACAGTGACAATGAGGCTTCCCCTCTAACAACGCCAGAGGAAGGAGAGGGCTGGAAAGTCTCAGGTGCTGAACCCTGTCCCTGAGTCCTCCCTTGGCTCTCATCATACCCTGGGAGGCAGGGAGGGAGCAAAGACCCTTACCCCAGTTTTTCAAGCTCAGAAGCTGGTAGAGAGGAAGGTGGGGAGAAGTTTACCCATAGCCCAAAGCCATGAAGTCAAAGCAGGGCCATGAAGTCAGACTGCAGAGCTATGCAGAACCTGAGTGAGTCTATGGTCCAAACGCCCATCTCACAGATGAGACTGAGGCTGAGAGAACTGAGGCTGCTCATGGTCGGTGGCAGAACACGTCAGTCTCTTGATGGCAGGGATGGAACCTCTGTTGGCTGCCAGTTTTCCTCTGTTGGAGAGATGGGGAGTGGGTCAAGGTGAGGGCTGAGAGCCCCTAATGGGCACAGGAGCCAGGGAGGGGAGAAGGGAGGCTCAGGGTAGCCAGTCCTAGTAGCTGGGAATTAGTCTTGTAACATTTCATGCTTCTCTGGCTGTTTCTAAACTAGGTGTCAATTCACAACAGGCTTCAAACGTCCCAACACAACTCCGGGCTGGGGGCCCAGAGGAGAGCTGCGGTGCCACCGCCAGACCCGCAGCCTAGCCCCCTGAGAGAGCAGCCCCCGCCGTTGCCGCCATCACCACCCACGCCCCCAGGGACCCTGGTGCAGTGTCAGCAAATTGTCAAGGTCATTGTCCTGGACAAGCCCTGCTTGGCCCGCATGGAGCCCCTGCTAAGCCAGGCTCTCTCCAGCTACGCCTCTTCCTCCTCTGACTCCTGTGGCTCCACACCCCTGGGCGGCCCGGGCTCCCCGGTCAAGGTCATCCACCAGCCCCCGCTGCCCCCGCCCCCGCCCCCCTACAACCACCCTCACCAGTACTGCCCCCCAGGCTCCTTGCTGCACCAGCGCCGCTACTCCAGCGGCTCCAGGAGCCTGGTGTAGACTGTTTCCCAAGATGCTGCCCCAGGAGGCTGCCACCAGGGTCCCTGGGCTATACCCAGGAGCCCCGGCCGCCCCTTCACCGCTCCCCACACCCTGGCACGCTGTGTTCCTGGTCACCATCACCATTGTTTTGGAAAAGAACCTCGATCCCTGGCACCTGGGTTTGCCTCACCTGACATGCTTCCCATACTCAGCTGAACACACACACACCCCACCCCCCAGCCCCCTTCAATCTGGAGACTCCACCACACTCCCCTGGGCCCTGCACAGTTGCATGGCCAGGCCTCCTCCTGCTGCCATCACTCACCACATGGACCATGGACTTCGGAGGACAAGAACTGAGGGCCTACCCAGCTTCTGGGTCCTGAGTCTGAGTCTGTTGGGCCCTGGGCCTCAGGCTGGGAGGGTGGTACAAGGGGAGCCAGCACCCAGCACTGGACAGAAAGTGACCTGGCTCCCCGCTCAGCTCTAGGTGCTGCACTGAGTGGAGGAGAGTTGGCCCTGGATCCCTGAAGGGACCAGGGAAGTGGGAGTGTGAGGAGGGGTCTTGCTGCACCTGCCCCGCCCCCCACAACTGGCAGACGCAGGAGGTCTGTCTGTCCCCAAGGATGTTGGCTGTCCTGACCACGTCCTCCCCCTCCTCCCAGGGCCTGCCCTTTCTCTGGAGCTGGGCACTGCCTGCCCAGGGCTGCGCAGACTCCAGGAAAGCTTTGAGAGAGGGAGGGAGGAGGGGGACCCGTCTCAGCTCTCTCTAGGTCAGTTCAACCAGCTGTGGAACCGTGAGGTCATTCATCTAAAATGAATCTTTTTAGGGTTTAGTTCCCCAGCCCCAAATAACACCCGGCCAACGCGAAATGTGCACTGGGGCCTGGAATAAGGGGGCCTGGGAATAGAGTGGTTAGTTCCCTCCCCTGTGGCAGTGGAGACAGGGAGGAGGGGCAGTGGTTTGCCCAGAGGAGGTGGTTGGGAGAGGCCCGGCTCCCTCTTGCATGGTTTCCGTGGCCTCTGCGAGGGATTTGGATGCAGAAGTGGGCGGGAGAAGCAGGTGTTCCACAGGCACGTGCCTTCCCCCTGCTGCCATCCCAAACTTGCCCCTCAGCCTTTAAATCTCCCACCTCTCCACCTCCCCCAAGAAGTGGCCCGCCTCCTGCAGGGGGCACTAAGAGTCCCTGCCCCCTCAAAATTGCAAAGAGCGCAAAGTGGGTCTCACCGACCCCCTCGGGGCCAAATAGCATTGGGGAGTCAACCTTTAGGTGACCCCACAGAGCCTGGGCAGCCCCCTCAAAGACCCCAGAAGATACCCGGGCCCCAGTCATGCCCTTTCAGGAAGTGTCTGTCCAAGCCGGGCCAGGTTCCAGTCCTGGGCTGTCATTCCATTGCTGTCCTTCATCGAGCTCCGCTCCTACTTGGAGCCCGTTATCAAAGTGTCCCCAGAGGTGGAAGTGAACGTGGGCCAGGTCTAAAGTGAATGTGCTTCTCCCTGACCCTACCTCACACCCCAAATGCAGTGCCCTGGGCCAGCTAGGAGACCCTGATCCTTGTCCCGCGCTCAGAGCTTCCAGATGACCTGGTTTCATTTGTATGTGTGGTCACCAAACGTCATTATGGCGTCACCCAGCGAGTTTATTTCTAGCTCTGTCTTTGTCATCCTGGGATCCGTAACTTGTGACCAATTTGCTGTCTCCTCCATGTGGCTCCCCAGCCGAGCTGCTTTTGTCCTTTTTGTCTTGGTCCCTCTCTTGTGTCTGTACTGTAACAAGGACATGCCAATAAGAGGCTTTCAGAACAGAGTGGCTGACAGATGGGGCCACAAACTACGACATTTCTGATGCCCGTGGCCAGGGCAGGCATCGCCCGTGAAGAGTGCCAGCGGGAAGCAGGAGCAGAGTTGGGGGGGGAGGGGAGTGAATGAATCTTGAATAAGGGGGCCTGGAAATAGAGTGGAAGTTAATGGGTGGGCAGCAGGGAGTATGAGTTATGAAGGAAGGGGTGGGGGGTTGAGGTGGCTAAACCTGATTATGGGGTGGGGACCATGAATACCAGGGGCTGGTGACGAAGCAGCAGCCCCTTACTGTCAGGCCCCTTGTCACCGCCCACATAGTGCTTCTCGTTGAAAAGTGCTCTCCTCCCTGTCGGTGGGCATGGCAGCCCCGGCCCCTTCCTCCCACCTCTGCTGCAGCCCTGACTCTGCAGACAGAATCTCAGAGGTCTTGGGGATGGAGCACACAGAGCCTTCCCTGAGGACCCGGATGCTCGGGGACTGGGGCTTGCCCCCGGGCACTGCGGTGGCTTCCCTGGGACCCTGGCAGCGCTGGGAGTCCCGGCCTGGGAAGCAGACCAGCCTGGGATCTGCAGCACAAGAGCCAAGCCTGAGCTGTGAGGCTTTTCACCCCAGTGGCCTGGGCAAGGGGCAGTTGGCCCTCCTCCTGTTAGGGAAGCAACAGTTCCCAGTGTCTGCTGTCCTGTCAGCAGGCTAAGGCTGGGACCCCCTCACCCCCACTCTAGCCCCAGAAACCTTGGACAAGCCTCCAGCCCTTGCAGAGGCCCCGCTGGAGATGCTCTTGGGGCCCCCTGCTCTCCCAAGGCTGAGGGCACTGGAGTGCTGACTGAGCCCCGGACACAGCCCCAACATGGCCCCACTCTGTCAACTCTCTAGGCCTTACTTTGGGGGACCTGAGCCCCTTTCTCAATTTTATCCATTTGGCTCCAGCTCCAGAATCAGGAGTGGAGATGAAATGAGCTTTCCCACCCACTCTTGGGCAAGTCCCACCTCCAGACCTGGAGCGAGACCTGCCGGGGCAGCTTGACCTGGAAGCCTGCCTGCTTGTGTCCAAAGGCACACGTGTCTATCAGCCCCGGGCCCTTGACCCCACCCCACCTGTTCCCCTGTAGCCTGCCAGAATGTCTCTTGTACCCGATAGCTGCTCTGATAACCATCTGTCTGTCTGCCCTGTGTTCTGCTGTGCGTACCTTCCTGCTGCACCTCCTCCCCGCAGGCACCCCTCACCCTGTTGGAGAGAAACCTCTCTAGGGAAGGCAGGGTGGCTGCACCCAGCGACTAATCCAAATGGCAAATATTTTGTAACAAAATAGCCCAGAGGTATTTTATCTGTTCAATTCATAGAGTTTTAGAGATTATATTGAAATATGTCACTTGAGCAAACTGTCGGTTGTGTTTCTTTTGTTCTGCAAGAGGGAGGGTCCACCTTCACTCAGAGGGTCTAATTGGGGAGGGTCCAAGCAAGAGGACAGTCTGATGTTCTTAGCCCTGGGGTCTTTCAGGGGCAGCTGGGCTGCCAGGCTGTTCTTCTCTGGCCATAGTGGCGTCACCCCTTTACCCCAGAGTGACACCCTTCTGAGCCACGCTGTGACAAGACTAGGAAGTCCTGTCTTAAGTTAATGAGGTTTGGATATGTGGGGGAGGGGTCATCTGATGGGTGGGCACAGGGTTGGAGCTAGGGGTGCAAGGCCCACTAAAACACACACACAACACACACACACACACACACACACACTCAGCTTTGAGCCAATTGAGAGAGCAGGTTATAACGGGGACCAGGGGCACTTTTGGAGGAGGGATCACCATGACGGCCAGCGTGCACCCAGCAGAGTGAGAGATGGGGGCCAGGAGCCCAAGGGCCCTGCTTGACTTTCTGTCACGGGAGTGAGGGACTGTTGGGAGGTCAGGGTCCCACTGACCATGCTGGGTCATCACCTTCAGGTGACTCACCAGACATCAGCTCCAAAAGCCTGACCTAATCACAGCATGTGCTGCAACAAGCCTTAGGGTGTGCTATTTGCAGTGGAGGGGTCGGCAGACCCAGGTAAAAGGATTGGGGGAATATTGTTGGGAAAAGTGCACGGAGCCATAGAGTGCAATGGAGCAAACGTTTACCGAGCCCCACAGTGTGCCAGGTGCCCTGTTGGTTGCTGGAAGGGAGGCCAAGGTTCTGCAGAGGATACAACAGCAGCCAAGTGGCTGTAAACCAGGAGAGCAGGCTGACACAAGGTCGCTTGGCGAGCGTTCACAGCTGCGTCAATACTCAGATCAGGCTCCACAACGGGCTTGACACAGAGTGACCTCTTCTGGCTGCAAGAGAGGAGAGCCTTCCAGCCAAGCTGAGGCCAGAGGCGCTGCCTGTGGGAGAAATGCTACTGGCCACGATGGCTGGTCCAGGGACCCCTGTGAAGACACACCCAGCTCCCCTGGCGACTGGAACTCTGAACACCCCCAAATCTCGATAGCTCTGCAGGCTGGGTCCCCTTATTCCTTTAAAATGAAAGGAAACCTGACCTCACCCTCCTTCTAGAAAAAGGGAAATTCCAGGAGAAGCCTGGGGCCAGCTATGACCTGTCACATCCTGGGAACTCGCTGACCCGGGAAGCTGAGGACTAGCCCCTTGAGAGCACCCCTGAGGGGACCAGCTCAGCTCAGGCCTGGGAGAGGACTAAGGCTCAAAGGACCTGCTGCCGTCTGTGCCGGGTGTGGAGTGCTGCCACCATCCTCCCAGCCGCTGCCCCTGACAGAGCCCCCTGGGGTCTCAGGCCCTCTGTTCCATCTGCCATAGGAATGGAGAGCTATGGTTCCTTATAGTGACCATTTAGATGGGGAAACTCAGCTGTTGACTTGGAATGTTTCCAATAAGGTGCTTGGAATTCCCAGGTTTCTGGCTGAGAGCGATGGGCCAGAACATGAGGCCAGTGTTAGAAATCAGGGAAATGCAACTAGCTCATGAACACCTGGCGTGTGCCAGGTGCTGGTCTAGGTGTCGGGATAGGCCCAGAACGTGACAAGCCATGCCTCTGCCCTCGAGTTCCCACTGGGTAGTGCCCTCAGAAATCAACAAGCAGACCGGCTACTTTCACACAGATGGTGGTGCAGCAGGGGTGCTGCAGGGGGGCGGCTGAAGAGCCTTCAAGGAAGGCCTCTCCGAAGGGGCAGATTCAACAAGGCGAGGTCAGGTTCCAGGGCAGGTGAGCCGTTCAGACACCACCTCTAAGGGAGAGTCTGTAAGGACTATTTCCTGGTGTGTGAATTTACTTACGTGAAAATTCTTATTAAACCTTACTGAGGTGCATTTTGCAATCTCCTTTATTAAGGAAATCATGAAACTGGGCTTCTGGGAAACCCAGGGCAAAGGGTCACCACAATCAGTGGGGAAGGAGGGGCTGACAGCAGCAGGCTGGCCGCTGGAGAAGGCAGGCGGGTGAGGTAACATCAAAGGCTGGGCCGCAGCAGGAGGAGCCAGACCCCCAACTAGACCCCAGAGGACAAACCCCAGCCGTCAGGACAAGCTGTCAGGGCAGCTCCTGATCAGGAGGCACCACCAGGGCCTGGTGGGCCTGCAGGAAGCCCTCTGTCCACCTCCTCCCATCACCCCAATCCAAGCAGGTCAGGTTTGCTATCCTATATATTAAAGAGCTAATATGCAAATGGTCATCACACCCTCTCGCCGTCACGCCGTGATGCCCTCATGCCGTCATAATCCATCACCAGGAGGCTGCGTGCACAGCGTGGAGGCGGGGTCCCAGCAGCTCCGTGCGGTGAGGCCTGGGGGTCCCGGCAGCTCCAACCTACCTCTTTGGGGCAATCAATCATGGGGCTCCCACACTGTGAGAGGGCACAGGCCAGGCTGGGGGACCCCCTGCCCCCACCCCCGAGTGCATGAATTTCGTGCACCAGGCCTCTAGTTTAAAATAATAACAGGGTGGACTTCGTAGCCTAGTTCCCATGGGTTTCTGGGGTTGACAGCCCTTCACAGCTCAGTGGGAACAACATGAAGCTGTAGTAAGACTGACTTGCCCTGCAGCAGGCCTGGCACCCCTTCTACCCTCCCCAGCCTCCACAGGCATGCCTAATGGATCAAGCTTTCCAGGAGTCACCATCAATCAATGTACATCGACACCCAGCATGAAATTAACTTGCCACCTGGCCCTGTCACCCTGTCATCCTCCTTGAGCCACCTTGAAGGCAAGCATTTCAGAAGCTGTGGGCTGTGAGACCACGAGCCTGGGAAGGAAAGCGAGGAATGGCAGCAGGGGCTGCTCAGGCCCGGCCCACTGTTCTCAGATTGCTTGTGGAAAGTGCTTTGCTTTGCTCCTTAGCTCAGCAATGCTCTGCCCCAGGGATGCTCAGGGCTGCTTCCTTCTAGGACTCACCACTCCGGCAGCTCTAGCTCACCTCACTTGCACCACTCACCTCCCACCAGCTCCCTCTGCTCTGACCAGAGACGGAGCCCCTGAGGTACAGATGGCAGCCGGTCACAGCTGCAGATTGGGAATGCCAGGGAGAAGTCACTCAGGGGCTCTCCATCCCGGGTCAAAGCATGGCCTAGAGAGGCCACACCCAGGCACTGCAGGCCTTGGGAGAGACCCTTCATGAGGCAGGGGAGGTGTTTCCTCCAGGACTGAGGTGAGGCCCAGACAGAGCCCAGTGGCCTGGAGTCGCAGGCTGAGTCCTTATCTGCTCCCACCCCTTCCCAGAAAGGTAGTTGATCCCAGCTCTGAGCCAGAACTGCTCCTACTGGGAAAATTCCACTCTGGAAGAGGCTGGAGGATGAGGGAACTGGGCTCAGGAGATGGGGAGGAGGGATGGGAATTCTTTCCTCCCTGCAGGTCTGGATGGCTTCTTTCCCTAGAGAACCAGGCACCCTAACCCCACTCACCAGCCCCTAGCACCTCAGTGCTTCCTGCTCCCATGACCCTAACAAACCTCAAGGCAGGCTCTGGAAAAACTGTGGGAACCAGCTGCAGGGAAGGCAGGGGACCACCAGGAGAGCAGGCTCCTGTTCCCATACTCTCAGCTGCCCTGGACAGACTGCTGCCTCCCACCCTGCCATGAACCCCAACCCCCTTTCCTTCCAAGACATCCGGGCTAGGAAGTAGCCTCGCTCCCTACCTCCACAGAGAGCAGAGGCAGGGCATAAGGGAGCCCTTTCCACTAGCATAGGAGCCACCGAATCCCTGAATGCCAGACTTGGAAACAGACTGGTCAGTCAGTCCTACTGCTTCCTTTCATGGCTAAGGGGACTATTTAACTTAAGAAGATACAAAAAGAACAGCAGAATAATCCCAAAGTAAGTAAGTAAAGAAATAACAAAGATGAAAGCAGAAATAATGAAATGGAAGATACATATACAATAGAAAAGATGAACAAAACTGAAAGCTAGTAGTAAGAAATGACTAATAAACTTACAAGCCTCTGATAAGACTAATATGAAAATAGAATCAGCACAGATAAGTAACAGGGGGACATGCTACCTATATTGCAGAGGTAAATTTAAATAGAATACTGCAAATAAACTAGAAACCTATGACAGTAAGTTTGAAAACCTTCACAGAATGAACACTAGCCTAGAAAAATATCTTACCAAAACTCACTCAAGAACAAATAGAAAATTTGAGATGTAAACCCCCTAAAGACATTTAAATGTGTAGTTAAAAATCTACCCACACACCTCCCCCCTAAAAAAACTCACAATACCAGTCCAGATGATTTTACAAAATTCTACTGTACAGTCAAAGAGCAGATAGTTTCCATCTCTTATTAACTCTTTCAGAGAAAAGAAAAAGAAAGAAAACTTCCAGACTCCTTATAGGTTTAGTGTAACCTTATTAACAAAAACTAAATCAGGCAAGGACAGTGTCAGAAAGGAGCATAAATACAAAATTCTAAACAAATTGTTAAGAAACTGAATCTAGCATTGAATGACTAGCAAGCAAAAAATGATGCACCATAATCAAGTTAGGTTTGTCCCAGGAATTAAAAGATAGTTAAATATTAGGAAATCTATTAATACAGCTCACCACATCAACAGATTAAAGGAGAAAAACAATATGATCTTCCCAATAAATGCATAAAAAGCAATCAATAAAAGTCAACACTTTTGAAAACTGAGATATAATTGACATATGCCATTAGTTTCAGGTATTCAACATAATGATTCAATATTTGTATATATTGTGAAATGATCGTCACAGTAGTCTAGTTACCATCTGATTAACACTTATTCTTTTAAAAAACAAAAAACAAAACAAAAACAGAAACTTTGGGACAGAAGAAAACTTCATAGCCTAATAAATGATATTTTTCAAAAATCTACGTCAACTATTACCCTTAGTAATAATTCTAATAGTTAAATGTTAGAATTCCTTTCAAAATTAGGAAGGAGACAAGAATGCCTCCTACCACCACTTCTAGTTAACAAGTGAAGGAAGTCAAGAAAAAACTGAAAGGAATGATGATCAGAGAAATTAATTCCGACAGTCTGATTATCTATGTAAAAAGCTCTAAAGAATCAAGAGGTAAAAGTGTTAGAATTAATACAGAGGAGAGAGAAGCCTGCAGCGGTCTAGGAGCTGTTCCTCTGCCTGGTGTGCCCTTCTGGCCTCTTCCCTGCCTCCTCCGTGAACCTCCTCTCAGCAACAGACCCCGATTCCAACTGCACTTGCCGAGCACCCACTGGACCAGGGAGGGTGCCGGCCACCTTCCCAGACCCCTGCGGAGTGGAGACAGGGAATGAGTGGCGCCTGGAGTGACAGTCCACTGCTAGTAACAGCGTTGCTGACGTGGCACTCGGGAGTTCCGGCCTCGGGCCCTTTGGCTACACTGCAGTGGCCCTGCGTGGGTGGGTGACATGGTGTGTGCAGAGAAAGCCTCGGAGTGCAATTGCATCAGGAGTATTGACTGAACTCTTGCTGCAGCCGTGGGGTTGGGCACTGACCCTGTGGAGGAACCCAGGCCATCAGAGCCTTCCTCTCTCTGTCTGTTGCATCACCTAACAATGATGTGCTCGCCTCCCCACCCTGTCAACCCATCAACTCCTCAGACCCCAGGAGCAGCCACCTGACTGCTGGTCATCACACTGGAAGTAGAGCGTGCTGGCAGGCAAGGTGCCAGGACCCAGGACACCAACCCACTTCAGCCTCATTTGACCTGCCAGGCTTGGCCCCCACTGTCCTCTGCTGTCCTCCCGCCACCTTCTGTATTGATGGGTAGTTAACAAGCTTTCACCCCTGACAAGTCCAATCAGCCCTTGTTACTTCCCTGAGCAGCTACACCCGCAGGGAAGCCAGTGCGCTGGGTCACCAGGGAGCGGGCATGTGAGGCCTAGAGCAGCAGGGAGAGAAGCAGGCAGTCCTCACCTGCCTCAGGGCAGGGAGGAGAGGGCAAGGCCCAGGGTCCGGAGGGCTATGGAGGGTCAGAGTGATAAGGACGTGGGAGAAAGGCGAAGGGCTCACACAGGACGAACACCAGCGAGGCCTCCCTTCCTGCAGTGCTGAGGGACAGTGCTTTGAGGGGCATACCCCACCCTCAAAAAAGGTGATTCTTGTACTTAGGGAAGCCAAGGACCCATATTAGGTATCTACTGGTGCTGAACAAACTACTGCAGAACTCGTGGCTTACACAATATACATTGATTATCTTTCATGTGGGTCAGTGATTCAGGGCCCACCTCGTGGGGTGTTTTCTGGCTCAGGGCCCTTCATAAGGTTGCAGTCAGCATCAGCCAGGCCTACGGTCATCTGAAGGCTTGACAGGGGCTGGGGGATCCACGTCCACAGTGGTCATTCACCTGGCTGACCAGTTGGTGATGGCTCTTGGCCGGAAGCCTCAGCTCCTTCCACACGGGCCTCTCTCTGGGGCTGCCTGAGTGTCCACGTGGCGTGGCGATCGGCTGCCACCAGAGGCAGTGACCCAAGAGATCATGGAAACCTTAGTGCCTTCTAGGACCTAGCTGCAAACGTCCCTCACTCGTCCTCCATCTGCGCTGTGGGTCAGGGCATGAACAGCAGGAGGTGAGGATCTGGGGTCCTGGGGGAGAAGGAGGCAGGGGTGGGCTGAAAGGTTCATCCAGGAGCTCCTTTGTGCTCTGGCTATTTCAGGGCGAGGTGCTAGCCTCTCAGGTGAGCTGAGTGTAGTCCTCTGACTATGATGTTTCCCCACCAGTCTGGCTCC
This sequence comes from Myotis yumanensis, assembly GCF_028538775.1. NCBI lineage: Eukaryota > Metazoa > Chordata > Mammalia > Chiroptera > Vespertilionidae > Myotis > Myotis yumanensis. Next base: position 121,156,430 of record NW_027223754.1, on the reverse strand, counting down.
TTCCTCCCAAATCCACACCTCTCTCCTCCTGGCCTCCTAATCTATGTCCCTGTGACTCCCAGATGATTCTGTTCCTTTCTCCTGCCCCAAATCTTATTCCCGTAACCTTGCCCTTCACCACGGCAGCTAAGGGCTCACAAGGCTGACAGGCCAGGCGGCTTACATTCTCTTTCTGACAGGGTGGGAGGACCAAGGCTGGCATCCCCAGACAGCTCTAGGATAAAATAGGTCACAGTGGATGCTTCCTTTCCATGGGAGCAGGAGACATGAGACCCACAAGGTGGTCTGGACCTGGAGGGTGGATTGGGAGGTCAGCTGGAGGTGGAGCCCAGCAATACCTGGAGGCCCCAAACCAGAGCCAGGCCCTCTTTGATGGGGCCCTGCGTGGAACCAGGTGGGAGAAGCTGTAAAAGTGGGATGCTGGCTAGATAGGGAACAATCTCCCCTGGTCAGGTGCCCTTCCAACCTAATCCTCACAGACCGCAGTCTCGCACAAGGGAAGTCCATTCCTCAGGGGTTGGGGCTCCAATCTCAGTGGAGTTCAAGGCCCTCTTCGGCTCCCTGAGCTCTCCTGTCTTGGGGGAAGGGAGTAGGGAGGGCACAGAGCATACCTTCGCTTACTCCTCAGCTCCCACACAGGCAACCCACGTGCTGGATGGAGAAGAGGCTCCCAGTTGAGACAAGAGGGGGAGAGTCTAAACCCAGGTTCAGCCTGGCCAAGGGGAACAGAGGGAAGAGCCAAGGTGAGTGGCTGGGGGCTGCAGCCCCAGGACCAGCAGCCTTGGCAAGTCAGCTCCACAGGGAGCCCAGCCTGGGAGTGGCGGGGGGTGGTTCCCAGGATGAGCTCGGTGCCGGGTGCCGAGAAAAGACTGTCTGAGCGAGACAGTCTCAGCCTCCCATGTGGAGGAGCACCACAGTCAGGTTAAATGCTTTTGCCTAAAATAAAGGGAAATTGCGGGGAGGGTGTTCCTAAGCATATCTGGGTGAACTGATGGGGTTGGGAGGCAAAAGTGATCCCAAAACCCAACAGAGGTCTTTGTGGCTGGGCCACTGGTCTAGACTTCAGGTCTAGCTTTGAAAGTAAACTTGGCCACCACCCTTCTTTGGGAAAGGGAAGAGCCTGGTGGGAAGGGCAGAACTGACCAGGATTCAAGGGTTACCGAGTGGGAGACCCACAGATGAACAAGCCAGAGTGTTGGCTGTCCCAGAACTGCCCCCTTCTGAGGCACTGGGACCCTGAGAGCGCTGCCCTTGGTTCCCCTCCCCTCAAGCAAGGGTTCTGGTTCCCTGCCTGGCCCACAGGTCTCAGTCCTTCTCTTGGGGCACAGGTTAGGAAGTCAAATGCCTTTAGACTCAAATGTGTGAAAAGCTCAGGTTTGGGTAATTTGGAGCCGTGGAGTCTGCAGCAAACTGGAGAGTACCTAAAAGCATACACTTAAAAAAAAATTTAATATCATACTGGCCAAACAGACCATAGCTGCCAGATTAGGCCTCTGGCCACTAGTATGAAACCCAGCCTAGGAGATGGAAGCAAGCCCAGCTAACCCCATACCTGTTCTGTGTGCACATATGTGCATGTACATGCACACACACACGCACACACACACACACACACACCTCTATCAGTGCTCGGGGTACTTTAAAGGGTCCAATTGCTGCTCCTTGCCCATGCTGTGAGTGGGCTCCTATGAGCTATGAAGTTGGCTGGAAGTCCCTTTCCCCAGCGCCCTGTTTCCTCCAGCCCTGAGCCACCCCTCCAGATACTTTGGACTCACAGGCCATGGGGGCTCTATACTGAGTGCTCCCAGCAGTCCCAGAGCCAGAACAGAGAACTTCTAAGACAGCCTGTGAGTTTAGAGCCAGGGGGTCTGGCGGATTTATGTGAGGTGAGGAAGGTGGGAGAGGATGATGGTGTTTGTGAACAGTCTGCAGAGACAGAGAGACAATTCAGGGCCCCCGTGAGCTGGGGAGAGCTTGTGCCCCACCACTGTGCAGACCTGCCCACAACAGAAAATGCTGTCCCCCAGGCTGACAGGGCCGAGGTGTGGGTGGCAGCAGGTAGCTGAGAAGCCTGGCTGGCCGCCCGTCTGTCCACTGCAAGCTGTCTCTCTAGGAGAGCCCCACCAGGACCATGGGGAGAAGGATGAGGGAAGTGTTTGGGTTCCAGATGGTGAAAGCTGACAGGGAAGGAGAGCTGCTCAGCTTGTCCATGCATCCTGAGGACGGGGTGAGGGCGCTTCCCTCTGGTTTGTGAAGGGTGCTGAGGAGGCCCTGCGGGGAACCTGGGGAAGCGGCACTGTTCCTATTGGCCACCAAGAGGCAGCAGAGAGCACTGTGCCAGCCTCCACTAAGGCTCCCCAGTCTCATCAGTGAGTGTGATCTGACTGAAGCTCTTTCTCTCCATCCCTTCCTCCTGTACCCACTTTTTGACTCACTGACTAGTCCAAGAAAGGTGAGCACAGGTGCACGGAGCGGTCTAGAGGAATGCAGAAGCAGACTGCCAGAACCCAGGAGTCTGGACACCTGCTCGTGCCCAGTGTGACAACGTACTTGTTCTTACAAGTGAGAAGCACCTACCTATCTGGGCAAAGGGTGGTGAGTGATCTGAGGATGGCCAGGGTTGTTGGAGATGGAACTCACCATGGCCAGACCATATTTTCACTCCAGCCACTGGGCATTGGCTCTGGGTGACATCTACCTACACATAATTCTCCCCAGGTGACTTCCTTTCTTCCAGCTCTCAGGTCCTGCCCCAGGAAACTATCCTGAGTGGCCTACCCCACCTCCACTCTCTCTCCTCGCTTCCTTCTGAACACAAGTCCTGCCTTCCACCTCCACAAAGCCTACTCCGGCCAGAGAAGGACCTGCATGATCTGGTAGGGAGGGGAAAGGAGCACCCCCCGACACACACACACACACACACACACACACACACACACACACACACACCTCCCTCTCTGTTTGAGACCTGAGGGCTCTTGCAGGCCCCAAGCCCACCCCTGTGGGAGGAGAGACAGAAAGTGTCAAGAATGAGGGGTCTAGAGAGGAAATCTGGTCAGATGAGTAGGGGCTGGCAGAGAAAATACTATGGTGAAGGCACCACTCTAGGGAGAGCTGCTCACTCCTTCACAGAAGCGACCTCTCTCCCTCCTACCCCAAGACAGCGTAACTGAACAGGCATGGGTGAGGTAAAGAAGGCAGCACACGGGGCAGGCGATCCACACAACATGCTTGGTTATTAACGCAGGAGGGGGCAACGGGGGGGCACACTGGCCGAGAAACAGAGGACCAGGTTCCAGTCGTCTCTCTGGTGCTGAGGAACTGTGTGAATTTGAAAAAGCCGCTTTGTCTCATTGGTCCTCATTCATGAAGTCAGGGATTTGGATAAAAGCAGGATGGCAAATGAAGCTGCCTGGAGCACTATATTTGGAAGGACTATGAGGTGGGAAAGAATTGGTAATCGATTAGCATTATCTGTCGTGGACATAGGACACAGTCCAGGCATCATCTGTAAGTCCCTTCCATTTGAACGCTCCATGAGTTGATAACATTTGAAGAAGAGTGTAGAACTAGCACTGGCACTAGGAACACTGGGAGAGACTGCCTCCTGGAAATGTCGATGCAATGATGGCCGGTGAAGATCTGCCTCCTGGCTGATTCTCTAGTCCCCTCCCCCTGGACTCCAGAATGCTACGCCTAGTGAGGGGCCCCCTCTAAAAGAATGTCAGAGTCCAACATGGTGTGTTCAGTGCCACTTCCAGCACAGTGTTCCATCGCGCTCTCTGGATCAGATCATGATGTGTATTCTAATTGGCACTATCTTCCAATGCACAAATATAGTAAACTCTAACAGGAAACATCCCTGCCGTGGGAGATCCCTCACAATATAATCAGATGGTGAACTCCAAAAAGACCACCCTCCTTTATAAATAAGACAGTGGGTTCCAGCAGGGAGTCGCTTCACAGCGTGGCATGTTCCAGAGGGACTGTCCTGAGCCCACCAGGAGAAGCTGCTTCCGCTGAGAGGAGAGAGGAGGGAATCTTGCCTTCGCTGGGGGTGCCCCAAACATCGCAGGCTGGGGGTGCCCCAGACATCGCAGGCGTTCTCAACAGGGCTGTGGTGGGACAGAGGCAAAGGCTGTCCACTGGGGGGAGAGGTGGCCCTGACCCCGGGTTCCTGGCTCAGGAGCCCCCTGGCTTTCAGCCACATCCTATAAGTGGGTCTCTTTCTCCCCAACTATCAGTCCCTCCTTCACTGGGGAGGGTCCACAGTCCTGGCTGGTGCCACCATCCAGACACAGGTGTTGCTTGGGCTGTGGCAGGCTGGGGTCAGGGGTGATGAGCTGTCTCAAGCGCTGTGGAGAGAAGAGGGAATAAGTGGGTATTGTTGGTGAGAGAGGCAAAGATGCTTTCTCCTGTCTGTATCTTCAAGGCCCAACACAGAGCCAGGAACATGGGGGCAGCTCAGTACCATATGAGTGAATAAATAAATAAATATTTTGAGAAGAGAGAAGAGGCAATAATATGGTGATTAAGAGTGTGAATTAGGTTCCACTTCTGGCTCTGTTACTTGTGCAATCTTGGGCAACCCATTTAACCCCTCTCTGCCTCATCTATAAAATGAGGATTATAAGAGTACATACCTCATAGAAGAGTGTCTGACACAGGGTAAGGCGGCAATAAGTATCTATTTTTATTCTTATTATTACTAATTTTCTTACTATTATATGCTCAATAAGTATCTATTATTATTTTTACTAGTAGTAATTCTGCATTACTATCATTATTGGGATTTGTGGTATCATCTCCCTCGCCCTTCTTGCCTTGATTGCTGATGTGATGGCTGGAGTCATGACAACCTTCTTGTAATGATGAGTGATAAGCTTATAATGAACACACAACATGCTCACGATGGCAGTGCAGGAATATAGGATGAGTCTGGTCCCTAATGCCCTCTTTAAGCAGCTGAACAAAATGCCAGCAACCCCTGTCTCTGATCTCCTTGATATGTAAGAAAAAAAATAAACCTATTTGCTTATTGCAGGTTGAGTTTTCTGCTACTTGTAGGCCAGATAGATTTCTATAGTGTAATGTCTTTGTGAGACACTGACTATATACTCTTCCAGGAAGGCATGTTCCAAACTCTAAACAGGAACCCTCTTGCACATGTTCCCCACAAGGTTAAGATAAGAAAAGACGCCGGAAGACTGTATGGAATGAACCATGATAGCCAGTTATCAGTTTCCTGAGAGCAAGGAATCTGTGCTCTGTAAGCCTCTGTGTCTGGGCCCATTTATGTTCTCCTTTGTGACTTAGTTTTCCCCTTAACCTTTGACAGTTGACCATTGGTTAACCTTCCTAGATGATCTTTTAGAGGTCAGGTTCTAAAGGTCTACAACTCTGGGACTTTCTAATGTTTCTGGACATGAAACTATTAGACTGATCTTCAAAGACCTTTCTCTTTAAGGTTCTATTACACTGAAGGGCTGCCCCACACTCATAGCTGGGCCCCAGCTGTAGTGTGCTGCCCAAGACCCACCTCTCTCAGTGCCCTCTTGAATGCGTCACTTCCCTCAGCCCCCTACCTTCTTGAAGGTACCCTGGGTCTTCAGGAGGGTAATGATGATGAAGAGTGGGACGCAGACCATGGAGGAGAGAGCCAGGAACCAGCCAATGGAGTATCCCCAGGGAGGGTACACATAGATGTTGTTGTATTTGAGAGGTGTGTACTTGCTCAAGGAGAAGAAGAAAGTGGCCTAGAAAGAGTGGGGCAGAAAGCAGGGTGGTCAGACACAGATGAGATAGAGCCAATAAAATTCTCTCCTCTCTACTTAAATACACAGTGATAGAGGACAATTTAGATACACTGTGCTACATCTATGAGGCGGGAAAGTAAAAGCCATTTGCAAATCGTGGGCCTAGGCATCACTCACATCAAAAACTGAGACAGGAGGAGATGTAAAGGAAAAGAAGAAACGGAGGAGCTCTAAGCAGACAAAGAGACCAATAACTGGGAAATCAGGCAGATGGTGGAGATCCTGCGAGAAAGGAATGGAGAAGGAATAGGAATAGATGATAAAGACAGTAAAGCAAACATATGGAGAGATAGCCCCAGACAAGAAGGGCTGAGGGAACCAATACATCAGAGGGAATGAACCAGCCTCCCAAGATCACTGGACAGGCAGGGACTCAGGCAACCTGTTCCTCATCCCCCCGAGTCTGCTGCAGGCAGGAGGGAATAAAGGGGTAGGTAGCTGGGTGGGCACATACCAGGCAAAGTCCAGGGGTCAGGAAGAGCCAGGAGATCTTTACCAGGGGCCATGGCCGGTAGCCAATCATGTCCTCAATGTTGTCATAGAAACGGTCTGCCCCTGCCCAGGCACAGTAGGGGAAGAATGAGATCAGAAAGGTGAGGACAGCTCATGGGTGTTTAGGAAGGACTCACTTGGTAGCTCTTCCCCCCCACCCTGTGAATGAGATGGGTCCCTGGCACCCCAGACACAGTGCTGGGAGTTGGGGAGGGAGAAGGAGCTGCCACCAACAAGCCAGGGCCCTGGGGTCACCCAAACTCTGGGTGCAGTCTCTGTCCCCCTGTCATTGGATGAAGACTCCACTGTCCTAACCACAGAAGAGGGTGTGAGCCTACAATGGGGCTCAGTGCTATATATACAGATGCTTATTTGTCTGCATAGCAAAGATGAACTCGGTTTCAAGTCAAAACACAAAACAGCAAGTGTGCCACTGCTCAAGCAGATCCTTTCTGCTCTGATAGAACCAGATCTCTACAGGAAGGGAGGGGAGGGGAGGGAGGGGGAGGAGAGGAAAGGGGAGGGAAGGGAAGGGAAGGGGAGGGGGAGGAAAGGGAAGGGGAAGGGAGTAGAGGGGAGAGATAAGAGGATGGAGAGGGAAGGGGAAGATCACTACTGGGAAGCCTAATTCTAGACACCAGAGGAACCCCCTGCATTCTGTCACGCATGGGGAGAGGGTTGACTAGTGCACATGAAAACACTGGTGTTTAGTTTTGTTTAATGTCCTCAGGTTTTCACATTTGCTCTATCTTCTAAGAAGTGAAGAGCCCCTGATTGGTAAAGACACTTAGAAGACCCCTCTAGCCGCCCCTCACCAAAAAAAGATTTTCCCTCTGGTCACTAAGGCAGGAAATGCCACCATTAAAGAGTCATTCCTTTGGCTTGTAAATTTCTCCCCAGTTAGAAACCAAATACTCTTGAGTAGGTTTAACATATTAAGACTCATCAGCCATGTACACCTCACTGTGGTTGAGTTCATCAGACCCTCTCTGAGAACAAGTTTTGAAAAGGAGGAAGGCACAATCGGGAAGACATCGGGTGCTTGAATGAGAAGGGAGAGGACATGTCCAAGGAACGGAAAGGACACCACATAGGAAGGCCGAGGGTAGCAAAATGAAAGCTTTCCTCCTCATAGCTGGTTACAAGGCCCCAGTACATGGCACCCCTTACCCTCTCTGCCCTGAGCTTTGTGACTTTGGCAATGTGTCCCCCCCAACCTGGTGCAGTGGAGCCAGACAGACCTGGGGTATGATGATGGCTCCTCCACTTAATTGCTGTGTGAGCTCAGGAAAGAGCCACAACTCTCTTAGCCTCACCTTCCCTGGGAAAGGGTTGTTGTACAGGTTGGGAGGTAGCAAGTGCTTGCACATAGCAGTGCACTGGCTCAGTAGCTAAGGGTTTCTCCCCTGTTGTCATGAGGCACAGTAACAGCGTGGGTATGACAGCACTCAGCACCGTGGGTTAGTTATCTCGCAGCCGAGGGGCTAGGGCTGTGGGAAAAAGTCAATGGAAGGCACAGTTCACCTTCGTGTAAGAAAGAAATGCCCAACAGCCAAAAGGGAAAAGGAATGGCTTTCCTGTTCGTGGAAGAATTCAAGCAAAATCTGGGCGATAACTTCGAAAGGGACTATGGGATCTGCACAGGATCAGAAGAAATGGCCCAAAGGTCTCTTTTAACTACAACTCCCGCCGGGGAAGGATCTCTGGCAGCCTCTGTAGCAAAGAAAAACCAAACCGTCCACTGATATTTATAACGGCCCTCACCCCTCAAGGAACTCGGTGTTGTCATTATCCCCACTCTTCCTGCATAATGCGAAATGCCTGGATTCCCAGCGATGGATACACTTACCACGTGAAAAGAACCAGGACAGCAATACAAAAACACAGAAATCAGAGGCTAGCACACCCTGTCCCTCATCCAGGCAAGTCCCACCCTTAGCTGGGTTCCAGAGGCTCCTCCCAACACACTTACCATAGACCCAGCTGATGCAGATTACTTCTGACATTGCGAGGAAAAGCAGGCATATGCCGCTGGAAGCGTAATAATCAAACAACTGGAAGACGTACATCCCGCCCTGTGGAGAAGGGCGGGGAGCTGAGAACTTGGCCAGTGGGGGCAGGGACCACGCTCCACCACACAGCAACAGGGCAAGCCTCTGTCCGTGGCTTCCTCCCCGCCCCCCACCCCGCCCATGGGAAGTTACTCCTTGCCTCCAGAAGGAGTTTGCTCTACCTCTCCCTGCCTCCTGGCCCCTCACTTAACATCAGGGCAACAATTCTCACATCTGCAAGGACGCTGAGACTGTGGTGGACATACTGTGTTTGCCCAGCACTCCCCTCCCTGAAGCATTCCCCAGGCCTGAGGAGAGTCATGGCTGGGCGCTGGCCACGCTCTCAGGAAAAGGGTGCTCTCTCCTGTGGGGTGGTTGGGTGGCAGAAGTTACCTTCTTTACTACCAGGAGGGCCATCTGGCTAAGAATGAAGTCACCAGAGGAAAGGGAACTGGGAGACAGAGAGGGACACTTCTGACCATGTCATTAGAGCAGCTGGGTCCAACCATACAGAAAACTAAATATTTCTACTTGACCCCCAAACTCCCCTTTCTGCTTATGCCAGCTTGTGTTTGGTTTCTAAAACCAAAACAGAGCTCACAAACAGAGATGGGTTCTACTATGTGGTCCCTACAATCTCACTGTGAGGTGTCAACACCCCTGATCAGCAGATGAGAAAAGTGTGGCCCTGAGAAGGGTCAGCGGTGTCCCCATGGCTCCCTCACCCTGGAGCTCAGCCGCAGGCGCCGCCCCGCCCCCGCTCACCTCAGTGACCAGGAGGAGCCCTATCAGGTAGCACAGGATAGAAATGGCAAGGATGAGGAGCTCTCGCCGCCCGCTCCTCCGGAGCTGCCTGGGGAACATGTCCACGGAGGCTGTCACCAGGCACTCCACACAGACAAACTGCAGGCCAGGAGGGAAGCTGAGTGAGAGGGGCCCCTGCCCTTGGGCCTTCCCAGCACCGCCTTGCCCCGGCCACCTCTCACCCCGCTCCCCCTGCTGATGCACAGGCATGCAAGGGAGGGTACAAAGGGCAGAAATGGGTGGTGGCCAGGGGTGAGGCCATCTCTGCCCTTGGCCACATATCCACAACAGAGGGTCCCAGCAGTGACACTTGGAGAGCGGATATGTGTTCTGTCCCCAAAGCTATGGGGCAGGATGGGCAGCTTGAGCCAAGTATCTGGAAGGAGGCAGGAGGGACACTTGGGAGGGTACATCCAAGCGTGGGGAAGGGTCATGTGAGGGGGAACAAAGCAGTGGCCCCCTTACCAAAGAGGGTCTCGAGATCTGGGGTCACCCAACTAACCCCAAGGACAAGCCCTGGACAGCGGAAAGGGCCTTCAAATGTATGGTCAGGGGAAAGGGAGTTAGAGGGAAGGTAATGCAAGGAAATGCAGAAGCTGAAAAGACAATCACCAGGGCAGCACTGGCAGGGCTGGGCAGAGCAGGACTGGGTAGGGCAGGGCTGGCAGGGCTCGGCTGGGCAGGGCTGGGCAGGGCAGCACTGGCAGGGCTAGGCAGAGCAGGGCTGGGCTGGGCTGGGCTGGGCAGGGCTGGGTAGGGCAGGGCTGGCAGGGCTCGGCTGGGCAGGACTGGGCAGCTGTGCTGGGCTGGCTGGGCTGGGCTGGGCAGAGCAGGGCAGGGCTGGGCTGGGGCTGGGCTGGGTGACAAACCTGGCTGTCCAGCCCTAGGAAGATGAGCATGATGAAGAAAAGGCAGGACCATAGCTGGGATAAGGGCATCATAGTCACAGCCTTAGGGAATGCGATGAAGGCCAGACCAGGACCTGCCAGGACACAACACAATCAGGTGAGCCTAGGGCTCTCACTGCCCTCAGGGAAGGGCCCTCTCCAGAGGCACTATGTATGTGCATGTGAGTACGTGTGTGTGCATGAGTGTATGTGTGCGTGTGAGTACATGTGTGTGCATGTGAGTACGTGTGTGTGTGCATGTGAGTACGTGTGTGTGCATGAGTGTGTGTGTGCATGTGAGTATGTGTGTGTGCATGTGAATGTGTGTGTTTGTGTGTGTGTGTGTATGTATAATAGGGGATGGTTCAAGAGAGCAGGGTGATTCCATTCATTATTCTGCTCTTCCCAGGTGCTGGGGAGCATGCTGTCCCTCCATCCACCCATTTCTCCATCCATGCATGCAACTGTGGGTCCATCCACCCATCCTGTCCCCCTCCCTCCCAGGGTTATGGAGGCCCTGCTATGTGCCAAGCACCACCCTCAATGCTAAAAGCTTCATAGGACCCTGCTTTCCTGTAGGAGGATCTGTGTTCTGACCCTCCTTCCCCTCAGGTCCCAGACAGCAATGTCACACCTACCAGACTCAGCCACTTCAGAGATGGGCACCGCCTGCTCTTGGGACATGAAGCCCAGGATGGAGAAGACCACAAACCCAGCCACAAAGCTGGTGGCACTGTTCAGGAAGCAGAGGGCAATGCAGTCCCTGCAGGCGGGCAAATGCAGATAAAACAAAGAAAAAGGGGAGAATGAAATTCAATATTTGAGGAGAGATCAGAAGACAGTAAGAGTGTAAGAAAAGGAAGAGTGAACGGGAAGAAAAACAGAGGAAGAAAAGGACAAACAAGGGGTCTCAGAAGGCGAGGAGAGGGAAGGGAGACAGAAAAGGGAGGAAGAGAGAAATTCGGTCTGGGAAACGAACCCAGAATGGCAATTCCACACAACCTGTCGCTCCCGATAATAAAGAAGGAAGGTCTGGGCCCACTGCAGGACCCGCCCTCCTCAGACGCGGGCAGGCAGGGTCCCCCAGGGCCCCTCACCCATGCCCCTACCTGTAGCAGTTGTTGTGGTACTTGTTGTAGCTGCCCAAGGCCGTCAGGCACCCCTGACAGATGGCAAAGGAGAAGAAGATCTGGGTGCCCGCGTCCATCCACACCTACAGGAGACCCCAAGAAAGTGGTGAGGGAGAGCGGAGAGAGCCGGGCAGGCCTGCTCCGGGTTCCCAGAATCCCTTAATCCCAACTCTTCGTGAGCACACCCTCCTCTCACAGGCAGGGCCCATCTGTGACTTGGTTCTGCGGGCACTAGGTAAGCACCAAATAAGAGTGCGTTACTTGAAATGCTTAGTCTGTCACCCATGGCAATGCCCCAGAGAAGGTGAGGCCCTCCGTAGGGGAGACAAGAGGCATCTGCTCAATTCAACAAGCAGGGTGTGCCTTAGGCAGCCACGCTGGGCAGAGGGGCCACGGCGTTGAAATAGAGAAGAAACTCCAAGCATCTTGGGGGTGGAGGGAGTGGAGACAAAGAATGTGCTCAGACAAGTCCTAGAGCAGGAAATACAAATGGTTGATAAATATGTGGGGAAATGTCCAACCTTGCAGTCATAAATATTTTTAAATAAACCAACAATATGATGTTATTTTGACCTATCAAATTATCAACAATTAAAATAAATCATAATTGACCTCTCGAGGGCCCTGCGGAAATGCTGGCTGTGGAAGTCTGCATCTCTGCAGCCGGGACAGTTCAGGAACCTGAAAATGTGCACACTCTTTGACTTAGTGTTTTCACGTCTAACTACAGTCAGGAAATGATGATCAGAGATGTGGTCAGAGATTTAAACACAGGTGTTCACTGCAGCCGTACATACAATCGTAAAAAAATACATGACCTATATGCCTCAAAACAGGGGAAGAGGTGAGTAAAAGACAATACTGGCCTCAGGTGTGACGTTCAGAGGCATGGAGCCCACCCTCACCAGCGCTACAGCGCTCCCAGCACTTCCTGGGACCTCAGGACATGATGGGTGAATGGATGGATGGATGGATAGATGGATGGAGGAACTATTATGCAAGTGTTAAAAATGGCATTTACAAATGAACTTAATAACATGAAAACTGCTTAAATATAAGTGAAAAAAGATATATCTCTATATATAATTATCTCAACTATGTTATATCTCTCTTTCTCCTCTCTCTCTCTCTCTCTCTCACACACACACACACACACACACACACACACACCATCCAGCTATGAAAAAATGATGGAAGGAAATATACTAAAACGCTAACAGAAGCCCTGGCCAGTGTTCCTAAGTGGTTAGAGCATCAGCCCAGCACCAAAGGGGTGGGTTTGATTCCCAGTCAGAGCACATGTGGGAGGCAACCAATCGATGTATGTCTCTCACATCAACGTTTCTCTCTCCCCTCTCTCTCTCTTGCCTTCCCTCCCTCACTCACTCACTCTCTTCCACTCTCTCTGAAAAGCAATGAAAAAAATATCTTCAGGTGAGAATTTTTTAAAAAATCAAAATGCTAACAGAGATTGTAGCTGAGTGGTGGGTTTTAGTTCCTTTTCATGTTATGTTTCTCCAGTGGATATTGACTGCCTTTAAAACAGGAGGAAAGCGATCGAAGATTTTCAAAAGTACAGATCTGGTTTGGAATGAGAGACTTTTGGGGAAATGATCCCCAGCACAGTTCCTACCTGGGGGTCCTTCAGGCGAGACAAATCTGGCTTCAGGTAATAGATGATGCCCTCATAGGCTCCGGGAAGCGTGATGCCTCGAATCAAAAGGATGATCAGCATCAGGTAGGGAAACGTGGCTGTGAAATAAACAACCTTGGAGGAAAGCAGGTCAAAGTCACTTCTGGTGCCGTCACAGCAGCCGGGAGGTGTCAGGGACCTGCAGTGGTCTTCCTGCCACACCTAGCTCAGTGTCCAACACCTGAGAGGCCTCTAGAGGGATGGACACACACACTTTCTGCACCTCTCATTCCACGTTCCTGCGGGTGTTGGGTCCCCAGCAGAGTGTGAGATACACATCAACAGGGCAAGGGGGAGGAGGAAGGGCAGGGAGGGGTACAAGTTTCCAGCCTTAACATTTCAAAAACTATTTTAAAATCCAGAATCTGGTCTCCCTTAACCCCTTATTCTGGCTGTTCTCCGCATGTCCCCTGGGGAGGGTGGCCTCCCTTCACGGGGGAGGGAGTGGGAGTGGGGGTGGGCAGGCAGTTTGTACAGTGACCTGTGAGGACACGGAGACTGCATTTTCCAGGCTGAAGGCTGGGAAGAGCAGTGGCCTGAGCTCCAGGTATCCTGGAGACACTCAGAGAGGAATCCACTCTGCCCTTGGCCAAGCTCAGGCCTTACCAGGTGGTGGCAGAGTCCTTGTTAGTATTATTACTATTACTATGTTGTCATTACTATCACTGTTTTATTATTATTCCAACAATCCATGGAATGGGGGGTGGTGCTGCAGGAGCAGGTTAGTCAAAGAAGTCGGGGCCTGTCTGTTCCTGGCTTTAAAGAGCACGAAGCATCTGTCTCTGCCTCTCTGGGTTGGAGATAACGCTCAAAGCTGAACTGCCTCAGTGCAACAGGTACTGTGACCCATTCTTGGCTATAACCCCTTCAGTGATTGAAAACTCACCACCTCAAAGACAGGTCTGTGTGCTAGCTCAAGCTAAACATTGTCTTGATGTGTTTGCTGTTAAATACAGAAAGCAAGTCATAGGAGTGTCTGATCCAGCCCGGCTCAGTTGGTTAGAGCATCTTCCCATGCCTCAGAAGGCTGTGAATTCAATTCCTGGTCAGGGCACATACTCCAGTTGTGGGTTCGATCCCCAGTCGGAATGTATACAGAGGCAACCAATCGATGTTTCTCTCTCCTCTTATTCTCTCTCTAAAATCAATAAAACATATCCTCAGCTGAGGATTAAAAAAAGAGTGTCTGATCCTAACTGTGTGATATACACACGTACAAGATACAGCTACACACATTCACACGTATAAAGGAAACTAGAAGGCAACACAGCAAAAGGTTAACAGAAGGGAATAGTAGATCTAACCTGCCATCGCGCTGATGGCTTGTACAATGCTTAGCTCTGACAGTGGGCCTTTTATGTTTCTGATTTTGCTCTGTATATTACTTACGTAAAGAGGCCTTTTTAAATCATATTGGAAAAGGAATCCTTTCCTTGTAATGAACTAAACTCTGCCTTCCTACGATTTCCCATGTTCTCACCGGGCCTCTCCTTAGACTATGCTTTCTTTCAGTTCTCCAGAGGGATGCTGTGAGTGTCCCTGGGGGCTCTGGGGACACAGAGAGCTTACCAGGAACCAGAGCACCTCACCTTGCCTGTGGTCTTGACCCCCTTCCAGATGCAGAAGTAGCAGATGATCCAGGCAAGCAGGAGGCACAGGGCCAGTTCCCAACGCAGGGCTCCCAGGTCGTGGATGCCTGCAGTGATGCCCAGAACACGTCTCCTAATGAGTGGAAAAATAAACAAACAGGTGAAAGGCTAAAGGGGACAACTTGCCTCTGTCATCAAGTCTCCTGATTCTTAGAGCTGACCCCACAGATCTTATATTCCAGGCTTCCCCTGCCCCCACCCACTCCACCTTCCCATGGCCCTGCCATGTTCCCACCTGTTGTCTGTATGCCCCTGGCTGTTAGAAGACCAAATCACGTAATACCATAGGTATCTTTGTCTTTCTAACTCATTCAGATCTCTCTGTTGGAGAGAGAGAGAAAGAGAGAGAGAGAGGGAACGGTGAGGTAAGGAATGTATAAATGAGTATGTGGAGAGTAAATATTTATACGTGCAGGTTGATGAGCAAGTATGTGGGTATCAAGTGGAGGGGTCGAGTGTATAATAGTGCCTGAAGATGTGTACAGGAGTGATGGAAATGTGTGAGAGTGTGGGCACAGGTAGGTGTGAGGGTATAAGGGGTCATGTGGGAAGGTGAATGTGTGAGTGTAGAGTCTGCCAATTTCTGTGGTGTAAATGCTCTCACGTTGGCCAATGTGACTGAACATGGAGTTGGGAAAGGATGCGTACAATCAGCTCTCCTAAGTGGGTCCAGACTGTTTCCAGGAAACTAGTGGACATGTGTGGGTAGATGGCAAGTCTTGGTGAGTGTGTAGGGTACAGGGGATGTGAGGGTATAGGGTGGATAAATGTGTGAGTCTGGGTGAACATAGGTGGATTTGGGAGACGTAGGTGAACAACCGTGAGTAGATATGAGCGTCCCCTCATCTCTCAGTGATGTGTGGGGTGGGAGTAAGTGCTGGAAAACATGCACAGAGAGCCTTAAACTTGCACCCCAGGCCTTAGACATCCAAATTTCCTCTGCTTGAGGCCCCTTGGCCCGTGGCAACCAGGCCCACCACCTACTCCCAAAATTCTATGACAGGTGAGGTGAAGTTCTCAGAGGATGTCACTGTGTTGGCTCCTGAGTGGTTCAGAAAGTCCATGCAGTGCTCTGTTGGGGAAAAGGTGAGGAGTGCATTAACTAGGGATGAGATAGGAAGAGATGCCCTCACACCCTAGTACCTCTGACCCCCTGGTCTTATGGCCTGGTGGTCGCCAACATTCCAGATCCCAAGAGCTTTCTTTGAAACCCCCACCTCCAGAGTGTCAGGAATTGGCTGCTCAGGTGGTTCATGGGCTCAGCCCCCTACCCCATGTGCCTCACTCTGCTCTTGTTCCAGCCCACCAACCTCTGACACAATCCAGCCACCACAAGCCCAGCCTCTAGGGAGAGACCACATCCCAGGAGTTGAAACGATAGATACCTGTGTTCCAGGTATTGGTACAGGTTGTCCAGGGCAGCTCAGAGGTGAAGGAACTGAACAGATAGAAGAGGGCCCAGGCGAGAATGATGATGTAGTAGATGTTCAAATAGGACTCGATGACCACAGATGCCAAACCAATGCCTTCCGGAATGGGGAGAGGGGCAGGAAGCAATAAGAGAATCCATGAGATCAATGCCAGCCCAAAAAAGTCACCTAGAAACTGCCAGTTATGATTAGGATACTAGGTGCTACACAAAGAGAACCAGGTTTTATTTATTGGCCTGAGAAGCCATTTACAGACTGTTTTTCTGAGTAAGAAAAGTAGGTTACAGAACACTATCCTATGCATCCTGCCATTTTTATAATATACTAGAAGCCTGGTGCACGAAATTCATGCACTGGGGGGGGGGGGGTGGTGGTCCCTCAGCCCGGCCTGCGCCCTCCTGCAGTCCAGGAGCCCTTGAGGGATGTCAGTAGGACATCCTTAGCACTGCCCTGGATGTGGGAGAGGCTCCCACCACCTCCGCTGCACGTGAGCCAGCTCAGGGCTTCTGGCTGAGCTGTGCTCCCCCTGTGGGAGTGCACTGAGCACCAGGGGGCAGCTCCTGTGTTGAGCATCTGCCCCCTGATGGTCAATGTGCATCATAGCCACCGGTCCTTCTGCCATTTGGTCAATTTGCATATTAGCCTTTTATTATATAGGATATTTGAATGTGTTTTTTTATGAGAAAAATTCTGGAAGGACGGGAATCCAAAAGTTAACAAGTGGTTCCCTAGGTCAGTGATTTTTCAATCTTTTCCATTTCATGATGGCTAATTACTAAAATTCTGCAGCACACTAAAAAATATATTTTTTGGCCGATCTGACAAAAAAAAGTAGGTATAATTTTGATTCATTCACACCCAACAGCTATTGTTGTGCTGGCTGTTGTCACTTTTCAAGTTGACAATCTAAGGGAAAAGAGGTCAGTGTCCCTGACTAAATAGTCAGGAATTGCATGTTTTAAAAATTCTTGTGGCCCACGAGTTGAAAATCCTGCTCTAGGTTATAAGATTTGAGTTCACTTCTTACAGTTTTTTCTTTTTGCCTATCTGCATTTTCTAGTTTTTCTAGTACAATCATACATCACTTGTAACATTTTTAAAGGGTGGGAAGAACACAGGAGTAAGTATGGATATTTTGGTAAGAATCTGTCTCAAAATAAGAGCCAAAACCAGAAGAAAGCAAGGAAGAGAGCGCGGTCCAGACCTGTAGAGCCTGCTCAGCCTAAATGCCATCTCCCCCTGGGGGGCAAGTGTGGGCTGCCGGTGAAGCGTGTCGTTTGGACACCTAGCCTCAGTGGGGGCTTAGGGTGCAGCCAGTCACCTGGGCCGACCCTAGGAGACTGGGGTGGGAGGGCGGAGATCAGGAGCAGTCATCCACCCCGCCTTTGCCACGTTGGGTTAAAAGTAGCACTGCGCTGGCTGAGGTTAGTCTCGAGGTGTGAGAGCCAGCGGGGAGGAAGGGGGGCGGGGGCGCTCCAGCCCAGGAGAGGAGCTGCTTGTTCATCCTGCCTCCCGTCCCGGAGGATGTCAAACTCAAGAACTAACTAATGAAGAAGGTGGGAGACCTAGAGAGCCCAGGGCTGGTGGAGCAATCCACGCTGACGGACAACAATGCCCCCCACCCCCACTCCGTGCCAGGCCCAGATTCCCACTGGCCCATTGGCCTGGCAAACTCCGGGGTTGGGGTGGGGAGGCGGGGATGGGGACAGAGACGGGGCAGCCTCGGGTTGGGCCACGGGAGGGGACGTGGCGAGGGCTCCGATAGCGAGGGGGTCCCCGGGGAGCTGGCAGCCGCCAGGCGGGGTATTCAGAGCGAACAGAGCCGCACAGCAAACAAGCAGCCACTGTGCGCGGAACGCGCTGTGCTCCCTCTGCCGCCCACCCGGGAGCCCCACCCGCCCTGGGAGGCCGCCGGGCTGGAAGGGGCCCGCCCATCTCTGCGGGTGGGGAGGGGGTGGGCAGGAAGCAGGCGCCTGCGTGTAAGCTGAGGGAGGCGGAGGCTGTGGGTGAGCTGAGGGGTGAGTTTCCTCGGTGCCTCGCCCTTGCACTCAGGCTCCCCGGGAGGGTGGACGTGGGGCGGGGCTGGGCGGGGGCAGTTAGGCATGTACAGGGCAGGTAGTACCAGCCTGAGCCGTCCCACCAACATAGGCGCACACAACTGAAGTGAGCCTTTGCCTGAGACCTTAGGCCTTGGGGTCTCTTCAATTGGGAAAATAAGAAGGGAGCAGCAGTCTTCCCCGCCCCCCCCCCCCCCCCACCCCCGACCCCCAACCAATGCTGGTTCTGCTGCCCTGCCCATGGAAGTTAGTACCTGTGTGCTCCAGAGGCCAGCCCTGCTTGTGCCACCCCTGAGCTGGCGTGGCCCCGGATAGAACCCAGCTGTGGGCTCTGGCTGAAGGCACAGCACTCCTGGAGCCCCAGAACTCCGGAGCAGAAACCTGAGCGGGCCAAGCTCCACCCTGCCCCAGTCCCTCACTGCTGCCCCCACAGGGCCCCATGAGGCCGCAAGAGGAATTGGCCAGGCTAGCCTACCTCCCCTCCCCCAGTCAGTGGTCAGGTTCCCAGCCTGCTCAGGAGCTAGTGTCCCTCACTATGCCCACTTCTGTCCAGCCTACCAAGCTGGACCGCAGCCCCAGGCAGCCCAGGCCCCGGAGCTCCCTTAGGGGCTGACATGAGGGAGGGAGAGTCCTCTCTCCATTTCACATATGCAAGGACCCTCTCAGGGAGGAGGAGGACCCTGGGTTTCTCTCCCGCTGGCCCGCAGGGGACTGGCCCAACCCACTTTAGAGGGGCTGGTGGAAGGACACCCCAAGCTGCTCACATTAGTGCCAACCGATGCAGAGAGAAGAGGGCAGGGGTTGTCCCTAACATCATCCCTAACATAGGAAAGAGCATGAACCTTCAGCTCAGGTAGATCTGGGTTCAAATCCTTGGCAAATGGCCTCATTTTTCACATCTACAAAATGAGGTGACTAGAGTTATTATTGGAGAATTAGGTGAGGAACTGCAGGGAAAGTGCTGACATGAACCCTGACACACAGTAGGGCTCAACAGGTGTTAGACATCATCATCATCACTATTATTATATACTTTGGAGGCACGTCTGGGACCTCACCATATGCACAGCAACACGTTTTCTGTGAAGCTGGTGAAGATGAAGCTTCAGGGTCCCCCATTTGCAAGGCTCTGCTACTGATCTTTCATTTGTGACCTTTCATTTGACTTTCTTGAGGAGTGCCTTCCTCCTCAGCATGTATACGCCTGATTGTATCTCCTAAGTCCCCCACAGCACTTAGCACAGTATGAGAGTGGTTGAATGACAGGGTAGTGAGCAGATAGGAACGGAGAGTCAACAGTGAGATGGAGGCAGGCTAGTGGCCTGCGGGGAGGTGGGCCCGGGAGAACACTTACCTTGGAGAAGGGGGCAGATCTTCCTCCAGGCTGTGACGCTCCCTTGGCTGGTGTACTGGCCCAATGCCACCTCCAAGAAGAACACCGGGATGCCACAAGTGAAGAAGAAGATGAAGTAGGGGATGAAGAAGGCTCCTGCAGAGGAAGGAGAGGTATGGGCTGAGCCTTTAGCCTAGGCCTTCATCTCCCTCCTCACCCCTCCCAAGGGCACAAGTCGGCTTCCTCCTATCTGTGCCCAAGGACAGGCAGAAAATTTTCCAGTCTGAACCTTACTCAGGACAGGAAAGCTCTTGGAAGGGAAATTTCGGTGGAAATCCTAATGTATGCGCTATTTATTTGCTCAGTGTGTTTCACAAATCTAGTCAATTTATTATTTTTGGAACAAAAACATGTGTTCTGTATAATTTGATATGCTTATTAAATTATCACGTTTGTTACATTTTAGAGAAAAACAAATAAACAAAAACACCTCGGAAAAATTATTTTCCCTCTAATAATTTCAGAGGGATTTTTCCCTCCATCAGACTCTGATCTGAACTGGGCTCTCAGCAGAGAAGGCCATTCCTCTGCTCAGCCCCACTCTCAGGAACGGGGGTGTCAGCCAGCCAGGTGGTCCAGCACTGACTACAGGCCCTGACAGGAGGCGGGGCCTAACAGACATCCAGCAAATTACCTATGAGTGAATTTGAAGGCAACCCTAAGCCCACAGTACCCACTTTGGTCACAAAGACATACCCCACCTCAGAAGTATACCCATGGGCCGATGGATTATTGTTTATCGCACAATAATAACATTTAGCACTTATTTGGTGCTTACTGTATGTTAGGCACCCTTCTAAATGCTTCACCAACATCAAAATCCTCGCACAACAACCTGCCATTATATCCATTCTACAGATGAAAAACTGAGGCCACTTTAAAGATTCAAAAACTGAGACACAGATGAGAAAAGTGAAGCACAAACCCAAGTGGTCTTAGTCTGCGCTCTTAACTACTACATTGTAGTCCTAGTCAGTTGGCTCAGTGGATAGAGCATTGGCCTGTGGACTGAAGGGTTCCAGGTTTGATTCTGGTCAAGGGCATATGCCCAGGTTGCAGGCTCGATCCCCAGTAGGGGGCTTGCAGGAGACAGCCAATCAATGATTCTCTCTTATCATGGACTAGAGGCCCCGTGCACAGATTCATGCAACGGTGGGGTCGCTTAGCCTGTCCTGTGCCCTCTCGCAATCCAGGACCTCTAGGGGGATGTCAGACTGCCAGTTTCGGCCCGATCCCCACAGGGCTCAATCCCGCTCAATTGGGCCCCGCTGCGCCTGCTGTGGGAGCGCACTGACCACCAGGGGGAAGCTCCTGCATTGAGCGTCTGCCCCCTGGTGGTCAGTGTGCATCATAGCAACCGGTTGTTCCGTTGTTCGGTTGATTTGCATATTAGGGTTTTATTATATAGGAAACTAGTGGCCCAGTGCATGGATTCATGCACATTGAAAGGAAATTAATTAGAAGGTGGCCACTGGGCGAGACAGGCCAGACATGCCCTGGAGCCAACCTCCCGCAGTCCCTCCCTGGGTGGCTGCACCTGGGGCAGCACTGCAGCTCAAAGGGCATCTGTAGAGTGAGCAGGGTCCCTCTGGTAGGTGGGTTCCCTCAACCTGGCCTGTGGGGATCGGGCCGAAATCAGCAGTCTGACATCCCCTGAGGGGTCCCGGAGTGCGAGAGGGCAGTCTGCAAAGTTGCTGTCACTCAGCAGCTTCTGCATTGAGCATCTGCCCCCTGGTGGTCAGTGGGCATCATACCTACCAGGTGGTCGGCTGGTCAGCCAGTCACTTAGCCTTTTATATATATAGATAAATGTTTCTATCTCCCTCTCCCTTCCTCTTTGAAATCAATATATTTACTTATTCATATTTTTATAATATATTTTAACTACTACATTATAATGCCTCTCAAGTAATCCATATTACTTTGTAGAAAAACAGAAAATACAAAGAAAAAGAAAGGAAAAAAGCATTATATATCCTTCCAATTTCTTACAAACATACAGACAGATATATATATATATATATATTTCTTTTTTGGAAAAAATGAGACCCTACTATGTATTATTTCATAACCATTTTAAAATGTATACCATGAACTTCTTTTGATATCAGTAAATACATCTCTATGCCATCATTTACTGGCTGTATAGTATTCCACCTTAGGCATCTGTCCTAGTTTATTTTATCAGCATGACCTTTGGCCTTTTCTGTTGCTTCCTGAGAAAACTGCTATGATGCAGACCGTCATCCACATCCTGTGCACTTGTCTAATCTGCTCCTTAATATCAATTTCAACAGAGGAATTGGTGGGTCAGAGGGTATACACTTTTTTTATTTTTGCTTTTTTTTTTTGGTAAAATATATATAACATAAATTTTACCATTTTTAAGTATACCCTCCAGTGGCATTAAGTAAGTACATTCACACTGCTGTACAACCATCACCACTATCCATCTCCAGAACTTTTTCAGCCATCACAAACTGAAACTCTGTACCCATCAAACACTAACCACCCATTCTCCTCTCTCCCCAGCCCCTGGTAACCACCATTCTTTTTCTCTCTGAATATGCCTTTTCTAGGCACCTCATATAAAATGAATCATACAGTACTGATCCTTTTGTGACTGGCTTAGTTCATTTAGCATAAGGTCTTTAAGATTCAGCCATGTTGTAGCATGTGTTAGAATGTCCTTCCCTTTTTTTAAAAAAATTTTTTTTTTATTGATTTCAGAGAGGAAGGGGGAGGGAGAGAAAGATAGAAACATCAATGATGAGAGAATCATCAATTGGCTGCCTCCTGCATGCCTCACACTGGGGATCAAGCCCGCAACCTGGGCATGTGCCCTTGACCAGAATCGAACCTGGGACCAGTCAGTCTGCAGGTTGACACTCTATCCACTGAGCCAAACCAGCTAGGGCTGTCCTTCCTTTTTTTAAAAAAATAATTTTTTTATTGATTTCAGAGAGGAAGGGAAAGGGAGAGAGAACTATAAACATCAATGATGAGAGAGAATCATTGATCAGCTGCCTCCTGCATGCCCCCTACTGAGGATCAAGCCTGAAACCTGGGCACCTGCCCTGACTGGGAATCCAACTGTGACCTCCTGGTTCATAGGTTGATGCTCAACTGCTGAGCCACACTGGCCGAATTTATATATATATATATATATACTAGAGGCCCGGTATATATATAAAATTTGTGCACTGGGGGGGGGGGGGGGGGTCCCTCAGCCCAGCCTGCACCCTCTCGCAGTCTGGGAGCCCTCGGGGTATGTCCGACTGACGCAGAGGCGGGACAGCCTCCCGCCATCGCCACTGAGCTCGCCAGCCGTGAACCTGGCTTCTGGCTGAGCGGTGCTCCCCCTGTGGGAGCGTACTGACCACCATGGGGCAGCTTCTGCATTGAGCGTCTGCCCCCTCGTGGTCAGTGTGCATCACTAGTGACCGGTCGTTTCACCGTTCGGTCGATTTGTGTATTAGCCTTTTATTATATAGGATTTGAGTTTTTTCCACCTTTCAGGTATGAACATTTTTTAAAGATCTTTCACGTGCATTTCCAAATTGCCCTCCAAAATTTGTGTACCAATCTGCATTCCCAACAGCAACACATGAGAAGGATTTGTGGGTCTTCAGGCCCCAGGGAGCCACGGCCAGCCAGTAACTCTCCCTTAAGTTCTGAAGTCCTTTACATCCTGAGTAACGCTAGAGCATCAGTCACCCCGGGCTAATCAACACCACTGACTCTGGTTTCCTGGCTTAGGGAGTTGCAGGGATTCGGCTGGGAGTGGTGCTCAGGAGCAGGGATGTGGCTGGGAGACTCCCCAGGGGGCACTTTACAGGAAGCCTGTGGGGGCACATGACCCAGAGGCTCCTTCCCACTTGCTGCGTGGTGACCCTTCCCCTCTAGTCAAGAAAATGGCTTTAGTTCTATTATTGAAATGGAGACTTCTGCCCCACAGAGGAAGGGGTGCCCTCAGGGGGCCTGGAGCTGGCCTGCCTCGGGTTGAGTCCACCCAGGAAGGGAGGGACTAGGCTTGGGCCTTTGGGACACTGGGAGGAGGTTGGGTCTAGACCAGTGACGGCGAACCTTTTGAGCTCGGCGTGTCAGCATTTTGAAAAACCCTCACTTAACTCTGGTGCTGTGTCACATATAGAAATTTTCTGATATTTGCAACCATAGTAAAATAAAGACTTATATTTTTGATATTTATTTTATATATTTAAATGCCATTTAACAAAGAAAAATCAACCAAAAAAATGAGTTCGCGTGTCACCTCTGACACGTGTGTCATAGGTTCGCCATCACTGGTCTAGATGGACTATAGGGGTGCTTTCCCTGTGGATTTCCAACCATGAACACTGCAAACACCCTTCCCTCCACCTCCCTTGGCTGAGTTTTATCGGTACCTGCCCAGGCCATGGGCACAGGCAGTCTGTGATGCCACAGGGATCTGTGCACACGGGTGCCCGGAGGCCATTGCTCCCTCCCTCTGCGCTAAGGTGCGCCTGCGCCTCAGTATCCTTGCCACGCACTCTCCCCTGAACTGCTGACAATCAGGAAACTCAGAATTTCCTAAAACTCTCTTTTGGAAGAAATAATTTGAGGATGATCTGTTTTTGGTGACTCCCTGCTTTTTTATAACCAAAGACATTATTAGACCAATAACTTTATTACTCTTTCATTCCTTTTGAAAGATTGTTCTCTACAGAACTAGAGAAAAATAATAATCCATCGACAACCATTTTAACTAATAATTATTAATAATTCTTTTTAATTAATATATTAGTAAAAACTATATTTAACTGCCACCCAGAGCGAATGGTCAGCTTGAGGTAAACCATATTACCACACAGAGTTAGTACTATTCTAGTCTAAAGCAAAAAACTGACATTTAGGTCAGCCTGTGGAGTTCCCACATAGATCTATTATAAGTCGTCTAGATAAGGAAATTACTCCCTGGGCCTTCACTACTACCTTCCTAAAGCCCCAAAGACCAGTGACCCCAGAAGGAGATCCTGACCTCGCTTAGTCCCCGCATTAAAGGGAACATGATCGAGGCAGCATGTCTTTCCCAAACAGTTAGGTTGGGACAGAGCTAAGCGAGAACTTGGGTGACAGAAACGAACACAGAACCTGCACAGTACATGTGATCTGGTCTCGCCATTTCACAGATGACCTGGGCTCAGCCTGTCCCTGCATGCTGTCATAGGTGCTTGTCTCTCACCCCACCCCATGGTCAGTACAGAGGTCACGGCCACAGCTGCAGCCACCAGGCAGGACAGAGGTGGGGTGGGCACTGGAACCTGGGCTGGCATCATCCCTTCTTTTCAGATGGCAAGGCGAGGGGCATGCAGCGCTGTGGGAGCCAGCGAACCTGGCTTCCGGGACCTACTGCTGCCATCCAGCTCTGTGGTTTGGGGTGCCCTCTATGAAATGAGGGCTCTGCCTAGCTCATCTTTAGCTCTAGATCTAACATCCTATGTGTCCATGAAACTGTGGCTTGGGATAAAGAAGTAGGTCACTGCCTCTACCTCTTCTTCCTGCCACCCCTCATCTCTGGTCCAGCATTAGTCCCCCACTCCCAGTTTTGGCTCCATAGCCCTAACCTTCCCAGGAAATCCTATTTCTATTTCTTTGGAGTCATTGGTTCAAGCAGTTTGTAATAATAACTGAGCAAGATGCATGGTGGATACTCAGTGAAAATGTGTCAAATTAAATATAGATAGTGTTTCAAAGGATTTTCTAAATAATGGTTACCTGTACATGAGAATGTTTCTTGTTTGCTTGTTTGTTTGTTTTTTACCTTCCAGAATATTTCTAATGTTCACTATTCTATATATATAAAAGTCCAGTGACCGAATAGCAGAATGACCAGAATGACCAGTTGCTATGATGCACACTGCGGCAGCCAACTGGCCCGATCCGGGCCCCAGTTGGCCCCCCAACCTCCCTCGGCCCCTCCCTCTGGCTGGCCTTTCTCCCAAAAGCCCCCACACACACACCCTGATTGGGGGCGAGGCCAGACAGCCAACTGCCCACGGCCCCTCCCCCCAGCCAGCCAACCTCCTGGTGTCCCTCCCCCTGGGCAGGCCCCCCTGATAGGCCTGGATTGCTGGCCAGGCCGAGGTACCCCACCTGTACATGAATTCGTGCACCAGGTCTCTAGTAAACATATTATTTCCACAAGAGTGCAGGTATTTCAAAAGGCAAGCATGGATCTGGCCAGTCACAAATAAATTCATGGAAATATGAAACATTCCAAATAGGTAAATCCATAGCACAGAATGTAGATTAGCAGTTGGCAAGGACTAGCGGGAGAGGGAATAAGAAGTGACTATAAACAAGTACGGGGTTTCTTTTGGGGATGATGAAAATGTCCCAAAATTAATGGTGGTGATGGCTGCACAGTTCTGTGAATACACTAAAAACCATTTAATTGTGCACTTAAAAGGAGTATTCTGGCCCCTCCTTACCAAGCCCCTGCTCATGTTTACTACCAGTGCTGAAAAATAATAAAATTATATTTCTTTAATTTTAAAAACTCATAGACAAGATAATATTACTCTTTCATTCCTTTGTCTAGATAAGGAAATTACTCCCTGGACCTTCACTACTACCTTCCTAAAGCCCCAAAGACCAGTGACCCCAGAGGGAGACACTGACCTCGCTTAGTCCCCGCATTAAAGGGAACATGATCGAGTTTCACCGATTGAAACTCCTCAGTGGTTCCCACCTCACTCAGAGCAGTGCCTGCGAGACCTGGGCCGCTGCCCCACTGTTCAAGTGTTCTGCACCTGGTTTCCATCCATGAGAGTCGCTCCGTCACCTCCTTCAACTCTTTATTCTAATGTCTCCTCCTCAGTGAAATGTTTCCTGGTATCTTAGTTTATATTTCAAACCCCACTCCCCCACTCTGTGGCCCAGCATTCCCTCTCCCTCTTCCCGGCTTTGCTTCTCACCATTTCACTCATCACCATTTGACATATCACATATTTTACTTATTTGTCTGTAATCTGCCACCCTTCACTAGAATACAACATGTGGAATATGTTTGTTTTGTATCTAGAACAGTGGCTGGCACATACTATGCCCACAACAATATTAGTTGAATAAATGAATGACTCCTGTCAACACTGGCATGTGTACAGAGCAATGAAGGAGCTTATTAAAAACCCAGATTCCTAGGTCCTGCTGTTGCTCATTTAATCTTTGCTGTAGCCCTGCGGGGTGTCATCGCCATTTCACAGAGGGGGACACTAAGGCCAGTGGTGGAGCTAGAACTCGAACTCAAGTCCTCTGCTCCATCCCAGCCTCCTTCCATTTTACCACAGTGCCCAGGCAGGAGGCAGCCAGGTGGGCACTGCCTGGTTATCAGGGCACAGCTCTCCCCACCGCGCCTGCCTCAGAATGAACTCACCACCTCCGTTTTTGTAGCAGAGATAGGGAAACCTCCAGACATTGCCCAGCCCAATGATCTCCCCGGCCACGGACAGCACAAACTCCATCTTGTTGGTCCATTGGCCCCGATCCTTCACCTGGTCCTCGCCTTCCTGGTCCAGCTTCTCTCCCTCCTCAGGGACCCAGGTGACCATAGGAGGCACATCCTCGTGGACTGCCACTTTCCTGTCCATAGCCCCGTAACGGATCTAGAGGCCGCCGAGCTGGGAGTGGGGCCAGATGGTGAGAGAGGCACAGCCTGGTGGGAGGAAAAGGAATGAGGTGTGCAACCCCGACACATGCCTGCCATCCCTGCTTTCCCCATCCCAATCTTTCATTATTGTTGGAATATTGCTTTAATATTGTTGGAATGTTGCTTTAATGTTGTTGGAAGGTTGCTTTAATATTGTTGGAATGTTGCTTTAATATTGATTTTCTTCTGAAGCTCTCAATGGCATTTACACCTAAAGTTATGCTTTGCTCTCATGACTCTAAAAACAAATAGGGACCAAATCTTAGCTTGCCCATTTTGTCGATGGGAACACCCAGGCCTTGACAGATGAAGTGACTTGTCTAAATAAAACCAGTTAGAACTATATTTAAACCCAGGCTTCCTGCCTTTTATTCCAAGTCCCTTTTGATCTTCACAGTCAGCCACCTGTGTGCCCCAGCTCCTCAGCCTTCAGGCCAGAAGGGATCAAGGCTGCCAGGGATAACAGGTCAAAGGGCAGATGTGGCAGAGGTGACGGCATGGTTTTCTGCTGGCCAGCTGTGTGCTCGTCCCTGTGCCAGGGTGATCGACCAACTCAGGGTAAACATGGGAGCCAGCTAGCTCGAGACATCTGATTGGGAGGGAAGGGGAAGGTGGGGCCTCTGAGCAAGGCCAGATGAGGACTAGGATTGGTGCCAGGACCGAGGGTAGGACTTCAAAGGAACCCTGGTTCTTTTTCTCTGTTGTACCTCTGTCCTGAGAACAGGGTGGAGTCCTGGTGATAGAAGGGATCACCAGAGCGATTCTCACTTGGGTGGTGGTCTTCTCCAGATCAGAGTGACCCCTCAAGGAATGGGCTCGGAAGTAGCTGCATATTATAGCAGGTCGCTGCCCTTCCCTACTCTTTGCTCTGCTAATGAGCCCAAAGCTCCCTGGACTTTCAGGAAAATCACGTGGGCCACTCAGTTTTACTCTGCCCTCTTGTTGTCTGTTTGTCAATTGCCACGACACAGATGGCTGGTGTTGTACCTACAAATCACTATTTGCCTCCCCTTCTCTCTCCCCCACCCCACAATCTCCCTGAGGCTACCTCTTGCCTCTGTTTCCCTTGGGCTGCCGGGAGGAGGTGCCAAGAGTGCAGAGGGGAACACCTTGCCTACGAAGGAAGGGCGTTGGGGCATCAAGTCACTCAGAGCCACCGAGTGCTCCATGCTCCTCCATGGCTCTGGGGAAACACAGGGTCCTTTTTATTAAAAGAAGAGTCTGTGTTTATTTGTTGGTCCTTTTAACCCAGGCAACAGCCCAAGTCCAAGGTGTGGCAGGAGCCATTCGAGGTTGTGGAAATTTTTGAAGGTGACTTGAAGGGTGCAGGTTATCCCAGGAATGGGAACACATGTCAGGGTGAAATTCCGGTGTTGGCACCTACTCAGAGGCTGCTATTGCAAGCTCAGCCTAGGAGGGGAGATGAGGAGAGAGGCACACAGTGGATATAAGGGAGGGTGAGTGGAAGAAGGGAATGGAGCAAGCTCCGGGTTCAGAGTAAGCAGCAGACCTCAGGGGCCTTGGGAACCAGAGCCTCAGGTTGAAAGAGCAGGGTAGTCTAGCCCCAGGGGGAACGTTGATGATACCTGAACCAACTGTGGATGCTGCTACAGAATTTCAGCTGGGGCACCCTGAGGATCGGCCCTTGAATCATTATCAAACAAATGAATGGATGGATGGGTGGGTGAATGAATGAATGGACTAAAAAACTGATGAAAAAAGCACCAGACAGAAACCAAAGTTCTAGTCCAAACCTAGCTAATAACAGTAATCAGTTAACATTTGAATAAGCTCTGTCCTAAAAACATATACATCTTTATATACATTTTTAGATTTCATCTTCATCAGAATCTTTGGGTATTACTATTAACTCCATTTTATAAATGAGGAAATGCTCAGAGAAATTAAGGACGAGAACTGAGCGCATCAGGTGCTCAGTAAAAGCTTTTTTTTAATGGTTTGCATAAACTTACCAAAGTAGTAAGTGGTGGAGCTGAGTCTCTAACTTGCTGTGTGACCTTAGGCAAATCACACCTCCTCTCTGGGCTTTACGCCTCCTGGAAGAGAGAATAACCTTTGCTCAGTAGGGGTGCTGGGAGGGCAGGGGATCAAAATCAGATCCTTAAAAGACAAGGAGAGACGATTGCCTTTGCTTACCAAGCCATAGGGTAGCTCAGCTCAGGGTGAGCTCAAGCATAAGAGTCGACAAAGGGATGGTCAGGAGACAAGCCTTACTGCTCCCCAACCAGAAGCAGCTATTTCAGGGCTAAGCTGTCCTCAGCAGTTAGAGGTGGGGAAGGAGTACATGAGTGGGAGCCAGAGGAGAGAGTGGGATCAGAAAGCAAATCTCAGAACCCAGTTTGGCCACAGGATTTGGGTTGTATCACAGATGGGATGGGGAGAGAAGAGAACATGAACTCATGAACTGACACTAATGTGACTTTTTTTTAGTTAAAAAAAATGTTATTGGGAGGACCATAACTTATGGGTAAGAATGAAAAACCGGAATGGCAGAAGGAAGGCGAGGGCATGTGAAAAGGAAAGCTGGCCCAGAGCCAGGGTAAGTCAGGGGGAAACAGGCTTCATTTGAGCAACCGGGATTCAGGTTAGACTCGGGGGAGAAATGTCCAGGAAGATGTTAGGCATCAAAACAAGCTGTACAGAGCTCTCCTTTTTGGGATACTTTCAAAAGCCAGAAGGACAGTATACCTGGCCCTCCTTCTACCCTCACCCCACCCCACCCCCGTGCCCTTCCACCGAAGCCCATTTGCTAAGGATAAACAGCAGTGTTATCCACAGTCGGGATGACTTCCAGAGATCTCCCCCTTCCCAAGTCCACCCCAGCCCTGTCACCTCTCCAGCCCCTAGCATCATCTCCCCAGGCTGCCCACCTGCTCTGCCAAGCTGCGGCAGGGTGTGGGGGCATGCAGTGGACCTCACCATACCTCAGTGCCCTCCAGAAGCAAAGAACCAACGGCCACACCGGGCTGCGTGCTGCCCATCGAGGAAATATTCAAAAGACAGCAAGTCCAAAATTAACTGTTTGTAGGAGGCAGGCATGTGGACGGAGGCCTGGACCAGGTCTAGCAGAGGAGCAGACAAGTGTGGAAACGCTACTCCCCGCATACTGCTGGGACCCCAGCTCAGCCCTGTCACACCCCAGGCCGGCATGGGGCACCCCAGCTCCCACCTCAGCCCACACCCACATACCAGTTGCCGTTTCCGTACACACACTGGTGCCATTCCCGTCACGTCCCTTTGCACACACATACCTGTGTGCATGGCACCAAAACCTGGCTCCCGTCTAGTCCTTCATACCCCGGGGGCTGCTTGGCTTGGCTGGTAGCCGCCTGCACCTTCCGTCAGCCCCCTCACAACCCCCTTCAGGCACCAGCATGCCCATGCCTTCCCTGAGCCAGGCAGCTTCCTCCTCCTGCTCTGCTAGTAGGGGGACAGGAGTCCCTCACTAGTGGGGTGGGGGGGCAGGAGCCCCTCACTTGTGATTGCTAACTGCAGACCATGGGCCTTCAGGAATGGCCGAGGTTTCTCCTGTCTGCTTCTCCTCCCACATTGCTGGGCACCGTCTGCTTCCCGCTCCCTCTTAGTCAGGTGATCACCCCCTCCTTCACTCACTCCCTGTGGCCGTCCCCCATCTATGGACTTGTCTGCTCCCCAGGCTTATTCCGGAGCAACTCAGATGCCGTGGATGGTGAGGGGGAGCTGGGACACCCCTTGTCCTGGGATCCTGGGCATCAGACTTTGCTCTGGCCCAGTGCATGGCATCACAGACACACACAGTCTGCCTCTCGGGTCTCCTGATGCAGCCCCTCTGAGGACCCTCTCAGAGGCTGTGAAGACAGATCCAGCCCCCCACCTCCTGCTCACCTCAGCCCCGATCCGGCTCCTGTGGTCAGCTCAGCTCCATGCCTCAGGTCCCCAGGAGAGCCCAGGGAAGCCACTACGGGAATACCCAGAGAGACAGGACCTGAAAGGGAAATTGTCCTCCACCTTCGCTCCTTCTCCTGTTCTCCCAGCTCAGAATCGCATCTGAGCTGTGTCCTGGGCTCCCAGACAGAAAGTGACTGGCGTGTGTGTGAGTGTATTGGGAAGTGAAGGGGCAGAGAAATACCACGAGCAACAGGAGGGATTGAGGTCAAAAGTTTGTGAACCAGGATTACAACATCTAATCTCAGTAAGTCAAGTCCTCTGTCCCCAGTCCCCCACCCCCACTCCCTCCCTCCGCAGCCCCTCCCGCCCTCCCAGCGTGCTGTCCCAAGAGGACCCCTCAAAGCGGGGCTCAGAGACTCAGATCCGACCTCAGCTCTCTTCCTTTTGTTCCTTGCCCTTTCCCTCGTCCCCCTTCTCACCTTGCCCGATCCTGGTACCAGCCCCTTCCTAGGGGTGAGGAGATGAGGCCAGCCTCCTCTCGCCAGAGCTGAGGATGGAGCACCAACTCCCAGGCTGGAAACCGAGAACCTCAGAGGGGAGTTGGCCTCAGTGACAGAGTCCGGGAGGAGGGTGAATCACATGCTGGACTTTTCCACCAAGTACTTGCCCTCTGTGGTTTCGAGGCAGGCTCCGGACCTGCACAGCAACTACCCTTTTCCTTGGGATTTTCCTAGAGAAAGTGCCCAGAGCACACCTCAAGGAACCCAAAGGACACAGGTTTGCAGTCACACCTGAGTTTGAACTCCTCCTCTTGTCATTTGCCGTCATGTGAGCCTCCGTTTATCAGTCTGTAAAAGGTACCAGTATATTACAATACCCACTTTGTAGAGTTGCTGTGAGGGCTGAAGCAATAGGGCAAACTGCTTGGGATAACATAGGTGCTTAAGGGGAGCTGTAGGTGTTTGCTGTGGGTCCTCTGAAGGCTGGGGCTGGGGTGGTAGAGTGTGTGGTCCAGGCAGCCCTAAGGCACACAGCTGTGCCTTGTCTGGTTGCCTGGCAGCTATGCGTGGTGAAACGCGCTGAATAATGTGTATGTCCCATGCTGTGCGCCCGGGGAGCTTATCCAGAACAGGGTCCTGTCTCTATTCCTGAGCGCACCCTCACGGTGTTGGAGGACTGACCGAGGCCCATTCATTCAGATTCATTCAGAACAGCTGGTGTCTCTTTCAAGGCAATGAAGATGCTTCCTCAGCTCTAGATGGTACGGAGGAGGGGAAGTTGTGGGGAGAAAGGGAAATTTCCCTTTGCAGGAGCTTCCCCTACATAATTTAGAACTTCCCAGCAGGGCTGAGATTGAAGTGAGAATCTCTGTTTGTAATTTTCCATCAAGCACCCCCGTCGCTGTATCTCAGGCCCCTCCCCAGCACCTCCTGTGGGTTTCCCTGTCAAGGGGAAGCCAGAGTGAATCTCAATTCTCAGACCTTTGCCTCTGAGAAAGCAGGAGGCAGGCTGGGGTTCACGCCCAGCAGAGCAGGGTGTGAGCAGAGCAGCCGGAACTCACACACCAGTCACCCTGTGCTCACCTGGGGTGCTGTGGCCTGCACTGCTGCATCTGCCCTGTTCAGCATGCTGGGCCACCGTGTGTCAACCATGGAGCTTACTGCAGAAGGGACACCAAAGTCAATACAGCTATTCCAGAACAAAATACCCACCCGGCCTCTCCGTGAAGGGGAGCGAGAGGGAAGAGAATCAGATGAGGCAGAGGGCGAATATCCTAGCCATTCATTCATTCAAAAACTGTATTTTATGCCTACAAGGTGTCACACTTTCTGCTAGTACCTGGAGATATGCATGGTTCAGCAGTCTTGTCATCTCTCCTTCACCTTGTAGAACAGCTGCCTTGTTTGACCTGGCCTCCCTTGAACTTGAAACCTCACAAACTCAAGCCCACTCCAACTCCCCACCCCCCACTTCCAGCCTCCACTAGACATTCAGAGCAATTGGTAAACTCCTGCATGCCAGAGACCCCCATCTGTGCAAAATGCAGGATCCCTAAACTACCTGGAAAGCCTACCTGAGACTGGCAGTTTTCATACTGGGAAGGGTCCAGAGATAAGACAGAATATGGTTAAATAAATCAGTTATCTCGCTGCAGTGAGAACCGTGAACCCCATAGAATCTTCTCATCTCCTACCCCCATGTCTGCTTTTAGTGGGCCTGGCATGGAACCTATTTCCTGAGCATCTCACTCAGGCTAGGTACTTTACATGTTACTCCATTTGCTCCTCACAAGAACCTTGAAATGTAGAAATTATTAGCCCCATTTTACAGATAAGAACTTTGGGGTGATTTGTCCTAAGGCCATGTAGAACTAAATGATGGAGCTAGGATTTGAACCTGGAACCCTTGGCTCCAAAAATCTATGCTTATACTGCAGCATACTGTTCCCCAGATCCTGAATATTTAAGAGCAGGTGTCACATTCTATAACTCTGTGTTTTTTGTCTCTAGCATTTATTACAGTGCTGGCAGGGTAGGCATTCAATATTTCTCGGGTGGATGGATGGGTGTGTGGGTGGGTGGATGGGTGGATAGATGCAGCTTGAGGGGAGGGAATGATCTTAGTCTTCTCTCTTCTGGGAAGGCATTGGTCTCCCAGAACCAGGGGATAGACTGGGGCTTGGAGGACTCAGACCTGATTTTCTTGGACAACATTCCTGGTGCTGAAAGGGCACGAGGCCCACAGGAGGCAGGGTTATTTTAGGGCTACCTCTCCCTTGCCTCCTAGCAAAAATGCTTAGCTCAATAAATGTGTAGCCTTCTTTCTGGGGCCCAGTGCAACCAGATCCCTGAGGCCAGGAAGCCAGAGGACAGCAAGGATGTCTCTGAACTCCTGGGTTTTTCTGTTTCATTGACAACCCAATATGGTGGGGCTGGAGTCATGGGAAATAGGATAGATGCTTTCCCAGAGCAGCTCTCCTCCACTGGACGCCAACAACTCAATCATGTAAGTATTCTTATTCCCACTTTACAGAGGAGAAAACAAATGATCAGAGAAATTGACTTGCCCAAGGTCACAGAGCTAGTACACGCAGGCTAGGACCTACATTTCGGGACTGCAGCTGCTATGAGGGAGTGTACTCGGCTGCCAGTGGCGTGGCTGAGCTTGTGCACATTTATCTGATGATAATGAAGGAGTGTGTCTGTGTGCAGATATATGGATCAACCTGAGATGTGTGCCAGATCCGAGGTATGAGATCTGAGGCCCCAAGGCAGCCTGGTGGGCTTGGTACATGACTAGTTACTTCCCTATCTCCAAAGGCCCTGTCTGTAAGTCTTCAGTTTCCTATGCTTCTGCTCTCTCCATTCAGCTCTCATTTGCCACAAGGCTCTCTGCCTGCCTTTCTTCCTTTGACTTTCTTCTCTAACAGGAGTGGTCTCTAAACAAGAGAAGGCTCCCCTGCCTTTTATATCTTCTTCCTCTGAGAACAGAGGATCTGGTATCAAACCTTCCAGGCAGAGAGAGCAAATGGACTGAGCTCACCCTGTCCACACCTCCCTGGGCTAAAACCACTCCTGCGCGTTCCTGCTCCCTTTCCCCATGCTAACCCAGGCAAGTGGCTTTTCTTGCTCATCTCTGCCTGTTAACCCCGTTGGTCGTTGGAGCAGATCCTTCTCATCCACCCTCCAACTGATTTAATGACCTCAGGCTCACACGCCCACTGCCTCATTTGAGCCCTACAACAAACCTATGGGTGGATGGGGTGCATGGTGTTATCTCCACCTGAAAAAAAAACACACACAAAAAAAAACACCAAAGACCTGAATTCCAAGCAACTTCCACAGAGACACACAGCAATACAGAGGCAGGTCAGGACTAGAGTCTGCATCTCTTAGTTCTTATACTAATGGATTCTTTTCACAGTATATCCACCATTAATGCCTCTCCTAAATGGGATTCAAATCACCATTACTGAACTGCCTGCATCCCTCCCCAGGCCTAGCAGATTCTTGCAACTTTGATCAAATGGATGACTAGAGAGACAGATATTACACCCTCAGAATGGCCTTCCCAGACCACCTAACCCAACTCATTGGGTTCCTTCCACACCCCAGTTATTCTTTCTCATAGCACTTTGCTCTTTTCTGTCATTGCATTTGTCACAATCTGTCACGTAAATATTCTGTTTTTGCTCCTCATGTGTCATGAGCATAGCACAGCCACACAGTAGGTGTTCCGGGAATATTGTCAGATGGATGGAGATGCCAGGTGTGTGGTGTCTCGAGCTTCGGCACGTTTCTCTAGCAGGTTTATTCCTCCCACCTCAGGCCTGTGACTGACCCTGGCACATGTGGGGGACACCCGCCCAGTCATGTCCAGAAGGAGCAGCCAAGGCCAACAGACAGCAGGGCTGCTTTCACTAATTCTTATAAACTCTCCCAACAACAACAACAAATCAAACCCTGAAGACCAGAAAAGATTCCAGTGCCTTTTCCCACTAACAAACTTGTAAAACAACAACTAAGTAAACCACCCAGGGAATGCGTGCACCCCTCTCCTGCAGCTCCAGAAATCGTTGAATGCTCCCCTGGAACAGCTCGGGGAAGAAGGTAGGGGAGGGTGGGTGGGGGTAGGGGTGAGAGATCAACCAAAGGGCTTGTATGCATGCATATAAGCCTAACCAATGGACACAGACACCAGGGAGTTGAGGGCATGAGTGGGGGTGGGGGTGGGGGGCAATGGGGGATAAGGACACATAAGCAATACCTTAATCAATAAAGAAAGAAAAAAAAAGAACCATCAAAGCCTCCACATGTTCAGGGAGAAATGCAGTTGTGTGTGTTCAGCCACACACACACACACACACACACACACACAGATACATGCTCCACACACAGCTCAGAGGTGAGGCTGTGGGACACACCTGTGGGATTCTCTGGGGCCAAGGCCATGCCCACTTGGCCTTCCACCTGGGTCTTTGCAGCCTAACCCTAAGAGTTCATCTCGCAGCAAAGGCCACCCCCTCGTGGCCACGTCTGGTGGTGCTGCAGTGGTAGCTATCCTCTTTTCAGCGGGAGCCTGGAGTCCTGAGGAAGCGGGGTCCCTCTGCTGGCTGAGCTCGGGTAGTGCCCCTGCTGTCCCTCTCTTAGGACCCTGACACCAAGCCCTGGGCAGGCAGGCACACAGACACGGGGTTGGCAGGCGGGGTCAGGCAAGGGAAACGTGGGCAGAAGAAGCCCAACCACTTTTTCCACTTCCTTCCTGTAGCTAGGAAGGGCTCCTCCTCCATTCTCCTCTCCATTGCCTTCCTTATTCCACAGAGGGGAGGAGGAGGGGAGGACTCTAATAGAAGCACGGACAGAGGTGTGACAGATACCACCCGCTCTGTTCCGAGTGTCTGGTGATGGAAGACCTCAGTCAGCCCCATCACCCTTCTCCCCACAGCAATCCCCTCTGCTCATGGTCCACAAGAACTCAGCGAGGGAAGGAGACGGGGGTCTCCTAGAGCCACAGCTTTAAAGTGATCAAGGGGTCAAGGGAGCAAGGCGGAGGGGCAGGAACCAGGCAGAACTCCTAGCGGTCAGTGGGAAGAACTTGGATTTAATGGAATGAAGGGAAAGAAGGCCCAGAAGCCAAACAGACCTCCCAACCCACCCACCAGTCCTCACCCAGCTGCCCCAACCCACCTCAAAGGGGATGCTGTGGATACTAGCAGCTCACACCTGCTTAGCTACCCCTGGGGCAGGGAAGTTGGAATGAGAGGCACCCAGCTCAGAAGGTGGATTCCAAAATGCCCCTTTGTCTTATCTACCCCAGGTGGGAGACAGAAGCACAGAGGGACTGCTCCTGCCCTCCCCTTCTGCAGCTGTCCCCACAGCCAGGCCCACAGGCACTGTCCACGGGCCTGCCCCCTAGCAGTGGGACTCTAGTTCTGTGAGTCTGAGAAGTGATGTCCTGGGTGTGGCAGGGGCAGAGGGTCCTGCTTGGTTCCGCTGGGTCAGTTCCTCAGCTGGGCACACGAGCTGGTGAATTCTCTGGAAGGAGAGTGGAGGTGGCTGCCTTGAGGTGGAGTGGGGAAGGGGGGTAGCAGGTCTCCAGTTGCCCTCATCACCAATGCCTGCCTGCTCCCCATACACAATCATGCCCTCCAGGTGCCGCCCTACAATCACAGCCGGTGTCTTGGAGGCATCCAGTCTCTTTCTGAGACTTTTAAGCACTCACTCCATCACTCCCCGGTCCCCACACCAAACCCCCAGTGCACCAGGGTCTACCCTGGCAGGCAGCCATCTACCATCATCCACTAGGGTTTCTACCCCTCTGACTGCCCTCCTCCCCACTCACTTCCTACCTCTCTGAAGGAGCCCTTGAGGGTGCTGAGTTTGTAGAAGCTCCAGGCAGGAATACAGACCATGGAGGACAGAGCCAGGAGCCAGCCCAGGGCATCCCCCCACCAGGGGTACGTGTACTTCTTGTTGTAGGTCAGCGGGGTGTACTTGATCAAGGAGAAGAGGAAGGTGGCCTGAGGGTGAGATCAGAAGAGAAAGGGGCTGGGAAGCAGGGACCCTGTGCTCTCAGCGCCCCCTAGAGGAACTGGCAGAGATCACACTCCAGCCTGGATTTTCCTCCAGGCTCATCTGGGCCAAACAGCCTCCATCCACACACTGCTCAGAATCCACATACCCCCAGTGGGTGTTTCCTGGGCACCTACCCTGTCCCTCCAGGGCTCCTGTGAACCATGGGCACCTCTAAACATGGTTGGCTCCCAATTAAGACATGACAGTGTTCCTGCTGGTGCTTTCAGTTGTTTAAGTCTCCTGTACCATCTGGTGAGGCTCTGCATACCTCGAGGATAGAGGGTAGGCCCCACTTAGATCCTGAATATAGTGCGTGCTGGGGAGTGGCTGACTCAGATGGATAAACTGGAGGAAGCGGGTGGTTCATGGCTCAGACTCTAGAGCCCAGCACCTGGGCTTGAAGCCTAGCCCTCAGCCACTTTTTAGCTTGGGGACATTGCTAAACCCCTTTGGCTTCAGTTTCTCTGTCAAATAAATATAATAGCAATTCTTACTTTGTGGGGTCCTTGTGAGGATTAAATAGGTTAAGATATATAAAGCACTCTGTGCCCAGCACAAGGTACGTGCTCTGTAACTTTTGCTATTATTACTGTTGTGATTCTCAGTATTATCATGAGTGGCCCAGTGCACTTGGGTTTCCATCCTACCTGCAACATTACACTCACATTGTGTTGCTGGTCAAACAGTCTGACAGCTCTGGACCTCAGTTTATGCTTCTGCTGTCATTGTCTAAAATCCAACAGGAGGATGGATGAAAATCTAAAATGACTCTCGATGCCCACAGAGAAGCCCCTTCTCGGACTAACAGCCTACCTAGCCTCCTGCTACCATCTCTCTATCCCTTCCTCTGGCTTCCCTCCCTGAAGGTTATCTTACTGTGCACACAGCTGGTGTGAGGAAGAGCCAACAATATTTGATAAGAGGCCAAGGCCTGTACCCAATCATATCTTCAATGTTGTCATAGAAGCGCCCAGCTCCTACAATGTAGAGAAGGAAAGAAGGGAGAGAAAGGACATTCTTCAGCATCCAAAGTACCAAGATGGGCAAGGACCGATGCACAGGAGATATCATGGCTGTCTTTACAGATCTCTGCTGGAGGAAAGCTCTTCCCTGGGATTCAGAGGCAATAACTTTCTGATTGTTAAGGCTGTTACAGGCTGAAAAGGTTTGGATAGGACAGGATATGGGCCCATCTGAATGGTTTCGGTGCAGCCATAACCAGGAGGGTAGGCAAGATAACCTTTGGAGGGCCCTTCCAATGGTAGAAACTTATGGTTCTTGAGATTTTTTGAGGTTGGGTAGAGGAGGGGTCCAAAGAAAAGGTGGGTGTGAGCAGTGGGCACCTCTCTTTTGTCTAAGGGCCCTGGCTGGGGTAGAGGTGAGTACTGGGTTAGGGAGAGTCACTCACCATAGACCCAAGCCACACAGAGGGACTCAAAGATGGCCACGAACAGGAGGCACATGCCACTGGCTGCATAGTTGTCAAAGAGCTGAAACACGTACATACCGCCCTGCCGGGGAGGAGATAAAAAACAGAACTTTATTCAGAGGAAACAGACAGACTTAGCCCCTCGCCATCCAGCTTCACACCCTCAGGGCACAGAACAGAGTTGGTGGGGATCACAGAAGACAGATATTAAAAGAGAATGTAGTTTGTAAGCTGTACGGCACTAGGCAGGTATGAAACAATAATTATTTTTTATTATTGTTTTTAGACGGATGAGAGATGAAAAAGACAGCTATTATTAGATTGTCCCCAAGAACATTTTGGGATTGACCCAAACATCCAAGACATAATGTGCACTTTTTTTTGGCACAGATCAGGGTAGGGGCTGGCATTGGTATTACCAGGCTGACAAGCCCCATCGCCTTCCTTCTCCTCTGAGACGTCACACAGAATAGCACCCATTCCCAGGGTTACCTTCCTCCCTTTGAAGTTTATCCCCAGAACTTGGTGCAGCCGCCTGGGAAATTATGAAAACTTGTTGGACAGGCAGTTTTTCCTCATACAAGACTATCCCTTCCACACCTCTTAGTTTAACATGGAGCCAGATTACCCCTCACCCATTCCCCAGGAGTAGGTGGTCAATGCCCAAAGGCCAGAGGAGGGACTGGCCTACTCTGTGCTTCCTGTGGTTGGGGAAGGAGAGTCCCCGTGCCCTGAAGCCACAGCAGCCTGCTCCACCGGACAGGTGGCAGTTGTCCACCTTTGCTCCACCTCTTCGCCCTGCCCCCACCTTCAAGCCTCCCAGAGCCTCACCTCTGTGACCATAACCAGCCCAACAAGGAAGGAGATGACAGACACTCCAAGGATGAGGACCTCCCTCCGGTTCTTCTTGCGGAACACACGGGGGTACAAGTCCACCAGCGCCGTCACCAGGCTCTCTACGCACACAAACTGGATGACAGGGCAAAAAAATTGGAGGGAAAGAGAGCTCCCAAAATAAGCTCCATCAACTAGCTCTGGCTCAGCCCAGCCAGGCTCCCTGACTCAGGTCTCCAGAGCAATCCTTGCATAGTTAGGTCTAGACCAGTGGTTCTCAACTTTCCAAATGTCGTGACCCTTTAATATAGTTCCTCATGTTGTGGTGACCCCCAATTTCATTGTTACAAATTGAACATAATTAAAGCATAGTGATCAATCACAAAAACAATATGTAATTATATATGTGTTTTCCGATGGTCTTAGGCGACCCCTGTGAAAGGGTCGTTCGACCCCCAAAGGGGTCACGACCCACAGGTTGAGAACCGCTGGTCTAGACGTACCCTTCAAGCTCCTCTTGGTCCCTGGAAGGGCACCCACGTCTGACATTCACCGAGTCCCCAACTGTTTTAAGGTCCATCATGGCATCAAGCTCAAACACATGCCTCTGCTCCCCCTGGCCCAGCCCACCCACACCGATTCATCTCTCAGTCTCTGAGGAGCTGCCTCTTGATACCTGGCTATCCAGTCCCAGGAGGATGATCATGAAGAAGAAGCAGCAGGCCCAGAGAGGAGAAAAGGGCAGCATCACCACAGCCCGGGGGTAGGCGATGAAAGCCAGGCCAGGGCCTGCAGCAGGAAGCAGAGAACAGAACCCAGTGCCTGGGCCAGCTTCAGTGTGGCACCATGGAATATATGGAGCCAGAGGAAACTTCACCCCAAAGTTACTATCACCACCACCATCCTCACCCAGGAGAAACCACCCAAACCTCTACCTGGTCCCCAAATTTTCAAGGCACCACTCATTGTATTCTCATTGGCAGGAATAGAACCTAGAGCAGTGATGGTGAACCTTTTGAGCTCAGCGTGTCAGCATTTTGAAAAACCCTAACTTAATTCTGGTGCCATGTCACATATAGAAATTTTTTGATATTTGCAACCATAGTAAAACAAAGATTTTTATTTTTGATATTTATTTTATATATGTAAATGCCATTTAACAAAGAAAAATCAACCAAAAAAGTGTATCACCTCTGACACATGTGTCACCTTTGACACGCGTGTCATAGGTTCGCCATCACTGACCTAGAGGCTGTGTGTATAAAGGGTCTTGGAAAATAGAAAGGGGTATATCACTCGCATTTCTGTAAGTTCTATCCCAAATCGTCCAGCCTCACTCTCCAGATCTATTGCCCCAAACCAGAGGTTGTAGAAGAACTCAGGGACTAGGCAGGCTGTGTGGGTAAAATGAGGGAGCGGCAGGGTCTGATGAGACCTGGAGCCCTCGTGCTCCCCCATCAACTAAGGCAATTGCTGTGTTCTTTCTATAGAGGAGATGGTTCCAAAGAGAATTCCCCCAAGACTAAACTGCTCCTGAGGCCACCAGTTGCCCCCACACACACACTTCCCTGGGCCTTTTCTGTCACCCTACAAGCAGTGAACTGGCATTATTTCCAGAATACCACTGACATTCAGTCTCTCAAATAAATTAGTGTTCCTCTCAGCTGGCTTAAATAGCAGGAACAGAGTCACATGCCAGCACTTGGATTCATCTGTAGGAAGCTTCCTTTGAAAAGCAAAAGGGTGTGAACCTGTGACCTTCAACAGTCCTTTACCTCTTGAAGCCCCGCTCCCCACACTGGTGAGCAGGGGGACAGTACTAGCACCTGCCTCCCAGCTTCCCACCGCATGGCACAGGCAGGATGCTTTGCACAGTGCCTGGCATATAGTAAGTGCTTAATAAAAGTGAAATGTTATCACTTTTTTTAAAAGATGTGTTACTGGTTTGTTTTTTTGTTTTGTTTTTTAGAGAGAGAAAGGGAGAGGGAACGAGAGAGAAACATCAGTGTGAGAGCAAAACATGGATCAGCTGCCTCCTGCATGCCCCCTACTGGGGATTGAGCCGGCAACCCAGGCATGGGTCCTGTCTGGCAATCAAACCGACAACCTTTCGGTGCAGGGAATGATGCCCAACCAACTGAGCCACACTGGCCAGCGCAAAATATTATCACTTTTAATAAGAGTCAGTGATGTTAGTTGCCCAGTGCTTGGCACTATGTATGACAAGGGTGTGCTTGTGAATGCTATGATAAAAAAAACTGTCTTGCTACAGAGTATAAGTGGATGGTCTTCAAGAATAGGGGAAGAGCAAAAGAAACATTTAGAGCTTACCCAGATAGGAGACCAGTCCTGGATTTTATCTAAAAGAAGCAACAAGAAGACTGCGTAGTGGAAAAGCATTCACTTGAAAAAGGAAGACACTCTATGAGCCATCATCAACTTACCTCGGGGGTTTTAAAGTGAACAAGTCAAGGTGAAGAACAGTGTATATAGTGTGTTATCAATTCATTTTTAAAAAGGGGGTGAAAAGTAGCAATAGCAATATGTCCCTATGTGTGAATGTGTGTGCATGTATATATGGGGATGTGCTTTTCTCATATGCCTAAGCTATTTCTGTAGGGACAAACATGAACCTGATAACACTGGTGGCCTGATAACATTGGGGTGGGAAGAAAATGTTCACTCTATACCCATTAACCCTTTGAAGCCGTAATTGCTGTTTTTAAGTCCTCCCCCAGGTCTTCCTGGGAGACACCCACTGAAAGGTGACCAGAGCTCACCTACGTGAAGGCGACAGTAGAAACGCCTCGGGAACCCAGCTGGCCAAGGTTCAAAGCTCACAGAATCCTCAGCCTCAGACCTCCCCAACACTCACCTGACTCGGCCACCTCGGAGATGGGCACCCCCTGCTCTTGGGACATGAAGCCCAGGATGGAGAAGATGGCAAACCCAGCCACAAAGCTGGTGCCACTGTTGAGGAAGCAGAGGGCCATGCAGTCCCTGTGGGCGAGATGGAGCGGGGGGGGGGGGGTGGGGGGGGGGGAGGCGGCGGGGGACGGGTAGGTCAGAAAGAGCTGCAGTGCCTCAGGCCTGAGGTCCAGCAGTGGGAGCCCCAGGGGAGCTCGGGCCCTCCCAGCAGACAGGCCAGAGGGGCTGCCTGGCGGAATGATGATGAGCATTCCAGGAACCATGCTGATCCCCCAACCCCACTGGCTTAGACTTGGCATAAAGCAAGGTCATCCCAAAAGAATGAGGCTCTGAGGAAGTAAAATATTAATGGAAAAATTACAAACTGCCACACAGCCTCCCCTCCCCGACACATTCTCACCACACCTTTGGGACACCATCACTGACACAATTCAGTGCGCTGTGCTAACGCCCAGGACGCAGGCCTGGGTAGTCCCAAGCAACCAATGGTTCTTAGTTACCTAAATCTGACTCTGAAATTTTATGCTATTTGGGGCTGATATTAAAATTGACTTAGCCCTGACCAGTTTGGCTCACTGGATAGAGCGTCGGCCTGGGGACTGAAGAGTCCCAGGTTCGATTCCGGTCAAGGGCGTGTGCCTTGGTTGCGGGCACATCCCCAGTGGGGGGTGTGCAGGAGGCAGCTGATCGATGCTTCTCTCTCATCGATGTTTCTGACTCTCTATCCCTCTCCCTTCCTCTCTGTGAAAAATCAATAAAATATATTTTTTTTTAAAAATTGACTTAAATTCTCTGATATGAACCAGGTATGAAAAGGGAACCATGAGGAGGGGACACTAGCTGGGGCAGGGGTGAAGGAGGGTGGGTAAGGAATCCATGTTTGCCAGGGCTCCCGTACAGCAGGACAGACGGAGGCCCCACTGCATGGCATGACTACTTACTCCTCAGGCTCGCTGGCATCCTGAGCCCCATGACCTCTACATTAGCTGGGGCCCAGGCTGGGCCCCGCTGCGCTCCCCCGCCAACCGTTTGCCTAGGCTGCAGTTGGCCCCTTTCAGCAACTGGTAGCCCTGGAGTATTGGAAAGTGGGGTGAAGGGTGGGGGTGGGCGAATCCATGAATCACCCCTGACCCAGCACGGCCGGAGGCACAGTGGGATGTGGGTTTGTGGCTCAGGCCCACTCCCCAGTCACCTGTAGCAGTTGTTGTGGTACTTGTTGTAGCTGCTCAGGGCTGTCAGGCACCCTACACAGATGGCGAAGGAGAAGAAGATCTGGGTGCCCGCGTCCATCCACACCTACACAGGGAAAAGGCAAGAAAGCTGCACCCCAGGGAACCAGGGCATCTGGGCTCCATGGGAGCACACGGACCATGGCTGAACCAGGCACTGGTTAGGGATGACGAGAATCCTGTCCTCAGCCTGTGTAGGCCCCACTGCGACCCTGCAACCCCAATGGGCTCTACTTCCTGAGCCCCTAGATGGGGTTTCTCGAGCGCTACCACCATGGCATCGGCCTTAGGCATTCGAAGAAGATGGAAGGACCATGGTGGAGAGGGTGAGCGAGTGGGAGGGCGCCCTGGAACTAAGCGAGGCCTGGCACCAGGTTTCTATCAAAGAAACAAAGCCCTGGTTCTGCCTCCGCCATCTCCTGTCCTGGGCTCTCCTGGAGGTGTGACCAGAGACAGGATCTCTGAGCTAGTGGTCCGTAATGTCAGTGCTACGTGGGATGAAGCTTTTCCCCTCGTGCCCCCAAACCCTCGGTCTGAAAAGCAGGAAGAGTAATCCTCAGCTCACCAGAAAGTCAAGAGGATGAACAGAAATGCATCTGCAAAGGGCTTTGTTCTCCTTGGGGGGGAAAGAGCTCTCCAGCTAACACAGGGTATGTTGTTGTCACTGTTGTCTCAGCTGCTGGCCCAGCCTGCGCGTGTTATGATTTAGGTCTAACAGCTAGAATAACATCCCAAAGAGAAAGCACATCAAGGCAAACAGGACCAGGCAACCCTGCAGATTGGCAGGAGGTGGGGTCCTGGGGCGACAGATCCTCCCAGGCACCTCCTGCCTTCGGAGGATGTGAGCTCTACAAGGGAACACCAAGCTCTGGATGCCAATAGTTGTCCCAACATCTCTGTGTTCCAGTTTCTTGACTGTTGTCTGGCTCTACCCCAGTAGCCCCCA
This sequence comes from Myotis yumanensis, assembly GCF_028538775.1. Lineage (NCBI taxonomy): Eukaryota > Metazoa > Chordata > Mammalia > Chiroptera > Vespertilionidae > Myotis > Myotis yumanensis. The sequence goes on along the minus strand of NW_027223754.1, from coordinate 121,111,509 downwards.
CACACCTGCCCCATTTCCTTTCACTGTATCAGGTTTCCAATGCCCAAACACACCCAAGCCTCAGCTTCATTCTGTCCAAAGCTCCTACGGCCCTTACCTGTCCTCCCTGCGTCCCTAACATCGCCACCAGCCTCAGCCTCCGCTGCTCTCTCTCGTCACACCCACCCACCAAAGTGCCATTTTGTTCGGCATGATAGTGGGTCCCAGAGGCCCGCTGGCAAGCTGACTACATCAGAATCACATTGATTCCTCAGCCAGCATCCCCAGTAGAGACACTGAGTCTCTAGGGCTAAAGGAGAACCCAGAAATCTGTATCGTGTCCAGAGCTTCCTGGGTGATCCTACTGAGCAGTCAGATGTGGAAATCCCTGCCCTACAGCCCCCAGGCTGGCGTCAGAGATGCATCCTGGCACTCTGCAGGAATGGGAAAAGAGCAGGGAAAGGTGGTGAAGGCGAGGGGGGAATATCTAGCCTCCTCTCCCCCTGCTCACTGTGGCTCCCATCCCCAAGGAATTCTGTGAGGCAGAAGCTGCCACCAAGGAACAGGGCTCGGAGGCGGATCCAGAAGGGCCACTACCAAGGAATAGTATGGAGGGTGGAAACACCGGGGGACTTTTTTGAACATGAGAGAAATTATAATGGGAAGGAGAGGGCTCATCAGGATTTACTTCTAAAGCAAAAGAAAGGTTAGGGTAAAAATGACAAGAAAGAACCTGCACACAAGGATGGAGTGTTTACAAAATTCAGTTTGATGACAAAAGTTTGAGATTTTTGTTTGTTTTAATCCCCACATGAGGATATGTTTATTGATTTTAGAGAGGAAGGGGGAGGGAGAGAGAGAGAGAGAAGAGAGAGAGAGAGAGAGAGAGAGAGAGAGAGAGAGAGAGAGAGAAGATAGAAACATTGATCAGTGTGTCCTATACACCCCCAACCGGGATCAAACCCAAAACCTGGGTATATCCTCTGACCTGGAATGGAACCCGCAGCCTTTTGGTATACAGGACAACGCTCCAACCAACTGAGCCACCCAGCCGGGGCTGAGGAGATGTTTTAAATCATTTTTTCTTCTAAAACTCTGCCCCCCAGATACTGTAAGGTGGTCAACTCAGGAAAACTCACTGACCTCTGGTCTGAAGGTCACCCTGTCCTGCCTCCCTCTTGCTCACTCAGTCGGTTATGAGCAGCACTGAGCTTTACAGCATGGATTTACCCGGGGTCAGAGATGCGGGGTGGGGAGCGATGCCTCTCTGCCTGGGGGCTCCCTCTGTCGTGAGATCAGGTGATCTTTCATAACAGGCCATCCGGCCTAGGAGGCTTGCTCTCTGTGCCTCTCAGCCACAGGGTGAGGGGGACCCACACATTGCTAGGGAAACTGCCGGGTGCCCTCAGAGATGTCTGTGGCTGCCCACGTGCTGGCAGGGATGCAAATCCTGTGCTTATAAAGTTTTGTAAACTTGGGCTTGGGAAGAAAAATTGTGACTTGGTAGTTTACCTCGCCCTGAGGGGGACAGACTAAGACCGAGTTGGGAGGAGAGGTTACTGAGAACAGAGGAGAATGCAGCAGGGGGCTGCGCGTTCAGAGTGCGAGGTCAGATGTGATGCCTCTGACTAAGGCCCCCTCACTGGGAGCTTGGCAAGCCCAGCTCTCTGCACAGCTGCTGCCTGACAAGCCTGCTGGGATAGGAGGAAGGAATGGGGTCAGAAGAAGGGCTGAAGGAACCAGCAGAGCAAGCTGTTCTGTTCCCACTGCAGGCGGCCCACTCCCCGCCTGTGCCAGGAGCCCTGGTTTCTGGAACAAAGCTCCAATGTGTCTCTGGCTGGGGCAGGAGACTAACCAAGAATGAAACAAGTGTGAGAGACCCTTGGGGGAGTGTGGGCAGAAACGAGTTCTCTGGGGGCACCAAGGAAGAGAGAGTGAGCTCTGGGAGGTACAGAAAAGATGTTTTCAACTTGGAGTCCAACCCCAAGGATTTTATCCTTACTATTTTTAGGACGGCAATAGTGTGTAATGGAAAAAGCCTGGGTTTTAGAGTCAAAATGAGCTGGGATAATTTAATAACTCTATTAACTACTAGCTGTATGATCTTAGGCAAGTCACTTAACCTCTCTGAACCTTACTTTTCTCATCGGGAAAATGGCAACAATAATAAATTAAATAGTGTATGTAAAATGCCTAAGATAAATATGAGTTCCCTATCCCACCTTCTGGAATAATAAAAAATAGCCATGAAAACTCTCAAATAATTACTATTCTTAGGAAAATGAATATCATGGTGAGTAATAGAGCAGACTTCAAAAACTACTTGGTGTAAAACCCAAGCTCCTACACATGCTAGGTTTGTGATTTGGAACATGTTTCTTCAGGTTTCTAAGCTTTGGTGTCTTCATCTGTAAAGGGGGGCTAACACCTAACTCCCAGGGTTAGTGGGACGATTCCACTGAGTCACACACTCGGTAAAGTGCCTGGCAAATAATAAACACATGATTGATATGTCAGCTATTGCTGGTTTGTTGTTGGGCTGCATATTTTTAAAAAGCAACCACCTTTCAGTGATGATGAGGTCCCCTGGATTTATTAGCAATTACTAAGCAATTCATGAATCAGGCAGTGTGCCCCGTAGCAACTAAAAGGGCACTCGGATGGGCTTGTACAAAATACCAGGTTCCCATAGGAAGAAGGGCAGGGGAAGGAATCAGTCAGCAAAAGAAATGGGCCAGGATGTCTTATTTGGTGAAAGGTTTTTACCTCGCAGATTGCCTCTTTCTTCTATAGAAATTACCTCATTGGTCTTGACCAGAAAATCCCAGACAGGTTGATCAAGATTATGTTTCTAAGAGAGTTTGAAACTGCAAATAGATATTTAATCTAGGTTTGGTATCATGGGATTTTAGCACAAGTGACACCATTTTGGGCCTGTGGTTTTCTCTTTAATGGTGGTTTTGGCCCTAGCTGGTTTGGCTCAGTGGATAGATCATGGGCCTGCAGACTGGAGGGTCCTGGGTTCAATTCCAGTCAAAGGCACATGCTCGGGTGGCGGGCTCAATCCTTAGTAGGGGGTGTGCAGGAGGCAGCTGATCAATGATTCTCTCTCATCATTGATGTTCCTATCTCTCCCTCTCCCTTTCTCTCTGAAATCAATAAAAATTAGAAAAAAAATTAGTGGTTTTGCTTGTTGCTTTTCTTATTAAAGTGAAAAATCATAAAGGTACTTTATTGAAGAAACACAAGAGGACTTCTTGGAAATAGGTTGTGCTTGCAGAGAGAGAACTGGAGGGTAAATGTGTTCTCACAGGGTCTCTAAAGAACTCGGCAGTGGGTGTTTGGGATGCCTATAATGTCAGTGAACGAAGATAGTTACTTGTTGTCTGTCTTCTAAACACATATTAATGACTCTGCTTCCACATAACTGCCTCTTAGAAACAACTTCGCCTGTCTTCTATTTGCACCTCCGTATCTGCTCTCCACCCTTTTCCTGCTGTTGTGCCAGGGAAGGCTGCCCTGTCCGATTGTACCAATGGACTCCCTCGCCTCCTTTCTGTCTCCATGGGTTCAGGCAGTGGGAAATATCTGCAGGAGACTGGAGGCCAGAAGATTTCCCCTCCGGTCATTATCCATCCAGTGGATCATTTGTCCTTGGATAGGGTTCTCATCAGCCTGGAGGAACAAGTGACTTGGTTCAAAACCCTGTCATCAAGGCCATGGGGTTGGGAGAGCCAGTGAGCAATAGGAATGTGAGCGGGCTGCATCCTTTGAGCAGGTTTCCTTCTCTTTTCCCAATGGTTAAGAAAAAGAAACGAGGTGGTGTCACCTGCCCCACCTCCCACTCCACAACGAGCCAAAACGTAATTGCAGTTTTCAGCTCCTCCCAGGAATGTGACCTTAAGCCAGTCTGGCTTAGAGTCATCTGCCCTCTAAAGACCCCAACCACCCCTTCCTACGCAAAGGTGACCCTGCCAGAAACAACCCTCTTTTCTTCTGCTAATAACGTCTCCACCCTGCCCAGTGTCTGCCCACAAAAACCTTCCAGTTTGTACAACCTCTTGGGCCACCCTCTGTTTACTAGATGGGATGACACCCAATTCATAAATCTTAAATTTAAAAAAAAATTTTTTTTCCAATTAAGTTGACAAACATTATTATATTTGTTTCAGGTGTATATGAGGTCCCATAGATTTCAATGTACGATATCAATTTTTAAAAGACTCAATGGTTCCTACCTCCTCCCTAAATAAATCCTTCATTAGAACCATTTAGCAGATATTTAAAAGGTTCAACAAAGGCTCTTTGGACACCCTACCCCCCAGCCCATGCCCTTACCCTGCCCTTAACAGAGGACAGTAGGACCGACAAAAGGAAAGAAACAAGTGCCCGGATAAAGCACACACTGCACCAGCGGCCGTTCCTCATGGGACAGAGACAAGCCCTGGGGAGCACTGGGACAGGCAGCAACCCCCCTGCACACAAAGCCTGGCAGGAAAAGAGGGAACCAGATGACCCAGCACTGTCTCTGCCTGGCTCCCCACTCCCACCCGAGTGCTCACCGGAGAGATGTCTTTGGTCTTTGTGTTGGCTAGCAGGAATTTGTACCTTTCTCAAGTGCCAGGCAAATGCCAGTTGGAATTATCACACTTCCTGGGGGGTGCCAACTACATTCAATTAGTGCTCTGGCAGGGCATCCACCCTGCAGGGGTTGCTCTGCTCGCAGACAACAAGGGCCTCACTTCAGCATGGGGCCAGGACCAGGCAGCTAACAAGGCAGGCAGCTCGAAAGCGCAGGGCCAAGCCAGGCCCTTGAAACTTCATGCTTCCTGCACAGCCTGTGCTGGCTGGGGGTGGAAAGATGGTATCCTGGAGAGCGGGTTTAAAAGAGGTCTTATTCCCTCCAGTAACCCAGACACAGAATGATGGCCTTATTAACTCTCGGCGTTTAAAGCTACCTGGTCCACCTTCTTTATGTTTGCTGGAAGATACACACACACACACACACACACACACACACACACACACACGGGGACTTTGCCTTCAAGAGATGACAAAGTATATGGAATTTTTATCATTCAGACCTGGATTCCAGGTGCAGGTGCAAGGACAGAAAATTCTTTAAGTTCTGCAGGCCTTCATTTCCTTATTTATAAAATAAGGGTACCTCGCTGACCTGCCATGAGGATTAGCTGAAATAATGCATGTAAACCTCTTAATGCCAGAGACACTGTAAGCACTCAACAGTGTTTAGCGGTAAATCGATGATCAGGACAAACAAGGCACTGATCACAGAAGCCATAAATCAGTTCCAGAAATACCGGACCCTCTCTCCTTTTTCTCCTTCAGCCCACCTGCCTGTCTCCTGGCCTGAACATGTTCCCTCCTTCCCAGCCTGACCTCCAAACAAAGGTGGGATTTGTGGCTCAGCTGCTCCAGAACCTCAATGGCTCCCTCGCTCTGCTGGCCAGACCTGCCTGCTGCCTCCTCTCCATCACAGCCCTTTGGTTCCAGATAAGCCATAGGGCTTATGAGTCACAAAATAAAAGTGCACTTTGTTTGGCCTGCCTCTGGCTGTGTGACCTTGGGCCCCGTTTGCTCATCTGTGCAAGAGGAGTTTGCACTGCATGACTTCTGGAGCCCTTTCAGCTCCAATGGCCATGACTCTACAGTTTGTGGCTAAAGCCGACTGCAACCCTGCGCCCCACTGGATTTGACGCAGCAGCCATCTGCAGCGCTGTTGTGACTAAGACGTGCGAGAGGCGGAGGAGGAGCTCATGTCCCACCACAAGGCTTCTCGACTCCATGGGGATGTTCCTGACTGCGGAGCCCCGGCAGCCCTGGTAGGATTCAGGATGGAAGAACTCATAACTCTGCCAGGCGGCTGGGAGACTGGGGATAACTGAGCTTCTGTATCACCCCAAATTCCGCGCAAGGGGGAGCCACTGCCTCTGCGTGAACTGAGTCGCCCTGAGGGACTGTGGACGCGAGTGCCACTCCTTTTCTCTTGCTCCCTCCCAGCAGTTTCAGTGACTGGCAGCCAAACAGGAGATAAGAAACCCGCCAGAGGCAGCGGCTCCTTACTAAAGGCCCCGCTTTACAAACCCCTCCAGTCAGCAAGCAGCACCCCCCCCCCACCCCCACCCCCCCCCCCCCCCCCCCCCCCCCCCCCCGCCACCCCGCGCCCCGTCCCTGTGAGGGCCCGGAGGAAGCTGGCTGAGGGGAGGGGAGGGGCGGGGCCTCTTGATGACCGACAGGAAACTCAACACCCGCCCAGCTGGGAACTGGGCCTAGAGATGGGTCTTCTGACAGAGGGAGGGAGCCAGAGGGGGCTGATGGAGGGTTAGGAAGCAGAGAAGAAGCTAGGTGTGAAATAAGATGGCCAAGGGGAAAAGTGCACAAAGGGGATGGGGGTAGATAGGGTCCAGCCGGTTAGCAAAGGCTGTAAGTGACATATTTGCCACTCCTGAGAAATATTACTCAGGCCTCAGGCCCCCCTGGCTTCCCTGGCAGCTGTGAGCCAAGGAGGGGGACCACACTCAGCTGCCAACAGATGCCTGCGATCTTCTGGCCCATGGTGGATGCTTTAGGGTTGGGCCAGGAGCAGGGCTGGCCCACAGAACACAGGGAAGGTCTGTAGCTCCAGCACCTCCAGAGCCACAGGACAGCCCTTGTCTGTGGCTTCTTACCTGGGGATCCCACAGACGTGTGAGGTTTGGATACAGGTAAAACTGAATCCCTTGGGCTGCCCCAGGCAGTGTCACCCCTCGGATTAACAGGACCACCAGCATGAGGTAAGGAAATGTGGCTGTGAAGTACACCACCTGGCCAAGGGGCAGATGAGAGATAAGAAACCTGTGAGTAGGAGAGAGGGGGCTGGAGGCCCAGCAGTGAGACTGGAGGCAGGAGCTCCCCAGCTACAGAAGAGGTCAGAGGAGTTCCCCATCTGCTCCTACCCTCTCACCTCAGTTCCACCTCCCCTACCAAACCTCTCCTCTCCCCCCTCCTGCCTAAACCACTCACCCTCCCCCAACACATACCCAATAAATATTCCTTGAGTGCCTGAATGAACTTAGGCGTTCTCCCAACAGGCATGTTGGAATTATGTCGAGGGATGTCAGGTATGAAAAGATCTGTAACACATGATCCCTGTCCTCACAGAGTTTACAAGCTTTGTGCAACCAGATTAGGAATAAAGCCTTATCAGAGGTCTCCAAGGCAGGAGAGTCTGGAGAACTCAGAATGCCCTTCCAATTCCTACACACCCCCTAGGGCAAAGAGTCCCCCCAGCTTCTCAGGTTGATTTGGAATCATGTTGAGACTAATGATCTTAATGGAATTCCTTTTCCAAAGAAATGTTGAGCTAGGGAGCCATGAACTATGTTCTATTTGCAATATGCCTGCATATGTGGTATATTCCAGGGTCAAATTCTTCTGGAAGTGTCCCCCACCCACCCACCCTCTCTCTCTTCCATTTAATTTCCCCAAAGAGCAGAAGGATTTGGGATTGAACTCAAGAGAGGCATAGAATCAAAGGGCAAGACATACAAATCTTGGTTGGGTCATTCCCTCCCATCCCTGACTAAGCTACAACTTAGGAAACTCTTGGGTAACTGAACCCCCAGTGAAGGCAGGGAGTCCTGGGATGGGAGGGCCAGGAGCTCCCTAACACGGACCTTGCCCGTGGACTTGACCCCCTTCCAGATGCAGAAGTAGCAGATGACCCAGGCAAACAAGAGGCATATGGCTAGTTCCCACCGCAGGGCCCCCAGGTGCTGGATGCCATCAGAGATCTTCAGGACCCGCCTCCTGGGGAGAGAAGGTTGAGCCAGGCTCCACTTTGTTGCCAGCCTCCATTTTGTGGCCCTTGCATCTCAGGCAGTGGAGCCATGCCTCCCAGCTCTTGTCCAAAGGCTTGTCAGCTCTTGTCACCTGAATCCATGAGGCTCTCCTTTGCCCAGAGATGGGGGTAGATAGAAAGTGAGGCAAATATAAACTGCTCCCAGGTAAGTTTGCTCTGGGAGGCTGAGTACCAATTTAACCTAGAGAAGGAGGTGCAAACACATTTTCTCAACCAGGGTTATAGGATGTTTATATATATATATATATATATACATATATATATATATATATATAATATTGATTTTTTTACAGAGAGGAAGAGAGAGAGATAGAGAGTTAGAAACATCGATGAGAGAGAAACATCGATCAGCTGCCTCCTGCACATCCCCCACTGGGGATGTGCCCGCAACCCAGGTACATGCCCTTGACCGGAATCGAACCTGGGACCTTTCAGTCCGCAGGTCGACGCTCTATCCACTGAGCCAAACCGGCTTCAGCAATATATATAGGATGTTTTGATATGAGGAATCGTGCCCTAGATGAATGTCAGTATTGGGGAAGGGAAGATAAGAGACAATGCACATGCAGCTGAAGAGAGGAGGGTAGTTAGGGGTGTGGACACACATGGGTGTGTACTAGCTAACAGGGGGTGAACACGTGGGAGAGGAAAGTCAGGAGAGCTGCAAAATTCTCATCTTTGAAACCTGTTCTGCACTAACCACAAATATGTACACAACAGAAAAAAGCCGCTGATGTGACAGGGCCACCAATGAAGGATATAGAAAATCTTGCCTTGTCGTCCATTGGGAGTCACTAGCAGTGGTTCTCAACCCTCCTAATGCCGCGACCCTTTAATACAGTTCCTCATATTGTGGTGACCCCCAATTTCATTGTTACAAATTGAACATAATTAAAGCATAGTGATTAATCACAAAAACAATATGTAATTATATATGTGTTTTTCCGATGGTCTTAGGCGACCCAGGTTGAGAACCGATACACTACTGGCTGAGCCCATCCCTGTGGCCTTCTTCCAAACACACAGCCCACAGTGGGGGATAAAAAACGGGCCTCACTTACTCCCAGAACTCGATGACAGGAGAGGTGGCATTCTCAGAGGTCACATTCAGGGAGCCATTGGTCCTCTGGAACTCCACACAGTGTTCTACTCATGGGTCCCAGGGAAGGAAGCAAGAGGAAAATCATTTGGGGTGAAATTTCAGGAGAATGGAAGTGAAGTATCTGGAAGGAACTGGGCTGACCTTGTCCATACAAAACATCCTTAAACACGTAACCTCGACAAGCCCACACCACCCTCTCCCACATGCTTTTACTTGTCAGTTTCTAAATGTTTGGGTGCATATTCTTACTAAAGCGTGATCAGGTGGCATCAGGAAAGACACGCTTCAAAGTACACAAACATTCCCAGGTAAGTGTTGTGTGTAAAGTCATAACCTTTGAAGAATACTAAGAAGGCTTCTAGGGACGTAACGCACCCAAGTCGCTGAAGAGCATGGAGACAGGTGCAAGAAAGCTCTGGCTGGAACCCCGGCCCTCTCTCCAAGCCTCACATCCCTCATCTCCTAAATGACATGAGAACATCCCTTTGTAGGACCGACAGGGACTCAAATGAAAACATGTCTGTAAAGTACTCAATAAGCAGTAGCTCTTAGTTATTTGTCCATAATTTTGGAGTTTCACAAAGCATGTCGACAGTATTTTTTCTATTTTGTTAGTACGGTAATCTTCAAAAATATTAAGACAGATAGTGTTTTCCCCATCGTACACATGAAGAAAGGGAGTCCGCTTAGAAATGGCCTGTCTTAGCTTGTAAGTGACTGAGGGCTAGAATCCAGCCCAGTGAGCTGTGTATGTTCTATCTTCAAAATACCTAGAATCTGACCTTTCTCATTATCACCACTGCCACCACCCTGCCGCAGATCACCACCATCTCATGCCTCCCCACTCCTGTGCTCTTGCCTCCCTAGTCAAATCTCCATACAGCAGTCAGAGTGACATTGTTAAAATGTAAGTCACGTTTTATGTCACACCCTAGTTTAAAACTCTCCAACAGGTTTCCTATCCCACTCAGAGAAAAAAGCCAAAACCCCTACACTCACCTCCAAGGCCCTATTTAATCTATCCATCACCTCTGGCCTCACCTCCCACTGCTGCTACTCATCTTCCCCAGCTACACCACCCCTGTTGCTCCCTGGGTGCTATTGGCACTGGTGCCCCAGGGCCTTTGACTAGGAGTCCTTGCCACCTCATGTCTGTCTGCTGTTGTCTCAGTGTCTCACTCCCCATCCTCCTTGGAGCATTACTCCTGTCATCTTCTCCGTAAAGCCTTCACTGATGACCCATTTAAAATTACACCCCCACCCCTAAAATTTCTAAAACCTCCTCCCTGTTTTATTTTTCTCCACAGGCCTTCTCACATGATAACTATTATTTCTCATTTATTTTGTGTATGGTCTGTCTGTCTCCTGTCACTAGGATGACAATTCCATGCAGGCAGGGACCTTCTTTTTTACATGTTACCACATCCTCGGTTCTTAGAACAGAGTTGGAGCTCAATAATATCTGTTGGATGGCAATGCCAGTCGGCACTGTTTTTACTAGACATGTCACTTTCCTCGAAGCTTCAGCACACCAAGCATTTCACCGCGGCCGGTCAGGCCATCCTGCACTATTCAAGATGCCCGGCTCAGAGTAAAACCAGACTCACTAGGAGAAATGTCCAAAATGTCAGGGAGCAAGAGACTTGGGTGTTGCATTTGCCTCAGAATTGTCTCAGAGAGACCCCACCCCCAATCAAACTAAAGGCAGGTCTAAAGCAAAAGTCCTAGGCCACCAAAGAGTCACACAATTTTACAAGAGGAACTCCACTGAGATCTCGATAAAGTCACCATCTGACAAGCTGGTTGTCAAGGGTATTTCAGTGCACATAGATGGAAGGGAGGAAGGAAAGAAGGCAGGAAGGAAGGTAGGAGAGGGAGGGAGGGAAGGAGGGAGGGAGGGAGGGAAGGAGGGAGGGAGGGAAAATATATCACATAAAGAAAATATTAGAATATAACATATTTTTAAAACTTGATTCATTCAACAAATATTTTAGTGCTTGTAATGTAGCCAGCACTGTGATAGGCACAAAGGCCATAGAGATAAAGACATCTTTTCTGCCTTCAAGCTCTTGCTGACCTTTGGGAAAACCAGACCAACAAACAGATGAAAAGCATGTAGGAGCCACAGCAGGGCCAGGGGTCAGTGCAGGTACTGCCAAGAACCTAATGCACCTGAGGGTGGCAGGGGAAGTACCTCCAAGATTTGACTTTTCACTCAAAATTAGTGGAATGGAGGGGGTGGCAGAGCTCGGCCAGGGAATACCTGAAAAGGGAGCATAAGGTTTGAGGGCAAGAGGGGCCTTGAACACGATGCCAACCATTGCAGAAATGCACCTCCCTGGCCAGTAACTGATTCAAACTCCAGTTCAGAGCTGAGTAATTTACCTGAACCAGAAAAATTAGTAGGAGCACAGCTAGGGCCTCACTGACAGGCCCTGAGAGGTATCCGGGCAATGAGTGCAACGGGACACGTCCAGTAAGCTCTTCATCTGCGCTAGCCAAAGGGCAGCCCCTAGCCACAGGTGGCTCTTTACATTTAAATGATTAAAGTTAAATAAACATTTTAAAAATTCAGTTCTTCACACACATGAGCCACATTTCAAGTACTCGATAATCACATGCTGGCTACCATCCCAGACAGTACCTCATCACAAAGTTCTTTTGGATAGCACTACCCTAGGTATTTTTAAGTTTTCATTACTTTCAATTCATTAGACTTAGTAGTTCTAATGCCACAGGTGGCTCTTGTAGTCTTGCAGGCACAAGAGAAAATTTATTGCTATTATAAATTGTATTGATGACATACAAAACAGCTCCTTCCCTGGTTAAAGCCAGGTGAATTGCGAGTTGGAAAGACCTAAAACAGTATCAGAGAGAAGGCATGAGAAACAAGAAAATGTACAAACAATATATACAGATACCAAACTAACAATATTTCAAACTGGAATAAATAAATACTAGTAGCTAAACTACATAAATAGTTCTATTTGCATACATGAATTCATAATACATTAATTGAATACATTTGGCCTCTGATGCTGGTGAAATCTCACTCTTATCTTTGGTATTCACTTCCCAGATTTCTAGTGAGTCCCAAATTATGGCTTGGAATTGGATTGCCTGGAATAAGGGGACCGTCTCACTCCTGGTTCATGTGGCAGAGCAGCTGGAGGAAATGGATTCGGAGATGACCTTACCTGTATTCCACTCATGGCGGCAGCTTCCCCAGGGAAGGTCGATGGTGAAGCTGCTAAAGAGGTAGAAGAGGGCCCAGGCCAGGACAATGATGTAGTAGGCATTGAGGAGGACGAGGATCATCTGGGAGGCATAGCCGATGCCTGGAGGGAAAGGGGCAGAATTGAGCCAGGGACAGTGGACAGATTTCTCACACACTGCCCACCGCTGCTTAGCAGAGGGTTTGGGCTCCACTGTCAGTGTCCTAAAACAAGAAGTGCTAGATATAAGCATAACCAATGGACACAGACACCAGGGGGGTGAGGGCATGAATGGGAGGGGGGGTGCAAAGTGGGGATAAGGACACATATGTAATACCTTAATAAAGAAAGAAGAAGAAGAAGAAGAAGAAGAAGAAGAAGAAGAAGAAGGAGGAGGAGGAGGAGGAGGAGGAGGAGGAGGAGGAGGAGGAGGAGGAGGAGGAGAAGGAGAAGGAGAAGAAGTAGTAGTAGTGCTGGAGCCGTGGCTCCCAGCTCTCCTCTCCCTCCCCAGCAGGCAGGAGTGTGCTGCTCACTCCAACAGCCCTGGTCTGAAGGGGACCTTTCTCCCAGACTCTGCTGCCCTGCCTTGGCTTCCTGTGCACTGACATCTCTATTAGGTTCTGAAAGTTCACCAAGTCAAGGTTATTTTGTAAACGTGTAGACCAACTCCAAGATTCCAATAGTTAATGTTCCCCAGAATTAGTCTGATATATTTCTGAAATATAAAAGCATCTGTTAAGAGCAGGAACAGATAATTTTCATAGGAGAAAATACAAATAGATCCTCCCTAATAATTGCAGGTGTGCAAAATCAAACAAGACTGAGGTACCATTCTGCAACTACAGCCAGGGTGAAATTTTTTACAAATGATATAGCTCAATAATTTCCAAACTTGTCTGCATATTAGAATTACCTGGAGATACTTTAAAAATTCCAAAGCCTGGACCAGACCCCAGACAAATTAAATCATAATCTGGGGGTGTGGTACAGGATGTTTTGAAGGTCCCCAGGTGGTTCCAATATGTGGAGGAGTTTAGGAAGCACACATAATTCAGAGTTATTAAAAATAGAGGGGAAAGATGCTTACTCATGTCTATCCACACTGTAAATCAGTATAACACTTCCACAGGACAATTTAATAAGCCAGATTAAGAGACATCAGTTTGATCGTCCATTTGATCCAGTGATCCTAATCCTGCAAATTTATGCCAAAGAAATAATTCCCCAAAAAGGGGGTGGGAGAAATCTATGTCAACAAATACACATGATAGCAGAACTTAACAATTTTATAAGTAATTGAAAATAAGAAAAAGCCCAAAACAAAGAACTGTTAAGTAAATTATAATATATCTACTTGCTGGAAATTTATAGAATCATTAAATGTTGTATATAAAATAGAAAATAAACTGACTGTAGAACAGAGCTATAAACTGTGCGTATTCCATGTTAATAGATATGTAAACTCTATGTAGACAAAAATAAATACCCACCCCCCCAAACTGGAAACAATCCAAATATTCTTCAATGGGTGAATGGTTAAACTGTGATATATCCATACCATGGAATACTACTCAACAATGAAAAAGAATCAACTATTGATAAAAGAACAAGCTAGATGAATCTCAAGGGCATCATGCTGAGTGAAAAAGCCAATCTCAAGAGGTTATATTTTGTATGTTTCCATCTATACAGCATTCTCAAATTAGTGACAGCAAATTAGTGGTTGCTTGAGGTTGGGGGCAGGGCGGTGGGGTAATGTGATTATAGAGATGCACAACAGATCTTTGTGGCAATAGAACAGTTCTGTATCTTGATTGTGGTGGTGGTTACACAAAGCTGCACACCAGAGTGATAAAATTACAGAGAATTATACAAATGAGTGCAAGGAAAACTGGTGAAATCTGAATAAGGTGGATAGTACCAATGTCAATTTCCAGTTTGTGATATTGTTCTATAGTTATGCAACACTAGAGGCCTAGTGCATGGATTCGTGCACCGGTGGGGTCCCTCGGCCTGGCCTGCGGGGACCAGGCAGAAACCAGCAGTCTGACATCCCCCGAGGGGTCCCGGATTGCGAGAGGGCACAGGCCAGGCTGAGGGACACAGCCTGATCCCCACAGGCCAGGCTGAGGGACCCCACTGGTGCACGAATCCGTGCACTAGGCTTCTAGTATGCATGTAAGATCTTTGGTTAATCTCTTCCCATCCTCCCCCCTTCCCCCTTTCCCCTTCTCTCTGAGATTCATCAGGCTGTTCCATGTTTCCATGCCTGTGTGTTGAGCATCTGCCCCCTGGTGGTCAGTGCACATCATAGCTACTGGTTGAACGGTCAAACAGTCAAATGGTCACTTAGGCTTTTATATATATATAGATATTACCATTGAGGAAAACTGCATGAAGTGTACAGACGACCTTTCTGTACTATATTCTTGCAACTTTCTGTGAATATATAATTATTTCAAAATAGAAACTTACGAAAATCCTACATAAAAAGAAATATTGAAATAAAACACCCTAAATTTTAAATAGCTGTTGTGTCAAGATGGTAGACTTATTATATTTTCCTATTTAAAATTCTCTTTTAAAATGTTTTATAATTGATTACATATATTTTGAAAATATAAAATAATTGTCACATATACTAGTATATATTTAAAATATATAACTAAAATAGCTTTGCACTCTACTTATTTAACCTAAAGCCTTTATCACATCCTCATCACTATCTTCTCTATAGCTCAGTACTGGACCCATAAATGGAGGGTTTAACATAACGACACAGAATCTTATCTCAATCAGCATGGCTGCTAAGCCACTCAGTCATTTCAAATAGGTTTACTATCCCCAATGCAGATACCCCGGAGTCATAACACAGCTACTCACCCTCAAAGATGGGGCAGATCTTCCTCCAAGCTGTGATGCCTCCTTGGCTAGTGTACTGGCCCAGTGCTGTCTCCAAAAGGAAGATAGGAATGCCACAGGTGAAGAGGAAGATGAGGTAGGGGATGAAAAAAGCACCTGTGGGTGGGAAACAGGCTGTCCATTACCTAGCACTAGCCTCCTCATGGTCCACATTCATCTTTTCCAATTTCCACCCCATACTGCCCATCAGAATCCCAGGGTAGGGGGTCATGAAACACTGCAGGGGGCATCTGTCCAGGTGTCTGGAACCATAGCAGAGATCTAGAGTCACCAAGTTATCTAGAATCTAGTCAGTCTGTTTTTCACTTTGAAGTTTCAATCTATTACCTACCAAGCTTTGCTCCCTGATGAACATCAATTATTGCCTAAATAACACATAACCTGTGGCAATAACAAGGGGTTCACTGAATGATGGATGTCCAGGAGCATTAATACAGCCCAGGGACTTTAATTATTTTCAAGAAAATGATTGCCCTTAGAGTTAAATAGGAACTTTAAGGGGGCTGAAATCACATTTCGCTTTAGTAACCCTTTCTGCTTTTGTTTTCATAATCATTACATGAGAGAAGTCTACTGATGCTAGAAGTGCTAACATTTTCTCCACCAGGGACCTTTATCGTGTGGCAAAGTAGACAGGAGAGTTCATAGAGTACCAGAGAGGAGAGACCAGCACAGAGCAGGAGATCCAAATATCTGCAGAGGGTCCCCTTCTAGCTTTCAGCTGAGTACTGGTCAGCACTTATGTGTGAGGAAACCACCCAAGGTGAAGGGGGAAAAACATTCAATGCCCTTGAGATTGTGGTGCTCACATGGGGCTTGGAAGAGTGACTGTTCCCACCAGCCACACTGGATAATCTCAGGACTCAAGGGCATTGGGAAGAGAAGGCATTTTCTCAGTTGTGGGCATAATTAGTCCTAGATTGAGCATGACTCTAGTTCTGCCTAACAAATCTTAAAAGCAAAACCCAAAGGATCAAATAACTTCACTGATCCAGGAAAAAGCTCAAGAATATTTATAGAAATACAAAAATACTCAGCAACCAGTAAGGCAAACACCAGGTCTGACATCCAAGCAAAAATTACCAGGAAAATATTACTCATAATTAGTAGATAGATCAATCAATTGAAGCCAACCCATGACTTGCACAGATGTTAGAATAAGTAGATGAGGACATTAAGATACCATAGTTATTATAATTGTGTTCCATGTGCTCAAAAAGAGAATAAAGATATTGAAAGATCCAAATCAAACTTCTAGAAATAAACCTCAAAATGCATGAGATGAAAAATACAATAGCCCTAGTCAGTGTTGCTAAGTGGTTAGTGTGTCATCCTGTGCACAGAAGGATCACAGGTTCTATTCCCAGTTAGGGTACAAACCCAGGTTGCAGGTTGGATCCCTGGTGGGGGCGCATGTGTGAGGCAACTGATCGATATTTCTCTCTTTCCCTCTCCCTCTGCCTTCTTCTCTCTCTCAAATCAATAAAAACATGTCCTCAGGTGAGGATTTTTTAAAAAGAAGAAAAATACAATGGATAGGATTAATGGGAGATTAGACATAGCAGATCTTGACCCACAGAAGAAATTATCCAAAATAAAACACAGAGAAAAAAGAGAATTAAAACAAACAAACAAACAGGTGTCAGTGAACTGTGGGATAACTTTAAGCAGCCTACTATACTTATAATTGAAGCTCTGAAGGAGACAAAAGAGAGGGGCCAAAATTTTTTGAAGAAATAATGGTTGAAACTTTTGCAAATGTGATGAAAATTATAAATCCACAGATCCAAGAAGCTCATTGAGCCCCTAAATAAGAAATGTGAACATGGGACATTGTAGTCAAATTATTTAAACCAGCGATTAAGAGTTTTTAACAAGAAATGTTAAAAGGAACCAAAAGGGTGGGAGGACATATGCACAGAAGAACAAAGATAAGGAAGACAACCTATTTCTCATTGGAAGCAATGCAAGTGAGAAGGTAGTGATGAGGGAGCACATTTGTTAAAGTTTCTAAAGGAAACACAATTGTCAAGTTAGAATTCTATACCCAATAAATATACTGTTCAAAAGGTGAAATGAAACAAATGCTTCCTAAGACATGCAAAACCAGAAAGACTCCATCATCAGTAAGCAGATCTGCACTAGAAGAAATGTTAAAGAAAGTCCTTCAGGCAGTGGGAAACGATGCCACAGAGAAATATGAATCTACACAAAGGAATGATGAATATTAGAAATGCTAAGTATATACATAGGTAAATATATAAGAACTTTTTGCTATTATTCAAATCTATTTGATTAAACAAAAATAATAACAACATAATGGGGAGTTTATAACATATGAAAAAGTAAAGTGTATAACAACAAGAGCACAAAGGTCAGGAGAGAAATGGAAGTGTATTATTGTGAGATTCTTATTTGTAAAGTGGTATATTGTTGGAAGGTAAACTGTGATAAGTTAAAGATGCATATTACAAAACCTAAAGCAATCACGAAACTAACACAACAAAGAGTGATAGCTAATAAGCCAACAAGGAAGAAAGTTGACAATAGAATAATAAAAATATCTAATTAATCTAAAATAGCAATTTTCAACCAGTGTGCCACAAGAATGTTTAAAACATGCAATACCTGGCTATTTAGTCGGGGCACTGACCTCTTTCCCCTTAGGTTGTCAAATAAAAAAATGACAACAATAGCCATCTGATGTGAGTAAGTCAACAGTATATTTATTTTGTCAGATCAACCAAAAATATATTTTTTAAAAATAATTTTTATTGATTTTCAGAGAGGAAGGGAGAGGGAGAGAGAGATAGAAACATCAATGATGAGAGAGAATCATTGATCATCTGCCTCCTGCATGCCCCCCACTGGGGATCAAGCCCACAACCCGGGCATGTGCCCTTGACTAGAATTGAACCCAAGACCCTTCAGTCCATAGGCCAATGCTCTAGTCACCAAGCCAAACCAGCTAGGGCAAAAAATATATTTTTTTAGTGTGCTGCAGAAATCTTAGTAATTAGTTTATGTCCACCATGACATGACAAAGGTTGAAAATCACTGATCAAAAAGAAGGCAGAAAGAGAGGGAAAGGGAAAGAAAGGACTAATAGAACAAATAGAAAACAAATAGTAAAATGATAAATTTAAACTTAGCTAACAAATTGGTAATTACAAAATAGTTATGGGGATGCAATGCATAGCATAGGGAAAACAGTCAATAATATTGTAATAACTGTGTATGGTGCCAGGTGGGCACTAAAATTATCAGGGAATCACTTGATAATTTGTTTAACCACTATACTTTAAACCTGGAACTAAAATAAAATACTATTGAGTGTAAACTGTAATTGAAAAAAATAAAATGTTTAAAAATTTAAACTTAACTATATGGATAACTGCATTTATTTTTATTTTATTTTTTTATTTGGAAGGGAGGGAGAAAGAGAAACATTGACATGAGAGAGAGACACTGATTGATTGCCAGTGGAATCAAACCTGGGACCCTTCAGTCCATGGAATGATGCTCTATCCACTAAGCCAAACTGGCCAGAGCTGGATAAGTGCATTTAAATGTAAGTAGTCTAAATATCCAAAATAAATGGTAGAGATTGTCAGATTGTTTTTTTAAAAATCCTATATAATAAGAGAGCATTATGCTAAGTGAAATAAGCCAGTCAGAGAAAGATAAATACCACATGATCTCACTCATTTGTGGAATATAGAGAACAGCATAGAGTGATGAATAGAGACAGATCCAAAGACAGAGAAACAGTGATCAGATTATCAATCCCCAAAGGGAAAGTAGGGGAGGGAGGGAGTAAGGGGAAGAGATCAACCAAAGGACTTATATGCATGCATATAAGCCAAACAAATGGACACTGACAACAGGGGAATGAGAGCATGGGGGGGGGTGGGGGGGGGGGGCGGTGCGCGCGGGGAGGTTGGGGGTTAATGGGAAATGAGGACACATTTGTAATACCTTAACCAATAAAAAATTTTTAAAAATTAAAAAAATAATAAATAAAAGCATTACTCAAAAAAAAAAAACCCTATATAATAAAAGCCTAATATGCTAAGTGTCCAACCATTACTTCAACCAGTCACTATGATGCACACTGACCAGCAGGGGGCAGACGCTCTGACTGGTAGGTTAGCTTGCTGCTGAGGTCCAGCTGACCAGGACTGGGTGATACGGGCCAGACACACCCTGGACGAATCCATCCACTAGGCCGGTTTTGGCCTGATCCCCACAGGGGGCCGAGGGACCCCACCAGTGCACAAATCCATGCATTGGGCCTCTAGTAAATCTACACTAATAAAAGACAAACATGCAAATTGACCATACCTTCACTACGCCTTAAGCCACGCCCACCAGCCAATCAGAGCAACTATATGCAAATTAACCCAACCAAGATGGCGGCTGGCAGCCACAGAGCTGGAGCAAGCAGGAGGCTTGGTTGCTCCAGTGATGGAGGAAGCCAAGCTTCCCGCCTGCCACGGCCGGCTCTGAGCTCCACTCAAGGCAACAAAGTTTCAATTATAGAAGATAAATAAACCCCAGATACCTGCTTTCAGCCGGCCATGGCCATGGAGCTGGAGCGAGCAGGAGGCTTGGGTTGCCCCTGGCGATGGAGGAAGCCAAGCTTCCCGCCTGCCCTGGCCAGCTCTGAGCTCCACTCAAGGCTACCAAGTTTCAATTATAGAAGGTAAATAAATCCCAGAATAAAAAAGAAAAAGAAAAAAAGGAGAGGCTGGGAGCTTCCATTGCCGAGGGGCTTGGCCAGCCTGAAAACAGTCCTCAGCCCCTCACCTAGACTGGCCAGGCATCCCAGTGGGAACCCCCCACCCTAAAGGGGGTGTGGCCAGCCTGAAAACAGCCATCAGCCCCTCACCCAGGCTGGCCAGGCACCCCAGTGGGACCCCCACCCTGATCCGGGACACCCTTCAGGGCAATCCAGCCGGCCCCCACCCGTGCACCAGGACTCTATCCTATATAATAAAAGGGTAATATGCAAATTGACCCTAACAACAGAATGACTGGGAATGACTGGTCACTATGACACACACTGACCACCAAAGGGCAGATGCTCAATGCAGGAGCTGTCCCCTGGTGGTCAATGCACTCCCACAGGGGGAGCTCTGCTCAGCCACAAACCAGGTTGATGGCTGCCAGCACAGCGGTGGTGGCGGGAGCCTCTCCCGCCTCCTCAGCAGCACTAAGGATGTCTGACTGCAGCTTAGGTCTGCTCCCTGATGGCAAGTGGACATCCCCCAAGGGCTGTTGGGCTGCCAGAGAGATGTCTGACTACCAGCTTGGGCCTGATCCCCAGGGAGTGGGCCTAAGCCAGCAGGTGGACATCCTCCGAGGGGTCCCAGACTGCAAGAGGGCATAGGCCAGGCTGAGGGACCCCCCATCGAGTGCACAAGTTTTTGTGCACCGGTTCTCTAGTCTGAATATATAAAACCCTAAGCTACCGGTCAACCATTCAACTGGTCGACCGTTTGACCGGTCGTTATGATGTGCACTGACCACCAGGGAACAGATGCTCAATGTTGGAGCTGCCCCCTGGTGGTTAGTGCACTCCCACAGCAGGATCACCGCTGAGCTGACGATGTGAGCCAGACGCCAGGCTCACAGCTGGCAAGCACAGCTGTGGTGGCGTGAGCCTTTCCCGCCTCCATGGTAGCACTACCCAGGGGTGGTGGCAGGTACAGTGGGGCCAGGATGAGCAGGCGCAGCACTCACCTGGCCTGGGCTCAGGATCCTCCCTAGCTGCCTGCTGCTTTGTGTTCTACTACATCTCCTGAGAGGTCCCAGATTGTAAGAGGGCGCAGGCCAGGCTGAGGGACCCCACCAGTGCAAGAATCCATGCACCAGGACTCTAGTAAATATAACTAGCAAGACTCAGCTATAGGCTGCTTGGGAGAAATTCATTTTTAAAAATATATTTTTATTGATTTCAGAGAGGAAGGGAGAGGGAGAGAGATAGAAACATCAATGATGAGAGAGAATTATTGATCGGCTGCCTCCTGCAAGCCCCACACACGGTATTGAGCCCACAACCTGGGCATATGCTCTGGCCGGGAATCAAATTGTGACTTCCTGGTTCGTAGGTCAATGCTGAACCACTAAGCCACATCAGCCGGGCAGGAGAAATGCATTTTAAATATCAAGACATGAATAGGTTCAAAGTAAAAGGGTGGGAAAATATTTGCTAGGCTAATACTCACCAAGAGCAAGCTGGAGTGTTTATATTAATATAACATAATATAGATGTTGGAGCAAAGACTATTACCAGAGGTAAAGAAGGTCATCTCATAATGATAAAGAGGTAGCTTAATCAAGAAGACATACAATCCTAAATGCATATGTACTTAATAACAGAGCTTCAAAATGCATGAAGCAAAAATGCTAGAACTACAGGGAAAAATAAATAATTCCTAATTAAAGTCCAAAATTTCAATATCTCTCTCTAAATAATTGATAAAAACAAGTAGATAGAAAATCAATAGGAATATGAAATATTTGAAAACCACATCAGCCAACCTGACCTACTTGACATTTATAAAACACTATCCAACAACAGCATGATTTCCAAGCCCCTGAAATAGCTGCCAAGATAGACCATATTCTGGGCCACAAAGCAAATTTCAATAAGTTTCAAAGAGTTCAAGTCATACAAAGTATGTTCTCTGACTAAATTAGGAGTCAATAAGACAAATACACTTGGAAATTTCCCCAATATTTAGAAATGAGGTAACACACTTCTAAATAACTCAGAGCTAATCAGAAGGAAAATAAGAAAGTATTTTAAATGAAATGAAATGAAATGAAAACACAACATATCAAAACTTGTGGGATGATGCTAAAGTGGTACTTAGAGGGAGAATTTATAGCACCAAATGTTATTATAAAATAAGTCTCAAAACAATGATTTTAGCTTCCACCTTAAGAATGAGAAAAATAACAGCAAATGAAACTCTAAGCAAGTCAAAAGAAATAATAAAAATCAGAGTGGAAATCAATAAAATAGAAAACTACAGAGAAAATCAATGAAAAAAAATGCTTCTTTGAGAGAACCAATAAAATTGATAAACTTCTAGGAGACACAAATTACCTGTATGAAAAATGAGCGAGGTATCATCAGTATAGATTCTACTGGTATTAAAAGGATAATAAGAAAATATATGAATAACTTTATGTCAATAAATGTAACAATTTAGGTAAAATGACACATTTCTTAAGAAATGCAAACTATCAAAGCTTACTCAAGAAGACATAGGTAATCTCAATAGCCCTATTTCTATTAAATAAATTTTTTTGGTTGTTGTTTAAAACCTTCCCACAAAGAAAACTCCAGGCCCAAATGACTTCACTAGTGAATTCTCCAAACATTTAAGGAGTAAATAACACCAATTCTTCACAAACTCTTCCAGAAAATTTAAAAAGAAGGAATGCTTCCCGACTCATTCGATGAAGTCAGCATTTTCCTCATAACAAAAGCAAAGATACTATAAGAAAAGTGCAGACCAATACCTTATCTGAACATAGATGCAAAAATTCTAAACAAAATTTTAGCAAGTCAAATCTAACAATATATAAAAAGAATAATACATTACATTAGTGGGGTTTACCCCAGGAATACAAGGTTGTTTTAACACTCAAAAAACAATATAATTTATAATATTAATAAATCTAACAGCCATTTCTGTTAAAAAAAAAAAAAAAAAAAAGAAAGAAAGAAAAGAAAAGAAAAGAAATAAAACCTTTAGCAAATGATGTGTAGAAGGGAAATTCCTCAACCTGATAAAGGGCATCTACAAAAAACCTACAGATAACATCATGCTTAATAGTGAGTGACTGCTTAACTCTTAAAATCAAGAAAAAGATAAAGATGTCTATTCTTACCACTTCTATTCAACATTGTTTCTATAAATATTGATTCTAGCCAAGGCAAAAAGGCAAGGAAGGAATTAAAAGTTATTCAGATTGGAAAAGGAAAAAAAAACTGCTTTATTCTCAAATGACATAATAATCTATCCTATATAATAAGAGAGGAATATGCTAATTAGCCATTACACCCTGAGGCATAACGACCAAGCATGTCACAACCAGATCACGGATCAGCAGGAGAGTAGGCCAGCGAGGTACAAGCAGGCTGCGGAGAGCTACAGGAGGGGGCAGGGAAGCAAGTTATGAGGAGGGGGGCGAAAGAGGGGAGCTACAGGAGGGTGGCAGCGACCTACTGGCTACAAGCAGGCAACAGAGAGCTATAGGACAGGGCAGGACAGCAAGCAAGAGGGAGGCAGAGAGCTACAAGAGAGGGCAGGGCAACAAGCTATGGGGGGCGGGGGGAGCTACAGGAGGGCAGTGCAGTGGGCAGAGAGCTACAGGAGGGCAGCAGCAACATACTGGCACACAGATTCATGCACAGGGCTATATATATATATATATATATATATATATATATATATATATAACCTTAATATCAAATAGACCGAATGGAGAAACAACTGAACAACCAAACAACCGGTCACTATGATGTGCGCTGACCACCAGGGGGCATGCGCGGAACGTGGCAGGCGTCAGCCGCAGCGGGATTGTGGAGGAGGTGAGAGGGGGTGCCAGACCAAGGTGGGGTGCCAGTCACTGTCATAGGGGCAAGCTTCTAGTGGTTACTGAAAATTCTTTGCTCCTATGAGCCGCAGTCCCGAGCTGCAATCGCACCTGCTGCCAGTGCTGTTAGTGGGTGCGAGCAGCTGCCAGCCCCAATCGTCTCTCAGGGCTTCTCCACCTCCCCCTGCTCCTGAGGGGCAATCAGGGCCGGCAGCCCCTGGTCTCACCCACTGCCAGCGCTAGCCCCACTCACACCCATGGCTGGCTCCAGAGCTGCTGCTTGCACTGGCTGCTGGCGCCAGCCCCAATTGCTCCACACCATCAGCGGTATGAGCAGGGCCAGTGCTATCAGCGTGTGGGAGTGGTGGCAGTGGGAGCAGGGCTGCCAGCCAATAGGGGACTGGGGGCCGCAGCAGGAGGGGCAGGGCCAAGGCATGGAGGATTGGCCGAGACCCGCCCCTGTGCCCATTGCAGCCTCGTGACCCACAATTCCTTTCAAGGTGCACGAATTCATGCACTGGGCCCCTAGTCTATGTACAAAGTCCTTTGGAATCTAAAATAGTCTAACTTGCCTAGCCAGTTTGGCTCAGTGGATAGAGCATCGGCCTTCGGACTGAAGGGTCCCAGGTTCGGTTCTGGCCAAGGGCACATGCCTGGGCTGTAGGCTCGATCCCCAGTAGGGAGCGTGCAGGAGGCAGCCAATCAATGATTCTCTCTCATCATTGATGTTTCTATCTCTCTATCCCTCTCCAAAATCAATAAAAATATTTTTAAAAAATAAAATAGTCGAACTCATAGAAACAGAGAGTAGAATGGTGGTTACCAGAGGCTGAGAAAGGGGGAAACAGAGAGCCAGGCATTGGTCAAAGGGTACAAAGTTTTAGTTAGGGCCTAACTGTTAGGCAAAATGAGTAAGTCCTAGAGATCTACTATACACCATAGTGCCTATAGTTAACAATATTGCATTTTTTCCTTAAAAATTTACCAAGAAGGTAAATCTTATGTTGTGTTCCTATCACCAAAAAAAAGGAAAAAAATTAAAAGAGGGCACATAGGGCCTGGCCAGGTGGCTCAGTTAGTTGGAACATCATCCTGTGCACCAAAAGGTTTTGGGTTCACTTCACAGTCTGAGCACATTCCTAGGTTGTGGGTTCGGTCCCTGGTACAGGGTGCAGAGCAACCAATCGATGTTTCTCTCTCACATCCATGTTTCTTTCTCTTCCTTCTTCCCTCTAAAAATCAATTAAAAACAAAACATATTCTTAGGTGAGGCTAAAAATAAGAGGGCAAACAGAAACTTTTGGAGATGATAGATATTACCTCCAAACTCATCAAGTTGTGTACATTAAATATGCACAGCTTTTTTTGTGTCAATCATTTCTCAATGAAGTATTTTTTAAAAGAAAGGAAAAATCCTTTGAAATGTACCAAAGAGCTGCTAGAATCAATAAGTTAATTTAGCAAGGTTGCAGGATACAAGATCAGCATACAAAAATCCATTGTATGTCTATATACTAGCAACCAAAAAATGATAAATTCAGCTTAAGAAATAATACCATTCATAACAGCATCAGGATCAAATCTGACAAAAGATGTGATATTGAGATATGTACACTCACAACTGCAAACCATTGCTGAGAGAAAATTTAAGACCTAAATAAATAGTGAGGCATAGTTCCCTTCTATTCATGGGTCAGAAGACTCTATATTACTTGGATGTCAATTGTTCCCATGTTAATTTATAGATTCACTGTAATCCCAGTCAAAATTCCAGAACACTTTTTTGCAGAAATTGACAAACCGATTCTAAAATTCATAAGAAAATGCAAAGGAAATAAAATAGCCAAACAACTATGAAGAAGAAGAACTAAGTTTTAGGCTTAATTCTACCTTATTTTCATATTATTATAAAGCTATAGTAATCAAGACAATATGGTGTAGGTGTCAAAATAAACAATTCAATAGAACAGAATACAGCCAAACAACACACCCAAATGTATATGGACAACGGATTTCTTTCTTTCTTTCTTTTTTTAATCCTTGCCCGAGGATATTTTTCCCATTGAATCTTTTTTTTTTTTTTCCTTTTAGAGAGAGAGAGAGTGGAAGGGAGAGGGAGAGACAGAAAAAAACACCGATATGAGAAAGACACATCGATTGGTTGCCTCCTGGCATGCCTCGGACCAGGGCTGGGACCCTGCAACCAAGGTACATGCCCTTGACTGGAATCCAACCAGGGGTCCACAGGCCAACGCTCTATCCACTGAGCCAAACCAGCCAGAGCTGGACTACTGATTTTCAACAATGGTGTAAAGGCAACTAATGGGGAAAAAAGATAGTCTTTTCCACAAATGATGCTGGAACAAGTGGATATTCATGCACTCAAAAAAAATGAACTTTAATCCATATCTTCATTATCATATAGAGCTAAATATAAGACCTAAAACTATGAAATTTCTAGGGGGAAAAAGAGCTTGAATAAGCAAAGATTTCTTTCATGTGACACCAAAAACATGATTCATAGAAGAATAAATTAATCAAACTGGATTTATCAAAATTTTAAATTTCTACACTTCCAAAGACACTATTAAGAAAAACAGCCAACCCTAGACAGTTTGGCTCAATGGATATAGCCTTGGCCTGTGGACTGAAGGGTCCCGGGTTCGATTCCAGTCTAAGGGCACATGCCTGGATTGCAGGCTCAATCCCCAGTAGGGGGTGCAGGAGGCAGCTGATTAATGATTCTCTCTCTCAACATTGATCTTTCGATCTCTCTCTCCATCTCCCTTCCTCTCTCTGAAATCAATAAAAATATTTTTTTAAAGAAAGAAAGAAAAAATAAAAACAGAGCCAGAAGTGGCAGCAGTTGTGGCTGCAGGCCTGCAGGGAGAGGGCTGAGGCTAGGCTAAGCGAAGCACCACGCAGCAGTGCTGAGCTCGCAGCCCTGGAGGTGGGCCTGAGATCAGCCACGAGATCCGGCGTGCCCTGAGGGAAAATTGCAAGAATTAGGAGCTTATGTTGAATTATTTTTTATATGGGATGTTTGAGGTCTTCTGGCATTTGCATCTGCCATGGTTCAGTGAAGAATATCCTGGTTACATTATGGTGATGGTGACCAACAAGAAAAGTCAGGACCTGTCCCTGTTTCTAGGGGACAGTACAATTCAATTCACCTATAGCTCCATGGTGCACTAGATAAGCTTTACTCCATCCAACTAACCCCTCTAGTCTACAGTCCTCTGACACCAGCATATTCTATAGTAACATGCCTCCAAACAAGAGCAGTCAGTCGGGGAGGTGAGAGACGGCAGGCCGCTGCACTGCCACCCCTGGCGGTTTCTAGCACGAGACCTCAGAAAAGAGATCCCAGAGTTTCTCCAAGTTCACAGAAGCAGAACACCACTAATGTCGGACAGGTGTATGATGATGGCGCTGCAACCGACTAAGGTCAACAGTGAAACTTCGGAGGGAGCCAGCAGCCTCTGAAGATGCGATTGATATTAAGCCGGAACCAGGTGACCTCACCAATGAAGACCTCAATTTTGTGCAGGAGAATCCCTTATCTCAGAAAAAAACCTACCGTGACACACGGGGTTCTTTTCAGCCTTCCGATGAAATTTATTGACCATCTGCAAGTCGAACTGCAGTTAGTGGTGTTCATTTAAACAGCAATCTCAACAGCAGCAAAACAGTATTCATGCTGCCAAGCAACTCGGTATACAGAACAGCCGGGTAGATGAAACAGGACATTTGTGTGAACCAGAAGTGCTTACCAGCTTAGAAAAGACAGTCCCGCCTTCAGAAACAACTCAGGAAAAAGTGAGGATTGAGGGGAAAACTTTCGGAAGAGAGAGTTGCTGGTGGTAAGTTCAGTGGTTAAGGTGAAAAAATGCAATCAGGGTGGAGAAGAGGAGCAAGAAGAGGATGCTTATGGGTCCCGTTCAGGAAGCGTCTCCCATTGTCAGTGCCAGCAAAGCCCAGAGGACACCCTGCTTCCTCCTTCTAAATAAGCTAACAAGGATCTGATTTTGAAGGCTGTATCTGAAGTTCAAGAACTTGTAACAGAAACAACTAACTATTCTACAGTTTCACAGAAACAGACATTTTCAGTTGCTCCCGGAACTCGAACTTCTCAAGAAGAATTGCTGGCAGAAATGGTCCAGGGGCAGGGGGTGTGGGGGGGGGGGGCAGGGAAAGAGGGGGAGGGAAGGGGTGGGCTGGAGGGGGTCAATGGGGGGGGAAGGGGGACATATGTAATACTTTCAATAATAAAGAATTATTGAAGAAGAAGAAGGAGGAGGAGGAAAAGGAGGAGGAGGAGGAGGAAAAGGAGGAGGAGGAGGATGGGGAAGAGGAGGAGGAGGGAGAGGAGGAGGAGGGGAAGAGGGGAAGAGGAGAAGGAGGAGGAGGAGGGGAAGGGGAAGGGGAAGGGGGAGGGGAAGGGGGAGGAGGAGGGGGAGGGGGAGGAGGAGGAGGAGGAGGAGGAGGAGGAGGAGAAGGAGAAGGAGAAGGAGAAGGAGAAGGAGGAGAAGAAATGGTCCAGGGGAAAGCAGGACATCTAGACTAAGTTCCCCCATTAAAGAAGAAAAAACAAAAGGAGATAATATTTTTTAAAAGTCAAGGAACTCAACAGAGGCTCTGTTCGCTGGCTGCAGATTGACCCGTGAATGGCAGAAACTGCACATCAGCCCAGCTGAGGCGAGTGAACTTGGAAAAAGTTTGGGGCCCGTGGCACACGCTGGCCTGCCTGTGAAAATGGGCATGAATGTGCTTACCACCACTCTGTTTCACCTTGCGTAGCTTTCCCCAGTTGTAAATTTGCTAAAAAATGTTTGCTTGTCCATCCAAAGTGTAAACATGATGCAAAATGTACTAAGCCAGATGGTCCCTTCACGCATATGAGAATGCCAATGCTGCCTCCAAAACCAGTGATAACATCAACACCGCCTTCTAGCAGTCAGCTCTGCCGTTACTTCTCTGCTTATAAGAAAATGGAATGTCCCTTCTATCATCCACAACACTGCAGATTTAACAGTCAGTGTACACGACCTGCCTGCACCTTTTACCATCCCACCATTATCTGCCACCACGACATGCCTTGAAATGGGTTCGGCCTCAAACGAGTGAGTGACAGCCAGTCCTACCTGGCGGAACATTGTGAAGTTTGAAATTTTTCATCTAATGATGAAAGGGATTCTATAGAACTTGTCAAATCTTTGAAACTGAAATATATTGCTTTCGTAACATGAAAAAAAGAAGACAGAATGAGAAAAGATATTTTCAAAATGCATATTTGATAAGGAACTTGTATCCAGAATATTTAAAAAGTCTCAAAATTCAATAGTAAGAAAACAACCATTTTTTTAAAGGGTCAGAAGATTTGAACAGGTTCTCACCAAAGAAGATATATGGGTTCATAAAAGCCATGAAAAGATGCTCAACATCATTAGCCATCAGAGAAATGGAAATTAAAATGACAGTGATATATATATATATATATAATAAAAAACCAGGTCTATGGTGACATTTGGATAGGGCAGCAGAGGTCAGCGGTGGGAGAAATGGACAAGAGGAAATATAGGGGAGTGATGGATATGTGCATTACCTTGACTGTGGCAATGGTTTCAAGGGTGTATACATGTGTCAATATTATCAAATTGTATAGTTTAAATATGTACAATTTGTTGTAAGTCAATTATACCTTAATAAAACTGTTTAAAACAAAAGTCTATGGGGAGTAGAGTTCACTAGTTCTTAACTGCCCATATCCCTGCATCCATAATTCAGGCACTGAGGGAAGCACTTAATTACCACAAGGGCAAAGAAATTAAAATCATAAACAATTTAGTCTGATAAGTATATAAATCATCCAAGGCAGGAGGGGAAAATTAGGGAAGAGATAACACAGTGGATGATATGAACAGTTGCTGCTGAGAGTTGGAAACACTGCAGAGAAAGAAGAGAGAGAGAAGTGAGTTTTCAGCCCAACACAAGCCCTTTCTCTCCATCTTTATGCGACCTGCTCTTTCCCAAGAAGCCAAGCCAATGTTTAACTGCTGTGGGTCCTGTGGTCGGTTCTGCTCCCTTACTCCTCTGCCTCCTTGTGCACCTGGGCAACCTGCCCCAGGGGACAAGGTCCACACACCTACCAAGCAGAGCCACTGGCCCTAAAAGTGGGGAAGGAGTGAGGGTCAGGGTGGAGCCCAAGAGGGACCCAAGTGCAGACCATGGAGTCCCCTGAGCCACTTTGGCTTTTTCCCGGTCACCACCACTGAAAGATGGAGTTAGTACTGGAGATAGAGGTTGGCATTCACAGCTACCTGCTGCTCCCCCATATCCACCATGTTCATCTCCTTCCCCAAATTCTAAAATGCCCTGGTACTCTTCCCCATGGGATGGGAGAGACCACATGCCCATCCTAGAAAGGCATCATTCTGCTGGCCACCCTTTGCAAAAGCACACTATGTAGTGTCACCTGTAATGTTCCAGGTGACATTTTTAAAGACATAAACTGATGATAGTCCACATGAGCAACACAACAATGAGCGTACATCAATTATGCTATAACCTACACTAGTCTGTCCAATACTGAGCATTAAGTAATTAACTCGAAGTGGCACCAAACTGTCACATGTAGATACTCTTACAGAAAGAACCGTGCTCCTTGTCTCTCTTTGTTCTTTAGTATCTACAAGCAGCATCAAGGAGCACAGTGTCCCCTGGTGCCGGGTGTCATTTAGTCCCCTTTACAGTGGTGTCCCTAGGCTCTCTCTCCCTACAGTTAGAGCTGAGGTTTACTCTGTCGCTGCCCTTCCCCCACAGTCCTTACCCTCAAGAGCCCTAGTTCTGAGAGATCCGGCTGTGGTACACTCTGTGGTGGTCCATTCTGGGTGTTGAAGAACTCAGTCAGCTGGCAGCCAGGATCCAAGGAGCTAGAGAGGTTCCTGCTGAAAGGCCCATGTTCCGAAGCACCCAGGCCCTGGGTGTTCAGGGACTGAAGATGAGAGGGAAGAGATGGGAAGTGGGGTGAGGAAGAGGGGAGCACCTGTCCTAACATGAGGTGGTCTCCAGCTGGTGGCCTATGACTTGCACCAACAAAAGATTCTCAGCACAGGTGACCTCTGCCCCCTGGTTTTTAGCAACCTGGACTAAGAAATTCAGTATAAAATAATTGGCAGGTTATTTGCTTTTGTCTGAACTGAGATTGGCAGGCAAGTAATTTAAATTCCCTCCTGGCAGATTCAAATCATGTTGCCTAAACCCTCTCCTACCACCTTTCCTACGTTGGGCCTCAGGTGATCCAGTCTCCCCAGCCCTATAGCCCGAGCTTTAGGGGGGGCAGGCCCTGGTGGATGATTATGTTTGCTTTTCCCTCCAGGGAGTTGAGGGTGGAGAGCAAGGAAAATAATTCAAATGTGCAGCTTCTCAGCAACTTCGTCAGTCATGACCCATCCCCGCCACCGCCAGAGACACAGGGTACATGGCTACAACTACGTAGCACAGCACTCATATCGGCTTACTCCCCACCCCGAGAAGAGATAAACTTCACCTACTCCTGAGTGTTGCCTAAATAACTCATACTTCCTATTTCCAATTCTCTCTCCCATGATCTTAAACCAGTCTTTGCCCCACACTCCACTGTAACTATTCTTCCAAAGTCACCCTGCTAAAGCTAATAATCGATTCTCATTTCTCATCTTTCTTAAGCTATCTGCGGCATCTGGTTAGTTCTCTACCCCTCCTCCCTGCAAGCATTGCTTTTCTTGCCTCCAAAACACTTCATTTTCTTGGTTTTCCTCCTCCGTTGCTGGTTTCTCCTCTGTCTCTTTTGTTGGCTTTTCTCAAATCCCCAAATCCTGGGTGTCTCAGAACATGGGCCTTCCAGCTGAAAGTGGTCTGCTTCTGCCCTTACTTCCCTATAATTAGTTCTCAACACAGCAGCCAGAGAGATTATTTTAAAATGTGAGGTCATGCCCTAGCCGGTCAGGCTCAGTGGATAGAGCGTTGACCTGTGGACCAAAGGGTCCCAGGTTCGATTCTGGCGAAGGTCACATGCCCAGGTTGGGGGCTTGATCCCCTCTATTCTTGCAAGGGGACATGCAGGAGGCAGCCAATCAATGATTCTCTCTCATCATTGATGTTTCTATCTCTCTATCTCTCTCCCTTCCTCTCTGAAATCAATAAAAAAAAAATTTTTTTAAAAGAAAAACAGAATTTTGTTCCTTAAATGTTAAAAATAAATAAATAAATAATAAAGATAAATGAATAAATAAATAAAATGTAAGACCATGCCAATCCTGCTCAAAACTCTGCCATGACTCCCCGGGTCACTGAGTAAAAGCCAGTCTTACAATAGCTGACAAGGCCCTACACAATCTGCACTTCATTCTCTTTGCTTTTCTGACCTCACCTTCTAATTACTCCCCTCTCTGCAGCTCCTCATACAAGCCAATCAGCCTCTTGCTTTAGGACAGCGGTTCTCAACTTGTGGGTCTCGACCCCTTTGGGGGTGGAATGACCCTTTCACAGGGGTCGCCTAAGACCATCAGAAAACACATGTATAATTACATATTGTTTGTCTGATTAATCATTATGCTTTAATTATGTTCAATTTGTAACAATGAAAATACATCCTGCATATCAGATATTTACATTATGATTCATAACAGTAGCAAAATTACAGTTATGAAGTAGCAACGAAAATAATTTTATGGTTGGGGGTCACCACAACATGAGGAACTGTATTAAAGGGTCGCGGCATTAGGAAGGTTGAGAACCACTGCTTTAGGACCATTAAACCTTCTGTTTCCTCTGCTTGAAGAACTCCCCACCCCCCGCCGCCCCATACCACACGGCCAACTCTCCCACCACAGCAAGCCTTTGCTCCAATGTGACCAATGTGACCAACCCACCCACACTTTTGACCCCCTTTACCCAGCTCTGCTTGGTCTTTTCCACAGCTCTCATTCACTTCTGATAGACTGTGTAACTTCCCTATTTCCTATGTTTGTCTCCCTCTTCTAGAATATAAGTCCACAAGGACAGTGAATTGGTCTTTTTGTTTATAAATGCATCCCAACCACATCGAATGATTCCTGGCACATGCTCGGTACTCAGTAATGGTTACTGAATGACAGGGTCCGGGTCAGGGTGGTTGGCTATGTGATGGGGCACCTGACTGAGATTAGAGACTCTAGAGAGCCATTAGGATGAGGCAGGAGCTTGGAGTGGATCGGCCACAGGCCCTGGAGGGAGCAGGCATCCCTCCCATCTCTCTCCCTAAAAAGCCTGCTAGTTGCTTCTGATTTCAGATGGGCTTCCTTTTCCCTTTCTTTTCTTTCTTTATATATATATATATATATATATATATATATATATAGAGAGAGAGAGAGAGAGAGAGAGAGAGAGAGAGAGAAACATTAATTGGTTGCTTCCCATGTGCACCTTGACTAGGAATGGAACCCACAACCTTTTGTGTACAGGACAACACTCCGACCAACTGAGCCACCCGGCCAGGGCAGGATGGCCTTTATACCACTTTCTCAGCTTCTCTGGTTTACAGCTACAATGTTTACATGTTTACCTGTTCTTTGATCATAATCTTGCCTCAGCCCTTTCCCTGGTCTGGAACTCACTTCAGATTGGATCTACCAAATGTTAGAGCTTCAGGGAACAGAAGAAGACATCACTTATATTTCTAGTTTGGAACTGAAATTATGTTTTGGGGAATTTTTCATCCCTGACCTTGCCACTGAACAAATATTAGTTATAATAAAGTCCTAGCTTATCCTCACCCCAAAGCACAAAAGCAGCTATTTAAAGCTATGACGTTAGAGAACGGGGATGGGTGCTATCAGAGGCAGGCTGAGAGCACACGTTCCTGAGCACAGTACACCCACAGCACCCCAGCATCCTTCTTCAGAACTTGTTCAGAACATTCCCCTAACCCGCTGAGAGTCCGAGCCCCAATCTGAGAACCACAGGTCTAAATAAAACAACTCCACCAGGAGAAAGGGGGCCAAACCAATCTAAATGCTCTCCATTCTTTCCCCCTCCTTCCTCACAGTGGCAGCAAAGGGTCCTGTCATAAAGAGGTACCAGTCGGAGGGGGACAAAGGAGGAAAAATGGGGGACATCTATAATACTCTCAATAATAAACATAAAATTAGAGAAAAAGAATAGTCCTGGCCAACGGCTCAGTGGTTAGCATGTCGGTGTGCACACGGGAGGGTTGCAGATTCTATTCCCCCGCACCTATTTGGGTTGCAGGTTCGATCCCTGGCCCCGGTTGGGCTGCATGTGGGGGGCAACTAATTTCCATGTCTCTCTCCTTCTCTCTCTCTCTCTCTTTGCCTGCTCCCTCCCTCCCACCCACTCGCTCTAAAAACATCAATGAAAAATAAAATCCTTGGGTGAGGATTAACAAAATTAATTAATTACTTTTTTTTTAAAAAAAGAGACTCAGTCTCTTATTGACAAGGAGACAAGGAGATGACAAGAAGTGCTCGGGCCCATTCTCTGTAAGAGCTTGTACTGCTTGGGAGGTGAAGGGAGTTAAATGATGACAGAGGGGTTAAACCACTGGGAGCACCCAAAACCAGAAAAACAGGCATGTCCAGGTTCCTCCAGCGATCATATGGATCCTTGGTTAGTCCCCCTTACTTTGGCAAAGGTGCCTTTTCATTAATTCACCAGGTGGCCCCGATGACTCATGCCCTTCAGCAAAGCTAAGCATTAGCCTCTAGCTCCAAAGCCCCTCAGAACACTTCCCTCCAGCTGCTGTCCTTCCTCAGGGAGAGAGAAGAGGGTCCTGAGGCCCTGCGCTGACCAAGGGAAGGGATTGTGGCTGGTGGTGTAAGGAGTCAATAACGAGAAAAGTCTCCCCTGCCCATTGTGGCCTGCGTGCTGGAGGGCAGGCTCTATCCGGGAGGGAGCCGCCACAGCAGCCACCCTTCTGCCTCCACCGCCCCTGCAAACACCATGTGAAAAACCAAGGGCCTGGACACTCTTTTCTTCCTGGGCCTGCATTTCCACCCAGGTCTGCACAGACTTACCCCAGAGCCCTGAGGCAGAGCCCAGACCCAAACGCTGCCAGACCACAACCTCCAGCAGGGTGAGCCCCACACCCTCCGCTGCTCCTGTCACTGCTGCCTTTGGCTTCCCCTTCTTCACTTAGTGGCCTCACACTAGGCCTGGGGATCACTCTTTCCCACATCTTCATGCCGGTTCTGCTAATTCCCAAGCCAACCTTCACCCAATTCCAGAGAGGCTTGGGGAAAGCTGCTCACAGCCTAAGCTTTCTGCCGCGTGAGGAGCTAAGCTGGTTACTAGGCTCCAGAGAGGGTCTCAACACCCAGCTTAGGCCGAAGACTCCTCCTCCTTCTTCGGCCAGCCCCGTCCCTCCACCCAATTCTCTGAAGGGAAAGTGCTCGGGCCTAAATTCCTAAACAAGCATGTGGGGTGTCCAGGGCTAGGTCAAAAGTGAAAATCCCTCCTCCCTTCACAATGCAGACTGAACAAAGTCCTGTGAGTTCAGGCTGCTGGCCAGAAATTCCTGGACAGAAAAGCCATATCAGCCCTCCCCACCCCTCTGGAAAAACACAAGTTAGCCTCCAATCCCAGAGCCAATCAACCCCCAATTGCCACAACCCTGAGAATAACACTATGAGCTCAGAGCATCTCTGTGCTCCTCCCCATTCCTCCCACCTCCACTCTGTGTTGTAGGTTTTCTCTCTCTCCAAAACCATTGTGAGACAGCTCGATGCATTTTGGAGGCCGCTACTCCCCTGCAAGATGGTAGGTGTTGCATTAGGGTACTCTCTAATCCTTGTGGCCCATGAAAGTACTACTCCCCTCACCATATCCCCCTGTGACCTGCCTCTGCATTTCTCCTTCTTCCAGCTCAGACTGCAGCCTCACTTCAAAACCAGACCTGGGAGCCCAACCATCAGCAAGGAAATCTTCCTAAGCCGCTGCTCACCCAGAACCTTCATTACCTGAGAAAGACCCCTGGGGCTTCCCCCGGCGAGCTGGGATTCCCTGAAAGTTTCGGGAAATGGCCACCACTGCTGTAGCAAAGTTACCCCAGCGTGAGAATGGAAGGGAATGAGAAGCCAACAAAGAACTAAAGTTAGAGTTCATGCTTCCCCCACACACATTTTCAGTGGGAAATATATAAAGGAAGAGCCACTGGAATCAAAGGTTATGACACTGGTGGGGGTTAGGTAGTGAATGGCTTAGGGGATGTCATGGTACCAGGAGAATAGAGGAAGACACAAAGCCACGGCTAAGGAATCTCAAGATCATGGGACAGCTTGGTGTTCACATCATCTTCAACACAGCTGCCATTCGTTAGGCATTTACATACATTGTCTCTAATCCTTACAACAACCCTGCAGGTATTACTATCCCATTTTGCAGGTGCAGCAGTGGAGGCTCTGAGGACTCAAACAACGTGCCCCAGATGACACAGAGAGAAAGTGGCAGAGCCAAAACCCAAACTCTGGCCCATCTGGTTCCGAGCCTGCACTCCTATTTCCGTGGTGCCATGCTAACATAGGACACCCCTGGGAGAGTCGCCATCTGTTTAGGTCGCAGGCTCCTGCAGTGCCTGTCCTTAATGAATTCTAAGGAAGGGTCTCTCCAACGCCAGCATTCTGTGTGTCTCTGGGACCGCGCAGAGGGGCAGTAAGTGCAGGCGACAGGGACACCTCCTTCCAGGGTTGGTGGGGTGGTGCGGCGGCTCTCACCTCCCCCGTTTTTGTAGCAGAGATAGGGAAACCTCCAGACGTTGCCCAGCCCGATGATCTCCCCGGCCACGGACAGCACAAACTCCATCTTGTTGTTCCAGTGCCCGCGTTCCAGGGTGCCATCTTCCTCTGCCTTCTCCACGACAGGGTACGCGGGTTTTGTCTCTCCATTACTGGCTGTGCCCGAGACCCGGCTATCCATCCCACCTGGAAAACAAGCAGGGCACTCTGTCACTTGGGAACTCCGGGAGGAAAGCGCTCCCCATCCCTCACCAGCAAATGTCCAAGGGAATAAGTGCACTGGACGAGAGCGCATTCCTACTCCCTGGTCTGCAGATGCAGGTCCTCCTTAAGCCTCTCTTATGGGTGGAGGCTGGGAAACTGCTGCTGAAAATGTATATTCCTTTCCTGTGCCGGGAAGAAAGGCTGCTGCTGAGTACAGCTGCTGCTTCCACCACACAGGCTCTTGGGTTTGTGGACATGGGAGAACTCACACAGGCTCCAGATGGGCTACGTTTTCCCTGCCACCCCACAACCCCCCTTGTCTGTATCAGCATGAGCTTCAGTGTCTCTATTCAGTATGCTGGGGGCGATTGAAGGGATGGACTTTTTATAAATCCTCACAACTACCAATTTCTGCTGCAGGAATTTATTCAAAGAAAACAATTCTGATTGTGGGTAAAGATTTTGGCTTAAGGATATTCATTGCTTTTAACACCAAAAAATTAGAACGTACATAAATGTGTAAGAATGGCAAATAGATGAATAAATTATGGTACATACATACAATGGACGACTATATAATCATTAAAAATTGTGTTGAAGGAGAAAGTCTAATGAAATGAAAGTGTTCATAAGATGTGAAGTGAAAACAGTTATAAAATAAGTCATACAATATGATTATGCTGGAAAAATATTTTATATTTATATACATTGAAAGATTAGGATGTCCAGAAAAATGTTTTTCTCTCCTTCGATTATAGGGATTTTTCTTATCTATATTTTCTACACTTTTATCAAAGAACACATTTTATTTCGTAAACCAGTTTTTTAAAAAACTCCTTCCAAAGCAATGAGAGAGGTTGAGTGGGACCAGGAGCCCTGAATAAGATGAGCTGATCTTTCCAGCTCCTTCCTCCGTCTCTCTCTGAAATCAGCCTAAGGAAAAGATGGACTCTGGGCTCTTTTCTTTTTGGGTGATAACAAATGTAGGAAACTGTTACCGTAGAGAAGACAACACAAAATGAATAAAGAACAAGAATTCTAAACACTTCACTGCTCTATTTTAGACTCTTATTGGGATTGAGGATAAGATTGGATGTGGTTCATACATGGCGAGCAACTACTATGGAAAAAGCACTTTACCTACATTTATCTCATTAATCCACACAACAACCCTGAGGTGTAAGCAGTGTTACCTCTGCTTTGTAAATGCAGAGACTGAGGCTCGGAGAGGTTAAATAGCGTGTCTGCTTTCATACCGCTGGTAATTGCACAGCCAGGACCTAAACCCACTCTGTTCCTGGTTTTTCAATTACATTCCTTGATTGCACTGGCTGCCTAGATTTATCAGCATGTCGAAGATAAGCATCTTCTAATGACTCTCCCTGATTGTATACAGTGGCTCCTTTTCTGGAACAGTGGGCAAATGGACTTTTTCCTACACCTCAAGAAAAGTTCTTGTTAACGGAACTTTCTCAGCCGGAGCCCTGGCTGGGCACAGACTCTCCTGAGGCTGAGCTACCCGAGGGATCCAGAACATCAGGAAACAGTAGGACCTTTGTTTATTTGATAAATAGGGAATGGACTCCAGAGATTGTTCGTGGGATAAGAAGGAGAAACACAAGCAGCTGGTTCCAAGAAGATTCTTCAGTCCTTTAGAGAAGGTTGCCTAATGTCCTGCGCTGGTTCTGGGCCTCCCTTTAGCATCTGATGATGTCTTCAGATGGTGGAATACCATCTCCCTTCACTTCATCATCTTCCCAGATCCCATAAGAAACAGTAGCCCTATCCTGGGTCCCTTGGCCTCGTTAGGGTTCTGCTTCTCAGAGGTAGCCTCGTGCAGTTGAAAGGACATTAGGAATAGAGACAAACAAGCCTGGATTCAGGTTTTAGCTTTGAGCCATATCACTTGCTGCCTGACTTCAGGAAAAAGAAGTACTCTGAGTCTTAGTTTGCTCATCTGTAACAGTGAGAATAATAGGATGTACTTAGCTATAAGGATTAAATGAGAATATATATATGAAATCACTTAGTAGAATCACAAGCATTTAAATTTTTCTTTTCTTTCAATACTATCAAAATTTTTATGTTCTTCAATCTTAACTCATTTTACAGAGAAGAAAGCCTTCATTTTCTTAGAATTAAACCCAAATGTCTTCCCTCTCAATCTAGGATTCTCTTTCTCCAAATCACATTGTCCCTTAAGTCAACAACCACTGAAGTTTCAGAAAGAAAATAGCACATACTCTTTGCATGGGCACACAGAAATGTCAGGAACATTTTCTTGGAGAGCATCAAAAAACCCTTTGATTATAAGTCCTGGGATCCCACCAACCTGTAGTCTGAGACCCAGAAACAGAAAAAGAAAAGAAGAAAATGTTACTAACCTTCTTGCAGTTGCTACCAGAGGTCCAGGCACGGGGAGAAGAATTATCTAAGGGGGAAGGGGAAGGTGCTGCCTTTTTAAAGTGTGTTTCCAACACCCCTGTGGCACTTGTAATTCTAAACTTGGCCCAGCCCACATTCTGCCCTCCTACCTCCCCTTCCTACAACCTCCCTTCCCCTGGCACCAGACAACTCACACGTGAGTGATTTCACAGCCCGTGGAGTGTGTTCACGCCCTGGCAGGTCAGGCCAACTGCCTGTGAGCTTATCCACAGCACACGCTCCTCCCTGCAGCTCACATGCTCTTCCCCTTTTGGTGACCGTGGGGTCTCCAGAGGGATCCTGCCTTCCATCCCTTTCTCCTATTCAAGTGTTCCCATAAATCCAGCAAAAAGAGATGTTCCTTTGGTCAAGTCTATACAGATTAATTTAAAAGTACATTTATCTTATCCTTTACAGCTTATGCTTTGGAATGGACAATGATTTAGAATAAAGATACATAGATTATGGGAACTCTAAGAAGTGAGAAAAACTTCCTAAACACTTACACACACACACACACGCGCGCGCGCGCGCGCGCAATCCTATATAATAAAAGCCTAATATGCAAATTGTCCCCTCAACCAGGAGTTCGACTGGGAGTTTGACTGCTCGCTATGACGTGTGCTGACCACCAGGGGGCAGTGCGGAGCATGGTGGGCATCAGTGACATGATGCGACCTCTCACCAGCTACCTGGGGCGGGGGTGATCAGATAGAGGTGCGGTGAGAATGCGGAGTGTCTGCCCGAGCTCACTCTCACTCCTCCTGCTATCCTCCCCCGCAGGGACACCAGGGCTCTCACGCAGGGGAAGCCCCCATGCTCAGGTGCTGGGCACCTGCACAGCCTTTTTTGGGTGAGCCAGGCCACAGCCGCCAGGACTGCAGGGGTTGGTCAGGCTCCCTATGGGTTTGTGCAGGAGCCAGACTGTGAGGCCAGCCAGGAGAGAGTGTGCTGCCTGCTCAGCTTCTGTACGGTGTCGTTTGGCAGCCCAGAGGCCCACGCTGTGCCCCCGCCCACACTGTGCCCCAGCCCACGGCATTCAGCCGTCCTCACCGCATCTCCGAGTGGGGACTCGGGCACCGTGACTCTGGCGGAGGGGGGCGCACGGGGGTCCGGGGACCCAGGTGCTGCCAAGGGCCCAGAGGTCAGCTGGGACCTGCCCTTCCACGCCAGATGCTCACACTTCAATTGCTGGCCAGGCTTAGGGACTGCAGCCATGCACAAATTTTGTGCACCGGGCCTCTAGTATATATACAAGAGGCTGATCAGGCTGGGCCAGCCAGAGGGAGGGGCCATGGGTGGTTGGCAGGCCGGTTCCACCCTTGATCGGAGTTGGGGGGGGGGGCATTTGGAGGGGGGGGTGGCCAGGGGGAGGGGCCACAGGCAGTTGGCTGGCTGGCCTCGTCCCCTGGTCGAATTCCTGGTTGAACTCCCGGTTGAACTCCCAGTTGAGGGGACAATTTGCATATTAGCCTTTTATTATATAGGCTATACATATAGAAAAGTCTGAAAAGTATTCATCAAATAGCTTATAGTAGAATAGGGCTGGAGCCAGGAGATGATGTAAACAGACATTTTCACTTCTGCTTTTTGAGCTTCAGTATTGTTTGAATTTTTAAACAATGTGCTAGAATTGATTTTTAAATAATATTTAAGCCAATAAAGAAAAGAAAGTGCTAATGTTTCAAATAATACAACGCCTTAAACCCATCATAAGCAAGGAGTTGGCTGTGAAGAGGAGGCAGAGACAGTCAGGGGAGCTCTGCTTTGAGGCAGGCGCAGCCAGGAGGCATCTGTGCTGAGTAGAGGACCATTCCTTTCAGGTGGAGGGAAGAGGCCCCGCTCACCACTGGCCAAAGAGCAGTGCAGTGGAAAGCTGCTTAGGCTTTGGAGCCAGATGGTCCAGGCAGAAGCTGCTGATCCTGCTTCTGTCGCCTTCCAGTTTGTGGCTTGAGCAAGGTATTCAACTTCTGCAAGTTTTTTTTTAAATATATTTTATTGATTTTTTACAGAGAGGAAGGGAGAGGGATAGAGAGTTAGAAACATCGATGAGAGAGAAACATCAATCAGCTGCCTCCTGCACACCTCCTACTGGGGATGTGCCCACAACCAAGGCACATGCCCTCGACTGGAATCGAATCTGGGACCTTTCAGTCTACAGGCCAACGCTCCATACACTGAGCCAAACCGGTCAGGGCTTCTGCAAGTTTTGTTGTCTCATCCACAGAAAGGGTAGAATATTCCTTACCTTGCAAGGCTGTGTGAGGTTTCAGGAGAACATGTGTCCTGTATGTAAAGGACCATGCATAGCAAGCCCTCAAAAGGTAGCTACGTTTTATCCTTAAGGAACTATTCCCAATGAGCAGGGAAGTTTTCTTGAAGGGGATGGGAGACCCCAGAGCAAAGCTGGACTCAGGCCAGATAGAAGGAATGAGTCGTGGGTAGGGGCTAAGGCCGGGGGTGGGGTGGAGGACTGAATGGGATAAATAACAATGTGCCTGAAAGGATCCCAAAGTGTGGAAAGGAAGGTAAAGCACAAAGTCTAAGGGAGTTTCTGTCTCTCTCACCCCTCATCCATCTCTAGGGCATGGGAGCAGGGACAGGGAAGCACATCATAATTCCTAGGGAACCTGGTGGAGATTGTTATTCTTATGCTTCCACTGCCCCTTTTACTTACTCTCTTATAACCACCCGTCCATCTGATTTAACTGTGTAAAGTAAAGCAATAGACCAACAGGGTCCTCTGAGAGAGGCTGCCAATACATTCAAAAAGAGTCCCTCTTCAAAGGCAATGCTATTAAGCTCCCTTTTTAAAAATATATATTTTATTGATTTTTACAGAGAGGAAGGGAGAGGGATAGAGAGTTAGAAACATCGATGAGAGAGAAACATCGATCAGCTGCCTCCCACACACTCCCTACAAAGGATGTGCCCACAACCAAGGTACATGCCCTTGACCAGAATCGAACCTGGGACCCTTCAGTCCACAGGCCGATGCTCTGTCCACTGAGCCAAACCAGTTAGGGCTTAAGCTCCCATTTTTACTTTTCAATGAGTAGTACTTACTAATGACCTGTTTTTTAAATTAAATCATTATTGTTGAAAGACTAATGACCTATTAATTGAGTTACTAAGCACTGGAAATTCTGGCACTTGTAATCTAAAATAACGAGACAACTGGAGTTTACTGAGGACCCAGATTCGTTCTCTAAGAAGCTGAGACACCATCCACCTTTGGCAATGGCGTACGCCCCTCCTGTGTCCTCGTACATGTGAGCACTTGGAATCTCCAGTTTCTAGGAAAGACCGGGGATCATCAGGCACCATCAGGATCAGCCTGAGTTGGTTTTGAGTGGCTGCTCTTATATTGCGAAATGCTTGGTTTTACTAGTTGATCTTGTTTTTTATATAACTGCTGCCAAATTGCCATTTTGATTGTTGTTTCATTTCTCTCCAAATCCTTGTTATTCCTAAATTCTTCTTCTCTGTAACATAGGATGTGATGGGTCTTTTGCCCTGTCTAGGTTGACTGTAGTTTTTAAAAGTTTGAGAACTACTGGAAGATGAGTGTTAGTTCATCATGATTCCCTGTTGGAGGTTTAGCACAATCAGGCATGATTAGCCTTCTGTCTACTTCATGCCACCATCATCCTTCGGTCTCCTGGATGCAGGGTCAGGAAACCTGGAAACAGGTCACAGTAGAGTCAATATTCAAGAGTTCTTATCAAGAGGCTGCATTAGTTTGAAGACTCACTGGAGATTGTTAGCAAGGATACTGAAGGCTGTGCTCCCCAGCATCTGTGTGAAACAACGTGAACCATTCAAAGAGCAGGCTATGAGGTCTGGTTCCTATCAAATTAACCCTGGACATATTTCAATGATCATATGCCATGATATACTCTCCCAGCAAGTTTTTGTCTCTACTGAGAGTGGAACACGAGTGAATAAATTGAAGAAAGAGCATGGTTCATTTCAAAAAGAATATTTCTGAGCAACATTAGTTTCAGCATTGGAAGGGGTTGGTGTAGGCAGTGGTGGGCTCCTCTCCCCTGGAGACCTTTACATTAATAGGCATAGTTCTGTTTAATCACAGGGGTGAGACTCTGTTGACCTTTCTTATCTCTTTTCAAATATCACACTAATAAGAAAGACAGGAGCAAGTGGAATAATAAACTAAACAACAAATTATGGTTTTCTAAATCTGGAACAATTTGAACAACAAAATGAATAGCAATAGTATTGGATTATAACCCAAAGAACAGAATACACTCATGAGTTTATACTAAAATAAATAAATAAATAAATAAATAAATAAATAAATAAATAAATAAACTAGAGTTCTGAAAACTAGGATTCAATTAAAAATGCATAAGGAAAGAGAAAAATAGAAAATCATCATTAATCAAATACCACTGTAATAATTGTTAAAAACAAGATTTGCCAATGAATACTAAAATTAATGGGTGCCTGGCCAGCATGGCTCAGTAGTTTAGCCAGGAGGTCACAACTTGATTCCTGGTTGTGGGCTTGATCCCCCAAGTGGGGCATGTGAGAGGCAGCCAATCAATGATTCTCTCTCATCATTGATGTTTCTATCTTTCTCTCCCTCTCCCTTCCTCTCTGAAATCAATAAAAATATATTTAAAAATAAAAATAAATAAAATTAATAGGTGAAGGTTTGAGGAAGAACTGAGTTTATATAATCTCAAAGTATCTCTCCCAAGATATTATTAACTACAGAAAGGTAGTAACTTCACAGTAGAGAAATTAGGTAAAATCCACCTTAACCAAGTGACCAAGGTCAACATCATCCCATATAATAAAGAGGTAATATGCAAATTGACCATCACTCCAACACACAAGATGGCCACCCCTATGTGGTCAAAGATGGCAGCCACAAGATG
This sequence comes from Myotis yumanensis, assembly GCF_028538775.1. Lineage (NCBI taxonomy): Eukaryota > Metazoa > Chordata > Mammalia > Chiroptera > Vespertilionidae > Myotis > Myotis yumanensis. Next base: position 121,067,512 of record NW_027223754.1, on the reverse strand, counting down.
GCCAGCAGGGGAGGGCAGTTGGGGGTGATCAAGCCTGCAGGGGAGGGCAGTTAGGGGTGACCAGACCAGCAGGGGAGGGCAGTTAGGGGCAATCAGGCCAGCAGGGGAGGGCAGTTAGGGGTGACCAGGCCTCAAGGGAGGACAATTAGGGGAAACCAGGCTGGCAGGGGAGGGCAGTTAGGGGCTGTTGGGGTCCAGCCCCAGCGGGTCCAGGGGTCCCCAAAGGTGTGGACGGAGTCGGCGAAGAAGGTAGGACACGGAGACAGCATTCAGTCCATCAGCATAGCCATGTTCTCTAGCAAGGTTCTCTCTCCAGGTTGTATGTCCATGTTCTCTTGCTAGGTTCTCCCGCTAGGTTCTGTCTCTGGTTCTGTCTCTAGGTTCTTCAGCCAGGTTCTCTCCAGTTCTTTTGCCATGTTCTGTCTAGGTTCTCCAGTGAAGCTCTGTAGCCAGGTTCTGTCCAGGATCTTTTGCCATGTTCTGTCTAGGTTCTCCAGTGAAGTTCTGTAGCCAGGTTCTGTCCAGGATCTTTTGCCATGTTCTCTCCCTAGGTTCTGGTTAGGATCTGATGTTTATTGTCTTGTTACATCCGTATTTATACCAGCCGATTTTAATCCTGTCAATTTCTATTACAAAGGTTAGGGCGTTTCTTATCTCCATTCCAGGGAGTAAAGATTATGTAGCTTAACTACCCGCCTGGCACTTAATTAAGGGGTTGTATCCCCTCCCTAACCTCAGGGAAAAATTCCTACCTGGGGAAATAACCTTTCTCGGAGAGGTGACTTTGGTTAAAACACATAGCGCCAAGAAGGGGAGCAAACATATTAAGAACAGTATGCCATATACGCCAGGTCCCTTGAAACAGCAAGGATGGACCGGCTCCTGGCAAGGGGCTACCAGGCAGGCAGGGGAGGGCAGTTAGGGGCGACCAGGCTGGCAAGGGTGGGCAGTTAGGGGGCGACTGGGCCAGCAGGGGAGGGCAGTTGGGGGCAACCAGGCCTGAAGGGGAGGACAGTTAGGGGCAACCAAGCCAGCAGAAAAGGGCAGTTAGGGGCAATCAGGCTGGCAGGGAAGCAGTTAGGCGTTGATCAGGCTGGCAGGGGAGTGGTTAGGGGGTGATCAGGCTGGCAGGCAGAAACGGTTGGGGCAATCAGGCAGACAGGCAGGCAGGCAGGCGAGCAGTTGGGAGCCAGCAGTCCTGGATTGTGAGAGGGATGTCCAACTGCCCATTTAGGCCTGATCCCACCGGGCAGTCGGACATCCCTCAAGGTGTCTCAGATTGGAGAGGGTGCAGACTGGGCTGAGGGACAACCCCCCCCCCCCCCATGCATGAATTTCATGCACCGGGCCTCTAGTCTGTATAACAAAAGCCTAAGCAACTGTTCCAGCAGAACAACCAGAACGACCAGTCGTTATGATGCACACTGACCACCAGGGGGCAGACACTCAATGCAGGAGCTGCCCCCTGGTGGTCAGGGCACTCCCACAGCAGGAGCGCTGCCCAGTCAGAAGCTGGGCTCATAGCTGGCAAGTGCAGCTGCCATGGTGAGAGCCTCTACCAATTCTGCAGTAGCACTAACGAACAGTGGCAGCAGGCACAGCGGGCCAGGATGAGCACAAGCAATGTGGTGCCCAGTCCCAATTCGGGCTCCACCCTGGCTGCCTGCCACTTAGCACACTGCTACATCCACCGAGGGGTCCCAGACTGCAAGAGGGATGTCCATCTGCCAGCTTAGGCCTGATCCTGGTGCCATTCTCTGTAGAAGGCAGTCAGTCTGAACAACTCAATGACTCAGGGAAGCGCAGGGAACTCACGGTGAGCCTCCCACCACACTTGACTCACCCACTCAATGGTGTTCACAGGACAGACTGTGGTGGCTCAGCCCATGCACATGCAGGAGCTGCTGAAGCTCAAGCAGCAGGCCGTGCAGCAGCAGAAGGCCATCTAGACACAAGCCAGCAGCCAGCAGTCAAACATCCCCTGAGGGGTCCCAGACTGCAAGAGGGCATGGGCCAGGAGGGACCCCTCCCCCACCCAGTGCGCAAATTTCATGCACCAGGCCTCTAGTCAGTAACAAAACATCAATAACTGTATCACAAACCTCGTAAGACAATGTACTAAGAAGGACACAATAAAATGTCTGTGGTGTTCTTGCAAAAAAAAAATTTTTTTTTCAGTAACACCAATGGTTCCTGGGTGTAATATTAAATGAAATTAAATATAACTTTCTTAGACAAGAAGTGAGTAATGAAATGACAAGAAAAATGTTACTTTCACTGGAAATTTCATCAGACCTGAAGAATATTTTTTCAAAATCTAATGAGAAGGCTCTCTTTCCTATCAGCATGTGTTCTACAATCCTCCCCCACTACTCTGTCCTCCCTGTCATGAGAAAACAGACAAACCCTGAGTGAGGGAAACTAGACAAAATAACTGATCACACTCTTCAAAAACATCAAAGTCATGAGAGACAGAGAGACGGGGAACATCTTCAGGCTACAGGGGACTAAGGGAAAATAAAAACTAAATGAACTAAATGGGATTCTGGAGAGAATCCTAGATAGGATGCTAGAACAAAAAAGGGATATTAGTGAAAACTGGCAAAACTTGAATAAAATTTTTAGATTAATAGTACTCAGCCCATGTTAATTTCCTAGTTCCGACAATTGCACTGTGGTTATGTAAGATATTAACATTAGGGGAGCTGGGTGAAGGATATATGGAAGCTCTCTGTATTATTTTTGCAATGTTTCTGTAAGTCTACAATTAATTTAAAATAAAAATGTGGGGTTTTTTTAAGAAAAAAAGATATGGTTTTCTCCCTGACTATTGCAGGCCAAGAACTTGAATTTGCTGTGAAAAGTGCAGGATATTACACTCAGGAACCAGTGGTGTTACTGAAAACTTTGGTAACTTCTCTTGTGCTGTGTTTAATTTCAGATAGGATAATTAGCCTAAATTCTATAAGCACAAAGTCTTAAAGAAATAAAACTTACAACAAAGAACATTAATACCATTGATCATCACCATTACTAATGATTATTAAGCACTTCAACATGCCAGGCACTGTGCCAAGTGCTACACAGGCACCATCTCATGGTACCTTCAGAACAAGCCTATGAAGCAGAGATGGTTATTATGACCTTTTAAAGATGAGAAAACACAGGCTTAGAAAGAATTAAGTCACTTGCTTAAGGTCACATAACTAGAAAATGGGAGACCCAGAACTTGAACTCAGGCATGTAGGATTCTAAAGTCCATTATTTATAATTTCATGCTACACTTTAACTCGGGCGGGGGGAGGAGAGGAAGCAGAGGTGGTGAGATGAGATGCTAACAAGTTCAGCTCTAGCACTGTGTTTATTTAGGCTATCACTGGCCCATGAAATTAAATATAAACTTCTTAAACAAGAGGTGAGTGATGAAATGACAAGAAAAATGTTACTTTCACTGAAAAGTTCATCAGACCTGAAGAATATTTTTTTAATCTAATGAGAAGGCTCTCTTTCCTATCAGCATGTGTTCTACAATCCTCCCCCATTACACTGTCCTCCCTGTCAAGGGAGGAAAATCATACCTTTCTCTTTAACTCCGGAGAGTTAATTGTCACTCTTTTCCAATTGTATCCAGTTTCTTCTGATCGCTGTCTCCCTGATTTCTTGTTGATTCCCAGAGTACAGAGAGGAGAGCTTGCAGCATTTATGTAACTAGTCTCAGCAGGAGGGCTTGGCTGATTAACAGTGATCAGGGGCTCTGAGTGAATGAAGAAATTCTCCACAGGGCTCCTACGTCCTGACACTGTAGCCCGGAGCTATAGTGAGGGATTAGGGCAGGAAGACAATATCTAAAAAGAGCAATTTCAATCTTTGAACAAAAAAAACCTCCCTGGGTGACTCTAATGAGCAGCTAAAGTTAAAAACCCCCGAAGCCTAACTGCTCTTGCTGCTGCTATCTTATTTTTCATGCCATCCTCAGGGAAGATGTACTGCACTGATCTTATATTTGACACTCTTTTATTTTTTTAAAGGATTTTTAAAAGTAACTTTTAGAAAGAGGAAGGGAGTGGGAGAGAGAGAGAAGTATCAATGTGACAGCAAAACATCAATGGACTCCTACTGGGGATGGAGCCCACAACCCAGGCATGTGCCCTGGCTGGGAATCGAACCAGTACCCTTCCAGTGCACAGGACAATGCCAACCAACCGAGCCACACCAGCCAGGCTTGACACTCTTTTATTTTTTTAAAATATATTTTTATTGATTTGGGAGAGGGAGAGAGAGAGAGAGAAACATCAATGATGAGAGAGAATCATTGATTGGTGGCCTCCTGCACACCCCCTACTGGGGATTGAGCCCACAATCCTGGCATGTGCCCTTGACCGGAACCGAACCTGGGACCCTTCAGTCTACGCCCATGCTCTATCCATTGAGCCAAATCAGTTAGGGCTTGACACTCTTTTGAAAGCCACCCTCGGCCTTTCTTCTCCAAGATAAATAATCACAAATCCTTTCATCTTCCTTAAACATTCTTATTTATTACCCCACCCACTGTGTCACTGCTCCTCCTTGGATGCTCTCCAGGTTCTTAACATCCCGTCAAGCTGGAGTGTCCCAAACTTCATGGCTGGTCCTTTGATTGGCTAGTCTTGTGTTTGTGTCAACAACAGCTCTGCATTGCTGACCGAATTCTTGGTTTCCACCAATCAAGAAATTCAGCAATTGAGGGATTCTACATTCTCACTAGCCAACTAAGAAACAAAAGCCTAAGGAAGCAACTATTGTAGACATAGAAGAATCGAACAGACCGTCCAACCTGGGGGGATGGGGGGGAGAGCCGGGGGGAGGGGGGCGGTACGAGATCAACCAAAGGACTTGTATGTGTGCACATAAGCACAGCCCATGGACACAGACAGCAGGGGGATGAGGGCATATGCTGGGGGGTGGGAACAGCCGGGGAGAGGTCAATGGGTGAAAAAGGAGACACATGTAATTCTTTAAACAATAAAGAATTTAAATTTTTTAAAAAGAAGAAGCAACTATTGTAATAGGGCGGTCTGCTAGGTGACCATTGCAGGGGGGAGGGAGGCAAAAAGAGAGCGCATAAAGGGAGAATGAGGCAAGTGCAAAATTCAGTGTGATGGGGAGGAAAATGGATAGCTGGGGAGGGGGAACTCCATAATTCTAGTCCTGGATAGGACCCTAGTCAGTACACAATTCACCTCTCTAGTCCTCAGTGTTTCATGTGTAAAATAAGAGGGCAAGACTGGATATCTCTAGGTTTCACTTCAGCTCTGAATCTCCCACAGCTGTTCGCAGCTCTAACAGCGAGAAACAGTGCGTCTGATCACTCCCCTTCCACTTGATCTGCCCATGGTTCTCCCAGCAGCTGTAGTCGTTCCAAGGATTATTATTTCCCAGTTTGGGTGGTGATTACAGTCCAGACCTCCCCACTGGTGTGGAAGCTTCTCTAAGACAGTACAGTGTCATCTCCTGAATAGAGTAAAAAGCCTCCAGAGCTCAGTCCACTCAGCGGACACCTGAAACATTAAAAGGAGTGAAAGGTATTTTCCTCGGCCTCCAAACAATTGTCAAGAAACAAAATTCAACTGAGTACATTTCAAGATCTAATTGGCTTTATTCAAAAATTCATGAATGAGGCAACATCTCATCTAGCAAGTAGAAAGGAGCTCCCAGGAGCTATACAAAATGAAAGTGTGTCCCCCTTCCCTCCCCTCCCCTCCCGTCCTCCTTTCTTTCACAGGGGGATGTACCTCGTTCTGCGGAGGGAGCTACCTTCACCCTCCCCAACTGGCGAAAAGAACCCTAAGTCCCTGAGAGGGTCCGCCCCCCGGCGTGCAGGGGAGGGTGCGCCCCACGCCACTCTGGGACCCCGGGTCCCGCAGAGGTGTCCTAAAACCCCCGCAGTGGGAACCCACGGCTACTTTGAGTACCGGCGCCTCCCAAGTGGGGCATAAGCCCCCGCGAGTGGGAGAGAAACCCCTCGCTAAGGCTGAGGAGGAAACCCGGCATTCCCAAACGCCGGAGCCCGCGCCCGCTGCCCCCCAGGGGGGAGAGCCCGGCGCCCGCTCTTGGGAGGGTGCTCTGGGAGGTGGCTCTGTCCTGTCCATTTGGTGAGGGGATCCCAGGCCCCTTAGGAGGTGCCCTCTTCCCTCCCTTCAAACCTGAGGAGGTGGGAAGGGGCAGATGGAAGGCGCAGCCAGAGCAGAACTGGGAGAGGGGAGGGCGCACGCAGCGGGGCGGCCCCGGAGACAGGCTGAAAGCTGGGGCAGCAGCTTTTGGGGAACGGGAGGACTCCGCCAGCATTTGCCCCCCTCCCAGCCTGAACACCACCATCACCACCCCCATCTCGTCTCCTAGCGGAAGCTAAACAGGGTAGGGCCCGGCGGGAAGTGGGATGGGGGACCGCCTGCGAACACCCGCGCTGCAGGCTTTGCCTCCCTCTTTTGGTCACCTCCTCAGCCAGGCCAAACACATATAGAAGCACACCCCGCAGAACAAGGTGCCCTGTCTTTCTTTCCTTCTGCAGGATTGCTCATGCCCCTCAGGAGTGGTCCCGACTCCCACACAAAAATAGAGATCCCCTTGCACTTTGGACAATCCAGTTACCAGAGCGAGAGGCTTTTCTCCCCAGCGCCAGGGAGAGAGACGCCCGGTGCTAAACCTGATGCCCTGTAGAGTGAGTGCCCTATGCTGCCGTGCACCCCGCACCCCAAAAGTGACGCTCTCCTCCTGCACTGGAGAGGGGGCCACCGGGCTGTGGAGAGAACACCCAGATCCGGAAGAGCTTCTGACTCCAGAAATGGGGGAGGATCCCCATTTACCCCACTGAATTGGAAATCACAGGCCAGGCATGTACTTGCTCCAGCCTAATTGAAGCAGAGGAGTTAGGGTCAAGTGGAAGCACAGGGTGGTTGTTAGGTTTGATCCAGCAATTGAATCCATACCCCTCCCCCCCGGGAACTGGCTTTTCAGGCCTTTTCACTGTGGACATTCCCTTTTGCTGAGACCACACTTTACTTGCTGAGACCACATTCCATTATCTCTCCCCTCAGGACCTGCACAGAGAATTCTCCGCCCAGAAAAAGCCCGCCTAGAGTTCTTTAAAAACCTCTGACTCCTTCCGTCTTTGGGAGTTGGCACCATTTGGGGGCTCAGCCCATCTGGTACCCAGATGACCTAGTAAATTCATAATTCTTCACCCCTTTTGGCCTCATGCATTCCTCCTTCGGCGACCCTAACTGTGGTCCTAGGAAGCCAGAGGGGAGTGCGGAAAGAAAACTACAAGCCGCTCCGTGTTGCTGAGCCTGGGGCCAGGTGTGGGTTCTTTGGGTACACAAACTGCTGACAAATGCTAATTATGTTTGGACCTGGCTAGTACTTGGAGGGGGATTTTCTGAGAATACCAGGCACTGAAAGTTTCCTCTCCCTCTCTGTTTCCCTAAGTTGCAAAGAGCCTAAATGAAAAGGTTTTCAAGGCCAAAAGGGGTAGAGGAAAAAGGAAGTTTCCAACTAAGAGTGGATTATTTCAGGCAAACTCATCTTTCTTTTTAAGGAGTGCGAGGGCTCTGCAGATTACCTGACTGGTGTCGGAAATGGGCCTCTGTGACCCATCTCCAGCACGGTCGGCTTTTGATGGAAACGGTTGCTGAATTTCCCCAGGGCAAACAGAATGTAGGGAAGAGGGAGGAGGATGTAAGAGCAAGGAACTGTGGACATGGCAACCCCCAGGTGCCTGCCTCAGCTAGACAGGGGGAGGGGGAGGCAACTATGTAAAAAGGGCCTCAGCCCAATGTTTTTGAATGGCCCAATGGGAGACAGCAAGATCTAGGCGACCTTTGAGAAAACACGTGACCCCATAGTACTCAGCCAATGAGGAACCAGAGGAGGGGCTGAATAAACGGGCTGTGTTCCCTGCTCCAGGTGTGTCTGTACACCCCTCTGGAGAACGTGTTATAAATCTCATTTTCGCCATACTTCTGTCTCCCAGTCTGTTATTGAATTCGGACAGGTGAGCATTTCTCACACCAGCACTGTTAGTAGGTAGCTAGATATTAATAAAGGAAGGGAGCAAAGGAAATTGGACTTTATTAAGCCTAATAAACTGGGAAGCTGAATGCAATATTGGGCCTGCTTCACTAGGGAAACTCAGCTTCACACACGCCCCAGGGAACCACCGGTCCATTCAGCAGATGACTGCAGGGAGGGACAGAACAATAAAGCAGAAGTTCTTCTGCTGCAGCATGCCCAGTAGGAGCCAAGATGTTGGTGACAGAGGCCTGTCTGTCTAGCCTGGGAAAAGGATGGGGTTGGGTAAGGAACATAGAACACCAGCCTCCAGACCCTCACGCCCAGATATAGGAAATAGATTTTTTAGGGCAGTGGTCGGCAAACCACAGCTCGAGATCCACATGCGGCTCTTTGGCCCCTTGAGTGTGGCTCTTCCACAAAATGCCACGTGTGGGCGGGCAGGTACGGTGCGATTGAAACTTCGTGGCCCATGGGCAGAAGTCGGTTTTCGGCCTAGGCGAGTCTATTTTGAAGAAGTGGCGTTAGAAGAAGTGGGGGGTGTCGGTCGGTCGGGAGACGGGAGACATGGCACAGGCAGGCCGCCAGATACGTGATTCATGCACGAGTTGAGTGAGCCAGTCAGTCAGCAGTCTCATTGTGCAGTGGTTAGTGCTAGTCGGGTCCGCAAATCGCGCGCGGGTGACAAAAGATAGAGGAAACAAGTATACAAGACAAGTGTGGATGGGAGAGTTGGAAAGGGTCGATCTCAGCGAACGTAGCTCAATCAGATTGAGGACGTTTTTAGCAAAGGCCAGCTTAGGAGTACCCTAATTAAATTCATAACAATGTACCTACCTATATAGTTTAAGTTTAAAAAATTTGGCTCTCAAAAGAAATTTCAATCGTTGTATTGTTGATGTTTGGCTCTGTTGACTAATGAGTTTGCTGACCACTGGGTTAGGGGATGGACCCATCAGAAGTCTGGGAAAGACTGGAAAATCGATTGGTTGGTTTGAAAGGGTGCCTGGTCCTTCCCAAGCCCGAGATAATATAACTCAAGCTTAACAAAGTGCTTTGGTTCCTGCGTTTTCTCTCCATAGCAACCATGCGGTTCCAGCAGAGGTAGGGACCCCAAGGGACTCCAAGTGCAACTCCAGCACTGACCGGAGCACAGCTGGGAACAGACTGTGCCAGCCAGATGGGGACAGACATGAACTAAGCTACGACATGGCACAGAACTTTTGGATACTGGCCTTTGTACTGGGCCTGATGACCACAAGGCTGAGCTTCTTTCATACAAGACAGAGACAAGACACCAGAGCTGAATTCAGGACAGTCCTTTGTGTTTGCTCTGGCTTCTTTAATAAATCTTACAACTACAGCACATCCTCCCATTCATGGGTCCCTGGAATGCTTTCCTTGCGACTGCCTGAAAGAACATCATTCCCCCGTGATACAGGATTTGGGGACTGGAACACGCGGTGTTCCCCTGGGCAGGATGGCTTCCCCGGGTTCGTTATTTGTTGGGGTGGAAGAATGAAACCACAGAGGGAAGATGGTATAGCAAAGGTGGAAATTTATTGAAGAACAAGCACAGACTCCCACGTGGGGAGGAGGAAAGAGTCCCACCGAGTCCCTTTTTCCCCGGTTTATAAAGGCTGCAGTTTTTTTGCGCCTTGATATCCCCTCTGATTGTCCACTATTCCCCTTTGATTTGGTCACTATAGTACAGTGGTTCTCAATCTTCCTAATGCCGCAACCCTTTAATACAGTTCCTCATGTTGTGGTGACTCCCAAATTTCATTGTTACAAATTAAACATAATTAAAGCATAGTGATTAATCACAAAAACAATATTTAATTATATATGTGTTTTCCGATGGTCTTAGGCAACCCCTGTGAAAGGGTCGTTCGATCCCCAAAGGTGTCGCGACCCACAGGTTGAGAACCGCTGCTATAGTAACTCCTGAGCTCAAAGGTCAAACCTCAAATGGGACATGTGAGGCCCTCCTTCATCATTTTGTAAATATAGACCTTTGGTTACTCCCAATTCCCTTGTCTTACGGAAATGTAACTTCTGCCTCCCCCAATTCCCTTGTCTTATGGAAATGTAACTTTTTGCAGCTTGGTAGCCTGTACTTTTTTCCATGGACCCCCTTAATTTTAAAAATTCCCTAAACCTGCCTATTTCATCCCCCTACTGTGAACAGGTTCTAACCGGTTTGGCTCAGTGGATAGAGCGTCAGCCTGCGGACTGAAAGGTCCCAGGTTCAATTCCAGTCAAGGGCATGTACCTTGGTTGCGGGCACATCCCCAGTAGAGGGTGTGCAGGAAGCAGCTGATCGATGTTTCTCTCACATCGATGTTTCTAACTCTCTATCCCTCTCTCTTCCTCTCCGTAAAAAATCAATTAAATATATTTTTTAAAAATGTGAACAGGCTTCCAGTCAAAATAGTGGCATAGGTAAATGCAGTACTCGCCTCCTCCCACAACCACATCAAAATTACAACTAAACTACAGAACAGTCATCATTCAGAACCACCGGAAATCTAACTGAAATGAATTCCTACCATCCTATATAATAAAAGCCTAATATGCAGCAGCTCAGAAGGCAACCAGGGGGCAGGGCCGGCTGGCCAACCACAGGAAGGGAGGCCCTGGCTGGTGGCAGGTAGCTGCTGAGGGAAGGGAGGCCCCAGCTGGCAGCCAGCAGCTACTAGGGACCCTACCCATGCATAAATTTCGTGCACTGGGCATCTAGTTAAATATATAAAGAAGCTACATCGAGACTTGTAGGAGTGGTGGAGATGTGAAACAGGCTAGTCCCAAACCCATGTGTGGCACATAAAAATTGGGATGGTTATCTCAACTGTAGAGGTCCCCCCTTAGGAGAGAGGCTCCCCAACCCAGGGTTCCAGTGCCAGGAAGAGAAGTCTCCATAACTTATGTCTGTGAAAACCAGTGGGGATTGTGGCTGAGTGAGACTAAGGGCTGCTGCAGTCCTAGGCGTTCCTCTTACAGGGCCCACACATGAACTCTCCCTCTGAGTTTCTGAGCTGGAGCAGCAGCTCAGAAGGCACCAGGGACATATGGGGAGTGTCTGGCATCAGCATGAGAGCTGGAGGGGCAACTTTCTCCCAGGCTGAAGTGCTGGCAGAGGCCATTGTTCCTTTACTGAGATGTCCACTCCCACTACAGAGTCGGCAGGTGGGTGCCATTATCTGAGTCTCCATCAACCTAGCTTACAATGTTCACCTTGCCCTGGTGATACCCTGAGACCCACCCGCCTCACCCAGCTTGTGGGCCTACCCAAGTTGTTTCCAGTGGCTTTTCTAACAAATGCCATCTTGCCTCATGCTTCAGACTTTCCTAAAATATCTCAAACAAGCAGCATCTGGCCTCTCACTAAGTGGCCCTGTAACTGTGCAGAAACTTTATTTTCTTTAATTTGATTATTTATTTACTTATTTACTTATTTATTTTTCCTTTGACTCAAACTGGCCTCACTCCAAATTCTGACTCACCCACCTCTCTCCCCTTGCTTAATCATTAAGCCCTCAGGACAATGAGATTCTGGTCAGCATCCAGTTGTCTTAGAAACAAGGTCCTGAGTCTATTGACTATTGAGAAAGAGTTTTCAATCAAACTAAACATAATACCTTGGCCTCACTTGCATTTTAGCTCTGGACCCAGGCAAGTGGAATGATCCCACAGAACAAATCCTTGAGAAATTGGACAAAATAACTCCATGGTTGACTCATGACCAAATGCAAAGATCAATTACCCTGTATCCTAGCACCAACAAATCAGTGGAGATCATGACCCTAATTCTAATAGTCACCGTGATTAATGAATTTTTTCCCTATATAACCCATCCCCTGAAAGCCATTGGGGAGCCATGTTTTTAAGCATTAGCTACCTGTGGCTCTGGGTATGACATCATCTCCTTAACAAATCCTTACTTCCTCGGCTTCAAATACCTATTCATGTCTTACTGGGCTGTTTTTTAAAATAATTCTTTATTGTTGAAAGTATTACATATGTCCCTCTTTTTCCCCATATTGACCCCCTGCAACCCGCTCCTGCCCCCCAGCCCCAGGCCTTCAGCACCATATTGTCTGTGTCCATGGGTTATGCATATATGCATATAAGGTCTTTAATTGATTACCACCCCTGGCCCCCCCCCCCCCCACCTTCCCTCTGAGATTCTGCACTCTGTTCCATGCTTCCATGTCTCTGGATCACTTCATTTATCATTTTGTTTTGTTACTTAGATTCCACATATGAGTGCGATCATGTGATACTTGTCTTTCTCTGACTGACTTATTGCACTTAGCATGATATTCTTCAGGTTCCTCCATGCTGTCTCAAAGGGTAAGAGGGTCTTCTTTTTTACTGCTGCATAGTATTCCATGGATAAATGTACCACAGCTTTTTTATCCACTCATCTACTGATGGGCACTTGGGCTATTTCCAGGTCTTAACTATTGTAAATTGTGCTGCTATGAACATAGGGGTGCATACATTCTTTCTGATTGGTGCTTCGGATTTCTTAGGATATATTTCTAGAAGTGGGATCACTGGGTCAAATGGCAGTTCCATATTTAATTTTTTGAGGAAACTCCATACTATTTTCCATAATGGCTGCACCAGTTTGCATTCCCACCAGCAGTGTACTAGGCTTCCCTTCTTTCCACATCTTCACCAGCACTTGTCATATGTTGAATTGTTGATGATAGTCATTCTGACAGGTGTGAGGTGATACCTCAGTGTTGTTTTATTTTATTTTTATTTTTTAAATATATACTTTTATTGATTTCAGAGAGGAAGGAAGAGGGAGAGAGAGATAGAAACATCAATGAAGAGAGAGAATCATTGATTGGCTGCCTCCTGCACATCCCTATGGAGGATCAAGCTCACAACCAGGGCATGTGCCCTTGACTGGAATCAAACCCAGGACCTTTTGGTCCGCAGGTCGACGCTCTACCCACTGAGCCAAACCAGCTAGGGCTCATTGTCGTTTTAATTTGCATCTCTCTGATGATCAATGACTTTGAGCATTTTTTTCTATGTCTCTTGGCCATCTGTATGTCCTCTTTGGAGAAGTGTCTATTTAGGTCCTTTGCCCATTTTTAATTGAATTGTTTGTCTTCCTTTGTTAAGTTATATGAGTTCCTTATATATTTTGGATATCAACCCTTTATCAGACGTATCATTGCCAAATATGTTCTCCCATACAGTGGGTTCTTTTTTTGTTTTGTTGATGGTTTCTTTTGCTGTGCAGAAGCTTTTTATTTTGATGTAGTCTCATTTGTTTATTTTCTCCTTAGTTTCCTTTGCCTTAGGAGATAAATCTAAACATATTGCTACGAGAGATGTCTGAGATTTTGCTGCCTACAGTTTCTTCTAGGATTTTTATGGTTTCACCCCTTACATTTTGAGTTTATTCTTGTATGGTGTCAGTTGGTGGTCTAGTTTCATTTTTTTTTTTTTCATGTATCTGTCCAATTTTCCCAACACCATTTATTGAAGAGACTCTCCTGCCTCCTTTGTCAAATATTAATTGAGCGTAAAGGCTTGGGTCGATTTCTGGGTTCTCTGTTCTGTTCCATTGATCTATATGCCTGTTCTTGGGCCACTATCAGGCTGTTTTGGTTACAGTGGATTTGTAATATAATTTGAAATCTGCTACTGTGATTTCTTCAACTTTGTTTTTCTTTCTCAAGATTCCTGCAACTATTTGGGGTCTTCTTTATTATTTATTTATTTATTTATCTATCTATTTATTGTTTAAAGTATTACACATCTTTTTTCCCCGATTAACCCCCCCCCCCGCCACTCCCACCCCTGAGGGCAAGCCCCCACCACCCCAGTGTCTGTGTCTATTGGTCATGCTAATATGCATACGTGGGGACTTTTCTGATGCCATATAAATTTTTGGAGAGTTTGTTCTAGCTCTGTGAAATATGCCGTTGGTATTTTAATGGGGATTGCATTGAATCTGTAGATTGCCTTAGGTAGTATGGACATTTTAATGATGTTGATTCTACCATTCCATGAACACAGTATATTCTTCCACTTGTTTATATCTTCTTCTATCTCTTTTTTCAACATCCTGTAGCTTTCTGAGTACAGATCTTTTGCCTCCTTGGTTAGGTTTATTCCTAAGTATCTTAATTTTTTGTTGCAATGGTAAATGGGATTGTTTGTTTAGTTTCTCTTTCTGAGAATTCATTATTGGTGTATTAAAAAGCCACCAATTTTTGGGTGTTGATTTTGTACTCTGCTACATTGCCAAATTCATTTATTAAATGTAGTCATTTTTTGGTGGAGTCTTTGGAGCTTTCTATGCACAATGTCATGTCATCTGGGAATAATGAGAGTTTTACTTCCTCCTTTCCAATTTGGATGCCTTTTATTTCTTCTTCTTGTCTGATCATTGTGTCTAGGACTTCCAGTACTATGTTGAATAAGAGTAGTGAAAGCAGACATCCCTGTCTTGTTCCTGTTCCAAGGGGAAATGGTTTTAGTTTTTGCCCATTGAGAATGATGTTGGCTGTAGGTTTGTCATATATGGCCTTTATTATGTTGAAATATGCTCCTTCTAGTCCCACTTTGCTGAGAGTTTTTATCAAAAATGAGTGTTGGATTTTGTTAAATGCTTTTTCTGCATCTATTGATAAGAGCATGTGATTTTTATCTTTCAATTTGTTTATGTGATGTATCACGTTTATTGACTTGCAAATATTGTACCAGCCTTGCATCCCTGGAATAAATCCCACTGGGTCACAGTATATGATCTCTTTGATATATTGCCGCATCTGATTTGCTCATATTTTGTTGAGGATTTTAGCATCTATGTTCATCAGGAATACTGGCCTGTAATTCTCTTTCTTTGTAGTGTCTTTATCTGATTTTGGAATTAGGATCATGCTGGCCTCATAAAAAGAGTTTGGAAGTGTTCCTTCCTCTTGGATTTTCTGAAATAGTTTGAGGAGTATATGTGTTAGTTCTTTGAATGTTTGGTAAGACTCTCCCGTAAAGCCGTCCGGACCAGGGCTTTTGTTTGCTGGGAGTTTTTTTTTATTACTGCTTCTATTTCATCAGTTGTTATTGGCCTATTAAGGTTTTTTTATTCCTCCTGATTCAGTTTTGGGAGATTGTATTTTTCTAGGAATTTGTCCATTTCATCCACATTATCCAACTTATGGGCATATAGTTGTTCATAGTATTTCCTTACAATCTTTGTATTTCTGTGGTGTCAGTGGTTACTTTTCCACTTTCATTTCTGATTTTATTTATTTGGGTCCTCTCTCTTTGTTTCTTGATGAGTCTGGCTAATGGTTCATTAATTTTATTTATCCTTTCAAAGAACCAGCTCTTGATTTCATTGATTTTTGTATTGTATTTTTAGTCTCTATGTTATTTATTTCTGTTCTAGTCTTTATTATTCCTTCCTTCTACTTACTCTGGGCTTTTCTTGTGTTCTCTCTCTAGTTCTTTATGTTGTAGGGTTACATAGTTTATTGTTGATTTTTTTTTTTGAGGTAGGCTTGTAGTGCTATGAATTTCCATCTCAGGACTGCTTTTGCTATGTCCCAGAGATTTTGGGTTGTTGTGTGTTCATTTTCATTTGTTTCCAGGAAGATTTTGATTTCTTTCTTGATCTTGTTGGTAATCCATCTATCCTATCCTATCTAATAATGGACAAACATGGTAATTAACCATACCTTCACATTGGCTGATCAGCATGATATGCAAATTAACCACCAACAAAGATGGCGGCTAATTTGCATACTGCAGGCAGGGCAGGGCACCGGGAGCCGCCATCCAGGCCCCCGTGTGTGACCCCAGGAGCCGCAGAAAGCCAGGCCACAGGCAAGGCGGCCCCTCGGGACCCAGGAGCTTCCTTGCCTGCGGCCCGTGATCGTGATCGTGATCATGATCAGAAAGCTGGGCCGCAGGCAAGGTGGCCCCCTGGGACCCAGGAGCCCATTGGCAAGATCTGCAGGCGAAGCAGCGATCAAGCTATGAGGGGGAGGGTGGGGGGCGGAAGGAACTACAGGAGCAGCTCTGGCCAGAGACTGAAGACTCCAGCCACAGCGAGGAGCAAAGACTGAAGGCTCCAGCCACAGCGAAGATTGTGTCCAGAGCGAAGATGGAAGGCAGTGGCCAGAGTGAAGGTCTGGGTCCCCGGTGCCAGAGGAAAACTGGTGCTGGCAGCCAGGGGAAAGAAGGCTTATTGCATGAATCTTCGTGCAACGGGCCTCTAGTTTTTTAATAAGATGCTATTTTGTCCCTATGTGTTTGAATGTTTGGCTGTGTTTTTACTGTAGTTGACTTCTAATTTCATTCCACTGTGATCTGAGAAGATGCTTGATATGATTTCAATCTTCTTGAAGTTGTAGAGTCTTGTTTTGTGTCCTAACATGTGGTCTATCTTTGTGAATGATCCATGTACACTTTAAAAGAATGTACCGTATTTTTCCATGTATAAGATGCTATTTTTTTCTAAAATTGTTAGACTGAAAATCGAGGGGAGTCTTATACACAGAAGTCAGCCGAGGAGGGAGCTGCATGGGTGTGTAGCTGCCCACACCTTGTCAAACAGGCTTCCTCCAATCACGAGCCTTATTATTACTGACATCAGCTGATGCCCTAATTAGAGATGGATGTGGAGAGTGTGCAACAGGGACCTGAGTGTTCTGAGCCCATAAAGATGTCAAAAAATAAAAATAAAAATACCTGTAAGTATTGTCTTACTCTGCAAAATTCAAACTGAATGTAATCAGCTATGCAAAAGAGCATGAAAATAGAGCTGCAGAGAGACAATTTGGACCTCCTCCGACTGAGTGTATGATCAGACAGTGGAGAAAACAGGAAGAACAACTCCTTAAGATGCCAAAAAAAAGAAGGCCCTTAAGAGGAAAACCAGCAAACTGGGCAAACTTGGAGCAGAGGCTTAAGACTTGGATTATGGAGCAGTGCCAGAGTGGCTTATGTGTGTCAACCAAGCTTATTCAATGTCAGGCAAGAATGTTTGCAAGCAAACTGAACATTGTTGATTTTGCAGGAAAGGCAAAATGGTGCTTCAATTTCATGAGGAGACAAGTGTTAGCCATGAGAACACGAACAAAGTTAGCTCAGAAAATGCCACCAGTTATGAGGATGACCTTACATATATAGGCAGTGACCCAGAAGACAGCAGTGATACAATAGAAGTTGAAGAAATTGATATGTCTGGAACTAATAGTGATGAAGAAGAGAGCAGTGATGCAACAGAGGCTGAATAAAGTGATATGCTACATAATATCATAGAACTGGTATGTAAACATTACCTGTGGTAATTATGAAATAAAAATGTGTTGTTTTATGTTTAAAATATTGATTTTTTTTAAATTTTGGGCTGGAAAAGTGGGGGGCATCTTATACATGGGGGGGCGTCTTATTCACGGAAAAATACATGTATATTCTGCTGCATTGGGGTGAAATGTTCTATAAATGTCAATTAAATCCACCTGATCCAGTGTGTCCTTTAGACCCACTGTTTCCTTAAGTTTTTGTCTGAAAGATTTATCCAGTGAAGTCAGCAGGGTGTTAAAGTCCCCTACTACGACTGCATTGCTGTTAATCTCTCCCTTAAAGTCCTCTAGAAGTTTTTTAAATATAGTGAGGTGCTCTTATATTGGGTGCATATATATTTACCAGGGTTATATGTCTTGTTGGATCAATCCCTTTAGTATTATGTAGTGACCTTTGTTGTCTCTTGTGATGGCCATCATTTTGAAGTCTATTTTGTCAGATATGAGTATTGCTACTCATTCTTTCATTTGCATGGAAAAATTTTTTTCCTCCCTTCACTCTCATCTTGTGTGTGTCTTTTGTTCTGAGGTGGGTTTCTTGTAGACAGCATATAGTTGGGTCATGTTTTGGTATCCATACCTCCCTTAAGCTGTCCTCCTGTTTTTTAATTGCTTTTTTCTTTTTGGTTCTCTGATGATTTTTTCAACCCTGGCTTTTAATTCGATCCTCAGCTTCCCCTAATCTGCTGTGTATTCCTTCCAATGTGTTATTTATTTGTGTTATGTCATTCTTTATTTTTGTTTTCATAGTTACTATATCTTTTATCATATTGTTTAGCATCTTTACCATCATTACTCTGAACTCTGTTTCAGATAAATTTCTTATCTCTGCTTCATTTATCTCTTCTTCTGGAGAATTTTCTGTTCTTTCATTTGGGGGTTCTTTCTTTGTCTCATTTTGGCTGCCTATTTGGATTTGTGACTATGTATTAGGTAGATACTCTATGCCTCTCAATCTCTAGTGCAGGGCAACGTCAAACGCTGTTTCTGATTAATTAGATTGGGCAAAGACTCAAAGTCTCCAAGTGACCACCTCTGCCTACAGAATGATAGGATTCTGACTTGAATTGCCCCCCAGGCAATCGTCCTCAGATATGGTGAGAGTTTTTTTCAACAGGGTGGGGAAGTTGCTTCTGCCTTCAGGCTAATTGTTACTTTTAGTATCTTAAGTGGCCTCAGGGCAAGGTATTTTCCAATAGGGGGAGTCAACTGTCTTCCCCCCAGGCAAGGCAAATGTCTGTGTGGGAAAGATGTTCTCCACTGTGAGAGGGAATGACTCAGCCCAGGAAACTTGGGGTGTCTGCCTTCTGAGCTTTATCCCCTGAGTCTCCAGTCCTGGGGTCTGCTCACACAGCTCCAGTCCACTCTTCCCTTCCTCTGCTGAAGCACAAGATAGATGGCTCCACAGGGAATTTTGTGCATTGGCCCTTTAAGAGGGTGTCCAAATTTTCAGCCGTTACTCCCAGGCAGGCAGCAACCACACTGCTTTTCATAGCCAGATGTTATGTGGGTATCCTTCTCAGTTCTGGTGCTCTTGGGGCGGGGGGGTGCAGCTTGAGGATTAGATCCCAGAGTTCTCAATGGCAACCCCCCCACAGCTGAGATATCTCTCTGGAATTTTACTTGCTGTCTGTGGGCACCCGGCCAGCCCCTTCGCACCTCTACTCCTCCTACAAGTCTCTGTGCAGTCTCCACTTTCCATCCTTAGGTATCAGGGTTCTCTCCAGCGAGTCTCTCTTATTGGGCTTTGATGCACACAGGCAAATAGACCCCTTCAGTGTAGTAATTTTCCCTGGCCTGGGACTAGCAACATCAACCCTGGTTCACAGGTGGGCCTTTCCTGGGCAACTCCAAGCCCAGCACAAGTAGCAGCCATCTGCAGATCACTTTGTAGCTCATGCTAGGTGGCTCCAGGCAGAACACGGGTTGTGAATGACCTTGGCCTGTACCTTCTGGGAGGCCCCAGAGCCAGTGCACCTGGCGGGCAGTTTCAGACCATGTGAAAGCACCAACAAACACCTCCACAAGTGACACACCCAAGGGGTGGATTCAATGAGCACCAGAGCCCTGATGAAGTAAGTCCTGCTCTATGGGGTGGGCCCCTGTGCAGTTGACCCTCCATGGTGATCACAGCCAGTCCTTGCCACCAATCAGCCTGGAGAGTAAATCCATCCTGTGGATGTGCCAACAGCAATCAAGGCTCAATTATTATGGGAGGATGTACAGAGCCCACATGGGTGGTGGGGGTGCACCTGGAGTGCCCAGCTCAGGTAAACGGGGAGCTGTGCCACTGGACCCTACAGAACACCTACTATATTAGGCCACTACACCAAGCCCAGGATACATAGCAGCTCCACCTAGTACATAGAAACGTAGAAACATAGGGAGACTGCCAAAATGAGGAGACAAAGAAACATGTCCTAAATGAAAGAGCAGAACAAAACTCTATATAAAAAAACTAAACCAAATGGAGACTAGCAATCTACTAGATGCAGAGTTCAAAACACTGGTTATAAGGAAGCTCAATGAACTCAGGAGTAGAGTAGATGAACTTAGTGAGAACTTTAACAGCATAAAAAGGGACATGAAAATCATAAAAAAGAACCAGTCAGAAATGAAGGATACACTAACTGAAATGAAGAATAATTTACAGGGAATCAACAGTAGAGTAGATGAAGCTGAGAATAAAATCAGTGATTTTGATTATAAGGAAGAAAAAACACCCAATAAGAACAGAAAAAGAAAAAAGAATCCCCAAAAAGTGAGGATAGTACAAGTCTCTGGGACAACTTCAAGCATACCAACGTTCACATCATTGGGATGCTGGAGGAGAAGAGAGAGAGAGCAAGAAATGGAAAACCTATTTGAAAAAATAATGACAGAAAAGTTTCCTAACCTGGTGAAGAAAATAGACATACAAATCCAAGAAGTACAGAGAGTCCCAAACAAGATGACCCAAAAAGGCCCATACCAAAACACATCATAATTAAAATACAGAAGATTAAGACAAGGAAAACCTTAAAAGCAGCAAGAGAAAAAAGCAGTCAGTTGCCTATTAGGGAGCTCCCCTATAGAGAAACTGTCAGTTTCTCAGATAAGAAAAAGCTACAAGAGTTCATCACCACCAAATCAATATTATAGGAAATGTTAAAGGGTCTTCTTTTTTTAAAAAAAGGAGGGGGGAAGACTTAAAATATTAAAAATAAGATGGCAATAAATACATATTTATCAACCATTGAACCTAAAAAACAAAATAAACAAACCAGCAGACCAGAAACAGACTCAAAAATACAGAGAACATTTTGACAGTTGCCGGGAGGGAGGAAGGTTAGATCTTTATAATAATCATTTTCATTGTGTTAGATACTAAAAATATAAAGGCAGTGATTATAATACAGTCTAGTGCAGTGATGGCGAACCTTTTCAGCTCGGCGAGTCAGCATTTTGAAAAACCCTAACTTAACTCTGGTGCCATGTCACATGTAGAAATTTTTTGATATCTGCAACCATGGTAAAACAAAGACTTATATTTTTGATATTTATTTTATATATTTAAATGCCATCTAACAAAGAAAAATCAACCAAAAAAATGAGTTCACGTGTCACCTCTGACATGCGTGTCATAGGTTCACCATCACTGGTCTAGTGGTTCTCACTCTTTAGCATGCATCCCAATCACCTGGAGGGCTTCTTAAAATACAAGTTGTTGGCTCTGCTCCAGAGATTCTGATTCAGGATGTCTGGGGTAGGGCTCAAGAATTTGCATTTCTAACAAATCCTAGGTGCTACTGATGCTGCTAATCCAGAGACCATGCTTTGAGAACCATTGTACAATCTAACTGATACCAGAGCTCCATGAAAGAGCATCTAAATAAGATTAGGCCTAATCTGAATGTTTTGGGGAAGAGTTTTGGGGATCAGCTGACTTGTGAAGAATGAAGAGATAGTAAGGAAAAAGTAGGTGATGACATGACAATCCAAACAGAGAATAGTAAATGGAGAGGGACAACAACATACAGGGAGGCAATGTACAGATGATGTATTGTAGAATTGTATAACTGAAACCTATGTAATTTTATTAACCAGGCCTGCAGACCTGGAAATGAATAAATCCAAACATCAGATATGCTCAGGTGAACAAATTTCACTTTTTCTGTTTCAAACCCATGCTTCATGGCCCCAGAGCACTCTCTGGATATTCAAAACACCATTACTATCTTCCCGTACATGGATGGAGTTATCAAGACTGAGAAAGAATCCTAGAGGGAGAGGAAAGAAAGAGGAGCCAGAAATAACTCTTTCCCAGATGCTGTTGACCTGAGGGGATGTGGAAGTTGAATTCTCTCAGGAGTGGGAATGCCTACCAGTGATGGTGAACCTTTTGAGCTCGGCGTGTCAGCATTTTGAAAAACCCTAACTTAACTCTGGTGCCGTGTCACATATAGAAATTTTTTGATATTTGCAACCATAGCAAAACAAAGATGTATATTTTTGATATTTATTTTATGTATTTAAATGCCATTTAACAAAGAAAATCAACCAAAAAAATGAGTTCGCGTGTCACCTCTGACACACGTGTCATAGGTTCGCCATCACTGGCCTAGACCCTGCTCAGAGGGACTTGCCCAGGGACATGATGTTGCAGAACTACAGGAACCTGCTCTTTCCAGGTGAGGGTAATGTCTTTCCAGAAATCGATATCTCTATTAAATGTGTGATCAAGGAATTATCATCAAACATAATATAACAAAGGAGAAATAGTCCAAACATTGATAATGGAAAGACAAAATTATGACATCAAGGATTTTTATTTCAGGAAAGTCCAGTAAAATACGCACGAGTTTGAGTCAGTGTGGATATGATGAAACAAGTTACAAAGGTGTGAGTACATCCCATAAGAAAAATCATAATGAAAAAAAGAAAAAGAAAAATCATAATGGTAGAAAAGATCAATAGTGTAACAAACCCTGAAATAATTTTCCTCTAAATCAGAGTGCTTCATTAAGGAAAAATACTTATCAACATTACAAATATAAGTCACATAAAAAGGATTTGTTAAAGCTAAAAAATAATCAATGCAGGAAATAAGTACCAGTTTATAAAATGTTCTGAAAATAGGGCCTGGTTGCTCAGTGGTTAAAGCGTCAGCCCATGCTCCCAAAGGGTTACGGGTTTGATTTCCAGCCAAGGGCACAGACCTGAGTTGTAGGTTCAATCTCCAGCACAAGACGGGGCGCATGCGGGAGGCAACCAATAGATGTTTTTTTCTCTTTCTTCAAACTGAAGAGAAAATTTATGAAAGTAATCAAGTTGAGAAGTTTATTAACAATAATAGTTGTTCTGCTTCACCACTTCAAAAAAATTCCTCCTAGTGTCAACATCAACATTTGTAATAAATCTGGGGAATTTTTTATACATCCTTATTACTTAGCATCAGAAAATGCATATTAGTGAAAAACCTTACAAATGTAATGTTTATGGGAAGGCTATTTTTTTAAAGTATAATTTTTTAAAAGTACATTTATTTCCCCCCCAGAGAACTTTTCTTCAGTCCTTAAGGACTTAGCTCCGTACATGGGCTTTGGTGGAGGTTGTGGGGCAGCACCCGCAGGTCTAAATCGGAGTGGGGGTGTTCGGTGTTTCCAGGCTTCATGAGAATAATTCCTGACTACTTTGCTGTGAATGGCACAGCTCACACAGTAATGTAGTTTCACCTACAGCTTGGGAAGCACATAGGCGTCGAAGACACTCGCTTCGGAGATGTCCCTAACGGCTGCAATCTCTACAGTGTTTCGAATGACAAACTTCTTAAGGGCCTTGTCTTTGGGCACGCATTGGGTGGAGTTGGTGCAACAAATAGGCTGTACATGGCCTCAGCTTTTTTTTGGCATGACCGTTATTCCTTCTTTTCTTGGTCATCTTGGAAACAAGGACCCACAAGCTATGGGAAAGCTTTTGGAGAAAGCTCAAACCTGACTAGTCATCAGAGAATTTATTCCTGGCAGACATCTTATAAATATAATGAGTGTAGGAAAGTTTTCACCCAATTTGCAAACCTTACTAGATATCAGAGCATCCATACCAGAAAGAAACCATATAAATGTAATATATATGGCAAGGGCTATAGTAGAAATTCAAATATGGCAAGTCATCAGAAATTCAAACTATTGAGAAAACTTACAAGTGAAATGAGTGGGCAAAGCCTTTTCTGAGCATTCAAGCCTTGTGGAACATAAGAGAATCCATATTGGAGAGAAACCTTATAAATGTAATGAGTGTGGAAAATTTTTTAGAGGAAGCTGAAATCTCACTAATCATCAGAAAATGCATTCTGTGCAGGGACCTTATATATGTAATGAGTGTGACAAATCTTTTAATTGCAACTCACACCACACTAGACACTACAGAATTCATACTGGAGAGAACCCATATAAATGTAATGTATGTAGCAAGTGGATGGTAGTGGAGAGAAATCTCACAAATGTAATGTGTATGGCAAAGCCTTTCAAGTGTGTTCAATTCTTAGTCGACAACAAATAATCAATACTGAACAGAATCTGTAAAAGTCCTGTATTTGTCAAAGCCTCTAAACAGGCTCATACTTAAGTTAATATCAGAATATACATCTTTGAAAGAAAATACAAACATATAATGGGTACCACAAGCTTTTATCCAAAACCGGGCCTAATGTAATGTTAAAATGCCTACTGGAGAGAAAACTTACTAATGTAAGGAATATGTTAAGCTCTTATCAAATGTTGATACCTTTGGGGTCATGAGAGATCTCATACTGGGAGAAAACATACTAAGGCAGTGATGGCGAACCTATGACATGCGTGTCAGAGGTGGCACGCGAACTCATTTTTTTGGTTGATTTTGTTAAATGGCATTTAAATATATAAAATAAATATCAAAAATATAAGACTGCCCCGACCGGTTTGGCTCAGTGGATAGAGCGTTGGCCTGCGGACTGAAGGGTCCCAGGTTCGATTCCAATCAAGGGCATGTACCTTGGTTGCGGGCACATCCCCAGTAGGAGGTGTGCAGGAGGCAGCTGATCGATGTTTCTCTCTTATCGATGTTTCTAACTCTCTATCCCTCTCCCTTCCTCTCTGTAAAAAGTCAATAAAATATATTTAAAAATATATATAAGACTTTGTTTTACTATGGTTGCAAATATCAAAAAATTTCTATGTGACACAGCACCAGAGTTAAGTTAGGGTTTTTCAAAATGCTGACACGCCAAGCTCAAAAGGTTCGCATCACTGTACTAATGTATCAAATGTGGCAAGGCCAAGGATAAATTGTTGATAAATTGTTTCTCACAACAAACTACCCTTCAAATAAATCACACTAGAGAAAATCTAATGCTCTCAGTTCTCAAAGATTATTCAAGTTAAATTTGGCATTGTCATTAAAATAAAAATCATGAAACGTATAATGGCTTTCAGAGTTGCAAGGATACTGTGGAAAGGCCCCATTACTTTTGTTTTATTAAATTTTCATTTAACAGTTTGAAGTTTCTTTAAATAGCTACATTGCTATTTGATAACTTTCAACTTGAGATTTTGTGATTTTATTACAATTCTTTCATGTCACCATAAAGGCATTTGGGGAGGGTTTACTAAGATGAAAGGACAAAGTTCATCAGGTGAGGTTCATTGATGTCCAAAGTTTTCTGGAAGAATAAAAACACTGAATTTGTGCTCTAGCCAGCTTGGCTCAGTGGATAGAGCGTCAGCCTGTGGACTCAAGGACCCTGGGTTCGATTCTGGTCAAGGCCATATGGCTTGGTTGCGGGCTCGACCCCCAGTAGGGGGAGTACAAGAGGCAGCCAATCAATGATTCTCTCTCATCATTGATGCTTCTATCTCTCTTTCACTCTCCTTTCCTGTCTGAAATCAATAAAAAAACAACACTGAATTTGTGATAGAATACACTATAAATTTGAATGAGAACATGATAGGAGACTGTTAGTACTCAAATAATAAAAAATTAAGTTCAAATTTTTTAATTAAAATTTGTTTATTGATTTCAGAGTGAAGAAGGTACTGGGAGAGAGATATAGAAACATCAGTGATGACAGAGAACCACTGATCAGCTGCCTCCTGCACGCCTTCTACTGTGGATCAGCCCCGCAATCCAGACATGTGCCCTAACCAGGAATCAAACCACAACCTCCTGGTTCATGGGTTAACATTCAACCACTGAGCCACTCCAGCCGGGCTAAGTCAGACTTTAAAAAAAAAATTATTGACCAATGTTACCCCAATAAATTAAATTAAAAAGTAAATAAATAAATAAAAGAAAAAACAGTACCAAGGGAGGAACAAAGGCATGAAACATCATTCAAGTTATTTATTGAACGTTTACTATATGCAGGGTATTGTTTTAGTAATTTAGTTGCTGGGTATAGAGGGCATCCAAAGAGGGTATATAGAAAAGGGTCTCTGATGACACCATTTAAAAAAGGTAAACAGAAAAGGAGACTAATTAAAGAGCAGCCAAAAAGAAGAAAAATTAGGAAAAAGTAGTGATCAAGAAGCCAATGGAGTTTTTAAAAGGGAGAGAACAATAGTGTCAAATGCTGAAAAGAAGTCAAGCCAAAGCCGGTTTGGCTCAGTGGATAGAGCGTCGGCCTGCGGACTAGAGGGTCCCAGGTTCGATTCCGGTCAAGGGCATGTACCTTGGTTGCGGGCACATCCCCAGTAGATGTGCAGGAGGCAGCTGATTGATGTTTCTCTCTCATCGATGTTTCTAACTCTCTATCTCTCTCCCTTCCTCTCTGTAAAAAATCAATAAAATATATTTAAAAAAAAAAAAAAAGAAGTCAAGAACTGAATTATCCATTGGATTTAGTAATATGTAGTTAGCTGATGGCTCTAGTAAGAGTAATTTCAATGGAATGTTGAGGGCAGAATCAAGACTACAATGACTAAGGAGTGATTTGAAAGCAGAGAAAACAAATGGGGCTTGACTACCAAGGAAATTAGAGAGAAGACAGATTCAAGGGAGAATATTAATATAGGAGACTCTAGCATTATTATATGCTAAATGACTTAGAGATGAGACACTGAAGATAAAGAAGAGAGGGACAGATGATGGAACAGGTCTCTGAGGAGTTAAGATGGGACGAGACTCACTGACTTGCTCATTCATCTATACATTCATAGTGTTGGCCAGAAGACAGACACTCTGAGACAGTTGAGGATGCTGATGGTAGAGGTGACTAAGGAAGCTTAGAGCTCTCCTGTAAGCTTCCATTTCTCCAGTGTCAAGAGGGGAGGCATCTGCTGAAGGAAAAGAGGTGGTAGCATAGGGGTCTGACAACAGATGAGTCTTAAGTAGCCTTTAAGAATGGAAGAGGTGTTGGAGCATTGGGGCTGCTAAACTGCTTCTCAAAGTCAATTTGTGGTGCTACCAATCAATGGTGTGAACTCAGTAGTATTCAGCAGCCCGTGGGAGCAAAGAAAGCAGATGGCTAAAATGACCAAGGGACAAGGTTCTGCAGGGTAGGGAAAACAACAGATCATGAGTGAGTCTATGCTAAATGGACAAGGGGCAAAGCTAGAGCAGTGATGGCGAACCTATGACACGCGTGTCAGAGGTGACACTCGAACTCATTTTTTTGGTTGATTTTTCTTTGTTAAATGGCATTTAAATATATAAAATAAATGTCAAAAATATAAGTATTTGTTTTGCTATGGTTGCAAATATCAAAAAATTTCTATATGTGACACGCCACCAGAGTTAAGTTAGGGTTTTTCAAAATGCTGACACGCCGAACTTAAAAAGGTTCGCCATCACTGAGCTAGAGTGAACTGACAGATTGGGAGAAAAAAGCGATTAAGTGGAGGTTTCTTGAGGTCAGAGTAAATATATGAGAGGAAGAGCTCAAAGGACATTTAAAAACCATAGTAGTATGAATGGGATCTTAAAATTTAACATTTCAGAAATAAGTTTTGAGAGTCCATAATATGTCCTTAAAAGTGGTTGGCTAACTGATCTGAAAATGATTATTGAAAGTGAAGGTCCAGAAACTGTAAGGTCATTCATGACCAATAATATGACCCAGAATGATGGAAGGCCTAGGGGTAGACAGGCCATGAACCATCAAAGTCCTCAGTGAATGCAATGAGATGGCAGTGATGAGGATACACAGTACAGCTGAATAGCAGAGGCCTCAAAGTGTGGCCTTGAAAATCAGGAATATAGGGGCAACAGCCTCTATAATCCACCTACTCACACCATGTAGTAGTGAAGTGAGAAAATGAGCACCCTAGACTTGAAAAAATCCTAAGAGAAGTGTGGCTTAGAGCCACATTACAGTTAATCAAAAAAGTAGAAAAGTTTACTTATAAAAGAATAGGGAAGTGAAGTCTTTATAATGCAAATTGGGGGAGGGAGCAGCAATCCTAGATAAAGCGGTAATATGCAAGTTAACCCTCACACCCTTGCAAGATGGCTGCCTATGACCAAGCTGGCAGGGGGGTTAGTGAGGGACGACCAAACGACTGAACAAGCAGGCTGCATGGGGCAGCCAGGCTGGGCGGGGGGGGGGGGGGGGGGGGGGGGCGCGCGGGTGTCCGTGAGGGGCAACCAGGCCGGCAGGGGAGGGCAGTTAGGGACGACCAGGCAGGCAGGAAGGTGATTAGGAGCCACTGGTCCAGGATTGTGAAAGAGCTGTCCGACTGCCAGTTTAG
Organism: Myotis yumanensis; assembly: GCF_028538775.1. Taxonomy (NCBI): domain Eukaryota; kingdom Metazoa; phylum Chordata; class Mammalia; order Chiroptera; family Vespertilionidae; genus Myotis; species Myotis yumanensis. The sequence goes on along the minus strand of NW_027223754.1, from coordinate 121,039,419 downwards.
GCCCGGTCACTGATTGGAGAGGGTGCAGGCTGGGCTGAGGGGTCTTACCCCTCCCCCCCCCCGCCCCCCCCCCCCCCAGCGCCCTGTGCACAAATTTCGTGCACCAGGCCTCTAGTGAGAAAATAAAGTGAAGATAGCAGATTACAACATTGGAATATGAGGGGAGGGCTGGTCAGTAGACAGGTTTCTACTTTAGATGGCAGCAATGAATTACAGGGATGAGAAGCAAAGTGAATTAAACCATCCTCATTGCTCCAATTAAAACTCCGGAGTAAATTTCTATTACAAAACAAACAGAAGCACTGAGCATTGGACCAAGGCTATGGCTTGAATTGTTGTTCTGGGTTCCAAATAGAACACTAGTGATAATCTGTTTGGGGGTCTCAATGAAGCTTAGCCCCAAGTAGAGAGGATGGTAGGGTTAGGCCAGGAAGACTAAAGTTGCCCGGGTGCAGGTGGTCTACCTGTTTCAGCAGGGTGCATCCTAGTATGGAGAGGAAATGGGCCTATGCTTTGAGTAGGGAAAAGTTTACAAAGGCCAGGGCAATTCAGGAGGGAGTGTCTGAAAATATGTCTGATACCCTCACCTTACCTTCAGAGTTCAGCACAGAATAAATGGCAAGATGCCGGTTTTGGGGCACACATGAAAGTGCTTCATGAACTGCACAATAAAGACCCAAGTGAAGGTAAAACTATGGGTAATCTTTAATATGAATTTGTTAATGACCAACACTTAACATTTTTTTCTAGAGACTAGATATTCAATATAGGATGTATGTTCCCTCCTCAGAAGTGCTGAATAGATTTTTCTATCATTAAATGGGGATTGGACTACATGTCTAAAACCCACCTGTATCTTACTCTTTAAACTCTATAAAGTTTTATTTAAAAATATCCTTCTTTCCCTGTTGATAGCGCTCGCAAACATGGTGAATGTTCCTAAAACCCACCGAACTTTCTGTAAGAAGTGTGGCAAGCATCAACCCCACAAAGTAACACCGTACAAGAAAGGCAGGGATTCTCTGTATGTGCAGGGAAAGCGGCGTTATGACAGGAAGCAGAGTGGCTAAGGTGGGCAGACTAAGCCGATTTCCGATAAAAGGCTAAAACTACAAAGAAGATTGTGCTGAGGCTTGAATGCATTGAGCCCAACTGCAGAGCTAAGAAAATCTGGCTATTAAGAGATGCAAGCATTTTGAACTGGGAGGAGATAAGCAAAAGGGCCAAGTGATCCAGTTCTAAGCTTCATATTTTGTTTTATTGTATGACAATAAAACCTTGATATGTTCACTTCAAAAAAATCCTTAAAATTCATAATCTATATTTTACCCTCTTTTAAGGAGAGGGGCTGTAATTTAAATGTCTATATATAACCCACAGATGGTAAAAAAAAAAAAAAAAGGACTCAAAAAAGCTAAGTAACTAACATAAGGTCATACAAAGAATTATAAAAACCAGATTACTTGATTCCTAAAATCAGTGTTCTTTACCTGAAGACTTCATCTGGGCTTCTGAAGTTTGTTTTGTTGGTTTTTTTACTACAGAAAATTCTGACTTCCTTCCTATGTCCCTTACAACTAACTCATCAGGGTTCTTTAATACAAGCTTTCAGCTAGCATCACAAGCCATCCTTAAAAGCTTCTCGTGGTGGTGCCTTTTTTTCCCATTAACAAGATATACATACTACCTACCTCCAAAGACAAAGTTAGAGAAAAATCCTTGCCTAGTAATTTCATGGAATTACTATATGGAAATATTAAGCTCTAAAAATCACTCTAAGTTTATTCATGATATAGTATTTGACGGTATTCTTTATATTGTTCTCAGTGGTTGAGAGTCGACCCATGAACCAGGAGGTCACTATTTGATTCTCGGTTAGGACACATGCCCAGGTTGCAGGCTCGATCCCCAGTAGGAGATGTGCAGGAGGCAGCTGATCAGTTTCTCTCTCTCCCTCTCCCTTCCTCTCTCTGAAATCAATAAAAAAGAATATTAAAAATACAAATCACTTCTCGAACAGTCTTCTGGAACAAATTAAGTTTGAGAACTAAGGTTCCACTTGTACTCTGTGTGATATACAGCATATACTGTATTCTTACAATAAAGCAAGCTAGAGGAAAGAAACGATTAAGAAAATGTAAGGAAAATACATGTATAATACTTCTCGAAAAAAAATCTATGTATAAGTGGACCTGTACAATTCAAACCCGTGTTGTTCAGTGGTCAACTATATTTCATTTTCCAAATTACTGGTTTGTTGCAAATGAATAAATCACTCAAGAATCAAAGGTGGGGAAATGTCTGTTGGGAATCACTGGATTCTTGCTGAAAGCAAGTGAAATCTTCAGGAATCACTTTTCCAACTTCATACTTTTTGAGTACACTATTCTCAGCAATGCAGTAGGTTAAACACACTACTGATCAAATTATTTGAGCCAGTTCTTTATTTTATAGAGAGCAAATACAACATTAGAAACTGCTTTGGCACAGGTTAAAAGTGGCTCTCATATACTTGCTAGTATTCCTCAGGATCATTAATAACTCACTGCCAAAATTTACCTTTACTCGATTACCAGAGTTGCCACCACTGTAAATGATGAAGTAGGGGGGAACCTGAGCACACATAAAAATGTTCTTTATTTTTTAGATGCAATGCAAATAACCATATCTAATATTCTTTCAGAAAACAAAAATTGCAAAACATGCTCAAAAAACAAGAAATCAGGTTATACTTTTCATAAGGCACCACCAAAAACCCTGGCAAATTATAATCCATATCATATTTAAGTGTCTCGCTAGCAAATAAATAAATATTTAAGGGAATAACCAACACAGGGTCTTGAGGTTTACAAAACACATTCCTGTTTAGACATCTTGGAGTACTGCAATGGTAAAGATAAGTAGGATACATCTTTAAAAACCCATCCTAACCTTTCCCAGTACACATCATTCATTGCATAGTGGTGACTGGATATGACCCAAGCCAAGAGAAGACTGCAATTTCAAAATAGATTAACATTCATCCTTTCCTTCTCATGCTATAAATACCAGTTGGCACATCCATATCAAAAAAGTAATTATATACTTTAAGAAACAACATGGAGGACAGCAAATCATTTACCTGCTTTTTAAAATCTATACTTAAGGACATACTGCAAAAGCAACTTACTACACACTGTTCACACATAAACCCTTTATTAAACTTGGTTATACGTGGGACTTTAACTGCTTAATTTTTCCACAATTTACAAATCCCACTCCAAAACTGTCACTTTCTCCTTTAAAAAGTAGATAATCTCACTTGGAAGGGTTTTCTCAACTTTTCCTTTCATCCTCCTATTTTAAGTAGTTGCTGATGTTCACAGAAATGATTATAGAATCAAAATATTGACAAGCAGGGAGTTTCTTTTACGTGCACTGAATTGCACCCAAACTAAAAAAAAGAAGAAAAACAAATAATTTCTTAGATACTTGTTAAAGACGAAAGCAGAGAACAGAAGTGAAAGTAAGGGAATTTTGTTCTAATATTACAAATCTGTTAGCCTTTGCTAGAGTTTTGATTGAAGTATATTACGGTGAATCAGATTTAATGCTTGCCTTTTCAATTATTCAAAGTATGATATACAGTAATTTGTAATTTTATTGAGGTACAAATTTGACTCATGCAGTGCAAAGCTGGTTTGCAGCAATTTAGGGAGCCTAGCATCCACATCTCAACATCGCTTTGTTGCAGTAACTATCACAGTAAAATACACATTTGTGACAGCAAAATGCCCCTTGTTCCCCCAACAAGAAAGCTACTACTGATTTATTAGTTGTACTTGTAAACTTAGCAGCTTGCATAGTTCTAATTACCCATCCTTTGAGACTATCAAAGACCTAGCATTTCTTCATTTTTCGTTCTATAACCTTTGCCAAAATAGTTTATAATGAAGGTAGTAGGATATATCTTTGAAAGGATTGACATATAAGTTAAAATACTCATGGTGAGGAATTACAACTTTGAGGAGATATTTGGGGAAAGAAACATTTTAAGTTAAGTTTTAATATAAAAATGTTTCAATACCACAGAATGGGATAAGTTGTAAGTAGTAATTTCTTCTAACTGAAAACAATATCTTGTGTTAGAGCATCAGCATTTCTTCAAGTAGATGAATCTTAGTCCATTAATTCCAAATTGATTTGTATGTTAATTTCTCTCTCTCTCTCTCTTAAAAAAACTAATTTCACCTGTTTATCTCAGCCTTGATCCAAATTTATGGTCAAGAGTCAGACCAAATCCTCTGTGATTTTCAAATACAGAAAATCCCACAGTATATATTAATTGATACATGTAAGTTTCAAAATGTCAGAAGAAAAAGAGGAAGCTATTTGTTCATGGTTGGAGACTGCCCTGCATTTTTCTCCCAGGTTTCTAGCAGGCAAATGCCATATTCAGAAAATAAAGCATTCCTTAAACAGCCACCTATATCCATTTATCATACTTCAAGAAGCAAAGCACCTTAGCTATCTTTCTTAGCATCCTCATGCCCCTCCACTGGGCTGAGTAGTTAATGGGTGACTAGGAAGGAAAAAAAACAGAATATTTAAAAATGTATTCCAAGACCGCCATCACGTAAAATTGCATTCAATTTTTAACCCACGAGTATTTGATTACTTTTACAAAGACCAAAAGGCAAAAAATACTGTGCTTTCTTCTGTAACATTGACCAAATGAAAAAATTCTTAGTATCTTTATATAGTTTGGCAAAATGAAAACTTATAATATTGGTTATCTTGCAATATCCACTGAAATCTTAAATCATTCACACACCTGAGATTAGATTCTCAAGACACATGCACAGCAACACTTACGAACCTCTCAACAGGTCAAAACACTCAATATGTGACTCAAAAATAGGTAGGTAGCCTGAAAACAGAACACATTTATAAAAACTGGATTTTATAGAAAAGCTTTTTGTGTTTCTTGTGTGTGTGTGTGTGTGTTTTAAATAAGATGGCTTTTGAGTTAAATCTCATACCCACTTAAACTGTGACTGGACAGTACATTTTACTTCTAGTTACTAGAAGACATCTCTTTCAAACAAATTGGGGTAAAATGGGAAGGAGACTAGAAGCTATTCTTTAGGTCCACCCTGCTCCTGCCCTCTTTAAAGTAAAACTGATTAAGTCAAACAAGATTTTTAAACCAAATTAAAGGGACACAGGACAGTAAAGACAAAACACTATTTTTAGTTTGCTTGTTTTTTTCTTTAAAAAAAAAAAAAAATTAGTCCCCTTCTAGTAAGAGTTTCCATACAGCTTACCTAACACCTTCACAAGAAAAGAGAACACAACAGGAAGGAAGAGGACACAGCACCATAGTTTCAAACATTCACATACAAAAACAAAAACAGCCATCACAGAAACAGTAAGACCAAGTTTCCCAACAGACAGGGACAAGTTCCAACGCACAAAGGAAATATAATTATTTATTTGAACAAAAACAAAATGGAAGATCTGGTTAGGCTAGGATGGACAAGGAAGTGCTAACTCCTTGTACTACAAGGAGGAATGGGACTTCTTTATGAAAAAGCAAAAAAGAGTAAGCAAGCCCCCAAAAGGATTTCTGACACAGGAACTCTGTCATATGCTGCTGGTAACAGTAAATATATATATATTTATATATTCATATATGTATATTAAAAAAGGAAAAATAATCTATTTATAGAACAGTCAGTAGTCAGAGACATTTAGAAAAAAGTAAAAACAAGTCCTTTTTTCTTTTTTAAAAAATGGATTTACTAAAACAACTTCATCACCCAGAGGTCCTACAATCCCACATCCTCTGATGAAGCCATGGTGTTATTCAACAGCATCTGGTGTGGACCACAATCAGAAATTGTCAATATTGGAACAGCAGACATTGGCATCGGGGCTGCAAGGCAAAATGTTATTTGCTGGTCTTGTTCATGGCCATGCCTGAAGCCTGGTGGTATCTAGTATACTTGTGAATGAAGGTTTCCCCCAAAAGCATGCATCCCTGTGGCTCAGTAAAACATTAACTTGTCTTCTTTTCTTTTGCAGAAGTCTGGATCCATGGACTTTCTCTGCTCTAAAATGTAGACCCAAGACAGCAAGACTTCTCTAAGCAAAAAAAAAGGCTCCTTGCCTTGAAATAAGAAAAGCTCTTCTTCCCAGAATACAATCTAGTCAGATTTCTGAACTACAAGACATCCTCCTTGGGAAGATAAGGTGATCTGCCTCTCACTTGGGGTTTTCTTCTTGGTACAAACAAGCACAAGTAGCTGAGGTCTAGACTGTGCTACCATCCCATGACTTCTAACAGGAGTTAACTCTGGCCCTGTTCCTCTCCTAGTTGTATTTGTAGGGCCCTAAATGCCAGGTAATAGTGGGGAAAGTGGTACTCTGACTCCTCTGTAACTATCCTAACAAAGAGCCACATAATCAGCACCTCAGATGGTGCTGCCTCTAGGTCATAAACCTCTAATACCAACTGGCCATAAGACACATCTTGCATTCCCTGATGGCACACCAACCACCCTGGAGGTCAATCAAATGTCTGGCCTTAATGTAACAAACCATACTCAACAGAGACATGAACTGAAACATTGGCTGCTGTACCAAAGAAGACACCCTCTGCACAGACGTGTTGATAGAGAATGTAGATCACACAGTCCATGCAAAGAGGAAGTCAGCTATAAGGACTTTCTCTGAAGGCCAGTCGTCTTTGGAAGCAACATTGTGAGTGGATCTAATCCACTCAATTTTATGACTAAGATCTTAATGTGGTCCATTTTCCCCATGTCCCAAACTAACTTAGTATATGCTAACTGGTCTCCTTAAGATCCTCTATCGGTAGTTTGTAGCTCATTATGAAGGAAGGAGCTGGTGCTTGACCTGGGCTATCTGGCCCCTGCTTCTTTGCACAGTTTATACAGATGTAATCTTCATTTTCAGCCATTTCTGGAGATACTCCCACACAAACCTGATGAAACCACTCATCACAGCCACCATCACATTGTACCCAGTCTACCTGTAGGAGACAAGATTGAGAAATGTTTAGGTTATATAATCATTAAGCCTAAAATAAAAGCAAACCAAAGAGCTTTCTTATTTAAATGACAGCAACAATTGAGATGTCCAGAGACACACAATGACTTCTTATGGGGTTCTTTTTTAAAGAAAGAAGGTGGGAAGCTAATACCTCAAAATTATATTTTACCATAGCATGTCCACAAAATTAGGCCTCTTAGGTACTCCATTACCTCATAAATACCTGAGACTCCTTGGAAGGCAGAAACATGAGAAAAACTTGACAAAAAAGGAATAGAGCAGCCAACTAGTTTTAGCTGGTATTAACAATTTCTAGGCAATGCAATTATCAATCAAGAAAGGAAGAGTACAACAATGTGAAGGCAATCTTGTGTATTAGCTTTATTTCAAAGAGATAAGCCAAAGTACTAAGAGCATTAAATACCTTTTTAGAAAAGCAGTCACATAGGCCACTTTTAAAACTAATATTTTTTATTCTTCTCTTCTTCCGTTACAAATACAACTCCCTATAAAAAGTTAGCAAATATCAGATAAATACAAATTAACCAATTAAAACAGTTAAAGACACAGGTCAATAGATCACTTTGGGATTAAAATTAGTCTGCATAACTGTCAGGTCATTGGCAGACCCTTCAGAGAATCTATACTAATAAAAGGGTAATATGCTAATTAGACCGGACATCTTCCAGACATCCTTCTGGACAAAGCCACGGTGGCAGGAGCCAAGGCAGAGGCGGTTAGTGGTGACCAGGCCAGCAGGGGAGAGCAGTTAGGGGCGACCAGGCCAGCAGGCGAGGGCAGTTAGGGGCAACCAGGGCAGCAGGGAAGAGCAGTTAGGGGCAACCAGGCAGGCAGGCAGAGTGGTTAGGGGCAATCAGGCAGGTGAGCAGTTAGGAGCCAGAGGTCCCGGATTGCGGGAGCGATGTCCCAGAATGGAGAGGGTACAGGCCGGGTTGAGGGACCCCCACCCCTGCACGAATTTCATGCACCGGGCCTCTAGTCAGTCAGTCTCTCTCTCTCTCTCTCTCTCTCTCTCTCTCTCTCTCTCTCTATATATATATATATATATATATATATACTAGAGGCCTGGTGCACAAAAATTTGTGCACTCGGGGGGGGGGGGGGTCCCCCAGCCTGGCCTGTGCCCTCTCGCAGTCTGGGACCCCTCGGGAGATAACGACCTGCTGGCTTAGGCCTGCTCCTGGGTGGCAGAGGGCACGCCCAATCCCTAGGTGCAGCCCCTGGTCAGGCTCAGAGCAGGGCTGATTGGGGAGTTGGGGCACCGCCCCCTGTCATGCACAGAGCAGGGCGGATTGGGAGGTTGCGATGCCACCCTCAGTCACGCTCAGGGTAGGGTCGATTGGGGGGTTGGGGACCGCCCCCTGTCACACTCAAGGCAGGGTCGATGGGGAGGTTGTGGCGCCACCCCCTGTCACCCACAGAGCAGGGCCGATCAGGGGGTTGGGGCGCTGCCCCCTGTCACTCACAGAGCAGGGCCAATCAGGGGGTTGGGGCGCCACCCTCTATCACCCACAGAGCAGGGCCGATCAGGGGGTTGGGGCGCTGCCACTGTCACACTCAGGGCAGGGCTGATGAAGAGGTTATGGTTCTACCCTGTCACTCACAGAGCAGGGCCCGTGGGGGCGGGGGGGCGGGGCGCCGCACCCTGTCACACACAGAGCAGGGCCAATCAGGGGGTTGGTGCACCGCACCCTGTCACACACAGAGCCGCAGGGCAATTGGGGGATTGGGGAGCTCCCCCCAATCAGGCACAGAGCAGGGCTGATCAGGGGGTTTGGGCGCTGCCCCGTCACGCTGATCCCGGTGCCGGGAGGCATATTACCCTTTTACTTTATAGAATAGAGGCCTGGTGCACGGGTGGGGGCTGGCTGGTTTGCCCTGAAGGGTGTCCTGGATCAGGGTGGGGGTCCCCACTGGGGTGCCTGGCCAGGCTGGCTGAGGGGCTGAGGGCTGTTTTCCTGCTGGCAGTTGACTAAAAGCTCCCAACCGCTCCTTGTTTTCTTTTTTTTTTTTTTTTATTCCGGGCCAGCTTTAGCTCTGAGGCCTCGCTGCTGAAAACATTGATACAATGTTGCGGTCCGGGGCTGACTGAAAGCCAGTTTTGTTTAGCTTCTTATTTGCAACATAGTAATAGTTGCCTAGAATTGCAGTTGAGAGGCCGGCAAGTGAGGCGGGGAACGTTGGAGTCTGCAGTTCCTGGAGGAAGCAAGCCTCCCTGTTTGCTTCAGTGCATGGCTGCCGGCCGCCATCTTGGCTGACAGTTAATTTGCATAAGGATACGCTGATTAGCCAATGGGAAGGGTAGCGGTCGTACGCCAATTACCATGTTTCTCTTTTATTAGTGTAGATGGCTAATATGCAGTGTCCCCTTGGGAGTTCAACCGGGGAGACCGGGAGTTCGATCGCTCGCTATGACGTATGCTGACCACCAGAGGGTGGGGTGGAATGAAGGAAGGCCCTGGCTGACAGCCAGAAGGCCCTGATCAGCCCTGATCACTGGTCAGGCCTAAGGACCCTACCCGTGCACGAATTTCATACATCGGGCCTCTAGTATTGTGATAATAGTGGAGGTTAGAAAAGCACTATCATTTTAGTGACTTTAAGCCTTGGACCTACAAAAAAAAATAAGGTGATTTTGGCTTTTTATATTTGGAGGGCGATTGTGGTAGTTTTTAAAGCTGATTCCATGGCAGATGCAGTACACACCACAAAAGTTGATCATTTCACTTGGCAACATAGGAAGCCACTTAAAACAATGAGCTTTGCCCGATATCAGAGCAAAGTAAGGCATATGAAGAGATTAAATAAGTACCTCAGTACAGCTTATAAAAAAGAACAGAGGCCCTAACCGGTTTGGCTCAGTGGATAGAGTGTCCGCCTGCGGACTGAAAGGTCCCAGGTTCGATTCTGGTCAAGGGCATGTACCTTGGTTGCAGGCACATCCCCAGTAGGGGGTATGCAGGAGGCAGCTGATCGATGTTTCTCTCTCATCGATGTTTCTAACTCTCTATCTCTCTCCCTTCCTCTCTGTAAAAACATCAATAAAATATATTTAAAAAAAAAAAAGAGAGAGAGAGAGAGAACCAAGATGGCGGCATAGGTTAACGCCGGAGTTTGCTGCCTCGAACAACCACTTCAAAAATACAACTAAAAGACGGAACGGACATCACCCAGAACCACAGGAAGGCTGGCTGAGGAGAGATTCTACAACTAGAAGGAAAGAGAAATCCATTCCGAGACTCAGAGGAGGCGCAGTGCGTAGGTGAAATACTAAGGTGCGGAGTGCATGTGGAGCGGGCCGGCAGCGGAGGGCACGGTTGTTGTTTTCAATCTGGAGGGAGTTTAAGACTCTGAGCTCCAGATGCAGGCGAGTCTCTAGGGACCCAGACTCAAACGGGAGAAGCGAAGAAGGCAGCTTTCTCATCGAGGTTTGCAGCGGTTGCAGAGCCGCTGGGGACGGAACTGAGAGCAGCCATAACTGCTCGCTCCGCCCTGCCCTATAGATCCCCTGGGACCCGCCCCGCCCAAGCCCTGCACAGAGGCATTTGCCAGATAGCCTCAGGCAAAGGCTAGATTACCACCGCCCTAGAGATCCAGCACAGAAGCTCTCCCACTGCAGACACAGCTGACTCTCATAGCCAGTTAGCCTGGAGGTCAATTCACCCCTAGTATTGCCGACAACAATTAAGGCTTAACTACAACAAGACTGCCCACAAAGACCACAAGGGGGTGCACCAAGAAAGCATAAAAAATGCAGAGACAAAAAAACATGACAGAAATGGAGGATATAGAGCTAAAAAACGCACTTTTGAGGGCTTTCAATAACTTGCTAGAAACTGTCGATAAGCTTGATGAGAGCCTCAAGAAATCTAATGAGACCCTCGATGTTGTGATAAAGAACCAACTAGAAATTAAGCATTCACTGACTGAAATAAAGAATATTATACAGACACCCAACAGCAGACCAGAAGAGCGCAAGAATCAAGTCAAAGATTTGAAATGCGAAGAAACAAAAAACACCCAACCGGAAAAGCAAAATGAAAAAAGAATCCGAAAATACGAAGATAGTGTAAGGAGCCTCTGGGACAGTTTCAAACGCACCAACATCAGAATTATAGGGGTACCAGAAGATGAGAGACAGCAAGATATTGAAAACATATTTGAAGAAATAATGGCAGAAAACTTCCCCCACCTGGTGAAAGAAATGGACTTACAGGTCCAAGAAGCGCAAAGAACCCCAAACAAAAGGAATCCAAAGAGGACCACACCAAGACACATCATCATTAAAATGCCAAGAGCAAAAGACAAAGAGAGAATCTTAAAAGCAGCAAGAGAAAGAGACTCAATTACCTACAAGGGAATACCCATACGACTGTCAGCTGATTTCTCAACAGAAACTTTGCAGGCCAGAAGGGAATGGCAAGAAATATTCAAAGTGATGAATAGCAAGAACCTACAACCAAGATTACTTTATCCAGCAAAGCTATCATTCAGAATTGAAGGTCAGATAAAGAGCTTCACAGATAAGGAAAAGCTAAAGGAGTTCATCACCACTAAACCAGTATTATACGAAATGCTGAAAGGTATCCTTTAAGAAGAGGAAGAAGAAGAAAAAGGTAAAGATACAAATTATGAACAACAAACATGCATCTATCAACAAGTGAATCTAAAAATCAAGTGAATAAATAATCTGATGTACAGAATGAACTGGTGATTATAATGAATCAGGGCCATAGAAAGGGAATGGACTGACTATTCTTGGGGGGGGAAGGGGAGTGGGAGATGCGGGAAGAGACTGGACAAAAATCGTGCACCTATGGATGAGGGCAGTGGGTGGGGAGTGAGGGAGGAGGGTGGGGCGGGAACTGGGAGGAGGGGAGTTATGGGGGAAAAAAAAGAGGAACAAATGTAATCTGAACAATAAAGATTTAATTTAAAAAAAAAAGAACAGAGGAAGGTTTTGGCTAGGTAAAGGAGTTTCAAGGAAAGTGAGGAGTTTTCAAAATTAGTTTCCATGTACTATAAAAAATGATCAAAACTATGATAGTCATGTTAATAGTTTTAGGGTTATAATAAAGGGTGGGAGAAATTATTTGTCAAAAAAAAAATTTTTTTTTAGAGAGTGGAGGGGAGGGAGTAGGGGGAGAGAGAGAAACATTGATGTGAGAGAGACACATCAATTGGTTGCCTCTCGCATGTGCCCTGACCAGCGCTGTGAATCAAGCCTGCAACCGAGGTATGTGCCCTTGACCAGGAATCAAATTCAAGACCCTTTGGTCCACGAGCCAACACTTTAACCACTGAGCAAACCAGCCAGGGCTCAAAATAACCTTTCTGCTTTCATTGTTCCTATTTTAGAATTCTAGAGCTTACTGAACTATGTTGTGTAGTATAAAGATTACTGAATTTGGTCAGAAGTTCTGAGTTCTGAGGTGCATAATTTGAGGCAAGTCATTTAATCTCATTAAGGCTCAATTTTCTCATCTGTAAAAATGGAGATTACATCTTTTTTACAGAATATTTTGAAGATCAAATGAAATAATGTATAGCAAAACACCTAGTTACTGCCTGGGATCCTGGAGGCATTTTTTTTTTTAAATATATTTTATTGATTTTACAGAGAGGAAGGGAGAGGGATAGAGAGTTAGAAACATCGATAAGAGAGAAACATCGATCATCTGCCTCCTGCACACCTCCCACTGGGGATGTGCCTGCAACCAAGGTACATGCCCTTGACCGGAATCAAACCTGGAACCTTTCAGTCCGCAGGCCGACGCTCTATCCACGGAGACAAACCGGTTACAGCTGTTGGGTTTTGTTAGAAGAGTAGCTGAGACCGATCTTAAACCCACAAACTCAGAATATCTTGGGGGTACAAACCAGAAGACAACATTTTCAATCAGCCCCCAGGGAATTCTTACATAGTCTAAATTTGATCATCACTGGCACTTTGTGACACTGCTTTCTGTAAATTAGAGCAACTTAACAATTCCTTCCTAAAATAAATTGTGGGTTTTTTTCTGTAACTGTTTGTATATATTAGCTTCAGAAGCTGGAAATAAAGAAAATAATTGATCAAAATGTTCCTATTGTGGCAAAATATATCAGAGATAGAAAAAGGAGATGATGACTTCTGTGCAACAAAATAAAGGTCCTGTAAGCAAATGAAGGTTTATAAAGTACTAATTTAGTAGTTGGTGAACTCAGGGTAAGTGTTCTGGCTATTTGGAGCTGGTAAAGGTAATTGGGAAGATAAATTGTGTTTCTTTGGGCTGCCCAGATTTGAGATATTATGCCACTCTGAGCAAATAGATAACTCTACTTCTACCTCCAAACCTCTTAATCCAGTCCAGTCCCATTCATGATAATCCACAGGATAAGAAATTGCCAATTTACCCATATTTGCTGCTAAGAAAAGTGGTCTCATGTCTTTTAAAACCTAGTTCTGCACTATACTCACTGGCTTCCAGTTTCCCAAAATTAAATCTATCATCTCTCCCAAATAAGACAACATTTTCCCTTTTGTAATTTTGGCTAGAAGTCCATTCCTAGGCCTACCTCTTCCGCCCCTGAATTCCAAGAGTATATAAGTTTTCTTAAGATATTCATTGGTAAACAGATGCTCTCCCAGGCTACACGTTATATTAGCAATTTACCCTGGTAATCTAGCAGGGGAAAAAACAGTCCTTTTTTTACTAATATCTTTTTATCACATTCATCTACTAACAATCAAACTCCATTTGTATGAAAAGGCCCACCGGATCATAAAGCAAACTCAAGTTTGGAATGTCAACAGAATCTACAAATGACTTTGACACATGAGGGGTAGACTATGTAGTAGCCTAAAAAGTCAAGAACACAAAATTTGGCTAACTGTATATTAAGTTCTCATAGTCATTTCCCCTTTCATTACTTCTGGTGAATGCATTTATCAAATTACAAAAATAATTATTTAAAAACTTCATAGCTATGAGCTGTTTAAATATTAAGTAATAGGAGATTAACATTACAGAACAAATAGGTTATTGGATTTGAATTTTTGGAAATGTGTGTTTAAAGAGAAATATATTAAACAGACAAAATAATGTAAGTTTGACACTTCATGTTTTGCTATATGGTTACATATTTACATTTAAGAAAAAATATTTGGGCATATTATATTTTGTTCATTTTTTATAGCATTATTACTCCAATGAGAAGGGTGTGTGTGTGCCTGGTGATTTAGTGATATTCTTAATGATATTTTGCCATTTTGGCATTCAATCTGTTTTGTACCAAAGTTCCTTGCAAAAATCAGAGTTGAAACTTTTTTTAAATCCTCTTAATTAAGTACAACATAACATATGTTCAGAACCCTTGTATATAATTTTTTTGGTTCTCGGAGCATTAAATGACTGGATCCTCTCAGTCTGCCAAAGATTGATGAGTTTCCCAAGACATAATTTCAGTGCTAAACTAGGAAAGTTGCAAGTTAGAATATGATGGGACAAAGGTTTTTTAATAATCTATTCTGATATTTTCCCTTTCTCTTTCTAAAACATCTTAAAATTGAGGCTAAGTAACATTTAGGTAACCTTTCAATGTTTTCTCAATCTGCACATTTGGGGGAAAAAGTAGTAATACTGGTTAGAAAAATTGTAAATATACACTTACCTAAATATAAACAAACCCTGTTATTTTTTTACTGCATATTTTAAAGCAGACAGACTTCCCTAAAAATCATTCTTTTCTTGTTATCCTTTTGTTCTGAAGATGTGTGCTATACATTAATTTGGTCTTAGAGAAACACTATACTTCAAATTGAGTAAGTTGTAAAATCTTTACACAGCTTGTAAAGAAATATACCTTTTATGTATTAAAACTGGTATTAAGCCCTGGTCAGTTTTGCCCAGTTCTTAGATCATTGGCCCACAGACCAAAGGGTTCCGAGTTTGATTCCTCATCAAGGACATCTACTTTGGATGCGGGTTAAATCCCTGCTCCAGTCAGGGTGCATGCGGGAGGCAACCATTCGATGTCTCTCTCACATCATCTATTGTTTTTTTTTTCTCTCTCTCTCCCTCTCCTCTCTCCCCTCCACTCTCTCTCTCAAGATCAATGGAAAAAATATCCTCGGGTGAAGATTAATTAAAAAAACAAACAAACTGGTATCAGGAACAAACTTGAAGAATCACAAAAACTGCACAACAGCTAGGATAGGCAAAATGTTTAAAATCTGAAATAATGTTTAAAATTAAACACATTACAGAAATACAATATTTACTGTTCCTTTTATGTTAAGGCTCACACTGCTCACCTTTGCATATGTATTAACAATTTAAAATAGACATTTTCGCCCAGCGGCGTAGCTCAGTGGTTGAGCATTGACCTATGGACCAGGAGGTCACGATTCGATTCCTGGTCAGGGCATATGCCCAGATTGTGGGTTCGATCCCCTGTGTGGAGCATTCAGGAGGCAGCTGATCAATGACTCTCTCCCATTATTGATGCTTCTATCACTCCTTTCCCTCTCCCTTCCTCTCTGAAATCAATAAAAAATAAACATTTTCTCTGAATGTTAAATCTCCTTTTACTCCATCACAATGTACATAACTTTCTTATAATGTTAGGAGCAAATCTTAGGGCTCATTTAATAATAATGATCACTTTGGATTTTTTAAATCCAAACCTGAGGATATGTTTGTGTGGGTGTGTGTTTTTAATTGATTTTAGAGAGAGAGAGGAAAGGGGGAGAGAAACATCAATGTGAGAAACATCAATTGGTTGCCTCCTGCATGTACCCTGACTGGGGATTGAACCCCACAACCTGAGTATGTCCCCTGACTAGGAATCAAACCCACCACTTTTTGGTGTACAGGATGATGTTCCAACCAACTGAATCAAGCAGCCAGGGCAATAATCATCACATCTTAACATTTACATTGCATTTTTGGTTAACAAGTGCTTTCATAGGGATTATCTCACCTGTAATCTTATAACCCTCAGAATAAGCAAGTTAATTAAAAATTTTTATGCTCTGGCTGGTGTGGCTCAGTTGGTTGGGCGTCATCCTGTGCACCAAAAGGTTGCCAGTTCAATTCTTGGTCAGGGCACATACCCAGGTTGCGGGCTAGATCCCCGGAAGCCGATGGATGTTTCTCTCCCTCTCCTTTCCTCTCTCCCTAAAAATCTATTTTTAAAAAAGTATTAAAAAATTTTTTATAACAGATGCAAAAAAACTGTGTGTAGTGTTTATATGCTACAGGAAGATAACAGAGATAACAATAAATGAACTAAGCCATATTTAAAATGCTGAGCAAAGAGGGAAGAGATTATTAAATGAAAAGGAGAAAAAAAGAGAAGGTAAAAGATTCATGATAGATTTAAACACTGTAAGGATAACAGGAAAGCTTGAAAAAGGAATACCATATTTTGGTGACTGCCATACAATTAAAGAGAAAGAAAAAAAGTTTTTGCCAACACTGAGCTACTAATACCCAAAGAGAAACAGCCTTTCAGCAGCCTCTTTAATAAACAAACTCAGATGAGAATAAGTTCAAAATAAAAGATAAAAACAGTACACACATATATAATGTACCTATTAAAATGTTTATAGTATATAAAAATGCTTATGAAATTAATAAAGATACAAAAGTGAATACAGTGTAACATGATATAAAATAAACTATAAAAAAGGATTAGAAGGAAACATACAAAAATTTTTATAGCTACTATCCTTGGGAAGTAAGACTATGGGCTATGTATTTTACTATATAAAACTTTAATAACTATATAAATATAAATGTTAAGTTTTGGAATGTGTTTTTGTATTTACATCTCAATTAATGGTGGGGTAAGGATATTAGTGGAGAGAACTTGCTGTGTGGGGGCAGGTAACTAAGGTTCTACTTTTAATTTTGCCACTAATTAGCTCTGGGACATTGGTCACATCATTTATCTTCACTGAGTTCTGGTTTCATTGTTTATAAAATGAAGAACACTTGGGTACAGTGACCTCTTCAAGCTCTAACACTGATGCAGTTGTATTTACTCTGTTCATATATTCAAATTGAAGAGCTATTAAAATTCTAAATACCAAGTGGTATAATGAACATAAAATTAGAACTATGAATTTACTAATTATCTTGATGGGAACCATAACAGATGCCTCTAGTCTTTTTATGAACTGAGATTTTTCATAAAGTCCATTGAACTTTCTCAGAACATAAATATTACTTAAAGAATGGCCAATATACATAATTATTATACTTAAAACTTAGGACTAAAATTTTTAAGCATTATCTTTAAAGGTCTTATTTATTTTTTTACAAGGGATTTCATAAAATCATATTCCACTGAGGAGAGTACAATAGGCCTGAGTGTAGATAAGACACAGACCAAAAAGGGAAGACTTTACCCCTAAGCTTTATGTCGTTAGAACAAATCCTAATGCAATTTGCCAGAACTCTTAGAATATTGGCCCAGGATTTTTTCAGGCCACTGTGGCTAACTAACAAGATATTTAGTTCTCCGAGTCACCCTATAGGAAAGGCGTAAGACTATTTTGAAACTTTTTATGCCAATTGCATATGAAAAGTACTGCTGCTCCGGGTAATCACATAGCTCCTCTCTGCTCTTGTCGCATTACGTTCACTAAATATATGATTTTTAAAACACAACATTTCTTCTACTAATCACATTGATCTAAGAGCCTCATAATTCAAAACACTTTATAGAAACTGTAGAAAACATATTTTGTTGGAAGCCCAAACCCTGGGATCAAAAACAGACTAACATTATATCAAACATGTCTCCACGCCTGTTGTTCCTTGTCCTCTCTCACACTTGACTACACCCCATTAGAACTCACCTTATCCTTGCAAGGCCTTTGACAGTTTTGTGCTGCACACACGGCATTCTCATCATCAGATTCCTCTGCTCCTGACCAGTCATACTTTGAGGGGATGTCCAGCACTTTTCTTTCTCTCTTCTTCTCAGTATTCTCTTTTACAAG
Organism: Myotis yumanensis; assembly: GCF_028538775.1. Taxonomy (NCBI): domain Eukaryota; kingdom Metazoa; phylum Chordata; class Mammalia; order Chiroptera; family Vespertilionidae; genus Myotis; species Myotis yumanensis. The sequence continues at coordinate 121,021,349 of NW_027223754.1, read as the reverse complement.
TTCAACTTTGGCTGCAGCAGCCTTCTCCTTCTTTTTCTTTCTCTCTTCTTCTTTTGCTAGTTTCTTGGCCAGTTTGTTCAGCTCCTTTGCTTTTTCTGCACTTAATTTTAATTTCTTCTTTTTAGGTTTATCCATTTTCTTTAACTCTTTGGACTTCTGTTTTCCTTCTCCAAAAAGTTGTTCTACCTTTTCTAGCTTCCGTTTCCTTTTCTTCTCTGAAGAGTCCTTTCCTTTTATTTTTAATGGTTTCTCCTCCATGCTGTCATCCTTCAAAAATATAAAATTAGAAACAATTTTTAAGCAAGATATTTAAAAACAGTTTTGTTCTCTTATGTGAGGTATCTTGAAGTGTCAAATACATAGAGAAATGTATAGTAGAGGTTACTGGGGGAGACAGAAATGGGATTTATTGTTTAATGGGTACAGAGTTTCTGTTTGGGCTAATTTTAAAAGTTCTGGAAATAATGGTGATCATTGCACAACATTGTGAAGGTAATTAATACAACTGAATTGTATACTTAAAAAGTTAAAATGGTAAATTTTGTGTAGTGTACACTGTACTACAATGAATATCCTAGATCAGTGGTTCTCAACCTTCCTAATGCCGTGACCCTTTAATACAGTTCCTCATGTTGTGGTGACACCCAATTTCATTGTTACAAATTGAACATAATTAAAGCATAGTGATTAATCACAAAAACAACATGTAATTATATATGTTTTCCGATGGTCTTAGGCAACCCCTATGAAAGGGTCGTTCGACCCCCAAAAGGGTCGCGACCCACAGGTTGAGAAACGCTGTCCTAGATATTTAAAAATCACTTTAAGAAGGCAAATGTAATATTCAATGAAGATAATCAATAGTAAAAAATAATGGCAAGCCCTAAATAAAATATCTCACTTATTTTTAGCTTGCTAAGAGAAAAAAAACTCATTGTTAGCATTCTATATAATAAAAGCCTAATATGCAAATCAACCAAACAGTGGAACAACCGGTGAAACAACCCGTCGCTATGACGCGCACTGACCACCTAGGGGGCAGATGCTCAACGCAGGAGCTGCCCCCAGCCCGCAGGCCCCAGGCCAGCCAAGCCCTGATCACAGGCCAGGCCTAGGAACCCTACCCATGTTCAAATTTCATGCACTGGGCCTCTAGTATATTAACATAACCTGTAGCATCCATTTGAGATGAAATCATACACAGAAAGCTAAATGTACTGAATGTACATTAAATTACATAATAACTTTTTTGGTTTTCATTTACTACTACAATAGTTCTTCATTAATTCAATAAATTCTAGATGGTTAAGAAGTTATTAGAAATGTTATCAAAACATACAAAATTGTATCATGATCTCAATACAAAAGGTATGTAGTGACTTTAGCAAGAGCTAGAAAATAGTTGATGTGACAAAGCAAAAAATATATAATTTTTCTTTTCAACTTCCGAATATTGTTGCTATTATGTGCCAATGCAATAAATGTTAAAATTTTAATAGTAAAGGTATATCTAGTAACAGGAAGAACAAGGAGGGAGGTTGAAAAAAATTGAAAATATTGATAATTACTTAGGAAATAACATTTGAGCTAAGAAGCATATGATTTCTTTCATATGTGGGCTATAAACTCATAGACAGACAACAGCATGGTGGTTACCAAAGGGAAGGGTTGGGTGATAGGGGAGTAGTAAAGGATAAAGAATATAGAATTTTCCCACAAATTCAAGACTGGAAAATCTTTGATAAGAACCCAAAAATCTTCAGAATCCAAAAAACAACAACAACCCACTGTATTATAGATGTCTAGGTCTATCACATTTTGACAAAATTTTTAACCTCTGAATACTTTATATTTCCTTACATATAAAATAAAAGGATCAGATGAGACAATGAATGTGAAGAAAGTGCTCTATAGACTGGAAAACATTACATTAGGCTACACCTGGGATCTGACTTCCAAACAAAATCAAACTAAATTGTAATTATTAGCAAATTATAATATGCTAAGTGAATCTGTATCAACTATTGGTGACACTGTACCATTCCATTACATGGAAACAAATAATGAAAAGAATATTAGAAATCAAATGCCAGAGTTAGAAACCAGGTCCCTCTGTTTTTACTACATGTGTGACCTTAGGCAAGTTTCCACCTCTTGGATCCTAAATTTCTTCACATACAGAAGGGCTAAATACTTGCTCTGTCTATCCTTTTCACCCTCCCTTTCAGGATTATGGTGAGGATCAAATGAGATCATGGATCTATAAACACTGAATATATTATAAACTGTTACGCAAGTATAACAGACGAATGTGGACTCTCCATCTCCACTTCTATATAACCATTTCATTAGAAACCTTCATTTAAAAAAATAATTTTTTAATTCTTAACTAATTTTTATGTTTCAATTACAGTTAATGTACATTAGTTTCAAGTGTAAAACCCAGCAATTGGACATTTTTTTAAAAATATATTTTATTGATTTTTTACAGAGAGGAAGGGAGAGAGATACAGAGTTAGAAACATCGATGAGAGAGAAACATCGATCAGCTGCCTCCTGCACATCTCCCACTGGGGATGTGCCCGCAACCCAGGTACATGCCCTTGACCGGAATCGAACCTGGGACCCTTCAGTCCGCAGGCCGATGCTCTATCCACTGAGCCAAACCGGTTTCGGCATGACATTTATATAACTTAGGAAGTGCTCACTCCAAAGTGATCATCTATCTGACACCATACAAAGTAATTATATTTTTTACTATATGCTCTATGTTGTACTTTATATCCCCATGGACTTTCTATAACTACCAATTCATACTTCTTAATCACTTCACCTTTTTCACCCCCAAACCCCTCCCATCTAACAACCACCAAAACATTCTCTGTATCTATGGTTCTGTTTCTGTTTTGCATGTTCATTTATTTTGTTTTTTAGATTCCACATATAAGTGAAATCATATGGATTTGTCTTTCTCTGTTTGACTTATTTCACACAGCACAGCACCTTCTAGGTCCATCCATGTTGTTGCAGATGGCAAGATTTCACTCTTTATCTTTTTTTAATGGCTGAGTCATTTTCCACTCTATATATGCACCACATCTTTATTCATTCATCTATTGATGGACACTTAAGTTGCTTCTATTATCTTGGCTAGTGAAAATGCTGCAATTAAGATATGGATGCATGTCTTTTCAATTTAGTGTTTTGAGTTTCTTCAGATAAATACCCAGAAGTGAAATAGCTGGGTCCTACTTTGTCTCTATATAATCTTTATTTTAGTCTATTTTGTCTGATAAAAGTATTAATACACCAGTTTTTATTTTCCTTTTCATTTCCATTGTCATGAAATATCCTTTTCCATCCCTTTACTTTCAGTCTACGTGTGTATGTGTCTTTTGATTTGAACTGAGTCTCTTATAGACAGCATATGTAAGGGTTTTCTTTTGTGATCCATTCAGCCACCATTTATCTTTTGATTGGAGCATTTAACCCATTTCCATTTAAAGTAATGGTTGATAAGTGGTTTTTTGTTGTTGTTTTTTAATATATTTTTATTGATTTCAGAGAGGAAGGGAGAGGGAGAGAGAGACAGAAACATCAATGATGAAAGAGAATTATTGACTGGCTGCCTGCTGTACACGCCCTACTGGGGATTGAGCCCGCAACCTGAGCATGTGCCCCTGACTGAAATCGACCCCGGGACCCTTCAGTCCGCAGGCCAACGCTCTATCCACTGAGCCAAACCAGCAAGTGTGATAGATGTACTTATTGCCATTTTATTGTTCATATTTTTTGACCCTCCTCTTCCTTCTTCAAGAAGACCCTTTAACATTGCTTGTAATAATGATTTGGTGGTGATAAATTCCTTTAGCTGTTTTTGTCTGAGAATCTCTTTGTATGTCTTTCAATTCTAAATGAGAGCCTTGTTGAGTAATCTTGGTTACAGATCCTTGCTTTCCATTACTTGGAATATAAGAAGCCAATTTCTTCTGGCCTGCAAAGTTTCTGTTGGGAAATCAGCTGACAATCTTATGGGAGCTCCCTTATAGGTAACTAACTGCTTTTCTCTTGCTGCTTTTAAGATTTTCTCTTTGTCTTTCATCTTTGGCATTTCAATTATGATGTGTCTTGGTATGGGTTTTTTGGGGTTCATCTTGTTTGGGATGCTCTGCGCTTCCTGGATGTGTGTGTCTATTTCATTCACCAAGTTAAAGAAGTTTTCCATCATCACTTGAAGTTGTCCCAGAAGCTTCTTAACCTATTCTTTTTTTTCTTTTCTTTTTGCTGTTCTGATTGGGTAATTTTCTGCTTTCTTATCTTCCAAATCACTGATTTGATCCTATGCTTCATCTACTCTACTGCTGATTCCTTGTAATATATTCTTAATTTGTTATTGTAGACTTCATTTCTAACTGGTTCTATTGTTGAAGTTCTCACCAAGATCCTTGAGTATCCTTATAACCAGTGTTTTGAACTGGTAGATTGCTTATCTCATTTTGTTTAGTTCTTTTTCTGGAGTCCTGTTCTGTTATTTTATTTGAAACATGTTTCTTTTTCTCATTTTGGCAGCCTCCCTGAGTTTGTTTCTATGTTTTAGTCAGAGCTACATCTCAGGTCTTGGTAGAGTGGCCTTATATAGTAGGTGCCCTGTAGGACCCAGTGGCACAGACTCCCCAGTCACCCAAACTATGCACTCCAGATGTGCTCCCCATGTGGACTGTGTGCACCCTTCTACTGTAGTTGATTCCTGATTGCTGTTGGCATGTCAATGGAAGGGATTTTCCCCCCAGGTCAATTGGCTGCAAGGACTTTCCACAACCACCATGGAGGACATGCTGTGCAGTGGTCGACCCCATGGAGTTGGACTCACTTAAGGAGGGCTCTAATGCCTGCTGAGTCCACCCCTTGGGTGTGCTGCTCATGGAGGTGGTTGGATGGTGCTTCAGCGTGGTGTGAAGCTGTCCACTGGGTGCGCTGGCTTTGGGGCCTACCGGGAGGTGCAAGCCAAGGTCAACTGCCATCTGTGTCCTGCCCAGGATGACCTGTCATGAGCTACAAAGCAATCTGCTGATGGCTGCTACGTGTGCTGGGCTTGAGGTGCCTAGAACAGGCCAAGCTAAGGCTGGCAGCCTCAAACTAAGGCTGGTTGCCACTAATGCCAAGCCTGGGGCCACTTACCAAGAGGTATGAGGCATGCCAAGATCAGAAGCTCCGTGAGAGATTTTTAAAAAGTTGGTAGCATGAGCCAAGACATGGTATGTTTCTTTTTTTAACCACAATATTTTCCCCTGCCTAACTTTTGGGCCTTTGATTAACAGGAGTCTGGTCTAAGAAAACTGTTCTAAGCTGGTGATTTTCAGTAACCCGCTTTCTTTTTAGCAGAAATGGTCTATTTTCCCCAAAATTACGTATCACATAAAATCTCAATAAAGAAAACCATAAAACAGAACTACTTTGATTTAATCAGAAAGTGGGAGAGCCAGAATAATACACTCAGCCATCTTGCCTTGCCAGCATTTATGGTTCTTCCAAGGAAGTTGGGCATTCTAAATAGTTTTACAATCACTGTTCTAGTAAGCTTTAAATCCATACCTCCATGATATGCAGGAATCTGTCTTCAGAGGGTGGGTGTGTGGCCTGCAAAATCCGCCATATGTGTTGAGTTTCATCTAGAGATACTTCCAGGAGATCTCCAATCATCATAAGTTCTTCCAGCTGGGCTTTAGCTCCAGGTGACAACTCCAACACTGGAGGTTCTAAACTTCGGGGCACCAAAGGGCTCTTCCGTGGCTGTTTCCTTGGGGTGCTAGAACCTTTCCAAAAATTTGTAAGACAAAATAAAAATGAAAAACTATGAAAAAATGTAATGTTTCCAAAGTAAATAATTAGGGGAATGGTTCTTTCACCCCCAATAATTTAGACATTCTAATTGATTGCATCAGTATTAAAGTGAAAATGAAATTAAAAACAAATATGGAACAAAAAGATCTAGAATTCTAATACGCACTCTAAAATACTGGTTTAGAATACAAAACTGGTTCCTTATTGTTTATCCTGTGACTGAAGAAGGGGAATCTGTAATAATAAAAGCACAATATGCTAATTAGACCGGACGGCCAAAGGACCTTCCAGACAACCTTCCGGACAAAGCCAGGGCTGTGAGGGCCGAGCCCCTTGCATGAATTTTGTGTAGTGGGCCCCTAGTAGAAAAGAGTCTCTTAACCCATGCTCTCTACCTTTTAGAGGATACCAACAGATTAAGCATATACCTGCCCTACATAAGTAAGTGATTATTTTTCTAATGAACAGACAACAAACACAGCTGACCCTTGGACAGGCAGGTCTGAACTACAAAGAGCATGGCCCACTTATATATGAATAACTGTGTCCATTTTAAAGCAGATTTTAAAAATTGGTGTATAAGTGGACCTGTGCAGTTCAAATTCAAGGGTCAACTATTTTTTTGTTTTTGTTAATCTTTGGCCAAGGATATTTTATTATTGATTTTTAGAGAGAATGGAAGGGAGGGAAGAAGGGAGGCAGAGAGGAGAGGGAGGGAGGGGGGAGGGAGGAGGGGAAAGGGAGAGAAAAACATCGATGTGAGACAGACATATCAATTGGTTGCCTCCCACATGTGCCCTGACCAGGGCCAGGGATTGAACCTGCAACTTAGGCACATGCCCTTGACCAGAAATCGAACCCATGATCCTTAGATGCATGGGCCAAGGCTCTACCACTGAGACACCCCACCCAGAGCAGGTCAACTGTATTTTTTATCTGAGATTGGGAATCTGTGTATGCACAGGGCTGGCTTAAGTTATGTGCTAATTTTTGACTGCACGGTGAATCAGTGCCCCTAACCCCTGCACTGTTCAAAGGTAAATTGTAATATGCTGTCCCATAAAATTCTGAATTTTACTATGAAGAGATGAACACCCTCCATTTTCCAGAGATGTATCCTAAAGCAATGTGACTTATTTTCACTGGGGAAAAAGTGAACATAACAGAGAAATTATATACAAAGTAAAGGAAAAACTTTCTAGCAATTAAAGCTTTCCAAAACTAGAATGAATATTCTTAAAAAGCAGCAAGTTCCTTAAGAACTCATAATGAACAAAAACAAAAAAAGACTAAATGATTCCTTATCAGAGATTTTATAAAAATGAGAGATGGGACTAGATGGCCTCTAAAGTTCTTCTAATTAGAATTCAATAATTCTATGTAAGTTTTCAGATTATCAACCTAATGACAGAAAGTGCAAATAGGGACATTTTCAGGTTCTAATAAAATTTCATGGCAAAGATTATGTATTTAAGAGGGATGCACAGTCTTGATTAATACAATGGTTTTTTTCTCACTGGTTTCAGGCTAATCTTCTCCACAATGTTTTAAAGGGTAATACCTTGAGAACAACTCTTAGAAGCAGAAGAATAAGCATGTTCTGCACAGAATGAAGGAGCTGTCCACATGTGAGTGACCACCTCCTCAGACTTGATGGGAATCTCTTCATCACAAAAAAGATTGGGTTCCAGACTACTGGAGGACTTCACACTGGCTGTGTCCTGAAGAAGAAACAAAGAGGGGTATTAAAAATTAGAACCACTTGTGCCTCTCAAAGCCTAAAATAATTAATATACATAATAATATTATATATTAATAAGCATTAATATGTTAATATATTTATTACTTCACAGAAAATGTTTACAAAGCCCTGGTGTAGAGTCCTACCCCCAGCAGCACAAAAATTATAAAAGAGTGAGTTAGGAGAAAGATAAAAGCTTAATGACTAATATAACACCTGATTCTCCTTGTAGGGTGCATGAGATTATCCTTAATTAAACAGGGTACTTAAAAGGTTTTATAACAGGATTCTGGAAGACAATACCACTCACTGAAAATTTAGGGATAGCAGTTCATTATCTTCTTCCCTATTCAAACAAATTCTAAAAAGTAACATATCTGTACTATAGCCTGCACCATCTGTTGCTTTTTAGAATGGAATTGTCTTTTCTGACCTTAATTCTACTCATTTCATTGTAACTCAAGCAAGAAACTTTGTTAGGCTTTCAAAGTGGAAAGAATGGTGAACAGGAGGTAATGAAGGAAAATCATAAGTAAGAAGAACAAATTTAAAAAATTACTTCCCCAAGTGAAGTATGAAATGTGAAGAGGTACAATATTGACTTTGATAAGTTAAAGATAAATTGTTAGCCCTAGAGGAAACACTGAAAAAAAATTAAATAAATACAAAAATATAAGAAACCAATAAAAAGTAAAATAAAGGAACAAAAAAAGGGGGGGCGTGGCTTAATAAAAAATAAATAGCAAGAACCCAGCCAGCATGGCTCAGTGGTTGAGGGTCGCCCTATGAACCAGGAGGTCACAGTTCAATTCCCATTCAGGGCACATGCCCAGGTTGCAAGCTCGATTCCCAGTGTGGGGCATGCAGGAGGCAGCCAATCAATGATTCTCTCTCATCATTGATGTTTTTTCTCTCCCACTTCCTTCCTCTCTGAAATCAATAAAAATAAATAGCAAGATGGCCAACTTAAACCCAACCATGTCAACAATTATATTAAATGTAAATAGACTAAACACCCCCAATGAGAAGACAGATCATGTTACTTAAAAAAAAAAAAAAACCCACAAAAAACAAGACTCAACCATATATTTTAAGTTACATATATATGCAGAATACAAACAAGAAAGGACCCTATTTACATGCTATCTCAAGAGACACATTTTAATTATGTAGACACAGATAGGAGGAACCAAGATGGCAGCATAGGTAAATGCCGGTACTCATTGCATCCCACAACTATGTCAAAATTACAACTAACATACAGAACAACCATCATTAAGAACCGCATGAAAGCTAGCTGAATGGAAGTCCTACAACTAGAGAAGTAAAAAAGAAAGCACGTTGAAACTGGTTAGGAGGGGTGAAGGCATGGATTGGGCTGGTCCAGCACCCATGTAGGCTGTTTTTATAATCCAGAGGGAGATCGTCCCTGCAGAGGCCCCGTGAGGAGCAAAGGGTCCCAGCCCCACACCAGACACCACACCCCCCCCCCCACACACACACACACACACAAACCCAGGGTTCCAGAGCTGGGAAGAGAAGTCCCTGTAAATTCAGGCTGTAAAACCCAGCAGGGATTGTGGCCAAGGGACACAAAGGCTGCCAGAGACTCAGGTGTTCCTCTTAAAGGGCCAGGCACAAACTTACTCAGACGCGATTCCTCTGAGCTCCAGTGCCAAGAGAAGTTACGGGACCCAGACACATAAGGGGAAGAACTGAATTATCTGGCATCAGGGCAGGAATTTGGGAGCAGCTTGCTACCAGACGGAGATGCTCACCAAAGTCATTGTTCCTAGGCCATGAACTCCCCTGTTCCAGGGCTGACTGGCAATCATATATGAGTCCCCATCAACCTGGAGTACACTGTTTGCTCTACCCTGGTGATTCTCTGAGAACCTGCCCAATCCAATTTGCAGCCCCACCCACGCTGTTTGCAGCAGCTTTTTTACAGGAATGGCTTATCCTAGCTCAGGCCTCAGACTTTGCTAAAATCTCTCAAAAAAAGCTGCAGCTGGTGTCAGCATGCCTAAATCTATACTAATAAAAGGTAATATGCTAATTAGACCAGACACCCTTCCAGACAAAGCCTCAGTGGCGGGGGCTGAGGCAGTTAGGGGCGATGAGGCTGGCAGGGGAGGGCAGTTAGGGGCGACCAGGCCGGCAGGGGAGGGCAACAGTTAGGGGCAACCAGGCTGGCAGGAGAGGGCAGTTAGGGGTGATCAGGCCGACAGGCAGAGTGGTTATGGGCGATCAGGCAGGCAGGCAGGTGAGCGATTAGGAGCCACTGGTCCCGGATTGTGAGAGGGATATCCCCCGAGGGTTCCCGGATTGGAGAGGGTGCAGGCTGGGCTGAGGGGACTTCTCCCAACCCCATGCACAGATTTCGTGCAACAGGCCTCTAGTTTATCAATAAAAGGTCCAAGATCCAGCACCAGCCTGCCTTACTTCACAGCTGAGCCTCACCTGGGTATATCCAAATCCGATACAAATAGGAGGAATCTGCAGATCTCTCTGTACCTCCTACCAGGTGGCTCCAGGCAGTCGCTGATTTTGCACCTCCCTGGAGAACCTAGAGCCAGTGCATCTGGTCGACAGCTTCAGACCATATCAGATTACAACTCTTCACATCCCTAAGTGACACACTCAAGAGGCAGACTCAGTGAGCACCAAAGCCCCACTGAAGCAAGTCCTACTCCATAGGGGTGTTTCCTGCACAGCAGCTCTACCACTGTAGTCACAGCTGGTCCTCACAGCCAATTGGCTTGGAGGTCAATTCCTCCCAGTGACACCAACAGCAATCAAGTCTCAACTACAACAAGACTGTGCACTGAGCCTACAAAGGACTGCATCTAGAGTGCCCAGCTCAAGTGACTGGGGAGGCTGAGCAACTGGGCCCCTATAGGATACCTACTACACAAGGCCACTTTACCAACTCCAGGAGACATAGCAGCTCTATCCAATACATAGAAACAAACACAGGGAAGCAGCCAAAATGCAGAGACAAAGCAACATGTCACAAATAAAAGAAATGAAAGAAAGCAAACCACGGTAATAAGGTTACTCAAGGAACTTCATGAGACCTTCAAGAGACTTAGTGAGACTTTCAAGGATCTTAGTAATAATGCCAAAGACATGGAAAAGGACCAGTCAGAAATTAAGCATACACTAACTGAAATAAAGAATAATTTACAGGGATTCAACAGTAGAGGATTCCGAGAATCAAATCAATAATTTCGAATATGAGGAAGCAAAGAACACCCAATCAGAAGAACAAAAAGAAAAAAGAATTAAAAAATAGACAATCATGGTAATTGACCGTACCTTCGCTACGCCTCCCATTGGCTAATCAGCGAGATATGCACATTAACCGCCAACAAAGATGGCGGCTAATTTGCATACTGCAGGCAAGTCGGGACAGCAAAAGCCGCCAGTGTGAGCCGCCATCCAGGCCCCCGTGGGCAACCCCAGAAGCCGCCTGCCTGCCGCCCGTGATCGGATCCGGTCCCAGGCTGCAGGCAGGCCCCTGAAGCCCCAGAAGCCACCTGATATGGCAATAACTCTATCAGTAAGCACTCTGAAAGTCAGTAGCATAAATGCACCAATTAAAAGACAGATTATGAGGGTGAATCAAAAACAAAACCCACTTCAAATATAAAGACACATATAGATTAAAAGTAAATGAATTAAGCTGAAACCTGTTTTGCTCAGTGGATAGAGCATTAGCCTGTGGACTGAAGGGTCCCAGGTTAGATTCCAGTCAAGGGCATGTACCTCAGTTGCTGGCTTGATCCCCAGTCCCTATCAGAGCATGTGCAGGAGGCAACCAATCAATGTGTCTCTCCCTTTCCCTTCACTCTCTATAAAATTCAATGGAAAAATATCCTTGGGTGAAGATTAACAAAAACAAAGTAAATGGATTAAGTAACATTAAAGAGATTATAAGAAAAATATATTCCAAATTTTGATAGTTGTACAATGGTTATGTTTGAATTCTTACCACCTAAGAAATTGGGTGAAGGGTACATATAATATGCTGTAGTACTTTACAGTTTTTTTTACATGTATGAGATTATTTCACAAAATATTAAAAAATTAAAAATTAATAAAATATTAATTGAAATGTATCTGCATTACATGAAAAATCTCCTAATTGCTTCCAGCATAATTTATTAAATTGTGCTAAAATTTACAAGGGTTCAATTAAAAGATATCTTAATTCTAAATGATATAATAGAAAATATATAATAGTGCAGTTATAAGCACTTAATCTGAAAATAAAAATTTAAAGAAGTGAATTTAAAGAAGGGATTAGCCAAAGAAAATATATGCACAACCCATGGACACAGAGAACAGTATGGTGATGGCCAGAGAGAAGTGGGGGGCAAGAGCTGGGTAGAGGGGGCAAAAGGGGGGAAATAGGGACATCCTATATAATAATAATAAAAGGCTAATATGCAAATTGACTGAATGGCAGAATGGCCGGTTGCTATGATGCACACTGGCCACCAGCGGGCAGACGCTCAATGCAGGAGCTGTCCCCTGGTGGTCAGTGCACTTCCATATGGGGAGTGCCATTCAGCCAGAAGCTGGTTCATGGCTGGCCAGAGCAGAGGTGGTGGCAGAAGCCTCTCCCACCTCCATGGCAGCACTAAGAATGTCCAACTAATGGTTTAGGCCCGATACCTTGGGGGCTTAAGCCTTTAGTTGGACATCCCCTGAGGGCTCCCTGGCTGCCAGAAGGATGTCTGACTGTAAGCTTAGGCCTGATCCCCCGGGGAGTGGGCCTAAGTCAACAGGTGGACATCCCCCGAGGGGTCCTGGAGTGCAAATGGGCGCAGGCCGGGCTGAGGGACCCCCACCCCCGAGTGCACAAATTTTTGTGCACTGGGCCTCTAGTTAAAAAATATGAAGATAGTGTAAGGAGCCTCTGGGACAACTTCAAGTTTACCAACATTCACATTATGGGGGTGCCAGAAGAAGAGAAAGAGCAAGATATTGAAAACTATTTGAAGAAATAATGACAGAAAACTTCCCTTACCTGGTGAAAGAAATAGACTTACAAGTCCAGGAAGCACAGAGAGTCCAAAACAAGAGGAACCAAAGAGGCCCACACCAAGACACATCACAATTAAATGCAAAAGGTTAAAGACAAAGAGAGAATCTTAAAAGCAAGAGAAAAGCAGTTAGTTACCTACAAGGGTACGCCCCTATGACTGTCAGCTGATTTCTCAACAGAAGCTTTGCAGGCCAGAAGGGAGTGGCAAGAAATATTCAAAGTGATGAAGAGCAAGGACCTACAATCAAGATTACTCTATCCAGCAAAGCTCTCATTTAGAATTGAGGGTCAGATAAAGAGCTTCACAAACAAGAAAAAGCTAAAGCAGTTCATTACCACCAAACCAGTATTACATGAAATGTTGAAAGGTATTCTTTAAGAAGAGGAAGAAGAAGATAAAAAATATGAATAGCCCCAGCCGATTTGGCTCAGTGGACAGACTGTCAGCCTCTGGACCAAAGGGTCCTGGGTTTGATTCCAGTCAAGGGCACACACCTCAGTTGCAGGCTTCTCCCCGACCCAGGCCCTGGTCAGGGTACCTGCAGGAGGCAACCAATCAATGTGTTTTTCTTACATCAATGTTTCTATCTTTCCCTCTCTGTTCCACTCTCTCTAACAGATCAATGGAAAAATATCCTCAGGTGAGGAGTAACAACAAAATGAACAATAAAATGGCAATAAATACATTATCTATCAACAATTGAATCTAAAAATAAATAAGAAATCTAATAAACAGAATAAACTGGTGAATAAAATAGAATCAGAGGCATGGAAATGGAACAGACTGATAATTCTCAGATGGAAGGGGGGTGGAGAGGTGGGAAGAGATTAAACGAAGATCTTATATGCATATATGCATTACCTATGTTCAGACAGTAGGGTGGCAAAGGCCTGGGGTGGGAACTGGGTGAAGGTGGGCAATGGGGGGAAAAAGAGGGACATCTATAATACTCTCACAATAAAGATTTTTTTTAAAAAAAGGACACAGATAGGTTGATAAATAGCAAGTTTAAACAAATTACTTTTCCTAAGGAGGAAAATTATAGTTCAGTCTCACCAATGGCAAATATGCAGGATGGAATGGCCTCTCAGTGAGAAATGGGTTTTATATATAGATCTATCATTCCATTTTATCTGGTACTAGGTCAGATTAAAGTCAAGACAAAACCTACTCTATTTCCACTAAAGCTCAAGCCACCCAAGTATTAACAAAGGTGAGAAGAAAAAAATAAAAAAATCTAAGTGTTTAACTTGTCTTTCTCTAAAATAAGCAAGTACTGGGATACAAAAAAGAACTTCCTGGAAGGTAATAATTACTACTCTTTTATACTCTCCTTTCTAATGTGTAATTCTGCACATATTTGTAATTCTGCACATTTTTCATTTGTAAAATACAAACTATAATATGAATAAAAAGTTTCAGTAAAGGTAAAGAATATGCCTTAAAAGGGAATAATTATACGAATATCTGAAAGAAAGTTATCTGAGACACAATCACAAAAGATCTGACATATTGCTTCATTAAATATATATTTCCTAAGTAATAAAATTCTTGAATTGCTGCTCAGAGTATTTTAGTGGTGATAACAGAAAGTTACATACAAAACGAAGTAAACAATGCAAAGCATAAATCATCTGTTTTAAACATTTAAGTACTACAATAAGATCAAATGACTGATTTGATTTTTCTATATAATTATGTACTCTTCTTCCTAAACCAGTATGGGACTCTTCCTTAAGTAAAGACATTAAATTCAACCTATTTTAAGGATGAATTCATGGAGACATAATCAGGGGATATCAAAGGGAAAAATCACCAAGCCAAATGCAAATAAATTGTCAAATATAATTTTCATTACACTGAGTGTTTGTTCTATGGGAGAATACTCAAGAGTATATAATTTTTTTTAATGCAAAAATACCTACATCCAGGTAACTTTTATTTTGAATTACCATTAAGTCTTGCCACCATTCTTCCAGTCTTCAAGCTATCAAACACATTACTAACACTGTAAAATCCATAATTTTATTTTTCACGTTGCCAATACCCCCGGATCAAAAAAGAAACTAGGCTGAGACACACATATAAATTTTACAGAAAAGGACTACTGCTTACAATCGTATCAACAATCTACTTCCAAGCAAAGCCCATCCTATTTAGCAATTCTATAGTAGTGGTTGATTATTAATGTGCTAGAAAGATAACCCAAGTATTGGAGGCCTGTAAGTTATGGCAAACAAGCAATTCTAGTATTAAGTAACTAACTTATATGTGGCATGGGCTGCATTTCCTTATAGCTGCTCCTGGTCATCCTATACAAACAAAGATGGTCATTAACTTCAGGGTAACTTCAAGGTACTCAGAACCTTATTTTAATAGGGTAATTCAAGTTTCAACTTTTCTCGTCTATTTCATATAACTATAAATTTCCTCATTAAAACATCCCCTGAATCCATTGCTTTTTAAATCCTCATCTGAGGATATGTTTGACTTGAGAGGAAGAGAGAGGGAAATGGAGAGAGGGAGTGGGAAAGGAAAAGGGAGAGACATTGATGTGGGAGAGAAATATCCATCAGTTGCCTCCCATACTTGCTCCAACTGGATATCGAACCCACAACTTAGGTATGGGCCCTGACCAGGAATCGAACCCACAACCTTTTTGGTGTACAGGATAATGCTCCAAGCAACCAAGCGACCAGGCTAGGGCCTCTGGATCCATTTTTATCTTGAAAAATATTTCCAGCAAATAATTTACAATCATCTATGATGGATGGTTTTAATTTATATCCTGGGAATTCAATGCTGATGATATTCATTGCTCTAAGAATGAGCTTACCTACCTGATTTGCATGCTGAAAAGACCAAAAAAAGATAGTTAAAGAGTATGGAAAAGATTGCACCCTAGGTTTTCATATAAAAGAGTACAAACTCCCTGGTTATAGGCACAGACTGTAAATAGAATAACAAATAATATTACTAGGTAAAAGACAAGGATTTGGGCCTGACACGAAATAACAATAAAAGGCCAATAAAATCCAACACAAAACAAACTTGCCAAAACTTTCTCTTCATCACCAGTGTGGTATCATTATCAAAATAATCATATTAAGGGCAAATAATATATTCTAACTGCAACTGTAACTACAAATTCAAACCATAAGCCCAAGTGTAACCCATCTCTGACTATGATATTCAATCTAGCACCATCCAGATGAGAGACTAAAGCAAAGTACTCAAAGCAAGATACAATGAAATTTTTAAAAAATAACTAGATAGATGTTAACAATCAAAGAAAAAATACTAAATCAGCCATGAAAGCTTTCAGTAACTAAAAGAATAATTTTGCTAGTCCCTCTTAAGACCTAAGGAGTTACATGGTGAGAAAAATAAAGTTTAAAATTCCACTCTTAAAAAAAACAAAAAACCTGTTAGTTCATCAATCTATATTTTTTTGGAGCTTTGAAAAAAATGCTATCACCATAAACTCAAGATAAATAGATTACTAGCTTTCTCTTCTACTCTTAAGCCTCAAACATCTTTTTAAACAAACCCAGTGATCAGATATGTACCCATACACCTGACCATGTAATTACCTTCATGTCATAGCCATATGTCTCCCGAATGTCTTCATCAGAATCTGTTTCTTCATCATCATAATCCACTGTTTGTCGAGGGGAAGAAGATACGCTGCTCACCACCCGGTTAAAAGCAGACTGTTGGAAAGTAGGTAAGTGTCCCTAAACAACAAATAATTTCAGGATGAACAGAGAGACACACTGAATAAACATGGGTAATATGTGATTATGACTACCAAAATGTAATGAACTTGCAAAGTGGCTAAACAGAGTTCACCAGTTAGTACAGAGCAAATTATTTGCCTATGATACCAAGGTCCACCTGAATAATATTTCCAAGTAATTTTTCACTAAAATGACTTAGTTATATATTCAAAATCCTATAGGTGTATATAGAAAGAAGATGTTATAGATAATCTAACTGCTGGCAACTTACTGTTGTCTTCCTAATCAACTGGTAAGGTAGATTTGATTTAGTACTTACACACTGACAATCATTATCTCATGAAATAAAAAAAGAAAATCCTAAACTTGCCTGTAAGTCTGGATTGGCAGCTGCTTTTTGGAGTTCTGCACTGATGATCTTTTCAGTTTTTTCTCGAGCTGCCTGCTCCACCATACGCTGGCTCAACACAGATAGTTTGGCCAGGGCAGAAGACAGTTCATCTGTGGCTAGAGCCTGCCGGGCTCTATCCTGCCAACTCATAGCACGTTCTGTCAAACACTGTAGGGCTTCTCCTTCAGGCAACCGTACAGGCAACTTCTGAAGGGATACTAGGAGTGACAGAATAGTCTCTAGCCTTGGCCTTCGAGAGCGCATACAAAGAGGGCAAAGGAATTTTACTTCCTTAGCCTGCCAACTAGACCCTTTTTTCTGGGTACTTGACTTAGGCAGGGGAACACAGCTATTATGGAACCAGTCTTTGCAGAGCTCACACTGCAGCATAAATCCACTGGCTGTCTTGCGGCAAATGCAAAATTTTACTTCTTCTATGCGGTCCACCATTGTCATCTTCGCTAGATTGGCTGCTCTGAGGGAATGCATGGCTTCAATCTCTTTTTGCTCGCGTTCTTTGAAAACTGCCACCTGTACACAAAGAACATTTAAAAGAAAGGAGTCACTGCAAAATACTCCAAAAATACCAAATCCTTAAGGCTGAGGGATCATCTCCAAGTTGGGGCCTCATAATAACAAAGCATTGTCCTTTAAAAAAAAAAAATCAGTTGTTAATCATTTCGTAAAATGTGGGGCAGTGTGACAGTTTCCATGTAAACATTCCTGTGTGAAATGGGCAAAATGCTACTATATTTGACAATTTCATCAGTAGAGTACTTTGAATTACTCTGTAGGGTGCAGTAGACAGTATGCCTTGAAGTCAAGCGACCCTAAGTATGAAGCTTGGCTCTTGTACTTATATACTGTTGATCTGGGGCACAAGTTTTCTGAATCTCAATTTTCTGAAAAATGAGGATACCACCAAACTCATTTTGTTGTTTTAAGGATTAAATAAGATAATACATCAAAATGCTTAACTTGGTGCCTGGCACAAGGTAAACACTCAATAAATACTAGCTTCCCATCCACTAGCAATTTATCCCGTGGGAGGAAGTTCTATACAAATCAATTTTTATTTATTTCTAGAAGGCCTCTCCAACTTATGTAATAGTAGAGTAACACAGCCTGATGACCAATTATAACAAAATTTTATGCAGCTCATTTCAAAAAAGTAAATGAAAGCAAATAACATTTAATTATCACAAATACTGTCAGTAGATTTTCTTTTAAAACTTTTATAGTATTGAAACCATCTATAATAATAAAAGTATAATATGCTAATTAGACCAGACGTCCTTCCGGACGACCTACCGGACAAAGCCGGAGCTGTGAGGGAAGCCCGGGTCTGGGGTGCCAGAGGGAAGCCAGTGCCAGCAGCCGGGAGAAGTAAGGCCTCTCTTGCATGAATTTCGTGTATCAGGCCTCTAGTTTAGAAATAATTTCCTATTCTATTTGCCTGGTAAGATGACCTGTTGGGCAGGCTCCCTAATGAGGAATCATTTCTGCTGGCCTCAAAACACAATCATTTGGCAACAATATTGTAATAACTATTTATGGTATCAGGTGGGTACCTGAACTATTGGGGGGAACACTTTGTAAAGTATATAATTATCTAACCACTATGCAGTACACCTGAAACTAGTATAAAATAATGTTGAATGCAAACTGTAATTGAAAACTAAAATGGGGAAGAAAAAAACAACACAGGATCATTTGTAGGCAGTAACAGCCATATGCAACTCCTTACTACATATTGACCAAATTCATTTTTATTTTTTCTCTTTCCTCAGGCTCCTAGTAATCTTAACAACATTCCTCCTACTCTCAAACAAAATCCAAAAACAAACAAAACAAAACAAAAACCACCACTATATTGTACATTACATTCCCATGACTATCCTATAATAACCAATTTGTACTTCTTAATGCCTTCACCTAATTACCTACAAATATTCTATTGAGCACTGACTATACTGTTGAATGCTACTGAGAGAAGGAAGATGTTTTAAACAGCAGCAGATATCAGTAAGCTGATACAATTCCTTTGAAAAGCACAATAGTATTAAGCCATTAAATTCTAACCCAGTAATCCCATTCCTAAGAGTCAAGTGTAGGAAAAGAACTTGTAAAAGGAAAAAGCGCCTAGCCAGTTTGGCTCAGTGGATAGAGTGTCCGCCTGCGGACTGAAGGGTCCCAGGTTCGATTCTGGTCAGGTACACAAGCCCAGGCTGCAGGCTCGATCCCCAGTAGGGGGCGTGCAGGAGGCAGCCAATCAACGATTCTCTCTCCTCATTGATGTTTCTATCTCTCTCTCACCCTCTCCCTTTTTCTCTGAAATCAATAAAAATATATTTTTTTAAAAAAACAAAAAGCTATATACAAAGAAGTTCACTTTATTAGTATCCATAATAGTAAACACTTAATAACAACCAAATGTTCAATATCAGAAAAATGATCAGTAAATATTAGAAAATTTGATAAAATATTAAACTATTAAGACAACAATAAAGAATGATATAGAAAAAATTTTAGGGAGAGAACAGTATAGTAAATTTTTTATATACTTTGATTATAAATATTTTAAAAATATTTGAAATATATATAACCATAAAGCCAGAGAAAGTATATAAAAATAAAAACAGTTAATGCACTAATATCTTCACAGAATTTTGTATTCACCATACAAAGTCAAAATGCATATCATAATTTCTTACCACCATGGCTGTATCTCTGGTTTCCTCCAATCCTTCCTCCAAATCACTCAGAGGCTCATGGTCCAGATCCTTTTCTTTTTCTTTTTCTATTAGTTCTTTTACTTTTTTCCTTCTGTTTTTACCACTCCCATATATACCAATGTCAGTTCGGGGACTTAGCACCTACAAAAATAAAACCAAATACTGAGCTCTGGTTTAAAAAAAAAAATTCTTAAAACTGAAAATAATAAAAGGAACCATTTATTGACTACTCACCAAGTCCTGGGCACTTTCTTAAGGGCTTAACACACATTACCTAATTCAATTCTCATAACAGTCCTCTGAAATAGGTATTGTCTATATCAGGGGTCCTCAAACTTTTTAAACAGGGGGCCAGTTCACTGTCCCTCAGACCGTTGGAGGGCCGGCCGGACTATAGTTTAAAAAAAAACTATGAACAAATTCCTATGCACACTGCACATATCTTATTTTGAAGTAAAAAAACAAAATGGGAACAAATACAACATTTGTATTTGCATGTGGCCCGCAGGCCGTAGTTTGAGGACCCCTGGTCTATATTTTACAAACGGGAAAACTGAGGCTCAGAAAGGAAACAACTTGCCCAAGGACACAGGGTTAGTAATTAGGGAGCCAGTCCTCAAACATGAAACTATCATATTTCAACGCCTATGCCCTTAACTACTATTTATTTATTTTATCATTTTTTAATTTTCAATTATGGTTGACATACATTACTATATTAATTTCAGGTATACATCCCAGTAATTAGACATTATATAACTTACTAAGTGATCATCCTGATAAATCTTGAACCCATCTGACACGATACAGAACTATTAGATATTATTGACTTTATTCCCTATACTATACATTACATCCCCATGAATATTCTGAAATAATCATTTTTTTAATTTAAATTCTTTATTGTTTAAAGTATTACATGAGTCTCCTTTTTGCCCAATTGACCTCTCCCTGGCCACTCCCACCCCCCAGCACATGCCCTTATCCCCCTTCTGTCTGTGTCCACTGGTTATACTCATATGCATGCATACAAGTCCTTTGGTTGATCTCTTACCTCCACACCCCCTGCCTTCCCTCATAGACTGGACAGTCTGTTCGATGCTTCTATGTCTCTGGTTCTATTTTTGTTCATCAGTTTATGTTGTTCATTATATTCCACAAATGAGTGATATTTATCTTTCTCTGACTGGCTTAGTTTGCTTGGCATAATGCGCTCCAGTTCCATCCATGCTGTTGCAAAAGGTAAGAATTCCTTCTTTTTTATAGCAGCGTAGTATTCTATTGTGTAGATGTACCACCGTTTTTTAATCCACTCATCTGCTGATGGGCACTTATGCTGTTTCCAAATCTTAGCTATTGTAAACTGTGCTGCTATGACCATAGGGGTGCATATATCCTTTCTCACTGGTGTTTCTGTTTTCCTGGGATATGTTACTAGAAGTGGGATTACTGGGTCAAATGGAAGTTCCATTTTTAATTTTTTGAGGAAACTCCATACTGTTTTCCACAGTGGCTGCACCAGTCTGCATTCCTGCCAGCAGTGTGTGCACAAGGGTTCCTTTTTCTCCGCATCCTCGCCAGAACCTGTCGTTTGTTGATTTGTTGATGATAGCCATTCTGACAGGTGTGAGATGGTACCTCATTGCTGTTTTGATTTGCATCTCTCAGATGATTAGTGACTTTGAGCATGTTCTCATGTCTCTTGGCCTTCTGTATGTCCTATTTCGAAAAATGACTATTTAGGTCCTTTGCCCATTTTTTTTATTGGATTATCTTCCTTTTGTTAAATTGTATGAGTTTCCTATAAATTTTGGAGATTAAACCCTTATCAGAGATAACATTGGCAAATATGTTCTCCCATGCAGTGGGCTTTCTTGCTGTTTTGCTGATGGTTTCTTTTGCTGTGCAGAAGCTTTTTCTTGTGATGTAGTCCCATTTGTTTATTTTCTCCTGAGTTTCCATTGTCCTAGGAGCTATATTGGTAAAGACATTGCTACGACATATGTCTGGTATTTTGCTGCCTATGGATTCTTCTAAGATTTTTATGGTTTCCCGTTTTACATTTAAGTCCTTTATCCATTTTGAGTTTATTTTTGTGTATGGTGTAAGTTGGTGGTCTCTTTTTATTTTTTTGCATGTATCTGTTCAATTTTCCCAACACCTTTTATTGAAGGGACTGTCTTAACTCCACTGTATGCTCTTGCCTCTTTTGTCAAATATTAATTGAGCATAATGGCTTGGGTAGATTTCTGGGTTGTCTGTTCTGTTCCATTGGTCTATATGTGCATTTGTACTTTTTTTTTAGCTTAACTCACTTTATTTTTCTTGTATAATATTATGTGGTGGCCACAGCTGGAGCCTGGGTCCTCTGCACAGAAACTCTGATGTGGGTCTTTACAAGATGGTCAGTGAATTCCTGATAGGGAGACTTGGTGAACACAGTCTCTTTCCAGAGATCTGGGGTGATAGCTGTAGGTCTTAGAGATGGCATCAAAGGTGGCCTTGGCAAAGTTGCCCAGGGTGTCAGTGTAGCCCCTGGCTGAGGTGTAGCAGTCATCAATACCGGCCATCATCAGCAACTTCTTAGGCACAAGGGCCGAGATAATGGCCGGACCCCTGGGGGCAGGGATGAAGCGCAACAGTACAGAGACACAGCGGCCAGTCACCTTGCAAGGTACGGTGTAGGGTTTGCCGATCTTGTTTCCCCAGTAGCCTCGCTGCACTGGCACAATAGAGAGCTTGGCCAGGATAATGGCTCCTCGGATGGCAGTGGCTACTTCCTTTGAGCACTTCACACCCAGACCAACATGTCCATTGTAGTCCCCAATGGCCACAAATGCCTTGAACTGGGTCCTCTGGCCAGCACTTGTCTGCTTTTGCACAGGCATGATCTTCAAGACTTCATCCTTGAGGGATGCCCCCGAGAAAAAGTCAATGATCTCAGATTCCTTGATGGGCAAGAATAGATAGATTTCTTCTAGGGATTTGATTTTCATGTCCTTGACCAGGCAGCCCAGCTTGCTGACAGGGATCCACTCCTTGTCCTCGGCCTTTACTCCACGAGCTCTGCGGCCTCGGCCCCTGCCCGGAATGCCACTGCCAAATCCTCCACGGAAGCCACCTCGACCCCCTATTCCGGGGCCTCCGGGCCCTCCTGCAGCACCAGCGTCATCCGCCATTTGGTGTTTTGTGGGAAAAGAAGAAGTCCATTTGTACTTCTTAATGCCTTCACCTTTGTAACCCATTCTCCCAATCCCCTTCCCAGCTGGGAACTGCCAAAACGTTCTCTGTATCTATGAGTCTATTTGTGTTCTACTTACTCACTTTTGTTTTGTTATATTCAAATGTTTATAGAAATGTATTTATTGCCTTCCTCTTCCTCCTCTTCTTCTTCTTCTTGACCTTTCTTCTTCTTTTTGACCCTTTAACATTTCATATAAAACTGGTTTGGTGGTGATGAGCTTCTTTAGCTTTCTCTTGTATAAAAAGTTCTTTATCTGTCCTTTGATTAGCTTTGCTAGGTATAGTAATCTTTGTTGTAGGTCCTTGCTTTTTATCACTTTGAATATTTCTTGCCAATCCCTTCTGAACTGCAAAGTTTCTGTTGAGAAATCAGCTCTGTTGTAGGTAACTAACTACTTTTCTCTTGCTGCTCTTAAGATTCTCTCTTTGTCTTTAAGCTTTTGCGTTTTAATTATGATATATCTTGGTGTGGGCCTCTTTGGATTCATCTTATTTGGAACTCTACATTTCCTGGACTTGTATCTATTTCCTTCACCAAGTTAGGCAAGTTTTCTGTCATTATGTTTTAAAACAGGTTTCAATTTCTTGCTCTCTCTCTTCTCATTTCCCATGGAAATGTTGGTACACTTGAAGTTGTCCCAGAGGCTCCTTATACTATCCTCATTCTTTGTACTTTTTCTTTTTGCTGTTCTGATTGAGTCTCTTTGGCTTCCTTATATTCTAATTGCTGATGTGATTTTCAGCTTCATCTACTCTACTGTTCATTCCTTGTAAATTATTCATTTCAGTTAGTGTATACTTCATTTCTGACTGGTCCTATTTTATGCTGTTGAGGTTCTCACTAAGTTCATTGAGCATCCTTATAACCAGTATTTTGAACTATGAATCTAGTAGATTGCTTATCTCCATTTTGTTTAGCTCTTTTTCTGGAGTTTTGTTCTGTTCTTTCATTTGGGATGTTTCTTTGTCTCATTATGACAGCCTCCAAAATGAGACAAACTTTCTCTGAGCTCAAGCATGTGGCAGCATTTAGCCCTTGTGTGGTGGGGGGGTTGTTTCTATGTATTAGGTAGAGCTGCTACATCTCCCAGGCTTGGAAGAGTAGCCTAATGTAGTAGGTATTCTCTAGAGCAGCAGTTGCCAACCTTTCGGACCTCACAGACCACCAGTGGTCCGTGGACCACAGGTTGGCAACCACTGCTCTAGAGTCCAGTGGCACAGCCACCCCGAACACCCAAGCTAGACACTTGAGGTGCATTCCCCGTGTAGGCTGTACACAACCCCTGTAGTAGTTAAGTCTTGATTGCTGTTGGCACATCAATGAGAGGGACTTATCCTCAGATGGATCAGCTGAAAGGACTGGCTGTAACCACTGACCACTAGCCTCCAGCCACCATGGAGGATCAGCTATGCAGAGGCCAACTACACAGAGTAGGACTTACTTCAGCAGGGGTCTGGTGCCTGCTGAGTCCACCTCTAGAGTTTGTTGCTCATTGAGGTGGTTGGATGATAGTGCTTCGATGTGTTCTAAAAGCTGCCACTGGGTGCACTGGCTCTGGGACCTTCAGGGAGGTGCAAACCAAGATCAGCTGCCGCCTGTGCTCTGCCTGGGGCATGAACTACAAAGGCCACCAGGTATGAGCTACAAAGCAATCTACAGACGGTTGCTACTTGTGCTGAGTTTGGAAGTGCCCTCCAAGCTGTGACCCAAGGCTAACTGCCACTATGCCTGGGGCCAACTTAGTGAGAGGTGTGCAGCTTACTGAGGGACAGATGCTGCTTGTTTTGGGAAATTCTGAAGCATGAAAATCTGAAACATGAGCTAAGATGGCCATTCATATGGAAAAGCAACTGGAAACAGTTCAGGCCCTGGCCAGGTAGCTCAGTTGGTTACAGCATCATCCCGATATGCCAAGGTTTTGGGTTAGATTCCTAGTCAGGGCACATATAAGAATCAACCAATGAATGCATAAATAAGTAGAATAACAAACTGATGTGTGTGTTTCTCTCTCTTTCTCTCTCTCAATCCATCAATAAACTTTTTTTTTTTTTTTTAAAGAAACAGCTTGGGTGGGACCAAAAGATGGGTGGGGCCTCAGGGAATCACCAGGGTGGGGCAAACATTGTGAGCCAGGCTGATGGGAGTCTCAGATATGGTGCTCACCTGCCAGCTTTCGGCGGGGGGCGGGGGGGCTGATGAAAGGAACAGTGGCCTCTGCCAGCACTTCTGTCTGGGAGAAAGCTCCCGTCCCCTTAGCTCTCATCCTTAGCTCTCATCCTGATGCTGAACAATTCAGTTCCTCCCTGTTCCAGCCTGTAAGTTGCTGCCCCATGCTGGCAATCAGAGAAAGTGAGTCTGAGTTAGTCCTTGTGCAGGGCCCTTTAATAGGAACTGCCTGGGACTCCAGCAGTCTCTATGTCCCTCAGCCTTAATCCCTACTGGTTTTTTATAGCCAGGAGTTATGAGGACTTCTCTTCCAGCATTGGAACTTTGGCTGGGGGATCTGGTGTGGGTTGGGACCTCTTGTTCCTCAGTGGGGACCTCTGCAGCTAAGATATCCCTCCTGATTTTTATCCGACACACATGGGTGTGGGACCAGCCCGTTCTGTGTTTCTGCCCCACTAACAGTTTCAATGGGGCTTCTTTAATTCCCTAGTTGTAGGACTTCCATTCAGCTGAATTTCAGATGGTTCTGAATGATGTTTGTTCTATAGTTTAGTTGTGATTTAATGTGGTTGTGGGAGCACGCAAGTACCATGTTTACCTGCGCTGCCATATTGACCAACTAGTATGTTTAAATGCTCAAGATGAAAAGGGTAATGAGTATTTAAATTTGTGCTTCTGAGAAAGGTCTTTTCAGTGACAGAATCCATTAATAACAGAGATAAGATCCAGGCTAATTGACACAGCACAGGGGGAACCAGAAATAAGTTTGTCATAGGCTCCAGATTTCTGGTCAACATTTAATATTACCTAATAGGAATCACTTGTATAATCATGACCAGATAAAATGAAAACAATACTACTACCTACTTCTGATAAGGAGATTGAAGTATGTATCCAAAAATTAAACTACTCTTTACCTGTAACAATGTATGGCTAGAATTCTTCTTAAGAAAGGTCCGCCCAGTCCGTTCTCTCCACGCCCGAGCTGCTGCTACTTGTGATTCTACCTGGGGCAATGCATCAAGACGCACAGGGATAGGACGCCCTTTAGCAGATAAACTCTCCAGCTGCTCCAAGTAAGCATAGTTGCTGCCACTCTGAAAAACAAAAGTACATCCTCACACAATTTGCATTCACTTACGGAGTTTAGAGTGACCTTTTTAATTAAATATTATTCTTTAAATGTAATTGTGCCCTTGAATTAACAGATACTAATGTTCTTAAAAAGTATGTGCAAATACAACATGCAGATGATGCATAGAATTGTACACTTGAAATGATATATTAACTAATATCACCTCAATAAATTTAATTTTAAGTAAATTCATGTTGTCATAAAGATTTTAATTTTATTAATCAATGAGGGGATCAGTTAGATATAAAAACCAGTTCAAAGGACAATGTAAGATCAGACATATATGTGCAATTAGAAATGAGAAAAGGAATTTGCTAATGGATGGAAACAGATATTTAATATCACACAGCAGCAGTCGCCAACCTTTCGGACCTCACGGATCACCAGTGGTCCGAGGACCACCGGTTGGCAACCACTGTCATACAGGACAATGGAATGATCTTTTCTACAGTGTGGAAATCAACTGTTCCAAATACAAGGACAAATGTAATTGCTTCTCTATGAACATAATTCATTTGTATCACTATCATTTTAAAATAATTGACAGAGTTGTTAAATAGCTTCATCAAAGATAATTTGCCGACCACTGAACTAAACATCCAATATTCCACTGAAAAGACATCCAGTAATCTCTTTCCCGTTTCAAAGTCTTTCACAATTTTTCCAACAACTACAAAACGCTGCTTTAGTTCTGATAACCACCTCTATTTTATGTTATACAAACACGAGAATGGATATTTTCCTTCTAAGCCACAATGCTTCAACATTTCCATATAATGATGTCATTGTTTTTAAAATTTATATACAACTTTAAATTCACTAAATAATTAAATCATCACAACATGTGAGTTAACAAGTAATCCATTCTAGGGTCTTATTAAGAACACCTGAAGTGGGTTGGCAGGCTGTAGACATTAATTGAAAGTGATATCATAGATTGGATGAATCTCCTAGCAGATAAACACGTTAGCATTCCGAAACTGTATATATCTCACAACATTCATTGCTATTCAGAGGCTATGAAGGAAAGATATAGTATTAAGTGCTAAATGTTGATATTCCATTAAAAGGTTATTTCCCACCCTAGCTGGTTTGGCTCAGTGGATAGAGCATCCACCTGCACACTGAAGAGTCCTGGATTGATTCTGGTCAAGGGCACATGCCCAGGTTGCCCTTGATCTTCAGTGAGGGGGGGGGGGGGGGGGGGGCATGCAGAAAGCAGCCGATCAATGATTCTCTCTCATTGATGTTTCTATCTCTCTCTCCCTTCCTCTCAGAAATCAATAATATATATTTTAAAAGGTTATTTCCCATGTATTAACTGACTCATCTGCCTACAAATTCATTTTGAAAGTTACACTGAAACATGGGAAAATAAACATGCAGGAAACTTTGGAAAAGAATAATAAGGTTCTCATCCTGAGATATTAAAATGGTATAACTAAATTGGAATGGTGTTAGAATAAGAAAAGGCAGCTAATTGAAAGATAAAACCTAGATACAGATAGGTCAAGAAATACCTTAATTACTGCTAATCTCTCTGTAGCCAACTATAGCCATTTGACTACAGAATACCTTCTGGCTAAGCCTAGATAGAGCCTGCTCCCAAGCTATGTATCCTAAAGAAGAGTTTGCCTGTGAACAGAGCTGTCCACTTATTTACAGTCTACAAGTCAGTCCTCCCACTGAAGGAAAGGGCTCGGTGGAGGAAAAGTCCTTCAAAATTAGAGGGAACCAAGAAAGCTACCTGTACTTCCTGACTAAGTCCTTCTTTCATAAATAAACAGCCAAGTAAGGATTATCAGACATTTAAGGACAATCAATTGCTGA
Organism: Myotis yumanensis; assembly: GCF_028538775.1. Taxonomy (NCBI): domain Eukaryota; kingdom Metazoa; phylum Chordata; class Mammalia; order Chiroptera; family Vespertilionidae; genus Myotis; species Myotis yumanensis. The sequence goes on along the minus strand of NW_027223754.1, from coordinate 120,993,469 downwards.
AATAGGTCAAAGGTGAAATGGAGGAGCTTTCCTGATGAAGTAAGAGATAATTTTAAAAACAGCATAGAAAGGTATCTAAGCAGGTCCTAGAAAAAAAGTCAACTGAAAAGGAAGTAAAAAAAAGAAGTCATTAGAACTTGACACCTAGAATATGTTCTTTCTTTGTGCAGCAGTTCAGTAGAAGAGAGTTGGTTTCCTCTGAGTATAGCTCTATAAGAAAGAGCACTTATATCCTGAGTACTGTGCATGCCCTAATGGTTTGTATAATTCAGAAGAAATATTATGTATTCAAGCAAACTTTTATCACTAGCACTTACTTCATTCTGTCAACTTTTACAGCAGGGAGTCAATACAGACAAGTAATGTTTAAACCGGTAATATTTATTTAGAATTATAAAATCAGTTGCAAAAACAAGTGAATTTTAAGTACTGTAATTATTTTATTTTATCTATTCTAAAAAATTAAACGTTTTAAGGATTCACTAGTGAAATAGCATTATCTGAATGGTAAGAGAATTCAAAAAACTCCTTACCTGAATAGCTTCCACTTTAGTTGTCCATTCTCGAGCCTTCTGTAAGGCTTCTTTCAGGGACAGCACATTGGGTAGAAAGGCTGGAATGTTCTTAGCTTCGTTCACAATGCTTTCTAAACTTGCCACGCTGTGCCGTGGTCTACGAAAACATAAAAATTAGGGCAGATGCATGAGAAATCAAACAACTATCAACATTTACATAACATTTTAGAATGTAGAGAATTTTCATATACATGATTTCATTTAATTCTTACCACAATCCTATAAATGAGGCAAAATAACTATTTCCATTTTACAGATACCTTTAACGTAAAGATCATTTATTTTCCCCAAAGTCATGTAGTAAATGGTACACCTGAAATACTGATGTCTCAAATCCCATGCTCTTCACTACACTAAATTGCCTCTACCTGAGTTCTCCACAATATCTGAAACTGTCAGAGATGCATATTAAATAGCAATGTGGAAACAATAGTCTAGAAATTAATGTTGGCTATGTACATTAAATTCAACTACATTCATAATACCTAGTTACACAAAGATGAACAAAACCAACCTTTATCCTCAACTAATCGGAATACAAGATAGGCATGTACTGGGAACTAAGAACAAATTACTATAGGGGAGGGAGTGATTAATTCTGCCTATGGGAGTTGAGAAGGGCTTTGAGTTAAGCCTTGAAGAATTGTGATATTGCAAGTAAAAGGTTAAAGGAAAAAAACACAAGAATATAATGAACAAAGACAAAGAGAAAGATTTAAAATATGAGTTGGTAGTTTAGTTTAAGATCAGAGATGGTGTGAAGACTGGGGCTGGGGGGGCGGTGAGCAAGAGTAAAACCAAGAAGTAGGGGGATTTGGCAGGAAAGAAAGATGTAAACAGATTAAGAGGTCTTAAGAGCCATGAATTTCACTAGGCACTGTGCTAGGTCTGGGAGATTATTAATGCACAAGGGTGACAGCGTCCTTGCCTTATGAAAAATTTTAATCTTGTGGAGGAGGGGAATATTAATGAGTTAGATGCACTATAAGTACAATGATACAGGAAAATAAAGACGCTATCAGGATATATAGGAGGGCCTAATTGACTTGGTAGGTGAAGGAAGGATTCCCAGAAGTGGCCTCTAAGCTTTCTTATCCTTTTTGAATAGGAGTTAGTCAGAAAAGCTGGGGCCAGAGGGAGGGTGGGGGTGGTGAAGGTACACCACAGGGGATGAGCAGAGAGGAAGGCTGTTCCATAGGAGAATAAAAGGTGCAAAGGTCCAGAGATGAGAAAGAACATGGCATGTTGGAGGAAGCAATGGTGGGAGGCAGGGACAATCACTGTTAGAATACAAGTGGAAGAATGGCAAGATATGAGGCAAGATATTAAAGCAAGGGGCTAGATTATAGCTGGCCTTATAAATCAGGTTAAGGAATCTGAACTTCATCCCAAGGGGAATGGGAAACAAGGCTTTAAGCAAGGGAGTCAAATAGTCATCTGTATTTTAGGGAAATACTAGTTGCAGTGTAGAGAATGGATTAGAGAGGGGTGAGCTCATAGACAGGACCTACAGCTACAATCCAGATCAGCAACAAAAAAGAATGAAAGTGAAAAACTGAGGAATTAGAATCAGTATGACTTCGTAGTTAACTGAATTTGATAAGAAAATAGAACCCAGGGATCAAACTTAATTTCCAAAGTACTGACTTGTTCAAATGAGTGAAAGATAGTATAATTCAGAGAACAAAGGAAGAGATTATGGGAAGGAATTAATGTGTCCAATTTTGGATATGGGAATTTGAGGAACATCCAATGGAATTATCTAATAGACAAATGGTATCTATGAAAAAAAATCTATAGATGAGAATTTGGAATTAATCAGTATAAAGATGGTAAATGGAGCCAAGAAGTTAGCAAAAATTTTCAGAGAGGTATACAAAGTGAGAAAAGAAGCAGTCTAGGCCAGAATATTGAGGAAAGTCATTATTTAAGAGGCAGAGAGAGAAGAAAGATATTTAAAAAAATGATCAGACCCTGGCTGGATAGCTCAGCTGGTTAGAGAATCATCCCAATATCCCAAGGTTAGGAGTTCGATCTTCAATCAGGGCACGTACAAGAATCAACCAATGAATGTATAAATAAGTAGAACAACAAATCGATGTTTCTCTCTCCTTTCCCCTCTCTAAAAATCAATAAATTAAAAAGAAAACAAAGGTCAGTAGTTAACCAGTACTAAGAAATGAAAAATAGTAAGAATATGTTTCAGAAAGGTAACTTTGACAAGAGTTAGAAAAGGGAAGATTCTAGTTCCCACCATTCCCCCAACCCCATCACCCCCTACTTCTTTACCAATTTTATTTTCTTTGTGACACTATATATCTGAAATTCATTCATTCCTTCACTATTCAACTGTCTCTCCCCACTAGAATGGTGGTTCTGTTTAGAGCAGGGAACTTAAAGAAAGATATAAAAGACACTGTAGAGGCAAAAATCACTAAAACTTGGTGACTAATTAAATGTAGAAAAATGGGAAAAAATAAAGTTTTTAAAGATCACTATAAACAAATTTCATTCAACTATGATCAATTGCATCAGATATACCAAATCCTAATTTTGCATTCCAAAGTCATTTAGCTTTTTCCATTTAATATGCTTCCACTTCCCGAAGTGTCATGAATCTGAAGGAACAGGAATATTTTAGATAGGAAAAGCTATAAATAAATATAGTTTGTATTTTCCATAGCATCTGGAGAGCAAAATATCCAATATATATGGAGCCTTTTTTGGCAGAGCAGAACTGTGGTAATTAAATCATCTAAGGCTTTCCTAACAAATCCATTCAAAATAAGTGGCTGGCATAGCAGTAAGTACATGGAGACTTCAGAATAAAGTGGAAAAGGCTTTAAATTTGAGCTGTGTTATTTAATAACTATGTGATCTCTCTTTTAAGCATCCCAGTTTTCTCATATTCACAGTAGAAATTATATAAATATAAACCTTAGCTGCTGAAAAAAGACTTTCACAAAGAACATTAGTCAAGCCGAAACCGGTTTGGCTCAGTGGACAGAGCGTCGACCTGCGGACTGAAGGGTCCCGGGTTCGGTTCCGGTCAAGGGCATGTACCTGGGTTGCGAGCACATCCCCAGTGGGAGATGTGCAGGAGGCAGCTGATCGATGTTTCTCTCTCATCGATGTTTCTAACTCTCTATCTCTCTCCCTTCCTCTCTGTAAAAAACCAATTAAAAAAAAAAAAAAAAAAAGAACATTAGTCAAATTAGTTGATATATAGTCAAATATGCTTTACTTAAATCTCACAAATCCAATGGGATGCCAACAATAATGCAACTGCTTAACGTTCTTGTGTCTGATTCTTATCTCCCACTACTTTCCTACATAAATCCTCCACTCCAAAAAAGCCCATTTAACGCTTGTCTCATACCTTAAACTTAGCTTATGACATTTCTCTTGCCTCCTCTTCCACTTCAATCCTACTCATTTTTCAAGGCTCTCAGTTCTTACATTTCTCTCAAAATTCTCTTTTGATCATCTAAGCTAACAATGATCTCTCCTCTTTTGAATTCCTATAGCACTTTTCTGTACCCCTCAGTTAATAACATACTGCAATGAGCTTTATATTTCTTAGCTCCTAACTATAAAATCAGTAATGGAAGGCTCTAAACAAAATACTATTTTGTATCACTTAAAGTACCTAACAAAGTACTCTGCATATAGTATGCACACAATATTACAAACTGTCTATATGTAGACTCATTTGATAACTTAGTGATTGGTCAGGGAAGACACAAAATATTTATTGAAATAAATAGACCCTTATGCTCCTCCTCCCATTCTATTATCTGGCTTAGTTATTATAGAGGCAACAGTCACCAATATGTGTTCACCTTGCCTGTAGGCAGACCTTAGCCTTTTCTTCCCATCGCTCAGAGACTGTAAGGAGCTCCTGTAGTTCAGCCATTGCTTTCTCCACAGCATGGTGGGGAGCCAACCCCACCCCAGAGTCTATCAATTTCTTCATGACATCCAAAGTGACTTGTTGTGGATCTGATAGAGTCAGTCTTACTTCATCCAACCATCGAGCCTGCTGTAGCTCTTGCTTTAAACGGGCTAATTCAGGTAGCTCCACATAGAGACTAGAGCCCATGTCTATCAACATCTGGAGTTTAGAAGAATCTGGGGTTTCATCCATCATGGCCTCTTGAGCACGTTCATGAAACTCTTCCACATCATCCAGCAGATTCTGAAAAGGCCAAAGGAATAAAAATAAAAATAAATATAAAAGATAAAAAATGTTTATGTAAGAGGGAGACCAAGATGGCGGCGTAGGTAAACACCGGAGACCGCTGCAGCAAACAACCATTTCAAAAATACAACTAAAAGACTGAACGGACATCACCCAGAACCACAGGAAGGCTGGCTGAAGAGAGACTCTACAACTAGAAGGAAAGAGAACAGCAAATCGAGGCTCAGAGGCGGCGCAGTGTGGAAAATACAAAGGTACCGAGGTGCGCGCGAAAGCGGGCTGGTGGCTGAGGGCGCGGTTGTCGTTTTCTGTCGGGAGTGAGTCTCAGACTCTGGGCTCCAGATCCGGGCGAGTCTCTAGGGACCCAGACTCAAACGGGAGAAGCGGGATTATCCGGCATCAGTTGGAACCTGAGGGCAGCTTTCTCTCCGAGGTTTGCAGCGGCTGCCGGGGTTCTGAGAAGCAGAGCCTCTGGGAACGGGACTGAGCGTGGCCATAACTGCTCCCTCCGCCCGCCCTGTTGAGCCCGCCCCGCCCAAACCCTGCGCACAGCCATTTGCCGATCGCCTCAGGCAAAGGCTGGATTAGCGCCTCCCCAGAAGACAGACGTTTTCCATACAGCTGATTCCTATAGCCAGTCGGCCTGGGGGTCAAATCCCTCTAGTGTTAACTACAACAATTAAGGCTTGGCTAGAACAAGACTGCGCACAGAGACCACAAGGGGGTGCACCAAGAAAGCATAAAAGATGCGGAGACAAAAAAACATGACAGAAATGGAGGATATGGAGCTAAGAATCGCAATTTTGAGGGCTTGCCATAAATTTGTGCAGAGCCTCACGAAAACTAATGAGACCCTCGATGCTACGATAAAGAAATTAGAAAGTAAGCATACACGGACTGAAATAAAGAATATTATACCCAATAGCAGACCAGAGGAGTACAATAATCAAACCAAAGATTCGACAAAAAACACCCAATTGGAAAAGCAAAATGAAAAAAGAATCCGAAAGTGTGAAGATAGTGTAAGGAGCCTCTGGGACAGCTTTAAGCGGTCTAATATCAGAATTATTGGAGTGCCAGAAGATGAGAGACAGCAAGATATTGAAAACCTATTTCAAGAAATAATGGCAGAAAACTTCCCCCATCTGGAGAAAGAAATGGACTTACAGGTCCAAGAAGCGCAGAGAACCCCAAACAAAAGGAATCCAAAGAGGACCACACCAAGACACATCATCATTAAAATGCCAAGAGCAAAAGACAAAGAGAAAATCTTAAAAGCAGCAAGAGAAAGAGGCTCAATTACCTACAAGGGAATACCCATACGACTGTCAGCTGATTTCTCAACAGAAACTTTGCAGGCCAGAAGGGAATGGCAAGAAATATTCAAAGTGCTGAATACCAAGAACCTACAACCAAGATTACTTTATCCAGCAAAGCTATCATTCAGAATTGAAGGTCAGATAAAGAGCTTCACAGATAAGGAAAAGCTAAAGGAGTTCATCACCGCCAAACCAGTATTATATGAAATGCTGAAAGGTATCCTTTAAGAAGAGGAGGAAGAAGAAAAAGGTAAAGATACAAATTATGAACAACAAACATGCATCTATCAACAAATGAATCTAAGAATCAAGTGAATAAATAACCTGATGTACAGAATGAACTGGTGATTATAATAGAATCAGGGACATAGAAAGGGAATAGACTGACTATTCTTGGGGGGAAAAGGGGTGTGGGAGATGCGGGAAGTGACTGGACAAAAATCATGCATGCACCTATGGATGAACACAGTGGGTGGGGAGTGAGGGTGGAGGGTGGGGTGGGAGCTGGAAGGAGGGGAGTTATGGGGGGAAAAAAGAGGAACAAATGTAATAATCTGAACAATAAAGATTTAATTAAAAAAATAAAAAAATAATAAAAAAAATGTTTATGTAATAAGCATATCTGATAGGCAATAAAATACATAGTTTTGATAGGCAAAATTATCAATTCTAGACCATCTAATAATCTCACCATGATAATACCAAATGGATATGATAGTTAAGGGCATAAATATGCTTCTCTATAATTACTTACATAGTCCTACTTTTAACATATGATTAATTAAAACATATGTAATGACTTCTGACTTAAATGCAGGCACTAAACAAATACAGCATTAAACAAAACATAAAAAGTCCTTGTCTTACAAAAACATACATTTCAATATAAGTGGCCAGTCACTGGATACATAAATAAAATGTCAGGGTTTTTTAAAATGCTATAAAAATAAAATAGGGCAGCCCTGACCTGTTTGGCTCAATGGATAGAGTGTCAGCCTGCGGACTGAAGGGTCCCAGGTTCAATACCGGTCAAGAGCATGTACCTTGGTTGCGGGCACATCCCCAGTAGGGGGTGTGCAGGAGACAGCTGATCGATGTTTCTCTCTCATCGATGTTTCTGACTCTCTATCCCTCTCCCTTCCTCTCTGTAAAAAATCAATAAAATATAAAAAATAGTAATAATAAAAATAAAACAGGGCAACAATAGAGAATGAACAGAAGGGGAGCATATTACTTTGCAATGGTCGTCTGAAAGACAGATGAACCAAAATAAAAATGAAAAGGTAGATAAGGGAACCTTATGAAGAGCTGGGAAAGAGTAGTTCAGGCGGGGCAAATAATAATTGCAATAGCTTTTAAATAGAAATGAGCCTGGTGCTCAAAAGTGAATGATAGGGAGCAAAGTAGTTGAAGAATAAATGTAGTTGAATAAGCAGAGGTCAGATTACATAGTGCCTTGTAGATTATGAGTTTGGATTTCAATTACTTGATTTTGGAGAATCAGTGGAGGATTTTAACCATGGGGAAGTGATATGATTTGATTTTTATAATTTCTTAAATATATTTTTATTGATTTCAAAGAGAAAGGGAGAGGGAGAGAGAGATAGAAACATCAATGATGAGAATCACTGACCGGCTGTCTCCTGCACAACCCCTACTGGGGATCGAGCCCGCAACCGGAGCATGTGCCCTTGACCAGAATTGAACCTGGGACCCTTCAGTCCACAGGCCAACACTCTATCCACTGAGCCAACCCAGCTAGGGCTGATGTGATTTGATTTATATTTTACATGATCACTCTGGCTACTAAAGGAAAAATAAACTGTCAGGACAAGAATAGAAAGGAGATCAGGTAAGAGGTTGTTGTCATAATCTAAAGGACAGATTCTAGTGGTTTAGAGCAGTTTAAGCAATGAGATTAATGACAAATGGTTTACTTTGGGATTCATTTTGGAGATAATAGTAGCACTTGTTTAGAGATTGGATGTGGGGTAGGAGGGCAATAAAGGAATAAAAATTTTTGACTCATTAAAGCACTTTTAGATGCCTTTTAGTCTTCCAAAGGGAAGCGTAAAACATGCAACTGGATAGTCAAGTCTGTGGAAAAAAAGAATGGCAGCTGGAGATTTGGAACTCAGCTGAATATAGGTGATATTTAATATCAATGTGACTGGACAAATAAGAAGAGATCACGACCAAGAATAAAAGAAGGGCTGAAATGCCCAGCCGGTATGACTCAGTGGTTGAGTGTCAACCCATGAAGCAGGAGGTCAGGGTTTGATTCCCATTCAGGGCACATGTCCGGGTTGCTGGCTTGATCCCTGGCCCTAGTCAGGGCACATGCAAGAGACAACCAATTGATGTGTCTCTAATATGAGACACATCAGCCCCACTCCCCGCTTCCCTTCTCTCTAAATATCAATAGAAAAAATATCTTCAGGTGAAGATTTAAAAAAGAACTGAGACTCCTTATATACTCCACAACCAGAAATCAAACCAAGGAGAAGACAATCAACAAAGAAGACTAAAGAAAAGGAATTATGAATGACCTAAGAAAAACAAAGAATACAGTGTCACAGATGTTTAAAGAAGAAAATCTCTCAGGGCCCACCCAGTGTGGCTCAGTGGATGAGCGTTGGGTCAAGCACCAAAAGGTCACCGTTTCGATTCCTGATCAGGCACATGCCCAGGTTGCAGGCTTGATCCCCAGCAGTGGGACATGCAGGAAACAGCCAATCAAAGTGATTTTTCTCTCTCACTGATGTTTCTAACTCTCTCTCCCTCTCCCTTCCTCTCTTAAAAAAAAACAAACAAAAAAACCACAATAAAAACATTTTGTTTTAAGTCAAAAGAAAATCTCTCAGGAAGGAAGTATGTTTAATTATCAAAATGCTTTTACAAACTGGAATAAGACAAAACACTATTGACATGAGATTTCACAAGTTGTTAACCATGATAAAAAACATTTTAGATATTCTACCCACAGCCAAATCACACAAAAAACCCACAAACTATCAAAAGATTACTAACTGTGCAGAGTAATATATTTGAAATATACTACTTAATATATTTGACTTCACATTGTCATTAAACCATCAGGGCTCTGATAATGTCAAAGCTCTTCATTTTTTAAAACTCATGAACTAATAATTCACTGATATATTCAGGTTATTTTAACTAATTTCTTGCATTTCAATTACATCTAAGTTTAATGGGGCTTCTGACCTAAATTTAATACAGAAAAAAAATTCTAAACTAGCTTTAATTCCAGAATTTAAAAGTGGGAATTACAATAAAGAATGAAACCAAGAGATCCTTACTGCCCACTAAAAAAAACTTAAATAGCAGCACTTATGTAAGAAAAGAGAACAAAAAACTAGTCTAGACACACTATTCTGTTTACCCAAAATTGTAGCCCATAATACAAAAGATATTACCCAATTAAAGAATGTAATATTTCACCTTTACTTGTCGAGCTTGGCTGATGACACATGGAAGACTAAAAAGTTGTTGGACAAAGGCCTTCAATTCTTCCACTGTCAGTTTGGTCCGAGTCCTCCCACAATCAGGGCTCTGCCTGATGTAAAATAATAAAAAGACATAAGTAAGAAAAATTCAGTTATTCTGATATCAAAAGGGCCTCTAATCTCTTTATAATTCTCACCCAAGCAATCCCAGAATACTATGTTTGACTTGCAATGGTGATGATCACTTCCAAATTAGGTTTTTTAGCTCTACAGTTAATGGCTCAAAGATTCAACTCTCCAAGTTCTAGTTCCTCCAATCTTACAAGTACTAAATATTTTAAACATTCAATAAGTTCTTCACAGTAAAATATTAAGTTCACTGATAAAACCAAATCCTCTATCTCAAGAAGCTTAAGATGAGGAACAAGGGCAATTTACCTGGCTTAGGAAACAATAAACCCTCTGAAGCTCATTCACAATTTTGTGTGTATATTTTCTTTAAAAAAAAAAAAAGGAGGGAGGGGCTCCTAAGCTTTCAACAGATTTTCTAAGGGAGTCAGTGACCCAAGAGGGTTGCAAAGTGAAGATTTGCTGATCAATGTCTCTAAGAAAAGTTTTCTGATAAAATGGTAGATAAAAGGTGCACAATAATTTAAAACCCAATGTAAATTGCTATAGAGAAAGCCATTCGGACACAAAGAATGTGTTAGGATGAATATGAAACACTACAGAAAATGTAACACATATGAATTACACTAATTCAAGGGCAAATGCTTTTGTGCTCCTTAATAACAAGCTTCCACTGAATCCCACAAGGTTACCCTTTGCTGCCATCTGCCTTCAGCCTACCGTATTATTTATTTACTTACATACAAATATTTATTGCACAGCTACTGTGTGTCACGCATTGTTCTAAGCACAAGAAATATAGCAATGAAAAAATATATAGCAATGAAAAAACATACATTCTAGTTGGGAATGAAAGGTGATAGACAATAAATACAATAAGAAAATTAGTGTATCAGGAGGTGACAGGGCTAGGAGAAAAATAAAGCAGAAGCATAAGAAGGCTGCAATTTTATAAAGGGCTGTCAGAGAAGGCCTCTACAAGAATGTGACATCTGAAAAAGACTTGAAAGAAGTATGGAGACAAGACATCTGGATATCAGGGGAAGAGAACTCAAAACAGAGTGAAGACAGGTTCACTCTGCAGACACTAAGCAGGAACACTTCTGGTGTGTATGAACAGTAAATGGAAGAGGGTTGCAAAATGAAGCAAGCAAGAAAGGAAGTAGTAGGAGATAAGATTAGGGCATTATTGGAGGAGAGAGGGACATGGACAGAAGAGGTCAAAGCTGAAGGACCTCAAAAGCAAGTTGAAATTTTGGCTTTTACTCTGGGAAGAAAAAAAAAAAAAAAGGAAACCATTAAAGAATTCAACTCTTCTTAGTCTTACCTGTGTTTCTGCTTTTTGCTCAGAAGCAGTTGAGCCACAGAAGCACAGGTCTCAGCCTCTTTTACAGCATCCCTGAGTTTTCTAAAGAGATCATTCTCTGGGTATTTCCTATCCTCAGCATCTTCCAGCATTACTCGTAATTCAATCAAATCTGTAAAAATAAATAAAAAAGCCATATACTATGACCATAGACATAAAAAGTCACTTGTAAATCTTAACCTCTCTTAAGTGAACCATCAACCTAATAGCAAAAACCTACTATAGCTGTGAGAGAACATCACTAATGCAATAAAAGCATATTCCTAATTCTTATAATGTCTCTCAGGTAAGGCAATTTTTCTTTCTCAATAAACCTTTAATGTTAGGTCTACTGGTAATAATGGCTCTTCAAAACATATATCTACTGCAAGTTAGTCATCTATCCCATTTTACATCAACTTTTTCACTTAAAGATTCTCAAACAGAAAATTAAGACTATAATCAACCAATCCATTAGTCTCAAATCTCATACAAAGCCTAGGATTTTTGCTTAATGGAGGAAAAACACATTTAAAAAGGCCTCTTTCAAAATGACAATTTCAGTGTAACCTTTCTTGTGGTTGAAGTTGGCAGATAATGCTTCAGTAACTCGACTGACCCAAGTGTCATAGGACTGTGCCCTGACTTTCACACCATATAGCAGAGAAGGGAGGTCCTCTAATGGGTAGCGATATCTAAAAACAAAACAAAACAACATGGAAATAAAAACTTCAAAAACCAACAACTTGAAAGTAAATTTAAAGTACAATCAGCTTAAGTAAAGTACAATGGCCAGAGGAATGGGGTCTTGGTACACATAAAGAGAAATCAGAGAAACCACAGATAAAAAAGATGTGAAATCAACTGATAAACTAATTTTAGTTGCCCAAGTTTAGGGCCAACTTTAAAGGACTGGTTCTCAAGCAGAAAGGTAGATAGATAAGAAATTACCAGCCCAGACAAAGGGAAAGGAATTACAAAAAGAGCAACATTAATCCTTGGTTTTAAAAGAGGGTAATGGAAGTTTAACAAGAAACTTCTGGATACCTAAGACATTTCTTCTGCATGGGGCAGGGGCACAGATCAGTTGGATGGTACAAACACACAAGCCGCTCAGGATTACAGGAGCACGTGAGAGCAGAGAGAAAACATGTGGTTTTGCATGCTGAACACTGTCGCTCATCATCAGGAACAAGTTCAAACACTTCTTCTTCTGACATCAGGACACCCTGAAATACAATTAATGTCATAAGATCAAGTCTTTCTAGTCCTTCAAGCATCAAAGAACCTACTTTTAAAATTTTTTTAAATTTAATTTTTATCTTTTGATTTGAGAGAGGGGAAAGGAAAGAGAGGTGGTGAGAGAGAGAGAACCATCAATTTGTCGTTACACATTTTTATGCATTCATTGGTTGATTCTCATGTGCCCTGACCAAGGATCGAACCCACAACCTTGGTATATTCTTGGGACAACGCTCTAAACAACGAAGCCAACCAGCCAGTGCCTACATTTTTTTCTATGGGTAAATCTCTGACTTAAGATATAAATGTGGGAGGTACAATGGCACTTCATCAAAATACTTTCTAAAAATAATCATTAGTAATTTTAAGTGAGCAGGACTTAATCTTGGTATCTAAGAATGTACATTTGACTGACTGATACAACTATTTTTAAAATGCAAGGAAGTTATTACTACAAAGGTCAAAACAGTCAGGGAAGTTGTAATTGGGAGATACTTTTGAGTGTCTGACAAAGTTCTATTTCTTGACCAGAATTGTGATAACAACAAAGTTTACCGTGTAACAACTCATAAAGCCATATGTTTATGTTCTCTTTAAAATAAGAAAAAATTACTGTCCCCATGGACAATATGTCTTTGAACCAGATACATTAATAATCTATGATCTGAAAATAATGCTGATATGTACAAACATATGCAAGGATAAAGAAGTATAAAATTACTTAAACTGTGCAAATCAAATGTAATCTACTTCAGAAAGATAGCAAAAAGAAAGTTAATCACCCTGGCCGGTGTGACTCAGTTGGCTAGAGTGTGTCCCATGCACCACAAGATTGTGGGTTCGATTCCCAGCCGAGGAAATGTACAGGAGGCAACCAATCGATAGGAGATGTTTTTCTCTCTCTCCCCTTCTCTCTCTAATATCAATAAAAAAGAAAAAGAAAAAAGAAAAGAAAGTTAATCAGCATGTAGTTTAAGAAAATAAAAACATTTAAAGTAGCATTTTACAAAGACTTCCATTTAATATGTACTGAGTGGCCAGATGATTAAGACCACCTGACATTTGCAGGCAAATTAGCTATAATTTCGTGCTGAAGTTGCTAGAGGGCCAGAACATTATAAATAGGGAAGCAGGTTGTTTACTACGACAGAAGTGATTTTTTTCTGAAGATATGGGTAAACAATGCGATTTAACAGCCTTTGAACATGGGATACACACACACAATGAGTGGCCAGATTATTATGACCACCCCATCAATACTTCGTTGGGCCACCTTTTGCCTTCAATACTGCGGCAATTCTTCTTGGCATTGACTCCACGAGATGTTGAAAGGTGATGCAAGGAATCTGACACCATGCCTGATGAATAGCACTGTCCAGTCCTGTGAGATTTGATGGTTGTGGAACCAGCTGCCTGATGGCTCTTTTAATTTCGTCCCACAAATGCTCAATTGGATTGAGATCTGGTGATTGTGGGGGCCACCTAAGCAAGGTAAAGTCTCCCTCATGTTCTTGAAACCACTCCTGCACAATACGAGTACCGTGGCATGGTGCATTGTCTTGTTGGAAGAAGCCATCTCCATTGGGATACGCCATCAACATGATAGGATGAACTTGATCAGCAACGATACTTTTTTATAGGTTCAATTTTTTTCTATTTCATAAACAATATCAAGTACCGGACATGTGCTCACCATTTGTACAACAGACTCTCTTAATCGTGTCTCTTCTTCAGTCATCAGAGTCAATTCTTTGCACACCATTGCAGCCAGCCCCACATCTAAGCATTCTGGATCTGCTGCCATTTTGAAAATGAGTTCCTCGTGTGAAAAGACACAATGGCGCCTTAGCCGTCGGTAATGATTGACACACTGACGCCCAATGGGCAACTGAAAACAAGACAAGATTCTTAAATTACATTACTTGCTTATAGCATATTCCAGAACAGAACCACTATTTACCCTCCAGATCCTCTTTTTTATTATAAAGAACACAGAATAACAAACTCCATTTGAACATTTATATCACAGCCTTCTTCTAAAGAGTATCAAGAGCTTTCACGTATATCATTTCACATGTGTGATTTTATTAAGTAAATTTTAGTATCTTTACATACATAGGTCCAATGAAATTTAAAAAGCTGCTCAAGGCCAAATAACAATAAAAGTAAGCAAATTAACCCAGCCAGTGTGGCCCAGTGGTTAAGAGTCAACCCATGAACCAGGAGGTCACGGTTCAATCCCTAGTAGGGGGCTTGCAGGAGGCAGCCGATCAATGATATTTCTCTCTCCTGGGTGTTTCTATCTCTTCCTTCCTCTCTCTCTCTCTCTCCCCCCCTCCCCCCACCTAAAATCAATAAAAACATTTTTTAAAGCAAATTAAAGGCAGAAACCATCTCTAACTAATCTCTGAATCATCTCCACTGCCCACCCTACACCTAACCAAGGAGCAAGTAAATCATAAACAGTTAATAAGTATTAGCTAATTTTTTAAGTAGAGCTCAAACCCAAGGCAAAGTCCTAAATTTGGTCTTGTTCTTACTGCTTCCTAAGCCTAATAAGAAAGAATTTTAAAATTATTAGATCAAATAAGATTGTTCATTATATCATTTCATTCTCTAGCCAAGAAAACAAAAATGATTAATCATGAAATTTAATAAATTAAGGTATCCACAGAAAAGTATAAGATCCAATATTACTAAAGAATATCCTTCAAAATGTTGAGAGGTGATAGAAAAATAACATCACTAAGAAAATCAAAGTCCAAGACTGTATTATAAATTTGGAGTCTTTCCCCAACAAACATGACATAATTATAACTGAATATTTTTTATATTACCTTGTACAAAAACAAAATAGCAATTACTGGCATTATCATTTACAATGAAGTTCAGTCCATAGAGATCTCAACATTACAGTTACTCTTTAAAATAATTTTTTAGGAAAGGGAATAAAGAAACATTAAATGGCAGGAAGAATAAAACACCAAATTGTCCACCAGAAGAAAATAATAAAGGGATATTTAAAAATAAAAGCATAGAATTAGATATTTGAAAATATGGTAGAATTCTTAAGAAGATCTGGTCATCTTTATAAAATCCCAAAGTGCTCAGAGAAAGCAAAGACTTAAGGAACCATATTCTCTCAGAAAAGAGAAATTCAGAAAATATAAACTACAATTTAAAATTAAAACAGAATGGGGAAAATAATGAATAAATAAGAACTATGAAATCTTCCAAATGGAAAATTTGGAAAATTTTCCAAAAACCATAATGGAAACTCTAACTGAACTTTCTAAATTACCACAGCCACTCCAGTCTCTACTGAAATATTCATGAACCCTCCCCTCCCCACCTAAGGAAATATGGCAACTAGATGCATTTTCCAGGGATGTTAGTAGACGTACAACAGCTACTTGCTATAGAACAGACCCAGTCAGCAGTACAGAAGTTCACAGCTTCAGCGAAGTTGTAGCCCTGATTAAATCCAGAATGATAGGCACGAGGAAACGTCACAACAAACTCTCCAGCACACTGATTGGTCCTGTACACCTAAATGCAAATTCAAAATAGTGATACAAACCAAAATAAAAACAACAAAAAAGGGAGACAGATTTGATTAGTCAGTTTCAGAAGCATTTTCTAAAATTGAAAACAATAAAGAATTAACCTACACACACTAGAAAACAGTATCAGGTTTAAGAAGCAGCCAGAATTCCACCTTCTTAAAGTACTAGCAGTCACTAATAACAAAATTATAATAATTCATGACAAAAATTAGCAGCCAAAAGAAATTCTCAAAGAGAAAATGTTATTCTCACTAAGCTACTAGTTTCTAGTAACTTGATAAAATTTTACATTTAAGAGGACTTAATTCCTTTTATTCTTGTGTTGTAAATAGAGGTAAAGGATAGAACTTCCTCCTACTCTTGGATAATTTTTTGGAACTGGTCTAACTGATTATCTCATATAAATATGGAGATATCCCCAAAATCAGTTTTTCTAAATCTCACTTCATTTTGTAATACTATGTTATCTTTTTAAAAGCCCCAGATTCTAATATAAATTCACTCATAAGGACAAAGTAACACTCCCACTAATCTAGTCTCATTAAGGTTTGATGAATATTTGACTGAATATAACAAACTTATCAAATTTATACTTTATCAGGTGCTAGTAGCTTAAATTTAATAATAATTTTCAAAACTAAGTTGAAAAACAGAAAAGATATTGTGTTTATCATAGCATGTAGAAAACAAAGCTGTGAAATCTTTATATGAAATATGATATCCAAAAGAATAAGCATTAGTTACTAGAACTACCACTTAAAATATTTAAACTTTGGTTAAATAGGGATAATCTATATATACTAGAGGCCCGATGCACGAAAGTTCATGCACTCAGGGGTGGGGGATCCCCTCAGCCCAGACTGTGACCCCTCGGGGGATGTCCGAATGAAGGCTCCCTGGGGGGATCGGGCCTAAGCTGGCAGTCAGACATCCCTCTGGCAGCCCGGGAGCCCTCGGGGGATGTCCACCTGCTGGCTTAGGCCCGAGCCCTTAGTCGGACATCCTTAGCACTGTTGTGGAGGCAGGAGAAGCTCCCGCCACTGCTGCTGTACTGGCCAGCCATGAGCCAGCTTCTGGCTGAGCAGCGCTCCCCTTGTGGAAGCACACTGACCACCAGGGGGCAGATCTTGCATTGAGTGTCTGCCCCCTTGTGGTGAGTGCACATCATAGTGACTGGTGGTTCCTGGTCGTTCACTGTTATGGGTCAATTTGCATATTACCCTTTTATTATATAGGATAAAAGGCTAATATGCAAAGTGTCCCCGCAGGAGTTTGACCAGGAGACCAGGAGTTCTATTGCTCACTATGATGTGTGCTGACCACCAGGAGATGGCGCAAAATGAAGGGAGGCCCTGGCCGGCAGCCAGAAGGCCCCGATTGGCCCTGATTGCTGGCCAGGCCTAGGGACCCTACCCGTGCACGAATTTCATGCACTGGGCCTCTAGTAAAGAATGTAAGATTTTTGCTAAAACCAGGATACAATTGTTTACTGAGAACAGAAAGCTATTTTAATAAATAGCTATACATAAAGCATAATTAATACTTTAAAACATCCTTTTCTCAATCTAATAGATGTTGGTCCCTTCAGAGTACAAATTCTAATTTAAACAGAGGATGACATGACCTTTTACTTCCAGTTATAAAACAAAGCACTGCAACTCTACTGATCAAAAGCTAAAATAACTTTAAATTTAAAATACTAAAGGGAGACACAAAAAGACTCACAGGTACACCATGCTCCATTAATACATTGGGGTTCATGATGGTGACTAACTGATGTAGGAGATCAGGCTGAGATTCAAATAACTCAGGAGCCAGCTCCCTCATCACCTCCTCCAGTTGTTCTGCAGCATGAGATGGTACACCATACCATGTCTTTGGCTCCCCCCTAGCAAAAGAAATTAACTGTTTAGCCAGGTAGAGCATGGTGCCAATGAGGCCAAGTTCTCTGATTCAAATCCACTAAATTATAATTAACTGTCTTATTTTATGGCCACAGACTATAAGCCATGAATCCTGGCAACCATCTCATAAACCTGTACTATTGTTCATAATAGATACACACTTATCACTGTTTAAAAAAAGTGTTTCCAAAACATATGAACTCTTTAAGGTGCATCAGTAAATAGTATCTTCAAACAGGAAAGATGCTATGTGAGGATACTGACATATCTCAATTCACAGGTCCACTGAACATTCTAATTATTAGCATAATGATGAAAGTAAAAGTCAATGCTTTCTAGAATACCTCTACATAACTTCACTGAGTTCAACTTTACTATCCAAGGAAATAAGACAAGGCTAGAAATTGTTGAAACCTTCTATCTATAAATCTTAAGGACCGAAAACTTGCCATCATTAATGTACTAGACTTTAGTGCACTAGAGTTCATTTATAATACCAAGTTGTACTCTCAGGAAATGGATTTAATTTTCTAAGAGTACTCATGCTATTTATAGAATAGCTCAATTTCTTAATCCCAATACAATTTACAGTGCCATCTCTAATAGAACTTACTATGATAATGAAAACGTTCTATATCTGTACTGGCCAATACAGGGGTCCCTAGTCACATGTGACTATAAAGCACCTGAAATGTGGTTAGTGCAATTAAGGAAGTAAATTTTTTATTTTACTTAATCTTTTTTGTTTGTTTGTTAATTCTCACCAAAAGATATTTTTTCCATTGCTTTTTTTAGAGACAGTGAAAGAGAAGGATAGAGAAAGAAAGAGAAACATCAATATGGGAGACACATCAACCAGTTGCCTCCCACATGCACCCCAACCCATCCCAACCGGGGAGCAGGGAGGGAACCCAAAACCCAAGTGCCCTTGACCAACGGTGCATAGGCCAATGCTAACCCTTTAGCAACACTGGCCACAGCTATTTTACTTAATCTTAATTAATTTAAACAGCCACATGTGGCTAGCAGCTATCACATTACACAGCATAATGATAAAGTAGAGCATGAAAACCACTAGAGTTTTCCATTGCAAGTGTAATCTAAGTAGTAGTTTGGATATGAAGAGAAAAATATCATTTAGTTAAGATAATACTGGACAAGGAACTAAGTAAGCTGTTGGTAAGATACCAAAAAATTCAACAAAATAATTTAATGAATATATATGTAACTCAGGCATGTCTAGGGAAAATGTCATATAAAAAGGAAAAAAACACTTGAAATTTTCAAATACAGAAGTTTAATCAGATCTTAAGTATATAAACTTTGACCATCCTCCCTTGCATATCAACAGATATGCCAAAGTAATTTTCATGTATACCAAACAAGTATCATTTGGTCTAAAACTCTAAGCTCCTGGGCATGCACATACTTGAAAAGGGAAGGTGTCTAAGATGCTGTATCCTTAGACCACAGTATTTCTCTCTTTAATATATTATCCTACTTTAAAAAAATATTTTTTTTATTGATTTTTCTTTTAGAAAGAGAGGGACAGACAGAGACACATTGATTGGATGCTTCCTGCACGCCCCCTACCTGGGATCGAGCCCACAACCCAGGCATGTGCCCTGACCAGATATCGAACTGGCAATCTTCAACGCATAGGATGAAAGCCCAACGAACTGGGCTATGACGCTACTTTGATAAAAAATACTTTTAAGTTCAGCTCTCCATAATAATATAATCTAAGATTAGTAAACCTTCAAAAGGTTACCAAGTATGAATGCTGTTAACAAAGATTATACATACCAATGCAAATAATTGATGGAATAACTCCAGTGATCTTCAATGTGCCAGCAAAAAGAAGAGAAACACATTCCCACATAGAGCCATGGTACTTTCATACCTGAGATGTCTACATTAATATGTGCAAGAACAGACTGCTCTAGGACAGGCATGTTATTCAAGTTCCAACCAGAAAGTGCGTATTCCTATAAAAAAAAAAATGTAAATGAGAGATCAGAGATGACCAGTGGCCAACAGAAATCTCAAGGGAGTACTAGTATTCAAAAAAGAAAGTAAAACTTTTATATTTACAGTAAGCTCCTCCACAGAATCTGTGCTTTTTGCTCTCTCATACATGTAACTGATATACCTAAATATTTAATCCTATCTCCTCTCTAGGTGGTATTTAGATTTCCTTTTAATTATTTCAGATACCTCTGGTTCATTCTTAAGAAAATAAACAAGGCTTTTTATTACTCCCTCCAACTTACCAGAAAATAGTGTGAGACTAATTTTAATAGGTCACTATTTTATCCCCAAGTAGCATAACATCCCAAAATGTAGTCTACCACTACATTTTTAGAATGGTACCAGATATTGAGGACATAATGAGATACATAACCCTGAATTTGATAAATCCTTATTATTAGATAAATTATAACAAAACATTTGTTTCATAGATGAATTCAATAGAAAAAAAGAATTTCTACTTTCCAGAAATAAAGAAAGGAAGCAAAGCCAGAATGAAAAAAAACAGTAACCTGACTTTTCATAGAAGTTTCTAACTGAATATAAGCACTAGGCACTGAGTTTCAAACACCCACCCTAAAGCCATATGAGGTAAAGACTTAAAAGTTCTTATGCTAGTGGAGAACAGTTCTCAAAGCAGGGTCTAGGGAGCCCAAAACTATTTCAGGGGATCCATAAACTCAAACTATTTTCATAATAATTCTAAGATGTTATTTGCCTTTTTCACTATCATTCTAAAAGGAATGTAGTGTGTTTTCCAGAGGATATATGATATGTGATATCGCAATAATCGAATATAGAAACAGATAACAGAATCCAATTGCCTTCCACTGGAAGGTTGATAACTGCTGAACCTGGATGGAAGGACGGAAGTGTATTACATTTACTTTTATACATTTGAGACTTTCTATAATTCCGGGCTTTAAAAATAAAACCCTCAATGTAAGAAGTTAAACAGCTAATGACAAAGCTGAAGAGAAAATCTGTAAACTAGATAGATTTGAGGATTTCATCCATAATGCAGCACATAGATATGAAAACTATAAAAGTGTAAGAGTCAGAGAAGCCCTGGTCAGTGTGGCTCAGTTGGTTGAGCATTGTCCCATGCACCAAAAGGTCACCGATGTGATAGCCGGTCATGGCACATGGGGGGCAAAGGGGCTCGAGCCCCAGTAGGGAGCACTGCAGGAGGCAACAAAAAGATGTTTCGCTAAATGTTTCTCCTTCTCTCTTCCTCTCTCTCTAAAATCAATAAATTCTTATTTTTTTAAAAAAAAGAATCAGAGAGGATAAAATAAGAAAATTCAACATAGGTTTAACTAGAATTCCAATAAAAAATAATAAAGAGATATGATTCTTACCCTCAAAATGCTTTAAAAAGAGAGAGAGAGAGAGAGAGAGAGAGAGAGAGAGACTTTCCAAAATACTATTCAATATGTTTTTAGTTGGTTGATTAGCTGGTTGGCTGAAAAAATAATGAATCTAGTTGAAGAGACAAGGCCTACATACAAAAGTTCCAAGACAAGGCAACATATATTAAACTCCAAATACAGACAAGAGAGTAAATTCTATAGTTCTTCAGAGGACAACAGAATACTATCATCGTGGGTTTGGATTGTTAAGAAAAATTCATGGAAAATGAAAAACCTGAGTAGAACTTGAAAGGATAGGTAAGATTTGAAGGTAGACAAAATATACTGGTCTGGCTGATGAAAGGGCAGTAGAATATTGATACTCAGTAATACAGGAAATAAGACTTAGAAAAAAGATTGGATCTTTAGTCTTAAGTTTCAAACTAAGAACCCTGGAATTTAATCTTACATTCAAAAGGGGGAACAATGCATTTTAAACATTTTTAAACTTTTGATTATAGAAAATTTCAATATAAACAAAAGTAGACAGATTTAGATAATCAATTCCCAAAGATATCAAAATCTTAAAATTTTAAGTAAAATTAAAACATGAAAAAGACTGCAGAAAGAAGCAGTAATCAAAAAAGTTAACATAGCAAGCCTACAACTGCTTTCCTTCAAAGGGTTTGCTTAAAGGTTGGCCCTTGGTCGGCATCTGAAAACTTGTATGGTAAATAGTTCCCCTACACCAGTGGTCGGCAAACTGCAGCTCGCGAGCCACATGCGGCTCTTTGGCCCCTTGAGTGTGGCTCTTCCACAAAATACCGACTTCTGCGCATGGGCCATGAAGTTTCAATCGCACTGTACGTGCGTGCCTGTACATGGTATTTTGTGGAAGAGCCACACTCAAGGGGCCAAAGAGCCGCATATGGCTCGCGAGTTACAGTTTGCCGATCACTGCCCTACACTGATGGAGTGACTCACAGAGCCTAGACAGTACAACGTGGTTTATACACACTTGCTTTCCTTCCAGGATTCTGGAATTTTGGGGTGTGTTAGGCAGAGGTGCTTAGTTCGCAGCCCCCAATAAAAACCTTAAGCACTGACTCTCGAATGAGCTTCCTGGTGGGCAATACTTCACTCCTTGTCAATCCGATACTGAAGTAACTAAGTGCGTAAGTGAATGACTCCATTAAGAGAGGACTCTTGAAAGCTTATACCTGGGTTTTCTCTGGACTTTGACCACACATCTTTTCCCTTTACTGATTATACTTTGTACCCCTTTCACTGTAAAAAATCATAGCCATGAGTCTTCCTAGAAAATCACTGAACCTGGAGATGGTCTTGGGAACCCCCAACACGAGTGGTCATTATGTAAGACCATGGCAACCATCCCAACATGATGTGATATGACCGAGACAAGGATGGTAGTGGGAATGAAAAGAGGCCAATCCTATAAAAAATAATGAAAAATGAATTAACAGGATTCAATGATTTAATATGGAATGAGGATAAGAAGAAAACAATATTCCCAAGGTTTTAAGTTCTATGCTATCTTTATTCCTCAGAAGCCATGTTTACAGAACACACTGTATTCATAAGACAAATGTATTAACTTCAAAAGTATTTTTCCACTAAGCTATGACACCAGGGACGCATGCTATTAGATATCAAAAGGCTAACTCATACAGAAGTTTAACACAAATGTACAATTCCTGGTGAAATACTAGTTATCTATTATTCTAGTAGAGTCACTTTCAGAAGAGAGTAACAAACTGACATAAAATATAAGTATAAAAAATCTGAAGATTTTATACAAATTTTTCTAATAAGTCCTTACAATCCTTTTGTGATAAATGGGTTCTCTTATTCTAACCTTCAACACAAAAACAGACTTCTTACCCGGTACAGAATCTTGTAAGTAGTATACTCCCAGTTCTGTTTTAAAGGAATGTGTAATTATGTATGCATGATATATAACTGCTTGTATAGATATACTATATCTGGAAGGATATACTAGAAGATGAAATAGAATCTTCCTCTGTCAAATTGTAAATTTGGGTGGGAGGGAAACTTTTTAATTGTAAAAGACTTTCAGAAAAGGTTGGCCCAATTCCTCTTCACAGAAAATAAGGATAAATTTGGAGAAAATTGTCAAAATAACCATTTCAAAGCACTAGAAATTGACCAAAGGCAAAAACAAATTGAAAAGCATTTGCTCTTGAAAAACAAAAGAAGACTCAATAAAGACATTCCCAGATAAGCAAAGACTACAAGAATTCATTGCTAGCAGACCTGCACTATAAATAAATGTAGTCCTCCAGGCTAGAAGCAAATGACTCCAAATAGTAACTTTGATCTACAAGAATGAAGAGTCCTGGCTGGTGTGGCTCAGTTAGTT
This sequence comes from Myotis yumanensis, assembly GCF_028538775.1. NCBI lineage: Eukaryota > Metazoa > Chordata > Mammalia > Chiroptera > Vespertilionidae > Myotis > Myotis yumanensis. The sequence continues at coordinate 120,969,937 of NW_027223754.1, read as the reverse complement.
GGGCATCGTCCCATGCACAGAAAAGTTGCTGGTTTGATTCCTGGTCTGGGCACATGCTTAAGTTGCGGGCTCAATCCTCAACAGGGGAATGTGCAAGAGGCATCTGATTGATGTTTCTCTCTCTCTCTCTCTAAAAAAATCAATAAAAAAGTCTTTTTAAAAAAATGAATGAATGAATGAATGAATGAAGAGAACCAGAAATAGTAAATATCTCAGTAGATATGTAAAGAAGTGTATTTATTCTCTTACTTTAAAAAAAAAAGGTTGTTTAAAGCAATAATTATATTGCTGTGTTGTGTTTATACACTATGTACATACAATATACAACACACAAAAGAGAGCAGGAAATGAAGAGACACTGTTTCAAAGTTGCTATATTTATCAGAATTAAGTCAATATGAACATGAAGTAGGTTGTGATAAGTTAAAGATGTACAGTGTCAAAGTTTAAAAAGGAAAAAAAAAAGCTACATATTGTAATTCTTAGAATCAGTAACTCAAAATATATAGCCAAAAAAAACCCCCAAAGGAATTAAAATGGTATTATGAAAAATATCTGCTCAACACACACACAAAAAAAAAAATCATAAAGGAGAAACAGGAACAAAAAGACAGCAGACATAGAAAGAAGCAAGATGGCAGACCATAAATAAACCATGTCCAAAACAACAAGAAAGCCCACTGCATGGGAGAACATATTTGCCAATGTTATCTCTGATAAGGGTTTCATGTCATACATACATTTTCAGGGAACTCATACAACTTAACAAAAGGAAGATAAACAATCCAGTCAAAAAATGGGCAAAGGACCTAAACAGACACTTTTCAAAAGAGGACATACAGAAGGCCAAGAGACATATGGAAACGTGCTTGAAGTCACTAATCATCTGAGAGATGCAAATCAAAACGACAATGAGGTACCATCTCACACCTGTCAGAATGGCTATCATCAACAAATCAACAAAGGACAAGTGCTGGCGAGGATGCGGAGAAAAAGGAACACTCGTGTACTGCTGATGGGAATGCAGACTGATACAGCCACTGTGGAGAACAGTATGGAGTTTCCTCAAAAAACTAAAAATGAAACTCCCATTTGACCCAGTGATCCCACTTCTAGGAATATATCCCAAGAAAACAGAAACACCAATCAGAAAGGATATATGCACCCCTATGTTCATAGCAGCACAATTGACAATAGCTAAGATTTGGAAACAGCCTAAGTGCCCATCAGCAGATGAATGTATTAAAAAATGGTGGTACATCTATACAATGGAATACTATGCTGCTGTAAAAAGGAAGGAATTCCTACCATCTGCAATAGCATGGATGGACCTAGAGAGCACTATGCTAAGCAAACTAAGCCAGTCAGAGAAAGATAAATATCACATGATGTCACTCATTTGTGGAATATAATGAACATAAACTGATGCACAAAAACAGATCCAGAGTCAGAGAGGCATCTATCAGACCATCAAACCTCAGAGGGAAGGCAGGGGAGGGTAGGGGGAAGGGGGAGAGATCATCCAAAGGACTTGTATTCATGCATATAAGCATAACCAATGGACACAGACACTAGGAGGGTGAGAGCATGAGCGAGGGAGGTTTGGGGGGTAGTGGGGGAATAAGGACACATATGTAATACCTTAATCAATAAAGAAAAAAATATAAAGTGAAAAAAATAATAAAAAAAATAAACCATGTCAATAATTACATTAAATGTAAAATGGACTAAACACTCCACAATAAAAAGACCACGTCAGACTAGATTTCAAGATCCAATCACATGCTGGCTACAAGAAAGATGGCTTAAAAGAAATAAAAGATATACCATGTAAATAGTTTTAAGAGAGCTGAAGTGGCCTGTCATGGCTAAGTGGTTGAGCTTCATCCTATGAACCAGGAGGTCACGGTTCTATTCCCGGTCAGGGCACATGCTCGGGTTGTGGGCTCGATCCCATGGGGGGCGGGGCGCGCACGCATGCAGGAGGCAGCTGATCAATGATTCTCTTTCATCATTGACATTTCTATCTCTTTCTCCCTCTCCCTTCCTCTATGAAATCAATAAAAATATATTTTAAACACAGAGAAAGAGCTGAAGTAACTACACTTTTCATTGTAAATCCTTCTGCACGATGTAACTTAAAAAAAAAAAACTCTGTATAACTCTTGTAATAGGAGATAAAACTACTTACTGCCAATTATAGAGGGAAAGTGACAAGGACAAAAGTAGAGAGAAAAGGAAATAAATGATCATCTTAATTCAGCTTTCTACATAGAGGTCATCTCCTATGTGATGGGACTTTATTATGTTATAATTTAAATGCATATTTGAAATCCTATCTCCTCAGGTGTTGAAGGAAACTAAATTGCAGACCTATCTATGAAATATATATTTTTTTAAATCTTAAATCACCATCTAGATTTTCAAACAGAAAGGTAAAATTATTTAAATGAGGTTGAAGTTTTAAACTAGTTGAATTGGTTTTTATTTTTATTTCTTCTACTGTGTAGAAGCAGCCTACGGGCAAAGGTCAGGTCATGGTTGAAGGCCACAGATTTGCTCTGGCATGAGCACTATGAGACCCAGGGGATAAATCCAAACCCATGCATTTAAATTGGTTTTGAAATGCAAAGTTAATTAATATTTAAAGGTACTTTGAATTTTTTTTAACTGAAGAGTATATTGTCCAAATCTTACATATTTAATATTTTAAACAAACATGGTCCCTTATGACTAATGAGAAAGCTAGTTTTCTACTATGCAAAGAACTAATCAGCTAGGGGTGAGGAGAAATTTAGACTACTATCTGCTATGCACCTCTTCTTCTGGCAGCATCTTTCTCCGACCATCCTTTACAGGAAATCCACTTCCAAAGTCTTTTGAGGAAATATCAGCTCCATACTCTACAATAACATCTTCTTCAATGCTGCTCACCAGCCGCCAAAATTCCTTTTCTACTAGTTCTGTTGGAACCATCTACACAAGGAAAACAAAGATCATATATTACTAACTCGCTATAACCAGAATCCACTATAACATTAATACACAGGTCAAGTTTAACACAAACCCATGATAAAATAGAAAACCTTATTCTGTCCCAGAGCTAAAAACACTAGGTCCTAATCTTTTCCACTGAGGATAGGGAAAAACAAAAGACAACTTAAATGTCCAGAAAAACATAGTGAACTCGAACTGCCTTTTTTTGCAAGCTGCTTCCTAACTAAAAAGACTAAAGACCTAGGTCATCAAAGAAGAAAAAGGAAACACAAAAATCAAGGCTTAATTTTAAGAGCTTTGGCAAATTTTTTTTTATAGGGATTTTTAAAAGCCCAAGATCCCACCTGGCCAATGTGGCTCATTGGTTGAGCATCAACTCAGGAACCAAGAGGTCACAGTTCAATTCCCAGTCAGGGTACAGGCCTGGGTTTCAGTCTCGATCCCCGGGGGGGGGGGTGGTTAGGGAAGGGCTCATGCAAGGAGGCAGCATTGATGTTTCTATCTCTATCCCTCTCCCTTCCTCTCTCTCTAAAAATCAATTATAACATTTTTTTTAAAAGCCCAAGATTCCCTAGGAAAAGAAGCAAAGCTTATATTACAAATAACTAAACAAAAGCAGCAACTACCACATACTTCATGCTTTTCTATAAGGATTACTCACAGAGGGCTAGTAAACCATTTGAAGATCAAAGTATTTTTCTTAACAGGTGAGTGCACACTGCCACATTAGTGAGTGAAAGAAACTGAAACAGATGCCAGGCCCCTAGTCTTTAGATGTGGTGGTCTATCATCTTTTACATGCTGTCCCTGTTTTCTACAAAATAACATAACTAGAAAGCAAACCAAAAGCTTTGGACTTCATACCTTCCCAACTGACAAAATATACTCACATGGACTGGCATATTGAAATAGTCAGACTTAAAATTATCTGCCATCTCTCCAAAGCTCTGAAGTGTATACTCTCGTACAGCCTGTTCAAATCCAAAGGCTTCTCGAGGTTTATTACATTCCTGGGAAGAAAAAAATATCTAAGATTAACTCACTGAAACAGAACTGAACAAAGTATTATGGTTCTCAGATACTACCTTCTTTGATCATATTTCCCTAGGTAAAGCTAATCCAATCAACCAAAACAAAACAAGTGTTAATTACTTTCAATATGGAATTAGGAGATAATGTTCTAGATAGAACCTCACCTGCACTTTTCGCAGTCTTCCAGTGGAAAGTGGTAATAAGACACATTTAAACTTTGGAGTTGACATTAAGCTCTGGCACTATGACAAACACCAATAGGACTACTCATTTGCATCAAGCCTAGGGATGCCTATCATTATCAGTATATTACTGCATCTAGCTGTAGAGAATATAAATGTTCATGGAGGAAGGAGAGATGATGGATAAAGGTATATCCACTAGATTGCTAGAATATCTAGCTAGAATGTTTTTTTCAACTATCAATCACCATTACAAATATCTTCACACAAATACTCAGCGTAGAACTGCTTCTGAACCATCTAACCTATTTGAGATGAAAAAGTAATAATTCAAAGGCCATAAAAGACCTCTGAATACATCTAGATACACCCAGCCAATTCCTTTCCTTCAATATGCTATCATATTTTGTTAAAATAAGTAAACAGACTAAGCATTTCATGACAATGACATCAATATAATCTTCCAATATGAATAATTTATACAATCAAATCAAAATTTAAACAAGCTAACAGTTTATTTGGTAGCATGAAAACTGAATGCATAATATCTAAGTTTTAGAGTTTCATGTCTGGTGTGTTGTTGTTTTTTAATTAAAAAAAGAAAAATATCCTTAGCTGGTTTGGCTCATTGGACAGAGCATCGGCCTGTAGACTGAAGAGTCCTAGGCTTGATTCCAGTCAAGGGCACATGCCCGGGTTGTGGGCTCGATCCCCAGTAGGGGGCGTGCAAGAGGCAGCCAATCAATGATTTTGTCTCATCAGTGATGTTTCTATCTCTTTCTCCCTCTCCCTTCCTCTCTGAAATCAATGAAAAAATATTTATTTAAAAAAATAAATAAAAAGAAAAATAGAGTATTATGCTAAGCAAAATAAGCCAGTCAGAGAAAGACAAGTATCACATAATCTCACTCATATGTGGAATCTAATGAACAAAATAAACTGAACAAAATAGATCCAGAGACATAGAAGCATGGAATAGACCAGTGATGGCGAACCTTTTGAGCTCGGCGTGTCAGCATTTTGAAAAACCCTAACTTAACTCTGGTGCTGTGTCACATATAGAAATTTTTTTATATTTGCAACCACAGTAAAACAAAGACTTATATTTTTGATATTTATTTTATATATTTAAATGCCATTTAACAGAAAAATCAACCAAAAAAATGAGTTCGCGTGTCACCTCTGACACGCGTGTCATAGGTTCGCCATCACTGGAATAGACTGTGGAATCTCAGAGTGGGTGGGTGAGTGGGTGGGAAGAGGTCAATCAAAGAACTTGTATGCATATATGTATAACCCATGGACACAGATAATAGGGTGGTGAAGGCCTTGGGTGAGGGATGGGGGCAGACTAGAAGGGGTCAATGAGGGAAAAAGGGGACCTATGTAATACTTTCAACAATAAAGATTAAAATAAAAAAACACACAAAATAAAATAAAAAAGAAAACAAAATAACCTACAGCCTTTATTTTTATAGTTTTCTAGGAATATGAAAATTCTGAGCAAAAGTTTCATTCATCTGCAGCAATAAACAGAACTGTTGAACCATAGTCAGAAAAAAAACTTTGAAAAGCAAGCTGTCACAATACAATTTTTACAGTTCCATTCAATATCTCTCTTTAAAAATTCTGGTGATTTTAAACAGTAAAGAACAAAAACAGAATGGAAGAAGCTTTTGGGAATGTGTTTACTATATGTGTGTATGCATGTGTTATTGTTGTTAGCTTAAAAAGAATCTGTAAATTGTACCTCAGCAACGCATTTAGGACACCTCCAATCTCCTTTGGGCACATCAGGTAGTGGGGGAATTAAACAAAATGTATGATAGCTGTCATCACATCCATCACACAAAAGCAATTTATCTTCATTATTTCCCCGACCACAAAACATACAAACATAGAGATCAACCTGTTAAAAAACGAAGTAAAATAAAAGTCTATTTTCCATAATAAGTAACATTAAATTTTTACCAGAAACTCCTTAATTGAAACAAAATAATGTATACTAATAAAAAGCAAATACAACGTAAATCCTGAATATTTAAATAATTGTTCTTAAATAGCTTTTCATAAAATGTCATAAATTTCCTCAGAGCTTCTATGGAAAAATTAATAAGAGCATATTAAGTTATTAGAATAAAGAAAAAAAAGACTACATATCTAGGGTACTTGAAAGTCAATTTATAGAAATAAAATATACCATGTCATCCTTCCTATAAACAAATACTGTTAGAGAATGAATACTGAGCCCTGTCTATAATACAGCTCAAGGACTTACAGATTCATATTCATTCTCTTACTTAGTTACTCACAAGTCTACGACTTAGGGAAATAGTCTATGTATATGGAACAAAGTAAGATTAGCATTACATAACCAAAGATGCAACTTCAGGTTCACCATTAAGTCTTCTAACCAAATTAATTAACTAAATGGCATGCTAAGATACTAGAGCAAAGTAAAAAGTGCAAAACTAAATAAAAGTAAATCCTTTCCCTCCTGACACATCTCAGAACACTTACAAAGTTAACAGAGAGAGTTCCTTTCCGTTGTCTCATTTGCATGTTAAATGCGTCTGACCTGTTGGTAACTTTTCGTCTTCGGGAGACCTCATCTTAAAATAAAAATAGTTATATAATAATAGCAAAAACTAATGTTGAGAGCTTACTCTGGACCAGACACTATTTAAAATTATTTAAATTAGTTAAAATCTCACAACACTATGAGGTAAAAAACTATTATCCCCCATTGAAGATAAAGAATCTGAAGTACAAAGAAATTACATAACTTGCCCAAAATCACACAGCCAGTCAATGGCAGATTGGGATTCCAATCCAGGCAATCATACTCCAGAGATCTTAAGTACTAATTCTATACTGACTATATGAAGTATTTATCATATACTTCATATGTACTAATTTGAGACTAGTTTTATGATCACTGCCAGGTAATACAATAATTAAAAGAATGGAAAAGATAATCAAAATGCTTAATTCTTAAAACATTATCATGTATTGTCCTATCACACTGAACTTTTTGAGAGTGATCCTCCAGAGTTCAGTCCACAATCTGAATTATGAGTTAATTAATAATATCATAAAATGTATAGTTAATATGATTTGTGAGTATAGTATTTCATTAAATTCTTACACATTAAAAATAGCTCCAATGCAATCTTTGTTAAATTGAGTTTTAAAACTGACATATACCTACAGGTAAAGATGGAACTTGATCCTTGTATTAGTAATTTTACTAATTAAAAGTTTCAAACATGCTAAGCTGAGATTAACAGGCTTTCCTCAAAGAGTTCATTTAAATGAAGTGTAATAACATATCACGGCTTACAGAAAAATATCAAAATTATAGTTAGAATATAAGTCATAAGTTCTCCCCACTATCTTTTGATACTAAAGGCCAGAGAATCCTCTATTTCTCTTAGAATTTAAAAGTTGTAAGACTTAGATCACCAGGTGAGAACCATTAATTTCACCATTCTCTCATAAACTAGCCTTTAGAAACTACAATAAATCTCTGTGCCACATATTAAAACATGGAGGAGGAAAATTTCTCCCCCAAAATATTATAAAAATTCAACCTAATATGGCTCCTCACACCTTAAATTTAAGATTATCTGACACAAAAAAAGATTTCTCTAGGAACCAAGTTGTAAGTTTACAAGTCTTAGGAAAATCCCAAGGCAGACTGCAATTCAAATATCATTTGAATCTTGCTATAACCACACTGTTATACCTTATTTCTTTTCATGACCAAACAATAGATTTTTACCTTCTTTATCTTTTGCTCCTATTGCCAGGCCCACGACCTTAGGCCCAGCTCCAAAAATTCGAAGTTTCTTCAGTTCTGTGTTTCTATTCACATCTCCAGATTCTGACTAAAAATAAAAAATGAGACATGTTAGTCTAGTTATTCTGTCTGTCTATTCTGATTCACACATTTATTTCTTATCAAAGAAATAAAGTTTCAAGGTCCTCTTCAAAATGAAGAAAACAATTATTTAATTTCTTCTCTAATTCCAATCACTGCCTCATTACAACACTTAAGCACTCGTCATCAAAACACTATGCAACACCCAGATTCCTTTCCACAAAAGAAAATCTATCTTTCATAAAGCACAGTTGTCAATTAGGTTCTGTCCAGAGACAGACAGTAGTGGTAATAACTGGTTATAATATAGATAATAACTCCATAGTAAGCCCCACTTCTAACTTGCTAAGAACACCAACTCTGATTAGGAAGCAAAATGCCTATCCCAACAGATGAATATAAACGTTGTAAGCCAATTATGTCAATGCCATTTCTCTTTGTTGGTGATGACCTAGCTAGGGATGGGAATGTTATCTTGGTCTAGCCAATAAGACAGAAGGAAAATCTACTGGAAGCCTCTGGGAAAGATTTTCATCCTATATAATAAAAGCCTAATATGCAAATTGTCTCCTCGGGCGGTCGTGGACCGGGAGTTCGACCAGGAGACCAGGAGTTTGACCGTTCACTATGACGTGCGCTGACCACCAGGGGGCGACGCGGAACATGGCGGGGGTCGGCGACGCAGTACTGGCAGCGTGCAGCAGTGGAGGCGCTGCTGGTCCCGATGGGCCCCGAGGAGAGCAGGATTGTGTCAGGATGGTGGAGCAGGTTAGCAGGCGGCACCAGGCCAAGGCAGTGTGAGCAGGTGCCCAATCACCTTGCCAATCACCCCGCAGATGGCAGAGGGGGGCGGGGCTGCCACCTGGCTCCCAGGCACTGAGGGAACCGGGCGGGAGGCCCAGCCCTAACCGATCGTCCCTACAGACAGGATGGTGGAGCAGGTGAGGGGGCGGCACCAGGCCAAGGCGGGGTGCCAGGCGGGTCTTCAGGGCTGCGAGGCTGGGGGTGCGAGCTGAGGCTGCAAGGCTGGGGGCGCAGGCTGGGCACCGATCTCCGTAGGCCACCCCGAGGGACCCCACCCATGCATGAATTCATGCACCGGGCCTCTAGTCTTCTAATAAAAGAGAAATCTTCTCAAAAAGTAAGCCTTTTTGCCCCAACTTCCTTTCCTACTACTAGGAAACTCAGCTGGTGAAAGCATGGTGCTGAACTATACAGCAGCCACACTGCAATCCGGAGGAGATGTATCATCCATACACTGAAGAAAGCAAAGCAGAAAGATGAAAAGAGGCTGGGCCCTTGAAGATAATGGGCAGTTGGTGCTATCAATCCTAGAACTACCTATATCTCTGAAAATTTTATATGAAAAATATGTCCTTATGTGAAAACTGTTTTTAAAGTTTAAGCTACTGTCGTTTGGTATTCTAGTACTTGAAGATGAGAGCATCCTGACAGACACCGCCGTTACACCTTGAATTTAGTCAGTGGTTCTCAACCTTCTGGCCCTTTAAATACAGTTCCTCATGTTGTGACCCAACCATAAAATTATTTTCGTTGCTACTTCATAACTGTAATGTTGCTACTGTTATGAATCATAAATGTAAATATCTGATATGCAGGATGGTCTTAGGCGACCCCTGTGAAAGGGTCATTCGACCGCCAAAGGGGTCGCGACCCACAGGTTGAGAACCGCTGATTTAGATGAACCATAATCTTGAATGGATGCTAAGTAAATAATCAAAGTTAATTTAAAATATACTTAGTCAAGGTCGGCTGGCATGGTTCAATGGTTGAGAGCTGACCTATGAACCAGGAGGTCACAGTTCAATTTCCGCTCAGGGCACATGCCCGGGTTGGGAGCTCAATCCCCAGTGGGGGGGGGTGCAGGAGGTAGCCAATCAATGATTCTCTCTCATCATTGATGTTTCTATCTCTCTCTCTCTCTCTCTCCCTTCCTCTCTGAAATCAATAAAAAATAAAGTATTTAAATATCACATGATCTCACTCATTTGTGGAATATAATGAACAACATAAACTGATGAACGAAAATAGAGCCAGAGACATAGAAGCATCAAACAGACCATCCAACCTCAGAGGGAAGGCGCGGGGGTTGAGAGGGCAGTCAACCCAAGGACTTGTATGCATGCATATAAGCAGAACCCATGGACATAGGCAGTAGGGGGTTGACAACAACCGGGAAGAGATCAATGGGGGAAAAAGGAGACATACTTAATACTTGAAACAAATAATTTTTTTAAAAAAAGATAATCACACTCTTAGAAAAAACTTTCCTATAAAATAAACTGCAGGTATTAGGTAATTAATTAAATAAAATAAAAATAAATATAAACCAGGATATAATACAGACTACTCTATAAATCTATGGCTACACAACAGCTGACATATGCAGATTAGACTAATAAAGGATCATATAAGAATCAAACCAAACATATGGCATTTCCAAAATTTATCTTTAAACTTTAGTAAGCTAAAGTTTGGCTATACTTATCAACTTCTACAGTTAATCCAATGTTAAATACAACACTACACACATCCTTTACCCCCACTAATGTAAAGTATACATAATAATAAAAGCTAACAGTATGTGCCATATCAAAATATTTTACTCAGTTAATCCTAACAACAATCTTTATAGATAGGCAATAGAGTTCCAAAAAGCAGAAATAAAAATAAAAACACATTATCTAATCTTCTTGAAATAAAACAATTGACATAAAATTAAAAATCAGAAGGCCCTTCCACCTAGAATTTAACTATTAAAAAATGATAATTTTTTAAATGATAATGAAAAGGCTATATATCAGAATCTCTGGAACAAATTAAAGCAGTGATCACAGGAAACTTTAGTGTTAAACATACGAATCAAAACAAAAGAATAAAAATAAAAGAATTAAGTTACCAACGGAAAATGCTAGGAAAAGAACTACCAAAAAAACCAAAAGAACTTTGTGATATTGGATTAGAAGTGGAATTATCAGTATGAACTCAAAATATAAAGTCATAATGTCTTTAAAATTTACTTCCCAGCCCTGACCACTAAAAGAGCCTATAAACAATGGTATCCTAGTAGGATCAAACACACTTTGTGCTCAGATCTTGGTTTCTAAATACCATTTCCCACTAAAATTAACCAGGATTCTTTGGATAAATGGCTGATTCCAGGTCTAAAGCTGGCAAGACCAGCCTTTTCTGTGCTTAAATAAGTGCTCAAAAACAGATAGAAACATGGTCAAGAGGACATCATGAATCAGCTTAAAGATGCTCCCATTAGCCAAATTTGAAACAAGAAATAAAAGGGCCCAATCAGTGTGGCACAGTGATTGAGGGTCAACCTGTGAATTAGAAGGTCACAGTTCCATTCCCGGTCAGGGCATATGCCTGGGTGTTGGGTTTGATCCCCAGTGGGGGGTATGCAGGAGGCAGCCAATCAATGATTCTCTTTCATCACTGATGTTTCTATCTCTCTCTCTCCCCCCCTCCCTTCCTCTCTAAAATCAATAAAAATATTTATTTAAAAAAAACAAGTAAAAGGTTATAAGACATGTATCAAAAAAATCATAATCTACAGTGATATAAAAAGGGACAGTCATGGTTCCAAAGGTATAAAAATTCATCAAAAAGTAGATTCAATATATACACATTTTACTGTATGAAAAATATAGCTCAAGAAAAAGTATGGGCTGTTCTTTAAAGGAAAAGGCTAACTTATAAATATACAAGGAATGACAGAACTAAAAAACCACCCATTTTGCAATCACCAATATAATAACTAATTCAAGCAAAGATCATCAATCAATGTTAAGATTACTGGATAAATCATAACTGGAAAAGAGGTTATTCACACTCTATCATGATTTACTCTTTTATTACAAAAAGAGTAAGTACTTTATAATGGAGAAATCTGGCTCAAACTTAGTGTCACCATTAATGGGACTTATTGGCATAATGAGCTTCATTCTCCTGTGTAAAGGTGTTAAGAATTTGCTATTCTTGCCCAAGCCAGTTTGGCTCCGTGGATAGAGCATCAGGCTGGGGACTGAAGGGTCCTGACTTCAATTTCGGTCAATGGCACATACCGGGGTTGCGGGCTCAATCCCCAGTGGGCGGCGTACAGGAGGCAGCCAATCAATGATTCTCTCTCATCATTGATGTTTCTATCTCTTCCTCTCCCTTCCTCTCTGAAATAAATAAAAGTACTTTTAAAAAAATCATTTGCTAATCCTATCTAATAAAAGAGAAACATGGTAATTAGCCGTACATCCGCTACCCTTCCCATTGGCTAATCAGGGCGATATGCAAATTAACTGCCAGCCAAGATGGCGGCCGGCAGCCATGCACTGAAGCGAACAGGGAGGCTTGCTTGGTCCAGTGACGGCGGACTCCAACGTTCCCCGCCTGACTTGCCGGCCTCTCAGCTGCAACTCTAAGCACTATGTTGCAAATATAGAAGCTAAACAAAACCCCAGAAACCTGCATTAGTCAGCCGGGCTTCAGCCAGCCGGACCGCAACATTGTATCAAATACAGAAGGTAAACAAAGGCAAGAAACCTGCTTTCAGCAGCCGAGGACTCAGAGCTAAAGCTGGCCCAGAATAAAAAAAGAAAAAGAAAAAAAGGAGTGGTTGGGAGCTTCAGTCACCCACCAGCCTGAAAATGGCCCTCAGCCCCTCATCCAGACTGGCCAGGCACCCCAGTGGGGACCCCCACCCTGATCCAGGACACCCTTCAGGGCAAACCAGCCGGCCCACACCCGTGCACCAGGCCTCTATCCTATATAGTAAGAGGGTAATATGCCTCCCAGCACTGGGATAAGAGGAGCCGCGAGGCCTCCTGGCACCGGGATCAGCATGACAGGGGGCAGCACCCAAACCCCTTGATCGCCCTGCTGCTCTGTGTGTGACAGGGGGCGGGGCCACAACCTCCCTATCCGCCCTGCTCTGTTCGTGACAGGGGAAGGCGCCCCAACCCCCGGATCGCCCTGCGCCTCTGTGTGTGACCGGGTGCAGCGCCCCAACCCCCTGATCGGCCCTGCTCTGTGGATGATAGAGGGTGGCGCCCCAACCCCTCCCCCCCCACGGGCCCTGCTCTGTGTGTGACAGGGTAGAGCCATAACCTCCCCATCGGCCCTGCCCTGAATGTGACAGTGGCGGCGCCCCAACCCCCTGATTGCCCCTGCTCTGTGGGTGATAGAGGGCAGCGCCCCAACCCCCTGATCCGCCCTGCTCTGTATGTGACAGGGGGTGGTGCCCCAACTCCCCTATCGGCCCTACTCTGTGAGTGACAGGGGAGAGCTGCTCAACCCCCTGATGGGCCCCGCTCTGTGCGTGACAGGGGGGAGCTCCTCAACCCCCTGATCGGCCCTGCTCTGTGTGTGACAGGGTACGGAGCCCCAACCCCCGATGGGCCCTGCTCTGTGCATGACGGGGTGGCGCCGCAACCTCCCTATCGACCCTGCCTTGAGTGTGACAGGGGGCAGTGCCCCAACCCCGCAATCGGCCCTACCCTGAGAGTGACTGAGGGTGGCATCACAACCTCCCGATCCGGCCTGCTCTGTGCATGACAGGGGGCGGCGCCCCAACTCCCCAATGGGCCCTGCTCTGAGCCCAACCAGGGGCTGCACCTAGGGATTGGGCCTGCCCTCTGCCACCCAGGAGCAGGCCTAAGCCAGCAGGTCATTATCTCCTGAGGGGTCCCAGACTGCGAGAGGGCACAGGATGGGCTGAGGGACCCCTCTCCCCCCCCCCGAGTGCACAAATTTTTGTGCACCGGGCCTCTAGTTCTTGATAAGACAAACAGCAATTTCAGCTTTCAAGGCATACACGAAGAACAAGCATGTCAAACTCATGGCCCACAACAAATACTTTTGTGGCCCAGCCAATATAATGGTATGTAAGAAACATTTTAATAAAAATATTGTAACTTAATTTTTACAATATCCTGCTATACGTAATTATTAATAACGAACTACAACGTTAACTAATGACGGATTATTATAATCGTGTTGCATTCATTTACCTTGCGCACCTTATGCGCAGGGGCACCATTTCTCTCCACTAATACTAGCAGCGAATATTTTAGCAGCCAACTGCCACGTCATAAGTCTTGGACTGACTTGTTTGGTGTGCGCAACAGGAAATATTTCGCTTTTGGATAACAAAATAAATAAGTTTATTTGTGTTATGCTAATTAATTTGTGCAGTTATTCAGTGTCCAGAAAGTTAATGTTCAAGAAAAAAATATTAACTTCTATTAAAGTGTTCTATTATTTTATGTTAATGATTACTCATTTCAGCCCTTTGAATTCAGCATGTCTCTATCGAAATAAACCTACGTTTCTATGAAAATTGAAGCTTTAGTTTTTTTGCAGCCCACATAAACTTAAACCTTGTTTATTTGGCCCACATTAGCCTTTGAGTTTGACATGCTTGCTCTAGAGAATCACAGATGAAAAAACAATCATTCTGAGTATAGGCCTGGTTGGTTGTTCAGTGGTTAGACCACCAGTCTGCATACCAAAGGATCTCAGTTCAATTTAATTCCTGGTGAAGTGCTCACACCAGGGTTGCAATCAATCCATGGGTCTTGCTCACATTGATGTTTCTCTCTCTCTTCCTCCCACTCCCTCCCTTCCACTTTCTCTAAAAAAAAATCAATGGAAAAAATATCCATAAAAAAAATATCCTCGGGTGAGGATTAACAAAAACAACAACAAACAATTAGAGTATGGCAAGTAATGTGATAGAGATAAGAAAGGGGAGAAGGATAACTTTCATAACTTGTTTCTTGTTTGAGAGACTACTGATGGCTGTGCTTATCAATGTCGCCAGGATAGAAAATATTAAAGAAAAAACAGATTTAGAAAAGATGATAATGTTTGAGATGTATTGAATTTAGCATACCTGAACTGTGGTCACCAAGGAGCACGTGTACACATGTACACACATGTGTGCACACACACACATACACACATGTGCACACATACCCTCAAGACATATTTAGAATTCCTCAGTGTATAAGTATTAATTGAAATCATAGTGCAGATGAGATCACATGGGAGAATAAAGCTAGGAAAGGACTAAAAATAGCATGTAAAGAGCAAAGAGAGAAGCCCTAGCCAGTGTGCTAAGCAGTTAGAGCATCAGCCCCTGCACCAAAGGATCATGGGTTCGATTCCCGATCAAGGGCACATACCTATGTTGCAGGTTCACTCCCCAGTCCGGGAGGCAACCAGTCGATGTGTCTCTCTCACATTGATGTTGTTTCTCTCTCTCTATCTCTCTCTCTCTCCTCCTTCTCCTCATCCTCTCTCCCTCCCTCCCTTCCACTCTCTCTGAAAAGCAATGGAAAAAGTAACCTCAAGTGAGGATTAACCCCCCCCCCCCCAAAAAAAGGGGGCAGGGGGCAGGGGGCAGAGAAGATATTACAAAGATAACTGAAAAGTGGTCAGTGTGAAGAGGAAAACCAAGAGATGTCACAAAAGTCAAAGAAAAATAAAATTAATCAAATTTCAAGAAGAGGAATCAACTACCATATTAAATGTATACATGACCAGAGATGAAGTAGAATAAGAAATGAAAACGGGCCTCCGCATTTGACAATCACTAACTCAGTGGTAACTTGGACAGTGCAGTTTCAGCAAACTTATTTGGCTCAAAGTCAATCGATTACAACATATAAAAATTAAACAGGGAGAACCAAGATGGCGGCGTAGGGAGCGGACCTGTGTGTGCTGCTCTCTCACAGCATCATTGAAACTATCAACTATGAAGTAAACAACCGCCACTCAGAACCATGGGGAAGTTGGCCCAGTGGGAGATCTACAACTGGAGGAAAAGAAAGAAGCGCAGTGAGACTGAATGGGAGCTACGGAGGCACCAAAACCAGAGGTACGCAGTCACACGCCACGCGGGCTGCAAATGGATTCTCGGTTTTTTACGAACCCTCGAATCCTCTGGGCTTGCCCGGGGCGGGTCTCTGAGGCCCCAGATCCCACAGGGAGAGGCGGCCACGGCCTTGCAGTGGTCGGAGAGCGAGGGAAGCTCTGATACGCGGCTGCTCGCCGGCACCGAGGGACAAGAAATCCTGGTGTCCCGGGGAGGCGAGGGGCGCGGAGACGCCGCCATCGCTATATCATCCATGCTGGTGACTCCCTGTGACCCCGCCCTACCCTCAGGGCTGTGCCAGAGGCACAAGAGGGAATGACTGTGCTTTTACAAACTCTCAAATCCACTGAGCTGGTTCGGGCGGGTCTCTGAGGCCCCAGGCCCCAAGGCGAGAGACGGCACGGCCTTCCAGCGGTCAGGAAGCGAGGGAGGCTCTGGCGCTCGGCTGCTCGCCGGCACTGGGGGACGCAAAGTCCTGGAGTCCTGGATAGGCAAGGGGCCGCTGAGTCTCCGCCCCAGCGACTCCCTGTGACCCCGCCCTACGCAATTTACATTCCCATCTGGGCTGTGCCAGACCCACAAGTAGAAGCGCCTTTTCTTCTGCAAACTTTCAAATCCGCTGAGCTGGTTCAGGCGGGATCATGAAGCACCAGACCCTACGGGGAGAGGCAGCACAGCCTTGCAGCCATCAGAAAGCGAGGGAGACTCTGTTGCACAGCTGCTCGCCGGCACTGGGAGACACAAAGCCCTGGCAGAGAGTCAAGGGGCCGCGGAGACTCAGCCAGTGCTATTTGCTCCGCCATGGCAACTCCCTGAGTCTCAGCCTTAATCAATTTACATCCCCATCCAAGCTGTGCCAGGTGCACAAAAAGACCCACCTGCGCTTTTGCAGCCTATCCCAACAAATTGCAGACTTCAACTGCTCGCAGCCATGAGAGACACACTCAAGAAGCAGACCCAGGAGAACCAGGATGGCGGCATAAGGAAGAGACCTGTGCGTGCTACCTCGCACAACAACATCGAAACTACCAAATATCAGACAAACACCTATCATACAGAACCATGGGAAACTTGGCCCAGTGGAAGCTCTACAACTGGAAGGAGAGAAAGAACATTGAGACTGAGTAGGATGTGACACCAAGTACAGAGCCCAACCCAACAAACTGCAGATTTCAACTCCTCGCATAGAAAGAAGCGCATAGAGACTGAGTAGGATGTGCTGAAGCACCAAGTACAGAGCCCATCCCAGCAGGTTGCAGATTTCAGCTCCTTGCATCTGGGAGGGACGCAATCGGGGGGCAGAGTCGGGTCCGGGGCTGGCCAGGGCTGGGCCTGACTTGGCCGGCACTGTGGAACTGCTGTACCAGCAAGCGCACAAACATGCCCACTGGTCCCAGTCTCTGGTGGGGCGCTGCGGGACAGCAGACAGGCAGTCTGTGCACTTGGTGGAGGGCAGGAGCGCTGGATGTGCAACCACCAGGAATGCCTGGAGATTTTGTCTAGTGGGGAGCCGCCGGCAGGGGACAGAGGGCCAAACTTCCTGTTTCCCCGGTAAGGCTGGGATGGCCCCGGTGAGGTTGAAACAGCCCCCGTGAGGTAGGGACGACCCCAGTCAGGTCGAAACAGCCCCGGTGTGGTAGGGACAACCCCGGTGAGGTTGAAACGGCCCCCGTGAGGTAGGGACGACCCCAGTCAGGTCGAAACGGCCCCAGTGTGGTAGGGACGACCCCGGTGAGGTTGAAACAGCCCCCGTGAGGTAGGGACGACCCCAGTCAGGTCGAAACGGCCCCGGTGTGGTAGGGACGACCCCGGTGAGGTTGAAACAGCCCCCGTGAGGTAGGGACGACCCCAGTCAGGTCGAAACGGCCCCGGCGTGGTAGGGACAACCCCAGTCAGGTTGAAACGGCCCCCGTGAGGTAGGGACGACCCCGGTGAGGTTGAAACAGCCCCCGTGAGGTAGGGACGACCCCAGTCAGGTCGAAACGGCCCCGGCGTGGTAGGGACAACCCCAGTCAGGTTGAAACGGCCCCCGTGAGGTAGGGACGACCCCGGTGAGGTTGAAACAGCCCCCGTGAGGTAGGGACGACCCCAGTCAGGTCGAAACGGCCCCGGCGTGGTAGGGACAACCCCGGTCAGGTTGAAACGGCCCCGGTGTGGTAGGGACAACCCCGGTGAGGTTGAAACGGCCCCCGTGAGGTAGGGACGACCCCGGTGAGGTTGAAACAGCCCCCGTGAGGTAGGGACGACCCCAGTCAGGTCGAAACGGCCCCGGCGTGGTAGGGACAACCCCAGTCAGGTTGAAACGGCCCCCGTGAGGTAGGGACGACCCCGGTGAGGTTGAAACAGCCCCCGTGAGGTAGGGACGACCCCAGTCAGGTCGAAACGGCCCCGGCGTGGTAGGGACAACCCCGGTCAGGTTGAAACGGCCCCGGTGTGGTAGGGACAACCCCGGTCAGGTTGAAACAGCCCCGGTGTGGTAGGGACAACCCCGGTGAGGTTGAAACGGCCCCCGTGAGGTAGGGACGACCCCAGTCAGGTCGAAACGGCCCCGGCGTGGTAGGGACAACCCCGGTCAGGTTGAAACGGCCCCCGTGAGGTAGGGACGACCCCAGTCAGGTCGAAACGGCCCCGGCGTGGTAGGGACAACCCCGGTCAGGTTGAAACGGCCCCGGTGTGGTAGGGACAACCCCGGTGAGGTTGAAACGGCCCCCGTGAGGTAGGGACGACCCCAGTCAGGTCGAAACGGCCCCGGTGTGGTAGGGACGACCCTGGTGAGGTTGAAACAGCCCCCGTGAGGTAGGGACGACCCCAGTCAGGTCGAAACGGCCCCGGTGTGGTAGGGACGACCCCGGTGAGGTTGAAACAGCCCCCGTGAGGTAGGGACGACCCCAGTCAGGTCGAAACGGCCCCGGCGTGGTAGGGACAACCCCGGTCAGGTTGAAACGGCCCCCGTGAGGTAGGGACGACCCCGGTGAGGTTGAAACAGCCCCCGTGAGGTAGGGACGACCCCAGTCAGGTCGAAACGGCCCCGGCGTGGTAGGGACAACCCCGGTCAGGTTGAAACGGCCCCGGTGTGGTAGGGACAACCCCGGTGAGGTTGAAACGGCCCCCGTGAGGTAGGGACGACCCCAGTCAGGTCGAAACGGCCCCGGTGTGGTAGGGACGACCCCGGTGAGGTTGAAACAGCCCCCGCGAGGTAGGGACGACCCCAGTCAGGTCGAAACGGCCCCGGTGTGGTAGGGACGACCCCGGTGAGGTTGAAACAGCCCCCGTGAGGTAGGGACGACCCCAGTCAGGTCGAAACGGCCCCGGCGTGGTAGGGACAACCCCGGTCAGGTTGAAACGGCCCCCGTGAGGTAGGGACGACCCCGGTGAGGTTGAAACGGCCCCCGTGAGGTAGGGACGACCCCGGTGAGGTTGAAACAGCCCCCGTGAGGTAGGGACGACCCCAGTCAGGTCGAAACGGCCCCGGCGTGGTAGGGACAACCCCGGTCAGGTTGAAACGGCCCCGGTGTGGTAGGGACAACCCCGGTGAGGTTGAAACGGCCCCCGTGAGGTAGGGACGACCCCAGTCAGGTCGAAACGGCCCCGGTGTGGTAGGGACGACCCCGGTGAGGTTGAAACAGCCCCCGTGAGGTAGGGACGACCCCAGTCAGGTCGAAACGGCCCCGGTGTGGTAGGGACGACCCCGGTGAGGTTGAAACAGCCCCCGTGAGGTAGGGACGACCCCAGTCAGGTCGAAACGGCCCCGGCGTGGTAGGGACAACCCCGGTCAGGTTGAAACGGCCCCCGTGAGGTAGGGACGACCCCAGTCAGGTCGAAACGGCCCCGGTGTGGTAGGGACAACTCCGGTCAGGTTGAAACAGCCCCGGTGTGGTAGGGACAACCCCGGTCAGGTTGAAACGGCCCCCGTGAGGTAGGGACGACCCCAGTCAGGTCGAAACGGCCCCGGTGTGGTAGGGACAACTCCGGTCAGGTTGAAACAGCCCCGGTGTGGTAGGGACGACCCCGGTGAGGTTGAAACAGCCCCCGTGAGGTAGGGACGACCCCAGTCAGGTCGAAACGGCCCCGGCGTGGTAGGGACAACCCCGGTCAGGTTGAAACGGCCCCCGTGAGGTAGGGACGACCCCAGTCAGGTCGAAACGGCCCCGGTGTGGTAGGGACAACCCCGGTCAGGTTGAAACAGCCCCGGTGTGGTAGGGACAACCCCGGTCAGGTTGAAACAGCCCCGGTGTGGTAGGGACAACCCCGGCGAGGTCGAAACGGCCCCCGTGAGGTAGGGACGACCCCAGTCAGGTCGAAACGGCCCCGGCGTGGTAGGGACAACCCCGGTCAGGTTGAAACGGCCCCCGTGAGGTAGGGACGACCCCGGTGAGGTTGAAACGGCCCTGGTGAGGCTCAGACGGCCCTGGTGAGGTTGAGACTACTCCAGTGAGGTTGGGACAAATAAAGGGGACCAGTATGGACTGATGAACAGGTGTAGATACAGAAGCAGAGCAACATTGAACAGAATGTTAAACTACAATGGGGAGCCTGGGGAGGGTTGGGGGGGGGATTAAGAGACCAACTGAAGGACTTATATGCATGCATATAAGATTAACCAATGGACACAAGACACGGTGCGGGGGGGGGCGGGGGGGTAGGGGCCGGGGGAATATCATGGGGGGGAAAAAGGAGACATATGTAATACTCTTTGTATTACTTTAAGAAATAAAAATTATTAAAAAAAAAAAAAAAAACAAACAAAAAAAAAAAAAAAACTGAAAACATGAAAGGCCGTAAAATGGGGATCTAAATGGCTCTCCAGGGGGTGCGGTCATGCTGAGAAATCATGCTTGTGAAGGCAGGTAAACATGTGACACAAGAACAGAAGCAGTGAAGCTTAAATGTTAAAGCAACTCGGTGGACAGAAATTAACTGAGCACCTGCCCCGTAAAAGGTATTGGACTATGCTCCAAGAAATAAAGAATAAAACATGATCTCTTCCCCATTCTAAAAAAAAAAAAAAAAAAAATTAAACAGATATTGAGAAAAGTGAAACAATATACACTATTTTTTCAAGAAACTTGTCCCTGAAGAGTCAATAAGTAAGGCACTATCTAGAAAGACTGTTTTTGTTTTTAAGATGATAGGGACTTGAACACATATATAGCAGGAAAGGAGGCAGAAGAGAAAGAATTCACTACTGATATACTGAAATCACTAAAGAAGCTAAAAAGGATGGAAGCAGAATACCCTTAGAGAGAAAGGTACACTTTGCCCATCCAGACAGGCAAAGATTAAAAATAAATACCAACAGTTTTGTGTATGGGGCAAGGAGTTAAGAGTTCTACCAGAAAGCCTTTTTCTTTCTTACTGAGAAAGAAAACTAGAAATGAGGCAGACTGACAATATCCTATATCATAAAAGGCTAATATGCAAATTGTCCCCTCAACTGGGAGTTCGACAGGTAGTTCAACCAGGGGGCGGGGCCGGCCCGCCAACTGCCTGAGGCCCCTCCCCCCAGCTTGCCCCACCCCCAATAGCCCCCCACTACCACCACGCCAATAGGGGGTGGGCCGGCGGGACCCCACCCATGCACGAATTCACGCACCGGGCCTCTAGTAGTAATAATAAATAAGTTTAAGAAATTCTTAATTGCAAACCCTGAAATGGTTCTAGTATCTATCTGATATCAACCAATGTGACTCTATGACAATTATTACAATGGGTAAAAGCATTCTATGTAGTCCCTATTCTTATATCCAGAAATGCACTTTAAAAGTAAGCAGAACTTTTTCATGGTTTTAGAAAAAACATCAAAAGGGATTTCATCACAAGCTGGCAATTGATTAGATGGGCAGGGCTACCCGGGGCAGCTTTTCAGAGTTGAGTCATCATGTCAACAAGACTATTCTTCAAGTGTTTCAGATCTTAAAATAAATCATGACCCCAAAGTGATCAGAACTTCTGATATCAATCATAGCAAGAAAAATCACTTAATTACTAAACCAGAGTTTACTAATCTATAATGGGACTATCACCTTCCAACAATTTCCATTAAATTCATATTCCCATCCAAGACACCTATCTTTCTACTATCAAAATACCCAAGACACTAATTGATTACATCAGGAGGTTATTTAATAAGCATAAACTCAGAATGGAAGGAGACATGGTATGAAAGAGAGATGTCCCCTGAGCTCTAAAAAGGCAGGATAAAGTTATCACTAGCCTACCTCTACAGTGACAAGACTCCTTACCACCTAGACAGTGTCTCTTGATACAGTGTCTCTTGTCATGAACTATCTTCCTTCTCTGATTCCCACTTTCAGTGTAAACCATTCCTATTCTTTCAACACATTATTTTTTAGATATGTTCAAGTCAATGATTAGATCCAATTAAGCTGTATTTTGATCTACTCTTATGTTTAATTTAAATGGACCACATCTCAGACTTCTAAGGGCACCTCACTGTCCCAGCTTACTGACTTGTCTTTAACAAAAACCTTAAAAAAGACAACTCTGGGGCTCTGGCCAGGTGGCTCGATTCCCAGTCGGGGCATATACCTAGATTGCGGGTTTGAGCCCCGGTTGGAGCGCATACAGGAGGCAACCAATCAATGTTTCTCTCACATCGATGTTTCTCCCTTGCTCTCTCTCTAAAAATCAATAAAAACACATCCTCGGGTAAGAATTCTAAAAAATATACAACTTTTGGGACCACAGAGAAATGGGAATAGTAAGGAAGAGCAGACCAAAAGAAATTAGGGCACTTCTCTGATGCATCCATTAGGCTTTGAAATTATTTTAGGTTACAAGAACAGTATAGAAGTTACATTGGAATGATCAAGACACTAAGAAACTTATACTCTGGTTTTTAAAGGAATGACAAGTGAAATATACAAGACCACTCTTTCCTACTCCTCTCATTTCTGCTAACCACTTCATCAGCATGTCTGGAAAACTGGCCCTACAATATCCAGAACCACCCTCTGATTTGCCATTCCTGTCAAAAACTATTCAAAAATTACCAAAAAGCTTTTATTCAAAAATTACCAAAAAGCTTTCTAAATCAAATCACACTGAATTTTATAATTTCTTCCCCATTCATCTCAAAAGTAATTTAAAGATAGGTCTATTTAAATTTTAATGAATAACAGTATTTGAATGACCTCCCATAACCAGGTGCACAGTTATGCATTTAAAATTCCTGCTAAAAATGGCCCATGGAAATGGATACCTGAGACTTGACACGTCTTGTTCTCTTTGGCAGAATATTCATTCTTGTGCCCGGCTCTGGGGAAGTTTGGACTTCAGTGCCAAGAACCTCAGGCTCCACTTTTTCCTTAAGATCTAAATTAGGCATTTGTACACCCTAAAGAATCAGAGCACAGAAAGAGAGCAGATTCACTGATAAGAGATCAGATTTGAGACTCAAGAAAAATAGTAAATTTCCAATAAATCCCTAATACTCCATGAAACCAGTTGACAATTCTCCCACCAAATTGATCTATAGATTTAAGATAATCCCTATCAAAAGTCTAGCAGGCTTTTGTAGAAAATGAGAAGCTGATCCTAAAATTTATCTGGAAATGCAAAGTTTTTAGAAATTATGGAAAAAAGAAGAACAAAGTTTGAGGACTTACACTACTGGGTATCAAAATTTACTATAAATTTTATTAACCAATGTCATCCTAGTAAACTCAATAAAAAAAGAAAAGAAAATGTAAAAAGAATGTACTAAAAAAGCTTTAGTATTAAGACAACATAGTATTGGTGTTAGGGTAAATATATAGATCAAAAAACAAAACAGAGACCAGAAATAAACTCACATATTTAAAGTCAATTGATTTTCAACAAAGGTGCCAAAGGAAATCAATGAGTAAAGGGTAGTCTTTTAAACAAATAGTGCTAGTACAATTCGATATTCATACACCCTGTGCCCATCAAAAAAAAAACGTATATGCCTTTACCTTATACTGTACACAAAAAGAATTCAAAATGGATCAAAGACTTCAACAAAAGGCTAAAACTAAAAGTCTAGATGAAAATAAAGAAGAAAAGCTTTGTGGTCTTGGGTCAAGAAAAGATTTCTTAGTTATAACAGAAATACCATCCACAAATGGGGAGAGAAAAAAGTTGATAAATTACTCTAGAAATAGACACCATTATAAAATGAAAAGATAAACTACAGACAACAAGAAAATATTTGTAAAATCATTTTCTGATAAAGAACTTGTATCTAGAACTCAGAATAAGTATAAGATGAGAAACAACCCAATAAAAAATATCTCAACAGACACTTCATAAAGGAAGACATACAGATGCAGAACACCATTAGTCATTAGAGAAATGAAAATTAAAATCACAATGAGATACCACTACACACCCACTAAAATGGCTATAATCAAATAAACTAACAATACCAACTGCTGGCAAAGACATGGAGAAACTGGAAGCCTCTACATTACTGATGCAAATGTAAAATGGTTCAGCCACTTTGGAAAAGTGTTTGGCAGTTTCTTAAAAAGTTAAACATAAACTTACCATATAACCCAGCAATTCCATTCCTAGGTATCCACCCAAGAGAAATGAAAATATATGTCCACACAAAGACTTGTACTTGATTTCACAGCATTATTCATAATAACCATAAACTGGAAAGAACCCAACTGTCCATCAACTAGTACATGGATAAACAAATGTGGTACAATGGGGCCTTGACTTACGAGTTTAATTCATTTCGTGACGGAGCTCGTTAACAAATTACTCTGTCAACTCAAAGCAAAAAAAACAGCCGAGAGACGGCTCGTATCTCGGAAAAACTCGTTGGTGGGGACACTCGTAAGTCAAGGCCCCACTGTATAGCCATATATCATTCAACCATAGAAAGGAATGAAGTACTAATACATGCTAAAGCATGGATGAACCTTAAAAACATTAGTCTAAGTCAGTGGTTCTCAACCTTCCTAATGCCGCGATCCTTTAATACAGTTCCTCGTGTTGTGGTGACCCCCAATTTCATTGTTACAAATTGAACATAATTAAAGCATAGTGATTAATCACAAAAACAATATGTAATTATATATGTGTTTTCCGATGGTCTTAGGCGACCCCTGTGAAAGGGTCGTTCGACCCGCAAAGGGGTCGCGACCCACAGGTTGAGAACCGCTGGTCTAAGTGAAAGAAGCCAGACACAAAATCATATTGTATGCTGCCATCTATGTAAAATATCTAGAAAAGGCAAAACTATAGAGTCAAAAAATTGGTCAAGAATTGTCTAGGTTTGGAGGTAGAAGTAGAAACCAACTATAAATGAACACAAAGAAACTTTTTAGGCTGATGGAAGTGTTCTAAAACTAGATTGTGCTGTATAATTCATTAAAGCTTACTATCGGAGTACCTACAATGAGTGAATTCTATGGTATGTAAATTATACCTCAATAAAGCTGTTAAAAAATACATAAAACAAAGAGGAGGAATTTGTCCTAGCCAGTTTTGCTCAGTGGATAGAGCATCAGCCTGAGGGTCCTGGATTCGATTCCTGGTCAGGGCACATGCCTGGGTTGTGGGCTCGATCCCCAGTAAGGGGCGTTCAGGAGGTAGTCATGAGTCTCCCTCATCACTGATATTTCAATCTCTCTCTCTCTCTCTCTCCCTTCCTCTCTGAAATCAATAAAAGTATTTTTTTTTTTTTAAAAAAGGAATTTTTCAAAAAGCGTACAGGACTTTATTTTAAATAAGAAAAAGAGCTTTCATTCCCATTAGCTTTTATTTTGTAAACCACCAAAAATAGCTGATTTTTAAACTACACCTTGCTCCCCAAAATTCTGGTACATGGAGAAATCTTTTTCAACTTTCTATGCACAGTCAACTGCTAACTTATGGTGAACACAGTCTAAAGTTTATACATAGCAGACTGGATTTATCCACTCCAAAAAAAAAAAAAAAAAAATGATGCATCTCACCATAAGGCTGACACCAGACTGGAAAAGCTCATATGGGTAGAGAATTCTTTCATAGTGTGATTTTAAAAGAGACCCAGTTCCTTTTCCTGGGAGATATCCCAAGCGGCTACCCACTTTAGACCATTTCTTTTCTTTGGTGACCATTTCAAAACCTCCTTTGCTGGCAACAATCTGAAAAGAAAGAAAAATTATTTAGGAAAAGAAAGATTCATGTACTCTGACTCTACATCATACTTGCTAAATACAAAAATTATTCTGGGCCTAGAGTTCAAATTTCCTTCCAATAAATATCTGGCAAAACTAAAACTTGTCAACATTTTAAAGTATGGAATGAGACAATGATTTTTGAAAGTTTTAAACTTTATTATTTAATTGTTATTGTACCTACCTTAAATGAACCAGGCATTCAAAAACATTTAATGAATTTACACTTTGTACATTATATACCTTGAGAAAACTAAGCACATATATGTACTCCATATCCTCAAGGACCTAAAAATATCAAATAATACAGACCAAAAATAGACATGAGAATAAATATTATATATAGTACAAAAGAAACATAATCCCTGAAATTAGAAAATGTACTAAAAAATTTTCAATTTTAATAAAAATGTCAAGCAAACAATGGATTCAGAGGCTATTTTGAAAAAGAGACTATAATTTTTCAAAAGGAGAAAAGTTTTACATGGAAGATTATAAAGGAATAACATGGAAAGAACGGATTATAATATTAGATTTACTGAAATGTAGCATAGAATGTAATAATGTAGGAAGTAATGAGATAAACTGGCCAATTTGGCCGAATGCTAACATCAAACCTGGCATTGTATATAATATACATGTATCAAGGCCCCCTATCTTCCAGAAGCTGATATTGTATATCTTTCACACTCTATAAAACAAGGGTGGGGAATGTCCGGCCACCAGGCCATACAAGGTCTGAGAAATCATTTGGTCTGGCCCTGCCAAGGCATTAGGGGTGAGTTAACTAAATGTTTGACCAAATAGAGCAGGCTAATTTTTAAGTTGATAATTTTGTATAGCCTGTGAATGATGTTATAAATATCCAAATGGCCCTTGGCAGAAAAAGGTTTCCCACCCCTGCATATAGGCAGTTTCCAGTTTCACTGACAACGTAATAAAAAGGACTGTGACATAGTTATTTGAACTCAAAGTAATTTTCCTTTTTGAATATACATTACTATTTTACTGTATCAAGAGTTAGGAGAAAAATTAAACAAATAATTACCACATGATGCAGCAATTCCATCTCTAGGTATATACCCGAAAGAATTGAAAGCTAGGATTCAGACAGATACTTGCATACGATGTTCACAGCAGCATTATTCACAATAGCCAAAAGGTGGAAACAATCATCAAAAAATTAATGGATTAAAAAATGTGATATACACATACAATGAGCTTACTAATGGGTGCATGAATGGGTGGAACATCAGATCGATGTTTCTCCCCCACCTCCTCTCTCTAAAATCAATTTTTTTTTAAAGGTGCTTAAAAAATGAAGAGGGGTGCATATGTTATAAATAAGTGGAAGAAAATGTTTTCAACTCTTGTGATCTAGGATACAACTGAAGACAAAGATAAACCTATAGCCAAAGCAAAATTTTCCACTCGTGAAATATCTGAAAGCTTGGTAGAAACACACATAAGTTCATATGCAGAGTTGAACACATTTCTAATTCTTCAGCTTCTTTTATCATACCCTCAAAGAAACTCTTTTTTTAAGAGCTAACCAGAAAAATTATAAAGAGAAAAAATTTATTTTCAGATTTTATAGTGTAGAAGACAATGAGGGTGGTTTAGATAAAGGGTTGTCTGGAAGCAAATGAATGAATTAAAATGCCTTTCTTTCAAATCTTTCCAGTGCTTCTATACTGTCAGCTACTATTCTAGGTGCTTGAGATATGTCTATGAGTAAAACAAAAATATTTGCCTTTACGGAACTTATATTCTAGTGGATGAAGACACACAATAAACATAATATGTAAATTTTGAAGTGATAAATCCTGTAGAAGAAATTTTAAAAAGCATTTAAAAGGTCTCACAAGGAGCAGAATGAGGGTAAATTGAAGTATTATTTAGTCACAAAAAGCCTCATGACAAAGTTGAAATCTGAGCAAAGATGTGAAGGAAATAAAGCAGTTACCCTAGCAATATACAGAGGGAGTAGCCAGAGCAAGGGCCCTAAGTTAAGAAGCATGCCAAGTGTTTGGGGAACAATAAGGAAGCCAGTTTGGCTGAAGCAAGTGGAGAGGACTAGTAAAGGAAGTGGGAGAACAGAAGCCCTCTCAATAATCTTTACTATCCAATACAATGATCACCATTGCATAATAATCTGCTTTGCATTCAAAGCACTTCAAGCTAAATTTCCATTAGTAATGATGCACAGATCCAGTCATGCTTTCCCAACCAGTCTGATTACTGGCACATAGCTAGCTGTGAAAACGACACTCAACAGAATCAGGGTCTGGCCAAAGAATAAGACAAAGCTATCTCACACAGAAATAAAAGCCATGAGTTTGGCTTCATGCACACAATACTCTAACAATCTAACCAGCCCTAATACTATATACTAGGTGTACCAGCTAATAATGCGGATTTTTTTTTCAATAGATGGAGTTACACATATGTTGATATATACGCTATTTTAAAAATATATTTTATTGATTTTTTTACAGAGAGGAAGGGAGAGGGATAGAGTTAGAAACATCGATGAGAGAGAAACATCGATCAGCTGCCTCCTGCATACCTCTTACTGGGGATGTGCCCACAACCAAGATACATGCCCTTGACTGGAATCAAACCTGGGACCTTTCAGTTCGCAGACTGATGCTCTATCCACTGAACCAAACCAGTTAGGGCTATATATATGCGATTTGATATGTATGCTATTTTGTTGTATTGACAGCAAGCTTCAAAACTTCATATGTCAAATTTGCTGAAGGTGTTAACATCATAGATATTTTTACGCTTAAAAATGTTGAATTTTGTGCCAAAAAAAGAGCATTTGCGGGAAGTTTTAATTCATTACTTTATTTTGAAGAAAAAGTTATCGTATACTTCAGGAAGCTTATGGTGAACGTGCTTCATCTCAAGATACTTGTGAACGCTGATTTAAATGCTTTAGAAGTGATGATTTCAATGTGAAAGACAACGAACATCCAGGTCAATCGAAAAAGTTTGAATACCAACAATTACAAGCATTATTGGATGAAGATGCGTGTTGAACTCAAAAACAACTTGCAGAAAGATTAAGCGGTGCTCAGCAAACCAGTTCCGATCGTTTACAAGCAATAGGAAAGATTTTAAAGGAAGGAAAATGGGTGCCACATCAACTGAACGAAAGACAAATGGAAAACCAAAAAGTCATCAGTAAAATGTTGCTTCAATGGCACAAAAGGAAGTCTTTTTTGCATCGAATTGTGACTGGCGATGAAAAGTGGATTTATTTTGAGGATCCCAAATGCACAAAATCATGGGTTAATCCAGGTCAACCATCAACATTGACTGCAAGGCCAAGTCGCTTCAGAAAAAAGACAATGCTCTGCGTTTGGTGGGATCAGGAAGGTGTGGTGTATTATGAGCTTCTAAAACCAGAATACGCTACCGACAACAAATAATCAGTTTGAACCACGCTTTGATCGTGAAACGACTAGAATGCGTCAGAAGACACGGCAAAGTAATTTTGCTTCATGATGATGCCGCATCACACACTTCAAAACCAGTTAAAGACGAGTTAAAAGATCTTGCCTGCAAAGTATTAACCCATCCGCTGTATTCACCAGACCTTGCTCCTTCAAATTACCACTTGTTCCGATAGATGGCACACGCACTTTCTGAGTAGCACTTCAAAACGTAGGAAGTGAAAAACTGGATCTCTGAATGGTTTGCCTCAAAACAAGAAAAGTTCTATTGGGACAGTATCCACAAATTAAATTACCTGAAAGATGGGGGAAATTTATACCTAGCAATGGACATTACTTTGAATAAAACACTTTTGATATTTCTCTTGAAATTATCGTGTTTTCTTAGATCACAAAATCCACCATTATTAACCGGTACACCTAGTAAAAACACAAAGCCTTACACTTCTTTTTATTCAGCAGACAAATTCAAGGATTACCATGCGTAACTTCAAAATGTAAACCATTTATTTCAAACATTAGCAATGCAATATATCACAATGGTCACAAGAAAAATATCACTTAAGAACCATGCCCTATAAAAACATAGATGGCATATACTTAAATTAAACACAACAAAGAGAAGACTTTAATCAAAACTTGACTGAAGAGTACTGTCAATCAAAGCCAAAACTTCAGTCCAATGACAAACTAAGTCTGGCTAACAAGAGACAATTATAACAGAAATAATAGTAGTATTACACTTAAAAGCTCCCTATCAAAACTTCACTAAAAAGACAGCAAAGGAGCACAAAGGCATAATCCTAAGAGGACAGACAGGCCATGTACAAGCAGGTTGTACATGTTATAACCCAGCAAGCAAAAAAACAAAAAACCAAAAAAAACCCAAGCATCTGCAAAAGAAGAAAGCCAAGGAGAAGCTTTTGCAACACAGAACTTGAAAAGGCTTATGAAATGGGAGCATCAGTACCTTTAAAATTAGAGATGGCAATGAACAAAGAACAGGACTGGCTGAAAACCAGTATTAAAAGCACAGCCAGGCAACTATCCCTCTCCAACCAGCAGAAGACTAGAGATTTACTCTCAGGAGAATTCAAAAATAAGGGACTCTACCCTAAGAAAGAAATAAGTAAACTATAGGATCAATCTAATAGTCTAATCAGTCTAACATTTTAACATCAAGCTACTAGTCCAACATCCAACTAATAAAAAAGTTCAAATGGAAGAAACTGCCCAAGTCCAGGCAGTGTGGTTCAGTGGTTGAGCATTGACCTATGAAGCAGGAGGTCATGGTTCAATTCCCGGTCAGGACACATGCAGGAGGCAACTGGTCAATGATTCATGTTTCCATCTCTCTCTCTCCCTCTTCCTTCCTCTCTGAAATCAATAAAAATGTATTTTTTTAAAACTAATACAAGAGAAGTAATAACAAATCAAAGACATGAATTCAAATTACAGAGTTTATCAAGTGCAGTAAAAATATTGAATAAGAATAAACACATAGCAATGAGTATAACTGTGAAATCTCAAACCACCGGGAATAAAGATTAGGTCCTAATGTCTTCAAGAAAAAGAAAATCATATAGAAAGGAACAAGAATTAATATAGCACCTTCCCAACAGCAACATTAGAAGCCAGAGAAGATTATGGAGTAATATTTTCAAAATACTGAAGTAAAATGATTTACAATTTAGACTTCTAAACCCCACCAAACCACCAATAAAGTTTTAGAACATTTTTAAATAAGCCAAAAATTTACCTTCCTGCTCACTAAACTAGAAATGTTTCACCAAAATAGGAGTAAACCAGACTTGAAACATGGAGAGGCAAAGGGAATCTCCAGAATAATAGTGAAATGAAGTTCCAGGCTGACAGCTGACATTAAGAAACAACCAGTCTGCACTGGAGCAGGAAAGAAAACTCCAGAGAAATGGCTCCAAGAAAATGAAACTGACAGATTATCTGATGGGTAAAAGCATACTGAGAGATTTACACTTCTGAAAAATCTGAAAATATGTTTTTGATAGTCATAAACAAAGTGTACAAAATGGAAAAAGGGAGATTATTAACTCCAAAGAAAATAAAAATTGGTATAAGGAAACAATCATAGCACGTCATAAGGCTGGAATACAAGTAATATTTGTATTTATAGTCACAGTAATAATTTTTGATTAATAAAAAATTGATCTACAGCCCCTGCGAGGCTGCGACGCCCCAAGAGGCTGCGTGAGGCTGCGACAGCCCCTGCGAGGCTGCGACGGCCCCTGGGAAGCCAGCGGAACCGCGAGAGCCGCCCAGACGGCTTCGTTGATGGCCCGAGAACCAGCTCGCAGCCCCACGCACAACTATCACCAGAAGGCCAAGAGGGGCAAGAGCAGCTGTAGTGTTGCTTTCTCCTCACTTTTGGTAGCGAAATCCTCATGTTAAACATAAGAGGACACATTATTTTAAAAAGCCGTTACGTGGCTCCGTACCCTTTCTGAGTAAAGCGTGAACAGTCGTGAGACCTTTCCGAGCACAGGGACATGTTGCGGATGGAAATAGCTAGTTTCCATGTGTATGACCTTTGACCCAGCAACAAAAATCGTACACCTATGGATGAGGACAGTGGGGGGTGGGGGGGTAAGGGCAGAGGGTGGGGTGGGAACTGGGTGGAGGGGAGGTATGGGGGGGAAAAAGGGGGAACAACTGTAATAATCTGAACAATAAAGATTTATTTTTTTAAAAAAAAGAAAGAGCCGAAACCGGTTTGGCTCAGTGGATAGAGCGTCTGCCTGCGGACTGAAAGGTCCCGGGTTCGATTCCGGTCAAGGGCATGTACCTGGGTTGCGGCCACATCCCCAGTGGGGAGTGTGCAGGAGGCAGCTGATCGATGTTTCTCTCTCATCGATGTTTCAAACTCTCTATCTCTCTCCCTTCCTCTCTGTAAAAAATTAATAAAGTATATTTTAAAAAAATAAAAAATAAAAAGTAAATAAAAAATTAAAAAAGAAAGAAAAATTGATCTAACTACACTAGAAGGGAACAGAGGACCTGGAATTTGTGAGCATTTAGATTTCTTACACCCATTCCCCACTTATAATAGTAGAAAATCAGTATATAATATTTAAAACTAAAAAATGAATAAGTAGCATAATGAACATTTTATTTTGAAATATAAAGATTAAAATAGGAAACAGCTAAAAGAATTGAAAGTGATTAGCTCTGAGGAAATGGGAATGAAAATAAAGAAGGCAGAATGCTAGTCTTTAAAATAAATTTTTGAAAAATGTTTAAGGGCTAGAATAAATGTTCCTTGATGCACTGATTATAAACAGAAATTATTAAGGTAAAACTCCAATAAAATACAGACATTCCAAATAACACTTTTTATTATCCTATATAATAAAGTGGTGATATGCAAATTAACCCTCATGCCCTCACAAGATGGCTGCCTACGACCAGGCCAGCAGGGGGGTTAATGAGGGATGACCAAACGACTGAACAAGCAGGCTGTGTGGGGCGACCAGGCCAGCAGGGGGGTTAGTGAGGGACGACCAAACGACTGAACAGCAGGCTGCATGGGGCGACCAGGCGGAGGGGGAGCGGGGGGGAGGGCCTGTGAGGGGAGACCAGGCTAGCAGGGGGGGCAGTTGGGGGCGACCAGGCCAGCGGGGGGGTGGAGCAGTTAGGGGTGACCAGGCTGGCAGGGGGGACAGTAAGGGGTGACCAGGCCGGCGGGGGTGGAGGCAGTTAGGAACGACCTGGCCAGCAAGGGGGGCAGTTAGGGGCAATCAGGCTGGCACGCAAAGGCAGTGAGGGGCGATCAGGCCAGCGGGGGAGGGGGGCCAAGGCAGGCAGGCAGGTGAGCGGTTAGGAGCCAACAGTCCAGGATTGTGAGAGGGATGTCTGACTGCCCCCAGGATCGAGCCTAAACCAGCAGTCGGACATCCCCCGAGGGGTCCTGGATTGGAGAGGGTGCAGGCTGGGCTGAGGAGAACTCCCCCCCTGCACAAATTTTGTGCACCAGGCCTCTAGTCAAAAATAAGGGAGAAAGACAAAGTGATTTAACCAAAACAGGGAACCATCACACTGACAATTTAATAATTCAGAAGACTGAAAATTTGCTTCCCATTAAAAAGTTGTCAAAATCAAAGTGTTTCAAAATCATGTGTATAACACAAGCTCAAACGGTGTTCATCAACTGTCAGCCAAAAAATAAAATATTTTTTAAAGGGCATACCTAACATCCTAAAAATATCAGAACTCCAGGCCTGGCCAGTGTGGCTCAGTTGATTGCAGCATTGTGCTGTACATGGGAAGGTTGTGGGTTCGATTCCCAGTCAGAGCACATACCTAGGATGTGGGTTTGATCCCCCAGTTGGGGTACATATGGGAAGGGAATAGATCAATGTTTCTCTCTCACATCAATGTTTCTCCCTCTCTCTTTCCCTCCATCCCTCTTTCTAAAATCAGTAAGCATGTCCTCGGATGAGGATTTAAAAAAGGAAAAAATATATATATCAGAACTCTCAATGTTTTTTGTAGTTTTCAGCCTGAGCCTCTTGCTACAAACTAAAATGTCATGCTAATGAAATAACCACCCAATAATAGAGATCAGAATAGTGGTTACTTTGGGGGAGAGTTCTGACTGGGAAGGAGATAAAGGAGCCCACTAGAATGCTGTACATGTTCTATATCTTGATGTGCGTGGTGGTTCCATGAGTGTAGATAAAGATTGAACCCACTGACATTTAAGATTTGTGCACTGTGCACCAAGTTACACCTCAATGTAAAGAAAAAATATTCATGTGAGAGGCAGCAATCTATGACATTTAGAGAACAAAAGTATTATAAACAAAATATCTATAAATCAAAACCTGTCTGCCTTTTATCTTTAAGTCAGTTTTATAAGCATTCTCAAAGATTAGGGGAAAGAGATGTCCATGGGGACGTAAAGACAAGACTCCAATAAACCCTAGAACAATCAAACTTAACCTTTAATCAACATATTTTCAATACATTCTGTAAGTACTTAAACAAGATATACTTTATTAGCTATATTCTCCCTTTGAACAAAAAGGAATTGGATTTTTTCAAAACACAGTTAAACAATCCAGATGATAAATGTTACATAGAATTGTGAACAACTAGGTATTCAGATTAGTTTAGCTCCAAAGCCCCTTCCTAATTTTGAAATCCTATAACTGTATAAAACCAAGAATGCAACCTAATTTACCATCTAACTTAAACTTAATATTTACCTTTTAACTGTTAAAAAAGAAAGTTCTTAAAACAAATTATTTTTATCTGAATGGTTCCCTACAAGATACAAACCCATCCCTCAAATTCACTATATTTATCCACTGGTATCATAGGTTTTCATACACCTGAACTAGATAATTCTCAGCACAGTGCTTAGTTGTTGACATCATTACATGACTGATAAAACAAACCTAGAACTACATTTTAGCATAAGATTATACTTCCCAGAATTTTTGGCATAAAACAAAATTTTTAGAGAATTTTGACCTGATATTAATTTTCAAATGTATCGTAAAAAATAAGTTAGCCCTAGCAGGTTTGGCTCAGTGGACAGAGCGTCAGCCTGCAGACTGAAGGATCCTGGGTTTGATTCCAGTCAAGGGCACATGCCTGGGTTGCAGGCTCGATCCCCAGTAGGGGGCATGTAGAAGGCAGCTGATCAATGATTCTCTCTCATCACTGATGTTTCTATCTCTCTCTCCCCCTCTCCCTTCCTTTCTAAAATCAATAAAAACACAGTTTGAAAATAATAATTTAAATATCATTATTTTCACTTTTTTCTTGAAAGTGAAATCTTCCAAAATTAACTCCGTAACTCAAATGAGAAAAAAGATTTTATTTCAAAATAGTACATCAATCATCTATATATATAAAGGGCTAAGCGACCGTCCAACTGGTAACTATGACGTGCAAAGACCACTAAAGGGCAGATGCTCCAATCAGTAGCTATGATGTGCACTAACCACCAGGGGGCAGACGCTCAACACAAGAGCTGCGATCTGCGGTGACCAGGCAGCGGCGGTTCTCGGGTGATGCACCCCGGAACCAGAGAGGAGGGAGCCAGATTCCAGGGTGTGTCACCCAAGAACTGCCCTCTTGCAATCTGGGACCCCTCAGGGGATGTCAGAGAGCCAGTTTTGGCCCGATCGCTGCAGGCCAGGCCGAGAGACCCCACCTGCTGGAGGGACCCTGCTCACTCCGCAGACGCCCTTTGAGCCACGGTGCTACCCCAGGTGCAGCCACTGCGGGAGGTTGGCTCCAGAGCATCCAGCCCGTCTCGCCTAGTCCTGCCCCACCGGTCACCTTCTTATTAATTTCCTTCCAATGTGCACGAATCTGTGCAGTGGGGCACTAGAAGGATATAAAAGGCCACAGAAATAAGTTGAACCCTAGTCAGTGTGGCTCAATTGGTTGGAGCATTGTCCTGTACACCAAAAGACTGAGGACACAATTCCCCAGTAAGGGCAAATACCTACATGGCGGGTTTGATCTGGGCATACACAGGAAAGCAACCGAACAATCACTGTTTCTCTCTCAAATGAATATCAATGTCTCTGTCTCTCCTCCTTTCCCTCTCTCTAAAATCAATAAGCATATCCTCAGATAAAGATTTTTAAAAATTGTTTAAAAAAATAAATAAGGTGATTTGCAAAATTCCTCAGATAATCAAGCTGTCTTCACTCACAAATTAGAGCAATCATAAATTTTTATTATTGTATTACAAAATATGTCTTCAAGATAATTACTATAAATCCTGTTGCAGGTCAGTTAGTTTTCTTTACATTAGAGAATGTGAAGTTAATCTAAGTTTACCAGGCTAAACAAAGTTAACCTAAGTTTAAGCAAAAATTAGTCTAAGCACTTTAACCTTACGTTTGTGAGCTATTATTCATTCCACTGGATAATGCTGGCCTCAGTGAACTATTATCACTATTTAGAGGTATTAATACAACCGATATGCACCACACATAAGAATGTTGAATAACATCAATCTCTTTAATATACCAAATTTACATTAAGAAGTAGAAAAAATGACAAGCTCAACACAATACATTATACACTCAACACAAGATAATTATTAGTAGGTTGGTGTCATTTCTTTTCCATTATTGTGTACAAGAGAGCCTACTAATCTGAGTGTCATTAAGTATGAACCTCATAAGAAACTATGAAATAGATTTTAAAGATAACTTTGAGATCTCTCATTTCTATTCATGTTTGCACTTCACTGTTAAACAAATCCTACATAGGCAGTGATGTTCCCTTTTCTATCAAGTGTATTTAAAATTCCTAATTTAATAAATTTCGAAATTTAATAAATAATTTAATAAATTTAGAAATTTCCCAATCTCTAAACCCAGTAAAAGCCTCACCTTGCTCAAGGCATACAGATCCAGGATTTTTCTCTCTACCACAGGGATCTTCAAAGTAGATCCTTGAAGTTCCCAAAATTTTGCTAGTTGATCCAAGAAGTCCAGTCTCACTCTCGTCATTGCCTAAGATTATTAAAATACAGAAATCAGAAATAAGAAGCACATTATGGTTGAAAATAAATGTGTTGCATTAAACAAAGGTATTCATTTCACAAAAGAAATTCAGATTTTTCATTATTGCTTAGTCCAACTTTGTAAAATAAGCTAATAATAAAGAAGCAAAATATTTCTAATAAACTTTATTCATTTAGGCCAGGGGTCCTCAAACTACGGCCCGCGGGCCACATGCAAATACAAATATTGTATTTGTTCCCGTTTTGTTTTTTTACTTCAAAATAAGATATGTGCAGTGTGCATAGGAATTTGCTCACAGTTTTTTTTTAAACTATAGTCCGGCCCTCCAACGGTCTGAGGGACAGTGAACTGGCCCCCTGTTTAAAAAGTTTGAGGACCCCTGATTTAGGCAAAAAAGTTACTCTAATATATATGAACGGTTTTCATATTATCAACCAAAGCAATTTTCTGGGTGAAGATGGCTTAAATTTAAGCTAACCAGAAAATTTAAATCAAATTATTCTGTTTCATTAAGCATTCTGCCATTTCATCTGTAGATAATATGCTTAAGGAACACCAATTCTCTACCTCACTGATATTAAAATCCTTCATCAAGTATCTAATTACAAGAGCGTACAGGAGAAAGATATATATTAAAATCTCAGAAAATGTTTTAGGAGCATCAAGGGGAAAAAAGCCTCACATGACATATTAAGCCTTAGCTAAGATCTCTCTTTTGTACTCTGAAACAGTTTTCTATCACACTAAAGAATCTCCTAAAAATCTGGCAGACAAGAACAACAATATCTAAATAGAGATTAGTAATATTTAAAGGGACATCTTAACAAATCAAATTAACTTTAATTAAGATTTTAATTTAAAAATTAAAACTTTATTCCCCTGGAAAAGTACTGTTAGCCAAAGGAGGGGGGTGGGACTTCTGAAAACTAGTTTTGATAGAATTTATAAAACTATTTTCCGATCTTCTAACAGTAACAAAAATTTTTATTAAAACAAGTGCTGAATAAAGTACAACTTAAGAATTCCAGGTTAAAAAAAAAAAAAAAAGAATTCCAGGTTTCTGAAATTAACTAAACTGGATATTTCATCTACGAAAAATATGGCTAGAGATAATTTCCCATAATCCCAGTTAAGTGGAAAAACAGTATTAACTACCTGAAACATTTTTTTTTTAATCAGAAACATCCTTCCATTCAATCCCAATTAACATTAACTCTGAGCACTGGTACATGAACTTCTCAAAGTTCTCCACCAAGAGCCCTAACATAAAAAAATGAATCAGAATGTAGCAATGGCTATAAAATACTCACTTCAAGTTCATTCAGGCGCTGGACTCTGGGTGTGAAACGAAAGCTTTTTACTTCACATGCAAATGGAGGTTGCCAATCCTAAATAGAAAGATTTTCATTTTAAAATATATCGGTATATAAGCAAGGAATGCATTATTCCTCCCCTTAATTTAAGGGTTGAGTTATCACAAATCATGATGACAAGAGAACAAACAACTAATAAGTCTTCTTTATTATACAGACAGAAAGAGTCATATTTTTAAATATTTTTATTGATTTCAGAGAGGAAGGGAGAGGGAGAAAGAGATAGAAACATCAATAATGAGAGAGAATCATTGATCAGCTGCCTCCTGCACACCCCACACTGGGGATTGAGCCCGCAATCTACGCATGTGCCCAGATCAGGATCCACCCAGGACCTCCTGGTTCACAGGTTAACGCTCAACCACTGGGCCACAACAGTCAGGTGAAATAAAATATTACTTATTTCCAATTACTTATCTCTAATATTCTTAGTATTAAAATTTTATCTATAAATCCTCATATCTCACAAGTACCACTATTTACATCCCACATTATGCTTTCCCCAATTAGTCAAGTACAATGCAGTGAGCTCATGTATCTCAATACAATGTCTAATAAACATTCAAGTTTACAAATAAAAAAGAAAGCAGAATTTGAAAGAAACAAAGAGTACAATTAAAGATTTAAAAATAATTTTTAAGTACTTAAATAATTGGATGTTTTTTGTTTGTTTTTTTAAATATATTTTATTGATTTTTTACAGAGAGGAAGGGAGAGGGATAGAGAGTTAGAAACATCGATGAGAGAGAAACATCGATCAGCTGCCTCCTGCACTCCCACTACTGGGGATGTGCCCGAAACCAACGTACATGCCCTTGACCAGAATCGAACCTGAGACCCTTCAGTCCACAGGCCGTCGCTCTATCCACTGAGCCAAACCGGTTAGGGCTGGATATGCTTTTCATTCATGTATAATGTGACACAGCACTTTATAGTCTATGTTATATAAATGGGCATCCAAATAATTTTTTTAAAAGCAAACCCATAGAACAAGGACAATTTCCAGATTGGAGATGCAGTATAACTAAATGAGATAGCAGAATGCAAGTAGGGTTCTAGAAAATATACTCTGATTTGGCCAAAATATTAGTAAATCTGTTTGAAAACCTGAGTAATCAAAAACATTTACCTTACCTTGGAAACTAAAGAAATCCACCGGTATTGAAATTAAGTTAATTGAAATTAAATTTTTATTAAGGTGACATACAAAGAGAAGGTCTATTATTTCAACCTTGTTTTAAGTAATAAAAAAACTTGTGTTTTGTTTTACCAAAAGGAACCTTGAACAGAATTTCTAATTCATGAAGGCAACAGTAAAAAATATGGTTTAAGAAAAACTGCAGTGCTTAAGGTTTTGTCAATATTAGGTAATTTTGGTAGAAAAATGTTAAATGAAGCTTTTGGAGGATGGCAATGCCTGTATCATCAGTCACCATAGCAACTATCTGTTAATGCTTTACTTGCAATTGATAGTCTATAATCTTAAATTCATTTAGCACAATAGGAGTAGCACAATAGGAGTAGCACAATAGGAATAGGAGAAGCAAACAAATGGGTCTATGTTCAAAATCTACTTTGCTACTTGCCCAAAATCATACATTTGGTAAGTTGTTTAACTTACCCAGACCTGCCTCATCTGTAAAATGAGACTTTAGTTACCTCCTAGAGCTTCAAAGAATATTAAATGAAATAGTTTGTAGGTGCTATATTGGCTCCTCTCTCCACCCTCCCACCTTATCTCTTTTTATTCACTGGGGTGCACATCACCAGGGTAGTCTGTAGTGCGAGTAGAAGCTTTTTAAAATGCAACACGGGTAACAGTACTTAACATTTTAGTTGTATTATTAGTAGACAAAACATAAAGCAAGAAGCTTTAAGAAGCACTAAGGCAGTGGTTCCCAAACTTTAATGTGCATTAAGAATCATTTGCGAGTACTTGCTAGAAAAGCATATTCTATCAGGTCTTCCACATACAGACACTGATTCTGGCCTGGGAATGAGGCCGAGGGACCTACATTTTCACACGCAGCAGGCTGACCTTGGTGCCGGTGCACCAGGAACATCATTGGAAAAGCATTGGTCTACTGACCTTGATTAAATCACTCAGCGTCTCTGGGCATTAACTGCCTCAAACGGGTAGGAGTAACTGCTTTCTCTACCTTAAAGATTGATGTAATTAACCTATCAGCAAAGCTGGTTATTTGCAGTAATTGCGATTCGTAAATCTTTAATCCACCGTTCCTAGCATCAGAAGGTTTCGTTTTCTTCCACGTCTATCATTGAGAACTCTTCCTAAACCTCTACATTTAAAAAATAAATGCTGCCCCTTCTCTTCCCCAGGGAAGACTTTTTCATTGCAGCAGTAATTAGGCTGGGGTTCTTGTTTGGTGATACCGTCCTAGGGGGACGACGAGAGCTCAGATTACTGCTTAAGAAACCTTAGCCGTGAGACAAGGCCTGCAAATATTTAATAAATTAAGCAATAATAAGGCTTGGGTAAAGAAACAGCCGTCGGAGGAGTTTTTACTCTCGTTCTGTAATGACTGTACAGGAGTGTAGGACACATCATGCCATTAATACTTCGAACACCTCATCGGCCAACGAAAAAACCTAAAGCCTTTTGTTACCCTTGCCCACAATCCAGGAAGAAACGTATCAGTTCCCACGTTCGAAGCGGAAAGGCCCCAGGGACTCCACTCCCGTGTTCAGACAAGCGTACATCAGACCGCAAAAGAAACCAAGGCACAAACATCCAGAAACTGAGCTTCTAGTTGTTGAGAAATAAAGGAGGGCGAATGTGGAAAGACAGAAGGACCGGAAGAGTAAAACTAAACCGAATGCATCGACTCCCCCACTCTCCTCTTCTCCCCTCTCCTCAGACGCAGGTACCTTGGGCGGTCGAATTTTGCAGATGCCGGTTTTCTCCGCCAGAGGCCGGATGCGGCCGATAAAGCTGAGCGGGTCGGTGAACTCTTCCCAGCTCGGCTCAAAGACCGGGCACTCCGGCGGCGGCACGAACTCCGCCGCGTAGCCCCCCGGCCCCGCGCCCGCCATGGCCAAGCCCAGGGGGCCCCGCGGGGAAGCAGGCGGGCGAAGGCTGGCTGAAGCCCACCGAACTCTCTCACGTTCCCTGACGGGGGCCGAAGCGCATCTTCTGGGACCAGAACTGCTCAACACAGGAACCGCAGAATCGCTTCCTCCTTCGTTTGTTATTGTTTCCTTCGGGGCTTCTCCTCACAGAGCTGGGACTTTTCCGGAAGTGAACGTGCTGTCAAATCCCTCCGCCACGCCAAGAACAGAATCCCTCCGCAGCAGCACGTCGCCTCGTCCTACGACCTTCCTTCTTCCTCCCTTTCCCGGCAGTTCAGTGTTGTTCCTGGTCTCCTCGTCAGTGAAAGCTCCGCGCTGTCCTACGACTTCAACCGGCACGCCTGGGAGGTTCCATGATCTCTCCTGGGGGGTGGGGGAAGCACACGGAAATGAGGTGAGACGCGCTCTTCCGGCGCGGAGGAATGTGTAATGCGCCAGAGTGCAAAGGTTTTGCTTCCGGTGTGTGGGAGGGGGCGGCAAACCAGTTTCCCTTTGTGTATAAATGGACGGAAAACCCAGCCCGACCCAACCTCAGCCACCCCGCCTCGCTGCTGGTTCACTTGTCTTTTCCCACGTAACTAATCTTTGCAGATTCTCTTGTTTTTAGCCCTTTGACTCTTAGTGTCTCTTATAATAATCTCGGCCACTTTATATCGCCCCATCTCCGTGACAAGTTTGGGTGGAACCCATGCCCCAAATCCTAACGGCTGGCAGAATTGCTTTTTTGTTCACGTAGAAGCAACCGCTTTGACCTTGCTTTTCCAACTGTTGCCAGCCCCCAAGTCATCTATCTCAACAGCGGCCACTTTCCTCTAGCACCACACGCTCCGTAATCCTTTCTCAGTTTGCTGTAAAAGCTATGACAACTGTTCTGACCCTGCTTGTCAAAAATCTCTCTGCCTGTATCCATCTCCACTTCCTACAAATTGTGGAGAATAACGCAGAAATGTCTACGGAAACCATGAGAGTGTATTTCTTAGAATCAAATATTTGTTGAAGGAAGACTTAGTTAGCTTCCCAGGGCTGTTCTCCTCCCTGTTCGCTCTGAGCTTACCCGGGACCAAAATTGCCAACTATGGCTGATGACTCTCAAATCTGTATTTCCAGCCTGGGCTTCTCTCCCGAGTTGTACCTAGCTACTTACTGGACAACTCCACGTGGTAAACGTAAAGTACCTTAAACTCATAGTGAGTTCTCCAGTGTTTTTTCAGTGTTTCCAGTTTCCATGAATGACTTCAACCATTTACTCAGTTGCCTGAACCAGAAATATAAAAATAATCCTTAACTCCTGCTTCTTTAAAAAAAAAAAAATATATATATATATATATATATTTCTTTTTTTTTTATTGACTTCAGAGAGGAAGGGAGAGGAGGGAGTGATAAAAACACCCATGATGAGAGAGAATTATTAATGGGTTGCCTCCTGCACACGCCCTACTGGGGGTGGAGCCCACTAGCCCAGCATGTGCCCTGACTGGGAATCCAATGGTGACTGGCAACCACTGAGCCACACCTGCCAGGCACTTCTGCTTCTTTACTATCCATATATAATTACTAGAGGCCCGATGCACGAAATTTGTGCTAGGTGCTCGGCCCTTGCAACCCGGGCTTCGTCCAGAAGGTCATCTGGAAGGATGTCTGGAATGACATCCAGAAGGTCCTTTGGCTATCCAGTCTAATTAGCATATTATGCTTTTATTATAGATGTATCAAGTTTGGAGATTTTATCGCCTAAAAATCTTAAATCCATCCATGTTGCTCCATCCCTTTTATCACTTTCCTAATTAAAATTTTTTCTCATCTGAACTGTTGATAATAGCTCAGTTTTTGCACCTGTCAAATCCCTCTCTACTCAGTTGTCATAATGCTTCATCTAAAAGCAGTCATGTCATTTTTCATCTCCAAACTCAACAGTTCCAAACTTTTTACTAGTTGCTGCTCTACTCCCAAGCTTCATCTCTTGTGCTTTTTCATATACATACTACACAGAAATTATTGTGATGGTTTGAATGCACCATGCTTTCTCTCACCTCTGAGCCTTCATAGGTAATGTTTCCTTTGTTGGAGCATATTTGTAGTCTTCTGACCCCAGTTTCCTATACCCCTTTCTGGCTAAATTTCTACTCATCCTTCACCTGTCAGCTTAAAGATCACTTCCTCTGGAAAGCCTTCCCTAATGCTCTAAGTTTGTTTAGTGAGCAGCAA
This sequence comes from Myotis yumanensis, assembly GCF_028538775.1. Classification (NCBI taxonomy): domain Eukaryota; kingdom Metazoa; phylum Chordata; class Mammalia; order Chiroptera; family Vespertilionidae; genus Myotis; species Myotis yumanensis. Next base: position 120,926,122 of record NW_027223754.1, on the reverse strand, counting down.
CCTGTGCTTTCTTATCAAACTTTTTGAAATTACTTAATTACTTTCTTCCTCAGACTATAAACTATACGAAGGCAGGGGCAGTGTCTGTTCCATCACCTAGAATAGTACTTGGTGTTTAGAATGTGTGCAATAAATATATGTTGAATTAATGAATTAATAGATTCACTTTGTGTTTCATTGCCTCATTACGTTTACATTTAATAAACTGTATTTGAGACTCTACTAGGATGTAATATATCCCTCCATTTGATTATAGCATCCAAAAGTTGATGCCCAGTTACTTATACCCACCAGTCTAATTTTCATACACAAACACTTTGAGGGGATATTTCTGCTTCAGTTAGCCTTTGTTGTGTAACAAACCACCTCAAAACTTTGTGGCTGAAAATGATAATTTTATTATTACTATTCTGTGAGTTGGTAATCTGTTCTCATGGCATGGCCTGAGATCACTCATGCAGCTATAGTCATCTAACAGCTTGACTAGAGTTGGAGGATGCAAGATGATCTCACTCACATGGCTGGCAGTTGGTGCTGGCTGTTATCTGTGAGGTCTCAATTCACATGACTTCTCATCCTTGGTAGGGTTATAGGGCTTTTTTATGGCATGGTGGTCTTCGTGTTCCTAAGTATGAAAGTGGAATCCTAAAGTCTAGCCTCCAAAATGTTCAAAATCACTTCTATGACATTCTATTAGTGAAGCAAGAGGGTGGTAAATTAACTCCATTTCTTCACAGGAAGAGCAACAATACTACATTGCAAAGATATAGAGAAAGAAAGATGTGATTCATTGCATACAATTATGATTTACAACAAAATTTGAGATTTTTTACTACTTAAATTTGGACAACCATGTTATTCACACAAAAAGGAAAAAGTAATGAAATTCTAAGTAAAACAAGTAACAGTGAAATAATTCATTTCATCAAACATTGAATTAAAATATAATGGTTTTGCTTTAACATTATTAGAGCAGCAAGGCCCTGATAGACCCTCAGTACAAGCACAAACTCCCAAAAGTTTGTATTGTTCCTGTTGATTTCCTATTATTCTTTAAAGTTATACTTATTATCTAAACTATCCTCCTAGTAGCATATAAAATTATAAAGTAACGATTCTCAGTATTTTTTTTTAATCTTCACCTGAGGATATTTTTTCCATTGCTTTTCAGAGAGAGTGGAGTGTGGGGCAGGGAGAGAAACACAGGGATCAGAGCGCGAACCCACAATCCAGGTGTGTGCCCTTGATCAGGAATTGAACCCGAGACCCTTCAGTGCCCGGGTCAGTGCTCTAACCACTGATCCACACTAGCCAGGGCAATTCTCATTCATTTTTATTTGCCTTGATACTCCTGAGAAATCTGTAGCAGTCACACTAGCAGTGAGTCTGTAAGAGAAGGGCAGTAAGTATCTGCTGGGGATGAAAAAACCTTCTCCAGTTGCTCCCACCTCAGATTCAGATGCTACCCTTCACCTCATACCCACCCCTTTGAATCACTATTGCAAAGATCCAAAACTTGTGTTTTATCAGCCCTTCTGAGGGCATTCTTCACACATGATGTTAAATTGACTGTCAGGTATTTGGGTTTTGGGCAGAATAATTGAGTAGAGCTGTAGTTCAAAGGTGTTTTCATTATTTAAATAGTTCTTAAAATGAAACTTTCAGAGAAAATAAATAATATTGGAGTATTATTTATTTATCTTAGTGCTAGTATAGAATAAAATGAAAACTGCGGTCATCATTGGCGAGGCTGTGGTCTCTGGATTTTTTAAAGATGCAATCAAACTTCATAAATTTAGATTCATTGATAGAGAGCTAGTTTTAAAAAGCAAAAAAATCAAAATTACTAACTTTTTAAAATATATATATTTTATTGATTTTTCACAGAGAGGAATGGAGAGGGATAGAGAGTTAGAAACATCGATGAGAGAGAAACATTGATCAGCTGCCTCCTGCACACCCCCCACTGGGGATGTGCCCGCAACCAAGGTACATGTCCTTGACCGGAATCGAACCTGGGACCTTTCAGTCCGCAGGCCGATACCATATCCACTGAGCCAAACCAGTCAGGGCAAAATTACTAACTTTTTAAAGAAAGGCCATTGTAACCCTAACCGGTTTTGCTCAGAGGATAGAGGGTCGGCCTGCGGACTGAAGGGTCCCAGGTTTGATTCCGGTCAAGGGCATGTACCTTGGTTGCAGGCACATCTCCAGTAGGGAGTGTGCAGGAGGCAGCTGATCGATGTTTCTCACTCGTCGATGTTTCTAACTCTGTATTCCCCTCCCTTCCTCTCTGTGAAAAATCAATAAAATATATTTAAAAAAAAAAAGAAAGGCCATTGTATTTTAAATATAATTTGCCAGTGGTTCTCAAACTTTTTGGTTTCAGGATCCCTTTACACTCTTAAAAATTATTGAGAACCCTAATAAGATCTTGTTTATATGGATTATATGGCATAGATATTTACTATGTTAGACATTAAAACTAAGTGTTTAAAATATTCATTTAAAAATAAAAGTAATAAACCCATTACATGTTGGATTAGTCAGCATTCTCCAGAAAAACAAGACCAATAGGATGTGTATATAGATGGAAAGAAATTTATCATGAGCAATTGGTTCACATACTTAGGAAGGATGGCAAGTCCCAAATCTGCAGTGTTGGCTGGCAGGTTAGAGGCCCAGAAGAGCTGACAGTACAGATAAAATCGGAAGGCAGTCTGCAGCAGATCTCCATCTTGTTTTGGGGAGGCTGGCTTTGTTTCTATTTAAGCCTTCAACTGATTGAATGAGGCCCTCCACATTATGGAGGGCAGTCTGCTTTACTAAAAATTCATTAATTAAATGTAAACTTCACTCAAAAACACTCTCCAAGGTGACACATAAAATTAGCCATCATACATGTGGTTCTTTTTGTTGTTGTTATTAATCCTCACCAGAAAAAAAATAAAAATTAAAATTAAAATTAAAAATTAAAAATTAAAAAAATTCTCACCAGCGAGAGAGCAAGGGGAGAGAGAGAGAAACATTGACTTTAGAGAGAAACATCAATCAGTTGATTGGGAATCAAACCGAAGCCTGGGTATGTGCCCTGACCAGGAATCAAACCGGCAACCTTTCAGTGCACAGGACAATGCTCAACCAACTGAGCCACTCTGGCCAAGCAGCCATCATACATTGTAATAAAATATATTTTATTAATAATAATATTTTCAAACTATCCAATCAAAAAATGGGCAAAGGACCTACATTGACACTTTTCTTTTTTTTTAAATATACTTTATTGATTTTTTACAGGGAGGAGGGGATAGGTTTAGAGAGTTAGAAACATTGATGAGAGAGAAACATCGATCAACTGCTTCCTGCACACTCCCTACTGGGGATGTGCCCGCAACCAAGGTACATGCCCTTGACCGGAATCGAACCTGGGACCCTGGAGTCCTCAGGCCGACGATCTAGCCACTGAGCCAAACCGGTCAGGGCAACGTAGACACTTTTCGAAAGAAGGCCAAGAAACATGAAAACATGCTCAAAGTCACTAATCATCTGAGAGATGCATATCAAAACAACAATGAGAGCCCTAACCGGTTTGGCTCAGTGGATAGAGCATCGGCCTGCGGACCGAGAGGTCCCGGGTTCAATTTCGGTCGGGGGCATGTGCCTTGGTTGCGGGCACGTACTCAGTGGGGGGTGTGCAGGAGGCAGCTGATCAATGTTTCTCTCTCATAGATGTTTCTAACTCTCTATCCCTCTCCATTCCTCTCTGTGAAAAATCAATAAAATATATTTTTAAAAAAACAACAATGAGATACCATCTCACACCTGTCAGAATGGCTATCATCAACAAATCAACAAACAAGTGCTGGAGAGGATGCGAAGAAAAAGGAACCCTCATGCACTGCTGGTGGGAGTGCAGACTAGTGCAGCTACTGTGGAAGACAGTTTGGAGTTTCCTCAAAAAGTTAAAAATGGAACTCCCATTTGACCCAGTAATCCCACTTCTAGGAATATATCCCAAGAAACCAGAAACACCAATCAGAAAGGATATATGCACCCATATGTTCATAGCAGCACAATATACAATAGCTAAGATTTGGAAAGAACCTAAGTGCCCATCAGCAGATGAGTAAATTAGAAAACTGTGGTACATCTACACAATGGAATATTACGCCGCTATAAAAAAGAAGGAACCTTTACCATTTGCAACAGCATGGATGGAACTTGAGAGCATTTTGCTAAGCGAAATAAGCCAGTTGGAGAAAGATAAATATAACATGATCTCATATGTGGGATATAATAATCAACATAATTTGATGAACAAGAATAGATCCAAAGCTCTAGCTGGTTTGGCTCAGTGGATAGAGCATTGGCCTGGGGACTAAAGGGTCCTGGGTTCGATTCTGGTCAAGGGCACATGCATGGGTTGTGGGCTCAACCCCCAGTGGGGGGCGTGCAGGAAGCAGCCGATCAATGATTCTCTCATCATTGATGTTTCTATCTCTCCCTCTCCCTTCCTCTCTGACATCAATAAAAATATATTTTTTTTAAAAAAAGAATAGCCGAAACCGGTTTGGCTCGGTGGATAGAGCGTCAGCCTGCGGACTGAAGGGTCCCGGGTTCAATTCTGGTCAAGGGCATGTACCTGGGTTGTGGGCACATCCCCAGTGGGAAATGTGCAGGAGGCAGCTGATTGATGTTTCTCTCTCATCGATGTTTCTAACTCTCTATCTCTCTCCCTTCCTCTCTGTGAAAAATCAATAAAATATATTTAAAAAAAAAAAAGAATAGATCCAGAGACAAATAGCAGGAGAGGGGGAGGTTAGAGAGCAACCAAAGGACTTGTATGCATTCATATTAGCATAACCAATGGACACAGACACTGGGGCAGTGGGGGCTTGCCCGGGGTGGGAATGGCTTGGGGGCAAGGGGGCAGGGATCAAGTGGGGGAAAAGGAGACAATTGTAAAACTTTAGACAATAAAAAAATCAAATAATAATATTTTCAAAATGTAATGAGAAGTGTGGCATTTATTTACATTTTTGAAAATTTTTTAAATGTTCATCTTAGTAAGATTGAGCTGGATTCTCATATCTGTTTCTGCTTTCAATCTGTTGTGATATGTTTTGGTTGAAATATATGAAGAAAATCCAGAATCACACAAATATGTAGTTGAAAAAAGGGGGAAATATATTTTAAATATTTAGTCTTTTCACTAATATTTTACTTTATACAGTGTTTTCTATATATTGGCTCACAGTTTGGAAGTCAGAGCATAGAAAAAAACAAGAAAGTTATTGGCCAGCTTCCACATCATACTACAAAGCATGGAGAAAAGGGAATCAATGTCAACGTTGGAGAATTTTGCAGTGTGTATTGAGAAATTTAAAGTGAAGGATGTTTTCAGAATTTGCCATGCAAGCATATTTTTCATAGAATTTGTGTTGACCCATGGCTTTTGGATCATCACACATGTCCAAAGTGTAAACTTGATGTCATCAGAGTCCTGGGATGTTGGAGAGAGCTTGAGGATGTGCAGGAGATGCCCGCTCCAGAATCAGGCCGTGGAAGTGTTTTGGCTGCAAATTTGAGTATTACTGTACAAGGCTAAGACAGAATTTGGGAGCAATTCACCATTGTCCTCCACTAATCTGTGCCACAGTGTGGTGCCAGTTATAAAGAAAATGCAGGTAAAAACTAACAGCCTACTAGAAACAGGCAGGAACAACCTTCAGTGTGGAGACCCCGTCTCCAGCACACTTCCCACTGACAGCAACACCCACAGAGCTTTGAATTAAAAGACATTTTATATTTATTACTTTAGTACGTAGTTTGTATATTTGAAACTATGTACATTCTTGAGCTTTCAGGTTCTAATTTGATGTACAAAAGGCTAAATATTTTATTTTTAAAGAGGATTTTTTATTAGTCTCCATATAGTATTTATCTACTAAACCATATTGTTTATGATTAATATGCTATTTCAGACTATTCAGAGATTACTAGGGAAGGCACTCTAATATAAAGGACGGTAATGTTTTTAAAATACTAGACTAGCTACTACCGTACTATATAAACAAGAGCAATTCTGTCTCTCAAGGATGAATTTAAGACTAGGTAAAGTGGAATTGTGTTATTAAATTCTGTAATTGATCAGTTCAGTTTTCCCTGGAGGAAATACTTTTTTAGAATATTAAACTTAAAAATGAGATGAGAGAAACCTATAGCTTTCTTGCACCTGGGTATTATTTAGAGAGATTTAAAAATCTGAGAACATTTTTTCATTGTTGTTTTCTATTTGGAATTAGAAGAAAAGCACTAGATGACTTTAGGATTTGCATTTTTGCTTTTATTACCTAATTTCTTGTGACACCTTGATGGAGACAGAAATGTGTCTATTTTTTCTACAAATAAAAATGCTAATATTCTGTAAAAACATAAAATAAATAAATATTTTGCCTTGTCAGATAATTATAATTTCTTAAAGGTTGGCAATGTGGAATGTAAAGCTTTAAAATAAACTTTTTTTTACTCTGTTACATTAAAATGATAATCAACATTGTCCTTGAGTAGATTTTGTTTAGTCAGTTATGATTTTGTAACATTAAAATAAATATAATAATTTTACACTGTATAGTTACTAGATTCTTCTATAATACAATAAGTTCTCATATATTCTTTAACAAATTTTTAAATTCATTTAAGCCAAAATAATGAGTTTATTTTGCATTTGATGATCTGTGATTGAATTCAGTTGAGTTCAACAATTCAATTCAGTAAACATTTCTATTTAGTTCTCACCTAGTGCTATGTTTGAACATCACTTTAAATCAGTGCTTCTTAATGTGGGTCAGAATGAGGTTTGGGAAAGGCCTTATTGCTAGATTTAACATTTAGAAAACAGACAAAAATGGTTATTAGTATTACAAACTACCGAAAGTAAAAGTCAAGAAATTCAATATGAGTACACATATGATATACTTAAGACTCATTTTTAAGTGGGGTTTGGAAAAACAGACTTTATCTACTTTATAGGAGACAAATCAGAATAGGAGAGAGAGAGATTCAATTTTTATGAACTATTATGGCCCAGTGCACGGATTTGTGCACATTGAAAGGAAATTAATTAGAAGAAAGATTCGTGAGGTAATTACATTACTACAAAAAATTACATGTCAAAATAGTATATATAATATAGTATTATAAAATTAAAACACACATGCGATTGGGGCCAGTGAGAGCTTTATATGTATCACGCGTGCATGAGTCAACATTTATTTTCAAATTGCCAGTGCACATCATATGTACCAGTTGGTCAGTTGGTCGGACAGTCGAATGGACATACAGTCAGTCCCTTAGCCTTTTATATATAGAGATAAAGTTGGAAAGCTGTGATTTAAAATATTCCTTCTTTCTTTATCATGACATTAATTAAAAAATCATTTGAAATATGGCATTAAAAATTTTTAGATCATTTTATTTACCAGAGTCATTGAATGTAACATAGGCCTGAGATTTATGTTATCTCCAAATTCTTATGAAATGCCACCATGGATTATTGAACTAATCCCTTCCTTTATAACTTTCTTTTATATATCTTAATGTTTAAATGAAAGATCTGTTAGTCACTATGTTCAAAATTCTGGTATAAATGTACTCTCTTTTTTTTACTTTTAAAATTTTTTTTCAATTATAATTTACATTTAATATTCTTCTATATTAGTTTCAGATGTACAAAAGTGTGGTTAGAAAATCATATACTTTACAGAGTGGTTCCCCTGCTGCTTCAAGTTCCCAACTGGCCCCATACATATTTATCATGATACTAGAGGCCTGGTGCACAAAATTCGTGCACTGGGGGTGGTCCCTCAGCCCAGCCTGCGCCCTCTCGCACGCAGTCCAGGACCCTTTGCTCCTTACTGCCCGCCTGCTCGCTGCTCCTTACCACTTGGCTCGCTGCTCCTTAGTGTTGCTGCAGAGGTGGGAGAGGCTCCCGCCACCACTGCTGCGCTCGCCAGCCATGAGCCCAGCTTCTGGCTGAGCAGCGCTCCCCCTGTGGGAGCACACTGACTGACCACCAGGGAGCAGCTCCTGCGTTGCGTGTCTGCCCGTTGGTGGTCAGTGCGCATCATAGCAATCTGTCCTTCCACCAGTTATTCCACCTTTCGGTCAATTTGCATATTAAGGTTTATTATATAGGATTATTGACTTTATTCCTTATGCTATAATCTACATCTCTGTGACTATGCTGTAATTACTAATTTATACTGATTAATCCCTTCAACTTTTTCATCCAGCCTCTCTAAATGTAGCCTCTTAACCAAAGTTTTTCTGTATATGCATTCTTTCTCTCCTTCTGGAATACTATCTCTTACTAATAAGACTAATTAGACTATTAGACTGATCCTACAGTTTGATTATCTATTTCTTTCATAGATAATTCCTTCTTATCATTGACGTCACCATTGCTTTAAAGTTCCACAATTTTTGAAAACAATTTAAACCTTTGCGTATTCTTCATATGAATTGATAGTGTTATTTTATCTTTTCTTCAAGATAATGAGTAAATATATTTGTACCTAAAATTAAGGTCTGCAGAAACTATTTGTGAATTATCACTGTCTGTTGTCCTCCCTTAATTAAAGTAACAACTACTTTCCAATCGGGTTATCTGAACATTCATATTTAGTTTATGTCTACCTTCCCTCAAAGTGCCCACAGCTTATGTCTGCCCAACATATTAGTATTATTTACTTGAATTTTATTTACATTTTTAGTTTAATGTATTCCTAATCAAGTATTCTTTTATACTGAGGAGATAAAGGGCTGTTGGAAGGCAAGACACAAGATTACCAATGAATTTAAGTGCATGATGAATTGTTTCAGCAGTCCATGGATATGTATCAAAGAACATCTTATTACTGCTTCAAGGAAAATAGTCTGTATTTTTCAGTTTACAAGGTCCTTTGCTATCTTTCTGGATTATGGTTCAGTTTTGGTGTTTAATTTTATATCCCCTACTGCAAATGGGGGTAAATGACAATTTGAATTTATTCCATATGAGTAACTAGTGGAACTTCAAAATGTACTGTAAAAAAGTAATTTAGCTAAGTAAAACATGTCACTTGACTCTCTAAATTTATATTTACCAAAATATTTGTGTAGTTTGTAATGTACCAAGAGCTTCTAAATTTAAAAAATGGGTGAAGTATCCTCTCATAATTGATTTCTGTTAGCCCAAATTTATTCCAAAGACATTATCAATAATTTTCTAAACCACATATGACTTTAAAGAGGACAGACAACACAGACCTTTCTCTCTACTATGTACCAACCTAGATAGGAGAGTAAAAATAAAAATAATAATTATGGAGAGGAGATGGTAAACAGCCTTCTTCTACCTTCTCTCTGCACAGTGGTTTTCAATATTAAAATAATGGTTACTAATTATTTCTTTGTTTTCTTGGTGTAGATTCCCTGGATAGGCATCTACTTTTGGTATACTCATATTTCCTTTAATGTATTTGTATGTGCTTTGTCTGTTTTTCTGTGTGCTCTCAGAGAATAGTTATTACTTCTTAAATACAGCATTAAGCAAAGATAGGAGCATACTAAATATGTGCTACTTCAATTTTATTGATTCTTGCTCTGAGATATATTGTTTCTGTGAACCCTATGATTTCTCCCGACAACTAAGAGAAGCCAGAAATTTACTCTTTAGTTATTTGTATTGAACTAACTAAAAGTTAATTTTTTTTCCAGAAAGGTAATGATTCTTTCACTAGAAAAAGAAAACCTAGTACATGATTCTAAGAATGAATAAAGGGAGAGATTTGAGGGTATTTTCATAGTCATCGAGTGAGTAAAGCTTGGAGAAAGGTGAAAATTGGCAAGAGCATAAAATGCCAGAAAGAGATCATGTGAGATAAGACAGATAATAAGTGATCATTAAATTGAGCAATTAGTAGGTCATAAAGCAATTTAAACAAACTTACGGAGTCAAAATGCAGTTCCTGGTGAATTGGGGGTGAATGGGAGGTGAAGAAAAGGAGCCATCCACACACTGAAGATTCCTTGGCTGTAGAGGAAAAGGTGGGGTATGGACATTATAAAGGAGAATGAAAGAGAGTTTTTATTTTTTTTAAATATATTTTATTGGTTTTTTACAGAGAGGAAGGGAGAGAGATAGAGAGTTAGAAACATCGACGTGAGAGAAACATCGATCAGCCGCCTCCTGCACATCTCCCACTGGGGATGTGCCCGCAACCCAGGTACATGCCCTTGACCGGAATCGAACCCGGGACCCTTCAGTCCGCAGGCCAACGCTCTATCCACTGAGCCAAACCGGCTTTGGCAGAAAGAGAGTTTTCACAAGCTAGGAGAAATGAGTACATCTAAGTGCTGTGGAGGAAGAACTAATGGAGAAATGGACGTTGAGTATATAAGAGAAAAATCAAAGTCTCTGAAGAGATAAAAGAAAGAGAGCATGATGAGAAGAGGAACACATCTGTCTGCAAAGCAAGGAAAAGAAGGAAGGAACTACAAGTACAGAGATGGTAAGTAAGTGGGTAAGAAGACAAACAGTTGAGGCAGTTGGTGCCTTTGGGAAACAAAGAGGGAGGTACTGGAAGGGCTGCATTAGGGGCTTGAAGTAAATGGTGAGTGTCCAAAATGGTGACTGTGGAAATTAGGAGAAGGAACAAACATATCCTAGGAACCTAGGAAGTGTTCTTTTTTTTTTAACTTTTAAAAAATATATTTTATTGATTTTCTACAGAGAGGAAGGGAGAGGAATACAGAGTTAGAAACATCGATGAGTGAGAAACATCGATCAGCTGCCTCCTGCACACCCCCTACTGGGGATGTGCCCGCAACCAAGGTATATGCCCTTGACCGGAATCAAACCTGGGACCCTTCAGTCCGCAGGCCGACCCTCTATCCACTGAGCCAAACCAGTTAGGGCAGGAAGTGTTGTTTTTTACTTCTGAGGGTTTAACTAAAGTTAGAGAACATAAATGTATAGTGGTATTGTAACTGAACAAAAAAACACAGGTTTAGCTGCCTTCCGTGAAAGCCAAACCCTGAGGCAGGTGCTGGTGCAAAAGGAAAGAGGTTTTATTCAGGTGCCATGTCCTAGGAGAATAGTGGACTCCTGACTCAAAGATTACCTCTCTTCCTGCTCAAGCCCACCATTCTTATAGGGATAGACAGGGGAGAGCTTTTTTTCTATCCAATTATCTTGCTAGCTTTTGGCACACATGGGGCTCCTGTCCATTCATATTTCTAGCTTTTGGCGCTCACTGTAAAAACCTCTCCCTGTCATCATCTTGGCCAATGGGGAGGCTCCCCCGCACTCCGACTGACTGTCACAGTAACAGTATAATTTTCCATAAATGTGAGCCATTCTCCAGCAGCATACATAGAAGGCAGATGGTAAAAATAATCTCAAGTGATGAGATTATCAGGACAATTACAACAGGAAGACAAAGGAAAAGAGATGAGATGATTGGCAAGAACAGTCAATGTTATGCACCCCAGAACTAAGCTGAGTAGGAAAATAAAGCCCTGGGGCCAGAGAATATATCAAGCAAGTATTCCCCAAGCTGCTCTTCTCACAGCCTCCACATATATTCTTCCTCTTGTATTTTTCATTCTGATTAGTGTCAGCTACTCTAGCTAGCTTCCCTGTCCTGGGTCCAGTCATTTGGAACTTTAAAATATTTCCCATTTCCTTCATCATAATCCCATCATTGACACTCTTTTTAGGCCTTTAGCTTCACATGAATTATCACTGTAACCTCCCAAATCTTCCAGCATTATTCTTTTTTTAAAAAAATTATTTTAGAGAGAGAGACGAAGAAGAAGAGAAGGGGGAAGAGGAAGAAGGGGAGGAAGGGAGAAACATTGACTTGTTGTTCCATTTATTTATGCATTCATTGGTTGATTCTTGTATGTTCCCTGATTGGGTGGGGGGGGGGGGTGTCAAATCTGCAACCACGACGTATCAGGATAACACTCTAACCAGCTGAGCTACTGGGTCAGGGCCAGCATTGTTCTTAATTCATCCTCTGCCAATGGAATGATTTTTTTTTAAAAAGTTATCATGCTCGATTCAGGAGCACATATACTAAAATAATTGGAATGATACAGAGAGGATTAGCATGGCTCATGCGCAAGGATGACACGCAAATTCTTGAAGCATTCCATATTTTTAAAAAGAATTATCAATCTGTTATTAAATGATTGTAAGAGACAGATGGGTTGAGAATTAACTTTTGGCATTTGAGTGAATGATGACACATTACCTAGATATAGAATGAAAAGAAAGCAATCTAATAGGAGAGGCAATACACATGTAGAGAGAAATGTTATGCATGCATCCAAAACCAGTTAGGTACCTGCTATGTGTCAGGCACTCTCCTAGATGCTGGATATATGACAAAAAGACAAATTATCTCCACTCATGAAGCTTACATTCTAGTGGTGATGGGAGATAATATAATAAACATAAGCAAATAAAAATTTACTATTTTAGGTGCTGATAAGATCTATTTAAAAGTAGAAAAGGAAAAAAATTAAAAAATAAAAGTAGAAAAGAGAGGGAGTGGAGGGAGTGGAGGATGGTAAGGGAGGATAGGGTAGTCAGAGAAGGACTCAAGATTGATGACATTTGCCTCAGCTTGGTAGCTCAGTTGGTTATGGCATCATCCTGATACACCACGGTTGTGGTTTTGTTCCCTGGTCAGGGCACATACAGGAAACAACCAATTAAAGCATAAATAAGTGGAACAACAAATTCATGTTTTCTCTCCCTCTCTCTCTCTAAAATAAATAAATAAAAATTAAATAGGAATATTGATGACATTTGGGTATAAGCTATGCTGTAATAATACAATGACAATTTGCTACATAAATATCAAAGCAGAAGAGGTTACTTTCAATCAAGGAGACAGTATTTGCTTTGGCTTTGGTAGGAATTTTCTGGATGTAAATTAATGGAAAGGGTCAAAGCAGATAAAAGGAAGAGTATTAGACAAAGCTGAAAAGTACCATGTTACATTCAGAAATAACTAGTTATCTATAATAATAGAAATAATGGGGTCTGGCTGTGGCAGTGTTTGAATGCCATATTACTATCTGGACTTCATCTTCTACTCTGTGTGGAATCACCAAAAGTTTATGATCAGGAGTGTGACATGCCCAGAAGTGTGCTTTTAAAAAATCATCTTTTATTTGTTTATTTATTTTTAAATAATCATCTTTTATAGAATAGACTAGAGGCCTGGTGCACGAAATTTGTGCACTTAGGGGGGGGTATCCCTCAGCCCAGCCTGCACCAATCTGGGACCCCTCGGGGGTTGTCTGACTAACGGTTTAGGTGCCATCAAAGCAGTGGACAGGAAGGCAGCTGGAGCTAGCAAAGTCACCAAGTCTGCCCAGAAAGCTCAGGCTAAATGAATATTATCCCAATACCCGCCACCCGAGTCTTAATCAGTGGTGAAAGAACAGTCTCAGAACTGTTCCTCTTGGTTGGCCATTTAAGTTTAATAGAATAAGACAGGTTAATGATTACAATTCATCGCAAAACCTTCAGAAGGAAAGAAGAATGTTTTGTGTATTTTGTGTGTGGCAGCTTTTATTAGTTTTTAACATTAGTACTTTTTTAAACAGAATATATTTTTATTGATTTCAGAGAGGAAGGGAGAGGGAGAAGAGAGATAGAAACATCAATGATGAGAGAGAATCATTGATCGTTTGCCTCCTGCACTGGGGATGGAGCCCACAACCCAGGCATGTGCCCCTGACTGGGAATCGAACCGTGACCTCCTGGTTCATAGGTCGATGCTCAACCACAGAGCCATGCTGGCCGGGCAACATCAGTACTTTTTAATGGAAACAACTTGACCAAAAATCTGTCACAGAATTTTGAAACTCATTAAAACAAAGTTAATGAGAAAAGATATTTATTTTAGTAGTTCAAGTGAAAGGTAATGAGACCTGCAGTGGAAATAAATAGGAAGATATATATTTAATAACCAACATGAAGATAATCACCATGATTTGGTTTTTAAAAATGTAGGGGCACCGTGGCCAGTTTAGTTCAGTGGATAGAGCACTGGTCTGCAGACGGAAAGGTCCCAGGTTCGATTCCAGGCAAGGACATGTACCTTGGTTGCAGGCTCCTCCCAGGCCTGGGCCCTGGTCAGGGCACAAACAGGAGACAAACAATCGATGTGTTTCTCTCACATCGAAGTTTCTCTCTGTCTCTCCCTCCCCTTTCACACTCTCTCTCTAAAAATCAATGAAAAAATATCCTGGAGTGAGGATTAAAAAAAAAAAAAAATAGAGGGGCCAAAAGAGAGAAATATATATTGAACCAAGGTGTCTGGGAAGATCTTGATGTAACTAATAAAGAAGATCACAAAAGGGGAAAAGTCAGGTTTAGGAGACGATGGCAAGCTTCTTTTAGACATCCTGAGGTCTTATATCAGTGAAGCGTCTCAGCTTTTCCATAACAGTAGCTGCAGCTCTGAGACTAAAGTTTCTTTCCCCTGGCCAGAAACATTGGTTAGAGCATTGTCCTGATACACCAAGGTTGTGGCTTCAATCCCTGGTCAGGGCACATACAAGAATCAAACAATGAATGCATAAATAAGTGGAACAACAAAGTGATGTTTCTCTCTCTCAAATCAATTTATTTTAAGTAAAAAAATTAAGTTCCTTTTTCCTCTACTCCTGGGACACCTTCTCTTCTGGAAAGATGAGACCACAATTGGGTTTTTAACTAGCTTATATTATTAAAGCCAAGTTTTCACATCTCAGGAATCTGCTATCTAACAAAAATAACAGCATTTATATACAGAATCCCCTGACTGTACAAATTGAGCCACAGGCCCTCTGTTGGCTCAGGACACCAGTGCATCGAAGGAGAAACTATCTTATCTTCATCTTCTTGTACAACACATAATAATCCTGTGATCCTTTCCATAACTATGCATCGCGTTTCTGCATCATTTTTTCATGAAAACTAAGTAGTTGAGCGAAAATAAACTTGGAGTGCCCAGAACTAGTTGGTTCTGACCTCAAACATCACACCGGGAGAGCTGGGTTATAGGCTCCTGACATCCTCCGCCCAGAGAGCAACATGCAGAAATAAACTACATTTCCCAGCATCTCTGCGCGGTAAGAGGCGGGCAAGGGTGGAGTGGGGCGTGCCCCTATGTGACTAACCTTCCTATTGGTGCGCACACCCATTGGTGTGTAAAGTTGTGGGCGATTGGACGAATTCGTGCACGTTCGGTGGCGCCGCGACGCTCCCCTATTTAACTTTTGTTTTTCCGTTGGGTTCTGCGACCCGGTGGCTTAGCGTGGCGTGAGTAACAGTTTCGGGTTCCGGGGAGGGGGCTAGGCTAGGGGCCTTGGGGAGGAAAACAAGGTGAGGGAGAAGTAACTGCGGAAGAGAGGGGTCTGAGCCTGTAATATGGGGGGGAAGGGGGTCGTCAGGAGGGCTGGGGACCGGAAGGGGAAAGTTACAAGATGCCAAGGTTTCGGGGTGCTAAAGCATTGAGGAGCTATAGCGACGAGGGAGTTGGAAACGGGATGGAATTGAAAAAAGAGTACAGAATTAGGACGTCCTGGAGAGGGGTTCCGGTATGCCCTCACGCCAAGCTAGTCTAATTAAGCTTCAGTCTCATTTGTTAAATTAAGGGATAATAAAAAGTACTTCACAGAATTGTTGTGGGCTTAGATAAAGTAAATGTCAAAGTGCTAAACAAATGTTAATTGTAAGTAGATAGGCTCTAAAAAATATACCTAAACAAGGATGTCACGGAGGAGTAGGAATACAAGCCAGCTGAAACCCATCAAGCAAGGGCAAGGGCATTCGTTTTTTGGGGGAGGGGGTACAGTGAAGAGTGAGGCAGAGTTTCTACCTGCAAGGGACATGCTCTATCATGGAAGAAATGATAGCAGCAAAGAACTCTCATATGTTAACTTTTAGAGAATTACAACTGCAGTCCTTTTGCAGTTAGATAATTTTGATAGATCATTTTGGATGGAGAGACTCAGGAAAGAGATGAAGGAGGTACTATTGGAGTTTTTATGGACAGACTGGATTTCATTAAGTGAAATTATGAAAGTGGAGGGAGCTTTGTTCCAGTTGGAGGAACTGGAGGCGAGAAAGCTATCTGGAAACCAAGGATATTTTTAGGGGGAGTATAGGGAAATAAGGCAGGAGAGATAGGTTTGGTCCTTAGAAAGAAAGCAGTGACCTCTAGGCTGAGTTTGATTTAATGCATTTGGCTATGAGAAGCTATTGATGACTTTTATGATGTTTAAGAAGATGGTCCAGGGGAGACCAGGTGTGTGTAGAACAGTGAAGCCATTGTAGTGGAGTGGATAAGAGGATAGGGAGATCCTGAATTAGCACGGTTATTGTCGAGATAGGATATAGATGACTTTTATATGGTTGCATGAGAGGGTCAAGAGAAGTAGTAATGAAATAATGAATTAAAATTTTCAAGTTCAGGTTGCTTGGAAGATGCTGAATTTAGTACCTAAAATAGGAAAGTCAGAAGGAACATGTTTGGATGGAAAAGAGGATGTATTAGGTTTAGGAAGTGTTCGTTTTGAGGTGCTAAAAAATATATGATTTGAGTGATTTTTTTTTCTCTTTTTGTTAAACATTTCAAGCTCCAATGGGACATAAACATGAAAATGTCCATTACATAGTTGGAAACTCAAATTAGGAGATTGAAAGAGATCTATTTGTTCATTTAACAAGTAGTTGTTATTCTATGCCAGGTAGTGTTTTAATGATAGAGATAATCACAAAAGCAGTGAAAATAATGATGTTTCCAAAGAAATGGATAGAAGAAGTAGTAAAAAGAAAGTTGAGGGGGGCGAGACCAAGATGGCGGCGTAGGTAAACACCGGAGACCGCTGCCGCAAACAACCATTTCAAAAATACAACTAAAAGACTGAACGGACATCACCCAGAACCACAGGAAGGCTGGCTGAAGAGAGACTCTACAACTAGAAGGAAAGAGAACAGCAAATCGAGGCTCAGAGGCGGCGCAGTGTGGAAAATACAAAGGTACCGAGGTGCGCGCGCAAAGCGGGCTGGTGGCTGAGGGCTCGGTTGTCGTTTTCTGTCGGGAGTGAGTCTCAGACTCTGGGCTCCAGATCCGGGCGAGTCTCTAGGGACCCAGACTCAAACGGGAGAAGCGGGATTATCCGGCATCAGTTGGAACCTGAGGGCAACTTTCTCTCCGAGGTTTGCAGCGGCTGCCGGGGTTCTGAGAAGCAGAGCCTCTGGGAACGGGACTGAGCGTGGCCATAACTGCTCCCTCCGCCCGCCCTGTTGATCCCGCCCCGCCCAAAGCCTGCGCACAGCCATTTGCCGATCGCCTCAGGCAAAGGCTGGATTAGCGCCTCCCCAGAAGGCAGACGTTTTCCGTACAGCTGATTCCTATAGCCAGCCCGCCTGGGGGTCAAATCCCTCTAGTGGTAACTACAACAATTAAGGCTTGGCTAGAACAAGACTGCGCACAGAGACCACAAGGGGGTGCACCAAGAAAGCATAAAAGATGCGGAGACAAAGAAACATGACAGAAATGGAGGATATGGAGCTAAGAATCGCAATTTTGAGGGCTTGCCATAAATTTGTGCAGAGCCTCACGAAAACTAATGAGACCCTCGATGCTACGATAAAGAAATTAGAAAGTAAGCATACACGGACTGAAATAAAGAATATTATACCCAATAGCAGACCAGAGGAGTACAATAATCAAACCAAAGATTCGACAAAAAACACCCAATTGGAAAAGCAAAATGAAAAAAGAATCCAAAAGTGTGAAGATAGTGTAAGGAGCCTCTGGGACAGCTTTAAGCGGACTAATATCAGAGTCATTGGAGTGCCAGAAGATGAGAGACAGCAAGATATTGAAAACCTATTTCAAGAAATAATGGCAGAAAACTTCCCCCACCTGGAGAAAGAAATGGACTTACAGGTCCAAGAAGCGCAGAGAACCCCAAACAAAAGGAATCCAAAGAGGACCACACCAAGACACATCATCATTAAAATGCCAAGAAAGTTGAGGACAGAACCTTTGAGCCAAGGGAGGAACATTTTCAGTAAAAATAATCTGCAGTTACTGAGTGCCTGTTGTGTACCAGACATTGTGCTCAGTCAGCCCTTTCATTCATTAGTTCATTTAATCTTTACACTGACCTATAAAAAACATGCTGTTCTCCCCATTTTCTAAGAAGTAACTGAAGTTTAGAGAGATTAAGTAACTTGCCTGAAGTCACACAGCTAAAAAGGGACAGACCTTTGACTCAAACTCAAGTCTGTTTGATTTCAGAATCCACGCTCTCAACTACAAAGCAGTATTTTTTTAAAAGGGTGATCAGCACTGACAAATTAAGCATACACATCAAGAAGGGACTTGTTGGATGATAGATAGGAACCCAAAAGAGCAACGAAGTTTATTAAATTGTATGTCTGCTGACCAAGAACAGATGTAGAAGTTAGATTGTTAGCGATTATATAAAAAAAAAATTAAATGTGAGTACTAACAACTTTTTGTAGATTTGCAATAGCCCAGAAGGAGTGAGACTGTCTATGAGGGAGAAGAGATTGCAGGTTGTTGGAAGACTGTTTTAAAGTTCTAAGTTACTCTTAATTAGTTTTAGAACAGTGATATTTATCTTTAAAATGTCACCCATATTCATAAAATGTAGTGTTATTTGGGCATAAAAAGGAATGAAGTACTGACTACAGCAAGTACTAAAAACATTGTACTGAGTGCAAGAAGCCAGTCACAAAAGATCACATACTGTATGATTGCATTCATATGAATGCCCATAATAGGAAGGTCTATAGAAACAGAAAGTAGGGTAGTGGTTGCTTCAGGGAGGACTGGGTGGAGCACAGGGGTGATAGCTAAAGGATGTAGGGTTCCTTCTTAAGTGATAAAAATGTTGTACAATTGACTGATGATGGTTGGGCCTATCTGTGACTATACTAATCATTGAATGATACACTTTAAATGACTCTGTTGTATGGAATGTGAATTATATCTCAATAAAACTATATTTTAAAATGTCACCTGTATCTATCATACCAACCCAATTACCATTTTTACTTTCTAGGTTATTTTCTACTAGAGTCAAATTGGTCCAATTTGGAGAAGTTTTATAGAAGAACGTAAATTTGAAGAAGGAAAGTAATCTTTTAAACAAGAGAATAAAAAGGGAGATAGTGCCCTAGCTGGTTTGGCTCAGTGGATAAAGCGTTGGGACTGAAGGGTCCCTGGTTTGATTCCAGGTCAGGGCACATACCCGGGTTGCAGGCTCAATCCCCAGTAGGGGGCATGCAGGAGGCAGCCGATCAATAATTCTCTTCCATTATTGATGTTTCTATCTCTCCCTCTCCCTTCCTCTCTCTGAAATCAATGAAAATATATTTAAAAAAGGAGGGGGGCAAGCGCTGGCTGGTTTGGCTTAGTGGATGGAGCATCGGCCTGTGGACTGAAAGGTCCCAGGTTCAGTTCTGGTCAAGGGCACATGCCTGGGTTGTGGGCTCGGTCCCCAGTGTGGGGTATGCAGGAGTCAGCCCATCAATGGTTCTCTCTCATCATTGATGTTTCTATCTCTCTCTTCCTCTCTGAAATCAATAAAAAAATATTTTAAATAAATAAAATCTGAATGGTTGTCAGATTTTAAATATGGTGGTGATCGAGTCATCAGGATTTACTAACGATTGAGTATCCTATATAATAAAAAGCTAATAGGCAAATTGTCCCCTCGACTGGGAGTTCAACTTGAGTTCGACCAGGGGGTGGAGCCAGCTGGCCAACTGCCTGCAGCTCCTCCCCCCAGCTAGCCCCGCCCCTGATCCCCCCACCCCAATGGGGGCGGGGCCAGCCCACCAACCACCCACGGCCCCTCCTCCCGGCCAGCCTGGCCAAATCGGCCCGATCCATGCACAAGTTCGTGCACCAGGCCTCTAGTAATGTAAGACAAAGAGAGGAGTAAAATTTCTCTAAGTTTGTTGTCCTAAACAACTGGTGGATTAGTGTTAATCATTACTGGAATGTTGAATTCTGAGAAAAGGTCAGGTTTGGTGGTAGGAGGTATATATCAGGAGCTCAGTTTTGGACTTAAGCTTGTGAGACCTGTTAGACATCCAAATGGAGATATGAAGTAGGTGGTCAGATATGTGTGAATTGAGTGGAGGGTAGAGGAAGGACTGGAGGTGTACACCTGAAAACCATGAGATTTCATGAGGTCACCAAGGCAATCCTATATAATAAAAGCCTAATATGCTAAGTGTCCAACTGTTTGATCATTTGGCCAGTCGCTATGATGTGCACTGACCACCAGGGGGCAGAGGCTCGACTGGTAGGTTAGCTTGCTGCTGGGGTCCGGCCGATTGGGACTGGGCGAGATGGGCCAGACATGACCTGGAGCCCTCCCGCAGTCCCTCCTCAGCCCTGATCGTGCACCGGTGGGGTCCCTGGGCCTGGCCTGTGCCCTCTTGAAATCCGGGACTCCTTGGGGGTTGTCAGAGAGTTGGTTTTGGCCCATTCCCCACAGGCCAGCCTAAGGTACCCCACCAGTGCACAAATCCATGCACCAGGCCTCTAGTAAAGTATAAAGACAAGGAAGAATTATCAGCGACTGAAAATTAATGACCTGTGAGGAAGGTGGAGAACCAGGAACATGTGGTGTCCTGGAAGTCAATGAAAAAATGGTTTCTATGATTATGGGGAGGCACTTGAGTTCGTAGCAGGAAAATGGTTACAGCCAAAACCGGTTTGGCTCAGTGGATAGAGCGTCAGCCTGTGGACTGAGGGGTCCCAGGTTCGATTCCGGTCAGGGGCATGTACCTGGGTTGCGGGCGCGTCCCCGGTAGGAGATGTGCAGGAGGCAGCTGATCGATGTCTTTCTCATCGATGTTTCCAACTCTCTATCTCTCTCCCTTCCTCTCTGTAAAAAATCAATAAAATATATTTAAAAAAAAAAAAAATGGTTACAGAATTAACAATAGTGATTATCTCTTCACTCTTTTTCACAAAAATCTTCCCCACAGGACTGAAGATGGTAAGCAGATATATACTAGGTAGAACATAAGAACAGGACATGACATCATCTCTTTTTTTTCCTTTAATATATTTTCATTGGTTTTTAGAGAAAGAGGAAGGGAAAAGGAGAGAGAGAGAGAAACATCAGTGTGACAGAGAAACATCAATCAGTTGCCTTCTACACCCCAACTGGGAATCAAACCTGCAACCTGGGTATGTGCCCTGACTGGGAATCAAAACAGCAACCTCTTAGTGCATGGGTCAGTGCTTAACCACTGACCAGCAGTGGCCAGGGATACATCATCTCTAGACTGGCTCAGAATCAGAATGGGTTGATAAAGTATGCTTGATAAGAAAGCTTTCCTCAAAGCTAATTTAAAAAAAAAAACTCCCTCTCCCCTTTTCTCCCCTACTCTTTCTTCCCCTTCTCTCCTCCCCCTCTTTTCCTTCTCCCTCCCTCACTTTGGTATTCCTTCGCTGAGGTTTTTCTCCCTGTAAATCTCTGTGAAAAGATTGTTCAAAGTAGAGGAATTTAGGATCTGTCTTCACAGCAGCTCTCCCTCTCAGTAGCACTCAGTGCCTTTCCTTTCTCCTCCTCCTTTCAAGGGCTCTGTTTTGCTTCTATAACTTGTTTTCTGAGCCTACACAGCCTAGCTGGCTCACTTCTGCTACCTCTGTAACTTTATAAATAAACTTTCTCTAAGGAAAAAAAAGGATCTATCATCAATTGGAATGGGGATTGTGAATGAACCTTTTAAAGCTTATAAGTAATATTTTTTTCTTTCTCTAAGATAAAACAGTAGCTACAGCACACACTAAATAAAGATAATATTAATGGCTTTGTATTTATTTTATTTTATTTTTTTAAATATATTTTATTGATTTTTTACAGAGAGGCAGGAAGAGGGATAGAGAGTTAGAAACATTGATGAGAGAGAAACATCGATCAGCTGCCTCCTGCACACTCCCTACTGGGTATGTGTCCGCAGCCAAGGTACATCCCCTTGACCGGAATCAAACCTGGGACCTTTGAATCCACAGGCTGACGCTCTATCCACTGAGCCAAAACGGTTAGGGCATTTGTATTTATTTTAAATTTAGCATAATGGGTCCTCTTCCTTAATTTCCATTTACTATCTCTTGCTTATTATAAACTTTTTGCATCTCCCTCTCCTATAATTTCAGCAAAAGGATTGTAAGTTTGTTTTGCATTGTTGCAGATAACCTTCATACTCAGGAGGGTTTTCTTTTTGTGCTTATCCATTTAAAATAATAAATGCCATTCTGATTTTATTTGAAAATAATAACAAAGAATACCTTATGAAAATTCAAGAGTCATAGAACTTCAGGATTCAGAACTACTTTAAAGAATAGTACTGCATTTTAAAACATCACATTCTACCAGCAGGCACGTGTAATGTTGGAGAGGGATCCAGTCCGTGTGTTCTATACTGTTTTGTTCTGTTTCTGCCCTCTCATTCTGAATTTTTATGTATTTGACAGGTGTGAAAAGGACAGCATGAACTTTACCCCAACATGTACCCCTGTCTGCAGAAAGTAAGACATTTGCTTAGTTTTTGAGTTGTTCAAGAAACAAGACTGTCCCGCCATTGTGCTCAGTGGTTGAGCATCAACATAGGAACCAGGAGATCATGGCCCAGTTCCTGATCAGGGCACATGCCTAGGTTGTGGGCTTGATCCCCAGTGTGGGGTGTGCAAGAGGCAGCCAAGCAATTATTCTCTCATTATTCTATCTCTCTCTCCTCTGTTTCTCACTGAAATCAATAACAATATATTTTTTTAAAAAAAGAATCAAGCCCTGGCCAGTTTAGCTCAGTGGAATAGCATTGACCTGCGGACTGAAGGGTTCTGGGTTCAATTCCATTCAAGGGCACGTACCTGGGGTTGCAGGCTCCTCCCCAGCCCTGGTCAGGGCTTATGCAGAAGGCAACCAATCAATGTGTTTCTCTCACATCGATTTTTCTCTCTCTCTTTCCCTCTCACTAAAAAAAAAAAAAAAAAAAAAAAATCAATGGAAAAATATCCTCCAGTGAGGATTAACAAAAATAAAAACAATTTTTAAAAAAAGAACCGAGGCCCTAACCGGTTTGGCTCAGTGGATAGAGCATCAGCCTTCGGACTCAAGGGTCCCAGGTTCAATTCCGGTCAAGGGCATGTACCTTGGTTGTGGGCATATCCCCAGTAGGGGGTGTGCAGGAGGCAGCTGATCGATGTTTCTCTCTCATCGATGTTTCTAACTCTATCCCTCTCCCTTCCTCTCTGTAAAAAACCAATAAAATATATTTAAAAAAAAAAAAAAAAGAATCAAGACTTCTAACCAGTGTCATCCCAATAAATTTAATTTAAAAAAATTCAAAATTTCTGTAGCCTTAGTGCAAGTTAGTTTAGGAACTAGAAGAGTTTTGGCAACATACCTCCAAACTCTGGATTTGAACTATATTAGACTCATTTCTCTATTCTTCTTATGTGGAATTTAGATTAAAAAGTAGTGCATTTATTTTATTTTTTTAAGTAGTGCATATGAAATAATAATACCAGAATCCAGACAGTTTGAATGGGCCTAGTAGATGCCAGTGCCTCTTGGATTACAGAAGAAACAGCCAGCATACACAGGGGACTTGGAAATTCTGGTTCTGCCGTCACCTTGCTACATGACACATCTTCCTCATCCTCACTGCCACAGTCTCATCTGCAAAATCTCAGGAATGCCTCTTAGTTCATCTATTAACCTGTTCCCCAGAGTAGTTATTAGGCAGCTGCCTTGGAAACATGAAACATCAAGTAAAATGCTATTTCTGTCACTAGCTTTTTTTTTAAATTTTAAAATTGATTTTGAGAGAGGGGGGAAAAGGGGAGGGGAGAGAGAGGGGAAACATCAGTCAACTGCCTCCTGCACACCCCTACTGGGGGTGGAACCAAACCGGCAACCTTTCTATACACAGGACAATACCCACCAACTGAGAGCCACACTGGCCAGTGCTCTCAAGAGGTTTTAATGATTGAGATAATATTAGATTTTTTTTCTTCATATTAGTTGAAAGTACATTTTAATATCTCTTCTATACATGCTCACTTATTAAAAGTGCTGACCATAATCATTAACTACAACTCTGGACTTCTGGTATCAAGTTTCTCCACTCTGCTGTCTTTTTTCTTACCTTATAAATTGCAGTCAATTAGCCAAAATGGAATACTTTTCACATGAGGGTTTCTTCACTTCTGCATCATTTATTTTCTAACTTTCATTGTTTTGGCTTAAAAATGCTTCTTGTTCAACCTTTGATTACCCTTAGAACTTGAGTAGTCATGGTCTGTGTCATTCAAATGTCTCCAGTGGTAGAGATTAGAATTTGATGTGGTTGTATGGTTAGTAACTTGGCTATAGTTCCTAATGCTGACCCTTTACATAATGTTACTATGAACATTTTCTTATGTGTCGCCTTGTGCATACGTGCATGAGTTTCTTTAGAACAAGAGGAATTGCAATTTTACTAGATTCTGCCAATTCATTTATCTGTAGTTTCACCAAGTTGCACTTCGCCAGCAGTGTACAATTATTCCTGTTAGTGTATATCTTATCGTATTAAAATGTCTAACTGTTACTATCTGGTCTTACTTTATATTCCATTTTTTAAACATGAATTTTAAAAATTCATGAATTATACACACTTTAAGAACATAAACCTGTTTTTTTTTTATTTAAGAAATTGTTTTAGTCCTAGCCGGCTTAGCTCAGTGGATAGAGCTTCAGCCTGCGGACTGAGGGGTCCAGGTTCGATTCCGGCCAAGGGCATATACCTGGGTTGCGGGCTCCATCCCCAGTAGGGGTGTGCAGGAGGCAGCCGATCAATGATTCTCTCTCATCATTGATGTTTCTATCTCTCTCCCCTTCTCCCTTCTTCTCTGAAATCAATAAAGAAATATATTTTTTTAAAAAAAGAAATTGTTTTATATATGTTTAAACAGTTTAATGAGTATGTCCTTTCTAATTTCACATAGGTCAAGAACTCTTCCCAAGCATGGTGCTGCGCATGGCTTCAGTGGTTCTACCAGGTGGAAGGGCGTGTCTTTCTCAGATTCAGTGGAGTCAACTCCTTTGCCTTCCATCGAAGATCGTCTGGCTGTTCTCTGCCCTTCTCAGGAGCTTCTGGGATATTATCAAAAGAAGATGGCTGAGTGTGAGGCAGAAAATGAGGACCTGCTGAAGAAACTGGAGCTGTACAAAGAAACTTGTGAAGGACAGGTGAAAAGAGATGATGCATTTCCTTTTAGGACTCTGATGAAGTGTAGTTATGACTGAGAGAAGATCTCAAAGTGACAACTTGTATCACAAACAGATATTTTTCAATTCCCTTCTACCCCAGCCTCGATACCTACCCTTTGGGTACCTCATTAGACCATAATACCCCAAAACTGCTTCACCTCTAAAATCTTAAACTTTTATGTCTTGGTCTCTCTTATACTTCTAGTTCTTTCAGCCCTGTACACCTGACTATTATTATCTCCATGGCTGCTTGACTTTTCAGTTTTCCAAATGTCAGTTTCTAACATCATGTTCTTCCCTTCTAACCTGAACCCCGTCACACTTCACTTTGGTAATAACTGTACTGCCTGCACATGACCCCTTGCTTATACTTTTGCTCCATGTGCATAACTAAAGCTCTAGCTATAATGGAATCTAGTCTCCTGGAGCAAGGTTTGTCAACCTTGGCACTATTAACATTTTGGCATTGGTAATTCTTTACTGTGGGGACTATCCTATGAATTGTAGGATGCTTAGTAGCATCGTTGGCCTCTACTTACTAGATACCAGTAGCCCACACATGCACGTACACACCCTCACCACACCCCCAGTTGTGACCATCAAAAGTGCCTGCAGACATTGCCAAATTTCTCCTGGGGCACAGGAAAAATCACCTCTAGTTAAGGATCATTGTCTTAGAAAAGGTCCCAAATTGTTAGAAAATAAATTCATGGTTGCCCTAACTGGTTTGGCTCAGTGGATAGAGCGTCAGCCTGCAGACTGAAAGGTCCCAGGTTCGATTCCGGTCAAGGGCATGTACCTTGGTTGCGGGCACATCCCCAGTAGGAGGTGTGCAGGAAGCAGCTGATCGATGTTTCTCTCTCATTGATGTTTCTAACTCTCTATCCCTCTCCCTTCCTCTCTGTAAAAAAGTCAATAAAATATATTAAATAAATAAATTCATGGTAAACAAATTCATCTGTATTCTCAGTCACTATACAGCAATTTCCTTACCTATCCCTAATCAGTTCCTTCTCCTTCCCCACCTGTGCTGCTGTATCTTCTCTACTCTCTTCCAGCCTGCAGCCCCATCTTAGCCATCTCTCCTCAAGCAGTCTTGCTTCCTGGTTCACAGAGGAAAAACCAGCTATCGTGAATGACTCCTTCCCACCTATCCACACTGTTACCTCCCTGTGTCCATCTCTTTTCTTTCTTATTACTTCAGGGACAAGATATCTCTGCCTCTTCGAGCTGAATTGATTCAACACTCTCCCTGGCCCACATCCTTTTTCTTCCTAATAAACCCTTCATCATCTCTCTTCTCTTTGTGTTTTATTTTTAACCTTTTGCTTAACATGGGCTTTTTCTCCCCAGTAGTTTACATAAACATACTCAAGTCTTTCCCAACTTAAAAACAAAAAAAAACAAAAAACCACCATTCTTTTTTTTCTTTTTCTTTTTCTTCTTTTTTTTCTAGAAGGATTGACGTTTGAACTCCTCCGTAATGTGGAGGTCTAGAATTTATATGATAAACACCATTCTTGAGCTGTGCTTCCCCCTCTATTCTCTTGTGTAGATAGCTCTTTCTTTTCTTAGCCCCACTTCTGGAGTAGTTTGACTTTATCACCCACTCATGACTCTGTGACTGCAGTTTTGTCTCTCTCCTTACTGTTCCACTAAAACTACTCTTGTGGTCTCTAATACCCATTTGCCAAAATGATCTCTTCTCTTTGTGACTTCTGTAGTATCTGTCACTATTGATCTCTGCTTTCTGGAAACTTTCTTCCTTTTTTGATTTCTGTGTCATTTTTCTTTTCCCATTTTTATCTCAGCTCTCAGTCTCCATTAATGGTTCCCCTTCCTTAATCTTAAATGCCAACGTTTTTGCACATTCCACCATAAATGGTCTTATTTTTGTCCATACCACCTCAGGAATGATAACATCCGAGTGGCTAATGTTGAGTCTTTTTTCCTGAACTCCATGTTAATATGTTTATATCTGAACTAACCTCCCTTTTCAACTCTATCCACACATCCACATATACCCCTACCATTTTCTTTCCCTCCATTTCTTACCTCTTAACTTTTCTTTATTCTGTGTCTTACTCAGTGGTATGATTGCCTGTAATTATGCCCAGCCCCCGTATTCAGTTATTTAGTAAGTTCTATTGATTCTGCTTCCTAAATATCCCTTAATCCATTATATCTTCATCATATTGCCTCAACCCTAGTTAAAACTCTCATTATAACTCACCTGCATTATTGCAATATCCTCTTTAACCAGTATCCCAGCCTCCAGTCTCGTACCTCTTCAGCCTGCCTCTCACTTTTCACTTCAGTAATATTGAAATACTTGTAGTTGTCCAAACATTTAAGACTTTTTGATGGTTCGGTATTTACTGTTCTCTTTCCTGAGAGTACCCATCCTCATCTTGTCTCTAGCAGTCTTCATCTTTCAAGTTTCAACTTTTTTTTAATCCTCATCCAAGAATACGTTTTTTATTGATTTTAATGAGACAGAGAGAGAGAGATATAAAGAGAGAAACACCCATGAGAAACATTGATTTGTTGCATCCCATACGTGCTCTGACTGGGAATTGAATCCACAACCTAGGTATGTGCCCTGAACCAGGAATCAAATCCGCAACCTTTTGTTGTATGGAACAATGCCCAACCAACTGAGCCATTCAGCCACGGCCAAGTTTCAACTTTTTGATGGTGGTCTCTGACTTTCCAGAAAGGCTTCAGAGATTTTACTCCTGCTGTACTTTCCCCCTCTATCATTTTACCAGGCATATTCCTCCATTAAATAATTATTTTAATTGTTTGCATGTCTGTCCACAAAATTCCTCAGCTCTAGACAGGAAACATACCGTTTCATCTTTGTGTTCCAAAATTTCATAATGCTTATTGAATAGAAAGCATTTTTTAAAAGTTGTGAATAGAACAGGTGAGTCATCTGGCATTCTGGATTTTGTAGTCTGTAGAAGGAAGATATGAGAGCTTTGACATTATATGCAAATATCATACTCACCCTGTAGCTTTTAAACTCAAGTCAGTATACAACTTATTGTTGCTGTCATTTGAAGTCTATATTGGTGAAAACATTCACATTGTAATATTTCTAAAAAACTCACTTTTCCGTTCCTTAGAAGTTATATCTCTTATCCAATAAGAGATACTCCTGTGAGGCTCAATATCTTTTCAACTACTTTTTTTTTTTTTCCAGCACAAACTAGAATGGGATTTGCAGCAGAGGGAAGAAGAGATTGCTGAATTGCAGAAAGCTCTAAGTGATATGCAAGTCTGCCTGTTCCAGGAACGGGAACATGTTTTGCGCCTCTACTCAGAAAATGATCGACTGAGAATCAGGTAACAAGTAGGAGAAGGGAAATGTGGGAGTTACATTTCTAAACCAAGGTAAGTTTCTCTGTGGTAACCCTGTTAGGTTGTATTTTCCAGGGAAAAGACTCTGAGATGGAGATTTGCCTGCAGGTTAGTAGGGAGACTCTCAAGAATGACATCTGTGAGGAGACTTGAGCAGGGGAAGAATTTGAACTGTGATACAGTGGTAACAGAGACTTCAGCCAGCCCTACAGGGAGCTCTGAGGCTGGGACAGCCTTTCAGAGGCGAAGGAGGCAGACTTTTGTACCTTCACAGTGATCAGTTATTTGATGTAGGCTGCCACCAGAGAGGGGGTGTAAACTTGAGAGAGGCAGCCCCCTTCAGCCAAAGGCAGTTCCTGGAGAAGGCCTCAACAAATTGAGGGTTAGGGATCTTGGTCCTGAAGGTGGTATCTGGGCAGTGTTCCACAGCATCCACTATAGTACACTTCCAAAAAACAATAATTTTGTACTTTTCAGTTGCAGTTGATGTACAGTATCATTAGTTTCATGTGATCAACCCAATGATCAGATATTTATATAACTTACAAAGTGATCACCCCAATAAAACTAGTACCCACCTGGCACCATATGCAGTTATTACAATATTATTGACTATAATCCCTGTACTGTACATTATATCCCATAACTGTTCTGTAACTACCAAGTTGTACTTCTTAATCCCTTTGTTTTTCACCCATTCCCCAAACTCCCTCCCATCTGGCAACCATCAAATATTCTCTTATCTATGAGTCTGTTTCTATTCTGCTTGTTTGTTTATTCTTTCGATTCCACATATAACTGAAATCATATGGCATTTTCCTTTCTCTGTATGATTTATTTCGCTAAGGTCCATGTTGTTGCAGATGGCAAGGCTTCATTATTTTTTTATGGCTGAGTCATATTCCATTGTATAGTGCAACATTTCTTATCCATTCATCTATTGATGGACACTTAGGTTGCTCCTGTATCTGGGCTACCGTAATTATGCTGCAGTGGAACATATGGGTGCATATGTCTTCCCTTTTTTAAAAAATTTTTTATTGTTGAGAGTATTACAGATGTCCTCCTTTCCTTCCCAACTCCCAATGCCCCCCTCCACTCATCTGCCCTACCCCAGGTCTTCATCACCCTATTGTCTGTGTCCATAGGTAATGCATTTATGCATATAAGTTCTTTGGTTAATCTCTTCCTGCCTCCTCCTCCCTTCCCTCTGAGATATGTCAGTCTTTTCTATATTTTCATGCCTCTGGTTATATTTTATTCATCAGTTTATTTTGTTCATTAGATTCCTTGTTTATTTTGATTTTTAGGTTCAATTTTTAAAAATTTTTTGTTGATTTCAGAGAGGAAGGGAGAGGGAGAGAGAGATAGAAACATCAATGATGAGAGAGAATCATTGATTGGCTGCCTCCTGCATACCCCCCACTGGGGATCCAGCCTGCAACCCAGGCATGTGCCCTTGACTGGAATCGAACCTGGGACCCTTCAGTTCGTAGGCCGACACTCTATCCACTGAGCCAAACCAACTAGGGCTAGATTCAATTTTTGATAGATATGTATTTATTGCCATATTACTGTTCTATTTTTTATCTCCTCCTTCTTTTTCTTCTTCTCCTCCTCCTTCTTCTTTCTCCTCTTTCCTCCTCCTTCCTCCTGCTCCTTCTCCTTTCTCCTTCTCTTCTTCCTCCTTCCTCCTTCTTCTCTTTCTCCACTTCCTCCTCCTCCACTTTTCAACATTTCATATAATACTGGTTTAGTGGTGATGAACTCCTTTAGCTTTTTCTTGTCTCTGAAGCTCTTTATCTGACCTTTAATTCTAAATGAGAGCTTTGCTGAGTAATCTTGGTTGTAGGTCCTTACTATTCATCACTTTGAATAGTGTCCTTGCCACTTCCTTCTGGCCTGCAAAGCTTCTGTTGAGAAATCAGCTGACAGTCATATGGGTGCTTCCTTGTAGGTAACTAACTGCTTTTCTCTTGCTGCTTTTAAGATTTTCTCTTTGTCTTTAACCTTTGGCATTTAAATTATAATGTGTCTTGGTTTGGGCCTCTTTGGATTCATCTTGTTTGGGACTCTCTGCGCTTCCTGGATTTGTAAGAGTATTTCTTTCAACAGGTGTAAGGGAAGTTTTCTGTCATTATTTCTTCAGATAGGTTTTTAACTTCTTGCTCTCTCTCTTCTCTTTTGGGAAGCCCTATGATGTGAATAGTTGGCTTGTAGTTGTCCCAGAGGTTCCTTAGTCTTCATATTTTTGGATTCTTTTTTCTTTTTGCTGTTCTGATTGGGTGTTTTTACTTCCTCATATTCCAAATTGCTGATTTGATTCTCAGTGTCCCCTACTCTACTGTTGATTCCTTATAAGTTATTCTTAATTTCAGTTAGTGTATCCTCCGTTTCTAACTGATCCTTTTTTAATATTGTTGATGTTCTCACTAAGTTCCTTGAAGTTCTCACTAAGTTCCTTGAGCATCCTTATAACCATTGTTTTGAACTCTGTATGTGGTAGTTTTCTTGCTTCCATTTCTTTTACTTCTTTTTCTGGAGATTTCTCCTATTCTTTCATTTGTGACATGTTGTTTTGTCTCCACAGTTTGGTTGCTTCCCTGTGTTTGTTTCTATGTATTAGGTAGAGCTGCTATGTCTCCTGGAATTGGTAGAGTGGCCTTGTGTAGTAGGTGTCCTGTAGGGCCCAGTGGCTCAGCCTCCCCACCTGAGCTGGGCACTCTAGGTGTGCCCCTGTGTGGGCTGTGTGCACAGTCTTGTAGTTGAGCCTTGATTGGTGTTGGCATCACTGGGAGGAATTGATCCCCAGGCCAATTGGCTTTGAGGACCAGCTGTGACTACAGAGAAAGAGCTCCTGTGTGGGAGACACCCCTATGGAGCAGGACTTTCTTCAGTGGGGCTTTGGTGCTCACTGAGTCTGTCCCTTGAGTGTGTCGCTCGTGAATGTGTAGAATTGTAATCTGGCATGGTCTGAAGCTGTCCACTGGGTGCACTGGCTTTGGGGCCCTGCTGGAGGTACAAAGTCAGTCACTGCCTGTGCCCTGCCTAGGGCTACCCATGAGGAGCTACAGAGCGATCTGCCCATGGCTGCTACTTTTGTTGGGCTTGGAAGTGCCCAGGAGAGGCCAAGCTGTAAAGCAAGGCAGGCTGTTGCTAGTGCTGGGCGTGGGGCCTCTTCTTGAGTGGTATGGGACATGCTGACTCCAGCTGTTGCTTGATTGAGAGTTTTTAGGAAAGTCTGAAGCCTGAGCCAGGACAGGCCATTTATATGGAAAAGCCACTGCAAACAGCTTGGGTGGGGCTGCAAATTGGGTGAAGCAGGGTCTCAGTGAATCACCAGGACAGA
Source organism: Myotis yumanensis (assembly GCF_028538775.1). Taxonomy (NCBI): domain Eukaryota; kingdom Metazoa; phylum Chordata; class Mammalia; order Chiroptera; family Vespertilionidae; genus Myotis; species Myotis yumanensis. The sequence continues at coordinate 120,894,036 of NW_027223754.1, read as the reverse complement.
GCTAACAGTATGAGCCAGGTTGATGGAGACTCAGATATGGCCCCTGCCAGTCAGCTCTGGGAGGGGGAGAGGTCTCGGCATAGGAACAATGACTGCTACAAGCACCCCTGTCTGGGGCAAAGCCACCCTCAAGTTCTTGCTCCAATGCCAGACAATCCACTTCTTCCCTGTATGTCCCTGAATCCCCCATAGCCACTGCCCCAGCACTGGAGCTCAGAGGGAGTGAATCCGAGTATGTCCGTGCATGATCCTTTAAGAGGAATTGTCTGGGTCTCTATTAGCCACCTTGTCACCCAGCCACAATCTCTGCTGGTTTTTATAGCCTGAAATTATGGGGGCTTCTCTTCATAGCACTAGAACCCTAGGCTGAGGAGTCTGGTGTGGGACTAGGATCCCTTGCTCCTCAGGGGAGGCCTCCACAACATAGGGGATTAATATCCAAAATATATATTAAAATTCTTAAATCCTTTCCAATTAAAGAAACGTGTCTGGCTGGCGTGGCCCAGTGGTTAAGAATTGACCTATGAACCAGGAGGTCATGGTTCAATTCCCAGTTAGGGCACATGCTGGGTTGTGGGCTCGATCCCCAGTGCAGGAGGCAGCTGATCAATGATTCTCTCTCATCACTGATGTTTTTATCTCTCTCTCCCTCTCCCTTCCTCTCTGGAATTAATAAAATATATATATATATTTTAAAAGATATGATTAAAAAAGAAAAGAAAAGAAATGCCACACATAGGTGTTGGACTTGCCTGATACATGCCTCCACCCCTCCTGCCAGTCTCAGTGTGGCTTCTTCTTTAATTCATTAGTTGTAGAGCTTCCATTCAGCCAGATTTCAGGTGGTTCTGAATGATAGTTCTGTATTTTAGTTGTAATTTTGATGTAGTTGCGGAATATGGCGAGTACAGAGTTTACTTATGCCGCCATCTTGGTTCTCCCTCTGTCTTTTCAGTTTAGTGTTTTGGGTTTCATCAGATAAATACCCAGAATGGAATTGCTGGGTCAAATGCTGTTCCCATGTTTAATTTTTTTGAGGTACCATAATACTGTTTTTCATACTGGCCATACCATTTTACATTCCCACCAGCAATGCACAAGGGTTTCACTTCCTTCATATGCATACCAACATTGGTTTTCTATTTTTTGAAATAATAGCCATCATTGTATTAGGGCAATGCAAATCAAAACTCAAGTGGTTTTGATTTGCATTTCCCTAATTAGTGATATTGAGCATTTTTCACATGCTTATTAGTCATTCTTATATCTTCTTTAGAGACATGTCTATTCAAGACATTTGACCATTTTTAATTGGATTGTTTGCTTTATTGTTGCTGTTGAGTTTTAAGAATTTTAAAATATATTTTGGATATTAATCCCCTATCAGATGAGTGATTTGCAAATGTTTTCTCCCATTCTGAGGGCTTTCATTTTACTCTGTTGATATTGTTCTTTGATGCATAAATTTTAATTTCCATATGGTCCAATTTGTGTATTTTCCTTTTGTTGCTTCTGCCTTTGGTGTCATATTCAAGAAATCATTGTCTCCAATTCCTGAGGGCTGTGGTCAGCAAACTGCGGCTCGTGAGCCACATGCAGCTCTTTGGCCCCTTGAGTGTGACTCTTCCACAAAATACCGCGTGCGCGTACAGTGCGATTGAAACTTCATAGCCCATGCGCAGAAATCGGTTTTCGGCCTGGGCGAGTCTATTTTGAAGAAGTACTGTTGATATTTGGCTCTGTTGACTAATGAGTTTGCCGACCACTGCCCTAGGGGAATCCGGCCTAAGCCGGCAGCCGGACATCCCCAAGGGGTCCCGGACTGCGAGAGGGCACAGGCTGGGTTGAGGGACCCCCCCTTCCCCCAGTGCACAAATCTCGTGCACCAGGCCTCTAGTTTTAAATAAAACTTGCAAATGTGGGCACCCTTTTCTTGTTCTAGATCTTAGAGGAAAACTTTGTCTTTCACCATTGAGTATGATGCTTGCTTGGGTTTTTCATACAGAGCTTTTATTTTATAGAGGTTATTTTTTTTCTATTCCTGGTTTGTTGAGTGTTTATGTCATATAAGGGTATAGAATGTTGTCAAATGCATTTTTTTTTATCAATTAATGATTGTATGTTTTCCCCCTTCATTCTGTTAATGTGGTATATTACATTGATTGATTTTTATGTTGAACTATGCATGTATTCCAGGAATAAACTGCACTTAATCGTGGTGTATATCCTTTTAGTATGCTGCTGAATTTGGTTTGCTAGTATTTTGTTGAGAATTTTTGCATCAGTGTTCATAACAGATATTGGTCATTAGTAGTTTCCTTTTCTTACATTATCTTTGTCTGGCTTTGGTATCAGGGGAATGCTGGATTCATAGAATGAGTTAGCAAGTATCGCCTCTTTTTCAGTTTTTCGAAAAGTTTGGGAATGATTGGTGTAGACCTTTAAATGTTTGGTATAATTCACCAGTGAAGCTATGAGGTCTAGGGTTTTTGTTTGTCAGGTTTTTTATTAGTCCTTCTATCTCCTTAATAGGTCTAGCTTTGACCTAATGCAGAACTTCTTTTCAACTGAAAGCTCACCTTCCATGTCACTTGATATATGGGTCAGAGCATTATTCAAAAGTATGGAACATGTTTTCTCCAGAACCTGAAGAGTCCTTCTCAGCATTATACTTCCTTCTTGGTGATGGTAGGTGTGAGATGCAGTAATTTTTCCTTTACTTTGAAGGGAATGTTCTGGCATGCATAGAGTGGACCCCTAAAACTTCACTGATGTGCTTTGTAAGGTTACGTCAGACCTTCTGGAGCACATGTATCTTACCAAGGTTCTAATGCATTTGCCATTTCTTTTAATTTTTTTTTTTTTAGTGATTTCAGAGAGGAAGGGAGGGAGTGATGGAAACATCAGTGGTGAGAGAGAATAATTGCTTGGCTGGTTGCCTCCTGCAGGCCCCCTACTGGGGATCAAGCCCACAACCCAGGCATGTGCCCAGACTGGGAATCGAACCTTGACCTCCTGGTTCATAGGTCAGTGCTCAACTACTGAACCACACCAGCTGGGCACCATTTCTTGTCTATCCAGTCTGATTTAATATATCACCAATAGTGAACTAATGTAATCTATAGCAGCGGTCACCAACTGGTGATCCATGGCCCACTGGTGGTCCGTGAGGTCCGAAAGGTTGGCGACCACTGATCTATAGGATGGTCAGATCTTGGTCGCTTTGGACGGATTTGATAGAGAGCAGAAAAGACTTGGTCCTAGAGAAAGACTACAAAGGTACACTATTTTTCATCACACATGAGTGAGAACTGCTTATGGTCCTGTTAGGAATGGGTAGGAATACATGAGCTTAATCAGTAGCCAATTACCATATATCTAAAACCAAGTTAATCTGCTATAGCAAAAATAATACATTGAGCATAGTTACTGAATTGGGACCGACTTTGTAGTTGTCTACTATTATCAGTCTGGTTTTGCATAGGTCATACTTGTGAATGAAATGAGGGTTTGATGGAGGCCTTCACCTGTACATTCTTTGGATCTTTATTTACCATCTTGGGGTGAGGAAAGGGCAGTTACAGAGGCTTCCAACTTAGCATAACCCAGAAGCCAAAAAAACAATTTGGAGGTTTGGCAACTACCAAATATGTTCATTCCACTTACTCATATGGAGATGGGGAAAATGATCACTGATTGAGCCTGGATCCAGTGGACCCATTGTGAGCTGGACCTGGACTAAAATTCCATTTATTACATGGTTCCCATATGCCCTAGTGCCATGATAATGCTTCAAGTCACCAGGTATCAATGTTAGCTCAGACCATATATCTAGCAATCTTTGAAATGCCTGGGTATTTCTTTTTCCCCGTTGTACAATTACTTGAATAAATGGCCATAAGCCCTTTGGGGAAGGACCAGGGAAATCGTTATCATGTACACTTGCTTTGGTGTCACTGGGTGACCCAGTTCATCTTTCAGGTCATAGTCTCTGGGTCTTAAAACTGGCTGAGGTGTGGAAAATGGAGATTGTGATTTTACATAGGACACCATGAACAGACTCCCTCCCTCTTTGATTTATTTCAGTTGTTTAAGTTATATCCTGTTTGCCTGTTGAGCCCTCCCATCTGTTTTGCTGCTAAGAGTATTATGTTCCATAAATCATCTCTATATCACTGGCTCTGAAAACTCAGTTTAGAGTTTGTTTGTCTTTATATATAAAAGCCTAAGCGACTGTTCAACTGTTTGACCGGTAGCTTGATGCGCTCTGACCAGCTGGAGGCAGATGCTCAATGCACAGGCATGGAAACAGGGAACAGACTAATGAATCTCAGAGGGGAGGGTGGGAAGAGATTAACCAAATATCTTATATGCATACTAGAGGCCCAGTGCGTGGATTCATGCACCGGTGGGGTCACTCGGCCTGGCCTGCAGGGATCGGGTTGAAACCGGCCCAGTGCATGGATTCGTGCACTGGTGGGGTACCTTGGCCTGGCCTGTGTGGATCAGGCCAAAACTGGCAGTCTGACATCCCCCGGGGGGTCCCAGATTGTGAGAGGGCACAGGCCAGGCCGAGGGACCCCACAAGTGCACGAATCCATGCACCGGGCCTCTAGTCTGATATAAACTGTCTTAGGTTGGGTTCCCTGGAAAACATACTCTGCAATGGAAATTTACTTGCAGGAGATTTATTGGGGAGTGTTTTCAAGAATAACTACTTATGAGGTAATAAGGAAAGTTTGGGCAGAAGTTGAACTGTGATTCAATTACAGCTGACTCAGCCAATGCCACAGGGTATCTCAATATCCTGAATTAAGATAAGGGGATTGGGCTTTTGTACCCCTCCTTAGCGAGGCACTGGGTGCAGACTGTCCTTTGGCTAAGGCAGTCCCCCTTGACTGATGTCAGTTCTGGAGAGAGATTCAGCTGTGAGCATCAGCCTGTAGTACGGCTGATAGTTAGGAGAATCTACACTAATAAAAGAGAAACATGGTAATTAGCGTATGACCGCTACCCTTTTCATTGGCTAATCAGTGAGTACATGCAAATTAACTGTCAGCCAAGATGGCGGCCGGCAGCCAGGCACTGAAGCGAGCATGAGGCTTGCATGCTGCGGACTCCAACGTTCCCGCCTCACTTGCCAGCCTCTCAACTGTAACTCTAAGCAACTATGTACTATGTTGCAAATAAGAAGATAAACAAAACACCAGAAACCAGCCTGACTGAAAGCCAGCCGGACCGAAACATTGAATCCATGTTTTCAGCAGCGAGGCCTCAGCGCTAAAGCTGGCCCAGAATAAAAAAAAGAAAAGAAAAGAAAACAAGGAGTGGTTGGAAGCTTTAGTCACTTGCCAGCTGGAAAACAGCCCTCAGCCCCTCACCCAGGCTGGCCAGTCACCCCAGTGGGGACCCCCACCCTGATCCAGGACACTCTTCAGGGCAAACCAGCCAGCCCCTACCCATGCACCAGGCCTCTATCCTATATAGTAAAAGGGTAATATGCCTCCCGGCACCGGGATCAGCGTGACAGGGGGCAGCGCCCAAATCCCCTGATCAGCCCTGCTCTGTGCCTGATAGGGGGGAGCTCCCCAATCCCCTGATTGCCCTGCAGCTCTGTGTTTGACAGGGTGCAGCACACCAACCCCCTGATCGGCCCTGCTCTGTGGATGATAGAGGGTGGCGCCCCAACCCCCCTCCACGGGCCCTGCTCTGTGTGTGACAGGGTAGAGCCATAACCTCCCCATTGGCCCTGCCCTGAGTGTGACAGGGTGCAGCGCCCCAACCCCCTGATCCGCCCTGCTCTGTGTGTGGCAAGGGGCGGTGCCCCAACTCCCCTATCGGCCCTACTCTGTGCATGACAGGAGGGAGCTCCCCAACCCCAATTGACCCTGCTCTGTGTGTGACAGGGTACGGAGCCCCAACCCCCCTGATGGGCCCTGCTCTGTGAGTGACGGGGCAGCACCCCAACCCCCTGATGGGCCCTGCTCTGTGAGTGACAGGGGGCAACGCCCCAACCCCCTGATCGGCCCTGCTCTGTGCGTGACAGGGGGTGGCGCTGCAACCTCCCCATCGACCCTGCCTTGAGTGTGACAGGGGGCGGTGCCCCAACCCCCCAATCAGCCCTACCCTGAGCGTGACTGAGGGTGGCATCGCAACCTCCCAATCTGCCCTGCTCTGTGCATGATGGGGCAGCGCCCCAACTCCCCAATCGGCCCTGCTCTGAGCCTGACCAGGGGCTGCACCTAGGGATTGGGCCTGCCCTCTGCCACCCGGGAGCAGGCCTAAGCCAGCAGGTCGTTATCTCCCAAGGGGTCCCAGACTGTGAGAGGGCACAGGCAGGGCTGGGGGACCCCCCTCCCCCCGCCCCCCGAGTGCACAAATTTTTGTGCACCGGGCCTCTAGTCCTATATAATAAAAGGCTAATATGCAAATTGTCCCCTCAACTGGGAGTTCAACCTGGGGGTGGGGCTGGCCAACCTCCCACATCCCCTCCACCCAGCCGGCCAGGCCTGATGGGCCCTGATCAGAGTGGGCCAGCCAGACTCCCCCCCCCAACCCCCGTGCACAAATTCGTGCACCAAGCCTCTAGTGAACTTATATCAGTCCTGAAGAGGAGCAATGTGCCTACCACCCACAACAGTGCTTTTCTAGAACCAACTAAGAAATTAGTTTCTGGCCCCTTCTCTCTGAATTCCTAAGTATAAGTACCTGATGTTTTCAAAATTAGTGCTGAGGTCTAAATAAATCCTATTCAATTTTAGTTTGAGGTTATCATTATTTAAACAAGTAAGTCAGAAGGGAGATCCTTTAAAAAAATTTACTTACTCTGGATATAATGTGTGCTTACTCTTTATGAGAATTACAGGGAGCTAGAAGACAAGAGAAAGATTCAGAATCTCTTGGCCCTTGTGGGAACAGACACTGGAGAAGTGACCTATTTTTATAAGGAGCCTCCCAACAAAGTAAGTAATCTTTGGTATAGATAGCATGGTAAACATGGCTTTAACAAACTATGGTCTTGGGTCCATAATCAGAGATATTTTGGTGCTTGCTAAAGAAGTTAGAAGGAGAATTAGTTATCATATTCCCATGTCTACATAAGTTCTCAAAGCATTTTCTATATAGTTACAAAATGCTTTTTTATTTTATTCTTTTACTTCAAAATTTTTGGAAAGTAGCATTATTTACCCATTTCACTACTTGGAAATCTGAAGCACAGAGGAGTAGATGTTTTAGATGAGATAAGAAAGGAAAATTGGTTGTTTTGTGGTGGTTTTTTAATCCTCACCGAGGATATTTTTTTCATTGATTTTTAGAGAGAGGGAAGGGAGGGGAAGAGACAGAGAGAGAAACATTGATGTGAGAAAGACACACTGATTGGTTGCCTCCCACACACACCACTTACCAGAGTCAGGGATCGAGCCTGCAACTGAGGTATGTGTCCTTGACTGGAATCGAACCTGGGACCCTTTTGTCCATGGGCTGACACTCTATCCACTGAGACAAACTGGCTAGGGCCAGACTTAAGTTTCAATACTCAAGTTTCTTTATTAATCTTTGTTTATGCTGACTATAAAAATAATGCATGGTCTTTATTAAAAATAAACACAGAAATCTATCATAAAAATGGCAGTCTCCCATATTGTAAACATTCCATTCATATAGGAATATATGTGTATATACCAGTGATAGCGAACCTTTTGAGCTCGGCGTGTCAGCATTTTGAAAAACCCTAACTTAACTCTGGTGCCGTGTCACATATAGAAATTTTTTGTTATTTGCAACCATAGTAAAACAAAGATTTATATTTTTGACATTTATTTTATATATTTAAATGCCATTTAACAAAAAAAAATCAACCAAAAAAATGAGTTCACGTGTCACCTCTGACATGCATGTCATAGGTTCGCCATCACTGGTATATACTATTTCCTTTTTTTTACTTCTCTAAACAGTGCCCCAGTGAGCATCTTTATCCATATCTACATATGTATACTTCTCTGTTTCCATTACTTTCCTAAAGGCCCTTGTCAAAGACCACTTTTTATTTTTTTTTATTTTTATTTTTTAAATATATTTTATTGATTTTCCACAGAGAGGAAGGGAGAGAGACAGAGAGCCAGAAACATCGATGAGAGAGAAACATCGATCAGCTGCCTCCTGCATATCTCCCACTGGGGATGTGCCTGCAACCCAGGTACATGCCCCTGACCGGAATCAAATCTGGGACCCTTCAGTTCGCAAGCCGACTCTCTATCCACTGAGCCACACCGGCTTTGGCAAAGACCACTTTTTAAAAAAATATTTTTTTTGCCCAGGCCAGTTTGGCTTGATGGATAGAGCGTTGGCCTGCGGACTGAAGGGTCCCAGGTTCGATTCCAGTCAAGGGCACATGCCTGGGTTTCGGGCTTGGTCCAACCTGCAGGAGGCAGCCAATCAATGATTCCCTCTCATCATTGATGTTTCTATCTCTTCCTCTCCCTTCCTCTCTGAAATCAATAAAAAAAAATATTTTTTTTATTGATTTCAGAGAGGAAGGGAGAAGGAGGGAGAGATAGGAATATCAGTGATGAGAGAGAATCATTGATCGGCTTCCTCTTGCCCAGCCTCCACCGGGACATGTGCCCTGACCGGGAATCAAACCGTGACCTCCTGGTTTCCTAGGTCGATGCTCAACTACTGAGCCATACCAGCCAGGCAAAGACCACTTTTTAAAAAACCAGATATTACGAAATTATCCTGAAGGTTTTCTTTATTTTATTTTTTTTTAGTTTATATTACCAACACTGGGTTTTATCTAGTTTGTTACTTTGTCCACTTTGATCTCATATGTGTGACATTCCTATGTGAGTATATCAATTTTGACCAGTTTAATTTATGAATAGTGCTGATCTGTGGCACTAAAGCTCAAAAGTAAAACATTACATATATAGAAAGACTATTTCTTTACTTTTTTTTTTTTTGCTTTTTCAGGTCAGCATTCTCCAAAAGACTATCCAGACTGTAGATATTTGTGAACAGAATGAATCTTCAGCTTTCAAAGCAGGTACCAACTATATTATAAATTCTCACTGGTGTAGAATTCAGAAACACAGTGCAAATAATTAGGATTTTTTTCTTACTATACAGTGATAATGAATGTTTATAATAATGCCTCTTGGTAAGCTTGAGGTTGTTTTGTATTTTTTTTTTTTTTTACCTTTCCATGATATTTTTGTTTGTTTATTTAATTATTTTTATTTATTGATTTTAGAGAGGGGGGAAGGGAGAGAAAGAGAGAGAAACATCAACCTGTTGTTCCACTTATTTATGCATTCATTGGTTGCTTCTTTTATGTGCCCAACTGGGGATTGAACCCACAACCTTGGCGTATTGGGCCAACACTCTAACTGAGCTACCTGGCCAGAGCTCCATGATGTTTCAATGGAGTAGAAATAAAGAATATATAATTGCCCCAGCTGGTTTGGCTCAGTAGATAGAGCGTCAACCTGTGGACTGAAGGGGCCCAGGTTCAATTCTGGCCAAGGGTACATGCCCATGTTTCCGGCTTGGTCCCCAGTGTGGGGCCTGCAGGAGGCAGTTGATCAATGATTCTCTCTCATCATTAATGTTTCTATCTCTCTCCTCTTCTCCTTTCCTCTCTGAAATCAATAAAGGTATTTTAAAAAAAAAAAATAATGTATATAATGCTTATAGTGACAAGTTATAAAACAGACTTAGACAACTTCTGGAAGCAGAGTATTACTTAGCCTCTCTAAGCCTCAGTCATCTTATCACTCTCTTTTAATGAAAATCTTAATTTTCTTCTTATTATTGATATACTAGAGGCCCAGTGCACGAATTTGTGCACGGGTGAGGTCCAGCCAGTCCGCCCCAATCGGGGTCGATTGGGCCGGATCGGCCTTGGGGAGGGACCGGGTGGTTTGCCTGCCTGCCCTGCCCCCGATTTGGGGGGGGGGGGGCCCTGGTTGAACTCCCAGTCAAAGGGACAATTTGCATATTAGCCTTTTATTATATAGGATAATTTAAAATATATCATTATATTAGTTTCAAGTGTACAACATAATGGTTTGATATTTCTATATATTACAAGATGATTACAACAGTAAGTCTAGTTAACATCCATCATCACACATAGTTACAAATTTTCTTATGGTGAGTTCTTTTAAGATTTATTCTCTTAGCATGGGCTTCTTGAATTATCCAAGGAATTAAATTTTGTTCTGTACAATTTTAGTGTTGCTTTTTAAAATATCCTATATAATAAAACCCTAATAATGCAAATCGATCAAACAATGGAACGACCAGTTGCTATGATGCTCACTGACCACCAGGGGGCAAACGCTCAACGCAGGAGCTGCCCCCTGGTGGTCAGTGTGCTCCCACAGCTGGAGCGCTGCTCAGCCAGAAGCCGGGCTCACAGCTGGTGAGCGCAGCAGTGGTTGTGGGAGCTTTTCCTGCCTCCACGGCAGTGCTAAGGAGCAGCAAGCCAAGCAGTAAGGATTGAGCAGGCAGGCAGTTAGGAGTGAGGGGTCCCAGATTACATTGGGACATCCTCCAAGGGGTTCCGGATTGCGAGAGGGTAGAGGCTGGGCTGATGGACCTCCCTCCCCTGCACAAATTTTGTGCATTGGGCCTCTAGTATCTATAATAATAAAAGCATAATATGCTAATTAGACCAGATAGCCAAACGACCTTCTGGACATCATTCCGACGTCCTTCCTGACAAAGCCGCAGCAGCAGGGGCCGAGGCAGAGGCGGTTAGGGGCGATCAGGCAGGCAGGCGAGCAGTTAGGGGTGACCATATAGTATGTATATGCTTTCTGATTTCAGAGAGGAAGGGAGAGGGAGAGGGAGAGGGAGAGAGAGAAAAACATCAATGATGAGAGAGAATCATTGATTGGCTGCCTCCTGCACACCCCCTACTGGGGATGTGCCCGCAACCAATGTTGTGACGGGGGCAGCGCCCAAACCCCCTGATCAGCCCTGCTCTGTGCCTGATAGGGGGGAGCTCCCCAACCCCCTGATCGCCCTGTGGCTCTGTGTGTGACAGGGGGTGGGGCCACAACCTCTCTATCCGCCCTGCTCTGTTCATGACAGGGGAAGGCGCCCCAACCCCCTGATCAGCCCTGCTCTGTGCCTGATAGGGGGAGCTCCCCAATCCCCTGATTGCCCTGCGGCTCTGTGTGTGACAGGGGGGAGCTCCCCAACCCCCTGATTGGCCCTGCTCTGTGAGTGACGGGGGCAGCGCCCCAACCCCCTGATCGGCCCTGCTCTGTGTGTAACAGGGGGTGGCGCCGCAACCTCCCCATCAACCCTGCCTTGAGTGTGACAGGGGGCGGTGCCCCAACCCCCCAATCAGCCCTACCCTGAGCGTGACTGAGGGTGGCATCGCAACCTCCCGTTCTGCCCTGCTCTGTGCATGACGGGGCGGCGCCCCAACTCCCCAGTCGGCCCTGCTCTGAGCCTGACCAGGGGCTGCACCTAGGGATTGGGCCTGCCCTCTGCCACCTGGGAGCAGGCCTAAGCCAGCAGGTCATTATCTCCTGAGGGGTCCCAGACTGCAAGAGGGCACAGGCCGGGCTGGGGACCCCCCCTCCCCCAGTGCACAAATTTTTGTGCACCGTGCCTCTAGTATGTATATGCTTTCTGATTTCAGAGAGGAAGGGAGAGGGAGAGGGAGAGGGAGAGAGAGAGAGAGAAACATCAATGATGAGAGAGAATCATTGATTGGCTGCCTCCTGCACACCCCCTACTGGGGATGTGCCCGCAACCAAGGTATATGCCCTTGGCTGGAATCAAACCTGGGACCCTTCAGTCCACAGTCCGACGCTCTATCCACTGAACCAAACCGGTTAGGGCTGCACACCCTCTATTGAGGATCAAGCTCAGAACCCGGGCATGTGCCCTGACTGGGAATTGAACTGTGACCTCCTAGTTCGTAGGTCATTGCTCAACCACTGAGCTACACCAGCTGTGCAGTGTTGCTTATTTTAACAATAATTTTAAAAACTGGGTGTTACATCATAATCAAAATGTTTAGATTTTGTTTTTTTTTATTCCTTGCCCTTTCTGATTAAGATTTTGCAAAGAAAATAGACACAGCCTCAAAGGAAAATTTAGTAGTTTGTTCTTCAGAAAGATGGATATTATTATCCAGGTGACATCCGAGCGGAGTTCCCTTATAGAGACTCCTATTTGAAAAATTAAGCACTAAAGTTATTGTATGTTTTCCTTTTTCTACCTTTCCTTCTCTTTTAGGTAAAGGAAACCGAACTCCTCTGCAAAAATAATGCTGAACTTGAAGAGGAAAACAAAAGCTAAATAAAGATCTGTATTATTTTTGTTTTCTATTTTAGATTCTAAAGTGAGCAAAAGAAAACCAGCAATGAGAGAGAAGGAAGAACGTTCTGAGAAGTACCAAAGAGACATACAAACACTCATCCTACAGGTAAAGAATTTATTTTGACAGATCAGAGCAGTTTCTACCCATGAGCTTAGCTTTGCGTACCACGCCTTCACTGCCATGTAAGTATCTCCTTGCACACATGTTATATCTAGGCATCATGTGATTAAGAAAACTGAGGTTATTCCTACTTTACAGAAAATAATTATTTTGTATTAACCATTCTAGAGATGTTACTCTGAATCTTCATTTCACTCAGCTTGTATGCTAGGCCCTACAGAACAAAACCATCATACAGTAAGCATTCCCTTTATGGTTGCCTGAGGGATACACAGAGTAGTTGCAGTTGTGCTGATAGATCAGCCTTTGGGAGGTATATAAATTTATTGAGTGTGTGTGTTCTAAATCTGGGAAAGTCACGAATCATCCTCTCACTACCTAGCAATACTCTGTCATTTTAACCATGATTTTCATCTACTTATGCTCAAGTTCCTGTCCTTATTGGGGGAGGGGGGAGGATCTATTGATTTAAATGACAGTTTCTGTCTTTGGCTAGTACTGTATCTCCATTTGTTGTCAGTCAGCCAGACTCAGAGAAGAAAGGAAATTACATTAAACTCATTTTGGTCCACTTTTTAGATGAAAAAAACAAAAGAATCATTCTGTTTCTGTGCAACTAGGGAGTATTTAAAAGGAGACAATGCTAAAAATTTAAAAGAGGAGATAGTGAAGAGGTGAGAATCTTAGGGTAGGGGAAACAGGGCTTTCATGCTTTCTCTGTGTGATGCAAATGCTTTGCTCTGTGTGAACAGTCTGCCCTTGTGTAGCCTAACCACATTTACAAGTCACTAAATAAAGAGGAGTGCCTGTTGAGGATTTTCTTCTATTTGTTTTGCTGCTCTGCTTTTGTTTTTTTTTTATCTATGGGTTGTTGTTTTTGTGTAAATCCGCACTGGAGGGAGTGAAGGAGGGGAAGAGAGAGAAAAACATCAATGTGAGAGAGACACATCTATTGGTTCCCTCCTGCACACACCTGACCAGGCCAGAGATGGAACCTGCAACCCAGGTATGTGCCCTTCACCAGGAATTGAACTTGAGACCCTTCAGTGGATGGGCGGACCCTCTAACCACTGAGTAATGCCTGCGAGGGTTGTTTGGGGAGGCGGGGTTGTTTGTTTTTTAAATTTTTCTGGAGAATGGCTCACTTTTAGAGATAAGGACTAAGAGGGAGCAGGGAAGAGTGGATACCTTGCCCTAGCTGGTTTGGCTCAATGGATAGAGCATCAGCCTGCAGACTGAAGGGTCCCAGGTTCGATTCTGGCCAAGGGCACTGCCTGGGTTGCAGGCTCAATCCCTAGTAGGGGGCGTGCAGGAGACAGCCAGTCAATGATTCTCTCTCATCATTGATGTTTCAATCTCTCCCTCTCCCTTCCTCTCTAAAATCAATAAAATATATTTAAAAAAAAAAAAAAAAAAGAGTGGGTACCTCACCCTTTCTGGCCTGTCTAGGTGGAAGCCCTGCAGGCTCAGCTGGAAGAACAAACCAAGCTTTCTAGAGAGCAAGTTGAAGGGCTCATGGAGGATAGACGGATCCGCATTGAGGAAATACAGGTTCATCACCAAAGAAATCAGGACAAAATCAAAGAGCTTACCAAAAAGTGAGTGTTGAAGAAAGCTGTACCTAACAGATTTTTAAATTTTTCTGAGTGGCTTTAAAGTTAACAGTCCTATCCTTTTAGCAGCATAGTGTCATAGAACTGACAGGGACCTTGAAAAAATTGCCTTTATCAGACACCCCTGCGCCTAGGTAGGTAGGGATCCAGGCTTTTCTAGGAATGCTGTTCTTCTCTTGAAGAGCTGGTGGGTACGTATTTCACATGCTTAATTTAACCCATTTTAGTACTTCAGCTTGATCTTAGTGATTAAGAACTGTACTTTATCCACTGATATGTTATCTGACAATATAGTAGAGCCCTTTTCTTTTATTTGGTCCTTCATGAATCTGGGAAAGCGTGACTTTACATTGTCTCTGTACTCACTGCTTTTGTTTCTTACCTGCCTGCCTTTCCTCACCTTTCTGTAATGTGGTTTCATCCCCATCCTTTTCTAAGCATACCCTTTCTAGGGTCATCACTGACTTCTTCATTTCTCTGGCCAGTTCTCTTTTTTTTTATGATTTTATTTTTTTTTAATTTTTTTTATTGCTTTCAGAGAGGAAGGGAGAGGGAGAGAGAGATAGAAACATCAATGATGAGAATCGTTGATTGGCTGCCTTTTGCATGTCCCCTGCTGGGGATTGAGCCTGCAACCCGAGCATGTGCCCTTGACCAGAATCGAACCCGGACACTTCAGTCCCCAGGCCGATGCTTTATCCACTTAGCCAAACTGCCTAGGGCTGACCAATTATCTCTTTACAGTCCTCATTGTAATTAGTATCTTTTTGCATATTTGGAACCTTCCATAACTCTGTCTTTGAAATTAATCTCTTTTGATATCTGTAACACCTGTCTTTTTTGGTTCTTCTAACCTATCTAATCCTTCTCAGCGTTTTTTTGGTCTGGTTCCAGTGGCCTGACCTGTGCTCTAAAGTCATCTTCAGTTGAATATGTTTGAACACCTCAAATTGACCATGAAACCAATCTGTTGTGTGTTGTTTTTTTTTCCCAACAAGCACCCCTTCCCCCATCTCAAACCTCCCACTTCATTCTCTTTCCCATTTAGTTTAATGACATCACATCCAGTTTCCCAGGCTTGAAACTTCAGGATTATCTTCAACTCTTCACTCTTATTCCCTAATTCCAGGCCCTATTGAGTGCAAGTCTAAGAAGCCTCTCAAATCATTCTCTGCCTTTTCATTCTTACCATATTGGTTCAAGTTATATTCCTGTTTATAGTGTTGAAATAATCTAAGTGTTCTTCCTAGCATTGGTCTCTTTGTATTCATTCTATAGTCTTCCTCACTATTACTAGTAGCTCCTGCAGTAGAACTTATCAAGTGCTTAAAAACATTTGATAGTTCCCTGTTTAGCTTATGATAAAGGCCTAATACCTTAGCATAAATTATTAGGTACTTCATCTGGCACTAAATTAACCTTTCAGTCTCACCTCCTTTTCTGTTGCTGTAGTTCACCTTGTCCTTCAGCCAGAATAATAATATCTGTTGTTTATGGAACACTTGCTATGTGGTAGATACCTTGCAATGCAGTGTTACTTCTTCTCTGAAGACTTCCCAAGGCAGAATTAAATTATTCCTCCTCCATATTCCCATAATGATTAGCATGCTTCTACGATGACACTTATCATCGCCTATTGTAATTACTAGAGGCCTGGTGCATAACATTTGTGCACTGGGGGGTGGGGGGGTCCCTCAGTCTGACTGCGTGCTCTTGCAGTCTGGGATTCCTTGGGGGATGTCCCACAGGGGGAGCGGGCCTAAGCCAGCAGTCATACATCCCCCGAGGGGTTCTTAGTGCTGCTGTGGAGGCAGGAGAGGCTCCCGCCACCGCCATTGCGCTCGCCAGCCGTGAGCCCGGCTTCTGTGCTCCCCCTGTGGGAGCATACTGACCACCAGGGGGCAGCTCCTGCGTTGAGTGTATGCCCCCTGTTGGTCAGTGCACATCATAGTGACTGGTTGTTCCGCTGTTCGTCTGATTTGCATATTAGGGTTTTATTATATAGGATGCCTTTTTTCCTGCAGGGTCTTGCCCTGTGTGCATAATAGGTGCACAATAAACATCTGTTGAATACTTGGTGATATTTATCAAGTTGCATCTTACCATCTCTTTTCTATGTTAAACATTCCTACATTTTAAAATACTTATTCATATATTCTTCATCCCTTCATTGTTTTTTTATTGTCTTCTCAAACTTTCATAGTGTCTCTTCCTTCATTTTAAAGTGTTCTTGATTAAAGTTGCATATTCAAATTAAGATATTCAAATTAAGATTTATGACCAATGCAGGCTAGAAAATTTCCTATCTTAGGTATATTGTACTTATGCATAATAGCATTTTCACTTTTCACTGGATTGTAATTGTTTTTAAAGGAACAGTATTTTTTTAGCTCTTTATTGTTGAGTATTACAGATGTTCCCCCACAATTTTCCCCCCAATTGTCCCCCTCCACTGGATCCTGCCCCACCCCAGGCATTCACCAACCTATTTATTGTCTGTGTCCATGGGTAATGCATGTATGCATGTAAGTTCTTTGGTTAATCTCTTCCCGTCCCTCCTCCTCCATTCCCTCTGAGATTCATCAGTCTATTTAATGTTTTCATGCCTCTGGTTCTATTTTATTCATCAATTAATTTTGTTCATTAGATTTCTTGTTCATTTATTTTGATTGTTAGATTCAGTTTTTGATAAATTTGTATTTATTGCCATCTTATTGTTTATATTGTGATCTTTTTCTCCTCCTTCTACTCCTCCTCTTTCCTCCTTTTTCCTTCCTCCTTCCTCCTCCCTCCTCCTCCCTTTTCTTAAGAATACCCTTTAACATCTCATGTAATACTGGTTTGTTGATGATGAACTCCTTTAACTTTTTCTTGTCCGTGAAGCTCTTTATCGGACCTTTAATTCTAAATGAGAGCTTTGCTGAGTAGAGTAATCTTGGTTGTAGGTCCTTGCTATTCATCACTTTGAATAGTGTCCTTGCCACTCCCTTCTGGCCTGCAAAGCTTCTGTTGAGAAATCAGCTGACAGTCGTATGGGTGCTTACTTGTAGGTAACTAACTGCTTTTCTCTTGCTGCTTTTAATATTTTCTCTTTGTCTTTAACCTTCGTCATTTAAATTATAATGTGTCTTGGTTTGGGCCTCTTTGGGTTCATCTTGTTTGGGATTCTGTGCTTCCTGCACTTGTACTACTATGTCTATTTCTTTCACCAGGTAAGGAAAGTTTTCTGTCATTATTTCTTCAAATAGGTTTTTAACTTCTTGCTCCCTCTCTTCTCTTTCTCGCAGCCCTATGATGTGAATAGTTTGCTTGAAGTTGTCCCAGAGGCTCCTTAGTCTTCATATTTTTTGGATTCTTTTTTCTTTTTGCTGTTCTGATTGGGTGTTTTTAGTTCCTCATATTCCAAATTGCTGAGTTGATTCTTGGTGTCCTCTACTCTACTGTTTTTTTATTTTAATTTTATTTTATTGTTTAAGGTATTACAAATAATACATAAGTCTCCTTTTTTCCCCCCATTGACCTCCACCCGGCCTCCTCTACCCCCTAGCAATTGCCCTCACCCTCTCCCCACCCAGTGTCTTGTGTCTATTGGTTGTGCTTATATGCGTGCATACAAGTCCTTTGGTTGATCTCTTACCTCCTCCCCCTCCCCTGCCTTCCCGCTGTAGTTTGACAGTCTGTTCAATGCTTCTTTGCCTCTATCTATTTTTGTTCAACACTTTATAATGTTTTTTATATTCCACAAATGAGTGAGATCATGTGGTATTTATCTTTCACTAACTGGCTTATTTCACTTAGCATAATGCTCTCCAGTTTTATTCATGCTGTTGCAAATGGTAAGAATTCCTTCTTTTTTACAGCAGCGTAGTATTCCATTGTGTAGCTGTACCACAGTTTTCTAATCCACTCATCTGCTGATGGGCACTTAGGCTGTTTCCAGATCTTAGCTATTGTAAATTGTGCTGCTATGAACATATGGGTGCATATATCCTTTCTGATTGGTGTTTCTGTTTTCTTGGGATATATTCCTAGAAATGGTATTACTGGGTCAAACGGCAGTTCCATTTTTAAATTTTTGAGGAAACACCATACTGTTTTCCACAGTGGCTGCACCAGTCTGCATTCCCACCAGCAGTGAAGGAGGGTTCCTTTTTCTCTGCATCCTCACCAACACTTGTCATTTGTTGATTTGTTGATGATAGCCATTATGTCAGGTGTGAGATGGTACCTCATTGTTGTTTTGATTTGCATCTCTCGGATGATTAGTGACTTTGAGCATGTTTTCATATGTCTCTTGGCTTTCTGAATGTCCTCTTTCGAAAAGTGTCTATTTAGGTCCTTTGCCCATTTACTCTACTGTTGATTCCTTGTAAGTTATTCTTAATTTCAGTTAGTGAATCCTTCATTTCTAACTGATCATTTTTTATGTTGTTGATGTTCTCACTAAGTTCCTTGAAGTTCTCAACTTCCTTGAGCATCCTTGTAACCATTGTTTTGAATTCTGTATATGGTAGTTTTCTTGCTTCATTTCTTTTACTTCTTTTTCTGGAGATTTCTCCTGTTCTTTCATTTCTTACATGTTTCTTTGTCTCTGCATATAGGCTGCTTTGCTGTATTTGGTTCTATATTAGGTAAAGCTGCTATGTCTCCTGGAATTGGTAGAGTGGCCTTGTGTAGTAGGTGTCCTGTAGGGCCTAGTGGCTCAGCCTCCCCAGTCATCTGAGTTGGGCCCTCTAGGTGCGCCCCTGTGTGTGCTGTGTGCACCATCCTGTTGTAGTTGAGCTTGATGGCATCACTAGGAGGAATTGACCTCCAGGCCAATTGGCTGTGCGAACCAGCTGCAACTGCAGCGGAAGAAGAGCTGCTCTGCAGGAGATGCCTCTATGGAGCAGGACTTCAGTGGGGCTTTGGTGCTCATCAAGTCTACCCCTTGAATATGTCACTGGTTGATGTGGTAGGGTTGTAATCTGTTGTGGTCTGAAGCTGACCACCAGGTGCTCTGGCTGTAGGTCCTCCTGCCTGTGTCCTGCCTGGGGCCACCCAGCACGAGCTACAGGGTCATCTGCATATGGCTGCTACTTGCATTGAGTTTGGAGAGGCCAAGCTGTGAAGCAAGGCAGGCTGCTTCTAGTGCTGGGCCTGGGGCCTCTTATTGAGTGGTATGGGACATACTGACACCAGCTGTTGCTTGTTTGAGAGATTTTAGGAAAGTCTGAAGCCTGAGCCAGGACAGGCCATTCATAT
This sequence comes from Myotis yumanensis, assembly GCF_028538775.1. Taxonomy (NCBI): domain Eukaryota; kingdom Metazoa; phylum Chordata; class Mammalia; order Chiroptera; family Vespertilionidae; genus Myotis; species Myotis yumanensis. The sequence continues at coordinate 120,874,713 of NW_027223754.1, read as the reverse complement.
AGAAAAGCCACTGCAAACAGCTTGGGTGGGGCTACAAATTGGGTGGGGCAGGGTCTCAGTGAATCCAATCAGGGCAGAGCTAACAGTGTGAGCCAGGTTGAGGGAAACTCAGATATGGCAACTTCCTGTTGGCACTGTGTCTCAGCAAAGGGACAGTGACCTCTGCCAGCACTTTTGTCTGAGAGAAAGCTGCCCCCCAGTTCTTGCCCTGATGCCAGACAATTTAGTTCCTCCCTGTATGTCCCTAGATCCTTTCAAGCTGCTGCCCCAGCATTGGAGCTCAGAGAGAGTGAGTCAGAGTAAGTCTGTGGACCGGCCCTTTAAGAGGTACTGCTTGGTACTCCAGCAGCCCCCATGTCACTCATGGTTTTTACAGCCTGGAGTTATGGGGACTTCTCTTCCCAGCACTGGAACCCTGGGCTGAGGAGTCTGGTGTGGGGCTGGGACCTCTTATTCCTTACAATGGAGCGAGAAAATGAGGGGGGGCTCTGCGGCCAAGCTATCCCTCTGGATTAAAAAAACTCCACACGTGGCTGTGTGACCAACCATTCCACACCTCCCCCCTTCCTACCAGTCTCAACGTGGCTTCTGCTTTAATTCTGCAGTTTGGGGCCTTCCATTCAGCCAGATTTGAGGTGGTACTGAATGATGGTTGTTCTGTGGTTTAGTTGTAATTTTGATGTGGTCGTGGGAGGATGCAAGAGCTGCTTTTACCTATGCCATCATCTTGGCTCCTCCTCCTGGGAACAGTATTTTTTAATTGTCATAGTAATTTGTAATTTTATATTTGTTTTTCAGAATATTAATAACCATCCTTGTTTAGCATCATCTGCATGTCTGTCCACATGATCAGTTCCTTCCATTATGTCATCCTAAGGATATTAAATGGCATGAAATCCAAGTGCCCTTTTGGTGTCACTTTCAAACCATTGATACATTAACAAGACCATACTTCCCAGTCTGTAATTGAGAACATAATGTCAGATAGAATAAAATAACTCATTGAAAGGAAGAGAAACCTTGTGGTAACTGAATCAGTCCCTCCCTCTTTATACACATACATATATCTAAATATATATATTTTAACTTACTGACAGTTATTCTACCTTGTGCCTGGCATTAGGCTATCATTTTTCTCTTATCTTTTACTCATGAAAAGAACTAAATGGATCTGACATTATTTGTTCTGTGGAAAATTATAGTGATTGTCTCATAGTGTTTAATATTCTTTGCAAACAGCTAGATTATTTGATACAGTATTTTTCTAGGTGTTGCTATTAAATCAATGGGTTGCTTACTTCTAGGGATATTCTTTGTTATAGAGAGAAACATCATTTTTCTATATTTCAATAATCAGCAGGAATCTGTTTAGTACCTTGTGTATGTCTGTTAGTTTGGTGATAGTGGGACAAAGATATATGATAAGTAAGTATATGCTTTCACTCAGGTTGGAAAACATGCATGTTGACAGTTAGAACCTGACAGTTTATAAGCAAGTTGAATTATAACACAGGAGACCAGATTTAAACTGATAAAGAATTTCAGGTCGAAACCGGTTTGGCTCAGTGGATAGAGCGTCAGCCTGAGGACTGAAGGGTCCCAGGTTCGATTCCGGTCAAGGGCTTGTACCTTGGTTGCGGGCACATCCCCAGTGGGGAGTGTGCAGGGGGCAGCTGATCGAAGTTCTCTCTCATCGATGTTTCTAACTCTCTCTCTCTCCCTTCCTCTCTGTAAAAAATCAATAAAATATATTTTAAAAAAAAGAATTTCAGACAATGGAGAAATTAAATGGCCTGAAGTTGTCAAGATGACTGCAGAAAGGAAGTTGATCTTGAAAACAAAACAAGATTTGATATTGTGCAGTTTACATATGGAGCACAGCATAAACAAACACAAAGCTGTTTTTGATATCTTAGAATTTGTGTTAACCCTCGGTCAGAACACTATGAGTTACTTCTTTATTGTAGTCTAGTGTCTTGGGATAGTCCGTACTTATGCAGGCTATGTGTAAATATTTCTGTAGTCCTAATAACTATATACCCTGCAATTAGTACTTGGAAAAATATATGTAAAGACCAGTTTGTGAAACAGTGAGCATGGGTACATACATTACACTTGGTTCAGTAAAACCTCTGTGGTTGTCAGTAATCAGATTGTATTTTTTAAAACTGCTAATAATAATTTACAAAACTTATTATATAATTTTTAAAGAATCTGTATCTTTTCTTTGTTTGGAATAACTATGTCATACGTGCTATGTAAGCATCTTCATGTCCACTTTTGTACTTTCTTTCATAGTCTCCATCACACCCAAGAACTGCTCTATGAGAGCACCAAAGACTTTTTGCAACTTAGATTTGAAAACCAAAATAAGGAGAAGTCGTGGATGCTTGAAAAGGATCAGTTGATGTCAAAGATTAAGCAATACAGGGCACAGTGTAAGAAGAAAGAAGATAAAATTGGAAAAGATTGCCCGGTTGTTCATGAGAGTCATCGCAAGCAAAATGAATATATTAAGGTAGTTTCTGTATATTTACAGAAATTCTTTTTTGTTTTTTCTGCAAGAATTTGAAAAACTCAGAGAATTCCAAAGAACCCCAGAATTATCATACAAGATCCATTTAGTCCAAGAGCTGATGTAGCAACAACCTCAAGAAACAGGTTTCAAAGAATAGCTCATCATTACAGTGTTTAGAGATTTAGAAAATGAAATGATTGATTGATCGATCAATCAATTGATTTATTCATTCATTCATTCAACAAATATTTTCTTTTGTAATTCTCACCAGAGGATACCTTTCCATTGACTTTTGAGAGGGTAGAAGAGAGGAAGTAAGGAAGGGGAGAGAGAGAGAGAGAGAGAAACATAGATGTGAGAGACACATTGATTGGTTGTCTCCCACGTGCACCCCGACTGGGGCAAGGATTGAACCTGTAACCCAGGTACGTGCCCTTGACTGGGAATCAAACCCACAACCCTTTAGTCCTTGGACCGATGCTTTCCCACTGAGCCACACCAGTCAGGGCTCATTCAACAGATATTAAGGCACTCCTATTATGGGCTAGGCTTTGGGTCTATAGCAGTAAATAAGCTTGACCAGGTCGGCTATCATGGCATTTACATCTCTTTAAAAAATATGTTTTTATTGATTTCAGAGATAAAGGGAAAGAGAGAGGGAGATAGATACACCAATGATATGAGAGAATCATCTATTGGCTGCCTCCTATATCCCCCCCCCCCTTCCCCACCTGGGAGCCTGCAACCTGGGCATGTGCCCTGATTGGCAATTGAAATGTGACTTCCTGGTTCATGGGTGCAGGCTCAGCCATTGAACCGCACCAGCTATGCATGGCATTTATATCTTAATGGGTGAGAAAACAGAAACATTAACAATCAAAAAAGGGTAGCCCAGACCTAGCTGGTTTAGCTCAGTGGATAGAGTATCGGCCTATGAACTGAAGGTCCTGGATTCGACTCCAGTCAGGGGCACATGCCCAGGTTGCAGCCTAAATCCCAGTGTGGGGCATGCAGGAGGCAGCTGGTCGATGATTCTCCCTCATCGTTGATGTTTCTATCACTCTCTCCCCCTCTCCCTTCCTCTCTGAAATCAATAAAAAATATACTGAAAAAAAGAAAAAGGATAGCCCAGCTGGCGTGCCTCAGTGGTTGAGTGTCGACCTATGAACCAGGAGTTCATGGTTTGATTCCTAGTCAGGGCACATGCACAGGTTGCAGGCTTGATCCCCAATGTGGGGCAGGCTGGAGGTAGCCGATCAGTGATTCTCTCATCGATATTTTCTCTCTCTCTTTCTCTCTCTCTCTCTCTCTCTCTCTCTCTCTCTCCCTCCCCCTCTCTCCCTCCCTCCCTCCCTCCCTCTTCCTTCCTCTCTGAAATCAATAAAAAAATATATTTTTAAAAAAGGATAGATTATGAGCCTGGGTCAGGTAGTTAGAGCATTGTCCTGATTACCAAGGTTGTGGGTTTGATCCCCTGTCAGGTCACATACAAGAATCAACCAATAAATGCATAAATAAGTGGAACAACAAGTAGATGTTTCTCTCTCTCTCTCTCTCTCTCTCTCTCTTTCTCTAAAATCAATAAATAAAAATAAAAAATTTAAAAGAGAAAATTATTATGATAAATTGATGTTAAGGAAGTAAAAGGATTATATGAAGATAATATGTAGTTGCTGGAAATCTAGTTTTATGGAGTAGCATCGAGACACTCTCTTAAGCCTGGTGTTTTAACTGAGGCCTGAAAAATGGGATTTAGCTTGCCGTTAGATCTAGGGGGGAGCATTCCAGGGAGAGGGAAGAGCAAGTTTAAAGGCCCTGGAGTACGTATGTTTAAAAAGGAAGTGGTATACAGGGAGGTTGAAGGGTGGCCCTCCATGACTGGTTGCTACACACACCCTCAGCCTCCTGGTGTACCACTTCCTCCTTGCTTATTTCTCTTTAACCTTATATTCTTCCTTTTGCTTGTCCATACTCCAGGACCTTTAAACTTATTCTTTTCTCTGCCTAGAATGCTCTTTCCCCAGGTCTGTATTTAAGGAAGTAACACGATCTTACTTAGCTTTTTTTAAAGATCATTCTGACTTCTCAGTGTGACATGTATAAGTATTGTTGATGTTTCTTTCTTTTTAAAGAACTTCAGAAATGTGCCCCAAACATGTACAGTAGTTCCTTGGTATCTGCAGGGGATTGGTTCCAGACACCAAAATCCATGGTTGCTCAAGTTCCATATATAAAATAGCATAGTATTTGTATTAATCTATACACATCCTCCCATATACTTTAAATCATCTCTACTCATAATACCTAATACAATGTAAATGCTATGTAGCCCAGTTGGTGTTGCTCAGCGGTTGAGTACTGACCTATGAACCAGGAGGTCATGGTTCGATTCCCAGTTAGGGCACATGCCCAAGTTGTGGGCTCCATCCCCAGGAGGGGGCGTGCAAAAGTGGCAGCCTATCAGTGATTCTCATCATTGATTTTTCTATCTCTCTTCCTCTCTGAAATCAATGAAAAAAGTATTTTTTTAAAGAAACAACAATGTAAATGCTATGTAAATGGTTGTTATACTATATCATTTAGGGCAGCGATTATCAACTGGTGTGCTGCAAGACTTTTAAAATATTCAATACCCGACTCTTTGGTCAGGGCACTGACCTCTTTTCCTTTAGATTGTCAAATTAAAAAATGACCATAGCCTCCCTAGGTGATTTGGCTCAGTGGATAGAGCATTGGCCTGTGGACTAAAGGGTCCCGGATTCGATTCTGGTCAAGGGCACATGCCTAGGTTGTGGGCTCGATCCCTAATAGGGGGTGTGCAGGAAGCAGCCGATCAATGATTCTCTTTCATCATTGACGTTTCTATCTCACTCTCCCTCTCCCTTCCTCTCTGAAATAAATAAAAAAATATTTTTAAAAAATGACAACAGCCAACACAACAATCGCCATCTGATATGAATGAACCAAAATTATACCTTTTTTTTTTCAAATCGGCAAAAAATATATTTTTGGTGTGATGCAGAATTTTAGTCATTAGTTTATGTGTGCCATGAGATGGAAGAGGTTGAAAATCATTGGTTTAGGGAATAATGACGGAGGGGAGCAGGGGGGTTGCGGAGGAATCTGTACATGTTAAGTAGGCCTAACTACACAGTATGTGTCAGCAACAGTGTACCTTTTGTTTGTTTGTTTGTTTTTGTTTCCTGTTTGGTTGAATCCATGGATGTGGAACCTGTAGATAGGAGGGTCGACTATATTATGCCTTACTTGGGACAGTTCTGAACTTCATTATCTATTCTTCAAAGAGCCAAAAATATTTGTTTTATTTTAAAGGATTTCTACTGTGTATACTTTTTTTTTTTTTTTAATATTTTATTGATTTTTCACAGAGAGGAAGGGAGAGAGATAGCTAGAAACATCGATGAGAGAGAAACATCGATCAGCTGCCTCCTGCACAACCAAGGTCCATGCCCCTGACCAGAATTGAACCTGGGACCCTTCAGTCCGCAGGCCGACGCTCTATCCACTGAGCCAAACCGGTTACGGCTACTGTGTATACTTTAGAAAAAGACTAACAGAATCGTCTTTCAAATGTTCTCCAAAGTCCCTTGCTGTCTTGTTACTTAACTCATTTGTACTGGAAATCCTTTCATTCCTTTTTCTCTTTACCTAAATGCTATTTGAATTATCTAAATTATAGAGCTGTGTTGTTTTTCACTTTTGACCTGCAGTCCCTAAAGGATAAGTTAATACAAGAGAAAAAGCTGTCCAACATGTACCAAGAGCAGTGCATTTCCCTAGAAGAAGAACTTGCCCGGATTCGTGAGGAAGAAGGAATGAGGAGAGAGATCTTCAAGGTATAAAATTCTCTGCCACTTATGATAGTGTGTGAAGTCTGATGGCTCAGGGAATGCTCCCCTCATCTTCATACGCCTTCCCATTTGCCTGTATTTAGGATCGCTCTAACAAGATGGGGAAGCGTTTACAACTAATGACAAAACGCTATGAGGCCTTGGAGAATCGGCGTATCTTGGAAGTAGAAGGCTTTAAAACAGATATTAAGGTTCTCAGGCAGAAACTGAAAGACTTGGAACAAATGCTCTATAAGGTAATTCCAAATCCTGAATTACTAAAAGGGATAAAGGGGTACAAGTGAGAAAACATGCTCCACAGGGCTCCTCAGAAGAAAGATGTGCTGTTTCCCTGATAGTAGGTACTGATGGGTCAGCATCCTTTCAGTCTCACTAAAATTAGTTTAACAAGTACATACTAGCCCAGCTGGCGTGGCTCAGTGTTTGAGTGTCCACCTATGAACCAGGAGGTCATAGTTTGATTCCCATCAGGGCACATGCCTGGGTTGCAGGCTCGATCCCTAGTGTGGGGCGTGCAGGAAGCAGCTTACCGATGATTCTCTCTCATCATTGATGTTTCTAACTCTTTATCCCTTCCCCTTCCTCTCTGGGATCAATAAAAATATATTTTTAAAACAAGTACACACTAGAGAGAAGACAAAAATAATTGAATGACTGCATCATTATACTTTCATCTAAGCTAAAATTAACAGAAATTTTCATCCCTCCCAATTGAAGAAGTAGATTAAAAGAACCATGTCTTTTTTACAAGCAAGGAAAGTGAGTAATTGAATAATAAAGTAATTTTCCCTACCATACACAGCTTTATTTAGAAACAAAGTTGCCTCAAGAACCTTTTTACAGAGACTTAAATCAGTTGTCCACCTATCATCACTATACTCCAAAGTTGGTTGTAAAAAAGAAGAGGTACTTTCTTTGACAAATTTACCAGTGATGTTTATATTTGTCTCTTTTATTCTACATTACTATCTTTTTGTTAGTTACTAAAACTAAGAACTGAATTTACCTTGAGTACTAAATGTCTTATAAACTATGATGTCCCATCATAGTTTGGTCTTTATGACTGATTCCTCTCCTCTGGCATATGCTGTAATCATTTCTTCTTCTTCTTCTTCTTTTTTTAAATCTCTAGGTAACAGTTAATGCCCGGGCAAACCAGGATCTTGCCATTCTGTGTGAGGTTCGTGACAGCAATAAACGAGCACATAAGATACAAGGAGAACTGAAGAACCTAAAGTCCAAAGTATTTGGTCTGGAGAATGAACTTAGACTCTGTTGATATTTAGTTTTAGAAACGGCCCTGGTCTGTAGTGAGTCTTTTTCGTGAAATCTGAGAAAAATGTCATCTTCTCCCAGAAACTGGGCAGAGTTGACTAGAATGGTGGTACCCATTATTATAAAGACAGGGTGAAGAATCAGGGACCACTAAAAAAGCCGTTCTTGCGTACTAAACTGTATAATTTTTGCTGTCCTATTCACCGTTTTTGCTTTTTTGTATGTGTGTTTTGTTAGTCTGGAGTATAACCTAAATTACTTAGAGACCACATATTTTTCCCTTTTATAATGAGAGGTTTTTGTTTTTTAAGAAAACAGTGACCGTGAAAACTTAAGAAGGAAGGATGTTTGCTATGAGCGTGGCTGAGTGTTGTTAGGAGGAACACTTTCCTTGAGGAGACAAAGGGGTGTGAATAGGCAGTAATTCTGCTATGTAATTTTCTTCACTTGAGAGTTGGGAGGCCTGAATTACTTTTATGGACACCCAATCTCAAAGTTTCACCAGAGGGCGATAGAGACCCTGCTCTTAGGCAAAATGTATCTAGGAAAATAAAGTTGCCACTCTGGTTAAGAGTGAGTAAAACTTAAATAATCCTTGTATGAAAAGTTCAGTATTGTACCAATAACATTTTTAAATAATTTATATATTTTAAATTAACTGTTTTTTAATAAAATATGTAAATGAAAATATTCTCTTTGAGTTTTCTATAATTTCGTGTTAAAAGCACATTTATACTTTGTTAGTGACTCGGTTTACTTGTTCCATGGTCTCTACAGTCCTGTACAAACAAGTATCAAAGTTTTCCTAAATGTGTCCCTTGAAGTTGTCTGGTATTGGAGGTAGCAAAGATAGTATTAAAGATGATGACACTAATACTTTTCCATTTTTCCATCTATATCCTCTTTTAGGCAAATTGCTATGCATTTGAGTCAAAGTAATTGTGAGTGTACCTGGACAGCCTCTGGGAAATTAGTTGGTCTTAGCTTAGTATGGCATCTTATGATTTACCCAGGACAAACCCATAGAAAGAACTTAGGTTTTCATATTTGTGTTAAGGAAAGGGGTAATTAAGTGGTTGGTAGGAGATGCTACCTTTAAAAAAGAGAGAGCTGATGATAGCAGCTAATAAATTGGGACAGAAATTCCCAGAGGTACCAGTCCTAAGCTTTAGAGGGATGTACATAGTGGATGGTTCTTCCTTGTGTCCTAATACTTTAGGAATTGGCTTTTCATTACTTACTGTTTTGATGCTGGGCAAAACACCGACTCTATTGAATCATAATTTCAAAGAAAGAAGGATTTAGAGATCATCTATCTATATCTACACTAATAAAAGAGAAACATGGTAATTAGCGTACGACCGCTACCCTTCCCATTGGCTAATCAGCATATCCTTATGCAAATTAACTGTCAGCCAAGATGGCGGACGGCAGCCATGCACTGAAGCGAACAGGGAGGCTTGCTTGCTCCAGTGACGGCTGGCTCCAATGTTCCCCGCCTAACTTGCTGGCCTCTCAGCTGCAACTCTAAGCAACTATGTACTATGTTGCAAATAAGAAGCTAAACAAAACCCCTGAAACCGGCTTTCAGTCAGCCAGGTTCAGCCAGCCGGACCGCAACATTGTATCAAATACAGAAGGAAAAACAAAGGCCAGAAACCGGCTTTCAGCAGCCAAGGCCTCAAAGCTAAAGCTGGCCCAGAATAAAAAAAAAAGAATAAAAGGAGCAGTTGGGAGCTTTAGTCACCTGCCAGCCGGAAAACGGCCCTCAGACCCTCACCCAGACTGGCCAGGCACCCCAGTGGGGACCCCCACCCTGATCCAGGACACCCTTCAGGGCAAACCAGCCGGCCCCCACCCGTGCACCAGGCCTCTATCCTATATAGTAAAAGGGTAATATGCCTCCCAGCACCAGGATCAGCGGAGCCGCGAGGCCTCCTGGCACCGGGATCAGCGTGACAGAGGGTAGAGCCCAAACCCCCTGATCACCCTGTGGCTCTGTGTGTGACAGGGGGCGGGGCCACAACCTCCCTATCCGCCCTGCTCTGTTCGTGACAGGGGAAGGCGCCCCAACCCCCTGATCAGCCCTGCTCTGTGCCTGATAGTGGGGAGCTCCCCAATCCCCTGATCGCCCTGCGGCTCTGTGTGTGACGGGGGAGCTCCCCAATCCCCTGATCGCCCTGCGGCTCTGTGTGTGACAGGGTGTGGCGCCCCAACCCCCTGATCGGCCCTGCTCTGTGTGTGACAGGGTGCGGCGCCCCAAATCCCTCCCCCCCCCCCCACCGTGGGCCCTGCTCTGTGTGTGATGGGGTAGAGCCATAACCTCCCCATTGGCCCTGCCCTGAGTGTGACAGGGTGCAGCACCCCAACCCCCTTATCCGCTCTGCTCTGTGTGTGACAGGGGGCGGTGCCCCAACTCCCCTATCGGCCCTGCTCTGAGCCTGACCAGGGGCTGCACCTAGGGATTGGGCCTGCCCTCTGCCACCCAGGAGCAGGCCTAAGCCAGCAGGTCGTTATCTCCCAAGGGGTCCCAGACTGCGAGAGGGCACAGGCCGGGCTGGGGGACCCCCCTCCCCTCCCGAGTGCACAAATTTTTGTGCACCGGGCCTCTAGTATATATATAAAAGCCTAAGTGACCGAATGACTGAACAACTGGTCGACTGGTTGCTATGATGTGCACTGACCACCAGGAGGCAGACATTCAATGCAGGAGCAGCCCCCTGGTGGTCAGTGCACTCCCACGGCGGGAGTTGCTCAAAAAGTTAAACAGTTACCACATAATTCATTAATTACACTCCTTAAGTATATACCCAAGAAAAATGAAAATCTACATGCTCACAAAAACTTGTGCACAGATGCTCATAGCAGCATTATTCATAATAGCCATACATTGGAAACAACCCAAATGTCTATCAACAGGTGAATAAGTAAACAAAATGCAGCATATCTATTCAACAGAATATTATTCAGATGTAGTAAGGAATGAAATACTAACATCCTGCAACATGGGTGAACATTAAGAATGTTATGCTAAGTTAAAGAAACCAGACACAGAAGGCCACACATTGTATAAGCCCATATACATGAAAAGTCACAATAGGCAAATCTATAGAAATAAAGTAGGTTAGTGGTTGCCAGAGGCTGAGGAGAGGGGTTTAGAGTGAGGAGTGACTGCTAATAGGTGTAGGGTTTCTTTTTGGGGTCATGAAAATGTTCTAGAATTAATGGTGATGGTTACAAAACAATAAAAGCCACTGAATTGTATACTTTAAAAGGATGGATTTTATGGGTTGTATATTTTTTAAAAGCTTGGTAAAATAGCTTAGTTTTGTGCCCAGCATATAGTGGGTATTCAATAATGGTTAACTATTATCTATATTTTGGCTTGAATTGACTTCCTATCAAGAGCCCACCATTGTTAGTCAAATTCCAACATGCATTTATCCTTTTTAAAAATATGTTTTTATTTATTTTTCAGAGAGGGGAAGGGAGAGGAAGAGAGAGATAGAAACATCAATGAGAGAGAGACATAGATTGGCTGCCTCCTCCACAGCCCCCACCAGGGATTGAGCCCGAAACCCGGGTATGTACCCTGACTGGGAATTGAACTGGCGACCTCTTGGTGCATGGGTCGACACTCAACCACTGAGCCACACCAGCTGGGTGCAACATGCATTTAATACCATTCATTTCTTCATTCAGCATCTTATTCTGAGGTGTTTTGTATGTACTAAAAATTGTGCTGAATCTTAAATTTATAGAGAACTTGAAAACAGTCTTTGGTTAGGGCACATGCAGGAGGCAACCAATCAATGTGTCACTCACTTTGATGTTTCTCTTCCCGCCCCCTCACTTCTCCCCCTCTCTCCCTCCCTCCCTTCCTTCCACTCTGTCTAAAAATCAATGGGAAAAATATCCTCAGGTAAGGATTAACAACAAAACACCCACACACACAACAGCAGAGAAGGTGACTTAAATTAGGTCATATTTGAGCTGAATTGTAAAAGTGAATTTGGAGTCAGACAAGAATTTGGGCATTCTAGGTAGAAGGACAATATGTATGAAGGCATGGAAGAATGGAATGTTTTGGAAAGTGTAAGGACAGGAGACAAAGTTATGTAATATAGGACAAAAGAAATACATGAATTTCATTTAATGCAATAATGTGAAGTCAAATATTTCATTACCTTTTGCATGAATTGAAAACTTAAAATGGGAATAAACGGCATCAGAAATATTTAGTGATATTCATGCATTGAAAGAATTTGAAGTGCAAACTCACTTTCTTAAAAGTTAGGGTGGAGCAGAAGCATCACACATTAACAAATAAATGAGAGAGAACCAAGATGGCGGCATAGGTTAACGCCGGAATTTGCTGCCTCGAACAACCACTTCAAAAATACAACTAAAAGACGGAACGGACATCACCCAGAACCACAGGAAGGCTGGCTGAGGAGAGATTCTACAACTAGAAGTAAAGAGAAATCCATACCGAGAATCAGAGGAGGCGCAGTGTGGAGGTGAAATACCAAGGTGCGGAGGTGCTCGTGGAGCGGGCCGGCGGCGTAGGGCGTGATTGTTGTTTTCAATCGGGAGGGAGTTTCAGACTCTGAGCTCCAGATCCGGGAGAGTCTCTAGGGACCCAGACTCAAATGGGAGAAGCAAGAAGGCAGCTTTCTCTCCGAGGTTTGCAGCGGTTGCAGAGCCGCTGGGGACGGAACTGAGAGCAGCCATAACTGCTCGCCCCGCCCACCCTGTAGATCCCCAGGGACCCGCCCCGCCCAAGCCCTGCACAGAGGCATTTGCCTGATAGCCTCAGGCAAAGGCTGGATTAGCTCCGCCCTAGAGATTCATCACAGAAGCTCTCCCACTGCAGACACAGCTGACTCTCATAGCCAGTTAGCCTGGAGGACAATTTACCCCTAGTATTGCCGACAACAATTAAGGCTTAACTACAACAAGACTGCGCACAAAGACCACAAGGGGGTGCACCAAGAAAGCATAAAAAATGCGGAGACAAAAAAACATGACAGAAATGGAGGATATAGAGCTAAAAAACGCACTTTTGAGGGCTTTCAATAACTTGCTAGAAACTGCCGATAAACTTGATGAGAGCCTCAAGAAATCTAATGAGACCCTCAATGTTGTGATAAAGAACCAACTAGAAATTAAGCATTCACTGACTGAAATAAAGAATATTATGCAGACACCCAACAGCAGACCAGAGGAGCGCAAGAATCAAGTCAAAGATTTGAAATACGAAGAAGCAAAAAACACCCAACCAGAAAAGCAAAATGAAAAAAGAATCCGAAAATACGAAGATAGTATAAGGAGCCTCTGGGACAGTTTCAAACGCACCAACATCAGAATTATAGGGGTACCAGAAGATGAGAGACAGCAAGATACTGAAAACCCATTTGAAGAAATAATGACAGAAAACTTCCCCCACCTGGTGAAAGAAATGGACTTACAGGTCCAAGAAGCGCAGAGAACCCCAAACAAAAGGAATCCAAAGAGGACCACACCAAGACACATTATAATTAAAATGCCAAGAGCAAAAGACAAAGAGAGAATCTTAAAAGCAGCAAGAGAAAGAAACCAGTTACCTACAAGGGAATACCCATACGACTGTCAGCTGATTTCTCAACAGAAACTTTGTAGGCCAGAAGGGAATGGCAAGATATATTCAAAGTGATGAATACCAAGAACCTACAACCAAGAGTACTTTATCCAGCAAAGCTACCATTCAGAATTGAAGGTCAGATAAAGAGCTTCAGATAAGGAAAAGCTAAAGGAGTTCATCACCACTAAACCAGTATTATACGAAATGCTGAAAGGTATCCTTTAAGAAGAGGAAGAAGAAGAAAAAGGTAAAGATACAAATTATGAACAACAAACACGCATCTATCAACAAGTGAATCTAAGAATCAAGTGAATAAATAATCTGATGTACAGAATGAACTGGTGATCATAATGAATCAGGGACATAGAAAGGGAATGGACTGACTATTCTTGGGGGAAAAAGGGGAGTGGGAGATTCGGGAAGAGACTGGACAAAAATCGTGCACCTATGGATGAGGACAGTGGGTGGGGAGTGAGGGTGGAGGGTGGGGTGGGAACTGGGAGGAGGGGAGTTGGGGGGGGGGGGGAAGAGGAACAAATGTAATCTGAACAATAAAGATTTAATTAAAAAAAACAAAAAAAATAAATGAAATGTTTATTTCCTAGGAAATCCTTATACTGCAGATTAAGGCAAAGAACAATCAATACCAGGATTTACTTCAGGATCTGCAGGAACAAAGCAAAGGATGGTGCAAAAGATCTTTACAAAAGAGCCATCAGTGTCATCTGCTTTGCCTTTTCAATTTTCTCTTCTAGCCTACATATGAGTAACTTAATAATAAGATACCTTTTTTAAAATATATTTTTTTTATTGATTTCAGATGGGAAGGGAAAGGGAGAGAGAGAGAAACATCAATGATGAGAATCATTGATCAGCTGCCTCCTTCACGCCCCCTACTGGGGATGGAGCCAGCAACCCAGGCATGTGTCCTTAATTGGAATCAAACCCGGGATCCTTCATTCCCCAGGCAGACGCTCTATCCATTGAGCCAAACCAGCTAGGGCAAGTCACCTTTTTATCCACTGAAATATATGTGATTTTTTTTCCAACAGAATAGCCTATGACTATGTTATTTTTGGTCCAGTCTTATGCTTCTCACTGCCTCTCCACCCACACCACACTAATTGGGCTACTAAGATTTACTATAATATTTGCAACAGAGCAGACAGTGCTGTCACAGCTCACTGCGTACAGAAAACAGACAAGAGGAGATGGCTACAGTCCCTATCCAGAACAGAAATTCAAGGCCTGAGCTAAAGAGAATTGGGAATAGAGAGGAAGGGACAGATTTAGAAGTAGAGTGAATATCACTTCCCTATGCAGTGGTTCTCAACCTTATGGCCCTTTAAATACAGTTCCTCATGTTGTGGCCCAACCATAAAATTATTTTCGTTGTTACTTCATAACTGTAATGTTGCTACTGTTATGAATCGTCATGTAAATGTCTGATATGCAGGATGGTCTTAGGCGACCTTTGTGAAAGGGTCGTTCGACCGCCAAAGGGGTCGCGACCCACAGGTTGAGAACCGCTGCTCTACATGTTCTCTGCTTAGATCCTCTGTAACATCTTCAGGGTTCTGCATTTTACATCAACTCAGTCTGACTAGATCCCTCTTGAGTTTATCCCTCCTGTCTCCTGGTGCATCACAGCAGGTCTCCCAGCCTTACCTCCTGGGCACTGGCATTTGGGGGTGCTGCCCTGTCCACATCTGCACGGACATTGTCCCTGCTCTCCCGCTTCTTAGCTTTCTGTGCTCATCTGACTCCTGTGTCTGCTGGGCATGCCCACTCCTTTGACCTCTCTTCCACTTGTCTCCTCAATGTTGCTGTTCCCAGGATTCTGACTGAGACTCTCTCCACTAGTCACCCGTGTCCTCTCCCTACATGATCTCATGCTTTTCCATGACTTCAACTGCTAATGGTGAGAATGATTTGGGGTTTCTTTTCCTAAAGGTCTCTAAAATCAGGAGTAGAGAAGAGGCAAAGTGTGGGTGGTCAGCCCAGAGCAATGTGGAGAGGGCTGTGGCTGGGGCTCTGCAGAGGCACTTACTGTTTTCCCCCCTTGATATACCTGAGGGACACTGGTGGGGAAGTGGGTGCCACGTCTGCCCTGGCCCCCAAGAATGGCCCCCTTGGCCTGTCTCCAAAAAAGTTTGGTGATGACATCGCCAAAGCAACCAGTGATTGGAAGGGTCTGAGGATTACAGTGAAAGTGACCGTTCAGAACAGACAGGCCCAGATTGAGGTAGTGCCTTCTGCCTCTGCCCTGATCATCAAGGCCTTCAAAGAATCGCCAAGAGACAGAAAGAAGCAAAAAGAAGGAGAAGGAGAAGGAGAAGGAGAAGGAGAAGGAGAAGGAGAAGGAGAAGGAGAAGGAGAAGGAGAAGGAGAAGGAGAAGGAGAAGGAGAAGGAGAAGGAAGCAGCACAATGGAAATAAGCACTTTTGATGAGATTGTCTGCATTGCCAGACAGATGCAGCACCGATTTTTAGCTAGAGAACTCTCTGGAACCATTAAAGGGATCCTGGGGACTGCCCAGTCTGTGGCTGCCACCCTCATGACATCATAGATGATATCAACAGTGGTGCAGTGAAATGCCTAGCTAGTTAAGAACTACAAAGGAAAATGTTTCCATTAAAGATTATTTGACAACCAAAAAGTAAAAAAAATAAAATAAAATCAGGAGTAAGGTCTCTTGAGAATACTATAGAATTTAGGGGAAACTTACCTAAATGCAAAATATTCAACCTAGACAGCCAAAACACAGGGATCGGACATTGTATAGCAAAGGGTAGCTGACCTAGATGAGAAAAATAATTCAGAGACTGATTGGAAGTATCTGAGTTTACTTTCTAAATGCTCTGAAGGAAAATGGAGAGTGTGAACTGTTTTCTAAGAAGATGTGGGGTGACAGCATGCAAGCTTTCCCATGCACATCTCTCACTGACCTACACTGACAGTCCTCTTTGGAGGGTAAAATGCCTGGTTGAAGAGTAGAATCTTCGTTAAGCAGAAGACTTGGAAGCGCCGGGGCAATATGAATGTTTAGAAAGAACTCAGCACTTTGCTTTTTCAAAAAAACCATTCGGATACCAAACACCTGCCCTGACCACCTTGCAACACACACACACACACACACACACACACACACACACAGTATGTGGCTAATACAAGAGGGAGCAGGAAAACAAAATAAAGCTTCCTCACCCTGGCCGGTTGCTCAATGGTTAGAGCATAAGCCCTCGGGCTGAAGGGTCTCGGGTTCAATTCTGGTCAAGGGCACGTACCTTGGTTGCAGGCTGAATCCCTGGCCCCGTCAGGGAGCATGTGGGAGGCAACCAATCGATGTGTCTCTCTCACATCGATGTTTCTCTCCCTGTCTCTCCTCTCCCTTCCACTCTCTCCAAAAAAAAATGGAAAAAATATCCTGGGGTGAGGATTAACAAACAAACAAAAAAATCCAAATCACTAAATTGGGTTCATGGCCTTTCTTCATAGCTTAGCCAGATGAGAATGTTCTATTTCAATTATATTTTGCAAACTGACTTTAAATCAGACACTCCCACTCGGCACTCAGTGTTGACCTAGGGAGGAGATGAGAGCCGCTTTCACTGCTGAGAGAGTCAGAAATCATTCTTGTCCAGACCCTAACCAGCCGTGGGCAAACTACGGCCTGTGGGCCGGATCCGGCCCGTTTGAAATGAATAAAACTAAAAAAAAAAAAGACCGTACCCTTTTATGTAATGATGTTTACTTTGAATTTATATTAGTTCACACAAACACTCCATCCATGCTTTTGTTCCGGCCCTCCGGTCCAGTTTAAGAACCCATTGTGGCCCTCGAGTCAAAAAGTTTGCCCACCCCTGAACCCCTTCCTTCTCAGTCCTGACAGCCTCAGCGTTAGTGAGGTTTGCTGCCTGCAGAGGGCGTTAAAAGTGGAAGAGCAATGTTGCTTTTTCATTTTCCCTCTCCAGGGCCAAGTTAAATTCCGGACAACCACATACAGTGGGGATTTTTGTTTTCTTTCTTCCATCCCCAGTCCGGGTGGCGGCAGAGCTCAAAGAGTAGTCTGTTCTGGGGAAAAGACGGCGTCTGCCTCTCTCCCAAACCAGCCCTGATCAAATCCCAAGCAGCCGGTCCTTAGATAACAAGACTGAGAAACCCGAAACCAACAGCTCTGACTCTCATCAGTGCCCAGCATCACCGTCTGGAAACCGAGACATGTTGCTGAGATGCCACAGTGATTGAGTGTTAAGTGGCATGGCTGGGGTTCTCTCACTGGAGTTTATAGCCTGGACCTATGAACTTAGACAAAGAAGGTTTTCAGAAAGTCTGTATTGGGTTTGAGCACTTGAGCTGTTTTGTGGCACTCTGCACATGTACTGGCCTTTAGGATCATTGTTCTCCCTTAGCAAAGCCATAAGGTAGGTTAATCCAGCCTTGCTGTCCCCTGGGCGGGTTGCCTGCAGCCATCCCAGCAGGTGAGTGCATTCAATTGTGTTTGAGGCAAGGAAAGGAATATCCATACTCCATTTCTGCTTTATTAGGGGAAGGCATCCTTAAATGAATGGGCTCAAGAAGAGGCAGAGCCTCATATGAATGGGGAAAAGAACATTTTCCATGATTACGGATTATAGAATGTAGAACCGACAAGCCCTACTAAGGACTGGAGAAGTTGTGAAGTCAGAGGCCTAGAGCTTATCCTGAAAATGCTGAGAACACCCTCAAGTGCTACAGAAGGTGGTGCCAGAGAGCTAAGGCATGCAAGCAAGCTGCCCCTGAGTCCACCATCTGTGCAGCCTCACAAAGGGGAGTGTGTGTACACCTGTGTGTGTTTGTACTTGTGGGGACCAAGCTTGTGGGATGTATTCTTGGGAGAAAAGAAGGAAATACAAAGAGTTCACTCAAAAGTATGGGCACTAAGGACCAAGGGCCTGGAGCTGTGGGGAGCCTCATAGCTTCTAACATCAAACAGGTGCCAGGACTTGGGAAGCTACTCTGAGTTGTGGGTCCTTATGCCTTAGCTTCAGCTGCAAGCCCTTCACCATTATTTGTAGTAGCATACTGCAGAGTGCAAACAGGAGAGAGTGTCTTTCTGGAGAAGGGTGAGAATGATATTCTAGTGGGGTTTACTGGTCAGAGAGAGGTGGGGCTGGCTTCAGGGAAGGCTCATTTAGCCTTTGTTTCAGCACCAGCTAATGAACAAGCAAGAGTGCTACTCACCCTTTCTCTTTGTAGGTCTCCCAGCAACAAAGCAAACCTGAGTGGAGGGAAAGAATTGGTATTACTCAGTTGAAAAACCCACAAGTCAAAGTGATTTTTTGACTTGGATAATTGTCTACTGACTTGATGGGGAATCCTTTACTCTGGGGCCGTGGTCGGCAAAGTGCAGCTCCCGAGTCACATGCGGCTCTTTGGCCCCTTGAGTGTGGCTCTTCCACAAAATACCACATGCGGGTGTGCGTACAGTGCGATTGAAACTTTGTGGCTCATGCGCAGAAGTCGGTTTTCAGATTAATATATATATATATATATTTTTTATTTTTTATTAAAATATATTTTATTGATTTTTTTACAGAGAGGAAGGGAGAGAGATAGAGAGTCAGAAACATCGATGAGAGAGAAACATCGATCAGCTGCCTCCTGCACATCTCCCACTGGGGATGTGCCCGCAACCCAGATACATGCCCCCGACCGGAATCGAACCCGGGACCCTTCAGTCCGCAGGCCGACGCTCTATCCACTGAGCCAAACCGGCCTCGGCTAATATATATATATATTAATCCTCACCCAAGGATATTTTTTCCATTGGTTTTTAAAGTGGAAGGGAGGGGGAGAGACAGAGAGAAACATTGATGTGAGAGAGACACATCAATTGGTTGCCTCCCACATGCACCTCAGGGGTGCAGGGATCAATCATGCAACCAAGTAGTAACCTTGACCGGAATCGAACTGGGACCCTTCAATCTGCAGGCTGACGCTCCAACCACTGAGCAAACCCGGCTAGGGCTTAAATATATTTTTATTGACTTTAGAGAGGAAGGGAGAGGGTGAGAGAGATAGAAACATCAATGATGAAAGAGAATCATTGGTCGGCCACTTCCTGCATGGCCCACACTGGAGATTGAGTCCACAACCCAGGCATGTACCCTGATGGGAATTGAACCATGACCTCCTGGTTCATAGGTTGATGCTCAATGATGCTCAATCACTGAGCCATGCTGGCCGAGCTACACCTTTACTTTCTTGGCTGCAATGTCCTGTTTGGGTTTGATTGTGCTTTGATGCACACAGGTGAATGAACCCCTCTTGTTCGGTAACAATGGAGAAAGTAAGGCTTGGTCAGAGCTCATAAAATTCCATCATCCGGACAGATGGACTCATGGAAGGAAGGAATAGGAAAAAAGACCTTTTCAGTAAAGAGCAAAGCAGGCAGCATTGATGGGGCAGGGGGAGAGGAAGGGAGGAAGGGAAGAGAAGAATTGTCATGTGGTTGGATGAGTTATAGATGTGCTGAGAGTGAGCTCAGAGTTTCCAGGTGAACTTCCAGGGAAACAACATGTGCAAAGGGGAAAAAAAAAAAAGCACTGGATCTAAAGTTAGGAAGCCTGAGTTTAAGTCCCATATAAGATACAAGTCACTGACATCACTTTTTAAAAAACTGATTTTTAGAGAGAAAAGAAGAGAGTAGGAGAGAGAAATATTGACATGAGAGTGTAACATTGATTGACTGCCTCCTGCACATACCCCAAAGGCAGATCAAACTGCAACCTGGGCATGTGCCCTGACCAGGAATCCAACCAGCAACCTTTCGTTGGAGGGATGATGCCCAACCAACTGAACCACACCAGCCAGGGCATTTGAGCAAGTTATTTAAAACCTCTAAGCCCATTTTCTTTCTTTCTTTCTTTTTAAATATATTTTTATTGATTTTTTACAGAGAGGAAGGGAGAGGGATAGAGAGTCAGAAACATCGATGAGAGAGAAACATCGATCAGCTGCCTCCTGCACACCCCCGACTGGGGATGTGCCCGCAACCAAGGTACATGCCCTTGACCGGAATTGAACCTGGGACCCTTGAGTCCGCAGGCCAATGCTCTATCCACTGAGCCAAACCGGTCAGGGCCATTTTCTTATCTGTAAAATGAAATCAATGAAACCTGCAACTTTTGGTATGAATAATTTACATGTGTTGAAAGAGACAAAACAGCCTGACCAGTGTGTTCAGTGGTTAGAACATCAGTCTGCATACCAAAGGGTCTCGGGTTTGATTCCCATCAAGGACATGTGCCTGAGTTGCAGGGTCGATGGTTCTTGTTGGGGCACATGTGAGAGGCAACCAATCGGTATGTCTTTTTCACATCGATGTTTCTCTTTTCTCTATCTCCCTTCTACTCTCTTAAAAAAAAAAAATAGGAAAAAATATCCTTGGGTGAGGATTAACAAAAGAAAGGAAGAAAGAGAGAGAGAGAGAGAGAGAGAGAGAGAGAGAGAGAGAGAGAGAGAGAGAAGGAAAGAAAGAAAGAAAGAAAGAAAGAAAGAAAGAAAGAAAGAAAGAAAGAAAGAAAGAAAAGGAAGGGAGAAAGAGAGATACAGCAAATAAATACTTGCCAAGATGACCATGACCATGGCACTTGGGATAGCTTTAGCACTATTCTTTCTCTCTTAGAAATTCTCTCAAAAGAATTCAATCCTCCCATGTCTCAGTCTAAAACATTGGCTTAGTGATGGCCCAGAGATCCTATTGACTTATCATCAGAATTTCCACTATCAAGATATCTACATGAGATACATTTGATTAGCTGAGAGGCTCCTGAAGTAAAAAAGGAGATTGAAGGTCTGTGTGGGCATAAGTGATTATGACCAGAGAAAGAGACCTCTGGATACAATGGAAAGAAGACCAGAGACTAAAAATCTGGTTCTAGTTCTGATTCCATCACTCACTTGTCATGTGAACTTGGTGCAGGTTATCTTAAGAAATGGAGCTTATGAATTTTGTTTGCTATTCTCATTTGGTTGTGATATAGATGTAAAAATGCTCTGTAAGCTCAAAGGTGTCACATTATAACAGAGACATCAGGTTTTAGGAAATGGGAAGGGTGCTGGGCTCATAGAGTTACTTATATTCTGATATCCACATAGACCAGAATAAAAAGTGCTCTGGATACAAGACTTCTGCTACTATACCTAATGGTCACTGGACACCTTTTCCTTTGAATTCTCTACAAACCAGAATTTGCTGGTACCTCAGCTGCCCTTGGCCCATTTTAGAACGCTTCGCTTGACCTCTCTAACAAAGCCACTGTAATTTTGGAGAAGAACCTTTATGGTTTGACCTGCCATCTTTGTGGTTTGACCTGACTCTGGCATTCTTGATAAGCTAAAGACATGATAGAAATTCTTTTTTCTCATCAAGTGTGATTTCTACAATGTGACCCTGGGCCATTCTGAGTCAGGTGGCAGGGCTAAAGTGGGAGAGCAAAAGGCAGTGAAAATCATCAGAACGACCAGTGAGTGTCCAGTTAACTTGACACGACAAAGAACAGACATTGGTGGTAATATTATGCCACCAAAATTTGTCACCATGAATACCTCCACCCGCATGCTTATCTCTGGACCTGAGGAGGATGACAGCTAGGACTGAGCATGGAATTTGAGTCTCAAAAGTCCAGATCCTCTGCTGCTGTGAAATCACTAGGAGTCAAAAAAGGATTTGGAGCAAGCAGTCTGAACACAGGATCTGGGTGTGAGGGGTATCTTAGTGCTGAGGAGGCAACCACAACAGGAAAGAGAAGAAAAGAGGGAAAGAGTAGAGCCACAAGAAATGATCTGTTCAAGGCTCCCCCTGAGTGCTGCTTCGGCTGCTCTGCGCTCACTTGGAGCTCAGGACTCCTGTTAAGCCAGTGTCCCAGTTTCCATCATCTACCGGTACCTCACCAGCTGAGATGAGATGTTCTCTGACATCTACAAGATCTGGGAGATCAAAAATAGGCTGTGTCTGAAAGTGGAGGGGAAAATGGTCAGTAGGACAGAGGGTAACATGGATGACTCGCCCATGGGTGGAAATGCCTCCACTTTACCCAAGGGTGAAGGTACTGAAAGCACAGTCATCACTGGTGTTGATCTTGTCAAGAACCATCATTTGCAGGAAATCAACTTCACAAAAAACCAGCTTACATGAACTATATAAAAGATTACATGAAATCCGTCAAAGGGACACTTGAAGAACAGAGACCAGAAAGAGCAAAGTCTTTCCAGGGGCTTCAGAACAAATCAAGCACATCCTTGCTAATTTCAAAAACTACCAGTGCTGTGGCTCAGTGGTTGAGCGTCGACCTATGAACCGGAGGTCATGATTCAATTCCTGGTCAGGGCACATGCCTGGGTTGAGGGCTTGATCCCCAGAAGGGGGCATGCAGGAAGCAGCCGATCAATGATTCTCATCATTGATGTTTCTATCTCTCTCTCCCTCTCCCTTGCTCTCTCTGAAATCAATAAACAAACAAAAAACTATTAGTGCTTGATTGATGAAAACTTGAATCCACATGGCATGGTTGCTCTGCTGGACCACCATGAGGATGGTGTGATTCCATATATGATTTTCTTTAAGGATGGTTTAGCAATGGAACATGTTAACAAATTTGGCAATTTGGATCTATCATCTGTCATCATATCTGGCTGCTGCTTTTCATCTGTACACCTGGACTAGGACAAATGGACTGATGTTATCTTGAGATCTTCATTTCTTTTGACCTTGATTTATTTGTAGTGGAGCCATTGTTTTTAAGAAAAATATGTCATGTAGTTTGTCTAAAAAGAAAATGCATTTAAACTAAAAAAAAAAAAAAAGGCTATAACAAGTGATGAGGAGGGCACAGAATTGGAAGATCTAAAGCAGGGGTCCTCAAACTACGGCCCGCAGGCCACATGCAAATACAAATATTGTATTTGTTCCCGTTTTGTTTTTTTACTTCAAAATAAGATATGTGCAGTGTGCATAGGAATTTGTTCACAGTTTTTTTTTAAACTATAGTCCGGCCCTCCAACGGTCTGAGGGACAGTGAACTGGCCCCCTGTTTAAAAAGTTTGAGGACCCCTGATTCTAAAGTGATCACTTTCCTTTTCTAAATTTCTTTGGAATTCACTTTTTGGACCAGAAACTCAGCCTTTAAAGTGTCAGATTTGTTTTTCTGTGGGATATATTTTCTCCTCAACTAATGCGGCATGTTCTGTTTTACATCTCCCCTAGTTTCCACATAATAGATACTTCAAGGGTTTGGTTGATTGAAGTGATCGCATATGTTCTCTCAGCGGGGGCTAGTCTTGAGGCCTATTTCCATGACAAAATCCTGAAAGTGACTCAGCCTTATATCCAGTCATGCAGATTGGTATCCCCAATGAGAGAGAGAGACTCTATTTACAGGGACCCTGGTCACCTCCCACCTGCCTCAGCTAAGCTTGAGCATGCTGGCTGCTTCTGCCTTGGTCTTTTGGAGAGAAAAAGCATGGGAAGTGCACACAGCTGTGGTTTGGAACGTCACAGAGACATTTCCCTGGGGCTATTTATTATTAGAGAATTGTCCTTCAGGTTCACCTTTTGCTAAACAACTACACTGAAAGTTCTGGGGAATGTTCACTCCAAGTGCTACCTTCATCCTCAAACATTACTGAATGCCAAATGGGCCTTGTGCTATGAAGAGGAGCAGAGTTTGCCACCCCCAAATATGCTACTTCTGGGATACTGATTATTTTAGGCTGGTTACTTTTAGGAAGGAGCACACCTGGGGGAAGTCTGAAAACCAAGTAAAAGTTATCCCTTGTAAAAGGACATTTACATTTATAAAGGAAATCTCCATTTGTAATGGTGTCCCCTTCACTGTACCAGGCCTGCCCTCACTAACACGGGAGAAGGCATGGTCTTACATCTACTTAACAGTCTTACCCTTGCTTACTGTGCTTGTCCTGGTAACCTCCCTTAACTGACTCTCCAACCCCAACATCTTTATCTTTAGCTGAAGGTGACATTTAAAAGGCGGTGGCTTCCACCATTTTGGTTACTCAGCTTTCCTGGGTGTCTCCCATGTATACAAAAGGTATAAAGATTATTCAGCTTTAATGTCTTTTCTCCTGCTAATCTGTCTTGTGTTAATTTGGTCATTAGCTCAGCCAGAAGAACTTGAAGGGTAGAGAATAATTTTTTCTCCCAGACATGCTACATAGTGAGGATGCAAAGTTCCCACTTTCGAAGCCTCACAGTGAGTTGGGATAACAAGGTTTACACTCAAAAGTGAGTCTGAAAAAGAAAGTGAGTCTGTACACATCACTGGGTGGGGCCACTGTAAATTCTTCTAAAGCTCCAAGGAGGGTGGGATTGCTCAGGATTGGGCTGGTCCAACAAAGCTTCATAGAACCCAAAATGGAACTTGAAGAAAGGGTCAAAACTGACCAACTAGAAAAGAAAATGTGTTGAAAGGCAGTGAATAAGCTCATTATAGCTGAGGCAGGTTTCAGATGGTCACAAAGTTGTAAGAGGTTTTGGAAGACCTTGAATTCAGATTTACAGTTTGTGTTTTATTTATCTTTATGTATTTTTTATTGATTTAAGAGAGGAAGAGAAAGGGAGAGAGAGATAGAAACATTCATGATGAGAGAGAATCAATAATCGGCTGCCTCCTGCACACTCCACATTGGGGATTGAGCCAGTGAGCCAGAAAGCCAGCAATCCGGGCATGTGTCCTGAGCAGGAATCAAACCATGACCTCCGGGTTCATAGGTCAATGCTCAACCACTGGGTCACGTCAGCCCTTTCCTAAGGATTTTAAGGGTGGAGAGTTTAGGGGCGGTCCCAAAGGGAAGATCTCAATAGAATATTCAGCAGTTTTTCAGGTGTGTCCTTTCAGGGTTGTGGTCTCCACTGATTGATTGGCCCAGCACCAGGGCAGGGGGTCATTATTCAATGCAGCTGGTCCTGATATCAGCTGGGGCTGGTTTTGTGTTGGGGTCCAGCCCCAGCAGGTCCAGGGGTTCCCAAAGGTGTGGACAGAGTCTCGAAGAAGGAATGACACGCAGACAGCATTCAGTTGATCAGCATAGCGAGGTTCTCTCTTTTTTTTTTTTCCAGCCAGGTTCTGTTCTTTATTCTCCTGTTACATCTGTATTTATACCAGTTGATTTTAATCCTATCCATTCTATTCCAAAGGTTAGGGCGTTTGTTATCTCCATCCCAAGGTTGTTCGTAGTTAAAGTGATTAATTACCCTCCTGGCACTTAGTTAAGGGGTTTTACTGATTCCCTTCCTTAGTCTTGTTAATCCCTAACTCCAGGGAAAAATCCTCACCCAGGGAAACAACCTTTCTGGGGAGGTGGTCCTGTTTAAAACACATAGCGCTAAGAGGGGGAGCAAACATATGCCATATACGCCAGGTCCCTTGAAACATAAGCTGTGCAAATGTTTCTTCTCTGCAGCGACTGTGTCAAGCAGCAAGGGTGGACCGGCTTCCGGCAAATTCCCCTTTTTATTTTTTAAATGATAGCGTGTGCAAATCAGCGGCCACCTCTCGGATTGGGTTGTTTAAGACTCGGAAGACCTGTTTGTGACTTTGCCAACAGGTCAGTCCGAGGCTTAACCCTATATCGGCTCCCCACAGTCTCACCCTTCTTTTATTTTTTAAGCTACTATAATGAAAGTTTTTAAGCATCAAGAACAAAAAGCTACCATAATGAAAGTAAAACTGAAGCATCAAGAACTAAAAGCTACCATAATGAAAGTAAAACTGAAGCATCAAGAACGAAACTCTGGCTATTAAAACAATAACAAGACAATGCCAATGCAAAACCCAAAACATTTTAAAACTTAAACATAACATTTTTTTTTTTTCTTTAAGCCTACGGCACCTGGTATTCCCAGGCGGTCTCCCATCCAAGTACTAACCAGGCCCGACCCTGCTTAGCTTCCGAGATCAGGCGCGTTCAGGGTGGTATGGCCGTAGACAAACATATCATTTTTAAAACTAGTAAGAATAATAAAACAATGGCAATGCAAAACAGCAATAAGTGAGTTTCTGCTAAATGAAAGTTTCTTTTGCTGATTTACTCAGAGTCCTCGGACTTGGCTGAGCGAGTAGCTTCCACTTCTTGCTTTTCTACCATCTGCTGGGCCTCAGTTGTTAACTTCTTCAGCTGACCCCATGTTGGCACCTCAGTCCCTTGCATAGCCTTCCTTTTCTTCTTTTTTCTGCTTTTCTGTCATCGGGGCAACTCTAAGTCTTTGGAACGATGGGACAAGGAGCTTCTCTGGGTCCATTGTGGTGACACCCGTAATGTTCTGGTACCCAATTTGTCTGCACTGCTCCTTCTGGAAAGATACAAAACACAACCTCTTCCCCACATCATTACTAGATCTGGTAAAATTCTTGTCTGGTTTGTGTATCCTTCTACCAGGCTGAGTCGGCAGAGGCTATTGTACAGGAGGCCCGATGCCTTTTGGCTGCTGTACAACCCTCTGCATTGTATTTTTAAAAAAATTTAACAGATAACATTCTTCCGTTAAAAGATCAATAAAGATTCCCCTAGGTAAGCTCCCCCCACCCCCAACACTCAGGACGGATAGGACTCCACCGAAGGGTGCTGCAGACCCCCCTATAGAGGATAAGTAGGGTAAGAAGGTGGATAGTACAGAGCTTAGATTGAGAAGATGTGCCATACTGAGTCCAAAGAAAGAAGACTCTGTATTGATCTTTAGATTGAGAAGATGTGCCATACTGAGTCTAAAGAAAAAAGACTCCGTATTGATCTTTTAACACATGTTTGCTAGCCGAGGAGTTAAGGTTACTCCCAGTCAGACGGAACGTTTTATACAAGAAGTATGTCCATGCTTTTCTGAGGAAGGAAAGGTAAATGTAAAGGCATGGGAGAAGGTAGGCCCAAGGAGCCTTATCCTTAACCCCACTGCAGCCTTTCCACCCCGGGGAAAGTGCAGGATTGGCACACTCTCCCTGGGGTAATAGATCAGGACTCAGGTAATAGCGGAAAGCGCCAATCCTACTCTTAAAATGGATACAAGAGAGCATTTGGGGTTTTTCTTTTTAATGCCTGCTTTGGATTGAGTAAATGCATTTTACTTAGTTTTAACACATCAAAGTTAGCTCTTGATACAAAAAGAAAAACTGACAATTCCATCAATATAAACCTTTTCTATAAAAACAAAAAAGGGGGAGAAGAATGTTATATGTTAAATTTTTTTAAAAATACAATGCAGAGGGTTGTACAGCCGCCAAAAGGCATCGGGCCTCCTGTACAATAGCCTCTGCCGACTCAGCCTGGTAGAAGGATACACAAACCAGACAAGAATTTTACCAGATCTAGTAATGATGTGGGGAAGAGGTTGTGTTTTGTATCTTTCCAGAAGGAGCAGTGCAGACAAATTGGGTACCAGAACATTACGGGTGTCACCACAATGGACCCAGAGAAGCTCCTTGTCCCATCGTTCCAAAGACTTAGAGTTGCCCCGATGACAGAAAAGCAGAAAAAAGAAGAAAAGGAAGGCTATGCAAGGGACTGAGGTGCCAACATGGGGTCAGCTGAAGAAGTTAACAACTGAGGCCCAGCAGATGGTAGAAAAGCAAGAAGTGGAAGCTACTCGCTCAGCCAAGTCCGAGGACTCTGAGTAAATCAGCAAAAGAAACTTTCATTTAGCAGAAACTCACTTATTGCTGTTTTGCATTGCCATTGTTTTATTATTCTTACTAGTTTTAAAAATGATATGTTTGTCTACGGCCATACCACCCTGAACGCGCCTGATCTCGGAAGCTAAGCAGGGTCGGGCCTGGTTAGTACTTGGATGGAGACCGCCTGGGAATACCAGGTGCTGTAGGCTTAAAGAAAAAAAAAATGTTATGTTTAAGTTTTAAAATGTTTTGGGTTTTGCATTGGCATTGTCTTGTTATTGTTTTAATAGCCAGAGTTTCGTTCTTGATGCTTCAGTTTTACTTTCATTATGGTAGCTTTTTGTTCTTGATGCTTAAAAACTTTCATTATAGTAGCTTAAAAAATAAAAGAAGGGTGAGACTGTGGGGAGCCGATATAGGGTTAAGCCTCGGACTGACCTGTTGGCAAAGTCACAAACAGGTCTTCCGAGTCTTAAACAACCCAATCCGAGAGGTGGCCGCTGATTTGCACACGCTATCATTTAAAAAATAAAAAGGGGAATTTGCCGGAAGCCGGTCCACCCTTGCTGCTTGACACAGTCGCTGCAGAGAAGAAACATTTGCACAGCTTATGTTTCAAGGGACCTGGCGTATATGGCATATGTTTGCTCCCCCTCTTAGCGCTATGTGTTTTAAACAGGACCACCTCCCCAGAAAGGTTGTTTCCCTGGGTGAGGATTTTTCCCTGGAGTTAGGGATTAACAAGACTAAGGAAGGGAATCAGTAAAACCCCTTAACTAAGTGCCAGGAGGGTAATTAATCACTTTAACTACGAACAACCTTGGGATGGAGATAACAAACGCCCTAACCTTTGGAATAGAATGGATAGGATTAAAATCAACTGGTATAAATACAGATGTAACAGAGAGAAGAGACCAAGATGGCGGCGTAGGTAAACACCGGAGACCGCTGCCGCAAACAACCATTTCAAAAATACAACTAAAAGACGGAATGGACATCACCCAGAACCACAGGAAGGCTGGCTGAAGAGAGACTCTACAACTAGAAGGAAAGAGAACAGCAAACCGAGGCTCAGAGGAGGCGCAGTGTGGAAAATACAAAGGTACCGAGGTGCGCGCGAAAGCGGGCTGGTGGCTGAGGGCGCGGTTGTCGTTTTCGGTCGGGAGTGAGTCTCAGACTCTGGGCTCCAGATCCGGGCGAGTCTCTAGGGACCTAGACTCAAACGGGAGAAGCGGGATTATCCGGCATCAGTTGGAACCTGAGGGCAGCTTTCCCTCCGAGGTTTGCAGCGGCTGCCGGGGTTCTGAGAAGCAGAGCCTCTGGGAACGGGACTGAGAGCGGCCATAACTGCTCCCTCCGCCCGCCCTGTTGATCCCGCCCCACCCAAGCCCTGCGCACAGCCATTTGCCGATCGCCTCAGGCAAAGGCTGGATTAGCGCCTCCCCAGAAGACAGACGTTTTCCACACAGCTGATTCCTACAGCCAGTCGGCCTGGTGGTCAAATCCCTCTAGTGTTAACTACAACAATTAAGGCTTGGCTAGAACAAGACTGCGCACAAAGACCACAAGGGGGTGCACCAAGAAAGCATAAAAGATGCGGAGACAAAAAAACATGACAGAAATGGAGGATATGGAGCTAAGAATCGCAATTTTGAGGGCTTGCTATAAACTTGAGCAGAGCCTCACGAAAACTAATGAGACCCTCGATGCTACGATAAAGAAATTAGAAAGTAAGCATACACGGACTGAAATAAAGAATATTATACCAAATAGCAGACCAGAGGAGCACAAGAATCAAACCAAAGATTCGACAAAAACACCCAACTGGAAAAGCAAAATGAAAAAAGAATCCGAAAGTGTGAAGATAGTGTAAGAAGCCTCTGGGACAGCTTCAAGCGCACTAATATCAGAATACTAGGGGTGCCAGAAGATGAGAGAGAGCAAGATATTGAAAACCTATTTGAAGAAATAATGGCAGAAAACTTCCCCCACCTGGTGAAAGAAATGGACTTACAGGTCCAAGAAGCGCAGAGAACCCCAAACAAAAGGAATCCAAAGAGGACCACACCAAGACACATCATCATTAAAATGCCAAGAGCAAAAGACAAAGAGAGAATCTTAAAAGCAGCAAGAGAAAGAGACTCAATTACCTACAAGGGAATACCCATACGACTGTCAGCTGATTTCTCAACAGAAACTTTGCAGGCCAGAAGGGAATGGCAAGAAATATTCAAAGTACTGAATACCAAGAACCTACAACCAAGATTATTTTATCCAGCAAAGCTATCATTCAGAATTGAAGGTCAGATAAAGAGCTTCACAGATAAGGAAAAGCTAAAGGAGTTCATCACCACTAAACCAGTATTATACGAAATGCTGAAAGGTTTCCTTTAAGAAGAGGAAGAAGAAAAAGGTAAAGATACAAATTGTGAACAACAAACATGCATCTATCAACAAGTGAATCTAAGAATCAAGTGAATAAATAATCTGATGTACAGAATGAACTGGTGATTACAATGAATCAGGGACATAGAAGGGGAATGGACTGACTATTCTTGTGGGGGAAAGGGGAATGGGAGATGCGGGAAGAGAATGGACAAAAATCGTGCACCTATGGATGAGGACAGTGGGTGGGGAGTGAGGGCGGAGGGTGGGGCGGGAACTGGGAGAAGGGGAGTTATGGGAAAAAAAGAGGAACAAATGTAATCAGAACAATAAAGATTTAATTTAAAAAAAATACAGATGTAACAGGAGAATAAAAAAAAAGAACCTCGCTATGCTGATCAACTGAAAAAAAAAAAAAAAGAGAGAGAACCTGGCTATGCTGATCAACTGAATGCTGTCTCCGTGTCCTTCATTCTTCGCCGACTCCGTCCACACCTTTGGGAACCCCTGGACCTGATGGGGCAGGACCCCAACAGTTTTGGAGCTGAAATACAACTGAGACCTAGATCAGTGATGGCGAACCTTTTGAGCTCGGCATGTCAGCATTTTGAAAAACCCTAACTTAACTCTGGTGCCGTGTCACATATAGAAATTTTTTGATATTTGCAACCATAGTAAAACAAAGACTTATATTTTTGATATTTATTTTATATTCTTAAATGCCATTTAACAAAGAAAAATCAACCAAAAAAATGAGTTCGCGTGTCACCTCTGACATGCCTGTCATAGGTTCGCCATCACTGGCCTAGATGGTATCTCTAGGGAGGAAAGGTCAGGGGGTCCAAACTGCATGACCAGCAATATGCTAGTAGGGGAAGAAAAGTTACCTGGGGATGAGGTCCCACCCTACAATTGATGCTCCATTGCTAGGTACCTGGGGCTTTCCACTCTGGTGACCTCTGTACCTGGCCCACTGTCCTTGCTCTGCTCATGTATAACTGCCTACAACATATGGATGTGTAAGGTAATTTTATAAGGACTGCTTGGTAGGTGGCTCAGTTGGTTAGAGTGTCATCCCATGCACCAAAAGATTGTGGGTTCAATTCCCAGTCAGGGCACATACTAGTACCTAGGTTGCAGGTTTGATCCCCGGTCACTCTCTCAGCATATCCTCGGGTGAGGATTAAAATAAAGAAGCAGAAGAAAAAGGAAAGACTATCTGGTAGTAGTGGAGAGGATGGCTGGGGTGTGGGAGGGAGCCTGGAGTCCAGGGAGCTAGTTGAGGAAAAATTATAATAGTCCAGTGTAGACAATTGGACTATCGAACATCCAACTAAGGCGGTAGCAGAGAGAAGGGAGAACAGAGCACTATATTCTGTGAACTTGTCTTGAAACAGTATTTGCATGTTATTAATTTGATTTTAAAATGTCTGGAACACTTTTGTACCTCCACTTTCTCCATGGTCTGCTGATTCTTTTCCGCAGGAGTAATAGAGGAAAATGAAACTGCATTATTATCTGCTGAGTGGCCTGAGGCAATTCACTCTGCTCCTTGGATCTTAATGATCTCATTTAAATTAGATAATGTTTTACCTGCCTGAAGGCAGAGAACTGGACTACTACAGAATGTCTTGATGATCTTTTGAACTTGAGTGAGTTTCTTTTTCTTTCTTTTTAAAAAGATTTTAATATATCTTTTTATTGATTTTAGAGAGGAAGGGAGTAGAGAGAAACATCAATGATGAGAGAGAATCATTGATTGGCTGCCTCCAGGCATGTGCCCTTGATGGAACGGAACCTGGAACCCTTCAGCCCAGAGGCCCATGCTCTATCCACTAAACCAGTGGTTCTCAACCTTGGCTGCACATTAGAATCACCTGGGAATCTTTTTAAAATCCTGATATCTGGGCCTCATCCTCCGGAAATTCTGTTTCTTTGTTATGGGGTGGGGCCACAACATTAGTAACAAAGAAACAGAATTTCCGGAGGATGAGGCCCAGACATCAGGATTTTAAAAAGATTCCCAGGTGATTCTAATGTGCAGCCAAGGTTGAGAACCACTGCACTAAACCAAACCGGCTAGGGCTATTTTTAATTATTTTTCAGAACCCTCCACCATCTACTCTTCCCCAACAGCTATTTCATCATGGTCTGGGAAAAGTTACTTGGGGTTCTCTCTGGGGGCCATATAACTTCCCAGTGCCTCCTAGAGTTGTGGTTGAGGCTGGGAAGGAAGCCTCTTCAAATCCGAGCTGGAAGAGGAAATTATGGCTGAATTAAGTGACCATTGCATCCCAATTAATATTATGTCTACTCTTGTTACCTAAAGTAGGGAGTAGGGTCGGTGTAGGCCACGAAAGGCCCTGGAGCCAAAATCTCAGGCGTCACCCCAACACGAGTCCCCACCAGCATCTGGCATCTACCCAGCTTCACTTCTGCTTGGGGAGCAACACCATCCAGCGTCAGGGAGGTATCTGTTTCCCTCAGTCATGCCCGGTCCAGATCGTAACTCGCCCCACCTACACCCCACCCAACTCTAGTCGGCAGGGGCGCCAGTCACAAGCCCCTGGACACACCTCCTGTTGCCTCTGGAAAGCCAGAGGGACTCTTTCCCTTTCCCAGGGCTCCTCGGGGGCGGGGCCCACCTGTGCCCTGGGGGCGGGACCTGAGCGGGGGCGGGACAGGTGGGTGAGTCGCTGCGGCCGGAGAAAAAGCCGGAGCGGGAGGGGGAGAGAGGAGAGGCGGGTTGGCGCGCACCTAGGGAACCTCCGGGTGGGCAGTGTGTGCGAGCCAGCGAGCGAGCGGGTAGGGAGGGAGGCAGCGCGCCTGCGACGGGAGAGGCGTGGAGAGGAGAGCCGGGCGCGGAGGACACTCAGGGAGGAGGAGCGGCTCCTGGAGAGACCTGGCGCCCGAGAGCGGCGCCCGTGCGCGGCGCCCGCGCAGCTGACCGACCCCTGGCGCGCTGAGCCGGAGCCCGCGCCCCGCTGGAGCGCGGCCGGGGGAGACAGCCTCGGCTCGGCCCTGAGACGCTGGGCTGGGGCTGGGACCCCGCGCGCTCGGGGCGCTGGGCCCGGCCGGGGGCTGGGGCTGGCGGCGGCCGCCGGGGCGCCGCGCCATGGGGAGTCGCCGCGCCGCGCTACTCCTGCTGCTCCTGCGCTCCGTCAAGCTGCTGCGGCGGCGCTTCCGGCTGCTGCTAGTGCTCGCCGTGGTGTCCGTGGGGCTCTGGACTCTTTATTTGGAACTGGTGGCGTCGGCCCAGGTCGGCGGGAACCCCCTGAACCGGAGTAAGTAGCATCGGGCGGGGGCGGGAGAGGACG
This sequence comes from Myotis yumanensis, assembly GCF_028538775.1. NCBI lineage: Eukaryota > Metazoa > Chordata > Mammalia > Chiroptera > Vespertilionidae > Myotis > Myotis yumanensis. The sequence goes on along the minus strand of NW_027223754.1, from coordinate 120,841,057 downwards.
CGGAGGTGGGAAGGGGTAGTTCCGCTGGCTCCAGCCCTGGGGAGACCCGCCTCATCCTCAGACCCGGTTTTGAACTCGTTTTCGCCTCCAGGTGCTCGGCGCCGCCCCGCTGCCTACTCGGGGAGGGAGAGCCGACCCCGGGCCTGGCCGCCGGGCTACATAGGGTCGGGGCATCCTCGAGGCTGCTTGCTTCTCCCATCCTAGGGCGACGGTACGAGAGGCTCCCGCCCGCCCGGTGGAAATGCAGGCTGAGACTTGGGGTGCTTCCAGCGGCGCCGGGCTTGCAGTTCCCCAGAAGGAGACACGGGCGGTCCGCGCGCGGGCTGTAGATTTGTGTCTGGGATGCCCTCGGCCGTCCTCCCCAAGGCCGCGCGCTCTAATCTGCGCGGCCCAAACTTTGCTCGCCGCCTTCTCTAGGGCTCTCTCCATTTCGCCTCCTGGTGCGTTTCCTGCGGTTCTTTATTTTAACAATGCCTCTTAGACCTACCTCTCCTTCCCCCTTCCCATATGCCAAGCCACTCCTCCTAGCTCCTTCCTCTGCCTCCTAGTCTCCCACCTTTTCATTGAGCCGTCCCCTCCCCTAGCCATGGCCATCCCTGCAGCTGGGTATTTGAAACGAAGCCCTCCTTGGGAACTCTGCCCAATTTATCAAACTCCTCAGACCTTGCTTAAGGAAACAATGGGCAGCACGGTAGTTCAATTAATGCCTTTTAACTTACCCGAAGCTACTTTTTCTGTGCCTCAGTTTCCTTCTAGGACAATGGAGGGGAAATGGCCTCTCTTTTTACAATAGACTTGGTTATCTGAGGGGACTTTCAATTTTCTATTGCTGCAACTAACAAGTAAAACTCGGAAAGTGTCAGGGATTGTAAAAGGTCAACGTAATAGCTGGAAGGAGTGGAGAGACTCCGGAATCCACCAGGTTCCCTTCCGAGGCACAGGGGCAGAGGTGCGGAGTCCTAGCACATTTCTCCATCACTGCACTTGCGGCTCTCAGGAACTGAAGGAGTGCCTGATGAAATTACTGGTGAGAAGATTCTCTGACAGGTCCTTGCGTCAGCTTCTTTGCCCAGCGTTGGGTGTGGTGCTTTGTGTTCTGTAGCCAAAAGAAGAAATCACTAGCTCAGTAATTGGGCTGGTTCAGGGTAGAAATGTTTATGGTGAAACCTCTCACTGTATGGCAGCTGAAATAATTCTGGTTGTGAGTTGGGAGACAGGTTCCAGTTCTGGTTTTGTCACTAACTAGTTGGGGAATCAAGGGAAAAATGGCAGCTTCTCAGGTAGAGGAAGGAAGTTGGACCCAGTGACCTCCAGGGATTCTTTCAGCCTGGTTATTGGGGTTATGTGATCTCCCCTTCTTGATTATTTCCAGGCCAGAGAGCTCAACACATCTTGAGGAAGGCAGTTCCACAGCTCTAAGAGGAGAGTGCTTCCTTCTGGTGACCCAAATCTGCCTTCCCATCGCCAGTTCTTCCCTCCCCTGAGCCTTGTTTTCCCCTCTGATAGACAGTGAATCTACCCTTCCATACCCTTCATAGTGCCAAGTGCATGAGCCCAGCTGGAGTGAGTGCAGGTGGGAGGCCCTGGGAGGGATCTTCCTTCTTTTCTCCCTGGGACAGGACACCTCTTCTCAGTTTTATTAATGTGATGGCCAGTGGGATCCTCTGCACAGTTAAAAACAGAGGAAGGCAGTTATTTCATGACCCTGAAATCAGTGACCTCCCTTCTTCCTCCCCCTCCTCCAGCACATACTTTTGCCTCAAATGTGCTTTCTCCTCAGAGGCCAGAAGCAGTTGCCATCATCAGAATCTCACACGCTATCTCCTGTTGGCTGTCTCATCCTCAGCTATCGATTCTTGGGTCTGTCTGGTTTCCCTTCTAGTTGAATCTTAACTCTGACTGGGTTTCCTTATTCCTTGTTTCCTTTTCCAAACTGACTCTTCTCCAGAAAAATGTTCCCAGCTTCCTATTCCAGAATTGGCTTTCTGTTTCCTTAACCACCATTAAAAAAAAAAAAAAATCCTCACTTGAGATATTTTTTCCATTGATTTTTAGAGAGAGTGAAAGGGAGGTAGAAGGAGGGGAGAGAGAGAAAAACGACGACAACATTGGTGTGAGAGAGACACATCGATTGGTTGCCTCCCACCCCCCACCCCCCGCCCACCCCTAAAACTGGGGCTGAGGATTGAACCTGCAACTGAGGCACATGTATGCTCTTGATGGGGACCCTTTGGTTCCTGGGCCGATGCTCTAACCACTGAGAAATTCTGCCAGGGCTCCTTAACCATCATTTTTAAGGAGAGTCCAAGCCTGGACACTGATGGATCACTTAGAACCCTGAAGCCCATCTGCTCTACAGGGTGGCTTTTCACCCTGGCCATCCCATTGTGTTCTACTTTTTTCTTTTGGAATGAGATTTAGACAGTGGCTGTGGTTTCTGGCTCCTTGTCTTCCATCCTCTTTTGTTTGTAAGAGCCCAGACATCTTGTATCAAAGGCTTCTTCTCCTTATAGGTCTTACTCCCAGCTCAGAGCTATTCATCTGAAGGGAAAGCAGGGGCTGGGGCGGGGTGGGGGTGGGGGGGGGGTGGGGGATAGGGGGGGAGGGTGGTGAGAATTAGGAAGTAGAGAGGTAGGAAGGGGTGGCTAGCATTCCCTCCTCTAGACCCTGGCCAATCCACAGCAACCAGGGTAGTAAAATGTCCCTTCCCAGGATTATACCCATGGCCTTGACCACAGCAACTGGAGTCCCATTTGGCTCTGCTCCTCAACAAGCCACCCTGCCTCCTCCCTCTAGCAGTACCTCCCTGCCAGCTCACTCCACCACCAGCTTTTCTGTCATCTGTAAGGCCACCCTTCATTAAAGAACCTTTCATTTGCCTGTCCCTGTGTGACTGGTACATCAGTCTGGTGCTGGGAGAAGTATATGGAGAGACGGCAGTCACAAACCCTAGGGTGGTAAAGTAATGACAGGGGAGCAGGCTTCCTGCTTCATCTTTATGGAAATAGCTCAGTAGTTTAAGATATGGATGATGTGCAATTTCAGTTCCACATGTAAAAAAAGATACAACCACAATTGGAGTAACTTCAGAGAAAAGCAACCAAAATCATTAACGGATAGAAAAATGGGTCCCTTGGACAAAATAATTAGAGCTGTTCACTCACTCATTTAAACAAATATTTATTTAGCACATACTTTGAGCAAGGCATTGTACTATATCACTTAGATATAATAATAACTAAGGTTATGGTTTCTGCGTTCTCAATAGCTTTCTCTAGTAGTTTGGGTGCACATATAAAAATAATTACAATATGAAACAGTCATTAAGTTTTACAAGTGTAGACTCTAGATCAGCGGTTCTCAACCTGTGGGTCGCGACTCCTTTGGGGGTCGAACGACCCTTTCACAGGGGTTGCCTAAGACCATCGGAAAACACATATATAATTACACATTGTTTTTGTGATTAATCACTATGCTTTAATTATGTTCAATTTGTAACAATGAAATTGGGGGTCACCACAACATGAGGAACTGTATTAAAGGGTCGCGGCATTAGGAAGGTTGAGCACCACTGCTCTAGATGTTGCTGTGACACTTCTGGTAATGGAACACAGCTCTTTCAATTAATTTCATGGAAATGGTGACATTTCAGGAGATATTGAGGAGTTTGTAAGGTTTTTTTTTTTAATGTATTTTATTGAGTTTTTACAGAGAGGAAGGGAGAGGGAGAGAGACAGAGAGTTAGAAATATAGATGAGAGAGAAACATCGATCAGCTGCCTCCTGCACACCCCCTACTGGGGATGTGCCCGCAACCAAGGTACATGCCCTTGACCGGAATCAAACCTGGGACCCTTCAGTCTGCAGGCCGACGCTCTCTATCCAGTGAGCCAAACCGGTTAGGGCTGTAAGGTTTTAATGGATACAGAAAGAGAAGGCTATTCCAGTCAGAAAGAGCACTGTAAACAAAGACCAAGAGACAAGGGAAAGTTAGCGTTTGGGAGCGTTGAGCAGAGGGTCTGAAGGAGATTATGGAATGGTGCTGTATTATGAAAGACTTTGAATATCAACCTTAAAGAATGGCCCTTACAGATAAGAGCAGAGGAAGTTTTGGAATAGGTTAGCCATGTATGATGGAACAGGCAAGGGTAGTAGTAAAAGAAGTTAATAGTACTTTGGTAGGGACGATGGTGCCTGAACAGGGTACTGAAGGTCGCTTGCTGAGGCTGGCATTCGTCCGTTAGCTGCTGGGTCATAAAGCTTTCCTAGGGGCAGGTCAAGGTGGTAGTGGGGCATTCAGAAGGCCTGGGGCAGTCACTGTATCCCAACATGTTGATCAGTGTTTCAGTAACTGGTACAGCTGTACCAGTGTATACTGGCTGAAAAGCAGCCTGGGAGCAGACTATTATTGGAAGTTAAAGACTCTCCATTCTGGCAGGTTTTAACAAGTTATACCCATTTGTTCAGATTGAGTTAACGAAGTCCTGCCTGAGGGGAGAGGTCTGGACTAAAATGGTTCCTAGGTTCTTTGCTCTATAATTGACCTGCTGGGACCAACTTGGTGCTGGAACTAAGAGATGGTGTTTGGGCATAGAGCCAGGGCTGAATGACCCGGTGCCCCAGCTTCTTTCTAGATCTCCCAAGGCTGGGTCTGGTGTCTCCCCATTTAAGTGCCAGTTTTACCTGCTGAACCCAAAGTGTTCTCAAGCTCAGGAATTAATCCGCGTTCACTGTCTTAAATCTGTAACACACTTCTCTGGCTGGCTCTTGTGATTTCTAATTGACTTGGAGTGGGCTGGGGAGCCACACCCACAGATGTCAGGCAGACACTTCAGCTCCCGGGGTCACCACAGCCATTCCAATTTGGAAAGGATACAAACCCAGTAACGGAGGTAACTTGGGGCAGAACAGTAATCTGAGATGCAGGCAGGGAGAGGGAGAAACAAATGAGACAGATGTGTGGGCAGAGCAGGGATGGTGTGGCTTAGAATTAAAACTCAGAGCACAGGGAGTGGAGAAAGGAAGGCTTCATGTGTGCCTTCTGACCTAGGACTCTGTCTCTCTCTGCCCTGGCTGGGCTGGTCCTCTTTCCCATGCGTGGAACCTCTGGCTCCTGTTCCTGTGCCCTACTTACCTGTTAGGCTGCCATTCTGGTCACCCAGCTGTTGCGTTTAACTTCAAATCAGTATTCAAATCTAGTTACATACTAGGCCAGTGATGGCGAACCTATGACACGCGTGTCAGAGGTGACATGCGAACTCATTTTTTTTTTGTTGATTTTTCTTTGTTAAATGGCATTTAAACATATAAAATAAATATAAAAAATATAAGCCTTTGTTTTACTATGGTTGCAAAGATCAAAAAATTTCTATATGTGACACGGCACCCGAGTTAAGTTAGGGTTTTTCAAAATGCTGACACGCCGAGCTCAAAAGGTTCGCCATCACTGTACTAGGCACTCGAATAAATACTTTCTGCTTATAAATGGTAAGCTTAGAATTTCTGAGCACCTGACAGTTTAGTTCCCACTGGCAGATACTTTAGCAGTGACCAATCTAAGAATAGAACCTAGGAATTACTGTTCCTGGTACCATAATACATATAAACAGTAGCCTTTAAACACAAATGCAAGGGATAAAAATTAAGCCATCAATGCTTTTTTATTATAAATGTTTTCTTCGGACTGACCACTGTGTACCAGGGACGCAGTGTGTGACAACAGGAGCCCTTACCCTGACACTGTGTCTCCTTTCCCTGGTCTCTTTAGTCCCTGTTCCCCAGAACTGTAGCCACAGAGCCGCTCTCTCTACCCCGCCCACCACCCAGGGCCCCCAGTCTGGGATGAGGCCCCATTCACCTGCCGGTGGTGCTGGCTGCTTGCTGCTCCCTGTGCTGAGAGTTGTTCAGGAGCCCCGTGTGGTTATAATTGATTCGCAGCACAAGGTCTTTGAAGCAACCACTTCTGTGCTGGTTTTAGGAGTGGCTGGTAGTTGCACTGCAGTAATTTTCCAGGCCACGGAGCCCGGTTTTGCCCCCCTAGTGCTGGGCTTTATGGAGCAGCGCAGCGCAGCCATCAGAGCAGAGTTTGCTTTGGAATGGGGCCTAGAGGCTGTTCTTGGAGTTAGCCGCTCACTGTCTAGTTTTCTGCAAAGTTCCACCCGTCTCAAAATCTACCCTTTTATTTTCCATGAGCACTTTCCCTTATATTCAAGGGTAATGAGGTCTAAACTAGGCCAACCATACATTTTGCACTTTCAGACAATCCTCCTTTGACTCTGTGATCCACAATATGTTTATATGTTATGTGATATAAACAAAACACTATTGGAAGAGGTGAAAATAGTTTGGGCTGAATATGTTATATATTCTGAGCAAAGCATGGCAGATAGATCTTTAAATGTTTACAGACTCTTAGGTTCTAACAAGTGCTGCTTTTAGTGTTCGAAGTATCCACAAGACAAGAAAGAACGAATATTATTTTTACCTTGTGATTTTTAGTATATAATTTATTTTTTATGCTAACTTTTTTTTTTTTAAATTTCTTAACTACTAACCAACTTTTTAGAAAAGGGTGCAAATTGTCCTATGGTCCCTGGTTTTGTGTGTGTGTGTGTGTGTGTGTGTGTGTTTAACTTTTCATTGAAGTACCTTATATGTACAGAAAAGTGCACATATAAGTGTACAGCTTGATGAATTTCCACAAACTGAGCATACCTATGTAATGAGCACCCCAGTGAAGAAACAGAAAATTACCAGCCCCCGAGCAGCCCACTTTGGGCTTCCTTTCAGTCACTACCATAGCATAGGTATACTAACTTAGGAAGTGGCAAAGAAAGACCAAGGACCTAAATGCTATGAGATACAGCCCTGAGAAATGCTCCATTAGAGCTGCTGCAAGGACAGGATTGAGAAATATTGCTTATCCTGTGTATGAGAAATATTAGAAATAGCTACCTTCTCTTGAGCAATCGATTTGTTTTAATTTTTATTGGCTATGTAAGTTGTAAAACCACTCAGGCTTCTCCCTTTTTTGTTTTTGTTAATCCTCACCCAGGTATATTTTTTCCATTGATTTTTAGAGAGCGTGAAAGGGAGGGGTGAGGGTGGGGAGAAAGAAAGGGAGAGAGAGAGAGAGAGACAGACAGACATTGATTGGTTGCCTCCTGCATGTGCTCCAACTAGGGCTGGGGATTGAACCTGCAACCCAGGTATGTGCCCTTGACCAGGAATCGAACCCACAACCCTTCAGTGTGTGGGTCGATGCTTCTCCCTTTGTGTTGGTCATTAGAAAGCTTCAGAATTCAATTTATGGCTCATCTGGGGAAAAGGATAAAAGATTTTATGATCTATATTTTGGTATCAATTTTATCCCTATACCTTTATTTTTTGTTTCCCCCACAACTTCTTCTAGTTTATGTCACTTTATATTCTGTCCTTATAAGCCACTTTAATTTTTTTTTTAACCAAACCATGGCACAAAATAAATCAATAAAAGTGCTATTATTTACATAAAAGTATGAAGGAGAAATTTACACTCATCTATAATCCCACTACTCTGACCAGAGATTGTTGGGAAAAAAAAAAGTATAATAAGCAGTGATAACCAGGAATACCTTAAACAAGAATTGCACATTAAAAAAACGAAAAAGCTCAAAAATCATTTTGTGTGTGTGTCTTAAGTTTATTTAGATATTGATAAATTTGAATGACATTAAAAAATAAATATCCACCTTCTGTATATGAAAAGAATATCAAAAGCTTGGAATTTACTGACAGATGTTGGGGCCTAAGCCACCTTTATTTTAAACAATGACATAAATACAAGGAAAACTCAGTAATCCTTGGGGCACCGCTGACATTACTGATGAAACAACCCAGGCAACTTGCCAGGAAGGCCAGGAAGCTCAAGCTTGTCCTGTGGGCCCCTATATCCCCCCCCGCCCCCGACTCATGGGGACACTGTGAGCATGAATGTCTGTGGCCACTGCCCAACCTGTGGCTTATAGTCCCTTTACTAACAGATGAGAAAATAAGCCCAAGGAAGAGCTATTACCTGCCTCTTCTACCCATTTCTTTTAAAGTGTTCTGTGGTGTGGAACAGAGGCTATGCTTCCGTCCCACTCTAGCTGGTAGAATTGTGTTTTATGGTGTCAGGACCTGGGAGGAGGGCCCAAGGATAGGAAACGGAGAAAGAAAGGTCGGATGGGAAAGGAGAAATGACATACCAGGTGACCAAGGATTTTATATATATAAATGCCCAAGAAATTGAGTGATGTGTATTTTTCAATTTTTATTTACTTTGCAAATCTTGAATGAATGCAGAGGTGATTCATTTTAAAATGAAGTAAAATGTTTGTGGAGCATTTACTTTTTTTAACGGGGCACTAAGTGGGCTAAAAAGTATTGATGGTTCCTGGAAAAAATTAAGGAATTTGAAGACAGGGCATGGTTCAAATCCAAGTTCTACTACTACTCACCAGTTGCAAGACCTTGTATAAGGTACTTCTTCCTTTTCAAGCCTCAGGTGCTTCATCTGGGTAAGAGGGTTATAATGTCCTCTCTATAGGGCCTTTCTTATAACTAAACTAGTGGCCCGGTACACGAGATTCATGCAGGGGGAGGTGTGTGTCCCCCTCAGCCTGGCCTGCACCTTCTCCAATCTGGAACCCCTCCAGGGAATGTTTGATCGGCAGTTGGACATCCATCTCGCAATCCAGGACCATTGGTTCCTTACCGCTCACCTGCCTGATCGCCCCTAACCACTCTGCCTGCTGGCCTGATTGCCTCCAACTGCCTCCTCTTTCTGGCCTGATCACCCCTAACTGCCCCCCCCCTGCTGGCTCGATCGCCCCCAACTGTCCCCCCTGCAGACCTGATAACCCCCAACTGCCCCCCCCCGTCTGCTTGCCTCCAACTGCCCCCCCCCCCCACCTGATCGCCCCTAACTGCCTCTTCCTCAGCCCTGCCATCATGGCTTTGTCTGGAAAGACGTCCAGAAGGTCTCCTGGTCTAATTAACATATTACCCTTTTATTAGTATAGATAAGATTTAGTGAGCCTACCACATATTAAGTGCCCAATTAGATTTAACATAAAAGTAGCACATATTAGGAGCTCAGTGAATGCTGGTAGGAATTAGGGAATGGCTGGGCAGGCAGGCATGGATAGATATGTTTTTCAACTAGCCCTTTTGCCAATACTTTTTCAATTTCTCAGACCAAGACACAGCTATGCCCAGTTTCTTTTTTTTTTTTTTAATTGATTTTTTTTTTTTTTTTTTTTTTTTTTTTTACAGAGAGGAAGGGAGAGAGATAGAGAGTTAGAAACATTGATGAGAGAGAGAAACATCGATCAGCTGCCTCCTGCACACCCCCCACCGGGGACGTGCCCGCAACCCAGGCACATGCCCTTGACCGGAATCGAACCCGGGACCTTCCAGTCCACAGGCCGACGCCCCATCCACTGAGCCAAACCGGTCTCAGCTATGCCCAGTTTCTTAGCAGTTTCCAGGCCATCCATGCTCAGCTCCTGCCACCAAATACACATTTCTTTTTTTTTTTCTTTTTGGTTAATCCTCACTCAACGATATTTTTCCATTGATTTTTAGAGAGAGTGGAAGGGAGGGGGAAAGACAGAGAGAGAGAAACATCGATGTGAGAGAGACACATTGATTGGTTGCCTCCCTCGTGCCCCAGCCTTGGCCAGGATCAAGCCTGCAACCCAGGTATGTGTCCTTTACTGGAATCTAACCAGGGACCCTTCAGTCCATAGGCTGGCACTCTATCCATTGAGCCAAAGCAGCGAGGGCCAAATACACATTCTTTAACCACTCTTTTCTCCTTGATGTTCAGCACTACCTCCATCCATCCTTTTGGATTCTAGGTAAATATTTGCATTGGGGGGAAGGGCAGGTCAGAAGGCAAGGATTTTGCTGAGAATGAGAGAAGTTGGGGAATGTTCCATGTCACAGAAGCTCAGCAGTTGGGAAAAGCTAGCCTTTCTCTCTGCTGCATGCCTCTTAGTACTCGGAGGATTCCTGGGACTGGAAGGCAGGAACACTGGGTAGGGATCTCAGTTTCAGGCCTATCTTTGTAACTGACTTGTGGAGGATCCTTTTCTCTGGAGGGCTTTAGTTTCCATATTTTTGGAATGGGATTCTTCTTTCAGGGGTAGGTCAATCTTTGACATTCTGGCCCTGGTCTTTCAAGACTCAGTTGCCTGAACTAAGAGGTGGCAGCAATCCCATGCTTCTGGCTACTTGGTCTCCAAGGTCATCTCTCACAACATGGTCTCCATACAAGCAGTTGCCTCAAAGATTAAAGGCCTCTCTGCTGAGATCTTCTTACAAATCCTCTGATCCGCTCCTTTCCACCCTGCCTGCCAACCCAGGGTTCAAATGGACACATGCAGGCATGCACACATGCACCGCACCAACCAGCTGACCTCCTAACTGCTCACCACCACCTCTGAGCCAAAGATTGGTGGTGGGTGTGGGGTACAATTTGGGGGGTGTGGGGAGGAGGGAGGACACTGAGGATTTCTTCATGAACCAGGGACAAAGTCTTAATATATATTCTCAGTTCTTGGTTTTCTTTTTTATTCCAGCTGAGTTGAAGTCCTGAGGAAAGGGTCAGGAAGATGAGGAGCACATCTCAGGCAGACTTCCACCAGCAGCGGCAGGGAAATTGCACAGACACAAAGAAATGGGAAAACGGAGAGAAATTGAGGGAGAGACATCTACCCCACTTTTTCATTTGATTCAATGACTAGTTTTATTTGGCTCTATTTCAAACTTGGTTCTTTTAAAAATACTGTATTCTTTTCTTTTTAATAATTTAAAACTAATTTGTTGAATTACCTAAAGTTGTTAGTTGCCCCAAACTAAGAGGCTGCCAAAGTATTAGCATCTGCTTGCTGTTCTGACATTCACAACTTAATTTATTTGGCTCCTGAAAATTTCCCTTACATTATGGAGAGGTTAACTATGTAAATAAAGAGAAGTATGTCAGATTTTGTATGTACCATTTCTTAGTATTTTGCTGTATTTCTCAAAAAAGTTCTTTAAAAAATATATATTTCTTTATTGATTTCAGAGAGGAAGGGAGAGGGAGATAGAAACATCAATGATGAGAGAGAATCATTGATTGGCTGCCTCCTGCATGCCCCCTAATGGGGATTGAGCCCTCAATCCAGGCATGTGCCCTTGACTGGAATCGAACCCAGGACCCTTGATTCCATAGGCTGACGCTCTATCCACTGAGCCAAGTTGGCTAGGGCTGCTTAAATTTTTAAGGCCCTCTCCAGCTCCAGTAGTCTATGATCATTGGTGTGTGTGTGTGTGTGTGTGTGTGTGTAAGTCTAATCAAAGGTGAATATTCCCATTGGAGGAATGTAGCATAAGCTAAGTAAAAGTTTAGGGAACACAAATGTTGTAGTGCAGAGGCTCACACAGTATGAAGGAGATGAGGTTGAAAAGGTGATTGTGACACCTTGGAGTGTTGAGTGACAAACTACTGAGTGTGGACTTGGTAGAGAGAGCAACATAAACTTTTTAAAGCAGGGATTTGGTATAATAGAAGGCAGGGTTGTCTTATATCCACTGATCTAATTCTTCAGACATTTATTGAACACCTTTTATGTCCTAGGAATTATGATTATAGGTAGGTTAAGTTGTTGTAAGTTTGCAGGATGGCTTGGAGATAGGCCACTCAGGTGGTTATTGCAGTGATCTAAGGTGTGGGTGAGGAGTGCATAGCTGAGAAGGGTGTCGGAAGAAAACAGAGCTGTCAAAGACAGAAGTGACAGTTGGACAGTAGAGTTTATATACGTAGAGGCGAAAGAATACTCAAATTCTGGGTTTCACACATGGTTCCCTGGCTACATTCTGCCATGATCATTTTAATTAAGGGCTATTTTGAAAACCCAGCATCACAAAGATGTTCTCAGGGGGGAAAAAGTGCTTTCATTTCTCTTTACACTCTCCTCTCTGGACCTTGGATACATAGAGACTAGGAGATAGGGACTAGGCACTTATTCATTCAATACATACGTAATGAGCACTCGGATGTGCCAGGCAGTGTTGTAGGAATTAGGGACATAGAAGGGAACCAGAAACTTAAAGGCTTTACTTTCACGGAGCTTATATTTCATGAGGAAAAGACAGATAATAGACACATAAAAAAAGATAATTTCAGATGGTGATGAGTTTTTGGAAGAAAATGAAATATGGTAATGGCACGAAGTTTCTGGATGGAGGGGTTAGAGAAAAGACTAGCTTGGAGAGTAAGGGGTCTCTCTGAGAAGGGATTCCCTAAAATAGGTAATTTAGGGATAAAGGACACAATTAAGGATTAAGCACTAACTGAGTGTCAGGATTACTAGTATCCTCAGGAATTCAGAGCATGGGAGCTGAGTAGAAGAGGGAAAAATGTAGAACAGGGTCATTGCTCATATCAGGATGAGCATCTCCTTCCTATCGCCTCCCATTGTCCTGAAAACAATGCCCTTCTTCACCTCCCTGGCAGGAATAGAGTCTGCCTCAACTCCACTGGGAGTACCAGAGAAAGGTACTAGCCAGGGGCTCTGGCTGAACCTGAGGAGAAGCAAGGCTGGTTGTTTTCCTCATTATAAACTTGGATCTCAAAACCAGGATGGGGGGAGAGGGTGGATTATTGACAGCCCTGTTGAAATTAACTCTGCTCCCCCTTCCCTCACAGCATTTTTTTTGTACCTCCATTAGTGCACTTATCAAAGTCTGCCTTGCATCAGAGTTATTTATGTCTGTGTTTGTCTTCCCCCACGAGATTGTGAATTTCTAGAGTGCTGGACCTGGGCATTCTTTCCCCTTTATTATCCTGGTGCAGGGACTTTTTTTTACCTTTGTGGCTTACATGCTCTTATAGAATTTGATGAAGAAACTGTGGACTCTCTCCCCAGGGATTTGCCTGCTCACTCATAGATTTTGCATGCTACTTGGAGGAGATTGACAGGCTCCTGACACCTATCCATGGATCCCTAGTTAAGAACTCTGCCTAAGTGCTTTGCCCAATACTTGGTACATGGTAGATTCTCAGAGTTTGATTTACTTGGGGATGTCCTCCCAATTAAGTCTCTTTACTCTAGTTGTAGGGCAGAGATGTTAGGTGGGAGAAAGAGAGCCAGGAAGCAGTCCCTCTGCTAGGAAATGCAGAAGAGTATGTGTAAACTCTGGAAGTAACCATCCAGAGAGCAATAGCTTCACCCTCACTTCTTGTCCATGGAGAACCTGAGTTGGGGTCTACCTACTTTGGGCTGGTCTTCTCTCAGATTCTTAAAAAAAAAGTTTTTATTGGTTGTAGAGAGAGAGAGAGGAAAGGAGAAAGAGAGGGAGGGGGAGAGAGAGAGAAACATCCACAAGAGAGGGAAACATCCATAAGAGAGAAACATCAACATTGATTGGCTGCCTTCTGCACACTTCCTAATGGGGATCGAGCCCATAACCCGGGCATGTACCCTGACTGGGAATCGAACCGGTGACCTATTGGTGCATGGGTTAACGCTCAACCACTGAGCCACACTGGCAGGGCTTCTCTCAGATTCTTCTTTGTTTTTAATTTAAAAAATGTATTTTTTATTGATTTCAGAGAGGAAAGGAGAGGGAGAAAGGGCTAGAAACATCAATGATGAGAGAGAATCATTGATTGGCTGCCTCCTGCACGCCCCACACCAGAGATCGAGCCCATAACCCGGGCATGTGCCCTGATCGGGAATCAAACTGTGACCTCCTGGTTCATAGGTTGATGCTCAATCACTGAGCCATACCAGCTGGGCTCTCTCAGATTCTTGAATGCTGCTCTCCAGTGTCATGATAATCCTTTTGCTTGCCTTTCAAAACTGCCCATCATTCCATCTCTTCCCTGAAGCTGCCTTTAATTATTTCAGTCCCAGCTGACCTCATTCTTTTTGGAAGTTTTGTTGCACTTAAGTGGTCTGAAACTCACAGTTGACATTTTCTTTTATTATTTTTTAGGTATTTTCTTATACTTCTACTTCATCTGGGTTGGTCTTGTGTACTCCAACTAGGTTGTTTAGGCAAGCCAAAGACGGCTCTAAGGCAGTGGTTGACAAACTGGCCCCTTGAGTGTGGCCCGTGCCACGGGGCCAAAGAGCCGCATGTGGCTCGCGAGCTGCAGTTTGCCGACCACTGTTCTAAGGTATTGGTCATGGCTGTTTGCTCCCCACAAGCATTGATGGTGTGCTTGGAAGAGACAGGTAGCTAACTTAGAATTGAGTCTGCACAGCCTTCACTGGGCCCATCCTTTCTGCCTTAATGTCTGAGATTGCTGTTGTGTCCGCCATTCCATCTGGTAATGTCTTTTACTCTTCTTTTTTTTAAAATACATTTTTATTGATTTCGGAGAGGAAGGGAGAAAGAGAGATAGAAACATCAATGATGAGAGAGACTCACTGATCGAGCTCTCAACCACAACTGGGGCATGTGTCCTGACCAGGAATTGAACTGTGACATCATGCCTGGTTCATGGGTGGCTCAACCACTAACCCACACCAGCTGGCCTACTCTTCCTTTTCTTTCTTCATCATAACATAGTGGTCAAGAGCAAGTCTCTAAAGTCAGGCTACCTGAGTTTGAATCCCAGTTCCAATGCTTGGTAAGCTGGGCCTCCATCAGCAAATTCCTGAGCCTTAGTTCCTTGTCTGTAAAATGGGAATAGTAACAGTAGCTACTTCACTGGGTTTCTGTTTAACAATTACGTGAAATAACGCATATAAAGGACTTAGAATGGCTCCTGATACATAGTGTTTAGTAAATATTAGCCACTATTATTGTTTATTATCATTTAACCAGCTTTTAGAGCCCCGTTTCTCTCTCTGATGGTTTTTGGATATTGCCTTTCACAAAGAATCCTAGGACAGGAATGGATCTCAGAGATTTAAAAAATCTATGATGGAAAATATCTGCATTTAAAAAAAATGATTTTAGAGAGAGAGGAAGGGAAAGGGAGGGGGAGAGAGAGAAACACTGATGGGCTGCCTCCTGCAGGGGATGTAGCCCACAACCCGGGCAAGTGCTGTGATCGGGAATTGAACCAGTGACCTTTTGGTGCATGGGACAGTGCTTAACCAACTGACCCACACCGTCAGGGCAATACCTGCATTTCTTATTCCAGGCCAATGGCAGACATCTCCAATAGAACTGATCCCAGATACAGTCTCAATCTTCTCAAATAGCTTGCCATGCAGTCACTACAAATGGGTTTGAGTTGACTCTTAAAGTACATTAAAATATGCCCAACCTCCTGATTTTACCAATGAAGAGTGTAAGGCCTAGAGAGTGTTAGGCAACCTGCCTAGAGAGTGCTTTGGCAGTGCTCTTTACAGCACGCTGCACCATTGCCATCATGCCATTGCTCATTCCCTTTTTGTTTGCTAAGAATGCTTCTTTCAATGTCTGAGTTTCACGAGGCCCCCTTTTTCCACCCGTCCAAGCAATCTGACATGCATATAACCTGTATTCAAGTTTATTTATGTGTTCTTGCCAGTGAAATAGCTGAAGTTATTGCCACCTTGCTGGTGGTGGATCATGTGCCCAATTCAGCTGCTGGTAAGGGTGATCTGTGGGTTTTCTGAAATGTCCCCAGTGACTTCCTGTATAGATATGGATGGTTGAGAGTAACCTGTAAAAGAACTTGTTGTTGATATTAAATTGTCACATTGCAAAGGGCAGGCCAAGGGTTGACATTTTTCATCTAACAGGTCCCTTTGTTCCTCTCCCCCATCCTCAGAATAGAGCCCATACTGTTAAAGAAGTATAGAGCTTTTTATTTGAGAGGAGGGGTTGGCTGAACCAACAAAAAGTTATTCTCCCAATTTAGGAGGCTGAAGTCCAAGATCAAGGTGTTGGCAGGTTTAGTTTCTTCTGAGGCCTCTCTCCTTGGCATGTAGATGATCCATGTCTTCATATGGTTGTCCCTCTGTCTCTAGAGCTTCTTTAAACAAAATAAAACAAAGCAAAAACACAAAATAGAAGTGGAGTTATGATTTCCTCTCTCACCTCTTTGAGTTGAGGAGGGATGGGGAATAAGAATAAATGAAGTTGATTTTAAACCAAAAAAGTCTTAGAATACAGGAATCATGAAGCCCTTTGGTAGAAAAGTACATATTTAAAAAAGTTGTTGTCTTCTCCCTTATTCTCATCTCTATAGAGAGATACAAGCTGGTGAGAGCTGGTATTTTCATAATCCTAGTCCTTGTCAACAAATGGAAGTTCATTGCTGGCAATTCTATGTGGGGGGAACAGATACACTGGATGACAAATTGAAGAAAAATTGCAGAGGTAACAGTAAGTGGTTCAGAAAATGTTTGGAAGAGTGCAGAGAGGAGGTGAAAAAATAACATTCAAGCTTGATTTAGCATATTGAATAAGAATTCAGCTTTGCTCTGATGCATGAACATTGGAAAAATGTTCACATAAGGAACATTCTACAGTGGTGACATTTTAATTGTATTTTTCAGGAAATACTACCTGTCTGTTATGGAAGCAAGAACTATTAAATTGAAAGTTTTTAATTTATCACTTTGAGAAAAAAGCAAAGGCACAAACTGCCTAAGGTATTTGTTGATACAAAAATTAGGCAAGTTCAATTTCTGGGAAATGGAAATATATTTTAATATTTTTAAGGAAATAGTTATGAAATATCTTAAGTGCCCCATACAAACCTAAAGTAATTTTTTTGTTAGTTTAGCAAGATAAACACATATTGTGCATAACCTGGTTTGCTCAGAATGACTATACTTGATATATTTAGAAATTGGAAGGCCTGAGAGGTAGAAAAAAAATCCATAGTTGTTTCTCCTAAAATCAAGGGGGGAAAAAAATTCCAAGAAAGTTGTTTTTCTATATTTTTCTGCTCCTTTATATCTCTGGGAAGGTTGGAAAGTTCTAGGGTAGTAAACACTTCCCCTAGCTGGCAGGGTGTTCGTGAGCCAATCATGTGAGGGAAGGAGCGGATGGCGAGGGAGAACAATAGAACCTTGTTTTCACATGGATCCTTTCTCTTGGGAACTTGAGGCAACTTAGGCTGCAGTCACAGTGTAGGATCACAGGTTGCTACTTCTCCTGAAAGGAAGGTTCGTCCTTTTCACCTGCTGGGGAAGGTGTCCTCTGCCGCAGCCTGTGTATGGGTGTATATGAAGCAATGGGGTTGGGAAATGACACCCATCTGTCAGGAGGAATCCTGCAGTTCACTGGGAGACAGAAGGCACAGCCTGCTGCCTCCTTCATACAGAGCAGAAACTACGAGGCAAGACGAGGCTGGCACAGACATACCTTGTTAAGCCAACTGAAGGGGTTGGGAGCCTCACACTCAAGTGTGCTGACTCGCACACTAGGGAAGATGGATGGGATGGTTCAGAATCTCAGCAGACCATCATCATATATAGTCTAGAATCTCTCTTGAGTAACTTAAATCTTGCTGAGGGCACTTTGTTTCATGGCGTGGCTCTGATGGTGTCACTGTCTTACCCTGCTCAGAGCCCTCTACTAGACCAGTCAGCTGATGTTCCTCAGACTGCTGAAGCTGTGGGGGCCAGGACTTGGAATCTCCAGCAGTGGAAGGGGCTACGCCTGGGGACCCTTTTGGCTACTTACAATGAGCCACCAAGAGAGACAAAATGAGTAGTTAGAGAATTATGGAGGAGGGAATCATACTTTTAAGGCAGCGGTTCTCAACCTGTGGGTCGCGACCCCTTTGGCGGTCGAACGACCCTTTCACAAAGGTCACCTAAGACCATCCTGCATATCAGATATTTACATTACGATTCATAACAGTAGCGACATTACAGTTATGAAGTAGCAATGAAATAATTTTATGGTTGGGTCACAACATGAGGAACTGTATTTAAAGGGCTGGAAGGTTGAGAACCACTGTTCTAAGGAGTCTTGATAAGGAAAAAAGTGAGCAACAGTGTCAGGTACAGATGACAGGGTCAGAAGGTCTAAGAAGAAAGCAGCATATTTGGCCAAGGAGAGTCACTGGGGAATTGTATGAACAGTTGGGGTCTGTTGTAGCAGAGGAAAAAAGTAGAAACCTTTATAGAATCATAGTGTATTGGGGCTAGAAGGGAACTTGGGCTTCTTTTTTTCCCCCTTAAACACATTGTTAGGGCTAAGAACCTTGGGCTAGGAGTCGGGGGATCGGGGTTCCAGACTTGGTTCTGATATGCACTGACTCTGTGACTTTGAGCAAGTCAGTCCTGCCTTCTGGGCCTCAGTTTTCTTATTTGTAAATGAGAAGGGTTGGCTACTGGGCCATTGGTCCCCTCTGGCTCTGACATTATTCCCAGAGAAAGTGGTATTTGCACCAGCTCTGAGGATTCCCAGCTGAAGTGGCTATAGAAAGACTGGGAAAGGAGACTCAGAGAAGATGCCCAATTCAAATCCTGGCTCAAATCACCGAGCTGTGTGGCTCAGCCTTCTCATTTAGTCAGCACTGGGAGTTGGGCCCTTGATCCAGCTCTCACCTCTGAAGCAGTTGCTATCCTCCACCTTCTTCCTCTCACATTGTCTCCTGTCCTGGAAATAGAAGGACAGGTTCCATAGGTGGGGGCAGTGAGGGGCAGGCTGAGGTTGGATGAGCCCTGCCTCATAGTCCTTAGGGGAAAGGATCTCTGGGAAGCTTTCGACTGGAGAGACTCAGTGACTTCGGGGGGCATTCCCACAGGCCCTCGTGACCATGATCATCTTTCTCGTAGCCCTCCTACTCCTCTCGAGTTATGGACCATGGACCAGTCCCCCTCAGAGCCTCACCACCCCCTCCCTGCTTCCTGGGCAGCCGTCACATAAACACCACTGTGTGCTTAGCCCAGGGGTGGGAGGGACATCTGCCCAGAAGTTGGCTTTTGGGTTGGCCGCTTATTTTGGCAGCTCCAGCCACAGGCTCCCTGACCAGACCATCAGAAGCTGAGGGAACTAGAAGTGGGGGTCAGTGAGTCAGGGGCTCAGGCTCTGCCTTTGGAAGGGAGCTTGTCCTAGAGATGCCCCTCCAAAAATTCTCCTCCAAAAGAAGGGGGCTGGCACTTCTGGAGTCTTCCTCACAGGGTCACCAACTCAGGTCAGCTAATTTGATGAGCATTCCCTGGTGTTCTTTTTTTTTTTTTTTTTTTTTAATATATTTTATTGATTTTCTTTTACAGAGAGGAAGGGAGAGGGATAGAGAGTTAGAAACATCGATGCGAGAGAAACATCGATCAGCTGCCTCTTGCACACCCCCTACTGGGGATGTGCCCACAACCAAGGTACATTCCCCTGACCAGAATCGAACCTGGGACCCTTCAGTCCGCAGAGCCAAACCGGTTAGGGTCTCCCTGGTGTTCTGTATAATGAGAATAATGACCCTGACCTCACAAGGTTGTGGTGGCAAAATTGAAAACCTGGCACATCTTAAAACTCTCAGTGAAAGTTTGCTTTCCTTTTTGTGTGTTTGTGTTCCTTGAGTTAATAGGACAGGGTGTACCTTATAGGTGCAGACATGGAGGAAGAACAGAAGCAAAGCAAACGTTGAGTTCCATACATGCAAATGCTTCTGCTTTTAATGTGTTTCTCCAGTTTCCAGCTTGGGGCCGACCATGATGGGAGAGCAGGACTTTGCTCTGTGCTGCCTTTCCCTAACCCCTTGTTGTCCTGAGACAGACGGGCCTCAGTCGTTACCTCACCACAGGGCCCCCGCTGCCAGAGTGAGTGGTGGAACTGCCTGGGTGGAGAGCTGGAGGCTAATTTTAGACCTGGAGACTCCCTGCCAACAGTTGTGGCTGGGCAGCAGCTGGACTGGGTCGCCTGTGGGGAGTTCTCAGTCTCCTTGCAGGGAGCCCCGGACACGGCCCTCCAGGTCTGCTCTCGGGCACACTTCTGCCTCAGCTTTAGGGAAAGCCTGCGACAAGGTTCCTCTGCACAGAGGGTAGGACCTTGAAGCCACCCCTTTCTTCAAGGCTTCGTTTTTTCTTGCATTAAGATATTCCTCTCCTTCCTCTCTTCCCCGGTGGCTCTGCCAGAAACTGCTGACATGGCACCTCTACAGTGGGCCAGTGGCCTCTGAAAAGGGGACGGAGAGTATCCACCAAATGCCCTGGATTTGTAGGCTGAATCTCGCCTCCCACTCAACATTCGCTAATATAGTGCTATCAACCTTTTTCCCTATTGGCTCACATAGAAAATGGTAGGAAAAGGTAAATATTTTTTAAAGACTTGGCTTTTTGTTTTAATATTGCATGTTAAAAAGTATATTTTTATTGATTTCAGAGAGGAAGGGAGAAGGAGAGAGAGGAACATCAACGATGAGAGAGAATCATTGATTAGCTGTCTCCTGTACGCCCCCTACTGGGGATCGAGCCCACCACCGGACATGTGCCCTTGAGCGGAATTGAACTCGGGATCCTTCAGTCACAGGCTGATGCTCTATCCACTGAGCCAAACTAGCTATGGCAAGATAATATTTTTTTAAAAAAAACGTTTTTATTGATTTCAGAGAGAGGAAAGGAGAAGAAGAGAGGGATAGAAATGTCAATGATGAGAGAGAATCATTGATCAGCGGCCTCCTGCACACCAGAGAATCATTGATCAGCGGCCTCCTGCACACCCCCTACTGGGGATTGAACCCTCAACTCAGACACGTGCCCTGACGGGGAATTGAACTGTGACCTCCTGGTTTATGGGTTGATGCTCAATCACTGAGCCATATTGGCCGGGAATAACATTTTTTTTTAAATAAAATATATTTTATTGATTTTTTACAGAGAGGAAGGGAGAGAGATAGAGAGCTAGAAACATCAATGAGAGAGAAACATCGATCAGCTGCCTTCTGCACATCTCCCACTGGGGATGTGCCCGAAACCCAGGTACATGCCCTTGACCGGGATCTAACCCGGGACCCCTCAGTCCGCAGGCCGATGCTCTATCCACCGAGCCAAACCGGTTTCGGCAGGGAATAACATTTTTAAAAAATCATAAATATGGGAGTAAAGCGATAAAGGTATTTGTGATTGGATGCAGTCAATCTTAGGATTCTGCTGCCCCTCAAACTCAAGGGGTTGATACTTTGAACATCTTTTACCCATTTGAAATCCACTAGTGTGCCCTGGCACACCAGTTGGGATGCTCTGATATTTTCCACAGTAGTTTGCTGTATAGTCTTTATGAACACCAGGACCCAGCCCCAGGAAACATCTCTTGGGTGAATCGTATACTTATGCTGGAAGGGAACCCTGGGAGCATGGAACCTATCATCTTTTTACAGATGAGGAAACTGAGCTTTAGAGAAGTTTACCCAAGATTAAATAGCTAAGAAGTAAAAAGAAAACAAAACACCCTGTTCTGGTTCTAGTTCTGTTAGGACACTCATTTACCCACTGTTTATTGAATGCCTATAAAGTTCAATATTCTCGTGATATAAACACAAAAAATAATCGCTGGGATTCATCATTTTTTTTAATTAAAAAGTTAAATGATGTTCAGAAAGGGGGTTATTTTTTTGGGGGGGAGAGATGGGGATGTGATTGGAGAGAAGCACAAAGGGTTTCAAGGAATTGATTGTCAGTTTCTTAAGGGGAATGATGGGTACACAGGTGTCAGTTCTTTAAACTATTCGTGTATATTCCTATATATGTATGATATAATTCTTTTAAGAACTAATTTAAAAAATGTAGGGAGTTTACAAACGAGAGATAAATGGCCTGGGGAGTTAGGTAAGAGGAGAGAGACAAGGAAATCAATTATTACATGAGAGACAGATAAGTGCTATGACAACTGGAATAATAACCCAAGCTTGTGCACTGAAACACGATCTCATTCACTCTTCTCAATGGCTTTGTGAGCAATAGGAACCTTCATATTGTTCCTATCTTACAGGTGAGAAAAGTGGAGTTAAGAAAGGTTACTTAGTCCTAGCTGGTTTGGCTCAGTGGATAGAGCGTCGGCCTGCGGCCTGAAGGGTCCCGGGTTCGATTCCAGTCAAGAGCACATGCTCAGATTGTGGGGTCAGTCTCTAGTAGGGGACATGCAGGAGGCAGCCCATCAATGCTTCTCTCTCATCATTGATGTTTCTATCTTCCTCTCCCTCTCCCTTCCTCTCTGAAATCAATAAAAATATATTTTTTTAAAAAAGAAAGTTTACTTACCTGTTCAGGGTTTTGTGGTGAATAATAACCTTTGTGGTCAAGTTTGAGTACTCACATCTTAGCCATTAAACTACCATGGTGAGGGGCAGGTGGGTTGACTTGCACGGTGAGCTAGCCTATGGGGAGGGGGTGGAAAGGTAGGAAAATTACTCTCTAAACTTCTTTTTCCAATCTCTAAAATGGAATTAATTTTACTTGCTGCTCCTTGTGCAAATAATTTGAATACAAAATGTCAGTGTAAAAGCTGTCATTTATTGAGAGCTAATTCTGTGCCAACTACTTTTCAGCTATTCCTTCTTTTAATATTCCCTCTACCCCATCGAGGGCATACAAATCATAATTTACAGGGCAGTCTGCTTCCTTGCTCTCAGCATTCCTATTAACCAATCTCTCTTCTCCTGACTTCCTTTTCCATGATGTTGGCTTCAACTGTAAGTGACAGCCATTCTGGAGTTGAGGTGCTAGAGATATGAAGCACCTGTCCTTACCCTACTCCTGGTGCAAGGGATGCCATCCTGTTGGCACATGCCAGATCTCCTGGTTATTTCTCGGGGCCATCACCCTCAGCTGAGAAGGTGCAGGCTTTTAAATCCTTAGTCTATTGCCGTGGTTCTTGGTCTGGCTGCCATTTGAATTACCTGAGCGCTATAAGAACTATATATATCAAGACCTCACCTAAGTCAATAATTAGATTTGAGGGGAGGGAGAGCTAAACATCAGCTTTTTAGGTGATTCGAATGGGTAGCAAAAATAGAAAATCTCAGGTCCATACTTTTCTCTCCAAATGGGATAAGCTAAGAAATAAAGAAGTAAGGGAACACCTAGTTAAGTACTGACCTGACCAGAATGTCCTGGGGCCTAGGCTTAGGTCCAGGGTTAGGCCAGGGAAGACTGGAAATGGGACAAGGAGCAGAGAAGGAAGGAGGCAATGAGGTAGAAAGGAAAGAGGAGAAAGTGGGCGGGGGGGGAGGCTTGGTGCTAAATTGCCCCCAGTAATGACCCTGTACTTTTCCAATGGTACCTGGTGAGTTCAGGACCAGGCGTTGATCATGTAGTATAGAAGCTGCAGGAGACACAAACAAGTGTGAACTACAGTTGGTATTCCAAGAGCTGTGATGATCTTGCACAGACAGATGTGCACGTCAGAAATAATACATCCCCTTGATATGTTTTCCCCAGCACCCAGGTAAGCTTTACCTCTCGGTGAAGGTTATTACAGTTGGTTAGACTCTGTCATGAGAAAGCAGGAACCATGTCTGGTTTGTGTCTTAGTCACCACTCTGTGGCCCAGAACCTGGCATTATGCTTACATCAAAGAAAGCTCTCACCTGACCCCATATTTGTTTAATGAATTTGATTGTTTACAACAACTAGAGCAAGGTGAGCTCTCACCTGGAGCATGATTATGCGCTCAAGTGCCACATCATTTAGCTGGGGAGGAAGGTTTTGTGATGGAGGTGGGATTTGAACTTGGGCTTACATGATGCAGAGGGCTTAGATGGAGATGAGGGAGGATGAAGACAGGAGGAATAAGGAGGGGTGTGCCAAGGGCATGATGAGGAATCTGGTCTGATGGGAAAAGAGGCTACTACATTCCTTAGGCAGCTAAAATTGAGAGAAAGGGAGGAATTAGCTATGGAAAATGGGCACAGGCTCAGTGGATAAGTGAAAGGTAGATGAATTACTTGACCATTTAAATTTTCTATCTCCACTGTGAGCCTGTTTCTATAATATTAGGAATCAGTAAATTGGGACCCCTGTGGTGGGGTGGTATTTACAGATATTCCATCCAGAAACCAGAGATGTTAAGAAACCAAGACCAAGAAATAAGTAAATAACCTCAGAATTGATAGTTCCAAGGCCTTAGCTGGCAACTAAGGAGGACAGAATAGTGCTCAATTCTAGCTGCATACTAGATTATCTCAAAGCTTAAAAACGAAGACAAAGCGATAAGGTTATTCATATACATAAAATAGGTAAATTTTGTTGTATATAAATCATACTTAAAAATGTAGTTAATTTTGCCTGGCCAGTGTAGCTTAGTGGTGAGCATCGACCTATTAACCAGAAGGCCACGGTTTGATTATCAGTCAGGGCACATACCCAGGTTGCCGGCTCGATCCCCAGTAGGGGGTGTGCAGGAGGTAGCCGATCAGTGATTCTCTCTCATCATTGATGTTTCTCCCTCTTCCTTCCTCTCTGAAATCTATGATAACATATTTTAAAAAAATAGTTAATTTTAAAACAAAACATAGTGGAGCAGAAACCTCAATGTGAACCAGTGCCAGAATAGGAAAACCTAAACTGTAATTGACAAATTGCTAGAGGCTCAGCATGGGCAAGTCAGTTCAGGGGGCAGATCTAATGCATAGCATAGCGATTATGGTCAACAATACTGTATTATAAACTTCAAAGTTGCTAAAAGGCTAGATCTTAATTGTTCCTACCACAAAAAAGAAACAGTAATTATGTGACATGATAGAGGTGTTAGTGTTAGCTGACGCTTTGGCGGTAATCATACTGCAATTTATAAATGTTTCAAATGAACACATTGTACACTTTAAACTTACACAATGTTATATGTCAACTACTGACCCTGTGCACGGATTCGTGCACATTAAAAGGAAATTAATTAGAAGGTGGCCTGCTGGGTGGGACTGGGCAAGATGGGCTGGACATGCCCTGGAGCCGACCTCCCATTGTCCCTCCCTGGCCGGCTGCACCTGGAGTGCAGCTGCGGCGCTGCGCCTCGTGAGCGGGGGTCCCTCCTGCAGGTGGGGTCCCTTGGCCTGGCCTGCAGGGATCGGGCCAAAACCGGCTCTCTGACATTCCCTGAGGGGTCCTGGAATGCGAGAGGGCACTCTGCAAAGTTGCTGTCATACAGGGTGTGGAACGCAAATGCGAGTGTGCAGTAAACCAGATTGGGGGCGACAGTGCCCCAGCAACAACATAACCCACGGCCGAAGGTGGAATCACACAGCCCCGTGAAGAATCGGGCTCCCTCCTCTCTGGTTCTGGGGGAACTGCTGCTGCCAAGTCACTGCAGCTCCGCAGCTCCTGCATTGAGCGTCTGCCCCCTGGTGGTCAGTGTGCATCATACCTATCAGTCAGACAATTGCTTAGCCATAAGCAATTGGTGCACGAAATTTGTGCACGGGGGTGTGTGTGCCCCTCAGCCTGGCCTGCACCCTCTCTAATCTGGGACCCCTCACGGGATGTCCTGTGGGATCGGGCCTAAACCAGCAGTCGGACAAAACTCTCGCAATCCTGGACCGCTGGCTCCTAACCGCTCACCTGCCTGCCTACCTGATCGCCCCAACCACTCTGCTACCAGCCTGCTTGCCACCTACTGTCCCCCCTGCCAGCCCTCTTGCCCCCAACTGCCTCCCCTTGCTGGCCTGATTGCCCCCAACTGTCCCCACCCCCTCGCCACTGGCCTGATTGCCCCCAACTACCAGCCTGCTCGCCCCCAACTGCCCCCCCCCCCCCCCCGCTGGCCTTCTCGCCCCCAACTTGGCCCCCCGTCTGCCTGATCCCCCCCAACTGCTCTCCCCTCCTGGCCTGATCGCCCCTAACCACCACCATGGCTTTGTCCAGAAGGTCTCCTGGTCTAATTAGCATATTACCCTTTTATTAGTATAGATATAGATTATCTACACTAATAAAAGAGAAACATGGTAATTAGCGTACGACCGCTACCCTTCCCATTGGCTAATCAGCATATCCTTATGCAAATTAACTGTCAGCCAAGATGGCGGCCGGCAGCCAGGCAGCTGGAAGCGAACATGAGGCTTGCTTGCTCCAGTGACTGCAGACTCCAACGTTCCATGCCTGACTTGCAGGCCTCTGATTTGCAACTCTAAGCAACTATGTACTATGTTGCAAATGTAGTAGCTAAACAAAACCCCAGAAACCAGCTTTCAGCCTGCCGGGATCTTAGAGCTGAAGTTATACATTGTTTCGATTATAGAATGGCAAACAAACCAGATACGAAGCCTCAGAGCTAGAGCCAGAGCTAAAGCTGGCCCAGAATAAAATAAAAAAAAGAGAAAAAAAAGGAGCAGTTGGAAGCTTCAGTCAATAACCGCCAGCCTGAAAGCAGCCCTCAGCCCCTCACCCAGACTGGCCAGGCACCCCAGTGGGGACCCCCACCCTGATCCAGGACACCCTTCAGGGCAAACCAGCTGCCCCCCAGGCCTCTATCCTATATAGTAAAAGGGTAGTATGCCTCCCAGCACCGGGATCAGCGGAGCCACGAGGCCTCTTGGCACCAGATCAGCGTGACAGGGGGCAGCGCCCAAACCCCCTGATCGCCCTGCGGCTCTGTGTGTGACAGGGTGCGGCACCCCAACCCCCCCCCCCCCCCCACGGGCCCTGCTCTGTGCGTGACGGGGTAGAGCCATAACCTCCCCATCGGCCCTGCCCTGAATGTGACAGTGGCGGCGCCCCAACCCCCTGATCCGCCTTGCTCTGTGTGTGACAGGGGGCGGTACCCCAGCTCCCCTATCGGCCCTACTCTGTGCGTGACAGGGGGCAGCGCCCCAACCCCCTGATTGGCCCTGCTCTATGCGTGATAGGGGGTGGCGCCACAACCTCCCCATCGACCCTGCCTTGAGTGTGACAGGGGGCGGTGCCCCAACCCCCCAATCGGCCCCACCCTGAGTGTGACTGAGGGTGGCATCGCAACCTCCCTATCCGCCCTGCTCTGTGCATGACAGGGGGCAGCGCCCCAGCTCCCCAATCAGCCCTGCTCTGAGCCCAACCAGGGGCTGCACCTAGGGATTGGGCCTGCCCTCTGCCACCCAGGAGCAGGCCTAAGCCAGCAGGTCGTTATCTCCTGAGGGGTCCCAGACTGTGAGAGGGCACAGGCCGGGCTGAGGAACCCCCCCCCCCCCCCCCCGCAAGTGCACAAATTTTTGTGCACTGGGCCTCTAGTAGCTCAATAAAACAAAACAACTGAATCTTCAGGGGCCCTAGTCATGGAGCCCTCATACTTTTGTGAATTTTGCCTCCAGGAGCTCTACCAAGTCCTCACTGTGAATACTGGAGAATCCCCCTTCTCCCCCCATGCTTCCAACAGGGGGAAGCAAAAGTAACTACTTTGAAATAGGCCAGAGCACTCTGTTCTTCTTAACAAGGCCCTAAGGAGAAAGTATTTTATCAGAGCCTAACCACCCGGGGGAAGGGAAATACCCAACTCCAGCCCATTCTAGCCCTACTGTTCCACCTAAGGTGGGAGTGGTAACTGAGAAGCACTGGTGACGTTCCGTCCAGGGACATAGGCTCACCAAAATATTGAGGCCTAATCACAGGACCATAGAACCTTGCCTTCCTCCCACACCTTACTGACACATCACTAAATCCTATTTACTGCAGTTCCTTTTACCCAGTATATCATATCTACCTTTCAATAAAAAATTACAAGGCATTCTAAAAGGCAAAAACACAGTTTGAAGAGACTAAACAAGCATCAGATCCAGAGTCAGATGTGGTGGAAATGTTGGAATTATCATACCAGGAATTTTAAAACCTATAATTAATGTGCTAAGGGCTGTAATGGAAAAGTAAACAACATGCAAAAACAGGTGGATAATGTAATCAGAGAGATGAAAATTCTAAGAATAATAAATTACACAGCTCAAAACACCATAACCGAAATGAAGAATGCTTTTACTTTTATTTATTCAAAGAATATTTTATTGATTTCAGAGAGGAAGGGAGAGGGAGAGACAGAAACATCAATGATGAGAACCATCGACCAGCTACCTCCTGCACGCTTCCTACTGGGGATCAAGCCACAATCTGGGCATGTGCCCTGACTGGGAATCGAACCATGACCTCCTAGTTCATAGGTTGATGCTCAACCACAGAGCAATACCAGCCGGGTTCTGTAGCAGTTTTAACATGTGGAGCTGATGCTCTGATATGTGCTAAGTCATGCCTCAGCCGTGTGCATTTGTTTACTTGGGGTGACTGGTGAATGCACACATTCACTAGATCTATTCAGTATACATTTAACAAAAATTTTTTTTTACATATTTTTATTGATTTCAGAGAGGAAGCGAGAGGAAGAGAGGGTTAGAAACATCAATGATGAGAGAGAATCATCGATTGGCTGCCTTCTGCACAGCCCACACTGGGGATCGAGCCTACAACCTAGGCATGTGCCCTTGACTGGAATCGAACCTGGGACCCTTCAGTCTGCAGGTTGATGCTTTATCCACTGAGCCAAACTGGCGAGGACTATTTAGTATAAATTTAAAATTACAGTAACACATATAGAAAACTGTTCTGTGAAATTAAACTTATCATACATACTTAATTACACAAACATGTCTACATAAGTAAAAACAGGCAAGCTAACTAATTTGTCAATTTTTTAACATATGCATTTGGAAAACCTACTTTATTATATAATCTACTTTTAGCTTTAATGGACACCCCCTTGCTGAATTAGTCCATTATATTGAGGTTTTATTGTATGTGACTAACAATAGAGCATCAAAATATGTGAGGTAAAAAATGATGGAATTGCAAGAAGAAACAGATGAATCCACTGTTAGAGTTGGAGACTTGTAGCACCCCTCTATCAGAGATGGACAGATTCAGCAGGCAGAAAATAAGTAGGGACATAGTTGAATTCAACAGCAGCATCAATCAACTGGATATAATCAACATTTATAGACTTTTTCACCCAACAACAGCATATTATGCATTCTTCTCAAGCTCACATGGAACACTCATCAGGAAGAACCACATTTTGGGCCATAGTGTACACTTTAACAAATTTAAAAGAATAGAAATCACACACTGTCTGCTCTTTTAGACCACATGGAACTAAACTAAAAATGAATAACAGGTAGCTAGACAATCTCAAAATACATGGAGATTAAACCACATACTGCTTAATAACTCAGGAGTCAAAGAAGAAATTTCAAGGGAAATTGAAAAATATTTTTAATTAATTGAAAATTAAAATACGATATCAAAGTTTGTGGGATACAATGAAAGCAATTCTTAGAGGGAAACTTATAACATTGATTGAATGCATATATAAAATCAGTAACTTAAGCTTATACCTTAGGGTATTAGAAAAAGAAGAACAAGTTAATTATAAAATAAGCTAGGCTAGAAGACCCAAAACACCAGAACTGAGGAATTTACAGTGATAAGGCAACATCTGTAACTTTATCTTCTTGAATGTTTCCAAGTCCATCCTTAAAGAGGCTCTTTCCAGCAAACTAGTCATTCAAGGGAGCATTGCCCTGCCCTGAAAAGAATTTCAATGATGCGGTCACCTGGATAGTGGAATTGGAAAATCAAATTAAATGGCAAGTTGGTGAATCTAGGACATGACAATGGAGCCTTGTTGTGGTGAGAAGACACAAAA
This sequence comes from Myotis yumanensis, assembly GCF_028538775.1. NCBI lineage: Eukaryota > Metazoa > Chordata > Mammalia > Chiroptera > Vespertilionidae > Myotis > Myotis yumanensis. The sequence goes on along the minus strand of NW_027223754.1, from coordinate 120,811,502 downwards.
TCTGGTGGGGTGTTCTGGGTCAGAACCCAGAGATCCCAACAGTGTTGAATCTGAGGAACAATCTTAGGGGGTTGGGAAGGCTTCTAGAGACTGATGTTCCTTTGGGAAGCTTGAGCCTACTTGACTGTGGTCATTGTGACCTTTGTATGTTTAGCTCAGGAGGGTAAAAAACTTAGGGTCCAGTCAGGTGTCTTAAGTAAATGAAGCACACCATATGTAATACAAACACATACTTTGTGTGACTTAGGAGGACCTTGGTTCACAAAATTGACTGATGGGCCAATGAGAACCAATGAATGCTTCTTAGTTGGAGTGGAAGCCCTCCCTTAAGGCTGACAGCAAAGGACATGGGGAGAAGAAGCCTGAGCACCTTGTTGGACTTCAGGATAAACCAGATACAAGGGATAAGGATTGGGTTTCCTCCCCAGAAGGGGAGATCCGATCTAGGCAGATTAGCTTGTTTATGAGTATTTTCCTCACTAAATCCCCTAAGGGCATGGACCTAGTTGGCTGACCTTGTGCAAGCCACCTGTTGACAGGACTTCCTGTGTCCTGAGCTGGGCCTCCAGCACCCTCTTGTCCTCCTGTCCTCATATTCTCTGACTTTCAGTACCTGTCACTGTTGAGTGCCTCTTCTACTAGGCACCTGCACTCAGTGCCTCCTAACGGTACCCTCAAAGGCTCCCTTGGAGGTAAACAATACTGTAGCATAGCCTTGGAGGTTCTGCTCCCAGTGTTGCAATATGGACAAGGAAGATGGCTTAGGGATATAGGGCCTAGAGATAGATAGATACAAAGGGATCAGAAGGAGAAAGGAGAAACCAACGAGAGGAAAAAGAGGAAGTGATAGAAAAAGACTCAGGAAGAGAGGCCAGCAAAGACCTAAGGAAAGAAAAGTTAAAATCTGGGAAGGAAATGAAGAGGTGAGTGGTATTCATTGTGGAGAGTGTGATAATCCTTGCCATTATTTCAGGAAGAGTGGTCCCCATGAACGCTTTTTCCTTTTTGTTTAAACAAATTCCTGAGTAGGAACTCCTAGGCAGATGCAGGGGCTCAACAGAGGCAACGGGTAGGATGTTTTTGGGTTTGCAACCGCTAACTGGTATTTTCTCAGCAGTGAGACCCTGGGAGTTGTAGGGAGTATCTGCAGTGACTCACATGACCACAGGGTTTCCCTGATTTACAACCCTGTCTGACTCCTATTTCTTATCTACACACCTGTCTATCTACTTAGTGACCACACCCCTGAGTCTCCAAGGTCTTCAACTCTGCTCCCTCACCACTGGGCAGGGCTGCGCCTCACGCACTCTCTTCCCTCTGCCACCTCTCTCGAAGCCCGGTTTCCTGGGAGTCATGATTCCTCTGCTCTCAGGTGTCAAATCCTCCATGAGCTCTTGCACAAAGTATTTTTTCCTGTCTGTTTCTCAGATTTCTGACCTGTAAAATGAACGCAGGCTTGCTGCTAGTCCCTCCTTGTTGTATGGAGCAGTGAAATATGTCTTTAAGGAACTTGGAGCTTGTCAGATGAAACATGCCAAGGTTCCTTCTACTCTTTTCCCTCTCCCCACCCCCACCTGCACTCCTGATGGCCAAATCCTGCTCTTCCCTCCTTATTGTTTACCATGCAGGTAAAGCCACTGATTACCATAGCAAGTTACCTGAGGTCTGTGAGCCTTGGTAGACCTCAATTCACAGCCACTGACCTCTTAATAGCCTCATTCCACTCAGCTCTGCAGCACTTGACACTGTTGACCACCTACTTCCAATTTAAAAATTATCAAAGTAATACATATTCATTGTTAAAAAGAAAGAAAAAGAAACCCCTAATACTATAGACTTGAATTTAAGTAAAATATAACAATCACTAGCTCTTTCTCTCCCCTCTCCCATGTAATGATAAACTATGTCTTAAATTCAGTCCCCTCTCTTTAGTCCCTCTCTAAGCATTTACCAAATTTATGTGTTTAAGTGTCTGTTACCTCTTATTTGAGTTCAGGATCCATTCATCTGTTGGGCACAATTTCTAGCATATAGTAGGCATTCATTATCTGTTGAAAGAATGAATGAAAGAATGAATGAATGAGGTAATAAGAAAATTGGACTAGCATTCAAATCTCAATCTCTGCTGCTTACTTGTTGGGTGAACCTCAGTTTTTCACCCTTAAAGTTGAGATAATTTATGCCATCCCATGGGTTTCCTTTGAAATTAAATATAACATCTGGCATGGTGTGAAGCTTCAATAAACGCTTATATCAGAGTCTAAAGCAGCGGTTCTCAACCTGTGGGTTGCGACCCCTTTGGTGGTCGAACCACCCTTTCACAGGGGTCGCCTAAGACCATCCTGCATATCAGATATTTACATTATGATTCATAACAGTAGCAACATTACAGTTATGAAGTAGCAACGAAAGTAATTTTATGGTTTGGTCACAACATGAGGAACTGTATTTAAAGGGCCAGAAGGTTGAGAACCACTGGTCTAAAGGGACCAAATTGTCCTCCTCTCTCCACAAAGCTGGGCCTGCCCACCTGCTGATGAATGCTCTCACTGTGCAGAGCACTCACTGCCAGCTATTGAGAAAGGGATAAGAAGCTGCCAGCCTGCCCTTGGGGAGCTTATGGTTTGACTGGGGAGACATAGCTGCGCCCCACCCAGTGCAGCTGCGTACAGATGCTGAGCCAAAAGCCCAGTGTTCGGGGAGAGGAACAGGAGAAAACACCTGAAGGGAGCTTAGAGGAGTATGTGTGGTGATGGGAGTTGGGTAATTAGTTTGAAGAATGGATGAATGAATTTTAGGCCAATGTTTATAGGTTCAGACAGGATATTCCATGTGGGAGACACCTGTGACCTCACCTGCTACCTCTTCTCAGATCTCAGCTGATCCTTCCATGTCAAGGATTGAAACTTTTTTACATGATCCACAAAAAAAGTTCACTTCATATTGGCGCTACAGACACACATACTTAGACATTGTAGATACAAATGAAATAAAATTTTAACAACACAATATTTATACTCTGTGGGATGATTATAGTAAGTTTCATATTTTATATTTTAAATTTTTATTACTTATTTTAGAGAAAAATATTATAACAGTATTTTTGAATCAAACTGACAACATCTGGCAGGGAGTGAGATCTCAAATGCTCCCTGCCTCTTTCCTTTGGAAAAAAAAAAATACTGTTTGTGACTTACTAAATTGATTTCATGGACCACTGATGGATTGTGATCCTCAATTCAAAAAATACTGTTTGGCTCAGCAATTCTACTTGAAGTTTTCCTTCAGTTCCATTCTGCTTTTATCTTATTAGCTCCACTTTTCAGCTGAGAAAACTAAAGCTCAGTGAGGGTAAGAATTTGTCCAGGACCATATACTACTAAGTGGCAAAGCCACTGAGGTCAGCACAGGTTTGTGTGACTCCAGAGCCCATTCCCCCAGCATGTCCCTTTCTCTGGCACTTTGTCTGGGGGCCTATTTTTTTGTACCCTAGGATGTTTGGCCAAAGTGACAGTCAAGCCAGCTTTGTATTATCAAGTGCTACATAACCCAAAGCTGAGCAGGCAGCCCTTATAGACAATGAGATTTTAATTCTCTCCACTTTAATATGTAGAGTTGGTTATAGAGGAAAGGTGCAATAAGATTAACCTGCTGCACAACAGCCAAAGATAACAAGATAAAACTATGTCTCCACTGCCCTCACCTCTTCCTCCTTTGGGTCCCCTTAGTTTTCTGTACCTCCCCCAGGGAAAGAAGGAAACCTTAAGAAAGGCAACCAGTGCCCAGCTGGTGTGGCTCAGTGGTTGAGTGTCAACCTATGAACGAAGAGGTCACGGTTCAATTCCTGGTCAGGACACATGCCAGGGTTGCGGGCTCGATTCCTGGTGAGGGGAGTGTAGGAGGCAGGCGATCAATGTTCCTCTCTCTCTCTTTCTCTCTCTCTCTCTCTCTCTCTCCCTCTCTCTTTCCTCTCTGAAATAAATAAACATGTAAAAAAAAAGAAAAAAAAAAAAAAGAAATGCAACCAGAAAAGAAAGGATGAGTTGGAAAGAAAGGAACCGAGGAAAACCAGGAGTATAGATAGAGGAGGATTTCCAGAGAAGGCTGTTCCTAAAGCCATAGGCCTCTAATATCTTCGAAATCCAAAAGCTGCCAGAAGTCGATGGGTTTTATGGGGAGAAGGAGGAAATTAAAGGGATTATCCATTCACAGTTATAAAATCATGGCAGTTGGAGGGGTGAGGGGGTGGGGAGTGGGAAGCTCTTGGTGCCTTGTTGAGATTAAAGGGAAGCACGCTTGCCCTGGCCAGATAGTTCGGTTGGTTAGAGTATCGTCCCAATACACCAAGATTTTGGGTTTGATCCCTTGTCAGGCCACATAAAGATTCAACCAATGAATACATAAATAAGTGGAACAACAAATTGATGTTTCTCCCCGCCCCCCCCCCCCCCCCTTCCTTTTTCTCTAAAATAAAATAAAATAAAAAAAAAAAAAAAAAAAGGAAAGCAAGCTAAGACAGTGAGTAGAACTGGTGTCCTGCCAAGCTGGTCTTTTCCCCTCTGTGTGCCAAGCGGTGGGTCACTGATAGAATTGTTGTACATGCTGACATCTGCACAGGCCAGAATGAAGCTAAAGACTGTATAACAAAGACCACTGTTAGGTTAGGTTTGTTTTCATATTGGAAACACAGACATGGTTTGAATTGATTTTTGCACTTTTTCTCTCCATGGACCTTAGAGCACAAATTATCTATAATAATAAAAGTGTAATATGCCAATTAGACCAGACAGTTGATCAACCTTCCAGATGACCTGGATGAAGCCAGGGCTGCGAGGGCTGAGTCCCTTGTACGAATTTCGTGCATCGGGGCTCTAGTATGTATATAATGTTTTGTTGTTGTTGTTTTTGTTAATCCTCACCTGAGGATATTTTTTCCATTTATTTTTAGAGAGCGAATGGAAAGGAGGGCGAGAGATGGAGAGAGAGAAACATCAATGTGAGAGAGACACATTGATTGGTTACCTCCTCTTGTGCCCCAACCAGGGTCAGGGATGGAGCCTGCAACCTAGGTACATGCCATGCCCTTGGCTGGAATTGAACCTGGGACCCTTCAGTCTGTGGGCCGATGCTCTATCCACTGAGCCAAACCAGCTAGAGCTATACTTTTTTTGTCCCTTTTTCTCAAAGATTCTTTCAATATCTTGAAAAAGGCAGTGCTTATTATTCTATGACATAAAATGAAAACAGAAAATGGCTCAACACTCACTGAAGGTGACAGCAGGAGTGAGGGGCAGAAACAGAATGAAAATCTAGGTCTGATTTCTAGATCCAAAATTCTATCTGCCTTGACTGCCAGGGTTAGGACACTCACCTCATACAGGGACTGTGCACAGACTTACTTGGACTCCCTCCGTCCCTCTGAGCTCCAGTGCTGGGATAGCAGCTCAAAAGGCATGACGGGCCCAGCTGGTGTGGCTCAGTGATTGAGCATCAACCCATGAACCATGAGTTCACAGTTTGAATCCCAGTCAAGGCACGTGCCCTGGTTGCAGGATGGATCCCCAGTAGAAGGCATACAGGAGACAGCTGTTTAATGATTCTCTGTCATCATTGATGTTGTTGTCTCTCCTCCCTTTCTCTCTCTGAAATCAATAAAAACATTTAAAAAAAAAAGGCACCAGGTGCATATAAGGAGGAACTGAATTGTCTGGCATCAGGGCGAGAGTTGGGGGGGGCAGCTTTCTCCCAAATAGAAGAGGTTCCAGAGGCCATTGTTCCTTTTCTGAGCCCTTTTCCAATAGAATTGTCAGGTGGGTGTCATAGCTGAGTTTCCATCTACCTGGCTATTACTGTTCGCCCTGCCCTGGTGATTCCCTGAGACCCCGCCCCACCCAACTTGTGGGCCCACCCAAGCTGTTTCCAGTGGTTTTTCCACACCAATGGCCTGTCTTGGCTCATACTTTAGACTTTCCTGAAATCTCTGAAATAAGTAGTCTGGCCTTGGCATGTCCCATACCTCTTGCTAAGTGGCTCCAGATATGGCACAAGGGCAGCAAGGCCTTGGTTTGCAGCTTGGCTGCTTCTGGGTACCTCCAAGCCCAGCAGAGGTAGCAGCCATCTGCAGATGGCTTTATAGCTCATGATGGGTGGCCTCAGGCACCTTGGCCTGCACCTCTTGGGAGGCCTCAGAGCCAGTGTCCCCAGTGGACAGTTTTAGACCGTGTTGAAGCACCACCCAACTTGCCACCACAAGCGACACATTCAAGGGGTGGACTCAGTGAGCACCAGAATCCTGCTCTGTGGGGTGGGCCCCTGCACAGCTGATCCTACACAGTGTTTGCAGCCAGGCCTTGCAGTGGATCAGCCTGAGGTTAAAACTCTCCCATTGACATGCCAACAGCAATCAAGATTCAACTATAATAGGAGGGTGTACACAGTCCATACGGGGTGAATGTTGCTCTTGGATTGCCCAGCTCTGGTGAGTGGGTAGACTGTCCCACTGAACCTTACACATCAGGCCACTCTACCAAGCGTGGGAGACATAGCAGCTCTACCTAATAAATAGACACAAATGCAGAGAGGCTGCCAAAATGAGGAAACAGAGAAATGTGTCCCAAATGAAAGAATAGAACAAAATCCCAGAAAAAGAACAAAACAACAGGAGACAAGCAATCTAGATGCAGAATTCAAAACACTGGTTATAAGGCTGTAAGTCAGAAATGAAGAACACATTAACAAATGAAGACTACATTATAGGGAATCAGCAGTGGAGTAGATGAGGCAGAGGGTCAAATCTGCCTCATTTGGAAGGTAAGGAAGCAGAAAACACCTAATCAGAACAGCAAAAAGAAAAAAGAATACAAAAAAATGAGACTAGTATAAGGAGCCCCTGGGACAATTTTAAGCATACCAATACTCGCATCATAGGTATACCAGAAGGAGAAGAGAAAGAGCAAGGAATTGAAAACCTATATGAAAAAATAATGGAAAACTTCCCTAACATGATGAAGAAAATAGACATACAAGTTCAGGAAGCATAGAGAATCCCAAATAAGATGAACCCAAAGAGGCCCACACCAAGACACATCATAATTAAAATGCCAAAGGTTAAAGACAAAGAGAGAATTTTTTTTTTGAATTTTAGTTTCAATTTTATTTACATTGTTAGTAAACCTTTTTCTTTTCTTTTTTTAAATTAAATCTTTATTGTTCAGATTATTACATTTGTTCCTCTTTTTTCCCCCCATAACTCCACTCCTCCCAGTTCCCGCCGCTCCCTCCGCCCTCACTCCCCACCCACTGTCCTCATCCATAGGTGCACGATTTTTGTCCAGTCTCTTCCCACATCTCCCACACCCCTTTCCCCCCCAAGAATAGTCAGTCCATTCCCTTTCTATGTCCCTGATTCTATTATAATCACCAGTTCATTCTGTACATCAGGTTATTTATTCACTTGATTCTTAGATTCACTTGTTGATAGAAGCATGTTTGTTGTTTATAATTTGTATCTTTACCTTTTTCTTCTTCTTCCTCTTCTTAAATGATACCTTTCAGCATTTCGTATAATACTGGATTGGTGGTGATGAACTCCTTTAGCTTTTCCTTATCTATGAAGCTCTTTATCTGACCTTCAATTCTGAATGATAGCTTTGCTGGATAAAGTAATCTTGGTTGTAGGTTTTTGGTATTCATCACTTTGAATATTTCTTGCCATTCCCTTCTGGCCTACAAAGTTTCTGTTGAGAAATCAGCTGACAGTCGTATGGGTATTCCCTTGTAGGTAATTGACTTTCTTTCTCTTGTTGCTTTTAAGATTCTCTCTTTAAGAGAGAATCTTAAAAGCAACAAGAGAAAAGCAGTTAGTTACCTATAAATGTGCTCCCCTAAGACTGTTGGCTGATTTCTCAGCAGAAGCTATGTAGGCCAGAAGGGTTTGGCAAGAAGTATTCAAAGTGATGAAAAGCAAGGACCTACAACCAAGATTACTCTACCCAGCAAAACTATCATTTAGAATTAAAGGATATATTAACAGCTCCCCAAACAAGAAAAGGCTAAAGGAGTTCATCACCACCAAATAAGTATTACATGAAATGTTAAAGGGTCTTTTTTTAAGAAGAAGAGGGGGGGGGGGAGATTTAAAATGTGAATAATAAAATGGCAATAAATACGTATCTTTCAACAATTGAATTTAAAAAACAAAATAAGCTGATCAGAAACAGGCTCATAGGTACAGAGAACACTTTGACAGTTGCCAGAATGGAGGTGGGGTGGAGGATGGGTGAAAAAGGTGAAAGGATTAACATGTTAAGCGCCATGTCAGTCACCGGTGACGGACACTATACTTTTCGTCCAGACCTCGTCAGTCACTGGTGACTGACAGTATACTTTTCGTTCAGGCTGTGTCACTGTTGACTGATGATGTACAGTTTAAAAAATTATATTCTTCTATTAATAAATTTTAAATAATTTGGAGATCATAAAAGAATGTTCCTAAATATTGTACAAAAAAATTTTTAATGAATATTATTAAAACACGGTATACACAAAAATGGTTGTCCTGTGCAGGTTTCACAGAATGTTATAATTTGTTTTGTCAACTTTTTGGCAATATCTCGTCCAAATCTTGCTGCATTATCTTCGTAGCATTTTTTACAATATCTTCGAACTTTAGACACTCTTCCAGTTTTTTGTTGCAGTTTGTGATGAGATATTTGAGGTATTTTTACAGTACTGCTACTTGGAATTTCTTCATCCTGACAATTTGTTAGATGGATAGCTAATTTCTTCCAAAATTCTGTGATACTCATATTCTTCTTGCTAATATGTTTAAATAAAATATGAGCATTGAGAACAGCAGTATTTAGTAGGAGCTCAAAGGCTAGCTTTTTGTACCATTTCATGGGTTTTCAAAACGGATTATAGGCACTCATTTGATCAAATATATCAGCTGCTGCTTTTCCTGCATTATAATTCACTACAATTTTTGGTTTCAAGTAGTGACCTGATCTATTTTCAACATTCACCATCTCTGATGTATGTTTTGTTGAAAAAAGATGTCCTGCTTATCTTTCCATTTTAAACTGGTTATTCCTTTTTGTTCTCTTTTGCTATAATTTCTCCCTGTGTTATTTTTTTTGACGTTACTTCATGAGGATTTCCCCGTCGATTTGAACGTAATGTTCCTGCTAAATGAGTATTATTATTGAGTAATTTATATGCTAAATCTAAACTCGTGTACCAGTTGTCTGTGTACAACATGTGTCCCTTATTGAATACATCTCTACAAAGAGACATTACAACATTAGTTGGTGTCATATTTTCTTTTTCTAAACTTTTCCCTGCATATACACACAAAAAGCATATGTGTACCCAGATCCGCAGCACAACTTAAATAATTTAATACCATATTTGTGGCGTTTTTGTTTTAAATATTGCCTAAATATTATGTAGCCACGAAATGGTATCAAAGATTCATCAATACATATAGCTTCAAATGGATCATAATATTTTTTGAAATTAATTTCCATGTTATCTATTAGTTATTGTATTTTGCATAAACTATTGGAAACATCTGTCTCCTATTGTCTGAAAAATGCAGCATTTGGTAATAATATTTCAAATCTATTTGACATTATTTTTTTCGGGAAAGTTTGCATATATGCAGGATCATGGGACCAATATAAATGTAAAGATGGTAGTTTAACTAGTCCCATCCATAGAATCAACCCAAAAAATCTTCTCATTTCATTTTTGTTTGTCACAGTCCACCTACACAAACTCTGTGAGTTTTCAACCCCTAGTTTTTGCGACGCAGAGAAGTTCGTTTGGGGCTATCCTCAAACAATTCATTAGGTACACACAGTTCATAAGAATTCTCTACTGCTGCACATGACTTTACATTCAAGTCTTCAATACTAAACCCAGACGGATAGGTGAAAGGCATAATCCTTGGTTGATTACCTCTTGGATCATGCCATTCTTCAAAATCCTCATCCTCTGATGATAAAAAAGGAACGACTCTACGACATTTTTTAGGAAAACTAATTTCACTTGAATCTCTTTCACACTAGAAGCGTGTGAAATCTGTCACTGTTACGGGTAAAGAAAAAATTTTTAAACTGCACTGGAACACGAACCACAGACAACTGACTGTAGAGAAAGCATTTCTAAAAGAATACAGAGTACAGATTGCGATAAATACATACAAGAAATATATCTGAAGATATACATGAAGTCTTACTGCAACCTTACACAGATCTCTGGCCGCCAGCATATCAGTGAAATCGGATATTGTGGACTAAACGGAAAGGAAGACAAAACAGGCTTGGCGCTTAACGTGTTAAGAAGTACAAATTGGCAGTTACAGAATAGTTATAGGGATGTAGAGTACAGTACATGGAATATAGTCAATAATATTCTAGTAACTATGTATGAGGTCAGGTGGATACAGTATTCATGGGGATGATCCCTTAGTAAGTTATATAATGCCTAATCACTGGATTGTACACCTGAAATGAATATAATATTGTATGTCAATTGTAATTGAAAAATAAAAAAATATTTAAAGTAAAAAAAGCATACAACTCTTAACCAGCCTTCTAAGAGTAACTCTATTAAATTCTAATCACTCCTTTATTTTATGACCTCTGTTCACTTATTAGTTTGTACTATATTAACTTGTATCTGTTGGTGCTTTTGTAAAAAAAAACAGTTTTTGTCTCCAGTTGGTGTTGCTCAGTGGTTGAGCATCAGTCCATAAACCAAGAGGTCACCAATTCAATTCCCAGTCAGGGCTTATGCTCTGGTTGTCAGTTTGATCCCAGGGTTGGGGGTTGGGGAAGGGGGGGTGGAGTGCAGGAGGCGCCAATCAATGTTTCTCTCTCATTGATGTTTCTTTCTCTATTCATCTCACTTCCTCTCTCTGAAATCAATAAAGACATATTTAAAAATCTTTTTATTGACTTTTAGAGAGAGAGGAAGAGAGGAGGAGAAAGAGAAACATCGATATGAGAGCAGAACATCATTAGTGAGAACACTTTAAGGAGTTTATACTCCTAAATCTTCTGTTTCTTTGTCTTCTGCCCTCAATCCACACACCTTCCCCCCAAAACCCACATGCATGTACCAGTACACATCCCACTGTCTTAGGAAGAAGCCACCATAAGATTAACAGGTATTCCACACTATGTAACAAGTGATTTAGCTAGACATTTGGTAGCTCTTCCTTGAGACAACTTGGGATTTGACTCTCTGGAATAAACTAACATCTGGTGAAAGAATAAAGAGGGGCAAGGGTGACCTCCATGCTGATCTCCCCAAGAGAAATGGCAGTGGCACTAGTGGCTCTCACAACATGCTTCTTTCCTGTTTGTCCCCACTGCAGCCTCCAACCTTGGATTCCTAAGAGCCTAGCCAGGGAAAGGAAGGAATGTCTACACTGCCTCTCCACCCCACGCCCCAACCTTCTTGGATTAGAGAATTGCTTTGGATAAACTCCAAATCAAGCATTGGCTCTTGCTGAAATTTGTCTGAGGGAGAAATGTACCCCCATCCTTGGGTTTGGCTTTTGCGATTTCTGGCCTTTCTCATGCTTCCTCGTCCCATTTTCAGAATGTTCCCACTGGATGAGATATGGTCTCCCTGACACACTTCATTGTCATGGGGAGAGTGTCCTGACGACCCTTGTTTCACATTACCAGATCCAGGATTGCTATCTTCAGAGAGATAGGGGTCTGAATAGGTCTGCTTCTCAAATTGTCCTGCATCTGGAGTTGATAGGAGCTGGGGGAGGTGGATGGGGAGCTAGAAACAAAGCTCTGTGGAGCCCGCCAAGGATTTCCAACTCTCTCCCATGAAGAGCCCTAGATCAGTGACAGGTGGGAGCATTGCCATTTGCAACTCCATCCATCCTTTTTGTCTTCCTTCATTTGCATAGATTTGAGCCAGTTAAGCATCAGCCAATACTTTTCTTATAAATCAGACTGTAACCCAGTTTGTCTTTCTCATTTATTTTAACTTGTGAAACTGCACAGGTACAGTATACCTAAAGATATGTCACTGAACAGTTCTATGCACTTAAAAAAAATGTTTTTTAAGGACCAAAATATTTTATTTTTAAAAAAATATATTTTATTGATTTTTTACAGAGAGGAAGGGAGAGGGATAGAGAGTTAGAAACATCGATCAACTGCCTCCTGCACACCCCCCACTGGGGATGTGTCCACAACCAAGGTACATGCCCTTGACCAGAATCGAACCTGGGACCCTTCAGTCTGCAGGCCAATGCTCTAGCCCAGGGGTGGGCAAACTTTTTGACTCGAGGGCCACAATGGGTTCTTAAACTGGACCGGAGGGCCGGAACAAAAGCATGGATGGAGTGTTTGTGTGAACTAATATAAATTCAAAGTAAACATCATTACATAAAAGGGTACGGTCTTTTTTTTTTTTTTTTAGTTTTATTCATTTCAAACGGGCCAGATCCGGCCCACGGGCCATAGTTTGCCCACAGCTGCTCTAGCCACTGAGCCAAACTGGTCAGGGCAAGGACCAAAATACTTTAAATGCAATAGGGAGGCTTTATTATTTAAAGGGCCCCATGATGGATCTGCTAGCAATATGAAGTCATCATTTGCATGTGTTTATCATCAGATCACAGAAGGTAACATTTGAAGCAATCCCTAAATGTCATCATTCTATTAAATGGCTTACCCCCATCATTTACACTGCGTTGGCAGAGAGCCGCTGTCTGACTATCTGAGGCAGAGATTCAAATGTACCAGAAAATGAACTGACAGAGCTTAAATTTAACTACAGTTTGGCACTGCCACCCCCATCCTTCACCGTACACTCTTCTCCCCACACAAGGCTCCACATGCATGAGGGTTAATATCTCAGGTTGAAGTGCTTTCCCATAAAAGGGTTGGGCTTGTTCTGGGAGGCCCTGCAAAAGAAAAGAACTCAGTAACAATGTGAACCATCCAGCTGAGGGGCTGACTGCTTTGACATGCAGAACATTCCATGTCACCTCGAGCCCCAGCTTGGAGCCCACCTGTCAGGAGTGCTTGAGTAGAAGGGTTGGTGTTAGTTAACCTGTGAAAGAAATGTCTGATGATCACCATCACCCTTTGTAACTGGAAGAGATGTGAAAAAATGACCTAGCCCAAGGTCCCATAGCCAGTGGGGCCAGAATGTCTTTCCTCTTCCCCTCCAGCCTCAGGCTGGACCTACGGTGGACTTCCCATTAATATTAGTTGATGAAGAGAAAGCTTTCAGAACCTTCCCATTGTGTCTGTCACCTCTGAAGAGCCAGTACATATTTTGAAACAACTTTTTAATTTTCATTTATTTTTTAAATATATTTTTTCAAAAATATATTTTATTGATTTTTTACAGAGAGAAAGGGAGAGAGATAGAGAGTTAGAAACATCGATGAGAGAGAAACATTGATCAGCTGCCTCCTGCACATCCCCCACTGGGGATGTGCCCGCAACCCAGGTACATGCCCTTGACCGGAATCGAACCTGGGACCTTTCAGTCCGCAGGCCAATGCTCTATCCACTGTGCCAAACCGGTTTTGGCTAAATATATTTTTTAATTGATTTCAGAGAGAGGAAGGGAGAGGAGAGAGAGATAGAAACATCAACGATGAGAGAGAATCATTGACCGGCTTCCTCCTGCACTCCTCACGCTGGGGATCTAACCCACAATCCGGGCATGTGCTCTGACTGGGAATCGAACCATGATCTCCTGGTAACCATTGACCTATAATAGGTCAATGCTCAACCACTGAGCCACGCCGGCTGGGCCGATCTGCCTCTCTCTTAAACATTATACTCCACTCTCAGTCTCAAGTTCACCACTCAGCCCTGGCCTTTCCCTCTGACCTCTCCTTTACACAGGCCCCTATAGCTGAGCTTCCGCAGTTCTTTCCCAACCAGAGATTGCAAACACACTCCTTTTAGAACTGGAGACTTAAACCACAGCAAGGGAAGAAATAGACAGCCTCTTTGTCTTATCCCACAGCAGGCTTCCCACACTGCAAAATAAAATAATCATTTCTCCAAAAGGAGCCCAGAAACCAAAGTCTTTTGTTTCCATGGTGCCTAGTGAGGCTGACAGGACAGTGTGACCGAGCTGGGCAGAGTTTGGGCAGAGGCACCAGGCTCCTAAACCTTGCTAGGGAGCTCTCCACGTGGGGAAGGTGGAGACACAACACACTCAGCTGTTTTTTCTCACCCTGGCACAGAATCTCTGCCAGGTGCCAGCAGGCATTTGAGACAGACATACTCCCACGACACTGCTTGCCAACACTTCAAAGATGATGGACAACTTGTCCTGAGGACGCTGGCACCTACTGACCTTCGCTGTACCTTTGCTGCCCTCCCTCAGACCCCATTTAGGGGTGAGTAGATAGGTTTGATGAGCAAAAGGGCTGTAGCCAAGAAGTACTTTGCAAAATGCAATTGCTTAATAATAAATGAGCATCAGAAGGCAGCCTGGGGCCACTGTGCTTTAGAAACGGACTGCACTGGGAGGACAGCAGTGAGGGAAGTTTCCAGGGCCGGAGAAACTTGGGAAGCAACACCAAGTGGGGGAAGGGAGAGGTTTCCTGGGGGATTTGGGTGATACTGAAACCCGGATATGGATTAGGAGAAAAAATAGCAACTTTGCTCTCAGGGAATCTTACTCTCCCAAATGCAGATTGCATGGACCCAAATCAGGTCTCTGCTCTTGTTGGCTGAGACCTATTTTAAGAGACTCTTATAAATATACAAACACGGAAATGCCTGGGTGGGGGTGGTAAGAGGATGTGGTTCGACTCCAGGACAGGATCTGACTCAAATCACACCTCCCTTCTGGATTACATGCTGTCAGGAGGGATGCCTCCGAGGTGGTGTTTGGAAGGAGGTGCTGAGAGCAGAGCTGGTTGTGCCTAGTGAAGTTCCCTGCCAGCCTTAATGTGTGTCCCCACCAGTGCCCTAGATGGCAGGACAGAGAAGCACACTGTGGGGTGGGTGGTGGGAGCAGGGAGGAAAGGAGACCAGAAGCCTCTTCTCCACACTCCTGAGAGCCTCTGTACTCTCACCCCCTGTGCATGATATAAAACTAGAGGCCCGATGCATGAAATTCGTGCACGAGTAGGCCTTCCTTCCCCTGGCTCCCTGCATGGGCTTCCCTCCGGCCCCTGGCATCCGGGACCCAGACTTCCCTCGCAGCCCCGGCTTCATCTGGAAGGACATGCAGAAGGACGTCCAGTCTAATTAGCATATTATGCTTTTATGAGTATAGATTATCCACTTAGGAGTCAGTCCTCCTTTCCCCTGCTAGAGGGACTGAGTCTTCCCTGAAGATGAAGACCTTCTTCGACATACCTTTGTTCTCCTGCAGGACCCAGTGAATTCAGTCAGTATTTTAATGATCTGAACATTCATTCTTAAGATTCTGGACAAATATTTAGACCCTTACCCTTATTTTCCAGGTAAGATGAGTGATGGGCTCAGATTCCTTCAGCTAGTTAGCCGCATGTCATCCCCAACACATCCAACTCCAGCAGATTTTGGCAGGGTTGGAACACCCAAAGAAACGTCAGTGGGGTACTGCTGGGTGGGGCTAAAATGTGGCAGCAAAGGGCAGGCTTCCTCCTGGCAGTTTTGCACAGAAGTTTGTACTGGGGGATTCTACAAGCATTTATTTGCCCAGATGCTGAGTTGGTTGGTTACCTGTGGGCTTTGTAAGCAATGAAAATAGGGCGTCTATTGTTTCAGCTCTTTGAGAGGTTGATGTGTACTTCCTTGGGGGTGAGAAAGCACTGTGGTTGCGTAGAACTCCCCTGATCCTCAGGTTTCTTCCTGTGATCTGAGAACTGCTTTGAGGGGGGTGGTAGGCAGGGGGAGGGGCTGGTAAGGGGAGCTGAAGCTGAGAGGGAAGCAGGCCCTTTCAAGTGCAAGTCAGACTCTTGTGAGTCAGACACTTCATGCCCTGGGGTGCAATGTGAGTCATTTAATCTAATTGGTTTAATAAGTAAAGTATCTTGGTATAAAGAGGAGGGGTTTGGGTCTGAGTAGGAGGGGCACTTGCTATCTATAAACCCTACCTAGGCAGCTTTGAAAAGAAACCTGTTGCCTGCTCTCTAGGGATCATGATAATTAAATTGGGGGTAGAGATGCTTAGAGAAGGAGGGAGAATAGAGACCTGGATGTTGGGGTGGAAAATGAAGTAGAGGCCATGGGGGCATTATTTGTTCACTAAAGTGTAATTCAGTGGTTTTATTATATTCACAAGGTTGTGCAACCACCACCACTATCTAATTCCAGAACATTTTTACCATTTCCAATAGGAACCCAGTACCCATTTAGTACTCACCCCCAGCACTGGCAACCTGTAATCTACTTTCTTTCTCTATGGATTTGCCTATTCCGAACGTTGTCTGGCTTCCTTAAAACTGTGTTTTCAAGGCTCACCCACATGATATCCTGTATCAGTATTTCATTTCATTTTCTTGCTGAATAATACTTTATTTTGTTTATCCTGTCATTATTGATGGGTTTTGGATTATTTTTACTTGTTGGCTGTTATGAATATTGCTACGATGATGTTTTCATTTCTCTTGGGTAGAAGAAGTAGAATTATGGTAACTATGTTTACCTTTTTGAGGAACTGCCAGAATGTTTTACAAAGCGGTCACGCCATTTTATATTTTCACCAGCAGTGTTCTAGGGTTCCAGTTTCTTTCACCTCCTCACCAACACTTGTTATTGTCTGTCTTTTTTATTATAGTCATTCTAGTGGATGTAAAGTGATTCTGCACTTGTTTTAACATACTTTTCTACCTTCTCTTGCCAATTAAGGTGGGTCGCCATTGTCATCCCCATTTCACTTATAAATCAGCTGTCCCAGTTAAATTATAGGACATAAACATAAAACATCTAAACTGTTGAAAAGATGTCCTTGACATTATTGTTGAGGGAATAAAACAAGTTGCAGCTAATATAGTATAAGTCCATCTATAAATACTCCCATCAGATTGGCAAAAATTTAAATATTGGTGCTGATGAACTTGCCTGGAAACAAACATTTTAAAATAATGTGGTTGATTATGTAAATTGCTTTAAAAGATTTCTGGAAAATAATATGTTAATTACTGAAATTTAAAAACTATACTTTACCTTGTAATCTCACTTTGAAACTTCATCTGTAGAAAACATAGCCACCACACATGCTTGAAGCATTGTTTGGAAATGAATGTCCATCAATAGGAAAATTGTTCGCTAAATTGTGCTTTACTCATACATGGAATATTATTGTAATTATTTTAAAAAATAAATTATGTTTTGACCTATTATTATGTCAGTAATGTGAGTGATAAAAGCAAGTTCCATTGTAATATATGTAATATGAGCATACCTTTTAAAACAAACAATTAATAAGTCCTATTAGTGTGTGAGCAAATAGAAAGGGATAGAAGTCTGCTTAACTGCTAATATTAGTTATGGTGGAGAGGGGTGGAAGGAGAGGATATACTTTATACAGGGTGGGGCAAAAGTAGGTTTATTCTTGTATTATTATTTATTGTATTATTTTCCATATGAACAACTGTAAACCTACTTTTGCCCCATCATATATATCTATATATCTATATATATCTATATCTGTAGTTCACTGGCTGTGGTGAACACTTGGAATTTTTAGGAAATGGGTGGAACCATGCATAGGAAGAGTTTGTGGTCAAAGCAGAATAGTGGATAAAAACAGATGCTGGAACCAGAGACCTAGGGTTCAGGTCCTGGCTCAGCCACTTACAAGCTAAGTGGCTTTGGACAAGTTACTTAATCTCTGAATTTCAATTTTCTCACCTGTAAAATGGAGATAATAATAGTACCTACCTCAGAGGGTTCTTATGAGAATTAAATGAGGTAATATTTGTAAAATGTTTAGCTCACTGCCAGGCACATAGTAAATGCTAAATGCATTAACTCTTTTTATTATCACCTCCAATATTTATTGAGCACTTACTTCTTGCCACTCTCATATAATCTTCATAATAACCCTATAAGGTAAATCCTACTAATATCTATTAGTAGAAGGAAACCAAGGTTTAGAGATTAAGATTACATAGCTAGACTTCATGGCACTGACTCTAGAGTTCTCCCTCTTAACCATTGTGTGAAACTAGATGGATACTGTTAACAGTGACATCATTCATTCAACAGAGGCCCACCATGTGCCATGCATAAGGGACAAAATGTGTGGGGAGAAGATAGCTTTTATACACATACACATGTAATATGTCTAGTGGGTTCCAGCCGAGGAACCAAGGCAGGTGCTTGGGTGCGGTTTAGAGCAGTCAGATGGAGCAGAAACAATCCAAGTTGCTCTGTACAAGCTAAATCTCCATAGGGGCAGTAGCTTCTTCCCTTCCCAGACCCAGTAAACCACCTACTTCCCAAAATACCTACTCTAGACCTGCTTCACCAAGAAGTCTTCTCTTCCCTGGTCACCAGGACCCTCCTCTCTGAATTCCAGAATCTTATTTAGGGCTTCATTGTGCACCATGTCATGTTACCAAACCTACCCCTCATGCGTGAAACAGAGTTGTGTCGTGGAGAAGCACAGGAGGGATTCAGACCTGGGTGTGAAAATCCAGCCCGATTATTCATTAACAGCGATGGCAGGGCCACCAGCTGTGACTTCCTGACCTGGGCTGGTTCCTTAGCCTCCATTTCTTTATCATAAATGCGTCTCCATAAAATGAACTTCACAGGGGTGCAGTGAGGGTTCATTGGGCAGCAGTGGGAAGACTGTGGACTTTGGAACCAATAAAAGTAGTTTGAATTCCAGTTTGGCTACTTACGGGATCTTGAGCAAATCCTGTAAACTCGTTAAACCTCAGTTTTATAATTAGGAGAATGGGAGAGTAATACCTTACAGGGTTATTGTGCGTTGGAAATTAACGTAAAATTTCCGACCAAGAGTAAAGAGCTAGTACTATGAATGCGAAAGGAGCTGCCTGTTGCCTGACTGCATGGAACAAATGTTATTTAATTCATTCATTGGACTTAATTATTCTTTCTAGCTGAATGAGAGGAGGTAGGGAGATGAGACAGCTGAGCCTCTGAGAGGTTAAGGAATTGGTGAAGGTCACACAGATAGTGGCAGGGCTGGTATTCAGTTCCATATATTTCTTGCTTGAAACTGATTGTGTACACAGTGCTTGATCAATCACCCACCCAGAGCCAGGCAAAGCAGCTATGTATATATAGCTCAATAAATGCAGTTAATTGACTGTTCATGCAGCTTCCTCTTTAAAAAATTTTTTTAAAAGCTTCCTTCCCACTATGAGCCATTTAGTGCAACCATCAGAGCTCTAATAAACTGATCCAAAAAGCCAATTCAAAATAAATAGCAGACTGTGCAGTCTTTGTGAGAAAGCTGTACTTGTTTTTGTATGGTGGTGAACTCCAGGGAAACCTAGCTCAGTGCCTCAGCCCACTCCTGGGAATATTTGCATCTTACTACAAACCACCTACAACAGGCTCTTTGAAAGATGGAAAACATATTCCCCTAAGACCTGGGATTGCTAAACAGTTAATAGATCCCCAAGGGTTATATGTATTACTAGGATACCGACTGCTATCACAGGTCATTAAATATCAAAGTTTATGCTCAGGAAGCCAAAAAATGATCTAAGTTCTCTGTGCCTCACTGTTTTCACAAGTGCTCCTGGTAGGAGAAAGATCCAGAAACCATTTAGGTATCACATACGTAAAATGAGATTCGCACAGATCAGAAAGATTGAAATATTAAACTGTTAGCAGCACGCGGCTCAGTGGTAGTGAGTTTCCCTTTGCTTTTCATCTTTGGAGTTTTCTTATGCACTGGTTCCTTCTCCAAAGCTAGCGTGTTCTCTCTCTCTCTCCCTCTCTCTCTCTCCCTCCTTCCCTCCCTCCCTCCCTCCATACCTCCCTCCCTCCCTCTTGATAAAAATTACAGTAGTTGTGTCCAATTTGGAGAGCAGGTTTTTTAAAAATATATTTTATTGATTTTTTACAGAGAGGAAGGGAGAGGGATAGAGAGTTAGAAACATCGATGAGAGAGAAACATTGATCAGCTCCCTCCTGCACACCCCCACTGGGGATGGGCCCCAACCAAGATACATGCCCTTGTCGGGAATTGAACCTGGGACCCCTCAGTCTGCAGGCCGATGCTCTATCCACTGAGCCACACCGGTTAGGGCTGGAGAGCAGTTTTTATCAGCTCATCTCTAGCTGTCCTTGAGTTCTTCTTTGGTTCCCACCAGACCTTGTTCATTTGTTGGTTCACTAAGGTTCTTTAAGCCAAATCTAGCACACAAATTCAGGTTGTGTGACTGTTGCTTCTTAATTCAGTCTCCTTCGCAAAAAGTGGATAGAGTTGAGTTAGTTGAGTTGCTCACTTAACTTTTATTTTATTATTTTTTAAAATATATTTTTATTTATTTCAGAGAGGAAGGAAGAGGGAGAGGGAGAGAGAGATAGAAACATAAATGATGAGACAGAATCATTGGTCAGCTGCCCTCTGCATACTCCACACTGGGGATAGAGCCGGCAACCCGGGCATGTGCCCTGACCAGGAATCGAATGGTGACTTCCTGCTTCATAGGTCCACGCTCAACCACTGAGACACGCTACCCGGGCACTCACTCAACTTTTAATAGTGCTCATGATAATTCTAGGGAAGTTTACCTAGAAATTTTTCTTTGCTAGGGTAGTCATTTTCATATTCTTGGTTTTCTTTTTTTTAAAACTTTATTGAATTTTTACAGAGAAGAAGGGAGAGCGATAGAGAGCCAGAAACATCGATGAGAGAGATCGATCAGCTGCCTCCTGCACAGCCCCCAGTAGGGATGTGCCTGCAACCCATGTACATGCCCTTGACCGGAATCGAACCCGGGACCCCTGAGTCCGCAGGCCGACGCTCTATCCACTGAGCCAAACCGGTTCGGCCATATTCTTGGTTTTCTACCACCTCCGTATGTCTTCTGTGTGTGGGAATTTCAAACTGTGTTTGACCTTGCAATGATTCTGTGTTGTCTCCACTTCTGTGCATGGTTTGGGCAGCTGTCACTTCTGTCAGTTATGATGGTAGACCTGCATCAGCCTGCTGGCTCAAGGGAAAGAGAGTGCTGGAAGGAATTGTTGGGGGCGGTTGGGAGGGGACAGGGCATGGGATAGAAGGTCCTAGGATGAACTTTTATCCTCTTGAACTACTTGTGCATTTTTAGCCAACATTCCTGTCAATCCAACTATGAATGGGCTAGATAGGGTTGTATAGATCAGGCCTGGCTGGTCATTTCACCAGAGAATTTAGCAAATTTGGTGAGAGTGAGGACAGTATAAATCTGTGAAACTGATCATTTAGTGTCAAACAATGTGAATTTTTAGGTCTGGGTTTTCAGGAACGATGAACTGTTTCAGACAATCTATTGCCTTGGTCAGACCACAAAGCCTGATTTGGGGTTCAGAAAACACAATCACTGACACATGAAATAACCAGTTGACTTAATAAAAATTTCACTTTTCTATTTATTGCACTTTTCTCTGTAGACATAGAGCTGGTACTTGGATTGTATGGTATATAAAAACCATATACAAACACGTTTAATCAGCCATGATAGGAGTCAGTGTTTCACTGCATTTGTGAAGGAAAGAGTAGACTGGCAGGGATTACCCAGTGGTATTGTGACCAATGGTATCTGAGCTAAAGTAGATATTTTAACAATCACACTGCAGTCCAATGAGCAGATTCTTTTTTGTAAAGGTAGGAAACAACAGATAATACTGACTGGGCTGACTACTGGCGCTCCTACTTAGCCTCTTTCCTACTGAGTCTAAATTTCTCTCCCTGTTCTCATGTATACTTACATTTGCTCATTTATTTTATTTTATTTTTAAAATCTTTATTGTTGAAAGTATTAAATATCTTTTTTATTGATTTCAGAGAGGAAGGGAGAGATAGAAAGATCAATGCTGAGAGAAAATCATGCATCAGCTTCTTTCTGTATGCTCCACACTGGGGATTGAGCCCGAAACCCAGGCATGTGCCCTGACCTCAACACAATGACCAGTTCTAGACCCAAACTCTCAAATATCAGAGAAACTTCTTCTCTAGGCTGTCTCTTTAGACCACGGCCTTGTTTCCACAAGAGGGGCTGTGCTCAGTCCATTTTCCGAACTACAGAATGCTACTTTACCACTCCTGATTATGTCCCCCTTTTTCTCCCATTGATTCCTTCTAGCTCGCTCCCACCCCCTGCCCCAGACTGTTCATTTATTTTAAAAAATAGTTTTTAACTCAGAGAAAAGGATAGTTTTTCCTCCCATGCAGAATGTGAATAGATATATGGCAAAGGAATGTTTAATGTGCTTGTGGATATTTCCATGTATGCTGATTACATATTTAAAAAATATTTTTATTGATTTCAGAGAGGAAAGGAGCGGGAGAGAGAGATAGAAACAATGATGAGAGAGAATAATTGATTGGCTGCATCCTGCAAGCTCTCTACTGGGGATCAAGCCCACAACCAGGACATGTGCCCTGACCAAGAATCAAACCATGATCTCCTGGTTCATAGGTTGACATTCAACCACTGAGCCAAGCCAGCCAGGCTGAATATTTTCTAATAAATGTGCTTAGAGCCCGGCCGATGTGGCCCAGTGGTTGAGTGTTTACTTATGAACCAGGAGGTCATGGTTTGATTCCGGGTCAGGGCACATGCCTGGGTTTCAGGCTCAATCCCCCGTGTGGAGCATACAGAAGGCAGCTGATTCATGATTTTCTCTCAGCATTGATCTTTCTATCTCTCCCTTCCTCTCTGAAATCAATAAAAAAGATATTTAAAACATAAAAATAAATAAATGTGCTTAGAGAACAAAATTTAGTAAAAGAAAAACACTATAAAAGGTATTTTAATGCAATAGTCATTTAATGAACATCTTTCATATTTAAAGCTGTGGCTAAGGGGAGTGGCAGAGGTGTGTGTGACACAGCCTCTGCCTCAGATAAGCTCAAAAGCCTTCCTCAACCCAATGACCAGTTCTAGACCCAAACTCTCAAATACCAGAGAAACTTCTTCTCTAGGCTGTCTCTTTAGACCACGGCCTTGTTTCCACAAGAGGGGCTGTGCTCAGTCCATTTTCCGAACTTAAGAATGCTACTTTACCACTCCTGATAACCTGGGAACCACCTCCCACTTTAGCAGGTTATTTGTGGTCTGAACTGAAGCCTGAACCAGAAGAGAGGAGACCTGGGATCCAGTCCTGCTTCTGCCTCTGGCTTGCTCTGGGACCTCAGGCAGTGCCTCCAGTGTTCGAGCCTTCAGCTTTCTGATATTGTGCCATGTGGGGGCTTGCTCCCATGGTTTCTGAGCTCTCCCAGACTACAAACAGTTCTGTTTTTTTCTAACCAAGGTTAATTGAATTGATGGAGTGTTACTTTCAAATGCTCTGATAGATGATTATTTCACCTCATCTTTCCAAGACGTGTTTTGATCATTGCCTGGAACTCACTTTTCCTGAGGATATTCTAAATAATCAGCTCTCCTGCCTTCCTCATATTCTGTAAAGTCTCTTAAGTATTATAGAACTAACTCCATGTGTCGGTGTCTTTAATACTCAGCTATATCTGCATTTTATGTGACCCTGCTTTAAAAAATATATAATGACTCTCAGATATGCCTCACTTTTGTTTTAGGAATAACAGCTACTCAGAGTTAAGCTATTTTGTCATAGAAGCATCAGAAACTTGCCACAGTAAAACTGCCCCTCCCTCCACCTATTCTTCTAATGGAGCTGCAGGAACCTCACCCAGAAACAAGCCCCACCCTTTCACCACCAAAGAGACACCTGACCCAAGCTAAGGCCGCCCAGACTTTTTTCCTGGGAATTTTGATTCTGAGCAAAGACACACAGAGGTGTTTGGAGCTGAGTCATTGACTGACTGCTGAGATTTGTCACTGATCTGGTTCTTGGCCTTTCTGGGGCCTGGTTGTGAGGTTCTCTCTTTTATTCTGTGAGTTACTCTGTAGTCTTTCTCAAAATTTACCTTTTGTCTAAGTTAGGAAGGAAGAGAGGAGGGAAGGGAGGGAGGAAACAAGAGAGGAAGGAAGGCCCACGTGCTAAGTGCAACAAACTATAGTGAAGGACCTGCTTTTCTAGTTTTGGTTTTTAGTTCCCAGCCTGTCACTGACTGACCGGCAATTATTCTACACATTAGGCAGCTTGCAACACATGCCACTGACCATAGGAGTTCAAAAGGTCCCGAATGGTCTGTTCCGTTGGGTGAGATGAGTCCACTGTTCCATGTTGATGTAGCTGCAATGTTACATTGCACTAAAAGGTTCCAAATGCTTATCTCACTGAGGACAGGTAACCAACAGTTCGTGGACCACTGTCAGCACTGAGCTGAATTTCTAGGGGCCCAGGTAACTTAAACCTCTCTCTGAAGCTGGGATATGTGGAAACTTAGACTAGGACATCACTGTCCTTGGGGAAAGCCCTACGCTGGGCTCACTCAGAAGTTCTGCTTTTCCTCTGTACGAATGGGCTGGGATTGCTCCAGCCTGATCTAACCCACTCAGCACTCCTCCTCCTTCCACTCCCTGTCCCCCAGACTCCCTGCATTCTCAGTCGAATGTGGTTTGCCACCATGTCTCTGCTATGAGGATAGCAGCCTGGCCTGGCCCCCCTTGGCCTTCAGCTCCTGCTTTATCTTTGGAAGAATGGATCGAGGTTAGCAGTTTAAAGGGGAGTGCCCTACCAAAAGAAGAGGAAGCAGGGACTGGAACAGGTACTTATGCACACCCATGTTGATAGCTGCATTATTTACAGTAGCCAAAAGGTGAAAACTACCCAAGTGACCATTGATGGGTGAGTGGGTAAACCAAATGTGGTCTATCCATGCAGTGGCATATGGTTCAGCCTTAAAAAGAAGGAAATTCTGACAGACGCTACCACATGGATGAAACTTGAGGACATTATGCTGTGACATAAGCCAGACACACAAGGCCAAATATTGTACTTATCTGGAACTCACTTTTCCTGAGGATATTCTAAATAATCAGCTCTCCTGCCTTCCTCATATTCTGTAAAGTCTCTTACCTAGCAGAGTCAAATGCATAGAGACAGTGTAGAATGGTAGTTGCCAAGGCCTCGGGAGAGGAACAGGGAATTAGTATTTAATGGGTATAGTTTCAGTTTGTTCTGGAGATGGATTGTGGTGATGGTTGCACAACAATGTAAATGTACTTATGCCAATGAGCTGAACACTTATAAATGGAAAAGATGGCACAATTTTGTTTATTATGTCTTAATACATACACATATACACACATTCATCTAGAAATTAACATTTTTTAAATTGATTTGAGAGAGAGAGAGAGAGAGGAAGGTAGAGGAAGAGAGAGCAAGAGTCCTCTAAAGGAAGAGCTTCCTTAGAGGCTCCTTTGGGTTGTGACTTTGACATCTGTGCCGTTGTGAGTGCCCACAGGTGCTGAAGACAGCCTTTAGCTGGTCAGCTTTTCAGAATATTAGGGCCAGTGTCTGCCGTTCATTCAGTCTCTGGGCAGAAGACACCTAATTAGTTCTATGATGATAGATATGTCAGGCCCCTCCCAGGACCCTCCTTGTCATTCACTCATTTGTTTATTCCACATGCATGAAGTGCCTGATTTATACAATGGGAATATAAAGTCAGGCCAAATAATTTAACCCCTTTCTGAAGCTGGGATGTGTTGAAACTGCTCATTTCAGTTGATTTATACAGTGAAAATGTATTAACAAACAAGACCTAGTTCCTGCTAGCACAGTGCTAATTTTCAACTTCTTCCTAGTTTGGGGTCAGAGTTCTCCCCAGACACCCCTGTCCTACAGCCCACTTAACTCTAGTAGCCACAGATGAGCACTGTGCTATGATGCACTGAGCCTTGAGCCGAGAACCAAAGGCCTGGGCTCTAGCCTGGTCTTAACACTGGCTTCCTTGGATATTGGACAAATCTATTAACTGATCTGTGGGTCTCTGTGTCCCCATCAGCAAAATGGAAATAACTCATGGGACTGGGATAAAAGTAAGAGTGAGACTGCCCTTCCTGAGTCTAGTTCAGTTGGTTGGAACATTGTCTGATATGCCAAGGTTGCAGGTTTGATCCCTGGTCAGGGCACATACAAGAATAGGCCAATGAATGCATAAATAGTGGAACAACATAACGATTTTCTCTCTCTCTCTCTCTCTCTCTCTCTCTCTCAAAAATCAATAAAAAAAGAATGAGACCCAGATATGAAAGAGCTCTGATATAAAAACATTAGGTGGATGGATCGTGGTGGGATGGTTGACTTAGGAATGGGGGCTAACATACAACTGAGGCCTCTGCCCTTGGTGTGGTCTAACCCTTAGGTTCCATTAAAATGATATTTTGTGGGGAGGGAAAAAGCAGAGTTCCCAAATTCCATGCCTTTCCTGTCCCATTCATCACCTCTCCTTCCCAAGAACAGGTTATAACAATCTCAACTTGGCTTTGGCAAGTCACCTTTAAGAGACCTCACAAATCTAGCAGCTAGCAGCCCTTAAGACCAGACAGTGGATCTCATTTGTTTTCAAGCCTGATGCAGAAAAGAGAAAAGACTCAATAAGATGCTTAAAAGAATGCATTATTCTAAGAAGAGATATCTTGGGGCGAGAGGGTTGGGAGGCTGTGGCTTCTGGCTTCTGGTCCCAAACCTGGCCCTGTTTTGCCCTGGAAAACTTGCTTGGCTTCAGGGTCCCTAGTTCTTCCGGATTTCCTTGTTATTGTTGTTTCTCCCAACAAACAAATGGGTATGTAAGATACTTGTTAACAAATTTTTAAAAAAATGAGTCAAGAAAACTGGGTTTGAAAAATTCAGCTCTAGTGAGGTCTTGGGGCAGATACATACCCTCCTAACTGCCTGGCCTCAGTTTTCTGATCTGTGAAATGAGAGTAATATAATACCTACCTACTGATTGTTAATGCAGATTAAATGTGATAAAGAATGTGAGGTGCTTAGCATACTGCTGGCCTGGGCTAATGCACATGGTACTAACCTGTGAGTGGGTAAAGTAGTTAATGTAGGAGGAGGGCTTTGTAAAGTGGTGTTCTCTGTCCAAGACCCTTTTGGCATTTTACTGTAGTCACCCACAACTTTCATAATTAACATAATTATTATCAAATATTTCCCACTTCTCTCCTCCTGTCTCAGTAGCTGTCTAGGTGCTGCTCTTTTTTCTCTTTTTCAAAGCCACATTCCCCAAACTTTGTCCTTTTCCCCTTTTGGTCTTTTTTCCAATCTTTGTCCCCCTTCCCCCCTTCTAGTTCCTATTCTTTCTATAACGCCTTTGTCCCTGAATGTCCTCCAAGAAATATAATTATGGAAACCACACCTTTCCCTCAAGTTGGGATGGAACCACCTCCACTAGTTGGGAAGGAGAGTTCCTGGGATCTTGGGCTGGACTCCACTGCTCCTTCCTTACACTTGGAAGGCAGTAGGAGAAAGAGTATTGGCTTTTGACTAGCTGCTAGGCTATTGTCCCACTACGGCTCCAACCCCTTAGAGCTTCCATGGCAATGTCAATCTTCAGGTGAGTCCTGGTGATATTTCTGCTGAAACACTCCATTGCCATCTTAAAGAGTTAGGATTTTGCTATATCTATGTTGCGTCTCCTGAACTCTTTGGGACCCTGAAGACCAGCTCCCTTATCCCAGAAAATGTTTGCTGAGCATTTTGCCTGAGGTTCCTGTAAGTCTGAAAAATCATCGAGCAATATCACATCATTAGCATCCAGTTAGCCTGCTGTCTAATGTGCAGCTTCCTGTTACATAAAGCAGAACTGGCTTCTGTACGCCTTGCATGTGGGCGTGGGTGTGAGTGCCACAGCGCACACAGGAGTCCACAGACACATTAGTCCTTTCATTTAACATGATGTCTGCCCTAACTGCACCTAGGGATGGATGGAGCTGAACTTCTCTGTTGGTACCTCTCTATCACAGCAGCTGGCAGAGTACTAAGTATACAATGGTGGTAAATAAATGCCTGGTGGTTGATTCATTTATTTAATCTTCCCCAAACTGTTGATTGCTTACTTTTGATTCCAGGAAGGGAAAAGATCGGCCCACATCTTTCTCCATGTTCTGAAGCTTGTCTGTGTCCCAGTCTGGAAAGAATAGAAATGACAAGCCTACTGGTTCCAAAAGATCCTAAAAACACCAGAGTGGTCCTTGCCTAGGTCAACCAGAGATTAAAGCACCTTTTTAGTGGGCTTGGCCCTGTTTTAGAAATCCTGGACCCTGTTACCTCTAGGTTTTTCTGAAACCATCCCATTTCTTTAAGGGTCTTCAGTCAAAATTGCCCTTGGAAAGAACATGTTTGTGGCTGTACTTGTTCTGTTACTTACTAGTAGATGGGGCCTTAGATGTTGTGGGATTTTATTTGTTTGTTTTTTGTAACAGATGGCGGTGATGATGACATATCCTGGAGGTGCCTCAGAGCCTGGCCAAGCCTTCTGGGGTCTCTACTGATCATATCTATGACTTAGGGCAGTGATGGCGAACCTATGACACGCGTGTCAGAGGTGACACGCGAACTCATTTTTTTGGTTGATTTTTCTTTGTTAAATGGCATTTAAATATATAAAATAAATATCAGAAATATAAATCTTTGTCTTACTATGGTTGCAAATATCAAAAAATTTCTATATGTGACACGGCACCAGAGTTAAGTTAGGGTTTTTCAAAATGCTGACACACTGAGCTCAAAAGGTTCGCCATCACTGACTTAGGGAATGGAAAGTTCCTAGCTGGGTTGTGTACAGACCCTATTTCCCAGAGCAGCTGCAGCAGACTAGAAAGGGCATTTGCCTTCTATCCCCTCTCCTTATCTACCCCCTTAAAGTTTTATACATGAATCTCGAAGTTTGGGTGAGCAGGAAACACTTCCAGTAGGGCCAAAACATGAGCATATACCTGGCATAGCCCTTTGGGCCCCCTTTAGGCAGCATCCATCAGGGCAAGAGGTACAGTCCCTGGCGTCTTGCTGACAAGCCTCGACCTGCCCTGCCGGCAGCCACAACCATTACAGCAGCTCAGGTGCTGGCTTGGCTGGGAGATGGGGAGCAGCAGCAGCTTGGGGGAGGGAGAGGCTGTGGGGAAGAGGTTCACCAGGGGCCTATTCATCTCTCTCTACTCATACAAAGAGGAGTTAGGGAGACTCAGAATTCCATCTCTCTCCTGCTCCTCACTCCTCCTCCCCCCAACACCTGTGCTATGAGGGAGAATGAGATGGAGCTGACCAAACCATTTAGAATCCTCTGAGCCAACCCCTGCCCACAGACACACAGCTGGATCGTTTACCTCAGGTTGAGAAGGAAGAGGTGCAGAAACCAGGAAGAGGGGAGCAGGCCTATGCTCAGATGTTTCATGTCCAGTTTTCTAGCTGTTTTGGCACAGTTAGGTCTCCATACTCCCTTTAGTTTTTCTTTGGCTTTTCAGAGTGTTTGTTAACGGCCAAATTGGAGTGTGCGTATGGCAGATATGGGTGGGTGAGTGGGAGGTAATTGCAAAGGGTTGAGAAGGTGCTAGACTGGTGACTAAATGAGTACCTGACACAGATAGTAGTGGCAATGATGGTAGAGGTGGACAAAAGTCCTCAAGTATATTCAATAGAAGGTAAGGGAATTAAGGTCACAGGCTTTTGTCCTGAGTCCACATGTACTGGCCTCTCTCACTTAGTACCTTCGTGACTTTCAGCAAGATTTTAACCTCTAAGCCTTGTTTTCATGAAGGGTTGTTGTATTACATAAAATAATCTATCTTTCATTTAATATGAATATAAGTGTACATATGCCTAACACATAAATGTTAACTGTTAAGGGTACATCAGTAATAATTTCTCTTGCATCAGGTTCCCTGAGGTGTTAGGGGCTGGAAAGGAAAGGTGAAGCCAACAGACATTGGAGCTTTGGTTTTGCCTTAGAGACTCCCTCCCAGTCCCTGGCTTCCTCCCTGGCTGTCTGTGCCACCTCAGGTTTCTGGTGGGGTCCAGGCCCTGGTATTTTCTTGCCATAGCATCTTTGTTCTGCTGAGGATGTGTAACTAGCTCTTGCAGTCCCTCCTGTTTTTGTCCTAGGTCTCAGTGTTGGTTCCTGGCATTTGTGGAACTGTGGTCTGGGTGTCATAACCTCCTGTTTCCTGGTCCACCTCCTGTTCTCTTGGGGGACAAGGGCTCCAACTCTGCTCAGCTTCTCCGGATTTCATCACCTTTTCTCTGTACAGATGCTGGGCTTCTTAGCACATTGTCTACATTCACCTGGGTCTTTGTGTCCTTTACACCTGTTGGGCCAGCTCTATGAAGCTCCTCCTTCAACCCCATGTTCCCATGTTCCCATGGCCTCTTTGCAAGAGGGGAAGGAGCCCTGCCCCACGGCTGGAGATAGAGCTCCAGAAATACAATTGCCATGGCCTCTGCCTCCTGGATGTTACCTCCCCACACACCTTCTGGATGTTACCACCACCGCCTGTAGTGCTTCCACTTCTCTTTCAGGCGTTACTCTTTACACCCCTTCCTAGGTTCCTGTGTTAGTAAATGGCAACTCCAGCCTTTCAACTGCCAAAGTCAGAAATCTTTGAATCATTCTCAGTTCCTCTCCCCATATCCAATGCATCAGCAAGTCCGTCAGCTATACTTTCAAAATCCAAAATCTGCCTGAGCAGCAAGGGGCTTCCTTTCTTCCTGGTACGAATGTCCTGCTTGACCACATGACATATCAACCAGAGAATCAAACCAGAAGTCAAGAGAAATGAATGCAAGTTTCAGGTCTTCAACACTGGGACTAAGAATAAAATGATAACTTGCAGTGTGTTAAGTGTTTTTTATGTTCCAGGCACCAAGTCCTTTACTTGGGTTATCTTACTCTGTGACCTGGGACTGATGGCTTCACCTCTCTGTTTCTTTATCTCTAACATGAAGATGACAGTGTGAAGCTGTAGTGAAATAATGTATGTGAGAGTGTTTGGAAAAAAGTACTAAGAGATATATGTAGACCCAAAATGATCGTCTTCAGGCCTTTGAAGAGTCCATATTACACAGAGGAGGAATGATGGCAAAGCTCCGGCTGATGGTGAATTTGATAGCCCAGTTTTGTGAAGGCAGAATGTGAGGCCCATGGTGCTGTGTTATCTGTCACCTGAGCTTGGGGTGTCTGTCTTCTGGCACAAATGTGACACCTGTTGTAGGAGAAATAGGCCTTGGCAGCTGGCACTCTGGGAGGAGAGGTCTGGCCAGGAGCAGGAGGAGTTCACTTACTAGAAGGCAAGTGACAAGCGTCAATAGTTAAATCAGCACATTCTTTAGCTCCATGTTCTCCTAGGGGACTAAGCAATGCCTGGGTATCCACTAGCTGGGTTAAGACAGAGGAAAAGGCAGGGGAAAAGGACCTACCAAATGCCCAGCCCAGTGCCTCACACTTAATAGGCACTTAGTGAATATTAAGTGTGTGTGGGGGGGATGGCTAGGGGGACAGAGGGATGTGGGATGGGAGAACAGAAAGCAGTACCCATGAAACACAGGAAGTGTTGTCTTGCTCTACCACTGAGTCACTGCTGGCCCACAGTCCACTTACTTCTCTGGTCAATAAGCACAGAGAGAAGAGAGTGAGAGAGCTACTGGCCATTTGCAGTTTATAGAATTTTTTTTTTTTTTAGATCTTTTTACTGATTTTTAGAGAGAGAATAAGGGAGAGGGAGAAAAAAATTGATGTGAGAGTGAAACATCAATCGGCTGCCTCCTGTACACAATCCAACCAGGGATCAAGCCCACAACCCGGGTATCTGCCCTAACCAGAATCAAACCGGCAACCTTTTAGTGTACAGGACGATGCCCAAACAACTGAGCCACACTGGCCAGAACTGAAGTTTATAGAATTTCAAATGGGCTAGAACTCACATCTCCTGACTCCCAAGTCCAAAACCCCAAAGTCAGAAATTGTCAGGGGAAAGGAATGCTTACTGAGTACTTACTGAGTACACTAGGTCTGACATGCATAATTCAGTCCTCACTGGTGCTATGAGGCAGGTGTTTTTATCCCACCATCCAGATGAAGAAACTAAGGTCAAAGTGGTTAAATTACTTGTTCAAGTAGTCACTGTTTCTAAGTGGTGGGTGTACAATTTGACCTTTCTGACTCCAAAGCCTTGCTTGTCTTTCTCCTATATTGTGACGTTTGCAAAGGGAATTTCCTACTCCTTCAATTGCTGAAGGCTGGCCTGTGGACTTAGCACGTATTTCAAAGCCATTCAGACTCACCCGTGACCCAGGGGCAGGGCATGGTTAGGATCACTTCCACTCCCCACAGTGGGTTTTCCTTGTTCACTGAGAGAGCCACTGCGTACCTTCTTTTAAAGCAGCGGTTCTCAATCTGTGGGTCGCGACCCCTTTGGGGGTCAAATGACCCTTTCACAGGGGTCGCCTAAGACCATCGGAAAACACATATATAATTACATATTGTTTTTGTGATTAATCACTATGCTTTAATTATGTTCAATTTGTAACAATGAAAATACATCCTGCATATCAGATATTTACATTACGATTCATAACAGTAGCAAAATTACAGTTATGAAGTAGCAACAAAAATAATGTTATGGTTGGGGGTCACCACAACATGAGGAACTGTATTAAAGGGTCGCGGCATTAGGAAGGTTGAGAACCACTGTTTTAAAAAGAAATAGAGCTGGACAGTAGTTAAAGGTCATAAAGAGAGATTTTTGTTCAGTACTATCACAATATGGGAGAGGGACTTCGGTGTAGAACTGAGCTCAATTCTGAATATGGCGAAGACAACTGGGGATTAATAGTCAAGGAACAGAGTGAGTGTGTCAGTGCATGAAAAATTACTAAAAAGAGACATTAAGGGTATGGGGATTCTTGCTAAAAAGATTTAACAGGATTCTTCCTAAAAACGGCTAGGCAGGCCAATACAGGGCCCAAAGGTGAGGCCTAGTCTACAAGAGGGCTCAGAAGAGCCTGTCTAAGATATGGTCAAGGAGAGAGTCTTTGTCAATGTCCAGTGAATGCCAGGAGAAGACATGCTGAAGACCAAGTGGTAGTTCATTGACCTTAGGATAAGTTGTCTCACTTTTGGTGTGACTTTTGAGAGTCAAAAGAATTTGATTGGAATTTAAAACTAATTATGAGAAAGAATGCATCTGAGACCTATAACTCCCACTGATAGGACAAAAAGCATTTTTGTTTTTATTTCCTCACAACTTTATCTGAAGTAGATGGTTTTTA
This sequence comes from Myotis yumanensis, assembly GCF_028538775.1. Taxonomy (NCBI): domain Eukaryota; kingdom Metazoa; phylum Chordata; class Mammalia; order Chiroptera; family Vespertilionidae; genus Myotis; species Myotis yumanensis. The sequence continues at coordinate 120,778,173 of NW_027223754.1, read as the reverse complement.
GTCATAAGTGCAAAGTCAAGGAAGAGATGAGCCAGTCATTCAGAGACAGAAGCAAGCAGGGCCTGCCCTCTCCCTCCCACAGGGTGACTTATTTTTCACCGAGTCACCTGAGCCTCCAGCCACTAGCCAGCAGCTCCCTGGTCTTGTGAAAGGATGGGCTTTTACATGAGATGTGGCTGAGTTGGGATGAGCAGATGGACAAACAGCTTTCCCCTGAGCTCATACAGAAATGCAGGGTGTAAATCTAGGCGCATTTGTTATCTTTCTGCCTCACTCCCAGATCCTTAACTCACTTCAGTGGCCCCAGAATCCTGCTTCCCCAGAACATCCCCTACATGAACTAATCTGACCTGCTGTTTCTGACTGCCAGCTGGCTAGCCATGGAAACAGGAGAGACCTTGGTAACAGACAGAGGGATAAATCTGCACAAGTTCCTAGAAACATAACATGCGCAGAGGTTTGATGTCTGTGTAGAAACCCAAAGGCGCAGATCCTCAGCTGAGGCCTCTGTCCCCAGAACTCCTCAAAGTCTGTGCCAAAAAGTCCCACAGGAGCAAATGTAGGTGGAATGAGAAAACTCTGGCTTATGAGACAGAGAGGCTCTCTGTTCTCATTCTGGCTTTGAAACAACTAACTCTGTGACTTTAAACTCTGAGCTTCTCTTTCCCCATCTGTAAAATGGGAGTAATCAGACCTGGTCCACTTCATAGATTCTCATAAGGCTCGAGTGCCTATGATGTACTTAGTAAACACTAAAGGGCCACACAAAATGTAAGAAAAGCACCCACACACCCTCATAATCTATCTCCTCCTAGAGTCAGCTACATAAACACTCATGCAAAACACTGATGTCCAGCTTTTGTGGGCCCATATTTCTGGGTTGTGCTCTTTCCTCTGTCTGGTTGACTGTCTCTCTCCTGGTGCCGCAAAGGGGTTCCTGGGACACTTCTGCTTTTAGCCTGCTATTGGCTCCCAGGGACCAGAGATGTCGGTCTAACTCCTGTATCCAGTATCCACTGCAGTATCATGGTAGTGTCTTGATGGAACTGTTGGAGGGAAAGCAGAAGCTCATTGAAAATCCATCTGAACACTTGGGTTCTAGTCTTAGCCTTGTCACTATATATTAAGTGAGCCCAGATAAGCCATTTGACCAGCCAGGGTCCCATTTTCCTCACCTGGAGATGACTACATGATCCTGAAAGCCCCTCCAGCCCTTGATAGTGTATGATTCTGATTATGGCTAACAGTGACTTGGTTCCAAATATTCAAAGTCTAACATCCATGCCCAAGCCATCTCCTTGACACGCAGTAAGCTCTGACCCCCCGTTTATAGCAATGTGACCACTGAATCTTGATTTCTCCCCACCCTCACCCTTAGTGCAGCTCCTTGCCTCTTTGCTTGGTTGTGAATGCAAGCGGTTTCCTGTACCCTCTCACTTTCATCGTAGTTTGGCTTTTAGCCTTCCCAGATGTGTGTAAGCCAGCCAGTTGTAGAGCTGTCAGGGTACAGGCATCAGTAGTCACACAGCCCCCAGATCCATCCAAGAATATCTAGGCCTCGAATCTTATAAATGCGTTTGACACACACCAAGTCCCAGGCCCACCCTTTCCTGCCTCCCCCAGATCTGGATGGAATGCTGTGCAGTTGTGGGGTGGGGCTCCCCAACTAGATACCATACTGTTTCCCTGGGCTTGAAGGAAAAAGACTGAGCTGGAAAGGGAACTCATGCAGGGAAAAGCTTAGTTTCACTGCCTTTCACAACCATTTCTCCACAGCAGCCTTGGGAGAAATCTGCCTCCAGTGGAGGGGAAGAATCAGCCTGTACTGGGTTACCAGTGGGAGGACAATGCTCCATTTCCACCTGATTTGTGGAAGATAGCAAATCCAAATGGGCTACCAGCTCATTTCCTCTCTCTCTGCCCAACTGACCTTGGCCAACATTGTAATTTTCTCCCAACACCACCATTCACACTTCATACCCACCATATGAGGGGTGAGGAGCAGCAGAAGGAAAGATGATTACCTGTAGTATTCCCCACCAAATCTTACAGATTTATGAGGTCTTCAAGTGATGTTGACCTTGTTCCTCTTTTCTTCTTTCCCTTCTACAGGGTATGGCAGCTGGAGAGAACTGGCCAAGGCTCTAGCCAGCAGGAACATTCCAGCTGTGGATCCAAATCTTCAGTTCTACCATCCCCAGAAGCGAGGCCTCCAGGTATGTGGCAGGGCCAGCCCATTTTCCCTGCCAGTGGATTAACATGGGACCTCTGCTGCCCTTGCCCTTGTAGCCTTAAGGAAACCGGCTTTTCTGTGGTAAGAGAGGCAGAGAAGAAAGAGTCCCGGGGATGGCAGCCTGACCTCAGAGGATTTCCTAGCTGGGTGGGTAGAGATGTGCGTCCTGTCCCCCTCAAAGCCTTCATCACATAGTTCAAGGTGCCCACGTCTGACCCTCCAGGTATGTGGCTGCCATCTCCAGCAGCAACGAGGGCTTGAGGCGGGACCAGCATGTCCTGCCTTTTGCCAGCCTGAAGACTGGGCTGGTACTTTAGTTACAATTCCAGATCCTTACTTCTAAGAGTCAGAGGTGATGCGATAGACAGACACCCCCTCCCCTGCAAATAGCTGGGGGACAGATTTGTAATGAAGCATTTTTCCTGTAGTGTTTCTTGGACCAACAGTTCCTAGTGAGGAAAGAGCAGCATTGGGTTTGGGGGTGAATGGGGAGAGAGATTAAGGGAAATTGCAATTCAATTGAGCCTAGAGCCCAGAGGTTGAGTCTAGAACAGATATGGATCCTGAAGACTGGGCCAGAACCAAACTGAACCTGTGGACTTGCACAGTAGGGAACAGTTGGTATGTCCCCAAGGGGCTCCCACTTGTTAGGACAAATGAGTGAGAAATCCGGACAGAGTCCTGGGGGATACACAGGAAGGGAGGCAAGGTCTTGCCCTCTGGAGAGCCTGATCTAATTAGAAAAAGTTTCTTTCCATATGGGAAGACTGAAAAAATGCAGGAAAGTAAAAGAACCTCGGGAGATACATTGATCAAACTGTGAGGAGGTATATTCCTGAGGGATATAGTGAGAATGATAAATGGAGTGTCCCTTAAGTGGATAAGCTTCCTGGGGCCAGGGCTGTGTCTCCTGACCTCTCCTTCCCCAGGGGCACTTTCAAGGGGCCCCAAATCCTATTCTTACCCTAATATTCCCACCAAGTTCATTCTTCACTCTTCTGCCAGGACCAAGACTTTGAGCGAGGTGGGAGCAGTAACAGCAGCTACCTGCAGTGGAATAAAGCTGTCCCCTGGCTCTCAGAGGTAAGGGCTGTCCCTGTTCTTTGAGAGGGTTATAGCTTTTACAGATAATTCCGGAAACCACAGAAAAATTTTTTTCCAGTGGTTATTGTTAAAAATTTTTACCTAGACATCCACACCCACACCCACACCCACACCCACACCCACACCCACACCCACACGCACACCCACACCCACACCTGAGGAAAAGAAATTTTTTTTTAACCTAATTTTTGGGAAAAAAAGATTCCAGGCTTATTCGATTTTCTTGCTTTAGAGAAGAACTAACATTTGCTATGAGCCTACTATGTGCCAGGCTTTGGGTATCATTTCATTTCAGCTTTAATACCCTGTAAAATAGTATCACTATCCTCATTTTATAGGCAAGAAAAACAAGGCTCAGGGAAGCCACGATTTCCATGTCCCGCCAATTCCCCATATTAAAGATAGGCTTTCCAAACTGTCTTTCTTGAACCATTAAGCCCCATAAGATATTCCAGGAAGAAAGGAGTTCATTGTTAAATAAGGTTTAAAAGCTATATATTGCATCCACTTCTTGGAAATACACATTAGTACATGAAAGTTTCTGAGAAGTTCTGTAATAATCTGTTTAACTTGGTTTAGCTCAGCATGTACCAAACTCATTTGCCTCCTGAATTGCTTTTTCCCACGGAACAGCTATTAATAATCTATGAAGCCAGTTTTTTAAGGAACATACACTATGAAAACAGTGTTTTAAGGAATATATGTTATTTCAGGAAATTTTTACAGGTAGCAGTTAAGCGTGTGAATAAAAAAAGTTGTTATAACCATCGTGATACCTTTTATTTATATAGGATTTGAGATTTTTTCCTTTGATCAAGAAACTGGAGCTCAGAGAGGTTAATTAACATGCTTAAGATTACCTTGAGTAAACACTTATGCCAAGACTCCATAGTACCATGGTGCTTTGGGGTGAATATTGTAAATTTGGGTTTCATATTTTACAACTTGTCCACGTAGATTACTTTTCTGGGCTGGGTGGTACTGGCTAGCCCATTGTCTTTATCCATACTCAATACAAATTGATCTCTTCAGCCTGGGTGATTTTATTTCCAATCTACCCATTTGCTGTGGGGCAGGAGTGAAGGAGGCAGTATCATGCTAAATGTGACATTAGGAGTAGGTTATTCATCCCTCGAAACTGCCTGTTTAAAGCCCCGAGAGAGGATGGATTACAACACTGGTACACTGACATCATCAGGTAATTATGCCCCACCCCAACTAGAGATAGTATTTTGAAAAGAAGGTGCCTTAGAGACTATTGGTCCAGTGATCCAGCCTTGTCTCCTTTGAACACAGTTTGGATCTTTTTTTTTTTTTTTAATATATATATTTTTTTATTTCAGAGAGGCAGGAAGAGGGAGAGAGAGAGATAGAAACATAAATGATGAGAGAGAATCATTGAGCCCGAAACCCGGGCATGTGCCTTGACTGGGAATCAAACCATGACCTCCTGGTTCATAGGTCAATGCTCAGCCACTGAGCCACTGTGGCCAGGCTGGATTTTTAAAGATATTTTATTCTTTTTTCAGATGTTTATTGACTACTGTATTTCTTCTCTTTGGATTGCATATTTGTATCTCTTGCCCATTTTTAATTGGGTTATCTGTCCATAAATTAGCTATATAAATAATAAGTTACATAAAGTATTTATAAATTAGTTTACCAATTAGTGATATAAACTATTTGTTACATGCTATAAATGTTTTGGCAGTTTATTTATTGTGACCAGATATTCTTCTTTTCTTTTTGGATCATTATTCTTCTTTTCTTAAAAACAATTTTATGCCCTGACCGGTTTGGCTCAGGATAGAGCGTAGGCCTGTGGACTCAAGGGTCCCAGGTTCGATTCCGGTCAAGGCCATGTGCCTTGGTTGCGGGCACATCCCCAGTAGGGAGTGTGCAGGAGGCAGCTGTCGATGTTTCTCTCTCATCGATGTTTCTAACCCTCTATCCCTCTCCCTTCCTCTCTGTAAGAAATCAATAAAATATTTTAAAAAAAAATTTTTATTTATAATGTCAGATATTTTGTTTGTAATCTATTCTTTTTCTTTATTTTAGAGAGGAAGGGAGAGGGATAGAGAGATAGACACATCAATGAGCGAGAAACATCGATCAGTTATCTTCTGCACACCCCCTACTGGGGATTGAACCACAACCCAGGCATGATGGAACCCTTCTTGGTTCATGGGTTGATGATCAACCATTGAGCCACATGGGCCAGGCTGGATAATTTTTCTTGATGAACTAATTATTTTGAAAAATTATAATTACTCACCAGCTGGTGTGGCTCAGTGGTTGAGGGTTGACCTGTGAACCAGGAGGTTGCTGGTCTAATTCTCGGTCAGGGGACATACCAGAGTTTCGGGCTCAGATCCCCAGGGCAGGTGTACAAGAGTCAGCCAATCAATGATTCTCTTATTGATGTTCCTGTCTTTCTCTCCCTCTCCCTTCCTCTCTGAAATTAATACAAATATATCTTTTTAAAAAGAAAGATTATAACTACATAACATTCTGCATTTATTAATCATTAATGTTTCCACTTTTTTTGCCCATCAAGAATAGAGATATACAGGGTGTCCCCCAAAAATGTATACACGCTTAAACAACTAATAGCTTAATTTTAAAAATGAAATGTATTTTAATAAACACTGCCTTTATAATTATTCAAAGTGTGTATACATTTTTTGGGGACATCCTACATATAAAATGGCAATAGTGAACAATAGTAAATAGTGATTAATATAAAATTAACTTTTTAAAGAATAGTTGATCTTTTAGTAAGAATATATGGCCTTTTAGTTGTAAATACCTGATTTCCTTTTTTTTTTTTTTAATACTCATCCAAGGGTATGTTTTTACTGACTTTAGAGAGAGAGAAGTTAGTGAGAGAGAAATAGTGGTTGATTGCCTCCTGTATGCACCTCAACGGGGGATTGAATCCACAACCTAGGTATGTGCTCTGACCAGGAATCAAACCTACAACCTTTTGATGTACAGGACAGTGCTCCAACCAGCTGAGCCACCTGGCTGTGGCTGACTTTGTGTGTTTTTTTTTTAATAATATGGAAAGTAGCTTACAAAATCCCCATTACAGTCTTCAGGGATCTTCAGGGAGTCACTGATCCAATCTTCTTATTTTACTAACAAGGAAAATAAGGGCCTGAAAGGTTAAATAACTAACATATGAAGGCACGTATATTCCAGCTCTCTTCCAGCCCATCAAAGGGACCTCTTCTTTTCTTCCCATCCCCTTACCTGTCTCCTGTTTTGACATATAGTTTCAGCAAGGAGTGATATGTCATTTATTGAACAAGTACTAGCTGCCAGGAGCTGTTAGGTAATGAGAGGAGTTAACTCACTTACTCAGCCACTCAGGGTGGCATAGCTAGTACATAGCCCTGCTCTGGTGGGAGCAAGGAAGAACATAAGAAGGCTGACAGTCTCTTTGTCTCCCTGCCCCAGACATTGGCCACTCAGTCTCTGAGGCCAGGAGTCACTCTCGAAAACAGAACAGTCTTGGACATTCTACTTGGTGTGTCAGTGAGAGGCCGTCAGAATGGGTGGCCGGGGAGGCTGGCCTTCATGGGGCAACTGCCCTCAAAAATTTATTCCTGTCAGCCAAAATCATAAATACTAATCAGTAAACCCACTAATTAAACCTCAATGCCAGTTTATTCATTTACCAGTCAATACCGAAACACTGGAAAACTAAGAGAGTTATAAGAAAGAAATTTGGTGAACACAAAATCAGATCAAAGCAAGTCAGAATTTTCATGGGCCATATCATGTGGGCTTTGGTGAGGCAGCATCCCTTAGGAGAGGGGTGGGGTGTAGATTCCTTCTGAGGCTCTCCTTTTTTTGGGGTGTGTGGTGGTGGTGGTGGTTTATAGTTTTATTGAGATATAATTTATATACCATATTAGAGGCCCGGTGCACGAATTCATGCATGGGTGGGGTTGGGCTGGCCTGCCCTGATCGGGCGATCCAGCCAAGCGGCTAGGGGGAGAGGCCGTGGGCGGTTGGCGGGCCAGCCCCGCCCCCTGGTCAAACTCCTGGTTGAGGGGACAATTTACATATTAGCCTTTTATTATATAGGATAAGTCACCCATTTAAAAACACTAATCTACTTTCTGTCTCTCTAGAGTTGCCTGTTCTGGACATTTCATGTAAATGCAATTATATAATATGTGGCTATTTGTATCTGACTTCTTTCACTGAGCATCACGTTTCCAAGGCTCATCATGGTGTAGCATGTATCAGTACTTCCATTTCTTCTTTTTTTAAAAAATATATTTTATTGATTTTTTTACAGAGAGGAAGGGAGAGGGATAGAGAGTCAGAAACATCGATGAGAGAGAAACATCGATCAGCTGCCTCCTGCACACTCCCCACTGGGGACGTGCCCGCAACCAAGGTACATGCCCCTGACCAGAATCGAACCTGGGACCCTTGAGTCGGCAGGCCGACGCTCTATCCACTGAGCCAAACCTGTTATAGGGCCATTTCTTCTTATTGCTGAATAATATTCTATGTACCACATTTTATGAATCCATTCCTTGATACATGGATATTTGGGTTGTTTCTGCTTTTTGGTTATCATGACTAATGCTGCTGTGAATGTTTGTGTACAAGTTTTTGTGTGGATCAACCTTTCCTGTTTTCAGAGCCCAGAAACACCATCATCGAACCAAGTGATACAAGTGGCATCTCCGTTTGTTTACAAAATCGTCTATTCAGATGGAGAATCTTACCTATTAGGATTTCACCAAATGGGCCTTTGGTCCTTTCCTCAAAATCCAGAGCTACCTCTTACCTTCATGGAGTTTGGAGCTCTCAATTTCAAGGCAGAGTTCCCTCAAAGGACAGGTGTAAACAGGGGATCAAGAGTAGAAACTCGGAACAGGAGTCTGGTATATAGGAACCAGTGACCTCGTTGTCTTGCTGTGTTGGGGTCATGTGGTCCAGCCTCTGTGCTTCTCCTGGGCGAGGCCTCATTGCCCCACGAGGTGAGCCAGCAGTCAGCTGTGCTGGTTGTGCGAGTGTGAATCTGACTGAACAGCAGTGCAGCCAGTGGAGGGCCAGTGAGTGAGGCTCACATCCTGTGATGGGCTTCCGACCTCTCCTGGAGGTAGAGCTGACGCTCCTGCCTTCCTGCCCTCTGCACCCCACACCTCTGCATACCACACCTTTTTTGAGGACCACATCTCTTTTTATCTTTAACTGGCACAAAGCAGTCACTCAGTGCTTATAGAATAAATGAAGGAACATGTGGTTCTGGGCTTAACTTCTCCAAAATAATTGAGATATGCAGGAAACACAGAGGAGGGAAAAGGCCTCGGGGAGAAGGATTTGAGAAAAGCCTTGAAGGATGAGCTGCAGTTTGCAGGTCAGGAGGAAAGGAAAGGGCCTTCCAACCAGGAAATAGTATTTGCAAGGCATGGAGAGGTAAAGGAGTTTGCTGTGGGTGGAGTGTGGATGTGTGACAGAGAGTGGTGTGAGGTGAGGCTGGGAAAGTAGGTCAGTCATGCCAGGGTGAGGTTTGTTCTGAAGCCTTCTGGGAACATCCAGAGCAGCAATTCTGCAGGCAGGGGGAAGAATTATGGAGGGGAGGAGCTTCGATCCAGTTGGAGGCTCTGCTGCAGGCCTGGCAAGCCCAGTGAGGCCTGGTAAGCCCAGTGAGGCCTGGTAGAGGCAGCTTCCTGGGGGTAGAAGACAGTGGACTTTCCTGTGGAAGGACCCATCAGGCCGGCCTCACCCTTTCCCTCCCACACTCCAAGACATCCTCCCCACTTCCACAGGATAATGGCTGTGTGTCCTTAGAGAGTCAGTTTACCTTTGTGGGCATAAATATTCTCACCTCTAAAATGAGAGGGTTCCAACAGATACTTTCTCCACCTCCTGTAACTGGGAAGTTCCATGTCCTTCATTGGCTGTGGCTGTGCTCTGGCAACGGGAGTACCCATGGCCCTTCCCTGGGTCTCAGCCACTGCTAAACAGTAGAAAGTGGGCAAGTGGCAGTGCCGATGAGCTGGAGTCCCACATCCCTGCCAGATACAAAGTCTGCAAAGCTTGGAGGGACACAAATCCTGGTGGGGTTGCAATACTGAGCCTGGGAAAGAGGGTGGTGCCCGCTGGTCCCTAAGGGACTCCCCACCTACAGCCTGAGGGTGGGTGAAGCCTGGTTTGAGGGCTAGCTTAATGCTGAGTGAGGCCTAGATCTCCAAGGAGATGGAGGTCCTCTTTCTGCGCTCACTCCCGCCCTGCCTGTGGTTTCCTGCAGCACCTCAGGCAAGGCCATGAGAGGGCGGTGGGAGGCGGCAAGCACTGCTCTTCCCTCCTTCCCTCCTTCCCTCCTTCCCTCCTTCCCTCCTTCCCCTGCCCAGACCCACTGTGGCCTCTGGCCTCCTGGCTGAACACAGAGACTTCTCCAGTGGCATGCCCTGCCTCCGCATCTTGTTGTGGATCTGAGCACACTGCCCTGAAAGTCCTAGGAAGGGGCAGTGAGGAGGCCATTGGCAGAAGACACTGAGTCTTGTAAATGGGACTTAAGGAATTTCTCCAGAAGGAGCACAATGTACCCATTCTTTCCTTCCAAGAAGCCTGAACCCGCCCCCCACCCCGCCCCCACCTACCCAGTCCACATTCTCTCTACCACCCATCCCAGCCCCACACTCATATTCCCTGGAGTGATGGCTGCTTCCCAAGATCCCACATTCCTAGCACTGACCAGGCCAGCACACCCAGGAAGTGCCAAGCTGCTGAAGGGATGGGGAATGATGGGCTCTCCTTGGTCGTTTCTGGATCCAGCTGTGAGCTAGTGAGCTGGCGCCTGTGCCCACCCCACCAGCCACATTCCTGTTGAGGAGTTCTCCCCAACCCTCATGTCCTCTCCCCTCCCATCTCTCCCTCCAGATCTCTTGCTGGAGACCTTATGTCACTTCCTTCTATCTGGGCTTCCAGTCTGGGGGGCCCTTCCTCTGTTTTCCTAAGGGCAGCTTAGATTTTGATAACTGATGGGCCACAATGGGGAGGGCAGGGCAGGGTCTGTTTGTGTAGAGTAATTGAGGTCCCACCTCCCACAACCTGGAGATTAAGCTCTGGGGGAGGGGAGGAGAAAAGAGCTGAGGTGGGGTAATCTGAAACTCTTTGTCAGGATAAATTGGGACAGTATCCCCATGCTTCCCCTCCCCCCTCCCCCAAGCTCCAGGCCTCCACCCACTCTGAGTACTTGCTGCTGCCTTAGTCCTTTCATTTGAAGGGGGCCCTCTGCTCCAGGCCTCCATGCCCTGTCCTGAGGAGGAGAGAGAGAACACGTCCTCTGCTCCCGCCTTCCCAGGAGCCTTCCCAGGACTGCCTGGAAGACCGGGCACCTGGTTCATTATTCAGGTGAGGCCTGGGCAGAGTGAGGCTTTGAGCTCCTGAGAGCGGTGGGAGGCCTGGTCTGCCGATGAGTCCCCAGGAGCCTCCCGCAGCGCTTTCCCAGCTGCTTCCCCACAAGGGGAGCCCCCAGCGTGGAGACCGCTGGGTAGATAAGATTTCACCCGCAGACAGCTGTGGAGCTTTCCTCTCCCTGGGCATTAGGGGAAGGGGAGAGGAGGGAGCAAGTCTTCGGCTGAAACCCCAGCTTGGCACTTCCTTCCAGTTCCCTCTGTCATTTCTACCATTCTGTGTGGCTGTTACTCCCCCGCGCCTGGGGAATGCAAACCAGCCCCCTTCCTGTGTGGAGAGAGCTGGGAGTGTGTGTGAGTGTGTGTGTGTGTGTGTGTGTGTGTGTGTGTGTACACATGTACATTTGCACACATGCACGGCAAGAAAAACACCCAAGCCTCAGGGCCAGGCCATGAGGATGAAGTTCCTGAAAGAAGCCAAGGGTACCAAGGATGGGAACGGGACTGAAGTGGGCCATGACCTTCAACAGTGGGAGGAACACTCGTGCTGGGGCTGTGGTGGCCCATGCCTGTGTCTCCACCCAGCCTCTTCAAGTCATGGGCCGCAGGGGCAGGTTTGGGGTGCTCACTCTCACCTGCTTCTCCGCCCATACAGTTCCGGGGCCGCGCCAACCTGCATGTGTTTGAAGACTGGTGTGGCAGCTCCATCCAGCAGCTCAGGAGAAACCTCCACTTCCCTCTGTACCCCCATGTGAGTGCTGTGGGCCCCCCTCTCCTTTCTCTCTCCACACCATCTCCTCTTCCTCTGCCTACTTCTGTCTCTTATCCCCCCCACCCATCTTCTGTCTTCCTCATCTTTCTTTTTACTTCTGGTTCGCTTTCTTTCCTTTATCTCGTGGGCCCTTCTTTCCTCTCTGCACAGTATCTGCTTGTTCCCGCCCTAGAGATTCCTTCGATGTCTGTCATCCTCGCCATCATTTCCGCTTTAGACTCTCATTTTGGTTCATCAGCTGGTTTGCCCAGGGCCATCGTGTACAGTTGTGCTGGTGGTGTACTCTGGATGGTCACCTGGACAAAGCGCCCCAGTGGGAGTGGAAATCGTCCCCATATTCCATACCAACCCATGCCCTGGCCCGGCCTGTCTCCCTCCCTCCTGGTCTTCCCACCAGGCCTGACTGGACCAGTCTCCACTTCCTCTTCCCTCTTCTGGGTAACAGTTTTCCTCCCCTTTCTTGGCATAGATCCGCACAACTCTGAGGAAGCTGGCCGTATCTCCCAAATGGACCAACTATGGCCTCCGCATCTTTGGCTACCTGCACCCCTTCACCGATGGTGAGGCCAGCCCCAATGTCCCACCCTTCCACTTCCTGCCCTGGAGTTTTTTAGGGAGTCCAGAGAACATAAGCCCGTGGCTGCGAAATAAGTCTGTCCTGGGACCCTGTTAGTACATCTTTGACGAGAAATCGAGTCCAGCTGCAGTCTCATCCAGTCCACCCCACCCACAGGCTGTTTTCACTCCTTGACTTGCAGAGCCTGGAACTAGCTCATCTCTCTCTCTAGTCTTCCCACATACACAGTCTCTCTCAGGATGGAGAAACCCACTCTACAGGGGGGAAGCCACGCACCAAGCCCCCAAGAGAATTTAATGACTATACATAACACAGGCCTTCAGCCCTGACACCGATGTTCTTGTTCTCACCTGGACTCTCCCCCACTGCCTAGGGCCAATCCAGTTTGCCATTGCTGCAGACGACAATGCGGAATTCTGGCTGAGCCAGGACGACCAGGTTTCAGGTCTTCAGCTACTGGCCAGTGTGGGCAAGGTAGGCTCAGCTCAGCCCATCTCCCTTGGTCTAGGTGCCAGGCATTGAAGGGGCCCCGCCTCCATCAATAGATTCTCATCACCACTAGTGTCTCTGGTGTGATTGCCAGGGAAAAAGGTGGGAACAAGAAGCGTCCTCTCACCCCATCCCATTTTACCCCGTGATAAACGGAGGTGTGGGGAGGAGGAAGGAATCAGCCTGAGGCTGGGAAAAGACCCCAGGGAGATTTCATCTTTGGGCTGGGCCTGGGCCACATAACACCTTTTGGTTCAAGACTCCTTAGCTCAGTGCGAAGAACTCACCCAAGGGGATGGATGCTGCGGCCCTTCTGGAAGGGGGGAGGTGCTTCTTGCATGGGTCACTTGGTCACTCCCTTAACTCCCTTCTGTTTTCTCTCCCATCATCACTCATCATCTTCCTTTCTCTGTTCACTCTCTCTCAACTTTTCTCCTCCTCATTCCTTCCTTTTTCTTCACTCACCACCTCTCATCCTTCATATTTTCTCCTTCCCGCCTTCTTTCACTCTCTCTCCTCACACTTGTAGACTGGAAAGGAGTGGACTGCCCCTGGAGAGTTTGGGAAATTTCGGAGTCAAATTTCCAAGCCAGTGAGGTGAGTGTGGAGTGTCAGGACATGCACAAGCGCGCCAAAGAAACCCCAACCTCCCCCAAGTGCTGAGGCCAAATCCAAGTCACAGAGCCCAGCCATCCTCCAGCCTGCCGCCTCCACTCCCCAGCCGTCCGTATTCACAGGCCTCAGTGTTCAGGGCACCCGTGCATTTTGGTAAATGAAGTCTTTGATTTAGAAACCATCTGGCGCATCATCCCTCATTTTACAGATGAAGAAACTGAGGCCCAGAGGGGCGATGACTTAATGAAGGTCTCCCAGCTATTTGGTGACACTCAGGACTGGAAAACAAAAATAGGTCTCCCTTCTCCCAGTCCTTGCCTTTCACATGTCCTCTGTACCCAAAGATGTCCACAGCTATGCAGCCCGAGCACCTGCTGCTCCGCCTGTGCAATGCAAAGGTCCTAGTCGCAGCGGACCCTTGCTAGACTGGAAGGAAACAAAGGCCCTTCCCGGTGGCTGGAGTCGGAGTCACTTTAACATGCTGGAAGGGGGACTTAGCCCAACGTCAGAGCACCACCTGGTGGCTGGCGCACACACAGTGAGAACATGCATTGGCTTGATGGTAATGACAGTCCAGCTTGCAAAGAGCACTGCTCTGTGCCAGCCTCTGTGGTGCAATTCAGCATAACAGCTAACGACATGGGCTCTGAAACAAGCCTGCCGGTCCAAATCCCTCTCCACCACATTACCTCGGGGCTTTGGAAAACTGCCCAAGATTTCTGTGCCTCAGTGTTCTCATCTACGAGAAGGATTAAGCGACTTAATATATACAAAGCTCTTAGAACAGTGCCTAGCCCACAGTAACGACTCTATAAGGGTTATTTATTATATATTTTTTAATCTCCCTATTGTCCTGTGAAGAAAGTACTATTATAATTGCCATCTTCCAGAAGAGAAAACTAAGGTTACTCTGTTCGTAAGTGGTGGAGTGGGGACTCTAACCCAGGTGGTTAAATGACAAGGGAGTTTATAGGTGCGCGCAGTGGAGGAGTGGGGCAGAGGGATGGCCACAGGGGCTGGAGACAGCTTTCCCTTTCTCTGCTCTCTCCTCCCGCCAGCCTGTCAGCCTCCCGCAGGTACTACTTTGAGGTGCTACACAAGCAGAATGACGAGGGCACTGACCATGTGGAAGTCGCAGTGAGTGTTCCTGCTCCTCCTAGCTCAGCTCCTAGCCACTCCTGTTCCCTCGTCCCTTAGACCCTTTTTGAAATCTAGTATCTGCCAACCTTCCACATCCATATTCTCTCCTCTTTTAGTGGCGACGGAATGACGCTGGAGCCAAGTTCACCATCATTGACTCCCCTTCCCTGTCCCTCTTCACAAGTGAGTAGGCTCTGCCTACCTGGGGAACTGAGTCGGAGGCCAGGGGTACCCCACGGGAGGCTCAGCCTACCTGGGGAACTGAGTCAGAGGCCAGGGGTACCCCACGGGAGGCTCAGCCTACCTGGGGAACTGAGTTGGGGTGGGTGGGTGTGGAGGCTAAAGCTCAAGGTGCTTGGAACATGGGTGTGAAGGGATAGGAATAGAACCCAAGATCAGAGGTCCTTAACTCTCAGGGGTCAGGGGCCCCTTTGAGAACCTGATGGAAGCTCTGAGCCTTCGTGCACCCACAAACCATATTTTGTGTATAATTTCAAGGGGATCCAGAGACCACGAGGCTCACTCCACATGAAAAACCTGAGTGAGGCCAATCTCCTATGTCACAGATGAGGCAACCATGGTTCTTTTCAAGCCATGGCAGAGCAGAGGAAACTTCTCACTGCTTTAAATTCTCAGTAAATGAACTCTTCCATCATACTCTTCATTGCTTATGATTTCCTTAGCAAGACTCTCATCTGGAGGTCCCAGTAGGAATTGCCACCTGGCAGGTGGGGCCTTGTGGGCCCTGGGAGTAGGAAGAGCAGACAGGGCTAGAACCCTATAGGAGGAAGGAAGGCAGGTGCTGGGAGGGGACTGGGAGGCAGGGGGAGGTGTGCGTGTGAGAAGGGGACAGGATGGAGGGAAAAGGGAAGGTCTGGGTTCCCTGGACAGGGTGGCATCTATGGAATGGTGAGTGGGAGGAGATTGCTGGTGACCAAAGCAAGAAGCCACAAAGTCAAAGCAGATGGACAGGTTATGAGTTGCTGGGTTGCTGCAAGAGGAAGAGGAGAGAATTGGAATCCATAGATTCTATGTGAATCAAGAAGAGAGACCCCTAGCAAAGTTTAGGTAAGAAACTAATAGATGGACCAGATGTAACTGGCCTTGGGTGTAGGAGAGCTCTAGTTGGGGCTGAAGACAAATGAACCCAAGAGACAGAGAACAGAGACAGGCAACCAGCCCTCAGATGAGGAGCGGGGCTGCTGGGAACGCTAGGGGGCACCCTGCTCATGGTAGGCATTGCTGGTCTGCTGGAGCGGCAGCATAGTCTGAGGCTGAGACTAGACTGCCAGGTTCAAACTGCCACTTACCAGTTGTGTGATCTTAGGCAAATGACTTAGAGTCTCTTTGCCACAGTTCCTTTTCTGTAAAATAGGAATAATAATAATACATGTCATGTGGTATTATGAAGATTAAATGGGTTATTTGGTTTGTTTGTTTTTTAATATATTTTTATTGATTTCAGAGAGAGAGGGAAAGGGAGAGAGAAACATCAATGATGAGAGAGAATCATTGATCAGCTGCCTCCTGCATGCCCCACCCTGGGGATCGAGCCTGCAACCCAGGCATGTGTCCCGACCCGGAATCAAACTGTGACCTCCTGGTTCATAGGTCGATGCTCAACCACTGAGCCATGCAGGCCGGGCTAAATGGGTTATTTGTAAGATGCTTAGAACATGCCTGGCTTATTATTTAGTAAGAACTATATATGTGTTTGTTCAATAAATTAAACATACTAGTACTTATATAATGACAAATTCCTAGCAGATAGCTGTAAAACATTTTGAGGAAGATGTATTCTTTTCCAATTCACACAAAAATTGTGGTGTGTGCTGGTCATGGGGCTAGTGGAGAGAGTTAAAGGGAGATAAAGACCTGAAACCACAAGTTATGGGGGGCAGGGCTAGAGGGAAGAGGGTCGAGTACATCCTGTACTGCCTCTGGGGGTGTACGGGAGCCTTGACTGAGCCTCTTCCCCAGCCCCTCAAAGAGACAGGGCCTGGGTTCTGGGCTGGGTTTGCTCCAGGGCTCACAGCTGCCCTCTTTTCTTTCCTCCCTGGCCCAGATGAGACGTTCCTAAGGATGGATGAGGTGGGCCACATCCCACAGACAGCAGCCAGCCATGCAGGCTCCCCAGACTCTCTTCCCACAGATGAGCAGCCCCTCGCTGACATGCTTCGGCCTGACCCCCGGGACACCCTCTATCGAGGTGAGGCCTCGGCTGCATACTTGTCACCCAGTCTGGGGACGGTATATGGCCAGGTCCGTGGTGTGGGTGGAGACTCAGGAGACCTGTCAGTTCTACCAGGGTCCCCAAACCCAGAAGATTGTAGTGTGGAATATAACACGCACACAGAAAACTACAAAAACATACATGTACAACTTTACACTACACAAATCATTATAGAGCAAACATTTGTGTAACTACTGCCCAGGACTAGAAAGAGAACTCGAACCCAGAAGTTCCCTGGGTGTCCCTCTGCAATCACAAATCCCATAGTTTCTAACTGGATTCTGGCTCTTCTTACCCAGTGAGAGAAATACTAGTATGTTCCCACTAAGGTGTCAGAGTCTTAAACTCTTGGGAGTGTGTACATTTTAAAAGATGACAAAGTCATGTCCTACATCCCCCGAGTCTCAAAGGAAATTCAGTTATTGCACTGCACTTGGAAGTCTCTAACCCTTTACTGAGGCCAGCCCTGTACAGCGATCCCAATGCGATACTGTGCCTTGAACTAGGGAGTCTGAGTCCTCTGCCGCCAAGGTGCTCCGTGAGTGCCCCCCCCAGAGGAGTGGTGCCAGCCCTGGTCTGGCAACCTCAGCCAATGGCCATGGACTCTGACCACAGCTGTCTCCAGTGAATACAAAGGTGCTGCTCAGGGCAGAGGACTTCAGCCCTCATCCCTCAGCCAGGAGCCTTTGTGGCTCTAAGCCAGCCCCTGTTTCCGGCTCCCACTCCCCATCCTCATCCCCTTCCCTTACTGTCCTCAGTGCCTCTGATCTCCAAGTCTCATCTCCGCCACGTCCTGCCTGATTGTCCCTACAAACCCAGCTACCTGGTGGATGGGCTCCCCCTGCAGCGCTACCAGGGCCTCCGGTTTGTAAGTCTGGGGCCCGGACAGTGGGGGGCAGGAGTGAGAGAGGGCTTGTTGCCTATGGCTGAGATGGGCGGTTGCTGAAGCTTACTTCCCTCTCCTTCCCACGTCGCATACCAGCAGACAGGGTGGCCTCCCAGGCCCCTGGGCTGGGAGAACGAGCATTCCAAGTTGCTTCTGGCCCAGGTGGACTGCCCTGCAAAGCCTAAGAGTGGAATTCTGCCTTAGGGAACCCCATACACCAGTTCTGCCACAGTGATGATGTGAGGTGGGCTGGCATGAGGCTTCTTACACTCTTTGCTCCATGGGCTACACAACCCTGTCCTGCCCGGGTCAGTCCTACCAGCCAGTCGGCCAGCAGCACCTATTAAACTCATAGATAAGACACTGGAGAAATGAGCTATGGAGGGGAACACGAGAGAACTTTCAGGCTGTGTGGAAACTAGAGAGGCAGAAGAACAGAGAGAGTGCTGGAGGCAGGAGAGAATGACCAGGACTCAGAGGATGGCTGGGGTGGCATGGAGAAGGTTTTGGGTGGTGATTGCCTTGAGCTATGTTTAAAGGGGGCAAAAAATAGTGAAGTAAATAACAAAAGGGGTTGTTCCAGGGTGGTGGGAGGTTGCAGGTAAAGGTGTAGATGTTGCAGGAGAGGATAAGATGGCAGGAGGAGGAGGGAGGGTCTGCAGCGGAGATGAGGGACGTGTGCACTGGAGAACTAGCCTGTAGGGGTTATGTTAGACCCAGAGAGCCCAGAGAGGAGGCATAGAGTGGAGTGGGCCCTGGCCAGTGCGGCTCAGTTGGTTGGAGTGTTGTCCCATACACCAAAGGGTTGCAGGTTTGATCCGTGGTCGGGCATGTACGGAAGACAACCAATTGATGTTTTCTCTCACATTAATCTCTCTCCCTCTCTCTCCAGAATCAATAAGCATATCCTCAGGTGAGGATTCAAAAAAAGAGAGAGTGGAGTGGAATCCTGGTCTGCATGAGCAGATGTTGCATTCAGAGCTCAGAGCAGCCCTTCCCTCCCCACTAGGGCAGGTTCCTAGGAGAGGGGGAGGAGGGGCAGGTGCAACTCTGGTTGGCTGATTTCTTACCAAGATCCCACCTTCTTTCTCCTGCTGCTTCTTTCTCTACCTCCAGGTTCATCTGTCCTTTGTTTACCCCAATGACTACACCCGCCTTAGCCACATGGAAACCTATAACAAATGCTTCTACCAAGAAAACACATTCTACCAGGACAGGTGAGCAACACTGAATGAGGCAAGAAGATGGCGCTTTGCAGGAGCCAGGGGAGCTGCCTGGACCAGAGGGACTCAATGGCTCTTCCAGCCCAAGGAGCCTTGGCCCTTCCTATGCACTTCCCATACTCACAGATCTGCCCCCCCCCCCCCCACCGACACACACACACACACACACACACACACACGCTCACCCAGCCTCCCTCCTCTGCTCTGGTCCGGGACATGACCTCAGACTGCTGCTGGAACTTCCAGCAGAGCCTCATGCTCTGCCTACAGGGCACCTGTGCAGCCTGCTTTTCCCTTCCTCCTACAGGTTCAGCTTCCAGGAGTACATCAAGATTGACCAGCCTGAGAAGCAGGGGCCAGAGCAGCCAGGTACAGAGTGAGAGCTGGGGCTTCCAGGTCATGCTGGGAGGGGTGACCATGGTCTATTTCTAAAAGAAGTTCAGACTATGCTAGCCCTGCACCTGAGGAGCTTAAAATTCAAACGAGTCCAGCCAACATGGCTCAGTGGTTGAGCATTGACCTATGAACCAGGAGTTCACAGTTCAATTCCCAGTCAGGGTACATGCCTGGCTTGTGAGCTTGATCCCCAGTGGGGGCGTGCGGGAGGTAGCTGATCAGTGATTCTCTTTCATCATTGATGTTTCTATTTCTCTCCCTTTCCCTTCCTCTCTGAAATCAATAAAAAAATTAAAAAAAAAATCCAAACCACATGGCCACTCCTTCCACACCCAAGGGTGCAGAGCAGTACTCCCAGCTTTTCTATATCAAGGCACATGTTCTACAAGAACATGACTGTTGGTGACAGCAGGCTGGGTCAGCTGGAGGTTCCGAGCCCTGGAGATCACTTGGGCTGCCCTAGGGTGCGCTGTCCCTAGCACGTCATTTGAGAAGTTCTACAGCGAAGCACTGTCTTCCTGTGGCCTTTCTTCTTGAGGCGCTAGGGCCTGGGTTGGGCCGTTTGTTGGAATCCTCCATGTGCCAGGCACCTGCTAGGCACTTTGTGTATTTATATCACTCTGTCTTCACAAAAACCCGTGGAAGATGGCTCGTTATTCCCTTTATGCAAATGGAGAAACTGGGGTTACTGAGGGTGAGTGACTCACCCCAGGTCACAAGTAAGTGGCAGAGCCCAGATGCCATCCCTGTCTGAAACCCCTTGAAGTATCACACATAATCACCAGGTATTTGTATGTCTTGGGAAAAGCTTGCAAACTCTGACGTGAGGAATGGTTGTTATTAATGACAGGTTTTGAAGAAGGCCTTCTAGAAGAGTCCCAGTATGAAGAGGCAGCAGAGGAGACCCCTGCTTCCACTGAGCCAGAGGGAAAACACGTGCCTACCTCTACCCCCGGGCAGGATGTCACTGACTACCACCTCCGGAGCCTGCGGAAACTCCTGGCACGGCCCCGGGAGGGGCTGCCTGCCCCCCTTTCCAAGCAGAACTCTATAACTCCCTTCCCAGTGAAGACCAGCAATATCCCAGTCCAGCAAGCAGAGAAGATGGAGAGAAAACCCAGACCTGAGCCCAGCCAAAATCCACCTCATTCTGACAAGTGGCCTGGGCACCGGATGGGGAACCTACCTCAAGTCAAAAGGCCCAGGCCCACTGGGGATAGCCCCAGGAAGACTCTAGGGCAGTCCCAGTGGCTTAATCAAGTTGAGTCATACATTGCAGAGCAGAAGAGGGGTGACAGGATGGAGCCTCTGGCCCCGAGGAGGGGTTGGCCTGGGGAGGAGAAGGTGGTAGCAGCTGCAGGCCAGGAAGGGCAAGTGGAGGGAGAGGAAGAGGGTGAAGAAGAGGAAGAGGAAGAGGATGTGAGTGAGGTGTTTGAATACGTGCCCATGTTTGACCCAGTGGTAAACTGGGACCAGACTTTCAGTGCACAGAACCTTGACTTCCAAGCCCTGCGGACTGACTGGATTGATCTGAGCTGTAACACATCTGGCAACCTGCTGCTTCCAGAGCAGGAGGCTCTCGAGATCACACGGGTCTTCATAAAGAAGCTCAACCAGAGGAGCCGGGGGTAAGGTAAAGGGCTCTCCTGGGGCCGGGGCTGAGGCATGCTGGCCCAGGGGGCAGGGACCTAGGGGCTGTAGTGGGTTCCCTTGTTGCAGACTCCTGGAAAGGACAGGTGCCTGGAGCCCCTGCCCCTGGAGGTGACCTGGACCAGTCAGGTCTTCGTTCCACCATCAAGCAAGGTTTTGAAATGCCTTGGCTCCCAGCCTAAAAGCACTGGGAAGACCTGGCAATTGTGGTCCCCTCTCTCAGGGAAGGAGCTAGTAAAAAGACAGATCAGGCAAAACGGAGGCTAAAAGAGACTAATAGGAACAAACCCCAGATGTGGGCTAGAAGGGCTAGAATGGCTGAGCTCTTTGTTGTTTCATTCATTTAACCAATCAACATTTTTTTCAATTAAGATAAAATTCCCACACCATTTAAGAGTATACGATTCAGTGGGTTTTAAGTATATTCATATATTGTGTGACCATCACCATTTTCTGATTCCAGAACATTTCTATCACTTTTAAAAAATGTTTTTATTGATTTTAAAGAGAGAGGAAGGGAGAGGGATAGAGAGATAGAAACATTGATGAAAGAGAAACACCCATCGGCTGCCTCCTGCACACCCCCTACTGGGGGTTGAGCCTGCAATCCCGGCATGTGCCCTGACTGGGAATCGAACTGGTAACCTCTTGGGTCGCTGCTCAACTACTGAGCCACACCAGTTGGGCCATTTCTATCACTTTTTAAAGGAACCCTGTAGCTAATAGTGGTTAATTCCCATTCCTCCCTCCTCCCAGTCTCTACTTTCTATCACTATAGATTTACCTATTTAGACATTTCACACAAATGCAACTATATAATATGTGGCCTTTTGTGTCTGTCTCCTTAGACTTAGCAAAATGCTTTCAAGGCTCATCCATGTAAAATGTATTGCCTATTTCCGTCCTTTATATTGCTGTATAATATTCCTTAGTAGGAATATACCACATAATGTGTATCCGTTCATCACTTAATTGACATTTAGGTGTTTCCACTTTTTGGCTATTATGAATACCAGGCTACTCGGAACATTCGTGTACTAAGTTTTTGTGTGATCATGTTTTCAGTTCTCTTGGGTATACACCTAGGAGTAGAATTGCTGGGTCATATGGTAACTCTATGTTTAATATTTTGGGGACCTGCCAATCGCTTTTCCAAATCAGCTACACCATTTTACATTCCCATCAGCAGTGTATGAAGGTTCCAGTTTCTCTACATCCTTTGCCAACACTTGTTATTTTCCTTTTTTAAATAACCATTCTAATGGGTGTGAAATGGTATCTCACATTGTCGGTTTTTTGTTTTTTTTTAAATATATTTTATTGACCCTCCACAGAAAAGAAGGGAGAGGGATAGAGAGTTAGAAACATCGATGAGAGACATCGATCAGCTGCCTCCTGCACACCCCCCACTGGGGATGTGCCCGCAACCAGGGCACATGCCCTTGACTGGAATCGAACCCAGGACCCTTGAGTCCGCAGGCCGACGCTCTATCCACTGAGCCAAACCGGTTTGGCCACATTGTCGTTTTGATTTACATTTCCCTAGTGACTAATGATGTTGAGCCAACTAATGAACATTTACCTAATTATGTATTATGTACTGTTGTTTGAACAGAGTATTTTATTAATTAAAGTCAACTTCTGAAGGAAACTCATTCACCTTATATACAATCTCATAGCTATAAAAGAGTTTAGAGATCATCACAACTCAATAGGTGCATTTTTAAAGATGGAGGCACAAAACACACACAAAGCAACCAAAAACAAGGTGGAGGCAGGGAATACTAGAGAGGTTAAAAGCATCTTGCATAAGCAACTTAGCCAGCGGCAAAGCGAGGACAAATACCAGTTTCTTGACAATTGGCCTCACAGGCTTCTACCACACCACGCTGCCCCACAGTGGGGGAAAGAATTACTCAAGCCCCCCACCCTTTTTGCCATAGGAGATACCAGCTGCGGCGCATTGTGAATGTGGAGAAGCGGCAAGACCAGCTACGTGGGGGTCGCTACCTCCTGGAGCTTGAGCTGCTGGAGCAAGGCCAGCGCCTGGTGCGGCTCTCTGAGTATGTGTCTGCGCGAGGCTGGCAGGGCATCGATCCAGCTGGTGGGGAAGAGGCCGAGGCCCGGAACCTGCAGGGCCTGGTATGGGGCCCACACAACCGCCAGAGACGTGTCTTGAATGTCCGGGCCCCAGAGCCCAAGCTGTGCTGGCCCCAGGGCTTCTCCTGGAATCACCGAGCAGTGGTCCACTTCATCGTGCCTGGTGAGCCTCCAGCCGAGCCTGGGCACTGTCAGCGGAGCAGGGACACTAATAGTAATCCTGAGCACCAGGTCTCTGCTCACTGACCATCTTCCGGGAGCTTGTGAAAATGGCCGCTTTACAGTCGAGGAACTGAGGCTCACAAGAGAAAAGTCACTAGTCTAAGTGTACATGTCTAGATAGCTCAAGCTGAGAGTATGTACTGACTTGAGGCCATCACTCTTTCTATGGTACCTATTTCAAGGTTGGGAATGATAATCAACTGGGGTTGTACTGGGGTTTACAGCTGATCTGGAGAGATAGGACAGAGAGGGTACGTAATAGAATGGGGACTGTGTAACAGGAGTGTAACAGTGGGGTGGGACAGGAAATAAGGATGATAAATAAGACAGACAGATTACAGGTTTTCAGTGTTAGAGCATGAGGGATAAATATAAGAGACTGATGGCAAGTCCTGGCTGAAGGCCTTCTCAGAGGCCCTGCCGGGGGGGCTGTGCAGGGTGGAGAGGCCCCTCCATAGCAAGCTCGCCTCTGTCTGTATGGCATTGCTCCTGGTTGCCCATAGCTGCGTCGCCCCTGAGCAGAGGTCTGATGAGACTCTGTCCTGCAGGACCCAGGAGTGGGCATGCCTTCTTTGTGTTACCTCTGCTTCTTTCTCTCTGCCTGCCCCACTCGGGTAGTGAAGAACCAGGCGCGCTGGGTGCAGCAGTTCATCAGAGACATGGAAAAGCTGTTCCAGGCCACCGGCGACTCACACTTCAACATCATCATCACTGACTATAGCAGTGAGGACATGGATGTCGAGATGGCCCTGAAAAGGTCCAAGCTGCGGAGGTGAGGAGGTTTCCTGGCTGGCGTGCAGCCTGAACCCTCTTCCCAAAGTCAGCACTGCTGGGCCCGGGGCACAGCCACAGGTCTCATCCAGCTTTGCTGACCCTAGTCTCTGCCATAATCCCATTCCGGGAGCACATGTCTCTCCTCTATGCCTGCGAACTTCCTTCAGGGGACTGCCGCGGCCTCGTCCTAATGCTCAGCCCCTCTCTTCTCTCTTCCCCTGCAGCTACCAGTACATGAAACTAAGTGGAAACTTCGAGCGCTCAGCTGGACTTCAGGCTGGCATAGACCTGGTGAAGGTAAATGGACTGGGAGGGGCTTGGGAGATGAGAGTAAGGGCTGGTTAAGAGGTAGAGAGATATTTGGGATGTGTAAGGAGGTCAGTTCCTCTGGGAGGAAGGAATGAGGACACGGGGTCCTCTGTTGTGCTGCCCGGGTGGAGCATTTTTCCAGAGTCCTTGAGTCCATAAAGAGTACGGGAGGAGTCAGGATTTACTCTCTGATTGTAAGAACTGTGCTCTGATGCCCAGTACCGTGGAAATCTGCCTAATCGTTTGTTTAGTGGAGGTTTGTCAATCACGCAAATGGGAAGAGCAGAGGATTGTCCTAGAGAGTGGCTTGGCCTTGTAGCCCTGGTTGCAGGGTCTGCTGATCCTCCCACATCTGTCCCCAGGACCCGCACAGCATCATCTTCCTCTGTGATCTCCACATCCACTTCCCAGCTGGCATCATTGATACCATCCGGAAGCACTGTGTGGAGGGCAAGATGGCCTTCGCCCCCATGGTGATGAGACTTCATTGCGGGGCCACTCCCCAGTGGCCTGAGGGTGAGCCCTGCCCTGGTCTAGGGAGGGTAGGAAAGACCTCCTGGCCTTGGTTTTTAACCCCAGAGCTGGAACAGTCCAGTCTAACACAGCAGCACCCTCCCCTCCTGCCTTCCTGCTGCTCTGCTCACCTGGACAGTCCAGAGATGTGCCCCAAAGGCTGTGCTGCCAGCCACAGCAGCAGCAGCAATGATGAACATGGCCCTCCCCATCTTCCCCTTTACTCATTCATCACATGTTTATTAAGCATTTACTACGTGCCGGACTTGGCCGTGTGAGGATACAAAGATGGAAAGACAGGCCCCTCCTCTGGAGAGGGAAATGGCCAAGGAAACCGACACGCGCTCCTCTTAGTAGCTACCGTTGTGAGACCCTAATGTAAGACTGTCACCAGAACTCGGTCACTCCCTGGTAGGACTGCTGCTTTCACTGGACCCTGCACCCTAGCTCAGGGGCTTCCCCCACAAAACAGTCAAGGGACTTGCCCAGATCAGACAGTTTTCAACCACAGGCACGTCATTGTCTATCTTGCAGAGGAGGCTCTAGGGATGCCACCTGGAAGCCTTCTTTACTCCTTCCTCCTGGCCCCTGGCTCACCCACCTGGAGCTTCTTGTCTGTCCGCAGGCTACTGGGAAGTGAATGGATTTGGACTGCTTGGCATCTACAAGTCAGACCTAGACAGGATCGGAGGCATGAACACCAAGGAGTTCCGAGACCGCTGGGGTGGGGAAGACTGGGAGCTGCTGGACAGGTGACTGGGAGAGAGGGGCATCTGAGGGCTCTGCTCTGGGGAGGGAGTGGGGCAAGACCATCCTAGACCCGGCCACCTAGGCTGCAGGTTCCCCACAAGCAGGCGAAGGCATCGGACTTGGAGGAAGTTCTACCACTTACTGGGCTCCAGTTACTTCTCTTGCGGAGACTCAGTTTCTCTGTCTATAAAGGGGAGGATACTGCCTTTGTCTCTGTCACAAGGCTGGCATGGAAAGTGCTTGATGAACGGTCATGAGGTTAGCAAAAACTGACCTGTACAAATGTAAACGATAATGATCTGAGCAGCAAGCAAGTCACAGTGGGAGCACATGCTGCATCTCCAGGTCGGTGCTTCCCCTTGCGCGCGGCGCCGCGCCCCCCCCCCCCCCCCCCCCCCCGCCGCAGCTGCCTGGGGAGGAGGATGAAGTTGTGGGATGGATAAGAGAGACAGGCCAAAGGGTCAGGAAAGACTTCTGAGCCAGCAAAAGAGGTCGTGTGGACCATTAAAGGTCAACAAGCCATCCATGAGGTCTGGGTCCCTGGAAGCCTGGGGAGAAGGGAGTTTCAGGGAGGAGGAAACAGTTGTGGGTATGGAAAACCTCAGAGAAGGACACGGCCAGGAGCTGGCTGGGCCGGGACCCCAGGTCACAGGGGTTACAGAACTTGTGGGTGTGAGGAAGTGGAGGCAGCATGAGGATGAGATTCCTCTTTCAGGAAATTTGCTGCCAACAGAAGGGGAGGGAAAGAGGATGATACTTGGAGAGTTGAGCTTAAGGGGTGGGGGCAAAGGAGAGAGGGGGTAAAAATCCAAGTAAGAAAGGGTGTCATTGTAGGAACAGTGTCCAGGGGAGGGGGACAGGGCAAGGTCAGGAGCACTGGGCAGTGGGACTTGACAAGGAAGAGATACACTGCTTCCTGAGGGCAAAATGCAGCCACCAGTCAGTGGGTGTCTGCCTATACTGGTAGGTGATTCACATCCATTTCTTCATTCAGTCCTCCCCAAACCTCTGTGAGGTAGGTGTAATTATCTCCATTTTTCCAGATGAGAAAACTGAGTCTTAATAACTTGCCCCAAATCTTGCAACTAGTAAGTGTCAGGCATAAATGCTGCATGTGTTTATGCCTTTTCCCTAGAGGGAAGAAAGGAAAGGAAGATAATAATACTAAGAGAGTTTAAAGTGCAAAGGAGGAAGGTTGAGGGAGCTTCTATGAGATAGCCCCAGTCTCATAAAGCCAGATCCAAGTAGATCCCAAAGTGGACAGAAATCTGGACTAGTAGCCACCTCCACCTGTGGTCTTCCTGTGCGGCCGGGAAGATGCAGACCCTAGTTCAGTTCTCAACCCTCCTTCCTCTACTGAAGCCCAAGGAGAAAGAAACTGCTTCAGATTCCAGTAACTTGTGCCCATGCCCCAAGTACAGGTCTCTCTGTGAGAGGGACTCCCCGTGGGCTGTGCACGTAGGAAGAGGACAGGGGAGGGCCAGGATGAGGTCTGCTCCAGCCTCTGTCTCCGTCAAACACAATGATGTGTCTTCTGCTGGCTGAGTGCCAGGCACTGTGCTGAGCACCTCTGTCTACCATCTCTCGTCTACCACCACCCTCGAGTTTCTGTATATCATTATCCTCTTTCTAGATTAGTGAACTGAGGCTCAGAGATGATGTGACTTATATGGTGTGGAGCTGGGATTCAAACTCAGGCTGTCTGGCTCCAAAGCCCACACTCTGCACCACACCCCGCTCCTGCCTGTGGGGAACAAACAGGAAGACAGGGTCGGGGCTGTTGTAGATGTGGCGCCTGGTTGCCTCCTGTGCTCTGTGGCTCATCCTGCCCCTCTCTCACTCAGGATCCTCCAAGCAGGCCTGGAAGTGGACCGTCTCTCCCTCAGGAACTTCTTCCATCACTTCCATTCCAAGCGAGGCATGTGGAATCGCCGCCAGATGAAGATGCCGTAATCCCAAGGGGTGGCCCACTGGACCGACCACTTCCTGCCCCTTGACTCTCGGCTGCTCCCCAGCACCCTGTGGACTGCTGGGGGGAGTGAGGTGGGGAGCAGAAGCCATGGCTGGGCCCCCAAGGCCTCAGCATAACACCCCCACTCCACTGGGAGCTGTCCCCTTGCAGGCAGCTATCGAGGCCCCTCTCTCCATCCTCTGGGCCTGCAGACGGAAGACGGAAGACTTTGTGAAGGGCAGCTTGAGGGGCTGCTCGCTCACAGTCACCGAGGCTGTGCAGTTAGGTCAGGGAGGGGAAGACCTGCTTGAGTGACACCATCCTACATCTTTGGGGTGCGTGCCAGCATCCACCCTGCGCTCCTCACAGGAACAGCGACCAGGAACTGGAAGCTCTTCTATTGGACATATTTTATTGGGGTTTCTTTCTTTTTTTTTTTTTTTTTATCAACAAAGCAAACCTTAACTGTCCAAGACCCAGCATTGACTCCAAAAGGGGGATGGAGTGGTGCCTTTAGAGAGTGTCCCCACTTGCATACCTCAGACCCACTCCCGTGTAGAGCTGTGTCCCTCGGTCTGTGATCGGCAGCTGATTTATAACCAGAGGAGCTGGCCCCACGAGGAGCACGTCCTCTGCTCTACCCCCGGCCGTGCCTTGCAGAGACACGCACATCTCTCCCAGGTGGTCACCGAACTGCTGGCCACCAATTAGGGCATTAACCTTACCCTCCAGGCAGCGCTCACTTCAGGCCCATCAGAAGCATAGAACTGGCGTCCTCTTCCTGGTGCCACAGGGGTTGGGAGACGAGGAAGTGGTGGGCAGTGGGCTCACCCTGGTGTGGGGCATGTAGGCCAAGCAGGACAGGCAAGATGGAGGAGGCAGAGGGGAAAGAGGATGTGGGTGTACTAAGTAAACCATGACGTAGATGAGAGGAGGGGCCGGAGTCAGCAGGAAGGGATGAAAAGGGAAGTGGGAAGCTTTGAGTCCTCACAGCCCAGCTCCCTGGACTTGCCGTCCTGCAGGGAGAGCCCCAGCCGTGGCCTTGAGTGGAAGAAGAGGAAGGGGTGTGGGTGGAAGGGAACCATATAATGGACCAGGGTAGGAGGCAGCAGGGTGGCAGGTCTGGGGAGGTGAGGACGTGGTTCTGGGTTCTCTTCCCCAAGTGGAAGGGAGTAGGACTAGGAGGAACCGAAAAGTGAAGCAAGTTCAGGGAAAATAGCCCTCGGCCTTTATAGTCGAGGCCACCCTTCTGTCACCTGATGATCACACACTTACCTTGCACTAATGATCCCCAGGTGCCTTTGTGGTGGGGATTTCTCTGCTGCTGCTGCCTCTGCCACTGCTGCTGAATTCACCGCTAATGCAGTGGACACTGGACCCTGAGCTCTGCGGCTGTCTGGGAGGCCAGCACAGGGCTCCCTGCTGTGAGCAAGGGCTGATGGTGGTGTGGCAGGCCCAGGCAGCTGGCCCAAGCCCCCTGCTGGGACAGTCAGTCCCAGGCACAGCATTTGGAGGGTCTACTTAGTGGGCCCTGTATTCACCAAGAGCATAAACTTTGCATAGGGGAGATTAGAGCCTGTTGAGAACCCTCGGGCTTGAAGAGAATCCTTGCCTCCATCTTAAGAAATCAGGAAGCACAGGGCTTTTCAGTGACACGGTGGCTTTTGGATGCCCATACCTGCCCTTGGGCTATGGCTCTTTAGGGTCCCTACTCCCGCTCACTGCCTTTGGGCAAGGTCTGTAGGGTGTAGGCAGAGCTACAGATGGCCAGCTGTGGTGCTAGGTTTCTTTCTGGGGCCACACTCCTCATTGGGCATTCACTGGGAGGCCTGGGCCAGCCCAAACAGCCCTCCTGCTTCTCTTCTGGTAACAGGGCCAGCCCAGCCTCCCCTGCCCTGCCCACCGCCCCCTGTGCCCCTGGCCAGTGCCTTGTGTTTGTTACCTCCACACCATCTGCCTTAAGGGGGAGGACCTGGCAAGGGCTCCTACTCTGTAGGGAAATGTCTAGGGTGGGGGAGGGACTGGGATGGTGGGGGGAAAGCATTAAATACTGCATCTTCTTAGAATACAGAATGGCTCTTGCATTTTCCTGTTGCCCATCCTGGTGGGAGAGGGTTGGGCTGAGGGCCCCATGGTTCATGTCTCTGTCGTTTGGCCTCTGAAGGACGTGCCAAGGACCCTTCCACGCCACCCTCCACCCATTACCATTAGTGTGATGCCTGCTGTGTGGCAGACAGCCTGCTCTGTGCTGTGGTTTACTCCTGGAGGGGACCACATTGGTCCTGTGTGAGGAGCTCACAGTCTGATAGACCAGGCATTTCTGTTTGGCAGGTTAATGGAGCTTGTGGTTTCAAAGGAGTGAGGCTGGTGGACACCCCAGGTGAATAAGGCTAGAAAGAGGGCCAGAATGGTTTTGGGGAATAGTGGAGAGGAGCTGAGGTGTGGCTTATTCTAAAATAGCAGACAATTTAAAAATACTTTCTGCTTGAGCTGGGGATGCCCTGTTGATGCTTTGCAGGTGCAGATTGACCTCCCTAGTTATATTTGGCGTAGGCATAAATCAGAGTTCATATTTCTCAAACACATGCCTAAGACAAGGTGCTAACATGAAAGCTAGAACAGGTTTAAAGGAGGTTTCGAAAGGAGTGTGCTTACATGCGTCAATCTAGAATTGACTAATCAGCCATTGGTGTAGCTGATGGTAATTGGCCCAAGGCATGTGGGGCCTGAAAAGTTGACTCAGAGCACAATCCAGAGGAGAGGGAGTGATTTAAAAGCCTTTTCTCTTTCCAAGCTTGGAGTTTGATCCTTTGAGCCCTTTCCAGGACACAGATGGAGATGGCAGCTCAGATGCAGCTAAAAGCATAAAGTTTGACTTGACTTCAGTGGATTTGCAGAAACTTTTATAGATAGAAATCATTCCATTTTACCTGGGAATGGGTGGGACAGAGGGGAGGAATGGAGTAAGTCAGAACCAGAGTCCTTAAGCTGGTGGAGTCAGCCTTGGGTTGACATGCCTCAGGTGCGGGTGCCACCAGGAGCAAAGGTTGGCACTATCCCACGCTGAGCTCAGGCCTGTGGACCAAGATGAAATTCACTTGGACCAGTAAACTATCCCATCTTCACTCAGGTGCTGTGGTAGGAAGCAGGCATCTACATTGCTCTTTCAGGAGCTCCCAGGGGAAGTGCTCATCAGCCCGGCAGATCAGGGAGGAAAGAGGCGGAAGCAGCTCCAGATCCAGTACCTGTGGGGAAGCCGAGAACAGGCAGTGAGGCAGAGTGCCCTCGATTCCCCTGCAGCCTTCAAAGATGCAGATGCTGACTCAGTAGAGCGGGAGTGGGCCTGAGATTCTACATTGCCAGCAAGCTTCCGGTGCTTTCGTTGCTGTTGGTTCATGGACCACAGTTTGAGTAGCCAGGACTGCTGGACAATGCCAAGGGGGAAATCCCACATCTCCATCTTGCCTCTTGCCGGAGGGGCAGAGCCAACCACTATCCACATTGCCTCCCTCCCATCTCAGGAGATGGAAAAACCCGAGTCTAAACTAGAGGAGAAGAACTGTTAACAGCACTGGGGGCCTTTCTGAGTCCCCATCCAAGCTCTTCTCCAGGATTCCCTCCTTGTCCCAGATCTACTTTCTCCTTTTGCGTGGCAGGGATTTCTCTCTTACCCTAAACCCCCAGAAGTGAGAAAAGGGCTGTCTGGGGAGCCATTGGGCCTGAGGACCTCCCAGCTTCCCTCACCTGGGTTCCAAACTGAATTCAGAGAGGATTCCTTGAGGTCCTGGCAGCCAGGAACCCTGTCTTATGTGCCCCAAAAGCTGTAATGAAGACATTGATGACAACAGTGATGAAGACCAAGATGGTGGCAGCATTGTTGAGCTGGTTTAATTGCCACTGCTTTTCCACCTCATTCAGGTTCAGTCGTGCTGTGGAGAAGTGGAGAGTGAGAGGTAAAAGTCAGGGTGGGGGCTACAGTCTGAAGCGTCCCTCACAAAACCCACTAGAGTTCAGAGAAAGTCTGGCAGCTCAGAGATCCATGTGGCAGAAGTCAAGGGAGGTGGTGTCATTGCATTGGACACCTCTTCCCTCACTGACCAGTGTGGGGGCATCCATGTGGTGCTTCATAGAATCGGGGTTTGGGAACTTACACCGGATCTTCTGAGTGGGGTGCATGCTCACACAGGTGATATGGGACTGCTACAAGTTAGTGAGGGTGTCACTCAGCAGTGTTGTGGAGTGGCCTCTGTATGGAACACCAAGAGGTAGGGCAGGGTGCCTCTCATCACTCTGTGGGTGTCACTTGGGCATTTGTAGGTGCAGAGGGCTTACACCAGGTTCGTGTATGGCTGAGAAGTAGGCACGTACAAAGCAGGGTGGTACAGGGAAGACACTTGGGGCTCATCTTCCCACTAAGGGGGCACTGGGGCCAACTCCAGGCCTGGGCTCACCAATGACCACGAGGAGGATTCCGATGACGACCTGCAGGAGCAGAGAGATGCTGATGAGAGTGATGAGGGTAGCATAGTATTGAGAAGACGGCCCCTGCTCCAGCACCGTTTTCAGCCGCATGGCATTGGACATGAAGAGAGCCACGTCCAGCATGCTCTCTGCCACGCTCTTCTTGGTGGCATAATGGTTCAGGTTGATGGGCTGGCTCCTCCCGGGGTTGGGGTTCTCAGGCTGTGAGGGAGAAAGCACAGGTTTACCTGGGAGGCTCTAGAAGGGAAAGGAGAGAGTTATTAAAACTCACTCCTAACCAGGTGAGGGCAGGTAACACCCTGCTGAGTTTTATGGTCTGAAAGAAATCATGTTATGTTGTAATTTATATTTCACAGTGGGTAGGGTCGCCCTTCCGTCACACCTTCACACATTCATCTGAAGGACGCCAGGAGGAGTCTTAGCTGCTCCTAAAATGTGCCTTACTCATTGTATGCTGTTTTGGACCACTCTGTTTTCCTCTGAGAGCAACGCCTCTCGGAAGGACAATAGCAGGAGGCTTGGGTGCAATAGGAAAGGCACCTCTTCTCCCAGGGTGCTGTGGCCCCAAGGCGGGTGCACAGCTGAGCAAAAGGATCCTGAGCTGAGTTCCGATCCCACTCAGCCCTCGGCACTGGGCCACAGCTGTGCTCAGGCACTCTCGCTGACTGTCAAACACAGGCCCAAATCAAAACACACCTGTATGTGTGCATGCATGTATGCTAAAAGCCCTTTGTTTTTTACATTTGATTTGATTTTGAAATATAAAATAAAGCTCTTATCCTCAGGAAGTCACGAACGCCAAAAGATGGAGTTACAATGCAGGCACGTGGGCTGGACGTCTGGGCCGAGCCAGGAAATCCAGGCTGGGTGCTGCGGGCACGCTGCCATCACTCGGGAGAACTTGGGGGCATGCTAGGGAGACTTATTTAGGAGTGGTGCTTGGGATGATTGGCCCAGTAGGGCCCAGAAGCAGGAGACCTGTTGAAAGGTATGGTATTGATTTAGGGTCAGGGTGATAAGGAGCCGAACCTGAGTGGTGGTGAGAAGGAGAGCAAGGAAGGACTTTGAGAGATGTTACAGCCCGGGGCAGGGAGCGACCTCAGCAGATGACCGCAGCAGGATAGCTGTTGAGTGGGTGGGTGGATGGATGGGTAGATGGAGGGGGTATCCAAGGGTTCTGGATGCTCCTGGATGCTGGGCTTGTTCGGTTAGTGCCGGGGTGCCAAGGCCAATAGCCCACAATAACACCACAGCTAAAACCCGTGGTCCTAGCCCATTTGGCAATGGTTCATTCTGGGTTCAAAGGACATATTAAGTGAGAGTCTGTGGAGCAGCCCAGCCCTCTCCACAATTCAAAGTGCTTCTGCCCGAAGGCTGCTTCCCCTCTTGGCTATGCCCACTCCCCACACCCCCCAACCCCCGTCCCACCATTCAGTTTGCCCAGTAGCTACAGGCTTTGCACTTGTTCCTTCTTCCAAACCCAGCTCTCGGTTCAAGATCTGATAAACTGTGAAATTACTCTGAAAGTTTCAAGGGAGAAGCCCCTTCTCTGAAATGTATATGAAAGTGGACAAAACCTTAAATTCAAATAGTGTGTGAGAGGGTGGGTACTTGGGGACACAGATGTCCCCAGGCCTCAACAAAAAATATTGCCATTTGTAAGTTTTATGAGAACTTCTAGGCTTTTGTTATTAAGTTGATCTTAGAGCCTCATCCTTTCCGCTCTAATTTAGGGCCTGCTTTTATTTTTATTTGTGCCAGTTCAAGATTGCTCCGCAACTGAGGATGCGTCTCAGCTACGGTGGTGGGAGGCTCTGCAGTGTGCGCCCGCCCTAGCTCCTGAAGGCACCAGTTCTCCATAATGTCCACATGGTGTCGCGCTGCCTCCAAAGAAGTGACTTGGGCACCCAGGCTGCCCTGGTGGCGGGTGGTGTTTCTCCTCCCGAGGACTCCACTGACAGCCAGGCTCCTGTGAAACCTAGATTTCCTGGAGGCCCAAGACTGGGAGCCTGGTTCACAAGTCTGGATAGGCCAACCTACAGCCCATCAAACGGGTGTCCAATGAAAATTCAAGGATAAACCAGTACTCAGATGGGGCCAGGACTGGGTGGGGAACCAGCACTACCTGCCTTGGGACTGTGAGACCCTGGAAAAAGTTGCTTTGAAAGGGAGGGAAACAGTTTTCTTCATCCTTCTTGGTCAGTTTAGGTGCAGTCCTGCCTGAGGCAGAGGGCTTACTGAAATGACCTGAGGGTCTTCTTTTATAGCCTGAGAATTCGATTGGATGAACCCCCAAACCCCACTAGGTGCCACCCTTTTTACCCACTGCCCAGAAATTAGGAGCAACCCAACAAGGATTCAGGAGAGGACGGTAAGGGTGGCAGGCTGGGTGATGGGCAGGGTGGTCCCCTCTCCTGCTTCTAGGAGCTGGCCCTTTAAGGCTTAGGCCCAGGCAGCCTGAACAAAGGCCCGGGAATGTGGGCTGGGCCAGCTAGTGGAGCCACCCAGCCTGAGTCATTGGTATTTCACGGGACTAGGAATCGCTGCCTCGCCTGCTGCCTCGCCTGCTCCCTCCCCTGGCCCCTGCCCTCTCCCAGGGCTGAGGGGCAGCTCTGGAGCAGCCTGCAGTGCCCACCCGACAGCTTGCTGGGGCCTCCCCTCCCCTCAAACCCACTTGCTCTGCCCTAGTTCCCAGCCCCTTTCCTCTGGTTCCTCAGAGCAGGGGCTGGAGGGACAAGGACTTCTTTCTGGCTTCTGGGCCCAGATCTGCCTCTGGGCTTGGCACTTTGGGCCTCAGTTTCCACATCTATAAAACAGGAGGAAAAATCCCATCTCTGGAGGGGTGGAAGCTATAGAAAAACTGATGAGACTTTGATCTTCCTCAAAAGGAAAGACAGAACTGCAAGCTCTTCTAACTTTTTTTCCAGTCCGAGATCTAGCTCTCAATGCGTCTTATTCCATTCTACCGCACCCAAACCCTGTCCTGGAGGACAGCAGGTGGCCACACCAGAGACTCCAGTGTCCCTATTCCAGAAAGCAACCTATTCAAATCCTGCCAACCAATGAATGACACCTGAACACTGAGGGGAGGTTTTGGTTGATATGAGCTTGGAGCAGGGGCGGGTGTCGGGGAGGTGGGAGTAGATCTAGAGTTCCTTTCTGGAGCACATGGAGGTTCTGGGCAACAAGAGGCCTTGGGTTTGGTGAGGCGGGTAAGGTGATGCAAGGGGGTTGGGGACATGACAGACACCCTCCACCCGGTTCCCAGTCTGCCTTTCTTCCCGGCACCACCATTTCCCTCCCTCTGGTTCCAGCTCAGACCGCCCTGGGTAACAGCTCTCCTGCCAAGTCCCCGCTCCCCAGGTTGGTGTGGATTCCAGCTCTTGAAGTCATGGATTGCTCCATTGCTCATTCTTTATCTCTTAATCCTTGATGGCCTATATTATTTTTGTTTTTTTACAAAACTTGTTGCCTAGGAAAGGAATGCCTCTTTTAACAGAAAAGTAAACAAATTTTTCATTGTTTATTGACATTATGGGGACTACAGGCTCTGAGATATCATTCTGCATTTCTTGGAAACAAGATTTCAAAGGAGTAACTGTCCTACCAGAAGGCCGTGGGAACCACTGCTCAGAGTGTTTAGGACCTGGAGCCTGTGGCCGCAGTGAGTGGGTGCCCTGTGGGAAAGGAGCCGCCAGGAGGTGGGGGTTTTGTGGCAGCCAGGAAAGTATCACGGAAGGCACCCTGGGCCCAGGTTCAAGTCCTGGTTCTGCTACAGAGTAGATGCATGAGCAAGCCTGGTCCCATCACTTGGGCTCCTTTTCTTATCTGTGAGACAAGGGAGGGGGGAGGTCGGGGTAAGTCCTTTCTTGGGTCATTCTAACAAAGAGTGATATAGGGGTGGGGAAGCCCCTCCTCCGAGTGGAGAATTATCAGGGCCTGAGAGTATTTCCCTGAGAGAGGCAAAGGTCAGACAGCTGTAGAGCCAGGCCCAGGGGCAGGTCCAGTGAGTCACTTTGCCCCAGGGCATTGGTGACCCTCTAATGTGTCATTCTTGTCAGCCCCAAGAAAAGCCATATGGCAGTCTCCCTGTGTATCAATTCAAACTCAAGGCTATGAACAAAATAAGCTCAGGGGTGGTGGCCTCTTGACCCTTCTGTTGGTCTCAAAATGACTGACAATCCAGAAAAGCCAGGTCTCACCTGACAAAGAGCTGTTGCTGAGCCAGAGCTTTGGCTGACTGGTTTTCCATAAAGGGCGGGCAGGTCCCAGCCCAGGAAGAGTATTGGTTGGGTAGCCTATTCTGCCAATTTGTTTTTAATTAGGTGCCCGAGATCCCTAATCCTCTGTCAGAATTAAGTTTGAAAGAGTACCTGGGTCTGTCATACTGTGCACACACTCAGTAGGCTCATAGTACACTGGGAATGATAGTAGTTCCCACTTATGGAGTACATACCTTGTGCCTGGTATAAGGTTACACACGGGACATGAGCCATTGAATCTAGTCCTCATCAGCCCTGTGAAGTTGGTGTGGGGACATGATAATAATAGTTGGAAAAGCAGAGGCTCAGAGAGCCTATTAACTTGCCCAAGTTCACACAGCACAGTTTTTGCCCCAATTCTCTGTGTGCCAGAGACTGTAATTTTAACCTCTACTCTGTTACCTCCCAGAAGTTGAAGACATACTCCCTGGCTCCCAGGAATTTAGGATCTAAAGATAAAAATGTATAGATGGACCCTAGCCAGTGGCTCAGTGGTTAGAGCATAAGCCAGCGAACCAGGGTCTGGGATTTGATTCCAAGTCAGGGGCATGTGCCTGAGTTGCGGGTTCATTCCCCTGTCTAGTCAGAGGCACGGGAGGCAACCAACCGATGTTTCTCCCTCACATTGATGTTTCTCTCTCTGCTGCTCTCCGTCCCTCCCTCCCTTCCACTCTATCTAAAAAAGCAATGGAAGAATGTCCTTGGGCGAGGATTAACAAAAAATAAAATGAAATAAAAATCTAAAGATGAAAGAAAATAATTAAATCGTACCATATGGATACACTATACCTGGAGTCAAAGGCTTAGGTTCAAACTGGTAGGAGGCACCCTGGGAGAACAGAGTTGAGACAAGAGATACGTTTACCTGTATCTTTTGAATTCTGAACCATGTGAATGTTTGAACTAAAAAATACAAATTTAAAACAAAAACAAATGTGCACTCCCAAAAGGCCAATGGTTAAAATAAAGCAGAAGCTATAACTTCATCTTACCCAGGCCTTACCTTCTCCACCTGTGAACTGGGAATAATATCTGCTCTGTTTAGCACAAAGTGCTGTTAAAGAGATCAATGAGATAATGTGGGTGAAAGTACTTAAACAAATATGAAAGAAAAATCTCTCCCACTCAGGATTATACTCCCACCTGTGGGCCTTGGGGCGTTTTTTAAATAATGTGTTCTGATTCAGGGCTTGTCCCAGCCCAAATTTCGAAGGCACCTTTTGTCTTCTCAGCAACCCCCATGGTCTTTGAAATGTCTCTTCTCTACTCCATTAGGCACCTTCTCTTCTTACCTCTGTGAGTTTCAACATGAAGCTGCACCAGGCTTATGTCTCAGAGAGGAAATTCTCAGACAAGCCCAGCTACACTGGGTCTCCACACTCTCTGCCGTGACTGGGCATCCCAGATGCTCCCAACGGCCTCCACCCACCCCGCTCTAGCTTGGATCCTGCTCCTCCTCCCACGGGGGAGGGGGCAGAAGGCTAACCCTCCTCAGGGCTCTCTTGTGCCAGGCTCCCTGATGCTCAGCAGTACTGGGTCACACCAGATTACTCACTGTTCCCTAACACACCCCATCCTTTGCTCCAGGACTTAAGGCCTCTCTTCTCCATGCTACCCCGGCCTCAAGGAAGCCTCCCTCCCTTCTAGACCCTGTCCCCATTACCCTCCACCTAGGCCCTGTGCAAAGGCTGCCCATTTTGTGCTGGCCTGGGCCTTGTTTAGACCTCTCTAGACGGCCCATCACTGCCTGCATTACTGCAGGGACTCCATCTTCCATATTCCCAGGTCCCACAGTGCTTCGCTCAGTGACTTGCCACAATAAATACATGGTAGATGATTGCCTGTTTAATTTGAGTTACTTCAAAGAGATTTTTCAAAAATCTTAAGGATCTTTAAGGATGGGATTTCAGGCACAATGGCTTCTGGGTGAGGGGAGTTGGATTCGGACAGTGAATTTTTGCCTTTAAAATAAAAGGCTGTGGCCCAGAGATAGCCCTTTCTCCCTGGTATCCTGCCTCTGGGAATGAATGACTCAGGCTGGAAGCTGTCCCTGGTCTTCAGGCCAAAACCTGCAAAGGCCCAGACCCTTGAGGCCTGTGTCTGGGGCAAGAGCTCTGACTGCATCCTTCCAGTGCCAAGACAGTGAATCTTGCCCTTAAAAATCAGCAGTCTCTTGGGTGGGGTGTCTTTTGCGTGCTATTCTGATGATAACACCAAACCGGCCTGGAAATTTCCTCCGAGCCCTGGGCACAGTCTTGCTGTAAGGCTCCAGCCCTTGCCCCAGCTGCAAACCCAGGCTTCACAGCTGCAGCACTGACAGGGCACTTGCGAGCAGCCCGACGCTGGGAAAGTCTGCAGTGCCTCCATCGTCCACTAGGGGCTCCCCACCAGAAAACAGCTCTGCAGGCCCTGGGTGAGCTCAACTTGCCAGGGGACAGGAACCCAAGTGCTTGGATCCATTTATGAATCC
Source organism: Myotis yumanensis (assembly GCF_028538775.1). Taxonomy (NCBI): domain Eukaryota; kingdom Metazoa; phylum Chordata; class Mammalia; order Chiroptera; family Vespertilionidae; genus Myotis; species Myotis yumanensis. The sequence goes on along the minus strand of NW_027223754.1, from coordinate 120,739,634 downwards.
ATGAGGTCGACAGGGTTTCTCTCTAACAAAAGGGGGCTACATTTAACGGAAACAGAGTGTGCAGAAGAGACGGGAAGGCTTAGGGATTGCGATAGGAAACCCATGGGACCTGCTTGCTCTTCCTTAGGAAGCATTTTCCACCTCCCCTGCAAGAGGTCACCATGTCAGTGGCTTTCAGGAAACACTCATTTGTTAGGGTCCAAAGTTAATCATGGGTTTGTTACATAGAAATTTCCAAAGAATTTTTCTGCTCTCTCCCAATACACACCTTAAACAAGAGTACTTTCCGAATTAGCACCTTGCTCCTGGGTGTTTTTGCTCTAGGCCCCACTTTGGGGCTCCCGGTGCTTTCCCCAAGCCCACTCAGACCATCTGTGCCCATTGTAATCTGACTCCTCTTTCAAGGGCCAACAAATTGAGCTGAAATTTAAAAAACAGAACCTAAATAAAGATAATGCTGTGTGTCAGCTCCCCCTCCCCCATGAAGTGGGTACTAATTGCCCCATTTTACCAGTGAAGACACTGAGTTTCAAAGAGATTACCTGCCCAAAGTCACCAGATACCAAGGGGTGGTCCCAGTGTCAAAATCCTAAACCTGTATCTTTCTTCTGTTTACCAGTAGTTCTTACATTGTGTCCCAGAAGCAGCAGCAGCAACAGCATCACCTGGGAACTTATTAGAAACTCAAATTCTCAGGTTCCACCCTAGACCTATTGATTTAGAAATGGGTGGAACCTAGCCATCCGTGTTTTAACAACCCCTCCATGTGGTTCTAATGCAAGCTCAAGTTTGAGGGCCATTGGTCTACACCAGTGGTCGGCAAACCGTGGCTCGCGAGCCACATGCGGCTCTTTGGCCGCTTGAGTGTGGCTCTTCCACAAAACACCATGTTTTTAGCAAAGGCCAGCTTAGGAGTACCCTGATTAAGTTAATAACAATGTGCCTACCTATATAGTTTAAGTTTAAAAAATTTGGCTCTCAAAAGAAATTTCAATCGTTGTACTGTTGATATTTGGCTCTGTTGACTAATGAGTTTGCCGACCACTGGTCTACACCATCCTGCCAAACTGCTTACTATCTTCTAAGCTCAGTGCTAGACATAGTCATATGGATTTTGTCATTGAATTATTGTAAAAACACCTACTTTACAGATGAGAAAATCGAGGCAAAGAAAAATTCAGTAATTTTGCCCAGGATCACTTAGCTGTTAAGTATTAGAGCTGTGATTTGGACCCAGGCAGGCTCTGGAGCCTGCATCCTTAACCACACCGCCATCCAGTCCCTGAAAGCACAGGCTGCGTAAAGTCGCAGGTGGACACCAGTCGGAAGTATGCTTAGATAACCTACCTAGAGCTGTCTGCTGAACAGTTTCAGTAGTTTGCACAAGCAGCCAGCCTGCTCCAGCAGCTCGTCTCCCCAGTGCCTATGGCTGCCCAGCCGCTGATCATGGGCCTGTTTATAAGAGTCTGATACATTTATCTTAGATCTTCCTCATGTCTTTACTCAGAAACATTTACCGAGTCTTTTTTTATTCTATAGAACCTTAGATTTTTTTGGTGAAACCCAAATCCAGATAGGAGGCCTAAACACAGGGAACTAAAAATGACTTTCAGAACAAGCAATCATAACACAAAATATCAACATTCTACATAATGGTGTGTATGAGTTTTGTATGTCCCCACTAGATTATACGTCTCCAAAAGGCAAGAATTATTTCCTTGGAATTTCAGACAATTAGAATAAGAAGCAATAAGAACTGTTTCTATAATCTCTGGCTACAGTCCAGGTGAGGAGACCTCATAAAATAGTTCCTATCACACTGGGCTGGGAAAAAAAGGGAAGGTGGTGAATTTCCCACTCCACCCAGCCCTGTGGAGAGCCTGCCAAGATTCCTACTCAGGTCAGTTCAACAAATATGTTTTTAGTTCCTATCATGTGCAACATACACATTTAAGGTACAACAAAGATCCCTGCCTTCCCTATGTCCCCGATCCCCTAAACCCCTATAATGACGGGCTTAGCAGAGAACAAAGTGGATAAAGAGGGAAGCCAGGAGATAAAAAGGCCTTTTCAATCCTATCCTGGTAGATAAACTTCACAGGAACAAGGACTTTATCTGTCCTGTTCACTGCCAAATCCCAGAGCCTGGCACCTAGCCTGGCATGCTGAATGAATGAATGAATGAATGATGCATTTGTCACCCCCTGTATTTGTTCAGAAAGGGCTTAAGAGGCAGGACCATGATGAGCTGTGCTCCGTGGTCCTCTTACATGGAGCCCTCTGGGGGGTGCCAGTAAATGGCTGTCTCACATGGGCATGCGGACTCCCAACTCCCTTCAGTACTTCAGCACAGCATTAGTGTGTGTGGTGTGTGTGTGTGTGTGTGCTTCCTTGTGGTTGGTAGTGTCTGGGTCCTGGCATAGATGAGACAGGCTGTAGATGAGGAAGAGAAACTGCTACACTCATTGGAAGAAGCCCAGCTGCAGCTCCAGGGGCAGGTGAAATCAAGATAGAGAGGAGTCCGTCCCCAGATCAAAGCCAGGGGGAAACAGCCCCCAAGGGCTGGCCAGCTCCGCGGCAGATGTCCCCTGCTGGCTTTAGCCAGTCCAGTGAGGCCTGGGCTCAGAAGCAGCCAGGATTGCCGCAGCCCCAGCCCCAGCCCCAGGGGTCCCCTATTCTCCCCGTCCTGGCCCAGCAGATCCCTCCTGGTTCTCACACCCACTCTCGCTCCCTTCCTCAGGACTTAAAAGAAGCAGTGAAGTGCAGGATCCCACGTTCTCCCAGCCCCAACGCCTGCACTCTGAGCAGCAGCTCTGATGCCCTGGCCAGGGTCTGGGGAAATAAAGGTTGAGTGAATGGCTGGCGTTGCGCTTGGAGTGAAGGGGTCTGAACTGAGTCTGGCTCCCATTTCTGCTCTTGGGGCCTCCGGTCATGCAGCCTCTGTGCTTCTCAGCTTCCTCTTTTGTAAAATGGAAGGACACCACCCCTCCCCCCTCACTGCCAGAAGCTGGCGTATGGTCTGGTCCATACACACAAAGGGATGCTGAACTCTCTAGAAAGCAATCCACAGCGGATCGCTGCTGAACGTGTCCGACAGCCCACACTCGAATTCTTCCAGACTTACAGCCTCTTTTATGCAGTATTTACCACGTGCCAGCACCAGGGGAACCGTAGGGTCAGAGAGATTAAATAACTTGCCTGAGGGCATACAGCTAGTGATAGGGGACTCGATATTTGAACCCAGGTCTGTCTGAGGCCAGAGCACAAACTCTTAACCACTGTGCTGTTTTGCAAGCCCCTGTTTAGCTCTTGTTTTTTACCCTCTTCCTGGAAGGTCAGAGCCCTGAGGAAATCCTTCCTCTTGCCTAACACAATACCTGACCAGAGAGGCAGGCAGACTAGTCCTGCCTCAGCCACTGGCCCCAAACTAGACTGGAAGCACCTTTTCTGCAGCCCAGGCAATGCCCCGGGGCAACAAAGCACTTGCTGGTCCCTGCTGTGTCTTTACTCCCTTTCTAAAAATACAAAGAGCACGAGCCCTCCAAGGCCTCCAAACAGATATCCAGTTGCTCTCTGGGGTCAGCCAGATCCTGGCACCTGGCAGCGGCTCCCTCCGGGCCCCCTGCCTGACAGCTGACCCCTGCTGTCCCTGTGACTATTTACTACAAGGCAAAGTGCAGTTCTGCAGAGGTGGGAACTCCCGAGCTGCCGGCCTGACCCAGCCTCACCCATGGCAAACTAGGGGACCCCCTAAGCCCAATCAGAGCAGACACTTCTTTGCTGGGCTTCATTTCTACGACCATAAAACGCAGGCCTCCATCTTTCCAGCTCTTTGGAGTTTGAGCAGCAGCCTGGTTCAGGTGTATGGACACTCAGTTCCAGCACTACCCCCAATAGCTGTGTGACCTGGGACCTCTATTAGCTACCTAGTCAAATGGGAATAATATCACAAAAGCAGTGATAGTATATTATCCTACTTTTAAAGATATATAGATAAATCTGATATGATATGGACTAAAGTATTATCATCTCTAGGCATTAGAATCTGAAGTATTTTTTTTCTTTTTGCTTTATCTGTATTTTCTAATTTTTCCTCCATGATCATGTACAGTAAAAAAATATGATGTTGGCCCTGGCTGGTGTGGCTCAGTTGGTTAGCGTGTCAGCCTATATACACCTAAAGGTGGCGGATTGGATTCCTGGTCAGGGTTGCAGGTTTGATCCTCGGTCAGGGACATACGGGAAGCAACCAATCGATGTTTTTCTCTCATGTCGATGTTTCTCTCTCTCTCTCTCTAAAAAAAATCAATAAAAACATATCCTTGGGTGAGGATTAAAAAAAAAGGAAAAGAAAAAAATGTTAAAAACAACAACCACATAATTGTTATTTAAGATTTGTCTTGATTTGCAGGACAGTTTGAGAATAATGTTTATGAAAGTGGCTTGCAAACTTTTTATTTATTTATTTATTTGTTTGTTTATTTATTTATTTATTTAAGTGCTTTACAAGGCGAGTGTCAGGGATTCTTTTTTTTTTTTTTAAAATATATTTTATTGATTTTTTACAGAGAGGAAGGGAGAGATAGTTAGAAACATCGATGAGAGAGAAACATCGATCAGCTGCCTCCTGCACACCTCCCACTGGGGAGGTGCCCGCAACCAAGGTACATGCCCTTGACCGGAATCGAACCTGGGACCCTTCAGTCCACAGGCCGACACTCTATCCACTGAGCCAAACCGGTTTCGGCCAGGGATTCTTAATATAATTTTCCCTGAGGGCATTTGGAACCACAGGGATGGCTAGCAAGTCTCCTTCCCGCTCTACACCCGGAAACCCTGTAGTTCAGAAGCACCACCCTGGACCTCCCAGTTCCATCCTCACTGGGCAGGAAGAGGAGAGGGTGATCATCCATGTGATGCCTTGGCTGAGGCAAGGGCATGGCTATGTGGTGTAACAACCTGGCCTGCTCTGTGGATGACTCAGCAGCACTGATTGTATGCCCACTGTGTGCCCTGAACTGTGTTCTGAGAATATAGCTCTGTTTGCTTTTCAGTCAGTCAACAAATATTTAATGAGCAACTATCTACTTTAGACAAGTCAGAGCACAGAGGGCATGGCACAGAGGTGATGATTTAGACAGGGAGGTTGTGAGAACTGCAGGAAGGGACGGGTGCCATGTGAGATATACAAATGGAGTGGGAAAGCAGGACACTCATGTGGGAAGCTTAGTGAGACCTCATGGGCATCAATGCCATCTCAGCTGGATCTTGAAGGACAAGAAGATTTCTTCAGAATCACAGAGTCCCTGCCTTGCGAACCAATACCCTAGCGCAGTGGTCGGCAAACTGCGGCTCGCGAGCCACATGCGGCTCTTTGGCCTCTTGAGTGTGGCTCTTCCACAAAATACCACGTGTGGGCGCGCACGTACAGTGTGATTGAAACTTCGTGGCCCATGCACAGAAGTCGGTGTTTTGTGGAAGAGCCACACTCAAGGGACCAAAGAGCCACATGTGGCTCACGAGCCGCAGTTTGCCGACCACTGCCCTAGTGGGAGAGACTGGTAAAAAGTTTCCAAATGGGTACTAATGTAACCCACAGTAATTTGCGGGACCCAGTACAAAATGAACAGGTGGGTCCTCAAGTTCAATATTATTAAGAATTTCAGATAGTCACATCAGAGCATTAAACCAAGCAGGGACCCTTCTCAGTGCTGGGCCTGTCGGACAGGCCCTGGGGAGCCAGCTCAGGCAACCAGGAAGTGCAGGAGGAAAGTATTAAAATTTCTTTCTCTCTTTTTTTAAATCCAAAATGTGTTTATTGGGATGGTTTCCCCCTCATCTCGATTCGAGGTGCTTTTAGTGCTGCTACCTTCTGAAGGAGCATCCCTCTGTTAGCCTTGCTTTTCCTCCCGTTGGCTGACAGAGAACCGTGGAGCACCCAACAAGCAAAGCTACTGCTTGTGCAGGGCTAAGGCGGTGGTGACTTTACAGCATCCTGAGCGTGTCACAGCCATGAAGTAGGAATTGGGGCTCTTCACCAGGCACTTCTAGTGTTTCCTCTTTTCCTCTTCTGGAGAGAGCTGAAGGAGATCCTTAGCAAGAGGCATATTGTCATGGGGAGGTCATCACCACCAGAAAGTTAGGATTTCTTGTTGCCAAGAGGACCACAGGCCTTGGGAAACCCAGTGACTGTGTCACTGTTTGCATCTTGGGTTAAGGTTGACCTCCAGAAGGTGAGATAACCTGGCCAGATTCTGTACTTTACATTTTTATTTATTTATTTTGTTTTAATCTTTATTGTTGAAAGTATTACATATGTCTCCTCCCCGCCCCCCCCCATTGACTTCTTCTAGCCCACCCCCACACCAGCCCCTAGTCCTTCACCACCCTATTGTCTGTGTCCATGGGTTATGCATATGTGCATATAAGTTCTTTGGTTGATCTCTTCTCACCCACCCACCCTCCCCTGCCTTCCCTCTGCAGATTCTGGACTTAACTATTCCCTTTTTTGGCCAGTAGAGTGTCTGCCACCAGGACCCTGTTCGCTTGAGAGAATCACTGCTGCTCACTGGAGAGCGCTGTGCACTGGGCTCTAGTCGCGTGGAGAGGAGTGGCGTACCCTCCCCACCTCTAAACCTTTACCTCTTACTTGTGAACAGATGATACAGTTGCCAGGGATAGAGACAGACCATGCCAATGTCTGGGAAAAACAAGGCCAAAGAGATGCAGTAAGTATCAGGGGGCAATTTCTAATTCTGCTACTAACAACTTGTCAGAGTAGGAGGCTCAGCCCTTCCTATAGAGTATCTTTGTCAGGGTGAAAGAGTATTGGAGTAGAGTCCTGACCTGAGTCAACAAAAAGATTAGGGCCCACTGCAAATATGAAGGTGGGATCCAACAGGAAGCTGTACCCTCTGCAGGAAGCAGGCTCAGGAGGAGCCGGGGAATGAGTTCAGGAATGAGAACCCACAGTGAAGCCCCTAGGCAGGAACCACTTCAGTGATACATTAACTGAAAAATTGCCCTGAGGGTGTCAGATCTTTCAGTCTTACAAGACAGAATGTTTGTGCGTGTGTATTCTTCTAGAATTTGCACAGCTGCCTAAGGACAGAAGCTGAGGCTACATATTAAGGATGAGCAACGTGAGCCCACGAGGGGCTTACAGCTATCTGACTAAGTTCTAGAACTGAGATGAGAAGTCTTAGTCTGATGCTCTATGATCTGGCTTCTGATTACTCTTCATCTCACCACCTCTTTCCAGCACTACAGCCTGTCCTCCCCGCCTCTGTGTCTTCATGCAGCGGGAGCAAGAGTGTCTGATGCATTGTAGGCAGGTACATATTTGTAGAGCAGTGACTGAACATCCTGTCCCCACTGTTTGGAATGTTCTCTATGGCCTTTTTTGCCAACCGCCCAGTAAGCTCTTCCTTCCATCAAGGATGTTAATTTCACCATGAGGCCTTCGATGACACCTTCCCTCAGATGACTAGTCTGTTGTCTCATTGGACTGTGAACTCCTTCAGTGTAGGATCGCTGGTGTGAGGTTGGCACTTACTGACAAGTAGAAGTTGTTTACTTTATGAAGGGAGGGAATGACCTGTCCAGGCCCACTCTTTATTTCTAAAAGTATATATTTTTATTGATTTCAGACAGGAAGGGAGAGGGAGAGAGAGAGAAACATCAGTGATGAGAGAGAATCATTGATCAGCTGCCTCCTGCACGCCCCCTATTGGGGATCAAGCTGAGATTTCCTGGTTCATGGGTTGACACTCAACCACTGAGCCACACCAGCTAGACCAGGCCCATTCTTTTTTTTATTTTTAAAATATATTTTATTGATTTTTTACAGAGAGGAAGGGAAAGAGAGAGTTACAAACATCGATGAGAAAGAAACATCGATCAGTGCCTCCTGCACACCTCCTACTGGGGATGTGCCTGCAATCAAGGTAAATGCCCTTGACCGGAATCGAACCTGGAACCTTTCTGTCCACAGGCTAATGCTCTATCCACTGAGCCAAACCGGTTAGGGTCAGGCCCATTCTTTAGACATGAAACTACAGCTAGCACAGTCCATTTCCCAAACCAGTGAGCCACAAAGGCTACCTTACCTAGTCCCTGCTCATGATGTAAACACAGGTAGGTCTCCCTTTTAAAAATACCCTGGTGTGAGAACAGCCAAATTAATTTATAGGACAGCAAAAAGTGGGGTGGGTGGAGGGAGATCCATATTGCAAATGAATTCCCCACAGAATACTTTAAATAGCACACTTAGTGAATATTTTTCTAATCTTAAAAGAAAGGAAGCCTTTATAAGCATGACCTGAAATCCAGAAGCCATAAAGGATCGATAAATTTGATTGCATGAAAATTAAAACTATTTGAATTTATAATAATGAGAATAACAGCATATACCCCTATAAGACTTATTTCATGCCAAATGCTATGCCAAACACTTTATATACACTAACTCATTTCATTCTCATAATAATTCCATGAGTTAAGTGCTGTCCTTTTTTTTTTTTGATCCTCACCTGAGGATATTTTTTTCATTGATATTTAGAGAGAGTGTGAATGGGAAGGAGGAGGGGAGGAGAGAGGGAGAGAGAGAGAGAGAGAGAGAGAGAGAGAGAGAGAGAGAAAGAGAGAGAGAGAGAGAGAGAAAAAGAAACATTGATGTGAGAGAAACACACCTCCTGCACCCACCCGGACCAGGGCCTGAAATTGAACCTGCAACCAAGGTACATCCCCTTGCCCGGGAATTGAGCCTGCGACCCTTTAGTCTGCAGGCCAACGCTCTAACCACTGAGAAAACCGGCCAGGGAAAAGTGCTGTTTTTATTCCTCAGTTTATAGGTGGGGAACCCAGAGGTTGACTAAACCATGATCATTCATCTAGTAAATTAGAGATGAATCCAGGATTATCAAGTAGCCTGCCTTCAGATACTATGCTCTAGCCACTCGTTAGGTGGCCACATACCATAAAATGTCAGAAGACAAAAACAAGTGAGGAATAAATTGCAACACATAGGACAAAGGACTGATTTCCCTGATATATGTTGAGGTCTTTAAAGTGAGCCCAATCAAAAAATAGAAAATATGAACAAACAAGCCACTGAAGAATCATCACAAATGGCTATATATATATATAGTGTGTGTGTGTGTGTGTGTGTGTGTGTGTGTTTCCTATCACACTGGCAAAGATTTAATAGCTTGATAATAGTCATTGTTGGTGAAGATGTAGATAAACATTTTTACACACTTGGTGGGAATCCTATATAATAAAAGGCTAATATGCAAATAGACCAAATGGCAGAACAACCGGAACAACCGAACAACCAGTCACTATGACATGCACTGACCACCAGGGGTGTGTGTGTGGAACATGGCTGGTGTTGGCCAAGCAGGAGAGTGGGGGCACCAGACCAAGGTGGGGCACCAGTCGCTGTTATCGGGCAAGCCTCTGGTGGTTACTGAAAATTCATTGCTCCTGAGTGTCGCGGTCCCACCTATCGCTCACACCTGCTGCCAGTGCCAGCCCCACTCATACCCACAGCTTGCGCTGCTCCCGATCACTCAGCACCATCAGCGAGTGCGAGTGGTGGCTGCTGGCCCTGATGGCCCCTGCGGGCTTCTCCACCTCCCCCTGCTCCTGAGGGGCGACCCGGGCAGCAGCCACCACTCATACCCACTGCTGGCGCTGGCCCCAATTGCTCCATGCCATCAGCGGGTTCGAGCGGGGCTGGCACCGTCAGTGGGTAGGAATGGTGGCAGCTGGAGCAGGGCTGCCGGCAGACAGGGGACCAGGGGCTGCGGCAAGAGGGGCCGGATGGGGCGTGGAGGATGGGCAGAGACCTGCCCCCGGGCCTACCACAGCCTTGTGGCCCACAGTTCCTTTCAAGATTCACGAATTTGTTCACTGGGCCCCTAGTGTAAATATGAATTACTGTCAAATATCCAAATGTCTACAATATTTTTTGAAGGACAATATAGCAATTACATATTAAAATTTAAGATATTCTTTTTTTTTTTTTAAATATATTTTATTGATTTTTGACAGAGAGGAAGGGAGAGAGATAGAGAGCTAGAAACATCGATCAGCTGCCTCCTGCACACTCCCCACTGGGGATGTGCCCGCAACCCAGGTACATGCCCTTGACCGGAATCGAACCCGGGACCTTTCAGTCTGCAGGCCGACGCTCTATCCACTGAGCCAAACCGGTTTCGGCTAAGATATTCTTAACAACTTACCTAATAGGTCTACTTCTGGGAGTTTTTCCCCACTGAAAATGCTCACAAAGTGCATTTTAGCCACACAATGAAATCCTCTGTTTTAAAAAAGAAAGCGGTAGATCCCTATGCATAAGATATTTAAAGGGAAGATATATAAAATGTATTTAGTGGGGGGGGGGGGGGGGGAATCATTATGAATATGATATGTTCCTATATCATATTTTTTGGTAAAAATTAAACAAAATATTCAGAGTTCCTACTTTATATTACTATGCATTATTATAAGCATAGGGCAAATACTGAAGGAATTTATATCATAATAAGAACTTTCCCTTTCTAAGTTATATATTTTCCTAATTTGAATTTTGACAACTAACACATCATCCTTTTATAATCTGGAAAAACATAATAAGGATAAAATTAAATATATGATAAATAAATAAAGAGCAAACACCCTTCCCTGTTTGTTCATTTATTCTACAAGCATGTACGAGGTGTACCTACTGAGTCCCAGGCACTGATGCTAGATGTTGAGGGTATGAAGACCGATAAACAGAGTTCCATCCTCAAGGAACTTGTCTAATGGCAGAAACAGATGGCAAATCTGGTGAGAGCCATCAGGTGTGGAAGGTGCTGGGAGAGAAGTGTGTTCTGGGCTCAGTTCTCCTGGGCTTGGGGAAGGGCGCTTGGGGCAGAATCTTGAAATATGAGCAGATAAGGTATCAGCAATCTCAGGAGAAATGCAATGGGCTTAAAGCTCAGGACCGAAGCAGTCCCTGGATATGGATGGATAAGGTTGGAAAGTGTGGGGGTGGGACTGACCAGGAGGTCTGATAAGACACCTAGACTTTGTGGGAGCAGTAAATGACTGACATCCTTACAGCACCATTTTAGAAGGATCGTTACAGAGGCAGCAGAAAAGATGGATTGGAGAGTCAGGAGTCCCAGGGTGACACACTGGATCTGACCAACAGCAGAGACAGTAGGTATGGCAATGGGACCGCCCACAGACAGGTAAAGGAAGTAAAATGTCAGGACTTGGTGAGTGATTGGATGTTGAGGGTGTGGGAAAGGGAGGGGAAAAGGATGACACCCTGTGTTTTGGGTTGGGTGGTAACCCCTGTGCACTCATAGCCTGGAATCTTGCTCTCAGAGTTGCAGCCCCAGTAGAAGTCGGTTAATGAACAACTTCCCAGGAACGCAGCTCTTGTGTAAAGAGGGTACCTTTGGCAATCTTCTGCACATATCTATTTGCCAGTTACAACAGTCTTCCGGGGCCATTGCACCAGGGCCTTGGGAAGCCTGTCAGGGGCAAAAGTCCTCTCTGACTGATGCTCACTGCTGAGCATAACCTGGGACAATATCACTTCTAAGCAGGTGGTGAACAATGCATTATGATCAAATTACAGGGAGATGAGAGAGAGAAAAATATCATAGTGAGCGATGCCTCTTTTCAAAATGGTGTGGGCATCTCCATGTTCTCCGGCTCCTGTCCCTGGATGTCAGAGGCATTAGCGCCCCTCACCTTCCCATGGTTTTAGTGAAACAACAGTGAAAGGCAGTTTTAGGCCCTTAGGCTGTTGGAGTCCACCCCTTAGCAAGAATCAAGTGGCACTGCCTGCGGCATCACCCTCACCTCCTGCTTGCTGACAGCACTCTGCTGGGGCAAAAATAGCCATCACTCTCACAGTGCTCAGCCCCACACACGTCAATAACCTGGGCTTGCTGGCTCTCTTGACACAGGTCCTCTCTTTCTCTCAGTCATCACTGCTTGGAATTCGCTGCAGAAGACTGAATGCTGACTGTCTGCTACCTTGGTCAGAGTGCTGGGGCAGTTCTGATTTCAGAAGCCTCTGGATGGGCAGTGCTATCGGAGCTCCATAGAGCTGGTCTTAAAATAGAGGCCTCTTAACTGAGCCTTGAGTCTCTGGAGGGATGGTGTCTGCTGTGGACAGACGTCACTGAGGGAGCAGTGGGGCGTCACCAGGCTAGCTTCTTTCCCCAGGTCCCTTGGCGTATCTTATCTTATCATGTAGCTGGGCTGGGGGTGCTGCCAAGCTTTGTGGGAGGTGCCTCTGAAGGCCAAGGGTTTTGTCCTGAGGTATTTCTCAGGGATGTGGGGGCAGAGTCTAGGCCTCATTTTCAGAGGAAAGTCTTCTGAAAGAGTGAATTGCTTAGTGAGCAGGTGTAGAATATAAAATAACTTGTCATTTTGAGAAAAGATTACTCTTCATCTCACCACCTCTTTCCAGCACTAGGGCCTGTCCTCCCCGCCTCTGTGCCCCTCCTGCTCTGCTCATCCCTACAACTATTCCTTAAACCTAAAGGCCAGGCTATAGCCAAACACATATCTTGTTTGCATTCCTGGTGAAGTTTCCATTCATCTATAATGGATAAAAATATGGAGTTGCCCAGCCAGTGTAGCTCAGTGGGTTGAGTGTCATCCCATGCACCAGAAGGTCGCCAGTTTGATTCCCATTCAGGACACATGCCTGGGTTGTGGGCTTGATTCCCAGTTGGGGGTGTGGGGGAGGCAGCCAATTGATGTTTCTCTCTCTCACCAATGTTTCTATCTATTTCTCCCTCTCCCTTCCTCTCTCTGAAATCAATAAAAACATTTTTAAAAATCTACTTAAGTCAGAATGGGGTCAAATCTGGCTTTTCTACTTGCTTGCTTGACAAGCTGAGTTCTCTGAGTGCAAAATGGTAACAGCTCTAACCGGTTTGGCTCAGTGGATGGAGTGTTGGGCTGTGGACTGAAGGGTCCCAGGTTTGATTCTCGTCAAGGACATGTACCTTGGTTTCGGGCACATCCCCAGTAGGGGGTGTACAGGAGGCAGCTGATTGATTGATGTTTCTCTCTTATCAATGTTTCTAACTCTCTATCCCTCTCCCTTCCTCTCTGTAAAAGAAATCAATAAAATATATTTTTTTTAAAAAGGTAACAGATGACAGTCCCTACCTCACTGATTATTATGAGGATAAAAAAGAATAAAATATGCAAAACAGTGCAGTGCTTGCTACAAAATACAAGGGGGTTACTATCGTTGCTGGAGGTATTCAGAACTGAATTTTTCATGTCTTTCCCCCTATTTCTAGAAACTCTATTTTGTCATTTTGTTAATCTTTTTTTATTTTGATAGTCTCTGTTCCTTCTTCATCCTCTCAATCTTCTACTTTATGTCTTTAAGCATATTCATAATCCTAAGTCTTTGGAATTCAGTGTGTATTTTATACTATAGCACATCTCAATTCATGTACTAATATATAACCTTCTCAAAGGTTAAAGAGAAAAATAATTCTACCAATGCAATAAAGTTGTACTTTAAGAAAAAAATATTTTACCTGTTTACACATTTAAATTAAATAAAATGGAAACAATCTAAATGCCCATCAACTGGTAAATGCATAAATAAAATGTGATAATTCAGCAATTAAAAGAAATGAGGTACTGGCACATGTTACAACATGGATGAACCTTTTAAACGCGAAAGAAGCCAGATGTAAAAGACTTCAAACTGGATTGTCTGGCATCAGGACAGGAATTCTAGGGCAGCTTTCTCCTGTACAGGGCTTACAAGGGTAATTGTTCCTGTGCTGGGACCTCCCCTGTCGCAGGGCTGACAGGCAGCCATAGCTGAGTCTCAGTCACCCTATTTAGTTCACCCTGGAGATTTTCTGAGACCCCGCCCCATCCAATTTGCAGCCCCACCCATGCTGTTTATAGCAGCTTTTCCATATGAATGGCCTGTCCTGGCTCAAACTTCAGACTTTTCTAAAATCTCTCAAACAAGCTGCAGCTAGTGACAGCATGCATCAAACCTATCAATAAAAGGCCCAAGACCTGGCTCTAGCTCCAGCCTAACTTGCTTCACACCTGCGCCTCACCTCCTGCACAGCAACTCTCCCACTATAGTTGCAGCTGATCCTCACAGAGATGCCAACAGCAATCTAGGCTCAACTAAGAGAGTGTGCACACAGCCCACACAGGCACACACCTAGAGTGCCCAGCTCGGTGACTAGAAAGGCTGAACCACTGGACCCGACAGGACACCTACTACACAAGGCCACTCTACCAATTCCAAGAGACATAATAGCTCTACCTAATACATAGAAACAAACACAGGGAAGCAGCCAAAATGCAGAGACAAATAAACATGTCACAAATGAAAGAAATGGAAGCAAGCAGACTAATGGCTACAGAGTTCAAAACCATGGCTATAAGGTTACTCAAGGATCTCCATGAGAGCTTCAAGGATCTTAGTGAGAATGTCAAAGACATGACAAAAGACCAGTCAGAAATTAAGCATACAGTAACTGAAATAAGGAACAATTTACAGGGATTCAATAGTAGAGGAGAAGATTCTGAGAATCAAATCCATGATTTGGAATATGAGGAAGCAAAAAAGATGCAATTACAAGCACAAAAAGAAAAAAGAATAAAAAAATATGGTGTAAGGAGTCTCTGGGACAACATTCAAATCATAGGGGTGCCAGGAGGGGAAGAGAGAAAGCAAGATATTGAAAACCTATTTGAAGAAATAATGACAGAAAACTTCCCCTACCTGGTGAAAGAAATAGACTTACAAGTCCAGGAAGCACAGAGAGTTCCAAACAAGAGGAACCCAAAGAGGCTCACACCAAGAAACATCATAAATAAAATTCCAAGGGTTAAAGACAAAGAGACAATCTTAAAAGTGGCAAGAGAAAAGCAGTTAGTTACCTACAAGGGAGCGCACATACGACTCTCAGCTGATTTCTCAACAGAAGTTTTGCAGGCCGGAAGGGAGTGGCAAGAAATAGTCAAAGTGATGAATAGCAAGGACCTACAACTAAGATTACTTTACCCAGCAAAGCTCTCATTTAAAATTGAGGATCAGATAAAGAGCTTCACAAACAAGAAAAAGCTAAAGGAGTTCATCACCACCAAATCAGTGTTACATGAAATGTTGAAGGGTATTCTTTAAGAAGAAGAAGAGATAAAAAATATGAACAATAAAATAGCAACAAATACATATCTATCAACAATTAAATCTAAAAATCAAAATAAACAAGAAATCTAAGGAACAAAATAAACTGGTGAATAAAATAGAATCAGAGGCATGGAAGCATGAAACAGACTGATGAATTTCAGAGGAAAGGGGGAGGGGGAGCAGGAAGAGATTAACCAAAAATCTTACCTATGGATAGACAGTAGGGTGGTTAAGGCATGGGGTGGGGCAGGAATTGAGTGGAGGAGGGCAATGGGGGGAATTAAGGGGGTCATCTGTAATACTTTCAACAATAAAAAAATTTTTTTAAAAAGAAGTAAATCTTTGTGACCTTGGGTTAAGCAATTATTTTTTTAGTTACGACAAGAAAAACATACGTTCTAAAATAAAACAAATTGAACTTCATTAAAATTAAAAACACTTGTGTTTCAAATGACACCATCAAGAAAATGAAAAGGAAATTCAGAGAATGAGAGAAAATATTTGCAAATCATATATCTAATAAGGGTTTAATATAAAAAAGTATAAATAACTTAAAAATTAATAAATAGACAAGAAACCCAATTAAAAATGGTTTATGTCTAAAAAGTTCCATGATCATCCAAGAAGCACATAAGAAAATAGTCAACATAATTAGTCATCATAAGTTGTCATTGCAAATTAATGAGATACACTTCATACCTACTAGGATAGCTATAATGAAAATGATTGAAAACAAATGTTGAAGATCTGAAGAAAGTGAAACTTTCACTGCTGATGGCAATGTAAAATGGTGCAACTACTTTGGAAAACAGCTTGGCATTTCTTCAAAAGCTTAAATATAGAGTTTCCATATGACCTAGGTATTACACTTCTAGATATCTACCAAGAGAAATGAAAACATGTCCACATGAAAACTTGTACGTGAATATTTATAGCAGTCTTGTATTCACAGTAGCCATAATAAAATAAACCCAAATGTCCATCAGCTAAAGAATAGATAAGTCAAATGTAGTATATCCATACAATGGAATGTTATTCTGCTAAAAAGGAATACAGTATCTATACTTGCTATAATATGATGAACCTTGAGAACATTATGCTAAGTGAAAGAAGACAGACACAAAAGTCCACATATTATATAATTCTATTTACATGAAATGTCTAGAATAGGTAAATTGATAGAAATAGAACATAGTGGTTGACAGGGACTATGAGGAGGGAAGAATGGGAAGTAACTGATAACAGGAGCAATAAAACTGTCATAGAATTAGAATATAGTAGTGGTTGCACAACTCTCTAAATATATTAAAACCCATCGAACTTTAAACAGGAGAGTTTGATGATAACAGGAGTAATAAAACTGTCATAGAATTAGAATATAGTAGTGGTTGCACAACTCTCTAAATATATTAAAACCCATCGAACTTTAAACAGGAGAGTTTGATGATATATAAATTATATTCCAAAAAAGCTGTTTTAAAAAAGTCAATTAGAGTCTTCAGTTAATTATGAGAATCAGAACATATTATGGAATGTGGTCAAAGCTGTTACATGTAAATGCTGCCAGACCCTGGCCTATATGGTTCAGTTGGTTGGAGCATTGTTCTGTACACTAAAAAGTGGTGGGTTCAATTCCAGTTCAGGGCACATACCCAGGTTGTAGGTTCCATCCCAGTTGGGGCCCATGTGGGAGGCAACCGGTCGATATTTCTCTCTCTCCCTCCCTCTCTCTAAATATTACTTTAAAAAAAATAGATAAATGTGGCCAGTATAAAAAAATGATGAAAATAAGCAAATTGAAATTCATTTCAGAAAAGATATGAAAAGAACAATAAAACACACCTAAGAAAAAATAGAAATAAGGAATAAAATTAAGATGATTTAGAAATTTTTGAGTTACAAAGCAGATTATTAGTAGATTTAGTAAATAAACTGCTGGAATTTATTTATTTATTTATTTATTTTTAAAATATATTTTATTGATATTTTACAGAGAGGAAGGGAGAGAGATAGAGAGTTAGAAACATCGATGAGAGAGAAACATCGATCAGCTGCCTCCTGCACATCTCCTACTGGGGATATGCCCGCAACCCAGATACATGCCCTTGACTGGAATGGAACCTGGGACCTTACAGTCTGCAGGCTGACGCTCTATCAACTGAGTCAAACCGGTTTCAGCTTATTTTTTTCTGAAAAAAAAAAGTATAATAAACCATTTTCTATTAATGTAATCAAGAAAAAAAACCAAAAAAAAATATGAATAAAAAAAGTAAAACTGATAAAAATGTTATAAAGATAATAGAAGAGATTTTTTTTAAGCAGAGATTTTTTTTTTTTAAATGGAAAAATAGTTGACCTAGCTCAGTTGGTTGTCCTGATACACCAAGTTTGTGGGTTCAATTCCCCCCATGAGGGTACATACAAGAATCAACCAATGAATGAATAAATAAAGTGGGCCAACAAATTGATACCTCTGTATCTCCCTCCCTTCTTCTCTCTCTCTAAAAAAAAAAGAAGAAAAATCAATAAAAATATTACAGATTTTTCTAAACATTAAAAAATGGCAAGAGAGGAGGCTGAGCTCACCCTATGCCAAAATCAAGGGAATGGCTATATTTAGAGCAATTTATCCTGAGAACCAATTGAATAGTTTCTGCACAACGAACAAGAAAGAGACTGAATAGAGAATGTTGGAGAACCATGAGAACTCCCTGGGAGCTGTGGAAACTAGCTAGAATTGGAGGAACCATTGTTTACATTTTCCCTAGACTTGGATAACAGGTGGGCATGCTATCCAGGTTCTCTTGCCAACCTGCAGAGCCACTGTAGTGCATTCCCAGCCACCCCTCTTGAAGCTAGATCCAGCAGGAATTGGAATACACCATAGCATGCATAAATGGGGTCCCTTCACCTAGAAATTAATCAAGTGAGTGCAATAGGACTCTGCTAAGTGCATCCACTGGGCTGCATCTGCATATGGGGCTCCCCAACCTGGAGAGATTGTGGAGCCAACAAAATGCTGTGGTACCTGTATGCAGGGCTACCACTCTGGAGAAAGTGTGGAGACAGTGGGGCACTCCTACACATACATTTTGCCCACATGCAGGGCTGCCCAACCCAGATAGGGTACAGAACTAGCAAGGTGTGGCAATGCATGCATGTAGGTCTGCCCACCTGAAGAATGTGCAAAGATAGTGGGGCACTGCAATGACTGAACTCAGAGCAGCCCCTCACAGATCTGATTTGGGCAACAGACAATTAAAGCAGTAGAGAGGTTGCTTGCACATTGGGCAGCCTAGCCCACGCCAGGCAGCATTGCCTAGAGCAGAAGGGCAGGGAAGCACACACACACAACAGACTGCCCCAGTTGGAACCCAATCCTTCTGGCCAGGCAGCACAACAGGCACCCCAGATGGCCTCCCCAACTACAACTGGCCTGCCCAACTGTCCAGCACATAGTCTACACAGAGGCCACTTTTTTCAAGATTGGGAGAGATACCTATTTTATCTAAGTCATGGAAACAAACAAAATGGGAAACAGAAGAATATGCCCCCAAATGAAGGAACAAGAAGAAAAAAAAACACAGAGAAAAACACTAATAAAATGGATATAAGTAATTTGACTGACAAAGAATTTAAAGACATATTCAAGTACTAAACGCACTTGAGAGCAGAATAGAGGAACTCAGAGAACACTTCAACAAAGAGTTAGAAAATGTAATCAGAGATGAAGAATACAATAACTACAATGAAGATTACATTAGGAAAAAAAATCAAACAGCAGATTAGTTATACAGAAGAATAGATTAGTGATTTGGAAGACAGAATAGTAAAAATCACCTAATCAGAACAGAAAAAAATTTTTTTAATGAGGATAGTAATAGTAAAAAAGACCTCTGGAACAGTATTAAGTGCTCTAACATCTGAATAATAGAGATTTCTGAAGGAGAAGAGAGAAAGAAATTGGAAGAAAATATTTTTGAAGAAATGATGACAAAACTTTCCCAATCTGGAGAAGGAAACAGTCATTCAGGTCCAGAAAGCACAGAGTTCCAAACAAGATGAACCCAAAGGGGCTCACACCAAGACATATTGTAATTAAAATGACAAAAGTAAGGATAAAGAGACAAGCTTGAAGGCAGCAAGAAGAAAATAACAAGTCACATACAAGGGAAAACCTATAGACTATTAGCTGATTTTTCAGCAGCAACTTTACAGGCAGAAGGAAGTGGCAAGAAAATTTGAAGTGCTAAGATAAATAAATCTAAATACTATACATAAAATACTATATCTGGCAAGGTTATCATTCAAAATTGAAGAAGAGATAAAGTAAAAAGTAAGGGAGTTCACTGCTACTAAAAACCTACCAAAAATACAGAAAAAAATAAAGAGAAAGAATCCAGTCAAAACACTGAAGAGAACCAGCAAATCAAAAGGAACCAATTCAGACAAGCAAAAAGTAAGGGAGTTCACTGCCACTAAACCAGCTTTATCGGAAACTAGAGGCCTGGTGCATGAAATTCGTGTACAAGAGGGGTTGTGTCCCTCAGCCTGGCCTGCCTCCTATCATAGTCCAGGAGCCCTCAGGGGTGGGAGGCGACCCGGCAATCAGGGGAAGAAATTGCCCCCATCACACCTCTGCTGCTGCCACTGCCAGCAGTGCAAGCCTGGGCCAGCCCTGGTTACCTAAGCCTTGGGCAGCCCTGGGCGGCTGGGCAGCTGACATATGAGGCTTGCCTGTGCCTCAGGCTGGCCCTGGGTGGCTGGGGGACTGAGGGGACTGGGGGACTTTGGAGGCCATGCGCCTGCCACTCCGGCAGGGCTGAAGGGACTGGGCATTGCCATCTTGTGGCTGTGGGTGCCACCAGCTTTGAGGGTGTGGCGGTCAATTAGCATATTCACTTCTTATTGGCTGTGGGCACCACCATCTTTGCAACAGTGTGAGGGTCAATTAGCATATTCCCTCTTTATTAGATAGGATGTTAAAGGGTTTTTTTTATTCTGGAAAGAAAAGGCCATAAGAATAAATAAGGAAATACAGGGAAGAAAAAATACCACTGGTAAAGGCAAATATATAATAAACACAGTGAATCAACCTCTTAAAAAGCTAATATACTAGTAAAGGTTAAAAGACAAAAGTAATAAAATTAACTATAACTATAATAATTAGTCAGGCGATACAAAAATAAAATGATATAAAACATGACATAAAAAACATAAAGCATAGGATGGGGAGTAAAAATATAGTGCTTTCAGAATGCCTTTGAACTTAAATGCTAACTTAAAAGAGACTATTATTGATAAAGCTGAAGATAACCTGGCTGGTGTAGCTCAGTGGTTCAGCATCAACCCATGTACCAATAGGTCACTAGTTCGATTCCCAGTCAGGGCACATGCTTGGGTTGTGGGCTCAATCCCCGGTAGGGGGCATGCAAGAGGCAGCCAATTGATGTTGATGTTTCTTTCTCATCAATGTTTTTATCTCTCTATCCCTTCCTCTCTCTCTCAAAATCAATAATGAAAAATGTTCAGTTTTAGATATAGCTGAATATATACATAAACCTCATGATAGCCACAAACCAAAAACCTACCAAAAATACAGAAAAAATAAAGAGAATGAAATCCAGTCAAAACACTGAAGAGAACCAGCAAATCAAAAGGAACCAATTCAAGAGAAGAAAAAGGGAAAGCGAAGAACAAAAACAATTAACAAAATGACAATAAGAACATATCAGTCGATAATTCCCTTCAAATGTAAATGGACTAAATGCTTTAATCAAAAGGCATAGTGTGACTGCATGGATAAAAATGCAAGACCAATATATGTGCTGCCTACAAGAGACTCACTTTAGCTAAAAAAAAAACACAAAACAGATTGAAAGTGAAGGGACGGAAAGAAATATTCCATGCAAATAGAAACAAAAAGAAAGCAGAATAGTAATACTTACAGCAGACAAAATAGATTTTAAAACAAAGAATGTAAAAAGGGACAAAGAAGGATGCTACATAATGATGGGGTCAATCCAAGAAAATGATGCAATATTTGTAAACATCTACACACCCAACATAGAAGCACTCAAGTATATGAAGTAAATATTAATGAAGATACAGGCAGAAATTAACAGTAATTCAAAAATATTGTAGACTTTAATAGCCTACTTACCTCAATGAATAGATCATCCAGATAGAAAATTAATAAGGAAATAATGGCCTTAAATGCTACATTAGATCAAATTAATAGACATTTATAGAACTTTAGACATGTATAGACATCCCCAAACTGCAGATTACATATTTTCTCAAGTGCACATCGGACATTTTACAGGATGGACCTCATATTAGGCCACAAAACAAGCCTCAATAGAGTTAAGAAGTCTGGAATTTATATCAAGCACATTTTCTGACCACAGTGGCATAAAATTAGAAATCAACTACAAGAAGAAAACCAGAAAAAACACAAATACAAGGAGTGTAACAACATGCTACTAAACAACTAATGTATTAAAAAGGACATTAAGCAGAAAATCAAAATTACTTTAAGACAAATGAAAATGAAAACACAACTTTACGAAATTTATGGGATACATGCAACAAAAGAGGTTTTAAGAGAAAAGTTTAGAGTCATACAGGTTTACCTCAAGAAGCAAGAAAAATCCCAAATAATCAATCTAACTTTACAGCTAAAAGAACCAGAAAAAGAAAAACAAACGAAACCCAAAGTTAGTAGAAGGAAGGAAAAAATAAAGATAAGAACAGAAATAAATGAAATAGAGACTAAAGAAAAAACAATAGAAAAGATCAATGAATCTAAGAACTGATTCTTTAAAAGATAAATAAAATTGACGAGACTCTTCAAGCAAAAAGAGAGAGTGCCCAATAAAGTTTTAGTAATATCCTCTTGGATATGTCCCTAGAGAAAGGGAAACAAAAGCAAAAATAAACAAATGTGACTACCTACATCAAACTAAAATGCTGTACAGTAAAGGAAACTATCAACAAAACAAAAAGACAACGTTCTGAATGGAAGAATATATTCTCAAATGATATATCTGATAAAGGGTTCATATCTAAAATATATAAGGAACTTATACAATTTAATAACAAAAAATTAAACAATTCTATAAAAAATGGGCAGAGGACATGATGAGACATTTCTTCAAAGAGGACATACAGATGGTCAATAGACATATGAAAAGATGCTCAGCATCGCTAATCACCAGGGAAATGCAAATCAAAACCACAGTGAGTATTCACCTCTCACCAGTCAGAATGGCTATTATCAAAAAGTCAATAAATAACAGATGTTGATGAGGATGTGAAATAAAGGGAACACTTGTGCACTTTGGATGAGACTGCAAATTGGTGCAGCCACTATGGAAAACAGTATGGAGATACATAAAAAACGTGCAATGAGATGTACCATATGGCAATTCCACTTCTGAGTATTAATCCAAAGAAAATGAAAACACATTTAAAAAGATATATGCACCTCTTGTTCATTGCAGCATTATTTATAATAGCCAAGATATAGAAGCAACCTGGTTGTTCATTGATATATGAATAAAGAAAATGGTACATATATACAATGGAATATTAACCATAAAAATAATGAAATCTTGCCATTTACGACCACATGGTTGAACTTAGAGGATAGCATATGATTTCACTTATATGTGGAATATAAAACAACAAAACCAAAACAGACTCATAGAAACAGAAACCAAATTAATGGTTATCAGAAGGAAACAGGGATGGGTAAAAAAGATGAAGGAGAATGTAGTCAATAATATTATGATAAGTATGCATGGTGATAGGTGATTACAGACTTAGTGTGGTGATCTCATTGTAAGGTATATAAATGTTGAATCACTATATTGTGCTCCTGAAGCAAATGGAATATTATATACCAACTATCTCTAAGAATAAAAGCATAATATGCAAATTGACCGAACGACTGAACAGCAGAACGACTGTCTGGATGACCTTCCTGATGACCACGCTATGCACATACTCGTGCCAGGCCAGCCAAGGCGGGTGCGATGTGATTGGTCAGGGGATCCCACCATCGCCCCATGATCACCCCGCAGAGGGAAGCCCAGACCAGCCAAGCAATCACACCTCACACCTGTCGCCCGCAGAGGGAGGCGACCAGTGGCAGGGGAGGAGGGGCAAACACCACACAGATGGCAAGCAGTGGTAGTGGCAGGGGCGGGGCCAGCTGCTGGCAGCCAGGGGAAGGAAAGCCCTGATAGGCCCTGATCACCGGCCAGGCCTAGGGACCCTACCCGAGGGGTCCTCTCCCATGCACGAATTTCATGCACCGGGCCTCTAGTACTTAAATAAAAACAATTTTTTAAAAAGGCAGAAATCACAAAGGAAAAGAATAATAGATATCAAAAATATTAAACTTCTATTGATTGAAGAACTTTTAAAATTAAAAGGCATGCCACAGGTATTACAAATTTATACCCTGAACAAAGTAGCACACTTAACATCTGTTAAATATATTTATGATCCTATTTTCTAAAATAAATCAAAATGCCTTTATATACACACTAGAGGCCCGGTGCACAAAAATTTGTGCACTGGGTCGGGGGGCGGGGAGAGGGGGTCCCTCAGCCCGGCCTGTGCCCTCTCGCAGTCTGGGACCGCTCGGGAGATAATGACCTGCTGGCTTAGGCCTGCTCCCGGGTGGCAGAGGGCAGGCCCAATCCCTAGGTGCAGCCCCTGGTCGGGCTCAGAGCAGGGTCGATGAGGGAGTTGGGGCGCCGCCCCCTGTCACACACAGAGCAGGGCAGATCAGGGGGTTGGGGCGCCGCCACTGTCACACTCAGGGCAGGGCTGATGGGGGGAGGGTTGGGGTGCCGCACCCTGTCACACACAGAGCCGCAGGGCAATCACGGGGTTGGGGAGCTCCCCCTGTCATGCACAGAGCAGGGCCGATCAGGGGGTTGAGGAGCTCCCCCCTGTCACAAACAGAGCAGGGCGGGTAGGGAGGTTGTGGCCCTGCCCCCTGTCACACACAGAGCCGCAGGGCCATCAGGGGGTTTGGTCACTGCCCCCTGTCACGCTGATCCCAGTGCCAGCTTCGCTGCTCCGCTGATCCTGGTGCTGGGAGGCATATTACCCTTTTACTATATAGGATAGAAGCCTGGTGCACGGTTGGGGGCTGGCTGGTTTGCCCTGAAGGGTGTCCTGGATCAGGGTGGGGGTCCCGCTTGGGTGCTTGGCCAGCCTGGGTGAGGGGATGATGGCTGTTTGCATCTGGTCATACCCCCTTCAGGGTGGGGGTCCCGCTTGGGTGCCTGGCCAGCCTGGGTGAGGGGATGATGGCTGTTTGCATCTGCTCACACCCCCTTTAGGGTGGGGGTCCCCACTGGGGTGCCTGGCCAGCCTGGATGAGGGGCTGAGGGCCGTTTTCAGGCTGGCGGGTGACTGAAGCTCCCAACCTGTCCTTTTTTCCTTTTTTTTTTTTTTATTCTGGGCCAGCTTTAGCTCTGAGGCTGGGCTCCAGCTATGAGACCTCCGCTGCTGAAAGCAGGTTTCTGGCCTTTGTTTGCCTTCTGTATTTGAAACAATGTTGTGGTCCTGCTGGCTGAAGCCCGGGGTTTTGTTTAGCTTCTATATTTGTTACAATGTTGCTTAGAGTGCAGCTGAGAGGCTGGCAAGGCAGGCAGGGAAGCTTGGCTTCCTCCGTCACTGAAGCAAGCAAGCCTCCCTGTTCGCATCAGCTGCCTGGCTGCCAGCCACCATCTTGGTTAGCAGTTAATTTGCATATCTCAGTGATTAGCCAATGGGAAGGGTAGCGGCTGTACGGCTAATTACCATGTTTCTCTTTTATTAGATAGGATGGGGGGGAAACAGCATGTTAAACACTAAAATGAAAATAGTTATAGGTTGTGAGCTTATGAGTACTGTATGGTTCTACCATCTGTGTGACCTTGGGCAAGTCAGTTAACCTCTCTGTGCCTTAATTTTCTCACATGTAAAATGAAAATAACAATAGTGCCTTCCTGATAGGGTTGTTGTGAGGACTAAATGAGTTAATGCATGTAAAGTAATTACAACAGTGCCTGGCACACAGTAAGCACTCAATAGTAATATTAATATTGCTATTATTATCATATAGTTGATTACAGATGGGCTTCCATTTAGAGGCCATTGTAGGGGTATTGATGGGCCTAATTTCAGTATTGTTGTGTCTTAAGGAATAGGGAGGACAGAGGAGAGGGAGAGACAGGGGAATGGCTGTTTGGTGGAGCAGTCAGAACATACATGTTTACCATCTTATATGGGTGTGGTTCATGGTGCTCCAAAGCAATTACAAAGAGCACCGATTTCAGATCACTATGACAACTATATTTTAAAAGTTTGAGAATTATCAAAATGTGACAGAGACACAAAGCAAGCAAATGCTATTGGAAAAATGGCATCTATAGACTTGCTCAACACAGGGTTGCCACAAACCTTCAATATGTAAAAAAGCACAGTATTTGCAAAGTGCAATAAAGTAAAACATAATAAAATGAGGTATACCTGTATAGTTGGGAGAGGATGGAAGCACCTGGCTGAAAATCTGCATTCTGAATAGTGCAGTATCCAGCCTTCCTCCCACTCTCATTCAGAAAAACTGTCAGGTTGGCTTATATCCTCCCCCAACACCTATCCCCATGTAGGAGTCTAGAATATTCTTATCAGAAAATATTTAATGGCCCAGAGAGAAACTTAAACACTGACACTTGGAAGTCACCTCAAAGGAAATGCTGCTTGACATCCCATCTCTATATCTCTACAGTGAAGTTCTCCAATGGACAAGCCATACCCAAGTACATAAAGCTTAAAATACACTTTAAAAAGTATTGTTTTTCTTTTTTTAAATAAGGTTTATACTAAAACTAGAGGCTGGTGCACAAAATTTGTGCATGAGAGGTGTCCCTCAGCCCAGCCTGCACCCTCTCCAATATGGAACATCTCTCTCACAATCCAGGACTGCTGGTTCCCAACTGCTCACCTGCCTTCCTGCCTGATCACCCCCTAACCACTCCCCTGCCAGCCTACTTAATGCCTAACTGCTCCCCTGTTGGCCCGATTGCCCCTAACTGTCCCCCCTCCCCCCGCCAGCCTGGTCCCTTCCAACTGTCCTCCCCTGCAGGCCTGGTTGCCCCCAGCTGCCCTCCCCTGCTGGCCTGGTCACCCCTATCTGCCCTCCCTTGCCAGCCTGGTTGCCTCTAACTGCCCTCCTTGCCGGCCTGGTCTCCCCTAACTGCCCTCCCCTGCAGGCCTGGTTGCCCCCAACTGTCCTCCCCTGCAGGCCTGGTCTCCCCTAACTGCCCTCCCCTGCTGGCCCGGTCACCCCTATCTGCCCTCCCTTGCCAGCCTGGTCGCCCCTAACTGCTCTCCCCTGCCAGCCTGGTATCCCCTAGCTGCCCTACCCTGCAGGCCTGGTTGCCCCCAACTGTCCTCCCCTGCAAGCCTGGTCATCCCCAATTGCCCTCTCCTGCAGGCCTGGTCGCCCCCAACTGCTCTCCTCTGCCAACCTGGTCACCCCTAACTGCCCTCCCTGCAGGCCTGATAGCCCCTAACTGCCCTCCCTTTCAGGCCTGGTCCCTCCCAACTGCCCTCCCCTGCTGGCCATCTTGTGGTGGCCATTTTGTGTGTTGGAGTGATGGTCAATTTGCATATTACTCGTTTATTAGATAGGATGGCTCAGAGTTCAAATGATTCAAAACAGTACAATGAAAGGTCTTCTATCCATCACTACTTAGTTCCCTTTTCATTCAACTGTTTAGTGCCTCACTAATGTAAACAGAAAGCCTACATAGAAGACAGAAGCAAAAATCTATAATAATAAAAATGTAATATGCTAATTGGACTGGACGTCCTTCTGGAGGACCTTTCGGACGAAGCCAGGGCTGGGAGGGAAGCCCGGGTCCTGGGTGCCGGAGGGAAGCTAGTACAGGCAGCCAGGGGAAGGAAGGCCTACTCTTGCACCAATTTCATGTATCAGTCCTCTAGTAAAGAAATAAGAAACACAGAGAAAAAGTATAAAGAGAAGAAAAGTTCAAAAAGGAAAGGGATAATAATATCCTGGAGACAGAAGAAAAGCCATTACATAAATGAAATAAGACTAGTATTCTATTAAAAAAGAAATATTCAGAAAATTGAGAACTTCTGAAAATCGAAAATATAAAATAAAAATATTTAAAATTCAATTTGAAAAGTTAGAAAAGAAGTTTGTGAAACCTCACAAAAAGTAAAACAAAGAGATAAAGAAATGGGAAATTAGGCACAGAAGATAAGAAGATTAAAGGGTGGGCACAGGGGATCCAACATGCTAATAACAGGAGCTCCAGATAAATTAAACAAAGAAAAGAGAAGGGGAGAAATAATTAAACAAATAATCAACACTTTTTTTCTACAGCAGGGCATAATTTCCCAGGTCAAAAGAATTCATCAAGTGTCTAGTAGAATGAATGAGAAAAGACCCATCCCAGAGCACATCATTGTGTACTTCCAGATACTGGAGGTTAGAGAGGAGAATCTAAATGCTTTCAGACATGAGATACAAAAGATAGAGAATTGAAATGGCCTTGGTATCACATAGCCACTCTGGAAGCTAGAATTACATACTTCAGCAAACAATTGATCAAGTGTAAAGACCCTTTCAGTAGCATAAGCAAAAATTTTACTTCCTTTGTTCACTTTTTAGGAAGTTACTGAAATATATGCACCACTAAAGCAAGGGAGTAAATGAAGGAAGAAGAAGACATGGAATCCACAGGACTGTGGGTAGAATTGCCTTGGCACTAAACAGTTCAGAGAGGAAAAGAAGAAAGGAGGGGACAGAGGAAGAATGAAACAATAAGGTAAGTGCAAGAAGAAAGCAGAGTCAGGAGACAAAGAGAGTCCTCCCAGGCTTCAACTCTTCTTGAGGCCCATTTTTTATCCTGTAACACCCCATATCCTTGTAATAAATTCTGCTTCTTACTCAACTAGTTCACATGCAACCAAAAGTTTCCTCCTGATATCATTGCTACTCAGGAGTTTGAACCAGCAGCATCACCTGGGAGCTTGTAGAAATGTAGAACCCCAGACTTACTTAACAGAATCTGCATTTAATTTAATTTATTTTTTAAAAATATATTTTTATTGATTTCAGAGAGGAAAGGAGAGGGATAGAAACATCAATGATAAGAGAGAATCATTGCAGAGGATGTGGAGAAAAGGGAACACTTGTGCACTGCTGGTGGGAATGCAGACTGGTGCAGCCACTATTGAAGATAGTATGGAGTTTCCTCAAAAAGTTAAAAATGGAACTCCCATTTGACCCAGTGATCCCACTTCTAGGAATATATCCCAAGAAACCAGAAACACCAATCAGAAAGGATATATGCATCCCTATGTTCATAGCAGCACAATTCACCATAGCTAAGATTTGGAAACAGCCTAAGTGCCCATCAGCAGATGAATGGATTAGAAAACTGTGGTACATCTACACAATGGAATACTATGCTGCTGTAAAAAGAAAAGGAATTCTTACCATTTGCAACAGCATGGATGGAACTGGAGAGCATTATGCTAAGTGAAATAAGCCAGTCAATGAAAGAAAAATACCACATGCTCTCACTCATTTATGGATAATAAAGACCATTATAAACTGATGAACAAAAATAGATACAGAGGCAGAGCAGCATCAAACAGACTGTCAAACTACAGCGGGAAGGCCGGGGAGGGTTGCGGGGTGGGGGTGGGGGTAGGAGATCAACTGAAGGACTTGTATGCATGCATATAAGCATAACCAATGGACACAAGACACTGGGGGGTAGGGGAGGCCGGGGGAATGTCAAGGGGGGAAAAAAAAGGAGACATATGTAATACTCTTTGTAATACTTTAAGCAATAAAACAAAATTTAAAAAAAACATCTCCCCCACTAAAAAATAAATAAAATAAAATAAAAAAAGAAGAGAGAATCATTGATTGGCTACCTCCTGCATGCCCCACAATGGGGGTCAGGCCCACAACCCGGGCATGTGCCCTCAAGGGGAATCAAACCATGACCTCCTGGTTCATAGGTTGATGCTCAATCACTAAGCCACACCACCTGGGCCAAAATTTGCATTTTTAATAAGATTCCCAGCCCTAGCCAGTTTGGTTCAGTGGATAGAGCATCAGCCTGTGGACTGAGGGGTCCAAGGTTCAATTCCAGTCAAGAGTACATGCCTGGGTTTCAGGCTTGATCCCCAGTAGGAGGCGTGCAGAGGCAGCCAATCAATGATTCTCTCTTATCATTGACGAGAGGCCGGTGCATGAAATTCATGCACGGGGGGGGGGGGGGGGGCGGGGGGGGGGTGGAGGGGAGGAGAGTGTTGGTCCCTCAGCCCAGCATGCACCCTCTTGCAGTCTGGGACCCCTTGCTCCTTACCACCTGCCTGCTCGCCTCTTACCACTCAGGTCACTGCTCCTTAGTGCTGCCGTGGAGGTGGGAGAGACTCCCACCACCACTGCTGCACTCGCCAGCCATGAGCCCGGCTTCTGGCTGAGCGGCGCTCCCCCTGTGGGAGCATATTGATCACCAGGGGCCAGCTACTGTGTTGAGTGTCTGTCCCTGGTGGTCAGTGTGCATCATAGCAACCGGTCGTTCAGTTGTTCCACCAGAATGGTCGCTTAGGCTTTTATTATATAGATGTTTCTATCTCTCTCTCTCCCTCTCCCTTCCTCTCTGATATCAATAAAAACATATATATAAAAAACAAGAGTCAATTAAAAAAAAGATTCCCAGGTGGTTTATATGCACATTAATGTCTGAGAAGCAGCCCTGGCCAGGTAGCTTAGTTGGTTAGAGCATCGTCTTGATACACTACGGTTGTGGGTTTGATCCCGTCAGGGCACATGCAAAAGCCAACCAATGAATACGTAAATAAGCAGAACTACAAATCAATGTTTCTCTCTCTTTCCCTCTCCCCTTCTCTCTCTCTAAAATCAATCAATAAATTTTTAAAAATCATTTAAAGAAAAAACTCTGAGAAACACTCTCTTAATGTATCTACCTTGCAAGGTTGGGTACCAGGCATATTAAAGATAATATATATGAAATACTTGATCACATAATAGGTACTCTGTTAGGTATTCTGCAGATGATGGTGATGATGATGATGATGATGATGATGATGATTAAGAAGAAGAAACTAGGACAACTTTGGAATGACAATCTCAGGATGGGTTCCTGGGACCATGGCAAATGGTAGCTCTGAACCAAACTACAAAAACAGGCACACAACAGAAAAAGTAGAAAGTACATTTATGCTAGGAAACAGGTTTCTACTCCAGGAACCTGTCAGGTTAGTCAGTCCGCGTGTTGACATGGGAAACCATTAAGAAAAGCCATCTCTCAGGTGTGGCAATTGGCTGTGAATGAGTGACAGATACTCAGCATCCGGGATGACGCTTGGCTGGGGGAATGTTGAGCTAATGCTACCCTTCTCAGCAGAGCAAGCATTCTGCCCCTGCACTTAGGAAGTAGGTCAGGAGAAAAGATCCTGAGTGAGCAGCTCCTAATTGCTTTTTCAGGCAGAAACCTGTGGCCCATAGGACTGGGGGCGAAAGGGAGATGGGAATGAGAGGAGGTTGGGGGGCCCGCTGTGGGGCAGGGGTAGGGAATCATGTCCCATTCTTGGCAGGAGCTAAGTTGCCTCTCACAGAGTTTTCCTGGCTCAAGTCCTTTGGCATTCAGCCACCTTCTTTGTGCTTGGGGATTCTGTTGTCTGTCCATTGCTGAGGACATTTGGATTGAAGCAGAGATTTTAAAGATTTTGCCGAAACCGGTTTGGCTCAGTGGATAGAGCGTCGGCCTGCGTACTGAAGGATCCCAGGTTCGATTCCGGTCAAGGGCATGTACCTGGGTTGCCGGCACATCCCCAGTAGGAGATGTGCAGGAGGCAGCTGATCGATGTTTCTCTCTCATCAATGTTTCTAACTCTCTATCTCTCTCCATTCCTTTCTGTAAAATATCAATAAAAAAAATATTTAAAAAAAAAAGATTTCAAAGGAAAAAGGAGATGTGCTTGCAGAAAGCCAGTATCCCATCTTAGCATCGCTGCGCTGTGGATAGAGGATGGTTACACCAGGTCTGTACCTCCCCAGGAGTTATTGGTCATTGCTTTATAATTGTCCCCCACTTGTATGGCACTGTCTCAATCATTGAGGGTCTTTACCGGAGAAGTGCCTTAGCCCTTCAAGAATTTACAGTCTTCCAGTTCTTTAAGACACCCATAAGAATCTTATTCTATTCAGAAATAACAAACCAATATTATCTAATGACTGTCCTATTAAAGCTGATTATAGTTACCAACTCAGTTGCCACCACTACAGCAATAAAAGCTTGAATAGCAGTAAATACTTAATAATGTGCTTACTATGTACCAGGCACTCCCTGAGTACTTTTCATATTTTAACTCATTTAATCCTCACAACCTTGTGAGGTTAAGTACCATTTCAACCCCCATTTTACAGATGGGAAAGCTGAGGCATAAAGAGATTAAATGAGGTCAGAAAGTTAATAAATGGCAGTCTGGCTCCACAGTCCCTGTTCTTTAACCATTGTACTTAAACCAAGGGCACAGATGCCCTTGGTGGACAAGGTGTCAGCAACAACTCTCTTGCCAATGAATCCAATTTTAGTCTTAAGCTCTCTGATTTTAGCCAAGTAACTCAGAGGCAATATGGTGAGGGGCAAGAGCAGCGGTGTTAGAGTTAAAAGATCTGAATTCTACTCCTGGCACTGCCATGTAAAAAGAAAGGATACAATGCTGATTGAATGTAGAGCACGTGCCAAGTGCTTAATCTCCCCAACTAACCTGTGTGGCCTTACACAAGTCACTGTCCCTCACTGGGTTTCAGTTTCCTTACATGTAAAGAGGACAGGTGGTTTCAATGATTCAATCCAGACAGCACTCACTGAAGAGTTACTATGTGCACAGTGTACACCAAGTGCTGAAGGGACAGGGAGACATTAAATACAGTTCTTACCTTTGAGAGGCTCACAGTCCAATTCTCTCTCATTTTGTAAATCCTTTGGAGTTGAGCAAGTCAATTATTATCCCTGTTTTTTAAAATGGGGGAAATAATGTTTGAATATGGAAAGGTCACTCAATTCAGTTGTAGCCAAATAGAGTGTGACCCCAAGTTGACTTCTAGCTTGGGGCTCTTTCTGCTCCCGACTGTCCTACCTCATCTTGACATCACTGTGATGAAAAGCTACAAAGTCTACTTTGAGTTCTTTTTTTAAAAAAGTATATTTTATTGATTTTTTACAGAGAGGAAGTGAGAGGGATAGAGAGTTAGAAACATTGATGAGAGAGAAACATCAGCTGCCTCCTGCACACCTCCGACCAGGGATGTGCTCGCAACCAAGGTACGTGCCCTTGACTGGAATCGAACCTGGGACCCTTCAGTCTGCAGGCCGATGCTCTATCCACTGAGCCAAACCAGCTAGGGCTACTTTGAGTTCTTAACTTCCCAGTCATTTTGTAACACCCTTCTGCCTTCCCCATCCCAACAAGCTCAAACACACACACACACACACACACACACACGCACACAGTCTATGCTGTCAAGTGCCTGGAAATCCCCTCTGATTTCCTTTTTTGCCGAAAGTCGAGTGCAGCACTGAGATGGCAAATGCACTGTCAGCGAAGCCACAGTTACCATATGCATCATGACTCATGACCCTATCCGCTGAGTCGGAACTGAAGCTTTTGCCCCACCAAGTAATTACTGGTGAACAGGAAGACCTCAGCTAGAGATAAGGTTACTCTGTGGCTGAGAGGAAGAGGTCAGTGAACACCACCTTCTCTTAGATACACCTTGTACCACCATGGGCTCTTCTACAGAAGTCAGCACAGTGCCCTACATACAGTAGGTGCTCAACACAGCTTTACTGGTGGTTTAGCTGCTCTGAACTTCTCTGCCAAACAGCTGCAGGATGGGGTTGCTAGGCAGGAACATAATATGTGTGTTTAGCACCTAAAGGAAATGACTTCAACTCCCTCTTGTTGAGCAGAGCTGAGCTAGGCGTACAAGAACCACAGCACTGAAAACCCATTCCTTAAAAAAACTGTTATAATCTCACTTCTGCAATCTATCCTAAGAAGTTCCTTTTCTGTACTCTAGGATAGGGGAAAAGGCACATCTACCCCATGCCTTTCTTGAAGTGGTGTTCAGAATACAGAGGATTTAAAAAATTATTTAGTCTAACCTCCTCCTAGTCACATCTTCCTAAGCTTCTGCATGTTGACATTCTTCCCAGGCTTTTGCCACATCTCTTCCTTGGCAATAATCTCCTCCCAGAGCTAGAGGAAAATGAGATAAAAACTTTGGTGCATTTCCAAGAATCAAGGCCACTATTGCTCATTGTAGGAGGTCATCCCCCAATATCTATTTGACCTTCTTGGGATTTTTGACTGGGTTCACGACTATCTAGCTAAAGTCAACCTTTCTCCATCTCTTTTGCAGAATGTCCACCTGAGATTCTGGTTAATGAGAAGTTAGCAGGAATGATTGCACCTTTAAAAGGAAGGCCCATGCCCTCCCTATCCCCTTTTGCCTTGATTGAAATGTGGACATTATGGTGAGCCTTCTTTAACCACATGAATAAATCAAATATCGTAAGAGCAGAGCAACAAGCTAGAAGGAACCTGGGTCCCTAGCACGGTGGAGCCACCATATTATCCCTGAACTGTTTGCACTCAGACTGTTACACACAGGAGAGAAAGAAACTTCCATCTTGTCTAAGCCTTTATTATTTGGGGTTTTGCTATAGCAGCAAAACCTGTATCCTAAATAACACAACCCTTTGGGGTATCAGGGCAGTCCCAAACTCCCCTTCTCTGAGATTTCCCCAATTCTACTCACCCAGGAGGTAGCCCAGAGAGATTATATTTAAGAGATTATTATAGTGGTTTATGAATGCCGAGTGGACTATAGGTAGGTATTCCATCCAAGCAGGGCCAGTCACTCAGATTCTTTCTTTCATGAATTTGCAAAAGAGATTCACTGTTGCTATCCAATTAATTGCATCAACCAAGATGCACAGGAAGAAGCAAAAATGAGAGGCCAGATGCCCCCAGGGAGACAGAGTAAAAGCAGCTGCCTGGATTGGTGTGGGCTCCTACTTTCTGGTTCCAGGCCTTGGTACGGCCTTCATAATCACTCTGCACATCACTCCTGGAGGAGACCCTGATACCATATAGGACCCTTTTGGCCTTAGATGCTTTAGGTTCATTTCTGTTACCTGAAATCAAAAGTGTACAAGTCTCTCCCTAATCGGTTTGGCTCAGTGGATAGAGCATTGGCCTGCAGACGGAAGGGTCCCAGGTTCGATTCTGGTCAAGGGCATGTACCTTGGTTGTGGGCACATCCCCAGTGGGGGGGGGGGGGGCGCGGGGTGCAGGAGGCAGCTGATCGATGTTTCTCTCTCATCGATGTTTCTAACTCTCTATCCCTCTCCATTCCTCTCTGTAAAAAAAAATCAATAAAATATATATATTTTAAAAAAGTGTACAAGTCTTTACTGATCTTTGTAAAGATCTGGCTATCCTTGCAAGCCATGCCGCTGCAGCCCAGCCACTGGCACATTAGGTCCTTCCATCATTGCAACCATAAAAGACTTGGCGTTGAACTAAATGAACAGATAGGCTGATTGCCTGATTGATTGGCTAGCAGATCAATCACGGATTTTGCAAGGAGTGCTAAGCAGGCCTCATGGAATCACAGATTCCAAATCTGTGATAAAAGGGGCAAAAGGCATCAGGCAAAGTGTGTCCGTGGAGGCTTAGCGATGTGCCTAAAGCCACACAGGTCACTGGCAGAGCCTGGGCTGGGACCCTAGCCCTGGACCCCAGCCTCATTCTTCTTCCCCTGCCATCCCTGGCTGGCCTGATTTTGGGAGGTGCTCTGGCACACCAGGAATAGCTCCCACAAACTGATGAGCAACCCCCCTGTGACAGCTGTGTTACATCTGTCGTTTCTGTGGCTTCTCAGAAAAATGTAAAATGACTTTTTTCTCTAATTCTAAATCTCACCATGTATTTTTTAAAAATATATTTTTATTGATTTCAGAAAGGAAGAGAAATAGATAGATAGATAGATAGATAGATACATCAATGATGAGAAAGAATCATTGATTGACAACCTCCTGCATGTCCCCTACTGGAGACCAACCCTGCAACCTAGGCATGTGTCCTTGACTGGAATCAAACCTGGGACCCTTCAGTCTGCAGGTCAATGCTCTATCCACTGAACCAAACCAGCTAGGGCCTCACTATATATTTTAAAGACTAAATGGCTTATCTTCCCTGGAAGGAGAAATGAATGTACCTCCACTGTGTCAGGCACTTACCAGCTATCATTTCATTTAAATCCTCCAAGAACTCATTTTCTAGGAGAGGAAGGTGAAGTTGAGAAAGAATAAGCACACAGTACAGGTAACACTACTTGCCCAGGAATACAGTAACACAACTCACCCAAGACCCACAGCCAGTAGGAATGATACTAGGAAAGGAATTGGTTGGTCTGGCTTGAGTCTCCCAAAGATCAGGCTTTCCAATTCTTTTTGCCTTTATTTTCCAGATTTCTCCATGGGTACCTGCTCACCAGGGCTTGATTTGGGTCAGTCAGTGCTGGGCTGGTGGGGAAGTGGCAGTGTGCCTCATGGTTCCCGTGGGAAGCTCAGCAGATGGCACTCTTCTCCCAGCTGTGCCCTCTCATTTTCTCCTCTAGTGGCCTGTCCTCCCTCCCTCTCTACCTCCACTGTTTCCCACTTGCCTAGGCCATGCTTCCCTCCTCCATCTACAGGCATTCTTTAGTGCCTGGGCCCTAACATGATTCCAGCCTCTCTCTTATCCCCATCAAAGGACATCTTGGTTACTCCCCCTGTGTGCCACCTTCTTCAAAGAAGTAATGTAGTTAGCTCATTTTTCCCCCAGAGAAGGAAACAAAGGCCCCACATCTCAGGGCTCAGCCTGCCTGCCTTTTGAGCTGTGTTTGCACCCAGAGCTGAGTATCTCTCCAGCTCAGGTTCCCAGAGGCCTGAGGGCAGGACTATGCCTTCACATGCCGGGTAGCATGCATTATCAGTGCCCTATGAAAAACAAACAGCTGTCACGCAAAGACAGGGAAGCTGCCTGGGGTGAGGAGGCTGTGGTCCTAAGCGTGGTGAAAGACGTACGTAAGCCTGAGGTCTTGACCTCTTCCATTTAGCTCACAAGCTCATAACTCTGACATTAAACACAGAGGCCAAGCAGGGATTCCAGGATATTTTTGCACTTCCATGGTCTCTCTGATTTTTTGGGGGGAGTAGCAATATAGATATAGAAATACAGAGATAAAATTTCTATTATAGACATAATTTCTATATTAGAGATAATTATAATGGCGAGAGGGCTTGATCTGAGGCGGATACTTGTCTGGATCCTTGGGTGGTGGCAGCACAGTTTTCAGGAATGAGTTGCCAGAAAATCATCTGTGTAGGTGCTCTCTTTGTTACAGCGAAAAATGTGATTGCTCTGGTCCCAGGGATGACAATAACATTGTCACAGGATTCATCAGGAAACTCACCCCCACCAAATAGGAAGGAGGCCAAGATGCCAAGATCAGGGCCTTCTTGACTGTGAAATGAATCTATCTACCAATTTATAAATTAGAAGCTAGATTTCTGGATGGTGTAAGGGAACTGCATAGTGTTTTCCTTCCTATCCCTTTAAAATTTGTCCGAAAGGGAATATACCCTTCCATACGGCAGCTCTTTTTTTAAAACTAACTTTATGGATTTTTAGAGAAAGGAAAGGGAGAGGGAGAGAGAGAAACATCGATCTGCTGCCTCCCACAGGGTGCCACCCAACCAACTGAGCCACACCAGCCAGGGCTGGCAGCCTCTTATATGACCTAATTCTGGAGAAAAGAATCCCTGGTTATGCTGACAAAGGATTAAAAATCCCTGGGTGCTCATCTTCCAAAATAAATGCTATAAGCTGCTGGCATTTACAATGCTAAAAAAGAGTGTGTTGCCCCTGCTGTTGTCCTGAGTCCTCTAACCTAAGCCAGGTTGTGCAGAAGCCTGGAACATGCTAAGAGGACGGCAGAAGAAAGACAATGGGGAGGGACATGTGGCAGCCAAAGCCTACTGTCCCTGCAAAGGCTTCCCTGGCTTCTCCCTGGCAGTTAAAACCCCAGTCCTGTGCTGAGAAGCCCTCTAACCCTGCTTCCTACTCCTTCCCCGCCCCCGCCCCCGCCCCCGCCCCCGCCCCCAGCCTTGCTTCTGCCTCCCAGACCTGTCTTCACAATAGCTGATGAGGTAAGTGTCCTGGCCAAAACACAGTTCGCCTCCCCCTTTTTCCTGGGCTTGTTATTAAGGGGTGTCTGTAAAGCTCTCGAGCTCCTTGGATAAAAGGACCAGCCTGGCCCCTGTGCTTTTTCTCAGGGTCCCCTGAGCTCCCAAGGAGGTCACTGCAGGTGGAGGCTCACATAGCCAAGTGCAGTGGCTCTGGCCACAGCCCTCAGCCAGGCTCCCAGGTGCCCTTGACCCTCGGCCTCCAGGCCCCATGGTGTCTGCGCATTTTCTCTTTGCTCTTTCCCCAGGATGTGTTGATTTCCTCACCTCGGCTCTCTTTATTTAGCCCCAGAGGTTGGGTAACTATAGTGGGGCAGTGGGCCAGGGCCCTCTTCCTAGCAAAGGGCTCTCTAAAGTCACCCTCAAGCCTGAGCCTGCACCTGGCTGGTCATTCTCTGGGTATTGCTGTTCAAAGTCTCGTGCCCAGAGACCTCTGTCCACACCCAGCTCCCACATGGAGGCTGTGCTGTGCTCTGGCCAGGAGTGCAGGCTCTGGGGTCACCCACCCTGAGCACCTACTAGCTGGTGACTTTGACCTTCACCCCATGTAAATGAGGTTCAGAATAGTTCCTCTGTTACAGAGATGTTGTGAGGATTAAACAAGATAATTTGTTTGACGTTCCTGGCCTTTGGTAAGTGCAATTGGAGTGGTTGTCTTTTCTAAGAAATGTTGTCGACAGCCCTATAGTCTCCCGATGGATTCAGATCAGCAAGTCTTCCTTGGAGAGCCAAAACAAACAGCCCTTCCTGCCTCACCCAGTGCCTTTCCTGCCTCCGACTTGTTGTACTTTCTGATGGGCCCAGGGCACAGAATATAAAGTTCCAGAAGAGGTACCCAGAGTTCAACTGATTTACTCTCCAGACAGGAACATGAGTGTGAAGTTTCAGCTTTACCATCTTAAGCATCACCTCATTTTCCTTTGCCCAGTTTCAGGGTGGTGATAGTGTAACATGGTCACTATTTTCAGTCTTTTCCTTCCTAGAGAAAAGAATCACACTCTGCCACTTTCTAGAAGTGAGCCTGAGTCACGGCAGGCATGACCTTAATCAGACCTGTGGTGTGTGGGAGAGATTGCAGCTCGAGCCTCGTGCTCCCACTGCAGACTTTCATTGCTGCCCTTCCATAGTGGGAGGCCCTGGGCTTCATGAAGGAAACCCTCTCAAGAGGGTTCTCTGATCCTGCCTCGCTCCAGGCAGAAGCTGTGGGGTGGGAAAAGGAAGGGGAAGGGGCCATACATAGGGAGCTTTTTCCTCTTTCCCAAGGCCTTGACTGGCCAAAGATCCCTACATCCCTTTCCACTCTCTCTCTCCCACACAAAAATGATCAGAAGAAAGAACAAAGCAGGCTGGAAATGGCCCCGTATCCTTTCCCTCACCATCTCCTCTGCTTTCTCTGCTCTTGCTTGTGGGAAGGAAGAGAATGAGCACTATAGTGTCCCTTTGCAAAACACCAGCAATCTCTTAGTTCAAAAACTCCATAACCAAGTCTTCATATTATTTGCATATAATGTGTATATTATCGAGAGGTTCCTTCAAATGCTCACACTGAGTTCTCTCACAGTGAAGTAATCATCCTGAAAAGGGCATGCGTTTGCACCTGGCTTCTAGGTCCCTGTGGCTTCTATTTAGGACACAGTACATCCATTCTCAGCTTTATCATTCTGGTTGAGTAACTTAGGTTACCTATTTATCTGGTCTGCAAAATGGGAATAATAATCCCTATCTTATACATGGAGTTGTCATGAGGTTTTAAAAATGAGATAGGAGCCCTGGCCAGGTGGATCCATTGGTTGGAGCATCGTCCTGTACATGAAAAGATTTCAGGTTCAATTCCCAGCCAGGGTGTGTGGGGGAGACAACCAATTGATGTTTCTCTCTCACTTGATGTTTCTTTTTCTCTGTCTCTCTCTCTCCTTACCTCTCTCTGTAAAATCAATAAAAACATATCCTTGGGTGAGGATAAAAAAATAATTAAAAAGGAGGTGGTAGATGTAAAACCATTTTATAAACTGTAAAGAAGAGGTAAAATTTTCAGATATTATTAATTTTATTAAAATTATTGAGTGGCCTGGCTGGTAGCTCAGTTGGTTAGAGAGTCATCCCGAAATGCCAAAGTTGAGGGTTCCATTCCCGGTCAGGACACATACAAAAAGCCAATGAATGCATAAATAAGTGGAACAATAAGTCAATGTTTCACACACACTTCCTCTCTCTCTCTCTCTTGCCCTCTCTTAAATCAGCAAATAAATATTTTTTAAAATTATTCAGTGAGTAATAGTACTCTGGTAGTTGGAAACGAATAAAGCATTTTCCAAAGGTAACTAGAGGAGAATCTGATTTATTGATTTAATGTCAAATGTCATAAAAGACCCTTCTGTGCCCTTCTGCAGTTTTCTCAGGTGCTGATAATGTTAACCCTGTTCTGTCAATAAAACTACCCCAACCTGTAGGAACAATGCCAAGGTCCAGCCCTGGCTGCAGTGTGGTTAATAATCCTGTGGGACGCAGTGGGGGGTGGGAGTAGAGGTGGGGGAAGGGCTGGGAAGGTGGTGCTATTTTAGAACTCTGGAACATTAGTGCAAGAAGGAGTTTAGGGATCAATGCCCATCTCTCCATTTTACAGATGAGGAAACTGAGGTTCAGAGAGGTGTGTTACTTGCTCAAGACTCCCAGCAGGCTTTAGTTAGCAGCTTAGGTTGACCCAATGAAGGTCAGTCTACAGCACTGTGGCTGGAGGGCCTGCTCAGTCACAATGCCAGAGTCCTGGGCTCTGGGGAGACAGCAGTGTTGGATCAGGAGATGAATTGCCTCTTACCCCAGACGTCCAGTCTCAGTCTGAAGAGATAAAGAGGTTCTCAGCCTCTCTGGGGAGGAAAAGGCAAACACACTTGGTTAACAAGAGCCCTTGAGAAAATGATGAGAGTGTTGAAGAACAGTGCACACACCTTTCTGTGGGTCTTGCCTTGAACCCACTGCCTGGACTCAGGTGGTTTTAAAAGGCTGAGCTGCTAAAGCCTTGCATGGTCTCTTAGGGCTTTATGAGAGCCCTGCTCAGGTGCAGAAACACTGGAGTCATGTCTTCCAGGCAGAGCCATGTGGGCTCATAGACAGAAGAGTCTCAGAAATATCAGACTGGTTTCTGACAAGGTAGCAAAAACACATCCCAGTACCTTCAAAGTTCATGAGCCTCATGGGGAATTGGGTAGGGATTGGGAGAGGGGAAACACCAATTACTTTGGAGGGAAGCTGTAGCCAGAATAAATGGTCCAGGAGGGAGGAAATTTGTTCTAAAGACCACCAGATTTAATTCAGCAAGTATTTATTAGTAGTGTATGGTATGCCCAGCCCCAAGCTGGGCACTTGGGGTGGGGGTGGGGGGGTCACAGAATGCTTTCAAAAAGCTTGGTGGGATATAAGACTCTTACACATGAGTCAGAAGAGTTAAAAAGCAACCCTGGTCGGTTTGGCTCAGTGGATAGAGCGTTGGCCCACAGAGTCAGCCTGTGGACTGAAGGGTCCTGGGTTCGATTCCCATCAAGGATATGTACCTCGGTTGCAGGGGCGCGTGCAGGACCCAACCAATCAATGTGTCTTTATCATATTGATGTTCCTCTCTCTCTGTCTCTCCCCCTCCCTTCCACTCTCTCTAAAAATCAATGGAAAAATATCTTCGGGTGAGGACAACAACAACAAAGAGTTAAAAAGCAGAAGCTGTGTTTAAGGCCAAAGAGAAAATGAGAAAAAACAGATTCATATAGTCCTGAAGAGCTTCATGAAGAAGGGGAAGCTTTACATTAGCCTATACTCTTTCATTAATCGGTGAACTGGGGAAGGAGCATTTTAGGATGGAGAACAGCCTGAGCAGAGGTAGATGAGCACAGGAACTCACCATTTCCAACCCCCCTGTATAGGGGTTATGAGCTAGAATATTAAAAAGTAGGTGTCTCTGCCCTCAAGGATTAAGTATTGTCCATGGAATCCACCTGGGTCCCTAGAAGATGTGGCAAAGACACTTTCCGTCTCCTGGTAGAGAGAGGGTTACACATTACTGTTAAACTGGGACTAGTTTTAGGATGATTCCTGAGTAAAGGGGTAACAAAACAATTTAGTCCTAAAGAAGATGCGAGAATCTGAGCCCAGTCAGCCTTGCATAACATAGTCCTGTGAAGCACAGTGGTCACCATCTCAGGGTCTCAATTTAGACTTGGCTTTGAATCCTATCTTTGAGGCCTTTAGTAACTCTGTGCCATTGTCATTCACTTCTTTAAGCTTCAGTCTCCTCAGCGTATATAATAAAACCCTAATATGCAAATTGACTGAACAGCGGAATGACCGGTTGCTATGATGCACACTGACCACCAGGGGGCAGACGCTCAACGCAGGAGCCAGAGGCCGGACTCACGTCTGGCAAGTGCAGTGGCGGTGGTGGGAGCCTCTCCTGCCTCTGCTGTAGGCAGATGGTAAGGAGCAAGGGATCTTGGACTGAGAGAGCCCTGGACTGGGAGAGGGATGTCTGACTGCTGATTTAGGCCAGCAGGTGGACATCCCCTGAGGGGTCCTGGACTGTGAGAGGGCACAGGCCCGGGCTAAGGGTCTCACTCTCCCCCACCCCACCAGTGCACAATTTTTGTGCACCGGGCCACTAGTCTGTAAATGAAAAGGATAATGATACTTAACTCACAGGGTTGATGTAAGGACTAAATGAGGTTGGGATAAGCCCATGGCTGGCACACAGAGCCCATGACAGCCATTGTTATAGTTTGTGTTCCAGTTTATGGCCAAGATCTGGTATTGCAGCTGACCCTCTTGTCTGATTGTTTCCTAGCTCTGGAAAACTCTCAAGAGTCATTTCTTCCCTTAGGTGACCTTTGGAGACTTCTCAGTGAGGGAAGAGAGGGGGAGGTGTGGTTGTGGGTGTGGGAGATGAGGCTGTTCCAGGGCCAATGGGAGACTGGATGCCCTAAGAGCATTTATAGCTGCCTGGGCATCCTGCAAAAAGGCCAGGAGATGATTAGGAGAAATAGGTTCTGGAATGGGCTCTATCCTACCTTACTAGGAACTTCATTTTCCTAGACCAAAGTTTCCTCATCTATAAAGTGAAGACATTAAATTAGACCAGTGATTCCCACTTTGTGGGAGTGGGAGAGGGTCCTCAGTTACAGCATGGGGGCCTTGCATCCTGATGCACAACCAACACTGCCTACACCCAAACAAATAATTCATCTCACAGGTAGGTGCTGAGCTAGTTTTCAAACACACACAGATGCTGCTGT
This sequence comes from Myotis yumanensis, assembly GCF_028538775.1. Lineage (NCBI taxonomy): Eukaryota > Metazoa > Chordata > Mammalia > Chiroptera > Vespertilionidae > Myotis > Myotis yumanensis. The sequence goes on along the minus strand of NW_027223754.1, from coordinate 120,696,774 downwards.
GATTTTTAAAATATTAAAGGATTATTTAATGCATAGTAGCTTTTTATCAGCATGCAATTTTTCCTTCACAGATACTGAAAGTATAATTACAATTCCTTGGAGGAATCCAGAGGTGTTTTTGAAGTGTTGTAAGCTTGAAAAGTTTGGTAACTACTGAATCACATAAACGACATACTCAACCTTTCCTGGACCCTGGCTCCTCATTCCAGACTGACAAACAAGCACCTCTTCCCTTCTAACCTTAGTCCCGTTGAACAAGTAGCAGCTGCTAGAATAAGTTCTCCTGTAGCAGTGAAGACAAAATGGAAGGAAGAGGGACAGGTAAGAAAGAGTAGTGTTACTTAAGGAGAGGAGGACAACTTTTATAAGAAAATCTTGGAAATTCTCAGGGTTTGGAGGTCTTTTCTAAAGAGTGACCCGTCACTTCCCTGTATTTGTCATTGTTTCCCACTGTACACATGTTTCCAACACATGGGAAGTGGGAGGAGCTGGAATGTCCTCCAAATTCCCCTGACACCCTATTCCCACCTTTATCCTCTAGAAAAAAATCTTTGTTTTGTTTAACTTTTGAGGAGATCTGATAGAATTCAATGAAGAATCTGATAGCCCAGCTGGTATGGCTCAGTGGTTGAGCGTGGACCATGCAGCAAGAAGTCACCAGTTCAATTCCTGGTCAGGGCACATGCCCGGGTTGCGGGCTTGATCCCCAGTAGGGGGTGTGCAGGAAGCAGCCAATCCATGTTGATGTTTCTCTCTCATGGAGGTTTCATCTCTCTCTCTCTCTCCTTCTCCCTTCCTCTCTCTCACTAAAATCAATAAAAAAATATATTTAAAAAAAGAATCTGATAAAGATTATGAACCCTGTTCCAGAAGAAATGCAGCCACACCTACACAAACATATATAATTTTACACACAATTTCATTGGTTTGTCCACCCCTGAATTTGCCACGGACTTCCTTGGGGATTGATGGACCCCAGGTTAAGAAATCCTGCTTTTGTGTTGGTTGCTTTCAACAAGTTTAAATTTATCTTCTCTTGGTTTTCCATAGATGTAAGCTCTAAAATTCCCATATGACTTTTAATGGGACCTCTAGTGTCCCCTTATCCAACTGCTATTATAGGCTTCTTAGATTTTGGGACACTGAATGGGAAAAGGCTGCCTGCTCTAAGAGGGAGCAACACAAAGGTGGACTGCTTCAAGGCTAGGTTCTTTGGGTAGCTGGTGTGAGGTGAAAGGAACCAAGAGAGAGGCTTAGGAACAGAGTCCACTGGAGAGTGAAGAGTCCCTCCTGACAGTGCTATTTTTGTAAGTTTCCATCCTAAGAACTGTGGGCCTGCAGACCTGTAGTCCTTGAAATGGAAAGCTGCTCTCATCTCTGGGAAGGATCTCCCAGCTCCACCCATCCTCCCACCTACCCACTGGGGCAGCTCTCCTTTTACCTTCAGATCCTGTGTGAGGACACCTTTTCCTAGAGCTCATCTTCTCGCTGAGGCAGCCCGCTCAGCCTGCTCAATGCTGTGAGGCCCTGAATGATTGAACCCAAATCAGGGAGGTTTTTCCCATGCACACAAGGCATAGTTCTGAATCTAAAAGCTCAGTGGTTATTTACCAATTTGAGTCCAAGCTCAGTTGTCCCAAGAGCATCTATCCTTACACTTAGTTTGCACCCAATATGTGCCCTGAGATGAATGAGAGTGCAGTAGGTCTGGAGGGGCTCAGGGGAAAACCAACAGCTCCGCAGTGACAGTCCAGGCTGCCAGGCTTGGCTAGAGAGGCCACAGTTTGTATCAGGCAAGGGAGGTAAATTCCCCAAATACCAGGATGTTGGGCAATATTTCAAAGAATGAAATTCATTGCTATTACAGCCCTTCCTCTACCCCCGTCCTGAACTCTATGTTTCATCCTTTTCTTCTACAACAGTGGTTCTCAACCTTCTGGCCCTTTAAATACAGTTTCTCATGTTGTGACTCAACCATAAAATTATTTTCGTTGCTACTTCATAACTGTAATGTTGCTACTGTTATGAATCATAATGTAAATATCTGATATGCAGGATGGTCTTAGGCGACCCCTGTGAAAGGGTTGTTCGATTGCCAAAGGGGTTGTGACTCATAGGTTGAGAACTGCTGCTCTGCAATGTACTATGCAAATGATTCATTGTTCTCTATCATTTTACCTTGCTGGGCTCAATTCTAGACTGGCTTTCTAAGACCCTGAAATTATAGTTGTCTAGATATTTTTACAGGTTGTATAAGAGTATGAGCAGTTCAAAGGAGGATTGAAGGGGAGGCCATACATATTCAAATTCTTCCATCTAATTATTCTTTTCTTTATTTTTTATTTTTTGGTGATTTTAATGCCATTATTTTTATTTATTTACTTAAATTAAATTTATTAGGGTTACATTGGCTACTAACTTATTGTCTGATTTTTAAAATTGCCTTATCCAAGAAATATTTTTGGAACTCTAATTAGGTTAGGATACTAGGATTTGGGGGACTTGGGGGAGCATAAATATGTACTAGGATATAGAAAAATATATGAATAAATACTATTTGAATTCTGCTTTCAATAACTTGCTGTATAGTGGAGGAAATAAGATGTATAAGTAAAACACAATAAAATATCATATACTGGTAGTTTCACTTATATGTGGACTCTAAAGAACAAAATAAACAAACAAAATTGAAGCAGATTGCCCTAGCCAGTTGCTCAGTGGTTAGAGCATCGGCCTGTGGACTGAAGGGTCCCAGGTTTGATTCCAGTCAAGGGCACATACCTTGGTTGCAGGTTCCCCAGCCCTGGTTGGGCTGCATTCAGGAGGTAACCAATCAATGTGTCTCTCTCATATTGATGTTTCTCTCTGTCTCTCCCTCTCCCTCCCACTCTCTCTAAAAATCAATGGAAAAATATCCTTGGGTGAGGATTAACAAAACAAAATTGAAGCAGATTCATAGACAAAAAGAACAGATCGATAGTTGCCAGAGGGAAGTTGGGGGGCTGGGTGAAAAGGTGAAAAGATTAAGAAGTACATATTGATAGTTACAAAATAGTCACAGGGATGTAAAATACAGCATATGGAATATAGTCAAAATATTCTAATAACTATGTATGGTGCCAGGTGGGTACTGAAAATATTGGGGGTCACTTTGTAAAGTATATGATTATCTAAATACTATGCTGTATACCTGAATAATACAAAATAATATTGAATATGAACTCTAATTAAAAAATAAAATTGAAAAAAGAAAAGTAAAAAAACCCCAATATATATATATGGATATATATATGTATATACAATACATGGACATATATATACAATATATGTATACACACACACACAATCACTAATTTGACAAATATCGAGAGAAATTCTGAGGGAAGCTGGAAGCTGGTACATTTGGAGACAGGATGAGTTTGTCCTCAAGACAGAGCATTTGCAGTTCTAGGCAATGTTTGGGACTCCCTGGTCCTGGTAAGCATTAACCTGAAGTCACTAATATTTCTGGGCCTGTGCTTTTTTGTTGTTGTTGTTAATCCTCACCCGAGGATATTTTTCTATTGATTTTTAGGGAGAGTGAAAGAGGGAGAGAAAGACAGAGAGAAACATTGATATGAGAGAAACACATTGATTGGCTGTCTCCCGCATGAGCCCGGATCAGGATCCGGACTGGGGAAGAGCCTGCAACCAAGGTACATGCCCTTGACTGGAATTGAACCCAGGACCCTTTGGTCTGCAGGCCAACGCTCTGTCCACTGAGCCAAACCGGCTAAGGCAAAGGCCTGTTCTTAATGTCCATGGTGTGAAGAGGCCTTCCTAATGATCAGCTACATGCCTCCATGGTAACGGAGGGAGAACTGGGTTAGCAAGAAGGCAGTGAGAGTAAGAGGTATACACAGCAGTATTTGGGCCCTGGACTCCTGGTCTCCTTTCCCAATTCTGTCACCCCAGAACTAAGAAAAACCTTGGACAATCCCTTCTCCTTTCTGCTGCAGGGCCTGTTAACTATGGCATCCCTGAATATTGATTGAGTACTTACACCTATGTCTGCCTCTTACCTGCAAGGCAAGGATGTACTAAATGCTGCAGGGGTTGTGGGGAAGGATGAGACAGGTGCCTGCCTTCAAAGAGTTTCATTCTACTGAAACAGAAAAGGTGAAACTCAGGAAAAATATGACACATGATTAAGATATGAACAATGGGGTCAGACTGTCTGACTCAAATACTGACATTGGGCAATATTGAACCTATCTGCATCTTGGTTGCTTTATCTGTATAGTAGGATTAATAACAACCTTACCTTATAGGAATACTACTATTAAGGCATCAGATAGCTTAGGTAAGTTTTTAGTACAGTACTGGCACATAGCAAGGACTCCAAATTGTTTACTTACCATCATCATCATCATCATTATTTAGTTAAATATTAACATCAGACCTGAAAAGGAACATATGACAATAGGGATTTTTTTCAGGCCATCCCCTTAGAGCAGTGGTTCTCAACCTTGGCTGCACATTAGAATCACCTGGGAATCTTTTTAAAATCCTGATTTCTGGGCCTCATCCTCTGGAAATTCTGTTTCTTTGTTACTAATGTTGTGGCCCCACCCCATAACAAAGAAACAGAATTCTAATGTGCAGCCAAGGTTGAGAACCACTGCCTAAGAGTTTAAGCTTCTTGATAGATGATCTGTCCCCAGTGCCCCCACCCCTGTGACTTGTAACCAAACAGATACTTGAATATTTTTGGGAACTATAATTAAGCACATTTCTTATTTCCAAATAAATGGAATAAGTAATTAGGAAACTTAGGACAGTGAGGCTGGTGGTGTGAGCTGGAAAGTCAGGGAAGGCTTCATGGAGAAGTGTGGAGAGCGGCTACAGTGCTTGGACAGGTTCAAGCCTCGGACTAATGAGCTATAGTTGTAAGCTTGACCTTATGGTCCAAACCTGTGGTCTCACGTGGCTCTGAGTGATATGAGCTTCCGGAGGTGCAGCAAGTAAACAAAGCTTGGTCAGGTGCATGTAATTGAGTAGATTCTAAACCCATGAGAACATTGTAAACATCTTGACCACGCCCTTACTGTGTCTCGTGGAATCTAGCTATAAAATAAAGACTAGGCTTGCAGGCTGTGGCACTGTCTCTCTAATCAGAGGGCAGCATCCCACCTAGCCCCAGCTTTATTCTCTTGTCTGTCTTTTCTAATCCTTCACCGCCCCCCGACTCCCTCACCCCCCCACCCGCCTTGCCTCAGGTTCACCCATGGCTGTGCTGGTGCGGCACAGAGAAGGTAAGATTAAGTGGACCTGATAGATTTGGGTAGGATTTGGATGCATAAGACAAAGCAAGGAGGACTCTGATCATAAAAGCCTAGAATGGGCTGGGGGTTCAAGAGAAGTGGAGGCAACTTGCTGGGCACAGCCATAGAATGCCACAGGCTCACTAAAGATGGCACCACTGTGCCCAGAGCATGGGCTCTGAGTGTGGGCCAGGCCTGGAGGTGAAGCCAGAATCACCTGGGGCAGATTTCTGGAGCCCATCAGGTGCTCAAGAGACCCTTGCCAAAATCCCAGTTGGCCAGGTCAAGTCCTTCCACACCCTGGGCCAAACAGGAGGCCTCGGGTGTGAGGATTGGCTACAGGGACAGGCCAATCACTAAGGCAGGGATCTGCAGTCCAAAGATCAAGGCCGAGCATGTCAGAGGCCTGCATGATCCCACCACAGCTTTCTTTCCTCACAATAATCCTTTAAGGTAGATACCATTATTCAGGAACTTGCCCAAGTTCACACAATGAGCAAGCAGGTCACACAACTAGTAATGTGGGATTTGAACCTAGGTAGCCTGGCTCCATTGGCCATTGTGTGATGCTATCTGGATGGAAGTAGTATAGGTCTGATTAGGGGGAAAGTGGGTACACAATCCAGGAATCCTGTCTTCTAGGTCTGTCTACGCAATGAACCTACTCAAGACTTCACTGACTGGCGAGGTGATGAAAACAAGAATCTTCAGTCCCTGCTGTCCCTAAGGCCCTACCTCAGTTCCTCCAAGATAACTCAGGTAACTCCAAGGTAGCAGAGTGACATTTTACTAAACAGCCCCAGGCTCCTTCCTCAGGAGACAGGATGCACTGGGGACCACCTGTCTGCAAGGCCATTTTAAAAAACATAGCAAAAACCTGAAAATAGAGTTTTTGAGAGAAAGTGATTTTCTAGTCATAATTATAGCCAGAGTGGGCCACTGCTTTCTAGAAGCAGGAAAACTGCTTCTAAATAGAGCCTGCAAAATGCAAATCCCCAAGGAGCACAGCCTCCACCCCATTGGGTCCCTCACTCAAAGACTAGGCTCAAGCTCCCTTCTGAGAGGCCCCAACTCAGCAGAACTCCCAGCTGGCCAGACCCAAGTGTGTGAGGGAGGAAGATGCTCAGCTTTATGCCTAATGTTCTGGAGGGTATGGAGCTGCTTAATAAATATGTGCAAGGATCAAGGGTATATTTGAAAACATTTAAAAATGCCTTCAACTGTTGAGTGAGGATGGGGTTAAGCTCTGGGGATCTGAGTGGGGTGGAGAAGGAGAGGCAAAATACAGAAGGGCTTGTGGGGGAGGACTGCTGAGTGCTATTTCTATTTCTAACCCAATGCCAGGCACTTGAGTATTGTTCTCCACCTAGCAATTTGAAGGCTGCAGTGGGTATGCATATAACAGAACAGGATGCTCCCTGGACAAAAGTTCTGAAAGAAAACCAAAACGGAAGACTGGCCCCATCGCCCCCACTTGACAGTCTCTAATGACCCTCAGGGACTGTTCCGGACACGCATGGGCATCTGCAAATTTACTCACCTGGAGTTGCCTCTACCTCCTGAGCCCTGAGTCAGAAATGGGAAGTGCAAAGCCTCTCCGTGTGTTTGTGTGTGCATGTTATTTTTAATGATTATGATTCACAATCCTTTTTCTTGTTCCTCACGATTTTCAGTTAAAGGGGGGAAATGGTGAAAACACACACACACACACACACCAAGCAAAACATAAAGGTTTCTCAGAAATTTTACCTGAAACTCTGGGATGGCTGGAATTAGGTATGCAGATTTCTGCAACATCCCTTAGGGGGCTGAACTTATTGTGCACCCTTTAAAATAAGAGGAGATTTTTCACTATTTTAAAATTATACCAGAAAAGCATGCAGATAGGAAGATAGCTAGATTGTGAGGAAGCCCAAAATATTTGGTAAGAATGCCCAAGTTTGGGAAAGTTTAGCTGAAATAACAATTTATGGGAAGAATATTAGCTGGGAATTGGCTGTAGAATTACCCATAGATTGAAGGGCTTTGTGGGGTAAGGGGAAGGATGAAGTTTGTACTCAAGATATGGAAAAGGATTCAGTAAAGCTAGGAGTCCTATGTGCTCAGAGTTTAATGTCCTAACCAGCCCCACAGTGTCTAAGGCATGACCAGTAAGTAGAACGAAGATATTCCATTCAGCAAAAGCAGACAGAAAAAGAAATCTCTTTTCTGTGTTTGTCCTGGTTGAAAACCAAACACGGTAGTCATCTGAAGAAATTCCAGTGTTGGGAGTGTTGAGGCCAAGAAGGGAGGGTAAAAATGCAGGCAGCTCTGACCACGGGGCAAATCACCCCAGAGGCTCCTCAATGCCATTGTCCAACACTGTGCTCTGGAATGCTCACAGGTGTCCTTGCATCTCCCCTGATTCCAGCACACAGGACACTCTTTACTCTCCCGAATATCATCTAGCAAGACCCGGCCGACCTGTCTGGAACTGAGCATCCGGAACCACTTGTGTGCATCACATGCAATTTCCAGCTGTTGTGGGAAAGCAATGAATGAAGAGAAAGTACTAGGCCCTGACAAGGCTTAGCATCTAGGGGAGGAGGGGGAGAAGTAGGGAGAAGATCCTAAAGGTCAAATGCAATGTCTCCCATTGTTCATGTACCTTTTCAAAAAGACACAATTCCATTTGATCCACTAATACAGTGGTTCTCAACCTTCCTAATGCCACGACCCTTTAATACAGTTCCTCATGTTGTGGTGACCCCCAATTTCATTGTTACAAATTGAACATAATTAAAGCATAGTGATTAATCACAAAAACAATATGTAATTATATATGTGTTTTCCGATGGTCTTAGGCGACCCCTGTGAAAGGGTTGTTCGACCCCCAAAGAGGTCGGTTGCAACCCACAGGTTGAGAACCGCTGCACTAATATCTTTAGAAAACTTTGACCTTCTGCAAAAAGAAGGAAACTAAAATTATAGCCTTGCCTGTAGCTTGGATGCTTTATAAACACGGCACCACAGTGAGGCAATCTAGATAGAGTGCCAAACCAAAGCAGAGCTAAGAGTGGGAATTTTATACCATTAACACAAAAGGTTAGGGGGCCAGGTTGAATTTGGACAAAATCACATAGGATCTTGAGTCCAGAGCATTTTCTAACAGTGAATTTCAATAAGAAGTTTTGGGAAATACCTCAGTCTTGTATTGGACGCAGGGCAAAGATCTGCCCCCCGCCCCCCCGCCCAGGGAAGTCCTGTGAAAACAGAATCAATTCCCCTGCTCTAATAATTTTTCTCACATCCCCTCCTGGACTATCCTACCTACACCAGTGCTCTACTCCTCTGTTAGAAAAAAATTAACCATGTCATTTAAACACTTTAAAGGCTGTCCTACTATCTACTACATCAAGTGCACATTCCTTTGCTTAGTTATTTAAAAAGCCTACATAATTTAGCCCCACCCCACATATGCACCAGTGCTCTCCCACACATACCCTTTCATTTAGTCAGGCTGGCCCTCTCACTGTCCCCAGATAGCTTACTCACTCCTGCCTTTGCATTTTAATATCAGTATTCTTCATCCTAAACCTGGAATCTAAATTTACTCTTCCTCTTTAACAATCCCCAAAATGCCCTACCTTTGGAATTTTTTTTTTTTAAATATATTTTATTGATTTTTTACAGAGAGGAAGGGAGAGAGATAGAGAGTTAGAAACATCGATGTGAGAGAAACATCGACCAGCTGCCTCCTGCACATCTCCCACGGGGGATGTGCCCGCAACCCAGGTACATGCCCTTGACCAGAATCAAACCCGGGACCTTTCAGTCCACAGGCTGACGCTCTATCCACTGAGCCAAACCGGTTTTGGCTGGAATTTTTTTTAACTATTTCAATTTTCCCCTTTCCCATCTCCAAGTAATTATCAAGTCATAGATAGATAGACAAATAGAAAGAGGTAGATATTGTATATATAGATATATAGCCTCCCCAACTATACTGTAAGCTACCACCATGTATATGAATTTTATGTTACAGTGTCCCATATAAATTGTGCTCAATAAATAATTAGTGATTAATTGCAGTCCTTCTTCTATGAGTTAAAGGCTAAACACACACACAAAATTAGTCTCATTCCCATGTGGGATTTCAAAACAACATGACTTGTAAGCATACTTGGTTCCTTTAAGTTTGGTAACACAGGGAAAAAATGGAGAGAATGGCTGTGCCTAAGATAGTAAGGGAATGGATTCAAGATAGAATAAAATGCTTCCTCATTACTGACAATTTGAATGCTTATCTGAAAATTGGGCATCTCCAGGATGTTGCACTCTTCCTGGCATTCAAATACAGTTCACCAAAATATTAAATTATTTTGCCTTTAGGACTTTTCTTCTCATTCTCCTTTTCTTTGAGGGAGTGGGTGTAAATATGAGAAAGAGGTTGGAAAAGACCATATACTTCTTAAAATGGAGCACAGCAGACAATATACCAAAGAAAAAGAGAGCAAAGAAATAATAGCCAGAAATAATTGATTTTTGACAAGCATGCCAAGACAATTCAATGGGGAAAGGGAGTCTTTTCAACATATGGTGCTGAAAAAAACAGATATTCCCACCCACAAAATAATGAAATTGGACCTATACCTTACACCATATACAAAAATTAACTCAGAATGATTCAAAAACCTAAACTTAAGAGCAAAAACTCTTAGAAGAAAACAAAGAAAAACCTTCATGACATTGGATTTGACAATGATTTCTAGAATATGACACCAAAAGCACAGACAACACCAGAAAAAATAGGTAATTTGAACTTCAAAATTAAAAACTTTTGTGCATCAAAGGACACTGTAAGAGAGTGAAAAGACAATCCACAGAATGCAAGAAGATATATGCAAATCATATATCTGATAAGGGATTAATATTCAGAACATAAAAAGAATTCCTATAACTTAAACAAAAACAAAAAGCACCCAAAAATCCCAATTCAAAAATGGATAACCAACTTGAATAGACATTTCTCCAAAAAAGATATGGTCAATAAGCACATTAAAAGATACTCAACATTATTAGTCATTAAGGAAATGCAAATGAAAACTACAATGACATACCACTTCTTGCCCATTAGGATGACTATTGTAAAAAAGGAAGAAAGCAAAGTGTTGGCGAGGATATAGAGAAATTAGAAACCTCCTTAGAATTGGAAGCTGGGCCCTGGCCGGGTGGCTCTGTTGATTGGAGCATTGTCCTGTGCATCAAAAGGTTGCAGGTTTGATTCCTGGTCAGGATGCAACCAATTGTTTTCTCTCTCTCTCTCTCTCTCTCTCTCTCTCTCTCTCTTTCTGGAGTTTCCTCAAAAAGTTAAAAATGGAACTCCCATTTGACCCAGTGATCCCACTTCTAGGAATATATCCCAAGAAAACAGAAACACCAATCAGAACGGATATATGCATCCTTATGTTCATAGCAGCACAGTTTACAATAGCTAAGATTTGGAAACAGCCTAAGTGCCCATCAGCAGATGAGTGGATTAAAAAAACAGTGGTACATCTACACAATGGAATACTATGCTGCTAAAAAAAGAAGGAACTTTTACCATTTGCAACAGCATGGATGGAACTGGAGAGTGTTATGCTAAGTGAAATAAGCCAGTCGGAGAAAGATAAATATCACACGATCTCACTCATATGTGGGATATAATGATCAACATAATTTGATGAACAAGAATAGATCCAGAGACAAATGGTAGCGGGGGGAGAGGGGGTTAGAGAGCAACCAAAGAACGTGTATGTATGCATATTAGCATAACCAATGGACACAGACACTAGGGCGGTGGGGGCTTGCCTGGGGTGGGAATGGCTAGGCGAGGGGTCAATTGGGGGAAAAGGAGACATATGTAAAACTTTAGATAATAAAAAAAATTAAAATTAAAAAAGGAAAAATTATTCAGCCTTAAAAAGGAGGGAAATTCTGATACATGCTGCAACGTGGATGAAACTTGAATACATTATACTAACTGAAATAAGCCAGACACAAAACATCAAATTCTACTTATATGAGGTGGGATATTGAAATGGGGGGTTATTCTTTAATGGATATGGAATTTCTGTTTGGGATGACAAAAAACATTCTGGAAATAGCGGTAGTAGTATGATTGTACAACATTATTAATGTACCTAATTATACCACTGAATTATATACTTAAACATGGTTAAAATGTAAATTTTGTGATACAGATATTTTACCACAATAATTTAAAAAAAAGGAAATAGAATCTGAATCCAATCACGAGGAAATAATCAGATAAATCCAAATTGTGGGTCGTTCTCCAAAACAACTGATCTGCAGTCTTCACAAACGTCAAGATGAGGAAAGAACAAAAGTGGCGATTAGGGTACTGTTATAGAGTAAAAGAGATTTAAGAGACAGGACACCCAAATACAGTGACTAATCTTTGATTTTATTTCAATTTTTAAAAAGGAGAAGAGTCTAGAGAGCATTGTTGTGTAGATAATTGGGAAAAGTGAATATGAACTGCATATCAATGTTCAATTTCTTCCAAGGTAGGAAATTACCACTCTGAGAAGATATTTGTTGAAGTTTTTAGATATATGTAGACATTATACCTAATGTCTACAAATGACTTTCAAATAGGTTGGACAGGGTGGGAATGTATAATACAGAAAGATACAGTAAATAAATATAGCAATATTGATGAATGTAGGTGAAGAGTTTAAAGACATTGTACTAGTCTTTCTGTTCTTCTGTATTGGAAAATAAAAAGCTAGAGGAAAAAAATGGAATCGTCATTTTGGTTCCCAAGTGATCAGGGGAACACTGACTTCCCGTGACCTCTGTGAGCAAAATGTTGATCTATTTGCCACCTTGGAACATCCTGTTTTACTGAACTCACACTCCAGGGTTGCCAGAAGGAGCTGAGAGCTGATTACTTGGAGGTGATTTGGGTGAGGCATATTGTCTATGCCACTTCAGGATCTACTGTGTTGTGTTCTTGTGTGTGTCAAAGTTTTAAGCCCCCCAAGGTTAGGGTCATGTCTCACTTTTCTTATAATCCTCCCTCCCCCAACATCCTAATCCCATGCTTTATACAGAGCTAAATACATAGTAAGTGTCCAGTAAATATTTTTCCATTATTGACTATCCCATCAGTATAGAAAGGCATGTATAGAAGTATAAGAGGTCAAGGATGGGGTCAAAAGGTTTATCTCCAACTAAGGTATTAAAATGCTCCGGGATAGGGCCTTGCAGAAGGAATGTCAAGTGTGGGCTTTGACACAATCTAATTCTCTATGGCAACCAGGTGTTACTGGCTTAGGTGGTGACTAGTCCTGAGGGGTGGAGTAAAAGAAATACAGCTTTGGCAAAAGCTTATGAATACCTAAGCACAGAATGTTCCCAGCTTGGCCCTATGGTACAACTGCTCTCACAACCCTGTGAATTCTTCCCAAGGAAGCAAGGTCAAACAATGGTCTGTGGACCTCAAAAAAGAGAGCACCCATTTTGGCTCCTTGAGCAGGGTCACTGCTTTGAGGGATCTGCACCACTTGGGATTCAGGGAGAACAACACCAGCCTTTACCAGAAGATGGAGGTGTGAACACTCTCCAGCACAGCTCTAGAAGGAAGGTGCTGCCCACGTGCTTAGCAAGTTGCAGAACACGTAGGCCTGCAGCATTCCACCTCCAGCTGAGACACCAGTGTGCTGCTGTGTTGCAGCTTGTTAAGGGAGTGTAGACTTGTCCTTCTTGTCTTGAGCAATTTTTCAAGAGGCTGGAAGAATTAATGGGCAAATTTGTTCTGTCTCAGACAGGCCTTCCAGGATGCAGGTCCTCAGCTCCATTGTTATATACAATGTGTTATTTCCTATTAAATCACTAGCATTGACACTTAGTTTTAAATTCAATTTACTATTTTATTACATACCTTCTTGTACTGGTCTCAGATTATTTCATTTAAGTTCCAAATTCCCCCACAAAGTTGCAAGCTTCTTAGGGAACCATGCTCTCTGCTGCTTTGCCACCTCTGTTTCCTCCCACATCCTGTACTGTACACAATCACTATAAGAGATGTGTAAATAATCTACTGTATATCCATATTATGTAATACTATGTAGCAGTTAAAAGAACGAGGCGGAGCTACATATTCTGATATGGAAAGATTTCCAATTCATATGATGGTGTCAAAAAACAAAACAATAGCCCTAGCTGGTTTGGCTCGGTGGATAGAGCATCAGCCTGCAGACTGAAGGTCCCAGGTTCAATTCTGGTCAGGGGCATGTACCTTGGTTGCGGGCACATACCCAGTGGGGGGTGTGCAGAAGGCAGCTGATCTATGTTTCTCTCTCATCGATGTTTCTAACTATCTCTCTCCCTTCCTCTCTGTAAAAAATCAATAAAATATATTTTTAAAAAACAACAACAAAAAAACAAACAAAACAATAATCAGGCACAGTATGAAACCCTTTATGTAGAAGGGACTAGTAGAAGAAACAAGGGCTTGATCTATATATCTGTATATTTCTTTCTTCATACATACCCCTAGTCACAGACATCGTTATAACTAGTATAATAGGACTCAGTAATTTCCTGTATTTTTCTTTTCAAAAGGAATTGTTAATATTAGACAAATAATATGTGTAAGGCAGTTAGCATAGGACTTGCCACAATAAGTCACACTTACGTAGTACTTATATGGGGCAGGAGTTGTTCTCAGTGCTTTACAGAAATTAATTCATGTCACCCTTATAACAGTACTATAGGAAACTGAGGCGCTTCCAACTGAAGTAATTGGCCTTTGGTTAGACAGTACAGCCAGGAAGTGGGAGACCCAGGATTCAAGCCCAAGCAATCTAACACCAGTGCCTGTATTCTTTTTTTTAATTTTTTGTGGAATTTATTGGGGTCACATTGGTTCAGAAAACTACACAGGTTTCAAGTGTACAATTCAACAAAACATCATCTGCACACTGCATAGTGCTCTCATCACCCCAAGCAGTCTCTTTCCATCCCCCATTCTCTCCCCATTTGCCCACCTTCACCTACCCCACAGTACCTGTATAGTTAACCCCTATGCTGATGTTGTTCAATAAATGTGACCCTTTCCCTACCACTCTCCTCCCTTCTCTGTGTTTCTACATATTTCTTATACCTCAATGATGGCACTCAGAAAACTGTTTAAGAATTCACTAAAAAGACAAAAAAATCAATTCCTCACCCCAACCTATTGCTTCATCTGTGGATTTGAAGGTCTGAGGTACCTATAAGGAGATACTGATGCCTATTGGAAACCTTGTGTGGGTTGTCACTTTGAGATTATGACCATTTTGCGGTGACTTTCTTTAATCATGTAATATACATCGATTACCCAAGTGCCTCCTGAAGATGGTTTTAGCCCCAACTGTGGACATCATATCAAGTAGAACCTCGGCCTAATGGACAAGGCTGAGGATGGTTCAGATGTAATGAATCCTATGTGATCGAAGATGGGGGTAGATCTGGTAACTTTCTGAGGATTCTTGGTAGGTGTAAGGTTTCTAGGACTCTGATTCTTGGCTCCTCAAAGAGCCAAGAGCATTAAGATTGATGCTGCCCTGAAAGCAAATTCAGAGGCTTTGCCCCAGGCCCAGGTCTCTAATGCTGTGTTGGAGACTGCACCACATTCAGTGCTGTTCTTGATTAAATCAGCATGCCTCAAATTTGCCAGAACTATTGTCACAGCAATATGTATCCCCAGTTCACACATGGAATGTTTGCTCTCTGGCAGCCAAACACACTTGGAACTGGCAGTGATGATCTCATAAAGCAGGAAAGCTGAGCAGTTGGTCAGATGATTAACATATTATTGAGATGGAGGAGCTGAGCATCACTAATGAAAACATCTGGGCATTGCAGAATAAGGAATTTCCCCAACGTGGGGCAACCTAGGAGCCATTAAATCCAACCTCCTTATCTTACAAATGTGGAAACAGAAGCTTTGTTTTTGTTGTTGTTAATCTTCTCCCAAAGATATTTTTTTCCATTGATTTTTAGGGAGTGGAAGGGAAGGGGAGAGACAAAGAGAGAAACACCGATGTGAGAGAGACACATCGATTGGTTGCCTCACATGTGCACTGGGAATGAGCCTGCAACCCAACCCACTAGGGTGAAACTGACGCTTTAAAACAGGGTAAATATTAGGGCTTCTGGCCTGAGAAAAACTAAAGTGTAGTTCTTCTAATACAACATAAGCTGGATGAACAGCACTGTGGCTGCTGAGACCTTTTCAAAGGCTTCAAGACCTTCATTAATAATCTCAAGGACTTGGTAACTTTTATTTCTCTTCTCCATATAACAGTATTTTTTTAAATTATTATTCTTTAAAATATATTTTTATTGATTTCAGAGAGGGAGAGAGAAATAGAAACATCAATGATGAGAGAGAATCATTGATTGGCTGCCTCCTGCACGCCCCCCAACTAGGGATTGAGCCCGCAACCGGGCATGTGCTCTTAACCAGAATCTAAGCCGGGACCCTTCAGTCCGCAAACTGACGTTCTATCTACTGAGCCAAACCAGCTAGGGCTAACAGTATTTTTTTTTAAATGTCCAGTTTGTATTATGTTGACTCGTATGTGAATGGAGAGTCATACTGCCCCAGCCCTTTATGGCTCCAATGCTGCGGATTTCTCCCCACTTCAGTACCAGATGGAGGGCTGTAGGTTGGAGATGGGGGAAGAGATGATCTTCACAAACTGTTGCATACCATGTCCAAGGATCTTAAGCTTTGGGCCCTTGAGGCGGTTCTCAGGCTTTTCTCTGACGTAATTATGTTCACCAGGTAGAATTACTTGACAAATTGCTTGTAACTATTTTTAAATAATAAAAGCCATACATTGCCTTACTGATGTTTCATCAAAACAGAAACCCTGTTTTCCATGTGTATAATGCTCTCTGGTTTTCAAAGCTACCACTTATACTTTCTTCAACAGTCCCACCCCTTCACTGATACGGGGTTGTTCTGGGGACTTGGGATGCGTCTATTCTGTGGCGGCAGGTAAGGTAGGATCTGGGAGGCTGTAGTCCTTCTCAGCACCCTGAGCACCTGAAAGTAACTGCCCTGAGTTGCTCCCTGACTCACTTTCTCTTTCTCTAGACTTATATTTATGGCTGATCTGTAGGTGAGTTCCAATTGGTGAGACCTTGAAAGAACAGAATGCCTTGTTTTTTCTCTCCAGAGTTCACCATTTGAACCATTTAAAATCTTACATTTGCAACAGCATGGATAAACCCAAAAGGGTGGCAAAGGGTCAGGAGGATGGAAGGAGGAATGTGCCTCAAGCTAGAATGCGCCTCATGAAAGTCAGGAAAGAATTCCAGATCACTAGCTTTGCTTAGATCCCTGTGCTAAAGAAACAAGTTCTAAGGGAAATCTTTTCTAACATTGCCCTAGTCTGGTCCCCAAAAATGTCTTTGATGTGTTCAAAGAGAAAACTACAGGTTCAACATGAAGTCACTTGTACTAAAGCCCATGATACTGAACCTGGATTTACTACCTGACTTAATTGCAGTTTTAACCTTCTCCAGGAATGTAATCTTATTATCAATCTGGAATTTTCTGGTCAGTACCAAGGAGGTCATTTGTCATACGGGCCCTCTCCACCCTACCTCTCAAGAAATTGAGGCAATTGGCCTGATGAGACATGTCCTTTCCCATAAAGGAAAGTAATGAAACAATCTTTCTTTTCTTTTGTTAATAACTTTCTTTTTAAAATTTTATTTTTCAATTACAGTTTATATTCAATATTATTTTTCATTAATAATGCAAGATAATCATAGACAATCATATACTTTACAAAGTGTTCCCCTCCCACCTGCCCCAGTATTTCCAGTACCCACCTGGCACCATACATAGTTATTACAATATTTTTGACTATATTCCCTATGCTGTACTTTACATCCCCGTGTCCATTTTGTGACTACCAATTTGTACTTCTTAATCTCTTCACCTTTTTCACCCAGTCCCTCAAACCCCCTTCCCTCTGGCAACCATCAGTCTATGATGTCTATGAATCTCTTTCAATTTTGTTCGTTCATTTCTTTCATTTTTTAGATTCCATATATAAGTGAAATCATATGGTATCTGGCTTTCTCTAACTTATTTCACTTAGCATAATACTCTTTAGGTCCATCCATGCTGTCACAAATGGTAAGATTTCATTCTTTTTTTATGGCCAAGTAACATTCCATTGTATATATGTACCACAGCTTTTTTATCTACTCTTCTATTGGGCACGTGGGTTGCTTCCATATTTTGCCTATTGTAAACAATGCTGCAATGAACATAGGTGTGAACTCATTCTTTTGAATTAATACTATATATATATATATATATATATATATATATGGAATCACTGGGTTGTTAGGGGCAGAAACAGAATAGTAGAGACTAGCTATAGTTAGAAGAAATTGTTTTATTCTGATTATTTATTTATTTTTAAATCTTTATTGTTCAAAGTATTACATACTATACTTTCCCCCATTGACCGCTCCCAGTCTGTTCCCGCCCCCACGCCAGGCCTTCACCACCCTATTGTCTGTGTCCATGGGATATGCATATATGCATACAAATTCATGGGTTGACCTCTCCCCATTCCCCCACCCTCCCCTTTATTCTGATTAAAGGAAGCATATTCTGATCTGGCTGGGAGTTGTGCTCTGGAACCTGGGAGTTAACTTTGGAATGTGGTCCATTCTCCTTATCCTAGAACTGTCTATTATGGAGAGACTAACAACCTTGTCCCAGCCCACAGCGCATGTAATCTGTAACCATTCTATCAATTTTTATTTCCTTTGCATACCCATTTTTATTCCTTTTGCCTACATTCCCATATAATCTTTGTCCTTCTACCCAATATAAGCAGCTGGCTTATGGAGGTTGCAGAGTAGATTTCTATAGATGACCTGCTGCTCTCCTATACTACTGACATTATTGGAATAAACTCTCATATATGATTCAACTCTGTCTCTGCTTAATCGACTCAAGTAGTGACTGGCAGCCTGAACTCATTGGTTGTCCAGTTTCAGGGTCAGGACAGTACCATTTAAAATTTCTGAGGACCCTCCACACTACCCTCCACAGTGGCTGCACTAATCCACATTCCCACCAACAGTGCACCAAGGCTCCCCCTTCTCCACATTCTCACCAACACTTGCTGTTTGTGGACTTACTGATGATAGGCATTCTGACAGATGTGAGGCGATATATTGCCGTGTCCTTAATCTGTATTCCTTTGACCATAACTTTCTTGTCCCCACCCAGCTTCTGCCTATGAAAACCTTCCATATTGTATGCTCAGCTCTACTTGCTGGACAGCATGCTACCATGAATCACTCAATAAGGCCAAATTTACTCGACTGAATTTTTGTTCTTCAACAAAACAATGTGGCTCTAGGGTAGAATTTAGCTGACCACCACATTCTACAACATAGACCTGGCGTAGGCCTCATCCAGAGACCATGGCAGGATTAAAGTGCTCAGCCAGCCAGCCAGCCTAGGCCGCGAATCCCAGTTAAACCACTTACAATAGCTGTGTCATCCAGCAAATTGGCTTTTCTTCACTTCAAGTTGTCTCACCTGTAAAATGGGGTTAATGATACACAGGTGACCTAAAATACCAGGAAAATATATATGTAAAGTTCCTACTCGATATAAGGCAAGTGCTCAGAAAGTGGTAGCTATATTATTAACATAAGGAAAGCCTAGGGGAAACTAAGCAGGAAACCAAAGGCTGCTCTGAGAAGAAGGAACCGAAATAGTTCCGACTGGGCTCCACCCACCCGTTAGCAAGTCCGCTCCGGAGCGGGGAGAGGCAGGAAGAGGCCTCTCTGCCCTCCCACAGCCCGAAGCCAGCCCGACCGCCCCGAGACAAAGGCTGAGCTGAGCTGGTGGGTGGGAGGGGGTGGTTTTGCTTTAGAAAAGGGTGAGGACTGCGCTCCATCTTCAGTGAGGGAAGGAAGAGATAAAGCCCCGTTACAAAAGCTCCAGGCCAGACGCAAGGCAGGCCCCAGGGCCGGATGGGGGAAGGGTACCCTCAGGCCTGCTTCCCCTCCCAGCAGCGCGCCCAGCCCGAGTCAGCTGATTCTGTGTTCGTGGTCCCGGCCCTCCAGCTGCAGCCCCGCGCCCCGCCCCTGGCCCCGCGCGCCCCGCCCCTGGGCCCGGCCTCCTCCCAACCAATCAGCTGCTGCGTGAATGTTCTGCCTTTTTCGCGGGGTCTCGCCGGCCTTTCCGGGGCCAGTTTGGGCTGGGGGTGGGGGAGCCAGGTCTCCCGTGTTTGCCTTCAGGAGGCACAGACTTCTCCTTATGAAAAGAATATTCATATATCCACGAAGGTGTCTGCCAGGGAATGCCTCACTTAAGCACAGGCAGGCTGCCCGAGGTTCACCGTGGCCGCACTGTGCCGGGTCTGTTCAGGAGCTTTCAGGACATCCATCATAGGTTGTTTAGGGCCCTGGAAAACAGTGGCCTTTTCTTCCCTCCAAAATCACCCCACATGTGCCCCTAACTGACCCCGTCCCTACCAGCTTGCTCACGGACACGATTGCTGCCTATCTCAGCCTCCCAGCCCCGACTGGGGGCGGGGAGGGAGAGTGGTACTTGTAAGAAGAAATGCTTCACAGTGTAGAAACTCCAGCCCTCAAGCCTAAGTCCACTCAGCTGCTATACGGCAAAGGGAGAAGGGACACGTGATTCTTCCCCTTCTTTGTGTCTGGAACTTTACTTTTGTCCTCTCAGTCCTCACAAGAACACGGTAGAGAGGCGTATCCATATCCAAATTCTGGAAATGAGGAAACTAAGGCTCTGAGAGATTAAGAATTTTGTAGCTACTGAGGGTCGGGTTTGCAGTGAAGCCAAAGTTTTCTCTAAGTGAGGGGGCTTGGACCTGGACCCCAAGTAGTGTCTAGTCTAGACTCAAACCTCCACGGTTCCCTTGTTTGCTTTGGGAGCAGACAGCAAAGGCAGTAGACACTTCAGAGCAAAGTTAAAGGCCTTCCCAGGCCATCTCACACCTGGATGCAGTCGGTTCACTGTTTAAGTAGAGACCACTTTGTCACTTTGGGGGGAAATCTTGAGATACTGAAACATCTTTCAGGTCGTAGAATAAATAGCACTTTCCTTGACCCACAAGCCTAGGTTAGCTGCCTCCTACAGGACTTGGGTGTCCTTTTTTATGGCAACATCAATCAGCTGCCTCCTGCACACTCCCCATTGGGGATGTGCCCGCAACCAAGGTACATGCCCTTGACTGGAATCGAACCTGGGACCCTTGAGTCTGCAGGCCGATGCTCTATCCACTGAGCCAAACCGGTTAGGGCTGGTGTCCTTTTTTATTAACCTTTGCCACACCACACATTGCAGTTGCCTATTTCCTTACTTGTCTCCCTCTTGATGGAGGGAAGCTAACTGAGTGCAGGAACCCTGTTTTGATGAAGCCTCAGCATTTAGCGGAAATGCCATGGTCCAGGTCCCAAGAAGCCAGTGTTCCCCAGGAACACTGTGCATAAGCCGCTGAACTAGAGTTTTAAGTTAAAAGTAGGTGTGAAGGAAAACGGAGGGCAATGATAACAATGGTATCATTTATTGAGTGTTTATTATGTAACAGGCATTGTTCTAAGTCAGTGATTTTCAACTGGTGTGCCACAAGAATTTTTAAAACATGGAATACCTGACTACTTAGTCAGCGGCACTGACCTCTTTTCCTTTAGATTGACAAATAAAAATATGACAACAGCCAACACAACAATAGCCGTCTCATATGAAGGCCCTGTCTTGAACCATAAATATATAGGTCATATAATAGAGTTGCATCTTATTGGTCGATGTGGCATAATAAGGTTGCGTCTGATTGGTTAATTCTTGGTATTAGAGATCCTTATATACACATATAGGCTCCTGATTTTTTAAAGTCACATTGAAGCAAAAGGGTAGGTAATTACATGTTTTGTAACTAAATCAAAAAAAAAATTTTTTTGGCATGCTGCAGAATGTTAGTAATTAGTTTGTGTGTGCCATAAGTTGAAAAAGATTGAAAATCGCTGTTCTAAGTACTTTAGTGCAGCACTTAAATGTGCATTCGAATCACCTGTGGATCTTGTTAACCTGCAGATTCTGATTCAGTGTGTCTGGGGTGGAGCCTGACAAGTTCCCAGGTATCATACTTTGTGTAGCAAGGTGCTGGTATACTAACTTATTTTATCTTTTTTTTTTTTTAAATCCTCACCTAAGGATATATTTTCATCGATTTGTAGAGAGAGTGGAAGAGAGAGGGAAAGAGAGAGAAATATCGATGTGAGAGAAACACATCGATTGGTTGCCTCCTGCATGAGCCCCAACCAGGGGCCGGGCCAGGGAGGAGCCTGCAACGGAGGTACATGCCCTTGACCAGAATCGAACCTGGGACCCTTTGGTCTGCAGGCTGATGCCCTATCCACTGGGTCAAACCGGCTAGGGCTTATTTTATCTTAGCCATATGAAGTAGGTACTACTATTACTATTATCATTCTTATTTTATATACAAAGAAACTGAGAGGATAGGCTTCTATGAACTTAGGTCAAAATAAATAAATTTCTGGGCAATGAGGGAGGGGAGAACGGTATGAACAGGGCACTGCTATAGAAGGAAAAACAAAATTCTTGGCAGAGGCAACAGTATTTACAAAAGCCTGGTATGCAGCGGAAGTGGACAGGGGCCACATAGAGGGCTGTTTCACTCATTAGGCACCATATGCATAGTCCTTCGGACTGTGAGCTTTCCAAAGGCCCCAAGTATTTGAGACCTGAAAAAAAATGATTGGTACCTACATGTGAAAAGTAAACATTTAAATTAATCATTCTAAATCGCAAATTATGAAAAACCCTTTCAAAATTTTTGCATTAAAAATTTCACATTTGGGAGTGATATAGGGTAGGGCCTCTCAAGTCTAGGGCCTACCAAGGACAGGACAGGCTGTGGCCACATTGAGTTTGGATGTAATCCTCAGGGCAGCTCAGTGACAGAAGCAGGAAAATGTTCTCTGTGGCTACAGTGAGAAGAATGGGTTGGAGGGAGGCTAGACTGAAGGCCCAGAAGCTAGAGACCAGATAGGCATTTATAGTTTTCCAGACTGCAAGACAATATCCTCCTTGCCAAGATTTACATAAAATGATAGCATTATACAACCCAATTATTCTTTGATTTCTCAGGGACTCAATCTGACTCAGCATTCTAAATTTACTTAATATTTGGGGACAAGGATGTTTGCCAGCTACTTTGTCATTAAGGCCAGTGATGTGACAGTCTAGGGGAGGCCAGACAGCCATGAGTGCCAACCTCAGCTCTGCTACCTGCTAGCTGTGTGAGTTTGCATAAGTGATTTAACTTCTCTAAGTCTTGGATTCCTTACTGGTTAAATGATCATAATACACTAGAGGCCCGATGCATGGAATTCGTGCAAGGGGCTTGGCCCTTGCAGCCCCGGCTTCGTCTGGAAGGTCATCCTGACGGTCTGCTGTTCAGTATAATTAGCATATTACTCTTCATTATATAGGATTCCTCACAGAATTGAGATACACTCTATATCCAGTGCTTCCCACAAAATAGGTACATATAAATGGTAGTTATGATATGTGCCATTGATCTGAGACCTAGTTGAGTTTTCTTTAGGAGGGAACAGAGGGTGCTGTAAATAATTTAATCTTTTTATCAATCTTCTGAGGTAGAAATTGTTGTCCGAATTTTGCAGATAAGGAAACGGGCTCAGAGATGAGACCGCTCAGCTCAGTGAACTAGGAGGAGAAAGCAGGAAACTTGCAAGAACTGGGATTTTATGTTTATTCTGTTTGCGCATTCTTTCCAGGAGTCAATGTTGGCTGCTTCCACTACTCTTTGCTGGGCCCAAAACCTGTTCCCCAGTCACAGCTTGAAGAGTCCAGATGTCCAAGAGCACGCCACTGAACACTCTCGTTGGGGCCCCAGCCTCCATTTCCCTTTCCCCCCAGCCTTGCCTAACTCCCTACTACCTTGCCCTTGCCCCATGATTTTACAGCTTCTGGATTTCACTTACTAAGAGCTTGTCTCTTTGAGACTCAGACAGAACCGCCCTGGACTGGGCTGCCTTCCAAGGTACCTTCCTTTAAAGGGAATAGATAAATAGGTCACATCAGGATGGTAGGGGAGGAGGCTGACTTCTTAGTGGAGGAGGAAAACTACTGCCAATCACATGGAGAATAGGAAACAAAATAACAGGGCTCTTTTCTGTCTCTCTCATATGCATATTCATATTCTCTCTCTCTCTCTCTCTCTCTCTCTCTCTCTCTCTCTCCTCTTTCTATCTCTCTATTCCACACTTGCAGCCCTCTGATGGCTGCTATTGCTATGAAAAGCACTCATAGGCAATGCTGAATTCTGTGCTTTAGGAACACCAGTAGAAATTGTATGGAGCAGAAAGCTGGTCTATCATTTGTTCCCCTCCCTCCCACCCTGCCTCCTCTTCAAGCCACCCCTGCAACTGCCAGGAGAGGAGTAATCTCAGCAGAGGATTTGGAGCTTCTGCTCAGGTGACTGCTCCTCAAGGGCCTGAAAGCACAGAGATCTGTAGCTTGGAAGCTCCGTGGAGCTAGGAAGGTACTGGCTTCCAGTGATTGCCTGGAGTAGCCCAGGATCTGGTTGATAGAGAGTCTGTCCTTGCAAGATTTCTGTTCCTCATCCCCACCCCTAACCCTCTTGAAGGTAATTCACAAGGAGTGTGGATGGGCATTACATTGTATATTACTCTGCAAACCAGAGAGACAGGGCGTGGCATTTTAGGTCCAACACTGCCAACTCCACCCAGCCCTGCTATCTATCCCTGGGGACTGAGCCCTGTTTGAATCATAACACTGGGCGGTCACACTTCTAGGAAACTGCAGCTGAAGGGGAAAGGTCCTGGCTGTGTGAATGAGACCAGACTGGCTGTGTGCAGATTAGGACTGAACATGTGTATCCAGGCAGAGATCAGTCCCTGGACTCTGTGCCCAGGGCACAAGGCAGGCACACAAAAACAAAGACCAAAGCCTGGTCCTTGCACCTCGGGGTCAACAACTCGGGTTCCCTGGACAGGGGTTGTGGAAACAGGGAGTTCACCTCTGGAGAGGCCCAGGGGTTTTCCATTCTCTTGGCACGGAGCCTGGTGAACTTGCAGCCCTGAGGCTCACTGGTTCAGGACGCGGGTAGCCCTTTCGCAGAGATCCTCCGGCAGACACACCTCTCTCCCACTGCCTGATGTTTCAGCGCTGCCCCCTTCCCTCCTGACGCCTGTCCCCAAGGCCCTGGGCAGACTCTTTAGGAATACTACACCCCTCTGCTCTTCCTCTCTACCCCTGCAGAAAAGGAGTGCCCCCACCCTGGGTGTCTGTGCCCCAGTGCCACGCTTGCCTGCAGTTGCTTCCCTCCCTCCCATGAAAAGAAGGGCTGGGTGACAGGAGAGAGACATCTCTCCCCAGTGGGGTAGGCCTAACATACCCCTTTTCCAGGCTGGAGTAATCCCAACCATCTCTCATCAGAGTGGGCGAAAATCACCACACACAGGTAATCGCAGTGCCTGTGGTGGTATCTCGCCTCGAAACAAGAAGTTTAGATTTGTGAGGCTTAGATCCTTTGTGCTCTCAAAAAGTGCCTGGCAGCCCCTCCTCTGGATGAGGCCTATGCCAGGACTATGTTGTAGAATGTGGTGGTCAGCTAAATAGCTAAATTCTACCCCTAAAGCCAACATCCCTGCCTGTTCTGGGGGGGTGGGGGTGGGGTGGAGAGGGGGGGAGCGGGAGAGGGGTCTGCATTACTCCAGGTCTGGTGCCTGTGCTACCTCTTGGCTTATCTAGAGTTCACTCGGAGAAAGAAGGTCAGTCTTGGAGCCTCCATGTCCTCCTGCATCAATTAGCCACATATTACGCAGTGGTTCTGAAACTTCAGTGTGCATCAGAATCACCAGGGGGCTTGTTAAAATACAGGTTGCTGGGCCCCATCCCCAGGGTTTCTGATTCGGTAGGTCTAGACTAGGGACAGAGAATTTGCATTTCTAACAAGTTCCCACGTGATGGGCTACTGCTGCTCCAGGGACCACATTTGGAAACCACTGAGCTAAAGCAGCAAAAGGAAAATCTAGGTTTACGTCCTAGCCCTGCCACTTTTCTGTTCTGTGATCTCATATTTGACCTCTCAGCTTCAGTTTCTCACCCTTTGGAGGTGGAGTAATGACCAAATGGTAAAAAAGACATACTTTCACATAAAAGAAAGATTAGCCCTAACCGGTTTTGCTCAGTGGATAGAGCGTCGGCCTGTGGACTGAGGGGTCCCGGGTTCGATTCCGGTCAAGGGCATGTACCTGGGTTGCGGGCACATCCCCAGTGGGGGGCGTGCAGGAGGCAGCTGGTCGATGTTTCTCTCTCATCGATGTTTCTAACTCTCTATCTCTCTCCCTTCCTCTCTGTAAAAAATCAATAAAGTATATTTAAAAAAAAATCTAACTAAATCAAGGATGCAACCACCTCAGCCCCTTCTACTTGTGTCAGATATTGTACCGCAGAAGGGGCTATATAGAAACTCAGTGGTCTGAAGTTTTGTCCCAGAATGAAACATTGCTAAAGTCTGTTCTTGGAACATATTCAGATATGAAACACTTAAAAGGAGTGCCCACTTAAAAAAAAAAAAAGATTGATCAGCTGTCTATTTTCTGTGGTAATCAGAGACAGGAATAAATATATGTGTGTGTATATATGCCTTTAGGGCCCATGTTCAGAAATATATTCATTTGCATATAGGCACTTCAGCTTCTCTAATTTCTTTTTGAAACTACAGGTTTTTCTTTTCTATTCTAAATATAATATATGGTTTGGGAGAAAATGTTTAGCGGAAATAAAAAGTAAAAGTAAAAGAAAAAAAAGTCATTCATAATCCAGAAATAACCAGTCTTAACATTTTGGTGTATTTCTTTGAACAGTTTTCTTGCATATGTTTATTGTATATGCTTTTTTAAAAAAAGAAATTGGGCCGAAACTGGTTTGGCTCAGTGGATAGAGCATCGATCTGCGGACTGAAGGGTCCCGGGTTCGATTCCGGTCAAGGGCATGTACCTGGGTTGCGGGCACATCCCCAGTGGGAGATGTGCAGGAGGCAGCTGGTCGATGTTTCTCTCTCATCGATCTTTCTAACTCTCTAACTCTCTCCCTTCCTCTCTGTAAAAAATCAATAAAATATATTAAAAAAAATAAAAAAAGAAATTGGGATCAGATGTGTATATATTTATGTATCCTACTTTTTTAAAAAATATTTTTTTATTGATTTCAGAGAGGAAGGGAGAGGGAGAGAGAAATAGAAACATCAATGATGAGAGAGAATCATTGATCTGCCTCCTGCAGACCCCACACTGGGGATCAAACCTGCAACCTGGGCATGTGCCCTGACTGGGAATCGAACCATGACCTCCTGGTTCATAAGTTGAAGCTCAATCACTGAGCCACGCTGGCTGGGCTATGTATCCTCCTTTTTTGACTTAACATATAATTAGTATTTTGGTATTCCTTTAAATATTCTTCCCATACATTGAAAAAATTATTTCATGATATCTGTTTACAGATGTACCAAAATTTATTTAACCATTTCTTTATGTTGGACACTCCATTTTTTGGCTATAAATAATATTCCAAAAACATCCTTGCATAACTGAATTCATCTCTGATTATTTTCTTAGGCTGTTTCTAGAAGTGGGATCACTAGGTCATTTTTAAGTCTCTTGTTACATACTACCAAATTGTTTTCCGGAACTTCCATTTGAAAATACTTCCAGAATATTTTATCTATAGCTCTCCTTTTACTCATAAGTAATTTTTACCTCCACTCTAGTTGCATTCCATTTCTTTCTTGCTTTACTTCATTAACCCTTTCTACATTGAATTTACATTCAGTATGTACAAGTCTTAGTTCCTCCACTAGGAATCCATAGTGAGTGGTGGGGTTGCAACACTGGTTGAAGGGGAAGCAAGGGATTTTTCTCAACCCTCATACATTCAGACTCTGGAGCTGCGAAAAGATGGAAAACTAGTCAAGGCTAGAGTCTGGGAGAGAAGAAGCCTTACCTCCCTGGCGTATCAGGGGAGAGGCAGAAGCTTGGAGGCCACAGCTACAGGACAGGGGCAGTTAGTTGCAGGCATTCACCTGGTAGCGGAAACTTGCTTTGAGTACTGTGTGTCAATCTTTTTTACACCCAATTGTACCACTACTAACCATCCCAGTCTCATAGGTTTTGACCTAGAGAAACACCTGCAACACTAATTATAGTGGCTTAAATGAATGTTTTTTAGATTAGAGTTTCCCAGACTTTAATTGTACCCTGTTTGTGATTTCAATGTAGTGAGAATAAAGCAGCAGTATGTACAGACACATACACCTGTGATTTATATCATCCAAGCCAGCTACAGTCTGAACAGTGAAGACATAAAATTATTAAAATATCCAGAGTGTGCCCACATTATTTACAATGTCTGCATAAGGTGTTAAAACATACCGTGCCACTTCCTTTAGCCTCATCCTAAATAACAACATTTTTGAAATCACAGGTTTGATGGGTTAGCTATGATTTTGTAATACACATGAAAACTATAAAGATTACCATTACAATGAAAGATTGTCAGTCATTGGTAATGCTTATATTGCCCATTGGTGATATTGAATCATGTTTTTTGGAAAAAGTATTTTAACTAAACAGTTTCTTTGTATAATTGTGTATATTTCTTCCACTTGATGATCTTTCTAAGGTCAGGCATCATGGTTTATTTGCTACTTAGTACAGTGTTGAAGTATCTTATATAATAAAAACCTAATATGCTAAGTGTCTCGTCGTCCAGTCGGCCATTCAACCAATCAAAGCGTAATATGCTAATGATATGCTATGACGTGCACTGACTACCAGGGAAGAGACGCTCCAACTGGTAGGTTAGCTTGCTGCTGGGATCCAGCTGATCAGGACTGAGCGAGAAGGGCTGGACACGCCCTGGAACCCTCACAGGGTTTCTCCCCGGCTGGCCAACCTCCTGCATCCCTCCCCAGCCCCGATTGTGCAGATCGTGCACTGGTGAGGTCCCTCAGCCTGGCCTGCACTGTCTTGCAATCCAAGCTGAGGGGACCCCCTCTCCCGCCGAGTGCATGAATTTCGTGCACTGGGCCTCTAGTAGTAAATATTTGTCCTTTTCTTGATTTGTTTTGCTTTGGTGATGGGATAGTGATCAATAGGAGTTAATCATTGTACTAAAACATAAATGACCTCTCCAAGATCAAGATTATAAAGGGAAGAACAGCACTTGTATGGTAAAAAAAAAAAGTTGCCCTGGTTTAAATACTGTGCCATTATTGTTTGGATTTGGGCTTTAAGGTGTTCAGGATGGAAAACAGCAAATCATTAGCATGTTTTCTACCTGTTCTTCTTGTAATAGATAACACATTTACAAGTTTAAGAATTTGTCTTGGAGCTATAAAACAGCAACATTAGTGAGCTTATACAAAAAACCAACCCACTGTAATGACCTCATTAACTAAGATAACTTTTCCATACCTAGCAAGCATAGAGTGAAATAGTCATTAATCAGTAACTACTAGTTGAATGAATGGATGAAATTGACTTAGCTAGTCAATAGATTCTTACCACCCCTGAGAAACCATTAAACACACACACACACACACACACACACATACACACACACACAGTCAAGCCAGTGTGGATCAGTGGTTGAGCTTTGACCTATGAACTAGGACAGTGGTCAGCAAACTGCGGCTCTCGAGCCACATGCAGCTCTTTGGCCCCTTGAGTGTGGCTCTTCCACAAAATACCACGTGCAGGCACACACATACAGTGCGATTGAAACTTCGTGGCCCATGCGCAGAAGGTATTATGTGGAAGAGCCACACTCAAGGGGCCAAAGAGCCGCATGTGGCTCGCGAGCCGCAGTTTGCCGACCACTGAACTAGGAGGTCACAGTTTGATTCCCAGTCAGGGCACATTCCCAGGTTGTGGGCTTCATCCTCAGTGTGGGGGCGTGCAAGAAGCAGCCAATCAGTGATTCTCTCTCATCATTGATGTTTCTAGCTCTCCCTCTCCCTTCCTCTCTGAAATCAATAAAAATATATTTAAAAAAAATAATACACAGAGGAAGAACTTTAGTACATAATGTTCTAGGGCCTTTTCTATGTCTTTCTTCTGGATTTCATGCAGCAGTTGCCTTGTGAAGAGAAGATAAAATCATGCTCCTAGAGCAGTGGTTCTCAACCTTCCTAATGCCGCGATCCTTTAATACAGCTCCTCATGTTGTTGTGAGCCCTAACCATAACATTATTTTTGTTGGTAGTTCATAACTATAATTTTGCTACTGTTAGGAATCGTAATGTAAATATCTGATATGCAGGATGTATTTTCATTGTTACAAATTGAACATAATTAAAGCATAGTGATGAATCACAAAAACGATATGTAATTATATTATGTGTTTTCCAATGATCTTAGGCGACCCCTGTGAAAGGGTCGTTTGACCCCCAAAGGGGTCGTGACCCACAGGTCGAGAACTGCAGTCCTAGAGGAAAGACACCTGGACCTGTCCATGACCAAAGCTCTCCTTCTTCTCAGAGGATGAAGGTGACTCTGTTTTCAAAGAGGATTTAAGACCTAATTTGATCCAGAACTGGGGAGGAAGTTGGAGGAACTAATGGATAACCTTCTGACTAACCAAATTTAGAAATGATCAAAAGAAAGCATGAATAAGATACCAGAATAAAAGAGTATATTGGGAGAGAATAGCTCTAATGAATAAGAGAAAGGTACCCCAACACTTTAGTTATCTGCCAGAGATAGAGACATTTATCAAGGTCTGGCCAGTAATTTCCTTGTCCTTAGCCCTACCTTCCTCTTTCTTTCTGAACCTTTCAAATGCAGAGCCTTTACCCTGCAACTCAGGATTGTTTAGTCCATCAGCACATAAAAAACTTGTTCTTCAGAAACTGAAAATGAGCAATACTGTTTCCTTAGCTGCTATGAATCCAATGGAAGCAAGAACTAGATGAAATATCAGAAGGCCTGGGTTGGAGTCCTGACTCTGTCATGTTCTGGTTGAGTGACCTTATGCCTATTAGTGATCTAACTCATGGCTTCCTTACCTCATTCATTTAACAAATGTTTCCTGAGCAGTCACTGTGTACCAAGCACTAGCCTTGGGCACTAGTGATATAGCAATGAATAAAATAGATCCTGCTCTAATGGAGTTTATGTTCTAGTGAGATTATAATAAGTAATCAATCAATAAACAATGTAACTTCAAGAAGTAAGCAGTACTGAGGGAAAAATAAAGCAAATAATAAAGTCAAATTAGAAGGAGGGTTCCTATGAAGAGGGTGGGGAGAGGGACTCCTTGAGGCAGTAACATTTGAACCAAGACCTGAATGTACTAGGAGGCAACCAAAGAAAAGAGAATTCCAGGCAGAGGGCCCAGCAAGCCCTGAGGTGAGTCTACGTTTAGGGCTGGATAACAATCAAGGAAAATGGCACTGGTATGTGGTTGTACTAGATCAATGGTTTTGACACAGCAAGCCAAGTAATGCTAGAACTTCCCTGGTTGTGTCTCAGGGGAAGGAGGTGGGGGGTCAGGGGCAGAGGCTCTTACCAGGCTCCCACACTCTGTAGAACACACAGCAACTCCTCCTGAATCTGAAGCATATACTGGGGTGCTGCTTAAGATTTTGCTTGAAGAACATATTCTGTGACCAAAACTTCTTGATCTCAATAGTCCTTCCCTACTTTAATTGTTAGACACTATGAGAATTTATCACACAACCGCTGTGATCCCTATAGAAGGTGGACTGAACCTCTGACACCCTACAAGCCTGTCCCAGGTAGGGAGGGCTGCATGTCTCTGCCTCGTCCTAGTGGACTATGCTGATGTTCTTTCCTTGCACTGTCCGGTTGAGACTCTGTCCTACACAGCAGAGCTTTGTGGAGAGAGCCAAGGAATGGCTCCGGTTTTTTCCAACCTATAAAATGCAAAGTTGGCCAGCTGCCTTTCTTCCTAACCCCAAAACTCATATCTTTCCTTGTCTCCAGAGAGCTGTCCGGCAGCTCTCAAATAACTCTCTGCTATCCTGGGGTTTTGGGAAAAGCGACGCGCAGAATGTGAAATCACTTTCTGGTAACACGAATCTAATTAGCTCTTTGACTGACAAAGGGAAGCAGAGGCCAAGAGGGATTTTAACAATCTGTTTCTCACATATTTAAAAACAAGTGAAGAACCCGGCAGAGAAATGGAGAGAAAGAGGAAATAAGGATATAGAACATTTGGAAAAGGGGTAAGAAAGAGAAGGGGGGCGGGGAATAGAATATCAAGTGACCAATATATTAATCCTTTCTTCCCCCAACTTCGCCCCGCTCCCAGCTCCAGTCTCCTCTCTCTCTCTGAGAGAACTTACTTGAAGGTCGGTGACTTCTCTTTCTGATTCCATCTTGCTTCCCTCAATTGCCTTCGCATGTACCGAGAGCCCTAACAGACTGCGTGGGCGACTCCAGGCTTTGCTGTCTGAGTCTCTACTGCTTCCTTTGGGTGGGAGAGAGCACACAGCTGGCAGGACAGACGTGCTATTCATCCATCTGATGTGGGATGCCTGTGTTAGCCTCAGCCCCTGGGAGAAGTGTACACATGCATACACGTGAGAGGGAGCGAGGGGGGGTGGGAGAGAGAGAGAGAGAGAGAGCGAGCGAGAGAGCGCGCAACGGTACTCTAATGGTGGTGTGCGACACATTGATAGGTGGCCTTTTGAATTGGAGTGGCAGCATCATTTTCTCCTGTGGCTCCAATATCCCTCCAGTCCCAGGGGAGCCATCTGAGGTCACCCAGCCTGCTTTTAGTCAGGAACTTGAAAAACAGCCCGAGGATACTGTCTGACTTCACAATGGTGGCGCTGAGTAGGGTTCCTGAGTAGGGATGACCTCCAGCATTTACCCAAGACTCAGGCTTAGGCACTTCCCCTGTTATTTCCTATGTTCCCTCTATCTTTAAAATATTTTTTAAATTATAGTTTACCCAAAGGGCCCAAAGCATAAGGCTTATTCTACAAAGTAAATAAACAACACGTTGTTATTGACAGGTTGGCTGATGCGCTCTCATTTTCTCCCTTGATGAGCGAAAAAGAGAGCAGGAAAAGTAATGCCTTCAAATTCTGTTCATGCAAATAGTTGCGTTTTCCCTGCTTTTAAAGTAAATCTACCAGGAGTGAATCTTTTTTGGGGGAAGGTTTTCTTTCTGGTGTTTATCTCAGAGCCTCAAACTCCTGTGGCTTGTTCCTGAAGCTGGTTTTACACTGCCGCTTGTGTCTGTGGGGGGGTGGGTATGCCCCTGAGAGCATGAGGGGGTGGTGTTAAAGGGGAGGGGAGTAATCCAATTCAGAGTTCAAAGGGGGGCGGGCGGGGGGAGAGAAGCAAAGTCACAAATTTACTCTCACCACATCCAAATGTAAAAAAAGGGGAATTTCTATTAGATGATATAATGTCTTCGTAAGTCCCCACACTGCCAGACAAGTGGTGAGAGGAGGATGGGCTATATTTCAGCGTAGACTAATTTAAGTTATAAACAGTTCAATTTCGACAGAATGGTCTGTCTTTGAGATTTCCACCCATCTCCCCAAAGATGGCATTTAGAAGAATGGTGTGGTTTATGTATGCTTGGTGATGGAGAGGTGATAGCTCTTGGATGTTCCCTATGGCCTATCTCTGCGAGTTTCTGCTATGGAGCTGCTGGGCTGCCCCCTGAGTTGATGAGTGCTAAGGAGAGACTCAGCCTGCTCCTGGGCCTCCTGCTGGCCTTGGTGGCTGATGTCTGTGGTCAGGATAACTCATGGTACATTCTCTGTCTGCTCTTAAGGATCCAGGGAGGCTCCCTTGTTGACTCTGCCCTATCTTGGCTCCCATGGTGATGTGGACCATCCTGAGATCTGCTGTGATTTGTATGTGCTCCATCCCAGTGGTACCAGCTCAGTGGTCCACCCCCCTAAGATAATTCCCTCTGAAAATCTCCTACCAGACCTTCGGCTAATGCTCCTGTTTCCCTTCAGGTACAAGGGGACTGAGAACTGCTGACAGTCCAGGAGAAAGGCAAGCTCAGCTCCACTTCTGGTAAAGAGTTTGCTTTGATGTGGCTGCTCCAGGCTGAGTTGATCTTCCAGACTCCAAAGTGGGAGAGAGATGTTGAACCTACTCTCAGCATTCCTTCAAAATCCACCTGTAATACCCACCACTCCCATCCCCCATAACCATGCCACTACACAATAAACACCATTCTAAGCACTTTAGTACAACTCGCTTACTTAGTTCTCATAACAGTTCTGAAATGTAGGCAATACTTTTATCCCGGCTGTGCAGATCAGGAAACAGAAAAACAACATTGTCCAGGCATTCCGATTCAGAGTCAATGCTCTTCTCCACCATTCTGGCTCAGAGAGGAGGGATTGAGACACGTGTTTGAATACCTGCTTTCTCTTCCTCTGCTTTCTGTCTTCCTATAATCCCCACAATCTAGGGCAGTGATGGCGAACCTTTTGAGCTCGGCGTGTCAGCATTTTGAAAAACCCTAACTTAACTCTGGTGCCGTGTCACATATAGACATTTTTTGATATTTGCAACCCTAGTAAAACCAAGACTTATATTTCTGATATTTATTTTATATATTTAAATGCCATTTAAAAAGAAAAAAACAACCAAAAAAATGAGTTCGCGTGTCACCTCTGACACACGTGTCATAGGTTCGCCATCACTGGTCTAGGGTCAGAAAAGGTGGACTTTGTTTTCTTTCTCTTCCTATTTGAGTAGGATGTGCCTTGTGATAACAATTCAAAGAAGAAATAAAGAGATTTAGAAAATCCTCATCCTCAACAAACCTGTCTGTCAAAAATATTGTCTTGCTGGAGGGATATATGTATCCTAATGATAAGTACATTGGTTTTAAAAGAAAAAGCTGTGATTCACTATAATAATAGTTTTAGTTTGGCAAGATCTTTCTGGATTTAGACCTTTCCCCACCTTATATGCATCATTTGGAAGTAAGTAGCAAACAGGATTTGGAAAGTATTTTATCTACTGTGACTCTGGATCAGGTGTCAGCAAATTTTTTCTGCAAAGGATCAGAGAGAAATTTTTTTTTTTTTTTTTACCTTTTTGGGTCATATGGTTTCTGTCGCAACTACTGTACTTAACTCCGCTATTATAGCATAAAGCATCTGTTGATAATATGTAAACAATGAGTGTGGCTGTGTTCAATAAAACTTGATTTACAAAAACAGCAGAGCAGATTTGACCCCACAGGTCATAGTCTGCTGACTTTTGTTCTAGAATATGAGCAAAAAGAGAATCTAGAGTTCTAAATATCACAACCATGTCCAGTCTTCTAGATCATGTCTTTCGAATCTAGTTCCCACTTGCGAGGTAACAGCTGAGCCCCCTACTGCAAGGATAATATGTTAAACACTATGGGGATATGAAATCACAAAATGCATGCCCTTGTGAGACACATACCTGGAAAGTTAATCTAGAGTGAAGAGTGCTTCTGACATTTGGCTGTAATACTGAAACCATAGCTACATGAAGGCTGTCCAATCTAGATGGGAAAGTTTACAGTGTGAAGTTCAAGGGACAGTTTTAGGGAAACTGCCTCTTGGGAAGAATTTTTTTAGAAAATGCTCGAACTTATAGACAAGTAAACACCCAGAGCCACTCAGGCAGTGGTCACGGAATGGGGACCTACAATGGGCCCCAGGGGTGACTTGCTATGTAGAGGTGCAAATTGTTGTAGGGCACTGAAGAAGCCAGCAGTGAGAAGATCTCTCAATGCTGAACAGTGAGAAGAGCCCTACAGTGGAAACCAGATGGCCTGGTTCCTGTGTGCGCTGGATCACTGTGTTCTTAGGCAAGTCACTGAACTTCTCTGGATATTCTCCTTTGTGAAAAGTGAAGCTGTCCAAAAAGATGATTTCTAAGATCCCTTCAACTCTTAAATTCTGTTTTTAATGTGTGTTTATATTAAACACTTCCTGTGTAACAGTATAAGATCTCAGATCCAGGTCTGAATTTTAGTATGTAAAAGTTAAGGATTCCTAGTGGAATATTTATGTAATTAGAAAAATTTTAAGAAAAGTTACCCCTGTTACCTCTGCTAGTAAAAACTGGACAGGACAGATGCACGACAAACAAGATACCAAAGTAAGAATAAAGGCATATTTCTGGAAATGCTTGCAAACTCATGTATGCTCATTTACATATTCATTCAGACACTTCCCAACTCACTGCCCCAGGAATCCCAGGCCCAGAAAGAAAGGGAAACTTTGGGAGAGGGAGCTACCAGTGCCGGGCCTGATGAGGGGCCCAGGTTGGCCAAATGGATAATTAAGAGATTGGGTGACTCTAGCACTGTCCAATAGAACTTTCTCTCTAATGAACTAACTGTTCAGTATAGCAGCCATTAGCCACATGTAGGGATTGAACATTGGAAATGTGGCTAATATGACTGAGGATCTGAATTTAAAATTTTATTTAATTTAAATATATTTACATTTAAATAGCAAGTAGCTACCATATTGGGCAGTGGAGCTCTAGACCAAAATTCAGTATATTTAAAACATTGAGCAAAAAAGAGAAAGAGGGAGAAAGAGAGAGAGAGAGGGAGAGAGAACTCATAGACATGGAGAACAGTGTGGTGATTGCAGGGGTGGCGGGGAAGTGGGTGGAGGGGAAGTGGTTGGAGGTGGAAGAAGGGATAAATGGTGATGGGGAAAAAAGGAAAATAAAATAAAGGAAAAAAAAACATTGCTGAACTGTGGTCATCACTTATTTAATACTCCCACCCTGGCTGCTCATCTCTTGATAGATTTTCATTAGACAAAAGTCTGATTTGACATAAATAGGAACTTGGGTCACACAGCCCTCATGGGAATGCCCCCTGAGACCCGGGGATGCTCTTGGCTGTGGTAAGTAAAATTCCCCTTAGGTCTTTTGCACTCAGGGTAGGGGGATTTTAACTGTGACTCACTATTCAATAAATGATTAATAACAGAGCCTTGTCATGTTGATAGGGAACACTTCTCACCTCTCACCTCTGTGATGAAGTTAAAAGGTGCCTGGCACTCCTTTGGTGGCTTAAGGGATTGAGTGGGGTGATAGACCATCTCTTCTTAATAAGAGAGACATCAGTGGTTTTCAAAGTTTTTAAAGCAAGGGGTTCCTTTTTTAAAAAAATGAGGTCTTATGCAGAAGTTAACATAAAGTAGATTAAAGTGAAACTGATAGGACCTGGAGTCACGTTCTACCCTCTATTTATCAAGCTACCCCTTAAGGCACCTCTTGGGAATTCCTGGAATTCTGAGCAGGTGACTTGGTTTACGGGCCTCTAAGGGCCTTGGGTGTGTTAGGGCTGAGCAATCACAAGTCATACAAAATTGCGTGGCTTTTTTCAAGTCTTGAAATGACATATTGAACAATAAAGAAGACATGAAAAGCACAGTCAAAATTGTGACCACTGATCCCAGCAGCAGATGGGATGCTGGCCCACAAGGCCTTTTTTATTGACGGTGTTCCGCAGTGAAGGCTAAGTCCCACTGTTGCACCTTTTCCCAGAGAGCACAAAGGACTCCAGGTTGGAATGTGGGGAAGATGAAGGCTGGAAGGTGCCATGGGGAATGGGTACAGGGCTGCAAAACTGGTGGGAAGAGGCGGGGAGGTGGGGGGGGGGGGGGGTGATGGTGGTGGTGGTGGTGGTGGTGAATCACACAGCACAACAGTAGAGTTCTTAGTAGAGTATGGAAATCAGAGCTCTGAAAAAAACCTCAGAGATGGAGGTACCGGTCTAACCACTCCGTCTTATAGTTGACAGAGGAAGCTTAGTGGTGAAGGTGGATTAGAGAATTAGTAGGTAAGTGTCCTGGTTATCCTTTTAATCACATGGATGTATACATGTGAGTGTGTGTGCATGTGTTCATGGAAGACAACTAATATGGGAATAGTTGCTTATAATTTCAAAATACTTTGTACATATTTTATTTTATTTGACACAATGACCCAGTTGCAATTTACAAATGAGGAAACTAAAACCAAAGTGATTTGCCAAGATCATGCAGCTACTAGGTGATAGAGCCGGGACTCAATTCAATATTTCTTCTTTCCAATTCTTTTTCTTTTTTTCCACATGCTACTGTTTAACATATACCCTCAACCCCTGCCATACACTCAGACACAAATCCTATCATTATTGCTACTTGTGCAGTGGAGCTAAACCAGTGTTGATGACAGTAACTCATTATCAACCAAGAAAGACCTGCTTTTGACTTCTGGTCCTGCTATTTACTAGTTGTGTGTGAGTGTGTGTGTGTCTGTGTATGTGTTTTAAAATAGACTTTATTTTATAGATCAGTTTTAGGTTCACAGCAAAATAAAGCACACAGTACAGAGATTTCCCACATATCCCTGACCCTACACATGCACAGCCTCCCCCACTAGCAACACTGGGCACCAGAGTGATACAGTTGTTATAATCGGTGCATCTACACCAAGATATCACTGTCACCTGAAGTTCATGTATATATTAGGGTTCACTTCTGTTGTACACACTATGGTATTTGACTAGCTGTGTTTTTGAGCAAGTTACTTTTTGCTTCCTTTCCCCCTGTAAAAATGGTGATCATAAAATCTAACTTGTAAAGATCACTGTGAAATGAAACTACATCAGATCATGGTTATAAAGTGATTACCTGCCTTGCACAGAGTAATAAGAACACATTAAATGGAGCTAATATGAGCTTTCATATGAAGGTCATCAGTTAAGGTCATAAGCCTAGCTGTAAAACCTTCCTGAGTCTTTTTCTTGTTCTCCTTTAGCTCAGTCCAGACCCTCTAGTCTATACTAACATAATTCAGCCAGAGATGAGTTTTAGAAGTTTCTTAAATATATTTGTCCACAAAGATTTACTGTGCTACTGAAAGAAACTTAAGTTGTAAGTTTGGTTCTTAGAAGAGGAAGGGTGCCGAAACCGGTTTGGCTCAGTGGATAGAGCGCCGGCCTGCGGACTGAAGGGTCCCGGGTTCGATTCCGGAGGGGGCATGTACCTGGGTTGCGGGCACATCCCCAGTGGGAGATGTGCAGGAGGCAGCTGATTGATGTTTCTCTCCCGTCGATGTTTCTAACTATCTCTCTCTCTCCCTTCCTCTCTGTAGAAAATCAATGGAATATATTTAAAAAAAAAAAAAAAAAAGAAGAGGAAGGGTTAGGTGAAGCAGGGATAAAAATGCATGGACATTTACCAAACCCTCAAGTTGGGCCACAGGACAAGAAGGTTCTGATGGGATGACTTGCCACAAGAAACAGAAGGGGAAGAAAAAGTGCAGAAGGGGAAAAAAAAATCAGAGTATGGGAGAGGGCTGCTGCTGGAGAGCTACTGTGAACGTGAAATAAATAAATGTTCTCAATGAAAGTTTACCAAAGGAGACCTCGAATACTGCAAACTATAGACTATGCAAACCGAATAAGCCTGCATACTTATACCCACTTCTCCTTCACACTGCCTACCATCAGACATCTTCCCAGAGGGCAGCGGGGGGAAATTGAGAGGAGCAAACCCCAGCTTCCCTCATTTTAACTTGTGAACAGCCTTGCCGAAAAGGTTTCGTGCCAAGTCAAGTGCTCTCAGTTGCTCCTTGACAACCAATTCCTCCCCGTTTTGTTTGTTTTGAACAACATTGAGAGTCTGAACAACAGTATTTACATCACTGTTTCACATACAACCAGTCAGTAAGCTTTTCGAAAACAGGAATCATGGCTTCTACTTCTGAACCTCCCCCGGTAGACAAGCACAGAGTGGGTGATGCTGGGTTTCTGCAGAGTTTAGTGCCGGGTCCCCCAACCAAGTCAGATGCCCAAAGAGGTTCTTGTTAGTAAAACTGTGGGTAACTGAGACCCAAGTGAGAGGGTACAGAACTGGAAGTACAGTTTCCTGAGGACTTGTCATAATGTGGCATCGATTGCTTTGTGATCCGAGGTTAGTCATTTCCTCTCTGTTACCTTGGTTTCACTTGTCTGCAAAATGGGGAGTACAATTTTACAAAGGACATGTATTCACCCTTTTTCCTGATTAAAAAGAAATATATATTCATAATGGAAAACAGAATATACAGAAGAGTAAAGTATAAAATAAAAACCACCCAAAAGACAAACACTGTTAACATTTTGATGTATGGTTTTTCAATCTTTTCCCTCGTGTGTGTGTGTGTGTGTGTGTGTGTGTGTGTGTTCCCAGAACCAGCTGCATAATTTGCAGAGCCCAGTGCAAAATGAAAATGTGGAACCTCTTATTCAAAAAATAATCCAAATTCTAAGATGGTGACAGCAGAGCATTAAACCAAGTTCAGAGCCTTCTCAAGCACCAGGCCCTGGGTGACTACACAGTCATATGCTCATGAAGTTGGCTCTTTATAGTCCCCCCTCCAAATAATAAGAAAATCATTTATCAACTGCTTTCTATGTGTCAAAGATTTTACCTAAATTATTTCTAATTTGATTCAACTTCCCCAAAATAAATGTGATTCTTCCCCTACCTTCTTCATTTTTCAGACAAAAAAACGGAATCAGAGATTTTAAGTAACTTGCCCAAGTTTATATAGCTAGTAAGTAGCAGAGACCATATTCATACCTTAGTCTTTCTTTTATAAAGTTTTTTAAAATTATTTTTAGGAGAGAGGAAGGGAAGAAGGAGAAAGAGGGAGGGGGGAGAGAGAGAGAGAGAGAGAGAGAGAGAGAGAGAGAGAGAGAGAGAATATTGATGTGAAAGCAAAACATTGGTAAGCTGCTTCCTGCCCGCCCCCCACCAGGGATAGAGTCTTCAACTAGGAATGTGCCCTGACCAGGAATCAAACTGCAACTCTTCGTGCATGGATGACACCCAACCAACTGAGCTACACTGGACAGGGCAGTAAAAATAAATTGTTTTAATGAAATTGAGATTAAACTATATATAAAATACATTGCAATCTTTTTCATTTTATATCATGAGTGCTGTTTTCCCTATGTGTCTTAGTCTGTTCAGTCTAACAGCACAGACTGGGTACCTTATAAATAGGAGGATTTGTTGCTCACAGTTCTGGAAGCTGGAAGTGTGAGATCAAGGTGCCAGCAAGGTCAGCTGGGAGCCCTCTTCCGGTCACAGACTTCTTGTATCCTCACATAGGGGAAGGGGCTAGAGAGCTCTGTGGGATCTCTTTTATAAGGGCACTAATCCCATTCACCAAGATTCCAAGTCATGATCTAGTTACCCCTCTAAGGCCATACCTACTCAGACTATCACCTTTGGGGTTAAAATTTCAACATACAATTTTTTTTTGAGGGGGGTGGGGCAAGGAGGTGGAGACATAAATATGTAAGTAAATATAGGAGGGAAAAAGTGGCTATTTGTAAGAAAGATTTAAGTTCCAGATGATTAGGTATTGAAAATAATTTCATTACAAGATTATATTAATAGAAAGCACCAATGAGGCAAAGCAGGAGCATGTGGCCAGTGGAAATTTAACCCATACCCCTCATTTGATAAACAGAACATAAGCTTTTCATTCTCCTGCTCTGAATATGAAGGAAGATATCTTTGCATATCCCCAACAGCCAAGAAGATTTTTATCAATCTCACTTTTTATTGTTTGCAAAATAAAAGCAATATAATTTTCCATCTCTCCCTTAGACAGATAGACACACACACAAACTCAAATATCCCAATAGGGAGAGTGCATTCCCCTCTATCCCTTGTCAATCACTGAGCTACATGTAAAAAGAGCCAGTTCTAAAGCTAATAATAGAAACCTTATAATATACTACTTCAGACTTTGGGAAATTTACTTAATCACTCTAAGTCTCAGTAGCCATATCTGTTATATGGAGCTCATAAGAGCTACTTATGAGTGTGAAGAGGAAAGGACCTAATAGATAGGCCTTTCCCAAAGCCAGGAATCTCTAAGCCAAGAGCCAAGCTTAGGTCACTGCAATTAGACTTTCTTTGGAGGCCTTAATTCCTTAATGAAAACTGCAACCATGATAGTAGTGCCTGGGATCAGGAACTGGAAGAGGAGAGTAAGGCCTATCACTGTAAACACTTCCTCTCACATGTCAATTTTTTTTTTCTTGGTTGATAAACTGTGGTTAAAAGAAAGCCAGTGTACAGCTACCTTTTAGGGAAAAAAAGAATCACAAAATGCAGCCCACAGCCTTAGGGGTACGGGAGGTGAAAAAATATTCAGTAGTTATTTATCCCTGAAGTCAACTGAGTTCTGGGGAGCTGAAGTAGGGACACCAGCACCAATCCAGTTTCTTCTTTAGCAGGAGCTGGTGCTGTCACCCCCCTCACAGAAGATGAAGGGCATTGGGGGAGGAAAAATTCCTCCCCGTTTGGTATTGTTTCCACCTATCAAAAGGTAACTTTCTAGATGCCATGGTGACCTTGACTGGCAAGCACTCTCAACCCAATGTTTTATAAAGCGATTTTCTAAGAAATAATATTATTAGACTTTAAATATATACAGTGCAAAGTGTTCCGTCGCCCCCCCCCCCCCCCCCCCCCCCCCGCCATCCCTGTGTTCTGAGGATCTGTAATTCCAAGTCTATCTCAATGGACCATGAAGGAACAGGGATGTTTTGGGCCCCTGTGTCATGTGCACTGGCACTGCTCTTTCTGTCATGGGCACCCTTCCTACTTGGAACTCTCTCTCTCTCTCTCTCTCTCTCTCTGCTCTTCGCTAGCATTCCGCTGATACCCTGTTCTCATTACTAATAACTAACCCAAGTTTGGAACTTTGGCATTTACCGAGTATATTCACAGACATTGTTGCATTTGGGACTCATGACAGCCCTGGGCGTCACCTTCATTTCTCAGATGAGGTTGAGCGATTTGCCTGTGGTCAAACACTAGTTAACAGCAGAGCTGAGGCTAACACGCAAAGCTTTTTACATCGCATCTTCTAGAATTCTTTCCTCTGTACCTTCTTGCCTAGTTAAATCGGGTGTAAAAATATGTTCTGTGCCCCCTTGAACTTGGCAGAGCCACGGCTTTCCTCCCTTGCTCCATTCTGTTCCTCCCCGGCATCACCAGTAGTTTTTCTCTACTCTTCTCAGTCACAGCACTTGGCCACTTCCTCCCCATCCTAGGCAAGCTGCAGTTCTCTAGCACTTTCAAATTTACTTTGAAAAGCTTACCAATGGGAAAGACCCTTACACTTTTCTGTCTTTGATTTCTCCCCCAACTAGAAGTGAACGCCTACTTGAGAAACTGAGAATCCTTGTAATTACTGTGGGTTACATTTTGGTTTTGGTTCTCATTATGATTTTTGAATTATTAATATAGTATACGTCTTTTATAGAATATTTGGAGACTACAGAAGAGGGGGGAAATACTATAAATAACTTCATGGTCTTAACACACTCTAGCATATCGTCTATCTTGATAATGATGATATTTTAGAAAAAATTCGACTCTCCACTTACTCCTATAATTATCACACTATTTTTGCACTTAGAATGTTTTTTAAGCTAATGGTTCCTTTTCAAGACACCACTGCCAATTCATGAGCACAGGGCACCACTAACTGCTCTGCCTTGGCCTGTTAGAGAGAACCACAAATCCTGTTTCTTTTGAAGGACGGGTCAGCTTATTTTAAACAGTTCTGCTGCCCACTAGGTCAGAGAAGGCCTCTATGAGGAGAGTATTTGAACTTGCTCATCTCTGGGTAACAATGATGATGCTTGTCCAGATCTGGCCATTCAAAAGTTCTTTGTAATTTAGGCAAATTCAAAATATGTCTTATTTTCAGGAAGAAGAGATATATAAAATGCATCTATACAGTATATTTAAAAGAACTCTTCATAGTTTGGTTTAAAATTTCCTAAGTTTGGGTGTATATGTATATGTGTGTTAAGTCATGACATAAATACATAAAATGTTAGAGATAGAAGTGACCTTAGTGATCATGGTGGGTGATGTGTAAGTGAAAGATATACCAGAATCACTGAGAGATGGACACATATGCAACAGAGGAAGCATTAGATCCAAAAGGTATAAAGAATTATTACAAACTAACAGGAAAAACATAAACGATGACATTGGCAGAGAACTTGAACAGATGATGCACAGAAAAATTTAATTGCTAAATATGAAAAAATGCTCCACCTCACTGGTACTCAGAGACATGAAACTTAAAATGACAATAAGATACTGTTTCATATCCATGGAATTGGCCAAAAATAAAGTGTCTGAAAATAGCTAGCGATGGAAAAGATGTAGGAACAGGAAAACTGTCATACGTAACTGATAGAAATTACAGCGTCTATTTTGAAGAATAACTTGGTAATATCTAGAAAAGTTAAAAATGTCCACATTCAAAGACCTTGCAATCTACTTCTAGTTATACTCCAAGCAGCTTTTCTCAAATAGGATTCTTCATCTGAACCACAGAACACAAATAATTATTGGAGTGACTATTTTCTCAACTCTTCCATGGATGGTACATAACCAGTATCACTCTATATGCATAGGAGGGAAGTTACTTCATCACATACAGTCATTGCATTATGACATTAGGATTTGTCTCATTAAATGCAACTAAGAAAGACTACCCAGGACTCTGTCAAACATATTTACAATACCATACCACTGGTAATAATGAAAAATTGAAAATAGTTTGTTCGTGTGTAAGGGAAGAGATGAATAAATCACAGTGTGTTTATAGTATGGAATTCTATGCAGCAGTTTAAATAAATGATCCAGAACTGCATGATTCAGCATAGATAAATCCTGGAAACAAAATATGATTTAAAAAATTTAAGACATTCTAAAAGTGTGGTATCATTAACAAATATTTTATAAAATGCACAAAGTAACAATATATATCATTTACAAAAATGTTTACTAGAATTTTATAGTAAAAAATATAAAACTGGGTCTCGATATGCACTAAAATTCATGACAGGGGCTGCCTCTGAATGGAGAGGAAAATAGGTCTGGGGAGGGAAGCAAAGGGGACTGTGACAGTCATTGGGTCTGTTTGTGAATATCCTGGCTTTTCTTTTAGGCACATTCTTTGAAGTTAGGCATGACCATCTAACTTACCTTAATCAATAAAATGTGAGTGGAAGTGTTACTTTTGAAAGGAAGATTTAAGAACCATATGCACAATTTACTACGTTCTTTTCCCTTTTGCTATAGTAACTAGCAGTATTTCATATGTCATTGTCTCAGGCTATTTCATCAGCTTGAGTCCTGGAGAAAGGACAATGCACAACGGAGTTCCTACAGTAAACATGTGTCATGATTCAGAAATAGACTTTTGTTGATTTCAGCCACTAAAATTGTGGGATTGTATGTTTCTTACTGCATATAGCCCAGCCCACTGTAACTGATATAGAGACTTCATCTTGTTCTATAATGTTTTATTCCTCTTTTTAGTCTTAAGGTCTAAAGAAAATATAACTAAATATATTCATAAGTATTATATCACTCTTAATATTTTTTGGTATTAAAAGAAGTCATGCCGA
Source organism: Myotis yumanensis (assembly GCF_028538775.1). Taxonomy (NCBI): domain Eukaryota; kingdom Metazoa; phylum Chordata; class Mammalia; order Chiroptera; family Vespertilionidae; genus Myotis; species Myotis yumanensis. The sequence continues at coordinate 120,651,846 of NW_027223754.1, read as the reverse complement.
AACCGGTTTGGCTCAGTGGATAGAGCGTCGGCCTGCGGACTGAAGGGTCCCGGGTTCAATTCCGGTCAAGGGCATGTACCTTGGTTGCTGGCACATCCCCAGTGGGGGATGTGCAGGAGGCAGCTGGTCGATGTTTCTCTCTCATCGATGTTTCTGACTCTCTGTCTCTCTCCTTTCCTCTCTGTAAAAAATCAATAAAAAATATATTAAAAAAAAAAAAAGAAGAAGTCACCTTGGCCCTAGCCAGTTTAGCTCAGTTGATAGAGCATCGGTCTGCAGACTGAAGGGTCCCGGTTTTGATTCCAGTCTAGGTCACATGCCTGGATTGCAGGCTCCATCCCCAGGGAGGGGGCATGCAGGAGGCAGCTGATCAATGATTCTCTCTCATTGTTGATGCTTCTTTCTCTCTCTCCCTCTCCCTCCCTCTCTGATATATATATATATATATATCCCTAGCTGGTGTGGCTCAGTTGGTTGCACATTGTCCCATGCATCAAAAGGTCGCCAGTTCAATTCCAGGTCAGGGCACATGCCTGGGTTTCAGCCTTGATCCCCAGTGGGGGGTGTGTAGGAGACAGCTGATGTTTCTCACATCAATGTGTTTTTTTCCCCTCTTTTTCCCTCTCCATTCCTCCTTATCTAAAAATCTATAAAAACATGTTTTTAAAAAGAGTCATCTAGAATAATTTTTCACAAGACATTTGATATGCAAGGGAGTAGGATAATATAGGAGGCATGTGCATTTTGAACAAACTCCCCAGATGAATTTGATAGGCTTCCCTACCTCTTCTCTGATCTAAAAAGCAATTCCTTTATTTATAGGAGAGAAAACTGTGTCCCAGAAACAATAAATATCTGGCTCTTCATCAAAGATTAATCTAATGCTGTAGCTACGAGGCCTTGTTTTAATAATCTTGACTCCAATCCAAAATTGTTACAGGAAACAGTCCTATGAAAATTTTCTGCTTTTATTATAAAGCTACTGTCCAGGACATTGTCTATTACATTGCACAATAGCCCCTAAAATAAGATTTTATGTGTGAAAAAAAATATTTTAAGAATTTAGTTCCAGGAAAATCTTATTCTATTATGGATAATTGGTAGGCATCCTCCTTTCTTTACAACTTGTTTTCCTTTTTGTTATGGTTTCCAGGAGGCTTAGAGACAAAAGTATATTTAGTACGCATGATAGCCTTCTTGGTTTGCTTCTTCTTACTTTATAACAACCCTGATACTAACTTTATTGTATGCATGCCCTTTGTTTAAGCTGTCTCAAACCTCTTCAGAACAAAAGCAAAGAACCGGTAAAGGCTGTGTCATACTACCTCCTTTTTCAGGCTCTCTGTTGACTGTACTTCATTTCTCCTACATCAAGAAAACCCCAACTGCAGGAGGTACCTGCTTATCAGTCCTTAGCATGGCACAATGTTAAGTAAAAGCCTGACACAACCCAGGTTAATTTATAACTGAGGATAAGTTTTGATCACCTACCTCAGTATAAATCAGGGGGTCCTCTCTGTGGATATATATTTTTGGGTCTACTTCATATTCTAAAGCAGGTGTTTCCATAACTATCTCTTCCTTTCCTCCCCACAGAGTATTTTATACTAAACATCCTAATGAAAAACACAGAATTAAGATAATTCAAAGGGTTCACTAATACACCCAGACCTGTAATGTAAACAAAGGAATCACCTCAGTAGTGAAAAACTGTGCCAGGGGACAGGGGACTTTAGTTCTGTTTCTAAGAGTGCTATTGTCTTGCTGTGTGACTTGTCCTCATTAGGATTTTGTTTCGTGTCTGTATAATGTGATATTTCTTCTAATTCTAACTTTCATTAAGATTTTATTTTTAAAAATAAGTACTTTCTTATATTTTTTAAATTCTCAAAATTAAAAAAGAAGAAAACACACAAATTTTTAAAAGAACCAAATAAAGAATTGAAGTATTACACATTATCAAGCATGTAATCAAAGACAGGCTGTGGAGGAAATCAGTTCCCAGACAGGTAATGGCTTGCGATACAGGACTGGAATCTTCATCTCCAGGGTGGGACTAGGGTGATGTTTGCTTGGGGGGGTGGGGGGACGGGTTGGGTAAAAATGATTTCAGATGTGGTTATTTTTCAGCATTCCAAGACCAGCTTGATTTTTATAAAAGCAAGGAACTTGAGAAGTAGAATTCATGCCAGTATGATCAACTAAAACCCTGTTTTCAAAATAGTATTCTGTGGAAAACTACCTTGAGAATTGCTAAGTAGTGGTCAAATCTGGAAAATTAAGTATGCTCTATTTCTTTGCTGGAGAATCATAATGAGCTTGGAGCACTTTTCCTGCTCACTTCTATGAACACCTTCCATGTTGCACTAAGGCCATATCTTCCCTCTGGATCAGGAGTCCTGGACTCTTCTGAGTGGTTCTGTCACAATGTTACTCAGTTACTAGGTCAGGCCTATTGGGGTCTTGATCCCCCACATAAAAATTAAGGAAGATAACACTTGTCCACACATAATAGGGATGAGTTAGGGAATGTTCATAAGGGCTTTGATCTTATGATCTTATGAAATTAGGTTCTATAGAAACAATTGCATTATCTCAGTCACATCAGCCCAATAGAATAATGTCACATCATTAAGACAACAAATCTGGCCCTAGCAGACGCTCCATGCTCAGCTTTCTATTCTGGTCTCTGAAGGGATTAATATAAATTCCATACACTTCAAGAAGCAAACCCATTTCATGCTGGTGCCTGTTTCATACATAAGGAGGAATAAACAAAGGGCAGAATGAGAGGGCACAACTTTAGTAGTTAATATCTATTGAGTGTTTACTATATGCTAAGCATTGTGCTAAGAAGTTGAAACACACTATATTTAAACATACCCCATTTTATCCTCACCAAATCCTGAGGAAGACATACTTATTATGACAAAATTGAAGTTTAGAGAGACTAAATGTCTTGTTCAAGGTTATACAGGTATTAAGTGGCAGAGTTAAGTCCTGAACTAGGCCTGTCTGACTCCAATGCCCACACTACATTAATGTTTCTTAAGGTGGTACACATAAGATGATCTTAATGTATTTTTATTGTAATAGTTTTACATTTTAATGTATATTAGAAAAATATAATATGCATAGCAAACCTATGATTTCATTAATGAATATTATAGGTGAGGGTAAGCAAAAGAAATTTTAAGTATATTTCTAAAAATATTAAGAAAACTATGCCCCGACTGGTGTGGCTCAGTTGGTTAGAGTGTCATCCCATGCACCACAGGATCGCAGGTTTGATTCCCTATTAGGGCACATACCCAGGTTTCAGGTTCAATCCTTGTTTGGGGCACGTATAGGAGGCAATCTATCGATGTTTCTTTCTCACATCAATGTGTCCTCTCTCTTCCTCTCCTTTCTCTCTAAAATCAATGAAAAACATACCCTCTGGTGAGGATTAAAAAAAGAAAGAGAAAACTAGAAATCATAAAGGTAGTCTGCTAGTGACTGAAGCTGGAGAATCTCCGCAACATACCTATCTACCTTCCAACAGAGACATTAGAGGCAAAATGCTGGCAAAGACCAGTTAGATTCACTTTATCAAGGCTTTAAACTTGCTTCTTTTCCTAAAAAACAAGTGTCCTCTATGTTCTTCAGAAGGAAGTGCATGAGAGCACATGAAGTTTTGTGAAGGCTGAAGGCTGGCAACCGTTGCTGTGTTTACCTGGATGGGGGCGGGGGATTGGCAGAAGAAAATACCTGTGATTGTGAGATCTGTTTCACAGAAAATCACAGATGAAAAGCACTACCCCCTACAGAGAAATAAACAATGTCTTCAAGTCCTTGCAATCCTCTCCTTGACCTCCCAACCATGTGCAATTGCCCGGTTCATCTTTCAGTTCTATGAAGAAGGGGAGGGAGGGTCTTAGTTAAGACTTCTTGGTTACAAAAGAAACCTGCTCAACTGGTTCAAACCAAGGGGAAAGAAAAGCAGCGGCAGAAGAAGTAGAGGGGTTTTGATGAGCTTACTCGGTTTCTCACCACCAGGAGGTGAAACCAGGAGTGGAAATCAGTACCCAAGATCGCTGACCATCTCCTTGAGTGCCTCATTGCTTTTCTGAGGTTCCGCTTCATTCTCTCTCTTTCACAGCATCATCAGGGATGACCATCTGGACTCTAGCTTTACATAACTTCACAAGTACCAGTGTTTCTAGGCCTCAATTCTAAATTGTCATAAGAGAATCAGATTGGCCCAGCTTGAGTCAGGAGTTCATTGCTGTCCAGTGCATTACAACCACAGTGTAATGGGCTCTTCTGAAATCTAGCACCTTCATACTACTTGGTATTGGGTCCTGTGAATTCTAATAGACAAGAGTTGGGTCAACTTCCATGAAATTACGTTCCTTATGGTCCCTGTGTTTCCTGCTCTTTCAGTTTAGCAAGTTGTATTTTCATATTTTGTATTTCAGAAAAAAGAGTGGATTTACTGCATCAGTAGCACTGTTTCTTTCATTGTACCAACTTTGTTTTCCTTGAGGCTTGACAGTGATGGACACTCACAAGGTGATAAAGCTGGAATCATTTGGGATATAAGGAAAAAGAGTTAAGGAGTTGGGCAATCGGTAATGGTTACTGAATATCCACTGGCATATGCAAAGTGCTCTCGGGAATGGCTGAGTGATGACAGTTGACTATGATTATGATAATGGTAATGGCGACAAAGAAATTAGAAGGATGGACTTTTCTTTCTAGCTGGTGTATTTATTTATTTTTTAATATCTTTTTATTGTTGATAGTACTACAGCTATCTCCCATTCCTCCCCCCTTCTCCCCTTCTCCCACTTCCTCCTCCCCCTCCCCAGGTCTTCACTACCCTATTGCCCGTGTCCATGGTCTATGCATATAAGTATATAACTTCTTTGGTTTATCTCTAGAAGGATGGACTTAATGAGAAGACATAAGAATGTGGATAGAGAAAAGAAGCACAAACAATTGTTTCCATGTATTAAAAAGGAATCTTGAACTAAGGACTCAAAGACTTGAGTTTTAGACTTGGCTTTGTGATCTCAGACTAATGACTTAGCTAGTTGGGGTCCTTTACTATAAAAATTAGGGTGATCCTTTAAGTCAGAAATTCCTGTGATCCTACAGTCTATAATTCCATGCCTGGAAGAGAAAGAGAATCTTGGAGTAAAAGAAGTGATCAAAGCCAGATGAAGATCAGAAAGGTCTGGTTTCTTAGGGAAGAAAAATTTTCAAGAAAGATTGAAATGTTTGAGGACAGGCTTTTGTAGAAAGGAGAAAGCAAGGTTGAGGTAACAGGGAAAGCCTTAAGATAATGGCTTACGGGTAGAAATGAGAAGTGTGATACTGGAGAAAGAGCCCTAGACCAAAATATAATCTGGATAAATCATTTCTCTTTTCAGGGTCTCAGCTTTCTCCAGCTCTGCTTTTCAGAGCAGAAAATTGCATAGGGAAAGAAAGCAATCAGGTTTGCCTAGCTGAACCAGAGTCTAAGTTGAAGTATTAAAAAAATTAAGGTGGGTTGGAGTGAGGTATCTTGAAACTTGTATTAAGGAATTTCCCTGGCTTAGAACAGGGTAATTGGTTTTTACCATTAAATTCCCTTTGGTTTTTACCATTAAAATTCCAAGATTGCAAGCCGCTCTTCCTCATTGTAAATGTTGGTTACTATCGAACATTACCAATGTTCAGAGGACAGAAATCAGGATTGAGACAACTATTGTATACATCGGCAGCAATAGCAGTTCTATAAGATGACTCCAATAGAGTGTAAGGACAGTGTTGTTGCAGGCAGACAAAGAACATGAACTACAATCCTACAAAGGAACCAAAAAAGGCAATTTCAAAGAAAAAAAATACTCCCAATATGCAGAATTACAGTGTCTGAACACAACAACTTGCTGGGCTCTGTTCTGATTTTAGTGACTGCATGACTCAAGATAAAGGGCTGACAAGTTGAGATCTGAAATCCCCTTCAGCTACATCTGGGAAAACTTGGAGGGGTAGTTGGCCATAACCTGTATTCATCTCTTTTTTTTTTTTTTTTTTAAATCCTCACCTGAGGATATTTTCCTATTGCTTTTCAGAGAGAGTGGAAGGCATGCAGGGAGGGAGAGAGAGAAAAACACTGAAGTGAGAGAGAAACATCAGCTGGTTGCCTCCCACACACACCCTGAGGGGAAGTGAACTGCAACCGAGGTATGTGCCCTGGACCAGTGGGAATCGAACCTGTAACCCTTTGGTGTACCAGCTGACTCTCTAACCACTTAGCAACACCATCCAGGGCATCACCTGTTTTTCAAGTAAAGTCTTTAAGGATCCTAGCAAGGCAACTGAAGGGAATTATCAGTTCCTTAGGCTAAAAGAACAAAATGAGAAGTTGCTGGGTTGAGGTAGAAGATAGGAAGGAAATAAAAAAAATATAATGAGTCCAGAGGTCTTACTTTAAATTGTATATTAAGGTAAAAGAACTGAGTGAAATAGTCTGAGTTCTCTTTGAAGAACTTCGGTGTGCTTTCCCTCTATAGCTACACTGAGAGCTGAGAGCAGAGTAGTAGCTTACCAGCAGAGAGAGAGAGAGAGAGAGAGAGAGAGAGAGAGAGAGAGAATGATGACAATAATAATTGTTTTCTCTGAGCTAAACCTCCCAAGCTCTGTTCTTTCCTAAAGAAAGAAAAGTGTCTCTCTGGGATTTTTTTCCCCTTCAACCCTCATGTTTTATTCAGGATTGAATAATGAAAGGAAGAGAAATTAAAAAAAAAGCGCTAATGTTTATTGAGGGCCTTTGTATGCTAAGCACTTTCTCACCTACTATTTCTTTTAATTTTAACATCTTTACAGATGAGGAAACTGGAGGGTCAGAATATTTAAGTAATTTAGGGTCTTCCCATTATAAAAGGAAGAAGTGAGATTTGACCTCAGTCAAGCTCTGGGTCCACACCAAAGGGCAACAAATCAGGGATACTGTCCATTAGTCACCAGGGGGACCAGATGAGTTTCATGGCTTAGAGCAGTGTTCTCAAACTTGAGGGTGCAGCAGAATGTCCTGGAGGGCTTTTTAAAATCCAGGCTGCTGGAGTTCATGCCAGAGATTTTGATCCTGTAGATCTTGAGTGGGGCTCAATAATTTACATTTCTATCAAGATCCCAGTGGTGCTGATGCTACCATTCCATCCAGGTTCGTACTTTGAGAATCACTGGCTTAGAGCTATTACATGTTAAATAACGGAAGAACATCTCCAAATACATGTTCTAAAGAGAGTGGAGTTAAGGAACACAGCAGTGTCACATTTGTATATGAAGGCCTGCACATTCCAAAGTGTCCTCATTCTGAATTCTCCATATTCTGAAAGCTGATAGAACCACATTTTCTTAATTTCTGGTGTCATGCAAGATTTCACCCACAAAACATTCTAATTTGCAAATGTGTACAGTTATAGGATTCTGCATTTGTGAATTTGTATACTTGCTAATAAAATTTATTTGTAACCCCAAAATCAATCCTAGCAGTGCTTTTGAAGTCATACATGAGCATGTTCAGAACTGGGAAAAATGTGAGTTGCCCTGAGCACATGCATGTTCTCAGCTGAGGTCAAACAAGGTGACATGCCTCCTTCTTGTTTCAGCTCTCATTCTGTAAACATCCTATTCGAGGTCCACTTAGCCATGTTTTTTACAGTTTTGTGTTGTTGGGTTTGTTTTTTTTTCAGTTTTGTGTTTTCTCTTGGTGATTTTGCTGCTTAAAAATGTCTCCAAACATAATGCTGAAGTGCTGGCTAGTGTGCTAAGTGCAAGAAGGCTGTGACGTGCCTTACAGAGAAAATATGTGTTAGATGAGCTTTGTTCAGGCAAGAGTTACAGTGCTGTTGGTCATAAGTTCAATGTTAATGAATCAACAATGTGTATTAAATGAGCCTAAAGGAGCCAGACCAATAGACGTTGTGAGAATTTAAGAAATTTAATTGCTTTCTCTCACAGCAGGCTGAGACCGGTGTGTCGGTGTCAGCCCCGAGGGAGTGGTTAGGTTCTCTTGTATAGGATAAAAGTATGAAATATAGGGCCAGGGTGTGGGGGTGTGAGTTGGTCAAGCAGAAGGGAGGGCAGAAGTGAGTCAAGGGAGTCAAGGAAGGAGAGTGCACAGATTGGTGAGGCAGAAGGGAGTTCTTCTTACCTTGTTTCTGCAGACACCAGCCATCTGCCCCAAGCTATGGGAAAAGGCTTATAACATATATTTCAGAAAACATGTCCAAGCAGGAGAGATTAAGGGTAGTTCACCCTAACAATCGGTTGATAAAAATGTATGACCAGAGTTGTAGGACTCTAACTCTGTGTTTCCCCTAGGAGCATGATTCAGTATTCACTCATTCAGTAACATCATAGAATATAACTACCATGAACAATGAACATTGATTATATATTATAAGGAATCTGAGGGGGTAAGGTGCAGGAAAGTACCACAAAAATCAAGATACGAATAAAAAGAGCAAGACTTGAAAATTAACTCAATGACTACATAAAGCTTGGCAAATGCAAATGTGTGTGTATAAATTGTATGCAAAACTATGTTGTTTCTCTAGTTATTTCATATGCAGAATATAGGGGAATATTACTGAATATTTGTTATTGCAACCTGTCAGCCTTCTCCTGCTATTTCCTTTCAGATATTTTGTGTTTACAAAGTGGCTTTTATGCCCCCATCTCCATCAACCCCGTCGTCGAGAACTGTGAGAACCCTCTGTACTAATGCCAGGCTTCTCACATTCAGTACCCAGGCCTCTGAGGAAGAAGGGCAGGGGCCTCACAGTTGCTGTTTATCTCACTCCTGTTGTAACCAGAGAACAATGGGTCCTGCTGGTGAGAAGAATACTTCCATTGTTGGCATGATGGCTTAAGATGGGGCCCCTTTCCTTTGGTTCTGATTTTCTCAGATTAGCTACTTTTCAAAGATGAGCTGTAATGCTGGGAAGCCAGAGGAGAAATCTAGTACCCGATACAATGTAAAACCATCCACACACAAAGAGTGCAAATATGGCCTGGAACTCAGATCACACTTGACAAAGAGAACTTCGTTCTCACCGGTTTGGGTGGGGTTGGCTGTGTAGAAACCTACTGTCCTCAGCATGAGCATAGTAGTAGAACTAAACTGTCTGGGGAGGAGAGATCCAGCTCAAATGGAAGGGAGAGTGGCAGCACTCTCATTGAGTCAGAACAATTCAAGATCATTGTCAGCTAAGTATATGAAGGTACTCTCATTTTGTTTGTTGTTTGTTTTTATGTTCTAACTGGAAAAGTTTGTGATTTTTATGCTCATTGTCATAGTCTTCAGTCTGTCACTGGATCAAGATCAATTTTGTGTGCTATTGACAGTTAATTCCACAGTTTTCTCCCCTGTGACAATTGATGGCCAGTGTGAAAGAGGTTGGGAGTGCCTAGTTCCTCAATTTATGCTCATGAGTATAAACTCTGATGCTTTCTCTTATAGTACATTTGCTTTGCCTTTAGCTATTACTTGATGGAATGATGTATCTTGGGGCTAATCAAAATATTAATACTTTTCCTCCCACCATTTAAGTTCTTCTGACTGGGCTAATAATCAAATTAACAGAGACAGATTAACAGGAGAAAATCAAAGGGTTTAATACATGCACATGGGGAATTCACATAGACATGAAATTTCCAAAGACACTGAGGCAACATAGGGTATGTAAGACATTTTTAAGACAAAGGAGAAAAGTGGGAAAGGTGAGGAGGTGGAGTATTAGATTTCAGAAGTGAACATGGGTAAGTTACAGTTAGTTGAGGGAGACTTGAAACCATACCTAGTAGGAAAATTCTTGCCAGGTGACTCAGAAGCAATAGGACACAGAGGGTATCTAGCGCACAGGCCCCTGCCAGAAGTCCTCTTCTTTACTATAACTAATTAAAATTAGATTAAGGCAAACATCCTAAGATCCCCTTCCTGAAGCTGGTTTCTCTGAATCTCTTGGGCAGAAAAGGGGAGAGGGCCAAAAGTTTTTTTCTGAGTCTTATTTCTTAATAAACAGCTTAAAATCAATATCCCAAAAGGGCAGCTTCAGGGTAGGAAAACTTTGGTTCCCTTCATGTGCTTATACTCATCTTTCATGTAATCTCAGTTGTGGTGAGCCCCTAAGCTCAAGGTCATGTCCTTTCTAAGGCGGTCCATATCCAATGTCCAAGGAAGGTATAAAGACATGGAATTACTTGATGACCAATTTCAGTTCCAGACCTAAAATTGGGGTTGAATGAGGCTGTCCTCAGGCCTGCATGGCAGCTCAACTTCTCCTTCAACTCAATTCTCCTTCCTCTCCCGTTCTTCCTCAGCTGTGATCCCAAAGCGACTTTCTGATAAACTGAGACCGTTATTAGAAGCTTCAAGCTCTCAAAAAAGTACAAAATCTTCACTCTGTAGCTAAAATTAAACAAAAGGAGACAGGTGTATGGAAAAGCCAAGAACAAAGAAAATATTGATGATAAATTTTTAAATGCCAGGCTTATATTTTGCATCACTTTAATTCAGTTTCTTCTATTGATCATTTCTGGATGATTTTGTTATCCTCTAAAATGTGTATGGAACAGTATTGTTGCCACTGGATGTGGGGTACTTTCCGTGTTGCGAGGAAAAGCATTTCCGGGGACCCGCAAGAGAGGATGAGGTCTGGTGGCAAAGTTTATTCGGGAAGCAAATCAAAGAAGTTCCTCAACGTCTCATCTCTGTTCGTCTTGCCATAGAGAATCAAGGCCAGAAATAGCGTCAGTGTTCAGAGATTCTGTGCCATATTAAAGCTTAATTCAGTCCAGCATCCGGCTAGCTGTGCTTGTGTTCCTGGCTGCACTCGCTCTGTGGCTGTGCCTCCGTCGCTAGGCTCCAGCCTGGAGCCTGTGTTTGGAGTTTGAGTGGCAGTCAGCCATGCAGCTGCTGAGGCCACATGGCTAGGAGAGAGAACATGCAAACACATGGGCAAGTGCAGGTGAGAAAGAGAGAGAGAGAGAGAGAGAGAGAGAGCGAGCTTGGGAGGAACCAAAAGCTTTTTCAAAATAGCCAATCAGCTTCCCAAACTTTCCTGCTGGCTTGCATTGGGGTCCACCCTTAGCCAATGATCTTTTCCCCAGATTAGACTTACAGGCCTTATGGTTGAGTACCTCCCCCTGTGCCATTTTTACTTTATTGCTCCTGTGTTTAGTTCCCGCTTTGTTCTATCCCATCCCCCAGTGATGTGTGGGGAATGGACCAGTGGTTTGGGGGAGGGAGGGTGGTGAAGCTGTTGCTTCCTGGTGAAGCAAATAGGCCTCTGCTTCCCCGCTGAATATGCTCAACAATGTCTCCCCCTTTGCTTCCCTTCCCATCAATAATGAGCTAACTATGGTAACAGTATGTCAGTTCCCCAAAAAATTAAAAGTAGAACTGCCATATGATCCAGCAACTTCACTTCTGGGTGTATATCCAAAGAAAGTGAAAACAGGGTCTTGAAGAGATATTTATGTACCCATATTCATAGCAGCGTTATTCACAATAGGCAAGAGGTGAAAGTGAACAAATATTCACGAACAGATGAATGGATAAGCAAAATGAGGTGTACACATACAATCGAATATTATTCAGTCTTAAAAGGGGAGGAAATTCTTACACATGGATGAATCTTGGAAATATTATGGTAGGTGAAATAAGGCAATCACAAAAAGACAAGTAGGTATGATTACATTTATATGAAGTATCTGGAGTAGTGAAATTTGGAGACTCAAAATAGAATGGTACTTGCCAAGGGCTTGGGGGAGGAAGCCTTTGAAGGAGAGAAGTCAATTCTTCCCTGAAAGATACAACCAGAGAAAGATAAAGCCTGGAAGAACCCTGGAAAAGCACAAGCAGGAAGTTCTCAGGGGAATAGTGCCAAATACAGGAGTTGCTCACCACAAGCCTTGCCATGTGGTGGCTGCAACAAGGACAGGCACTTCTTGTGCCCTGCAAAGATCATCTGAGGGCAGAATGGGGAAGAGTGGAGAGAGTGCACGGGTTCAGGGCTGCAAACGAGCTAGAGCTGGTTGTATGCCACAGGCAAAGAAAACTGGAAGGAAAAATGATTTGCTGTGAATCTCAGAGGGCAATCACAATAGCAGGTGCTAAACAGGAAGAACCAGAAAAACAGTTTTTGAAGCCCTGCCTAGGAGGGCTCACAGACTGACATTTTAAAAGCAAAATTATACAGCAGTACCATTAGTCAAGTAACAGACTGAGGATTCTAGCAGCCAGTGGCAAAAGCTCAAGAGATTCTGATGGTGCATCAAAGTCTCTCTTGAATTCTTGAGTGCCAGGTGGGGATCTTGGCTAATGACAGGATTGGCCTTGGCTAATGACAATAAAAGAGGAACCAAACAAACAAATCAGGGGAAAGCTAAACCTTGTATGGGGTTCAATTTCAGAGTAACCTTAGCTAACTGTCCAACTTGAAACTATTTTTCTCAAAGCATTGTCACTACCAGGCACTGCAGCAATACATGCCCCATGTGACACACAGACACAAATGACCTATCTTGCTCCTAAGTTCACTTTATTGCCTTTTTCATAGGCCCCTAAAATTGCTTTATTAATTTAAAATGGTACAGGCTTGCCCTGGCTAATGTTTTTCAATGGCTAGAGCCTCAGCCCATGAACCAAAGGGTTGAGGGTTTGATTCCCGGTCAAGGTCACGTGACTGGGTTGCAGGTCAATCCCCGGCCCCGGGGCGGGGGGGGGGGGGGGCATGTGCAAAGGCAACCAATCAATGTGTCTCTCTCACATCGATGTTTCTCTCTCTCTCTCTTCCTCTATCTCTCTCTGTCTCCCCCTCCCTCCTTCTCTTCCTGCTCTCTAAAAAATCAATGGAAAAAATATACCCAGGTGAGGATTAACAAAATAAAACAAAACAAAAAGATGGTACAGGTTTGCCCTGGATGTTGTTGAACATGTTCTCTTTGAAGAACATTTGCCTTTTCCTTCCTTTCTTCCTCCCTTCCTTCCTTCCTTCCTTCCTTCTGGCACTTTTTTTATATTGTGGTAAACTACACATAACATAAAATTTACCATTTTTAAGTATATAATTTAATGGTATTAATTACATTCACAATGTTGTGTAATCATCACCAATGTCTATTTCCAAAGCTTTTTTGTAACCCCACACAGAGACACTGTACCCATTAAACAGTAACTATCACATTCCTCCCTCTCCAGACCTTGGTACACTCTTGATCCGCTTTCATCTCTGTGAATTTGCCTATTCTGAGTATCTTGTGTAAGTGGTATCATATAATATTTGTCTGTTCGTGTTTCATTCTTGTAGCATGTGCCAGAATTTCCTTCCTTTTTAAGGCCAAATAATATTTCATTGTATGTATATACCACATTTTATTTACCTATTCATTTGTCAAACATGTGGTTGTTTCTACCTTCTGGCTATTGAAAATAATTCCTTTATGGACATGGGTCTATAATATCTATTTGAGTTCCTGCTTTCAATTCCTTTCGGTGTAAACCCAGAAGTGGAATTGCTGGATCATATGGTAATTCTAACTTTAGCTTTTGAGGAACCATCAATCTGTTTTCCATAGTGGCTGCACTATTTTACATTCCCATCAGCAATGTACAAAGATTACAGTTTCTCCACATCCATACCAACATTTATTATTTTTAGTGGTTTTTAAAAAAAATATAACAAGCATCTTACTGGGTATGAAGTAATATTTCTTGTAGTTTGATTTGTATTTCTCTATGTCTAATGATGTTAGCTATATTTTCATATGCTTACTGGCCATCTGTATATCTGCTTTGGAGAAATATCTATTCAAGTCTTTTGCCCTTTTGTGTTGGGTAGTGATTTTTTTTTTTGTTAAATTGTAGAAATTCTTTGTATAGTTTGCATACAAATTCCTTATCAGATATATGGTTTGCAAATATTTTCTCCCATTCTTTGGGCTATCTTTCCACTCTTTTAAAAAAAATTGATCTTAGAGAGAGGAAGGGAGGGAGAGAAGGGTGAGAGAAACATCGATGTGAGAGAAACATCGATGTGAGAGAAAAACACGGATTGGTTGCCTCCCACATGCATCCCTATCAGGAATTGAACCTGCAATTTGGGTATGTGCCCTGACCAGGAAATGAACTGGCAACATTTTGCCCCAACCAAGTGAGCCATAGAGTTCTTTGATGTAAAAAAATTTTTTAATTTTGATGAAGTTCAATTTATTTACTTTTTCTTTTGTTGTCTGTGCTTTTGGTATCAGATGCAAGAAATTATTTCCAAATCCAATGTTCCCTATGTTTTCTTCTGCGAGTTTTATAGCACGTATGTTTAGGTCCTTCATCCATTTTTGAGTTAGTTTTTGTATATGGTGTAAGGCCAAGATCCAACTATGGTTTTTTGCATGTGTATACCCAGTTTTCCCAGCACCATTTGTTGAAAAGACTGTCCTTTTTCAGCCTTATTTTCTTTTATGTTTATGTCTTTAGGTTCCCTGCTTCGGTAAGAAAAACAGGAATTACCTAAATTATCCTCAGGTAAGCAATATTTAAGTAAAATACATTATATGTAAGTAATTTGGAAATAAAACCAGGTTACTAATATTAGAGCTATGTTAATATTATGAATATAAGTTTCACCTCTTTCATGCTCCTCTACATTTTCTCAGCCTGAAATGATTCCTTCTTGTATTGATCTCTTAGCACTTATTGTCTGTAATTTTTTTACTTTTGCATGAATTTAAAAAATTAAAATAGATTTGACATTGACATTGTGTAAATTTAAGTTGTGATAATATTTATTAAATTATTAATTGGCCCACCTTTTTCTCCAGCAAAAAAAATTTTTTTTTTGGCTTGCAAACAGAAATTTATTTTTCACAGTTCTGGAGGCTGGAAAAGATTATGGTGCTGGTATAGTTAGTGTTCGGTGAGAGCCTACTTCCTAGACAGGACCTTCTCCATGGCTGGCAAATTGGTGCTGGCTGTTGTCAGGAAGCCTCGGTTATTCTCCATAGGGTCTTCTTTATAGGGCTGCTTGAGTGTACTCACAACATGGTAGCTAGCTAAAAAACCGCAGGAGGAGCAATCTAAAAAAAACAAGGAAATGGCTCCTATGATCTTTCTGTAGCTGAACAGCTCATTATTACTCTCATAATTTAATGTTACGGGTTTCATGTTAGGGATGATTTTATATGCATTCAGTGTCCTCTTGTACAATGTCATCAAGGGAGTATATAATTATGGAAGCTGAGACATCCCACAATCTGCCGTCTGCAAGATGGAGGCCCAGGAAAACTGGGGGTATAATTCCTGTTCAAATTCAAAGGTCTGAGAACCAGGGGAGCCAATAGTATAAGTCCCATGGAGGAGCAACAAACTTTTCTTGGGCATAATTCTTGTATTTTGTCCCAGAGCTCAGAGGCTGAGGTGAAGAATACTGGCAAAATCCACACAACCTAGATGTGCAGGGGACTCAATGCCCCATGGGGCAACTTTGACCAATGGGGCCAGGAACCAATTCTTCCTGCTCCAAGGTGGATACTTGTGAGACCATTCGACATAGCTTTTCAAAAAGTCCTTAAGAGACAGAGACTCCATTTCCTACAACAACCATTTTGAGACTACAACTTTGTATTGGCTCTCCCTCCTTTCCAGTTTTACTGTCCTCAGTTACATGGGATTATAGATCCTCCACTCCACTCCAATAATTTTACTCAAGCCTTGGTCTCAATCCTCGCTTTCCAGGAAGAACACAGGCTAATACAACAACCTTCGTCTTTTGATATCTTTTGTACTTTTTAAGTTCAAAAATAACAAATGATTTCTTGATATAAGACTAAGAGGGGCCTAGTTGTTTTGGCTCAGTGGATAGAGCATCGGCCTATGGAAGGGTCCTGGGTTTGACTCTGGTCAAGGGCATGTACCTCCGTTGCAGGCCTTGGTCTGGGTGCATGCGGGAGGCAGCACATCGATGTTTTTCCTCTCTGTGTCTCTCTCCCTCCCTTACACTCTCTTTAAAAATTAATGGATATCCTTGGGTGAGGATTAACAACAACAGCAACAACAACAACAGAAAAGACTAAGAGGAAAGTAAACGTTGGGAATCAGCAAGGATTTGGCTATGTGATTAAGATAGAAATATTTAGTTTCTACATAAAACTAAGCAAGGCAATAGGCTGAAAATAGCCACTATTATGGAACCAACTATTTTGAAGGCACTGTCAGTTGACCAGAAGCTAACATTTCTATTTGTCAGTATAGTGCCTCCTTCACAATACATCACTCTATGTAAGGAGAGCTGTAGGGCTCAGCTATAGGGTTAAGCCTCGGACTGACCTCTGGGCAAAGCCAGAAACAAGTCCCAGCTTAGAGGGCATAGCCCTCTTAGCAATTAGGCTTGACCTTATCTCGCTCCCTAGATCTTATCTGGGTAGCTCAGTGCTGCCAAAACAAGTGAAACTCACGAGAACACTGTAACTATGGTGACCACTACCTTGTTTACCTCTGGCTATAAAATAAAGGCTCATCTTGCTGTGTGGGTCTCTCTCTGTAGCCTCAGCCAGGCACAGGAGATCCCTGTAGACCCAGCTTATTCTCTTTGTCTTTTCTACAACCTCCGCTGCCCCACCTCAGGCTCACCGAACCCTTGGCTGAGCTGGCCCGGGACAGAGAGCTGGTGTGATAATTTCTCATATGTAACTATGCCATACTCTTTCCCCTTGCTTTTTAAAATAAGGTTTATTTGTTTTTAATGTGTACAATTTAGTGGTTTTCATTATACTCACAAAGTTGTGCAATCATCACCAATATCAAATTCCCAAACTTTTTCATCACTCTAAACAGAAACCCATATTCATTAACAGTCACTCCCAATTCTCCCTTCCTCCAAATCCCTGGCAACCACTAATCTACTTTTTGTCTCTATAAATTCTGGTCTATTCTGGACATTTAATATTAAAGAAACAACACAATATGTGGCCTTTTGGGTCTATATTCTTTCACTTAGCATGTTTTCAAGGTTCATTCATGCTGCAGCATGTGTCACTACTGCTAAGGTTCTTTCTTCCGGACATCAACCGATTCTTTGCCACCAGCCGGGGTCCTACAATTCAATTCTGCCAATAACTCCAGGAGTTGGGGTCAGATCCCACAGGATAAAGGCTCAGTCCCACAAGACTCTTCCCAGTTCAGATATCAGCTGCAGATGGAGTGGCCAGGATACCCATAATTCTGCACAGCCAACTACAAATTCAGGGTTTCCCAAGGCCCCCCCTCTTAGGTTTGATAACTCACTAGAATGATTCTTATTCACAGAACTCACTTACTATTACCTGTTTGTTATAAAGGATATAACTCAGAACAGCCAAATGGAAGTGATGCATGGGGCAAAATATGAGAGGAGGCACAGAGCTTCCACGCCCTCTCAGGACACTAACCTCCCAGCACTTTGATGTGTTCATTAACTCACAAGCTCTCTGAACCCCATTCCATTGTTTGGGGGCTTTGAGGAAGTTTCATTATGTAGGCATGGTTGATTAAATCATTAGCCATAGGTGATTGAATTCAATCTCCTGCCCTTCCCTCTTTGGATGTTGGAAATGGGGCTAAAAATTTCAACTGTCTAATCATGGCTTGGTCTTCCCCAAAACCAGCCCCCAAGCTGAAGCTATCCAGGGACCCACCAAGAGTCAACTCACTAACATAAACTCAAGTGTGGTTGAAAGGGGCTTGTTATGAATAACAGAAGGTTCTTCTATCACCCCTATCACTTAGGAAAATCTAAGGGTTTTAGATAAAGCTGTGTGCCAGAAACTAGGGACAAAGACCAAATTTATATTTCTTATTGTAATATAATACATCATTCCTTTTTATGGCTGACTAATATTCCATTGTATGGATATACCATTTTGTTTATCCATTTCATAGCTGACAGATCTTTGTGTTGTTTCCACCTTTTGACTATTGTGAACTATACTGCCGTGAACATTCATGTACGATTTTTGTGTGGGCATTTGTTTTCTTTTACCTTGGATAAATACCAAGAAATGATATTGCTGAATTAAATGGTAACTCCATGCTTAACTTTTTTAGGACTTGACAAGCTACCAAACTGTTCTCAAACACTTGTTTGCTTTTTAACTTTCTATGTGCACTATTTGGGTTTTTATCTCCCAATTAACTTTATAATCTTAAAGAAAGGACCAATGTTTTCTACTTCCCTTCATCTGTATTTATCTTAATGCCTTACACCTAATAGAAACTCTCTAAGTATTTGTGTGTGATCATGTAATTAAGATAATATGCCCTTTATCCTGGGAATCTAATAACAAAAACAGTCTAACTGTCAGCTGGTTGGTGGACATATCTATGGCTTTCTTTGCTTTCCTTAATTTCCACACTGGAGAATTTTAGGCAACTGTTGGTTTGTGTGTGTTGTGGGGAATGGACAGAATGTAAGAGGGAGTGGAATTAGAAGGAATGGCTTACCTTATCCTTCTAGTCAAATGTTTATACAGATTCCCAAAGAATGTTTATCAGTGCTTATTCAAAGCGTGGCATCCAATTTATACCATGCTCACAGTCTGGCGATGATTTGAAGGATCTTCCCTGTACTATTCAACTCAACTCAACTCTCCAGTCACGTATATGGAGACTTACTCCAGGGGTTAATCAGGATTCTCATTTGCAAGTAACAGAAAAACAATTTAAACTAACTCACGAAAAAAAATTAAAAGTAGAGAGGATGCCATGGCCAGTTGCTCAGTGTTTAGAGCATCAGCCTGCAGATAGAAGGGTTGCAGGTTCGTTTCCCGGTCAAGGGCACATACCTTGGTTGCAGGTTCCCCAGTCCCTATATAGGAGGGAACCAATTGATGTGTCTCTTTCACATCAATGTTTCTCTCTCCCTAACTCCCCCTTCTCCCTCCCTTCCACTCTCTCTAGAAATCAATGAAGGAAATACCATCAGGTGAGGATTTTTTTAAAAAGTAGAAAAGAAATTTATTGGTTGGGTCTCTGGTATCATATTGTTCATGCTTGCTGTCTCCCTGAGTCTATTGGTTTCATTTTATTCTGTCTTAACTTTATTCTCAGAAAGATTCTTTCCAACTGACAATATGATATCCCCTGGCAGTCCCTTTGATTCTCATGATCTCTTTGACACCAACACCAGAAAATAAGGCAACTATCATGAACTTGGCTAAATTGTTTACCATCCTGCGGTGGTAGCCTAACATCAGGCTACAGTTTATTCTTTTTAGGGTGGGAACTCTGGAGATACCCGAAAAGTCTAGACATCCATCCATCACAGTAGTGTCCACTACTTCTCTCCTCACCACAACTTCCTCTGGAAATTCTTGGCTCAACAATTTGCACCTCATGCTTGGATAGGAAGCACCTAGCCCTGTTCTTAGAAAGGAACATAGAAGCCATAGAATGATTGGAAAATATATTGTCTCAGGATCCATTATTCAAAACTTCCTGCCATGCCTTTCCTTCTCTACTTGCACCTTTGCATTGGGCTGATCAAGCTCATTGAAATAGTCCCAGTCCTGCTGGGCAGCCATTCCTGACAGAGAACCTCAACAAGCATGAGAGGTTCAACCCAACGGTGTGCAGGGCTGAGGCTAGGACATGCAACTTCAGCCCTTTCTTCACTTGACCCTAGTGTTCTTGCATCTTTTCCAATACTGATAAATGCATCCCTATAATAATAAAAACTAGGATGCTCTTTCAAGCCCAGATCAACTCAATGGTGAGATTTGGAAGTTTTCTATTGCTTCTTCTTCAGTCCTTCTGTGGCTATTGCTCTATCATTCCCCCCAAACTTTGTGAGCCAGGAATGGACAAAGACATAGACAAGATTGGAGGCTGGCTCACCCCACACTATTATGTTCCAGCAAGAAATCCAAGGAATCCAAACATACTAAATTTAAGTCTACCCAACATTATAAAAATATAGTTACCAAGGTAGAAGGATATACAGTTTTAACAGTTTGTTAGCATAAATTATAAATTGTTTCTTTGTCTGTATTTGAGTGTTGGGCCCTGGAAAAGTTAGAAACAGACCTGTCTCTCCTTTTTCCTTTTCTTTTCTTACTAACTCTGATGAGCTGTTGTCTTAGGCACCCTCCTAAGAAGTAGAGGACCAAAAGCATTAACTTTGCCAATTAAGTCTTGGATTTGTATCTGCTATGCCTTCCACATAGGTCAATCACTGATGGATCCAAATCCTACCAAGCAGAGATACCTAGGGAAAGAGGATGATGTAATCAGTGTATTTATGCCTCATTTAGAAAAGTTTGTTGGTATGAAAGGAAGAAAAAAAATCATATTGGTGTGGGTTATGAATAGAATGCCTCAGCAGCAGCTTCAAGAAACCTAAGCATGCTAAAAAGTGGTATGCAAAACAAGTATGAGAGCTCTCCTAATGTGAAGAATTGCCTCTTTGGAAGAGCTCACAGAACTTTACATTCATTGTCATACCACCTACCTAAGAGGTGAGATTTACTATTATGGTTACATGAAGATGAGGAAACTAAGGTACTGATTAGTAACTCTTAACACTTAATCAAAAGTCAATCCCTCCATGCCAGGGCAAAAACAAGTTTTGCAGGTGCCTGAAGTATTTATGGTGTGTAAATTATATCTCAATTTAAAAAAATATTTTGTTATTGATTTTAGAGAGAGGAAGGGAGAGGGATAGAGAAATGGAAACATCGATCGGTTGCATCCTACACAGGGATCAAGCCCACAACCCAGGCATGTGCCCTGGCCAGGAATTGAACCATGACTTCCTGGTTCATGGGCCACACCAGCTGGGCAAATCATATCTCAATTTTTTAAAAAATCAACTATAGAAAAAACCAAGATGGTGGCATAGGTTAACCCTGGAGTTTGCTGCCTCGAACAACCACTTCAAAAATACAACTAAAAGACGGAACGGACATCATCCAGAACCTCAGGAAGGCTGGCTGAGTGGAAGTTCTACAACTAGGAGGAACCGAGAATCAGAGGAGGCACAGTGCTGAAGTAAAATACTAAGGTGCAGAGTGCGGGCAGCGCGGGCTGGTGGCTGAGGGCGCGGTTGTCTGTTTCAATCAGGAGGGAGCCTCAAACTCTGAGCTCCAGATCCGGGCAATTCTCTAGGGACCCAGACTCAAACAGGAGAAGCAGGACTGTCTGGCTTCGGTGCCTCCGAGGTTTGCAGCGGTTGCTGGGACAGAGAGGCAGAGCCTCTGGGGATGGACTGAGAGCAGCCATAACTGCTCCCTCCTCCGCCCTGTTGATCCCGTGGGACCCGCCCCGCCCAAGCCCTGCACAGAGCCATTTGCTGGAGAGCCTCAGGCAAAGGCTAGATTAGCACCTCCCTAGAGGACAGAAGTTCTCCCACTGCAAACACAGCTGATTCTCACAGCCAGTTGGCCTGGAGGTCAAGTAGTAATTACCTACAACAATCAAGGCTTGACTACAACAAGACTGCTCACAGAGACAACAAGGGGGTGCACCAAGAGTGTCTACCTCAGGTAATTGGGACACTTAACACGGAAAGCCACTCTATGGACACAGCGAAGCATAAAAAAATGCCAAGACAAAGAAACAGGCCACAAAGGACAGAACCGGAGGAAAGCAGGCTACTGGATATAGAATTCAAAACCACACTTTTGAGGTCTCTCAAGAGGCTTCTAGAGTCTGTCGATAAACTTGATGAGATGTACAGGAAATCTAATGAGACCCTCGATGGTGTGATAAAGGACCAACTAGAAAGTAAGCATACACTGACTGAAATAAAGAATATTATACAGACTCCCAACAGCAGACCAGAGGAGCACAAGAATCAAGTCAAAGATTTGAAATGCGAGGAAGCAAAAAACACCCAACCGGAAAAGCAAAATGAAAAAAGAATCTGAAAGTGTGAAGATAGTGTAAGGAGCCTCTGAAACAGCTACAAGCGTACCAACATCAGAATTATAGGGGTGCCAGAAGATGAGAGAGAGCAAGATATTGAAAACCTATTTGAAGAAATAATGGCAGAAAACTTCCCCTACTTGGTGAAAGAAATAGACTTACAAGTCCAGGAAGCGCAGAGAACCCCAAACAAAAGGAATCCAAAGAGGACCACACCAAGACACATCGTAATTAAAATGCCAAGAGCAAAAGACAAAGAGAGAATCTTAAAAGCAGCAAGAGAAAGAAACTCAGTTACCTACAAGGGAGTACCCATACGACTGTCAGCTGATTCCTCAACAGAAACTTTGCAGGCCAGAAGGGAGTGGCAAGAAATATTCAAAGTGATGAATAGCAAGAACCTACAACCAAGATTACTTTATCCAGCAAAGCTATCATTCAGAATTGAAGGTCAGATAAAGAGCTTCACAGATAAGGAAAAGCTAAAGGAGTTCATCACCACCAAACCAGTATTATATGAAATGCTGAAAGGTATCCTTTAAGAAGAGGAAGAAGAAGAAAAAGGTAAAGATACAAATTATGAACAACAAATATGCATCTATCAACAAGTGAATCTAAGAATCAAGTGAATAAATAATCTGATGAACAGAATGAACTGGTGATTATAATAGAATCAGGGACATAGAAAGGGAATGGACTGACTATTCTTGGGGGGGAAAGGGGTGTGGGAGATGTGGGAAGAGACTGGACAAAAATTATGCACCTATGGATGAGGACAGTGGGTGGGGAGTGAGGGCGGAGGGTGGGGTGGGAGCTGGAAGGAGGGGAGTTATGGGGGGAAAAAAGAGTAACTAATGTAATAATCTGAACAATAAAGATTTATTTATAAAAAAAAAAATCAACTATAACACTTGACCAGAACCAGTTATGTAATTTGCAGGGCCCAGTACAACAAGAAAATGTGGGACCCTTGTTTAATATTATGAGGAAATTCAAGACAGTAACAGCAGAGTCTTAACCCAAGCATCGGTCTTTCTAAGCAGGGGGGCCTGGATGACTGTACAGGTTGCACAGCCATGAAGGCAGCACTGTACATTGTGCAGGTGAAGTCAGATGTAAAATTCAGGTTCCCAATGTCCCAGCAGAACAGTGATCCTCAAACTGGGGGACATAGATTCCTCTAATAAATTTTGGGGCATCTTGAGACTTTTTTCATTGTTTTATTTTCCTGTCATCACTAAAGTTTGATAAACACAGGGCCATCTCGTCTTCTATCAAAAGTCAGTCCCTCCATGCCAGGGTAAAACCGGCTTTGCAGGTACCCGAAGCCTATATAATTTTAGGGCCTTCTGTAGGAAAAAGAATACAAAATTACAAATAAAAACTAGGTCTTAAAGGGGCCCATGCCAGCAAGGAACCCTGAGGCATCAGCTTCATTAGCTTCGGGATAAATCTCTTCCTGCACCTATGTCCCAAATCTCCTCTCCTCTCAACAACTGAAGGCTTTTGCTCCTTTGTTATCCCTTCCCTGTCCTGTGTCATTAATCTCACTCCATCTATTATCATTCCTCCACTCCTGCTTCCCCATTAACTCCTCCTCTCTCTTTAGGTGCCTTCCTTTCTGCTCTTTTCAGAGCCAAACTTCTGAAAGAGTTGTCTTCACGGGCTACTACTGCACCTCCAACCTACTACCTTGTTTAGTTCCCACCTCTCCACTGAAAATGGCTTTGTAATGCTTCTTAACAGTAAATTATATGGCTCCTGATTGCTTGAACCTGTGAACACTGTTCTATGCTTACCTGTTTGAACTCTCAGCAGCATTTGTCTCAGCTGAGATCCCTCTCTTCAAGCTCCTCTCTTGGTTCAATGACACCACAATCTCCGTGTTCTCCTCTTAGGTCTCTGTTCCTTTTGCTCTCCTTTGCAGGTCCCTTTTACTCACACTCTAACAGTCTTTATGGCATATGAACTGATTAACCCACCGGGGGCACAATCCTCAGGTTCTCTTCTCTTCTCAATCTATACCACCTTCCTAACCTCATGTACCTTTATGGGCTGAGGACTCAGATTTTTAGAGAGAGGAAGGGAAAGGGATAGAGAGATGGAAACATCCATCGGCTGCATCCTGCACAGGGATCAAGCCCACAACCCAGGCATGCGCCCCGGGCAGGAATTGAACCATGACTTCCTGGTTCATGGGCCGACTCAACCAGTCCCAGTCTCAGATCACTATCTGCCAGTTTGGCATCTCCACTGGGATGTGTCACAGATATCTCAAACTTAATATGTCCAAAATGGGTCTTGGGGCTCCCTTACTACCCCAAAGCCAACTCTCCCCTAGTTTTACTCATCTCAATATATAGCACCATCACATAACCAGTGGCTCAAGTCAGAAATGTGAGAATCATTTTTGATTCACCAGTAAGTTCTATAGAAACCAACCCCCCAACCAAAAACCATATCTCAAAGGTATTTTCTTCTCTCCATTCCCCATGATCACACCCTATCCCAACCAGCCCGTGATTTCTAAATTCCAGCAATAGCCACAGCACTGGTCTTCTCCCTTCCTCTGCTGCTCCATGTTTTTCATAACAACCAGAGCAGCACTGTCCTATAGAAATATAATATGATCACATATGTAATTTTAAATTTTCTAGTAGCTACATTAAACTAAAAAGAAACAGGTAATACTCATTTCAACAATATATGCTGTTAACCTAATATATTCAAAATATTATTATTTCAACATATAATCAATATAAAAATCAATGAGATATTTTATGTTTAATGTAATTTTAAATGTACAATTTTACATATACCAAATCATATATATTTTATACTTAGAGTATACCTCAATTCTGACTAGCTCTATTTCTAGTGCTCAATAGTTGTAAGAGGCTATTGGTTACCATATTCTGAAGAGCCGGAATGATTTAAAAAAAAAGTAAGTTGAATTACCTTGAATAATTTAGTGCTTAATAACTTCTTGGTGGCTTCACGGTGCATTTGGGACAAAACCAAAACTCTTCACTGAGGCCTACAAGGGGATCCATGATCTAGCCCTATCTTGTCCACATATTCATCATCCTTGTGCCTCTTTTCTTGTTGTTCACTTTGCTCTAGCCATCTTGGCTTCCTTTCCATTCTGAGAACACACCAAGTCTGTCTGTCTGTATGTCATGGTTCCTTATCCTCAAATTTCAGCTTAAATATTATCTCATCAGACAGGCCTTCCCTGCCTGCATCTAAAAAGGTCCATCTGGCCCTAACCAGTTTGGCTCAGTGGATAGAGCATCTACCTGCAGACTGAAAGGTCCCAGGTTCGATTCCGATCAAGGGCATGTACCTGGGTTGCGGGCACATCCCCAGTAGGAGGTGTGCAGGAGGCAGCTGATCGATGTTTCTCTCTCATCAATGTTTCTAACTCTCTATCCCTCTCCCGTCCTCTCTGTAAAGAATCAATAAAATATATATTTTTTAAATAAAATAAAAAGGTCCATCTGTGTTATCATTTATCACAATACTCTGTTATCTTCATAGTGTTTGTTATTTTCAGTTTGTAATTATATTAGTCAGTTTATTGTCTATCACCTCTATTAGGCTATAAGTTTCATGAAGGCAGGAATTATCTCTAGCACTGTATACAAATCTTACCTCTAATTGGCACTCAATAAATAAATATGTGAGCACCCTAACCCCCTCACTAAGGGAATAGGAAACAAATTTATTTCAGTAGAGTTGTGCATCAAATTATAATAAATGCATGATAAATAAATATATCATGGCTAGAAGATATTCTTTCCTATTAATCAAGGAAAGGTTTTAATGTAGGTAAAGCTAGATTTGGTTTGTTATCTTTCTTTTTGAAGATTACTTAATATTTTCTCTGCAGATAGGGCAATTTCCTTGAAAAATATTCTATTAAGGGGATGTGCTTCTGGGACCTCCCAAATCTTAATATAATGGTTCCTTGAAAGTGAAACTCTTATTCTATGAGACAAAACTAGAGACTCCAAAGCCTCTGGCTTTAGGGAAACGTAGCTGGAAGATGAATGGATGTCCTTGATGCCAACCTACAGTGATTACTAATTTATTCACTCATTCAGCAAATGTTGATAAATGCCTTTATAGCAGGCACTGTTCTAGGCTCTGGGGATACAGAAGTGAGCCAAACAGACAAGAATTCCTGCCCTTTTTGAATTTACATCCTAGAGTGGGAGATAGATACTAAATAAGAAACTAAATCTACAGTATGTTAGATGGTAGTAAGCTCTACAAAGAAAAATAAAGCTAGGAATAAAAGTAGGGCATCCAGGACTTACAGTTTTAGGTAGGATGACCAGAAAAGGCCTCAGTGAGATAGTGATACTTGCATAAAGAATTGAAGAAAGTGAGCCATGTGGCTAAGTTAAGAGAGTTCCAGACAGCAAGGCCAATGTACCTCGTAGCTGGAGTAGAGTGAATGACAGAGAGAGAAGTTGGGGATGAGGTCAGAGATGTTGGGGATTGGTGAATAGATCACATAGAGCCAGAAGTCGGCCATAATAAGGCCTTGGGCTTTTGCTCTGGATGAGATGAAAAATCAATGGAGGGCTATGAGCAGAAGAGTGACATGGTTCTGATTTGCATTTTTAGTTGATCACTCTCACATATGTACTGGATGAGTGAGTGAAATCGATGAATGAATGAATCTACCAACCAATCAATTAATCAGGGCAAGAAAAAATAGGAGAACTAGTAGGCTTTGACTCAACTTGGGAACAAGAAACAATGTTTAGAAATAACCCCTAAGAAGCAGTGAACCTCCTGATTCACTTTTTTGTTAGATTAAAGACATAAAGACTCAGTTGAGATACTTGCACTATTTACTGCAGATCCTCTTTAGGCTTGTTATCTATATCCTAAGGAGGGGCAGGCAAGACACTTGAGCTTGTGAGAGGAAAGCAGCTGGCTGCTGGTGAGCCTGGTGGAGGATCTCAAGCAGCTCCTTTGTCACTAGAAACCTGACTCTTTTTGGTTTAGAGAGACAATGACAGGCTTGGCTGGGGACCAATAGAAACCTGCCAAGTATACAGTCTGCTTCTCTCAGCCTAGACAATCTTTGAGAAAGGAGTGTATCTTTTGAATTTGCAAAAATGAGACAGCAAAGGGGAGAACTAAAATTTCTCATTAGTATAACACTCAGATTGTGTCAAAATGTGTTGCTGGATCTATTTTGTTCTAACTGTGAGAAAGCAAGACTTATCCACAAACAGAAGGGAAGATATAATTGTGGGGTTTAGAATTGAAGGAGCTCCAAAATGGCTCCTCCAGAAAATTTATCTCTGCTAACCATTGTTTACCTCTGCTATATTCTTTTCTTTTTTTAAAATGGAAATTAATGTTCTAATTACAAAAGAATAATACATGTACATAGTTAAAAATTCAAATACGAAAGAGTAAAGGATGCTAAGAAACAATATAGACATGCAAAGTCTCAATAATATAAGCATGTAAAATCTTCCTAAAGTCACCTATGTATTTGACCCTATCCCAATATTAGAATATTTTTAGAATTAGACAAAGAAATGCTAAAGTAAATGCTGAAAAACAAATGTGCAAAACTAATGATGAAATTTCTGAAAAAGAAAAATAACAGGGCAAGATTAACTTAATCTGATTCCTACCTCATTCCTTATACCAAAACAAATTCCAGATGGATCAAATATTTAGAGGTTAAAAATAAAACCATAAAAGTACTGGAAGAAGCATAGGAAAGTTTTAAAAAATAATCTTGAGTTATGTTATGATTAAATTGTGTTCCATCAATTGTGTTTCATATGTTGAAGTCCTAACTCCCAGTATCAGAATGTGACTGTTTTGGGAAATAGAGTCTTAAAAAAGGTAACTAAATTAAAGGTCATTTGGATGAGTCCTAACCCAATCTGACTGGTGTCAATATAAAAGATGAGATTTGAAACCAGACACACACAGAGACAAGACCTTGTGAGGACTCACGGAGAAGGTAGCCATCTACAAGCCAAGGACAGAGGCCTCAGAAGAAACCAACCCTGCCAACACCTTGATCTTGGACTTCTGGCCTCCAGAACTGAGCGGAAATAAATTTCTGTTGTGGTACTTTGTTGTGTCCAGCCTAGCAAACTAAAAACAGGTGACTGAAATCTTTCTAAGCAAGATATAGAATTTAAAAGCCATAAAATCAATGATTAATACATTTAATGACAGAATTTAAAACTTCTGCACAGAAATAAAAACAAACATCAAAAAGCCCACCCCCCCAAAAAAATTAATAACCAGCTGGGAAAAATATGACTACCAAATGGCTAATTTCTTTAATTAAAGAAAAGAATAAAGGAACCCAGGATTGTCAAATTTTTCTTTCTTTCTTTCTTTCTTTCTTTCTTTCTTTCTTTCTTTCTTCTTTCTTTCTTGTAATAGAAGCTGGAAATTCAAAGTCTTACGTGATATCACCTGATGGTTTCACATTGAATACTAATTTCCAATTTAAACACTGTATGGGGCTCTGAGTTTATGATCTCTAGTCCAGATTACCATCACAAGGGGCCTTCCCTTCAGCAGATCCATCCAAAGTGGGCTGTGAGTTCTTTTTAAGATTTCACTGCCATTGAGTGATGCGGAGTGTTTCTTCTTAGTCCTCCAAAAGCATACTTACATACAAACACACACACATGCCACAAATGCATGCACACACACAGGCAAACCCAATTAATATTTAACTCTCAAATACAGTAAAGGTTGGAACTACATTATAGAAGGAAACCATTTTCCAATATGCAAGATAATATTTACTAACCCTGTCATGCTAAATGGGAATAGCTTTACATTTTTTTTGTGCAGAGGTATGTGAGTCACTTCCTCTTCCCCTCAGTGGTAACACAGGTCAAGAGGCCTACTATGAGAAACAGGAGCCTTTACAGCAGGGATCCTCAAACTACAGCCGGTGGGCCACACGCAAATACAAATACTGTATTTGTTCCCATTTTGTTTTTTTACTTCAAAATAAGATATGTGCAGTGTGCATAGGAATTTGTTCATAGTTTTTTTTTAAACTATAGTCCGGCCCTCCAACGGTCTGAGGGACAGTGAACTGGCCCCCTGTTTAAAAAGTTTGAGGACCCCTGCTTTACAGAGTTGTCTGTTGATTGATGGCTATACTGAGAACCTGAAGTAGCTTTTAAACACACACACACACACACCTTCTGTGTACTTTAATCCAAATCACATTCCCAAGCAGACATCTCCAGAAAGGAGAGGAAATGAGAGAATTTATGATCTACTTGCACAAGAACCTCCTCCTATGAGGTGAGGGATAGTGTGCCTGTTTGTGGAGGTAGGGGTGGGAGGGTTGTAAAAATTATAATTAAAAATTTTAACTACGGTTAATCTTGGATAGTAAGATTTGGGATGATTTTGCTTTTCCTCTACATGATTTTCTGTAATTTCTACAGTGAACTTGTATTACTTTTAAAAACAAGAAAAAGAATAATAAATATTATAAAAATCATTTTGTATGTTAATCTTATCTTTCTAACTCCTTTGAGTAAGGGGTCACATTTTTTTTGTATCCTATCTCATACTATACTTTAGGGCTCATGGTTGGCACTTAATATACTCTTGCTAATTATCATTAATTTGGAGTCTTTTCCACAGCTAGTCCTGATCAAAGTCACCTAGGCAGAAGTTTTGCCTGGGTAAGAATGATCCTCTTGGAACTGTCTGGAAAGCAGAACCTATGGGGTGGATGTGTATTGCCTATTCGGACTTTTAGCCAGCCTCATAATGCTGTGTTCCAGAAATCTGCTCCAGGAGTCTATTTGGCATTATTTTAAACTTTCAATAGTACTTATTGGTTTACAAGATTGCCATTCACAGATTTAATACTAGATGGTGTGCATATCATCCATCAAATGGAATGTTATTTTATCCAAGAAGCATGCTCTGATTTCCTCACCTAGAAGTAATCTTTCCTTCCTCTAATTTTTATTACATATGATTTCTACCTCCATATCATGCATCATTTTCTAAATTTTTGTTATAGTTATTTGTGCATACATCTTATCGCCCCTCCTTGATTCTGTGTTTCCGGAATTGGGACTCCTTCTTCAGTCACCTTGTTTCTACAATAAGAGAATAGCTACCACAGATCAAGCAGTTGTTTGTGTGCTAAGCTCTTCATGCTATAGGTGGAAGTGGAGTTCTTGCAATGCCACAAGGAAAAGAATTTCCTGAGACTTGCATGGGAGAATGAGTAATATTCATTTTGGTGGAAATAAACCCCTGGGTTTCCAATGTCCCATTTCCCTCCGTCCTGTCATGGAGAAAGTCCAACTGTGTCTTCAGGAGGGCCAGAATCAAGGCCACTGCCCATAGTTTCTGCTCCATATTAAAGTCTAGTCCAGTCCAGTCCAGCATCCTGCGTATGGAGTGTGGGGCGCGGTTACGATGTTTTGGCCAGGTTTAAGCCTCGGACCTATGAAAGGAGAGGGTCCTCTCATTGCCACGTGCAAGTCCCAGCTGGAGGGCAGGGCCCTCCCAGCACAATCATAGCCAACGGCTGTGGTTGTAAGCTTGAACCTATGGTCCGAACACATAGCCCCACGTGCCTTGTGATAGAGTTTAGGTGCATGTAGTTGAGTAGGGTTGAGACTCACGAGAATGCTGTAAACAACGTGATCATGCCCCTACTTTGCCTCGTGGCATCTGCTATAAAATAAAGACACGGCTTGTGGGCGCTGGCGCTGGCGCTGCCTCCTCATCAGGGAGCAGCATCCCACCGAGACCCAGCTTTCATTCTCTTGTCTATCTTTTCTCAATCCTTTCACCCCCCCACTCAGGGTCACTGAACCAGGCTGAGCTGGCATGGCACATAAGGTGCCCTGGGGCTGAGTATGCCATGGCCGGGCCGGATCCCCACAATGGAGTCCACACAGCTATGGTTCATGTGGCTGCTAAGACCACATGGCTATGGAGAGAGACCATGTGAATGCACAGGTGAGCAAGAGAAAGAACAAGAGAGAGGGAACAGAGAGAGGGAACTCTGGGGATTTTAATCAGGAGCTTCTTCAAACTAACCAATTAACTTTCCAAGATTTTACATGCATCTCATGGGGTTCACCCCCTAGCCAATTCATTGTTCCCCAGGCTAGACTGACAGACAAGCACCTCCCCTGGGCTACCCCAACTTCTACTTCATATGTGCCCATCTCTCCTTTCTCCCCCCAACAATCCAGTATAGGAGGGGGGAGAGAGGGGTGTTAATCTCCTTGGAGAAACAATGCTGTGTGAAGCTGTAGCTTCTTGGTGAAGATTCCCAGGTAACCATGCTTATAATGTCTGACTTTTTACAATGTTTGCTTTCTTTCCTTTATTAATATTAACTAGCTAATTATGACAATAACATTCACGTGGACAATTCCATTTAAACTTCACAACTACTCCTAATGAAGTAAGTATTCTTTATCTCTCTTTTATAAGTGAAAACAGGGGGACCTAAAAGATTAATATCTTGTACAGCAGATACCTGGTAGGTCACTAAGCAGTGGAGCCTCAATTAAAACTCAAGTACTTTGACCTCAGAGCCTATGCTCTTCATTACTGGGTCATAGCATCCCCTAATAATACTTCCTGCACATTGTAGGCAATAAAAATGTAGTAAATACTTGTTAAATGGATTCATTAATTAGTTAGTTAAACAGTGATACAAGAATGTTGATCAGCTGTTAGGAGACCTTCTCAGTTCCAGATACCTCCTCTGACCTACAATATTGGGACTGTAAAGCATTTAGGAGCAAAATCAGGGGATATTCAGGGGTTAGATATCTAGACCACCATCAAACCAAGTTCTACCAATACTAAATTAGTAACATTAGAATTAACTTAGAACACTGTTTTACAATCCTATGCAAACATAGCTGAGACTTACTAAAGAGGAGAGATTACACATCTCAAAGAACTAAATAACATAACTTTTGAACCTTGATGTTCAGGGGAGAGGGCAGATATTGATATATCTATACTAATAATAGCTTAGGTCATGACCTAAACGACCAGATGGACAACTGGTCACCAGGAAGTACATGGAGCATCTCTTGGTCCCTCCCCCACAGCCCACAGGCTCCTATCACAGCAAGGCTGGTGGCAGGTGGGTGAGTGAGGTGGCGGGGGTGGGTGGGGAGGGCGAGGCAGGCACAGCTAGGTTGTTAGCCTCCGGCCTGGTCATAACAACCTCGCTACTGTGGCAGCTTTGGATGAGACCCAGAGAGAGGCCCAGAGAGAGAGGTGGGGCCTGATCAGCAGCTGCTGGCTGCTGGCCAGGCCTGGAGAGAGAGAGGCAAGGCCTGATCTGCAGCTGCCATGGAGGCTGCAGATCAGGCCCAGAGAGAACGACAGCTGTCAGCAGGGCCATTCTGGATTTCCCAGAAGAGCCAATGGCTGCCTAGGAGGCAGAGCTTTTGACACTGACTGACATAGAAACCGACCAATCAGAACCTAATCTGGATGAACTGCAAAGGCAGAACCTAAGGTGGGGGCTGAGGAGGGGTTTTAAGGGCAACAGCTGTTTGGTGTAAGGTGTAAGAAAGTGGTTCAATTTTTTAATAACCAGTTTGGCAGTATAGTGCATATGGCTGGCTATCAGTCCAGATATAGGGACTATGTATTTTTGTCTGCAAAGAGTATCTCCTCCTGCTGAAAAAGGCTTTCCCCCCCATTTAAGCAATCCTATCCTATATAATCTATCTATACTAAAAGAAGGGTAATATGCTAATTAGACCAGGTCAACCGACCATCTTCCAGATATCTGACTTCTTTCCAGACAAAGCCATAGTGGTGGTGGGGGTGGGGGGGCGGGCAGAGGCAGTTAGGGGTGACCAGGCCAGCAGGGGAGGGCTGTTGGGGGCAATCAGGCTGGCAGGGGACCAGTTAGGGGTGTTCAGGCAGAGGGGTTAGGGGCAATAAGGCAGGCAGGCAGAGAGGTTAGGGGCAATCAGGCAGGTGAGCGGTTAGGATCTAGGGGTCCCAGATTGTAAGAGGGATGTTTGACTGCCAGTTTAGGCCTGATCCCTGGCAGTCAGACGTCCCCCAAGGAGTCCCTGATTGGAGAGGGTGCAGGCTGGGCTGAGGGAACTCCCCCCACCTGCTCCATGCACGAATTTCGTGCACCAGGCCTCTAGTAGAAATATAATATCTATAGCTATATGTATCTTATAAGGTTATTTGTGAGGTTTATTGAGATAATGTGAAATATCCATACAGTGTTGGGTACATAGCAGGAACTCCATGAATATCAGCACTACCCTACACTTTATTCTCATTTCCCACTTTGCAGTTAAGTTGAAAGAAGGCACAAAGCCAAAGCAGAGATGAATGGGCAACAACTGGCAACAGGAGATGTTAGTCACATTCCACAGGACTGAGTGGTTGTGAATCAGAGGTGTTAAGGTTCACTCCCAAGATTCCAAAGAGCAGCTTTTAGTCTTACAAAAGTAGTTGGGAGGGTAACAAGTAAGAGGCCTACTGGAAGGCAGAGGAAGTCTTATTCCTAGCAGAGGGTGAAATTGTTTTTTAGGATTCCTTCAAGTAATGAGTGGCTATTTTGTAGTTAGAATTGGATTAGCCCAAGGCAATGCAGAAATTCATGTATCTCACTGTACCATCTACATTTACTGAGGAATAGAAAGATTAATTGCAGGCACCTGCCAGGCTGGTCATCCCACTTAGTATAACCAACCCTGGAGAGTTCCTCTCACATTCCAGAAACTGCTCAGTCTCCTGCCTCTGTGAAGTTTATGTATCTGTCTGGAAAAAGGCAGTTCAGGCCACATTTTCCCCAAGTAATAGAAAAAAACCTATCTCAACAAAGCTAGAAGTTTTCTGACAAATCTAGGTTACTTAAGAGATATTTCAACAACCTATGTCTTTGGCACAGTTTCCGTGAAAAAGACTCATAGATGCAGATATACATACAGCATTGTTGTTTTTTAAAAATCTTTATTGTTGAAAGTTTTACAGCTGTCCCTTTTTTTACTCCCCATTGCCCCCTCTCCACCCAGTTCCTGCCCCACCTCTGGCCTTCACCACCCTATGGTCTGTGTCCATAGGTAATGCATATACTGGTATGCATATAAGATCTTTGGTTAATCTCTTCCTGACCCTCCTCCCCAAAACCCTTCCCTCTGAGATTTGTCAGTCTGTTCAATGTTTCCATGCCTCTGATTCTATTTTATTCATCAGTTTATTTTGTTCATTAAATGTCTTGTTTGTTTATTTTTATTTTTAGATTCAATTGTTGATAGATATGTATTTATTGCCATTTTATTGTTAAGATTTTTTATCTATTTTTTTCTTATTATTCCTCTTCATAAAGAATATCCTTCAATATTTCATGTAGTACTGGTTTGGTGGTGATGAACTCCTTTAGCTTTTTCTTGTCTATGAAAGTCTTTATCTGACCTTCAATTCTAAATGAGAGCTTTGTTGGGTAATCTTAATTGTAGGTCCTCGCTATTCATCACTTTGAATATTTCTTGACATTCCCTTCTGGCCTTAAAAGTTTCTCTTGAGAAATCAGTGCACAGTCGTATAGGTGCTCCCTTGTAGGTAATTAACAGCTTTTATTTTGCT
Organism: Myotis yumanensis; assembly: GCF_028538775.1. Lineage (NCBI taxonomy): Eukaryota > Metazoa > Chordata > Mammalia > Chiroptera > Vespertilionidae > Myotis > Myotis yumanensis. Next base: position 120,617,273 of record NW_027223754.1, on the reverse strand, counting down.
GCTTTTGAAATTGTCTGTAACCCTTGGCATTTTAATTATGATGTGTCTTCGTGTGGGCCTCTGTGGGTCCATTTGTTTGGGACTCTCTGTGCTTCCTGGACTTGTAAGTCTATTTTTTTCACCAGGTAGGGGAAGTTTTCTGTCATTATTTCTTCAAATAGGTTTTCAAAACCTTACTCTCTCTCTTCTCTTCTGGCACCCCCATAATGTGAATGTTGGTACACTTGAAGTTGTCCCAGAAGCTCCTTACACTATCTTCATATTTTTTTATTCTTTTTTCTTTTGCATTTCTGATTGGGTGTCTTTTGCTTCCTCATATTCCAAATCATTGACTTGATTCTCAGAATCCTCTACTTTACTATTGAATCCCTGTAAATTATTCTTTATTTCAGTTAGTGTATGCTTAATTTCTGACTGGTCTTTTTTATGTCTTTGACATTCTCACTAAGATACTTGAAAGTTTCACTAAATCCCTTAAAGCTCTCATTAAGTTCCCTGAAGCTCTCATTAAGATCCTTGAGTAACCTTATAACCATTGTTTTTGAACTCTGTATCCAGTAGCTTTCTTGCTTCCATTTCTTTCATTTATAACATGTTTCTTTGTTTCTGCATTTTGGCTGCTTCCCTGTGTTTGTTTCTGTGTATTAAGTAGAGCTGTTATGTCTCCTGGAATTGATAGTGGCCTTGTGTAATAGGTGTCACGTACAGCCCAGTGGCTCAGCCACCCAAGTCACCTGAGCTGGGCAATCGAGGTGCGCCTCTGTGTGGGCTGTGTGCACAGTCTCATTGTAGTTGAGCCTTGATTGTTATTGGCATCATTGGGAGAAATTGGCCTCCACGCCAATTGGCTGTGAGGTCCAGCTGCATCAGTCTCAATGCACTTCCTTCTTTATTTCTCTAGTTGTAGGACTTCCTGAATTCAGCCAGATTTCAGGTGATTCTGAGTGATGGTTGTTCTGTATTTTAGCTGTGATTTCGATGTGGCTTTGGGAGGCAGCGGGTACCAGCATTTACCGAGGCCACCTTCTTGGTTCCTCAGGTTTTCTCCAGGGCTTTTTTGTTTTTAGTTTTTTTTGGTGGGGAGTCTTCTTAGGAACAAAACCTGTACAGGAGTAAGGGAAGCAGAATTAGGCAGAGAGAGAGAGAAGTTGAACTCCAATGCCCTTGTACAGCTAAACCTATGGAATGCTTGTTAACAGTGCACAGTTGTCCCCAATAAAATAAGGTGTGGCCTTTGTATCTCCTATTGCCTTGGTCGGCAACCTTCGGCTCACGAGCCACATGCGGCTCTTTGGCCCCTTGAGTGTGGCTCTTCCTAAGCCTTAGGAGTACCCTAATTAAGTTAATAACAATGTACCTACCTATATAGTTTAAGTTTTAAAAAATTGGCTCTCAAAAGAAATTTCAATCGTTGTGCTGTTAATATTTGGCTCTGTTGAGTAATGAGTTTGCCAACCACTGCCCTATTGAATAGTCGTTGATACTGGCTGCTTGGAGAAGGGGGTAAAACTTTGTGCAAGGTAACTCCCTTGTTCAAGGCTATTCAGAAGGGGACTCAGCTGTAAACCTCCAATAGCAAATACCTGCAGCTGTGGAAATTCATCCATTATAACCTGCTATGCCACTGGGAGTCATGTTCAAAATCTATGAGAGATTTTAATTTGTCATAATTTTCAAAGGTAGTAATAGAGGAGAACTGCTACCAGAAAGCTGTCTGAGTTAGAGGGGGCTCTCCCCAGCTCAGCTCTTGTCACACTGGCAAGAAAGAATTCCTAGGAGTGACAGAAAGCAATGTTGAAACAAAGCAAGCAAATTTATTAAGAATACACTCAGGCCCTGACTGGTTTGGCTCAGTGGATAGAACATTGGCCTTCGGAGTCCCGGGTTCAATTCTGGTCGAGGGCATGTACCTTGCTTGCGGGCTCAATCCCCGGTAGAGGGTGTGCAGGAGGCAGCTAATCAATGTTTCTCTCTCATCAATGTTTCTAACTCTCAATTCCTCTCCCTTCCTCTCTGTAAAATCAATAAAATATGTATTTTTAAAAATAATACACTTGGCATAAAGCACAAATGGGCAACTCAGGTAGTCTGAGCACCCTGCCTAGTGGGGGTTCAAGGGTTTTATACTTTCCCCCTTATAAGATTCAAGGTTCCCCTGCTGGATATCTTGGGCTAGAGACTAGGTTTCAAGGTTGCCCTTTTACATTATTGTGGCTTTTGCCAGAATTTATAAGAACATCTGGTGAATTTATCTTGGCAAGACCACTGACTTCTTTATTCAGTTGGTGAGATGACTCCCCATTTCTCCCCACCCCCTTTCTCAACTCCTTCCCTATCAGCTATCTATGCTGCCTAACAAAACATCATCTAGAATTTGAGGTTGGGAAAGGGGTGAGATAAAGAGACATACTGTAATTTTCAACTTTCTGCAGTGTAGACAAGCAGAACAAGAATTGGATGACCCTAAGGGTACACTCCAGCTACATTTATGGCTGATGGAGAAATCTGTGCATTTACTCTTGACTGCAGAAATTAGGGAAGTACAATAAATGGATTTCTACGCCTGGAAACTTAACCCAGTAGCCTGGAATTATAGACATCACAGACAGTAGGTCCTCAATAAATGTCTTTTTAAATTGAATTATATTGCATTGATTTGGAGTTCCTAACTGAGGGATCCATTGTCTCTCTTTGCAGAAAGTGTGGAGAGAGATTAAAAATGACGGTGGAGTAAGTTGCTACACAGACATGCTCCAAGGATCAAACTAGAATTACACCTAAAATACAAAAAAAAAAAAAAAAAGAAATCCTAAATAATCAACTGAAGACTAGCTGGAGAGAACCCTGATAATGAAGAATGGAAAGTGGAGACCACATAAAGACTGGTAGGAAGGGTGGGGCCATGAAAGGGCTGGTTGTGCTCCCATAAACAGCAGCCGAAGTTCCAGAGAGATATCTCAGCTGTGAGGAGTTGCCACTGAGAATTCTGGGGTCTAATCCCCAAGCTGGACCCCCCAGTAGAGAGCACCAGAATGGAGAAAGGTGCCCACAAAACATCTGGCTGTAAAAAGCAGTGGGGTTGCTGTCTGTCAGGAAATGTAGGCACCCTCTTAAAGGGCCAACACAAAATTTCATGTGCAGCCACTCACCTTTTGCTCCAACAGAGGGAGGGAAAAGTGGACTGGATTTGTGTGAGCAGAAGCCAGGGGTGGGGGATCTGGGGTTAGAGATTGGAAGGCAGACACCCCAGTTTCCTGTGCTGAGTCATTCCATCACACTGCAGAGGTCATCTCTTCTGTGGCAGACCTTTGCTATTCAGGCAGTTTTTGCTAGGGGGGAAGACAGTTGACCCACCCTATTGGAAAACCCTTTGCCCCACCCTGTGAAGTTTCTGAGGCACAGTAAGAGACTGAGAATCAAACAATTAGCCTCCAGGAAGAAGCAATTGCCCCACCCTGTTGGAAAACCTCTCACCCAACCTGTTGACAATTGCCTGAGGTTACTCAAGACTGAATCAAATCAGTCTGAAGGTAGAGGCAGGTCTCTGGAGGATTTGCATCTTTGCCTGATCTAAATTAGTTAGAAACAGTGTTTGACACTTTCCTGCATGAGAGATGGAAGGCGTAGCAGATCTATGTAATACATAGTTCACAAACCCAAACAGGAAGCCAAAATGGGGAGACAAAAAAACAACCCACAAACAAAAGAACAAGAGAATTCTCCAGAAGAAGAGCTAAATGAAATGGAGATAAGAAATTTTCAGATATAGAATTTAGAATAATGATGGCAAAGATACTCAACAGCATAAGAAAAGATATAATAACTATGAAGAATGACATCGCACTAATAAAGAACATAGTGGAAGAAATACACAACAGATTAGGGGAAGTTGAGGATCACATCAGAGAAATAGAAGATAGAGTACAAAAAAATGACACAATCAAAGAACCAAAAAGAAAAAAAATTGAAAAACAAGAGGATAGCTTAAGGGAGCTGTGGGAAAACATGAAACATAACAATATTCACATAATAGGTATACCAGAAGGAGAAGAAAGTGACCAAGGTATAGAGAATATGTTTGAAGAAATATTAGCAGAAAACTTCCTCAACATGGTGAAGGAAAAAGTCACACAAGTCCAGGAAGCACAGATAATCCCAAGCAAGAAGAACCCAAACAGGCTTATGCCCAGACACATCATAATTAAAATGCCAAAAAATTAAAGACAAAGAAAGAACCTTAAAGAGAGCAAGAGAAAAGCCATTTGTTACCTGTAAGTTTGTCATCTGATTTCTCATCAGACACTCTACAGGTCAGAAGGGAATGGCATGAAGTACTCAAGGTAATAAAAAGCAAGGATCTGAAACCAAGATTACTACATCCAGCAATGCCATCATTTAAAATAAATGGTGAAATAAAGAGCTTCCCAGACGGGAGAAAAAACAAACAAACTAAACTCGATCACCACCAAGCCAGCATTGCAAGAAATGCCAAAGGGACTGCTGTAATAATAAGAAATAGAGAGAAACCTAGGCATGCAGAATTAAAATGGTAATAAATAAGTACCTATCAATAATAACCTTAAATGTAAATGAATTAAATGCTCCAATCAAAAGACATAAAGTAGCTGACTGTATACAAAAACATGATCCAACTATATGCTGTCTACAAGAGACTCACCTCAAAACAAAGAACTCACATAGGATAAGAATAAATGTATGGGAAAAATCGCCCACGCAAATGGAAACAATAAAAAAGCTGGGGTAGCAATACTCATATCTGACAAAATAGACTTCAAAATGAAGGCTATCATAAGAGACAACAAAGGTCACTACATAATACTAAAGGAATCAATCCAACAAGAGTATATAACTCTGGTAAACATATATGCACCCTATAAAGGAGCACCTAAATATATATATTTTTAAAAGCTTCTACAGGGCGTTAAGGGAGAGATTGACAACAACACAGTCATACTACGGGACTTTTAAAAATATGTATTTTTATTGATTTCAGATAGGGAGGGAGAGAGAGAAAGAGATGGAAACACCGATGATGAGAGAGAATCATTGATTAGCTGCCTTCTGCATGCCCCCTACTGGGGATTGAGCCCGAAACCCGGGCATGTGGCCTGATCAGGAATCAAACTGTGACCTCCTGGTTCACAGGTTGATGCTCAACCACAGAGCCACACCAGCCAGGCATATTAGGGGACCTTAACCTCCCCCTGCCCCTGACTTCACTAGATAGATCTTCCAAACCAAAAAATTAACAAGGAAACAGTGACTCTAAAGGACACACTGGATCAGGTGGATTTAATTGACATTTACAGAACATTTCACCCCAAAGCTGCATAATATGCATTCTTCTCAAGTGTACATGGGTCATTCACAAAGATAGACCACATGTTAGGACACAAAACAAGTCTCTGCAAGTTCAAGAAGATTGAAATCATATCAAGCATCTTCTAGATCACAGTAGAATGAAATTAGAGATCAACTACAATTTAAAAAAGCACTTAAAAACATTCAAACACATGGAGGCTAAATAGCATGTTAATAAACAATGAATGGGTTACCAATGAGATAAAGAACAAAATAAAAAAACTTCCTGGGCAGGGGGGCACCGCGGGAGGCTGTCCGAAGTCCAGGACCCGGATCTGTGACCCTGCCAGATGGGGGACAGTGCTTGAGGCTGTCCGCAGTCTGGGACCTGGATCCATGTCCTCTCGAGTGGGGCGGCAGTGCTTGAGGCTGTCCGCGGTCCCGGGACCTGGATCTGTGACCCTGCCAGGCGGGGGACAGTGCTTGAGGCTGTCCGCAGTCTGGGACCTGGATCCATGTCCTCTCGAGTGGGGCGGCAGTGCTTGAGGCTGTCCGCGGTCCCAGGACCCGGATCTGTGACCCTGCCGGGCTGGGGGCAGTGCTTGAGGCTGTCCGTGGTCCCGGGACCCAGATCCGTGACCTGGTGGGCAGGGGGGCAGCACGGGAGGCTGTCAGCAGTCTGGGACCTGGATCTGTGACCCTGCCAGGCGAGGGACAGTGCTTGAGGCTGTCCGCAGTCTGGGACCTGGATCCATGTCCTCTCGAGTGGGGCGGCAGTGCTTGAGGCTGTCCGCGGTCCCAGGACCCGGATCTGTGACCCTGCCGGGCGGGGGGCAGTGCTTGAGGCTGTCCGTGGTCCCGGGACCCAGATCCGTGACCTGGTGGGCAGGGGGGCAGCACGGGAGGCTGTCAGCAGTCTGGGACCTGGATCTGTGACCCTGCCAGGCGGGGGTCAGTGCTTGAGGCTGTCCACGGGACCAAGACACGGATCTGTGACCCTGCCGGGCGGGGGGCAGCGCTTGAGGCTGTGCACGGTCCCGGGACACGGATCCGTAACCCTTCACGGTGGGGAGGCAGCCATCAGCGCCCAGGAGTGACTGCACGAGATCCGCCTCCTGGCCCAGAAGGTGCAGTATTGCAGGGACAGCCACCGTGGCGGGCCAGACTGACGTCCTCCTGGCCGCACCACGGGGGTTTTCGGATCTGCAAAGCCAGAGGCCTCCGGTGTGCACATAACCCACTGGCGTGCGAACAACCCTCAGCACACTGTCACCCTCCAACGCCTGCAACAGTTGCAAACCAAGGCGTGCACAAGTTCCCCCCGCCTCTCCACCGCACTTCCATTAACCCAGCATGCCTAACACCCCCACAGGATGTACACACATCCCCTCTGATGCACTCACATCCTTTGGAGAGTGTCTGGGTGTTCTGGGTGCTGAGGGTGGGCGCCTGTGAGATGACAGTGAGAGGGCGGAGTGGTGATGCCCTGTTCCCACGGAGGCCAGTGCAGCTACGAGATCACCTCTGGGGGGTTAATGCAGGTGCTGAGGCAGGAGCAGGTGCAGACAGACACAGCTGGTGGGCGCGGGCGGCCCTCTCTGAGGTGCCTTCGGTCAGCGTTCAAGATCAAGAACCCAGAGGCAGAGAGGAATTCCGTCCTCTCAGTGAAACAGTGGGATAGTCGGGGCAACTGTAGAGGAGGAATGTGCACTTTGGGTGCCAGCACCCATGAGTGAAGGCTGCCCTGACTGAGCCTTGCTTGCTTGGGGCCTAGGGCACTCCTGCCAGGCAGCGGGTGACAGGATGTGCTTTTCCGAATTAATGAGAGAAAACGTTGATTCTCCTGCTGCCCACAAAGGTGGAAAGTGAAGTGGGGAGACATGTGGGGAGTGAGCAAGGTTCCCTGTCTGGTGGTTCCAAATCTGCTGTTGGTTTCTTTCACCGCTGACTAGAGATATACAGGGTGTCCCCCCAAAATGTATACACACTTTGAATACCTACTAATTCCAATGGTTTTAAGCATAAGAAAGAAACAACAATGGAGCTGTTATCTGTTAAAAGTGTGGGCACAAACAGGTAGTTGGACATTCCCTGAGGGGTCTCAGATTGGAGAGGGTGAAGGCCAGACTGAGGGGCCCCTTTCCACCCCCCCTACCCCAGTGCACGAATTTCATGCACCGGGCTACTAGTTATTAATAACTAGTGACCCAGTGCATGGATTCATGCACATTGAAAGAAAATTAATTAGAAAAAATATTTTAATATCGCTATTCAATGCCCTTTCTCTATAATAGAAGTGTCAACCAAATTAGTGATCAACAATGACAGATCGAAACACACCCATGCGATTGGTGCTAGTGAGAGCTTTATGTGTATCGCTCATGCGCAAGTCAATGTGTATTTTTAAACTAGAGACCCGGTGCAAGAAATTCATGCATGGGGGGAGGGGGGGCGGGCTGTCCCTCAGCCCAGCCTGCACCCTCTCCAATCTGGGACCCCTCAGGGGATGTCCGACTGCCGGTTTAGGCCGATCTAAACCGGCAGTTGGACATCGCTCTCACAATCCGGGACTGCTGGCTCCCAACCGCTCGCCAGCCTGACAGCCTGATCACCCCCTAACCACTCCCCTGCCAGCCTGACCAACACCTAACTGCTCCCCTGCTGATCCGATCACCCCCAACTGCCCTCCCATACTGGCCTGGAAACCCCCAACTGCCCTCCCCTCTAGCCCGATCACCCCCAACTGCCTTCCTCTGCAGGCCGGGCCCACTCTAACTGCCCTCCCCTGCAGGCCTGATCCCCACAACTTCCCTCCCCTGAAGGCCTGGTCACCCCCAACTGCCCTCCCTTGCAGGCCCAGTCACCCCCAACTGCCCTCCCCTGCTGGCCTGGTCGCCCCCAACTGCCCTCCCCTGCAGGCCTGGTCCCCACAACTGCCCTCCCCTGCAGGCCCAGTCACCCCCAACTGCCCTCCCCTGCAGGCCTGGTCCCCACAACTGCCCTCCCCTGCAGGCCCAGTCACCCCCAACTGCCCTCCCCTGCTGGCCTGATTGCCCACAACTACCCTCCCCTGCTGGCCATCATGTGGCGACCATATTTGACTACATGGGGGCGGCCATCTTTAACCACATGGGGGTGACCATCTTGTACAACAGCATGAGGGTCAATTTGCATATTACCTCTTTATTATATAGGATTGCCAGTGCGTGTCATATGTACTGGCTGGTTGGTCGGCTGGTTGGACAGACAGACAGCTGGTCACTTAGCCTTTTATATGTATAACAGGATATTGTAAACATTCAGTTACAAAATATTAATTAAAATGTTTCTTACATACTGTGATATTGGCTGGGCTGCAAAAATATTTGTTGTGGGCCTCATGTGGCCCACAAGGCCGCAAGTTTAACATGCTTGGATTAAGGCATTGGTCATAGGCAATTGATTCAACCTCCAGCCTCTCTACCCTCCCCAGAAGTGGGGGCTGGGACTGAAAGTTCTAATCCTCTAATCACATGGTTGGTTCTCCTGGCAACCAGCCCCAAACCTTAGTTTACCGGGGGCTTTCCAAAAGCCGTCTCATCAGCATAACAAAAGACACCTTTTTCACTGTCAACACTGAAAATTTTGAGTTCTAGGAGCTATGACATAGAAATTGTAAATGAGAAATATGGATCAGTTGCTGCCCATACATGCCCGAACAGGAGGTTAACCCCGAAATCTGGGTATGTACCCTGACTGGGAACCTAAACTTTGATCCCTCGGTGCACAGGACGACACTTCAACCAACTGAATCACACTGGCCAGGGCTATATTTTACAAGTCACAATATTGCACCTTATATTCCCATAATATTTTCCTCATATATATCACTTAATATCTGTCTCAAATTAAAGGACTTTTGTTTTATTTTGTTTGTTTTTAAAGTTGGTGTCTACTTTTCTACTAGGTTATAAACTCCTGGAGAAGAAGATATCAACATATCCCTCCATGTTTTCCTCCAAGTCAAGGATAATTTTCAAAATAATTAACACCCAGTACAGCACAGGCACCAATCAATCCAAATGGACACTGGTGTTAAGCAATTTGTATGGCCATACTGGGATTACAGCTGGATATGTTCTGCATACAGAAGGCATCTAATAATCAACTTTGGTTTGAATTTCCTTGGTTTGATAATCTTGGCCCTGGCATCTAATGACTTTCGTTAAGGAGACAGGCTATTTTTTTTTTAATTGCCAAAATATGATCATAACCATTTCTCCTTCTTGATTTAATCCTACAGAAATCTTTGAGTAATTCTGAAAACTTTGCAATAAACAGGACAATTCATCCACATCTGCATTGTCCAATATGGTAGCCACTAGCCAGATGTATAAAATATAAGACACTCAGTTAAATTTGAATTTCAGATAAATGAAAAATAATTTTGTAGTGTGTGTTCCATGCAATATTTGGGATATACTTCAAACTACAATATTATCTGTTGCTTATCTGAAATTAATAATTAACTGGGCCCTAGCCAGGTAGCTCAGTTGGTTAGAGTGTTGTCCTACTACGCCAGGGTTGTGGGTTCGATCACTGGTTAGGACACATGCAGGAATCAACCAATGAGTACATGAGTAAGTGGAACAACAAATAGATGTTTTTCTCTCTCTCCCCTCCTGTTTCTAAAATCAGTAAGTTAAAAAAGTTAAAAATATATAAAATAATTAACTGGATGTCCTGTATTTTTATTTGCTAAATCTGATGACCCTACACATGTGGATATCTAAATTTAGATTAATTAAAATCTAATAAAAGTTTAAAATTTAGTTTCTCAGTCTCACCAGCTGCATTTCAAGAGCTTAATAGTCACACATGTGGCTAATGGTTACCATCTTGAACAGCAGAGATTGGAACATTTACATCATTGCAGAAAGCTATATTGAACACCACTTTTGCCAAGCAAAAAATAAAAGAAAAATTTTGTGCATTTTACAGGTTATAAAATATTACATTTGGGGTTGGGAAATTGCCAGCAAACCCTAGGAGAGTCCTTTTAACATAGCCAAGAAGCCACAGTCTTTATGTTCCAGTCTGTTACTATGATTGCATATGCAGGATATTTGACTAAAAGGGAGGTGAGTCTATATAAGAAAAGCAGCTCTCATACAGCTACATGGTAGATTCTGTTGTTCTGCTTTTCTCCTGGGACTACCAGGAAATAAGTTATCAGATCAGAGCAAGCCAAAATTTAAAAGGTCCTAAATAGAAAATAAATGTGTTATTTGACTTATTAATATCAATATTCATAGATTTTCTTAAATTAATAATCAAAGAACATCATCAACTACAATATCTGTTTATAAGCCAAATCTGTGATGAACTTGGTAAACACAGAATTATCCCCTTTCTTAATTAGCCTTTTGGGAGAAACCTGTAGCCCTGGGAGTCTTATAAGAAGCAGGAGATTATTAAAGTCTAGCAGAGATATGTGCTAAAAGCTGATTTTTACATAAGACTTAGTGAATCTAAAAAATAAACTGGCTAACATACCAAATGTGACCAGCTGAAAAGTGAGAAGACTGTTTCACCATCAAAGGCAGGAAACATATAAAGCACTTGACACAAGCATATTAAAAGGTCATATATCAACAAAATAAAATAAAAAATTAAAAACAGATGATATTTTTTAAAAAATTGCTAAATAAGTAACAGAATTGATATCATTGAGCAATTCTGAAAACTTTACAATAAACAGTTCTTACAGATCAATAATAAAGAGAGAAATGCCTCAGTAGAAAAATAAAAAAAGATAGGCAAGTCACAAAACAAAAAATAGAAAAGGGTAATAAACATTTAGTGTCTGGAATAGTGCCTGTCACATAGTTGGCACTCAATAATATCCATTGTAGAAATGAATGTCTATGAACACTGTTTTATTTAATAACTGATCAAATTAAAGTATCAGTGAAATATTATTTTCCTCTGTCAGATTTGCAACAATAAAAGAATACCCAGTGTTGGTAATAATGAGGGAAAAATGTGCCATGCAACCCACTGTTGATGGGAAGGTAAAGTGGCAGAAACTTTTTCGTGGGAAAGTTGACAATATGAAAAAAAGCTTTCTCTAAAACTTTTGACACAGCAGTTTCTAGGAAGTTATTCCAACAAAATATTTACAAACTAGAGGCCTGGCCCACAAAATTAGTGCATGGATACAGTTCCTAGACCTGGCCTGCAATCAGGGCCATCTTCCCTGGCTGCCTGCAGCCAGCCCCGCCCCCTGCCGCCACCCACCCTCGGTTCCCCATTCGCCATGAGTAAATTGAAAAGGATCTACAGGAAGGAATAATTGTGTGTGTGTGTGTGTGTGTGTGTGAGAATGTCTGTTTGTAAACTGATGACCATTCTGGTCCAGGCACTGCTGATAACTCAAAGCAATGGAATAGCAAAGAACTTCTATAATATATGTATAATTCATGGATCAGGACAATAGTGTGATGGAGGGGGGAGGGGCAGGAGCACGGGCAGGGTGGAGGGGGTTAATGAGGGAAAAAAGGGGGACATCTGTAATACTTTCAATAATAAAGATACATTTTTTAAAAAGCATCATTTCATTTGGTATTTGTGCTCCCTCAATTGGTCAATGTTGCCAGTTTTATACAGTAAACTTTATATTTTATGTATCCCCATTAAAAAAAGTTTAGTGGCACTTTAGGATAAATTTTCTTTGTTCAAAGCTTAATCTGGCTTCATCCATTATTTCAAATCAGTTAAACCTGAGAAGACATGAAAATTAAGTGAATTACCAGCTGTTAAAGTGTGTATACATTTTTTTTGGGACTATGTAGATAGATATAGACAGATAGATAGATAGATAGATAGATAGATGCACACACACTGACTAACTGGGAAGACTTTTAAAAACCCCATTTAGTATTAAATAACACTAAAAGATAATAGTGTGTTAGAAGCTGACAAGGTATCATACTATCTAAATGGATTTGTTGACCTTTAAAATAGACCTTGGCTCTCATGTCTATTTGTCACAATTTCCTACTTATTTCCTTCCCCACCTTTTCCCCATTGTCAATTCTTGTTATTCTCAGTGGTCATGGAAAAAAGGTCACGAGGGCCTTAATGTGACCAAAACAACATGGCCTGGCTGGTTGTCTCTCTTCCTTACTGAACTATTTCTTTTCCTTTTTCTTTTTGTTAAATATATTTTTATTTATTTCAGAGAGGAAGGGAGAGGAACAGAGAGATAGAAACATCAATAATGAGAGAGAATCATAGATTGGCTGCCTCCTGCATGCTCCCTACTGGGGATCGAGCCTACTACCTGGGCATGTGCCCTGACCAGGAATCAAACCGTGACCTCCTGGTCAACCACTGAGCCACACCAGCCAGGCTGAACTATTTCTTTTTCTAAAAATGTTTATTAAGGAATAATTGATGTACAACATTATATTGGTTTCAGGTATACAACATAATTCAATATTTGTATATATTGTTAAAAGATCACCACAATAAGTTTGGTTTAATACCTGTTTGCCAAACTATTTCTAATTGGGCTCATTATAAAACCTCTAACAGTAAGAATAAAAGCCTTTTAAAAACAAATCTTGTACCAATAAACAGAATCTCATTAAGAAGTTCATTTGGTCTTCCCCCCAACTCTTCAAGAGAATGCTCAAATAATAATATCCAGTCCAATATAAATTTTCTACATGTAATTAAATGCAACAGGATTATTAGATTGCAAAACTTGGAAGTGGTCATTTTATGAAGTAAACTGTCATTAGTATTAGTGTGAAGAGAGAAAACAATTTTTAGAAGGGAAGAGTGAATATAAGATGAGTTAGGGCAAATGGACTGGGAGAGTCAAGCTGGAATGGAGAGGTAGAGAAAACGAAGCTCTGTATTTTATATTTAGAATTTAAATAATAGTTCTAAATTCTTTTTTGAAGGAGATCTGTTAATGTGCCAAGCCTGGAAGAGAGGAAGGAATTCTCTGTGACAGTGAAGTCAGTTTACATTTACCCTATATCTGTTCCCCATTACATGTAACTTCCACTTATAGACCTGGGAATAGAGACAGATCTCCCCAAAAAGTATCTTAAAAACAGCAAAATATTAGTAACAACTTATAAGTTTAAAATTGAGGTAGTGTTTAAACAACTTTTGGTTCAGCCATGTGATGAAAGCCTATGCTATCCTTTAAAATGATATTGTAAGTAAAAAAAAATAGTAAAAAATTTATAAAAATACTAGAGGCCCCGTGCATGAATTCGTACATGGATAGGGTCCCTCAGCCTGGCTGGCAATCAGAGTCAATCACGGCCATCTCGATCAGTCCCGATTGGGGCCACTGGGGGCCAGCCGGCCGGGGAGGAACCAAGAGAGGGTTCTAGGGCATGTCCAGCCCATCTCACCCAGTACCAATCAGCCGGACACCAGCAGCAAGCTAACCTACCAGTCAGAGTGTCTGCCCCTGGTGGTCAGTGCACATCATAGCGACTGGTTGAGCGGTCGACCAAATGGACACTTAGCATATTAGGCTTTTATATATAGAGAAGATGATTATTTTGTTAGGTAAGAAATATAAAACAACATGTACAGTAAAAAACAAAAGAAGAAAAATGTACACATAAAAGCATAGAGAAATATTGGAAGAAAATATATCAAAATGTTAATGTGGTTTTCTCTGGTAGAATTATGAGTGGTTTTCCTTTTTTTTTTTTTTGCTTATCTTTATTTTTTTCTCCCTTTTTTCAGATTATAAGAGAAAGTTTACTTTTAAAGTTACAAATGTAATAGAAATGAGCCATCTGGGCTACATGGACTCTGGAAACAAGTTACAAAGGCAAAAGAAAAGCTTTGGAGCTTAGTAGAAAGGCAATGGCAACACAGCTGGAAGAAGAGAGGGAAGGGAAAGAGCAGGCATACTCCTGAGAGGGAGAACTCTGCTTATCTTTATTTTCTAAATTTTTAAAAAAGAACCTGCACACTGCTGGAATGAGAAAACAACAAAAGTTAGTTCTTAAAAGAATTAAATAAATAAATAAGAATCTTTGCTGAACTTAAAAGTGAAAAATAATGTAATTTTAAAAGTATGTCTTTTACTATTATGATGAACAGAATTTATTAAAAACCTAGTTTGTTGTGTGTATAAATATGTGTGTAGGAGGTGATCTTGGATACACAAGGTTACATTTAATATTTTTTTCTATTAAATATATCTTTATTGATTTCAGAGAGGAAGGGAGAGGGAAAGAGAGATAGAAACATCAATGATGAGAGAGAAGCATTGATCGGCTGCCTCCTGAATGTCCCCTACTGGGGATCAAGCCCGCAACCCAGGCATGTGCCCTTGACTGGCATCGAACCTGGGACCCTTCAGTCTGCGGGCTGATGCTCTCTCCACTGAGCCAAATCAGCTAGGGCACATTTAACATTTTAAGTTAACCACATAGTTAACATTCCTCATAGATTTTGTAGAAGACAATTCATTATAAGACACAGAACTTGTTTTCAGCAGGCTTCCATCTGATCGTGGGAATAAAGTTTAAACATGTGGAAATGTCAATAATAATCCCCATGGCTACCTAGCATGTTTTTCTACAAGTCATTACATGATGTTTTATTCACTAACTTCATGACCAGAAGAGTATTTTTGTTCATCAATTTATGTTGTTTGCCAGCACCGGTTTGGCTCAGTGGATAGAGCATCAGCCTGCGGACTGAAAGGTCACGGGTTCGATTCCAGTCAAGGGCATGTACCTTGGTTGTGGGCACATCTCCAGTGGGACATGTGCAGGAGGCAGCTGATTGATGTTTCTCTCTCATCGATGTTTCTCACTCTCTATCCCTCTCCCTTCCTCTCTGTAAAAAATCAATAAAATATATATATTTAAATTTATGTTGTTCATTATATTCCACAAATGAGTGAGATCATGTGATATTTATCTTTTTCCAACTGGTTTATTTCACTTAGCATAATGATCTCCAGGTCCATCCATGCTGTTGCAAGTGGTAAAGGTTCCTTCTTTTTACAGTAGCATAGTATTCCATTGTGTAGATGTACCACTGTTTTTTAATCAACTCATCTGCTGATGGACACTTAGGCTGTTTCCAAATCTTAGCTATTGTAAAGTGAGCTGCTATGAACATAGGGGTGCATATGTTTTTTCTGATTGGTGTTTCTGATTTCTTGGAATATATTCCTAGAAGTGGGATGACTGGGTCAAATGGGAGTTCCATTTTTAACTTTTTGAGGAAACTCCATACTGTTTTCCACAGTGGCTGCACCAGTCTGCATTCCCCCAAGCAGTGTACGAGGGTTCCTTTTTCTCCACATCCTCGCCAGCACTTGTCATTTGTCAGTTTGTTGATTATAGCCATTCTGAGGTGTGAGATGGTATCTCATCGTAGTTTTGATTTGCATCTCTCGGATGATTAGTGAGTGAGCATGTTTTCATATGTCTCTTGGCCTTCTGTATGTTCACTTTTAAAAAGTGTCTATTTAAAGTCCTTTGCCCATTTTTTTATTGAATTGTTTGTCTTCCTTTTGTTAAGATGTATGAGTTCCCTATAGATTTTGCTGATTAGGCCCTTATCGGATACAACATTGGCAAATATATTCTTCCATGCAGTGGGCTTTCTTGTTGTTTTGTTGATGGTTTCTTTTGCTGTGCAGAAGCTTTTTATTTTGATGTAGTCCCATTTGTTTATTTCCTCCTTAGTTTCTATTGCCTTGGGAGCTGTATCGGTAAAGATATTGCTATGACAAATATCTGATATTATGCCTATGGCTTCTTCTAAGTTTTTTATGGTTTCCCATCTTATGTTTAAGTCCTTTATCCATTTTGAGTTTATTTTTGTGTATGGTGTAAGTTCATGGTCTACTTTCATTTTTTTTGCATGTATCTGTCCAATTTTCCCAACACCATTTATTGAAGAGACTATCTTGACTTCATTGTATGCTCTTGCCTCCTTTGTCAAATATTAATTGAGCATAACGGCTTGTGTCAATTTCTGGTTTCTCTGTTCTGTTCTGTTGGTCTATATGTCTGTTCTTTTGCCAGGACCCAGGCAATTTTGAGAACAGTGGCTTTGTAATATAGCTTGATATCTGGTATTGTGATCCCTCCAACTTTGTTATTCTTTCTCAAGATTGCTGTGGCTATTCGGGGTCTTTTTTTAATTCTATACGAACTTTTGGAGAGTTTGTTCTAGGTCTTTGAAGTATGCCATCAGTATATTTTTTTATTTTTTTAAAACTGTATAAGGACATTCTCTCTTTTTATAAAAAAAATATTTTATTGGTTTTTTTACAGAGAGGAAGGGATAGGCATAGAGAGTTAGAAACATAGATGAGAGAGAAACATCGATCAGCTGCCTCCTGCACACTCCCCACTGGGTATGTGCCCGCAACCAAGGGACATGCCCTTGACTGGAATCGAACCTGGGACCCTTGAGTCCACAGGCTGACTCTCTATCCATTGAGCCAAACCGGTTAGGGCTGCCATTGGTATTTTAATGGGAATTGCATTGAATCTATAGATTGCTTTGGGTAGTATGGACATTTTAATGATGTCGATTCTACCAATCCATGAACATGGTATATTCTTCTATTTGTTTATGTCTTCCGTCTTCCTCTACCTGTTTTTTTCAGTGTCCTGAGGTTTTTTGAGTACAGGTCTTTTACCTCTTTAGTTAAGTTTATTCCTAGGTAGCTTAATTTTTTTGGTGTGATGGTAAATGGGATTGCTTTTTAAGTCTCTCTTTCTGTAAGTTCACTATTGGTGTATAGAAGTGCCATAGATTTCTTGGCGTTAATTTGTATCCTGCTACATTGCCGAATTCATTTATTAAGTCTAATAGTTTTTTGATGGAGTCTTTAGGGTTTTTTATGCACAATAGCATGTCATCTGAGAATAATGACAGTTTTACTTCTTCTTTTCAAATTTGGATGCCTTTTATTTCTTCTTGTCTGATCATTATGGCTAGCACTTCCAGTATTATGTCAAACAGGAGTGGTGAGAGTGGGCATCCCTGTCTTGTTCCTGTTCTTAGGTGAAATGGTTTTAGTTTTTGCCCATTGAGTATGATATTGGCTGTAGGTTTGTCATATAAGGTTTTTATGATGTTGAGGTATGATCCCTCTATTTCCACTTGCTGAGAGTTTTTATCAAGAAAGGGTGTTGGATTTTGTCAAATGCTTTTTCTGCATCAATTTATATGATAATGTGATTTTTATCTCTCAATTTTTGTGTGTGATGTATCACATTTATTGATTTGTGGATATTGTACCATCCATGCATCTCCAGAATAAATCCCATTTGTTCATGGTGTATGATCTTTTTAATGTAATGCTAGATCCGATTTGCTAGGATTTTGTTGAGGATTTTAGCATCTATGTTCAACCTGAATATTGGCCTGTAAAATTCTCTTTCTTTGTAGTGTCTTTATCTGGTTTTGGGATTAGGGTAATGCTGGCTTCATAGAAAGAGCTTGGAAGTGTTCCTTCCTCTTGAATTTTTTGGAATAGTCTGAGGAAGATAGGTTTTAGTTCTTCTTTGAATGTTTAGTAAAACTCCCATGTGAAGCTGTCTGACCCAGGGCTTTTTTTTGCTGAAAGTTTTTAACTTAGGCATTTATATATAGACTAGAGGCCCAGTGCACAAAAATTTGTGCACTCGGGGGGGAAGGGGGGGTCTCTCAGCCCGGCCTGTGCCCTCTCGCAGTCTGGGACCCCTCGGGAGATAACGACCTGCTGGCTTAGGCCTGCTCCTGGGTGGCAGAGGGCAGGCCCAATCCCTAGGTGCAGCCCCTGGTTGGGCTCAGAGCAGGGCTGATTGGGGAGTTGGGGCGCCGCCCCCTGTCATGCACAGAGCAGGGCGGATTGGGAGGTTGTGATGCCACCCTCAGTCACGCTCAGGGTAGGGCTGATTGGGGGGTTGGGGCACCGCCCCCTATCACACTCAAGGCAGGGTCAATGGGGAGGTTGCGGCACCACCCTCTGTGATGCACAGAGCAGGGCCAATCAGGGGGTTGGGGCGCTGCCCCCTGTCACTCACAGAGCAGGGCCCATCAGGGGGTTGGGGAGCTCCCCCATCACGCACAGAGTAGGGCTGATAGTGGAGTTAGGGCACCGCCCCCTGTCACACACAGAGCAGGGCGGATCAGGGGGTTGGGGCGCCACCACTGTCACACTCAGGGCAGGGCCAATGGGGAGGTTATGGCTCTACCCCGTCACAGACAGAGCAGGGCCCGTGGGGGGGGGGGCGGTTGGGGCGCCACCCCCTGTCACACACAGAGCCGCAGGGCGATCAGGGGGTTTGGGCACTGCACCCTGTCATGCTGATCTGGTGCCAGGAGACCTCTTGGCTCCACTGATCCCGGTGCTGGGAGGCATATTACCCTTTTACTATATAGGATAGAGGCCTGGGGGCCGGCTGGTTTGCCTTGAAGGGCGTCCTGGATCAGGGTGGGAGTCCCCACTGGGGTGCCTGGCCAGTCTGGGTGAGGGGCTGAGGGCTGCTTTCAGGCTGGCGGTTTTGACTGAAGCTCCCAACCACTCCTTTTTTTCTTTTATTTTTTTTCTTCTGGGCCAGCTTTAGCTCTGGCTCTAGCTCTGAGGCTTTCGCTGCTCGTTTGTTTGCGTTCTATAATCGAAACAATGTATAACTTCAGCTCTGAGATCCCAGCCGGCTATATTTGTTACAAAGTTTCAAACTGCCAGCTCAGAGGCCTGCAAGTCAGGCGGGGAATGTTGGAGTCTGCATTCACGGGAGCAAGCAAGCCTCATGTTCGCTTCCAGCTGCCTGGCTGCCGGCCGCCATCTTGACTGACAGTTAATTTGCATAAGGATATGCTGATTAGCCAATGGGAAGGGTAGCGGTCGTACGCTAATTACCATTTTTCTCTTTTATTAGTGTAGATAGGTGTTTTATGTAGATTACAGAGGGATCTGTTCTCTACTCGATAGTTGAAATGACAGAGAAAAGAAAAATACTATTAGGGATATATTAATGAGTAACAGAAAATATGTTAATTGAAAGTTGGTAAGCATTAAAAACGTGTCTGTAGTAAAATAATCACACTAAACATTTTAACCTTTAAATCTAACCATTGTATATAATATAGTTATACTCAACTTAAAGTTGTACCTGTTTTCATAGTAAAGCTAATGTTGCACAAATAGGAAAGTCTGTCATGTGGGCAAGTAGGGCTTTAAACCAAGTTAATTATTTACAGTATATTTAATTGTTCTTGGTTGAAATAACGTGTTGATAGGACATAGTGATTGTCAAGGGACTTGTGTCCAATGCATTGTGGCCAAAGTTTCAATGCAGAGTAAACAGGAATGGGTAATAAAGTTTTTAAATGACCATTCACTCAGAAATAGCATCATTTTTTTGTGATGCCAACATTTGAACATTGTGATTTACTGATCTTCTTTTAACTCACCCATTTATAATTAGTTGGATTATGTTTAAAATCAGACTATTTTTCCTAGTAAAGCAACAACTAAGCAAGTTCTAAGAATCTGCCTCAAGCTGTACAATAAAAATGTACTTTAAAGTCATTTTCCCCCCTGCTTTACATTAAAATTTAGGATTGGAGAGAAACCACTAATTACATATACCATAATGAGATTTATCATTATCATAGGAAACGAGTTAACGATATATTTTCTAAAAAATGGAACGCTACTATTTTAGTACTCGAGTTGCCCCTACTGAATTTGTATTTTAAAATGTTCATAATCTGCTAGCTTCATGAAACCTAACAACCATTGGTTTTAAAACAAACTTTTTTGTATGTCTGAAAGTGTAGCTTTTGATAAATAAAAAAGCTGTAAACGTGTATAACTATTTTACTTAACAGGTAAATTAATATGAATTATATAGCAAACTGCTCTAAGTGGAGCTCATCCAGATAAGTTGTGGGCGTTTCCTAGGAAACTAGTGTTAACCAACGAATCTTCTGTCAACTTGCTTCTAAACTACTCGTAGTCTTAGCGTGGTCCTCCGCTAGACTGCGCGCTTCTGAGCTCGTTCCACAGTGGGCGCTGAGGAGAGGCAGGAGTGTGTTGACGCTCTGATGCCCTTGCATACATTTCAGGGCTTCCCGCTCCTACCCCGTCGGGCTTAGACATTTTTAACTGCCATCTGGCTCCCCACCCTGGCTTCCAACTCTGTCTGGTGCCCCCTAGTGCTCATCACCTGTATAATCCTGAGTAGTTGTGAGAAGCAAAGGGGTCCAGGGAGCCCAAGGATACTTTCCATTACTGCGAACTGTGTGGATCCAAATTTCCTCTATGTCCAAAGCCATACATTACATGTGTACTTTCATACTCCCCTAGAGAAAGAGGGGATGGTGTTTTACTAAGCCACCAAAGGAAAGATGGAAATTGTTTCAACCAACTACACAGAAGTCAACTCAGCTCTCTCAAATTTGGGTAAAAGACGCAAAGTTCCACTCCCTCCCTCCCCGCACCGTTTATTTTATTCTGACAAAGAGTTCACTATGATCCTTGATTTCAGTAGGGTAGCCCATCTTTGAGAGCCAGAATGTCTTGGAGCTGGAGCTGAGAATGCCCACAACTTATCTTGATTGCTATGGAAGGGAGGAGGATAGAAGATAATTCTCCCTGTTTTCTTCCCCAACCCATTTAATCAATATTAATCTCATGCGCAATCCACAAAGTTTCTTTTGCCCTCCGGAGTTGTTAGCTCTTCTGGCTGATCCTAGGCTCTGGTTCTCCTGCTTTGCCTTTCCCCTCCACCCTAACAGCCCTACAGTCACTCAACACTTCAGCAGCTTTCTCCATTAAAGATGAACAACAGATCATTTTTCTTTGCATGGCAACCCTAAGAGTTTTCTCTAGCTTCAGCAGAACATTGATGGGAATCTCTTCTCTCGCCTGCTTCCCTTTTCTTTTTTCTTCTTTCTTCCCTTCTTCTTTTTTTTCCTTCCTTCCCTTCTTCCACAATTAACCCCCAAATAATGATTTTCCCAGCTAGCGCTGATTTTAAGGATGGGGTTTAGCGACTCACGGTGACGCTCCCATCAGCCTTCCAGAAGGGGCGGTTTCCAAAAGAAAACTACAATTCCCATGAGGCATCAAATTAAAACTGCCGCAGGGCATCACGGAAGTAGTAGGCTCCTTCCGCCTGAGCCCCTTTCATTCCTTAAGCGAGTAAACTACAAGTCCCAGGAGCCTCGGTACTGGCACGCCTGCGCGAGAGTCCTGAGAGTGAGGTGGGGGTGGGGCTGCCCCGGGCGGTGGGGGGCGGGGTTCGAGCGGGCTGTGTGGAGCCTTCAGACTCCCGGCGCCATTTAGCGCGGCGAGTTTCTCTGTGGGACGCGCCTCTTCACACTCGACCACTCTGCACTCCAGTCTTCGGTGACAGAAGGTGCCTGTTGGGGTTACTACTCTTTTCTCTCCCTGTCCCCCTTCACCCAGTCTTTTCGGTCTCCTCAGCTCTTGGCCCAGAGAAGCAGCGGAGCTCGGGCCCCGCGGCGAGCGGCCCTCCCCTCCCCACCGTTCCCTCCCTCCGTCAGCCCCCGGCACCGGCCCGGGAGGAGACGGGGGTTTGCCAGGCCCGGGGCGGGCGGGGAGGCCTCGGGGAAGGGGGGGCCCGCTTCTCAGGCACCGAGGCTTCGACCCTTCAGTCCGGGCGATGGACGCCTTGTGAGACTGGTCCCCCTCGCTGGGGGCGCGTTTGTGAGGCGGCGACCGACTGACTGTCCGGGAGCCCCCGGGCCCGGCCCTCCCTCGCCTTCCTCGGCCCCTCCCACTCTCTTTGGCCCTGGAGCTGCCACCGCTCGGGAGTCCGTGCTAGTCCCTGCCTCGCGTTGCCGCCGCCCTCCGGGCCTAGCCCGCCCAGTCCGCGCAGCGGCGGCGGCGGGGAGCCGGAGCCGTCGCCGCACCCGCCGCATCCGCTTCCACTCGGTGCCGGCTCTTTGCCTTGCCCCTCATGACTGCGGCGTCTCTGCTGCTACAGCCTTCCCGGCCGCCGCTTGCCGCAGGATGGCTGCGGATCGCGAGGCGCTAACCCCAGTGGCTCAGCTCCTCGATAGCCCGCCGGCGAGCCCGCCTTGTGAGCCGAAGCAGCAGTCGCAGCAGGGCCCCGTGTCCCGCCTCGCCTTCGGGGCGACTTGTCAGTGCTAAGCGAGGAGTCGTCCGGTTTGATCCTAACCCGTCGGGAGCCGGAGCCGTCGTAGCGGTACCTGCCAACCTGCGCCGCTCCTCCGGGTCGGCCCCTCACCCTCTCTTCATTCACAAATTCGACCCGGCTCGCCTCGCTCCAGCGGACCGACCATGTCCGGAGGCGCCGCGGAGAAGCAGGGCGGCACTCCGAGCTCCCTGTTCCTCTCGCCGCCGGCGCCTACCCCCAAGAATGGCTCTAGCTCAGATTCCTCTGTTGGGGAGAAACTGGGCGCGGCGGGGACAGACGCTGGAACTGGCAGGACTGAGGAGTACCGGCGTCGCCGCCACACTATGGACAAGGACAGCCGTGGGGCGGCCGCGACTACCACCACCACCGAGCACCGCTTCTTCCGCCGCAGCGTCATCTGCGACTCCAACGCCACGGCGTTGGAATTGCCCGGCCTCCCGCTTTCTCTCCCTCAGCCCACCGTCGCCGCAGTGGTTCCACAGAGTACTCCACCGGAGCCCCATCGCGAGGAGACCTTGACCGCGACCGTCGCTGCCCAGGTAGCCCAGCAGCCTCCCGCCGCAGTTGCTGCCCCGAGAGAACCCGCTGCCCCGGGCCCTGCAGCCTCGACTGCCCCCAGCAGTATCAGCAAAGACCGCCAAATTGCCCAGCCCGACCATGTGGGGAGCAAAGAGGAGCCTCCATCAGCGAGAAGCGGCAGCGGCGGCAGCAGCGCCAAGGAATCGCAAGAGGAACGGAGCCAGCAACAGGATGATATCGAAGAGCTGGAGACCAAGGCCGTGGGAATGTCCAACGACGGCCGCTTTCTCAAGTTTGATATAGAAATTGGCAGAGGCTCCTTTAAGACGGTCTACAAAGGACTGGACACTGAAACCACTGTGGAGGTCGCCTGGTGTGAACTGCAGGTATAGCCCCGCCTACTTTATTATACGGTGGTTTGGGTCCCAAATGTGCTCGGTTAAGCCAGTTTATCGAGTTCACTCTTTACTTGTCATTCTTTAACTGTTCGCTCAGACTAGGGGGGGAGGCCACCTTTTGAAAGAGATTGAAACTAGATTTTGGGGGATTATTGATAGCCAGTGAGATTTGCTGCTAGAGAAGGAGTTGTGAAAATCTTCGGTACAAACGCATTGCCTACTTGTTGTTATTATAGTATAGTATCTGGCAGGAAACTTGGAAATAGTGGAGGACGTTTTTGAGTTAGGAAAGTACAGTCTTCCTGCCTTGTACATTTCAGACTCATCAGAGACTGCAGTGATGATCTGCTGGTGTGTTACTGAGATCAGACTGTTCTTTTTTTATAAGAACGACCTTGTTCATGAATGACCTTCCTTTGGCTATATCTTTGTTGGCGGTTACACAGCTATTTAATAATAACCACTATAAAAAAGACTTTCTTCTGGCCAAATGCCTTGGGACTAGTAAGGTACAATAAGTATTCGATGTTGTACCACCTAATGGCGCTTAAGCCTTATACTAGCTAGCAGTGAGTGATCTTACATTGTTAATTAAAACTAGTATGTCTTTAGCCCAGAAACTATACAATGAATAGTACGAGCCCATGAAAAATTATTGTTTTAGTTTTGTTATAAAAAATTTTTAAGCCAAACTTTCCCAAAAGTTCATAGGCGTTACAATGCTTCCTTTTTAATCTCTCTGGGAGGTTTTCATGGTGTAAATAATGGCGTGTCATTCTGGTTGACAAGTATATTCTAGGTTTAAATACCTGGTTTTGGGTTACTTGTTGTTTGACCTGTATCAGCTTGATTTCCTCATCAGGAAATGAACGTAGGTTATTGGAAGAAGCAGTGTTAACACTGAATGTAAAAGGCAGGGTTTTTTGTTGTTGTTTTTGTGATGAAGAATGCCATTATCCATATTCTTTTTTGCCAAGAAAAAGGCCCAAGCTGAAATAGGATATGAAAGTAACTGAATGATCTAGGAATTTTGTTTTATCTATGTTAATAATACGTAATTCTTTGAATGTCACCTTCCAAATGACCAAGGCCATATCAAATGTGAAGGGAAAATTAACATGTGGGAGGAAATAAACTTAAAAACTGACAAGTTCTTTAGAACATAATATTGTAGGTTTTACAGTTAGTGATATAGAACTTCTAGGCATTGTGAAAAAACTACACTGTTTTATAGTGGTTTAGAGTTGGGAAGGTGACAGATCTTTAAAAAAAAACTTGTCAAACTATGATTTTATTCTTATTGTTCAGTCTTATTCAGAAACTTAGGTCTGCCTGGCTCTACTGCGTGGGGCCGTGGTTGAACTTCCACCTATGAACCAGGGGGGAGGGAGGGGGAGAGAGAGAGACTGAGAGAGTGAGATAGAGAGAAATATCCATTGGTTGCCTCCCCCACACCCCCAAAGGTAGATCCAACCTCCAACTCCAGCTGGGGCATGTTATATCATAATATTCAGTTTAGTTAAGAAAAACCACACTAATTATTTCTGTAGATGTATTTTGTGCAGCCAAGGTTTAGCTTCTCAGAAACAGATGATCTTTTTTTTTTTTTAGATGGTATTGTGTTAAACACAAACATATAAACCAAACAGTGAGAGGTGAAACTAATTAGTGAATCAAATAATAATTAATGTGCACACTTTCTATATTAGTACGTAGAAGTAAACAGATTGCTTAGGATAATGACAAGATCATCTTGATAACTAATAGTTTTGAGCTTAATAACCTGATATATTCATCTCTATGTGGATACCCTCCTTACTTGGGCTGGTAGGTCATTGCGGATTAAGGTAAATTTGGAAATGCAACAGATTATCTCTTTTACGTGCTGAAGAGTTCCAGGCATTCTCATATTTATACTAGAGGCCCGGTGCATGGATTCATGCATCAGTGGGGTCCCTCAGCCTGGCCTGCGCCCTCTTGCAATCCGGGACCCCTCGGGGGATGTCTGTCTGCTGGTTTTGGCCCAGCCCGATCCCCGCAGGCCCTGGGATTGGACAGTCTGGCATCCACTGAGGGATGAAGCAGGCGGTGGGGAGGAGCCCGGGCCAGGTGCCGCTCCGCTCCCACTCTCCCAATGCCAATGCTGGCATGCAGGGGGAGTGTCCACAGGGGAGGCTTGTTCCTCCGCAGCTGCGCTCGCCAGTCACAAGCCCGGTGTCTGGCGCCCATTGGTCAGCTGAGCAGCTCTCCCACAGTGGGAGCACACTGACTACCAGGGGGCAGCTCCTGCGTTGAGCATCTGCCCTCTGGTGGTCAGTGTGCATCATAACTACCGGTCGAATGGTCGAACAGCCACTTAGGCTTTTATATGTATAGATGCTCTTTAACTCTGCATTCATCCCTTCCACACAAACACTCAGCTATAGGTAGTAAAGAGTAGCTAAAGAATTCTAAATAAACAAGAAAATTGGTTAGATTTGCATATTAATAGTTGTGGAGAATAAATTTAAAGAGTACAGAGGTGTGGAGTTTAGTTAGGGTCTGAATATGAGACGTATTAGAGGAATGGCATCTTTACATACTTAGGAGATAAAGTATGCAGGGTTTAGTGATTAATTCAATTTGGAGGAAAATGAAGAAGGGTAAGAGTGTGGGGCTAGATTATGGTGCTGTCAATTGAAGGAGGGAATGAGAAAGAAGAGTAGTTTTAGTTTTTTTGAGATGATGAATTTGAGGGCATTGTAGAAACCTCCAGGAAGAAGTTCAATTGTCGGTTATATTACTGAACATCAAAAAATAGGTCTGAGGTAGAGATAGAGGATGATGATCCCCAAATTTCTCTATTAGTCATAGCTGAAATAATGAAAGTAAATGAAATCATCTAGAGAGAGGAGATATACATATGTATAGTGAGAGAAAGAAGTAGAGGAAGAGACTAGGGCAAAATAGGAATAACTAATGGATAGGCAAAGGAAAAAAGAGCTTAGGGGTTAGACTAAATAGAACACCAGAAGAGTAGTAATATCAAGGGAATAAAATTTCAAGAAAAGAATATAGCAGAGAAGTCCAAGTTGCTTAGCAGTAATTGTTCAGAATGAATTTTTGAAGGAGTAGGATAAGAAGTATAGAGATTAGGCTATTGAAATTATATATTGCATTTGGTTATTAAGTCATTAACAGTAAAATTTAGGATTATCTAAGTAAGGGAGATTAAGGAAGAAGCACATAAATAGATGTAAATCACTGGTAATATTCTATATTTCTGAATTAGTTTGCAAGGGAGAAGTACAGAAATAGAATCTATAAGTAACTCATGTGGCTATTTAAATTTAAATGAATTAAAATGAAATACAGTTTTAAAAATATGTATAGTTTTAAAACTCAGTCCTTTAGTTGCACCAGCCACATTTCAAGTGTTCAAAAGCCACATGTGGTTACTATATAGATGGCGCAGTTGCATACCATACTCACCCTGGCCAGGCATCAAACCCACAACCTAGGTATGTGCCCTGACCATGAATCGAACCTGTAACCTTTTGTTGTAAGGGACAATGCTCTAACCAACTGAGCCACCTGGCCAGGGTGAGTTGTATGTGTTTTAAATAGCTTTATTGAGATATAATTCACATACCATAAAGAATATACAGTACTACTATTTTATAACTTAAGTTACAATTTAAAACATCTGTACTCTATCCTACATAATAAAAGCCTAATATGCTAAGTGTCTGGTCGGCCGTTCACCAATCAAAGTGTAATATGCTAATGATACGTTAAGGCTGCTCAACTGCACCGGTGGAGTTCCTCAGCCTGGCCTGCGCCCTCTCACAATTCGGGACCCTTCGTGGGGATGTCAGAGAGCTGGTTTTGGCCCGATCCCACCAGCCAGGCCGAGGGACCCCACTGGTGAACAAATTCGTGCACCGGGCTTCTAGTTAGTAATAAAGAAAAAAATAGCCTTTCCTTTTGTGGAAAATATGTACAAAGGATGTTATCACAAACACATATACATGCAGAGTTGACAAAGATTAACATTGTTACATTTGCTCCAAATATTTGGTGACCTTATAATTTCAAAAGAGTGGAAAATTTACGGTGGATTTAAGGAATAGCTGAGGAAGGTTAAGAAGTAGAGGTAGTAAGAGAAGGTAATTTATCATTTATTTACTTTTTAAATTTATCTTTATTGTAGAAATTATTACAGATGTTTCCTCCCCCCATTCCCTCCTTAACCCCCTCCACCCTGCTCCCACTCCCTCATCAGGACTTCACCTCACTATTGTCTATCCATGGGTTATGCATATATGTGTATAAGTTCTTTGATTAATCTCTTACTGCCCCTGCTCCCTTTTCCCTCTGAAATAGGTCAGTCTGTTGCATGCTTCCATGTCTGTATACCTATTTTATTTGTCAGCTTATTTTGTGCATTAGATTCTACATATAAGTGGGATCATGTGATAATTGCCTTTCCTTGACTGTCTTATTTCATTTAACATAATACTCTCCAGGTCCCTCCATGCTGTCTCAAAGGGTAAGAGATCCTTCTTTTTACAACTGCATAGTATTCCATTGTGTTAATATACCACAGCTTTTTAAAAAAAATTGATTAAGGTATTACATATGTGTCCTTATCCCCCCATTCCCCCTTCCCACACCCCACTCATGCCCTCACCCCCCTGTTGTCTGTGTCCATTGGTTAGGCTTATATGCATGCATACAAGTCCTTTGGTTGATCTCTCTCCCTTACCCCCACCCTCCCCTACCTTCTCTCTGAGGTTTCATGGTCTGATCGATGCTTCTCTGTCTCTGGATCTGTTTTTGTTCATCAGTTTATGTTGTTCATTATATTCCGTAAATGAGTGAAATTTATCTTTCTCTGATTGGCTTATTTCACTTAGCATAATGCTCTCCAGTTCCATACATGTTGCAAATGGTAAGAATTCCTTCTTTTTTACGGCAGCGTAGTATTCCATTCACAGCTTTTTTTTTTTTTTTTTTTTTTTTTAAATCCATTCATCTACTGATGAACACTTGGGCTTTTTCCAGATCTTAGCTATGTAAATAAAATTGCTATGAACATAGGGGTGCATATATTCTTTCTAATTGGTGTTTTGGTATTCTTAGGATATATTCCTAGTAGTGGGATTACTGGGTCAAATGGCAGTTCTATTTTCAATTTTTTGAGGAAAGTCCACACTGTCTTCCATAGTGGTTGCTCCAGTCTGCACACCTACCAGCAGTATACTAGGATTCTCTTTTCTCCACATCCTTGCCAGCACTTGTTTGTTGATTTGTTGATGGTAGACATTCTGGCAGGTGTGAGGTGATATTTCATTGTAGTTTTAATTTGCATCTCTGAGGATTAGTGACATTGAGCATTTTTTCATGTCTCCTGACTATTTGTATGTCCTCTTTGGAGAAGTGTCTATTCAGGTCTTCTGCCCATTTTTTAATTGGGTTGTTTGTCTTCCTTTTGTTGAGTTGTATGAGCACTTTATATATTTTGGAAATTAAGCCCTTATCAGATGTATCATTGGCAAATATGTTCCCCCATACAGTGAGTTCCCTTTTTATTTGATGCTGGTTTCTTTAGCTGTACAGAAGGTTTTTAGTTTGGTGTAGTCCCCTTTGTTTATTTTTTCCTTTGTTTCTCTTGCCCTAGGGCCTAGGCGATGTATCTGTGAAAATTCTGTTACGTGAGATGTCTGATATTTTGCTGCCTACATTTTCTTCTAGGATTTTTATGGTTTCAGTACTTACATTTAAGTCTTTTATCCATTTTAAGTTTATTCTTGTGTCTGGTGTAAGTTGGTGGTCTGGTTTAATTTTTACATGTATCTGTCCAATTTTTTCAACACCATTTATTGAAGAGACTCTTTACTCCATTGTATGCTCTTGCCTCAGTTGTCAAAGGTAATTTCTTTAGACTAGTTTGAATGAATATAGAGCAAGAAAGATTGGGTGGGTAAGTAGAAGATACTATCCAGGATAAGGTGGATAGGTGAGCAAGGAAAGATCTTTAAAAGTTGAAACATTGAAATGTAATATTTGGTTATTCTTTATGGATAGTTAAATTCAATCTAAACACTTTATGCCATTTATTAACTAGTTTACAGAATACTCAAGTACTGGGAGCAATGTGCTGATTTTTACACAGTTTGCTTTTTTTATGTAATCTGGCATTCATGCTACATTTGCATATCAGTATGGTAATGTGTAAGTGGAGCAGCTCTCTGAAATTACCATCCTTGTTTGCCACTTGAGGAAACAGCCAGATTTCTTGTAATTCCGTTGCAAGAAAGTTCTGAATTATGCTATTTCTAGAATATAGTCAAAATGGACTTTTCTACAAAAGTAGAGTTTGACATGCTTGTGAGGGTACTGAGGGAGACTTTACTACTCATGGTTACTCACGCCACCAAAACTGGAAAAGAACAAGACAATTCTTTTAGAGCAGTTTTAGGTTTACAACAAAATTGAGAGGGAAGTACAGAGATTTCTTATGTACTTACTACCCACGCCCCCAATATGCTAGCTTCAACCTTCTCCATTATAAACATTACTCACCAGAACAATACTTTTTTGTATTATATTGACAGAACAGTACTATATTGACAGATCGTAACCAAAAGTCTGTAGTTTTCCTTCAAGTTCACTCTTGGTGTTGTACATTCTGTGGGTTTGGACAGACACATATATATCCATCATTATAATATACAAAATATTTTCACTGCTCTTCATTCTTCTATCACCCTGACTGACCCCTGGCTAGCACTAATCTTTGTTACATCTCCGTAGCCTTGCCTTTTCCTGAATAGTTGGAATCATACAGTACGTGTAGCCTTTTCAGATCGACTTCTTGTGCCTAGTAAAGGCAGAAAATTAACCGGTGATTTTGTATTTGAGTCATAATTGTTGACTAGAATGTTTACAAAGACCAAGTCACAGAGGGTAGGTGTTCATTCAGAAGTGTTGAGGATAAAGGATTGGACTAAATGACCCTTTTATTACTACTATTTTGTGATGTGTTGAGAATTATGTGCATAGTTATATTCATCGCATGTTTTGCAGTGTTACTTTTAGTTACTATTGTCATTAGATAAAATCAGTCAGTATCTGTGCCTTTCATTTGAATCTTTTTGTGTTTTCTTTTTTTGATGTATAAATATATTTAATTTAAGGTGAGATGGCTTCTTTTTCCTGAAGTTCCAGTGGGGGAATAATAGGCTTCTCTGCCCAAAGTAAAGATGTCTACCGACTGCAGGGATTCTGGACAAGCATGTTTGCATCCTGCTTGTCGATGACCATGTTAGGGGCCGGTCAGAATTTTCCAGCAGTGAATTCATTTGCAGTTTTTAAATAGTTGAAGAGTTATATTTGTTTCTGCATGAAAGACAAGATTTTATCATGGAATTAGATGCTTGTGTTACTTTGGGCCAAATGTAGTCTACTGGAATTTTGATATAGAACTAGCTGTGGTCTATCACAGACCTGTTATCCAGCTGTGTAATTTCTCAAGTATAATATTAATACTTGATTTGAAGAGAAATAGTGAAATCAATGCTTGCTATAAGTATGGTATTTCTTTTGAAATGACAAGTGGTAAATATTTAGTATCATAGTTACTGTAGTTTAGTTGTTCAATGAAACAAATATTAATATTACACGATAGCTATTTTTAAAAAAATAATTTATCACAGACTCAGGAAACTTTAGACTGTTTAGCTTCCAAAAACTGACAGTATTTTTCATCTGTCTTTGTGTCTGGTTCAGATATGGCAGAATTGTACTATTAAATGTAAGCTTTGAGTGGTACTTAATTTTGAGTTGTAGCCACAGGTAACTATGACTGAAACATAATTCAAAACTTTTGGCAATGGATATCTTGTTAGTTGCTTTAGAAGGATTTTAAGCCTTGCTTCATATTTAGTGCTCTAACTAGAAATATGTAAGTAGCTGGCTCATGGTTTCCTAATGATTTAAATTAAGTTAGAATTATCTTTCAAATTAAGTGATTTCACATTAGGGTTAAATTTTGTTTATACTGTTTACTTGAACTGTGGGAAACCTGAAGGGGGGCGGTTACGGTATTTAATATTTAGATTTGATGCTTGAGTTTTTAAGAAATCTTATAAAGATGTTAAGATTTGTGTAGATGTGCTAGTGGTAAAATATTTTTTAAAAATTAGATATTACATAACATAAACCTAGAAAAGTTAACATATCGTGACTAATTGGTTATCATAGTGAGTAATTTGTTATTAAAAAGTGAATTGTGGAAATTGTCAAAGGAAATACATTTTGATTGTAAGCAAAAATATTAATAAGATATAAGATATTCAGGCATATGGAGAATAATTTTGATGTGTCAATGAAAATGAAAACTCATATTCTGTAAGTCTGGGTTTTGGACAACTAATAAATTCCTTATGTAAAAAATGATTTGTGGAAATTGAAAGGAAACAGTCATTGTGCTAACACTTGTGATTAGGGCTTGAGATTATGAATGACTTAATAAAATAATACGGGACAGGACATACCCACTTTTAAAAGAGATTAACATAACCAAGCTATGGGGAAACATGAAAGATTTTAAGAAAGAAAAACACTAGGTTTATATTTTTTAAACAATGGATGAAGTCTGATTCCCACACCTCCCCACCATACCCCTCAGTCCAGGAGGATAGCATTCTGTTCTTTTTTTTTTTTTTTTTTTTTTTATCTTTATTGTTCAGATTATTACATTTGTTCCTCTTTTTTCCCCCCATAACTCCCCTCCTTCCAGCTCCCACCCCACCCTCCACCCTCACTCCCCACCCGCTGAGTTCATCCATAGGTGCATGATTTTTGTCCAGTCACTTCCCGCATCTCCCACACCCCTTTTCCCCTAAGAATAGTCAGTCCATTCCCTTTCTATGTCCCTGATTCATTATAATCACCAGTTCATTCTGTACATCAGGTTATTTATTCACTTGATTCTTAGATTCATTTGTTGATAGATGCATATTTGTTGTTCATAATTTGTATCTTTACCTTTTTCTTCTTCTTCCTCTTCTTAAAGGATACCTTTCAGCATTTCATATAATACTGGTTTGGCGGTGGTGAACTCCTTTAGTTTTTCCTTATCTGTGAAGCTCTTTATCTGACCTTCAATTCTGAATGATAGCTTTGCTGGATAAAGTAATCTTGGTTGTAGGTTCTTGGTATTCAGCACTTTGAAAATTTCTTGCCATTCCCTTCTGGCCTGCAAAGTTTCTGTTGAGAAATCAGCTGACAGTCGTATGGGTATTCCCTTGTAGGTAATTGAGCCTCTTTCTCTTGCTGCTTTTAAGATTTTCTCTTTGTCTTTTGCTCTTGGCATTTTAATGATGATGTGTCTTGGTGTGGTCCTCTTTGGATTCCTTTTGTTTGGGGTTCTCTGCGCTTCTTGGACCTGTAAGTCCATTTCTTTCTCCAGGTGGGGGAAGTTTTCTGCCATTATTTCTTGAAATAGGTTTTCAGTATCTTGCTGTCTCTCATCTTCTGGCACTCCGATAATTCTGATATTAGACCGCTTAAAGCTGTCCCAGAGGCTCCTTACACTATCTTCACACTTTCGGATTCTTTTTTCATTTTGCTTTTCCAATTGGGTGTTTTTTGTCGAATCTTTGTTTTGATTCTTGTGCTCCTCTGGTCTGCTATTGGGTATAATATTCTTTATTTCAGTCCGTGTATGCTTACTTTCTAATTTCTTTATCGTAGCATCGAGGGTCTCATTAGTTTTCGTGAGGCTCTGCACAAATTTATGGCAAGCCCTCAAAATTGCGATTCTTAGCTCCATATCTTCCATTTCTGTCATGTTTTTTTGTCTCCGCATCTTATATGCTTTCTTGGTGCCCCCCCTTGTGGTCTCTGTGCGCAGTCTTGTTCTAGCCAAGCCTTAATTGTTGTAGTTAACACTAGAGGGATTTGACCTCCAGGCCGACTGGCTGTAGGAATCAGCTGTGGGAAACGTCTGTCTTCTGGGGAGGCGTTATTCCAGCCTTTGCCTGAGGCGGTCGGCAAATGGTTGTGCGCAGGGCCTGGGCGGGGCGGGCTCAACAGGGCGGGGGGAGGGAGCAGCTATGGCCGCTCTCAGTCCGTCCCCAGGGGCTCTGCCTCTCGGTCCCAACAACCGCTGCAAACCTTGGAGGGGCCGTAGCCAGACAGTCCCGCTTCTCCCGTTTGAGTCTGGGTCCCTAGAGACTCGCCCGGATCTGTAGCCCAGAGTCTGAGACTCCCTCCTGATTGAAAACGACAACCGCGCCCTCAGCCGCCAGCCCGCTTTGCGCGCGCACCCTCACCACCGCACCGCCGTACCTTTAAATTTTCCACACTGCGCCTCCGCTGAGCATCGGAATGCTGTTGTTTTTGCTTCTAGTTGAAGAGACTCTCCTCAGCCAGCCTTCCCGTGGTTCTGGTTGAAGTCCGTTCCGACTTTTAGTTGTATTTTTGAAGTCGTTGTCCACGGCGGCAGTCTCCGGTGTTTACCTACGCCGCCATCTTCCCAGCATTCTGTTCTTTAAAACTGCCACTGACTCTGTTTCTCTTAACAGTGATGATCATATTGTCACTCTTTCTTAAGAGTTGAATAATATGTTCAACTTATTTTCATAATGTTTTAGAATAATTAGTGAGTGAACTTTGGCAGCTCATATTTGGCATATGAGTGGTAGTTGCTTTCCGATTTATAATTCTCAGTTGGGAAAATAATCTAGGTTATGTTGTGAATATAATTTACAAATATACTCATAACACATATATAGTTATCTATAAATTTCCTTAGTCTCCTAAGAGAAAAATTCATATGTAATCTCATGAATTGACTGAACTATGGAATAAAAATATTGGTTTTTTTAATATCTCAACTACTATATTCTGGTTTGAGAAATAAAGAATAACTAAGACATTTTCTCCTCTTTGAGTGTGACAGACACTACCTCAGTCAACCTCTATTTCCTCTTCTCTGAATTTGTTTGAAATTCCTATTTACTACACTGATTTGACTAGCCTCCATTAGTCTCAAAAGTCAGAAGAAATAACTTGCTATCTGCCATTTCTAATGTTAGTAATTTTAAAATCTGAAAATTTGTTAGTAATCATTAACAGAATTGTTTAAGGGTAAACAAAGTTGTATATAGAAATAATTTGAGGTACCTTTTTGGGTTCTTTGCAAGTAATGTTATGACTTTATTATGGCTATAGGACAGGATGTAGAAATAAATCTTTGCTTTATTTCTGCAGCAGTGATAATCTGCTCCCACCTACAGTGTTTAATTTTTTTTTAGCTCTTTGTAGAGAGATCACCTTTATTTAGTCTTCAGTTCTTACATGCTAGACTTCAGTCCTTATATGCTTCAGTCCTTATATGCTTCTTTTCTTACGGACTCCTGTTGTTGGTGAAGATTTATTTGTCAAGAGATGGGAATAAAGGATTTCAAATTTTTACTGTTTTTAAATGGGGCCTCTTAAAATATATATAATGTCTAAAATATATATAATGTCTAATACTGAGTGAGGCACACAGATTATAAAAATATGGCCTCTTTTAGATTTTGTGGTACTTTGGTTTTAAAATTTGGACAGAATATAGAAATGTAGGAAGATTTCGGTTATATTATGGCCCCAGCCATGCATTTTCAAAAGCAATGTGTTGCATTTCTAAAGCTAGTGCATTGCATGCACCACTGAGCATAATGGGAAAAGAAAAGTGCCATAAAAAGCTAAGTACCAAGTAACTAGCTAGAAAAGGCTTTTAATGGGAGAGCTGGTACGGTCATTAATCTAGTAGAGTAATACTTGAGGAAATGGTTCCTTGTGTTTAACTGCAATTTCTTTTAGTTATTAGAGACCAAAATAGGAAATTCAGAATTAGCACTTAAATGCTGATATAGGTTTATTTTTTTAAAAAGTGCCTTTTTGCAGCCCAATTTAGTACAAAGAAAATTAGGATGGGAGGCTTGGTTCTAATGCTAACTACAGAAGAATGACCTTGAGTAAGTATGCTATCTTATTAGTAAAGTGAGTGGTAGAATTGTTTAAGGATCTTTTCAGCGTATTCTCTTGAACAGTCGATAAGGAGGATTTTTACCTTGATTCAATCTGATTTCCCCTAACACTCCTCCGGTTACTAAGTGTATAGTAGTTTTGCTCTAAATAGACTACTTTGCAGTGACTTTCAAACTTTTGATTAAGACCCATTCTAGCCAAAACTGGTTTGGCTCAGTGGATAGAGCGTCGGCCTGCGGACTGAAGGGTCCCGGGTTTGATTCCGGTCAAGGGCATGTACTTGGGTTGCGGGCACATCCCCAGTGGGAGCTGTGCAGGAGGCAGCTGGTCGATGTTTCTCTCTCATCGATGTTTCTAACTCTATTTCTCTCCCTTCCTCTCTGTAAAAAATCAATAAAAATATATATATAAAAAAAAAAAGACCCATTCTAATCTAATAATTAAATTTTACATTATGACTTAGTACATGCACACATAAAAAAGACAAAAGTTTCACAAAACTTACGTTTTCTGTCCTATTTCACTTAAAAATAAAGGCTATTTACAGTCCACTCTGAAAAAACCCCCACTTCATTTAGTTTTTTTTACTTAATTTGTTAAATCAAGTGGCAAGTTGATTAAATATTTGCCACAAAATGAAAATATAGTGGCTATATGAGTTTTAGCTCCTGCCATTGTTAATAATAACACAAACTCTGAACAGTATTCATTCTTAGGAAGGGAACAAATGATGGTGACTTTAAATAATAGCTTGTTAGGCACATGTAAAGTTCTACAGTTGCTGGTTTATAAAGTAGATAATTTAGTGATTTGTTAGTTTTATTTCTACTTTCTATTATTTAGTCCCTTATTAATAGATACAATACTGGCATTCACTGTATCAAACCAGTGGGACTAAAATTCTTTAGCACCTTTTTGGATTTGAGTTTTTTGAGTATTTTGTGGTTAATTTAAAAAAGTTTTCTGCTTTTGCGTTCTAACCACGAAGATACATTTTGTAAAAAACTTGCCAATCTTATAGTTCTGTCACATTCCTTTATTCTTCTACTCCATGACTTTCTTAGGGGATTTGTGTCTTTTTAAATCTAAGAATTAAAATAAAAATTTTTGGGAATGTTAATGTTTGTGTGACCTTGGACATCCCACTCAATTAAATCCTGAGCCTTATTCATAATCTGAAAATGGTAACTTGTGCACTTGACTGGATTATTTTAAATAACAAAGAAAAAATGCAGTATACTCATTTACTCAAATGATGTAAAATTTTATATAATTGTAAGTCATTATTATAGACTTGATTTTGGAAATGAACTTCTGAGCTTTTGGGCTTAAAATGACACTAAAAGTTCATAACCTAATTGTCATTTGTTTAAGACTTTGAATCCTGAATTCTTTAAGAAAATAATAAAGGTGGTGACATAGCTGACTATTTAATCTAGCAAGTTTATAACAATGCCACCTGCTTGTTCTGTAGTACATTAAATTCTCTCAGTAACCCCATATATAATATGTGTCATCTCTATTTTTTAGATGAGGAAACGAAGGGAACTATTTGGTGGAATCGTGTTTCTAAAATTGGAGCTTTTAGTTGTGTATCATTGAATATGTCACTTTGGGATTCCCAAATCTGTGAAATTAATTAGAATTTAGAAATCGAATTAAAATCTGAGGAAAACACTATGGAAATAAAATTGTAATGACTTATCTTAATGTCACTAATCAGAGAAATGCAAATTAAGACTATAATATTTTTATCTATGACAAATTAAGTATATCTATACTGATAATAGAGAAATATGCAAATTGTCCGGGACACAGTAACAGTAACGAGCGAAAAACAGGCTGCGTGGGGTAACAAGGCCAGCAGGGGGGTTAGTGAGGGACGACCAAATGACTGAACAGCAGGCTGCGTGGGGTGACCAGGCCGGCAGGGGGGTTAGTGAGGGATGACCAAATGACTGAACAGCAGGCTGCGTGGGGTGACCAGGCCAGCAGGGGGGGCAGTTGGGGGCGACCAGGCCGGCAGGAGGGGACAGTTGGGGGCGACCAGGCTGGCAGGGGGCAGTTGGGGGTGACCAGGTTGGCAGTGGGGGCAGTGAGGGGTGATCAGATCGGCAGGTGAGGGACAGTTGGGGGCGACTAGACCGGCACAGGGGGCAGTAGGGGACAACCAGGCTGGCAAGGGTGGCAGTTAGGGGCAACCAGGCTGGCAGAGGGGGGAAGTTGGGGGCGACCAGGCTGGCAGAGGGGGCAGTAAGGGACGACCAGGCCGGCGGGCGTGGGGGCAATTAGGGGCGACCAGGCCGACAGAGGGGGGCAGTTGGGGGCAACCAGGTCGGCGGGGGGCAGTTGGGGGTGACCAGGCTGGTGGGGGGGCCAGTTAGGGGCAACCAGGATGGCAGAGGGGGGCAGTTGGTGGTGACCAGGTTGGCGGGGGTGGGGGGGGCAGTAAGGGGCGACCAGGCAGGCAGGCAGGCAGGTGAGCAGTTAGGAGCCACTGGTCCTGGACATCCCCCGAGGGGTCCCAGATTGGAGAGGGTGCAGGCTGGGCTGAGGGGACACTCTCCTCCTGTGCACGAATTTCATGCACTGGGCATCTAGTTAAAAAAATAAATGCCCTATATCAGCACTGTCTAATAATATGTGTATCACATATGTAGTTTAAATTTTCTAGTAACCACATTAAAAAAATGCAGGTGGAATTAATATATATATTTCCAAAGAGAACATACAGATGGTCAAGAAACATAAGAAAAAAGAGATGCAAATTAAAATGAGGTATCACCTCACACCTGCCAGAATGGCTACCATCAACAAATCAAAAGAATATATATTTTGTTGCTCTGAAGTGAAATTCTCTTTTCTTATTAATTCAGCCATACTATGTCTTTTGATTGGAGCATTAATCTATTTGCATTTAAAGTAGTTATTGATGATATGTAGTTATTGCCATTTTATTCTTACTTATGATAATTCCTTTTCCTTTTCTCTCTTAAAGAAATCTCTTTTTTTAAATGAGGCTGTGGAGCCTTATTTTTTAAATTTATTTTTTATTTATTTTTGTTAATCCTCACCCAAGGATATTTTTCCATTGACTTTTAGAGAGAGTGGAAGGGAGGGGGGGAGAGAGAGAAAGAGAGAGAGAAACATCAATGTGAGAGAGAGACACATCGATTGGTTGCCTCCTGCTTGCGCATGATCAGGGCTGAGGATTGAGTCTGCAACTGAGATAGGTGCCCTTGCCCAAAATTGAACTCAGGACCCTTGGGTCTGAGGGCTGACACTCTAGCTAGCCACTGGGCAAAACTGGCTAGGGCTCTTAAAGAAATCTCTTAATTATTTCTTGCAATACTGGTTTGGTGGTGATGATCTTCAGTATGTTCTTGTCTAGGAAGCTCTTTATCTCTCCACTTCTAAATGATGGTCTTGCTTGGTAATCTTGGTTGTAGTTTCTTGCTTTTTATCACTGAATATTTCCCACCAATCCCTTCTGGCCTGCAAAATTTCTGTTGAGAAATCAGCTGGCATTCTCTGGGAGTTCCCTTGTTTTGCAATTAACTGCTTTTCTCTTGCTGCTTTTAAGATTCTCTCTTTGTGTTTAACCTTTGGCATTGTAATTATGCTGTGTCTTGGTGTGGGCCTCTTTGGCTTCATCTTGTTTGGGACTCTGCATTACCTGGACTTTTGTGTCTATTTCCTTCTCCAGGTTAGGGAAGTTTCTAGTCATTATTTCTTCAATAAGTTTTTGATCCTTTGCTCTCTCTCTTCTCCTTCTGGTATCCCTCTGATGCAAATGTTGGTAAGCGTGGTGTTGTCCCAGAGGTTCCTTAAACTATTCTCATTTTCTTCTTCTTTTTTCTTTTTGCTGTTCTGATTGGATGCTTTCTGCTACCTTGTTTTCTAAATCACTGATTCAGTCCTCTGCTTTATTTCCTCTGTTGGTGATTCCTTTTAGTGTATTTGTTATTTTACTTATTTTTCATTTCTGACTGATTCTTTTTTTATGGTTTCTGTCCCCTTTTCTGTTTACTATCTCTTTATTGAAGTTCTCTCTGAGTCCATCTATTCTTCCCCTAAGTTCATTGAGCATCCTTATAACAAGTGTTTTGAACTCTGTATCTGGTAGATTGCCTTCTTCTATTTCATTCAGTTTTTTTTCCTAGAGTTTTGACCTGATTACTTTGGGACATGTTTCTTTGTCTTTTCATTTTGTCTGCCTTTCTGTATTTGTTTCTATATATTAGTCTATGTATTAGTTCTGCTAGTGTCCCATTCTACACAGGGTAGCTTTATGTAGTAAGTGTCATGTGGGGCTGGGCCCAGTCGCACATTCTCCATGTTCATATGAGGTGGATGCTCCAGAAGTGTCTCTTGTATAGCAGGTCCTGAAATAATGTTGATTTGTTCAGTGTCATTTTGTTAATAATGTTGATGAGATGTCATAGGAACTTAACTCTTGTTTTTATTAATTAGTTTATCGTAAAATTGGTTTTGTTATGTATTGTTTCACTTAAAGTCACATAACTATGTACTAGGTTGAAGACTTACTATACTTGAGTAAGTATACCTTTCATCAACATAAAATATGCATCCTCTCAAATTTTTTTACTTAAATTTCCCTTTTTTAATAGTCATTTCTTTTACTACCATTTATCTCATTTATTTCTGCATCCTCTTCCTTCTTGTATCATTTTAATTTAGATGTTTTTTATAAACAACACATAGCTAGATTTAAAAGGGGGCAGAGAAAGCCTATTTCAAAGGTCTCTTTTAATAGAGGACTTTAATCTATTCACACTTATAGTGATCATTGATGTGTATGGACTTGGTCTTCTTCCTGCTTTCTAAGTGGTTATTTCTGCCTTCCCTTTCTTCAGCCTGATTTTCTTTGATGCATTTTTATCCTTAGTGGTCTGTATGTTAAATATTTTTAATTATTCAAGTGATTACTCTGAAATTTATTTTGAAAGCAAACATTTTACAACTAGGTTGTTTTAGAAAATAAATACTATTTCTCTTATTTCTTTGGTGGTATTTTATAACGAAAAGAGTACAGATTCAAGATTAAGACAGGTTGTGCTTGGACCTTGCTACTCTTTGATGGTGACTCTCTTGTGTGTATTTCTCCATCCTTAAAGAGAGAAGAATAACAGGGGTGTTAAGTTTATAATAAAGGGTAATATGCTAATTAGACCAGACGTCTTCCAGACGTCCTTCCTGATGAAACCGGGCCAGAGGGAAGCCAGCATGGGTCCTGGGCGCATGTGGGTGGACGGTAGAGGGAAGCAGCCTGGGTCCCGGGTGCCTGCGGGTGGCCAGAGGAGGGAAGCAGCCCTGGTCCTTGGTGCCTGCGGATGGCCAGAGGAGGGAAGCCGGTGCCGGCAGCCTGGGTCTCGGGTGCAGGAGGGAAGCCAGTTCTGGCAGCCGGGGGAAGGAAGGTCTACTCTTGCACAAATTTTTGTGCATCGGGCCTCTAGTATATATATAAAGCACTGACACATAGTTAAGGACTCAGTAAGTGTTATTATTAGCTGTCACTTATTAGCAAAAGCTTGAAACTGCATTAGGTAGCATAGTTCTTAGGGGTCCTAGTGGTTGCCTGGTTCTTAATCTATATTTGCTATTGTATTGTTTTAAGAAATTCATCTTTATCCATTTACAACTTTATTTTCATTATTCTGTAATGTGCATAGTCTGTTTTGTAGTACAAAGTTAAGTCTGTCTTCTGTTCAGCTGAGTTTTCTACTTTTATGTCTTTCATTTTTACCTTTGTGTATTTTTTTTTTGTCCTTCTATCCTCTTAATCTCTGGACAGGTTCAAACAAACAAACAAACAAACAAACAAAAAAAGTTAATATCTTGGATGGTGTGATGGTGTCATGGTTATCTGAATGCCTTTTTACATGTTTGTTTGTGTATGTGTATTTGGGTATGAGGGATAGTGTATCAGTCAAGCTTCTTCAGAGAAAAAAAACTAGTAGGAGATATCCCCACCTACATGCCCGATATTTAACTCAATTCTGACACCAGTCTCATAGGATTAAGGGCTCAGTACCACAAAACTGCTTCCTCTCCTCTTTCAGATGCCAAATGCAAGTACAGATTGTTACCTATGTGCTTTGGCTGCTTTGTAGATTAGAGTTTTTAACTATCCTCTCCTTGGGTATGATCAATTTGCCAGAGCAGTTCACAGAACTCAGGAAAACATCTACTGTGTTATCGGTTTATTAAAAGAATTTATAACTCAGGAATAGCTACATGGCAAAGATGCATAGGGCAAGGTATGGGGAAGGGGCATGGAGCTTCCATACCCTCTCCAGTGTGCCACTTCCTCCACATCTCCACTTTTCCCACCCGGAAACTCTCCAAACATGGTCCTTTTGGGGTTTTATGGAGGCTTCATTATATAGACACTAGAGGCCCAGTGCACGGATTCATGCACCAGTGGGGTCCTTTGGCCTGGCCTGCACCCTCACAATCCGGGACCCCTCAGGGGATGTCAGACTTCCGCTTTTGACCCAATTCTTGCAGGCCAGGCCGAGGGACCCTAGTATGCCTATAAGATCTTTGGTTAATCTTTTCTCACCCTCCCCCCTCCCCTCTGAGATTCATCAATCTGTTTCATGTTTCCATGCCTGTGCGCTGAGCGTCTGCCCCCTGGTGGTCAGTGTGCGTCATAACTACCAGTCGAACAGTCACTTAGGCTTTTATGTATATAGACTAGAGGCCCAATGCACGAAATTTGTGCAAGGGGCTCGGCCCCCTTGCCACTGCGGCTTCATTCGGTCTAATTAGCATATTATGCTTTTATTATTATAGATACTTGGTTAAATCATTGGCCATTAGTGATTGAACTCAATCTCCAGCCCCTCCACTACTCCCTAGGACAGTGATGGTGAACCTTTTGAGCTCGGCGTGTCAGCATTTTGAAAAACCCTAACTGAACTCTGGTGCCGTGTCACATAAAGAATTTTTTTGATATTTGCAACCATAGTAAAACAAATATTTATATTTTTGATATTTATTTTATATATTTAAATGCCATTTAACAAAGAAAAATCAACCAAAAAAATGAGTTCGTGTGTCACCTCTGACACGCGTGTCATAGGTTCGCCATCACTGCCCTAGGAGTTTGGGGTGTGGTACTGAAAGTTCCAATATTTTAATCACATGGGTGGTTCCCTTGGCAATCAATCACCATTCTTAGGTTACTAAGAGGCTTTCCAAAAGTCACATCATAATAAACATAACAAAAGACACTTTTTATATTGTTTGTACCACTTAAGAAATTCCAAGGGTTTTCGGAGCTCTGTGCCAAATACATATTTTTTATTATAAATCACAATATTACATATTACGGATTTATTTCATTTCAAGGAATAAGCTTATATGATTGTTGGGGCTGGCAACTCTGAAATCCACAGGGCAGGGCTGGCCATCACGTTGGGAAACTCTTGCAGGACCTTATACTGCAGTCTTGAGACAGAGTTTCTTCCTCAGAAAGCTCAATTTTGCTCTTATTGCCTTTCAAATGATTGTCGAGACCCACCCAATTATTGAGGATAGTTTCCTAATTACTTAAAATCAACTGATAGTAGGTATTAACCATATCTACAAAATAACTTTACAGTAACATCTAGATTAGTGTTTGAGTAAGTGGGTTCTATAGCCAATTGGACACCTATAGCCAAGTGGACACATTAAACCGTTATAGATGGTCATACTGTTTCAGGATCAATTGTCCTTATCCATCAGCCTCTTGAAATTAAAAACAAAAGTTGTGTACAATACTACATGGAAATTAAGCATTATCCAGGTATTTAGTAAAATATAGTTTATAGTTATACCTCACTGACATGAGGTCAACTCACATACCAATGAATTGTGGGTCATTTGTTTGATATCCAAGTAAAAAAGACCTATAATGCCAGTATGGGAAATGACTGTTTCTAGAATAGCCAGCAAAAGCCGATACCCACACAGTGTCTGAAATGTATTACATACAGAAGAGTGTAATGTATTGTAAAATGGATGAGACTAACATTAAATGCTGTACATCTGTTTGGTGCCAATAATGTTAATAGTTGTTTAGACTTTAACCTTTGTTTATAACACTTTCTGTGGGACTGTTTATTACTTGAATGCTCCGAGATGAAGACCACATGTTCTTTTCAATTAAGACATAATAATGAAAGAGAATACTGAGCTTACATTACATCTTTGATGGTGAAATCAGAAGTGAAGGAAAGGGTAGTGAAACCGCAATAGAAATAGATTGGGAGGTTAGTAGGTAAGATTTATGGGCAGCCCATAATTTTGGGAAAGGCTACCTTTTTATTGATGGCACTGAACAGGACTGCTGATTTATTCTAAGATTCATAAATCTAGAAAAAGCTGTAACACAAAACCCCAGTGATTTTCCATTCTAGTTAAGTGAGAAGTGTGACAGTGTACTATGTATATAGTAACATCCTATATAATAAAAGGCTAATATGCAAATTGTCTCCTCGGGAGTTCAACTGACCGGGAGTTCGAATGCTTGCTGTGACATGTGCTGACCACTAGGGGGTGGTGCTGAATGAAGGAAGGCCCTGGCTGGCAGCTGGAAGGCCCTGATTGGCCCTGATCGATGGCCAGGCCTAGGGACCCTACCCGTGCATGAATTTCATGCACCAGGCCTCTAATTAAAGAATAAAATAAAAACCACAGAATGTTTTGCTTTTAAGTAAAGCATAAACTTTAACCAGTATAGTATGGTGTGGTAAGTGATGCACCCAACTAGTCATAAAATTTAGTTTCTCTCCTCAATTCTACTACCTGTATTAGTCTTCCTTTCTCTATTTAGTGTTCAGGTTAATTGTATCACTTTTGCCTTCGGTTTCCCTGAGGTAGAAACTGTGTGGTTATAACTCAACTCTGTCTCTTCCCATTTCATTAAACCCTACCTATCTTTTTCTAGAAATGTC
Organism: Myotis yumanensis; assembly: GCF_028538775.1. Classification (NCBI taxonomy): domain Eukaryota; kingdom Metazoa; phylum Chordata; class Mammalia; order Chiroptera; family Vespertilionidae; genus Myotis; species Myotis yumanensis. Next base: position 120,572,867 of record NW_027223754.1, on the reverse strand, counting down.
TCTTCTATTCTCTCTAATATCTTAATTTAGGCCATCATTTCATGTTGATGTTTGGATAATCGAAACGTTTCAGCATCTATTACCCTTGTGCATGCACTCTGCACAACCCCATCCAATCAAACTTATAAATCTGTCATTTCCTATACTGCCACCAGAGTCATTTTAAAAATATATATATTTCTTTATTGATTTCAGAGAGGAAGGGAGGAGGAGAGATAGAAACATCAATGATGAGAGAGAATCACCAATCAGCTGCCTCTTGCACACCCCCTATTGGGGATCGAGCCCTCAACCCAGGCATGTGCCCCTGGCCGGAATCGAACCTGAGACCCTTCAGTCTACAGGCTGACGCGCTATCCAGGGAGCCAAGCCGGCTAGGGCCACCAGAGTCATTTTTATTAAAAACTTCAGTTTCATGTTATTTGCCATTGCCTAAAGTTTCATTTTCCTGACTAACATTTGGGAGTTGAGAATGCATATTGTAGGTTCATAAGAAGTGCTACATTGTAGAAACCTGTTTTACCATTTGATACTCTTAGTATGTCTTTTAACATGCCAAAACAGTGCTCTGTGTGACACCGTTTTGTGAAATCCCGGCCTGTTAAAAGATAAAGTCTAAATTCCTTAGCTTGGTTGGGTAATTTTAGTTTTGTTCCAGCCAACATTTTTAGCCCCATCTTCTTTCTACCTTACACACAGTTATTCAAGGAACACATAACTGAGGCTATTTGCTCAGCTTAGAAACCAATCTTTGCCTTTATGTTGCAAATAATATTTGTAAAAGGTCCTGTGATAGTATTCTTTGTGTTCTTTTGCTTTGATAGAGTATCTTCTGAAAACATTGAGTTCAGGATGTTTTTGGCTACAAGTAGCAGAAAATCAACTTTAATCAATAAAAATTAATAATCTTTCTTAAGAGGTAGGGCATTCCAGTAGGCTAATTCAGTTATGGCATTAAAGGTCTCTTTACCATTCTCAGCGTGTATTTCAAACTAATGCTCTTAGTTTCTCATTTGCAAGTATCACATGCAACATGAATAACATTCAGCAGCAGAAGAAATAGTTTCTTTCAGATTGTTTCATGTCTCACTGGTCAGACTTGTGGTCATTCCCTTGCCTAAATCAACTACTGAAATTGGACCTCTATGATTGGCTTAGGGAAATCATCATTTATTCCCTTGGACCAGAAATAGCGCCTATACCAGGGGTGGGCAAACTTTTTGACTCGAGGGCCACAATGGGTTCTTAAACTGGACCGGAGGGCCGGAACAAAAGCATGGATGGAGTGTTTGTGTGAACTAATATAAATTCAAAGTAAACATCATTACATAAAAGGGTACGGTCTTTTTTTTTTTAGTTTTATTCATTTCAAACAGGCCGAATCCGGCCCGCGGGCTGTAGTTTGCCCACGGCTGGCCTATACCTTTCTTCTAGCATAGCATTGATACTTGAATCAAATAAGTGATTATGATTAGCAAGGTGAAGTGGGTTAGGGCCATGGTCGGCAAACCGCGGCTCGCGAGCCACATGCGGCTCTTTGGCCCCTTGAGTGTGGCTCTTCCACAAAATACCATGTGCGGGCGCGCACGAACAGTGTGATTGAAACTTCGTGGCCCAGGCGCAGAGGTCGGTATTTTGTGGAAGAGCCACACTCAAGGGGCCAAAGAGCCGCATGTGGCTCGCGAGCCGCGGTTTGCTGAGCCACAGTTTGACACCACTGAGTTAGGGAATGGCTGGTAGATAATTGACAGTGCCTGTTACTTAACTTAGTCTTGAGGGATGGGAAGGAAGTAGTAGAGTAAAAGGAAACAACATTTTGGATAAAGTGATTTCTAACCTGAGTTTTGTGGACCAGGGGAAATTAGTAGGAAGATTGGCGCTGGGCAAGGGGACCTGAGGCTGCGCCCCCCAACCCAGTGTGGCTTGACAAGGGTGGGACAGGCTGGGTCTGGATCTAGCCCAATTGGGGGAGTTGGGGGAAGGGCTGGCCTGGTCTGGGTCTTGCGCGATTTTGAGGCGCACATGGGTGGGCGGGGACTTGACTCTGGGTCCTGTGGTGCACCCCAGATTCTGACAGGAGGGAGATTTTCATATAAATTTTACTAATTTTCTTTCATCTCTGACACTTCTATTATAGAGAAAGGACAAATAGCAATATTAAAATATTTCTTCTAATTAATCCCCTTTTAATGTGCATGAATTTCCTGCACCGGGCCACTAGTCCTATATAATAAAAGCTTAACATGTTAAGTGTCTGGTCATCCAGTCTGCTATTCAACCAATCAAAGCGTAATGTGCTAATGATACGCTAAGGCTGCTCAACCCCTTGCAATGATGGGCACTGACCACCAGGGGCAGACAGTCAACTGGTTGGCCAGTTGCTATGACATGCACTGACCACCAGGTCGCAGATACTCCAACCAGTAGGTTAACTTGCTGCTGGGGTCTGGCTGATTGGGACTGAGCGAGATGGGCTGGACATGCCCTGGAGCCCTCCTATGGTCCCTTCCCTGGCTGGCCACCCTCCCGCATCCCTCCTTGGCCCCGATCGTGCACCAGTGGGGTTCCTCGGCCTGGCCTGCACCCTCTCACAATCTTGGACCCCTCGGGGGTTGTTGGAGAGTGGTTTCGGCCCGATTACAGAACAACTGGTCGCTATGATGCGCACTGACCACCAGGGGGCAGATGCTCAATGAGGAGCTGCCCCCTGGTTGTCACTGCACTCCCACAGGGGAAGCACCACTCAGCCAGAAGCCGGGCTCACAGCTGGTGAGCACAGTGGCGGTGGCGGGAGCCTTTCCTGCCTCCGTGGCAGTGCTAAGGATGTCCAACTGCGAGAGGGTGCAGGCTGGGCTTTCGTGTACCGGGCCTCTAGTCTATGATGAGAGAGAATCATTGATTGGCTGCCTCCTGCACACTCCCTACTGGGAATTGAGCCTGAAACCCAGGCATATACCCTTGACCAGAATCAAACCCGCGACCCTTCAGTCCGCAGGCTGACGCTCTATCCACTGAGCCAAGCCGGCTAAGGCTTAACATTTTTTTTAAACTTTGGGAGTTAAGAGTTTACAGCCTAAGTATTATTTTGTTTAGTTTTTATTCTCTTTCCATCTTCTGTTTCTTCTCTCCCTCCCTTCCTTCTCTTCCCTGTCTTCATTTTCTTTTCTCTTTTTGGAATGGAACTTGAGCACATCTTTTGATTCTCTCTACCTAATCTTGTTCTAATTTTAAAGGTAAAGATATAGAAGTCCAAAAAGATTAGATGATTTTCTCCAGATTACATTGGATATTAGAGCAAGATTTAGAAGTCAGATTGTTTAAGGAAATGAATTACAGAGGTAGTGGAAAACTAAGAGAAGTGTATTATAAGACTAGAGGCTTGGTGCACAAAATTCGTGCACTGGAGGGGCGTTGTCTCGCAATCCAGGACCCCTCGGGGGACTTCTGCCTGTGGCAGGTGGACATCTGTCACAGTCTGGGTCTCTTCACTCCTTACTGCCTGCCTACTCGCTGTTTCTTACCGCTCGGCTTGCTGTTCCTTAGCACTGTCACAAAGGCAGAGAGGCTCCCGCCACCACCGCTGCGCTCGCCAGCTGTGAGCCTGGCTTCTGGCTGAACGGCGCTCCCCCAGTGGGAGCACACTGACCACCAGGGGGCAGCTTCTGCATTCATCAGTGCACATCATAGCGACTGATTGTTCTGGTCATTCCACTATAATGGTCACTTAGGCTTTTATTATATAGACTAGAGCTCCCGTACACAAAAATTTGTGCACTCGGGGGGGTCCCCCAGCCTGGCCTGTGCCCTCTTGCAGTCTAGAACCCCTGGGATCAGGCCTAAGCTGGCAGTCAGACATCCCTCTGGCAGCTCAGGAGTCCTCGGGGGATGTCCACTTGCCAGTGGGGAGCAGGCCTAAGCTGCAGTCAGACATCCTTAGCACTGCTGAGGAGGCGGGAGAGGCTCCTGTCACCACCGCTGTACTGGCAGCCATCAGCCTGGCTTGTGGCTGAGCAGAGCTCCCCCTGTGGGGGCGCACTGACCACCAGGGGGCAACTCCTGCATTGAGCGTCTGCCCCCTGGTTGTCAGTGTGTGTCATAGTGACCAGTCATTCCCAGTTGTTCTGCTGTTAGGGTCAATTTGCATATTACCCTTTTATTATATAGGATAAATGCCTGGTGCACAGGTGGGGGCCGGCTGATTTGCCCTGAAGGGTGTCCTGGATCAGGGTGGGGGTCCCACTGGGGTGCCTGGACAGCCTGGGTGAGGGGGCTGATGGCCCTTTTCAGGCTGGCCACACCCCCCGGTGACCCAAGCTCCCAGCCGCTCTCTCTTTTTTTTTTTAGCGCCTCCTTGAGCGGAGGCCAGGGCAAGCTGGAAGCAGGTATCTGGGATTTATTTATTGTCTATAATTGAAACATTGTAACCTTGAGCGGAGCCCAGAGCAGGCGGGAAGCTTGGTTTCCTCCATCACGGGGGGGACAACCCAAGCCTCCTACTCACTCCAGCTCTGTAGCCGCTGCGATCTTAGTTGGGTTAATTTGCATACTCCTGATTGGCTGGTGGGCGTGGCTGGTGGGTGTGGCGGAGTGATGGTTAATTTGCATGTTTCTCTTTTATTAGTGTAGATTCTGTAGACAATTGCCTTAGGCTCTTTTTAAGCCCAAGAGAGCCTGATATTTTTAAAAGGATAAAAATTGTTTTGGTTAGGATTGGTGTGTTATCATGAATTTTATAGATGTATTAGTACTACAGTATATAGTAGTAATAAAATAACATATTTGGAAAAGAAATATATAAATGTCAATAACAGATTTTACTATGTTTTTAAAAAAATGTTAACCTATAAAACAAAAAAAACCCATATGTAACCCAAAAAAAGAAAGTAATTTCCACATAATAGTGAGGCCTATCTGGAAATTTTCATGTATATACACAAATTTTAGCAATATCAGAATGCTGTCATAAATATTGGTTCTTTGTAACATTTACATAAGAACTTTGTGTACAATGTAATCTTAGCTTACCTAAAATCTAGATCTGTGCTTTTCTATAATTCCTGGATTAAGTTTATACTTGACCCAAGAGATAACTGTGACAGAGCTTTTTAAGGTTTAATTTCATATGTAACCTGCTACCCTAACATCGTAACCTATTTTAGTTCATCAGCTATGTATTAATGATTCACTTTGTGAAAGATATTGCGAAGGGCAGATAAAATTGTCTGTGTTTATGGCTAACTTAGTTCAGGACAGTGTACTTAAAATTAAAGTATATAACATTAACTATTAATATGATTTTTAATGTCATTTCCTGATAATTTTCTTTCCATTTATAATCTTAAATTTGGGAAGAATGTTGGCTTTTTTTAGTCTTTTAATTTTTATACATATGGCAATGCAAGATTCATTTATTAATCCAGGTTTAAAGCATTTCATAATACAGTTGAGCCTGAATAAGGTAGGGATTAGGTGCGTCAACATCCCTGAACACCTGCATATAACTTTTGACTTCCCCAAAACTTAATCACCATTGTCCCTTGGTGTTGTTGGGGTAAGGGTAGGGAGAATTGATTTGATTTGAGGACTCTGGTGCATACCAAAATCTGGGGATGCTCAAGTCCCTTATATAAGGTGGCATAGAACAGTGCTTAGTTAGCCCTCTGCATTCACGTATTCCCAACTGTTGAGTGAGAGACTATGTTTTGTATCCGTGGCTGGTTGAATCCGTGGATGCAAACTCATGTATATGGAGGGTCCACTTTGTATTTATTGGGGGGAAAAAATCCTCAAACTCATGTTGTTCAAGGGTTAGGCTCCAAGGGGAATAGAAGTTTTATTCTATACCCAGGATCTGTAGCCAGATTACTCACAATGGAAGAGAGGAATTATGGGATTTCCCATTACACCAATCTGCCTACCTGCCTGCTCTTTTCTCCATCTAGAACTCAGGAGAGGAACTTACTTTATTTTACATTTTATTATTTATTTATTTAATTTTTAAAAAATAATTCTTTATTCTTGAAAGCGTTACATATGTCCCCTTTCCGCCCTACCCCCTCATTGATACCCTCCAGCTCCAGGCCCTCACTGCCCCATTGTCTGTGGCCTTTGACTTGTTGCTGAAACCATGATACTAACTAAACAAATCTGACTTCACTTCAGTCTTTTTTTCCTTTAGAAATACAAGAAGGAAACAGGAAAAAACACACTTTTATTTAATTTTCATTTACTCTTTGAATATAAATCTGGAAGTGTAGGGGATTGGAACTGATCTCTTACAGCAGTTCAGAGGTTCAGTGGCAGAGTTTAATGGTTAAGACTGGGGAATTATATTTATTTCTAAGTAAAGGTATTATGATTCTACATAAACTGAAACTTCATTGGCCAGATGTGTAGCAAACAAGATATATATATATTTTTTAAAATCTTTATTGTTCAGATTATTACATTTGTTCCTCTTTTTTCCCCCCATAACTCCCCTCCTTCCAGCTCCCACCCCACCCTCCACCCTCACTCCCCACCCACTGTGTTCATCCATAGGTGCATGATTTTTGTCCAGTCACTTCCCGCATCTCCCACACCCCTTTTCCCCCCAAGAATAGTTAGTCCATTCCCTTTCTATGTCCCTGATTCTATTATAATCACCAGTTCATTCTGTACATCAGGTTATTTATTCACTTGATTCTTAGATTCATTTGTTGATAGATGCATATTTGTTGTTCATAATTTGTATCTTTACCTTTTTCTTCTTCTTCCTCTTCTTAAAGGATACCTTTCAGCATTTCATATAATACTGGTTTGGCGGTGGTGAACTCCTTTAGCTTTTCCTTATCTGTGAAGCTCTTTATCTGACCTTCAATTCTGAGTGATAGCTTTGCTGGATAAAGTAATCTTGGTTGTAGGTTCTTGGTATTCAGCACTTTGAATATTTCTTGCCATTCCCTTCTGGCCTGCAAAGTTTCTGTTGAGAAATCAGCTGACAGTCGTATGGGTATTCCCTTGTAGGTAATTGAGCCTCTTTCTCTTGCTGCTTTTAAGATTTTCTCTTTGTCTTTTGCTCTTGGCATTTTAATGATGATGTGTCTTGGTGTGGTCCTCTTTGGATTCCTTTTGTTTGGGGTTCTCTGTGCTTCTTGAAACTGTAAGTCCATTTCTTTCTCCAGGTGGGGGAAGTTTTCTGCCATTATTTCTTGAAATAGGTTTTCAATATCTTGCTGTCTCTCATCTTCTGGCACTCCAATAATTCTGATATTAGACCGCTTAAAGCTGTCCCAGAGGCTCCTTACACTATCTTCACACTTTCAGATTCTTTTTTCATTTTGTTTTTCCAATTGGGTGTTTTTTGACGAATCTTTGGTTTGATTCTTGAGCTCCTCTGGTCTGCTATTGGGTATAATATTCTTTATTTCAGTCCGTGTATGCTTACTTTCTAATTTCTTTATCGTAGCATCGAGGGTCTCATTAGTTTTCGTGAGGCTCTGCACAAATTTATGGCAAGCCCTCAAAATTGCGATTCTTAGCTCCATATCCTCCATTTCTGTCATGTTTTTTTGTCTCCGCATCTTTTATGCTTTCTTGGTGCACCCCCTTGTGGTCTCTGTGCGCAGTCTTGTTCTAGCCAAGCTTTAATTGTTGTAGCTAACACCAGAGGGATTTGATCACCAGGCCGACTGGCTTTAGGAATCAGCTGTGCGGAAAACGTCTGTCTTCTGGGGAGGCGCTAATCCAGCCTTTGCCTGAGGCGATTGGCAAATGGCTATGCGCAGGGCTTGGGCGGGCGGGATCAACAGGGCGGGGGGAGGGAGCCGCTATGGCCGTTCTCAGTCCGTCCCCAGGGGTTCTGCCTCTCTGTCCCAGCAACCGCTGCAAACCTCGGAGGGGCCGTAGCCAGACAGTCCCGCTTCTCCCGTTTGAGTCTGGGTCCCTAGAGACTCGCCCGGATCTGTAGCCCAGAGTCTGAGACTCACTCCTGATTGAAAACGACAACCGCGCCCTCAGCCGCCAGCCCGCTTTGCGCGCGCACCCTCACCACCGCACCACCGTACCTTTAAATTTTCCACACTACGCCTCCTCTGAGCGTCGGAATGCTGTTGTTTTTGCTTCTAGTTGAAGAGTCTCTCCTCAGCCAGCCTTCCTGTGGTTCTGGTTGAAGTCCGTTCCGACTTTTAGTTGTATTTTTGAAGTGGTTGTTTACGGCGGCAATCTCCGGTGTTTACCTATGCCGCCATCTTCGATCTCTCCAGGCTATTCGTTGCAAACAAGATATTGTTGAAGCAGCAACTGTTGTGTGTGTGTGTGTGTGTGTGTGTGTGTGTGTGTGTGTGTATTTAGAGGGAGAGGGATAGAGAAGGAGAAACATCATTGATCATATCATCAATCATTAGCTGCCTCCTGCATGATCCCTAATGGGGATTGAGCCCACAACCTGGGCATGTGCCCTGACTAGGAATCAAACCAGTGACTTCTTTGTTCCTTGGTCGATGCTCACCGCTGAGCCATACTAGCTGGGCACAACTGATGTACTTTTCAACAGAGAAACTTTCCAGCCAGCCCAAAGCCATATATAAAATGCAGTCAGATCTAATTTTGTAAAGTTAGGTGGATATTGTGTTTCCTCCACAATATTCGTATTTTGAAAATTATGAGCAAGATTTAGCTAAAAGAAAATGTGCATATTCTTTCCCCCCTGATTGACAAGCAGCTTCTAAAAATACGTTGATTCAAGTGGTAGTTTTATGTATTGCAAACTATAGTTAGGTAAATAATGGTTACTTTGAAAATCCATAGTTATTGCTGATTTTTTGACAAGTATGTTTTATTTAGTCAGATACACTCTGAGGATGGCCTTTTCTGTTGGGGTAGGAAATTAGTTCATTAAAAAAATCATAAGCAAAACAAGACTGAGAAAAAGTTCAGATATAGCATTTACACAAAAATAAAATATTTAAAACAGTACAATATATTATTCATGAATGTACATATGTTGTCACTCCACTGGAGTGATGAATGCCATAGTCCAGGCAGTGGCTAACTATGGAGAGAGGGAGACAGGAATGGTTTTATTTTTATTTCAAAGAAATATTAATTTAAGTTTCAGAATTAGTAAAACATTACATTAAACAAGTCAGACCTTGCCAATATGAAGATATCAAGTGTTTATTCTCAATATAAAATTCTGATAAGGCAGGTACACTTGTGCAAATCAGGCTTTCTGTTTTTGTTTTTCCTAACTCCTAACTTTGCAAATCTTACTGCTTACTGAAGTCTAGATATCCATGTAGTGTTGAAATATTTATTCCTTGACTCCCAAGTGGGTATGGGAAAGAGGGAAAAGTTAAGATTGAGCTGATAAGGAGAGAATCCTAGAAGATAAGCTGACATAAAAATATTTAATTCTTTGTTAATCCTCACCAAAGATTTTTTCCATTGGTTTTTAATAAGGGTGGCAGGGAGGGAGGGCGAGAGAGAAAGAGAGAAATTGGTTGTCTCATCTACCCGTCCCAATTGTGCCAGGGATTGAACCTGCAACCCAGGTACATGCCCTCAATGGAGTACCCTCGACTCATCAGTGTGCGAGCCAATGCTCTAACACCTAGCCACACCAGCCAGGGTGACATAAAAGTATTTAAAGTTCATATGAATGGATATATTATGCTTCCCTCTTTTTTTGACAAGTCCTCCCTTTTTTTTTTTTTAAAGCTTAAAAAGTTTTTTATTTTAGTCTTATTTCCTTAAGTGAATATCTCATTATGCATACTGAAAAGCTAGTGCATTGTTGTTTTTTAAAATATGTATGTATGTATATATTTATTTATAGAGAGGAAGGGGTAGGGGACAGAGAGAGAAAGAAACAGAGAAAACATTGACGTAGAGAGAAACATCAACTGGTTGCCTTCCGCCCATACCCCAACCAGGGATGGAACCCACAACCTGGCCATGTGCCCTGACGAGGAATTGAACCAGCAACCTCTTGGTGCAGTGATGGCGAACCTTTTGAGCTCGGCGTGTCAGCATTTTGAAAAACCCTAACTGAACTCTGGTGCCGTGTCACATACAGAAATTTTTTTGATATTTGCAACCATAGTAAAACAAAGATTTATATTTTTGATACTTATTTTATATATTTAAATGCCATTTAACAAAGAAAAATCAACCAAAAAAGTGAGTTCGCGTGTCACCTCTGACACGCATGTCATAGGTTCGCCATCACTGTCTTGGTGCATAGGAAGATGCTCAACCAACTGAGCCACACTGGGCCAGGGCTGCATTGTGTTTTTATATACTACTTTATTTTATTGATTTCTTTCCTGAACAAAATGAAATAGTTGTATCAGGCTCAGTGAATTCTTTGATTAGATTCTGTCTTTGTGACATGCACCCACCACGTATGTGTTCCGGTGGTGCAGATTCTGAACAGGATAATCCACTCAGTTTCAGTGCTAATAACTCCATTTGAGTTTTTCAATTCTGTTGGTCTCCCCTTTGTCATCCTTCATTACTCCATTAAAAAAAAAAATAACCCAACTTTGGAAACTCTTTTTCCTATTCTCTGCAGAATAACAGTTGTCTTTGAAGTATAAAATTTCCTTTCTATAATGACCAAGGAAATTTTTCTCTTTGTTCCTATCCATATTCAATTTCCTTTCTTGTATCCTCCTGTGTTTTATTGCTTTCTTTAAAACAAGTGTGTCAAACTCAAAGGCTAACACGGGCCAAATAAATAAGGTTTAAGTTTATGTGGGCTGCAAAATAACAAAAGCTTTAATTTTCATAGAAACGTAGGTTTATTTCGATAGAGCAGTGGTTCTCAACCTTCCTAATGCTGCAACCCTTTAATACAGTTCCTCATGTTGTGGTGACCCCCAATTTCATTGTTACAAATTGAACATAATTAAAACATAGTGATTATCACAAAAACAATATGTAATTATATATGTGTTTTCCTATGGTCTTAGGCGACCCCTGTGAAAGGGTCATTCGACCCCCAAAGGAGTCTCGACCCACAGGTTGAGAACCGCTGCGATAGAGACATGCTGAATACAAAGGGCTGAAATAAATAAGTAATTTTTAACATAAAATAATAGAACATTTTAATAAAAATTAATATTTTTTCTTGAACATTAACTTACCAGGCACTGAATAACTGCACAAATTAATAAGCGTAATGCAAATAAACCTAGTTTTCTTGTTCTCCAAAAGCGAAATATTTCCTGTTGCACACACCAGATTAGTCCAAAACTAATGATGTGGCAATTGGCTGCTAAAATATTCGCTGCTAGTATTAGTGGAGAGAAATGGTGTGCCTGCATGTAAGGCGCGTAAGAGAAATGAATGCAACATGATTATAATAATCAGTCATTAGTAAATGTTATAGTTTGTTATTAATGACTTAGAGGCCCGGTGCACGAAATTCTTGCACTGGGGTCCCTCAGCCCAGCCTGCGCCCTCTCGCAGTTTGGGAGCCCTTGGGGGATGTCCGACTGACAGCTTAGGCCAGCTATGGGCAAACTACGGCCTGCGGGCCGGATGCGGCCCGTTTGAAATGAATAAAACTAAAAAAAAAAAAAAAAAAAAAGACCGTACCCTTTTATGTAATGATGTTTACTTTGAATTTATATTAGTTCACACAAACACTCCATCCATGCTTTTGTTCCGGCCCTCCGGTCCAGTTTAAGAATCCATTGTGGCCCTCGAGTCAAAAAGTTTGCCCACCCCTGGCTTAGGTCCATGCGGGGAGCAGGCCTATGCCATAAGTCAGACATCCTTAGCGCCACCGTGCCAGCCATGAGCCCCAGCTTCTGGCTGAGCAGTGCTCCCCTGTGGGAGCGCACTGACCACCACAGGGCAGCTCCTGTGTTGAGCGTCTGCCTGCTGGTGGTCAGTGAGCGTCATAGTGTTCGGTTGATTTGTATATTAGCCTTTTATTATATAGGACTAGAGGCCCAGTGCACTGGTGGAATCCCTCAGTCTGGCCTGCATACATTCCCCGAGAAGTCCTGGATTGCGAGAGGATGTAGGCCAGGCTGAGGGACCCCACTAGTGCACGATCTGGGCCGGGGAGGGACCGTGGGAGGGCTCCAGTGCGTGTCTGGCCCGTCTCACCCAGTCAGAGCCTCTGCTCCCTGGTGGTCAGTGCACGTCATAGCGACTGGTCATAGCGACTGGTTGAACGGTCAAACGAATGGTCAGACACTTAGCATATTAGGCTTTTATTATATAGGATTATGTATAACAGGATATTATAAAAATTAGGTTTTGAAATTTTTATTAAAATGTTTCTTATATACCGTTATATTGGCTTGGCCGCAAAAATATTCATTGTGGGCAGCATGCGGCCTGTGGGCCGCGAGTTTGACATGCTTGCTTTAGAGTGTTTTAGTGTAAGTCACAGTTAATTTTCTTCACATTCAAATGAATCTAATCTATTTAATTAAAAACTATTTGAATTTATGTGAATGGCTAGATCAGGGGTGGGCAAACTTTTTGACTCGAGGGCCACAATGGGTTCTTAAACTGGACCGGAGGGCCGGAACAAAAGCATGGATGGAGTGTTTGTGTGAACTAATGTAAATTCAAAGTAAACATCATTACATAAAAGGGTACGGTCTTTTTTTTTTAGTTTTATTCATTTCAAACGGGCCGTAGTTTGCCCACAGCTGGGCTAGATAGTGAGTGTTCTGAATTTTGCTTTGCAATTGATATTGGAAATCATTTTGTGAAAATAGTTTGCCTTGGGCTAAATGTGTTGACTGTCTTTTTATGATTCAGCTATTATAAGTATCTGCTATATTTTCAGCATTCACATAAAGCTTTTTATATGTGCCAAGTTCTAGATATTTTTGAATTATGTTTGGCTTTTGTGTCCCTCCAGAAGAGAGGGGTGGAGAGAATCTCTTAGGTCCCAAATTTACTTATTTGTGGCACAGATTTGGGGATGAAGTGGAGAATACTTAATGATAGAACTGTATAAATTAGTACACATCTGGTTTTAGAAAGCATCCACCTTTCTTGTGTAAGTAGATCATATTTTCTTGCTGCTTTGAATCTTTTATTAAATAAATGAAATGCAAATAAAGATGAGCCAGATTTTGAAGAAGAGATGGATGGAGAAGGAGATTGTAAACAATCAGTTTTCTTTTTTACTTTTATTTATTTATTTATTTATTTATTTATTGTCTAAAGTTTTACATATGTCTCCTTTTTCCCATGCTTGACTCCTCCCCCCCTCCCCAGCCATTCCCACCCCAGGCAAGCCCTCACCGCCCCAGTGTCTGTGTCCATTGGTTATGCTAATATGCATGCATACAAGTCCTTTGGTTGCTCTCTAGCCCCCATTTGTCTCTGGATCTATTCTTGTTAATCAAATTATGTTGATCATTATATCCCACATATGAGTGAGATCATGTGATATTTATCTTTCTCCGACCGGCTTATTTCGCTTAGCATAATGCTCTTCAGTTCCATCCATACTGTTGCAAATGGTAAAAGTTCCTTCTTTTTAATAGCAGCATAGTATTCCATTGTGTAGATGTACCACAGTTTTTTAATCCACTCATCTGCTGATGGGCACTTAGGTTGTTTTCAAATCTTAGCTATTGTAAATTGTGCTGCAATGAACATAGGGGTGCATATATCCTTTCTGATTGGTGTTTCTGGTTTCTTGGGATATATTCCTGTAATTGGATGACTAGGTCAAATGGGAGTTCCATTTTTAACTTTTTGAGGAAACTTCATACTGTCTTCCACAGTGGCTGCACCAGTTTACTATTCTTTTGATGACTGTTTTTGTCCTTTTGAAACTAGTACTATTTCAGAATAGTTCTTAGAAGAGTCCATGGAGAAGCAAGGTATACAATGTCATTTTTTTAAATGTCCCATTGCTCCCCCCACCCCCATAATTATATCTATTGACCTATTAAGGAAAATTGATATAGACTCTCTTCTCTGTGGGATAGATCCAGTTCCTCTCCTTAAGGGTACCAGGTAGGAAGATCATAAAGAAATTTGTATTAGCAGTTTACTCTGTTGGTTTGGCCACATAAAATCCATGTTAATTTTTATATTGTATTTCAAAACACCTTAAAAACCTGTCAGAACATTTTGTTGTTGTTGTTAACAGTTGAGTTTTTACATGAGAATCATTTATTTTGTTTCTATTATTTATTTCCCCAGGCCTTCAATCTCTAGTTATTCTGGAATTTTCAAAAGAAGAAAAGTTACCTATAGATGAAAATACAATATATTTAGTAGATAGACATATGTAGAAGTACAAAAAGAAGTATGATATTAAAATTGTTATTAACTATGTAGGCCTGTGAAAGAGAGATATGCCAGACTTAAGTAATTTTTGCAATTACTTTTTAAAAAAATACAGAATAATTCTTTAAAAATATCTTTTCTGTAAATTGTAACTGAAGTCTATGTTTCATTGGAAAGCAGTGTTTTAAGTTGCTGTTCTCTCTCCCTGAAGACAAGTTTTTATTTTTGTACCCCAACACCCAGCAATTTGTTTCACTTTAAAAGATGGAATAGGTAACCAGGTCTTTGCTAAGTCAGTGTGGTGTAGAAAACGATAAGGAGGGAGGACTCCAATATTGGCCTAAAATATTTTAATCAAGGAATTCCAGGCACTTATCTCCACCCATATTTTGATATGTAGACGTATCCTATAAGGTCTTAATTTAGCAGTAAAACTTTGAATATTGCTAAAAATAAAGTGCTAATGACATTTAAATGTTAATAGGACTTGAGGGCCAGATATTTTTTTATGTACAGCTGTTAGCTAATTAAGTGAATATTTCAGGTTTAATTAATAAAAACCAATCTCATTGTTTCAATCACAATTTATTTGGAAGGTTTGCTTCTGGGTCTAATAAAATAAGCAATAGGAAGGCATAAAATTGTTAAGAAAATAATGAAATTTAGGGGTAAAAAGAAAATGCCTCTAGGGGATATTTAAAATAAAATAACATTAAAAACAAGGAACTAAAGATGTGTAAGTTGCTCTAAGGCCATTGTACCAAATATCACCATTGTGTTTCTTACCCAAGAAGAAATTGCATCATCAAATAAATCTACTGAGCACTGTTATTTGGATGGTACTGAGATGAACAATTGTTTCAGTTGTTGCCCAGCTCCCTCCTCTAACTCTCAGCAGCCTGGAACTGTGCATGTTATGGAAGTTCATGTGACAATGATCCTTGGTTTTGTTCATTTAGCTTGTCAAAACAATTTTATGTAGGTGGGAAGAAATGAATGAAATGAATAGAGTGGGTTAGCTGCATTAGCTCTAGCTGCACTGAAAGTAATGAATGCTGCAATTGGAATAGTGTTGCAAGCCCCCAGGAATATCCAGTTTGTTAATGCTGGGGAGAACTACTAAAAAGCAATAGTGGCTAATCTGTTCTAAATCTCATTTGATATCATAGTCTTCATGATAATTTGATTGACAGTTGATAATATTTAAACAATGTGTATTCCTTTTATTTTACCTTCAGTAATTTAGCAAAGTACTTAGTCCTTTTCAGTGATCCCTAGTTGATAACCAAAATATCAACATGGCTTTTTTGAGAAGAAAATTCTTTTAGAAGCTTTACAAATTTTTAACATACATTTGTCTTCTTGTATAGTGAATAGAACATGAGCTTTAAATCAAACCTTCATTTAATTCTTGGTTCTGCTTTTTGTTGTTGTTGTTAATTTAAATTCTTTATTGTTTAAAGTATTACATGAGTCTCCTTTTTCCCCCATTGACCTCTCCCTGGCCGCTCCCACCCCCCAGCACATGCCCTCACCCTTGGTTCTACTTTTCATGTAACTTTGAGGGAGATACTAATTTTTTTTTGTCTGTTCCTATGTCAAAAGAAAGTAATATTTCCACTCTCACAGGTTTTTGTTGAGAATTAATGAGAACAGAAGTAAAACAACCAGCTAGTAAATGGTAAACACTTGGCAAATTTTTTAAAACCCCAGTTGTTCTAAATGGTTTGGGTGCTTATGTTAATTTTCATCTGTTTTACTATTATCTTAAAAATTTTGGCATGTTAAAATAATGTACTTCTCTGAGATGTTGACAAGTTATTGAAAGAAGTACCAAATTATTTGTTTGTGTTATTTTCCCCATTCAGTTGATAATCTGTACTCATCTAACTATATTTTTTTCCCTTTAAAAATATTTTTAATAAAGATTTAAGCAAGTTTCTGAAACCCCTTAAAATCATAAATAATTTCAAGGAGGATAAAAATCTACGATATATAAAATAGTTTCTATTTACAGTAGAGATGGCTTCTATGCAAAATTAAAGTTAATCTCACTTCGATAGAGTTTTAAGATTGCCATTTAGTGTATTCTCAAGAAAAAATGGTTGTAGATTTTTAGTGAGGAAGAAGTCCCTGTTTGTTTTTCCTCTTTATACTTTGCTATACATAAGTAGTTGGCATCTTTTTTACAATGGTAGTTAACAGCTTTGACTTCTGCAAATTGGTCATTGTGTTTACCTTGTGTTAGATTTACCAACATTCAGAGACCCAATTTCAATTCTCACCTTTCTTTTAATTTCTTTTGTCCCTGGGGGAATGCTAACTACTTGTTAAATACATACACAAACTCTTTTTTATTTGGAAAACACATTCATAGATTCATTCAACACATGGTTATTGAACAGGTCCTTATACTAAGATGCTAAAGACGGAACACTGAAAAGTATTTGTCACTGCTTTTAGAATAAGCCTCAATATAATATTTTTTGTGACTAGAGACCCGGTGCATGAATTCATGCACCAGTGGGGTTCCTCAGCCTGGCCTGTGGGATCGGCCCGAAACTGGCTCTCCGACATCCCCCCGAGGGGTCCCAGATTGCAAGAGGGTGCAGGCCAGACCAAAGGGACCCCACTGGTGCATCATCGGGGCCGGGGGAGGGATACGGGAGGGCTCCAGGGTGTGTCCAGCCTGTCTCGCTCAGTCCTGATCAGTCGGACCCCAGCAGCAAGCTAACCTACTGGTCAGAGCGTCTGCCCCCTGATGGTCAGTGCACATCATAGCAACTGGTCAAGTGGTCAACTATCTGCCCCCTGGTGGTCAGTGCATGTCATAGTGAGTGGTTGAACAGCCTTAGCATATCATTAGCATATTACTCTGATTGGTTGAATGGCCAACTGGTTGACCGGACACTTATCATATTAGGCTCTTATTATATAGGATTAAATGCTATAAAAGAAGTATATACATTGTTTATAAAAACATATATTAGTGTGGAGGGGGGATGATTTAACCTACATTGAGGGGCACTCAGGGAAGGTGTTCCTGAGGAAATGAATTGATCCTTGAATGATGACTGGGCATTAACTAGGCAACTAAAGATGGACAGAGGGGCATCCCAGATTGAAGGAACAGTATGTTTAAAGGGCATGAGTTGAAAGAAGTGTGGCATGTTTGAGAATGGGAAAGATCAGAGCGACGAGATTAGGCTAGAAGAGTGGGCAAGAACCATATAATGTGGGACCACATAGGTCACCGTGATTTTCACCTTTATCCTAAAAGCTGTAGAAAGCTACTTATTAAAGAGTTTTAAACAGTTATGGTATACATGATTTCATTGAATCTAAAATTCCTCTAATAGTATGACATTCTAATTTTAGAGAAGTTAAAAATAGGAAAAGTTGTATTTCTAAGAATTAGTTGGCATACCTTAGAATTGATTAAAATGATATAAAATATTCTGGCTATATATGGACAAAGTGGAAAATATACTGTACAGGGAAAGATTAGATTTTTGGAAACGACTTAGTAGGTTATTGCAGGAATCTAGAAGAGATGATGATGGCTTGAAATAGGATGGTGGTAATAGAGAAAGACATAAATAAATTACTTCGAGTAAGTTTTCATCAGAGAATTTACAAGGCTTGTTCACTTTAGAACATTGTTAAAAATTTGGAATTGTAGATATCTTTTAGTATATTTTAAATTATAATTAAAATTTAAGTAACTATAAAATGGTTTATGCTACAGTGTTAGTTCACATCTAGTGACTGTTTCTGTCTAAGGTTACATATAGCAGTTGAGAGAAAACATTTACAATTGAAGGTTTGTAGGTCTTTTAAACTATAGAAGGGATTGTGTAAAGGCCCTATACAGAATATTATTCAGACTTAAAATTTTGTTAACTTTCTGTTTGTACAACAGTGGATATGTGTATTTACATAATTTATTTAAGCTGCTCCATTAAGAACCATACTCCACCTTATTCTGTATAATATATATTCAAAGATTCAGCTACCGTGGTCTGATATTTTTTCCAGCAGTTAGTTCTAAACTATGAGTGAAAACACACATTTAAAAAGCTAAATTTAAATTTTCTAGCTCACTGTTACTAATGTTTTAAGTCTTCACTCTTCCAATCTGCATCCTATATTCCCAGGTTTACCTTTAGCAAAAGGTCTTAAGCATTTCAAATATTATATGACAAGAACTATGGATACTTTCATACCCAGGATCTCACTTAATCCTTGGATTAGCCTGCTGATAGTGGTTCTTTCCTTACATGGCTAACTGTAGTTAATACATACTTGTGAACAAAGAATTGAGTGTTTTATGATATGCTCTCAAAGTACCCAATGCTTTTCTCTTCATCATACTTAATAAAATTAATGCCTCTGCCTTTTAACACTGTAAGGTCTAGGATAGCAGAAATTTTGTCTCTGATGCTCATCATATCCTTTTGCTTGACATAGAGTACCCAAATATTATTTACAGTTTAAGCAAACATTTATGAAAGTGTACAAAAATTGCTAAAACTACAGTGAATGTTGCATGCTATATAAGAATTCTTTTTTTCTTAAATATATTTTTTTATTGCTTAAATTATTACAAAGAGTATTACATATTTCTCCTTTTTTTCCCCCGCCCTTGACAATCTCCTGGCCTCCCCTACCCCCCAGTGTCTTATGTCCATTGGTTATGCTTATATGCATGCATACAAGTCCTTTGGTTGATCTCTTACCACCCCCACTGCCCCCTCCACCCTCCCCGGCCTTCCTGCTGTAGTTTGACAGTGTGTTTGAGGCAACTCTGCCTCTGTATCTATTATTGTTCAAAAGTTTATAATGGTCTCTATTATCCATGAATGAGTGAGATCATGTGGTATTTTTCCTTCATTGACTGGCTTATTTCACTTAGCATAATGCTCTCCAGTTCCATCCATGCTGTTGCAAATGGTAAGAGTTCCTTCTTTTTTACAGCAGCATAGTATTCCATCGTGTAGATGTACCAAAGTTTTCTAATCCATTCATCTACCGATGGGCACTTAGGCTGTTTCCAAATCTTAGCTATGGTGAATTGTGCTGCTATGAACATAGGGGTGCATATATCCTTTCTGATTGGTGTTTTTGGTTTCTTGGGATATATTCCTAGAAGTGGGATCACTGGGTCAAATGGGAGTTCCATTTTTAGTTTTTTGAGGAAACTCCATACTGTCTTCCATAGTGGCTGCACCAGTCGGCATTCCCACCAGCAGTGCACGAGTGTTCCTTTTTCTCCACATCCTCTTCAGCACTTGTCGTTTGTTGATTTGTTGATGATAGCCATTCTGACAGGTGTGAGATGGTACCTCATTGTTGTTTTGATTTGCATCTCTCGGATGATTAGTGACTTTGAGCATGTTTTCATATGTCTCTTGGCTTTCTGAATGTCCTCTTTTAAAAGGTGTCTATTTAGGTCCTTTGCCCATTTTTTGATTGGATTGTTTATCTTCCTTTTGTTAAGTTGTATGAGTTCCCTATAAATGTTGGAGATTAGGCCCTTATCAGATATAATGTTGGCAAATATGTTCTCCCATGTAGTGGGCTTTCTTGTTGTTTTGTTGATGGTTTCTTTTGCTGTGCAGAAACTTTTTACTTTGATGTAGTCCCATTTGTTTATTTTCTCTTTAGTTACCAATGCCCTAGGATCTGTATCGGTGAAGAAATTGCTTCGGCATATGTCTGAGATTTTGTTGCCTTTGGATTCTTCTAGTATTTTTATGGTTTCCCGTCGTATATTTAAGTCCTTTATCCATTTTGAGTTTATTTTTGTGTATGGTGTAAGTTGGTGGTCTAGTTTCATTTTCTTGCATGTATCTGTCCAATTTTCCCAACACCATTTATTGAAGAGACTGTCTTGACTCCATTGTATGTTCTTGCCTCCTTTGTCAAATATTAATTGAGCATATTGGTTGGGGCTGATTTCTGGGCTCTCTATTCTATTCCATTGATCTATATGTCTGTTCTTGTGCCAGTACCAGGCAGTTTTGAGAACAGTGGCTTTGTAATACAGCTTGATATCTGGTATTGAGATCCCACCTACTTTGTTCTTTCTCAGGATCGCTGCAGCTATTCGGGATCGTTTTTTATTCCAGATGAATTTTTGGAGAGTTCATTCTAGGTCTGTGAAATATGCCATTGGTATTTTAATGGGAAGTGCGTTGAATTTATAGATTGCTTTGGGCAGTATGGACATTTTAATGATGTTGATTCTACCAATCCAAGAACATGGTATGTTCTTCCATCTGTTTATGTCTTCCTCTATCTCTTTTTTCAATGTCCTGTAGTTTTCTGAGTAGAGGTCTTTTACCTCTTTAGTTAAGTTTATTCCTAGGTAGCTTAATTTTTTTGGTGCGATGGTAAATGGGATTGCTTTTTTAGTCTCTCTTTCTGCAAGTTCATTATTGGTGTATAGAAATGCCATAGATTTCTTGGTGTTAATTCTGTATCCTGCTACATTGCCGAATTCTTTTATTAAGTCTAATAGTTTTTTGATGGAGTCTTTAGGGTTTTTTAAGTATAATATCATGTCATCTGCAAATAAGGACAGTTTTACTTCTTCTTTGCCAATTTGGATACCTTTTATTTCTTCTTCTTCTCTAATTGCAATGGCTAATACTTCCAGTACTATGTCAAACAGGAGTGGTGAGAGTGGGCATCCCTGTCTTGTTCCTGTTCTTAGGGGAAATGGTGTTAGTTTATGTCCATTGAGTATGTTGTTGGCTGTGGGTTTGTCATATATGGCTTTTATTATGTTGAGGTATGATCCTTCTATTCCCACCTTGCTGAGAGTTTTTATCAAAAATGGGTGTTGAATTTTGTCAAATGCTTCTTCTGCATCAATTGATATGACTATGTGGTTTTTTTTCCTTCAATTTGTTTATGTGATGTATCACGTTTATTGATTTGCGGATATTGTACCATCCTTGCATCCCTGGGATAAATCCTACTTGGTCATGGTGTATGATCTTTCTGATGTACTGCTGGATCCGATTTGCTAAGATTTTGTTGAGGATTTTGGCATCTATGCTCATGAGGGATATTGGCCTGTAATTCTCTTTCCTTGTGTTGTCTTTACCTGGTTTTGGTATTAGGGTGATGCTGGCTTCATAGAATGAGCTTGGAAGTGTTCCTTCCTCTTGGATTTTTTGTAGTAGTCTGAGGAGGATAGGTTTTAGTTCTTCCTTGAATGTTTGGTAAAACTCCCCTGTGAAGCCGTCTGGCCCTGGGCTTTTGTTTGCTGGAAGCTTTTTGATGACTGCTTCAATTTCTTCCATAGTTATTGGCCTGTTGAGATTTTTAGATTCTTCCTGATTAAGTTTTGGAATGTTGTATTTTTCTAGAAATATGTCTATTTCCTCCCGGTTGTCTAGTTTGTTGGAGTAGAGTTGTTCATAGTATTTTTTAACAATCATTTGTATTTCTGTGGGGTCTGTTTATTTCGCCTCTATAATTTCTGATTTTGTTTATTTGGGTCCTCTCTCTCTGCTTCTTGGTGAGCCTGGCTAGAGGTTTGTCAATCTTGTTTATCCTTTCATAGAACCAGCTCTTGGTTTCATTGATTTTCTGTATTGTTTTTTTGGTCTCTGTGTCATTTATTTCTGCTCTAATCTTTATTATCTCCTTCCTTCTGCTCACTCTGGGCTTTTCTTGTTGCTCTCTTTCTAATTCTTTGAGCTGTAGAGTTCGATGATTTACTACCATTTTTTCTTGTTTTTTGAGATAGGCCTGTAGAGCTATAAACTTCCCTCTCAGGACTGCTTTCATTGTGTCCCAAAGGTTT
The DNA here is from genome assembly GCF_028538775.1 of Myotis yumanensis. Classification (NCBI taxonomy): domain Eukaryota; kingdom Metazoa; phylum Chordata; class Mammalia; order Chiroptera; family Vespertilionidae; genus Myotis; species Myotis yumanensis. The sequence continues at coordinate 120,550,789 of NW_027223754.1, read as the reverse complement.
TGGATTGTTGTGTTTTCATTGTCATTAGTTTCCAGGATGTTTTTAATTTCTTCTTTGATCTCATTGGTAACCCAATCAATATTTAATAACATGCTATTCAGCTTCCAAGTGTTTGAGTATTTTGGGTTGTTTTTATTGTAGTTTATTTCTAATATTATGCCCTTGTGGTCTGAGAAGATGCTTGGTATGATTTCAATCTTCTTGAATTTGGGGAGACTTTGTTTGTGACCCAATATGTGGTCTATTTTTGAAGATGTCCCATGAGCACTTGAGAAGAACATATATTTTGTGACTTTGGGGTGCAGTGTTCTGAAGATGTCAATTAAGTCCATCTGATCTAGTGAGTCATTTAGGATTGCTGTTTCTTTGCTGAGTTTTTGTCTAGCGGATTTATCCAGTGATGTCAGTGGTGTATTAAAGTCCCCTACTATGATTGTATTGTTGTCGATCTCTCCCCTGATATCTTCCAGGAGTTTTCTTATGTATGTGGGTGCTCCTGCATTGGGTGCATATATGTTTATCAGGGTTATATCCTCTTGTTGTATTGATCCCTTTAGTATTATGAAGTGGCCTTCCTTATCTCTTGTTATGGCCTTCACTTTGAGGTCTATTTTGTTGGATATAAGTATTGCTACCCCAGCTTTTTTTTCATTTCCATTTGCCTGAAAGATATTTTTCCATCCCTTCACTTTCAGTCTGTGTGAGTCCCTTCTAATGAGGTGGGTCTCTTGTAGACAGCAAATGTATGGGTCATGTTTTTTTATCCATTCAGCCACTCGATGTCTTTTGATTGGACCATTTAGTCCATTTACATTTAAAGTTATTATTGAAAGGTACTTGTTTGTAGCCATTTCTATTTTCTTGTGGCTGTTTTCTTTCTGGGCTTTTTATTTCTTCTTTTTACACCAGTCCCTTTAGCATTTCTTGCATTGCTGGCTTGGTGGTGATGAACTCCCTTAGACTTTTTTTGTCTGTGAAGCTTCTTATTTCCCCTTCAATTTTGAATGATAGCCTTGCTGGATAGAGTATTCTTGGATTCAGTCCTTTGCTTTGCATCACTTTGTAAATTTCTGTCCATTCTTTTCTGGCCTGATGTGTTTCTGTTGAGAAATCGTTTGATAATCTGATGGGGGATCCTTTGTAGGTAACTCTCTGTTTCTCTCTTGCAGCCTTTAAGATTCTCTCTTTGTCTTGTACATTTGCCATCGTTATTATGACGTGTCTTGGTGTCGGTCTTTTGGGGTTCATCTTGCCTGGGACTCTCTGTACTTGTGTAACTTTTTTCTTCCCCATATCTGGGAAGTTTTCTGTCATTATTTCTTCAAATAGATTTTCTAATCCTTGCTGCTCTTCTTGTCCTTCTTGCAGCCCTATTATGCTTATGTTACTTCATTTCATGTTGTCCCGAAGCTCCCTTAGGCTCTCCTCCTGTTTTTTAATTTTTTTCTCCAGTTGCTGTTCAGATTGAGCTTGTTTCTCTGCCTTATCTTCTAACTCACTAATTCGGTCCTCTGCTTCTTTTAGTCTGCTGTTGAAACTTTCCATGGTGTTTTTGATTGTAGCTATATCACTTTTCATTTCTTCCTGATTCTTGCATAGGTTGTTGATTTTCTCATCCATCCGGTGAATGAATTGTACAACCATTATTCTGCATTCTTTTTCTGTCATGTTGCACACTTCAACTTCATTAATTTCCTTTCTTGGTGATTCCTCATTGTCTTTCCTCTGGGTGTTGTGTCGTCTCTTCATTCTGATTATCTCCTTCCTGCTGGTCGCCATTTTTTCTGACTATATAAGAATTCTTATCAAGACAATCAGATAGGTAGACTGTATATTAAGTTATAAGAATTAAATATCACTTAACGATATGTGGAATATACTTCATTTGATTTAAAATAAGTTTTCTTTTTAAAAAATATATATTTTTATTGATTTCAGAAAGGAAGGGAGAGGGAGAGAGAAACATCGATGATGAGAGAGAATCATTGATCGCCTACCTCCTGCAGACTCCCTACTGGGGATTGGCTCACAACCCAGGCATGTGCCCATGACCAGAAACCAACCCGGGACCCTTCAATCTGCAAGCTGATGCTCCATCCACTGAGCCAAACCAGCTAGGGCTAAAATAAGTCTTCTTGGTAGAATTATTGTAAGGGTCAGTAATAGATAAGAGAACCAACAAGAGATCTAGGTTTTTCTTTTTTCTATATAAATTTCCCCTAAATGAGGAACATTTAAGAATGTGTAGTGAGCCCTGACTGGTTTGACTCAGTGGATAGAGTGTTGGCCTGCGGACTGAAGGGTCCCAGGTTCGATTCTGGCCAAGGGCATATACCCGGGTTGTGGGCCTGATCCCCAGTAGGGGGCATGCAGGAGGCAGCCGATCAGTGATTCTCTCTCATCATTGATGTTTCTCTCTCTCCCTCTCCCTTCCTCTCTGAAATCAATAAAAATTTTTTTTTTTGTAAAAAAGATTGTATGGTGAATAAGATTTTTTAAAAAAACATATTGGGAAACCCTATTGTCAGTAAAGGGAAAAGCAAACAAGCTGAAAACTTCTTATTGTAAAACATGAGATATTTTGAAAATTTTGATGAACGGAACAACAAAAACCTATTATCTTCAATGCATAGCTGAGTTTGTTACAATGTAAGGGTAATCTCCAAGGTCTGAAAACTAAGAAGAAATGTAAAACCAGAGCAAGAAAAGTGTGAATTGACACTAGGACTTTTCTCGGACAGTTGCCAGTCTGTTAACTAAGGGGCATAGTTTTACTGTCTATCTGAGGATAGATGAAATCTCAAGGCCAAGCAGTTATTGGAATTGAGATCCAATAAAGTTGTTCTTTGAAGAGGAAAATGAAATGAAATGAAAAACAGACTAGAGATTGTGGGATACACTCACAACTGAGGATATTCCAACACACATCACAATTTGAAATAACCACATAAAGAAAAATACCAACAGAAGTGAATATCAGCAGCCAAAACAATAGCAAAATTAGATCCCCAGTAACTCAGATAAAAGTGGCAGTGAATTGAGTCTGTAAAGTAAGTTATATTATCAGGAAAAGGACTAGAAACTAACTAAAACAACAAAAATCAAGATGGTGTTGGAAGAAGTAGTGAATGATTGATTTGATAAAGACCCAAATAGAGCTTCAAGGAATGGAAATGCATTGTGATTAAAAACTAAATGCTCCCTCCTGCAGGCCTGCTTGCCCCCAACTGGCCACCCCCCTGTTGGCCTGATCACCCCCAACTGCCCTCCCCTCTTGGCCTGATCACCCTTAACCATCTCTGCCTCAGCCCCGCCACCATGGCTTTGCCCAGAAGGACGTCCATAAGGTCTTCCGGGAGGTCTCCTGGTCTAATTAGCATATTACCCTTTTATTAGTATAGATACATTGGATTATAATGGAAACTAATATTGAATAGTTATCAAAATTTTAAATTTGTGATATACATTATTAGTGCATAATAAAACCTACTGAAAGTCTAATAGCTATCATAACTTAAAAATAATGATTTGTGTAAATGCTATTTTGAGATAATCTGCATCTACTGTTAGGTGATATGAAAATAATCTAGGTCTGTTGGTGACAAAAATCACAGTTACTATTATGCTATTAGGTGTACACATTAATAATTCAAGGAGATATTAAATTTCAATTCATGGTAAATGAAAAATATTTGTTTGTTTTCACACATATTCACAAATCTTCCTTAACGGGTTTTGTGGACCCTAAGTTTAAGAATTGAGTGTTCTGTCTTGGCCAGGTAGTTCAGTTGGTTAGAGTTTCATCCTGATATGCTAAGATTGCAGATCCAATCCCTGATCAGAGCATATAAAAGAGTCAACCAGTGAATGTATAAATAAGTGGAACAATAAATCAATGTTTCTCTCCCTCTTTCTCTTTCCCTTCCTCTCTCTCTAAAATCAATTAAAAAATAAAAAAGAACACGTGTCCTATTAAAACCCGTAAATGTATGTCCAAGATTAACATTACAACACTATTATTACAGTATTAGAGGCTTGGTGTATGAAATTTGTGCACGGTGGGGGGGGGGGGTCCCCTCAGCCCAGCCTGCACCCTCTCAAAATCCAGGACCGCTGGCTCCTTAACTGCTCGCCTGCCTGCCTAATTGCCCCTAACTGGCCCCCCTGCCAGCCTTATCACCCCTAACCGCCTCAGCCTGCTGACCTGATTGCCCCTGACTGCCCCCCCCCCCAACCTGGTCAGCCCCAACTGCCCTACCCCTAACTGGGCCCCCCCCCCCCCCCCCCGCCAGCATGGTCACCCCTTACTGCCCCGCTCTGCCAGCCTGGTCGCCCCTCACTGACCCCCCTTGCTGACCTGGTCGCCCCCAACTGCTCCCCCCTCCCGCCGGCCTAGTCGCCCCACACAGCCTGCTGCTCAGTCATTTGGTCCTCCCTCACTAACCCCCCTGCTGGCCTGGTCACCCCACACAGCCTGCTGTTCGGTCATTTGGTCGCCCCTCACTGCACCCCTGCCAGCCTGGTCGCCCCACACAGTCTGCTGTTCAGTCGTTTGGTCGTCCCTAACTAACCCCCCTGCCGGCCTTTTCATCCCACTCAGCCTGTTCGATCGTCCGTTTGGTTGTTTCGGATGTGATGGCCCCTGGCTCTTTATATATATATAGATAGTAGTAACAAAAAATGGGGAAAAACTTAAAGATTCATTAATAGGAGATTTTATAAATTGTAATACAGGATGTGGCAAAAGTAGGTTTACAGTTGTGAGTACACAAAACAGTTTATTCTTGTATTATTATTTATTAATTTTTGTATTTTCATATTAACAACTGTAAACTTACTTTTGCCCCATCCTGTATATTCAGACAAAGGATAACTGTAAAGCAGTGATAATGAATGGAGACAAGTTATAATAATAAGGTAGATATCTTGTCATATCTCCTTATATGCCATCAAAGATTATCTCAATATTGAGTGAAAAAGAAGCAAACTTCCAAAAAATACATACTGTATACCATCATTTTATGAAATTTTAACATTTCATATAAAGTGTAAAAACCCAGCCCTAGCCAGTTTGGCTCAGTGGATAGAGCATCAGCCTACGGACTGAAGGGTCATGGGTTCAATTCCAGTCAAGGGCATATACCTGGGTTTCGGGCTCAGTCCCCAGTAAAGGGCATGCGGGAGGCAGCCAATCAATGATTCTCTCTCATTATTGATGTTTCTCTCTCTCCCTCTCCCTTCCTCTCTGAAATCAATAAAACTATATTTTTAAAAAATAAAGTCTAAAAACCCATATAGGAATGGTATGTTCAAATTCAGGGTAGTGGTTATTCAAGGGTAAGGAATTGTGATGGGAAGGGCAACCTAATTGCACAGAGGGCTTTAAATTACGTTTGTGATGTTTAATTATTTAACTGTATGATGGACACATTACTTTATTGTATACCTAGAATATTTTGTTAAAATATGTATTACTTGTTTTGACAGAATATTAATGTAAGAAAGATAGTTTCAATTTAAATTTGCAGGACAATTCAGAGTTTGTGTATATAGGACCTTGTTAAGGGAAAACAACAAATTAAGTGCTTTTCCCCAGTTTATCTCAGATAGGAATTAACCTGTGAAGTGCCAGATGCTTTAAATATGTGATAAAAGCATACCTAGTAAATTATTTAATTCTTAGAACAGTCCTGTGAGTTGAAGGTATATATTCATAAAGGGAATTCTAACCAAAGCAAAGACAGAACTAGGATTTATATTTAGACCTTTCTACCTCTAAAGTCCATACTTGTTTCCTGTTGTTAAATTGCACATTTCTAGCAATAGATGACTTATTTTAGAAGTAGTAAGTTAACTCACATACAAAATGAGACTGTATCTGAGGCATATTTAATAATACTGATACTAAAATAATCTTAAGTATGACTTTATAATCCAAAGTTTTCTTAAACATACTTTAGCCTGTTTCCACACTCATATGATAGACTGATGAAATTATTAGTTATTAGTAAACTTGTTATAGCGTTCCTATTTTAACACTGTTGATCATTATAACTTAGTACATGTTTACCATCTAAATTTAACTGTAATTTGGTGTTTTATTATTTTAAACTACATTCTGTTTTCGTTTTTGATTGTAGGATCGAAAGTTAACAAAGTCTGAGAGACAGAGATTTAAAGAAGAGGCTGAAATGTTAAAGGGTCTTCAGCATCCCAATATTGTTCGATTCTATGATTCCTGGGAATCCACAGTAAAAGGAAAGAAGTGCATTGTTTTGGTGACAGAACTTATGACATCTGGAACACTTAAAACGTAAGTCCATCAATATAAAAGCTGACCAAGAACTATGAGAAAACTTGAGTTTTCTTATTTTAGGCCTTATCAGTCCTACTTTTGTTGCCTTAGGAGGGAACTGTCCCTTCAACTGTTAGTACATTAGCACATTTTTCTGCCCACAGAGTCCTCTGGTGTATAAAGTGATTTAATAATTATTTATTAGTAAGTTTTAAAATGAGATGTTATTGCCCAGCCAGCATGGCTCGGTGGTTGAGCGTTGACCTAAAGAGGTCATGGCACACACTGGGTTGCGGGCTCAGTCCCCAGTGTGGGGTATGTAGGAGGCAGCCAATCGGTGATTCTCTCTCATCATTGATGCTTCTGTCTCTCCTTCTTCCTTCTCCCTTCTTCTCTAAAATCAATAAAACTATTTTTTTTTTTTTAAGAGATGTTATTGCAGAATAAACCCAGTTATTTTAAGTCATTGTACTTGGTGTTTCTAAAATTTAAGTGGCTAAGGGATCAGAAATCAAATGATGATAAGGGAGCCCTCTAGTGGTTAAAATGAAGTTGAAATTTACTGAGAAGCTTTACCCATTATTTTATCAAGCAGTATTAGGCAGTTTTTGTTGCACCTATGCAACTATTGTATCAAATGCACACTGTATTTTGAACATTATCACTACATAATTTCATTTCCCATAGCATCAGAAATTGAAAAGCCAAAACAGCTAGTCCTATTATTTCTTTCAGGAATACAGGTAGGTCAAATGCAGAAATTCCCTGTTGCCTATTATAAAGAGTTTTAAGGTAAGAGTTGGAGTATGCCTCTGGAATCTCAGGTCTCTTTTTTGTACTCAGTATCTATTTGTACTCAGAGAGGAAATTAGTATAAATTATGTGGTGTAAATTTTTTATTGTGAAGGAATTGGATTTTAAAAAATTATCTCTCTAGTGTATATTGATTATTTATTACTTTCTTTAGTTAATACTACTGAGCTCATTAATCCAAGATCTTAGAAGCATAAGTCTTGTATCTCCTGGATGTAGTCATTTGAGTGTGCTCTTGGATGCTTAAGACTAACATGTTGAAAAGCCAACAAAATTTCCCCCCACTGCAAATTCTATTTTCTACTCAACCTCTGTAATATTTATGGCAACACCCTTATCCTAGTCATCCAGGCTTCTTGGTATACATATGTCTGTTTCTACTACACTGTGATCCCTAGCACTATGCCTGTAACTTGTTAAGTAGTTGAGTGAATTAAGGAGAATTGTGTGATAGTAGTTTTGTGTATATCTGCATCTTGAGACTCTTTTCACTGTTTTGTATACTTAGTGGATTGTCAATAGACTTATCAGGTACACCCTACAACAGTTCACTTGTTTTAAAAACTGTAATAAGGGGCTTTGGGTAACATAGTGGGCTAAGTCCCTGTTGGATGGCCTCCCCTGTACCAACAAACTAAAGTGTAGAATGTCATTAAAGCTCTTTCCCTAAGCATCCAAGCTTCAGATTAAAAAAAAAAAAAAAAAAAAAAAGAGGAGATAAAAAGCGAACGAGAAGTAACTCAAGGCCAAAACAGGAGCTGATGCACTGGCATTCTATGGGAATTTCATACCATTTATGGGATTTGAGGATTGGATACTAGAATTTTAATGTCCATGCTAGGACTAAGCCCTAGAACTCAGTAGAAAGGAAAACTGGAACTTAGTTTATGTCAGAAGACTGAATTACCTATTTAAGAGAGAACTCTGCATCCCAATGAGTGAAAATTATAAGGAATTTTGCCCATCTGCCCAGGACTTTGGATGGGAGGAAAGTTCCTATGAAAAACAGAAATCTCAACCTACATAATATATAATATAAATTTGTACTATCCACTTGGTGCAGGAATCCCAAGATTAGGAATAAACTTCATAATTGTTTCAAAGTCCAATGACAACTCCCAGAACATTTTCATACTTCATTGATCATATGGACAAAACAGTCTCTAGTGAAGGTGACTTCATAATTAAATTACTAGCCAGTAAAGATGATCAGATACAACTTATCCTAGTCATCCAGGCTTCTTGGTATACATATGTCTGTTTCTACTACACTGTGATCCCTAGCACTATGCCTGTAACTTGTTAAGTAGTTGAGTGAATTAAGGAGAATTGTGTGATAGTAGTTTTGTGTATATCTGCACAAAATAGCACCACAGGAATTAAAGATACTGTAGACAACTCTGAAAGTGATTATAAAATAAATGTGTAATTATTTAAAAATTTCAGTAAAGATATATGTAAATATATAAAGTATATACAAGCATATAAAATAATAAAAGAAAGAATAGAAACCATAATGAAGAAATACAACTTTGTCAAAAAAAGTTCAGATACAATTAGAAAAAATCCAAAGAACTAGAAATAAGAATAAATCATTAAAATTTTAATGGTTAGGTTCAACAGCAGACTAGATTGAATAGACAAGAATAAATATGAAGGTGCTTGCTTTGGCAGCACATATACTAAAATTGAAACGATACAGAGAAGATTAGCACGACCTCTGTGCAAGGATGACACGCAAATTTGTGAAGTGTTCTATATTTTTTCTCAGCAGGAAGGCCGGAGTGGATGGGTGGGTGGGAAGAGATGAACCAAAGAACTTGTATGCATATATGCATAACCCATGGACACAGTAATAACGTGGTAAAGGCCTGGGGTGGGGGGTGGGGGGTGGAGGATGGGGACGGGCTAGAAGGTGTCAATAGGGAAAAAAGGGGACATATGTAATACTTTCAATAATATTTCATATATATACTAGAGGCCCGGTGCATGGATTTGTGCACTGGTGGAGTCCCTCAGCCTGGCCTGTGCCCTCTCACAATCCAGGACCCCTTGGGGGATGTTGGATGCCCAGTGCATAGATTTGGCCCAATCTCTGCAGGCCAGGCGGAGGGACCCACCTCTAGTATGCATTTAAAATCTTTGGTTAATTTCTTCCCCCCCCCTTCCCCCCCTCCCCTTCCCGCTGAGATTCATCAGTCTGTTCCATGTTTCCACTCCAGCGTTGAGCGTCAGCCCCCTGGTGGTCAGTACCGGTTGAACAGTCACTTAGGCTTTATTTATATAGATGTATATACATACATCTATATGTATACACACATATACATACATATATATATCACATAGAAAAAAATTCTTGAAGTTTGCTAAAAGAAAAGTAAATATTAAGAAATCATAAAAAGGTGGAAGATACGAGAAAAGATGAGAAATAGAGTGAGAATTAGATTTAATTTTACTCTATAATGGAAAAAAATAAAAAATATGAGCAAAGACAATATTTGAGAACAGGATGGCTCAGATTGAGAATGTGTGTATAGTCCAAAACAAATAGATTTAAAGCAAATCTATATTCATACTGTAAGAATACAGAACAATGAAGAACATTGGTAGTTTTTGGAAAGGCAAATGGAGTGAAAGGGATGGGATGTAGTTCCAAAATACGTGTATTTTGGATCCTTTGAGTTTCTATCTTTGTTCCACATATATAAATACTTAAATCGAAATAAATACCCATGCCTGGAAAATAAGATGGGAATATATGGATTAGAAAATTTTGTTTAAGTGATGCAAATAAAGTTAGGTTTTTTAAAATTGAAGTGAAATTACTAACATAAAATCAACCTTTTTAAAGTGTACAATTCAGTGGCATTTAGTACATTTGCATTGTTTTGTGGCCACCACATCTAATAAGTTCCTGAACATTTCATCACCATCAAAAGAGCACCTGGTACCCATTAAGTTGTTACTCCCATTCCTCTTCCTACACAGTATAATTTGGTCATGAGGAGTTGCTTCTCTTGGTGATTTCAAGATTCTCTCTGTATCTTTGGCTTTCAGCAATTTGAATGCAATATGTCTCATGTGGATCTCTTGGATTTTATTGAGCTGGCTGGGTGTGTAAATTCATGTCTTTTATCAAATTTGGAAAGTTCTTGGCCATTATTTTATAAAATATTCATTCTCTTCCTTTTCTCTCCTATTGGGACTCCCGTTTTGTATATGTTGATCCACTTGGTACCTCAGAGGTCTCTTATCTCTTAAGCTCTGTGGATTTTTTTCTTTATTCTTTTTTTTTTCTGCTCATCAAACTGGATAATTTCAGTTGACTTACTGTGATTTGCAGCTTCTATCTTCTGCCTGCTGAAATCTGCTGTTGAATTCAGTGAATTTTTCATTTCAGTTATTGTGTTTTAGCTCCAGAATTTGTTTGGTTTCTTTTTATAATTTCTGCCTCTTTATTGATATTATCTTTTTGTTGAACTAAAATATCCTACACTTCCCCTGGCCAGGTGTCTCAGTTGGTTGGACCATCATTCCAGACATCAACAGGTTGCAGGTTAGGTCCCCGGTTGGGGCACTTTTGGAAGACAACTGACTCTCTTTCTCTCTTAGCAGTAAAACATATCCTTGGGTGAGGATTAAAAAATAAAAATAATAAAATTTCCTACTCAAATATTTGGCAGCCATTGTTCTTAGCATTTAGTCTTCCAATTCTGTGGGATAAGTACCATAATTTTTTATCCCACATTTAACCATAAGTTGGTTATCAGTTTATATGAACTATTTCAGCACTTAAAAGCTGATTAGGAGCTATGGTTATGAGGCTGGAAGTTTTCAACTATTAGGCTTTTCTTCAGTGTGATTGGGCATGAGCAAACTGTAATTAAGGACTCAAAAATGTATCAGGAAGATCATCATTTATCTATCAATTAATTATTATGTCTTTTCTGCACCGATGATGCCTGATTGTCATATTTCTTATTTGGTTGTAGTGGTTTTAATAATGTTCCTAATTTTATATAAAAATAATAATAATAATAAAATTTTAAATGATTTTTGATATTTTTTTAATGAGGCATAGTTGAGATACAACATTAAATTAGTTTCAGGTGTAAAATACAATGATTCACAATTTGTATATATTGCAAAATGATCACCACAGTATCCAGTTAACATCTGTCACCATACATAAGACAATTTTTTGCTTCCGATGAAGACTTTTTTTTTTTTAAAATATATTTTATTGATTTTTTACAGAGAGGAAGGGAGAGAGATAGCGAGTTAGAAACATCGATGAGAGAGAAACATCGAGCAGCCGCCTCCTGCACATCTCCCACTGGGGATGTGCCCGCAACCCAGGTACATGCCCTTGACCGGAATCGAACCGGGACCTTTCAGTCCGCAGTCCGGTGTTCTATCCACTGAGCCAAACCGGTTTCGGCACAATGAGGACTTTTAATATCACTCTTAGCAACTTTCAAATAATCAGTATAGCATGATTAACTATATTGTATATTATATCCCCATGACTTATTTATTTTATTACTGGAAGTTCATACCTTTACTGCTTTTTGCCCACTACCACCTGTGCCTCTGGCAATCACCAATTTGTTCTTTATATCTATGATCTTGGTTTTTTGTTGTTTGTTTTTTCTCTGTCTCACTTATTTCACTTAGTGTAATGTTGTCAGGGTTCATTCATATTGTTGCAAATGGCAAGATTTCATTCTTTTTTAATGGCTGAATAATAGTTACTGTAATTTTTATTATAATAGCTATTGAGAACACAATATCACTTCCTACTGGCTAGGGTAATCTTGAATGTCTTTGTCAAACTAATAGGATTAAAATTAGGCTTTAAAGCATCCGTTCTCAACCTGTGGGTCGAGACTCCTTTGGGGGTCGCCTAAGACCATCAGAAAACACATATATAATTACATACTGTTTTTGTGATTAATCACTATGCTTTAATTATGTTCAATTCGTAACAATGAAATTGGGGGTCACCACAACAGTATTAAAGGGTCACGGCATTAGGAAGGTTGAGAACCACTGATTTAAAGGATAGATAGCTCTTCTGTAAAAAAAAAAAAAAAAAAGCTGCCCTAGCTGGTTTGGCTAAATGGATAGAGCATTGGCCTGCAGACTGAGGGGTCCCAGGTTCAATTCCGGCCAAGGGCATATGCCTGGGTTGCGGGCTCGATCCCCAGTCCCCAGTAGGGGTGTGCAGGAAGCAGCCAGTCAATGATTCTCTCTCATCATTGATGTTTCTATCTCTCTCCCCCTCTCCCTTCCTCTCTAAAATCAATAAAATGTATATATTTTTAAGAAAGGTGCTTTGGGAATTGTATAAAAAGAGAATAAAAGGTTAACTATAGGCTAACTCTTTTGGTTAAAAACAGAAAGTTTATAAAGAGTAATAATGACAAAAAAAGGCTCCAGTAGATACGTTAAAGATAAAATGTAGAAAGTTTTGAATGTAGGGCAAAAGATTAGCATCTGATTTAATTTAAGGATGATAGGAAACCACGGAATGTATTATGACCTAGCAGAGATACAGTGCTTTGAATAATTCAGAAAACAATTGAGCACCTACTATGTGCCAAGGACTAATGGTAGTAAATACATAACAGATTAGAGATAGAGTAACCAGTCAAGCAATAGCAATAGCATAAGCTTAAGAGTTCACTTACCCTCTCTCATGAAATTAGCTGTGTAACCTTGGGGTCACAATCCTCATCAGTAAAAATAAACTTAATATTATCTACCAAAAGTGGAGGTGACTTTCATTATTAGCATTGCCTGAAATGTATGCCAGATCAATTGTTTTAAAATCCAGTGTGTTTAAAAGTGAAATTCCTGAAAATTATAAACTTTTTGTTTATCAAAATGTGTTATCAACAGAGTAAAAAGCAAATCACAGAATGGGAGAAAGTATTTGCAAATCATGTAACTCAAAAGGGATTAATATCTAGAATATATAGAGAACTCTCTAAAATTAATAACATAAAAACAAACGATTCAAAAATGGGCAAAGGACTTAAGTAGACATTTCTCCAAAGAAGATATACAAATGGCCAACAAGTAGTACATGAAGTGATGTTCCATGCCACTAGTTATTAGGGAAACACAAATCAAAACCACAATGAAATACCACCTCACACCTGTTAGAATGGCTATTATAAAAAAGACAAGAAATAACAAGTTTTGGCGACAATGTGAAGAAAAAAGAACCTTTGTGCACTGTTTTTGGGAATGTATGTTGGTGTAGCCACTATGGAATACAGTATGGAGGTTCCTCAAAAATTTACAACCACCATATGATCCAGCAATTCTACTTCTAGTATTTATCCAAATGAAATGAAAGCAATAACTTGAAAAGACATATGTTATCCCCATCTTCATTGTAGCATTATTTTTAGTTGCCAACACATGAAAGCAACCTAAGTGTCCAGTGAATGGATAAATACTATTCATCCATAAAAATAAGTAAATCTTGCCATTTTTTTTCAGCAACATGGATGGATCTTGTTGGCATTATGCTAAGTGAAACAGAGAAAGACAAATATAGTATGATCTCACTTGTGTGTGGAATCTAGAAAACAGCCAAGCCAAACAAACAAGAAAGTCCAAACCACCAACAACAAAATCATACTTACAGAGAACAGATTGTTGGTTGCTGGGTTGTGGGGAGCATGGGGTAGGGGTTGGAGATGAGTGACACTGGTAAAAAAATACAAACTTCCAGTTATAAAATAAATAAATCTTGCCTGGCTGGCTTGGCTCAGTGGTTGAGTGTCAACCTATGAACCAGGAGGTCACGATTTGATTCCTGGTCAGGGCACATGCCTGGGTTGTGGGTGTGTCGATTCCCTGTGGGGGACATGCAGGAGGCAACCAATCAATGATTCTCTCTCATCATTGATGTTTCTATCTCTCCCTTTTTCTTCCTCTCTGAAATCAATAAAAATATTAAAAAATAATAATTAAATAAGTCCTGGGGAATTCATATATAGCTTGGTGACTATTCTGTATAATAAAACCCTAATATGCAAATCGACCGACTGGCAGAACGACCAGTTGCTATGATGTGCGCTGACCATTGGGGAAGACGCGCAACACAGGAGCTGCCCCCAACTGGCATCTGGCTCACATCTGTCCCGAATTGGGAGAGGACACAGGCCAGGCTGACTACCCCTCCCCCCGCCCCCCCCCCCTCCACACACACACACACACACACACACACACACACTCCCATGCACGAATTTCGTGCATTGGGCCTCTAGTCCTATATAATAAAACCCTAATATGCAACTCGACCAAATGGCAGAACTATTTGTTGCTGTGATGTGCACTGACCACCAGGGGCCAGATGCTCAACGCAGGAGCTGCCCCCTGGTGGCCAGTGCACTCCCACAGGGGGATCCCTGTTCAGCCAGAAGCTGAGATCGAGCTGGCGAGCACAGTGTTAGTGGTGGGAGCCTCTTCCGCCTCCGCTGCAGGTGGGCAGTAAGGAGTGAGGGGTCCCGGACTGCGAGAGCCCCGGACTGCAAGAGGGATATTTGACTACCAGGGTATCGGGCCTAAGCCAGGAGGCGGACATCCCCCAAGGGGTCCCAGACTGCAAGAGGGTGCAGGCCGAGCTGAGGGCCCCCCGCCCCGAATTTCATGCACCGGGTCTCTAGTCTATCCTATATAATAAAAGAGAAACATGTAAATTGACCATCCCTCCACTACGCTCACCAGCCAATTAGACGTGAGCATGCAAATTAACCGACAAAGATGGCGAGTTAATTTGCATATACAGGCGCCAAGCAGAGAGCAGAGAGGGAGGGCTGGCGGCTTGGAGGACTTGGCAGAGTGGGAGGCCATGGGTCGGAGACAGAACAGGAAGGGAAAACCAAGAGCACAGGGAGCACCAGGAATTCTGGGAATAGTAGTTCTGGTGGCAGCCGCAGGACCTGAAGCGGAAGCCCAGAGTGCGGGGAGCAGCAGGAATGCCGGGAATCGTAGTTCTGATGGCAGACGGTTCTCCTAGACCAGTGATGGCGAACCTTTTGAGCTCGGTGTGTCAGCATTTTGAAAAACCCTAACTTAACTCTGGTGCCATATCACATATAGAAATTTTTTGATATTTGCAACCATAGTAAAACAAAGATTTATATTTTTGATATTTATTTTATATATTTAAATGCCATTTAACAAAGAAAAATCAACCAAAAAAATGAGTTCACATGTCACCTCTGACATGCATGTCATAGGTTCGCCATCACTGTCCTAGACACTAGAGCAAAGTGAGCCTGGAGCAAGTTACTGTTGTGGTGGGGGATGGGAGGGAAAGCAAAGGTTGAGAGACATAAGTAAAATCAGAGTGTCTAGGAAAAATTAAAGGGAAGATATCCTAAACTTCCAGGAAATCTCCACCAATGAAGCAAAGAAAAAAAAATGCCTCTATTATTCTGTGAGCAACAAGCCAAACTGAGTTGGGGTCTCAGACAATTCACTCATATGATTGCAAAGACAGACAAACTCCCGGATTGGAGAGGGCTCCCAGATTGAAGAGGGTGCAGGTCGGGCTGAGGTACCCTCACACCCCCTAGTGCACGAATGTCGTGCACCGGGCCTCTAGTATATATATAAAGCCCTAAGCAACCGGTCAACCGTTTGACCAGTTGCTATGACGTGCACTGACCACCAGGGGGCAGACACTCAGTGCAGAAGCTGCCCCCTGGTAGTCAGTGCGCTCTCACAGTGGGAGTGCCACTCAGCTGACAGATGTGAGCCAAATGCTGGGCTCACAGCTGGTGAGCAGCTGCAGCGGTGTGAACCTCTTCTGCGTCCACAGCAATGCTACCAAGCTGCAGCGGTGCCGGGATGAATGGGAGCGGCGCCCGGCCTGGGCTTGGGCTCCTCCCCGGCCGCCGCCTGCCACTTTGCGCACTACTACATCCCCTGAGGGGTCCTGGATTGCGAGAGGGCACAGGCCAGGCTGAGGGACCCCACCGGTGCATGAATCCATGCACTGGACCTCTAGTAGTTAATAATAATACTGTATTGTATTTGAAAGTTGCTAAGAGAGATCTATAAACTTTTCATCACAAGAGCATCAATGGAAAAACCTATAGCTAAAGTCATATCTAACTGTCATTTAATCTTTTACCGCAGAGATTTGGAACAAGCAAGGATGCCTCTTTACATTCAGTGTTGTTCTAGAGGACCCATGCATTGCAATGAAGCATAAAAACAGTGGGAAATTAGTAAAAGGCATGAAATTAGAAAAAAATAAGTAAAACTACCCATGTTTGCAGATTATGAAATTGTTTACATGGAAAATTCCAGTTGATTCTATCAATTTTAGAGTTATGTGAAAAATGCTCGCTCGTCCGAATTCAAATAATGGACTCGGAGACAGAAGTATGGCAAAAACGAGACTTTTAATATGTTCTCGAGAGCAGGTGTCCCTCCAGTTGTACAGGCACACATGGGGTAGCTATCAAAGCCTATTTATTCAGTCCCTTTTCCAGTTCCTTATTTGCTGAAGACTATGGGTTCACCTGTTTCCTCATACGTCGCCTAGATCTTATAGTCCCCCATTGGGCCATTTAAAAAAAAATTGGGCTGAGGCTTTTTCTAGTTGCCTCCACCTACCCCTGTCATGGTGCTTCAGGGGTTTCCACCCATGATGCTGGCTCATGTCCATAGTTCTTTGTTCTTATATCCTCTTCCCACCTCCCTATATTCCATTTGCCCTGGGGATATTCAGTAACCATTTTCATAAAAAGTTGACTATGCTGGAGATTGATCACAGAGGCTGATTTCCTACTGTTATAAGATAAAGGTTTGCAATAATCTATATTTTATATGCTTTATTATTTTTTAGATGTGAAAGAGATATAAGCCAGTGTCAACTTTCCCCAACATGTTATTATACAATTTTCCAATTGCACAGAAAAGTAGAAAGAATTATGCAATGAATGCACACATAATCACTGTCCAGTTTCTTAAATTAATTTTTATAGCATTTGCTTTAACATATATTCATCTAATCATTCCCCTACCAATCTATTTTAATTTTATTCATCACAAAATAAGTTACAGACATTAGTATGCTTTACCTGTAAACATTTCAGTACCCATTTCATTAAAGTTCCAATATCTGTATGTTTTGTTTTTCCTTATGGTAAAATTTATATACAGTGAAAAGTATAAATTATCATTGTATCATTCATTGGGCGAGGTTTTATTTTGTTGTTATTATTATTTTTTTTAATCCTCACCCAAGGATATTTTTTTCCATTGGTTTTTAGAGAGAGTGAAAGGAAGAGGGAGGAAAAGAGAAAGAGAAAGAGTGAGGGAGAGAAAAAGAGGGAGACATTGATGTGAAACACATCAATTGTTTGCTTCTTGCATGTGTCCTGACTGGAGCCAGGAATCAAACTGGTAACCCAGGTACACACCCTTGACCTGGAATCGAACCCAAGACCCTTCGGGTGTGCAGGCAGATGCTCTAACCATTGAGCACACTGGCTGGGGCTGGATGAGTTTTGCCAAAGTAATTTACTCATAATCAGAACTTTATTAAGATATGAGAACATTTCCAGTATCTCATTAAATGCCCTTATGCATCTTCCCTGGCAGCCTTTCCCTCACCCTTTTGAGGTGACTGTTTTTATATTTATTTATTTATTTTTAAATAATTTTTTTATTTTTCAATTATAGTTGACATACAATATTATATTAGTCTTACGTGTACAATATAGTGATTAGATATTTACATATCTTACTAAGTAATCACGTCTATAAATCTAGTACCCACCTGGTACCTACAGAGTTATTATAAGATTGACTATATTTCTTACACTATACTTTATACCCCAATGAATATTTTGTAAACCAATTTGTACTTCTTAATCCCTTTCCCTTTTTCACTTATCCCCCTAAGTCCTACCTCATCATACAACCATGAAAATGTTCTCTATAGAGCCCAGCAGGTGTGGTTCAGTGGTTGAGCCTCAACCTATGAACCAGGAGGTCATGGTTCGATTCCTGGTCAGAGTATATGCCCAGATTGCAGGCTCCATCCACAGTAGGGGGTGTACAGGAGGCAGCGGATCAGTGATTCTCTCTCATCATTGATGTTTCTATCTCTCCCTCTCCCTTCTCTGAAATCAATAAAAGTAAAAATAAAAAAACAATATTCTGTATATCTATGAGTTTATTTTTTTGTTTGTTTGTTTTGTTTTTCAGATTTCACATGTATGTGAAATATATAGCATGTTTCTTTCATTTGCCAGGTTAGGGAAGTTTTCAGTCATTATTTCTTCAAATAGGTTTTCAGTTCCTTGTTCTCTCTTCTCCTTTTGGTACCCCTATGATGCCAGTGTTAGTAGGCTTGATGATGTCCCAGAGGCTGCTTAAACTATTCTCATTTTTCTTTTTGCCTTTCTGATTGGGTATGTTTTGCTGCCTTATCTTCCAAATTGCTGATTCGATCTTCTGCTTCATCTAATCTACAGTTGATTGCCTCTAATGTATTTTTTAAAATATATTTTTCCTAAGGGCCCAGTGCACAAATTTGTGCACCTTGAAAGGAACTGTGGGCAGCGAGGCTGCGGTGGGCACAGAGGCGAGTCTTGGCCCCTCCCGCCACGGCCCCCAACCTTTCTGCTGCAGCCCGGCCTCCTCAACCACTACCGCTCCCATGCACTAACAGCACCAGCCCCACTCTCACCTGCTGGTGGCGCAATCGCCCCTCAGGAGCAGGGGGAGGTGGAGAAGCCCTGAGGGGCATTTGGGGCTGGCAGCCGTTGCTCGCATCCACTGATGGTGCCGAGTGATCGGAGCCAATGCTGGGTGCCTGCAGTAGGTGTGAGTGGGGCTGGTGCCGGCAACAGGCACAAGCACCAGGCAGAACCGTGGTGCGTGGAAGCAAAGGATTTTCAGTAACCACCAGAGGCTTGGCCTGATAACAGCGACTGGTGCCCCGCCTTGGTCTGGCACCCACTCTCACCTGCTCCATCATCCCACTGTGGCCAATGCCCACCATGTTCCACACGCGCCCCCTGGTGGTCAGCAAACATCATAGTGACTGGTTGTTGGGTTATTCGGTTGTTCCACTGTTCGGTCTATTTGCATATTAGGGTTTTATATATAGAGATTGATTTCAGAGAGGAGCATTAGAGGGAGAGATAGAAACATTAATGGTGAGAGAGGATCATTGATCCGCTACCTCCTGCACACCCCCTACTGGAGATCGAGCCTGCAACTGGGACATGTGCCCAGAACTGGAATTGAACCGTGACTTCCTGGTTCATAGGTTGACTCTCAGCCACTGAGCCACAACGGACAGCCCTCTAATGTATTCTTCATTTCAGTTATGATAGTCTTCATTTCTGGCTGGTTCTTTTTTATGTTTTCTATATCCATTTTTGTGTTTCCTCTTTTTCTTTTTCTTTTTCTTTTTCTTTTATATATATACTAGAGGTCTGGTGCATGAAAATTCATGCACTGAAGGGGGGTCCCTCAGCATGGCCTGCCCCCTCTCACAGTCCGGGAGCCAACCCGGCGATCAGGGGAAGGCGACGCCCCCATCACACCTCTGCTGCTGCCACTGCCAGCAGCACAAGCCTTGGCCGGCCCTGGTTATCTAAGCCTTGGGCGGCCACCATCCAAGGCTTGCCTGCACCTCAGGCATTGGCTGGGCAGCCGACATTCGAGGCTTCCCTGCACCTCGGGCCGGCCCTGGGCAGCTGGGGGGCTGAGGGGACTGGGGGACTCCAGAGGCAGGTGCATGGAGTGGCCGGACCCGCCTGGGGGCCTGGCCATGCTGTGTGCCTGCCACCCCATGGGGCTGATGGAACTGGGCGCTGCCATCTTGCCGCTGTGGGTGCCGCCATCTTTGAGGGCATGGCAGTCAATTAGCATATTTCCTCTTTATTGGCTGTGGGCACTGCCATCTTTGTGAGGGCATGACGCTCAATTAACATATTCTCTCTTTATTAGATAAGGTATATATAATTGATTGCAGAGAGGAAGGGAGAAGAAGAGATAGAAGCATCAGTGATGAGAGAGAATCATTGATTGGTTGCCTCCTGCACACCCCCCACTGGGGATCAAGCCCACAACCCAGGCATGTGCCCTGGTAGATTGCTTGTCTCTATTTTTGTATTTTTCTGGAGTTTTGTTCTGTTCTTTCATTTGGGAATGTGTCTTTGTCTCATTTTGGCTGCCTTCCTGTATTTGTTTCTATGTATTAGATATAACTGCCATAGTGTCGCCTTATGTAGTAGGTATCCTGTGATATCCAGTTGCACAATCTCCCTATTACCTGAGCCTGATGCTCTAGATATATCCCTGTGTAGGTTATGTGTCTTCCAATTGTAGTTGAGACTTGGTTGCTGTTGGTATTTCAGTGAAAGGGATTGACCCTCAGGCTGATTTATTGTGAGGACTGGCCATGACTACAGGAGAGGGGTTGTATAGGGGTTGACCCTATGGAGCAGGATTTGCTTTTGCTTTAACTGGGCTGTGATGCCTGCTGATTCTGCCTTTGGAGTGTCATTTGTGGAGGTGATTGGGTGGTGCTGTGGTGTTGTCTGAAGCTGGCTACTGGGTTTCTTTGTTCTAGGGCCTCTTGGAAGGTGTAGGCCAAGGTTAGCTGCAGCCTATGCCCTGCCTGGGCCCACCTGACCTAGTAGAAGCTACAAAATGATTTGCAGATGATTGCTGCTTTTTCTGGGCTTGGAGGTGCCTGGGAGAGGCTAAGCTGTGAATTGAGGCTTGATGCCACTAATTTCTGAGTTGGGGCTGCCTAACAAGAGGTTTGGGGCACACAGGGGCCAGATGCTGCTTATTTGGGGTTTGTGAACCTCTGAGATTTTTTTATCCACAGCATGAGCTGTTGTTATGGAAAAGCCACTAGAAGTGGCTTGGGGTGGGCCTACAAGTTGGGTGGGGTGGGTCCTCTGGAAATGGGGGTGGGAGATCAATGTTAGCCAGGTTAATGGAGACTGAGATATGATTCTTATCTGTGCATGGAGAGGGAGGACTCAGCAAAGGAATGGGGGCTTCTGCCAGCACTTCCACCTGGGAGGAAGCTGCCCCTCCAAGCCCTCATCATGAAGCTGGACAATTCAATTCCTCCCCTATGTCTCTGGCATCTTTCAAGCTGCTGCCCCAGTACTGCAGCTCAGAATGAGTGAATCTTAGTAAGTCTGTGAGCAGGTTCTTTAAGAGGAACAGCTGAGACCCCAGCAGCCCTCCATCTTACTCAGCCACAGTACCTGTGGGTCTTCACAGCTAGGGGTTATGCAGACTTCTCTTTCAGGCACTGGAGCTGTGGGCGTGGGGCTGGGAACCCTTGCTCCTGGGGGGAGAACGTTGCAGCCAAGGTTTCCCTTTCAAGTTTTAAGCACCGCACATGGGTGTGCGACCTGCCAATTCCACATCTCTGCCTTTCCTACTAATCTCTGGACCTGAATTCTTCTGTATATCCTTAGTTATAGGACTTCTGTTCTGCTAGTCTTTAGGTGGCTGGTCCTATTGCTCTCTCGCAAGCTCATTTGTGCCTGGCTGGTCTCATTCCTCTCTCTCCAGTGTTCAGTGTCTGAGCCATTACAGAGTGAGGGCGTGATGACCATTTGGATGTTAACTCTTTATTATATAGGACTAGTGGCCCAGTGCACGAAATTCATGCACGGGGGGGTGTCCCTCAGCCCGGCCTGCACCCTCTCCAATCTGGGACCCCACAGGGATGGGGCCTAAACCGGCAGTCGGACATTCCTCTCTCAATCTGGGACTGCTGGCTCCTAACCACTCGCCTGCCTGCCTGATCGCCCCTAACCACTCTACCTGTCAGCCTGCTCCCCTCCCCCCCCAGCTGGCCTGCTCGCCCCCAACGGCCCCCCCCCCCCCCCCCCCACCGCCAGCCTGATCACCCCTGACTGCCCTCCCCTCCTGGTCTGATCGCCCCTACCTGCCTCTGCCTTAGCCCAGCCACCATGGCTTTGTCCAGAAGGTCTCCCGGAAGGTTTCCCAGTCTAATTAGCATATTACCCTTTTGTTAGTATAGATAGAGGCCTAGTGCATGGGTGGAGGCCGGCTGGTCTGCCTTGAAGGGGCTTCTGGATCAAGTTGGGGATCCCTTTGGGGGGCGGGGCCAGCCTGGGTGAGGGGCTGATGGCTGTTTGCAGGCTGGCCAGGTCCCCATCGGGGTGAGGGTCCCTGCTAGGGGGCGTAGCCAGCCTGGGCAAGGGGATGATGGCCATTTGCAGGCTGGCCATGCCCCCATCGGGGTGAGGGTCCCTGCGGGGGGCATGGTTGGTCTGGGCGAATTGCTGAGGGCCGTTTGGGGGCAGTTTACAGGCCAGCCAAGCCCCTCGTTTTGTCCGGAAGGACGTCCGGAAGGTCTCCCAGGCTAATTAGCATAATACTCTTTTATTAGTATAGACTAGAGGCCCAGTGCATGGATTCATGCACTGGTGGGGGCATGGCCTGTGGGGATCCAGCCCGCTGTGGGAGCACTGCTCATCCCAGTCAGCCAAGCGCCGCTACCACTATGGTAGCGCACTGACCACCAGGGGGCAGCTCCTGCATTGAGCATCTGCCCCCTGTGGTCAGTGCACATCATAGCGACTGGTCTACCAGTCGTTCTGGTTGTTCCATCACTGGGCTTTCATATATACAGTGGGGCCTTGACTTACGAGTGTCCCGACTAACGAGTTTTTTGAGATACGAGCCGTCTCTCGGCCGATTTTTTGCTTTGAGTTGCGAGCTAAAATTCGGTTACGAGCCAGCTTCAGATACCCCACCGCTAGTTGGCGCAGTGAACATCACAGTGAACGCCACAACATCAGCCCAGCATCATGTGTCTCACTCGTTCACTTTAAGATTTGACATACGAGTAATTTGAGTTACGAGCTCCATCACGGAACTATTTAAACTCGTAAGTCAAGGCCCCACTGTATATAGATATGCATCCATTAAGAATTGCTTCACCATTTATTAGAAGTTGAACTCCACCACTTAACTTTTAAATAATTTTAGTAATGATTTAATTTTAAGGTACTAATTTTTTTGTGTTTTGTTATCAGACTCTACTTACCAACCACTTATTATCCATGCCCTTTAACCTTCCTAAAAGTATTATGTACCTTCAAGGTTCCTGAATCTTAATATTCTAAATTTGATATTCCTATATCAGATATGCTAGAATTTAATGGAATTCTTCAAAGCAGTAAACTCATATCATTGATAACCTGTTTGGTATACCTTGCCTTTTTTAGATACCTAAAAAGGTTTAAGGTGATGAAGATCAAAGTTCTACGAAGCTGGTGCCGGCAGATCCTTAAAGGACTTCAGTTTCTTCATACTCGAACTCCACCTATTATTCACCGAGATCTTAAGTGTGACAACATCTTTATCACTGGTCCTACAGGCTCCGTCAAGATTGGAGACTTAGGTCTGGCAACCCTGAAGCGGGCTTCTTTTGCCAAGAGTGTGATAGGTATGTTTCAAGTGTACCTTGCAGCCTAACTGGCTTTCTGACATTCCTTTTATTTAGAAGCCCGGCCCTGTCAGAGCTTTTATTATGTAACATAAACCTTCAAAAATTCATAACATGAATTTAAGAAGTGATCAGTTCTACTTATGAGATGTGTAGCTCTCTATATTTACGCTTCTGTCAATGTTTTTATAAATTATATAAACAGAAGTAAGGTGAACTCTTAATAAAACTTAATGTTAGCTTATTGGGTCATTCTTTTGATATTTAGTATTATATACTTATTTATATAAAAGATATAGTGAGTTACTTTCCATGTGAAGAAAACAATTTCTATGTATTTTAGTTACTAAAATAGTCTGTTGGATTTATATGTATATTGAAAAATATCAGCCTTTTAATATCAGCTTATTTTAAAGTGTGAAAAAATGAGTTCATTCTGAAAGTTTGGTTTTATCAATTTTTTGCCTTATTCCTACTCTTCACAAGATATATCTAAAACGGGATTTTTCAACTTAGGTACTATTGAAATTTTGGGTTAGACAATTCTTTGTTATAAAGGTTGTCTTGTACATTGTAAGATTAGTTAGCAGCATCCCTGGCCTCTACTCACTAATTGCCTTGTTCTCCCCCTAGTTGTTATAACCAAAAATGTCTCTGGAAATTGCTAAATGTTAACCTTACAGCTACCATACAGTAGGGGGCAGACAAGTATTTTGATCTTTTTTAACCCATCATCCTGTCTTACAGGTAAATGCCATTATGGTTACTTTATTCCTTGCTAGTTTCTTACCTTTTCCTTTTATTTGTTTTCAATATGAGATATATCAGTTTATCTTTTTTTTCAAGGCTCTGCTTGGTACAGCAGTAATCCATTTGAAATAGTAAATAAGGACACTTGACCCTGTTCTAGTTTCTTTTATAAAGGCCTTGCAGTGAAAGATCTATAATATATTTGATGAAACAGACTAAGATTTTATTTCTCTTTCTAATACCCCTCCCTTCCTTCCCTCTTCCATTTTATTCTTTCTCAGGTCAACTCCTGCTTCTTTCCTGGGTGAGTAACATCTGCAGCTTCTACTTGCATTGAGTCTGAATCATTCTTTTAATTTAAAGGTACCCCAGAATTCATGGCCCCTGAGATGTATGAAGAGAAATATGATGAATCCGTTGACGTTTATGCCTTTGGGATGTGCATGCTTGAGATGGCCACATCTGAATACCCTTACTCAGAGTGCCAGAATGCTGCGCAGATATACCGTCGTGTGACCAGTGTAAGTCTTCCTCTCACTGACTGATGAATTTAGGTCACATTAAGAAGGAATCCCAAGCTAGAGAACATCAAATAATGCAGAAGGGAACAATAGTGAAGGCATACTGAGATGTTGGAAGAAGAGGGAGTTGAGGTATTTATTGCTCATGATACAGTGAGAGCAAACATAAAGATGAAAGAAGCACCAATTTATCCTGGACCCTCCTTGCATTCATTTAAATGTTTATTATGAGATATGTAAGTTCTCATTTTTCCCACCATGAAGCTTATTTGAGTTATGCTCTTAACCTAAGCTGGTTTGTTCACAGACTTTTTCTCTGAATGGCTTAAAATTGATATACTAATTTATTAAATCATTTATTAATACCCACAGTTTTTAAGGTATATATTTAAACCATATTCTAGTTTAAATTACACATGGTAATTTATCTCTGCCAAAAGAGGTATTTTCTAGAGTGCCAATTGAAACCTAAAGCATAGTTGTTAGGTCCATAATATAAAGCACTGAAAGTTTATTATAAGAATGTGGAGGAGGCTTTCCACAAAGGGCATAAAAGTTAAGCAAAGTAATTTTATTGACTATTTTTATAACTTTTTCTTTTATGAAAAAAGTTTAAACATAAAAAAATAGAATCATACAATGAATTCCCATTTATTCAACGCAACATGAATATTGGGGCCATTTTTGCTACACTTACTTCATCTGTTCTCTTTCTTTATTTCATTGTTTCATATGCCTCTATAAAAATTAAAGATTTTTTTATTATATAACCATATCATACCTAAAAAATGTAATAGTAAATTTCTGGATCATTTAATACCCTAACCTATTAAGATATTTCCCCTATGGTTTCAGAGATGTCTGTTTACAGTCAGTGTTCAAAATAGGGTCCATCAAAATCCACAGAAGACATTTTGTTGTCATGTGTCTTTATCTAGAACTATTGCCTTTGCTTTTTTTTTTCTGTGTTTTATTGATTTGTTGAAGGAATTAGATGAATTGTTTTGGGAAATGTTTCACATTCTGGATTTGTCTATTTGCTTCCTTATGATGTCATTTAACTTGTTATTTTATCTTCTACATTTCTGTAAACAGAAATTTACCTTAAAGTTGTAGAGGGGTGTCGGTGATATAAAAATAATTTGTCTTTTTAACTCATTCATACAAAAGTATACAGTGTCATTTTCTGGAGGCTAAATAATGTGTGATACTGCAGCAGATTAAATACAGAAGCAGCTATGACAATCCACTTGTCTTCTTTTAAGCCATATTCTTCTCATAAAATTTTTCTTTTTGGCGGGGGGGAATATATTGGGTTTTTTACTTTAAAGGTTATATATTATTAACATTTAAGAGGTTTATTATTATAAATTTTTATTTTTTTTTTTTTTTTTTTTTTTTTTTTTTTTTAATATATTTTATTGATTTTTTACAGAGAGGAAGGGAGAGAGATAGAGAGTCAGAAACATCGATGAGAGAGAAACATCGACCAGCTGCCTCCTGCACATCTCCTACTGGGGATGTGCCCGCAACCCAGGTACGTGCCCTTGACCGGAATCGAACCTGGGACCTTTCAGTCCGCAGGCCGACGCTCTATCCACTGAGCCAAACCGGTTTCGGCATATTATAAATTTTTATAATAAATTGTTTTTGTTGTTAATCCTCACCTGAAGATATTTTTCCATTGATTTTTAGGGAGAGTAGAAGACAGAGAGAAACATCGATGTGAGAGAAACACATCGATTGGTTGCCTCCTGCACAAGCCCTGACCAGGGTCTGGGCTGGGGAGGAGTCACAACCAAGGTACATGCCCTTGACTGGAATTGAACCCGGGACCCTTTGGTCTGTAGGCCGACGCTCTTATCCACTGAGCCAAACTGGCTGGGGCTATTAAAATTTTTGATGAATTAATATTTTTAAACTTTCCCAGTTTTAATTTATAACATGGTAAATAACAATACATAAGCAAAAGTCTTTGGAGTCCTCAATAATTTTTAAAAGTGTAATGGAGGACTCCAAGAGAAATAAGTTTGAGACCACTAGTTCCAAATGCTTGATTAAATTTAGGTTCATTCTGGCCAGTGTGGCTCAGTTGGTTGAGTATTATCCTGTGCACTGCAGTCTCGGGTTTGATTTCTGGTAAGGGCACATAAAAAAGTTAGGTGTTGCCGAAGCCGGTTTGGCTCAGTGGATAGAGCGTCGGCCTGTAGACTGAAAGGTCCCAGGTTCGATTCCGGTCAAGGGCATGTACCTGGGTTGCGGGCACATCCCCAGTGGGGGATGTGCAGGAGGCAGCTGATTGATGTTTCTCTCTCATCGATGTTTCTAACTATCTCTCTCTCTCCCTTCCCCTCTGTAAAAAATCAATAAAATAATATTTTAAAAAAATTTTTGCAAGAATAATTAATATGTGGTTCTGTGTATTTTATATTACACTAGAGGCCCGATGCATGGATTCATGCACCTAGGGGAGTGGGGGTGGGGGTTTCCCTCGACCTGGCCTGTGGGATCGGGTCGAAACTGGCTCTCCAACATCCCCCGAGGAGTCCCGGATTGCGAGAGGGCACAGGCCAGGCCGAGAGACCCTGGAACTCTAGTATGCATATAAGATCTTTGGTTAATCTCTTCCCGCCCTCTTCCGTCCCCCTTCCCTCTGAGATTCATCAGTCTGGTCCATGGTTCTATGCCTGTGGTTTCCATTCCTGTGTTGAGCGTCTGCCCCCTGGTGGTCAGTGCGTGTCATAGCTACCAGTCTGCCGGGTCACTTAGGCCATTATATTTGACTAATAGCCTGCACACGAATCTGTGCGCCAGTAGCTCGCCAGTAGCTTGCTGCCGCCCTCCAGTAGCTCTCCACCCCACCCTCCTGTAGCTCCCCCCATGCCCCCTCCCTCCGCCCCCTCATAGCTTGCTGCCCTGCCCCCTCCTGTAGCTCTCTGCCACCCTCTCGTAGCCAGTAGCTCACTGCTGCCCTCCTATAGCTCTCTCTCTGCCTGCTCCTTCGCCCTTCTGTAGCTCCCTCTGCCTCCCGCCCCCCCATAGCTTGCTGCCCTGTCCCCTCCTGTAGCTCTCTACGGCCTGCTTGTAGCTCACTGCCCCACCCTCCTGCTGATCCGTGATTTGGTTGTTATGCTTCACGGTGTAACTACCATTTGCATATTACATCTTTATTATATAGGATTAAGAGGCACATAGTATCTAGTTAACTCATTTTTAGTGATACAGTTTCATTAAACTTTTATATATTAGAAAATGTGATTACAAATTGTTTATTTAGATTTGGATAGCTGGTTAGAATGGTAATTTAGTATACTTCTAAAAATCTTATGGCCCAGTGGTTGAGCATTGACCTATGAATCAGGAGATCACAGTTTTATTCCCAGTCAGGGCACATGCCCAGGTTGTAGGGTTGATCCCCAGTGGTATGGGTGGGCAGGAGGCGGCCAGTCGATGATTCTCTCTCATCATTGATGTTTCTATCTCTCTCTCCCTATCCCTTTCTCTTTGAAATTAATAAAAATCCTTTAAAAAAAAAAAAAACTTGCCCTAACTGGTTTGGCTCCATGGATAGAGCGTCGGCCTGCGATCTGAAAGGTCCCAGGTTCGATTCCGGTCAAGGGCATGTACCTTGGTTGCGGGCACATCCCCAGTTGGGGGTGTGCAGAAGGCAGCTGATTGATGTTTCTCTCTCATCAATGTTTCTAACCCTCTATCCCTCTCCCTTCCTCTCTGTAAAAAATCAATAAAATATTTTTTTAAAAAAACCAAAACTTAAGATAAACATTTTCATTAGGGTGACCAAATTAGTTTTATATCTTCACAAATAAAGTTTTGGGACATATCTTTGATTATCTCATTAATTATAATTGCTATGAATATTCCTATAATGTCCTCTTTTTTTTTTTTTTTTTTTGTAGTTTGTATGTGATTCTACTGTGTGATAGGTATGAAACAATTTTGGACAGTTAATTTATTTTATTCAGCATGAATGGTAAGAACCATTAGGGTCTTTATACCCAATAAAAATAATAGATATTGTTTGTATGGAAAAGAGCATTACTCTCAAGTTATTTCTCAGCTTTGTAAACTTTGCGGTATTTTATCAATTGTTGTTACTATCTCCACGTCTCTTGAGTCCTTACTGTTATAATCATCAGCCTCTTTTCAACACACATTCTCCATCCCACCCCAGTTTCTAATTCATGGTAGGGCTCTCTAAAGCATTGATCTTCAACTCAGGCAGGAGAAATGTAGTTTCTTTAGGCTTCAGATAATTGCAGTAAGTATCTTAATCATTATTCTATAGTTTTGCCCTTAAAAAGCTCATCTGCTTTGCCTCTTACAGTTCTAGATCTATATTCCAAGTTCAGGTCTTTTATTATTATCACATTTTTTTCCCCTCAGTGCATAAAATAATTTTCATTTTTTTTTTCTTTGGAGATAGGGTGGCTTATTTACTGGATGATTTTCCCCTTTATTTAGAATTCTTGAAACCTCAAGAAGTATATGTGACTCATTTTTTTACTCTCTACTTCCAGTTTATCAGATTCTTGCTTCAGAATAACTCTTAGATGCAAGCCTTTATTCTCATTGTCAGAACTCTGATTTTACATCTTATGTCACACCTTAACATTATTGTCCAGAAGTAGTTTATATTATAAATTACTTTTTTTGCTTATCACAGCATGTACAAATTTTTAACGTTCTCTTTTGCTATTCCTTATCTTCCTCTAAATACTTTTTTAGTTAAGCTAGTCTTCTTTATTATACACATATGCCACATCCTTTCGTTTATTCCTACCCATTTGTACATGCCATTTACCTTCTCTCAATGATGAGAGAGAATTATTGA
Source organism: Myotis yumanensis (assembly GCF_028538775.1). Classification (NCBI taxonomy): domain Eukaryota; kingdom Metazoa; phylum Chordata; class Mammalia; order Chiroptera; family Vespertilionidae; genus Myotis; species Myotis yumanensis. The sequence continues at coordinate 120,521,054 of NW_027223754.1, read as the reverse complement.
TCGGCTGCCTCCTGCATACCCCACACTGGGGATCAAAAAGTGACCTCCTGGTTCATAGGTTGACACTCAGCTACTGAGCCATGCTGACTGGGCAGTTTTTACATTTTTTAAATGGTGAAAATCAAAAGAATATGTCATAACGTGTGAACATAATACCAAATTCATATTTCAGCATCATAAATAAATTAACAAAACCCAGCCATACTCATTTATTTCTGTATTATCTATGGGTTTTTTTACATATAGTGACACTAGTGGCCTGGTGCACGGATTCATGCACATTGAAAGGAAATTAATTAGAAGAAATATTTTAATATCCTTATTCGCCCTTTCTCTATAATAGAAGTGTCAGAGATGAAAGAAAATTAGTAAAATGTGTATGAAAATAATATATAAATGATAAATAAACAATAACAACATGATATAACAACAAAGACATGATATAAAAACAACAAAAAACATGATATGAAAACAAAAACATGATATAAAAATAACATTGATAAAAACAATGACTGATAAATTGATTAAACTTATTCTAATATCTCCCTATATACCACATTAAGAGTAAAAACACTTTCAGAGTGCTTGACTAATTTCCCTTGTGATGAAGTACTTACAACTTTAATGTCACACGGTCTTCGAACTTGAGAGGAAGCAACATATAACTGACCATGTCCAAAAACTGGTTCAGGTAGGAATATTTCTACTCTGCCAAGAGTTTGTCGTGATTTATTACTAGTCATCACAAATGCTGGCATCACGGGAAACTGTCTTTGAATTAATTTATATGTCAGACTGGGACAAATCAATTCTTGGAATCAGAAAAACCTCTCCTTCCACAGATCCTGTTAATACTTCAGCTTCGAGAAACACACTTGCGCGATTGGCACCAGTGAAAGCTTTATATATATCTTGCATGCGCAAGTCAAAGTTTATTTTTAAATTGCCAGCGTGCATCATATGTGCCAGCCAGTCAGTCGGTCAGATGGATGGACAGTCGGTCACTTAGCCTTTTAATATTTCTTTTTAATATATTTTTATTGATTTCAGAGATGAAGGGAGAGCCTTTTATATACATAGATAGTTGAATAATTGCAACAGACTATATGGATCAAAAAGCCTAATAAAATATGTTCTGTCTGGCTCTTAATAGAAAAAGTTGCTGCTCCTATTCTTAACACGTCTCCACAACTTCTTAAAATTTTTTCCTTTAAAGAATCTTATCTAATAAGGAGGAGATATGCTAATTGACCCTCACACTGTCTCAAAGATGGCAGTGCCCACAGCCAATACGGAGGGAATATGCTAATTGACTGCCCCACCTTCAAAGATGGCAGCACACACAGCAGGGAATATGCTAATTGACTGCCCCGCCCTCAAAGATGGCAGTGCCCACAGCCACAAGATGGCAGCAGGCGCACAGCTGCTCCAACCGCCTGCCTCTGGAGTCCCCTCAGGCCCCGAGCTGCCCGGGGCCACCTTGAGGCACAGGCAAGCCTTGAATAGCGGCTGCCCAGCCAACGCCCAAGGCACAGGCAAGCCTCAGATGGCAGCGGCTGCCCGGCCTCCCGAGGCTCAGATAACCAGAGCCGGTGAGGCTTGCGCTGCCGGCAGTGGCAGCAGCAGAGGTGTGATGGAGCATTGCCTTCCCCTGATCACCGGGTCCCCTCCCGCCCCTGAGGGCTCCTGGACTGTGAGCAGGCCAGGCTGAGGGACACTCCCTCCAATGCATGAATTTTCATGTACCGGGCCTCTAGTTCTATAAATAATTTCTAATCTGATATATGATAATATTCTTACTAGCCAGCTTCTGTACTTAGGATATATATGAGAATCTTGGTACAGGCAGGTAGCTTCTTAAATTATTAGCTCTGAAAATTTGTGAACAGTCTTCTCTCTGTTAAGAGTAGAGCTGTCATTTTAATTCTTTGATGAAAACATAAGATGTTTTAAAGTAATAACCATTTTCACTGACCATACTTATTCTTAGTATTGGCCTAAGAATAAATGACATCTTAAACAAACCCAGGATTACTGCTTCAGGTGATCATTCTGGATTTTAAGCATAAGGGTTTATGAACCAGTGTCTTTATATTACCTTCCAACAATTCTGAATGTTTTGATATCCAACAGACTAGAATAAAGTATACATAAGATAGCCATATTTTTAAACATTCTCCCCTCCCCCCCCCTCTCTCTCTTTCTCTCTCTCAGCCACCAGCCTTCTCTGTTACTCTTGCAATATTTCTAATTTGAAATTGGGATAGATTTCATTATGTAACAGCCGACAAGGGCTCTACTGTTTTGTAGGCTGCTGTTAGAGCAGTGGTTCTCAACCTTCCTAATGCCGCGACCCTTTAATGCCGTTCTTCATGTTGTGTTGACCCTCAACCATAAAATTATTTTCGTTGCTACTTCATAACTGTAATTTTGCTACTGTTATGAATCGTAATGTAAATATCTGATATGCAAGATGTATTTTCATTGTTACAAATTGAACATAATTAAAGCATAGTGATTAATCACAAAAACAATATGTAATTATATATGTGTTTTCTGATGGTCTTAGGCGACCCCTGTGAAAGGGTCGTTCAACTGCCAAAGGGGTCACGACCCACAGGTTGAGAACGCTGTGTTAGAGTATGCATTGATTGGGCTTTCTCTATTACTTAGTGATAAGTGTTTTTGATTAATCTTGTGAATTCACTTCCTGATTATTTTGTTAAACAAAGGTTGGTACTTAAAATGTTTCAGGAGATCATGGAATTTTAGGTTTCTTTATATAAAATGAACTATAGCCCAGCTGGTGTGGCTCAATGGTTGGGCGTAGACCTTTGAACCAGGAGGTCACAGTTCAATTCCCAGTCAGGGCACATGCCTGGGTTGTAGGTTCGATCTCCAATAGGGGAGTGTGCAGGAGGCAGCCGATCAATTATTCTCTCTCATCATTGATGTTTCTATCTCCCTCCCTCTCTTCCTCTCTGAAATCAATAAAAACAGGAAAAAAATAAATAAAATAAATGAACTATAAAAGTAACTCTGCTGTTTAAAGAAATCAAGTCAAATTATATGGTAGAACTAATTATCTAAAATTTATCCCCGTTCCACACCCAACCCAGCAAATATAATTAACTGGTTAGAAATAATGACTGTGTAGGATGAGTAGGTGAAAAATATGACAAAACCCTATTGATTAAAAGTTGCTTACTGGAGGCTCAGGGTAAAAGCAGTATGTTTCAGACTGTCAGGCACAGCACCACCATAATATTAGATAAACATTTATATAAGCAATTATTTGATAAAAGTAAACAAATTGATTTTTTAAGAGAAAGCAGTTGAGACACTGCCTAATAAACAAATGCATCTTTATTTGCAAATGGTAACTCCAGCTCAGTTGAGAAGAAAATCCCTTTCTCAAATGAATGAAGTATTTGGTATTAGTTTAATAGAACCTAGGAAGACCAGTATCACTGTTTCTATATTCATATATATATATATATATATATATATATATATATATATATTTCTTTATTGATTTTAGAGAGGAAGGGAGAAAGAGAGAGAGATAGAAACATCAATGATGAGAGAGAATCATTAATCGGCTGCCTCCTGCACACCCCACACTGGGGATCGAGCCCACTACCCAGGCATGTGCCCATGGCCGGAATTAAACCTGGGACCCTTCAGTCCACAGGCTGACGCTCTATCCATGAGCCAAGCCGGGTAGGGCTCTATATTCTTTAGTAGAATACTTACCCTATTGTCAGTTTTTCTTTTTTTGAAATAAAATTCACATCATAAAATTCATCATTTAAATAATTTTAAGGTGTTCAATTCGGTGGGTTTTAGTATATCTACAATAGTATATCTGCAGTCATTGTCACTAATACCAGAACCTTCCATCACCCCCAAAAAAGAAACCCCATGCCCATTAGTAGTCACTCTTCATTCCCCCTTCCACTCAGCCAATAGTATACTTTTGTTTCCATGGCTTTGATTGGTCTGTTGTGTACATTTCATACAAATGTAATTATACAACATGTCCTTTTGTATTATGCTTTGTTTTTGTGTTATCTTTGACTTATAATAATGCTTTCAAGGTTTATCCATGTTGTAGCATGAATCAGTGCCTCATTCCTATTTATGGCCAAGTACCATTGTATGGATAGGATATACCACAGTTGTTATGTTCAACAGATTTTATTTCCCTTTAGTTCTGTAGTTTCTTCCTTCAACTCTGGAGAACAACTGGGAACAGGAAGGATGAAATATAACAAGTATCTTAAAAGGTATTATCCTAGAACTCAGTTTATTAAATCTTTGTTTATACATATTGTGTTTATAACATAGCATATGGTGCATTGTAGGCACTCTAGTAAATATTTTGAAGAATAAACGTTTCAATTAAAGGAATCCCAAATATTGTCAAACACTATGTAAGTTTGGGAGAGTTTAATTTGAATTCTCTGCAAAAGAGGAATGAAACTCAAGATCACCTTTGAAATATTAACAAAATTTTCCTACTAATATGAAATTTAATATTAGCAAGTAGAAACTGATACACCTATATAATCAATACATTTGATAGAATAGGGGAAACATTTGATACAAATAGAGCAGAAAACAATAACTTTAATAGTTAGAATCAAAATTCTAGGACTAGAAAGCATTTGAAAGAATGTTATCTGTTCCCATGCTCTTCCTTCAATTTGTAGTTCTCATAGTTAAAATTTCTAAATAACTAGTTCAAGTAACTTTTTGCATTATGGGGGTAGGTCTGTGCTTTGTTTTGTTGAATTGTTTCCCCATAACTTTTACCCTATAATTACTTACTTTGGTCTCTGAATTTCATAGGGAAAAAACAAGTAACCCTAGCTTGTTTGGCTCAGTGGACAGAGCATCGGCTGAAGGAGGTCCCGGGTTCGATTCCAGTCAAGGGCACATGCCTGGGTTGCAGGCTCCGTCTCCAGTAGGGGGCATGCAGGAGGCAGCCCATCAATGATTCTCTCTTATCATTGACTAGAGGCCCGGTGCACAAAAATTTGTGCACTCGGGGGAGGGGGGTCCCCCAGCACGGCCTGTGCCCTCTCGCAGTCTGGGACCCCTCGGGAGATAACGACCTGCTGGCTTAGGCCTGCTCCCGGGTGGCAGAGGGCAGGCCCAATCCCTAAGTGCAGTCCCTGGTCAGGCTCAGAGCAGGGCCTATTGGGGAGTTGTGGCGCCACCCCCCTGTCATGCACAGAGCAGGGCGGATCGGGAGGTTGCGATGCCACCCCTAGTCACGCTCAGGGTACGGCCGATTGGGGGGTTGGGGCATAGCCCCTTGTCACACTCAAGGCAGGGTCGATAGGGAAGTTGCAGCGCCACCCGCTGCCACGCACAGAACAGGGCTGATAAGGGGGTTGGGGCGCTGCCCCCTGTCACCCACAGAGCAGGGCCCATCAGGGGGGTTGGGGCTCCGTATCCTGTCACACACAGAGCAGGGTCGATCAGGGGTTTGGGGAGCTCCCCCGTGTCACGCACAGAGCAGGGCCGATCAGGGGGTTGGGGCACCGCCACTGTCACACTCAGGGCAGGGCCGATGGGGAGGTTATGGCTCTACCCCTGTCACACACAGAGCAGGGCCCATTCGGGGGGGGGGGGGGGTTGGGGCGCCGCCCTCTATCACCAACAGAGCAGGGCCGATCAGGGGGTTGGGGCGCTGCCCCCGTCACACACAGAGCCGCAGGGCAATCAGGGGGTTTGGGCGCTGCCCCCTGTCACGCTGATCCCGGTGCCGGGAGGCCTCGTGGCTCCACTGATCCCGCCTGGCAGGGTCACAGATCCAGGTCCCAGACCGCAGACAGCCTTGCCTGCTGCCACCTACCTTCAGTATGCAAATTAGCCACCATCTTGTTGCTTCAGGGTGGGGTCCCCACTGGGGTGCCTGGCCAGTCTGGGTGAGGGGCTGAGGGCCGTTTTCAGGCTGGCGGGCGACTGAAGCTCCAAACCTCTCCTTTTTTTCTTTTCTTTTTATTCTGGCATTTATTTACCTTCTATGGCTGTCACTGGAGCTGAGAGCTGACTTTCTCTCTGAGGCTCGGCTGAAAGCAGGTTTCTGGCCTTTGTTTTCTGTATTCGAAACAATGTTGCGACTCCAGCTCTGAGATCCCCGCTGACTGACAGGAGTTTTCTGAGGTTTTGTTTATCTTCTATAAATGTTACAGTGTTTCCAACTGAATCTCAGAGGCCGGCAAGGCAGGCAGGGAACGTTGGAGTCTGCAGTCACTGAAGGAAGCAAGCCTCCCTGTTCACAACAGCTGCCTGGCTGCCGGCCGCCATCTTGGCTGACAGTTAATTTGCATATCTCCCTGATTAGCCAATGGGAAGGGTAGCGGTCGTACGCTAATTACCATGTTTCTCTTTTATTAGTGTAGATGTTTCTATCTCTCCCTCTCCCTTCTTTTCTAAATCAATAAAAATAGATCTTAAAAAAAAACCAAATTATAATTTCATGTTAGTCTCTGAAATGTTTAAAAACAGTTCCTGAAGTCATGAGCCCTTTCTGATTGAGACCCATGATTTTCAATTTTTAGAACTATTCTTTTTAATTTCTTGAGGGAAGAGGCTTATATGCATAATTGGAAGAGGGAGGTGCACAGCAATTGTTTTCTAGACTTGGAGGAGACAAATAATAAGCTCAGAAAAATTGTAATTGGACATAAAGAAATTGGCAAAGGAAACAATTAGAATAATGGATATAATTTTCTTACCTGTGCTTATATATTTATGAGTGCGTATATGTATCAAAATATAAAAATGTGTATATTTCAAATTGTGTAGTTTATATTGCATCAGTTATACTTCAGTAAATACTTAAAAAGTGGGGAAGCAAAAGGAAATTAGCAAGATTATTTTAAGGCATTATAAAGGCTTACTGGTAGAGATTTAAGATCTGTCCATTGAGATCTTTTGAGAAAGGATCAAAAGATAGAAGCTATCAGACTTAAATGATTTAGCTCATGACTCTCAAATTCTCTTCTATCAGGCCCCCTTTATACTGTTAAAAATTACTAAGGAACCCAAAGAGCTTTGTTTACTTATTTTATATTTAGTTTGCCATATTAAAAATTAACATGGAATTTTATTATTAATTATTAATTAAGAAATAGTATAATAAGCTCAATATATGTTGACATCAGTGACATTTTACCAAAAAATTTCTCTCCATGACTTACTTTTAAAATGAAGTGGAAAAGTGGCATTTTTACATTTTTTACAGATCTCTTTAATGTCTGGTCAAAAAAAGGAGACAATTAGATTCTCAAACCTGCTTCTCCATTCAATCTATTGCAATACATTGTTTTGATTGAAGTGTATGAAGAAAATCAGGCTTCATGCAGATATGTCCTTGGAAAAGGAAGTACCTTGCAGGTCCCCTAAAAGGATCTTGGTACCTCACTTTTGAGAATCACTAGTATTTAGATCTTTGCTATGCAAAGTGCAATCCCCAGACCAGCAGAATCTGCATCTTTTGGGCACATGTTAAAAATGTAAAATTCTTGCCCCATCACAGGCAGATTGAATCAAGACATTCATTTTACAGGATCCAAAGATGATTCATGTACACATTAAAGTTTGAAAAGGGAGAGCTGAAACAGTGTTCACCTGAGGTTCCTTTCAGTTCTGTGTAACATATCTTTGGTTAAATAAATAAAAAGTAGGGTAAATAATGTAATACCAAACATTATTTGAATAAATTATTATCCTACCATTCATGAAACCTTTTTACTAAGTACCCAAATTCATTAAGGAATTTAATCCTACTTAATTACATTTTTTCTTCCTTACTCAGGAGTTGCTTTTTAATAAAGAAACATAATAAGCCAGGATGTAAAAAAGAATAAAAAGCTTGAGGAATTCTTTAAGTCAGTTGAAACTGTTTTAGAATCCTTAGTTTCTAAGTATATTGCAAGCATATACTTGTGCTTTATTTTTCCTCTCAGCTGTAAAAATTTAGTGCTGTATTATCTACAGTCCATTATTCTTTACTGTCAATTATATTTCTTATCTCAATAATGCTTTCTTAATTTCGCCAACCTCAATTTCTGGCTTCCAATGAGGAATAAAAAGGGCTATGTTTTTTTTTTAATTTCCTAAAGTTTTCTCCTGTTTTGGGTGCTGAGATAAATGGGGGATTTAAGTAAGTGCCTAGATTAGAGAATGATTTATATGATTATGTAAATGATAGTAATGACTGTGTTGAAATACGCCTTGAAGTATTGTACTTTCTTTTAACTCTGCTTTGAATGTAATTTAACTAGTTTTTTTAAAAGTATGTGTTACATTAGTCTACCTAACCTATTGCACATTTATTAATGAAATCTGCTTGGTTATTCATTGAGAGATTATAGGGCTCCTTGATGTAAACTTACCCCTGCCACTTCAGAATTCTGCTTTCCATCCCAGATTTACTGTGTATAACCAATTAATCATCAGTAAATTGCCCCCTCCTAAATGCAAGGCCTTCTATAGGTTTAGTACTAACTTAGAAAAGGAAAGAAGAGTCCCTCTTTCACACTCAGGATTACTTTTTTAGCTCTGAAGATCACAGAACTTTAGTCAGTTGAACCATAAGCTCTAGTTTCATGTTTTTAAAAATTTGTTTAAACACTTATTCACTTATTTAACATCTGTTAATTGGGTATCTTTTATGTGCCAGTGAATGATGATACAGCAGTGAATGAAATAGTATGTTTTGTTCTTCCTCCCACTTCCTAGTTGGAAAGGTAAACATGGAAGTAGTATTTACAGTAAAAAGGATGGATTTCATAGACATAATGAAGTAGGGGTTTTGATCTCCTTGAGAGGCTCAAAGACAGTATTCCTGAGAATGTATATTTAAACTTAGAGCTTTATTGGCCTGCTATAACAGGGATGCTGAAGCAAATCTGTAAGGTATGAGCCAGTATTTCAGTCCTCTGGCACTCTTTACCAGAAGTATTTCTAGGATTCTTAGAAGAAAGTCATGCCAATATCATTCCCTCTTCTATGTTCCTACCACACTCTACCTCTGTTTTATTAATAAAATAATTATATTGATAGTAACTGTTGCGCGCCCCCCCCCCCCCTAAGTACTGAGCCTCTCAAGGACAGGTTTTTCCTCTGTAGATCAATTTACTGTAACATGTCTGGCATTGCAGTGGTACACTGCCATGCAAATTGCTGCTTATAGCAATGGGCATATTAATAAATATATACCCTCAGTGCTAGATATTGCAAAAAACACTTTGCATGTATTATAATTCTTCCAACAATTCTGGAGGGAGGCATACTACTATTATCAACAGTTAATAAATAAACAGTCTGAAGCCCAGGATGGCTAGCTTAAGATTACATATTTACAAAATAACAATTATGATTTCAGATCCCCTGCTCACATCACAATGCTATACAGAATTCATAAATGTCAATTATAATGTCAGTCTGTGACCTGAGGGCATTTGAACCTGTCTGTAAGTGCCAATATGAAGGGGACAAATGTAGACGATGGTTTAGCAATCATATTCTATAGTGCACTGATGATAAATTGTTGTATGTCATTGTTCTGTACATGCAATTCATTCAAGTCTAGGTGTTACTTGCTCAGAGAGGCCTTCCCTGCCTACCCTATCTAAAACATTCTTAAGTATTCACACATTTTACTTCTGTCCCTTTGTGGTTTTATTTTTCCTTATGGCTTTTATCACAGCCTTACAATATTTAAAGTCCCAATTAGAATACAAATTCTATGGGTTGGGGGTTTTATTTGACTTCTTCTTTGCTGTATTCCTTAGTGTTTAGAAACTGGCAGGTCATTGGCACTCTGTATTTATGAAGTGAATACAGAAATGTAGGGAGTGAAACACAATTTTATGTTGCCTCTGGAGGAAATGTGCTCTAGAGTTGGGTCTGCTTGAATTAGGCAAGTTACTTAACTTCTCAGAGCTTAAGATGTTTATGAGGATTAAGGATATAGAACATAGTAAAGTGCCTGACATGCACTTATCAATCAGTACTTATTAGGTATTGCCATTCTTATTGTTAACATCATTGTGAATGCCTAGTAATGAAATAAGTTGTCTCTTGTTCTAGTCTTTTATCCATTGACATTCAGCAAATTGCAGTGATTAAAATGTGTTTAATGAACTTAAAGTTCAATTTTAAATGAGAGCAAATGAGCTTACATTTAATGTAATATTGCTTGTTGCCAATCACCTTGCAAAAGTGCTTTACATATACTATCTTGTTTTAACCTTTTGTGTCCAGGTAAGTAGTCAGTAGATAATAGCTTCACTTCACAGGTAAGAAAATAGGTTCAGAGGTTAAACATTTTTTCCAAAGAAATGCAGGAAAAAAAAATAATAATAATAGTAATAATAATCCTATATAATAAAGAACTAATATGCTAATTAGACCATATAGCAGAATGACTGTCCGGACATCCTTCTGGACGACCTTCCGCAGCCCGAGGCTGCGAGGGCCGAGCCCCTTCCATGAATTTCATGCATCGGGCCTCTAGTAATAATAATAATAATAATAATAATAATAATAAATGTCAGAAATCAAGCATCACTAACATGACACAAATACAAACCTTGAAATTATTTCCTTTACCTGTTTCTGTTTTTTAACCTTTTTTCTAGACCTCAAGAGAAAAAAAACTTTGGGTTACATGGGTAGCAGGTTTGAGCCCCCTGTTCAAAGAAGTCTTCAGTTAACTTGAAAATCTCTGCCATTGGTAACGAGAAGATCCAAATAAGCGTACTAATATACTAGGCACAATTTTTGTCCACTGTTAAAAGAACAGAAACTGCAATAAGCAATAGCATCAATGAAGGATATCTGAAGGATAGTGCATTTTAGGTTGGAGCAGTATAAAGGCTTTCATGTATCAGAGAGTAATGAGCCTTGAGGAATTATGAGGTAAACTAATTTTCTTTGATACAACTAGCTGGATTTGGTAGGGAGTTTGAAGAGGCTTGTTTTCCAATGGGATCATAAGGTATGTTCAAATTCCTCTAAACTAATGGTTCATACCAGTAAGAATCTAGCTGAATCCAGCCTCATAACAACCAAGTTAGGAATAATGGGGATTTTTAATTACTTTGTTTGTGTAATTTGACTTTGTCACTAATTCTATTAGCCTTTCGATTGCAAGGTTTGAACATTCTGTCTGGGGAAAACAGAATTAAAGCAGTTAGGACAAAATTCCTTTTAGTTTTTATATAACAGATTGCAATTCACCCCCTTTCCCCCCCCCCCCCACCCCCCCCCACCCCCCCCCCCCGGAGAGAATTGAGGCTGATTCTGATTAGATAGGGTTTTGAAAAGTTGAGGGAAACACATTTTTTGTTTGTTTTTTATTTAGCAGCTGGAATTTTTGTGCTAGCCAGAGATCTAAATCCACTGGAATTAGCTGAAAAAAATTTTTTAATAAATTTTATTTCTGTTTCCATTCAGTACATTTGGATTATACATGTAAAAGAAAATTGTGTATTATGGGCTATGACTTGGGAACATTGTGAAAGATTTTTACAGTCATTCAATTACTCTACTGTGATTTGATTAAGATTAAAGGTTCTTAATATTAATCAGACTGTTAATCTTAAACCAGGCAGTTCTGGGTATCATTCCCAGTGTTTTAGGTGCTAGAGAACAATTATGAAATCCTTATTTCAAAATTTCCCAGGAAAGTTAGTTTTATTTATTCACACTGAATGTTGATCTATAATTCACAGGTTTTATCCTAAAAGTCATTAGACTATAGAATAAAAACTGGTAGGGTATAAAAAGATGGTTTCTATATTTAAGTACATTATAATAGTATTTAGTTTCCTAGTATTTTGTAGATAACTTATGTGCCAAAAGAGTCATACTTCAGCCTTCTCATTATATATGATTTAAAGTATACCTTGAAAGAAGTGTAGGACTTAGTTGGCTTAAAAAATGGGGGACTAGGAAGAGTATTCTTGTTGGTGAAAACATGTGTTAAGTATTCAGTGAACAAGTAACCAGCTTGATTGGACTTATCTTGGGTAGATAGGAGTAGAGAACTAGATAGAGTTGGATTGTGAGAGCTTTTTCACACCAGATTAAAGACATTAAAAGTACTTTAACATGGACTAGAAGCAACATTGAACCCCAGGCATTGTGGAATTTGGATTTGCTTTACCCACCCACTGGAATATAGACTCCATTTCTTTTATTCTAGATGCTGAAGATAATGCAGTGTATCTATTAGGTACTAGATTACACAAGATTAAACTAGACACTCCATACATGCCAGTTGAATTAAGGAATTAATTCTAACTTTGACATAGTATTAATTTCTGGCCCACCATTGTCATATTTGAATGGGGATGAGTAGGGAGGACTTTCACTGAGATTCTTTTTCAGAGCTGAGATTCTGTGGCCATCTTGTAGATGTGAACTATTAGCCATTTTTGAGCAGTGTGATGTTAAATGATGTTAGGTGATTGGAAATGGTTAAATATCAGATGATTCAATGAAACCAGATGATTGAACTAGCCACGATGTAAAATACAAATTGGAGACAAGAGAATGGAAACAATGAGGCCTGTCTTAAATTGGTCTAAGCTTAAAGAGGTTATTACAGTTTTGATCATCTGGACTTGGGTGGTTATAACTGTTATACAAAAGAAACAACAATTTTTAGAGGTAACAGGTCAGTAAAAATTACATTTTGCCTGGTCAACATCTTTGGCTGTTGGAGGGGATAGTAGGAGTATTAGTTGCAGAACTGCTTACCAGCAGTTTTAAACATGTATCTTTGTTAAAGAGCTCATAGACAATACTACTACTTATATTGTAGGAAGAAGCATCCAAGAATGACTGTTTTCTGTCTGGAACATAGAAATAATGATGATACTATTGAAGAAAAGGGGAAATCCAGAGAAAGGCATGGGCTTTCTGAACGAGGAATTAGAGTTTAGACATATAAATTGTTATCTGTATGTGAATGGTATTTTTATTGTATATATTGAAAACTCTCATTTGATATGTAGAAAAGGTTGGTCTTCATAAATCTAGGTATCTGTGACTACATTATAACTTTGTCCTAAAAAAGCTACCTCATTTTAGTTTTGTTTGTTGCTCAATAGAGTTTAAAAACTTACCCACATCTTTATATCTGATAAACCTATGAAGCAGGCACCTGTTTTCTAGCTCTTCATTTTCATTAGCTAACCATAATCTTAAACAGGCTTACTTAACCACTTAAGTTACAGGTAATACTATATTTCTGACCAATATCTGATATCCTATACTACCTACTTGGTAGGGATGAGCTGTGTTGAGCCAGAGATCAATGATAACTGCTTTGAAATAGCTTGTTATGCTCTGGCCGGTGTGGTGTGGCTCAGTTGGTTGGAGCATCGTCCCATACACTGAAAGGTGGGTTCAATTCCTGTGCAGGGCACATACCCAGGTTGTGGTTTCGCCCAGTCAGGGTATATATGGGAGGCAACTGACCAATGTTTCTCTCTCTCTCTCCCTCCTTCCTCTCTCTGGAATCAATTAAAAAAATAAAAAAGAACATGTAGTAGCTTGTTAGAATTCATGGTCATTTCTACCTTTAGAGTAAAAGTATTCCTACCAAATAGCTTCCAAGCCCTTACCTTATGCTACTGTTTAGTAATTGAAGCCTTAGTACCCACTGTCTTGATGGGGATTCAAGCTTACCAAATTACAGGCGATAGGATTTGATTCTGTTATATGTTAAAACAATTCAGTGAACAACACATTTTCTACCATCCTTTGTTAATGCCATGAACAAAACATTTCCTTGATAACTAAAATCAAAGAAGGGGTTATTTGGGCCCATGCGTTCTTCCTGGCAATGGAAATGTCTTTAAGTAGATAAGCATATTGAGGCTTTTTAATAGAAAAGAGGGAAAAGAATAAATTCTTACTACTTCTGTGTACCAATTCAAAGCTGTTTATTTTTTAATGTACCATGAGAGGGTGGTGAGGCATTTACCTTAATATTACCACTTTTTAAATTAGGTAAACAGAGGAACTATTATCCACACTTTTCAAGTGAATTTAGGGGATATAGCTCGGTTCACACAGACTTGGTTTTTGAAAGCTTGAACTGAGAAGTATTATGATCTCCTTGTCCAGTATACTTTTGGCTACGTATTCTGAGTTACAGTTTGATCATTGAACTCAATCCCCATTTTATTTTAAAAGCATAGTTTCAACGTGATTAGGGGGAAGGGAGTACTTAGATAAATAGTTTTCTAGTGTTTCTAGGTTTTGATGTCAAGGAGGCAGAACTTGTGGACATAATGGGTGGAGCTTTGAACAAGTAAAAATCTCATTTTGCTTGTCCAGGAATCTGTTGCTCTTGGAGGAGAAGCAGGAAGAATAGTAGCAGAACAGTTTCCCAGCTGTGTAGAATGTAGTTTTGTTTAAAGGGCCAATCTAAAATAACTAGATTGTTGGTTAAGCAGGGCAAACCCATATCTGAGAGTTGGGGAAGCATGGCTAATGTGAAACAAGAAATTATGCTTCAGTCTGACTTTGATGTCTGCCTTGCTTATGCTGTGGGCTAATTTACTCTATTAATTTACATTGTCATTTTCCTCTGTAACAAGTCTGTTTTGCCTTTTCTGATGGATTTTACAAAGAAAGATTTTTGCTCAGTGTTTGTCATCGTAAATTCTCATTGCTGCTGCTGTCCTCAAAGGGATTGTGTAAATGAGGTGGGTAAGAATTTTCAATATACAAAAGATACATATGTATATATATATTTGGTGGTATGTGTAGAAAGCTTCACTTAAAGTGTTGAAATTGTTGATTTTAGAATGCTTCTTAAAATATTTAAAGTTTTATAGTTGAGTTAATTTTACACTATATTTTATGTGAAGAGGAATGAGACTTTTCTCAATTCTGAATGGTTAGGAGAAGTTTTATTTTTATGTAAAAATAGTTAAATGTTACTTAAACACATTTGAAATGTAAGCTTTTAAGAAGTAAGTGCTGACGATTTTTAAGAACTAGAAGATTGAGCCAGAAGAATACTATATAATGACTTATTTTTCCAGCAAATTAGTTGGCAAATCTAAGTATATAGAATTCAAAGAAAAACTCAGAGTCTATAAAATGCATGTATATGTTTTTGTTTTTTCTTAGTTATAAAAAATAAAACAACATATTTTATAATCATATCAACTCGTGCAGTTATTTTTGTGTACTCCGTTTAAAATTGCCCAAAAGTGGCCTTTGTTTTTTGTTTTAAGAGAATACATAATTTTGTATAACCCTCAAAATATCTTAAACATTAGATGTTCAAGAAGTACTTTTGTTTAATGCAGAGAAACCTTGCTACTGTCCCATGTCAAAAAACATAATATGGTACTACTGCCCAGAGAGAGATCCTGTGAGTTACAAAAGTAAATGAATATTTCTAAAGCCAGTTGGTTGCTGGCTGAGGAAGACTGTGTACCTTTTAACTATTCATTTTTCTTATGTGTAAAATATTAGCTAAACTTATCTACTTTATTATTCCGTTCTGTTTTCTGTTTTTGAACTTCATTCACAATAGGTGAGCAAAATTTTGCTTT
Source organism: Myotis yumanensis (assembly GCF_028538775.1). NCBI lineage: Eukaryota > Metazoa > Chordata > Mammalia > Chiroptera > Vespertilionidae > Myotis > Myotis yumanensis. Next base: position 120,505,446 of record NW_027223754.1, on the reverse strand, counting down.
CACTGGTTAGAACAGGGCTAGAATAGGACTGTGTGTGGCTAAATCATAAAGTAAAGAAAAGAGAGAGAGAGAGAGAGAAAAGAAAGTAAAGAGGTGGCAGGATTTTTTTAGGCTCTAAATTGTCCACCCTATTGAAGTATATGAACCAAAAGGAAAAAAAGATGAAAACTTTTTTCATCAAAACATTTTTTCTTCATTATTTTGTCCTGTCTGGTGCTTAAAATCATGTTTTAGAATAATCTCAACCAACTTTTAAAAAAATTATTAAATGTATTGGAGTGACACTGGTTAATATGATCATACAGGTTTAAAGTGTAAATTTCTGTGATACATAATCTTCATACTACATTTTATGCCCACTACCCAAAGTCAAATCATCACCATGTATTTGGCCCTCTTTATCTTTTACTACCCCTCAACCAACTTTTTTACATTAAAAATTACTTATTAAAATTTTTGAAAATACGTAGAGCTTTCTCATCTCCTAAGAACAAGAAACCTGTGAGTATAATGTGTATATGAAAACCTGTACTCGTTTCTTTTAAGCAGCTTTCTATTTATATGTACCAGGTGACTTTTCTGTAGGCCACTTTAAGGGTCATGAGGTTTCATACTAATTTTTACAATTTTGGGTCTTTTTAAATAAACAACCCCTACAAAGTCCTGCTTCTCAAATGATTCAGAATATCTCTGCTAGATATTTTTATAATCTTGACTTCTTGATGGTAGCTGACTGGTGAAATACCTTTTTATTCTTTTCATTATCTAAGTGACTAACAGTAAGCAGCCTTAATCTTTTAATACCAGCTGCTGGACTGGTAAGGTGTGTCTCCATTTTATTGGGCTACTTTGGCACCTGCAATACATTTTTGAAGGCAGCAGTAACATTTGAATATGTAGAGTTTTACTGCCAGAAGGCCAAACTCATTCCTCTAAATGTGTGTGTTGTATAGCATTGGTATGGAATTTTCCATATCTAAATCTTAGCTAGAGGTTGAAAAAGTAGCATAACCTAGTAGTTCAGGGTGTTATACAATGCACAGTTGGTTTTGCTGTTGGTGACTTTATATCTCATTTGTTCAACTATTATTTCTATTTGTAAATAAGATTTGATTTCTTATTTGTAAAGTCATAAGTGTATATATGTTTGCATGGATAGGATTAACAAAAGGACCAAGGATTGAAAGCAGATTCACAGTGGATCTTGGTGATTATTATTCAAGAGAATTCTCTGCTTCCTTTTAACTCTAAACTTTATTATCTTTGCTGATTACCTTGAAGTCTAAAATGGCTTTAGATCAGCAAACTTAATAATTCAAAGAGCTTTCAACCTAGATATTACATTTGATTCTAGCTGCTGTGAATATAGATAAGTGAATTGTGCAAGTATTCCCATTTGCTTGACAAGGAATCTGAAGCTCAGCTGTTTCTATTTGCCCAGTTCACACGGAACTCAACTTTTCTATTAAATCCTTTTATCTTTCCAATATGCTTAAGCTAAATTGAAGCGACTTTTGATAGAATCAGTATATATGTACTTTATTAACTTAATATGTAGAGTTTTACTGCCAGAAGGCCAAACTACATTCCCCTAAAATGTGTTTATGGAAGAAGGAACATTTTCCTAATCATATTCTATATTCTCTTTTGCTGCTTTTCTGTAGCATTTAGAATGTTTTTACATGCAAAGGCCAACTATATATGTGTCCACTTTTAGCAAAGAATTGTCTTTCAGATAATTTTCTGCCAATAGTGAATGTTCTACGAACTCAATATATAGTATTTTAGATTGTTTTTCCATTGCATTTATGAATAGCATTTTAAAATTTGCTTTTAGCCCCGCTGGCGTGGCTCAGTGTTTGAGCGTCAGCCTATGAACCAGGAGGTCACAGTTTGATTCCTGCTTAGGGCATATGCTCGGGTTGTGGGCTCGATCCCCAGTCTGGGACAAGCAGGAGGCAGCCGATCATAGATTCTCTCTCATCATTGATGTTTCTATCTCTCTCTCTCTCTCTCCCTTCCTCTTTGAAATCAATAAAAATATATTTAAATTAATGAATAAAATTTGCTTTTTTTGTTTGCTACAGTAAACAGTTCTACATGTTTATTGTAGAACATTATAAACAAATATAAAACAAAATCTCTAGTGTTTCTACTACCAGAGAACTTTTAGTGTGTATCATCTATTTTTTTTTCTTAAAACAGTTCCTATTTTCTTAAGCCTTAATTTGAAATACCGTACCACCTTGCTCAATTAAAGCAGCTTTTTGCTTCAGAAGCATTATTTTCTTATTTTTATTAGAATTCAAAGACCAGTTGGGAAAACTTAATTTGCTGGATTTGAAAGTAAGCAAAATACAAACTGCTATCTTTGTAGTCATTACTCAGAAGTGAACCTTTTAAATACATTGATTCAATTTTAGGATCAGCACTACTACACAGTTCCTTGCTGTGGAAGGTTAGCCATAGAGGCAGAATCCTCTAAATTAGGACTTTTGAATAATGCATTGAGTAAATAATGATAATTATTTCACTACAACTCTAGTATTTGAAAACTTTTTTGAGCTAACTATTTGATGTAGAGTTGACCCTTCAAATAACACAGGTTTAAACTATGCAGGTCCCTTTTTACATTTTTAAAAAAATAAATATGTATAGTACTATAAATTTTGTCTTATGATTTTCTTAACATTTTCTCTAGCTTACTCAGTTGTAAGAATACAGTATATATATATGTATATATATATATATATATATACACATATATATATATATATACATATATATATGTATATATCATACAAAATATGTGTTAATCAGCTATGTTCTTAATAAGGTCAACAGAGGGCTATTAGTTGTTAAGTTTTAGGGGAGTCAAAAGTTGCAAGTAGATTTTCAACTGCCCAGGGGGGTTCAGTGCCCCAAAGGTCAACTGTATTTAAATTCAATCTATGAGAGATTACATGCATTTCTGTGATCTATCAAATTATCATTAACTTTGGTTTAATATATCTTGTCACTGAGACTGTAGATTATTAGAATTTATATATATTCTAACTTTTCTAGTTCCTCTGCCCTGTTTTCCTGTGTTTTGTACATTTAGATGCCACTTGGATAGTGTCTGTGGTTAATCAGATGAGTTGGGAATAATGAGTTGGTTTTGTCCACATCACCTCTCAGATAGGGGTATTTTGTTATTCTTGTATCTTTCAACACATTGCTGAAATTTTTATTTGCAAAGAGTTTTCACTTCATGAAGATTCTAAAATATCACTGTGATGCTATTTAGTATTACATGTAATAGTTGTATTGACTGTTCTGAAATTAATTAGACACTTAGTCTTTCATATGGGTCTAATGCAGCCATGGACAAACTACGGCCCGCGGGCCGGATCCGGCCCGTTTGAAATGAATAAAACTAAAAAAAAAAAGACCGTACCCTTTTATGTAATGATGTTTACTTTGAATTTATATTAGTTCACACAAACACTCCATCCATGCTTTTGTTCCAGCCCTCCGGTCCAGTTTAAGAACCCATTGTGGCCCTCGGGTCAAAAAGTTTGCCCACCCCTGGTCTAATGTATCACTCTTCATTTTGTGTTTCATATGTATAAGACAGTTTGCTCTTCAGTTCTCATGCCAAACCAGCCCAAATCCTTAACTCCTTCTATATATACTTGGTGAGTTTGTTAAAGAGTACTGTAATCATAGAATACCTGCCAAATTGAGCATGTGAATTCAGGCCCACACATGAGTTCAGTGTTCAAAACAGTTAATTGCTGTGTTGATTAATGTGTTAGGTAACAAGGTTGAACAAAAGACATTCTAACCAATTAGAGTATTTGGCTTTCTTTTTAGCCAATAACTTCTTTTACTTAAAACACAGCAGAAAATGTTGACAACATTCTAAAATTTTCGCTAGCCACATATAGAAGCCATGGAAGTAAGTGACCCCTACCATCTGTTTCTTTCTTTTGTCTTGTGGGAGTTATATTGACACTACTCAGCTCAGCCTGCATGAACCAGCTCCTGCAGACAAATCAGAAAAAAGCCAGGTTGATAAGAAAGCAATCTAATGGAACCTTAAAAGTCAATTGAAAGTCAAAGTTCAAAGGCTCTGCTTTTATTAATGTGTTCTTGTCACTGTTTTTATGGGTTTCAGGGGGTGAAGCCAGCCAGTTTTGACAAAGTAGCAATTCCTGAAGTGAAGGAAATTATTGAAGGATGCATTCGGCAAAACAAAGATGAAAGGTAAGTTGCCTCTAGACCTGTTGCTTAAACAAAAACCTAAAATGTAACATGCTGTGAATATAACACTCAATCTAAGGTGTATTTTACTTGTGATTAGTTTTCAATTAATGTCATAATATCTTTAAAAGTAGAGTTTTGTCCATTGAAGTATTCAAATTTGATATACTGAAAGGTTGTAAAACTGTGGTTTAGTAGAGTTTAAGTAAACCAAATTACCTGAACCATCAACATTTAATGATAACTTTGTATAGCATCAGTTTGATGTATAAAACTCAGTAGAGTTCAGTCCTGGTCGGTGTGCTCGGTGGTTAGAGAGTCAGCCTATGCTCCAAAGTGTTGTGGGTTGGATTCCCCCATCAAGGGCATGTACCTGGTTGCAGGTTCCATTAGGCGCGTGCAGGAAGGCAACCAATCAACGTGTATCTCTCACTTCGATGTTTCTCCTCTTCCCTTCCTCCCTTCCACTGTCTCCAAAAATCAATTGTAAAAATATCCTCACGTGAGGATTAACAACAAAACAGAAAACTCAGTAGGGTTCCATCTCTAATGCAGCAAATCTATTCCTTAGTTTTTTTTCCATTGAATTCTAAAAGGTAAAATAAAATCTTAACTCTTGAAAATCAACTCAACTATACAGGTCTTGATTTGCTTTTATTGTGCCAGAATTGAAGAAGAGCAAAACATCAAAATTCCTTTGAGTAAAAAGAGACGACTTTGCCCAAAGCTTAGGAGGAGATCTGGCTTAGTCATTTGTACTAACAGAGGACTTTTCTCAGAGGAGTGGCAAGTATCTGATCTGCCATATAGCTGATTCATCACCCGTTAGGCATGGCAAAGGTCCAATGTCTGTTTTTGAAAAATAATCCACTTTCAATGTCCCCCCCCTTACACTCTAAAAAAAAAAAAAAGATCAGCCTGTACAAATATAAATTGTAAGTTGAGCATAGTCTACCTCCAGAAGAATGTGAGCAATCAGGTATATCAACCAAATTAAAGAATTCCATATCTTCCCTTCTCCAGTCTCATGCTCTTTTCAGAACTTCATTATTTGGAAGAGGTTAACATCATGATCTTTAAGGCTTTTTAGTAGAAATTTAATTTGGGTTTCTATTTTTGTATTCACTGATTGGAGAGTCCTTAATCTCTTTAAGAACTTTTTTTACTATAAACAAAGGGATATTTGTTTCCCAGTCTTCAAACATATTACTCTGTTTCTTTTCTGGATGGACCAGTTCACTAGATTACTGGTATTTTGAGACCATTTATCTAAAGAAGATTGTTCTCCAATCAGACTTCTGCTTGCCTAGTACACAAATTGTTGAACAGGAATTGAGAGAATTTTGGGGGATAAATAAAGCTTCTGTAGTAGAAGGTAATGAACTTGAAATCAAAAGATTTATTTTTGAGTTTTAATTCCACCATTTACTACTTTTGTAACTATGAGCAAGATTTTCAACCTCTCTGAACTTCCATATCCTAATTAGGGTATCTTATTGAATGTTGGTCAAGGATCAGATGAGATCCTACATATGAGGATTTTTTTTGGTAACTATAAATGCTATATAAACAGTTATATGGTATTTTGAAGCTATGATAGTCTTTGTATTACTTGGTATTGTTAGTACACTATTAAATTAGATATTTATATTAAAAAGATAACAATACTTTCCATTTTTATTCATAAATGATATTGTTATATATGAGATTGTTATGATGTTCTGTAACTTGAGAGTAAAATTCTATAATCACTATTCAAATGGAGCAATGTAAAAATGAGTTACAAATTTCCCTTGTTTTTTTGTCAATCCTTTTCATTATTCCAAGCATAACAATAATTAGCCACACTTGAAAATTATCTTTTAAATCTAATGGCGCTTTATGTGTGTTTTTTCCCCCTTCTCTCTTCGGAAGATATTCTATCAAAGACCTTTTGAACCATGCCTTCTTCCAGGAGGAAACAGGGGTACGGGTAGAATTAGCAGAAGAAGATGATGGAGAAAAGATAGCCATTAAATTATGGCTACGTATTGAAGATATTAAGAAATTAAAGGGAAAATACAAAGACAATGAAGCTATTGAGTTTTCCTTTGACTTGGACAGAGATGTGCCAGAAGATGTTGCTCAAGAAATGGTAAATTATCACTAATCAGCCATTTAAAAATTGATGCAAATTTATGTATATTGATATTATTGAGCAAAAAAGCAATTTATGAAGCAGTGTATATGGCATATCCCATTGATATAAAATTGTGTTGATTAATGGCCCCAAAATTACTTTTGAGGAAAAGATATATAGACTTAGATAGGTATGGATGGATGGATGGATCTAATAGAATAGAATATGAATATGGAAATAAAGAAACTAGAATACATTCTGAAGTAATTTTGAGAGTTTAATGTTAAATGACTCCTAGTTTGTATAAGCATATTTAGTGAGAATGCAAAGTTATGTCTTCTAAATATTGATACATTTGCCTTTGACCAGTCATCTGTATAAGCCCTAAATTAATTGTTTTTACTTTTACTTAACATATTTACCACAATTGTTTTATCTGGTTAAGTGGTTGCCTAGTGGAGTGGTCAGCAAACTCATTAGTCAACAGAGCCAAATATCAACAGTACAACGATTGAAATTTCTTTTGAGAGCCAAATTTTTTAAACTTAAACTATATAGGTAGGTACATTGTTATTAACTTAATTAGGGTACTCCTAAGGCTTAGGAAGAGCCACACTCAAGGGTCCAAAGAGCCGCATGTGGCTCGCGTGCCGCAGTTTGCCGACCACGGCAGTGAAAGGAAGTCAGGCAACACAGGTTAATAGTAATGGTTATGTGTGAGTGGGAAATAGAATGAATAGAATCTACTGGGACTTAATTTGGTTTAAAAACTTTGCTTTTAGGTTTCCCATTGTTTTGTTGTTGTAAAAAGTGAAGGTATACCCACCTCTCAAGTTTCTACAAAGATCTTGGCACCCACCCCATGAGTATCTACAAAAATGGTGGGAAAATGCATAATGTTAGACCAGTAATTTCACAGTTTGGTTAAGATCAAGTCTTAGAGAGCCTTCTCCTTCTCTACTTTTCTCCCAAAAGGGCCTTTTTTGTTTTATATTTGGTTTGTTTTCTTTTGATAACCTACTGCTTCCTAATGTACATTTTTATCCTATAGGTAGAGTCTGGGTATGTCTGTGAAGGTGATCACAAGACCATGGCGAAGGCCATCAAAGATAGAGTGTCATTAATTAAGAGAAAACGGGAGCAGCGGCAGTTGGTGCGGGAGGAGCAAGAAAAAAGAAAACAGGAAGAGAGCAGTTTCAAACAGCAAGTAGATCAACAATCAAGTGCTTCCCAGGCAGGAATCAAGCAGCTCCCCTCTGCTAGCACTGGCATACCTACTGCCGCTACCACTTCAGCTTCAGTTTCTACACAAGTAGAACCTGAAGAACCTGAGGCAGACCAACATCAGCAACTACAGTACCAACAACCTAGTATATCTGTGTTATGTAAGTATTTTGGGAAGTGGACAAGTATGCTAAGGATACTCCTAATTGACTCTTTTAATAGAGGGCCAAATTATTTTGTTTTACTGTAATGGGGGAACTATCTTTTCTGATTCTAGATTAATATTGAGGTCTTGTTACTTCCTGTGGATGCAGAGTTGTATCATCCATCTCTAAGAATACTTTAATAGCCACCCCATACTTGTTAGGGCCCATATCTGGATGATACCATTTTCTCTGCCTCTCCCCTCTGGCCTCTGTTTGTTTTGTTTTGAATTTTTTTATTTAAATTCTTTATTGTTTAAAGTATTATATATTTCTCCTTTTCCCCTATTGATCTCTCCCCAGCTGCTCCCACCCCACCCCACCACCCCCCCAGCACATGCCCTCACCCCCTATTCTCTGTGTCCATTGGTTATGCTTATATGCATGCATACAAGTCCTTTGGTTGATCTCTTACACTCTCCCCTCCCTTGCCTTCTCTCTGAGGTTGGACGATCTGTTCGATAGATTCTGTGTCTCTGGATCTATTTTGGTTCATTGGTTTATTTTGTTCATTATATTCCACAAATGAGTGAGATCATGTGATATTTATCTTTCTCCAACTGGCTTATTTCACTTAGCATAATACTCTACAGGTCCATGACTTTTTATCTTCTTATTAATGATGTTGCACTGGCCTCTTGGTTTTGAATTATGAATGCAACATATAATAAGTTTGAAATGGTTACCATCTACCTGTTTCTATTCTTACATTCATGACTAATAGAAAAGAAGGGTGGGGCAGTGAGGAAATGTGAAAAGGATATAAGATAATTTTACAGGTTCCTTCATCTTGGAAATTCCAATTTATAGATTTCTACTTTTCACAGATCCTTAAAATGAAATCCTATATAATAAAAGGCTAATATGCAAATGGACCGAACCGCAGAACCACTGGTTGCTATGACACGCACTGACCACCAGGGGGCAAATGCTCAACGCAGTAGCTGCCCCCTGGTGGTCAGTGTGCTCCCACAGAGCCTCTCCCGTCTCTGCAACAGCGCTAAGGATGTCTGACTGCCGGGTTAGGCCCGCTCCAGGGAGCAGGCATAAGCCATCAGTCGAACATCCCCTGAGGGCTCCCAGACTGTGAGAGGGTGCAGGCTGGACTTAGGGACACCCCCCATCCCACCCCTGAGTGCATGAATTTCATGCATTGGGCCTCTAGTGTAATTTATAATGAAAAATGAACAAGTTTATGTTAGCTACTTATAATTTAAGAGCTAACTTACATTAAACCCATTAATCTGGTTTAGCTCTTAACAAAGCTTAATGTATAAATTGGAAACTAATGAGACTGCTAGAAGTTATAGAACTACCTGCTTAATACTAAAAACCCACTGATCTCCAAATTCAGGACTTTGAGAGTTATGTCAAACTTAAGGCTAACAGCATTCCATTTAATTCCTTTATTTGTAAGATAATAAGAGTCTGTGGTAGCCAGGGATTTTTTTTTAAGACATTAAAACTTTTTTCCATATGGATCTCTCATTTAAATATAGAAATATACTTAGTAAATTAACTAGTATTCATTATTTATTTAGTTCAGGTCTGTGCAAAGAAAAAAACTATTTGATCCTAAAGTCATCAGTTTGTGATGAGGAAAATGTGAACCTCCATTTTATGATTTGTCTCTCTCTCTGTTTTTCTCCTTCAGCTGACGGGACTGTTGACAGTGGTCAGGGATCTTCTGTCTTCACAGAGTCTCGAGTGAGCAGCCAACAGACAGTTTCATATGGTTCCCAACATGAACAGGCACATTCTACTGGCACACTCCCAGGGCACACAGCTTCTGTTGTCCAAGCACAATCTCAGCCCCATGGGGTATATCCACCCTCAAGTATGGTAAGTAACAGCTTAAGAGAGTGTAAACCTATAATGAGAGCCAATAGATAATGTGTTAAATTTAAATTATTTCTCATATCCAGGTAATAGCATGAGTCTGAAGTAGAAAATATACATGGTGTATTTCTGAAAGAAATAGGTTTATTATTGAGTGTATTAAGAGTAGTTCAGGCAGGGCAGGGAATACACACACACACACACACGGAAAGGTCAGCTGGGTATAAGATTTAGGCTGTTCTGCCTTTGATTAAAGATAATGATAATGTTCTCTTTAGCACTTTAGAGTTGAAACTGTTCAGAGCAGCATAAGTTAGATATATAAATGTTTGGGGGTTGGGGGTAAGGAGAGTTTTTCAAAGCTTACTTATTAAAAGAATTACTAAGTATTTTCTGTAAGATTTTTTATTGTATAAAACACAGGTAAGACCTTCAGACCATTATAGAATGCTGCATGTGAGTACTCTAGAGTGAAAGAATCCTTTATTTGTATGACCATTTAATTTAGCGCTTGTGTTTAATCATTAGTTGCTATGTATGTTCCTCCTTAAGTCTGTGTTGGACACAAGTTCCTTCCTTATTATATGTTCATGTGCTTTTTCCCTTTATTTGGTATCTGTTTCTTACTGATTTATTTTTAGAATCAACTTGTGGAGATTATTTCCTAAAACGTTTTATACATTTATGTATACATACATACACAGACACATATATACACATTATTACCCCATGTTTTACATTAGCCACTTTTGCTTCTTATAATATTAAACTAGACCATCAGATAATATCTCATTTCTTTGGTGATCCTCTGAAGTCTTCAGAGGTAAATAAAACATACCATCTGGCTCAAGAAGGAATTGGAGAATAACTGGTCACTATATAACAGTTGTTTAGTGAAATCTTTAGACAGGTAGATTTCCCTTTCGCAGAAAGCTTTTCATCTGAATTTTGTGGAACTCTTGCTCTTCAATAAATGAAAATATTTCTCTGTTAAGAAAATACTTCTGCTTGCTCTTGTCTTTTATCCTTCAGCTTGGGATAAAAGGTGTTTATTTCAGAGTCCATTTATCAGTCCTACATTGGCTAGGTCTCAAGATGAATGGCCACAGTAACACAAAGAAAACTACTAATGTACTAATGTTACTAAAACTACTAACTACTAATGTACTAATTGTTAAAATGTTTTAACAATCTACTTTTCTGACCTTTAAGATAATTAGATAGGTTAGAAAAACTTTATAAAGAGTGTATAGATGTATTTCTGTGATCTGGCAAATATTATTTGTCAGAATTTCTTGTCAGTTTCTACTTGTTATAATTGACTTTTTTCTGATCATCACACTAGACTTTTTGAAAACTACTTTTAATTTTTTTGGCTTCATTCATTCATTACAGGGCTATGAACATTGGGTCCCTTCTTTAGAAAAGGAAGTGGAGTGATCATTTATGAAGATTTTAACTATTTGCGCCACAAATATAGTTATATTTATTGATGTGCTAAAAGCAGGCTGCTAATAACATTCTTGCCTTTTAATGACAATATTCTTTGGAGGTATCATGAAGTTATTAAATATTGAGAACTTAATAAATTTTTATAATTTTGTTCTTATTCAAGAAAGATTTTATTGTAACTTACAATAATATATCAATTATATGTAGAATTTAGAAGTTAGAATAAAAGAGAAACAAGGGTGGAGAAAAATAGAACCAGGAATGAAATACATAATCATACAATGATACTTAAATACTTGCTGCTGGCAGGCCATAAATTTGGCTCATAGCATTCTATGCAGCCAATTTTAGGAAAAAAAAAAAATGTAATTAGTTGCAGTTTACAATATCCAAAAGGAAATAAAAATCTTGCTCAGGACAACCTTGCAGTATTAGATGTACTGCTTTGTAGCTGTATTATAACCTTTGTGTTAAGGTGCCTTAAACTTTGTAAACCTAAATTGAATCTCTGATGTACCTGAAAAAAATTTTTAAGTTAATTTTTAAAGATTCATATTTAAGCTATTTTCCATTGACTACTTTAATATAAATACACAATATTTCCTGTATCTATTGTGAATTACTACTAGAAAGATAATGCTTTTCTTAGCAGAAAATGACTTTTTAAATTACCTTTACACATATAGGCAAGCGAAATAAATAAAATACTGTGAGCCAATAACTTTTTTAATCTGATGCCTACTCAATAGAAATGAGAAACCTTTTCTGAGGCTTCCAGAGCTCGTGCAAAGTAATCCAGACTTAAAATCTTCTATATCTTGTAATGTGCATTCAACTAATAGAATTCATTCTTGTTTAATCTTTAGAAGTTTGCAGAAACTATAAGCCAATATTCATTGTTTACCCTATGTTCTGCTACCTCAGTCACTCATTCTTATTCATACAATCACAATAATTCATATTATTTTAGAATATTTAGGAAGATAATTGATCATTATCATGGTTCTTCATTAAAAAAACCTGTACTTGACCAACAGTGTAGAGAGAATAAATATGATCAGCCAGGTGTGCTTTCTGGAATTATTTCTCTCCAAAAAAAATTGGCTTTGTGGAATTGGGGGGAAAAGAATGTTTCTTTATGTCAGCTTTGCCCTGTTATCATTGTACATTTGGTTATTTTGTTTTCCAAGTACTGTGTTTTTCATGTGTGTGTTTGTTTTCTGTTTAGCCTCGTCGTGGCCGTAGCATGTCGGTTTGTGTTCCCCATCTTTCTGCTGTTCCCTCTCTGTCCCGCATCTCTCCCAGTGCTCCTTCCACCCCACCACCAGTGCAGTCTGCACCTCTTTCTCCTCCCCTCCTTCGGACTGCCCCTGAGGAAACTTTTGCCGAAAAGCTTTGTAAAGCATTGGAGAGTGTCCTGCCTATGCACTCTGCCTCTCAGCGCAAGCACCGACGCTCCAGCCTGCCTTCCCTCTTTGTCAGTACTGTATGTAACCATAAACTTCCTGACAAATGAAAATTTATTACCAATGAATACATCCAGGCATCAAGTATTTTCATAAAAATTAAATAACAGCACTGAACTTAGTATTACGTTATGCTTTAGGATATCAGTTCTTCTGTAGAAAAAATTTTTTTTTGTTACAAGGTTTTATGGGGGAAAAATGCAAGGAGGTAATGAGAGAGAATGCTTATAACACCCTTGACACATATCAATGTGTGCACAATAAAATTTAGCTTTTTAAAAATATCCTCCTATCCCCCACTGACCTATACAAATCCTTGCGTTTTCAAATCCTAGTAAAGAATATGAGTATTATTTAATTTTAAGTTCATTGTTGGCTTAATCAAAGGCAAATTTTCCCTTTATCAAACAATACCCAAAAATGTTTTCTCCTCACTTTATTCTAAAGCGATGCTAATGAAACTGGACGAATCTATTTTTCCCCCATAGTCAGTGAATAATAATTGAAGAGTGAAAGTTGATTTTAATTTCTTAGCTGTTTGAAACGATGTGTCAACAAACTAAAAGGCCACATAATGTTCCCTCATGAAATTATTTTTTTTCTTAGATTGATTAAGGTGGAATCTTGACTCTAATGAATACATTAGTTACATATATAGTACATATGATTTTCGTTGGCCCATCCATGTCTATAAAAGATCTATCTTTTAAAGTTTTAAACACTGTGGGACCTTGCTGTTGCTTTTCCAGATAGAGAATATAGTTAACATTCTGATCTAGCAATGCCCATATCTTCAGATTTTTTACCTAAGAGAATTGATATGGCTTTTGAATACTAATAGAAACCTCTTTTAGATGTTGTGATGAAATAACAATAGAACTATTTTGCTAACTTGATTGGGGTCTTCCCTATTGAAAAAATGAAACCGTACTCTTTTAAAAAATGAGCCTATGAAAGTGAATTATTACAGTGTGCACTTTTTGCACTTGGCAAGGGCAAAGTAAGATTCTAAAGTTAGAGTTTTAAATCCGGAACTTCTTCTTTGACCCCCCAAAAAACTGTTGTATCAAGTCAGCTGTTATTTATATTCTTTTCAACTGATTTGAACACTAGATTATTCAACCCTTAACTAGGACCAGAAAAGTGGACATTTAGTAATTTGGCATCTGTCACATGTTTCATGTAGTAAAATTAACTGTATCTGGTTTGGGATAGACCAGAAAAAAGACATTACTGTCACTAGTCAAGTTGTGTATCTTTTACTATCCACCAAAAATCTCTTCTGATTTCTACTTAGAAGATATATGATTACTTGATAAGAAAATAACACTGAAGCCTCTAACAGGAGAGGATAATAAATATAAAATATAGGTAGACTTTGTATAGTAGCTTAAATTAAAATGCATTTCTTATATTATAAAAATTGTTGGGTTTATTGTTTTTCCTTAACTCTTTCTCTACTGATGTAATTTATATTAAGTCTAAGAGTAAGCATGTTAAAAAAAAAAAAAGAGTAAGCATGTTAATTGTAGGTAAAAGTAAAATAATCACTTAGAAAGTTAAATTCTTTTGAGAAAGGAAAGTTGAGAATGGAAATTTGTGGAAAAGCAGCTTTTATCTGATGCAAAGAGTCCCACAAAATAATTACATGGACCCTGGATGTATTTAATGGATTTTCACTATGCACATAATTTCTACAAGTATTGTTATTTCTTTATTAATTATAAATTTGGTGTAACCATTTCATAGGGTTACACAGAGCTATCCAGTTGTGCATGTCAAATGTAATTTCACATATGAATGTATGAATTACTTGTCTTATTCATGTTGATACAGCCTCAGTCCATGGTGCATCCGTGTGGGGGGACCCCAACATACCCAGAATCACAGATATTTTTCCCAACTATTCATGAACGTCCAGTTTCCTTTTCACCACCTCCCACCTGTCCACCGAAGGTGGCCATTTCCCAGCGGCGTAAGAGCACCTCCTTCCTGGAAGCCCAAACTCACCACTTCCAACCCCTGCTGAGGACTGTTGGCCAAAATCTTCTTCCACCTGGTGGCAGCCCAGCTAACTGGACACCAGAGGCCGTAGTTATGCTGGGTACTACAGCCAGTAGAATAACTGGAGAGCCATGTGAGATACCGGTCAATCCTTTGTTTGAACCACCTCAAGTTTACAGTGACTGTAGACCTGGACTAGTACTTTCAGAAGAAGCTCACAGTTTTGTTCCTCAGGAAGCGTTGTATCTAGCTGGGGTACAGTACCAGGCCCAGGTGGCAGAACAGTATGAGGGTATTCCATACAACTCACCAGTACTGTCAAGTCCTATGAAACAGATACCTGAACAGAAGCCAGTACAAGGGGGCCCTACCTCACGTTCTGTCTTTGAATTTCCATCTGGACAGGCTTTCTTGGTAGGACACCTTCAGAATTTAAGATTAAATTCTGGATTGAGTCCAGGATCTCCCCTCTCTAGTATTTCTGCACCTATCAGTACAGATGCTACATGTTTGAAATTTCACCCTGTCTTTGTTCCTCATTCTGCGCCTGCTGTGTTAATTCATAACAATGAGAGCAGAAGCAATTGTGTATTTGAATTTCATGTTCACACTCCAAGCTCCTCTTCAGGAGAAGGAGGGGGAGTTTTACCTCAGCGTGCTTACCGAAATCGACAGGTTGCAATGGACTTGAATCAGGAAGAATCACCTCCTCAACCAGTTGGATTACATGGCCGCCTGCAGCCTGTGACTGAAGAACAGCATAATTATGCCCCAGAATTGACCGTTTCTGTGATAGAGCCTATCGGACAGAACTGGCCAATAGGAAGCCCAGAATATTCCAGTGATTCCTCACAAATTACTTCTTCAGACCCCAGTGATTTTCAATCACCTCCCCCTACAGGGGGAGCAGCTGCACCTTATGGCTCTGACGTCTCATTACCCTTTATCCGTCTGCCTCAGACAGTGTTACAAGAATCCCCACTTTTCTTCTGTTTCCCCCAAGGAACCACATCTCAGCAGGTTTTATCTGCCTCATATTCTTCAGGAGGATCTGCACTCCATCCACAGGTTATAGGAAAACTTCCACTATTTTAAACTACCCTACTACGCATCATTACATTTAAATTTTCTATCCCTCCTTTTCATTTATGAGGAATATTATTTAATTTAATTTATTATTGAATTTCTTCATTTGGGAGTATTATAAACTATTTGCATTGAAGAACAAAATATGAGAGAGAAGCTGCCTAATTTACCTATAATATATGCAAACCCTTAGAAAAAGAAATAAAAACTAGAATTTTAGTTGGTTATCAAAATCAATTCTATCCATAGATAGCATATTTAAAACTAGTAGTAAAAAAGTAGATGTCTATATTGTGATGTTGACTCAACATTAATTACATAAATACTAATGTGAAGTATTTCTTTCTCCCTAGAAATAAACAAGGCTAGTTTAAAAAACAACAACAAAAAACCTTTTTTTACATAGAATTAATACACAGAATTTTCATTAGTGTGGAAGGATTTTAAAAGACAGAAAGGAAACATCTCAAGAGTTTGTTTTAACAAAATGAAGATGCCTTTTTAAAAAGGCATCAATCAAACAAGTCACTGTATATATCCAAATAAAATGTTAATCCATAAAGTTAACTAATTCTAATTTGTAGCAACTATGTTAGAATCTAGTGTGGGTGGTGGGGTTTTTTAACATTTGTTTTAAGAACTTGTGATATATGTTGCAAGCTAAGGAACATTAAATATCCCAGGCCTTGTGTTTTTATCAACAAATATAAATTTTGTTATTTATGTTTATGAGCTTATGCTCCCTTACAGATAAAGACCAAGTAATGTCCATAATAGAATTCAAGAAGTGGATATAGTATTAGCTATTTTATATATTTTGATACATTTTTGTCAAACTTATAAGTCTTATTAAGATCTGTCTAGGAGATTATGCAATTATATATTTAAGACATCATTTGGATCTTTAAAATATTCCACTCTTTTATAAAAAACTGTATGTTCTCCTTTGTACTTTCTTCCTATGTGGGCATAAACAACCCTGAAAGTGTACTTAACGTATCATTTACTTAGAATAGTAACAAGAATAAAAAAGATCCAGAAACTTTAAAATTATACTCCATGGGTATGCAGTACACTCACATCATTACACTAGTTGTCAGTCTGTACTGTAAATCTTAATGCACTGCCAGCCGTTCTTCTTTAAATTACCAAAATAAAATGTCAAATATCAAGTAGTTAATTTACAGACTTATTGCAGAAACAATGAATGTGTATAGTGGTTAAGATGTAGTGACATGTTATATCCAAGGAACCTTCAAAGAAACCTTGTAAAGCCCCACATTCATTTCTCACATTGTTATTTTAACTTAGACTTTTGTAGGTCAGGTTTTCTCAAATTCAACACTATTGATGTTTTACTTTGCATAATTGTTTGTTTGGGATAGCTGTTCTGCACAGTGTAGGATGTTTAACAGCAACCTTGGCCTCTTTCCAGTAGATGCCAGTAGCATCAACCAAAAACGTCTCCAGATACTGCCAAATGTCCCCTGAGGTGAGGGCAAAATTGTCCCTGCTTGAGAACTAATACTGTAAGCAATTAATGATAACAGGTTTTTTTTTACACTTTTTCATAAAAGTCACCATGGCACTACAAGAAATAGCAAAAGGAACCAAATTAGCATTATCAAATGCTCTTTTTTCTTTAATTGTTCACATACAGAGGGGTATTTTTTACATTGATATTCTTACTTTTTCCTGATTATTGTCATTAACAATTATATTAGGAATCTTACATTTTTAGCTAAAATTATAGCCTGAGCAGAAATGGTTAGGTTTTAACTATCAGTGGTTTTTGCATAGGATCAGAGTATGTTCTTTTCTTAACCTTTTCTTACAAAAGATTCCCCAACAGTCTCTTCGTATATACTTTATCAAGCTAATGTTTCATCTTACTCAAGCAAACTCTCAGGAGCTTAATATTTATTGCCAAACCCTGATTTATCTGTACATTTACTTCAGTGCTTTTCTAATTTGTTGTATTTACTTTTTTTCTCTAGGCACAGGGGCAGAGCCAGGGTCAGCCATCCTCAAGTATTGTAACAGGGGTTTCATCTTCCCAACCCATACAACATTCTCAGCAGGTGAGAAAAATTCATTGCTACATTTTATGGATTAGCAGTAGCCAATACACTGTTTTACATCTTTCTTGAATTAAATTTCTGATGTAAATGGCCTACTAAGTGTTTGAAAGGAAAATCAAGAGGCATAACATATCTCGTATTCAGTAACATTTTAGAAACTCTCCTTTATTTAATGTATTTTTGAACAATCTACTAGATTAAAAGAATCATTGATGCTGGTCAAATTTATCTGCCTTCTTAAACAGATAATTCAATACATAATTTAACAACACAAAGAATATCAATTCTATTTTCACTTATATAGATATGACTTGTTCTTTTGTGAGCGTCATCACTGGTGATATTTGTAATAATTATTTGCATGGAAATAATGCTTTTTGGCACAATTCAATATTTATTAACTGTTTCAAATAAAATTTATAGTTACTATATGGTACATAGTTTCCTACAAAGTATGTTTTTAAACCACCAAATTGTAAATTGGCTTCTGTTCCTATTGATTTTTGAAACAGAGCCTTTAATTCTTTTTTGTTGTTGTTAATCCTTACCTGAGAATATGTTTATTGATTTTTAGCAGGAGGGAGGGGGAAAGAGAGAGAGAGAGAGAGAGAAACAAACATCATCTAACTCAGTGGTTCTCAACCTTCTGGCCCTTTAAATACAGTTCCTCATGTTGTGACCCAACCATAAAATTATTTTCATTGCTACTTCATAACTGTAATGTTGCTACTGTTATGATTGTAATGTAAATATCTGATGTGCAGGATGGTCTTAGGCGACCCCTGTGGAAGGGTCGTTCGACCGCCAAAGGGGTCACGACCCACAGGTTGAGAACCGTTGATACTGTTGCCTCCTATATGCAAGCCAACTGAGGACTGAACCGGCAACCTTTTTTGGTATAGGTGACAACACTCCAACCAACTCAGCCACCCGGCCAGGGCCAAAGCTTGTAATTCTTATTACAAATTGCCTGCTTTTGGTCCAGCATGTGACCATGTAGTCATATGATACTAGTTTAAGATCAGGTGTTCTTTGTACAAGGTTACTTTGGCTATATACACGTTTAACTCTGTGAACACCTCTATCTTATAGAACGTAGCTGTTGGGAATTATATGCTTTGTCTTGCTCCTGCTGTTTCTTTCAGCCAAATATTTGAATGTATATATATTTATAGTTCAGTTGAGTAGTCACATTTTTGCCAACCTTAACAAATTCTATTTTAATATTAACCCCCAATAAGAATACAGATTAAAAGTTAAATAAAGCTGGTTGAGGATAGAAGCATTATCATGGATACCAGTCTCCTAATTTGTGTGTTTTTAGACACAGAGCCAATACCAATAAACTGAGCAAATATAAGGGTGTACTCTGTTTTTCCCTTTCTATAGGAATTTCTTATATATCTTACTCTATTTAAACAATTCCATAAATATCAGGTTAAAAGAATTAGGTAGTTGACTCTTCTGTGGAAAAAAATATGGCTAAATGACTATCTCTACAGTACAAATAAGAATTTATGTTTGTGATTTTTTTTTTTAGATAACTTTTATTTTGTAACTTACTTTAAATATAGCATGATATTTAAGTTAAGGAGAATCATAAATTGAGTCAAGTATTTGCAGTTTAAAATACTTAATTTTCCATGCTCATATAAACATGTAAATGAATAGAACTAAAAATTACAAGCCAGAATTCAAGGTTTCTATAGCGTTCTTTTCTTCTATATTAAAGTTCTGTAGGGACTTAAGATTCTGTAGAGGTACCCAAGAAGCTGCACTTATTTGTTGTAGCTATTGGGTTTCCATAAATTTTAAAGAAAGATTATAAATCTTCTATACTATATGAGTAGAGTCTATTTTTAGATATAATTTTTATTTTACCCCTTAGGAAACCATATCTCTAGTTTTATTAGAGCTAGGCAAGAAATGTATTTTAGCTGAAATTTACTTTATTTCATGGGTTTCTGAAATATAATGGATAAGGGATTTGTTGCTTTTTTCATGTTTTTATTGAATACCTTTTAGTGGTATGAGGTACTAAAAATAGCTGCTTCTTTGTACTGGAAAACTTAGTTTGTTGCCACAAGAAAACTCATGAGCTGCCCTACTTACTTAGTAACTTCTTCTGAAGGGCACATGTAAAATCTTCAGGTATTTCTTAGTTTCTGTTTAATTGAGGTTCATGAATATTTTTTTATTCAGCACCCATGTCCAACAGATAGTACACAGTCAGGATAGGCTGGTTTGAACTGGTTTCATGAGGCAAGTTTATGCAAAGCTGGTGCCAAGCTACTGTGCTAAATAATACCTGGTTGGCTGATGAGTTGGTTATTAGCCAGTGTGATAATGCACACAAAAAATCACCACATACTCCTGGTCTATCCAAAAGAGCCACTTCTCCTCAAATGTTCTAAGGTACAATTGGCATACATGCCTCTCAGTTATTTTAAGCAAAGAGTGAGGGTTTATGTCTATAAACACTGTTCACTTTTTACTGTTCTCATCAGCACCACCTCCCAACTAAGTAAGCAATTTATTTTCCTAATTGAGTTCATGCTCTGAAGAGCCACAGGTTATGCCAAGGCCCAAAAGGGACCAGCTATGACTTCTTTCAGGGAGCCTAACTACCCTAGTAGACATATATGTCAACTCCTACAAAACAAATAAGGATAATGGCTAACATTATATACAGTGTACAGAGCACTAGCCTGCATTTTTATTTAATCCTTATTGAACCTTGTAGTATAGGTACTATCATTATTTCCATTGTGCAGATGGGAAAGCCAAGATGAGATCTAAAGAAGTAGAGTGATTTACTCAAGCTTATACAGCTTATAAAAGATGGACAACAGAATTTAATCCAAGTAATCTGATTTCATAATTCACCATTTAATTGCTACCCAATTGTGTCATGAAATGAGAGACATTACATAACAGTGAGGGGAATATCAGGAAAGCTTTGTGAAAGAGATCCCATTTGAACTGGACTCTAACTATCGGTTAGTCTCAGATGTAAGAATAAAGAATAGCCCTAATCGGTTTGGCTCAGTGGATAGAGCGTCGGCCTGCAGACTGAAGGGTCCTAGGTTCGATTCCAGTCAAGGGCATATACCTTGGTTGCAGGCACATCCCCAGTGGGGGATGTGCAGGAGGCAGCTGATCGATGTTCCTCTCATCGATGTTTCAAACACTCTATCCCTCTCCCTTTCCCTTCCTCTCTATAAAAAATCAATAAAATATATATTTTTTTAAAAAGAATAAAGAATATTCTAAAGAGAAAAAAAAAAAAGGCTGATTGGAGTGAGCTGATTGAGTCTATATCTTGATGTAAGCATGGTTCTGCATATATGCTGTTGGGAGAGATAATCACATACCCAAATATAAGGTAGGGATTTTTTTTTCTCAAATTTATCCATTTTCTTTAGTATGAAGAAGGGAATCACCATGTACTGTATTCAAGCCTTTATCATACTTTCATGTCACAGAGCTCTTAATGTTCTTTATTTTGAACAATAACCAAAAAATATTAATGGAATAAAACTGGCGAGAACAAATGTAAGGATCTTAAAAATAGTCGGTGTGTTTGGAAATATTTATAGACAAATTCTGACAGAATGGGTTTTAAAATAAAAGTCAAGAAATTACTATCCTATATAATAATAGATGAATATGCAAATCGTCTGTTACGGCATCATGTCACAACCACGTCAACAGGCTGCGTCCCCGCCCTCTGCTCAGGCAGTTACAAGGCCTGGGGTAGGATAGGATATGATAGGAGGGGATAAGAAAGGAGAGGGAGAGGAAGGCAGGCCTGCATGCAGACAGGCTGAGAGGAGAAACAGAAATACAGAAAGGGAACAGGAAAAAGATGCAGGAATAGAAAAGGGAAGGAAACACGGGGCTGCACGCAGGAGGGTGTGGCGACCACGGGAGGGGGTGGGCAGGGCAAGGCCTTCTATGTGGAGGCCCTCCTGCTTCGTGGCAGCAGCGCCCAGGCCGCGTGGACCTCAGCCACCTCGCTGGGAATGGGAGCAGGACAGCAGCGGGGAGGCCGGAAGGGGGGTGGGATGGTGAACCTCTGGCTGGGGCTGAACCCTGGGCTGGGGGTTAATGCGCCTCCCCACCCCACCCCCCGAACAGAAGTTTTAAGAAGGGAATGAAGGAGGGAAGAATTTTATAAAGGAGTCAGTAGAGAGCAGAGTTAAAGAAGGAAAGAGGATGTATGAGTGAACTGTAGGAGCTATAATGAAAATCAAATATAGTTGTGTACTGGGGACAGATTTTAAAAGTAGGAGTTAGAAAAGAAAAAAAGATAAATGATAGTGAATAATTAGGCAGGTAGATAGATATTAAAACAGTGGAAGTAAGTAGAGAAGAATGTATGGGAAAGGTAGAATGAGAGAAAGAGGGAGGGAAGGAAAGTTTTAAAGGGGAGCTGGTAGAGCTTAAAAGGAGAATGAGAAGAAGGAAGAAATGGGGGAGGGAGCAAAGCAGTCTGAGGGAGAAAGTGAAGAAAAATATTAAGGTGGGAAGGAAGGAAAAGGGGAGGGAGGGCAGGGGTAAAGATAAAGGAAAGAAGGAATGTGGGAAGGGAGGGAGGGTAGGAGAAAGATGGGAAGAAAGATGATGGAACAGAATTAGGAAATAAGAAGGAAAAAAAGTTTATAAATGATGAGTTAGTAGGAAAAAGTGTTACATAAAGGAGAGAGAAAAATTGTGTGAGAGGGAGAAGCCAATAAGGAAGTCAAATACAGCTGTGTGTGAAGGGGATAAGATTTTTTAAAAAAGTTAATAGGGGCGATCAGGCCGGCAGGGGAGGGCAGTTAGGGGGATCAGGCAGGCAGGCAGAGTGGTTAGGGCAGGCAGGCAGGTGAGTGGTTAGGAGCCGAGGGCTCCCAGATTGGAGAGGGTGCAGGTCGGGCTGAGGTACCCTCCCCCCGCCCCTCGTGTGCACGAATTTCGTGCACCAGGCCTCTAGTACTTATATAATATGCAATCTTATTTAGGTATATAAATTAATACCTTTGATAATTGTAGTATTTCCATGTAAATTCCTTAAAGTTTAAATATATTCAAGTTGACCAAAAAAGTGTGCCAGTTTTTTGTTGTTCTTTTCAGTGGGAAAACAGAATTTTCTTATATTCAGAGTTGCCTTATAGTTGCATAAATATGATAGATATATCTTAGTTGCTGAAAATTATTTTACATAATTCAACAGCCATTTGTCCCTCAAGTTAAAATAAGAAAATTGCATTAACAGAAATAGTTAAATAAGAATAAAATGAACATGACTACTGGTGATTTTATTTTTCTAAGAAATCAACGAAAATAGTCATCATTGGAACATTGATGCCATTGATAGATGAAATGAAAACATGTTAGAGAAAACTTTTTATATAATAGGCATGTTTTTATTTTAACAAAGGAAAATGTATTTATATATATAAAAAAATCATAAAGATGCACTAAACTAGTAGTGGTTGCCACTGAGAAATGAGGTTGGGGTATTTTCATTTAACTTTATAATCTGATGTATTCGTTAAAATTTTTATTACAAACAGGTATTGTTTTTGTATTATAATTTTTTAAATTAGTTAATAGGTATTAGAAAACCTTAAGTCAGCTATGAAGTTCAGATTTTTGTTACACAAAAGGGAGCAATTAATTTATTATAAAAATTAGTATTTGAGTACAAATATGTGTCATGCATTAAGTTTCAGTGCGTTACACCAGAGTGGCCAGCATATGTTGATTCCCAAACGTCATTTCCTTTGTCCTGCTTTGACTTGAGTTGACAGTGTCCTTATTTTCAAAGAAGGAAACTTCATTTTGGCAGTAAAGTGAACAGTCTCTAAGGTATTACAGCTAGTAAATGATAAAACTAAAATTCCTAATACAATGCTCTTCTCACTATTTTGTAGCTATAACCAGAGCTATTTTTCAAGTAAATTAATTATACAGTTTATAAAATAGATTTTGGAAAGATTAAAGGGGGAGATTGGATTAGTTTAATAGAGGACCGAAGTGAGAGCTGATAATGGAGAAATAGGAAAAAAAAGGGGGAGTGGGGTTGGAGGAGGTAGGACCTATTTGGATATGGTATCTAAAGATCTTTATAAATGACATGCTATTGAGACAAGGGGGAATGCTGAGTGAAGAACCAGTGGTGACTCAAGTTTTGAAACACTGGTTAATTGTTCTTGGTGGTACCACCACAAGTAAAAAACACCAGAGGAAAAAAAGAAATGTATAGGGGAATTGATGAATTTGGGTTTGTCTTGATTACTAAAATCATTTTCAGACACTGAAGGCCTTAGGCAAACGTAATTCCTTGAAAACATGCTATTAATGACTTGAAATAAAACTGAGTAATTATATTTTATTCTCAGCAACAGGGAATACAACAGACAGCCCCCCCTCAACAGACAGTGCAGTATTCACTTCCACAGACAACAACCTCCAGTGAGGCCACTACTGCACAGCCAGTGAGTCAGCCTCAGGCTTCACAGGTCTTGCCTCAAGTATCAGCTGGAAAACAGGTAAATAGTTCCTAAGAGTATGCTAAAGGGAATTCCACATAACCTGTTCTTTCATGTAGATAGACTTCTACTTTCTCTAATGGTGAAATATCAAAGTTGTTTGTTTGTTTGCAAAAATGAAGTAAAAAATTGCTCCTTTTGTGCATATGCATTGTTTAATGTAAATGGATACAGACTGAGCAGTGACCATCTAAAAATATTTAACTTTTAGGTTTGACAAGATCCTAAAATCATTTTGACAAGAACTGATGGGTTAATAAATGTTACATTTTCTAGAGTTGTGTCAGCTATCTAATATTCCAGGGAATATGCTGTATTTTCATGTAGATTTATGCATTGTTTTATCCCTCGTTGCCTAATGATAGTAAGTCATAAAAACCCCTTTTATGGAATTATTTCTTTTCTAAGGCATCCTTCCAATCACTTGAAAAGTGCCCCGTAGAAGGAATGCTCTTCTGAATTACCTTTTTCCCAACTTTAACACTGGGGCTTGTTGTGCTTGTATTTTGGCACAATATATTGTTTCTGTCATATTTTATTGCTCTGAGATACTATCAATTTTAAAATGCACCATTGTTTTATGTATCTCTAAGTACTGATACACCATTAATTGTAAGATATATCTCAGTTTCACAAATCTTAAAATGACAGAGTGCTGGAGAGGGATGATTACATCATAGAATCAGTGAACTATGGTAAATATACCTACTTTTATAGGCCTTTGTTACAGGCAATATTGATGAAATATAATTCCACTGGGAATAAAGAAATTCATTTGAATTTCGGTAACTATTGTAATAGCAGTCATAGATTTAGTGACTGCAAACCTGCCAGTGAATTATGGTATGGGAAATATATCTCAATTAATGCTATGAACAAAAAAGCCTTGCCTGTGGAAGGGTCCTCATTTTATTGTTGAAAAATGAAGCATTAGTAAACTTCTCTACAAAGATCTGGAACAGTAGCCAATCATCCTCTTTGTATCCTGCAATCCTTTCCCTATTTTTATGTGGCATATTAACTTACACTAATGTATCCAGGGTTTCTTCTTCTTGTTTTCTTTTTAAATTTTCATTCCTTTGAGCTAATACATAAATCTTGCTTTGGTGGCCTTGCCTTTTTTTTTTTTTTTTTAAATCTGTCTGTTTTGTTTTCTTTACCTTCTCAGCTTCCAGTTTCCCAGCCAGTACCAACTATCCAAGGCGAACCTCAGATCTCAGTTGCAACACAACCCTCAGTTGTTCCAGTCCATTCTGGTGCTCATTTCCTCCCTATGGGACAGCCACTCCCTACTTCCTTACTCCCTCAGTACTCTGTCTCTCAAATTCCTGTATCAGCTCCTCATGTGTCTGCGGCTCAGACAGGTTTCTCAACCCTTCCCATCACAATTGCAGCTGGCATTAATCAGCCTCTGCTCACCTTGGCTTCATCGGCTACAGCATCTGTGATCCCAGGGGGATCAACTCTGGCTTCTAGTCAGCTTCCAACCCTTTTGCAGCCTGTGACTCAGCTGCCAAGTCAGGTTCACCCACAGCTTCTGCAGCCAGCAGTTCAGTCCATGGGACTACCAGCTAACCTTGGACAAGCTGCTGAGGTTCCACTTCCCTCTGGAGATGTTCTGTACCAGGTATTGTGTTACCTAGCAAAAAGGAGGGCACCAGAGGGTTTTGTTCTCATAGTAGACCATCAAGGACTTGAAAATATAGTAGTTGAATATCAGAATAACTAGCAATAACAGTAGTTGCTGATCTTTCCTAGAGAAACGAAAATAGTAAAATTCTGAGAAAGGATAGGGTGATGATGTGTAATGATTCATTTCCATTTTTCTGAAGATACCTCTTGGGAGAAAAATGGTTCATTTAAAACTCAGTGAAAGCTAATTAAATGCTAGATATGGCTACTAAGAGTACATCAGGCTACTTTTGTAATAAGAATAAATAGAGTAGCTAACATGGTATCAATAAAAAGCTTCAGGGTTTGGATTTAGAAGATTAGCAGGTCATAATATGACTGGAATGACTGATACCTTGAAGAGCTTTTTCATTCTTCCACTTAAGATTGACTAGAAAGTAGATATTTTTCTGGAAGGTATTAAGTCTATTCCTCCTATTTAAATAATCTCCAGGAGGAAGGGAAAAAAAAAACAACAGCAATTTAAAGTACAGTTGTAGAATCCTGTCCCCTAAATTAAAATCAGAAATCTTTAAATTATTAGAAAAAGAGTGGGCTACTATTCTTTGCTATGTGCATTCTTTCTCTCTCTCTTTTCTTTTTTTCTTTTTTTGGCATGTCTTACTGTTTTGCTAATTTGATGACCTGACCTGCACTAACTCACCTTCCTCATTTCTATCACAGGGCTTCCCACCTCGATTGCCACTGCAATATCCAGGAGATTCAAATATTGCTCCCTCTTCCAGCGTGGCTTCTGTTTGCATCCCTTCTACAGTCTTATCCCCTCCCATGCCTACAGAAGCATTAGCTACACCAGGTTACTTTCCTACAGTGGTGCAGCCTTATATGGAATCAAATCTTGTAGTTCCTGTGGGCAGTATAGGAGGACAGGTTCAAGTGTCCCAACCAGCAGTGAGTTTAGCACAAGCCCCCACTACATCCTCCCAGAAAGCAGCTCTGGAGGTAAATGGAATTTCTGCATGTTAACATCTAAAACATATATATGTAATGGGATAAAAATTACAGAGCAGAAACATAGGTTCCCTGGTTTAGAACTCATTTGGAGACTATTTCAAACTAACTTCTGAATGACTTTTTCTTACAGCAGAATGAAATGCCAATGTGGGGGCCTTGTTGCCACTGGTTGTTCTGTTGGGAAGTGAGTGTGCCTTGGAGAAGATTAACCCTATTAGCACTTCACTTCTCTAGCTAGTACTTTAGCCATTATTCTTCTCCTTTCACAAATTCTTGCCATTGGCAGTCGTAAGAATATCTTATCCTGCTGTGCTCCCAGTAATCATTTTTGCCCTGCTAGGAGAAAGATCTGAATCATCTTTGCACTTTACTCTGCCTGCCCTATTGCACACTTCTGGTAAGATGCTGGCTGCATGGCAAATTATAGTTTCTCACTATCTAGCAGCTATGTTGGCTGGTATCACACCATGCAGTCTATATCAGAGACTAGCTTTGGAAACTTCCTTTGGAATTTTAAGACCACTATCTCTAGATGCTGAATATTGAGAATTACTAGTAAATTTAGTGCTTCTAGGACTTAGGGGAGGGATAAGAAAAATAAAAAGAGTAGCTTTTTGGGAATTGTGAATAGTAAATAAAATGTATTATTGCCAAGATTTGAATTATCCTTTCTATTCACAGAGTACTCAGGGAGTGTCTCAGGTTGCTCCTCCAGAGCCAGTTCCAATAACACAGCCACAACCTACCCAGCCTACCACTTTGGTCTCTTCTATAGACAGGTAAGTAAAATTCTCTGTCCTTGACTGGTAGTAAGATGATATGAAACTTAAAAATATCAAAACTTTAAGTCTCATATTGTAAACTGAACTCTTTTTTTGAAGTGCACATTCAGATGTTGCTTCAGGTATGAGTGATGGCAATGAGAATGTCCCATCATCCAGTGGAAGGCATGAAGGGAGAACTGCAAAACGGCATTATCGAAAATCTGTAAGAAGTCGATCTCGTCATGAAAAGACTTCTCGCCCAAAATTGAGAATTTTGAATGTAAGTATTGCTGATATATGGGTTTCATATAGTTTATATTATGTGGATATTTCTAAGTCTCAGGTGTACTGATGAAATTTTAGGACTTTCTAATCACTCAAATGATAGTTAAATTCCATATTTCTATGATAAGACTCTATTTACCTTTTAGAAAAAGAACAGTTTTAGTTTACATTTCTTTCAAACTCTTCAGTGGAAGATGAGTATGTGTCTCAAAGGCTAATATTTTCTTTCTACCAGTTTAAGAGGCAGAGTACCAGTGCCAGGAATACCAGTGGTAACATTAGGCTTAAGTTCAAGTGATAATCTGCATTACTTTCTCAAATTCAGTAACAAAGGTGAATGTGGTTTTCCAAGATACGAAGTACCTTTTCTTTTTCTTTTTAGGTTTCAAATAAAGGAGACCGGGTAGTAGAATGTCAGTTAGAGACTCACAATCGGAAAATGGTTACATTCAAATTTGATTTAGATGGTGACAATCCCGAGGAGATAGCAACAATTATGGTATGTCTCCATTTGGAATTCCAGTTTTGCCTTAGTACTTGATCTAAGTAGCCACTGCCCTAGCCAAATATACAGTATTTTGTAATATATTTTTACATTTATTTCTATGTGAATATAACTAGTATACCAAGCCTGTGATTTAGGGTGTTTTTGTATAGGACATACCTAACTAGTATTGAAGAACTTTCATATCAAGTAAATAATAATATAGGTGTTATGCAGATAGGGCAGAAGTCATGAAGTTGGTAATTGGATGACTTAAAGCTTGAGAAACATTGTACTAATCAGATTGACATCACATTTCTTTTACAGGTGAACAATGACTTCATTCTAGCAACAGAGAGAGAGTCCTTTGTGGATCAAGTGCGGGAAATTATTGAAAAAGCTGATGAAATGCTCAGTGAGGATGTCAGTGTGGAACCAGAGGGTGACCAGGGATTGGAGATTCTACAGGGAAAGGATGACTATGGCTTTTCAGATTCTCAAGTAGGTTCAACATTCCCATAGTGAAGGTTTGTTTGTTTAACATATTACTGTAGTGCCAAGCAAAATATCCAGTGATCATATGTCTGAGATGATCAAACACTTGTGTTCTCTTTGCATGTGGCAATTTGCCTAATTCAGATTGCATTGAGAATGAATTGAACTACTTTTGTTTGTTGTAGAAATTGGAAGGAGAGTTCAAACAACCACTTCCTGCATCTTCCATGACACAACAAATAGGTGAATGAATCTCTTTTCTTTCTGTGTTTGCTCTTACCTTTGACCGAAGTGTGCTAATAATGAAATCTTAAAGCTTCATGTCAGTGACAGTATATACAGTATAATAATAATGCAATCAAGTGGTCTGTTTCTTTTAAACTAGGCATTCCTACCAGTTCTTTAACTCAAGTTGTTCATTCTGCTGGAAGACGGTTTATAGTGAGTCCTGTGCCAGAAAGTCGATTACGAGAATCAAAGGTTTTCACTGGTGAAATATCAGATACGGGTAAGGAATTGCTTCTACCACATACTTCTATAAATTTTGTGGCATCTCTGCTATATTGGAAGCTAGGTCATCTAGCAGTAGTTCAAATAATGACACAGACAATAAAAGAGACTAGAAAATTGGGATTATAACTAACAGATAACATATGAAGAAAGGAAATAAGTGATGAATAGAGAAGATTAAAGAAAAAGAGCCAAAGGGACAGCCATAACTAGATATGGTCCACGTAATAGATACTGTATAGATACAGTAATATGTATTTGCTTTTCCATTTAGTACTATTGCATATGCTTTGAGGTTACTTCATGGTTTTGTGTTTGTTTTCAGAAACAGATAATCGTATACCCTAACTTACTTTGATCTAACTACTTTGCTGTTTTAGAGCCTATCATTTCCTTGGGAGAGTTACTGTTTTTTAATATATTTTTATTGTTTTAAAAGAGGAAAGGAGAGGGAGAGATAGATACATCAATGATGAGAGAGAATCATTGATCAGCTGCCTCTTCATGCCCCACACTGGGGATCAAGCCCGCAACCTGGGCATGTGCCTTGACTTGGAATTGAACTGTGACCTAGTGGTTCATAGATCAATTGAGCCATGCCAGCAGGGCCCTTGGAAGAGTTTTTAAACCTTGTTGGTATGTGGCCTAGTTGGTAATCCAAAAATAGATTGCTAGGACATTCTTTTGAATCCACCCTTTAAAAATGGACTGATTCTGAATTTTTTCTTTTCCTTTGCAGTTGCTGCCTCTACGTCTCATGGTGCTGGAATGAATTTGTCTCACTCTGCTTCATCCCTTAGTCTACAGCAGGCCTTTTCTGAACTTAAAAATGTCCAGATGACAGAAGGACCCAATACAGCACCTCCCAACTTTAGTCAGACAGGACCGACATTTCCAGTAGTACCTCCTTCCATGGGTAGCATTGCTGGAGTCCCCACCACAGCAGCAACCACACTTTCAGTATCAGTCCCTGTAACTAGCTGCCCTCTTAATGACATTTCCACATCAGTCATTCAGTCTGAGATTACAGTGCCCACTGAAAAAGGGATTACCACCTGCACAAGTGTAACTTCAAGTGAACTCTGTATACCACCTGTGTCTGAAGAATCACCAGTGCTTTCCAGCATGGTTTCAGGCATCACTATACCTACAGTTGTCTCAACATCAGCAACATCCCAGTCGGTTCTGGCTCCCACATCTGGGAGTGTTGTTTCTAGTATAGGTACTTTACCCTCTAGACCGGTTTCAACAACTTCAGCCTCTGCAGTGAGCAGTGCTGCTGCTCCAGGGGCTAATCCTCCACCTGCATTATCTCAGCCATCAGCAGGCAGTACTACTACAGGGGCAGCCACATTAACCTCAGTTTCTAACACCACTCCGTTCCCAAGCATAGCTTCACAGCCATCTCTTCAGCTTAGCAGCAGCACCTCTGCTCCTACACTAGCTGAGACAGTAGTGGTTAGTGCACACTCACTTGATAAAATATCTCATAGCAGTACAGCTGGATTGGCTTTGTCCCACTCTGCACCCTCCTCCTCTTCCCCTGGAGCAGCAGTATCTAGTTCCATTTCTCAACCTGGTGGGGTGCATCCTTTGGTCATTCCCTCAGTTATAGCTTCTACTCCTGTCCTTGCCCAAGCAGCAGGACCTACTTCTACACCTTTATTACCCCCAATACCTACTATCCCACCTTTGGCACAGCCTGTTGCTAGTGTGCCTGCCGTACAGCAGACACTAATTCATAGTCAGCCTCAACCAGCTTTGCTTCCCAACCAGCCTCATACACACTGTCCTGAAATAGATGCTGATACACAGCCCAAAGCTCCTGGAATTGATGACATAAAGACTCTAGAGGAAAAGCTGCGATCTCTCTTTAGTGAACACAGCTCATCTGGAACTCAACATGCCTCTGTCTCATTGGAGACGTCACTAGTAGTAGAAACCAATGCCACACCAGGTATCCCAACGACTGCTGTTGCACCCAGCAAACTCATGACTTCAACTACAAGTACTTGCTTACCACCAACCAGTTTGCCACTAGGAACAACTGGTTTGCCTGTTATACCAGTGGTAACACCTGGGCAAGTTTCTACTTCAGTCAGCTATGTTTCAGCCCCCGTCAGCGCTACACCAGGAG
The DNA here is from genome assembly GCF_028538775.1 of Myotis yumanensis. Taxonomy (NCBI): domain Eukaryota; kingdom Metazoa; phylum Chordata; class Mammalia; order Chiroptera; family Vespertilionidae; genus Myotis; species Myotis yumanensis. Next base: position 120,473,864 of record NW_027223754.1, on the reverse strand, counting down.
TGAAACCTGGAACTGCTCCGTCAAAGCTACCTTTAACTAAGGCTCCAGTAAGATTCTTGTTTTGAAATAATTAAATTAATATAACCACTCTTTTTCCTTCTAATATATGCATTTTTCTACTCAGCCTTGCAAATTACAAATGAAGTTATAAAAATGTCTGCCTAATAATAGGCACTTGGTATTTATTAAATAAATAGATGGAAGGTGATAGGGTATATGTACATTGAACATGAGAGATTTTTCCTTTTGAAATATAGCAGGATTTGGGGGTTATCTATACTGCATGATTTTCTAAGAATTATAATAATCAGGTAAAATTACACGCATTTCTTCCTAATTGGTACAAATTGAAGGACTCTATCCCAAAAGACAGCTAAATGCTTCTACTGGCGATTATACATAGTAACAGAAGTTCATAATCTTTGTTTCAATGAGAATGAAGCAAATTATCTGCTTTGCTTAGATTCCACAGATGTATAATATGGGGTCAATAAAAAATTGGAAATTAATAATGTGATACAAAGGAGGAGAAAAGAATCTAATCTTAAGAATAAAATAACTAGAAGGTGTTTTCTAATTCTGCTATGGTGGGTTTCCTCTCATTCTGCCATCTTCAATCTCTCTGATCTTTTCCAAGTAATAAAGCTGTACTTTTTTTCTACTGTATTGTATGCATTGCCATTGATAGGAAATGCTTTTAACAGTAATTAATATAGAGGTTTTACTCAGACAGAAAACAAATTGCTTGATAGTATTGGATTTCTGATGCCTTTTGTTATCAGGCCTGACCCTTGGTTACTTCTGAATTGTTTTTGTTTTCTCAGAAAAGTCTTGTTTTTGGAAAAGCCTGATTATACTGTACCACGGCAGTGGTTCAAAAATATCTGGACTGTGCCTCTCATGTCCACACAACCTTTGTTCCCTCTATTTTCCCTAGAGAATAACTTCTTATTAAATTTTACTATTCATTTTATTGGTATGTCACAGTAATCCCTATAATAGTATCATGGTTACAATGTCCTTTATTTAAGAGTATAACCCAGGTGACAAGCATGCGTTAACTAGATACATGTTATTCTTATGCTTCTGCAATTTGAATTAGTTGATTTGTTCTCCAGTCTTTACATTTCAGTGTCTCATGGATTTGAATTTCCCTTCATTGTCTGTAGGTTGTGTCAGTGGGTTCTGAACTTCTAGCTGGTATTCCATCCAGTGAGCAGTTGCCACCTTTTCCAGGACCTTCACAAACTCAGGTGCCCTAAGACTTGGCATATTTCTTAATGTGCCCCTATTTTCTTTCACAAAGGGTATTTAAATTCTCCATTGTGGGATCATGGCTTCTGGCTTCTATTTGGTTTTGACTTAGTAACAGCTTTCTTTTAAAATAGTGTAGCTAATGACCCAAGCCCTATTTAAAGTAAGAAGCTTCATAGTTCTTTTATTTGTAATGTTGCTTCAAGTCATCCAGAAAACATTTAATATTAATATTTTTTCATATTTTTTACAAAGGAAGAAAATAGCAAAATTGATATTTTGCCAAACAAGTAAAATTCCTTTTCTCATTCGTAGAATAGTGAAATTGCATCTTAGGTATGAGATAATTTGCTCTAGATTTCATGGAAGTAAAAAATTACATGTATATAGAATTAACTTTGAAAGTTCCTTAGGAAAGGGTACCATACTAATAATTGATTATACCCTTTTTCTATGAGTTTAGTGCAACCATTTTTTTTCTTGAACTTGACATTTCTTTTAATGAACATTGAATTAAGTAATTGGCTTATATATAGATGGTTATAGGGTGATATTTCATGAAAAAGATATATCTTTAAGTAGAAAAATCACTCAGCTCAGGTGAAATGAGATTCCTCATAGAGGAATTAAGACCAGTGATGTGAATGTGAGATTCCTATCTCACACTCAGTTCTACCCACTGGGTAGAATGGTGGTCAGAATTGCTTACAGTATTTAAATTCTTTCCTTTTCCACCCTACTCTACCACCCCACACATTTAGTTGAATTCACATAGGAAGTACTCGTTATGCATCCATTGTAACCATGAAAAAACTTCTGTGTGGGTCAAGCCTAGTAAACATTGCAACTAAATTAGGAATTTATTTTAGAACTGTAAAAGAAAAACATAGTAAATTGCTAATTTGAAAAGCCTGAATTTGTCTTTACTTCTTTAATCCCAGATATACAGTAGCACATAATTTAATGAACTTACCATAATAAAGTTTTAACTCCAACAGAGAAACCACTTCATCAGCCACTAGGTTTTGAAAAAAATTGCATTGTGGAAGTCTGTAAATTGGGAGTTTCAAGCCTATTTTCTCATTAGAAGCATGTATTTATAATTCTAAGAGAGCTGTAAGTGTGATGGGAAACAGCAATAAGACATGTGGAGGGGTAAGTAGATAGACACTACATATAGACAGGGAATAGCATAAGTAAAAGCTATAGGAGAATAGGTTGCTGGAAGCCAAGATAGATGGATGTTAAGAGACTGTGGCAAGAGTAAAGTTTATGGCCTTGAGATGGATGGTAGTAAGACCTGGTTAATAGGATGGGATACTCAGACCTCCAGTTCCTCCTTTCTGTCATTTATAGGGCAGGTATAAGAGTATAGATTATTAAGGATTTACAAAAAGAATAATATTACTTGATAGTGCCATCTTTTATTTGTAAGGCCAAGGTCTCAGAAAGATGTACCAAACTGAAAAAGAAAATAGGGAACATGTGATAACTCTTAATCTACCAATAGACCTTGATACATTTTTCAGAATATATTTTAAGGAGAGGACAAATAGACAACTTTTTTATCACTTTCAGTAACATTAAACATAAAAGGTAAGAAAGAAAACTTAGAAACTGTAAAAACAAATGTAACATTTTTTCTAAGAAACTGTAAAAACATAAATGCAACAGTTTCTCTAAAGTTTGAGGTTGACATAACATTTTGAGAGACTGGTAAATCATTCAAGCAGTACTAGTATATCTAAGTTGAACTTGATATATTGAGTTTCATATTCCGTGAATAGACACACATTATGTCATGTCAATCTAAAGCATAAAACAGTATGTCCTATATAAATGGTCTGTACATAGGGATTCTGAATATGCCAAAGACCTGTATTTATTGTGGTTGTTTTCATTCAATCCCAGCAACCTCTGGAAGATCTTGATGCTCAGTTGAGAAGAGCACTTAGTCCAGAGACTATTGCAGTAACATCTGCAGTTGGTGTAAGTTTTGAAAATCTTGATAAAATCTTCCCATAACCCTATGTATTATGTTCTTAGAACATAAACTGTAAATTTGACTATTGATACCTTTAACACCTATTTTGTCTTTGTTTGTTCAAGCCAGCAGAAATGAAACCGGTTAATGAAAAATTAACACTGACCCAGTAGTGTAACTGGAAAAGATTTTATTTGAAAAATACTTTTCTTTTTCTCTGGTTAGAATTATACCAAAGGTTTTGTATTTATGATTCAGAGGAGGTTATACTCTAATCCTCTCAGGCATGTGACATAATAGTGTTCTGATTAAAACTAGTTTTCTATGAATATTCAAGTTATACTCAAGTATACCATAGGAAAAATTAAGAAAGCCATGTAGAACCGTTAAGACTCAATTTCTTCATTAAAATATGTCTTTCTTTACATTAGACCTATTTTTAGGCTGTTAAAAAAAAATTCCCTCAGACATAAGTTGTTTCTTCACATATGCTCTTTCTAAGAGGAAAAGCAGCAGGCCAAATTTTAAGACTGACCAAAGCTAAAGATTTTTGTGGTATTTGTTTCTGTGTTTTGCAGCCTGGGTCCATGGTGCCTCCAACAGCAGTTACAGAAGCAGGAGCTCAGCCTCAGAAGGATGGTGAGAAGCATCCTTCCTCTTATATTACCACTTTCAAACCTCCCTATAAATGATTACTATTTCAAAGACATATTCTTTTTTTTTTTAGATAGTTTCTTAGCATAAAACCCTTTGTTATTAGTTAGGCCTAGGTTCTTGCTAAGAGATGAAAAAATTCAAGCACATATAAAAGTTAATTTACTGATAAATTTCTTGGCTTTTGTGACACTAAATATATAGAGATAAACTTGAGTAGCAAAGATTGTAGAAATACAAATTTAAGATTTCAGTTAATCAGTTTAAACATTTTTATCTCTTTTTGGAGTCATTAAAATTGGCATGTTCATAAAATGTAATCTCTTTAGAAAGGCATACTTTCAACTTAATTTTGCAAAAATTACCTATATCATCAATTTAAATATTTTATTAGGACTTTTATCACCCTGTGCTTAGTCATAAGTCGGTATCAATTACTGCTATTCTAAAGTTTTGTAGTGAATCTCTTTTCATTTAAAATCATCAGTCCCACAGAATCTAGGAAGTTTAAAGTTTCTATTTTTTTGTTGCCTTTTCCTTCAGAATCAAGTTTAAAAGTGAAAATACTTAAATGTGAGCTATACTTATGCAATGTGATTTTTGTATACCACATGCTTAATATTAATTCCCTTTTTATAAAAATCTATTCTCAGTACCACCTGACATGAATGTACTTCCCTATATAAATATTTTTAAAATATATATTACATATATATAAATTTCAGAGAGAAGGGAGAGAGAGATAGAAACATTAATGATGAGAGAGAATCATTGATGGTTGTCTCCTGCATGACCCCTACTGGGGATCAAGCCCGCAACCTGGGCATGTGCCTTGACTGGGAATCGAACTATGACCTCCTGGTTCATAGGTCAATGCTCAACCACTGAGCCACACTGACAGGGCCCCCATATAACTATTAATAAGATTACCTAAGTGTTCTTACTTCTTACCTTTCCTTATCTTTCCTAAATGCTAAATTTTGCTTAAAACCTCTCAAAATATTTCCAAGGGAATTGATTCTCTTGTTTTAAAATGAATGACTCAAAAAATCACTGGAACAAATGATAAATTCTAGAAACGGACAAACTACAAGGGAAAGTAGAATATTAAAAAGGTGACCTTTCAAATCATAATGTGATGGGATATTTCAGTAAATGGTTTGGGACAATTGGACAGCCATCTGGAAAAAAAGCAAAGACCACTAGCCTTCCCGTGGTCCGCAAACTGTGGCTCACGAGCCACATGCAGCTCTTTGGCCCCTTGAGTGTGGCTCTTCCACAAAATGCCACGTGCGGGCGTGCGTACAGTGCAATTGAAACTTCGTGGCCCATGCGTAGAAGTCGGTTTTCAGCCTGGACGAGTCTATTTTGAAGAAGTACTGTTGATATTTGGCTCTGTTGACTAATGCGTTTGCCGACCACTGCTTAGACCAAAATAAATTCCAAATGGATCAAAGATAAAAAATGATACTAGCCCTAACCGGTTTGGCTCAGTGGATAGAGCGTCTGTCTGTGGACTGGAGGGTCCCGGGTTCGATTCCAGTCAAGGGCATGTACCTTGGTTGCGGGCACATCCCTGGTCGGGGGTGTGCAAGAGGCAGCTGATCGATGTTTCTCTCTCATCGATGTTTCTGGCTCCCTGTCCCTCTCCCTTTCACCCTGTAAAAAAAATCAATAAAATATATATTTTTTTTAAAAAATGATACTATACAAATGGTGGTGCTGTAGGAAGACAAAGGAAAATTTTTCTTTTTTCTTAAATTTTAACTGTCTAGATCAGAGTCAGCAAACTTCTGCAAAAAGGCTAGAAAGTAAATATATTAGTCTTTGCTAGCCATACAGTCTCTGTCACAACTACTCAAATCTCTTGTAGCTCCTGAGCAGCAGTAGACAATACATAAATGAATGAGTTTCACTGTGTTCCAATAAAATTTATTTACAAAAGCAAGCAGTGGGCCGAATTTGGTCCATGCATTGTAGCTTGCTGATCCCTCATACAGAGAAAGGTGTTGTGTTTAATACCCAGCCCAGAAGTGGTAATAGATTTTAGTTTTTCTGCTTGGAAAAAATCATGCCATTTAGTCCAAAGATAAATGAAAAACTGGGAAATGTATGCATGTGCATGTATTTATATCACAAAAAGGGCTACTTTGCTAATATTAAGAGTTCTATAAATTGAGCATAGACAAGGAATAAAAGATTAAGAAAAAAGAAACATAGGCATGAAAATACTTTATAATAACAGAAATGCAAAATAAAACCACAAGTGGTAGCTCTTCTCATTTCTCATTGGTAAATTCAGAAGTTTAATAGCCACCATTGACTTGGTACAGTCTCTTTGGAGATAAATTTAGTTATGTCTGTCAAAGTTTTAAATGGAAATGATTCAGCATTTTCATACCTAGATATTTATTCCACAGATCTATAAGAAAATATTTATTAGAGCATTTTTATAATAGCAAGAAATTTGAATAACTTAAATTTTCAGTAGAAGCTTGGTTAAAATGTAGTACATTTTTTTTTTTAAATTATATCTACTTTTTGCATACATTCAGTACAACACTATGCAGCCATTAAAAATGAAACATCGATACAGAATGTTCTCTAAGTTATAACATTATATAAATTCGTGCACGAGTAAGGTCCCTAGGCCTGGCTGGCGATCCAATCAGGGCCTTCCTTCCAGCTGCCAGCCAGGGCCTCCCTTCCCCGGCTGCCAGCCAGGGCCTTCCTTTGTTCCATTCCACCCCCTGGTGGTCAGCGCATGTCATAGCGAGTGATCGAACTCCCGGTCTCCCTGTCGAACTCCCAAGGGGACACTTTGCATATTAGCCTTTTATATATATACTAGGGGCCTGGTGCACGAAATTTGTGCACGGGGGGTGGGGTGTGATTCCTCAGCGCAACCTGCACCCTCTGTCATGTTCCGGGACCCCGGCCACTCCGGGCCTACGTGCAGGCCTACAGACTTGGGGCGGCCTGGCAACCCAGGCCCCCAGCCACTCCTTCAGCAAGAGGCCAGGGCAGTCGGGAAGCTTGGCTTCCTCCGTCGGTCGCCGGGGGCAACCCAAGCCTCCAGCTCCGTGGCTGCCACCATCTTTGTCGGGTTAATTTGCATATCACTCCAGTTGGCTGGTGGGCGTGGCAGAGAGGTGGCTAATTTACATATTTCTCTTTTATTATACAGGATAGATACCAAAATCAGTATTTTACTGGTTGTGTGAAATAAAGAAAATGCCAGTGTAGATTCTACATTATCTCTAGGAAAAAACTCAAACAAGTGATTATCCCTAGAGAGGACCTACATGGTTTTAAAGTTGCTCAGAACTGCATGTTAATGGTTCTAACACCTTTACTGTCTTGTCCTAGGATTTTGCCTAAGTGTTACCTAACCAGTTTGCCATAGCTGGTTTTTATTTAAAAATGGGTCTTAATAGTCCTAGCTGGTTTGGTTCAGTGGATAGAGCATCGGCCTGTGGACTGAAGGATCCCAGGTTCAATTCCAGTCAAGGGCACATGCCCGGGTTGCAGGCTCGATCCCTGGGGATCGAGCAGGAGGCAGCCAATCAATGATTCTCTCTCATCATTGATGTGTCTATTTCTCCCTCTCCCTGAAATTAATACAAATATTTATTTTTTAAAAATGGGTCTTAATATTCTAGGTGAAATTTCATTGTTCCCTTCATTTATTTATATCTTTGAGTTAAAAAGTGGATAACAGTGTAACTGCTTGTTAACCTTAGTTTTATAGTATCTGTTAATATTGTAGTTAAGCTGCAAAGCTACTTTGGTTATACAATACTCAGTATTACCAGTGGGGGATACGTACCAAGATGTATCCAGTAGACGCCTGAAACTGCCAATAGTATGGAACCCTATATATATACTATGATTTTTCTATACATACATACATATGATAAAGTTTAATTTCTAAATTAAGCACGGTAAGAGACTAACAATGACTCATAAAAAATAGAGCAACTCTAACAATATACTGTAATAAAAGTTGTGTGCATGTTTTCTCTCACTTTCTCTCTCAAAATATGGAATTATTGTGGATAACTGAAACCACTGAAAGTGGACCAGTGGATAAGGAGGACTTCTGTAGGGAACTTATTCCTTCAAATATGCCATATCAACATACATGTGTACAAGTAAAGGTAGAGGGTAAATGATGAATTTTCAGACTTTGACAATTTTTCCCAAACAATATGATCTTTCATACTAAAGGTATCTTCTAGGAGAGCAAACAATAAATTTTCCCTTGTTGGATAAAGCCCAAGGGGAAAGGGGGGTAAGGAAATTTTCCTTGCCTCTAACAACTTTCATCCAATACATAGTTTCATTTTGCTGTATTTCTGGCCAGTGGGAAAAGAAGCTAACTAGAGATGCTGATTTAAGTTCTTTTCCTCCTCCATTTATTTGTTCTAGTGTCACAAGTCACAGCAGCTAGTTCAGGAACTGGTGTTTTTAAGACGGGGCGATTTCAGGTAAGACAATCACTTTTCCTTGCTTTGATTCCCCTTTTGGGGGGAATATATATTTAACAGAATTATTACCTACCTTTTGGGACCTAATTGCCAATTTGATGATATATTTCTTTTGTATAGAACTTTATAGCTCTTACTATTTTTCCCTATTCAAAATAATACATGCTATTAAAGAAAATATGGAATACTTAGAACAGTAGATAAATAATAGAAAATGATACTATCTTCCTATCCTTCCACCCTCCCCAGGATTACTTTTTGGGGTGTTCTTTCCTTCCATTCCTTTTTTCCTGTATATGTGTATACCTAAAATTGCCCTTGCTTCACTGAACTCTGAATGATACTTTATAGCTTTTCCCCCATCTAATGATTTATTTACCTAACCATTCACCTGTTATTTTATTAGTCATTAGGTTGCTTTTCCAACATAATGATTACAGTAAATAACTTTGTATATAAAATATTTTTCATGTTTAGGAAAATCTTTTAGGATTAATTTCTGAAGTAAAAATACTAGGTCAAGTGATTATATCATTTTATTTTCCCAGTTGGCCCAACAAGGGAACATGTTCTGGCTGTTAGGAAACAGTACCAAGCAAGCTTAGAAAATCATTTTTATTACTAATTTGACAACTACTTTTCAATTATTCTTGTCAGCCAATGGTTGTTGGCACCAGTTCAACAGCAATAAGAATCCCCAATTTGGGGTTCTGTGAAGAAGGAAACTTTATTCAGTGCAAAACATCTCAATTGTGATACAGCATGGCTATGAAAACAGCATGGCTGTGAGGCAGGCCTGAGGCCAGGCTCCACTCTGGCCTGCACTGATCTGCTTTGCTCTGCTTTGCTCTGCTCTGGTGAGATACCTTCAGCTAGGGAAATGCAATCATTAGCTTTTGGTGGAGAGGGAAAGTATGCTCCCAGAGCCAGAAAGGAGCTGATTTATGTAGACGGAAGTTCCCCACCCATGGTCCCTGATTGATCCATCCTCATGCAAATGAAGACTCCCAATTCCTCACAGTTTGGTCCAAAAGGCACAGGACAGAATAGAGCCACTCTGATTGGTTGAAGAAGTTGATAACTGCTCAGCTCTGATTTGGTGGAGAAAGCATCTGTCCTATTGGTTAAAATATTCTAGGAACTCTCTTATAAGGGCTGGATCAGATGGCAGAAATAATGCAGGCAGGTAGTTCAGTGCAGGTTTCTCCCTAAAGGACAGTTTGTTTGAGAGGCCCCTGTATGAAAATGGCTGCTAAGCTCTGTTTTTGTTTTGTTTTGTTTTTGTTTTTTTGTTTGTTTGTTTTTGTTTTTGTTTTTTTAAATATATATTTTATTGATTTTTTACAGAGAGGAAGGGAGAGGGATAGAGAGTTAGAAACATCGATGAGAGAGAAACATCGATCAGCTGCCTCCTGCACACTCCCCACTGGGGATGTGCCCACAACCAAGGTACATGCCCTTGACCGGAATCGAACCTGGGACCCTTGAGTCCGCAGTCCTATGCTCTATCCACTGAGCCAAACCGGTCAGGGCTGTTTTGTTTTGTTTTGTTTTCATTTGAGGCCAGTTAGCCACCAGGAGCCCTTCTTAGTAGGTATCTTTTTCTCAGGGTTCACATTTTCATGATAATGCTTGGTTGTGTTGATTCTTGAAGCTTAGCTGGCATTTAACATTTATTGGATTTAATCTTTGTAGTTTTTCTTATTCACAAGAAATCTCCAACATTCCATGACCAGTTGTTATTTATATTTTTACTAAGATTTGAATGTGAGTCTGGTGCATTAGATATAAAAGTAGTAATGTACTTAGTAAGCTTAGCCAGGCACTTAGAATATACATCTAATCTGTATATCTCAGTACAGATGTGTTGTTCTCTATAATGATATTCTATTTATTTTCACAATAAAAAATGGAGGGACTATGTAAAGGGATAATCAGCCTACTTACTGGCTAGGAAATAAAGTGTTTCTGTTATTTTCTTTTTGAATGGTCCATTCTAAAAATTGAATATTAGGGACTTTTAAAAGAATCTTACTTTGGTCTCTTTCCATTAGGTTTCAGTTGCAATGGATGATGCCCATAAAGAGGGTAAAAATAAGTCTGAAGATGCAAAGTCTGTTCGTTTTGAATCCAGCACTTCAGAATCCTCAGTGCTATCAAGTAGTAGTCCAGAGAGTACCCTGGTGAAGCCAGAACCTAATGGGATGACCATCCCTGATATCTCTGCAGATATGCCAGATGGTGCCCACAAAACTCCTGCCTCAGAAGCAAAGTCAGAAATTGGGCAGCCTACCAAGGTTGGACGTTTTCAGGTGACAACTACAGCAAACCAAGTAGGTCGTTTCTCTGTATCAAGAACTGAAGATAAGGTCACGGAGGCAAAGAAAGAGGGACCAATGGCATCTCCTTTTATGGATTTGGAACAAACTGTTCTTCCTGCTGCAATACCAAAGAAAGAAAAGCCCGAACTGTCAGATCCTTCGCATCTGAATGGACCATCTTCTGACTTGGAGGCTGCCTTCCTAAGTAGGGATGTGGATGATGGTTCAGGTAGTCCACACTCCCCCCCTCAACTGAGCTCAAGGAGCCTTCCTATCCAAAATCTAAGTCAAAGCCTTAGTAACTCACTCAACTCCTCTTACATGAGTAGTGACAATGAGTCAGATATTGAAGATGAAGACTTAAAGTTAGAGCTGCGACGGCTACGAGAAAAGTACGTATTTTTTCTCCTATGAAGAATAATGGCAAAATTAAGACCTAACTTGTGGTGCCTATATTAGTATTCTTTTCACTACAATATGCTTATGTCTCATTTCTTTTATTTATTTATTTACTAGAGGCCCGGTGCGTGGATTCATGCACCGGTGGGGTCCCTCAGCCTGACCTGCACCCTCTCACAATCCGGGAACCCTCAGGGGATGTTGGAGGCCCAGTGCACAGATTTGACCCAGTCCCCACAGGCCAGGCCAAAGGACCCTACTTGTGCACGAATCTGTGCACTGGGCAGGTTTCAGCCTGATCCCCACAGGCCAAGCTGAGGGACCCCACAGGTGCACAAATCCATGTACTGGGCCGGTTTTGGCCCGATCCCCTCAGGCCAGGCTGAGGGGCTCTTAGTATGCATATAAGATCTTTGGTTAATCCCCCCCTTCCCTCTGAGATTCATCATTCTGTTCCATGTTTTCATGCCTGTGCATTGAGTGTCTGCCCCCTGGTAGTCAGTGTGCATCATAGCTACCAGTCGACCAGTTGCTTAGGCTTTTATATATAAACTAGAGGCCCGGTGCACAAAAATTTGTGCACTCAGGGGGGTCCCTCAGCCCAGCCTGTGCCCTCTCGCAGTCTGGGACCCTCGGGGGATGTCCATAAGCTGGCAGTCAGACATCCCTCTGGCAGCCCGGGAGCCCTCGTGGGATGTCCGCTTGCCAGCGGGGAGCAGGCCTAAGCTGCAGTCGGACATCCTTAGCACTGCTGAGGAGGCGGGAGAGACTCCCACCATCACCGCTGTGCTGGCAGCCGTCAGCTTGGCTTGTGGCTGAGCAGAGCTCCCCCTGTGGGAGTGCACTGATGACAGTGTGTGTCATAGTGACCAGTCATTCCCAGTCGTTCTGCTGTTAGGGTCAATTTGAATATTACCCTTTTATTATATAGAACTAGTGGCCCAGTGCACGAAATTCATGCACATTAAAAAGGGATTAATTAGAGGAAATATTTTAATATTGCTATTTGCCCTTTCTCTATAATAGAAGTGTCAGAGATGAAAAAAAAATTAGTAAAATGTATATGAAAATCTTCCTCCTGCTAGAGTCTGGGGCGCACCAGAGTCAAGTCCCCACCCACCCACATGCGCCTCAAAATCGTTTGAGACCCAGCCGTGCTCCTCCCCCCCTCCCCCATCAGGCTAGAGTCGGCCAGTCCCACCCTTGTCAAGCCTTGCTGGGCAGGGGGCGCAGCCTTAGGTTCCCTGGCCCAGTGCTGGGGTGTGGGGCGCGGCCTGAGGTCCCCCAGCCTGGGCCAGGGCGGGAGGCACGCCTTGAGGTCCCCCGTCAAGCCCCGCTGAGCGGGGGGTGTGGCCTGAGGTCCCCTGTCAAGCCTCGAGGGGGGTAGGCGCAGCCACAAGTCCCTGCTGATTGCTCATTAAGGCTTGTTACAGGAATTCGGCCTCTGCTGTGGGCGCAGCCATCTTGTGTTACAGAAACCCCCGCCTCTGCTGTGGATGCCACCATTTTGTGGTGGAATGACAGTCAATTTGCATATTCCCTCTTTATTATATAGGATTTTAAAAATATATATATATTTTTTTTTAATATATTTTATTGATTTTTTACAGAGAGGAAGGGAGAGGGACAGAGAGTCAGAAACATCAATCAGCTGCCTCCTGCACACCTCCCACTGGGGATGTGCCTGCAACCAAGGTACATGCCCTTGACCAGAATCGAACCTGGGACCTTTCAGTCTGCAGGCTGACGCTCTATCCACTGAGCCAGACTGGTCAGGGCTAAAATATATTTTTATTAATTTCAGAGAGGAAGGGAGAGAGAGATAGAAACATCAATGATGAGAGAGAATCATTGATTGGCTGCCTCCTGCACGCCCCCTACTGGGGATCGAGCCTGCAACCTGGGCATGTACCCTTGATCGGAATTGAACCTGGGACCCTTCAGTCTGCAGGCCGACATTCTATCCACTGAGCCAAACCAGTTAGGGCTATGTCTCATTTCTTTTAAAGAAAGGGTAATGGGCAAGAGCTAGTATCTGAATGTAGTTCTAATTGGGTCTCCTGTACTCATCAGGACCCACAGCATTTCTAGTTATAGAACTTTGTCAGCATCTTTTGTGTTATTGTTACTAAATTACTTTTATTAACAGCACTTTTTGTAATTATTAACCTAGTCTTAGCTATTTATTAGTTTACCAAATGAACCAGTGTTAAAATGTTTTGTTGGTCATATTTGACAAACTGAATCAGAATAGCAAATTCAGTTCTCCTGTGTATAACCTCAAAAGCCAGGAAATCTTTTTCTCCTACTATATCATCAACCATTTGTTGCCTGGGAGCTTGTTGGATTTTGGCTTGGGTAATGGAGGCCATCAAGATGAGTTGACAAACTAGAATCTCAAGGTATAGTAGAAACTAGATTAAATACATTTGGGGCAAAGATTCAAAAGTAAGCACTTCAATGGAGGTTAAAGAATATGTAGTTAAGTCTTGTTTGAACAAAGGTGGTTTTAATATTTTTGAATTATGTCTGGTTATCTTTCATAGACATCTTAAAGAGATTCAAGATCTGCAGAGTCGCCAGAAACATGAAATTGAATCTTTGTATACCAAACTGGGCAAGGTTCCCCCTGCAGTCATTATTCCCCCAGCTGCCCCACTCTCAGGAAGAAGAAGGCGACCCACTAAAAGCAAAGGCAGCAAATCTAGTCGCATCAGTTCCTTGGGCAGTAAAAGCCCCCAGCTTTCAGGTAAGAAGCCGTGGACCAGGTCAGCCATGGTGTCCCGTCTTTTATTTCTGTCTTCAACAGTGTATATAACCTATTGAACATTTGTTGTTTTTGTTAAATTTCAAAAGAATTTAATTGACTTTCCTAATATTCTTACTTCCTTGAATTCTCTACTCCCCATATTTATAGTACCTCTTTTTTAATTTATGGAAGTAGACTGGTTGAGTTCAATGGCCTATTTCATTGTAATCTATATTGCTATCTATGGGTAGTCTTCATTTATAGTTGTTCTTAAGGATAAAACATTAGCTTTGCCTGGTAACACATACCTCATATTTCTCCAAACTCTTGGGCAGTTAGAAGAAAATATATTTCACCTGTACTTAGTAAAGTTCAGGTTGGTTCTTCCTTTCAATGAATGAATTGGTCATAATTGTGACTGGAATAAATATAAATTTCACATAGATATTTGAGTATGTCTTAAGTGATAATTTCCTTGGTTAAAGTTTTTATTCTATTTACCTATATTGGGACAAAGAATTTCCTAATGTTTGTAACTAAAAAATAGTTAAATCATAATCTCTTGTAATGAATTCTAGGTCTATTTAAATTGTGATAAACAGTTTTTACCCTTTGGTGAAATGATGGTAATGTTAACAGATAATTAGTTGAAAAGTAAAAAAGTCTGAAATAAGCGTATACCTCATATTTGCTCTGCAGGGCTAACAAATATGTTGGAGAGCAATTGCAAACTTTTTAGCAGCTTTCCATTCTCTGGAAGTTTTAGAGACCCAAATTTTCTCTAGCACGTTAGAACCAATTCAGTAGTAGAGATATGATTTTAAGGAATAGCAACTATTTTTAACAATTCTTCTGTACTTGATCTGACATGCTTACAAGAAAAATTAAGCAGACACTGCTTGCCAAACCTATTTGTATCATGATCCAACTCAGTGTTTTATAGTAGAGTTGTGGAACTGCAAAATGGAATTCTCTCATATCTATATATTCTAGACCAGTGGTCGGCAGATTGCGGCTCGCGAGCCACATGCAGCTCTTTGGCCCCTTGAGTGTGGCTCTTCCACAAAATACCACGTGCGGGCACGCACGTACAGTGTGATTGAAACTTCGTGGCCCATGCGCAGAAGTCAGTTTTTGGCCTGGGCGAGTCTCTTTTGAAGAAGTACTGTTGACATTTGGCTCTGTTGACTAATGAGTTTGCCGACCACTGTTCTAGACCAGTGGTCGCCAACCTTTCGGACCTCATGGACCACCAATGGTCCTCGAACCACCAGTTGGCAACCGCTGCTCCAAAAGTTTCCTTAAACCAGCTGTCGCCGACCTTTCGGACCTCGTGGACCACCAGAGGTCTGCAGACCACCAGTTGGTGACCACGGTTCTTCTACACATCCACTCAGCTCAGATTTGTGATCCATCTAGGTTTTCTAAAGCTAAAAAACTTTCAGGATAATTTCCTATGGCCCTATTAACTGTTGATTCTCATGCCATTCCACACTTCCTCTCCTATTCATTAGTCATAGCTTTTGGCCCATTAATCACTCAGTGGGACGAATTGGAAGAATAAGGACAGTGCCTATTAAAGTGCATTGGGAAAGCTGTACTTGTTTCTTCATGCCACTTTGTCTTCTGGCAGGTAATTTGTCTGGTCAGAGTGCAGCTTCAGGCTTGCACCCTCAGCAAACCCTCCAACCTCCTGGCAACATCCCAGAGACTGGGCAAAATCAGCTATTACAGCCTCTTAAGCCATCGCCCTCCAGTGACAACCTCTATTCAGCCTTCACCAGTGATGGTGCCATTTCAGTACCAAGCCTTTCTGCTCCAGGTCAAGGTAAGAAAGTAAAACAACCGTCATCTTCCAAAAACATTAAAATGGAGATATTGCCATGTCCAGGACAAAAGCCTAATGAGTAGCTTATTGTTAAGGTGAGTTGGAAGACCAGTTGACCAGAACATCGCCTGTGTGTTGTACACTTCCAAGGATCTATGAGCTGAAGGGGTGGGAAGTGATTAGGTAGGTGCACTCATTGCTCCTATCAGGTGAAATAGCTTCCTTTCAAAGGATTACAGCAGATGGTTAGGTTTGTGACCGATATGAAGGATTCATTTGGGATTTGCAACTTATGACTAGACAGATTTCCTGCACTAAATTCTAAGGAGTTTTAGCAGTTTCTGAAAGCTAATTTGCTGGATTAGCTAATGTGGGCTTTTTAAATTTGTAAGTATGGGAGTAGCATACTAAGATGAATTGCCCTAAATTCAATTTTTTATATAGATTATTTACTTTTCAAATAGTTTTATTTATTAATGATTGCTCAGAACATTCCTGTAGAGGAAAGAGCTTCTAGTAACCTTAGAACAAGTATGAAAGGAGTTCACCGTCTGGGGAGAAAAGAATGGGGAAATATGATAGGTAGCTTAGGTACCTTTGTCACAATTTCACTGAAATTGAAGATGTACTTTTTGGAAAGAGCTCAAACTACCTAGCATTATTCCCCTGTGAAAAGCTTTTTGCAGGTGGAGAGAATTGAGACCTAATTTTCCTGTCCTGTATATTTGACCTTTCCCTAGAAGCTTGTTCTGTGTGTCACTGTAGCGCATTTCACCACTCCAGCCTCAAGTTTCTAACATCTTGTAGTTGTGTTCTGTCTCTTCTCTCTCTGTTCTTCCCTGTTTCTCCCCTCCCACAGGCTGTGCGAAGTTTAACTGTGCATCTGAGCAGGTGACATTCAAACCTGGTGGCAGGAGGACCCGATTTCTGAGTACGCCCTGCTTGGCTCTTTGTGTGTAACACCTTTACTCCTTCCTCGCCCTTGTTTTTCTGCTGCTTGGATCTGATATTTCACGCAGTCCATTTTCATTTGTCTTTGTATATCATTTACTCAGCGGCTTGGCTGAACTACTATTACCCTCAGAAGTTTGGGTCCCTACATTAATTATTATAAAAGATGTAGAAATAATAACAGGTTTCTATAAATTTCAAAATAACTTTCTGATAGAATTGCTTCTTCATAGATCCATGTAGATATGGTGTTAGGTTACATAGATTGCTGAGTCTTTCAGAATAATGAAGACTGGACCCTGGTAGGGTACTCAGTGGTTAGAGCAGTGGTTTCCCAACTTTTTTTTGTCCATGCCCCACCTAAGCATTTCTAAAATCCAGATGCCCCCCCTGTGATATATAATTCTTATTATTCAAAAAGTGAACTCCTACTCACTATTTTAGGAAGCCTAAAAGGCCGTTAACTTGGCCTAAACAAGCTTCCAAAGAACATGGCATCCATGAAAGAGAAAAATAAAAGAACGAAAGGACAGGTGAAGTACTGAGGAAGAAATCACTAAGAAAGTGTTAAAAAATAATATGAAGAAGTTTCAAAACATAATAGAGAACTGAAATTCATAAATATGTCACTATATATTTATATATGTATATGAGGCCCTTAGAACCATAAGAAATGCAAAAATTCACTGTCAATAACTCATTCTTGAATTGGCCCCCTTAAAAATCAAACTGCCTCCCTGTGGGGTGTGTGCCCCACGTTGGGAACCACTGGATTAGAGCATCTTCTTGATAAACACCAAGGTCAAGGGTTTGATTCCCAGTCAGGGCACATATAAGAATCAACCAATGAATGCATCAATAAGTGGAACAACAAATCAATGCCTCTCTCTCTCTCTCTCTCCCTCCCTCCCGCCTCTCTCCATGCCCCCCCCCCCCCCCCCCCGCGCTACCCTTCCTTCCTCCTCCTTACTCTCTCAAATCAATCAATGGTTTTTTTTAAAAAAAAAATAATAATAATAATGAAGACAATTTTTGTCCTATTCAGTGCTGCCCATGCTGATCACCGATGCACTTAGATCCTGGCAGCAGGTAAAAGTTACACCCTAATTTTCAGAGGAGACTGGAATCTTTTTCTGGTCAATTAAGCAACCATCTTTCAATTGAAAAGATGCTAGAATTTCCTCATTGGATCCTTTCACCACCACTACCTTCTAATTTCATAAAATCAGGTGTTGAAAGGGTTTCAGTGTAGTTACTCTCATAAAGCATTTATTCTGTTGAAGACCAAATCCCAGCACCTGCAAGTGAAAATGGTATTTTTACCTTAATTGCTGAGATTTCCAAGCCTTCTCCTTAAAGGCACAATAGCAAAACCTCTCCACCCATCTTTCCCAACGGTGAAAAGATGATGACACCTGTCTTCTAGGGTTGTTCTACAAATCACATACATGAAACAGGCAGCATGGGAGAAGCACACATCATTTCCCTCTGATTGGCCCGCAAATGTAAATGGAAATAAATTTTTTAAAATGAATGTAGGGCTTAAGTAGAAAACTTTTACTAGAGTTTAAATAAAGGTCTCTGTTAAGGCCTCAAACTTCTGATGTGGTTATTGAAGTGCTTTTTAAATGCATGTGCTAAGGCCATCACTATTTCTGTGTATGGTTCAGAGGTCCTTGGGCCTCTCATATCACTAGCCAAAGCTAATTAACAAAGGTGTGGAAGGCATTACCAGTTTGGTAGTTTTCCAAGCGTGTGTGATTTTTGAGCATTCATATAACTTTCTGGTTAAACTAGGCTGGACCAAGCATACTAACATCTTGATGCTTAAATAAGCATTTAATTTATATGTCCAGCTAGAAAGATGAAAAGACATTAATAGTAGGAGGCAAGTGTTATACAACCTGAAATGTCTAACGGAATAAAGAGAACCAAGGCTTTTTTGTAAAATATAATGTGGTAGATACCACTTCAAATTAATTCAATGAATTCTCATCACACTCTTAAAGGTAGGTGGTATTACACTCTTTTTGAATAAAAGTGTTTAGAAATATTAAAATCTTACCACTTCCTGCTGGGTCTAAAATGAAAGGTGACATCAGTATACTAGTATATCTTATAAGCCTTGGTGACTAAATTGCAGGAGGCAGATTTAAAGCAAATGTGGAAAAAAAAAAAACCAGGTGCTTATAGGCATGGAGGTCTTACTAGTTTGGGATGCATTATTCTATGCTCTCCAAATAGATAATGGTTTGGAAGCATGGCTTGCCTTAATGCTTTATTTATGTTCAAAAGTTGCTTGTTTTCCATATACTTTTAAAGATTTTTCTAGAGGGGAAAGTACTAGTATGTCTAGGATGTGGAAATATATTAGCCAATTTAAATTAATTGAAAACTGTAACAATGGTAGTATCTATCAGTCCACTGTGGTAGAATTGCTAATGCATTTACTTGAGTGCTTTTTAACAACCCAGCAGGAGAAACAGAAAGCGGGACAGGGTCAATGGAAAGACTGCTTGGGTATTTGAAATTCAAGCAGTGAGATCTGAGAGACTGGAGTTCCTCCCCTCCCAGACCTTAATGCAGAGCATTGCACTTCTAGATACAAAGATTGGGTATGGAAATCCAGCTTCTGTCAGCTAGGTACCACAGCACATCATATAACCAAGTCAAAGCTAACAGCCAGTAAAATACATCCCATAGAACTACATCTGTGGCAAGGGCTCCAGGTCCTACCAGTCTGTCCTCCTCCTGCTTTCTCTTGCTGGGACTTTGTGTGCTGTTTGGAGATTCTAAATATTTTATACTGATGTTTCTTTATTTTTAACACATTGCTCTCTCTTTGTGCTTCAGGGAAGATGGTGAAAAAAGTCTGTCCTTGCAACCAGCTCTGTAGTAATTATCTTTTATTTTTCTGTTACTTTTGGTCCTTGATTGCAAAGCCTGTTATCCTTGAGTTCTTTGAACCCTGAAGCCTCACAACTCCCTGATTCCCAATTTCCATCTCTCTAGTTCCGCACCCTTTTCTAATATATTATTTAACATGCTTATTTGCTGACCACTGGCTATCCTTCCAGATTAAGAAATCACCTCATAGTCAGTGTTTTCATTGATGACTCCCTGCAAGCCTGCCTCTGTGGCATTATGGCTTGATAAGCCCATGGATATGTACAGAGAGATCAAGGACTCCTGACTCCTTTGTGAAAGAATTTGTTAGTTAACAAAATGTGCCGGCCACTGGAAAATCAGCAGTGGTCACAGCATACAAGAGCCCATTACCCCACATGTGCTAGGTTGGTGAGGTGAAAGGCACAACTTTGTAGAGTCTGGCTTCTTAGATTGGTAGCTTTTCATTAAAGTGCAGGCAGTTCAACAACCCCACAGGCCACCTAGGTCAACCAGAAAACGCTATACTTGGGATATACTAGGCAGTAAGTTGTGGCTACTAATAGGTTATTGTTACTAGGATCTGGCGGTGTCAGGATGGGGAAAACGTATTATAGCAGGAGAAAATTGAAGAACAGATTTTGGGTGGTTCAGCATACACTTACTTTTGAGAGCTTTTCAGCAGAACTGAGAAAGGTTAGTCAGTATACTCTGGAAGGAACACAGTGTTCTCAGAAATGTTTGCATTAAAAATGTTCTTAGACACTTTATTACTGAAATGGACTAAATCCACAACATGTTCTAGTGTTTATAGTCAACTTTTCCCACGAGTTTATTTCTAATCAGAAAGGGATGTGTTTATTTCCTTTAATGGGAAAACCTGTTTTCAGAAGCCAGAATAAGAAGGTCAACTGTATGGTTGACTCTCCCTCAAGGTATAAACCTTACCTTCAGAATCCACTACTGTGTAATATAAGTTAAAGTGAGACATGAGATTTGGTCATACAGGGGCCTCACAGCATGAAAGGCAACAAGCATGAGACCAGAGCAAGGGGTCTCCCAGCACGAGCTTTGTAATTGGTGTTCACCTCACAGAGCTTCTTGTATTTGGCTTTGACAGCTCTGCTCACTTGGGATAGTGTCTGGTTTTGTTTTAATTGGCTCACTTACCATCAAGCTCACTAAGCAATCACCATTCGAACCAGATGCTGGTCCTCATGCATGATATGCTTGCCTTCTGGACTTCACCATCATGACTGCCATCCTCACTGCCTCTTCCTCCCTCCCATTCCACCACTGTCTCACTCTTCGCTGTTCGAGGAAGGCTGTTTCCTGTGCCATAGGGGAACTTACTCTTCCCTTTACACTGTACGTGCAAGAGCAATTCGCTGTGGCTCTCGTGGGCACTGAGAAGGGAGCTAGCACACACTACAGTAGTTCCATGTCAAGCCTTGGTGGTAAGAAGCATGTGACCTTCCTCTGCAGCTTCACCTCCAAATTAGCTGTTTCTCGAGTACTGACATGCTTGTGTGTGCCATCTCTGGATAGTGTGGTATAAACTTGACCAGCAATGGATCATAAAGGGCTTTTCAATGGCAGAGTTGCTTCAGGTATGCTGCTGTGCTCCAGTGCTGCTTTGACCTTGAAAGCAGGAAAATGTATGCATTTATGTAGCCCCCAGCATTACTGGGATATCTTAAGGCCTTGTGCTCACAACTTAGTAGCTTTTATTTATTCTATAGCAAATGTGATATCTGCTAAGAAGGTGGGGTGAGGGTATACAAACAAGACCATGACTCTTCTCTCCCTCTTCCCTAAAACTTGCCTCTTCGCATAATCTTCAGTGTGCCCTCCAGCAGAGCCGAAATCAGGCAGGACGCAGACTCCTTTCTTCTCATCAAACTATAGAAATAGAACTCCTTCATTGCACCTCAAAGCTTCCTCCTCCCTTTTGCACCCCTGCCTCAGCTGAGTGTTCCTATTGCTTCCACATAAGAGTGCTTGCTGTTCTGGGAAAGGGCGTGGAAGGGCTGAGGATCCTGGAACCAGTTGAAACTGAGGTCATCTTCAGGAAAAGCATGCCTTCTTGGAGTTGAAAGATTCAGGCAAACAGTAAACCTCCCTCACAAGTAAACTTGGTTCTTCACTCATAGGAAATTGGGAAAGGTTGAAGCCTTATTTCCTCTCAAATTTATGTTTACGATTTGTGTTTATGGGGTCCACGTGAAAAGTGTTTTTGAACAGAGCATGCTGTTTCTCTTACCACCTCTTTCCATTAAGGAATGGCTAAAGATTTTGGCCAAGTCCCACATGGCTTGGGAACTATGTCTTTTCCTGGGCCAAACACCTGTCTTTGCATTTCTGTAACTCCTACTCGAACCCTGTCCCAGTGCTCAAGAAATCACCTTGTTTGCCCTGCGTTCTCTAACACTCTAGAACAGCTAGCCTCACTGACCATCCCACTCTTCCCTCATCGATGCTGGAAACGTTTACTGGCAGTACGTTTCAGTCCTCTGAGATGCTATGTGAATGGGCTGAAAGAGGGCCCTGCCCTTTGTACCAACCATGGTCCTGAGTCCTTTAGCCTTCCTTACCTGCAGCTCCTGAAGAGAATCTGGTTTCATTGCCCTGTTATGGCAAAACATTTGGCTAAATAAGGACTTGGAATCTTCCTTTGTTGCATGGCTTCCCAATCCATCCTCCCCATTCTGTGGCTTGCCATTCATCATTCTGTGAAGCTTTTCCTCTTCATTGAATTATAATCCAAACACCATGTAATGGTTATATTCTGTTGCTTCTTCTAACTCTAGGGACCAGCAGCACAAACACTGTTGGGGGGACAGTGAACAGCCAAGCTGCCCAAACTCAGCCTCCTGCCATGACCTCCAGCAGAAAGGGCACATTCACAGATGACCTGCACAAGTTGGTGGACAATTGGGCCCGAGATGCCATGAATCTTTCAGGCAGGAGAGGAAGCAAAGGACATATGAATTATGAGGTAAGTTTTCCTTTTTTTTTATTTTCCTAATCGATTAGTGACACTAAGCACATCTGAGACCATGCTTAACATTTCAGGCTGTGATCTACTTTAGTAGCTCATTAATTTTAACACTTTTTTAAAATACGGTTTTATTGATTTCAGAGAGAAGGGAGAGAGAGATAGAAACATCAATGATGAGAGAGAATCATTGATCGGCTGCCTCCTGCACGCCCCCTACTGGGGATCGAGCCTGCAACCCTGGCATGTGCCCTGTCCGGGAATCAAACTGTGACCTAGTCCATGGGGTGACAGTCAACCACTGTATCAATCCAGCCAGGCAATTTTAATACTTTTAGAAAACAAGACAAAAATCACCCAAGTACCCTTTTATTTTTCCTTCCCTGAATCCTTCACTCCCTATTGGTCAACTCAATTTTTTCTTCCCTTTCCTTTATTACCCTGAACTGCATGCCCATCGTCATACACAAACAGACACACACACACCACCACTCAGTTCCAGACTGAATGGTTATTCTCACCTGTTAGGTAAGTGTAAAGAGCCAATAATTATTATTATGAAAGGGTTTATAAGAGTAGGACAGTCCCAGTTGTAAAATTGTATTTTTGTATTGCCCATTTCACACTCACGCATGTTATGCCTACACCACACTTTACAATGAGTTGTTTTGTTTTCAGGGCCCTGGAATGGCAAGGAAGTTCTCAGCACCTGGTCAGCTGTGCATCTCCATGACCTCAAACCTGGGTGGCCCTGCCCCCATCTCTGCAGCATCAGCTACCTCTCTAGGTCACTTCACCAAGTCTATGTGCCCCCCACAGCAGTACAGTTTTCCAGCTCCTCCCTTTGGCACTCAATGGAGTGGGACGGGTGGCCCTGCACCACAGCCGCTTGGGCAGTTCCAGCCTGTGGGGACTGCCTCCTTACAGAATTTCAACATCAGCAATTTGCAGAAATCCATCAGCAACCCCCCAGGTTCCAACCTGCGGACCACTTAGACCTAGAGACATTAACTGAGTAAATTTGGGGACAGGAAAGAGTGCTGAGTGATTGGGGGTGGAGGGGTTAGTAGCCTATATACTAACTACTAGTGCTGCATTTAACTGATTATTTCTTGCCAGAAAGGAATGTTTTTAATACTGCTTAGAGCCCTCAAAATGGAGAGTCTTCCTCCCCTTCACCATTAATTGGAGTGGGACAAGAAGGAAAGAGCAGCTTTCTTGTGGTGGGGTAGCTTCAACTTGTGCTTTCCTGTTTACCTGTACCCAACAGTGAGGGCTAGGAAAGAGAAGGGCTTTTATCAGGAAGCTATTAGAGTGCTCAAGGGAAAACCAAACCCCACCTGTATTTTTAAGTGGGTGTAGCTCTTAATTTTGGTACCTACCCCAAGTCCCTCATTCCCTCAAGAATCTAAGCCACAAGACAAAAGTATTGGGTTCTTTCTTACCCTGTTCCTCCACCCACCCCCACTCTCCCCCCCCCCCCTTTTTTTTTCTCTCTCTCTCTCTTTAGAACCCAGTGAAAAACACCAGAAGACTGAAGTTTCATCCCTTTCTTATGATAGGTCATTAGTGCTTTAAGCAGATGATATTAGCAGCTTTGACTGCAGCATTAGTAATTAGGAAAAACACGTTCCCTGCGGACATGTAACTTTGCCATCAGTTTTGATGTGGAAACACTGTGATATATAAATGTTGTTGGACAACAGTAGTTTTAAGATGAAAATATGAAAGGTTTAAAAGGTTGAAAAAAAAGCTAGCTCTGTCCTTTACTTATTGAGACACTTTAACGTTTTCCTTTGTATTTCCATTGTATTAGATAAATAAATGTGAATGTAAAATTGTATAAATTACTTACTTGAATACTTCTGTTCTCCCAGTATTGCTTGCTGGATATTTTAGTGCCTTGGACTTCTATTGCTTTTGCCATTAGCGTCAACTTCTCATCAGACCCCAGATCAGCAAAGGGCATGTGGGAGGAAATCTAAGGCCCAGGTGACCCCAGCAGTGGGTTATGCCAAAGGGAAATTGAGAGTGTTTTTAAGTCACTTAACAATTTTGTCTAGAGCAGGTGTGAGATGAGCAGGTTGAGAAATTAAGTTGACATCAGTGCTTGAAAGCAGAAAGTTCTGTTTCAGGAATAGTGAGGAGGGGTGCTGTAATAAAATTGGGTAATTTAAAAGATTAAAGGAGGCGTGGGACAAGTGAAAGAAAAAGACTAAGGTATGGGAGAACAAACTTGTTTGAAGTAATGTGATGCCTGGCCATAGCCTTACTCATTGAGCTGGGCTTGAACAGACCTAGAAGAAATGGCTGAACATGGGAAGCGAGAGGGGGTTAGTTTTGAAGTTGGAAAACGTGATAGTGAGAAGTGTCACAAATGGAGAAAGTTGCTCTAAAAAAAACCGTTTGGATTGCTTTCCTCTTGTTGCAAATGTACCAGGCATTTCTCAGCTTGGGGTATTGTATTTTTGTGGAAAGTGGAACCACATCTGAAGTAAGCATTATAGGAAAGAATCATATTCTTCCTGTTCTTCTCCTATGTCCAAATGGTTGCAGGATCATAATCTGTTGTGCCACCTTTATTTCTGCAATTGCAACTGATATTCTCACATTTCATTTTAACAAATATTCTCCTTAAGTAATAACTGCAACCAACCAGTGTTATTTAGTGCTATGCCTAGTTATATTGGGCAGTTCTATTATTTTCAGAGCTTTCAGGAAATACTCTCCTAATTGGCTAACTGGGGGTCTCTATTATCTCTGAAGATGGGGAAAAAGTTAGGACTCTTAATTTTTTGGGTGCTTCTTGTCTTGACTCTTGAGTTGGGAAATTGACATATTTCCAACCTCTTACCCACCTCAACGGCACATCCCAGGAATCACCACAATAGGAAGAGCCTATTTGGCTCTCCTATCCTGTTGTCCCTTCGTGGGCCCTGTTTCTTTACATTAGCCTAGGCCCCAATGATGCAAATGAAAGCTGAAGGTTTTAGGAAGGTGGAAATGAAAAGGGCAGAGGTTCCAAGCCCTCCTTCAAAATTGTTTACTTATTCTCTGCTTATAATTCTTGGGGAGATGGTAAGAGTAAGGAAAAGAACAAAGAAGGTGGCCAAATTAACAAATGGACCACCTAAGACAAATGAAACAATACTTTTTACTAGAGAAACAAGCAAGCCAAATGCAGCACATTGTTTGTTATTTTGGTTCAATAATTTTGGGATCTCTTCATTCACAAAAAAGAAAGAACTGGTTTTATTTACTGTTGATTTTTTTTTTCCTTCCTGTGGATGAAATAACTGAAGCCTAGAGGAATGAACTAGCTACTGAAATGTTTAAATTATTTTTGTGTTAATAGTACACTTTGAGTATCTTTTTCCACATTAAAAAATCTTTCTGAATTATAAATGTTTTCCTTACATTATTTAACAATGTATACTGTTTTAAAAAAAATGAATAAACAATTCAAACCTTGGGTTTCTCCGCAGCCGTTAATTGTACATTTTGCACTAACTCTGGGTGTTGCGCTTCTTGTAAGATTGCGCTTTGTGCTTCAGTTTGTAACCTTTGTAGACTTATTTAATGAAACCATTCAAATAAACCAAACTTGCTTTTGATGAGTTGTGGGGTTTCATTCCCAACCAATTCATTTTTCATGATTTCATTAGCTGTTTTGTGTGCAATTTATAACTGGATTCCTAACTTTAATGGCAGTTCTGACCTGAACTATGGTTAGGCTGCAGACAAAGATGATATTCTGAAGATGATAAGAATATCAAAATCAAAAGATGGCTATATAACCAAATCTGCACAATAGGTGAGATAAAAGAGAAATCAGCCCTAGCCGGTTTGCTCAGTGGATAGAGTATTGGCCTGTGGACTGAAGGGTCCGGGTTTGATTCCGCTCAAAGGCACATGCTTCGGTTGCAGGCTTTTTTTCTGGCCCGGGCCCTGGTCAGGGCTTGTGCAGGAGGCAACCAATTGATGTGTTTCTCTCACATCAATGTTTCTCTTCTTTCCCTCTCTCTTCCACTCTCGTTAAAAATCAATAGAAAATTATCCTCAGGTAAGGATTAAAAAAAAGAGAGAAATTAGGGTAAGCCACTGCCTCTTCATCTTCCCAAGAAATAGAAATGGATTACTGCCTTCTGTTCTTTAAGAGTTCCTTGCCGCAGGTTCCCAGCTTCCCACAAATGAATGTTATTCAAAAAAATAAAAGCCACTGCTTCAAGATTAGATTAAAAGGTACAGCCCAAAAATGCACCTTAAAAAGTAGACTTGCAAACTCATTATTTGAGGGAAAGAATTATGAAACATCTACAAAGCATGATGGAAAAACAATTTATTGTTAAGATGGGTTTATCACACATCTGAATGGGGAACTATATACAGCAACTTACATTTTCTATTTTATTACCAAATAATGGATTTATTTTGTGTTCTTGAAATTCCTTTTCTTTGGCTTTACATCATTGTCCCCCTAATTAAATGAGAGATTAACATGGATGAAGATCAGCCTGGACTCTGATGCACAGGAGCCAAACACCACTCTACACTTTGTTCCAAGCGTGACGTACAGTCCTTGTGTGGGCAACATTGGAACTTGGTGCCCTAAAGTGAAAGGCAGACACCCAGTAATGTAGGTCGTTGTTAAAAGTTGGTGCTTGGTAGTATGGCTTATGTTACTTTCAGCCACTGGTGATGCCTAAAATTTCTGTATTTATTAATATAATAGGAATAAATAATGAGCATCAAGAGCCCAAGAAAAGGTATTTAATCTACCCAAAGCCTACTCAATGTGCAACAAGCTTTTCTTTTTCTTTTTTTTTTCTTTTTTTCAGGTTTTAAAATTTTTTATTTGCATATTTAAAAAATTGTGCATTCCAATAATTAAAATCATTTGAACAAAAAAAAAAATGGCACTCTGATTAAACTGCATTTTACAGCCCGCAGGACCCCTTGGACCAGCTTGGTTTAACTCTAGATTTCACCTTCGTCCCACCCAAGTCGTTCCTTCACCAAAATGCAAGTTGTCCCCCTTCCCCACCAGCCAGCCAGGCAGGTGGGAGCGGCAGGTGCGGCCTTCGTTGTCAGTAGTTCTGATGTGAAAAGGGGCAGCACAGTCACTTAAACTGATCCCACCTCTTTGCATCTTACAAAGTTAAACAGCTAAAAGAAGTAAAATAAGAAGGCAGTGCTTGTGGAATGTACAGTGCATAATGGCGGCACGTGCCTCATTACGATTTGCCTGCTTGCTTCTCCTGTTCGTTTCTTTTGAAGGGAGTGGATTTTTCTCTTGTGTTTCTGTCTTCTTCAATTTCGACTTATCGAATTTCTCAATCTCAGCCATATCGGGTTTGTCAGACATGGCTGCAGAGGACGCCGAGCGAGGTGCACGAACAAGAGAAGTCCGATCTGCTGAGGGACCGCCGCCGAGTCGCAACAAGCTTTTTTAAAGTACTTGTTTTCCAGCTGCTCAGCTTTATCTGCAGTAGGCTCCAGTAGTCATATCCTCTGGAAAAGTTCAGAAGGAAGCCAAGTAAATCCTTGGAAATAAAGCTCATTCCCTAGGAATATAATGAACAATTTCATGGCCAAAAAGCAGTTTTCTAAAGTCCCTCTGTGAGAGTCTGGTGAGGTGACCTGAGCCTCTGTTAAGATGGATCCAATTTCCTTTTCTTCAACTCCTGGTTCTTCCTGTAGGAATCACAGTTTCCTATGCAAGAGAAAGCTGTTAAAATATAGCTGCCATGATTTTAAAATGAACTCACAGCTAGTAATTTCTGAATTAGTTAATAATCCTAATAAACTGAAAACCTAAGAATGAAAATTGTTATGAAGACATCCCTCTGTTAACTCTAGACCAGATTGTAAGTAATCATGACGGGCCCACTTTTCATAGGAAAAGCTCCTAATGCAGTCATGCCTAAGCTTCCCACTAGGATTGCACAGCACAAGTTCTGGCTCTCAAACCAATTATCTTCTATTTTCTGCTATTCCTCTGTCATGATTCTACCCAACTTTTTTAAATGGAATGCTATTCCACCTTTAAAATTCATAGAACTAAACCCAGGTTCTCCAATATCTGTTCCTAAAACACTTTGCTACCTATTATGTGTTGGTTAACGTTGGGAGTTTGGAGGTGCGATTTTGCTTGTGGATTCTGGTGGCAAAGGCTTTGTGGGGTCCTGCTCCGGGTCACCACCTGGTTCTTCAGGACTGGTGTGGCGGCAGACTGGTGTGATTCTGGTATAGACAAGGGCTTGACAGCACTGTCCCCTGCCTCTGGAACCATATCCCATATTTCAAAACTGTCTGCAAAGACAGAGATCACAGGAAAATGTAGTATCAACAAAGAAGGGAGTGTTCTCACATAAAGTACTGGAAAAGCAGGTCATAAGAAACCACATATCATGAGTGCCCATTGATAGTTTATAGATTCTCTCTCCCCAACTCCTAAAAGTACATTGAAACTTCTGTTAGGACAGTAAGGGAGCTAAATCTGTGCTACCGTCAGAACTGCTATCAATCCACTCTGGGTCCTCTTTCTCCTAAAACTTCATGGGGGCTATAAAGCAGAAGGGATTTTTATACCTTTTTTTTTTTTTTAAATCCTCACCTGAGGATATTTTCCCCATTGATTTCCAGAGAGAGTGGAAAGGAGAGAGAGAGAAACATCTATGTGAGAGAGGTACATTGATTGGTTGCCTCCCATATGTGCCTCTACCAGAGCTGGGGAACCTGCAACTGTGGTATGTGCCATTGACCAGGAAGCGAACCCACGACCTTTCAGTCAGAGGACCGATGCTCCAACCACTAAGCCAAACCGGCCAGGGCTTTTATGCCTTTTTTAAAATGCATTTCTAACTACCCAAGGTATCCAGTACAGTAACTTACAAGCAATTCGTAGGTATTTCCTGATTAATACTTAGCATCCCTCTAGACAGCCGTGGGCAAACTACGGCCTGCAGGCCGGATCCGGCCCATTTGAAATGAATAAAACTAAAAAAAAAAAAAAAAAAGACCATACCCTTTTATGTAATGATGTTTACTTTGAATTTATATTAGTTCACACAAACACTCCATCCATGCTTTTGTTCCGGCCCTCCGGTCCAGTTTAAGAGCCCATTGTGGCCCTCAAGTCAAAAAGTTTGCCCACCCCTGTAGCATATACTGACCTGCAGGGAAGTCTTTCTCGGTGATTGGTTCTGCACCATCAGCTTTGGGAGTGCTGTGGTTCAAAGGCGGCACCGGTGGCTCTGCTACACAGGAGAGACCACAGAACTCAAGTGTGAGGGAGCAGCCTCAGAAGTGCAAAGCAGCCTAGAGTTACACTGGTTCATAGCACAGCCAATAGCAGAATTCAACACCCTGAGTCCCAGTCCCCCTGTAGATCTATATGAGGTTCAAAACAGCCTTTCCCCTACCCAATTGGGGAGGGAGAAACAGTTTATTTCTCCTTTAGGGACATAAATAGAAGGGTTATTAGAAGACATCTGGCCTAATTTTTACTTTTTAAAGCTATAACTTTGTTCCAAGATATTCTTAAGTAGATATTCAATATAGAGAAACCAATATAATCAATGACTCTGAATAGGGGTGGGGGAAAGGCCTGGAGGACTCCTCCACCCCTCGCCCTCAGGGACTCTACAATGGTTTGGAAGCTAAAGATCTAGAATAATTCTTATTAAGAACATCCAAGCACCGTAAGTTGATGTTTTTTTCCCCTCTACATTAATTTCAGCCTCAGCGCTGAGGGGAATATTAATGAAAGCAAGTCCTTTATAAACTTCCTAATTCTTAGGGAGAAGCTAAGCAAAAATCCCATTGATCTGGGATTAGCCCTTCTGTTTCTACTCTCTGGGAAAGACTCCAAAAATAACTTCTATATACTACTCCCACTGAATCTGAACTCTGGAATAAACAAGGTCACAGATAAATAATTACCAGAAGCCCCCATTACCTTCAAATGCAAATCTTCCTTATATTCAAAGTCAGCTCAGAAAGGCTTTGTAATGCAGAGGCAGTCAAAGTAACGAGCAAAAAACCCTCTGTACCGAGAAACTTCTAGTTCAAGTTTCGGATTTTGTCAAGGCCCATTCCCCATCTCCCTCCCACCCCCAAAAGATTAGTGTCTTTAGAAATGGGGAAAATACACAGGATTTCACTCTTCATTTTTTTGTCTCATCTATCCTGTGTGTTACTGGAGCTCTGGTTTGGAGTAACCATACTGTGCTGGCAGAGGATCAGAGTCCTCAGACCACAAGCCTTCCCTGGGGTACTGAGGACACCTCCCTGGGGCCTCTGCTCCCAGCCTTCTCACAAACCTGGATTCTTCTTTTCAATGGATGGAGCAGATAGCTGAACTCGCTGCTGTTTCTCCATTTGCTCCCGGAACTGCTGCTGCAGCTGTTTTTGCCGGAGCTTCCGCTGCAAAGTGGCATCACTCTCCGCAGCAGAGGACGCCAGGCTTCTGCATAGGGAGCAACAAGGTGGGAGTGAGTTCCTGAGTTACCTGAACAAACAATATACAATTCTGAGGGGCAAACAAACCAACTTGCTGGCTCTGAAGGTAAAAATGGAGATAACTTAGTCTGCATGAGAAGGCAGAAGAGAAAGGTAGGAACTTAGGTCCTGTACCTGGATCTGCTGTCCTTATCCCCCTGCATCATAATGTGGGGATCATCTGAGTGGCTTGGTCTGCAAGGAGAGGCTGCTTCCTGTGGTTTTGTGGGTCCCAGAGCCATGTTCTGTCGGCAGCTGCTGTATCTCGCTTGTTCCACAAATGGTTCAAAATCTTGTCTCTTTGCTTTAGTTAAATCCACTTCTAGAGGCAACTAATGAAGGAAGAAAAAGGGTAGATAACTTCCTCCAACTGCTCTTCCCCTTCCTTTCTTTCCCTGCCTTAAAGATCTAGATTCCTAGAAAACAGCATGACAATCCTCTATCCATCATGACTTCTAGGTCCTGAGAAACTCAGACAAAAGATCTAACACTTCAAGTAATATTTTTAATTACATGAGGAGTAAACAATTTCATTTTCTACTTTATACTGGTCAGTATTAATGATTTTGATAAAAAGAAATCTTATTTTAGGTTTGATTTAGGGCAAATGGTCTGTAAAATCTAATTTGAATCTTTCCTTGGCAACTGAATCTGTCTGGTGCTGTCTACATTTTATCTCCCCCCCCCCCCTTTTTTTTTTTTAATGGAAAAGATCACACAGTCTTTGTGGAAGCCTATACCTTCTCTGCCCTTTCTGCCAGAACTATCCCCTGCAAACACAACATTCATCCTGGAAAAAGCCTTGGGTATGTCATGGCACCATTACGTGTCCTTCAAATAACAGGAAGAAAAAGCTTGAAAAACCAAAACTAGGGAATCGCCCAGTTGAGGTTTCTAGATCTGACCAAATGAGAGAAACAAACTGTGTATTTCATAGCACAGAGCAAACTGTTTTACTTCCTAGACATGAGCACTACAGAAACTCAGACCGTTCACTTTGGAAGAACTTCTCTCCCAATTCATAATATGGATACTGAAACAATAATTGAAAATGAGGGATTGAGTTGATAAAGATAACCTGAAAATGAAAATTACACTGAAATTTCTTATCTACATGAGAAAGTAAATGAGTAGGTTAAAAAGAAATGACCTTATGCTACAACATGGGTTGAAGACATTATGATAAGTAAAATAGCCAGTCACAAAAGGACAAGTACATATGATTCAATTTACATGGCACATAGAATAGTTAAGACCAGATAGACAAGAGAAGAAAAATGGCAGCTGAATAGGCAGAAGTGTCACACACCTCCTCCTGCAGCCAAGCCAGAAAAGCAACTAAATCAGAGAACATCCACCGGAATTAACAAATTAGACACAGTTGAGGAGACCATTTTCAACAAGGAAGGGCAGAGGACACCTAGAGAATTCAACTTGCCAGCCATAATCCAAGTGGAACCACTCACATACCCCATCAGTGAGTGGCGCAGTGCCTCCTGGCAGGCTCCCAGAACTCTGCAGTGAGCACTCACCGGAGTGACCTCCGGCACCAGGCCTCCTCACCAGCTCACCGGGACCCAGTATCCCAGGATCTGGCTCTAAGACCCTGCAGTGAGTACAAGCCAGGGAGAACCCTGGACCCCACCCCTATGCTGGGCCCCAGAACCATGCTGCCAGTCTGATCTAGAGCCATCCAGTGCCCGCTCCAACCCAAGCCCCAGGACCTGCTGCCAGGGCGACCCGGAGGAACCCAGTGTGTTCCCCGCTCCGGGCCACAGGAGAGCTCTGACTGTGCAACCCAAAGCAACCCGCGCCTGCTCCACCCTGGGGCTACCCAGAGCAACACAGCACACACCTCACTCCGGGCCACAGGAAAGTGAGAACCGTGCGACCCAGAGCAACCAAGCATGCACCTCACTCAGGGCTACAGGAGAGCTGACTGTGCAACTCAAAGCAACCTGTGCCCGCTCCACCCCGGACCCTGGGACAGTCCTGCTGGAGCTACCTGGAGCAACCCAGCACGTGCCTCACTCCGGGCCACAGGAAAGCGAGGACTGTATGACCCAGAGCAAACCACCCTCACTCCACACTGGGGAGGGGCTAACTAGAGCACCCCAGTGCATGCCTCACTCTGGGCCACAGGAAAGTGAGGAATGTGTGATCCAAAGAAACCCAGCACAGGCCCCACTCCGAGCCACAGGAGAGCACTGCTGGAGCAAACCAGAGCAATCCAGTGTGCCCAGCCAGGGGCCACAGGACTGTGCGGCAAGTGCGCTGACAGAGGTATCTAGGGTGCCACCCTGCCACAGGTGCCGGGGCTGCAAAGTGAATTGCATGTCAGAGAGCGCTGGGTCCTTACAGGGAGTTGCACACCAGAGGAACTGTGCACGCGCTCCCGCTACCCCAAGCATCTGAAGTGGATAACTGAGGGACCAGATCCATGGGAGAAAGGGATGCAACTTAGAGCATAGACAATAAAGGGGTGTGACTCAAGGCAGACCCAGCCTCTGGGCTGACAATTTCCAAACCATTGGCCTGATAGAGTCTCCAACCTCTCAAACCCCAAGCAGGGTGCCCAGGACCAGAAACAGACAGCAAAAATGGGGAAACAAAGAAACAATGCCCCAAGGAAAGAAAAAGAGAAATTGTCAGAAAAGGAACTAAGTCAGAGGTTCTCAACCTGTGAGTCGCGACCCCTTTGGGGGGTCGAACGACCCTTTCACAGGGGTCGCCTAAGGCCATCGGAAAACACATATATAATTACATATTGTTTTTGTGATTAATCACTACACTTTAATTATGTTCAATTTGTAACAATGAAAATACATCCTGCATATCAGATATTTACATTACGATTCATAACAGTAGCAAAATTACAGTTATGAAGTAGCAACAAAAATAATTTTATGGTTGGGGGTCACCAAAACATGAGGAACTGTATTAAAGGGTAGCGGCATTAGGAAGGTTGAGAACCAATGAACTAAATGAAATGGAGGCAAGCAATATGTCAGAGAAAGAATTCAGAGGCAGGGTCCTAAGGTTCCTAAACTGGTTGGAAGAGAAAAATCAACTTATGTAAGAATCAAGAGGAAATGGAAAATGATATAGCTGCAATAAAAAACACAATGGAACGTTTCAACAGTAGACTAGAAGAAGCGCAGGATCAAATCAGTGAGTTAGAAGACAAGGTGGGAAACACACCCAATCTGAACAGCAATTGGAAAAAAAATTAAAAAGCAGGAGGAGAGCCTGAGGGAGCGTTGGGACAACATGAAATGAAGGAGACGAAGTTGAGCA
This sequence comes from Myotis yumanensis, assembly GCF_028538775.1. NCBI lineage: Eukaryota > Metazoa > Chordata > Mammalia > Chiroptera > Vespertilionidae > Myotis > Myotis yumanensis. Next base: position 120,439,551 of record NW_027223754.1, on the reverse strand, counting down.
AGGAATAGAAAAACCTATTTGAAGAAATAATGACAGAAAACTCCACTGACTTGGGGGGAAAAAATTCACACAAGCAGAGTCCCAAACAAGATGAACCCAAAAAGGCCCACACCAAGACATGTAATTACAATAGCAAACATTAATGACAAAGAAAGAATCTTAAGGGCTGTAAGAGAGAGACAGAAAGTTACCTACAAGGGATCTCCCATTAGACTATCAAATGATTTCTCATCAGAAACACATCGGGCCAGAAAGGAATAAAAAAGAGTATACAAAGTGATGCAAAGCAAGGGACTGAATCCAAGAATACTCTATCCAGCAAGGCTATCAATCAAACTTGAAGGTGAAATCAGGAGCTTCGTAGACAAAAAAGGCTGAAGGAGTTTATTATCACCAAGCCAGCAATGCAAGAAATGTTAAAGGGACTTTTGTAAAAAGAAGAAATAGAAAAGGAAGAAGGAACACAGGCATAAAGAATAAAAATGGCAATAAACCTATACTATTAATGAAAGCCTATGTGGTTGAGACACCCACACACCATGATGCCCTCACACTAACAAGCAATCACCAAGAGGTTGCGTGTGCACCAGCATGCACGGGTGGACAGGGCTGCGTGCGTACATGGGTGGGCGAGAGCTTGACACTGCGTGCACAGTGTGGAGGTGGGTCCCATGGCTCCACGCGGTGAGGCCGGGGGTCCCGCGGCTCCATGCAGTACGGAGGTGGGTCCCGCAGCTCCAGCCTACCTCTTTGGGGCAATCCATGAAGGAGCTCTGGATGGGTGGGCGGGGCCTACCTCTTTGGGGTGACCGATTGCGGGGCTCTCACACTGTGAGAGGGCACAGGCCAGGCTGGGGAGCCCCTCCTCCCCCGTGCACGAATTTCATGCACCAGGCATCTAGTCAATAATAATTTTAAACATAAATGGATTACTAGCTCCAATCAAAAGACATAGAGTAGCTGAATGGATAAGAAAACATGATCCTGCCGAAACCAGTTTGGCTCAGTGGATAGAGCGTTGGCCTGCGGACTGAGGGGTCCCGGATTTGATTCCGGTCAAGGGCATGTACCTGGGTTGCGGGCACATCCCCAGTGGGAGATGTGCAGGAGGTGGCTGATCGATGTTTCTCTCTCATCGATGTTTCTAACTCTCTATCTCTCTCCCTTCCTCTCTGTAAAAAATCAATAAAATATATTTAAAAAAAAAAAAGAAAACATGATCCAGATATATACTGTCTACAAGAAACCCACCTCAGAACAAAAGACACACAAACTGAAAGTAAGGGATGGGAAAAAAATTTCAGGCAAATAAAAATGAAAAAAAAAGCTTGGGTAGCAATATTTATATCTGACAAAATAGACCTCAAAGTGAAGGGCATAACAAGAGATAGGCCACTTCATAAAACTAAAGGGATCGATACAACAAGAGGATATAACTCTGGTAAACATATATGCACCCTATACATGAGCACCCAAATACATAAAAACACTTCTAGAAGACAGCAAGGGAGAGATCGACAGCAATACAGTCATAGTAGGGGACTATAATATCCCATTGACGTCACTGGATAAATAGTCTTGAAAAAAATCAACAAAGAAACAACAATCCTAAATGACTCACTAAATCAGATGGAACTAATTAACATCTTTAGAACATTTCACCTGAAAGCAATGGAATATACATTCTTCTCAAGTGCACATGGGACATTTTCAAAAATAGACCACATATTAGGACATAGGCTAAGTCTCTTCAAATTCAAGAAGATAGAAACCATATCAAGCATCTTCTCAGATCACAATGGCATAAAATTAGAAATCAACTACAAAAACAGTAAAAAAAAAAAAAATCAAACACTTAGAGGCTAAACTGCATGCTATTAGACAATGATTGGGTTACCAAAGAGATCAAAAGAGAAATAAAAAGCATCCTGGAAACAAATGACAATGAAAACACACCAATGAAAAATCTATGGGGCACAGTGAAAGCAGTCCTGAGAGGGAAGTTCATAGCTCTACAGGCCTACCTCAAAAAAACAAGAAAAAATGGTAATAAATTATCTAATCCTACAACTTCAAGAATTAGAAAAAGAGCAACAAAAAAAGCCCAGAGTAAGCAGAAGGAAGGAAATAATAAAGATCAGAGCAGAAATAAATGACATAGAGACCAAAAGGCAATACAAAAGATCGATAAAATTAAGAGCTGGTTCTTTGAAAAGATAAACAAGATTGATGAACCTCTCGCCAGGCTCACCAAGAAACAGAGAAGACCCAAATAAACAAAATCAGAAATGAAATAGCTAAAGTAACAACTGACCCCACAGAAAATAATATGGATTGTAAAAAAATACTACAAACAACTCTACTCCAACAAACTAGACAATCTAGACAAAATGGACATATTCCTAGAAAAATACAATCTTCCAAAACTCAATCAGCAAGAATCAAAAAACCTAAATAGGCTGATAACTACAGATGAAATTGAAGGTGATCAAAAAAATTTCCAGCAAACAAAAGCCTTGGTTCTGACGGTTTCAGAGAGGAGTATTACCAAACGTTCAAAGAAGAACTAAAACCTATCCTCCTCAGACAATTTCAAAAAAATCAAGAGGAAGGCACACTTCAAGCTCTTTCTATGAAGCCAGCATTACCCTAATCTCAATCTGAAGACAGGTCATTTTAAATAATCTAAGCAGAGAAGCAAAAAGAAGAAATTAAGAGAAGTGAGTAGAGATAAGGGACTGATAGGACACTATCACACAATATATTTAAAGAGTCTCAGAAGAAGAGAAAGAATGGGGCAGAGAAATTATTTATGGTGTTAGGAAAACTGGACAGCAACATGTAACAGAATAAAACTGGACCAGTAGTAACAGCATACACAAAAATTAACTCAAAATAAAATACAGACTTGAATATAAAACCTGAAACCATAACATTCCTAGAAAAAAAAATAGGCAATAAACTGTTTACCATTAGTCTTGGTAATGACTATTTAAATTTGACAACAAAAGTAAAGGTAATTTACAAAAAGAGAAAAAATAAACAAGTATTACTATATTAAACTAAAAAGCTTCTGCACAGCAAAGGGAATCATCAACAAAATGAAAACACAACCTACCAAATGGGAGAAAATGTTTGCAAATGATATACCTGACAAGGGGTTAATATCCAAAAAATCATAAAGAACTCATATAATGCAAAAGAACAAACAATATGATGAAAAAAATGACAGACGATATGAGCAGATATTCTTCCAAAGAAGACAAACAGGTGGCCAATAGGTACATAAGAAGGTGCTCAACATGACTAATCATCAGGAAAATACAAAACCACAATGAGATATCATCACCTCACACTGTTAAAAATGGTATTATCAAGCCCAACCAGTGTGGCTCAGTGGTTGTGCATCTACCTATGAATCTGGTGATGGTTCGATTCCCTGTCAGGGCACATGCCTGGATTGTGGGCTCGATCCCCAGTAGGGGGTATGCAGGAGGCAGCCGATCAATGATTCTTTCTCATCATTGATGTTTCTATCTCTCTCTCTCCCTTCCTTTCTCTGAAACCAATAAAAAAATCTTTTAAAAACAAAATTTTTTTAAATGGCTATTATCAAAAAGACAAGAGATAACAACTGTTCATAAGGATGTGGAGAAAGGGAAACCCTTGTTCTTGTACACCATTAGTGGGAAAGTAAATTGGTTCAGCTAACAGAAAAAGAGTATGGAGGTTCCTCAAAAAATCCTAATATATAAAAAGCCAGGGGCCCTCATGACCAAAACGACCAGATGGACTATGGAACAGCAGGCTGCGGGCGCAGAAGGCTTAGGTGGGCGGAAGAGGTGGTCCTGGCGGGGGGGGGGGGCCTGTACTTCCCACATGGCAGTGGCTGTGAGTGCTCCTGATGGCACGCAGGCGCTGCTACAGGTTGGCCTGCAGGCTCCGCCTGGCACCGCTCACAGCCGCCGCCACATGCTGTGGTATAAAACACATTGTGAAGTTAACAGCACAGGCACTACCTCCATGCCACACCCCCACTTCCGTCAGTCCCACCGACCCTGAGGCGCCCTCCCTGAGCTGTTTCCTGCAAGGCCTGTGGGAAGATCCCGCCCTCGGAGAGCGCCAGGCATTGTGGTGGGCAGCCCGGCTCCCTGTGTGCCAAGGGCCTGGAAGGACCCCAGTGACAGAGGTAGCACAGGGCCCGGTGACGTGACGAGGCGGCTCGGTGGCGGCGGCCCCTGCGACTGATGGTGTGCTGGTTGTGAAGCACTCTCAGCCAGCCGCCTTCGCTCTCACCCTCGCCCTTGCTGCTGGCTGACTGCGAAGCAGCCTCCTGGCCCAGAAGGTGCGGATCGAAAGGACAGCCACCATGGCGGGCCAGATGGATGTCCTCCTGGCCAAGCCACGCGGGTTTGCAGATCTGCGCAGGAGCAGGCCTCCAGTGCAGGCATCCTCTCCCCTCCACAGCGCGCTGTCACCCACGTGCACCCGCAACAGTCCGGACCGCGGCGTGCACACGTTCCCCCCGCCCTCCACCGCACTTCCGTCAACCCTGGCGTGCCTACATCCCCCACACGATGTGTGCACATCCCCTCCAGCGTGCTCACGTCCTTTGGAGCGTGTCTGCGTGCTCAGGATGGGCGCCTGTGATATGACAGTGAGAGGGCGGAGTGGTGACACCCCGTTCCCCCGGAGGCCAGTGTGGCGATGAGATCGCCTCCATGGGGCTAATGCATGTGCTGAGGCGGGAGCAGGTGTGGACAGACACACCTGGTGGGCATGGGCGGCCCTCGCTGAGGTGCCTTTGGTCAGCGTTTGAAGTCGGGAACCCAGAGGAGGCAAGGAGGCCCATCCTCTCAGTGAAACAGTGGGCGAGTCAGGGTGACTGCAGAGGAGGAATGTGCACTGGGGGTGCCGGCACCCATGAGTGAAGGCCGCCCTGACTAAGTCTCACTCGCTCGGGGCCTAGCGCGCTCCTGCCGGGCAGCGGGTGACATGACGTGCTTTTCCGAGTTAATGAGAGAAAACATTGATTCTCCCACTGCCCGCGAAGGTGGAAAGCAGAGTGGGGAGATGCGAGGTTCCCTGTCTGGGGGTTCCAAACCTGCCATTGGTTCCTTTCACCGCTGACTAGAGATATACAGGGTGTCCCCCCAGAATGTATACACACTTTGAATACCTACTAATTCCAATGGTTTTAAGTACGAAAAGAAAGAAACAACAATGGAGCTGTCATCTGTTAAAAGTGCAGTCGGACATCCCCCGAGGGGTCCCAGATTGGAGAGGGTGCAGGCCAGGCTGAGGGACCCCCTCCCCCCACCGTCGTGTATGAGTTTCATGCACCCGGCCTCTATTTAAAAATAATACCCCAGCTGGTTTGGCTCAGTGATTGGAGCGTCAGCCAACAACTGAAGGGTCACGGGTTCAATTATGGTCAAGGGCACGTAACTCGATTGCAGGCTCAATCCCTGGCCCCAGTTGGGGAACATGCTAGAGGCAACCAATCGATGTGTCTCTCACATTGATGTTTTTCTCTCTCTCTCTCTCTTTGTCTCTCCCTTTCACTCTCTCAATGTCTCTCCCTTCCACACTCTAAAAATCAATGGAAAAATATACTCGAGTGAGGATTCACAAAAAAAAGAAAAAAAATACTAATTGGATTCCTTCAAATTGAAACAAAAGGATACTACTAGACAGCAACATGAAGCATATAATATAAAATTTCTCCAGTAAAGGTAAATACATGGGCAAAACCGTATTATTTTAATTTTGGTGAACAAAATTTATATGAAAAACATTAAAATATATAATGAATATAAAATATAATTTTAAAACCATTAAAACTTTTGTAACTATAAATCTATGTTAGTGGATATAAAATATATAAAATAAAATGCTATAACTTTAAGATTTTTTACATAATTACAATAGTAACACAAAGAAAATATCTGTAGAATATACACATATAAACAAGAGGAAATCTAATGTCACTACCAAAAATATTCAAGACACAAAGGAAGATAATAAGAGAAGGAAGGAGGGACAAAAAAGCAATAAGACATACAGAACACAATTAACCAAATGACAATAAGTCCTTCCCTATCAATAAAACTTTAAGTGTAAATGGAATGACTTCCCTAATTTAAAAAAAAAAGTGGCTGAATGGATAAATACAAAAAAACAAGATACAACTATATGCTTTCTCCAAGAGACTCACTTTATATCTAAGAACACAAATAGGCCTAAGGTGAAAGGATATAAAAAGATACCCATGTAAATGGAAACCAAAAGGGAGCAGGGGGACTATACTAATATCAGACATAAACAGACTTAAGTCAAAAACTGTTATAAGAGACAAAGGACATAATATAATGATAAAAGGATCAATTCACTAAGAAGATATAACAATTATAAGTATTTATATACTAGATAGCAGAGCTCCTAAATTTATAAAGCAAATTTTGACAGATTGTAAAAAAGAAATACATAGCAACATAATAACAGGAGACTCTGATACCCTAACTTTCAATAATGGATACAACAATCAGACATAAGATCAATAAGGCAATAGAGAATTTGAATGCTGTAAGAGCAAATTGGACCTAATAGACATATATAGACTACTCCATCCAACAATAAGATATGTACAGGGTGTCCCCCAAAAATGTATACACACTTTAACAGTTGATAGCTTAATTTTGAAAATAAAATATATTTTAATAAATACTGCCTTTATAATTATTCAAAGGGTGTGTATACATTTTTGGGGGGACACCCTGTATTTCCCAAGTATACACAGAACATTCTTCAGGATAAACCACATGTTAGGCTATAAAACAAGTCTTAAATTGAAGAAGACAGAAATGATACAAAGTATCTTTACCGATCACAATGAAATGAACTAGAAATCAATAGCAGAAGGAAAATGGAAAATCCACAAATATGTGGAAATAAAATAGCACACTCTTAAAAGAACAATTGATCAAAGAATAAATCACAAGGGAAATTAGAAATTATCTTGAGAAAATGAAAATGAAAACACAACTTACCAAATCTTATGGTATACAGCAAAAGCAATGCTAACAGGGAAGTTTATAAGCTAGCAGAAGAAAGGAAATAAATACAGCTTAGAGCAGAGACACATGAAGTAGAGAACAGTAAGATAATAGAAAAAAAGTCAACAAAATTAAGAGTTATTGTGAAAAGAGTAACAAAATTGAAAAGCCCTTAGCTAGTTTATCTAAGAAAAGATTATTTAATTAAAATCAGAAATGAAATAAAACACAACTGAAACCATCTATATAATAAAGAGCCAGGGTCATAACGACAGATGGCTTGACCAGACCAGAAGTCAGTGCTGGGTTGCCGTGGCGACCCAGCACTGACTGGGACCACGGCAGGTGCCCAACCCAGCACTGACTGCCTAGGGGGCTGCAGATCAGGCCCAGAGAGAGGCCTGCAGAAAGAGAGGCAGGGTCTGATTCGTAGCCTCTGTGGCAGCTGTTGATCAGAACTTGCCTCTCTTTCTCTCCCAACCTGGCCAACAGCCGAGCCTCCATTTCTCTCCAGGCTTCCACCGGGGCTGCTGATCAGCCCCGCCTTTCTGATGAGGCCCCGTTGATAGGCCCAGAGACGCTGACTGGCATTGAAAATGACCAATCAGAACCAAAATGGCTGGCAGAGGGCAGTTGGGGGCGAGATCAGGCCAGCAGGAGAGGGCAGTTAGGGGTGATCATGCAGGCAGAGGCAGTTAGGGGTGATCAGGTCGGCAAGGGAAAGCAGTTAGGGGCAAGATCAGGCTAGCAGGGGAGAGCTGTTGGGGGCAAGATCAGGCTGGCAGGGGATGGCAGTTGGGGGCGAGATCAGGCTGGCAAGGGAGGGCAGTTAGGGGTGATCAGACAAGCAGGCAAAGAGGTTAGGGGCAATCAGGCAGGCAGGCAGAGGGGTTAGGGGCAATCAGGCAGGTGAGTGGTTAGGAGCCAGCGGTCCCAGATTGTGAGAGAGGTGTCTGACCGCCAATTTAGGCCCGATCTCCGGCAGTCGGACATCCCCTAAGGGGTCCCCGATTGGAGTGGGCGCAGGCTGGGCTAAGGGAACCCCCCCGCCGCTCTGTGCACAAATTTCGTGCACTTGGGCCTCTAGTAGAAATATAAAAACATATATGAGAATACTATGGACAATTGTACAGCAACAAATTAGATAATCTAAAAGAAAGAGATAAATTCCTAGAAGCACACAAGCTAGCAAGACTGAATCATGAAGAAATAGAAAATGAGAATAGACCAGAAACTAGTAAAGAGATGAATTCATTAGTAAAAAACCTACCAACAAAAAGAGCCCAGGATTAGATGGCTTCACTGGAGAATTCTGCCAAACATTTTAAGAATTATTAACACAAATCCTCCACAAACTCCCAAAAAAACTGAAGAGGAAGGAACACTTCCAATCTCACACTATGAGGGCAGCATTACTCTGATATCAAAGCCAGGCAACAACATTAAAAAACAAACAAAAAACACTACATTATTCATCCCATCTGCAGTTTCACTTTCTAGTTTCAGCTGTCTACAGTCAATTGCAGAAAAAATGTGAATGAAAACTTCCAGAAAAAACAATTCATACATTTTAAATTGCATACCATTCTGAGTAGTATGATGAAATCTCACATTGTCCCACTCCATCCCAACTGGAACCTGAATCATCTCTTTGTCCAGCTATTATAGGCTACTCACCCATTAGTCACTTAGTAGCCAACTCAGTTATCAGATCAACTGTTGTGGTAGCACAGTGACTATATTCAAGTAATGCTGGTTTTTACTTAATGCCCCAAAGTGGAAGAGTAGTGATGCTGGCAATTTCGATATGCCAAAGAGAAGCCGAAAAGTGCTTCCATGAAGTAAAAAGGTAAAATTTCTCAACTTGGACTAATAAGGCATTTTATCATCTCATATTGTCACAAGAAGGTGAATACAGTATAATCAGATATTTAATTATTAGGTACTAGAGGCCCAGTGCACAAAATTAGTGCACTGGGGTGGGGGGGGGTCCCCTTCAGCCCAGCCTGCACCCTCTCGCAGTCCAGGACCCATTGGGGGATATCTGCCTGCCAGCTTAGGCCCGACGCCCCCTCCCCTGGGCTCAGCTCACCAGCTGTGTGCCCGGCTTCTGGCTGAGCAGCACTCCCCCTGTGGGAGCTCACTGACCACCAGGAGGCAGCTCCTGCGTTGAGCATCTGCCCCCTGGTGGTCAGTGCGCATCATAGCGACTGGTCATTCCACAGGTCATTCCACCCTTTGCTCGATTTGCATATTAGGGTCTTATTATATAGGATTGTTAATCTCTTACTATGCCTAATTTATATGTTTAACTTTATCATAGGTATGTATGCATAAGAGAAAATATGTATAGGGTTTGGAACCATCCATAGTTTCAGGCATTTATTTGGGATCTTGGAATGTATCCTCCACGGAAAAAGGGGACTACTGTATAAGGAAAAACCATAGACCAATATTCCTGATAAATACTGATGGAAAAATCCTCAACAATATACTAGCACACTGAATTCAACAGCACATTTCTCTCTCTCTCTCTTTTTTTTTTTAGAGAGAGAGAAGAAGAGAAAGAGAAAGAGAAAGAGAGAGAAGCATCAATGAGAGAAACATAGATCAGTTACCTCCTGTATGCACCCCAATCAGGAATCTAACCCATAACTTGGGTAAGTGCTCTGACCAGGAATACAACCCAACACCTTTTGGTGTATAAGACAATGCTCTAACCGAGCCACACTGGCAAGGGGTAACAACACATTAAAAGGATTATACATCAGGACCAAGTGGGATTAATTCTTGGAAGGCAAGGATGGTTCAACATTCACAAATCAATGTAATACACCATATTAATAGAAGGAAGAACAAAACCACATGTTCAATGCAGAAAAAGCATTTGACAATATTCAATACCTTTTCAATGGTAAAAACATTCAACATACCAAGAATAGAAAGAAACTACTTCAACATAATTGTCATATATGAAAAGCCTATAGCTATTATCATACACAAGGCTGAAAGATCGAAAACTTTTCCCATAAGATCAGAAAGAAGGCAACAATGCCCACTCTTCCTACTTCTATTCAACATTATTGAATAGAAGCCCTTCCAGAGCAATTAGGCAACAAAAAGAAATAAAAGGAATCCAGATTGAAAAAGAAGAAGAAAAATGATCTCTGCCTGCATATGACATAATCTTATATGTAGAAAACCCTACACTCTACATCAAAAAACAAAAAAAACTTAGAACTAAATTCAGCAAAGTTGCCGGAAACATAATCAACACACAAAAATCAGTTGTATCTCTATATACACTAGTAATAGACAATCCGAAAAGAAAACAATTCCATTTACAATAGCATCAAAAAGATAAAAATAACTTAGGAATAAACCTAACCAAGAAGATGAAACACTTCTATACTGAAAACTACAAAACACTGCTGAAAGAAATTAAAGACACAAATAAATGCAAAGACATCCATGTTCATGAACTGGAAGACTTAATATTGTTAAGATGTCCTTACTGGCCCTAGCTGGTTTGGCTCAGTGGATAGAGCATCAGTCCATGGACTGAAGGGTCCTGGGTTCGATTATGGTCAAGGATGCATACCAGGGTTGCAGGCTTCATCCCTGGCCCAGGGGCAAGTGCAGAGGCAACCAATCAATGTATCTTTCTCACATCAATGTTTCTCTCTGTCTGTCTCTCCCCCTCCCTTCCACTTTCTCTCTAAAAAATATCCTTGGGTAAGGATTTAAAAAAAGAAGAAGAATACAAGACCATTACATATGCTTTCTACAAGAGACTCACTTCAGATTGAAAGACACACAGACCTAAAGTACAGGAATGAAAAAAGGTATTTCATGCAAATGGAAACCAAAAAAAAAAGTAATAATACAGACTTAAAACAAAGACTCTAACAAGAAACAAAGAATAGTATATAATGATAAAGGGATCAATCCAACAGAAGAATATAACCCTTGGAAACATTTACACACCCAACACTGGAGTACTTAAAAATATAAAGCAAATACTGACAAACATAAAGGGAGAGAATGACAGTAAAACAGTCACAACATGGGAATTTAACACCCAGTAACATCAATAGATAGATCAGCAGTTCTCAACTTGTGAGTCGTGACCCCTTTGGCGGTCTAATGACCCTTTCACAGGGGTCGCCTAAGACCATCCTGCATATCAGATATTTACATTACGATTCATAACAGTAGCAACATTACAGTTATGAAGTAGCAACGAAAATAATTTTATGGTTGGGTCACAACATGAGGAACTGTATTTAAACGGACAGAAGGTTGAAAACCACTGAGATAGATCATCCAGACAGAAAATCAACAAGGAAACAGTGGCTTTAAATGACACATTAGACCAGGTAGATTTAATTGATATTTTTAGAACATTTCACCCCAAAGCAGCAGAATGTACATTCTTTTCAAGCACACGATACATTTTCCAGGATAGACCATATTATTAGGCCACAAAACAGGTTTCAATAAATCTAAGAGGACTGAAATCATATCAAACATCTTCTATCACAATTGTATGAAACTAGAAGTCATTACAAGAAGAAAAGTGAAAAATACCAACACCTGCAGGCTAAATAACATGCTACTAAATAATGAATGGGTTAACAGTGAGACCAAGACAGTCATCAAAAGATACTTAAGACAAATGAAAATGAAAATACAACACAAAGCAATTCTAAGAGGGAAATTTATAGCAATACAAGCTTAACTTAAGAAGCTACAAAAATCTGAAATAAATAATCTAACCTCACACCTAAAGGAACTAGAAAAAGAACAAAGCCCCAGTTGAGAAGGAAGGAAATAATAAAGATCAGAGAGGAAATAAATGAAATAGAATCTAAGAAAACAATACAAAAAGATCAATGAAACCAAGAGGTGGTTCTTTGAAAAGACAAACAAAATTGATGTTTCTCCTCTCCTCTTTCTCTATAATCAATAAAAAGATTTTTTTTAAATGGGCAGAGGAATTGAATAGACATTTTCCAAAGAGGAAATACAGATGGGGACTATATATACGAAAAGATGTTCAACCGTCAATCATCAGAGAACTGAAAAATAAAACCACAATGAAACATTACCTCACACCTATCAGAATGGGTAACATCAATAAATCAATAAACAAGTGCTGGCAATGATATACAGAAAAGAGAACCCTTGTGCACTTCTAGTGGGATGGCAAATTGGTGCAGTCATATGGAAAATTTATAGAAGCTTTTTAAAAAATTAAAAATAGAACTACATGACCCAGAAATCTCACTTCTAGATATTTACCCAGAAGAAATCCAAAAACACTACTTCAAAAATATATTAATGTATCCCTATGTGCACTGCATCATCCTATCTAATAAAGAGGAAATATGCTAATTGACCCTCACACCATTGCAAAGATGGCGGCGCCCACAGCCAATGAGGGGATATACTAATTGACTGCCCCACCCTCAAAGATGACAGCGCCCACAGACAATAAGGAGGGAATGTGCTAATTGCCTGCCACGCCCTCAAAGATGGTGGTGCCCACAGCCACAAGATGACGGCGCCCAGTCCCCTCAGCCCTGCCAGGGCGGCAGGCACGCCTGTCTCTGGAGTCCCCCAGTCCCTTCAGCCCCCTAGCCCCCAGGGATAGCCCGAGGTGCAGGCAAGCCTCAGATGGCGGCTGCCCAGCTGCCCAGGGCCACTCAAGGTTCAGGTAACCAGGGCTGGCCAAGGCTTGCGCTGCTGGCAGTGGCAGCAGCAGAGGTGTGATGGGGGCATTCCCCTGATTGCCGGGTCGCCTCCCGCACCTGAGGGCTCCCGGACTGTGAGAGGGGGCAGGCCAGGCTGAGGGACACCCGCCACTGCATGAATTTCATGCACCAGGCCTCTAGTTATTTATATAGCCAAGATATGGAGTGCCTAAATGACCACTGATAGACAGTTGGATAAAGAAGATGTGGTACATCCTATCTAATAATAGACAAACAGGGTAATTGACCGTACCTTCGTTACGCCTCCCATTCGCTAAGATGGCGGCTAATTTACATACTGCAGGCAGGGCGGGACAGCGCCATCCCGTCTGCCCCGCTGCCATCTGGGCCTGCTATCTGCCACCCAGGGCAGCCGGGCGGTGCAGCAGCGATCGGCCAGCCCTCCAGGCCTCCATCCGGGCAAACTGTGTGCGACCCAACCCGGGGCGGCTAGGCGGTGCAGCAGCGATAGGCCAGCCCACCCAGCCTCCATCCAGGCATCCCATGTGCGACCCGACCTGGGGTGGCGCCCCAACCCCCAGATCGGCCCTGCCGTGTGCATGACCCAGGGCGGCGCCCCAACCCCCGGATCGTCCCTGCCGTGTACGCAACCTGGGGAGACGGGGCAGGCACCAAGGGATCGGGCCTGCCATCTGCCACCTGGGGAGTGAGCCTAAGCCAGCAGGTGGTTATCTCCCGAGGGGTCCCAGACTCTGAGAGGGCACAAGTGGGGCTGAGGGACACCCCCCCCCCCACCTTCCTTCCCCCGCCAGTGCACAAATTTTTGTGCACCGGACCTCTAGTATATAATAAAATAGGTTTGGGCCATAAAAAAAGAATCAGTTGCTTAAGTGTAGTCCCAGGCACCGAGAGGTCACTGGTTTGATTCCCAGTCAGGACATAGGAGGCAGCTGATAGATGTTTATCTCTCTCTCTACCTCTCCCTTTCTCTCTCTCTAAAATCAATAAAAAAAAATATTTAAAAAAAATTAAGAAACAACGAAAGCTTGCCATTTGTGATAGAAAGGAGGACCTAGAGCAGTGGTTCTCAACCTGTGGGTCGCGACCCCTTTGGCGGTTGAATGACCCTTTCACAGGGGTCGCCTAAGACCATCCTGCATATCAGATATTTACATTACGATTCATAATAGTAGCAACATTACAGTTATGAAGTAGCAACGAAAATAATTTTATGGTTGGGTCACAACATGAGGAACTGTATTTAAAGGGCCAGAAGGTTGAGAACCACTGACCTAGAGGGTATTATGTTAAGTGAAATAAGTCAGAGAATCACAAATATGATTTCACTTATATGTGGAATCTAAAAAAACAAAATAAATGAACAAAACAGAAACAAACTCATAGATATAGAGAACAAATTGATGGTTGCCAGAGGGGGAAGGGGTGGGAGGCTCATAAAAAACATGAAGGGATTAAGAAGTTCAAATTGGCAGTTACAAAATAGTCATGGGGATGTGAAATACAGCTTAGGGAATATAGTCAATAAATTTGTAATAACTATGTATATTGTCAAGAGGATACTAGACTTATCAGGAGATTATATAAATATTTAACCACGATGCTGTACACTTGAAACTAATATATTAAATGTCAACTATAACTGAAAAATAAAAAAAATTGTTTTAATAAATTAAATTAATAAATACCACTCTCCAATAAAAGAAACAAAGGCTCCTTGTAAAATGACTGGCTCTAGAGTTGGGGCAAGAAATTTATAAAATGAGTCTGAACCATCTTTTAGTGTCAAAAAGTACGGAAGTGTTGAAAAAAAAACACAACAGGAGTATTTCAACGAACCAACTAAATTAGCTCCAAAGCTCGATGAATCTGAGTACCAAAATAACACAGGATGGTATTAGAACTCAAAGTATAAAATAAATTCCCATGTGTCCATACTAAAATAAATAAATAAATAAAATGGGAGAGAAGAAACAAATCTCCTGTGTAGAAGAATTTTGTATAATTTGTGTGGCTATTCCCCTTCAAGAAGGTGGGATTAACTCCTCACCGCTATGTGTAGTCTCACATAGTGACAATTAGAACAGGGGAGAAAAACAGTGGGTTTACAGTGGAGAAACCTAAAAAACACTCACTCAGCCAGGTAACCAAGGTCAACATCAAATATGATTAGTCATGTTGATAGTATGTATCCTTGATGTGATAAAATGGCACTTTATCTCTATGGCCTTCCTCCCCAAAATCCACAACCCCAGTCTAATCATAAGAAAAATATCAGACAAATCCCAATTGAGGGACTTTCTACAAAATACTTCTAGCATTTCTCAAAACTATCAAATTCATCTAATCAAGGCAAGTCTAAGAGGAGTCTGAGGAGACATGACAAGTATAATGTGGTCTCCTGGGTAGTCTCCTGGGACAGAAAAAAACTAAGGAAATCTGCATATAGCATGGACTTTAGTTAATAATATCAGATCAATAGTAAGTCATTAGTGTGACAAGTGTACTGTACGACTATAAAATGTTTACAATAGGGAAAACTGAGTATGTGCTATACAAAACTCTGTACTAGGCTTTGCAATTTTTCTGTAAAGCAAATACCATTCTAAAATTTTAAATTTAATACTTTGTCTAAAAAAAAATTTTTAACCTTGTTAAAAAAAGAAAATGTCCATATTACCAAAGTGATCTACAGATTGAACACAGGCTCTTATCAAAATTTCAATGGCATTTTTTGCATAAATAAAAAATTCACCCTAAAATTCAGATGAAATCTTAAGGGACCTCAAATAGCAAAAATAACTTAGCAAAAAAAAGAACAAAGTTGGAGAACTCACACCACTTTATTTCAAAACATATTATAAATCTACAGTAATCAAATGGTATGGTTCTGCCATAAAGACAAATATAGACCAATGGAAAAGAATACAGAACCCAGAAATAAAACCTTGCACATATGATCAAATGACCTTCAACAAGCATGCCAAGACCACTCAATAAGGAAAGGAGAGTCTCTTCAACAAATGAGGCTGGGTAAACAGGAAATCCACATCACATACAAAAATAAATTCTACCTCTTCCTGTCAGCAACCTGAGGTGACCTCTAAAAATGGTTCGCTATTCACTTTATCCAGAAAACCTCTCAAAATCATGCAAATCAAGAGGTCCAAATCATCATGTTTACTTTAAGAACACTCATGAAACTTCCCAGGCCATCAAGGGTATGCATATCTGAAAAGCCACTGAGTATCTGAAGAATGCCACTTTACAGAGGAATGTGTACCATTCTGTCATTACAATGGTGAAATTGATAAGTGCTCAGGCCCAAGAGTGGGGGTGGACACAGGGTTGGTGGCCCAAAAAGAGTGCTAAATTTTTGCTGCACACGCAAAAAAATGCAGAGTAAGGCTGAACTGAAGGGTTTAGATATAGACTCTCTGGTCATTGGGCTCCTCCAGGTGAACAAAGTTCCCAAGATGCAGTGCAGAACTTAGAGAGCTCGTGGGCACATTGAGATGATCCTTACTGAAAAAGAGCAGATTGTTCCTAAACCAGAAGAGGTAGGTTGAAAAATAATAATAATAATAATAATAACATAGCCCAGAAAAAAATGAAGAAACAAAAAGTTATGGCCAGGAAGTGAATTTAGCATAAAATAAATGCTAATAAAAGTAACAAAGAAGTTTGCCTTAGTGGATAGAGCATCGGCCTGCAGACCGAAATGTCCCAGGTTTGATTCTGGTCAAGGGCACATGCCTGGGTTGCAGGATCAATCCCCACCCTGGTCAGGGCACTTGCAGGAGGCAACCAATCGATGTTTCTCTCTCTCTGTCTCTCCCCCTCCCTTCCACTCTCTCTAAAAATCAATGGAAAAATATCCTCAGATGAGGATTTAAAAAAAAGTAAAATAAATAAATTCAAAATAGAGTTAAGACTTAAACTTAAGACTCCAAGATCTAAAACTCATAAAAGAAAACACAGAGGAAAACTTCATGATATTGGATTTGGCAATGATATTTTGAATATGACTCTAAAAACGTGGGCAAAAAAAGCAGATATATACAAAAGGGACTACATCAAACTTGAAAATTTAAAAAGTAACCTATGGAATAGAAAAAATCTTGCAATCATATCTTTGATAAGAGGTTAATATTCAGCCCTAGCTGGTTTGGCTCAGTGGATAGAGCATCAGTCTATGGACTGAAGGGTCCCAGGTTCAATTCCAGTCAAGGGCACATGCCTGGTTGTGGGCTCAATCCCCAGCAGAGGGCGTGCAGGAGGCAGCCAATCAATGATTCTCTCTCATCATTGATGTTCCTCTCACTCTCTCCCTCTCCCTTCCTCTCTGAAATCAATAAAAATATTTTTAAAAAATTTTTTTAATTTAAAAAGAGGTTAATATTCAGAATATGTAAAGAACTCCTACAGCTCAACAACAACAAAAAAAATCAAATAGCCAAGTTTAAAAATGGGAAAGGGACTTGAATAGACATTTCTCCAAAGATGATATACAAATGGCCAATAAGCATATGAAAAGATGTTCAACATCAGTAATCATCAGAGAAATGCAATCAAAACCACAATAAGATATCACCTAACCAGCATGGTTCAGTGGTTGGAGAGTTGGTCTGCGCATCAAAGGGTCACGGGTTCAATCATGGTTAAGGGTACATACCTAGATTGTAGATTCGATCCCCAGCCCTGGGACACAGTCAATCTCTCTCCCTCTCTCTCTCTCTCTCTCTCTCTCTCTCTCTCCCTCTCTCTCTCTCTCTCTCCCTCTCTCTCTCTCTCTCTCTCTCTCTCTCTCTCTCTCTCTCTCTCCTCCTTTCCACTCTCTCTGCAAATCAATGGAAAAAATATCCTTGGGTAAGTATTAACCAAAAAATAATGTATTTTTAATTAGATTAAATTTCTTAAAAAGGTATCACCTCACACCCATTAGGAAGGCTACTATAAAAACAATGAGAAAAAAAAATAGCAGCCCTGACCAGTTTGGCTCAGTGGATAGAGCATTGGCCTGCAGACTGAAGGGTCCCAGGTTCGATTCCAGTCAAGGGCATGTACCTTGGTTGCGGGCACATCCCCAGTAGGGGGTGTGCCGGAAGCAGCTGATAGAAGTTTCTCTCTCATTGATGTTTCTAACTCTCTATCCCTCTCCCTTCCTCTCTGTAAAAAATCAATAAAATATATTTTAAAAGAAAAGAAATAGCACATGTTGACAAGGATGTGGAGAAATTGGGACCCTTGTGCACTGTTGGTTGAACCGCAAAATGGTGCAGCCTTCATAGAAAACAGAATAGAAGTTAATCAAAAATATAACTACCGCCGAAACCGGTTTGGCTCAGTGGATAGAGCATCGGCCTGCGGACTGAAGGGTCCCAGGTTCGATTCCGGTCAAGGGCATGTACTTGGGTTGCGGGCACATCCCCAGTAGGAGATGTGCAGGAGGCAGCTGATCGATGTTTCTCTCTCATCGATGTTTCTAACTCTCTATCCCTCTACCTTCCTCTCTGTAAAAAAAATCAATAAAATATATTTAAAAATAAAAAATAAAAAAAATAATAATAAAAAAATATATAACTACCAAATGGACCAGCAACCCCACTTCTGGATATGTATCCAAATTAATTGAAAGCAGAGTCTCGAAGTAGTAATTGCACATCCATATTCATAACAGCATTATAGACTACAGCCAAGCAATAGCAGCAACCCAAAAATATAATACTAACATACAATGGAATATTATTCAGCCTTTAAAAGGAAGGAAATTCTTTCTTCACCAATACAGCTCCTAGGGCATTGGAAACTAAAGAGAAAATAAACAAAAGGGACTACATCAAAATAAAAAGCTTCTGCACAGCAAAAGAAACCATCAACAAAACAACAAGAAAGCCCACTGCATGGGAGAACATATTTGCCAATGTTATCACTGATAAGGGTTTAATCTCCAACATTTATAGGGAACTCATACAACTTAACAAAAGGAAGATAAATAATCCAATCAAAAAATGGGCAAAGGACCTAAATAGACACTTTTCAAAAGAGGACATTCAGAAAGTAAAGAGACATATGAAAACATGCTCAAAGTCACTAATCATCCGAAAAATGCAAATCAAAACAACAATGAGGTACCATCTCACACCTGTCAGAATGGCTATCATCAACAAATCAACAAACGACAAGTGCTGGAGAGGATGCGGAGAAAAGGGAACACTCGTGCACTGCTGGTGGGAATGCAGACTGGTGCAGCCACTATGGAAGACAGTATGGAGTTTCCTCAAAAAGTTAAAAATGGAACTCCCATTTGACTCAGTCATCCAATTATCCCAAGAAACCAGAAACACCAATCAGAAAGGATATATGCATCCCCATGTTCATAGCAGCACAATTTACCATAGCGAAGATCTGGAAACAGCCTAAGTGCCCATCAGCAGATGAATGGATTAGAAAACTGTGGTACATCTACACAATGGAATACTATGCTGCTGTAAAAAGGAAGGAATTCTTACCATTTGCAACAGCATGGTTGGAACTGGAGAGCATTATGCTGAGTGAAGTAAGCCAGTCAATGAAAGAAAAATACACATGATCTCACTCATTTATGGATAATAAAGACCATTATAAACTGATGAACAAAAATAGATACAGAGGCAGAGCAGCCTCGAACAGACTGTCAAACTACAGCAGGAAGGCCGGGGAGTGTTCGGGGGCTGGAGGGGGGTGGTAAGAAATCAACCGAAGGACTTGTATGCATGCATATAAGCATAACCAATGGACATAAGACACTGGGGGGTAGGGGAGACTGGGGGATTGTCAAGGGGGGGAAAAAGGAGACATATGTAATACTCTTTGTAATACTTTAAGCAATAAAAAAAAAATTTTTTTAAAAAAGGAAGGAAATTCTGACACAAGCTACAACATAGATGGAACCTTGAGGTCATCATGCTAAATGAAATAAACCAGTCACAAATGAACAAAAACTGTATGTTACTACTTTAGGAGACATCTAAAGCAGTCAAATTCATAGAAACAGAGAGTAGAATGGTGGCTATCAGGTACTGGAAGAAAGGGAAAAGGGTTTTATGGGTAGTGAGTGTCAGTAATACAAGATAAAAAAGTTCTAGAGATCTGTTTCACTACTGAACTGTACACTTAAAAATGGTTAAAATTGTAAATTTTATTATATGTTTTTTACTATAAAGGAAAAAAGAAAAGAAAAACTATGGCTATTATCTATTGTAAATATAGATGCAAAAATACATAGCAAAATATTAGCAAACTGAGTATATATATAATCCTATCTAATAAAAGAGAAACATGGTCATTAGCATACAACCGCTACCCTTCCGATTGGCTAATCAGGGGGATATGCAAATTAACTGTCAGCCAAGATGGCGGCCGGCAGCCAGGCAGCTGGAAGCGAACATGAGGTTTGCTTGCTTCAGTGACAGAGGACTCCAACGTTCCCCACCTGCAGCTGCCGACCTCTGAGCTGGCAGTTTGAAACATTGTAACAAATATAGAAGCTAAACAAAACCCCAGAAACCAGCTTTCGGCCGGCGGGATCTCAGAGCTGGAGTTATACATTGTTTCGATTATAGGACCAAAACAAACCAGATACCTGCTATCAGCAGCGGAAGCCTCAGAGCTAGAGCCAGAGTTAAAGCTGGCCCAGAATAAAAAAAAAGAAAAAGAAAAAAAGGAGCGGTTGGGAGCTTCAGTCAACCGCCAGCCTGAAAGCAGCCCTCAGCCCCTCACCCAGACTGGCCAGGCACCCCAGTGGGGACCCCCACCCTGAAGGGTGTGTGACCAGCTGTAAACAGCCATCATCCCCTCATCCAGGCTGGCCAGGCACCCCAGTGGGGACCCCCACCCTGATCCAGGACACCCTTCAGGGCAAACCAGCCGCCCCCAGGCCTCTATCCTATATAGTAAAAGGGTAATATGCCTCCAAGCACTAGGATCAGCGGAGCCACGAGGCCTCCTGACACTGGATCAGCGTGAGAGGGGGCAGCGCCCAAACCCCCTGATCGCCCTGCGGCTCTGTGTGTGACAGGGGGCGGGGCCACAACCCCCTGATCAGCCCTGCTCTGTGGGTGATAGAGGGCGGCGCCCCAACCCCCTGATCTGCCCTGCTCTGTGTGTGACAGGGGGCGGTGCCCTAACTCCCCTATCGGCCCTACTCTGTGAGTGACACGGGGGAGCTCCTCAAACCCCCGATAGGCCCTGCTCTGTGCATGACAGGGGGGAGCTCTCCAACCCCCTGATGGGCCCTGCTCTGTGCATGACAGGGGGCAGTGCCCAACCCCCTGATTGGCCCTGCTCTGTGCGTGACAGGGTACGGAGCCCCAACCCCCCGATGGGCCCTGCTCTGTGCATGACAGGGGGCAGCGCCCCAACCCCCTGATTGGCCCTGCTCTGTGTGTGACAGGGTATGGAGCCCCAACCCCCGTGATGGGCCCTGCTCTGTGAGTGACAGGGGGCAGCGCCCCAAACCCCTGATTGGCCCTGCTCTGTGGGTGACAGGGGGTGGCGCCGCAACCTCCCCATCGACCCTGCCTTGAGTGTGACAGGGGGCGGTGCCCCAACCCCCCAATCGGCCCTACCCTGAGCGTGACTAGGGGTGGCATCGCAACCTCCCGATCCGCCCTGCTCTGTGCATGACAGGGGGTGGCGCCCCAACTCCCCAATCAGCCCTGCTCTGAGCCCGACCAGGGGCTGCACCTAGGGATTGGGCCTGCCCTCTGCCACCCGGGAGCAGGCCTAAGCCAGCAGGTCGTTATCTCCCGAGGGGTCCCAGACTGCAAGAGGGCACAGGCCGGGCTGAGAGACCCTCCCTTCCCCCCGCCCCGAATGCACAAATTTTTGTGCACCGGGCCTCTAGTAATATATAAAAAGAATTTTTAAAAGAGAAAATAAATGGAGTTTTGACAGATGCCAATTGACACACACCTCTATTAGGGGTTCCACAAGAAAAAGTACCCCTAAGAGAATACTGCCCCAGGTGGCAGCACTGCAGGGACCTCCGAGAATGCCACAGAGGAACAGCCACAGGGACACTCCAGACCCAATTCTTCAAAGGCCAATGCTCAGATCAGGGGATAGGCATTGACAGAAACAAGGGAGATCTGACCCTGACACCAAGACTAATAAAAAGCAAGAAGACTGGACAGGGGAGGCTCTGAGTGCTTCTGAGAAATGACAGTGGTGCGGCTGAGGGTTATGTGCTCCTTTTAAGATTTCACAGACCATTGCCAACCACAGTTCTCTATGTAAAAGACAGAAATAACATTCTCTAGACTTCAATTTCTTCAGCTGTGAAATAAGGGGACTGATTCTTATAAGCTCTGATAGTCAGAGTCCAAAATACACATTCCAGACCCTCTAGAGCTGTGTCATACTCAACCCATGACACAAGGGAATTAGTTACATCTTTACTGCAATGCATTCCATTTATCCATTTCTAACATACCTGGCGTGGAAGTTTATTCAGTGACCTCAGATAGTCTTTGTCCAGAATACAATTTCCAAGTGCATTCCCAAAGCTTCTAAGTGTAAGAAATAAAAAGGGAAACAGGGGTGAGAATTGTTATATGTAAGTATCAGAGAACAGAGTTACAACTCTGTGCAAACTGCTTCTCAACGGCAGCCGAAAAAATAGATCCTAATATGTCTTTAAAACTGGTTATTGAGCATCTGCCATGTTCCTGCACAATGTTAGGTTGTAAGAATACAGCAGGAGGCATAACAGTCACAAATCCCTGTCCTCAATGAGAGGCAATGAATAAGAAGACTCAGACACCATTCACAAAACCCCATTAGCTACCTCCTGGCATGGAGCACAAATTCCAGAGCAGAGATCTTTTATCCCCCAGGACTGCTCCAATTCCCCAATAATGGGACACACCCCCTTAGGGGTTCAATCCTCCATTAAAGTTCTTTACACAGGATATACTAATACACACTCCCTTACAGGCTATGGTATTGCAAATTTTCAGTGAATGTTTATACATGTACTTTTCTGGTGATCCAATTCACTTTAAATTTCAAAGGTATCTATGACCCAAAAAGGTTAATAACTAAATTAACTAAGTGAGCCCTGGCCAGTTGCTCAGTGGTTAGAGCAACCCACAGACAGAAGGGTTGAGGGTTCGATTCCCTGTCAAGGGCACATACCTCAGTTGGGGCACATGTGGGAGGCAATTAATCAATGTGTCTCTCTCAAGTCGATGTTTCTCTCTATTTCTCTCTCTCTCTCTCTTTCCCTCTTCCCCCTCCCCCTCCTTCCTCCCTTGCACTCTCTCTAGAAATCAACGAAAAAAAATATCCTTGAAGATTTTAATTAATTAGTTAATTAATTAACTAAGTGATGTATACACAATGACGAGGTGTTTAGCTGTGTTAAAGAGAATGAGGAAACTATCTATGTACCCATGTGGAAAGGTCCCCAAATACCTTACTAAGTGGAGGAGAAGCAAGTGCAAAATCAAGTACAAAACAGAACATAGTAATCTACTACTTATTCTCAGAAGCAGAGACTTAAGCATAAAATAGCACTGGGAAAATACAAGGAAGAATAGAAAAGCAGGGCAGACAGGGAGTGAGACCTGTGTATTTTGATTTTTGGACAATGTATATATATAAAAGCCTATTATGCAAAGTGTCCCTTCGGGAGTTTGACCAACGGGGAGTTTGATTGCTCGCTATGACGTGTGCTGACCACCAGAGGGTGGCGCAGAACGAAGGGAGGCCCCAGCCAGCAGCTGGCAGCCGGGAAAAGGGAGGCCCTGGCTGGCAGCCAGAAGCCACTAAGGACCCTACCTGTGCATGAATTTTGTGTACTGACCCTCTAGTGTGAATATACTACCTTTTCAAAAAAAACAAAACTGCTTTGAAAAAGGCACTGAAATGAAGCGGTTAGACTCCAACCCTTTTTGCTTACCTCAGTGCTCGCTTCAGCCCATCTGTCACTGCCTCCTTCCTTGCCTTTTCCAAAGACAAGGCTTTTGACTTGAGGCCCTCACTAACACCATAGCCCACATCTTCATGATATGAACCATCCTGGAGGTAGAAAAGGAGTTCAAAGTCTAACATGAAAGTCTGCAGCTGTGTCTCTGGTTCTACAGCTCTTCTTTTCCTCAAGCAGCAGCGTTCACACTGGGCACATATAACCCAGGGCCCTGCGAAAGGGCACATTGGCACAGAGAGTTTAAGAGACTCAATTTCCAGTACTATTTCCTAAATCTGATCCGCTTGGAAACGTGACTGTGGTTAAGACAATTCTCCTTTCCCACTTCCTCTTTTACATATCCAACCCACCCAAAATCTCACTAAGATGCACTACCTAAACGTATAAAAACCTCTGGACACCTAACAAAAGGACAATTTTAAATACTGTATTTAACAGACTCTACTGATAGGACAGCAAATCCTTTCACAAGTCATGTGGTATCCACATCTTGGCCTTCACCACCAGTGAAGATGGATCTGATCAAGTTGTTAGCATACAGAGAACTGAATACAATTTCTGATGATAGCAATGTATGATTTTTTTAAATATAACTCAGAAAGCATTCAACGTAATGAGTGATACTATAACAAAACTCTTTCCATTTCCAGTTTATTTATATGTCTAAGGCTTTTCAGTACTACTTATAAAATAAAAAGTCAGAATAGAATTAAGGCTGAATGTTCTGTCTAGGAATAAGTAACATTAAATAATGGATATATAAACTAACTAAAAAGAAAAAAAACAGCTTTATCCATCCAAGAAATGCATTTTCCATAAAATTTTATTAAGTATAAAAATTTGGATGGAGTTATGTTGTCTTTTCCACATAAACAAAATTGATTGATCAATTGTATGCTAATACTACCTATAACAACAACTCAATTCAGAAAAAAAAATTTATTATTTAGAGCCTTCAAGTCACTGGAAATTTACCAAAAAAATTTAATTTTATACACACACACATACACACATGAGGCAGAGAAGTATGGTAAAGTTATTAATAAAAAAAAGTTTCAGCCCAGCCAGTGTTGCCCAGTGGTTGGTGTTAACCCATGAACCAAGAGGTCACTGGTTTAATTCCCGGGTTGTGGGCTCAATCTCCAGTAAGGGATGTGCAGGAGGCAGCCAATCAATGTTTCTTTCTCATCAATGTTCCTATATCTCTACCCCTCTCCCTTCCTCTCTCTCTCTTACATGGGAGGAGCTCTGCTCAGCCACAAGCCAGGCTGATGGCTGCCAGTACAGCAGTGGTGGTGGGAGCTTCTCCTGCCTCCTCAGCAGCGCTAAGGATGTCCAACTGCAGTTTAGACCTGCTCCCCGCTGGCAAGTGGACATCCCTCGAGGGCTGCCGGGCTGCCAGAGGGATGTCTGACTGCCAGCTTAGGCCCAATCCTCCAGGGAACGGGCCTAAGCCAGCAGGTGGTCATCCCCTGAGGGGGTCCCAGACTGCAAGAGGGCACAGGCCAGGCTGAGGGACCCCCCCTCCCCCGAGTGCACAAATTTTTGTGCACCGGGCCTCTAGTATATTATATTAGGAAAAAAGCCAGCAGAGAAATAGAATGGGAATATGAGTTCAAGAAGAAACAATGTAAAATTTCTTATGATTAAAGAATAGCTTGCTTAAAAGTAAAAGAATAACTTGCTCATGTACTTTTTAATGGATAGTAGTATTTAATACTCTGATAATTAGAATCATTTGGTACATTATAAAAAGATATAACAGATTTATTTTAGAATGTAAAAGTTTACAATATATTCTTGCAACTACTTGTATTTATGGTGAAACTTTTAAGTGTCAACTTAAAAATGTGCAGAGAACAGAGTTTTTCAAAATTCTCTTAGGGGACACATGGGAAAAAATGTTTGAATACCACCATCTTAAACCCTGACCAAGACCCAGCTCTGGGCCCCATTTGGCAACTTAGTTGTGCCATACCCCAGAGACTTCCCTACTTGCTGATTCTCTCTCACCACCCTCCCCAAACCTTGGAGGCAGCAGGTCTATTTCCTCACCCTCACCTTCAACTGGACTCGCACAAACGCACAGACTCCCACGTAGAACTTCCCGTTGTTAAAGTCAACAAAATCTAGGAGTGGGAAAGAAAACCAGCAGAAGATATGGGTCCCTGGGCTTCGCCCATATTCTTCCAGCTGGCAACCAACATCTTCACCCACAAAATACTTTTATCAGAAATGAGACAATGCCAAGTCAGGGAAATGAAGAGGTCACCATTGCTCACCCACATTCTGCTGTGTGATAGAGTGTGCCCAGCCATTGTAACCAAACATCTCATTGGCCAAATTAATTACCCTGTGACCTTCGATGTAACACACCTAGGAAAAAATTAAAGAAAAAATAGCTTGTTAAAATTTCTAACCATTCTTATATGTAGAACAAAATTTACTTCATTTATTCCTTACCAGGTTTTTGGGAAAATTGCCCTTAAACATTCCAGGAAAATTCTCAGTGAACTTATTTTCAAAGGTCCTTCCTGAAGGAGCCAGTTAGAAGGGATTAGACTCAAGGATAAAGATATCCACTTGCCTAGGGGTTTCCAAAACTCAGTTTCCAAAAAAGCACATATCTCAGGTTGATATATATTACAGAAGACCCAAAACATACACAAAACTTAAAATGAGAAACAAATGGTAAGAGACACATTTTTAAAGGATTACGTAAAAATCCTATGATGCCAGGTATAAAAGTCTCAGACAATGCTTGGGTCACTTCTGATGACAATGAAGTCTAGAAGCCATCTCTTCCAAAGACAGTAGGAAACATCAATATCAGTAAACAAGAGACCTTCTGAATCCAATAGGACCCAAAGAGGGAATTGGCAAGATCATCTGAGAAGTCAGTCACCCACTATTCAGGTATAAACTCTCCTACCTTCTGGCCTCCCCCAGCCATGCGGCTACTTATGTATTCTGGGCCCAGCCTCTGCCTCAGAGCACTCTGGATGGCCTGGTACTCCTCTGCTGTGTACTGGTACTACAATCCAGAAGGAAAATTAAAGTCACATTTCCAGCATTCTTTATATCAGCAAGCCTCCAACTTTTTGGTCTCCACCCTCTTACACACTCCTAAAAAGTATTGTGGACTCTAAGAGCTTTTGTTTATGTGGGCTATATCTATTAATATTAGGAATTAAAACTGAGACACTTTTAAGACACACATTCCACTAGCTATCAGAGCAATGATACCACTACATACTACGCAGTCTCTGGAAAACTCCACTGTTCATTCATGAGAGAATGAGACTGAAAAAAGCAAGTAGTATTTTATAAGATTATGAAAATAATTTTGATTTTATGAACTTTGAAAAGGTCTGAGAGATCCCTAGAGGTCACTGAACCACATTTTGAAAACCACTGCCTTATATGTTACTACCATCCCTACAAAACTTCCTTAAGCCAGAATTGAGAAACTAAAAATTCCCACTTCTGAGTCTGCATATAACATTTATGCAGGCAAAGGAGGAGAGCAGAGAAAGCATGACAGGGAGTTATTATTCCATTTTCTTCTCCAAAGTTGTATATCTCTTTTTCAGTTGAACAATTTCCCACCCTACACAGATAAATATACTACTACTTGTTTGGACTTTTTAAAATATATTTTATTGACTTTTTTTACAGAGAGGAAGGGAGAGAGATAGAGAGTTAGAAACATTGATGAGAGAGAAACATCAATCAGCTGCCTCCTGCACACCTCCCACTGGGGATGTGCCCACAACCAAGGTACATGCCCTTGACCGGAATCGAACCTGGGACCTTTCAGTCCGCAGGCTGACGCTCTATCCACTGAGCCAAACTGGCTAGGGCTTTTTTGGATTTTTATCTCCTTGGTTGTTTTCTCCTTGCCCCATTTAGATGAAATAAATACTCACAAGCAGATCTCTGGTAAAGAGAAAGACAGAATTTGGGTGGACAAAGCAAGAATCTCTTTCACACGCACAGGGTATCTCTACATAGCATGACACCAGAAATTCTGGCTGCCTCCATAAAAAGAACTGGGTGAAGGTGGGCAGAATGATAGGGAAACAGTAAAGTGTTCACATATCATCTTTGTTTCATTTTGAATGTTGTATCCCATGAATATGTAATCTATCCAAAAACCAAATAAAATTTAAAACTAAATGTAATCCCCAGTACTGTTAGTACTTTGATGCTAAAGTTTCAAAATGCCCTGTATTCATCAAAGGCTCCCAAATAATGTATCTAAAGGAAAAATAGCAATAAACAGCTTACACATGTGTACATGATGGTGCTTTACAAATTGCTTCCTCATACCTTTTTCACTTAACCTCATTCTTTGCAAGTGTGAAAAACCCAAACCGTTACCTGTCCAAAGCATAATACAGAGTTGCCACCAGCAGAAGAGGGATGACTGTCACCTCCTCCAAGAATTGCTTCCTCAGTCCCAGACATGTGGATTCTGGTTGACCTCTATATAAACAGAAGATTAAAAAAGGATCTCAAAAAATGCTGAAGTCAAAAGGCAAGAGCCACTACTAAAAAATCAGATAAAACATCCATATGTAAGATTTTACAAGTCACTTTACTTAATACTTCCAAATACTGCCCCGTCAAGGATTAAATTCCTTGGTGCTTAGCTACGGTCTCATATCCCCTGAAAGTCCTTTAGGGGCTGCTTCTGCTTTCTGCTAAAATTTTTGCTAGGATGATAGTGCTACTAAAGGTGATTTTTATAATGAGAATGTATTATAATTACATATTATAATGTTTATAGGTGAAAAGTCAAAATTATAAAAACACTCTAAGGGAGAGATATGAACTTATTACTACCTACTACATGTGCAATATGACTCTGGGCTCTGTAGGGTCAGCAAAATACATAAGACACAGTAACTGAACTGTTTGCCAAGAGCTAACAAGCTAGCTAGTGGGAGAAGACCAACAGACATGAAACATGTAACACAGAGAAGGTAACACACAGACTCCTGGAGCATTAGCCCAGTTTGGTCCCTTCAGCATCAGCTTCACCGGGAACTTGTAAGAAATGTGAAATCTCAAGTCCACCCCAGACCCACTAAATCAGAAACTAGACATGAGGCCCAGGAATTAGTGCTTATCAAGCCTACCTAATGATTTTGATGCAAGTTCAAGTTTGAGAACCAGTGCATTAGACTGAGGCTATGCAAATTTATAATCCATTAGAAAACAGAATTACTCTCAGAAAAGCACCTGCAACTGGCTAGCCCACTTATCTGACTACTCCTACATCTGTCTCACATCAGAATCAAAGTTGATGCTTCAGAAAAATTATGTATTATAAATCTTCACATTTGCTAATAAAACTACAAATCTATGAACGTCAACAAGTATGATTCTCAACATGGCATCTATATATATAAAAGGCTAAGTGTCCGTCCATCTGACCGGTAGCTATGATGTACACTGGCCACCAGAGGGCAGATGCTCAATGCAGGAGCTGCCATAATACACACTGGCCATTTAAAAATAAATGGCACCACAGACCTGGCACCGACAACAACACTTGGCTTCCCCGAAGTGGGACACAGGCCCCGCCACCACCCCAGAGAGACACCCCACC
The DNA here is from genome assembly GCF_028538775.1 of Myotis yumanensis. Taxonomy (NCBI): domain Eukaryota; kingdom Metazoa; phylum Chordata; class Mammalia; order Chiroptera; family Vespertilionidae; genus Myotis; species Myotis yumanensis. Next base: position 120,410,172 of record NW_027223754.1, on the reverse strand, counting down.
AAATTGCAGCCAACGCTGCCAAGACTCCATGGTGCAAAATGTAGCCCACAGCCCAGCCCAGAAACAGTTGCTGTGGGTGCCAGGCAATCACGTCACGTAGCAATGCCCAGCTTCCTCTTCCTAGCAACTAGCCTCCTTGGAGTTTCTTCAGCCCAGGAACCCAACTTGCTTTATAGCCAGGTGCAAACATTTTATAGTTTAACCAAATGTTTGTGAAGTGTTTTCACGTGCCTCATCTCATTTGATCCTCACAGAAGTTCTGGAGTAGGTAGATAGGATACTCTGTAGAATCCTATTTTCTTTTCATTAGCCGGAAAATGGAGATTTAGAATGTTTAGAAACTTGACCCAACTGAAAAGAAGAAAGAAATGGTGGAACTTGAAAATGACTTCAGGTTTTCTCACTGCACAGGATATAGTCAAACACTGCTACAGTTAAATATTTTACCCTTTGTTCTCCCTGTGTGATCTACAATAATAATCTGCTTCATGTTGATATTTACTGCTGTGTTGCTGACAATTACCTGAAAGAGGAGTTGGGGTGCTTCACTGAGCTGGAAAAAGTTTAGCTAAATCAGAAAGCAGGTCTAATTAAGCAAGTTTATTCTATATCTTTAAAAGGCTAAGTTGACTCGCACATGCATGATACATATAAAGCTCTCACTGGCGCCAATCGCATGCATGTGTTTCCATCTGTCATTGTTGATCATGAATTTGGTTGACACTTCTATTTTAGAGAAAGGGTGAATAACGATATTAAAATATTTCTTCTAATTAATTTCCTTTCTTTGTGCACATATCCATGCACTGGGACACTAGTTATAATATAATGTTAAGAGCTCAAGTTCTAAATGTCAGTTTCTGGCTCTATCACCCACTTAGGTGCTTGACCAAGTGGGGGGGAAAATCACATAACCTTTCTAAATACTGTTTTCTTGTGTAGAATATAGAGACAATAATGGTAAATATTCATTTAATCTTTATTTACTGCATGAAACTGCATTAGAATAGTACCTGGCACATATGAAGTACTAAATAAATGTTAGTTATTGCTAAATTCCTGTTAATTTTCTGAGGAAAATGCAGAAAACTAAATGATCATAAAACATTACATTTCAGCTAAGAATGATAAATTTATTAATAGTATAGCACTAAAAAGTAGGGTAGTGGGCTAACCTAGGTTACTTAATAATTAGGATCTAAAATTGATACATCAAGAAATAATGGAATAAGGCTATTATTTAGACTGTAACTATAAAAGCCAGAAGATAGTTAAAAGAAAGTAACATGTCTGTCTAAGGAGTGGTAATGGGAAGGAGAAGAGTACAGCAGGAATCTCCTTTTACAAAATAAAGCTTTAGTACTATTGGATATTCACACATGTGCATGTATTATTTTAATAAAAACAAAAATTTTTTAATGTAAATACCAATTGTATAAAGCAATAGTCAGCAAACTTTTTCTGTAAAGAGCCAAACAGTAAATATTTTAGGTATTGCAGGCTATCTGGTCTCTGTCACAACTACTCAACTGGCATTTTAGCATGAAAGCAGCCATAAACAATCTACTTATATAAAAACCCTGGGTGTAACATCACGTCCTGAAGCTCAACCAACCGTAAGGAAGTCAGTCCTGCAAGGGTCCTCTTGGAAACGGCTGTGCCCTCCCCCAGCTGTTTCCCAGAGGGCGAGGTTTCAGGCAGGAACCCGCCCTCGGAGCTGAGCGTGGAAGTACTGAGTCCTGGGTTGCTTTGCCAAGGGCTGCGCCCTCCCCCGAGCTGTTTTCCAAGAGGCCTGAGGGAAGAACCCACCCTCAGAGCGCCAGGAGTGCCCAGCAGCAGTCAGTCCTAGGTTGCTGAGGCAGAGGCCACAGCGTGGTAGAACTCTGGGTCTGGCCCAACAGGGAGCGTGACTGGCCTTCAAACCAGCCCCTGACAGTAGGGAGGAGGCAGCCCCATTCCTCACAGAATCCGCTGTTGGAGAGCTTGCTGTCAGTGGCCTGCCAGCCAGGAACCCCATTCACCTGCACCCCAGACCCTGACAGGAGAGAGGAGGGAGCCCCATTCCTCACGGAATCGACAGGTGGCCAGCTTGCTGTCAGGGGCCTGCCAGCTAGGAATCCTATTCACCTGCATATCTGTATAAAGTTTTAATACATTATATTAGAGGTCGTGGTGGTACTGTTTTACCCACAGTGTCTACAGGAATTGCTGCAAATTTACTTCTCGGTGGAAGAACCTTTCATTCCCAATATAAATTACCGATTCCATTAAATGAAACTTCAATTTCTAGACTCGATATAAACAGTGAAGTTGTTAAAACTATTAAAAAGGCCCAATTTCTCATTATTGATGAATGTACCATGGCATCCAGTCATGCTATAAACACCATAGACAGATTACTAAGAGAAATTATAAATTTGAATGTTGTATTTGGTGGGAAAGTTCTCCTTGGAGGGGATTTTCGACAATGTCTCAGCATTGTACCGCATGCTATGTGATCGGCCATAGTACAAACGAGTTTAAAGTACTGCAATGTTTGGGGATGTTTCAGAAAGTTGTCTCTTACAACAAATATGAGATCAGAGGATTCTGCTTATAGTGGATGGTTAGTAAAATTGGAGATGGCAAACTTGATAGCAGTTTTCATTTACGAATGGATATTATTGAAATCCCCTGTGAAATGATTTGTAATGGATCTATTATTGAAGCTACCTTTGGAAATATTATATCTATAGATAATATTAAAAATATATCTAAACGTGCAATTCTTTGTCCAAAAAACGAACATGTTCAAAAATTAAATAAAGAAATTTTGAATATACTCGATGGAGATTTTCACACATATTTGAGTGATGATTCCATTGATTCCACAGATGATGCTAAAAAGGAAAATTTTCCCATCGAATTTCTTAATAGTATTACTCCTTTGGGAATGCCATGTCATAAATTAAAATTGAAAGTGGATGCAATCATCATGCTATTGAGAAATCTCAATAGTAAATGGGGTCTTTGTAATGGTACCAGATTTATTATCAAAAGATTACAACCTAACATTATCGAAGCTGAAGTATTAACAGGATCTGCAAAGGGAGAGGTTGTTCTGATTCCAAGAATTGATTTGTCCCCATCTGACACTGGCCTCCCATTTAAATTGATTCAACGACGGTTTCCCATGATGCCAGCATTTGTGATGACTATTAATAAATCACAAGTGAATGCGCCCGATCTCGTCTGATCTCAGAAGCTAAGCAGGGTCGGGCCTGGCTAGTACTTGGATGGGAGACCGCCTGGGAATACCGGGTGCTGTAGGCTTTAAAAAATAAATAAATAAATAAATAAATAAATAAATAAATAAAATCACAAGGACAAACTCTAGACAAAGTAGGCATATTCCTACCTGAACCTGTTTTCACACATGGTCAGTTATATGTTGCTTTCTCTCAAGTTTGAAGACCATATGACGTTACAGTTAAACTTCTAAATACTTCAGCACAAGGGAAATTAGTCAAGCACTCTGAAAGTGTTTTCACTCTTAATGTGGTGTACAGGAAGATATTAGAATAAGTTTAATCACTTTATCAGTCATTGTTTGCATTACTGTTGTTTTTATATCATGTTTTTGTTGTTTTCATACCATGTTTTTGTTGTTTTCATATCATGTTTTTGTCATTTTTATATCATGCCTCTGTTGTTATATCCTTTTGTTACTGTTTATTTATTAATCAATTTATATATTATTTTCATATACATTTAACTGATTTCCTTTCATCTCTCACACTTCTATTATAGAGAAAGGGCAAATAGCAATATTAAAATATCTCCGCTAATTAATTCCCTTTTAATGTGCACAAATTTCGTGCACTGGGCTACTAGTCCTATATAATAAAAGCCCAGTGACCATAATGGCAGAATGACCAGAACAACTGCTCGACCAGTCACTATGAGTTGCACTGACTACCTCTTGGTCCCTTTCCCCGCCGGCAGGCTCCAATCACTGGATGGTGAATGGGGACCTGGGGGTGGGTAGTGGGAGAATACGGGCAGTGCAAGGGCAGTCCGGTGGCCTTGCCCATCTTATAGCTGTGTCATGTAGCACATGTGACCTCTAAGGTCATAGTGGCAGCAGTAGAGTTGAAGGAGTCACACCAGGTCATAACTGCCTTCGGGCAGAAGTGAACAGAACTTGTCACATGGCCCCAACTTAATTGCAATGGAGGCTGGGAAACATAAGAAAGCATTTGAATAGTTGATGAGTACTGTCTCTGCCACAGCCATTTTCCCCCACTCCAAAATGAGATCCTAGAAGGTGGGGTATTCCTTCTGATTCATTTTGACACCCCCAGTGACTAGCACAGTACCTTATGTATAGTAGGGGGTCAGGAACAAAGTGTTTGGTTAGTAATTCAATGAGTAGATGAGGGAAGGAGTGAAATACATAATGCAGGATAACAGACCAAATATATTTTTTAATTCTTTAGAAACTAATTTTATAACGCAAGAGTTACACTTCTCACATTTAAAAAAGAGCTTGTTTCTACTTTTCTAAACACTATCATAAAATATTCAACCTTTTGTTGAAGAACAACCCTTATCTCTTCCCATAAAACATGGAGTCACTTTTTTCTTCTAGTTTCTGCTTTGAAACAATGCTTACTGCTCTGCCTTCCACTCTAAACTATTTACAACTATCCTATATAATAAAAGGCTAATATGCAAATTGTCCCCTTGACCAGAAGTTTGACCAACCCTGGCCCTTCCTCCTGGCCATCCCTGTCCCCGATCAACCCCTCCCACCCTGATCCAGGGCAGGCCCACAGGATCCCACCCATGCACGAATTCATGCACCAGGCCTCTAGTTCTATTACAAAATTAAAACATCTTGGCCTGGCCAGGTGGCTCAGTTGGTTGGAGCACTGTCCATACACCAAAAGGTTATGGGTTCAATATCTGGTCAGGGCATATACCCAGGTTGCAGTTCGATCCCTGGTCAGGTGAGTATAGTAGGCAACTAATCAATATTTCTCTCTCACATCAATGTCTCTCTCTCTCCCTCTCCCTTCTCTCTCTAAAAAAATCAATAAAAACATATCCTCAGGTGAGGATTTAAAATAATTAAAATACATCCTTGATGTTAATCCTCACCCAAGGATATTTTTCCATTGACTTTATTTTAGAGTGGAAGGGAAGGGGAGAGACAGAGAGAAAGAAACATTGATGTGAGAGAGACACATTGATTAGTTGCCTCCCACACCCACCCCAACCAGAGACGGGAATCCAGCCTGCAACCGAAGTATGAACCCTTGGCCAGAATTGAACCTGGCACCCTTCAGTCGGCGGGCCAACGCTCTATCCACTGAGCCAAACCGACTAGGGCAGTGGTCGGCAAACTCATTAGTCAACAGAGCCAAATATCAACAGTACAACGATTGAAATTTCTATGGAGAGCCAAATTTTTTAAACTTAAACTATATAGGTAGGTACATTGTTATTAACTTAATTAGGGTACTCCTAAGCTGGCCTTTGCTAAAAACGTCCTCAATCTGAGGGGTCGACCTCAGCGAACATACCCCCACTTCTTCTAACGCCACTTCTTCAAAATAGACTTGCCCAGGCCGAAAATCAACTTCTGCGCATGGGCCACGAAGTTTCAATCGCAGGGTACGTGCGCGCCCACACATGGTATTTTGTGGAAGAGCCATACTCAAGGGGCCAAAGAGCCACATGGGGCTCGCAAGCCTCGGTTTGCCGACCACTGGACTAGGGCAATAAGCTTTAATCATATGTCAAAAAACATGGGTGGAAATAAAATTTAGCTAGACCCTCACCAGCAAGAGACAGCTGTTGTCTTTTTTATAAGTGACTGTGTCTGTGTATGTGTTTTATGTGTATGTATGTGTATATTTGTTAAACAAAAGTAGAATCCAAATGTATCAGGCATATTTTATGCAGCAGCATCTCAAGTCTTCTCGGTTTTTCGTGTCTGAGGTCCACGATTACTTTTTTTTATCCCAGCTAATTAGGCAAACCATGTATGCATGGATTCAAACCAACTGCACACAGGGATAACCAATGGTCCCTTACTTCTTGCTCATGCTGGATGCTTCTCACCTACCACCCTTGGTTTCCCTCTTGACTTTGAGGTGTGAGAACTGTGGGACCCTCTTGAGGCCCACACATGCACAATTTGAAAATTTGGGGAAGTAAATATTCCATGAGTCAAAGCGTTTACCAGTGAGATACAGAAGCTGAGAGGCACATCTTCTCCTTCCTTCGAGTGGATTGTCCTGGGATGCAGTACTTTAGCCATCCTCCTGGGAGATAGGCTTTAGGAAATCAAGCAACCAGTTTCACTTATTACAAAGAGTTGGCCAGCTTGGAGATGTACCCTTGAACTGATTTAATCTTTCATCTCTCCTCAATCCCTCTTTCCCTCACTTCTGCTTTCTGAAATTGCACTTCCTGAAAACATAATGGCATATGAGCTTTTGCCTCAAGCTCCAGGTTCTGGAGTACATAGGTATAGCAGACACTATGAACGCTCTGCCAATTATCCCTTCAGCTCTTACCACAGTAGTGCACCCTCACCTAACTTCCAAATGCCAACATGTGCATCTCTTTACCTGAAGGCTTCCTTTGGCATCCAGGGCCCATTTTGCATCTGTTAATGGTAAGCTGGAAGCACCAGAGAATTGATGCCCTTGGGAGCAACTTCAAATAATGACTGACAGGAGTTAGTGTGTAAAGACCCTATTCCATGAAATGACACTGAGCATAGTTCCGTGCTGGCTCCAGAGGTCCCAGTGAAATCAGGTTTGGTTGCCACCAGTGGTAACTGGCTTGACAAGCACTTTTGTTTAATGACTTTTCTTTCCCACCTCACTGTCTCCTCTCCTCTACCAGTATGCCCTGGGGTCATCTCCCAAATAAACTATTTGCACTTGAAGGGAAAATGTGGGGACTGGGGAGGTGGGTGGCAAAAGATAGATTAACAATGGAGAAATCTGGCAAATAACCACCTGAATCAAGTAATTAAACATAATGTCACCAATAATAGCACCATGTGCTTTCTGAAGGATGCACTGAAAAAGTCGCAACATCATTTTGGTAGTAGTCTACCAATCTACTCATGACTTGATCATAAGTAAATAATCAGACAAATTCAAATCTACAAGGCCTGGACTCTTCAAAAATGTCAAAAAGACAAAACAAAGTAAAACAAAAAGTCTACTAAAGTCTTCTAGAGTAAAGAAAACTAGAGAGACATGACAACTAAAATGCACTGTGTGGTCCTTGATAGGATTTTTGATCAGGGAAAAAAACAAACAAAAAAGGATAATACTGAAACAATGGGAAAGTCTGATGATGGATTGCATATTAGATGCTGGCCTTTTATCACTGTTAAACCTAGTGAATGTGATAATTATATCATGGTTATGTAGGAGATACCTGATAACGTATTAGAGTAAATTGGCATGTTTTCTGCAACTTTCCAATCATTCAACTAATAAATGTGACTGTGTGCAAAAGAGGGAAGAGAAGGAGAAAGGTTAAAGCAAAGTAACAAACTTATGAATCTAGTGTATGCAGGTATTCATTGTGTAATTTTCTTGAAGGCTTCAAGAAATATAATAGTCAAGGTTATGACAGCTACGTAAATTCAAATATCCCAATACATCCTCCAAAAACTACACAGACTTACAAGAAGAACAAATAAAACCACAGATAGTCCAGCTGGTGTAGCTCAGTGGTTGAGCATCAACCCATGAAACAGGAGATCATGGTTGGATTCCTGGTCAGAGCACATGCCCGGGTTACAAACTCCATCCCCAGTAGAGAGTGTGCAGGAGGCAGCCGATCAATGATTCTCTCTCATCACTGATGTTTCTATATCTCTCTCCCTTCTTCTCTCTGAAATCAATAAAAATATATTTTTTTTAAAAAGAGCCCTGATCGGCATGGCTCAGTTGGTTGGGCACTGCCCCATGCACCAAGAGATGCTGGTTCAATTCCTGGTCAAGGCACATGCTTGATCCCTGGTAGGGGACCTGGTAGGCAGCCAATCACATTGATGTTTCTCTTTCTCTCTCCCTAAACAAAAATCAATAAAAATATATACTTTTAAAGAAAAAAGAATCTCCTGATTGAAAATCAAACAAAAAAACCACAAATATCCCGTATCTTCCAACATAATTAGAAGACTGAAAATACTATAAGCTCACCTAGCCTGGAAGTAGAAAAAGTAAACATTAATTTCTGGTGGAGATATTTCTCAAAGTCTCATCCAAAGTCTTTAGGGAGAGCAAGGTGGGCCCCAGATGGGAAAGGAAATGCATAGAAGAGAGAAGAGGATGATGAAGAGCCCAAGTGGAACTAAAATCAGTCCTGGAGAAAGAAAACCCATACTTAAGTATAAAGATACTGACTAAGTGTTCTGGTAGACCAGTGTAGTCTAGAATTCAATGAGGCAATCTTGGAAAGTCAATGTTTCTGGGGAGAAGAGGTTGAAAGGAAGGCGAGATGCCCTTTGAAACTTCTGTGAAGGGAGAAAGAGGGGACATATAGGATCCTGTAATTCAAGAGAAAAATTTAAAGTCAAAGGACATCTCCCCCACAAAAGCCTTCTAATAAAAAGGCCAAGATTACTTACAAACCAATAGGAACTACCTTTGAACCAGGAATCTCATAAATCATCCCAGCTGTCAATCCTGTTCACAAAATGCAAAATTAGAGATAAAAAAGAGTCAGCAAACTTGAAGACTGAAAATAATGAAAGAGCTTCAGGGTTCTATGGGATAATACCAAAATGGCTAGCATGCATACAACTGAGGTCCCAAAAGAGTTTAAGAAAATGGGGGAAATATTTTAGAAAATAATGGCCTGAAATTTCCCAAGTTGGGTGAGAGGCGTAAATGTATGCATTTATGAAGCTCAGCAAACTTCAAAGCAAGATAAATACAAAGAAAACCACACCTAAATACATCATAGGCAAACTGCTAAAACCAAAAATAAAGAGAAAATCTTGAAAGCAGTCAGAGAAAAATGGCACATTGCATACAGAGTAATAATACAAATGATAGCTCCATTTACAAGTTTTAAAAAAAAATACTTTTGAGTAACTTTAAAGATGTGTAAGACTGCTACACTGAAAACAAAACAGTACTAAAAGAAAAAATTTCAATATATTTTTATTGATTTCAGAGAGGAAGGGAGAGGGGGACAGAGAGATAGAAACATCAATGATGAGAGAGAATCATTGATCAACTGCCTCCAACACACTCCCTACTGGGGACGAAGCCTGCAACCCAGGCATGTGCCCTGACCAGGAATCGAACCATGACCTCTTGGTTCACAGGTTGATGCTCAACCACTGAGCCAGCCATGCCAGCCATGTCTAAAAGAAATTTTAAAAGACTTAAATAGAAAGGGAGATGTACCATCCTATATAATAAAACCCTAATAGGCAAATCGACTGAACAGCAGAACGACAGGTCACTATGATGCTCACTGACCACCTGGGGGCAGATGCTCAATACAGGAGCTGCCCTCTGGTCATCAGTTCCCTCCCACAGGGGGAGCACCACTCAGCCAGAAGCCAGGCTCACAGCTGGCAAGCGCAGCAGAGGTGGTGGTGGAAGCGCTAAGGAGCAGGGAGCCTAGCGGTAAGGAGCAGGGAGCGGGCGGTAAGGAGCTAGGGGTCCCAGACTGCGGAGAGGGTGCAGGCTGGGGTGAGATCACACACACACACACACACACACACACACACACACCCTCCCTGTGCACGAATTTCATGCACCGGGACTCCAGTGTTCATATGTTTGAAGACTCAATACTGTTTAGATGTTAATTCTATTCAGATTGATCTAAAGATTCAATGCCATCCCAATCATAAGCCTACCAGTCTTATTTGGAGAAACTGATGACTTTTATATTTATATGGAAAATGCAAAGGATCTAAATTATCCAAATCAAGCTTGAAAAACAACAACAAAGTTGCTGACCTGCACTACATGACTTCAAGATTTATGATAACTCTACATTAATTACAACAGTGTGGTACCAATAAGGATTGATCAATGGAACAGAAGAGTCCAGAAATCAACTACCATTTATAGTAATTTGAATTTCAATAAAGGTACCAATACATATAATGACATACCTCACTATACCCAACAGAATGGTTAAAAATAAAGACTGACAACACCCAAAATTGGCAAGGATATAAAGCAATTAGAATTCTCATACACTGTTGGCAGGAAATACAATGATAAAATTACTGAGCTGTAAACACATGCTACCGTTCATAGAAAAAGGGAGAATAACTTGAAGATGGAGCCACAGATCCAGAGAGTAAAGCAGCAGGCCACAGACCATTTAGTCTCTGGCCTGGAACCTAATAGTTCTTTATGTACCTTAGATATCAGCCTTTTGTCAGAAAGGTGTCAGTGCTTGCCTATTCATTTTCTTAGAGTTGTCTTTGATGAGACCTTTTCAATTTTAATGTAATACCATTTAACTTTTTTTAAAATATATTTTATTGATTTTTTTACAGAGAGGAAGAGAGAGGGATAGAGTTAGAAACATCGATGAGAGAGAAACATCGATCAGCTGCCTCCTGCACACCTCCTACTAGGGATGTGCCCGCAACCAAGGTACATGCCCTTGACCGGAATCGAACCTGGGACCCTTCAGTCCGCAGGCCGACGCTCTATCCACTGAGCTAAACCGGTTAGGGCAAGCAATGGAAATTTTAAGCTGAAAACAATAAGATGACATTTATGTCTCCGAAAGCTCTTCGCCAACAGTGAATAATTGAGGGAGAGTTCAGTTAGGAGTCTATGTTACAACAGTCCAGAAAGGAAATTATAAAGATTCAAGGATAACAGGTATGTAGTAGAAAAAGGATGGACTCTGGATATGTATTACAGGAAGCAGAATTGACAGGACTCAATGATGGGTGAGGACCAAGAACAGCAGGATTGGATAACAAGGGTTTTTTTCCCCTTTTATTTTTACTTACGTATATGCTGCTATAATTTTTGTGACACACAAAAAAAATTAACAGTAGAAAAAAATTGTTTAAGAAGGAACTAGATCTCAAAATGTCACCTCCCCACTACACTCTAAATAAAATGTCTTTCTGTTTAAAGACAGCTTATCTTCTATATATTATTGATTTGTTAACATTGAATTCACTGCTGAACAGTTTATCTAAAAGAAACTTTGTAAGGCCCATCACAGCCTTCCTTCACTTAAACAATAGACAGCACATTTCAACAATATGCCTAGAGGCCTTTACATTGGGGGAGAGGGGGGGAGATACCCAAAACCCTGGCACTAAGTATACAAGTACTCTCATTTCCAGTATGAGAACTGAAAGAGCATCGCCTGGTTTAACCTCAACTGGGGAACATGTGCATTGGGCAACTCAAATTTTTTGGAATTCTGCACATCTGCAAAAGTGCCATGAGTATCGATTTGGGATTTCAAAGCTTAGCGAGTAAATAAATTCGCAAATACAGACTTGACATATAAAAGATCGACTGTGGGTTTGCTTACTAAGCGGTTCTCAACCTGTGGGTCGAGACCCCTTTGGGGGTCCAACGAGCCTTTCGCAGGGGTCGCCTAAATACATCCTGCATATCAGATATTTACATTACGGTTCATAACAGTAGCAAAATTACAGTTATGAAGTAGCAACGAAAATAATTTTATGGTTGGGTCACAACATGAGGAACTGTATTAAAGGGTCACGGCATTAGGAAGGTTGAGAACCACTTAAGGTAAAACCGCTCTCCCACAGCTATCTCGGTTACTTTCTCATACACTCCTCTCCACTACACCCAGTTCGTTCATACACAAGACCAGTCATGGCATACATTACACAGCAGCATCTCCGATGAGAACTGCACACAAGCATTTCTCTGCCAGTTACCACTACAATTAACAGTCTAATCAGTGCTGAACCTAGAAGACTTTTTAATTGTTATTGTTTAAAGTATTACATTATCTCCTTTTTCCCGGACTGACCGCCCCCCTCCGCCATTCCCGCCCCCAAGACAAGCCCGCCCCGTGTCCGTGTCCATTGGTTATGCTAACATGCCTGCACACAAGTCCTGCGGTTGCTCTCTAACCCTCCTCCCTCCTCTTCTGAAGCTGGACGGTCTGATCGGTGTTTCTTAGTCTCTGGATCTATTTTTGTTCATCAGTTTATGTTGTTCACCGAGAAGACTTTAAAAAGACAAACTTCCCTAAACTGAGATCCCTGAAATACTTGACCCATCCCAGAATTAAATTTGATTTTAAAATGTTTGCACCTCAGACTGAGAGTTCTGCGGGGGAATAGACCTTAGAGGTCTAGGTCTCCAGGAAGCCTACAAGTGGGGAGGAGTGGGGACCCAAATGTCCCAAAACTAATGGAGAAACAAAATGTGGTATATCCCTACACCTGAGTATTATTCATATTATCCAGCCATGAAAAAACGTGACGTACTGACACATGCTACAATATGGATGGCCCTTGAAAACATTATGCCGAGATAAACTCGACACAGAGAACAAATATTGTACGATTCCACTTTTGTGAAATATCTAGAACTGGCAAATTCACAGAGACAAACGGGTTAGTGAGGCTGGGGTAGGGGTAATGAGCAGTGCCTACTAATGAGTTCCAGGTTTCTTTTTAGGGTGATTGAAGTGTTCTGGAATTTGACAATGGTGGTTTTACAACCTTGTGAATATACTAAAAACCACTGAATTGTTCTCTTTAAAAAGATAAATGTAATCATAAACGGATTGTATCTCAATTGTTTAAGAACAGGTCTAAAGGCTGAATACGCGGCTACACCGAGTGTCATTCCTTCCAAACTGCAGCCACTCCTTTCCGCTCCGCCCGGCATTGACACACGCTTCCTCGCCTCCCCACGGCCCGCAAGCCGCCGTCCGCCGCTCGGCTCGGCCGCACCGGGAGGGCCGCGGCGAGCAACAGGCTGCCACCCTCCCGGGCGGGGTCCTGGGGCTGCGCTACGTGAGCTGGTGCAAGTTTCCGGTACCGCTGTCCCTCCTAACCAAACTCTCAGAAACCGCGATCCTGAACCCCTACAGCACGTTACTACAGGCCTCGGACTCAGGGTGACTCTGCCTGGGACCCGCAGTTCGCGCTCCAGCCCGAGCCCTGTGCTCTACTCGGACTCGAGCCGCCCCAGCTCCACAGCCCTGGCCGGAACCACCCCCTGGGCGTCCTCCTCCCCACTTACGCGCCTCAGCAGCGCGCGGTGCACGCAGGGAGCTCGGTCTAGGCTAAATGAAGGGGGAAGGGAGCTTAGATAGAGCCGCGCAGAGGAGTCTGGGAAGGATGTGCAAGGGAACTCTGGGAAGAAGGTCCTAATCGAGAGCAAGGCCAGGGCGGAGCCAGGAAGAACAGGAGGAGAAGCCGTAAATCAAATAGGAAGGGGAGAAGAGCCGCAAAGCAATCTGCCGGAAGCCGTAAAGCAAGCTGGAAGCGCGATGCCGATCTCTACATTCTTAGTCCTTTATTGCTCCATCCAGTCCTTCCACCGCCCCCTCAGGTTGTGCGGCGCCCGGATCTCTGCTGCCCCCTGGCGGGCCGATGAGCTCGCCCCGGGCATGCACTTAGGGCCTACTCTTTCCGTGCCTTCCTGCAGGACTGCACAAACCCATTCCCGGATTGGAATGCAGCAGTGCGGTGGGGAGGAACTTCTCAATACCTATCCCTGCACACTACGGATATGGCAAGGAAAGAAAAACATGCTTTCAAGTCTTATTAAGAAATGGTTATCAGAGCCCTTTATAGATACCCCCCAGACAGGTATAGCAAACCGGGCACACCCCCAATTATTACCTGATAGCTTCTTTTTTTAATAATAATGTTACATGCAATAAATATTAATATTTCAAGAAAAACTATTTTAAATATAATAATGTTACATGCAATAAACAATCTTTCAAGAAAAAAGATTTTAAATATAATATTATCAAAACTGTACTAACATTGTATAATATCACAAAAGTTGTAGGAAATATTAAAAATCTGCAAAAACAGGATTACTTCTATTCTAAAATATTATATGACTCTAGCTCAATTTTGGTTCATCAGTTTATTATGTTGTTCATTATATTCCACAAATGAGTGAGATCATGTGATATTTATCTTTCTCTGACTGGCTTATTTCACTTAGCATGATGCTCTCCAGTTCCATCCATGCTGTTGCAAATGGTAAGAGTTCCTTCTTTTTTACAGCAGCATAGTATTCCATCGTGTAGATGTACCACAGTTTTCTAATCCATTCATCTGCTGATGGGCACTTAGCTTGTTTCCAGATCTTAGCTATAGTAAACTGTGCTGCTATGAACATAGGGGTGCATATATCCTTTCTGATTGGTGTTTCTGGTTTCTTGGGATATATTCCTATAATTGGATGACTGAGTCAAATGGGAGTTCCATTTTTAACTTTTTGAGGAAACTCCATACTGTTCTCCACAGTGGCTGCACCAGTCTGCATTCCCACCAGCAGTGCAGGAGAGTTCCTTTTTCTTCGCATCCTCTCCAGCACTTGTCGTTTGTTGATTTGTTGATGATAGCCATTCTGACAGGTGTGAGATGGTACCTCATTATTGTTTTGATTTGCATCTCTCAGATGATTAGTGACTTTGAGCATGTTTTCATATGTCTCTTGGCTTTCTGAATGTCCTCTTTTGAAAAGTATCTATTTAGGTCGTTTGCCCGTTTTTTGATTGGATTGTTTATCTTCCTTTTATTAAATTGTATGAGTTCCCTATAAATGTTGGAGATTAAACCCTTATCGGTGATAACATTGGCAAATATGTTCTCCCATGCAGTGGGCTTTCTTGTTGTTTTGTTGATGGTTTCTTTTGCAGTGCAGAAGCTTTTTATTTTGATGTAGTCCCATTTGTTTATTTTTTCTTTAGTTTCCATTGCCCTAGGAGATGTTTTGCTGAAGAAATTGCTTTGGCATATGTCTGAGATTTTGTTGCCTTTGGATTCCACTAGTATTTTTATGGTTTCCCATCTTACATTTAAGTCCTTTATCCATTTTGAGTTTATTTTTGTGTATGGTGTAAGTTGGTGGTCTAGATTCATTTTTTTGCATGTATCTGTCCAATTTTCCCAGCACCACTTATTGAAGAGACTGTCTTGACTCCATTGTATGCTCTTGCCTCCTTTGTTGAATATTAATTGGGCATAGTGGTTCAGGTCGATTTCTGGGTTCTCTATTCTATTCCATTGATCTATATGTCGTGTGCCAGTACCAGGCAGTTTTGAGAACAGTGGCTTTGTAATACAGCTTGATATCTGGTATTGAGATCCCACCTACTTTGTTCTTTCTCAGGATCGCTGCAGCTATTCGGGGTCTTTTTATTCCAGATGAATTTTTGGAGATTTCTTCTAGGTCTGTGAAATATGCTGTTGGTATTTTAATGGGAAATGTGTTGAATTTATAGATTGCTTTGTGTAGTATGGACATTTTAATGATGTTGATTCTACCAATCCAAGAACATAATATGTTCTTCCATCTGTTTATGTCTTCCTTTATCTCTTTTTTCAACGTCATATAGTTTTCTGAGTAGAGGTCTTTTACCTCTTTAGTTAAGTTTATTCCTAGGTATCTTAATTGTTTTTGGTGTGATGGTAAATGGGATTGCTTTTTTAGTCTCTCTTTCTGTAAGTTCATTATTGGTGTATAGAAATGCCATAGATTTCTTGGCATTAATTTTGTATCCTGCCATATTGCCGAATTCATTTATTAAGTTTAATAGTTTTTTTATGGAGTCTTTAGGGCTTTTTATGTACAATATCATGTCATCTACAAATAAGGACAATTTTACTTCTTCATTTCCAATTTGGATGCCTTTTATTTCTTCTTGTTGTCTAATTGCACTGGCTAACAATTTCAGTACTATATCGAACAGGAGTGGTGAGAGTGGGCATACCTGTCTTGTTCCTGTTCTTAGGGGAAATGGTTTTAGTTTTTGCCCATTGAGTATGATGTTAGCTGTGGGTTTGTCATATATGGCTTTTATTATGTTGAGGTATGATCCTTCTATTCCCACCTTGCTGAGAGTTTTTATCAAAAATGGGTGTTGGATTTTGTCAAATGCTTTTTCTGCATCAATTGATATGACTATGTGGTTTTTATCTTTCAATTTGTTTATGGGATGTATTACATTTATTGATTTGCGGATATTGTACCATCTTTGCATCCCTGGGATAAATTTTACTTGGTCATGGTGTATGATCTTTCTGAAGTACTGCTGGATCCGATTTGCTAAGATTTTGTTAAGGATTTTGGCTTCTATGTCATGAGGGATATTGGCCTGTAATTCTCTTTCATTGTGTTGTCTTTATCTGGTTTTGGTATGAGGGTGATGCTGGCTTCATAGAATGAGCTTGGAAGTGTTCCTTCCTCTTGAATTTTTTGGAATAGTCTGAGGAGGATAGGTTTTAGTTCTTCCTTGAATGTTTGGTAAAACTCCCCTGTGAAGCTATCTGGCCCCGGGCTTTTGTTTGCTGGAAGCTTTTTGATGACTGCTTCAATTTCTTCCATATTTATTGGCCTATGGAGATTTTTAGATTCTTCCTGATTAAGTTTTGGAAGGTTGTATTTTTCTAGGAATATGTCCATTTCCTCCAGGTTGTCTAGTTTGTTGGAGTAGAGTTGTTCATAGTATTTTTTAACAATCTTTTGTATTTCTGTGGGGTCTGTTGTTATTTCTCCTCTTTCATTTCTGATTTTGTTTATTTGGGTCCTCTCTCTTTGTTTCTTGGTGAGCCTAGCTAGAGGTTCATCAATCTTGTTTATCCTTTCAAAGAACCAGCTCTTAGTTTTTTTTATCTTTTCTGTTGTTTTTTTGGTCTCTATGTCGTTTATCTCCACTCTGATTTTTATTACTTTCTTCCTTCTGCTTACACTGGGCTTTTCTTGTTGCTCTCTTTCTAACTCTTTGAGTTGTAGGGTTAGGTAATTTATTATCATTGTTTCTTGTTTTTTGCAGTAAGCTTGTAGAGCTATGAACTTCCCTCTCAAGACTGCTTGCGCTGTGTCCCATAGGTTTTGGATTGTTCTGTTTTCATTGTTGTTTGTTGCCATGATGTTTTTTATTTCTTCTTTGATCTCTTTGGTAACCCAGTCATTGTTTAATAGCATGCTATTTCGTCTCCATGTGTTTGATTTTTTTGGATTGTTTTTATTGTAGTTGATTTCCAGTTTTATGCCATTGTGATCTGAGAAGATGCTTGATATGATTTCTATCTTCTTGAATTTGAAGAGACTTTGCATGTGACCCAATATATGGTCTATCTTTGAAAATGACGCATGTGCACTTGGAAGAATGTATATTCTGTGACTTTGGGGTGAAATGTTCTGAAGATGTCAATTAATTCCATCTGATCTAGTGAGTCATTTAGGATTGATGTTTCTTTGCTGAGTTTTTGTTTAGAGGATTTGTCCAATGGTGATAGTGGGATATTAAAGTCCCCTACTATGATTGTATTGCTGTCAATCTCTCCCTGATCTCCTCCAGAAGTTTTCTTATGTATTTGGGTGCTCCTATATTGGGTGCATATATGTTTACCAGAATTATTTCTTCTTGTTGGATTGCTCCCTTTAGTTTTATGAAATGGCCTTCCTTATCTCTTTTTATGTCCTTCACTTTGAGATCTAATTTGTCAGATATAAGTATTGCTACCCCAGCTTTTTTTTTCATTTTCATTAGCCTGAAAAACCTTTTTCCATCCCTTTACCATCAGTCTGTGTGTGTCTTTTTTTCTGAGGTGGGTTTCCTGTAGACAGCAGATATATGGGTCATGTTTTCTTATCCACTCAGTTACCCTATGTCTTTTGATTGGGGCATATAATCCATTTACATTTAAAGGTATTATTGATAGATAGTTGTTTGTCGCCATTTTTATTCTTTACCCCTGTGTTCTTTCTTCGTTTTCTATTTTTTCTTTTTATAGCAGACCCTTTAACACAGGGGTTCTCAAACTATGGCCCGCAGGCCACATGCAAATACAAATATTGTATTTGTTCCCGTTTTGTTTTTTTTTTTTACTTCAAAATAAGATATGTGCAGTGTGCATAGGAATTTGTTCATAGGTTTTTTTTTAAACTATACTCCGGCCCTCCAACAGTCTGAGGGACAGTGAACTGGCCCCCTGTTTAAAAAGTTTGAGGACCCCTGCTTTAGCATTTCTTGCATTGCTGGTTTGGTGGTAATAAACTCCTGTAGTTTTTTTTGTCTGTGAAGCTCCTGATTTCACCCTCAATTTTGATTAATAGCCTTGCTGGGTACAGTAATCTTGGATTCAGACCCTTCCTTTGCATGACTTTGTATATTTCATTCCATTGCATTCTTGCCTGATGTGTTTCTGTTGAGAAATCAGTCGCTAGTCTGATGGGGGATCCTTTGTAGGTAACTTTCTGTCTCTCTCTGGCTGCTTTTAAGATTCTTGCTTTGTTGTTGGTGTTTTCCAATTTAATTATAATGTGCCTTGGCATCGGTCTTTTGGGGTTCATTTTGTTTGGGACTCTGTGAGCCTCTTGGATTTGTGTGAGTTTTTTCTTCCCTATATCAGGGACGTTTTCTGTCATTATTTTTTCAAACAAGTTTTCTATTCTTTGCTTAGTTTCCTCTCATTCTGGCACCCCTATTATGCGGATGTTGTTTCATTTTGTAGCTGGACAAGTGGAATGGAAAGTTAACTAGAAGAGGACGTTCTGCCAAGAAAAGGCGAGAGCCTGCAAGCAGGCCACGTCAGAACAAAGTCTTGCACGCAAGACTTATTGTTCAGAGGCAGAATTTCCTTGAGGTGATAAATAGTCCATGAGGGCATAGAAAGCCAGGGAAGGTACACTGCTGCAGGTGGAAAGGGTCTTTGTATAACATAGGAAATTAATAGTGTAATGTATAACTTTGCTTAGATGATCTCATAAGCATGCCTGTTAATCATTGTCACTTGCTGTACTCCCCAAATAAAAGCCATGAGAGCTTTGGGGGCTTTGTTACTTGCCTGACTAGTGTTAGCCCTCTGCTTCTCTAAACTTAATCCTGCATGCCAAACTCATCTCAGCATCACCGTTCACAAAGAACATCAATACGTTTTGTGTTGTCCCAAAGTTCTCTTAGGCTCTTCTCCTGCTTTTTAATTTATTTTTCTAGAAGCTGCTCTGCTTGGGTATTTTTTCCTACCTTGTTTTCTAGCTCACTTGAAAATGACCCATGTGCACTTGGACCCATGTGATTCAGTCCTCTGCTTCTTCTAGTCTACTGTAGATGCTTTCTATTGAATTCTTTATAGCAGTGATGTCATTTTTCATTTCTTCTTGGTTCTTCTTCATTTCCTCTTGGTTCTTACACATATTGTTGAATTCATCTTCCATTCTCTGAATTCTTTCTCTGACAGGTTGCTTGCCTCCATTGCCTCCATTTTGTTTACTTCCTTTTCTCGTGATGCCTCTTTATCTTTCGTATGTGGGCTGTTTCTTTCTCTTCCCATGATCTCTCTTCTCCAGGTGTTTGGTTATGTAGTTCTCTCTCTGCTGCGTTGATTTAACGGCACAAAATACAACACAACAAGGCAAAATGCACAAGGCACTGAACACAAATGTATGCACGATACTAATAACCCTAAATAAAGGTGACCACCAGAGCAAAGAGAATTAGGGGATAAGGAAAAAAAAAGAAAAGGAGAAAAAGAAATTAAAAAGGAGTGCAAAAATGAAATTGGGAAAAGGAAAAAAAAAGTAAGAGAGAAAAGAAAGAGAATGAAATAGAAGAGGTGAAGAAACTATTTATATGGGGAGAAAACTCCAGTAGAACAGCCACTAATCCCAACAAATTTCAGCAACAGAGACCTAGAGATGAATGCAAACTACAAACAACAACTAATATCAAGCGAGGTGA
The DNA here is from genome assembly GCF_028538775.1 of Myotis yumanensis. Lineage (NCBI taxonomy): Eukaryota > Metazoa > Chordata > Mammalia > Chiroptera > Vespertilionidae > Myotis > Myotis yumanensis. The sequence continues at coordinate 120,390,231 of NW_027223754.1, read as the reverse complement.
GGGAAAACAGAAGCAAAAAAAAAAACCAAAAAGAAAAAGAAAAACAATCTCACAAACAAGCATAAAAACCCCCAATATAATCAATAATCAAGCAAACAACAACAAAATGACAGAGAGAAAAAAAGAAAAAAATTTGGATAGTGAAGAAAGAGAAGAGAGAGGTGTATATGGACTTAGAGCAGGGGATTGGAAATTAGATATATAAGTAGGGTGAAATTTTAACAGGAGGTAAAAAGAAGGAATAGGGAAAATCTAAAGCAGGAATAAGGTAAAAGAAACAGGACAACAAAAGGGGAAAAGTGAGGAAGAGAGTTTTGGCACAAAGGTAAAGTTGAGATAGAGTAAAATGATGCTAAAGGAACGATGAAAATAGAATGTAGAACACTAATCCCAAGATAAAATAAAGAGAAAATAAAATGACACTTTAAAAAAAGTTAAAATGGTAGTAGTAATAATACTGGTTAAAAATAAAAATGTTGTAATTAAAAAGAAAAATCAGGTGATGAAAAAAGAAAAAAATTAGTTTCTTAAGTAAAAGGTAAAAATAAATAAAAATGTGCAGTAGTGAAGGTCCTTCACTTCCTCTACTCTTCTGTTTGGCACACCTTAGTCCTGTCAGGTATTCAGGAAAGTGTTGAAGTTCCCTGTAATACACTGTTCTTCCGTGTTGTAAACCACAGTCCTGATTTTAAGGCAGGCCGTATATGTTTCCCAGACTGCCTTTATTTGTGTTTACAGAAGAGTCAGTTTGTGGTTCAGCCTCTGGGTGGCAGTGTTTCTGGATTGACCTCTGAGACTATAAGTCCTCTCTAACCAGTATTTAGTTTTTGTTTTCCTTATCGCACTTAATACTGGTTTGGGAGAGTCGACTGCCCCAGAGCCGGTTCCTTGATCATTACTCCCTGCTCTGATTCCCAGGTTCCACAAAAGCAACTTTCCCTGCAGTCTCTATGAGTGACCCCAACTGGGCGATCCTATGTATTGGGTTTAATAATCAAACGCAAAGATTTAAGGAGGGAAAAAAAAAGAGAGAGAGCCTGAGTAGGTGCGTAAGCTCACAACACTCCACCGTCCAGCTCTGCAGCTCTGTGCGCAGATCTCCCAAAGTCTCTTCCGCACGTCCTCTCTCCCCTGGCACTAAGCAGCCAGCCCACTGGCAAAATCCGAGGCTGCCTTTTTGCACCCAGTCCAGCTATGGGCTTATTTTTCGAGTTCCCTTCTGCCAGCAGCCCTGGGTGACCCCTTCCACACTCGTGGATCACACTGGCCCCAACAGCCACGGACTTTGTGGGGCACAGACTTCCCCCATGCACGTTCCTCTCTCCAACCTGAATTACAAACCGCAACTTTATCTAGGCAAAATCTGACCTTTCTGTGAGGAGACGCAGGGCTCCTCTGAGTCCACGTATTCGCGCTGCTTGAGATCCGGTGTTCCCAGTTCGTAGCTAGTCCCTGGATGCCGTGGTTGCAGGGTCCCTGGATGTATATGCTTCCGATAACAGCCACTCAAGATGGCGCGGTCTCCGGGGCTGAGCCAGCTGCTCCAGGAGAGATTTCAGCAGCAGTGGAGGCTGCCCGGTTAGGGGAGCCCAATCCTGCAGTCTCCAACAGTCCCCTTTCTCCGGGAGTCCTCTGCCTTTCCCGGCTGCAAACTGTCTCCCAGCTGAATTTCTTTCCTGTACCACAGTTTTTTAATCCACTCATCTGTTGATGGACACTTAGGCTGTTTCCAAATTCGGCAATGTAGCAGGATACAAAATTAACGCCAAGGAATCTATGGCATTTCTTTACACCAATAGTGAACTTACAGAAAGAGAGACTAAAAAAACAATCCCATTTACCATTGCACCAAAAAAATTAAGATACCCAGGAATAAACTTAACTAAGGAGGTAAAAGACTTATATGCGAAAAACTACAGGACACTGAAAAAAGAGATAGAGGAAGGCATAAACAGATGGAAGAACATACCGTGTTCTTAGATTGGTAGAATCAACATCATCAAAATGTCCATATTACCCAAAGCAATCTATAGATTCAATGCAATCCCCATTAAAATACCAACGGCATATTTCACAGATCTAGAACTTATGTTCCAAAAATTCATCTGGAATAAAAAAACACCTAGAATAGCTGCAGCAATCCTGAGAAAGAAGAACAAAGTAGGTGGGATCTCAATACCAGATATCAAGCTGTATTACAAAGCCACTGTTCTCAAAACTGCCTGGTACTGGCACATGAACAGACATATAGATCAATGGAATAGAATAGAGAACCCAGAAATCGACCTGAACCACTATGCCCAATTAATATTCGACAAAGGAGGCAAGAGCATAAAATGGAGTCAAGACAGTCTCTTCAATAAATGGTGTTGGGAAAATTGGACAGATACATGTAAAAAGGTGAAACTAGACCACCAACTCACACCGTACACAAAAATAAACTCAAAATGGATAAAGGACATAAACGTAAGACGGGAAACCATAAAAATATTAGAGGAATCCACAGGCAGCGAAATCTCAGACATATGCCAAAGCAATTTCTTCAGCAAAACATCTCCTAGGGCAATGGAAACTAAAGAGAAAATAAACAAATGGGACTACATCAAAATAAAAAGCTTTTGCACAGCAAAGGAAACCATCAACAAAACAACAAGAAAGCCCAGTGCATAGGAGAATAGATTTGCAAATGTTATCTCCAATAAGGGTTTAATCTCCAACATTTACAGGGAACTCAGACAACTTAACAAAAGGAAGATAAACAACCCAATCAAAAAATGGGCAATGGACTTAATAGACACTTTTTTTTATTGATTTTTTTTTTAGAGGGGAAGGGAGAGGGATAGAGAGTTAGAAACATTGATGAGAGAGAAACATCGATAAGCCGCCTCCTGCACATCCCCCACCGGGGATGTGCCCGTAACCAAGGTACATGCCCTTGACCGGAATTGAACCTGATACCCTTCAGTCCCCAGGCCAATGCTCTATCCACTGAGCCAAACCGGTCAGGGCAATAGACACTTTTTGAAAGAGGACATACATAAGCATGAGAGACATATGAAAACATGCTCCAAGTCACTAATCATCTGAGAGATGCAAATCAAAACAACCATGTAGTATCACCTCACACCTGTCAGAATGGCTATCATCAACAAATCAACAAACGACAAGTGCTGGAGAGGATGTGGAGAAAAAGGAACCCTCCTGCACTGCTGGTGGGAATGCAGACTGGTGCAGCCACTGTGGAGAACAGTATGGAGTTTCCTCAAAAAGTTAAAAATGGAACTCCCATTTGACCCAGTGATCCCATTTCTAGGAATATATCCCAAGAAGCCAGAAACACCAATCAGAAAGGATATATGCACCCCTATGTTCATAGCAGCACAATTCACCGCTTATCATTCTTGTGTTCACTGTGGTAGCACTTTTAATTTCCTTCAAAAACTTTTCCTTTACATTCACAACTTGGCTAATTTTTTTTAATGAAAGAGGCCTAAATTTCAGCCTATTTTAGTTTTCAACATGTCTTCCTCACTAAGCTTAATCATTTCAAGCTTTTGGGTTAAAGTGAGAGACAATACAACTCTTCCTTTCACTTGAACAGTTAGAGGCATTGTAAGGTTATCAATTGGACTAATTACAATATTATTGTGTCTCAGGGAATAGAGAGGCCTGAAGAGAGGAAGAGAGATGAAAAATGGCCCAGTTGGTGGAGAAATCAAAACACACACAGCATTTACAGATTAAGTTTGCCATCTTATATTGGTGTGACTCATGGCACCCCAAAAAATTTACAATAATAACATCAATGATGAATGATCACAGATAACCATTACAAATATAATAACAATGAAAAAGTTTGAAATGAAAGAATTACCAAAATGTGACACAGAGATATAAAGTGAACAAATGCTATTGGGAAAATGGTGCTGATAGACTTGCTTAATTCAGGTTTGCCACAAACCTTCAATTTATACAAAACACAATACCTGAAGTGCAGTAAAACAAGGAATGCTTGTATATATGTATATATAAAGAGAGTTACTTTTAGAATCAGTTCTAACAAAGAGCTTGGGAATTATTAGTCCTATCCTAAAAGAAAAAGCTTAAAAAACTGAAAATCAACCAACATTTCATGAACCCATCAAAAACCTGAGTTTTCAGGACAAGCCAACACTGAAATCTGGACAGACAAATCCAGAGTTTCAGAGCTAAGATCTGTTTATGTGGAGCAAGCCTCTGGAGCCAAAAAATGGTAGGTGAACTTAGCTGGTAATTTTGATAAATTGCTTGAGGCTCGATGTGAATTAGTGTGAATGAGAAACTTCTAAAAACATCAGTCATGCCTTACCCGGTTTAGCTCAGTGGATAGAGCCTCGGCCTGTGGACTGTAAGGTCCCAGGTTCAATTCCGGTCAAGGGCATGTACCTTGGTTGTGGGCACATCCCCAGTGGGAGATGTGCAGGAGGCAGCTGATCGATGTTTCTCTCTCATCGATGTTTCTAACTCTCTATCTCCCTCCCTTCCTCTCTATAAAAAAACAATAAAATATATTTTTAAAAAAACCATCAGTCTTAACACTTGGATTGCGGGAAACGAGTTAAGTCGGCTCGAGTGAATTGTGCGTACTCCGCGGGAGCCGTCTTAACTCGGTTCATTTAACCAAATAAAATAAAATCATTCCGCAAAGTGTTCGCATAATAATTATTTTTTTATATCAGATATCTATCGGAGTACCGCTATTTTCAGTTAGTATTATTTTTATTTGCTTTAAGCGCGGGAAACCTAAATAATTGCCCGACACCGTAGTGTTAACAGGGCACCCACCTTCATAGATTTTACCTTCAGGAACTCCACCCAGTTCTCATGATGAAAAGTCAAAAAGATCCACTTCTGGCTTGTACAGGAGTTGGGAAAGAATAATGTTTGTGAAATACAGCATTTTCCTTAACAAATGCCTCTTCTCCAAGGGGAAAGACCTCCAGCATCTTATCTCACATGATGCAGATGCAATTTCTACCACTGTAATCCTCTCTAGTCTTTTCTTGTCTTTCTGGCTTCTTTAAGGATAGGAAAAAATAAGAAATACTTTTTAAAGTCACTACCCAGCTATATAGCCACAGTAAAAAAAAAACAAACACAAAAATCTTTTGAGATTTAGTCAAAAGATTATAAAACACTTCCTTTTCTCCAAAACACTTTACTACCACACCACCTAGGCTCCAGTATAGAAAAGGGGATTTCAGAGAATCGAAGATGGCGGCATAGGTAAACACCGGCTATGCCGCTGTAAACAACCACTTCAAAAATACAACTAAAAGATGGAACGGACATCAACCAGAACCACAGGAAGGCTGGCTGAGGAGAGACTCTTCAACTAGAAGGAAAAACAACAGCATTACGAGGCTCCGAGGAGGCGCAGTGTGGAAAATTTAAAGGTACGGTGGTGCGGCGGTGCGCGCGCAAAGCAGGCTGGTGGCTGAGGGCGCGGCTGTCGTTTTCAATCCGGAGGGAGTCTCAGACTCCAGGCTACAGATCCGGGCGAGTCTCTAGGTACCCAGACTCAAACGGGAGAAGTGGGACTGTCTGGCTATGGTCCCTCCGAGGTTTGCAGCGGTTGCGGGGACAGAGAGGCAGAGTCCCTGGGGACGCACTGAGAGCAGCCATAGCTGCTCCCTCCCCCCGCCCTGTTGAGCCCGCCCCATCCAAGCCCTGCACAGAGCCATTTGCTGATCGCCTCAGGCAAAGGCTGGATTAGCGCCAACCCAGAGGACTGAAGTTTTCCACACAGCTGATTCCTACAGCCAGTCAGCCTGGTGGTCAAATCCCTCTAGTGTTAACTACAACAATTAAGGCTTGGCTAGAACAAGACTGCGCACAAAGACCACAAGGGGGTGCACCAAGAAAGCATAAAAAATGCGGAGACAAAAAAACATGACAGAAATGGAAGATATGGAGCTAAAAATCGCAATTTTGAGGGCTTGCTATAAATTTGAGCAGAGCCTCACGAAAACTAATGAGAACCTCGATGCTACAATAAAGAAATTAGAAAGTAAGCATACACGGACTGAAATAAAAAATATTATACCCAATAGCAGACCAGAGGAGCACAAGAATCAAACCAAAGATTTGACAAAAAACACCCAACTGGAAAAGCAAAATGAAAAAAGAATCCGAAAGTGTGAAGATAGTGTAAGGAGCCTCTGGGACAGTTTCAAGCGGACTAATATCAGAATAATTGGGGTGCCAGAAGATGAGAGACAGCAAGATATTGAAAACCTATTTCAAGAAATAATGGCAGAAAACTTCCCCCACCTGGTGAAAGAAATACACTTACAGGTCCAAGAAGCGCAGAGAACCCCAAACAAAAGGAATCCAAAGAGGACCACACCAAGACACATCATCATTAAAATGCCAAGAGCAAAAGACAAAGAGAGAATCTTAAAAGCAGCAAGAGAAAGAGACTCAATTACCTACAAGGGAATACCCATACGACTGTCAGCTGATTTCTCAACAGAAATTTTTCAGGCCAGAAGGGAATGGCAAGAAATATTCAAAGTGCTGAATACCAAGAACCTACAACCAAGATTACTTTATCCAGCAAAGCTATCATTCAGAATTGAAGGTCAGATAAAGAGCTTCACAGACAAGGAAAAGCTAAAGGAGTTCATCACCTCTAAACCAGTTTTACACGAAATACTGAAAGGTATCCTTTAAGAAGAGGAAGAAGAAAAAGGTAAAGATACAAATTGTGAACAACAAACATGCATCTATCAACAAGTGAATCTAAGAATCAAGTGAATAAATAATCTGATGTACAGAATGAACTGGTGATTATAATGAATGAGGGACATAGAAAGGGAATGGACTGGCTATTCTTGGGGGGGTAAGGGGAATGGGAGATTCGGGAAGAGACTGGACAAAAATCGTGCACCTATGGATGAGGACAGTGGGTGGGGAGTGAGGGCGGAGGGTGGGGCGGGAACTGGAAGGAGGGGAGTTATGGGGGGGGGGAAGAGGAACAAATGTAATCTGAACAATAAAAATTTAATAAAAAAATTATAATTTCAAAAAAAAAAGGGGGGATTTCAGCTGAAAGATCTGCAATGAAAAGACTCTCTAAGGAGCAGTACTTAGTGAAGCTCAAAGTCAACAGGGGAGACAAAAACAAATATGCTAGAGAAATTTGAGTCTCTGGCACCTATAGCTACAGCAAATATTAAATACAGACAAAATCCTAGCAAGATTAGCTAAATAATTACTCTAGAGTCCATTACTAAAGTTTCTATTATCCAATATAATACATTTGACTTTAAACAAAAAAATTGACAAGGCATGCAATTATAAAACAAACAACAAAAAGCAAAACAGAACAAAATAACCACAGTCTGAAGAGACAAAGCAAGCATCAGAACAAGATTCAGAAAAGAACACTAATTTGAGATTGTCAGACTGGAATTTAAGATAGTAATTATAAATTAACATTGAAAATTAATTTGCTAAATGCTTTAATGGATAAAAGTAGACTACATTTAATAACAGATGGATAATGTGAAAGGGGAGATGGGAATTTTAAGAAGAAATCTAAAGGAAATACTAGAGATAGAAAAACACTGTAACAGAAATGAAGAATGAAGAATGGGCTCATCAGTAAACTGGATATTGCCAAGGAAAGAATTCATGAGCTTGAAGATAGGTCAAAGAAACTTCCAGAACTGAAATGCACAAAGGGGAAAAAGGAATTTTAAAAATACCATAAGAGAACATCCAGGAGTTATAAGAAATTTTGCAAGAAGTATAATTGGAATACTAGAAGGAGAAAAAAGAGTAAATGAAGCAGAGGAAATATTTGAAGTAATAATGCCAGAGAACATTATAAAAATAAATGACAGACTCCAAACTACAGATCCATAAAATTCAGAAAGTTCTAATGATGATAAATACAAAACAAAACATAGCTAAGCCTGTCATTTCAAATTTCAGGAAACCAAAGACAAAAAGAAAATCTTAAAAGAAGCCAGACACAAGAAGCCACCTTACCTATAAAGAAACAAGGGTAAAAATTTTACAGGACTTTTCATCAGAAACCAAGCAATCAGAAGAGAGTGGAGTGAAATATTTAAAGCATAAAAAAGAAAAAGGCATTTAATTTAGAATTCTATATCCAGCAAAATTAATCTTCCTATGTGAAGGAAAGATAAAAACGATTGAGCTCTATGTATTACCTATGTTCCCAGCTGTATTTGTACAGGTTTCACTTAATTGTCTTGGGTTTTTCTGATAAATAAGTCAAATCATTTGTCATTGATTGTGCTTATCCCCTAGCCCTTTTTAAAAATATCTTTCCGCCGAAACCGGTTTGGCTCAGTGGATAGAGCGTCGGCCTGCGGACTGAGGGGTCCCGGGTTCGATTCCGGTCAGGGGCATGTACCTGGGTTGCGGGCACATCCCCAGTAGGGGATGTGCAGGAGGCGACTGATCGATGTTCCTCTCTCATTGATGTTTCTAACTCTCTATCTCTCTCCCTTCCTCTCTGTAAAAAATCAATAAAAAAAATATATTTAAAAAAATATATATCTTTCCATGTTTTAATAACATTGCCAAAAACTTCAGAAGAATGATAAATAATATTGATGATAAAGGACATCTTTATCTTGTTTCTACCTTCAGTAAGATTATTTTTGGTACTTACCAATTAAGTATGATAGTAACTTTGAAATTAAAAGATGTATACTTTATTTCTGAGTATAAATATATGTATACCTATATCTACAAAATACACACACACACACACACACACACATACACACACCAAAAACCTGAGGTAGTTTCAGATTGAACATTAAAGAGACATGAAATGTCTGTAAATTACATTTACATGTCTGTAAATTAGCTAACAGTATTATACTGATGTTAATGTCCTGATTTTTTAAATTATGTGTAAACAAAAATACTTGGTTCTTAAAAATATACATTGAGCCTTAGCCGGTTTGGCTCAGTGGATAGAGTGTCGGCCTGCAGATTGAAGGGTCCTAGGTTCGGTTCCGGTCAAGGGCATGTACCTTGGTTGCAGGCACATCCCCAGTAGGGGATGTGCAGGAGGTGGCTGATAGCTGTTTCTCTCTCATCGATGTTTCTAGCTCTCTATCCCTCTTCCTTCCTCTCTGTAAAAATCAATAAAATATATTAAAAAATGAATATATATATATATACATTGAAGTTTTTAGAAGTAAAGGGCTATAACTTGAAAACAGTTAAGAAAAAAATATTTTAGACCAACAGATAGATATAAAGGAAATGTGGTAAAATGTTAGCAGTTGAAGAATCTGAGTGTCGTTATATGGCACTTCTTTGTATTATAGCCAACTTTAAGACTGAAATTATGTTAACATGAAATGCTTTTAAAATGGAAATAATGCCTGTCTTATTCACTTCACAGAATTTTTGGAAAGATTCAATAAAATCTTTTGAGTGAAAAAGCTTTGTAAAGTGTAAGTTTTCCTACAAATGTAAAACATAATCATTACTAGTGGAAAGAACTTCATAAACTATAAGGCTCTCTAAAATATAAAACAATTACTTCTACAGCATTTTTGTAGCTTTAACAAAAGATAGAATAAGTCTAGTTCTATATCCATTAACTCAATTTTTTCTCCTCTAAGAGAAGGCTTTTTACTGTAAAAAAGGATTGCCCTTTGGTTTCATTGTTTTGGGAGGGTGAGTGATCAATATTAACTTTATTACTTAAAAAAGATTGTCTCTTGTTCTGTGTTTACTTCCTGAGACTAAATAGCCTCCAAGTCTCTTTCCAACACTGAAATTTCATGATTTAACAAAAGGAATTTAGAAAAGCTTCAGATTGTTTCTATATCATTCCATAACTGAACCATGAAGCTGTCTCCTTTGATACTATTGCTTAAAATTATTGAAGAAGACAATCTGGGTGATAAAAACAAACTTTAACACCTTGTGAAGTGACAATTTACAAAATCAAAACTACAATGAGATACCATCTTACACCTGTTAAAATGACTATTATCAACAAGACAGGAAATAACAAATGTTGGAGAGATTGCAGAGAAAAAGGAACCCTCATTCACTACTGGTGGAAATGTAAACTGGTACAGCCACAATAGAAAACAGTATGGCAGTTCCTTAAAAAATTAATAGAGTTACCATATGACCTAGCAATCCCTCTTCTGGGTATCTACCCGAAAAATTCAAAAACACTTATTAACAAAGATATATGCACCTCTATGTTCATTGTAGCATGATTCATGGTGGCCAAGACATGGAGACAATCAAAATGTCCTTTGGTAGAGGATTGGATAAAGCAGATGTGGTACATGTATACAATGGAATACTGCTCAGCCATAAGAAAAGATGAAATACTGCCATTTGCAACAACATGGATGGACCTTGAGAATATTAAGCGAAAGATAAAAACAAAATGATTTCATTCATATGTGTGATGTAAAACTGAAACTCATCAATACAGACAATAGTTGGATGGTTATGAGGAAAGGGAGAATAGGGATTGAGGGCAAAGGGGGCCAAATATATGCTGAAAGAAGATGGTTTAACTTTGGGTGGTGGGCACACAATACAATATACAGATCGTGTATCATAGAAATTGCCCAGCCAGAGTGGCTCAGTGGTTGAGCATCAACCTATGAACCAAGAGGTCACAGTTCAATTTCCGGTTGGGGCACATGCATGGGTTACGGGCTTGATCCTCAGTGTGGGGCATGCAGGAGGCAGCCAATCAATGATTCTCTCTCATCATTGATTTCTATCTCTCTCTCTCCCTCTCCCTTCTTCTCTGAAATCAATAAAAATATTTTTAAAGAAGATAAAATAAAAATAAGAACAGTAAAAAACATATTTTTTAAAAGTGTGCCTTTAATGCTTTAGTTTTTATGTTTCATTTAAAAGAATCAACTTCCAGCCTCTAGCCAATATGGCTCAGTGGATAGAGCATCAGCTTGCGGATCAAAGGGTCCCAGGTTTGATTATGGTCAGGGTACATACCTTGGTTGCAGGCTTCTTCCCGATCCAGGCCCAGGTTGAGGCTCATGCTGGAGGCAACCAATCAATGTGTTTCTCTCTCATCAATGTTTCTCTCTGTCTTTCCCTCTCTCTTCTACTCTCCCTAAAAATCAATGGAAAAATATCCTCAGGTGAGGATTAAAAAATAATAATAATAAATAAAAATAAATAAATAAAAGATCAACTTCCAAAAGCACAATCAAGAATAGCAAAAATAAACAAGTGGGACTAGATCAAAATAAAAGGTTTCTGCACAGCAAAATAAAAAGGAAAAACAATTTTAAAAAATGAAAAGAATCAATGGAAGGGGAGAAAATATTTTCACACCATATATTTAATAAGGGCTTAATATCCAAGATTATAAAGAAATCATACAACTCATTAGCCAAAAAATAATCCAATTAAAAAATGGGGAGAGGGCCCTGGCCGGTGTGGCTCAGTTAGTTGGAGCGTGGTCCCCGTATATTAAAAAGTAACAGGTTTGATTCTGGTCAGGGCACATACACAGGTTGCAGGTTTGATCACCACTCAGGGTGCCTATGGAAGTCAGCCAGCTGATGTTTCTCTCTCACATCTATGTTTGTCTCTCTCTCTCTCCCCATCTCTCCCTCCCTCCAGCCTTTCCATTCTCTCTGAAAATCAATGGAAAAAATATCCTCTGGTGAGGATTAACAAAACAAAAAAAAGGGGGGGCAGAAATCAAATAGACATTTTTCCAAAGAAGACATGCAGATTCCAAGATGGCCACACAGTAGGGGGAAGCTACAGTCATCTGCTCCTGGCACCAAACCAGATTTACAGCTAAATTATACAGCAATCAATCTGAATAACCAAATGAAGGCTAGCTGAACTAAAAGATTATAACCAAGGATTTACAGAAGAAGCCACATAGAGACTGGTAAGAAGGGTGGAGACTCGGCTGGAGAGATACCTTGACTGCAAAACTCCCTCCACACAGGAGCATGGGGTCTCAACCCCATGCAGGGATTGCCAACCCAGAGCAACAAAGATAGGAAAAGGAGCCCACATAGCATCTGGGGGTAAAAATCAGTGGAGATTCAGTCCCCTTGGGAGAGAAGTGAATTGGCTAGAGACTCAGACCTACCTTCTCAGGGTTGAGTGCTCCTATTGTTACAGCACCACCTGGAGTCTCTGCCCAATTTTCCAACTACTGGCAACACCACACTGCCATGCTTGGGTCCTGCAGAAGGGTTTGATGGGAACTTTGAGGTGCTCTTTTTTATGGAGAAGCTCTTGGTAGAGACTCAGAATGAACTGTGTAGCTTTAAAAGGAAACATTTTTGCCCCAGCTGGTGTGGCTCGGTTGGTTGAGCATTGTCCCATGCACCTAAAGTTGCTGGTTTGATTCTCAGTCAAGGGCACATGATCCTGGTTGGGGTGCCTGAGAGGCAACCAATCAATGTTTCTCTCTTGCATCAATGTTTCTTTCTCTCTCTCTCCTTCTTCCTTCTCTCTCTCTCTCTCTCTCAAATCAATTATACAAATTTTTACAAAGATTTTTATAAAGGGAGAACATTCCTCCTCACCCCACCTATTGAATCACTGGGCCTACTCTACCACTTTGTGGTCCTGCCCACTGAATTCAGTCGCATAGGGGGATCAGAGCACCATGCAGCACTTTCGGAGCAAGTGTCTCCCAGGGATACTTTTATCCAGGAAACAGGTGGGCAGGGAGTGGGTTGCGTAGCTACATCATGAGGCGGAGGGCACTCCTATCTCCACTACAAGCTCAGCCTGTGCTACCCTAGGAAAGGGAAGAAGTGCCCACCCTCCTCGTACAGGCTTGTTGGCACTACTCCCACTGGAGACTGTTGGGATCTGCCCATACAAGTTCCAGTGGCCCCACCCTGCTGAGCTCAGTTCCCCTGGGAAAAGAGGGCTGCTCATAGTTGGGATATTCGAAGTGTGTCTCCCTCAAAGGCTATTGTCTGGAACTGTGATGAAGTGCTTTTCCCCTCCCATGGGTTCGCCAGTGTCAACCCCAGTGGGAGACTCTTTTGATCTGTCCTCCTGAGCCCCAGTGGCTCTGCCCTCCTAAGCTTGCTCCTCCCAAGGGAGCCAAAATTGGAGACTCTGGCAGAGACTGAGTGGTTTAGCTCCAGAGTAGGGACCACTTTTACCTCAGTGAGTGCCTCACCATGTGTCCCCCCCATAGGGACCCACTAGCCCCATTCTCCCAACTGAGCTTGCAACTTGTGGAAGGGTCTGTGGGTAGCTGCCAGCCTGAGCACACTCTACAGCCTTTCTTTGGAAACTCTGGAGGAAGACCATGCAACCTCAGGGGGGGAGGCAGAATAGTTGACAGGTTGAGGAGGTCCTCAGGGAGCCTTTTACCTTTTACAGAACTGCCCCCAACTCTAAGTTGGAGGAAGCTGACCCTTGTCCACAGATTGGCCCCTCCTACACGCACCCAGGCCCAGCAGATGCAGCCACAAACAGTGAATAGCTTGGTAGCTTTAAACAGGTAGCCCACGGCTGGTTATATAAAACTTTTGACATCGACCTGTACTTTAACCCTGCTCAAGTGGACACAGAACCAACACAATCAGTCGTGGACTTCAGACCACATCAGAGCTCAACCCGTCTAGACACAGAAGTGTCACACTCAGAAGGGGATTCTGGCAGGCACCAGAACCTGCTGGGAACAACTCCACCTCGTAGGGGCAACCCCTGCACTATGACTCATACATGGTATTCAAGGTTTATCCTTATAGTCAGCCAGCCTGAAGGGCTAACTCCACCCACAAAGGGCCAACGGCATTCAAGACCAAACTACAGGCCCTGGGCAGGTAGCTCAGTTTATCAGAGCATCATCCCAATATGCCAAGGTTGCAGGTTCAACCCTCCAGTCAGAGCATATACAAGAAACAACCAATAAATGCATAAATAAGTGGAACAACAAATCAATGTTTTTCTCTCTCTCTTTCTATCTATCCCTTCCTCTGTCTCTCTAAACTCTCTTTTTATTTTTTAAGATGCAGCTACAACATCAGAGTGCACATAACCCACAAGAAACATTCTTGGAGCACAGAGCTCAGGTGATCTGGAAGATCGTGCTGCTGATCCCAATAAGACACATTATAAAGCCATCATAACAAGTTTGGGAATCATAGCAGATCTACCTAATACACAGAGACAAAATGGTGATACAAAGAAATATGCCCCAAATGAAAGAACAAGAGAAATCCTCAGAAAAATAATTAAATGAAATGGAAGCAAACAAAATACCAGATGCAGCATTTTTTTAAAAATATATTTTTATTGATTTCAGAGAGGAAGGGAGAGGGGGAGAGATAGAAACATCAATGATGAGAGAATCATTGATTGGCTTCCTTTTGCATGCCCCCCTACTGGGGATCAAGTCTGCAACCTGAGCTTGTGCCCTGACCAGTAATCAAACCATTGATCTCCTGGTTCATAGGTCGATGCTCAACCACTGAGCCACACCCGCCAGGCCAGATGCAGCATTTAAAATAATGGTTATTAGGATGCTCAAGGACCTTAGGGCAGTGATGGCGAACCTATGACACGCGTGTCAGAGGTGACACAAGAACTCATTTTTTGGGTTGATTTTTCTTTGTTAAATGGCATTTAAATATATAAAATAAATATCAAAAATATAAATCTTTGTTTTACTATGGTTGCAAATATCAAAAAATTTCTATATGTGACAAGGCACCAGAGTTAAGTTAGGGTTTTTCAAAATGCTGACACGCCGAGCTCAAAAGGTTCGCCATCACTGCCTTAGGGGAAGAATGGGTAATCTCAGTGGGAACTTAAACAAAGAGATAGTAAGCATTAAAAAGGACATAGAAACCATTAAAAAGAATCAGACAAAAAGGAAGAATCCAATATCTGAAATAAAGAACACATTAGAAGGAATCAACAACAGGTTTGATGAAGCAGAGGATCGAATCAGCAATTTAGAAGATAACATAACAGTAAGCATCAAAGCAGAGCCTGAAAAAGAAAAGGGAATTTTAAAAAATGAGGAGGCCCTGGCTAGGTGACTCAGTTGGTTAGAGCACCATCCCAATATGCCACAGTTGTAGGTCTGATCCCTGGTCAGGGCAAATACAAGAATCAACCAATGAATGTATAAATAAGTGGAACAACAAATTGATCTCTCTCTCTCTCTCTCTCTCAAATCAATCAAGCAACCAATGTTTAAAAATGAGGAAAGTCTAAGAGACTTCTGCACTGTTGGTGGGAATGCAGACTGGTGCAGCTACTGTGGAAAACAGTATAAAGTTTCTTGAAAAAATTAAAAATGGAACTGCCTTTTACCTAGCAATCCCACTTCTGGGAACATATCCAAAGAAACCCAAAGCACTAATTTGAAGGAATATATGCACCCCTATGTTCATTGCAGTGCTATTTACAATAGTCAAGATCGGGACATAGCCTATGTGCCCATAAGTAGATGAGTGGATAAAAAAGCTGTGGCACAATTACATAATGGAATACTACTTGGTCATAATAAAGGGGAATCTTACCATATGATTTCACTTATACATGGAATCTAAAGAACAAAATATATTGAAGAACAAAATAGAAAGAACATGAATATAGGGAACAGACTGACAGCTGTCAGAGGGGAGGGTGGTTGGGCAACTGGATGAAAGAAGGTGAAGAAATTAAGCAAAAAAAACCACACATAAATATATATAACATATAGACACAGACATCAATTTGGTGATAGCCAGAGGGAAAGACGGGTGAGGGGTAGGTAGAGGTGGGAAACGGGGAGAAAAGGGGACGTATAAAGAGTAGGCATGGGGCCATGGACACACGATGCAGTGTGCAGATAAGAAGTTTAAAACCTACAAATCAGAGATTTTATTGAGTTATACACTTGAAACCTGAACCCCAATAAATTCAGGAAAAAGAAAAGAAAAGAAAAATGAGGCAGAAAGTAGGGAGTGATGAAAGAAGTGGTACTATTTTAAGCAGGGTGATTATTTGGAAAAGGTGTCTCTGATAAGATGACATTTGCAAACAACTAAATGAAATGAGTGAGAAAGTGTCAGGGGAAAACCACATTCTTCCACCCATGTATTTCTTCATTACTCCCATAATACTTACACACTCAGGACACTTCTGACACTAAATGTGTGTGCTTTCCACACATCAAGCAATTCTCTGCATCACCAGCTGGGTGTCCTATGATTCAATTCAATCCTGACACTAACCAGAGTTAGGCAGACTCCACAGCTTAGATCAATCCCATGAGAGTGCCCTTCATTTCAAATGTCAATGGCAGGTGGGAGGTCTCTAGGTTAACCACAACTTCTATTCAACTTGACTACAAATCAGAAGTTCCCATGACTTTCCTTTTTGGATTCAATCACTTGCTAGAACCGCTCACAGAACTCAGAGTAATACTTACTTATATTTTCCAGTTTATTACATAGTAAAGGACATGATAAAGAATACAGATTAGCAGCCAGATGAGGGGATACATAGGATGAGGTCTGGAAGAGTCTAGAACACAGGAGTTTCTGTCCCTATGGAATTGTTAACAACACGTGGATGTATTTAGCAATCCAGAGCTCTCCAAATTCCTCTTTTGAGATTTTTGTGGAGGTTTTATCATGGAGGCATGATTAATCATAATTCAGTCTCTAGCCCTTTGCCCCTTTCGAAAGGATGGCTGTAAGGTGGCAAAGTTCCAAGCTTCATGGCTTGGTTTTTCTGCTGACCGGTCCCCAGTCTGATGTTATTCAGGAGCCCACCTAGAGTCACTTCATTAGAACAAAAGATACCTCTATCACCCAGGAAATTCCAAAGGATTCTTAAATCTCTGTGTCAGGAACCAAGGTCAAAGACCAATCATTAGAACAAAGGATGTTTCTAAAGCTCTTATCACTTAGGAAAATACAAAGGATTTAGGAGCTCTGTGCCAGGAACCAGGAACAGAGACCATTACATATTTACTAGTATATATTTTTCTTTTTTTCTCTAGCTTTATTACCCTGTATAAGTTTAAGATATATAATGTGATGATTTGGTATACATATGTACTCTGAAATGATTACCACAATAAGGTTAGTTAACACATCCATTGCTTCACATAGTTACTGTTTGTGTGTGTGTGTGTGTGTGTGTGTGTGTGTGTGTGTGTGAGAGAGAGAGAGAGAGAGAGAGATAGTGCTGTGTTCAAGGCCTCTTGATGCATATACATAGTTAGTCTATTTACTTCTTGAATTAATTGTCTCTGCTAATTGCCTTCCAAATTTATCTTCTTTTCTCTCATGAGCAGAATCCCAGTTTAAGCCACTCAGATAAGAGACTGTATTTCCCAACTTTCCTTATATCTATATCTGAACAATTGACCCAAGTCCTGGCTAATCTATATTAATAAAGAGCTAATATGCTAATGGTTGATACGCAGTAACGGGTAACGACCAGGTCATTAGCATATTAGCTGGGGCATTGCTCCAGAGATGGGGTGGAAGCGGGGAGGCACCTGGAGGAGGCGGGACCATCCTGTGCTGGGGAGGGCAGGGGTGAGAGCGCATAGCCCCCCCCCCCCCCCCCCGCCACCACCACCAGTTCTTCGCCATCTACTGCTCACACTCTGAGCGTTCCATGGCCCACCTGCCAGGGGAAGGAGCACAGCGCAGCAGGCGGGAGGCTTCCACACTCTCCTCCAGTGCCATGACCGGGGGGAGCTGCCACATTGCTCCGGAGATGGGCGGAAGCAGGGCGGCACCCAGAGAAGGCAGGACCAGCCCTAGGAGACTCGAGGGCCTGAGGGCGGGCTTAAAGTGGCCAGAGAAGGCCAGAGGATTTGGGGGTTGGGCCAGGCGTACTGGAACTCTGCGTGGAGACGTTCAGGTGTCAAGGTAGGGCAGCACCGCGCCATTTCTAATTGTGCTCTGGGCTCCTAGTCCTATATAATAAAGAGCTAATATGCTAATTAGACCGAACAGCAGAACGACCATCCTGACAATCTTCCGGATGAAGCTGGGGCTGCCAGGGCCAGCTGAGACTGGGAGGGGCTGTGAGGGCTGACTGGGGCTGCGAGGGGCTTCGAGGGCCGAGCCCCTTGCACGAATTTCATGCATTGGGCCTCTAGTAAGATATAAGTAGTTGTATGGAACTTCTAGAAATCTCCTTAATATAAAGAGATGTGCCCCTCTTTTCTTCTACCTTTTTACATATGATAATGTAAGTAGTAGTGTCTATATTGGACTCCTAGGAGACCCTAAACTAGAAACCACTAGATAAAAATAGCAAAGCATCCCAGCCAGTGTGGCTCAGTGGTTGATCATTGACCTATGAGCCAAGAGGTCATGGTTTGATTCCCAGTCAGGGCACATGCCCGGGTTGCAGGCTCGATTCCCAGTGAGGGGCGTGCAAGAGGCATCCTACCAATGATTCTCTCACCATTGATGTTTCTATCTCTCTCTTCCTCTCCTTTCCTCTCTGAAATCAATAAAAATATATATTTTTAAAAATGGCAAAGCAGAACGATGGGAGCCTGGGTAGCTGATGACACTGTAAAGCTGCCGTACTATCTTTGCATTAGCTACTGTCATTCTTTTTTAAAAATATATGTTTTTATTGATTTTTAGAGAGAGAAGAAGGGAGCAGGATAGAGAGATATAAACATCTATGAGGGAGGAACATTATTCATTGGCTGCCTCCTGCTCGCCCCGACTGGGGTGACTGGGGATCGAGCCTGCAACCCAGCCATGTGCCCTGATCGGAATTGAACCAGTGACCTCTTGGTTCCCGGTCGATGCTCAACCACTGAGACGCATCAGCTGGACTCTCCATTCTTATTTTATGTGAGAGAAAAATAATTATCTTGTTTAAACCATAGTTACGTTTGGAGTTTTCTGTTATATGCCTTCAGCTCATCTTTTTGTTTTTTGCCTCCTGTTGGCTTACATTTTTTTTTTTTTTTTTTTTGTCATTGCTCACTTGATCTGTTTGGGGCTTCCCTAGAAAACTCACATGCAAGGCTACTTCAAATATCTTTCCCCCAGAGGTATTTGTTGAAAATGTTTAGAGATAATTGTTTAACTTCCCTGTGGCCTGGGTTGGTGAAAATATTAGAACAACCATAAGCTAACCCAGCGATTTTCAACCAGTGTGATGCAAGAATTTTAAAACATGCAATACCTGATAATATAGTCAGGGGCACTGATCTCTTTTCCCATAGATTTTCAAATTTAAAAAATGACAACAGCCAACAAAACAAAGCCATCTGGAGTGCCTGAATAAAAATTATGCCTGGTAGTTTAGTAAGTATATTTTTTGTATATTTTTTGGCGTTCCAGAGAATTTTAGTAATTTTCATCTCATGTGTGCCATTAGATAAAAAACGTTGAAAATCACTGGGCTAACCTAAAGTTTAAAAGAAAAAGCTAGGGCCAGCTGGTATGACTCAGTGGTTGAGTGTGACCCATGAACCAGGAGATTGTGGTTGGATTCTGGGTCAGGGCACATGCCCAGGTTGTGGGCTCAACCTCCAGTAAGAGTCATGCAGGAGGCAGCCAATGGATGATTCTTTCTCATCATTGATGTTTCTATCTCTCCCTCTCCTTTCTCTATGAAATCAATAAAAACATATCTACACTAATAAAAGAGAAACATGGTAATTAGCGTACGACCGCTACCCTTTTCATTGGCTAATCAGGGCGATATGCAAATTAATTGCCAACTAAGATGGCCGTTAACTGCCAACAAAGATGGCGGTTAATTTGCATATGTAGGCACAATCCAGGTAGGCAAAAGGGAAAGCAGGAAGAAGCCCCCTGCCACTGACAGTGATGGGAAACCCAGGGGGGAGCTAAGAGCCGGGGGGCAGGGCAAAGGCGGCCCCCAGGGCCGCCTTTGCCCTGCCCCCCAGCCATGATCAGAGAATCCAGCGCCTTTGCCGCCCTGGGAAGTAGGGGTGGAGCCAGCGATGGAAACTGGGCACGGGCGAAGCTGGCAGTCCCGGGAGCTTCCCAGCCCCGCACCCAGCTTCTGAGATCCATGACCACAGAAGCTGGGTGCGGGTCAGGGAAGTGTCTGCCGCCAGCTTCCCTGGCCGCGGCTTCCCAGCCCCGCACCCAGCTTCTGCAATTGGTGATGCCTATTTCTTCATGACACTTAACTGACTACCCCCCCCCCCCCGGAAGCACAGAAGAAGAAGAAGCCCCCAGAAGAAGAAGCCGTCCACCTTTGGTCCTGGCGCCAGGGCCTGGGGCTGGCTGCAGCCCAGGAGATGGACAAGCTACTGGCCAGAGGTCCCAGGCTGCAGCCACCCGGAGAAGCTACCAGCCCTGTGGTCCAGGGCGCCAGTGCCTGTGGCCAGGGAAATAGGTTCCCTCTTCTCCTACTGCAGTCATTACTTCAATATTCCCCTTCTGAATTTCTCTCCTGTGCTGCAACCCAACTCCACTTTTTATCGGAAGGATACGGAACAGAGAGAGCAGTGTTAAAAGCTTACATTTTTAAGCTGGTAAGGTTGGTACTTAAACATATAAATGGAAAACTAGAGTCCTTAAGGTAACAAAGGCTACAAAGGACAGGGACAGCGCATGACCTATTATATCCAGCAATCCATATGGGGACTGAAAACTTTGCAATGATGACAATTACTGAAGATATGAATCAACTAAAATAGTTGACAGGGACAATTCTTCCATCTTTGAAAATATCTACATCAAATCTGTTTAAATAGATTTTCATCTGCATAATATAACACATTCTGACAAGACCACCACCTCCACCAATGTGGTCAGTGTTGTGCTGTAAAATGTTTAATAACTGAGGGACCCCCCCTCAAGTGCACAAATTTTGTGCACCGGGCTACTAGTATATATATAAAATGAGTGGCCAGATTATTATGACCACCCCATCAGTACTTTGTTGGGCCACCTTTTGCCTTCAATACTGTGGCGATTCTTCTTGGCATTGACTCCACGAGATATTGAAAGGTGATGAGAGGAATCTGACACCATGCCTGATGAATAGCACTGTCCAGTTCTGTGAGATTTGATGGTTGTGGAACCATCTGCCTGTTGGCTCTTTTAACTTCATCCCACAAATGCTCAATTGGATTGAGATCTGGTGATTGTGGGGGCCACCTAAGCAAGGTAAAGTCTCCCTTATGTTCTTGAAACCACTCCTGCACAATACAAGCACCGTGGCATGGCGCATTGTCTTGTTGGAAGAAGCCATCTCCATTGGGATACGCCATCAACATGATAGGATGAATTTGATCAGCAACGATACTTAGGTATGTTGTGCTATTCAGATATTGTTCCACACGAATTAAAGGGCCCAAATCATGCCAGGAAAACATGCCCCAAACCATAACACTGTCCCCACCAGCTTGAAGGGTTGTACTCATGCATGTGGGGTGCATGGTTTCATGCTGTTTCCACCAAATTCTCACTCTGTCATCTGCATGATGCAACTGGAAACGTGATTCATCGGACCACATGACTTTTTTCCAATGCTCGACTGCCCAATCCTTGTGTTCCTGTGCGAATTGGAGACGTTTTATCTTGGTAACAGCAAAGGTGTTCGAACAGGCCTTCTGCTTCCATATCCCATACGATGCAGCGTACGGCTAATTTGCCTACAAACGTCAAGTGGTCATAATAATCTGGCCACTCAGTGTGTGTGTGTGTGTGTCTGTGTGTATACATATATATACATATATACATATATATATGAAAAGAAAAGCTAGAGAATTTTGAAAAGCTCTGCCACATTCCTTGTAATGTAGAAAACCAGACATGCTTAAAGATGTGTTCTGTGCAGGAAAGACCTACATCTGTCTTTCCCTGTAGGAATATTAGTCCAGTGAGGGCAGAGAGTTTGCCCCCTGCATCCTCATTGTCATGAACTATACTTTGCACATAGTAGAAGTCAATAAATATTTGTTGAATAAATTAGGAAGAATTAGTGAACCCTGGCCTGGTGACTCAGTTGGCTGAAATGTTGTCCCATACACCAAAGGTTGCAGGTTCAATTCCTGGGTTTTGGGTTTGATTATCAGTTGGGACACATATGGGAGGAAACTGGTTGATGTTTCTCTCTCACATCAATGATTTTCTCTCTCTCTCTCTCTCTCTCTCATTTCCTCTCTCTCTGAAATCAATAGAAACATATCCTCGGGGGAGGACTAACAAAAAAGAAGAAGAAGAATTAGTGAGTCTTTTTGCATCCCAGGAACGCCAAAGAATTATTTAACATTCTAACAATGAGAATTGATTCATACCCAAAGCATAATGATTAATAATTTCATTTAAATGAGAATTTGGTGGGGTTGGCCTAATCGTATTATATATTTAAATATATTATATAAAACTAGAGGCCCGGTGCACAAAAATTTGTGCACTGGAGGGGGGGTAGGGGGGTCCCCCAGCCTGGCCTGTGCCCTCTCGCAGTCTGGGACCCCTCGGGAGATAACAACCTGCTGGCTTAGGCCTGCTCCCGGGTGGCAGAGGGCACGCCCAATCCCTAGGTGCAGCCCCTGGTCAGGCTCAGAGCAGGGCCGATTGGGGAGTTGGGGCACCGCCCCCTGTCATGCACAGAGCAGGGTGGATCAGGAGGTTGCGATGCCACCCTCAGTCATGCTCAGGGTAGTGCCGATTAGGGGGTTGGGGCACCGCCCCCTGTCACACTCAAGGCAGGGTCGATGGGGAGGTTGCAGCGCCACCCCCTGACACTCACAGAGCAGGACCGATCAGGGGATTGGGGCACTGCCCCTTGTCACTCACAGAGCAGGGCCCATCAGGGGGTTGGGGCGCTCCCCCTTGTCACGCACAGAGCAGGGCCAATCAGGGGGTTGAGGAGCTCCCCCTTGTCATGCACAGAGTAGGGCCGATAGGGGAGTTGGGGCACCGCCCCCTGTCACACACAGAGCAGGGCGGATCAGGGGGTTGGGGAGCTGCACCTTGTCACACTCAGGGCAGGGCCAATGGGGAGGTTATGACTCTACCCCGTTACACACAGAGCAAGGCCTGTGGAGGGGGGTTGGGGCGCCACCCTCTATCACCCACAGAGCAGGGCCTATCAGGGGGTTGGGCGCCACCACTGTCACACTCAGGGCAGGGCCGATGGAGAGGTTATGGCTCTACCTTGTCACACACAGAGCAGGGCCTGTGGGGGCGGGGAGGGTTGGGGCGCTGCACCCTGTCACACACAGAGCCGCAGGGCGATCAGGGGATTGGGGAGCTCCCCCCTATCAGGCACAGAGCAGGGCTGATCAGGGGGTTGGGGCGCCTTCCCCTGTCACAAACAGAGCAGGGCGGATAGGGAGGTTGTGGCCCCACCCCCGTCATACACAGAGCCGCAGGGCGATCAGGGGGTTTGGGCGCTGCCCCTGTCATGTTGATCCTGGTGTCGGGAGGCCTCGCAGCTCCGCTGATCCGGTGCCGAGAGGCATATTACCCTTTTACTATATAGGATAGAGGCCTGGTGCATAGGTGGGGGCCGGCTGGTTTGCCCTGAAGGGTGTCCTGGATCAGGGTGGGGGTCCCCACTGGGGTGACTGGCCAGGCTGGCTGAGGGGCTGAGGGCTGTTTTCAGGCTGGTGGGTTGACTGAAGCTCCCAACCGCTCCTTTTTTTTTTTTTCTTTTATTCTGGGTCAGCTTTAGCTCTGAGGCCTTGGCTGCTGAAAGCCGGTTTCTGGCCTTTGTTTTTCCTTCTGTATTTGATACAATGTTGCGGTCCGGCTGGCTGAAGCCTGGCTGACTAACGCAGGTTTCTGGGGTTTTGTTTAGCTTCTATATTTGCAACATAGTTGCTTAGAGTTGCAGCTGAGAGGCCGGCAAGTGAGGCGGGGAACATTGGAGTCCGCCGTCACTGGAGCAAGCAAGCCTCCCTGTTCACTTCAGTGCATGGCTGCCGGCCGCCATCTTGGCTGACAGTTAATTTGCATAAGGATATGCTGATTAGCCAATGGGAAGGGTAGCGGTCGTATGCTAATTACCATGTTTCTCTTTTATTAGTGTAGATATAAAAATGTTTTACTTGTTATATAGTATATTCTCATTTGAATACTTTTTCTTATAATTGTTAGCATTATAAGAATTTTAGAATGATTTTACAATATTAAGTGTGAAGTACAAAATCTGGGAGGATTACAATGATAAAAACTATGTATCGATATATATTGGTGATAACTTAATTTAGAACTTGTGCTTCCTGTCTGTTGACTTACATGTCACATTAGTGAGAACTGAGAACTGTCTTTTTCATATATCTCACCTACACTTCCAGTGATATAATAGTAATTAAGTCTTTCTTTCTAGAGTCACATTCCTTTTGTTGCTGTTTTTTTTTTTATTATCTCATTTTGCTGATTAGTGTGGTCACTGGATTCTTATTTGACACAACCTAATACAGTCAGGAAGCTATCCATCATTTAAAGTAAAAGCAAGATATTTGAACCAAAAGTAAGAGAACATTTCTTTTAGCAAAAAAACTTCTTAAATGTCTTGAAATGTCTTGTAGTTTGAAAGTCGGGCCTATTAGGAATGGTGGTTGACAAAGATAATTAGCTCTTAGGTTTAAATGACAACTGGAAAGAACAGTAACAAAGTAGAAACTATGAACTAGATTTAGAAAAGCATTTGGGAGTGGGCATTGGGAGGAAGTGGTTGCAATGGAAATTTTAAATAACATTTGGGAGTAGGTGGTATCTCATAAGACAAGGTAGTATCTGAAAAAATAATCTGAATGTTACATTAACTACTTTTCTCACCAATAATCAAAGCCAGGCACATCCCTTGCTGAGACTTTGAAACAAACAAAAGTTTAGCTACATGTAACTCCTCTCTATGAAAATATAATTGCATGAAGTATACTCAAATGAACACATATAAGCAAGATATCTCGCTTCCTTCAGGTCTCAGATGTCACCACCCTTAAAGCCTTCCCTGACCCCTCTACAGAACAGCCATCTCTCCATGAACTCTCTGACACTTTACTCTGTTTTAATTTTTCTCCATTTGACATACTACATACTTATATTTGTATATGTATATGTACTATGCTGATTTAGTTGTTTACTTTCTATCTTCTTCTAATGCTACCAATTAAAAGAAAAAAATATTCAATTGTGAAATATGTAACAAGTAAAATATTTTTATATTGTATATAACATATCTGACATATTAATATAGGCAATTATGCATTCATATTATTACAGGATACAGAAAACACTGTGGGGAGAAACATGGTATTTTTTTTAAAGGCATAGTCATGAAGGCAGAAAAAAACTGCCTTTCCCTCTAGTGTAAGAATTTTTTTTTCCAATAGTAGGTTTTGTTTGTTTTTTCCAGAGAGAGGACTAGAGAGAGAGAGAGAGAGAAAGAGAGAGAGAGAGAGAGAGAAACATTACTGATGAGAATCATTGATCGGCTGCCTCCTGCACATCCCCACAGGGGATCGAGCCTACAACTTGGGCATGTGCCCTAACCAGGAATTGAGCCGCAACCTCCTGATTCATGGGTCGATGCTTAACCACTGAGCCACACTGGCCGAGCGAGAAATTTTC
Organism: Myotis yumanensis; assembly: GCF_028538775.1. NCBI lineage: Eukaryota > Metazoa > Chordata > Mammalia > Chiroptera > Vespertilionidae > Myotis > Myotis yumanensis. Next base: position 120,364,648 of record NW_027223754.1, on the reverse strand, counting down.
AAATTAAGATAAAACCTAATAAATAGGACTTGAAATCCTGAACTTGAGAGGCCTCTATGACACTTAATAGAGGAAAATAGGGAAGCAGTATTTAGAATAGGTTAATAAGTTCGCCTTTAATTATAGTCAGTGAAGGATAGGTCAGAGGTGAATAAACCTGAGAAAACCTGTGGGTGAGATTTTAATTTTTTAAAAGTATTATTTATGTTAAATTATATTTTTATGTTATACATTATATTATATTAAAGTACTATTGATGGCTACAAATAATATAGAAAAATAACCCTTTTTGTTAGTCCTTTCTATAAAATTTGTAGAAAAGTTGAAAAGTATAATGCCTAGCAAGGGCATCGTATGACTGGCACCCTTTATATAACTGATTTAATTATCATTATTATTATTTTTTTTAAATCTTTATTGTTCAGATTATTACATTTGTTCCTCTTTTTTCCCCCCATAACTCCCCTCCTTCCAGCTCCCACCCCACCCTCCACCCTCACTCCCCACCCACTGTGTTCATCCATAGGTGCATGATTTTAGTCCAGTCACTTCCCGCATCTCCCACACCCCTTTTCCCCCCAAGAATAGTCAGTCTATTCCCTTTCTATGTCCCTGATTCTATTATAATCACCAGTTCATTCTGTACATCAGGTTATTTATTCACTTGATTCTTAGATTCATTTGTTGATAGATGCATGTTTGTTGTTCATAATTTATATCTTTACCTTTTTCTTCTTCTTCCTCTTCTTAAAGGATACCTTTCAGCATTTCATATAATACTGGTTTGGCGGTGATGAACTCCTTTAGCTTTTCCTTATCTGTGAAGCTCTTTATCTGACCTTCAATTCTGAATGATAGCTTTGCTGGATAAAGTAATCTTGGTTGTAGGTTCTTGGTATTCAGCACTTTGAATATTTCTTGCCATTCCCTTCTGGCCTGCAAAGTTTCTGTTGAGAAATCAGCTGACAGTCGTATGGGTATTCCCTTGTAGGTAATTGAGCCTCTTTCTCTTGCTGCTTTTAAGATTTTCTCTTTGTCTTTTGCTCTTGGCATTTTAATGATGATGTGTCTTGGTGTGGTCCTCTTTGGATTCCTTTTGTTTGGGGTTCTCTGCGCTTCTTGGACCTGTAAGTCCATTTCTTTCTCCAGATGGGGGAAGTTTTCTGCCATTATTTCTTGAAATAGGTTTTCAATATCTTGCTGTCTCTCATCTTCTGACACTCCAATAATTCTGATATTAGTCCGCTTAAAGCTGTCCCAGAGGCTCCTTACACTATCTTCACACTTTCGGATTCTTTTTTCATTTTGCTTTTCCAATTGGGTGTTTTTTGTCGAATCTTTGGTTTGATTCTTGTGCTCCTCTGGTCTGCTATTGGGTATAATATTCTTTATTTCAGTCCGTGTATGCTTACTTTCTAATTTCTTTATCGTAGCATCGAGGGTCTCATTAGTTTTCATGAGGCTCTGCACAAATTTATGGCAAGCCCTCAAAATTGCGATTCTTAGCTCCATATCCTCCATTTCTGTCATGTTTTTTTGTCTCCGCATCTTTTATGCTTTCTTGGTGTACCCCCTTGTGGTCTCTGTGCGCAGTCTTGTTCTAGCCAAGCCTTAATTGTTGTAGTTAACACTAGAGGGATTTGACCACCAGGCCGACTGGCTGTAGGAATCAGCTGTTTGGAAAGCGTCTGTCTTCTGGGGAGGCGCTAATCCAGCCTTTGCCTGAGGCGATCGGCAAATGGCTGTGCGCAGGGTTTTGGCGGGGCGGGCTCAACAGGGCGGGGGGAGGGAGCAGCTATGGCCGCTCTCAGTCCTGTCCCAGCAACCGCTGCAAACCTCGGAGGGGCCGTAGCCAGACAGTCCCGCTTCTCCCGTTTGAGTCTGGGTCCCTAGAGACTCGCCCGGATCTGTAGCCCAGAGTCTGAGACTCACTCCTGAGTGAAAACGACAACCGCGCCCTCAGCCACCAGCCCGCTTTGCGCGCGCACCACCTCACCACCGCACCACCGTACCTTTAAATTTTCCACACTGCGCCTCCTCTGTGCGTGGGAATGCTGTTGTTTTTGCTTCTAGTTGAAGAGTCTCTCCTCAGCCAGCCTTCCTGTGGTTCTGGTTGATGTCCGTTCCGACTTTTAGTTGTATTTTTGAAGTGGTTGTTTACGGTGGCAGTCTCCGGTGTTTACCTATGCCGCCATCTTCGATCTTCTGTTCTGGATTCTCTCTGATTTAATTATTTTTTAAAGTCATTTGATAATTTTTAATAAAAGCCAAAAATCTTCTTTACCTTCTTATTTAATAATCTAATTTGGAAATATATACAAATGAATCATAAAATATGGGAGAAATATGCACAAATCTTTGTACACAAATGTCTAATACTGTTTGTTCAGTCATTTATTAATTCAGTAAGTCTTTTTCCAAATGCCTACTATCTTCCAAGCACTAGGGTTAAAGTGGAATAAAACAGAGTCCCTTCCCTCATATCATTTACATTTCAGTGGAGGAGATAAAAAGTAAACAACTAAATAAGTATAGTACACATACACATATGTAAACATACATATATAGTATGTCAGATGGAGAAAAATTAAAACAGAGTAAGGGGTCAGGGAGTATGTGGAGAGATGGCTGTTCTGTATAGGGGTCATGGAAGGTTTCAGGGGTGGTGACATCTGAAACTTTAAGGAAGCGCGGAAACAAACCTTGAAGCTATTCGGCAGAAGACTGTGCCCATCAGAAGAAGCAATCTGGAGGTGGGAGCGTGCCTGGGATGGTTGAGGAATAGCAAGGAACTCAGTGCTACCTGAGCTGAATGAGCTAGGACAGTAGCAGCTGAGGTCAAAGTATCAGAGCGGATCAAATCTTGTAGGAATTATAGGCCATTATAAGAATTTGGATTTTACTCTGAATGAGAATGGAATCTGTTGGAGGGTTTTGAGCAAGAAAGTGACATAGTATGATCTGGCTTTTTAAAAGGATGGTGGGAGGGGGGAGATAGCACAGAGACCAGTTCGGAAACTACTGAAATAATCCGGTAGGAAATGATGGGGAATTGGGTTAATGTAATGACCGGGGTGGTGAGAGGGGTTGATTCTTGACTTAGTCTGAAGGTAGAGCTGACAGGATTTATTAACTAAGGAGTATGAGGTGTAAGAGAGGAATTAGGAGGACTATAACATTTGGTCTGAGCAACTGGAAGGATGGATTTGCCATCTACTGATATGGGGAAGCTGTGTGAAGAGCAGATTTGGGGATAGAATTCAGAAGTTTGTTTCTGAACATGTAGTGTTCCAGATACCTCATAACAGCTTACCAGGTGCTTTGCCCACACCATTTCACCGTACCACATACTGCCCGTAGGACATCCTGATCTCCAGCTACCAGCACCTCCAGTTCTTGGCTGAGGGCTTTCTCAAATTAAGACAATCTTGAAAAACAAAACACAAGACACAGCGGTGGCTTCCTCTCTAATAGAATGGCACAGGAGGAGAGACTCTCTGCCCTTCCTTGACCCTGCTTTCTGCTTTACAATGCCTTTGACAATGCGATGATTGGTAGTGTTGAACCACCGTGAAAAGTCCAATGGAACTGAAAAGAGGCCAAACCCTGGCATTGTAAAAACGAACCAGTTTTAGCAACCACCTATCTCCAAGGTGCCTCCCATACGAGAGAAACAAACCTTTCTTATTTACACCGCTGTAAATTAGGTGTTCTCTTACACTTGAAAGCATTCCTAACTGATTCACTGTTCAAAAATAGTAGTAGGTAACCTTATCAAGTACTTACTACATAGTAAGTGCTTACTAATTTAAGCACTTCACATGTATTTTTCTCATTGAATTCTTTCAATAACTTTATGAGATGGTTACTATTATTATCTCCATTTTAGACAAAGAAATTAAAGCATGGAGAGGTTAAGCTATAATATGGACCTAGGACCTATACTGCTTTCCAATATTTTTAAAAATATATTTTTATTGATTTCAGAGAGGAAGGGAGAGGAAGAGATAGAAACATCAATGATGAGAGAGAATCATTGATCGGCTGCCTCCTGCACACCACCTACTGGGGATGGAGCCCGCAACCCAGCATGTGCCCTTGACTGGAATCGAACCGGGACCCTTTAGTTTGCAGGCGACGCTCTATCCACTGAGCCAAATCGGCTAGGGCCTGCTTTCCAATATTTGTGGTCATAGAATTTGACATAAAACTACAACTATAAACCTTACTGTGGCTAATTCTATTTAACCTACACAATATGGACATTTATCAGGTGTAAAAAAACTTCAAAGGGTCAAATTAGAAACTATTGTGTATGGCTATATAAATAACTAGTCCTCCCTGCAATTTTGGATTTAAAATGATTTAGTAGATACTTAAAACAAGTTTAGTTATCTTCCCATTTTGCAAATAAAATAGGTAATAAAGGAGGATCCCAAACTATTATACCAGCCAGTATGCTTCCTTCACCCACAAGGCCCAAGCCAGAAGTGACCAGAATAGATGATGTCAAATGGAATTTGGATATAGGAGAAAGTTTCATGGGAACATAACATTTTCCTCACTTTCCCCACCAGTGCTTGAAGAATTTTTCCACTTCTGTTTATAACAGAAATTCTCTAAAGAATTGCTGATACTCACAACTTATATATACACCCATTCTTTCTAACCAATCAACTTTCAACTCAACCACCAAAATAAACTGCTCTTGTCAAGGTCCCCAGTGATTTTTATATTAGTAAATCCAATGTCAATTTTTAATTCTCATATTAATGATTTATCAACAGCATATAATTTATCAACAGCATATGACATAGTCCTCAATGTTTGCTGCTGGTTCTTCCTCAGCTCACTGATTTCTCAACATTGGAAGCTTCAGTGCTTGAACTTCATCCCCATTTACACTGTTGGTGTTCTCATCTTGGCTCATAGCTTTACATGCTGTGCTGGATTCTAGCTCATCTGGCAACTGAATACCATGGAGTGAGTGACCTTAGGTAATGTCACGTGGAAAAGAAGAGCTGCCCAGCTGAGAAAGACTCAAATTTCCGATCCACAAAATTGTGAGCTGAAAAAAAAAAAGTTGTTTTCAGCCACAATTTTGAGGTAAAGTTTCTTGCTGAAACAGATACCCAAAACAAATACCACCTTTTGCCAACGATTCATCAATTGTCTGAACCTCTCCTCTGAATTCCAGATTCATATCTAACTGCATATCTGACATTTCCATGTGGACATGGAAATGGGTTCTTCCAGAAGCAGGCTCTGAGACAGGATTCAAGCACAAGTCATTTATTTGGGAGGTAATCCCAGGAAATACTAGTAGAATAGTGGGGAACTGAGACAGGGAAAGAAAGCAGACAATAAAAGGGTGAGTTATCAAGCCAGTTGCCACTGAAGAAACTGCTTTATACTGTTGGATAATTCAGGGAATTAGTGTAAAACATGTATTTCAGAGTTATCCCGCTCAGAGGGCAGGGAACCCTGAATATTTATCTGCTGAATTTTATCAGTCACTGATTGATGGCTGCTCCTGTAGGGGCCAATTTCCCATTGGCCTGCCTTAGGCAGAGGTTTAAGAAAAAAGCCATCAGGCAAATAAATACAAAACCTGGGACATCCCTAGAGCTCATTGAAGTGGGGAAGTTGAAGGAATATGGGCAGGACACTGACAACATTTGCTAGGACATTAACATTTTTATTATTTTTTGTTGTTGTTGTGAATCCTCACCTAAAAATATTTTTCCCATTGATTTTTAGAGGGAGTAGAAGAGGAGGGAGGGAAGAGGGGGACTGGAAGAGGTTTTAATATAAAAGAGAGAAATAGAAACATCAACGATGAGAGAATCATTGATTGGCTCCTCCTGCACTCCCCCTACTGGGGATCGAGTCCGCAACCTGGGCATGTGCCCTTGATTGGAATTGAACCCAGACCCTTCAGTCCAGAGGCTGACGCTCTATCCACTGAGCCAAACCAGCTAGGGCTCTTTTTCAATCTTTCTGTCCCTATGTGCTGCATTCCAGGCAGTTTTCTCAGCTGTATCTTCCACTTCATTTGTTCCTCAGGTGGATCTAATGTGTCTATTAAGTTTTTAAATTTTAGTAATTTTTTAGAAGCTGTGGCAGAGATTGCTAGTTGTTTCTCAATAGCCATTTTCTTCTTATTTTAGTAATAGAACTTATTAATTTTAACTGGGTACATGACCATCCACAATAAAGGCTATTTTTTCAATCTGCCCTTGTGCAAGGAATGATCACGTACAAAGCTTTTATCATGGGATATAAGCCGAAGGGGTGTGCATGATTTTTAGAAAGTTTTCTTAAAGGTAAGGGCATGTTTTTTCCTTCCCTTGTTTATTCCCTCCCTCTATTCAATAAGAAGAGTATACTTTCCCACACCATTATGTTGGACCTGGCCATGGGACTTGCTTTGGTTCATGCAATGTGAGCACACAGGGTTTATGGCACAACTGAGCAGAGGCTTCAAATGAGTTTTTGTGCCTTAGCTTCTTGTGTGCTTGCTTTCCACCATGAGGAAAATATAACCCAGGTGACTATTGCTCCTTTAGTCTGGGTCCTTGATTGTGAGACATGTAGAACTGACTTGAATTTGACTTGTATCCAGAGCACAGCCACAGCAGTGGACTTGCCTCTTCCTCCAGCTGTCAATTTCCAACTCAGTGAGAAATAATCTTTGAGGACAATTCCTTTATTTTCTTGCAAGAGAGCAATTCATTTAAAGCTATGTTTTTTGAGGAATTTATTCATTATTTAGTTTCCACTGCCATAACATTCACATATACATTTTTTTTTGTATTGTTGTGTGGACATATGTTTTAAATTCTTTTGGCCATATACCTACGAGTGGGTTTTCCCATACCACCAAGGAGAAATTCTCCAGACACCAGTTGAGTGTCCTAAATTCAACTCAATTCTGACACTATCTATCTGGAGATAGCATCAGATCCCACAGGTTAAGGGCTCAGTCCCACAACATTGCACCTCCCTCCCTTTTCAGATGCCAGTTCCAAGGGCAAGCTGTTACTGGTGCTTCTGACCAACTGGCTACTAATTGGAGGCTCCAATGATCTCTTCCAACTCAGGATGCCAATCGTAAGTCCAGGTTGTACTTCTGAACAACTGACTATATATAAATCAAAGGTTTCCATGATCCCCTTCTTGGAGCCAATTAATTTGCTATAATGGCTTACAGAACACAAAGAAAAATTTTAATTACTAGATTACTGGTTTAGTACAAAAGTATATCTCAGGAAAGGCAGATGGAAGAGACACATAGGGAAAAGAATGGGAAAAGGGTGCAGGCCTTCCATGACTTCTCCAGGCATACCACTCTCCTCACAGTCAATGTATTCCCCAACTTGGAAGCTCTCCAAACCCTGTCCTTTTGGGAAAGGGCATGGAATTTTGAAGGAATACAATTCACTCTAAAACACTGCCCTAGAAGTACAAAAAATAAAAAAGTTTTAATTGTAAAATATACATAAAATTTACTGTTTCAACTATTTTGAGTGCATAGTTGTATGGCATTAAGTATATCCACATAGATCTGCAATCATCACCACATCATCTCTAGAACTTTTTCATTTCCTAAAATCATAGAGATAGAAAATGGAAGGGTGGTTGCCAGGGTGAGGAGTGGGATATTTTTTCGTTCCTTTTTTTCTTCCCGTTTAGGAGTTAGGATATGGAGTCAACATCCGTATAATTTATTAATAGGTTGGACCTAAAAGTTGAATACCAGAAAACAGCATTTTCTAAGTTTTCTATCACAGTAATGAACGATTCAGTCAAATTCTCTTTTTTCAGATTTCTCTCCCAGAACGCCTAGACTTCTTGAATTAGATGTAGTGATTCCTGGATATTTTGTATTTTCTACTTCAGTTTGTTTGAGTACATCTTCAAGTAACTCTTTTTTAAAAAAGGATATGTGGGAGTTTAGCTTCATGAGTCCCTGAATATCTGAAAATGTTTTCAGATATCTTTTACTTAATGATAAATAAGAGTTAAAACAAATTTTTCCCTAAGAATTTGAAATTCAAGAAATATTTCCTTCAGAAACTTGAAGGTATCTGTCTATTATCTTCTCATAGTGTTGCTGGTAAGAATTCTAAAGCATCTTGGTCACTTTTTTTCCTTTTTGAAAATTTAGGATCTTCTCTTTAACTTTAGTTATAATATTTCACAGGTTGTTTTTTCTGTTTGTGTCCTGTACTAGTAGATGCTTTCAGTTCTGGGAAATTTTCTTCCATTATTTTTGGGGTAATTTTTTGTACTTTGTTTTCTTTTTCTTTTTTAAAGACACATTTATTCAGCGTCATGATCAGACTATTACATTTAGCAATCAACAGCATGGGTGCAAAATAAAAAATTTACATTAAAACCCTTGGTTGGAATGCTTTATACTTTCCACAGAACAGAAACTAAAATAACCTGTTATACAATTAGTCACAAATATAGTCCTCGAGTTTTTTTCCCCCATTCACATGAGTATTGTCTAACACGTCTTCTTTGTAGCAGCTAGGCCCTGCCACCACTGTGCTTGGCTGAGTTCACAAATCTGTTGTAACCTGTAGCTTCCCTGTCACTTCTCTGGCTCTCCTCTCCTGCTAAGCTTTGTTTCCTGGCAGTAATTAAAACCTTCTGCCACTGCCCTAGCTACTGCTGCTGCTGGAACCGCCATAGCCACCTTGGTTTCGTGGTTTGGCAAAGTATTGACCTCCACCACCATAAGGGCCAGAGCTTCTGCCTCCAAAGTTTCCTCCTTTCATAGGCCCAAAATTTGAAGATTGATTGTTGTAATTGCCAAAATCATTGTAGCTTCCACCACCTCCAAAATTGCTTCCATCATTACCAAATCCATTATAGCCACCCCCACTGCCACCATATCCACCGCCACCACTGCTGTCACCAAAGCCACCTCGACCACTGAAGTTTCCTCCATGACCAAAGTTGTCTATTCCACCAAAACCACATCCACGACCACCTCCGAAGTTTCCAGAACCACTTCGACCTCTTTGGCTGGACGAAGCACTAGCCATCTCTTGCTTAGATAGAGCTTTCCTTACTTCACAGTTGTGGCCATTCACAGTATGGTATTTCTGAATGACAATCTTGTCTACAGAGTCATGGTCATCAAAGGTTATAAAAGCAAAGCCTCTCTTTTTGCCACTGCCTCGGTCAGTCATGATTTCAATCACTTCTATTTTCCCATACTGTTCAAAATAATCTCTTAGGTGATGTTCTTCAGTGTCTTCTTTAATACCACCGACAAAAATCTTTTTCACAGTTAAGTGGGCACCAGGTCTTTGAGAATCTTCTCTGGAGACAGCCCTCTTTGGTTCCACCACTCTTCCGTCCACCTTGTGTGGCCTCGCGTTCATGGCTGCATCCACCTCCTCCACAGTGGCATAGCTGACAAACCCAAAGCCTTTGGAGCGCTTAGTGTTTGGATCTCTCATCACCACACAGTCCGTGAGCATTCCCCATTGCTCAAAATGGCTCCTCAGACTCTCATCGGTTGTTTCAAAGCTCAAACCTCTGATGAAGAGCTTCCGCAGGTGCTCCGGCTCTTTAGGAGACTCAGACTTAGACATGATGACTCCAACAGGAGGAATTCCAACGATGCTTACTCCGCGGCGTTCACCAGCAGAAAGGAGTTGTCGGGGTCCAACCCCAGCAGGTCCAGGGGTTCCCAAAGGTGTGGATGGAGTCGGCGAAGAAGGAATGACACGGAGACAGCGTTCAGTCGATCAGCAGCCTAGCCAGGTTCTCCAACCAGGTTCCTTCTTTTTCTCTTATATTAGTTCTGCTGGTTTGACTATTTCTCGTATATTCTTTTTTAAAAATTTATTTTTAAATATATTTTTATTGGTTTAAGAGAGAAAGGGAGAGAGAGCTAGAAATAGCAATGATGAGAGAGAATCATTGATTGGTTGCCTACTGGGGATTGAGCCCACAACCAGGGCATGTGCCCTTGACCGGAATCAAACCTGGGACCCTTCAGTTTGCAGGCCAATGCTCTATTTGTTGAGCAAAACGGCTAGGGCAAATTTATTTTTTATTTTTATCATGATGCAATTTTATTACATATCCAAATATTTTTTTAGATACATGTTCAAAAAAAATTAGAAAATAGATTTGGGATATTTTATTTTTGCCTAAAACCACCTAAATTTATACACATGAGAAATTAAGACTTGTGTTTTTTTATTCCTATCTAGAAGAACATAGAGCTCCTGTGGAGTAAGGAACTTTATCAGCAATACAATATCGGCACAGGGTAACATATTACATTCAACCTTTTATTTTCTTAAAAATTTCTTTATCTTTTAATAGTTAAGGTAAATTTTTAATTTTGACAATTTCTTATTTCTAATTTCAAAACCTACTTTCTATTCTTGGATTGTTTCTTCATCTGAGTATACTATTCTTGTTTCATAAATGTCATGTCTATGAGCATACTAATTATTTTAACTTCTCTGATGTTTTTGTGTTTCTTCTGTGGTTACATTTTCTGTTTAACTTCCTCTCTCCCTCAAGTTGGAGACTTTCTTTAAATATCTAATAATCCTTGATTGTCTGTTCATATTTGAGGTAGTTGGAATGCTTATTAGGAATGTTGTGAACTTAACAGGGTCTTGCCAACTTGCACAAGTTCACTCTAGGTTGAGTGAGTAGGAAATGGGCTATTGTGCCAGAATGAAGAATGCTTTACTCTTAGTCATTAATGCTCAAATAGCTGCCCAGGTTCCTCCCCAGAGATTATGAGAACTCTTGATTTTTAGCCTGGGGTAAATGCTTAGCTATTGTGCTGTTTCATATGCAAACCTTTATTTAGTTTCCCTGTTTTCAGCTCTGCTTCTCACCCTTGCTGTCTTCTCTCCAAATTTCAGTTTCTCTAATTCACTTCTGGCAGATAGGCCCCTTCCTTGGCTGCAGCACCTCGATGTGTACCTATTACACATTATATTTCTTCCATTTTGTTTAGTCAGACTAAACTTACTTTCAGTGTGCCAAGATAAAAAAAAAATTATGGGGCCCCTTCCCATTTTCCATGGGTTTGTATGATTTTTAAATTCCAAGTATTTTAATGGGGTCTCAGGAGGAAGAGGCAATGACTGCATGTGCTCAGTTAGCCAGCTTTAATAAATCCTAAAAAGATACCGGGGTCAGCGTAGGAAATAAAAACCACCAGTGGAATGGCAGAAAAACAACAAAAACCCCGAAAAACAAAGACAAAATTCTGAGTCTGTGATCTTAACAGTATTCCTGTGTATGTATAATTTAGTGTTTAGCATCTTAACTCTCCAGATCCACACATTTTAGGGATATGATGGATCTTAGACATATAGTTCACACCCCGTTTTACAGTTAAGAAAAGTAGGGCCTATAAGTAAAGTGATTTTCCAAGGTAACACGAGCAGAGTGGCAGAATGGAAACTAGAAAGATATAACAACTCACTTCTCTTGAAAAACAGTTAAGGGATGGCTTTTCCTGGGTAAATAGACAGATGTCTCATAAGTGAAATATTTTAGGGTGCTTATTTGGCAGTCTAACTAACATTTGGTAGCCATATGTTGAATGTACTGAAGGGGGCGACTATCCCGCAGGATGAGAAGCTGCAATAACGATCCTGGGAGGGAACAATCAGAGAGCCTGGGCAGAATGAACCAGTAGGATTTGATGAATGAATGAATGTGAATACTGAGGAGAGACGGGAAAATGTTAGTCGCATTACGAGGCAGTGTAAACTGGTTAATGGTGGTGGGGGAGAGTAAGTAGGGGTAAAGTGAAAATTATTTTAATAAACACCAGAAGGCTGGGAATAAATATAATTCACATCACTCTTACATTCTTGGTTTAGAGACACATCTTTAAATTGGTGGACGCAGTCACCCTCTTTGCATGGCTCCAGCAAAAGAAGCGCGACTGCGATGCCGCACAGGAACCCCGGGTTGCGTGAAGTACGGCGCAAGTGTCCGGCAGACTCGCCTCGCTGCGGGTTGGACTCAGACAGACCACGTAGCACAGTACCTGGCACATCGCAGGGGCCGCCTGTGGACACCAATTTCCGCCCGCGCTCTCCTCTCCCGTCACAACCACCGCGGGAAAGCGACCTACACTGGCCTGGGTCTCCCGCGACACCGGCGTTCTTCCCCAGGGCTGCGTCTCAGACCCAGATCCTATGACGACCTCAGGAGCCACATTTCGCAAAAACTACGGGTGGGGTCAGTGAAAGCTTTCCGCGGACAAAGGGTGCCCTGCGGCCGTGAGCGCGCCGCCAACCCTTACGGCTACTCCCCTCGGCAGCGGCGGAGTAACGGGCCCGGCCACGGCAGGGGTGGGGCGACTCTAAGGGTCGGGAGGGCTGCGTTCGGCTCTCCGGGCCTGGCCGGTCCACTTCCTACGGAAAGCAGGAGGAGACAAGCGCCGCCTCTCCTCGCTCCCACCTACCGCCGCTCTCCCGAGCTGGCGCCGGCTCTGCGCCCCCGGGGCCGCAGGGGCCGCGCGTGGGGGGTGTGTGCGTGTGGACGCCCCGCGCCCGTGACTCAGCTTCCGCGGAGCCACCGCGGGAGCCTGAGTCACCCTCTCCCCCGGCCCCTCACCCGCCTTTCCCCGGAAGGCGCCGGAGGCCTGCAGGTTGCAGAGCGGCGGCCCCCGGAGGGCGCGGGGCAGCGAGGTAGCTCCGCCGAGGGCGGAGCTCGCGCGGCGGCCAGGCTGGGGGCGGGGCTAGGTGGCTCGCGCAGGGCGGGGCGGTGACGTCGGCGGGCGCCCGGGGCCGCGCTGTGGCTGTGGCTGTGGCTGTGGCAGAGGCGGCGGCGGTGGCGGCGGCGCCGGGGCGGCGGCAACAGCAGCAACAGCGGCAACGCTAAGCCGGTGAGACGGCCGCCGCGGGGCAGCTCGGCAGTCGGGCGGGACCCACAGCTTCCCGGCTGTCGCTGGCCCTGAGGCGTTTTGCCTTTTCTTGCCCAGCGTCTTCCTCAGGGCCCTGGCGAGGCAGGGCAGCGCGCCCCCCGGGGAGGGGCGGAGCTGTAGGTGAGGCTTCAGCCCCCCCTTCTTGTCCTCGCCTGGGGGATCGGGAAGTCTGGGGAGGGGCGGACCCCACCCCTCCCCACCCCCAACCCATCTCAACCCACCTTCACTCACCCCAGCCCACCGGCGGGCTCCACCCAGCCAAGCCCGGGATTGGGCGGGAGCGGGGACAGATGTGCGGGAGCCCGGGGCCGGCGGGGTGGGCGCTTGGAGGACCGAGGTTGGAAGGCTTGTGAAACGTGATGTTGCGGGCGAGGTAGAGGAATTGGGGAGCCCTGCGGAGGTTGGGGTGCGGTCAGGGTGGACCTGTGGGTTTGGGCGATGGATGTAAAATGTTGAAGAAGAGGAGGATTCCTTTTTTCCTTCTGGGAAATTGTAAGATGGGCGATGAACGGTTGCGTTTCAAAAGGAAGATGAGCTGTGGATGTTACCTTTGAGGCAGCTGGAGAAGCTATGGCACTAGGTCTCACATTCTTGCTTTAGGGTTTTGGTAATTTTCCCTTTATTTTCCCTCTCTCCTGGCAGAGTGGGTCGGGGGTCGGGGAGGGAAGAGAATTCCTCCGCGTTGGCTCGGGATGGGTAAATTGTGAGCGTGGCTGGGTTTGAAGTTTTACACTCTTCAAGAAGAGTGAGATCTCGGGTTAAGACCATTTCATTCAGGTGGCAGTATTAGGGAAATAGGTCTCATGACACTTAGATCCTTAAAGGTGTTGCCTTCCAGGCTTTTTTCTTTGCCGGAAAGATCTCTTTTTACCACCTCATTTACAAGCTCTATCCTGGCCCCTAAAGAGAAGGCCTGAGACTCAGATGGTGGCTTTGGAAGACACGTTGTTGGGTACAAAAATAGTTGCAGGTGGTTGTGGTTGACTGCTTTGGATGGATAAAATGAACAATGTGATCAGTTCCCTCGGAGCTAATTATATGAAAAATGCTTAAGTGTTTTAAACACATCTGTCCTTTACAGCTTGTTTTACAATAGACCTTGACATTTAGACATTTTGCGTTCAACACAATTATTTTTACTTCTCAATGGCAGATTTCTTTATTAGACACTTTCAAAATAAAGAGGAATAATTTTTCTTTTTCGGTAAACCCTCTCAATTTCTCAGAATTGTTCCTGGAGTCAAGTGCTTTAAAAATGCTCTTTAATAACATATTGGGGGCATGTGTCACTTCATAGGGAGATATTTCTAAGAGTAAACAGTATTCCATGTTCTTCACATCATTGTTTCACAACTTAGCACATTAAATCAGAATCTTCTTTTATGGTTTCCTGCACCCTGTAAGATTACAGTATTCACTGACCTTACCTATCAGTCTGGTAAGCTATTTCTTGCTCAGAAACAGGTCCTTTGATGGACATGTATTATATGATGGATGGAAGTAGGCATGGCTCTCAATAATTCATTTATGGAGGAAGAGAAACCGTCATGAAATGGAATTTAAGCAGCGACTTTCCCAAGGCTTACTCAATTTATTTGGGAACATAGCCAGAGAAATGCTTTCATGTAACCCAAGAGAGAAATATATAGATGTCAGTGTCAGTAGTTGCAGATCATTGCCTTTTTTAACATGCTTACTTAATGAGCAGACTATTATCTTCTAGCAAATACTTCTGCTTGAAGAGACTTATAGGAAACAGAGGATATAATAAGCATTAAGAGAGAAAGGGTGTGGTCTAATTGTAATTATAAATAAAATACTTAATTAACTGTATTTAGACAGATTAAATTGTAGGTTGGTAGAATGAATAGTTTTGATTTTGTGTTAGTTAATTAGAAGGAAAAATTAAAATTCACATAACTAGTTTTGGGTTTTAAACTATACTTTGATTTAATTGGATACACATGGGGACAAGTGTGAAGATTCCAGCTGCAACTTTATGTATATTGCTAAACAGACATTCGCATGGCCGACGGCGAGATGTGATTCTTCTCCTTGTGGGAATGAAATCATATGATTTGGGGACAGTGTAAAGGTAGAAGTGATCTGTGTCTTGTTAGACTTTCTTAGACCTGAAAAAAAAACTACATTAAAAAAAATGAAATTTTTTATTTCTCAATTGGGGTGACATTGGTTAATAAAAGATATAGGTTTCAGGTATTTAATTCTATACTACACTATCTATATATTGTATTGTGTGTTCACCACCCCAAATGAAGTCTCCTTTCATCACCATTTATCCCCTAATATTCCTCTTCTACCTCTCCGCACCCCCCTTTCTTTCTGGTAATCACCATACTGTTGTCTCTCTACGAAAATTTTTTTTTTTTATCTCTTCACCTTTTTCTCCCAGCCCCACAACCCTTCTCTTCTCTGACAGCTGTCAGTCTGTTCTCTATCTATGAGTGTTTTTATTTTGTTTGTTCATTAGATTCCACATATGAGTGAAATCATATGGTACTTGTCTTTCTCTGACAGGCTTATTTCACTTAGCATAATGCTCTCCAGGTCCACCTATGCCAGTGATGCCGAACCTATGACACGCATGTCAGAGGTTACACGTGAACTCATTTTTTTGGTTGATTTTTCTTTGTTAAATGGCATTTAAATATAAAATAAATATCAAAAATATAAATCTTTGTTTTACTATGGTTGCAGATATCAAAAAATTTCTATATGTGACACGGCACCAGAGTTAAGTTAGGGTTTTTCAAAATGCTGACATGCCGAGCTCAAAAGCTTCGCCATCACTGATCTATGCTGTTGCAAAGGGGAAGATTTCCTTCCTTACGGCCAAGTAGTATTCCATTGTGTAAATGTACCACAACTTTATAATCCACTCATCTACTGATGGGCCCTTGGGCTGCTTCCAAATCTTGGCTATAATACTGTAAATAACACTGAAATGAACATAAGTGTGCATATATTCTTTCAAACTAGTAAAACCCCTACATTTTATTTTTCAAGAAATATCACTTGCTGGGCTTTACTGCGATATCTTTATTGAGTCTGCTGAAGTGTTTTATTTTATTTTTTTCCATTACTAAAGTCAGACAAGTATGTCAATCTGTTAATTAAACATTAATACTGGAAACAAAATAATAGCAACAACAGCTCTTTTTCTACACTACATTTATGCTTTTAGAAGTAGTATAAGGCCTATTAAATGTGTATTTTACACATACTGAATCAAAAACATTGATGGAGAAAGACCAGATAATGAAATATTTTGGTTAATCAAAATAATTACTACATCAATTATCAATTTTCAGAGAAATATAATGTAATAAAGTAAACAAAATATAGGCTATGTGGAATAATTTATTTCTATGGATCTTCAATATGCCTTCAGTATGTCTTGGGGCGTTGTTTTATTCATTTATTCATTTAACAGTTATCATTGAGTATGGTTCTGGGTGGTGAATAAGCTGACAAAAATCCCTGCCTTCATGGGTCTTCTAGATGTCTTCTGGGGAAATGAGGAATGCAGCAAAGGAAATTGATACGAGGCATTGAGTTAGAAAACCAGAGGAGTGTGATGTACTAGAAAGGAAGGAAAGAAGTTTTCAAGGAGGAGGGAATAACTGTCATTGTTTAAAGATGTGTCAGAGTGTTGGATAAGAGATCTGCTTGATTATAGTGTCTATACTAGAGAAATGACTAAATGCTTTTCAGTGTGAGATGAGACAAATGTTCCTGGATTGATTAAAAAAAAATCATATATATTTTATTCTTTATTCTTCTCAGAATAAAATAGGCAGCCTGGGAGTATATACTTTTACTGCACTAAGGACTTTGTTGTTATTAATCTTATATGTACTTATTTTTAAAAAAATAGGTAATTCATGTTGCAAATCAGAAGGTATAAATGTGTACACAGGGAAAAGTAAGTCTTTCCTGTCCCATCCAGTTATTCCTGAAGATGATTTCTATTTCCAGTTTATTGTTTTTCCTAACCAGTGAAATTTTGTAAAATAATATTAACTATTTTAAAATTGCATAAATATAACAAGTATTTTATCAGGTTTTTTTTTGTAGGCTTAATATTTTTTTTCATGATTTAAGGCTAGCTGCAGACTTTTTGTTTTATAACTTTGCTTTATAGCTTTATTGAGAGATAATTTACATATCATATAATTCACCTCTTTAAAGTGTACAATTCAGTTTTGTTTGTGCAACCATCATGACAGTCAATTTTAGAACATTTTTATCTCCCTGTTCTTTAGCAGTCACCTCTTGACCTTCGGTTTTTACTTATTGTTTTGCATATTATGTGGGAAGCATGTTTGTGAAATACTTTGTTACCAACACCTGGCAATGAAGCCATTTAGTGCATTTTTAACATTCTGTGATTGAATAGAAGCCTAGGTTTGTGTAAAAGTCAAATTAGATAATGTTTTACTTGGTTGAGTGAATACTTGTGAAATGATTTGATTATCTAAGTGTCTTGTTTTCATTATTTCTTCATTTATCATATGTTTATTAAGTACCCTTTGTGTTCCAAGCCCTGGGCTAAGCCAGATGGATTTCATGATAATAAGGGTCAGGGTTCTTTATTCTTAAGGAGTTTCATACTAGTGGGAAGAGGAAAAGTTAACTGGAGTTTGTGGTCTTCAGTTGGTGACATACACAGTTTTCTACATCAGCTCATGGGATGGATCCCTAAACTGGTTTGTGGGAAGATCTAATATGAAATCTTAAGGATAAGTAGGATTTGGCCAAATGAAAAGGATGTAAACAGAAGGAACAGCGTATGCAGAACCCGAAGGCAAGAAAGCTATAGGGCAGATTAGGGGGTCTAAAAGCACTTTGAAATGTCAAGTGCCAGTATGAGGTGTTGGTATCATCCCTTTTTGTTAAAAAGTGTGTTGTCTAAAAAGGCAAAATAATTACATTAGTTTTTAAAAAGATTTTTAGAGAGGAAGGGAGAAGGAGAGAGAGAAATAAGACTTTGGCTGCCTCCTGCACACCCCATACCCGGGATAGAGCCTTTCCCGACTGGGAATCGAACTGGCAACCTTTCAGTGCAAGGGATGACACCCAACCAAATGAGCCATACTGGCCAGGGTAATAATTACATTATTAATCTGCTGAAACTCTATATGGATTGCTGTCATTTCCTATCTGACAGCAGTCTGTAGAGACTATATTGTCTAAATTTTTGAGTGAGTACTTTATTGTCTAAAACTCAGTTAATTTTCTCATCCATAAAAATGGGAATTTTCTGTTATAAAATGAGAATGTGATTGTTCTGAAGAATAAAGCAGGTGGTACTCATAAAGCTTTTCTTTTTTAAATCCTCACCTGAGAATAATCTTTCCATTGATTTTTTTTGTTGTTTTTTGGAGAGAGTAAGAGGGAGGGGGTCGGGAGGAAGGAAAGGAGAGAGACAGAGACAGAGACAGACCCACAGAGACAGATAGACATTGATGTGAGAGAGACACATTGATTTGTTATGCCCCCCTCCCCCGCCCCTCCCATGAGCCCCAACCTGGGCGGGGATGGAATCTGCAACCCAGGTATGAGCCCTTGGCTGGGAATCGAACCTGTGACCCTTTTGTACCTCATAAAGCTTTTATTGTAGAGCACCAGAGAGTTTTCAGGAGTCTAGAAAATGACACTTATCATTTTAAGTTTTTTTCTGGGAGGAAGGAGGTGAATGCCAAAAACATTAGACCAGCACTCTCCAATAGAACTTTCTGTGATGATAGAAATGCTCTTTATCTTCACTATTCAATTTAGTAGCCACTTGTCACATGTGTCTATTGACCTATGGGTAGTGTTACTGAGAAACTGAATTTTTAATTTTATTGAAATAGATTTAAACAGGCTTTGTGACTAGTGACTACTCTGTTGGGCAGCACAATTACACATTTATAGATCAATGAATTTAATATTGAACTCTAGCAATATTTTAGAATAGATTATTTAAAAGGTAAGGGGAATAGTGATCACTAGGATTCAGCATGCAATTCTAGTTTCCTAGGATTGACTTGGTTTCTAGACTGATTAATAAAGGAAATGTAGTTGTAATGTATCTAGACTTCAGCTGGATCTTTTCACCTGTCTTTGTGGAAAATATGAAAAATATGTCCTAGATTTCATGAGAACAGGGACTATCTGTCATGTGTTCTCTCCTGAGCAAATAATAGATACTAAATATTCAATGAATGAACGGATAATAATACAACTAAGTGACTTCACAACTCGTTGTAAATGGCTGTACCCAGAGATTAGAGAGTTGCTTACTGAGGATGATGGGTTTGAGGAACTGGTGTTAGATGACTCAACCATATGTGTATTGAAATGACCCAGGAAAGATGGCATAGAAGATAGTGGCCATGTGAACTAGTTGCCAGCATATCTTCACTGAAGATGTCCAGGTGGTTATTAGCTTATACTAGAGGTAGAAGACTGTTGCTGAATAGCATGAGAATCAGAGTAACAAGGATTTTACATGAGGGTTAAGGAATGATGGTCTGGAGTTGGCGTTGGAAGAAAGATGGGTACTAGCCTAATTTTCCAATGCTGGGTGTGGAATATCAGAGACTTAATAGCCTCCACTTGAAAGGGCTGCATTGAAAGGTGTCCTGGGAAAGCCAGTTTTCAGTTAAGGCAGAGAGGTAGTGAGAAGTTTTAGAAGAGTTTCTTGATAATGAAGTTCCTTGAGAGTGAATTTTTCCACCCTATTGGCTTCTTATCATCACTTGAACTTTAGAAAGTCTCTTGTCTTTACAAAAAACTCTTCTCCAACTTCATACTTTTTCTAATACTTCCTCTAAGTTGTTTTCTACTTTACTGCCAAATCTTTTTGAAAGAATGTCTACATTTGCTAGACATCTCCATTTCTTCACCTGCAATTTTCTTCTCAACCTATTTCTGTCTTGTTTCTGTCTCCACAGTTTTACTGAAAACTTTTGCTGCAGTTAGTAACGGTTGCCTATTGCTATGCAACAAATTACCCCCGAACTTATAAAAACAGCGAACATTTATTGTTTCATAGTTCTGAGGGTCAGGCATCATCTAGATGAGGTGTGTCTGATTCAGGGTCAGTCATAAGGCTGCAATCTAATTGACTAGGACTGCAGTCACCTCAAAGGTGACTTGGGGAGAGTCTGCTTCGAAGCTCAATCATGTGGCTCTTGTCAGGTTTGAGGTCCTTGTTGTCTGTGTGCTTGAGAAATCAGTCTCTTTGCCATTTGGGTTTCTGCATAGGATTACTAGCTACATGGCACTTTGCTTTTCCCAGGTTGAGAACTCTATGGAGGAGGTTGGGAGGGGAAATAATAAGCAGAGTGTTGTTGTAACCTAATATAGGAAGTGACATTCTATCACTTTTGCTGTATTCTGTTTGTTAGAAAGGAGTTACTAGGTTTAACACACACAAAGCGGTGGGGGAAGGAGGATCCCACAAGAGCATGAATACTGGGAGGCAAAGATCATTCAGAGCTATTTTCAAGATAGCCTACTACAGCAGCGTTTGACACAGTTGATTTCTCCTTCCTTGGTAAAACTCTCACTTCTTTTGGGGTCTTCAGATTACGTTTCAGGTTTTCTTCCTGGGTCTCTGGTTCTCTTTCTCAGTCACCTTTGTTGAACCTTTTTCTACCCATTCATTAAATGTTTGATTTTCTGTGGGTGATTCATCTCCTGTATTTCATATTTCATCTGTATGTTGAGTATTTGTTTTTTCTGTCTTTAGCTTTTACCTCTCTTCTGAGTCTAAGGATCAACTAGGAGGCAGTGGCCTTATCCCCTTAAAGCCTGAGAAGGAAAGTAGTGACAGTGGCGATAGAGAAGCATACAGAATTGAAAGCTTTAAAGAACACAAGACTGGGTAATTCAGTATCTGTGTGTGTGTGTGTGTGTGTGTGTGTGTGTGTTTCTATGGGGGAAAGGACAGTTGATGAAGACGGAGGAGACTAAGTTGACTCCCAGACTTTGAGATGGAAAAGGTAGGCTAGAAGCAGTGTTGTCTAATACAGTAGTCTCTAGCTATATATGCCTATTTAAATGTATAGTAATTAAAATGAAATAAGATTTAAAACTCGTTCCTCAGTTGCATTAGCGATATTGCATATTCTCAATAGCCAGATGGGACTAGTGGCCTCTGTATTGGACAGTGCAGATATACAACATTTCCATTGTCACAGAAAGTTCTGTTGCACTACACTGGTCTGCCGTTTTTTAAAGAATATATTTTTAGTGATTTCAGAGAGGAAGGGAGAGGGGGAGAGAGAGAGAAACATCAATGATGAGAGAGAATCATTGATCAGCTGCCTCCTGCACACCCCACACTGGGGATTGAGCCTGCAACCCAGGCATGTGCCCTGACCGGAAATCAAACCATGACCTCCTGGTTCATAGGTTGACACTCAACCACCGAACCACATCTGCCAGCCTGGTCTGCAGTTTTTTGTACCTACTACCTTTCCCCCAGAGAGTAGTCAAAATAATAGATGGTATTCTCCAGTCTCCCAAGAACTCTGGCTCCACAATATCCCAAGGGATTCTGTGAGTCAGACAAATCATCACTACCACCACCCAGTCATCATCAGATGTAGAACACTTCCATAATCAGAGAAGGTTCTATTGGACAGCACTGAACTAGGATGGTGATGCCATTCATTGAGCTATTAATGGCTATGGTGGGGGCAACAGGAACCTCTAGAAAGTATTGTCCAGTAGAAACATAATATGAGCCACTTATGTAATTAAAAATTTCATGACCACATTATAGAGTAAAAGGAAACTATTAGATTTTATAATTTTTTAATGTTTTTTATTTAACCAAAAACATCCAAAATATCATTTTAACAGGTTAAAATATATTTAAAAAATTACTAATGGGCAATTTTACATTCATTTTTCTTTTTTTAATTAAATCTTTATTGTTGAAAGTATTGCCTATGTTCCCCTTTCCCCCCCTTTACCCCTACTAGCTCACCCCCATCCCCTGCCCCAGGCCTTCACCACCCTATTGTCTGTGTTCATGGGTTATGTATATATGCATACAAGTAAGTAAGTCTTTGAAATCAATTGTACATTTTTACAGCATATCTTAATTCATATGCTAGGTTTTTCTCAGAAATAATTGATTTGTATTTATATTTTATAAAATTTACTGTTGAAAAAGTAGATTCACATACCCAACTAATTCCAGATGTGCTTAAAAGTTACCCAGTAACTGAATTGAGTATCAGTTTTTAAATTTAACTTTTATTTATTTTTTCAATTATAGTTGATATTCATTATTATTTTAGTTTCAGGTGTACAGCATAGTGGTTGGATAGTTATATAACTTAGGAAGTACTCCCCTGGTAAGTCTAATACTCACCCTGACACTATACATAGTTATTAAAATATTATTATTTTTTAAATTAAATCTTTATTCAGATTATTACAGTTGTTCCTCTTTTTTTCCCCCCATAGCTCTCCTCCACCTAGTTCCCACACCACCCTCTGCCGTTACCCCTCCCACGGTCCTCATCCATAGGTGTACGATTTTTGTCCAGTCTCTTCCTGCACCCCCACACCCCTTTCCCCCCGAGAATTGTCAGTCCACTCCCTTTCCGTGCCCCTAGTTCTATTATATTCACCAGTTTACTCTGTTCATCAGATTTTTTATTCACTTGATTTTTAGATCACTTGTTGATAGATATGTATTTGCTTTTCATAATTTTTATCTTTACCTTTTTCTTCTTCCTCTTCTTAAAGAATACCTTTCAGCATTTCATATAATACTGGTTTGGTGGTGATGAACTCCTTTAGCTTTTTCTTATCTGTGAAGCTCTTTATCTGACCTTCAATTCTGAATGATAGCTTTGCTGGATAAAGTAATCTTGGTTGTAGGTTCTTGCTATTCATCACTTTGAATATTTCTTGCCACTCCCTTCTGGCCTGCAAAGTTTCTGTTGAGGAATCAGCTGACAGTCGTATGGGTACTCCCTTGTAGTTAACTGACTTTTTTTCTCTTGCTGCTTTTAAGATTCTCTCTTTGTCTTTTGCTCTTGGCATTTTAATGATGATGTGTCTTGGTGTGGTCCTCTTTGGATTCCTTTTGTTTGGGGTTCTCTGCGCTTCCTGGACTTGTAAGTCTATTTCTTTCACCAGGTAGGGGAAGTTTTCTGTCATTATTTCTTCAAATAGGTTTTCAATATCTTGCCCTCTCTCTTCTTTTGGCACCCCTATAATTCGGATGTTGGTATGCTTGAAGTTGACCCAGAGGCTCCTTACACTATCTTCATATTTTTGTATTCTTTTTTCTTTTTGCTTTTCTGGTTGGGTATTTTTTGTTTACTCGTATTTCAAATCTTTGACTTGATTCTTGGGATCCTCTTGTCTGCTGTTGGATCTCTGCATATTATTCTTTATTTCAGTCAGTGTATGCTTAATTTCTAGTTGGTCCTTTTTCATATCCTTGAGGGTCTCACTAGATTTATGGAGGGTCTCACTAAATTTATTGGCGGTTTCCAGAAAATTCTTGAAAAACCTTATAAGTGTGGTTTTTGAACTCTATATCCAGTAGTTTGCTTTCCTCCATTTCTATGATTTGTGACCTGTTTGTTTGTCTCTGCATTTTGGCTGCTTCCGTGTGTTGATAGGGTGGCTTTCTGTGCTAGGTGTCCTATAGGGCCCAGTGGCTCAGCCTCCCCAATTACCTGAGGTGGACACTCTTGGTGCACCCCTTTGTGGGCTTTGTGCACAGTCTTGTTGTAGTTAAGCCTTGATTGTTGTAGGTATCAGTGGGACGATTTGACCTCCAGGCCAATTGGCTGTGAGAATCAGCTGTGTCTGCAGTGGGAGAACTTCTGTGCTGAATACACCCTTCTGGGGCAAGACTTGCTTCAGTGGGGCTTTGGTGCTCACTGAGTCTGCCCCCTGAGTGTGTCCCTTATGGATCTGAGGAGTTGTAATCTGGATGGTCCCACTGTGACCACTGGGTACACTGGCTCTTGGATTTCTAAAGAGGTGCTAATTTAGCCTCTGCCTGAGGCTACCCAGCAGGAGCTACGGAGAGATCTGCAGATTCCTCTTCTTTGTTTGGGATTTGGAGGTGCCCAGATGAGGCCCAGCACTGCACTTTACTTCTGCACTTCCACTGAGTCTCAGTGTGCTTTTCTCTTTCCTTCTAGTTGTAGAATTTCCACTCAGCCAGCCTTCCTATGATTCTGGATGATGTCCGTTTTGTCTTTTAGTTGTATTTTTGAAGTGGTTGTGTGAGGCAGCAATTTCAGGTGTTTACCTATGCTGCCATCTTGGTTTCTCCTCTGAAGTAGATTATCTTATTACTACTTTTTTATGGCCATCTTTATACTCTTGTTAAGGGATAGAAAAAGTACTTTTCCTGTTTGGAGTTAAAATTGAAGTTTTCCAGAAGGAACTTTATTAAAGAACAATGGGAGGAAAACCCAGTATCTCACTCCCCCCAATATATGGAAGACTTTTAAAAGTAAGAAACGGATTATTAAAAGCAATAAATGTTTACTGTAAAAATTATGAAATAACAGAAATAGGACACTACTTTCTTACTCTAACCCAGCAGTTCTCAACCTGTGGGTTGCGACCCCTTTGGCGGTCAAACAACCCTTTCACAGGGGTCGCCTAAGACCATCCTGCATATCAGATGTTTACATTACGATTCATAACAATAGCAACATTACAGTTATGAAGTAGCAACGAAAATAATTTTATGGTTGGGTCACAACATGAGGAACTGTATTTAAAGGACCAGAAGGTTGAGAACCACTGCACCTTTAATTGACATTTGCTGGAATGGTAGAGCTTATAAGTTATGTAGATTCATTTTCTTTTTCTAACTCTACCACAGATTGATATTGGAGAATAGATGTTATATAATGATATTTAATATCTAAAGTCATTTGGCTTTGATATCCTTGATTGCTTGACCTTCTCTCCTTTTTCTCCCCTCCCCTTCCTTTCACAAAGTATTCATCTATTTATAAACATATAATTATTTAATACATGTTATGTATAGTAGTAAGGACTGTGGATGATAACTAATGAACAAGGGTTGTGTGTTTCTGTGTATAACAACCCTATTTTCATAGAGTTTATATATAGTAAGAAATACAGACAAAACATGTAAAGAAAGTAATTATAAGTTGTAGTAAATCCTAAGAAGGGAAGAAACAGAATTGTGTATTCTCTGTAGTCCAATCACTACCTGGTTCTGCTGTGAATAATATTTACATTATCATCATATTGTAAATTATTTATCAGCTTTCTGTTTATAGAAATGTTTGTAGACAAAAGAAGACAGTTATAGATAAAAAATAAATGTTATACACCTTTACAATATGAAAATAATGGTATATGTGATTAATGGGATGTAGCTGGGTGTATTGTGTATTTTTTAAAAAAATCCTCACCTGAGGATATGTTTATTGATTTTTTACTTTTTTTAGAGAGAAGAAGGGAGGGAGGGAGGGGGAGAGAAAGAGAGAGAGAATCATTGATGTGAGAGAGAAACATTGATTGGTTGCCTCCTGTAGACACCTTGACCAGCGATTGAACCGGCAACAGATGTATGGGCCCTGACAGGCAATGGAATCCAAAACTTTTTTGGTGCATGGGGTGATGCTCCAGCCAACTGAGCCAGCCAGCCAGGGCTAGCTAGGTGTATTGAATCTTAGATTCCTCATCTTATACTGAGGTGGGGATTTAAAAGTTTAAAATTTGATGAAGAAAAACAAACAAGTTAATGTATATTAGTTAAAATTATAAAGTTAATCATCAGGAAAAGTAAAAACAAACTGTATCCCAGCAAAAATTGGGGAAAAAAGAGTTAATGAACAAAATTACCCCTGAAATTTCAACAAGTTAACCAGCTATAATTCAATAAAGAAATCCCTGCTCAACACAGACGCATGCCTGAGAGACCTGCACATTGAAACATCTCCAGTGCACATGAAACATTCTCAAGGATAGACCATATGTTGGTTCACAAAACTAGCATCAACAAGGAATAAATGGGGAGAAGAGAAAGGAGGGAAGCACAGTTGGCCTGCGTGGCTCGGCCAGCTGGGAGAGGGGAGAAAGATGGAGGTAGCAGGTGGCTGGGAGGAGCAGAGAGCTGTAGGTTGGGAGAGTGGGGAATTGGTGAGGGCAAAACAAATGCCAACTTCAAGCAGTATGACTGTACTATCTTAGGGAAGCCATGGAAACACAAGACTGGGAGATCACAGAGGTATAAAAACACCTTGTGATTCAGCACCATCTACTGGGAAATAGTAGAAAGACCTCTTCAGAGGTAAATGCATAGGCAAAGTAGGACAGCAAATACCATGAATAACCACAGTAATGAGGATGACCAGAAAGAAAATGAAATATCTCTAGAAAGCAAGCTGGAACACATGGAAACATGATAGAAATGACAGCGATTTCAAAATTGCAGTTCTGAAAATACTGAACTAGATGCAAGAAAGTATGGACAGGCAATTCAATGTGCTTAGAAAACAAATCAATGAACAAAATGAGTACTTTACCAAAAAGATTTAAATTTAAAGAACCAATCAGAAATCCTGGAAATGAAGCATGCAATTAAGGAGATTGAGTGAGTTACTGAGTTTAGAAAACAGAGCCAACCAGCTAGAGGAAAGAATTAATGATATTGAAGATATGAAGCTAGAAATGACACAGAGGGAAGAAGAGAGAGGCCTGAGCATAAAGAAAAATGAAAGAGCTCTATGAGGACTATTTGATTCCATCAGAAAAAGCAATATTAGAATTATAGGCATTCTGGAAGAGGAGGAGGAGAGGGAGCATGGGATGGAGAATCTATTAAAATAAATAGTGGATGAGAACTTCCCAAATCTATAGAAAGAACTAGATCCTCGAATCCAAGAAGCAAACAGATCACCTAGTTATCTCAATCCAAAGAGGCCCTCTCCAAGGCACACTTGGTATTAAAGCTGTCAAATATTAATGACAAAGAAAAAATTCTCAAAACATTCATGGAAAAGAAGGAAGTGACCTACAAAGAAAACCCATCAGAATTTCATCCGACTTCTCAGCAGAAGCTCTATAAGCCAGAAGAGAGTGGAAGGAAATATTCAAATGTCTAAAAGAGAGAAATTACCAGCTATGAATAATATATCCAGCAAAATTATCCTTTAAATATGAAGGAGAAATAAAGATGTTCCCAGACATACAGAAGCTGAGGGATTTTATTATCAGAAAACCTCCATTGTAGGACATACTCAATGTAGTTATTCTACCTGAAACAAAGAACATAAAATCAACTAAAAACTTACAGCATGAATAGGGATAATTTGTCACAACAAAAACATAAAAGGGGAGGGGATAAAGGTCTGAACTGGCAAAGAAGAATGAAGATCAGATGTACTCAAAAGAAAAAGCTACAGATAAATGCAAGTTTACTTTTTATAGGCCTAATGGTAACCACAAACAAAAATCCTCAAGCCAGGACCATAGCTTAAAAAAAGAGGAAATAGAGATCTAGAATACCTCCAAACAAAAACAATAGACAGAAACATAAAGGAAGAGAACCAGTGGAGGCACAGTGTTACCAGAAAACAAAATATAAAATGGCTATAGGAAATCCTCATACATTAATACCTTAATGTAAGTGGTCTGAATTCACCAATAAAGAGGCACAGAGTAGCAGAGCGGATCAAATAACAAAACCCAACCATATGCTGCCTATAAGAGACACAGCAAAGCTGTAAAGACAAAGGTAGAATCAAAGTAAAAGGGTGGAAAATGATTCTCCAAGAAAGTAACATCAAAAGCAGGTGTAGCCGTATTTATATCTGACAAAATAGTTTTTAAGATAACAAAGATAAGAGACAAAGATGGACACTTTATAATGGTAAAGGGAACACTACATCAAGAAAACATAATACTTCTTAGTATATATGCACCCAACTAGAGAGCACTGAAATATACACAGAACTAAAGGGAGAAACAGATCAAAACACAATCATAGTTGGAGACCTTAATACTCTATTGACAGCTCTAGACAGCTTAACCAAACAAAATCAATGAAGAAATATTGGCCTTAAATAAAACACTAAATGGACATAATTGACATATACAGAACCTTTCATCCCAGAACATCAGATTATACATTCTTCTCCAGTGCACATGAAACATTCTCAAGGATAGACCATATGTTGGGTCCCAAAACTAGCATCAACAAATTCAAGAAGATTAAAATTATACCTAGCCTATTTTCTGACCACAATGCCTTGAAATTAGAAACCAACTGCATAAAGGAAGTAAAGAAACACCCAAATATGTGGAGATTAAACAACATACTATAAAAAATGACTGGGTCAAAGAAGAAATAAAAGATGAGATCAAAAGATATGTAAAATGATAAAAGAAAAATATGTAGAGACAGGTGAGAATGATAATGCAACACATCAAAACTTCTGGGATGTTGTGAAAGCAGTAATAGTAATGAAAAAGGAGGAGTCAAAATGAATTCTATCAAACTAGGGAACATAGGAGAGGGGCATGTTTTAGGGAATATATATGTTTAGGTATGACTGTTGAGCTGCCTATGGGAAATCTTGGCATATATGTACAGTGAGTAGTTAGTCATATAAGTCTGGGAGAAGCCAAAGTTGGGAATATTAAGAAAACCTAAACTATAATATGTACCTTCCTAAAATAGGTAATAGTTAAAATAGTTGAAACTGTGGCTGTGGATGAGATTGCTCAGGGAAAGTAAAATAGCAGGATACAAGGACATGTTTGCAAGCCGAGAGCTCTAAGGTATATACCAGTGTTTTAAAAGTAGGTAGAGAAAAAAGAGCCAATAAAATATATGAAAAAGGAATTGGCTTGGAGAGATAGTAAGGAAACCAGAAAAGTAGTATTAGAGCAAGCATGTCAAACTCATGGCCCACAACGAATATTTTTGTGGCCCAGCCAATATAACGGTTTGTAAGAAACGTTTTATTAAAAATTTTGTAACTTTATTTTTACAATATCCTGTTATACATAATTATTAATAACAACATTTGTTAATGATTGATTACTGTTACCATGTTGCATTCATTTCCCTTACGTGCCGGTGCACCATTTCTCTCCGCTATTACTAGCAGTGAATATTTTAGCAGCTGATTGCCAAGTCATTAGTCTTGGACTGACATGTTTGGTGTGCGCAACTGGAAATATTTCACTTCCGGAGAACAAGAAAAATAGGTTTATTTGAGTTATGCTTATTAATTTGTGCAGTTATTGAGTGTCTGATAAGTTAATGTTTAAGAAAAAATATTAATTTTTATTAAAGTGTTCTATTTTATGTTAACAATTACTCATTTATTTCAGCCCTTTGTATTCAGCATGTCTCTATTGAAATAAAGCTACGTTTCTATGAAAATTGAAGCTTTTATTTTTTTGTGGCCCACATAAATTTAAACCTTATTTATTTGGCCCATGTTAGCCTTTGAGTTTGACATACTTACATTAGAAAAACCCAGGTAAATGTTTCAAGATAGTATGGTGTCAAATGCAGTAGAAGAAAAGAGTATCCATTGAGTTTGGCTATAAGGAAACCATTCTGGCTTCCAGAATTGGTAGTGGGTGTTTAGTATCTAGAGCAGTGATTCTCAACGTGGGGTACATGCCCCATATGGGGGCAGTTTGATTTTTAAGGAGGGCAGTTTGAGAATGAGTTATTAACAGTGAATTTTTTGCATTTATTATGGTTCTAGGGGTCTCATATACAATATATAAATATATATTGTGACATATTTATGCATTTCATTTCTCTATTATGTTTTGAAACTTTATTTGCTATTTTTTCATGTCACTTCATATTATTATTTTTTTAACAATTTCTTAGTGATTTCTTCCACAGTACTTCGACTGTCCTTTCGTTCTTTTATTTTTCTCTTTCTTTTTTTTTTTTTTTTTTTTTTTTTAATATATTTTATTGATTTTTTACAGAGAGGAAGGGAGAGAGATAGAGAGTTAGAAACATCGATGAGAGAGAAACATCGACCAGCTGCCTCCTGCACATCTCCTACTGGGGATGTGCCCACAACCCAGGTACATGCCCTTGACCGGAATCGAACCAGGGACCTTTCAGTCCGCAGGCCGACGCTCTATCCACTGAGCTAAACCGGTTTCGGCTATTTTTCTCTTTCATGGATGCCATGTTCTTTGGAAGCTTGTTGAGACCAAGTTAATAGCCTTTTAGACTTCCTACACATGAATAGGAGCTCACTTTTTAAATAATAAGAATTATATATCACAGGGGAAGCATCAGGATTTTAGAGATGCTTAGGTGGGGCATGGCCAAAAAGGTTGGGAACTACTGATGTAGAACCTTATCTTAGGGCAATATACCCATTCTGTTATATATCTTTGTACTACCAATCCCCAAAATAGTTTTATTTTGTCCTGATTACAAAAGATAGTGTATGCTCATAGAAAAATATTTATGATTTGAAGAGAAAGTGAGATAACCAGAAACATTACTATTCAGTTGTATACACAGCCATAACCCCACCACAAAGAAAAGAAAACAAAAAAAAACCCTTAGGTGGAATCTGTGTTTATAACTTTTTTTTTTCTTTTTGGTTTGACAATAGGTCACAAACATCTTTCTCTATAATTAACTATAGAGCTACATCATCATTTTAATGAGATGGTAATTTTCTAGGTCTGCTATAACAAATTACTTAAAACTTGGTAGCGTAAAACAACAGAAGTTTATTCTCTCACAGTTCCAGAGGGTAGAAGTCCAAAATCAGTTTAGGCAGGGCCTTGTTCCCTATAGGCTCTAGAGAGGATCTCTCATTGCTTCTCCCTGCCTTCTGGTGGTTCCTGCCTTGGTGTTCCTTGGCTTGTAGTTGCATCACCCCAATCTCTGCCTCCATCTTTACATGGTCTTTCTTATCTGTGTGTCTGTAACTGAATCTCTTTTCTCATAGAAAGATACTAGTTATTGACTTTAGAACCTACCATCTATCTACACTAATAAAAGAGAAACATGGTAATTAGCGTACGACCGCTACCCTTCCCATTGGCTAATCAGCATATCCTTATGCAAATTAACTGTCAGCCAAGATGGCGGCTGGCAGCCATGCACTGAAGCGAACAGGGAGGCTTGCTTGCTCCAGTGATGGTGAACTCCAACCTTCCCCGTCCCGCCTAACTTGCCAGCCTCTCAGCTGCAACTCTAAGCAACTATGTTGCAAATATAGAAGCTAAACAAAACCCCAGAAACCGGCTTTCAGTCAGCCAGGCTTCAGCCAGCTGAACCGCAACATTGTATCAAACACAGAAGG
Source organism: Myotis yumanensis (assembly GCF_028538775.1). Taxonomy (NCBI): domain Eukaryota; kingdom Metazoa; phylum Chordata; class Mammalia; order Chiroptera; family Vespertilionidae; genus Myotis; species Myotis yumanensis. The sequence continues at coordinate 120,333,361 of NW_027223754.1, read as the reverse complement.
AAAAACAAAGGCCAGAAACCAGCTTTCAGCAGCGAGGCCTCAGAGCTAAAGCTTGCCCAGAATAGAAAAAAAAGAAAAGAAAAAAAGGAGCGGTTGGGAGCTTCAGTCACCTGCCAGCCTGAAAACGGCCCTCAGCCCCTCACCCAGACTGGCCAGGCATCCCAGTGGGGACCCTCACCCTGATCCAGGACACCCTTCAGGGCAAACCAGCCGGCCCCCACCCATGCACCAGCCTCTATCCTATATAGTAAAAGGGTAATATGCCTCCCGGCACTGGGATCAGTGTGACAGGGGGCAGCGCCTAAACCCCCTGATCGCCCTGCGGCTCTGTGAGTGACGGGGTGGGGCCACAACCTCCCTATCCGCCCTGCTCTGTTCGTGACAGGGGAAGGCGCCCCAACCCCCTGATCAGCCCTGCTCTGTTCCTGATAAGGGGGAGCTCCCCAATCCCCTGATCGCCCTGTGGCTATGTGTTTGACAGGGTGCGGCGCACCAACCCCCTGATCGCCCTGCTCTGTGCGTGACGGGGTGGCGCCGCAACCTCCCCATCGACCCTGCCTTGAGTGTGACAGGGGGCGGTGCCCCAACCCCCCAATCGGCCCTACCCTGAGCGTGACTGAGGGTGGCATTGCAACCTCCCGATCCGCCCTGCTCTGTGCATGACAGGGGGCGGCGCCCCAACTCCCCAATCGGCCCTGCTCTGAGCCTGACCAGGGGCTGCACCTAGGGATTGGGCCTGCCCTCTGCCACCCGGGAGCAGGCCTAAGCCAGCAGGTCGTTATCTCCTGAGGGGTCCCAGGCGAGAGGGCACAGGCTGGGCTGGGGGGCCCCGCTTCCCCCCTGAGTGCACAAATTTTTGTGCACTGGGCCTCTAGTATATATATAAAAGCCTAATATGCAAATTGCCCCCTCAGGCCGGAGTTCAACCGACCAGGAGCTTGACTGCTTACTTTACATGTGCTGACCACTGGGGGGGCGGCAGGGAATGAAGGAAGGCTCTGGGGAAAGGAGGTCCTGGCCAGTAGCCGGCAGCCACTAGGGACCCTACCCGTGCATGAATTTTGTGCACTCAGCCTCTAGTCTATAATAATAAAAGCATAATATGCTAATTAGACCGGATGAAGCTGGGGCTGCAAGGGAAGCTAGGTCCTGGGTGCCAGAGGGAAGCCGGTGGGGCTGCCGGGGGAAGGAAGGCCTACTCTTGCACGAATTTCGTGCATCGGGCCTCTAGTAATTTAATAAGAACTCATCTTAACTTGGTATATCTGCAAAGACCCTATTTTCAAATAAGGTCATATAAGTCTGTGGACATGAATTTTTGGGGGAGACTTTTCAGCCCATTGGAGATAATAACTCATTTTATAGTTGTACCTTAACTTATATAGCCAGTGCCTCATTGCTAGACATTTATTTTATTTTTTTATTGATTTCAGAGAGAAGGGAGAGGAGAGAGAGAGACAGAAACATCAGTGATGCCAGAGAATCATTGATCGGCTGCCTCCTGCACGCCCCACACTGGGGATTGAGCCCACAACCCGGGCATGTGCCCTTGACTGGAATCAAACCCGGCACTATTCAGTCTGCAGGCTGATGCTCTATCCACTGAGCCAAACCAGCTCATTGCTAGACATTTATATGGTAATTTTTCACCATTATGAACATATTAGTGCAGAGAATAATGCATGTAGTAGAACCTATTTGATGCAGTTGGGTACCTTTTAATACTTTCTTGCACCATCTTAATTATGAATGGACATATGAGATGAATACAATTTTTAAGGGCTTAGAACCCTTAGGAATGGAAGTTTGGGTTTCCATTGGATAAGCCACTAAGATCTGAGATGAAAACTAAGGATGAGTGCAATTTAGAAGAGCAGAGAAGTGAAAAGATGAGTACTCTGTGCCTTCCAGATGAACAACAGCTGTAGTTTGTTGTAGTAACCTTCCTCTTCTATGATTCCTGTCAAGAACAGAGGCCTGTGAGAATCATAGGGAAGCTGCTTCCTATCCCCATACTAAGTAATTATGCAATGCAAGGGATGGACTGTGGTGGCCATGAAAATGTACTGTTCAGATCTCCTGTTGTGGGGCCCATAATTGCCTTACTTTCTCTACTGTTTTGCCTTTGTACTTTCGTTAAAAATAAGTAGTCCAAATAAGTGTGGGTCTATAGTTACTTTTTAAGTTATAAAAGTAATTCATATTAAAACCTCAGTACAGAAAAGAAAAATGTAAAAACTCACCTTTCTCCATGATTTCTTGTATTCCTCTTTTTATAAATTTAAAAATGTATCTTGTATATCTTTTTTTTTAAAATCCTCACCTGAGGATATTTTTCCATTGATTTTTTTCTTTTCTTTTTTTTAGAGAGAGTGGAGAGCAGCGGGGAGAAAGAGAGAGAAACATCAATTTGAGAGGGACACATCAATTGGTTGCCTTCCGGGGCCGGTGTTTGAGCCTGCAACCAAGGTATGTGCCCTGCAGCAGAAATCAAACTTGTGACCTTTCACTCAGCAGGCCAACACTTCTAACCATTGAGCAAATGGTTAGGGTTGTATCTTGTATATTTTTTATTTTTCTTATCAGTATATACAGACTTCCTTATCCTACTTAATAGCTGCACAGTATTCCCATAATTATATAGGCTATTATCAGAATCTTGTTATTTCAAAGAATTCTGCAGTTTATTCTTATTTAGTTTTTCCATTTGTGTGAAAATATGTATATGAAAATATGTGTAAGATAAATTCTTAGAAATGTAATGACTGACATTTATTTAAACATATCAAGAACAGATATTTTATACTTACTGACTTGAAATTTAGCCATTTTTTGAAGAAGATATTATGCCTATTTCATAGATGAAAATACAGAGGCTCTGAAAGATGCACTTATTGAAAGCTCTACATTTAAATAGTGGAGTTGCATCTCCCCAAACCTTTTCTCCTAGTCACTACATGACTTAGTTTCAGGAGCACAGTTAGAATTATTTCCTATTTGACCCAGTAATATATTTCTAGGAATATATCCCAAGAAACCAGAAACACCAATCAGAAAGGATATATACACCCCTGTGTTCATAGCAGTACAATTTACAATAGCTAAGATTTGGAAACAGCCTAAGTGCCCATCAGCAGATGAGTTGATTAAAAAACAGTGGTACATCTACACAATGGAATACTACGCTGCTGTAAAAAAGAAAGAACTCTTACCATTCGCAACAAGCATGGATGGGCCTGGAGAGCGTTACGCTAAGTGCAATAAGCCAGTCAGAGAAAGATAAATATCACATGATCTCACTTATTTGTGGAATATAATGAACAGCATAAACTGATGAACAAAAATAGATACAGAGACAGAAGCATCAAATAGACTGCCAAACTTTAGTGGGAAGGTAGGGGACGGGGGTAAGAGATCAACCAAAGGACTTGTATGCATGCATATAAGCATAACCAATGGACACAGACACTAGCCGGGGGGAGGGGGGGTGTGAGGGCTTGTACTGGGGGTTGATGGTGGCCAGGGAGAGGTCAATGGGGGAAAAGGAGACATATGTAGTACTATATGTAATACTTTAAACAATAAAAAAAAAGAATTATTTCATAGGGCGCTGTCTGTACTTAGGTCTGTCTATACATTGTATATTTGTTACTGCACATTTTTACACTTACTCTGTAGAAAAGATTTCAGGTCACATTTTAGGTTTCATACTTGAACATAGTGTTACTAATATGCCTTAATACAAAGGGCAACATTGTTAAGGAGGATAATATAAAAACTATTATGTCCATGTATTTTGAGCGCTGTTGTTGCTTCATGATTTGGAATAGCATTTTTAACTTTTGACATTCCACTTCATTTGGTGAAGTTAAAAAAAGATTTTATTTATTTATTTATTTGGTTAATCCTCATTCAAGGATATTTTTCCCATTGATGTTTAGAAAGAGTGGAAGAGAGTTGGGAAGAGGGTCAAGAAAGAGGGAGAGCGAGAAAGAGAAAGAAACATCTGTGTGAGAAGACACACAGATTGGTTGCCTTCTGCATGCACCTGTACCAGGGCCAGGGATCTAACCTGCAACCTAGGTACGTGCCCTTGACTGGGAATTGAACCTGCAAGCCTTTGGTTTTTGGGGGGGGCGTTCTAACCATTGGATCACTGGCCAGGGCACATTGTATTGTTTTAAAAATAAACCTAGCCCGGCAGGTGTGGCTCAGTGGTTGAGTGTCGACCCATGAACCAGGAGGTCACAGTTGGATTCTCGGTTCAGGGCACATGCCTGGGTTTCGGGCTCGATCTTAGTAGGGGGTGTTCAGGAGTTGGCCAATCAATGATTCTCTCTCATTGATATTTCTATCTCTCCTTTTCCCTTCCCCTCTCTGAAATAAAAACATATTTAAAAAAAAATGAATCCCTTTAAATGTTGATTATCTTGTATATCTGAAAAATAATTTGCTTATAAGTATATATCACCAAAATGGAATTAATTTTTGTTTTCTTGATTTGTTTTTCTGAGAAACACCTGTGCCTTTTCTTGAGAGGGAAACCCAGTATTTTGAGACTTTCAGGCTGTTTTTGAGTTATGAGTGTTTCTTTGGTGAAAATAGAAAAGCCCCAAGATTGTAGTTTTTTTATGGGGGTGTGGAAGTATGAGTGGATGGTAGAACTTTGTTGTTCACAAATACCAAATGAATGCTCTTGTCAGAGTTAGAATTTAGGAAATTTTTATAAACATAAATCTGGGCAAACTTGAGATTTAAATGCTGTGCTTATATTTTTTTAGTATTTTTAAAGACTCAAAATATAGGATAAGAAAAATCATTTTAAGTACTTGATACGTCTGTGGCTATAATATTAACTTGACAGATTGTTTAATAGAGGTTTTTCATCACTGAGAGCATTTGTACCCATAGGCATATTTTCTGCACATGATTACTCTGTTGTATAAATTTTTAATTTCTTTTCTTAGAAGATGAGAGGCATTAGTCTGTTCTTGTTGAGCTTATGCTGTCTTCTTGGAATTAAGATTTAGCTACAGAATTTCCTATTTTTATTCATGTAAGAAGAACAGTTAACTTTTTAAAAAAATTGAAATCTTGACCATTTAGTAAGTTTTAAATGATTTTCAGGTCAAAATCACATAGCAATGTGTATAGAGAAGGAGGTTGTCAATTTATGGAATTTGGTTACAGTTAAAAATAAAGTTTATTAAAATTAAGGAAATTATAAAAGACTTCCATTGCCTGGCCAGTGTAGCTCAGTGGTTGAATGTCGACTCATGAACCAAGAGGTAACTGGTTCAATTCCTGGTGAGGGCACATGCCTGGGTTGCGGGCTTGGTCCCCAATGGGGTGTGCAGGAGACAGCCAACTGATGTTGATGTTTCTCTATCATCAGTGTTTCTATCTTTCTATCCCTCTTCCTTCCTCTCTCTCTGAAAATCAATAAAAACATTTTTTTTTAAAAAAGGCTTTCATTATATTTGTCTTACATTGCATTTAGTTGCAGTTTTCATAAAAAAATTTCAAGATTACTACCACCTTCTGAATGGACAGTGAACTATCTTAATGATTTTTACTGCATTTAACTTGTAGATTCAGCAAACATTTATTGCTTGCTTGATTTGAATTGGGCATTGTGCAAGGTTTTGCAGATGAGACATTTCTTTGCCTTTAAGGAAGCAATGAACTTATACATGGTAAGTACATTACAATTTAAAAAGCCCCTGGTTCCATAAGAGGAGCACTAAAATTAGACTGAGGGATTTAAGTTATTAAACTTAATTTGGAAGAACGAGTAGTAAGAACTTACGTAGCCAGTTGATGGGGATGAGGATGGTCATGGAAGCAAGAGGGAGCATAAAATTTAGGCACCTCAAAATTTACTGGATTAAAAAAACAAACATCTCAGTTTTTGTTGTTGTTTTTGGTTAATCCTCACCCGAGGGTATTTTTTCCATTGATTTTTAGAAAGAATGGAAGCCGGGGGGGGGGGGGGGGGGGGGAAGGGGGCGGGGGGGGGGAGGAGAAGAAGGGAGGGTGTTTGAGTCTCTCTCTCTCTCTCTCTCTCTCTCTCTCTCTCTCTCACAGCGAGAAACATACTGATTGGTTGCCTCCTGCACTCACCCCAGCCGAGGGCTGGGATTGACGTGCAATCCAGGTATGTGCCCTTGACTAGCAATCAAACCTGAGACTCTTCAGTGCTCAGGATGATGCTATAGCACTGAGCTACACTGGCCAGGCCAGACATCTGACAGTTTTAATGAAGAGCGTTAGCTGTGTGGTTCTGGCTGAAGGTATTTCATGAGGTTACAGTCAAGATGTCAGCTGAGTCTGCAGTCATCTAAGTGTTTCTCTGGGATTGGAGGATTCTTTTCCAAGCTATCTTACATGGTTGTTGGCCAAAGGGCTCAGTTTCTCACTGTGTGGCTTATTCTGTAAGGTAGCTTGAATATCCTTACAACATGGCAGCTAGCTTCCCCCAAGTGAATGATCCAAGAGAATGGCCAAGACAGAAGCCCCATTGTCTTTTGTGATTTAGGCTTGTAAATGATTTATCATCAAGAAGCTAATCACTAAGTCTAGTCCACATTCAAAGAGAGAGAATTTTGCTTCCCCTCTTAAAGGGAATATTAGCACTGGGGAGAGGTCCTTGTCCCACCTGTTGCTAGTGGGAGTGGGCTTCTGGTGATATCCCGAGAAAAGGAATTTTCTGAGGCTCACATGGGAGGATGAGATATTGTAGAAAGCTTTATTTCTGTGGGATCAAACCCCTGACTTTCCAAGGTTCCATTTGCCTCAGTCTTGCCATAAGAATCTCATTTTGCTTTTAGCAGAACTAAAATCAAAGGCAGTGTCCAGAGTTTCCATTCCATGTTGGGTAACAGTATAATCCAGCATCAGGCTAGTCTAGTTTGTGTTCCCAGTTGCAGTCTGTTAGTCCATTGCATGTGGGGTTTGCCAGTGAATGCAAAAGAGCCAAGAGCACAAGCTCCTTTATAGAGGATTATGTATTCCCAAATTTTCGTGGTCTTGCATTGGCCCCACCTCTTCTAGCCAGTGATTTCTGTTCCCAGGTTTGATTGACAAGGACGTTCCCTAGTCACCCTGATTCACTCTGTGTGCACACCCATATTTCCCTTTGTTCAGTCTTTTCCCCCAGTGTTCTGTAGGGAATGGACCAGTGGTTCCTTGGGGAGTCTGAAATTGCAGCTTCCTGGTGAAGCTGCTCAAATGACTTGCCTATAATATCTGGCCTCCCTTTTTCTCCTTTCCTCTTATGAATAACTAGATAATTACAACCATAACAGTATCAAAAAATTTGTCTCCCATTGGGAGAGAGCAGGCTTACGTATTGCTTACTGTAAAAGTGGTGGATTGACTAAGCTCAATGTTCCTCAGCTGTGGTGCAAACTCCCTCCATATGTAGCATCTATCAAAGTCCCTTTGTGTCACCTTGTGGAATCTGGGAGAAATAGGGAGCCAGTGTAATCTTAATGATCATACTGCTTGATGTGCTGTGAGGAATAAAGTTCTTTGTCTCTGAGCCAGGAGACTCCTGTTTTGTTTCATAGGCAGAGAGAGAAGGTTTGAAATAACCACAACAGATATTAGATAGGGAGCTAACAAAATATTGGATAGGAAGCTAACTGGGACTTGTAGGAGCCTGGGGGCAACATAATGGGCTCAAACTGAACAGCTGCATGATTTTCTCCAGCAGCAAGCAGGATTTCAGGTGTGTAGTCTGTGAAGGTGTTTCTTTTGGATTAATCAGGGGGAAGGACGTTTGGAATGTAAAATTATTTTTGCAAACTTTTGTGGTATAATTTATGTACAGTAAACTGGACATATTTAAAGTATACAGTTTGATGAGTTTTGACATGTATATGCCTGCAAAATTATTACCCCAGTCAAAATAATGAACATTTTCATTATCTCAGAAGTTTCCCCCCACCCTTTTATGATCCACACCTCTTCCTTATCCCCATCCCCAGGCTTGCACAGATTTGCTTTCTGTCATAATATATTAGTTCTAGAATTTTTATATCAATGAAATCAAACTGAATAACTTTTATGGTTTTTTTTAGGTCAAAATTCTTTTTTGTCAACTGTTCAGAGTGCAAGAATTATTATTTTGTGGTTGTGTTTGTGGCATATTGTTAAATGTATTTACTTATTTATCCTCACCTGAGGATATTTTTTCCATTGATTTTTAGAGAGAGTGGAAGGAAGGGGCGGGGGGAGAGACAGACATCGATTTGAGAGAGATCAATTCTACACAACAGTGGAATTTTGAAAAGTATTATTTAATATGCTAAAACCTATTACTTAACCTAAGCCAATTCTTTGGTAGAATGAAATCACAGAGATCTAGTTTAGATCTTTGTTAATTTATCTTTGAGAGAAATGTGGAAAGTAGGATAGCTATGACTTTGTGTTTTTTGTTTTTTTTAAAATATATTTTTTATTGATTTCAGAGAGGAATTAAGAGGGAAAGAGGGATAGAAACATCAATGATGAGAGAGAATCATTGACTGGCTGCCTCCTGCACACCCCCCACTGGGGATCAAGCCTGCAACCCAGGTATGTGCCCTTGACCAGAATCGAACCAGGACCCTTCAGTCCACAGGCCAACGCTCTATCCACTGAGCCAGATCGGCTAGGGCTGACTTTGTGTCTTAAAAATTTATTTTATACTTGTAGGATATGACTATATTTTCATTTTTTTAAAAATTAAAGCTTTATTGTAGTATGAATATAACATTTTATAAGTGAAACTAAAGCCTCCACAAACATTCCCCTCTCACCTAACCTTCCTTTACAATATATTCCCTTACCCTCTAATTATTGCTGTCTCAAATTTGGCATTTCCCATGTAGGAATTATATATATGATTTAAATATATTTTAATATTTAAATTGTATATATATATATTTAAATATATTTTTATTGACTTCAGAGAGGAAGAAAGAGGGAGAGATAGGAACATCAATGATGAGAGAGAATCATTGATCGGCTGCCACCTGCAAGTCCCACACTGGGGATTGAGCCCACAACCTGGGCATGTGCCCCAACCGGGGAATCGAACCGGTGACCTCTTGGTTCCTGGGTCTACACTCAAGAGCTGAGCCACACCCGGCCTGGTTCTTTATATATTTTGTATACAGATCTTTTATACATATGTTAGATATATTTTTTTCACCTAGTTTCACCTGGGTTTTCCTTTTAATTTTGCTTGTATTGATTTTTTGGGTATATTTTGTCTGTTTGATATAATTTAAATGTATTAGCTTTTTAAAAAATGGTTTTTGCTTTTTGTTTCTTATTTAAGAACCCTTACTTTAACTTAAGTTCATAGGCTGTTATCCTGTTTCCTTCTAACACTTTTAGTAGTTTTCAAGTGTGTGTTTGTGTGTGTGTGTATGTGTGTGTGTATGTGTGTGTGTGTGTATATATATATAAAATATATTTTTATTGATTTCAGAGAGGAAGGGAGAGGGAGAGAGAGAGAGAAACATCAATGATCAGAGAGAATCATTGTTTGGTGCCTCCTACATGCCCCTTACTGAGCCTGCAATCTGGACATGTGCCCCACCAGGAATCGAACCGTGACCTCCTGGTTCATACAAGCACTGAGCCACACCGGCTGGGCTCAAATGTATATTTTTAAGATACATACAATTTATTTCTGTGTACTGTGTGAAGTAGGGATGTGATTTATTTTTTTTCAAGAGTACCATTTGTTTTGACTCCATTATTGGATGTTTGTCCTTTTCTTACTGTTTTGCAATGTTACTTTTAGGTCCTAGCTGGTTTGGCTCAGGGATAGAGCATCAGCCTGTGGACTGAAGGGTCCTGGGTTCGATTCTGGTCAAGGGCACATGCCCGGGTTGTGGGCTCGATCCCCAGTAGGGGGCGAGCAGGCGACAACCGATCAATGGTTCTTTCTCATCATTGATGTTTCTTTCTCTCCCTCTCCCTTCCTCTCTGAAATCAATAAAAATATATTAAAAATAAATAAATAAATAAATAAATAAAATGTTACTTTAAGCATATACTAAACTCACATATATAATTTAGACTATTTGTGGACCAGTATTATACATTTTTAATTTCTATAGCTTTAAAAGGCTATAAGTCTTTATGAGAAATCCTTGGGGTTCAGACGTGATATTAGAATCTATATTTTCCCCCAGTAGTACCCAATGGGCATTATGCAGTATCCTGTAAGTCCTACATATTATTTTCTCAGTGAAGTGTATGAATAATCACACTAAGTGAGATGCATATAAAAAATAAGTTACCTTAGATCAGGTCAGGTTTTGCTTCTAAGTGAGTTAAAAAGAAAAAAACAAAACACTTTTCAGACATTTTGGATTTTTGGATTGCAAATAAAGGATCCTGGACCTGTAATTTATCTTGCTATTTAGGGGACATATTCCTTCTTTGTTCTTTTATTCCAGGTTGTTTGGTTATTCTTGTATCTCTACTTTTCTATTTGAATTTTAGAGTCAACTTTAGAGTTATGTTAAGAATCTTGTAGAAATTTTCATTGGAATTTGAAGTAGTTGGGGAAGAACTGACCACCTTTACAGTGTTTGTGTTCTTATCCATGAACATGGATATCTTTCCTTTTATTCAGGTGTTGTTTCAGTAAAGTTTTGTAATTTTTTTTAAAAAATGCGTGCTTTTTTTGTTAGATTTATATCAGAGTGTTTTTATGGTTACTATTGTGAATGAACTTTTATTTATTTATTTTTTTTAGATTTAAAAATTCACTTATTCAATCTAGTATTTTTTTCTTTTTTTTTTTAAATCTTTATTGTTCAGATTATTACATTTGTTCCTCTTTTTTCCCCCCATAACTCCCCTCCTTCCAGCTCCCACCCCACCCTCCACCCTCACTCCCCACCCACTGTGTTCATCCATAGGTGCATGATTTTAGTCCAGTCACTTCCCGCATCTCCCACACCCCTTTTCCCCCCAAGAATAGTCAGTCTATTCCCTTTCTATGTCCCTGATTCTATTATAATCACCAGTTCATTCTGTACATCAGGTTATTTATTCACTTGATTCTTAGATTCACTTGTTGATAGATGCATGTTTGTTGTTCATAATTTGTATCTTTACCTTTTTCTTCTTCTTCCTCTTCTTAAAGGATACCTTTCAGTATTTCATATAATACTGGTTTGGCGGTGATGAACTCCTTTAGCTTTTCCTTATCTGTGAAGCTCTTTATCTGACCTTCAATTCTGAATGATAGCTTTGCTGGATAAAGTAATCTTGGTTGTAGGTTCTTGGTATTCAGCACTTTGAATATTTCTTGCCATTCCCTTCTGGCCTGCAAAGTTTCTGTTGAGAAATCAGCTGACAATCGTATGGGTATTCCCTTGTAGGTAATTGAGCCTCTTTCTCTTGCTGCTTTTAAGATTTTCTCTTTGTCTTTTGCTCTTGGCATTTTAATGATGATGTGTCTTGGTGTGGTCCTCTTTGGATTCCTTTTGTTTGGGGTTCTCTGCGCTTCTTGGACCTGTAAGTCCATTTCTTTCTCCAGATGGGGGAAGTTTTCTGCCATTATTTCTTGAAATAGGTTTTCAATATCTTGCTGTCTCTCATCTTCTGGCACTCCAATAATTCTGATATTAGTCCGCTTAAAGCTGTCCCAGAGGCTCCTTACACTATCTTCACACTTTCGGATTCTTTTTTCATTTTGCTTTTCCAATTGGGTGTTTTTTGTCGAATCTTTGGTTTGATTCTTGTGCTCCTCTGGTCTGCTATTGGGTATAATATTCTTTATTTCAGTCCGTGTATGCTTACTTTCTAATTTCTTTATCGTAGCATCGAGGGTCTCATTAGTTTTCGTGAGGCTCTGCACAAATTTATGGCAAGCCCTCAAAATTGCGATTCTTAGCTCCATATCCTCCATTGTGAATGAACTTTTAAAAAATTACATTTTCTAATTACTATTACTAATGGGCAAGAAAGTATTGCTATTTATATATTAATCTTGTGTCTGACAAACTTGTTGGGTTTTATTATTAGTACTAATAACTTTTCATTTTATACTCTTGCGTTTCCAGTTAGAAAATCATATCTTCAAATAGTTTTATCTTTTCCTTGGCAATCACTTTTTCATTTGCTTGGTATGGTTTCAATATTCAGTTTTTGGGAAATGTGAAATATTTATAGAATTATGTTTACTATGAAATAAATTGTGCTGTAAACAAATTTTGAATGCATGAGTAAATAGAGGATAGAAGGGAAAGCTTCCTCAAGTGGGGGTAATGAAGTGTTTCTTAGAAGGGAAATGGTTATTATTGGAGGATTTACTGTGTGATCTTCTCATTGCAGATATGGTGTAAGATATTTCTTCAAGACTGGACAGCTGAGGACCTGTTATTTCTGATTTGCCTTAAGCAAACTTACAGCCATAGAGAAACCTCACGGAGTTCTATATTTTGCTCTCTGCTTTATACCTTCCCTGGTACATAAATTCATCTTGCAGTCATGTATGGAAGTGCTCGCTCAGTTGGGAAGGTGGAACCGAGCAACCAGAGCCCTGGGCGTTCACCTAGGCTTCCACGTTCCCCTCGCTTGGGCCATCGTCGAACCAATAGTACAGGAGGGAGTTCTGGAAGCAGTGTTGGAGGTGGCAGTGGGAAAACCCTTTCAATGGAGAATATCCAGTCCTTAAATGCTGCCTATGCCACATCTGGCCCTATGTACCTAAGTGACCATGAAAATGTGGGTTCAGAAACACCTAAAAGTACTATGACACTTGGCCGTTCTGGGGGACGTCTGCCTTATGGTGTTAGGATGACTGCTATGGGCAGTAGCCCTAATATAGCTAGTGGTGGGGTTGCTAGTGACACCATAGCATTTGGAGAGCATCACCTCCCTCCTGTGAGTATGGCATCTACTGTTCCTCACTCACTTCGTCAGGCAAGAGATAACACAATCATGGATCTGCAGACACAGCTGAAGGAAGTATTAAGGGAAAATGATCTCTTGCGGAAGGATGTGGAAGTAAAGGAGAGCAAATTAAGTTCTTCAATGAATAGCATCAAGACCTTCTGGAGCCCAGAGCTGAAGAAAGAGCGAGCCCTCAGAAAAGATGAAGCTTCCAAAATCACTGTTTGGAAGGAACAGTATAGAGTTGTGCAGGAGGAAAACCAGGTTAGTTTTTTTCCGTGTGTTTGCTTTTACTGTCTGAATTCATGCATATAAGTGAAATGAACCATTCTTTTTTCCTTTCTTAGGTTTTTCTCTTCTTGGTACATTTATCTTCCTGATTATTATTTAATTTAATAATTTCTATTCTCTGTTTCTTGGCTTTTCCCAGGTTTGGTCCTTTGCCTTGATTATTTTTTATTTTTTTTGGTTGTCATGTCCTCTTGGCAATAATGAGCAGTTCTTTCTGTGGATATTCATGATAGTTTAACTTAAGGATGCTTATGTAATTTTTTTTTTTAGTTCTTTAACAAATTTAAGGTGGAAGAAAGACAACTTGGTGTGATTTTGCTTCTAGAAAATAAATATAATGAGGCATAATTATGGGCTTTGCAGTTTAAGAGCTAAGTGCTGTCTTATCCTATATAATAAAAGGCTAATAAACAAATTGGCGGAATGACCGGTCACTATGACGCGCACTGATCACCAGGGGGCAGATGCTCAATGCAGGAGCTGCCCCCTGGTGGTTAGTGCGCTCCCACAGGGGGAGCGCTGCTCAGCCAGAAGCTGGGCTCACTGCTGGCAAACCCAGCGGCTGTGGCAGGGGTTCCGGACTGGGAGAGGGTGCAGGCCGGGTTGAGGGACCCTTCCTCCCCCACCAGTGCACGAATGTCGTGCACTGGGCCTCTACTTAGATATATGAAACATTCATTTATTAATTTTCTGCCCTCTTCCAAGTTGTAGTTAATGTTTTGGCCATAGCCATTTTGCATTCAGTGGTATATGACCACACAGATGTGGACAAGTCATATTCAAACTGCAGCAGTTAAAATCTTAATTATAGTTTATGTTGAAAATACATTTAGAACTTTTATTTTTTTAGTCCTCACCCGAGGATATGTGTGTATGTGTGTGTTTTTAAATTGATATGAGAGGGAGAGGAAAGAAGAGAGATGGGAGGGGGAGAGAGAGAAACATCGATGTGAGAGAGAAATATTAATTGGTTGCCTTCCACACACGCCCCAACCTGGGATCGAATCCACAACCTGGTTATGTGCTCTGACCAGGAATCAAAGCTACTGCTACTACCCTTTGGTACACAGGATGATGCTCCAACCAACTGAGCCACAGTGGCCATAGCTACACTGTTAACATTTTTATGTTTCTCTCTAATGAACTATCTCTGTGCATATACACATACAAATTTTACATGAAGGGAATATTATAGGTGTTATACTATATATTAAAGTCTTATGAAATACTAGAGGCCTCTTGCATGAAGATTTGTGCAATAGGCCTTGCTTATCCTGGCTGCTGGCACCGGTTTTCCTCTGGCACCTGGGACCCAGGCCTTTGGTCCGGCCGCAGCAGTGAGGTTTGGCTTTTCCGCTCCAGCTGCAGCGGAGAAGCCAAGCATCTTCCGTCTTCAGTCGTCTTCAGTCTTCAGTCGTCTTCAGTCTTTGCTCTAGGCCTGCATATGCAAATTAACTGCCATCTTTGTTGGGTTAATTTGCGTACTCATCCTGATTGGTTGGTGGATGTAGTGGAGTGACACCAATTTGCATGTTTCTCTTTTATTAGTGTAGATATCTAAATCATCGTTTTTAATGCCTGTATACTATTGTGCCTGTACCTGTTAATTTACCTAACATCAGAGATTTAAATAAAAATCTTCATATTTAGTTTATTTTGTTCATTAGATTCCACATATGAGTGAGATCATGTGATACTTGTCTTTCTCTGACTGGCTTATTTTGCTAAGCATAATACTCTCCAGGTCCCTCCATGCTGTTTCAAAGGTTAAGAGATCCTTATTTTATACGGCTACATAGTATTCCATGGTGTAGATGTACCACAGCTTTTTTATCTATTCATCTACTGATGGGCACTTGGGCTGTTTTCAGACCTTAGTGCTATTTACAATAGCACTGCTATAAACATAGGGGTGCATATGTTCTTTCTGATTGGTGTTTTAATCTTCTTAGGATATAGTCCTAGAAGTGGGATCACTGGGTCAAATGGCAGTTCCATTTCTAATTTTTTGAAGTGATTCCATACTGATTTCTATAGTGGTTATACCAGTCTGCATTCCCACCAGCAGTGTACTAGAGTTCCTTTTTCTCCCCATCCTAGCTAGCACTTGTTGTTTGTTGATTTATTGATGGCAGCCATTCTGACAGGTGTGAGGTGGTAGCTCATTGTCATTTAAATTTGCATCTCTGTGATGATTAGTGACGTTGAAAATTTTTCCATATGTCTCTTGGCCATTTGTATGTCTGCTATAGGTTAAGTGTCTATTTAGTTCTTCTGCCCATTTTTTTTTATTGGATTGTTTTCCTTTTGTTGATTTGTTCAAGTATTTTATATATATTGAATATTAACCCCTTATCAGATGGTCATTGTCAAATATGTTCTCCCTTTTCATTTTGATGCTGTTTTCTTTTGCTGTACAGAAGCTTTTTATTGATTTCAGAAGGGAAAGGAGAGGGAGAGAGATAGAGAAATATCAATGATGACAGAGAATCATTTGTAGGCTGCCTCCTGCATGACCCCTACTGGGGATTGAGCCCATAACCTGGGCATGTGCCCTTTACCAGAATGGAAATCGGGACTCTTCAGTCCACAGGCTGACACTCTACAACTGAGCCAAACCAGCTAGGGCTGTGCAGAAGCTTTTTATGTTGATGTAGTCCCATTTGTTTATTTTTTTCTCTTGTTTTTCTTGCACTAGGTGTTGTGTTAGTGAAAATTTTGTTACATGAGATGTCTGATATTTTGCTACCTTTGTTTTCTTCAAGGATTTTTATGGTTTCACAACTTACATTTAAATCTTTTATCCATTTTTAGTTTATTCTTATGTATGGTGTAAGTTGGTGGTTTAGTTTCGTTTTTTTCACATGTAGCTGTCCAATTATCCCAACACCATTTATTGTAGAGATTGTCTTTAGTCCATTGTATGCTCTTGTTTCCTTTGTCAGATATTAATTGAGCGTAATGGCTTGGGTTGATTTCTGCGGTTTCTATACTGTTCCATTGATCTATATGCCCTTTTTTTTCCCTGCCAGTACCAGGCTGTTTTGATTATGGTGGCTTTGTAGTATAACTTGAAATCTATTATTTTGATTCCTCCAACTGTGTTCTTCTTTCTCAAGATTTCTGCAGCTACTTGGGGTCTTATTTGGTTCTATATAAATTTTTGGAGTGTTGGTTTTAGGTCTGTGAAATATGCTATTGGTATTTTAATAGGGATTATATTGAATCTGTAGATTGCATTGGGTAGTATGGACATTTTAATGATGTTGATTCTACCAATCCATGAACATGGTATATTCTTCCACTTGTTTATATCTTCCTCTGTTTTTTCAGCGCCCTATAGTTTTTGAGAACAAGTCTTTTACCTCCTTACTTAAGTGTATTCCTATTTCACTTTTTTTGTTACAATGGTAATTGGGATTGTTTTGTTGTTTCTCTTTCTGAGAGTTCATTATTGGTGTGTAAGAATGTCACTGATTTCTGGATGTTAATTTTGTATCTTGCTACATTGCCAAAATCCTTTATTAAATCTACATGTTTTTTAGTGGAGTCCTTGTGGTTTTCTGTGTACAATATCATGTCATCTGCAAATAATGACAGTTTTACTTCCTCCTTTCCAATTTGGATGCCTTTTATGTTTTCTTCTTGTCTGATCACTATTGCTAGGGCCTCCAATACTATCCTATATAATAAAACCCTAATATGCAAATTGACCGAACAGCAGAATGGCCAGTCGCTATGATGTGCACTGATCACCAGGGGGCAGATGATCAACGCAGGAGGAGCGCTGCTCAGCCAGAAGCTGGGCTCACGGCTGGCGAACCCAGCGGCAGTGGTGGGAGCTTCTCTTGCCTCCGCAGCAGCGCTAAGGATCCTTTGGGGGATGTCCCACTGCCGACTTAGGCTCACTGCGGGCCCACTAAGCCTGCAGTTGGACATCCCTCAAGGGGTCCAGGACTGGGAGAGGGCACAGGCCGGGCTGAGAAACAGCCCCCCCCCCCCAGCCCCCAATTCACGAAAGTCGTCCACCAGGCCTCTAGTCTAAATATATAAAAGGCTAATATGCTAAGTGTCTGACTGGCTGCTGTGACATGCACTGACCACCAGGGGGCAGATGCTCAGTGCAGGAGTTGCTGTGATGTGCACTGGCCATTTAAGAGAAACGGCACTGCGGACCTTGTGCTTACAAAGCAATACTTGGGTTTCCCCAAGTGGGACACAGGCCCCACCACCACCTCAGAGTGATAGCCCACCAAATGGCAGCCAACGCTGCTGAGACCCCATGGTGCAAAATGTGGCCCACAGCCCAGAAACGGTGGCTGTGGGCGACGGGTAATGACGTCATGTAGCAATGCCCAGCTTCCTCTCCCTAGCGACAGGCCATTTAACAATAAACGGCACTGGGGACCTGGCGTCCACAAAGCAACACTCGGCTTCCCCCAAGTGGGACACAGGCTCTGCCACTACCCCGGAGTGACACCCCACCAAATTGCAACAAATGCTGCCAAGACTGCATGGTGCAAAATGTGGCCCACAACCCAGCCCAGCCCGGAAATGGTCGCTGTAGGTGCCGGGCAATGACGTCATGTAGCAACCCCCAGCTTCCTTTCCCTAGCTACTAGCCTCCTTGGAGTTTCTTCAGCCCAGGAACCCAACTTGCTTTATAGCCAGGTGGAAACATTTTACAGTTCAACCAAATGTTTGTGAAGCGTTTTCACGTGCCTCATCTCATTTGATCCTCACAGAAGTCCTGGAGTAGGTAGATAGGAGACTGTAGGATCCTATTTTCTTTTTATTAGCAAAAACAATAGAGATTTAGAAAGTTTAGAAACTTGACCCAACTAAGAAGAAGTAAAAATTGGTGGACCTTGAAAATGACTTCAGGTTTTCTCACTGCGCAAAATATAGTCAAACACTGCTACAGTTAAATATTTTATCCTTTGTTCTTCCTGTGTGATCTACAATAATAATCTGCTTCGTGTTGATATTTACTGCTGTTTTGCTGAGTTACCTGAAAGAGAAATTGAGGTGCTTCACGGGGCTGGGGAAAGTTTAGCTAAATCAGAAAGCAGGTCTAATTAAGCAAGTTTATATATAAAAGGCTAAGTTGACTCACACATGTGCGATACATATAAAGCTCTCACTGGTGCCAATTGCACGCATGTGTTTTGATCTGTCATTGTCGATCGTGAATTTGGTTGACACTTCTATTTTTTTAATTATTTTATTTTCTTTATTAAGGTATTAGATATGTGTCCTTATCACCCCCCCCCCCCCCCCCCCCCCCGCTCATGCCCTCCCCTCCCTGGTGTCTGTGTCCATTGGTTATGCTTATATGAATGCATACAAGTCCTTTGGTTGATCTCTCCCCCTTACCCCCACCCTCCCCTACCTTCCCCCTCTGAGGTTTGACGGTCTGATCAATGCTTCTCTGTCTCTGGATCTGTTTTTGTTCATTAGTTTATGTTGTTCATTATATTCCACAAATGAGTGAGATCATGCAATATTTATCTTTCTCTGACTGACTTATTTTGCTTGGCATAATGCTCTCCAGGTCCATCCATGCTGTTGCAAATGGTAGGAGTTCCTTCCTTTTTACAGCAGCATAGTATTCTATTGTGTAGATGTACCACGGTTTTTAATCCACTCATCTGCTGATAGGCACTTAGGCTGTTTCCAAATCTTAGCTATTGTAAATAGTGCTGCTATGAACATAGGTGTGCATGTATCCTTTCTGATTGGTGTTTCTGGTTTCTTGGGATATATTCCTAGAAGTGGGATCACTGGGTTAAATGGGAGTTCCATTTTTAATTTTTTGAGGAAACTTCATGCTGTTCTCCACAGTGGCTGCACCAGTCTGCATTCCCACCAGCAGTGCACGAGGGTTCCTTTTTCTTCGCATCCTCCCTAGCACTTGTCATTTGTTCATTTGTTGATGATAGCCATTCTGATAGGTGTGAGATGGTACCTCATTGTCGTTTTGATTTGCATCTCTCGGATGATTAGTGACTTTGAGCATGTTTTCATATGTCTCTTGGCCTTCCTTATGTCCTCTTTCGAAAAGTATCTATTTAGGTCCATTGCCCATTTTTCTATTGGGTTATCTTCCCTTTGTTAAGTTGCATGAGTTCCCTGTAAATGTTGGAGATTAAACCCTTATTGGAGATAACATTTGCAAATATATTCTCCCATGCAGTGGGCTTTTTTGTTGTTTTGTTGATGGTTTCTTTTGCTGTGCAGAAGCTTTTTATTTTGATGTAGTCCCATTTGTTTATTTTCTCTTTAGTTTCCAATGCCCTAGGAGATGTGTTGGTGAAAAAATTGCTTCGGCATATGTCTGAGATTTTGCTGCCTGTGGATTCTGCTAAGATTTTTATGGTTTTCTGTCTTACGTTTAAGTCCTTTATCCATTTTGAGTTTATTTTTGTGTATGGTGTAAGTTGGTGGTCTAGTTTCATTTTTTTGCATATATCTGTCCAGTTTTCCCAATACCATTTATTGAAGAGACTGTCTTGACTCCATTGTATGCTCTTGCTGCCTTTGTCAAGTATTAAGTGAGCATAGTGGATTTGGTCGATTTCTGGGTTCTCTATTCTATTCCATTGGTCTGTATGTCTGTTCGTGTGCCAGTACCAAGCAGTTTTGAGAACAGTGGCTTTGTAATACAGCTTGATATCTTCTACTGAGATCCTTCCTACTTTGTTCTTCTTTCTCAGGATTACTGAAGCTATTTGGGGTCTTTTTTGATTCTAGATGAGTTTTTGGAGAGTTCGTTCTAGGTCTGTGAAATATGCCATTGGTATTTTAATGGGGAACTCATTGAATCTAGATTATTTTGGGTTGTATGGACATTTTAATGATGTTGATTCTACCAATGCATGAGCACGGTTATGTTCTTGCATCTGTTTACGTCTTCCTCTATCTCCTTTTTTAGTGTCTTGTAGTTTTCCAAGTACAGGTCTTTTACCTCCTTAGTTAAGTTTATTTCTAGGTATCTTAATTTTTTTGGTGCAATGGTAAATGGGAGTTTTTAAAATCTCTCTTTCCGTAAGTTCCCTATTGGTGTATAAAAATGCCATAGATTTCTTGGTGTTAATTTTGTATCCTGCTACATTGCCGAATTCATTTATTAAGTCTAGTAGTTTTTTGATGGAGTCTTTAGGGTTTCCTTTGTACAGTATCTTGTCATCTGTGAATAATGACAGTTTTACGTCTTTTTTTCCAATTTGGATACCTTTTATTTCTTCTTGTCTAATTGCTGTGGCTAGCACTTCCAGTACTATGTCAAACAGGAGTGGTAAAAGTAGGCATTCCTGTCTTGTTCCTGTTCTTAGGTGAAATGGTTTTAGTTTTTGCCCATTGAGTATGATGTTGGCTGTAGGTTTGTCATATAAGGCTTTTATTATGTTGAGGTATGATCCCTCTATTCCCACTTTGCTGAGGGTTTTTATCAAGAAAGGGTGTTGGATTTTGTCAAATGCTTTTTCTGCATCAATTGTTATGACTTTGTGATTTTTATCTCTCAATTTGTTTATGTGATGTATCACATTTATTGATCTGTGGAAATTGTACTATCCTTGCATCCCCAGGATAAATCCTACTTGGTCATGGTGTATAATCTTTCTGATGTAATGCTGGATCCGATTTCCTAAAATTTTGTTGAGGATTTTGGCATTTATGTTCATGAGGGATATTGGCCTGTTCTTCACGTTCTTTGTGTTGTCTTTATCTGGTTTTGGTATTGGGCTAATGCTGGTTTCATAGAATGAGCTTGGAAGTGTGCCTTCTTCTTGAATTTTTTGGAATAGCCTGAGGAGGATAGGTTTTAGTTCTTCCTTGAATGTTTGCTAAAACTCCCCTGTGAAGCCATCTGGCCCCGGACTTCTGTTTGCTGGAAGCTTTTTGATGACTGCTTCAATTTCCGCCATAGTTATCGGCCTATTGAGATTTTTAGATTCTTCCTGATTGAATTTTGGTAGGTGGTATTTTTCTCGGAATATGTCCCTTTTCCTCTAGGTTGTCTAGTTTGTTGGAATAGAGTTGTTCATAGTATTTTTAAACAATCCTTTGTATTTCTGTGGTGTCTGTTGTTATTTCTCCTCTTTCATTTCTGATTTTGTTTATTTGGGTCCTCGCTCTGCTTCTGGTGAGCCTGGCTATAGGTTCATCAATCTTGTTTATACTTTCAAAGAACCAGCTCTTGGTTTCATTGATCTTTTGTATTGTTTTTTTGGTCTCTATGAGTTGACATTTCTATTATAGAGAAAGGGCGAATAGTGATATTAAAATATTTCTTCTAATTAATCTCCTTTCAATGTGCGCAAATCTGTGCACTGGGACACTAATGTTGAATAAAAGTTGTAAAGTGGACTACCTTGTCTTGTTCCAGTTTCTGGGGGAAATGCTTTTAATTTTTGCCCGTTGAGTATGATGTTGGCTGTACGTCCAGAGACATAGAAGCATGAAACAGACTGTCAAATCTCAGAGGGAAGGTGGGGATGGGTGGGGGGGGGGGGGGGGGGGGGGCGGGGGGGGGGGGTAGATATCAACTAAAGAACTTGTATGCATACATATGCATAACCCATGGACATAGACAATAGTGTGGTGAAGGCCTTGTGGGGGGTGGGCTAGATGGGGTCAATGGGAAAAGGGTACAAATCAACAATAAAGATAAAAAATAAGAAATGATTGATCAAATCTTCATATTTATTTGATGGTACAATATGAATTCATTTGAATCAGATTTCACAATTATTAGTAATGATGATAATTTTATTCTTTCTCAGATATAACCTTAAACTACTTTGTTTTTACTTTAAAAAAAAATATTTTTATTGATTTCAGAGAGGAAGGGAGAGGGAGAGAAAAACAGAAACATCAATGATAAGATTGAATTACTGATTCTGCCACCCCCTGCATGCCTCCCAATGGGGATCGAGCCCACACCAGAAATTGAACTGTGACCTCTGGGTTCATAGGTCTACACTCAACCACTGAACCACGCCAGTCGGATGCTTTTACTTTTTAAAATTTAAAGTATAGTTAACATACAAAATGCTTTAACCAGTGGCTAAATTTACTTTGTCACTACACAAAATCTAAACGTTTGATTATTATACTTGAATTTGTAAGCCTCTAGAGACCCAGCCTTTTTAAATAAGAGGAAATGCTTTTAAAAAGTATTCCTCAGGAAGTTCTTTGAGTAAGACTTAAAAAATGTGAAAAGAAGAAAAGAAAAAAGAACTAAAATAGATCCCAGTGTTCAATATTAAAAGTAAGAACAGGGATTCCTAAATCTTGGCTTGGATACATCATTATCAACAGATAATATTTACTTAAAATATAGGTTCTCAGGCATTACTGTATACCAACTAAGTAAATATCTGGGAGATGGAATCCAGGAACTTATATTTTAAGTAAGCTTATCTGGTGGTTCTGAAAAACCCAAAAAGTCTAATTCAGGATTAATTTAGAAGAACTGTCATGTAGTCTTATTCAAATTCATAAGAGCGTTAATAGAAGAAACTTACATACACGGGAAAAGCAGGTGCTTGCTCTCAATGGTCACCTGCTGGGCAGAGATCCACACCCTCCTAGGACAGGGTCTCTTTTGTATAGGGGGTTAATAGTAAAAGCACATGGTGGGTAATCACATAGACCACAAGAAAGAACAATGCATTTCTAAGTTAACGAATAACATCAGGCAGTTACTTACATTGTATACATCCATTAACCTCCTTCCTGGGGCCTGAAGTTATCTTTGGGCGGGATTCCGGCTTTCTGGGTAGTCAGCCTAATCTGAGGCTACAGAGAGTTAAACAGTCACAGAAGGTTAAAGAGAGAGTCCAACATTGCCCAGATGCCTTTACTGCATTTCCTAGCTCCCCTACAACCTCTAATTCTTAAACTTGTCTATTGCTCATCAGCCACAGGGAATTTGTGATGGTTCTATTGCCACTTTCGGGCTTAGTTGTGAAAGATGGGAAAAGGAACAAGGGACTATTGGCTCAATGCTTCTCATCCCTTTTTTCTGCCATATTATACCTCAGGGTTGTGACAGATTCCTATACATAATGATTATTTGCTGTGACAGTGTTCCTCAGAAGGAATGTGTGTATAGAAAAAGGGTGTTTAAAATTGTTAACGTAAAAAAACCATTGAAACCTGTAAAGAATTTTTGTGAGTTTATTTGAGCCAAAATGTCGATATATGCCGGGAAGCAGAACCTCAACGAATTGAGATAGTGCTCAGGAGAATGGCAGGGTTACATCCGTATTTATACATGAAATTCATTGGTGACAGATTTAAGGAGGTGGGATTAAGCGAAGCGGGGAAACCTCTGTGATAGGATAAAAAGTAAAATGATGGGCACATACTTAGGTGGGTGCAGGAACAATTAACATGATAAATGAAAGAATCTGCTGCATCTGTCCTGGGTCCAGCACACCTGGCTGTGCCTCAGGGGCTCCATAAAAAGGGAAGTCATCCCAAGGATATGTTATCTTAGATGCAAAAAGACAGATAGGCTCAGTTACGGTAAAGGTTGACCTTATCAGTGAAGATATCGGTTTAGGACGTAACTGGCCACCATAACTGCTTTTAGTTAAGGTTTAATTTCAGACCATCCTTTGTGGTTACTTTAGGTCTCCGAGTCTGCAGAACTGCCATGCAGGCCTCTCCTGAGCTTGTAAGGTCAGCATGTGGCCCCTTTCGTCCACAAAATCTTAGCTATGTTTAATTTAAAAAAGCCATCCAGGTGATTTTGATGTCTCCTCACCTTGAGAGTCATTGATGCACAAGATAAAATACTCAGATGATGTATGACAATAGAATGAAGAAATAACTTTTCTTCAGTTAAAATTTAAGTTGCAGAAAGTGAAGTACAACGTGAAAAGTTTATCATTCCTAAATGTAAAATAATAGTACATTCTGAAAGTTCTTCTAGATGGGTGTTGAATTGTAAATATCAAGAGAGGAGTAATGAGTTTGCTTAATTTAGCCTTGTGGTAAAGTATCAGTGTAGCATAGGTCTTAGAAACTGTATCTGTATTCATAGGGTAGATTTTAGTTTCTTTTAATTTTGTAAAAATGAGATTGATAAATTTGGAGTATGTAATGGTGGCATATCAATGCTCAAATATGAAGAACTTTATTTAGATAATTAAGCATCAAAGTACATCATACTTGAATATTATCCAATCTCAAATGGATTGTTAATAATCACAGTTTATTTCCATTGACTTGAAAAGTGGCTGAGCTATAAGTTATAAATATTGTGTAAAAATTATACATGAATAAACACTTTCCTTTTAAAGTTCTACCTTTTAGGAATAGATTGTGTGAGTATGTAAGTAAATGTAAATATAATGTATATATGTGTGTATATAAATTATATGTACATATATGTGTGTGTGTATTTTGGGAGAAGTTAAATTGAGGTTACTGGCTCTATCACTGAATTAAATAACCTCCAATGTACCTTTTTGATGATGCTAAAAATATGCCTATCACCAAGATAGTTTTTATTATCAAGCAACTTGGAAATGTCCATTTTAATGAGGGAAAATTATTGGCATATTTCTTTATTTTCAAAAAATTAAGGCAGCTGATTATGCCCATACTTTAAAAGCTGTGTGGATAAAAAGCAATGGCAATTTCCTTTCTAATTGTCAAGCTATATACAAAGGCAAATATTTGAATCTTCTGAAAAGACTAGTAGGGACTCAGCATTTTAGTCCAGTGGAAATGAAACAGCCCATAGGACTATGATGCCAAAAAAACCATATGTGCTGAAGGAGGGTAAACACTGCCTTATCTAGATTCCGCCCCTTGCCCTAATTAAACACCAAGGCTGGCAGGAATATATTCTTCCTGCACCCACTATAATTATCATACAATCCTAAAATTGTGTATCTTTGGTCCAAAAAACAAAGGGTGCAATTTTAAAGTAAAGTGAAACACTGCAGTGAGATTTACAGAACTGGGAATGCTAATTAATAGATTATAGTGAGCTAGCAGTGGGCCCTTATTAAACTCTGCATTCATTATACCCTCCATAGCCCTCAACATCAAACATTTTCCACTTTACAAAGAATACTGGTTTAATAGGATTTACAATAATGAAACAAATTTCTCCAATTCAATTTGAAACTGGGAATTTAGATGCATAAATGTTTGATGCTTGGGCCACAGAGATCTTGGTCTAGAATCCTATCAAATGTAAAGACACATTTTTTAGAGTTGTCTAATGTGTATGGTTCATTATTATGAAGTTTTTTTTGGGAAGATTGTTTCTAAAATAGATACCCAACTGTTTTTATGTCTCATACTCCTTTTGTTTCTGAACTTTCAAATATTGGTGGTTGGAGAGATGGAACAACATATGTTTTAACAGGAAAGGCCTTTTTTTCTTTTTTAAAATTGACAATGAGGAAGGCTTTTCGTATTTACATATTTGCTTGATGAAGAATAAAAATCCAGTTGTGAATGTGCTTGAATGGCAAAGCTAAGGCTTTGGATGATTTACATTTTTATTTTATTCTATTGTCATACTTCTTTATTATTTTGCTTTATAATGTTTCTATATGTTGAGTTTAGCTGGAAGCTTATTTTAAAAATAATTATTTTAAAGCACTTTCATTGGAATTTTGTGTGGTTAGAATACGTTCTGTTTAATATACTGTGGCAAGTAAGTTTAATATTTCTCTTTGTGTATTTTTTTCGTTCTGGAGTCTGATTTTATTCAGGATTCAGATTTTTTAATTTTGGTTTTATTTATTTAGGGATAAAATCAAGAGAATTTCAAGTTCAGAATACAAAAAGAGAAATTTACCCTGTGTGAATCTTTGTTTTGTCATTTGTTCTCACTGCTTAGACATAGGTGACTATTAACATTTTTATAATTTTAGGTTGTAACGTGGTTTGTCACATGGTGAAAGCCATTATTATTTGAATTTAAGCTCTTTCATGAGGCTGCTAATTATTTCACTGTCATTTAAAGTCTGATCTTTAACTTTTATGTTTGGCAATTCTGATAACAGAGATGAATTGTGAATGGTTATTCAGAACATTGTGCATAAATCAGTAGGCTAATTTATTTTCCAGATTGATTTGATCTTTTTGGTGTTCCAGATATGGGATATGTTAAAGGCACTATGCAGAATGCTCTGAGAAAATTAAATCCTATGTAAAATAGCTATGTCCCTATTGGGGAGTTAATCATTTTGAGAAGCGAAATTTGTTCGTGTATGACTTTCATTAGACAAATTTAAAAAATTCACATTTATTAATATTGCTTCTTGTCTCATCAGAAAAGTTTTTAAGTATTGGTAAGCTGTCAAGCTCACCAGGTTCCCAAATTTTCAAGTTTTCCCAAAGATACAAGTTTTCCACAATTCTAATTTTCACTTGAAAGCTCAAATTTTATCATTGGCAATAAATATTGCAAGTTATTGTTTTTGAAGTGACAGGTTTGTTTCATTAATTTATTTAAAAAATCAGCTTTATACCCGAGACTGAATAATCATAGGTTGTCACTTCAGTCTTTTAAATTAAAATGGTGTTCATTGAGACACCCATTGTATTTCATTATGTAGCACAAGTGCTTTATGCCTCTTTGAAGATATTAGTTGAGCAAAGAGAGACCTGAATGTTGTGACTGTCTGGGATAAAATGTCATCCCAGGTAGAAGAGACTATAAGTCTAAAGGAGTTTTCTGACTCTGATAAGAGGTTGCCACTAAGGGTCTTAAATAGATTATTCTTTAGCAAATGTCCCTCTTCTTTTATTCAGTCCTAGGGGCCCAGTGCATGAATTTGTGCACCTTGAAAGGAACTGTGGGCTGCAAGGCTGTGGTGGGTACAGGGGTGGGTCTTGGCCCATCCTCCGTGCTCCTGCCCGGCCCCTCCTGCCACGGTCCCCTGTCTGCCGGCAGCCCCGCTCCCGCTGCCGCTCCCATGTGCTGACAGCACCGGCCCCCCACACACCTGCTGATGGTGCCGAGCGCTGGCTGTGGGTGCGAGCAGCTACTGCCGGCCTCTATCGCCCCTTCAGGACCAGGGGGAGGTGGAGAAACCCTGAGGGGTGATCGGGCTGGCAGCCGCCGCTCATACCCGCTGACGGCACCCAGTAGTCAGGGCCGGCACTGGGCGCCGGCAGTGGGTGCAAGTGGGGCCAGTGCTGGCAGCAGGTGGGAGCACCAGGCGGGATTGTGACGTGCGGGAGCAAAGAATTTTCAGTAACTTACCAGAGGCTCGTCCCGATGACAGCGACTGGCGCCCTGCCTTGGTTTGGCGCCCCCCGCTCACCTGCTCCACCATCCTGCTGTGGCCGACGCACACCATGTTCCATGCGCGGCCCCTGGTGGTCAGTGCATGTCATAGTGACTGGTTGTTTGGTTGTTCCACCGTTTGGTCTATTTGCATATTAGCCTTTTATTATACAGAATTGTAATAAAATGTTATGGTCTCTGATATCAACAAGGCTTTTGCTTCTTTGCCATGGTTTAGGGAATTATACTATTTCTTCACTAATACTGAATAATGGGGAAAGACGGGATAAAACCTCATTGGTCAAAATTCAATCCAGGCTATCTACTTATATAAAAACCATGGGTGGTGTTCATCACGACTGGGGTCTGGCTGGCGACCAACTGGAAGGAAGTCAGTCCTGCAGGGGTTGTCTTGGCAATGGCTGCGCCCTCCCTCAAGCTGTTTCCCAGACTGTTTCCTGTAAGGGTGGGGTTTGAGGCAGGAACCCGCCCTCGGAGCGTGGAGGCAGATCTTTCTAAAGTGTGCCATGTGCCAGCATGGCCATGGGTGAACCTGAGTGGTGGCGGCTGGAAGGCTTAGAAAAGACAGACAAGAGAATGAAAGCCGGGTCTCGGTGGGAGGCCGCTTCTCTGAGAGACAGCGCCCACACCCACAGCCATGCCTTTATTTTACAACAGATGCTAGGAGCCAAAGTAAGAGTGTGACCCAGATGTTTACAAACGTTCTCCTGGGTTTCAATCCTACTCAACTACATGCACCTGAACTCTATCAAGCTTACATCACTCAGGCATGTGGGGCCACGTGTTCGGACCATAGGTTCAAGCTTACAACTACAGCTGTTGACTATAATTGTGCTGGGAGGGCCCTGCCCTCCAAGCTGGGACTTGCACGTGGCAATGAGAGGACTGTGCCCTCTCATCAGTCCAAGGCTTGAACCTGTCCAAAACACTGTAGCGGCTCCCCACAATAAAGTTTTAATTTTGTTTCTTTGTTACTAGTGTTGTGGCCCTACCCCATAACAAAGAAACAATTTCTGGAGGATGGGGCCCAGGAATCAGGATTTTAAAAAGATTCCCAGGTGATTCTAATGTGCAGCCAAGGTTGAGAACCACTGCTATGATTCCATTGATTCCACAGATGATGCTGAAAAGGAAAATTTTCCCATCGAATTTCTTAATAGTATTATTCCTTCGGGAATGCCGTGTCATAAATTAAAATTGAAAGTGGATGCAATCATCATGCTATTGAGAAATCTCAATAGTAAATGGGGTCTTTGTAATGGTACTAGATTTATTATCAAAAGATTACGATCTAACATTATTGAAGCTGAAGTATTAACAGGATCTGCAGAGGGAGAGGCTGTTCTGATTCCAAGAATTAATTTGTCCCCATCTGACACTGGCCTCCCATTTAAATTGATTCGACGACGGTTTCCCATGATGCCAGCATTTGTGATGACTATTAATAAATCACAAGGACAAACTCTAGACAAAGTAGGCATATTCCTACCTGAACCTGTTTTTGCACATGGTCAGTTATATGTTGCTTTCTCTCAAGTTTGAAGAGCATGTGATGTTACAGTTAAAGTTCTAAGTACTTCATCACAAGGGAAATTAGTCAAGCACTCTGAAAGTGTTTTCACTCTTAATGTGGTGTACAGGGACATATTAGAATAAGTTTAATCACTTTATCAGCCATTGTTTGCATCACTGTTGTTTTTATATCGTGTTTTTGTTGTTTTCATATCATGTTTTTGTTGTTTTCATATCATGTTTTTGTCATTTTTATATCATGCCTCTGTTGTTATATCCTTTTTTTACTGTTTATTAATAAATTTATATATTATTTTCATATACATTTTACTGATTTCCTTTCATCTCTCACACTTCTATTATAAAGAAAGGGCAAATAGCAATATTAAAATATCTCTGCTAATTAATTCCCTTTTTAAAAAAATATATTTTATTGATTTTTTACAGAGAGGAAGGGAGAGGGATAGAGAGTTAGAAACATTGATGAGAGAGAAACATCGATCAGCTGCCTCCTGCACACTCCCCACTGGGGATGTGCCCGAAACCAAGGTACATGCCCTTGACTGGAATCAAACCTGGGACCCTTGAGTCCGCAGGCCAATGCTCAATCCACTGAGCCAAACCGGTTAGGGCAATTAATACCCTTTTAATGTGCACGAATTTTGTGCACCGGGCAACTAGTGTTAAATAATAGCAGAAAGCTTCGCTGTTCTAGAAAGCTGAAAGAGTACTACATCAAATTTTGGAATGAGTTTATCTATGGACATTAAATGAAAAATCCTGCTTTGAGATCTGGTGTTAATGGTTTTTGGCTGTGCAATCTCAGTTATTACCTGTGATTAGAGATGCCACCCTTTTTCTGGCAAGCCATGAAGGTGTTCATCTATTATTAAATACTAGTTTTAATGTTTAATATTTAATGTTTACTTGTTGATTTAACAAACATTGAGCTCCTACTTTGTATCATTATATTTTTCTGGTGAATTGTCCTAACTAGAAATAGGACAATTGAAAGCAATGTGAAACTTTAGAAAGTGGTAACTTGCTTTTCTGAATTTTTGGACTCCTGAATTAAAATTAAAGTGACTCAGTGATTTAGAGGAATATATATACACACACACACACACACACACACACACACACATATATACACACACATATATAAATATCTCCCATGTTCAAAGGCTATTAAATCGCGTTGTTTACCCGTATCTTCAGAAAAAAAAATCACTTCTACTGTCGTGGTAAACAACCTGCTTTCCTATTTATAATGGTCTGGCCCTCTAGCAACTTAAGCGCAAAATTATAGCTAATTTGCCTACAAACGTCAGGTGGTCATAATAACCTGGCCACTCAGTGTATTTAAAGAATATGTATATTTTCTCCTCGATTTTTCTTTTCAAACTGTGGCCTATTTAGTAGAATAAAATGGATGTAAGGATAATAGATTTCTGGAAATAAATTGTAACCCTTATTAGGAATATCGATGAAAGAAAGAACTAGTTGAAAAAATGTCAAACGATCCAGTGTTTCTTTGATGATGTTTGCTTTTTGTTGATAGCATATTTCTTTGTCTTTGGAGAGGTTCCTTGAGTGGGCTGTTTTAGCCAGTAGTTACAGTTGGCTAATTAGTAACTATTTTCTTTATTGAGTGTTTTGTGGTAAGGATTCCTCTTTGTCTCATCAACTACCCAGTTTTTACTGTAAAGAAATTAAAAAAGGAAAAGGATATATTCATCAATTTTTGGTTGTACTTGTGTCCCTCCAAATATTTAATTTAATTTTTTTCTCCCACTCTCTGGGAGCTGTTTAATACAACCACATTCATAACCCTAAATGAAGGAGGACCTGAATTTTGCAGGAATCACTGCATGCTTTAAAAATTATCTTGTGAGCCCTGGCTGGGTGGCTCAGTTGGTTGGAGCATCATCTCATACACCAGAAGGTTGCAGGTTCAATTTCCGGTCAGGGCACATATCTAGGTTGCGATTTTGATCCCTGGTCTGGGCTGTGGGAGGCAACCAGTAGATGTTTCTCTCTAACATCAATGTTTCTCCCTCTCTCTAAAATAAATAAAAACATATCCTCTGGTGAGGAGTAAAAACATTATCTTGTGAGAGGTACTTGAACATTACAGTTTGTTACTCTGAAAAAGAAAAGAGCAAATCATCAAGAATTCCTTGATAATGGGGATCTGTAATACACTTACTTAACTATTAGAAAGCACTAGAGGCCCGATGCACGATATTCATGCAAGGGTCTTGGCCTCTGCCTGCCGCCTCTGCCTCTGCCCTCACCCGCTGCAGCTTTGTCCAGAAGGAAGGGCATCCGGAAGGACGTCTGGTCTAATTAGCATATTACGCTTTTTTTATTATAGATTGTAAAATTTCGAAAGAAACAGCTCAGTTTTCAAGACTAAGAATATTGATAGGCAGTTTATATTAAACCATTTCCATGGAAAATTTTTTTTTTTTTAAATATATTTTATTGATTTTTTACAGAGAGGAAGGGAGAGAGATAGAGAGTTAGAAACATCGATGAGAGAGAAACATCGACCAGCTGCCTCCTGCACATCTCCCACTGGGGATGTGCCCGCAACCCAGGCACATGCCCTTGACCGGAATCGAACCCGGGACCCTTGAGTCCGCAGGCAGACGCTCTATCCACTGAGCCAAACCGGTCTTGGCTCCATGGAAAATTTTACAAAACTTTGTATTACCTAGTTTGTGCTTAAGGAATACAAGGACATTTTTTCCCCATTCCAGTAAGCTTAAAGTAAAAAGCTATTTGAGTGTTGAGCCCATGATACTGCCTTCTGCTAAGGTTACATTGTGTATGCTTAGGCTTATTAGTTTATATGTTTCATTTTTATTTGGTTTTTAAATTCTCTGTATAGTAAAAAAGAGAAATTATGCATTTTAATTTGTTTTTTAGATTTTCTGTATAGTGAAAAAGAGAAATTATGCAAAATGGAGAGGTTGTCACCGTTTTGTTATATATTCTTTTTGCTCTTGAAATGGATTTGGGCAGGTTAACCTCTGATTTTTCTTGATGCTGTAAAATTTTGTGATGAAGAAACTTTGTCCTTCATTTTTTTGGGTTAATTCTTACTTAAGGATATTTTTTTCCCATTGATTTTTTAGAAAGAGTGGAAGGGAGGGGGAGTGACAGAGGGAGGGAAACATTGATGTGAGAGACTCATCCATGGGTTGGGCATGCACTCAGACCTGGGCCAGGGATTGAGCCTGCAATGAGTTAAGTGACCTTGAGCAAAACTGGCTAGGGCTTTTCTTCATTTTCACTAGAGGCCCAGTGCACGAAATTCATGCACGGGGGTGGGGGGGGTCCCTCAGCCCAGCCTGCACCCTCTCCAATCCAGGACCCCTCGGGGGATGTCCGACTGCCTCTCGCAATCTGGGACTGCTGGCTCCTAACCACTCGCCTGCCTGCCTGATCGCCCCTAACCCCTCTGCCTGCCTGCCTGGTCGCCCCTAACTACTCCCCTACTGGCCTGATCGCCCCTAACTGCTCCCCTGCTGGCCTGATTGCCCCTAATCGCCTCTGCCTCACCCCGCACCTGGGACCCAGGATTCCCTCCTCTGGCTGGTCACAGGCACCCGGGACCCGGGGTTCCCTCCCTCTGGCCGGCTGCAGGCACCCAGGACCCGGGCCGGCCGCAGCTGCAGGGGGCCGTGAGCGGGCAGCTTCTGCCAGACTGCAGCCGCAGGCGCCCAGGACCGCGGGGTGTGCGGCTTGTCCCTCTCCCGGGCCATAGCCGCAGGCGCTGGCGCCCGGGACTGCGGGGCAGGTGGCTTATCCCTCTCCTGGGCCGCAGCCTGGCTGGTCCCCATCCCTCTCTCATGAGCTCATTTGTGCCTGGCTGGTCCCCATCCCTCTCTTGTGAGCTCATTTGTGCCTGGCTGGTCCCCATTCCTCTCTCGCATGCTCATTTGTGCCTGGCTGGTCCCCATTCCTCTCCCCATTGTTTGAGCAGTTATGGCGTGAGGGTGGAACTACCGTTTGCATATTAGCTCTTAATATAGGATAGTATCTTGAAAGTGTAACTGAAGGTAATATTTTTTCAGGTTAAGTTTCTTCATTGTTTATATTGAGTTTTCTTTCATGTTTTGTGAAATCTTGTAAGAGCTATGTGTCTATAATTGAGGTATTTTCATTGTCAAAATATAAATAATGGTATGTTAGAGTTTATCTGTTTAGGGTAAAGAGTTTTGGATAGGTATTTCTATATATTTTTTCTTTGTACACCAGTATCATTTCTGTTGTTGGTATGAGGTAATGATATTAAAATGAAAGCAAAACTGCTTTGGTAAGTCAATTGCAGATAAATAGTTGTTTAAGCATAGCATTAAATTTTTTTTTCATGATTGCATTATGCTTACATTATAAACCTCCTACAGTATTTATTTGTTTCAAAGAAAACCATTTTTGGGAGCTAAGTGAAAACTATTTTGTAGGATTTAAAAATCTGCTGAGAAATTGGAAGGATATATTCAGAAAATGTTCTTTTTTGTTTTGGTGTCAGGAGTGGGATAGAAAATGTTCTTAATTTTGATGATCTTTTTTTTTTTTTTAAATATATTTTATTGATTTTTTACAGAGAGGAAGGCAGAGAGATAGAGAGAGTTAGAAACATCGATGAGAGAGAAACATCGATCCGCCGCCTCCTGCACATCTCCTACTGGGGATGTGCCCGCAGCCCAGGTACATGCCCTTGACCGGAATCAAACCTGGGACCTTTCAGTCCGCAGGCTGACGCTCTATCCACTGAGCCAAACCGGTTTCGGCTTAATTTTGATTATCTTTCATAGATTTGATAAGCTGAATAATTAGTAATTTATTCTTGCCATATGGCTCTTCTTCTCTTCTTCATGGGCATAGAAACTTAGAATAGGTGCCAAATTCTTAAGAGACAGGCATACTTTAATGAGTGTTTCTAGTCTTTATTATCCGGTAAATTCATGTTACTCCTGGTACAGAGTATTTTCAAGAGATATGAAACAGTTCAAAGAGGGCCTACTTAAATGGTAGTGGATAAATTCCTGAATTTCCCTTGTTATTTCTGCACATAGCTATTTATTTTCAAGATATTGGTTCTTAAAAGTTGTGGGAATATTGGCCACCATAATAACTTAGAGGCAGAAGGAATTTCTTGGATTTAGGGTAGAGAGGGCCTAGTGTTGCTAGATATCCTGCAATGCTTAGGGAAGCCCTGAATATTGAAAAGTCCTCCCTTATTCCATATGATTTTCAAATGTCTTGCCAGAAGTTTGTGTAGGTGAAAAATCAGTTTATAATGACCTGAACCTAGATCCTAGCTACATAAATGTACATAATTACATTAGCATTTCTTTAGTGGCTACAATATGCACTAAATTTTTTAGCAGTGTTAGTACTGTGTAAGGGGATGGAAGATTGTACTTTGTTTTGTTTAAACATTACCTAGAGTTTTTATCATTTTAGAAAATTACTTCAATAGCAGCATTGCCTTGTTGGGCAGTGCAACCACCTATTCAGCCTCTGGTGTAGCTGTCTGTAGCATTTACATATTAACATACATATTATTTTCTTATGAAATTTTTCTTTCATTGAGTTTATATTCCTTTTTTTTAATTGCATGTGAGGGTGGGATTATTATTTAAGAACTAGAGGCCTGGTGCACGAATTCGTGCACGGGTGGAGTCCCTTGGCCTGACCAGTGATAGGGGCCAATCGGGCGGGGGGAGGGGGTTTGCCGGCTGGGGGGAGGGACCGCAGGAGGTGGGTCAGCAGAGGGGGAGGACCGTGGTTAGATCGGCCGGCTGGCCGAGGGGAGGGACTGCGGGAGGTTGGCTGGCTGTGGGAGCACACTTTGACCGGTTGTTCGTTCAGTTGCTTAGGATTTTATATATATAGATTTCAGGATAGTAAAGGGCACATTACAGATATCCTATATAATAAATGGGTAATATGCAAATTAACCCTATCGGCAGAACGACTGGTTGCTGTGACATGCACTGACAACCAGGTGGCAGACGCTCAACGCGGGAGCTGCCCCCTGGTGGTTAGTTCTCTCCCACAAGGGGAGCTCCACTCTGCCACAAGCTAGGCTGATGGCTGCGAGTGCAGCGGCGGTGGCGGGAGCATCTCTCACCTCCTCGGCAGTGCTAAGGGTGTCCGACTGCTGCTTAAGATCTGCTCCCCTCTGGGAGCGGGCCTAAGCTGTCAGTAGGACATCCCCCAACAACTCCTGGGCTGTCAGAGGGATGTCTGACTGCCAGCTTAGGCCCGATCCCCTGGGGAGCAGGCCTAAGTTGGCAGGTGGACATCCCCTGAGTGCTCCTGGTCTGCCAGAGGGATGTCTGACTGCCAGCTTAGGCCCAATCCCCCAGGGAGTAGGCCTAAACCGGCAGGTGGACATCCTCTGAGGGGTCCTGGACTGCGACAGGGCACAGGCTGAGCTGAGGGATCCCTCCCAAGTGCGTGAATTTTCATGCACTGGGTCTCTAGTTTGTTATAAAAAGAGAAGAGGTGGCATTGGATCTGATGACCTTAAGAAACACTTGTGTAGTGAATACGACACTGCATTTATAAAAGGAGACTTACTTTCTCATTTTGATCCTGGCTCTGCCAATCAGTAACTGGGCATATGATCATGGGCACATTGTTTAATCTTTTTGGACCCAGTTTTCTCATCTATAAAAGTCCAGAGAGCTGGACAAAGTGTTCTTTAGAGATTGTTTCTTATAAAATTATCTGATTTAGCTTTTGTCAATTATCCTAATGGAATTCTCTGAGAGTCTGTTCACCTTGATTTTAAGGCCTTAATTCAACTGATTAATATAACTAAGTTAGGCATTTCTGGGAACTAGAAGTACTTGACTATTGATGTTCTTTTCAAGATAAGCAGCATAAAACCAGTGCTTGCATATAAAAGAGCAGAGAGCCATGTGAGTTTCATGAGTTGTCAAATGGAGAAAATGCTTTTATGGTCATTGTAATAGTTAAATGAGGTTAAAGAAGATAATATGTATAAAATGATGTACAGGACTACCTGACATTAATAAAAGTTAATTGAGTTAGAATCTAGTCAGATAGTTTATAAATACAAATAATACTGTATAACATTTTTTGAAGTATGATGTGTACTTTATAACCTGCTATGAGAATGGAAAAAAGTAGCATGGCACCTATACAGTATTTCTAGAAAGTGGGTCACAGTGAATAATAGCTTCATTTGGATAACTAATTACTGTCTAATATTCCTGAAGGAGTTACTAGAAACTTTGAGTAGGGTAATTAGCTCTCAGGGTTTTCAGTTACAGTCATATCCATTATTTAACATTTTTATTTTCACAATGACTGATCCATGAATTATAGAGTTCTTTCCCAAAAGGAATGTAATATTTCTGGAAATAATTTTTTTTACTGTTCTACTTTCTTTCTGTGGTAAGGAGTTTCTTGCTAGTCAGTTGGACCCAAAACTCTCCACAAATATTTTAAATAATGTGCCTTGTATGAAGAAGATTTAACTTTCACAAGAATGTGAGTTTCATAGGATCCAAAGATTTCCAGAAAGGAGTTAACATTAAGTTAAGAGAAAGGACAGAGAAGGGATATAGTTGATCAGTTGAGCAGATGGTAAAGATATATTTTGATTAAATAGTCATTCTGTATCAGCATGTGTAAATGACACAGGAAAAGTACTATACTTATTGTTTTGGGTAGGTGGAAAGCTTCCCAGACTTGGATTTCACACACCAGTAAAATAAAAACTAAACAACAATGAACTCCCCTTCACCTTGTAAAAACTGGTGGGGGCTGGAGGCTGGCATGGGATTGTCAAATAAAGACAATTAAAAAAGGATAAATTACTTGATATTCCTACTGCCATTTTATTAGAAAAAAGCCCCATATTTTAACAGCAAAGAGTTAGAATTGCATAATCTCAGAGTATAGGACAGTGATGGCGAACCATTTGAGCTCGGCGTGTCAGCATTTTGAAAAACCCTAACTTAACTCTGGTGCCTTGTCACATATAGAAATTTTTTGATATTTGCAACCATAGTAAAACAAAGATTTATATTTTTGATATTTATTTTATATATTTAAATGCCATTTAACAAAGAAAAATCAACCAAAAAAATGAGTTCGCGTGTCACCTCTGACACGCGTGTGATAGGTTCGCCATCACTGGTATAGGACAATACTTCCCAAGAAAATTTATAGATTTTAAGCTTACAGTGACAATTTTATTAAGGGTTGGTGGAAACTTATTCATGGACTGGTATTTAAGAAGCATTGGTTTACAGCCCGGGCTGGTTTTGCTCAGTGGTTAGAATGTCAAGCCTGGGTACCAAAGGATTTCGAGTTTGATTCCCAGTCAAGGGTATGTACCAGGTTGCAAGTTCGATCCCCAGCCCCAGTAGGGGTGCTTGTCTCTCTCACATTGATGTTTCTCTTTCTCCCCCTCCCTCCTTTCCACTCTCTCTAAAAATCACTGGATATCCTTGGGTGAGGATGAACCAAACAACAACAAAAAAGGAGCGTTGGTTTACAACAAAGGTTGCCATATTTGGCCAATTGTCCAAATTTTGCCTATAGGATTTGTACATCCCTCACAAGCTATTAGTAAGAATGTTTTTTACATTTTGGAAAAAAATCAAAATAATAATAATATTTTGTGGCACATGAAATTTATATGAAATCTAAACTTTAATGTTTATAAATAAAGTCTTATTGGAACATAGCTATGCTTACTTATGTGTTGTCTACAACTTTCCCCACTACAATGGTATAGTTGAGTAGTTGTGACAGAGTCCATATCACCTTTTAAATCTGAAATATTTAATACCTGGCCCTTTATAAAGAAAGTTGGCTGACATCTGGTTTAGACAATAAAATAACTAGTAATAGCTAACAGACAACTACTGCTAAGTGGTAGTAGTAACAGCTAACTAGTAGTAACAGGTAACAGACGACTACTACTGCAACTACTACTACTTACTAAGGAACAAGCCCCGTTTTATGTGCTCTGCCTGTATTAATCATCATAACAATCTTAGGAGGTATGGACTATTATTTTTATTTTCTGATATGGAAAATGAAGCTTAAAAAGAATAAGTAACTTACCCAAGGTCACATAGCTGTTAAGTGGCAGAGGCAGAATTCAAGCCCACACAGTGTGCTCCATTTTCTGTGCTCCTTCCTACTGTATTGGACTGTCAGAAAAATGAAGCAGAGAGACACTTCAGGATACAAATATATTCTTCACATTTACCTTAATTATTTTAGGAGAGAAGGAAGTAGCCTTATTCTATAGTTGCTCAAAATGTTATCATTGAGTAAGTTGAATAGAGAAATCAACATTAATTCATGATATATGAACATTTTTTTATTTGACTCTGGATTTTACCAAGAAGTTTGCTGATTGAGATGATCTATTTATTGATGTCCTACTTATTGAACTTCCGAGCAAATAAATCTATCTTTTCTGTACCATATTTTGACTTCATTTTTGCTATAATTAAAATAGTAAATTGTATTATTAATATAGTGAAGGGTAACTTTATTCTGTTCATCATCATCCTAAATAAGTATTTATTATGTTGTTCCTAGAAGCATAAGGCATACTTCCCAAATCATGGATTTAAAAATTAAACTTGTATTAAAAAAGTAAACTTGTATTGAAGTATGCAGACATAGTTTAATTTAGAAAGTTTCATGGCTATTCTTTTTTAAAATACATATGGCTTTGTATCCCAAAGAAAAATTAAATGATCAATATTTAGTTGGATATTTAGGTGAACTTATTCTAGAGGAAATTACTATTTCTCTTATAGAGAAGGCTTTGAGGAGAGGAAGTGAGGTTACAAAAACTGCTTAAATCAAAGGTGTGGAATGTACATCTCGTGGGCCATATGAGGACCTCGAAATCATTTGGTCTGGTCTTGCCAAGGTATGAGGGGTGAGTTAATTAAATGCTTGACCAAATATAGTAGGCTAATTTTTAAGTTGATAATTTTGTATGGCCTCAAATGATTTTATAAATATCCAAATGGCCCTTGTCAGAAAAATAGTTCCCCACCCCTGGCTTAAGTGGAGGAAGGAATATTAGCAAGTAAGGAACTGAACTAGAATTAGGATGACTAATTCTAATTTCACAAATAATACGGTGTGCTTAAAGACAGCTTTTATACATTTTAATGACAGTATAAAATGCTGATTTAAAGAAATTGAGGTCTAGTACCTACACTTTATTTGAATTAAACATCACCTGAAGTTTGAGATTTAAAAATGTTGGCGACTAATGTTCACTAAGTTTTGCGATCCTCTGAAGCCTATGTCTGAAATGGATTAAAAAAAAATTTATTGATTTCAGAGTGGAAGGGAGCGGAAGAGAGAGATAGAAACATCAGTGAGGAGAGAGAATCATTGATTGGTTGCCTCCTGCAACACACCCTTACCAGGAATCAAACCAGGGCCTCCTGGTTCATAGGTCGAGGCTCAACCACTGAGTCACACCTGGCCAGGATGAAACTGATTTTAATGGGCTTAAGACCATACAGAAGGTAGGACTGACACTTAAGATTCTTTTTTCAAGTACATATATTTAATTGCCCAATAATTTTACCTTATTAGAGATGGAATCCTAAAGAATGGACTACAGTGTTTTGCAGGAGTGAGTGTGGTGATTAGGGTGGTTGGAGGGGAATTAGGTGAAGAAGATAGGGGAGTAGTAAAAGTTAAATTTTTTACTTGTGGTTGACTTTTACCTTCATATTTGGAAGTTGATTTTTAAAAAAAAAAAGTTTTTAATGATTTCAGAGAGGAAGGTGGAGGGAGAAAGAGATAGTAACATCAATGATGAGAATCATCAATTGCCTGCCTCCTGCATGCCCCCTACTGGGGAATCTAGCCTGCAACCAGGGCATGTTCCTTGACTGGGAATTGAACCATGACCTCCTGGTTCATAGGTCAAGGCTCAACCACTGAGCCACACCAGCCAGACTGGGGGAAATGTTAATAGGCTAGGAATATAATGCAGATAAAACTGCCAGTGTTTTCTATACTAGAGAATTGAATTTGTTTAAATGTTGACTTATTTCTGGATTTTTGCATGTATGTTTTTCTATTTGCTATGTTGTTACTCTTCCTAATAGTGAGAGTTTACAGTATTGTTAGAATTACATGTTGGTAGTTTTTTTCTCTTACCCATTCCATTCATAATTTGAGACTAATAATTTTGAAAACTATTGCTTATTGCAAGAGTTATCTGGAATTAAAATATAAAACTTGACTGCTCAGGTTGAGGTGGCACGTTATAGTCCTTGACAGCTACTGCCACCTCTTTTTCTTGTGACAGATGGCTTCGCCTCCTGGTTGTAATTCACTGGATTTTTTTTTTCAAAGAATGAATACCATGTGTTTCCCATTTTGGCTGTGATTTTCTTCTGCCCACTCATTGGCTTCAAAGGAACTTGAAATAATTGGATGTGCTTGCTGCTGGCATTTATGCCAGGAAGTGGATACAATTTGACTCTCTTTGCCAGGTGTTCACTTACTAGAAAAATTGTAGCTTCCTAAAATTAAACATGATTTCTTTGTCATACTAAGGGTAAAATGAATTTTATTACTTTTTTTAGAATATACTTTTCACTTGATGTTATATATTATATATATTTTTGGTAGCATATTTATTACAAAACAGGTTTTAAAATCTAAATTTCACATACTTATAGTATATTAGGCTGCAGTCTGTATAAGATATTGAATGAGTAGATCTAATTTTAATGAATATAATCATGAAAGGGATTTATATAACAGAGACTCCAAAAGCAATTGAAATTGTCAGGTATGTTATTGAATTTATATTTGAATATGCTTTTTGGTACATGCAAATGAACAGTAATGCCTGTCCATTTTAACTTTCTTGCTCAGTATCTCTCTTGTCCATTGGTGGACATGAATGACATTATCTTAGTCCAAATATAAGCCAGTTTAATTCCATGAAAATTCTGTTCATATTTGGAGGTATGGTGTTTGGCTTTAAAAAACACCTGCCCTTTGCCCTGACCGGTTTGACTCAGTGGATAGAGCGTCGGCCTGCGGACTGAAGGGTCCTGGGTTTGATTCCAGTCAAGGGCATGTACCTGGGTTGCGGGCACATCCCCAGTGGAGGGTGTGCAGGAGGCAGCTGGTCAGTGTTTCTCTCTCATCAATGTTTCTAACTCTCTATCCCTCTCCCTTCCTCTCTGTAAAAAAATCAATAAAATATATTTAAAAAAATAAAAAAAATAAAAAACAAACAAAAAAACACCTGCCCGGTCAGAGTAAACAAATATAGAGTATTTCTTGACAAAAAATACGTAAGATAAATATAAACATGTACTTTGATATTGACTTCATTACTCTTGGAATTTGGAATTTCTGTCCTCAAAAGTCACTGTTCTGTGAAAGTCTCCTGTATTTGACTAAGTGAATCTAAATCTAGTACAATAATGGTAATTATTATGAGATCTGTCTTGGTAATATTTCTGAAAAACTGGCTCATGGTTCTCAACCTTGACTGCATGTTGGCATTACTTGAGAAACTTCAGGGAAAATAAAAAGATGCCTTCACCCCCAGAGATTCTTACTTAGTTTGGGCTAGAGCATGGCTTCCATGTGGGGATTTTTAAAAAAAATATATTTTATTGATTTTACAGAGAAGAAGGGAGAGGGATAGAGAGTTAGAAACATTGATGAGAGAGAAACATCTACCAGCTGCCTCCTGCACGCCCCCTACTGGGGATGTGCCCACAACCAAGATACATGCCCTTGACCAGAATCGAACCTGGGATCCTTCAGTCTGCAGGCCGACGGTCTATCCACTGAGCCAAACCGGTCAGGGCCAATGTGGGGATTTTTAAAAGCTCTGTAGATAATGTTGATGTATATGCAAGGTTGAGAACCACTGGCTACCAATGGTATGTGAACTGTAATCTATTTCAATATTCTGTCTGGTGAGATAATTTGTAATCGTGTCATAATGTATGAACATTTAGAAACAGTTTAAAATTTAAATGGATAGAGATTGTTTGTCATTGGCATTTGAGAATATAAATATAATGTGGGGTAATTATATTGTACCAGTATTTTGTGACTTTTTAAAAGATTTAGCTTCACAGGTATCTGGAAAGGTGAATAAGCATGGAATAGTAGGTGGTCATATTGAAATGGGAATACAGTGGGGCCTTGACTTACGAGTGTCCCAACTAACGAGTTTTTTGAGATACCAGCCATCTCTCGGCCGATTTTTTGCATTGAGTTGATAGAGTAATTTGAGTTAACGAGCTCCTTAACGAGCTCCTTAAGGAGCTCGGTCTCCGAACGAATTAAACTCGTAAGTCAAGGCCCCACTGTACTCAAGGCATAGGGCTGTTGTTAAGGAGAATGGAGAGGGGTGAAGAGAGTGAAATTAGAATGAGCTCTGGTTTCTGGGAGACTTGCAGTAAAGGAGTAGATGCAGAAACTGTACTTCTTCCTCACCCAGCAGATGTAGCTGGAGCTCATCCTTTTGTGAGACCAGGAAGTGATGTTAGTAAAATTAATGGAATGAGAGGGGTGCCTTTTTATATCCAAGCTTGTTTTCTGCTTAGTGGCAGAAGTCTCAAATACCTCTTATTGGAACATTTCTTTAGCTTATGTAAATAAGAATCACCTGGGAATACTTGTTAAAAATGTAAATTTGGTAGAATTACATGTTAGTAGTTTTTTTTTCTCTTACCCATTCCATTCCCAAAGTTTGTGGTTTTAGGATTGCTGGAATAGGACTCAGGAATCTGTATTTTGTTTTGTTTTGTTAATCCTCACCTGGGGATATTTTTTCCGTTGATTCTTAGAGAGAGTGGAAGGGAGGGAGGGGGAGATAGAAGAGAGAGAGAGAGACACACACACACACACACACACACACATCAATGTGAGAGAGACACA
This sequence comes from Myotis yumanensis, assembly GCF_028538775.1. Taxonomy (NCBI): domain Eukaryota; kingdom Metazoa; phylum Chordata; class Mammalia; order Chiroptera; family Vespertilionidae; genus Myotis; species Myotis yumanensis. Next base: position 120,290,388 of record NW_027223754.1, on the reverse strand, counting down.
TCAATTGGTTGCCTCCTACAGAGATCCTGACCGAGGCTGGGGATTGAACCTGCAACCCAGATATGTGCCCTTGACTGGGAACTGAACCCTCAACCCTCCAGTGTGGGGGGCTGATGCTCTAACCACTGTACACACTGGCCAGGGCAGGAATCTGTATTTATAGTAAGCACATCAGTCAAGGTTAATCACACTTTTTTCTCTACTTACCATCTTTGCAGTGTTTGCCCTGTCCTTGTTAGTACTCTTTATTTAGTGCTTTTTAAAAAAAAATATGGACTTTTAAAAAATGGGATTTTATTTTATAACTAGAGGCCTGGTGCATGAAAATTCATGCACTGGAAGGGGGTCCCTCAGCCCGGCCTGCCCCCTCTCACAGTCCGGGAGCCCTCAGGGGCGGGAGGCGACCCGGCGATCAGGGGGAGGCGATGCCCCCATCACACCTCTGCTGCTGCCACTGCTGGCAGCACAAGCCTCTGCTGGCCCTGGTTACCTGAGCCTCAGGCGGCCCTGGGCAGCTGGGGGGCTGAGGGGACTGGGGGACTCGGGGACTTGGGAGGCAGGTATGTGGCAAGGCTGGGCATATTCCCTCTTTATTGGCTGTGAGTGCTGCCATCTTTGCGACAGCGTGAGGGTCAATTAGCATATTCCCTCTTTATTACATAGAATAGGCAAATAGAGACAAAAACTTTCATTTAGACTGAATGATTTTCAGTTGAGGGTGGGACTGAGGGGACTGGGCGCCGCCATCTTGTGGCTGTGGGCGCCGCCATATTTGAGGGTGTGGCAGCCATTTAGCATATTCCCTCCTTATTGGCTGTGGGCACTGCCATCTTTGAGGGCAGGACAGTCAATTAGTATATTTCCTCCTTATTGGCTATGGGTGCCACCATCTTTGGGCAGGGAAGTCAATTAGCATAATCCCTCTTTATTGGCTGTGGGCGCAGCCATCTTTACAACGGTGTGAGGATCAATTAGCATATTTCCTCTTTATTGGATAGAACTAGTATCCCGGTGCACAAAAATTTGTGCACTCGGGGGTGAGGGTGAGGGGTGGTGCCAGACCCCTCAGCCCGACCTGCATCCTCTGTCATGTTCCGGGACCCCGGCCACTCCTGGCCTAGGCACAGGCCTACAGGCTTGGGGTGGCCTGGCTCCTGAGGCCCCATTTTATCAAGAGAACAAAGTCGGCGTTAGTTACATCCCTCACTGAACCCAGTACACTGCATCTGTGCATACAACTGCCTCATTCATGTGCCTGCTTTGCCCTACTGAATTACTAACATCTTGAGGACATAACTCTGTCTTATCCTGCTTCAACTTCAGTGCCTGGCCTGGTGCCAGGGACCTGAGAGGGTTGGCTGAGTGAGTGAATGAATGAGCGAGTGAATGAGTGAATGAATGAGCAAGTAAGTGAATGAGCACGCAGCTACCTGTCGGGATAGTTCGCACTCCGCTCTGGGCTGCCTGACACAAACCCTGGGCGGTTCCCGCCCTGCTTCCTGGGGCCCCACTCTCCTCTCCCAGCTGCATAGTTTGCGCAGGGCAAAGGCGGCCCAGGTGTGCGTGTTGGCAGATCTGTGCATTACCACCTGCCAACCCGAGATCCCCTCTGGAGGGCCGTTTGTGGACGTGGCCAGTGCCTGATCGGTGCATTATCACCCGCCAACCCGGGATCCCCGCGGGAGGGCCGTTTGTGGACGTGGCCAGTGGTGGATCGGTGCATTAGCACCTGCCAACCTGGGATCCCCGGACGGGCCGTTTGCGGGTGCAGCCGGTGGCTGATCAGTGCATTAGCACCCGCCAACCCAGGATCCCCACGGGAAGGCCGTTTGTGGGCACGGCCGGTGGCTGATCGGTACATTAGCACCTGCCAGCCACGGATCCCCGCGGGAGGGCCGTTTGTGGGTGTAGCTGGTGGCTGATCGGTGCATTAGCACCCGCCAACCCGGGATCCCAGGGGGAGGGCCGTTTGTGGGCGCAGCCGGTGGCTGATCGGTGCATTAGCACCTGCCAGCCACGGATCCCTGTGGGAGGACCGTTTGTGGGCGTGGCCATTGGCAGATCGGTGCATTAACACCCGCCAACCTGGGATCCCCACGGGAAGGCCGTTTGTGGGTGTGGCCAGTGGCGATTGGTGCATTAGCACCCACCAACCCGGGATACCGCTGGAGGGCCGTTTGTGGGCGTGTCCGGTGGCGGATCGCTGTAGTCCTGTCGGCCAGCCCTGGGTTGGGTCCCATACGGGCTGCCTGCTGCCCGGGTCGCAGATAGCAGGCCCGGATGGCAGCGGGGCAGGCGGGATGGCGCTGTCCTGCCCTGCCTATAGTATGCAAATTAGCCGCCATCTTAGTTGGCAGTTAACTGCCACCTTGGTTGGCACTTAATTTGCATATCATCCTGATTAGCCAATGGGAAGTGTGTCAGAGGTATGGTTAATTACCATGTTTGTCTATTATTAGATAGGACTAGAGGCCCGGTGCACAAAAATTTGTGCACTGGCGGGGGGGGCGTGTCCCTCAGCCCCACTTGTGCCCTCTCACTGTCTGGGCCTCCTCTGGAGATAATGACCTGCTAGCTTAGGCCTGTTCCCGGGTGGCAGAGGGCAGGCCCAATCCCTAGGTGCAGCCCCTGGTTGGGCTCAGAGCAGGGCTGATTGGGGAGTTGGAGCACTGCCCCTGTCATGCACAGAGCAGGGTGGATCGGGAGGTTGCGATGCCACCCCAGTCACGCTCAGGATAGGGCCGATTGGGGGGTTGGGGTGCCTCCCCCGGTCACACTCAAGGCAGAGTCGATGGGGAGGTTGCAGCGCCACCCCCTATCACGCCCAGAGCAGGTCCCATCAGGGGGGTTGGGGCTCCATACCCTGTCACACACAGAGCAGGGCCAATCAGGGGGGTTGGGGAGCTCCCCCCTGTCATGCACAGAGTAGGGCCGATAGGGGAGTTGGGGCACTGCCCCCTGTCACACACAGAGCAGGGTGGATCAGGGGGTTGGGGTTCCGCCCCCTGTCACCCACAGAGCCGCAGGGTGATCAGGGGGTTTGGGCGCTGCCCCCTGTCACACTGCTCCAGGGGCCAGGAGGCCTTGTGACTCTGCTTGACACAGGGGCAGTGAGGCCTCGCTGCTCTGCTGATCCTGGTGCTGGGAGGCCTCACTGCTCCGCTGATCCCAGTGCCAGGAAGCCTCACGGCTCTGCTGATCCCGGGTTCGGGAGGCCTCGCGGCTCCGCTGATCCCGGGGCGTGAGGCCTCGCGGCTCCGCTGATCCCGCGTTTGGGAGGCCTCGCAGCTCCGCTGATCCCAGTGCTGGGAGGCATATTACCCTTTTACTATATAGGATAGAGACCTGGTGCACGGGTGGGAGCCGGCTGGTTTGCCCTGAAGGGTGTCTTGGATCAGGGTGGGGTCCCACTTGGGTGCCTGGCCAGCCTGGATGAGGGGATGATGGCTGTTTGCATCTGGTCACACCCCCTTCAGGGTGGGGGTCCCCATTGGGGTGCTTGGCCAGCCTGGATGAGGGGATGATGGCTGTTTGCAGCTGGTCACACCCCCTTCAGGGTGGGGGTCCCCACTGGGGTGCCTGGCCAGTCTGGGTGAGGGGCCGAGGGCCGTTTTCAGGCTGGTGGGCGACTGAAGCTTCCAACCCGTCCTTTTTTTCTTTTATTCTGGGATTTATTTACCTTCTATGGCTGTCACTGGAGCTGAAAGCCGGCTTTAGCTCTGAGGCCCAGCTTGAGGCTGCTGAAAGCAGGTATCTGGTTTGTTTGGGTTCTGTAATTGTAACACTATTTCGGTCCTGCTCATTCCAGCTCTGAAGGCTGAAAGCAGGTATCTGGGGGTTTTTTTTTGCTTCTATAATTGCAACAATGTTTCTTAAACTGCAGCTCAGAGCCCAGCAGCGGAAGGCGGGGAACCTTGGCTTCCTCCATCATGGAGCAAGCAAGCCTCCTGTTCGCTTCACTGCCTGGCTGCTGGCCGCCATCTTGATTGGCAGTTAATTTGCATATCGCCCTGATTAGCCAATGGGAAGGGTAGCAAAGTTACGGCTAATTACCATGTTTCTCTTTTATTAGATAGGATAGGCAAACAGAGACAAAAACTTTCATTTAGACTGAATGATTTTCAGTTCTGGTTGCACACTAGAATTTCATGAGGAGCTTTTAAAAGATACTTTTGGTTAGTCCCCATCCCCCCCAAAACTGATTTTTATTGGTATTTGATAGTATCCGGGTGCCAGTATTTTAAAAACACTCTCCCAGTAATGTAATCATAATCCATATTTTGGGATGAGAATTTAGAGATTTAAAAAAGTACAATGAAAATAGATTAGAAGCATATATTTATGAGTGCTAAATGAATTTTCTGGGTAGAATTAGAAATAAGGAAGAAAGTGGCCATCTAGGAGTGTGGCAGGAAGGAGGGAAAAGGTGAATTGGTAAAGTACCAAGGCTCTTTATTTATCTTAATTTTCTCCTCTGCCCCAGCCTGCTTCTCTTGTTTTCTGTTCTTGGTGAATGGTAAGATATTTCATCTAGTCAGATGGTCCTCAAACTTACGTTTGCATCATAATTATGTGGAGGGTTTGTTAAAACACAAATTGCTGGGCCCCACCCTTAAAGTTTCTGATTGAGTAGGCTTCAGCGGGGCCCAAGAATTTCTGTTTCTAACAATTCCCACATGGTATTTATGCTCCTCTCCAGGCATCACACTTGAAGAAACACTAATGTAGTCAACTAAGCTAGAAACTTAGAACATTAGATTTAGTTTTATTTTCTCTCCATATATCCAGAACACTTTAAAAACAATGAAACAACCCAAAACCTATGTATTCATTACCTAGAGTTAGCAAATGTTAATGGTGTGTGGAGAAATATTCTTATGAATTAACATTTCCTTTTTGGTCATATAAGGCTATAGTATCTCAATTCACACTTTTGAGTACAAGGAGTGAAATATGGCAATATTTCAAGGCTGGAGATCAATGATTTTTATGTTAAACTACTATTATCTTGAAGAGGCAACTATGCTCTATTAGCTTGTTTGATCAGTTTTTTAGGCAACAAAGTGTAATAAGGGCAGAGAAAAAGTATAATCTAGAGAAAAACAAAAAAGTACTAGTTATTTTTACAAATGAAATTATCAGATGCAGTCATTTTATCCTGTTTTTCTATTTAGTTTATTTGAATAGTTCATAGAATTAATAAGCTGAACTTATTACTTGTGTGTCTAGAAACCTGGGAGGAGAAAGGTAAGCTGCTATGTATGGTGGTATAAACATTTTGACAGTGTTATGAACAGGAGTTTATAACCTGAAGGGATAACTATATCATTTGTTCAGTTCTTGTTCTCCCTAAATATAACTAACTGACATTCTGCAAAAATATATGGGTCCAGAGGAAAAAAGTATCAATGGTATTATTCATTCAACAAACACTGAATTTATCATCCGTGCCGTCAATTTGATTCTGGAATAGTTAAGGTAGTTTTGATTAGTCTTGCCTAACTTTTGGTCATGCATTAAATAGATGCTTCAGTATGGTAGAGATCTATCTCTCCAGCCATGTTTGTTTTGTGAGGAAGAAATGATGCTGTTTTTATATTCTTCTGAAGGGCATTGTTAATCATCTCTATGTATCTTTTCATTTTGAAGTTAATGACAGGATTCCTTGAACTTGCTGGCTTCTATGATTTTTCTTCACCATTCTTTGAAGTGAGAATTTGTACACCACTTTGGAAAGTATGAACTTACTGTGTGATGAAAATCCTTGTATAGCTTCAGTTTTTTCCCCTTTCTCCCATCCTCCTTTCTACCCATTCATCCATTCATGCATCCATGTTTCATATTACATTTCCTGTACTAGTAATTATCCTGTTGACACACTTGTTTCCTTTTTGGCCCCTCTTGCTAGAGCTCTTTATCTTCACTCATAAAATAGACCTTAGGAAAAGAATTCTTTCCATTTTTCTTTAAACAGGGAGGCCAGCTTGTATTTGCAGCTCACATGTTAAGTATGCACAGGTAGTAGAAGACAAGTTAAGACAGAGACTTTGCAAATTACTGAGGTGTTTGCTTCAGTTTTCATGTAGTCTGGGGATTCGGTCTCTTCTCTCTGTAAATCACCTCTTTTTATTCTTCCTTGAAAATGGAAGTATGATCTTGAAGTTACCTTGACTTTCTTGGCAGTATTTGCTCATCTTTTAAAATGTTTGCAGTAATGAGGACCAGCATGTCAAAGCACACTAGCTATGTTATCTCTAGTGTACTGGTTCTAGATTCAGAAAAAAATATAGGTTATTATTATTATTTTTATTATATTCATGATAAGAATCTGAAAATTCACAGAGAGCATATTATTTTAAGTGTTGTATAAAACATTTAAAAATCATGCATTCAAAGTTTAAACTATCACAATTCTCAATTCATCAGGATTAGCCAAACTTTGAAATCTAAGGTCAATTAGTAACTGACTTCCTTCTTTGTGGAGTGCTGCTCTAACACCAGATGATTTTCCAGGACACCGGCACATTGTGTAGATGACCAATTGAAATTGGTTAGGAATTGCATGTTGCCAGTCCTTTAAAATAATTGTTTTTGCTTGTCATTTGTGAGTTACTGGGATTCTTGCCCCATTCCTCTTTTAAAAAAGTTCACTTAGTTTGTACATTGCATGTTTGTATATTTACCTGACCTCAGATAGTGCAGTCAAAGTTCAGCATTTAAGCACAGTGGGTGGCAGTGTTAGCTGTTTTTCTTGTGGTAGGTCACTATGTATTATCTGGGTGGAATGCTTTGTGGGTATTCATATGGTTTCCTAATGAGAGAAGGATGAGAGAACCTTTGTTTCTGCATATTCTCTATTTCAACGTAGCATTATCTAACCAGTCTATCAATAAATATTTATTGAGTTCCTACTATAAATGACCAGAGTATGCTGGGTACTTTGATTCTTTTTTTTTTTTTTTAAGAAAATGGGAAGAGGGAGAAAGAAGAGTTTAAACCATGTTATTATGAAATATATATAGCAAGAGGTTTTCATAAAGGTGAATATTGGGAGGAGCAGAATTTGAGAGTATTTTGGCCTAGACTAGCTGTTTCCTCACTGAGATGCAACTTGTTCGTATAAGTGGTATATTATTTAATGTTAAGGATTTCTTTAAATTTTGTATTTTATATGTAGATTAAAAAATTTAAGATATATATCCTAAAATATATAGAGTATTTCCCACAATTTCAGGATTTAAAAAATTTATTAAAGTGGAAAAATAATCAGAATATATTAGGAGGAATGTTATATATGTTATGCCCAGATTTCAAGATTCCCAAGAAACCACATCAGGGAGCCAGCCAATCTGATGCAAAAGCATAAGAATCTGTATTTCAAGCTAGCTTGAGCTCCCCATCCACCAGACTCACCGACACCACGGCAAACCGAGTGGCTGAGAGAGAGAACCCCACGCTGAGATGGGTTTTATAGCGGGGGTTGGAGAAAGGACTGTGCTCTGCCGATTGGCCAGACGCAAGTCGATGTCTTGTTCCTGGGTGTGGCTAGCAGAGTCTTAGACTTCCGGGAAGAAGCTCCTTGCCAAACACGTGGCCAAGGTAAGATGGAGGACGTAGCCCTTACCCTGGGGCAAGATGGCCCTTACCCTGGGGGAAGGTGGAGGGCCTAGCCCTCGCCCTTTCAATATATATGGTATACTAGTATATACTATGATCAGTTTTTTTTTTTGAAACTGTTATGCCCAGATTTCAAGATTCCCAAGAAGCCACCAGGGAGCCATCCAATCCGATGCAAAAGCAAAGAGTCTTTTATTTTAAGCCCGGGCTTAGCTCCTCTACCTTCCTTACTGGCGCAGCAGCAGGTGGCAAAAAGAGCAGTCTGCTCGAACCAGGGGTTTCATAGAGGGTTGGAGTAGGGGCGGGAGAGGGGGCTGTGCCCCCCGCCGATTGGCCAGGTGCGAGCTGGTGACCCATTACACAGGATGTGGTCATAGCGATGGCGTGCACTTCCCTTGATTACCATTGGTTAGTCCAGAGAAATGGTGGGTGTGGCTAGCAGAGGCTCCTTCCGAGGGGGAAGGAGCCTTTGCTGAGCACATGGTTCCATACAAAATGGAGGTCCCTTAATGGATGGGAAGCCAGCCACTCGGCTCCCATGCAAGGCCTGCCGCCGTGGGCGTCACCAGGAGGCGGGCCGCCCACCACCCCACCTGGCCCTTGGGTCGCCCGCTGCTCGGCCCGAAAGTGACTCGGAGGCCGAGGAGGGCGGCCCGGGTCCTTCTGGGCGTCCGCGGGCCTGCGCCTATCTGGTCAGGCGCTGCCTCGGCCATGGCTGCCCGCCATCCTCCCTGTCGGATGCCTGCGGGGCCACGTGCCCCGCCGGCCCTTTCAGAAACAGTATAGAGTCATTATAACAATGCTAAAGTGCAAACTATGGATTTAGACTACTAGGTGGTCTGTCACTTGTTATCCAAGTGACCTAGGGCAGTTTACTTTTCTTCTCTGTATTTTGGTTTCCTTATTTGTAAAATGAAAATAATAATAGTGCATCATGATGGAGATGTGAGGATTATATGAATTAAAATATATAGGCATTTAGACTAGGGACTGGCATGTGGTAATCAGTGATTATATGTTAGCTATTACTTTTACTTTTATTTTAATCTTTTTTATAGGTGAATTTCAGCATAGGAAAAAATGTTTTGAAGGATATCCACTAAAATATTTTCAGTGGTTTTCTCAGAAGAATAGGATTATGGATTTCTTTTGTTTATCTCTAATTCCTTTTTTTCTTATATAGTGAAGTAAAAGATAATGAACACTATGGTTTAGAAACATTTATATGAATTATTACATGGCAAAAGCTATAATTAGTTGTTAATAAATTAGTAATGGGCTACAAAGGTGTGATCTTTTTAAAAAAATCTTTAAATTGTATAGAAAACATGGTAGAAATATAGAAGAGAAAGAGTACTAAAGCTGTCTTCTTCAACTCTCCATCTATCTTCACATTATCCCTGACAGATATAATATCAACATTAAATTTGCAGTGACCAGTTGTTTACTCTGTTTTAAGGTAATTTTTCAATTAAAAAATTGGTAGACATCTAAGAATTAGGAAATTTTCTTAGATTTACCTAGACCTGCCTTTGTGTATCTACTTGACATTTATTCTATGTATTCAGTGTGGAGCTAGGTAAGATAAATCTAATGCTTCTTCCAGAAGAATGATATAATAGAAAAAGAGTTTATTAAATTGATATTTAGTAGCTTATAGCATTGTGCTGATGAGGAAACCTCCGCTGTTGCTGTTGCTTCACTGCACCCTAGAGGAAATACTTCAGTTGATGCTTTGATGCTACTTATGAGCCAAGAATTGACCTTGTAAGCACTGGGAAACTGCTGCTGTTTCCTTCTCCTAGAGCTGGAGTCATCCATTTGTTATCTATACCAGTAAAAATGGAATTAGAGTCTGTTTCTACTCAATTGCGTATGTCTGATATGCATATGACCTGTTGGCAGAGTCGGGATCACATGCCTGAGTCTAGCTACAAGGGAGTGGGGTAATTTGAGTTTTCGCTCTTACTTTGTGGAAGCAGGACTCATAACAAGGGGTTTTCTCACATGTAGGAAGATTATGAGTACAAGCCCATGAAAATGTTCAACATAATTAGTCATTAGGGAAATGCAAATCAGAGCTACAATTGAGGTACTACTTCCCATGCCCTAGGATGGCTATAATGGGTTGGGGGTTGGGGGGAGGGGAGAGAATAACAAATGTTGGCAAGGATGTAGAGAAATTGGAACCCTTGTACATGTGGTGAGAATGTAAAATGGTTCAGCCACTGTGGAAAACAGTTTGGCAGTTCCTCAAAAAGATAAATATAGAAATGCCATATGACCCTGCATTTTTAGGTATACACCCAAAAGAATAGACAATCTATTTTCAAACTAGTACACGTATATACATGTTTATAGCAGCATAATTTACAATAACCTAAAGGTGGAAGTAGTCCACATGTTCATCAGTGGATGAATGGATAAACAAAATATGGTATATTCATAAAACAGAAAGTTATCTATACTAATAATAGAGGAATATGCAAATAGTTTGGGATTCCGTCACAGTAACAGACCGAAAAGCAGGCTGCATGGGGCAACCAGGCTGGCAGGGGGGTTAGTGAGGGACGACCAAGTGACTGAGCAGCAGGCTGCATGGGGTGATGAGGCCGGCAGCGGGATTAATGAGGGACGGCCAAACGACTAAACAGCAGGCTGCGTGGGGCAACCAGGTCGGCACGGGGGGTTAGTGAGAGAAGACCAAACGACTGAATAGCAGGCCATGTGGAGCGACCAGGCCAGCGGGGGGGGGGGGGGGGGGGGGGGGGGCAGTTGTAATTTTGATGTGGTTGTGAGAGGCAGCAAGTATAGGTGTTTACCTATGCCGCCATCTTGCTTCTCCATAAATGTAAAATTCTTAATAAAATATTAATAAACTGAATTCTACAATACATTGAAAAGAGATTATATACTATGATCAAGTGGGATATAGATAAAAGACACAAATATGGTACAATATTTACAACTCAATGTGACGCATCACATCAACAAAACTAAGGATAAAAATCATATGATTATCAATAGATGCAGAAAAAGCATTTGAAAAATTCAACATTCATTTATGATAAAAACAACATAGTGCGTATAGAAGGAACTTATCTGAATATGATAAACACTACATATGATGGGCTTACTACTAAATCATACTCAATGATTTAAAAACAGGAACAGGAACAAGACAAGGATGCCCAATTTTACCACTATCATTAAATATAGTATTGGAGGTTCTAGCCACAGTAATGAAACAAGAAAAATAAATAAAAGGAATCTAAGCTGGAAAGGAAGAAGTAAACTGTCACTATTTTCAGATGGCATGATACTATATATAGAAAACCCTAAAGAATCCACCAAAAAATTAATAGGATTAATAAATGAATTTAATGAAGTAACAGGATACAAAATTAATATACAGAAGTCTATTGCATTTCTATATATTAATAGTGAACAATGAGAAGGAGAAATTAGGAAAATAATATCCTTTTCAATTGCATCAAAAAGAATAAGACACCTAAAAATAAATTTAACCAAAGAGATGGAAGCTCTGTACTTGGAAAACTATAAGACCATGAAGAAAGAGATTGAAAAGGACACAGTAAATGGGAGGATATACCATGCTCATGGATTGGAAGGATTAATATTGTTACAATGACCATACTCCCCAAAGCAAACACAGGTTCAATGCAATCCCTATCAAAATACTACCAATGGTATTCTTTTCAGAACTAGAACAAATAATCCTAAATTTATATGGAACCACAAAAGACCCCGAATAATAACCAAAACAGTCTTGAGAATTAAGAACAAAAGTTGGAGGTATTATGCTTCCCAATTTCAAACTATACTATAAGGATATAATATTCAGAAAGGATAGTACTGGCACAAAAACAGACACATTGACCAATGGGATAGCACAAAAATAAACCCTTGCATATAGTCAGTTAATCTATGTCATTGGAAACAGGAATATACAATGGAGAAATGAGAATTTCTTTAACAGTGGTGTTGGGAAAAGTGGACAGATACATGCAAAAGAAACGGAAATGGGACCATTCACTTCATATACAAAAAATAAAAAATTAATTTAATATTTATTTATTTTAAATATATTTTATTGATTTTTTTACAGAGAGGAAGGGAGAGGGATAGAGAGTTAGAAACATCAGTGAGAGAGAAACATTGATCAGCTGCCTCCTGCACACCCTCCACTGGGGATGTGCGAGCAACCAAGGTATATGCCCTTGACTGGAATCAAACCCGGGACCTTTCAGTCTGCAGACCAATGCTCTATCCACTGAGCCAAACCGGTTAGGGCTAATTTAATATTTAAATGTAAGGCTTGGAATCATAAAACTTCTAGAAGAAAACAGTAAACTATTTGACATCAGTCTTAGTATCTTTTGGATATGTCCTCTTGAGCAAGGAAACAAAGGCACAAAAAAGCAAATGGGACATAATCAAATGAAAAAACTTGTGTAAAACCAAGGAAACCATCAATGAAATGAAAAGACAGCTTACTAAATGGGTGAATATATCCATAAATGACATATCCAATTAGGAGTTAATGTTCAAAATATATAAAGAACTCATACAACTCAATAACAAAAAATAACCTGATAAAAAAAACGGGCCAACAACATGAAGAGACATTTCTCTAGAGAAGAAATACAGATGACCAATAGATATATGAAATGAAACTGAACATCATGAATCATCAGGGAAATGCAAATCAAAACCACAGTGAAATGCCACCTGACACCAATCAGAATGGCTATTAGCAAAAATCACCAAATAGCTCTGACTGGTTGACTCAGTTGGTTGGAGCATCACTCCACACACCTGTTATGGGTTTGATTTCTGGTCTGGGTCCATACTTAGGTTGCGGTTTTGATGCCCAGTTGGGGCGAGTCTGGGAGGAAGCCCATAGACGTTTCTCTCTCACATTGATGTTCTCTATCTCCCTTCTTCTTTCTCTCTCTAAAAAAAAAAATCAATAAAAACATATTCTTAGGTGAGGATTTAAAAAAGTCAACAAATAGCCTGGCCAATGTGGCTCAACGGTTGAGCATCGACCTGTGAACCAGGAGGTCACGGTTCAATTCCTGGTCAGGGCACATGCCTGGGTTGCCGGTTTGTTCCCCAGTAGGGGGCGTTCAGGGGCAGCTGATGAATGATTCTCATTATTGATGTTGCTATATCTCTCTCCCTCTCTCTGAAATCAATAAAAATATATTTTTTAAAAAGGATGTGGAGAAAAGGGAACCTTTGCGCACTGTTGATCTGAGAATAAATTAGTGCAGCCACTATGGAAACCAGTATGGAGATTTCTTAAAAAAAAATAAAAATAAAAAAATAGAACTACCATATGACCTAGCAATTCCCTTCTGGGTATTTATTTGAAGAAAACAGAACCACGTATTTGAAAATATATATGCATCTATATGATCCTTGCAGCATTATTTACTAAAGCCAAGATATGGAAGTTACCTTAGTGTCCATGGATAAAGATAATATGGTACATATATAAAATGGAACATACTCAGCAATAAAAAAGAATGAAATCTTACTAATTGTGACAACATGGCTGGACTCAGATGGTATTATGCTAAGTGAAATAAGTAGGACAGAGACTCTGAATGATTTTACTTCTATTTGGAATTAAAAAAAAAAAAAAGGAATAGACAACAAAAAAACAGACTCATTGAGAAAAAAACTGATGATTTCCAGAGGGAAGAGGAGTGAAAGGATGGGGGAAAAGATGAAGGGAAATATAGTCAATAATAGTATGATAACTTTGCACAGTGACAGATGGTTACTAGATTTAGTGTGGTGAGCGCATTGTAGGATACATAAATGTTGAATCACAGTGTTGTACACCTGAAACTAATATATTTTGTGTCAACTATACTTTAATAAAAAATAAAATGGTTAATTTTGTTATATGAATTTCACTTCGATAACTTATTTTTAAAAACATGTTTACTACAAAGATAATGATTAGAACTCATTTTTTATTATTTATAGACTGAAGGCTTCACATTTTTTTATTCTAATCCTTATGGCAGCATTACAGGATAGGAATTAGGAACAGGAAAACAAGGAAGTATATTAGTGGATATAACAAAGTCTTTGCAGTTTAAAATAATGACTTTGAATCACTTTAAACTTAGTTTATCAATCAAATTAAGAGTGAGCTCTTGAATTCTAATAAAAAACTGACCAGTAGGGAGAACTCTTGTTACTTACCTTGTTCTGGTTATGTTTAGAGCATGTAATTCAGAAATTTAGATTTGTTGTATGAACTTGAAACTTTGGAAATAGCCAGCTTCAAGCATATAACGATGAACTTGCACTTTTCTGAATTCTGTGTTTTATCTTCCAGTTTTCAATATTGTAGTTGAGATGCTTTTTTTGCCATACAAAATGTTTTTATATTTTGCAACTCTATGTATTTAAATTGAATATTCTTGATTAAAACTATATTATGAAAATTACACTTAAATATTTAACAAAAATAATTCAAAATTTTAGATGTCATTATTATATGTCTATATTATATGAAATAATTTAAATGAGTGGTTTTTTTTTTTTAAAAAAAAAGTAGTAAATTAGTTTAGTTTTTAACTTGGCAAGCAATTTCCTTTTTGATAAGTTTAATTTTTTGTTTGTTTGTGGACCCAGATCTAAATCCTAGTTGAATATACTTTTGGGTTTTTCAGATATTGATGTTTTAGGTATGACTTGTTCATTGAGTAAATTATATGAATGAAGGTTTGCTTCCTTCAGTAGCACTTTGACTTTAAAAAATGGTGGTCATTTTTATGAAAACTTTTAATAACATTTAATAGTTAACATATTTATTTTGAAACCATTTAATGACATCTAATATTTTGAATTATTTTTATAATAAACATTTTAATTTGGTATTAACTAAGCGCTTTTAAAAGTCATAACCGATTATAGAAATTTATATTACATCATATTGTATGCCTAAGTAACCAAAATATAAGTTCCATGTAATGCATTTGCCCTCTCTATGGGAGATATACTTAGATTTTAAATTTTATTCTGTTTTACCAAAAAAATTGTTTCTTGTCAACCTCTAAGTTGATTTTGCAAGTCATTTTATAACAAGTAAGCCTGAAAAGTCACTGGTATAAAATTTGGGTGTTCTTCTGTTCCATGGAGACCATTATGTTATATAAAATTTAACTATAGCAAAGTTAGGATTTGTGCAGACTACTCAAAATATATGCAACTTTGTAATTATAACATTTAACAGAAATGATGAATGGTATCTCAGGAAATAACCTGTAGCCTCAGGTTGGCAAGTCATTGTGGCTGGTGGCTGCGAGAGGATATTGAAAACTTACAAAAATAATTGAGTAGAAATGCTTGCTTGTAGTACTCACACAATGCAGATTGATGTGGATCTCTTAGTACAAGAGGCGGCATTAACCTGCCTTGAACAGAGGGCCATGAATGCTTAGGGAAGGAAGGTTCTTAAGGAAGGTGTGCTCCTGTAGGATCCCTGGCTGCAGGTGCTCATTTTAAATTTTCCTAAAGTAAAGCTGGAAGCATTCCAGGCAACCAAGTTGAGAATATTTTTCTTTTCTGCTGAAGGCTATAATTCTACCTCTGTCCTTTGTTCCTTTGCCTAGGAAAAATTGCTTATGAACCAACATAGCTTTGATGGAATGCTAGTTCTCTAATCACCATGATCATGTATGAGATAATCCTAATATATAAAAAGCCAGGGGCTGTCACGACTGAAACAACCGGAGGGATGACGGAACAGCAGTCTGTGTGGGGCGACCAGGCCGGCAGGGGGGCGGGGCATGAGAGGTGACCAGGATGCTGGGGGGGGGGGTGCAGTTGGGGGCGACCAGGCCAGCAGAGGGGGCAGTTGGGGCGACCAGGCCAGTGGGGGGGCATTTAGGGGCGACCAGGCTGGCAGAGGGGGGCAGTTGGGGGCGACCAGGCCGGCAGGGGGGGCAGTAAGAGATGACCAGGCCTGCAGAGGAGGGCAGTTGAGGGGGGACAGGACCTGCAGGGGAGGGCTGTTGGGGGTGACCAGGCCGGCAGGGGAGGGCAGTTGGGAGGAACCAGGCCAGCAGGGGAGGGCAATTAGGGGTGACCAGGCAGGCAGAGGAGGGCAGTTAGAGGCAACCGGGCCAGCAGGGGAGGGCAGTTGGGGTGATTGGGAGGGCAGGGGAAGGCAGTTGGGGCGACTGGGCCTGCAGGGGAGGGCAGTTGGGGGGGACGAGGCCACAGGGGAGGGCAGTTAGGGGCGACCGGGCTGGCATGGGAGGGAAGTTGGGGGTGACTGGGCTTGCAGGGGAGGGTGCCGGGGTTCATGTCCCAGAATCAAGAAGGGTTCAGGAATCTGGAAAAGGGGCTGCGCATAGATGACATAGGAATCCAGAGACTAATAAAGAGTCCGGAGATGAGATATAATTTTGAAAGGCATTGGGGGGTCAGAGGACCTTCAGCTAAAGGAACTGAAGAGTGCCTCCTTGTCTAGGACCCTTGCTTTTATTAACACAATTTGTCCTAAGGCAAGGTGGAGGTAATACACTTCAAAGGGTAAGGTTTCAAAGGGTACAGAGGCATTGTCAGTTTGGGGAATAGCCTACGGCTGTACAGGTGTTTGGCCAACAGGAGGCAATAACATGTAGATTAAGATGCCCTTTAACTGTCTTGCAGCCACAATCAGTTTCCTATTCAGGTTTGGGGAAATGCCTTTAGCCATTCCCAACAGGTGACTACATCTGTGACTCAACCCTGTTGAGTCCCCAAGTTTCATCAACCTTTTGATGAAACTCTTAAAATTATGACATGCTGGAATTGGTCTACAGCAGGAGGGCAGTTGGGGGTGATCGGGCTGGCAGGGGAGCAGTTAGGTGTCAATCAGGCCGGCAGAGGACTGATTAGGGCAGTGGTCCTCAAACTGCGGCTCGGCAAACCGCAGTTTGCCGTGAACCACATGCGGCTCTTTGGCCCCTTGAGTGTGGCTCTTCCACAAAATACCGGCTCTTCTGCAAAATACTGACTTTTGCGCATGGGCCACGGAGTTTCAATCGCACTGTGCATGTGCGCCCGAACGTGGTCTTTTGTGGAAGAGCCACACTCAAGGGGCCAAAGAGCCGCATGTGGCTCGGGAGCTGCACTTTGCCGATCATGGGGTTAAGGGGTGATCAGGCTGGCAGGCAGAAGCAGTTTAGGGCAATCAGGCAGGGTGGTAGGCGAGCGGTTAGGAGACAGCAGTTTCGGATTGTGAGAGGGATGTTTGACTGCCAGTTGGACATCCCCTGAGGAGTCCCAGATTGGAGAGGGTGCAGGCTGCACTGAGGGACACCCCCCCCCCCCTTCCGTGCACAAATTCCATGCACTGGCCTCTAATTATTAATAACAAACTACAACGTTCCCTAATGACTGATTACTATAATTGTGTTGCATTCATTTCCTTTATGTGCTTTACATGCAGGCACACCATTTCTCTCCACTAATACTAGCAGCAAATATTTTAGCAGCCGATTGCCACGTCATTAGTCTTGGACTGACTTGTTTGGTGTGTGCAACAGGAAATATTTTGCTTTCGGAGAACAAGAAAAATAGTTTTATTTGCATTATGCTCATTAATTTGTGCAGTTATGCAGTGTCTGGTAAGTTAATGTTCAAGAAAAAATATTAATTTTTATTAAAATGTTCTATTATTTTATGTTAATGATTACTCACTTTTTCAGCCCTTTGTAGTCAGCATGTCTCTATCGAAATAAACCTACGTTTCTATGAAAATTGAAGCTTTTGTTTTTTTTGCGGCCCACATAAACTTAAACCTTGTTTATTTGTCTTGTGTTAGTCTTTGAGTTTGACATGCTTGTTCTTAAGGCATGTTTTGATTTCTTCCTCGATATCATTATTAACCCATTCATTGTTTATTAACATGTTTTTAGCTTTCATGTGTTTATGAATTTTCACTTTTTTCCTTTTAATTGAGTTTTACTTTAATACCAATGTGGGTGGAGAAGATGCTTGATATGAAATCAGTCTTTTTAAATTTATTGAGACTTTTTTGTGGCCTTGTAAGAAATAATGCAAGCCCCCAAATTAAGGGTTCCTGGTAGGACACAAAACATACTCAGGAGCCAGGCCATAAGGCAAATGTCTTTACTCCTGCAGGAGGGTGCGCAGCACATGGTCTGAGAGTGCACACACACTGAGCAGGCAGTCTGCTCGGCTTTTAAATCCTGACGTACGTGACCTGTTCCTCACTCTTGATTGGAGCTCAGGCGCAGTTTTTTTGCAATTGGCTAATTCAAAGGGAGGGGTTGGCCTTTGCCGTTTTAAGATGATGGCCACCAGGGAGCTGCAAGTCATGTGGCCAACATGGTGGCTGCCAAGTCATGCAGTCCAAAGTGGTGGCTGTCTATACCAGCTGTGGGCAAACTACGGCCCGTGGACCGGATCCGGCCTGTTTGAAATGAATAAAACTAAAAAAAAAAAAAAAGACTGTACCCTTTTATGTAATGATGTTTACTTTGAATTTATATTAGTTCACACAAACACTCCATCCATGCTTTTGTTCCGGCCCCCCGGTCCAGTTTAAGAATCCATTGTGGCCCTCAAGTCAAAAAGTTTGCCCACCCCTGGTCTATACTATTCTTTGACAGAAAAAATGACTTGTTTATTCTCCCAATTCTCCACTTTTCTTTATTTAAGCTCTTTTCTTCAAACTTGGCTAACATTCACTGACTTTCCTGCTCTACAGTGTCTAGGAGAAGACTAATTTGCTGTTTGGTCAATACGGTTTCAATTAACCTTTGGATGTAACATCCCATCACTGTACCTCCTAATCAAAGGGGTGAATATGGATACCATCATTCCCTTCCACTTTCCAAACCATTGCTCTAGTGCAGTGGTTCTCAACCTTCTGGCCCTTTAAATACAGTTCCTCATGTTGTGACCCAACCATAAAATTATTTTCGTTGCTACTTCATAACTAATGTTGCTACTGTTATGAATCGTAATGTAAATATCTGATATGCAGGATGGTCTTAGGCAACCCCTGTGAAAGGGTCGTTCGACCGCCAAAGGGGTCGCGACCCACAGGTTGAGAACCGCTGCTCTAGTGTATCAGAGAAAGGATCCTCAATCCCAGGTTCCAGCTCACTCATCAGCTAAAGCTGCCAATGCCTTAGGGCCTCAGTGATGGTTCGTCTGCTGTGTTGTCAGGGATGAATGTGCAGCACTGACATATTCCTTCTTTTTCTGTCAGAATCATATCCAAGGCCAACCTGTTCTCCCAGGTCATCCTGCTCGTGGCATCTAGCTGTTCAGCTATCTCTTTAACTGCGTCGCATGTGTAGTTAACAAGCCTTTGCTGGTTCTAGTAAATATAATTAATCCAGCCACATTCTTGTTCACAGTGGTCCACCAGCACAGGACAGACTCAAACCCTGCGGCAATCTCATTTCTAGCCTTAAACTCCTTTGGCACCCCTCTTGGAATCCCAATGGAATCTGTGTATATATGGTGATCAAAGGAGCCCCTGGACACTCTCTCCTCTGTCCAGTCTGTCTGTCCATTTGAAAAGTTTACAATATGCCAAATGAAAGGGATAGCCAATTGTCTTAGAGCGCAAGTTACATTCCATTTGCTGGGCAAGGCCACAAGTAAGGGTCCCCCATGACAGCACCAGACATCAGCACGGGATGTCGACAGTGCAGCATGATTGGCTTCTGGGGATACTTGTCCATTTACGCATCCAGATAAATTTCTCATAAACTTCGAGTACTGTTCCCCCCTTGAGAGGCAGGAGGTATAGTTTACGTCGGAGGATGAGGGCCGGATCATTTGTGGGGGGGGGTCGTTGCTCTTTACCTCTGTTGGATTGGAACAGGGCAAGAGTCTTACAGGAAGGGTTTCCCCAGGCAGTTTCCTCCTGGTACAAGGCAAGCACATATTCCATCCCGTTAAGGTCTGAGATCCATCCGAATGGAAATGGGACCACTTGGTCTTCTGGCCTTCCTGCTGTGCAAGTGTAACAGTCGTTTTTATTTAGGGCGCATACAGAATATTTAATCCGTTCCACCTAGGCATTTGTTCCCTTATATCCTACTTCTATTTGCATAGTGGTGGCAGTCGCCTAGGGGATCTTGTCCTGTGACATCTCCTAAATCTAGTCCTAGCCAATCTTTTGACCTAAAGGCTGAAATATCCAAGTCATTCAAGTTATCTATAATCAATAACTTAATTGGGTAAGCATGATCCAGATTGTACACCTTTCTCCAGCTCACATTGTATGCCGCTACAATTTGTCAGATCCCTAAAGCAAATAGAACTTAGTACATGATGGTTATTAAGACAGCTCACAGTTTTTAGCGTCAATTTCAAGGGGATATGTCCTGGTATGGCTGTTAAGTTGATGTGTGTTTGCCCTTAACCCATGTGTGATGGGTCCAACCTTGCTCTGCAGTCTGAACAGCAGTCTCTGTGGTAAGCAAGACAGGTAGGGTCCTTCCCAGGAGGGTTCCAACTTGCTTCCCTTCCAAGTCTTGATTAGAACATAGTCTTCCGGTAGATGGTGATGAACTGGAAACTCAATAGGGCCTTGGGTCAGGGAGCCTTCTAACCTGAGAGAGATTAAAGTAGAAGAGATTCCCAGTACATAGTTCTTAAAAAATTTGGTTCCTAGTTTTCATTGTAGGAAGATCTTGATGCTTTCTAGGGCCTATTGGAATCACCTACAGCCACACCTTTTCTTAACACTTAAACCCTATGAAGGTTGTCAAACCCATTCTACCAAAAGATTATATAGCATTCAAAGTGACAAGAAGGTATTAAACACAAACATAAGCTAGTAAAACTTCAGTTCCCACAACTAAGGTTAGTTTTTTTTAATACCTGATTAATATATAATAATTTATAGAACTTTTGCTTCAAAAAAGGAAGAACCAAAATAAGGTTTATTTTCTAACTTTATGTGTCCTTGGATGCGGTCAGCAAATGACACTAATTGGATTTCTGCTATCAATGTCCCTGAGTACATTAATATAATCTATTTACTCTCTGTTTAGGGAGGCAAAATGCAAATCATTTACTCTTAAAGTGTCCTCGGTTTAGGAAAGATAAGATTTACTAGATGACTCCAATTGCTGTTTAACTGCAGGCAGTCCTCGGGTTACGTGGGACTCGTTTTGTGGTTACATCGCCATCTCCCATTTATTTATTAAAAAAAAAAGTTCTGTCATTTCGACGTATGTACATATATGCTTTATGTTTTTTATTATTTATTTACCACAAGTAAAGGTCAGGAATTGTTATCTTTCTTTTAATTTTTTTTACTGTTTCACTTCTTTACTGCTGTGTATGTGCTCCTTGTGAGTGACGTAGGTGCTTAAGTTGGGTTTCGACTTATGGTGAAAATTGAGTTAAGTCGTGCTGTACGAACAGATATCCGACGTAACCCGAGGACCTACTGTATTTCAATTTCCCTATTCCCTATCCTGGCTTACTGGTCTGTGTCATTTATTCAACTTCTTTTCAACATTTTTCTTAACAATCATTTTATAACTTTCACAAATATTTCTTTAGAAAACCTTACAACTTTCAGAAGTAACTAGCTTTAGAAACCACTTTCTTCAAAATGTATTTTCATGCCCCATGCTTACTCTATTATACCAAAACCATAATTTCTTTCCATAATTTTAGATTTTTTAACCCTTAGAAACCTT
The DNA here is from genome assembly GCF_028538775.1 of Myotis yumanensis. NCBI lineage: Eukaryota > Metazoa > Chordata > Mammalia > Chiroptera > Vespertilionidae > Myotis > Myotis yumanensis. The sequence goes on along the minus strand of NW_027223754.1, from coordinate 120,269,035 downwards.
AATTTTTAGGTGGCATGTAAGTAATATTCCTCAGATTAGCAATGCATCCACATTTTAAGAGATATTTTAAATAAAATATAAGACTTATTCATTAACAGATTCAAGTCCATTCTCTATATTTTCCCTAAGAGGCAAACTCAAATTAATTAATGTTTCAGTATCCTGTTATTTCAAAATATTTAGGTGTTTACCATTTAACCCAGTAATGCTCCAAAGCCTTTAAGTTATCAAAGACTTTTGAAAATTATGTATAGGCCTATGAGGCTGGAGAAAAGGGCAGGGGAAGAAGGGAGCAGGCCCCGCAGCCTGTTCCCACACCTCTAGCTACTTGGATTCAAAACTGCCACATTTTCCCTTTGAGATAACGTGCTAAGGTGTGGGTGATGAGTTCAGTTTCTGATAGTACCCGGACTGTTAGGTGTAGAAAGTGTTCTTTGGGAAGGGGGTGAGAATGCTGGCCTTGGGAACTAAAGGCTCAGTGAGGGGTCCCTTCTTTTTTCTCTGTGACCCATATGCTCCCCCTCCTTTTCTGAGAATAGTATTCTCAAGATAAACATTAACTCGGGTCTACGTATACACTTGTGGGCCCAAAATGGATCTAGCTGGTCAGCTAAGCCACGTGGGTCTTTCATTTAACTCTCTCTCTTTTTTATTATTGTTTTTTACACTGCTTCAACTCCTTTTGCAACTTAGAAAAGTTGGTTCCTGGTAGTGCAGAGGCCTCAGGGCCGGTTGGAGCCTTATCAGGACAGCCCTCCTCCTGACAGGAAGGCTGGGATTGTAAATCGCCATCTTGGATGTTCCCTCAGATTGTCTCCGGGTCGCATAGGGAGGGGAAGGCAAAGCAAGGGATCCCCCTTCTTTGTCTACCCTTGTTCTCTTTTAGGCTTCTCTGCCTTTACAGGGAGAAGGACGACTGGCCCCTACCTCCAACAGAGAGCACACTCAATCTCCTCTTGAGTGACTGGACTTTTATTATTAACACTAGAGGCCTGGTGCACAAAAATTTGTGCACTCTGGGGAGGGGGGGAGGTCCCTCAGCCTGGCCTGTGCCCTCTCCCAGTCTGGGACCCCTCGGGGGATGACCACCTGCTGGCTTAGGCCTGCTCCCTGGGGGATTGGGCCTAAGCTGGCAATCAGACATCCCTCTGGCAGCCCAGGAGCCCTCGGGGGATGTCCACTTGCCAGCGGGGAGCAGGCCTAAGCTGCAGTCTGACATCCTTAGTGCTGCTGAGGAGGCGGGAGAGGCTCCCACCACCACCGCTGTACTGGCAGCTGTCAGCCTGGCTTGTTGCTGAGCAGAGCTCCCCCTGTGGGAGTGCACTGACCACCAAGGGGCAGCTCCTGCATTGAATGTCTGCCCCCTGGTGGTCAGTGTGTGTCATAGTGACCAGTCATTCCCAGTCTTTCTGCTGTTAGGGTCAGTTTGCATATTACCCTTTTGTTATATAGGATAAAGGCCTGGTGCATCTTTATCATAAACAAGCTCTCAAAAACCAGTAACAGAGACACTATAATAATGCAAGGAAACTGGAAAAAATAAAATGAAAAAATACAAGTGATGATTAAGCATTAAGCATATATGATGATTTTGCTGAGCAGTGATGAAGAATGATTTCTCTGCAGTGTCATAGTAAGCGGAATAAAGACACTGACACCTAATATTTTACAGTTTTGAATAGTATTGTACAGTTTGAATTCTCATAAACACTGGGAGGCAAATTAATGGGAAGGATCTATAATGAGGGGGAAAGCTAAGTTTTGGATCTATATATAAATTGAGTAGTTTTATCCAGAGCAATTCTAATTCATTGGAATTATTTCAACAAGTTAGTTGAATAAATTCAAAAGGATGATATAAAAGCATGTTTAATGCAAAGGAAATGTGTGGCACCTAAAACACTACTTGCCTATCAATGTCTGAGCACCACCAAAAGGGTGTGCACTAACTCTATTAGTAGCAGATGATAGTGTAGGGAGAACAGTCAGTCATACTGTGATCTGTATATATGGGGCCTGGTGGGTACCAGAAATATTGAGGGGACACTTTACTTTGCAATATACCTGAAACTAATACAAAATAATATTGAATCTAATCTGATCTATAATAATAAAAGTGTAATATGCTCATTAGATCGGACAGCCGTACGACCTTCCAGACGAAGCTGTGGCTCCGAGGGCTGAGCCCTTGCATGAATTTCGTGCATCAGGCCTCTAGTTGAAAAATAAAAAGACGCTATATGACATGGGGGGAGGGTAAAATGAAAAGGAAAGCAAAGGTACATAAAGTAATAACTACATACTTAACATATTTCTAAGTCACCTAAAATCTAAAAAAGATTATTTTTAATGAATACATTTTAAATTTATGATAATAAGTAAAATAAAAATATATGGGAGCCCTGGAGGAGGCCTCGAAATGGCACGTCTAGGGCTTCGGTATTAAGGTCTCCAGCTTTCCATCTCCTGGATTCAGTCCTAACAGCAACAAGGACAACAGTCAACATGCTGCTTACAGTTCTCGCCATGCCACCCACTAGGTCACCTTGGAAATGAGCTTTCTCATTCCTGTTAGATTGTCAGTGAGTGTCCATGGCTACGCCCAAGAGGCATCTCTGAGCTGTTCTGAAGACTGGTGGGTGTTTCAGATGGTAGCAGAAGCAACAGCATGTGTGCTATTCTGGCATCCCATGCCTGTCACCAGGGGCTATATATATATTTTAAAAATACACACACACACATACACACACACACGCGCACTAATAAAAAGGTAATATGCTAATTAGACTGGGAGACCTTCCGGACATCCTTCCAGACGTCCTTCTAGACAAAGCCATGGTGGTGGGGCCAAGGCAGAGGTGGTTAGGGGCGATCAGGTTAGGAGGGGAGGGCAGTTGGGGGTGATCAGGCTGGCAGAGGGGGTCAGTTGGGGGCGAGCAGTCTGGCAGAGGGGGCCAGTTGGGGGCGATCAGGCTCGTGGGGGTGGAAGTTGGGGGCGAGCAGGCCGACAGTGGTTGCAAGTTAGGGGCAAGAAGGCCGGCAGGCAGAGTGGTTAGGGGCGATCAGACAGGCAGGCAGGTGAGCGGTTAGGAGCCAACAGTCCTGGATTGTGAGAGGGATGTCCGACTGCCGGTTTAGGCCCGATTCCAGGGATCGGGCCTAAACCAGCAGTCGGACATCCCCCGAGGGGTCCCAAATTGGAGAGGGTGCAGGCCGGGCTGAGGGACACCCCAACCCTCCATGCACGAATTTCGTGCACCGGCCACTAGTATATATATTTAATTTCAGAGAGAAGGGGAGAGGGAGAGAGAGATACAAACAACAATGATGAGAGACAGTCATTGATCGACTACCTCATGCATGCCCCACACTGAGGATTGACCTCTCCTGGTTCGTAGGTTGATGCTCAATCACTGAACCATGCTGGCTGTGCCTATATTTTTATTTTTATTTATTTATTTATTTATTTTTATTAAATCTTTATTGTTCAGATTATTACATTTGTTCCTCTTTTTTTCCCCTCATAACTCCCCTACTTCTAGCTCCCACCCCACCCTCCGCCCTCACTCCCCACCCACTGTCCTCATCCATAGGTGCACGATTTTTGTCCACTCTCTTCCCGCATCTCCCACACCCCTTTTCCCCCCAAGAATAGTTAGTCCATTCCCTTTCTATGTCCCTGATTCTATTATAATCACCAGTTCATTCTGTACATCAGGTTATTTATTCACTTGATTCTTAGATTCACTTGTTGATAGATGCATATTTGTTGTTCATAATTTGTATCTTTACCTTTTTCTTCTTCTTCTTCTTAAAGGATACCTTTCAGCATTTCATATAATACTGGTTTGGTGGTGATGAACTCCTTTAGCTTTTCCTTATCTGTGAAGTTCTTTATCTGACCTTCAATTCTGAATGATAGCTTTGCTGGATAAAGTAATCTTGGTTGTAGGTTCTTGGTATTCATCACTTTGAATATTTCTTGCCATTCCCTTCTGGCCTGCAAAGTTTCTGTTGAGAAATCAGCTGACAGTCATATGGGTACTCCCTTGTAGGTAACTGAGTTTCTTTCTCTTGCTGCTTTTAAGATTCTCTCTTTGTCTTTTGCTCTTGGCATTTTAATGATGATGTGTCTTGGTGTGGTCCTCTTTGGATTCCTTTTGTTTGGGGTTCTCTGCGCTTCCTGGACCTGTAAGTCTATTTCTTTCACCAGGTGGGGGAAGTTTTCTTTTCTTTTTTTTTTTTTTATAGCAAAGGTGGAGATTTATTGAAGAACAAGTACAGACTCCCACATGGGGAGAGGGAAAGAGTCCCACAGAATGGACTCCCAAGTAGGGAGGAGGCAAGGGTCCCCGGGGGAAGTTTTCTGTCATTATTTCTTCAAATAGGTTTTCAATATCTTGCTGTCTCTCATCTTCTGGTACCCCTATAATTCTGATGTTGGTACGTTTGAAGCTGTCCCAGAGGCTCCTTACACTATCTTCGTATTTTTGGGTTCTTTTTTCATTTTGCTTTTCCGGTTGGGTGTTTCTCGCTTCTTCGCATTTCAAATCTTTGACTTGATTCTTGCGCTCCTCTGGTCTGCTGTTGGGAGTCTGTATAATATTCTTTATTTCAGTCAGTGTATGCTTACTTTCTAGATGGTCCTTTATCACACCATCGAGTGGCTCGTTAGATTTCCTGTACATCTCATCAAGTTTATCGACAGACTCTAGAAGCCTCTTGAGAGACCTCAAAAGTGTGGTTCTGAACTCAATATCCTCCCTTGATAGTTTTGTTCTGTTTCTTTGTCTCCTCATTTTTTACGCTTTCTTGGTACACCCCCTAGTGGTCTTTGTGCGCAGTCTTGTTGTAGTTAAGCCTTGATTGTTGTAGTTAATACTAGAGGGATTTGACCTCTAGGCCGACTGTCTGTGATAATCAGCTGTGTCTGCAGTGGAAGAACTTGTGTCCTCTAGGGAGGTGCTAATCTAGCCTTTGCCTGAGGCTATCCGGCAAATGCCTCTGTGCAGGGCTTGGGCGGGGCGGGTCCCACGGGATCAACAGGGAGCAGTTATGGCTGCTCTCAGTCCGTCCCCACGGGCTCTGCCTCTCTGTCCCAGCAACCGCTGCAAACCTCGGAGGGACCGTAGCCAGATAGTCCTGCTTCTCCTGTTTGAGTCTGGGTCCCTAGAGACTCGCCCGGATCTGGAGCTCAGAGTCTGAGGCTCCCTCCGGATTGAAACAGACAACCACGCCCTCAGCCACCAGCCCTCGCCTCGCGCACTCCGCACCTTAGTATTTTACTTCAGCACTGTGTCTCCTCTTATTCTCGGTTCCTCCTAGCTGTAGAACTTCCATTCAGCCAGCCTTCCTGTGGTTCTGGATGATGTCCGTTCCGTCTTTTAGTTGTATTTTTGAAGTGGTTGTTCGAGGCAGCAAACTCTGGCGTTAACCTATGCCGCCATCTTTGCCTATATTTTTTTAAGTCATTTTTTTTTATCTTTTCTTCTTAAAGAAGTGTTTTAAACATTTTTTTTAGTACTGGTTTTGTCTAGGAAACACTTTATCTTTTCTTTGATTCTAAATAATAGGCTTGATGAATAGAGCAATCTTTGTTGTACTGGTGAGTCCTTGCTTTTCATCACTTTAAATATTTTATGCCAATTCTTTTTGGACTGCAAAATTTCTGTTGAGAAAACAGCTGTTAGTCTTATTTAAACTCCCCTGTACTTAACTAACTTCTTTTTGCTTTTTGCTTGTAAGATTCTCACCCTAGCCAGTTTTGCTTAGCGGATAGAGTGTTGGCCTGTGTACTGAAGAGTCCTGGGTTCAATTCTGGCCAAGGGCACATGTCCAGGTTATGGGCTGGATCTCCAGTAGGGTGTGTGCAGGAGGCAGCCGATCAGTGATTCTCTCTCATCATTGATGTTTCTATCTCCCTCTCCCTTTCTGAAATCAATAAAAATATATTTTTTAAAAAGATTCTCTCTTTGTCTATAACCTTTGGCATTTTAATTATGATATGTCTTGTTTTGGGCCTCTTTTCTATGCTTCCTGGACTTGTATATTTCCTTCTCCTTTTTGGGGAAGTTTTCAGTCATTATTTCTTCAACTAGGTTTTTAATTCCTTGCTCTCACTCTTCTCTTTCTGGTATCTTTATTATGTGAATTTTTGTATGCTTGATATTATCTTAGGAGAATCCCTTCAACTACTCATTCTTAGAAAAAAAAAATATTTTTTGCTGTTCCTATTGGTTGTTTTCCATAACCTTGTGTTCCAAATTACTTTTTTTTTTTAAGATTTTTTTTTTAAATTAAATCTTTATTGTTCAGATTATTACATTAGTTACTCTTTTTTCCCACCATAACTCCCCTCCACCCAGTTCCAACCCCACCCTCTGCCCTCACTCCCCACCCACTGTCCTCATCCATAGGTGCACGATTGTTGTCTAATCTCTTCACTCACCCCCACACCCCTTTCTCCCCCCGCCCAAGAATAGTCAGTCCATTCCCTTTCTATGTCCCTGATTCTATTACAGTCACCAGTTCATCAGATTATTTATTCACTTGATTTTTAGATTCACTTGTTGATAGATGTGTATTTGTTGTTCATAATTTGTATCTTTACCTTTTTCTTCTTCTTCCTCTTCTTAAAGGATACCTTTCAGCATTTCATATAATACTGGTTTGGTGGTGATGAACTCCTTTAGCTTTTTCTTATCTGTGAAGCTCTTTATCTGGCCTTCACTTCTGAATGATAGCTTTGCTGGATAAAGTAGTCTTGGTTGTAGGTTCTTGGTATTCATCACTTTGAATATTTCTTGCCATTCCCTTCTGGCCTGCAAAGTTTCTGTTGAGAAATCAGCTGACAGTCGTATGGGTACTCCCTTGTAGGTAACTGATTTTCTTTCCCTTGCTGCTTTTAGGATTCTCTCTTTGTCTTTTGCTCTTGGCATTTTAATTATGATGTGTCTTGGTGTGGTCCTCTTTGGATTCCTTTTGTTTGGGGTTCTCTGCGCTTCCTGGACTTGGAAGTCTATTCCTTTCACCAGGTAGGGGAAGTTTTCTGTCATTATTTCTTCAAATAGGTTTTCAATATCTTGCTCTCTCTCATCTTCTGGCACCCCTATAATTCGGATGTTGGTACGCTTGAAGCTGTCCCAGAGGCTCCTTACACTATCTTCATATTTTCGGATTCTTTTTTCATTTTGCTTTTCCGGTTGGGTGTTTTTTGCTTCTTCGTATTTCAAATCTTTGACTTGATCCTTGCGACCCTCTGGTCTGCTGTTGGGAGTCTGTATAATATTCTTTATTTCAGTCAGTGTATGCTTAATTTCTAGTTGGTCCTTTATCACAACATCGAGGGTCTCATTAGATTTCTTGAGGATCTCACTACATTTATCGGCGGTCTTACCAGTCTTTCGAGGGCTTCTAAACAGTTCTTTAAAGACCTTAAAAGTGTGGTTTTGAACTCTATATCCAACAGTTTGCTTTCCTCCAATTCTGTCGTTTGTGTCCTGTTTCTTTGTCTCGGCATTTTTTTATGCTTCGCTGTGTCGATAGAGTGCCTTTCTGTGCTAAGTGTCCCAATTACCTAAGGTAGACACTCTTGGTGCACCCCCTTGTGGGCTTTGTGCACAGTCTTGTTGTGGTTAAGCCTTGATTGTTGTAGTTATCACTGTGAGGAATTGACCTCCAGGTCAGTTGGCTGTGAGAATCAGCTGTGTCTGCGGTGGGAGAACTTCTGTGCTGGAGACACCCCTCTGGGGCTAGACTTGCTTCGATGGGGCTTTGGTGCTCACTGAGTTTGCCTCCTGAGTGTGTCTTTTATGGTTCCACGGAGCTTAAAGCTGGATGGTCCCACTTTGACCTCTGGGCTTCCTGGCTCCTGGATCTCTAGGGAGGTGCTAATCTAGCCTTTGCCTGAGGCTATCCAGCAAAAGCCTCCCTGCAGGGCTTGGGCGGGGCGGGTCCCACGGGATCAACAGGGCGGGGTTAGCAATTATGGCTGCTCTCAGTCTTGCCCTCAGAGGCTCTGCTTCTCAGTGTCCCAGTAGTCGCTGCAAGCCCCACGGAGAGAAAGCTGCCCTAGGGTTCTGAGCGATGCCAGACAGTCCCGCTTCTCCCGTATGAGTCTGGGTCCTTAGAGACTCGCCCGGAACTGGAGCTCAGAGCCTGAGACTCCCTCCCGATTGAAAACAACCGCGCCCTCAGCCTCCAGCCCGCTCCACATGCACTCCGAACCTTAGTATTTTACTTCAGCACTGCGCCTCCTCTGAGCCTCGGTATGCTTTTCTCTTTCCTCCTAGTTGTAGAACATCCACTCAGCCAGCTTTCCTGTGGTTCTGGATGATGTCCGTTCCGTCTTTTAGTTGTATTTTTGAAGTGGTTGTTCGAGGCAGCAAACTCCCGTGTTTACCTATGCCGCCATCTTGGTTTTTCCCCCTCCAAATTACTTATTTGATCTTCTGCTTCATTGAATTTGCTTTTTATTCTTTCTTGTGTATTTTTCTTTTCAGATATTGTATTCTTCAGTTGTTTTTTTTTTTAAATGATCTTTATGTCCTTTGTGTGTTTTTTGAAGTTCTCACTGAGTTCATCTCTTCTTTCCCTAAGTTAATGAAACATCCTTATAACCATTGGTTTGAATTCTGTATCTGGTATATTGCTTGCCTCCCTTTTGTCTAGTTTTTTTTTTTTCTGGAGTTTTGTCCTGTTCTTTCATTTGGGATGTTTCTTTTTCTTCTCATTTTGGTCCACTCCCTGTTTTTTTTATTTTTTTATTTATTTGGTTGATCTGCTGTGTCTCTTGTACTTGACAGAGGTACCTTATGTATAAGGTGTCCTGTGGGGCCAAGTGGTGCAGTCACCCTGGTCATCTGAGCTGGGTCCTTCATGGGTTTTTCTTGTGTGGGTTGTGTGTGCCTTCTTGTTGTAGTTGAGCCTTGATTGCTGTTGGCACGTCAGTGGATGTGATTGACCTTCTGACTGACTAGTTATGAGGGCTGGTCGTAACTACAACAGAGAAACTGTTGTTTGGCAGCTGACCCTGTTGGTGCCAGCCATGTTTGTCCTTCAGGAGCATTGTTTGTGGAGCTGGTTGGATGGTGCTCTTGTGTGGTCTGTAGCTGGCCATTGGTATGTTGCCTCTAGAGACTTTTGGGAGGTGGTTTGGTGCAGGCCCAGGTCAACTGTTGCTTGTTTCTGGCTTGGGGCCTCTTGGTAGGAGCTACAGAGTGATCTATGGTTGGTTGCCATTTTTGCTGGGCTTGAGGCACCTAGGAGAGGCTACACTGAGAACAGAAGCCGGCTGCCACTTTCTGTCGGTTTGGCCTATTTGGGCACTACAGTATGAGCTGAGGCCAGCTGCCACTTGTGCTCGGCTTGCGGCTGCTTAGTTGAAGGTATGTTTCAGCCCAAGATGGCCGCTGCTTATGCCAGGTTTGGAGCCACCTGATGGGAATTACAGTGCAAGTTTATACTGGTTGCCCCTTTTGCTCTGCTTGGAGCTGCTTGTTAAGAGCGATAAGGCACGCTAAGGCCAGCCACTGCTTGTTTAGAGTTTATGCACCTTTGTGAGATTTCGGAAAGGTGTGCTGTATGATCTGAAGCAGGTTGTTCCTGCAGAGGAGCCTCGAGGATCAGGTTCAGAGTTGGGTGAGATAGAGTCTCAGGGGATCACCAGGATGGAGTGAATGGTTTCAGCCAGGTTAATGGAGAGCACAGATTTGGCATTTGCCTATACTGAGTCTGTTTGTGGGCTTGCCTATGCTGAGTTCACAAAGGAACAGTGGCACTTGCCAGAATTTTTGTTGTCCCTAGAGAGAGTTTCTCTAAACCTTGCTCCTCCAGCCCTTATTCTGAAATTTGTCCTTGGTGTTTCTTGAGCTGCTGCCCTTGTGCTGGAGCTTACTACAAGTGAATTTGTGGTCTAGTGAGTGTGTGGGTTTTTAAAGAGATTCACCTCAGTCTCCAGCTGCTCCCTATCTTTTATGGATGCAATGTGTACTGTTTTTCAGTGAAGTTCTCACTGAGTTGGGGACCCTCTTCTTGGCACTGATACCTCAAGTTTGGGAGCCTGATGTGAGGCTGGGACCCCTTGTTCCTCAGGAGGAATCACTGCAGTCTAGATATTCCTCTTGATTCCTAACCACCATGCCCTGGGTGTGGGACTTGCGTGTTCCACATCTCCACCCCTCCTAACAGTTTCAGTGTGGCTTCTTTATATCCTTAGTTACAGGGGTTCTGTTCAGCTGCTTCTCATGTATGGTGATTGTATAATCTAGTTGTAGTTTTGATGTGGTCATGGGAGTAGACGAGCACAGCGTTACCTACTCCACCGTCTTTACTGGAAGCCTCTAGATTTTATTTTTATAAGAAAGTACATTACTAAAAATATGTCTTGAAGAAAGATGTGAATAATTTTGGTCAGTTCATTCTGGTTTACTGATGTTGTTTGTATGTTTTATGGTGTTTTCTCTCCCAGAAAGAATTATCTCTGTAAATAATATTGTTGGGCTTTATCCCAGCTTTAAATTTTGTTGTTATAGTGTATGTGAAAGCATCTTAAGTAATAACTTTGTACATGCATGCTTCTCTATAAAACTGTAAGGTCATGATCTTTTTGTACTCTTTGTCAGTATCAGACTTTCTCACTTCTATTTTTCTGGAGGAAAAGGGAATGAAAAAAAATTCTGTAGCTTTTGTAAGCTTTGGGTACACAGTGACTTAAGTGTTGACATAGCTCTGATTGACACAGACATTAACCCCTTTCAACAGGCCTTACATTGTGCGCTGCAGTTGAATGTCAACAGGGATTGCCTTCACATAGCCAAGCGTCTTGCCTACAATGTGTGTTCGTTCCACTTCCAATAACGGCACTACCAATGTTAGCTGTTAACACTTTCCATAGCTGATGATTTCACCTACCTGTTTTTTCTTTACCCTTCTTTCTTGTTAAGTCATTTACCACTATTTCAGTGACTAAATTTGGAAAAGTTGTTAACCTCATTGACCTATGCAGGTGTTTGAAACTGGGTTGTAGAGAATTGGGAAAGAAGTGAGCTTGGTACTTAAAATGCTTTTGGAATGAACAGTATTTTTATGGTTCATTATAGTTCTGCAATGGCTCTGTTTGTTACTGGTGAGCATTCTCAAGTTTTAAACACTGTAGAAATGGTTCTTATAGCGTCCCTTTGCTGGTCAGTTTAACTTTAAAGATTTTTTTAAAAACTTATTTTGATTTTATTTTTAATGGAATCACTTCAATCTTGACATTGCTTAGTATGATATTTTTATTATTGTAATTTCTTATTGGGGTACTATCTTTTCTTCTTTTCTGTACTTTTCTTCCTCCACTAATACCTCCCTCCCTTTTTCTACCTTTCTTTCTTTCAGTTCGGGGAGTCAGAACAGACTTTCTAGAGGAGATGATGCCTGACCTAAGAATGAAAGGACAAGTAGGGTTTAACTAGCCATGAGAGATGGACAGGGTAGAGAAGACTGCATAAGAAGAGGTTAAGGGGTAAATGCTGAATAGTGAGGGGTTTAGATAACTGAAGAATGCCAATTTATCCTGAGTTCTAAATTTTTTAGTTAGAGAAAAATAATGTCATGGATACATGATACCAGTATTGCACCCTATTATATTAAATTAAGGATAATTTTTGGTGAAATTTTTTGTATGATATGTTTGTATTTCTGTGAATTTCCCATATCTTTTCTCTCCCTTCCCCTTAGTTCTATTTAGTAATATCTTCAATTATTTTGAAGTGTCTTTATTTTGTCATGGCTTATGCAAAGTGAGGAGCTGCCATACTTGTTTCCTTTTGGGAATAAACATAACAAGTTATTGATATTTTACAGATTATCTCAATACTTTTTAAAGACAATGTAATACTGAATAATGTGGATCCTGATGGGCTAACTGCAAGGTTCTGCGAGCCCTGGTAGTTACTTTCTGACTCTTTAATAGGCTCTGTTTTTGCTGCTTGAGGAGGAAAGCTGATTTGGGGTTTTCTTTTTTGTCTTGGTTCTAGCACATGCAAATGACAATTCAGGCTCTCCAGGATGAATTACGGATTCAAAGGGACCTAAACCAGCTGTTTCAGCAAGACAGTAGCAGTAGGACTGGTGAACCTTGTGTGGCAGAGCTGACGGAGGAGAACTTTCAGAGGCTACATGCTGAACATGAAAGACAGGCCAAAGAGCTATTTCTTCTTCGAAAGACTCTGGAGGAAATGGAACTGCGTATTGAGACTCAGAAGCAAACCCTGAATGCTCGGGATGAATCTATCAAGAAACTTCTGGAGATGTTGCAGAGCAAAGGACTTTCTGCTAAGGCTACTGAGGAAGACCATGAGAGAACAAGACGACTGGCAGAGGCAGAGATGCACGTCCACCACCTAGAAAGCCTTTTGGAGCAGAAGGAAAAAGAGAACAACATGTTGAGAGAGGTGAGTGACCATTTTTTCAATTGTTATTACTTACTGTCTTTTTATCGTGATTAGTCAGCATCTTGCTTGGCCTAAATAAATTTATGTGCTCCACCAAGGTAGTGGAAGGGAAATTTTTCTTTGGTATTTTAAGTGGTTCACTGGTTTCTGTTCTGATTTGCTTTCTCGTATGAGATAACAGTGACTGGTATGTGTACTGGCTTGATAACTTTCTGGGTCTTTCTTTTCCCCTCCTGGTTTCTATAGACACATTTTGTTGCTAGAGAGGCACAGCATTTTTTGTATTTGTTACTCATCTTTTGATTTGTTCAGAGACACACATGCAACAAAATCAGAATCAGAGTAGCTAACTATTGGTCAATTTTAAAATATTAATAAGAGAAAGTAAGTAGTAACTTCAATTTAGGTGTGCTCATAAAGTCCTTGACAGCAGTGACAGATGTTTGCCTTATGGTTTCCATGGAAACTGTTGCCTTAATATAAAATATATGTGCTAAATATATGTGATAAAAATCATTTGCTGCCATGGAGGCATAGTGAGAAAGAAGGACATATAGGCATACTGTCACTTATAGAAAGAAAACTCAGACTTTAGCTGACCATTGTGGTTGTTAAGTTTTCACTTTTCTAGATAATGCTTCATTTTAAGAAAGCATAAGTAAAACATTTTTCTTACATTGAATTAAAAAAATTGATAACTTTATTCTCTACATGTGGTCACAGACTTCAGATAACTTTCATATCTGGATAGGGAAAAACAACAACTTAGAACTGTGTTAATGCCAGTGTGAATAATTCCTTCTTAAATGAAATGTAAGGAAGGAGATTTAAAAAAAAAGGAATATTCCCAAGACAGCAAAATGGCAACTTTAAGAGAATACTTTTAAATTTATAGTCTGTTTCACAGTTTCTCCTTTTGCAAAAAATCAGAAGTATCTACACTGAGGACATTTTTATTTCTTAAAGAGAAATTCATTTTTTTAAATAATAATTTTATTACAGAGTAAATCCATTGTAGTTTAGTATAGTAAAATTAGAAAATATATTAGCAAAAACTTTAAACCCAAGGTATCAGTACCTAGTGATAAATGTCAGTTTTCCTATGTGTATGCAGTTATGCATAATGTAATGTCACCCACTTTCTTAATAATTTGTCTTGATTGTCTGTCTTTGTCAATACATGCAAAGTTTTATAATTTCAAATGCATTTATAACGTTCCATTGCATTTATTTGAATATCTCTTACTGTTGAAAATTTAGACCACTATTAACTTTTCAGTATTATCAACTGTGCTGTACTAAATTTCTTTAATCATTTATCCCTATATATTAATTTTTTTAGGATAAATTCCTATAAATTTTGCTCAGTCAAATAATATGTACATTTTTGAAACTTGTCTTTAAAAAAAATTTTTTTTTATTGATTTCATAGAGGAAGGGAGAGGGAGAGAGAGATAGAAACATTAGTGATGAGAGAGAATAATTGATTGGCTGCCTTCTACATTCCTCCTACCTGGGATCGAAGCTGCAATCTGAGCATGTGCTCTGACCGGGTATCAAACCTGTGACCTCCTGGTTCTAGGTTGATGCTCAACCACTGAGGCATGCCAGCCAGGCTATCTTGTCTTTTAGAGTGATTAGACCTGTTGATCCTTCCAACACATACTGACTATATTGTTATGATTAATCTGTAGCAGTGTATATTTTATGCTCTTCAAATTACCATCACATCATACTGTCTTAGAAAGTTTTATGTAAATGCCCATGTTATAAACACATCCTGAGTTTCTTTCAGTTTATTTTATTTTTATTTTATTTTATTTTTTAAAAATATATTTTATTGACTTTTTACAGAGAGGAAGGGAGAGAGATAGAGAGTCAGAAACATCGATGAGAGAGAAACATCGATCAGCCGCCTCCTGCACATCCCCCACCAGGGATGTGCCTGCAACCCAGGTACATGCCCTTGACTGGAATCGAACCTGGGACCTTTCAGTCCACAGGCCGACGCTCTATCCACTGAGCCAAACCGGTTTCGGCCTTTCAGTTTATTTTAAAGACTGTATATTTCAATGAGATAATCCAGAGTCTGGCCATAGTACATCAAACAGCATGCAACATGAAAACTATACCAGCATCATGATGAACTTTGAGTGTTACATTTTTACTGCTTCTCTTCTGAATATTTCAACCTATGCCCATTTAATTTTGAGTTTGGGGGTTAATAAATAGTAAATAGCTAAGTGTTATGAAAAGTCACCATGTTACTCTGGCAGAGAACAATCAGAATTTTGGTAAATTTGAAAAGGTGGTAGGAAATCCATGAATTTATGACCGTTTTTCAAATAAACTCTACAGATAACAAGCCTCACTCATGTACCTCATGTGGAAAGAAATATAGGCCTTGTTGGGGAGATCCAAAATGATGCAGGAGTAGGTGGTGGATGTACACTTGCTGCCTCCGAGTACCAAACTGGAATTATATCTAAAATTATAGAATAGTCTTCTTGAATAACCATCCTGAAGACTGCTGAAGAGAAGTCTTACAACCAAGAATTTACAGAAGCAGCCACACTGAAACTGAATCTGGGACAGACTAAACTTTGTGGCTCTAGAACAGGGGCCATTATCTCCTCACATGCCTGAATGGAGCAGAGTCCTGCCTTCACTTGGCTAAATATTGGTCTGTTGAGTGATCAAGCCTCATCCTGATGACTTCCTGAGACTCTGCCCCAACACAAAGGTGTGCAAGCATACAGATAGACTTGGTAGGCCAGGGAACATTTACTGAGTGGCCTTAGACCCAGCACTGGCACCAAGTTTGAACCTGTATCAGTTTGGTAAGCACCAGTTGCCCTTACCTGGTGACCCACTATGAACCTACTTCATACAATTTGAGTACAGCCAGAGGCTCTTTCAGTGACTGAGCCTATCAGGCAACAAACAGGCAGAAGTAGATTTCAGAGGCCTGGTGCTAGTAAAAGCCTACTGTGGTGAGTAGCTTGGTCCTTCCTGCATACACCCAGGTCCAGCAGAGGCAACCACAAACTGTCGATCCCTTGTAGTTACAAACAGGTTGCCGAGGGCCAGTCATAGGCAGCGTCTGACTTTGGCCTGCACCAGAGTCCCTCCTGTGAGGCCCCAAATCCAACACACCCAGTGACCAGCTTCAGACAAAATCAGAGCAGGATTCAGTAAGCTTCACAAGCAGCATATCCAAAGGGAGATCTTGGCAGCACCACACCCTGCTGATTGAATTCACTTCATGTGGTCAGTACCTGCATAGCAACTCACATGCCATGGTTGGGCTTGAGCCTCACAGCCAGCCAGCCTGAGGGTCCATTCTGCACAGGAATATGCCAGTAGCAGTCAAGACTCAGTAACAAACAGGCAAGCCCACATAACTCACACAAGGACATTCTTGGAGCACCGAATTCAGGTGGTCAAGAAGATTGAACTACTGAACTCCACAAGGACACCTACTACATAAGGCCACCCCATGAAGACATGAAGGCAAAGCACATCTATATAATACATAGAAATAACAAAGAGGAAGCCAAAATGGGGAGACAAAGAAATATACCCTGAATGAAAAAATAGGAGAGATCTCCAAAGATCTAAATGAAATGGAGGCAAGCAATTTATCATATAGAGTTCAAAGTAATGGTTATAAGGATGCTCAATGGCATGAAAATGGACATAGAAACCATGAAAAATAACCAGTCAGAAATGAAGAATGACATAGCTGAAAGTAATACACTGGAAGGAATTAACAGTAGCTTAGAAAGCAGCAGAGAATCAAATCTGCAAGTGAGAAGACAAGGTAGAAAAATATCACTCAGAGAAGCAAAAAGAAAAAATACTTAAAAAATAAAGGGCAGTTTAAAGGAACTTAGGGACAACATGAAGTATAACAACGTCTGCATACCAGAAGGAGAAGAGAGAACAAGGGATCAAGAACCCATTTGAAGAAATAATAGCAGAAATTTCCCTAACCTGGTGAAGGAAAAAGACATGGGAATCCAGGAAGCTTAGAGAGTTCCAAAGAAAATGAACCCACAGAAGCCCACATCAAGACACATCATAATTAAAATGGCAAAGTTTAAATACAAATAGAGAATCTTAAAAACAGAAAGAGAAAGATAGTTACCTACAAGGGAGCTCCCATAAGACTGTCAGTTGATTTCTCAATAAAATCATTTCAGGCCAGAAGGAGTTGCCATGAAATATTCAAAGTGATGAAAAGCAAGGACCTGCAACCAAGACTACTTTACTCAGCAAGGCTATCATTTAAAATTAAGGAGAAATAAGGAACTTCCCAGAGAAGAGAAATAAAGGAGTTTATTACACCAAACCAATATTACAATAAATGTTAATGGGCCTGCTTGAAGAAGGAGAAGAAGAAGAAGAAAGCAAAACAAAATGAAAGGATATAGTTAAAAGGATAAAATGGCAATAAAAACATACCTATCAATAATCAAATCACTTAAATGCTCTAATCAAAAGATATAGGGTAGCTGAATGGACAAGAAAAAAAGGCCCATATATATATGCAGTCTACAAGAGACCCACCTCAGAAACAAAGATACACACAAAAGTAATGGAATGGAGCAAGTTATTTCATGCAAATAGAAAGGAAAAAAATGATGCTGGGGTAGCAATACTTTTATCTGAAAAAATAGACTTTGAAACAAAGGATATAGTGAGAGACAAAGAAGGATACTACATAATGGTAAAGAGAGCAATCCAAAAAGAGGATATAACCCTTGTAAACCTTTATGCATCCAATATAGGAGCACTTAAATATGTAAAGCAAATCTTGATGGACATACAGGGATAGTAATAGAGTCATAGTAGGTGACTTTAACCCCTCATTTACACCAATGGATATATGTCCCAGCAGAAAATCAACAAGGGAACGGTGGTCTTAAATGACATCTTCAGAGCATTTCACCCTAAAGCGTGGAATATACATTCTTTTCAAGTGTACATGGAACATTTTGTAGGATAGACCATGTTAGGACACAAAACAAGCCTCAGTAAGTTTAAGAAGATTGAAATCATATCAAGCATGTGCTGCCTGTCACTACTTGAGCCAATTAAGCAGAGAAAGTGTTGGATCATATATAAGCATTAATTCCAATACTGCTGGCAGTATGGGAGAGCAGGAGGTCATCCACAAAAATCTGCTCTGCAGCCCCTCCTAAACCAGAGTAGGACAAGGATTACATGGGGAAGTAGGGATTACAGACATGGGAAAGTAGGCTATGCAGGCTGGGGTGGAACTCCATTATTTGGGCAATAAGTTTGTAAATCTTGAGGGGAATCGAAGATGGCGGCATAGGTAAACACCGGAGACTGCCGCCGTGGACAACCACTTCAAAAATACAACTAAAAGTCGGAGTGGACATCAAACAGAACCACGGGAAGGCTGGCTGAGGAGAGTCTCTTCAACTAGAAGCAAAAACAACAGCATTCCGACGCTCAGCGGAGGCGCAGTGTGGAAAATTTAAAGGTACGGCGGTGCGGTGGTGAGGGTGCGCGCGCAAAGTGGGCTGGCGGCTGAGGGCGCGATTGTCGTTTTCAATCAGGAGCGAGTCTCAGACTCTGGGCTACAGATCCGGGCGAGTCTCTAGGGACCCAGACTCAAACGGGAGAAGCGGGACTGTCTGGCTACGGCCCCTCCGAGGTTTGCAGCGATTGCTGGGACAGAGAGGCAGAGCCCCTGGGGACGGACTGAGAGCGGCCATAGCTGCTCCCTTCCCCCGCCCTGTTGAGCCCGCCCCGCCCAAACCCTGCGCACAGCCATTTGCCGATCGCCTCAGGCAAGGGCTGGACTAGCACCTCCCCTGAGGACTGAAGTTTTCCCACAGCTGATTTCCACAGCCAGTCGGCCTGGTGGTCAAATCCCTCTAGTGTTAACTACAACAATTAAGGCTTGGCTAGAACAAGACTGCGCACAGAGACCACAAGGGGGTGCACCAAGAAAGCATAAAAGATGCGGAGACAAAAAAACATGACAGAAATGGAGGATATGGAGCTAAGAATAGCAATTTTGAGGGCTTGCCATAAATTTGTGCAGAGCCTCACGAAAACTAATGAGACCCTCGATGCTACGATAAAGAAATTAGAAAGTAAGCATACACGGACTGAAATAAAGAATATTATACCCAATAGCAGACCAGAGGAGCACAAGAATCAAACCAAAGATTCGACAAAAAACACCCAATTGGAAAAGCAAAATGAAAAAAGAATCTGAAAGTGTGAAGATAGTGTAAGGAGCCTCTGGGACAGCTTTAAGCGGACTAATATCAGAGTCATTGGAGTGCCAGAAGATGAGAGACAGCAAGATATTGAAAACCTATTTCAAGAAATAATGGCAGAAAACTTCCCCCACCTGGAGAAAGAAATGGACTTACAGGTTCAAGAAGCGCAGAGAACCCCAAACAAAAGGAATCCAAAGAGGACCACACCAAGACACATCATCATTAAAATGCCAAGAGCAAAAGACAAAGAGAAAATCTTAAAAGCAGCAAGAGAAAGAGGCTCAATTACCTACAAGGGAATACCCATACGACTGTCAGCTGATTTCTCAACAGAAACTTTGCAGGCCAGAAGGGAATGGCAAGAAATATTCAAAGTGCTGAATACCAAGAACCTACAACCAAGATTACTTTATCCAGCAAAGCTATCATTCAGAATTGAAGGTCAGATAAAGAGCTTCACAGATAAGGAAAAACTAAAGGAGTTCATCACCGCCAAACCAGTATTATATGAAATGCTGAAAGGTATCCTTTAAGAAGAGGAAGAAGAAGAAAAAGGTAAAGATACAAATTATGAACAACAAATATGCATCTATCAACAAATGAATCTAAGAATCAAGTGAATAAATAACCTGATGTACAGAATGAACTGGTGACTATAATGAACCAGGGACATAGAAAGGGAATGGACTGACTATTCTTGGGGGAAAAGGGGTGTGGGAGATGCGGGAAGTGACTGGACAAAAATCATGCACCTATGGATGAACTCAGTGGGTGGGGAGTGAGGGTGGAGGGTGGGGTGGGAGCTGGAAGGAGGGGAGTTATGGGGGGAAAAAAAGAGGAACAAATGTAATAATCTGAACAATAAAGATTTAAAAAAAAAAAGAAAAAAAAAAGTTTGTAAATCTTTCCATGATAATAGGCAGGTCTTGAATGAGAATAAACCACATTCCAAGGTTGACTCCCAGGTCCCGGGGGTATACAACTTCCAGCCAAGCTAGAATGTCCTTTTTTTTTTAACCAGAAAATCATGGTTAATGGTGCATGATTAATATATCCCATAACCACAGCTAGTACCCAGTATTAAAGACACAAAAAACAAACAAACTAAAAAACACACAAAGACATGAAGAGTAAATAACATATTACTTAATTAACAATGAATCAGTTTAAAACGAGGAAGAAGTCAAAAGATATCCTGAAACAAATGAAAATGACAACACAACAACCCCAAATCTATGGGACACAGTGAAATCAATCCTAAGAGGGAAATTCATAGCATTACAAACCTACCTTGAGAAGCAAGAATAATCTCAAATAAAATCTAACTTTACTTTTAAAGGAACTTTAAAAGAACAACAAACAAAGCCCAAAGTGAGTAGAAGAAAGGAAATAATAAAGATCAGAGCAGAAATAAATGAAATGGAGTCCAAAAAAGCAAGACAAAAGATCAATGAAACCAATACCTGTTTTTTTTGAAAAGATAAACAAGAGTGATAGACCTTTCATTATGTTTATTAAGGAAAAAAAGAGAGTGGAGCCAAATAAATAAAATCAGAAATGAAAGAGAAGTACAGCTGACACCAAAGAAATACAAAGGATTATGAGAAAATGTTACGAATGACTATGTGCCAACAAACTGGAGAATCTGGAAGAAATGAATAAATTCCTAGAAATTTAGAATCTTTCAAAACTGAATCCAAAAGAATCAGAGAGTCTGAATAGATAGATTATAACTAGTGAAATTGAAGCAGTAATAAAAATACTGCCAACAAATAAAAGTTCTGGACTGGATAGCTTCACAGGTGAATTTTACCAAACATTCAAAGAAGATCTAACAACTATCCTTCTCAAATTATTCCATAAAATTCAAGAGGAAGAAAGACTCCCAGGCTCATTTTTGGGAGCCAGCATTATCCTAATCCCAAGACTAGATAAAGACACTATAAAGAAAATTATAGGTCAATACCCCTGATGAATTTATATACTAAAATCTTCAATAAAATATAAGCAAACCTGATCCAGCAATTCATTAAAAGGATCATACACCATAATCCAATGGGATTTATTCCAGGGATGCAAAGTTGGTACAATATTCACAGATTAACAAATAAGATAGAAAACACAAAGAAAATGAAGGATAAAGATCACATGATCATATCAATGGAGGCAGAAAAGCATTTGATAAAATCCAGCACCCATGTCTGATAAAAACTCTAAGCAAAGTGGAAATAGAGGGAACATACCTCAATGTAATAAAGGCCATATATGAGAAACTCACAGCCGACATCATGCTCAATAGGCAAAAACAAGTATTTTTCATAAGACCTGGAACAAGTTGGGGGTGTCTGCTTTCACCACTTTTATTCAACAAAGTACTGGAAGTCCTAGCCAAAGCAATCAGATAAGAAATGAAACTCATTGTTTGCAGATGACATGATTCTATATATAGAGAACCCTAAAGATTCCAGAAAAAAACTCTTAGACCTGATAAATGAATTCAGTAAAGTAGTAGGATACAAAGCAAATATCCAGAAATCAGTTGCATTTTTATACACCAATAATGAACTATCAGAAAGGAAAACATTCACAATTGTTTAAAAACGAATAAAATACTTAGGAATAAATTTAACCAAGGACGTAAAAGACCTGTACTCAGAAAATTATAAGACAATTGAGGAAGTTACAAATAAGTGGAAGCATATACTATGTTCATGGATTGGAAGAATTAACATTAAAATGTCCATACTACTCAAATCTATCTATATGTTCAACACAATTCCCACCAAGAAACCAATGGCATATATCACAGACCTAGAATGAATGTTTTATAATTTTATATGGAAGTAAAAAACCCCCTAATAGTCACAGCAATCTTGAGAAAGAATACAATTCGAGGAATCATACTCCCTGATAATAAAACTGTACTTTACCGCCAGTGGTATTCAAAAGAACATGGAACTAGCATAAAAAACAGGCATATAGATGAGTAGAACAGAATAGAGAGCCCAGAAATAAACCCACACGTTTATAGTCAATTAATTGACAAAGGAAGCAAAAACATACAATGGGGTAAAGATAGTCTATGCAATAAACAATGTAGATGCATGCAAAAAAAAAAAAAAAAAAAAAAGAATGAAAAGCAAAAGAAACTAGACCACCTCCTTACATCATACATAAGAATAAACTCAAAATGGATTAAAGAGTTAAATGTTAGACTTGAAACCATAAAAGTCCTAGAAGAAAACATAGGCAATAAAATGTTAGATATTTCTCTTAGCAACATTTTTTCTGATATATTTGTTCTGACAAGGGAAACAAAAGGAAAAATAAACAAGTGGGACTACATCAAACTAAGGAGTTAGTACCCCAAATTTATAAAGAATTTATAAAACTCAACACGAATCAAACAAATAAGTTAATTAAAAATGGACAAGAGACCTGAATAGAAACTTCTCCAAAGAGGACATACTAATGGCCAACAGACACGAAAAGATGCTCAACATCATTAATCATCAGAGGAATGCAAATTAAAACCACAATGATATATCACTTCATACCTCCCATAATGGCTATCATCAATACATCAATAAACATCAAGTGTTGGTGAGGATGTGGAGCAAAGGGAACTCTCGTGCACTGTTGGTGGATTACAAATTGGTGCAGTCACTGTGGAAAGCAGTACAGAGTTACCTCTAAAAATTAAAAATGGAACTCCCTAATGACCCAGTAATTCCAAAGGAACTCGAAACACTAATTTGAAAAAAATATATGCACCCCTATGTTCATTGCAGTGTTATTTACAATAGCTAAGGTTTGGAAGTAGCCTGAGTCTCTCATCAGTAGATGAGTGGATAAGGAAGAGTGGATAAGGAAGCGGTGGTACATTTATACAGTGGGATATTACTCGGCCATAAAAAAGGACGACTTACCTTTTCAAACAACATGGATGAATCTGGAAAGCATTATGCTAGGTGAAATAAGCCAGTCAGAGAAAGACAAGTGCCATATGATTTCACTCTTTTGTGGAATCTAATAAACAAAATGAACCAACAAGCAAGATAGAAACAGTGTCATAGATAGAGAGCAGACTGACAGATGTTGGTGTGTGTGTGGGGGGGATCAGTGGGAAGGGCTGGAGGGGTTGAGCAAAAAAGAAAAAACTCATGGACTGGGACAACAGTGTGGTGATTGTTGTGGGGAGGTGGAAGAAGACTATAGGGAGGATAAATGGTGATGAAAGGAGAGTTGATTTGGGGTGGTAAAGACAAAATGCAGTGTACAGATGATGTGTTGTGGAATTGTGCACTTGAAACCTGTATAATTTTGTTGACCAGTGTCATCTCAATAAATTCAATAAAAAGTGGGATAAAAAGAAATATAGGCCTTGTCAACCATACCAATACACAGGTCCAGTTGCCATTCACAGTATAGCATCATCTTATAGGAAACACAGTCATACAATTTAAAATTATTTAAGAGCAAGTGGAAATGCTTGTTTCAGAAATAAATGATTAGAAAGCTTGTTTTCCTTTCTATTTCTCTTATTACTTTTAAGATTTAGCTCAAATTTTAATTCTTTTGTAAAGTCTTTTCTGTGCAGCTCTATACATATATGTAGATGAACCAATCATGTTATAATATACTTACACGTATGTTTCTTCATTGTTCACTTAATTTTTTTCATCAAAGCTGTCCATTTTTTAATCTTTATATTGCCAGTGTCTAAAAATACACAGTGGGTACTCAAAAAATGTGAGTTGGATAAGTTGAAATGTAGACAAAGAAATTTAAACCTGGAGGTTAAAGAAAGAATAGCCTTTGTAGTTTATTTTTTCTGCTGTGCGACCACTGGATATTAAAACTTGATGAAAATTAGAAAACAAACTAAATCTCCAAACCAGTTTTGCTAATGAGTTTAGATACAGAAATCCTATCCTATATAATAAAAGCCTTATATGCTAAGTGTCTGGTCGTCTGTTCAACCAATCAAAGCATAATATGCTAATGATATGCTAAGGCCGCTCAGCTGCTTGCTATGACGTGCACTGACCGCCAGGGGGCAGATAGTCGACCGCTCAACCAGTCACTATGACGTTCATTGACCACTAGGGGGCAGACAGTAGACCGATTGACCAGTTGCTATGACATACACTGACCATTAGGGGGCAGATGCTCCATCGGGTAGGTTAGCTTGCTGCTGCGGTCCGGCTGATGAGGACTGAGCGAGACGGGCCAGACTTGTCCTGGAGCCCTCCCATGGTACCTCCCCAGCTGGCCAACCTCTTGCATCCCTCCCTGGCGGCAATCGTGGGTGGGTGGGTGGGAGGTAATTAACCAAAAACCATACTATATAATAAAAGGCTAATATGCAAATTGACCAAATGGCAGAATGACTGATTGCTATGTTGCACACTGACCACCGGGGGCAGACGCTCAACACAGGAGCTGCCCCTGGTGGTCAGTGTGCTTCTACGGGGGGAAGCGCTGCTCTGCCAGAAACCCGGCTCATGGCTGGCAAGCGCAGCTGTGGTGGTGTGAGCCTCTCCCAACTCTGTGGTAGAGCTAATGATGTCCAGCTGCTGGCTTAGTCCCTGGAGGGAGCGGGACTAAGCCAGCAGTTGGATATCCCCTGAGGGCGCCTGGACTGCGAGAGGGCACAGGTTGGGCTGAGGGGACTGCCTCCCCCCCCCCCCCCCCCCAGTGCACGAATTTTGTGCACTGAGCTTCTAGTTATAAATAAAACATTAGCCGATGGAGTTAGCATTATGATAAAAGGAGACAGTAAACTGGTAATTATGAGTTCAAATAAAGGAATTGAGTGGAATCTAATTATGTTGGGGGAGGGAATTTCTGTAAACAGTGTATCTTTGGGGAGGTACCCTTTAAGGGAGATCTGAAAAAAGACAAGAAGATAGTTTTCCTGAGTATTTGGGTAAAATCATTTCATGAAGAAGAGTTTATAATTTCAAAGGCTTGATGGGAAAGAGTTTTGAGCAAACAGTAAGGAAGCTAGAGGGCAAAAGTAGCCTATATTATAAAACCCTAATATGCAAATTGACCGAACAGCAAAATGACGGGTGGAATGACCGGTCGCTCTAATGCTCATTGACCACTACAGAGGGAGCACCGCTCAGCTGACCGATGGGTGCCAGACACTGGGCTCACTGCTGGCAAGCGCTGTTCAGCGGTGCAAACCTCTCCCACCTCCGTGGCAGCGCACTACTGAGCAGCAGTGGCGGCAGGCGCAGTGGGACCAGGATGAGCGGGAGTGGCGCGGTGCCTGGCTGCCTGCCACTTTGCTCACTACTAAATCCCTCGGGGAGTGTCAGACTGCCGGTTTCGGCCTGATCCCCACAGGTCCCTCAGCCTGGCTTGTGGAGGTTGGGCCGAAACCAGCAATCCGACATCCCCCCAGGGGTCCCGGATTGCGAGAGGGCGCGGGCCAGGCTGAGAGACCCTACCGGTGCATGAATCCGTGCAGCGGGCCTCTAGTATTGTATAAAAGGAAGGCTGGCATGAGATGAGAGGTTGAAGTGGTAGTCAGGGACAGACTCACTTATTTCATTCATCAGATATTTATTGGGCACTAACCATGTGCAAAGCACTAGGGACATAGCAGTGAACAAAAGAAAATTCATGCCCTTCAGGAGACAAAAGCACTTGCCTTCATGATCCTTGCAGATAATGCACCAATTTTATTCAAAGTACAAGAAAAACCATTCCAGTGTTTAATCAAGGGATTGAAAAATCTGGTTTAGTTTTTGAAATTTACTCTGGTTGTACTGAGAATAAATGGGAAAGGTATAGTTAAGCATTAACAAGGAAGTCTACTAAAGAACTTAACAGCTCTAGTATAGATTCAGTGAATGGTGATTTGAAATGACTGTTGTACATTATATCACTAGTGTATCATGAAACGCAAAAAGAATTGTGCATTGGCCATGCCAGGATATCATAGGTTTTATTGTCCATATTTTAAAAATCTATATTTCATCACTTCTAAGACTCACAAGTTTTCCCATTTTAACAATTGTGCAATTGTCTTACCCTTGATGGTATTTTACATTCTTTGTCAGCAAGGCAGCAGTCCTGCTAGATTTGTTTGCCTGTGTATTCACAAGCATAGTCATAACTGTTCATTGTTTTTTAAACATTGGGAGAAACTTAAAAAATTACATATTTTTATTAAATTCAGAGAGGAAGAGAGGGAGAAAGAGATAGAAATATCAGTGATGTGAGAGAATCATTGATCAGCTGCCTCCTACACACCCCATACTGGGGATTGAGCCCAAAACCTGGACATGTGCCCTTGACCGGAATCAAACCCCGGGACCCTTCAGTCCGCAGACTGACGCTCTATCCACTGAGCCATACCAGCTAGGGCATAGTTGTTCATTTTGTTATCATGTTAGTTGATGGTGTGAGCCTTGGTATTTATTGTTGACTTTAATTTGTTGTTCAACAGTGTGTATTCAGAATATTGCACTGTGAATCAACATTGAAACAAAAAATTATTGGTATGGAGAAAGTCATAAAAATAGTTCAGAATGATACATGATTAAACTCTATGGTTAAATAAGTAAAAAAGCACCGTTGCAATCAGTATAAAATAAAAATTCTGAATAATAAGGCATTGTGTCATGATTTATTTGGAGGCATTTCCTCCTTTTCTTTACAGCACATAAAACAATGGAATTTCTTAAATTCAGTGTCATCTTAGATATGATGGGATCTGGTAACATTAAAATGGCATTTATACCAAGTAACATTTGTGATTAGTTTGTCATTTTGTTTATGAACATGATTTTGGAACTAACAGGTTGATGTGCTAAATAAAAGCCAAAGAAGAAAATTAAATTTAGCATTGTATTTTCTCTTTGTACTGAAATAACATTATGTGACTACTTAATATTAGATTTTATATTGTTTATTGTAATAGCTTTCCTTTGATTGATAGAAGAGTGGGGACCTCTATTGGACAAATATTGACTTACAGGCAAGACTTGATTAGTGCTTGGGGCTTATGCATATGAGTTTTAGCAAGTTTTATAAGTGATTCTGTTATACACCAAAGTTTGAGACCCAAATTTTGGTTCTAGGTCTATTGGCAGAACATTATCTAAGGCCCTATGGAATTTTTGGATCTGCAGTTTATATGCACATTAAGTATTGTCGATAGGCTAAATAAATAATATATTTCAGACCTATATGTGTTTCCATTTTTTTTTGAGATCAGATGAGATCGGGCATGTTCAGGGTGGTATGGCCATAGACAGCTCCTGTTTTTTAAAATGTACATATTGTTGTGATGACTAAAATATAGATTTGTTTTAAGACATTATTACATTCACGCTAGTTTTTGTCTCTATAATATTTCAATCAACAAACCTTGGTAGTACATCTGTTAATTATGTTAGGCTTTGCAGAAATGTTTGAGGTTAAAAGTCCTAATATTTGATTAGGTTCTTGGCTTGAAATACTGAATCTAACTAGCATAACTGAGGAAAGCCTGTCTGTATCATAGGCAGTTGTAAGGTATAAGCAGAGGAGAGGGGAGGGAAAAATTAATAGAGATATATATAGAAAAAACTAGAAATAACAAAGAATAGTAAGAATTAAAAAGGAGTTCCTAGTTAGTTTGCTCTTTTGTAGTGATTTTGGGAAATGAGTATCTAATTTATTCAGGTTCTTTTGCCTCCCTTCTTTTTGTCATTTATTCCTCATTTCCATTTTGACAGATGATACATTTTCTCAGATTAATGCCATTACTAGAGATGGTAAAAGGTTAAAGTACAATGTTGTCTGACATTGGCTGAGTTAAGATACAGGAAAAAAAGTGAGGATTCTTTCTGTTTATACTTTCCTTTATTTCTGTCTTTTTTTGTTGTGAGTATAGTAGACCTAGAACTTGTGTAAAGGATTGAATCTATAAAAGGACTTCAAAAGCCATGTGGAGCTTCTACCCTTAAACCAAGGGGTTTGGAGGCTGATACTTGAAACTTAAAGGCAAGAAATTTCAGACATAAGTAGTACTTTTCAGTCACAAATACTCCTTTCTCTTAGTTGAATAATTAAAAGTTGGCTTATTTTGAAAAAGAAACTATTAAAGAAAGAGAGAAGTATGAAAATTTGTTTCTAATGTTTGTTTTTCTAACTCTAGCTATTATTCCTTAGTAAGTTAATGAGAGGAAATGAACACATTTTCTACTGTCAACCTCAGTTGACAGTGTGACAAGAACCAGATAATTTTACCTGTACTTTAATTTTTTTTGAATGAAAATTTTCAGGTCAAAAGGAGCAAAATGAAGTGAGCAAATAACATATTCTACTTCTCATATTCATTTCTATTTCCAGAGTTTCATCTTATTATTAACAGTGCATGAGTCAGAGGCTTGATGTGCTCATTGGGAACAGGGGATGTTATTAGCTCACCTACTGCAAGATGTGTTCATAATGATCTTTAATGTGCAGGCCTCTCAATGGAAATTTGTTATGAGTGAAAGGTTTTAAAATGTCTTAATAGGAAAGCTTTATGCCTAAATGGTTCTAAATGCATCTTAGTTTCTTAGCATAGGAGGATATTTTTAAAATTCAAATGAATTTCTGTTTTCTTTTCTTTGTTTTGCTTATATGCTAACTAAGGTTTAAAATGAAATTATAAGAGTTTCACCTTAAAGCATTTTTTTTTGTCTTTTTTTTTATTTTTTTTAATTTATTTTTTTATATTTTAATAATTTTTATTTCTTAAAGTATTACAAAGAGTATTACATATGTCTCCTTTTTTCCCCCCCTTGACATTCCCCCGGCCCCTACCCCCCGCACCCCCCGCCCCGTGTCTTGTGTCCATTGGTTACTCTTATAAGCATGCATATAAGTCCTTCAGTTGGTTTCTTAATCCCCCCCCCCCCCCAACCCTCCCCAGGCTTCCCACTGTAGTTTAACATTCTGTTCAATGTTGCTCTGCTTCTGTATCTACCCCTGTTCATCAGTCCATACTGGTCCCCTTTATTTGTCCCAACCTCACTGGAGTAGTCTCAACCTCACCAGGGCCGTCTGAGCCTCACCAGGGCCGTTTCAACCTCACCGGGGTCGTCCCTACCACACCGGGGCCGTTTCAACCTGACCGGGGTTGTCCCTACCACACCGGGGCCGTTTCGACCTGACCGGGGTTGTCCCTACCAGACCGGGGTCGTCCCTACCTCATGGGGGCTGTTTCAACCTCACCGGGGTCGTTCCTACCTCACGGGGGCCGTTTCAACCACACTGGGGCCGTCCCGACCTCACCAGGGCTGTTTCAACCTCACCGGGGTTGTCCCTACCACACCGGGGCCGTTTCAACCTGACCGGGGTTGTCCCTACCACACCGGGGCCGTTTCGACCTGACCGGGGCCGTCCCTACCTCACGGGGGCCGTTTCAACCTCACCGGGGTCGTCCCTACCACACCGGGGCCGTTTCAACCTGACCGGGGTTGTCCCTACCACACCGGGGCCGTTTCGACTTGACCGGGGTCGTCCCTACCTCACGGGGGCCGTTTCAACCCCTGGTGTCGTCCCTACCTCACGGGGGCCGTTTCAACTTCACTGGGGTTGTCCCTACCACACCGGGGCTGTTTCAACCTGACTGGGGTCGTCCCGACCTCACGGGGGCTGTTTCAACCTCACCGGGGTCGTCCCTACCACACCGGGGCCGTTTCGACCTGACCGGGGTCCTCCCTACCTCACGGGGGCCGTTTCAACCTCACCGGGGTTGTACCTACCACACCAGGGCCGTTTCAACCTGACCGGGGTTGTCCCTACCACACCGGGGCCGTTTCGACCTGACTGGGGTCGTCCCTACCTCACGGGGGCTGTTTCAACCTCACCGGGGTCGTCCCTACCACACCGGGGCCGTTTCGACCTGACCGGGGTCGTCCCTACCGCACGGGGGCCGTTTCGACCTCACCGGGGTTGTCCCTACCACACCGGGGCCGTTTCGACCTGACTGGGGTCGTTCCTACCTCACGGGGGCTGTTTCAACCTCACCGGGGTCGTCCCTACCTCACCGGGGCCGTTTCAACCTCACCGGGGTCGTCCCTACCTCACGGGGGCCGTTTTAACCTCACCGGGGTCGTCCCTACCACACCGGGGCCGTTTCAACCTGACTGGGGTCGTTCCTACCTCACGGGGGCCGTTTCAACCTGACCGGGGTCGTCCCTACCTCACGGGGGCCGTTTCAACCTCACCGGGGTTGTCCCTACCACACCGGGGCCGTTTCAACCTGACTGGGGTCGTTCCTACCTCACGGGGGCCGTTTCAACCTGACCGGGGTCGTCCCTACCTCACGGGGGCCGTTTCAACCTCACCGGGGTCGTCCCTACCACACCGGGGCCGTTTCAACCTGACCGGGGTTTCCCTACCACACCGGGGCCGTTTCGACCTGACCGGGGTGGTCCCTACCTCACGGGGGCCGTTTCAACCTGACCGGGGTTGTCCCTACCTCACGGGGGCCGTTTCAACCTCACCAGGGTCGTCCCTACCACACCGGGGCCGTTTCAACCTGACCGGGGTTGTCCCTACCACACCGGGGCCGTTTCGACCTGACCGGGGCGTCCCTACCTCACGGGGGCCGTTTCAACCTGACCGGGGTTGTCCCTACCACACCGGGGCCGTTTCGACCTGGCCAGGGTCATCCCTACCACACCGGGGCCGTTTCAACCTGACCGGGGTTGTCCCTACCACACCGGGGCCGTTTCAACCTCACCGGGGCCATCCCAGCCTTACCGGGGAAACAGGAAGTTTGGCCCTCTGTCCCCTGCCGGCAACTCCCCACCAGACAAAATCTCCAGGCATTCCTGGTGGTTGAACATCCAGCACTCCTGCCCTCCACCAAGTGCACAGACTGCCTGTCTGCTGTCCCCCAGCGCCCCACAAGAGACTGGGACCAGTGGGCATGTTTGTGCGCTTGCTGGTACAGCAGTTCCACAGTGCCGGCCCAGTCAGGCCCAGCCCTGGCCGGCCCCGGACCCGACTCTGCCCCCCGATTGCGTCCCTCCCAGATGCAAGGAGCTGAAATCTGCAGCCTGCTGGGATGGGCTCTGTACTTGGTGCCTCTGCACATCCTACTCAGTCTCAATGCGCTTCTTTCTATGCGAGGAGTTGAAATCTGCAGTTTGTTGGGTTGGGCTCTGTACTTGGTGTCACATCCTACTCAGTCTCAATGTTCTTTCTCTCCTTCCAGTTGTAGAGCTTCCACTCGGCCAACTTTCCCATGGTTCTGTATGATAGGTGTTTGTCTGATATTTGGTAGTTTCGATGTTGTTGTGTGAGGTAGCACGCACAGGTCTCTTCCTTATGCCGCCATCCTGGTTCTCCTGGGTCTGCTTCTTGAGTGTGTCTCCCATGGCTGCGAGCAGTTGAAGTCTCCAATTTGTTGGGATAGGCTGCAAAAGCGCAGGTGGGTCTTTTTGTGCACCTGGCACAGCTTGGATGGGGATGTAAATTGATTAGGGCTGAGTCTCAGGGAGTCGCCATGGCGGAGCAAATAACACTGGCTGAGTCTCCGCGGCCCCTTGAATCTCTGCCAGGGCTTTGTGTCCCCCAGTGCCTGCGAGCAGCTGTGCAACAGATTCTCCCTCGCTTTCTGATGGCTGTAAGGCCGTGCTGCCTCTCCCCGTAGGGTCTGGTGCCTCATGATCCCGCCTGAACCAGCTCAGTGTATTTGAAAGTTTGCAGAAGCAAAGGCGTTTCTACTTGTGAGTCTGGCACAGCCCAGATGGGAATGTAAATTGCGTAGGGCGGGGTCACAGGGAGTCGCCGGGGCGGAGACTCAGCGGCCCCTTGCCTATCCAGGACACCAGGACTTTGCGTCCCCTAGTGCCGGCGAGTAGCCGAGCGCCAGAGCCTCCCTCGCTTTCTGACCGCTGGAAGGCCAAGCCATCTCTTGCCTTGGGGCCTGGGGCCTCAGAGATCCGCCCGAACCAGCTCAGTGGATTTGAGAGTTTGTAAAAGCACAGTCATTCCCTCTTGTGCCTCTGGCACAGCCCTGAGGGTAGGGCGGGGTCACAGGGAGTCGCCAGCTTGGAGGAAATAGCTGGCAGCGTCTCCGCGCCCCTCGCCTCCCCAGGACACCAGGACTTCTTGTCCCTCAGTGCCGGCGAGCAGCCGCGTGTCAGAGCTTCCCTCGCTCTCCGACCACTGTAAGGCCGTGGCCGCCTCTCCCTGTGGGATCTGGGGCCTCAGAGACCCGCCCCGAGCAAGCCCAGAGGATTCGAGGGTTCGTAAAAAACCGAGAATTCATTTGCAGCCCGCGTGGCGTGTGACTGCGTACCTCTGGTTTTGGTGCCTCCGTAGCTCCCACTCAGTCTCACTGCACTTCTTTCTTTTCTTCCAGTTGTAGATCTCCCACTGGGCCAACTTCCCCATGGTTCTGAGTGGCGGTTGTTTACTTCATAGTTGATAGTTTCAATGATGCTGTGAGAGAGCAGCACACACAGGTCCGCTCCCTACGCTGCCATCTTGGTTCTCTCTCCTTAAAGCATTTTAAAATTTACCTAACTTGGAATTAGAGAATGGGAAAGTGGTCAGTTAAATTAGTTCAGTATCTGAATAATGAGGTATTACAAAGAAATGCAGTTTTAATATTTTCAAGTGGATAGAGAAATGCCAAATAAAAATGCAAAGTATAGGTTACAGGATTTTATTAATAAAGGTTATTTATAGTTAGTAGGATTCATTTTATTTTTGTTTATACATTTTAAAGTTTTATGCTCATTTATTGAATAAATATTGCTAAATATCTCCTGTGTACTCAGTTAATCACCTTGCTTACAGTGTGGAGAATTGATTAAATGTGGACAAACTGGAGGCTGGGAGAAAGTTGATGAGTTGTTTGTTTTAATGCAGGTGAGAGATTATTGTGGCCTGAAGTGATATATATATATTCAGAGTTTGTCCTGGATTAATGTATTCTGGATTTTACTGTCTTCCTTAATTAACTGTTTTGTCTTGCAAGATTTAATGTAATTTTAAATTAACTTGATCCTTTTATGACTTGCTTTTAAACACTCTGTTAGGGGTATTCTAGATAGTCTTCCCTCTAGAGCAGCGGTTCTCAACCTGTGGGTCGCGACCCCTTTGGGGGTCGAACGACCCTTTCACAGGGGTCGCCTAAGGCCATCGGAAAACACATATATAATTACATGTTGTTTTTGTGATTGATCACTATGCTTTAATTATGTTCAATTTGTAACAATGAAAATACATCCTGCATATCAGATATTTACATTACGATTCATAACAGTAGCAAAATTACAGTTATGAAGTAGCAATGAAAATAATTTTATGGTTGGGGGTCACCACAACATGAGGAACTGTATTAAAGGGTCGCGGCATTAGGAAGGTTGAGAACCACTGCACTAGAGCTACTGGTAGATGAGCTCTACCCCTAAGACTTGGCCTTTCTAGTACCAGTATTTCTACTAAGTGCCTCTGATATTCTCTTCACTTTGGAACTTAAATTTTTCCCAGCCCAATGTGAATTAAGGTAGTTGCTTAAATCATAGCTCTGTGGTAATTGTTTTGTCCTCAGTAGTTGTTCTTTGTCTGACATTGTGGAGTCTTGCCCTGTTCATGCACACTTTTTGACCAAAGACTCAAGGGGACCCCTGTCAGATACTGCTGCCCTTCTGGCTAGCTTCCTTCTCTATGTTATTCTGCTTTGCACATTTCCACTATCTTTAGGAGTCTCTCACATTGATCTGTCTTTTGAGTTCTGCAAGTCTATTGTTTTCTGTTTGGGTTTCCCCTCCTTGCATCACATTGGATAGCAAGTCTGGGCCATCACCTTGTTTGTTTCTTTTCCTTAAGAATCAGAGTCCTATGATGCTTGTTTTTCAGTTTCTGAAAACAATTATTTTAATCATTTTGTCTAATTTTAAAATAGTTTGACAGGAGGACCAGTTTTCTATCTATTATGGTCATACCGTATTGCTTTTGAAGGGAGTGAGAAATAAATAGGAAACTCGTTGAAGCATTTAAAGCAGATTAGTGTCATGATTTGTTGATGCTTTATCAAGATTACCTCAATGCTCTCTTGAAAATGGACAGAGCAATTGGAAGAAAACTAACTAGAGACCATTATAGTTATCTACGCTTAAACTAGGCTGGAAATGGAGTGAAACATAAATTTAGAAAATATTTTGAACACAAAACAGGATGTGCTATTGAATTACTTGTGGGAAATGAAGATCTGGGAGGAATGAAAGGAGACACGGGTGTTTGGCTTGCGTTACTAGTAGGGTAGTGCCATATGTAACCAGATGGGGAAGATATCTCTCACCAGATTAAAGAGAATATCAAGAGGTTTTTCAAATTTTACTTAATAAATAAATTTGAGTTCCCTGTTAGACATCTAAGGAGAAATAGCAAATGAGCAGTTGGATATGTGAGTCTTGAAATCAGAGCAGAAGGCAGGCCCAGAAATTCATTAGTATCTCAATTGAATTTTAAGCAGTGTAGATGAGAGAGTTTAGATGGAAAAGAGAAAAGGGTTTAGGACTGATCCCCCAGCCACTATAGTACTTGGGGGTCTAATTTAGAAGCAAGAACATACAAAATAAACAGAAGGGACAACTGGAATGATAGAAAAAGAAGACTGTGGTGTCACAATAATTAAGAGGAAATGTGTATATTGGAGGGAGTGGACTACTACTTTGAATAATTCTGAGAGTTCTAGAAAGATGAGGACTGAGCCCTAACCACTTGCTCAATGGTTAGAGCATCGGCCCACACACCAAAAACAAATCTATATGAATGCAAAAGCCTTAAGTCAGGAGCAGGACTGATGTAGTGAGGAAAAGCAAGGGGGCTAGTATGTCTGGAGACCAAGGGGGGGTAATAGTAAGAGATGAAGCCAGGCAAGTAATGGGGCCAGATCACATAAGGCCTTCTGGGCCAGCCTAAGGGCTGTCACTTTTACTGAGTGAAATGAGGGGCTTTTGATGGTGTCAAGTATGTTTGACTTCTGTTTATTTATTTATTTAAGCAAGTAAGAATTTATTGGCCGCAGCAAAAACATACTTTAGGCAGTGAGGCAAGGAAGGGCATAGAAGAAGCAACAGGAAAGCCTAGGCTCGGCTGTTCTGGCTCAAAAAGGGGGGAAAGGAGGCCTTGGAGACAGGTTCAGGGGGTTAGCCTGGGTTAACTGCCACTGCCCATTGTTCTCCTGCTTGCAAGTGTCATGGGGTCCCTTAGAGGTTTTGGGATTTGTGCGGAGGTTGGGGGGGGGGGGTTTGAAGGAGAGGGGGAAGGAAATGGCACAGGCGTGCTCCCTGGAAGGAGAGCCTGCTGGGACCTTCATTTTCAGGGTTTTAAAGGCTGGGCATTTAGGGGAGGTCTTGGGGACAGATCAATAGAATATTCATCAGCCTTGACTTTTGTTTTAAAAAGAACACTCTAGCTGCCCTATTGTGAATAGGGAAGTCAACTTCAGGAGAAGCTGTTGCTATAATCCAGGTAGTAGGTACTGGTGGCTCAGATCATTATGGCAGTGAAGATAATAAGATACAGTTAGTTTCTGGAGACACTTGAAAACAGGAACAACCAGATTTCCTGATATCTTGGATGTAGGTGTAAGAAAAAGGAGACTCCTCTAAGTTTTTGGTCTAAACAACTAGGTGGACACATACCATTAGTCGTGCTGGGATAGATGAAGCAAGTTTAAAGGGGAAAAATTTGAAGGTCAGTATTGGGTATATTAACAGTGTGGTATCTATTTGATATACACATGAAGATGCTAAGGAGGCAATGGTATATACAAGTATGAATTTCAGTAGGAGATAAAATTTGGGAGTTATTATTAGGTAGATTGTATTGAAAGTTATGAGACTGGATGAGAACACCAGAGGAATTAGTAAATTGGAGAAGAGGACTAAGGTTTGATGCCTGAGGCACTCCAAGGAGTTAAGCCCTGTCGGTCACCTCCAAGGCGGGTGCCAGTGGGGGCCCCCCGATCGCCCCGCCAGTCATCCTGCAGATCGGCCCTTATTGCCAGCCAGCCCTACCCGTGCATGAATTCCGTACACCAGGCTTCTATTTCAAATATAATGTAGTAAATGTTAAAGGACAGCTATGTAGTATGTGGTATCCTATATAATAAAGTGGGAATATGCAAATTGACTGTCACTCCGCCACAAAGATGGCGGCGCCCACAGCTGAGGCCGAGTTCCCATAATGAGCCTTAACGAGCAATTAGCAGGGACCTGAGCCTGTACCCCCCCACACTCGTGGGGCTTGACCGGGGACCTCAGGCCGCACACCCCACCTGGCAGGGCTTGACGGGGAACCTCAGGCCACGCCCCCCTGCCCGGCGGGGCTTAACAGGGGATCTCAGGCCGTGTCACCCACCCGGCAGGGCTTGACGGGGGACCTCAAGGCGCGCCCCCTGCCCTGGCTTCTCCCCCCTCCCCAGCTCCAGGCCAGGGGACCTGAGGTTGCGCCCCCCGCCCTGCAGGGCTTGACAAGGGTGGGACCGGCCGGATCTGTCTGGATCTAGCCCAATGGGGGAGGGGTGCTGGCCGGGCCTGGGTCCTGCGCGATTTTGAGGTGCAGGTGGGTGGGTGGGGACTTGACTCTGGGTCCCGTGGTGCACCCCAGACTCTGTTAGGAGAAAGATTTTCATATACATTTTACTAATTTTCTTTCATTTCTGACACTTCTATTATAGAGGAAGGGTAAATAGCAATATTAAAATATTTCCTCTAATTAATTACCTTTTAATGTGCACGAATTTCGTGCACTGAGCCACTAGACCAGTGATGGCGAACCTATGACACAAGTGTCAGAGGTGACACACGAACTCATTTTTTTGGTTGATTTTTCTTTGTTAAATAGCATTTAAATATATAAAATAAATATCAAAAATATAAATCTTTGTTTTACTATGGTTGCAAATATCAAAAAATTTCTATATGTGACACAGCACCAGAGTTAAGTTAGGGTTTTTCAAAATGCTGACATGCCGAGCTCAAAAGGTTCGCCATCACTGCATTAGACTATACTAATAAAAGCCTAGGTGACTGTCACGCCCTCGCATCATCACAAGATGGCCACCCCCACGTCATCACAAGATGGGTGCTACAAGATGGCTACACCCCATGTTGTCACAAGATGGCAACACCCCCACGTTGTCACAAGATGGCTGCCCCATGTAGTCATAAGATGGCCACCACAAGATGGCCACCACAAAGATGGCCACCGTAAGATGGCCGGCAGGGGAGGGCAGTTTGGTGGGGACCGGGCCGGCAGGGGAGTGGTTAGGGAGCAATCAGGCTGGCAGGCAGGTGAGCGATTAGGAGCCAGCAGTCCCAGATTGTGAGAGGGATGTCTGACTGCTGGTTTAGGCCCGATCCCATAGGGGACATCTCCCAAGGGGTTCCAGATTGGAGAGGGTGCAGGCTCGGTTGAGGGATATGAATTTCGTGCACTGGGCCTGTAGTGAGAAATAAGAGGAAGTGCACATAATTCAGCACAGGAGTAGGAAGGGGTTAAAAGATTCCTCTTTACCTAATTCTTGAAAGTTTAATAGCCATTTGTTATTCATTCATTCGACATTCATTGTTTAACCCTTTGCACTCCGAACCATTCTGGACATTGGCTACCAGCTACTCGACGCTACTTTGCGGTGGAAACGTGCATTTACAGACCCTCGTATTATTTAGTATAATTTTGGAACCAAGTAACATATTATAATGATATTGGACTTATATGAATTGGGTGACGTTGAGGAATGTATATTTGCAAAAAAAACCAATATTTTATTGTTTATAATTTTGTACAGTATGATAAGTTTTGTAACACTCCCCAATATGCATTGCAGGCTGATTAGTGCATGTTTGACAGTAATAAGTGGTTTGATGCCTGCCACCAGGTGTTTTCCTGTTAGAACACACAATGCAGTCCCGTTTTCTTTGTCCCACATCGGGAATATGTAGTTTATTGTTTAATCCGACACAAAACCCGCTGACATTTCTTGTATATATCTTAGTAATTTTACGATATTTTGATTTAATTTCTTGTGCCATTTCAAGATAAAACTTCAGGGAAACATGCATGTCTCAAAAAGTTGCGTTGAAATAACTCAATTCCCTGTAATCACTAATAAACTGCATTGTCCCCTGAGAGGGGACATCCGAGTGATATGCTAGAATTCCGATGTCCCCTGAGAGGGGACAGCGGAGTGCAAAGGGTTAAATATCTGTTAAGTACTTATCAGTGTAT
This sequence comes from Myotis yumanensis, assembly GCF_028538775.1. Taxonomy (NCBI): domain Eukaryota; kingdom Metazoa; phylum Chordata; class Mammalia; order Chiroptera; family Vespertilionidae; genus Myotis; species Myotis yumanensis. Next base: position 120,231,078 of record NW_027223754.1, on the reverse strand, counting down.
CAGCTACTGTGTAGGCACTCTGGATTCATCAGTGAATGAAACAGGGACCCTGGCCCTTGGGGAGCTTACATTCTTATAGAGGGAAATAGATAATAAACACATAACAAGTAAACAAATTACATAATGTGATAGGATAAGTGCTATAGCAAAAAGGAAAAGTAGAGTAAGGTAAAGGGGAAAGGACATGTGGGTTCTTATGTTAGTTTTAAAATAGGTTAGGTTGCACTGAGAACATTAAACATTAATGTTTTTATGGAAGATTTCAAACCTATACAAAAGTAGTGAGAATAGTATAATGAATCTCAATATGCATATCATTCAGATATTCCAGTTACCAAAATTTTGCCACACTTGCTTCCTTTTTTTAAATTTTTTTTCTTCACCAAGATTTTAAAGCAAATTCCTAAAAGGATGTAATTACCTCTGTAGACTTCAGTATGTATCTGTAAAACATATGGACATCATCTTGCATAACCACAATGCGATTATCACAGCTAATAAACCTAAAAACATAGAAGAGATATTTGAGCCAAGACTTGAAGGACAGGAAAGAGTTTAGGCAACAAGAACATCTGATGTAACTGGAGAATGCCTAGGATATTTGAGGGATAGTAAGGAGTCATAGTATGGCTTAAGCATAGTAACTGAGAGGAATGGTAAGAGATGGGGTCTGAAAGGACTGTGGCTCTACTTTGAGTCAGATGGGGAGGCCTGACAGGGTTTTGAGCAAAGGAGTACCAAGATCAAATTTATGTTTAAAAGGGATGCTCTGAGTGCTCTGTTGAGAATAGACTGTAGGGAAGCGAGATAAAGAGTGAGGAGCCTGATTGTTGTTGGATTAAAAGGTATATTTTTGTTAGTGGCTCACTCCAAGTAGTAGCAGTGGAGATGGCAAGAAGTGCTTGGATTTTGGATATGTTTTGAAGACAGAGTTAACTGGATTTCCTGACTGGCTGTGGCTTGAAAGAAAAAAAGAAGGCATTAAGAAGATTCATTGGTTTTTGACCTGAGTAACTGGAAGGATGGAGCAGGTTTTTGGAGCACCACCAAGAGTTTAATCTTGGGTATGTAGAGTTTGAGGTAGTTGCTAAACATACAAGTGGGATACCTAGTTGAATATTTAAGACTTTAGTTAGGGAAAGAGGTAGCAGAAAGGGTAGTGTGTGTTAACAGTGGTTTTTTTGTCATATTATCAGCAGTCAGATGGGTAGTGTGGATGTTCAGAAATTATTGGTGTTTCAACTGTTGACTGTTCATAATTTAGAACTTCTGTCATTTAATTACGACTACTCTCTCAGGAATAGATAGCTCAATGAAGTTTGCATTTCTATTTTCTATGTCTCTCAAACCATTCTTCCTGGTCAGGCAAGAATGAATAAATTAGGTGAAAGGTATAATTAAAGTATACATTTCTTTTTATTATGGTTAAGCACTCTCAGTTGGAAAGTATTCATCTGGGTATTCTTTGGGGAACACTAGAGTCTGTCCCAGAATACTTTGGAAGTACTGACAAACTCAGAGACATTCTCAAAATATGACAAAATATTTTGAGGTGTTCTGGTAACTTCAGGGTGGGTGATCCTTGGAGACCCTAATTGTGATATTACTATCATCACCTCCTTCCTTCCAGAACCTGAACTCACTGAAATTTGGATTAAAAAATAGCCATGTTTTTCTGACATTTTCTAAACATGAACTACTTATGAAACTTGTTCAGCAGTTTTATCTTTTTCTTTCTACTTGTAGCCCCACTGGAGAGAGTTTTTCATCATTGGTAGCCAGGTGGTTGCTACTCTGGGGGTGGATCTTATGGAAAGCATGTTGTCAACACTAGTGCTTATGCAATCTAGACTGATTGTGACTGCTTTTATTTCTCCTTTTAAAAAGGGAATATTTCTACTCCCCTTTTTGGATCATTTGGAGTTCTGATTTTGTCTTGGAGTCATGTAGGGGATGTGTTGTAGTTTCAGCAGTTGTAGTAGCTGGGGTCTGTGAGACTAATTTTAAATAACTAGGTGTTCAGAAATTGGAACCCTCCTATGCTTTTTTAGTCTGGATACAGTGTGTGGGTTACCTGTTTCACAGAGAAAGGTCAGGAAATAGAGAAGGATCCGGGTATCTTACAAGGCTGGGAGGACCACCTTTTGTACACAGTTACTCCTTCTTCCCTCACCCCTTTATAAAAATGAGAGTGAAAAAGAGGACACTTACTCTTCTTCTGTTTCTGTTGTATAGGAGATGCATCGGAGATTTGAGAATGCCCCTGATTCTGCCAAGACAAAAGCTCTGCAAACTGTTATTGAAATGAAGGTAAGAAAGAATCTAATAATCTTATGAGTTATTTTACACATGTAAGTGATCAGACACTGTTATGTATGAGTTTTAAAAAATGGTATCCTATCTAATAATAGACAAACATGGTACTTGACTGTACCTTCGCTACGCCTCCCATTGGCTAATCAGTGCGATATGCAAATCAACTGCCAACAAAGATGGCAGCTAATTTGCATATTGCAGGCAGATCCCACTGCGCCGCCCGCCTGGGGCTGGCGGCAGCGCGATCACCAGCCGCTGGCTGCCCCAGCACGAGATCCTGGCCTGGGGTGGGCGGGGCAGGCGGCAGCACGATCTGAGCGGCTGCCCACCCCAGTGCGGGATCCAGGCCTGCTGTGTGCGGGGTGGGCGGCAACACGATCTGAGCGGCCACCCGCCCCAGCGAGGGATCCGGGCCTGCCATCTGCGACTGGGGGAGACGGGGCAGACACAGTGGGATTGGGCGTGCCATCTGCCACCAGGGGAGCGGGCCTAAGCCAGCAGGTGGTTATCTCCCGAGGGGTCCCAGACTATGAGAGGGCACAGGTTGGGCTGAGGAACACCCCCCCCCCCCCCCCCGCCAGTACACAAATTTTTGTGCACCGGGCTTCTAGTCCTATATAATAAAAGGATAATATGCAAATTGTCCCTAATGGTGGAACGACCAGGAATGACTGGTTGCTATCATGCGCCCTGACCAACAGGGGGCAGATGCTCAACCCAGGAGCTGCCTCCTGTTGGTCAGTGCGCTCCCACAGGGGGAACTCCGCTCAGCCACAAGCCGGGCTAATGGCTGCGAGTGCAGCGGCGGTGGCGGGAGCCTCTCCTGCCTCCTTGGCAGTGCTAAGGATGTCCAAGGGTTCCTGGGCTGCCAGAGGGATGTCTGACTGCCAGCTTAGGCTTGATCCCCTGGGCAGCGGGCCTAAGCTGGCTGGTGGACAGCTCCCGAGGGCTCCCGGGCTGTGCGAGGACGCAGGCCAGGCTGAGGGACCGTCCCCCCACCCCCAAATGCATGAATTTGTGAGCACTTGGCCTCTAGTGTAATAATATTTTACTCATTAAAAGAAATAATGACACTTAGTGAAAATGACACTTTAAAAGAACTTCTGTTTCAGTTCCTTTTAGTTGCAGCACATAACTCAAATTGGACCAAAAGGGTTGTCCAGAATTTCTTTCAGTCAGCTATTCTCAAACCTTTGATCTCAGGACCCCTTTATACTCTTAAAATGACAGGTTCATTTCCTTTATTTCTAGAAAATGTCTGCTAAATATCAAGTCTGAATAACCATAGTTTATCTGTTGTTCCTTCTAATAAAAACAGTTTTCTGTGAAAAAATGTTGCTAATTCAGCTTGCAATTCAAAGAAGCACACAAGTACTGTTCCTGGGGACAGTCACCATACTTCTTACAGCAGAAGTACCTGCCTAGTTCCTTCCCAGTTTATCACACAGAATACTAAAATGCTATGCGCTCAAAGCTTGAGATTTATTAAAAGTAATAAAATAACAAGACATTAAATTAAGCAGTCTTTAAAATTTTCTTTTTCTTTTTTTTTCTGTGAGTGCCTGACACTGAAGAATACAATGACTACTGTGGTTTGGTGCTACTGCCTTTTGTTCTAAGGCACTTGCAATTTTTCCCACCATTGCTTTTATACCTTGATTAAAAATGTTTACACAATAGAAAAGGCAAATAAAGTGATAGTATTATTAAGAAGATAATTTTGACTATGCAGACTTACTGAAACTGTCTGGAGGACACCCTCAAGGTTTTGTGGCCATACTTTGAAAACCTCTGCTTTACATTAATGAGTAGGTCGAAATCTTTAGGCTGTATGGTATGGCAGTTGGCAATGAAGAGCTTGCCTTCTGAGATAAATTCCCTGGATTCAAAATCTGGCTTTACTTGACTGTGTGACACAGAGCAAGTTACAGAACCTCTCTATACCTCAATTTCCTTATTAATAAACTAGAGGCCCAGTGCACGAAATGTGTGCACTGGGGTGGGGGTGTCCCTCAGCCCAGCCTGCACCCTCTCACAATCTGGGACTGCGGGCTCCCAACCACTCGCCTGCCTGCCTGCCTGATCACCCCCTAACCACTTCCCTGCCAGCCTGATCAATGCCTAACTGCTCCCCTGCTGGCCCGATCGCCCCCAACTGCTCTCCCCTGCCGGCCTGGTCACCCCCAACTGCTCTCCCCTGCCGGCCCGGTCACCCCCAGCTGCCCTCGCTGCAGGCCTGGTCCCCCCAACTGCCCTCCCCTGCTGGCCCCATTGCCCCCAACTGCCCTCCCCTGCAGGCCTGGTCCCCCCCAACTACCCTCCCCTGCCGGCCATCTTTTGACCACATGGGGGCGGCCATCTTGTGCAAGGGCATGGCGGTCAATTTCATATTACCTCTATTATATAGGATGGTGATAGAAATAGTACCCATCCTGTAGGTTATTTTGAGGTTTAATTAGTTAAAAGAGTGAAACACTTTGAAGAGGAGCTGGCACATAGTAAACATTCAGTTACTGTAAGCTGCTGCTGCTATTATTTTTATTAACATGTTCTTTTATAATAAAGCTAAAAGATTTCTATGGATAGGGTAATTCTCTCTCTTTTTCTAACTTTTTCATATCTCTTAAAAAGTTTGACACTGGTATGGCTCAGTGGTTGAGCATTGACCTATGAACCAGGAGGTCATGGTTCTATTCCCAATCAGGGCACATGCCCAGGTTACAGGCTCGATCCCCAGTGGGGGCGTGCAGGAGGCAACTCATGGATGATTCTCTCTCATCATTGATGTTTCTTTCTCTCTCTCCCTTTCCGTTCCTCTCTGAAATCATATAGATATAGATATAGATATACTGAGTGGCCAGATTATTATGACCACCTGACATTTGTAGGCAAATTAGCTATAATTTCGCGCTAAAGTTGCTAGAGGGCCAGACCATTATAAACAGGGAAGCAGGTTGTTTATCACAACAGTAGAAGTGATTTTTTTCTGAAGATATGGGTAAACAACGCAATTTAACAGCCTTTAAACATGGGATGATTGTTGGTGCTCGGAGCCATGGAATGAGTATCAGCAAAACAGCCGAAGGCCTGTTCGAACACCTTTGCTGTATGCAGTTACCAAGATAAAACGTCTCCAATTTGCACAGGAACACAAGGATTGGACAGTCAAGCATTGGAAAAATGTCATGTGGTCCAATGAATCACATTTCCAGTTGCATCATGCAGATGGCAGAGTGAGAATTTGGTGGAAACAGTATGAAAGCATGTACCCACATGCATGAGTACAACCCTTCAAGCTGGTGGGGGCAGTGTTATGGTTTGGGGCATGTTTTCCTGGCATGATTTGGACCCTTTAATTCGTGTGGAACAATGTCTGAATAGCACAACATACCTCAGTATTGTTGCTGATCAAGTTCATCCTATCATGTTGATGGCGTATCCCAATGGAGATGGCTTCTTCCAACAAGACAATGCGCCACGCCACGGTGCTCGTATTGTGCAGGAGTGGTTTCAAGAACATAAGGGAGACTTTACCTTGCTTAGGTGGCCCCCACAATCACCAGATCTCAATCCAATTGAGCATTTGTGGGACGAAGATAAAAGAGCCATCAGGCAGCTGGTTTCACAACTATCAAATCTCACAGAACTGGACAGTGCTATTCATCAGGCATAGTGTCAGATTCCTTGCATCACCTTTCAATATCTCGTGGAGTCAATGCCAAGAAGAATCGCTGCAGTATTGAAGGCAAAAGGTGGCCCAGCGAAGTATGATGGGGCAAAAGGTGGCCCAACGAAGTACTGATGGGGTGGTCATAATAATCTGGCCACTCAGTGTATATCTATATATGTCTATATATATCTGTTTAGATATCTATATATGTTTATATATCTATATATTTATACATATTTATATATCTGTAAATAAATGTTGACACTGTATTTTGCATTGTGGACCTTCATTTAATATTTGTTGATATGAAAAGAGTATTTAGTTTTTGGTATATAAATAGTTTTCTATAAATAGATGCTTCTCAAATACAGTTATAAGAAGTGTTCTCTTAATTTGTATGATTTCTTCTTAAAACTTTCTTTATATTGTGTACATCTTTTTTTCTCAATGGGGAAAGGATTTACCAATTCCAAATTAGTAGATTCTGGATTCTTTGTATTTAGACAATTAGTGGTCCTGAACATAATCTGGTAAAGAACCTTTAGAAAGGTTTAATTGAATGTTCACATTTCCCACAGGTTTATTTATACATGTTATTTCCCGATCCCTGTTAAAACCTAAGACTAAAATGCACGAATGTACCTACATTCACAAAATTATTTTATTTACATTTTGACAAACTGGGGAAGTGTAATGGTATTAATTATTAGTGGATCTATTTTAAGTCCTGTTAATTTTTAGCCATTCTGCTAAGAGACAGGAGATTCTGAGATTCTGGTGACTCAGTGGGGTCAGTTAGACATTATGCTGAAATCACAACTGAAATAGTTAAGTTGCTGAGAGTGTGGCATGAGGTAGAGAGAATTATGAAGATCTAGAAGAGTCTTTGGGGAAAATGGGAAAGAAAGATAATTGATAGACAGCCCAACAATCATCTTCAAGGTGATGTAATTGTCCTTTTCCTTCCTCCCCCTTCTTTTTCTTCTTCCTCTTACCCCTTTCCTCCTCCCTTCTCCTGTCTTCTTCCTTTGATCTTTTTCCTCTATACCACTCATCCCTCTCATGCTTCTTCATCACCTTTTCTCTATTTTTTTCTTCTTTTTCCTATAGCAGTGGAGGAGCAGGGAAGAATTACTGTGTGGCCCTAGGGTTAGAGTTTTGCTGGAGAGATATAGCAAAATTACTTGTGTGCAAATGAATTGTGAGTGATGGTGAAAGAGTAATTTGGATGATGAGTCCAGGAATGTAGCCTGGATGGGAAGGAAGAGAATTTATAATGGACTGCCAGGTTGGGAGAAAATGTAAAAATTAGGGATGTGGAGATCTCTGTGAGGTTGAAGAACAGCAGATAATGAGAGTCATGGTGTGATAGGCCTGGGAAGAGAGTCCTGGATAGGTAGGATCCAGAGTGTAGTCCTTATAAACTGGTTAGCTAAAATGGACTAGAGCAGTGGTTCTCAACCTGTGGGTCACGACCCCTTTGGCAGTCGAATGACCCTTTCACAGGGGTCGCCTAAGACCATCCGGCATATCAGATATTTACATTACGATTCATAATAGTAGCAACATTACAGTTATGAAGTAGCAACGAAAATAATTTTATGATTGGGTCACAACATGAGGAACTGTATTTAAAGGGCCAGAAGGTTGAGAACCACTGGACTAGAGGATGAGTTCATTGGAATCCAGAACATCAAAGAATTCAGACATCGAAATCCTAGGTTGGTGGCAAGAGGCATTTGAAGGGAAGATTGGTGCCAATGTCAGGTGCCAAAGGCTTCTTAAAATGAGCAGGAGTGGCCCTGGTTGGGTTGCTCAGCTGGTTGGAGCATTGTCCTGTACACCAAAAAGGTGTTGTGGGTTTGATTCCCAGTTGGGGTGTGTACAGGAGGCAACTGATTGATGTTCCTCTTTTACATCGACATTTCTCTTTCTCTCCCTTCCTCTCTAAACTAAATAAAAATAACCCTAGCCAGGTTTTCTCAGTGATTAGAATGTCAGCCAGCGACTGAAGGGTCTTGGGTTCGATTCTAGTCAAGGGCATGTACCTCAGTTGCAGGCATTTAAAGGCTCGATCACTGGTCCTGGTACCGTTGGGGGCACGTGTGGGAGGCAACCAATTGATGTGTCTCTGTCACATTGATGTTTCTCTCTCTCTCTTCCCCTCCTCTTACCCTTCCACTCTCTCTAAAAACCAATGGAAAAATATCCTTAGGTGATGATTTAAGAAATAGAAAATAAAATCAATAAAAACATATCCTTGAGAGAGGATTTAAAAAACACACACGCAGGAGTGACTGGGAAGTCCCTGGATGGCTGCAGTGAGGAAGGTAGTGTGAAACGGAACTTTAAATATGAGCTTTAGATAAAGGGGAATGGCTTTGAGAAACTAGAATGCCCACACATTTCCCTTGCTCCTTTGTGGTGCTGGAGAGAGTTCTGGGAAGTTATATTCTTTGGGAAAGCCATGTTTTCTTGGAATTGGGAGTTGAAAAAAAGTTGAGGAAATGGAAATTTAATGAGGAACAGGGTTTCAGTAGGCTTAGGGCTGGAGAAGCACAGAACAGTAAGATGATAAGGAATTTATTTACTTGATTATTATACACTAGAGGCCCGGTGCTCACTCCCTCGGCCTGGTCTGTGGGGATCTGGCCGAAACTGGCTCTCCGACATCCCCCGAGGGGTGCCGGATTGCAAGAGGGCGGTTCTCCGATGACACACCCTGGAGAACTGCAACTGCCAAGTCACTGCAGCTCAGCAGCTCCTGCGTTAAGCGTCTGCCCCCTGGTGGTCAGTGCACATCATAGCTATCGGTTAGCCGGTCGAACGGTCAATCGGTCACTTAGGCTTTTATATATATAGATTCTAGGAGTAAGAAACCTCGTTGGAAGAACTATCCTCGAATTAACCCAGCCTGAGTACTAGTTGAGTTGGTGCAGGAACTAGTTGAACATATCATGCATTAATTTTCTGGCCTGATTTCAGAGAGTAGCCTGGCAGGTTCATTTTCTGTGCAGTCTGCGCCTGCTGCATGGCTTCCAGAGCTGCAATTGTGGTCCCTTCTAGGGAGAAGCTTTTATTCTGCATGATGTGGTAGTGGGGGTGCTGATTTGCTTATCTGTGTTGGGATTAGGGGAGAAGATGGGTAATGTTCCTTGGCAAGCTCCTTTTGTAGGGGCTTTGTAGATGTGCAGAGCTGGAGTTCTTAGTTGAAGGCTATTTGCCTTGTGTGGAGTACCAACAGTGCTAGAAATACACGCCCTCCTTCCCCTGGCCCTCTTTCATTGCCACCCAGGCTAATGTCCGAGGTGAACCACATTTCACTTTCTTTCATTTGTGGATTAATCACATGCATATGCCTAGTGTTTTAGTCATTCTTGAGGGACTACATCCTAATATTTCCAGGAAGATTTATAGTCATCTCAAAAGTGAATTTTCAGATAGTGCAATTGAAGTAGTAGCCTAAGGTCCAATAATTTTAAATAAGTAAAATATCTCTGATTGTACTGTTTTATACATTTTCTTTAGAATCAAATGTAATTTTAATTTGAATAGATTTGTAAAAAAAATTTTTTTGTTGTGATAATTTTAAAGGGTATATAATGTAAGACAGAGGAATACATGCTCCTCCACTCCCCTGAACCTAATAGCTAGTTGTAGTTGTCTCATGATAAATCCTTTAACTTTTATCTACATGATAACAATGAGTCAGTCCAGCAATCCTTGAACTAAAGTGTAACAGGAAGTCATTCTCAAAATTACCTTCTAAAGGAATGGTTTCTCTAAAATCCCAATTAAAATAAAGCCTACACTTAATTGATATGTTTTAAGATCTTTATTTCTAGATCAGGGATGGGGAACGTCCAGCCCACAGACTACATAAAGCCTGTGAAATCATTTGGTCTGGCCCTGCCAAGGCATTAGGGGTGAATTAATGAAATACTTGACCAAATCTAGCAGGCTAATTTTTAAGTTGATAGTTTTGTATGGCCCACGAATAATGTTATAAATATTCAAATGGCCCCTGGCAGGAAAGAGGTTTCCCACCCCTGTCTTAGATGAATAAGCATATGTAACTATTGATATAAGTATATCTGTTTTGTGTAGTTTTTCTGTAACTGACAACATATAAAATGATCTTTCTGTAATTAATGACATTTAAAGTAATCACTAGATACAGTCACAAACAAAACCAAGACATTGAATATGGAATGATATTCTACTAGGAGGTGATATTTGTGGTGGTCATGGTTTACAAAGACAGTGGTTTTTAAAAAATTTTTATGAAATATTTCATATTTATGGAGCAGTATAAGAAAAAGATTATGAGTATGATAAACTGTAACTGTTAATGTAATTATTTATCTCTTTGCTTTTCTGTGGTGGTATGTTATAAATCTTAATTACCCTATCTAATAGAGAGGGAATATGCTAATTGACCCTTACGCAGTTGTAAAGATGGTGGTGCCCACAGCCAATAAGGAGGGAATATGCTAATTGACTGCCATGCCCACAAAGATGGCGGCTCCCACAGCCACAAGATGGTGGCGCCTAGTCCCCTCAGCCCCACCGGGGCAGCAGGCATGTTGCAAGGCTGGGCCCGCCCCCAGGTGGGCCCAGCCGCTCCGTGCGCCTGCCTCTGGAGTCCCCCAGTCCCCTCAGCCACCCAGGGCCAGCCCAAGGCGCAGACAAGCCTCGGATGGCAGCTGCCCGGCTGCTCAGGGCCACCTGAGGCTCAGGTAACCAGGGCAGGCCGAGGCTTGCGCTGCCGGTAGTGGCAGCAGCAGAGGTGTGATGGGGTGTCACCTTCCCCTGATCGCTGGGTCGCCTCCTGGACTGTGAGAGGGGGCAGGCCAGTGTGAGGGACTCCCCCTCCAGTGCATGAATTTTCATGCACCGGGCCTCTAGTTATAAATATAGTTACACACATCATTGTATAAATTTTTGAAACCCTCTTACACATGTCCCCCCTATTTTGTGGGCAGAAATAAAACTGTTAGGAGTCACAAGTAATAGGATAAGATACTAGAGGCCTGTTGCATGAAAAGATTCGTGCAATAGGCCTTCCCTTTCCCTGGCTGCCTGCACCAGTTTTCCTCCGGCACCCGGGACCCAGGCCTTTGCTCCGGCTGGAGCCGCCTTTAAGCCCTTGTTGCTCCGGCCGGAGCCGCCTTCAGTCTTCGCTCCGCCGCTTCGCGCCTACGTATGCAAATTAACCGCCATCTTTGTTGGTGGTTAATTTGCATATCACTCTGATTAGCCAATGGTGGGCATAGCAAAGGTACGGTCAATTTGAATCTTTGTCTATTATTAGATAGGATTATATCTGGAAAAGGTTTTATTGTTAACATTACAAAAGTTTTCATTACATATCTATTGACCATAAAGTACAAAAAACTTTAACGAGTTTTCCATTGCTTTTATTTCTTTAGTTAATTCTCTTAACTTTAATTGAAAGGATGCAGATGAGAGGAAGAGATAAAGGAAAAGTCATATTATAGATGAGTCTTCCTCTTTCCATTCAAATTACCATAAAGGATATATTTTAGAAGTAAGGTATCAATTGCTAGGTAGCAATTTCCTTGCATATTTATTTTTATTAAATTTAACACCTCTAAGACTGGGTTGTTTAACTTCTCTGATTTCTCATGACTACTTTAATGTGTAAATCTTCCATTGTCCTCAGGATTCAAAAATTTCCTCTATGGAGCGTGGGCTCCGAGACTTGGAAGAGGAAATTCAGATGCTGAAATCGAATGGGGCTCTGAGTACTGAAGAACGGGAGGAAGAAATGAAGCAAATGGAGGTCTATCGGAGTCATTCTAAGTTCATGAAAAATAAGGTAATGGTATGAGATATTGTAATTTTAAGAAGGGGTTTGAAAATTGATGCTTATTCCTATGTCCTTACTGATAATGTAGCACTTCATACTGTTTTATCAAACGTCAGGGAAGAATACCTCTAAACTAATTCTTTCAAGTGGAATTTGCCCAGAATTAAACTCAGAATTATAGATATTCTAGAGTTATTTCAAGTTTTCACTTAAAACAAAATTACCTATATGAGGCAAAGTATACATTATTATAGTTTAACATTTCATGTCTATCATTATTGCTGAGATGATTTAGTAGGATTACATCCAGATGAGGTTTTCTCACTATGTGAGGCATTTAGTTCTCTATCTCTTGTGAAGTATTTTAAAAGTCAAAACCCTAAGAAGCTGAACCCAGTACACCCCACCCAGATATGGCTGAAATAAAATCATGTTTTTTTCTTCAAATATAATTCCATAAAAAAACATTTGCTCTGTCCCTTGGAGAAGATCCATTTGTATCAGGTTTATTGTTTCCCATGTGTGTTTCAGGTATATGCGAAGTAAGATAAGTATCACATGTCTCTCTATACTTATAAATTCACACAATATTACTTCCTTAGATCTAAAGCCATTTAGATTCTATAAACTATTTAGGCACATTGGAGTATTTAGTTTATTATAATTGTCAATTTACAGGTTTGTTGTGGTTTAATTAAAAATCATACTTGTAATTATAAAATACTAGTGGCCCGGTGCACGGATTCATGCACATTGAAAGGAAATTAATTGGAAGAAAGATTTGTGCAGTAAACTTTTATTTTTATTTATTTATTTATTTTTATTTTTAAACTAGAGGCCCAGTGCACGAAATTCGTGCACTTGGGGGGGGGGGACCCTCAGCCCGGCCTGCAGACTGGGAGCCCTTGGTGGGGGGGGGGGGGGGGCAGCGTGCCTAAGCCAGCAGTCCAACACCCTTAGTGCTGCCACGGAGGCAGGAGAGGCTCCTGCCACCGCTGCTGTGCTCACCAGCCATGAGCCCTGCTTCTGGCTGAGCAGCGCTCCCCTATGGGAGCGCACTGACCACCAGGGGGTAGCTCCTGTATTGAGCGTCTGCCCCTGGTGGTCAGTGCACATCATAGCAACCGGTCATTCTGCCATTTGGTCGATTTGCATATTAGCCTTTTATTAGATAGGATTGCCAGTACCTGTCATATGTACTGGCTAGTTGGTTGCGTGTGATTGGCGCCAACGAGAGCTTTATATGTATCGTGCATGCGCAAGTCAATGTTGTGCATCATATGTACCGGCTGGTTGGTCGGACGGTTGGATGGATGTACGGTTGGTCACTTAGCCTTTTATACATATAGATTACCTAGAAAATAAGTATCCCCCTTCCTCCTGCCATATCCAAATTATATTATTCCCCAATTTCTCAGAAGTGAAAATTGTAAGGGAATGACACAATTAAAACTATTCCTCCTGTTTCTGACTTCTTACTGTGGTACCCATACCTGGCATATAAATCTGTAGAATATTCCACTATTATTTTAAGAATCTGTTGTTAATGACATGACTACTGCCAATTTCATGTTAATTTGAAACTTAAAATTCACATATTCAAACTTTCTTTTAGTTTTCATTTTTTGTCCTAATTTGAGAAAAAATATTCAGCAATATAAGGTCTGGTTCTCATTCGCTGATTAGCACATCCCAGTTAATTTTAAAAACTCTGTGAAAATAGAGACACCATCTAGGGTCCTTTGAAGAGGGAATTAGGGAAACAGATTTGATTGGGTTACCAATATATGTTATTGTTACTTCCAGTTACTGCTCTGGCTCAAAAGCAGATAAGATCCAAGTTGACACATAAATAAAAAAGAATAATAATGTCGTGACAGGTAGAGCAACTGAAGGAGGAACTAAGTTCGAAAGAGGCTCAAGGGGAGGAGCTGAAAAAGAGAGCGGCTGGTCTTCAGGCTGAGGTCTTTGCCGTAAGATTTACCCTCTTGTGTGCAGTGATCCCACAGTGGGACCCTGCTAGCTCTGGCTTCTGGGTGGCTTATACTTTTCATTTCCTATGGTTGGCAGCTTTGCCCAGTACTGGCACTAACCAGCCTGCTCTGCTCTTTAACCAACTCCTGTTCAGCAGCTTGAACCATATGTCACTTGTTTGCAGTGAGCTCTCACATGTTCTGGAAGCCCTATACCTGGTTCTTTATTGTTCCTTTTGTCACTCTATGGATGGTACTTCAAAGCTTGTTTATTCTCAACTCCTTTCCTGTTATTAGAGACTTGTTGGTTTACATAAATGATAGTTTCTTTTTCTTCTTAGGTATATACAGATGTTCTAGGTCCATCACCTAGTATTTATTTGAATTTGAAATTCTTGAGTAAAGTGCTTTATCTTCATATGTAGACATCATCTTTAAGTTTCCATTTGGTGGTTTTGCAAAAAAATGTTCCTTTCTATAAAATAGCTGTATAAGAAGATGGTGGCATAGGTACTTTATTCACATGCCAGCCTTGGAAAAAAGGCTTCCCTTGTGTTATCCTATTACCCAGCCGACCACTCAACTTTTTCACCAAGTCCTGAAATTGGTTGAGCAGAAACAATGTGTGAAATGTTAAAAATTGAGTATAAAATGTTAATTGGAAATAAAAAAATAAATTTAAAAAAGCTGTATAAAAAGTGATTAGAGTTATTTAGACTTACCTAGTAAATTAGATAATTAAAGTCTCTAAATCAAATTCAGTTTTCTTTCTTAAAGAACTTAAAATTCATTTCAAAATATAATAAAATAGCTAACACTTGAGCACTTATTATAAGCATTTTATAACCTATTAAGTAGGACACTGAGGTAACAGAGTGGTGCTTAGGAAACATAGCCAGTAAGAGCCAGAGTTTGATTTTTACATAAGTAATCTGGTTCCAGAATCTGTGCTGATAAGCTCTTCACTCTACTGCCCTATACTAGGCTGTGCACACATTTGTCACACAAGTGTCAGAAAAAACTACTCTGAAAACAATTGTGGGATAAGACTAGAATGCAGCATTAAAAAAAACCTTATGCTAATTTGGTATGTTTGCTGTTTATGGACCACTTTATAGTACAGGGCGAGAAGTGAAACATTTTATCTGAAAGGGTCTAATTTGGTTTGTGGTAACCATGTATTGTCTAGAGAAGATAATCCATAACTTCTCTCTTTTTTTCTCAGCTACTATTAAGTAATTTATTTTTGTTTCAAACAACAGGCGAATCACTTTCCATACATTATTTTATTTAATCTCTAAACAACATAGTGGCACTGGTTCACTTTCTCCTTATTACTGATTAGGAAACCAAGGCTTGTACTCCTAACTTTTAAGCACAATTTGTACTTCTAAACTCTGCTTTCTATTTAGAATATTTTCTTTATTTTCTCAGTCCTTATGATCAATATAACATTATTTGAAAATTCATAATGCAGATGATAGGGAACAGATTTTATATTTATTTTTGATCACATGATTAGAGTTAGCTGGAAATTTGAGTAATCTTTAAGTCATAGTTCTTTAGCTGAGGAAGTGATAACACTTTGAACATTTCTCCTGAATATTCATTCATACAGCAAATATGTTTTTAGTGCATTCTGTATGTTAGCGATAGGATAATACTAATGTTTGATGTTTGTTGGTAAATGGATATCATGAAAGACACTATACCATTCCAGTATGTGATAACTCCTATATATTACAGGATGAAAATAGATGCTATTTATAATTATCTTCCACTGATGTCCTTAGTATCCTCAAGTACTTTGCATGCAATAAGTACACAAATATGTGTTGAATGAATAACTATATCTGTAAATGGAGAGTTCATGCATATGAGAAAAATGCTTGTCTTCTTGTGAAATAGAAGAATAAATTAGAAATTTATTTTTAGGGCTTTTAAAAAGTCTAATTTTAATTAAAGTAAAATTTATTTTATATTTCTTCATGGAAAATTGTTCTGAAAAGATTTGCCCGTTATATCTAAGGCTATTACAATAAAATACTTTACATATATTTTCTTTAGAAAAATAAAAAGTACTTTTCCTTTCATGAGTGATACTGAAATTATTGACCTCTTGTCATATTTCTACTTCCAATAATTAATCTGTCTTTCAGTGCACAGTTACCTTCCTAAGCAGTAGACATAATGTAAAAGCAAATTTAATTTCTATTACTTTGACTTACATTTAGAATAAAAGACTATTTAAAAAATTTTTAGAAACACAAATACAAAGGAGGTATTAGAACTAAATATTTCTAAGTTAAGATGAAAGAAATTTATAGGAGAATGAATAATCCTATTGATTTATGGATTAATTACTCTGTCAAATTACACATGATGTAGATTCTTACAGAAAGATTTATTCATTCTCTGTTTAGGTCATCTTCATTTAGTTAGAATGGCATGTTACAGGTAATATAATTTTGTAGGTGAAATCTTTTTTTAGGTCAATACTCCCAACTCATCAAAATTATAAATATTTAAGAGCACGCATTTATAATGTCTTATAATACAAAGTGGATTTTAAGACAAAGATTTTATGTAAACTTTTGAGAATGAGAAAAATCTTAATAAAAAATATAGCACAGTCAGCTTTTGGTTTTAAATTTAAATAGCAATACTAGGAAGTGTTTTTTTCCTTTCTGAATTACATTTACACTAATTCTGATTTATGTTCTGAAAAGGCCTGACTTCACGAAATGAAAAAAGTATAGTTCATATTCTTATTAATGTGTCATAGTATTCTAATTGAATTGGAATTTTTCTCTTTCCTTTTCTAAGGGATTTAAAAAAATGTTTAAGAGACACAATAAATAAAACTGGAAATTTTCCTATTAGTCAAATAAGCTTTGTGAATATCTAAGATTGGATGATGCAAAGAGATGAATTATGTTCTCTCATAAAATTAATGATTAATGCTGCTTTTAGTTTCATATCTTGTGACTTAGATTTGTCAAAGATCCAGATCAGAGGTGGGTGTTTTATTTCTTTTTTCCTTACAGCATTTTGTTTTTTTTCTATAGATTGGTCAGGTGAAGCAGGAGCTCTCCAGAAAGGACACAGAACTACTAGCTCTACAGACAAAGCTAGAAACACTTACGAACCAGTTCTCGGACAGTAAGCAACACATTGAAGTGCTGAAGGAGTCCTTGACTGCTAAGGAACAAAGGGCTGCCATCCTGCAGACAGAGGTAAAAATAGTTTTGGGATTTGCAGGGACTTGATTCCTTGGCACCTTTTCATATGTATTACCTGTGCTCTTTTTGTTATATAGCTTAGATTTGGGAGATAAGCATGATGTTATGATTAATTCTTTAGCAATATGATCAATTATTATACTAAAATATAACCATTTTGTTTTTAGATCTAACAAATTAAAACTGGTACAGTTTATATGTTTTTAATACTTTGGATTTCTCTAAGTGTACTTTAAATTAGAATTGTGAAATGAAAACATAGTTATAAAATAGAAATCTAAATGAAGGTTTTGTTCTTTACCATGGTGAATCTTCTGGTCATGAATGGCAGTGAGTTTGGTTACCCCATGCTTGGATTATTAAGTATTCTTAATTTTTTATATTATAAATAGCTTTAAATAGGCAAACTGAATTTAGAGATGTTCTAGATAGATCTTGTTTTTGAACTACAGATCATTAGACACTGTGCCTTCATATCCTGTTTGTTAGTATTTTTAGAAATCTTAGATTAGTCTGTCAGCCCTGATTTCAAGTAGGAATACTCTATTTCTAGGCAGATGAGAATATCATGTTTGCAATGAGAAGAAATTGGTAATGCTATTTGGATTTACTGTCTTAATGCAGATATCTTTTTAAAAATATATTTTTATTGATTTCAGAGAGGAAGGGAGAGTGAGAGAGAGATAGAAACATTGATGAGAAAGAATCATTGGTAGGCTGTCTCCTGCACACTCCCTACTTGGGATTGAGCCTGCAGCCTGGGCATGTGCCCTGACTGGGAATCAAACTATAACCTCCTGGTTCATAGGCTGACACTCAAATATGAGCCACACCAGCCAGGCACTGGAAGTATTTCAATGAAATAGGTAATTTAGATAGGAATAGGTAAGTAGTTCTGCTTTGTAGAAGAAAAATAAAGCATACAGTATGGACTAGTTTTTTTCTTTTCTTTTAAAGAACCAGATCATAGATAAATAAGGGCATAGTTTGATGGAAAAAAGGAATGGGGAGTAAAAAGAATGCATAAAAGCTATATCACAGATACCTAGATCAGAATCTTCAAGGGAGATGGAATGTGAAAATGACCAAAACTATTTCATATAATATTTTTGTACCATTTGGGACTTTGTTGAAAATTAGAGATTTGGATGACTTATTTTCCTTATAACTTAAAATTTTTCTCTATTTAAATTATGTTTCATTTTATTATATCAACTTCATTTTAACTCAGAAGGATATTTTGGGTATAAATAAGTCTCACAGTTAGTAAGCGTCACAGTTATTGAGTTTGAATTTAGCCTTACCTCCCAGGTGCATGATCCTGGGCATGTTGTTTACCTTCATTGTGCCTCACTTCACATATTTGTAAGGTAATGCCTACCCTTAAGGTTGTTGTTAGGATTGAACTAGTTTATTCATACCCAGTGTCTGGCACACAAAGTAATGTTACTGTAATTTTTATAATAAAATTAGCAAATATATAAACTTTTAAAATGTTAAGAGAACATAGTTGGTTTTCTTTTCATGGGCATAAATTTTATATAGAAAATTTGGTCTTTCACATTTTTATTAAGCTAAATTTAGGTTTATTAAGGGAATTTTGAATATAAAATTATGTAGAAAATGTTACTTGCATTGTTATTAATTTATAGTTTTATTAGCGTTTTCTACTTCAGTAACAGGTGTGCATGCAGTACTCCAAAAGGGTCAGAAGAGGGTGTGAGTGTTTTAGACATCAGCCTGCTTTCCAGTTTTGCTCCTGTGATAGCTTTGAATGGAGTCTGCAGGGTGGGAAACAGAACCAGGCAGTTGGTTAATGATAATGCAAACATTTAAAAGCTTGTCACATTCTAATAAATGACCTTTTCCTCTCGGCAATCCACTCTTCTCTTTGTATCCCTCTCAAATAATGTTCTTATTAACTAGGTCTCACACAGATGGGCTTGTGATTGGTCTCTGGAACCATAGAGAATAAAGACTGCATTTGTGGTCATTCTTGAATGGTTTTTATATTTGTTTTTAGCTATTATGGGAGTAACTGAATTTCAGTGATTACCTCATAAGTTACTGGGATAACTGCTCAAATATGTCGGTCTCATCTTAAAATGTAACACTATATAAGCTAACTTGCCTTTGAATTTGGGATGATTATATGTATGTAATATACCTACTTATTAGTATTTACTTTTTTTCTTAAGTTAATTCGATGACACTTGATAAGAGTCACTTTTTCCAAAGCAACATTCTCATGTTAGAGCCCATAATAGGTAGTTTGAACCAACTCTGAAAATTCTCATATATTTCTGTAATTTGATATTGATTTTATTTTTCTCTCTGCAGCTACCCTAGACTTTAATTTAACTTTCAAATCACTAAATTCAGCACATATGAAAAAGAACATGTATCAAGGAGTTTTTTTTAAATTTTAAAATTCATTAAGCAAAGAAGGGATATTAGAAAAGATCTGATTTTTGAATGCCTTTTCTGTTTCTGTTGATATAATGATGTGGTTTTTATCTTTCAATTTGTTTATGTGATGTATTACATTTATTGATTTGCGAATATTGTACCAGCCTTGCCTCCCCAGAATAAATCCCACTTGATCATGGTGTATGATCTTTTTAACATATTGATGGATTCTATTTGCTAATATTTTGTTGAGGATTTTAGCATCTGTGTTCATCAGAGATAATTGGCTTGTAATTTTCTTTCTTTGTAGTGTCTTTAACTCGTTTTGGAATTAGCATAATGCTGGCTTCTTAAAAAGAGCCTGGAAGTGTTCCTTCCTCTTAAACTTTTTGGAATAGTTTGAGGAGGACAAGTATTAGTTTTTCTTTGAATGTTTGCTAAAATTCAACTGGTCCAAGACTTTTGTTTGCTGGAAGTTTTTAAATTACTGCTTCAATTTCATCAGTTGTTATTGGCCTAGTTAGGTTTTTCTGATTTTTCCTGATTGACTTTGGGAAGATTGCATGTTTCTAGGAATTTGTCCACTTCACCCAGGTTGTCCAGTTTGTTGGCATATAGTTGTTCATAGTATTTGCATGCAATCCTTTGTATTTCTGTGGTGTTTGTTATATCGCCTCTTTCATTTCTGATTTTATTTATTTGGGTCCTCTCTCTTTGTTTTTTTGATGAGTCTGGCTAGGAGTTCATCAATTTTATATTTTCAAAGAACAAGCTCTTGGATATATTGATCTTTTGTGCCCCCCCCCCCCCCCTTTTTTTTTTTTTTTAGTTTTTATATCATTTATTTCCACTGTGATTTTTATTATTTCCTTCCTTCTACTTCCTCTGGGCTTTTCTTTCTGTTCTCTTCCTAATTCATTTAGTTGTAGGGTTAGATAGTTTATTGGTCCTTTTTCTTGTTTCTTGAGGTAGACCTGCAGTGCTATAAACTTCCCTCTCACTGATTTCCCCGAGTCCCATAGGTTTTGGGTGGTTGTGTGTTCATTTTCATTTGTTTCCAGGAAGTTTTTAATTTCTTACTTGATCTCATTGGTAACCCATTCATCCTATCTAATAAAAGAGAAACATGGTAATTAGCCGTACATACGCTACCCTTCCCATTGGCTAATCAGGGCGATATGCAAATTAACTGCCAGCCAAGATGGTGGCCAGCAGCCATGCACTGAAGCGAACAGGGAGGCTTGCTTGCTCCAGTGATGGCGGACTCCAACGTTCTCCGCCTGACTTGCCGGCCTCTCAGCTGCACTCTAAGCAACTATGTTGCAAATATAGAAGCTAAACAAAACTCCAGAAACCGGCTTTCAGTCAACCGGGCTTCAGCCATCCGGACCGCAACATTGTATCAAATACAGATGGTAAACAAAGGCCAGAAACCTGCTTTCAGCAGCCGAGGCCTCAGAGCTAAAGCTGGCTCAGAATAAAAAAAAAAAAAGAAAAAAAGGAGCGGTTGGGAGCTTCAGTCACTCGCCAGCCTGAAAACGGCCCTCAGCCCTTCACCCAGACTGGCCAGGCACCGCAGTGGGGACCCCCACGCTGATCCAGGACACCCTTCAGGGCAAACCAGCCGGCCCCCACCCGTGCACCAGGCCTCTATTCTATATAGTAAAAGGGTAATATGCCTCCCAGCACCGGGATCAGTGGAGCAGCGAGGCCTCCCGGCACCGGGATCAGCATGACAGGGGGCAGCGCCCAAACCCCCTGATCGCCCTGTGGCTCTGTGTGTGACAGGGGGCGGGGCCACAACCTCCCTATCCACCCTGCTCTGTTCGTGACAGGGGAAGGTGCCCCAACCCCCTGATCGGCCCTGCTCTTTGCCTGATAGGGGGGAGCTCCCCAACCCCCTGATTGCCCTGTGGCTCTGTGTATGACAGGGTGCAGCGCCCTAACCCCCTGATCGGCCCTGCTCTATGTGTGACAGGGTGCAGCGCCCCAACCCCCTGATTGGCCCTGCTCTGTGGGTGACAGGGTGCGGCGCCCCAACTCCCCCCCCCCCCCCCACCCCCCACCGGCCCTGCTCTGTGTGTGACGGGGTAGAGCCATAACCTCCCCATCGGCCCTGCCCTGAGTGTGAAAGTGGCAGTGCCCCAACCCCCTGATCGGCCCTGCTCTGTGGGTGATAGAGGGTGGCGCCCCAACCCCCTGATCCGCCCTCCTCTGTGTGTGATGGGGCGGTGCCCCAACTCCCCTATCGGCCCTACTCTGTGAGTGACGGGGGGAGCTCCTCAACCCCCTGATCAGCCCTGATCTGTGTGTGACAGGGTACGGAGCCCCAACGCCCCTGATGGGCCCTGCTCTGTGTGTGACAGGGTACGGAGCCCCAACCCCCTGATTGGCCCTGCTCTGTGTGTGACAGGGTACGGAGCCCCAACGCCCCTGATGGGCCCTGCTCTGTGCATGACAGGAGGCAACGCCCCAACCCCCTGATCGGCCCTGCTCTGTGCGTGACAGGGGGTGACGTCACAACTTCCCTATCGACCCTGCCTTGAGTGTGACAGGGGGTGGTGCCCCAACCCCCCAATCGGCTCCACCCTGAGCGTGACTAGGGGTGGCATCACAAGCTCCCGATCCGCCCTGCTCTGTGCATGACAGGGGGCGGTGCCCCAACTCCCCAATCGGCCCTGCTCTGAGCCCGACCAGGGGCTGCACCTAGGGATTGGGCCTGCCCTCTGCCACCCGGAAGCAGGCCTAAGCCAGCAGGTCATTATCTCCTGAGGGGTCTCAGACTGCGAGAGGGCACAGGACGGGCTGAGGGACCCCCTCCTCCCCCCCCAGTGCACAAATTTTTGTGCACCGGGCCTCTAGTTGTTTAATAACATGCTATTTAGCCTCCATGTATTTGAGTGTTTTTGAATTTTTTTTTTGTAGTTGATTTCTAACTTTATTCCATTGTGATCTGAGAAGATGCTTGATATTATATCAATTTTCTTGAATTTGTATAGACTTGTTTTGTGCCCTAACATGTGGTCTATCTTTGAGAATGTTCAAGATGCACTTGAGAAAAATGTATATGAAAATGTGAAATGTTCTGTAAATATCAGTTAGGTCCATCTGACCTAGTATGTTATTTAAGGTCTTTTTCCTTGTTAATTTTTTGTCTGGAAGATCAGTGATGTCAGTGTGGTGTTAAAGTCCCCTACTGTGACTGTATTGCAGTCATTCTCTCTTTTAAAGTCCATCAAGAGTTTTTATGTACTTGGGTGCTCCTATATTGGGTACATATATGTTTACAAGGGTTGTATTTTCTTGTTGAATCATTCTCTTTAATATTATGTAATGGCCTTCTTTGTCTCTTGTTATGGCCCTTGTTTTAAAATCTAGTTTATCTGATACGGTATCTGTATTGCTACCCCAGGTTTTGTTTCCTTTCCTTTTGCATGGAATATTTTCTTCTATCCCTTCACTCTCAGTCTGTGTGTATCTTTTGTTCTGAGGTGGTTCTCTTGTAGAGAGCATATGTATATGGGTAATGTTTTCTTATCTATTCAGTCACCCTGTGTCTTTTGACTAGAGCATTTAATCCATTTACATTTAAGGTAATTATTGATAAATAATTTTTATTGCCATTTTAATTTTTTTATGGCTATGATCCTGTCTCCTTTTCTTCTTCTTTTTTTATTGTTTAAACTATTACATATGTCTACTTTTTCCCCAATTGACACCTCCAGCCTTTCTCACCCCCCAAGACAAGCCCCACTGTCCCAGTGTCTGTGTCCATTGGTTAGGCTAATATGCATGTATACAAGTCCTTTGGTTGATCTCTAACCCCCTCCCTCTCCCAACTCCTCCCCCCCCCCCCCCCCCCCCCCCGCCTTCTCTCTGAGGTTGGACTGTCTGTTCAGAGTCACCTTGTCTCTGGAACAATTTTTGTTCACCAGTTTATATTGTTCATTATATTCCACATATGAGTGAGATCATGTGATATTTATCTTTTTCTGACTGACTTATTTCACTTAGCATAATGTTCTCCAGTTCCATCCATGCTGTTGCAAATGGTATAAATTCCTTCTTTTTTATAGCAGCATAGTATTCCATTGTGTAGATGTACCACAGTTTTTAATCCACTCATCTGCTGATGGGCACTTAGGCTGTTTCCAAATCTTAGCTATTGTAAATTGTGCTGCTATGAACATAGGGGTGCATATATCCTTTCTGATTGGTGTTTCTGGTTTCTTGGGATATATTCCTAGAAGTGTGATTACTGGATCAAATGGGAGTTCCGTTTTTAACTTTTTGAGGAATCTCTGTACTGTCTTCCAGAGTGGCTGCACCAGTCTGCATTCCCACCAGCAGTGCATGAGGGTTCCTTTTTCTCCACATCCTCTCCAGCACTTGTCGTTTGTTGATTTGTTGATGATAGCCATTCTGACAGGTGTGAGATGGTACCTCATTGTTGTTTTGATTTGCATCTCTCGAATGATTAGTGACTTTGAGCATGTTTTCATATGTCTCTCGGCCTTCTGTATCTCCTCTTTCGAAAAGTGTCTATTTAGGTTCTTTGCCCATTTTTGATTGGATTGTTTATCTTCCTTTTGTTAAGTTGTGTGAGTTCCCTGTAAATGTTGGAGATTAAACCCTTATCTGAGATAACATTGGCAAATATGTTCTCCCATGCAGTGGGCTTTCTTGTTGTTTTGTTGATGGTTTCTTTTACTGTGCAGAAGCTTTTTATTTTGATGAAGTCCCATTTGTTTATTTTCTCCTTTTTCTTTATTGCCCTAGGACAGTGATGGCGAACCTTTTGAGCTCGGCGTGTCAGCATTTTGAAAAACCCTAACTTAACTCTGGTGCCGTGTCACACATAGAAATGTTTTGATACTTGCAACCATAGTAAAACAAAGATTTATATTTTTGATATTTATTTTATATATTTAAATGCCATTTAACAAAGAAAAATCAACCAAAAAAATGAGTTTGCGTGTCACCTCTGACACGAGTGTCATAGGTTCGCCATCACTGCCCTAGGAGCTGTATCAGTAAATATATTGCTACAACATATGTCTTCTATTTTGCTGCCTATGGATTCTTCTAAGAGTTTTATGGTTTCCCATCTTACATTTAAGTCCTTTAACCGTTTTGAGTTTATTTTTGTGTATGGTGTAAGTTAGTGATCTAGTTTCGTATTTTTGCATGTATCTGACCAATTTTCTCAGCACTATTTATTGAAGAGACTGTCTCGACTCCATTGTATTCTCTTGCCTCCTTTGTCAAATATTGATAGAGCATAATGGCTTGGATCGATTTCTAGGTTCTCTGTTCTGTTTCATTGGTCTATATGTCTGTTCTTGTTCCAGTACCGGCAGTTTTGAGAACCGTGGCTTGGTAATATAGCTTGATATCTGGTATTGTGATCTCTCCAACTTTGTTCTACTTTCTCAGGATTGCTGTGGCTATTCAGGGTCTTTTTTTATTCCAAATGAAATAAAAGCTCTCTTTTTGGAAAGCTTGTTCTAGGTTCTTCTCTTTTTTAAATCCTCACCCGAGGATATTTTTTCATTGATTTTTAGAGAGAGGGAAAGACAGAGAGAAATATTGATGTGAGAGATACACATCGATTGGTTGCCTCCTGCTCGAGCCCCAACCAGGACCTGGGCTGGAGAGGAGCCTGCAACCAAGGTATGTGCCCTTGACTGGAATTGAACCCGCAGGCTGACACTCTATCCACTCAGCCAAACTGGCTAGGGCCCTTTTCTCCTTCTTAAAGCAATTCCTTTAACACTTCTTGAATTGCTGGTTTGGTGGTAATGTAATTCTTCAACTTTTTTCCTTCTGGAAAGCTTTTTATTTTACCTTCAATTTTTTTTAAAATATATTTTATTGATTTTTTACAGAGAGGAAGGGAGAGAGATAGATAGTCAGAAACATCGATGGGAGAGAAACATCGATGGGAGAGAAACATCGATCAGCTGCCTCCTGCACATCTCCCACTGGGGATGTGCCTGCAACCCAGGTACATGCCCTTGACCGGAATCGAACCTGGGACCTTTCAGTCCGCAGGCCGACGCTCTATCCACTGAGCCAAACCGGTTTCGGCTACCTTCAATTTTAAATGAAAGCCTTGCTGGATACAGTAGTCTTGGATTTAGGCCCTTACTTTTCATTACTTTGAGTACTTTATACCGCTTCCTTCTGGTCTGAAGTGTTTCTGTTGAGAAGTCAGCTGACATTCTAATGGGAACTCCTTTGTAGGTAATTTTCTGTCTCTCTCTTGCTGCCTTTAAGATTCTTTCTTTGTCTTTAACATTTGCCATTTTAATTATGATGTGTCTAGGTGTGGGTCTGTTTTGGTTTATCTTGATTACTACTCTCTGTGCCTCCTGAACTTGTGTGACATTTTCCTTCACCAGGTTAGGGAAATTTTCTATCATTTCTTTATTTATTTTTTATTTATTTATTTTTTTAAATCTTTATTGTTCAGATTATTACATTTGTTCCTCTTTTTTCCCCCCATTACTCCCCTCCTTCCAGCTCCCACCCCACCCTCCACCCTCACTCCCCACCCACTGAGTTCATCCATAGGTGCATGATTTTTGTCCAGTCACTTCCCGCATCTCCCACACCCCTTTTCCCCCAAGAATAGTCAGTCCATTCCCTTTCTATGTCCCTGGTTCATTATAGTCACCAGTTCATTCTGTACATCAGGTTATTTATTCACTTGATTCTTAGATTCATTTGTTGATAGATGCATATTTGTTGTTCATAATTTGTATCTTTACCTTTTTCTTCTTCTTCCTCTTCTTAAAGGATACCTTTCAGCATTTCATATAATACTGGTTTGGCGGTGATGAACTCCTTTAGTTTTTCCTTATCTGTGAAGCTCTTTATCTGACCTTCAATTCTGAATGATAGCTTTGCTGGATAAAGTAATCTTGGTTGTAGGTTCTTGGTATTCAGCACTTTGAATATTTCTTGCCATTCCCTTCTGGCCTGCAAAGTTTCTGTTGAGAAATCAGCTGACAGTCGTATGGGTATTCCCTTGTAGGTAATTGAGCCTCTTTCTCTTGCTGCTTTTAAGATTTTCTCTTTGTCTTTTGCTCTTGGCATTTTAATGATGATGTGTCTTGGTGTGGTCCTCTTTGGATTCCTTTTGTTTGGGGTTCTCTGCGCTTCTTGGACCTGTAAGTCCATTTCTTTCTCCAGGTGGGGGAAGTTTTCTGCCATTATTTCTTGAAATAGGTTTTCAATATCTTGCTGTCTCTCATCTTCTGGTACTCCAATGACTCTGATATTAGTCCGCTTAAAGCTGTCCCAGAGGCTCCTTACACTATCTTCACACTTTCGGATTCTTTTTTCATTTTGCTTTTCCAATTGGGTGTTTTTTGTCGAATCTTTGGTTTGATTCTTGTGCTCCTCTGGTCTGCTATTGGGTATAATATTCTTTATTTCAGTCCGTGTATGCTTACTTTCTAATTTCTTTATCGTAGCATCGAGGGTCTCATTAGTTTTCGTGAGGCTCTGCACAAATTTATGGCAAGCCCTCAAAATTGCTATTCTTAGCTCCATATCCTCCATTTCTGTCATGTTTTTTTGTCTCCGCATCTTTTATGCTTTCTTGGTGCACCCCCTTGTGGTCTCTGTGCGCAGTCTTGTTCTAGCCAAGCCTTAATTGTTGTAGTTAACACTAGAGGGATTTGACCACCAGGCCGACTGGCGGTGGAAATCAGCTGTGGGAAAACTTCAGTCCTCAGGAGAGGCGCTAGTCCAGCCCTTGCCTGAGGCGATCAGCAAATGGCTGTGCGCAGGGTTTGGGCGGGGCGGGCCCAACAGGGCGGGGGGGAGGGAGCAGCTATGGCCGCTCTCAGTCCGTCCCCAGGGGCTCTGCCTCTCTGTCCCAGCAATCGCTGCAAACCTCGGAGGGGCCGTAGCCAGACAGTCCCGCTTCTCCCGTTTGAGTCTGGGTCCCTAGAGACTCGCCCGGATCTGTAGCCCAGAGTCTGAGACTCACTCCTGATTGAAAATGACAATCGCGCCCTCAGCCGCCAGCCCACTTTGCGCGCGCACCCTCACCACCGCACCGCCGTACCTTTAAATTTTCCACACTGCGCCTCCGCTGAGCGTCGGAATGCTGTTGTTTTTGCTTCTAGTTGAAGAGACTCTCCTCAGCCAGCCTTCCCGTGGTTCTGGTTGATGTCCGCTCCGACTTTTAGTTGTATTTTTGAAGTGGTTGTCCATGGCGGCAGTCTCCGGTGTTTACCTATGCCGCCATCTTCGATTCTCTCCTTTAAATAGTAGTTTTCAAAGAAGCAGATTGCTTAAGAGAAGACAGCAGAGTACTGAGGAAGTAAGCAATTTTTTTTTTATCCCTTCTTCCACTTGAATTTGGATTTGGAATCCATTTCTTTAAACACATTCTCTGTCCCTGCTCACCCTCTTCCCCTTCTGGCATTCCTATAAAGTGGGTGTTCTTACATTTCTTGTTGTCCCAGAGCTCCCTTAAGCTATTTTCCTGCTTTTTAATTCTTTTTTT
Organism: Myotis yumanensis; assembly: GCF_028538775.1. Classification (NCBI taxonomy): domain Eukaryota; kingdom Metazoa; phylum Chordata; class Mammalia; order Chiroptera; family Vespertilionidae; genus Myotis; species Myotis yumanensis. The sequence continues at coordinate 120,203,111 of NW_027223754.1, read as the reverse complement.
TAATTTGTTGTTCTAATTGGGTATTTATTTCTACCTTGTCTTCCAAATCGCTGATTTGATCCTCTGCTTCATCCAATCTATTTTTAATCCCTTCCATTGTGTTTTTGGTGTCAAATATATTATTCTTTATTTCTGTCTGGTTCTTGTTCATCGCCTCTATTTCACTTTTTATGCTGTGGTAATTTGCACTAAGTTCCTTAAGCATCTTTATAACCATTGCTTTGAACTCTATGTCTGATAGGTTGCTTGCCTCCATCTCATTTAGTTCTTTTTCCAGAGATTCCTTCTTTTCTCTCATTTGGAGGTTGTCTCTTTGTCTCCCCATTTTAGCTGTCTCCTTGTATTTGCTTCTATTTATTAGATAGGACTGCTATGCCTCCCAGTCTTTGTGGGATGGCTTTATATAGACAGTGTCTTGAGGGGTTCAGTGGTGTAGTCTCTTTATTCACCTGAGCTGGATGCTCTAGGAATGCCCCTTGTGTTTTTTGTTTGGGTTCTTCTGTTTTAATTGTGACTGGATTGTTGATATCCCATTTGTGGGAGGGATCTCCCCTCAGACTTGCTTCCAGTGAGGTTCAACCTTAATGTCATTGTGCCAGCTGTTACATAGGTACTTTGGGTCTGCTATTTGTGGGGCTTACTGCATTTTGCTCTGATGTCGTTGAATCTGGTCCCTTGTTGTATCTATCTTGAGCCTCTTGGGAGCTTCTCTAGTGAAGGTGAATGTGAGTCACTGTCCGTTTCTGGCCTTGGGCAACCTCATTGAGGTCTGAGAGATTGAATCCCCTAGTAGTTCAATAGTTGGGAACTCTGTAGCGCAGAGGCTGGATCTGCCTTGAGTCTCACATCTTTTTAAAAAATATATATTTTTATTTGTTTCAGAGAAGAGGGGAGAGGGATACAGAGATAGAAATGTCAATGAGAGAGAATCATTGATTGGCTGCCTCCTGCACACCTTCTACTGGGGGGATCGAGCCTGAAAACTAGGTATGTGCCCTTGGGTGGAATCAAACCTGGGATCCTTCAGTCCACAGGCCAGTACTCTATCCACTGAGCCAAACCAACTAGAACAAGTCTCACATCTTGATTGTCCCTGTTCTGAGTTGTACTCTCTTCCTCCATGGAGTTGGTCCCACAGATGTCAGCTTCAGGCCTTTGGGGTCCTGCTGGCTTTTGCTTCTCTGAGCAATCTGGGATGCTGTCTGCGGCGGGGACCCAATTGTTTCTGACTAATTAGATCGGGCAAAGACTCAAAGCCTCTGGAGACCCGCCTCTGCCTGCACACTGATTGGGTTCAGTCTGGAGTAGCCTCAAGCAATCGTCCACAGGAGGGGTGAGAGGTTTTCCAACAAGGTGGGGCAAGTGGTTTCCCCCAAGCAAACACCACCTGGATAGCAGAGGTCTGCCTGAGAAAGATGACCTCCACAGCATGAGGGAATGACTCAGCATAGGAAACTGGGGTGTCTGCCTTCTGAGCTCTAACCCTAGAGTACCCAACTCTGGCTTATGCTTATACAGCTCCAGTCCACTCTGCAGGAGCCCAAGGTAAGCAGATGCACTTGGAATTTTGTGCGCTGGCCCTTTAAGAGGATGCCTGCATTTCCAGCTGTCTTTCCCTGACAAACAGCACCCTGTTGCTTTTCACAGCCAGATGTTATGTGGGTGCCTTTCTCAGTTATGGTTCTCTCCTGGCCCCCCCCCCCCCCCCCCCACACACACACACACACGCACAGTTGAGATATCTCTCCAGAACTTCAGTTGCTGTCTTTGGGAGCCTTGCCACCCCTTTAGCACCTCCGCCCTTCCACACCTCCACCCTACCTATCAGACTCTGTGTGGTCTTTACTTTTTGTCTTTGGTTATCAGGGTTCTTTCCAGCTAGTCTTCAGTTGATTATTCAGTGTGGTTTTTTTTTTCCCTTTGTATTTTAGTTATAATTCCAGTTTGGTCCTGGGAGTGTGTTTGTGAGCTTCCATTTACCCTGCTGCCATTTTTAGTCTCTCTCTCTGTTTTTCATTTTTTTAAATATATTTTTATCGATTTCAGAGAGGAATGGAGAGGAGAGGAGAGGAGAGGAGAGGAGAGGAGAGGAGAGGAGAGGAGAGAGAGAGAGAGAGAGAGGGAGAGAGAGACACATATCAGTGATGAGAGAATCATTGTTTGGCTGCCTCCTGCACTCCCTACACAGGGACCAAGTCCGAGAGAGAGAGAGACAGAGAGAGAGAGGCAGAGAGAGAGAGAGACAGAGACATCAGTGATGAGAGAATCATTGTTTGGCTGCCTCCCGCACTCCCTACACAGGGACCAAGTCCGCAACATGTGCATACTCCCTGACTGAGAATCGAACCATGACCTCCTGGTCTGTACATTGACGCTTAACCACTGAGCCACTTTGGCAGGGCTACAATCTTCAAGTTGTTTTAGAAGTATCTAGAAATAAAGATGAGATGATTAGACCACACCTAAAATATTAAGTTCTGGGTGCAGTGATTTAAGAGACATTGGCACATTTAAGCATGTTTAGACTCAAAGCATCTGACACCATGGCATGATAAGGAACACATGAAGGATAGCTTAGAGAAGAAATGTTCTTTGGAGTACATGATAGTCTGCATGTATCTAAATGGCTGTTATGTGGAAGAGAATGTGACCTAAGGTGTCATACTTGGGCCAATGGATAAAAGTACAGAAAAACATTTTCTAAAATTTCAAGATAAGAGTTAGCTTTTTCACTATAGCTGTTATAAAGCAGTGTATGGGCATCCTCTAGAGAAGAACCATGTATCTGGTTTTCACTGGAGGTGTTAAAATACTAGATGCCTGATTAAAAGGGATATTGTATGAAGAGATTCAAGTTTTAAATAAGAGATTTAATCAGGTAACCTGAAGGGTCCTTCCAGTGTGGAAATTCTCCATGATTCTAAGCGTTTTCACATAGAGAGGGCTTTAAGGCTTAATTGACCTGTTCTGATACCAGAATGAGGAAATATTACTGATGTGTTGGCTTAGAGTGGTCAAGATAGAACTAGGTTGGCTAACTACTTTATTGGATTTGCAGAGAGTAAGAGCATTAACATTTCCACTGGAGATGCTTATTACAGTATATGCTCTTTTTAAAAAAAACTGATTATAGAGAGGAAGAGAGAGAGAGAGAGAGAGAGAGAGAGAGAGAGAGAAACATCAATATGAGAGAGAAACATTGTTTGGTTGTTTCCTGTATGTGCTCTGACTGGGGATAGAACCCGCAACCAGGGTATGTGCCCTGACAGGGAATCAAACCCTCGATGCTTTGGTGTATGGGATGGTGCTTCAACCAACTGAGCCACACTAGTCAGGGCACAGTATACTCTTCGTGTAGCCAATTTGTGTCTTCTTTGTGTGCTTTACAAAATTTCAAGGGAAAGTGGGTGGAGCTGATGTTGACATTGATTTTGTAGATTATAAATTTGCAACTTTATTTTTTTGTAAACAAAGTACAAATAAACCGTGTACTGTGAAACGTCCTTTTTGATATTTCTCTGAGCTCCTCAGCTTTTTGTCAGGTATGAAGCTTCAACAGAGTTCTGTACGGTCTGTTGAAATAGCGTTTTAAAAAATTTTACTTGTTTCCTTTGGATAAATACCCATAAGTGGAATTCTGGGTCATATGGTATATCTATTTTTATTTTCTTGAGGAATACCCATACTGTTTCCACAGGGGCTGAACCAGTTTTCTTTTCTACCAGCAGTGCACAAGGGGTCCCTTTTCTCGCATCCTCAACAACAAATGTTATTTGTTGACTTTTAAAAAATAGCCATTCTGACTTCTGTGAGGTGGTATCCCATTGTGGTTTTGATTTACATTTCCTTGTTGATTAGTGATGTTGAACATCTTTTCATATGTCTGTTAGCCAACTGTATGTCTTCTTTGGAGAAATTTTTCCCTGTGTTTATTGCAGCATTATATATACAATAGCCAAGATTTGGAAGCAACGTAGGTGTCCACATATAGATGAATGGATAAAGACATATATATCTCACACAATAGAATATGTGTGAGAGCAATAAAAAGGAATGAATCCTTGCCTTTTGTGACATTACACTAAGTGAAATAAGTCAGGCAGAGAAAGACAAATGTCATACGGTTTCACTTACATGTGAATCTCAAACAAACAAACAAATAAAACAAAATGAAAATAGATTCCTAGAAATATAGACCAAGGGGTTAGTTACCAGATGGGATGGGGGAATGGCTGAAAAGAGGAAAGGGAATATAGACAATTATATTGTGACTAGAGGCCCGGTGCACAAAAATTTGTGCACTCGGGGGGGAGAGGGGGTCCCTCAGCCCATCCTGTGCCCTCTCGCAGTCTGGGACCCCTCAGGAGATAACGACCTGCTGGCTTAGGCCTGCTCCTGGGTGGCAGAGGGCAGGCCCAATCCCTAGGTGCAGCCCCTGGTCGGGCTCAGAGCAGGGCCGATTGGGGAGTTGGGGCGCCGCCCCCTGTCATGCACAGAGCAGGGCGGATGGGGAGGTTGTGATGCCACCCGTAGTCATGCTCAGGGTAGGGCCGATTGGGGGGTTGGGGCGCTGCCCCCTGTCACACACAGAGCAGGGCCCATCAGGGGTTTGGGGAGCTCCCCCTTGTCATGCACAGAGCAGGGTCAATCAGGGGTTTTGGGAGCTCCCCCCTGTCATGCACAGAGCAGGGCCGATCAGGGGGTTGGGGCGCTGCCCCCTGTCACACACAGAGCAGGGCCCATCAGGGGTTTGGGGAGCTCCCCCTTGTCATGCACAGAGCAGGGTCAATCAGGGGTTTTGGGAGCTCCCCCCTGTCATGCACAGAGCAGGGCCGATCAGGGGGTTGGGGCGCTGCCCCCTGTCACACACAGAGCAGGGCCCATCAGGGGTTTGGGGAGCTCCCCCTTGTCATGCACAGAGCAGGGTCAATCAGGGGTTTTGGGAGCTCCCCCCTGTCATGCACAGAGCAGGGCCGATCAGGGGGTTGGGGAGCTGCCCCCTGTCACACACAGAGCAGGGCCCATCAGGGGGTTGAGGAGCTCCCCCCTGTCACGCACAGAGTAGGGCCAATAGGGGAATTGGGGGGCACCGCCCCCTGTCACATACAGAGCAGGGCCGTGGGGGGGGGGGTGTAGTTGAGGCGCCACACCCTGTCACACTCAGGGCAGGGCCGATGGGGAGGTATGGCTCTACCCCGTCTCACATAGAGCAGGGCCCGTGGGGGGGGTGGGTAGTTGAGGCGCCACACCCTGTCACACTCAGGGCAGGGCCGATGGGGAGGTATGGCTCTACCCCGTCTCACATAGAGCAGGGCCCGTGGGGGGGTTGGGGCGCCACCACTGTCACACACAGAGCCACAGGGCCGATCAGGGGGTTGGGGCGCTGCCCCCTGTCACACACAGAGCCGCAGGGCAATCAGGGCGTTTGGGCATTGCCCCCTGTCACGCTGATCCCGGTGCCGGGAGGCCTCTCAGCTCCGCTGATCCCGCCCGGCAGGGTCACAGATCCGGGTCCCAGACCGCAGACAGCCTTGCCTGCTGCCGCCTGCCTTCAGTATGCAAATTAGCCGCCATCTTGTTGCTTCAGGGTGGGGGTCCCCACTGGGGTGCCTGGCCAGTCTGGGTGAGGGGCTGAGGGCTGTTTTCAGGCTGGCGGGCGACTGGAGCTCCAAACCTCTCCTTTTTTTCTTTTTTTTTTTATTCTGGCATTTATTTACCTTCTATGGCTGTCACAGGAGCTGAGAGCCGGCTTTCTCTCTGAGGCTCGGCTGAAAGCAGGTTTCTGGCCTTTGTTTTCTGTATTCGAAACAATGTTGCGACCCCAGCTCTGAGATCCCGGCTGACTGACAGGAGTTTTCTGGAGTTTTGTTTATCTTCTGTAAATGTTACTATGTTTCCAACTGAAGCTCAGAGGCGGGCGGGGAACGTTGGAGTCCACAGCAAGCAAGCCTCATGTTCGCTTCCAGCTGCCTGGCTGCCGGCCACCATCTTGGCTGACAGTTAATTTGCATAAGGATACGCTGATTAGCCAATGAAAAGGGTAGCAGTCGTACGCCAATTACCATGTTTCTCTTTTATTAGTGTAGATAACTTTACACGGTGACAGATTTATACTAGAATTAGTGAGGTGATGACATGGTAGGGTATAAAGATGTTGAATCACTATATTGAACACCTGAAATGAATATAACCAATATAAGATTGTATACTAGCTATACTTTAAGTAAAAAATAAATTAAAAGGGAAGGTTTATTTGTATATGTTGTCAGCACCATTGCCCAGTGTCCCTTATTTAGCCTCCTTTGTAGCTGGGAACAATGGGAAATGTGGTGGTAGGAAATTATACTTAGTGATCTTGGGCAAGTCACTTTGTTTGGGCTTTGATTTCTTCAGCTTTAAAATTTGGAGTTTGGATTATTTAATTTTTTAAAAATTCTCATCTGAGGGTATGTTTATTGATTTTTAGAGAGAGTAGAGATGGGGGAGAGAGACATTGATGTGAAAGGAAAACGTTGATCTATTGCCTCTCATATACACCTCGACCAGGGATCGAACCCACAACCTAGGTATGTGCCTGCAATCTTTTTTTTGTATGGGATTTGAACCCACAACCCCTTTTAGTGTACAGGACAATGCTTCAACCAACTGAGCCACCTGACCAGGTCTAGATTATTTAATTTAAAAAAGTATATATTTTATTAATTTTTATAGAGAGAGAGGAAGGGAGAGGGAGAGAGAAAGGGCATTGATGTGAGAGTAGAACATAAATTGGCTGCCTCCTGCATGTCCTCTACTGGGGATCGTGCCCGAGGCCCAGGCATATTTCCTGACCAGGAATGGAACCAGCAGCCTTTTTGGTTCACAGGATGATGCCAACTAACTGAGCCATACTGGCCAGGGCAGATTATTTAACTTTTAAAAAATGTATGCAATATTGGCAGATACAGGAAGAATTCTGAAGATAAATTAATAGATACCACTTAAATTTAACTTATCTTAATGTTGGTCCACATTAGGTGATCTTTTAAATGTCTTTTAAAAGTAAAGGTTCTAAAAAATATCTTACTCTAAACTTAATATTCAATAGAATATTTGGTTTAACTAGAAAATTTTGTTAGAATCTCTGGCATTTAGAACCGGTTGGGCGTGGAATAAAGATTTGGAAGCTGTCGTGGAGATAATGCTTAAAGCCTACCTCCAGAAGAGGTTGGTTTCTCCAGAAGAAGTTGTGTAAAGTAAAATGTGAAGAGGGGGAAATGACAGAGAATCCAGTAAAGAAAACTGAAAAGGTATAGTCAGTGAATTAGGAAGGGAGTGAATCATATTGGTAAAGTCATAAAGTCATAAGAGAAATTACAGGAAACAAACCATTGTTTCCATGCAATAATTACTACATTTAGAAGATCTATTTATTGATGTAAAAAAATAAGGTTAAGATGTATTGGTTGAGATCATTAGTGGTTTTATGGTCAGCATTGAGAGGCCAGCACAGCAAGGTAGCCACTTTTCTGTTTATGTCTATTGAAAAACTTGTAGAGAAAAACCTCCTGTTTTTGTTGAATTTGGCGTAACATATTTGCCACAGTCCTTGATGTTTGTCAAGCTGGGTGGACACTGTTTCTCCAGCTCAGTTGATGTGAATAAACAACGTCTTATTCCTCCTGCCAGGAATGATGGTAGGGTGATAACTGTGTGTCCTGCTAGTCTCTGATGTGCTTTCCTGAGTATGTTTTTTTGTGGTTTGCAAAATATGGACCTCACACAAAATATACTGTGAATTTTAGTTCACTCCAAACCTAAAAATCAGTTTAGAATTCAGAGCAATTAATCTAGTAGTAGCTGAGGGTCTTTGTGGTTGTTTTATCTCATGCCTCTAGACCAGCACATTTAAATTCTGCATTGCATGAAAAGCAATCAAGGGAAACTTAAAAACTTTTGTTATCTTACACTTTAGAAAAGAATTTAGTGGGAATCATGTAATTCATCTTTGCTTTGCTTTGGATTTTAATTCTTGCTGTGAGATTTTTAGTGCTGACTTCAGACACTCACACTAGAAACTTTTAGTGTAACATTTCTTGCATTCACTGGGCTTGACTTATTGTAGATCTGCTATTTGTCAGAAAAACACATTCTTTTATCACTGCTAAAAATTATTTTCTGTTTCCTTGTCCCCAAGGAAAATTTTAAGCAGATGGCTATCTTGACACATGTCAAGTTTGTATTTTATATAGTATTCAAGTGAAGAACTTATTTAGGTCTTTTTGAATATCTTTCATTAGCTGTTTGTAATTTTCAACAGGTAGATCTTATACATGTTTTGTTAGATTTATACCTAAGTACTTAATTTTTTTGGAACGATTGTAAATGGTCACAAATTTTGAAAATTGAAGTTTAATATTGGATCATATTTAATTTTGGCCAGTTCACATAATATCTACATTTTGCTTACTTTGTTTTCTTCCAGTAACAGTTTGCATTCAATATTAGTTTCAGATGTATACATAGTGGTTAGACAGTCATACTTTACAAAGTGTTCCCCCTTTATTTCAAGTACTCACTTGGCACTGTGCATAGTTTTTAAAACATTATTGACTATGTTCCCTATACTGTAGTTTAACATCCCTGTGAGTATTTTGTGACTATCAATTTGTACTTCTTAATCCCTTCACCTTTTTGACCCGGTTCCCTGAACCTCCTTCCCTCTGGCAACCATTAGTCTGATTTTTGTTAGATAAAATAATAAAACAAACACTAAAATGGTATCATGATGTGTAGAAGTTTTGAATTTTAATATAGTTGTATTTACCAATATTTTTTCTTTAAGATATATCTCTTTTGTGTCTTTTTAAAAAATTCTTGCATGCCTCAGTGTCCTAAAAGTATTTTCTTTCTTTTATTTTTTCCATCACTTGTTATCCTCCTATATCCTCTTCCATCTCCACCCACTCCCCTTTCCCCTGCAATCATTACTGTGTTGTCCCTGTCCATCAGTTCTTTCTCTTTTTTTCCCCCGCTCAATCCCTCCACTCTCCCCAACTCCATCCCCCCCTCAACCAGAGCTGTCTGCCTGATTTCTATCTATTAATCTGCCTCTATTTTGCTTGTTCAGTTTGTTCATTGAATTCCACATATGAGTGAAATCATATGGTACTTGTCTTTCTCTGACTGGCTTATTTCACTCCTATGTTCATTGCAGTGTTATTTACAATAGCCAAGATTTGGAAGCAGCTCAAGTATCCATTAGTAGATGAGTGGATAAGACAGCTATGGTACCTTTACACCATGGAATACTGCTTGGCTGTAAAAAGGACCTGTAGGACATTATGCTAACTAAAAGCATTTTCTTATATTTCCTTTTAGAAGTTTAAAGATTTGATTCTCTTATATAAACCTTTAATTCACCCAGAATTCATTTCTGTGTATGATATGAGTTAGGGATTTTTGCCCTGCTCTCAATATGGGTAGCCAGTTTTCTAAAAACAATTTATTAAATGCGTTATCCTTTTATCAGTGTCACCTCTGTTCTATATATGTGTGGGTCCCTGTGTGTGTGTGGGTCTGTAGTTGAGTTATGTTGCAGAAGTCTACTGGTTTATTCCTATGCTAATACCAGGCTTTCTAATTTTGCTTTTAAAAAAATTCACAAATGTATTGACATTAAATACACTGCATGTATTTAAAATGTACAGTTTGGTAAGTTTTGACACATACATATGTAAAACCAAACACCACAATCAAGATAATATTGTCCCAAAAGTTTTCTTATACCTCTTTGTATTCCCTTTCTCCTGTCCCTCCCTGATATTCTTCACTACTCTTCTCTTCTTCCCTCATTCCATGCAACCCTTTATCTGCTTTATATTATTGTAATTAGTTTGCATTTTCTAGAATTTTACATAAATGAAATCATATAGTATGTACGCTTTTATCTAGCTCTGAGGGGAGGTGTGTAATACGGACTTACTGGTTAAGATCGTGGAGTTTGGAGACAGACCATTTAATCTTAAATTCCTGCTCTGTGATTTATTTATAGCTGTGAGATTTTGGGCCTGCTATTCTCTCTAAGCCCCAGTTTCTCAGGTGGCCATGGGAGAGTGAAATTTTCCATAGGGAGAATTTGAGGGAAGAAAATACAAAGCTTGGGGATAGAATTGTGGGGATTTTTAATATCCTATATAATAAGAGCCTAATATGTTAAGTGCCCGGTCGACCAGTTGGCCGTTCAACCAATCAAAGTGTAATATGCTAATGATATGCTAAGGATGCTCAACTGCTTGCTATGACATGCACTGGCCACCAGGGGGCAGTCAACCAGTCACTATGATGTGCACTGACCACCAGGAGGCAGATGCTCCGACAGTTAGGTTAGCTTCCTGCTGGGGTCCGGCCGATCAGGACTGAGCGAGATAGGCTGGACATGCCCTGGAGCCCTCCCACAGTCCCTCCCAGGCTGGCCAACCTTCCGAGTCCCTCCCCGGCCCCGGTCGTGCACCGGTGGGGTCCTCGGCATGGCCTGTGCCCCCTCGCAATCTGGGACCCCCTCAGCGGATGTCAGAGAGCCAGTGCTTAACGTAGTGCTATCTATATATATAAAAGGCTAATATGCAAAGTGTCCCCTTGGGTGTTCAATGGGAGACTGGGAGTTCAATCGCTCGCTGTGATGTGTGCTGACCACCAGCCGGCGGTGCAGAATGAAGGAAGGCCCCGGCCAGCAGCTGGAAGGCCCCAATCAGCCCTGATCTGGCTAGGCCTAGGGACCCTCCCTGTGCACAAATTTTGTGCACCGGACCTCTAGTACTGTATATATGGTTGGCAAGCCTATGCTTGACCATATGCAGGCAGGTTCAGAAGTCAGAGGATAGAATGAAGAAAATGGTTTAATATAGGAGTAAATATTTGTAAAACAAATATGACTAAAAAAGAAAGGTGATGATGTGAGATTGTTTGAATGGATTGCTCAGGCTGGGAGAAAAACAAGTGAGACCAGAATAGAGATGAATAACAACAACAACAAAAAAATAGGTATGATAGAATAAAGGTTACCTTGTGGACAAAGGGTAGATTTAGTAGGCATAGAAGAAAGAAAAGAATTGTTTTAGAAATAGGATTTTTACAGTATGAAAGTTCTTAGGTGAACCTTCCCAGAATATAATCTGGTTAACTATATATTATTTATTAAAGTAGAATAAAAGAAAATTGGAGGTAAAAGAGTGTTTGTCAGTAGGGCTTGTGAAGGATTATAAGTGGGACATAAAATGATTGCTTCCCCAATTTCTGGCTTGGTGACGTTTAAGTGGTTGGGAGAAATATAGTTTAGCAGAGTGAAAGCTGGTTAATTTACATACTTTCCTTTCCAGTATAGTTTGATATAATTTGTAAGTACATAATGACTTAACTATAGCAGTCTCAAATGAGACTAGTCACCTAGGAAATTATCTTTTAAAAAAATATTTTAAAAGTATATTTTTGTTGATTTCAGAGAGGAAGGAACAGGGAGAGAGAAATAGAAACATCAAGAATGAGAGGGAATCATTGATCAGGTACCTCCTGCATGCCCTCTATTGGGGATTGAGTTTACAACCCTGGCATGTGCCCTGACCAGAAATCAAACCAGTAAGTAACTCCTGGTTCATAGGTTGATGCTCAACAATCCAGTCACATTGGCCAGGTGGAAATTTTCTGTAATACTGAGCAGTCAGTACCACCATATTCACAGTATTGGTTCTCAGATACCTTATAGTTTAGTTATAATATTAGATCTTTCCTTAGAGTTTTGCTGTACTGTAAATGTAAGTTATTACCCATATTATTTGTTTTTTCTTTGTGGGTTAATCCATACTCAGATACAAAAAATAATATAGGGCAAGTTCAAGATTAAAGGTGTTTTATAGAAGCATACTTGATATCTTAGATTTGCACTGTCAGTGTGGTAGTCACCAGACACATGTGTTTATTGATCACTCGAAATATGGCTGGTCCAAACTGAGATGTGATATAGATGTAAATTACAATATGCATTGGACTTTGAAGATTTAGCATGAACCAAAGAATGTAAAATAGCTTGTAAGTTTTTTTTTATATGGATTACATGTTTGAAATAACATTCTAGATATATTAGATTAAATAAATTATGTTATTAAAATTAACTTTGCCTGTTCCCATTTTCCTTTTTAATGTAGCTGTTAGAAAATTAAAAATTTCATATGTAGCTTTCATATATGACTTATATTCCTGTTCAACAGCACTGTCTTAATAAGAAAGAAATATACCTCCCTTTTTAACTATAATCAAATACAGATGTAACTGTTTGCTGAATTATAAATCCTTAGTGGAAAAGCAAAAAATAAAAAAATGTAGTGTATGAGTATGCTTAATGAAATTTGCTATGGGTAGATTTAAAAATAAGTACTATCATTAGCTTTCCAGTAATTTTACAATTGTATTTAACAAAAGCTGTTAAACTTCAGGGATAAAGGGAACTGGATACCAGACTTCAGAAGACTATCTTAGGATCTGAAAGTAGACTTTTGCTGTGTGTTGTACAGCTTTCTAAGTGCATTATGGGCTTGTCCTAAAAGCATTGTGTCTAATACCTAGATTTTATTATCTGATTCAGCAAGTGGCATGCTTGGTGATGCTTGTGGTGTGTTTCTAATATTAGATTTTCTAAAGCAGTGTAGCATCACTTGGGAACTTAGAAATTAGAAATACTAATTCTTGAACCCCAACCGTACTGAATCAGAAACTCTGATGGCTAGGATTGGCGATCTGTTTAAAACCCTCCAAGTGATTGTAATGCACATAAAGTTTGATAAACATAGTTCTGGCCGAAACCGGTTTGGCTCGGTGGATAGAGCGTCGGCCTGCGGACTGAAGGGTCCCAGGTTCGATTCCGGTCAAGGGCATGTACCTGGGTTGCCGGAACATCCCCAGTAGGAGATGTGCAGGAGGCAGCTGATTGATGTTTCTCTCTCATCGATGTTTCTAACTCTCTATCTCTCTCCCTTCCTCTCTGTAAAAAATCAATAAAATATATTTAAAAACAAACCAAAAAAAAAAACCAAAAAAAAACACAAAAAAAACATAGTTCTGGATTATGCTACTTTTATACAAGTAGCAATACTCAACCTCTTTATAACAATTCTCCATTTTGTCTCCTTGATTCAGATCCATTTACCCTTCTATTATCTGATGGTAATTTAACTGATGTAAATTTTTTTTTTCTCATGAAAGTGCTCACAAAATTTCAGAATTAATTTCTAAGTGTAATAATTATATTTAGAGTGGTATTTTATTTGATTCTAATGAAAAGTGATACATTCTTAGGTGGATGCTCTCCGATTGCGTTTGGAAGAGAAGGAAACCATGCTGAATAAGAAGACAAAACAAATTCAGGATATGGCTGAGGAGAAAGGAACACAAGCTGGAGAGATACATGACCTCAAGGACATGCTGGATGTGAAGGAGCGGAAGGTTAATGTTCTTCAGAAGAAGGTAAGCTGCAGGTGTTCTGAGTTCATCTGGCATACATCATGTATACATACCACTGAGTTATATCTAAATGTTGTCAAAATTTCTCATTTCCTCTGTTTATATATTTGTGGTTAGTAATTGAAACTGTTGTTGCAGTAGGTAAATTGTTAGAACTGCTCTGCATATTCAGTTTTTAAAATTTTTAAGTAAACAGTATTAGTATCGTCAGTAGTAGTTTGCATGCTATTATTTCTGAAAAGTGCCTTGTAATTTGCCAAAGTGTTTACTTTGACATTCTTCTGCTTCTTCTGTATTGGAATTGTAATGACATGAATTAGTATTTATATGGACTTGGAATGGTTGCAACTTGATCAATATGATTAATACTACTATAATTTTGAATAGAAAACATGCCACTATAACTAACATATAGTGTGGGGAGGGGGTGGGCAGGAGCAAGGGAAAGGGGATCAGTGGGGGAAAAGAAGGACATTTTGTAAAACTTTCACCAGTAAACAAATTTAAAAAAACATAGTATACATGTGTCAAGGAAAGGAAGAATTTATTTTTTTACCTTAATTTCTTTTTACCTTAATCATTGTTACTTTCCTATATTGCTTTTTAACTGGTGAATTTGAAACACTTTAGCTTTGCAAAACATGTTATACAACTTGAGTTTTAGCTTGCTGTCAAGCCCTGTGTTATTCTCACTCTAGACCAGCGGTTCTCAACCTGTGGGTCGAACGACCCTTTCACAGGGGTCGCCTAAGACCATTGGAAAACACATACATAATTACATATTGTTTTGTGATTAATCACTATGCTTTAATTATGTTCAATTTGTAACAATAAAATTGGGGGTCACCGCAACATGAGGAACTGTATTAAAGGGTCGCGGCATTAGGAAGGTTGAGAACCACTGCTCTAGACTGTTGGCTGTAATTTTGCTACTGACTTCTAGTATGCCAGTAGATATTTTGTAATAGAAAAAATAATTTTGATCTTTGTTTGGGAAGAGAGTTTTAGAACTATTCTAAAAGTTTGACTTCTGAAATTTGTGTGATTTAATGTGTAGATCCACTAATATATTTGAAATATAAATGTACCCAACTTTTAAAATCTAGATAAATATTTCTTTTAAAGCATTCAGAAAGGGATCAAAGGGTGTGCAGACTTTCAGTTATAAAAGAAATAAGTAATGGGGATATAATGTATAGTGTGGTGACTGTAGTTAATAATATTGTGTTGCATATTTCAAAATTGCTGAGAGTTGATCTTAAAAGTTTTTATCACAAGAAAAAACATTTCTGTAACTGTATGTGGTAATTCATGTTAACTAGACTTTATGGTGATCATTTCACAGTGAATACAAATATTGAATCATTATATTATACATCTGAAACTAACATTACATGTTAATTATACCTCAATTTTTAAAAAAGCACTAAGAAATGACAATGTGGTTTGAAAAAAATACTTAATTTTAAAATCATGAAAATAATATATGTTCAAGGTAAAAAAAAATTACGAGTTATAAAAACAAATGAAATGAAAGTCTTTCTCCCCATCATTTGACCTTCTCAGTGCAACTTTTAGAGATGTAACTGTTGTTAACAATTCTTTGTGATCCCTTAATGAAATTGAAATGGGAAATTTGGACTGGAACCGCGGTATTCCCTGGGTAGGATGGCTTCCCAGGCTCTTGTCCAGTGGAGTCAAAGAATGAAACCACGGATGAAAGGTGGTATAGTAAAAGGTGGAAATTTATTTATTTCTCAATAAATTTCTGTAGCACTGGGCTACAGAGTTACATTTCCATATGATAAGGGAGCTGGGTGTAGCAAAGGTACATATTTATAAAATAAAGGAAGGAAGACGGAATAGCAGAACAATAAGGGAGAAGAAGGAGGGAACCTCATGTACTTCACATGAAACTTGAGCTCTGGAGTTGCTATAGTGACCAAATCAAAGGGGAATAGTGACCAGAGGGGATATCAAGGCACAAAGATCTGCAGCCTTTACAAACCATAGGAAAAAGGGGCTCAGTGGGACTCTTCCCCCTCCCCACGTGGGAGTCGGCAGGGGGGTTAGTGAGGGACGACCAAATGACTGAACAGCAGGCTGCATGGCGCGACCAGGTCGGTGGGGGGGCTGTGAGGGGTAACCAGCCCGGCAGGGAGGGCAGTTGGGGGCGACCAGGCCAGCAGGGGGGGCAGTTGGTGACCAGCCTGGCAGGAGGGATAGTTGGGGGTGACTAGGCCAGCAGGGGGTGCAGTAAGAGGTGAACAGGTCAGCGGGGGGGGGGGGGTGGCAGTTAGGGGTGACCAGGCTGGCGGCAGTGGATGCAGTTGGGGGTGACCATGCCATCAGGGGGGGCAGTTGGGGCCATTAGGTTGGCAGGGAGGGCAGTGAGGGGCAACTGGGCCCGCGGGGGGGGGGGGGGGGGTAGTTGGGGGCGACCAGGCTGCTGGGGTCCAATCCCAGCGGGTCCAGGGGTCCCCAAAGGTGTGGACGGAGTCGGCGAAGAAGGAATGACACGAAGACAGCCTTCAGTTGATCAGCAGCCTAGTCAGGACCTATAGCCAGGATCTCCAGCCAAAGTTCTGGTCGGAGTTCTGGTTAGGAACTGATGAGGATCTGATGTTTATTGTCTTGTTACATCCGTATTTATACCAGCCGATTTTAATCCTGTCAATTTCTATTACAAAGGTTAGGGCGTTTCTTATCTCCATTCCAGGGAGTAAAGATTATGTAGCTTAACTACCCGCCTGGCACTTAATTAAGGGGTTGTATCCCCTCCCTAACCTCAGGGAAAGATCCCCACCTGGGGAAACAACCTGTCTTGGAGAGGTGACCTTGGTTAAAACACATAGCACCAAGAAGGTGAGCAAACATATTAAGAATAGTATGCCATATATGCCAGGTCCCTTGAAACAGCAAGGATGGACCGGCTCCCGGCAAATTCCCCCTTTTTTATTTTTTAAATGATAGCGCATGTAAATCAGCGGCCACCTCTCGGATTGGGTTGTTTAAGACTCGGAAGAAGACTGACAAGCAATGATAGCGAGCATAGCTATAAACATAGTGGATGGAGTGCACACGGAGCCTTGTTCCTGTAGAAGGTTGCTGGCCTCTTTAGTCAAGGGATTTCAGCTGTCCTCAAGTTGTGGTTTGGTTGTCCTTGTTGATCTGGCTAGCGGGCGGTGTCATTGGCGATGGGCTTCCCAAAGCGTCAGCGAGTTGAAGGGCTGCATCAAAGGGTCCATCAGGGCCGTGCTTGATGGTGGTGTCGGTGTCCAAGGAGGAGTAAGCTGTGCCTTCTGGGTCAGCTGATATGGAAGATGGAGGGTAGTAGAGAGAAAAAGAAAATAAAGCAAAAGAACTACAAGGCATGGAAGTGTTAAGAAAAAAGAAAAAGAAAGGGAAGAAGGCAGCATCCTGACACAGCCCTTTCCTTCATCTGCCCCTTTCCCTGTGGTCCAAGGTAGAAATGGGAAACAAGTCCTGTTGCAGTGAGAGGGCAGCTGTTGTCAACCAGTCTCTGTCTTTACCTTGGTCCTGATCTGAGCTGGGCCAAGTCTCTTTCTGTTATCTGGGTCCTGATCTGAGCTGGGCGTGGGAAGTGGGAAGCAACCATGGGGGCAGGAGACCTCCCTCAAAAGGGGCGAGTGTTCAAGCCCCTGCATAGTTGGGGGGGTGAGGATCTGTGCCCCACCTTTGTTGACCCCCAAGTTCTCTCCTGCCGGCCCCTCTGCGACTGTGCCTGTCTTAGGTTGTTCCTCCCTGAGGAATCTTACCCGTCTTTGACTAACCAGCCATCCTCCGGGGCCAAGCAGGGTGATGTGAGGTTCAGTTCTGTCTCCTTGGTAGCCTACGCCCCCGTGGCCTCCACGCCCAGCAACTGCCTTGGGATCCCCTCACCTGCTGGCGGGGCCCTGACATTAATCACATATCTTGGGGAACCCAGGTTTCTTCTCCAGGGAGGGCCCAGCTCACGCCATTGGGCTAGAGACAGATCCATGGTACCAGCCACCATGAGGCTTCAACCTCAGCATGAATGTTCAAGCACAGGCTTTTGTATGAATATATCTTTTTGTTTCTCTTGGATATATATCTAGGAATGGAATTGATGTTAATTCATGTTTAACTTTATAAGGAACTGCCAAACTTTCTAAAGCGGCTACATAATTTTACATTCTTGCCAATGCTTGTTATTATTATGTTTTTAAATAGCCATTCTGATGGGTATATATTGGTATCTTATTGTGGTTTTTTTAAATCCTCACCTGAGGATATTTTTCCCCACTAATTTTCAGACAGTGGAAGTAATGGAAGCCGGGTGGAGAGAGAAAGAAAAATATTGATGTGAGAAAGACACCTGGATTGGTTGCCTCCTGCACGCACCCCAATTGGGGTTGGGGATTGACCCTGCAACTGAAGTACATACCCTTGACCGGGAATCGAACCCATGACCCTTTGGTTGGTGAGCCAATGCTCTAACCATTGAATCAAATTAGCCAGGGCTCTTATTGTGGTTTTAATTTGCATTTCTGTAGTGACTAACGATGTTGAACATCTTTTCATGTGCTTGTTGACCATTTGTATATCTTCTTTGGAGAAATGCCTTTTCAAATCGTTTCCCATTTTCAAATTGAGTTACTTGTCTTTTTATTGTTGAATTTTAGAAAGTCTTTATATATTCTGCAGGCTCCAACATATCAGATAAGCGATTTTCAAATATTCTCCCATTTTGTGGGTTATCTTTTCATTTCCTTGATATCTTTTTATGCACGCAAGTTTTACATTTTGATGAATCTAATTTATCTTGTTTTTTCTTTGTTGCTTATGCTTTTGGTGTTATATCTAAGAAAATACTGTCTAATTTAAGGTCATGAAGATTTTGTGCTACATTTTCATCTATGAGTTTTATAGTTTTAGCTTTTACATTGAGGTCTTTGGTCCATTCCAATTTAATTTTTGTATATAGAGTAGCGTAGGAATCCAACTTCATTATTTTGCATGTGGATATTCAGTTGTCCCATCAGCATTTGTTGAAAAGACTCTTCTTTCCCCCATTGAGTCGTCTTGGGACATTTGCTGAAAATCAGTTGGCTATAGACATGTTAATTTCTGAACTCTAGATTCTATTCTATTGATATATATATATCTATCCATGTGCCATCCCACACTGTCTTGATTACTGTAGCTTTGTAGTAGGTATTGATAATGGGAACTGTGAATCCTTTACCTTTGTTTCTTTTCAAGATTGTTTTGGCTTTTTGGGGGTCCCTTGTAATTCCATATGAATTTTGAGATCACTGTGTCCATTTCTGTAAAAAAGGCTGTAGAATTTTGTTAGGGGTATTGAATTGAATCTGCTTATCAGTTTGGGGAATATTGCCATCTTAACAATATCAAGTCTTTCAGTTGTCACAGGATGTCTTTAAACTTATGTTGTCTTTAATTTCTGTTATTGATGTTTTGTAGTTCTAAGTGTACAAGTCTTGCACTTCTCTAAATTTATTTTTAAGTATTTTATTCTTTGTGATGCTATTGTAAGTGGAATTATTTTCATTTCATTATCAGGTTAATCATTTTTATATACAGCTATACAACTGGTTTTTAAATATTGCTCTCTTATGTTTTGCAACTTTGTTAAACTTGTTTATTAACTCTAATAGTGTTGTAGTGAATTCTTTAATATTTTCTATATATAAGGTTATGCTATCTGTCAATAGAGATTGTTATACTTCTTCCTTTCCAATATATACTTTTTCTTACCTAATTGCCCTTCCTTGATTGTTTAGTGCAATGATACTGATAAATAGAAGTGGTGAGAGCAGACATCCTTATCTTGTTCTTTATCTTAGGGGAAAGACTTTTCATTTTTCATCAGCACGATGTTAACTATGGATTTTTCATAGATGCCTTTTATCAGGTTTAGGACATTCTCTTCTACTCCTAGTTTATTGAGTCTTTTTATCATGAAAAGTTGTTGGATTTTATCAAATGCATTTTTCTGTATTTATTGAGATGAGCATGTGGTTTTAATATGGTACATACATTATATTGATTGAACCAACCTTGCCTCCCTGGGATAAGGATGGTTGTGTTTTTAAATAGCCTTGTAGTTTTCACCTGGGGAAACTTGTTTTATCAACATTATCATGGAAGCAATAGGATTGAACCTGACAGAACATATCCTTTGGAGTTCTAGGACATAATATAAATAAGAACTATTCAAAGGCTTATATTGTAATGCTTTGTACAATGTAGAAGTCATTTTGACTTTTATTAGAACACTAGAGGGCCGATGCACAAAATCTGTGCAAGAGTAGGCCTTCCTTCCCCTGGCTGCCGGCACCAGCTTCCCTCTGGCACCCGGGACCCAGGTTTCCTTCCAGCTGCCAGCAGGCACCTGGGACCTGGGCTTCCCTCGCAGCCCCGGCTTCGTCCAGAAAGTCATCTGGAAGGACGTCTGGCCTAATTAGCATATTACGTTTTTACTATTGTAGATTTCTTTGGACTTTTAGTAACTTAGTGAATAATTTGAGGATTTGTTTATCTTTATCATTTTCTATTGATAGTATGCCATATTAATATTCTCAGAGTCTGGCAAGCTTTAGTTCAGAATGTCCTGACTTCTGTTTTTACTGACCACACATTTTAAACTTGAGAACTGGTAATTAACAAGTTAATATAGAACACTCAGATTTCTATTGTGACAAATGTTGTTCTTTGTGATATCTCAGGAGACATTGTAGCAGGAACTTGTCACAGTAATAAATACCTAGATATGTATCTAGAAAGGGACAAAGGATTTGAAAAAAAAGAATGTTTGATTAAAATTTTGATACACAGTCAATATTTTCTTATGCTTAAAATTGCTTATAATTTGACATGAATTAACTTGCATTGCATTGTTTTCTTACCTGTGGGAATAGCTATTTGGATAGATGCCCAGGTACCTGTCAACTTTAGATGAGAAGTTGAAATAACCACCTGAAGAAGTTGTTAAATCAAACTTGGATGAAGTAGCTTTTTGTGCTTTTCCTTCTGTCTGTCACACCAGTAGGTGCTTCCTAACTAGAAGAAAATAGCTTCAAGTATCAGACATGTATTTTGTCCTTTATCTGTTTTATCTTTCTGTAATTATCAGACCTCCTTACTTTTTTCTCCTAACACTTTTTTCCCTAGAGGAGTTTTCCAAATTAGAAATCCAAATTTCTGAGGAAAAATTTTTTTTTTTAATTTTAATTTTTTTTTTGCTAAAAGTATTACAAAGGGTATTACATATGTGTCCTTCCCCCCGACCCCCGCCCTTGACAATCCCCTGCCCTCCCTTACCCCCCAGTGTCTTATGTCCATTAGTTATGCTTATATGCATGCATACAAGTCCTTCGGTTGATCTCTTACCCCCCTCCCTCCTGCCCCCCAACCCTCTCTGGCCTTCCCACTGCAGTTTGACAATCAGTTTGAGGCAGCTCTGCCTCTGTATCTATTATTGTTCAAAAGTTTGTAATGGTCTTTATTATCCATGAATGAGTGAGATCATGTGGTATTTTTCCTTCATTGACTGGCTTATTTCACTTAGCATAATGCTCTCCAGTTCCATCCATCCATGCTGTTGCAAATGGTAAGAGTTCCTTCTTTTTTACAGCAGCATAGTATTCCATTGTGTAGATGTACCACAGTTTTCTAATCCATTCATCTACTGATGGGCACTTAGGCTGTTTCCAAATCTTAGCTATGGTGAATTGTGTTGCTATGAACATATGGGTGCACATATCCTTTCTGATTGGTGTTTCTGGTTTCTGGGATATATTCCTAGAAGTGGGATCACAGGGTCAAATGGGAGTTCCATTTCCAGCTTTTTAAGGAAACTCCATACTGTCTTCCATAGTGGCTGCACCAGTCTGCATTCCCACTAGCAGTGCACGAGTGTTCCTTTTTCTCCACATCCTCTCCAGCACTTGTCGTTTGTTGATTTGTTGATGATAGCCATTCTGACACGTGTGAGATGGTACCTCATTGTTGTTTTGATTTGCATCTCTCGGATGATTAGAGACTTTGAGGGTGTTTTCATATGTCTCTTGGCTTTCTGAATGTCCTCTTTTGAAAGGTGTCTATTTAGGTCCTTTGCCCATTTTTTGATTGGATTGTTTATCTTTCTTTTGTTAAGTTGTATGAGTTTCCTATAAATTTTGGAGATTAGGCCCTTATCAGATATGACATTGGCAAATATGTTTTCCCACGCAGTGGGTTTTCTTGTTGTTTTGTTGATGGTTTCTTTTGCTGTGCAGAAGCTTTTTATTTTGATGTAGTCCCATTTGCTCATTTTCTCTTTAGTTTCAACTGCCCTAGGAGCTGTATCAGTGAAGAAATTGCTTTGGCATATGTCTGAGATTTTGTTGCCTTTGGGTTCTTCTAGAATTTTTATGGTTTTCTGTCGTACATTTAAGTCCTTTATCCATTTTGAGTTTATTCTTGTATATGGTGTAAGTTGGTGGTCTAGTTTCATTTTTTTGCATATATCTGTCCAATTTTCCCAACACCATTTATTGAAGAGACTATCTTGGCTCCATTGTATGTTCTTGCCTCCTTTGTCAAATATTAATTGACCATATTGGTTTGGGCTAATTTCTGGACTCTATTCTATTCCACTGATCTATATGTCTGTTCTTGTGCCAGTACCAGGCAGTTTTGAGAACAGTGGCTTTGTAATACAGCTTGATATCTGGCATTGAGATCCCACCTACTTTGTTCTTTCTCAGGATCGCTGCAGCTATTCAGGGTCTTTTTTTATTCCAGATGAATTTTTGGAGAGTTCGTTCTAGATCTTTGAAGTAGGCCATTGGTATTTTAATGGGAAGTACGTTGAATTTATAGATTGCTTTGGGTAGTATGGACATTTTAATGATGTTGATTCTACCAATCCAAGCACATGGTATGTTCTTCCATCTCTTTATGTCTTCCTCTATCTCTTTTTTCAACGTCCTGTAGTTTTCTGAGTAGAGGTCTTTTACCTCTTTAGTTAAGTTTATTCCTAGGTATCTTAATTTTTTTGGTGCGATGGTAAATGGGATTGTTTTTCTAATCTCTCTTTCTGAAAGTTCACTATTGGTGTATAGAAATGCCTCGGATTTCTTGGGGTTAATTTTGTATCCTGCTACATTGCCAAATTCATGTATTAAGTCTAGTAGTTTTTTGATGGAGTCTCTAGGGTTTTGTATGTATAATATCATGTCGTCTGCAAATAAGGACAGTTTTACTTCCTCTTTTCCAATTTGGATGCCTTTTATTTCTTCTTCTTGTCTAATTGCAATGGCTAATACTTCCAGGACTATGTTGAACAGGAGTGGTGAGAGTGGGCATCCTTGTCTTGTTCCTGTTCTTAGGGGAAATGGTGTTAGTTTTTGTCCATTGAGTATGATGTTGGCTGTGGGCCTGTCATATATGGCTTTTATTATGTTGAGGTATGATCCTTCTATTCCCACCTTGCTGAGAGTTTTTATCAAAAATGGGTGTTGGATTTTGTCGAATGCTTTTTCTGCATCAATTGATATGACCATGTGGTTTTTTTCTTTCAATTTGTTTATGTGATGTATTACGTTTATTGATTTACGGATGTTGTACCATCCTTGCATCCCTGGGATAAATCCTACTTGGTCATGGTGTACGATCCTTCTGATGTACTGCTGGATCCGATTTGCTAGGATTTTGTTGAGGATTTTGGCTTCTATGTTCATGAGGGATATTGGCCTGTAATTCTCTTTCATTGTGTTGTCTTTACCTGGTTTTGGTATTAGGGTGATGCTGGCTTCATAGAATGAGCTTGGAAGTGTTCCTTCCTCTTGAATTTTTTGTAGTAGTCTGAGGAGGATAGGTTTTAGTTCTTCCTTGAAAGTTTGGTAAAACTCCCCTGAGAAGCCATCTGGTCCTGGGCTTTTGTTTGCTGGGAGCTTTTTGATGACTGCTTCAATTTCTTCCATATTTATTGGCCTATTGAGATTTTTAGATTCTTCCTGATTGAGTTTTGGAATGTTGTATTTTTCTAGGAATTTGTCCATTTCCTCCAGGTTGTCTAGTTTGTTGGAGTAGAGTTGTCCGTAGTATTGTTTAACAATCATTTGTATTTCTGTGGGGTCTGTTGTTATTTCGCCTCTATCGTTTCTGATTTGGTTTATTTGGGTCCTCTCTCTTTGCTTTCTGGTGAGCCTGGCTAGAGGTTTGTCAATCTTGTTTATCCTTTCAAAGAACCAGCTCTTGGTTTCATTGATTTTTTTGTATTGTTTTTTTGGTCTCTATGTCATTTATTTCTGCTCTAATCTTTATTATATCCTTCCTTCTGCTCATTCTGGGGTTTTCTTGTTGCTCTCTTTCTAATTCTTTGAGCTGTAGAGTTAGATGATTTACTACCATTTTTTCTTGTTTTTTGAGATAGGCCTGTAGAGCTATAAACTTCCCTCTCAGGACTGCTTTCTTTGTGTCCCATAGGTTTTGGATTGTTGTGTTTTCATTGTTATTAGTGTCCAGGATGTTTTCAATTTCTTCTTTGATCTCATTGGTAACCCAATCAATATTTAATAACATGCTATTCAGCTTCCAAGTGTTTGAGTATTTGGGGTTGTTTTTATTGTAGTTTATTTCTGAGGAAAATTTTATTAAATTCTTAAGATTCCCTCAAATACCATTGATTTAATCCTCATGTTTTTGAATTATACCGGTTTTATTATAATCTATCCAGATCATATATAATTTAGCTAGCCTTCTATTATTAATTATTTGATTTTTTCAACTTTTTTATTGTTAATAAATAATACAAGGGATAGTGGCTGTTTTTTTCTTTCTTTAAGTCTAGTGTGTCTGCTTTAGTTATTTAAAAATATTGATTCTTTCATCACTTAAATGTAGTAAACTGATGTAAGACTTCTATCTAGATAGCCATCGTTACTGTACAACTCAAGGGATACCATTCATATAGATAATGTGCATTGAGGTCTTAAGTGCTGTCTCACCATTGCTACTGTCTCAGAAAGATTGCCATTGTGCATTTATGGATCCTGTTTTTTGGGTTTTTTTTTGAGCAATTGTAGTACAGGAAAATCGGTCAAGGTTTTACATATGCCTGCCAGATATAAAAAGAAGTACTTGAGCCATTTCTATAATTGTCTACTAAGCAGAGTTTGACTGGCAGTCACTTTTGGTCTCACTAGCTTTTGCTTCATATTATCCAGTTATCCTATATAATAAAAGCCTAATATGCAAATTGTCCCCTCAGGTGGTCGTTTGACCGGGAGTTCGACCAGGAGACTGGGAGTTCGACCACTCGCTATGATGTGCTCTGACCACCAGAGGGCGGTGTGGAACATAGTGGGCGTTGGCTATCTGTGGGCGGGGGTGATGGGGACGGAGTTGCAGTGATTATGCAGGGTGTCTGCTGAGCTTGCTCTCACTCCCCCTGCTGCCCTCCCTGGGGCGCCAGGGCTCGTGTGCCCGGGAAGCCCCTGGGCTCAAGTGCCAGGCGGCCGTGAGGAGCCTGCCCCACACCCGCGTGGCCTCTTCAAGGTGAGCAGGGCTGCAGCTGCCAGGACTGCAGGGGCCGGTTGGGCTCTCTGTGGGTTTGCGCAGGAGCTGGTCTGCAAGGCCAGCCCGGGAGACAGCATGCTGCCCACCCGGCTTCCGTGTGGCGCCGCTGGGTGGCTCAGAGGCCCACACTGTGCCCCAGCCCACGGTGTCCAGCTGCACTCACTGTATGTCCGTGTGGGGACTCAGGCGCTGTGACTCAGGTGGAGGGGGGTGCACAAGGGCCCAGGGGCCCAGGTGCTGCCCAGGGCTCAGAGGTCAGCTGGAACCTGCCCTTCCACACCAGACACTGGTGCTTCGATTGCTGGCCAAGCCTAGGGACCGCTCCTGTGCATGAGTTTCGTGCACCGGGCCTCTAGTTTTAATATAAGAGGTGCCTAGATCCATTATCTGTCCCATGAGCAAGTCTTGTTAAGGAGCTTACTTTCCCTCTAGCAATTAATAAAATTTGCTGGAGCAGTTCACTATGAATGTATTTTCCTAAATACCTGCATTTCCTGTAGAGTTCAATTTGAACAGTTTTTAAAATAAAATATAGTAGTACTCTGATGAAGTTTATTACTTTTTATTTTTATTGATCTTTATTATTAAAAGTATTACTTTTTTGTTGTTGTTAACCCTCACCTGAGAATATTTTTTCCATTGATTTTTAGAGGAGTGGAAGGGAGGGAGGAAAGAGGGAAGAGAGAGAGAGAGAGAGAGAGAGAGAGAGAGAAAGAAAAATCAATGTGAGAGATATACATTGATTGGTTGCTTCCCACATGCACCCTGACTGAGGATCGAACCTGAAACCAGGAATCGAACCCATGACGTTCCAGTGCACGGGAGGATGCTCCAACCAACTAAGCCACTCTGGCCAGGGCACAGAGTTTTTCTTGTACTAGAGGCCCAATGCATGAAATTCCTGCAAGAGTACGCCTTCCTTACCCTGGCTGCCGGCACCAGCATCTCTCTGGCACGTGGGACCCGGGCTTCCCTTAGGCTGCCGGCAGGGACCCGGCTTCTTTGTGGCCGTCGGCAGGCACCCGGGACCTGGGCTTCCCTTGCAGCCCGGGCTTCATCTGAAAGGTTGTCCAGAAGGATGTCTGATCTGATTAGCATATTATGCATTTATTATTATAGATTTTTATTTATTAATTGCATTATTTTCCATATGAACAACTGTAAACTTACTTTTGCCCCACCCTATAAATAGTCTGGGCAAAACCTGCTCATTTTAAAAAATTATAATTGTGCCTTATTCTTACATTTCCCCAGAGTGTAGAGTGGTAGACAAACAATTGCTTAGACATTAGGGGACTTAGGGATTTTTTCCTTTTTAGATTCTACTAATTCCTGTAGATCTCTCTGTGCCAGCTGATTAGTTTATCCACACTGATACTGAAAGGTATTATTAACCAAGACAACAAAAGGTCAGAGCCTTGGGGAATAACTTGCTTCACACAATAAATTTGATGCTGATGGCTGCTTAGAACAACTGTGGAGGCATCGTCAAAAAATTCTTTCCCTCAAATGATGTTTAAAGTAGCCAGGTGATTGTAAGAAGTGTTTTGAGATTTCTTGTCCTTAGAACTGTACCCTCAAGGAAGTCTCTTCTATCTTCAGTGATTAGGGCCTCAAAGGCAGAGGAATCAGATCCACTTCACTATGAGGAATAAATCACTCACATAAAACATGGTAGTTTTTGACAGCAGGCAATGCTGATAAAAACCAAACACAAAGATGTCAAGAAATCTGTGCCAGTGTGGAATTGGTATGCAGATTTGATTAATTCACATGTAGCATGCATTTGCCATTAGTCTTCCTCTGGTTCTATTTGTTTTTCTCTTTATTTGTAAAATAAAAATTGTATGAGGAAAAGAAAACCTCAAGTACAGTAATTATATTATTTCTACTTTCTTTTCAGTCCATTTAACTGAACTATATTATGACTAGAGAGGTCATTTTAAGATAAATGTCTTCTTTCTCTAAATGATTATTTAAAAAAATATGTCCTCCTTGAATTCATCTTCTCTCTCTAAATGGTTATTTTAAAAATATGTCCTTGAATTCTTTTTTTTTTTTTTTGTAAATATTTTTTATTGATTTCAGAGAGAGGAAGGGAGAGGGAGAGAGAGATAGACACATCAGTGATGAGAGAGAATCATTGATCGGCTGCCTCCAGCATATCCCCTACTGGGGATCAAGCTTGCAACCTGTGCATGTGCCCTGACTGGGAATCGAACTATGACCTTCTGGATCATGGGTCAGTAATCAGCCACTGAGCCACACTGGCCGGCCTCTTTCTTGAAGTCTTTATTGTTAGTTCTTCTCTATGATAATAAAGTGTATGTATAAACCCGATTGATCCTCCCCCTCATTTATCATCATGGACACAGATATATAGAATAAACACCAATTCCTTCAATCTCTACAAAACTTTACTCATGTAGAAGTTAAATACATGCTAATAGGTACTTAGTGCATTATTTTTTCTGTATCAGATAGGGTATACATAAAGTAGAAAAAAGCCTATAGAATGGTAAAATATATCATTTTATGCAATAATTATTTTATTTTCAATATTATTAAAAATAAGTTATTTAAGTAAAAGAAGAAAAGCTTTTTAGCTGTTTTATTGTCAAGTGCTCCTTATTCCATGTATATGAGTAAACTGGCTTCTAGCCCTTGAAGTCAGGCTGTACAGACTATTTTAATAATGTGATGCTGGAATCCTAATATCAGGTATCTTTGGCTCTGTCTGCCACTTTAGTGTATTGTGTTTAGATATATGTTCCTCCCATGGAAGATGTACTTTTGCATTTGCAGTGGTTTTGTACCTCCACCCTTTATTCTTTGCTTTAGAAGGGAATAACATTTATTTAACTTAATTTTTATTTTTTTGTTAATCCTCAGCCAAGGATATTTTTCCATTGATTTTTAGAGAGAGTGGAAGGGAGGGTGAGAGACAGAGAGAGAAACATCTAAGTGAGAGATATGTATTGATTGGTTGCCTCCTGCATGCGCCCTGACTAGGGCTGGAGCCTGCAACTGAAGTATGTGCCCTTGCCTGGAATTGAACCTGGGACCCTCCAGTCCTTGGGCTGATGTTCTATCTATTGAGCCAAACCAGATAGGGTGGTAATAACATTTTAATATAAATAACCATAGGAATAAGATACTGTGTTTATTAATAAATGCTCTTTAATAATAAGGAATAGTTTATGGGAAGATGCTTGAGTCATCTTTGTGTGACTGGTTTTTTCCTTTTTTTCCATAATAAAACATTATTTATTGCATAGTGATTAAGAGTAGGTTTCTGTAGCTAGATTGGCTAGTTGTTACCTCATAGTTTTGTGGTGATGCTTAAATAGTTGATATATAAAGTTCTTACAACAGTGTCTGCCACATAACATACTATTCTCTCTTTTTGTGTGTGTTAGTGGTCCTTGTTATCATCACTACCTCCTCCTCACCACCACCATTATTATTATTATTATTGTCATTATTGATATCATGTTGGTATTTTAGGGGTTCTGTTTTTACAAAATGGAGAGTTGTGGGTTTTTTGTTTGTTGTGGGTTTTTTTTTGTAGATATTCTGAGCATATTTAAAGGAGTATTATTTACACTTAATATGATTCCAAACAATCATCTTTATTGTTATTATTCAAGTACTAGAGGCCCAGTGCATGAAATTCGTACATGAAAGGGAGGGTCCCTCAGCCCGGCCAGCACCCTCTCCAATCCGGGACCCCTCAGGGAATATCCGACTGCCTCTCGCAATCCGGGACTGGTGGCTCCTAACCCCTTGCCTGCCTGCCTGCCTGCCTGATCGCCCCTAACCCCTCTGCCTGCCTTACTGATTGCCCCTAACCACCTCTGCCTGCCTGTTTGCCCCTAACCACCTCTGCCTGCCTGCCTGATTGCCCTATCTGCTCCCCTACTGGCCTGATTGCCCCTAACTGCTCCCGTGATGGCCTGATCACCCCTAACCGCCTCTGCTCACCCTGCACCTGGGACCCAGAATTCCCTCCTCCAGCCAGTTGTCGGCACCCAGGACCCGGGCTTCCTTCTCTCTGGCCAGCTACAGGCACCCAGGACCCAAGCCAGCTTCACCTGAGCTGGCTGCAGCTGCAGGGGACTGTGGGCGGGTGGCTTCCCCCAGGCAGCAGGTGCTGGTGCCCTGGACCACAGGATGGGTGGCTTGTCCCGCTCCTGGGCCGCAGGCGCAGGTGCAGCCGCTAGGGCCTGGGACTGCAGGGCAGGCGGCTTGTCCCTCTCCCATGCCGCAGCCTGGCTAGTCCCCATTCCTCTCTTGTGATCTCATTTGTGCCTGGCTGGTCCCCATTCTTCTTTCGCGAGCTCATTTGTGCCTGGCTGGTCCCCATTCCTCACTCCCCAGTGTTGAGTGTCTGAGCTCTTACAGTGTGCAAGCGTGATGGTGTGATGACCATTTGCATATTAGCTCTTTATTATATAGGATTATATAGGACTAGAGGCCCTGTGCACAAAAATTTGTGCAATCAGTGGGGGCGGGGGAGGGTCCCTCAGCCCGACCTGTGCCCTTTCGCAGACTGGGACCCCTCGGGGGATGTCCACCTGCTGGCTTAGGCCTGCTCCCCGGGGGATCGGGCTTACGCTGGCAGTCAGACATCCCTCTGGCAGCACAGGAGCCCTTCGGGGATGTCCACTTGCCAGTGGGGAGCAGGCCTAGCTGCAGTCAGACATCCTTAGCACTGCTGAGGAGGTGGGAGAGGCTCCCACAATCACTGCTGTGCTGGCAGCCGTCAGCCTGGCTTGTGGCTGAGCAGAGCTCCCCCTGTGGGAGCGCACTGACCACCAGGGGGCAGCTCCTGCATTGAGCGTCTGCCTCCTGAAGGTCAGTGTGTGTCATAGTGACCAGTCATTCCCAGTCATTCCGCTGTTAGGGTCAGTTTGCATATTGCACTTTTATTATATGCCTGGTGCATGGGTGGGGGCCGGCTGGTTTGCTCTGAAGGGTGTTCCGGATCAGGGTGGGGGTCGCTGCTGGAGTGCCTGGCCAGCCTGGGTGAGGGGCTGAGGACTGTTTTCAGACTGGCCACACCTCCTTCAGGGTGGGGGTCCCTGCTGGAGTGCCTGGCCAGCCTGGGTGAGGGGCTGAGGGCTGTGTTCAGGTTGGCCACACCCCCTTCAGGTAGGGGAGGTCCTGCTGGGGTGCCTGGCCAGTCTGGGTGAGTGGCTGATGGCTGTTTGCAGGCTGCCAAGGTCCCCAGCGGGGACCCTCGCCCGATGAGGGTGTGGCCAACCTGGGTGAGGGGCTGATGGCTGTTTGCAGGCTGGCCACACCTCCTTCAGGGTGGGGTCCCCACTGGGGTGCCTGGCCAGCCTGGGTGAGGGGCTGATGACTGTTTTCAGGCTGGCCACAGCCCCTTCAGGGTGGGGGTCCCTGCTGGGGTGCCTGGCCAGCCTGGGTGAGGGGCTGATGGCTGTTTGCAGGCTGGCAAAGCCCCCCAGCGGGGACCCTACAGCCCCCAGCCACCCAAACTCTCAGTGGAGGCTGGCTGGAAGCAGGTATCTGGGATTTATTTATCTTCTATAATTGAAACTTTGTTGCCTTGAGCAGAGGCCATAGCCGGCCAGGGCAGGCGGGAAGCTTGGCTTCCTCCATCGCCGGGGCAACCAAGCCTCCTGTTTGCTCCAGCTCCGTGGCTGCTGGCTGCCATCTTGGTTGTGTTAATTTGCATATAGTCACTCTGATTGGCTGGCAGGCGTGGCTTGGGGCGTAGCAAAGGTGCGGTCAATTTGCAAGTTTCTCTTTTAGATGTGGATAACAGATTCAGTTTTTCTTTTGATTGTTGTATTCAAAACATTTTGTAAGTCATATATTTCAGATCCTGTGGATAATTAAAGAGTATAGAATAAGATCTCCACTATAAATTGTATTGAAATACATAATAAATACTAAAATGATATGATACTGGACTTTCAGGGTAACAGCTTTTATAGTCTCAACATTAGATTAGTGAAAAAAAGAGAATAATGGCAAGAATAATGTGGTAGCATTCATATACCAGCTGGTTAGTAACACATATAAACCAGAGATCCTTGATCAAAAAAGCACAATTTTGAATCACGAGCAAAGCGAAGATATGTAATAGGAGCTTTCAGTAGAGCTCAGCTGTTACCCATCATGAAGCTGGATAAAGGAAAAAATATTTTTCTACACACTTCTCCCACACATCACACGCAACACCTTTTGGGTTTGTTCCATGCTTATGCAGCTAGTTTGCACATACATGTCTATTTCAAGTCTTCCTCACTGATGGCAACTTACCCAAAGGAGGTATTTTTAGTGTCCACTGTCCTTTCTTCATTTTGTCAGTGCCTTTCACTATGGAGTATTTATTCCTCTACTTTATTCCTCCCCTCCAGCCCCACAACAGTCAATCAGTTTAAGTACCTGGGTATTTGAAGAAGAAAGTAGTTTACGGAAAACTTGTTAATGGGAATTTTACCTTGTTTAGCAGCTTTTGCACCTGAGCATTATTAGGAAAAGTTTTTGCCAGCAAATAATGGATTCTTTTAATAGTTTGACTACATGTAAATCATACAAGTAGAATTGTTGACAATTTAATTTAAATTCTTTCTTAGATAGTAATGATGGAGGAGAAAGAAGGGTGTTATTTTATACATGTAAGGGCTATTTGTATATTAGGTGAGCTCATAAAACAAATCTCTTTTTTCTTGTATATAATAGTTGGTTCTGTGAAATTTCATTTTAAATAATGGTTCTTGTACTGCACTTTAATCAACAGCATGACCATATCCTTTTGTTTGTGTGTGCATATAAGGTTTATACTTTAGCAACTGGAATGACCTGCATATCTGGTTAAACATATAAACCACCAGAGCGTTGCATTCTGTATGTATATAAAATATGCACTAAATTTTCAAGTGGCAAAATTTTCTTGAGTGGTTGTGATATCAACCTAAATACTAATCCATGTGAGATTCCAGTAGTAGTTTCTGATTAAACTAAAGGAAAACCAGTGCTTTTCATTTGTGATGGTCTTTTCTCTCATGGTATGGACTTTTATTGACAAGACTGGAACCTATTGCAGGCTTACCAGTGGTTTACCTGTATGCTTATTTCTTTGTTAAAGACTAAAAATCCAAGCCTGACAGTATGTATGGCACTCTATTCTAAATTTACCAAATCTTTTTGCTTTTCTTATTTGTTCTGCTTGTAAGAATTCTCATTGACTCTACCAGTGATGGTGAACCTATGACATGCAAACTCATTTTTTTTGGTTGATTTTTCTTTGTTAAATGGCATTTAAATATCTAAAATAAATATCAAAAATATAAGTCTTTGTTTTATTATGGTTGCAAATATCAAAAAATTTCTATATGTGACACAGCACCAGAGTTAAGTTAGGGTTTTTCAAAATGCTGACACGCCGAGCTCAAAAGGTTCGCCATCACTGCGACAGATACTTCTTTTTTTTCCCTTTGCGGAATAAAGCAGGCCCTTAAAGAGCTTATGCTAAATTGATGTTTAGATTAAAGATGATATAAAAATCTAACTTAACAGTATGAGTTAAGAATAGTTTTTCCTTGGTAAACATACAATACCATATATAGTTGATGTAGAATTATATACCTGAAACCTGTATAATTTTATTAACCAATGCCACCCCAATAAATTCAACAAAAATTATAGAAAAACCACAAATAGTTTTTCTTTATACAGTTGATTTGTTTTTCTTACTGTCTAGCTGTTCCATTCTCTGTCCTTCCTCTATTATTTGTGAAGCCATTCCTCTGGGAATTTACGCTATCATTTTGGAAGTAATCCAGTTTCTCATGGCTTTCCTCTCCATAATTCCTCTCTCTGTCCACATCTCTCTATGATAGGTCTTTTCTCCCTTGTTACTTTATTTCTTTAGAGATTCATGTATATGCGTATGTGCATCTTTTCTCTGTTCTGGCTATAAATTCTGGGTTTAAAGTTTTGCTTTGCTTGCAGTTCTGAAATCTTTAGGATTAAGTTATTTCTACAGGCAACACACTCACAGCAGTCCTGACCTACCTGATTCCAACTTAAAATTATTCCTGTTGTGACTATTTTAATTTCTTTTTTCCTCCTTAAATATATATGTACACTCAGATTGAAAATCTTCAAGAGCAACTTAGAGATAAGGAAAAGCAGATGAGCAGCTTGAAAGAACGAGTCAAATCCTTGCAGGCTGATACCACCAACACCGATACTGCCTTGACAACTTTGGAGGAGGCCCTGGCAGAGAAAGTGAGTGAGTGGTCCAGACTGTTCACAGACACATTTCTTCTGCTTTCTCATTAATCTAATATTTTTTTCTAGTGATGAGACTTGGATATAGAATACTGAAGAAATCCCTTTGGGCAAAAGGGAAAAGAGATCCCTGAACTGTTCTGACATACATAGTACAAGGGAAAAGAAATCTATTTCATTATTGCATTTTAAGTATTTGTCCCTAGGCAAGATGGATGCTACACTACAGGGCAGTGGTTGAAGTTTCTAGAATTAGCCATATGTTCCCCATTTATGATCTTTATTTATTTATTTATTTATTTTTTAAAGTATATTTTATTGATTTTTTACAGAGAGGAAGGGAGAGAGATAGAGAGTTAGAAACATCGATGAGAGAGAAACATCGATCAGCTGCCTCCTGCACATCTCCTACTGGGGATGTGCCCGCAACCCAAGTACATGCCCTTGACCAGAATTGAACCTGGGACCTTTCAGTCTGCAGGCCGATGCTCTATCCACCGAGCCAAACCGGTTTTGGCATATGATCTTTATTTTTGGTTTTGTTTGTTTATTTTGTTAATCTTTACCCATGGATATATATTTTTTAAAATATATTTTTATTGATTTTAGAGAGGAAGGGAGAGAGAGAGAGAGGTAGAAACATCAATGATGAGAGAAAATCATTGATCGACTGCCTCACTCTGGGGATTAAGCTGCAGCCTGGGCATGTGCCCTGACCGGAATTGAACCCGGACTCTTCAATCCACAGGCCAACACTCTATCCACTGAGCCAAACCAGGTAGGGCCTGAGGATATTTTCCATTGATTTTTTAGAGAGAGTGGAAGAGAGGGGGAGAGACAGAGAGAAACATCCATGTGAGAGACATCCATTGGTTGCCTTCCACATGTGCCCCACCCAGGGTGTGTGGAGGGAATAGAACCTGCAACCGTGGTATGTGCCCTTGACCAGAATTGAACCCAGTGCCCTTAAGTCAATATACCAATGCTCTATATCCACTGAGCCAAACCAGCTAAGGCTCCATTTACGATCTTGTGAAGAAAAAGAAAACTTATTTTTATATATGGTCAACTAGAATTTGGGGATATGGGAATAACAGACACTGACCATTAGGAAGCAATATATAATTAGTTCTCCTTTATTATGTTGTATTGGTACCTAATATATTTGTGGGTTTCAGTTATTAATACAATGAATGTATTTGTTCTTTTTCTGGTTTTGGCCTTGCTACTTCATTTTGTCTTTATGAACAAACCAATGTTTTCAGTAATGGTTGACTAAATAAAAAAGAAAAGTAGCCCAACATGAGTGGTAATGAAGGATGTTTAAGGACTCTTACTGGGGCATTTTAACTGGGTATTTTTAATTAAAAATGTTTTTAATTAAAAAATATTTTTTATTTATTTCAGAGAGGAAGGGAGAGGGAGAGAGAGATAGAAATATTAATGATGAGAGAGAATAATTGATCGGCTTGCCTCCTGCATGCCCTCTACTGGGGATCGAGCCTGCATCCCAGGGATGTGTCGTGACTAGAACTGAACTGTGAACTGGTTCATAGGTCAACACTCATCCACTGAGCCACATTGGCTGGGCTTAACTGGATATTTTTAAAGGAATAAGGTCACTGTTCCTTAAGCCTCTTCTCCCTAGATATGGAGCCTCTCCTTAAGCCTCTTAGACTCACAATGTTTCAAGTTGCCTGCCAGGAACCAAGGCTTGATTCCTGAATATACTGGTAAATAATACTCAGAGATATACTTTAATTACTTAACTTCAAACTTCCTGAGTATCTGTTGACAAAAAATTTTAATGGTTTCTCTTTTCTTTATCCCCTTTTTATGTTTTAAACTCAACGAATAAACTCCCCAACCTCTCTTCTCCCCCCTTTTTTTTGGTGTTTGAATTGTGAGTTGTTTCCATTGCCTTGTAGGCAACATATATTTGGGAGTTGAATAAACGGAATTATTCTAAAAGAATACATACATTAGGGATATCTAATACTAGTTGACATTATGTGAAAAGAAACCCAAGGGAATAAAAATAACAAAGCCAGATCTTTGTTTATAGCAAGGTAGGTAGGAAGGATGAATTTTTTACAAAGTAAATTATTGACAATTTATCACTGTCTTTTGAGTGGGGGAATGGAAGTGTGAAATTTTATCTGATAAGAGTTGAATTATAGTCATATGATAAAAGTATGAAAGGAATTTTCTCATGTATTGATGTGCTCTCTCACCAGGAGCGGACAATTGAACGCTTAAAGGAGCAGCGGGACAGAGATGAGCGAGAGAAGCAAGAGGAAATTGATAACTACAAAAAAGATCTTAAAGACTTGAAAGAAAAAGTCAGCCTATTGCAAGGCGACCTCTCAGAAAAAGAGGTTAAGATCACCAAAATGGAATTATTTGGTTTGCTTAGTCAGTGCATTGTGTGTATATGCTGTTGGTGTTAATACATATAAAAAAGTGTTTGGATGATTTTCTTAATATTCCTATAGCAGGCCTTTTGGGGAGGCCTTTGGGTATATTTAAGGAAGCTTTGCAGAGACCTAGTAGATTGGATCATTTAATTCCTATGTCTTATCTCTTTCAGTGTAGGAATTGATTTCTTACTTGTTAGTGACATTTTTAAAGATCCTAAAATAACGGAAGCCCAGTTACATTTGGAGCAATATTGTGCTAATGGTAAGAAAGGTGATAGATGAAAGGAATATGCAAAAGGAGAATAATTTATTTACAACATCTCTTACCATTGGCAGAGAAATGTTAAATGTTGACTTAATCTACTTTTATTTTGTTTTTGGAGAATCCTGTTAATATGACATAAATAGCAAAAATGGCTAATGCCTTGTCTTCAGGTAATAACGCATGAGATTTAGGAACATCCTCAGGATTTTCTTTCTAAAATTTTTAAGAAAATTTATGGAAATTTAAGTTTCTAGTAGAATTTTTCTTCTAAAAGGGAAATGTATTTTATATTTAAGTCAGTGTAATACTGAGGTTGACTACTTACATTCACATAGCTTGATCTACTTCCATTTATTCTGTGGGAATGGATATGTATTGGTTGAACTCATTAGACCATTATTTAATTGGTATTTCTTGGGAATTCATCTTATTTTAGTTAGGACTTGAATGTTAAAGTGAATTTTTTGTTGTTGTTTTTGTTGTTATTAATCCTCATCTGAGGATATTTTTCCATTGATTTTAGAGAGTGGCAGGGAGAGGGAGAGGCAGAGAGAGAGAGAAAAATTGATGTGAGAAAGACACATCAATTGGTTGCCTCCGCACACGCTCCCTGACCAGGGCCGGGGATCAAGCCTGCAACCGTGGTATTTATCCTTCGCCGGAATTAAACCCAGGACCTGGGCTGATGCTCTGTCCTCTAAGCCAAACCGGCTAGGGAAAGTGTATATTGTTTTATATTTCATGTTCTTGAAATAGAAATATGTCACTGTATGATAACAGAAAGAAACTACTAGCCGCCAAGGATATAAATTTAAAAATTTAAATCTCCATTTTATTTATAGTTAATATTTATTCTAGATGTGTGCTGCTTTCTTTAGGCTTCACTCTTGGATCTGAAAGAGCATGCTTCTTCCCTGGCTTCCTCAGGACTGAAAAAGGACTCACGCCTAAAGACACTAGAGATTGCTTTGGAGCAGAAGAAGGAGGAATGTCTGAAAATGGAATCACAGTTGAAAAAGGTTCAAGATAAATTTTCCATTTTCTGGCTTTGCTTTTAATAAGAACATAGCAGAAAACTCTACAATGTGCATGTGTAATAACTTACCAGTGGAGTGATAATCCCCTAAAGTTCAAAATGCCATTTATACATTGATTAATTATCTTAGAACTAGTGGCCTGGTGCACGAAATTCGTGCACATTAAAAGGGAATTAATTAGAGGAAATATTTTAATATTGCTAGTTGCCCTTTCTCTATAATAGAAGTGTCAGAGATGAAAGAAAATTAGTAAAATGTATATGAAAATCTCCCTCCTGTCAGAGTCTGGGGCACACTGCGAGACCCAGAGTCAAGTCCCTGCCCACTGCGCATGCCTCAAAATCATGCAAGACCCAGACCCGGCCGGCCCCACCCCCGTCAAGCCCCGCAGGGTCGGGGGCGCAGCCTCAGGTCCCCCAGTTGGGGTGGAGGGCACGGCCTCAGGTACCCTGTCAATCCCCGCTGGGCGGGGGGGCGCGGCCTCAGATCCCCTGGCCTCGTGCTGGGCGGGGGGCACGGCCTCCGGTCCCCTGGCCCCGGCGAGGCTGTGATGACCATTTGCATATTAGCTCTTTATTATATAGGATTCTTATCCTATTTTATTTTACTCCTGAGAATCCACAAGCTCTTAGAAAATTGACAGTTCAGAAGAAAATTAAAATATGCAGCTTCCTTATGGATGAAATATAAGGCCACAATGTAATAATCTCAGTTATCTGATATTTTTCTTCCATTGGCATTAGGTTTCCTAGAAGAAGATACTTAACAGTGATAGTGACTCACACTGGTGAATTTAGGATATCATTTCTTTGTTTTTTGCCTCTCATATTTTATGGCAGTTTTATAGTTTTCAAAGCACTTTCCTACTTATTATCTCTGAGCTATCAACTCTATGAGAACTGAAACTGAGACTTTTGAACAGTTACAGTAGCTGTGTCCAGTTCATATGATTACTAATGAAAAAGGGGGTACAACCTACTCTTGAGATTTCAAGTTTTATAATCTTTTCATATATTGGGTGTTTTCAACATAATATTTTCATAATGAATCATCATATAGGGTATACCAAAAAGTAAACTTAAATTCTAAAACTAATGAAAGGAAGAAAATTCAGTACCTTATAGTTACTTTTGCACAAGTAGGAAAGTACTTTTTTTTGAGATTAAGGATTCTGTTTATAACCAATTCAGATTTGATAGTTGGTGTTGTTTTTTTCTCACTGAAAAGGTGGAGGTAATTTTTAATTTAATATCTGAATATTGAAGGTAAAGCTGTTAGATATCTTTAGGGTTAATAAAACTGAGTGGTAACTATTAAGAACAATGTTTCATTATCATCCCAAACTTTCCTGTTTATGACAATCCCACATTTTATGTTTGTTTATTTATTTACTTATTTATTTTTATTATATTTTAATCCTCACCTGAGGATTTTTTTCCATTGATTTTTAGAGAGTGGACGGGAGGGAGGAGGGGGAGAGAAACAGAGAGAAACATTGACATGAGAGAGACACGTTGATTACTTGCTTCCTGCATATGCCTGACCACGGGTAGGGATGGAACCTGCAACTCAGGTACATAGCCTTGAAGGGGAATCAAACCAGCAACCCTTTGGTCTGAAGGCTGATGCTCCAACCTCTGAGCTAAACCGGATAGGGTTATTTCTTTCCCTTTAATCTTTTATCATGATGGTTCTACAGCTGGTCATTTATATGATCTCTGATATTTTAGAGTTAATATTTAGGTTCATGAAAAAAGTTATTTTTGGGTGAAAGAAGTTGATGGCTTTTGCCAACTGCGACTTATTATCTGTTTTTCTGCCCATGGCCATTTTCACTTCATATTTTCTCTTGATTCATTCTGGATGAGTGCTCCTTTTTTATTTTAATTAATTACTGATGTTTCCCTATTATACTGCTTCCACAATGCCCTACTTCAAGAAGGAGATTGCTATTGCAGTTTTCTATTTATTTTGTTGTTTGTTTTTTAAAAAACATTTTTATTGATTTCAAAGAGGAAGGGAGAGGGAGAGAAAGATAGAAACATCAATGATGAGAGAGAATCATTGATTGGCTGCCTCCTGCGCGCCCTTTACTGGGGATCGAGCTGCAACCTGGGCATGTGCCCTGACCGGGAATCAAACCATGACCTCCTGCATCATAGTTGATGCTCAGCCACTGAACCACACTGTCCAGCCTCTGTTTTGTTTGTTCTTCATGTCTTTTTTCATGTCTTTTCTGCCTTGTCTGTTTTAATTGAACATTTTATATGATTTTATTTCTTTCTTCTCTTAGCATATTTGTATTTCTTAAACAAAATGATTGCCCTATAATAGACATTTTTGACTCTTTTTTCATCTTTATTGAGATAGAATTAACAAATAAAAATTATATATATTCAAAGTATACATGATGATTTGATATATGTATAACTGTGAAATGATTACCCCAATAAGTTAGTTAACATATCCATCATCATATATATTTACCTTTTTATGTGTGGTGAGAACACTTTTTTCTTTTTAATAAAAGAGATTAATTGACTTATAACACCAGTGAAGCTGTCTGGCTCTGTACTTTTTTTTTTGGGAGGTTCATGTTTATTGATTCACTTTCCTTACTAGTAAGCAGTCTATTCAGATTTTCTACTTCTTCATTGTTCAGTTTTGGAAGGTTGTATGTTTATAGGAATTCATTCATTTCCTCTTAGTTGTCTAATTTTTTGGTGTATAATTTTACATAGTAGTCTCATATGATCTTTCATATTTCTGTAGTACCACTTGTAACTTCTTTTATTCTACTTATTTGAATGTTCTCTCTTTTTTTCTTGACTAGTCTAGCTAAGCTAAAGTTTCATCTGTTTTGTTTATCTTTTCAAAGAACCAGCTCTTACCTTAATTGATCTTTCCTATTGTCTTTTTAGTTTTTATTTTTATTTTTTTATCTGATCTTTATTTCCTTCTTTCTGTTAACTTTGAGTTTTGTTTGTTCTTTTTCTAGTTCCTTGAGGTGTAAAGGTTGATTTATCTATGTAATATTTAAGCAGAGGAAAACTTTATAAATTGAAGACTAGCTATTAGATGTTTGATAATATCTTATTGATATATAGATAGTTCTTTGGGGCATGGTTTGTCCACCACATTGTATGTATATCTGATAGAATTTGAACACTTTTCTTTGTAGGCACATGAGGCAACATTGGAAGCCAGAGCTAGTCCAGAGATGAGTGACCGAATACAGCAATTGGAGAGAGAGATTGCCAGGTACAAAGATGAATCTAGCAAGGCCCAGGCAGAAGTTGACCGCCTCTTGGAAATCTTGAAGGAGGTGGAAAATGAGAAGAATGACAAAGATAAAAAGATCGCTGAGTTGGAAAGGTAAGGAAAGGGAAGCTGAATAGGGTTTCACTTTTTCGAAAAGCTAAAGTATGGTTTTAAAAACTTAAATATTTTTGAGGGCATGCTCTTCAGTATATCTGGTTCTCTGAATGTAGGTTCATGAGTGCTTGATGTTACTTTATTATCCACTTTTTTCTAAGTCAGTGTAAATTCATTGTTGTAGTCTCTAAAGGGCAACACAGAATGGGAATAAATTGGGAAGCCATGGATGTCATCATTATTGGTTAGAAAGAAAGCATTCATTGATTAAGAAATTAAAATTTCTACTGGTTAATCAAGAGAGTACAAAAAGC
Source organism: Myotis yumanensis (assembly GCF_028538775.1). Lineage (NCBI taxonomy): Eukaryota > Metazoa > Chordata > Mammalia > Chiroptera > Vespertilionidae > Myotis > Myotis yumanensis. The sequence continues at coordinate 120,162,367 of NW_027223754.1, read as the reverse complement.
CACTTGCTTCTTAATTATTTATATATGTAAAGAACAGATGAGCCTCAAGTTCAAGGAGTTAATACTTTTTCATTGGTTCAGACCTGTATGTTGAGCTGATGTTCCTTTGGGCTATGCATTTTTCAACTTTTACAATTTGTATTGTAGAAAAGCAGGCTATTACATATTTCAGTGCATAGACCACATTTTGAAGGCAGTCTAGGAGATTTGGATATGATATTTATGAGCTCTGACTTTGAATTCTTCAAAACATGCTGTGTTTGAACAGATCTAGTCAGACAGTTCTCTTGGAATTGTTTTTGTCTTTTTTTCTTTCATTAGGGTGTATTATACTAGAGATTAAGCATATGCCTTTTGACCTCTTCTTTTATACCTACCACATATTTAACATAAATTCACAAGTTTGTAGAAGCAGTTCTTCCAGTGGAACTTCATTAATCGCCCATATTCTTCTGAACAGAGAGACTGACAGTGACAGAATGAAGTCACTAATCTGTATGGCTCTTTGGAGCCTGATTCTTAGAAATATTTTTATTTTTATTTTCTTGAAGGTTGGGAAGTATTAGACTATTTTCACAAGTTATTTATTAAGTTGTAAATTTTTGAATTAGTGGTAGACCTGATATTTTCCTCTAGAAGTTATTATTTCTCTTATTCTGTATCCATAGAAGTTTGATTTATTTCAAGAAACTAAAAAAACACAGTTCAGCCCTCACAGTTTTCTTTCACTATTCTGAAAGTGATAACACGGGCTGATTACCCATTCACTTGTTTTCTCTTATCTTGATATTAATTTATATTTTCTTGTTCTAATAAGACAAATGGGTAAATTCTTTACATCAGAATTAACAATGACCAGAGTCTCAAGATTAGATTATGTGCGTTTTTGTGTCTTCCTTCATTTTTGCACTGTATCTCTTTCCCCCACAGTACACATGTATGCGTGTACACACACACACACACACACACACACACACACGCAGCCCTTACATACTCTCCCGAATACATGGCTCCCTTTGCTTTTGTGTTGACCTGAAATCAGCAGCAATAATGCATAGATTTTAAAATATGATACTTTTGAAAGATTAGTGAGTTCTCACTATTTCAGAAAGGTAATTCCTTGATAAAGTTATAATCTTGGGTTTGATTTCTTGTATTGAAAATCTATGTTGAAATTATTGCTTGCTTGAAAAACGTTTCAATTTATTTTAAACTCAGTAATGATTTTGGGAGATGTACATAATTTGAACAAGAGTAAGAAATAGGATTAAGTCTATATTTGATATCCAAAGCACACCAAATAGCTGTATTTATCACATTTTGAGAGTCATAAATTATCTGTTTTTTCCCATGGAATGTAATATACAGTTGATGAATAACAGTTATGCAAGGTTGTAATTTTGTTTTAGGATTTGACACAAAGTTTCTTGGCTAACACCCGAAAAAAGAAACAGTTTTTAAAACTCATGTTTTGCTTATTGGCTTTGTTATTTGTTACTGAGCAACATTTGTTACTGAGTTTAAGATAGAAGTAATCAGTTAAGGACAGTTGGGATTATATAATGTTTTTTGTTGCCAGATTTAGTACCGAGGTACATGTGTGTGACTGCTGTGTCTCTCACTATTTGCTTCTTGTGTTGCCATTCCACTACATCCTGTGTGTGGTATCTGTGGCCCCATAATTTATAATTTGAGTCTCTTCACCTTTCTTTTGATTTATCTTATCATGATCCTATTCCATTGGGGTTTTGGTATCTACATGTTTGGTATCTATATGTTTGTTCCCTTTTGACTATGCTGTTTCTCAGAAAGCCAGTCTCCCACATTTGTACCTTCCTTGTCAGATTTCTGTCCTTGCACCATCAGTGGCGTTTGTTTGGGATTCCTGGGAAAGTGAGTGTTACATAAGGCTACAATTCTGTACTAACTGAATTGCTAATGTTATTGTTGCTACTGCTGGGGCTTGCTGGGGATTTTGCTTGATCAGAGTTAAAGAATAGCCAGCTATATGTCAAGTTGAACTGTACTTTTTAGGTACATTGTTTGTGCATTAAGTGTATGTTTCTCTGGTAAGATTATAATATTGTTGGCTATAATTTTTCTAGTCTTTTTTTTTCTAGTCCATCTTTTGTGTGGTTGTCCTTATGCTGGAATGCCCTTTAAATCCCTGTAGCTGGTGCAACTATGTGCTGCACTGTAATTCAGGATGTAGAATTTATTTCTAAAGAGTGTTCAGCAACCTTCTAAGTGCAAAATTAAGGCAGACTGTTATAATTATTGAACTAAAGGAAATTTTTAGTATTCTTTTAAAATTTCTTAGTACTTCTTATGTAAGGATATCCAATATTAAAAGGTTTAGACTACATCATGAAGAATTCTCAGACTTATTTGTGGTCTTGAGAAAAACAAATAGTCCCTTACATTGCTCTTATAGTAGTTCCTGTCAGACATGAGTTAGTGCTGTATCACTGTCTTGACCTATTGCAATTTTATATATATATGATTTCAGAAAGGAAGGAAGAGAGAGAGAGAGATAGAAACATCAATGATGAGAGAGAATCATTGATTGACTACCTGCTGCACGCCCCCTACTGGGGATCAAGCCTGCAACCCGGTTATGTGCCCTTGACTGGAATCAAACCCGGGACCCCCTCAGTCCACTGGCCGACGCTCTATCCACTGAGCCAAACCAGCTAGGGCCTACTGCAATTTTAGAAAGAGGATTATATAAGTCCACCCATACATCTGTAAATATAAAATATATTTTCCAATTAAATCTCAGAAGTACTGCTTCTAAATTCCCATACTGTGATGTATATCACTTTGATTTCAACTAGAGAGGTAGAACTAGTAGAAGAAATATATACATACATACATATGATGTACGCTATATACAGTATATGTTTATTACAAAGAATTGTAGTGTATACATGTATGTATACTTATACATATGTCTATTTATGTATATACTAGAGGCCAGGTGCACGAAATTCATGCACGGGGGGGGGGGGGGTGTTCCCCTCAGCCTGGCCTGTGCCCTCCTGCAGTCTGGGACCCCTCGGGGGATGTCTGACTGCCAGCTTAGGCAGTTGGACATCCTTCTTGCAGTCTGGAACCCCTCGCTCCTTACTGCCTGCCTGCTGGCTCCTTACTGCTTGGCTCACTGCTCCTTAGCACTGCCACAGAGGCGGGAGAGGCTCCCGCCACCACTGCTGCGCTTGCCAGCTGTGAGCTCAGCTTCTGGCTGAGTGGCGCTCCCCCTGTGGGAGCACACTGACCACCAGGGGGCAGCTCCTGCATTGAGTGTCTGCCCCTTGTTGGTCAGTTTGCATCTTGTTCCACCATAAAGATTGCTTAGGCTTTTATTATATAGATACTAGAGGCCCAGTGCATGAAATTCGTGCACAGAGGAAAGGTTCTCTCAGCCCAGCCTGCACCCTCTCCAATCGGGGACCCCTTGGGGTTGCTCAACTGGTTATCTTAGCTTTGTTTAAAACCTTGGGGGTAATCATAGTAGGTATAGTATCTAGATTTGTGGTTTAATAGTATAAGGTGAATGAGGGAGGAATTTAAATTCCCGAAGTTGGGCTTCCTGTTGGTAAGTTGAAAATTGCACCTCCGCCCACCCCACCTCCTCAGGGAACTCGGGTAGTCAGACCCTTGGTCTGAGGATTGCAGACTCAGGTTCATAGAGGACAGGAGGCCCAGGCCCTGTCAAAGTATGGATCAGAGGCAGGGCTAAAGGACCCTACGGAATCCATCTCAGCCCCTGCCATCAGGCTTTGGAATTGTTGGGCTTGGTACCGGATGTGAGGTACTCTGACTTCCTGCAGAGGACTCAGGGCAGTGAGGCTCTGATCTGAGGAGCCGGCCTTGGGTCAACAGAAGGAGGATCCCGGGACCTGCCAGGGTTCAAGGTGAGGAACATGAGGGAGGAGGGAGGGACCCTGGACCCTAGAACAGAATCATCCCACCCAGGGCAGGATGACACCAACAGGCGATTTTTTTTTAAAGGGATCCGTGGTTTAATCGTCTTCTATAGGTTCCAGAAGAGAACAGAGAGATGAGAAGTAGATGCAAAAGCCAAGTCAGTACCTCAGCATGTTATTGATTGCACTTGGGGAGGGATTTGTCCCAGGAAAGTCTGTGCGTCCCTCAGGAGAGAAAGAAGCAGCAGGGCTGCCTACAGGGCAGTCTCAGGCTCCCCAGGGGTGCAGGCTCCTGCAGCGGGTTGGCTGCCTTCTGTCCGCTTCCTGGGGTGCAGCCTGGGTGCTGAGCGCTGGTGCGGGTGGCTTGGGCTCAGCGCGGCGCCAGGAACTTGGGTCCCTCCGTCCCTTCTGGGGCTGGCACCTCCTGGCTGGTTCAGGAGCCAGCACCCCCAGTTCCCCTCCGGGTTTGGTCATCCCTCTGGACGTGCCAGCCCTAGGCTATTATTAGTATACACCCCCCCCCCCCCCCCACACACACACACACAGAAACTTATCACAAGTAGTTGTCTTGCATTATTGTCGGGGGCTGGCTAAGCAAGTATGAAATCTGTCAGGAAGAGATCGCTGGCAAGATAAAACTCCCATGGCCATGGGCCAAAATTGTGGTCCTTAGGCAGCATTTTTTTTCTCTCTTAGAGAACCCTCAGCACTGCTTTTAGTGCCTTCCTAAGGATTCAGTTAAGCCCACTCCGATGATTTGGGATAATATCATTTACTTAAATAGATTACAGGCTTTAATTATATGTGCAAAATACCACCACAGCAACACACAGATTTGTGTTTAAATAACTGGGCCTTGTAGCCTAGCGAAGTTGACACTTCAAGAAAGCCATCACCAGTGGTTCTGAATAGTCTTTACAGATCAATTTAAGGAAAACAACAACAATAAAAACAAAAAACTAGAACTTGACATGTTCTCATATAACTAGATCAATTCGGATTAGCTTCAGGAACCCTGAATGTAATTGAAAATTTCTAAAGCGAGCATATGAGAGGCTTTTTTAAAAAAAGATTCATAATGAATGGGCTTTTCTTTGGCATAATGTTTAACATATTTAGTAATGTACTAACATTCTGATAGAATTCTGATATTAACATCTTTTCAGACTCCTGAAAGAATTGTTCCTTGTCTGTGTTGTCACTCATGCTATTCCTTTTAGCTAAGTACTCATGCTATGGCAGTATACTGGAAGAATTGTTCCCCATGCCATATGTTGGGTTTTGCTTCATAATACAGAGAAATTAATGAAACCACAGAGTTTGGTATTTGCAGCAGAAACCCTCACTTCACTCTAATATGAGGGTTACTTAGGTTAGATTCAATTGATCATTCAAAAAATTTTACATGTAGAGAATGGCAATCATCTTCTCATCTACATTAATAAAAGAGAAATATGGTAATTGGCGTATGACCGCAACCCTTCCCATTGGCTAATCAGTGTATCCTTATGCAAATTAACTGTCAGCCAAGATGGCGGCCGGCAGCCAGGCAGCTGGAAGCGAACATGAGGCTTGCTTGCTCCAGTGACTGCAAACTGCAACGTTCCCCACCTGACTTGCCGGCCTCTGAGCTGGCAGTTTGAAACATTCTAACAAATATAGGCCAGGATCTCAGAGCTGAAGTTATACATTGTTTCAATTATAGAACCGAAACAAACCAGATACCTGCTCTCAGAGCTGGAGCCGGAGCTAAAGCTGGCCCAGAATAAAATAAAAAAAAGGAGCGGTTGGAGCTTCAATTAACAACCACCAGACTGAAAGCAGCCCTCAGCCCCTCACCCAGACTGGCCAGGCACCCCAGTGGGGACCCCCACCCTGAAGGGGGTGTGACCAGCTGCAAACAGCCATCATCCCCTCATCCAGGCTGGCCAGGCACCCCAGTGGGGACCCCCACCCTGATCCAGGACACCCTTCAGGGCAAACCAGCCGGCCCCCAGGCCTCTATCCTATATAGTAAAAGGGTAATATGCCTCCCAGCACCGGGATCAGTGGAGCCGCGAGGCCTCCTGGCACCGGATCAGCGTGACGGGGGGCAGCGCCCAAACCCCCTGATCGGCCCTGCTCTGTGTGTGACAGGGTGTGGCGCCCCAACCCCCCCCCCCCCAACGGGCCCTGCTCTGTGGGTGATAGAGGGCAGCATCCCAACCCCCTGATCCGCCCTGCTGTGTGTGTGACAGGGGGCAGTGCCCCAACTCCCCTATCGGCCCTACTCTGTGTGTGACAGAGGGGAGCTCCTCAACCCCTTGATGGTCCCTGCTCTGTGTGTGACAGGGGGGAGCTCCCCAACCCCCTGATGGGCCCTGCTCTGTGGGTGATAGGGTATGGAGCCCCAACCCCCCTGATGGGCCCTGCTCTGTGCATGACAGGGGGCAGTGCCCCAACCCTCTGATCCGCCCTGCTCTGTGTGTGACAGGGGGCGGTGCCCCAACTCCCCTATTGGCCCTACTCTGTGAGTGAGAGGGGGGAGCTCCTCAACCCCCTGTTGGGCCCTGCTCTGTGTGTGTCAGGGGGCGGCGCCCCAACTCCCCAATCGGCCCTGCTCTGAGCCCGACCAGGGGCTGCATCCAGGGATTGGGCCTGCCCTCTGCCACCTGGGAGCAGGCCTAAGCCAGCAGGTCATTATCTCCTGAGGGGTCCCAGACTGGGAGAGGGCACAGGATGGGCTGAGGAACCCCCTTTCCCCCCGAGTGCACAAATTTTTGTGCACCGGGCCTCTAGTTTTTATATAATGTAGGTATCAAGGATTGCCTTTGGTTTATCGAAGTTAGGATTTTTCTTTGATCTAAAGAATAGAATCTATTATTTTATAACCTAACTAATTGCTAGAAAATAGGGATTTACTGTGTTCCCCAAACTGTGGGAATATAAAAACTAGGATTTTAATGAATATATAGTAGGTTTTATATTGGGGTGATTTAAAATTTGGCAGAGGGATTAGATGTGAGAAGAAAGGACATACTTTCTTGTATGTCCTTTAATCTTTGAAAGCCTTGAAGTTCTTTTTATTCCTCATTCCTTTTGTTTGGCTATCCTCCCTTTAAATATGCATCTCTAAAAACACCAGTATTGATATGATTTTTAGTTACCAAGCTCTTGAAAATACCTAATCTGTGAGTTTAGTTTTTCTCTCCATAACCCACTCTCTTTTCTGTCACAAAGTATACCCTTTCTTTTTTCATTAAATAATTAATTTCTTACAGAGACTCTTATTTGCTGGTGACTTTTCTGGGCTCTGTGGACACAACAAGGAACAAAACAGATAAAAATCTTTGCCTTTATGGAGTTTATAATCTAGTTGAGAGTGAATGGACAATAAAAACTAAAGATGCAATTGTCAATGGGTGGTGAATATCATGGGAAATACAATGCAGAGTAAGGATATGGAGTGTGAGGATTTGAGTGGTTGCTATAGTTATGAGATGGGCAGGAGAGACCTCAGATATGGTGATAGAGTAGACACTTCAAAGAGGGGTTCTTTTCTTTAGAAGTCCTCAGAATTCCTTAAAGAAACTTACTTTATTGAGGTATAAGTTACACACAATAACTTTTGTGTGTAACTTATTTTTTTTTGAGATTTGACAAACATAAATCTGTGCAACCACCACTGCTACATTTCCTTCACCTTCAACAGTTCTCTCATATCCCTTTGCAGCAAATGTCTTCCCATCCCTAGCCCCAGCGACCTCAGAGCTAAGAAACACCTTTTAAATTCACTTAATACGTTATACTTTAGCCCCTCATTTTGCCTTAACTTTTAGTTTTCTGCTTTCCTTTTTTTGTTGTTGTTTGGAGTTGGGAATAAATGAACACAACCCCAAGTTTTATAGTTTCCTTCACTCACAGCTCCAGGAGTGGATCCTGGTTCATTTAATCAGTCAGTGTAATAGCATTCTCTTTCCCATTGAGCACATAATCCGTTAAAGTGACTTGGGAAAACTACAGAAAGGCTTCTGGGGAATGATGTTTTAATAAAGAAGACTTGCAAGAAGAAAGGTGGCCTTTGTTTCGACATTATCATGACTGGATGTGATGACTAGAACTGCTGGCGCTACCCTTCGATCAACCTGAGATGAAGCCAGCAGGCAGAGGGTGAGAGGGAAACCAAAGAAGCAGAGCCAGAACCCCAATGGGCTGTTCCTGAAACTAGACTTTTTGTTATGTGAGGTAGTACATTTTCTTATAGTTTAAACATTTTGAAACAGTATTTTCTGTTATTTGCATTCAATCCATTAACAGCTATTTACAAACTTTCTCTCTCTCTCTCTCTCTCTCTCTCTGATCTCCCCCCCCCCCCCCCCCCCCTTTCTTCTGATAAGAACTGAATGTGTTACAGCAGAGGCAGTAGGGGCCTGACCAAGGTCAGGGCTCTTTGTCTACCTAATACCTTATGAAAAAAAAAAATAACTTCCTCACTGTTTGACTTAATTCTCAAATCAGGAATGATACTCTTGCTATGCCTGTTTTGGTTCTTTTAAAATAGGCAGTAATTTGAGGGTACCAGTTAAAGCCATCATAAATTACTCTGCTATGCCATTATCTTCAGATATCCCCACATTTCCATCCCACTTTTCCTTGTTTTAGTCTTGTCTTCCCCATTTTATCCCAACCCAAATGCCTGGAAAAGACCTCATTCTGTCACTTTTTGAAAGGGGCATTATAGAGCAGATTTTTGCCCCTAGTTAGGCAAATAATTTAAAGGGGAATATATTTTGAATTTTTAAAAATAAATTTATTTTGTGGCAGAGGTGGCCATATTTAACCTTGAAATGTGGACATTATTCTTACTGCATTTGGATTCAATGAACAATTCTTTTTCTGTCCTTTAGTAGAAACATTAAAGAGCAAATTGACACATATTTTAGGTGGAGTTTTCCTGTAGGAACAAACTAGGGACACTAGCTTCATGTTTCATTTGTTATGTATCAGGTAGATCTTATCTTCCTAAGAAAGGTGCCCCCACTTTTTAGTGTAATTTCTTTAATAGTATTTATAGTTGTTCATTTAAGCTACCCCTTCTTGCATTATGACTTTTTTGTTTGTTTTTGGAAAGGATTCTTATATGGATTTTAAACATAAAGATAAGGAGGTGAGGCCAGAGTTTAAATGACTGGTTCTATATTAAATACGTAGGTAGGTGGTAATAGAGTTGTGGTTAAGAATTGCAGAGTCTGTTCTCTTCTGCCGTTTCTCCCTTTGTTCAGTTTTAATTAATGAGCCCACTTCCTAGAAGGGGAGGGAAAAGACAGATGATGCAGAGGCTGTTCCCTTGAGAATGTTGATGAGGCTTCCCCCCCGCCTCCCCGCACATGCTGGAATGCCCTCTTGTAGCACAGACACTTTCATACCGGCACGTGGGTTGCTTAGCTGGCCAGATGCCAGTTTTTCCACATGTCTGACTATTAGACCCTTTATTAGTCTGGACTCAGTAAAGAGATACTTCTGGCTCCAGAATTCTAAGACTCCCAACAAAGAGCAGCTATTGTCATTTCCTTTGTAAATGATGCTTGCAGAGGCATTCTTCCACAGCTCGTCCAGGAGCTAGAAATTTCAGTGATGAGGTTTCAATTCAAAGTCTGATGGAGCTCTCCTGGAGAGTAATACTTAACAGTACCCAATTAATATGTGCCCCAAGATACAGGATTATCATGGAGAAGGGGTTTCTTGTTCAACTTTAGACTCTTAAGTCTGGTCTTTTAATTTTTGAGACCAATATTAAATGATAATAGTTTGAGAGTTTGATTGGAAGGCTAGTAGATAATTTTGGATCCTAGACTGCTAATTTCAGTTCCTTGAACTCTAGTGTAGATTGAGATACAAAATGGAAAGGGAAAGCCTAGGATATTGTATTGCTGCTGTGACTATTTTGAGGAAGGCAAGAGAACCAAGATCAATTTTGTTATTCATTCACATAGTATACTAGAGGCCCGGTGCACGAGATTTGTGCACTGGGGATGGGAGTGGGGGTCCCTCAGCCCATTCTGCACCCTTTCACAGTCTGGGACCCCTTGGGGGATGTCTTCCGGGGGATCCGGTCTAAGCTGGCAGTCAGACATCTCTCTGGTAATCCCGGACCCCTTGCTCCTTACCGCCTGCCTGCAGTGCTCCCACCACCGCTGCCGCTGGGCTCGCCGGCTGTGAGCCCGGCTTCTGGCTGAGTAGTGCTTCCCCTGTGGGAGCGCACTGACCACTGGGGGCAGCTCCTGCGTTGAACGTCTGCCCCCTGGTGGTCATTGTGCATCATATTGACCGGTCGTTCCTGCATTCGGTCAATTTGCATATTATGTTTTTATTATATAGGATAAATACACACACACACATTCTTGGTCTAGTCTTATAAGCATAATGAAGGGAACTTAATTTTTCTGTTTTGTGATGGTTAATTTTATTTTCTTCGCTAACCATCTTTTCCAGACCTCACCTAAAACTCTTCGTTCTAGGCTTTTATGTCATGATTAAACATAAATTTTGTGGACTAGCAAGAAAACCTAACCTGTACTTATAATATTGTTTCCAAGGGAACTATATTCTGATTTATAAACAAATGACTTATAAGTGGTTTATGATGTATTCATAAGATTTAGAGCTACTTAGTTGAGTGTTTTTTAAAGCAAGAATGTCCCTAGTTTGTTTAGGATTTAGGCCCCTGGTAGTTAGCCCCTGAATAAATTGTCTGAACTGCTTAAAGCAGTAACTTTTATTTAACCTTATTTTCATAAGTGACAGGAATCTGTATTTTCGTAGATGAAGATCTACTGAACTGTGTTAAACACAAAGAATGGGGCTTTTTTCTTATCATGCCAGGAGTGAGATTTAATTCAGGGTATTATTTGCATGCAAGTATGTGTAAGAGAAAGAACTTCTCTGGTGGTAGTTGCAGAAATTAGGGAAGATAGTTGCTAGGCTTGGACCTCATGGCTCAAGTATATGGCTTCTTCATTTTTTAATTTATTTTTTTAAAGATTACTGGTCTGAAATTTTATGTAGTGAAAATGAAGTTATTTTTATTTTTTTATAAATATTCTAAAATGTGCCGAAGCCGGTTTGGCTCAGTGGATAGAGCGTCGGCCTGCGGACTGAAGGGTCCCAGGTTCGATTCCGGTCGGGGGCATGTGCCTGGGTTGCGGGCACATCCCCGGTGGGAGATGTGCAGGAGGCAGCTGATCGATGTTTCTCTCTCGTCGATGTTTCTAGCTCTCTGTCTCTCTCCCTTCCTCTCTGTAAAGAATCAATGGAATATATTTAAAAAAAAAAAAAAAAATTCTAAAATGTGTTGGCAAACTTGAAGTAGTTTGCAGGATGATATTTCCACAATTTGGTTTGATAGTAGAATTAACTATTTGTTTTCTTAAAAAATGGACCTCAAAGTTAGAAGATGAATGCTATTTTCTAATTTGTTTATTCTTATTCTTTTCTCCTTGACTAAATTTTTCTTTCCCCTTAATCATTTGAGAGAACCTCCTTTTAACTGTTATCTTTTAAAAAATTTTCTTTTCTTTTCTTTATTGATTAAGGTATTACATATGTGTCCTTATCTCCCACTTGCCCACTCCACCCTAACTGTTAACCTTTTTGAGGAGAAAATTTAACTGATCTCACTTAGGTAGTAATTTTTTTTCTTTATTTGTGCTTTTCCTGTAGTATCTATCACATTCTGTCTGTGACTACACATTATTGAGGGCTTAATAAATATATATGATACAACACAGAGACAGAACTACTTTATTTTACCATCTAATCATCTCGCATTTCTTCCCTTTTCCTTCCCATTGCCCACCATATTCAGACCTTTCATCTAACAGATGGAGATTTAATAGTCCTTTATACACTTACTAAAGGCCTGGTGCATGAAATTCATGCACGGGGGGGGGGGGGGGGGGCGTGGCCCTCAGCCCAGCCTGCACCCTCTCCAATCTGGAACCCCTCTAGGGATGTCCGACTGCCCGTTTAGGCCTGATCTCACAATCCAGGACTGCTGGCTCCCAACCGCTTGCCTGTCTGTCTGCCTGCCTGATTGCCCCTAACCGCTTCTGCCTGCCAGCCTGATCACCCCCTAACCACTCCTCTGCCAGCCCGATTGTCCCTAACTACCCTCCCCTGCTGGCATGGTCTCCCCTAATTGCCCTCCCCTGCCGGCCTGTCGCCCCCAACTGCCCTCTCCTGCCTGCCTGGTCACCCCTAATTTCCCTCCCTTGCCAGCCTGGTCGCCCCTAACTGCCCTCTCCTGCCGGCCCAATTGCCCCTGACTTCCCTACTCTGGAGGCCTGGTCACCCCTAACTGTCCTCTCCTGCAGGCCTGGTCGCTCCCAACTGCCCTCCCCTGCAGGCCTGGTCACCCCTAACTGCCCTCCCCTGCAGGCCTGGTCACCCTTAACTACTCTCCCCTGCTGGCCTGGTTGCCCCCAACTGCCCTCCCCTGCAGGCCTGGTTCCTCCCAACTGCCCTCCTCTGTCAGCCCGGTCACCCCTAACTGCCCTCCTCTACAGGCCTGATCGCCCCCAACTGCCCTTTCTTTCAGGCCTGGTCCCTCCTAACTGCCCTCCCCTGCTGGCCTGATCGCCCACAGCTGCCCTTCCCTGCTGGCCATCTTGTGTCCACATGGGGGTGGCCGTCTTGTGTGTTGGAGTGATGTTCACTTTGCATATTACTCTTTTATTAGATAGGATTATACTGAAAATGTTATTATTTTTATATTCATTTCTTCTCTCTGCTTGTAATATGTTTACAACTGTACACGTACTTTTCCTTGTGTAAAAGTTTAAGTAAATTCATAAGCTATAATGTTCTTTTTTTTTTTTTTTTTTTTTAATCCTCACTCAAGGATATTTTTCCATTGATTTTCAGAGAGGGAAAGACAAAGAGAAACATTGATGTGAGAAAAACACATCGATTGGTTGCCTCCTGTACGAGCCCCAACCAGGGATTGGGCCGGGGAGGACCCTGCAACCAAAGTATGTGCCCTTGACCGGAATCGAACCTGGGACCCTTCAGTCTGAAGGCCAATGCTCTATCCACTAAGCCAAACCAGCTAGGGCATGCTATAATGTTCTTACAATTTAATATAATTCAGTGGGATTACTTTTCAATCTGCAGGGTAAATAAAACAAAGATAATCGTTTTCCTGTTTTGTCACAATGAAATGCCAGTTTTAACTCTGAGTTTTACAGTTTGACATTTCTGAAACTGGGATACATGTATAAATAATGGCATGGCATAATTGGCGTGGTGTAGTTTTTTTTCTTTCTTGATGCATAAAGTAATGGTACATCTTCTGTTCTTGGTAAATTGATATTAAAGGTGCATGCAAAGAGAGTGGATAAAATTCTTTCACGGAATGTGAGAGTGGAAGAAAGTATTCCCAGCCCGGCCAATGTGGCTCAGTGGTTGAGTGTTGACCTATGGATCTGGAGGTCACAGTTCAATTCCCTGTCAGGACACATGCCTGGCTTTCAGGCTCGATCCCCAGTGTGGGGCGTGCAGGAGGCAGCCGATCAATGATTCTCTCTCATTATTTGATGTTTTTATCTCTCATTCCCTCTTCCCTCCTCTCTGAAATAAAAAATATATTTTATATTTTAAAAAAGAAAGTATTTCCATATTAACATTATTTTCTCATGTATTCCCTTTAAAATGTGTGTAACCAAATAAACATATTTATTGTTATAATTAGATATGTAAATATTTTATCTACATCCTGGAAGTTTATTTTTTTTAAAAGATCTAAAACATTTTTTTGATCTTTTCATTGGGAAAATGGGCTTTATGTTTGTGATTATTTTATATTGATATCACAGTATATTTGGGCATCTATGGCACAGTGTAACCTGAAATGTAAACCTATGTATTTAGTCTTCATATTTGTAAGTATATCTCCATAAGGAAATCTTGGATTGATACTCAGTTTAATGTCTTAAAATATATTCCATATAGTAATTAATATTAATCTGTATATAGGTTTGGCATAGACTAGTATGCAATTCATGCGGAAAATGGTTCCTTAGAGAATAATTTTTTTACTTTAAAATTTATGGTTATAGATTTGATTCCTGAAATACAATGTCAGAGAATATAACCTTAATGTAGTTGAAGATAAATGACTGGTGCTGCTGTGATGGTTGTGTATCCCTGGTTGAGGGAAAATGAGCTGTGTTTAAAAGAAAAAAAAAGAAAAGAAAGATGCTAAGAGTATTATAACTGAACATGACTGGTTCCTTATCTGATCCTGCTTGCTTTAGCTTGCTTTCTGGGGAAACTGCTTGTTTCTTCTTCTTTCTTGAATTTCACTGATTTCATTTAAAAGAAGACTAAATTACACAGCTTTACATAGTCAATTCTATGTATAAGTTTCTTGTGGGTACAACTTGTAATTTGTTGCTACAGTCTTGATAGGCATTTAATAGTACTTAAATTTTTACTTGAAAGTATAAACACTGGAATTATATATTGTTATTTTATGTGCATATTTTTTCTCCTAAATTAATTTCCCCAAAGCTATAGTTTGATGCCAAAGTGAAATATGACTCGTGAATAGTAAAATAGGTAAAAAGATTCTTAAAGTTGTTCACTGTTGACAGGAATAAGCTTATTTTTTAAAAATGTATTTACCTAGCCCTAACCAGTTTGGCTCAGTGGATAGAGCGTCGGCCTGCGGACTGAAGGGTCCCAGGTTCGATTCCGGTCAAGGGCATGTACCTTGGTTGCGGGCACATCCCCAGTGGGAAGTGTGCAGGAGGCAGCTGATCGATGTTTCTCTCTCATCGATGTTTCTAACTCTCTCCCTCTCCCTTCCTCTCTGTAAAAAAATAAATAAATAAATAAAAAAATTGTATTTACCCATGTCTTAGATAAAGCCTTGCATCTGTAGATTTCAGTTAGTGTCATTGTTGATCTGAAATTATTCTAACTTACTGCATCATAACCAGTAAAAAGATCATTGGGAACAATCATTTACCCTCTTTTTTACTTTGAATATTGTATGGTACACTGTTTTATACGTGCCAAAGAGTCTTGGATTTTTATAGATAGGCATCTGTAAGCATCACAAAACATTTAAAGTATCCCTAGATAGTATGCTGGCATACCAACATTCTTATCCTAGATCTACCACTTACTCACTGTGATTGTGAGGAATTTAAAATTTTTCTTTGTTTTTCATCTTTTTATCTTATATAATGGGGATAAATATATTATTTCATTATTCTCACAACTTTTAAAAACTCATTTTAAGTACTGAAACATTAGAAAAAATTAAAAATACAAATTGAAATGGTGCTTGCATTCAAGAAATATATTTAAGGTAAAATTTAGATCTTGAAGATAATCTTGATGACACTGGCCATTAAAAATCTAAGTATCTGTAGGATAATAGTAATTTCAGTGACAGTGATTGATTTTTAAAAAGGTAAACTGTCTGCTACTATAAAAAGTAATATTGAATCACAGGTTTCATGCTGTGTAGGAATATTAAGCATGGCTACTTTGTTCTTTTACTGCTGAACAGTATTGGAAATGAATTGGTGTTTATAGAGTCTTATATTTTTCTTCCTATTGCTTTTAGGTTGTACCAGTTGAGGTAAATTTTGGTAGATTTGAAATGAAAAATAATGCATTTGGCGGGAAAATTTTAGTTTTCACATTTGAGAAAATTATATTTAATTCTTCCAAATAAATTAGAGTCCTGTATTCTACAAAATATCCAAAGTTGTCAGTGTTTTTCTGCGTTTGTTTATGGCTAACTTGGATCCAAGAAATAGGGTGGCATGGGTAAAGGTGTAGTCACTTATAAGGTGTGTGTGTGTGTACAACTAAGCTGCCCAAAGTTGTGAAATCACTTAACTACTTAAATGGAAAGGAGGAGCATTAGCCTTCTTTTCTTTTTCTTGGGGTTTAACAGTTTTTTCCCTATCCCAGAAAGTGGCAAATTTTATTTTATTTTATTTTATTTTTATTTTTTATATATTTTATTGATTTTTTACAGAGAGGAAGGGAGAGAGATAGAGAGTTAGAAACATCGATGAGAGAGAAACATCAATCAGCTGCCTCCTGCACATCTCCTACTGGGGATGTGCCCGCAACCCAGGTACATGCCCTTGACCGGAATCGAACCTGGGACCCTTCAGTCCGCAGGCCGACGCTCTATCCACTGAGCCAAACCGGTTTTGGCAAGTGGCAAATTGTAGATAAAACTTTTTTCTGTAGAAACTTACATTAAGGTACAGTGATGTAATCTAATGTAAAAATACATTTGTTGAGAGTTGAAAATCTGAAATTACTAATTTTTAGTGCCTGTGCAGAATCTATGACTCCTTGCCCTTCTTTAATCTTGTCCTTTGTTTGTCTATGTCTATGAATAATATTATTTTTGAATATTGTTTTTATTAATTCTTTCTAACTTTCTCTTTCACATTTTCTTCCTGGATTTGCTGTTTCCTTCAGTCTCACCTCAAGGTCAGTATGATTGTATTAAAACAAAGACTTTTGATAGAGCATTGTATGCAAACATTATTTTGAGCTGAAATGATAGAACTTATTCCAGGAAAGCAATGTCTAGAAATCTAGTTACAAGTGCATAAAATGTCAGGAGTTTTTGCTTTACCAGAAGAGTGGACTCAAAGTTCTTTGCTTCAAAAAATAAGGATAATCAGAAAGCAACAATCCGACCAAACACAATTTTACTGGAAGAAAAATGAATGTGAAAGGAGCCACCAGGAGAGTGAGGAGGAAAAATATATTGTTTTAATTTAAATAAAATTTCATCAGAGACATTCAGGCTAATCATATTATATTAGCAGGGTGAAGTGCAGCATGAATTATGGAGGGAAAGTTGCCACAGTGTGAAGAACCTTTGAATTATTTCACATACACAAACCTACACACAAATCTTTAAATTTTGAGTTTGTTTGGTGATTCTGCTGATGGTTGAACTATTAATAACAAAAACAACTACCTCTACTGCTATTTACATGTGTCAGAGGTACCATGTAGAAACTTTACATCTTCATGAGTAAGTAAATTCGTAAGAGAAGCTGGCAGAAAATAATTGGAAACCTGCATTTTAAAAGTTACTGATTTTGCATATGATAATGTAAATGAAAGTGTGAGAATTTCTGATAGGGTTTGGAAAATGATATTGCTAATACCATATACATTTTATGTAGCAGCTCTTCTTTAATAATAACGTCATATATATTTACTATTTAGAAAAACACCTGTCTGATTTACAAATAGCTTATGGGTTTACCCCGGACAGATTATTTTAATGAGGAACTGTAAATAGGGAAGGTGATTTCTCTAAGGTCAACCAATAGTAAGTGGTGATACTTGAATTTGATGCCAGATCTTCTCATTTCAATCTCAGAACTCTTTATGTTATATGCACTGTAGCCTAAGAGTTAGAATCTGACCTATGAAACCCCACATTGCTTGAATTTTCTTAGGTAGATTTCTCATCTGTAAAATTGGGATAGTTATCTATTCTAAAGGATTGTTGTAAACAGTGATAGAGTTCATACAAAGAGCACTTAGAACAGTGTCTGGCACAAGGTAAGCAATCAATAAATGTATCTATTATAATTACTCCTTTTTGTTTTTTTCACGGAATCCTATTTGATCCAGGGTATCATAGCATGATGTCAAGCATTTCAGGTTCTTTAAAATACTATACTGATTATATTAATCCAAACTAGTGTCAATAGAAAGTGCAAAGTAGAATTTCAATGCAAAATTGTGTATGTGTAGGAAATGAGAAAAGAACACATATTTTTTCTATATTGATATTTTAAGACTCCACTTATCTTTTTAGATGCTAAAATTTCTGTCATAGGTAGAAAGATGAAGTTGAGGCTTTTCAAGAAGAAGATTCTCTTTCCCATTTCTACTCCCTGACATTTTATCTCAGTATTTAAATTGCAAACTTTAATAATATTTCTGAAAAAGTCCCTTATCTTTGAATCTTTTAAAAATAAGCAATTTGTGGGGTATAAGTACATTTAAAAACAAAACAAAATAAGACTCTCTTTCGTAATTAATTATACTAATCTAATTCATGAAGGTGGTTCTTCAGTCAGATCTACAGTCTTTTTTCTTTCTCTTGTAGCCATGTCCTCTCCTGCCTTACCAATAAATAGAGCTGGAGGGTATCAGCAATCTTAACATTTCTATCTTCACTCATCTTTACTTTCCTTCCGTTTCAGTGGAACGAATGTTCCAGCTCTTTGCCAAGGCTACATCTTCCCATTTTCTTTATCCCTTCCCTCTTCCTACTTTAAAAAAAGTTGCTCCATAAATCAGATCCTTCTTCTCCTTATTTCCTTATATCTATTCTCTTTCTTTCCCCTGACTCTCTCAAACATAAAACATATCCTATTTTCCCCCAGTTCTTAAAAAGAAATGTAAATAATCCTTCCCAATGTCTTTTCCTTGGCTTCAGTTTACTACAGTATCTTACTTTTACCTTTTACTTTTTTCTATTTATTTGCACAGTTATGAAACCATCATTTATTCTTGCTGCCTCCACTTTCATACTTCCATATATTTTCCAAACTAGTGTAATTTGGATTCTTCTCTCCCTCCTGAACCAAAATTGCTTCAGTGAAGTGTACTAGGTGCCAAATTCATTGACCTTGTTTGTCTTGGTCACACTGATGTTTTGGGGTCTTAGATATTATTGACTATCTTCCTTCCTTATAGAAACTGTTCTTTTGTAGTTTGTGACATGTTTTCTGCTACATCTTTTACTATCTAATTGGCATTTTTTAGTCTGTTTTGCTTTTCTTCTTATACATGTTTCTTAATTTTTGGTGTTTCTCATGTCCTTGAGAAATATTCCTTTCATCTATGTTATTGGTCACCTACCTTGTTACCACTAATGACTCAGTTCTTTTTTTGTTTTTAATTTTCATGGAACTCCTATTTCAAATAAATGATATAATTGCAGAAAAAATCTTAGTGTTTGCAATTAAAATAGCAAGCACAAATACTGTATTTCAAAAGTGGTTTTTCCATATTTTTCTGTAAACATTTTCTCTACGTACTACAGTCTGAAATTATTTGGAATTATGTAATTAAAAATGTGAAAAAAAATCAGCTTTAGTAGAAAAATATAATGAAGGCATTTGCCTTGATTTTGGAGAACCTTCATCTCTAACTTAAACTTCCAGTGGACTCATATTTTTATTGGGAAGTTTTATTGCTTTTTCCCATATTTTGTTATTTCCATGACAGGTTTCTTTTTTCAATTACAGTTGACATTCAATATTATTTTATATTAGTTTTAGCTGTATAGTATAGTGGTTAGACATTTATATTATTTATGAAGTGATTCCCCCACCTGGCACTACATATAGTTATTACAGTATTATTGACTATTTTCCCCTGTGCTCTATTTTATATTCCTGTGACTATTCTGTAACTACCAATTTGTATTTCTTAATCCCTTCGCCTTTTTTGCCCAGTCCTTTAACCCCTCTCCCATCTGATAATCATCAGTTTTCTTTTTGTTTTGTTTATTTTGTTCTTTAGATTCCACATATAAGTGAAATCATATGGTATTTGTCTTTCTCCGTCTGACTTATTTCACTTAGCATAATACCCTCTAGGCTCATTTATATTGTTGCAAATGGTAAGATTTCATCCTTTTTTAATGCTGAGTAATATTCCATTGAATATATGTACCCCAGCTTTATTTTTATATTCAAATATCTCTTGATGGGCACTTAGGTTGTTTCCATATCTTGGCTATTATAGATAATGCTGGTCCCATGTGCACTTGAAAAGATGCATATTCTGTTGCTTTTTGGTGAAATGCACTAAAAATATAAATTAAATTCATCTGTCTAATGTGGCATGGCAAGTTTTGATCTAAGTGTCTCCAAACAAAACTTCTAAAATTCTTATGGAAAGGCTCAAGAAGAATTTATCCATGGAAATCATTAATGTATACATACTTCTCTGAGTTTCAAGTTATGTTAATGATAATACTACTAGAGGAGCAGTGCAGGAACTCAAAGGGTGTCTGTGGAGTGAGCGGGGTCCCTCCGGCAGGTGGGGCCCCTTGGCCTGACCTTCAGGGATCGGGCCGAAATGGTCAGTCCGACATCCCCCAAGGGGTCCTGGAGTGTGAGAGGGCACTCTGCAGAGTTGCTGTTGCTCAGCAGCTCCTGCTTTGAGCATCTGCCCCCTGATGGTCAATGTGTGTCATACCTACCGGCCGATCACTTAGCCTTTTATAGATAGAGAGGCCCGGTGCACAAAATTTGTGCGGGGGGGGGGGGGTAGTGTACCTCAGCCTGGCCTGCATCCTCTCGCAATCTGGGACCCCTCGGGTGACATCCGACTGCTGGCTTAGGCCCGACAGGGATCAGGCCTAAGCCAGCAGTTGGTCATCCCTCTCGCAATCCAGGACCGCTGGCTCCTAACCACTCACCTGCCTGATCGCTCCTAACCACTTGCCTCCCTGCCTGATTGCCCCTAACCACTCTGCCTGCTTGCCTGATGCCCCTAACCACTCGCCTGCCTTTCTCGTCACCCCTAACCACTCTGCCTGCCTGCTTCCTCACCCCTAACTGCTCACCTGCCTGCTTGATAGCCCCTAACTGGTCGCCTGCCTGCCTGCCTGATCGCCCCTAACCGCCTCTGCCTTGGGCCCCGCTACGGTGGCTTCATCCGGAAGGATGTCCGGAAGGTTGTTCAGCTATCTGGTCTAATTAGCATATTACCCTTTCATTACCCTATCTAATAGTAGACAAACATGGTAATTGACCGTACCTTCGCTACGACCCCATAGGCTAATCAGCGAGATATGCAAATTAACCGCCAACAAAGATGGTGGTTAGTTTGTGGTTTTTTTTGTATTTTTATTTTTTTTATTTTTTGCTAAAAGTATTACAAAGGGTATTACATAAGTGTCCTTTTTTCCCCCCCGCCCTTGACAAACCCCTGCCCTCCCTTACCCCCCAGTGTCTTATGTCCATTAGTTATGCTTATATGGATGCATACAAGTCCTTCGGTTGATCTCTTACTCCCCTCCCTCCTGTCCCCCAACCCTCCCTGGCCTTCCCACTGCAGTTTGACAATCAGTTTGAGGCAGCTCTGCCTCTGTATCTATTATTGTTCAAAAGTTTGTAATGGTCCTTATTATCCATGAATGAGTGAGATCATGTGGTATTTTTCCTTCATTGACTGGCTTGTTTCACTTAGCATAATGCTCTCCAGTTCCATCCATGCTGTGGCAAATGGTAAGAGTTCCTTCTTTTTTACAGCAGCATAGTATTCCATTGTGTAGATGTACCACAGTTTTCTAATCCATTCATCTACTGATGGGCACTTAGGCTGTTTCCAGATCTTAGCTATGGTGAATTGTGCTGCTATGGTTAATTTGCATACGTAGGCGTGAAGCGGCGGAGCAAAGACTGAAGGCAGCTCCGGCCGGAGCGAAGGCCTGGGTCCCGGGTGCCGAAGGAAAACCGGTGCCGGCAGCCAGGGGAAGGGAAGGTCTGTTGCATGAATCTTTTCGTGCAACAGGCCTTGTGTTATAGATAAGCTGGTTCACTTTAGTAGGTTTTTTTTATTCCTCACCCAAGGATGTTTTTATTGATTTTAGAGAAAGGAAGGGAGAGAGACAGAGACATTGATTGGTTGTCTCCCTTTTTTGCTCTGACCAGGAATCAAATCTGCAATCAGGGTATGTGCCCTGACCCAGAATGGAACCCGCAACCTTTTTGGTGAACTGATGATGCTCCAACCAACTTAGCTACCTGGCCAGTGCCATTTAGTAGTTTTAACTCTAACAGTAAATGCCATTAAACTAATACTTATTTCCAAATAAGTTTATTTTCCAAGGTACACAAAATAAAACATGTTGTATTTTTCCAGTGGCAAAGATAGTTTTGGCTGTAATATGTAAAGAAGTCTCTCTTCATTCCAGGTTAAAATTTTATATATATATATTTTTTTATATATATATATATATATTTTTATATATATATATATATAAAATTTTATATATATGCATCTCGCCACTTCAATTATGGTTTTGCCAAATCCAATTGAGTAGGTCAGCAAGAGAGTGTAATTGTGGTTTCAGATTGGATTGGATGTTCCTGGGACTTCATTATATGACCTTGGATAGATAGTAAACCCTTCAGTGTTTGTTTTAATCACCTGTTTTTTGTTATTTCTGATACTTAACTATAGTGTTTGTGTTTTAGTGTCTCCACTAAGCATTTTCATTTTGGATAAATTTATTTGTTTCCTCTTTTCCTCCCTTGTCGTCCTCTGCCCTTCTGTGTCCCACTTTTCATTTAGTACAAAGCAGAGATTTTATTTAAAGTGACGATGACTGAAGTCTCACATCTCTATCCTAAAACATATACATCCTTTTAGTTCTTGTTTATAATATTAACCCAGAAAATGAATACAAAGAAATAATTTCATGTATAGATGAAAAGATTTGATTCAGAATTCATCTTTACTTTTTACTATAAAGCAGCACATGTAAAGGCAAGATATTTAAGAAGTGAGGCCTATAAATGTCATCTTTTTTACTCTCTATCTCTTAGATCTAAACGAATTGAACTCAATATTGTTATTACCTGTGTTTTATTTAGCAGTGACTTCTGCAGATTTGCCTTCAAAATAGATGTTTAGAATCTGTGGGATACTTCCTAGTACTGGTAACTGCATTAAGACCAGAGTCCCTATATTGTTATGTAATAAAAGTTAAATATTTTATGCCTTGCTCAAATATATTTGTGTTATAGTAGTTTTCATAAGATGTCATTTCACAAATTCTTATTTTGAAAGCTTAGTTATTTTCTTATTTTTTAGTCAAAGTGTTCAGAACTTTGTAGGCCCCAGAGCATTTCGGACCCTAGGGGGTCTGTTTATAAGAAGTTTGACTTAAGGGCAAGAGTTTATAATCTAGGAGAATGATCTGTTGTTAATTGCATTTTTTGCTTCCACTTGTCATTCCATTTGGCTCTTTAAAAGTTGATTTGAGAGAGAGAGAGAGAGAGGTAAGGAGGAAGGGGGAGAGAGAGAGAGATTGGTTTGTTGCAAATTAAATGATGTATCATTTCACACCTGTCAGAATGGCTACCATCAATAAATCAAACGACAAGTGCTGGTGAGGATATGGAGAAAAGGAACTCTAGTACACTGCTGATAGGAATGCAGTCTGGAGCAGCCACTGTGGAATATAGTGTGGAGTTTTCTCAAAAAATTAAAAATAGAACTTCCTGTTGAGTCAGCAATTCCATTTCTGAGAATATATCCTAAGAATCCCAAAATATGAATCACAAAGTATATGTGCACCCCTATGTTCATAGCAGCATTATTTATAACTAGAGGCCCGGTGCATGAAATTTGTGCATGGGGGAGGGGGTGTGTGTCCCTTAGCCCAGCCTGCACCCTCTCCAATCTGGGAGAATGATCTGTTGTTAATTGCATTTTTTGCTTCCACTTGTCATTCCATTTGGCTCTTTAAAAGTTGATTTGAGAGAGAGAGAGAGAAAGAAGAAAGGAGGAAGGGGGAGAGAGAGAGAGATTGGGAGAGATTGCTCCCCTGCCGGCCCGATTACCCCTAACTGCCCTCCCCTGTCGGCCTGGTTACCCCTAACTGCCCTCCCCTGCCAGCCTGGTCGCCCCTAACTGCCCTCCCCTGTAGGCCTGGTTGTCCCCAAACGGCCCTCCTCTGCCGGCCTAGTCACCCCTAACTGCCCTCCTCTGCCTGCTATCTTGTGGTTGCCATCTTTGACCACATGGGGGCGGCCATCTGGTGTGTTGGAGTGATGGTCAATTTGCATATTATTATTTTATTAGATAGAATAGCCAAGATCTGGAAACAGCCCAAGTGCCCATCAGAAGATGAGTGGATAAAAAAGCTGTGGTACATTTACAAAATGGCATACTATGTGGATATGAAAAAGAGAGAGTCCAGCTGGTGTGGCTCAGTGGTTGAGCCGTTGACCTAAGAACCAGGCGGTCAGGGCATATGTCCAGGTTTTGGGCTCAATCCCCACGAGGGAGCATGCAGGAGGCAGCAGATCTATGATTCTCTCTCATCACTGATGTTTCTTTCTCCCTCTCCCTTCCTCTCTGAAATAAATAAAAATATATTTTAAAAATTTTAAGAAAATTAAAAAGAGGGAACTCTTACCCTTTGCCATTGCATGGATGAACCTGGAGAGTATTATTCTAAGCAAAATAAGCCAGTTAGAGAAAGACAAATTCCATATTATCTCACTAATATGTGGAATCTAATTAACAAAATAAACTGACAAAATGGAACCAGAAGCATACATACTTGGAATAGACTGAAGGATGCCACAGGGGAGGGATGTAGGAGTGACAGGATAAAGAAGGTGAAGGGATTAGCTAAAGAACATATATCTACACCCCCTGGACATGGACCATAGTGTGGTGAAGGCCAAGGGATTGGGAATGGGGGGTGGGTGGAGGTGGGCAAAGTGGGGGCAGAATGAGGACATCTGCAATAGTGTCAACATTAAAAATTTTTAATAAAAGAAAAGAAGAATGAGTACATGTATGCTCTGCAGAGACAGCGCAAAGGAAAGGGTAAGGACATTAAGACATCTGAAAAGGCAAAAATAAAAAACACAAAACTTACTGTGTGAGGTATTAATAGAAATATAGATGACTATAAGGGCCTTTAGCTGTGGTTAATAACACTGCATCATCTGCCTTTTTGCCACCTCTGTGACCACCCCCCGGTCCCCACCTGCTGCTGTCCCTTTACCATATCAAGCTTATTAATGGAATTTGGATTTTATTATGTAGTCAGTATGAATCTAACAAAAACAAGAAATGGGAATGTAAACTAAACTTAAATTTGCATACTGAATGTTTATAAATTAAATCATGTTTTACATAAAATCAGAATTCTGTTGGTTAAGGACCCCATGGAAGTGGAATGTAAATGTTTTGGTGATAAAAATAAATTGCCCTGTAAATGTTTAGATTTATAATTTACACTTTTGATATTTTTGCCTTCCTCTCTTCCTCTAGGTTCATTCTTTATTAATGAAACCAGGAACTTTTACTTTTGTTCTTTCCTCACATTTCAGTAAAATGCTTTAGTGATTGTCTTCTGTCCAACCGATTTAATGATTTTCATTTTATTTTAACCAGAATTTATGAAGAAAACCACTTATGTCATTTTCTGATCACTAGCATTTATTTGCACCAGAAAAAAAAGCTGTGGCTATTATCTACTTAATATATCTGGTTATTATTATCACTTTTATTAATGCCTTTATTCCCACAGTAGCCTTCAACTATTACCTCTACATTGTGCATGTTATAGTTACCTAAGTTAAGTTAGTTATTAGACAGAG
Organism: Myotis yumanensis; assembly: GCF_028538775.1. Lineage (NCBI taxonomy): Eukaryota > Metazoa > Chordata > Mammalia > Chiroptera > Vespertilionidae > Myotis > Myotis yumanensis. The sequence continues at coordinate 120,137,028 of NW_027223754.1, read as the reverse complement.
CCCTGTGAGGTCACCAGGTGAAAAACTATGGATGGTGTACTCTACATATACAGTTTAATACACTGTTGTGCAGTTTGATTAAAATGTAGTATTCAAGAGCATTCATCATTAACATAATCTTGGGGGGGACGTAAATGTATTAATATCTACAAAAGCACTTTTCAGACTGAAAAAGAAAAACAAAATGGCAGGAAATAAATAGCTTTATTATGTCTTTCATTGTTCTGTTAATGTTGGAACATGCTTTTCCTAGGTCATGGGGCCAGCTACCTCAGCCAGGTCCGACTTCCACCAAGACCAGTTGAATCCCTGCTTGATTCCGTGAGGCCTCAGGCATATAAATAGAAAAATATGAAAGGAAGAAGATAATTAAATGAAGTAGAAGTATTGGGGAAGAAGAAGAAAATTTAAAAGGGAGAAAAAATAGTGGTGGGGAATAAGGATATATATATTTATTTTTCTTAGTACCAAAATTTCACTCAGAAGTCTAGGGTTGTATGTTCTGTTTTAGAACAGTGATAGAAATTAAGGTAATTCATAAATGAAATGGATGCTTTCCATAAATTGCTTGATGCTTTTTTTGCCTCTGTTACTATGAATAAATCAGGGAGAAATCCAGAGTGAACAATATAGAGCAGCAGCATCCTCCCCCACTTTAAAAAATCCAAAAACAGTTGGCAGTGTATTTATTCTGTCATAGGTCCAAAAAGCCAAGTCAGCATTTTAAAGTAGGAATTTTCTTTGGTTCTCTGTTTCTTTGCCACACACATATTCATATCCCATGGCATAATAGTCATAGTGTTGTGTCATATCCTTGGTCATTTTTTTTCATACTTTATAAATTGACTTTGAATATACCAACAGTTCTGGATTCTTATCTTTACACAATTTGGAAAACAGGCAACAACTGTTGTGATAAAACCAAGTCCACATTTATACCAAGGATACCTCTCCTTCAGTGATCCTTTTCCTTTCTTTTCAAAATTTTGCTCTTTCCTGGTTCATTATCATGAGTATGCCTTAAAATTTCCATCCTCAGTTTTTAAAAGTCCTTCCTTGACATGATATCCCTTGCTAGCTGGCACTCCATTTCTCTCTTCTCAGCAAATCTAGTTAAAAGAATTAACAGTAATTGCTATCTGCATTTTCTCACCTTTCTTTAAGTTCATCAAAGTGGGCTTCTATTTTTAAATCTATTTTCATTATTTCCCTGAAACTGAGTTTGTCAGGATTATGAGTAATAGACACACACACACACACACACACACACACACTATACATTGACAGGTCCAAAAATCACTCGGTTGCCATCTTCCTTTACTTTGCTCCTGTTCTACTCCCTTCCTTGAAATATTTTCATTTTGTATCTCTGACAGAAGATTCTCCTTATTCGCCCCCCTCTTTCACTTGTCATTCTTTCTCTATTGCCATTTCTGGTTCCACTATATTCTCCTAGGTCTCTGAAGGGTTCCATTCTCAGCCATATTCTTTTTTATATATATACTTTCTCAGAATATGTCTTCAAGTCTCATGACTTTCACTATAATCCATATAATGATAGTTCCAAAATTAACTAATTTAATACACACACACACACACATACACGTGTACGCGCCCTCTGGATTAATATACTAGTACTACCAAATTATATGATGTATATAACTTTGCCCAAAACAGATCTCTTGATTTTTTTTTTATTTCTCTTACCTAATTCAATAAATGGGGAATTCAATAAATGGGGAATAAATTCAATAAATGGGGAATAAATTCTTGATTTTTTTCTCCTCCCACTTCTCACATTAAGTCTATCACTAAGTCCTATCACATCTCACAAATAGATCTGAAATTTCTCTCTACCTTCTGCTGTGAACCATTCTCTCTTGCTCAAACTACCTGCAGTAGCTTTCTAGCTGCTATTCTTGCTTATATCATGCTCCTCCACTAGTCACTTCTCCATAGCAGCTTGACTGAACTCTTAAAACTTAAATCAGATGCTGTCACTCCTTGCTTAAAACTTCGCTGTGCTCTCCCCTGGCTGTGGTTAATAAGACTCTGCATCTGCCTTTTTGCCACCTCTGTGACCCCACCACCTGCTGCTGCCCCTTTACCATATCAAGCTTTTTTTAATTTTAAGTAAGCCAAGTTCTTTCAAAACCTGTGTACTTAATGTTCTCTGCCTCCCAATCTTTGCATGACTTACTTTCACATCTTTCATGGCAGTTCCTCAGCAATGTCTTCTTTGACTGCTTTAGCTAAATATACTGCCCTGTCACCTCCACAGTCTCCATTGCATAGTACACGTCACTGTGCAATGAGATGCTTGTTAGTTTGTGTTGTCTGCTTCCCCCTTTTGATAAGTTCTACAAGGGCAGTGAGGTTGTATTCTGTTCTCTTAAACTATGTGGCCCTTGGTTGGCAGTCAGTGTATATTTGAACAAATGAAGGCCAATTCTTTTCAGAAAAATTTGACAACTGAGTTGAAAATGCATACGGGTTTTTTTAATTGAATTTATTGGGATGACATTGGTTTATAAAAACATATAGATTTCAAGTGTACAACTCGAAATGTCATCTGCACACTGCATCATGCACTCATCAGCCCAAGGAAAGTCTCTTTCCATCCCCATTTTCTCCCCTTTTGTCCACCTCTACCTACCTCCCACCCCTCTTTCCCTGTGGCTATCACCACACTGTTTTCTGTGTCTATGTGTGAATATATATATATACATATACATATGTATATGTATATATATATATATATATATATATACACATACACACACACACACACACACACACACATATATATACACACACACACATATATATATATATATTCTACTTAATCCCTTCACCATCTTTCCCCCAAACTGCCTCCCCTCTGACAGCTATCAGTCTGTTCCATGTATTCATGCCCCTGTTTCTATTTTGTTAGTTTATTTTGTTCATTGCATCACACGTATAAGTTAGATCATAAGGTATTTGTGTTTCCCAGACAGGCTTATTTCATTTAGCATAATGCTCTCTAGGTCTGTCCTTGCTGGTGCAAAAGGTAATATACTGCTTTTTATATTATAGACAATTATATTTATTTGCCTCAGTTGATAACTTGAATTTTTATTAGGTTACTTAGGGCTGTTCCTTGTACTTTGTGATACCAAGGAATTACTTCCTAAAGCAAAAGACTTCAGCAACCTAAAAAGCTCCACAGTAGGAATTAGCAAACCACAGGCCACCTGCAGCTTATTTTTATATAGCCTGAAATTTAAGAATGATTTTTACATTTTAAAATGGTTGAAAAAACAGAATATGTGACACAAGTTATATATATATGATTCACAAAGTGTAAAAATATTTATTATCTGGTTCTTTACAAAAAAAGTTTGCTAACTGTTGTCTGGCCCTTTATTACCTGTCTGACCTCATTACTAGTGTGCTATTTCTCCATCCACTTCACTCTCATCGAGAGCTTTGCACTTGCTATTTCCTCTGTGGAACACTTCCCTCAATACGTGTGTAGCTGTGGCTACCTCACTTTCTTCGACTGTTTGCTTAACTGTTAACTTCATAGTGTGCCTTTTCCTGGACACTTGATTTAAACCTGCATTCTTACCTCCCATCCTCACTCTCCTGTCTCCTTTCCTCTTTTATTTTTTCCCTTTGGACTTATTACTTATTGACATTCTATATTTTACTTCTATTCTCTATATTCCCCGTAGACAGTAATCTCATAAGCACTGAGATTTCTGTCTGTTTTGTTCACTGCCATATTCCCAGAGATAGTATCTAGCACATACAAGCTTTCATAAAATATTTGTTGAATTAATGGTAATAGAGTTATTCTAAGAACTAACATAAAAAAAAGAGCTTTCTCTTAAAGCACTTCAATGCAGTAAACTGAGTAACTGCTATGAGACAGGTCTTGTTAACATCTGTGGAGATATACAAAATAAGGTTCTTGCCCTGGAGGAGGTCAGTGTGATAGTGAGAACAGACATGGGAATAAATGAAATTAAATGTAAGATAGGACTAAGTATCATGCTATTCCCTTGTAATTAAAATATGTTGAATTGATAATTTAAAATACTTTTTGAGAAGTTAAAAGTGTTTATATAAATCCCTACATTGTTACTGATTTTACATTTTTACATTGATACCTGTTTTCTTTTTTATTATGGCTTATTTTCTGTAGGCTGTTAGGGAATGCAATTCATAAAAATAATTTTCTTCTTAATAGCAGCTTCAAAATAATCCAAAAACATTTTAATTAGATATAATATGTAAAACTATTATTATTTTATTTTTAGTTTAGTTGGCAGGTATAATATGAAATTCTTATTTTTAAGCCCAGTTAGATACTTAGGTAATATTATGAGATTTTTATATTTTAATTTTTATATTAACTGAATGTGAATTGAGTTATTCTTGGAATAGTAGCAGGAAAGGGAGAGACTGTGTGTGTACACAATGCATATATTCTCTCTATATGTAACATTTTAATATAATATAGATGTTTATGTATAATATATACTTTAGCAATATCATTTTGCTCCTTGATATACATGAGCCAAATTTTATTTTTAGTATGTATTTCTTTAAACTTGACTATAATAGCATTCTATTTTTGTGGGAGATTTTTATAGTAGGATAACATATTTCACGAGCGTTACTTATCTTTTTGACAAAGCAAAGCATCAGTAGAAGCATAGTCTCTGACAAAAATATAGATAGTTTCTAAATAGAGTTGGAATAAGTTTTGAAGAAGACAAAGAAGGTTAATTTCCCCCCCCAGTTAATTTTGTTAGGTGTTTGAGGGATAAGAAAGGCATTTATTTCTCAGTGTTTACATGATTTGGGGTTATTGAACTATCTTCTTTCTGAGACATATTTTAGGAGAGTAGATTTATCTCAGATTTGTCAGTAGAGGAGATATACTTGGTTTCCTTTTAATGCATTTGTTCAACAAATATTTAATGAGCATCTATCTATACACCATGAGGAACTATGTTAGAAATTGTGAGCTACAAAAATATATCAAACATGGACCTTAAACTCTAGGGAGGCATTTTTATAGTTACAAGAAAACATGAACGTGGATCACTCTAATTTGGGGGACAAGTTAACATGTCATTAGATACATTTAGTTAAAATGATGTAGGAGTTTTGGGGTAGTAGTGTTAGTAGTAGTTAAGACCTAACAGATTTACCTAAATTTGAGTTTGGATTTTAAGAAACAGGCGGAGTGAACAATAACAAACAAGTAGGGGCAGGGCTTGCCAGGTATAGCCTATATAATAGACCAATGCTTCTTAAACTTTAGTGTGCATTTATATCACCTGGAGATCTTGTTAAAATGCAGGTTCTGATTTAGTAGATATGGCATGAGCCTGAGAATTCTGTATTTTTAACAAGCTCCTAGGTGGTGCTGATGAGGTGAGTTCATCATGAATCACGCTTTAAGTTGCAAGATGGTGGACCACATTTTATAAAACTTCTTGTGGCAGAAAGCAGTAGAAATTAAACTGTTTCCTTTTTCATCTTTGCTTTTCTCTCTTCTTACATTCAAATTTATTCATATCTGTGTGGAGAGAGTAAAATCTATTAATCATTTCATTGTTTACTATATTTTGGAACTCTTCATTTATGAATTTCTTTCGTTTCTTTTCTTGCTTAAAGAATAATAAAAGATGTAAGTTCACTTTGAATTTAACTCTAACTAATTCAGGTACAAAAGCAGTCTGAGAGAGTTAAAAAATCTATACTAAACCACTAAGTGATTTTCTTTCTGATAGCACTTTAAAATATGGATTTACTAACATGTATGGGTTTTCTTGTAAACTCAGACTTAAATCAAATTACATATTGATCTATTTATAAGTGAAGAGAAGGAAAGCCTATGTTTCACAAATTCTAATGTCACAGAATACTTATTCCTGAATATATATTCAAGAAACGCCCCCTCCCATTTTTAATAACATGTTTTTATGATACTGCTTTTTGTGTCCTTTCCCTGAGAAAGGGTATTAATGAGGCAAGAAAGTTGTGTATGCATCTATGTAATTTGTGAGTTTAGGACTATATATGCATTCATGCTCACATGTGCACACACACAGTGCAAGAAGGTGGGGAAGAAAGCCAGCAGGAAAGGGATTGTTTTAATATTTCACATCTGTTATACTTTCCTTGGTTGCCTAACTTAGAAAAAATCATTTTATTTTCATATTTAATTATCCTTTAGTTGTGGAATAAAAATATAGAACTGATAGCTGCAAAATTAAGTTAAAGAAAGGAAATTGAAAATATGAATAGAAAATAGAAAACTAAAGACCAAAATAAATGAATAAGGAAAACTCAAATGTGCTTTACCAGACTACTTTCTATCTAGTCTGATATAGATAAAAACCATATTTTGACATACAACCATATCTCATTTTTTAAAAAAACTTTAAAATATGTGAACAGCATTTTATGTCAGTTGTAGAAAATTTAGGAACTACACACACACACACACACCATAAAGAGAAAAGTTAAAATATCCCCAAGTTTTCCTTTTTAATTTTTATTATTTCCTTGATTATGCCTGTACATACTTGCACATACAGGGAGGGGCAAAAAGTAGGTTTACAGTTGTGAGTGTGTGCAACAGTTTATTCCTGTATTATTAATATTTGTATTATTTTCCATGTGAACAACTGTAAACCTCCTTTTGCCTCACCCTGCATATGCTTAGGAGCATGCCCTGTATTTAGATTGATATTCTATATTTTTTAGTTAGCATTTTATTATGTCTTTTTGGAGTTGATGGAGGTAAGCATTAAAATTATGTGCCCAATATTATGAAGGTCAAAATAAATTTTTTTTAAATATACAAGTGATATGGTGGTTGGGATAGGATAAGAGCTGTGGATTTTTTTATTCTATTTCCTGAAACACAAAAAAATACCCTGACCTAGCCTTGCCAGTGTGGCTCAGTTGGGCATCATCTTGTGCTGCACTGAAAGGTCGCAATGGTTAATTCCTGATCAGGGCAGATGCCCAGGTTGCTGGCTCGATGCCCAGTAGGAGGTGTACAGGGGGCAGCCGATTGATGTTTCACTCACATTGATGTTTCTCTCTCTCCCTCTCTTTTCTTTTCTCTCCCAAAAAGTCAATAAGCCCAGCCCATGTGACTCAGTGGTTGAGCGTCCACCTATGAACCAGGAGGTCACTGTTCAATTCCTGGTCAGGGGCACATGCCTTGGTTGCAGGCTCAATCCCCGGTAGGGGGTGTGCAGGAGGCAGCCAATCGATGATTCTCATTATTAATGTTTCTCTCTATTTCCCTCTCCCTTTCTCTTTGAAATCAATAACATATATATATATATTTAAATGTAAAAATCAATAAAATATTTAAAATAAATAGATAAATAAAAATACCCTGACCTAGTTCTATGACTTGGGGGTAAAGATCTGGAAACAGCTCAAGTGCCCATCAATAGATGAGTGGATAAAAAAGTTGTGGTACATTTACATAATGAAATATTATGTAGCTGTAAAAAAAAAAGAACTCTTACCCTTGGAGACAGCATGGATGGACCTAGAGACTAGTATGCTAAGCAAAATAAGTCAGAGCAGACAAATATCACATGGTCTCACTTAAATGTGGAATCTAAAGAACAAAATAGGGCCCTAACAGGTTTAGCTCAGTGGATAGAGCGTCAGTCCGTGAACTGAAGAAGGGTCCTGGGTTTGATTCTGGTCAAAGGCATGTACCTTGGTTGTGGGCTCTATCCCCAATAGGGGGTGTGCAGGAGGCAGCTGATCAATGTTTCTCTCTCATCAATGTTTCTAACTCTCTATCCCTCTCCCTTCCTCTCTGTAAAAATCAATAAAATGTATTTTTTTTAAAAAAGAACAAAATAGGTTCAGAGAAATGGATGCATGGAACAGAATAACAGATCTCTGTGTGTGGGGGAGAGAGGGCAGGAAGAGATTAACCAAAGAACATATATGCATAACATATGGACTGAGACCATAGTATGGGGTGGGGCAGGGTTGGGTGGAATGGGGCAAAAAGGGAGAAAATGAAATACATCTGTAATACTGTCAACAATTAAAAAATTTTTTCTTCAGCTAACTGAAAAAAAAAAAAGAAGCATAAAGTTACTTATTCTCAGATATAATTATGGTAAAATGTACTGAAGAATGAAATTGACTTTGATTGGATCAAAAGTTTAGCCTATAACATCTGCCTTTTACCAAAAAAATAATCAAGTGGTTTTAATTAGGTTTCTTACTACATGTGTCCTATTGCTTGAAATAACCAGGCTGTGCCACAGATGTTAATGGTTGCCACCATCGTATGGAATAATTCACAGATGCAAGGTGAAAAGAATTTGCACACCATTACATTTTTTTTTCTGCCTTAAACAGAGAACAAAATCTTTGCGTAGAATAAGCCATTGTTAAGAGAAATTTAATTTTGAAAAGGAGCAGTTGTCTGATGAAAACAAGATTTTGTCTTTGTCTTTTCTGAACAAAGATCTCAATCTATTTTTTCTGTTAGTTAATATGATTGATATCAGATTAATAAAATTAGAAATATTAGCACAGGAAATTATGCAGTGAGGAGATTAAAAAATAGACATTAATTCCATTTTTATTTCTCTCAGTGGTAACTGGTTTTATTATATTTTCTGTGGCTGAATCTTTCTGTAGACATACTTAAGATGGTAGAAAGTAAAAATCTGAATTGTGACCTTTTAAAAGTATATTAGTGTCACTTCCATCAGACAGTGACTTTTTATCGTCTATGCCATTAATTTACTATTTAATTTTGAATAATTTCTCATAATTAAAATTCTATGCTGAAGAAGTATTTAGAACTTTTATATATATATAAAACTTTTTTTGCCCAAAGACATTATGTATATATATATATATATATAGAGAGAGAGAGAGAGAGAGAGAGAGGGAAGTAATATGCAAATGAGGTTGGGACTCCATAACGGTCACGACCAGGGCCCTGAGCCTGAGAGAAAAACACGCAGATGCAGCCCGAAGCTTGAGAGAGCAACACAGAGGGGTGCCTGCTCCGAGCCTCTGATGTGGCTGGGGACAGGACCCCAGCAGACACACACACACACACACACACACACACACACACGGGGCGCCTGCTCAAAGGCACAACTGGGGGCAGACCCCCAGCGGGGACACACACACACATACACACACGGGGCGCCTGCTCTGAGCCTCTGTCCCCCACCCCCAGTGCATGAATTTTGTGCACCGGGCCGCTGGTATAATTATATCCAAATTATCGTAAAGAAAATGTGTTTTTAAAACCTTTTATAGAGGATTTCAGTTTTGTTTTTGACAATATTATTTTTTAAATATATTTTTTTATTGATTAAGATATTACATATGTGTCCTTATACCCACATTACCCCCTACACACCCCCCCCCCCCCACTCATGGCTCATGCCCTCACCCCCCCCCCCCCCCCCCCCCATTGTCCATGTCCATTGGTTCGGCTTATATGCTTGCATGTAAGTCCTTTGGTTGATCTTTCCCCCTTACCTCACCCTCCCCTACCTTCCCTCCAAGGCCCGACAGTCCAATCAATGCCTCTCCGTCTCTGGATCAGTCCTTGTTCATCAGTTTATGATGTTCATTATATTCCACAAATGAGTGAGATCATGTGGTATTTATCCTTCTCTGACTGGCTTATTTCACTTAGCATAATGCTCTCTAGTTCCATCCATGCTGTGGCAAATGGTAAGAGTTCCTTTTTCTTCTTCCTCTTCTTAAAGAATACCTTTCAGCATTTCATATAATGCTAGTTTGGTGGTGATGAACTCCTTTAGCTTTTTCTTATCTGTGAAGCTCTTTATCTGACCTTCAATTCTGAATGATAGCTTTGCTGGATAAAGTAATCTTGGTTGTAGGTTCTTGGTATTCATCACTTTGAATATTTCTTGCCACTCTCTTCTGGCCTGCATGGTTTCTGTTGAGAAATCAGCTGACAGTTGTATGGGTACTCCCTTGTAGGTAACTGACCTTTTTTCCCTTGCTGCTTTTAAGATTCTCTCTTTGTCTTTTGCTCTTGGCATTTTAATTATGATGTGTCTTGGTGTGATCCTCTTTGGATTCCTTTTGTTTGGGGTTCTCTGCGCTTCCTGGACTTGGAAGTCTATTTCTTTCACCAGGTAGGGGAAGTTTTCTGTCATTATTTCTTCAAATAGGTTTTCAATATCTTGCCCTCTCTCTTCTTCTGGTACCCCTATAATTCGGATGTTGGTACGCTTGAAGTTGACCCAGAGGCTCCTTACACTATCTTCGTATTTTTGGATTCTTTTTTCATTTTGCTTTTCCGGTTGGGTGTTTTTTGCTTCTTCATATTTCAAATCTTTGACTTGATTCTTGCGATCCTCTGGTCTGCTGCTGGGAGTCTGTATAATATTCTTTATTTCAGTCAGTGTATGCTTAATTTCTAGTTGGTCCTTTATCACAACATCGAGGGTCTCACTAGATTTCTTGAGGATCTCACTACATTTATCGGCAGTTTCCATAAAATTCTTGAAAAATCTTAGAAACGTGGTTTTGAACTCTATATCCAGTCATTTGCTGTCCTCCATTTCTGTCATTTGTGACCTGTTTCTTTGTCTTCGCATTTTGTCTGCTTCCCTGTGTTGGTAGAGTGGTTTTGTGTGCTAGGTGTCGTACAGGGCCCAGTGGCTCAGCCTCCCCAGTTACCTGAGGTGGACAGTCTTGGTGCACCCCCTTGTGGGCTTTGTGCACAGTCTTGTTGTAGTTATGCCTTGATTGTTTTAGGTGTCACTGGGAGGAATTGACCTACAGGCCAATTGGCAGTGAGAATCAGCTGTGTCTGCAGTGGGAGAACCTCTGTGCTGAATACACCATTCTGGGGCAAGACTTGCTTCAGTGGGGCTTTGGTGCTCACTGAGTATGCCCCCTGAGTGTGTTCCTTATGAATCTGAGGAGTTGTAATCTGGATGGTCCCACTCTGACCACTGGGTACACTGGCTCTTGGATCTAAGGAGGTGCTAATTAAGCCTCTTCCTGAGGTTACCCAGCAGGAGCTACGAAGAGATATGCAGATTCCCCTTCCTTTTTTGGGGGTTTGGGGGTGCCCAGATGAGGCCCAGCTGTGAAGCAATGCAAGCTGCTGTGGGGCCTTGGGCCTTCTCTTGGAAGTTCTGGGTCTGTCTGGCCCAGCTGCAATTTGTTAGGTAATTTTCAGGTTGCAAAGGACCCAGGCATTCATATGCAAAAGCCTTTGCAGCAGCCTGGATGGGGCGGGGTCTCGGAATCAACAGTGCGGAGCAAGCAGCTATGGCTGATTCTCAGCCCTGCCCTAAGGGGCCGCGTGTCTCAGTGTCCTGGTAATTGCTGCCAGCACCTCTGAGGGAAAGCCACCCTCAAGTTCCGAGTTCTGCCTGCTGCCAGACCGTCCAGTTTCTCCCCGTATGAGCCCTGGGATCCCAGAGATTTCCCGGAACCGGAGTTCAGAGCAGTCGGGAGCTTGTGATTCCCTCCTGATTCAAAAAGACAGCCTCGTCCTCAGGTGCCTGCCCCTTTCCCCCGCAAGCCGGAGCCTCCGTACCTTTGCACTTTACTTTCGTAGCTCCTCTGAGTCTGTGTGCTCTTCTCTTTCCTTCTAGTTGTAGAATTTCCACTCAGCCAGCCTTCCTGTGGTTCTGGATGATTACCTTTCTGTCTTTTAGTTGTATTTTTGAAGTTGTTGTCGGAGGCAGCAATTTCCGGTGTTTATCTATGCCACCATCTTGGTTTCTCTTTGACAATATTGTTAACTATATTCTCTGAGAAACCTTTATTACATGGAACAATAAAAGTGCCAGATTTTTTCATTAATTTTATAAATGTATGGTTGAGTGTGAAGTAAGTAAAGAAATTTTAGAGGTAAATATCATGCAAAATATAAAGTAGGATTTATTCATGATAAAATAGGTTTAACATTAGAAAATCTCAAAAGTCTGTCAATAAATTTAGCATTCATTTACTACTAAAATAGTAGACACTTTTGGCAGACAAGGACTAGGTAAAATGTTTCCAAAGAAAAAAGTACAGCAAATATCAGTCAATGGTGAAATGTAAAAATCACTTTCTTTAGAATTAGGAAAGAGTCAAAATACCCACTCTCACTACTTACTTTCATCATAGTTCCAGAACTTCTAGCAAGTTCAATAAGACAAGAAAAAAGAAAGTGTAAAGATTAAAAAATTAATTATTACGTATTTTATTATGATAAGAATCCACAGAAAAAGAATTAGAATTAGTAGGAGCATTTACCAAGTTTGCCAGATATAAAACCTAAATACAGAAATTAAGTGCATATCTATATGTCAGCAAGAAAACATAAGAAAATTTAATTTAAAAATGTCATTGAAATAATGTTTTCAGGAAAAGATCATTAGTGCATGGAACCATTAGATTAAAGTTGATGAAAGGGTGAACCTAACACACAGAATAGACCGGGCTGTCACTACCTTCATTCTGATTATTCTTTACTAATGAATGAGTAATCAGTGTGGAAACACCATTATTTTGTATTTTGACTTAACATGTTGAAACTGAATCTGTTTAAAGCTAATTTTCAATATCTAAGAAAGAATAAGCATGAGGTAAAGAAACAAATGGCACCATGAAGGAACAAACAGACATTCCAAAATGGGAGTCATTTTACAGAACTCACATTCTTTAACAAATCAGTGGCATTAAAAACAGGGCAGGGGAGGAGGTGAGAGACTTTCCTCTAGATTAATAGAAACTTGAGAGGATTTGACAAACACAGTGCTATGGATTGTGTTGCAAATCTTTTGGATTCTGATTCAGATGAGCCAGTTTAAAAAAAATTTTTTTGTAGAAAACTGGGCAAATTTGCATATAGACTAGATATTAAATGACAACAAAGAATTACATGTTAATTTTGTTAGTATTTACATTGTTGAAAAGTACTTTTTGAAGAGTGACACAATATCTGAAACTTAAAATGACAACAAAACATATAAGGTACCTATAAATAAAATAAATACTGGTCTTTTATTGAGGAAATTGTAATACTTTGTTGAAAGGCTTATAAGGAGAACTAAATAACTGGAGAAATGTACCATGTGGATGAACTGAAAGACTCAAGAGCATGGAAGTGTCAGTTTTTCCCAAACTGATAAATAGATTTGGTACAATTTCAATCAAAATCCCAAAAGGCTGCATTGGATTTTGGTTACTGTGGTTGGTTGGTTGACTGGTTTAGTGGAACTTGACAAGCTGTTTGTGAAATTTATAGAAATGTTAAGGGGCAAGAATAGCCAAGACGGTCCTGAAAAAGAACAAGGTAGGCAGGCTTTACTTTACCAGATATTGAAAGGTATAGTAATTAAAGTAGTACAGATTTAGTGCAGAAATATACAAAAGTATCAGAGTAGAGAGCCACACAATAGGTACACATGTCTATAGAGATTTTTTTATTGTCTAAAGTTTTACATATGTCTCCTTTTTCCCCGATTGAACCCCCCCCCCCCCCCAAGCCATTCCCACCCGGGCAAGCCTCCCCCCCCCAGTGTCGGTGTTCATTTATTATGCTAATATGTATGCATACAAGTCCTTTGGTTGCTCTCTAACCCGCCCCCCACCCCTGCCATTTGTCTCTGGAGCTATTTTTGTTCATCAAATTATGTTGATCATTATATACCACATATGAGTGAGATCATGTGATATTTATCTTTCTCTGGCTTATTTCGCTTAGCATAATGCTCTCCAGTTTTATCCATACTGTTGCAAATGGTATAAGTTCCATCTTTTTGATAGCGGTGTAGTATTCCTTTGTGTAGAGATACCACAGTTTTTTAATCCACCCATCTGCTGATGGGCACTTAGGTTGTTTCCAAATCTTAGCTATTGTAAATTGTGCTGCTATGAACTAGGGGTGCATATGTCCTTTCTGATTGGTGTTTCTGGTTTTTTGGGGCATAGTCCTACAAATGGAATTACTGGGACAAATGGGAGTTCCATTTTTAACTCTTTGAGGAAACTTCATACTGTCTTTCACAGTGGCTGCATCTGTCTGCAGTCCCACCAGCAGTGCATAAGGGTTCCTTTTTCTCCACATCCTCTCCAGCACTTGTCATTTGTTGATTTGTTGATGATAGGCATTCTGGCAGGTGTGAGATGGTACCTCACTGTTGTTTAGATTTGCATCTCTCGAATGATTAGTGACTTTGAGCATGTTTTCATATGTCTCCTGGCCTTCTGTATGTCCTCCTTCGAAAACTGTCTACTTAGGTCCTTTGCCCATTTTTTGATTGGATTGTTTATCTTCCTTTTGTTAAGTTGTGTGAGTTCTCTGTAAATGTTGGAGATTAAACCCTTATCGGTGATAACATTGGCAAATAAGTTCTCCTATGCAATGGGCTTTATTGCTGTTTTGTTGATGGCTTCTTTTGCTGTGCAGAAGCTTTTTTATTTTGACGTAATCCTATTTGTTTATTTTCTCCTTAGTCTCCATTGCCCTAGGAGCTGTGTCAGTAAAGATATTGCTACAACATATGTCTGCTGTTTTGCTGCCTATGGAGTGTTGTAGGATTTTTATGATTTCCCATGCTACATTTAAGTCCTTTAGCCATATTGACTTTGTTTTTGTATATGGTGTAAGTTGGTGATCTAGTTTCAGTTTTTTGTATGCTGACCAAATTTCCCAGCACCATTTATTAAAGAGACTGTGTTGACTCCATTGTATGCTCTTGTCTCCTTTGCCAAATATTAATTGAGCATAATGCCTTGGGTCAATTTCTGGGTTCTCTGTTCTGTTCCATTGGTCTATATGTCTGTTCTTGTTCTAGTACCAGGCAATTTTGAGAACCGTGGCTTGGTAATATAGCCGATATCTGGTATTGTGATTACTCCAACTTTGTTCTTCTTTCTCAGGATTGCTGTGGCTATTTGGGGTCTTTTTTTTATTCCAGAAGAATTTTTGGAGAGTTTGTTCTAGATCTTTGAAATATGCCATTGGTATTTTAATGGGGATTTCATTGAATCCGTAGATTGCTTTGGGTAGTATGGACATTTTAATGATGTTGATTCTACCAGTACATGAACATGGTATGTTCTTCCATTTGTTTATGTCTTCCTTTATCTCTTTTTTCAATGTCCTGTTGTTTTCCGAGTACAGGTCTTTTACCTCCTTAGTTAAGTTTATTCCTAGATATCTTAATTTTTTGGTACAATGGTAAATGGGATTTTTTTTTTAGTTTTTCTTTCTGTGAGTTCGTTATTGGTGTATAAACAGGCCATAGATTTCTGGGTGTTAATTTGTATCCTACTACATTGCCGAATTCATTTATTAGGTCTAGTAGTTTTTTTGGTAGACTCTTTGGGGGTTTTCTATGTACAGTATCATGTCATCTGCGAACAAGGACAGTTTTACTTCTTCTTTTCCAATTTGGATGCCTTTTATTTCTTCTTTTTGTCTGATCGCTATGGCTAGCACTTCCAGAATATATAGAGGTTTTATACACGACAGAAGTAGCAATGCATATAGGTTATGCTGAACAATTAGTTATCAATATATGTATTCTTACCTCAGACCACCCCTGAAATTGAAATTATATCTCTACTTCATACCATATACAACATAAGTTTCAGGTGGATGAATGACTTCACTGTAAAAGACTAAGTTACAAAATTTTCAGGGAATATCTTTATGAACTTGGGATGGGGAAGATTCTGTAAAATGTGACAAGATTTCAAACTACAATGGAGAAGATTGGTACATTGAAACAATTATAAATTTTATAAATGAAAGCATATCATATTATAAAGCAATCAAAGAAATAATTCATAAATTGGAAGAAAATATTTGTGTAGCATATAGCAGATAAAGGATTATGATCCAGAATATATAAAGGATACTTACAAGTCATTAAGAAAAAGATACCCTCATTGAAAAATGGGCAAAACACATAAGTAGCTATTTCACAGAAGTAAACAGGAATGGTCAAATACTAAATGAAAAGATGTTCAGCCTCAGTAGCCAGGAGCATGCATTTTAAAACTATATGACATATTTTTTATTTATATCTACCAGATTGATCAAATTTAGAAAGTCTGATAGTACTAAGTGTTAGTGGATATGTAGAAGTGTAACAGGTATTGTTTTGCACTACTGGGGCAAGTATAAATTAATATAACTTCTTGGAAAATAGTAAACTTAAAGGTATACCTACTACCTGACTTAAAATTCAGTTTGTAGGCCTATTCCTTGGAGAAACTCTCGAACAGGCATACCACATGTATCCAGCAGCATTGCTTGTAATAGGAAGAAACGAAACAACTCAGTTGTTTATCAACTTTGGAATATGTTAAAACAATTGCCGTATATTATTTTATACTGAATTGAAAATGAAGGCATAAAAAGCTACATTATACTCCTCATTGATCATCAGTACGAGACTCAAAATATATTGAAAAGAAAAATAGTTTATTAATAAACTTTATAAATAAATTTTTAAAACATGCAAAATTAATGAAGGATCAATATATGCAACAAAACTATAATAAAAGCAAGGGGATTTTAAACACAATTTTTAGGATGTAGGATATTCTTAGCTTAGTGTGGAGGCAGTGGTATAGGATAGGGAGCTTCAGAAGTAGATATAATGTTCTGTTGCTTAAGCTGGGTTCCTACATCTTTATAGCATTATTTTCATTTATATATACACTAGAGGCCCAGTGCATGAAATTCGTGCACTGGGGTGGGGGTAGGAGCCTCAGCCTGGCCTGCACCCTCTCGCAGTCCAGGATGCCTCAGGGCATGTCCGCCTGCCGGCTAGACCCGCTCCTCACGAGTGGGGCTCGCCAGCAGGTGGACATCCTTCTCTCAGTCCAAGACACCCTTGCTCCTTACCACCTGCCTGCTTACTGCTCCTTACCTCTCAGCTCGCTGCTCCTTAGTGCTACTGTGGAGGCGGGAGAGGCTCCTACCTTCACTGCTGCGCTCACCAGCCGTGAGCCCAGCTTCTGGCTGAGCGGCACTCCCCCCGTGGGAGCGCACTGACGACCAGGGGGCAGCTCATGTGTTGAGCGTCTGCCCACTGGTGGTCAGTGCACATCATAGTGACTGGTTGTTCTGGTCATTCCACTGTAACAGTTGCTTAGGCTTTTATTATATAGACTAGAGGCCCAGTGCACAAAAATTTGTGCACTGGAGGGTGGGGTATCCCTCAGCCCCACTTGTGCCCTCTCACAGTCTGGGACCCCTCAGGAGATAACGACCTGCTGGCTTAGGCCCACTCCCGGGTAGCAGAGGGCAGGCCCAATCCCTAGGTGCCTGCCCCGCAGCCCCTGGTCAGGCTCAAAGCAGGGCCGATTGGGGAGTTGGGGCACTGCCCCCTGTCATGCACAGAGCAGGGCGGATCAGGAGGTTGCGATGCCACCCTCAGTCACGCTCAGGGTAGGGCCGATTGGAGGTTGGGGCGCCGCCCCCTGTCACACTCAAGGCAGAGTCGATGGGGAGGTTGCGGCGCCAACCCCTGTCACGCACAGAGCAGGGCCGATCAGGGGGTTGTGGCACCACCCCTGTCACATACAGAGCCGGCCGATCAGGGGGTTGGGGCGTTGCCCCCGGTCACACACAGAACAGGGCCCATCAGGGGGGTTGGGGCGCCACACCCTGTCACACACAGAGCCGGGCCGATCAGGGGGTTGGGGCGCCACCCCTGTCACAACAGAGCAGGGCGGATAGGGAGGTTGTGGCCCCGCCCCCTGTCACACACAGAGCCACAGGGCGATCAGGGGGTTTGGGCGCTGCCCCCTGTCACACTGCTCCAGGGGCCAGGAGGCCTCGTAGCCCCACTGATCCCAGTGCTAGGAGGCCTCGCTGCTCCGCTGATCCCGGTGCTGGGAGGCCTCGCTGCTCTGTTAATCCCGGTGCTGGGAGGCCTAGAAACTCCGCTTGACACAGGGGCAGTGAGGCCTCACTGCTCAGCTGATCCCGGTGCTAAGAAGCCTCGCTGCTCTGCTGATCCCGGTGCTGGGAGGCATATTACCCTTTTACTATATAGGATAGAGGCCTGGTGCACAGGTGGGGGCCGGCTGGTTTGCCCTGAAGGGTGTCCTGGATCAGGGTGGGGGTCCCGCTTGGGTGCCTGGCCAGCCTGGGTGAGGGGATGATGGCTGTTTGCAGCTGGTCACACCCCCTTCAGGGTGGGGGTCCCCACTGGGGTGCCTGGCCAGTCTGGGTGAGGGGCTGAGGGCCGTTTTCAGGCTGGCGGGTGACTGAAGCTCCCAACCTCTCCTTTTCTCTTTTTTTTATTTTTTTATTCTGGGATTTATTTTCCATCTATAGCTGTCACTGAAGCTGAGAGCCGACTTTAGCTCTGAGGCCAGCTCCAGCTTGAGGCCTCGGCTGCTGAAAGCAGGGATCTGGGTTTGTTTGGGTTCTCTAATTGTAACACTGTTTCAGTCCTGCTCGCTCCAGCTCTGACGGCTGAAGGCAGGTTTCTGGGTTTTGTTTAGCTTCTATATTTGCAACAATGTTTCTTAGAGAGCAAGCTCAGAGGCTGGCAAGGCAGGCGGGGAACCTTGGCTTCCTCCATCACTGGAGCAAGCAAGCCGCCTGTTCACTTCAGCTGCCTGGCAGCCGGCTGCCATCTTGGTTGGCAGTTAATTTGCATATCACCCTGATTAGCCAATGGGAAGGGTAGCGAAGTTACGGTTAATTACCATGTTTCTCTTTTACTAGATAGGATTGCATATCGCCTTTTGAAAGTGTGAAAGATTTAATAATAGTAAAATAAGATTTGTATTACAAAACCTTTCTTAATCAGCTATTCTATTATTTCATAGCATTGATTTCAGGAGACTGTTTCCATATTTTCATCATAAATCTCTGACTTGGTTTCTTTTTCATTTCAAACTATCTCATGCCCTCCTTTTCTTTTAGGATTTCACTGTACTTCCTGTGAAGTACATGCTGAAATACATGTACATGCTGAAATACATGTTCCTGAAACATTATTGTGAACAATTTGTTACTATTAGTAGGAGTACCCTTGAAAGTGTTGGAATCATTTTGCTGCAGGAATTCTTTGTTGGTTTTCAGCCATTCCTTGGTGGCAGTGGTGTAAAACTGTAGATGAACATTTTTTCTATACATATATATGAATAGCTTGATTTTTCTTCTTCCTTATCAACAGGCAAGTGAAAGACCAGAATAAGAAGGTAGCAAATCTGAAGCACAAGGAACAGGTGGAAAAGAAGAAGAGTGCGCAGATGCTAGAGGAGGCTCGGCGAAGGGAGGACAGTCTCAACGACAGCTCTGCACAACTCCAGGTGAGAACACAGGAGAATCTGCAAGGCTCTGGTGAAGAGACTTGATTCAGAATTGCATGTTGTTTTTCTCTTCATCTCTATTCCCTCTTTTTCCTCTTTTTAACCCTGCTTACTGCCTTCCTCTCAGACCAACTGCTTAGCAATAAAGGAATGGCTTTAAATAGAAAAGGCAAGTTTTATTCCACAGCTTTGTGCCGATACCTCAGCATAGGAGAAAGTTCATCTTGCTTCCAGTTAATCGCACTTAATTGGTAAGTTTTATTTCAATTTAATAAATGGGTATTGTTGAGCTTTAGGGTGGTCACTTTAACTATTTTGCATTTTTCTTTATTAAAGTGCAATGCTGGTCTTGGTTTGTGTCTATATTTTTAACTTCCTTCTTCTTCCATTCTTCCTTTCTCCCCACCTTCCAGTCCTATTTTTCCCTCCCTCTTTATTTCCTTCCTTTTTAAAAATTCAGAGAGCATATTTTACAGTCATGCAAGATGTATAAACTATACTTTTTTACCCCAATGGAATGATAATTATGTGTGAACCTTAATTATTTGCAGATTAAGTTAAACCAGGTTCAAAAACAATAGTAGCAGTGACCATATGATAAGTGTCAGTTATGTACCCAGTCCTTGAAACTAGGCCCTGAGCATTCACTCTGTCTAACCTTCACAGAGATCCAGTATGCCTGCGATTTTGCGCACATTTTACAGATGAGGAAATGGACTCAGGAAATCAGTTTACTTAACTCATGTACGCACACAGCTGAATGGCTCTGTCATGATTCTGAGACTTCCTGGATCTCTAGCCTGTCTGAATGAAGATTTACATTTTAGAGAAGAATACCGTAAACTTGTTAGAAACTTATTGCTGAGACTGTTAAGCCACAGCCAGATTTTTTTCTGTCATTGTAACTCCTAATTGGGTAGGATAGAGTGTTTAGGTCACAATTGCATAATTGTGAAATCTTTACTGGAGAGATTTGGAGGAGTTATTATCTAGTATATAGAAGCCATTTTTAGGCTTTTAACACTACGGTGTCGGGTGAATTTCCCGCCAAAATATAAGATGGCGCGGGCAATTATTTAGGTTTCCCGCGCAAAATCAGGGATTTTTATGATACCTATTACCCCAATGGGTATGAAACGGTTCGCATACGCAGGTAGGTATCTTTGTGAACGGCAAACAAACAAATATTTGGTAATACGCAGTTACAATCGGCCCGAGTTTACACGTTTCCCGCACTCCACCGCAAATCTATATGAACCGAGTTAAGACGGCTCCCGCGGAGTACGCGCAATTCACGCGAGCCGACTTAACTCGTTTCCCGCACTCCAAGTGTTAACATTTTCATTTCAGACATTAAATCTGACTTAATACCTATTTTCATTTCATCTATATATATAAAAGCCTAAGTAACTGGTCAACTGGTTGGCCAGTCGCTATGAGGTGCAGTGACCACAAGGGGGCAGATGCTCAATGCAGGAACTGCCCCCTGGTGGTCAGTGCGCTCCCATAGTGGGTGCGCCGCTCAGCTGACCAGGATGAGCTGACTGGGATGAGCAGGGCCCGGGATGAGCGGGAGTGGCTCCTCCCCAGCCACCGGCTGCTTTGCTCACTACTACGTCCTTCAGGGGATGTTGGATGCCTGTTTCAGCTCGATCCCCGCAGGCCATGCCAAGGGACCCCACCGACTGGGCCCTTTTGTTTTATATAACTTTTACTGATTATAAAACTTATATACCTTATAGAAACAGTATAAATTTCCTCAAATGCACTGACTTTTGAAAAAAAGCAGCATGCCAATTTTCCTTGTCTTTGCTAACAATAATTGAAACTGTCAATTTTCTCTTCTTTCTCCTATGTGTGTGTGTGTGTGTGTGTGTGTGTGTGTGTGTGTGTGTATGTATGTATGCATTACCTTCTTTATGTTTTATGAAATTGTTTAATAATTATTCTGTTTCTGGTGTTTCAATTTAATCTTTTTTGAACTCAGATCACATTGGTTTTTGTTGTTGTTTGTTTTTTAATACTCACTCAAGGATATTTTTCCACTGATTTGAGGGAGAGTAGAAGAGAGAGGGAAACACAGAGAGAAATATCGGTGTGAGAGAAACACATCAATTGGTTGCCTCCGGTACGAGCCCTGACCATGGCCCAGGGTTGGAAGGAGCCTGCAACAAGGTATGTGCCCTTGACAGAATTGAACCTGGGACCTTCGGTCTGCAGGCTGACACTCTATTCACTGAGCCAAACTGGCTAGGGCACACATTGTTCTTTTTAATTATAGAAAATATTTTATGATAAGACTAGTGGCCTGGTGCACAAAATTCGTGCATGGGGGGGGGTGTCCCTCAGTCTGGCTGCACCCTCACCAGTCCGGGACCCCTCGGGGGATGTCCAACTGCTGGTATAGGCCCAATTCCTGTGGGCCTAAACCACTCTGCCTGCCGGCCTGATCACCCGCAACTGCCCCCCCCCTTCCGGCCTGATCACCTCCAACTGTCCCCCCCCCCCCCCCGGCCTGCTCACCCCCAACTGCCCCCCCCCCCCCCCCCCGCTGGCCTGCTCTCCCCCAACTGCCCCCTCTGCTGTCCTGATCACCCCCAAAAGCCCCCCCTGCCAGCCTGCTCGCCCCCAACTGCCCACAGGTACTCTTGCAGGTAGCAGGTGCTGATTAGGGAAGGAGGGCATGATTGTTTCCTGGGACTGTAGTTATGGAAGCTTTGCAGAGGGTTCTGCAGGCCTCGGAGGGGCGGGCTCTGGCCAGCAGCCCTGTAGCTCTGGTCATCCCTGGAGGCGCTGGTGGGGGGGCAGGGAGTTAGGGGGGGTGCTAGGGGGACAGCGAGGCTGAAGGGGGAGTAACTGTCAAACCTTCCTGCTTGGCGCCATTCTTTAAATTGTATGTGGCTGTTTCGCAGGTGTACCTGTTCAGGGCGGGGCTCCAATCTCCTGGACTGGGATGGGGGCAGGGCCAGGGTAGAGCCTGGCGGGCTAGGAGTGCGGGTTTAGCCGCACCCCCAGTGAGGTTCAGGGCTCTTCAGCTGTGGAGACGGCGCTGCTGCTGGGGGCGGGGGGGGGGGGTGGTGGAGAGGGCCTGGACCCACCGGGGTCTGGAGTTGTAGGGAGGAGAGGCGTGCCCGGCCCCAGCAGGGGGGGCCCGGCAGTGGCGGCCACGGGCCCCGGGTGCCTCGGGGGCACTGACGGGTGGTCATTGGCGTGCTATCCTTGTGGGCGCCCCTGACGGGGTGGCGGGGGAAAGAGATTGGGAATCGGAAGTGTGGGCTGCAGCTACCCTGAGGCTGGGTCTTCTCCCTGTCTGGTCAGCCTTCCTGTCCCCCCGGGGGTGCAGGGGCTGGGGTATGGTGTCCATCCATTCCCCTAGGGGTGTGGGGGCTGGGGTAGGGTGTCCGTGCAGGGGGATTGAAGAGCTCCCCGTGGATGCTTCCTCTTCCTTCTTTGCAGTCTAGGCTCCTGTCAGGCGCTCTCCTCAGGCCTTGGAGGGGCGGGCTCTGGCCAGCAGCCCTGTAGTGCTGGTTGTCCCTGGAGGCACTGGCAGGGGGTAGGGAGTTAGGGGGGGCACTAAGGGGGTGGCGAGGCCGAAGGGGGAGTAACTGTCAAACCTTCCCGCTTGGTGCCATTCTTTAAATTGTATGTGGCTGTTTCGCAGCTGTACCTGCTCAGGGTGGGGCTCCAATATCCTGGAGTGGGGTAGGGGCTGGGCCAGGGAGGAGCCAGGCGGGCTAGGAGGGTGGGTTTAGCCGAACCCCCAGGAAGGTTCGGTGCACTTCAGCTGTGGAGACAGCGCTGCAGCTGTGGGCGGGGGAGGAGGGGAAGGGAAGGGTCTGACCCTGGGGCGGGGGCCACTCAGGCCTGCCTCCACCTGGGTCTGGAGTTGTAGGGAGGAGAGGTGTGCCTGGCCCCAGTGAACTTGGCTCTGGCCGCCCACCCCCTGCTGTGCACACATCAATATGCAAATAGGTCCCCCCTCCCCTGGCTGCCTGCCCCCTTCTGCGCTCACATCAATATGCAAATTGGTCATTACGGGGACACTGTCACGGATAAATTAGCATATTCCCTCTTTATTATATAGGATAAGCCCTTCTTTATATTTGCCCCTTACCTGTTTTATTTGTCTTGTTTCTCCCTCCCATTTAATGTTTTCCACTCCCCATCTGCCTTTGTAAACCCAAAGGTGCCCTTTTGGTCTTCTATAAGTTGTTGCAAGAACAACAAAAGTGCTTTCATATGCAGTTTCTTATTTCCTCCTTTTATAATCCAAGAGAAAAGTGATCATAGTACTTATTTATATACTAGGGGCCCGGTGCACAAAATTCGTGCACTGGGGGGGGGGGGGGGGGGTGTCCCTCAGCCCAGCCTGCGCCCTCTCACATACTGGGAGCCCTCAGGTGTCGACCCCCATCACCCTCCGATCGCCTGATCGGCCCCTTGCCCAGGCCTGACGCCTCCGCCAGAGGTGTCAGGCTTGGACAGGGGACCCCCATCTCCCCCCGATCACTGGCTCTGACCCCCGCCCAGGCCTGATGCCTCTGGCCCAGGAATCATGCCTGGGCCGGGGACCCCCATCTCCCTCTGATCGCTTGCTCCACCCCCCGCCCAAGCCTGACGCCTCTGACCCAGGCTTCAGGCCTGGGCAAGTGGACCCTCATATCCCCCCAATCTCCGGCTCCGCCCCCCACCCAGGCCTGATGCCTCTGGCCCAGGCATCAGGCCTGGGCAGGGGACCCCCAGCCCCCTCCGATTGCTGGCTCCGCCCCCCGCCCAGGCCTGATGCCTCGGCCAGAGGAGTTGACCCTCATCATCCTCTGATCGCCGATCACCGGATCGGCCCCTTGCCCAGGCCTGAGGCCTCCGGCAGGGGTGTCAGGCCTGGGCAGGGGACCCCCAGCTCCCACCATTCCCGGCTCCGCCCCTGCTACCCACGATCTCTGGCACCGCCCCTGCCAAGACCTAAGGCCTCTGATGGAGGCATTAGTCCTGGGCAGGAGACCCCCAGCTCCCCGCGATCTCCCGCTCTGCCCCTGCCTAGACCTAATGCCTCTGGCTAAGGCATTAGGCCTGGGCAGGGGTCCCCCAGCTGCTCACGATTGCTGACTCCGCCCCTGCCCATGCCTAACGCCTCTGGCCGAGGCCTTAGGCCTGGGCAGGGGACCCCCAGCTCCCCGAGGTTGCAGGCTCCGCCCCTGCTTAGACCTAACACCTCTGGCCAAGGCGTTAGGCCTGGGCAGGGGACCCCCAGCTCCCTGCGGTTGCAGGCTCCGCCTCTGCCCAGGCCTAACGCCTCTGGCTAAGGCATTAGGCCTGGGCAGGGGACCCCCAGCTGCCCAGGATCACTGATTCCGCCCCTGCTCCCTGCGATGGCTGGTTCCGCCTCTGCCCAGGCCTAACGCCTCTGGCCAAGGCATTAGGTCTGTGTAGGGGACCCCCAGCTCCCCACGATTGCAGGCTCCACCCCTGCCCAGGCCTAACGTCTTTGGCCAAGGCTTTAGGCCTGGGCAAGGGATCCCTAGCTCCCCGGACTGCCGGCTCCGTCCCTGCCCAGCTCCCATTGCTGGCTCCACCCCTGCTTCCTCTATCACTGGCCGGGGCGGCAAAGGCGCCTGGTTCTCTGATCACAGCTGGCTCTTAGCTACCCCCTGCGTTTCCAATCACCATCAGTGGCAGGGGGCTTCTTCAGTCCTTTCCCTTTCGCCTCCCAGCATTGTGCCTACATATGCAAATTAGCCGCCATCTTTGTTGGCAGTTAACCGCCATATTGGCTGGCAGTTAATTTGCATATCGCCCTGATTAGCCAATGGGAAGGGTAGCGGTTGTATGCTAATTACCATGTTTCTCTTTTATTAGATAGGATTACATTTAGAGGAAACGAATTTAGAGTGGATGAATGACTTTTCCAAGGTGATTCAGTATGTGATAGATTTTAAAATTAAGGTAATGAAAAGTGATAGCTGATGGCCATATGCAAGACACATGTATATAATTCATTCAAATATAGAGAAAAGAGCACTGGGCTACAAATAGGATACTTTGGATCTGTTCTCAGTTCTTTTACTAGATAGCTCTGCTACTTATTTCTTAACTGCCTTATTGCAAATGACAGCCCAGCAGAAGTGATTATCCTCAGCATCCAGGTTGTGACCTATAAATATGATTCCTTGCTAAAAGTTGCCAGCAATTCTTGGAGAAATGACTAATAGTAGAATTCATGGGGGAGTAGAATAGTAGAAAACCAGTTGATTGAGGATTTATATTTTAAAAAGTTTTTACTTCTGATTTTTTTGTTTGTGTTTTCAATTTCTGAATATACATTTGGGTCCACCTGTTTGATGTTTTCATGAAATAGGAGAAGTAAAAGTAAGGAATTATTTTAGTATTTTAATATTTCCAACATAGCATTATAATTCTAGGATTAAAATACATTTTTATGTCAAAAAGAAATAATTTATAATTAATGTTTTGAACTTTGATGAGTATGAATATTTAATATTTATCAGATACCACCAAAGATTAATTCTGTTTATCATGTTAACACATAGTGTGTTTTCTTTTGTTTGTCAAGGTTAAAACTTGAAGGTTCATTTCCACCTTTTGCTATTCAATGACTGCCAGTTATGGTGGTAAGAACATTGCTGGCTTCAGTTGGGTAGAAGTTTCAGCTTGCCACAAAGTAGTAGTACCATTTTTTTTCTTACTTTATTATAAAAAAATAAATTATATTTTAAAAAATAAATAACACACACAATGTAAATAATAAAGTATTATAAAGTGATAATCTCAAGGATATTAATGGCATCCCAGAAATCATACATATATATTCCTTCCCAATCATTATTTCTTCCATTCCTTTAGAGAAAATCATTATTGTGACTTTTGTTGTTCTTTGCTTTTCTTTATGACCTGTGTATCCTATATAATAAAGAGGCAATATGCAAATTAACCCTCACAAGATGGCTGCCTACCACCAGGCCAGCAGGGGGGTTAGTGAGGGACAACCAAATGACTGAACAAGCAGCATGCGTGGGGCATCCAGGCCAGCGGGGGTGGGCAGTTAGGGGCAACCAGGCCAGTAGATGGGCAGTTGGGAGTGACCAGGCTGACAGAGGGGGGCAGTTGGGGGTGACCAGGTAGGCAGGGGGGGAAGTTGTGGACGACCAGGCTGGCAGAGTGACAGTTGGGGGCAATTAGGCTGGCAGGGCAGGGCAGTGAGGGGAAACTAGGCTGGGGGGGGGGGGCGGTTGGGGGTGACCAGGCTGGCAGGTGGGGGCAGTTAGGGGCGACCAGATCGGCCAAGGGGGGCAGTTGAGGTTGACTAGGCCGGCAGGGGGTCAGGAAGGGGTGACCAGGCCGGTGGGGTGGCAGTTAGGGGCAACCAGGCTTGCAGGGGGGCATTTAGGGGTGGTCAGGCAGGCAGGCAGGTGGGCAGTTAGGAGCCAGCGGTTCAGGATTGTGAGAGCGATGTCTGACTGCCGGTTTAGGCCCAATCCTCAGGATCGAGCCTAAACCGGCAGTCGGACATCCCCCAAGGGGTCCCGGATTGGAGAGGTTGCAGGCTGGGCTGCCCCGGGCACAAATTTCATGCCCCGGGCCGCTAGTATATAAATAAAAAGTATAGGTTAGTATTGCATGTTTTTATTTTTATAAATGGATTCATTGTATTTATTCTTTTGTGACTTCTTTTGTTCAACATCATGTGTGGGATTTATTTATGATAGTTGCACTTAGCATTTGTCCTTTTATTATCCTTGCTTACTGTGTTTTTTAAATTCAAAATCCCATATTTTATCTTGAAATTGCTCTGAAAAAGAAAACTATTTCTTTCCAATTTTCCATTTTTTGAATACTTTAATGGAACTAAAACTATTCCTTTTGGCAGAAAGTGAGTTTGGATATAAATTACTTTGCTCTTTGTTCTTGGCTCAACATATTAAAAGTATTCTGAAGAGATTAAACAGATTCCTTACAAATGAAATGAAAATGATACCCCTAAATGCACTGGATCTAGCGCTCCCACAGATTCTAAACACTGCTTTTGTTTATCCTGGCCTTAATGTCTTTAAGATATCACATTACCACTAAGTTGTATCCTCTTTGTACCTTTGTGTTTTGGACAATTACTATGATCTTTATTACCTAGGCTCAACATTTTTTGGTTTTAGAAGCTGTTTTACTCTCTTAAAAATGATTAAAGTCCCAAATGTAATTTTTATGTTGCTTATAATTGTATATATGCCGTTACTTACTGACCCAGCTGTCCAACATCTAGATGTATCTGACATACACAAACATTTTTAAAAATATATTTTTTATTGATTTCAGAGAGGAAGGGACAGGGAGAGAGACAGAGAGAGAGATAGAAACGTCAGTGATGAGAGAGAATCATTGATTGGCTGCCTCTTATACTATCCCCACTGCGGATCGAGCCCAAAACCCGGGCATGTGCCCTGACCAGGAATCAAACTGTGACTTCCTTGTTCTTAGGTCGACACTGAACCACTGAGCCATGCTGGTCAAGCTATACACAAGAATTTTTGGAATATTGTTGGTAATTGCAGAATATTGATGACAACCTAATTGCCCAAAGGTAGGAGGGTGCTTAAATCCACTATGACACATCCACACATTGAAGACTGCCAGCTTTAAAAAGAATGAGGGCACCAACCGAGTGGCTCAGTTGGTTGGAGTGTTGTCCTATACACCAGAAGGTTGCAGGTTTGGTTCCAGATCAGGGCACATACCTAAGTTGCAGGTTTGATCCCCCGTTGGGTTGTGTGTGTGTGTGTGTGTGTGTGGCGGGGGGGGGGGGGCGGGGGGCAATTGACTGATCTCTCTCTCTCTCTCTCTCTCCTTCTCTCTTTCTCTCTCCCCACAACCCCCTTCCCTTCCTGCCTCTCTCAAATCAATAAAAACATATCCTGAGGTAAGGATTATAAAAAAAAAAAAGGAAGAAGAATGAGGAAAGTCTCTAATGAACTGATAAGGAGTGATTTCTAGGACATTCTGTCAAGTGGGAGAGGGCACAAAAGACTATTTATAATATGCTACCCTTGGTATAAGAAAGTAAAGACATATGATCTTACTTTCAAAAGAAAACGAAGGATAGACTAGAAACTAAAAAACAACAACAATTATCTGTGGGAGTGGTTGGGAGAGGAGTGGAAAGAAGGGGGATCCAGATTTTGGTTTCTATATACCTTTCTCCACTAAAATGATCCAAGATTTCTTGGAAAAGTGGTTGGTTCCAGGGCTGGGGCAGGGAAGATTTGGGGTCTTATAATGTCTTATTAGGTATATATGTGACTATTTTAAGACTTGATTATACAATGTTTTTTTTTTTTAAAGTGTTTCTAGCATGGTCCATATATACTCATATTTAAACTATTTTATAATTCCAGTTGATAGTCATGGATATAGGACATGAATATTAAAAACAATGAGACACATATTGGTTTTTCTGTGTGTTTTTTGTGTGTGTTTTTTTAAAAATTATAGTGACTCTTCAGTTGATGTGCTGCATTTAGTTTTGCCAAACTTTGCTTCCCTTACTCAGGAATTTCAGAATGAAAATTTACCATTTGCAACATTATGGATAGACCTAAAGGTATTATGCTAAGTGAAATAAGTCAGTCAAAGAAAGACAAATACCATATGATTTCACTTATATGTGGAATCTAGACTAGTGGTTGTCAGAGGGACGAGGGTTAGGGGACTGGGTGAAAAAGGTGAAGGAATCAAGAAGTACAGATTGGTAGTTACAAAAAAGTTATAGGGATGTAAAGTACAGCATAGGCCAGTGATGGCGAACCTATGACATTTTTTTGGTTGATTTTTCTTTGTTAAATGGCATTTAAATATATAAAGTAAATATCAGAAATATAAGTCTTTGTTTTACTATGGTTGCAATTATCAAAAAAATTTCTATATGTGACATGGCACCAGAGTTAAGTTAGGGTTTTTCAAAATGCTGACATGCCGAGCTCAAAAGGTTTGCCATCACTGGCATAGGCAATATAGTCAATAATATTGTAATAACTGTGTATGATGCTGGGTGGGTACTGGAAATATGGGAGGGAATACTTTGTAAAGTTTATGATTACCTAACCACCATATTTTACACCTGAAACTACTACAAAATAATACTGAATGCAAATTATAATTGAAAAATAAAATTAAAACAAAATTTAGCTCTGTATAATTAAATTCAGTTTTGAGTTTCTGTGGATACAGAGACAAAGAAATGTTTTCTCCCCTTTCTATAAACATTAAATATGCTCGTTATAACCTTTTTTGTGTATGTATATGGCAAAAGTTGTGTTATAGTGCAATTGATAGAGTAATTGCTTCTATGAAGTACTGAAATTAGGTAAATCCCAGCAACAAGAGCCTCTCAAATAATTCTGTGGAAACATGATTGTAGTTGATTTGACTGATGCTTATCTAGGGATTAGAAAATCTCTCATTGAAAGCCTACTCATCTTTTAAGGTTCAGATCAAATGCTCTTTCCTTTGTGAAGCCTGCTTAAATCCTCTTATTTGAAACTAGAGGCCCAGTGCACGGATTCGTCCTGCGCCCTCTCACAATCTGGGACTCCTCCGGGGATGTTGGACTGCCATTTTTGGCCCGATCTCCACAGGCCACGCCAAGGGACCCCACTGGTGCACGAATCTGTGCACCAGGCCTCTAGTATGCATATGAGATCTTTGGTTAATCTCTACCCGCCTTCCCTCCTCCTCCCTTCCCTCTGAGATTCATTAGTCTGTTCCATGTTTCCATGCCTGTGCATTGAGTGTCTGACCCCTGGTGGAGGTGCACATCATAGTGAGCAGTTGAGCGACCTTAGCATATCATTTAGCATATTACGCTTTGATTGGTTGAACAGCCGACTGGACGACCAGACACTTAGCATATTAGGCTTTTATTATATAGGATCACATCCCCTGTTGTAATTCCATTAAAGTTTATTTCTGCTTTGATTTCAGGCCTTATTTTATCTTGTATTATTTTCTAATGATTTTGTGTGTTTTCTCCCCATGTACTTGGGTTTGGGAACCATATCTTGGTACTTTGAACATAACTGGTTCTCTAGAAAAACGTTTATTGATTTTAGTTGCATTGATAGATGTCAAGAACTCTCATTCACAAACATCTTAGATTGGCCTTTGGAGTTGCCCATTTTCCAAACCCTTTAAGTACAGTTGACTTTTGAACACTGTGGGGGTTAGGGGCATTGACACTCCCACCGGTTGAAAATCCCCATAGAACTTTTGACACCCCCAAAACTTAACTGTTAATAGCCTGCTGTTCACTGGAAGCTGTACTGATAGCATAAACAGTTGATGAACACATATTTCGTATATGTATTATGTACTGTATTCTTACAATTAAATAAGCTAGAGAAAAGAAAATGTTATGAAGAAAATGAAAAGGAATAGAAAATACTGTGTTTATTGATACCATAAGTTTACATCATCTGTGCATTACGTCTCTCTGTGCATTCATGACATACCTAACTTTTTCTTAGTCTTTTTGGGCTTATTTCTAGGATGTGCAGTTCATCAGTAAGTTTCTTCAAATTGTTGCAAGTTGCCAACATCTTTTAATATATTTATTTTTAAAAATCCACATATGAGTGGACCCACACAGTTTAAATCTGTGTCATACAAGAGTCAACCAATAGCATAAACAGTGTATAACTAGCCTCCTTTTTAGGTGAGATATCCAACTAACATGGATAGTCTATTCTGGGCGAGCTGATAGTGTTGGTGTTCCTTAAATAGAGTTTATAGGTCTCCTAATTAATTTATGTTCTTCTGCTTATGCAGAATCTTTTTCCTATAGATTTCCATTTTTACTACCTAAAGATTCTGGTTTAAAATGAACCTTTCTTGATGAACTGTATCCTGTTCTTGTTACTGTCTTATCCATTGTTCCTCAGCCTATATGTTTAATTTTATTTTATTTTATAATTGCTCCTGCATGATTTAATAATTCTTCCATTCTCTTCTTGACTAGTTTATATTGGCCCTATATCAATTAAGGGCTATTTTTAAATTTTCTTTTTTTATTTTATTAAACAATGTTTTGTACAGGTAAGCTGTTCATTAACTATAGCTATAATTATTGTTATAAATAACAGAAATAAAATTTTAAAAATTAGTTACAAGTTTAGAAAAACTTTGTTTGATGTTATTACATTTAACATCCTAATATTCTCTAATATTTCATAGGTTGCCCTTCAAGGTCCTTACATATTTTAACAAAAGAAATGTCCTTTTCCCTCAGTTGGGAATATTTACCTTACATATTTTTATTCTTTAAGCAATAACACTCACTTTGTCTTTTGACAAAACTAAGTTTTAGTCACATTTTAGTAAGACAAGGTAGACTGGACTAAAAGCAGGGCTCATATTAATAGTGGTTTAGTGCTTTGTTTTTATTTATAACAAAGATAAGTATCTGAATTGAATCTTGAGGGAGTGTACTGTCAGAGAGATTAATGGCACTGCTGAAATAACACTGTGGGTCTTATGAGACCAATGATGTGAAGAATAAAGTTCAAAGAAAGTGAAAACAATAGAATAGAGATAGGGGAAGCAACTCTATGTATATGATGCAGAATTAGGAAAACATTTGTGTTTTTCTTCCAAATTTGATTTGATTTACTTTGTTTACGATTTTTTTTTTTCATTTTGGTAAGATGTTTTCTCTTTCCTTTTTGAAATGAACACTACTCATCCTTGGTCTTCACATTGGTCATGGGGATAATTATTTAAGAAAACCTTTTTAAAAATTAAGATCTTCTCACATCTTTCTAGAAATAGTACGTGATGTGTCACATGCTAGATACCTCTAAGATACCATTGCTTTTCTTTTTGTAAAAATAAATTTTAGTTTCTTCTTTTTTTTCTTTAAATATATTTTTACTAGAGGTCTGGTACACAAAATTTGTGCACGGATGGGGTTCTTAGGCCTGGCCGGTGATCAGGGCTGATCAGGGCCGGGCCAGAGAGGAGGTGACGGTTGCCGGGCTGGGTGCGGAAGGAACGGACGCCGGATGCTGATGCTGCCATCATCAGCGCCCCGCCACCGTGCAGTTCCCCTCTTCTCCCCTCCTCCTTTCCTTGCTGCCACACTGCCAACTGCAGTGGGCAGGCAGCAGGCTGATCAGGGCCTGCTGGCTGGGGGGGGGGGGGGGGGGGGGGGGCACAGGAGGTTGGCCGCTCACCCCAAGGAGGGAGCTGGCACTCGATGCCCCTGGGAAAGGGCCGTGTCCATTGTCACCCACCCCTGGTTCTCCATCCCAGCCCGGGGGCCGAGGGGAGGGACCACGGGAGGTTGGCTGGCTGGGGGAGGTTGGCTGTGG
This sequence comes from Myotis yumanensis, assembly GCF_028538775.1. Classification (NCBI taxonomy): domain Eukaryota; kingdom Metazoa; phylum Chordata; class Mammalia; order Chiroptera; family Vespertilionidae; genus Myotis; species Myotis yumanensis. The sequence continues at coordinate 120,104,308 of NW_027223754.1, read as the reverse complement.
GAGAGCACTGACCACCAGGGGGCAGCTCCTGCATTGAGTATCTGTCCCCTGTTGATCAGTGCACGTCATAGCGACCAGTCATTCCGGTCATTCTGTTTGCTTAGGCTTTTATATATATAGATTGATTTCAGAGTGGAAGGGAGAGAGAGATGGAAACATTAATCATGGGCGAGAATCATTGATTGGCTGCCTCCTGCACACCCCCTACTGAGGACCGAGCCTGCAACCCAGGCATGTGCCCTTAACCAGAATCAAACCTGGGACTCTTCAGTCCACAGGCTGACACTCTATCCACTGAACCAAACCAGCCAGGACTTGGTTTCTTCTTAACAGACCTTCTCCTTGACCTATTTGAAGATTTAATCTTATATAATTTCTCCCTTTTAAATTACTTTTTTCCTTGGCCAAACAGGAATTTTCTATCTAGAATATGGGCATGGGTGGGTTTTTATGTTATTCTCAATCAGGTATTAAATGGAGTTGGGATTACACTGGGGAAGTGTACATATAAATCAGCATCTCATTTTACAACCCTGTGGGTAGTTGCTAAAATTAACTTAAAAATTGTTTTTCTGCAGGTGAAGCACCTATCCAGATTATTGTCATGTATGCAACTTTTTAAAACTTTTAGCTCAAACTATGCAACTTTTTACCATTTAGAAAAATTACTTTTAAAAACTCTGCAGTTTTGAAATATACTTTAGATACTTTTCCCTCTGGTCAAAATTCAGTTCCATTTGATAGCCAATGAAATTTATTGAAACAGTGTTAATTTATTTACTATTTTTATTTATTTTTAATCTTCACCCAAGGAGTGAGGTTATTTTTTCCATTAATTTTTAGAGAGAGTGGAAGGGAGGAAGGTGAAGGGGAGAGAGAGACACACAGGAGGTAGAGAGAGAAACATTGATGTGACAGAAACACATCAATTGGTTGACTCCCACATGCGCCCCAACTGGAGGCGGGATCAGACCTGCAACCCAGGCACGTGCCCTTGACTGGGAATCGAACCCTTGACTCTCCAGTGCACAGGCTGATGCTCTAACCATTGAGCACACTGGCCAGGGAAAAACAATGTTTATTGATAGTACTGATGTGTAGCCTGCTCAGGCATTTCCTAGAGTTAACTTTAGCCCTATTCTGTGGGAACTTTTGGCCACATCCTTTGAGCTTATTACAAAAATTCTCACCATAAAATAGTGATCAAAGTTAAAATTGGCAGTAACATTCTGTGTTCTGTAAGTACTATGTTCTCATCTCAGTGAAATGAAATGGTTTAATCCTTTTCTTTGTATTATTATGGAAACTCCTCCCTTGCATTTGGAAAGTAAAATCTCCAATAAGATTCTTATTATTTTTAAGAGAAAGCAGAAGCATATATATATATATATATATATATATATATATATATATATATCCCCTTTGCTAAGACCTTAAATGCAAATGCAAGAGTTAACCTCTCTTGGACCATATCAATTCATTATTTTAACTAAAAGATTATTTTGGGGGGTTTTGGTAAAGACTTTGAAAATGTATGCTTATTTTTTTTATAAGCATACCAACCAGAGGAGACATGTTCTAAATTAGGTAAACCTCATATCCTTGCCCAAGTTTCTGATATCCAACTATCAGAATTTTCAAGATAACCATCTGGCTAGTATATATGGAATTTTTGTACTAGGTGCTTTGTAAAAGTTATTTTTTATATAGCATCATTTTATATGTGTGTTTCCATTTCTTTAATGAAATGCATCTGCTTTTGTTTTAACTTTGATCTTTAAAATTGAGGTTATATTAGAGTTCTGCAACTGGGGGAGATATTTGAGGGATATTAAAGAGAAGAGAGAAGAAAATATTTTAATTCAAATTATTTCTTAAAACAAAAAGTATTTGATATCTAACAAAATTCTATCTCTGGCTAGGGCTAGCTTTCTTTTCTTAAAAGTGACTGCATCAGTGCATGTGGCTTCAACCCTCCCCTCCCCCCAACACACTAAACATCTGAGCAGCTGGTAATTGAATTCTGATAAGTTTAATGATTTTAATGAAATCTTCTGCATGTGTATGTATACTTGGGGGATGGGGAAGAGGGGGGAGAATAAGCATTGGGGTTGAGGGTAATAAAAAAATTACTGTCTCTTTACATTAAGGATAATGGGTAGCAGTTAAAATTAATATCTTTTAGAATATGTTGAAGTCTCTCTGGTAAGTTGTGTTTACTCCAAAGGAAGCAGCTCTTAAAATGAACCCAAATAAATGACCTCCATAACCATTGCTGAGTCACAGTTGGGAAAGAGATGAGTGAATGTGGGAAGCTATAATATTGGATAATTGATGGAATTCTATAGTGACCTTCTTTCCACTGCTGAAAAGGGAAAAGCTTAATAAGATCTGTCATTATCAAGTGATTTTTTTTATGTTACTGTATTATTGAGCCTTTTTTCTTTTAATTTTGAGGGAGATGTTTGAAGAGAACAAAAGATTAATTTTTATTTGCTGTTTTTCCTTTTGCCTTTGCATTCCTTATTGAATGTTTGATTTGAAAGAAAGGCAGTGGAGACTAGAGTCTTTCAGCTGCATCGGTATGTGGCTTAACGTTCCCAGAGCTGATGTCAAGAGGTAAAGTTCAGAGGAATGTATTAGGGGAGTAGTATTATGGGATTTGCTAAGGGGTCCAGTCTTCTTGTTCATTTGCCTGAGTTAAGTCATAGTTACAGCTGTCACAGCTTTTACCTTAATCTCATGAATATAGAAATTTTATTTAAGGATATGAGGAATTCTTTGGCAGCTTCCCAGTTTCTCTCTCTCTTGCTCTCTGCCATCCCCCCAGAACTAGTCACACAAACCTGTTTTGATCTCTACTTTGTGAATGAAGTGGTCTCATTTGACCCAGTTAATAAGTATAGTTGGCATTAATAAGTAGGTTTCCATACCTGATTCAGCGATAGGAAAACTGTCTGTGTCAGCTTTGATGAGTACAAACTTAATTTATAGCAGTTGAAGTAAAAATTTTAAGGTATTGCTTTTAAATGACTTAATTAATTAATGATTTAGATTTAGATTACTGAACTATTTATAATGGTAGAGTATGTTTCTTTGCGGTCTCCAGATACCTATTTAGTTTGTTTCTGTGACACACAGTACATATCTAAATTTGGGATTGCCTGAACTGTTTAAACAGAGTGAACTGTCCAAGTTAAGCAGGTGAATGAAATTGAAGTCTTTTTTTCTACTTAGTCTTTTCCCCCAGGCTGCCAGTTTAATACTTTGCTTTGAAGTAATGAGTGCTAGAACATTGATTAACTCCAAACAGAATAAATAGACTCATTTTTTGGCTAAATTTTTTACTTTCCCCCCTTCCCCCTTAAGAGTAGAATAAATTTTAATGAAAATTAATGAGGAAACAGGAATCTAAAGAGAGTCTTTACTCATTTGGGCCAATAAGGCTATGAATATTTTATTCTCATATTTTCTTAAAAAATGGATTGATTCCCAAAAGAAAGGAACTTCACTAAACTGTGAAGACTAAACTTATTAAAAAACTTCTATAGCTTTTTACTATAAACTTGTATAGCTTTCTAAATATTTGCCAAATAATTTTTTAGTTGAACTTTGAATATTTGGCCTTATTGAGCATATCTAGTACTGAGCTATTCATGAATTAAATTTAATGTAATTTTTACCATAATCACAGAAAACATCTCTTAATAGAACTCAAACCAATTGCAAATTTTATTCTGAATAATTCCTGAAAGAATGCATATTTTGATGAATTCATATTCAGTGATTTGCTGATCCATATCTCAATTTTGCTAAGTCTCTTTAATATTTGCCTTTTACATTTTAAGTTTGTTTGTGTTCCATCAAAATATGGTGTTATGCCCTAGCTAGTTTGGCTCAGTGGATACAGCATCAGCCTGGGAACTGAAGGGTCCCGGTTCGATTCTTGTCAAGGGCACATAACCGGGTTGCTGGCTCAATCCCCAGTAGGGGGCGTGCAGGAGGCAGCTGATCAATGATTCTCTCTCATCATTGATGTTTCCATCTCTGTCTCTCTCTCTCCTTTCCTCTCTGAAATCAATAGAATCTACACTAATAAAAGAGAAAGATGCAAATTGATCATACCTTCGTGACACCCACCAGCCAATCAGGAGTGGGTATGCAAATTAACCCAACAAAAATGGTGGGTTAATTTGCATATACAGGTGCTGAGCGGGCGGGGCGGGACGATTGCATCATCGCCATGGTGATGATGCAGGCATTCCGCACCGCCCCAGTCACTCCGGGCCTCTGGGCAGCATGGGAAGGCAGAAAGGCAGCTCTGGGCCTGAACGAAGTCAGAAAGGTGGCTCCGGGCTGGAGCAAAGGCTGAAGGCTGGAGCGAAGGGGGTGCTGGCAGCCAGGGGAAGGAAGGCCCATTCTTGCACGAATCTTCGTGCATCAGGCCTCTAGTATATAGTATATATATTTTTAAAATATGGTATCATTGGGTTCCATTTTAGTATAATCTCATAACAGCTGTGTCTTTGAGGTAAAAGTTGTTAACCTAACAGATATTTTTCTCTCAGAAACAGTTTTGATAATCACAGTTTGCTTTGATAACCCAGTTTCCTTGTACTGGAGCTTCAGACTTGAGTACTATGCTAACCAACTTCTAAGATGGCCCCAAATCGTCCTTATCTTCGGGTATTCATTCCCTTGTTAGTCCTCTCCCACATTGTGTCAGAATTAGTCTTGGTGAACAGTAGAAATGTCAGAAGTGATGGTGTGTGACTTCTGAGCTAGACCATAAAAGACGACGCTTCTGCCTTGCTTTTTTGGATCACTTGCTCTGAGGAAAGCCAGGTGACCTGTCACAAGCAGCCCTGTAGAAAGGAAGAGAAAGGCCTCTTGCCAAGAGCTATTACCAACTTGCCAACCATGTAAGTGGAAGCAGAGGATGGAATTCTGGCTGACATCTTGACTCTAACCCCAGGAGAGACCCTGGAACCAGAACTGTTTGGCTAAACTGCTTTTGAGTTTCTGACTCATAGAAACTGAGATAAAAAATGTTCACTGTTGTTTTAAGCTGCTAAGTTTTAAGTTAACTTGTTATATAACAATAAACAACTAATAAAAAAAACTTTAATATCCTAAGTATTAAAGTGATTTGCCAAATACTTGAATTTTTTTCACTTTAATTTCACAATTCAGTTTTTTCTGTTGGTAGAAGAGTAAGTGCTTTTGAATTTGTTTTATTAATGTTATCACCACAGTCATTTTCAGTGCTGAGGATTGTTAGAGCTTTTGGCAGAGTTTGCCATACGGTTTCTCACCTAGGTAACTGGTATTTGTGTGCTAATAGGTTATGAGCTAAGAAAAGTTATGAAACATGATGTGTTATAGAGACTTTTATGAATATATCTCATGTATAGAAACTATTCTTGCTCTAGAAATGTTGTCCAGTAGAAATGTCAGCACATAGATAACTTTGAATTCTTTAGTAGCTTCATAAAAAAAACTAAAAGAAAACTTATGACATTAATAATTAATAATGTATTTTTAATCTAATATGTCCAAAATGTTACCATTTCAACACACAATTAATGTGAAGCTTACTAATGAAATATTTTACTTTTTTGTTGTTGGGGCTAAGTCTTTGGAATTTAGTGTTATTTACAGTACATCTCAATTTGGATTAGCCACATTTTAAATACTCAGTAGCCACATGTGGCTAGTGGCTGTCATGTTCAATAGCACAAATAATGAATTTAGCTGAAGAAGTTTAAAAGACTTTATTCCAAGCTAGCAGCAAATCAATAATGCATATAAACTATAGGAATGGGTTTTTTACACTTATGAGATTAAGATGTGTAACATGCCATATCTTAGCTTTAATCTGTATCTACATTTGGCTCCAATAAGTCATCCTTCTATTTTCTGAATGCCTCAGAATCTTCAAACCTATGGGATATTCTATGGATAAAAGGGATTTGGGATATCAGAGGTTCTATGTAGATTTGTTTAAGATCATAGGCTCATAATGGCATGACTACCTCATGGTTTAACTTGAAGACGGCTGAATGTGGACTTTTTGGGAAAAAAAAAAAGTACAGTTTAGACTGTGAAGCACATATTCAGGCCCTGGGCTGTACGTGGTACAGAAGCACTTCCCAGGGGTTTCAGCACGAGCCCTTTACTTCCTTGAGCTTGGGCCTGAGAGCAGAATAAACCAAATCTGTTGTGTTTCACAGTTTCTGAAGTCCAATATTTTACCAACTGACATTTTGTTGGCTCACACATATTCAGAGAAGCTGTGATAACTGTCACTTCTGCTCAGAGTTCAGGCATTGAACAGATTAGAGATTTTTCTTTTCCTTCAAACCAAAATACACCATTAAGTATAGTGTAGATGAACAGTTTTGTCGCTAGAAATTTGTGCCAAACTCTGTCACCAAAATCTACTCACTACTATTTTTGTAGGTATGTTAAAAAAAAAAAATGGGACAGGAGGGACTGTTTGCATAGAAAAGGGGATGGGATAGTTTTAAAAGCTCTTAGCGTGGTGCTATGTTTCAGACATCTGCTGTTGGGATATTGAAACTTTAGGTGTCTTTAGAATCTTCAGAATAAGAGCAGAACTTACTGCAATATATTGAGTATTTATTTATTTATTTGTTTTTTAGCATATGCCCCTTGGAAACACAGTATTTATTTATGTATGTATGTATGTATTTATTTATTTAAAATCTTTATTGTTGAAGGTATTACATATGTCCCCTCTTTTCTCCCATTGATCCCTTATAGCCCGCACCCGTACCCTACTCCAGGCCTCTACCACCTATTGTCTGTGTCCATGGGTTATGCATATATATATATATTCTTTGGTTGATCTCTTCCCACCTATCCACCCCTGCCTTCCCTCTGAGATTTCACATGCTTTTGTGTCTCTGGATCTATTTTGTTCAACCATTTATTTTGTTCTTTAGATTCCATACATATGAGTGAGATTATGTGATACTTGTCTATCTCTGACTGGCTTATTTCACTTAGCATAATACTCTCCAGGTCCCTCCATGCTGTGTCAAAAAGCAAGATGTCCTTTTTTACAGCTGCATAGTATTCCATGGTATAAATGTACCACAGTTTTTTCATCCACTCATCTACTGATGGGTACTTGGGCTGTTTCCAGATCTTAGCTATTGTAAATTATGCTGCTATGAACATAGGGGTGCATACATTCTTTCTGATTGGTGTTTTGGGTCTCTTAGGACATATTCCTAGACGTGGGATCACTGGGTCCACCTATTTTTTTTTTTTCTTTTTGGTTTTCTGATTGAGTGATTTTTTTTTCTACCCTGTCTTCTAATTCACTAATCTGATCCTTGGCTTCCCCTAACTTGCTATGTATTCCTTCCACTGTGTTCTATATTAGTGCTAAGTCATTCTTCATAGTTACTATATCTTTTCTCATGCTTTTGAGCATCTTTGCCATCATTATTCTGAATTCTTTATCTCAAATTTCTTATCTCCATTTCATTTAGCTCTTCTTCTGGAAAATTTTCTTGTTTTTTCGTTTGGGGCTTATTTTATTTATTTATTTTTTGTCTCCCCATTTTGGCTGCCCGTTTGAATTTGTGTCTATATGCTAGGTAGATCTGTTACACCTTCCAATTTCTAGTGCAGGTCAGTGTCAGATGCTGTTCTTGACTGGCCTTGAGTACTCTGTTTGGAGCTATCGGCAATCCACAGAATGTGACTCCCTCTGCTGGGACTGGGTGCCTTTGGAAAAGACCAAGATGTGCACCGAGGTTTGCTTTTCCTAGGCCCGGGCCATGAATTATATCAGGCAAAGACTCAAAGCCTCCAGAGACCTGCTTCTGCCTGAGGTCTGTTTGTATTCAGTGTTGATTAGCCTCTCAACCACAGTGTCGGGTGAGAGGTTTTCAACAGGGTAGGGCAATTGCTTCTGCCTGCAGGCTGATCATTATTCTCAGTCTCTTAATGGGCCTCAGAAACTACACAGGGTGGGCAAGGGGTTTTCCAATAGGGTGGGGCAACTGCCTTTTCTCCAAAAACTGCCTGGATAGCAAAGATCTGTCTGAGAAAGATGTCCTCCACAGCATGAGGGAATGACTCAGCACAGGAAACCAGGGTGTCTGCCTTTCAAGGTCTAACCCCAGAGCCTCCAACCCTGGCTTCTGCTCACCCAACTCCAGTCCACTCTGCCCTCCCTCTGCTGGAGCCCAAGGTGATTGGCTGCACATGAAATTTTGTGTGAAGGCCCTTTTAGAGGGTGCCTGCATTTCTAGCCATCTCTCCCTGGCTATAGCAACCCTGCTGCTTTTCACAGCCAGATGTTATGTGGGCACCTTTCTCAGTTCTGGTGCTCTGGGCTTGGGAGCCCAGCTTGGGGTTTAGATGCTAGAGTTCTCAGTGGGAACCCCCCACAGTTGAGATATCCCTCCAGAACTTCAGGTGCTGTCTGTGGGAGCCCTGCCAGCCTTTTTGCACCTCCGCACTTTCTACCATTCTCTATGCAGTTTCCACTTTCCGTTCTTGGTTTTCAGTTTCTCTGCAGCTAGTCTTCAGTTGATTATTCAGGATGGCTTTTCTGTAGTTTAGTTGTAATTCCAGTTTGGTCCTGGGAGCATGTCAATGTAGCTTGCACTTATTCCATCGCCATTTTGGAATCCAGCACTTTATTCTTATTAATATTCTGGTTCTATAGGAATCTAAAGAGGAAATGCTTATAATAACCTCACGAGTTAAGTTTTTCATTCTATTTGAAAACTGCTAATTTATTCTTATTCTAAAATGTTTTGTCTTACATGATCTTTTAAAGTCCTATAGGATTTTGCTTGTCTTTCTGATTGAAATCCATAGTTACTTCCCCAAAATTTACTTTTTAAACTTGTTTAGATTATTAATGCAGTGGGTTTTGGTTGGCTAACTAAATTACTCATTCTTAGCCAGACCAGTCATTTATATCAGGGTGTGGCTTTTTACTTCCAGTTTTTTTATATAAAATTAAGAGAAAACGTGGCTTTCTTTAATTCATTAGGAAAAACTCTTTTTTCCATTTCTCTTTTTTAAAATTAGTTTGCCAAATAATTGCCTATATGAAAATATAATCTATAAGATCATGCTGTTTATTTAACTTTTTCATCTAGGCTTAACTTTTCAGGGAAAGAGAACGTTTGACATTGAGTCTTATTACTTCGCTTCATCAGAGCTGACATTAGGTCATTGTAGAGAGTAGTTCAAAAATAGCTTTGTGCTTCTACATAATTAAGCTTTTGCTACCCATGCTGCCTAGCGCAACAATTTTATTCACTCTGTTATGGAGATCAAGTCCATCAAATGTTTCTCTTGCTTAATAACTTGACCCTTTGCTCTTAATATACTTATTCCACCTCCTTTACTTCTTTCTTCTCTTGTTTTATTTTTTCCTCTCTGATGATATCGTTTTTACCTGGATTTACTTCTGAAGGGAAGAACATTTAATAAACAAATAGCCCTTGTTGATACATAGGCTCTCCTTGTGTTAACTAATTAGTCTACTTCACCGAGTCTTCCATCGTTTTCCAGGACAATCTCCGTAAGAAGGATGACAGAATTGAAGAGCTGGAAGAAGCACTAAGAGAGAGTGTACAGATAACTGCAGAGCGAGAAATGGTGCTAGCACAAGAGGAATCAGCCAGGACCAATGCTGAAAAACAGGTCTGCGATTTTATACAGTTACTGGCAATGCAGCTGGTTAAACAAAAGGTAAAACCCAAACAGTGTAGTATAGGGAAACTACACATAATGTATGTTTATATGGTTTCAAAAACACTCCTCAGTGTAAGTACTTAGTCTTAAATAAGAATTGAAATATAGCTATATAAGAATTGACTCGTTTTAATGCAGAGGTCTCTGCATTAATAATTAGGGACTGATTTCAGATACAGTTATGTAGTATATGCTCATATATCTGAAAAGATGAAATGGAACATGTCTGTTTGTTACAAGACCGGCACAATCCTGCTTTTAAATTGAATGGAAAAACACAAGCATTTCTGAGTTAAAGATGTTAATTTTAAATAGCAAATAGTTCATTTATTTTATACCTTGGCTTGTTCAAAAGGGCAGTTAAAGCTATAACAAGTTAAGATTAATAACAAGTATGAAAGATAGAGATATTGTGACACTTAAAGAGTCCCAGATCAGTGTTCTATTGAGGTGACTTGTTAAAAGTTCTGTTGCTGGTTTATATATATATAATTTTCTAGATCCTTTTTAGATCCTCACCCTTGCTTTTAACTTTTTATTGGGAAGAATAAGTAAAGAGGGAGAGGTGAATGGAAGAAATAGTTTTAACCAGTGAAGACTCTAATCTCAAGTCCCATTATGAGAGTGTGATCGGAGGTTTTGAACCTGCCTCACACAGAGACTCATGACATTTTATTTTTCAGTGATTATTTCTTTTCCATTTCTTTTTTGGAGAAATATAAATATTAAACATAAAAAGATCAAGTGAGAGGGTAACATGAATTGCGGGGGGAACCTCTTGGATCAGACTACCAATGCTCTTGTGAGTTAAGTTAGTTGTATAGCAAGGAAGAAGAGTACAATTCAAAGCAGACTTTTTGTAGTATGTACCACAAGGGAACCCTTCATAACTGTGTTAGATACAAGGATATAGTTTCTTTAGTGTCAAGTATAGAAATAGACAGACTGAAATTAGCAAAGCTGAGGGAAAATTGATCTTTTCACAGTATGTCCTGTAGTGCCTTAGTCCACTTTCCATTTGAATTATTTCCTGATGTACAGTTGAATAGAGTTTGGGTAGTGGAGTGTTTCAGAGATGGGGTGGTGATAGCCATTGTTTCAGAATGATAATGGATATTCTTTCAGCTTGATCTTACCTTTTTTACACACTTTCCTTTATTTTCAAAATGTCACCCTTTTTTTCCTCCTGTAAAGATTTCTTCCTTCTTTGGAAATCATTAGTTAGTTAAAAACCTTACATATCAGAGATCATGTAGAGGTTTTGGCCATTAATAATAGATCACGTCATTATGGGCTATAGACTACTGTTATATGTTCTTTTTAAAGCTATTGTTGTGTAAACTGGTTATAATTTTTTAGATCAATTTTTTAAATTTACATAAAGCTTGAGCAGAAAGTACAGAGTGTTGCTAGGTACTCCTTTCTTTACCTCAGTTTTTCCTATCCTTAACATCTTACATTGGTGTGGTAAATTTGCTAAATTGATGAGCCAGTATTGATACATTATTAACTAGTCCATAGTTTACATTTTGGTTCACTCTTCGAATTGTACAGTTCTGTGGGTTCTACCAAATGTATAATGTCATGTATCCATAATTACAGTGTCATACAGAGTAGTTTCACTGGCCTAAAAGTCACCTGTGCTCCACCTAATCACTCCTCCCCCATTTTCCCAGTCTCTGATCTTTTTCCTGTCTCTATAGCTTTGCCTTTTCCACAGCGTCATATAGTTGGAATCATACAGTATGTAGACTTTTCAGACTAGATTTTTCATTTACCCTCTGCATTTAAGGTTCTTCCATGTCTTTTTGTGGCCTGAAAACTCACTTAGGTTTATCTCTGAATTACATTCCATTATATGGATGTGCCACAATTTGCTTGTTCCTTTACCTATTGAAGAATGTCTTGATTGCTTCCAATTTTGGGCAATTATGAATAAAGCTTTTATAAATACTTATGTCATTTATGTATGGGTATAAATTTTCAAGTCATTTAGGTAAATACCTGGGAGTCTGGTTGCTGGATTGTATAGGAAGACTACACTTAACTTTGCAAGAAACTGTGACACTGTCTCCCAAGGTGGCTGTATATAATTTGCTTTTAATTGCATGCCTTTTTTCTCTTCTGTTTATCTTTTTTGCACCATTCTGCTTCTCACTGCCTATCTGAAGCTGTTGAGTGAAATATTGCATGAGACTAGTCATTTGTGCTTTAAGTGGTTTAAGGTATGAAGAAACTGCTTTTATATTTGTACTTCTGGAGTTGTGTAAACTTCATTCGTTGTTGCCTCCTGCTCTCATCTTTTCTTATTTTATCTTTGTGTGTTTTCTAACGCCACTGTTTATTAATTGTATACATCAAGTATTCATTTGAAATACCTTAAATGAGTGAAGCTTTTTCTGGCTAGGGACATTACTCTTATTATCTTTCTTAGGTCCAGAATTTATTTGTCTCTTGCCTAAATTTAGCCTCTGAGAAGAAATAACTACCTCTGATAGGAGGAAGATGTTTGCATCTCTTGGTTTCTCAAAGTGCAAAATAAAATTGTTTGGGAGCCATAGCTCATTAAAATAAAGTACAGAACCTTTAAAATTTTTTTTAATTGTTTTATTGCTTAAAGTATTACAAAGCGTATTGCATATGTGTCCTTTTTTCCCCCTGCCCTTGACAATCCCCTGGCCTCCTCCCTCCCGCCCCCCCCCCCCCCCCAAGTGTCTTATGTCCATTGGTTATGCTTATATGCATGCATACAAGTCCTTTGGTTGATCTCTTACCCCCCTCCCTCCTGCCCACCAACCCTCCCTGGCCTTCCCGCTGCAGTTTGACAATCAGTTTGAGGCAGCTCTACCTCTGTATCTATTATTGTTCATAAGTTTATAGTGGTCTTTATTATCCATGAATGAGTGAGATCATGTGGTATTTTTCCTTCATTGACTGGCTTATTTCACTTAGCATAATGCTCTCCAGTTCCATCCATGCTGTTGCAAATGGTAAGAGTTCCTTCTTTTTTACAGCAGCATAGTATTCCATCGTGTAGATGTACCACAGTTTTCTAATCCACTCATCTACTGATGGACACTTAAGCTGTTTCCAGATCTTAGCTATGGTGAATTGTGCTGCTATGAACATATGGGTGCACATATCCTTTCTGATTGGTGTTTCTGGTTTCTTGGGATATATTCCTAGAAGTGGGATCACAGGGTCAAATGGGAGTTCCATTTTTAGTTTTTTGAGGAAACTCCATACTGTCTTCCATAGTGGCTGCACCAGTCTGCATTCCCACCAGCAGTGCACGAGTGTTCCTTTTTCTCCACATCCTCTCCAGCACTTGTCGTTTGTTGATTTGTTGATGATAGCCAGTCTGACAGGTGTGAGATGGTACCTCATTGTTGTTTTGATTTGCATCTCTCAGATGATTAGTGACTTTGAGCATGTTTTCATATGTCTCTTGGCTTTCTGAATGTCCTCTTTTGAGAGGTGTCTGTTTAGATCCTTTGCCCATTTTTTGATTGGATTGTTTATCTTCTTTTTGTTAAGTTGTATGAGTTCCCTATAAATTTTGGAGATTAGGCCCTTATCAAATATGACGTTGGCAAATATGTTTTCCCACGCAGTGGGCTTTCTTGTTGTTTTGTTGGTTTCTTTTGCTGTGCAGAAGCTTTTTATTTTGATGTAGTCCCATTTGTTCTTTTTCTCTTTAGTTTCAAATGCCCAAGGAGCTGTATCAGTGAAGAAATTGCTTCAGCATATGTCTGAGATTTTGTTGCCTTTGGATTCTTCTAGAATTTTTATGGTTTCCCGTCGTACATTTAAGTCCTTTATCCATTTTGAGTTTATTCTTGTGTATGGTATAAGTTGGTGGTCTAGTTTCATTTTCTTGCATATATCTGTCCAATTTTCCCAACACCATTTATTGAAGAGACTATCTTGGCTCCATTGTATGTTCTTGCCTCCTTTGTCAAATATTAATTGAGCATATTGGTTCAGGCCGATTTCTGGGCTCTCTGTTCTATTCCATTGATCTATATGTCTGTTCTTGTGCCAGTACCAGGCAGTTTTGAGAACAGTGGCTTTGTAATACAGCTTGATATCTGGTATTGAGATCCCACCTACTTTGTTCTTTCTCAGGATCGCTGCAGCTATTCGGGGTCTTTTTTTATTCCAGATGAATTTTTGGAGCGTTCATTCTAGGTATGTGAAGTATGCCGTTGGTATTTTAATGGGAAGTGCATTGAATTTATATATTGCTTTGAGTAGTATGGACATTTTAATGATGTTGATTCTACCAATCCATGAACACGGTGTGTTCTTCCATCTCTTTATGTCTTCCTCTATCTCTTTTTTCAACGTCCTGTAGTTTTCTGAGTAGAGGTCTTTTACCTCTTTAGTTAAGTTTATTCCTAGGTAGCTTAATTTTTTTGGTGCGATGGTAAATGGGATTGTTTTTATGAACCTTTTAAATTTTGAGCAGGGAAAAACTCTCAAAGGAAAACGTGTTTTTTTTGTTTGTTTTGTTTTGTTTTTTAAATATATTTTATTGATTTCTTACAGAGAGGAAGGGAGAGGGATAGAGAGTTAGAAACATCGGTTAGAGAGAAACATCGACCAGCTGCCTCCTGCACACCCCCTACGGGGGTGGGCTCGCAACCCAGGTACATGCCCTTGACCAGAATCGAACCCAGGATCCTTCAGTCCACAGGCCGACGCTCTATCCACTGAGCCAAACCAGTCTGGGCGGAAAACATTTTTTGATGCCTTTCTTAAATTCTTTACAGGATCTCCTTACAGTATTTTTGTTCCAAATACATGCTGCTCTATATTGAGCTCTTTATTTGGAGAAGTTGTCTAACAATGCAATGAAGGAAGATATCTTCTAAACTGTGTTGGCAAATCCTATCTAATAAAGAGGCAATATGCAAATTGACCATCACTCCAACACATAAGATGGCCATTCCCATGTGGTCAAAGATGGCCAGCAGGGGAGGGCAGTTGTGGGCGATCAGTCCAGCAGGGGAGAGAAGTTGGGGGGGACCAGGCCTGCAGGGGAGGACAGTTGGGAGGGACCCAGGCCAGCAGGGGAGGGCAGTTAGGGGTGACCGGGCCAGCAGGGGAGGGCAGTTAGGGGTGACTGGGCCGGTAGGGGAGGACAGTTAGGGGGGGACCAGGCCAGCAGGGGAGGGCAGTTAAGGGTGACCAGGCCAGCAGGGGAGGGCAGTTAGGGAGGGACCAGGCCAGCAGGGGAGGGCAGTTAGGGGCAATTGGGCTGGCAGGGGAGCAGTTAGGCATTGATCAAGCTGGCAGTGGAGTGGTTGGGGGGTGATCAGGCTGACCGGGGAGTGGTTAGGGGTGATCAGGCTAGCAGGCAGAAGCAGTTAGGGGCAGTCACGCAGGCAGGCAGGTGAGCGGTTGGGAGCCAGCAATCCTGGATTGTGAGAGGGATGTCCGACTGCCGGTTTGGGCCTGATCCCACCTCGAGGGGTCCCAGATTGGAGAGGGTGCAGGCTGGGCTGAGGGACACACACACACCCATGCACGAATAACATGCACTGGGCCTCTAGTAGAGGGATAAAAGAGAATCCCATTAGGAAACCCCAGGGTTCCTTTCCACATTATTTCCTTCTGAAACTTCTCTCTGCTCAGGTTTTGTATTTTGTTGAATGTGAGAGTCCATTTCCCCCCCTTTAAAAATATTTTTTAAATTTATTGTGGTGATATTGGTTAAGAAGATCACATATTCAAGTGTACATATCCATGATACATGTATGCTCACCACTCAAAGTCAAATCATCTTCCTGCACCATATATTTGGTCCACTTTACTCATTTTCTTAAAATGAGCATAGAGTAAATTTTTTCTCTTAAACAAGTCTCAGAATTACCAAGCGTTAGGGAGCAATATCCTTAGTTCAGCAGTGCTTTTATGAAGTTAAAAATTGTGAAATGCTTTTGTATTGTATTTGAAAATGTCATGTCTGGTATACTTTGAGAGCAAATTTTTTAACTTATTTATTTTAAAAACTATATTTTTATTGATTTTTAGACAGAGAGGAAGAGAGAGGGAGAAAGAAAGAGAAACATCAATGTGAGAGCAGAACATCGAATGGCTATTTTCTACATGCACCCCCCCCCCCCCCCCCCAGGATTGAAGGTGAAACGCAGGCATATGCCCTAACTGGGAATCAAACCAGCAACCTTTTGGTGCATGAGACAACATTCAACCAACTGAGCCACACTGGCCAGGGCTAGAATAAATTTATTTTTGAGGTAGCCATTTTCAAATAGATTACTAATTAAGATTTTTAAAATGCCTTTAATGTAATAAGACTTTCTCTTGTGGCTTAATAAGTTGGATTTGTTTTGTTCCGAAAGAATGTTTTTGAATGTTTTGAGTGAAGATACATCCTCTCAGTATAACTAACATTTGCACATGAATTCTGATTTTTATTTTAAAGACTGATTTTTAATAGTGATACTCATTTTGTTCAAATTGCCATTTTAACGTTATTTGGCTTATATATTAAGTGTAAATTCTTGACCTAGAAGATCGTAAGGTTTTACTAATGATTTGCTAGATAGTTATAGATTAATTTGCCTTTTTAAAAAATATATATATATTTTATTGATTTTTTACAGAGAGGAAGGGAGAGGGATAGAGAGTTAGAAACATCGATGAGAGAGAAACATCGATCAGCTGC
Organism: Myotis yumanensis; assembly: GCF_028538775.1. Classification (NCBI taxonomy): domain Eukaryota; kingdom Metazoa; phylum Chordata; class Mammalia; order Chiroptera; family Vespertilionidae; genus Myotis; species Myotis yumanensis. The sequence goes on along the minus strand of NW_027223754.1, from coordinate 120,087,861 downwards.
CTCCTGGACACTCCCTACTGGGAATGTGCCCACAACCAAGGTACATGCCCTTGACCTGAATCGAACCTGGGACCTTTCAGTCCAGTCCGCAGGCCAACGCTTTATCCACTGAGCCAAACTGGTCAGGGCTAATTTGCCTTTTTAAGGGTCACCAAAAAATGGCACTTTTGATGAAACTGCATTTTAAGGCCTGCAGGACATCTTGAACCAGCTTGGTTTTTACTCTAAATTTCCCTGTCGTCTCAGCTTCTTCCTTTAACATGTAAGTCTTTTCCTTCCCTGCCATCCAGACAGGAAGATGGGAGAGGCAGAGATGGCCTTCATTGTCAGTAGTTCTTGATTCTTGATGTGAAAATGAGTAGCACAGTCATCTACATTTGATCCAACATCTCTATATCTTCAGTTAAATAGCTAAAAGAAGTAAAATACGAAGGCAGTGCTTGTGGAATGTACAGTGCATGTTGGTGACACACACCTCATTATGATTCACCTGCTTGCTTCTCCTATTGGGTTGTTTGTTCCTTTTGAAGGCAGTGGATGTTTCTCTTGTGTTTCTGTTTTCTTTTCAACTTGATCAAATTTCACAATCATAGCCATATCTGGTTTATCAGACATGGTTGCATGGGAAACAGAGTTAGACACATGAGCAAGTGGAGTTCAGTCTGTGCAGTGGCTGCTGTCGAATGTCCCATTTATTTTTATTCTTAAAGATTTATTAAGACAATAGTATGGTCAAGACCTCAGGGGACAGGTGCAGGGTGGAGGGGATCAATGGGGGGAAATGAGATATCTGTAATACTTTCAACAATAAAGATAAATTTAAAAAAGAATAAAAATCTCTATTTTCTATTGGCTGCAAAACTACCTAGTCACTTACACAGTATTTATCACCATGATACCAAGTACTTTTCAAATAGAACAAAACCACTGAAGCAGCACTGATAGCTGGGTAGCCTACAGAAGGTGATGTGCAGTAAAAGAATTATAGTTTCACTCCCCAGTCTTCCCCATTGCCTAATTACTTTTGTTTGTTTTTTATTGATTTCAGAGAGATGAAGGGAGAGGGAGAGAGAGATAGAAACATCAATGATGAGTCATTGATCAGCTGCCTCCAAGCCCCCTACTGGATGGGGATCTGGCCTGCAACAAGGCATGTGCCCTGACTGGGAATCAAACTGTGACCTGCTGGTTTATGGGTCGACAATCAACCACTGAACCACGTTGGCCAGGCTTGCCTTTTAGCTATTCTGAGAGTGGACAATTTATTCTTTGGTTTTATAAACATAATCCTGTACTAATCTGAATACAGTGGGGCCTTGACTTATGAGTGTCCCGACTAAAGAGTTTTTTGAGATACCAGCTGTCTCTCGGCCGATTTTTTGCATTGAGTTGATAGAGTAATTTGAGTTAACAAGCTCCTTAACGAGCTCCTTAACTAGCTCAGTCTCGGAACGAATTAAACTCGTAAGTCAAGGCCCCACTGTATTTATAATGTTTTCTTCCCCTCATTTTCTTTTTAAAATATATTTTCTACTGATTTCAGAGAGGAATGGAAAGGGAGAGAGATAGAAACCTCAATGATGAGAGAGAATCATTGATAGGCTGCCTCCTGCCCTTGTCTGGATAAATTTTACTTCTTTCATAAAACCTCCTCTGACCTTCCAAATCTGAGTTATATGTCTCTCCCATGTTTTAATCAGCTCCCTATACTATTTGTTTTACAACACTGTATTATTACTTACTGTCTATTACTTGGACTGTCTCTATCTTCTCCAATAGAATGAAAGCTACTTGAGGATAGGGCCTGTGTCTTGTTTATTATTTATTATATCCTTAATACCTACCATCATGTCTGTTACATAGTGGCATTCAGTGAATATTTATTGAGTGAATGAATGAAATTTTATTCTGACCCCTCTGACTGTTTCTACCTTCCAATAATAGCAGTATCACTTAAGTTTAAATGGTAATTTTATAATAATTATTACATGTTTTTATTCTTTAATTCCTTTCCGTATGATTTGATAAAGCACATTATCTGACCAGATAAACTCAAAGATTTTTTTTTTTTAAATATGTTTTATTGATTTTTTACAGAGAGGAAGGGAGAGAGATAGAGAGTTAGAAACATCGATGAGAGAGAAACATCGATCAGCTGCCTCCTGCACATCTCCTACTGGGGATGTGCCCGCAACCAAGGTATATGCCCTTGACCGGAATCGAACCTGGGACCTTTCAGTCCACAGGCCGACGTTCTATCCACTGAGCCAAACCGGTTTTGGCAAACTCAAAGATTTTAGAATTACAGATTTAAAAAATTAGAGTAGATATTATGCATTTGCAGATAACATTTTTTTTAGTGTTTGATTTCAAAGCATGGTAGCCATAATTGAAAAATAAACTTTAGAAATCATCATTGTCCTTACCTATCCATCAGTGGGTAACAAAGGACTTATTATGTCTTATAGGATGAATGTACAACACTATAGCTTTGCTCTTGTTAATCTTTTGGCTAATGGGAGCTAGCTAAAAGTCTTCAACTCTGAAATAACAGTAAGCCATGTTCATAAAAACATGTAAAAATTCAAAACATTCTATAGAAAAAATATAGAGTGTGACCAAATTAGTTTGAAAATCTTTTTGATCCTAGTTTATTTTCTTCTGGTGGGACTAATACTTCTGATCATCAGAAAATTTGACATTAAGTTTTTCAACATTTGTCTCATCTCTCCCTACCTTAAAAATAGATTTAAAATATTATTACCATTGTTTCCTTTTATATAGTGCTGTAATGGACTACATTTATAGTTTATAGAAGTTTCTTAACATGTCTCAATACTTTTTTCTTTACCCTTAAAAGTCTGTTAGTAGTAACTGATGCGGGTTTCTGAGGTGAGTAGCTGTGAATTCTGAAAGTATTACAAATACAAATGTTTCTCAAAAATGTATAGAATAATTCAGTCTTAGAAAGAAATTCATTTGGAAGTGAGCAATATAAACTGCTTCTTAAGCAGTTTACTGATTTCTGGAGAAGTCATCTGTTTTGTCAGTGTAAATATTGAAGCTGCTATTATTCAAAGATATTTCATTTTAAAAAAGGAAGATGTTATAAAACATTTTGTTGACAAACATATGGATAATACTTTTTAATGTTTCAAGAATATGGGGAGCTGTAACATTTAAATTCACAATCATTTTCTCTTTGCCACTGTATGATCGTTTCAGTATTTAAATCAAGTTCTGTCAAGAGGAACCTAGTAAGTTTCATTGTAGACTCTTGCTGTAATGTCAGTGAGTTTGAATCTCCTTTGTTATGGTGAGTGGTTATGAAATCAGTAACTTGACAGACCCTGAAGTGAGACTGCTGGAAATACGTCATGTCTGCCTTCATGGTGACAGCTGGCTACAAAACAAACCCCACCAGAGCCATTCTGCAATTGACAAGGGACTTCAAAGGCCAACAGGGCTGCCACTTCAAAGAGAATTCTGCCATCTCTGGCTTGTTGAAAGAAGTTAAATGGCTGTACCCTGCCATAGCAGAAATCTCCATGTTTAGACTTCTCCTCCTTTTGATCTTAGAAAGATGTATGAAATGGGCTCTAACTTAAAGAAATGATATAGTCTGTATAATGGCAACCCAATATTATTCTGCATTTCTCTCCACTTATTAATGGAAATTGCTCAAATATGTTTAAATAACAGCAAGTCTAAAAACTCAAATGTCTCAAGATGAATGTTCAAAAGAAGAATTGAAAATCCATATTAATATTGTACTAACCACCTTCACAATGTGGAATAAGTCCTATGGTAGATAAAATGAAACTCTCCCATGTTTTTTAAAACTCTCTTTAGTTTCTCTTTGTGTTTTTACCCCCTTTAGTAGAATCGGATTCTGAATATTTATAGTAAGAATGGCCTAAAATTAAAACCTACACTCTCAGGGTTGATTTGCATAGTTTAGACCAGGGGTGGGCAAACTTTTTGACTCGAGGGCCACAATGGGTTCTTAAACTGGACCGGAGGGCCGGAACAAAAGCATGGATGGAGTGTTTGTGTGAACTAATATAAATTCAAAGTAAACATCATTACATAAAAGGGTACGGTCTTTTTTTTTTTTTAGTTTTATTCATTTCAAATGGGCTGGATCCGGCCCGCAGGCCGTAGTTTGCCCACGGCTGGTTTAGACAGACATTTCTCTACTTTTAAATAACTCTGTAGTTAAAATTCTAAACTACCTTATATTATTTAAAATATTCAGTTATACTGGATACAACTTTGAAATAATTATCTCATCTCTGTCTTAAAAACAAAAGATCTCAGTTTTAATAAAACTCTTAATAAAAGATCAGAATACATCTTTAAGAATAATAAGGACAAGGCAGCAATATGAATTTTTTCTTTTAGAATATTGAAAGCCCTAAAAGATATCCTTTTGATGGAGTCATATTTAATATACTTGAAAAAGAAAAAGAAAACTTAAGAAATAACATGGCAATAAAAGTATGGAGATTTTATATATGATGTGAAGTGAGAGGGTTAGCTAGAATTAAAGTTATTAAAACTCAGTGACATAACCTTTTCTTAATTACATGTTTTCTTTCTCATCCTATGTGCTGTATAAGAATAAAAAACTAGGAATCCTTAGATTCTTTTGCTTTGATCTCCTATTTCCTTATTTCTTAAAAAATTTTCTTACATAAAGTTAACTTGGCAGAAGCTTTAGCCACTAATATAACTTGCTCTATAATTTTACCAGATGGTGTCAGTAGACAACAACTAAAGAAACTGTGAAGGAAAACTGAAGCCCCCAGGAAATAACCACATGTGATGCTATGACCAAAAAAAATATCTATTTACACAACTTCTTTTAAAAAATGCATTTGTGTTTATCTTTTTTGTTACTATAGTTTCTTCCTCTTGAAATTTTTTTGATAAGATTGTACATGATTGTATTGTTCCAGAAGTTCAGGAAATACCTGTCTCTAAATTTCAGCTTGATTTTTTTCCTTTTTATTCAACAAAGGGACCACATCTATATTTTCAAAAGTTGTAATCAAATGAAAAAATTAACTGCAGTGGAAAAGAAATAAAACCTTGGCACAAAAATTGAACCACAGAGATGAGTGCCAGAGTCTATAGATACTGGTTTTCAAAGTAGACATGTTTATGTACTTCTGTCTAAACTGAATCACCACTGCTTCACTGGGTGGGAAGCACTCTTGGAATTTGTGGCAGATCTATAACAGATGATATTTAGTTTGCTTGTAATGAGTTCTTGGGGTGTTTGGCCCTTATTCTGTTATCTCCTACTGAGAAGTTTGATAAACCAAGTTATTGATGATAGAGGCAGTCATCCAAGATATGGCTGAAGGTGAAGTCATGAGAGCCAGATGGCTTCCTACTGATTTTTATATGCAGTTTATGTTCTCCTTGGCTGCATTTTCCTGGATGTTTTCATTGAAACATATCTTCTAGAGAAATTTGCACAGCAGGATTTATCCTACACCACAGATAGTTTTTGTGTGTGGCATGTCTGTTTTGGCACTCATTTGTCTTTTCCTTTTATCTCCACCCTCTTTAATGAATAAATAAAAAGGCAATAAGGGTTAGTGTAAGTGCATTAAACCAGAAGTTAGGTGATGTGGAGTCTATTTCTTCTGTTTACCAGTGTGATTTCGGGTAAGTTCTGTATTCTTTCTAAGCCTCTATAACCTCATCTGTGTGGAGTAAGTTATTATCCCCACAAGTGTTTTGGTAGGCTATAAAGCCTCTCTACAAATGTTGAGCCTTCTTATTATGGCTACAATAATCCTATATGTGTGAGGGGTATGTATGTATATATGGATGTATGTATGTATACATACACACATTCATGTGATGCTTATGAGTTCCCTTTTGGTATCCTTCGGTTGCCAGACATTTAATTCTACCCTTTTACTTTTCTCCTTTGGGTAATAGTAAACGTTTGATGAGATCAAATAACTGTCATTTCATTGGCCAATATTTTCTTTATCCATTTTCCAGGGTTTCTATTGAAATAATGTTTTGTCTACAAAAATATGTCCCTAATTAATGAAATATCTGTTTACTCCTAGGTAGCTGTTTATTTTTCAGCAATGCAAATAAGGATTAAAATTTTCAATTAAAATGCCAATAAACTTTTATTTTTATTGTTGAAAACTTAAGGAAACAGTATAAAGCTGTTTGATTCAAATTGTTCATTTGATCTCAGAAAAAGGGCTCAAGCCCTAAATGCTCTGTTCTCTGTTGGTGACTTTATACTAGTGAGGGGATTGCTGTTTTCTGTAATGAAATGGAATTAATGTTTTCTCCATGTTAAATTATTTCAACCAAGAAAGAAATTTCTTTCAAAACAACTTCTATAGCCCTTCTAGCACATACTTTATCCCATTTCTCTGACTTCCTAGCAAAGCAGAAAAAAAAGTTTTTTAGGCGAGAATTTACTAAAGCTGAAAGTTCAAGGACAGTCTTGTCTTTCCACCTCTATTTTTATTTCTTTTCCTGAATTACTAATTTCTCACAAACCCTAATAAAATATAAAGAAGTCTCAGACCCAGATGCAGAAGAGTATAAAATGGTGATGGCCACATCTTTGTTGCTGCTGGAGAAAGAAAATGTGATGTTATTAAGATTATTTCAGTCCTTTCTTCCAAGAGTTAGAGAGGAACTATAGAGTTTATGTGGACCCAGGAAATTATTAATTTTTGTTTTACTTGATTCTGGTACAGCCTGTTTGTGGCTAAAAATAAGCAAATTATAGGAGACATTAATCAAGTAACAATCGTCTGAAAAAAATAATTTTCAGTGCTTTAATTCAGATTTTTAGTTTTGATGCTGTGTTACTCACAAAATCACCTAAATAGAGTTGGCAGTGAGTTAAACACTGGCCATCAGTGGCATGAGAGTATAGGGGCAGGGGGACATTTGCTTTGCTTTGGAAGTGTGTATGCACATTTTACTGATGTCTGATTTTTTTTTAGGCTTCATCTCAGAATGGTGAGTGCTTGTTATAGCATTTATCTACCCCCAGGTCTCTGAGTTGATTTTTTTTAAGAGAAAAGGAAAATTGAGAGGGCTTGAAAAAAGAGGCATTTCACATTGTCATGGTTCCACTCTCTTAAAATTTTTCTTCAGTTGAAGATTTGTTACCTCAGCATAATATCACTGGAAACATAAAGAGAGTTGCCAGTGAGGGAATCCAGCCAATCAGTGTGAGTTTATCTCATCTACAAGTCAGTCTTACCCTGTGGATACTTATAAACCATACTCTTTTATAGAAATATCCGGCATTGTTACATATCCTATGGGAATGTTAGCCATATTTTGAGAGAGTAAAAACATTTTGAAAATTCCTCAACCATGGAGCACATTAATTATTTAAAGTCATTTGTGGATTATTTGTTCTCACAAACGTTTGGCAGTGTTGACTTATTGGAGAAATGCAATAATATATAAAAAGTGAAGAAATCTAGTGACTCCCAAAGTTGAATTGTGGAAATATGGGTTTCTATGGTTTCTTCTTCAGTGCTGTATCTGTGACTCCTACTCATATGTGGGTTCTTCATAAAATCAGGAGTAAAAGATAGCAACAGTACCTGACAATTCCTAAGTTTAATACACTGCTGAAGTCAGTGATATCTGTTTCTGTTAGGTTACCTCAAGAATCACTTAGGATATTTTATTTTCAATGAATGGGATAGAAAATTATAATCAACACTATTGTATGTCATATGCATGTAACTGTGGACCAAAAGCAAAAATAAAAATTTTAAATTCTTATTTTGGTAGCATCTAATTTATTTTGATGTTATTCCAATGGCACCATTGCCCACCCTCCTCAAAGAATCTAATGGGGGAGAAAAAGAACCTAGTGGAGTTAATTTTACTGTACCTCTCTTCCTGGAGTTCATCATTGTCTAAAAAATGGCGCCTGGTCTATCCTATACTTTACCATCATCCCTGTATTGGTCAGTACTTTCTTGCCTTAATCCAGCTCTCCAACTCTTCTTACCCCTTTAACATCTCCCTACTAAGTCACCAAAATTTACAAATTCATCTGTCTTCATTCATTTAACAAATATTCACCGAGTATCTTTCTTCTCTGTGCCAGGCACTGGTACGTGCATTCTTAGTTTTCTTCTTAAACCATCTTTCACCTTCTTTGCCTGAAGTGTAATCTGGCCTCTCCCCTGGAAACTCCAACAACCCTTTCTGGTGCTAAGTATTTATCCCGAGATCTTAGTGTTAGAGGTAGGACTCACATCCTTGTTTCCTGGGGCATTGTATTATTCCATCACCTTCTTATAAGACTCATTGCTTCTTTAAGGGTTATGTTATTTAGCTATAGCATTGAAGCTTTTCAGTGAAGACTTTTGTTATCTCACTAACCAGAATCTACATGGATCACCCATTTGTTACTTCGTCTTCTCAGTTTGTTACCAGTTGTCCTTTGCCTCCATTGACTTCCTTCATTTTATATCTAGCATTCTAGACCTTGTTGTTATCTAGTCTACCTCTGGCTTCACTCATTAAGCATCTTCCACTCTAATCACAATTTTGTATCATTTTAATTTTCTTGTTCAAGTATTACCACTACAACTATCTTTCCACATCATTTGAACTTACTTGTCTCTTGGTGTATTCTAATCCATTAGACTGTCTTTGCTTTCCTCTCTATTCAGTTTAATTCCTTGGTCCATTATTTTCATAACTAGAGGCCCATTGCAGGAAGATTCCTGCAAGAATAGGGCTTCCTGCTGCCTCGCTCCCTCCCGTCTCAGCTGCCTCACTCCCTCCCGTCTCCGCTGCCTCGGCTCCGCTCCCGTGTCCGCTGCCTTGGCTCCGCTCCCATGTCCGCTGCCTCGGCTCCGCTTCCGTGTCCGCTGCCTTGGCTCCACTTCCGTGTCCGCTGCCTCGGCTCCGCTTCCGTGTCCGCTGCCTCGGCTCCGCTCCCGTGTCCGCTGCCTTGGCTCCGCTCCCATGTCCGCTGCCTCAGCTCCGCTTCCGTGTCCACTGCCTTGGCTCCGCTTCCGTCTCCTCTGCCTCGGCTCCCTCCCTTCTCCGCCACTTCGCTCCCTTCTGCAGCACTTGGCTTCCTTCTATGCTGTCTTCAGTCTTCGCTCTGCACCTGCATATGCAAATTAACCACCATCTTTGTTGGGTTAATTTGCATACTCATCCTGATTGGCTGGTGGGCGTAGCAGAGTGACACCAATTTGCATGTTTCTCTTTTATTAGTGTAGATTCTGATTTTACTATTCTAAGCCCTCTTGCCCCTCTATTTTGTCAGAACCCTTTGGTACTTTCCTGTTGCTTTGGGGATAAAAGCAAAGTACCCACTATGACCTACACGATCTTTTTACACATCTGGTCCCTTCCTTCCTCTCCTGCCACATTTGTCCCCTTCTTTCCTTTGTTCTGAAAGCTTGTGATACTTGGATTTTTTTTTTTTTTTTTATCTTCTCTTGTAGATATGTGCTTTCCCACTTCAGGGCTACTATACATGCTGGGACCTGAAGCTGGAATCCCTTTCTGGTCCATTGACTTACTTGGGGAAATTTTGTCTAGGCCCCCAAAACATAGATCAGAACCTCATGTTACTTACTATTACAGCTTCCTGTAACTTCTTACATATCTGTTCACAATGTATAATTATATATTTATGAATTAGTTACTAAATTCCTGTATGGATTCTAAGCTCAAGAGTGATAGAGAAACATGTCTTTTGCTTTCTGTTGTGCCCTCAATGCATAACATAAATTATCTGGTACCTAGTAGGAAATCAGCATTTTGGAGGAGGAGAGAAGGGAGAGAAAGGAAGGATGGAAAGATGTAAAAGTGGGCATGGGAACACTCCTCAGAGTGATTCTTTAGATACACTTGTAGAAAGCTGTTTGGGGACTTTTTGAACACTGATAACATTATAGCAAAGTGTGAATACAATGGAGTCTGACCGTCTAGGTTGGAACCCTTGATCAGCCTCTTCCGGTTGTATGACCTTCAATACAGCACTTAAATTCTAAACCTGTTTTCTAAAAATGGGGATAATAATAATATCTAATACTAACCTCATAGCATCATTTTGAGGATTTAATGAGTCAACCCATGTAAAATATTTAGAGTACTTCAAAGTATTCATGTAATGTAAGTTGCTGTTACTATCATCATTGCAATAATTATAGCTATTCCATATTCATAAAGGACTGTACTATTGGTATATATCTTGTCAAAGAATTACATGCATTGGCCAAAAAAACATATTGGGGAAAAAGAGATTTCTAGTGTAAACACTACCATAAAACTCCATTAGGAATTCTGTAAACTCAAATTCTTATTAGTAGTGATTATGAGGTACCTAAAGGAGTTTGTTAGAAGAGAATGGTTGAATGTATGTATGTATGTATGTATGTAGGTAGGTACATACATTCTCACTAATACTTTAAAAACGCTCCTCACCTCAAGCTTGGCACCTTTTTTTCTTTTCTTTTCTTTTTTTTTTTGTAATTGTAAAACATTAGGTCTTGATCTGTAATTTTCTTGAAATTAAGAAAATAGTGGACTTTTCAAATGAAAATCATCTGACTTACATGATGAATTCTTAACCTCTAGATAATTTTCTTTTTGTACACTCTTATTTTCTTGTTATTCTTCCTCCCCTCAACCCCCCACCCCCGCCCAAACACACCCTTAGGAGATTTATGCCTCTTAATCTCCCAAGAAATTATAATAAGATTTTCAATAAGCATCTTTGAAGCTACAGAAAGTCTTTTACTCTCAGTTGTGGAACAGAAGGTTGGAAACTTGAAGTTGCAGTCTTTGCCAGCACCTGAAGCACCCAGTTGCTTTGCTTTCTTAAGGAAAATGGGTCTGTGGTAAAGTCATAATTTATTCCCTTTTTATTTTGAGTAAAAGTTTATTAGCTTGTGATTTAAGCAAACCATCTGGCCCTTCTGGCACTGTATACTATCAAGCCCTGTGTTTCCTCCATAATATGTTACTGGAGGCAGCTAAGTTACATACTTGAATCACAGCTCTTGCCTGATCTTTTTTTTTATGTCTTAAAACATGTGCTTTTGAAAATTGTACTGTGACCTCAACCACATTTTTAAATTGTGGAGAATTTTTTTCATTGTTTAGTATGGTATGTATCTCTTCTTTTCTTCTCAACTTTCATTACCATCATTTCTTAGTGACTATATCCAAAACTATACAACTGCTGTGTGGTAGGCATGTAATGGAATAGATATCCAAATAGAGATAGTGGAATGTCTTCTCGGGATTATGGAAAAGTAACAGAAAGTGCGAAGTATTTCAATTTGAACTTGAGACTGGTTCTCTGTCTTGGAGCCAGAGCACACGTCAGATGATTATTTGGAAACCCTGCTTTATGGTACCATTCTTGCCTTAAATACTAACATGCTTTCAAACTTTTTTGAGTGAATGTGTGGTCTGGGGTAGAAATACCTTGAGGGCCTCACACTCACATGATTGGGAAAATTAAGCAATCTTTAAGAAAATTATGTTTTAGTAACAAGCAAAATTCTGTAAATGAAAGAATGTAATGAAAGATAAAACATGTCAATAAACATGGCAGACTAGATGCTGGGAAAATAACTCCACAGAAACAATTGAAGATAGCTAATAAAATATGTATTCATAAATTGGCAAGAAAGTAAATTCTCATGTGTAAAAAAGAAGGAACTCTTAGCATTTGCAACGGCATAGATGGAGCTGGAGAGCATTATGCTAAGTGAAATAAGCCAGTCAATGAAAGAAAAATACCACATGATCAGGGGATGAATAGATGGGGAATTTAAAGATAAGTACTTGAGAGCTGTTGAACTTGAACGGTTTTTTTTTGTATGTTGACAGTCCAAAAGAAAAAGTCGATGGCAGCCCATGGTAGAGAATCTAATAACAACCAACCTTTCTCCACTTATTAAAAAAGTAGTTACAGTGCCCCAAATTGGTCATTTAAAAACACTAAGAAAATTGACTGGCCTTTGGTGAGACTAAAAAATAAAAAGAAGGAAGGCACCGTGAACAATTTTTGGAATGATAAAGGGCTCATCCTACAAGTCCTGCAAGTATTAAAAAGAGACAGGGTGTTTTTGTCAGTACATTTGAAAATTTAGACTAAATGAATAAATACTAAGAAAAATGGAATTTAGCAAAACTAGTGAAATATGAAAACAATAACCTGAAAAGAAAAAAGTCAGTAATAAAGTTTCCCTCCCACAAACTTTAAGCCCAGGAGTTCAACTGGTGATTTTTAATTCCATCTAATAAAGAGTGAATATGCTAATTGACCCTCATGCTATTGCAAAGATGGCAGCACCCACAGCCAATAAGGAGGGAATATGCTAATTGACTGCCCTGTCCTCAAAGATGGCAGCGCCCACAGCCACAAGATGGTGGCACCCAGTCCTCTCAGCCCCACTGGGGTGGCAGACGTGCAGCAAGGCCTGGCCGCTCCACGTGCCTGCCTCTGGAGTCCCCCAGTCCCCTCGGCCCCCCAGGGCCAGCCCAAGGCTCAGGCAAGCCTCGGATGTCAGCTGCCCAGCTGCCCAGGGCCGCCCTAGGCTCAGGTAACAAGGGTCGGCCGAGGCTTGCACTGCCGGCAGTGGCAGCAGCAGAGGTGTGATGGGGCATCACCTTCCCCTGATTGCTGGGTTGCCTCCCACCCCTGAGGGCTCCCGGACTGTGAGAGGGGGCAGGCCGGGCTGAGGGACCCCCCCTCCAGTGCATGAATTTTCATGCACCGGGCCTCTAGTAAACATATAAGGAGAAGTCATTTCAGTCTAACAGAAACAGTTTCAGAAAATAAAAAAGAGAACAATAATCACCGACATTTTATAAGGGTAACATAACTTCATATCAAAACTTGACAAAGTTAATATTGGAAAGGAAAAGTTTCTCAACCATGAACTTTCTAAACAAACTATTGCCCATCAAAAATTAGTGTATGTGAAAAAGGAAAATATTCTTGAAGAAGTTTAGTTTATCTCAGGATTTTAAGACTGGTATCATTAGAAACCTAATTACTGTAGTCTACCATATTAAAAGATAATAAAAGTCATGTGATCATCTCAAGAAATGCATAAAATTTATATTAATTTTTAGTTTAAAAACGTACCTAGCTAGCAATAGAGGGAGTTTCCTTAACTTGATGAACTACTTATTTATAATAAAACTTTTAAACATTCCTTTTAAGATCAGGCACAGAACAGAGTGCATCCTGTCATTATTCTGAGCTGTGCAATAAGGCAAGTAAAAGAAACTCAGATTTCTAAGGATTAGAAGGAAAGAGAAAAAACTATGAGTCAGATATAATATGGTTATCTACATAGTAAATAAAAAATATATATAGGTAAATAAGAGCATTTAAGAAGGCTACTGGATATAGTATCAGTATACAGAAATCAGTTGCATTTCTATAAACTATGCCAAACAGATTTTTTTTAAAAAAAGATACTATTTACTATAACATTAAAAAAGCATATTAAGTGCCTGAGAATAAATTTCATTAGAATATTTGAGATATTTATGAAAAAAATTATACAACTTTGTGAAAGATATCAAAGTTCTAATTTTATCTCTTACATGAACTGTTCTAGAACAGTGCCTGGAACATGTAGAATCAAATATTTTTTGTAGAAATTCAAGAATAGCTAAAATGCTTTTTCAAAAAGCATCTTAGATATCAAGACGTATAAGCTATAACAATTAAAGCAATGTAATTTTGGTGCAGGGATAGGCAAACCAGTAGAACATAATAGAAAGCACAGAAATATATTTGATAACTGTCAAACTTTTGTGCACCGGGCCTCTAGTTTTTAATAAATGGTATTGAGGCATTAGATATCCCTATGGGGAAAACTGACACTGTACCTCTACCTCACACCATATGAAACAATCAGCTTCTGGTGGATTAAAGACTACATGTGAAATATAATCCTTTTAAACTCTTTGAACACTTCTCATTGAGGCATTGTATTACAGACAGTCACAAAATAACAGCATATTGTGATGGTTAATTTTATTTGTCAACTTGACTGAACCACGAGTGCTCAGATATCTAGTTGAACTCTCTTCTGGATGTTTTTGTGAGCATGTCTTTGAATGAGATTAATGTTGAAATCCAAAGACTTGAGTAAAGCAATCACTTCCTAATGTGGGTGGCTCTCACCCTGTTTTATTCATTCTTCAGTCAGTTGAATTCCTGAATAGAACAAAAAGGATTCCCTTCTCCTGAATAAGAATAAATCCTGCCTGATTGTGTTCAAACTGGGATACTAGTTTTTGCCTGCCTTTGGAGTGGACCTGAAACTTTGGCTCTTCCTTGGTCTTGAGCTTGTCAGCCTTTGGACTGGAATGACACCATGGACTCTCCTCTTGGGTTTCCAGCTTGCCTACTCACTCTGTGGATGTTGGCACTTGTCAGCCTCCATAATCATATAAACCAATCCCTTATAAAATATATTTCATAGTATATTTTATATATTAATATAGTATGATATATTAATATTATAATGAATTATATTACTAAATAAAACATTAATGTATTTTTTTATTTGTCAAGATTCTCCAGAGAAACAGAATCAACAGGGTATATGTTGAATACAGTATATGTTTATGTGTATGTATATGCATAAATACACACATACACACTGTATTCAGTATACTACATCTTACTGGTTCTGTTTCACTGTAGAACCCTTACTAATACTACATATAATAATAAAAATTTATTTCTCAGTCATGTAGATTGGAGGGTTAACATGGTTGGCTCTGCTTTAGTTGCTGACTAGGGTGGCTGTGGTCCTCATGGCTTATTCTAGGACCCAGCTGAGAGGCAACAGCTATTCAGTACATGGTTGTTATTTTTTTGTTCTATTTTTGTGTGTGTGTGTGTTTTGGCAATGGTAGAAATGCATTCTAATCACACATATTGCAAGCCTCATCTTGTGTCTGATCTGCTGACATCCTATTGTCCAAAGCAAGTCACATAGCTAAGCTAAAATCTAGGGTCAAGGAAATGTACTTTGTCTCCATCATATGGCTTTGGCAGTGATGTGGACATATGCTATTACTGTAGAGGAATGAATAATTGGGACCACTACTTCATTATACTACTGAAGGCAATATAAAAGTTGGAAATATCACTAATATAGTATAGTATCATTAATATAGTATAACTAGAGGCCTGATGCATGAAATTCAGGTAAGGACCTTGGTGCGGGCCCCCACCTGCCACCCCTGCGGCCAGGGGCCTCTGCCGCCTCTGCCTCGGCCTTTGTCCAGAAAGAAGGACGTCTGGTCTAATTAGCATATTATGCTTTTATTATTATAGATATAGGAAAGGATTTCTTAAACAGTATGTAAAAGTTACAAATCCTAAAATAAATGCTTAATAAATTTGATCATATAATTTAAAGATATTTCAGATCATCAGAATACATCAGAATGAGGCCCTGGCCAGGTAGCTCAGTTGATTAGAGTGTCACCCCAATACACTAAGGTTGTGGGTTTGATCCCTGGTCAGGGCACGTGCAAGAATCAACCAGTGAATGCATAAATAAGTATAAATAAGTGGAACAGCAAATCAGTCTCTCCCCCTGCACCTTCCCTTCCTTCCTCCCTCCTTCTCTTCCTTCTTCTTTCTAAAATAAATTTTTTTTAAAAGTTAAAAAAAACATAATGAAAGGAACACATAAGCCACAAACTGGAAGAGATTTGCTACACATATAATTGATGAAAGGTTGTTATCTAGAGTATATGCTCATTTATATGTTTAAAATTCCTCCAAATCAACAAGGATAAGAAAAACAATGGGGGGTGGTAGTGCGGGGGGTTGGTGTACAGAGATTTGATTGAGAGTTTCAAGGAAGAAATACACTGGCCCCTAAACAAATGAAATATGTTTAACTTCACTGATTATTATTGAAATGATAAAAGAATTTGGTAAAAGATTGAGAAATTTATAATGAAGAAATCAGGCTCTTGCCATCTGAACCAACTAATCAATGCTATTGCTCAAAGTAAGACAGACACCTCTGTGTGTCTCTTTGTGTGATGTTTCATGAACTGCATAGCCTCACCTATGGAGTGCTATTGTCAGAAAGACACACACACACACACACACACACACACACACGCATGCACACGCGTGTCTCCAAATCAAATGAATTCTGTAGATTACAAGTTTCAGTTTATAGGAAACATGAGGAAAAGAGGAACAGCATAAATAGCTATAAAAAGAAAAAATCAAGTGAATCAAAAATATGGAATATTGTGTAGGACAAGTGACACTTTTATCAAGAAGTCAATGTCATGGGAAATTTAAAATGTGAGGAAATAGGCACCCTTTGTTCAAAAGAATATTCTTTCCTCCCTGTACTGCCTTAACACTTTTCTCAGAAAAATCAGTTGATCAGAAAAGTTATTTTGGGACTCTCAATTTTTTTCTCTTACTCTCTTTGTCATCCTTATGCCACTACTATCCCAAAGCTTTGTATTCCATTTTGAAGTTGGGAAGTATGAGTCCTCCAACTTTATTTTCCTTTTTCAAGATTACTTATATTATTCTGGCTTCTTTTTATTTCCATATGAATTTTAGGACCAGCTTGTCAAGTTCTGCAAAAACAAAACAAAAAAAAGGGCAACCAGAGGATTTATAGGGATAACGTTGAACTCTTGAACTCGTAGATGGATTTGGGGAGTATTGCAATCTTACCAATATTAAGCCTTTTGATCCATGACCATGATGTCTTTCCATTTATGTAAATATTCTTTAACTTCTTTCAACAATATATTTCAATCTCGTCTATATATCTTGCATTTCTTTTGTGAAATTTATACTTAGGTATTTCCTTCTTTTTGATGCTATTTTTCTCCTTTTTACTGAATTTAATGGGGGTGACACTGGTTAACAAAATTATACAGGTTTCAGAGCACAATTCTAAAACACACAATCTGTATTGTGTGTTCACCACCCCAAGTCAAGTCTCCTTCTATCACCATTTCCTCCCCTATGCCCTCCCTGTAGTCACCTCACTATTGTCCATGTCCATGAGTTTTTTCTTTCCCCCCTTTTTGCTTAATTCCTTCACACCCACACCTACCCAGCTTCCCCCATCCCTTGCAGCTGTCAGCCTGCTCTGTATGTATGAATCTGCTTGTTAGTTCATTAGATTCCACATATGAGTGAAATCATACTTGTCTTTCTCTGACTGGCTTATTTCACTTAGCATAAGCTCTCCAGGTCCATCCATAATGTCCCAAAGGGTAAGATTTCCCTTTTTATGGCCGCATAGTATTCCGTTTTGTAAATGTATCCAGCTTTTTTTTATCTATTCATCTACTGACATTTGAACTGTTTCCAAATGTTGGCTATTGTACATAACGCTGTAATAAACTCAGAGGTGCATATATTCTGTCGAATTAGTGTTCCTGGTTTCTTTGGATATATTTCCAGAAGTGGAATTGCTGGGTCATAAGGCAGTTCCATTTTTAATTTTTGGGTTTAACTCCATACTGCTTTCCACAGCAGGTGTACCAATCTGCATTCCCACCAACAGTGCATAAGTGTTCCCTTTTCTCCACATCCTTGCCAATACTTGTTTGTTGACTTGTTGATGATAGCCATTCTGACAGGTATGAGGTAATATATCATTGCAGTTTTAATTTGGATTTCTCTGCCGACTAGTGCCATTGAGCATCCTTTCATATGTCTATTGGCCATCTGAATATCCTCTTTGGAGAAGTGTCTATTCGGGTCCTTGGCCCATTTTTTTTTTCTTTCCGTTTTTTTTTTTTTTTTTTAAAGAGAGCTCTTGGCTTTTTTAAAAAAATATCTCTTTATTGATTTCAGAGAGGAAGGGAGAGAGCTAGAGAGATAGAAACATCAATGATGAGAGAGAATCATTGATTGGTTGCCTCCTGCACATCCCCCACTGGGGGGGAGGGGGTCGAGCCCACAACCCAGGCATGTGCCCTTGGCCATAGTCGAACCTGGGACACTTTACTCCGCAGTCCGACGCTCTATCCACTGAGCAAAACCGGCTAGGGTCCTTTGCCCATTTTTTAATTAGATTGTTTGGTGTGGGTTTTTTCTTTGGTGTTGAGTTTTTTAAATTCTTTATAAATTTTGGATATTGATCTCTTATCAGATCTATCATTGGTGAATATGTTCTCCCATTCAGTGGGTTGTCTTTTTATTTTGTTGATGGTTTCCTTTGCTATGCAAAAATATTTCAGTTTGATAATAACCCCATTTATTTATTTTTTCTTTTGTTTCCCTTGCCTGAGGAGATATATCAGAAAAATATTGCTACAAGACAGTGCAATAGATTAAGGGAAGAGAATAGAAAGGCCAGAAATAAATCTGTGCCTTTATAGTCAATTAATATTGACAAAGGAGGCAAAAATATACAATGGGGTAAAGATAGTCTATTCAATAAATGGTGTTGGGAATATTGGACTGGTACATGCAAAAATGAAAGTAAATCACCTTCTTTACCATACACAAGAATTAATTCAAAATAGATTGAGATTGAAGACTTAGAGACCCAAAACCATAAAACCCTAGAATAAAACATAGGCCATAAAATCTCGGACATTTTTCATAGCAATATTTTAATGCTATTTTTAATGGAATTATTTTCTTAATTTTTCTTTGGAATATTCATTGCTTATGTATGTATATATAATTGATTTTTTTATGATGGTCTTATATCATTAAACCTTTGTGTACTTGTTAGTTTTTTAGTGGATTTCTAAGGTTTTTTCTCTGTAAGATCATGTCATCTTCAACTTGAGAAAGTTTTATCTTTCTTTCCAATGTGGATACCTTTTATTTTTTTTGTGTGGCCAAATTTTTTTTTACTATAATCTCTCGTACAGTAGTAAATAGAAGTGATACAAACAGACATTCTGATCTCATTCTTGGTCCTGGTCTGAGAGGGAAAGCATTAATTAAAGATGATGTTAGCTGTGGGTTTTTCATAGAGTCCCTCTATTAGGTTGAGGAAGTTCTTCTCTGTCTCTAGTTAGTTGAATGTTTTTATCATGAAAAGTTGTTAGAAATTGTCAAATTCTTTTCTTCATTCTTTTGAGATGATCATGTGATTGTTGTCCTGTATTCTAATATAGTTTATTACATTGAACTTTATATGTTAAAACAGCCTTGCATTCTTGGGATAAATTCCTGGGGTTTGTTTTCTAGTATTTTCTTGCTTCTGTATTCCTAAGGAGTATTTGTCTATAGTTTTCTTTCTTATGATGTATTATTGTGGTTGTGTTATCAGTGTTTCTGTGTCATGATCCCTATTTATTATAATGCCTTTCTAATTTCTGGCATAAGATGTGCAAAATTCATCTTTTGTACATTTCTTGCCGCAAATCTGGAATCAGCCATTTTTCAAAGGAGCTCATTCAGTTCAGTGGGAAACCATAATCTGGGTGCTGTGGTACTCAATGCTGTTGGCAGTCATCGCTTTTAGCTCCTGAGTGGTTTTGCTTTTGATTCTGGAATATACACATATGGTGGGCCCTTTTTTATATGCATGGTAAAAACATAATGTTGGATGAAATAAGAAAGAAGATTCCATTTATACAGTGTTCTTAAAGTGATGAAACTAAGTAATGATTTATTTTAGAATATATGCATCAAAGGTAAAAATAAAGAAATTCAAGGGAATAAGTAATACAAAATAAGAATGGTAATTGCCTATTACAGAGGATTTAGGGATTACATTTGAATAACTGTTATAAACAAAGCTCATGGTTAGTAAGTAATCAGAGGTGTATTGCTCTTGGTTCTAGAATATATACATATTCCTTTTTAATATGCATATAATATTTCACATTGCTCATTTATGAAATTTAATGTTGGTTATGTGCAATATAAAGCATTGTTAACTTGTTTTTTATAATTTGTAAGTACTCTTTAAATAATTTGTGATGTTTTGCCAAATAAGCCTAAAGTACCTTCCGACCATGACTATTGAAGTTCTCGTCTTTATAGTGCTGAGTCAGTTGGATATCTATATTGATAAAAATTAATTTTGATCATTACATCATACCCAAAAATCAGTTGTGTATGTATTGTAGATCCAAATGTGAAACATGTAATCCAATAAAGGATTTAGAAGAATAGAATATTCTCATATCCTTGAAGTAGACACCATTTTATTTTAGTGTACAAAAAGCTCTGAATGTGGCCCTGGCTGGTGTGGCACAGTTGGTTGGAGCATCATCCCATACCCCAAAAGTTGGCGGGTTCAATTCCCTTTCAGGGCCCTTACTCAGGTTTCTCTCTCTCTCTCTCTCTCTCTCTCTCTCCTCCTCCTCCTCCTCTCCCCCTCTCCCCACCACCCCTCTCTGCCCCCTTCAAATCAAGAGAGACATATTCTTGGGTGAGAATTAAAATTAGAAAAACAAACAAAAAGCCAGCAACACTGAATGATGTAAAGGAAAAATTAAGCTTCATTAAAATAAAAAACTTCCATTTATCAAAAATACCCTCAGTAAATTTCATTGTCTTTACACAGTGGAATATCATGTGGCTATAAGAATTATAAAACTATAATTCTTGGTCCTGGTCTTAGAGGGAAACAACAAATGGATGAATCTCATAGACATAACACTGAGTGAAAAGAATCATATACTATTTAATGTCATTTGTATAAAGTTAAAACAAATAGACAAAAGTAACCTAGAGTATCTATATAAAAGCCTAAGCGACTGTAAGACCGTCCTACCGTTTGACCAGTAGCTATGATGCGCAATGACCACCAGGGGGCAGATGCTCCAACCGGTAGTTATGACACGCACTGACCACCAGAGGGCAGATGCTCAACGCAGGAGCTGCCGAGCTGTGGTGACTTGGCAGCTGCATTTCTCGCGTGACTCACCCAGAACCAGAGAGGAGGGAGCCCAGTTCTGGGGTGCATCACCCAAAAATCGCCCTCTCACAATCCAGGACCCCTCAGGGGATGTCAGAGAGCCGGTTTCAGCCCAATCCCCACAGGCCAGGTCGAGGGACCCCACCAGTGCACAAATCTGTGCACCGGGCCTCTAGTTAGAATTAATTACTCTACCTGGACAGGGGTTATGAGGGAGCTTTCTGGGATACTGGGTAATGTTCTGTTTATTGGTCTGTGCTGATTACATAGGTGTATTTGTTTTGAGAAGTTTCTTCATGTTGTACATTTATTATTTGTGTATTTTTCTGTATGTTGTATTTCAATTAAAATTTTACCAAAAAGTTTAGATTCATAGAGTGGGCTTCCTTTTGGGTAGAAAGGAAAAATAGATTATTTATACATGCTTGCTTGTGCACGTATAGAATATGTCTCCAAGTTATATAGGATACTGATACCATTTCTTACCTGGGGTAGTGAAAGACACATGGGAGGGAGATTTCTTTTAGATGTATTAAGATAAGTTTATAAAAGATGCATATGTCCCACACTTAATTTGAGCTTGTATAAATAGTGCTATTCATTACTGATTTTGTGTCATAAGAGCATACCTTGGTATATCAGTTCAATTCAGTTTTAGATGAGATTTTACATTAATTAAACTGATAAAATGAAATCATCTTTATTGGCAGTTTTCAAAAGGGCAGACAGTGATATATGTTTATGTAAAGGTAGCAGATATATGAGATCTGCATAATATATATTCTGACAGCAACTGAGACTGAAGATGCTATTAGCTGAGAACATTAACTTGATCACTTCTGAAAAGACACACAAAAAAGCAGAAACCAAAATGTATCTGTTTATTATCATTGTTTAGCAGCTGTTACCAATCAATATGGAGACTGTGGTTAGGTATGAGGCACTATAGGGGGTCTGTTAACAACTCTGTTTTGTTATACTATAGTTTTGTCTCCAGATGCTCTCAGTTTTACTGTCACGCAAATTGATATTATGGCAGTCAATGAATGGCAGACCCCCCTGTCTCTGCCTTCACTCACCTCTGCCTCTCAAAAGGTTCATTGTCACCTACATTATTTCTTGGCAAGCAGCAACCTGAGAAACCCTTGATTGGTGCAGGTGGCTGATGGGTTACCTGGTTGAAGTTAGTTTTTGGCAATAATGTATTTTATCAGTGTATTTTCTGTTTCTGAATTAAAATGGACATGTTTATTTAAATTTGATTTGGGAACCACCCAGAGTAAGTGGAAATCACTGTAAAGTACATATGTAGCTCTTAGTTTTTCATGGTTCAGCATTCGGTCATCTCCTCCTGAGTGTTTTTTTTTCAGGTCTTTTTAAAGGATTCTGTCTCCTCTCTGAGTATTCTCTATATTATTCCTGCCTTCCTTGAAAAAACTCTACTTCTGCCTTACCTGATTTCATTCTATCTGTTTCTTTAAAAAGAAATTCTTTTTAATAGTATAAAACAAAAATCATTTATGTTTATACTAAATCTGTTATTAGTCAAATTTGTCTCTTATTTCCTAAAATTCTTCTATAAATATTTATTACTAGAGGCCCAGTGCACGAAATTCGTGCACTGGTAGGGTCCCTAGCAGCTGCCGGCTGCCAGCCACTGGCCAGGGCCTCCCTTCCCCAGCTCTTGGCTGCCGGCCAGGGCCTTCTTTCCCCAGCTGCCGGCTGCTGGCTGGGGCCTGCCTTCATTCCGCGCTGCCCCCTGGTGGTCAGCGCATGTCATAGCGAGTGATTGAACTCCCAGTCGGTCGAACTCCCAAGAGGACACTTTGCATATTAGGCTTTTATATATACATAGATGATTTTGTTCTTTATATCTTTATCTGTATTATGTTGTTATTTCCATAGAAATTTCTGGGGAATTTCTAAATAAATTCCTTAAAAAGGATTATCTATGACAGGCAGTCCCTTCCTGAACTTATATGTCTTTACATTTATCAAAAAGCAAATGAAGTTCTTTCTGGCTGAAATGGAAAAGAATTATAGTGGAGGGATGATCAGAGATTTATTCATTATTTGCCATATGTCCTATATAACAAAAGGCGACCAGGAGTTAAACGTGCGCTGACCACCAGGGGGCATTGGTGGCAAGCAGGTAGGGGAAGGGAGGCCCCAGCTAGCAGCCGACAGCCACTAGGGACCCTACCTGTGCACAAATTTCGTACACTGGGCCTCTAGTATATATATATATGATCCAGAAGTGTACAGGAGTTTTTATGTGTGTATGTATTCAATTTTGTGGGCCCAGGAATTGCCCATTGCCCAGTCCTCTGACTGTAACTGATCAAGAGAATCAGGTTTTCTCTTTTCCATATTTATCACAGGTGGAGGAGTTACTGATGGCCATGGAGAAGGTAAAGCAGGAACTTGAATCCATGAAAGCAAAACTGTCCTCTACTCAACAGTCTCTGGCAGAAAAGGAAACCCATTTGACCAATCTTCGGGCAGAGAGAAGGAAACACTTAGAGGAGGTTCTGGAGATGAAGTAAGTGTTTTTAATCTTGTTCTTCATACACATGCTTAGTAGTACTTTTTCTCATTGCTTTCTTCTTCTGGCCCTTTTTTATTAGCCCTGACACACGTAGCCTACATTTAATGCTAACCTGTATTTCTCACTCCCTAGAACAAATTTGGAGCAAATCCTGGTCAAATAGAGTTATTTTTACTCCTCTTATATGTATATGTATAAGATACATATAGTATGAGTATCTGTATCCAAATCCATCTCTGAAATTTCTGAAATCTTCTGGAAAGTTTTGGCAAATCGTTGAGCTTATTGAGATGACTATTGGTCCTGAGGTCATATAATGCCTAGGCAGTTTTTAAAAATATTTCTTTATTATAAACATTTCCAAAGGTATACAAAAGTAGAGAGAATAGTATAATGAATCCTCATACACCTATCTCCCATATTTAACAATTAACATTTTTTGCACTCACCAGTCAATATTTTTTTTTTATCAAAGATACATAATATCTTGGGGGCTTGCCCAGGGTGGGAATGGCTGGGGCGGGGGAGGGGGGGTCCAATTGGGGAAAAAAGAAACATATATGAAACTTTAGACAATAAATAAATAAATAAATAATGTCTTTATTATTCTAACAGTGAAGATTAAATTCCAGTTACAATTCCATTCCTTCTTATATTTCCAACATTTATCTTTGATGTGTTGTCCACTGACTTTTAATTGCTATTTGGTGGGAGACAAATTCTTATTCAATATATCTTTCCCATTACATGCTGTTTTTCTTTTTCTTCTTTTTTTAATATATTTTTATTGATTTTTTACAGAGAGGAAGGGAGAGAGATAGAGAGCTAGAAACATCGATGAGAGAGAAACATCAATTAGCTGCCTCCTGCACATCTCCCACTGGGGATGTGCCCGCAACCCAGGTACATGCCCTTAACCGGAATCGAACCCGGGACCCTTCAGTCCGCAGGCCGACGCTCTATCCACTGAGCCAAGCTGGTTTCAGCTTCTTTTTTTAATTATTATTGAAAGTATTACATATGTCCCCTCCCCCCATTGTCCTTTCCCAACCTGTCCCTGCCCCCCAGCCCCAGCCTTCAACCCCCCATTGTTAATGTCCATTGGTTATGGCTTATATACATACATACTATTTGGTTGATCTCTTACCCCATGTCTCCTCACTGCCTATCCTCCCCTGCCTTCCCTCTGAGGTTTGAGGGACTGTTCAATGCTTCTATGTCTCTGGATCTAGTATTTTTGTTCATCAGTTTATGTTGTTCATTATATTCCACAAATGAGTGAGATCATGTGATACTTGTCTTTCTTTGACTCACCAGTAAATTTTTACAAAATTGTCACTTTTAGCAAAATTTTGCTGTATATATTTTCCTACTTGCCTCACATCTTGTGGTTTTCTGAGATAATAATTTTTTGTGAAGCATATATACATCTGCTAGTACATAATAGCTTCTTCTTTTTTCCTCTGTGACTTTGAAAAATTCTGGCGTCCTTCTCCTCAGAATTAAGTATCTCTTTTGAAAGTCCAGTAGGACTATCTCCTTTAAACTCCCACCCCTCACCCCTACCTAATTATCCTGCTCTCATTTTACTGAAACCAAGTCTGTCCTGGGATCCCTCAGTTACCTTTTTCTCAGCAGTTATCTGTATTTTTTTTTGTCTTCTGTCTCAGATGAAATATTTTTTCATCTTCATAAGGCTAGTTTCTTATCTTTATCACAGATTTTAAGCACTGGTCCCTCCTCTTCGGTCTTCCTCCATTAATTTTTTCTCACGCAATCTTTGCTCACTTTCTATTAGTTTCTTCTTCTCTGCATAAATATGCAATATCTCTGACCTAATGTAAACAAATTTTTCTCAGCCCAGCTAGTGCTTTAAGCTAACATTACATCTTTTCTGCTTCTTTGAAGTACCAATGAGTGTTGAATACCAGAATTACAGAGTAGTAGAGGATCTTGCCATCATACCTTAGTATGAATTTTCATGGCACATGATTATTGTGATGTCATGACAGTGACCCAAGAATTGAGGAAGCACATGTAGGGGTATCACCTGCTCTTATTATGCCACAGTGCAAAGTTTAGAGATTCTAATCTCTTAGCAAAGCATTGCAGTTGATCACGTCTTGGAAGTGATGAAAAGATTGATATGCTGGGGGAATAGGGAGAGGTTAGGATTATCATATCATCATTAGAGAAATGCTTGCAAATATCCTTCTTAGGAGCAAGTTAGTGCAAGTGGTGTAAGCCAAGTTTTTTGTCATTGGTAATATAATTTGAAGCTTGATATTTGGAGGTGGAGTAGTAGACATATTTCTTGGGTAATAAAGAATAAAGTCATTTTGAATAAAAAAGATTCAGAGACATTGAAGCATACAACAGACTTGCTTATTTCATGGGGGGGAAATGGGGGATGGGAAAAGATTAACCAATGGACTTATATGCATGTATGCATAGCCCATGGACAGATGATAGTGTGGGGAAGTCCTGGGGATGGTGTGGGAGTGGGGTGGAAAGGGATAGTGGCGGGGGGGGCATCTATAGTACTTTCACCAATAAAGATAAATTTAAAAAGGGAAAGAGTAAAGTCATTTCATTTGAAGAGGTCTGGGAACCATTCCTAAAACATGGTAGAAGATAGAGTGAATAAGAAAATTAAATCAAGATTTAAAGTAATTAAGAAAATGGAATAAGAATGGATATAATTTGGGGGAAACAAAGTATCATATGTGATTTTTCTAACAGAAACTGGTCCTGCTGAAGCAACAGAGTGTGTGTGTGTGTGTATGTGTATGTGTTTTGTTTGTTTTGTTTTCTCTATGTATTAATATCTTAATTTTACTTGTCAGATCTCTCCCACTCAGTTCAAATGACTATTTATAGCTAGATAGTAGTATATTTGTATAAGAATTTTCTTTTATTATTAAGACTTTGAAAATATATGAAATAAATTTTAAAAATATATATTTTTATTGATTTCAGATAGGAAGGGAGAGGGAGAGAAAGATAGAAATATCAATGATGAGCGAGAATTACTATTGGCTGCCTCCTTCATGCCCCACACTGGGATTCAGCCAGGTATGTGCCTGACCAGGAATCGAACCGTGATCTCCTGGTTCCTAGGTCGACGCTCAACCACTGAGCCACACCGGCCGGGCTGAAATAATTTTTTAAAGAATGCTTGACTTTAAACCAGTGGTTTTCAACCTTCCTAATGCCGCGACCCTTTAATACAGTTCCTCATGTTGTGGTGACCCCCAACCATAACATGAGGACCTGACCCCCCAGTTTTCGTTGCTACTTCATAACTGTAATTTTGCTACTGTAAACGATATGTAATTATATATGTGTTTTCCGATGGTCTTAGGCAACCCCTGTGAAAGGGTTGTTTGACCCCCAAAGGGGTCGCGACCCACAGGTTGAGAACCGCTGCTTTAAACCATGCAAAGGGAATTGTGGGTAATTTGTTTTTCACACCACAGTACTAAACTCTATTATGAACTTCTCTTGCCAACCTAGGTTGGAGATTACATTTCTGAAAAGTATTATAATTAGCAAAACTTTTATTTTGTAGGATCAAGCACTTATATACAATAAGGCATGGAGCAACTAATTAAAGTATTACTGAGAAGTTTATATAAGTAGTATAGAAATTTAATCAACATTAATAAAAGTTCTGGAAATAAAGTGTAAAAACCTGACTCCAACAGATGACATCTCTCTTATATCACTTTCTTCAGTTGCTCAGGATTTATTACTGTGGCATCATGATGTTCTGAGGTTTTCCAAAAGTTTTGTGTTGTTCAGGTTTACCAAGTTAAAGTTTTAAAGTAGTCTGTGCTTTAATTTTTCACTTAAATTTCCCCTTTTTTTGTCATTCATTTTCAATCTTATAATTGTTTAATACCTCCCTTTTAATAAATTACCTCAGCACTTTAGACCTAATCCTTTAGGACAGGGGTGGGGAACCTTTTTTCTTCCAAGGGTCATTTGGATTTTTATAACATCATTCGAGGGCCATACAGGATTATTAACTTAAAAAATTAGCCTGCTATATTTGGTCAAACATTTAATTAACTCACCCTTAATGCCATGGCAGGGCCAGACCAAATGATTTTACATGCTTTATATGGCCCATGGGTCAGGTGTTCCCCACATCTGCTCTAAAGAGTGGTGGTTCTTAACAGATGATCTCTGTTTACACTGCCCTGTCAACCACACCACTTAGTTCTACCAAGTGTGGGGAGCAACAGTTATTCTGTTCTTCTCATCTAGAAGAGTGAATTAAAACCCTATTTAAAAAAAAATACAGATTTTTTTAAAGTTTGGCATAAAAGTAAGTGTACTAGTAAAATAATGATTCATAAAACTTAAATCGAAAACTATACAGTTAACCTAAGTGTAATTACACACAAAACACGGTGAATGAAGAATGGGTTCTGATAGTGAACTTCCTGTTTCTTTTCACTATGAAGCTGACCAAGGGAATAGACACCTTTCTGCTACATTTGGGACTCCTTTCCATATATTGAACAGGTTGTGCTAATCATCTGTTCAGGGTTGTGGTAGTCTCAATTTCTACAACTTTGCTCAAAATTTACTTCATTTTGATGTCAATTTGTAAGGAGTTTACTCCCTCCAAGTAATTCTGCCTGATATTGCCTCTAATTACTTATGGCAACTAGTAAGAGCATACTTCCTGGAATAAAGGAGCCTGAGTCTGAATTCTCACTCAAGCACTTATGAGCTCTATAATTTCCTCAAGTTATTTAACCTTTCTATACCTCAGTCTCCTCATTTAAAAATGGTAATAATAATTGTTTCTGCTTCATTCAGTTTTCATGACAATAACATAAGAAATTATTAATATGTAGAATTGAAAACAGTGTCTGGCACAGGGGGCACTTAATAGTGGGCATTATTGGCTTATTAACTATTTTCTGGTGATGATTTTCAGTAAAACAAAATTGTGTAAGCAAAATTTAAAAGGAGAAAGGCAGTATCTTTCTTTTGGCTATTGGCAATGACAACCACATTTCTCACTCTATAATCATGGCAGGACCTACCATAATTTAAATATTTTACATTATTTAATTATTGCTAATTTAACAAGTAAAAGGACTTGTTCATTATAACTAGAGAACTTGAAATGTAGAAAAAATATGAGGGCAATGCAGTGTGCAAAAGAGACCAAAACATGCATATATGTGACTGTGAATATAAAATAAGAAGTCTTAAGAAAAAGGCTGATGGTCCATTTGTATAGAAAATTCTTTGGACCATCTTTGAATAGTCTACAATAGACCATTCCTATTGTAGAATAGTCTAGGTTTTTAGAGTTATCTTGACCTAGTTAAACCAAAAGGAATGTCTTAATAGTTCTTTTCCATTCCTAGCATTATGATTATAATTCTTGAGTATCTGTTACAGATAAATGATGGCCTTGATTTTGGCGAGATGTGAAACTGTTCACTTGGTAGCCTGCCAATGATTATTCGATAGAAACATTTGAGTTGGTTAGCTAGCCCTAAAGAGAAGGAATGTTTTTATTGGCAGTCCCCACATTGGTTCTTCTTTTCCTTATGCTGTGGTTTTGTTAGCCATTGTTTTTTTTAATTCCACTTTTATGTTAGCTCCTTTCCCTAAGAAAGAAAGGATGAATGGGAGAAGGGGGAAAAGAATAAATGTCTACTCTAATAACCATAATAAATTTTAAGTATTAATTTAGGTTATGAGCCTCACTGTTAAGATTTCTAGATGAGCTGACTCTTTTTTTAAAAATATATTTCATCGATTTTTCTACAGAGAGGAGGGGAGAGGGATAGAGAGCTAGAAACATCGATGAGAGAGAAACATCGATCAGCTGCCTCCAACCAAGGTACATGCCCTTGACCGGAATCGAACCTGGGACCCTTGAGTCCGCAGGCCGACGCTGAACCAAACCGGCCAGGGCGAGCTGACTCATTTTTTACTGCCCTGCATTTAAACTCCTATTACAGTCTCACCCCATGTTGGCATTACAAATAAAACTTAGAAGACTAATTTTTCATTTGGAGTACAATTTTTATCAAACTATGAATTTGACTACTCTTACAACTGGTTTGTTAGGAGAAGTGGTAGAAGAGCTCTTTAGTTTCATTGAGGATCCAGAGCTGTTTGATAAGTAGCATCCCATTATTAAACTTGGCAGAAAAATCCAAACCCTTTGGGCTAAATTATATACTCTTGAGATGCCTTTTGGCTAAAGAAAGATCTAACCACAAACAGAAAATAAAGTTTTATATGTACCTAAAAAGAGTCCAATAATATCATCTGAATTCTGACATTTAAAAAATTCTTGCCTGTTAAGAGAGAAACATAGAATATGCTTAGGACTAAGAAAGTATAGAAAATGGTTATTGGGAAAAGTTTAGACTATTTAGGAATGGAATAATTAGGTGATCAATCTATTATACCTTGAATAATTAAAAGAGTTTATTTTAAATTATTTTATCTCATGATATTCTGCAGTATTTCATTTTAAAATTTATTATAGAGTTGCTGGCATTTAAAAAAAACCTATTTGCAGATTTATAACAGTCTTCCAAATTAAACACAAAATTGAAAATAGTTATGCAAATTATAGCCTAGTAACAGTATAAGAACATCTGTACTTTTTGTAAAGCCACATTTATTTACACTAACATCAAATGCTTTTAGAGTTATTAGATAAATGATATAGGACTTTTAGTAGACTTGGAAGAATTTTTCACAGTAACCTAAAATACTAAGGTTTAAATATTCTATAAGAAATCACATAAATTAATATAAAAATTCTCTACACTTGAATTGAAAAAAAGAAAACAAAGTATTATGTATAGTATAGCTATAAACAAATAACACTAGTGGGACTAGTCATGATTAAAATTATAAAGCAAAATTTGTATGATCTATAATAAACTATCTTTGGGACTTTGGGATTTGCTCCTTAGTCCTGGTTAACTCTTTAGTTCTGCCTCCTCTTTTTCTACCCTGATATCCAACTTTTTTATGCTATCCACTGTACAGAATGTGTGATCTCAATTGTTCTTAACATCTTTCCTCATCAGAACTAATAGTTTAGTTGGAGCTCTGAGTTGTTATAGGACAGTGGTGTAAATGTGTTTATTAAATGTAGTAATTATTAGTTACTTATTTCTTTCTAGTTCTAAATTTTGACCATGATGCTCAGCTTCTCACAAGATCAGGCATGTTTATTATAAATATTTTTCTCAAATATTTTTATTCCTCATGACCTAAATTGGAATCAATTACCTATCACTCTAAAGATTCCTTGCCTTTCTTCTCCCTTAAAACTTAAGTTCAGCCTGGCTGGCATGACTCAGTGGTTGAGCATCAACCTATGAACCAGGAGGTCACGGTTTGATTCCCGGTCAGGGCATATGCCTGGTTGCGGGCTCGATTCCCAGTGTGGGGTGTGCAGAAGGCAGCCTATCAATGGTTCTTTCTCATCATTGATATTTCTATCTATCTCTCCCTCTCCCCTCCTCTCTGAAATAAATTAAAAAATAACAAAACAACACTAAATCCATTCTACCTTTTAGCCATTTAAGGTCAGATGTAACTTCCAAACTACATTCTTATTGTTAAAAAATATGCTCTTATTGATTCAGAGAGAGGAAAGAAGAGTGAGAGAGAGAGAGAAACACAATGATAAGAGAAATTGCAATACCCATTGTAAGGAAATCTGTTAACTAATATACCACCAATCTGAGAGGTGTTCTGGGATTTGGGATTTTAAACATTATTTTTCTTTCAGGATCTTCCTTTTCAGTTTTACTAGAGAATACCATATAGGTAGTTATTCTTTCTGTAAATGCATAAAACTTCCCTCAAGCTTTGTATGTAGAAGATAGTAATTCATCCATTTAATCATAACCTTTTCTTATCAGAAGATTCTGAATACAATGCTATTATAAGATAATCTTTGTAGCAAAGGATATGTTTACATTTTGAGCCAGTTTGCTAACCCATAAAACAGTGATAATACTTGGGCCCACCTTATGAGGTTGTTGTGAGGATCAAATGAGATGAAGTAGTGAAAACATTTTGAAATAAGTGAGGCTGAATATTTGCAAAACATAATACAGCTGAAAATCCAATTCACACTTAATTTTTCAGGTCTGTAGTTTTTCATTCTGAAATGAAAGGATTCCCTAAATCTCTTAAGATCCCTGTGGTTTTAAAAATTATATAGATCTTTGACTAGTTGACCTTCTCAGGTCCCTTTATTCTGTAGTTGGAAATGTTCTAAGTAAATTAAAAATGTAATGTATATAAATAGAATACTAGGAAGAAGAAGCCATGAATTTTTGGCTGAGGACTAGGGTGCACATTCACTGGATGGGACTCCGCAAGCCTTAGCAGAGATTAGCTAATATGGGGATGAAAGTGGAATTTTTATATTAGAGGTAGAGCAATACTGGGGAATTTGTACTTGCAACCCAGTCAGAGTATCAAAGTTTTTGCTAAAACTTCAGATGTCTTGCCATGATAACAGAAAAGCTAGGGTTTAGGAGTAGGGAGCATGACCTATAATTAAAGCCTACTATAGACCTAGCCTCACAAAACTTAAAGCCCCAAGAAAGTCTGTAGGGGATATAGAATTTTGAGGATGAGCCCCACCAAGATAGAGAGGTTGGGAAAACTCAAGATAGAGCTTTCAACAGATTACCCTAACAAAGGATAAATCCAAAGCTTACACATGTTCAAGATCAACTATTAACTGAATTACCTTCTAGACTAAATTTCATTGCTCTTCAGAATAAAATAGCAGAATGCAGAGTCTTTACAATGTATCATCTACAGTATGCTATGTTGGATTTTTTAAAATTGCCAGACATGCAAAGAAATAGTAACATGACCTAGTGAACAAAAACATGCAGTAGAAATTAACTCAGAGAAGTCCTAATGGATTTAAGAGATAAAGACTTTAAAGTCACTCTTATGAATGTGCTTAAAAGACTTAAAGGAAAATGTCATATTGACAATAGGAGAGATAGGAAACCTCCAAAAGAGAAAAAAAAAAAATTTAATGGAAATTTGAAAACTAAAGTTGAAATTGAGAATTTACTGGGTGGTCTCAATGATAGATTAACGCTGTCAAAAGAGTGTTTAAATTTTTAAATAGATTAATGGAAGTTATTCAATCTGAGTAACGGAGAAAAAGTATTTTTACAAAATGAACAGAGCCTCGGTGACATGTTGGACAGTATCAAATGGGCTAACATATGTTTAACTGGAACTCCAAAAAGATAAAAGAGTGAGAAAGGGGCAGAAAGAAATTTTTGAAAAAGTAATGTCTGAAATAGTTCTCTAATTTGATTTAAAATACATAGATTTAAAAAGGTATATGGGAAATCTCTGTGCCACCTTCTCAAATTTAATTGAAAACTAAAACTGCTCTTAAAAATAGTCTTGAGCATCATGGTCAAGTGAGGAAGACCTCTTGATTATAACTACCCTTGAAGTTACAAGAAGTTGGACAACTATAATTCAACAAAAGACTCACTGCTCAGTACACAAATATGTGTGAGAGATCCACACTCTGAGACATCCGAAGCTAGGCATATCTGGACAAGCAGTGGAAGCAGGTTGGGGGGAAGGGTGGAGGGAGCCTCAGAGGGAGCCCTGAGCTCACTACAATTCTAGCAGACACAGTAGCAGGGGAGATTTTGGGTTGCAGTGCACATGTTTGACACCTCAGAGGGCCGGAGGGACAGAACAACATTCTGGCCTGAGTGGCGTGTGCACACTATGGCTAAACCCAGTGACAGGAGTGGAGATACAGATGTACGGAAGATGAGATCTAGCAGGTGCCATTACTAGGAAAAGAACAAAGCTACAGAGGAGCGAATCCGCCTCCTACCTGCCCTTGCCCATTGCAGTGGAACCGGGTAGAAGCAGCTAGGCATTGCTGGCAGCCTTTGGGTACATGAGGGTACACCAGTATCTCACAGGCCCAGAACTCCAGCACCAGTCACTTCCACCAAGGTGTGGTGCTCTGAGAATGAGACAATCCAGTTACAGAGGGGATGTTCACCTCCTTGGAAAATAGTAGGCATTCTCCATGATGAAAGGAACACAGTCCCACCAAGATCATGGAGGGCCCAGTAAAGCTGGTAAGACAAAACAAAAATTTATACTATTGCACCATCTACTGGAAAACAAAGGAAAGACCTGTACTTATCAACCTGCTGAATTGTTAAAAATAAAACTGTACATAAAAAAAAGGAGAGTTCAGCACATTAAATGCCCAGGCTGAGAAACAGTCTGTCAAGTACTGCGAATAATCAAGCTAACAGGGAACTTGAGAGAGAATGAAGTTTCCAAAAACCAAACTCAAAGACATGACAGATTTAGATTTAAATGATAAAAGAGTTCAAGATTGTAGTTTTGAAAAAACTCAATAAGATGCAAGACAGAAAGGCAGGTCAGTGAGCTCAGGAATAAAATTAACAAATAAAAGGAGTACTTAATCAAAGATATTGAAATTATAAAAAAACAACAACAAATTATGGTGCTGAAGAACTCAGTAAATGAAATGAAGAATGAATTAGAGCCCAGCTGGTGTGGCGCAGTAGTTGAGCATCAACCTATGAACCAGGAGGTCATGGTTCGATTCCTGTTCAGGGCACATGCCCGGGTTGCGGGCTCAATCCCAAGTGTGGGGGTGCAGGATGCAGTCGATCAATGATTCTCTCTCATCATTGATGTTTCTATCTCCCTTCTTCTCTGAAATCCATAAAAATATATTAAAAGAAAAAAAGAATGAATTAGAGAGCTTCAGAAATAGGTAGGTCAAATGGAAGAGAGAATTAGTGAACTTGAAGATAGAAATATAAACTCAGGTGGAAAAAGAGAAATGGGAGTTAAAAATAATGAAAGAACTCTATGAGAAACTATCTGACTTCCTTAGAAAGAGCAATATAAGGATAATGGGTATACCAAAGGAGAAGAGACTGTTCAAACAAATAATTAATGAGAACTTCCCAATCCTGTGGAAAGAGCTGGATTCTCAAATTCAAGAAGGCAACAGAACACCTAATTATCTCAATGTAAAAGGACCTTCATCAAGATATATCATATTAAAATGTCAAATGTTAATGATAAAGAAAGAATTCTCAAGGTAGCCTAGAGAAAAAAAACTGTAACCAATAAGGGAAACTCCATTAGATTATCATCCGATCTTTCAAGCTAGGAGAGAGCGGAATCAAATATTCAAAATATTGAGAGAAACCACCAGCCAAAAATAATATCTTCAGAAAATTTATCCTTTTAGTTATGAAGGAGAAATAAAGGATTTTCCAGACAAACAAAAGCTGACTGAATTTACCATCACAAGACCTAAACTACAAGAAATGTTTAAAGGACCTCTTCTACCTGAAACAAAAAGATAAAAGGATATGAAACTGGGTGTAAGATGATAGATGGAAGCAGGAAACTGCAATTCCATTTCAGAATGGCATTAAACAATTAAAAGCTTAAGACAGCGGTTCTCAACCTGTGGGTCGCGACCCCTTTGGCGGTTGAACGACCCTTTCACAGGGGTCGCCTAAGACCATCCTGCATATCAGATATTTACATTACGATTCATAACAGTAGCAACATTACAGTTATGAAGTAACAACAAAAATAATTTTATGGTTGGGTCACAACATGAGAAACTGTAAAGGGCCAGAGGGTTGAGAACCACTGGCTTAAGAGGAAAGCATTAAAAAAAGACTATGGTTTCTACAATTTGGAAGGTAATGCACAGCACAAAGGGCTAATTTGTGATAACCATAACACAAAAAGGGAGAGAGTAATGTACTGAACATTCATGGGTAAATGAAGATAAGATGCAATCAGAAGAAAAAAGACTATTGTATACTATATGAAACTTTTTTTAAACATAAACCTAATGGTAACCATGAAACAAAAATCCTAAGCTGAAATACATAAAGAGGAAGCAGCAGAAGAAATTATAGAAAATCACCAAAGTAAAACATGGGAAAAGAAACAATGGAGAGCTAGAGCAACCAGAAAACAAAAGATAAAATGGCTGTATCATGTCCTCATATATCAATATTTACTCCCAATGTAAATTGACTGAATTCACCAATCAAAAGACACAGAATAGCGGGATGGATTAAAAAACAATATTCAACTATATATGTTGCTTTCAGGAGACCCATCTCAGCTACAAAGACAAGCATAGACTCAAAATGAAGGAATGGAAGATGACACCTCAGGAAAATGGCATACAAAGATAAGGTGTAGCCATACTTATAGAGATAAAATATATACAACAATAAAAAATTTACAGGGGATAAAAAGCATCTTATAAGAATTTAGGGGACAATTCACCAAGGAGACAACACATCAATATTTATGCACCTAATCTGGGAGCACCAAAATATATAAAGTAATTACTAACAGAGCTAAAGGGAGAAAAGGACAGAAATACAGTCATAGTAGGGACCTGAATACCCC
Organism: Myotis yumanensis; assembly: GCF_028538775.1. NCBI lineage: Eukaryota > Metazoa > Chordata > Mammalia > Chiroptera > Vespertilionidae > Myotis > Myotis yumanensis. The sequence goes on along the minus strand of NW_027223754.1, from coordinate 120,051,876 downwards.
ACTGATAGCAATGGATAGATCATCCAACTACAAAGTCATTAATGAAATGTAGCTACAAGAAGAATGGTGGGAAAACTACCAATGTGTAGAGATCAATGCTACTGTGTAACTAACAGTTGGAACAAAGAAGAAATAAGGGATCAAAAGATACATTAAAAAAAAATGAAAACAATATAACATACCAAAATTGTGGGGATGCAGAGAAAAGTGGTCCTAAGAGGAAAGTATATGACATTATAGGCCTACCTCAAGAAACAAGAAAAAGCTCAAACAAGCTAGCATTATACCTAGTTAAGCGTCTTGTCAGTCAGCGGTGACTGAAACGGAAAGGAAGACAAAACAGGCTTGGCACTTAACATGTTAAAGAACTAGAAAAGGAAGAATAAATAAAGCCTTCAGTGCAAGGAAGGTTATAATAAAAATTAGAGCAGAAGTAAATGAAATAGAGATAAGAAAGACAAAAGAAAAAAATTAATGAAACAAAGAACTGGTTTTTGAAAAAATGAAATTGGCAAAACCCTGGTTAGACTCAAATCGAAAAAGAAAAAAAAAAGAGAAAACACTCAAATAGATAAAAACAGAAATGAAAGCAGAGAAGTTACAATGGACACCACAGAAATACAAAGGATTATACAAGAATACTGTGGAATACTTTTTTCACTAGTGAATTCTACCAAACATTCAAAGAAGATTTATTACTAGTACCTATTCTTGCAAATTCTTTCTAAAAAGTGAACAAGAAGAAATACCTTATAACTCATTTTATTAGGCCAACATTACCCTGATACAAAACCAGGCAAGGAGAACTCAAAAAAAGAAAATGTCAGGCCAGTTCATCAGAGATGAACATCTACACTAATAAAAGAGAAACATGGTAATTAGCGTACGACCGCTACCCTTCCCATTGGCTAATCAGCATATCCTTATGCAAATTAACTGTCAGCCAAGATGGCGGCTGGCAGCCATGCACTGAAGCGAGCAGGGAGGCTTGCTTGCTCCAGTGACGGCGAACTCCAACATTCCCCGCCTCACTTGCCGGCCTCTCAACTGCAACTCTAAGCAACTATGTACTATATTGCAAATAAGAAGCTAAACAAAACCCCAGAAACCAGCCGGACTGAAAGCCAGCCAGACCGCAACATTGTATCGATGTTTTTAGCAGCGAGGCCTCAGAGCTAAAGCTGGACCAGAATAAAAAAAAAAAAAAAAGAAAACAAGGAGTGGTTGGGAGCTTCAGTCACTCGCCACCTGGAAAACAGCCCTCAGCCCTTCACCCAGACTGGCCAGGCACCCCAGTGGGGACCCCCACCCTGATCCAGGACACCCTTCAGGGCAAACCAGCCAGCCCCTACCCATGCACCAGGCCTCTATTCTATATAGTAAAAGGGTAATATGCCTCCCGGCACCGGGATCAGCGGAGCAGCGAGGCTCCTGGCACCGGGATCAGCGTGACAGGGGGCAGCGCCCAAATCCCCTGATCGCCCTGCGGCTCTGTTCGTGACAGGGGAAGGCACCCCAACCCCCTGATCAGCCCTGCTCTGTGCCTGATAGGGGGGAGCTCCCCAATCCCCTGATTGCCCTGCGGCTCTGTGTTTGACTGGGTGCAGTGCACCAACCCCCGCCCCCCCATGGGCCCTGCTCTGTGTGTGACAGGGTAGAGCCATAACCTCTCCATTGGCCCTGCCCCGAGTGTGACAGGGTGCAGCACCCCAACCCCCTGATCCGCCCTGCTCTGTGCATGACAGGGGGGAGCTCCCCAACCCCCTGATCGACCCTGCTCTGTGTATGACAGGGTACGGAGCCCCAACCCCCTTATTGGCCCTGCTCTGTGAGTGACGGGGTGGCGCCGCAACCCCCCAATCGGCCCTACCCTGAGCGTGACTGAGGGTGGCATCGTAACCTCCCGATCTGTCCTGCTCTGTGCATGATGGGGCAGTGCCCCAACTCCCAAATCGGCCCTGCTCTGAGCCTGACCAGGGGCTGCACTTAGGGATTGGGCCTACCCTCTGCCACCCGGGAGCAGGCCTAAGCCAGCAGGTTTTTATCTCCCGAGGGGTCCCAGACTGCGAGAGGGCACAGGCCGGGCTGGGGGACCCCCCTCCCCAACCCCCCCGAGTGCACAAATTTTTGTGCACCAGGCCTCTAGTACTATATAATAAAAGGCTAATATGCAAATTGACCAAATGGTGGAATGACCGGTTACTATGATGCACACTGACCACCAGGGGGCAGACGCTCAATGCAGGAGCTGCCCCCTGGAGGACAGTGCACTCCCACAGGGGAAGCACTGCTCAGCCAGAAGCCGGGCTCACTGCTGGCGAGCACAGCGGCAGTGGCGGGAGCCTCTCCCACCTCTGCAGCAGCACTAAGGATGTCTGACTGATGGCTTAGGCTCGCTCCCTGCAGCAGGGCTCCCAGACTGCGAGAGGGTGCAGGCTGGGCTAATGGGAAATCCCCTAGGGCTCCCAGACTGTGAGCGGGTGCAGGCTGGGCTGAGGGAAATCCTTCCCCCCCACCCCCCAGTGCACAAATTTCATGCACCGGGCCTCTAGTAGATACAAAAATCCTAAACAAAGTACTAGCAAATCAAATACACAATACATTAAAAAGATAATGCACCATGATCCAGTGGGCTTCATTCCAGTGTGCAAGAAGAGTCCAACATATGCAAATCAAACAATGTGATACACCACATTAATAAAATAAAGAGATAAAAATCATGGATCATATCAATAAATGCAGAAAAAGCATTTAACAACACAACATTCACCTCTGATTAAAATACTCAATAACATGGGTATAGAAGGAAAATAATTCAACATAATAAAGGCCATCTATGACAGACCCTCAGGAAATACCATACTCAATAAAAAACTGAAAGCTTTTCCTCTAATTTCAGGAACAAGACAAGGATGCTTATTCTCACAACTTGTATTCAGCATAGTGTTGGAAGTCCTAGCCAGAGCATTCAGTAAAGAGAAAGAAATAAAAGGCATCCAAATTGGGAATGAAGGAGTAAAACCCATCACTATTTGCAATTCTATAATTCTATATATAAAAAATCCTAAAAATTCCACTAAAGGAATATTAGAAACAATAAAATGCTATAAAGTTGCAGTATACAGAGAGCATACAAAAATGTGTTGCATTTCTATATACTTACAATGAAATATCAAAAAATTTGGAACAAGAAGGGAGGGTTCTTTTGTTATCTTCGTTCATAATATTTATCAGAAGTGTACATTCCAATTTAAACCAAATTTATTTTTAGTATGTTAGTGTTTTTTTCTCTTTTCCTTTTCTAATTTTTGTTGGCCTTTACTTTTATTTCCTGACATCTTCAAAATCCATAATAAGGATTTTGATTGCTACTCTTTAGACAGAGTTTCTCTTGCAGAATTTATGCCATTAAGTATGGAATGAGGTAAATTATAACTCTCTTGAACCAAAATTTTATGTGGAAAGGTCGCAAGGGGCAGTGATGAAAGATGTACTTGCCCCTCTTCATCTCTATTTCTGAAATGTTATTTTGTTCTCTTAAATATCTGTAAGGTGGAAAGTTAATTCTGCTTATAAACTTTTATTTTTACTAAAACCTTGTAGAATAGTTTATTTTTCTAGTATGCTTTTAAGAAAAATAAAAGTTTCTGTTCCCAGCCTGCTCATGATATCCAGTTTTTGTTGCTTTGGCTCAGAGTTCCTTTCTACCTCATGATAAACATCTTTCTATCTCATTAGATCTTAAACTCTATAAGCTCTAGGAGCAGACTTACAGAGGAAACTCACTGTACTATTTAAATGAGCCATGACAGTCCTGGGAGTGGAATTAACTGCTGGAAAGTAGACCAGGTGATATTAAAGGGGCTTGTTACATGGAGTAATTGCTCAGCCCATTAATATTGAAGTAGAAATTGGAAGAATGAACCTCTTTGGCTACTAATATCTTTAAGAGATAAGACAGTCATTTCGTGCTTATATATTTCCATCTCTCCATGTAAAATTGTGCTGGAGGACATTTCATTTCATTTCTAGGTCTGGTTTTTTATTTTTCATTTTTGTAGCCTTAATATCAGTAAACCCTTTAGTACTAAAATTCTAAGACACTAGGGGATGGATTGAATCGTTGTATTATTAAGTAGATTCTTTTAAAAAACTATTTTTATTGATTTCAGAGAGGAAGGGAGAGGGAAAGAGAGATCGAAACATCAATGATGAGAGAGAATCATTGATCGGCTGCCTCCTGTAAGACCCCTACTGGGGATCAAGCCCACAACCCCCAGCAGCTTTAGAGACCATTTATAATATGCCAGTGCTCATTAGTATCTTTTATAACTAAGATAAGAACTATTTTAGCATATGTCAGCTTTTTTGGATTAAAAATAAAGATAAATTAGAATTTTTTCCTGAAGAAAGTTAATGAGGTCACAGTTTAGAGCCAATAAATAAGGAATAGTCAACTTAGTAAGTGTTGCATAAAGAAAACTTTTTGTGGAATGAGTCTGTTGAGTCATCATGTATTTTCTTTTTCCTTCTCAACTCCTCTTCCCTCCCCACATTTGTGGTTTTCAACAGAATGCCTTGTTACATCTGCAGGTCCTAGAATAATGTTAGGTCGGGTGTTTGTTGTTCTTTAGTACTTAGGACTGAAATATTTTTAAAAACATATTTTATTATTGATTTTAGAGAAAGGAAGGGAGAGGGAATGAATAGAGAGAGAGAAACATCGATCAGCTGCCTCCTACTAGGGATCGAGCCAGCAACCTGGGCATGTGCCCTTACTGGGAATCGAACCATGACCTCCTGGTTCATGGGCCCATGCTCAACCACTGAGCCACACCGGCCTGGCAGGGACTAAGATAATTTATACATTAAATTTGCTTGTTTATTAATTTGGGAGAGAGAAAGAGAAATATTGATGTGAGAGAGAAACATTGATTGGTTGCCTCCTGCTGGGAATCAAACCCGTAACCTGGGTATGTGCCCTGACCAGGACTTGAACCCACCAGCTTTTGGTAGATGGGACAATGCTCCAATCAACTGAGCCACACTGGCCATGGCTCCACATTGAGTTTTGAATGAAGTAACTTCTTTCTTTACAGCTAACTCTGGGGTGTCATTAATGTGAAGGAATATCTTTCTATAGCAGCTCATTCTCATTCTACCACTGTTTAGGTTTGGATCCTTTCCTATTGCATCTTGTCTTGCTAATAATTACATCTTTGTTTTCAATTTTAAAGCGTAAGAAGGTGCCAGAGCTGTGAGTAGGTTTTTGTGTTGTTGTTTCTTTTTGTTTTACACTATACCAGAACATCTATTTAGTTACCAGTAAGTTGATGATTCCTTTATGCTGCCTAAAATTTTCTATTTAAAATTGAGTATCTTTTACTTGCTCTTTAGGTCAGAGGAATCATATCCTCTGTGATATTCCTCCTCTATCTCAGCTTCTTAAAGAAGTACTATAAAAAGAGCTTTCAACTTAGAAAGCACTGAATATTTTATTGACTAGAACTGAACTGAACTGTAGGCTAATAAAAAGTACTAAATGAAAATATTTCTATTATAAATGTAATGCAGTGTGAACAGTAGTAGCTTTGATTTATTGTAAATCCCATCTGAATACTGACAACATGGTTCAAAATACCAGGAGATAAATCCCAATGGTCACATTTGAGTGAATGCTCATAGTGCATATGTAAGACCTTATTTCGTTATTTTAAAAATAGCAGTATTTGCTCATTAAGTAGGACAATTTCCTAGGCTCTGACAGGGATAGAGGTAGGATGAAAGGTGAGCCACTACTCATTGATATTATTTCTGTAGTTTGGATTCTTTTTTAGTGATAAGTTTTTTGCATGAGTAGTTATGATTACTTCATAGGCAATTTTTCCTTTGATCCCAGAGTGTTCTGACAGGGCAGAAGCAGGTAAAGACCCGAATTAAAGAAAAAGGAGCTCATATTTATTTATATTAAAATAAGGATTTTAAAATGAAAACCAAAAGCCATTATGCACAAAATGAAAAAGTACTTGAAATTTCCTCACACTTAAATGCTAGAGTTTACCTTATAATTTATTTTAAAAAGGCCATTTAGTCCCGGCCAGTGTGGTTCAGTTGGTTGGGTGTCATCCCATGCACCAAAAGGTTGCTGGTTCAATTCCTGGTCAGGGCACATGCCTGGGTTGCAGGCTCCATCCCTTGAGGCAGAAGATCAGTATTCCACTCTCACATCAATATTTCTCTCTCTCCCTCTTCTTCCCCTCTCTCTCAAAATTATTAAATATATATATTTGTAAAGTCCATTTATAGTAGGGTAGAGGTTCCCAAACTTTTCTGGTTCCAGAGCAATCAGTAGATTTTTCATGATCTCTAGGCCAAAATAAATACATAGTAAGATGTATTCAGTCCTTTTATCTAATACCATAGTGATGAGAGGACACATTAAGCAAATAATAATTTAATTATATATAATTAATATCTAAGTAACAAAATGTATAGTACTAAATGAACATTTATAATAAGGAGTCTGGCTAATCTGAAGTGATCTTTGCTGTGAAGTAGCATTTAAGACCTGAGAAATGAGAGTGATGTCAGTAAAATGGTGGCATAGGGATTTCTAGCACATTTGCCCCTGCCAGAAACATCAATTTAAACAACTTTCCCTGCATAAGAATACCTTCAAAGGACTCATGAAATATTACAGCACCTGCATGCAGCATGGAAATAAAGCACATTGAGGAGGGTAGGAAAGATAGATTAACACTACTCCCATCACCCCTCCACGAAGCCCAGGCAGCCTAATGCAGAATGAGTCACCCTCCCCATGGGAATAGGAGAATAAAGTATGCAGTCAGTTTCACCATGTATCCCAGAGTTGGTCTACCCCAGCACCAGGCCAACTCCTGTAGACTTTGTTGCTTCCTGTGGGATCCTGCAAACTCAGGCAGCACGTGTGACCCAATGTTCCTGATGGACTCCGGTGAATGCAGGCTTCTGGCACATCCCTGTCCTGGCTCCCACAGCCCTGGGTGGCTCCTGTGGCCCCAGACTTCCTGTTAGCCCCTGTGAACCCAGACTTTCATCTGGGTCGATCACCAGTTTAACTACCATTGACTGATCTCTGGTGTAGGGCTCATCTGCGGAAGCTAGTCTGTAAAGACTGGAAGAGGTTCCCACTTTCTCAAATGCACAGATACCAATGTAAAGCTAAAAGGATCATGAATAATCAAGGAAACATGACTGCCCCAAAGGAAACTAATAAAACTCCAAGGACCTACAGTAAAGAAATGAAGATCTGTGAATTGTCTGAGAAGTAATTCAGAATAATCAATACTAAAGAAATTCAGTGAACCACAAGAATACACAGACAACTAAATGAAATTAGGAAAATAATGCATGGACAAATGAAAAATTAAGCAAAGAAGTAAAAACAATTAAAAACACACACAAATCCTAGAGTTAATGAATATATTGACTGAAGAATGCAGTAGAGAACTTCAATAGTAGACATGACCAAGTGGAAGCAAGAATTACTTAACTATAACACAGATCATTTGAAATTCAGTCAGAAAAGAAAAAAAGAAAAATGCATGAAAAGAAGTGAAGAGATTTGACATGAACTATGGAATACCATTGAAAGAAACAATCTGCATTATTGAACTCCAAGAAAGAGCAGAGTGGGAGAAAGGGGCAGAAAGCTTATTAAATACACTAGAGGCCCAATGCACGAAATTTGTGCAAGGTGCTCAGCCCTCACAGCTGTGGCAGCTTGCCTCAGCCCTTGCAGCCCTGGCTTTGTCTGGAAGGATGTCCAGAAGGTCATTTGGTGGTCTGGTCTAATTAGCATATTACATTTTTATTATTATAGATAATGGCTGAGAACTTCCCAATCTGATGAGGTATTTGGACATTAACATTTATGAACCTAACAGGTCACAAAATTTCAACCCAAATGACCTTCTCAAAGACACTTTATAATAAAACTGTCTAAAATTAAAGACACAGAGAGAAATTTTAAAACAATAAAAGAAAAAAATATTTCTTATGTATAAGATAACCTTCATAAATCTGTAAGTGGATTTCTCAGCAAAAACTTTGCAGGCCAAGAGAAAGTGCAATGATATATATTTATGCTGCTGAAAGAAAAAAATTGCCAACCAAGAATATTTTATGCAGCAAGGTTGTCTTTTAGGAATGAAGACTTGCCCCCAACAAACAAAAGCTGAGGGAGTTCATCACCACTAGACTTTCCTCACATGAAATAATGAAAGGAGTTCTTCAGGCTGAAACAAAAGAATGCTAATTAATAACATTGAAAATGTATGAAAATATAAAGCATGCAGTTAAATATAAATGATGATGTGTTAATCACGTAACTGTACATTAAAAGTCTAAAGGATAAAACTATTAAAAATAACTATAGTTACAGTAATAAAAAGAAGTTATGAGATAAAATATTTAAATATTGGTAAGGGAGCAAAAGGATAGAATTCTGGTATGCAATCAAAGTTAAATTATCAGCTTAAAATAGACTGTTATATCTATAGTAGGAGCCCAGGGCGTGAAATTGCACGGTGCTGCCCACCCACCTGCAACCCTGACTTGACACCCGAACATGTCCACGCAGAGCTCCAGCGTGCCTGGCCCAGCCCCCAAACCCTCTGGTCTTCTCTGGCCGCTTCAAGCTCCGCCCTCAGTCCCTCGAGTTGCCTCGGGCTGGTCCCGCCTTCTGTGGCGCCTCCCTGCTTCTGCCCTGTCTCCAGAGAAATGCAGTGGCCAGCCCAATCATGGCACCAGAGGAGATCGTGGAAGCCTCCTGCCTGCTGTGCTATGCTCCTTCCCCTGGCAGGTGGGCCGCGGGGCACTCTGAGTGTGAGTGGTGGATGGCAAAGGACTGGTGAGGGGAGCACTATGGGCTCTCACCCCCGCCCCCTCCGGGCACTTCCCGCTTCCACCCAGTCTCCGGAGCAACACCCCAGCTAATATGCTAATGGTCTGGTCGTTACACGTTAAGGTATCCCAACCATTAGCATATTAGCTCTTTATTAGTATAGATGATATTTTATGTAAGCTTCATGATAAGAGTAAAGCAAAAACCTACAGTATGTGAACAAAAGATAACAAGAAGGGACTCAAAGCATACCACTATGGAAAACCAGTTCACAAAGACAGACAACAAAATAGGAAGGAAGGAAGAAACTGGGGCGCTACATAACAACCAGAAAATAGTTAATAAGATGACATTAGTAAATCTTTACCCATCAGTAATTACTTTAAATGTAAATGGATTAAACTCTCCAATCTAAAGGCATAGAGTGGCTTTAGGGATTAAAAATCAAGACCAACTGTACACTGCCTTTAAAAGAGACTAGCTTTAAATGCAGACATAGGCTCAAAATGAAAGAATAGAAAAAGATATTTCATGAAAGTAAAAAACAAAAGAATAGTTATAGCTCTACTTGTATCAGAGAAAATAGACTTTAAGTAAAAGACAGTAATGAGACCAAGAAATTCATTATATAATGATAAAGGGGTCACTTTATCAGGAGGACATAACATTAGTATGTATTTGTGTACTCAACATAGGAGCGCCTAACTTTATAATGCCATTATCTGAAGGGAGAAATAGCAATACAATAATAGTAGGGGACTTCAGTCCCCACTTTCAACAATCGAAGAATCATCCACACAGAGAATCAATAAGGAACATTGGACTGAAAAAACACATTAGATCAGATGGACCTAATAGATATTTGCAGAAGATTTATCCAACAGCAACTGAATATACATTCTTATGTGCAAATGGAACATTCTCCAGGATAAATCATATGTTAGACCACAAAGTGGCTGTTAATAAGAAGATTGAAATCATATGAAGCATCTTTTCCAACCACAGTGGTAAGGAATTAGATATCAACAACAGGAGGAAAACTGGAAAATTCACAAATTTGTGGAAATTAAACAACAAACTACTGAGCAACCAACAGATCAAAATCAAAAGGACAATAAAAAAAATCTTGAAACAAACAAAAATGGAAACAGAATGTGCCAAAACTTTTGGGATGCAGCAAAAGCACTTCTAAGAGGGAAGTTTATAGTGATAAATGTCTATATTAAAAAACAAAGTTCACAAATAAACCACCTAACTACACCATAAAAACTCGAAAAAGAGGGAACAAACAAAGCCCAAACTTTACAAAGATCAGAGCAGAAATATAAGAAACCATGAAAATTATAGAAAGATCAATAAAACTAAATGCTGGATTTTTGAAAAGATAAAATTGAAAAGCCTTTAGACTAAGAAAAAAAGAGATTCGTTTCAATATTAGACATAAAAGAGGAGACATAACTGACGCTACAGAAATACACAGGATCATAAGAGACTTTTGAGAGCAAGTATATGCCAACAACTTGTGTAACTAGAATAGATAAACTCTTAGAAACATACAACCTACAAAGACTGAATCATGAAGAAATAGGAAATTTGAACAGATCAATAATGAATAAGGGTATTGACTCAGTAACCAAAAACCTCCCAACAAAGAAAAGCTGAGGACCAGATGGTTTTACTGGTGAATTTTACCAATCATTTAAAGGAGAATTAATACAAATCCTGAAACAACAGATCAAAATCAAAAGTATTGAAGAGGCGGGAACAATTGCAAACTCATTTTATAAGGCCAGCTTTCCCTGATACCAAAGCCAGATAAGGAAACTACAAGAAAAGTAAATTGTAGTCCAGTATCCTTGATGAACATAGGTACAATAATAGCCAACCTAATTCAACAATACTTTGAAAGGACCATAGCTCATGTTCAAGTGGATACATTTATCCCCAGGGTATAAAGATGACTCAACCTATGCAAAACAAAACTGTCATACCCCACATTAGCAAAATGGATGATAAAAACCATGTCATTTTAATAGATGCAGAAGAAGCATTTGATAACCTTTCATGATAAAAATTTTCAGCATATTGGGTATAGAAAGAATGTACCTTAAAATAATGAAGGTCACATATGTCAAACCTATGACTGACATTATACTAAACAGTGAAAGGTTGAAAGCTTTCCCACTAGGATCAGGAACAAGACAAGTGTGCTTACTTGCATGACTCCTAGTTGTAGTACAGGAAGGCCTAACCAGAATAAATACGCAAGAGAAAGAAATAAAATGCATCCAGATCAGAAAAGAAGTAAAATTGTCTTTGTTTGCAGTTGGCATGATCTTATACACAGAAAACCCTGAAGGGTTGACCAAAAACCTGTTAGAACTAAAAAAACAAATTCAGTAAAATTTCAAGATACAAAATCAGCATATAAAAGTCTTTTGTTTGTCTATACACTAACGGCATATTCTCTGAAAGAGAAATAAAGAAAACTCCCATTTACAGTAGCATCAAAAATAATGAAATACCTTAGAATGAATCTTAGGAGATGAGAAATCTGTACACTGAGAATTATGTTATTGATGAAAGAAATGAAGAAGACACAAATAAATGGAAAGATACTTATGTTCATGGATTGGAATAATTAACATTGTTAAAATATCCATATTACCAGTCATCTGTGTATTCAGTTTCAAGACTCGGGGGGGTATTGTTCATAGAAATAGAAAAAAAAAAAAACAGTCCTAAAATTTATATGAACTGCGAATGTCCCCAAATAGACAAAGCAATCCTGAGAAAGAAAACAAAGGATGCATCGTAATTCCTGGCTTCACACTCTATTACAAAGCTATAGTAATCAAAACATCATGGTACTGGTATAAGAACGCACAGATCAATGGAACAGAATTGAGAGCCAAGAAATAACCCCCTGCATTTATAGGGTCAAATAATATTTGACACAGGAGCCAAAAAGACTCAATGGGAAAGAGAGTCTCTGTAATAAAAGAAAACTGGATATTCACATGCAAAAGAATGAAATTGGGCATCTTTTCTATTGCACTCACAAAAATTAACTTGAAATGGATTAATGGCTTAAATGTAAGTCCTGAAAATGTAAAACTACTTATAGAAAACAGGGAAAAAATACCTTGATGTGGATTTTGGCAAAAGTACAAGCAATAAAAGCAATAATGAAGAAGTGGGACTACATCAAACTAAAATGCTTCTGCACAGCTAAAGAAACAATCAACATAATAAATAAAGGCAGTCTACAAAATGGGAGAAAATACTGCAAGTCATCTCTCTGATAAAGGATTAATAGCCAAAACACACAAGGAACTCATATAACTCAATAACAACAACAAAGAATCAGATTTACATGAAAATGTAAAGATGTTCAAAATCACTGACCATCAGGGAAATAGAAATCAAACTACAATGAGGTATGACCTCATGCTTGTTAAAATAGCTTTTATCAAAAAGACGAAAGACAACATGTCTTGGTAAGTCTGTGGAGTAAAGGGAACCCTTGTGTACTTTGGTAGGAACTGCCGTTTGACCCAGTGATCCCACTTCTATGAATATATATCCTAAGAATCCCAAAACACCAATCAGAAAGAATGTATGCACCCTTATGTTCGTAGAGGCACTATTTACAATACCTAAGATCTGGAAACAGCCCAAGTGCCCATCAGTAGATGAGTGGATAAAAGAGCTGTAGTACATTTACACAATGGAATACTATGCAGCTGTAATAAAGAAGGATCTCTAACCCTTTGAGATAGTATGGCGTGACATGGCGAGTATTATGCTAAGTGAAATAAGCCAGTTAGAGAAAGACAAGTATCACATGATCTCACTCATATGTGGAATCTAATGCACAAAATAAACTGATGAAAATAGATCCAGAGACATAGTAGCATGGAACAGACTGTGGAATCTCACAGGGAAGGGGGGAAGGGTGGGTGGGCGGGAAGAGATGAATTAAAGAACTTGTATGCATATATGCATAACCCATGGATACAGACAATAGGGTGAAGGCCGTGGGTGGGGGGGTGGAGGTTGTTGGGAGGGCCAGACTAGAAGAAGGTCAGTGAGATGGGGGGAAGGGGACATATGTAATACTTTTAACAATAAAGATTTAAATATTTTTTTTAAAGAATCAAATTTATTTTTAAAAGGATCAAAATTTCCCATTTCTGTTTAGTATTTTTTCAAAAATATCAATCATTTCAAAAAATTTTGTCTCTTTTTTTGCAATGGTGCTCATGGATTGGAGGGTGTGTTGAGCCTACTTGGCTGGCATGCTAAACTTACTGCCTATCAGTGTTTCAGTAGTACTTCCTACACACCTATTTATTAGAAAGATACCAAAATTTAATTCCAGGAATATGATTAATTCACTGTAGAACCTTAAGGAAGTTATTTAACCTTCCTGGGCCTCTGATTCTTCATCTGTGAAATGAAAATATTGTCTCTAATGGAAAAGTAGGCCAAGAGCATAAACAAGTATTTTCACAAAAATGTAAATGCACATGGCCAATAAAACTGTAACAAAAATTAAGCCTCCCTATGACAAAGGAAAGTTAAATTTAAATTAAAAAGATGCCCTTCTCCAACATCTAGCATAGTAGCAGAGATATGATAATACCTCATTATAGCAAGGTCATAGTTTAGAGTAATAAACCTTTTAATAGTAGGGAAATTGAGCATATTATCAAAAGCTTTGAAAAATTTACAGGCATTTTCACTCTGCAATTTTACTTCCAGGAACATTTCTTAACCAAATTTTAGACAACCTTTTTAAACAGGGGGCCAGTTCACTGTCCCTCAGACCCGTTGGAGGGCCGGACTATAGTTTAAAAAAAAAACTATGAACAAATTCCTATTGCACATATCTTATTTTGAAGTAAAAAAACAAAACGGGAACAAATACAATATTTGTATTTGCATGTGGCCCGCGGGCCGTAGTTTGAGGACCCCTGAACTACACAATGATTGACCTAGTAAATTGATAAAAAGTATTTAAACTCCAGCCAATTTTGCTTTCATGTAGTAATTAAATTGCATGGAGCTTTCTAGGAAATATATAATTTACTGTCAAACATTTTTCCTTCAAAAAAAATATGTCATTAACTTTTTTTGAGAGTTTTTCCCCCACATTGTATTAGGAGGATGATTAGATGCAGATATGTGTCTTTTTAAAAAATAAAATAACTTTTTGTGAGTTTCTTTGTTCATTTGTTTATTTTTGCTTTAATTTGTCCATTTTGGTATTGTCTATTTTACCTATAGTGAAACCTCAATAAAATCTTTTCAAATGAAACTTGCCTAATGGTCCAGTTTCATAAAAGCCTTTTGCTTTTATTTTTTCATTGGATTTCAGTCAATAGACAACATATATTCAGAAGCTTTTCTATAAGACTTTAAAATACGAAGCTGTGCCCCTTCCCAAATTTATCCTCTGCCTTTTTCCTAGTACTTTTCTACATATGGATTTTGCATATTGAGAGAATGATAAGAGATTGATGGTATAATGGAATGTACAGAAAGACAGGAAAGTGAATCATGGCTCCTACCTCTCAGCACTTTATAAAACTGATAACAATTACATTACCTCTAGAAGCACAAATCCATAGTTTGAAATGGTAAACATCTTTTTTAATCTAATAGGCACTTCTGGATAACTGAGCACTGCTATTAAATACGTAAGAAGCCCTTTTGGCCAACTGACACTTAATCCTTAACCTGCTTGCCAGAGTAATTGAAGCTTTATTTTCACTCTACTAAAGATGCTGATTAATAGCATGCTAGAATAGTAAATAGACTACTCTCAAATATGTCCTGCATATCTCACTTAATCTGTTGAGTTGTACAGTTACTAAACGTTAGTTGTGTTTGTTCCTATTGTTCATTCCAGTTATTCTTGATATTATAATTATGTATTTTTGTATGAAACAAATACTTGTAAGAAAAATATTTCTATGAAACTAAAGCTGGGTGTTTGGAAGGAGGATACAAGTAAGTCACTTAAAATCGTTGAATTACGCAAAAATGAGATAACTATAAATATTGGGGGAATCTTTTCATCTAAAAGTGTTTTAAACTGAAGTTGCTTTCAAATATCTTTTAAGTAGTAGCCCCACTTTAGCAAAGCTGGAAATGGACAGGATACAAAGAAGACAATCCAGAATCTAAGTCATTGGCTCACATAACAAGCTTTGAACCCTGCCTACATCAAAAATTAGTGAAGCAGTGTATTTACATATATAATTTTTCTATTCTTTTTTTGTTTTGTTTTTGTGGTTTTTGTGGTTTGTTTTTTTATTTCAGAGAGAGGAAGGGAGATGAAGAGAGGTAGAAACATCAATGATGAGAGAGAATCATTAATTGGCTGCCTTCTACACACCCCTATTGGAGATCGAGCCTACAACCCGGGCATGTGCCCTGACTGGGAATCGAACAGTGACCTCCTGGTTCATGGGTCAATGCTCAACCACTGAACCACACTGGCCAGACTAATTTTTCTATTCTTTAATGAACTTTTTAATCAGCAGAATTGTGTGTCATCTAAAATAGTATATTTTACAGTTTCCTATAAATAGTTTGTTGATTCTGAGCATTCCAAATATTTGGGATAAAACTTTTATATAGAATGTTATGTATTATAAATTATTTACAAAAATGGTATTAATACTTGATTCTCAAACAGTAAGTACTAAAAACTACCACACCTATTTCATGATATATCTTTAAGATTTCATACAAATTAGGTTAAATTTATTGATATGGATTTGGTTTTAATTCCAAAGACAAAATTATCAAAGAATATTATAATTGTTTACAATCTAAAAGATCAGATATTTTTCAACCTTCCACAGAAACAATTCTAATCTTTGAGAAGTCAGAACAGCTGCGTGATGATGATTGTCTGGGTTCAATATTTACTGAGATACCTGCCAATTGAAATTAGGACCCTATGGACATAACCAGGATAGACGTAATTATTGGCTTACTATAATTAAATCAGAATGAAAAGCTCATACAGAATTTAGTACCCATACTCTGAAAAACTGTGAAGCTGGTTTTGGACTAAAATTTCATAGCTTTTGTGGCTAATGAGGTGTGAAATAAATTGGCAAGCTGAAACTGCTCAGAGCACAGTGGTACAGTGTGCATTTTCTAATTCCCAGCCCTGGGGATTCCAGCAAAGGTCACAAATTAAACAAAGTCAGGATTAATCAGAACTACAATCAAATAAAACCCAATCATTAATCCTCCCCTGAGTTACAATGGAGCGATTGTGTAATTGTGTGAGAAGCACTGGAGAGGGCTCTTTTGTAGTACATAGGAAAATCAACATTAAGGTGTCAAACAGAAAAATGAAACCCTGCAGGTGAAGCTGTCCCTGGAGCCAAGAGAAACTGGCAATTTATGCAGAATTGCAACTGAACCTTTAGAGCAGTGAGAGGGGTGTTGGCACCAGCTATAGAACATTTGGATCTCTCAGCGGGGCCCTCCACAGAGATTAGTTTACGGGCCACAGCAAGCTCTGTTTGCGGAGAAGCTTAATGATTGGGTGTAGCAGTTCCAAGCAACAGTCTCTCCAAGGTTAACTGCCAAAAATTTACTATGTAGTTCTTAGCTCTTTGTAATTTTGAAGAAGAGTTTATCGAAAAACATTTCCTCTGTGGGAGTAGTTGAGTGTCAGAATATGCCATCCCCAACAAAAGTTCACAAAGAAGAGAACTTTCAGTCCATATTTCTTCCATGTTCTGACCTTTGAATTTCCTGTTTCTTGCTTTATGTTAACTGCCTTATTATTTCTGATATTTTATATTCCACAGTGATCATGTTCTTCATTTTTTGTCTCTTAGTGTCAAATCAGTGCCAGTTTCATTATCTGTTTTTAAAAGTCGACAGTGATATTATCCAGTTATGCTAAGTTATGATTTAAGAATCAGTTTTTATGTTTAATGCATCCCATATTGTTTATGTTATTTATGTGTATATTTTTGCATGTATGCTGTAAGAATAGCATTTGCCTCTATTGGTTAGTTTTCTGCTTTGCTTTACATACCAATAGAATTTTTCTGAATCATTCACCCCATCTCTGATTTGGCTAGTGACTTGAAAGCACCCACAGAGATGATTACCTATATCACATGACTCAGATTGAGTTACTGTATTACAGAATTTCTCTTTCTTATAGTTTTTGCTATTTATGTACTAAGCCCTTTGTATTTGCAGAACAGTGTTAGGTGCTATATAGAATACATGTTCTTTTCTTTCAGGTAATTTACCAATTAGTGTCCATGCATACATGGTTGGACAGTTCCATAAACTGATATTACTAATAGTATCACTTCAGTTTATGGCAAGATTTCATTGTAATGAGGTATTCTTTTAGATTTTGTTTTTCCATTTAGTTTCTTATATATCACATGTTGGTATCATTGATGAAACATCATGAGTTGAGTTTATTGTTAGAAAATAAAGGCCTCAATTTAATAATCTGACTTGTTTTCAAACATTTGGCCATCACGAAGATGTGCTTGGCATGTTTAAATCCTGTATTTCTTTATTTATTTGTAATAAGTTTTCATTTTCAAAGTAGCTAAAAATATGGTAGAAATACATAGAAATGTGTAGAAATACATAAAATATGGTAGAAATACCAGATAGAATGCGTGCGTGTCTGTGTTTATGTGGAGGGAGGGTTTACATTTTATTTCATTTTATATTTTACTAGAGGTCCGATGCACAAAATTCGTGCAAGAGTAGCCCTTCCTTTCCCCGGCACCCAGGACCCAGGCTTCCCTCGCAGCCTTGGCTTTATCTGGAAGGTTGTCTGGAAGGACGTCCAGTCTAATTAGCATGTTGCGCTTTTAGTATAATAGATTTTTCTGGTCATATATATATGAAATGTTAGATTTATTATTCTGCATTTATATTTTAACTGGAGAGTATGCCATGGTTATTTTTTAATATCAACATAAAGATTTGATATATTCTGTTTAACAACTGCTTAACATTCCATTGCATAGATGGAACATTATATTTTAATCAGTTCTCTGCTGAAGGTCATTTAGATTATTTCCAGTTTTGCAGTATTAAAAACAATACTGCAAATAATGTTATTATACTTGCATGTTTTTACATGTGTCTCTAAGAATGATTTTTTAGGGGAATTTTTGGGTCAAAACATAATGCATATTTTATTTTTATACTTTTTACTAAGTTGCTCTAAGAAAAGGCTCTGCCACATATGCCTTCACCAACTGTGTATGAGAGTGTATATTTCCCCACACAATTGTACATACTGTCTATCTTTTCAATTTTGCTGACCTATTTTTTTTATTTGTGATATCTTTCCCTATTATTACTTACTTTCTTTCTCCTCTAGTAGTATAGTATTCCGTAGTACTATGTCTAATTACTTCTCCATTGAAGGGTATTTAAGTGACTCCTAACACATAGCTATTTTTATACAATGCTACAAAAATAACTTTGTAATAATACAAAAATTTTATAAATATAATAATAACCTGTACGAAAGTGGTTTCACATGTATACAAGTATATCTGTAGGATAAAGTCCCAGAAACAAAATTCTAGGGTTAGATAGCATATGCATCTGTAATTCTAGTTAATACTGTTAAATGAAATGCAAGATGGAAAATGGTGCATAGTATGTTACCATTTTTAAAAGGGAGAGGTATAAGAATTACATATGCAGACACACATATACCTAATATGTTATCATCTGAGTCAGTAGGGGAACACAATGATAGACAAGAGCCCAGCCAGCATGGCTCAGTGGTTGAGCATCAACCTATGAACCAGTGGGTCACAGCTCAATCCCGGTCAGGGCACATGCCCAGCGTTGCAGGCTCAACCCCACTGGGGGTCATGTCAGAGGCAGCTGATCGCTGATTTTCTCTCATCATTGATGCCTCTCTCTCTCTCTCTCTCTCTCTCTCTCTTCTCCCTTAGTCTCTGAAATCAATAAAAATTTATTTTTAAAAAGTGATAGACAAGAGTTAGAGGCATATTTTCACTAAGCATACACATATAATTGTAGATACTTTTTAATTTTTAACCGTGTAAATGTATTACTTATATAATAATTTAAATATTTCTTTTTTGTTTGGTTGTGTTTTGTTTGTTGAGCTTTGTTTTATTTTATTCCATTATAATTTATCCCACAACACTCACACTCTTCCACTTCCACCCACCCTTCTTGCCCGACAATCACCACACTGTTGTCCGTTTCCATGAGTTACTTCTTTTTCTTTTCTTTTTTGCTCAATCTCTCCACCCCCACCCCAAACATCCTCCCACCATTACCAAAGCTGTCTGCCCACTCTCTATCTATGAGTCTGTCTCTATTCTGCTTGCTAGTTTGGTGTGTTCATTAAATTCCACATATGAGTGAAATCATATGGTACTTGTCTTTCCCTGACTGGCTTATTTCACTTAGCAAAATGTTCTCCAGGTCCATCCATGCTGTCACAAAGGGTAAGAGTTTCTTCCCTTATACATCTGAGTAGTATTCCATTGTATGATAGTATTCCATTGTGTAATAGTATTCCATTGTTTTAATGTCCCACAGCTTTTTTATCTACTCATCTACTGATGGGCACTTGGGCTGCTTCCAAATCTTGGCTGTTGTAAATAAAGCTGCAATGAATATAGGGGTGCATATATTCTTTCGAATTAGTGTTTCGGGTTTCTTCTGATGAATTTCCAGAACTGGAATTTCTGGGTCATAAGTCAGTTCCATTTTAAATTTTTTGAGGTAACTCCATACTGCTTTCCACAGTGGCTGCACCAGTCTGCATTCCCAACAGTGATCAAGGGTTCCTTTTTTTCCACATCCTCAACAACACTTGCTCATTGATTTATTTATGATTCCCTTCTGACAGGTGTGAGGTGATACTTCATTGTGGTTTTAATTTGCATTTCTATGCTGATTTTTTTATGGCCATCAGTATGACCTCTTTGGAAAAGTCTTTCAGGTCCTTTGCCCATTTTTAAATTGGATTGTTTGTTATTTTGTTGTTGAGTTTTATAAGTTTTTTATAAATTTTGGATATTAACCCCTTAAAATACGTGTTCTCCCATTCAGTAGATTGTCTTTTCATCTTGTTGATGGTTTTTTTTTGCCGTGCAAGAACATTTGTTTGATGTAGTTCTACTTGTTTATTTTTTCTTTTGTTTCTCTTGCCTGAGGAGATATATCAGAAAAAATATTGCCATGAGTAATGTATGAGATTTTACTGCCTATGTTCTCTTCTAGGGTTTTCATAGTTTCACATCTAACATTTTACTCCTTAATCCATTTTGAGTTTATTCTTGTGTGCAGAGTAAGAATGTGGTCTTGTTTCTTTTTTGCACATATCTGTCCAGTTTTCCCAACACCAATTATTAAATAGACTATCTTTACCCCATTGTATGTTTTTGTCTCCTTTGTCAAATATTAATTAACTCTAAAGGCATGGGTTTAATTCTGGGCTCTCTATTATGCTTCATTGACCCATATGTCTGTTTTTATGCCAGTACCATGCTGTTTTGATTACTATGGCCTTGTAGAATAGTTTGATATCAGGTAGCATAATTTCTCCAACTTCATTGTTCTTTCTCAAGATCACTGTTGCTATCCAGATCTTTTGTGGTTCTATATAATATTTTGAAATATTTGTTCTAATTCTGTGAAATATACCAGTTATCTTGATAGGAATGAGTTTATATCTGTAGATTGCTTTGGTAATATGGACATTTTAATGGTATTAATTTTTCCTATCTATGAACAGGGTATATGCTTCCACTTAATTTTCTTTCTCAATTTCTTTCTCCAGTGTCTTATAATTTTCCAAGTACAGGTCTTTTACCTCTTCGTTTAAATTTATTCCTAGAAAAATAGTGTTTTATTCTTTTTGAAGTAATTATGAATGGGATTGGTTTTTTTTTTTTTAGTTTCCCTTTCTGATAGTTCATTATTGGTATATAAAAATGCTATTGATTTCTGACTGATTTCTGGATATTTATTTTGTACTTTACTGAATTCATTTATCAATTCTAGTAGTTTTTTGATGGAATCTTAGGGTTCTCTATATACAGTATCATGTCATCTGCAAATAATGACAATTTTACTCCTTCCTTTGCAATTTGGATGTCTTTTGTTTCTTTTCTTTGTTGTATTGCCGTTGCTAGGACTTTTAGTAATATGTTGAATAAGAGTGGTGAAAGTGGAAAAGTGTTGAATGAGCCTGGTATCAAGAGGAGCAATTGTCATTTTTGCCCATTGAGTATAATGTTGTCTGTAGGTTTGTCATATATGGCCTTTATTACATTGAGGTATGTTACCTCTATTTTCACTTTGCTTTTATCATAAATGGGTGCTGGATTTTATCAAATGCCTTTTCTACAGCTATTAACATGATCATTTGCTTTGTTTGTTGTTCTTTTCTAAGTTCCTTTAAGTGTAATGTTAGATTGTTTATTTGAGCTTTTTCGTATTTTTTGAAATAGGCCTCAAATGCTATGAATTTTCCTCTTAGGACTGCTTTCACTGTGTCACACAGATTTTGGATTATTGTGTTCTCATTTTCACTTGTTGCAAGTTATCTTTTAATTTCTTCCATGATCTCATTGTTAACCCATTTATTGTTTAGTAACATATTATTTAGCCTCCATATTTTTGTGTGTTTTTCAGTTTTTTTCTTGTGATTGATTTCACGTTTCATAGCATTATGGTCAGAGAAAATGCTTGATATGATTTCAGTCTTCTTAAATTTATTGAGACTTGTTTTATGTCCTAATTTGTGGTCTGTCCTAGAAAACATTTCCTGGGCATGTGAAAGGAATGTATATTCTGCTGTTTTGGGGTGAAATGCTCTGAAGATATCAATTAAATTCATAGGATCTAGTGTGTCATTTAAGGCCAGCATCTCCTTGTTTCTCTCTGGAAAATCTATTCATTGATGTCAGTGGGGTGTTAAAATCCCCTACTATGACTATATTACTATCAATCTTTCCCTTTATATCCATCAAGATTTGCTTCACATATTTAGGTGCTTTTCTGTTAGGTGCATAAATGTTTACAAGGGTCATTCTTATTAGTTTGCCCCCTATATCATGATGTAGTGTTCTTTGTCTCTTACTATAGCCTGGTCTTTTGTTGTTGTTGTTGTTTTATTTGTGTGTGTGTGTGTGGTTGTGTTTTTTTATTATTCATTTATTTTTTTGTTAATCCTCACCTGAGGATATTTTTTCCTTTGATTTTCTTTTTCAGAGAGAATGGGAGGGGGTAAAGGGGGAGAAAGAGAGAAAGAGAATGAGAGAGAGAGAGTGGAGAAGAGAAAGAAACATTGATGTGAGAAAGACATCAATTGTTTGCCTCCTGCACGTGCCCCAGTGGGGCCAGGGAATGAACCACAATCCAGGTACATGCCGTGCCTTTCACTATAATTGAACCCATGACCCTTCAGTGCATGGATGACATTCTTACCATTGATCAAAATGGGCCAGGGCTATAGCCTTGTTTTTATATAAGTATTTTTACCTGAGCAATTTTTTTTTCCTTTCCATTTGCATGAAATATCTTCTTCCATCCCTTACTTTTATTCTGTGTGTATCTCTCATTCTGAGGTGTGTCTCTTGTAGACAGCATATACATGGGTCTTGTTTTCTTATTCATTCAACTACCTTATGTCTTTTGATTAGAGCATTTAAGCTATTTTCATTTAAAGTAAGTATTGAGCCCTAGCTGGTTTGGCTCAGTGGATAGAGTGTTGGCCTGTGGACTGAAGATCCCGGGTTCAATTTCAGTCGAGGGCACATGCCCTGGTTGTGGGCTCGATCCCCAATAGGGAGCGTGCAAGAGGCAGCCAATCAATGATTCTCTCTCATCGTTAATGTTTCTCTCTCTCTCTCTCTCTCTCTCTCTCTCCCTCTCTCCCTCTCCCTCTCCCTCTCCCTTCCTCTCTGAATTCAATAAAAATATGTTAAAAAATAAATAAAGTGATTATTGATAGGTATGTATTTATTGCCACTTTTTTTTTTACTATGTTCCTCTTTTTCTCTTTCTTTTTTTTTTTCTTCTTTTTAAAGCAAACCCTTTAAAGTTTCTTGTAATACTGGTTTGGTGGTAACAATCTCCTTTAGCTTTTTCTTGTCTGGGAAAATTTATTTCTTAAATTTTAACTGATATCCTTGTTGGTTAAAGTAGCCTTGGTTGTAAATCTTTGTCTTTCATCACTTTGAATATTTCATGCCAGTCTCTTCTGGCCTCACATTTTTTCTGTTGAGAAATCAGCTGACAGTCTTATGGGAGCTCCCTTGTAGGTAACTGCTAGCCCAGGGGTGGGCAAACTTTTTGACTCGAGGGCCACAATGGGTTCTTAAACTGGACCGGAGGGCCGGAACAAAAGCATGGATGGAGTGTTTGTGTGAACTAATATAAATTCAAAGTAAACATCATTACATAAAAGGGTACGGTCTTTTTTTCTTTTTAGTTTTATTCATTTCAAACGGGCCGGATCCGCCCGCGGGCCGTAGTTTTCCCACGGCTGTGCTAGCCTCTCCCAGCTTTATTTTGTTGTTGTTGTTGTTGTTGTTAATCCTCACCTGAGGATATATTTTTCCCATTGATTTTTAGAGAGAGTGGAAAGGTCGGGGAGAAACAGAGAGAGAGAAACATCAATGTGAGAGACACATCGATTAGTTGCCTCCTGCATGCGCCCCCATCAGGGTTGTGGATCGAGCCTGCAACTCAGCTGCATGCCTTTGACCAGAATCGAACCTGCAACCCTTCAATTCGAGGGTCGACTTTCTAACCACTGAGCAAATGGCTAGGGTTCTTGCGGCTTTTGTGATTCTCTTTCCTTAACTTTTGCCATTTTAATTATGATGTGCCTTAATGTGGGTCTCTTTGGGTTTATCTTGTTTGGGATGCTCTGTGCTTCCTAGACTTGGATGTCTTCTTTTCTTCACCAGAGTAGGAAAGTTTGGGATCATTATTTCTTCATATAGGTTCTCGATCCCTTGCTCTTTCTCTTCTCCTTCTTGTACCCCAATGATGCAGATGTTAAGCTTCATGTTGTCCCTTAAACTATCCTCATTTTCTAAAGTCTTTTTTCTTTCTTCTGCTCTGATTGATCATTTTTCTACTGTGTCTTCCAAATCACTGATTCAATCCTTGCTTCCTTGAGCCTGCTGTTTATTCTCTCCAGTGTATTCATTATTTCACTATATGGCATTCTTCATTTTTGTGGTCCTTTTTATGGTTTCTATGTCTTTTTTCAAGCTGTTGAAGATCTTTATAATTATTACTCTGAACTCTATATCTGATAAATTACTTACTTTCATTTCATTTAGCTCTTCTGGAGAATTCTACAGTTCTCTTTTATGGGGCCTGCTTCTTTGTCTCCACAATCTGGCTGCCTTTTTCTGTTTGTTTCTATATAATAGGTATGTCTGCTAAGATTCTCATTCTTGGTAGAGTGGTCTTACTTATAGGTGACCTGTGGGACCCAGTGGCATAATCTCCTTCAGCCCCTGATCTGGGTGCTCTAAGAATTTCCTTTGTGCACACTATGTGGACCCTTCTCTTTGTAATTGAGTCTTGATTACTATTGGTCTGTTTGGCACCAACCCTTAGATTGGCTGACAGTAATGCTCAACCCCCAACATAGTGTGCAAGCTGATGTGCAGGCACTGATCACATGAAATAGAATCCACCTCAGCAGGGTTTGGTGCCTTCCAGTATCTCCTGTGGATATGCCACTTGTGAATCTATTGTATCCTGCTCTGTTGTTATCTGAAGCTGGCCACTGGGTGTATTGCTTTCGTGCCTCTTTGTAGAGACTCTGGTGCAGGGCAATGTCAGAAGCTATCTGTGACTTGCCCTGGGCCTCCTATTTGGAGCTATCAGTGATCCACAGCTTGTGGCTCCCTCTGCTGGGCCTGATGTATGTGGAAAGGACCAAACTGTGCACCAAGGTCTGCTTTTACTAGCACCAGGCCGAGGGGCAGGTCAACAAAAGTCTCAAAGCTCCCAGAGATCTGCCTCTGCCTGCAGGCTGTCTGTTAGTCTCAGTCACTGACAGAGCCTCTGGCAGTACTCCTCAGCAGGGCTCAAGCGCCACAGGGTGAGGCTATTGCTTTCTCCCAGGAGGATGCTGCACGGTGGGGAATGCTCTGCCTCAGAAAGATGGTTTCTGCAGTATGGGGTTACGGCTTAGCACAGGGATCCTGGCAGCTAACCACTTACCTCTCTTCCCAGAGCCACCAACCACAGACTAGTCCTCACGCAGCTCTAGTCCACTCTGCCCTCACTCCGGCAGTGCCCAGGGTAAATGGCTATGAACAAAATTTTGTGTGTAGGTGCTTTAAGAGGGTGCTTGCATTTCTAGCCATCTCTTCCTGGTGGACAGATACCCGACTGCTTTTCACAATCAGATGTTATAGAGGCACCTTTCCTGGTTCTGGTGCCCTGGGCTGGGGAGCCCGGCTTTAAGTTTAGAACCCACACTTCTCAGGAGGGAACCCCCACAGCTGATATATATCTCCAGAACTTCAGCTGTGACCTGTGACTGCCTGGCCAGCCCTCTCATGCCTCCACACCTTCTATTATTCTCGATGTGGCCTCCTATGTAAGTCCTTGGTTATAAGGCTTCTCTCTAGCGAGTCTTTAGTTGGTTATTCTGGATGATTTTCTAAGTATGTCTTTAATGTAGTGGTAAAAGGCATGAGCTTTCAAGTTAGAATTAAGTTTAAATGTGCTCTTTACAACCTTAGGCATATTTTCCTCTGAATCTCAGTTTCGTTATATGTAAATAAAACTAGTAAATGCTTGTCTTATAGAGTTATGAAAATTAAATGAGAAATTGTATACAAAAGTATGGCATACAGTGGTCAGCACATGATGTATGTGAATACAGGATAATTTTTTTTTTTTTTAGATTCCCAAAGTTATTCTTGTAACATGGAACTTTGAGGGTAATATTTGGAGGAATTAAACATAATCATAGAATGCCTGTTATTTATTCCACTTTCCTTAAATGTGAATATAGAGACAGGAGTAAACCATTTGTTTTACTAGGAAGGAGATGTTTAACATCCTATATAATAAAGGCCTAATATGCTAAGTGTCCAGTCGTCTGGTTGGCCGTTCAACCAATCAAAGCATAATATCCTAATGATATGCTAAGGCCGCTCAACCGCTCGCTATGATGTGCACCAGGGAGCAGACAGTCGACTGGTCAACCAGTTGCTATTGCATGCATTGACCACCAGGGGGCAGACGCTTTGACCAGTAGGTTAGCTTGCTGCTGGGGTCTGGCCAATCGGGACTGAGCGAGACGGGCCAGACATCCCCTGGAGCCCTCTCGCGGTCCCTCCCTGGCTGGCCAACCTCCCACGTCCCTCCCCGGCCCCAATCATGCACCGGTGGGGTCCCTCAGCCTGGCCTTCACCCTCTTGCAATCCGTGACCCCTTGGGAGATGTTGGAGAGCCAGTTTCGGCCCAGGCCTACGGGCTAGGCTGAGGGACCCCACTGGTGCACAAAATCGTACACCGGGCCTGTAGTACATATACATGTATATATATATATATATATATATATATATATATATATATATATATACACATAGAGAGACTAGACCTGTTATAACACTTCATTGAGTAAAACACTTATTCTGAAGCTATGGCTGATGTGAGCAATCCTTAGGCCAGGTTTATTCTGTTGTCAGGCATGTATGTTGCAATCTTGTATTGGTGTGTATGTGTGTGTGTGTGTGTAAATTTGATCTTTGAGCAACTGTAATTTAAGCAGTGATAGCTTCTGGGCAATTCCTAAAGAGATACATTTTGAGTTAGTGATATGTATATACACATAGTAGAAAAACATCAGCTTTTAAAAATACCAACTGCATATTATCACTACACTATATTTAAATGTCTTGTGTTTCTTCCAGATTCACTTCATTAGTTTCACCTCCCAAATCATTTTTACTTCAAAGACTTCATAAAACTTTTCTTGTCAAGGATGTCAAGTTAGAAAAGAGCACTGGAAAGTTAATTCCAAGTGGTTTCTATTGATATCCAAACTGCCTTGAGCTTAGGTCTCTAACTGCAAAGATCTGGTCTTAAGCGCAATTATTTTTAAAAATATATTTTTATTGATATTTAGAGAGAGGGGAACAGAGGGGGGAGAGAGAGGAGCATTAATGTGAGAAAGGAGCATCAATCAGCTGCCTCTTGCACCCCTCTGACCAGGAATTGAGCCAGCAACCTTTTGGTGCATGGCATGATGCCCAAACCGAGCCACACTAGCCAGGGCTCTTTTTTTCCTTTATGATTTTTCTAAAATTATGCATCTGTACATACTTTTTTTTCTCTGTCCTTTTTTCCTTTGTATCAGTTTGCCTTCATGTGCCTCAGATTACCCAGACCACTCCTTTGACACTTTAGATGATCAGCAATTATAAAAGATAAATTATTTACTGACATAAAATGTATATAGCTATGAAAGGCCCTCTTTTTATACGCACTGCTTACAAAAGTTGAAAGTGAGTTTAGATTATTTAAGTGGACTTGATAGGTATTAATGTGATAATTCTCTAGACTTTCCTTTGAAGTAAGAATAATATATATTCCTAAGCATACTGAAGTACTGTAACTTATTCTAAAATTAATATACTATCTACTTTTTTCCTGTAAGTTTAGATGACTTTTGCTCAAATTAAATAAATACATAAACATATAAAACACACACACACACTGCGTTCTATATTGCTGGAAACCGTTTCTTTTAACAATCCTTTCTACATGCAGATCATTTTGATATTTTATATTCCCTTTTACTTGTTTTTAAGATTGTTAGAACAGCCCTAGCTGGTTTAGCTCTGTGAATAAAGCATTGGCCTGCAGACTGAAAGGTCCCAGGTTCAATTCCAGTCAAGGGCACATGCCTGGGTTGTGGGCTCCATCCCCAGTGCGGGGCATGCAGGAGGTGGCCAATCAGTGATTCTCTCTCATAATTGATGTTTCTATATCTCCCTCTCCTTTCCTCTCTGAAATCAATAAAAATATATATTTTTTAAAAAAGATTGTTAGAACAGCACTAAATTAATGGATACTCCTGTGTTCTTTATTTTGTTTATCGCTGTTGGGGTCCAGCCCCAGCAGGTCCAGGGGTTCCCAAAGGTGTGGACAGAGTCGGCGAAGAAGGAATGACACGGAGACAGGGTTCAGTTGATCAGCATAGCGAGGTTCTCCAGCCAGGTTCTCTCTTTATTGTCCTGTTAGATCTGTATTTATACCAGTTAATTTTAATCCTATTCATTCTATTCCAAAGGTTAGGGCGTTTGTTAATCTAGTTCTGTTGAGTTTAATCCTGTCTAGGTTAATCTCTGTGTTCCATTATAAGGGCTATTCCAAGGTCACTGCTCTACTGATAAGCTACAAGGAAGTGACTGAAGGAGATTATCCTACCCAGTAAAGGTTATGTCCTCCCAGCCTCGCTGCTTGCCTTCCCTGGGACTGCCCTGTGTTGGTGGGTCTCCAGGGGTATAGGCTTTGGTGCTTTCCCTGGTGGGAAGACCCCTGGGGATGTGGGCCCAACAAGTCCCAAATTTATTGCCAACAGTCTTAGTCCAAGTTCTTCATAAGTAATACATGGTATTTCTGTAACACTAGGGGGATTTACTGATTTATTCTCTTCCTTAGTCCTGTTAATCCCTAACTCCAGGGAAAAATCCTCACCTGGGGAAACAACCTTTCTCGGGAAGGTGGTCCTGTTTAAAACACATAGCGCTAAGAGGGGGAGCAAACATATGCCATATACGCCAGGTCCCTTGAAACATAAGCTGTGCAGATGTTTCTTCCCTGCAGCGACTGTGTCAAGCAGCAAGGGTGGACCAGCTTCCGGCAAATTCTCCCATTTTTATTTTTTAAATGACATCGCGTGTAAATCAGAGGCCACCTCTCAGATTGGGTTGTTTAAGACTCGGAAGAAGACCTGTTTGTGACTTTGCCAACAGGTCAGTCCGAGACTTAACCCTATATAGGCTCCCCACATATCGCTAGTTCTGGTGACCAGTATTTCTAACTCTTTGTAGATGTTGTAACACTTCAGTGGTTTTCAGTTATTTTCCTAAAGGTCAGCCTGCACATGGACTGCCTTATTTATAAACATGGTTTCTACATGTGGGTTACAACATACACAATTATGCAGTAGGTCTGCAGTTTTCTATTGTCTCCTATACTACCTATATGATATAGAAGAACTATCCAATTTATAAAATATTGAAAAATACTTTATTGGAAGCTTTTATAATTTTTATTTTAGAACTAGAGGTCCAGTGCATGGATACATGCACCGGTGGGGTCCCTTGGCCTGGCCTGTGGACATCCCCAAGGGGTCCCGGATTGTGAGAGGGTGCAGGGCAGGCCAAGGGACCCCACTGGTGCACGATTGAGGCTGGGGAGGGACCGAGGGAGGGCTCCAGGGCATGTCCAGCCTGTCTTGCCCAGTCCTGATCAGGGCCGATCAGGGCCATCTCACCTAGTTCCAATTGGGGCCAGCCAGCTGGGGAGGGACTATGGGAAGTTGGCCGGCCAGGGCGGGACCACAAGAGGGCTCTAGGGCGTGTCGGGCCCATCTCGCCCAGTCCCGATCGGCCAGACTCCAGCAGCAAGCTAACTTTCCAGTCAGAGCGTCTGCTCCCTGGTGGTCAGTGTGCATCATAGCGACTGGTCAAACAGTCGAATGAACGGTCGGACACTTAGCATATTAGGCTTTTATTATATAGGATTTTTTCTGTGACTACAAAACTTGCCTAACCATTAAATAGTTTTTTTATATTACAAAGAGAAAAAAATGCCTCCTGCTCCTTTTAAAATTATTCTGGGACTCATCTTTGTCTCCTCCTGATCATAGTTATTTTGGCACCAAGTTCTTTGGGTTCCATATACTTGATTTCTCTTCTTTTTTTGTAAGAAAATTGTATTTTCTTAATTACATCCTAAGTGGTCTTGTTTTAATGTAATACATACTTCACATAGTCTGCCATCATGATTGGTATAAAATCCAGATATGTTGAACCTTCTACCTAAAATTCTTCAGTGTCCCTTTCTCCTCCCCCATATCCCTCACATACAGAAATATTTTTCTGAGATGTGTAGCTCTTCATGATCTCTCCTGTGTTCTGCTACCCCATGCAGTTGTAATTCAATTATTCTCATTGCTATGTAATATTCCAGTCTATGACTACATGACAATTTATTTATCCATCCAACTATGGATTAAAATTTGGGTTGTTTCCAGTTTGGAGATATTACAAATAGACCACATTATGTTTTATTTGCCTCTTTATTTGTAATCCTTTCCAATATATTATGAATTTATTGAGGCCATATTGTTTTTATCTTTTTTAGCATTTGGCATATAAGTGTTTTTTAAAAGAATGGAGAGAGGGAGGAGGAAGGTTACTCTGCTGTTGTCACAAATTAGATAATATTCTTTGTCATTCTAAAATGGTAATTTTTAAAAATCTATCCTATATTTCTAAGGCTCTTCACTGCAGCTGTGTTTACTTGAAGGTCTTTTTAATGGAAAAGTGAGCTCTCAATACCTCTTTTAAAAAGTGGCAGCATTTACTAAGCTGTAACTTTTCCATATCTACATAGTAAATTCTTTCACTCCTTATTTTACTATTGAGCACATGTTTATTTCTCTTAGAAACAAAGTTGCCTACATTAAATCAGAGGTAAAGTATTCACATATAAAATTAAGCTCTTAGACTTGCTAGAAGAATATTTACAACTAAATGGAATCAGAACTGTACATTTCCATCTCAAGAATACACTTAGATATGAAATTAATCTTAGTATCAGCAAATGAGCATTCTTATCATGTAAAGTGTAATCTAAGGAGATAAAGAATTATAAATTCCAATTTTTTGTTCAGATCTCATCTTTACTGAATTTATCCATAATTTTCTTTACAAGTTTTTATTCAAGAAGTTACAATATTGTGATTGAAACATAACGAATCCTTCAGGTAGTTTGTCCTAGATTTAATTTAGTTTCTTAATATGCAGCTACATGCTTCTTTATAAACTGAAGCAAAAAGTGGTGGCGCCTGGTCAGATCATAGTCACTCCAATAGGCAGTAGGATTGGTTATGGGGTGTAAATAAAAGTTTGTTTTTCATTGAATATATTTGAGTAACAAGTATTGTCAACCTTCATTATTTGTGAATTCCATATTTGCAAATTCACCTACTTGCTAAAATTTATTTGCAAGTCCAAAATCGGTACTCATGACACTTTCACAAAGATTCATGGACATGGACAGATGGCAAAAGTTTCTGCTGTGCCCTGCATGCACATTAGCCACTGAGGTTGAACAATTGATGTTTTGCTTTTTTTTTTCAGCTCTCATACTGTAAACAAGAGTCCTTTTCACAATCAGTTTAGGCCATGTGTTTTAAATTTTTGCACAAAATATTGTCTAATGTTCCTAAGCACACAAAGATTGCGATGTACCTTAGAGAGGAGGAAATAGGTGTTTCCATTAAGCTTCATTCAGATATGATGAGTTAGAGTGCTGTTAGCCATGAGTTCAATGCTAATGAATCAGCAATATGTATTAAATAAGTTGCCTTTAAACAAAGACACACATGTATTGATTGGTTGATGAAAAGATAACCAGAATCTTGCAGGAACCTAAACCTGCACTTTCTTAGGAGCAGTGGTTCGGTATTGGCTAATTCAGTGTTCTTGGTGGCTTTACAGACCACACCTACCACAAATAAGAGCATTGACTGCCTTTTACTCCTGCTATTATCAAGCTAGATTTATTCATATTTTCTCCGTTTTGTTTTTTTTTTCCTCCAGCATTTACTACAAAAACAATTGGTGGTCTCTTTTCTACTATTATATGTAACTTTATCTCATGTTTAAATTTCTTTTGCTACATATTCTGAAATGAGACAAAGGTATTTCTTGTAAAAGTTTCCTGCTGCATGTATACACTGTGGAGCCTAACTGTCAGTGATGTTTTTAATTAAACAATTATACAATGAATTATCAGCATAGAAAATACAGCGTCTGCTTTCAGTTATTTGTTTTACTTCTGAGTATAATTTAAAGGCAAACTAGCTTTATTCCTAGAGACATGAGGCCTCTAAAGCTTGTTCTATTCTTGATGAATGTTTTCTATGGTCACTTCAAATAGAATATCTTTTACCCATGGTTTTAGAAGATATACTGTGAAAGAACAGTTGCTTTAGAAGCCTTTATAAATAACACTTGGATATTGATATAATAAATGTTTGCCTTACTTTACCATTTCTTACTTCTTTTCCATAGTTTATTTAGTTCATTGTACTTCTCTGTGCAGTGTGAAGCATTTCTCTCCTGTTGTGCTAATAAAATTAAGTAAAATACTAAGAATCACTCCCACATTAATAGCATATACTTAGAAATAAGGGATTATTCCATACCTTGTTCATTTCAGCAGTGCTAACTAATCCTCTTAGAACCAATGATCAGAGTATTTTCTGTGTTTTACTGCTTTGAGAAGTGGTCAGCTATCTGCTTTTAAGTTTGTAATAGGAGATTGAATAAATGTCCTTGTGCTAATATTGAATTGATATCTACCTAGCTAATGCTGTGAGAGACTTAGATACCACACTGTTAAAAATATTTGACAATTGAATTAGTCATGTGCAGTGTTTAGAATTATGGGAATTTGTAATCTATACCTGGGGGAAAATACCTAACTGGAGACATCACTTTTTTTTCAATATGAAGTTTCAGAATTTTTTTATTTACCCAAGTTAAGAACAAACTGTTAATCTTTTTTGGTCCTCATTCTATGTGGATGCTCTAAAGTATTTGCTACCCTGCTAATTACCTCCCCCCTTTTTTTCTTGAAACTCTTTACTTCCTTTTACTCTCTGATACCTCGCTCTCATACTTCTCTTCAACTACTCCTTTTAATCCTTTGATAATGGCCCCTTTTTATTGAACCATCATTCTATATTTTAATTATTTGTTTGTAAATGTTTCCCCTACTTGGCTGTAATATGTTTCTTATTTATCTTTATATCTTTCAATATTATATATAGTAGATACTTAATAAATATTGAGGAAGCTAACTGTTTCCACTCCTTAAGTGTTGTTGTTCCCTTCCAGCCTGAGCATTCTCATCTCCCATCTGCAAGCTCACTCTGGACAATCTTTCCTCTCTTTACTACTAAGAGTTTATGTTAAAGAAGGGGAGCTCTGAAACAGTAATGCTTGGTTCAAATCCCAGCTCCACCAATTTCCAACCATGTATACTTGGCAAGATTATATTTGAACTCTCTGTCTCTATTTTCTCATCCTTAAAATGAAGGTAGTAGAAACTAGCTCCTATATCATATAGATGTAATGAATTAATGCGCACTTATGCCCATTCAGTGTCATATCAAGTGTACTTAATAACTGTCAGATAACAATGCTCACTTTTCCCTTTTTCAGCTTTATCTTCCATCTGTGTATCTTTGTCTTCCAAACTTATTTATTCTGAATCATTCAGAACTTATATTTTCATATGCCAGTTTTACATTGTTTTGGTTTTTTTAAAATATATTTTTATTGATTTCAGAGAGGAAGGAAGAAGAAGAGAGAGATAGAAACATCCATGATGAGAGAGAATCATGGATCGGCTGCCTCCTGCACGTCCCCCACTGGGGATCCAGCCCACAACCCAGGCATGTGCCCTTGACCAGAATCAAACCTGGGACCTTTCAGTTCGCAGGCCGACGCTCTATCCGTTGAGCCAAACTGGTTAGGGCCAGTTTTACATTTTTAACTTATTATCCTACAGGAATTTTAAACTCTTACATGTCTAAAGCTCAAGTCATTATTTCTACCAGTAAATTTATTATGCCTTCCATGTTTTCTAACTTAAATAATGGTACTAATCTCCATCCAATTTCCTAAACTTTATTTTTTATTTTATTTTTTTAAAATATATTTTTATTGATTTCAGAGAGGAAGGGAGAGAAAGATAGAAACATCAATGATGAGATCATTGATTGGCTGCCTCGTGCATGTGCCCTTGACTGGAATCGAACCTGGGACCCTTCAGTCCACAGGCCAGCGCTCTCTCCACTGAACCAAACCAGCTAAAGCCAATTTCCTAAACTTTAAAACCTTGATTTCTGCTCTCACATAATCTTCCTTTTCCCTGCAGTTCACCCCCTTTCTGTCTTTATTGCCTTAGTTCAGGCCCCTCATCATCTCACACTTCAACTATTTAAATTGTCTACTAATTCTCTGTCTTCAGCCTATTGTCACCTTTTAAATTATTTACTTATTTATTTATATTTTTATTGTTGATAGTATTACAGATGTCTCCCATTTCCCCCCACTTCACCCCCCTACTCCAAGCCCTTACCCACCTCCCAGGTCTTCACCACCCTATTGCCTGTGTCATGGGCTATGCATGTAAGTATATAAGTTCTTTGGTTTATTTCTTCTCATCTCCCCTTCCCCACATCAAGGTATGTCCATCTGTTCCATGCTTCCAGTCTTATTTTATTGGTCGATTCATTTTGTTCATTAGATTCCACAAATAAGTGAAGTTATGTAATATTTGTCTTTATCAGATTGACTTATTTCACTTAGTGTAATAGTCTCCAAGTCCATTCATGCTGTCCCAAAGGGTAGGAGATCCCTCTTTTTATAGCTGCAATTATTCCATTGTGTAAATGTCCCATAGCATTTTTATCCATTCATCTACTGATAGGCACTTGGGTTTCCAGATCTTAGCTATTGTAAATAACACTGCTATGAATATAGGGGTGCATACATTTTTTTCTTTATTGATTAAGGTATTACATATGTGTCCTTATACCCCCCATTGCCCCCTCTAAACCGCCCCCCCAGCTCGTGCCCTCATGCCCCTAGTGTCTGTGTCCATTGGTTATGTTTATATGCATGCATACAAGTCCTTTGGTTGATCGCTCCCCTTCCCCCCACCATCCTCTGCCTTCCCTCTGAGGTTTGAAGGTCTGATCAATGCTTATTGGTGTTTTGGGTTTTTAAGATATATTCCCAGAAGTAGGATCGCTGGGTCAAACAGAAGTTTCATTTTTAATTTTTTGATGAAGCTCCGTACTGTTTTCCATCGTGGCTGTACCAATCTGCATTCCCACCAGCAGTGAACTAGTGTTCCCTTTTCTCCACATCCTTACCAGTACTTACTGTTTGTTGATTTTTTTGATGATAGCCATTCTGACAGGTGTGAGGTGATATCGCATTGTGGTTTTAATTTGCATTTCTCTGATGATTAGTGACTTTGAGCATTTTTTCATGTGTTTCTTGGCCATTTGTATGACCACTTTTGGAGAAATGTCTATTCAGATCCTTTGCCCATTTTTTAAATGGATTGTTTGTCTTCCTTTTGTTGAGTTTTATGAGTACTTTGTATATTTTGGATATAAACCCCTTATCAGATGTATTATTGGCAAATATGTTCTCCCATTTAGTGGGTTCCCTTTTTATTGTGATGGTGGTTTATTTTGTTGTGCAGAAGCTTTTTTTGCTCCATATAGTCCCATTTGTTTATTTTTTCCTTTGTTTCTCTTGCCCTAGGAGATGTATCAGCAATATTTTTATGGTTTCATGGCTTACATTTAAGCCTTTTATCCATTTTGAGTTTATTTTGTGAAAGGTGCAAATTGGTGGTCTAGTTTCATCTTTTTGCATGTGGCTGTCCAGTTTTCCCAACACTGTTTGTTGAAAAGACTGTCTTGACTCCACTGTATGTTCTTGCCTCCATCGTCAAATATTAATTGACTGTAATGGTGTGGGTCAATTTCTGGGGTCTCTGTTCTAATCCATTGGACATTTCAATGATGTTGATTCTACCAATCCATGAACACGGTATCTACACTAATAAAAGAGAAACATGGTAATTAGCGTACGACCACTACCCTTTTCATTGGCTAATCAGTGAGTATATGCAAATTAACTGTCAGCCAAGATGGCGGCCGGCAGCCAGGCAGCTGGAAGCGAGCATGAGGCTTGCTTGCTGTGGACTCCAACGTTCCCCGCCTCACTTGCTGGCCTCTCAGCTGCAACTCTAAGCAACAATGTACTATGTTGCAAATAAGAAGCTAAACAAAACGCCAGAAACCAGCTGGACTGAAACATTGTATCGGTGTTTTCAGCAACGAGGCCTCAGAGCTAAAGCTGGCCCAGAATAAAAAAAAAAAAAAAGAAAACAAGGAGCGGTTGGGAGCTTCAGTCACTCGCTTCAGGAAAACAGCCCTCAGCCAATCACCCAGACTGGCCAGGCACCCCAGTGGGGACCCCCACCCTGATCCAGGACACCCTTCAGGGCAAACCAGCCAGCCCCTTCCCATGCACCAGGCCTCTATCCTATATAGTAAAAGGGTAATATGCCTCCCGGTACCGGGATCAGTGGAGCAGTGAGGCTCCCGGCACCAGGATCAGCGTGACAGGGGGCAGCGCCCAAACCCCCTGATCACCCTGCGGCTCTGTGTGTGACAGGGGGCAGGGCCACAACCTCCCTATCTGCCCTGCTCTGTTCATGACAGGGGAAGGCACCCCAACCCCCTGATCAGCCCTGCTCTGTGCCTGATAGGGGGGAGCTCCCCAATCCCCTTATTGCCCTGCGGCTCTGTGTTTGATAGGGGGGAGCTCCCCAACCCCCTGATCGGCCCTGCTCTGTGTGTGACAGGGTGCGGCGCCCCAACGCCCCCCCACCCCACCCACGGGCCCTGCTCTGTGCCTGATAGGGGGGAGCTCCCCAATCCCCTGATTGCCCTGCGGCTCTGTGTTTGACAGGGTGCAGAACACCAACCCCCTGATCGGCCCTGCTCTGTGTGTGACAGGGTAGAGCCATAACCTCTCCATCGGCCCTGCCCCAAGAGTGACAGTGGTGGCGCCCCAACCCCCTGATCGGCCCTGCTTTGTGGGGATAGAGGGTGGCGCCCCAACCCCCCTCCACGGGCCTTGCTCTGTGTGTGACAGGGTAGAGCCATAACCTCCCCATTGGCCCTGCCCTGAGTGTGACAGGGTGCAGCGCCCCAACCCCCTGATCCGCCCTCCTCTGTGTGTGACAGGGGGCGGTGCCCCAACTCCCCTATCGGCCCTACTCTGTGAGTCACAGGGGGGAGCTCCTCAACCCCCTGATCGGCCCTGCTTTGTGCGTGACAGGGGGGAGCTCCCCAACCCCCTGATTGACCCTGCTCTGTGTGTGACAGGGTACGGAGCCCCAACCCCCCTGATGGGCCCTGCTCTGTGAGTGACAGGGGGCAGCGCCCCAACCCCCTGATTGGCCCTGCTCTGTGAGTGACAGGGGGCAGCGCCCCAACCCCCTGATCGGCCCTGCTCTGTGCGTGACAGGGGGTGGTGCTGCAACCTCCCCATCGACCCTGCCTTGAATGTGACAGGGGGCGGTGCCCCAACCCCCCAATCGGCCCTACCCTGAGTGTGACTGAGGGTGGCATCGCAACCTCCCGATCCGCCCTGCTCTGTGCATGACGGGGCAGCGCCCCAACTCCCCAATCAGCCCTGCTCTGAGCCTGACCAAGGGCTGCACTTAGGGATTAGGCCTGCCCTCTGCCACCCGGGAGCAGGCCTAAGCCAGCAGGTCGTTATCTCCCGAGGGGTCCCAGACTGCAAGAGGGCACATGCCAGGCTGGTGGCCCCCCTCCCCCTGCCCCCTGAGTGCACAATTTTTTGTGCACCAGGCCTCTAGTATTCTTCTATTTGATTATATCTTCCTCTATCTCTTTTTTCAAATTCTGGTAGTTTTCCAAGGACAGGTCTTTAACCTCCTTAGTTAAGTTTATTCCTAGGTATCTTAATTTTTTTGCTACAGTAGTAAGTGGAGTTGTTTTTTTAGTTTCTCTTTCTATGAGTTCAATGTTGGTATATAAAAAAGCCATGGATTTCTGGGTGTTAATTTTGTATCCTGATACATTGCTGAATCCATTTGTTAAGTCTAGTAGTTTTTTGATGGAGTCTTTGGTGTTTTCTATGTACAGTATCATGTCATCTGTGAATAATAACAGTTTTACTTCTTTTCCAATTTGGATGCCTTTTATTTCTTCTTCTTGTCTGATTGCTATGGCTAGCACTTTCAGTACTTTGTGGAACAGGAGTGGTGAAAGTTGGCATCCCTGTTTTGTTCCTGTTCTTAGGGGAAATGTTTTTGTTTTTGCCCATTGAGTATGATGTGGGCTGTAGATTTGTCATATAAGGTTTTTATTATGTTGAGGTACGATCCCTCTATTCCCAATTTGCTGAGAGTTTTTATCAAGAAAGAGTTTTGGATTTTGTCAAATGTTTTTTCTGAAGATATGGGTAAATAACACGATTTAACAGCCTTTGAACGTGGGATATATATATATACACACACTGAGTGGCCAGATTATTATGACCATCTGATGTTTGTAGGCAAATTAGCCGTACACTGCATCGTATGGGATATGGAAGCCAAAGGCCTGTTCGAACACCTTTGCTGTCTGCAGTTACAAAGATAAAACGTCTCCAATTTGCACAGGAACACAAGGATTGGACAGTCAAGCAATGGAAATAAGTCATGTGTTCCGATGAATCACGTTTCCAGTTGCATCATGCAGATGGCAGAGTGAGAATTTGGCAGAAACAGCATAAAAGCATGCACCCCACATGCATGAGTACAACCCTTCAAGCTGGTGGGGGCAGTATTATGGTTTGGGGCATGTTTTCCTGGCATGATTTGGCCCTTTAATTCGTGTGGAACAATGTCTGAATAGCACAACATACCTAAGTATCGTTGCTGATCAAGTTCATCCTATCATGTTGATGGCATATCCCAATGGAGTTGGCTTCTTCCAACAAGACAATGCGCCATGCCACAGTGCTCATATTGTGCAGGAGTGCTTTCAAGAACATGGGGGAAACTTTACCTTGCTTAGGTGGCCCCCACAATCACCAGATCTCAATCCAATTGAGCATTTGTGGGACAAAGTTAAAAGAGCCATCAGGCAGCTGGTTCCACAACCATCAAATCTCAGAACTGGACAGTGCTATTCATCAGGCACGGTGTCAGATTCCTCGCATCACCTTTTAACATCTCATGGAGTCAATGCCAAAAAGAATCGCCACAGTATTGAAGGCAAAAGGTGGCCCAACGAAGTACTGATGGTGTGGTCATAATAATCTGGCCACTCAGTGTGTATATGTATATCCCATGTTCAAAGGCTGTTAAATTGCGTTGTTTACCCATATCTTCAGAAAAAAATCACTTCTACTGTCGTAGTAAACAATCTGCTTCCCTATTTATAATGGTCTGGCCCTCTAGCAACTTCAGCGAGAAATTATAGGTAATTTCCTACAAACCTCAGGTGGTCATAATAATCTGGCCATTCAGTGTATATTAACTAAAGAACTTTTGTTACTTATTCTTTTTAGAAAATTTGTTGGAGGGTATGGTCAATGATGAAGAATCAGCTTAAGGAAGAAAATGTATAATGTCTTACAACATAATATGACAAGATTTCCTACTCAGGACTTAAAAAGACGTGTCCTTTGAGATATATGAGAGATCACATTGTCTTCAAAATGTAGTTTGTAGTTACTGAGAATTCCCATACTCAAGTCCAGTTGCTCTTTTTTAAAAATATATTTTTATTGATTTCAGAGAGGAAGGGAGAGGGAGAGAGAGATAGAAACATCAATGATGAGAGAGAATCATTGATCGGCTGCCTCCTGCACACCCACACTGGGGATCGAGCCCGCATCCGGGCATATGCCCTGACTGGGAATCGAACCAGTGACCTCTTGGTTCCTGGGTTGATGCTCAACTGCTGAGCCACACCCGGCTGGGCATCCATACTCACATTTTTGCACACTTTGGGTTGTGTACAGTCCAATCATTTCAATGATTTGGGAAGGCGTGAAGAGGCTAATGAATTATATTCCATATTTTCTCTTGGCCTGTTTCTTAATGTAAAGGAATGTAGTAAAAGCCCTGCAACTTTTTGTATGTATTGTTGGCCGCAAAACATAATGATTAATCAAGTGGGTCTTTATTGAATAAAAGTAAACTTGCCTCATTTGGCGTCAGGGCATTGGCGTCAGTTCTATGGTCATAATAGAGACCCAACAATTCTTTTTCTCCAGGGTGTCTACAAGAGGAAGCATAAAACAGTGTTAGTATGTGCCTGGCCTATGGCATGGAAGCTTCAGTAAGTCCAAAGTGAGATTGATTAGGATTAGTATTTTTTTGTCTAGCTAAAACTGTTTGGCATCTTGGCTTAAAAGTAGTTCTTTTTTATAACTAGAAATGTGGTTTAGTGGGGTTTTTTTGAGCACTCTAAGCATTTTATTCAAATTTCTGCAGACATAAAAGATAGCTTCGTGTTATACTTATATATGTAAAAGTCCTTAGGAGTTCGGCAAATACATAACCTTTACAACTGGTTCTATTTCCAGTTTCCTTAAACAAGAGTATGGAGCTATGGCCAATCCTGGTTTAAAGTACAGATAATATGTACACAAATCACACTGATTGCACTGTAGGCCTCAAGTCCAGAGAATGCCCTTGCAACTTTGTCCCCAGGCTCACTCATACTTGTGCTCCTTATTGAGTTATCAAGAGGTTCACAGTCTCTTGATTTTTTTATTTTAGACACCAAAAGGGCTTCTCTTGATTTATGACTTTTAAAGGCTGGGAGAAGGATTAGAGAGAAATTTGACAATGGGGAGCATTATTTTCTTAAGTGGGTAAATAAAGTCTGAGAAAGACAAAAGACAAAGGAGAAAAGAGAATGGGATGCATTTAAGTTTATTCTATAGTTCTGTCACCATAATAATTCACTCAGAAGGGATGCCTTTGGAATTTAGTATTTAGTATTAAAAGGAACAGGCCTGGGGCATGTACACGCCAGCACTGGAAAAGTGGTGGATTGAGACCTATTGTATTTTTTAAGTGATTACAGGGCTGTCCAGGTGTCCTGGTTGAAAAGCTGCTTCTTGAGTCAGGAAATTGTATCTTGTTCTGAGGTTTACTATAATAAAGTACACAGTCCTAGGGGATGGTATTGCTGGCTCCATGAATCACTTTACAAGCTGGCTGTCCTGACCCAAGCCCCATGATTTATTTATGCCATACCATAGTAGGAATGGCAAATATGTAAGCCACACGTGGTTTCTAGGATGAGGTGGGTCTTTACCTGGAAAATTGCTATAAATCCATAGAGTGAGACAGGGCAGAGCAAACTGCAGCTTATGTCATGTCCAAGAGATCTCTTCTTATTTTATAGGGAATGTGCAGTTCTAGAGCTGGTTTACAAGTTCAGCATCCTCCTTGGAATGAAATGTATCCTTGGATGTTTTGTGTGCTGTGTTTTGGCCTACTCAGTCTTTGATTCATTGCTTACAAATCTAAAAAAATAGCTCTGAAATGTTGTCTAGTCCTGTTGTCCCTAGTATTTTCTCTTGTATTATACCTATAAAGTAGAATTTACTTGAATATTTTAAATATATTTTTATTTATTTTAGAGAGAGGAAGGGAGAGGGATAGAGAGATAGAAACATCAATCAGCTATCTCCTGCACATTCCCCTTCTCCCCCCAGGGATTGAGCCCACATCCCCGGCATGTGCCCTGACTGGGAATTGAACTGTAACCTCCTGCTTCATGGGTTGATACTCAACCACTGAGCAACACCAGCAGACTTTGACTTGAATATTTTAAATTGTTACCCATAAGTTTTTCAGGCAGGTTTTTTTTTTTCTCTCTCTCTCTCTCTTTGGTTTGGAAAATACTGCTTTGGACTACTAAGCCAATGATCAGTCATCCCATATTTCAATAATATTAGAATTCTGCCTAGCTTTCAGAACTTGATTCCCTAGCATTGAGAGATTCTTTTAGATTTGCACTTAGTATTTAGTATTTATATGGGTATCCAAATATTGAGCCAAAATGGACAGCATAATTAATTTTTTATTTTATCTTTCTACCCCCATCCCTTTTGGCAACCATCAGCTTGTTGTTTATATTGTTGGGTCTGTTTCTGTTATGTTTATTCACCTATTTTTTAGATTCCACATATAAATGAGATCATACGGTATTTGTCTTTGTCTAACTTATTTCACTTACTATAATACCCTTTAGGTCCATCCATTGCCAAGATTTTGTGCTAACACCCTGGCCAGTTTGGCTCAGTGGATAGAGTGTTGGCCTGTGGACTGAAGGGTCCCAAGTTCAATTCTGGCCAAGGGCACATGCCCAGGTTGCAGACTCGATCCCCAGTAGAGGGGGTGCAGGAGGCAGCTGATAGATGATTCTCTCTCATTATTGATGTTTCTATCTCTCTCTCCCTCTCCCTTCCTCTCTGAAATCAATAAAGAAATATTTTTTTAAAGATTTTGTGCTATTTTATTGGTGACTAATATTCCATATATAGATATTTTTTCCATCACCATTTATCCCCTCTATGCCCTCTACTACTTTCATCCCTCACCCCACCCTACCCCCCACAGTCACCACACTATTTTCCATGCCCTTCCATGCCCATAAGCTCTCTATTTCTTCTTTTTGTGCCCAATCCCTCCAATTCCCCAACATACCACCACCACCACCACCAGATATGTCTGTCTGTTCTCTATCTATGAGTCTGTCTCTATTTTGCTTGATAGTTCAGTTTGTTCATGAAATTCCACATATGAGTACTTGTCTTTCTTTGACTGGCTTGTTTCACTAACCTCTGCCCATTATTTATCTTGAATTGAATTTGGGGTGATTGGTTTTTTTGTTGTTAAGTTGTATGAGTTCTTTATATATTTTGGACATTAACTCTTTATTAGATCTATCATTTGCAAATACCTTCTATCATTCAGTAGGCTTTTTGTTTTGTTGATGGTTTTCTTCATTGTGCAAACACTTTTCAGTTTATATACTGGTCCCATTAGTTTATTTTTTCTTTCATTTCCTTTGCTCAAGGAGATATATCCAAAAAGATATTGCTAAGAGTGATTGAAGAGACGTTCTTTACCCCATTATATATCCTTGCCTCTTTTGTTGTACATTAATTGATCACATAAGCAAGGATTTATTTCTGGGCTGTTCTTTTCTATTCTGTTGATCTATATATCTGTTCTTATGCCACTACCATACTGTTTTGATTATTTTAGCCTTATAATATAGTTTGTTATCAGGGATCTTGATACCTCCCACTTTGTTCTTTCTCAAGATTTCTTTGGCTATTCAGGGTTTTTTGTGGTTTTGTATAAATGTTATGCTTAGTTGTTCTAATTCTGAGGTTCAGAATGCCACTGATATTTTGATAGGGATTTCATTGAATATGTATATTACTGTAGGTAATAAGAACATTTTAACAGTATTAATCCTGCCAATCTATGAGCAAGGTATATCCTTCCATTTTTTGCATTATGTTTGGTTTCTTTCTTCAGTGTCTTAAAGTTTTCAGAGTATAGGTCTTTCATCTCTTTGGTTAAATTTATTCCTATGTATTTTATACTTTTTGATGCAATTGTGAACCAAATCATTTTTTAAACTTCTTCTGATTGTTCATTGTTGATGCATAGAAATGCAACAGATTTCTGTATATTGATTTTTATATCTTGCAACTTTACTGAAGTATTTATTAGTTCTGGTAGTTTTTTGGTAGCATCTTTAGTGTTTTCTGTATGGTGTCATATCATCTGCAAATGATGATTGTTTACTTATTGCTTTCCAAATTGGATGCCTTTTATTTCTTTGTCTGGTCTGATTGCTGTGGCTAGGACTTCCAATGCTATATTGAACATAAGTGCTGAGAATGGGCATCCTTGACTTGTTCCTGATCTTAGAGAAAAGGCTTTCAGCTTTTCACCATTTCACCATTGAGTATGATATTAGCTGTGGGTTTGTCATGTAATGCCTTTATTATGTTGAGGAATGTTCTTTCTACATTCACTTTGTTACATTTTATCATAGAATTGTGTTGAATTTTGTCAAATGTTTTCTCTGCACCTGGTGAAATGATCA
This sequence comes from Myotis yumanensis, assembly GCF_028538775.1. Taxonomy (NCBI): domain Eukaryota; kingdom Metazoa; phylum Chordata; class Mammalia; order Chiroptera; family Vespertilionidae; genus Myotis; species Myotis yumanensis. The sequence goes on along the minus strand of NW_027223754.1, from coordinate 120,007,921 downwards.
TATGGTTTATATACTTTATTTTGTTAATGTGACACATCATGTTGATTGATTTACGGTTGTTGAGTCATTCTTGCATCCCTGGGATGAATCTTACTTGGTCATGGTGTGTATCATTTTAATATATTGTTGAATCTGGTTTGCTAATACTTTGTTGAGAATTTTTGCATCTATGTTCATCAAAGATAATGACCTATAACTTTCTTTTTTTGTGTTATCTTTATCTAGTTTTGATATCAAGGTACTGCTAGTTTCATAAAATGAGTTTGGAAGCATTCCATTTTCTTCAGTTTTTAAGCATAGTTTAAGAAGGATGGGTAGAAAATAAAAGGCCTTAACCAGAAGTAAGAAAATATGAAAAACCTCACAGGTAAAGTCAAATATTCAATAAGTACAGCAAATGAGACAAGTAGAAAAGAAAAGGCCTTAACCAGAAATAAGAAAATATGAAAAAACCTCATAGGTAAAGTCAAATATTCAATAGGTACAGCAAATAAGACATTCAAAAAGCTACTACAATGGTTTAAAGAAAAAAAGTATGAAACTTACTCAAACCACTATAAGTAGTTAGGAGATACACAACACAAGAAGATCTAAAATATGACATCAATAACATAATTCTTCTTTGAATGTTTGGTAGAATTCAGCTGTGAAGCCATCTGGTACTGTGCTTTCATTTGTTGGGAGTTTTTTTTAAATTTTTACTTCAATTTTATTGCTACTAATTGGTCTGTTTAGATTTTTCATTTCTTCTGGTTCAGTCTTGGAAGGTTATATACTGCTAGAAATGTATCTATTTCTTTTAGATTGTCAAAATTTTTGGCATATAATTGTTCATAATATTCCTTAATGGTTCTTTGTATTTCTGTGGTGTCAGTTGTAACTTCTCTTTCATTTGAGATTTTATTGATTTGGGCTCTCTCCTTTTCTTGGTGAGTTTGGCTAAAGTTTTGTCCATTTTATTTATCTTTTCAAACAACCAGCTCTTAATTTTATTGCTCTTTTGTATTGATTTTTAAATTTCTATTTTGTTTATGCCTGCTGTGATCTTTTCTTCCATTTACTCTGGGTTTTGTTTGTTTTTGTTTTTCTAGTTCCTTTAGATGTAGTTAGATTGTTTATTTGGGATTTTGTTGTTGTTTCTTGAGATAGGCCTGTATAGCTATGCACTCCTCTCTTAGTACTGGTTTTGCTGAATTTCATAAATTTCAAAGAGTTGTGTTTTCATTTTAATTTGTTTCAAGATCATTTTTGATTCCTTGTTTGATTTTCTTCTCTGATCCATTGGTTGTTTAGTAGCATGTTATTTAGATGCTTGATATAATTTCAGTATTCTAATATTTATTGAGGCTTGTTTTGTGACCTAATATGTGATCTGTTCAGGATAATGTTCCATGTGCACTTGAAAAATAAATGTGTATTCTGCAGTTTTGGAATGAAATGTTCTATAGATGTTTATTAAGTTGATCTTGTCTACAGTGACATTTAAGGCCATTATTTTTGTATTAATTTTCTGTCTGGAGTCTCTGTCCATTAATGTGGATAGGCTATTACAATCTCCTACTATATTATGTTACTGTAGATTTCTTTCTTTATACCCATTAATAATTCCTTTATATATTTAAGTGTTCCTATGTTGGGTGTATAGATATCTACATTGTTTTATCCTCCTCTTGGATTTTCCCCTTTATAATTATGTAATGTCTGTCTTTGTCTTTTTTTTTTTTTTTTTTACATTTCTTTGTTTTAAAGTATGTTTTATCTGATACAAGGTTTGCTAGTTCACCTCCCTTTTTATATCTGTTTGCATGGAATATCTTTTTCCTTCCCTTAACTTTTAGTCTGCATGTGTCTTCGGTTTGAAGTAAGTCTCTTATAAGCAGCATATAATCCATTCAGCCACTTTATGTCTTTTTATTTGAGCATTTAATCTATTTACATTTAAAGTAGTTACTATATTTATAAGTAAGATACGTATGTATTTATTGCCATTTTGTTCATTGTTTTTAAGTTGCTTTATAGTTATCCTGTGTTTCTTTTTCTCTTGATCTGTTTCCTCATGGTTTGCTGTTTTTCTTCAGTGTTTTTTGTGGGGTTTTTTTAGGTTTCTTTCTCAATATTTTTTAGGGTTTTGGTTTGTGGTTACCATGAGGCTTATGTATATCATTCTTTACCTATAGCAATCTATTTTAAGCTGATAGGCATTTAAATTTCAATATATTCTTCTTTGCTGTTGTTGACATGTATGAAAGTTTCGGACTTTGGAAGGGATAAGAATGGACTCTCCAAACATGGGGAAACACTTTCAGCAGTTCTCTCCCTACAATATCAATGACCAGGGCACGTGGCAACCCAAAATCACTTTCAAATGCAAGTGTCAGTATATTCTAAAAGCACTACATTTTTACTCCTCTCTATGCTTTATGTTATTGATGTCATATTTTAGATCTTCTTGTGTTGTGTATCTTCTAACTACTTATTGTGGTTTGAGTAAGTTTCATACTTTTTTTTCCTTTCAACCTTTGTAGTAGCTTTTTAAATGTCTCATTTGCTGTACTTATTGAATATTTGACTTTACCTGTGAGGTTTTTCATATTTTCTTATTTCTGGTTAAGGCCTTTTCTTTTCTACTTAAAGAACACCCTTTACCATTTCTTGTAAAACTAGTTTAATGGTTATAAAGCACTTTACTTTTTGCTTGTGCATGGAACTCTTTATCTCTCCTTCAATTCTGAATGATAATCTTAGTAGAGAAATTATTCTAGAGTGTAGTTCCTGTCTTTCAGCACTTTATAGATGTCCTGTCACTTTCTTCTGGCCTGTAAAGCTGCTGGTGCAAAATGAGCTGACAGCCTTATAGGGTTTCCTTTGTATGTAGCTCTTTCTTATTTTTTAATTTTTGGTTTCCTTCAAAATTGTCTCTTTAACTTTTGTCAATTTAACTACAATATTTCTTTATGTGGGTCTGTTTGGATTCATTTTGTTTAGAACTCTTTGTGCTTCCTGAACCTGGATATTTGTTTCCTTTCCCAGGTTACGAAAGTTTTCAGCCATTATTTCTTTACATGAACTTTCTGTTTCTTTTTCTCTTTCTTCTCCTTTGGGATCTCTATAGTAAGAAGGGTTGAGTGCTTGGTCTTATCACAGAGGCCCTTTAAACTATTCTCATTTTATTTAAATCTGTTTTCTTTCTGCTGCTCTGATTGGTTAATTTCTACTAGTTTGTCTTCCAGGTAGCTGATCTGTTCCTCTGTGTTAGCTAATGTGCTATTCATGCCTTTCTTTTTTAAAGGAATTTTTATATAAATTTATTTGAACCAAACTGACAACATATGCTGGTGAGCAAGATCGCAAATGGTCTGGAGAATAACAGTTTTGCAGCTTGTTTTATGCATTTGAAATTAAGGAGGGAACATAGGAAGATTACATGAAGGTGGGAGAAATGAACACAGGGATTGGATTACAAGATAGTTAAGAATATTGTGTGCTTTCTTACAGGTGGTTATGCCTTCAAGGGGTATTTATTACCTCTGGTATCTCAAAGGTATATTAACCTAGATGCACAAGAACAAGGGACAGGCTTGCTTAAAAACCTTTCATTAAGAATTTAGAAGCCGGTATGTCCTAAAGGGCATAACTACCTACCATGTCTTGCCCAATTAAGAATTTATGATTTACTACAGCACCCCTTTTTCTTCCATAATTCCCCCTTTCGGTTATAAATCAGTGTAAAGAATGCATTGATGGCCAATCTTTGGTCGGATAGTGTGGTCTCACAGTGTTAAGGAAGGCACATTCCTAGGCAGTTCCAGAATCAACATTGTCTTGAAAAAGTGGACCATAGGGGATGGAGCAATGGGATGTTAGTTGAGGCCAAATTTTTCCAAAGAGGAAAGGCAGTCAGATCTTAACGGTCTTCATTGCGAAAAAACACTCTCAATCTTTTCTATCCTGTGAACTATCATGATTCGAATTTTGCCTTCTTTCTCATTTTTCTGTATTTGGCATGTAATATAACATTTTAACAAACCATAAAAAGAGTATTAACGGTTATCTTGTACTTGTGTAATAATCATAAGTAGCTAGACTATTTAGAAAAACCCAAAGAGCAAGTCAAACTATTATTATTACTAATATTATTAGCAGACAGGGAAGATAATTAAACAAAATGGATTCTGAGTTCAATATCAATCCATAAGTATACAGGCCTTGGCGATGTCTTGGTATTACTGTCTTCCTCTAATGTCAATGACTTCTCATCCTAGAGAAACCTTAGGTGGAGGCGAGTCTGTTTTAGACAGCAGCAAATGCTAGAGACTGGTAAATATACATTTGGTTAGGTGGCTGATAAGATCCCTTTCAACGAGGGTGGAGAGTGTCTTTTATTGGATGTCCTTTCCAATAAACAAAAATCTCCAGATGGCAGTCAATGATCTTTAAAAACTTTGTTTCCTGGGAACTTGCTGTGAAAGGTAGCTTAATACCAACTTGTCATTTTCTTGAAGTGACTCTATCAAGCCGTGGCAATAGTGTGAGATGTCTCATTTCAATAATGTCAGTTCATAGTTCCTTCATCTAAGTCCAGCTTATGATGCATGAAGGAACGCAAATACCAAAAATTGGGAGTCAGGGAGTAGGGAAGAGTCAAGCAGCCGTCTTGGGTTTCCCATAGCCCCAACTATTTATTTAGTTTTCAGCCATTGCTTACTCATAGAGTATACCCTAGAAGTGTTCTGTTACTTATTTTACAATGCTCCCCATTCAATTTAACATAAAAGACAAGTCTTTTTAGGTGTTTCAGGGGTCCTTATGGAACCCTGCAGAGTTATCTCTGCATAAATTGAGATTTTAACCCATAAGATCTCAATTTCTAATGGAAAGTAGGAAGTAACCAATTGACATTCTTCAGCTTAGACATTTTATAACCTGTAGAAAATAAAATGTTTTACTGGCAAATATATCTAAGCCTTGGAGTCACAACTTCCCATGTTAATTTTGAGATCTCTATAGATCAAAGTAACTTCTAGGGAAAACCAGCCTTTATGTGCATGTCTCTAGATGAGCCAAAAGCAGTGAACATCTCCATAGTTTTGCTTTATGCCCAAGAGGACTTTTTTTCCTTAGGCAACTCCACAAAGATTCTTACTCACCTAAGAACACTTGAACAAGGGCCAGTCAAACCTTACTGGACACTGCCAGAACTGCAATCCTTTCTGAGTCATGGGCCCCTCTCTCTCTGGGTGAACCCATCCCAGGGCACCCTTCCTTCTCCTTGTCTTCTTGGGGATCTACTGTATTATTACACTGGACTCCTTAAGGCACCCATCTCCCTCTACCACTCCAGATTCAGGCATCTGAACAACTCCCATCACCCCATTAGTTATTCAGGTTGGAGAAACAAAGTTTTTCTGCTTCATAGCTAAAGAGAGTTCAGTCTCTCATTTAACCAGCAAAGATTTTTTGCAGACTCTCAGTAAGAAATCCAATTTAAAAGGCCACCTTAAAAGCAGCAACCCTTTTTTTCTTGTCCTGGGTCATCTCAACCTTTATCTACCTCAAGGATATTCTAAGAACAGCTCAAATAAAGTCATGGCCTGCTACTTAAAGCAAGGAGGCCCACCACTCCAAGAGACTCACCCAAGTTCACCTGATGCAAAGCAGGTCGCCACTGGGGCACAGTGTACTTAGCACTGGGTCCAGGTCTGCCAGTGGGCTTCTTCCTACTCCTGCTGCACTACGCCAAGTAAATGTCAGTGTGAGAAACATCCAAACCTGTAGATAATTTTTATAAGAGTTTGTATGAGCCAAACTGACGACATATATCAGGGAGCAAGATCTCAATTGCTCCCTCTAGTGTGTTTCTCATTTCAGTTATTGCATTCTTCAGGTGTGCTTGCTTCTTACACTTTCTCTTTGTTGAAGTTCTCCCTAAGTTCCTCTAGTCCACTCTAAAGTTTAATGAGTGTCCTTATGACTATTTCTTTTAATTCTTTACCAGGCAAATTACAATTTATATCCACACCTCAGGGCCTGGGCCCAGGCCCATGAATACAACTGCCTTCTAGATGTGTCCTCTCTCAAATTTATAGGGTTGTTGTAAGGATTAAATCCATGTAAAGTCTTAGCAGAGTATCTGACTCTAGGCCAGCCGTGGGCAAACTACCGCCCGCGGGCCGGATCCGACCCGTTTGAAATGAATAAAACTAAAAAAAAAAAAAGACCGTACCCTTTTATGTAATGATGTTTACTTTGAATTTATATTAGTTCACACAAACACTCCATCCATGCTTTTGTTCCAGCCCTCCAGTCCAGTTTAAGAACCCATTGTGGCCCTCCAGTCAAAAAGTTTACCCACCCCTGCTCTAGAGTGACAGTGTTGATCGTGGTGAATTTTTACCCACTTCATTCATACTTTTTTATTCATTCTTTTGAGGAACCATTGGTTTATCCTGAAATCACTACTTTGCAAACTATTTTCTTGGAATACTAGTATGTGTCAATTTGTTAGTTGATGTTCTACCAAGAAAATAAAGAAGTATTCCATAGTCAAGTAAGTTTGGAAAATGGTTTATAACAAGGTTAGCAAACTTTTTTTGTAGAAATCCACACCGTCAATATATTGGGCTTTGTGGACCATTCAGTCTCTGTCACAGGCACTCAAATTTCCTATTGTAGTGCTAAAACAGCCATGGAAAATACATAAATGAGTATATTTGTGTTCTGTTAAAATGTTATTTATAAACACTGAAAGTTGAATTTCAAATAATTTTCACAAGATATATTATTATATCATAAAAATATTTGTCTATTTTTTCAACCATTTAAACATTTAAAAGCCATTCTTTGATTGTGGGATGTACATTTATAGGTGGTAGATCAGATTTGGCCTTTGGGCAGTAGTTTGGGCTTTAAAATATAGCCGCCTATTAAAGATTCGTCATCTGTACCATAGAAAGCTCTTATAAGTTCTATTCTAGTGTGTAGTTAGGTCCAATATTCCTATTTGACCATGGAAATCTTTTTTCATGGGACATTTGTTAATGTCTCTTGCCGTACTGGTATGGAATAACTTTTGAGAAATGCTGACCTAGAGAATAACTGTTGGAGGTGAAAATTTTGATTGTGGAACAGACTAGAAAAAATAATTAAAAAAATACCTTGTCTTTATTGCCCCTGCTCTGATCAGAGAGAGAATGGCTGTTTGGGAAATGAAATTACTCCTTTAAGGAAGGCACTAGTTAGGCACCACAGCTGATTCAAAGATTGGCTGAGTCGAAAGGGGACATGATAAAAGCTCATGCCACTGAGCAGCTTTCAGAAATGTGAAAAATGTGTGCCTCACTACATGAGGCAAAACAGAGGAGCTCCAAGAGAGATAAATGTTCAGTCAAGGAAGAAAATATCCAGAGATTATATACAAAATGCCAGTAGTAATAATGATCATTTTCTATAGTGTAAAAATCTTTACTATACTTGTTAAAATATTACACAAGTTTTAAAAATTTTAAAAATGTAGTTTACGTATAATAAAATTATAAAATTTGTTTTGAAATAATATTTTCAATTGTCATTTTTCTGTATCTTTGAGAAGTAAATGTGTGACTCAGGCAGTGATGTTATTGCTTTACTATTTTTGAATGAATTTTTTTATTAAATAATAGCATTGCTATGCAGAAAAATTTCAAGGTTTTAAAGAAGTCACTTTTATCAGAAGATTCTGCATGTGCCATATATATATTTATATATATATGAAAAATAAATGTAGTAATTATGCTTTCTAAATTATACCTGGCATTTGACAAACAGCTGGAATCCAAAGGAGGCTGCAGAGAAGACTAGATCATCCCAGTTGACAATAATAATAATACCAAATGCAAGCATAGTCACTTGCCCATTTCTAAAGAATACACCAACAGATGTTTCATTCCAAATCTGGATAGGAGTGGAGTTCTTAAAATTTTTGCCAACAAATTGATAGCAAATGAATGATGGAATTATTGAGTCATTATTAATACAAGGAGGTAATAAATAAAATTTTTTTTTCATCTGTTTTGCCCAGCATGTGCTTTGGTGACCTTTAAGATCTTAGTAGCCTGTATTTTTAGTCCTCTCTCAGCGTATCCATGTATATGGATATTCCCACAGCTTTCCTAGGCTTCATATACAGCTTGAAGACTATCCTATATAATAAAAGAGAAACATGCAAATTAATCGCCACTCCGCTACACCCACCAGCCAATCACAGTGACTATGCAAATTAACCCAACAAAGATGGCGGTTAATTTGCATACGCAGGCGCGGAGTGAAGACTGAAGATGACTGAAGGTGGTGGCGGTCACGGAGCTGGAGTAAGTAGGAGGCTTGGATTGCTCCCGGCGACGGAGGAAGCCAAGCTTCCCGCCAGTCCTGGGCTCCGCTCAAGGAGGAACTGGGGGCCTGGGCTCCGCTCAAGGAGTGGCCCCGGCGACCCAGGCTTCCAGCCAGCCCTGGCCTCCACTAGAAGAGCTGGAAAAAAAAAAGGAGGGGCTGGGAGCAGCCGGAGCTGAGAAGCCAAGCCTCGCTGCTGCAGCCACAGCAGAGAAGCCAAGACTCGCTGCTGCGGCTGGACCAAAGGCCTGGGTCCCGGGTGCCGGAGGAAAACCGGTGCCGGCAGCCAGGGGAAGGAAGGCCTATTGCACGAATCTTCGTGAAACGGGCCACTAGTCTTGAATATTTACGTTTTGGAACAATTTCTACTTTCTTTTCCAGGCAGAGTACCACATCTCCAAACATTAGGTGTACGGTATAATGTTGGCTATTTTGTGAAATCAAGACACACTTAGCTCTTGATTGTGCTATAGAGTGAAGAAATGAGTGTTATGATACCATTGGCATTCTTCTAGCAAATATCATAGCAAACAGACTTGGCATGCAGTGCAAGCTAAAGAAAACGCAAGCAAGCCCCACAGTAGCACAGTGTGGACAGCTGTTATGGATATGCTATCCATCTATGACTGGGAAAGGTTATATAAACAGTGGGACAGTGACAAAGTACAGGGATTAATTGCTTAAAACGTTCAATAATTCTTAAAACAGACATCTAAATAAATGGAGGTATTCTGGAGTTTGAGTTCTGAGAAACAATGTAAGAAAACATTACTTTCCTTTGGAAACAGACTTCCTAAGAAAAGAAGACACAATAAGTAGTATAGCCCAGCAATTTTCATCCTTTTTCATCTCAGGGCATACATAAAATAATTACTAAAATTCTGTGGCACGCCAAAAAATGTATTTTTTGCCAATCTGGCAAAAAAAAAAAAATAGGTATAATTTTAGTCATTCACACCTAACAGCTATTGTTGTGCTGGCAGTTGTCATTTTTTATTTGACAATCTAAGGGAAAAGAGGTCAGTGCCTCTAACTAAATAGTCAGGTATTTCATGCTTTAAAAATTCTTGTGGCACACCGGTTGAAAATTGCTGGTGTAGCCCAAAAGTGTGAGTATAACAATGACAGGTGTACTGTACCTTATTTTGAAAGGACTACATCTTTGTAAGTGAGGTTTGTATTCTGAAATTTTTCTGTTTATATTATACTATCATACATGAGGCAGAAAGGATATACTATTGTGAAATAGTAATGAGAAAATGAAAGAAAAGACCAGAATAAATCTTTGTACATATTATCCCCAGATGTTACTGTGAACTCCCTACTTAGCTTCCTCTCTTGCAGCTCATGCTAAGCTGTTTTCCCCCCAGATCGCCACACAAATCATAATTCATTAGGGATTTTGATAGGATTTGAGTAAATCCCCAACAAAAACTCCCTTGGCTTGCCAGCTATTTTTAAAGGCAGAGATTTGGAACGCAGAAGATCCTAAGTTCACTGATCCGTCTTGTGATGGCCCTTGCCTGGAAGATAGGAAGACACTCACATTATGAGATGCTTATCTAAACTTTTTTTCAAACAATCTGTTGTGCAGAACCACACCACAGAAATCATCTCTGCATGTTATTTCTAAGTTGAGTAACGGTTAATATTATGTGTTTGCAATGTCATTAGAATTTAAGAGTTTAAAATAGCTGACCATTTTCACTGTGGAATTGGTAGATTTTCTAATTACTTATTGAATTAGTAAAAGTAAATACAAATGCTAGAAACCCAGTCTTGGCAAGGATGTCGGGAATCAGGAATACCTAATACCTTACCCTTTGTCTGAAATTAGTTTATCTTTCTGTAAAGTACTGGGTCTCAAAATTACCTGAAGAGCCCATTCCCTGAAATTCAAATTCAGTAGGGCAGGAGTAAACACAATCTTCCTTTTTGAATAATTTCTTTTATGTTTGAGAATACTGTTTGTAAAGCAGGTATGATACTGTTGTTTGTTTGTTTTTTTAAGTTATCCAACTTGCCACAGCTATTAACCTAATTATTCTTGAGTTCTTCTTGGGTTCCACTGGTGAATCTACTTCTCTTTCATAGATATTTTCCTCCAATAGGCACTTTCAATTGATTTTCATGTGCTAAAAATTTCCTTATCCATTTTCTCTTTTTATATTATAGTTTGTCATAATATACTAGTAAATTGTCTTACATCATTGAAGATAAGATTTGTTTCTTTTTTGTTGTTGCCCTGGTGTTGGGAGTGATTTCCTAGAGGAAAAGGAAACCAATAGGTCTTTGTTCTGCTGTCTGGAAATCAAGAATCTCATCCTGTCATTAGTACTATATTAAAGTCCTAAAAAATTTTTGACCTGGAGGGGAAAAGAAAAGGCATAGGAGCTTCAGGAGAAAGTAGTGTCAGTGGACGCTTTTTCTTTTCTTTTAAGATGTGGATCAGTAATTGTAGCATGGTGGGGGTTTGAACAATCCTATCTAATAAAAGGGTGATATGCAAATTAACCATCACTCAGTCACAAAGATGGCAGCACCCATAGCCACAAGATGGCAGCACCCAGTCCTCTCAGCTCCGCCAGAGTCCCCCAGTCCCAGGGGGACAGCCACTGAGAGCGGGCAGTGAGTGGTCTGGCGGAATGCTTGCTTCATTGCCATGGCGACAAAGCAATCATTCCACCCTGGCTGCGGAGGGCCTCTGGCCAGGCCAGGCATGGAATGCTTGCATCGTTGCAGGCCAGGCTGATGGATTCCCCCATCCCCCATGCATGAATTTTGTGCACCGGGCCTCTACTCAATCAAATAAAATACACGTTCTTGCCCTAGCCGGCTTGGCTTAGTGGATAGAGCGTCAGCCTGCTGACTGAAGGGTCCCAGGTTCGATTCTGGCCAAGGGCACATGCCTGGGTTGCGGGCTCGATCTCCAGTGGGGGGTGTGCAGGAGGCAGCCGATCGATGATTCTCTCTCATCATTGATGTTTGTATCTCTCTCTACTTCTCCCTTCCTCTCTGAAATCAATAAAGAAATATATTTAAACACACACACACACATTCTTTATTTTTATGAGTTCTCTCTGGAAATAGGTGGTCATTAGGTATAATCCAGGATCACTTCTCCACTAAACGAGAGAATTATTTGAGAAATGTTGTTCCAGGGTGAGAGACAACTCACTCTAATGAACTGAGACTGTAGAGAATATAATCTAAGCCTCTTACCTAAATAATATTATAGTTCTCTGCGTAATGTATTGAAGGGACTATTAGTCTCTACATATTTGGGTATCACAAAAGATCCATCACTAGAATCCTCAAACATGGAGATTATATAGGTACATATAATTTGATAGTTGGTTAATTTTATAGTTATAGATTTCTTTTACAGAAAGGTATTATATGCCATTATTTTACAAATTAATGTTGATCCTGTAAATTTTTAGTGGATCTTATTCTAATCAATAAGTAAAATGAGCCCTAGCCAGTTTGGCTCAGTGAATAGAGCGTTGGCCTGTGGCCCAAGGGTCCCAGGTTGGATTCTGGTCAAGGGTACATACCTTGGTTGCAGGCTCCTCCATGTCCTGGGCCCTGGTCGGGGCACGTGCAGGAGGCAACCAATCGATGTGTTTCTCTCACTTCGATGTTTCTCTCTGTCTTTCCCTCTCTCTTCCACTCAAAAACTCAATGGAAAAATATCCTCAGGTGAGGATTAACAACAACAAAAAAATAATAACTAAAATGACATACCAACTGAGCAGACATTATCTTAATAAGGTATTCCTTCTGTAACTAACCAGCATTATCTGCCTTTGTTATGTTAATTTTGATTATTTTCAAGGACTTCTAAAAAAATAAATCAGTATATATTGAGATAACTTTTCTCCCCAATCTCATGTCAGTGTATTCCTTAATATGGATCAGATTCTTTTGTTTCAGGAGATATAGATATGAGACAACCATACAGTAAATGAGAGGATTCAAAATTGTGCTGTGCAAAGGTCTTACTTTACTGCAAGAACGTCATACTAGGCAGGGCACCGGTGAACATCACTGGATCAAATGCCCTGAGATAGTCTATATTTGGTGACATTTAAAAGTTACTTTCCAGCATCGAAACATAAATGTGATACTTATGTTTCATATTATTGAATAGTACAGCCATTGATCATAGTCCTAACTCTGATTCTTGAATCCAAGAGTCAGACAGCTTTTTATTGTTTGTTCTTTAAAAATAATTTTCATAATATAAGAATTGTACCTCATAATATGTCTCTAGCAGTAGCATAGGACCTTTCTGCTTTCAGAGTCACCAGATCTCTCCTCATTGCCTCCAAGGCCATCTTTCTAAAACCTTGCTTTATTTTTCTGGAACGTTTGATGCCCCTATATTATATTCAAAATCAAATCATTTCTTATTCAGCATTTTTCATACCCTCTGTCTACCAGGTTCTGGTTAGAACCCTTAAGAATTTCACAATCTATGAATATCTCTTACTGTCATTCCAGACCATCTATACTCTGATTCAAAGCCACGTTTTCAGCTTCTTTCTCAGTTTCCTTTCCCTATAGGAACCCTCTAATCCAGTTAGGCAATGTATCTTCACATATGACTTGTGCTTTTACACTTGCCAGCTTCACTGTCTTTCTTATCTATAAAAATAAAGCCCATCTCTGCACCCCCCTACCCCCACTCTGTTATCATAGTGATTTCTTATCTGCTGTATTATTTCAGCATTTGCAAATTGTCCTCTCAACCAGGAGTTCGACCACAGGGCGGGGCTGGCTGGGGGAAGGGAGGGAGTGCCAAGCACTGGGCCTCTAGTATATACTATAGTATATATTTTAAAAGTGTTTGATAAGAAGAAAAATTCTGGAAACTGGTTGCACAATAGTTTGAATATACTACTGAACTGTATGCTAAAAAGTGGTTAAAATGGTAAATTTTGTTATGTGTATAACATATATCCTATATAATAAAAGCCTAATATGCTAACTGTTCAGTTGTCCATCAGCCATTCAACTAATCAAAGCATAATATGCTAATGATATGCTAAGGCCGCTCAACCACTTTCTGTGACATGAACTGACCACCAGGGGGCAGACAGTCGTCCAGTCGGCCAGTCACTATGACGTGCACTGACCACCAGGGGGGTTAGCTTGCTGCTGGGGTCCGGCTGATCGGGACTGAGTGAGATAGGCCAGACATGCCCTGGAGCCCTCTTGTGGTCCCTCCCCGTTGGCTAACCTCCCGTGTCCCTCCCCGGCCCTAATCGTGCACCGGTGGGGTCCCTCGCAATCCGGGACCCCTCAGGGAATGTCAGAGAGCTGGTTTCCCACAGGCCAGGCTGAAGGACTCCACTGGTGCATGAATTCGTGCACCGGGCTTCTAGTTAATGTATAAAATTAAATTTTTTAATTTTTTTAATTAGCAAGCAAATAAATTACAAGACCAATAAACTCATAAAAACATCTAAAGAAAAATTTTTTTTAATTTAAATTCTTCATTGTTTAAATTACCTCAGTCTCCTTTTTCCCCCATTGATCTCTCCCTGGCCACTCCCACCCCTCAGTACATGCTCTCATCCCCCCTACTGTCTGTATCCATGGGTTATGCTTATATGCACACATACAAGTCCTTTAGTTGATCCCTTACACCACCCCTCCCCTTGCCTTCCCTCTTAGGTTGGATGGTCTGTTTGATGCTTCTATGTCTCTGGCTCTATTTTTGTTCATCAGTTTACATTGTTCATTATATTCCACAAATGAGTGAGATCATGTGATATTTATCATTCTCCAACTGGCTTTTTTCACTTAGCATAATACTCTCCAAGTCCATCCATGCTGTTGCAAATGGTAAGAGTTCCTTCTTTTTTATAGCAGCGTAGTATGCCATTGTGGAGATGTACCACAGTGTTTTAATCCACTCATCTGCTGATGGGCACTTAGGCTGTTTCCAAATCTTAGCTATTGTAAATTGTGCTGCTATGAACATAGGTGTGCATATATCCTTTCTGATCGGTGTTTCTGATTTCTTGGGATATATTCCTAGAAGTGGGATTACTGAGTCAAATGAGAGTTCCATTTTTAATTTTTTGAGGAAACTCCATACTGTTTTCCACAGTGGCTGCACCAGTCTGCATTCCCACCAGCACGAGGGTTCCTTTTTCTCCACATCCTCGTCAGCACTTGTTCTTTGTGGATTTGTTGATGATAGCCATTCTGACAGTTGTGAGATGGTACCTCATTATCATTTTGATTTGTAACTCTTGGATGATTAGTGACTTAGAGCATCTAAAATAATAAAAGGGTAATATGCTAATTAGACCAGACGTCATTCCAGATGTCCTTTCTGATGAAGCCGGGGCTGGAGGGAAGCCAGCCCAGGTCCCGAGGGAAGCCAGCCTGGGTCCCGGGTGCCTGCAGGCGGCTGGAGGAGTGAAGCAGCCCGGGTTCCCAGTGCCTGCCAGCAGCCTGAGGAGGGAATCCCAGGTTCCGGGTGCCTGAGGGAAGCCGGTGCTGGCAGCTGGGGGAACAAAGGCCTACTCTTGCATGAATTTTCGTGAATTGGGTCTCTAGTGTTTTCATATGTCTCTTGGCCTTCTGTATGTCCACTTTCAAAAAGTGCCTATTTAGGTCCTTTGCCCATTTTTTGATTGTATTGTTTATCTTTCTTTTGTTAAGTTGTATGAGTTCCATGTAAATTTTGGAGATTAGACCCTTATCGGATATAACATTGGCAAATATGTTCTCCCATGCAGTGGGCTTTCTTGTTGTTTTGTTGATGGTTTCTTTTGCTGTGCAGAAGCTTTTTATTTTCATGAAGTCCCATTGGTTGATTTTCTCCTTGGTCTCCATTACCCTAGGAGCTGTGTCAGTAAAGATATTGCTACGACATATGTCTGCTGTTTTGCTGCCTATGGATTCTTCTAAGATTTTTATGGTTTCCTGTCGTACATTTAAGTCCTTTATCCATTTTGAGTTTATTTTTGTGTATGGTGTAAGTTGGTGGTCTAGTTTCATTTATTTGCATGTATCTCTTCAATTTTCCCATTTATTGAAGAGACTCTCGTGACTCCATTGTATGCTCTTGCCTACTTTGTCAAATTGAGCATAATGGCTTGGGTCAATTTCTGGGTTCTCTGTTCTGTTCCATTGGTCTATATATCTGTCCTTGTGCCAGTACCAGCAATTTTGAGAACAGTGACTTTGTAATATAACTTGATATCTACTATTGTGATTCTCCAACTATGGTCTTCTTTCTCAGGATTGCTGTGGTTATTCGGGGTCTTTTTTTATTCCAGATAAATTTTTGGAGAGTTCATTCTAGGTCTGTGAAATATGCCATTGGTATCTTAATGGGGATTGCATTGAATTTATAGATTGCTTTGGGTAGTATGGACATTTTAATGATGTTGATTCTACCAATCCATGAACACGATTGTATTCTTCCATTTGTTTATGCTTTCCTCTATCTCTTTTTTCAATGTCCTGTAGTTTTCCAAGTACAGGTCTTTTACCTCCTTAGTTAACTTTATTCCTATGTATCTTAATTTTTTTGGTGCAATGGTAAATGGGATTTTTTTTTTATTTCTCTTTCTGTGAGTTCATTATTGATGTATAAAAACTCCATTGATTTCTGGGTGTTAATTTTGTATCCTGCTGCATTTCCAAATTCATTTATTAAGTCCAGTAGTTTTTTGATGGAGTCTTTGGCGTTTTATATGTACAATATCATGTCATTTGCGAATAATTAGTTTTACTTCTTCTTTTCCAATTTGGATGCCTTTTATTTCTTTTTTTCTGATCGCTATGGATAACACTTCCAGTATTATGTTGAACAGGAGTGGTGAGAGTATGCGTCCCTGTCATGTTCCTGTTCTTAGGGGAAATGTTTTAGTTTTTGCCCATTGAGTATGATGTTGCCTGTAGGTTTGTCATATATGACCTTTATCATGTTGAGATATGCTCCCTCTATTCCCACTTTGCTGAGAGTTTTTATCAAAAATGGGGGTTGGATTTTCTCAAATGCTTTTGATATGATCAGGTAATTTTTGTCTTTCAGTTTGTTTATGTTATGTATCACGTTTATTGATTTGCGGATATTGTATCATCATTGCATCCCTGGAATAAATCCCACTTGATCATGGTGTATGATCTTTTTAATATATTGCTGGATGCAATTTGCTAGAATTTTGTTGAGGATATTAGCATCTATTTTCATCAGGAATATTGGCCTGTAATTCTCTTTCTTTGTAGTGTCTTTATCTGGTTTTGGAATTAGGATAATGCTGGCCTCATAAAAGAAGTTTGGGAGTGTTTCTTCCTCTTGGATTTTCTGAAATAGTTTAAGGAATATAGGTGTTAGTTCTTCTTTAATTGTTTGGTAAAACTCCCCTGTGGGGCTGTCTGGACCTGGGATTTAGTTTGGTGGGAGATTTTTTATTTCTGCATCTATTTCATCAGTTGTTATTGGCCTATTCAGGTTTTCTGATTCTTCCCAATTCCGTTTTGGGAGAATATATTTTTCTGGGAATTTGTCTGTTTCATCCACAGTATCCAGCTTGTTGGCATATATTTGTTCATAGTATTTTCTTTCAATCCTTTGTATTTCTGTGGTGTCTGTGGTTACTTCTCCACTTTCATTTCTGATTTTCTTTATTTGGGTCCTCTCTTTCTTTTTTTTTTTGATGAGTTTGGCTAATGGTTTATAAATTTTCTTTATCTTTACAAAGAACCAATTCTTGTGCTTCATTAATTTTTTTGTGTTTTTTTTTTTTAGTCAATATGTCATTTATTTCTGCTCTAATCTTTATTATTTCCTTCCTTCTACTTACTCTGGGTTTTTCTTGTTGTTCTCTTTCTAGTTCTTTAAGTTGTAGGGTTAAATAGTTTATTGCTGATTTTTCTTGTTTTTTGAGGTATGCCTGTAATTCTTTGAATTTCCCTCTCAGGACTGCTTTCACTGTGTCCCAGAGATTTTGCGTTGTTGTGTGTTCCTTATCATTTGTTTCCAGGAACTTTTTTTTTTTTTTTAATTGATTTTTTACAGAGAGGAAGAGAGAGGGATAGAGAGTTAGAAACATCGATGAGAGAGAAACATCTATCAGCTGCCTCTTGCACACCTCCTACTGGGGATGTGCCCACAACCAACGTACATGCCCTTGGCCGGAATCGAACCTGGGACCTTTCAGTCCGCAGGCTGACGCTCTATCCACTGAGCCAAACCGGTTAGGGCTCCAGGAACTTTTTTATTTCTTTCTTGATCTCATTGGTAACCCATTCATCTACACTAATAAAAGAGAAAGATGCAAATTGACCATACCTTCCCAACGCCCACCAGCCAATCAGGCGTGAGTATGCAAATTAACCCAACAAAGATGATGGGTTAATTTGCATATGCAGGCGCCAAGCGGCTAGGGGCAAGGCGGGACGCAGGCGTTCCACACTGCCCCAGCCGCTCTGGGCAGCGTGGGAAGGTGGAAAGGCATCTCCGGGCCAGAGCGAAGGTGGTGCCAGCAGCCAGGGGAAGGAAGGCCCTTTTTTGCATGAATCTTTGTGCATTGAGCCTCTAATTGTTTAATAAAATGCTATTTAGCCTTCATGTGTTTGGATGTTTTGGGGTGTTTTTACTGTAGTTGATTTCTAATTTCATTCCACTGTGATCTCAGAAGATGCTTGATATGATTTCAACCTTCTTGTACTTGTAGAGATTTGTTGTGTGTCCTGACCTATGGTCTCTTTGTGAATTATCCACATGCACTTGAGAATAATGTATATTCTACAGCTTTGGGGTGAAATATTCTATAAATGTCAATTAAATCCATCTGATCCAGTGTGTCCTTTAGAGTCTCTGTTTCCTTGTTAATTTTTTGTTTGGAAGATTTATCCAGTGAAGTCAGAGGGGTGTTAAAGTCCCCTACTATGACTGTATTGTTGTCAATCTCTCCATTAAAGTCCTCTAAAAGTTTTTTTATATATTTAAGTGCTCCAGTGTTGGGTGCATATATGTTAACCAGGGTCATATACTCTTGTTGGATCAATCCCTTTAATATTATGTAGTGTCCTTTGTTGTCTCTTGTAATGATCTTCATTTTAAAGTCTTATTTTGTCAGATATGAGTTGCTACTCCAGCGTTTTTTCTTTTCCATTTGCATGGAAAATTTTTTCCCATCCCTTCATTCTCATGCTGCTAGTGTCTTTTGTTTTGTTTTTGTTTTTTTTTAATATTTTTATTGATTTTTTTACAGAGAGGAAGGGAGAGGGATAGAGAGTTAGAAACATCAATGAGAGAGAAACATCGACCAGCTGCCTCCTGCACACCTCCCACTGGGGGTGTGCCCGCAACCAAGGTACATGCCCTTGACCGGAATCGAACCCGGGACCTTTCAGTCCGCAGGCCAACGCTCTATCCACCAAGCCAAACCGGTCGTGGCAAGTGTCTTTTGAAGTGGGTCTCCTGTAGACAGCATATATTTGGGTCATGTTTTTTTATCCAATGAGCTATCCTACCCCTTTGGAGTGGAGCATTTAATTCATTTACATTTAGGGTTATTATTGAGTAGAGGCCCAGTGCACGAAATTTGTGCACTGGGGGGGGGGGGGGGTGTCCCTCAGCCCAGCCTGCACCCTCTCCAATCTGGGACCCCTCAAGGGATGTCCAACTGCCAGTTACCTACAATCAGACTCCCTCTCACAATCTGGACTTCTGGCTCCCAACCGCTCGCCTGTCTGCCTGCCTGATTGTCCCTAACCCCTTCTCCCTGGCCAGCCTGATCAACACCTAAATGCTCCCCTGCCATCCCCATTGCCCCCAACTGCCCTCCCCTGCCAGCCCAATCGCCTCCAACTGCCCTCCCCTGCCAGCCCAATCGCCCCCACCTGCCCTCTTCTTCTGGCCCAGTCACCCCCACCTTCCCTCCCCTGCAGGCCTGGTCGCCCCCAACTGCCCTCCCCTGCCGGCCAGTCTCCCCAAACTGCCCTCCCCTGCCTGTCCTTTCCTGCCGGCCCAGTCGCCCCTAATTGCCCTCCCCTGCCAGCCGGGTCGCCCCTAACTGCCCTCCCCTGCCAGCCTAGTCCCCCCAACTGCCCTCCTATGCCAACCCGGTCACCCTAACTGCCCTCACCTGCTGGCCTTGTTGCCCCTAACTGCCCTCACCTGCTGGCCTTGTTGTCCCTAACTTCCCTCCCCTGAAGACCTGGTCAACCCCAACTGCCCTCCCCTGCAGGCCTGGTTACCCCTAACTGCCCTTCCCTGCTGGCTTGATTGCCCACAACTGCCCTCCCTTGCCAGCCATCTTGTGGCTGTGGGCGCCGTCATCTTTTAGGGCATGGCAGTCACTTAACATATTCACTCCTTATTTGCTGTGGGTGCCGCCATGTTTGCGACTGCATGAGGGTCAATTAGCATATTCCCTCTTTATTAGATAGGATAGGTACTTATTTATTACCATTTTAATTCTGTATGCCTAGGTTTCTCTCTCTGTTTCTTCTCATTACAGCAGTCCCTTTAGCACTTCTTGTGATGCTGGCTTGGTGGTGGTGTACTCCTTTAGCCTTTTTTTGTCTGGGATGCTCTTTATTTGACTGTCTATTTTGAACAATAGCCTTGCTGGATATAATAATTATGGTCTCAGATCCTTGTTTTCTATTACCTTGAGTACTTCATGCCATTCCCTTCTGGCCTATAGAGTTTATGATAGGAAATCAAGTCTCAGCCTTATGGGAACTCCTTTGTAGGTAAGTTTTCTTTTCTCTTGCTGCCTTTAAGATTCTCTCTTTGTCTTTAATTTTTGACTTTTTAATTATGATGTGTCTGGGCATGGGCCTATTTGGGTTCTTCTTGCTTGGGGTTCTCTGTGCCTTCTGAACTTGTGTGAATTTTTCCTTTACCAGGTTAGGAAAGTTTTTTTTTTTTTTTTTAATTAAATCTTTATTGTTCAGATTATTACATTTGTTCCTCTTTTTTCCCCCCATAACTCCCCTCCTTCCAGCTCCCACCCCACCCTCCACCCTCACTCCCCACCCACTGTGTTCATCCATAGGTGCATGATTTTTGTCCAGTCACTTCCCGCATCTCCCACACCCCTTTTTCCCCCAAGAATAGTCAGTCTATTCCCTTTCTATGTCCCTGATTCTATTATAATCACCAGTTCATTCTGTACATCAGGTTATTTATTCACTTGATTCTTAGATTCATTTGTTGATAGATGCATGTTTGTTGTTCATAATTTGTATCTTTACCTTTTTCTTCTTCTTCCTCTTCTTAAAGGATACCTTTCAGCATTTCATATAATACTGGTTTGGCGGTGATGAACTCCTTTAGCTTTTCCTTATCTGTGAAGCTCTTTATCTGACCTTCAATTCTGAATGATAGCTTTGCTGGATAAAGTAATCTTGGTTGTAGGTTCTTGGTATTCAGCACTTTGAATATTTCTTGCCATTACCTTCTGGCCTGCAAAGTTTCTGTTGAGAAATCAGCTGACAGTCATATGGGTATTCCCTTGTAGGTAATTGAGCCTCTTTCTCTTGCTGCTTTTAAGATTTTCTCTTTGTCTTTTGCTCTTGGCATTTTAATGATGATGTGTCTTGGTGTGGTCCTCTTTGGATTCCTTTTGTTTGGGGTTCTCTGCGCTTCTTGAACCTGTAAGTCCATTTCTTTCTCCAGGTGGGGGAAGTTTTCTGCCATTATTTCTTGAAATAGGTTTTCAATATCTTGCTGTCTCTCATCTTCTGGCACTCCAATGACTCTGATATTAGACCACTTAAAGCTGTCCCAGAGGCTCCTTACACTATCTTCACACTTTCGGATTCTTTTTTCATTTTGCTTTTCCAATTGGGTGTTTTTTGTCAAATCTTTGGTTTGATTATTGTACTCCTCTGGTCTGCTATTGGGTATAATATTCTTTATTTCAGTCCGTGTATGCTTACTTTCTAATTTCTTTATCGTAGCATCGAGGGTCTCATTAGTTTTCGTGAGGCTCTGCACAAATTTATGGCAAGCCCTCAAAATTGCGATTCTTAGCTCCATATCCTCCATTTCTGTCATGTTTTTTTGTCTCCGCATCTTTTATGCTTTCTTGGTGCACCCCCTTGTGGTCTCTGTGTGCAGTCTTGTTCTAGCCAAGCCTTAATTGTTGTAGTTAACACTAGAGAGATTTGACCCCCAGGCCGACTGGCTATAGGAATCAGCTGTATGGAAAACGTCTGCCTTCTTGGGAGGCGCTAATCCAGCCTTTGCCTGAGGCGATCGGCAAATGGCTGTGCGCAGGCTTTGGGCGGGGCGGGATCAACAGGGCGGGCGGAGGGAGCAGTTATGGCCACGCTCAGTCCCGTTCCCAGAGGCTCTGCTTCTCAGAACCCCGGCAGCCGCTGCAAACCTCGGAGAGAAAGCTGCCCTCAGGTCCCAACTGATGCCGGATAATCCCGCTTCTCCCGTTTGAGTCTGGGTCCCTAGAGACTCGCCCGGATCTGGAGCCCAGAGTCTGAGACTCACTCCCGACAGAAAACGACAACCGCGCCCTCAGCCACCAGCCCGCTTTGCGCGCGCACCTCGGTACCTTTGTATTTTCCACACTGCGCCGCCTCTGAGCCTCGATTTGCTGTTCTCTTTCCTTCTAGTTGTAGAGTCTCTCTTCAGCCAGCCTTCCTGTGGTTCTGGGTGATGTCCGTTCAGTCTTTTAGTTGTATTTTTGAAATGGTTGTTTGCGGCAGCGGTCTCCGGTGTTTACCTACGCCGCCATCTTGGTCTCCCTCCCCCAGGTTAGGAAAGTTTTCTTGCCATTATTTCTTCAAACACATTTTCTATTCCTTCCTCCCTTTCTGCCTCTTCTGGCACACCTGCTATTCTAATATTGTTACATTTCACATTGTCCCACAGCTCCCTTATGCTGTCCTCCTGTTTTTAAATTGTTTTTTCTTTTTGGTTCTCTGATTGAGTAATATTTTCAACTCTGTCTTTTAATTCACTGATTCGATCATCAGCTTCCCCCAATCTGCTGTGTATTCCTTCCAGTGTGTTCTTTATTTGTGTTATGTCATTCTTTATCTCAGGCTGTTCTTTTTTATAGTTACTATATCTTTTTTCATGCTGTTGAGCATCTTTACCATCATTACTCTGAAGTCTGATTCAGATAAATTTTTATCTCTGCTTCATTTATCTCTTCTTCTGGAGAATTCTCTAGTTATTTCATTTAGGGGTTGTTTCTGTGTCTCCTCATTTTGGTTGTCTCTTTGAATTTATAACTATGAATTAGGTAGTCCTCTACGCCTCTCAATCTCTAATGCAGAACATTGTTAAAGGCTGTAAGATTCGCTCAGGCAAAGACTCAAAGCCTCTGAAGACCACCTCTGTCTATAGACTAATAGGATTCTGACTTGAATTGCCCCCAGACAATCATCCTCAGGTGTGGCAAGAGTTTTTTTCAGCAGGGTGGGGCAATTGCTTCTGCCTGGAGGCTAATAGTCATTTTTAATCTCTTCAGTAGCTTCGGGACAAGGTATTTTCCAATAGGGTATGTAAACTGTCTTCTCCCCAGGCAAGGCAAATGTGTATGTGGGAAAGATGTTCTCTGCTGTGTGAGCAAATGACTCAGCCCAGGAAACTTGGGTGTCTGCCTTCTGAGCTCTATCCCCCAAGTCCCCCATCCTGGCTTCTGCTCTCATAGCTCCAGTCCACTTCCCCCTCCCTCTGCTGGAGCAGAAGGTGGGTGGCTCCACAGGGAATTTTGTGTGTTGGCCCTTTAAGAGGGTGCCTGTCGCTCCCTAGCAGACAGCACCCCGCTGCTTTTCACAGCCAAATGTTATGTGGGTACCCTTCTCAGTTTTGGTGCTCTCTGCTGGTGGCCCCAGCTTGGGAATTTGATCCAAGTGTTCTCAGTGGCAACCCCCCACAACTGAGATATCTCTCCAGGACTTTAGTTGCTGTCTAAAGGGTGCCATGCCAGCCCTTTCACACCTCTGCCCCTCCTATCATTCTCTATGTGGTCTCAGCTTTCAGTCCTCGGGTATCAGGGTTCTCTCCTATTAGTTTTCCACTGGTTATTCAGGAAGTTTTTCTGTATTTTAGCTATAATTCCAATTTGTTCCTGGGACCATGTCCGTTCAGCATCCACTTATCTGCCACCATTTTTAATCTCCTTGGCTGGATAGTTTTAAGATAGGTCTTGCAAGTGGGAAATTAGTTTCTGGTGGGACCCTCCCTGGCTTGCTGACAGTCACCTTCCCGCTGTATCCTCAAACAGCAGGGAGCCAAAAGAAATTTTTAAAGGCCTAAGCCATGAACATAATATAGTTGGGGTAGCAGACTCTGCACCTGTAGAAGAACTGAAGGGCATTTACAGAGCAAATGCCTGTTTAATATAATCTGATGCATAAAGGGAAAGCTCAGTGGAGAGAAATTAGCAGTCAGGCAAGGAGAAAAACATATAGGCATTTCAGGTAGAGAGAGTAGCATAAACTTCAGTGAAAACATGTAACTTGGTTGGTTACACAGGGTCCTTGGTGGATAATGAGGAAGAAATACACTCAACATTATAGGTGGTCAAATATTAGGCCGTAGCATTTGATGTTGTACAAAACCTGATAAAAATGACATTTGAAGAGTAGGACAGTATAGAATGATGGGGAAATCAGAGAAGGAGTTTTAAGAATAATATATATAGGCCCATCATTAAAGTATGGTAGTGTCTGTGACAGTTAACATGCTAAAGATACAAAGCAGTGGGGTCATTAAAACTATTTAGGAAGAACCAACAAAACTTGGAATATTGGTTATGGGGAACAAAGAAAAAATCAAATTATTTAAATGTCAGTCTATGGACCTAGGAATATACTGATTTAACGTGGAAAGAAAAATTTGTTATGGTGGATGTTAACTTTATTTAGTGTTTACATTTTATATTAAAAATATCTGTAAGTAGCCGAAACCGGTTTGGCTCAGTGGATAGAGCGTCGGCCTGCGGACTGAAAGGTCCCAGGTTCGATTCCGGTCAAGGGCATGTACCTGGGTTGCGGGCACATCCCCAGTGGGAGATGTGCAGGAGGCAGCTGGTCGATGTTTCTCTCTCATCGATGTTTCTAACTCTTTATCTCTCTCTCCCTTCCTCTCTGTAAAAAATCAATAAAATATATTTAAAAAAAAAAAAAAGAACTATCCATCTTTAAAAAAAAAAAAAAATATCTGTAAGTAGTATCTAAATAAAGGTGACCTATAGAGGAGATCATAAGATGTTCAGGGACCAAAGTTTGAAGTATCAGGCGTTTCAGTCAGGCTTGCCCACATAGGATCACCTACAGACTGGTTTTCATTGACTTTAATTAAGGTAGTGTATCTGCCACACTCTGAGGTCTCTGTCAGGGAATCTGGAGAAAAGAGTAATCAAAAGGATTTCTTTGGAAATGAGTTGGAAGAGTGGAGGAGATATCCTGGTAGTTTACAACTCACTCTGGATAGTTAATTGGTTAAGTAACAAGTAAAGGAAGTATTGGAATCAAGGGAGCATCAATAAAAGAATCTAGATTTTTAACAAAAGGCAACAAACCGAGCAAACAAAACAAACTCATAGGTACAGACAACAGAATGGTGGTTTCCAAGAGAGAAAAGAGATGAGGAGAGGGCAAAGGGTAAAAGGGGTCAAATATAAGGTGACAGAAGGGTATTAGTCTTTGGATGGTGAGTACACAATAGAGTATATACAGAAGTTGTATTATTAAGTTGTACACCTAAAATTTATGTAATTTTATCAACCAGTGTTACCCGAATAAATTTAATTGTTTTAAGTATATAGATTTTAGATTTATCTTAAAATTGGAATAAACTATGATTACATGTCTATGACCATAAATAATATGCCTAAAGCTACTGATCTCATTCTTTTATCTGATCTTTCCTGATGTTTTCAGGATTATGCAATTTATGAAACATGAAAATACCCAGTTGGAGTAAGAGAGAAAAGTAAAACCGTGGTAACATCCCTTCATTCTTACTTCTTTTGTGTCTTGCATTTCTGTTAAACACATACACATATATAGGAGTCTCTTAAATTGTTAACCATCATCGTTCCAACATTGATTATATCCCTTATTGACTAGTGATAGAAAGCTAATGTGTTGTTCTCAAGGATTCAGGAATTATCAAAAGGCTATTGAGCTCCATTTGCCTTGGATATTTGCCTCCTGTTACTGAAATTTACTCAGAAGGGGGAAGTGGACAGAGGAGGTGGTCTTACTGTTTCTTGAAGCTCTAATTCCACAGCAGAACACTTTTAGAAACATCTTGATTCTATTAGAAATTGCAGGTCAAAGGGCAGGTTCAACTGTTCTGGTAGTTTAAAGCACCAGAGATGGACTAAATAGACCACTTTCATGACTTAAAGTTGGATTTCTGCTACTGCCTACTCATTTTGCAGTTAATACGCATGCTAGTCATGCAGTAGGGGTTTCTAAACACTTTGAAAAGTTCTGTGTCCACATTTTCAGTTTTTTTTTTTTAACTGAGGAAAAAACACTAACAGAACAAGGAGAGTTTGACAGGAGGGGCATTGCAGTTTTTATTTTGCTGTGGGTTTGTGGCATCCATATATTTTATTTGCTTATATTATTCCCTAGGGCCTCATGGGAAATGAACTCAGAATGTGCTCCACTGGCCAGTCTTCCTTTTCTGTGGATAGCTATTACTTGGTAAACCTCTTGAAGTCAATTATTAATCCCCATCAAGGTTCATTTTCTTCAAACTATGTTAGAATTAGAATAGGTGAATTCCAGATCTCAAACAATTAACTTTGATTTAAAAAGGAATTATTTCTAGTATTTTTATTTTCTTTTTATAGTTTTATCTTTTCATTTTCCTTCAATGAATGCATATTAATTTTTTTTCTCCATCTTATTCTCAGTCTCTTTACCTACCACATGGAGGAAATGATTGTATCCACATTATATAGAGTTGTCATTATAAGTAAACAAGTCATTGCCTACAAAGTACTAAACAGGAATAAGCACATAATGAGTATAAGACAAATGGTACATATTTACTTATTTTTACTCTATTATTCAAGGGTAGTTTCGTTTTACACTATATCAGAAAATTTTTCATGGAAGCAAATTGTATTAAAAGTAGGTAGCTACTAAAAGAAGATGCTTTTGCAATTTGCTTTTTTCACTCTGAATTCCATTTCCTGTTCTTAACAAAGTTTTTAGTTTAGACACTTTTTTGAGTGCTGTCTTCCAAACAACCACATAAGATCAAGTATACCACATGGTCTTTTCTATCAGATGTATTAAGGGAACAATTTTTCTTTTTTTTAAGTGTATATATATACACTGAGTGGCCAGAATATTATGACCACCTGACGTTTGTAGGCAAATTAGCTATAATTTCGCGCTGAAGTTGCTAGAGGGCCAGACCATTATAAATAGGGAAGCAGGTTGTTTACCAGGACAGTAGAAGTGATTTTTTTCTGAAGATATGGGTAAACAACGCAATTTAACAGCCTTTGAACATGGGATGATTGTCGGCGCTTGGAGCCATGGAGCAAGTATCAGCAAAACAGCCGAAGGCCTGTTTGAACACCTTTGCTGTCTGCAGTTACCATGATAAAACGTCTCCAATTCTCACAGGAACACAAGGATTGGACAGTCGAGCATTGGAAAAAAGTCATGTGGTCCAATGAATCACGTTTCCAGTTGCATCATGCAGATGGCAGAGTGAGAATTTGGCGGAAACAGCATGAAAGCATGCACCCCACATGCATGAGTACAACCCTTCAAGCTGGTGGGGGCAGTGTTATGGTTTGGGGCATGTTTTCCTGGCATGATTTGGCCCTTTAATTCGTGTGGAACAACGTCTGAATAGCACAACATACCTAAGTATCATTGCTGATCAAATTCATCCTATCATGTTGATGGCGTATCCCAATGGAGATGGCTTCTTCCAACAAGACAATGCGCCATGCCACGGTGCTCGTATTTTGCAGGAGTGCTTTCAAGAACATGAGGGAGACTTTACCTTGCTTAGGTGGCCCCCACAATCACCAGATCTCAATCCAATTGAGCATTTGTGGGACGAAGTTAAAAGAGCCATCAGGCAGCTGGTTCCACAACCATCAAATCTCACAGAACTGGACAATGCTATTCATCAGGCATGGTGTCAGATCCTCGCATCACCTTTCAGCATCTCGTGGAGTCAATGCCAAGAAGAATCGCCACAGTAATGAAGGCAAAAGGAGGCCCAACGAAGTACTGATGGGGTGGTCATAATAATCTGGCCACTCAGTGTATATATATATATATTTAATTGATTTCAGAGAGGAAGGGAGGGGGAGAGAGAGATAGAAACATCAATAATGAGAGAGAAGCATTGATCTGCTGCCTCCTGCATGCCCCCCACTGGGGATTGAGCCTAGGACCCTTCACTCCACAGGCTGATGCTCTATTCACCAAGCCCACCAACTAGGGCAGGGAACAATTTTTCTTATTCCCTAAAAATTAGATGGCTGTTGCTGTTTATTAGCTTTTATATTCTTACCTAACTTTCAATTTTTAAGAGGTTGTTCTCTCCTATAGTGTCCATTTCAAATTTACCAAAATCATGGACAAAACAAACAATACTATCTTCATCCCTTTCCAAACACTTAAAAAAAATAAATCACCTAAAAGCTAATATACCTATAAAAGTTACTGACATCATACAGCGTTTACATGAGTATAAGTACAATATGTGATCAAAACACTTTATTTTCTTGACTATAAATTGCCTTCTTTAGGCACATTCACATTTAGAAATCGGTGTCAAAAATATACTTTGAATATGTAAAGGAGAGTGGCATGTCCATCTATTAGGGGATTTTTGGAGGCTGAGAGCTATGGGTATGGGAAAGAAAGTTTGATTCTATGTAGTTCATAGTATATTACAATGCTCAGTAAAAGATAAATGGACATAAGAAAATTTCTATTTGAATTATATATAAAAGAAAAAAAAGACTTCAAAGTATATATCTTGTTAATAAGCCATTTCAATGGCTCAGCCTCCAGTGACACATCCTATATTTTAAATTTTACAATCTGAATTGTCACCTGTTATATCATATTACAGTTTGAGAATGTGACATTTTACCCCAGAGATTAACTGTACTACACTAGCTGGCCAAAAATATAATTTATATATAATTTATAAAAGAATTTGGAACGTAGTCACAAAGCTTCAACAATACAGAATAATTTTACTATTTCATATTATGATGCCTTTCTAAAGCATAGAATGGCACTGAGAGCCCTTCACCTTTGTATCCTGCATTCAGCAAAGTTGCTCATGACTAGATCTAATTGAATAGAATAATCTTTTCTTTCATTCATCTTTTCTTTCCCTGCAGCTAAAAGTATCCAGGGAGGCAGTGCCCTAATTGAGAAAGCACATTTCTCATTTCAGCTTTGTCAGTCTGAGCTTCCCAAAAAAGAACAGATGATAGCAATCAACAGGAAATGGCATTGTGACACAGTCTTGAACTCCTTCACCTTTAAGCTCATTTCACCACTTAACATATTTTTTTCAAGTGGTCAGTGGCTATATTTAGACTATCATTATCCCTTTGGTGTTGACTAAAGCTTCATGGGATAAGCCATCTGCCATATGTCAGAATTATATAGTGTGTGGGGACAGTGGAAAGTTAAATTGAGGTCATTGAGAATCTCCCCTTCCAACAGCAGAGGCTAGTTAAACAAATCTTCATTTCCATAATGTAAACTACTACATTCTCCCTTTGTTAGTACTGCTTGTTCAGAGTTCCCCAGACTACCCATGCAAAATACAAAATATTCTTGTCAGAATATTCAAAATATAGTCTTCCAGTTTTGGCTAAACTAAACCTCTTCCATATGACTGCTATTAAAGCTTAATTATCTTAACAAAGACGGAAGCAAAGTTAAACTTGGGAAATGCATTCTCAGATTCAGCATTCCCTTGAGTCAAAAGCTCAGGTCACATAATTCCTGTAAATCAAAGCTGTCTTCTTACAGATGACTTACATAAAAGATGAGCTATTGAGGAATGAATTTTAGACAGTGAGATTCATTCTGATTATTTTGTAAATTTCTCATGTTCACCCCCTACTAAATCCCACCTTCTTTTCCTCCGGTATATTAACCAAAAAGTAGCTAAATCACAAGGAATCTGTAAAGCTTAAATTACTGTTTCAAAGTGCACAGATCATTGGCAAATAAGCCATGACTGAAAACTTACTTGCATTAATGAGATAAAAAGAATTATAGACATTCAGAATGCCCCAGAAACAGATGAATAATTTTCTAAATCCTATTTTCTAACAGTTACAGTTTTTACTCTATACATAAAAATGCTTTCAGCCCTGTCTAGGTGGCTCACTTGGTTGGAGTGTCGTCCTGTATAGCAAACGGTTGCGGGTTCGATTTCAGGTCAGGGCACATACCTAGATTGTGTTCCTCAGTGTCTGTCTCTCTCTCTCTCTCTCCCTCCCTCCCTCCCTCCCTCCCTCTCTCTCTCCCTCCCTCCCTCCCTCTCTCTCTCCCTCCCTCCCTCTCCCCCTTCCATCCCTCCCCCCTCCTCTCTCTCTAAAAAGCAATGAAAACATATCCTCAGGAGAGGATTTTAAAAAAATTTTTCAGTTTCAGTAATGTCTTGTTTTGCATGGAAGCTACTGAATAGTTATCAAAAATTGACAAGATTATTCTTTTAAAAAAATCTTTAATTTTGTTTACTTTTTAAGTTTAACTGTATCTAGGAACTCTTTATTGAGATGTCAGTATAACAACATGATAAAGACATTTAGGGTCAGAAAAATCTGAATGGGATTCCTGGCTGCACCATTTACTGCAAGTGTAAACATGGGCAAGTTACATAAACTCACTAAGCCTTAGTTTCATCACCCATGAAATGGGGGTAGTAATAATAGTAACTTCAAAGAATTGTGAAGATTTAATGGAAGTCTTGGCATTTTCTTTCTTTTTCAGGCAGGAAGCCCTCCTGGCTGCCATTAGTGAAAAAGATGCCAATATAGCTCTTTTGGAACTTTCATCCTCTAAGAAAAAGACCCAAGAGGAAGTGGCAGCACTAAAGAGGGAGAAGGATCGTCTGGTGCAGCAACTCAAGCAGCAGGTAAAATTAAATGCCAGAAGGGGTAGTGGGACCAGCTCTCACAGAGTTCTCCACCCATGTCTTTACTGGCTTACTTATTAGGCCTTGTTGTCACAGAAGACGTCTGATCTTTGTATCTAATTTTCTTATTTTTTTAGGACTTTCATATCTTTTTAAAATTAAATTCATTGGGTGACATTGGTTAATAAAATTATATAGATTTCAAGTATACAATTCTATGATACATCATCTGTATATTGCATAATCTTCATAAGCAGGGATTTTCATCTTCACAAATCTCTGGCTATGTCTAGCAAATGCCGAGTATTTTTTGTAAGAGTACTGGTTTAGAAAATATCACAAGTCTTCTATGAGAATGTTTTTTAATTTTGTGCAATGATTGGATGAAATTAGTGTAATTCTGCCCATTTGAAATGGAAAAGGCTTATTTTTATATCCAATTAGAGTCCTACTACAGAATGCACTAAATATTATTACTTAAATGATTTTCAGTTATTCAGGGCTGGGTAGTCTCTAAAGGTAAGAACAAAGTGTTGCCCTTTTGCAACCTAAACGCCCCCCAAATTTAATGATTAATATTTCTGTAAGACCTTTGATCTGTGAAAATAAAAGCTACAAATTTGTCCTTTGGTGATGTTTGCACAACTGTGTAAATATACTTAATGGACAGAACTTATACACTTAAAATGGATAAAATGGTGAATTTTATGTTAATGTATATTTTACCTCAATTTAAAAACTAGAGGAAAAAATTCATCTTTGAAATTAAGGGGAAAGCTGAATTTTTAAATCTGAGTCTCCTTCCATATCAGTAACGCTCTTTATTGGCCATTCCTGTATGATTTTCAGTGCCTGCAGTCCCATCTTCCATTATCATCCATGTATTCTCAGTCACATTTTCTGTGCCTTTAGGCTGCCCAGATTTGTTCTTCCGCCTGAAGTAATTAGAGAACGAGTTTTTCAAGTGAAGGGATTTCTTCTTCCTATTTTGGTGATCAGTTATCAATTGATATCATTTTTGGCATAATCCTATGTAATAAAAGGATTATTACATAGGATTAATATGCAAATAGACCAAACAGCAGAACAACCAAACAGCCAATCAAAGCGTAATATGCTAATGATATGCTAAGGTTGCTCAACCACTTGCTGTGATGTGCACTTACCACCAGGGGGCAGATAGTCAACTGGTCGACCAGTTGCTATGATGTGCACTGACCACCAGGGGGCAGATGCTCCAATCAGTAGGTTAGCTTGCTGCTGGGGTCCGGCCAATCGGGACTGAGCGAGATGGGCCAGACATTCCCTGGAGCCCCCCTTTGGTCCCTCCCTGGCCCGATCGTGCACCGGTGGGGTCCCTCAGCCTGGCCTGCACCCTCTTGCAATCCGGGATCCCTTGGGGGATGTTGGAGAGCCGGTTTCAGCCCAGTCCCACAGGCCACTCCCTTTGGGAGGGCGCCAGACATAGGGCTCCTGGCTGGCAAGTGCAAGCCTGCAGCAGGCACAGTGGGGCTGGGATGAGTGGGAGCAGCAGGTGGGAGCTGCAGGCGCTGTTGGACTGTGGGTTTTGGCCCGATCCCTGCAGGCCACCCAAAGGGACCCCACCTGTGCACAAATTCGTGCACCGGGCCTCTAGTATTTAATATTCAACTTAACAAGAATCAGTATTTATACAATAAGCTGAGAAAATACCAAAAAATGTCCCTTTTCTATAGTATAGATAGATGACCAGCAGAAACAACCCATTGCTCATTTACAAATGAAAGAAAACTTTTCCAGTGTCCTAAAATAATTTGTCACAAGAAAAGGATATTATTCAATATTTGGATGCCTATTAAGTAAAACAGAAAGAATGTGCTTATTAAAGATAATCTGTACAGTAGTTCAAAATTGAAATTTGGTTTATCAAAGCTGATAATATGAGTAGAGTGCGGATTGCCATAGGCTAAGGGGTGGGGGAAATGGGGAGGTGCTGGTTTAAGGGTTCAAAGTTTCAGTTACACAGATGAAAAAGTTCTGGAGATCTAATGTATAGCATGGTGACTACAGTTAACACTATACTGTATGTATATTTGAAATTGGCTAAGAGAATAGATCTTAAGTGTTCTCAGCACACCAAAAAAAAAAAAGTAACTGTGTTAGGTGATGAAAATGTCAGCTTCATTGTGATAATTATTTCACCAAGTATACTTATATTAAAACACCACAAAAAATAGAAAAAGAAAACACCACATTGTACACATTAGGTATATACAATTTATATGTGTCACTTATACCTCAATAAAGGCAGGGGAGCTGATAATATGAATTAGAAGAATATTGTTGAGGAAAGACTTTCACTAGTTTGTGAGTATATATATTTAGCAATATCAGTTCTCTTAAGTAGTAGTTAGGCCTAAAAATACAGACAAATGATCACATTAATTCATGCTCCCTCCATGCTGAGACACAAAGAAGAATAACAAGTCTAGCAGACTAGAATACTGTATCTCATTCACAGTGGCTTTTGATGACTTGGCTCTCAAGACTATATGGTTTCAATAGATAAGAGTTATGATATTAATTAATCCATGAATTTATAATATTTGAAAGGAGTCACTGAAAAATTCCTAATATCTTAAATCCAACTATATGCCCTGAATATTTTGTAGTGATATGACCTATATATGGAGAAAGATAAAGTAGTTCTTAGGAGTCTTTCCTAACAGGGTTTTTCTGTCTCCCTTCCATATAAAGTTTCACATACCTGCCCTCTCAAAATGTGTCTGGGAGTATTTTATCTTTTCTCATGACTGAGTAATATTCCATTGTATTTATGTACCACATCTTATTTGTGACATCATGCTAGGGGAAATAAGCAGACAAAAAACATCAAGAGCCATGTGATTTCACTCATCTGTGGGATATAAAACAGAAAGCAACAAATGATCAAACAAGAAAGCCAAGTAAACAAAAACTCAGAGACATAGACACCAGTATGGTGGTTACTAGAGGAATGGGGGAGGGTAGAAAAGGGTGAAGGGGACCAAATATATGGTGATGGAAGATTTACTTTGGGTGGTCGGCACACAATGCAATATACGATGGTGTATCGCAGAATTGTATACTTGAAACCTATCCTATCTAATAATAAACAAACATGGTAATTGACCGTACCTTCGCTACGCCTCCCATTGGCTAATCAGCGCGATATGCAAATTAACCACCAACAAAGATGGCGGCTAATTTGCATACTGCAGGCAGGGCGGGACAGCGCCAACTGCCAGCATGCCGCCATCCAGGGCAGGCCGGCCGCCCGGGAAGGCACACCTGCCCCAGAAGCCCCAGCAGCCGGTCGTGCCTTGCCACTCAGGACCCGAGATCGGCGGGTCCCAGGGCAGCAAGGCATGCCCGCCCCAGAAGCCCCAGAAGCCACCTGATATGGCAGTAACTCTATCAATAAGCACTCTGAAAGTCAGTGGCATAAATGCACCAATTAAAAGACAGATTATAAGGGTGAATCAAAAACAAAACCCACTTTAAATATAAAGACACATATATATTAAAAGTAAATGAATTAAGCTGCAGCCTGTTTTGCTCAGTGGATAGAGCATTAGTCCGTGGACTGAAAGGTCCCAGGTTCGATTCCAGTCAAGGGCATGTACCTCAGTTGCTGGCTTGATCCCCAGTCCCTATCAAAGCATGTGCAGGAGGCAACCAATCAATGTGTCTCTCCCTTTCCCTTCACTCTCTCTAAAATTCAATGGAAAAATATCCTTGGGTGAAGATTAACAAAAACAAAGTAAGTGGATTAAGTAACATTAAAGAGATTATAAGAAAAATATATTCCAGATTTTGTTAGTTGTATAATGGTTATGTTTAAATTATTAACACCTAAGAAATTGGGTGAAGGGTACATATAATATGCTGTAGTATTTTATAGTTTTTTTTTACATGTATGAGATTATTTCAAATTAAAATATTAAAACATTAAAAATTAATAAAATAATAATTGAAATGTGTATGCATTCTATGAAAAATCTCCTAATTGCTTCTAGCATAATTTATTAAATTGTGCTAAAATTTACAAGGGTTCAATTAAAAGATATCTTAATTCTAAATGATATAATAGAAAATATATAATAGTGCAGTTATAAGCACTTATCTGAAAATAAAAATTTAAAGAAGTGAATTTTAAAAAGGGATTAGCCAAATAAAATATATGCACAACCCACGGACACAGACAACAGTATGGTGATGGTCAGAGAGAAGTGGGGGGCAAGAGCTGGGTAGAGGGGGCAAAAGGGGGGAAATAGGGACATCCTATATAATAATAATAAAAGGCTAATATGCACATTGACTGAATGGCAGAATGACTTGTTGCTATGATGTGCACTGGCCACCAGGGGGCAGACGCTCAATGCAGGAGCTGCCCCCCTGGTGGTCAGTGCACTTCCATATGGGGAGTGCCACTCAGCCAGAAGCTGGCTCATGGCTGGCCAGCGCAGAGGTGGTGGCAGGAGCCTCTCCCACCTCCGTGGCAGCACTAAGAATGTCCAACTAACGGTTTAGACCCGATCCCTTGGGGGCCTAAGCCTTTAGTTGGACATCCCCTGAGGGCTCCCTGGCTGCCAGAAGGATGTCTGACTGCAAGCTTAGGCCTGATCCCCCGGGGAGTGGGCCTAAATCGACAGGTGGACATCCCCCAAGGGGTCCTGGACTGTGAATGGGCACAGGCCGGGCTGAGGGACACTCCTCCCCCCCCCCTCCCCCCCAGAGTGCACAAATTTTTGTGCACCGGGCCTCTAGTATAATTATATTAGACAATCTTACCCCAATAAGTTTAATTTTAAAAAATGTGTCTTAGATGCTGTGAGCAAGAAGAAACTGGTCTTGCCAAATAAATTTTGATTCTTTAATTCCTCTAAGTGTGTACTAGCTTTTTGAAAGTGGATATGACATCAATGTTATTTTAATTTAAAGCTTCTAGTCCTTGAATTGCTGGAATGTCTTAATCTAAAGGCATTTTCTAATAGGGAAGCAGTCAGCACTGACCAGGCTTTCCAATAAATGGACCTGCCACTGCCTGAGGGGCTATTGGCATTCATGTGTGATTCCTATTGTCAGAAAGAGGTGAAGCAACAGGGGATTTAGATTTTGCGGTCACCTGCTAAGATGGTCCTGATTTACTTATAACCATACATACACATCCCAGGGTAACTTGTCTCCTTGATTCATTCATGGTAAAGCAGCACTTGGATAGGCTGCATCAGAGGAAGGAGCCAGGGCCCATGACAAACATAAAAACTAAAGGTTCTCTAACAAACTCCAGATGTGCTGTAGTGGGTGCCAACCAGTGTGTTCCAATTATAAGTCATAAAGAAGCCCCCACTGTGATTGGCAAGTACCCGCTCTGGATTTAATGTAAACTCAGATAGAACCCTGGGAAGCATTAATACAGTCTGTTTAGCCACAGCGGCTGTCACAAAATGGCCTTTCACTCAGCATTATTTTCTTTTTACCTCAAGAATTTTACAGCCTCCATGTTGTATTTGCTGGTAGTGTGAAGTCTGGCTCTGCCCCTGTGTGCTCTGTACAGATGTGTTATGGGCAGGTTGGACCTTTCAAGACAGGCTAGGTGGTTTCTTTTCTGTTTTTAAAAGTCAAAGATAACATTAAATGATAAAAGCTACAAACCAAAACTGATTTGGTTTGAATCTAGACAAATCTTATTTACAACTACAATTTTGTAATCCTTTGCATTAATATTAAATGCCAGACAATATACTGTTTTATTTCAGCATCTTCTAGGCACAAGAGGAATAAAGACACAATATTTTCCTTAAAGAATCTCTCAGTCTAGTGCTTAAAATACTGGTTGCCCTAAAACATGTGGCAAAGCCATCCTGTAGACAGTATAGTCCCTGGCCTCCCCATCTTTTTCTGCCGACAGCCTCAGCAAATCATCCTGCATTCTGTGATTTATTTGGCCATTCATTTCATATTCACTGAGCATCTACTATGTATTGTCTCATATTGTATTAATCAAAAACAAATGTCTTTCTTCCTAGTAACAGCCTGTTAACTAATCAGACTTAGGTTATAATTCTAGCTATCCCTTTACCAGTTAGACAAATTACTTCTTTGAGATTTATATTACTCATCTTTGAATCTGGACAACATTACCTGCCTCCCAGGGTTGGTGTGAAATTAAATAAGGTAGCAAACCTAAAGCACTTAGATCCCTCCCCACTTCTGTTCCCTTTCAAAGATAGCTGTTCCATTGTGAGAACCATGCCGCAGGTGATGCAGGTTCATCGAGGGAAGTGGCATTTCAGTAACTATGGCTCTTGTTCTCAGTCATTTCCAACAACTTCAATTTTCAACAGACTACTGTGTTCAGAATTACACAGTAGTGCAGTGTTCTCCTCCTCTGAGGAAGAACGTATTTCCCAGAGTATTTAGA
Source organism: Myotis yumanensis (assembly GCF_028538775.1). Classification (NCBI taxonomy): domain Eukaryota; kingdom Metazoa; phylum Chordata; class Mammalia; order Chiroptera; family Vespertilionidae; genus Myotis; species Myotis yumanensis. The sequence goes on along the minus strand of NW_027223754.1, from coordinate 119,970,992 downwards.
TAAACAGGACAGTGCTACTTTTTTATCCTTTTTCTACCTGTTTTTTTTTTAATACTACAACTATAATATAGCATTTTTTAAATGTAGTCTTCCTTAAATCTTACATTTTGATCATTGTAGAGCATCATCTAAATGCCCACCTGTCCAAAGTTGTCATCACTAGGAAAATTATAACTCCCAAGCATACATTCTATTTCTCTCACTTTCTAGTTTTGTGACTTTACCATTTGCACACATGCCTCTTTTTTAGATCCCTAACTAGCATAACTTTTCAGAATTATGGAATAACTACAAAAATGGCTGCAATGTCTCATAGTATAGTCTCAGGAGTGACTTATCATCACCTCTGCCTTATCTTATTGATCACATAGACCAACCCTCCACAGTATGGGAGGAAACAACATGATGGTTTCAATAACTGGAGATGGGTATCATTGCAGGCTGTCTTGAAGGTTGGCTACCACAACAAGTGAATGAAAAAACATACCGTGGTATATACATACAATGCAATGCTGTTCAGCAATAAATAGGAATGAACTCCAAATACACACAACAATGTGGATGAGTTTCAAAAACACTGAGCAAGAAAATCCAGACATAGAAAAATGTATACTGTGTGACTCCACATTTATGTTAAACTCTAGAAAAGACTATTTAAATCTATGACCTCAGAAAGCAGATCAGACAACAAATCAGAATTCATTTCATTTCTTCCCTACTCAGCTCACATGAGGGGCCTGCAGTAGGAAAAGGACAAGTTATGTTCTCTTGTTCCTCTTGTTTCTTTTGCCTTTGGTGTTGGGGTCCTCTGATACTGTTACAGTACTCTAATGCTGCTTCCCCCCCAACCCACCAACATTGACCCCCTGGGGTCAAAGTAGAACCAAAAGACACAAGCCTGATTGTTTTCTATAATGTCACTTGACCCACAAGAAACTCATGCATTCTTGCCAAGCCCCAGTGCTTCTCTGTCCATCCTGCCATCTAGCCTCAGTGTGTTTTCCTCCTCAGATAAGCACAGGGCACATCAACATGTCTGGTGCCTAAGTAGGTACAAAGGAATGAGATGGCAATCTCCTTCTCTTGCACTCACACCCACACTTTAGGATTGAATACTCTAGGATTTAGGATTGAATTCTCTTTGAGCCCCTCTCACTTAGATTAGACAAAGAGAGCCCTCTGTGCATGAATATATACTCTCCGTGACACCGAGATTTCTGCTACCCATCTTAGCATCATCCTCACACCGGTCTCAAAACCAAAAAGGCATGTGCTGACATGTTGGACTGGGGGACAGCAGTACTCTTCCTGTCACCTCTTAGCAAGCTGTCTTTATAATGTAGCTTGCTTAGCTCTTCTTTATTTCTAGCTTTGGGTCCTGGTCACCAATTCTGGAACAACTGGAAAAACCCATTTATCACAGTATTAAAACTAGTTTAAAAGTGACATCTAAAATTAGAACGAGAAACATAAAACTATTTTCCATTCTGTAAAAGGAGAATAGTAATGAGTACGGCTACAAAGAGCTCCTGAGTTGTTAGTGAACCGAGAGAAAAAAAATAAGTAGCAGGTGTAAAGTAGCTTGAGTGCCACAGAAGCTGTTTGTGGAAAGTAAAATGTATTAGGCATTTATCTATCTCACTAAGCATTTTAAATTCTTGATAATGAGACCAGCCTTTGAGAGCATTCAAGTATCCATTTGTTCACCACACATGTATGATGCCAGCTACCTTTTGCTTGACTGAGCAGACATTCCTCAGAGAGCACATTGTGTTAGCACTGCCGGAGGAGCCTTTAGGTTGCAGTTGACAGCACCTACTTTCCCTTGGATTTGCTGCTTACACTGATGTCACCCTTTTAGCTGTCCTCTGTGACATTACCTCCTGATAGTGGCTACTGTTTCGTGACCATAGAAGGTGAAAGCCTTTTGTCTAGTCACAGTATTTAGAAGGGGACAGAGTAAGATTGCAATTCAGTCTGTATTTATTGATTTAACAGCTCTTATTGACTTAGATAAAAATGTTAATCTCTTTTTAATGATCTGTCTCCCTTCAAGTCTAGATTTTTATATATTAAAAATCACTATATATACTTGTTCCTCTAAACCACTACAAACATTAAGATCAGCTAGATTTTTCATGCTGATGGTATCCAGATTTATTTGAAAGGAACGGGATGTAAGCAATTTCCATTTACTGTCCTCACCTCTGGAATTGCCTTCTACTTCCTCAGCTCAATCTTTATTTTAATCTTCACTTCAAGACTCATCTTTGTAGTTTGGAATTTTATAGACATGAAATCAGTTGTTTTTCTTATCATTAGCAAAACAATCCTATGCTTTTGTTCCACTCACACATTCATCCTCTTTTGGGCACAAGTTAAAACATGAGAGGGGAGGAGGAAAGAAAAAGAGAGACTATTTACTTATACTACAATTGTCAGTTTTATTTATTCTAAGCCAGATTATTCTCATTGGTGTGTCTGTTTCTTCAGTTATAGGAATCCGCATCCTGTAACTGTTGGTGTTCTCTTGTTTGTATGAAGCAGTGATACAATATAAATAGCACTAAACTGACTGTCAAGAGACCTGAGCTCTAGCTCCAGCTCTGCTGATAACTTAGTATATGATCTTGAGCAGTAATATCACCATCAACTAATATACATCACTTCACAGCTTACAAAGTACTATTCAAACCCCTTAGAGCACCTAACCCCAGGGCTATTTGGGCCAAGCAGCTATCTATAATAATAAAAGCGTAATATGCAAATAGACCGAACGACTGAACAGCAGAACGACCGTCCGGATGACCTTCCGGACAACCATGCTATGACACGCACCGGCGCCAGGCCAGCCAAGACAGATGCAATGTGATTGGTCGGGGGGCCCCGCCTTCACCCCACGATCACCCCGCAGAGGAAGGCCCAGGCCGCCCTCTGCGGGGCGATCGATGGGGGGGGCTCTGTGATCACCCCAAGAGGTAGGCCCAGGCCACCGGCGAAATTGATTGGGGAGGAGGGGAGCTCCACGATCGCCCCAAAGAGGGAGGCCCAGGCCACCCTCTGCACGACGATGGATCACAGAGCCCCGGCCAGGTGGGCAGGGACTCTCTCTCTTTGGGGCGTTCGATTGTGGGGCTCCCTCTGCCAGGCGATTGATCTGGGAGCCTCGCGATCAATCTGAGCCCCATGATCGATTGCCTCACAGAGGAAGGGCCAGGCTACCGGCCAGCGATGCTGTGGTGGTTGTGCAGGGCCAGCCAAGCAATCGCACCCCACACCTGTTGCCTGCAAAGGGAGGCAACCAGTGGCAGGGGGCGAGGGGGGGGGGCAGCGCCGCACAGATGGCAAGCAATGGCAGTGGCTGGGGTGGGGCCAGCTGCCAGCAGCCGGGGGAAGGAAAGCCCCGATAGGCCCTGATCGCCAGCCAGGCCTAGGGACCCTACCCAAGGGGTCCCGGATTGTGATAGGGTGCAGGCCGGGCTGAGGGACATCCCCCACGCTCCCCCCCATGCATGAATTTTGTGCACCAGGCCTCTAGTCATAAATAATAGTGTGTGAAGTGTGTAAAACAATAGGAGAGAGAAAACTGGGATTAAGTAGGAGCCACATGCTTTGTGTATAGAGGCAGCCATTGGAATTCCAGCTTGTTGTTACCATGCAAAATGTGGGCCCTGTGTTACCCAAGCACCCATCTCCCCCGACTCTTCCCAAGAATCCAGATGTTTATATTAAATCTTTTTTTCAGTTGAGAAGTAACTGGCATATAACATTATTTTAGTTTTAAGAGTACAACATAATGATTTGATATCTACATAATAAAAGCCTAAGCGACCGTTAAGGCGGAACGACTGGTCGCTATAATGCGCACTGACCACCAGGGGGTAGACGTTCAACACAGGAGCTGTCCCCTGGTGGTCAGTGTGTTCCCACAGGGGGAGCACCGCTCAGCCAGAAGCCGGGCTCACGGCTGGCAAGTGCAGCTGTGGTGGTGGGAGCCTCTCCTGCCTCCGCAGCAGCGCTAAGGAGCAGCAAGCTGAGCGGTAAGGAGCAGCAAGTAGGCGGGCAGTAAGGAGCAAAGGGTCCCAGACTGCGAGAGAGTGCAGGCCAGGCTGAGGGACACCCCCCACCCCCATGCACAAATTTCGTGCACCGACCCTCTAGTTTGTATATATTGTGAAATGATTACCACAGTAAGTCTAGTTACCATCCATCACTACACATAGTTCACAAAGTTTTTTTTTATAATGAGAATATTTAAGATTTATTCTCTTAACAACTTTCAAATATGCATTACAGTGCTATTTCCTGTAGTCATCATGCTGTACATTACATCCCCAGGACTTATTTTTCTATAAAGTTTGTATTTTTGACCCCCTTTACCTATAAATCTTTTGATATGAATGTTGGCAACTAACGTGTGTGTGTGTGTGTGTGTGTGTGTGTGTGTGCGCGCGTTTAAAATTAAACCAGGCCACAATCTGCCTAACTTACCCTCTCTGGGTTTTATCTTCCTCATCTATAGTATTGGATGGATAGATAATAATGTATTTTAAGGTCTAAAGTTATTTTTCATGTTTTGACAAATCAGTATATTTACCTATAGTTATATTATCTAATAATTGCTGACATTAGGAATAGTTTTAAAAGAAGCAATTATAAACCATAAGAAAACACATATGTAAGGATTGTTTAAATCTGTCTCTAGGAATTTGCTTATTCTGTGAAAGTAACAAGTATTTCATTTTGAAGCTGCAAAAAAGATCATGGTTACTCACTATCCCTTTAAACCTTGTTGTATCATACAAAGAAACGTTATATTTTGATGAGTTCTGCTTGCTTGGAGTTAAGTGAAGTTCAGAGGTTGGGAGACATGAGGAAATCTGGATTCCTCCCAGTCTTCTTTCATCCATCTGTTCCATCTTTTTTGTCATCAATTCCAGATGTAGGAAAATTCTTCACAAAAATTTGATAAGACTCTTTCTTCCCTTCTTTTCTAGCATCACATCTAACTTGCCCTTCCTATTGTCAGACTGCTGCCTTTTATGATGCCACAGGGATTTTATAAATCTTTTGAGTTTCCTGATCCCTCTTGAATTGTCTCAATGCAAATAAATCAACCTAGGTTTCCTGCCCCTATGCTTGTGCCCCTCCTGTTTTTACTGCTTCTATTTCTTTTCTCTTTTTCCTTCTTGAATTTATTGGAGTGACATTGGTTAATAAAACCATATAGGTTTCAAGTGTACAACTCAATAAAGTATCATCTGCACACTGCATTGTGCACTCACCACCCAAAGTCAAGTCTCTTTCCTCTCCCATTTATCCCGGCTTTGCCCTCCTCTACCTTCCCCCAACCTCTTTCCCTCTGGCAATTACCATACTATTGTCTGTGTCTGGGTTTTTTTGTTTGTTTGTTTGTTTGTTTGTTTGCTTTTTCTAGGTCTTTCAGGTGGCATGATTTATAACTGTGTTTCCTGTGCTCATTGACCTTGGTCTGAGGATCCCATTAAGCATAAATCTACAAAGATTGGTTTCAGGGTGGTTCTCCTTTCCCCCACTAAACTTAACTTGGTGGGAGTTAGACAAATATATTCCACAAAACATACTCCTACTGCTTCTTTTGATCTCTTTTGAATTAATGTGGATACTTATTAAAAGTGAATATGGGATTAAATTATATTTGCATTCAAGGACAAGAGGAGCAATATTAAATAAACTACATTGGCTACTAGTGAATGCCCTTTGCATGGGCAGTTTACATGGCCTAATGAAATTATCTGTACTACTACGTGCATTTCTAGAAAACAGTATTCATGCCATTAGTCTCACAGATGAGAATATCTAACACTTATTGAGCTAAGCCTTGTTTTGAGTTCTTTACTGAATTACTCATTTAGTCTTCACAGTAGTCCTTTGAAGTATAGTTATCCTCATTTTACAGAGGAGATTCTGAGAGAGTTAATAATTTAACCAGTCACATTGCTTGCAAGTGACTGAACAATTCACATCACTTCAGTGTTGACACTGCTAATCACTATACCAAATGTGTTGCCATTATTGTGTGCTTTTGGTTAGAGATTTCAGTAGCCTTGAGCCATATTATTAATGATTTCATAATTCTCCCATGATAAATAGTACTATAATCAATCTTTATTTAAAATTACAGTGAAAATATATAAATTACCATAAAGGATTACTCTCAATTTTTTAAGTATTTTATAATCTTGACAGGTCAATCTGTTCCCCATCTTATATCAAAGCATGTCTTCTCATTTCAACAATTATCTTAGAAACTAGAGGCCCGGTGCACAAAATTTGTGCACTCGGGGGTGTCCCTCAGCCTGGCCTGCGCCCTCTCACAGTCTGGGACCCCTCGGGGGATGACCACCTGCTGGCTTAGGCCCACTCCCCAGGGGATTGGGCCTAAGCTGGCAGTCAGATATCCCTCTGGCAGCCTGGGAGCCCTCGGGGGATGTCCACTTGCCAGCGGGGAGCAGGCCTAAGCTGCAGTCAGACATCCTTAGCACTGCTGAGGAGGCGGGAGAGGCTTCCACCACTACCGCTGTACTGGCAGCCATCAGCCTGGCTTGTGGCTGAGCAGAGCTCCCCCTGTGGGAGTGCACTGACCACCAGGGGCCAGCTCCTGCATTGAGCATCTGCCCCCTGGTGGTCAGTGTGTGTCATAGTGACCAGTCATTCCCAGTCATTCTGCTGTTAGGGTCAATTTGCATATTACCCTTTTATTATATATGATAGAGGCCTGGTGCATGGGTGGGGGCCGGCTGGTTTGCCCTGAAGGGTGTCCTGGATCAGGGTGGGGGTCCCGCTGGGGTGCCTGGCCAGACTGGGTGAGGGGCTGAGGGCCGTTTTCAGGCTGGCCACACCCCCTTCCCGCTGGAGTGCCTGGCCAGCCTGGGTGAGGGGCTGATGGCTGTTTTCAGGCTGGCCACACCCCCTTCAGGGTGGGGAGCCCTGCTGGGGTGCCTGGCCAGTTTGGGTGAGGGGCTGATGGCTATTTGCAGGCTGGCCACGGCCCCCAGCCACCCAAGCTCCCAGTGGAGGCTGGCTGGAAGCAGGTATCTGGGATTTATTTATCTTCTGTAATTGAAACTTTGTTGCCTTGAGTGGAGGCCAAAGCCAGCCAGGGCAGGCGGGAAGCTTGGCTTCCTCCATTGCCGGGGCAACCAAGCCTCCTGCTTGCTCCAGCTCCATGGCTGCCGGCCACCATCTTGGTTGGGTTAATTTGCATATAGTAGCTCTGATTGGCTGGTGGGCGTGACTTGGGCGTAGCAGAGGTGTGGTTAATTTGCGTGTTTCTCTTTTATTAGATTAGATTGTTGACTGGATTAATGAATAGTGGTTGTGGCAGAGAGTTCTGATTCAAAGCTCAGTATTTGAAATCACATAGGCTGATTATTAAGCTACCAAGTTTGAAGACCTATGTGCTAGTAACCCTAAATTACCCTTAAAAATAATTCTGGTATTAAAATACTATTACTATCATATATATTTCTGCCCCCCAAAATAATACACAACATTTATTAAGGTAGTTTTTGGACACCATAATTTTTTAATTTAAAAAAATAATGAATTTGCATTCTCAAGAAGAGTTCATAAAGATGAGAGTCTGAAAAGCTACTGGAAAATAGTAACTGTTGAAGAATGAACATCTGTTATACCTGAGGTCCAAGGGTTTTTTCCACCTGTATTTCAAAAGTTCTACAAAATATAAGAATTTAAATAACTCCATAAATTGTTGAGCTTTAGTACTAAAACAGTATTTGTGGTAGTTGGTTTTCAAGGTACAGAATGCTTAAAATACAGTTTATGAAATTGCCAATCATGTTCCTGAATAGAGCTTTTGAATTAGATATGATATTTTTCTTGGATTTGTGTAAAATTGCAAGCTACTAGTGCTAAAATCTAAAATTGTGGGCTCTCTGAAAAACAATTTTGAGTGTGCACTTTCCAAGCCTCCCTAGTTTTTAACTAGTCAAATCATCACAAATCTACTAAGAGATTGAATTCATAGTCCTATGTTTAAATGCATACATTTTCTTTACAATTGTACCCAAATTGCAAACCTAAAACCAATACCAAACTGTCTATTAAGAGTCACATTAAACACTTGTAGGAGCCTAGTTGACTATTTATTGGCTCTCATTCACTGGCCTGAATTCAGGGAAAGTATACAGTCTTAACAGTATCTTCGCTGGGAGTAGATTCCATATCAAGAAACCACTGTTGGTTCATCTGTAAGAAGCAACACCTCATCTGTAAAAGTTTTATCATGAGATTGCAGCAATTCAGTCACATCTTCAGGCTCCACTTTTAATTCTAGTTCTTTTGTTATTTCCACCACATCTGCAGTTACTTCCTCCACTGAAGACTTGGACCCCTCAAGTCATCCATGAGGGTTGGATAAGTTCTTCTTAACTCTTGTTAACGTTGATGTTTCTACCTCTTCCTATATTCTTCTTTTTTTAAAATATATTTTATTGATCCCTTACAGAGAGGAAGGGAGAGGAATAGAGAGTTAGAAACATCAATGAGAGAGAAACATCGATCAGCTGCCTCCTGCAAACTCTCCACTGGGGGTGTGCCCGCAACCAAGGTACATGCCCTTGACCAGAATCGAACCTGGGACCCTTGAGTCCACAGGCCGACGCTCTATCTGCTGAGCCAAACCAATCAGGGCGTGAATATTCTTAATGGCATCTAGATTGGTAAATTCTTTCCAGGAGGTTTCCAATTTACTTTTCCCAGATCCATCAGAGGAATCACTATCTATGGCAGTTGTAGCCTTACAAAATGTTATTTCTTAAATAATGAGACTTGAAAGTCAAAATTACTCCTTGATCCAAGGGCTGCAAAATGGATGTTATGTTATCAGCCATGAAAACAACATTAATCTTGTTGTCTATCTCCATCAGAGCTCTAGGGTGACCAAGTGCATTGTCAGTGAGCAGTAATATTTTGAAGGGAATCTTTTTCTTCTGAGCAGTAGGTCTCAACCATGGACTTAAAATATTCAGTAAGCTATGTTATAAACAGATGTGCTGTCATCCAGGCTTTGTGGTTCCATTTATAGAGCATAGGCAGAGTAGGTGTAGCATAATTCTTAAGGGCTCTAGGATTTTTGAAATGGTAAATGAGCATTGGCTTCAACTTAAAGTCCCCAGCTGTGTTAGTCCCTAACAGGAGAGTCCTCTTGTCCTTTGAAACTTTGAAGCCAGGCATTGACTTATCCTCTGTAGCCATGAAAATTCTAGATGGCATTGTCTTCTAATATAAGGCTGTTTCATCTACATTGAAAATGTCATTTCCTGTAGCCACCTTCATTAATTATCTTAACTATATTGTTGCATAATTTGCTACAGCTTCCAGATCAGCACTTGCTGCTTCACCTTGCATTTTTATGTATGGAGATGGCTTCTTTCCTTAGCCCTCATGAACCAACCACCTCTAGCTTCACACTTTTTTTTCTGAAGCTTCCTCACTACTCTCAGCCTTCTTAGAATTGAAGAGAGTTACGACCTTTCTCTGGATTAGGCTTTGGCTTAAGAGAATGTTGTGGCTAGTTTGATCTTCTATCCACCACTATACTTTTTCCAAATCAGAAATTGGGCTTTTTTTTTGCTTTCTTATCATTCATCTATTCACTGGAGTACCACTTTCACTTTCCTTCAGGACTTACCCTGGTGCTAAGAGGCCTAGCTTTTGGCCTATCAAAGCTTTTGACATGTCTTCCTCACTAAGTATAATTTCCAGCTTTTGATTTAAAGTGACAGCCATGTGACTCTTCCTTTCACTTGAACACTCAAGAGACCATAATAGGGTTATTAATTGGCCTAATTTCAATATTGCTGAGTCTCAAGGAATAGGAAGGCCCAAGGAGAGGAAGAGATGGGGGAGCTGCCAGTCAGAACACACACAACATTTATTGATTAAGTTCACTGTGTTATGAGCACAGTTCATGGCACCCCAAAACAGTTACAATGGTAGCATCAAATATCACTGATCACAGATCACCATAACAAATATAATAATGATGAAAAAGTTTGAAATATTGTGAGAATTACCAAATGTGTCACAGATACATGAAGTGAGCAAATGCTGTTGGGAAAATGGCACCAATAGACTCCTTCAACACAGGGTTGCCACAAACCTTTAATTTGTAAGAAACATAATATCTTTGGATTTGTGTAAAATTGCAAGCTACTAGCACAATGAAGCGAGTATAATAAAACAAGGAATGCTTAAAACAAATACAAACATTTATGCACCTACTGACCATTAAAATATGTGAAGCAAAACCTGACAGAATTGAAGGAAGAAAAGGACAGGTCTATAATAGTTGGAGAGTTCAAAACCCCATTAACAATAAAGGCTAAAACAACCAGACAGAAGACAAGTAAGAAAATAGAGGATTTAAACATAGTGAATCAACTAGATCTAGCAGATATATACACAACAGTCTACCCTGTGCACATTCTTCCCTGTGCACCTGGGACATTTTCTAGGATAGACCATATGTTAGACCACAAATTAAGTCTCAATAGATTTTAAAAGATATATATCATGCAAAGTGTCTTCTTTTACCACAACAGGATGAATTTGAAAATCAATAGCAAAAGTAAAACTGGGAAATTTATAAAATTGTGGAAATTAAGTAATACACATTTAAACACCCAGTAGATAAAAGAAAAGATCACAAGGGTAATTAAAAAATACTTAGAGATGAATGGAAATAAAAATACAACATAAAACTATAAGACATAGTAAAAGCAATGCTAAGGAAGAAATTTGTAGCTACAAATGCTTACATTAAAAAACAAGAAAGATCTCAAATCAGCAACCTAACTTTACAACTTATGGAAGTAGAAGAACAACAACAAACTAACCAAAACTCACAAAAGAAAGGAAATAATAAAGATTACAGTAGAGGTAAAAAAAAAAAAAAGAAAGAAAAAGAAAGATTAGAAAAAACTGTAGAGAAAACTAATGAAAGCAAAAGTTCGTTCTTTGTAAAAATCAGCAAAATTGATAAACCTTTACTTTGATGAACTAAGAAAAATAAAAATCTCAAATTACTAAAATCAGAAATGAAAGTGGGAACATTATTACTGATTCTACAGATAAAAAAATAATTAAGCCCTGGACGGTGTGCTTAGTGGTTAGGGAGTCAGACTGCACTGAAGGGTCATGGATTGGATTCCTGCAAGTTCCATTCCCCAGCCCCGGTTGGGGCACGTAGGGGAGGCAACCAATCAATGTGCCTCTCTCACATCGATGTTTTTCTCTCTCTCCCTCTCTTTTTCTCTCCCTTCCCTCCCACTTTTCCAGTCTCTCTAAAAAATCAATGGAAAAAATATCCTTGGGTGAAGATTAACAAAAAAAAGGATTGTGAAAGAGTACCCTGAACAATTGGACACCAAAAATATTGAATAACCTAGATAAAATTGGCAAATTCCTGGAAACACAAAACCTACCAAGACTAAATTATGAATTAGAAAATCTGAGTAGATCTATAATAACTAGTAAGGAGATTGAATCAGTAATCAGAAATCTCCCAACAAAGAAAAGCCCTAGACCTGATGGCCTCACTCTTAAATTCTACCAAATATTTAAAGAAAAACTAATACCTATGTTTCCCAGACTTTTCCAAACAATTGAATTCAAGGTAGTACTTCCTATTAGACCAGTATTACCCTGATACCAAAGCCAAAGACATTATCAGAAAAGAAAATTACAGACCAGTATCCCTTATGAACATTGATGCAAAAATCCTCAGCAGAATACTAACCTTAAAACTAACATCAACCCTAAACCTAATCCTATACCTAATTTCTCCATCACCTTAACCCTAAATTTAACAATAACCTTAACCATAACCTCAACCCTAACACTAACCTTCACCCTAACACTACACCTAACCACAACCTTAGCCCTAACCAAAACCTTATACCCAACTTCAAACCTAACTATAAACCTATGCCTAAACCCTAACCCGATCCTTAGTCCTAACCTTACCAGGTATACCAGTTAATAATGTGGATTTTGTAATCAAAGAAAACATGATAATTTCAAGAGAAACATCAAAAGTGCTTTATTCAAAGTAATGTCCGTCGCTAGCTACACATTTCCCCATCTTTAGGTAATTTGTGGATACCGTTCCAATAGAACTTTTCTTGTTTTGAGGCAAACCATTCAGAGACCCAATTTTCCACTTCTTCGTACTTTTTCTTTTCTTTGTACGTTTTGAAGTGCTGCCCAAAAAGTGGGTATGCCATCGATTGGAACAAGTGGTAATCTGAAGGAGCAAGGTCTAGTGAATATGGCGGATGGGTTAATACTTCCCAGACAAGATCTTTTAACGTGTCTTTAAATGGTTTTGAAGTGTGTGATGGTGCATCATCATGAAGCAAAATTACTTTGCTGTGTCTTCTGGAACGTTCTGGTCGTTTCACGATCAAAGCGTGGTTCAAATTGATTATTTGTTGTGGGTAGCGATCAGTATTAATGGTTTCACCTGGTTTTAGAAGCTCATAATACACCACACCTTCCTGATCCCACCAAACACAGAGCATTGTCTTCTTTCCAAAGCGATTTGGCCTTGTAGTCGATGTTGATGGTTGACCTGGATCAACCCATGATTTTGTGCATTTGGGATTCTCAAAATAAATCCACTTTTCATCGCCAGTCACAATTCGGTGCAAAAAAGACTTTCTTTTGTGCTATTGAAGCAACATTTTACTGATGATGTTTCGGTTTCCATTTGTCTTCATTCAGTTGATGTGGCACCCATTTTCCTTCCTTTGAAATCTTTGCCATTGCTTGTAAATGATCAGAAATTGTTTTCCTGAGCAACATTTAACCTTTCTGCAAGTTTTTGAGTTTGACACGCATCTTCATCCAATAATGCTTGTAATTGTTGGTCTTCAAACTTTTTCGGGTTACCTGGACATTCTTTGTCTTGCACATCAAAATCATCACTTTTAAAGCGTTCAAAGCAGCATTCACAAGTATCTTGAGATGGAGCATGTTCACCATAAGCTTCCCAAAGTATTCAGCAGCACTTTTCTTCAAAATAAAGTAATGAAATATAACTTCCCGCAAATGCTCATTTTTTGGCACAAAATTCGACATTTTTAAGTGTAAAAATTTCTATGATGTTAACACCTTCAGCAAATTGGACATATGAAATGTTGAAGCTTATTGTCAATACAACAAAATTGCATATATATCAAATAGCATATATATCAACATATGTGTAACTCCATCTACTGAAAAAAAAAACTGCATTATTAACTGGTACACCTAGTATAATACCTAAAAACAAACAAAATACCCGAACAGGTGGAGAGTTATACCTGGAATGGTAAGAAGACCTGGGGAAGTAAAAAGGGGCTCACAGTGCTCCCTGCATGGTGATGGATTTGATATATGCTGCTCAGTGTGTCTCTTCATTATGAATATGTGACACTGATAAAAAGAAACCAGGTAAAGGAAATAATAGAACAATTTAGAAGAACACCTTCTTATTCCTAAGGAGCCTCACAAACTACCTCTGTCGTATTCTTATTTGCAAAGTATAATAATTTTTAAATAGTGATTTAATCTGGTGTCGCTTTAGGTAGGTCTCCACTGAAGGATTAAGAAACCTTTTATAGGTTGGTAAACTGAGCCTGCAACTATAACTTAGATGTTTTATTGATGATTGAGAAGTTAATATACACTTGTGTCATTATTTCTTTAGCCTCAGAAATACTAAAGTACACATACTATATTTGAATATATTTGATCTTTCCATATTAAATAACGTAAGTTTTCTAACAGCTATATACATTTTATGCCATCATTGTTCATTGTTTTTTATTTCAATTAAGTACAAGTCCACTAGACATATGAATATTCTTTTCATTCACACCCCTCTACCTTTCTGTGGAACCAGGTGTGTATCTTAGGGACCTGGACTTTATAACAACTCCAAACAAATTTAGGCTTTTCATATTAGAGAAAAGTTATTTAGAGGAAGAGTGAAATATAACATAATTTTACTTAGTTTTGACAATTTATATTTGTCAGTACAAGATTACTCTTACAGCATCGTTTGTTAACAGTAAAATATTAAAAATAACCTAAATGTGCTTCAGCAAAGAGAACAAGGCAGCCATTTATTTACTTATATGGAAGACTGTTCAAAATGTAGTTAGATGAAAAAATAGTATAGAATAGTGACTAGAATATGCTAATACAGACAGTCCTCGGATTACGTTGGACTCGATGTACGTCGTTTTGTGGTTACATCGCCATCTCCCATTTATTTATTAAAAAAAAAAAGTTCCATCATTTCGAAGTATGTACATATGCGCTTTATGTTTCTTATTATTTATTTACCACAAGTAAAGGTCAGGAATTGTTATCTTTCTTTTAATTTTTTTTTTTTTTTGCTGTTTCACTTCATTACTGCTGTGTATGTCCCCATGTGAGTGACGTAGGTGCTTATGTAGGTGCTTACAGCAAAAATGGCGTTACGTCACGCCATAGGAACGGATCTCCGACGTAACCCGAGGACCTACTGTATTTGTTGTGTGTACACTTATAGAACCATGCAATGACAGGAAATCTTTGGAAATACATGCAAGATAGTGGTAACCGTGGTAAGCCCTTTGTAGTGGAACTGTCAAGATTAGGAGGTAGACTTACTTTTACTGCCTAGACTCTTATACTATGTAAATACACAAAATATTCAAGATAATAATAATTAAGTTTTTTTAAATAACATGGCAATTATGGGGGGAATCGGTCAGCTTTTGGGTTGCTGTAGCTGAGATTCTTTATGGTTTCATTTTGCTTGGTGCATAGTAGAAAGTGTTTGCAGAATAATAATAAGTTTCATGATTTCATCAGTAAACTAAAAGTACTAATCAGGACCAAAATTTAACTACCAAACTGTATTATTTAAAATCAAAACAAAATCAGTAGAAGACACATTTTTCTATTGTAGGCCTAACACTCCAGTTGAGGTAATAAAATGGAATGAAAACGTAATCTGATTGTGACAGCTGTTGAGCTAAATTTAGCACAGTTATTTCTTCTAATCTTGTTGCTGTCCCATTCCTAGCGCACTGCTTCTCATGAGCTCTTCCCAAGGCTTCCATTGTTTAACCAATGGAAAAGGAACTTCCCAAACTAGATAGGTAATCTTCAGTCAAGTATGTATAAAATGACAAACATGTGAAACAACTCAAAAAGTTATGGGTTTTTTTTTTCATGAAATAAAGTTTTAAATGTCATTTGTTGAGATTTTGTTAAACTTATAACTAATACAATCTGGCTCATCTAACTGAAATTGATAGGGATTATGCTTTTTTTTCATTTTGTATATCAAATACCAATGTAACAAATAAAGCTTAATTAAAATTCACTAGACTAAATTTATTTCCAAGGTTTAACAAATGTATGTGGATATAATTTTAATACTTTCTTAGATATTATTATAATTGGAAGTAATTCAAGTTATTAAGGTTAAAATGTATTTATGGTGTGTTTTCCAAAATATCTCAGAGTATTTCTAGGTATAATTATTTTTAAAACTTACTTAGGTAAGTTAATAGCACTATCACAAACTGAAAAGCAAAGATTAGTGAACAACTAGATAACTGATCAGAATCCAAACCTTTTCTTTCAATACTAACATGTACTGTTTCTCAGCTTAACTAAGTATTTTTCTGTGAAATATAGTTTCTATAACACCTTGGTTGGATATTGGCATCTTAGTCTTAGAAGAAAAGATTAACAGATAAAACAGTGAACTCCTTTTTCTCTGGTAGGATATGTGCACCTATATACACAGATATGCATTTACAACTAAAGAAGTTTATTTCAGCAAGTTATTTCTCTCTCTTTTTTCTTCCTTCAGACAATCTTATTTTTTATGTCATTTGATCAAGGAGAGTTCACTATCTGCATATGCACATGGCATGGTTCAAGAAGGAAAATATTTGGATATAAAGTACCTTTTGTGTCAGTAAAACATGAAGGAATTACTTCTTTTGCTTGTTTTGTTGGCCTTATCTTAAGAAGAGAGTGGTACAAGAGCTCCTTAAGGGCAGAATTATTTACACAGTCTGTATAATACCTAATGCTCTGTGAGCCATCAGATATTTAGTGCTCAACCCTCATGACTATGCAGAGAACAGGCTTCACACCAAATTTCTGAATACTAGACCTAGGAACACTAAACTTTGATAATCTTCATGTGTTTTAGAAATGGAGAAGTTCTTATGGTTATTTCTTCATTCACTTACATGGATCAGATGAGTGATCTTTGATCTTATCTGTCTAATGTGATCAGTTCCTTTGGGAGGCTTCATACCCATTCCTACGAAATACTTGAAACACATTCTGCCTTTAAGGTGGATTTGTGTGTGCTTTATTAGTTCTTTTAAGTTTTTTAACTTACACTAGAAATCAGATATTAAAGATTAAGTGCATAATGTTCTAAGAAAATAACTAGGCAAGTATACTTTTGCTGCACATTCTTATTAAAGTCAACATGGAAAAGTTTCCTAGCTAAATGAATGACGTGCAGATGTTTTGCTCACTTTCTGGTTACACCGCTTTGCCCTGTCTCTCTCCTTCCTCCTTTTCCAAGCTGCTTTGCATAAGACTTTCCATTTGTCATCGCAATACCACATGACACAAGAAAATTATCCTACATATTTTCAGTGTCACTATAAGTTATCTCAGGGTATAAGTTTGATATCACAGATAATTCTTGATATATATTTTCTTTGCTTTCATTTTATAATGAAGGGAGGAACTGGCTTAGAAATGTGTATATATTATTAGGTGAAAATATGAAGAACTAAATGCCCAATAACATGGGACTCAAACATTCATTCAATTGAATACTCTGCAGCTAGTTAAAATTACATTTTAGAATAATATTTAATGACATAAAAAATGTTTATAATGATGGTGATAGCTAAAATGTATTGGGTGTTGATATTTTGCCAGACTGCTTTCTAAGTGCTTGTGTTAGGTCAATTGACTAATCCTCACAACAGTCTTATGGGGATAAAGTATTGTTATTCTCATTTTAAAGATGAGAAAACTTAAGTTCAAAGCATTCAAGTAGTTTGCTCAAGCTTAGATAGCTGGTAAGAGGTAGAACTAGAATTCAGACCCAGGCATCATTACATGAAAAAATACCAAAGAAAAATCTCTATATGGAACTAGACAAAATATTTTAAATTCCTTATGGAACTAGGCAAAATTTTTTAAATTCATCTAGTAAAGAAAATGTGTTTTAAGATACCCAATCAAATTTAAAGCAGAATTAGTGGAGGGGAAGGACAGCATGTCCTACCAGATATCAAAATATACTGTAAGATATTGTAATTTTTAAAAGTACCATAGTGTAGCAGAAATAGAATAAATCAGAACAGCATGCTATTTTTATGTTCATAGGAAGAGGCTGAATGAATACACCTAAATATTAACAGTGCTTATCACTGATTAAAGGTATGCACGTGGTTTATTTTTCATATTATGTACAGTGAAATATTTAGATCATATGTATTAGCAAGTTTATTTCTACTGTCTTTAAAACTTCAGCTTATAACAATATTAGTGCAATATATATTACTATTTGATTTTATGTATAGTGTACCTTGTATTTTCTGAATTGCTTGCTCTGTAAAGCGAATTTTCTAAAATATTACATGTACATAACATTTCTATATACAGTGGGGCCTTGACTTACGAGTTTAATTCGTTCCGTGATGGAGCTCATAACTCAAATTACTCATATGTCAAATCTTAAAGTGAACGGGGTGAGACATGTGATGCTGGGCTGATGTTGTGGCGTTCACTGTGACGTTCGCTGCGCCAACTAGTGGTCGGGTATCTGAAAGCTGGCTCGTAACCCGAATTTTAGCTCGCAACTCAAAGCAAAAAATCGGCCGAGAGATGGCTCATATCTCGAAAAACTCGTTAGGCGGGACACTCGTAAGTCAAGGCCCCACTGTATATAAACATCCTATATAATAAAGAGGTAATATGCAAATTGATCGTCATGCCCTCACACAAGATGGCCGCTCTCTTGTGGTCAAAATATGGCCACCACAAGATGGCTGGCAGGGGAGGGCAGTTAGGGGCGACCGGGCCGGCAGGGGAGGGCAGTTGGGGGCGACCACGCCAGCAGGGGAGTGGTTAGAGGGTGATCAGGCTGGCAGGCAGAAGCGGTTAGGGGCAATCAGTAGGCAGGCAGGCAGGCGAGCAGTTGGGAGCCAGCTGCCCCAGATTGTGATGGGGATGTCCGACTGCCTGTGGGATCGGGCCTAAACCAGCAGTCGGACATCCCCTGAAGGGTTCCAGATTGGACAGGATGCAGGCTGGGCTGAGGGACCCCCCGCCAGGACACAAATTTTATGCACCGGGCCTCTAGTGATATATATAAAATGTTAATTATGTACAATGTTAATTATACATAAATTCATCTATTCAGGGCTTAAAGTAACCAATTACATAGAATTGCTTCCTTTTTGGTAAATATTGAAAAGAAATGGCAATGGTAATAATTCTCTTCTAGTCTAGGGTTAAAGAAGAGGATTTCAAAATCTTTGACTTATTTTAAAGCCTGAATTATTGATGGTTTAAAGAAAAGATATTGAATGTTATATGTGTAGCTTCTGTCTGATCAACTTACTGAACTTTATTGTAAGTTGTAATAGGTGAGAAAGGTTTTTCAATTCATTGTCTAGGATTTTCTAGGTATATAATAATTTCATTACAGATAATGATAACTTTTTCCTAATATTAATATTTATCTACACTAATAAAAGAGAAACATGGTAATTAGCTTACAACCGCTACCCTTTTCATTGGCTAATCAGTGAGTATATGCAAATTAACTGTCAGCCAAGATGGCGGCCGGCAGCCAGGCACTGAAGCGAGCATGAGGCTTGCTTGCTGCGGACTCCAACATTCCCCGCCTCACTTGCCGGCCTCTCAACTGCAACTCTAAGCAGCTATGTACTATGTTGCAAATAAGAAGCTAAACAAAACACCAGAAACTGGCTTTCATTCAGCTGGGCTTTAGCAACATTGTATCGATGTTTTCAGAGGCGAGGCCTCAGAGCTAAAGCTGGCCCAGAATAATAAAAAAAAAAAAAGAAAACAAGGAGCAGTTGGAAGCTTCAGTCACTCGCTTCTGGAAAACAGCCCTCAGCCCCTCACCCAGACTGGCCAGGCACCCCAGTGGGGACCCCCACCCTGATCCAGGACACCCTTCAGGGCAAACCAGCCGGCCCCTACCCATGCACCAGGCCTCTATTCTATATAGTAAAAGGGTAATATGCCTCCCAGCACCGGGATCAGCGGAGCAGCGAGGCTCCTGGCACCAGGATCAGCGTGACAGGGGGCAGCACCCAAACCCCCTGATCGCCCTGTGGCTCTGTGTGTGACAGGGGGCGGGGCCACAACCTCCCTATCTGCCCTGCTCTGTGCCTGATAGCGGGGAGCTCCCCAATCCCCTGATTTCCCTGAGGCTCTGTGTTTGACGGTGCAGCGCACCAACCCCCTGATCGGCCCTGCTCTGTGTGTGACAGGGTAGAGCCATAACCTCTCCATCAGCCCTGCCCCGAGTGTGACAGTGGCGGCGCCCCAACCCTCTGATCGGCCCTGCTCTGTGGGTGATAGAGGGTGGCACCCCAACCCCCCTCCACGGGCCTTGCTCTGTGTGTGATAGGGTAGAGCCATAACCTCCCCATTGGCCCTGCCCTGAGTGTGACAGGGTGCAGCACCCCAACCCCCTGATCCGCCCTGCTCTGTGTGTGACAGGGGGCGGTGCCCCAACTCCCCTATCGGCCCTACTCTGTGAGTGACAGGGGGGAGCTCCTCAACCCCCTGATCAGCCCTGCTCTGTGCATGAGAGGGTACGGAGCCCCAACACCCCTGATGGGCCCTGCTCTGTGCGTGACAGGGGGTGGCGCCGCAACCTCCCCATTGACCCTGCCTTGAGTGTGACGGCGGTGCCCCAACCCCCCAATCAGCCCTACCCTGAGCGTGACTGAGGGTGGCATCGCAACCTCCCAATCCGCCCTGTTCTGTGCATGACGGGGCGGCGCCCCAACTCCCCAATCGGCCCTGCTCTGAGCCTGACCAGGGGCTGCACCTAGGGATTGGGCCTGCCCTCTGCCACCCGGAAGCAGGCCTAAACCAGCAGGTCGTTATCTCCCAAGGGGTCCCAGACTGCGAGAGGGCACAGGCTGGGCTGGGGGGGACCCTCCTCCCCCGAGTGTACAAATTTTTGTGCACCGGGCCTCTAGTATGTTATATAACATTCTCAAAATGAAATAGTTGTTTAAAAGGATAAATAGTTCTTATAATAACACTAGAGGCCCAGTGCACAAATTTGTGCATGGGTGGGGTCCCTCGGCCTGGCCGGCATTTGGGGATGGCTTGGGGGAGGGGCCACGGGAGGTTGGCTGGCCACAGGAGGTTGGATGTGGGAGCAGCTCCTGCATTGAGTGTCTGCCCCTGGTGGTCAGTGTGCATCATAGCTACCAGCCATCCGTCCAGTCATAGTGGTTGCTTAGGCTTTTATATATGTAGATAAATGGAAAGATGGGTCTGTATATCATGAAGTGAAAAATAGAGTTACGGAGTCCTATCCTATCTATAGGATAATATAGAATTTATTTTAAGAAACAAGCATTGCTTAAAGTGCTTAATTTGAGGAGATTACCCCCACCCACGCAAAAAAAAAAAGAAAAGAAAAAATCCTGTACCAATTTAGGACCTTGTCTTAGTTTGCTCAGGCTGCCATAACAAAATACCATAGAGTTGGTGGTTTGCACACAGGATTTATTTTCTCACAATTCTGGAGGCTGGGAAGTCCAAGATCAAGGTGCCAGCTGATTCAGTTCCTGATGAGAGCTCTCTTCCTGGCTGAAAAAGCCACATTCTTACTATGTCCTCACATGGCAGAGAGAAAAATACAGTGTGGGGGGAAGGGGTATCTTTTGTCTTACAGGGCCACAATCCTGTCCAATTAGGGCCTTACTCCTGTGACCTCATTTAATCTTAAATACCTCCTAAAAACTCTATCTTCATATACAGTCACATTAGGGGATAGGCTCCAATGTGAATTGGGGGGGGGGGGGGGGGGTGCGCGGAGGGGAATACAATTCAGTCCATAGCTGTACCTAAACCTCCCCCATATCCTCAGAAATCCTGTTTATTTTATCTCAGACAGGATTAGTTTTATCCTTTCTTATGACATTCTTAAGGCCTTTGTTACTTTACAGTGTCATAGAATTTTCATCTAAATGTAACCTTATGAATCATTTCTTCTTAGACACAAAATCGAATGAAGCTAATGGCCGACAACTATGAGGACGACTACTTCAAATCCTCTCATTCCAATCAAACCAATCATAAACCCTCCCCAGACCAGGTAAGTCTGCTCTTGAATGTTTTATTTAAAAAAAAACTGATATGCTTCTATTTTTATGTATTCTGTACTGTTGTGCTATAGATTCTGGGATATAAGTTATAAAAATAATCAGTTTTTGAAAATTCCATCATTTTTTAAAAAACACAGATTCAATTTCTGTACAGGAAGATAATAGATGATTCTGAATATATTAAAAGGAGGTAGTAAAAATATTTGAACACAATAAATAATCCTTGAATTGGGTTGAGAAAAAAACCTTAATCTTCTCAAAGACACATACTAATTTGTAACTGTCCTGCTTTTCTCACTAAATAAATAATGCCTTATTAGAAAAATAAGAGTCTTGTGAGCTCAGTGAGGCACAACTCAGGGCAAAGGTAGCTATTCTTTAATTGCAAATTTTAAAGTCTCTGCTCATCATCTATTAAACATGAAGATTAAAACATAGTTTCTTCACTCCATCACCTTGGTGGATCCCTCCAGTATATGTCATTTTCAAAGGAAATTGTTGCCTTCCACTTCTTATCAATGCAAAAGAGGCATTGATGAGTCTGAAGGGAACCATATTCAACTCTATATAGTTTTTTGAAAAAAATGGAACTCTCCCAAGATCTTGAAAATGATGGATGGGGGAGAGTGGTGAACAGATTACCTCATGTCCATAGCCAACAATCAGATTTCAACATCTCCATCACAATCTTAAAATAATAGCTGAGGGGGAATAAAATAATAGTTAAATAATTATATCCATATGATCAAAAAGTCAAATGAAACTCCCCTACTAAACATCTCTACTAAACCATGGCCATGGTGTTGTCTTAGGAGAAGAAGAAATATTGCAGATGAAAGCAGCAATAATATCCAAACTGCATTTTTTTTCTAAGATTCAGAAGGTAGATAACATTTACTAAGCCAGTTGAGTCGAGCCTTATATTTAGGCAAGCCTATCTTTAATGTAGGCAGATGGAGAGTTGTCTGCCTGAGGTCAGCAGTCTTGTTCTGCCAAGAAGTCGTTATACTTTCTCCGCCTGCTCCTGGATCCCTGGGATTAAATGTGTGCCAGTGTAGACAAGATAAGCATTAGAGCCTTTCCTTGAAACAGGTTTGATAATAAATACAAGTAATTGGATGCCTGGGAGTAGTGGGAGGCAAACAAAAATGGAGAAAGGCTGAAGAAAGGCAAATAATAAAAGTCTCCAACTTGATAATTTTGTCCAGTCAAGCCTTCGAATGGAGATAACATCTTGGGAAAGTAGGAAGCATAGAAGTGTAACAACTAAAAAAGAGTCAAGAAATTAGAGTCCATTTTCTTCTACTACTTATGCTTATGTCTTTGTTTTAAATACTAACCAACTCTTTTTCATTCCCATGCTGCTCTGGGGCATTGTTCCCTTCGTCATCTCTCTCCCCATAGGATGAGGAGGAGGGTATATGGGCATAGCCAATCAGATGATCTTAGTTCAGCCATTTTGTTCAGAACGGTGAGAAACGGCTTTCTTTAACTATAGAAATGTTTTTTGTTTGTTTGTTTGCTTTCATTGTTTTTTGCACAATCATTCTCACATCATGTTTCTCTGTAATTCATAAAATCATTTGGTGTGCCTTCTGATTTCTCATTTCACATGATTCCTGTGTGTTTTGCTATGCTTCTGACATAATGGGGTTTGGGTTCTGTGGATTTTTTTTCCTTGTGTGTTAATAGTCACTTTTATAATTTTTAAATACATTTTGGGAGAACTTCCAGGGCATATAACTAAATTTCTCCTGTTGTGATTTTATTAATATTCTATCTAGAGTGATTTTACAGTGTCCTGGTAAGGTTTATAGAGACTTACATCAAATTGGAAATAGAAAATTGACCAAGTACTCTGCCAGTAGATTGGGGATATACATTTTTGTGATAAATATAAATATATCGTCTTTAAAAAAAAAAAAGCAATCTGTACTGTGAACCACAACCTTTTGTTTCTATTTATAGAAGAACTAGAGGTCTGGTGCACGGATTTGTGCACCAGTGGGGTCCCTCAGCCTGACCTGCGCCCTCTTGCAACCTAGGACTCCTCGGGAGATGTTGGACTGCCTGTTTCAGCCTGATCCCTGCAGGCCAGGCCGAGGGACCCCACCAGTGCACAAATCTATACACCGGGACTCTAGTATGCATAAAAGGTCTTTGGCTAATCTCTCCCCACCCTCGCTCCTCCCCCGTTCCCTCTGAAATTCATCAGTCTGTTCCATGTTTCCATGCCTGTGTGTAGAGTGTCTGCCCCCTCGTGGTCAGTGCACATCATAGCTACCAGTTGAATGGTTGAAAGGTTGCTTAGGTTTTTATATATATATAGATGCTCTGAATTCTCAGGGTCAGTAATTCTTATAGAGTGCCTACCAACGATATCCCCTAGCATTTTGACATCACTCTCAAACTGTCCTTAAAAATAAGGAGAAGTAAAGAAAGCCTTTTTAACAAGTTAGTCTAAAGAATTCTTTTCCTGTCTGTTATGGATTGCTGCTGGGTCAAACAGTTGCCAGGACACTGTCTAGATTCTCCTTTCTGAGCCATTTGGCTAGAAAACATAGTCCAGCTGTAGCAGTATCTCCCTTTGATCTGATGCCCTGGAGGTTTGACTAAGAAAATCCTTTTCTTAGGAAAAATAATAATTATGATTAATAAGTTCACACATATTGGTGGTCTTGCACTCCCTGGATTCACTACCCATGCTTATTAGTGATCTCTTTTGGAGTTGGTTCTCCTTGAAAAGTCTATGTCTTAGAATTATACTTCTCAAAATGATGGGGACATGTGTAGATCTCTCACTAGCAAACAGCCAAGAAGGATAATGAGGTAAGTTGGGGAGTAGGGCATATACTGTGAAGATGGGAAGCTTTTCAAATGACTTTATCCTGAAAGAAGGTGAACTCACAATACCAACCAAAAAGCTCTTTGGGTTAGAAGATTGCATGCCAGACAAAGCTAAAGCTTAGAAAATCGGTGTGCTAATTCTTTTTAACTAGTCTACATCATACAGGGGTACTTATTTGTCATGAAGCATGTGGGGCCATATCTTGGAGGTTTGACTAAGGAAATCCTTTTCTTAGGAAAAATAATAACTATGATTAATAAGTTCACACATATTGGTGGTCTTGCACTCCCTGAATTCACTGGATGTAGTTGACCAGTCTCCTCTAAATGAACCTGCCTAATCTATTTTAACAGAACATACAAACTTCTTGGCCTGCCTTAGCAGGAAGCACCTCCTCCATATACATGAACATGGACAGGATTATATTTTAGTTGCACACCCTTTTCTAGCCAACCAGAAGAAAATGTTAGTGTTATAGGAAACAAGGCCCATAGGTAAATTACTAGAAGTCTGAAAAATGAACAAGCCTTCAAATAGATTTGTCCCTGAAGTCTCCCTTTTTCTTTCTCTTTTCCTATAGTAGAATAACTCTTAATCGGAGTTCAAATGCTACCGATTTTGTTTTTTTAATTATGCACTATTGATCTTACTTCATCAAAATATTAATTGCCATTGGTTTACCTTCTGGCCCTTTAAATACAGTTCCTCATGTTGTGACCCAACCATAAAATTATTTTCGTTGCTACTTCATAACTGTAATGTTGTTACTGTTATGAATCATAATGTAAATATCTGATATGCAGGATGGTCTTAGGCGACCCCTGTGAAAGGGTCATTTGACTGCCAAAGGGGTCGCGACCCACAGGTTGAGAACCGCTGGTTTAGCACACTGCAGTTGCAATTAGCAGGCCCGTAGGGCGCGGCTATAGAGTTAAGCCTCGGACTGACCTGTTGGCAAAGCCACAAACAAGTCCCATCTTAGAGGGCACAGTCTTCTTAGCATAATTAGGCTTGACCTTATGACGCTCCCTAGATCTTATCTGGGTAGCTAATGGGCTGTGAGAGGTGCAGCAAGTGCTGCCAAAACAAGTGAAACTCACAAGAACATTGTAACTATGGTGACCACTACCTTGTTTACCTCTGGCTATAAAATAAAGGCTCAGCTTGCCTCTGGATCTCTCTCTGTGGCCTCAGCCAGGCACAGGAAGATCCACCTAGACCAGCCGTGGGCAAACTACTGCCCACGGGCCGTAGTTTGAAATGAATAAAACTAAAAAATAAAAAGACGGTACCCTTTTATGTAATGATGTTTACTTTGAATTTATATTAGTTCACACAAACACTCCATCCATGCTTTTGTTCCGGCCCTCCGGTCCAGTTTAAGAACCCATTGTGGCCCTCGAGTCAAAAAGTTTGCCCACCCCTGACCTAGACCCAGCTTATTCTCTCTATCTGTCATTTCTTCATCCTTCACCGCCCTCACTCAGGCTTTCGAACCCTTGGCTGAGCTGGCTCGGCACACAGGCCATAGGTGGTGTTTCTATGATACGATATTTCAAATTTTCTAAAATGAGCTATAAATATAAGGTTGTATCTAAAAAAGTACATGCGTGCCCCCTGCAGAAGTCCTGATTTGGCACTCTAGTTTCCTTCACCTATTTCTTTGCTAATTCTACAGAGAACAGATTTTCTTCCAACCAACTACTTACCAGGCTGACCCTGCTTAGCTTCCCAGATCAGATGAGATTGGCGCATTCAGGGTGGTATGGCTGTATATGAGAACAGATTTTCTTAACAAAATTATTAATTTTGAAATTAGTGATTTAACTTATCAAACTTAACATAAAAACATTTCACATGGATTTTCTATAGGCTGAGGGGAGAGAAGGACTCTCCCTTTTTCTAGCTTGAAGTAATACTTGCTTCATTCTATGTGTCTTAGGAGGATTGCTTTACAGCACATTCTTTCAAAGAAAGTTTCACTGACTACATTTCTTTTATAGGTCATTCCTTTATAAAATTCAAGGTGTTTTTCCAAGGGAAAAAATTCCTCAACATATAGGAGATTAACTTGAATTGGATTGAATTGAATTGAATTGGAGTTTTCTTCTTTCTTATTTTTCCCTTACAGAAGAATGTACGTCCCATGAGGACAGGGACTTAGAGGTGTTTGCTTTTGTATTCCCATCATCTAGAACA
Source organism: Myotis yumanensis (assembly GCF_028538775.1). NCBI lineage: Eukaryota > Metazoa > Chordata > Mammalia > Chiroptera > Vespertilionidae > Myotis > Myotis yumanensis. Next base: position 119,944,469 of record NW_027223754.1, on the reverse strand, counting down.
ATGCTTAGTAGAGAGCAAGCTCTCATTAAATATATAGAGAATTAACTTTTAAATTCATGAAATACAGATAAGAAACAGTAAAGTTTACATTGAAACCAAGAGCATAGACTTAATTAGCTGTGAGCTTTAATATCAGCATTTCTACTACAAGAAGTTTTGAAAGTGGAGAAGGGAAAAATGTTTAGAAGCAAAAGACCTGTTGAGAAATGTTGAGAATTTAAAAGAGAGTCATAATTAAGTGATAGAATCTGGCTCCTATAATGTTATGCTAAATAAAAGGGGGTTGAGAATAATTCAGAAATCTTTGACTGTATACACTGGTGCCAGACCACACAAATGAAGGAGGTACCTGCCCAGGGACTTGGCAGTTGGTTTTGGTATAAGACTACTCCACTGACTAAAATCTGGAAATGTGTTGCATGCCTATTAGCTCAGCTCTATAGCATCCCAAAACAAGATTTGGACCAGTATGTTTTGAAATATTTCTTTTTTAATTAGAGGTGATGTAAATGCTAATACAAGCTTTTATGACAAGTGTTTTAAAACAACTGTCTCTTTCTCCTTGGACATTTCCTTTTTTTGTCTGTCCTAGTTGAATTGTCCTTATCAGTTTGAAACATCCTAAAATTATCCTATTGCATTAGTACTACAATGGTAGTCTCTTAAGTCTCTAGAGAATATATCTGTAGAAGGGAGGTTTTAAGTCATCTTGTACAATTGAATGGGGTGGTGAATTAGAATATTTTACCAGTATGGTCCAAATTGTTTATTAGACCAACGATTTAAATCATTTGGACCAATACCAGGACTAGTTTTTGACACAATAGACAAGGAATAATTTGACCTTTTATTTTAAAAAATAGATCAGAGATTTTAGCAAGACACTTATTTCCTGGAAAGCTTGGAAAAGCCAGTAGAATTCAAGAAGCAGGAGTATTCTAGTGGCAGATAAATGGGAGAGAGAGAAGAAGCATTTATTAAACACTTATGGGTTAGAGTTAGACACTTTCATATCTCTTGTCTTATATTTAATTTTCATAGCCGTCCTAAGAACATGTTATAAAAGAGGAAACAGTTCACAGAAGTTAAGTAATTTTCCAAGATTACACATGTAACATATAGCAGACATTGAAACCCCAGGACTGACTCTATATTCCGTGCTTTTCCCAGTGTACCTTACAAAAAGAAAAGGAATCTACCACTTCGCAGTCTAGTTCCTTGGATATTGAATTGAATTGTATTACTGTGTGAGGAAATAAGACTGCCTTTACCAGTAAGAAACTTTCTTTACTAAATAGAACCTAAGTGGATTTCCGACATCAGTTCACTGATTTGTTTTGTGTGTGGATATTTTATTTTAGTTTAGATGCAATAAACATTGATATTTTTTAATGTTCTTAAATATAATAATGTTACATGCCATAAACATTAATATCTCAAGAAAAATTATTTTAAATATAATGTTACATACAGTAAACACCAATTATTCAAGAAAACCGATCTTAAATATATTACATGCAATAAACATTCATATTTCAAGAAAAAAAGGATTTTAAGTATAATAATATTACCAAAACTGTACTACATAGTATGATATCCCAAAAGTTTTAGGAAATATTAAAATTCTACAAATAACAGGATTACTTCTATTATATTCTAAAATGTTTTCCCCCATCAGGCTCTATTTTTGTTCATCAGTTTATTTTGTTCATTATATTTCACAAATGAGTGAGATCATGTGATATTTATCTTTCTCTGACTGGCTTATTTCACTTAGCATGATGTTCTCCAGGTCCATCCATGCTATTGCAAATAGTAAGAGTTCCTTCTTTTTTACAGCAGCATAGTATTCCATTGTGTAGATGTATCACAGTTTTTTAATCCACTCATCTGCTGATGGGCACTTAGGCTGTTTCCAAATCTTAGCTATTGTAAATTGTGCTACTATGAACATAGGTGTGCATATATCCTTTCTGATTGGTGTTTCTGATTTCTTCGGATATATTCCTAGAAGTGGGATTATTGGGTCAAATGGGAGTTCCGTCTTTAATTTTTTGAGGAAACTCTATATTGTTTTTCAAAGTGGCTGCACCAGTCTGCATTCCCACCAGCAGTGCATGAGCGTTCCTTTTTCTCCGCATCCTCGCCAGCACTGTCGTTTGTTGATTTGTTGATGATAGCCATTCTGACAGGTGTGAGATGGTACCTTGTTGTTTTGATTTACTGATTTTTTTTATAAATACAACTACTTAGGAACCTAGTGAGAAATTTGGAACTTCAGAGATTAGGAAGGGACAGGAAGTGGATCTTGGAGGTTAGAGAATGTTTGGGTGAATGGAAGGGAAAAGAAAAATATTTTTAGATAGGAACCAACTTGAAGGAAGGCACTAAGAATGAGAATATGATATGCAGGGGCTAGTACTCAAACTGGCCAGCTAAAACATAGAGTGTCAATGTCCTTTCATTCATTGCATGGTTATGTACCCACCCACACTTCTATTTTAATATAAAGTATGCATAATTCAAATAGAAAAACTACAAATGTGAGTGGCTCATAAGAACAGATACATGTTGAGCTTTACAGAAGATTAAAAGAGCAATCAGCTTCCCTTGGACATTGTCTGAATCAGTGTTCTGAGTTGATTGCCTTTTCATCTCATTCGGATGCTTCAGGGTCCTGATCTGAATGTGGGCTTCAGGAACAGATTACCTAACTTTATTTATTTGTAAAATGGGAATAATAATATACCTACTTCATGGGGTTGTTGGGTGATTAGGTGAGGTAAGATAAAGCCTTTAAAACAGTGCCTTTTCAGATCATGGTTGCTTGATCAGGGCACATGCCTAGGTTGCAGGCTCAATCCCCAGTGTGGGGCGTGCAGGAGGCAGCCAATCAATGATTCTCTCTCATCATTGATATTTTTATCTCTCTCTCCCTTCCTCTCTGAAATCAGTAAAAATATATTTTTTAAAAAGTGTCTATTCAGATCTTCTGCCTAGTTTTAAATCAAGTAGTTTGTTTTTTAGCTAGTGAATTGTATGAGTTTTTAATATATTTTGGATATGAACCCTTATCAGATATTTATTTGCAAATATATTTTCCCATTCAGTAGGTCACTTTGTCATTTTGTTGGTTTCATTTGCTGCTCAAAAGCTTTTTAGTTTGTTGTAGTCTCACTTTGTTTTTTCTTTTGTTGCCTTTGGGCTTTTTGGGTTGTTTGTTTTTTAATCTCACCCAAGAATATTTTTCCATTGATTTTTGGAGAAAGTGGAAGGAGTGGGGGAGGGGAGAGAGAAAGAGAGAAACATCAATGTGAGAGAGGCACATGGATCGGTTGCCTCCTGCATGCACCCCAATCCAGGCCAGGGATTGAGCCTGCAACTGAGGCATGTGCCCTTGACCGACCAGGAATCAAACCCACAACCACCTCTTCTGCGGGCCAATAATTTAACCACTGAGTAAACCAGCTAGGGCTCTTGTCTTTGTTTTTAACATCAAATCCAAAAATTACTACTATGTCAAAGAGCTTACTACTTATGGTGGGTTTTACTTTGTTTGTTTTTTTAGGAATTTTAAGATTTCATGTGTTATATTCAAGTCTTTTAATCTATTTTAATTTAATTTTTGTGTATGGTATAAGATAGTGGTCAGCAAACTCATTAGTCAACAGAGCCAAATATCAACAGTACAACGATTGGAATTTCTTTTGAGAGCCAAATTTTTTTAACTTAAACTATATAGGTAGGTTCATTGTTATTAACTTAATTAGGGTACGTCTAAGGCTTAGGAAGAGCCACACTCAAGGGGCCAAAGAGCCGCATGTTGCTCGCGAGCCGCAGTTTGCCGACCACGGGTATAAGATAACGGTCCAGGTTCATTATTTTGCATGTGGCTCTCCAGTGTTCTCAACACCATTTATTAAAGAGACTCTTCTTTCCACATTGCATATTCTTGGTTTCTTTGTCAGAAATTAATTGTGTGTGGTTATTTCTGGGCTCTCTATTCTATTTCATTCATCTGTGTGGCTGTTTTTATGCCAGTACTATATATTTTTAATTACTATAGCTTTATAATATAGTTTAAAATCAGAGAACATCATGCTGGTGACTCAGTTTTTTTTTCTCAAGATTACTTTGGCTATTTGGGGTCTTTTATGGTTCGATATAAATTGTAGGGGGGTTTTGTTCTATTTCTGGGGAAAATGCCATTAGAATTTTGATAGGATTGCATTGGATCTATAGATTGCTCTGGGTTGTATGGACATTTTAACAATATTAACTCTTCCAATCTGTAAGCACAAAATATCTTTCCATTTTTGTAAGTCTTTCAATTTCTTTTATTAATGACTAGTAGTTGTCAATACATACGTCTTTCACTTCCTTGGTTAAATTTTTTTCTAGGTATTTTATTCATTTTGATGTAATTTTAAATGGGATTGTTTTCTTCACTTGTTTCTGATAGTTCATTATTAACGTATAGAAATGCAACAGATGTTTGTGTATTGATTTTGTGTCCTACAACATTACTGAATTTGCTTATGCTAATGGTTTTTAATGAAGTCTTTGGGATTTTCTGTATGTAATATGTCATCTGCAAATAGTGACATTTTAACCTCTTCTTTTCCAATTTGGATACCTTTTATTTCTTTTTCTTGCCTCATTCCTCTGGCATGGCTAATACTATCCTATATAATAAAAGGGTAATATGCAAATTGACCCTAACAGCGGAATGACTGGTCACTATGATGCACACTGACCACCAGGGACAGACGCTCAACACAGGAGCTGCCCCCTGGTGGTCAGTGCGCTCCCACAGGGGGAGCTCTGCTCAGCTACAAGCTGGGCTGACAGCTGCAAGGGCTCCCGGGCTGACAGAGGGATGTCTGACTGCCAGCTTAGGCCCATTCCCCCGGGGAGCAGGCCTAACCCGGCAGGTGGACATCCCCTGAGGGCTCCCAGACTGCGAGAAGCAGCAGGCCTTGCTGAGGGACCCCCCTGAGTGCACAAATTGTTGTGCACCGGGCCTCTAGTGTTAAATAAAAGTGGCAAGAGTGGGCACCCTTTTCTTGTTCCTGATCTGAACTGGAAAAACTTCCAACTTTTCACACTTTCTCTGTGTGGGCTTATCTTTATTATGTTGAAACATTTCCTTCTATACCCACTTTGTTGAGTTTTTATAAATGGATTTTGCATTTTGTCAGATGTCTGTTCTGCATCTGTTGAGATGATTATATAGTTTTATCCTTTATTTTTATGATGTGATGTGTTAGATTGACTGATTTGCAGGTGTTAAACCACCTTTGCATCCCTGGAATAAATTCTACTTGATCATGGTGTATGATCCTTTTAATGTATTGTTGAATTTGGTTTGCTAATATTTTATTGACGAATTTTGTATGTATGGTCATCAAGGATATTGACCTGTACTTTTCTTGTGGTGTCCTTGTATGGTTTTTGTATCAGAGTAATGATTTGGGAGCATTCCCTTCTCTTCTGTTTTTTAGAAGAGTTTAAGAAGGATTGGTATTACATCTTCTTTGATTGTTTTGTAGAATCCACCAGTGATGTTTTCTGGTTCTCAACTTATGTTTGTTGGAAGTTTTTGATTACTGATTCAATCTCCTTACTTGTAATTGGTCTGTTCAGATTTTCTATTTCGTCATGACTCAGTCTTGGTAGAATGTATGTTTCTAGGAATTTACCCATTTCTTCTGAGTTGTCCAATTTGTTAGTGTATAATTGTTCATAGGAGTCTTTCATTATTCTTTGTATTTCTGTGGTATCAGTTATAAAATCTCTGTTTTCATTTCTGATTTTACTTGCATCCCCTTTTTTTCTTGGTCAGTCTAGCTAATGGTTTGTCAATTTTACCTTTTCAAAGAACTAGCTTTTAATTTTATTGTTCTTTTCTATTGTCTTTTAAATCTATTTCATTTATTTTTGCTCTAATCTTTGTTATTTCCTTCCTTCTACTAAATGTTGGCTTTTTTAGTTCTTTTTCTAGTTTCTTGAGTAAGGACATTTATTTGAGACTTTCTTATTTCTTTAGGAGCATTTATCACTATGAACTTCCCTTTAGAACTGCTTTTGCTGCATCCCATAAATTTTTGTGTGATACATTTCCATTCTCAGTTGTCTCAAGGTATTTTTTGATTTAGCCATTACCAACACCCTTTTAGAGCATAGAATACAAAAATTCTGTTATCATCTTTTTAAAAAATAGTTTATTCATAGGAGAATTTGAAAAGAATATTTGTTTCTGGTTCTAAGAAAACCTCAAGGCAGTTAGAGGCCATCCGCCTGGCTGTCTTAGGGAGGAAAGTAGGGGAGACCTATGCAGCCTAAAGGAGGCTCGCTGTAATGTTCCCTTTTTCCTAGCTTACGTTTTCCCCTCAGAAATAAACAAGCTAATATTGGTATGATTTTTGTAAGGCATTTGTTTTAGATTGTATTTAATAGTTAGGAGTGAGAGTACTTCTTGGTCATTTTGGAAGCTAGGACCCTAGAGCTTTACTTTTTTTCTTACATACACATTTTTCTGCTTTAGAAGTATTATAACTGATATGATTCCTTTGAGATAATTGCCTTTGCCCTCCTGTTGGCCCACTAGGGCATTTAGGCCCCCAGGAGGCACAACACGGGTATTCCAGGTAAATTTACATATTTATTTCTAACTAGCATTTCTTTGATAACTGGTCTCCAGCCTGGAAGTATCTCAAATCCTCTGTCACATAGTTTTTATTTTAAAGCCCAGCAGAGTCCTGTGTGTGTGATGTGACTGTAGCAGTCTTATGTTTAAACCTCAATAAGAAGCAACTGCTTTCCAAAACAGCTAAATATGCAGGTCCAAAAAAAAATGAAGGTGGTTTTTTTTTTTAACTGCCGCATTTACCAGTACTGCCTGAACAATATCAATATCACTCCAAGGTATCACGGCGTGGAAAGTTATCCACAAATATGAAGTCAGACCTAATTACCTTTAAGAAGCATCCCATAGTAGCAGGGGACTTTTTCTTCTGACATGGGGTGATTTTCAGGCAACAGAAAGAAGCAGAAGCCACTACTTCTGCACTGTGGTTCTAAGTACTCCTTTTTTTTTTTCTTTTTTGAGACAATTTCTATTTTATTATTTTTAATTTATTTTATTGATTTTTTTATGGAGAGCAAGGGAGAGGGATAGAGAGTTAGAAACATCTATGAGAAAGATGTTCCTACTGGGGATGTGCCTGCAACCAAGGTACATGCCCTTGACTGGCATTGAACCTGGGACCATTCGGTCTGCAGGCCAACACTCTATCCACTGAGCCAAACCTGTTAGGGCCTAAGTACTTCTTGACAGACTTAGTGACTACCTGAGCTCTCTGAAGGCAGAGACCTCTTAGGCCACACAAGTGAGTTGTAATTTGTGGAAGAGACCTTTCTCAATATATTTTGAAGATCACATTTATAGTGTTCCACAGGAACAGCCTTCATTTTTGTAGTTTCCGCTGAGTGATTAAAGGTGACATTGTCCTGTGACTCACTTGATTAATTTTAGACTGAAATTATGGTGTTTTAAATATCTCTGGAACATATGCTCTGAAATCCATGAGTTTTTTCTTGATGATGAGCATTTAACATATGAAGAGCTAGTCCTCTTGCTTATGGTATTATTTATGATTTAAACATTCTTCCTGGACAATAAAAATATCCGTGCACTTAGTGCAAAAAATTTTTATCTCAATTTGATTGTTTTTTACAGTCATCTGAAAATATGGGATTCTACAGAGCACAGTGAATATTTATTGAATAAAAAACTGGTGAGTTTTACCCTAAAGAAACATTCCATGTATTTGATTTGAAGTGCTATGCATCAGTAGTAGCTGTTTTTAATCTTTTAATTTCCTCTGTACCCTAACAAGGTTATCCTATAACCTGATATCATTCATGTTTATCGACTTCCTAGACTGATCTTAGCTCCAGTCAATATCCAATGCACCTTCTAGAATATATCAAGTTCATTACCTTCAGCCCCCACTAAACATATATGGCAGAACCCCTTTTAATACCAGTTTTGGAAGACAGGCTTAGCACTTGCCTATTATATCACACTTTTATTTTTCAGAGTTCTGTTTTGGAGTATATAATTTGACTCACATTTTATCTGCACTATTAAACAATATTCTTGTTACCATAGGGTTCTACAGTATTCCTTTCATTAACTTGTCCTCAGCTCCTCACTAATTTGTTATTTTCTATACATTTTCTCTGTCTTTAGGATTATTATCTGTTTTGGGTTAAAGGAATATTTTCTTGGACACAAAAATGCATCATCAACCAAAACAAAAGAGTTCTTCTCCCTTGATGTGTCTTCCTCCTTCTTCGTGATCCTGGGATGATGAGGCTGAAGTTTCCAGCTGGATCTGGCAGTCAGCATCTCTGGGATAAATTAAATGAGCGTACTTGATTGAGGTGTAGCTGGACTGTATCACTGTCTTCCTATTATCCTAGGAGATCAAAGCAAAGCACAAATAGAGGCTTAGTCTTTAAAATATTTAAAACAGATGGCTGATTCTTTTTGGTGAAAATTCAGGTTTTAAGGCAAACCACTTGTTAGCAAGATTTCATTTCTTTTCATTGATAGTCAATACTGAACATATACCATCCTTTCTTCCTCAATTTCAAGACTAGAATCACAAACTTTTGCGTGAGGAGGGATTTGGCAAACCTAGAAAGCTCTTAAACTATCTGAGTTCCTTTTCCGGTGAATGTAAAATAAGTTATTCAAATTTTCTTTGAACAGTTTTGCTATTAAATGAAAATATCTTAAATGTTTACATTCTGATAGTCATTTTGTTGGTGGATCACTATTTAAAATCTAGTATTCATATTGTTGCATCTTCCATAAATTAAACCAGGATGTTTATCCCTGAATTTATGTTTTAACAAACTGAAAAACGCATTTTCCACACTCCTTATCATTGACATCTGGGCCCTAAGTTTACATAGAATAATTCCTTAAGTGGGCCTTTAAGTTTTCTTTTGTTGTTGTTTTTGTTAATCCTCACCTGAGGATATATTTTCCATTGATTTTTTTTTAGAGAGAGTGGAAGGGAGGGAGGAGAGAGAGAGAGAGAGAGAAACATCTGTGTGAGAGAGACACACTCATCAATTACCTCCACAGCTCCCCAATATGTGCCTTTGACTGGGAATTGAACCTGCAACCCCTTGGTCCATGGGCCAACGCTCTAACCACTGAGCAAAACAACTAGGGCTGATTTGGTTTAAAACTGACTGAAATGAGAAAATTAACTCAAAAATATTTATTGGGAGTCTACCTCTTACCTATATTGTACTATATAAATGGATTAAAATAAATGCCTCAAGACCCCAAAGCAAATAGATGTTCTCCAACAGAAAAAACTGTACAAGGTGCAATAGAAAATCCCAGTTCTCCACAAGAGACTCAAGGTTCACAGAGGAGGTGCCCTGTCAGCTGCCTCTTATAGGAGCAATAGGCATTCGCCAAGCAGACATAAGTTTAGATACAGACACAGCACTTGCAATGATGCAGAAGCATAAACAGCATAACAAACTTGATATAATCTTAGTAGTTCACCCTGGATAGTGTATAAGGTATGTACTAATTACTATTTCTACATAGCATGTTACCCCCAAAACTTGGCAGCATAAAACAAAACTTTGTTGTCTCGATGGCTTCTGTGGGTCAGGAATTCAGGAGCAGCTTAGCAACTAACTAATCTTTAGTCCTCACTTGGAGTCTCCTAGTGGTTATAGTCAAGATGTCAGGTGGGGATGGAGTATCTAATTCCAAGATGGCTCTCCCACAGTTCATGCTGGTGGTTCGCTTTTGCAATGTCCTTGTGACATGGTGGTTGACTTCCCCCAGAATGAATGATTCAAGAGAACAAGGAGGAAGCCATAATGTCTAGAATCAGAAGTGACATATCATCACTTCTTGAGTCACTAAGACCTTCCCACAGTTAATGGGGCAGAGTATCTTGGGCTCTACTTTTTGAGGGGAGGAATGTCACAACATTTTTGGACTTACTTTAAAACCAACACAGAGCAGGGGTTCAGGTGACAAGCCATGAGGCTGGCGCAGTGAGCAGCAGGTAATCATGAAGACCTTAGTATACCATTGCAGTTTGTAGAGGATGGACAGCAAGGGGCAGGTCCTGGAAACAAGGCCAGTTAAGAGCTTCTTCCTCAGTCCTGGATAATAACGCCATGGGCCCAAATGGGTACAATAACAGAGGAGTTCGAGAAGTGGGAATATGTTTATTATCAAGAAGCTTTGGGTCCCAAATTATTTTTAGTCTTTGTTTTAGAAAATAGAGAGCACATTCTGAAAGCCCAGTTATAGTTCTGAAAGTTAACTTGCCCACAGAACTATTCAGGTAAAAAGCAATTAAAGCGTGTGTGTTCTGCAGTTGGTCAAGGTGAGAAGCATCAAACTTGATGCAAGGACACTAACTGAGTAACTTACGTCTGACCATAGTTATAAGTCAGGCTACGTCTCTGGGTCTTGAATTTTTCATTTAGAAAGTGGAGCAAGAAGGAAAAGTAGATGACTTAGATGATCTCCAAAATCCCTCCATCTTTTATGTCTGTACTCACAGTGAGTGCAGGATGCTGTTTTGATCCAATTAGCATTTTATACTTGTTTACCCTTTAGGATGCTTGACTCAGTGACTACAAACATTTTAATCAGGTTATTCCAATGTGAAGAAATTTTTACTGAATATTTTCTGGAGCTAAAATTAAGTTAACTCAGTTAATTTATCAATTTTTCATACATGTAGTTGAAAATGTCCAACTTTTTCAATATTCTTATTTTATTGAATCATTTTAATAGCAATTATTTTCCATATACTTATAAAGTACTTATACTTATAAAGTACTTATAAAGTACTTATAAAGATTTTATTTATTAGAGTTTTTGTCTATATGAAACTTTACTAATTATAATTTTCTGCAACTATGGATTTTCTTTTTATGCCTACTACCAAATCCAATTTTCTATTTAGCCAGTGTTTTATTTTGTATTGATATTGCTATTCTTGCAAGTCTTATTCATTGTGAATTGAATTCTTATAAAACAGAAAGTATTATTTATTTATGTTAATAATCTGTGAGAAAAATATAAGAATTTCCTCTCTAATATTATAGTTACCCTGTTTCTGGAATTTCTCTATTGTAGGGATTGGCAAACGTTCCTGTAAAGGTCCATATAGTAATTATTTTCTACCTCCCCTAAGCCAGCAAGTGGTCATCCCCCAAGGAGTCCCAGATTGGAGAGGGTGCAGGCCGGGCTGAGGGACACACCCCCTGTGCATGAATTTCATGCACCACGTCACTAAGTCCTATATAATAAAAGGCTAATATGCAAATCGACCAAACAGGGGAGTGACCAGTTACTGTGATGCGCACCGACCACCAGGGGGAAGATGCTTTACGCAGGAGCTGCCCCATGGTGGTCAGAGAGCGCCACTCAGCCAGAAGCCCTGAGCCAGGCTCTTGGCTGGCGAGCGCAGTGGCAGTGGTGGGAGCCTCTCCCGCCTCCGCGGCAGCGCTAAGGACATCTAACTGACTGCTTAGGGGAGCAGGCCTAAGCCATCAGTCAGACATCCCCCAAGGGCTCCCCGACTGTGAGAGGGCTCGGGCCAGGCTGAGGGACACACACACACACACACACACCCGTCCCGAGTGCATGAATTTCATGCACCAGGCCTCTGGTAGTTAATACTAGTAATTATTGAAGAAGTTTAGCATGTGCTGGCCATACTGATTGTTACAATTCCATAAAATATACTATCCCAAAAGTAACTAGTCCTGAGTCTCATAGCTGGAATGTTGTAGACCCTGGAATTAAGCCAGACAGTCTGCCTCCAGAGCCCATGCTCTTAACTACTGCACTGCACTGCACTGCTTCACAGAGTCATCAAGGAAGTGGAAAGATTTGATAGTACACTAGAGGCCCGGTGCACAAAAATTTGTGCACTCGGGGGGGGGGAGTCCCTCAGCCCAGCCTGTGCCCTCTCGCAGTCTGGGACCCCTCAGGGGATGACCACTTGCTGGCTTAGGCCTGCTCCCCAGGGGATTGGGCCTAAGATGGCAATCAGACAGCCCTCTGGCAGCCCGGCAGCCCTCGGGGGATGTCCACTTGCCAGCAGGGAGCAGACCTAAGCTGCAGTCAGACATCCTTAGCACTGCTGAGGAGGCAGGAGAGGCTCCCACCACCACCGTTGTACTGGAAGCCATCAGCCTGGCTTGTGGCTGAGCAGAGCTCCCCCATGTGAGAGCACACTGACCACCAGAGGGCAGCTCCTGCATTGAGCGTCTGCCCCCTGGTGGTCACTGTAGGATAGAGGCCTGGTGCACGGGTGGGGGCCGGCTGATTTGCCTTGAAGGGTGTCCCGGATCAGGGTGGGGGTCCCGCTTGGGTGCCTGGCCAGCCTGGATGAGGGGATGATGGCTGTTTGCAGCTGGTCACACCCCCTTCAGGGTGGGGGTCCCCACTGGGGTGCCTGGCCAGTCTGGGTGAGGGGCTGATGGCTGTTTTCAGGCTGGCCACACCCCCTTTAGGGTGGGAGTCCCCACTGGGGTGCCTGGCCAGTCTGTGTGAGGGGCTGAGGGCCGTTTTCAGGCTGGCGGGTGACTGAAGCTCCCAGCCTCTCCTTTTTTTCTTTTCTTTTTTTTTTTTATTCTGGGATTTATTTACCTTCTATAATTTTAACATTGTTGCCATCACTGGCGCTCCCAGCTCTGAGGCCGCGGGCAGCTGAAAGCAGGTATCTGGGGTTTGTTTAGCTTCTATAATTGAAACTTTGTTGCTTCCAGAGCTCAGAGCCAGGCTGCGGCAGGTGGGGAACCTTGGCTTCCTCCATCACTGGAGCAAGCAAGCCTCCTGTTCGCTTCAGCTGCGTGGCTGCCGGCCGCCATCTTTGTTGGCAGTTAATTTGCATATCGCCCTGATTAGCCAATGGGAAGCATAGCGGAGGTACGGTTAATTACCCATTTTTGTCTTTTATTAGATAGGATAATATAAGTGATACAAATCTGTCTCTGGTGAGGGCAGCCTCTGGGTAAAAAAGCCTTTTATCATCACCGTCTCTCAAACTGGATGCCTAGTAATTAACATGATTACCAACGAAGGGCCTGTATGCTCATGGCTTACAGTGTTAGAATGGGTTGGTCATGTTTATGATCATGGCCACAGCCAGCCACGTTGCTTTCCCTGGCACTAAAAAATAGAGATCTTTGTGTCCATTTAAAATGTAGTGCTGTAAGTAGTAAATTCTTTTTTTTTTTTAATATATTTTATTGAGTTTTTACAGAGAGGAAGGGAGAGGGATAGAGAGTTAGAAACATGAATGGATGAGAGAGAAACAATGATCAGCTGCCTCCCGCACACCCCCCACAGGGGATGCGCGCGCAACCAAGGCACATGCCCCTGACCGGAATCGAACCTGGGACCCCTCAGTCCGCAGGCCGACACTCCATCCACTGAGCCAAACTGGCCAGAGCAGTAGTAAATTCTTAGTTAAGATCATGAGATGCAGAGGCCTACCTAAGTTAATTTAATTCCATGACTAACAAAAAAATTCATGAGGGAAGTAACCAACACAAGAGCACATAAGGCAAGCAGCCAAACAACTGTACTTTCCTAGAAGGTACAAGTTGGAATTGCTCCAAGAAATCCGAACATGCAAGAGTTCCAGTTCAGAGGAGCCTGGCCTCTGCCAAGCAGACCACGCTATATGCGTGCGTGCGTGCATGTGTGTTCACGTACACAAACATGTGTTTAAGTAGCATGTGAACCTGATGCTTTATTCTCGAGCACAGTGATATATGATCATTGAGATGGATGTGTTAATGAAACCTTCAGGTATATTGAATGTACAGCACTGGGCTCACAGCATAGTCTGAGATGCACATCAGCCTTAGGATGGCTTTACAGTGTTCTTTGAAGTGGAACATGTGGGAAGTGATGTGTGGATGACTTATTAGATAGATGAATAACAGAAGAGTACCATGCCCTGATCGGTTTGGCTCAGTCGATAGAGCGTCAGCCTAGGGACTAAGGGGTCCCAGGTTCGATTCTGGTCAAGGGCATGTAACTTGGTTGCGGACATATCCCCAGTGGGGGGTGTGCAGGAGGCAGCTGATCGATGTTTCTCTCTCATCGATGTTTCTAACTCTCTATCCCTCTCCCTTCCTCTCTGTAAAAAAATCAATAAAATATATTTTTTAAAAAAGAGTACCAGGCCAAACCACCTGAGATCTTACTGCTTAGATGAATAAGGTGGCAGAGGTCTTGCTCCCTGTGGATGATCCAAAAACAGTTTTCTTGTCAGCAGTAGCATCTCGTATGTGAGAAGATTGTATCTGCTGAAACCCACAAAGCAACTGAATATGAAGAATCCCCCCAAATAGTGAGGTGCAAATATCTGGGCATATTTGTTAAAGCATGTGGAGGGCTAGTCTTCCTGTTAGTCACAGCTGAAGTCTATGACACCAAAGGTAGACTCCCTGAAAAGGCCTCAGAAAGCACTAACGTGAACAGACTAACATGGTGAAGAAAAGTGTTTCTCATTCTCTTGTCCCTTTTCTTCTTTGTTTGATCTCTAGAGTTTCTGTTTTCCTCTTTCATTGTTTCCTATATTTAAACACCCAGGATATATCTTAGGTACTCTGATTATATTAGAAACATGGTTGTATCCTTTGTATTTCCTCACTAATACTGCTGCAAAATTTGGATGTGTGTGCATGTGTGTGGTAACTTTGTACTAAAAGATAGGGCTAGAACCTGGTACATAAAGCAGTTATAAAGATCCTGTACAAACTTAACTTTTTTCCTCCCTCTATCAAGTCACTTTACAACTGTACTAGGAGCCTGCTTACTCTTTGTTAGATTGGGTAGCTTCACAGGCTTCAGTCGAGATGCACCCCATTTCAGGTTCTTGGAACTTTCTCCCCTGCCTGCACCTTATTTTTCCACTTGCTAGTACTCTCTCAGGACCTGTCAGCTTTGGTTTGCTCTTTCTGACCATCCTGTCTCTCTCATTCCAGTGAGACTGTTCCACTGTGCCAGTGCACTGATCTTCAGTCAGCACTTAAGGGGCCCTGGGCTAGATCCGAGGGAATCAGGGCACATGGGCCCTTCTTCCAAAGCCTGGGTTATATATACACAAAAGGCTTGGCCTGCCCAGGTTATTTGATTCTGAATTCCCCTGGCTGTTAACTTATAGTATCTAACATCAGTCACAATGTGTAGGGTTTCTGGTATTTCTGTACAAAGCCTCTTGTGTCATAGTCACTTTGTATCCTAAAATAATAAAGCTTTGCTTAGGCATCAATGACTAGTAATATGGAAATGGCGATGTCTGTCAGAGTGTGTGTTATGCCAAGGAGGGGTGATTAATTCAGTGACTATCTGGAGGTTTTATTCTCAAATAAAGGAAATGGGTAGAAAAAAATCTTCCTAGTTTTTGTTTTTTCAAATCTTTTTTTCCACCCAAAGCCTGGATTACTCCCAAGGTAAAAGGGGTGATGTCTGGAAATCGTTAATCCATGGGATTTGTTCATGGTATATAAAATTTTCAGAAAGAATTTGCTTTTTAAATATGATTTTCTGATTGACAATGGCAGAAATAAATCCAGGAAGGACAACTCAGAGCAACCAAGATCCCTCTTAGATTCTCAGATATAGGACATGTTTGGTGTGTGTGTGTGTGTGTGTGTGTGTGTGTGTGTGTGTGTGTAGTGGAAATAAAGATTCTCCCCCTGGGTAGGTCAGGAGGAGAGATAAGAGGTAGAGAGGAAAGGAAAAGAAGACCAGTGTGTGGAGACAAAACAAAGCTGTGGCGGGTAGGGGTGGACACCCATGCCTTTCCTGGAATTAGCTGCTAGCTCACTGAGAACCTAACTTTATTTCAATTTATAGTAATGAGAGGAAGAAGTTAAGGAAACACCATTTGTGCCTCCTGTCCTGACAGGGTGTCAATTTTTTTCATATGTTTTTATTAATTTAGAGAGGGGGGAGGGGAACAAGAGCGAGAGAGACGTTGATGTGAGAGAGAAACAGTGATCAACTGCCTCCCTCACACATCCCAACTAGAGATCAAACCAGAGACCTTTAAGTGCATGGGACGACACTCAACCAACTGAGCTTCACTGGCCAGGATGGTTTCAGTTCTTGAAGTGCTTATTCTGAAACATTTCTGTCCTCTCAGTTATATAGAGTTCTAAGTTGTACTAATGCTGAAAATATTGGCTGAGGAAGGACCCTCTGCTCAGATCTTTCCTCCCATCTTGCCCTTGCCCACCCTCCGCTTGCCACTGCAACCATATGTATGTGCATTTTTATATGCGCCCAATCATAAATGTTTCTGGCCTGTCAGTTTGGTTCCTGAATATCACCAATTTAGCATTACGAGATCAAATTCCTGTATGTAACTTGTCTCTCCAAATAGAAGATACCAGTTTCTGATGTTTATACACAGCTACAGATACATTTATGTTTCCCCCTGCATTCCAAGGGATAGGTAAACTCTCCTTTCCTCCCTCTTAGGCCAAGTTCTTGTTAAGCACTGTTTAATGAGGAGCCATGTCTATCAAAGGCTTCAGACACAGAATGAGGCTCTCAGTGGCTATGGTAGGGGACTTCTAAATACCTGCATAGTCTGTTGTGTTTGATTTGACGCTGGAGTTGAAATGATAATATGACTAATGGCAAATTGCCTGTTTACTCTCCACCTCTTCTATGTATACACACAGCATGCACGCACACACCTTTAACCTGACCTTGAAGTATCTGCTAATCACAGAAGAGTCTTCTCCAGAGACTAGCCTTTGTTTGGGAGTGCTTATATAAATTTCATAGATATTAGATAATCATACTTGGCTCTTTTCTTCTCTCTATTCCTGTAGACTATGAAAGGAGCCAATGGCTATGTTCCCTATAATTTAGATTCACATCCTTTGTTATGTTACTCCTTATTTTTTGAGATACTATCAAGGTTAGGAGGCTCCTTTTGTTTACCCTGGGCAACTCCAATTGTCCTTCCCCTCCACACCCAGTACAGTTGGTACATTGCACTAAAGAAAGAAGAAAATGAAATCTATAATAATAAGAGGGTAATATGCTAATTAGACCTGCCGTCCTTCCTGACAAAGCTGGAGGGAAGCCAGCCTGGGTCCCAGGTGCCTGTGGGCAGCCAGAGGGAAGCCAGTCTGGGCCCTGGGTGCCTGCCGGTGGCCGGAGGAGGGAAGCTCAGGTCCGGGGTGCCGGAGGGAAGCCGATGCCAGCAGCCGGGGTCCTGGATGCCGGAGGGAAGCCGGTGCTGGCAGCCAGGGGAAGGAAGGCCTACTCTTGCACAAATTTCATGCATTGGACCTCTAGTGTTGTAATAAGATTGTTACTTTATTTTGCCCAGCAGGCAACAATCATGTTGCTGTTTTTCAGAGCCATCTGTCTAGCAGACATGTAATAATGCCAAGAAGTTCTGTTGTACTTGACTACAGCAAACAATTATAGCAGGACTACTTCAGGCATCAGGCCTCAGCAGATCAGAGTGCAGCATGAGTTATCCATTTCAGCACTCAAGTAGGTGCCGGCATGCAAAGAGTTGAAGGCCATCATTTTTTGCCCAACTGCCTACCAAGTCTTTCCTTTTAAATTCAGCATCAGCCTTCATTTGGCTTGCCTCCTCAAAAAAAGTATAAACTTCTCCTTCTTTTGCCTTCCCCTCACCCACCAATAATTTGTTTTTTGTAAGTATATAGCCCTGGAACTTTACAGTGGTGAAGTCATTCCACTATTTTATTTTGTTTTGTTTTATTTTATTTTACACACACACACACACACACATACACACACACACTAATATGTAACCTCTACATTGTTCACTAAAATACAAAAAATGATTTGTTATGGAGATCTAAGCCTCAAGAACTGAATCGAAGGTGCTTTCCTATCTTTCTTAATTCCTAAGATCAAGAAAGAATAATTTTGAAACACACACCTGCGTCTAGCATTTCTGAACCTAGTAGGTTCTTAATTCTGGTTATCTCACTGTCTCTCATCTGACCATCCCTTCAGGGTGCATAATATATGTGCCCTAGTGGGTTAGCTTGTAATAGCTTCTGTGCCTCAAAATAGCATTCTCTCCATTTAACTGCACTATTTTCATCTATACGTACTTGTCTACCCTCTTGTTGATTAATGATCTTATTTTTGAGTATCTTACAATTTTCCAAGTAATAAAGCAAGTACTTGAAATACCTACAGCCTTAATATCCTCCATTAGCACACGAATTATATGGGCTCAGCAAGAGATTTCCTTCCCTCATCAGTGGGAGGTCCCCAACACACTTCTGTCTATTTCAGTAGCATTTATTATACTGCATAAGATAAGGTAGGTGTTCACTAAATGAAATGCAGTTAGCAGCCCTGTAGTTCCAATCTCAAGATTTATTTTATTCTAAACCATCTCCTTACAACTTTTGAGTACAGAATTTTTTTTCTTTTTATATCTGGATCAAGAAATTGAGAATGTTTTGTTCTGTCTTGCTGGAGTGGTGATGTATGCTTTGGGAAAAACTGACAACAGATTTCTGAGCTGTATCACCAAGAGGAAATGATGCCACATTATTGTTAAAAACTACTCCCATTTTTTTCATATTTCAAAACCTCTGGCCCTTTTGTAATTTTCATAGACACACCTGCACTGTAACAAACCATAAAATTCTTTAAGTCTGAAAGCTTTAGAAAAAGTTGTTACTCTCAGAATCAGATATTTGTATTTGTAGTCAGATTTCTAATTAACATATATTTATCCTAGTGACCTTGTTAAACAAAACAAAACAAAAATGAAAAAACTTTCATGGCAGAAAGCTTTTCTGAAAAGGGGGGTTTGTTGAGCCAGATGCTAGCCTGTAAAGGACAGGTCCTGGGCATTCAGCCTAACCCACCAGTTCTGGAATTCATGGGCTATATTATACATTGTGTTTCAGGGAAGAAAGGCTTAAGTTGTTTTGAAAGAATTTACATAGGCTATAGATAAGGGGCGGGAAAAGGTGAAAGGGCGGGGGGCAGTTCTAGTATAGGTGCACAGTCCTTAAGGAAGAAATGTTCACTATGATTAATTGGTGCTAGGCAAGCCCTGAAAGTTCATGGATAAGAAGGATGTGGTGGTGTTGGTGGTTTGTTACTTCATTTTAGATGGCCCCTTGGATTTATCCTAAGAAACCCAAAACACTAATTCTAAAGAGTATATGCACTCCTATGGAAGCTATGGAAGCAATCCAAGCACCCATCAATAGACAAGTGTGTGTGGGGTGTGTGTGTGTGTGTGTGTGTGTGTGTATACATATATATATATAATGGAATATTACTTGGCCATAAAAAATAATGAAATCTTACCATTTGCAACAGCATGGATGGACCTAGAAGGTATAATGCTCAGTGAAATAAGTCAGTCAGGGAAAGACATATACCCTATGATTTAACTTTTATGAGGACAAAATAAACAAACAAAATTGAAACAGACTCAGATCCAGAGAGAGAACTGGTGATTGACAGATGGGAAGGTGTTAGGGGGATTGGGTGAAAGAGGTAAAGGGACTAAGAAGCACAAAATGGTAGTTACAAAATAGTCACAGGGGAGAAAGTGAAGTTTAGGGAATGTAGTCAATAATATTGTGATCACTATGTATGGTACCAGTTGGGGTACTGGAAATATTGAGGGGAACACTAACATATGATTGTGTAAGCACTAAGCTGTACTCCGAAACCAATACATAATTTTAAAAAACAGCCCCTTGGAAGTTGATTCAAAACTCTAAGGAATGGTATTCAGAAATGTGAGCCATATGTTGTTAGTTGGTGCACAGCTTTTAACTGGGTTAACAATTCTTGTCTCTTTCTCTCATTCTCCCACCTGCTGTAATTTAATTTAGATCATCTCAGAATTGTTCTGTCATCAACCTAGAGGTCCCTGGCTAAACAGACCTAACAGGATTCTTGTTTAAGACCAGCCAGAGTGCTCAGACATCATCTGGGTGATGGTGGAGGATGAAGACCCTGATCAGATATTGAATTTGATCAAATATCAAAAATGGGATATTCTGGGGGGTTTTAATTTTATTAAATTTATTGGAGCAACATCCTATATAATAAAAGCCTAATATGCAAATTGACCGAACAACCGGCGGAACAACTGATTGCTGTGACACACCCTGACAACGGGGGGTAGACGCTCAATGCAGGAGCTGCCCCCAGCCTGCAGGCCCCAGGCCAGCCAATGCGGGTGCCAGCGGGGGCCCCCCCAATCACCCTGCTGATCACCTCACAGATTGGCTGTGATTGCCAGCCAGGCGTAGGGACCCTACCCGTGCACAAATTTCGTGTACCGGGCCTCAGTTGGTTAATAAAATTATATAGGTTTCAAGTGTATAATTCTATAATACATCATCTGTATATTTCATTGTGTGCTCACGACCCAAAGTCAAGTCTCCTTCTGTCACCATATATTTCTATACCATTCCCAACCCCCTTTCTCTCTGATAACCAGCATACTGGTGTCTCTGTCTAAGAGTTTTACTTGTTTACTAGAGGCCTGGTGCACAAAATTCGTGCATGGGGGGAGGTCCCCATCAGCCCAGCCTGCACCCTCTCCAGTCCAGGGATCGGGCCTAAACCAGCAGTCGGACATCCTTCTCATAATCCTGGACCGCTGGCTCCTAACTGCTCACCTGCCTGCTTGCCTGGTCACCCTAACTGCCCCCCTGCTGGCCTGGTCGCCTCCAACTGCCCCCCCCCCCCCACCGGCCTGGTCACCCCTCAGACCCCCTCCCCCCCCCACCACCAGCCTGGTCGCCCCACGCAGCCTACTTGTTCAGTCGTTTGGTCGTCCCTCACTAACCCCCCTGCCAGCCTGGTCACCCCACGCAGCCTGCTTGTTCAGTCGTTTGGTCGTCCCTCAATAACCTCCCTGCCGACCTGGTGGTAGGCAGCCATCTTGTGAGGGTGTGAGGGTTAATTTGCATATTAACTCTTTATTATATAGGATTGCTTTCATTTTTATATCCCATGTGAGTGAAATCATTATGGTTCTTGACTTTTTCCATCTGACTTACTTTGCTTAGCATGATATTCTCAAGATCCATCCAAGTTGTTGCAAATGGCAGTATTTCAAACTTTCTTATGGTTGAGTGGTATTCCATTGTATGTATGTGTGTGTGATATATATATATGTGTGTGTGTGTATATATATATATATATATATATATATATATATATATATATATCACATCTTCTTTATGTAATCATCCATGGAAAACACTTTGGTTGTTTCCTTGTCTTGGCCACCATGAATAATGCTGCAATGAACGTAGGGGTACATATATCTTTACACATAAATGTTTTCAAACTTTTCAGGTAGATACCCAGGAGAGGGATTACTGGGTCACATGGTAGCTCCATTCTTAATTTTTTGAGGAACCTCCATACTGTTTTTCATTGTGTCTGTACCAATTTACATTTCCACCAGCAGTGTATGAGGGTGATAAACCAACTTAGCAGAGTTCTCAGTAGAATTAGTGCAAGGGTGAACACAAAAGCCCAAAGTCAGGGCCTAGCTGAGAAGAAACTTCAGAGGAGCCTGACTAAAATTCGGTCAAAGAGGGAATCTTTGTCATCAATATATAGACAAAGGGAGTGAGAAATTTAATGGATCCTAAGTGTTTCCCTGGCCCAAATATTTTATTAACTAAACAAGTAATAACAATAAGTCATCTGTAAGGGATGTTGAGGAAGGGATCCTGCTTATTATAGAACTAATATTCTAAGTACTTATTCAATATTTATAGTATAAGTAGCATCATTCTGGAGTTTTGCTTTTGTCATGATTTTTTAATTTCTGTTTTAGAAGATAAATGTAAGACAGTCACACTCTATAAAATTTGGGAAATAAAATAGCTATACATGAAAAAATAGTTCTGCAATGGAAGTTAGGATTTAGAACTCTGAAGTGTCTTGCCTTTAATTTTAGTTTATCTTTGAATTTTTCCTGAAATTTTAGAAGTTTATTGACCTATTCCTAAATGAAACACAGTTCTGTTATAATAGAATTTTTCCATGTTGGTAGCTCTCTAGCTAAGTCCTTAAACGCATTCTAAAGCTACTGAAACTTTTCAGATTCTCAATGTTAATAATAAGATTTTTAAATGGAAATGATATATAGGTTTGCCTTAAAACCTATTCCAAAGTTTTAACTTTTTTATATGTTACTAGAGGCCTGGTGCATGAAATTTGTGCATTGGGGGGGGGGGGGTCCCTCTGTCTGGCCTGTGCCCTCTCGCAGTCCGGGACCCCTCGCTCCTTGCTGCTCCTTAGTGCTGCTGGAGGTGGGAGAGGCTCCTGCCATCGCCGCTGCATCGCCAGCCATGAACCTGGCTTCCGGCTGAGTGGCGCTCCCCCTGTGGGAGCGCACTGACCACCATGGGGCAGCTCCTGTGTTGAGTGGCTTCCCCCTGGTGGTCAGTGTGCATCATTGCGACCGGTTGTTCCGCCGTTCGGTCTATTTGCATATTAGCCTTTTATTATATAGGATTATAAGAGTATAAACCAGGTAAGGCTTGTTTTTGTTCAGTGTATCTCTTATAAGGGAAGTATTAAAAAAAGGACTATTCTCAAATGTATTTCTTTCTATTAAAATTTAAGAATGAGTAAAGAGCCCTAGTCTGCTTTACTCAGTGGCTAGAGCGTCAGCCTGGGGACTGAAGGGTTGCAGGTTCAATTTCAGTCAAGGGCATATGCCTAGGTTGTGAGCTTGATCCCAGTAGGGGGTGTGCAGGAGGCAGCTGATCAGTGATTCTCTCCCATCATTGATGTTTCTATCTCTTTCTCCCTCTCCCTTCCTCTCTGTATTAAAAAAAAAAAAGAATGAGCAGAGAGCTATGGCTCAGTTGGTTGGAGAGTCGTCCCCTACATGGAAAGGTTGCAGGTTTGATTCCCAGTCAGGGTACGTACGTAGGTTGCAGGGTCAGTCCCCAGTTGCAGCACATACAGAGGTAGCCGTTCTCTCTCACATCAATGTTTCTCTCTCTCTCTCTTCCTCTCTCCTTCCCTCCCCCCTCTAAAAATCAATGAAAGTGTTCTCAGGTGAGGATTTAAAAATAAAACAAGTAAGGAGCATAACACCAAAAACATTTAGGAATCCATTAATATCCTTCTGTTTGTGCTTCAAATGGAAAGGCTGATTAAAAGGTTGGATCTCATAGACCATTAAAAATATAAAACTTGTTGAATGTTATAACTGTATATATGAAGACTAAGTCAGACTAAGCCTCAAATCAAGGCAAATAGGTTTATTTAGCAATTTAAGGGTTTCCTTGAAGTAAACTTCAAAATAAAAGTTAGCCCTAGCTGGTTTGTCTCAGTGGATAAAGCGTCAGCCTGCAGACTGAAGGGTCCAAGACTTGATCCCCAGTAGGCAGCATGCAGGAGCAGCCAATCAATGATTCTCTCTCATTGATGTTTCTATCCCTCTCCCTCTCTCTTCCTTTCTGAAATCAATAAAAATATATTTTAAAAAATTAAGGTTAAAACAAAGATAAATCATGAATTTATACATTTTAATTCTTTTATACACTCAACATATTAGTTCTCTTATTTTACCTTTTTTTTAATGGAAATTAGGACTACATCTTGTTCTTAATATTTTCATCAGCTAAAACTGGATATGGCATGGTACAATGGGAGTCACTAGTCTCAATATGTGTGATCTGATATGCAATATATCTAATCAGTGTAGCAAAAACATTATGAGGGTTTACTATATTTTTTCAAAGAACTCTATTGTTTCACAAAATAGCTACATTTAAATGAGGACATAACACAAAGTTCCAAACCTTTGTGAGAAGACTTAACACTATTCTTCAACTTCCTGATCCTGAAGGCCATTATTGACCAAGAAGATAAACTTAGTTATTAAGGGGAAAAAAAGACTTTGTGCTTGGACTGATGAATTTTATTCCCTCCTCTGTTTTTACTTTTCAGACTTTAGCTCTCTGCAGTGACCTCTGGACAAGAATAATGTCTCTCTGGGGAGTTAATATGTTAGTTGTTCTGGAACTTTCTTGATGTACCTACGAGAAATGAGAAATCACAACTACCACTAGCATTTATACAGTTAATATATGGACAGTTTAATCCACCTCTGCAGGCTTCTTCAGATAGAAGAACAAAAAGATTTTGTAGCCAGTTAAGGGCAGTGCACCTATACTTAGAGTAAGTGGCACAGAAATGGTAGGGTAGGAAGAGAAAAGCAGGCCATATAATTAACTCATTAGGGGCCTTTGGCTCTGCACATTCCATCCTGGTATTGAAAAGCCAAATGTTCTAGGAAAGTGTATTCAGATCTCATAGATGAATAGGTTACATACATGGAGTACTTAGAATTTCCAGTTAAATCTTATCAAACAATACAGGAACAACTCATCTGTCTTCAAAAGCCGTTAGCCATCTAACCTTACTTAAGGGGAAAGGAGGTTAAAATAAACACTTTGGGAAAGATCACTATCCTCTGTCACCATATGTCATTCAATACTGGCCTCTGAAGCCAATGTAAGGGTCTAATATATAAGTAAATAAATTCTTGCAAGAGAAAAGCAAAGCTCTCAGTATGTCAACCAAAAATCTCTCATCCTTTTTTATAATTAAAACTAGAAGCCCGGTGCACTAATTCGTGCATGGGTGGGGTCCCTCAGCCTGGCCAGTGATCGGGGCCAGCCAGCCAGGGGGAGGGACTGCAGGAGGTTGGCCTGCCAGCCCCTATCAGGGCCAGCCAGTCACGGGGGAGGTTGGCTGGCCAGTGGGAGGGATTTCGGGAGGTTGGCTGGCCACAGGAAGTTGGCTGTGGAAGCGCACTGACCACCAGGGGGCAGCTCCTGCATTGAGAGGCTGCCCCTCTGGTGGTCAGTGCGCATCACCGGTCGGCTGGTCATAACGGTAGCTTAGGCTTTTATATATATAGATTCTTTTCCTTAACTTAGTAAATGTAGGATTGGGGGAATTTGGCTGTTTTGGCATTATATTTGATAGAAGCAGAGGTTAGTTAACAAGTTAATTTTTTACTTCTTTTTGCCAAAAAAGATATAGAACTGTAGTTCTGCAAAGCTATAGAACTAATGTGGCCTGACCATATTTTTGATGGTTTGAGGTAGAACTCCTTGCCAATGCACTAAAGTTGTATGTAGACAAAACACATAACTTACAAGTCCTGTAAGGCAATCTCTTTCTCCTTGACAAGTGTCCTTCCCTCTTAAGATTAGGCAGTGGCAGTTCTACCTTGTGGGAAATGCAATTTCTTTCCTAAGTGTCCTACCCAAGTTAGATTGGGGGTTGCGGGGGAGAGATAAGGGCATTTCCCACATGATTGACATGGTTAAATGTTGTCTCTCAGAAAGGCCAAAGTGATTTTTTTTTTAAGGATAGATTTGGGAACTATGCTAATTAGGCAGTTTCATATACTATCACATAGCAAGCTCTGTAGCTTTTTGTTTTTGGTTTTGGTTTTTACATATTTTTTATTGATTTCAGAGAGGAAGGGAGAGGAAGAGAGAGATAGAAACATCAATGATGAGACGGAATCATTGATTGACTGCCTCCTGCATGTTGTACTGAGCCCACAACCCAGGCATATGCCCTTGACTGGAATCAAATGTGGGACCCTTCAGTCCGCACACCGACACTCTATCCACTGAGCCAAACCAGCTAGGATGCTTTTTGTTTTTTAAAAAGCAATTCTCTTTGACATGGGAAGAAAGGATAGACATCTTGGTTACTGCATAGAATGAATTTTTATCCCAGGAAAAAGAAATGTTTAATTCATTATTTTTTAACTTTTCAACAGGACTTTGAAAATTAGAGTGCAAAATACTATCATGTTTTCTAAACAGTTAGCACTACAGTGTGAATGCATTTAAAAAAATCAAGAACAGGGACCTGGGGGGATCCAAGATGGTGGCCGACGGGACAGCAGGCTGCAAGATAGTGTGTGAGTGAGAGAGTGAAAGGAGAGTGCATGGATGTGTGGAGAGTGTCTGTATTTGTGAGTGAGGGACACCTATATCCCACAGGACTGTTGGGGACTGGTGGACCAGGCTCCCAATCTCTCCTGGAGTGGCTGGCTCTGCTGCAGAGACTAGGCCATCTTAAAGGGGAGAGCAGCTGTGATCGAAAGCCCAGGCTTACCTTCAACCGGGGAGACCTCAGATACATCCCAAGACCCTGCAACCACAACACCCAGGGACTAGCTGCCTCAGCTGCGAACCCATGAACACTGAGACTTCAGCCTCCCCAGCCACAGGCGCCTAACAAGTTTGTCCAGGGGGAGACAAAGTGACATCGAATACATGGACAGGTCCTGTGCCTTCTCACAAAGCAGATAGAAGGAACAGCTGAATCGAACAACATCCACCCGGAAGTGATGAATTCAACACAGCTGGTGAGGCAATCTGTGGACGAAAAGGTCAGAGATCTCCTAGAGCAGTGGTTCTCAACCTTGGCTGCACATTAGAATCACCTGGGAATCTTTTTAAAATCCTGATTTCTGGGCCTCATCCTCCGGAAATTCTGTTTCTTTGTTACTAATGTTGTGGCCCCACCCCATAACAAAGAAACAGAATTTCCGGAGGATGAGGCCCAGAAATCAGGATTTTAAAAAGATTCCCAGGTGATTCTAATGTGCAGCCAAGGTTGAGAACCACTGGCCTAGAGAGAGTCAACACAGGAGAGAGAGAGCTACATAACTAGACACCCAGAGAGGAGCGAACATGGGGAGACAAAGAAACAGCCCCCATACGAAAGAAAAGGAGGCATCACTGGAAAAGGAAGTAAACAAAATTGAGGCAAGCAATATGTCAGAGAAAGAATTCAGAGAAATGGTCATAAGGACACTGGAAAGGATAGAAGACAAATTCAACAATATGTGTAAGAACCAAGAGGAAATGAAGAAGAACCAAGAAGAAATGAAAAATGACATCACTGCAATGAAGAACACAATAGAAAGCATCAACAGTAGACTAGAAGAAATAGAAGACTGCATTAGTGAGCTAGAAGACAAGGTAGAAAAAAATACCCAAGCAGAGTAGCAACTGGAAAAAAAAAACCTTAAAAAACAAGAGTGAGAGCCTAAAGGAACTTTGGGACAACACAAAACGAAACAACACCCACATAATAGGGGTCCCAGAAGGAGAGGAAACTGAATAAGGAATAGAAAACCTGTTTGAAGAAATAATGACAGAAAACTTCCCTGATATTGGGAAGAAGAAGTCCAAGAAGCTCACAGAGTCCCAAACAAGATGAACCCAAAAAGACGAACACCAAGACACATTATAATTAACCCTTTGAGTGCCAACCAATATCCTAGGAACTATGCTAAAATTGCCAAGGCATTTTTGCTGATTTTACAGCAGTTTAGGGAAAAAATTATGAATCGCAAGTAAATGAAGTTACATATTCAAAAACTTAAGGAAACCTTTACTACATTGACATATTTAGCAATATCATCATCACTAATAAAAGCAGACTTAGAACTGGACGCCATTTCGAAGCTTTGATAGCGCTCCTGGCACTTTTGGCGAAAAACAGGAGGAGTGCAGCCGCACTCCCCGGCACTTTTAGGGGTTAAACTAGAGGCCTGGTGCGTGTAATTCGTGCACGCATAGGATCCCTAGGCCTGGCCAGCAATCAGGGCCTATTGGGGCCTTCTGGCTGCCAGCCAGGGCATTCCTTCATTCCGCACTGCCCCCTAGTGATCAGCGCACGTCATAGCAAGCGATCGAACTCCCAAGGGGACACTTTGCATATTAGCCGTATATATATATATATATATATAGAGAGAGAGAGAGAGAGAGAGAGAGATTGGAAAACACCAATGATAAAGTAAGAATCTTAAAGGCTGCCAAAGAGAGACAGAAAGTTACCTACAAGGGATCTCCTATCAGACTGTCGACTGATTTCTCAACAGAAACACATCAGGCCAAAAGGGAATGGATTGAAATATACAAAGTCATGTAAAGCAAGGGTCTGAATCCAAGAATACTGTACCCAGGAAGGCTATCAATCAAAGTTGAGGGTGAAATCAGGAGCTTCACAGACAAAAAAAGGACTAAGGGAGTTTATTACCACCAAACCAGCAATGCAGGAAATGCTAGAGGGTCTTCTGTAAAAAGAAGAAATGGGAAGGGAAGAGGGAACACAGGCATAAAGAATAAAAATGGCGACAAACAAGTACCTATCAATAATAACTTTAAACATAAATGTATTTAATGCCCCAATCAAAAGAAATAGGGTAGCTGAGTGGATAAGAAAACATGACCCATATATCTGCTGTCTACAGGAGACCCACCTCAGAACAAAGGACTCACACAGACTGATGGTGAAGGGATGGAAAAAGGTTTTTCAGGCGAATGAAAATGAAAAAAAACCTGCGGTAGCAATACTTGTATCTGACAAATTATACCTCAAAGTGAAGGCCATAACAAGAGATAAGTAAGGCACTTCATGATACTAAAGGGAGCAATTCAACAAGAAGATATAACTCTGGTAAACATATATGCACCCAATACAGGAGCACCCAAATACATAAAAAAAAACTTCGGGAGGATATCAAGGTAGAGATTGTCAGCAATACAGTCATAGTAGGGGACTTTTATAATCCACTAACACCACTGGATAAATCCTCTAAACAAAAAATCAGCAAAAAAATCAATCCTAAATGACTTACTAGATCATGTGGAACTAATTGACATCTTCAGAACATTTCACTCCAAAGCCACAGAATATACATTCTTCTCAAGTGCACATGGATCATTTTCAATAATAGACCACATATTGGGACACAAGCAAAGTCTCTTCAAATTCAAGAAGATAGAAATCATATCAAGCATCTTCTCAGATCACAATGGCATAAAATTAGAAATCAACTACAATAAAAACAATGAAGAAGAAAAACCAAACACCTGGAGGCTAAATAGCATGCTATTAAACAATGATTGGGTTACCAAAGAGATCAAAGAATAAATAAAAAGTATCATGGCAACAAACAACCATGAAAATACAACAATCCAAAATCTATGGGACACAGTTGAAAGCAGTCTTGAGAGGGAAGTTCATAGCTCTACAGACGTACCTCAAAAAACAAGAAAAAATGGTAATAAATTACCTGTCCCTACAAATCAAAGAGTTAGAAAGAGAGCAACAAGAAAGAAGGAAGGAAATAATAAAGATCAGAGTGGAAATAAATGACATATTGACCAAAAAAAAACAATACAAAAGATCAACAAAATCAAGAGCTGGTTCTTTGAAAGGATAAACAAGATTGATGAACCTCTAGCCAGGCTCACCAAGAAGCAAAGAGAGAGGACCCAAATAAACAAAATCAGAAATGAAAGAGGTGAAGTAACAGCTGATCCCACAGAAATACAAAGGATTATAAAAAAATATATATTTATGAACAACTCTATTCCAAAAAAATGGACAACCTAGACGAAATGGACATATTCTTAGAAAAATACAAATTCCCAAAATTCAATCAGGAAGAATAAAAAAACCTGAATAACTACCGAAGAAATTGAAGCAGTGATCAAAAATCTTCCAGCAAACAAAAGCCTTTGCCCAGATGGCTTTACAGGGGAGTTCTACCAAGCATTCAAAGAAGAACTAAAACCTATCCTCCCCAGACTATTCCAAAAAATTCAAGAGGAAGACACACTTCCAAGCTCTTTCTATGAAGCCAGCATTACTCTAATTCCAAAACCAGATAAAGATACCACAAAAAAAAAAGAGAGAGAGAGAACTACAGGACAATATCCTTGATGAACTAGATGCTAAAATCCTCAACAAAATTCTAGCAAATCGGATTCAGCATTACATTAGAAAGATCATAACACCATGACCAAGTGGAATTTATTCCAGGGATGCAAGGATGGCACAATATTCGCAAATCAATAAATGTGATACATCACATAAACAAATTGAGAGACAAAAATCACATAATCATATCAATTGATGAAGAAAAAGCATTTGACAAAATTCAACACCCTTTCTTGATAAAAACTCCCAGCAAAGTGGGAATAGAGGAATCATACCTCAACATAATGAAAGCCTTATATGACAAACCTACAGTCAACATCATACTCAATGGGCCAAAACTAAACTCATTTCCCCTAAGAATGGGAACAAGATAGGGATGCCCACTTTCACCACTCCTGTTCAATGTAGTACTGGAAGTGCTAGCCATGGTGATCAGATAAGAAGAAGAAATAAAAGGCATCCAAATTGGAAAAGAAGTAAAACTGTCCTTATTCGCAGATGACATGATACTATACATAGAAAACCCCAAAGACTCCATCAGAAAACTACTAGATCTTATAAATGAATTTGGCAATGTAGCAGGATACAAAATTAACACCCAGAAGTCTATGGCCTTTTTATACACCAATAATGAACTTGCAGAAAGAGAAACTAAAAAAAAATCCCATTTACCATTGCATCAAAAAAAATTAAGATATTTAGGAATAAACTAAGGAGGTAAAAGAAGTGTACTCAGAAAACTACAGGACATTGAAAAAAGAGATAGAGGAAGGCATAAACAAATGGAAGAACATACGGTGTTCATGGATTGGTAGAATCAACATCATTAAAATGTCCATACTACCCAAAGCAATCTACAGATTCAATGCAATCCCCATTAAAATACCAACAGCATATTTCAAAGATCTAGAACAAACTCTCCAAAAATTCATCTGGAATTTTAAAAAAGACCCCAAATAGCCACAGCAATCCTGGTATGGAGAGATCACCATACCAGATATCGGCTATATTACCAAGCCACGGTTCTCAAACCTGCCTGGTACTGGCACAAGAACAGACATATAGACCAATGGAACAGAACAGAGAACCCAGAAATGGACCCAAGTCATTATGCTCAATTAATATTTGACAAAGGAGGCAAGAGCATACAATGGAGTCAAGACAGTCTCTTCAATAAATGATGCTGGGAAATTTGGTCAGATACATGCAAAAAAATGAAACTAGATCACAAACTTACACCACACACAAAAACAAACTCTAAATGGCTAAAAGACTTAAATGTAAGATGGGAAACCATAAAAATCCTACAAGACTCCATAGGCAGCAAAATAGCAGACATATGTCTAGCAATATCTTTACTGATACAGCTGCTAGGGCAATGGAGACTAAGGAGAAAATAAACAAATGGGACTACACGAAAATAAAAAGCTTCTGCACAGCAAAAGAAACCATCAACAAACAACAAGAAAGCCCACTGCATGGGAGAATATATTTGCCAATGATATTTCACATAAGGGTTTAATCTCCAAAATTTACAGAGAATTCATACAACCTAACTAAAGGAAGATAAGCAATCCAATCAAAAAATGGGCAAAGGACCTAAATAGACCCTTTTCGAAAGAGGACACACAGAAGGCCAGGATACATATGAAAACATGCTCAAAGTCACTAATCATTCGAGAGATGCAAATCAAAACAATGTGATACCGTCTTATACCTGTCAGGATGGCTATTATAAACAAATCAACAAATGACAAATGCTGGCTGGGATGTGGAGAAAAAGGAATCCTCGTGCACTGCTAGTGGGAATGCAGACTGGTGGAGCCACTGTGGAAGACAGTATGGAGTTTCCTCAAAAAGTTAAAAATGGAACTCCCATTTGACCCAGTAATCCCACTTCTAGGACTATATCCCAAGAAACCAGAAACACCAATCAGAAAGGATATATGCACCCCTATGTTCATAGCAGCACAATTTACCATAGCTAAGATTTGGAAACAACCTAAGTGCCAATCAACAGATGAGTGGATTAAAAAATGGTGGTGCATCTATAATGGAATACTATGCCGCTATAAAAAAGAAGGAACTTTTACCATTTGCAACAGCATGGATGGAACTGGAGAGCATTATGCTGAGTGAAATAAGCCAGTCAGAGAAATATAAATATCATATGATCTCACTCTTATGTGGGATATAATGATTAACATAATTTGATGAACAAGAATAGATCCAGAGACAAATGGCAGGGGAGGGGGGGTTAGAGAGCAACCAAATGACTTGTATGCATGTATATTCGCATAACCAATGGATGCAGACACTGGGGCGGTGGGGGCTTGCCCCAGGTAGGAATGGCGGGGCGGGGGTGGGGGGGGGGGCAATCAGGGAAAAAGGAGACATATGTAAAAGTTTAGACAATAAATAAATAAAAGAAAAAATTAAAAGAAAAAGAACAGGGACCTAAAATATCAATTTTCCCATCACCAGTCATGGAGTAGTAAGTTTGTGTCTTTCCATTTTACTGTGAGAAATTTGACCTTTTGATTATTACCATTTATCACATTGTCCCCTTTCCTCAACAGTCATACCTTTTTATGCCAGTTTTCCAATCCAAACAGTAATTACCTACAATGACCAACCGTTTCAGCCTTGCAGTCCAGATGTGATGGCAACACACACACACACACACACACACACACACACACACACACAGAAGGAGAGGGAGGGAGAGAAAAAAAAAGAAAAAGAATGGGCTCTAACGGTTTTGGCTCAGTGGATAGAGCGTTGGCCTGTGGACTGAAGGGTCCCAGGTTGGATTCCGGTCAAGGGGTCAAGGGCATGTACCTTGGTTGCGGGCACATCCCCAATAGGGGGTGTGCAGGAGGCAGCTGATCGATGTTTCTCTCTCATTGATGTTTCTAACTATCCTTCTCCCTTCCTCTCTGTAAAAAAATTAAAAAATATATTAAGAAAAAAAGAAAAGAAGGGCCCTGACCGTTTTGGCTCATTGGATAGTGCTGGGGTCCAGCCCCAGCGGGTCCAGGGGTTCCCAAAGGTGTGGACGGAGTCGGCGAAGGATGTTTTACACAGAGACAGCGTTCAGAACTCTCTAGCTTTCCTCAGTCTCCGTGGATCTTCCCTGTGCCTGGCTGAGGCCACAGAGAGAGGATCCCAAGGCAAGCTGAGCCTTTATTTTATAGTGAGAGGTAAACAAGGTAGTGGTTTCTATAGTTACACAGTTCTTGTGAGTTTCACTTGTTTTGACCATAGTTACACTTCCTGCACTTCCCTCAGCCCATTAGCTTCCCAGATAAGATCTAGAGAGCCTCATAAGGTCAAGCCTAATTATGCTAGGAGGACTGTGCCCTCTAAGCTGGGAATTGTTTATGACTTTGCCAACAGGTCAGTCTGAAGTTTAACCCTATAGCGGCTCCCCACATCTCACCCTTCTTTTATTTTTTAAGCTACTATAATGAGAGTTTTTACACTACTATAATGACAGTAAAATTTAAGCATCAAACTTAAGCATCAAGAACAAAACTCTGGCTATTAAAACAATAACAAAACAATGCCAATGCAAAACCTAAAACATTTTAAAATTTGAACATGCTAGTTAACTAGTAAGAATAATAAAACAATGGCAATGCAAAACAGCAATAAGTGAAAAATCAAACCACAGTAACATTTTTCTACCAAATGAAAGTCTCTTTTGCCAATTTACTCAGAGTCCTCTGACTTGGCTGAGAGAGTAGCTTCCACTTCTTGCTTTTCTACCATCTGCTGGGCCTCAGTTGTTAACTTCTTCAGTTGACCCCAAGTCGGTGGTTTGGTTGTCCTTGTTGATCTGGCTAGCAGGTGTTGCTGGCGACGGGCTTCCTGAAGTGTCAGTGTGTTGTACGGCTGGATCAAAGGGTCCATCAGGGCCGCGTTTGATGGTGGTGTCAGTGTCCGGGGAGGAGTCAGCTGTGCCCTCTAAGTCAGCTGATATGGATGATACTGGGGAGGATGAGGCAGAGATGGAGGGTAGTAGAGAAAAAGAAGAGAAAGCAAAAGAACTACAAGGCATGAAGTGTTTAGAAAAAAGAGGAAGAAGAAAGGGAAGAAGGCAGCATCCTGCTCCAGCCCTTTCTTTCAGCTGCCCCTTTCCCTGTGGTCCAAGGTAGAAATGGGAAACAAGTCCTGTTGCAGTGAAAGGGAAGCTGCTGTCAGCCAGGTCTCTTATCTAGGTACTGATCTCAGCTGGACCAAGTCTCTTTCTGTTCCCGATCTGAGCTGGGCCAAGTCTCTATTCGTTATCTGGGTCCCTACCTGGGCTGGACATGGGAAGCGAGAAGCAGCCATGGGGGCAGGAGACCTTCCTCAGAAGGGGCGAGTGTTCAAGCCCCTGCACCATTGGGGGGGTGAGGATCTGTGCCCCACCTCTGTTGAACCCCAAGTTCTCTCCTACTGGCCCCTCTGTGACTGTGCCTGTCTTAGGTTGTTCCTCCCTGAGGAATCTTACCCGTCTTTGACTAACCAGCCAAGCTCCGGGGCCAAGTAGGGTGATGTGAGGTTCAGTTCTGTCTCCTTGGTAGCCTATGCCCTTGTGGCCTCCATGCCCAGCAACTGCCTTTGGATCCCCTCGCCTGCTGGCGGGGTCCCGGCATTGATCACATATCTTGGGGAACCCAGGTTTCTTCTTCAGAGAGGACCCAGCTCACTCCATTGGGCAAGAGACAGATCCATGGTACCAGCCACCGTGACCTCAGCATTAACAGAGAACTCAGGCAACAGCTGTGGGCAATTGGATTGTGAGAAGAGGGTCCCTCTTGACACAAGGGCAAGAGGGGCCAATATAGGACAAAGGAGAGTCCCGGGACAGGGCTTTCTCAGCCCAGGATGTCAGGCTCTTGGCACAAGACAACTCCACGTATGAGGCATATACCAGACACCCCCTAGTCATGGCAGAAAAGGGAGGTGCCCTTCCTGGAACAGTAGGGTAGGGAGATTCTAGAAAAGGCTGTGTTCAGGAGAGAAGGAGAAAGGCCAAAGAACCAGCAAACAAGTAGTCAGATTAAGAAAAAAAGAAAAAGGATAGGAGATGTGGAGCAAAGCTGGAACATAAGGACAGACAAAAAGGAGGCACATGTGATCCTTCCAATGGACAGGTGGTTCCAGCGCAGGGCTGCACATCTGCTGCAGACGGGCACTGGTCAGGTGTGCTAACATGGCGAGACATAAGGTCGGACTAGACGATCTGGAATCCACACAGGTGAGTCTGCGTCCTGTGGAAATATACAAGCATATCCTCTCCCCCAGGTTAAAACTACATCAGGTCCCTTCCAAGCTCCAGTAAGCAAGTCTCTCCATTTGACGAGGGCTTTAGGTTTAGTTAGATCAGGGTTCCAATGTCTATACATTGGGGAATTTCCCTCAGAATCTACATTTAGTATATTAATTACAAATAGAGTATGTTGTAGAACATGATGAGGAGAGGAATATTTAAACTCATTTTCTTGTAATTTTTTAATTTGTGTTTTTAAAGTTTGGTGAGCCCTTTCTACTATTGCTTGGCCTTGAGGATTGTAGGGTATTCCTGTAGTATGTGCGATGCCGAATGTAGAGCATAAGTTTTTAAAAGCTCTAGAGGTATAGGCAGGCCCATTGTCTGTTTTAAGTGCCCTTGGTATTCCTAGGTAGGAAAAACATTGAAACAAATGTTGACTTACATCTTTAAAGGCTTCTCCTGTACGTGCAGAAGCAAGGATAACATGAGAAAAGGTATCAATACAAACATGCACATAGCAAAGTTTGCCAAAAGATGGGACATGAGTAATATCCATCTGCCATAAGTCACAGGGTCTAAGTCCTCTTGGATTAACTCCAGTAGCAGGGCTAGGAAAATGAGTAGGACAATGGCCGCAGTCACGCACAATACTTCGAGCAGCTTCTCTAGATATACGATAATATAGACGGAGAGCAGAAGCATTTTGATGGTGAATGGCATGAGACCGCCGGGCTTCTTCTAGAGCTGTACAAACTACTGGGCGAGTTAGTAAATCCGCCTGATAATTTCCTTCGCTTAAGGGTCCTGGTAGGCAGGAATGAGCTCTAATATGTCCAATATAGAAAGCCTTTTCTCGTTTGTGAATGTAAGTTTGTAGCTGAGTTAACAAAGAGAAAATGGCTGTTCTTCCTTGTGGGAGAGAGGCAGTCTCAATATGAGGGAACAATTTAACTATATATTGAGAGTCAGTGTACAAGTTAAAGGGAACCTGTTGCAATTGTTCAAAAGCATAAATGACTGCTAAAAGCTCTGTTCTCTGGGCTGACGTCTCTAGGGTTTGTTGAACATGGGTTATTGAGTCAATGATTATTACTGCCCTACCATTAGAGGAACCATCTGTGAATACTAAGGAGGCAGGAGGTGATAATGGCTCTTTTGAACATTTAATAGGAAATATAAATGGATGCAGGGAGAGAAATTGCAATATAGGTGATCTTGGCAAATGATGTAAAATTTGTCCTGGGAAGTTACCTATAGCTATTTGCCACTCTTCTTCAAATTGTAGTAGTATGTCTAATTGTTCTCTTTTATAAGGTATTATTATCTCAGTAACTTCTCTCCCAAAGAGTTCGATACTGCGTCGTCTACCTTTGACGATGAGAGTGGCCACTAGGGAGGGATAGGATGTTACAATCTTCCTAGGAGTGACAGGTAAGTGTATCCATTCTAATGGTCCTTCCTGCCATAAGCATCCTGTAGGAGTATATTTAGTGGCTAGAATAATTAAGGTCCAAGATTTGGAATAATCTAGATACTGTAGTTGCTGTCTATTGATGGCCTGTTCTATTTTTGCTATAGCCTTTTCTCCTTCTACGGTTAATTGTCGGGGAGACTTAGGGTTAGAATCTCCCTTTAAAATGTTAAATAGAGGTTTTAAGTCAAGAGTGGTTATTTTTAGATATGACCTGACCCAGTTGATATCACCTAATAGTTTCTGATAATCATTTAATGTGTTTAAATGATCTTTTCTTAATTGTAAAGGCTGATGGGTGATAGTAGAGGTATGTAATATTCTGCCTAAGTAGGAAAAGGGAGGTTCAGTCTGAATCTTTTCTGGGGCTATTTTTAGACCATGTTCTTCTAAAGCAAGGACAGTCTGAGTAAGAATTTCCTGTAAAGTAACCCGATCTTTATGAGCTAGTAAAATATCATCCATATAATGAATAAGGTATAGATCTGAAAATTTCTTTCTAATAATTTGCAATGCCTGATCTACAAACTTTTGACATAATGTAGGACTATTTTTCATCCCTTGTGGGAGAACCTTCCATTGGTATCTCTGATAAGGCTGTTTAAAGTTTTCTGATGGTATGCTGAATGCAAATCTTTGACAATCAGCCGGGTGAAGAGGTATAGTGAAAAAACAATCCTGTAAATCAATAACAACAACACAATACTCCTGTGGAATTGCCACAGGGGAGGGCAATCCAGGTTGTAAGGAGCCCATATCTTCCATGGTGTCATTTATGGCCCTTAGATCTTGCAAAAGTCTCCACTTGCCTGATTTCTTTTTTATTACAAATATGGGTGTGTTCCAGGGACTATTTGATAGCTCTATATGTCCCTCTGCTAATTGCTGATCAATTAATTGTCGGGCTGCTGATATTTTCTCGGATGTTAAGGGCCATTGCTCAACCCATACTGGTTGTGATGATTTCCAGACTATGGGATCAGCAGTCCTAAGGGCAATGGCCCCAATTATAAATCCTGATATCCAAGTCCCTGTCCAGGAGTGTGAGGTATTACTTCTATAGGATATAGTCTTCCTTGCTTTTCTTTTCCTAATCCCTTTTCTGGATTAAATCCCATGTCTACCATTTGTGATGTTACTCTATCATTGGGGCTATATAACAGAACTCCCATTTGAGACAAGATATCTCTTCCCCATAATGTAAAGGGGATAGTTGTAATTATATAGGGACAGAATGTTCCTGAATGTTGATCTTCATCAGCCCAAGTTAAAATCTGAGAACTCTTTTTTACATTAGATGCTTTGCCTAGTCCTATTAGGGAAGTGGGGGTGGTGTGCGTGGGCCACGAAGAGGGCCAATCCTTCCCTGCTATGCAGGAAACATCTGCTCCTGTATCCAAAAGACCTTCAATTGGTTTTCCTTGAATTTGTAAAATTTTTGTAGGTCTAGCAGCATGGATTTCTTGTATCCAAAATGCTGCATCACTAGATCCAAAGCCTCCAGCCCCTCTGGTTTCCTGGGTAATAGCTGTCCCTATTTTATGTATTGGTAACAGGAGTAATTGGGCAATTCTCTGGTTGGGCTGAATCTGTATAGTTGTGGTGGGTGGGGAAAGTAAAATCTGTATTTCTCCTGTGAAGTCTGCATCAATAACTCCTGGGATGACTAAGATCCCCTGTAATGAGGTGGAGCTCCGTCCTAATATTAAGCCTACAGTTCCCTCAGGCAGCGGCCCAGACACACCTGTAGGAATGGCTGTTACCTGCGAGTCTGGGGTTAGTATTGCGCGGGTGGTGGAACGGAGGTCCAATCCTGCACTGCCTGGGGTTGCCCTGAAGAGGTTACTGACTGATTGAAATTTACAAAGGGGTTGAGAGTGTTGAGAGTTGATGCCCCTGTTATTGCAGGGGCCTGGGGCTGGCCCCCTCTCAAGTTTCCCGATTGAGGTGATGGGATAGATCCTCCTTGGGAGAGGTTTGTAGAATTTAAAGGCTGACCATTTTTATTGTATTTCGATCTGCATTCCTTTGCCCAATGAAATCCTTTCTGACATCGGGGACAAATAGTTTTTGGAGGAGTAATATTGTTCCCTGATGTATTTCTAGGCTGTTGAGAAGCCTGAGTATTATTATTTTTAGTTGGGCATTCTCTGCTAAAGTGTCCAGATTGACCACAAGAGTAGCAATTTATACTTCTTTTATTATTGCTGGTTTGTCCTATGCCCTGTACATATTGAGGGTATGTCTCCCCTTTGAGAGCTGCAGCTATAGCTACACCCTGTATAAATGCTGGACTTACATCAGCACACTGTTTTATAAAGTCATTTATAGTTCCCGTTCTGCGAATCGGCCTTAATAAAGCCTGACAGGTATTATTAGCATTTTCAAAAGCCAGTTGTTTGATTAGGATATCGGCTGCCTCTTCATTAGTGATTACTCTCTTGACTGCCTGAATGAGGCGAGAAAGGAAATCCGGATACGGTTCCTCGACCTTCTGTTTAACCTCTGTAAGGGTGGTTGTTTTTCCTACTGTACAAGGTAGGGATTTCCAGGCGTTTACTGCACAACTGTTTACTTTAATAAGTGCCTCTTTGGGCATATACATTTGCTCCTGAGCCGTGATAAAATCACCTTCTCCTAATATCATGTCTAGGGTTACTCCTCCACTGGAATTTCTGCTAGTGGCTACAGCTCTCTTAGCAAGATCATCATATTCAGTTTTCCATAATAAGTAATCGCCTCCTGAGAGACAGGCTTTACAAACCTGTGACCAATCATAAGGAGTCATCCATTTACTGGCTAGGGCTTCTACCAAGGTTAGTGTGTAAGGAGCTAGAGGTCCATATTCAGAGCAGGCCAATTTTAATTCTTTAAGTATTTTGTAAGGTATAGGCTCCCAGGTGGGGTTTTCGTCCTCACCAAACTCATTCTCATATGCAACTGGGAAGCAGAGTGAGAATTCAAGATCTCCATTAGCTTCTGCTTCTCTTATCGCCCTTTGAAATTTAGACATGGAGCTCATAGGAGCCGGAGGGCCTGGTTTAGGCTTCCTTTCTAATTTAGGGAGCCTGTTTTGAATGGGAGGGCTTTTCTCCTCTCTACTGACTGGAAAGGACCAAGGGTCATGTTTATGATACTTATTCTCCTTCTGATCAGTAGGCATAGTTAAATTGCTCTTAGATTGAACTGGAGACAATAATGATGTGTCTTCTGTAGGTGGAGCTGAGGGACTATTTATATTTTGAGAAAGTTCAATCGTTTCTTCCTCTGGTGCCAAGGTGTCACGAATTAAATTCCAGAGGGAAAGGATATCTTTTGGGATCTCCTCAGATCTTTGGTATCTGTAATAATTCTTTAATTGCTCTCCTACATTAGTCCAAGTTTCTAAATTAACAGTTTCTTCCTCAGGAAACCATAAACAGACTTCTTGTAAAAAACGCTCTGTTTGACTGGAACAAACCTTAACTCCTCTGGTAGCGAACATATGTGTTAAAAGATCGATACAGAGTCTTCTTTCTTTAGACTCAGTATGGCCCATCTTCTCAGTCTAAGTTCTGTACTATCCACCTTCTTACCCTACGTATCCTCTATAGGGGGGTCTGCAGCACCCTACGGTGGAGTCCTATCCGTCCCGAGTGCGGGGGGGCTTACCTAAGGGAATCCTGTTCGGCGCCAAATGCTGGGGTCCAGCCCCAGCGGGTCCAGGGGTTCCCAAAGGTGTGGACGGAGTCGGCGAAGGATGTTTTACACAGAGACAGCGTTCAGAACTCTCTAGCTTTCCTCAGTCTCCGTGGATCTTCCCTGTGCCTGGCTGAGGCCACAGAGAGAGGATCCCAAGGCAAGCTGAGCCTTTATTTTATAGTGAGAGGTAAACAAGGTAGTGGTTTCTATAGTTACACAGTTCTTGTGAGTTTCACTTGTTTTGACCATAGTTACACTTCCTGCACTTCCCTCAGCCCATTAGCTTCCCAGATAAGATCTAGAGAGCCTCATAAGGTCAAGCCTAATTATGCTAGGAGGACTGTGCCCTCTAAGCTGGGAATTGTTTATGACTTTGCCAACAGGTCAGTCTGAAGTTTAACCCTATAGCGGCTCCCCACAGGATAGAGCGCTGGCCTGCGGACTGAAGGGTCCCAGGTTCGAGTCCAGTCAAGGGCATGTACCTTGGTTGCAGGCACATCCCCAGTAGGGGGTGTGCAGGAGGCAGCTGATGGATGTTTCTCTCTCATCGATGTTTCTAACTCTCTATCCCTCTCCCTTCCTCTCTATAAAAAAATCAATAAAATATATTTTTAAAAAAAGAAAAGAAGGAATGGGATTAAGTTGCACAAACCCAGTGAAAATCCCAAAAGTTTCTTTGTTTTGTTGTTGTTTTTGTCATTTCATTTCTATGAAAGAAGATAGAGAAGTCCAAGCTAAAAATAAAAATTTAAAAAAAGGAAATTAAAATAGGACTGCATTGCTTGGAGGCATGAGGGATGTGGTAGAATTGTGACTAGACAGTTTTGTTATTAAAAATGCAAAGTGTACATGCATTTAAAAGAATATTGCCTTTAAAGATTAACTTTGGAATTCTTTCTGAATTTTCTACACTATATGTATTTG
Source organism: Myotis yumanensis (assembly GCF_028538775.1). Taxonomy (NCBI): domain Eukaryota; kingdom Metazoa; phylum Chordata; class Mammalia; order Chiroptera; family Vespertilionidae; genus Myotis; species Myotis yumanensis. Next base: position 119,903,243 of record NW_027223754.1, on the reverse strand, counting down.
TTGTCAAAAATAAAATACAATTTTTTTGAGAGATTGATGTTGTTTGTGAAAAATTTCCCACTCTCTAAATCCTTGGCTTTATTGAACCAATCTCTTCCTTTGGTGATTGGCAGTGTTGATAAGCCTATCATAGCATAGGTAGAAAATGCCAACACAGAACTGGTGCCATGAGCCTGCCCATTGGGAGTCTCTTATAGAGCCCAAGAGCCTTTCATACCAGCACCTAAGTGTTTAATCTTTATTCTTACAGAATTGTGTGTATGTGAGAGAGATTAAGAAATAAAAGTCAAGCCCTAGCGTCAGCCTGCGGACTGAAGGGTCCCGGGTTTGATTGCGGTCAATGGCACATGCCTGGGTTATGGGCTCAATCCCCAGTAGGGGGCGTGCAGGAGGCAGCCAATCAATGATTCTCTCTCATCATTGATGTTTCTATATCACTCTCTCTCCCTTCCTCTCTGAAATCAATAAAAATATATTTAAAAATAAAATAAAGTAAATAAAAGTTATAAAAGAAAAGAAATAAAAATAATGCTGCCCTTGCTGGTTTGGCTCAGTGATTAGAGCATCAGCCTATGGACTGAAGGGTTTCCAGTCAAGGGCATATACCAGCCGTGGGCAAACTACGGCCCACAGGCTGGATCCGGCCCGTTTGAAATGAATAAAACTAAAAAAAAAAAAAAAAAAAAAAAGATCGTACCCTTTTATGTAATGATGTTTACTTTGAATTTATATTAGTTCACACAAACACTCCATCCATGCTTTTGTTCCGGACCTCCGGTCCAGTTTAAGAACCCATTGTGGCCTCGGGTCAAAAAGTTTGCCCACCCCTGGCATATACCTTGGTTGCAGGCTCGATCACTGGCCCTAGTCAGGGCACATGCAGGAGGCAGCCTGTGGATGTCTCTCACATTGATGTTTCTCTCTTTCTGTCTCTCACCCTTCCTTCCACTCTCTCTAAAAATCAATGGAAAAAATGTCCTTGGGTTAAGATTAAGAAAGAAAATTAAAATTAAAATAATGCTAAATTAATTCATTTTCTCAGGTTTGTCTAGGCAAACTCTAACTTCTATATTGTGTTACATTATATAGGCCTAAACTCTGAATTCTGATCTCTTTAGTAAGCTAAAGATTGTTTTAGCCACCAAACCCTAGTTGTTCTCTCTTTTGTCATGGAAATAGTATTAGAAACAAATGAAATGTAGTATATTTATAAAGCAACCATTAAAAATCATGATTTCCAGTAACAATGCAACATGGTGATAGTACTCACAATATAACAGTAAATGAATAAACGGTATATTAAATAAATGTGAAGTCTGATACTATTAAAAATAGATTAATATAAGTTATTTTAAAATTTGGAAGAAAATTACTAAAATTTCAGGTGGTATTCTTTTTGTTCTGCTTATTCATTTATTTTATTTTTTAGATTTACTTGATAGATATGTATTTATTGCAATTTTATTCATATTTTGATTTTTTTTTCTCCTTAAAGAAGATCATTTAACATTTCATATTATACTGGTTTGGTGGTGATAAACTCCTATCGCTTTTTCTTGTCTGGAATGCTCTTTATCTGTCCTTCTGTTGTAAAGGATAGCTTTGCTGGGTAGAGCAATCTTGGGTGTAGATCCTTACCTTTCATCACTTTGAATATTTTTGCCAATTCCTTCTGGACTACAAAGTTTCTGTTAAGAAATCAGTTAACAGTCTTATGGGAGCTTCCTTTTAGGTAACTAACTGCTTTTATTTTGCTGCTTTTAAATGTCTCTCTTTGTTTTTAACCTTTTGGCATTATAATTATGATGCATCTTGGTGTGGGCCTCTTTGGGTCCATTTTGTTTGGGACTCTCTGGGCTTCCTGGACTTGTATGTCTTTCCTTCACCTAGTTAGGGAAGTTTTCTGTCATTATTTTTCAAACCGGCTTTCAATTTCTTGCTCTCTCTCTCCTCCTTCTGGTACCCCTGTGATACAAATGTTGGTGTACTTGAAGTTGACCCAGAGGCTCCTTACACTATTCTCATTTCTTTTATTCTTTCTTCTTTTTGCTGTTCTGATAGGGTGTTTTTTGCTTCCTTATATTCCAGATCACTGATTTGATTCTCAGCTTCATCTACTCTACTGTTGATTCCCTGTAAATTATTCTTCATTTCAGTTAATGTATTCTTCATTTCTGACTGCTTCTTTTTATGGTTTTCATGTCTCTTCTTTATGCTGTTGAAGTTCTCTCTAAGTTCCTTGAGCATCCTTATAACCAGTGTTTTGAACAATGTTCTATTTTTCCATTTGGGACATGATTCTTTGCCTCCTCATTTGGCAGCCTCCCTGTGTTTGTTTTTATGTATTTGGTGGAGCTGCTATGTCTCCTGGGCTTGTTAGAGTGGCCTCATATAATAGGAGTTCTGTGGGGTCCACTGGCACAGCCTTCAGGATCACCCAAGCTGGGCCCTCGAGGTGCACCCCCGTGTGGGCTATGTGCACTCTTTTCTTGTAGTTGAGCCTTGATTGCTGTTGACATGTCAGTTGGAGGGATTTACCTCCAGGCCAATCAGCTGCAAGGACTGGCTCCAACCACCAACCTGTGACCACAGTTGAGGATCTGCTGTCCATGGGTCCACCCCACAGAGCAGAACTTACTTCAGCAGGGCTCTGGTGCCTGCCGAGTCCACCCTTTGAGTGTGTTGCTTGTGGAGGTGGTTTGTGGTGCTTCAACATGGTCTGAAGCTGTCCACTGAGTGCGCTGGCTCTGGGGCCTTCCTGGAGGTGTAGGCCAAGGTCAGCCACCACCTGTGTTCTGCCCAGGGCCACCTGACATGAGCTACAAAGTGATCTACAGATGGGTGATACTTATGCTTGGCTTGGAGGTGCCCAGGCAAGGCCAAGCTGTGAACCAAGGCAGACTGCTAGTGCCAGGCCTCAGGCCACTTAGTGAGAGTTACAGGGACACACTGAGGCCAGAATCTATTTGAGAGATTCAGGAAAATCTGAAGGATGAGCCAAGACAGGCTATGCATATGGAAAAGCCACTGGAAATAACTTGGTTGGGCCCAAAAGCTGGGTGGGGCAGGGCCTCAAGGAATCACCAAGGTAGGGCAAACAGTATAGGCCAGGTTGATGGAGTTTCAGATATGGTGCCCATTTGCTGGCTCTGTGAGGGGAGGTCTCATCAAAGGAACAATGGCCTCCACCAGCACTTTTCTCTGTGAAAAAGCCACACCCCCAGCTCTCACCTTGATACCAGATACTTCAGGTCCTCCCTATTAGTCTCTGGTGCCTTTCAAGCTGCTGCCCCAATGCTGGAGCTCAGAGGGAGTGAGTCCAAGTAAGTCCATATGTGGTCCCTTTAAGAGCAGCTCTCTGTTTCCCTCAGCCTCAATTTCCACTTGTTTTCATAGCCAGAAGCTATGGGGACTTTTCCTGGCACTGGAACCCTGGGCTGGGGGGTCTGGTGTGGTCCATTCTTCCGGGGACCTCTGCAGCCGAGATACCCTTCCTGGTTTTTATCCAGCATACATAGGTGTGAGACCAGTGCATTCCACATCTCCCCGCCACCTACCAATCTCCATGTGGCCTCTTCTTTATTCCCTAGTTGTAGGACTTCCTTTCAGACAGATTTCAGGTAATTCTGAATGATGGTTGTTCTGTAGTTTAGTTGCAATTTTGATGTGGTGGTGGGAGGATGTGAGTACCATGTTTACCTACACCGCCATCTTGACCAGAAGTCATTCAGGTTGTATTCTTGATGGAATACCTTAAAGGCTCTTTTATTATTTCTTTTATAGTTTCTCCCAGTATTTTTCAGAGTAAAATGTATATTGATTTCATAATAAAAATTACATAACATTATTTTAAAACCCTTAGAAAGGAAAGCACCAGGAGCACTCCTCTGAGGAGGCCAGAGGAAATCAGTGTCACTGTTAAAAGTAATAGCAGGCCTTGCTTCTATTGACTTGAAGATTTCTGGGCTCCTTATTCATTAGGTGGGTCAGAGGTGTCCTGTTGCTGACAAATGCCAGCCCAGTGACATGCAGCAGGTGCATACCTCTGCCTTTTAAGCCCTGGGAACATTTTGAGAATTGCCAGCATTTTGGCCACGTTTTGCAGCTTTCACAGCTGCTGTGTATCAAGCAGATGCTGCTTTAACATTTCTGTGCTCTGAGATGTGAGATCAGGCCCAACTGTTCCTAAACACCCCAGGCTTTGACCAACTACTAAGTACCTGGCCAGAGTATTGTCATGAGAGCTGTTAAATGAAATTCTGGGGCAGAAGCCATCTGTCACTTAATGGCTTCCAAAGGGAGTCAAAGGGATAGTTATTCACCCAAGGCAAAGGGAATGTAAAAGAGAAAGAGAGAAGGACTGCTGTTCAAGAAAAACATAGAGCCAATGTTACAACTAAGAGAATTTCAGAGTCTTTGGCTATGAGTCAGGTATTTGGTGTTATATAAAGATTTATCAATCATTGTTTAAAAAGAATATCAGATAGCCTCTGTGGAAAGAATGAGGGGAGCTTAAGCCAGGATGAGGAAGGTTGGTAATGAATTCACTCGTCACATCTCTTGGCCAAGGAAAACATGCACCTTCTCCAGAGACAGCGTTTTTCGTCCATTCTAGGAGGTGGAGGAACACATGACGTGTATGTTGCCCAGGCTTTCAGATGAGCAGATTTCACTAGCAGCTTTTTGTAACCTACTCATAAATAACTGGAAGAGAAATTGTGAGGTAACTGGAGTCCTTATCAGCAATGTCATCTCTGTAAAAACAAGTCAGTCCTGTGCTTAATCCCCTGCCAAAGTATGGAACTCTTAGTCTTGAATTGATGCACTAAGCCAACATCCCCTACCCATCTCCCTGAATGGGGTGGTTGAGTGTGATACTGTAAATGTGCAGGTATGTGAAAATGTTTCTTTTTATAATCCTGAAGATTTCAATAGTGATTTGGTCAGTTTTCTTTGACTTGGGAGGCATAACGATATTTAAGCTCATTTCAGACTGATCTTGACTTTCCTCATTTTTTTTTCCCCTTAGATCATCCAACCTCTCTTAGAACTTGACCAAAATAGAAGCAAATTAAAATTGTATATTGGACACCTGACAGCCCTCTGCCATGACCGAGACCCCCTGATCCTTCATGGGCTCACTCCACCAGCTTCCTATAACTTGGACGATGACCAGGCAACTTGGGAAAATGAGCTGCAGAAGATGACCCAGGAACAGGTCAGTCACTTGAACTTTGATAAGACCCTATCAAAATTCAGCTGCTACTTAGGTTGATGCAATAGGAGTTACCTTAGGGAAGTTGGTGCTCATATTCAAGATTCTTAGCAGTAGTTAGTTCTTCAGCAGATATTAGGAATTACTATTTGAAGGAAAAGAACCATTAGATTAATTAGTTTAAGTTACTCCCTCTCTACTACATTTTCTGTTTACTGTTGCCTGTAAAATTCTACTAATTCTCTTTTGTCATGTTATGATTTTTTTTAGTTCAATAAATAAATGAGAAGATAATCAGGAGATAAAAACAATGAATAAAAGAAACAAAGAGAAAATAGGATAAGGATAGAGATAGAGAGCAGACATGGAAAGTGAACACTTAGAAAAAGAATTAGATCAGTTTTTAAAACATTAATTTAAGTTCCTTTTGTTTCTAAATTGTGTTGTACATTTACTAAAACTCTTCATCAGAATTTTGAAGCTGTACACTGTTTTTCAGCCAAATAGTTCCTGGTTTTTAAACATTATTTGTTACTCATAATACAGGAAGGAAAATTGTGTTTAAAACAAAATCCCCCATGGTGTGATGTTAAAGGTAGCAGTGACAACTCACAGGTTGAGAAATGCAAACTGGAATCTGAGAGCTGTGCTTACTTTCCCATGGTGTGATATTGCCTAATAATAGACATATTTATAACAGCCCAATCAGTTATCCACCTTACTTATTTGATGTGAAAAGATAAGCCCTACCTCTCAGATTTAGCATGTTGCTGTAAAAATCTTAATTTCTTCTTGAAAGAGGAATATAGTCAGTAATGTTACAATAACTATGTATGGTGCCAGGTGGTTACTGGAAATTCCAAGGAACACTTTGTAAAGTATATGATTATATAACCACTATGCTATGCTATACATCTGAAACTAATACAAAATAATATTGAATGCAAACTATAATTGAAAAATGAAATAAAAAATTCCAACAACTAAATAAATTTGGGCCAGGTCTCACATTTGGGATACTTTTTAAAACTTTAATTTATTTTTTAAGTTTCTTTTTGTTCATTTGTTTTTGGGTTTTTTGTTTGTTTTTTTGCATCTTTATTGAAAGTATTACATATGTCCCCTTTTTCCCCAAATGACCCCTTCTAGTCCACCCCCGCCGTCTGCCCCTGGCCCTCCCACTGTCTGTGCATATGCATACCCTATATGCATACAAGGTCTTTGGTTGATAGCCTCTCACCCACCCACACTCCCCTGCCTTCCCTCTGCAACTCCACAGTCTATTCCATGCGTCTGTGTCTCTGGATCTATTTTGTTAATCAGTTTATTTTGTTCATTAGATTCCACATATGCGTGAGATCATGTGATACTTGTCTTTCTCTGACTGGCTTATTTCACTTAGCATAATACTCTCCAGGTCTATCCATGCTGTTGCAAATGGTAAGAGTTATTTCTTTTTTACAGCTGCATAGTATTCCATTGTGTAAATGTACCACAGCTTTTTTATCCATTCATCTGCTGATGGGCACTTGGGCTGTTTCCAAATCTTATCTATTGTAAATTGTGCTGCTATGAACATAGGGGTGCATATATCCTTTCTGTTTGGTGTTTGAGGATTCTTAGGATGTATTCCTAGGCGGGGGATCACTGAGTCAAATGGCAGTTCCATTTTTAATATTTTGGGGGGAGAGGAGGAAAACTCCATACTGTTCTCCACAGTGGCTGCACCAGTCTGCATTCCCACCAACAGTGTATTAGGGTTCCCTTTTCTCCACATCCTCACCAACATTTGTCCTTTGTTAATTTGCTGATGATAGCCATTCTGACAGGTGTGAGGTGATACCTCATTGTCATTTTAATTTGCATCTCTCAGATTAATGACTTTGAGCATTTTTTCATATGTCTCCTGGCCTTCTGTATGTCCACTTTGAAGAAGTGTCTATTTAGATCCTTTGCCTCTTTTTTAATTGTATTGTTTGTCGTCCTTTTGTTAAGTTGTATGAGTTCCTTATATAGTTTGAAAATTAACCCTTTATCAGAGGAATCATTGGCAAATATGCTCTCCCATCAGTGGACTATTTTTTTGTGTTTTTCATTTTGTTGATAGTTTATTTTGCTGTGCAGAAACTTTTTATTTTGATGTAATCCCATTTGTTTATTTTTTCCCTTTGATTCCCTTGCCGTAGGAGATGTATCCACAAACATATTGCTACAAGAGATGTCTGAGATTTTGATGCCTATGGTTTCTTCTAGGATTCTTATGGTTTCACATCTTACATTTAAGTTTTTATCCATTTTGAGTTTATGTATGTGTATAGTGTAAGTTGGTGGTCTAGTTTCATTTTTTTTGCATGTATCTGTCCAATTTTCCCAGCACCATTTATTGAAGAGACTGTCTTGACTCCATTGTATGCTCTTGCCTCCTTTGTCAAATATTAATTGATGTAATGGGTTGGGTCAATTTCTAGGGTCTCTGTTCTATTCCATTAATCTAAATGCCTGTTCTTGTGCCAGTACCAGACTGTTTTGATTACAGTGGCTTTGTAGTATAACTTGATATCTGGTATTGTGATCCCTCCAACTTTGTTCTTTTTAAAAAATATATTTTTATTGATTTCAGAGAGGAAGGAAGAGGGAGAGGGAGAGAGAGAAACATCAATGATGAGAGAGAATCATTGATTGACTGCCTCCTGCATACCCCCTACTGGGGATCAAGCCCGCAACCCAGGCACGTGCCCTTGACCAGAATCAAACCCAGGACCCTTTAGTCCACAGGCTGATGCTCTATCTACTGAGCCAAACCAGCTAGGGCATGTTCTTCTTTTTCAAGATTGCTGTAGCTATTCAGGATCTTTTTTGGTTCCATATAAATTTGTGGAATATTTGTTCTAGAACTGTGAAATATGCCATTGGTAATTTAATAGGGATTGCATTGAATCTATAGATTGCTTTGGTAGTATGGACATTTTAGTGATATTAATTCTACCAATCCATGAACACAGTATATTCTTCTACTTCTTCATATCTTCCTCTATCTCTTTTTTCAACATCATGTAGTTTCAGAGTACGTCTTTTACCTCCTTGGTTAAGTTTATTCCTAGGATCTTACTTTTTTTGTTGCTATAGTATATGGGATTGTTTCTTTTAGTTTCTCTTTCTGAGAATTCATTGTTGGTGTGTAAAAATTTCATCGATTTCTGGGTGCTAATTTTGTATCCTGCTACATTGCCCAATTCCTTTATTAAATCTAGTAGTTTTCTGGTGGAGTCTTTAGGGTTCTCCTATTATGTGAATGTCGTTACATTTCATGTTATCCCACGGCTCCCTTAAACTGTCCTCCTGTTTTTTTCATTGTTTTTTCATTTTGGTTCTGTGATTGAGTGATTTTTTTCTACCCTATCTTCTAATTCACCTACCCGATCCTCGGCTTCCCCTAATCTGCTGTGTATTCCTTTTCACAGCCAGATGTTGTGGTAACTGGAGTTATATGGGCACCTTTCTCAGTGCTAGTGCTCTGGGCTAGAGAGCCCAGCTTGGGGTTTAGAACCTCCCACAGCTGAGATATTCCTTCATAACTTCAGCTGCTGTCTATGGGAGCCCAGCCAGCCCTTTCTTGCCTCCACACTTCCTACCAGTCTCTATGCGGTCTCCACATTCCATCCTTGATTGTCAGGGTTCTTTCCAGCTAGTATTCAGTTGAGTATTCAGGATAGTTTTTCTGTATTTTCGTTGTAATTCCAGTTTGGTCCTGGGAGTATGTCAGCATAGTATCCACTTACTCTGCTGCAATTTTGAAAATCCCCTCATTTGAGATACTTTATGGCCAAGGATAGGTAGCTTGTTTTTAAATGTCTTGTATACATAAAAAGAACAGCCATTATTTTATCTTTTTGAGACAATATTTTTCCAGTTCACATTACATACTTTTACTTCTTACATAAAATTAGAAGTTATATGCACTGTATTATATCATTCTGCTTTAAGATTAAAGGGGAGTATGATCCAGAATGATGGAATGAGTAGTCAGAAACTCAGTTCTAAATCTTATAGTACTTCAAATTGAGTGAGTGGTTCTGGAGCAGTGCTTCTCAGAGAGAATAAAGGATATCAGAATCTCCTAAAGAACTCTCCTTCCTTCTGCATTCCCAACTCCATGGTTCTCATAATCAAGGGAAAGGAGAAAAACACAAGATGAATCCAGGAGTGAGCTCTCAGGCACTGTCAAGAGAGAAATGTGATTAGTCATACAGTTTATTCTATCCTACAAGATAAAACAAACCAGTAGATCATCAAAAACATGACAATTTCTAGTTCTGAGATCCAAAAGAAATTGTTTTCCAACTTTATTGAGATATAATTAACATACAACATTGTATATATTTAAGGCTTGTGGCATATTGACTTGATGTATTTATATATTATAAAATGATTACTACCATAGCATTAGCTACCATTTTCATTCCATTACATAATTACCATTTCTTTTTTATGGTGAGAACATTTAAGATCTACTCTGTTAGCAGCAATCAAATATGTAATACAGTATTTTTAGCTATAATCACTATCCTTTACGTTAGATCTTCAGAACTTGTTAATCTTATAACTAGAAGTTCATACCCTTTGAACAATATCTCCCTATTTCCTCAACACCCCAGCTCCTGGTAACCACAGTGTAGGGTACACTCTGTTTTTCTGAATTAGGCTTTTTTTTTTTCTTTTGGATTTCACATGTAAGTCAATATCATACATTATCAGTCAGACTTATTGCACTTGTATAATGCCCTCAGTGTTCATCCAAGTTGTCACAAAGAACAGGGTTTTATTTTTTCTCATGGCTGAATAATATTCCACTATGTATATCTATACCACATCTTCTTTATCTGTTCATCGACAGACACTTAGGTTGTTTCCATATCTTGGCTATTGTGAGTAACGCTAAAATGAACATGGGAGTGCAGGTATCTTGACCACATCCTGATTTCAGTTTCTTTGGATAAATACCCAGAAGTGGGATTGCTGGATCATATGGTAGTTCTTTTTTTAATTTTTTGAAGAACCTCTATACTGGCTGTACCAATTTACATTCTCACCAACAAAGTACAAGCAAAGGTTCCCTTTTCTCTTCCCCAACACTTGTTATTTTCTTGTCTTCTTGACAATAGCCATTCTATCAGGTATGAAGGGTATGAACTAGTATCTCATTGTGATTTTGATCTGCATTTCCCTGATGATTAGTGATGTCCCATTTTTAATTGGGTTGTTTGTCTCCCTTTTTAGTTTCATGTGGTCCTGTTTATTTATTTTTGTTTTTGTTTTGGTGTCATATCCAGAAATCATCGCCCAGACTGATGTCAAGGAGCTTTTCCTTATGTTTCCCCTAGGGATTTTACAGTTTTGGGTTTTATGTTTAAGTCTTTAATCCATTTTAAGTTCATTTTTGTGTTTGGTGTAAGATTGAGGTCCAATTTCAATTCTTCTGCATTCTTTCAATTTTCTCAATATCATTTATTAAAGAGACTATCCTTTCCCCATTGAGTATTTTTGGCTCCTTTTTTAAATGTTGGTTGACCATATATGCAGGAGTTTATTTCTGAGCTCTCAATTCTGTTCCATTGGTCTGTGGACCTATTTTTAAGTCAGTATCATTGTGTTTTGATTATTGTAGCTTTGTGGTATAGTTTAAAATCAGGAATATGATATCTTAAACTTTGTTCTTTTTTCTCAGGATTGCTTTGGCTACTTGGGGTCTTTTGTAGCTCCATGCAAATTTTAGGATTTTTTTTTTATTTCTATAAAAAATACCATTGGAATTTTTATAGGAATTGCATTGAATCTATAGATGGTTTGGGGTAATATGGACATTTTAACATTATTCTTCCAATTCATGAACATGGGATATCTTTCCATATGCTTGTATCTTCTTCAGTTTCTTTCACCAAAATTTTTTCAGTGTACAGATCTTTTACCTTCTTGGTTAAATTTATTTCTAAGTACTTTGTTTTTTATGCTATTGTGAATGGGATTGTCTTATTTATATATTTTTCAGATGTTTTGTTATAATATATAGAGACACAACTATTTTCTGTATATTGATTTTGTATCCTACAGCTTTACTGAATTCATTGATTAGTTCTAGCAGTTTTTGGTGGCGTCTTCAGGACTTTTTACATATAAGACCATATTATCTGCAAAGACAATTTTACTTTTTCTATTTGGATGCTTTTTATTTCCTTTTCTTGTCTGATTGCTCTGGCTAGGACATCCAGTACTGTTGACAGGAGTGGTAAGAGGGGGTACCCTTGTCTTATTCCTGACCTTAGAGGAAAAGCTTTCAACCTTTTATCACTGAGTGCTGGCTGTGGGTGTGTCTTATATGGCCTTTAGTGTGTTGCAGTAAGGTCCTTCTGTATTGATTTGTTAAGTGTTTTTATCATGAAAGGATATTGTATTTTGTCAGATGCTTTTTCTCTGTATATCGAAATGATCATGAAAGAAATTTCTTCCCTGTGGGTCCTTATCAAGAATCAAATTATAAGCAACACCTTCAACATCCTTCCATTATAAACAACAATAACTTCCATAAGCCTATTTTTTTCTTTAACATCTCAACAATATCATAATACCAAAATTTATTTCAATAAAAACATTTTATAAGAGACCCTAAATATTGCTGCCCAAGTACTCAGATATCTAATGTGTTATTTCATATAAGTAATAAATTTCAGCTCTTTGGAAAGTATTTAGGCAATATGCCCTAAATATTAGTAATCTTATAAAAAAGTTTTATATGTTAAGTAGGCTTAAGGATTTAGTCCTGACAAATATTAGAATGTAGGTATTTGTTCCTCTTAAATACAGTCTACCAGTCAACCAGTCTACCCCTTCCCCCTTTATCATGGCTGAAGAATCAGCTGGCATGGTCAGTGGGGCTGGGACCAAGGCTTCAGCTGATGTAACCAAAATGACCAGCAGAACACAGGCTAAGGATTTGGTCGGCAAAGCTTGAATATTTGGCCTAGAGCTGAATCCAAGGATTGGAGCCTATATATTTGGTGGGACCAAGGATTCTGCCAGCACAACTGATGTGTTTAATGGGCAGGGCCCAAGGATTCAACCCACATCACCAACATTTTTGGCATGGCCAAGGCTGAAGATTCAGCTGGTGTGGTGGAATTAGTAGACCAGGACCAAGATGGCGACACACATGGTTGGGAGATTGGTTACATATAAAAAGATTGAGCAAATGAGTAAATATATTGAGAATAATGGGGGCCAGATTTGTCACTATAGGAGAAGGGAGTAATAAATATAGAAAGGTAAAAGAAAATAAAAAGTAAAAGCAAGCCCTGTGATGTTGGATTGTTGTTGGAAGTATTGATATGGGTTCATGGTTGCTAATAGATTGATAGATTGATTATTGATTGATTGGTCAATGTACTGATTTAGATTTCTCTTTGTGTGTATGTGTATGTTCATCTACACATATATATACACATATATTTTCTAGCCTTATCTGCTGAGAGGACCTAGAAGCAATAATATACACCTGTAACAAGGAGCTCAGTTAAGCACCCAAATCTTAATTTCTAAATACCTTTTTCCACCAAAAAGAATCAGGGCTCCAGGAGACATGACTAAGTCCAGGGTTGTGTGGCAAAGTTCAACATAAATCCAAAACATTTTATTATACCAGAAAGTAAGAAAGTGTTCCAAGAATATTGAGAGTATGTCAGAAGGACACAGAGGTTCCTAATGACAAAATCTTGAAGATTTGAGCAGCAAAATACATAATGATAGTAACAGAATATAACTCATTGAAATAGAATAGAAATAAAATAGAAATATGTGAATCTATGCTGGTATAAAGAAGTGAATTAATAAACAAGTGAATGGGAGGAAAGGAAATAGTAGAATTCCAGCCAGTAAATGGAGAAGGAATGATGGAATTAGAGAATCATTATTTGACATCCATCATAGTAATCACTGATTTGGGCAAGAATCATCAATGAATATGAAAACCAGTGGGTAAAAGTTTTTGAGGAACAGTATATTTCCACAGTCTGAAAGTCTCTTCACAAAAAAATTATTTAGCACAAAATTATTTTAGTTAATTTACATTAGAAAAGCCTGGAAACACCGCCTAAACCAAGTGACTAATGTTAACAAAACCTAGGAGAGACCATCTAAACCAGTAGTTACCAACATAGGGCACATGCCCCTCAGGGGGGCAATTTCATTTTTAATGGGGGCAATTCGAGAATGAGTTATTAACAGTGAATTTTTTGCATTTCTTATGGTTCTAGGGGCCTCATATGTAGTGTATAAATATATAGAGGCATATTATGCATTTCAGTTCTCTGTTGTATGTTTTGAAACTTTATTTGCTATTTTTTCATATCACTTCATATTATTATTTTTTTTAACAATTTATTAGTGATTTCTTCCTCAGTACTTTAACTGTCCTTTTGTTCTTTTATTTTTCTCTTTCATGGATGCCATGAATAGATGATGATAGATAGATAGATAGATAGATAGATGCCATACATACAGACACCTATATCTGTGTATCAAGAGAGAAATGAATATTAAGGCAAAGGTAGTAAAATGTTAGCAATTTGGGTGAAGGGTATGAGAATTTTTTGTATTATTCTTGCAACTTTTCTATAAGTTTGATCTTTGAAAATAAGTTTAAAAGTTATTAAAATTTATATCAGTAATCTAAGGTTCAGATTTTCATCCTCTTATGAAAAAGGAGATGCTTAAGAATATTGAGAGAATACTTACCAGAATTCATCAAGTTGTACATTTAAAGATTTGTGCATTTTGCTGTATGTCAGTGATAATTTAATTTAAAACAAAAACAGAAAAAATCATACCCCACTACCAGTCTCCTTTTAAACTTTCTGAAGCAGTTTGACTAATGGGCAGATTCTGCTAAAAATGGAATTTCTCCCTAGAGTACAAATCCTTTTTTTCCACCATGAATGCCAGCCTCCCATCAGGGGCCGCACACTGGAATGAACGTGTATCAGCCAGCCTGCTCTGTGGGTCATGCAGCTTTGGATTCCAGCTCCCTTTCCCAGCACTCAGTCCCATTTTTAATTTTCAGGGAAGTATTGTTCCAAAACTTGGCCCAGACTATGTCCTCTCCTTGGATTCCTTCCATTTGTTTTCTCAATTTTGATCAATCACTCTTTGGCTTGTACCCCTCTCTTTTCAAGATGGTGAACTGGAGGGTGTGAATGCTGGGGAAGTACTGGGCACAGAACCTGAAAGTCATCTCCTGCACTCAGGGAACGCATCAATCATGAGTCACAACATGACATTCCATTCTTCTCTCTTAAATGCATTTGTACAGAGTGTTGTACCACACAAGTGAGCCAAGTGGACTTATGAGCTGTTGGGGGGCAAGGGATAAGGGGAACAGGGAGAGAAAATAAGACAGATAGAAAAAAGAATGGTTCTTTGTGGAGCAACAAACTTTGTTCTGGTTCCCAGCCTGAATGTTTCTGATCTGGTTTTCTTCTTTTTGTAATGTTTGAACTTGTTTCCTCAGCTCCAATGTTGAACTCTTGTCAAAAAAACTAAGAGCAGCAGAGTGTGAGATGCTGAGAGAGGCAAGACCAGCAATCCAGCAGAAAAAACTGCAGAGCCATGGAGATAAATGTGTCTGTATCGGGCCTGGGCTTGAGAGAGAGGGAGAGTGTTTTAACAAATTTATAAGAAAAACCCTGTGGAGTAACCGCATTTTTTTTCTCTCTCCTCTCTACTCTCACACAGTCTGGCACTTTCTCCTTCCTCTGAAAGCTGCCATTAACCTTTTTATGCAAAGAGCAGAATATCTTGCCAGTTGATTGTTGAAAATCTGGCAGAGAAAAGCTTGTTCAAAAAAAAAAAAAAAAGAAGATATGGAGGAGCTGGGCAGACACCACAAGAAAGAACAGGGACTGACAGAGTGCTCAATTGGGCCTAGGACACAAAGCTGCTACCTTATTTCTTGATAAAATCCCCTAAAGCTAAATTGGATAAAGGAAGAGGAAATAAGGATGATGAAAATAGAGGAGATAAGGAACTCTTTCACATAGTTGACATTACACAGTATTAAGCATTAATTGCAATTAACTCCCAATGAGAGAACAGCCTGTGGTGCACACATGAAGGGATACACTTAAATAGGGGCAAAACTACATGCTCTGTGCTACATGTAGAATACTCCTGTTTGTGGAGAGAGAGAAAGGGTATCAGGAGATTTAGCTAGACCAAACCTTCTTTGATATGAAAGATCCTCCCACCATTTCCCTCCTTAACTTGTCTCAGAGAAGGAGCATTCTGCTGTTTCTGTTTTGTCCGCAGGTCTTTCCCTCCATTTCTTGACCAGGGCAGCCCTTGGTCCTCATTACTGGTATCTACCCCCTACTTGCTGGGACTAAATAAAATTGAACATAAAACACCTACTCTGAATTCAGGTCTCGTGTCCTTGGCTTTGCAGCAATGATTGCAAGAACTGTTTTTTAGTCTAGTTTTTATTAGGTTGGTCTTGCACTGGACTCTTTAGAGTTCTAAAATATGAATATGAAATGTTTTTTTAATTACAGAGCTTTGCAGATCTCAATTTTTTTTTTTTTTTTTTTTTTTTGCTGCCCTTTGTATGTTTCCTTTGTACTTAAAGTACTCCCACGGGAGAAGACGGTTGGCACTCCTGATTCCCTAGAGCTCCTGCAGGAGCAGTTAATTACCATCTTAATTTTAATGAGTCTTGACAATTACTGCAGTTCAGTACATTAAACATGGGTCTGTCCTCTCCAGTGTCAACTTCCAGAGATAATCCTTCCCCAACTAAGCAAAGAAGAAAATTAATTCTTATGAATGCCAAAAAAAAATGACCAGAGTAGGAACTGCAAACTTAAAGCCAGTGGAGCTCATAAACTTTAGAACTGACAGTATTCCAGTCTAGTCAGAGCATTTGAAATAAGTTATCCTTAGCTATTTAATTATTTACAAAGGTTTGGTGAGACAGTCTAGAAATAGAAGTAACTTAAGTTTTTTATAGGCAGGATCTACTATGGTGCATGCTGGGGGCTCGCAACCATGTTTCTGACCAGCACCCCTGAAGAACACCGAACTCCCGTCCTAATAGTGGCTATAGTAATTCTCAAGGGAAACCTGTGTAAACTTAAAAAAGCAAAAGGTATGGGAACCACACCCCTCTCCCCGTGGGGCGTGACTTTCCAGGTGTGAAATAAAAAAGGTATCCTAAAATATAAGCAGCCTTCAGTTTACATACACAAAGAGAGAACCACTCTTCCCACCGGACTCCCCTGTGCCTCATAACTTAAAGCCCTGCTTGCCCCAAGAGTGAGGGGAAATACTGCCACCACTTCCCTTCCTGAATTGTTCACTAGTCCAAAGGGTCCCTGCTACTGATGACCCAGCCCTCCACAGCAGCCCCTGGCTGCTATTCTAACGATTGTTGCTATTAATTATCCGGAGACTCTAAGAGGTTCTCCTGCACACCTATTATAGGAACATCCTGCTGTGGGGCTACTGCCATAGAAATGAGGCTTCTCCTGAACCCCTTCCAGTGCTCTGTAGGAGAGATGGACCCAGGACACACAGGAGAAGTGAAGAGGTACTAGTATTTCTGATGTTAGAACTCAGAAGCATCTTCTAGTAGATAAAATGTTATAAATGGTGGTAGGTTCTATGACAATATTATATTCACTTTCAGAGCTGCCATAACAAACTACCACAGGCTGGCTGGCTTAACAACAGACATTTATTTTCTTACAGTTCTGAAAGCCAGGAGTCCAAGATCAAGGTTTCTCTTGAGCTCTCTCTCCTTGGCTTGCAGATAGCCACCTTCTCACTATGTCCTCACGTGGCCTTTCCTCCTTACACATGCATCCCTGGTGTCTCTGTTGTGCCCACATTTCCTCTTCTATCCAAGGACATCAGTTAGATTGGAATAGAACCCACTCAATAGCCTCATCATAACTTAATCATCTCTTTAAATCATCTCTCCAAAGAGTCACATTCCATAGTTATGGGGGTTAGCACATCAACATATGAGTTGGGGGAAGGGGTATGATTCAACCCATAACTAACATTATGGATGAATAGTCTCATGGGGCCTACTTGGGAACCTAACTACTACTTAGGTGATTGTTTCAAGATTTCAAACAACTGACTTCCAAACTCTGGAAATGGCATTCCAATTAGATCCTAAACCCCACAGATTAAAAGGTGGGGGATGAGGAACAACTGCAGAATCTGATACTCACACCCACTAATTCCAGCTTACTCCCTAGGGGAGGCGTGGGGCCTGCTGGTGACTTCAGTCCCAAATACTATATAAAACGAACTTAGTAACTAGACCTTTCTTAAAAGTGGTTAGTGATTGAATGAAATCAGGAATTTCCTGGAGATAAGATTGTGGTGTTCTTCGACACCATATAAATGCTATCTTACCGCTTTGTCCACCTCTTTATACAAAAGACCACCTAAGCACAAAGAAAATGCCCTACCCAGCATGTGCTGTCCTGATGAAGGGAGCCTTTCATTTTGACACTGCAGATAACAGGCAGTTCTTGCTGTAAATTGCAGTGATGCTTAGTAGCCCTGAAGATCAGGTTTGATTGATGGCATTTTTCATGGGGTTCTTGTTAAAGATAAATAATGGTTTTAATGTTATCAGACTAAAAAAAAAATTATCTTTTTCTAATGTAAACCCTAAGCCAAACTTCAGGCACTAACATTTTATTGCCAGCTTAACAAACAGCATGATGTGGTAGTGGTATAAAAGGAGTATGAGATATTTGCTAAAGCTCCTGCCTAAATGCCCGAATTTCACTGGTTCACTTTATTCCTTTGAATCAAGCATTTCTTTAAGGCACTGCCCTTTATAGTGTGAGTACAGCACATTGTCACTGTCACCTTAGTATGCCTAGGGAACCTGAACACTAGAATAAGATCAGTGAGCAACTGGGGGTGTGGAGTGCGGGTGAGTGGGGGGCGAGGGGGGGGCGGCGAGAGGGGAGGGGAGAAAAAGAGTTGGAAAAAGGACAAAACTGTCCTTTAAACCCCAGTTTAATCTGCTCCTCAGTGTCCTGGGCCTGGTGAGTGCCCTCAGAGCTCTCTGACTCTCAGTTGTTTGGCACCTTTAAAGTCTATGGGAAATCACATCAACTTTTGTAAGTCTTTTAAACCTAAACCTTATAAATAAATATTTATAAATATTTAATATTTATAAATAAATATTTATTCCTATCAATAAATATTTATTCCTAAAGGTAACTTTACCACAGAGAGTGTCAGGATGCAACCAGCAGAAGGGTAGGGCATCATGGAAGAGGAACAGTGCTGAGTTTTCTCTGGCATCCTGAGGTGAGACCCAGAGAAGGGACATTGAGAAGCCTGGAGAGCTGAAAGCTCCATCTAGAAATAGCCTGCTGGTGCTCCGCTGGCAGTCACTGCTTGAATGTTATTTAATCAGGAATGAGCTCTATTTATTCAAAGATTATTAAACCTGAAAAGAATTTAGAGATCATCTAGTCTGAGCTGAGGCCAGAGCGCTGAAATGACTTGCCCAAAATGATAAAGCCAAGTGGCAGAATTGAGACTGGACATTCCATTTCCAACCCTATCCTACTACTTCACCTTGCAGATGCCTCGGAAGAAAATCCTAGTAGCCTGGCAGAGGAAGCTCGAGTAATAACTGCTGTCCTGCAGAAGTGTTATACCAGCGGTTCTCAACCTGTGGGTCGCGACCCCTTTGGGGGTTGAACGACCCTTTCACAGGGGTCACCTAAGACCGTCGGAAAACACATATATAATTACATATTGTTTTTGTGATTAATCACTATGCTTTAATTATGTTCAATTTGTAACAATGAAAATACATCCTGCATATCAGATATTTACATTACGATTCATAACAGCAAAATTACAGTTATGAAGTAGCAGTGAAAACAATTTTATGGTTGGGGTCACCACAACATGAGGAACTGTATTAAAGGGTCGAGGCATTAGGAAGGTTGAGAAATACTGTGTTATACCGTCACAGGGTGCTGCAGGAGCGCTGCCCTTCTGGTTCAAGCAAAGTGTGTTTTAGTGATAGGTACTAGCAGATAAGATGCTTGTCTGTTCTGGCTTTGTGTGCTGACCAAGCATTGTGACTTTCTTTGGGGGAGAAAAGTGAATAGTAGGTACCTTAAAATGTGTTAAGTTTCTTACCTCCTTCAGGGCTGTAGCTTTGCCAGCATCTCTTGCTCCTTGCACTGTCAGTTGGACCTCTTAAGCACTATCTAGTATAGTGCAGCTCACAGGCCGTGGTCCTGTCGGCATGGGACCATTGGACAAAGCCACCTGCAGGAGTTGCTAGGGCTGTTTATTTGTATCCGCCTCCTGGGGTCTGTACAGTGGGATAACCTCAGACTTCTCCATCTTTTCTTGCCCATGTAGAACTCGCTTTCTCACTTGGCTGATTCTGAGGTTGAGTCCCCCTCCTCTCCAGCTGCTTCCTTGGGAAGAAAAATAGAAAAAATCTGGTGATCTTCCTCCTCTTCAATGAGCTTGGTGAAACTTCCCAGTATTTGCTTTGGTGTGGCTTTTCCTTCTCGTGTGCGGCTGTTCTTTCCATGTGGAAACAAAGCAGTTTGAGCCACTTGAGTCCTGGAATGCCAAGGCTTTGCCCACACTTTCTGGGGGAACTGTGCTCACAAGTGTGATGAGCCTTAAGCATCCATTGAGCCACACTGGACTGGCAATGTCCCTGGAGTCACATTCTCACCCTTCTTCACCTAACTATAAAGTTCTCTGAGCTCGGGGGGCTGTAGGAGTATTTTTCTTTCAACCCCAATCTTCCCCAGGAGTTTTCAAATCACATCACATACTTTTTTTCCTTTTAGCAATCCAAAATTAGTAACATGCAACTCCAGACCACCAGCCCACCCCAACCTCCTCTATATCAGACATATCAGACACAACTTGCCATATCATTGTATTATGCTTGCCCTTAATCACATGGTTCTCCATGAGGCAGCCATTTGTACTCAGGGCACCACTCAGAACAGCTCACATGACCCCAGAGCCTTGGTCAATCATGGCACCCCTTCCATGGTCTTGTACCATGGAGCTTGTACCACACTAACGGGTCATTTCATCATCTCACCAGGGAACCAGGAGACATCACCCAGGGAATGTATCAGGTCGCCACTAAAAGAAGAAAAAATCAAGCAAGATCCATAGTTACCTGTGGAACTTTTTAGTCTCCCATCACATTGGCCCTGGAACAGACACTGTGTGCTGGGAACAGCAGACGACAGTCCTGGACATAGAGTGCATTGAGCACGGGCCGCTGTGGTGGAGGAAACTTCCTTCTCTCTTCCTGCTTGGCCAGAGAGATTAGCTAGACATGGATTAGGCTTTGTGCTGGTTTAGCACTTAAATTTCAGTTGTAACAGAGCCTTGTTCTTACCACCCTGACAGTTTCAGCATTAGATTTCCTTTTAGTTTGGGTTTTTTCATCCTCTCCCTTTTGACACTTTTTATTTCTGAGAGCCAAACCAAATACACTGGGCTGGCTGGCCAGCATGGCTGTGTCTGCGATTCCCAGAGCCCTGCCGCTGTTCTGATGGATCCCTTTGGCAAAGAGGGAAAGTTTTTCTCCATTCTGGTAAAGACAGGCCCTTAATTTGAATGTCTCTATTCACATCAGCTAATAGCTTTGTAAGAGATATTACCAAATCAACTTAGACAGCCATATTAAGATTCTGCCTCACTGAGAAATCTGGTTCTTTGTTTTTAATACTCATACTTTCTCAGGCCTTGTCCTACCTCAACATGTCTTTGGACTGGAAAAGCTTTGTAGAGGCCGTGCCGTCAATCCCCTTGCCTCAGGACTGTTCTTCATCTAAGCACATCACCCAGATGGCTAACTGGCTTGTTTTTGGTTTGTTGTGTGTTTTTTCAGCTCTGTTGAGGTATAATTGACAAAAATTAAGATGTTTAAACTATACAATGTGATGATTTGTAATCTATACTAATAAAAGCCTAGGTGGCCCTTGTGCCCTTGTGCGACGCCTTCATTTTATCACAAGATGGCCACCCCCACATTGTCAAAGATGGCCACCACAAGATGGCCAGCAGGGGAGGGCAGTTGGGGGCGACCAGGCCGGCAGGGGAGGGCAGTTGGGGGCGACTGGGCCGGCAGGGGAGGGCAGTTGCGGGAGACCGGGCCGGCAGGGGAGGGCAGTTGGGGGAGACCGGGCCGGCAGGGGAGGGCAGTTGGGGGCGACCGGGCTGGCAGGGGAGGGCAATTGGGGGCGACCGGGTCGGCAGGGGAGGGCAGTTGAGGGCAATCAGATCAGCAGGGGAGGGCAGTTTGGGGCGATTGGGTTGGCAGGGGAGGGCAGTTGGCGGTGAACGAATCGGCAGGGGAGGGCAGTTGGGGGCGATCGGGTCAGCAGGGGAGGGCAGTTAGGCATCAATCGGAGTGGTTAGGGGACAATCAGGCAGGCAGGCAGGTGAGTGGTTAGGAGCCAGCAGTCCCAGGTTGTGAGGGGGATGTCCCAGATTGGAGAGGGTGCAGCCTGGGCTGAGGGACCCCCACCCCACCCCAGTGCACGAATTTCATGCACCAGGCTTCTAGTCTATATATATAAAAGCCTAAGCAACCGTTACGACTGAACAACTGGTCGATCAGTAGCTATGATGTGCACTGACCACCAGGGGGCAGACGCTCAATGCAGGAACTGCCCCTTGATGGTCAGTGGTAGGCCAACCTCCTGCGGCCCCTACCCCCCTCCCAGCCGGCCAGCCCTGATCACCCTGATAGGGACTGGGTGAGATAGCCCCGATCACCGGCCAGGCCGAGGGACCCCACGCATGCACAAATTCGTACATAGGGCCTCTAATATGTATATATTGTGAAAAAATGCCCTCATTGAGTTAATTAACATATTCCTCACCTTACATATTTACCTTTTTTGAAGTTCAACTCTTAGCAGATTTCTTTTTTTTTTCTCTCTCTCTTACAAACCCTTGTGTCGAGGGCTGACTTTCAATAGATCGCAGCGAGGGAGCTGCTCTGCTACATACGAAACCCCGACCCAGAAGCAGGTCGTCTACGAATGGTTTAGCGCCAGGTTCCCCACGAACGTGCGTTGCGTGAAGGGCGTGGGGGCGGCCCCCTTTCCGGCCGCACCCCGTCTCCCAGGATGAAGGGCTCTCCGCACCGGACCCCGGTCCCGAGGGGGACGAGCGGAGGACCGGCTATCCGAGGCCAACCGAGGCTCCCTCGGCACTGCCGTATCGTTCCGCCTGGGCGGGATTCTGACTTAGAGGCGTTCAGTCATAATCCCACAGATGGTAGCTTCGCCCCATTGGCTCCTCAGCCAAGCACATACACCGAATGTCTGAACCTGCGGCAAATTTCAATTACGTAATACAGTGGTGTCACTGTAGTCACAGTCAGCTTGTTCTTTGAGGGGGATGCTACATCACAGTTCCACTGGTGTTTCAGAAACATTTTTATGTGGGAAATGACTCTTGGCTCTTGAAATTTAATATATGGGGGCCCGTCGGACCAGTGGAGGTCCATTGGGTTTGAGAGGTAAGTCTCTGTTCCCACTTTTATCTTATGTAGCCCTGTCCTCTGCTCTCCTGCCATATTCCTTCGCTGTTCACTCCCTTCCCTCACTTATTCAGAGAAGATCTAATACCTATATCATGGGAGGTTCTTCTAGAATATCACAGAGAAAAACTCTAAATATCTCAGCAAGGGAAGAGTGCTTTAAGCAGGAAAGCAGCCAGCATTTCAGAAGTGTCTAGACCAGCTGTGGGCAAACTACAGCCCGCGGGCCGGATCCGGCCCATTTGAAATGAATAAAACTAAAAAAAAAAAAAAAAAAAAAAGACCGTACCCTTTTATGTAATGATGTTTACTTTGAATTTATATTAGTTCACACAAACACTCCATCCATGCTTTTGTTCCGGCCCTCCGGTCCAGTTTAAGAACCCATTGTGGCCCTCAAGTCAAAAAGTTTGCCCACCCCTGGTCTAGACATAAGTACGCTAGAAATCAAGACATTAGTATGTTAGTGACATCTGTCAATACATAATGGAATCATTGGAAAGCAAACATTTCTGCTGGTTTATGTAGAGATAACTGTCTGAAACTGGATTGTTACACCCCTTGTATGTGCCTAGTTCCAGCTCCTTCTATATGTAAGGAGATTAATTTGGAGTGGCAGGTTTTAGCAGCAAGTGTTTCAGCCCTATGGATTCCACTGACCACACTTCACTTGTCTGCTTTTACCTGTGTTATTTGACCTCTCAGTTGTTGACTTTCACAAAATCATGACTGACTGTTACCTTCAAAAGAATGGTGAGCAACAGTGAGTGCTTATAACAACTCCAAGAGGTCTGTTAGCTAGCAAGACGAGGTTTTTGTAAAACTTCCCTCTGAGGTGGGGGGAGACTTCCTCTTTTTCTTCATGGAGAACTTGTGTATCTGGAGACAGTAGAGTTTGATTCCCTAACCACTCACTGGTGGGCTTGAAGGATAATACATATGTTTTCCTGAGGCATATAATTCTGTCACTCTGAACTCTGCTAGCCGCTTTACCTCCGTAGGGCTCAGTTGTCTTGCTTGTATGGTCAGAGAATTGACTGGCAGTTCTGTTAGCTCCCTTCCAGGTCCAGGAGTCTGAATTCAGAAGTGGCCTGCTTTTAGGATTAGTAGTCCTACCACATGATATTTTGTGGAGGAGCGGTGAGTGTAAAAATTAAACTGTGCACTTTGTATTAATACAGATTCTCTAAAAATCTTGGCTGTTTTATTTCCTTCAGGACTAGGAAGTTGCCAGTATCACATTGCAGAATTTCCAGTGCCAGCAGAGACGCTCTTGATTTATTTTTGTTTTTGTTTTTGTTTTAGCCTTTGAAAACTAAAGGTAAAAATACATGATGCTATAACATTAAAAAATCTAGCTGCCCTCAGGTATATGGCAAGCATTCATTCAGTAAGTATTTGGGGAACTAAATGTACCGTGTGCCCGTCATAAAGTGCTCTTGATAGCACTAGGAAGTAACTGGAAGATTTTCATCTCTGAGAGGCTGAAGTCCTTGTGGCTCCCTCCTACCTTGATGTTTCTGTCATGAGGGAAGGGAAGGAGGAAGTTCCTTTGTATCACCAGGAGTTTTGAGGAGCTTACAGTGGAATGTCAGACTGTGGATCATGTATTTACAGGCCCCCTTGGTGGAATAGAGCTAAACTTTTATTTTTATTATGACATTTTGTTCAATATTGATCATGGAAGAGCAGTAACATCTTATTTGCTTTTGGCCTAAACAACAACAGCCTTTCCTTCTTATAAAAACAAATTCAGATATTGCCTGGTAAAGGAGTTCATTAACAGGTGGGGGTGGGGGAAGGCCCACTTGCAGCCTCAGGATCATTACCACTTCCTGCTGCACTGCGTGGAGCCAGGGCCTGGCGACAGCTGCTTCAGGCTCTACACAATCAGCAACTAGGGTAGGTGGAGACTTAGAAAGCTGGGAGGTTCAAGCTGCAAGCTCAGACTTGAAATATTATTCTTAATCTGTGGGAAATAATCGTAGGACAAATTTTTCAAGAGGAACTTTAGTTTTCCCTGCTACAAAATGTTAGAGGGATTCTAAAAAGTAAAAAAGTGACCAAAATACCTGTAGAAAAGTAAATGACTGGACGAGAACTATCCACAGTGCTCTCAGATTCCTCTGACCACATTAGTTTTATGTTTGATATTTTAGTCAATAGGTATTATGGCAAAATACATTTCTGCTAATTCTAGTTATTCAAAAACCTAACCTCGGAAGTCATTTTATATCTTCATACCTCCTAAGCAGATGTAGTTAAACAGCCAAACAGCCTGCTGATTTGGGTGGGGGCTGTAGTCCGGATCTGGACAGGAAAGAGGGACCATCTCAGCTTGATCCATCACCTCTAAAGGCTCCAGTCATCCTGCCAGTTTACAGCTCAGACCTGGTGGCCTGTGCACCCTGGGACCTAGCTGTTAACCTCAAGTTCAGATTCTCATCTGCTTAAACCAAACCAATCATCTCTAATTTCCTGCTGACCACCAGACCTTCTACAGAAAGGAATTAATCTGAGTCACTGCCAACCACAACTGAATTCATCCCGTAGCCTCTCATAGCCATCCCTTCTTTATAATCATTTATACACCTCATCTTTATGACTGTAATAGTGAGTTATTTACCTTGAAATAAGGCTATGTTCTCTAAGATTTTTCTTATTTCGTGGATTTCTATTAGCTCTCCCTGATGTCTTTATTCACTATAAAGAGATGGTAGTACCTATTCTAAAGTCAGACCTGTGCTGGGGCAGTGTCCCTGGTTGTCAGCCCACCCCTCTGCTGTACTCCCATTCCTCCATCCATCCCAGCTATGTTCCTCGTCATTCTTCACACCATCAGCTCTGTTCCTTGACAGTTATCCTAACATTGAAAGCAGGAGGAGAGCGCAAGTGGGTTTCTTTACACCAGCCCTTCATCACAATGTTTTGTTGGGTGTGAGGTTGCATAGCATCATCTCTGAAATGCCTCCCTTTCCTTCTGAGCTCTCTCCGTCCATTTTCCCCTGAACTGCTATGGAGGCTGAAGCTTTCCCTTTTTCCTTCTGCTGCACTCACTTTAATGTGTGTTGCTTTGAGCAATTCAGATTGAGTTGCTGTTGCATTTGTGATTCTTGGCTCAAGGCCTCTAGAAATCATATTACTACTCTGAGTTCAGGGAGGGCTGGGATAGCTACTAAGAACAGAATACAGTATAATAACATTCAGCAGACAAAGCCAGAAAATTCTTCCCAGAGGCCATCTTGGTACCCTATACTTGTCCCTACCCCATCATTCAAACACTCTGAAGGAAGTGTGTGTCACAGGGCATAGTTTATGTGCCCTGCTATAAGGTCTGCACCATCAGACAGTCTTGATTTGGAGATGCTTCCATTTTTATCCTCAAAGGCTTGTTGGAAAGACATCAATGTTTTCCCCCAGGATTAGCATCTGTTCCTTCAGTTTACTCACTAGTTGGTTTTTTATTGTTTGCTATGTGTGGGGTATTTTGCTAGGCAGCATTAGTATGTCAAAAAGAATTCACCAAGAAGGTGTGGAAGTATTGGGGAATTAACATATAGCCAGCTCTTGAAACACAAAATTAATACTTTAGTAGTATTCACCACTGAATAGAGAGGACTTTACAGAGAAAAGGGGCAATTGAGCTCAACCATGAAGGATGAATAAGACAGGGAAGAGAGGGGTGTAGGAGGTAAGACTGTCCACATTCCACGATGGGAGAACTTCATCAAAGTAAAAGCAAAAGCCAGGGAATGGCAAGTTATACCAGGAGATGAAATTGGAAAGGGAGGATAGGGCTGCCACATTGTGGCTGCCATGCCAACGAAATTAGAACAATTTGTAGGTAGGAAGTCATTCAATATATTGGAAGAAGAGAAAATCTAATGCAGCCTATTTTAGAGAGATTGCTGTTACAAACCAGAGCTGAAGAGGCTGTGAAGCTGTATGCAATCAGCAAAAGCTGTTAGGGTATGAGAGCTTGTATTTAGGGTTGTGACCAGAAGATGATCATCAGTGAAGACCCTAAACCAAAAGAAGCTGAGCCTGGGAAGGGCGATAACAGGAATCTGGCAGGAGAATCGTGTTTTAGAAGAATACGTAATCACATGAAAAACCACGTGTAGCATTTATTAAGTAAAAAGAACAGTTTATATTAAATAGTATGAACAGCATTATTTGCTGTATAAGTACAACATTCCCAAATAAATGTTTTTCAGACATTTGAAAAATGTATTCTGAAAGAGAAGGGAACTAGGGTTATAATTATATACCTTGATAATGGTTAAATTTAGGTCATATAAGGGTGATTATACTATTCTCTTTTCTTTTGTATATGTGTGATAAATAAAACTTGTTTTAAATCCAGAGAAGTGCAACTCAACAGAAATAATTAAATTGGCAAAGAAAGTGGATTAAATGTGTTAGTGTACTAAAGCACTTGGAACAATACCTGCCCATAATAAATGACCAATAAGGTGGCCACTATTATTATTACCTCTTTATAAAGCTGAAGATAGACAGGGTCATCCATGCAGAGGGTGCAAGAGGAAGAACAGACCTCTTAGACCTCAGGAACTCTCTTATGTGGGAGGAAGCAGAAAGAAGAGGAACAGGGCAGGCAGAGGAGAGCCAGAAACTCAAGAGGAGAGAAGATCGTATTTTTTAAAAAAATATATTTTATTGATTTTTTGCAGAGAGGAAGGGAGAGGGATAGAGAGTTAGAAACATTGATGAGAGAGAAACATTGCTCAGCTGCCTCCTGCACACCCCCCACTGGGGATGTGACCGAAACCAAGGTACATGCCCTTGACCGGAATCAAACCCTTGAGTCCGCAGGTTGATGCTCTATCCACTGAGCCAAACCGATCAGGGTGGGAGAGAAGATTTTAGAAGGAGGTGTTATTTGGGGCAGATATCACAGAAGGGGTTCAAGTAGGATAAAGACTGAGTAAAGACCATTGGATTTGTGCTGTTAGGTAATCCTTGAGGTTTGTGTTTTGGGGTATCTTAAGTTTTGACGTATACATGTAAACAAGAAAGTACACAAATCATGTGTATGCAACTCACTGAATGTTTCCACACTCATAATGAACACCTGCAACAGGAAGCAGAACCTTACCATCACCTCGGAAGCCTCTTGCCAGTCACTACTCCACCCTACAAGGATAAATTGATCAGTTTTGCCTATTGTTAAACTTCATACTAGTATACCTGGAGTCAAACAGAGTGAACTTTCTTGTGTCTAGCTTCTTTCATCCACATCATGTTTATGAAATGCATCTATTAGGTTACACATAGATATTCATTCTCATTACTGTATGGTATTTCCTCATCCTATATAAAAAGAGCTAATATGCTAATTAGACCAAACAGCAGAATGACTGTCCAGACGACCTTCTGGATGAAGCCGAGGCAGGGCTGTGAGAGCCGAGGCAGGGCTGTGAGGGCCAAGGCAGCCGCAGCTGCGAGGGCCGAGCCCCTTGCACAAATTTCGTGCATCAGGCCTCTATTTATAAATATAACACAATTTACCATTTAGTTGTTGATGAACATTTGGGTTATTCCCATGTTTAATCTAGTTTTCTGGATTCTTTTTGTTTCATTGAATTTAAGTATAGTTGGTATGCAATCTTATATTAGTTACTAAAGGCCCGGTGCACGAAATTCGTGCACTTGGGGGGGGGGGGGGCGGGTCCCTCAGCCCAGCCTGCACCCTCTCCAATCTGGGACCCCTCAGGGGATGTCCGACTGCCAGTTTAGGCCCTATCTCATAGGGTTCGGGCCTAAACCGGCAGTCGGACATCCCCCTCACAATCCAGGACTGCTGGCTCCCAACCACTCGCCTGCCTGCCTGCCTGATTGCCCCTAACTGCTTCTGCCTGCCAGCCTGATCACCCCCTAACCACTCCTCTGCCAGCCTGATTGACACCTAACCACTCCCCTGCCAGCCCAATCGCCCCCAGCTGCCCTCCCCTGCCAGCCCAGTTGCCCCTAACTGCCCTCCCCTGCTGGCCTGGTCACCCCAAACTGCCCTCTCCTGCCGGCCATCTTGTGGCTGTGGGTGCCGCCATCTTTGAGGGTGGGACAGTCAATTAGCGTATTCCCTCCTTATTGGCTGTGGGTGCCACCATCTTTTGCAACGGCATGAGGATCAATTAGCATATTTCCTCTTTATTAGATAGGATATTAGTCTCAGGTGTATAATACAGTGATTTGGCGTTTTTATACCTAACAGTGTGGTTAATCCTCACTAATTATAGTAATCATCTATCACCATACTTTAAATGTATCACAGTATTAGTGACTACATTCCTCTTTCCCTTTTACTGGTCCCCTCCACCCCCCTCCCTTCTGATAATAGTACCATCCTATTGGTCTCTGTTCCTACAAGCCCATTTTTTTATTGTTGTTTGTTTGTGGACCGTTATGCAGCAATACAAAAGAATGAAACCTTGTCATTTGCAAAATCATGATGGATCTAAAGGGTGTTATGCTAAGTGAAATAAGTCAGACAGAGAAAGACAAATACTGCATGGTTTCACTTATATGTGGAATCTGAGATTTTTTTATTTCTCTAAATAATGTTTTATAGTTTCCAATGTAGCGGTTTTAGTTTAGTTACCCTTTGAGAGAACAATTTTGGTGAAATGGCAAAAACTAAAAGATGTTAAGGAGGGAAATGAGAAACAGGTAGCACATGAGCACTAATCTCTTGAGATGCTTGATGATGAAAGAAAGAAAAATTGGTACTAGCTTGTGAGAAATACAGATTAAAAGGTCTTTTCAGGATGAGAGTGCCCTTGGAAGCTCTGATAAAGGACCAAGGAAGATTTGAAACACAGAATTAATTAAAGGTGCAGGGCCATGGAAGGGTGGCTCAGGTTAGCCTGGAAGAGGAGTGTCATGGGGTAATTTTGAGGTAGGATGTTGCATGGCTTACATTACCTTTAACAGTTTCCTCAGAATAACTGGTTGCTTTTACAGTGAATGGCACTGAGCCTCCACTATTGTGCCCTTTGCCACCAATTTGCAGCAGCCAGATTTGGTGCCCTCATGCTCATTCTAATCCATATTTTCTGATTCCTATTTCTGTTAGCAGAATATATTATTCTGTAACTTCACTAGAGGCCCGGTGCATGGATTCGTGCACCGGTGGGTGGAGTTCCTCAGCCTGGCCTGCGGGGATCGGGCCAAAACTGGCTCTCCAACATCCCCCAAGGGGTCCCGGATTGCGAGAGGTCAGGTCTCGGGTGACGCACCCTGGAATCAGGCTCTCTCCTCTCTGGTTCTGGGTGTGTCATGCTAGAACTGCAGCTGCCAAGTCACCGCAGCTAGGCAGCTCCTGCGTTGAGAGTCTGCCCCCTGGTATTCAGTGCGCGTCATAGCTACCGGTTGGAGCGTCTGCCCCCTGGTGGTCATTGCATGTCATAGCTTCTCGTCAGACGGTCTAACGGACAATTGCTTAAGCTTTTATATATATAGATACCTGTACATTTATTATTCCTTCAGAGTATCTTAGTTAAGGTTTAGTAGAAAGGGACTTTTCTGCT
The DNA here is from genome assembly GCF_028538775.1 of Myotis yumanensis. Taxonomy (NCBI): domain Eukaryota; kingdom Metazoa; phylum Chordata; class Mammalia; order Chiroptera; family Vespertilionidae; genus Myotis; species Myotis yumanensis. The sequence goes on along the minus strand of NW_027223754.1, from coordinate 119,872,846 downwards.
AAATCTTGAGGTGCCCAAGAGGCTTGGGGAAGATTTTATAGTAGATATTTTGTATATGGAGAAAAACTAAAGTGCTGAGATAGGAGATTTAATGCACAAATTACAGGAGCCTGCAGGATTCCAGGGAAAAAATTTGTTTTGTGGTTCAGTGAAAAGTATTTTACTTTGGAAGTATTTTTAACTTTGTTGTTGTTTGTCTTTAGATGCAAAGATTTTGATACATACACAGAAAATTTATCATATCCAGAGAAGAGATCATGTAAAACTTATGTGCTACATGTAGTTATGGTGCTTTTTTAAAAAGTACACAGGGCAGTAGTCTTCACTGTGGTACTTGCAGGGATGGAATTGGCCTACTATTAGAGAGCCAAAGGTAGGAAATAGAAGATCTTGTTGGATTGCTCAGTCTTACATGTACTAAGTTTGGATTTGTAGTTCTAACAAGGAAGGGAAAGCAGGAGGGAGAAGAATTTAATTCACTGCAGCTAGGATATAAGAAATCCCAAACATTACATGTTTGTACTTTGGGGAAAATCTTTTCTGGTGTTAACTATAAAGGGGTGTTTCTTTGGAGAGAAGGTGAGAAATGGATAGGCAAGCATGGAGGAGTCCGTTGGGCAGTAAGAAGGGGGAAAGAAAACAGTAATATCTTGAGTGAGAAGCTGGAACACACTCTTCCCAGTTTATCCTTGGGACCTGCTGCATATGGAAACCATGCAAAAACTTCCTTTTTTACCTGTGATGCACATGCTAACGAAATACTTTGAAATAACAAGGTACTAATGCATTTCAAGATTTGTTTTCACACCTGTGCTGTGTAACACATCTAAGTTTCAGTTTGGTTACTTCACACTGCCTTTCTTTCCTAAGTGGTCTAAATGCTTTAACAACTTATTCCGGTATTCCTGTGACTTCAGAGTGACTGAAGCTTCGCATTTCAAAGCCAGAATAAAAGCCCTCATTTGAAAAGTAATTCCAGTTTCATGAGAAAGGTTGACCTTTGAGATTTTTTTCAAGACAGGAAATTTTAGCATATAATGGATCAAGTGCCAATGAACTCTCTCCTTGCTCAGCCATGCCCACATTTAACCCTGCTTTCAGATAAAATGCAAACCATGCACACTCCCTGGGAACTGAGAAAGGCCTCCCAGATGTAAAACAACTGCAGCTAATGAAGGAACACTTCCTGCTCTAAACTTTTTTATTCTTCTGATCCCCCGCTTTTTAAAAAAAACGCTTTTTCCTAAGCAAACCATTCGTTAGATCATGGAAAAGGCATAGCCTTATAGTATACCTCTGAGTTCTTCCATCCCCCAAATATTTTTCCTGCGCCTTTTGTTATACTTTCTCCTCTAATGCTAATCACTCTGCCCGCTTCTTATTTACACCCTTCTGACATTGGTAGGGTAATAATCACATTCCCTCCCCTTCGTGTGCAGTTAGTCAGGTCTACTGTTTAGTTCTTCTAATCCTGCCTCATGAAAGGATCTTTCAGCTTCTTAGTCATGCTGCCACTTTTCTTTGAACTTATTCCAGTTTGTCTCCATTTTTCTGGTAATGAGGTGCCTGAAAAGGAACACAGTTCCCTAGGTGTGGCTTCACTGCGGCCACGTAATGGACTGGGGTGGAGGGTCTCTGAGGGGCAGTGCCAAGCCCAGCCAGCCAGGGGCCTTGGTCTCTCTCAACGAGCTGTCAGCCTTCGGGAAGCAGCCAGTGCTCTTCCTGCCCTCTAATATCGGCTGCCACCTTCCTCAAGGCACTTTCCCCTTCTCCTCCTTCTGCCCAAACCGAAGGCAGTTAATAGGCAGTGTTCACACACCACGCAATACACCACACAATACACCCATTTAAAGTGTACAATTCAATAGGTTTAATGTTTTCCAAATTGTGCAACCATGACCACAGTCAATTTTCAAACATTTTTATCATTTCTAAAAGAAACTCATACTTCTTAGCAGTCATTCCCAAGGACCCCATCTCACCTCAGCCCTAGGTGACCACTCATCTTTCTAACTCTGGATTTACCTAGTCTGGACATTTTATAAAAACAGAATCATACCATATGTGGTCTTTTGTGTCTGGCTTCTTTCACCTAATGTTTTTATGGTTTCTGTTATAGCAGGTATCAGAACTTCATTCCTTTTCATTGACTAATCAACCAGTACTTTTTGAGTGAATATTTTATACATTTCTATTTGTTCCTTCTCAATGTCTTAGAATATAAGAATTGCACATTTAAAATGCATGTAGCTTTGCCCCAGCAGGTTTGGCTCAGTGGATAGAGCGTCAGCCTGTGGACTGAAGGGTCCCAGGTTCGATTCTGATCAAGGGCATATACCTCGGTTGCAGGCTCCTGGCTCTGGTCTGGGGCATGCTGGAGGCAACCAATTGATGTATCTCTCTCACATCAGTGTTTCTCACTGTCTCTCCCACTCTCTCTAAAACTCAGTGAAAAAAATATCCTTGGGTGAGGATTAAAATAATAATAATAATAAATAAATAAAATGCATGTAGCTTTGAATATTTATATTACACACTTTTATTCATATTTCTTGTTATAAAATTGGTGTTGCTTGTGGTATTAAACAATACAGAAGTATACAGAGTAAAACTGAAAGTCCTTCCATCCACTCAAACTAACCACTCAATAGTTTTGTGTTTTTGCTTTCATACATTTTTTTTATATATAAGTCCAAGGATAAAGCTCTCTCTCATCTCTTGTTTGACACTGAGTTTGTTAATAAATTTTGCTCTTACAAATTGCCTTGGTAAACATACTTGTGCTTACATTGTTGAATTTCTTTCTGGTATTTTTATAGAATGTATTCTTAAATGTGGAAATATTTGATCAAAGGATACATACAATTACATTTGGTTTATAAGACCATATTGTATACCAATTTATATTCCCATCAATAGTGATAGAGTGAGTACCCACTTCCCTAGATCCTTACCAACACTGATTTTTAACAAGATTGGAAACTTTTGCCAATGTGATAAGGGGGAAAATTATTAACTATTAATGAAATTGTATATTTTTATGTGCTTATTAACCATATGTATTTCTTCTCTGGGTTTTTTATTGATATTCTCTGCCCATTTTTCTGTTAGGTTTTTAGGCTTACAGTACCACTTGTATAATATATTGATTTAAGTCCTTTGTCTTTCTGTTCTTTGTGTTATCCTATATAATAAAGCCTAATATGCTAAGTGTCTGACCGTTAGTTCGATCATTCAACCAGTCTCTATGATGCACACTGATCACCAGGGGGCAGACCTCCAACCAGTAGGTTAGCTTGTTGCTGGGGTCCGGCCGATAGGGACTGGGTGAGACAGGCTGGACATGCCCTGGAGTCCTTCCGCAGTCCCTCCCCGGCCCTGATCCCCACAGGCCAGGCTGAGGGACCCAACCAGTGCACAAACCCGTGCACCGGGTCTCTAGTTTATTATAAATCTTTCCTAAGTCATCACTTGCATTTTAATTTGTTGTATCTCTTCTAACTCCATATAATCATTTAAATTTCTATATAGCCAAATTGCCCTTTTTTTCTCCCTTTTATAGCTTTCTTTAAATGCATTACCCCCTGTCTTAGTCAGTTTAGGCTGCTATAACAAAATACCATGCACTCTAGCTGATCAACAACAGAAATTTATTTCTCACCATTCTGGAGGCTGCAAGCCCAAGATCATGATGCAGCATAGTCTGGCTCTGGTGAGGGCCTTCTTCCATTACAGACTGCTGACTTTTCCTTGTGCCCTCACAGAGTAGAAAGAGCTAGCCACTCTCTGAACTCTTCATATAAGGGCAATATTCTCATTCACAAACGTTTTACCTTCATGACCAAATTACCTCCCAAAGGCCCCACCTCAAAATACCATCACATTGGGATTAGGATTTCAACATATATATTAGAGGAGAATACAAACATTCAGTCTATTGCAAAATATAAAAGGCATGTACCTGTCCTCCATCCAAGATTATAAAAAATGCTCCTAAATTTGCTTCTAGTACTTTCATGACATAATTTTTAATAACTTTTTATTGAGTTATAATTGACATAAAAACATCATCATAATAGTTTCAAGTATATAACATAATTATTCGATATTTGTGTATATTGCAAAGTGATCATCACAGTAAGTCTAGTTCCCATCCATCACCACCCCTACTTACACATTGTTTTTCTTGTGATGAGAACTTTTTTTAATATATTTGTATTGATTTCAGAGAGGAAGAGAGAAGGAGAGAGAGAGAAAGAAACATCAATGATGAGAAAGAATCATTGATCAGCTGCCTCCTGCACGTCCCCTACAGGGGATCGAGCCCGCAACCATGACCACCTGGTTCATGGGTCAACACTCAGCCGCCAACTGGGTATGATCAGAACTTTGAAAATCTACCCTTTAGCATATTTCAAATATACAATAAAGTATTATTAACTACAGTCATCATGCTGTATATTACATCGCCACTACTTATTTATTTTATAACTAGAAATTTGTACCTTTTAACTCCCTTTACCCTTTTCCCCCATTCCTTCATCCTCTGGAATTTAATAATCTGTTCTCTCCATGATTTCAGATTGGGTTTTTTTGTTGTTGTTGTTTTTCTTTAGGTTCCACATAAATGAGATCATATGGATTTTGTCTTTCTGTTCACTGCAGCATTATTTACAATAGTCAAGACATGTAAGCAACCTAAATGTCCATTAATGGAAGAATGGATAAAGAAAATGTAACATGTACACATACATAATATATGTTTTATCTATATTGTTACCCTTAAGTTTTATCTATATTGTTGCAAATGGCAGAATTTCCTTGTTTTTTTTTATAGCTTGAATATTTCATTGTGTTTGTATATGTATATATGTATATATATGTTACATTTTCTTTATTCATTCTTCCATCAGTTGTTTACATGTCTTGACTATTGTAAATAATACTGCAGTGAACATGGGGGTGTTGTGTATATCTTTCTCAGTTAGTGTTTTTATTTTCTTTGGATAAATATCCAGAAGTAGAATTGATAGATCATATTATAATTCCACTTTTATTTTTTTTGAGGAACCTTCATACTGATTTCCATAGAGGCTGCACCAGTTTATGTTTGCACCAACAGTGCACAAGAGTTCCCTTTTCTCCACATCTTCAGCAACACTTATTATTTCTTGTCTTTTTATGATAGCCATTCTTTTTTTTTCCTTAATCCTCACCCGAGGGTATGTTTTTATTGATTTTGTTAGAGAGAGAAACATTGTGTGAGAGAGATGCATTGATCATTTGCCTCCCATATGTGCCCCACCCAGGACCAAACCTGCAACCTAGGTATGTGCCCTGATTGGGAATCAAACCTGCCACCTTTTGGTATATGCAACAGTGCTCCAACCAACTGAGCCACCCAGCCAGGGTGATGATATCCATTCTAACAGGTGTAAAGTGATAGCTCATTGTGGTTTTGATTTGCATTTCCCTGATGATTAGTGATGGTGAGCACCTTCTCATTTACCTGTTGGCCATCTGTGTGTCTTTTTTGGAAAGATGTCTACACAGATCCTCTGCCCATTCTTTAGTTAGATTGTTTGGTTTGGGGGTGGTGCTATTGAGTTGTATGAGTTCTTTTTACTATTTTTTTTAATCTTGAACATTTTTATTTTATTTATTTACTTATTTATTTTTAATTTATGTATATTTTTTCTATCACCATTTATTCCCCATATACCCTCCTTCACCTCTACCCACACCCCTCTCCCCCCACCCCTCCACAATCATCACATGTCTGTGTCCATGAGTTCTTTCTCTCTTGTTTTCTTTTTTGCTCAGTCCATCCATGCCTCCCCAGTCCCCCATCTCCAGAGCTGTCAGTCTGCTCTCTATCTGTGAGTCTGTCACTATTTTGCTGGTTAGTTTAGTTTATTCATTAGATTCCACATATTAGTGAGATCATATGGTGCTTGTCTTTTTCTGGCTGGCTTATTTCAATTAGCATAATGCTCTCCAGATCTTTACATATATTTTTTATATTAACCCCTTATCAGATATATGATTTGCAGTATTTTCTCTCATTCAGTAGGTTGCCTTTTCAATAGTGTCTTTTGCTGTGCAAAAGCTTTTTAGTTTGAAGTAGTCCCACTTGTTTATTTTTGCTTTTGCTCCCTTTGCTTTTAACGTCAAATCTAAAAATCATCACCAAGACCAATGTCAAGGAGCTTACTGCTTATGTTTTCCTCTACAATTTTTTAGATTTCAGGTGTTACATTCAAGTCTTTAATTCATTTTGAGTTAATTTTTATGTATTGTGTTAGATAGTGGTCCAGTTTCATTCTTTTGCATGTGGATGTCCAGTTTTCCTAACACCATTTATTGAAGAGATTGTCCCTACCCCACTGTATAGTCTTGACTCCTTTGTCATAAATTAATTGACACACACATATATGGTCAATTAATTTATGACAAAGGAGTCAAGACAGGGCTCCTTTTCTGGTTCACTGATCTATGTGTCCACTTTTATGCTAATACCATACCATTATAATTACTATAGCTTTGTTACATAGTATGAAATCAGGGAGCTCTGGGCTTTCTATTCTGGTTCACTGATCTATGTGTCCATTTATATGCTAATACCATCTATATATATAAAAGCCTAAGCGACAGTTCAACCGTTCGACTGCTAGACTGTTCGACCAGTAGCTATGACGTGCACTGACCACCAGGAACCAGATGGTCAACACACACGCATGAAAACATGGAACAGACTGATGAATCTCAGAGGGAAGAGGGAAGGGGGGAGGGCCAGAAGTGATTAACCAAAGATCTTATATGCACACTAGAGGCCCGGTGCATGGATTTGTGCACCGGTGGGGTCCCTTGGCCGAATCCGTGCACCAGGCCTCCAACATCCCCTGAGGGGTTCTGGATTGTGAGAGGATGCAGGCCAGGCCAAGGGACCCCACCAGTGCACAAATTCGTGCACCAGACCTCTAGTCTATACTAATAAACGAGAAAGATGCAAATTAACTCTCACTCTGCCACTCTGCTACACCCACCAGCCAATCAGGAGCGATTATGCAAATTAACCCAACTAAGATGGCAGCGACCACAGGGCTGGAGCGAACAGGAGGCTTGGGTTGCCCCCAGCGATGCAAGTTTCAATTATAGAAGATAAATAAATCCCAGATACCTGCTTCCAGCCAGCCATGACCTCCGCTCAAAGAGGGGCTGGGAGCCTGAGTTGGCTTCCAGCTGGACCTTGCCTCCGCTCAAGGCTACAAAATTTCAATTATAGAAGATGAATAAATCCCAGATATCCTTCCAGCCTGCCCTGGCCTCCGCTCAAGGAGGTGCTGAAAAAAAAAGAAAAGAAAAAAAGGAGAGGCTGGGAGCTTGGGCCGCCGGGGAACTGTGGGCAGCCTGAAAACAGCCCTCAGCCCCTCACCCAGGCTGGCCAACCCCCTTGGGGTGAGGCTCCCCACTGGGGGGCTTAGCCAGCCTGTAAACAGCCATTAGCCCCTCACCCAAGCTGGCCAGGCACCCCAGTGGGGACCCCCACCCTAAAGGGGGTGTGGCCAGCCTGAAAACGGCCATCAGCCCCTCACCCAGGCTGGCCAGGCACCCCAGTGGGGACCCCCACCCTGATCCGGGACACCTTTCAGGGCAAACCAGCCGGCCCCACCCGTGCACCAGGCCTCTATCCTATATAATAAAGGGGTAATATGCAAACTGATCCTAGCAGCAGAATGACTGGGAATGACTGGTCACTATGACACACACTGACCACCAGGGGGCAGACGCTCAATACAGGAGCTGGCTCCTGGTGGTCAGTGTGCTCCCACAGGGGGAGCTCTGCTCAGCCACAAGCCAGGCTGAAGGCTGCCAGCACAGCAGTGGTGGCAGGATCCTCTCCTGCCTCCTCAGCAGCACTAAGGATGTCCGACTGCACCTTAGGCCTGCTCCCCGCTGGCAAGTGGACATCCCCTGAGGGCTCCCGGGCTGCCAGAGGGATGTCTGACTGCCAGCTTAGGTCTGTTCCCCCCGGGGAACGGGCCTAAGCCAGCAGGTGGACATCCCCCGAGGGGTCCCAGACTGCGAGAGGGCACAGGCCGGGCTGAGGGACCCCTCCCACCCCCCCCCCCCCCCGAGTGCACAAATTTTTGTGCACCAGCCATCTAGTATCATTATAATTACTATAGCTTTGTTACATAGTTTGAAATCAGGGAGCATGATGCCTCCAACTTTGTTTTTATTTCTCAAGATTGCTTTAGTTATTTGGGGTCTTTCATGGTTTCATACAAATTTTAAATTTGTTCTATAAATGGGATTGCTATCTTAATATCTTTTTCTGAGTTCTTTATTTGTATACTAGAGGCCTGGTGCACAAAAATTCATGCACCGGGGCGGGGGGGTTCCCTCAGCCTGGCCTTCCCCCTCTCACAGTCCAGGAGCCCTCAGGGGATGTCCTACTGATGGCTTTGGCCCGCTCCCCGTGGGGAGCGGGCCTAAGCCACAGTTTGGCCTCCCTCTGCGGGAGGCCACCGGGCCGATCAGGGGAAGATGCTGCCCCCATCACCCTGCTGCTGCTGCCACTGCCGGCCTCCATGGCTGCTGGCCCTCGGCTCTCGCTTCTTAGCGCGGGCCCCGCCCACTGGTGGGTGGAGGGGCAGTCTGGGGCCAGGCCGGCTAGGGGAGGGGCTGTGGGATGTTGAGGCACAGCAGGTCTCACCCCATTCAGCCTCTGGAAAGACGTCCGGAAGGACATCCGGAAGATGTTAGGTCTATCTGGTCAAATTAGCATATTAACCTTTTATTAGTAAAGATCGAAACAACGGATTTTTGTATATTGATTTTGTTTAATAGTTTTAACACATTGCGTACCACTCACGAGTTTTCTCATGTTTCACGCGCCATCTGTTAAGGACCGCTCACGAGTGTTCTCGTTTTTCACGTGCCATCTGTTATGGACCTTAGATGTCAACACACTGTCTTGTCCACTGTGGGGCGCGGTTACAGTGTTTTGGCCAGGTTCAAGCCTCAGACTAATGAAAGGACAGGGTCCTCTCACTGCCACGTGCAAGTCCCAGCTGGAGGGCAGGGCCCTCACAGCACAATCATAGCCAACGGCTGTGGTTGTAAGCTGGAACCTATGGTCCGACACGTAGCCCCTCATGCCTTGTGATAGAGTTTAGGTGCATGTAGTTGAGTAGAGTTGAGACTCACGAGAATGCTGTAAACAATGTGATCATGCCCCTACTTTGCCTCGTGGCATCTGCTATAAAATAAAGACACGGCTTGTGGGCACTGGCGTTGTCTCCTCTTCAGGGAGCCACGTCCCACTGAGACCCAGCTATTATTCTCTTGTCTGTCTTACCTTAATCCTTTCACCCCCCTACTCAAAGACACCCTTGGCCATGCTGGCGTGGCACAGTCCACATCGAATGAAGCGATCTCATTGGTGAAAACGTGCGGGTCAATCTACGAAAAACTATATAATTGCACGAACCCTTAAAGCATTGCAGTTACATTGTATTTTGGTCATTCGAATAGTCTTCGTCTTCAAGTTCCTGGCACTTTTAGAAATGCCCTCTCTCAGAAAAAGGAAGGAAACCAACGAAACTGATACACTTCCACAAGTATTTAACGATAATTTATCAGATATTCCTAGTGAGATCAAAGATGCAGATGACTGTTTTGATGATTCCGGAGACGATTCTACTGATTCTACTGACAGTGAAATTATTAGGCCTGTAAGGAAGCGCAAGGTGATGGTGCTTTCAAGCGATTCCGACACTGACGAAGCTACTGATAATTGTTGGTCTGAAATTGACACGCCACCACGCTTACAAATGTTTGAAGGTCATGCTGGGGTCACTACATTTCCGTCTCAGTGTGACTCTGTACCCTCTGTGACCAATCTCTTTTTTGGTGATGAATTGTTTGAGATGTTGTGCAAAGAGCTGTCCAACTATCACCATCAAACCGCAATGAAACGCAAAACACCATCTAGAACACTAAAGTGGTCTCCGGTTTCACAGAAGGACATCAAGAAATTCCTTGGCCTAATTATTCTGATGGGTCAAACAAGAAAAGATAGCTTGAAAAACTATTGGTCAACAGATCCTTTGATATGTATGTACCCCTATATTTCCACAGACAATGAGTCACCATAGATTTGAGCAAATATGGACATTCTGGCATTTCATTGATAACGCCAAAATGGACAGTCGCTCGGGGAGACTTTTCAAGATCCAAGCTGTGCTGGATTATTTCCTGCATAAATTTCGAACAATATACAAACCAAAGCAACAGTTGTCTTTGGACGAGGGAATGATTCCATGGAGAGGACGTTTCAAATTTCGCACGTACAACCCAGCGAAAATAACAAAATACGGTTTACTTGTTCAATGGTGTGCGAGAGTGACACCGGCTATATCTGCAATATGGAGATATACACTGCTGAAGGAAGGAAATTGCAAGAAACTGTTCTTTCAGTCCTTGGACCCTATCTTGGCATATAGCACCATATTTACCAGGATAATTATTACAATGCTACATCTACTGCTGAATTGCTGCTATAGAACAAAACTAGAGTCTGTGGGAATATTAGGGAGAGTAAGAGGTTTACCGCCAAATTGGAAAATGAAAACATCAAGAATGAAGAAAGGTGACATAATATTTTCCAGAAAAGGCGATATTCTTCTCCTAGCATGGAAAGACAAGCGGGTTGTCCGAATGATATCAACGATCCATGACACTTCTGTCTCAACAACAGGAAAAAAAAAATAGAAAAACAGGAGAGAATATTGTAAAACCTACCTGCATCAAGGAATACAATGCCCACATTAAAGGCGTTGACCGTGTGGATCAATTTCTTTCGTGTTGTTCCATTCTAAGGAAAATGATGAAATGGACAAAAAAAGTAGTGCTGTACCTTATAAACTGTGCACTTTTCAATTCATTTAGAGTGTACAACGTCCTCAATCCACAAGCAAAAATGAAGTATAAACAGTTTCTGCTATCGATGGCAAGAGACTGGATAATGGATGACAATAATGAAGGCTCTCCGGAACCAGAGACAAATCTGTCCAGCCCTTCCCCTGGGGGTGCAAGGAGAGCACCTTGTAAAGATCCACCCAAAAGGTTGTCAGGTGACATGAAGCAGCATGAACCTACATGTATTCCAGCGAGTGGAAAGAAAAAATTTCCTACGAGAGCCTGCAGAGTTTGTGCCACCCATGGAAAAAGGAGCGAATCTAGATACTTATGTAAATTTTGTTTGGTCCCTCTTCATAGAGGAAAATGTTTTACGCAGTACCATATGTTAAAAAAGTACTAGGAACTTTAATTGTTTAATTGTTTAATTGTTTTTGTAAATAAAAATGTTATAATTATTGAAAAACAACACCTAAAGTGCATTATGATCTGTAGTTATGATGATTTAAATAACGTGCATTTTGCCCAAAAACGTCCGGTCCCTGGCGTATGTCTTAGAGATTCCTATGCGGTACGCAGTGTGTTAACAGGGTTTTGGGGGAGCCTTTTGGGTTTTCTATATATAATGTGTCATCTGCACATAGTGTCAGTTTTACTTTTGATTTGCCTTTTTATTTCTTTCTCTTGTCTAATTGCTTTGGCTAAGATTTCTAATACTGTGTTGAATAAAAATGGAAAAGTGGGTAAATCCTTGTTTTGTTCCTGATCTTAGAGGAGAGCTTTCAGCTTTTCACCATTGAGTATGTTAGCTTTGGGCTGGTCATATATGGCCTTATTATATAAAGGTACATTTTCTCTAACCCCATTTTCATGAGAGTCCTTATCATAAATGGATGTTGATTTTGGTCAAATGCTCTTTCTACATTTACTGAGATCATGTATTTTTATCCTTCACTTTTCTAATGTGGTGTATCATATTTATTGATTTGTAAATGTTAAACTACCCTTGCATCCCTGGAATAAATCCCACTTGATCCTTTTAATGTATTGTTGAATTTGGTTTGCTTATATTTTGTTGAGGGACTTTTGCATTAGTGTGTATCACAGATATTGGCCTGCAATTTTCTTACGGTGTCCTTGTTTGTTTTCGGTATCAGGGTAATGCTGGCCTTGTAAAATAAGATTAGAAGTTTTCCCTCCTCTTTTATTTTTTGGAGAAGTTTGAGAAAGATTGGTATTAATTTTTCTTTGAATGTGGAGTAGAATTCACCTGTGAAGCCATCCAGTCCTGGAATTTTGTTGGGAGGTTTTTATTACTGACTAGAGGCCCGGTGCACAAAAATTTGTGCACTGGGGGGGGGGGGGTCCCTCAGCCCAGCCTGTGCCCTCTCGCAGTCTGGGACCCCTTGGGGGATGTCCACCTGCTGGCTTAGGCCCGTTCCCCAGGGGGAACGGACCTAAGCTGGCAGTCAGACATCCCTCTGGCAGCCCGGGAGCCCTCGGGGGATGTCCACTTGCCAGTGGGGAGCAGGCCTAAGCTGCAGTCAGACATCCTTAGTACTGCTGAGGAGGCGGGAGAGGCTCCCGCCACCACTGCTGTGTTGGCAGCCTTCAGCCTGGCTTGTGGCTGAGCAGAGCTCCCCCTGTGGGAGCGCACTGACCACCAGGGGCCAGCTCCTGCATTGAGCATCTGCCGCCTGGTGGTCAGTGTGTGTCATAGTGACCAGTCATTCCCAGTCATTCTGCTGCTAGGATCAGTTTGCATATTACCCCTTTATTATATAGGATAGAGGCCTGGTGCACGGGTGGGGCCGGCTGGTTTGCCCTGAAGGGTGTCCCAGATCAGGGTGGGGGTCCCGCTGGGGTGCCTGGCCAGCCTGGGTGAGGAGCTGAGGGTCGTTTTCAGGCTGCCCACACCCCCTTCAGGGTGGGGCTCCCCACTGGGGTGCTTGGCCAGCCTGGGTGAGGGGCTGATGGCTGTTTGCAGGCTGGTCAAGCCCCCCAGCGGGGACCCTCACCCCATTGGGGTGTGACCATCCTGGATGAGGGGCTGATGGCCGTTTTCAGGCTGGCCATGCTCCCCGGTGACCCAAGCTCCCAGCCTCTCCTTTTTTCTTTTTCTTTTTCTTTTTTTTTCAGCGCCTCCTTGAGCGGAGGCCAGGGCAGGCTGGAAGCAGGTATCTGGGATTTATTTATCTTCTATAATTGAAACTTTGTAGCCTTGAGCGGAGCCCAGGGCAGGCAGGATGCTTGCCTTCCTCCATTGCCGGGGGGAACCCAAGCCTCCTGCTCGCTCCAGCTCCATGGCTGCCGCCATCTTAGTTGGGTTAATTTGCATACTTGCTCCTGATTGGCTGGTGGGTGTAGCAGAGTGGAGGGGTGATGGTTAATTTGCATCTTTCTCTTTTATTAGTGTAGATTTAGTCTCTTTAGTAGTGTTTGGTTTGTTCAGATTTTCTAGTTCTTCATGATACAGTCTTGCTATATTTTGTTTGCTGGTATTTATCCATATCTTCTAGGCTTTCCAATTTTTTAGCATACAATTGTTCATAGTAACCTGTTATGATTTGTTGTATTTCTATGGGATCATTATAACATCTCCTTTTTCATTTCTGATTTTATTTGAGTCCGCTCTCTTTTTTTCTTGATAAGTCTAGCTAAATGTTTATCTATTTTGTTTATCTTTTCAAGCCAGCTCTTAGTTTTATTGATCTTCATTATTGTTTTAGTTTCTATGCAATTTATTTCCACTCTGATTTTTGTTATTTCCTTCCTTCTACTAACTTTGGGCTTTGTTTGTTCTTCATTTTCTAGTTCCTTGTGGTGTGAAGTTAAGTTGTGTATTTGAAATCTTTCTTTTTTCTTAACGTAGGCATTTATCTCTATGATCTTTCCTCTTAAAACTGCTTTTGCTATATCCCATAAATTTTGGTATATTGTATTTCAATTTTCATTTGTCTCAAAGTATTTTATTTCTTTTGTTTGTTTGTTTCTTCTTTGACCATTCAGTTTTTCAGTTGCATGTTGTTTAATCTCCACATATTTGTGTGTTTACTTCTTGTAATTGATTTCTAGTTTCATACCATTATGGTCAAAATAGATGCTTGACGAAATTTAGTATCCTTAAATTTACTGACTTGTTTTGTGGCCTAACATATTATGTATCCTGAAGAATGTTCCATGTACACTTGAGAAGAATGTATATTCACAGTGTAATTTTTAAATTTAGGTCTTTAGCCAGTTTGAAGTTTATGTGTATGTATGGTATGAGCAGGAATCTAAATATCACTAGGCTCAGTCAACCTAAAATAGTCATTGATTTCTAATATCTTTAGAGCATAACCTCACTGATCAAATTTTTATCAATACAATACTTTTAACTAGTATATTTTTGTAGTTTGTTTTATAATCGGGTAGAGCACGTCCCACATCATCTTTCTTTAAAATATTTTTTGGGCCCTGGCTCAGTAGCTCAGTTGGTTGGAGCATCATCCCCTACACCAAAAGGTTGTGGGTTCGATTTTGGTCAGGGCATATACCTAGGTTGCAGATTCAATCCCTGGTCAGGGTGTATATGGAAGACAATCAATTGATGTTTCTCTCTCTCCCTCTCCCTCTCCTTCCTCTCTCTTTTCTAAAAAACCAAAACAATTAATCCTCAGGTGAAGATTAAAAAATAAAATATTTTCAGAATTCTTCTTATATATTTACACTTTAGGATACATTTTAGAATTCATTACCAAGTCCCAAAAAGAGTCTTTGGGATTTGATTTGGAAATATATTTATAGCCTAGCCTGGGTTGCTCAGTGGTTGAGCATTGATCTATGAACCAGGAAGTCACAGTTCAATTCCCAATCAGTGCACATGCCTAGGTTGTGGGCTCGACCCCCAGTGTGGGAGTGCAGGAGGTGGCCAATCGATGATTCTCTCTCATCATTGATGTTCCTATCTCTCTCTCCCTATTCCTTCCTCTCTGAAATCAACAAAACATATTTTTTTAAAAGAAAAGAACTATATTTATAGTATACTTTTAGGTAAAAATATATCAATATCATTATCTATATATTATATAGATTATTTATAGCTTACAAATAATCTATATAATATCATTGCCATTTTGTTTCTAAAATTACATATATATATATGTACCTATATCCTATATAATAAAGAACTAATATGCAAAGTGTCATGCCCTCATGCTGTCACGCTGTAACGGCTCAGACACTCAACACTGGGGAGAGAGGAATGGGGACCGGCCAGGCACAAATGGGCTCGTGAGAGAGGAATGGGGACCAGCCAGGCATAAACGAGCTTGCGAGAGAGGAATGGGGACCAGCCAGGCTGCGGCCCAGGAGAGGGACAAGCTGCCTGCCCCACAGTCCCAGGCGCCAGCGGCTGTGCCTGTGGCCCAGGAGAGGGACAAGATGCACACCCCATGGTCCAGGCGCCAGCAGTTGAGCCTGCACCTGTGGCCCGCGAGATGGACAATCTGCACGCCCCACGGTCCCCACAGTCCCAGGCACCAGCAACTGCGGCTGCACCTGCAGCCCAGGAGAGGGACAAACTGCCTGCCCCACAGTCCCGGGTGCCAATGGCTGTGCGTGTGCCTGTGGCCTGGGAGAGGGACAAGCCACCCACCCACAGTCCTCTGTGGCTGCAGCCGGCCCGGATCCCGGGTACCTGCGGCCCGCCAGAAAGAAGGAAGCCCGGGTCCCAGGTACCTGCGACCAGCCAGAAGAGGGAAACCTGGGTCCCGGGTGCGGGGCAAGGCAGAGGCAGTTAGCGGCAATCAGGGCAGCAGGGGAGCAGTTAGGGGCGATCAGGCAGGCAGCAGTAGTTAGGGGTGATCAGGCAGGCAGGCAGAGGGGTTAGGGACGATCAGGCAGGCAGGCAGGCGAGTGGTTAGGAGCTAGCAGTCCCGGATTGCGAGAGGCAGTCGGACATCCCCCGAGGGGTCCCGGATTGGAGAGGGTGCAGGCTGGGCTGAGGGACCTCCCCCACCCGCCCCCCCAGTATATAAAAAAAGTCTCAAAGAATATATAACAAAATATATAGCAGTGGTTATCTCCTGATGCTGTGGTTATCTCCTGATGCTAATGTTATAGGTGCTTTTTTTTCTTGGTGGTTTTCTTTTCCAAACTTTTTACAATGCATGTGTAATACTTGTTACTAGTAAATCCAAGTATTGCGATCCTGAAAAATGTTATTAAGCTAAAATGTATCCATTAGTAACTTCATGTTTACTTAACATAGCAGAAGCCAAATAGAATACAAAATATTTCATGGGAGATAAATATGTGACTTATAGAGTCAAGTACAGATAACCTGGCTCAGAACATAAACCAGAGTTGTTCAAATATTCCCAAAAATAATCTGAAGCAATACAACCTGACATTCTCCTTACTGATTTTGAATGATTGACTTCAAAATAAGTGAGGAGAGTTATAGCCTTTTCACATAGCAGTATTTCTGGGTTGTATTCTGTGTAGCTGTATTTCCAAGGCACCTGGCCTCTTTGGTTTTCCCATTTCAGAGATTTATATTTATATGACACAGCCAGGCCTTGATATGCACCAAGACTTAGTGTGGTCTAAATCTAGCCCATGCATGTCTTGATCTTTAGTCAATATTTAGCAAAAAGAAGATTGCTGAATCTGTTCCCAGCTCATTGATATATTTGAAGCAGCAGCATGTTCATTCTTGGCTCAGAGCATCTAGATTCTATCAACACTGTAGTTAGAACTTGGTTCTCTTTGCTTTTTAATCTACATGCTCTTTTTGGATAATCTTACCAATTTCATAAAAACAGTAACTAACAATAATTATAACAACATGTAACATTTATCAAGCATTTTCTATGTGTCAGGCATTATACTACACTTTATAGGAATACCTCATTAAATCTTTAAAACCATCTATAAATGTTATTGTCCCATTTTACATGAGTAAACTGAGGCTCAAAGATGTCCAAGTCATACAACTATAATTGGCAGAGCAGACATTGGAATCCAGGCAGCCTAACTCTCTGGAGCCTGTGTTCTTAATTACACTTTAAACTCAATTTTTAATTTCTCTCTTTGCCTAATATCAGCTCTGCTTCCTGTATTTTCAATCTTATTTGTCTAATATCCACAGCTATAACTGTCAAAATTATTCTCCATTCCCTGTCACTTAACTCCACCTCTTATCAGTACTACCTTTGCAAAGTCTTACATGTGTCTGTTCCTCTCCATGTGTCCAGACCCCACCTTCATTGTACCCTCCTTGACTCTCACCTGGGCTTGTACAGTTACCTCCCTTCATGTATTCTTTTTTTCCACTCAGTCTAATGTTTGTATCTTTATAGCTATCTTCTAAGAAAATGAATGCAATATGTCTCTGTACTGTTTAAAAACTCTTGGACTTCCTTTTGTTATTGTTGTTGTTGTTTTAACAAGATTAAATCTAAACTCCTTAACTTTACATACACAATCTGGCCCCAGTCTGTCTCTTCAGTTTTCTATGGTTCTCCACCCAACCCCATTACCTTGTGCTCCAACCATATTGAGCATCTCACTCTTCCCTAGATCTGTGCCAAGCCCTTTCATAGCTCTATGCATCTGCACTTGTTCCATCTGTTTGAAAGCCTCTTCTGTCTGATCTCCCAGAAAAACTCCTATTCAGCTCTAAAGATCCAAATCACATGTTGCCTTTAGTAACATCTTCTCGGACTCCTCCAGGACAAAACATATGTTCATGCCTCGGTTATTGCCCTTACTACGCAGGGTTGTAATGATGTGTTTATGTGTTTGTCTCTTTTATTAACCTATATGGGTCTTCAGAGCAAGAACCAAGTCCAGGTCCTTAATAAATGTTGGTTTAATGCTTATAGGAATGTCAAAGAGAGTGTTTAAAACAATAAGAAGTTAGAAATATACTTACTCCTAAACAAACAGAAGACTGCCTCATGTCCAAATTAACAGGCCTATGGTAGGGTTGTCTAATGCACTGAATACAAGTGGTACATAGAACAGGGGAAGTCTTTTACATTCTAAGTTTCCCTAAGTCAAGGACCATTGTGCAAGATTAAGATCCTGTCTGCGATCATCTCTGTACCTGAGCAGGTGTGTGATACTGGGCCACAGTGGAGAGAGCATTCCACCTGGAACCAGAGGACTGGGATTGGAGTCCCAGCTCTGCAAATTACAATCCTTGGAACTTGGACTAGTCACTGACTTCTTTAGATCTTATTTTCATGAAAAGACATTTGGTATTTACCTTTCTATTTTCTTGGTTGTTAATTTAGATGTGGGAAGACTTCGCATAGAAAGTGTCTCTTTTGTTGTTTCTTTTTCTTTGTTAGTTTTATTGAGGTATAATTGACAAATAAAATTGTGATATATTTAAAGTGTGATGATTTGATATGCTTATACATCATGAAAGGATTCCCACAATCGAGTTAACACATTCATCATCTCACATAGTTTACTTTTTGTCTTTATAAGAATACTTCGGTTATACTCTCTTAGCAAATTTCAATTATATACAGTGTAATCAACTATTGTCGCCATGTTTAACCTTAGATCCTCAGACTGTATTCATCTTATATCTGAAAGTCTGTACCCTTTTAACAACCTCATTACCCCCATTCCCCAGCCCCCTGGCAACTACCATTTTACTCTCTGATTTTATGAGTTCAACTTTTTTTTTCCAGATTTCACATATAAGTGATACCATGCAGTCTTTGTCTTTCTCTGTCTGGCTTATTTCGCTTAGCATAATGCCTTCCAGGTTCATCCATGTTGTTGCAAATATCATTTCTTTATTGATAAACAATAATTCTTAACTCAGTGCAAATAGAATTTTTTTTTTAAATCTGAAATCCATCCTTTCTTTCCCTCTCAGCTTCAGAGTGAATTAGAAAAAGGTGAGCGGGACAATGCAGAACTGCAGGAGTTTGCCAACGCCATTCTCCAGCAGATCGCAGACCACTGCCCCGACATCCTGGAGCAAGTGGTCAACGCATTGGAAGAATCATCCTGACCCTGCTTCATGGGGAGTGGCCAGCCAGCAGCCCAGTGCAGTGAACCCAGGAGCCAAGAAAAGCGAACTATGAGGACAGGCACCCAGATACTTCTTGGCACCCTGCAAACACTACGAACTCCATTCTACCGTGGTTAGCTCTTCAACTGCGATTCCAGCTCCACTTCTACATCTGTCATCTTACTCTGCTGGTCTCAATTGGATGTTGTCTCTACACTTATTTTTTTATGTCCAAGGTGGGTAAGTGGCCAAGTCTCCATGAAGAACCGTGATCTGGTCATCAACAGTGGAGAACTCTGGAAGCTGGTGGCTCTGCCCTCACAGAGGGTCATGGAGTAGGGAGCCTCTTACTTCTGTCCTTGACATGGGAACTAAACCTGGAATCTACCTGGAGTTCAGCATACTGAGAGAATGCTTCCCCATGGACAAGAGAGCTGAGTGTCCTAAAATCACAACAGGTGCTTTCTCCTAAAAGGATTTTTAAAAAATCTCAAAAAGATATTATTAGAAAAAGAGAGAGGGTTAAAGAGAGAACAGGGACAAACAGAAAACTGACTCTTCTTAAACTGTCTCTTTTGTTTACTTTCATCTGCAGTGTTTTATGCGGGGGAGCCACAAGCAGGCCTCCTCGTGGCTCAGTGTACACTAACACCCGGCCTTGTTTCGCATATGCGTGCTCTTGTCCTCGAACAGTTAACGACGGTGGTGCAAGCAGTTCTCCCCCTAGTCCTCTTGTGTAAGACCTTTGGCCTTTTGCTTAGTCAGATCATATATCTCTAATGGAAAGAGAAGAGGGGTTTGACATGAGGCGCTGTCATCACCAGCTCTGCTTCTGGAGATGGCCATTGCCAGGGTCAGGCTGTTTCTCCTGAACATCTCCCTCATCAGGCCCCTGAGCCCCAGAAGAATGCTTCTGCCTTCCCCCACCATTCTCCAAGCCCAGTGGTCACTGAACTCTCTGACCCACCCTCCACCCTTGTAGCTTAACTCTTGATTTGCACTCCTAGAACCTTAGCTTCATGCATTGCCTGAAACCTCCTCTGACACAAATGAATGTTCTCATCCCACACACATTCCTTCCTCCATTCTTTCATTCAAAGAATATTTATGAGATGCCTACTGTTAGGCAGTCATCCTTGTGGGAAAAATGGAGGAGAGGTATAAATGATGCTATGAGACATACCTGCTTGAGTCAAAGCAGCAAAAGGCATACTCTTCCTCTCCCCCATCTTAATAGAAGGTATCTTTTCCAGAAAGTCTTTCCTAAATCAGCATTTCTCACTTCTCACTATAATAGAATTGATGGATTTGGGGGCTGGGGCTGAGTCACTTACTTGCCATTTGGTGATTCAGGACTTTTGCTTGTTGTTACCCTGAAAGAGCATACTGTTCGGGGGCCTGTGAGAGTAGGTGGTGTTTTCTCAATACATCTCCGTGCACCTCGTGGAGCTTGGCCAGCTCCATGTCACAAATGAGAAAATTGACCCCAAAGTTGCAAATCCACCTGAAGATACTGGCATTTTGAAAAGCATTTTCCCCATGCATAGACAATGACAGTCATAAACAATATCAGGCACCAAGAATAGACCACTTAACCAAAATCTAGGCCTTTGACCACCTCTGTGACCAGACACCCACCAGACACTCACATCTTCTGATAAGAGTTGCTGGGCTAAAGGGCTTTGTCCTGCATTTTCTCCTTTGCCCTTTCCCAATTACTCACCCAAAGAAACTGATGCTGCCTGTAAAGTCATCACGGCCATCAGTGCAGTATCTTCCCCACCAGCAAGGCTTGACTGTCTCATTAACTTATATGGTCGAATCTCCAGCTGCCCTGACTCCTGCTGTAAAACAGTCTCCTCTGTGAGACGCTGTAGAGTGTTCCTTATCAAAGGTTTAAATGGACTCTGCTCATAAACTTCTTACTGAGATGCTTCCTGATAGCCAGGCTGGCCGGAGCGGGGGCACAGGGGTTAGATATAAAGTGGTGGTCATTTGTGGTCAATTACCTCAGTTTCATTTATTTATTGCACTGCCCATAAATCATGTAGATAGCCCCTAGTATTTTAGGGGGGAGTATTAGAATCTCACTTTAAACACCATAAGGAAAGAACTGAGGTATGATGACAGCCTTCACAGGACTACAGCAGAACAGAAAGCAGAAGAGGCCATGCCCAGGGAAGTGGCCTGGCCTGGCACTGGCTGGCTGTGGCCTAGCTGATCTGGCAAGAGAAGGCATCAGTCAGGTCTCTCTCTGGGTCCCACTGATTTGGCCTTTACCACCAAATGCAATACCTGCCACTCTTGCCCACATGTTTCATGACTCTCACTGCACCTTCTTCCTTCCTCTTTTCGTTTCACCCCTTCCTGTTGCTCTCCCTCTAAAACCTTATGGAAGTCCTCTAGACAAGTGCTTCTGAGAAGAAAAATTTCTGGGGCAGACAGCATCTGTCTGGTCTCTATGAACCAAAGCAGGGAGTCTCATTCATTCTTCCTAGTATCTCAAATGGTTCTGAGGACTTTTTGGTCCTAGATGAATTAGGCTCTGGCTAAAGTTCAATGGTGAACATGACGTGCATTTACATTATAGGTGCAAAGTCTATACAGTTCAGTTTCTATCTAGTGTTTAGAGTATCTTACTGAGTTTAAATCATTCATCGAGCCAGCATTTACTAAATGCACAATTCCCATCACACAAGGACTATCATTTTGTGACCTTAAGATATTCAAGGTTTCACAAGATCACTCAGCTACTACCAAATATTAGTATGTAGCCTTGAAAACTCACTGAAGGTTGCCTATAATGTTCACCAAACTCATCCATTCCATTGGCAAGCCTAGTTGCCCCTTAACACCTAAATATTTGTACCCCCAAATGAAGATCATCATAAAGGGGACAAGAAGAAGAGTGGGTGGAATCCAACCTGGAGCGCATGACTAAAGAAAGAAAATGTGACTTTTCATCTTTTCATATCCCTCTATCCCAGGAACTCATTGAGTCCTTGATGAAGTATTGAATTGAGATTTTACAAGGACTTCGAATACCATTTGAAATAGAAAAGACTTTAAGTGGGCTTTAACATATTAAGAAATATGCATGGGAATCCTGAAATCCATCTCCATTCTAACCTTTGACCTTGTATGTTGCAATCTAAAGAAGATCTAAGTTCCTTTCTCTCTTACCCTTGGGCTTTAAAAATACTAATAAGGCATACCGGACCCAAGGCCGTCTTCAGTGTCACTAGTGGCAGTGTGACCTGGCACTTTTGTGAGTGAAAGTCTGTTTGGTTTTCCATGAGGAGCTCATTGGCTCACCCACTCCTCAGAGTGAGAGAAAAGGAAGAGGAAGCCATCACAGAGTTTTAGTCTACTGCTAAACCAACCCCTCCCTTGTTGATGGTCAGGATTGGCATTTGGATTTGCTGCTAGAGAGTCCTGCTGACACCAGAGCCCTCCTGCCCTTCTGTTTGACCCCATTAAGCATAGGCCCGCTGGCTACCCTCAGGGTCTTTGAGGAAAGAGCAAATGGAGGAGCATGTCACCACATAGAACGTGACCCTCACATGACACCTGCCAAGTTTCCATGGGCCTGTATCAGCAATATCCGTAACGCTCATGTCTGCCTCCCCAGCCTCATCTCCCCACTGCAAACGTTCAGACTGTGGAAAAGGAGATGAGAAGGGAGTGGATGCAGGCAGCACGCTGCCCTTTGCAATGCCTGCAAGGCCACGCATCCACCCATCACTGCCAGTCCCTGGGCTCTCAGGAGAGTGACTTCAACCATTTAAAGAAATGTTTTAAAGGAATCTGCAATTTCCTCCATGTGAACTAAGGGAATACTTGGGCAAGAAAAAAACATACAAGGAAATCCTTCTGAACAAAATGGCTGTCTTTACTCTTTTTAAGCAAAAACTGTTTCGAAACTTTTTAGTGTCAAAACTGTAACCAAGTGTCTCCTGATTTCCCCCAATGTGTTTAGTGAGTACTGTGACCCTAATGTAGGTATTGCTCCTCTGACTCTGGGAGGAGAGGTGGTTTGAGGACTGGTTTTGTGGGGAGCAGGTTTTTGTCCCATCCCACCTCCTCCTTTGTTTCTCTGCTTGTCAATATTGTCTGTGTGGTTCAGAGAATTTGGGCAGTTACATTGTGTCCATTGTTGAGATTATTAAGATATTAAAAAGTAGTTGTAGAACTGAAAAAATAAAGAGCTGTGTTTTAAAAAATGCAAATCAATATCATGTAAAAGGAATTCAAGCTATGGGGCAGCCAGACTCCGCCCTTCCTCCTAAGCTGCCTTAGGTGGCAGCTGGGCTGGCCGCTTGGGAAGTTCCAGGACCACACTCCAAGCAGGTGACTGCGTGGCTGAACGACAGCTGCTGAGGGAAAGGAATGGGAATCTGGGTCTCAGAGCTCCAGTCGTGCCAGCGCTTTCCTACACATCCTCAGGTCCTCTGGGTAGTTTGTGACCCCATAACCACCCTCACCCCCACGTCGGTCCCAGCTCAGTGTGCCTAACACTATGTGGCCACCTGGGCTTGACTCTGAAGCCCCACCCCTGGCAGCAGCCTGTACAGGCCACAGAACCTCTCTCCTGCCCACTTGGTGCTATATCATCCAGTGACCATCCAATATGGACCAAGCACTGGCCAGCCCAGAGCCTGCAGTCCGGTGAATGCATTATACTCAGATCTCAGTTCCTTCTGGCTTCAGTCCTAGACTCTTTCCCTTTAAGATTTTTAGTCCCAGATCTTCTGGGCCCAGGCCACCTCTTGTGGCCCTCCCCCGCCCCCTCTGAGATGCCATTGTCAGGGAAGGAAGTGAAGCCTGCTGAAGCCAGGGAATCCAGCCCTGGGCCAGAGCAAGCCCTCTGAGCCCAGCCGTTTCACACCACACCAGTATTGCATCACCCTCTAAGGCAGCCAGGCCCACCCGAGGGCAGCACACCGCCCCTCCGGCCTCATGGCTGCGCAGGACCAGCCCCGAACCTGCCCACACAGCAGGGTGTCCAGGATGGGGACTGGGGTCTCCCTGGGACATGCACCCTCTGCTCCAGAAGAGAAGTGCTGCACTTTAGTGAGGAGCTGGGGGAGGAGGGGGGGGTGCTGATCACTGTTTCCTTGTAGCTTGAGTTCCTTTTGGTGACAGTAGCAGCCGCAATGGTGGTGTCTGTGATGCAAATGCACCTGCTGCCTTCAAGTGTGTGTGTGTGTGTGTGTGTGTGTGTGGTGGCCAGTCGCATTACGACAGGATAACGACACTACAGAGAAATTGTGTTATAGTCAACTTTGCCTTGATAATTATTGTAAACACTTTGTTTTTTTTTTCTTTTATATTCACAAACTAAATCCATCGGGAACTTATAAAATTATTTAAAAATTATGTGCTGTGTCTTTCTTTGAGTCTCATCCAGACTGATACTTCAAGTGAGCTGTGGCCTCAGATGGGAGAAAAGCAGGGGGAGGCCAGCAGTCCCCAAGGGGTCAGCCCTGGTGGTAGGGTGCCCGTCCCTGAGGGGGGGCGAGGAGTTGGCAGCACGCGCCGCCCTGACAGGCCTGGCTGGGTGGTCTCAGAAGAGCGAGCCTCCTTTAGGTTCCCACTTACACTCGATTGGCAGCCCCCGTAATTGCCTTTTACAGTCAATTTCCACTTCCCTATTCCTTCCTTACCCCCTAGGCCCTGAGCCAGGTTCCCCGTTTCTGATCTAACTGTTCAAGAGCATAAAGTAGACCCACTGCTGAGGGCCAGTGCAGCGGCTCCTGCTTAGATGGCAGACAGTGAGGAGGGTCCCAGCCTGACAGGGTTTTCTCCAGAATTGGGTGTGTTCTGATGTATTAACTCTGGGAGCTGCCAGTCAGCGGAAGCGCAGAGACCAACAGTGACGGAGCCCCGAGAACCTGTGCTTCAAGAATGTCCAACCTCGCTATTTGTCTTGGGCCTGATGCTCAATAAGAAATTATTCTGAGATACTTCTTTTATGAGAATCTGTTAGATTCATTTCTGTGTCAACCCCAAAAGAGAACCAGCCTGCTTGCTGCATTTCCTTCCCTCCCTGGTACATTCTGTTGCCCACTGTGCGTTGGTGCTTAGCTAGAGCGGCAGAGTCCCTGGTAGGTGGTCCCAGTGCACCTGGCTCTGCCCCACCTCACCCTCTATGCAGCCTATGGCTGCTCCCCAGCCCACCAGGTGGAGGGGCACAGAGACCGTGCCATTCCATTCAGAGGACTGGAAGCCTGGGGCTGCTCACCATCTCAGCAGGAGGCAGGTCTCTGAGACCTTTACCAGCAGAACGTGTTACATGGTACAAAATCACCACACGCAGGCGTGTCCACAGATTACCCTGGTCAGCTGTTTCTAGGGTTTTCCATTCGTCTTTTCCACTGTTTGTTTACACTCTCTGTGGTCTACCAGCACTTAGTTTCAACAAATGGATGCAGAGACTATGCAGTTTAAGGAAATATGAGAGGAGAACTTGCAATTGAGAATTCCATTCATTAACTTTTTTTTTCTGAATTGGAAAAAGACTGCTATTACAGTGGGGCCTTGACTTACGAGTTTAATTCATTCCGTGATGGAGCTCGTAACTCAAATTACTCGTATGTCAAATCATAAAGTGAACGAGTGAGACACGTGATGCGGGGCTGATGTTGTGGCGTTCACTGTGACGTTCACTGCGCCAACTAGAGGTGGGGTATCTGAAGCTGGCTTATAACCCGAATTTTAGCTCACAACTCAAAAAGCAAAAAATCGGCCCAGAGACGGCTCGTATCTCGAAAAACTCGTTAGTCAGGACACTCGTAAGTCAAGGCCCCACTGTATTTGATTTGGGGGATGGAATATCTCAAGCTTGCTCAAAATTGATTAAGAACTAGTTAGAACTTGGGGTGGGGGAGCGTTCGGAGGAAGCGGCTTGAGCCCCATCAGCTTTCCCAGATGTCCTAGGAAGAGCCCTGGCCTCACACCCAGAGCCTTGGACCTCTCAGCCTCTAACCTTTCCCTCTGTAGAATGCTGCTGCTTTCATCGAGGTCACAAGCCATGATGAGGATAATAAATAGTTACGTTTTTCTTTTTGAAAGTTCTTTTAAGAGTGTAAAGCATAAAATTGCTTTCTTCACATCTGCAATGTGCTTTAAAATTATCCAGTATGTGTACTGAGGAGGGGGCAAGGAGAGGAAACAGGAAAAGATGGACCATGAGACCACATGGCTGATGCTAGTCAGTGGCTACATGGGTTCATATACTATTAGTGACCCAGTGCATGGATGCGTGCACATTGAAAGGAAATTAATTAGAAGGTGGCCGAAAGGGCGGGATTGGGCGAGACAGTCCAGATACGCCCTGGAGCCAGTCTCCTACGGTCCCTCCCAGGCCAGCCGCTGGAAGGGCTTCTGCAGAGTGAGCACCTCCGGCAGGTGGGGTCCCTCGGCCTGGCCTGCAGGATCGGGCCAAAACCAGCAGTCCGACATCCCCCAAGGGGTCCTGGAGTGCGAGAGAGCACTCTGCAAAGTTGCTGTCGTACAGGGTGTGTAACGCAAATGCAAGTGTGCAGTAAACCAGATTCAGGGCCAACAGTGCCCCAGCAACAACATAACCCACGGCCGAAGGTGGAATCGTGCAGCCCCGCGAGGAATCAGGCTCCTTCCTCTCTGGTTTCAGGGTGTGTCACCTGAGAACTGCCACTGCCAAGTCACCGCAGCTTGTCAGCTCCTGCATTGAGAGCCTGCCCCCTGGTGGTCAATGCACATCATAGTGACTGGTCGGACAGTCAGACACTTAGCATATTAGCCTTTTATATATATAGATTCTCTATTTCTGTGTACGTTTAAAATTTTCCTAAGTTATATATTTTCATCCTTCCATTGTACTTGCTCAGTGATCACAGATGGACCTTCCCCCACCCCCACCCTGGATCCACATTCACAAAATGCCACCATAGCCCTCAGTCCAGTATTCATGCCCCTGTGTTATAGGGACCAGGCATACAGGTAGCAACAGCATGTGTGCCAGGTTCAGTTCGCAACACTTCACATGTTTTATCTCATCTCCATGTCAATCGGAGGAGGTAGGTACTATTATCCCCATCTTAGGGGTGAGGCACAGTGTGGCTGAACACCTTTCCCAAGGTCACACAGCTGCTGGCAAGTGGTAGGGCTAGAATTTAAACCCCACTCTGTCTCCAGAGCTTGTGCTCTCCAGCCCACCCTGTGGCCACGTGTCTCAGGGAGCTCTCAGTCCAGTGTGAGCAGGCAATGCTTGTCATAGACCTTCAAGTTTGACCTTGAAAAATGAATTAAATTTTGCCAGCAGAGGAGTTCAAGGATGAGGGGGCAGAAAAGAGGGCCTGCGTAAAGACAGGGAGCTAGGAAAGGACATGGGGTGTTGTGGGTAGCAAGCAGTCCAGTGTCAATGGGTCAAATACTGCTTGGCTTAGGAGCACAGAGATGACATGGGGGCCACCATGTAACTTCAAAGGAGGTTGGATGGGCCCCTATCGTGAGGGCTCTGTAATGCCCTGGACAGGATGGTAGCTTGGGAGAGCATTTCCCACGCTGCCAGTGACCTAACCACAAGGCTAATCAAAACAGCACCGGGCATGTCAACTCTGGGAGTCTCCGGCCTTGCTGACCCTGAGAGCTGTCAGAGATG
The DNA here is from genome assembly GCF_028538775.1 of Myotis yumanensis. Lineage (NCBI taxonomy): Eukaryota > Metazoa > Chordata > Mammalia > Chiroptera > Vespertilionidae > Myotis > Myotis yumanensis. The sequence goes on along the minus strand of NW_027223754.1, from coordinate 119,845,253 downwards.
GTGAAGAAAAGGCCTTGGCCTGGAGCTGCCACAGGAAGCTGCCCAACGTTACACAGCGAGGAAGTGAGGGACCTGGGCTTCACCCAGCGGGTCTGTTTCCACTCCTTTCTCTCCAGTTCCTTCCACTAGCTTGCAGCACCATCAAAGACTCACAGCTGAGTAGGAAGCAGATTGTGGTCTGGGACACAGGAGGCTGCCGCCTTCGACAGTTTGAGGCACCAAGGCCAGGTGGTGGTTGGGGGTTTTGGAGGAAAGAGGGGAATCCTGGGCCTGGCTTGTTCAGCGGGATGGACGAGAGTCACACCAGGAGTTCATGCTCTGTTAGGCTCTGGGTGCCATTTATTCCCCAAGAATCAGACAATGAGGCACGAAGAATGTTCTCACCTTCTTCTGCCTTTATAGGGAAAGGACTGAGGCTTGACAACTTGATAATTCCGTGTCAGCCCTCCCCATCCACTGAGGCCGTTTCTTTGACACCTTGTCTGGGAAAGAAGTTATTACCCTTCCGCAAGCCATGGTTCACAGGGCGACTGGGACATTAGACGCCTCTTGCTGGTCCTCCTGCGAACCCAACCCTCTGTCTTCCTTCCAGCTGCTCCAGACAGAGCACTGACATTCACCCTCCCCTTCCCGAATTAGCTCTCCGCCCACCCACCCGCAGCCCTGCAGCCTTGCTTGTGAGAGTGAAGAACTGAGCCGTGTTCCACTTAAGAGGGAGAACTGGACATGTGAGGAAAGACGTCCGTCAGATGTCTGCGGAGTTTCCATGCCAAGAAACTGTCTCTGGCCTCTGATGATCCCTGTTTGGTTCATCTTGAACTTGAGTTTTTTTTATTATGATTTTGCTCTTAAGGGTTGTCGGAAATGAGGCTTTGGAGGGCATCTGTTTGCAATCTGAACTTGGACTTGTGTGCATGTTTTAATGGGTTGGTGTCCCTGGACACCACTGTGTGTTTGTGCTGAGAACATCCCCGGAATCGAGAACTTCTGTGATGGCGCTCCACCACCCTCCCACGGCCGCACGGCCGGCGCTGAGGGGACCGAGGGGACGAGGCAGCACCTCGCAAACACAGGGCAGGCTCCAGGGTGAATAGGGGACTGGAGCGTTTGCATCCACTTTTCCTACATTTTAAGAATTGATGTCAGGATGACCCTGCAGCTTTTAGGAGTCATCTGACTCTTTAGGGGAGAAGAAAACTCAATAAGCCAGTCAGCCTTTCTCGTCAACTGAGCTCATTACTGGACATCCCCACATTGCTAGCTGCTTGCAGGACACCCGCCCTCAAGGGGCTGTGCAGCCTCAGGGTGCCGGCCTCAGGGTGCTGGCCGGCCTCAGGGTGCCGGCCTCAGGGTGCCGGCCTCAGGGTGCCGGCCACAGGGTGCCGGCCAGCCTCAGGGTGCCGGCCTCAGGGTGCTGGCCAGCCTCAGGGTGCCGGCCTCAGGGTGCTGGCCAGCCTCAGGGTGCCGGCCTCAGGGTGCTGGCCGGCCTCAGGGTGCCGGCCTCAGGGTGCTGGCCGGCCTCAGGGTGCTGGCCGGCCTCAGGGTGCCGGCCTCAGGGTGCTGGCCGGCCTCAGGGTGCCGGCCTCAGGGTGCTGGCCGGCCTCAGGGTGCCGGCCTCAGGGTGCTAGCGGGCCTCAGGGTGCCGGCCTCAGGGTGCCGGCCTCAAGGTGCTGGCCGGCCTCAGGGTGCCGGCCTCAGGGTGCTGGCCGGCCTCAGGGTGCCGGCCTCAGGGTGCCGGCCTCAGGGTGCCGGCCTCAGGGTGCTAGCCGGCCTCAGGGTGCTGGCTGGCCTCAGGGTGCCGGCCTCAGGGTGCTGGCCGGCCTCAGGGTGCTAGCCGGCCTCAGGGTGCTGGCCTCAGGGTGCCGGCCTCAGGGTGCTGGCCTCAGGGTGCTGGCCGGCCTCAGGGTGCCGGCCTCAGGGTGCTGGCTGGCCTCAGGGTGCCGGCCTCAGGGTGCCGGCCTCAGGGTGCTGGCTGGCCTCAGGGTGCCGGCCTCAGGGTGCCGGCCTCAGGGTGCCGGCCTCAGGGTGCTGGCCGGCCTCAGGGTGCCGGCCTCAGGGTGCTGGCTGGCCTCAGGGTGCCGGCCTCAGGGTGCCGGCCTCAGGGTGCCGGCCTCAGGGTGCTGGCTGGTCTCAGGGTGCCGGCCTCAGGGTGCCGGCCTCAGGGTGCTGGCTGGCCTCAGGGTGCCGGCCTCAGGGTGCTGGCTGGCCTCAGGGTGCCGGCCTCAGGGTGCCGGCCTCAGGGTGCTGGCCGGCCTCAGGGTGCCGGCCTCAGGGTGCCGGCCTCAGGGTGCCGGCCGGCCTCAGGGTGCTGGCCGGCCTCAGGGTGCCGGCCTCAGGGTGCCGGCCTCAGGGTGCTGGCTGGCCTCAGGGTGCTGGCCTCAGGGTGCCGGCCTCAGGGTGCCGGCCTCGGGGTGCTGGCTGGCCTCAGGGTGCCGGCCTCAGGGTGCCGGCCTCAGGGTGCTGGCTGGCCTCAGGGTGCCGGCCTCAGGGTGCTGGTCTCAGGGTGCCGGCCTCAGGGTGCCGGTCCCCAGCTCCCCCACTCCTCGCCCAGAGAACCTCTGCGTGGCTGGCAGGGGTTTGGGGAACAGGATGCTCATTCTGATGAATGTGCAGAGAACCAGCTTCTCAATTTTAGGGCAAAGTAAGGCTTGGCCTGTAGGAAACTTGGCCTTGAACACGAGGCAGGTGGGCCAGTAATGGGTTCCCATCCTGGTTTGGGTGCTTATGAGCTGTGCAACCTTGGAGGATTCACTTGACTTCTTCGACCTTCAGTTTTCTCATTTTTTAAATAGAAACAATACTTGGAACAGTGCGGGCGAAGCGTCAGTCCCATGACAGCCACAGCGGGCACCCGACGCTGTCGGTCCCATTCGGTCCGTGTGTGGGTGAGCTCTTGCTGGGCAGCACCCACCCAGTGTGGGCCGGGATTGTCCTCCTGGCCGGCGAGGGAATCCGCGTAGTTTTGCCTAAAGCCTTGAAAATGGGACCATCTCCTTTACTGACGTGCATCACACTTTGACCAGAGCCTCTCAGGGGCTGTCTCCTGCTGCCGGGTGTCCTCCTTAAATGTGAGAATTGCCTGTAGATGGGAAGCTGAGGCCTGGAATGGAAGTCTCCTGTGGGGAGATGACGACCTCTCCTCTCAGCCCCTTTTCTGGGCTCCCTCAGGCGTGTGCAGGAGGGCACCGACAGAGGCGCAGGGACTGCCTGCCTGGGGGTCCCTGGGCCTGGGCTGCAGTCCCTTCCCCCAGGGGAGTCAGATGCCAACAACCATATTGCTTCTGCTTTAGGAGGAGAAGACCCAGCTGCCAATGTGCCTGCCTCATCAGCTGGGCGGGTTACCCTCCGGCAGGGATGGGCTCCTGAGTGCCAGCTTTGTCTGCCTGCCTGTTGGTCACTGTGACAAAGGCCCAGGAAGCCTGGAGCCCAGCGCGGATTGTTCCGCCAGAACGTCATTGTGGAGTGCGGGCCGCAGCCACAAACAAAGCCCGGTCCAATGCCTCCGAGCCTCCTGCTCGGACTAAAGGCGCCTGAGGTGTCCCCTTCAGCCGAGTGAGAGGACACTGACCTCCGTTTCCTGCCACCCAAGCCCTGGCCTGCTCTTCCCTTCCCGCTGCAAGGCCCCTGAGGGCAGGGAACGTGTGTGTTCCTCCTCTGAGTCCTTTACATGCCAGCGGCGCACCCTCAGCCCATGGTGCGGCTTACCCAGTGGTCCACACTGGTTTGCTCACTGGCTGGCTTCCCATGAGCTTCGTATTCCAGGAAACGCTTCTCCACAGCTGGCCCCGCGTTAGCCCATGTTACTGGACACGTGTCAGTCCCTGAGATGTTAGCACGGACATCCGTTATGAATCGAGCTGCCCCTGAGGGCAGGGCAGGGCACAGCGAGCCTGCTCCAATTTCCTTGTTTCCTGGCCAGGGTGCCAGCCAGCAGGGCTCTCCAGCTGACTCTCCTGTGCAAACTACCGAGAGGGCAGCAGCCAGAGTCTGACCTTGGAGCCTCAGCTGTCTGAGGGTCTACCAGGACCTGCTCTACGCCCCTCAGCACTTCTATTTCCTTCCCGGGCTCTCGAGAATTCTGATAAGGCTCCTTCCCCACCTCATCGGCCTTGGGGAGGGAGTGACACTCAGAATCTAATGCAGGTATTTGTTCTTCAGAGGAAAACCTTCATGCAAAAGGGCTCTTTTGATGTTTTGGGAACTTGCCAGGGACTGAAACGCAGCCAGTATTTCCTCGTGTGTGTGTGTGTGTGTGTGTGTGTATGTGTGTGTACATTCATCCTTGCTCTATGTTAATACACACACACAGAGGTTTTGGCCAAGTGTGAGGGGTCTCCATGTTATGAAGGAAATGAGTAAACAACTTCAACATTTTTGTTTCCCTCTGAGGCTTGCAAAGAAGGTGTTAAGAGCACAAGATTTAAATCATAAACTTTATTAAAAGCCAAACAGCCCGATGTGCAACTCTTGCCAACTTGGACAGTCTTTGGGATAAAGCTCCACTGAGCTAATCCAGAAGGAATCAAGTGGTGGAAGACCACGGGTGGGGAGGCCGAGCCTGACTCAGCCCCCACGGGGGGCCCAGGAGGATGGAGCAGGAGCCCAGGTAAGGCCTTTGAACTACTGATTCTGTTTTCTACCTTTCCTCAGACTGTTTCCTTAACAAGCAGACCTTGTTTAGGTCTGGAGGACTTATGCAAGGCAGGGCAGCATCTCCTCTGGCAAGTCCCCGAACTGGCCAGAATCACCCCCTGAGTAAGATGTGAGGGACAGAGAGGGAAGCGCCAATCACTCACCCGCTGGGATCCTCTCCAACCAACCTGAGGGCGACCTCACCTCCAAACACTAGTTGCTTCTTTCCAGTGGGCAAGCACTACACTCAGCATCTCACAAGACACAGAAATATGAATAAGATCCCCGCTTGCAAGGAGTTCATAAATTCCAGATGAGGAATCAGAGCAAAGTCATGAATCCGTGTTGAGCAATGTCATTCAGACAGGGTCAGAGGGCAGGGGACCACCCTCACCTCCACACTCAGCTCCACGCCATACTCCCCGTGACCTGCCGAGCTCGGGCGCTTGGTGCCCTCCTGGCCCCGCTCCTGTCCTGGATCTGTTTCTACTCCCGAGGACATTTTGCACCACCAAGGTCCCTTGTGATTTTTGCCACTGGACTTGCACGTGCCTTGTCTCCCCGCTCTGGCACAAGTTTGCCAAGGGCAGGAGCCATCTCTGCAGGGCCCAGCAGCACCTGGGGCAGAAGCCATTCCACTCCTCACCTGACATAGCTCTCCATCCCTGAACTGGCCCCTCTGGGCTCCTGGACCTGAGGGAGCCGCTGAGGAGCTAAAGACAATGCTGGTGCCAGGAGGCGAGGGAGGCTCAGTTAGTGGGCACAGGACTTTCTGTCTAGTTAGACTGAACAGCTTCAGGAGACCCACGGATCTTTCCTGTCTTAGCAAAAGTATTGCTTTTATTTTAAGGGGTCAAAAACCATCAGCACAACTTGGGACTGGCTACAGAATCCTACCGATCTCATCAGTGCAACCGCCCAGAGTAGGAGGGCCTTTGCCCAGAATCACCGAGACCCTCAAAGCTCTGAGACATGGGAGTGGGTCTGGCGGGACTTCATCTGATCCCCTTGGCATAGGTGTTTGTAGGAGTCTCTGTAAACAGTGATTAAATGGTCTTGATGGGATATGTGTCTGCAAACCAGGGCTTCTATTCAGTGCAATGACTTCCTCCTGGAGTTTCTTTGACTTCTCCCTCCTAAAGAAGAGAGGGGCCGCGTGCCATGACCTCACGGTGCAGCGAGGGCCCGGGGGTGACTCACAGGCCGCAGTGACTGCTCCCCTTGCCCGGACAGCAGGGAGATGCCCCAGGACTAAAGGACGCCTGGGCCTGCCCCCGCCGTCCCAGGGGACAGCTCCTCCAGCCGGCACCTGTCCAGCCTTTCCCAGCAGCGGCCTCATTTCCTTCCTCCCCCATTCTCTCCCTTTGCTTAAAAAGACCCCACCGCAAAAAGTGTTTTCTTCTCTTCTCCAAATGTAGCAACCAGATGAGGACCCCCAGGGGCCGGCCGCGCTGGCCGCAGGAGCTGCTGTGCAGGGGCCACAGAGCCACTTGGAGTCAGGCCTGTCCCAGCGGGGTGGGGAGCAATTGGCCTTCATCTCCAGGACAAAATCCCTGAGCCAGGTCAGCGGGGAAGTGTCCTGACCCAAACAACCGTATTTATGTTCTGTATCTCTCACCAGCTTTTCGTGGGATGCCTTTTGCTGTTTGCTGACCTGTGTTGGTCTCCAGGTTTGCATCAGTCACTGCTGACTGTGGGTAGCTTTGGCTCCCAGGGCAAACCCAGGCGGCCAGCCCCACTGTGCCACCACCCACCTCTCACCGCCCACTGCCCACCGCCCACCTCCCACTGCCCACCTCCCACCCCCACCAGCTGGGCGGCTCTTTCCTCACTGACTGCACCCAGTTTGCACAAGGCAGCCCTGGATTTGTTGTTATTTTTTCACAGTGGCCCTTTTTGAGTTTTAAAAATGAGAATTAGAAGGGAGTTGTTTCTATGAATACCTCAACAGGAGGTTATTTACATGAGAACATACAGAATCCCTGATCACCCAGCTGCCAAGGTAAAGGGAAGGAAAGAACTCTTTATGAAGTGCTTCTGATGAGCCAGGCACTGAGCTGGCCCTTTACGTATGTTACTGGGGAGCACTGTCCACGTTTTATACAGATGTTGAAAGAGGACATGGCCCACATCTGTTTTATCATCAGTGTATCCCTGTGCTTAGAAGAGTGGCTGGTGCATTCTAGGTGTCCAATAAAATGTTCTTCATAAATGAACGGGAAGGAGACGGAGACTCTGAGCGGGTGCCACTGACCTGGAGTCACACCGCTGGCCTCAGGGACCCCAGGCCCGCCTGCTCCCAGCCTGCTCCTCCCTTCCTCCTTCCCCGTCTTCCTCCTCTTCTCTGCCTGTAACTTCTCTATCAAAGGCTACCCCTACATGGTATGGTGACTCTGCAAAAAACTATGCATGGAACTCCCACATGATCTGGCAGTTCCTCCTTTGTGTATGTACCCCAGGAACTGAAGGCAGGGTCTCCAGGAGACATTCGTACACCCGTGCTACTAGCAGCATTGTTCATAGCAGGCGGGGAAGCCACCTGTGTCTGCTGATAGATGAATGGATAAAACAAAATGTACATATGATAGAATATTATTCAGCCTTAAAAAGGAAAGTCTGACCAATGCAACAACATGGAGGGAACTTGAAGACATCATACTAAGTCAGGGGTGGGCAACCCTTGGCACGCGTGCCAAACATGGCACGCCAGTAACTTTTGCTGGCACGCAAAACCCTCTCTTATAATCTTCCATTTACAATTTTTTTCTTAATATCGACTTTTTAAAAAAAAATATTTTATTGATTTTCCACAGAGAGGAAGGGAGAGGGATAGAGAGTCAGAAACATCAATGAGAGAGAAACATCGATCAGCTGCCTCCTGCACAACCCCCACTGGGGATGTGCCCGCAACCCAGGCACATGCCCCCGACCGGAATTGAACCTGAGACCCCTCAGTCCGCAGGCCGACGCTCTATCCACTGAGCCAAACCGGTTAGGGCTCGACTTTTTTATTTTTCAGATAAATTCAGTGTAGGTGCATCTTAGATAAATAAATAATTTTACATAACAAGTTATCTTAAAGATCATAGACATGGATTGACGAGAGAGGGGAAGAGCAATTTCTATGCCTCTGCCTTAACTTTCCCTGCCTTCCTAGATCGGACCAGTGTTTTGGTTTCATCCACATACACTTGTGAATCTTTGTTCTCAGTGATGAATTTTGTTATGTCTCATAATAGGAGTAGCCTGACGGATGAAAGTAGTAGCTCGTGCATATCTCTGAAGGTCACCAAATATAAACCTGATGTAAAATCTCTGTCATCAGTGATGCAGCAGCAAAAGTCCCACTGATAATATCAAACGGAGTCATAAAGTTTCTGTCAGACTATCAGTGTACATGTATACATTAAAAAATAAATGTATTTTTCATCATCATATACTGTGTTTTTGTCACTCAAATGAATTTTATTATTTCTTCAAGGTTCTTCACATACATATACCTTAAGAGATATCAAGTAGGCGTAACATGTTCTCAAAAAATTAGGGTTGGCACGCAGAAGAATTTTGAGTCAGAGATTTTGCTGGTTTTGGCACGCACTCACAAAAAGGTTGCCCACCCCTGTACTAAGTGATTAAGCCAGACACTAATAAGCATTGTGTGATTCCTCTTACAGAGGTGCCGAGAGTAGGCAAATTCATACAAACAGAAAGTAGAATGGTGAGGAGCTGGAGGCGGGAATGGGGAGCGGTGTTTAATGGGGACAGAGTTTCAGCTTCGGATGATGGAAAAGTTCTGGAGATGGATGGTGGTGGCCGTTGCACAGCTGTGTGAATGTACTTAATGCCACTGAACCATACACTTAAAAATGGTAACTTTTATGTTATGTAAGTTTTATCACAATAGAAAATTAATTTAAAAATAACAAATGCAGACAGAAAGCAGGATCGAGCTTTGTTGGGATGAAGAAGTTTGGGTACAGACTGCGGGTTATACACTGACTGCATCCGGTGCCGCCACATTGTACACTTACAAACAGCTAAAATCATGAATATCACGTTGTGCGTTTTTACCACAATAAAATTGTCTTTTAATTTAAAGGCCACTTTCACGCCAAGTCCTTTCAGCCTTGGGCACTGTTTTGGTGATTGTCACTCCCTAATCTAGAGTCTTCCAAAGGCTCCATTTGGCCAAGATATAGCCCGAGCACCTCGGCCTGGCGCGGCGGCCTGGCCACTGGCTTCCGGCTGCTCTGCTGGCCTCCTCGGCCCCCAGCTCTCCTGGGCCCCCACCTCCTTTGCTCAGCCTGGGCCCCCGCGCAGGCCCCTGTCTGCTCTAAAATTACACCTGCGTGCATCTTCCGTTTTCCAGACTGGAACAGGGCACAGGGAGGTTGAGCAAGCTAACCTTTTGTTAATTTGCTTGATTTAGAGCAGAAACCTCCTGAGAAATTCACTTTATATTAGAAGTAAGAAAGGCTGCTTTCCGTTGAGGGCATCCTGACTTCCCCTGGGCATACACCCCACTTATGCTCTAAGGCAGCCAGTTCTATTTTTTGAGCAAATTTTTATGTTTGAAACTTTTCTTTATAGATTCATAGATGATTAGAACGGGAAAGAATTAAAAAAAAACAAATACAAAAATCCCTCTGTCTCTTCATTTTAAACAGAATGAGGTCTAGAAATCTAAGCAATGTGGTCAAGGGCCCACGGCCACTTGGTGGCAGCCCAGGTCCCTGCTCTCCAGCCCAGGGCGCCCTCCAGATGGACCAGGGGACCTCGGAGCTGGGCAACCTGGGCCAGTTAAGTCAGACACCAGCGAGGGTCGCCCTCCAGCCAGTTCTGTCCTGCCTTAGCCCTGGCAGAGTCCCCGCGGCTGGGGGGCCTCCCTGTCCACGGGCAGTAAAGAACGTGTCTTCCCTGAAGTTAACCCAAGAGTTAGACAACTAGAGGCATGACACAGCAGGGCCTAGATCCCATCCCCATCCATTTCTACCTCAAAAAGAATCAGTCTGATCTCAGACACAGCAAAGGTCAATACTATTTACACCACCTAGAAATGGATACCCCAGCGGGGCCTCCCAAGGAAGCTTAGCTCATCTGACTGAATACGCTGTTGTCAGCTAGCGGGGATGGCAAAGGACCGTGCTGCAGCTTCCAGACCAACGCTCACTCGGATCCTAAAAGTGCCACAGCTCTGAGGTCGGTGGATGTGAAAGGCCACGGCCAGCGTGGCTTTCAGGTTCAAAGGCTTGGAAAAAGAGCTGACGTGCAAATTGACACACAAGACAAGAAATATTAATTATGAAATTAGGGGGGGAAGCCAGGGAAAAACTTAACTGTAGTAGTCAAGTTCCCACCAGGTCTGCGTTCCCGTCTGCTTTTATTTACTGGAATACACAATTGCCTTTTAGGAATGCAAACAGACATATCAATGGTCATGTTTAGTAAACAGTAAGATTATCAGGTTTTGGGGGAGTTTGCTTTAGGCCAGCAGTTCTCAACCTGTGGGTCGCAACCCCTTTAGCGGTCGAACGACCCTTTCACAGGGGTCGCCTAAGGCCACCCTGCATATCAGATATTTACATTACGACTCATAACAGTAGCAACATTACAGTTATGAAGTAGCAACGAAAATAATTGTATGGTTGGGGTCACAACATGAGGAACTGTATTTAAAGGGCCAGAAGGTTGAGAACCACTGCTTTAGGCCATTGAGTCAGCAGAAGGTAATAAAATGCAAATATTCACCCTGTGAATATCAAAGGAATCCAGGTCAGCCTTCTGAGGGACTCTTCCGCATTTATATTAATTACTGTTGATCTTGGTTTCCAGCAGGTGGGGAGCACCAGTCCCCATGGGGAGCCCTGACCTTTCCCTGCTGTACCAAATTCCCTTTGTACCAAATTCCATGACTGTGTCTGACAAAAAGGCTAATATTGTTCAACTTCACGCACAGCCTCTGGAATGGCTTGAGAAAAAGCCCAAATAACTTTCAAAAATGATTTTTGAACCCAACTCTAAAGCACATGGAATAAACTTTCAAATGAACTATCATGGTATCTTAAAAATAAAAAGACAAAACTATTTTCAGTTTTAAATTTTGGCTCCATGCATGAGACACTGTGCAGGCTCCCCCTGATGCCTGGCATGAACACTGGATGGCTGCTGAGCGGAAGGACTGGTGGTGCCCACAGCGTCCGCCTCCCTGCCCTTTGCCCCTCCCGTCCCAGCAGACAATCCAATCAAGAGAAAATGAGTCTAACTTGAGTGGACCCATATTGGGTCCTAGTGCTTAATAATTTATTTTTAAAATGTGTCCAGAAACACTTTAGTAACTTTCTCTAAATGTTTTGCTGGAGGTTAACATTATTTTGTTTTGTTTTAATGTTGGTGTTTGAACCTCCAGAGTAGATGTGGGCAAACTTTTTCTGTAAAGAGCCAGATATTAAGTACTTTAGTCAGGACCCTGGGTTTAGAGGGGTCACCACACTTAGTTTAATGTTCTACTATTGCCAGTGTGGCATTCTTTTTTTTTTTTTTTAATATATTTTTATTGATTTCAGAGAGGAAGAGAGAAATAGAAACATCAATGATGAGAAAGAATCATTGATTGGCTGCCTCCTGCATGCCTCCTACTGGGGATCAAGCCCACAGCCCAGGCATGTGCCCTTGACCGAAATCAAACACGGGACCCTTCAGTCCACAGGCCAATGCTCTAACCACTGAGCCAAACCTGCTAGGGCCAGTGTGGCATTCTTAATAATTTTTAAAACAAGAACCTCCCACATTTTAATTTTGTACTGCAAATTTTGTAGCCAGGGTCAATCTCGGCTTTGCAGCCCATAGAGTCTCATGCACCTGCTCAGCTGTGCTAAAGCAGCCCTAGGCAGTATCTAAACAAATGTGTGTGCCAATAAAACTTTATCTGTAGCCCAGCTGGTGTGGCTCCGTGGTTGAGTGTTGACCTATTAACCAGGAGGTCATGGGTTCGATTTCTGGTCAAGGCACATGCCCGGGTTGCAAGCTCGATCCCCAGTGTGGGGCATGCAGGAGGCAACCAATCAATGATTCTCTCTCATCATTGATATTTCCATCTCTCTCTCCATCTCCCTTCCTCTCTGAAATCAATAAAAAAATATATTTTTAAACCTTATTTGTAGACCTGAAACTTGAATTTCATAAAATTTTCACATGTAGTGAAGTATTCTTTTTATTTATTTATTTATTTATTTATTTATTTATTTATTTATTTTTACAACCACTTAAAAATGTAGAAGCTGCCCTAACCGGTTTGGCTCAGTGTCCTTTGAGAAGCACCGAGAGAGCGGCTGCTCCTACTCACTGTCTTTGACGCAAGCTCCTTTCCAGTGGTGGACGGGCTATTGGCCTTCGGACTCAAGGGTCCCAGGTTCCATTCTGGTCAAAGGCATGTACCTTGGTTGCGGGCACATCCCCAGTAGGGGGTGTGCAGGAGGCAGCTGATCAATGTTTCTCTCTCATCGATGTTTCTAACTCTCTATCCCTCTCCCTTCCTCTCTGTAAAAAAATCAATAAAATATTTTTTTTTTAAATGTAGAAGCCATACAAAAATATGCAGCATGCTGGATTCAGCCCCAGTGGTACAGTTTGCCGACTTTGGCCTAGAGAAAAACTTGGAGATACCATCGTTTTCCTCTTGTCACAATTTGGGGCAGTGGCCTGAATCCCTGGGACTTCACCAGCTTCCTCTGCACAGGCCGTGCTAGCATGCGGCCACGTGGGTACAGGAATGGGGTGTTGTCAATAGTAGAGCTGAACCCAGTGTATGTGTCTACACTGCGGTGAAGAGGAGGGAAATGTACCTGTCGGCAACACCTTTGCAGCGAATTCACCTATTCCTTCTGACACCCTGGATCTGACCCAGCTAAGGAAGCTCAGCCCCCCCTTCCTTGCACCCCCTCCCCCGACTCTACAAGGCCGAGTTCCTCTCGAAGTTGTGGTCCAGGGTCTGCTGCTGCCTGACCAGGGAGCAGGAGGGCACCAGAGGCCTTGGCATTGGCAGGTGGCTGACTCCGTCCCTAGAGCCTTTCACATGGTCTCCACATGGTTTTCTGTGGAGCGAGGTCTGAGCCCAGTCTGACTCCGGGCGCCAGGGCTGAAGGGCAGCCAACACTTCCCTCTGAAGGGGACCCCTTGAGAAGATGCCCCTCACGAGGGTTCCCAGAGTCCTTTGAGAAGCACCAGGAGAGCGGCTGCTCCTACTCACTGTCTTTGACGCAAGCTCCTTTCCAGTCATCTGAGTTTCAGACACCGTCCCCCGCTGTCGTGGCTCCTCAAACCTCAGCGCTGACTGATGCTATGAAAGGCGATGAGGTCAGGCCTGCTCCCAGCAACAGCCCAGCCCTTTCCCCAGCCACTCATTTTTCTTCAGTTACACTTTCGGTCGCTCCCTCCTAATGTGCTCAGCCTGAGAGACGGATGACCACAGCTATGAGTGCCAGCGTCTGAGTTCATTCCAGACGTGGGCCGAGTCAACCCCCCAAAGAAGGTCATAATTGCTGAAGGACTAATCAAGAGGAGAGCGCTGGGTGGACGGGCTATTGTGAAAAGATCACACATCCTGGGTCTTTCACAACTTAAACTTCTCCACAAAAGAAGAGAAGCAGAAAGCCCTGCCCTGTGGCTCAGTTGGTTGGAGCATGGACCCATACACCAAGAGTTGTGGGTTTGATCCAGTTGGGGCGCGTATGGGAGGCAACCAATCAATGTTTCTCTTTCACATCGATGCTTCTCTCTCTCTCTCTCTCTCTCTCTCTCTCTCTCTCCCTCTGTCTAAAATCAATAAAAAATTAAACATTAAAAAGAGAAGAAGACGTCAATGACAGCTGGTCCTCAAGCCCTCAGCAGCCCCAGCAGTGACTATGTCTGAGACAGGATTGTCCAAATAGCTGGCCAGGGGTGCAGGTGAGGGTATGGGAAAAAGCTCATTATTAGTGGCTGTTTTAATCAGTTAACAAACTGGGCTGAGGGCTGTTGAGAACAGGGAACAACGTAAGCTAAGAAAGCTGCCATCTGGTTCAAGAGGTAAAACTAACAGGAATATATGTCTAATATCCATATAAGGGCATGTGTAATCAGTTCACAATTCACTTACTCAACAAGCCCGTGCCTAGTGCCTACTGTGTGCCTGGCAGGCAGAGCCTTAGGTTCTTGGATGTGAAGAACAAGGGGCCCTGGGTGTTGGGGTCGTCAGTGGGCAGTGAAGCCAGGTCAGTAAAGACAGACAGAATCTAGATGGGCTGAGAGCACTGAAAGGATGAGTGGGAGCTAAAGGCTGAGGGCAAGCAGCACGGGGGCCATACACCACGTCAGTCAGAGGAGACGGTTCATGTGAGGATCAGCAGGAGGAGCAGCAGACACTTCTTACGGAGGCAACTGGGCAGGACCTCGAGTCCTCAAGCACCACGCCAAGGACCTAGCCGCCAGGAGAGGGACATAGCAAAAGTGGTGTTTAAAGCAGGGCAAGAGCAGAGGTGTGTGCTGATCAGTTCACATGGATGACATCGAGCAGGACAATCTCAGGAGATGGGCCACTCAGGTAACAGTGACTGAAACAAAGAGCATAGGGCCTGTTTCTGAGATGATGGTGACTTTGGCAAGCGACGCAAAATCGTGACTGTTTATTCCACTTGCTCCTAAAGGCTTTAAGGTTAGAGACTTGATTTGAAACACAATTCTGCCACGTTGGGCCTTGGTCTCTTGTCCACGAAATGGGGTAATACCCACGTCCCAGGCCACGGAGACGATGGAATGAGATGACCCCCGTAGAGGGTAAATGCTCTGCAACGTTTACTTTCCTCTTCTTCCTTGTCTCTTGAAGTTTTTACTAAACTTTAAAAAAAAATTTATAGATTGACAGGATGTTTTAAAAATAATACAGAAAGGTCCCCTGCATCCTGTTTCTGCCAACAGTCACATCCTATATAATAAAAGCGTAATATGCAAATCCGTATGACCATCCAGACGACCATCTGGGACCACGCTATGACACCCACTGGCCCCAGGCCAGCCAAGGCGGGTGTGATGCGATTGGTCGGGGGCCAGACATCGCCCCATGATCGCCCCTCAGAGGGCATGCACTCAATGTGGCGGGGAGGGGGGCTCTATGATTGCCCCAAAGAGGGAGGCCCAGGCCACCAACCAGCAGGCTGCGGTGGGTGGGTGGGGCTTCCCTCTGCAAGGGAAGCCCAGTCCTGGTGCCGGTGGGAAGCCATGCCCTGCATCTGCCTCTAGTCTTACATAACAAATCAAAACCAGGAACCTGACATGGTACAATCATAGTCCTTACTCAAAGCCACCAGTTTACTCCGTCTCTGCGTGTGTGTGTGTGGGGCGGGTGGGGGGGGGGGGGGGTGTCTATGCAATTTTATCACGTGTGTATTCTTGTCAATCAAGACACAAGATTGTTCAATTGTCACAAAGTTCTCCCATTCTCCTCCCTCCCGTCTCAGCTCTAACTTCTCACAACTCTAATTGTTCTCCATCTTTATAACTGTGTCATTTAAAGACAGTGATGTAATTGGAACCATGCAGTACGTCACCTTTGAGATGGGTTTTCTCAGTAGAACGCCTTTGAGAGCCACCCCAGCTGTTGCAGGATTCAATAGTTGCTTCCTTTTTATTGCTGAGTAGTACGCCGTGCAGGGATTTGCCACAGTTTGTTTAAATCTTCACCTGTTTTTCCAGTTTTGGACTATTACAGATAGAGCTACTATGAACAGTGTGCGCAAGTGTTTGTGGGAGCATAAGTTTTCACTTCTCTGGGATACGTGCCCAGGAGAGCGATTGCTGGTTGGATGGTAAGTGTACATTTAGTTCGTAAAGAAACTGCCAAAACAAAAATAAAATTAAAAAAAATAACAAAGAAACTGCCAAACTCTTTTCCAGAGTGACTGTTCCCTCTTCCATCCCTGCTGGCAACCCATGAGGGATCCCGTCTCTCCACATCCTCGCCAGCATTTGCTGTTGTCACTATTATCTTTTTAGCTGTTTTAATAGATGTGTTGTAACATCTCACTGCAGTTTTAACCTGCATTTCTCTAGTGGTTAATGATAAACACATGAATTTTTGTGTCAAGTGTGAGGATTAGGTTGAGGTTCATATTTTTAATCGATGGATATCCAATTGCTGCAGCTCCGTTTGTTACACAAACTATTTTTGCTTCATTGAACCGTTTTTGCACTTCTGGCAAAAACTAGCTGGGCACATTTGTGTTGGTCTGTTTCTGGGGTCTCTACTCTGTGCCACTGATTGTCCTTTCCCCAAGACCATGCTGCCTGGCCTCTAACTCTAGATTTACAGTTGAAGTATGCAAAATGCAGAGTTTATTCTTGTCTTATTATTTATTAATCACTAGGGGCCCAGTGCACGAATTCGTGCACCAGTGGGGTCCCTTGACCTGGCCTGTGGGATTGGGCAGAAACTGGCTCTCCAACATCCCCTGAAAGGTCCCAGATTTTGAGAGGGCACAGGCCAGGCTGAGGGACCCCACCGGTGCATGATTGGGGCTGAAGAGGGACCCGGGAGGTTGGCCAGTTGAGGAGGGACCATGGGAGGGCTCCAGGGCATATCCGGCCCGCCTCACTCAGTCCTGATGGGCCAGACCCCAGCAGCAAGCTAACCTACCAGTTGGAGCGTCTGCCTCCTGGTGGTTAGTGCACGTCATAGCGACTGGTCAACTGTCTGCACCCTGGTGGTCAGTGCACATCATAATGAGCGGTTGAGTGGCCTTAGCATATCAGCATATTACGCTTTGAAGGGTCGACTGGATACTTAACATATTAGGCTTTTATTATATAGGACTGTATTATTTTCCATGCAAACAACTGTAAACCTACTTCTGCCCCACTCTGTATAGTAAGTTTTCACACCAAGTGCAATAATTCCTCCCACTTTATTCTTCCAAACTGAGTGGGTTTTAAGATAATATTCCCCCTAGATTTCATTCTAGGCTGAGATAATAAGCACAGGAAATTTCAACATAAATTAAGGCGATTTGGGAAATTTCTTTAGGAACCTGGAAAAAGGTGTGTTTTTTCCCCACAAAAATTGATGAGCACATTCTCTCTTTTTAATGTTTCTTTCTTATTATGGTAAAATATGTATAACATAAAATTTACCATTTCAGCCATTTAAGTGTATAGTTTAATAGTGTTAAGTACGTTCACATTGTTGTGCAACCATTCAGCTCAAGAACTTTTCATCATCCCCACCGGAACTCTACCCATGAAACAATAAAGGCCCACTGCCTCTTCCCCCGGCCCCTGGCAACCAGCATTCTACTTTCTGTTTCTATGAGTATGACTACTCCTCATGCAAGTGGAATTATACAATACTTGTCCTTTTATATCTGGTTTATTTCACTGAGCAAAATGTCTTCAAGTTCTATCCATGCTGCAGCTTGTGTCAGAATTTCATTTGTTTTTAAGACTTAATAATAGTCCCTTGTATGTTTATACTGCATTTTGTTTATCATTCATCAGTCAATGGGCATTTGAGCTATTGCTACCTTCTTGTCTATTGTGAATAATGGTCCCTGCTCTCAGTTCTTTGGGGCGCGCACCTACACTGGACGGTTCTCTCAGGCCCGACTCTGGGCTCATTTTCGTCAAGACCCCAGGGACCATCAGCAAGTGGGTCCATTGGGCCACTAGGGGGAGCTCCCCACTCTGGGATTTGGTGGGTCTGGCTTTCTTTGCAGCCTCTAGTTTGGTAGCAGAGAGAAAAGAAACAGATGAAACTGAAGGAAATAGCAGCCCTTCTTTGCTCCCAGAGGCCCTTTCTCATGGGTTTGGCCCATTCGGAGCCTGAGCAGACTTCAGGGTTCTGGTTCCAAGAACCACCTCAAAATTCCTTTATTCAAAGCAACCTGTCACTGGCCCCAGGAGTGAGAGGTTGAGATAAGAATCGAAGAAATGCCCTTTCCTCAATTCTTAGTTTGGGGAAAATTGGTTTCCTACCTCGTTATGAACTTAAATAGATTACATATCAAAAGCATGTTAACTTCCTATGTTTCTCTCAAGTTCTGCATCCCAACTCTCCCTCTCCATTCTCTATAGAGTTAGGGCCAGAGTAGACTTCCAGTCCCTGAGCAGTTGTATGGAGGTAGGATGAATGTGGTGACTTGGGGCAGAGAGTTTGGCCTAAACAGCAGCAGGGATTCTCTGTGTCTCTCCAGATGGGCTTTTCTAAACTTGTGTGAAGTCTTCCCCAGGCCCCTGTTAGCTGCAAAACTGTGGGTAGGTAACTTGGGCTTGCTGGCCTCTGTTTTCTCATCTGTAAAATGGGAAATGATTGTGCTGACTTCATAGAGTTGTCGTGAGGATTAAATTCCTTAGCACATGGTAAGCACGCAATTAGATTGGTTTTTATTACTGTTGTCCTGATGTTATAATTCTCCTGGAGAAGTTAGTGCAGAATTGAGGCAGGTGTCCTTGCACATACTTCCTCACACCACTCGCCAATATAACATAGAAAAACTAACATTTATGTGGTGCATGCACTTGACAAAACACCCTCATTTAATAACCATGGAAACTGAAACCCAATAGCTTTTCCTGAGGGCTGGACTCCAGGATCTGCTGGAGAAGGTGTTCCTTCCCCAAGTCACAGAACACCACCAGCCCCACCACAGCCACAGCCTGGGCCCCGAGGGAAAGGTCCTGGAACACGCCAGGGGCTCCTCGAGGGAGAGCAGAGAGGAGGATGTGGCTGGGGCCTGGCTTGGAAGAAGACGGACATCTCCTTCCTCTTATCCAAGTTGGGACCAAGCACCAGATAAAGTCACTTCACCTCCTTACTCCCCTCTCTCCGCTGCCCCCTGGAGCAGAGAAGTGGTCCAAAGGGGAGTCGCAGGACCAGCAGGTTCAGTAGTTTCCCGCGTTGTTGGAGCAGCCCTGGAGTGAGGAGGTGGCTGACCGAAAGAACTGCACAACCAGGAGCCCATCCCCAGGATCCAAGTTTACACCTGTATGTTCAGCTGCTAAAAACATCCTTCATCGCATCCAGTCACCAGCCCCTCTTGGCCCCCCTGAGATTGGAAATAAGGCCGCAGTGGGGCTGGGGTGTAAGTGGGCACTGGCGCTGCCTGTGTGGGGGAGACACCCTCCCCCGGCAGCACGGACCTGGAACCCACTCCTCGGCAGTGGTGGCGCTGCAGACCCCGGCCACTGAGGGCCTCCTGTCAACACCCTCCTGGTCCTGGCCTCTCTTCCCTCCTCCTGGCCTCGGACAAGGACAAGGCTGAGATCATAGCCTTTGTTTCAAACAGGGGTAAAGCTCAGCCCGGGCACCCCCGGGGGGCACCTTCGACCTCCTCCTCCTCCTCCTCCTCATAGACTTCTCTTCCTCCACTCATCCTGGCCCCGTGGCCAGCCTGCCTGCCGAGGCCTCCTCTCCCGCCACATGAACACATGTGCTCGGTCTGTGGAACAAGTGAGCGTCCTCTGTCCACCTGGGTCGCTGTCCTCAGCCAGCGTGGCCAGCAGGGTCGTGCTGAGGGTTCTGTACGTGCAAAGGGAGAAGGTTTCAAAGTACTGATCGTGACCAGACTTATTCTGATCCTTTCATTGTTAGAACGAAGGCATCTTTAAAACACACACTGAGAACACCTCCCTGGGAGGGAAAATCCTGAGGACCTGGATAGGTTTGATTACCTGGGCCTTCGCTGTCAGCTTCTGGAGGCCCTGTCCCTGTAACTCACTGCAAACCCAGATGGACATTGAAACTAAAGAAGCCAAGCAAGCAGCGCCCGGCCTCCTGCCACTGGCGGATGGTGAGGGAGCCCGAGCAGAGCACCTTAGGGAGTGGCCTGGAGGAGGCAGCTGCCTGGGTGGTAAGACCGAAAAGCTGGGAAGGCTCCCGTCAGCTTCCCCACCAACCCCAGGGCCCCGAATATGTCCTCCACTCAATGCCGTGGTGCTGAGATTCTACCACTGGGGGATCATCTGCGGTGGATCTGGTAGCTTTTCTGTTCCCAGAAATCCCTGCTTAAAATGCACCACAGATGGCAGCCCACGAATGAGATGCAGGTGGGGATGCAGGCATGGTTACCAGGCTACAAGCAAGGCAGAAAGGAAATTAAACGGCGAGGTCGAAGTGTGGGCATAAAACAGGTCTGCAGCCTGTGCGGGAGGGCGAAGCCACTGGGGATCTCCACTCCCTGAGCAGGTCAACTCTTGCCTTGTTCTCTCCTTATCTGTTTCCCTACCACCTACACATGCTTGGGAAATGCCAGGCAGCGCCTCCAGCACACCAGTGAGGATATAAAACCGAAAGGGGTTTTTCTGTCCATAGTTCTCTAAGCATCGAAGGCTATTAGGCCCATTTTTCATCTTGAAAGGAAAGGCAACACTGAATGTCATTTCAGTCTCTTTGCTAATCAGTCATCTTTCTCTGTCTCACTGTCCTTATGGCCAATGCACGAAGTCTCAGGAAGGACCTCTAGGAAGGGAGAAATGTTAGCGTGTAATTAACACTGAGGCTGATTGTTATTTTGTGAGTCATATTTACTGATGAAGATATTTGAGAACCTCAAGGATTGATGCAGGATGCTTGCTAGTTACGTATTAGGACCACATTCTTGCATAACTACGTAGAATGAAAAATTCAGAGAACAAGGGAGGGTGTTGGGCTAAACGATCTAAGTTTCACATTCTGAATGCTCAACAACTATCCTTTAGAATGATAGATCCTCACTTGTCACTGTTTGCCTCTTGTGGAAGGACCATCTTTCTTCACACCAAACAAGTACTTCAGATAGGAAACAGCCAAGCAAAGCATCCCAACTCAGAGAGTGGATTCAAGGAGTTTAGAAATGCGTTTGATGATAATTACAGGGAGACAAACCATTACTTACCTTGAGATGTTTGGATTAGCTGTGGATTTTCTTTATCATCCTTATTAGTACCATTGAGCAAAAGTTAACTCTCCAACATGATGGCTATGTCGAAGTCAGAACCTAGAACCCAGAACCCAGAACCCAGTCTTATTCGGGCTGAGCACGTCGCACGCGGTCCTTGCTAAGGCCAGGGTAGGAAGGAATCGGCTGGTGAGAAACCAGGCAGATTCCAGCTCTACCCACCCTCCACCTCCATTGCAATGTAGCCCGAGGAGCTTAACTGGGACCTTTTGTGGGGTTTAGGGAGGGCCCCCGGCCTTCTCCGATTTACACTGTACATTTCAGCAAGAGCCTCTCCCCTCCTAGGAGGCTTGTTGTGTGCTGGACCTTTTTGACTTCGTGGCTGGGTCTCAAACCGGCTCAGAATCACCTGTGAGACCTTAACAGTCCCAGACCACCGCCGGGCATATTTAGGCCTGTGGTGCAGCCCGGGAATCTGTGATGTAACATTCTCTCCTGGGAGATTCTGATAAGCAGTAATTCACCATCAGTGCCCTAGGAAGCCTCCCAAGGAACTATTTTGGATCAAATGACCTTGAGATGGCCTGTGGTCTGGCACAGGGTGTCTCCCACAGGCACGTCAGCGCTTCCCAAGGAGGCTCCTCATAGCAAATTCGCTCTGCTTTCCTCCGCTCTCTGCTCTGCCTTTCCTGTCCACCTAACTGTCCTAACCAACCGGCTCCTGTGAGGGGGAAGGAAGGGGTACCTCAGGCTCTGGAATGTGAGCCCCCCTCACTGAGCTCCTGGCCTCCTCTCCACGCAGCCTTTTCCCATCCCTTTCTAACAACAGGAATTTCTCACCCTCCTCACTTTTCTTCTCTTGCTTTCAAGCGTGTCCAGGACTCCCTTATTGTGGAAACCGCATCACTTGACCCCAGGGCCCCTTCCCTCTTGCAGTCCCCCCTCTTCCTAGTCACACTCCTAGGGATTACCCACACTCCCTCACCATCTTCCCCCCTTGACCCCTGGCCGCTGGCTTTCAGTGTTATCAGTTCACTTCACTGAAACTGCCTCTTCAGCCACCCTGACCTCTAACCCCCTTCCAGTTCACTATTTCTTGCTGTCAACACTTGGATGCCTCCACTGACATTCAAATGAAATGTAGATGAAGTCAAATTCATTGTCTCCCATCCACACATCCATCTTCCCCAATTTCCCCCTTGACTCCATCACAAATTCATTTAGTGAGGACACTGGGGCCCAGAGAGGGAAGGCTCTGGGCAAGGTCAAGAGCCCTTCAAGAAGCGACGGTGAGCTCAGGCCTCCACCCTCAGCGCTGATGGCCTGGAGCTGCCAGGCTCCTGCCCCAGGCGTTTGCAGACAGGGCACCTGTCCTTGTTGGGTCCCATTTGTGTGTACCCAGGCCAGAGCCCATGAGGGTGGGTGCCCTGTCTTCATTTCCTCCATACTGTCCGTCAGTACAGAGTACATGGAAGGACTTTAGTCAGATTTGAGAAGGGGAAGCAGGAGGGCCATGGGGATGCTGCAGACTCAAAAGGAAAGCAGCACTTCATGGCGACTACAACCCAAACGGTGCTGCATTTTCAGTTGAGCATAGGAGCAGCTGATTACCAGGACCACGTTCATTAGAACTGCCCATTGCCTCCTTACTGGGCCTTGACCAGCGGCACTGACGGGATGACAGAACTCTTTCCTCCATCACTGGCTGATCTGGGCTTGCGGTGTGTAGTGACCCTTCAACTGCTTCATCCTAGATATTATTACAGCAGCAATTCATTCAGAGAACTGTTTAGGACTCTGTCTTCTCCTGGGAGAAAAAATGGGGTCAAAATCCAGGAGTTCAAGGACTGAGAGTAACATTAGATTGTCTAAATGGAAAGCCAGGTCTATTAACTATTGTTAATATTTATTGAGTACACTAGAGGCCCAATGCACGAAAATTCGTGCAAGAATAGGCCTTCCTTCTCCCAGTTGCTGGCACCGGCTTTCCTCCAGCACCTGGGACTCAGGCTTCTCTCCTCTGGCTGCCGGAAGGCAACTGGGATCTGGGCTTCCCTCCCTCTGGCCAGCCACAGGCACCCGGGACCCCGGGCAGCTTTACCCAGGCCCCAGCTTTGTCAGGAAGGACATCTGGAAGACGTCTGGTCTATCCTGTCTAATTAGCATATTACCCTTTTATTAGTATAGATACTATATGGAAGACACGGTTCTTGGTTTATCTGCACTATCCTATTTCATTCTCACATTCCCATGAGGAAGGTTATCTTACCACCACTGCTTTCAGATGAGGAAACAGCCTTAGAGAGATCAGTGTCTTACTAGAGATGACTAAGGTAGCAAGTCTGGCTTCCCCGGGGGCTGGCCCGGAGCCGCCTGCTCAGTAGCCACACTAGACCTTCTTCATGGAGAGCTGTTGCCTCTCTTTGGGGGAGAATTGGTCAGAGGGGAGCCCTCCAAGTGAAATGAGCAGGACTAATCTTATTTGATGAATCTCAGTTAAGATAAAAGTGTAAAAGCAGTTTATGAACTGGTAAGTCCTCTGCACATATTAGGTGCTAAGACTGTCAATAGTGTAGCCCTTCTCCTGCCTTTATACAAACCCCTTCAGCTGCCTGGTTCTTGGTGGGAACATTTTCCCCTACAAGTGAACTGCAGTTTCCTTCTTTTTTTTTTTTTTTTTTTTTTTTTAAATATATTTTATTGATTTTTTACAGAGAGGAAGGGAGAGAGATAGAGAGTTAGAAACATCGATGAGAGAGAAACATCAATCAGCTGCCTCCTGCACATCTCCTACTGGGGATGTGCCCGCAACCCAGGTACATGCCCTTGACCGGAATCGAACCTGGGACCTTTCAGTCCACAGGCCGATGCTCTATCCACTGAGCCAAACCGGTTTCGGCTGCAGTTTCCTTCTTATCAAGCTGTGCCTTCAGCTCTTAGAATTGCCTTTATCCAGATGTCCCAAATGGCTCCTGCCTCCCTGTGGGGTCATCTATGGACAGTGTTTGGACATCTAGGTCAGAATCTATCGTTTTGTTAAACCCTCATTTTTAGAAAAACATCTAGATAACAAGCACAAAATGAACACTGAATCACACAGACAACAGAGGTAAAGTTGGGATGAAAGGGTTATTAGTTTTGCCTCCCTGTCTTGTTCTGGGCTTTGAAGGCTCATCAGGCTGGTTCCCCCGAGGAAATTTCCATGCATCCCCGACCTCCTTTGGTAGGGGCCAGAGAAGCCGCCTGGGAGGAAGGCAGGACTCTCCAGAATCAGGCTGCACCAGCAGCAGGAACAGCATCGACACCCGGAGCTCTTCCTCCTGGTGTTGGCGGGGAAGGGAACAATTACCCTAAAATGCACCGCCCCACGGTGGGAGGGCAGCCTAGATGTACCCCCACAGGAAGGCCACAGAGAGCTAAGGAAATGGAGGAGACTGGCTTCTCTCTTACTCTTTCCCACAGGATTTTTATTCGGCATTCTGGCTTGGAAGAAACCTCTAAGTGTGGCTGATGGCTTGGGAGGGCATGACAAAGAAGGGGGAACCCTGTCTCCAATAAACAGAGCAGGAATCATTACAACTTTCCATAGGTCCAGATACGTGCTTTTTTCTTTCTTTGTTTCAACCACAAATGCCAAGTTGGGATATGTTTTATTCAGGGGAGAAGGCAGGAGACCCCACCCAGCAATCACAGACAAAACATGGTGAGGGCTCTCTCATTCCCACCAGCACTTGCCCCCAGGGCTGACTGTAGACTCCCCAGCAGCTCGGTGACTCAAGCAATGGGGCTCGCACCACTTCCCTTGGGAAGCTGGCCCAGGGCTCCTCACTGCATGTTTTCCCAGCTGCTCAGCCACAAGCTCCTTTCCTGGGGGCACTGCAGCTCCCCTTCCTGGGCCACAAGGTTTGACTCATCTTGGACCGAGATGGTGGGAGGTGGAGGGCTACGTGTGGGACATTAGCTGGGGTTGCATCCATCTGTCACCTGCTCTCCTCCTGGGTTGTCAGAGGGAGACCAAGCCAAGTTGTCCCTTCTTGTGCTCACTCTAGACCCCAAATGAGAAATTTGTCCCCTACCCCAACCTTACTCCTTTAGATTGGGAACTGGTCTCAGTCATCTCTGTGCGCTTGGGGTCCATATGTGTGTGTGAAGAGAATCCCCAAATTCTCCCCGGTTGCATCCCAGAACGATCAGGGCCTCCTAGACAAGGCCTTTCCTTGACCTCCCACAAAGATCCTAACCTCAGAATCCACGCTTTATTCTGAGAGGAACTGGGCATGTTTTTAATTGGACAAAGTGGATTCTAAGCTTTTATGCCTGCTTTAGACCAGCTCTTCTCCCTGTCCCATCTGTCCCCAGAGATAAAGCCTTGAACTAGCTCCCCTAGGTGAAAACAACCCTCTCCCCCCACCCCACCCCTCGACATTATAGACCACTCATTTAAGGTTGCTGGACCTGGTCTCATAAACCCCATTCACTGTGAGGTGAGAAAGTCATAGTGCACCTCCGGCCCAAGCCAGCACCGTTCCAAGGAAGCTTTTCCCTCTAATTAGTCTGGTATTTGCTAAAACAGCTCTTAGTTTCCTTATTGTAAAAAACGGGAGGACAATAGCTCCTATTGCCAACCCATTGTGATGGGCTCCTGCTCCCTCTTCCCCTCACTCTCCCTGCAGCCCCAAGCCCAGGAAAGGGGAAGGCTGCCGCCTTGTTTGGTTACTAATTAAGAAAAGGCAAAACCTAGGATTATTTCTATTGTTGTCGCCCCCCCCCCCCCCCTTGTACTGCTTTCAAAGGCAATTTCTTTAGCAGGCGGCCTCCGACTTACTCAGGGAAGAGATGGGTTCCAAACTGTAGAAGAAAAGGCAGTTGGAGGGCAGGCCTCAAACGGTGCTGGCTGCTCCTGGGGGGCCCCTGCCCTGAGTCTGGAACAGGGTCCAGGAGCCGGGGCTCAAGCGCCTGCATCCCCTGGGACCCTGGCGAACTCCCTTTTGGGCAGGTCACCCAGGGGTGTTAAGAGGACTTGGAACCTCAATAAAAGTATTTAAACTTCGGTCTGAGCTGAGGCTAAACACTGGACTCCAGTGATATTTTCAGGCACTGACTCCCTTTCGCGACTATGGACTGATGGTGCCACTTTTCTGTCTTGGTTTCCCCTCAAAAAGTCGGGTGAATAACTCAACCTTAAAGTTGTCAGAAGCGATGAAAGAATGCGTTGGACACATTTTTCTTAGTGAGCCCCCGCCCCCGCCCCCATCAGATGTCCTGTCCCAGAGGTCTCCTGCTGGGCGCTGTAGGAGAAGGTCAGGGCAGGAGAGGAATGGCTGGGTTGGAAAAGCAGAAGTAACAGCCCACTCTACTGCTTTGGGGGGACTCAAAGGAGGATAAAGCGCGTGCAAGTTTGATGTAAATACAAGAGCTATTGATGTAACTCTCCCCTCAGTGCCTCCAGTTCCGCAGCCCCTGAGGTGGGTGCTCCTAACAGGGTGCTGGGCGGCCGCGGCGGCTGCTGGCCGGGGCACCGGGTCCAGCTCCCAGAGCAGGAGGCGGTGGGTGCTCCGGGCTGGGGAGGCGGTCGGGGAGGGGGCTGGGCGGGGGCTCCCCATCCACACCCCCGTCAAGGCCCAGGCCGCTCGGTCCAGAGGCCGAGGGAGAAGTCGCGTTCGCCCGGGCGGCAGGGCAGGTGCGGAGGTCACGGTCCCGGCGCTGGGAGGAGCCCTGGGCCGGGGTCGCCGGCTCGCGGGGGGGAAGGAGTGAGCGCGGCGGCCGGGGGCGGGGAGGAGGCGCGGGGGCGGGGCGGGGCGGAGGCGGCGGGGCTCGGATCCGCTCGCTCGGCGCCCGCCGGGCACTCCCAGCCGAGCCGCGGCCGTCGCCCGCCCGCAGCCGACTCGGCCGAAACTTCTCGGGGTCCCGCGCTCCAGGGGAGAGCGTGCAGCCCAGCGACGACCGACGGCTGGGCCGGAGCCGGGCGTCCAGGGCCCGGGGCCTCCCTCCGCGCGGCGCGAGCTCCGCACCCGACTTTCCCGCCGGCCGAGCGCGGGGTCCCGGGCGCGGAGCAGGGAGCCCTCCCGGCGGCAGGAGCGAGCGCAGGCTCCCAGGGCCGCGGCCGCCCGGGCCGGGCAGCGCGCATCCCGCGGAGGCTGCCCCGGCACCCGGCCCCCGGCCCGGCGGGACCCGGAGCGGAGCGCGCCCGGCGCGGATGCGGAGTCCGGTGCGGCAGCTCGAGCCGCCTGCGCGCTGAGGGGAGCGGCCCCGGCCCCCGCCGTCCCCGGGCCTCCGCTCGCCGCGCCCGGCCGACCCAGCGCAGCCGTCGCTGGAGGAGCCGGAGCCCGCGAGCCTGACGAGCGGCGGGACATGCAGGTAAGCTCCGGCTGCGGGAAAGGGGCGCTCGCGGGCCGCCCCAGCCCCGGCCCCCCGGCCTCGCCGCGCGGAGACGCCCCTCCTCGGCTCCCGCCTCCGAAACTTCCGAGCGCCCCCGGTTCCGCCCCCTCGGCGGCCGCGGGCCGGCTGAGTTGGGCGCCGCGGGCGCTCGGCCCCCGGAGCGACTAGGGGTCCCGGGGGCGGGCCCTGCCCTCCGCGAGGCGACCTGGGGAGCTGGCTGGGAGCGGGGTCCGCGGCTCCCCGAGCCCCGTCAGGTGGGGGAAGGGGGCGCGGAAAAGGAAGGGGGTCCCGCCCCAGGCAGCAAACAAAGCTGGGGGCGCTCGCCGCCTCCAGCCGTGCGCGGCGCGGGGAGCGGGGCGCGGGCAGCGAGGGTCGGGTTTTCCCTCCCTCTCCCGCAGCTCGGGCGCTGGCGGCTCCCGGTCCCCGAGGGTTGGGCGTCTGAGGAGGCGGCGGGGAGGTGCCGCCCCCCGGCGGGTGCAGGGACTTCCCCGGGCCCTGCGGGCGCCGGTCCGAGGAGCGTGAGCCCCTCCGCTCTCCTCACTCCCTTTCCCGGCGCGGTCGGGCCCAGCTGGAAGGCTCCGCTGGAGGTCCGCGCCCGCGTCCGCCCGGCGGGCGAGCACCGCATCTGGATGACTTTACCCCTGGAGTAGTTCGTTTGGTGCCTGAGTTCCTGCCTGAGCCCAGAGCAGGTCAAACCCGGAGTGGAGTCTGAGGTTTCCTTGTTCTTTCATGGCTCCTCCGCTCCTTATGCCCATCTATTCCTGCCCCGCGAGAATGGGGTGTTACCTCTCTCTCCATCTTCTCATGGACCCTCAGGCATGTTTGGCCAGGCACCCCAGGCAGGGCCAGATTTCTAGATATTTCCGTCCTCCACTCACTGTGAGAGATGATGGTTCAGTTTACCGAGAGGAAAGCTGAGGTTGCTCAGTCCAGGGGGCGGGTTCCCAGCTCCGAATGGGGGCACTTGCTCTCCACCCGCAGCCCCCTCTGCCTTCACTGCTTTTGCCACCTGGCCACGTTGGCAACAGCTTTCAGTCACTACCACCCTGGGCAGAGTTTCATCCTGGTACCTGGAGGAGAAAGGTTCGGGATCATGTTACCAATCCCTGGACTGCCCTAGTCACCAATTGTGCCCGCTGGACAGAGCTGTGATGGGACATGTGTGTCATGCCATCTGTGTGAGTGCAGAAACCTCTGGGTCAGCGGGGCAGGGTCACACCCCCTGCCACATACCAGCATTGGTGCAGGCACTTGGAGGGAAGCTTAGGGGGACCTCTCCCGTGGCTGTCCCTAAGGCAGTAGAGCGCCCAGGAGCAGTGGGCATACCCTCAGAAAGCCTGAGGACCCTTTCCTGGTGCCAGCCACTCCTGCTGCTGTCTGATTTGCTTGTGGGTTTCAAAGGCCAGACTGCTAATCTCTGGCATGGGTGAGTGGGTGCTGGCCCAAGTTTATGCCCACACACCTGTCCAGGTTCAGACACACAAGTCCTGGCTAACACACCGACCTAAGGCAGGTGGAAGGCTGAGTGGTGGTTTTCCTCCATTTCAAAATAGTGTCTCTGTGACACAAAAGGTCTGGGGTTATAAATAGAGAAGGAGCCAGTGTGTCTCCTAAGGAAAGGCTGAGAGGCCTCTGCACAGTTGGGAGAGGAGCGATGCAGCTGGGCTCTTGGTGGTGCTGTCAGGCTGGGGAGTGCAGGGAAAAGAGGAGGCTTAACACCAGCTCTCCCCACTACCGAGGCAGCTGGAGCTGACACCAGGGTCGGAGGGAGTGGAGCAAGGGACCTAAAGAGGCAATATGTGTTGCCCTATCCGGTTTGGCTCAACAGATAGAGCGTCGGACCAAAGGGTCCTGGGTTTGATTCCATTCAAGGGCACGTGTACCTCTACCTTGGTTGCAGGCTCCTTCCTGGCTGGGCCCTGGTCCGGGCACATGCAGGAGGCAACCAATCAGTGTGTCTCTCTCACACCAATGTTTCTCTCTGTCTTTCCTTCTCTCTTACCCTCTCCCTAAAAATCAATGGAAAAATATCCTCGAGTGAGGATCAACAGCAACAACAAAAAGTCACTATGTGGATAAATAGCTAAGGGTAGCCCTGAGCAGCAATTCCTTCTTTTCCTAAAGAAAATCAGACAGAGGGTGTGTGATACACTGTGGGGTCTGCCTGCCAGGGGAGCGGGAGCCAGAGCTGGCTGGCCCTTTCCATCCATGGCTTTCCTACTTTCCCAGGCTCTGATTTCTTATGTATTTGAGTATGAATATGTGAGGGAAGGTGTGTGTGTATGTGTGTGTGTGTAGGTGTTTGCTCAGGGTGTCTGAAATCAGTCCTCTCTTGAGTTCATTTGGTGGTTGTACTATCTCCAGGGGTGTCTTATTGGCTTGAAACAACCTTTTTCTAAGAAATTTTCTGCCCCAAAAGTTTAAGTTAAAGGGATATTGCCAGATTGGTGGGAGCCATATGCTGTGAAATGAACAAACCTGGGATGGTCTTCACCGGTGGATTTCACCCTCCTCTTACTCTAGTCACTCTAGCACAGCGGTTCTCAACCTGTGGGTCACAACCCCTTTGGTGGTCGAACGACCCTTTCACAGGGGTCGCCTAAGACCATCCTGCATATCAGATATTTACATTACGATTCATAACAGTAGCAACATTACAGTTATGAAGTCGAAACGAAAATAATTTTATGGTTGGGTCACAACATGAGGAACTGTATTTAAAGGGCCAGAAGGTTGAGAACCACTGCTCTAGCAGGAAGATTTTTTTGTTTGCACTTCTTTAAGAGGACAGAAGACCAGGCCAGTCTGTCCTAATTGTTACTTCTAGCATAGCTCTGCTGGCTTCTGGATTGCACGGCCTGGCATCTCTAGCAGGGGAGGAAATTTTTATATGAAGTGATAGCCCTTGCCTTCTCTGAAAAATGCGCCCACAAAAGCTTTCTTGTTTGCTGTTCTGAATTTGTTCTGCCTAGTGCCCTTCCAAACTGCCTGCCATTTATCTCCCTCACCATCTTAACAAGTCTTCAGACTCCACCTTTGTTCCGGCCCCACACCTGAACACAGTCCTCAGAGTTTGTTGTAGTTGTTTCTGTAACTCCTTCAGGTCTCTCAAGATTCATAAGAACGATAGATATAAAAATCTCCTAGTGAAGAGAGAATATGGGGGTTCCCTCCCTACTGAAGGGCATTCTTGGCTGGTTTTCAATAGGGCATCTTCAAATTGTATCCAGGAGTCCAGAAAAATCCAGCAGAGAGGTTGGGGATGGATACTGTGATAAAGACAAAAAGACCTAATGCTTTTAAATCTGAGCCATTTTTTAAAGTAAAAATGGCCTTCTACCCATCTCTGAGGAGCAGCCTATTCATTCCCCCACCAGCACGTTGGTGAAGCCTGGAAAGCAGACCTCCTGCTTGATACCGTCTGGCCCGGCTTTCCCTTCAGCGAGAAGAGCAGGTGACTGCCCTGCTCTTGCCAGGCCTTCTCCAGGGGCAGCTCTGTTTACCTGGCTAAATTTAACCCTCCGCCCCCTCTATCCTCTCTGGACCCACTAGCTGGCCGTCTGGCCACTGGGCTGGCTCCTCCAGCAGCATTTCCTTACTTCTTCACCCCTGTGGTTGCAGTTGGGCTTTTTTGTGCTGCATGAATCCTCTTCTAGACTTTCTAAAGTTGGTTTCACTCCTCCCTGCTTCTCCACCCCATGTGGCTTTCTTCCCAACTCGATTTCCTCCTGGGTGAATTGGAGCCAGGTTGTACTGGGGGGAGACTGCCCCCTGACCCCTCGAAACACCATGCATGAGGTTTCAGGAAACCTAGACTCAGGCTGCTGTGCTGACTGTAATCATTGCCCAGCCAGCCAGCGGCGCTGGAGTCCCCTCTGAGCAATCCAGTGCTGGCAGCAATGCAGCCTTTAAGGGCACAGGCTGTTTTGTCAGAATTCCTTTTTGCACCTCCAAACCCCCTAAGAACCCACCCAGCCCTCCTATATGTCCTGCTCTTGGCATCACCATCTTTTCTTGAGGTTTTTGCCTGGTAGGTTTATGGGGTGGGAGGAGGGAGGAGAGTATGGAGGGTGGTGGTGGGAGGGGGCTCATTGTTGCTTCTTCTTGGGGTCTCAGTTGTCTCTTCTATAAAGTGAGGGGGTTGCATTAGACTGTACTAGAGGCCCCTTCCAGTTCTCACATGCTGTTGTTTTAAATAGCTTTAGCTGGCTCAGTTCTGGAAACCCCTCTGCTGTAGACCAGGCCTGGGGGTGGGGAAGCAGCCAATCAAAGAGGGTGCGTTCCCACGGGAGGGGCAGAACGGCCCCGCGGCCCCAGCCCTGCTGCTTTCACAGAGTTACTGTTTCACAAGTCGTGGTCTTGCAGGCAGGGCTTGTGGTTGAGCTGGAGGCTCAGGTTGTGCTCCTGGCTTTGGGCTCTGGCCTGCCAGGGGCCTCTGCGGTTAGCCAGCCTCCGGAGGATTAGGGAGGCTCTGTCTCCAGCTTCGGGTGACTTCAGGGCTGCTGCCTGAGTTGCTGGGGGGAGGCACCCAGAGTCGTTCTTAAACGGGTTTGCAGTTCTCTCTTCTCTAAGCGTCCCTGAGCCCAGAAATGCTAACCCTTCAAAGGTTAGTCTTGTCTGACTAGTTGATAAAGGGTCAGGAGTGGATTTCCTGAGGTCTGGAAAATGATAGCTGGGCTTAAATTGGAAAAGGCAGCGGATTAAAAGTTCTTGGTTTACAAATCTGAGCCCCCAAAGGCCACGTTTGAATGATCTGGAATGTTCCATCAGTAGATTTGCTCAGAGTCCTTCTTGGGGAGCAAAAAAAATATGGCAAGAAAGCTTTTCTAACACGAGCCCACGGGAATCCTGTTTGCTGCTGAGCCTTCCTCTGCCCTCAGAGAGGAGCTGGGCGTTGAGGGCACAGGTGCGGAGCAGCCCTGAGCCCCGCGCTCTGTCCCTCCCGGTGCCTGCACTTGCCACATCTCCTGGTTCTGAACCAGGATTTGTGCACCCCACCCCCTGCTCTTCCCAGCAGAAACCCAGAGATGATGGGAGGTTTCCATTGCTTTGGGAGCTTGGAGTATAGTTGAGTCCTTTCCTAAACTCATCTCTAAGATGATATACCTTACCCATATCCATCGAGAAGTTTCCCCTGAGAAAATTTGAGCAATGAATTATTAAATACTGCATGCAAATCTTGTTTGGGGTACAAGATCTGCAATAGAAATAATCAAACCTTTGAAGAGATTTTTGTATATACGTTTTGAACTAGAAAATGCCATATTCCACTCGGAAGCAGGAGCTGGTGAATGGGGGAACATTGTAGATGGCACTGTTAGGGCAATCCACCAGACAAGAGGCCATAGAAAGCTGAGACAACAGAGACTAGGGTTTAGAGTGAGATGCCGGGTGTGAATCCCAGCAATCCGTAGCTGGCTGTGTATATGTCGCCAGGGCAGGTGACCTGACTTCTCGGTACCCTCAGTTTCCTCATTTGTCAATGGAAATAGTAACTTGACACTCCTCTCACATGATTGCTGTGCAGTAGGTGGTGGGGATTCGTGTACGTAAAGCACTAAACCATGCCGGGGACTCTTCCAGGCTGCAGGGGAGTTAGCTATTTTGCACTGCTGATGAGGGTGCAATGGCAGGGCAGTTAGAGCCCCTTAGCGCCTGCCCCTGGCCTGCTCCGCATTAAAGATGTGGGCTGCCTTGGATGGGACAGTAACAGCACACCCATCGCTGTCAGCATGTGCTGCCCAGTCTCAGGAGATGACTCGCATAGATGCCATTGGATCATTACATCGATGGGAATAGAGGGTCCAGCTTGTGGAATGACCAGGGACGGGAGATGACAAATGTTCAGGGTTGGCTGTCAGGAAAGGAGGAAAGTGGGACACTCCCTTCTCCCTTAAACACAAATCCTGGTCTTGCTCAGGCTGGTCCTTGGCTGCTCTCAGGGGGACCTGGAACATGCCTCCATGCTGCCATGGCGGGAAGATATTTTCCATCCGTATGTGACCAGATTGAGAGACGGTGAAGGGACTGGAGTAGGAAGGAGTTCCATGGGCTTCATTCCCAGCGCCTTGCACCCCAGGCACAGTCATCGGCCTTGCTCGGTGGTCACTCCAGACTACTGGCCCATCTTGAAGTTACTGAAACTCATCTCCTTGGTCCCAGGTGCCCCAGCAGGAGTATCCAGTAAAGCCTTATTGAATATAATTAGAAAAGAACTGGTAGGAAAAGACCTCCATTTCCCCTCCTCTTTGATGCTGTTCATCGCTTGGCTTCCAGGGCCCCTCACTCCCCTAGCCTCCCTTCTCCCTCCCTGGCAGCAGCTTTCCTGCCTT
Organism: Myotis yumanensis; assembly: GCF_028538775.1. Taxonomy (NCBI): domain Eukaryota; kingdom Metazoa; phylum Chordata; class Mammalia; order Chiroptera; family Vespertilionidae; genus Myotis; species Myotis yumanensis. The sequence goes on along the minus strand of NW_027223754.1, from coordinate 119,812,012 downwards.
TCTCTCCCCTTCAACCTCTTCTCTTCTAATACACTTTAATGGCTGTAAATGCTACCTGCACTGCTAGTAATCCCACATTTTCATCTCCTGCCTGCTCCTTTCCCTAGGCCTTCAGACGCACATCTGATTGCTTGAGCAGCACCTTATTCAGGAGAGCTGAAAGGCATCCATCCCAGCCTGAACTTTGACCTTTCCCCTTAAATCTGCTCTTTGCACAGTATTCTTTTTTTATCTCATCCTTCTCGTTGCTCATGCCATAAACCCCAAAGTTTATCTTCCTCCTTCCGTTCTTCCCTCCCTCCCTCCTTCCCTCTGTCCTTTCCTCTCTTTTTCCCTCCCTCCCTCCCACTGCCCACATCCAGTTCATCAGTGAATCTTGTTAAATCTACTTTCAGAAGACACTCAGAGCCCTGGCCGCTTCTCCCTTCGTCCACCCCTTCCCCTCCTCCTGGCTCATTCCACCAGCAGCTCCCTCCTGAATTATAGTAACAGCCTCCCAACTGGTCTCCCTACTTTAATCATCTGCAGCCTTCCTGCCAAATATGCCAGGTCAGTTTTTTCCCTCAGAGCCCTCTGATGGCCTCCCTTCCATCTGCTGCAGGGTAAAGGCTGAGTCCTTAGAGTGCTTACTAGCCCAGATGATCTGACCGCTGCTCCCCCTGCAGCCTGCTCGATTCTGTCCTTCACCCTAGCAGGTGGGCCTCTTGCTTGTCTGTGAGCCCACCAGGCCCGCTTCTGCCTCCGGTTTGCACCTGGTTGTTTCTCCGCCCTCTCCTCCTGTCCATATTCCCTCAGACCTTTCCTCAAGTGCCATCCCAGTGAGGTCTTCTGTGACTCCACGGTGTAAATGCAACCCTCCCACCTGTTCCTGAGCCCCCTTCTCTGCTTTATTTTTCTCCATTGAACATACATATTTCTTGTGTGTTTTTTATTTGTTTGTTAATCCTCACCCAAGGCTATTTTTTCCATTGCCTTTCAGAGAGAGTGGAAAGGAGGAAGGGAGAGAGGAAGGAAGGGAGGGAGAGGGATTGGGGGGACGGGAGAGAGAGGGAGAGAGAGAGAGAGAGAGAGAGAGAGAGAGAGAGAGAGAGAAACACCGAAGTGAGAGACACATGTGGATTGGTTGCCTCCCACACGCCTCCCCCGCCCCCCCCCCCCCCCCCCCCCCCCCGCCCCAGGTCCAGATACAGAGTGAACGTGCAACCCAGGTATGTGCCCTTGACTGGGGAATCGAACCTGGAACCCTTCGTTGTGCTGGATGATGCTCTAACCGCTGAGAACACTGGCCAGGATGAACATGCATATTTTTTATATTTTACTTACTTTCTATCTTGTCTGCTTCCTCTTACTAGAATGTAAACACCAGGAGGGCAGGGATGTTTGTCTGTTTTGTTCCCTGTTGTATCTGGAGCACATGGAGCCTGACACATAGCGGGAGGAAGAATTAAATGAATGAATGACAGGGGCTGTGTGTCACCATGGACAAGTCTGAGGGTAGAGGGGTTCGCCCTCGGGTCTGTAGCTCCCTGTCCTTCCCTCCCCCTCACCAGCCTGCAGAGGCGGGGCAGCTGGTGAGAACCCCTGGCCCATTACATACCTTACTTATTTTAACTGTCAAAATTAAGACACATTCACCGAAAATCATTAAATTTTTTCAATTCATTCATATTTTTATTGAAAAATATGAAGAAAAATAAAATAACTCCAAATTAGAGATAATCATTGATAATATTTTGGTGCTTTCCTTTTCTGTCTTTTCTACACATCTGTGTACAAGCACATCTGTGTTTTCAAAGTGTGTGTTTCTTACATGCTTGTCTCCCTTCTGGGTGGTAGTGAAGGTGGTAACGTGCAGTGCCTGTCAGGGCTGGGCCTGTCGCAGATGCACAGAATTGTAGATTAACGCAATGAATGGACAGTGGTAAGTCGTCGTAGTCTAGGCAGAGACAGCCCCACTGGTTTCTTTACCTGTTTGGTTCATGAGCCACATGGTGAGTATAACATCTTTACCACTTGTTTCCTTATGGTTCTAAGATTGTGTTTCTAAACCTCGGCACTATTGATTACTTTGGACCCGATAATTCTTTCTTGTAGGAGGCTCTCCTGTACATGTAGCCAAATCCCTGACCTCTACCCACCAGATACCAGTACCACCTGCCCCCCAGGGATGACACCCAAAAGTTGTTAAACGTTGCCAAGTGTCGCTCAGGGGGCCAATTGCCCCTGGTTGAAGACCACTGTTCTAAAGTGTCTCTATTTTATCCTGACAATTTTCCCTTATTTTCATTTCTCATCGTATTTCTGTGCTGCTGTCTGAGTGTGAGCCCTTAGACATTAGATGTGAATTTTGGCCCCAGCTTTCTCACCTGCTGGTTGCCCCTGGTTCACTCTCCACAGGACATCTCTCACCCTGCTCCCCCACGCCTCACTGGTCACCCTGCTGCTCTAGGTCTCCCTCCTGCTCAAAATGCTCCAGTGACCCCTCTTTTTCCTACTGAATTCATGTGTTCAGTACCCTCCCAACCCTAACCAACGAGCCTTTCCAGACTCCTGCCCTCCCGCTCCCTACACTGCAGTCAGCCAGAGGCCCTGCTTCCGGACGTTGGCTCATGCATTGCTCCTCTCAGAAGCCCTTCCCCTTCCTCTCTCCCTGTTCACACCTGCCCATTCTTCCAGGCACAACTCAGATGCCACCTCCCTGATCGTCTCTGTCAGAATGCTCTCTCTGTGGCTGGGAGCTGGCTCCCTGAGGGGTTGTCATATAGTTCAGAGGACACCCATTGTGCCGGCCCTTTGCACACTTTGTCTTATATTGTAGTTCACGTCTGATCTTCACGACTAACGATGTGGCTGGTTAAGCCACCTTCTCAGGCAGATCTAAGGTGAGTCCCTGTATGCAGCGAGGACCAGGGAACAGCCTCAGAGCAGTGAACAGCCATCCTACTGATTAAATGGGTTCCTAAATTGAGTGAGGTGTCCTGCAGCTAAAGGGGTTTTGTTATTTACTGTGAAGTTTAAGTGCTACATCAGCCCTCCAGACTTTAGTCTAGCAGCGAGTTTCAGGCTTCTCAAAGCTTTTGCCCGCTATGTTTCCTGTCCCCTGCCCAGTGGAAAGCACATGGCCTTTGGGGGGCAAGTGGGCTTGGCTTGAATCCTGACACAGCCACGCACAACCTATGCCTATTTAGCTTTTGTGAGTTCCCAGTTCTTCATCTTTAAACAGGGAAAATAATGCCTGATTCATAAGGTTATTTTGGGAATTCCTGCACATAGTGTGTCCGCAGTCAGTGTACACTCCCCCCTTTAACTCTTCACTGAAAACAATGAGAGCCATGGCTGGTTTGGCTCTGTGGATAGAGCGTCAGCCTGCGGACTAAAAGGTTTCAGGTTCGATTTCGGTCAAGGGCATGTACCTTGGTTTCGGGCACATGCCCAGTAGGGGGTGTGCAGGAGGCAGCTGATCGATGTTTCTCTCTCATCGATGTTTCTAACTCTCTATCCCTCTCCCTTCCTCTCTGTAAAAATAAATAAATAAATAAAATATATAAAAAACAACAACAACAACAACAAAAACCAATGAGAGTGTCAAGAAATTGTTATCTCGACACTCCAAATACCAAGCTGCTCAGAGTTTGGTCCAAAAGAACTGAGTGTTTCATAATTTAGTTTGTTTGACATTGAGGCGACAAAGGAGACCCGGAAATTCTCTTCTACGACAGCTACTGGTACCAATGAGCTGTGGGAAGCAGCGCAGCTTTTGGCTCTTGAGATTTTCCTTGAAGGGCCCAATAGGAGTTCCTGGAAGGCAGAGTGGTGCTTACGCATCTTCATACTCCTCTCCCACTAACAGTCCCAGCAATCAGCATTGTTACCATTCAATAATATTGATAAATTAAAATTAATGAGCTAGATTTTTTTAACAAAAATAAAATAAATTAAAATAATGAGCTAGTGACTTCTAAGAAGGTTATAATCCCCACTTGGAGAAAGCTGGTCTTGAATTACCACATTTCATCAACACTAAGACACATTTTAATATACTTGAGGTCTGGATGCATCTTAAAATCAATGTACTGTTGTCTAATCGGGAGTACTTTCCTTTCTTAGGTACAAAATAATGGTGCACTTTAGAATCGGTAGCATATTAAGTTTGGTGAAATAAGGTAATGTCATTGATTACCAAAGATGACCTGCTGTCCTCTCCTGGTGCCTGCCTCAGTGTTCCCTTGGAAATGTACTTCTGCTGTTTTGCAAAATAAAGTCTTTAGAGTGGCACCTTCATATTGAACATCTGTTGACTAAGAGGTAAAACTGAGATAGGAAATTCTAGGCAAAGACCAGATGTCCCACAAACCCTGGACCCAGTACATGAGGGTGCTCAGTGTCCTGCGGTCCCCTGCTCCCAGGGATCTTGGGTAAAATATAACTTAGACAAGTCTCCCTTCCCTCATCTGTAAATGAGTTCACCATATAGTCACCCCCCGCCCGTTGCCTATCTCACAGAGCTGTTGTAGTACAAAGTGAGATAGCATGTATGAAAGTAGTTTATAACCAATGTAAAGTGCTGTTTCTACTTGTAGGATGTGGAGAGTATGTGACCCAGAGACTTAAAATCACTGACAAAACACAGCCCAGGTGACTCAACAGTGATTCATACCTGGCACTTGTCTTCTTATTTCTCTCTTTCTAGGAGAGTCTTTGAAAACTTTGTAGAAGCTTTTGTGGTGAAGTGAAATAGTATCCAAAAGTATCAAAAAGAAGTTATATCCTATAACTAGTGTGAGCTGTTCGTTTTTTTCCATTTTATATTTTCCTGTTTTACTGCCTTGGCATTGGAATAGATAAAAATATCAGTAACATTAACACAAATATCTTTATCCTGAAAGGGTAAGTCTAATCTCTTATGGACAGTGCTTAAGAAATCAAGTTCTGCCCAGCCAATGTGGTTCAGTTGACCTGTGAACCTGAAGGTCACAGTTCGATTCCCAGTCAGGGCACATGCCCAGGTTGCAGGCTTGGTCTCCAGAAGCGGGTGTGCAGGAGGCAGCCAGTCGATGATTCTCTCTCATCATTGACGTTTCTGTCTCTTTCTCTCTCTCTCCCTTCCTCTCTGAAATCAATAAAAATATATTTTTAAAAAATCAAGTTCTGCAGCTCAGTTAGTGCTGGCCCAACCCTGGCCCCAGAACTCACCCCCACACAGAAGTGATCTTGAGCAAGTTACCCAAACTCTCTCTCTTGACCTCAGTTTCCTCATCTGTTAAAATGCTTTAGGGGCCATTGTGAGGATTAAATGAAATGCATGAAAGCACTTAGCAAGGCCTTACACATAAAGCACCCAGTAGATGTTCACTTTAATTATGCTTCTGGCCGAACCGGTTTGGCTCAGTGGATAGAGCGTCGGCCTGCGGACTCAAGGGTCCCAGGTTCGATTCCGGTCAAGGGCATGTACCTGGGTTGCGGGCACATCCCTACTGGGGGCTGTGCAGGAGGCAGCTGATCGATCTCTCTCATCGATGTTTCTGACTCTCTGTAAAAAATCAATAAAATATATTGAAAAAAAAATTATGCTTCTAAAGAACCACAAAAAAATGCTATTGTGCAGTCTCCAGAGACTAGTTCTGCTGACATAATCAAAAGTTTGGTTATGTCTGGAAAGGAGGGGTAGAGTTGGTGTTATTTTCATACTTAAGCATGGTATTAATAAACTACACAAACATGTCAGTTCAACAGTAACCTGACCTCAATAACATTGCATTTTCAAATACATAGTTTGTTATGCTGTAACCAAATCAAGAGGATCCTGGTCAAAACCTTACCAGACAGCTTTTAAATATTTTCTTTCAAGTGAGATTGTTGCAGTGCACTGTCAACCATCCCTGTGCTAGGAAGAGGCCTAAGTGGCATCTCCCTTTGATGCTTGAGAGCCTGGGAGGCCTGCTTCTGAAAAATATCATGAACTTGCTCCCACAATCTGTTTGCATTTGAGGGTTAGAGAAAGTCTTAGGACTGTCAAAACTCATAAACTTCATAAATTCTGCTCTGTTTCTTCACATGCTGCTCTGTATCACCACATTTGAATGGTGGGGATGCCACTTTTTCTTTTTAATCAACTTTATTGAAGTATAATTTACATACAATACTATTGTAATTGTATAGTACAGTAAATTGGACAAATACATACACCCATGCAACCACCAAGATATTTCTACCTCCCTGGTCCTCTTACAGTCTGCTGTGTAGTATTGCATTGAATAAATATGCAACAGTTTGTTTACTCACTTTTGGTGGACATTTGAGTTAATCCAAATTTTGGTTAATATGACAATTTCCGTTTTTTAATTGGGATGTTTAGTCTCTTCACATTTAACCCCATCTTTTAGCTTATTTTGAAATCATTTGACTTACAGAAATGTTTCAAAAATAGTTCAGAGAATTCCTGTAGGTATACCCTTTACTTAGTTTCCTCCGTTAACATTTTACAACAGAAAGTTAACATTGTTACAGTAGTAAGTAATTTACAGATTTTATTCCAATTTTCCCCTACTGTCTTTTTCTGGCCCCAAATCCAATCCCATATCTCACATTAAATTTACTTGTCATGTCTCCTTGGTCTCCTCCAATCGGTGACGCTTCCTCAGTGCGTCTGTTGTTTTTCATGACCTTGACACTTTTGATGTGTACACTTATGGAATGCTCTCTCAGTGTGGGTTGTCTGATGTTTTCTCATGATTAGATCGTGGTTATGCATTTCTGGCAGGGATGCTACGGCAGTGATGCTGTGTCTGTCTCAGTGCATCATGTTAGGGAAACATGATCTCAGTGTTTCTTACTATTGGTGATGTTAAGTTTTGATCCGTTAATGTAATTTTATATGTTTTGGTTCAAGTCTACCATGTTGCTATTTGTTTTCCATTCATCCCCTCCCCTCCCCTGTTTTTGTTGTTGTTATTATTGCTCTGGGGCTAACTATATGCATCCTTAATTAACCAGGATCTTAGTATCTCTTCACAGTCACATTGTACCTCTCCTCATCCATACTTTACTAGTACAGATGTGATAAACTTACAACAGTATAATTTACTTACCTGCTGCCATGTGTTAGTATGTTGTCATATCTTTTACTTCTACATATGCTATAAACCCCTCTTATGGAGTTACTAGAGGCCCGATGCACGAAATTCGTGCAAGAGGCTCGGCCCTCACAGCCCCGGCTTCATCCGGAAGGTCGTCCAGATGGTCATTCTGCTGTTTGGGCTAATTAGCACGTTAGCTCTTTGTTATATAGGATTACTTTTGCTTTAAACAGTTGTCTTTTCAGTAAATTATGAGAAGAAAGAAAAGAGTCTGTCTTTTTTTTTTAAATCCTCACCTGAGGATATTTTTCCATTGATTTTTAGGGAGAGTGGAAGAGAGAGAGAAACATTTATGTGAGAGAAACACATCCATTGGTTGCCTCCTGCATGAGCCCCAGCCAGGGCCCGGGCTGGGAAGGAGCCTGCAAACAAGGTACGTGCCCTTGACCGGAATTGAAGCCGGGACCCTTTACACTCTATCCACTGAGCCAAACTGACTAGGGCAAGAAAAGAGTCTTTATGCTTATACTCTTATTTCCCATTTCAGGTGTTTTTCATTCTTTCCTGTTGACCCAATTTTTCAGCCTGATGGTTATCCCTTTAGTATTTCTGATAGTGCAAGTCTGTTTCTCTCAGCTTTCATTTACCTGGAAATGTCTTCACTGCACCCTTGACTTTGAAGAATATTTTTGCCGACTATAAAATTCATGTTTTCTTTTAACAATTTAAAAGTATTGTTCATTGTGTTCTATCCTTTGTACTTTTTTTATAAAAAGTCAACTGTCTTTTAAAAAAATCTTTGTTCCCTGTACATAATGTCTCTCTCAGTTCCATGATCTTCACTACTTTCAAGTGATTAACCAGGGAACTTACATATATATATGCATCGCCCATGGACACAGACAATAGTTTGGTGAAGGCCTGGGAGGGGCAGGTGTAGGGTGGAGGGGGCCAATGGGGAAAAAAAAAGGGACATATAAATTTTTAAAAAAGACTATCTTTCAGGAGTTTGACTATGATGTGCTGAGGCATGGTTCTTTTTATGTTTACCCTTCTTGAAGTCTCTGAGCTTCTTAGATCTATGTGATTTTTATCAAATTTGGGAAATTTTTGGTCATAATTTCTTCAAATATATTTTCTGTCTCATTCTCATCCTCTTGATTTTTTAAAAAAATGTATTGGGTAACATCAGTTAATAACGCTATTTAATTAAGTGCACAAGATTATAATTTGACATTTGTGTAATATATTGTGTGGTCCCTACCCAAAGTCTAGTCTCCTTTTATTCCATACTAGAGGCCCAGTGCATGAATTCATGCACTCGGGGGTGGGGTGAGGGTGGTCCCTCAGCCCGGCCTGTGCCCTCTTGCAGTCTGGGAGCCCTCAAAGGATGTCAGACTGACGGCTTAGGCCCACTCCCCTAAGCCAGCAGTCTGACATCCTTAGTGCTGCCACGGAGGCAGGAGAGGCTCCCGCCACCACTGCTGTGCTCACCAGCCATGAGCCTGGCTTCTGGCTGGGCGGCGCTCCCCCTGTCGGAGCACACTGACCACGAGGGGGCAGCTCCTGCGTTGAGCGTCTGCCCCCTGGTGGTCAGTGTGTGTCATGTGACCGGTTGTTCTGCTGTTCAGTTGATTTGCCTTTTATTTTATTTTTTTAATTAAATCTTTATTGTTCAGATTATTACAGTTCTTCCTCTTTTTTCCCCCCATAGCTCCCCTCCACCAGGTTCCCACCCCACCCTCTGCCCTTACCCCCCACCCACTGTCCTCAGTTGCCAGCCTTTTCCACACGTGCCTCCGAACCTCTGCACTTTACTTCCGCACCAACTCTGAGTCTCAGTGTGCTTTTCTCTTTCCTTCTAGTTGTAGAATTTCCACTCACCCAGCCTTCCTGTGGTTCTGGATGATGTCCGTTTTGTCTTTCAGTTGTATTTTTGAAGTGGTTGTGCGAGGCAGCAATTTCAGGTGTTTACCTATGCTGCCATCTTGGTTTCTCAGGTGATTTGCCTTTTATTATATAGGATAGTTGACTCCCTTTACCACTTCACCCTTCCCCCACTTTGCTTCCTCTCTGGAAACCACCATTCTATTTGTATATATGAGTCTGTTTTTGTTTGTTTGTTTTGTTAGTTTGTTACTTTTTGCTTTATATTGCACATATAAGTGAAATATCCTGATGTTTTTATTACACTTATATTAGGCTGATTGATATTGTCACTCACATTCCTAAAATTTAGTTAATTTGTCTTTTTCTTCTCTCTTTTCTTCATATTGGATTGTTTTTGTTTTTTTGTTAATCCTCACCCAAGGATATTTTTTCCCATCCATCTTCAGAGAGAGAGAGAGTGAAGGGAGGTGGGGGCAGGGGGAAGAGAGACATAGAAAGAGAGAAACATCAATGTGAGAAAGGGACATCAATTGGTTGCCTCCTGTACACACTCTGACTGGGGCTGGGGATCAAGCCTACAACCCAGGTATGGGCCTTTGACTGGGAATCAAAGCTACGACCCTTCAGTGCATGGGCCAATGCTCTAACCAAGGAGCCATGCTGGCCAGGGACCAGATTAGGTAGTTTTTATTGGTGTGTCTTAATGTTCACCAACTCTTTCTTCTATCATCTCTAGTTTGCTGTTAAGATTATCCAGTGAGCCCTAATCAGTTTGGCTCTGTGGATAGAGCGTCAGCCTGTAGACTGAAGGGTCCCGGGTTCGATTCTGGTCAAGGCCATATGCCCTTCACTCTGCAGGCTGATGCTTTATCCACTGAGCAAAACCAGCCAGGGATCCCCTGAGGTTCTTTATTTCCAGATTAAGACCACATTTTTATTAAGTTATCTAAACATAGTTGCCTTTAATGACTTAAATATACTTATAATAGCTTCCTCAGAGTCTTTGTCAGCCAAGTTCAACATTTAGGCCTGTCAAATTTAGTTTATTTTGACTAATTTTTCTTAAATTTTCCCTATTTATTTTTTGCCTAGTGATTTTTGATTGAACAATGGGCATTGTGCTAATGTATTTTAAAGACTCTGAAGTGTGTTGGTTCTTGTTTTGGCAGACAGTTAAGTCACTGGCTGATCACTTTGTGCTGGTGTTGGCTTAGTTTGACACTTTGTTAGTGTAGATCTGTAAAAAGCACAAACTTTAACTTGGCAGGACTGACTCCATCTTTCCTGCAGATCTTGTCAGGGCTTGGTTTTCGTTTGTATGAGGTTGGGTCTAGAAGAGGTCTTACTCAGGGGTATGGTGTTTTCTCCTAAGGCATGTCTTAACTGGATTCCAGGGATGTTAACTACCACTTACTTTTAAATATGTGTGACAGTTTATTGAGATTTAATTACCATACAATTCAATCATTTAAAGTATACAATTCCGTAGTTTTTAGCATATTCACAGAGTTGTATAATCATCACAACAATCAATGTTAGCACATTTTCATCTTCCTACTGTACCCATTGGCAGTCACTCCGTTTTCCCCCAACTGCCCCTACCAGTTCTAAGCAACCACCAGTCTACTTTCTGTCTCTGTTGTCTATTCTAGACATTTCATAAAAAAGGAATCATACAATATGTGACTTCTTTCACTGAGTATAATGTGTTCAAGGTTAATTCATGTTGAAGCATGTGTCAGTACTTTATTTCTTTTCTTTTTTTTACATCCTCACCTGAGGATATGTTTATTGACTTGAGAGAGACGGGGGGAGAGAGAGAAACATGGATGTGAGAGAAAAACATCAATTGATTGCCTCCCTTATGTGCCCTGACTGGAGATCAAGCCTACAACCTAGGTATGTGCCCTGACCAGGAGTTGAACCTGCAGCCTTTTTGGTGTATGGGATGATGTTCCAACCAACTGAGCCACCTGGCTGGGGCTTCATTTCTTTTTATGGTTAAATAATATAGCACCTTTTATTTATTCTTTCACCAGTTGATGGACATTGGGGTTGTTTCTGCTTTTTGGCTATTATGAATAATGTTGCTATCAACATTTGTGTTCAAATTTTTGTGTGGAAATATGTTTTTTTTTCCTTAGGCATATACTAAGGGGGGGAATTGCTGGGTCATTTGGGAAACTCTATGTTTAACCTTTTGAGGAACTGGAAGGCTGTTTTTCAAACTGGCTATACTATTTTACATTCCCACCAGCAGTGTATGAGGGCTCTGATTTCTCCACATCTTTGTCAACAGTTATTATTATTTGTGTTTTTAAATTATAGCCATCCTAATGGATATTGCTATGGACTGAAATATATACCACCCCCCCCCCCCCCCCTCGCCAAAAAAATTTTTTTTACATGTTTGAAGCCTAACTCCCAATATAGTGGTATTTAGAGATGGGACCTTTTGAGGGTAAATGAGGGTTAGATAAGGTCATAAGGATAGAGTCCTCATAATGGGATTAGTGCTGTTATAAAAAGAACCAGTTTGTTCTCTCTCGTCTGTCATGTGAGGACACAGTAAGAAGGTGGCTATCTGCAAACTAGGTTGAGAGCCTTCACCAGAACTCAGCGATCCTTGCACATTCATCTTGGACTTCCAACCTCTAGAACTGTGAGAAAATGACTTTCTGTTGTTTAAGCTGCCCGGTCTATGGTATTTTGTTATGACAGCCTGAGCAGGCTAAGACAGGATGAGAAGTGGTATTTCATTGTGGTTTTGATTTGCATTTTCCTAATGATATTGAGTATCTTTTCATGTGCTTATTGGCCATTTTTATTTTTATTTTTTTTAAATTCTTTATTAGTTAAGGTATTACAAATGTGTCCTCATCCTCCCCATTAAACCCCCATTCTCCCCCCCCCCCACCCCCCCCACTCATGCTCTCATCCCCCTGTTGTCCATGTCCATTGGTTTGGCTTACATGCATGCATACAAGTCCTTTGGTTGATCTCTTCCCCTTGCCCCCTCCCTCCCCTACTTTCCCTCTGGGGATTAATAGTCTGATCGCTGTTTCTCTGTCTTTGGATCTGTTATTGGCCATTTTTATATCTTCTTTGGTGAAATGTCTATTCAGATCCTTTCCCCATTTAAAAAATTGGATTATCTGTCTTTTGAGTTGTAAGAATTGTTAATATATTGTAGCCCGTGTGTGTGTGTGTGTGTGTGTGTGTGTGTGTGTGTATACACACACACAAATACTTTCTCCTCTTTTATGGGTTACTTACTTTTAGATGCATTGTTTGTGCCACTAAAGATGCATGTTTGAAGCATGCCAAGTGGCTAATACAGGTCTCTGAGGCATCCTGCGTTAGTTATGGATAGAGGAAGTGACCTGAACATCTTTAGAAAATCCAAACCATGATGAATTGACAGACTATAAATCTTCATATGTTTGGTGTATTTAATGTTATTTTCTTGTATAATAAGTAGGAAATCCTGTAATTTTCACTAATTGATGAAGTTCCAGGAGCTCAGAAACCCGTTCCTTTGGGACAGATGACTTGTGCGTGCAAACTCCATCTGGCAGCAGACTTGTTGAATGGGAACATTGGCTGAGTGAAGCATCTAGTAATTAGAGTTCAGGGATCATTGGGATGTTCAAAGGCCATAGTAACTTGAGCTTTATGCCCATCATGTCTTTGCACAATTTTAGAAGCTTAGGGATGAATGAAAGCCCTCTGAAAATAGAAGTAAACTATTTGGAGTGGGAACTTGTATGTGTTGTGACAATTCTTCTCTCCCTTCACCCAAGATACTACATGGTATGCTTTTTTTTTTCTTTTTTTTTTTTTGGTTAATCCCCATCAATAATTTTTTTCCATTGATTTTTAGAGAGAGTGAAAGAGAGGGAGTGGGGAGAGGGAGAGAGAAATAGCAATGTGAGAGAGACATATTGATTGTTGCTAAGAGAGGCCGGGGATCAAACCTGCAACCCAGGTACGTGCCTTGACCAGGAATCAAGCCCACGACCCTTCAGTGCACGGGCTGATGCTCTAACTACTGAGCAACACCGGCCATGGAATGCCGTTTAAATACATGTGAATTGAAATTTATTTAGTTTTGTATTTAATGATGCTGCTTAAGATAATTGGAGATAACACAGACTTCTTACTGAATATTATCATCTTCTTAAGTATTCTGGAAAGTATTTCTAGGAGTGTTTCAGTGGCATGTCTGGCATTGGTGGTGAGTCAGGTCTCCCATGCCAGGCTGTTCTTTCCATCAACGACCAACCTTGTCATGGAAATCATTTCACCAGAGCAGGTGATAATATGATAATGCTTTGCATGTGTGTGTGACCTCAAGTAAATCACTTCATTCTGCCAGCTGCCCATTTGCGTGGTGGTAAGAATGCTTTGAGGTGCTGGATGAAAGATGAGGCAGATGAGTCCTGACTTGGAGAGATCTGGACCCGAGAACGGCTTTCTGGTTTCGGGCTAGGAATTCCCCTTCATGAGTAACAGTTTCTTCAGGAGCTGATGTGGGCCTGCCACTTCAGTCAGGTGTGGTGAGGACCAAGGGAAATAGAAGATGCGAGAGACCTTGACTTGCCCTTGTTTCCACAAATTCAATAGATCGTAGGAGCTGCTGGACAGTGGAGGTTTGCTGCCTTGGAACCAATTGCCCACATCTGAATGGACAGGAAGAGAACAGGAAGCCTGGGACAGGAATGAGGGAACTTCACACTTGGGGCTTGTGCAAGGTCTCCAATCTGATGGTCTGTGTGGCCCCCAGATCGTCTCTATACAGTCTTATTACTAAGCTTCTTCTCACAGGTAACGCCCACCGATGGCTTCTGTGGTCTTGGGAGACCTCTGAGTCCTGTGTTCTTAACTCACTGTCATTTCAGAACTGCAGGGCTGTCAGCATGCAGCCTGGCGGATCCACTGAGTCCTCCTGGATTTCTCCTGGCTGTTTCCCTGGGGACACATTTTCTGTCAGCCCGCCCCCCGCCCCATATTAAACACGCACACATGCCTCCGGTTCAGGGTGTAGAGGGTACGTGAGGTGAAGTGAATGAAATGAATTCCTGTGGAGAGACGTTTCCCTCCAACATACTCTGCACTTTCTCCAGAGGGGCTCTTTCTCCAGAGGAGAAATAAAAACCCTTTTTAGGACAGATAACTGGGAAGTGTGGCTCACGCCCAAGCCATAGCTAAGTGTATACGATTGAGATTTTACTGTGGGTGGTTGTTGTAGCAGAAGCAGCCCCGGGGATCCTGAGACACAGCTGGGCCAGTTCTGCACTGCCCTTCAGTGCCCCCGCTGTGAAGGTGCATGTGTGGTGATAGTTGTGAAGGAAGCTTGTGTTTCTACAGGGTGAAGGGAATTCTTCAGTCACCTGCGCAGAGGCTAGGCTGCACTGCGGAGTCAGGACGCTGGCTCCGAAGCAGTGACAGTGAGCTGCAGGCTGTCCCTGAGCCCTGCACCTGCCTTTCCCTGTTGGTGCATTGGTTTCAGCACACCTGGGACTGACCCCGTGTTGTTCGCGCTGCCCTAGTTTGCTTGGGCGGCTGGGGATGAGTGTCCTTGCAGAAGACTTCACCTTGTCCCTCCAGAGCTGAGTCGGGCACTCAGATCAGTTTTTGCAAAGGCTGGAAGCTCAGCAGTGGCTTATAAGTCTAAGAGTTCCCCAGGCTATGGCTCCGAGGGCACCACTTGGGTAACTCGTAGCCACCTCTGTCCAGGCTGTGTAGTCAACCATCTTTTCTTCTTTTTATTTCCTTTGGTACCCTTTTCCTACCATTCTCTTCAATGTGGCAAGCACAGGGCTAGCTACTGAAAATGCCAGCGATGCTGCAATGAGAGGGGCTCTTTGGTAGAAATTATTTAATTCAGAACTATTTATTCACTGTTTATTTTGTGGCAGGATGCTATGTTCGGCTCTGCTGAATACACACAGGACTAAGGCGTAGTTCTTGCCTGTAAGGAGTTTATGTTCTACAGGAGATATAAAAAGAAAAAACTACCCAAATTCCCGTCCTACAGGGCAGAACCATTCATTAGCTCTGAGACCTTGGGAAAGTCACTGAACTTCTCAGAGCTTCAACATCCTCATCCCTAAAGGGGGTTATGAGAGTTCACCTTGAAGAGTTATTGTGGGGTCATTTAAGAATGAAATAAAAAATATTTTTCTTTCAATTTGTGTGTATCTTTTCAAATGGCTCCTAAGTTGTTGGAACAGAAATACTTATTAAGTAGTATGGACTTGACCACTTACTAAATGGAACTATTAGGTATTTTTTGGGGGGGTGCTTAGGGACCCTATGAAAAAATTCCTGAGATGTTAAGCTTGACATGAACAAATTCTTTGACTCTAAAATGTCTTTGGCTTTATGCTATACTTTTATTTTCTATATGTAAAGAAAGAAAACACTGCTAATTACTTATAATACAATGCCTTTAAGATAGTCCTGTGAGCCCTGGCCAGTGTGGTTCAGTATTAGAGCATTGGCCCATGCACTGAAGGGTTGTGGGTTTGATTTCTGGTCAAGGGAAGCAACCAGCCTCTCTCTCTCTCTCTCTCTCTCTCTCCCCTCTCTCTCCTTCTCTCTTCTCTCTCTCTCTCCTTTTTTTTCTCTCCATCCCTCCCTTCCACTCTCTCTAAAAATCAATGGAAAAAATATCCTCAAGAGAGGATTAACAACAACAACAAAAAGATAGTCCTGTGAAACATGCATTTATGCCAGCCTCTCTTTGCAAATTCTTTCATCTGTTCCAAGGAATTTGTCTATTTCTCTTGCCTCTGGTTACAGTTGTTTGTCCTGTGATAGCATATCTTAGCAAGGAGTACCCCAACTTCATCTGCCTCTGAGTATCTTCCTTTCTTTGCAATAAAATAAGGATTTTGGTCATTCCTCTGATGACATTTTATTTACTAATGTAAAATGCATATTCTGTTTCCCTGCCTTTCTGTGTACCAAAAACATGTTTCGATGCTGAATCATGGTGTCATCTTCTTAAAACCTTTTAATATGCCAATCAAACTTGGTGTGTGTAGTGCCAGCAATCACTCAACGGAAGTGACAACAATATGAACAACTGTGACCAAGTTCTTGTCACCCGGACGTAGGATGTCAGGACTGCATATTTGCATCGTTGGGCTTTATTTGGCAGACAGCATTGGCGTTGGATTCAGATTTCAGAGTTGTTAACTCTGATGAAATGTATGCTTGAGTGTCATCTTGAGTGTCAACTTTAGTTGCCTGCTGGTGACCTCTTAAGACTGTATATTTTGTTAAAAAGAATTGTGAGACTGAGTCTGGGCTCAGCATGTTTGTGTCTTTTGATTGCTGTCTAGTAAGGTAAGAGGAAGGGAGGCCTGTGGGTGAGGATTTGCCTTCCGAGGAGTAGAGCGTGGAGGGCATGTAGGAGGCCACCGGAATAGGGGTCAGAGTGGCACAGATGGAAGAGACAGCACAGAGACAGATGTCACAAGACTTGTCCCCTAAGTAGGCCTGGGAGGCGCTGCTGCGTTAAGCCTGGCTGACTGGGACATGGCTGTGGCACTCATGTGAGTAGGTAAGCTAGGGGCCGGATTCAAGGGAAAGTGGATGGATTCATTTTTGGATGTGGCAAATTGGAGGGTTCTAGTCTACCCAGGAAGTTGTAATTGTGGCACTGAAACGTCTTTCGGGTAGCTTGGCGATGAAGGACAGAAAGTGGGCGGTAACTTGAGGCGGATTACAGAGCCATGGAAGACTTGAAGGTGCATTGGAAAGCAGTGCACATGCTCCGGAGAGAGTGTGGCTGTGAGCAAGGTCCCAGCCGCCTCGGAAGGGAAGGCATGGAGAGCAGAATGTAGGTTGCAGATACCAGCTCCTGCTGCTCGTGCAGTCTGTGGCAGGGTAAGGCATTCATTAGCCCTCCTGTTTCCTTCCTTGTCACCCTAAGGTTATCTGATTCTGCTCTCCTTCCGCCTGTGGTCCTGCTCTGCGTCCTCACTAGACTCTCCTTGCTTGTACTTTGTCAAGATGCCTTCCTGTCCGTGGCCCCTGAGGACACTGGTTTCTTTCACTTTGAGGCAGCGGCTAATCTCATGGCCTCCTGATCCCCTAGTCCAGCCTTTCCTGGTGCCTAGGGGATTTCTCTGAAACTGCCTCATACTTTCAAACATACTTTCTTCTGATGGAGGTTTTCCTGGCTTTATCTTTCAACCCCATTTTCCCTGCTCAGGACTTTTTATTTTTCCCGCCCTCTGTGTTATTTCTCTTCTCACTTGTGGCTCTCGGGCCTCCCGCTTGACCCCTCATTGTCCATCCTTGTCATCACACCCTTTTGTAAAGTCACATCCCACTTCCAGTTTCATTATCTTCTTAGAATAAGTGGTAGTATACATGAAACCCAGTCACATGGTTACTCTGGTTCCAGCTCAATGACTTATTTCCTATCCATAGAGCGATGAATGCGGTGGCTGAGAGGTGGGCTGGGAGTTGTCTAGTCCAGCACCTTCAACATGCGTTCTTCTCTGGAGGTGAATCGGTATTTGGTGAAAAAAAAAGGAGTGAGTGATCAAATACATTTGAGAAATATTGTTTTCAACCAAATTAAACACTTAAAACACACACACACACACACACACACACACACACACACACAACTTTAATGTTTCACATGCCACATAAATCCCCCAGGAGAGGGAGTGTTTCCCATACTTATGTGACTATGGAACCCTCTTTGTCAGAGGAAGTCACTGAGCTGATCCCTGGCCCTGCTTAGTAGATGAGCAAACGTGCAGTACTGAGAACCCAGCGTCACAGAGGCCATTCATCTCAAATAGACTCCGGTGACCACATGCCACTCAGTTGGTGTTATGAACCTTTACCAGTGTGTTCAGCCGAAGGTTTAGCTCTGTTGTGACCTGAGGCCCAGGCAAGTCTGTTCTGAACTTTCCCAACTAAAAATGAGAATTAGATACAGAATCTGATGTAAGACCCATTTATAGGGGATACAGGCAAGCCGGTGTGGCCCTCCTGAGTGTGGAGTTACGAGCCCTTCCTGCTCGACTGCCCGGTGTGGGCTGTGGCTCATGCTCACCCTGCTGTTCGCCTGGCCCTTTGCACCTTGGGAGCCCGTGGGACAACCAAATTTACTGAGGTTCACTCAGAACTGCCCTCTCTTCCTGCCTCGCTGACCTCCCTGGGCAAGGCTGCTTTCTCCTCTCTGCTCTCAGTGACACTTACACACTAAAGTTCTAACACACATCCTAGTACTTTTCTTCCACTATTGGTTTCAGTTGCCCCTCAACAGTCTCAGGCCCTCGAGAGCCTGAGGGCCGGCCTGAATCTGTGCCCGTGGCAGCGCAGTGCTTGACTCAGAGCCGGTCTTGGTGAGTTTGGTAAATGAGTGATCCTTCTCCGCTGACACTAACTGGTCAGAGGAAGCTGCAGGAAGGCCTTCAGTGTGGGAAGTCCGTGCACGCCTTTCAGCGAGAAAGGGCTTTGAGGAAACACACGGAGGAAACCATCAGACTGACAAGGGAGGGAAAAACTCTTCCAGGTGCAGGTAGAGTGAAACAGGAAGACATTAGAGACGTGACAAGGAAGAAGGGAACAAAGAAGGCAGAAGAAATTACTATCCTGGGCAGAGTGGGGAAGTGAGGGCAGAGGAGCAAAGGAGTGCAAAGAGGGGGTGGAAGGCTTTGAAGGGGAGATGTGGGGCGGGAGGCCTTGCCGGCTGGGGAGGCTCGGTGCCCATATGGCCACCAGCTGCTGGGTGGGTCTCTGACCAGTCCTTCACCCAGATGTTCGCTCAGTGCCCAGGCCAGGCTCTGGCTTGCTCTCAAACATTTTAGTAACGGAAACCATCTCAGAGGAGGCTGTATTTTCAGCCAGGGACTCCGATCCTCCAGATGGTTATTGGAGGGGCGGCGAGGCTCAGATGGCCAAGGAGAACTGAGTTCTAATTCTGACTCCCCTCCTGACAGCCATCCTTCTAGGGCACATGGCACCGTTTGTCCTGGGGGAGAATGGTAAATACCTACACATGGGTTCCAGCTGAAAATTGGTATGCCCAAGTGTCAGTAGTAGTTCTTTCTAGATGATAGGGTTTTCAGTGCTACTGCTTCCCATTTCTTAGTTCTAATATTTCTGGATGTGAACATGTAATAAAGTAAAACATAAACGTTATATTTAAAGATGCAAATGCTAATGAATTATAATAAAAACTTTAAAATATGTATTTTGGACTGCAATAGCAACTCATACCTATTCTCTTTACTTGAATTTGACATCAACTTATTGACAGAATCAGTTACTTAACTTCATATCTTTTCTGTGTGTTATAAGAAAGTTTAGAATGCCAGCTACTAAGACCAATGTTAATAGTTAATCAGTGGTAACATGCCATTTACATTAAATGACAGACTCTTCGCTGCAGTCTGAGTTTGGTCTTTCTGAGAGGGCTGCGGTAGGGGTTTCACTTTCGTGGCCGTGGCGGGAGGGAGCCAGCAGGAGAGTCCTTTTTCCTCCCAGATGACGGGCAGTAATTCCTGAACCCCTGGGACGTTGTGTCAGCTTCCTTTTATCCCCAATTGTGCAGGATAAGAACCTGCCACACGCAAAGTCAGTCAAAAAGGCCTGCATGCACCTTGAGATCTGTGGGGTGCTGCTAGCTGTCAAACTGGGCAGCAGAAAGCAGAACATGTCCCTTCCCACATAGCATCTGGTGGCACGAGAACTTGGCCATTCACTGAGCTGAAGGAGCTTTATGTTCTCAAAGGGACTCATGAAGAAGATCTTCAATGTTTGCAATTACCTAATAGGTTCACAAGCATTATTGTTTTTTCATTATGATAAAATGTACATAACAAAATGTACCATTGTAACCATTTTTAAGTATGCAGGTCTGTGACTTTAAGTACGTTTATATTGTAACCATCACTACCATCCATTTCCAGAACTTTTTATCACCCCCAACTGAACCTCTGTACCTATTAAACACTAACTCCCCATTCTCCTTTCTCCTCTCCCTGCCCCTGGCAACCAACATTCTACTCTCTGTCTCTCTGCATTTGACTACTCTGTTTATCTTACATAAGTGGAATCACACAATATTTGTCCTTTCGTGTCTAACTTATGTCACTTAGTATAATGTCCTCATGGTTCCTCCGTGTGTCTTTGTATGTATGCACCATATTTGCTTACCTAGTCACCCATCCATGGAACACTATTGTTTTTTTAGTTTCCCTAGTTAGGGTCTTTAACCTGTTTTTTGTTTGTTTGTTTGTTTGTAGTATGTGTGTGTGTATGTGTGTGTGTGTGTGTTTATTGATTTCAGAGAGGAACAGAGAGGGAGGGTGAGAGAGAGATAAAAATATCAATGATGAGAGAGAATCATTGATCGGCTGCCTCCTGCATGCCCCCCACTGGGGATCAAGCCTGCAACCCGGGCATGTGCCCTTGACGGGAATCGAACCTGGGACCCTTCAGTTCGCAGGCCTATGCACTGTCCACTGAGCAAAACTGGCTAGGGCTTTAACCTGTTTTTAAACCACCCGATAATGTGCCTGTCTTTTCCATTAGACTGTAAGTTCCTTGATAATTTTTTTTAAATCTTTGGGCCTCTGATGCAGTGCCCAAAGTGTTGGATGAATAAATAAATGGATGAGCTGACTGGTGCTTTGATTTGAATATTTGTCCAAGAATCAGAACCCAGTTCTTCACCTGATTTTCTAGGTAAAATTGAGCTACAACTCTTTATTTTCTGAGACTTTTTATCTATGACATTAGGGAGGTAATATTTGCTACTAGATTATTTACTTGATTCAACACTCTTGGAGCTTTTAAGGTTAAGGTTGCAATAGAAACACTCAGATTAACCTAACACTTTCCCCCTAGAATCTTTACTTGCATTTAAGAAATTCAATTTGCAACAGCATGGATGGACCTGGAGAGCATTACGCTAAGCGAAATAAGTCAGTCAGAGAAAGATAAATATCACATGATCTCACTCATTTGTGGAATATAATGAACAACATAAACTGATGAACAAAAACAGACCCACAGACAGAGAAGCATTGATCAGACCGTCAAACCTCAGTGGGAAGGTAGGGGAGAGTTGCGGGGGGAGGGGGAGAGATCAACCAAAGGACTTGTATGCATGTATATAAGCATAACCAATGGACACAGACATGAGGAGGGTGAGGGCATGAGCAGGGGGAGGGGGTAAGGGGGGCAATAGGGGATATGGACACATGTCATACCTTAATAAAGAAAATAAAAAAATAATTAAATTAAAAAAATAAATTCAAAAGCTGCTCCATTAAAAACCATTCAAGATTTGTCATTGATTTATGTTAAAAGAAAGACTCGTTATTATATGTAAAAAAACATGCCCAAACTCGCGAAGCTAGGTCTTCCTCCTCCTGGAACTCCTCCAGTCTTCAGTGCCACCAAACGTGTCTATGTTCTCCTCTTTCTCTGTCCTCCTCTGAGACCCTACATTACTGTGAGTCTGCCTTTAGTTTTCTCTTTCTTTTTCTATGTAATTTTCCTAACTGCATTTAATCTATTATCTCTACATGGATTCCTCCTAAAACTTAAACTCTGGCCCAGACTTCTCCCCCAAGTCTCGCTTCTGTGCCCCAGCTGCCTCTAGATGTCTTTCTGGAGAGGCTCCCGTGGCTGAACCTACATTTCCTCCCACATTCCACCTTCTCCCCAAGAATCGATCTTTACTCTCTTTCCATCCCCAACATCTCATTACTCAGCAAATGTGCATTGATTACTGGATGACACTAAATGAGGTGTGTCAGGCACAGTTCCAGGTGCCTAATTAGCTGGTGGATCTAGTGGTTCAGAACATCAGTTGCCACACCTCTGATACGCAATCTCTAACAGCCCTTTGCCTCTACTCCCTTTGCCATCACATTACAGATTAGTTTCCTAGGGCTGCAGTAACAAAGTACCACAAACTGGAGGGGCTTGAAGCAACAGAAATGGATTGTGTCACAGATCTGGAGACTGGAAGTCTGAAGTCAAGGCATCAGCAAGACTGGATCCTTCTGAGGCTGTGAGGGGCAGTCTGTTCCAGGCCTCTGCCCTAGCTTCTGGTAGTTGCCAGCAATCTTTGGTGTTCCTTGGCTTGTAGATGCACACTCCAATCCTCCACTCCACGTGGATTCTCCTGTGTCTTTTCACATTGTTTTCTCTCTGTGCATTCTGACTTTGTGTCCAAATTTCCCCTTTTCATAAGGACACCAGTCATATTGGATTAGGGCTCACCCTAATGACATCATTTTAACTCTGTTACCTCTAAAAAGACCCTATTTCCAAATACATTCACATTGTAAATGAGTGAATGGATGGAGGGATGAAAGGAAGGAAGAAAATTATGAAGTTAGTCTCAAGCTACATTGCCAAACTCATGTACCATCATTTTCATTCAAGCACTTTGTCCTCCTGTCAAATATTTGGCTTGTGTTCTCCATGCGGTTCCCTTTCTCAGTCTCCTCAAATTCAGATTTTAGCCCTCATCCAAGGCTCAGCTCAAGTTCCACTTCCATGATACCAACTGATGTTTGCCTTTTCCTAACTCTCATTGCACGTAACTGGTGCCATTTCTGTGGCATGCTTGGCTTCAGCTTTGTGTTACAGGAACTTATCACAGAACTTTCCTGTTAAAAGGGATCTTACAGATGCACGAAGACCAAGATATCTATATTTGATGAGTTGGGGACATCTTAAAAATCAGGACAGGCCCCTGAGCCCCACACTTGGAGATTCTGATACACAGCTGAGACTAAGAACCACTAATCCAACCCAGCCTCCTTATTTTACTTACGAGAAAACTGAGCTCCAAATTGTTATATGACTTGCCCAAGGTCACATCATTTGTAGCAGAGCCATCCAGTGCCGTGGTTCTCTTACCCTTTCAATTTAAGCAGTTGAGGAACACAGCCTATAACTCACTTGTTATCTTTGCAGCCTATGTAGGACCAGCAGTGTACTTCACTCAAGAGAAGCAATTCACAATGAGTGTTATTTTTAGTGACTAGACTAGTGGCCATGCTGAAAGCTCCAAGAGAACAGGAATCAAATCTGGTTTTGCTCATTTTTATTTCTAGCACCTAGCATAGTGCCTTACAAATAGCAAGGTGCTCAATTAATATTGGTTAAATGAATGAAACATCTACTGTGTACCAGACACTATAGTAGATGTTATACATATATCATCTCATTTAATTTATCCAACCATCATTCTTTGAAGTACGTTTCAGTATTCTCATCATTTTACAGATGAGGAAACTAAGGACCAGAAGTTAGATTACTTGGTCAAGGTTATGCAACAAATAATTTGCATAACCGAGTTTTAAACCCCAGAGCTCTTTCTACAGTGCTGCAGAATTTACATGCTCTCGTGTTCTGTTCAGAAAGCTATAGGTCACTCCAAAACTAATAGAGTGCAGAGGTATTTAAAAACCCCAGATGTTTAGAAGCCTCAGTTTGGTTCTCAACTCTAACTTAGCGTCACTGCTCCACGAGATACTATAAAGGTTGTTCTACTGGAAGTTTTATTGTGTATGTTATAGAACACGCATGCTTATATGTGTATGATGCAATATTGTCAAAAGCTTTACAAGTATTTCATCCTCTTTTCCTTGTTTTTAAAGTGCTATTAAAACCCCCCTCCCTTTGTGGGGCACAAGCACCAGAACCAGGGCAAGCTGAGTTCAGAGAGTGTGCCAGCATGAACTGTTCTAATACCATTTTTCAAATGCAAGCTAATGGTTGAGAAACCTGAGCAGGGGGTTCGAGTTGGCCCTACCTACCTAGCCCCTACCCAGATCGCTGGTGTGGTGAGCGGGTTCCATTTGTACCATAAGCGTTGCGTGTCAGGGACTCAGTGTCTCGGTATGACGGGGCTCAGATGCTAACTGTCAGGCATAAAAGGGAGACCTAAGAAGCCACATCTTAGAGACAGAGTTTCAGCTTTGTCATCTGAAATGTTTCTGTTACCTTTTTTTCTTTCCAATTTGATGTTTTACTTGGATCCTGGCCTTGAATTTATACTCCATGTAGACAATTTCCTCGTTCCTGTGGCCTCCTTTTCACTGCTGTTGCTTCTGCAACCAGTTCTTTCTGAACCTCAACATCTCCCTCCCCCCAATCTCAATGGTGTGGGAATGTGTAAGAGGAACCCCCCCCAACAAGCTTTCACAGAGTCTGATACCTCTACCTCATCCTTCCACACCTGCTTCCACCCTGACCTTGAATTTTTCAGGTATGTACATGCATTTCTTTCAAGTTCTTATTTATCTTCCCTTCTTTTAAAAGGCTTTGAACATAATTACTTTAACTAGAGGCCCGGTGCATGAATTCGTGCATGGGTGGGGGTGGGGGGCTGTCAGGGGTGGAGCTGGCCAGGGGGAGGGGCCGTAGGCAGTTGGCCCCTCCCCCTGGTAGAGGGGACAATTTGCATATTAGCCTTTTATTATATAGGATAAGGTCTCTGGTCTTGCAGATAACTGAGGAGTCCTCACTGACCAAGTTGGGATCACGGAGTCCACTCCCAGGGGCTGTGCTGCCAGGTCTTGTCCCTTCTCTGTGTCATCTCTGACTACCTGGTGACACTACAGGAAGTGTGGGAATAAACTCCTCAACGGTCTGGGGAGTGGTGTCCTAGTTGGATTTTATAATATGGTGAGGGACTTGGAAGCCACCTACCAACTGAGTTATTGAATCTACCAGCATGAAGACAATATGTACAGTATAGGCAAAAATCTTTTTATAGTAAAATCCAAAACACTATCCAAACACTTTAGTATAATACTAAGCTCTAGCTGATTACATCGTACAAATTAAATCTTACTGGAATCTGTAGACCATAAGCTGGATTTGAGTTTTTGGTCTTTTTAAATTATCGTAGTGATATATGTTTAATGGAATCTGACCTATATTACTTCTGCCAAGAAGCATTCAGAATTACCAGTTGGAATTAATGTGGTACAAAGAACTAAAAACTTCTCCTCAGGAAATGAACAGGAAGGAGTCTTTAATGAAAGCATAGAGTCGGTAATTTTTGTGGCTTAATATTGCCATATGTGATTCTATAGGTTAAAATAGATTCTCAAAGACAAGGTGTTATAGCAAAAAGAGCAAAGGAAATGGTGTGCCCCTAACATGGAGAGGCTGAGCTAGATAAGTGGTTTTTGAGACAGAACATTGAGACAGTTCTTACTTAGGGGCCAGTGTGAAGGTCCCTTTCCCCCCCTGCCCAACTACTAGCTATACAAATGTTTTTATTTCTTTTGTTTCAATATACAATTTTAGTGGGAAAGCAGAGTCCTAGAACTTTGAAAAAATAGGTTTAAAACCACTGGACTAGAGAAATCACTACCCCAAAACCTTTGTGATACAACCTATGGTCTATGGGTTCCAGATTCAATCCCTGGCCCCAGTCAGGGTGTGTGAGGGAAGCAACCCATTGATGTTTCTCTCTCTCTCTCCCTCCCTCACTCCATCCTCTCCCACTCTCTCTAAAAATCAGTGAGAAAATATCCTCAGGTCAGGATTAACCACAACAAAATAATCAATATAAGTTCTGCCCATCAAATTGTCTCTCCACCGGATGGTGACCTTAGGAAGGTTCCCTACCAAGCCCAAGTCATCCGGCTCAGCATGTAGGGAAGCTCATTCCTCTGGACCCTCTTATACCACAGGCCAAACCAGAAGGTCCTTTTGGGTAGTAGGGCGAGGATTCTTATCAGACTTTGACTAAGTCTGGGCTTAAGCAACAGTTTCTAGAACAATCAAAAGAGACAAAGTTCTCCAAAACCTTGGCCTTCATGGCCCAACTAAGGCAGGCCTGGTAGAGAGCTTTGGAAGAAAAAATTAGATTCTACCTGTCTGGACTCCCTAAGTTGTACAGTATGGAATTCAAGTCTCTGTGGCTATGAAATCGGGACCGAGAGAATTTGATCTCATCAAATTGACATCGAATAATTTGAGATGAAACCATGAGAACTGTGATGGATGGGACAATTTCTGCTTGTTATCAGTTGACCTCTTCTTGGTTTGTGCTGTTTTTGTCCCCCATGATTCTTCCTTTGTCCCTGCACAGGGTGACCCACCACTAGGAATTTCCTTCCATACCGAGGAGACGCAGCCATCATCCTCCTCAGCCTCCTTCCACCTCTTATCCCCAGTCTGCTTTAAATCTGTATTCTTTCGTAAAGTATTTCCTGACTCATAGAAGTGAAATGAGCCAACTTAGTTTATGAAACCAGGAAATTATTCCTCTGGAACAGAGAGAAAGCAGACAAAACAAGAAACAACAACAAACCCAAACAGAATATGTAAAAGGAAGACATATATATTCTATATTGTTCCCATTAAAATGAAAGCTCCCTGGGGGAAGAAGTTGCGTCTGTGAAATGTGTAGTGAATTTCTTTCACATATGGACACTTGGTAAGCATTATTAATGAATGGTAATGATTTGTCAAGTGATTGAAACTGTTTCAGGCAAGGAACGGGGAATGAAATATGGAGACATTCCTACATCTCAGGGGAGAATTGCTGGACAGGTCATCCAGATGTGTTTTCTTTGGGGAGCTGTGAATTCCTTGTGTGTCCAGCTATTGCTGTGTAATCATAGTTTGCTTTCTCAGAAATATATACTATCATTATATATATCGTCATTGTATGTGTATATATGAACATACATATGCACATATATATGTAATTAAAGCTTGCTTCCCTGAGGTCCCTTTGGGCTGGATAGCACAAAGTATAGCCCTGAGACATACTTTGAATAATGTAAAATAATTATCTTGGATAATATAATCATCTTAAAACATTTGCATAAGGGTGGGGTATAAAGAATATATAAAAGCCCTGGTCGTTTCTCAGTGGTTAGAGCATCAGCCTATGGACTGAAGGTCTTGGGTTCAATTCCAGTCAAGGGCATGGACTGTGGTTGTAGGCTCATTCCCCAGCCCCGGTTGGGGATGGGCGGGGGGGGGGGGGGGGGGGGGGAGGGGGGGGTGGCGTGTGGGAGGTAACCAGTTGATGTTTCTCTTGCATCGATGTTTCTCTCTCTCTGTCTCTCCCTCAGGTGAGGATTAACAAAAAAAAAAAGAATACATTAAAATTCTTACAGAGCTAAAAGGAAAAGATGGGTGCATCTTTCTATACATGCGGATATAATCAGTGTTATCTACATGCATATGTATGTGTATTTCTGGAGACTGTATGATGTAAGTCATAGGAATGAGAACATAAATTCATCTGTCTCTTTGTCTTGCCTTTTCTTTCTTCTCCTTTTCATTTTTCTTTTGTTTCTAGGTTGAGGAAAGGGTGCTGGTTGTTTATGTAGATGATTTGTGCGGTGAGGGAACTGCTGGTCAGGGACTGGGAGAGTGAGATGGGTAAGGGGAGGCAGTCAGTAAAGGGCGGGTTGCCAAGCTGGTTACCACTGGGAACCTCAGCCAGGGTGGAACACCCCCCCATGGGCTGGAGGGTTGTACACCAACTCATCGGCTGAGGGCTGCCCAGAGAGCATTAATTCTGGTGCTTAATTCCTATCAGGATGAGCTTGCAGAGACACAAGAACTGGTGTTAGAAGGTGGGCTTCTGGGCTCCTCAGTGGTGGCGATGAAAGGATTTGGGTGGACACAACGGCATGCTCTACAACTGCAGAGCATACTTGTTGAGTGGAGGCTTACTTCACTCTTTATGATTCCCTATTATGTTTCCTGGATCTAGTAGCAAGACTTATGTCTAGTATTTTATCTAGTTTTCCAAGGGGAAAATGCGAGGCAAGGGATGGTCTGGTCAATCACGCTAAGCCAAGGACTAAATGAACATTTTGGGCCCTGGCTGGTAGCTCAATTGGTTAGAGCCAAGGTTGTGGGTTTGATCCCTGATCAGGGCACATTTAGAAACCCGCCAATGAATGCGTAAATAAATGGAACAACAAATCAGTGTTTCTCTCTCAAAAACAAAACAAAACAAAAAACTCAAAAAAAAGGTAGAGCCCTGGTTAGTGTGGCTCAGTTGGTTGAAGTGTTGTCCCATACACCAAAAGGTGGTGGGTTCAATTCCCAACCAGGGCACATATCCAGGTTATGGGTTCGATGTTTCTCTCTCTTTCCTCTCTCCCTTTGTTTCTCTAAAAAATCAGTATAAAAATAAGTAAATTAATCTTTTTTTAAAAAGATAGAACCCATTTCCTACCATTTTTGCCTATTTTAGCCTGAGCATACACTAAATATTCAATAAAGTTTTGATGATATGCATGGAGATCAAGTGGTATTAATTCTCCTCAGTCTCTCTTGATGTTTTACCCTTTGGTGGTCTCCCAAGTGGTGGTGGTAATGACCAGAGGAGTGATGATGGCAGGGGGCAGAGTACAGACTGCCAGTGTCGCATACCTCAGTCCCCTTCTCTTGTGTGAGAGGTCACTGCAAGACAATGGCAAATTAAATATGCCATTATTGTCAGTAGTCTTCACCATGCATGGCTTTTATCATTAATAATCAGTCATTGCCATGACCATTTGACTAGACAGTCCTCTAATCACTATTTCAGAATCTTGCATATATCTTGGATTTTTAGCTGTACCTCCAAAAGCCCATTTTTGTATGGCAGTAGTTGTGAAACAATTTTTTAATCAGCAAAGCTTAAGCAACATAGCTCACCAACTGCACAAAATGATATAATACTTTTAAAAAGGATACTTGAAATATTCTAATCATATATGTTGTTTCTTTGAAATGGTTACCTTGGGACAGGGACATAACAGTTATCAAAGAGTGACCTTTTAAGGGCACTTGAAACTAAAGAGAAAATGAACAAATGGGACTACATCAAAATAAAAAGCTTCTGCACAGCAAAAGAAACCATCAACAAAACAACAAGAAAACCCACCTCGTGGGAAAACATATTTGCCAATGTCATATCTGATAAGGGCCTAATCTCCAAAATTTATAGGGAACTCATACAACTTAACAAAAGGAAGATAAACAATCCAATCAAAAAATGGGCAAAGGACCTAAATAGACACCTTTCAAAAGAGGACATTCAGAAAGCCAAGAGACATATGAAAACATGCTCAAAGTCACTAATCATCTGAGAGATGCAAATCAAAACAACAATGAGGTACCATCTCACACCTGTCAGACTGGCTATCATCAACAAATCAACAAACGACAAGTGCTGGAGAGGATGTGGAGAAAAAGGAACACTCGTGCACTGCTGGTGGGAATGCAGACTGGTGCAGCCACTATGGAAGACAGTATGGAGTTTCCTCAAAAAACTAAAAATGGAACTCCCATTTGACCCTGTGATCCCACTTCTAGGAATATATCCCAAGAAACCAGAAACACCAATCAGAAAGGATATATGCACCCCTATGTTCATAGCAGCACAATTCACCATAGCTAAGATCTGGAAACAGCCTAAGTGCCCATCAGTAGATGAATGGATTAGAAAACTGTGGTACATCTACACGATGGAATACTATGCTGCTGTAAAAAAGAAGGAACTCTTACCATTTACAACGGCATGGATGGAACTGGAGAGCATTATGCTAAGTGAAATAAGCCAGTCAATGAAGGAAAAATACCACATGATCTCACTCATTCATGGATAATAGAGACCATTATAAACTTTTGAACAATAATAGATACAGAGGCAGAGCTGCCTCAAACAAATTGTCAAACTGCAGCGGGAAGGCCGGGGAAGGTTGGGGGGCAGGAGGGAGGGGGTAAGAGATCAACCAAAGGACTTGTATGCATGCATATAAGCATAACCAATGGTCATAAGACACTGCGGGGTAGGAGAGGCCAGGGGATTGTCAAGGGCTGGGAAAAAAAAGGACACATATATAATACCCTTTGTAATACTTTAAGCAATAAAAAAAATTTTAAAAAAATTCCTGACATAAGAAAAAAAAAAGAGTAACCTTTTAATAAATCTGGGTTTTTAATAGATTCCTCACTTAGGTTAGTGCAAGATATCCCTGTCCCACTTGGGGTGATTATTAGCCACTCTGCTTTCTTCAAGTAAGAATCACTTTAGCCTAATGGGCAGAGTACGTATCTTCTAGTCCACCTACTATACACCAAGCACTTCCCTGAGTGTAGGGGTTACCTAAATGAAGACAGTTCCTGTACTTAAGTCACTTGAGACCTTACTACCCCAAGCCAGTATTTCTGTAAGTCTGAAGTTCCTAACTGCCAAGGGGATTTGAGACCTCACCATGAGGGAGGGATGACTAGGACTGTGGGAGACAAGAGAAATGGCCCCCAAATTTGCCTGGGGCAGTCAGGAAAGGTTCATGGAGGTAGAGAAGAAAAAAAAAGGAGGATTTACAGGCAGATAGTGATGGAGCATTTTAGGTGAGAGGATGCAAATTCAGTAACAGTTTTGGTGGAGGGAACATTTTTTATAACAACTTTATTGAGATGTAATTTATGTACAATAAACTGGTTTCATTTAAAGTATACAATATGGTGAGTTTTGACAAATGTATATCCCCATAAAATCACCATAATCAAGATACGAACTCTTTTTCCTCCTGAAGAGTTTCCACCTTTAGAGTCTGATACAGGGAACATTTTATTTTATTTTTAAATTTATCTTTATTGTTGAAAGTATTATAGATATCCCCCCTTTTTTCCCCATTGACCCCATCCAGCCTGTCCTCACCTCCCTTCCCAGGCCTTCACCACACTATTGTCTGTGTCCATGGGTTATGCATATATGCACATAAGTTCTTTGATTAATCTTTTCCCACCCACCCCATCTTCCTTCTCAGACCTATTTTGTTCATCAGTTTATTTTGTTCATTAGATTCCACATACGAGTGACATCATGTGATACTTGTCTTTCTCTGACTGGCTTATTTCACTTAACATAATACTCTCCAGGTCCCTCCAGGCTGTCTCAAAGGGTAAGAGATCCTTCTTTTTTACTGTTGCATAGTATTCCATAGTGTTAGCTATTGTAAATTGTGCTGCTATGAACATAGGGGTACATGTATTCTTTTTGATTGGTGTTTCAGGATTCTTAGGATATATTCCTAGGAGTGGAATCACTGGGTCAAATGGCAGTTCCATTTTTAATTTTTTGAGGAAGCTCCATATTGTTTTCCATAATGGCTGCACCAGTCTGCATTCCTACCAGCAGTGTGCTAGGGTTCCCTTTTCTCCACGTCCTCCCCAACACTTGTCATTTGTTGATTTGTTGATGGTAGCCATTCTGACAGGTGTGAGGTGATACCTCATTGTCGTTTTAATTTGTATCTCTCTGATGATTGGTGACTTAGAGCATTGGTTCTCAACCTTCTGGCCCTTTAAATACAGTTCCTCATGTTGTGACCCAACCATAAAATTATTTTCATTGCTACTTCATAACTGTAATGTTGCTACTATTATGAATCGTAATGTAAATATCTGATATGCTGGATGGTCTTAGGCGACCCCTGTGAAAGGGTCATTCGACTGCCAAAGGGGTCTCGACCCACAGGTTGAGAACCGCTGACTTAGAGCATTTTTTCATATGTCTTATCTGTATGCCCACTTTGGAGAAGTGTCTATTTAGGTCCTTTGCCCATTTAAAAAAAAATTCTTTATTGTTGAAAGTATTATATATGTTCCCTTTCCCTCCCTCCGTTGACCCCCTCCAGCCTGCCCGCCCCCCCCCCCCCCAGGCCCTTACTGCCCCATTGTCTGTGTCCATGTTCCTTTGCCCATTTTTTAATTGGATTGTTTGTCTTCCTTTTGTTAGGTTGTATGAGTTTCCTATATATTTTGGAAATGAATCCCTTATCAGATGTATTATTGGCAAATATGTTCTCCCATGCAATGGGCTCTCTTTTCATTTTATTGATGGTTTCTTTAGCTGTGCAAAGGCTTTTTATTTTTATGTAGTCCCATTTGTTTATTTTCTCTTTTGTTTCCCTTGCCCTAGGACAGTGGTCGGCAAACTGCGGCTCGGCAAACCGCGGCTCGCCAGCCACATGTGGCTCTTTGGCCCCTTTAGTGTGGCTCTTCCACAAAATACTGGCTCTTCCACAAAATACCGACTTCTGCGCATGGGCCACGAAGTTTCAATTGCACTGTACATGTGTGCCTGCATGTGGTATTTTATGGAAGAGCCACACTCAAGGGGCCAAAGAGCCGCATGTGACTCTGGAGCCGCGGTTTGCCAACCATGGCCCTAGGAGATGTATCAGTGAACATATTGCTACAAGAGATGTCTGAGATTTTGCTGCCTCTGGTTTCTTCTAGGATTTTTTAAAATTTTTATTTATTTTTTAAAATTTTATTTTATTGTTTAAAGTATTACAAATAGTAGTACATAATGTCTCCTTTTTCCCCCATTGACCTCCCCCAGGCCTCCTCTACCCCCCCCTCCCCACACACACACACATGCCCTCACTCCTCCACCCCGCGCATGTAGGCTAGTTCCTTTATTTTTTTTTTAATATACTTTTATTTATTTCAGAGAGGAAGGGAGAGGGGGAGAAAGAGAGAGAAACATCAATGATGAGAGAGAATCATTGATCTGCAGCCTCCTGCCCCCTACTGGGGATCAAGCCTGCAACCTGGGCATGTGCCCTTGACTGGAATGGAACCCAGGGCCCTTAGGTTCACAGGCTGACACTCTATCCACTGAGCCAAACCAGCTAGAGCTCTTCTAGGATTTTTATGGTTTCACAACTTACATCCTCTTTGAGTTTATTCTTGTGTATGATGTAAGTTGGTGGTCTAGTTTCATTTTTTTTGCATGTACCTATACAATTTTCCCAGCACCATGTATTGAAGGGACTATCTTTACTCCGTTGTATGCTCTTGCCTCCTTTGTCAAATATTAATTGAGCATAATGGCTTGGGTCGATTTATGGGTTCTCTGTTCTGTTCCATTGGTCTATATGTCTGTTCTTGTGCTAGTACCAGACTGTTTTGATTACAGTGGCTTTTGTAGTATAACTTGATATCTGGTATTGTGATCCCTCCAACGTTGATCTTCTTTCTCAAGATTGCTGCAGCTATTTTGGGTCTTTTTTGGTTCCATATAAATTTTTGGAGTATTCTAGATCTGTGAAATATGCTGTTTTTATTTTAATAGTGATTGCATTGAATCTACTGATTACTTTGGTAGTATGGCCATTTTAATGATGTTAATTCTACCAATCCATAAACATGGTATATTCTTCCACTTGTTATATCTTCCTCTGTCTTTTTTCAACGTCCTGTAGTTTTCTGAGTACAAGTCTTTTATCTCCTTGGTTAAGGGTATTCCTAGGTATCTTAATTTTTTTGTTGCATTCGTAAATGGGATTGTTTTTTTAGTTTCTCTTTCTAAGATTTCATCATTGGTGTATAAAAATGCCATCAATTCTGGGTGTTGATCTTGTATCCTGCTGCATTGCCGAATTCATTTATTAAATCTTATAGTGTTTTGGTGGACTCTTTAGGGTTTTTTATGTACAATATCATGTCATCTGCAAATAATGACAGTTTTACTTCCTTCTTTCCAATTTGGATGCCCTTTATTTCTTGTCTGATTGCTGTGGCTAGGACTTCTAGTACTATGTTGAATAAGAGTGGTGAAAGCAGACATCCCCGCCTTGTTCCTATTCTTAGGGAAATGGTTTTAGTTTTTGCCCATTGGATATGATGTTGGCTGTAGGTTTTTCATATATGGCCTTATGTTGAAGTATGACCCTCTATTTTCACTTTGCTGAGAGTTTTATCAAAAAATGGGTGTTGGATTTTGTCAAATGCTTTTTCTGCGTCTATTGATATGATCATGTGATTTTTGTCTTTCAATTTATTGATTTTTGTCTTTCATTTATTGATTTGTGAATATTGTATCAGCCTTGCATCCTGGAATAAATCCTATTTGGTCATGGTGTATGATCTTTTTAATATATTTCTGGATCTGATTTGCTAATATTTTGTTGAGGATTTTAGTATCTATGTTCATCAGAGATATTGGCCTGTAATTCTCTTTCTTTGTAGTCTTTATCTGGTTTTGGAATTAGGGCTTTGAAGTGTTCCTTCCTCTTGGATTTTTTGGAATAGTTTGAGAATAGGTGTTAGTGCTTCCTTGAATGTTTGATACCAGGGCTGCAGAGAGCATTTCAATGCAAATAATGTGCCTCTGCATGCAGGAACATTTTGATCTGATCATAACACTAGTTATTACACTTTTGGGTTTAAAAATTTTTTTTATTGATTTCAGAGAGGAAGAGAGAGAGATAGAGAAAGAGAGGGAGAAACATCAGTGATGGGAGAGAATTATCGATTGACTGCCACCTGCACGCTCCCTACTGGGGATTGAGCCCCTGACCGGGAATCAAACTGTGATCTCCTGATTCATATAATAGCGCTCAACCACTGAGCCACATCGGCCGAGCTACTTTTGGCTATTTTGGTTGCTAAGATGCAACAGGCACCCTCAACTGTTCTTAGGTATCAGCCCATCTGGTACTTAACGAAGTCCTTACACTGGACCACCAGGTCCAGGGGTCCTGCCTCCATCCCCAGAGGAGGGCGCAGTGTGTACAGGCCAAGGTGCCAGGAGGAACCACGGACGCAGGAAGAATTGTGTCCAAGGCAGTGATTTAACGTTAGATTGGTACATTAGGAAAACCACTCTTAGAAGTTACAGATGATGAGGATTGACTTAGGGCAATGGTAGGGTGGAGAGGAAGATAAAGAACTTGGAATCCAGAAAGCAGAATTGACAGGCTGGGATGCGCTGGTTGGGCATGGGTTTAATGAGACAAAGGGAGGAATCAGACATATGTAACTCCCAGATTAATTGTTTGGCCAACCATGGGTTGCCTTTTATAGAGGCTGTAGCTTATTTGAGCAGGTAGAGTAGGTTTGGGGAAAAGTGTTTCGTTTTAAATGTGTTGGGTGGGACAGAGAGTACAGATGTCTAACAGTTGGGCCTGTGGGTTCAGAGGTCTGGGTTGAACATATAAGGATCACCAGCATTTAAGTGACACTTCACTCAAGAACATTTGTTCAGAACCCCCCAGTGTGCAAGCAATAGTCCTAGGAAGGCGGCCTCTGACCCTAGACCAGTTTAGGTCCTCTTACTTGGGTTCCTCACCCCCAACCTGTACGGGCACTACTATCAAAATATTCATCACATATTATGGAAATTATTTCGTGATTGTTTCTCTTTCCCACAGGCTGTACACTTTGGGAAACTGGAAATAAGTTTCATTCACTGCTATATCCTCAGCCCCTAGTACAGAGCTGGCACCTGGTAGAAACTCAATACATACTTTTATACTTGTCAGTTGCATGCCATCCTGACATCCCATGACCAGGAGATCCATAGGGAGAGGGAGTAATGCAAAAAAGGGCTACAGTGCAGCCCTGGCTGGTGTGGCTCAGTTGGTTGGGCATAGTCCTGTGCACCAAAAGGTTGCTAGTTTAATTCTCAGTCAGGGCACATGCTTGGGTTGTGGGCTCGATCCCCAGTAGGAGGCATGCAGGAAGCAGCTGATTGGTGTTTTGCTTTGACATTGATGTCTTTCTCACTCCTTCTCTTTTCCTTTCTCAAATATATATATTAAGCTTACAGTGCAGTACCAGGAGTGCTAATACCAGAGCCTCAGACACCTTGTTTCGGGGCCGCACTGGAGAAAGTAATAGAAGATTTTCGGAGTTCATTTGAGTCAGGCCTTGAAGGGTAGGAAGAATTCTCCAATCAAACAGGGAGGGAAGAACATTATAGGCCTGGAAGTACAACATGCACAGGACACAAAAAAGTGAGGGGTAATGGGATATTGAAGGCGTACGCTACTGTAAGTAGTTGAGACTTTGTTGTTTATGCAAAAGCTAGTGGAGGTTTTTAAGCAGGATAGCAAGCAATATGATCTGATTACATTTTTAGGAAGGAATCTCTGGGGATAGAGAGTTTGGGAATCCCACCCCCTTGAAAAATGCATTTCTAGCAGGCACACAGGTAAATCCTGCGCAGGCCATCCAAGACCCATCTGAAGGAACAGTGGTGTGAATGAGGCGCTGGGTAAGTTAAAGCTGGTGGCAGAGGAGGTGCCTGCGGAGGCAGGGACAGTGAGTGCAGTTGAGAGCTGAGAAGTGCCACATCCCCTGGGTAGCAAAGGAGTCTTTAGAACCTTCTTCTGAGGCATCTGCAGTTCAGGGCCTCGAGGATCCCAGAGCATCGGTGGTAAGAAGCCACACGAGGCCTGGCAGTCCCGCCTTGTGCCTGAGCTAAAGGTTGGATATAAGCAGAGAGCTTTAGGGACATAGCCATGTGCAGTCAGCAGGGTCCTGCTTTACTTAGGGACTGAGTCTGGTCACAGTCCCTTGGAAAGGTTTTGATAGGAGTTCATTGGGAAAGTTGGGCCTTCTTTTACAAATCATCTTTGATGCACTTAATAGTGTATTTCAAAAAAGTACTTTTTGGCCAGTAATGATAAACAAATTGGTCCTGAACTGGATGGCAAAGGTCTAAATTCATCATTTGAGTACAACAGTACATAACAAAAGTATCTCGGCTTGTCTTTTATTTGCCCTTTAAAAATCTGTACAAACAAATGTGAACAGACTCTGGACTCTAAGAATAATATTTTCTAGGGACATATATAGACAGATAAGCAAAACCCCAAGGGAGAAAAAACTATTAAAATAAAAATAAACATCCCCCACAGCTTTACCCTCCTTTTGCTCACTGGGATTCCTTTATTTCACTTTGAGATATAAGTTCAGTTTCTCAGGAGATGCTGATTAAGAGTTGAACAAAGAGAAATTCCTTCCTTCCTTCCTTCCTTCCTTCCTTCCTTCCTTCCTTCCTTCCTTCCTTCCTTCCTTCCTTCCTTCCCTCCTCCCTCCCTCCCTCTATCTCTTTCTCTGGCTCGGAATATTCCAGCCATAAGCATAGATCTTTGTGTATGGCTAGGGTTAATGGTACTTTGAGTAATGCTGACACTGTGCTCTCAGAATCCCCTGGGGGAAAAGTCCTCCTCCTCATTGGTCACTGAGAATATTGCACTCACAGCTTCCAGTGTATCAGTGCTCAGTAGGATCTCCGCCCCCCCACCCCAGCGCACTGAGTCCTTGCCCCTGGAGTGGCAGTTGGCGCTGGTCCATGCTCTGTTTCAGTGTCTGGAGCTGACATTCGTGGGAGCTTACGAAGGCACCTGGTGGCTTCTCAGGAGGCAGACAGTGAGTGGAGTGTGTGGGACTGGTTTTCATGTGCACGTTAGAGGAAGAGTGATGAGGGTCACCGTCTCTGTGGCCACGTCTTTGAGGAACTGTCTGTGCTTAGGTCCTGGGGAATCATTACAGAGTGGTCTGCAGGTTGGGCACAGGCTTTCTCCCTTTGCAGGATCTTGGGTGGAGAAGGTCCTGTCTGGGGTGGGACTTCCCTGGCTGTGAAGCCTGCCGGTGTGTGTGTTTGTGTCAGCGCTGAGACGCACATGACAAATCATACGCAGCCCAACAGGTTTTTTCTGTTTACATTTAACTAGCTTTGAACAGCAGGAGGAAACCTTAAATATTTCCTTTTCTCCTCACAGACTCTTTTTCTAATAAAACAAAATTACTGGACATGAAGCAGAAAATAATTTGAATACAGGGATGGGCAAAAAGTAGGTTTATAGTTGAATACAACTAAATAATACAGTAATTAATAAATAATAATACAAGAATAAACTTTCACATACTCACAACTGTAAGCCTACTTTTGCCCATCCCTGTAGTCATTTATGTCAAGGACCTGGTTTGGCGCTAGATAGACCTCCCTTGGAAACTTTTTAGCTTGTGCTACGCTGATAAAGTCCAGACAGGCTAAGCTGACTGGCCGGCTAAAGGCAGGTTGGCAGTTCAGTGATTCGGGGGTGGGGGAGGGGGGTGGGGGGAGGAGACCTGCCGGCCATTGGGCTGTGTAGCCCCTCACTCAGTATTTTTGTACCAGTGGAATCAGGTTGAAATTGACATCTCGGGCAGCCTGGAGGAGGTGGGGGAGAGACCATGAGGCCAGCGTTCAGGCTTGGAATAGGAGCGGGGCTGTCACCCTCTGGGGAAGTGAGAGGGAGATTAGTATTGTGTTTATATAAACCTCGGTTTTGCCTCCTTATCCACCGCTGGCTGGTTCCCTCCTGCACTGAGAACTTGGTGAAACAGCCACCCCAACTTGTCTTGTGTGTGTTGTTGTTGTTTTTTCTAAAACACACATGGGACACACTCCCATGGGCATATCTATATTACAGGCTGCGGCGCAGATAAATCAGGCTGTGGGTTGGGAGCAGTTCCCAGTGAAACTCTGCTTCTTTCTCTCCCACTCAAGAAAGCAGACCTCTACAAGTAAGTGTGAGACGTCCCTCTGTATCGCAGCCCTGGCACAGGACTCCAGCCTGTAATAGATGCCAAATAAATATTTACTAAGTGAAAGACAGCCTTGAATCCACACTAATTTGAGTTTTTAAAAAGTCATTCATAAACTCTAGCATTTTAACTATTAGTTAGCAATTATTCCCAATAAACCAGCAGGATTTTGTGATTGTGAACGAGGGTTGATTGTGTTGGTCAAAAGGAATATTTATTTGTTAGCCTTTTTATAGGCTCCTAAAGTAGTTTTAACTCTATAACTGATAAAGCCAAGTACAAGCTTATCAGTCCAGCCACTTGACTGTCAGCACTATGTAGATAAACTCACAAGGTTCCCAGAGAGAAACTTGAAGAGATTTCTTAAGCAGGAGACCTGGGGAGAGATATTTTTAATATTGCCCAATTACCATAGATCCATTGGGAGCTTAACTTATGCTGACAAATGCTTAATTTCAAGATACCATACAAGTCATTATAAGATTCTGTACCAGACCCACATTTGGGGCATTTGTCACCACTGTTAGCCACTTAAAGCTGGAGTTGGGTCCAAATGGACCCAGCCCACTCTGTCACCTGAGGCACCTCAAGGGAAGGAAGTGGTATTTCATGAGGACTGAAAGGCAATTTTGCCTTGTCATCCAAATCTTTCCATTCTGGATGATTGTTTTTAATAAGAATTTTTTGAAATAAGGGTTTATGTATCACTTTTAAGAACAGCCTTAAATAGGCAGGCATATTTTAGTAAATATTTAAAAACTGTGATGTAGAGATTGCCAATCAAATACAATAATGACAGTTATCACTCATCTGGCCTCCGTGAGTTTGGAAGATTGGGAGTACTGGGGATGGATTTGGAGGGCAGCTCGGGGGGAAGCAGGGAGCCAGACCCTGCAGTGCAGCCATTCCTGGGAGAGCCTGCAGGTGTTAGGCATGGAGTTGGCAGTCTAGAGTTAGGTGACCCAGACAAGTACGTGCATGAGTGAACAGAGAGAATTTCAGAAACACTCAGTGATGCAACAGAGGCAATTTGAGCAGAAGAAGTTGGATGTAGCCTTTGGTTATCAAGAGCATGAAAGAAGGAGCTAGAAAAAGCACTACAGAGAAGTGAGGCTCCCTTTCTCCCTGTAGGTGACCGCACTTTGTGCAATCTGGAGACAAAATATTGCATATCTTTTTTGTGGACTCAAGGGCATTTCCCAACTATTTTAGGTATGCCAGTTGGACACAATGAACTAAAAACTGATAACATTTCAACCTCAAGATATAATTTAATTATCCCTTTATACTTTATACTTCTTAATTCTAAATATGTTCATCTTGTTTTTTGAATAGAAAATGAAGGAAGTTGGTCTTAAGTTGGTTTTTAGAAACCTGTATGATCCAATGAGAGTCTGAAAGATGTTTACATTCCAAAGTACTAAAATTTCCCACTGCCCTGAAAAATCTGAGATGCATTGTTGTCACTATTCTATTCAATTATTGCTTCCAAATTACTATTTTTCTCTTTCCTAAATTGTTGTTGGTAGGAAGAATGACTTCTGAAACAAATGGTATTTTGTTCAATATAGTTTGTAAAAAGGGCAGAGAAGTATTAGAATATTGATGAACCCCAAAATAGTGGTGATAAATAAATAGGCAGCTGAGCAGTGACTCAGGAAGTGTGTCCGGGGAGAAGCTTGGAGCAACTCTCCTGTAAGGCAGACTTATCTCAAGTCGGGCCCCAGTAGAGGTAGTCCACTGTGTCCTTTGATGCCCTTGAATGTTTCAGTTCATCTTTCTAAAGAAGTACATCTTCAGCTAAAGTAGGAAGAAGTTTATTCCCTCCTGGAGAAAGCTGTCACCACATCTTGATAAACAGCAGAAGTGATTCAGCAAACCTCTCTGCCATTATTTGGGAAGAGGACTCCAGGGATCCACCCTCACTTGCTTTTTTGGGGGCAACTATATAGTCCCTTCCTCCAATAACACCCACTAAAAGAAGTATGAAGGTCAACATAATAAAATACTAACATGATATTTGCATTAAGTATTAAATGTAATATATTAAATGTAATAAGTGTGCTTCTCTCCATCCAGTTCTCAATTGTATAGGGTTCTTCTGAGGGAAAACTGAAAACTTAATAAGGAAAATATGTCAATGAAGTATTCGTACAGATGAAAGCAGACTAGAGTTGGTGTTTTGGAATTTTGTAGGTTTTTTTGGTTTGGTTTTGTTTTTGACCAAAGGTATATTAGGGACTTTGAAGAAAGCCTGGTATTTATTTTGAAATACATGTTGACTTCTAACTTTCAGAGCTGAACTGCCTAATCCTTGATCAACACAGAATGAGTTTAGGAATTTGTAATCATTTCCTTTTTTACTGGGTATTTGCATACATCACTAACCAGGTGGATTTAGAAGAATGAGCAGTCTGTGTGCTGAAAGAGAATGATGAGAACTTAGGGCCAACCTGAAATGTTCATCTTTATCAGTTAATCCTTCATGAACATTCGTGTATAGATGACATCAAAGATGGTCCTTCATGATACACAGAGGAGATAGACTCTCTCCCATAGTGCACATTTTAAAACAAAGATTCCAAATAGGGTAATAAAAATGGTTGGCATTTTATATTTTAATCCATGTTTTACATTAGGAGTTTCATGGGTATTTGCTCAGTGTTGAGGGGAAGGGTCAATGTGTACAAATAAGACGAAGGATATCTGGCAAGATTGGGAACATGACCTTTTGCCCTCCACAGCCTGGGAAGCTTACTGAATGCCCTCAATCTTAGCAGTTTA
Source organism: Myotis yumanensis (assembly GCF_028538775.1). Taxonomy (NCBI): domain Eukaryota; kingdom Metazoa; phylum Chordata; class Mammalia; order Chiroptera; family Vespertilionidae; genus Myotis; species Myotis yumanensis. The sequence goes on along the minus strand of NW_027223754.1, from coordinate 119,770,889 downwards.
TGGACTCGGTGTGAACTCTCCCCTCTGCATACAGAGCAGGGTTAGAGGTTAATGAATGAGTGCTCTCCCCACACAGGAGATCCTGTTCCATAGTGGGTTTCTAAGAAAGAGCTTTAAATGGAGTCAGAATAGGACCTGCATGTTGCTTCCAAACTCTCTAAATCTTTTTGAAGTGATGGTGTTCAAAGATGACATCCTTCCACCAGAGGAGGAAGAGATGAGGCTCTTGTGCTGAAGATCTGGGCAGCTACTGCTGGCTCAGTATGTCTCAAAGCAGGGCCACATGGGAAACAAAGCAGGGGGAGGTCCTCGCTGCCCCCCATTCTTCTCTAGTAATCCCTTAAAAAATAATTGCAGACCCAAACCTCTGGCCTCCAGCACATTTTCCACTTGATTAGAGGCCTTTGTGAGGTAGGGAAAGACCTGCAGACTTGTACATTGTGCAGAGGCCTGAAATGTCCAGCTGGGATTTTTTTCCATCAAAAGGGGATTTTAGTAAAACCATTATCAGGGGCTTAAAGGAGAAAAGCTGTTGAGCTGCAAGTGAGGGGGAGATTAGCCTTAGCAGGTTTGCTTTGGGCACTAGTGGAAGGGTGGGAAGGTATTTGTAGCCCCTTGCACACAAGTGCCTTAGTTTCTCTGCAGGTTCCTGGCAGGTACCGAAGTTCGAATGGACACAGGAGTGGGAACTAAGGGGCTTGGGAATGGCACAGGCAGCTTAAACTCTGGGCCATCAAGGGGAAGGCAACCAAATCAGGGAGGATTGCAAGGTAATATGTGAGTCCTGTTTGGTGGTGTGTAAGAGGCCGTAAGACTTGCTCCATTACAGGTTATGTGTGTCTATGTCACCTGGAATCCCCCCACCACAGCCCTCTCCGCGCCCCTCTTCACTCTCCACAGACGGCAATAGGAAATCAAGAACCCCAGAAGTGGCTGGTTACTTTAAAGAGCAAATGGATGCCTGTGTGGGCACCTTTGTTTTTGTGAGGGAGGGACTGAGAAGACAGAGGAAAGTTACGAAAACAGCAGCAGTGGCCGCCCAGTCTGCAAATAAGCGTCCAGGCGGTGTGGATTTGCGACTGTGCTCTCGGGTGAGGCTTTGGGGAATGTCACCTAAAATAGAATCTCTGTCTTCTTGGGATGACAAGAGCCGTCAGTTATACCTTCTGGGCCAGGGTGGAGTGTGGGAGCCTGAGTTGTGGGGTTGGTGGGTGGTGTCGGTCACCGGAGCAGACTGCTGCCTGAAGGGCCTGTGTGAGGGCATCACTCAGAGCCTGCCCTGGAAACACTTGCTTTCTGTTCCTCCCTGTAGACACTGTCGTCCTTGCTTGTTCCCTGTGAAAACGGGACAGTAGGTAAAACACAGCGTTCATCCTGGCTGCCATGGGCACATTGGAACACCGGTGGCTGAGGCGGGTGCAGTGTCTGAGCAGGACATTTCGGTCTGTGCTGCCATCATCCCCCACCTATTCCCTCATCACAGGTTCACCTCTGGCCAGCCTGGCGGCCTATTGGTTGAAATTTGTGTCTCAAGTCAGATTCAGACAACGAAAGAAAGAGCCTGTCATCTTGAAACATGTGCATGCCCAGGCGAGCTGATCTTGAGACTGCAAATCGAAGAGCAGCCCTCCCAGTTCACCCTGAGGATCACTTTTAGGCATGGCTGGTGGTTCCTGGTTCCCACTCTCCCTCACTTAATTTCATGTACTGTGTCTTTATCCTCCTGGCTCCTCATCTGCCCTGTGCTTCCTCCTCCTCTGCTTCATGTGGAATGATAGATACATGGTCTCTTTTTCATTCCTCTACCTCCTCTTTTCTTTATTGGGGTTGTTTTCCCCAAATCTGTATTCATTTGGTATGGTCACTAACAATGGCATAGTTCAGCTGGGGTGTCCATAAAGCACCCAGGGACTTGTCTGCTTTTGTAAGACCTTCATGGATGGTGTCAGGAATGGCAATCTGCTTCATGTCTGGGCCCTGAGTTCCAGGAACTCATCCTTCCTCTCTTCTTCTCTAACCAGAACTGATCTTTGTATCACGGAGCTAATGAGCTGTGCCTCATCCAGCTAATACAGCTTGGTAGGAGTTGCCACAGGGGATTTCCGTCTTCCACCTTCCACATTTTTATTCCATATTTGCCCCAAATGCCCTTTGGGTTCATGCTTTGATTCCCTGAGGCTAGGCTACTGAGTTGTAAGAGGGTAAGAGCCCGAAGGCCTTTCTTCCCTCATTGTGTATTTTATGGAATCTGGCCAAGTTGGCTCAGAAGTTTTTCTCTTTAATTTCTGCTACCTTTTCCTAAGGTCTATGTTCCATAGGAGGACTTTAAAGTGAGCAAACTTACTTCTTTATCAGGGCCCTTAGATCATTTTCAGTTTCATAGATACTCTTAGATTTTATAAGGTTGTTTCATCTGGGCAAATAAAGATACTAATTTTAATAATAAAAAATAGATACTCCTAAAATTTTAAAAATATTTTTGTTTTTCCTCAAAAGATCTTTAGAATTTTTCATCACAGACAATACACTTTCTGTTTTTTGTAATAAACTAGCACTTTTGCTCTTGCTATTAAAATTGGTATCTTCATGTATGACTAAAAATTTTCCCCATTTGTTCCCTCATACTTCCCAAATATGACAATCTAACAGGATTTGAATGAGATGGTCTTTAAGAAAAAGGAGCTGATGTCTCATTCCCATGGCTACCCAAAGCAGAGAGCTGCTGGCTAAACCCAGAACCTTTATGAGGGGCTGCATCTGTTAACTTGCTCCAAAAAACAAAGTGCTCAGCACCTAGGTTCCTTTGAGTAGTTTCACTGATGTCTTAAAATTCCATTTCATCTTTTTGGCGACATGAAATTCCCTTCTGTTAAGTCTTACACCCTGGGGAAATTCTTTTTGGGGATGTGCGGCAGGGGACTGAAGGTGGCCAGCGGGCATTAGTCAGAGGGAGGCTGTAGCGCCCCACTGGAAATAGCCAACTCACAGACAATGCTGCCGCCTGCTGACAAAACACAGGATTTGCAGACTTTGTGGATAAATAAATTTCATTTTTTCACTTTCCATCTTCCACATTGAGAAACAAACATTTAGTTTTGCATTAACTGTACATTTTCTTCCTCATAGTGGACCCTAAAATTGTCTTAATAACCTTGAGGTAAAGAAAAATACAGGGTGGGACTTCCAGCTCCTAACACTGATGTGGGCACAATTCATAGCTGCATCACAGTGGGAGGGTGAATTGTGTGAGTGGGTGGGAGGCGTTTTTTGGTTTTGGGGGGCGATGGGAGAGGTCAAGGAACAATCCAGGAGACAAAAATGATTTTCCACCCCTGCCTCTCAATAAAGTGTATTGCTTGACCTCTGTATCCTAACTTGCATGTACACATTTTTATTTCTAAAGTAAGCAGTGATGAGGCTGTGTGCTGAAACCCTGTGTCAGGCTTACGGTGGTGAATTTCTGCAGTTCCTCTTGTGATTGCACTGAGAATGAGACCTGCATGTATGGGAAAAAAGGCCAGCTGCCTTCCTTTGGGTTACGCTGTTCTGATTGTCGCCATTTGACTCTGAGCTCAAGTGCAGACGCCAGCTAGAGTTTGGGAGAACCAGTCATCTCTTCCAGGCTCAGAAAATGTGAAGGCCTCCTACAAGCTTCATGAAACTCAGGAGACCACAGAACCTGGCTGTACTGTTTTTACAGATTCCTAAAACAGTTTAAATTTGTGCGCTTGAAATGAACTAGAAGAATTGGAAATTGTCACTTTAATTTTGTCATTTTCATATTGTTTGCTAGTCCTTTTTTTTGGGGGGGGGTAGTTCACAAAAGTGGGCTTTTGAGCTATGAAGCTAAGGTTTAAAATACTGAAGGCATCTAAGAACATTAAAAATCTGAGGGGTTTAACTATTGTAATCCTGTTCTTATTTTACCCATCTGTCTAAATTTAGCCTCGGTGATTTTACTAGATTCTTAGGAATGTCAGGACTCGCCCTCCTCCCCCGCCCCCATTTAGAGACCACTTCTCAAAAAACAAACTGGAAGCAGGAGGCAGCTATTCCTGAGGTAAAGATTTCCTAAAGATAAATATTATGGATGTTTGTGGTAAACATTTTCATACCCTTTTTGTATGAGGAAAACAATGATTTCCAAGCCATATTGAGTAATTCCACACTATTTATTAAAAAAACTAATCTAGTCTCAAAGATCTATTTTCCCACAGTCTAATTCCATTAACTTGGATCCATGATGAGTCATAATTATTGACAGACAGCTGTGTGCTAGACCTGATCCTTCTGGAGTGTGGATTACATAAATTGAGGAGTAATAAACATAAGAGGCTGCCTAATATTAACAAATTAGACCCTTTTACTCTTACTAGACAAGAGGGATTTGTAACTAAAACATCTGTGAAGTCAAGCCCTTTTATCCTTGCATGAAAATAGTGTTCCCACACTCAATTCTACTTTATAAAAGGATTGCATGACATACACTTGTAAATGTCTTAAACGTGTGGAAGTTCTTAGCTTTGAGGCTATTACAAACCCAGACTTCCAGTGTTTGTACATCACATTACTGTTTGTCACAAAGCAGTGTTTTAGAAACTGGTTCAAGACCTCTGAGGATAACAGGTGACAGATCTGACACTACTAGCTACTTGGATACCCTATAGCCCATTTACCAACTTGTACTAGTTTTTGGCTTCTTGAATAGCCCTATATATAATGCTTGCAAAACATGTATATCTGTGTTTGCATAATTTAATAGTAGTAACTTTCAGCATTTGGAGTTTTCTGGTGTTTTTTTTTTTTTTACTCCCAAAGAAAATATGCTCTGGTTCACCATTTTTCTGAAGCAAGGGATCAGGACAGCGCTTTGCAATGTCTCAGGGAAAGATCAAAGAGCTACCTGCATGTCGATCACTCTTGGATGTGGTCATTAAAGCCTGGAGCAGCCCTGGTTCTGATATTGACTCTTCATATCACCTAGGCAGGATCTTTTCACCCTTGCCAAGCCTCTTTCCCCACTTATGAAATTAAACGTACAATCCCTGCCAGATTTGGAAAAACAGAAACTTTGAGACAGAGAATTTAGTGTTATGACTAAATTCTTCCAGCAGACCACATTCACATCCCTAACAGTCTCACCTGGGTTTCTTTGCTGCTACTGGAGATCTCACTCTTCTCTTCTTTGTAATTGAGACTATTTTCTACTATCACAAATAAAAGCAAACTTACAAGAATATGTAGCATTTGTCTTTCAAACAATTCAAGTGCAAAAGTAGTGCAATAATAAAAGCTTGCCTTAAAAAAAAAGTACTTTTTTGGGTTAACAAACAGCAGGCAGGGGAATCCCACTTCTACTCGGTTTTATTTGAGGGGATGCTAAACATACCCCAGCTCTAGTGCTTCGCAGTTGAGACCTCAAGCTTACTTTCTCATGCACCTGGACTAGAAGACTTGGCTTTACCTAGCACCCAATGTGCTGGGTGGGCATAGGCACCACCACCAGGTGAAATCAGAGCAATCCTTGGAAAAGAGAAAAAGACTGAAACTGATCATCTGTGGACATTTAAACTTGCCAGTTGTCTAGAAATACCCCTTTTTTACCCAAGACTGAGAGTATACATATGGTCTTAGTCTGAGTGTGCACTTACCTTTGATAAGGTCTAAATTATTAATAGTTGGCACTGATCCAAGTATGAATGTTTCATATTTCACAACATTCAGTTTTCTAAAGATTTGCTACCTAATATTTGAATACATACGTGGATGAAAGTGAGATAAATGTGTGGTCTAAGCATCAGCTTAAGTTTGTAGCCTTTTTTCCCCCCAATTTTTTTTTGCAATTTCGAATCCTGTGCTTTATACATGATACACATTAATAATAAAAAGCCTTACCCCTGACTCCTCAGGGGTTCACAGTGGCACAAAATTTAGGTCTTGCCCTCTAGTAAAGGGATATAATTAACATTTAAAAGGGAGCAGTGTTTGATGCAGGGAAGAGAAAAGGCAACAGAGGGGACAACTAGATGGCTTTCTACAGCCCCGTCCACAGCAGAGCAGCCAGGGGCTCTCAGGGACTGGGAAAAGCTGGTTGTCAGAAGCTACATGAGGTCTTGGTTTTGTTTCACTAATCTGATGTTTTACTCAAAAGACTCTTACACTTGGGAAACAGTGGTCCCTGGAGGCCCCTACCCTTACCCCTTTGATAACCTGGGCTCGAATTCTCTAAGCCCAAGTGAAAGGTTTTCCATCCCAAGACCAGCATCTACCCAGTAACCACTGCAGGAAGCAGCAGGATTTGGGTAAAAGCCAGTCTCAATTTATATATCATGTGTCCTTATTGAAGACAGTTCTTACCTTTATAAAGAAACTCCATTAACAGGAACATTTGCTTCTTCAGGTCCTTGTTGTTGATTTAAATCATGAAAGAATATGAACAGTTTCAGTTTCCTTAACTATTTAAGGATGTACTGTAAGTTAGGCAAGCATCCTTGTCCCTGTTAGCAAATGTGGAATCAATCAAGTGGGCCCTCCCCCGCCTTAGGACTGAGGAATTCAGCAGGAAGGAGTCCATAGCTGAGAGAATTATGTAACACGCCCAGCTCTCTTAGCTAGAGGCCCACCATGGTCCTTAGGGGCTGAGAAACTGTCTGAACCCCACAGTTACATTTATAAATAATCTTTTCAATACAGACCTTACAGGGCTACTGCCCGATAAGACTTAGAAAAGAAAGGTATGTGGAACCCTGTCTTAACTACTACCCAAGGAATTTCTCTTGAGGTTTATTAATTTTAGAGATAAAGTTTACAGACTCCTATTTTGGTTTTTCAGTTCTGAAGTTTTAGCCAATACCTGAACCAGGTTTTTTCTGTTATTCTTAAAATTACCCTTGACTTTTAACTTTTGTACCACCCACAAAATATGTATCAACTCATTTTCTTTAGTGCATCTATTCTTTAAAAGCATGTTCCATGCTTGTAGGTATGGTGGAGATTAAACCCCCAGTGTCCTGCAGCATAAGCATGTCCACACTACTTAAATAGCTTCCCCTCCTGTGAGGTTTCCTTACTGGGAACCAAGGTATGATAATTACTAAATCTCCTCATAGAGTAGAAGGGAGCTGGACTTCAGAAATGGACCTGGTTTGAGTTCTGGCTCCCCTCAACCAGTAGTGGGGTAACTTAAGGGGAATAGTATACTTCATTGGAAAAGCGTAACTCTTTCAGCAGGTTGCTTTGAGGACTAAAAGGAGACGTACCATGCAAAGCACACTACAGGTTCTCAATACATATTCCTTTTCTCCTATCCAAAAAGGTTGAGAGATAAGTTAACCTTGACTGATGAAAGTGGTTTATTCATCTTTCCCAGAGACACTGCAGATATACTAAGTATGCCTAGTTCAGGATGAGGACACTAGGCTCAGGATCTTTAACTTTCAAATATTAATTTACCAACCTTTTGTCAAGCTTGTATTTAACCTTTAGAGTAAAAACCAAACAAAACAGAGAAGCATAAAACCCTTCCAGTTACAGTTGGTAGGATTATTCGGGGTATTAAAATAAAGACTGTGGCCGTAACCGGTTTGGCTCAGTGGATAGAGCGTCAGCCTGTGGACTGAAGGGTCCCGGGTTCGATTCCGGTCAAGGGCATGTACCTTGGTTGCGGGCACATCCCCAGTAGGAGGTGTGCAGGAGGCAGCTGATCGATGTTTCTCTCTCATCGATGTTTCTAACTCTCTATCCCTCTCCCTTCCTCTCTGTAAAAAATCAATAAAATATATTTAAAAAAAAAAATGAAGACTGTGAGCACAGAGCCTAGGACTTAGGAGGTGCCCACATTTTTATTGACAATCTGTACAGCCATGCAGTCTCTTGGAAAAAGAAAAACAGTCGAAGAACCTACAGTTTATGTGACCTTCATGTATAGTAGTGTCAAATGCTAAATTAGAAAACTGATCCTAACTCAAAATCCCTACTTCTGACTAGGGTTCACACTCCCCTGCACCCCCCTGCAGGCAGTAAGTACTGTAACCTAAAAGGGGAGAGAGAGCCACACCTTCCCCAAAGAAAAGGAAGATGGATTTAGTGTCAGGCTCAATTAGACCCAATTATGAAGGCTCTTCAAAAAGGAACAATGCAGCTTTTGTGATATGCTCAAGCAGAAGGCTTGGACATTGTACAAAGCAATCTTATCCAAGAGAAACCGGGTTCTAGCTCTCTTCCTGGAAAGAGGTGCTTATCCAGGAAAGTTTTATACCACTCTTATCAGCTGTTGCTGGGATCGGTACTTTTTATTTAAAAAAATTTTTCAGAAACAACTATGAAAGATCTATGTGAACCAGGAATATAAATTACTTCGCTGTTTGAGCAGCATTTATACTCTTCCATCTCCAAAGTCCAACCACAGAATGTCAGATTACTTAGTTATTGTCTATCAAAGGGAACGCTTTGCTAAAATTGTTGGTTTTCATTTATCTGCCCCTAAATACAGTCTTAAGAACCCTCACCCTCAGCGTTGGAAGTGCTTAAAATGCAAATGTGCAAGAACTCCTGGCCAGCCTCCCCATCCCCCAGCAAAGTGCTCAAATACAGCCAGGCCTGGAGGAGAATGTTAAAAAGAGGGGTGGAACTGCCCTCCTCCTCTCCCTAGGACCCTCACTCACACTGAGAGATTCAGTATGCATGACTGAGCCAGCGAGCAAGGAAGCAGGGACAGCCCTCTTTTAACTTTTCTGAACAATGGCTTCAGTTCCCTTCAGCCTTCACCATTTCACATCCTCCCCACACCCACTCAGTGTAAAGAAACCCATCTTTCTTCCCCACTTCCATATCTCACGACCTGTTTTTTGAACATCACCCCTAGATGTGATTTCCACCCAAAGAAAAATTGGCTACTCTGAGGAAACTGTGACTCTTACAAATCTGGTTTTTAAAAAAGTTTCATTTTGTTCAGTTTCTGTAAATTTCCATTTTGTTGACAGTTGAAAACCAAATTATATAAATCTCCAATCTCACCATATTTCTAAAAACAAAACATTTAGATGTCAGTAGTAAACCTTATACAGATACATTTTTAACCATGAGCTTACTCATAGCACATAGGACACACCGAAGTCTATGTCTTATTTCCTTTTACTTGAAAGCACACAAACAGCACCTCTGACTTTGGCATGTACCCAAACACACTGCCTTCAAAATAATTCACAGATACAAGGGGTTTTTTTGTGTGTTTTTTTTCAAAAACATACTTCATATTTCCTCTTTTATTATATAAATATCAGTTTAACCTTTTACTGTAAGAATATAAACGTTTTAAGAGGATCTTTGTTATTATTTATACAAATTCACAAACAGTACAATTAATTGATAAAGGTCTCTGGGTTTCTTTTAACTCCATGGTCTCGAATGTTGCTGTGGAGGATTCTAAAAAAAACAAACAAAAAAATCCAACAAAAATATACATCCTACTGAAAAGCGATTTTTTTTAAAGCCACAAGTCCCAACCCCCACCAAAATAAAGTCATCTACTCCTCCATTTAGAAACAGAATTTTTAAAACCCATAAACTCCCATTTTATTAACAGAACAGAGATAAGACATGAATTTCAGTCTCCTCCCCTTCACATTATAGCCCCAGGGGCTCTGCAGGCCAACTCTGCTCCTCTGCTTCCAACAGGAAGCCTCACTGTATGACCTTTTTTTGTGAGGAAACTTGGAAGAGGGTGAGGGTAGGGCAGAATTTGCATATATAATAATAATTTTCAAGACAATCTGCATCTCAAACAAAACAGTCCAAACTCTCATTTCTCCCACACATTTGTGCTATAAATTAAGTCAAGATTTAGGAACGTCGTTGGGCTCTCAAATCCCAATGGACAAAGAGAAAAATAATCATAGCCAAAATGTGGAAGTGGGACATACTGAATGGATGGGGTGGGGAAGAAGCCAAAACAAAAAAGACACAAACGCAATGGGCATCTTTCCAGTCTAGGCACAAAAATGTTTTAGTCTCAAAATATCTCTCTTGTAGAATTCCAGGGCTTCAGAGAAAAAAGTAAACTAAAACGAGGTAGCCAGACATATATATATATAAAATTTATATATATATAATATATAGAATATATTCAGCAGAAAAAAAGGACCATGATTTCAAATCTCTTAAAAAAAGAAAAAAAAAGGACAATAAAAAAATGAAATGAGCATGAATAGCAGAGTACTGTAAAGAGAAATGATGAGAAGAGACTGGGATTAGCTACAAAGTGTAAGAAGGGTGAAAAGGCCGTTGTAGTTGGATTTGATTTCATACATTTCAAAATAAAAACCAGATCACAGTATTCAAATGAAAGCTTAAGTGAAGGCAGACATTTTCTTCAACTCCCCAGGGTCAAAGGACTAGTTACTCCCCCCCCCCACCCCCATTTTGAAATGCAGCGCAGTGGGGATACAGTAGCTCAATCGGCCCCTCCATTCCCCAGTAGAGAGAAGTGGATAGGTAAGTAGCTGAGTCCCTCTCTTCATCCTCAGGGAAAAGAGAGGGGAGTACGGTAGGGGTAGCAGAGGAACCCCCAAAAGCAATGAATGGGCATGTAACCGGGCAGGGATGCTGGAGGAGGGAGGAGAAAATGAGCCTGAGGCTTCGTGTCACTGCCCCATCTCATCCACTGCAATGATCTACGAATAAGTGTGCATGTGGAGTTGAGAGTGCAGGGAGGGTGGTGGTGACAGGATGATGAAGAGGGCGGGACAAGGGGAGTTGATGCTGCCACCCTCACCTGACCTTCTCACTGTCCGTCATCTGCCAGAGTCCCAGGTTGAGTACCTTGAGGCAGGGCAGCTGTGTGATGCGCTCCAGGCCGCGCTTGGTGATTCGGGTACAGCCATACAGGTCTATGCCAGTGAGCTGGCTCAGGTGCTCAGCAATCAGCTCCAGGCCCTTGTCTGTGATGCGCACACACTGCCCTATATTGAGCGTGCGCAGCCCGTGCATCTGCCGCACCATGCGGTTGATGCCATCATCGCTGATATGGCAGGAGCAGAGGGAGAGAGACTTGAGGCCGTCCAGCCCCTGCGCTATGTAAGCCAGACTCTGGTCCCCCACCTTGTCACAGAAGGACACATCCAGTCCCGAGAGGCGCAGGCTGCCCATGGCCAGATGCATGATGCCCGTGTCACTGATGTTGTCGCAGGAGCGCAGGTTAAGGCTGCGAAGGCTGCCCATGTGCGACAGGTGCAGGAGGCCCGCGTCGGAGATTCCTCCGCAGAAGCTGAGGTTGAGGAGCCTCAGGCCCGTCAGACCCCGGGAGATGTGCTTGAGAGAGAGATCCGTGAGCTTCTGGCAGTCCTGCAGCGTGAGCTGCTCCAGGCCCAGGCAGCCCTCCGCCGCGCTGCGCGTCATGCCGGCCAGGTGCCCGATGCCCACATCCGAGAGGTGGCGGCAGCTGCGAAGATTAAGGCTCTTGAGGCGCTGCAGGCCCCAGGCGATGAGCAGCAGGCCGGTGTTGGTGATGTTGCTGCAGCCCCCCAGCTCCAGCACCTCCAGGCCCTTGAGGTACTGGGCGATGCGGCCCAGGCTGCTGTCGGTGATCTGCTTGCAGAGGCTCAGGTTCAGGGCGCGCAGGGAGCTGATCTCCTGCACAAACGCGTGGCCCAGTCCGTTGTCGGTGAGGTTGTAGCAGCCACTCAGGTTGAGGCTCTCGATGTTGGCCATGCCCTGGATCACGTAGCTGAGGCTGCGGCGGAGGCTCAGGATCTGCACCCGGCGGATGCCCCGGGCCTGCAGGCTGGGGAACAGCGACGGGTTGGCCCGGCGCAGGTGCAGCTTGGCCTCCACCCCCCGCCACACCGACTTGTGGTAGGCGGCGTCCCGCCAGGCCGTGCACACCTGCGCCGCGCGCCCCTTGTCCCGGACGTCCAGGTAGCCGAAGATCATGGCCAGCAGCTCGGGGAACAAGCACGAGATGTGGGTCTCCATCTTCCTCCTCCCCCCTCCGCGGAGCCGGGGGGAGGAGGCGACGAGAGCGGTTCGCCCCGACCGCCGCCGCCGCCGCTGCTGCCTGGGGCCCAACGGACGGCCCCTCCCCGCCTTCCGGCTCCGGCCTCCGCCGCCGCTCCTCCTCCTGGTCCGTCCGTCCTTCCTTCCTTCCTGTCGGCTTCGCCTCCCTTCCCTTCCCTCCCCCCGCCCCGGGCTCCGCTCGGTCCTCACATCCCGGGCGGGGAAGGCGCCCTCACTCACTCCCGAGCCGGCCGGGCCGCCGCGCCGCCGCCTGGGGTCTACCCACGCCGCGCCGGGGCCACGCCGCTCCGCCCGCGCCGCCTCCGCTCCCACGCCCCCTGCCGCATCCTCCGCCTCCTGCCACGGCCACTGCCACTGCCGTCGCTGCTCCGGGCCGGCGGCCGCGCAGGGCCCGGGGGCTGCGCGCTTGGGCTCCGGGCGCCGGGGAGGCTTCCTGCTGCCTTTGTCTCTCGTCCGCTTTTCAAAGCTCCCAGCCCGGGCCGCCCGCACTCCGCCGCCCAGGCGGGGGGACCAGGAGGCCACTCCGGGCCACCGGGCGCACGTTCCTTCCCCCCGCCGTCCGCGAGCACTTGGGAGCTGCCGGCCCGGCAAGGAGGACGCGGCGGCCGGAGCGCGGCTCGGCGCAGACCCGAGCGAGCAGGCGGGCCGCGCGGTGGTAGCGCCCGGGACGGACCTCGGCGGCACCGCCGGGCGCTGGGCCTCCTCCCCCGCCTCCCCCGCGCGCCGCGCAGTGGTACGGCCTGCGCTGCCGGAACTGTCGGAGCCGTTACCCTGGAAACCGAGTTCTGCCGCTGGTCGCGGCCCGAGTGTTAACCCCGTAGGCACCGCCCGAGAGCGGCTGTCGGCAGAGCCTTCCCCACCCTTCTCGTCGCCGCCCCGCAGCAGCTATGGAGCCGGTCCCTCTCGGGGCCACGCCCCGACCCCGCGCCTTCTCTTTTCTTAGCTGCTGACGTCCCCAAAGTCTTGCCCAGAGTTTACCCCCGACAATGCCTGGCCCTACTTTACACCCTCTCCCTTCATTATCCCGGCAGGACAGTCCTCCCAGTAGTGCTGCTCAATACTCAGCACCCCGACTTTCCTTCCCCTTTTTTTTTTTTTTTACTGTCCCTAATGCCCCTTAGCACCTCTCTGTTATCACACTCTCAGTTCTCCCCAATGGGGTCGTTTACGATTCCTTTCTTTCTAGTCTTTGCCCTAAATTATGGAGAAACTCAGCTGTATTTATTCATACCTTAGCTCCACACCGGCCCTCTCCAGTCCTCATTCTAAGCTTATTTACTACCGCTTCCTTACAGCATGGCGTTTCCAGGCGCCGCTGTGAGAGACTCCCTTCTGCTTTACACAGCAAACTTCCCTGCACTTCTGCTCCTGCTGCTGAGCTGTGACTGTCGGAGAGCCACCGATGCCCAGGCACATGCTCGGCTGGCTTTGTACTCAGAAGGCAGCAGCCTTGTTTTATGAGCTTTTCTTTCTCATTGGCCTCTTAAACTGTATATAAACTGTGTGGCCCAATTATGCTGATAGTCAATATATTTGTATGTGCTAACACAGATTTACTTCTTTATAAACTAGAGTGACTATTGTGCTTGGTTAAGGTGCTCCAGCAAATGTCTGTTGGTTTATAAACTGTGTTTTGTGGAACCAGGACAATGCTCTATTCTAAAATGTGGCTCCTGGGTCTTAAATGCCCACACAGAGGATAGGATTTCAGAGATTCGTGTTAAGTACCCCCGAACCAAGAATTTTCGAATCAGAGAAAATGATCCTCTATATTTTTTATGAATTTATGGATTCAAGATACAAGACAACCTGATTTAGTTATCTAAAAGGAAAATGGTTTATTGATTCTTTGAGGACCTGAACAAAATTTTGAATGTGTTCTGTACTCAGCATATAAGATTGATAACTTTTAAAACATTATATATATATATATATATATATATATATATATATATATATATATATATTTACTTATTTCAGAGAGGAAGGGGGAGGGAAAGACAGAAACATCAATGATGAGAGAATCATTGATCGGCTGCTTCCTGCATGCCCCCCAATGGGGATCGAGCCCGAAACCCGGACATGTGCCCCCAGACATGTGCCCCCGGACATGTGCCCTTGATCAGAATTGAACCCGGGACCCTTCGGTCTATAGGCAGACGCTCTATCCACTAAGCCAAACTGGCTAGGGCAGATTGATAACTTTTGACCACTTCTCTTTTGCCCAAGAAACCAGCATTAGACCAAGCACATACAGAATTACTAATAGGCATAGGACATTTTAGACCCCCACCCACCTCTCCCTCAATCAGGAAATGCAGAAGTGAACATTCTCACAAGTTTGCTACCTCGCCCACATTACACATGGTGTGAGGCCATAGGTTTTTTTTTTAAATAACTTTTCTGAAATAATAGACTGTAATGTTAGTCATTCAGATTATTCCAGACGTGCTGTGTCATAAGTGTCACAATTCTGGGCTATACCTGGGCAAATACTCTTTTCCTAGAGCGTATCTAGGCTTATTGTCTCTATCACTTCTGCCTAAAACTTTTACCTTGAACTCTACGTGAAAGTCACTTTTGTTGTTGTGTATATGTAGCTATGTTTGTGTTTATGTCAAGGTCTTAATCCAAAACACCTTAATCCTACTGAACACAAAACAAAGTGGTAGACTACCAGGGGGTTTGGGGTGGGGCCAGTGGCACTGACCTAAAGAGAAGTTTAGCGGTTTTTCCTTCACTAGAACGGCTCTTATTCTCAAGTCTAAAGAGTCATTTAGAGGTCCCTGGAAGCACTTTCGAAAGAAGTTGGCCACCCGGTCCTAGATGTAGAGTTGAACTCTAGATTGTATTACGACAGAGCCTTTTATTTAAGGCACTCAAGCATATATTACAAGGATTTTCAGCAATATGGTTATTTTCACATTTAATAAATAGGAAAACAAACATCAGGAAGCATCTAAGAAAATGAACGTTAGTGAGGAAAAAGAAGTGTGGCATCAAATGAGTCCTATGTTTTTTGGAGACCTGGTACTTTATTGAGGAAATGACTCTTCTTTCTGGGTCTTAGTCCTGCTGTCGCCTCCACCCTGGGAATATGCATTGTTCCTAATGCTGGCTGGGGATTAGGAATGTTTTCCTGTGCAGTAGCTTCTTGGGGGCTTTGGTTTAGGCTCAGATTTGAGGCACAAAAAACAGACGGTATTATGGGCCTGAGACCGATGGTCTGGAAAAGATATACACCAACGTAGAAAGTCCTGGGGATAGCTGTGAATATTTTAAGGACAGGTTGAGATTTTTGTATATGATTCAACAACTTGCAACCAGAATAAAATTCTTCTCTGAATGAGCTACAGACTTCTGTTTAGAAGCAGAAAGGATAGCCCTGTGTAGGAAGTCAATCCAAAATTTTACCAAGAATTTTGAAGAAGCTAGATTTTCAGATAGGGTGTGTTTTTCACCTGGTAGAGGCCTGGGAAAATTGAGAGGCTAACCCAAATATCATGATTCCTTAAGATGTATACTTCCTCATTCAGAGAGGGACAATCTGGCAGAAAAGCTCAAAAGAGATCTGTAACTTTTTAAACTCCTCACTCAAAAATATATATAGTTGACCTTTGAATAACTCGGGTTTGAACTGTGTGGATTCTCATATATTCGGATTTTTTTTTCAATAAATATACAGTTGGCCTTCGGAATCCCTGGGTTTTGCATCAGAGTATTCAACCAACCACAGATCAAAAACAGTATTTTCAGTCTGCGGTTGGGAATACATGATGTCAACTGTGTGCATTGTTCTATACCAGTGGTCGGCAAACCGCGGCTCACGAGCCACATGCGGCTCTTTGGCCCCTTGAGTGTGGCTCTTCCACAAAATACCACGTGCGGGCGCGCAGTACAGTGCGATTGAAACTTCGTGGCCCATGCGCAGAAGTCGGTTTTCGGCCTGGGCGAGTCTATTTTGAAGAAGTGGTGTTATAAGAAGTGGGGGGTGTCGGTCGGTCGGGCGACGGGAGACCGGCACAGGCGGGCCGAGGGATCCGCAGCGCAGGGGAGGCGCTCGCGTGATTCATGCACGAGTTGAGTGAGCCAGTCAGTCAGCAGTCTCATTGTGCAGTGGTTAGTGCTAGTTACGTCCGCAAATCGTGTGCAGGTGACAGAAGTAAAGTTCATTAAGTTAATTTTAGGGAATGTTGTGGAGTGAAAGAAGATGTAGTGTCGAGGACTGAGAAAGGTATGTTGAGATGGTTTGGACATATTGAGAGGATGAACGAAAGGAGATAGACGAAACAAGTATACAAGACGAGTGTGGATGGGAGAGTTGGAAGGGGTCGACCTCAGCGAACGTACCTCAATCAGATTGAGGACGTTTTTAGCAAAGGCCAGCTTAGGAGTACCCTAATTAAGTTAATAACAATGACCTACCTGTATAGTTTAAGTTTAAAAAATTTGGCTCTCAAAAGAAATTTCAATCATTGTACTGTTGATATTTGGCTCTGTTGACTAATGAGTTTGCCGACCACTGTTCTATACCATCTATACTAATATGCTAATTAGACTGGTCATCTTCCAGACATCCTTCCCAATGTCCTTCCGGACAAAGCCACAGCGGCAGGGGCTGCGGCAGAGGTGGTTAGGAGCGATCAGGCTGGCAGGAGAGCAGTTAGGGGGATCAGGCTGGCAGGCAGATGCGGTTAGGGGTGATCAGGCAGGCAGGGGTCCTGGATTGGAGAGGGTGCAGGTCGGGCTCAGAGGACCCCCCCTTCCCCTGGCTGTGCATGAATTTCGTGCACTGGGCCTCTGGTTTTATATAAGGGACTTGAACATCCTCAGATTTTGGGATCCGTGAGGGTTCTGGAACCAATCCCCACCCCCTCCCCCGTGGATACTGAGGGACTATAGTCAGGTTTGGGGGGAGTCAAAAGGTATAAGTGGATTTTCTACTACGTGGAAGATGGCTTCTAACTCCACATTGTTTAAGGGTAAATTGTATATCCAAGAATAGTGGCCCAGAGTCTACCTGGTGGGTGTTGGATCATAGGAATTAAAATTTGTGTGTTTTGTATTAACTCTAAAGTATACATGGTACAGTGTCTGCTATATAGTAGATACTCTGTAAATGTTCAACTGAAGTGAATGAGAACAATAATACTAATATAATACCTTTATGAAAGACTTCATACATATCAAAACTTCTCCAGGAGTTCTGGAGTTTATGAAATGGTTCCTTTCCAACTTCAAGATTTCTTTAGAGCAAAATTCTCTGTATTCTTAGTATTTCTAAACAGGAGAGTATCTTGGGGCATCTCTTTTCTTTTTTAAATTTTATTGACTAGAGAAAGATAAAAGAAGGGGGAGAGAGAGGAAGAGAGAGAGAGAGAGAAACAGAGGTTTGTTGTTCCACTTATTTATGCATTCATTGGTTGATTCTTGACCAAGGATTGCTTAATGTGCCCTGACCAGGGATTGAACCCATAACCTTGGCATATCAGGATGACTCCCTAACCAAATGAGCTATCCAATCAGGTCAGGCATCTCTTGATTAGAAAATATTAAAGATAAGAGAGGTGAGGACTTGATCCACTGACTGCATATCCTATATAATAAAAGAGAAACATGTAAATTGACCATCCCTTCTCTACACTCACCAGCCAATTAGGGTGAATATGCATATTAACCCAACAAAGATGGTGGGTGGAGAGCAGAAGCGGGAGAGCCGGCAGCTTGGGGGGACGTGGCTCCCTCGGTCACTCCCTCGGTCACTTCCTTGGGAGGACATGGCTCCCTTGGTCGGCGGGCGGAGAGCAAAGCAGGAGAGCCGGAGGCTTGCGGGGGGCCGTGGCTCCCTCAGTTGCTCCCAGCATGGGGAGCACCAGAAATTCTGGGAATAGTAGTTCTGATGGCAGCCCCAGGACCGGAAGTGGAAGCCCAGAGCGTGGGGAGCACCAGGAATGCTGGGAAACGTAGTTCTGGTGGCAGATGGAGCTCCTAGACCAGCAGTTCTCAACCTGTGGGTCGCGACCCCTTTGGGGGTCGAACGACCCTTTCACAGGGGTCGCCTAAGACCATCGGAAAAAACATATATAATTACATATTGTTTTTGTGAATAATCTCTATGCTTTAATTATGTTCAATTTGTAACAATGAAATTGGGGGTCACCACAACATGAGGAACTGTATTAAAGGGTTGCGGCATTAGGAAGCTTGAGAACCACTGTCCTAGACACTAGAGCAAAGTGAGCCTGGAGCAAGTTACTGTTGCAGTGGGGGATGGAGGGAAAGCAAAGATGAGAGACATAAGTAAAATCAGAGTGTCTAGGAAAAATTAAAGGAAATATATCCTAAAACTTCCAGGAAATCTCCACCAATGAAGCAAAGAAAAAGAATGCCTCTATTATTCTGTGAGCAACAAACCAAACTGGATTGGGGGTCTCAGACAATTCGTTCATATGATTGCAAAGAGAGACAGAAACTCCCGGATTGGAGAGGGCTCCCCTGAGGGCTCCCAGATTGGAGAGGGTGCAGGTCGGGCTGAGGGCCCCCCCCCACCCATGCACAAATCTTCGTGTACCAGGCCCCTAGTAGAAGATAGAAGCAGCAACAAAACCCTCCAATAATCTAATTTAGAAATGGGCAAAGGACTTGAATAAACGTTTCTTCAAAAAACTATAGAAATGTCCAACAAGCAAATGAAAAGATACTTGACATCAGTAATTGCAAGGGAAATGCAAATCAAAACCACAATAAGATATAACTTCACACCCATTAAGATGGCTACTATTTATAAAAGAGAAAATAACAAGGATTGATGAGACTATAGAGAAATGGGAACATTGGTGAACTATAGGTAAGAGTGTAAAATGGTGCAGCCACTGTGGAAAACAGTGTGACAGTTCCTCAAAAAATGAGAACTACAGATGATCTAGCAATCCCGCTTCTGGGTATATACCCAAGATAAATGAAAGCAGAATCTTGAAGAGATACTTGTACGCCATGTTCATGGAAGTACTATTCACAATGCCCAAAAGGCGGGAGCGACTCAGATGTCCACTGATGGATGGACAGATAAACAAATGTGGAATATACAGGGGTGGGCAAAAATAGGTTTACAGTTGTAGAGTATACAAAACAGAGTTTATTCTTGTATTATTATTTATTTATTGTTTGTATTTGTCATTGTTATTATTATTTTGTATCCTTGATGCTGGTAATTTAACCTACTTTTGCCCATCCTGTACAGTGGTGTATTATTTATCCTTTAAAAGCAAGGAACTCCTGTCACATGCTACAGCAGGAATGGACCTTGAGGAAATTATGTTAAGTGAAATAATGCAGTCACAAAAAGACAAATACTTTATGATTCCACTTATATGAGGTGCCTAGAGTAGTTAATCTCATAGAAACAGAAAGTGGAATGGTGACCTCTCAGGGGCTGAGGGAGGGAAAATGGGGAGTTGCTGTTTATTTGGTATAGAGTTTCAGTTTTGCAAGATGAAAAAGTTTTGGTGATCTGCTGCCAATATATTTAACACTATGGAATTGTACACTTAAAAATGCTTGAGCCTTGGGCAGTGTGGCTCAGTTGGTTGGAGCATCGTCCCATACACCAAAATGTCTAGATACGATTTCTGGTCAGGGCACATACCCAGGTTGCAGGTTTGATCCCCAGTTGGGGCAAATAGGGGAGGCAACTGATCATTTTTTCTTTCTCACATCAATGTTTCTCCCTCTCTCTCTCTCTCTCCCTTCCTCTCTCTTTAAAGTCAATGAAAACATATCCTCAGGTGAGGATTTAAAAAAAAAAATAGTTGGTTAGCCCGGTCAGCTTGGCTCAGTGGTTGAACATTGACCTATGAACCAGGCAGTCACGGTTCGATTCCCTCTTAGAGCACATGATGGGGTTGTGAGCTCGATTCTCAATGAGGGGCATGCAGGAGACAGCCGATCAATGATTCTCTCTCATCATTGATATTTCTATCTCTCTCTCCCTCTTCCTGAAATTCATAAAAATGTATTTTTAAAAACTAAAAATAAAAATATTGTCTCATTTGCTCAGTTCACCCTTCTCTGACAGTAGAGTTTGGTGTTACATCCAGGCAGGGATGGAGAAGAGGAGCCATTCCGGGTTGCCTGACCCCTGGGAAGGCCCAGGTGCAGGGTGGCTTCCATGCATGTCTCCCTTGAGTGCCTGTGACATGAAAGCTCCTTAGCACACCTCTGTTTCCCAGGCAGCACTGTGAGCTGAATTCACACCGGGCTGAAGCTGTGCATTGGAACCCTAGATCTCCCATCATAGCTGCATGACTTACCGCACAGTGGCTTAAAGTCTTCGAACGTCAATTTCCTCATCTATAAAATCAAAGTAGTTCTTGTTATGAGAATTCATGGAGAAAAAAAATTCCTCAAGAAAGGAAGGTCCAAATGTAGAACCTGGTACATAGTAGGGTCCTAATAAATGTCATTTTGTTTTTCTCTTTTATAAATGCGCTGTGAAAAAACCACCACACAGAAGTGCCCCAAGTTGTACAAATATACATTTTCTGACAGTTAAACATTTTTAAACGTTATTTCCTGTTTTTAAGAAATGTGCAGGTTAAAGGAGCGGAAATGTAGCAAAAGTGCAAGAGTGTAAGAAAGTCATCTCTCACTGAGAGCCGCCCATCGGCCTCTCTGCACCCCCATTTTCTCCTCGGTACATCAGAAAGAGGAGCCCGTCCCATTCAGGCACCAAGAAATAGTCCCAATCTCTCCTGCCAGACACACATCCATCCCGTTGCATTTGACCTGCGTTTTCACTACCAACTCTCACACTTTCCTTGCTCCAGAGCAGGGATTCTCAAACTTACCAGGTACAGATGCATCTGAACAGCTTCGAAGGCATCCCAGTCAGAAAGTTTGGGATTGGGTTTCAGGATTTGCATTCGTAACAAGTGAAGCTGACTACTGACCTGGGACCGCAGCACTGAGAATCACTGGTTAGAGCAGCCTCCTCCTACCCACATTTCTTTCTCCTGCTTTAAAACTTTTGTTAAGTTATACTTTAAGTCTTTCCCGTTTTGGTAAAAATAGCATAGAAAGAAAACACTATGTTTTCTACCCCATCGCCCCTCCCCCATCTTTTGTCTTTTAGAAGGTAAGCTCCTCTGGTATGAAGACTGAATTTTGTCCCCTTGTAATATACTGAAAAGAACACAGGTTTCTTGCCAGACTGATTCTGGGTTAAAAAATTTTTTTCTCGCCCTAACCGGTTTAGCTCAGTGGATAGAGAGTCAGCCTGCAGACTCAAGGGTCCCAGGTTCGATTCCGGTCAAGGGCATGTACCTTGGTTGCGGGCACATCCCCAGTAGGAGGTGTGAAGGAGGCGGCTGATCGATGTTTCTCTCTCATTGATGTTTCGAACTCTCTATCCCTCTCCCTTCCTCTTTAACAAAAAAAAAAAAAAAAATTTTTTTTCTCTCTCTCTTTTCTTTTTAAAAATTTTCTTCATTTTTTTCAAGTAAAATCTTGACTCTATCACTTACTAGCTCTGTGACTTTGGATAAATTATTTAACCAGTTGGAGCCTTCGTTTTCTTGTTTGTCAAATGGGACTAGTGGTTTTCATATCTTGTGAGTTTTGTTAGGACTGAATGGGATAATGTGTGTAACCTCCTAGTGCAATTCCCACCATAATGAAAATAGCTAATATTTACTGAGCATTTATTGTGCATTAGACATTCTTTCAAGGTCTTCACATATATGATTTCATTTATTCTTTACCACAACTAATCTCCACAGCATATGTTTTCATTATTATCTCCATTTTACAGAAGAGGAAATTGCGACATAGAGAGAGAAGTAACTTGAACTCAAAGACAAACGGCTGGCTGAACTGGAATTTGAACTCCATAGTCTACATCTAGAGCAGTGATGGCGAACCTATGACACGCATGTCAGAGGTGACACGCGATCTCATTTTTTTGGTTGATTTTTCTTTGTTAAATGGCATTTAAATATATAAAATAAATATAAAAAATATAAATCTTTTTTATACTATGGTTGCAAATATCAAAAAATTTCTATATGTGACATGGCACAGAGTTAAGTTAGGGTTTTTCAAAATGCTGATACACCAAGCTCAAAAGGTTCGCCATCACTGATAGAGACCACATTCTCAACCACTGTGCTTTGCTGCCTTAACAATATAAATTTAGGGAGCATTTGAGATCTTGCTCCCTAGCGTATGTCATCAGTTTGGCTCAAATAAACTCTTATAACAATTCTCTATAGGTTTGTACATTTCTTACATTGATATTTACTTGGAATAGTTGGCAAGAATTCTGAGAAGCTCACCCAGGACCACCCTGTGGACCCAGACGCCATGTTAGGTACAAACAAGGGACCATTGTGCCCCACGGACTCCCTGCTTTGCATCGTGTGAAGTTGGGTGAGTTTCCCTCAGAATCCCCAGCCTCCTTGCAATAAGTAGCTGGCCATGGCTTTGAGCTGTTCTTAGAAAATCCTTGAGATGGTGGGAAGCGTTGCAGTGCTGGGGTATTTAGGCAACTGAGAGTCTTTGTAGGATTGCCTGAGGAAATTTCCTCCGGTCCTAAAGGGATAGTCACTGCATTTGGCTCATAAGGAAATGTACATGAAAGGGCTGGTTTTCCCTAGAAGTTTGCTTAGATCTCAAAATTAACATGGGCAATCATGCCACTGAGGCAGAAAGCCCCACAACAGTCAGCCTCCCATCAGTACTAAGATGGTTGAGATGAGGATCCTCTAATACTTTTAAATTAATTTTTATGTGCACAATTACAGAAAGCCGGCTATAAAAGTAGGCAGAATGAATGGAAAAGAGGAAAAATGAATCTACCTATGATGTCATTTAGATGTTAACCCAATACTTTTCAGGTATTAAAATAGCTGTCCTTATTTTAAAGGGGGGAAGGTCATTTGGAACTAGACTGGTCAAGGACAGAGATAAATTGTAAGTGCCTCCAAAACAAAATTTGAATCCAACTGTTTCCTGTTTGTGTCTGTCTATGTGTGTCTATATATGTATGTTGTAAATGTGAGATAATTTTCTACCTCTAAATGGTATTGTTAAAATTAATTTAAAGGCAAGTGCTTATAAGGAATGGTTATTTAAAATTCTCAGAAATATAGAAGCTAAGTGAAATGCTTTTCAAGTTCATCTATGATTAATTGCCAGTGACTAAAAGTTAGCTTATGTTTGTGGGTTTAAGTAAAACAGACATGTCTTTATTTTACCTGGATTTTACAAAAATATGTCCATGTTAATAATTGACTTTGATGTTTATGAAAAATGTTTTCATTAGACATTGAGGTTTTAAGTGTTAAAATCTCAATATATGTAGGAATAACTTTGCGATGTATCTGAAGGCCCCTGGAATACCTCAAACATTTGGAAATTTCATGAAAACGGTTGTAAAATAAGTGAGGAAAACTTCTAGGGTATATTGTATGTGTAAGCAGTGGTTGTTAATTAAATGAATAGATGGGGCTATGGGAAACCCAAGACGGCCACTTGGTTCTTCCCTACTCTCTTGCTCCCATTTTTTGGTATTTGCATTCCTTCATGAATCATAAGCTTGGTTCTTCCTTGCCCCCTGCCTCCCCATTTTTCAGTTTTTGCATTCCTTCATGCAGTAATGTGCATTTAAGCTGAATTTAGAGAAGGAACTTATGAGCTGACATTATTGAAAGGAGACATCTTATACTATTGCCAAGATTTGATAGAATCACTTCAAGAAAATGCCAATTTGGTAACTGCTGGAAGGAAGTACTGGCTGGTACTTTGTACCTTTGTTGAGCTTTCCCCCCACCCAGCCTACAGGTACAGGTGAGCTACCAAATCTGAGTCTACATAACCTGACTAACACTGTTTGTCCCACCTTTGTGATTCTTTGAGCTCTCACCCCACCCAACTAGCACACTCGTCCAGACCTCTTTCAGGAGCTGTTACACACAAGCAGCAGCCGTAGCCCATGCTGTGGACTTTCATAAAATCTCTTCAATGTCCACAAACCCCAAACAAGCAGCTGCCGGCCTTAGTGAGCCCTGTACCCCTTATTAAGTGGTCCCAAGCATTGCACTACTGGAAGCTGGCCATGGTCTGCAGCATATCCTTTCCTAGGCATTTCCAAGCTCAGCACATGCAGCTACCAACCACAGATCACTTTGTAGCTCCTACAAGGTAGCCCCAGGCTGGGCACAGGCAGCAGTTGACCTTGGCCTTTACCAGGGCCCCTCCCAAGGGGCCACAGAACAAACACACCCAGTGGCCAGCTTCACACTAGAGCACCACCCAATTAGCTCTCCAAATGGCACAAGCAAAGGGTGGACTTGGCAGGTAGCAGAGCCGCTCTAAAGCAAATTTTGCTCCGTGGGGTCAGCTCCCACAAAACAGCTTGTTTGCCATAGTCACAGGCAATACTCATAGTCAGCCTGAGGGTCAGTCCCACCCCCTGATGTGTCAACAGCAACTAAAGATCAACTACAACAGGAGAGCACACACAACCCACACAAGGGCCACCCCTAGAAGACCCGGAGTAGGTGGCCAGGGAGACTGCCACTGGATGCCACAGGACACCTACTACATAAGGCAGCCAACCATGTCAAGACTGAGAGACATAACCGATCTGCCTAATACATAGAAGCAAACACAGGAAGGCAGCCAAAATGAGGAGAAAAGAAACATGTTCCAGTTGAAAGAACAGGACAAAAACTCCAGAAAAATAACTAAACAAAATGAAGGCTACCAGATACTGACTTCAAAACACTGATTATATGAATGCTCAATGAACTTAGGGGAAGAATAGAGGAAGCCCTTGAGAACTTACACAAAAAGAGAGAAACCATAAAAAAGACAAATCACTCAGAAATGAAGAATACAATAACTGAAATGAAGAATACATTAGATGGGATCAACAATAGATTATAAGAAGCAGAGTGTTGAATCAGTGATTTAGTAGACAAGGTAGCTGAAAACACACAACTGGAACAGCAAAAAGAAAAAACAACTTAAAAGTGAGGTAATTTAAAGGACCTCTAGGGCATCAACTGTACCTACATTCACATCATAGGGGTGCCAGAAGAAGAAGAGAGAGCAAAAGGAATTGAAAACCTATTTGAAGAAATAATGACTGAAAACTTTCCTCCCCTGGGAGAGGAAATAGACATACAAGTCCGGGCCCCACAAAGAGTCGCAAACAAGGCAAACTCAAAGAGGCCCACACCAAGACACATCATAGTTAAAATGCTAAAGGTTAAAAACAAAGAAACAATCTTAAAAGCAGCAAGAGAATAACATTAGTTACCTACCAGGGAGCTTCCATAAGACTATCAATTGGTTTCTCAATAAAAACTTTGCAGGCCAGAAGGAATTGGCATAAAACATTCAAGGTGATGAAAATTAAGGACCTACAATCAACTTACTTTATCCAGCAAAGCTATCATTTAAAATTAAAGGACAGAAAAAGAGCTTCCCAGACAAGAAAAAGCTAAAGGAGTACATCACTATCAAACCAGCATTATAAGAAACTAGAGGCCCGGTGCACAACAATTTGTGCACTCTGGGCGGACGGGGGTCCCTGAGCCTGGCCTGTGCTCTTTCGCAGTCTGGGACCCCTCGGGGGATGACCACCTGCTGGCTTAGGCCCGCTCCCTCGGGGATTGGGCCTAAGCTGGCAATCAGACATCCCTCTGGCAGCCCAGGAGCCCTCAGGGGATGTCCACTTGCCAGCGGGGAGCAGGCCTAAGCCGCAGTCAGACATCCTTAGCTCTGCTGAGGAGGCGGGAGAGGCTCCCACCACTACCGCTGTACTGGCAGCCATCAGCCTGGCTTGTGGCTGAGCAGAGCTCCCCCTGTGGGAGCACACTGACCACCAGGGGGCAGCTCCTGCATTGAGTGTCTGCCCCCTGGTGGTCAGTGTGTGTCATAATGACCAGTCATTCCCAGTCGTTCTGCTGTTAGAGTCAGTTTGCATATTACCCTTTTATTATATAGGATGTTAAAGGGAATTCTTTAAGAAAAAGAAGGGAGAAAAAGATTAAAAATATGAATAATAAAATGGCAATAACTACATGCCTATCAATAATTACTTTAAATGTAAATGGTTTAAATGCTTTAATCATAACCCAATCAAAAAATGGACAATGGACCTAAATAGATACTTTTCAAAAGAAGACAGAAGAAAAGCCAAAAGATTTATGAAAACATGTTCAAAGTCACTAATCATCTGAGAGATGCAAATCAAAATGACAATGTGGCACCATCTCACACCTGTCAGAATGGTTATCATCAACAAATCAACAAACAACAAGTGCTGGTGAGGATGCAGACTGGTGCAGCCACTGTGGAGAACAGTATGGAGTTTCCTCAAAAAACTAAAAATGGAACTCTCATTTGACCCAGTGATCCCACTTCTAGGAATATATCCCAAGAAACTAGAAACACCAATTAGAAAAGATATATGCACCCCTATGTTCATAGCAGCACAATTCACCATAGCTAAGATTTGGAAATAGCCTAAGTGCCCATCAGCAGATGAGTGGATTAGAAAACTGTGGTACATCTACACAATGGAATACTACGCTGCAGTAAAAAAGAAGGAACTCTTGCCTTTTGCAACAGCATGGATGGAACTGGAAAGCATGATGCTAAGTGAAATAAGCCAGTTGGAGAAAGACAAATATCACATGATCTCACTCATTTGTGGAATATAATGAACAACATAAACTGATGAACAAAAACAGATCCAGAGACAGAGAAGCATCGATCAGACCATCAAACCTCAGAGGGAAGGCAGAGGAGTGTGGGGTTAAGGGGGAGAGATCAACCAAAGGACTTACATGCAAGCATATAGGCCTAACCAATGGACACTGACAACAGGGGGGGGTGAGTGCAAGAGTGGGAGTAATGGGGGGGGGTAATGTGGGGATAAGGACATATATGTAATAACTTAATCAATAAAAAAATAAATGCTTTAATCATAAGACATCAAGTGGCTGAATGAGTAAGAAAACAAGACCCATATATATGCTACAAGAGACCCCCTTCAGATTTGAACACACACACACACACACACACACACACACACACTAAAACTAAAGGATGGATGGAAAAAGAAATTCCATGAGAATGAGGGGGGAAAAAACAGGGGTAGCAATACATATATCAAACAAAATAAACTTTAAAACAAAGACTCTAACAAGAGACAAAAAAGGATATTTCATAATGATAAAAGGTCCAGAGGAGAAACCAAGATGGAGGCATAGGTAAACACTGGAAATTGCTATCTCGAACAACCACTTCAAAAATACAACTAAAAGACAAAACGGACATCATCCAGAACCACAGGAAGGCTGGCTGAGTGGAAATTCTACAACTAGAAGGAAAGAGAAAAGCACACTGAGACTCAGAGGAGGTGCGGAAGTAAAGTACAGAGGTACAGAGGCGCACATGGAAAGGGCTGGCAACTGAGGACACAGTTGTCTTTTTCAATCGGGAGGGAGTCTCACGCTCCCGACTGCTCTGAACTCCAGTTCCGGGCGAGTCTCTGGGGACCCAGACTCATATGGGGAGAAACTGGACTGTCTGGCATCGGTCGGAACTCGAGGGCGGCTTTCTCTCAGAGGTGCTTGCAGCGATTACCGGGACACTGAGACTCGGGGCCTCTTAGGGTAGGACTGAGGATCAGCCATAGCTGTTTGCTCCGCCCTGTTGATTCCCTGAGACCCTGCCCCACCCAAGCTGTGCGCAGAGGCTTTTGCATATGAAAGGCCTGCCCTTTGCAATCTGAAAATGACTTAACAAACTGCAGCTGGGTCAGAGAGACCCAGAACTTCCAAAAGAAGGCCCAAGGCCCCACAGCAGCTTGCATTGCTTCACAGCGGGGCCTCATCTGGGCACCTCCAAACCCCAAACAAAGAAGAGGAATCTGCAGATCTCTCCATAGCTCCTGCTGGGTAGCCTCAGGCAAAGGCTAAATTAGCACCTCCTTAGAGATCCAAGGGCCAGTGTACCCAGCGGTCAGAGTGGGACCATCCAGATTACAACTCCTCAGATCCATAAGAGACACACTCAGGGGGCAGACTCAGTGAGCACCAAAGCCCCACTGAAGCAAGTCTTGCCCTAGAAGGGTGTCTCCAGCACAGAAGTTCTCCCACTGCAGAGACAGCTTATTCTCACAGCCAATTGGCCTGGAGGTCAATTCTTCCCAGTGATACCTACAACAATAAAGGCTTAACTACAACAAGACTGTGCACACAGCCCACAAAGGGGTGCACCAAGGGTGTCCACCTCAGGTAATTGGGGAGGCTGAGCCACTGGGCCCTATAGGACACCTAGCATAGAAAGCCACTCTATCAACACAGGGAAGCATAAAAAATGCAGAGACAAAGAAACAAGTCACAAATGACAGAAGTGGAGGAAAGCAAACTACTGGATATAGAGCTCAAAACCACACTTATAAGATTTTTCAATAATTTTCTAGAAACTGCCAATAAATTTAGTAAGACCCTCAATAAGTCTAGTGAGACCACTGATAAATTTAGTGAGACCCTCAAGAAATCTAGTGAGACCCTCGAGGTTATGAAAAAGGACCAACTAGAAATTAAGCATACACTGACTGAAATAAAGAATATTATACAGAGTTCCAACAGCAGACTAGAGGATCGCAAGAATCAAGTCAAAGATTTGAAATACGAAGAAGCAAAAACCACCCAACCGGAAAAGCAAAAAGAAACCAAAAATATGAAGAGAGTGTAAGGAGCCTCTGGGACAACTTCAAGCATACCAACATCCGAATTATGGGGGTGCCAGAAGAAGAAAGAGCAAGATATTAAAAACCTATTTGAAGAAATAATGACAGAAAACTTCCCCTACCTGGTGAAAGAAATAGACTTACAAGTCCAGGAAGCGCAGAGAACCCCAAACAAGAGGAATCCAAAGAGGACCACACCAAGACACATCATAATTAAAATGCCAAGAGCAAAAGACAAAGAGAGAATCTTAAAAGCAGCAAGAGAAAAACAGTTAGTTACCTACAAGGGAGTACCGATACAACTGTCAGCTGATTTCTCAACAGAAACTATGCAGGCCAGAAGGGAGTGGCAAGAAATATTCAAAGTGATGAATGCCAAGAACCTACAACCAAGATTACTTTACCCAGCAAAGCTATCATTCAGAATTGAAGGTCAGATAAAGAGCTTCACAGATAAGAAAAAGCTAAAGGAGTTCATCACCACCAAACCAATATTATATGAAATGCTGAAAGGTAACCTTTAAGAAGAGGAAGAAGAAGAAAAGATACAAATTATGAACAACAAATACACATCTATCAACAAGTGAATCTAAAAATCAAGTGAATAAATAATCTGATGAACAGAATAAACTGGTGAATATAATAGAATCAGGAGCATAGAAAGAGAGTGGACTGACTATTCTCCGGGGGGAAAGGGGTGTGGGGGGGGCTGGAAGAGACTGAACAAAAATTGTACACCTATGATGAGGACAGTGGTGGTGGTGGGGGGGTAAGGGCAGAGAGTGGGGTGGGAACCAGGTGGAGGGGAGCTATGGGGGCGGGGGGAAGAGGAACAACTGTAATAATCTGAACAATAAAGATTTAATTAAAAAAATGATAAAGGGTCCAATCCAACAAGAGGATATAACCCTTATGAACTTTTAGGCAATGTAGGAGCACCTAAATATATAAAGCAAATTTTGATGGACATAAAGGGAGAGATCAACAATTACATGGTAAAATAAGGGACTTTAACAACCCATTGACATACTGGATAGGTTATTCAGACAGAAAACCAATAAGGAAACAGTGGTCTTAAGTGACATTAAACCACATGATTTAAATGATATTTTTAGAACATTTCACTAAAAAGCAGCAGAATATATTTAATTTCCAAATGCACATGGAACATTTTCCAGGATAGACCACAAAACAAATCTCAAATATAAGAATATTGAAATCATATCAAGAAATTTCACCAATCACAATGGTATGAAACTAGAAATTAATTACAAGAAGAAAACAAAAAACACACAAAAATATGGAGACTAAATAACATGCTACTAACAATGAATAGGTTAACAATGAGATTAAGGAAGAAATATAAACAGATACCTTGAGACAAATTAAAATGGAAACAAAGCGGCCCATCTATGGGACACAGCCAAAGCAATTCTAAGAGGAAATTCATAGCAATACGGCCTACCTCAAAAAACAAGAAAAATATCAAATCAGCAATCTAACCCTATATCAAAAGGAACTAGAAAAAGAACAACCCCAGCTGGTTTGCTCAGTGGATAGAGTGTCAGCCCAAGGACTGAAGCATTCTGGGTTCAATTCTGGTCAAGGGCACGTATCTCAGTTGCTGGCTCAATCCCTGGCTCTGGTTGGGCCTCATGGTGCAGGAGGCAACCAATCGATGTGTCTCTCTCACACTGATGTTTCTTTTTCTCTGTCTTTCCCCGTTCCTTCCTCTCTCTCTAAAATTCAATGGAAAAATACCCTTGGGTGAGGATTAAGCAAAAAAAACAAATGAACAAACAAAAACAAAGCCCAAAGTCAGCAGAAACAAAGAATAAAGATCAAAGTGAAAATAAACAATACAGAGTAAAAAAAAATACAAAAGATCAATGAAACCAAGAGCTGGTTCTTTGAAAAGAGAAACAAAATTGATAAATCTTTAACCAGATTAAAATTAATAAAACCGGAAATGAAAGAGGAGAAGTGACAACTGACACCACAGAAATGCAAAGGATTTTAAGAAAATACTACAAATAATTATATGCCAACAAATTGGTCAACCTAGAAGAAATGGATAAATTCCTAGAAACATACAATCTTCCAAGACTGAATTAAGAGGAAACAAAAAATATGAAGCAGTAATTAAAAAAAACACACACCAAAAATTCCTTCACAGGAGTTTACCAAATATTAAAAGAAGAAGGACTAAGCCTAACAGGCATCTGAAGGGTGGAGATAGGTGGAGGCAGGTGGAGGCGGATCTTGTCGGAGTGCTTTGGGACCTGGCCCCTGGTCCAGACTTGGTGCACACCTTGGTCCTTCCCATATGCATGCAGGCTCAACAGAAGCAGCCACAAATGGTGGATTGCTTGTAGCTCCAAGTAGATTGCCAAGGACGAGTTGTAGGGAGTGTCTCACATTGGCCTGTGCCAGAGTCCCTACCAAGAGGCCCAGAACCAACACACCCAGTGGCCAGCTTTAGACAACAACATCAGAGCAGGTCCCAATAAACTTCACAAGCAGCATATCCAAAGGGAGATCTCAGGAGGCACCAAACCCTGCTGAGGTGAATTCTGCTTCATGTGGTCAGCACCTGCACAGAAGCTCACACGCTGTGGTCAGACTGAGCCTCACAGTCAGCCAGACTGAGGGTTGATTCCATGCATGAATGGGTCCAAAGCAATCAAGATTCAATTATAACACAGTAGCTAAGATTTGAAAACAGCCCAAGTGCCCATCAGTAGATGAGTGGATAAAAAAGCTGTGGTACATTCACACCATGGAATACTATGCAGCAGTAAAAAGGAAGGATCTCTTACCCTTTGAGACAGCATGGAGGGACTGGAGAGTATTATGCTAAGTGAAATAAGCCAGTCATAGAAAGACAAGTATCACATGATCTCACTCATATATGGAATCTAAAGAACAAAATAAACTGATGAACAAAATAGATCCAGAGACATAGAAGCATGAAACAAATTGTTGAATCTCAGAGGGAAGGCAGGGGTGGGTGGGTAGGTGGGAAGAGATTAACCAAATAACGTATGCATATATGCATAAGCCATGGACACAGACAATAGTGAGGTGAAGGCCAGGGGCGGGGGAGCAGGTGTGAGCTAGAAGAGGTCAATGGGGGAAAAGGGGACATCTATAATACTTTCAACAATAAAGATAACTTTTAAAAAGAATCAATTAACTTTTAAAAAGAACCAAAGATCTTATATGCATACTAGAGGCTCAGTGCATGAAATTCATGCATGGGTGAGTCCCTAGGCCTGGCCAGCGATCGAAGCATGGAAGGGCAGGTCCCAGCTGACCTCTGGGACCTGAGCAGCACCTGGGCCCCTGGGCCCCTACACAGCCCCTTCTGTCTGAGTCATGGCGCCCAAGTCCCCATGCGGAGATGCAGTGAGCGTGGCTGGACGCTGCAGGCCGGGGCACAGCGTGGGCCTCTGGGCCACCCAGCAGCGCCACATGGAAGCTGGGTGGGCAGTGCACTCTCTCCACGGGGAGCCTGACCAGCCACTGTGGTTCCTGCGACTGCAGCCCAGCTTACCCAGGGAGCCCTTGTGTCCTGGGGAGGTGGCAGGGTGGGGGCAGGAGGGAGTGAGAGTGAGCTTGGTGGACACTCACATTCTCACCGCACTTCCGTCCTCATCACCCCACCCCCAGGTAGCCAGCGAGAGGTCACAGTGCGTCGCTGATGCCCATCATGTTCTGCGCTGCCCTCTGGTGGTCAGTGCACATCATAGCAAGTGGTTGAACTCCAGGTTGAACAACTGCCTGAGGGGACAATTTGCATATTAGGCTTTTATTATATAGGATTGCATTACCTACAGACACAGACAATAGGGTGGTGAAGGCCTGGGGAAGGGTGGGAACTGGGTGGAAGAGGGCAATGGGGGGAAAAAGGGGGCTATCTGTAATACTCTCAACAATAAAGTTTCTGTTTTTTTAAAAAAATCAAAACAACAATTCTCAACTCTTGGATATCTAGGATTTACCTGGGAACATGCTTCTTTAATCAAAGACGCCAAAGTTTTAAAACTCCTTGATCAAAAAAGTATAAATTCCTTTAAAAATCTTTACGAAGCTCAGCAGGCATGGCTTAGTGGTTGAGCATCTACCTATGAACCAGGAAATCACGGTTCGATTCCCAGTCAGGGCATATGCCCAGGTTTCAGGCTCAATCCCCAGTGTGGGGCATGCAGGAAACAGCCAATCAATGATTCTCTCTCATCATTAGTGTTTCTAGCTGTCTCTCCCTCTCCCTTCCTCTCTGAAATCAATAAAAATATATTTAAAAAATAAAAAATAAAATAAATGAAAATGGCTTAAATACTTTAATCAAAAGTCAGGATAGATGGCAGGATAAGAAAATAAGACACATATATATGCTGTCTATGAGAGATTCACCTTAGACTAAAGGTAAAGGAATGAAAAAATATGTTTTATGCAAATGGAAAGGAGAAGAAGGCTGGGATAGCAATACTTGTACCTGACAAAATAGACTTTAAAGCAAAGGCTATACTAAGAGACAAAGAAGGACACTACTTAATGATAAAGGGAGCAATCCAACAAAAGGATATAAACCTGGTAAACATTTATGCACCCAACATAGTAGCACCTCAATATATGTATAAAGCAAATCTTGATGAACATAAAGGGAGAGAGTGACAGTAATACAATCATAGTAGAAGATTTTAACACCCCATCGACATTAATAGATAGATCTTCCAAACAGAAAATCAACAAGGAAACAGCAGCTTTAAATGACACACTAGATTAGGTGGATTTAATTGATATCTTCAGAGCATTTAATTCCAAAGCAGCAGAATATACATTCTTTAAAAGTGCAAATATAACATTTTCTTAAATATATTTTTATTGATTTCAGAGAGAAAGGGGGAGGGAGAGAGAGATAGAAACATCAATGATAAGAGAGAATCATTGATCGGCTGTCTCTTGCACACCCCCCACCGGGGATCGAGCTGGCAACCCGGGCATGTGCCCTTGACCACAATCAAATCTGGGACCCCTCAGTCTGCAGGCAAATGCTCTATCAAAATGAGCCAAACCGTCTAGGGCCAAATGGAACATTTTCTAGGATAGACCCATGTTAGGACATAAAACAAGTCTCAATATATTAAAAAATACTGAAACCATATCAAGCATCTTCTCTGACCATAATGCTATGAAACTTGAAATCAATCACAAGAAAGAAACTGAAAAACACACAGAGATATGGAGGCTAAATAACGTTATTAAACGTTTGATTTTTTCAAGGAAGAAATCAAAACATACCTTGAAACAAATGATAATGAGATCACAACAAGCCAAAATCTATGGGACAGAGTAAAAGAGGTCCTAAGAGGGAAATTCATATCATTACAGGCCTATTTCTAGAAACAAGAAAAAACTCAAATAACAATCTAACTTTATGCTTGAAAGAACTTGAAAGAGAACAACACCCCCAACCCCCATCCACTCTCTCTAAAAATCAATGGAAAAAATACCCTCGGGTGAGGATTAACAAACAAAACAAAACAAATTTTAAAAGGACAGCAAACCCCAAAGTGAGTAGAAGAAAGGAAATAAAAATCAGAGCAGAAATAAATGAAATAGAGTCTAGAAAAACAACATAAGCCCTGGCAGGTGTGGCTCAGTGATTAGAGCATCAGCCTGTGCACTGAAGGATCATGGGTTTCACTCCTGGTCAAGGGCATATATCTGGGTTGCAGGTTTGATCCCCAGCCCTGGTCAGGGTGCATGGGTAGGGGAGGCAACCAATCGATGTGTCTCTCACATTACTGATGTTTTCCTCTCTCTCTACCCCTCCCTCCCTCCCTCCCCCCCTCCCCCATTCCTTCTCTTCCTCCCTTCCACTTTCTCTAAAAATCAAGGGAAAAAATATCCTTGGGTGAGGATTAACAACAGAAAAAAATTGCAAAAGATCAATGAAACCAAGAGCTGGTTCTTTGAAAAGATAAAAAGATTGACAAACCTTTAACAGATTCATCAAGAAAAAAAGAGAGAGGGCCCAAATAAATAATATCAGAAATGAAAAAGAAGTAACAATGACTCCACAGAATTACAAAGGATTGTAAGAAAATATTACAAACAATTATGTGCCCCAAAATTGGACCATCTGTATGAAATAGATAAATTCCTAGAAACATACAATCTTCCAAAACTAAGTCAGAAAGATTCAGAAAATCTGAATAGACAGATTACAACTAGTGAAATTGAAGCAATAATCAAAACTCCTTCACATGTGAATTTTGCCAAACATTCCAAGAACTAACACCTATTCTTTTTGTTGATTTGTTTTTAATATGTTTTTTTAAATATATTTTTAATTGATTTCAGAGAAGAAGGGAGGAGAGAGAGATTGAAACATCAATGATGGGAGAGAACCATTGATCGACGACCTCCTGCACACCTCCTACTGTGGATCGAGCATGTGTTCTGACCAGGAATCAAACCATGACCTCCTGGTCCATAGGTTGATGCTCAACCACTGAGCTACACTGGCTGGGCTAATACGTTTTTTATTGATTTTTTTAGAGAGAAGGAGAGAGTGGAAGGGAGAGGGAGAGAGTGAGAGAAACATCAAGAGAAACATCAATCAACTGCCTCCTGCATGTCCCCTACTAGTGATCAAACAGGCAACCCAGGCTCTGACAGGAAATGAACCAGGACTGCTTGGTGCACTCAACAAACTAAGCCACACTAGCCACGCACACCTATCCTTCTTAAACTATTCCAAAAAAATTCAAGAGGAGGGAAGACTCCCAAAGTAATTTTACAAGGCCATCATCATCCTAATTTCAAAATCAGATAAAAACTCTATAAAGAAAATTATAGATCAATATCCCTGATGAAAATAGGTGCTAAAATCCTCAATAAAATATTAGCACATTCAAGAATTTTCTAGAAACCGCCAATAAATTTAGTGAGACCCTCAAGAAATCTAGTGAGACCCTTGAGGTTATGAAAAAGGACCAACTAGAAATTAAGCATACACTGACTGAAATAAAGAATATTATACAGAGTTCCAACAGCAGACTAGAGGATCGCAAGAATCAAGTCAAAGATTTGAAATACGAAGAAGCAAAAACCACCCAACCGGAAAAGCAAAAAGAAAAAAGAATCCAAAAATATGAAGATAGTGTAAGGAGCCTCTGGGACAACTTCAAGCATACCAACATCCGAATTATGGGGGTGCCAGAAGAAGAAAGAGAGCAAGATATTGAAAACCTATTTGAAGAAATAATGACAGAAAACTTCCCCTACCTGGTGAAAGAAATGGACTTACAAGTTCAGGAAGCGCAGAGAACCACAAACAAGAGGAATCCAAAGAGGACCACACCAAGACACATCATAATTAAAATGCCAAGAGCAAAAGACAAAGAGAGAATCTTAAAAGCAGCAAGAGAAAAACAGTTAGTTACCTACAAGGGAGTACCGATACAACTGTCAGCTGATTTCTCAACAGAAACTATGCAGGCCAGAAGGGAGTGGCAAGAAATATTCAAAGTGATGAATGCCAAGAACCTACAACCAAGATTACTTTACCCAGCAAAGCTATCATTCAGAATTGAAGGTCAGATAAAGAGCTTCACAGATAAGAAAAAGCTAAAGGAGTTCATCACCACCAAACCAGTATTATATGAAATGCTGAAAGGTAACCTTTAAGAAGAGGAAGAAGAAGAAAAAGGTAAAGATACAAATTATGAACAACAAATACACATCTATCAATAAGTGAATCTAAAAATCAAGTGAATAAATAATCTAATGAACAGAATAAACTGGTGAATATAATAGAATCAGGGGCATAGAAAGGGAGTGGACTGACTATTCTCGGGGGGGGGGGGGGGGAAGGGTGTGGGGGGTGCGGGAAGAGCCTGAACAAAAACCGTACACCTATGGATGAGGACAGTGGGAAGGGGGTAAGGGCAGAGGGTGGGGTGGGAACCGGGTGGAGGGGAGATATGGGGGGGAAAAAAGAGGAACAACTGTAATAATCTGAACAATAAAGATTTAATTTAAAAAAATATTAGCTCACCAGGTCCAGCAATACATTAAAAAGATCAGACAGCATGATCAAGTGGGATTTATTTCAGGGATTCAAGGTTTGTACACTATCCAAAAATCAATAAATGTGATACACCACATGAATAAAAAGAAGGATAAAAATTGTGTCATATCAATAGATGCAGAAAAAGCATTTGACAAAGTACAGCATCCAATTTTTTGAAATATTAAATTATTTTTTTAATCCTCACCTGAGGATATTTTTCCATTGATTTTTAGAAAGAGTGGAAGAGAGAAGGAAGACAGAGAAAGAAATATTGATGTGAGAGAAAAACATCAACTGATTGCCTCCTGCACGAGCCCTGATTAGGGCCCAGGCCAGGGAGAAGCCTGCAACCATGGTACATGCCCTTGACCGGAATCAAACCGGGACCCTTCAGTCTGTAGGCCAACGTGCTATCTGCTGAGCAAACTGGCTAGGATGCATCCATTTTTTTATTAAAAACTCCAAGCATAGTGAGAATAGAGGAAACATACCTGAACGTATATGACAAACACACAGCTAACATCATACTCGATGAAATGTTAAAAGATCAGGAACCAGAAGGGATGTCTATTGTCACAACATTTATTCAACATAGTATTGGAAGTCCTAGCCACAGCAATCAGACAAGAAAAAGAAATAAAAAGCATCTAAATTGAAAAAAGAAGTAAAGCTGTCATTATTTGCATATGACATGATACCATATAGAGAGAACCCCAAATATTCCACCAAAAAGCTATTACAACTGATAAAATGAATGTAGTACAGTAGCACAGTTCAGAATTTCTATTCAGAAGTTGGTTGTCTTTTGGCCCAGTCGATGTGGCTCAGTGGTTGAGCATTGACCCATGAGCCAGGAGGTCATGGTTCGATTCCTGGTCAGGGTACCTGCCTGGATTATGGACTTGATCCCCAGTAGGGGGTGCATGCAGGAGGCAGCTAATAGATGATTCTCATCGTTGATGTTTCTATCTCTTTCTTTCGCTCCCTTCATCTCTCTGAAATCACTAAAAAATGAAAAAGAAATTGGTTGCATTTTTATACAACAAAAATGAACTATCAGAAAGAGAAATTAAGAAAACAATCCCATTTATAATTGCATCAAAAAATAAACTAAAAGTCAAGGAGTGAATTTAACCAAGGAGATGAAAGACCTGTACTCAGCAAATTATAAGACATTAAAGAAAGGGAGTGAAGAAGATAAAAATAAATGGAAGCATGTATCATGCTCATTGATAGGAAGAATTAGCATCATTAAAATGTCCATAGTACCCAAAGCAATCTAAAGATTGAATGCAAACCCTATTAAAATACCTACTGTATTTGTCACAGAACTAGAATAAATAATCCAAAAATTTAAATGGAACCACAAAAGACCCCCTATAGCCAAAGTAATTTTGGGAAAGAAGAATAAAGTTGGAGGTATCAAGCTACCTGATACAAAACTATACTACAAGGCCATAATAAAAACTGCATGGTACTGGCATAGAAACAGGCACATTGATCAATGGAACAGAATAGAGAGCCCAGAAATAAACCCATGCCTATATGATCAATTAATCTATGACAAAGAAGGTAAGAATATACAATGGAGTAAAGATAGTTTCTTCAATAAATGGAATTGGGAACATTGGACAGATACATGCAAAATAATCAAACTAGGTCCCTTTCTTATACCATATACAAGAATAAACTCAAAATGGACTAAAGACTTAAATGTAAGACCCCAAACCATAAAATTCCTAGAAGAGAACATAGGTAGTAAACTCTTTTACATCACTCTCATTACTATTTTTTTAATGTCTCCTCAAGCAAGGGAAACAAAAAATTAACAAATGGAATTATATTAAACTAAAAAGTTTTTCACATCAAGAAAACCATCAACAAAACAAAAAGACAACTTACTGAATTGGAAAACATATTTGCCAATGATACATCAGATAAGGGGTTAACATCCAAAATATATAAAGAGCGCATACAACTTAACACCAAAAGAAATAAAAATAAAAATCCCATTGGAAAATGGGCAGAGGACCTGAATAGACATTTCTCCAAAAAGAACATACAATACAGGTGGCCAATAGACATATGAAAAGATTCTTAAGGTCACTAATCATCAGAGAAATGCAAATGAAAACCACAATGAGATATCACCGTAATACCTGTCATGATGGCCATCTTCAGCAAATCAGCAAACAAGTATTGGCAAGGATGTGGAGAAAAAGGAACCCTCGTACACTGTTGGTGGAATTACAAATTGGTGCTGCCACTATGGAAAACAGTATGGAGTGACATCCAAAATTAAAAAAGAAAACTACCATATACCTAGCAATTCCACTTCTGGGTATTTATCTGAAGAAAACCAAAATACTAATTTGAAAAACATATATGCACCAACTGTGTTCATTGCAGCATCATTCACAACAGCTAAGATATGGAAACAACCTACGTGTCCACTAATAGATGATAGGACCAAGAAGATGTGGTATACAGATACAATGGAATATTACTCGGCCATAAAAAAAGAATGCAATCTTACCACTTGTGACAACATGGGTGGACCTAGAGGGTATTATGGTAAGTGAAATAAATAAGACAGAGAAAGACAAATACCATATGGTTTCACTTATATGTGGAGTCTAGAAAACAACAACAAAAAAAGAACAAACAAAACAGAAACAAAGTCGTAGATACAGAGAACAAACAGATGGTTGCCAGATGGGAGGGGGTTGGGGGGCTGCGTGAAAATGGTGAAAGGATTAAGAAATACAGACTGGCAGTTACAAAACAGTCACGGATATAAAGTACATAGGGAATACAGTCAATACTATTGTAGTAACCATGCATGTTGTCAGTGATACTAGACTTATCGGGGGATCACTTTCTAAGTTATATAAATGTCTAACCACTATGCTACACACCGGAGCAATACTGAATGTCCGTTGTAATTGAAAAAAATAAAAAAGAGGAAGATAAATTCCCTTCAAAAACCAACAATAAAAACCTTTCCCCCCAGGTAACAGTGAAGGAGATGCACTGTACTATGAGCAGTACTGGGTCATGGCGAGCTGTGGCTTTCATTTGAAACACTGGAAGGCCCTGGTTGATTTGCTAGCCAAAGTAGGTCAGTATTTGTGAGCATGCGTGCGTGTAGAGAAAGAGAAAGTAGGAGAGTGTCTTGTGAGTGTGCGAGCTGGGGGTACCTGTGCTGCCAATTCATGTTATGCCTCCAGGCCCACAGCTGGATGCCTGGCTGACTCTGGCCTTGCCTGGTCCCAGAGGAATGCGCTTGTGTGTAATTATGTCACCCTCTAGTGGTTACTTCCCTGTGAGCCCTTTATTCCTGAAACAATCCACTCTTGGTGTCAGTGCCTCTCTTCAAAGGAGATTCAGTGAGCAGAAGCTCAGGGAGACGTTGGCATGGAGGGGCAGTGCTAGGAAAAGAGTCTGGCCAAAGGCGAGGCGAGAGTGGCAGGTTCCGAGGAGTGGGAAAAGTGCTCCCACAAATAACGATTAGTCTGCTCCTGGCCAGAGAAGAAAAGGAAGCAGAAAAGCCAGAACATTTGGAAAGAGGGGAGGAAGGAAGATGTTTCAAGTGAGGCTCCTGCATATCAGTTTTTACCAAGTGCCATCGTATGTCTGTGGGACGGGACAGTGAGCAGCACATTGGAGCTCTTTCCAGAGTTTCGGTGCTGAAGGCTGAAATGGGAGTGGAGAAGGAACTTATAACCAGTTTCAATTCTCTTTTCCAAAGGAGGTAGGCACAGACTGTGACTGACAGAGGCTGACTAAATTCCAAACTTTCACGACCCCGGAGTGGACAGCTAACTTGACTGCTTCTCCAAGGCCGGAGGCGGTGTTCTCTCTGCCAGTAAAGGGCATTTTTAGGGGAATCCTCAGAGGTTTGTCATATCTTGGTAAATATTCAAAAGGCAAGGAGGGGATCGGGTCAATCTTACGGAGAACTGGTTTGTAGCTCCACATCAGGCCTGGGCTCTGCTGCCTGAGGCCTTGCTGGGTTATTCCCTTTGTGAAAAGGTGCTGGCGCTGAACCAGGCTCTGTGGGCAAGTCCCACTTGGATGAACTGAGCATTTACATTTCTTACATAATGGCAGGCTCAGGGGAGGGTCAGGGCCGGCTCTGTTGGCAGAGTTCACAGCCAGGTCCCCTTTTCTGCCAAGAGAACAGGGTTAATGGTTTTTAAAAAATCCAGCCAGAATCTCAAGGGGGTGAAAAAGCAAAGTCCCAGCCTTGCTAGTGTTAACTCTTCACACCCCAGAAAAGATGGTTATGAATAAAATCCATTTCTATAGGTTGTGATACTGCTACTTCCCTAAATACCCGTTATCCCAAAGATGTCAATAGCACACACCCAGCACCAG
The DNA here is from genome assembly GCF_028538775.1 of Myotis yumanensis. Lineage (NCBI taxonomy): Eukaryota > Metazoa > Chordata > Mammalia > Chiroptera > Vespertilionidae > Myotis > Myotis yumanensis. The sequence goes on along the minus strand of NW_027223754.1, from coordinate 119,729,646 downwards.
CTTTTCTCCCTGGTAGGAGGGACAGAAAAACAGTATGAAAACCCTGTTCACATTTTTTCTAAAGTTGGAACAACTTGTCTCAATCTGGAGATGTAGCATTTTGTGATTGTCCGTTGTTTACTTTTTATGTTAAAACTTCAGTTACTGTTTAAGGCCAAAAAGTTCAAATAACGTAAGTAATCAATGCCTGGTGTTGTAGCCATCAAGAATCCTTGATTTCACTGGTTACAGAACCTAAACTGGAGTTTTCAACATTTTGGCATAACAACAAAACTTAGTAATTAGGTGACACCTTCTCTTTAGTGCTTTGAGAGCTTGGTGTAGACATTTAATGATAACGCTGTTGGGGTTTTTTTTGCAAATAAAGAAAACAAGGCATAGAATAAAGAAGTGACTTTCTCAGTGTCCTGGCAACAATGGAGATGGAGTGCAGCTCTCCTGGGACCTGCAGAGCACCTCTGAATGCCCTCAATCAGGATTGCCATTGAACTTGATGCTCCAAAAAAACTCAGGTGCAATTGGAAAGGTAATCGGACATTGGCAGAAGTTTGATCACTTATGCTACTGAGTGATTAGTAATTAATATGACTGCATTAAAAGAGGAGAATAGGCATCTTAAATAGCATGATTATGTGGCACCCAGGCATGTTAGTGACGGTGAAAGTGCTGTGGGAAAATGGAAAACACAATCTTTGGGATCCATTGCAAAATGGGGTCTTAGTTCTCTATTTTCCTGATTTTATACCTCTAACTTTAAAAAGGGAGGCGGACTTTGAAAAATAATATATAAGCTAAGGAAATATCATAGCTGGCAGAACCTGCATTGTGATTTCATCGGCAGCCTGCCTTGGTCGGTAACATTTCACTATAGAAAGTGCGCGTTTGCTTCCTGATGCTACACTTAATATCCTGACCATCATACCGTGCAGTGTCAGCATGGTATTTATTAAAACACCCTGTAAGGTGTCAGAAACTGACAGAAAGTTGTGACTACTACATGAATCAATATGCTAACTAATATTTCTCTGTGTTGTGTAGTAGAAGATAGGAAGTGCTTAAAATTGAGCATTTCTTAATCCTTGACCAACGAAAATAATTACATGGTTGACATTAGCATCTTAAATTATCTGTGGCTTTGGGAGAGAGCTGTTTGTTCAGTTCCATTGCATGGATCATGTTCCAAACAGGGGATTTTTGTTTGTTTTTATTTTCTTTCTTTTTTTTTTTTTTTAAATATGTTTTTATTGATTTTAAAGAGAGGAGAATGGAGAGGAAGAGAGAGAGAGAAACATCAATGTGAGAAACATCACTTAGCTGCCTCCTGCATGCTCCCTACCGGGGATTGAACCCTCAACCCAGGCATGTGTCCTGACCAGGAATCCAACCAGTGATCTTTTGGTGCATGAGAGGATGCTTAACCAACTGAGCCACACCGGCCAGGGCTGTTTTGTTTTTCTTTTCTTTTTTAAATCTCTATTGTTGACAGTATTACATATGTCCCCTCTCTGCCCCCATCGACCTGTTTTTCTTTAAAACAATGATTTTCAATCTTTTTCATCGTTTGGCACACATAAACTAATTACTAAAATTCTGTAGCACACCAAAAATTATATTTTTTGCCGATCTGCCAAAAAAAATAGGTATAATTTTTGATTCATTCACACCAGATAGCTACTGTTATGTTGGTTACTGTTGTCATTTTTAAATGACAATCTAAGGTAAAAGAAACCAGTGCCTCTGACTAAGTAGTCAGGTATTGCATATCTTAAAAATCCTTGCGGCACACCAGTGTGCCTTGGCACACCAGTTGAAAATCACTGCTGAAAAAGAAAACCAAGTTTTATCTTTTTATCCTGTTCATTTACATTCTAAGACAAAGTTGGAAAAGGAAAACTTGAAGACCTAAAAATAACAGTTACCACTGATGTCCTACCATGGAAAAGAAATGGCTCACAAAGAATAACAAGTTGGAGGGAGTTAAGTTTGTGGTATGTTATGCAAGACAAAGTGTCCCGATTACATATAAAAGTTAAACTGGCCAGGGCCGGTTTGGCTCAGTGGATAGAGCGTCAGCCTGCGGACTGGAGGGTCCTGAGTTCGATTCCGGACAGGGGCATGTGCCTTGGTTGCGGGCACATCCCCAGTGGGAGATGTGCAGGAGGCAGCTGATCGATGTTTCTCGCTCATCGATGTTTCTAACTCTCTATCTCTCTCCCTTCCTCTCTGTGAAAAATCAATAAAATATATTTAAAAAATAAAAATAAAAGTTAAACTGCTTCACCCCCTGTTCCTAAACATAAGAATGCAAATTTATAGCAACAGTAGGTGGAAGCCTGAATGTTTTCTTCAACATTTCTTAAATGTTAGGGACCCTGAAAGATCCCTAAACAGGTAGAAACATCTATCCTGAATGAGTGTGCCTGCTAGGAGAATGCTTCCGAGATCCTGCTTGAGTGGACCCCATCAAAATAAACTCAACAACAATAAAACAACTTTTGAAAGGCATATTAGAGATCCAAGGCAATTAGAAATTCTATCCCTGCCTTTCTCTGCAGTGTATCAGTTTGGTTTGTTTCATGGTTAGATGGTGCTTGATCTGGGTGGTGGTTTCGTGGGTTTAAGATTTGTGCGTTTTACCCTGTGTGTTTTCTGAATAAAAAGGTTGTTTGTTTGTTTAAGTCAGAAGGGTGTTGATGGGTCAAGGAAAGTTCACCTCTATGCATACAGATGATCACAGTTCTATTTATTCAACAGGCTGAGCAAACAGGTAGAGATTCTGCCAGAGCTGCTGCCCAGAATGTAACAAGGATGGGAACTTGGCCCCACCCTTCAGCCCCGCCACCCTCTCTGGCCTGTGATGGCCACTCCCTCCCTGGACCTTCCTGGCCTGGCTGCTCTCACTGCTGAGCTCGGGGGAGGATTTTGCCTTTCTCTTCACCTCCAGGCCTCGGCTCTCCCCCATCCTTCGGTATAGTGTATGCAGTCAGCACTCAATAAGTCTGCAGTTTCATTCTGATCATTTTTCTTAGGTTCATCTGTGTTGGGTGTGGGAGTAGAGTGGGAGAGAAAGGGAAAAGGGGGTCTTTTAAAGACTATGTAAGGTCAGTGAGTCTGTCATGGGAGCGGCCTGGGATTGGGCAGGAGCTGGGATAGAAAGCACAGGCATTTCTGTGTTTGCCTCAGCTTTTGAGAGTGTTTTCCTAAGCAGAAGAGCAATAGTGTTATCATTTGGTGCACACCATTCCATCCTGCTCCTACCAGACCAAGTCAGGTCACACTATCTTGCTGTGTAATGCTGTGCTGTTTTCCACTGACTTTTTGGTTGTTGATACTGGCTTTTAGGGGTGGGTGTGTGGTTTCTCTCAACACAAACATGAATACATTTTACTACCAAAATTTTCCTAGGAGTCTGGTCACTGTTAGCTGGAAATTGTTATCAGGATGCGTTTTTGCATTCCTGTTCTTGCTTTCATCTGGGGGCGCCGCCTGTAGCGTGAGCGCTCTGTGGTGCAGAGGCTGTGCTATGTAGCCGTGGGGAAATGCAGCGTCTCCCGTGCAGCCAGGGAGGCGAGGAAATCATGGCGAAGCCGGTGCCACCCACTCACGTTGTTTGCCGTGTAGCGGAGCTTCGGATCCAGCTGCCCTCGCCACCCTGACAGTGGCCCCCACAGCGTATGAACCGTTTGCTGGAGATCAGGAGTGCTCCTCCCTCTCCTTGTGCCGGTGGCTGAGGTCTGGCCGCACTCCTGCTAACAGCGTTTCCTTGATTTGAAGTCGGGGCACTGGCTGTGGGGCATGTTTTGCAGAGGATCCTCATTAAAATGTCCTTGTTGTTTTTTTAAAAAAATTTTAAACTAAATTTCTAAATGCTTTTGAAACAAACAGTATTGTTTTGTTTTGCTGATAGAACCCAGATGGCAGGAGAGAGTTTGTTTCTTTCCAACTTTTGAATCGCTGCACATGCCCTGTCACCTAGACAGAAGGGTAAAGTCAGGACAGTGTGTGGCCACAGAGCACGGTTAGGCTTGGACAAGCAGCCGAGCCAAAAAATGCCTTCTGTCTCAACACTCCTGTTCTCTGTGTGACTTCAGCGCATATCTAGTTACAGGTTTTCTTGGGTGAAAACGAATTTTTGCGCTGGAGTTAACCAGGCAAAACCAGGGCCATCCTGGCCAGTTGAGCTTGAGGACCTGTCTGCCTCACTCATCAGCAGCGCTGCTCGTTTAGGGCCCCTCGGGAGAACCTTTATCCTTGGAAAAGTAGAGAGAGGCTCAAACAGCCCCGCTGGATTTCCAGGTCCTGGGTGGTGTAACCCCTTTGACTTCTCAACCGAGGAAATTAGAGGCGGCTGTCACAGAAAGAAACTAAATGTGGAACCCCACATGCTGTGCTTGCAGCCACTTTTATTCCATTGAATGTAACACGTGATGAAAGGCAGGCATACTCTGGAAGGCACGGAGCTGACTCAGTGGCAGGAACCCTACAGTTCCGTCGGTAGAGCTAGTGACAGTTCTGGGCAAGATACCTTTTGGCCCCTTTAGTTGCCAATGGTTGAAGATGCAGGCAGTACTATCCCCTCCTGTGGTCCTACTGCAAGTGTTCTAACCTTAAAACTAAATGACCTATGAAAGGGGAAATACAAATGGCTAATAAACATCTAAAAGTATGTGCCCTTACTAATGATCAAAGAAATGTGGTTTAAAATAAAACCTATCATGAGAAAAGACTTTTTAAAATGATACTATCCAAACATCTTAACTTTTGTCATGTAAAACTAAAATCTAGTTTAGTGTTTTAGTAGGCTTTACTTTCATTAAGGGTTGGAAAGTTTAAAAAAATGACTTATTTTAAAAGAGTAATATATTACTCAATAACTTTAATGAGCCACCTGGGTTGGTTGGCTAATCAATAGATGCCAGAGATGTTAGGACTTGAAAAGACTAGAGAACTTGTATGGTTCAGCCCTTCATTCATTACTAGAGAAATCGGGGCCCTGCAGAAGTTATGTGACTTATCTAAGGCCACACGGTTGTGAAGAGCTGGCCTGCTTCAGTAGAATGTGATGTACTGTTGTTTAGGTCTTGCTGTAGATAAATAGCTTAATATGGGATTGAACTTTCTTTTTCAATACCTCGAGGCATTTGAGCTTTACTGTCTTTCTAGCTCAGCGGTTCTCAACCTGTGGGTCGAGACCCCTCCGGGGGTCGAACGACCCTTTCAGAAGGGTTACCTAAGACCATCAGAAAACACATATATAATTACATATTGTTTTTGTGATTAATCACTATGCTTTAATTATGATCAATTTGTAACAATGAAAATACATCCTGCATATCAGATATTTACATTATGATTCATAACAGTAGCAAAATTACAGTTATGAAGTAGCAACGAACATAATTTTATGGTTGGGGGTCACCACAACATGAGGAACTGTATTAAAGGGTCGCGGCATTAGGAAGGTTGAGAACCACTGCTCTAGACAGACAGTGTCATAGACCTCAAAGAACAGGAATTCCGAGTTGTTTCTTCATTCAGTCTGTCCTCCTATGACTGAGTGGCTGGACACCTCTATATACTTTTAATGAAGATAGTAATTCAGCCACAATTGAAGTCCTTTGATAGTCTTAATTAGAAACCACTTTTTGAGCAAGTACAAATAAAACTAGGGTGCTTACAGTCTAAAAGAGTTATATTTTTTTAAGTATGCAGATGAGCAATAGAGAGTAGAATAAGAATTGTAAGAGTTTATACCAGTTAAGTAATAAACAATCACCCAAATGTAAAATTGGTTCTAAAACTAGCCCATGTATAAACCGAAATGTATGTTCCCAATTGGCAGGCAGTTCTCCAAGTGGTAATTCTGGGACCTGGGCTTTTTCGGTGTGACTCTATCTTTAGCCCTCACTTTGAAAGCTGCCATCCCTTGCCGGCCGGCCGGCATGGCTCAGTGGTTGAGCGTCGACCTATGAATCAGGAGGTTACAGTTTGATTCCGGTCAGGGCACATGCCCGGGTTGTGAGCTTGATCCCCAGTAGGGGGTGTGCAGGAGGCAGCAGATCAATGATTCTCTCTCATCATTGATGTTTCTATCTCTTCCTCTCCCTTCCTCTCTGGAATCAATAAAAATATATTTAAAAAGAAAGAAAGCTGCCACCCTGACCTGCATCAGACTGAAAGATGTAGAGGGAGCATGGGTGACTGCTTATTGGAGGTTTTTATGGGTCAGGCTTGGAAGTTGCAGACATCATTTCTCCTAACATTCCATTAGGAAGATCTCATGCACAGGACCACATCTTAGTGCAGAGAGGCTGGAAAATGCAATGACTATTGAGTGAGCTCAGCCACAAATAGCTTTGATGATCCAAAGTGGAAAGACATCAGATGAGGGTGAAGTAATTCTTGAACAAATACATATATACTCAGGAATGCAGAAGCTATTAATCATTATTTCTGCTATTAACTGTACTTGTTAATTTGAAGAAAGGTATTTCTGCGAACTCATCTGAGATGGTATATGTACTTCCAGCTGTTTGTTTTTCTCAGTAGTGGGAACTCTTTCTGATCAATGGCACATGTTTGCAAGATGGCCATGAAGAACAAACCTGCTTCAACTATTGAATGCAGCCTTGGAGATGAGCACAAAAATAATGGGCTCTCCCCAAAGCCACATGCAGATATACTGCCATCAATATTCCTTATCTCCATTCAGTATTGACCAAGGCCAGTGGTCTGAGGGCCTGACTGCTAGCATTTGTCATTCCCAGGGCTGTGCAATGCACAGACCACACCACCTCCCCTCCTCTCCATTCAGGTTGACAGTGTTCTGGTTCTGCCCCTTATCACGTTTCTGCTGGATTAGCTCTCCCAACTGGGTTTCCAGCCTGTAGACTCTCACTCCATCATCATTATTACCAGCATTTTGTAAATGCAAATCTGACCGTGGCTCTCCTGTTTTAATGCCTTGCATGGTTCCTGCAGATTGCAGAATGAAGCCCAAATTCCTAGGTGGGGCCTCAAGGTCTCCCATTGAAGAGGTCCCATAGGAAGGTCCTACTTCACCCAGAATTAATGACTTTTGTTTTTCCTTGAATTTTGGCTTTTATTCTGTGTGTGTGTGTGTGTGTGTGTGTGTGTGTGTTTTGTAGTTGAATTTTGGACATGAAATTGATCTATAATAATAAAAGTGTAATATGCTAATTAGACTGGATAGCCAAATGACCTTCCGGACGTCATTCCAGACGAAGCTGCAGTGGTGGGGGCTGTAGCAGAGTCGGTTAGGGGCAATCAGGCAGGCAGGTGAGCAGTTAGGGGTGATCAGGCAGGCAGGTGAGCAGTTAGGGGTGATCAGGCAGGCACATGGTTAGGGGCAATCAGGCAGGCAGGCAGAGTGGTTAAGGGCGATCAGGCAGTGAGGTGAGCAGTTAGGAGCCAGCAGTCCTGGATTATGAGAGGGATGTCCAACTGCTGGTTTAGGCCCGATCCCTCAGGGTTCCCTGCAGAATTGGGCCTAAACCAGCAGTCGGACATCCCCCAAGGGGTCCTGGAATGCGAGAGGGTGCAGGCTGGGCTGAGGGAACCCCCTCCCCATGCACGAATTTTCGTGCACTGGGCCTCTAGTTGTTATATAATGTTCTTGTCATTCTCAAAATGAGTTGTGTGTTTTCAGGCCTGTGCACTTAGGGCGATCAGGCAGTCGGGTGAGCAGTTAGGAGCCAGCAGTCCTGGATTACGAGAGGGCCTCACTTTCCCATCTCCCTTGGTGGGAATCTTGCCTGTCTTCTTCAGGACAAGTTCAAATACCACCTTCATTAGGAAGCATCCCTCCTTTGGAATTAGTCTTTCTTAGTACTAATAATTGGATACAATTCTTAAGATAACAATTGGTACCTTCATTATAACATATCACTCTGCTAAATATAGTAATCTCATACGTGTGCCTCACTCTTACAAGATTATAAGAATTCCTCTTAATTGACTTTGAGTAAGACATAATAGATGCTCAACAATATTTATTGACTTGAATTAGAGTAAAAAAAGAATTCCATTTAAATTACTTTCTGGCATTTTCACTGGGTCTGAATTTCCTTTTTTCTGAGTAGCAGTTGCAAAATTGCTATCCATTTAGTTCTGATAATGGGAAATTACTCCCAACTTCATCACAGCGTCTACTTTGCCTAATTAAGGTTGTCATTGGAATAGAAAAAGGTTATTTTCCTGGCCCATAGGTGGGGTGTTTATCCTGGGTTGTGGCTTCCAGAGTTAGTTGCTCTAATCCAAGTGCCTATAGTATTTTGCATGTTATCTCTCTTATAGCTCTTATTACACCAAACTTAACAATGGATTTTGGTTTTGTCTGAGTGATGATTTGTTTTCTTGCCTGGCTTCCACTTTGGACCCGCACCATCTGTAAACGCTCTATGATGATGGAAATGTTTATCATCTGTGTTCTCCAGAACAATAGCCACTGGACAGAGGTAGCAGCCGAGCTTTCAAAATGTGGCTGCTGCTACTGAGGAACTGAGTATTGAATTTTAGTTCATTTTAAACTTAAATAGCTACATGCAGCCAGTGGCTACCATTATGCTGGAGAGCAGAGAGACACCGAATTCCTAGGAAAGTAACGTCTTATTAATTTTTGTCATCTTGTGCTAGGTGCTCAGTAGGCCCACAATAAATAATTGTGAAATGATGAACATTAACATTTATTGAGTGGCTGCTGAACGCAAGATGCTCGCCGGGCCATCTGCGTGTTAGCTTCATTTTCCGAAGAGCCCTCACTGAGGCAGCTCAGGCTGCCAGGCTTGGCCTCCATCCCTGCCTCCAGCCTTTACCGGGAAGGCAGGCAGCCATGGAACCCTTTAGCAAGAGGGTTGGGAGTGCTGTGAAGAGGCCTGGCAGAACCATAAAGGAGACAAAAGAATCTCAGCGGTGAACCAAACGCCTCTGAAACCTGCCCAGGCCTGAATTTCGTGATCATGCTTTTTCCTGAGCAGCCACAGAAGTTATTTAATCCTCCAGATCAGAACCTGTGAGACCCACAAACCTGGTCTGAAGGCTGCTGGCAGTGACTGGTTTTTGATGAAGGAAATGTGAGTGTCTTAGCACTGACGTGGGAGAGAGGGAAAGAGGGAGCCAGCGTGGCTTTGAATGTTCTCACCTGCGAGGAAGGAAGGGGGCCTGTGCCTGAGAGGAATGGACTTTCTGCTTATGGTTTTCATGAGAAAGCTGCTTGGCATGCCTTCCCTCTGAAGGGTTAGGGACGCCTCCACAGCACAGTGTAAGGGTCCATTTGAAATGTAGGGACAACAGCTAGAGAGAGCAAATAGAGACCCAGGTAACTTAGAGTTACTGGTGTCCCCCCAAATACTAGTAAAAAACCAGGTGTCATTACTTTTCACTTTTCTCTGAAACATTAAGAACTAGATTTTAGTGTGGAGGCCTCAGGGTCTATTTCTGTGTGCCTCAAACCCTGCACTGTGACTAGGTTTGCTTTGCTCTATGCTCCCCAAATTGTGGGGAATTTATCACTGTAAACGGCAAACACGTATCTGAGGAAGGACAATTTTGCATCTTTCTTGAGAGCCAGAGTTAAAATCTCATCACTCCTTCATCCCCACCCCCAAGGCAATATTCCTCCATCAAGCTTGAGAAACAAGGAGAAAAGACACCAGGTATTTGGGAGAAAAGGGCTGCTGACAGTGAGTGGTATGGAAGCTGGGCTACTCCCTCCATAAAACCCTCTTTTGAATTTTCATCTTCACCAGCTGTCAGAAAGTAGAACACACAGAAGAGTGCTGTGCCTTCAGGCTAAGAGGATTCATGTAGCAAAGCGGGGAAGGAGGAACCAGAGAGACCTAGAGACAGAGAAAAACCCTTGGGAGAGATCATTAAGGCTGGCAGGGAAAGGCTACGTTAATTGAGCTGAGAAGAAAGGTGAGCATCTGGGGATTCTTTTAAGAGGTTACGGAATTTTCTGCTACATGATTGCGTTAATCTTTGGTCACTACTCAAAAACGTAGTTTTACAGGAGAATAGTATCTATGAAAAAATTCATGTAAGAGAAACAGCTAGCTACAGGACAAAATAGTAATAATTGACAAAACAAAACAAAACAAAAAATAAACAAGCAAAAATAAACAAACAAAGAGAGGCAGAAGGTGGTTTTGCCAGGTCCTCATTTCCTGCTATGAGAGGAGAAGAAGCAAAATGCTGAGCTGCCTCCTGGCATGGTCCTGGCGGCTGCTTCTTCGTGTGTAGTTAATCTAGCCTCGTGCTCCTGGCAAGTCCTGTGTGGTTTGCAGTGAGCCCCGCGCTTCCCACCAGCCTCCCGCCCCCCACCGCCCCCCAGGTAGTTTTCGGGTGTGGCTGTCTCTGTACCTAAATTTCCCATCATGTGTATAAAGCAGAGATTTCTTTTCAGATATGAGCGCCCTTTTTTCAGCCCCCTGCAAAGGTCATGTGCCCCATGAGACTGTAGCTGTACTTAACACTGAGGAGATATATAAAGATCCCCTCAAACCGTTAGGTATGAATAAGACTTTTTCTCATTTTAAGATGTTTTTCCTTGGGTAATGTAACACATACAGAAAACTGCATAGAACATATATGCACATCTTTTTAAAAATATATATTTTATTGATTTTTTACAGAGAGGGAGGGAGAGGGATAGAGAGTTAGAAACATTGATGAGAGAGAAACATCGATCAGCTGCCTCCTGCACACCGCTTACTGGGGATGTGCCTGCAACCAAGGTACATGCCCTTGACCGGAATCGAACCTGGGACCTTTCAGTCCGCAGCCCGACACTCTATCCCCTGAGCCAAACTGGTTAGGGCGTATATGCACATCTTAATTGTTTTGAAGTGAACCCCAGTTTACCCATTACCCAGATTAAGAAATAGAACATTGCTGGCACTCCAGAAATTCCTTTATTGCTCTGTCCTCACCGCAATGCCCTCTTCCACCCTTGAGGAAACCATTCTCCTGACATTTAAAAAATTTTTTTTATTGATTTCAGAGAGAAAGGGAGAGGGAGAGAGAGAGAGAGAAACAACAATGATGACAGAGAATCATCCATTGACTGCCTTCTGCATGCCCCCTACGGGAGACCAAGCCTGCAACCCGGGCATATGCCCTGATTGAGAATCGAACTGTGACCTCCAGGTTCATAGATCAAGGCTCAACCACTGAGCCACACCTGCCGGGCTCCCCTGACATCTACAGTAATCATTTCTTTGCTATTCTTTATAACTTAACCACCTACAAATGGATTCCTAAACAATATAGTTTTGCCGTAAATGGAATCATCCTATAAATTAAAAGCTGAATATGCTAAGTGTCTGACCATTAGTTCCACTGTTTGACCAGTCACTATGATGCACACTGACCACTGGGAGGGGCGGGGGGCAGATGCTCCAACTGGTAGGTTAGCTTGCTACTGGGGTCCGGCAGATCAGGACTGGGCGAGATGGGCCAGACATGCCCTGGAGCCCTCCCGCGGGGCCTCCCTGGCCCCGATCATGCACCAGTGGGGTCCCTCGACCTGACCTGCACCCTCTTGCAATCCAGGACCCCTCAGGGAATGTTGGAGAGCTGGTTTCGGCCCGATCCCCATAGGCCAGGCCGAGGGACCCCACCGGTGTACGAATCTGTGCACCTGGCCTCTAGTAGTTTATATATTCTTTAGTGATTTCTTTCCTCAACATCATGTTTGTAAGAGTCATACATGCTGTTGCATGTAACTGTAGTTCCCCACTGTTTCATTGTGTTACTATATCACAATGGTGGACGGATCTGTGTGTTGTTTACAGTATGAGACTGTGGACAGCTGCTGCTCTGGTATATGCTGGTGCACACAACAGATTCTCCAGGAGAGTAGAATGGCTGCAGCATTTCGAACACTGTTAAAAAAATTTCACAGCTTTGAGATACAATTCACATACCGCTCAATTCACTTGTTTAAAGTGTACAACTGAATGGGATTTTTATTATTTATTTTTTAAATATATTTTTATTGATTTCAGAGAGGAAGAGAGAGGGAGAAAGAGATAGAAACATCAATGATGAGAGAGAATCATTGATTGGCTGCCTCCTGCACGTCCCCTACTGGGATCAAGCCTGCAGCCCAGGTATGTGCCCTTGACTGGAATTGAACCTAGGACCCTTCAGTCCACAGGCTGATGCTCTATCCACTGAGCCAAACCAGCTAAGGCCTTAATGGTTTTTAATGTAGTCTTAGAGTTGTGCAATCATCACACAATCATCAGTAGCACTTTTAAATGAATTAGTATTTTATTTATTACAAGGGTCTACATACATGTAGACCATCAGAGTAGAAGTAGATGGACATATTTATTCATCCTAGAGGTGATGCTTGGTTTCTATATGTTCTGTGGTTCTATGGCTCCCAGAAGTCTTTAGTTTAAGGCATTGATATGTAGAAATTTGCCATTAACATACATATACATACTTAAAAGATTTAGTGCTTTAATTCATCACATATTCTATAGATGGCTTTATGATAGTGTTTCTCAAATTTCCCTGGGCATCAGAATCATTTAGAAGGCTTGTTAAAACAGATTGCTAAGCACCACCCTCCAAGTTTCAGATTCGGTAGGTCGGGGTGGACCTAGAGAATTTGTTTACCTAATCAGTTTCCAAGTGATAATGATACTATTAGTCCGGGGCAGTGGATCAGCAAACCACGGCTCGCGAGCCACATGCGGCTCTTCAGCCCCTTGAGTGTGGCTCTTCCACAAAATACCACATGCAGGCGCGCACGTACAGTGCGATTGAAACTTCGTGGTCCATGCGCAGAAGTCAGTTTTCGGCCTGGGCGAGTCTATTTTGAAGAAGTGGCGTTAGAAGAAGTGAGGGTACGTTCGCTGAGGTCGACCCCTCAAATTGAGGACGTTTTTAGCAAAGGCCAGCTTAAGAGTACCCTAATTAAGTTAATAACGATGTAACTACCTATATAGTTTAAGTTTAAAAAATTTGGCTCTCAAAAGAAATTTCAATCGTTGTACTGTTGATATTTGGCTCTGTTGACTAATGAGTTTGCCGACCACTGGTCTGGGGACCATACTTTGAGAAACCTGGTAGCTGGCTGTTACATTGGAAATTAGAGAACCAAGTATGGAAGGAATTCATTCAATCATTCAGTAGATAAGAATGGGACAAAAGACACAATTTGTTGGAGGGAAAAGAGGCCAATTAGCAGACTCTTGTAATAGCTCAGAGTATGACAGTAGGAATAGAGAGTAGTGAATAAATTTTTAAAATATTATGGAAACACAGTGAAGAGGCCTTGGCAATTGATTTGACATGGAGGGTAAAGGAAAGGAAGGAGTCAAATATGACACCAAGATTTTAGTCCTGGATCAGGAAGAGAATTGGAGCACAGAGAATAAGTGGGACTGTGAGGAAAGAGTAAAATCAATCAGCATCTGAATTTCTATACTTCTTGGCTGTCTAGGAAGATTTACTCAGCCATCATTTCATGGTCAAAAGATGACTGATCCCCTAAGCCGATGGCCCCATTCCTGCAGTGATGCCCCCAGAAACTAGAAGCATATGACCATGGGAGGTTTTTCTAGACAATTGATATTGAATGCTCAGTAGGAATTTAGAGGGACTACATGAAAAAAGGGGACATATGTAACACTTTCAACAAGAAAGATTAACAAAAAAGAAGAATGATTCTGAGAACACTGAAAATTATCAAAATCCTTTTTCACATAATGCAATATCTCTCCTATCCTTCAAATTTTCTCTCTTTTAAAAAAAATCCTCACCAGAGAATGTGTGTGTGTGTGTGTGTTTAACTTAAAAAAAAATTGAGTTTAGAGAGAGAGGAAAGGTGAGGGAGAGAGAGAGAGAGAGAAAGAAAAAAGATATCTGTATGGGAGAGAAACATTGATCAACATCAATCAGTTTCCTCCCATAGGTACCCAACCAAGGATTGAACCTGCAACCCAGGGTGTGTGCCCTGATCGAGAATTGAACATACGACCCTTCAGTGTATGGGAGGACGCTCCAACTAACTGAGCCACCTGGCCAGGGTGAAGTTTTCTCTTTTAGACCAAACCACCTCTAGGAGCAACGTCTTTGGCCTTTTCACTTTATTGCATAATAAGCAGGATTAGAAGTTGAAGGGTTCTCATGTCTTTGAAGACAAGGTAGAGACTGAGCTGGGTCTTGGAATCTCCAAAATCTCAACTAACATCTGATAGTAGATTCCCAAATAAGGGGATACATCAGTAGAAGCAGTTTTTTTGCTGGTCAATGGACTGGGCCATATGGAAGCCAAAGGACTCCTTTGTCTCCATGAGAGGCTGACCTCAGTGGCCTGTGTCTGGGGAACCGGAGAGGGCTATTCTCTTTTTTCAATCAACAAATATTTATTGAGCACATACTAGGTACCCTTCGACACTATCCTAACCACTGGGAGAAAATAGTGAATAAAACCATTTGCAGAACTTATGAGGAAAGAAACAAAAATACAAATAAACATACCAAATTATGCCACATTATATTAAACTAGTGGCCCAGTGCACAAAATTTGTGCATGAGGGGGGTGTCCCTCAGCCCGGACTGCACCCTCTCCATCTGGGTCCCCTCGGGGGATGTCCAACTGCCGGCTGCCGGGCAGTTGGACATCCCTCTTATAATCTGGGACCGCTGGCTCCTAACCGCTCACCTATCTGCCTGCCTGATCTCCCCTAACCACTCTGTCTGCCGCCTGCTCACCCCCAACTGCTCCCCCCTCCACCGGCCTTCTTGCCCCCAACTGCCCCCCTGCTGGCTTGTTCGCCCCCAACTGGCTGCCCCTTGCCAGCCTGCTTGCCCCCAACTGCCCCCCGCCCCCCTGCTGGCTTGTTTGCCCCCAACTGCCCCCCCCTCCCCCCCGTCGGCCTGCTCTCCCCCAACTGCCCTCCCCTTCTGGCCTGATCTATCCTAACCGCCTCTGCCTTGGCCCCACCACCATGGCTTTGTCTGGAAGGATGTCAGGAAGGTCTCCCAGTCTAATTAGCATATTAGCCTTTTATTAGTATAGATGTGGCAAAAACATGCACTAAGCTAGAAAGAGAATGATGGAGGTGGAGGTCTGCTTTGGGTTGAATGGTCAAGGAAGACATCTTTGTGGGTGTGATCTCAAGGACAAAGAGCCTGATCTGCACAGAGAGAGGGCAACCCCTTCCCAGAAGTCAGCAAAGCACAAAGGTGTGGGATGGTAAGGAGGTGTGGAGAGGCTGGCAGTTTGGGGTTTCTGGAGCACAAAGTGCAAACCAAAATAAGATGGAAAGGTTGGCAAGGTCACATTTTGAAAGGACTTGTGTAATGTGGTGATGGTGTTTGGTTTCATCCTTTAGGAGATGGGGAACCTTTGATACACATAAACACCAGCTCTCTAAAACTGTTATTCTATCTTAATTCCTCCAGCCTTAAGCAGCCTGTCATCATTTTGATTGGGAGAAGTCTGGCTTTCTTCCCCCACCGACAAGGCTGTATGTGTGTGTGTGCGCGTGCCCGCGCACGTGTTTATACTAGTAACTTTACAATCAGCCTGGTGGTTGTTGTTTTTTTAAATAAACGTCGTTTTTTTTGTGCTACTTCCTATGAATTATGATGTTGTTATCTAATTTACCTTTTTTTTCAGTGCCCCTGACTAAATAGGTATTGCATGTTTTTTAAAATTTATTTATAGAGAGAAGAAGGGAGAGCGAGCAAAACATCGATCAGTTGCCTCCTGCAGGCACCTGACCGGGGATCAAACCCACAACCTGATTATGTGCCCTGACTGGGAATCAAACTTGCCACCTTTTGGTGTAGGAGACAATGCCCAACCAACTGAGCCACCTGGTCAGGGCTGATTTACTGGACTGCTATTCACAGCCTTAGCAATAGGGCAATAGTGAAAAGAAGAAAAGAAAAGCAGAGGGAGTGTTATATTCCAGGGACAGGGAAGAACTATCAAGGATGTGATGTAGTTACCTCTGTTGGGGAAGAGTAGAAAGATCTGGAATCCAAGCCAGGGTCTGCCATTCAATTGCTGTCTGAGCAAGCTACTTAACCTCTTTACACCTTGGTTTCCTTGTATTCAAAGTGAGGGTATAATAGTGTCATATACCACATAGAATTTTGGTGAAGATTAAATGAGAAAAGTGGATGTAAAACACTTGGTTCAGTGCATGTAGGAGGTGCTCAATAAATGTTCACTAATATCAGGTATGTCACTGATTATTAACCAAGAAACATTTATTACTGCCTAGTATAACTATACTGGGCACATGGGACATAGATGGAAAGTAGAAAAAGTAAGTTTGTATCTTTAAGAAACTTCTGATGGTTGGAGAAGTAAGAAATATACACAGCTCCAAGGCAGCATGTCTGGGATAGGGTGGTGCTGAGTAGATACCTGTACTCATAGATGCTAACGAAGTCCCAAGTGGAAAGATTTCCATGGTGTTGGATTAATCAAGGACAGTTTCATGGAGGAAGTGAACCACGGGCATGGACTTGGAAGTAGTTTAAGGTTTGGATTGCTGGAGAGGAGAATGCCTCTTGGGAAGAGATCAGAACGAGGTCTTGTGGGGAAAGCAGGGTTGTTCTAGGAGCAGGGGGAGGTGCGAAAAGAGGCCCGCATTTGGAAATCCAGGAGAAGACCATGAGGGAAAATGAGGCCGGGCTGGGAAGTTTAGGATGGTTAAAGAACTGGGAACCACTGCAAATTTTCAAATGGGAATATTATGATGTTCAATGCGTATCTTAGGAAGACCTGTTGGAGCCATCTGGGTTAGACTACAAAGAACTGTTCTGGTGTTGAGGGGTAAGGAGGGCGAACACTTGCTTGGAAATAGGGAAGGAAATGCATGAACGTGCTGTACACTCAGGAGGTATTAGTCAAGACCCATAAAGGGTCTTTTTCTCCTCTTTATGGTGTTGAAGTGACCAAGGAAAGAGGAGACTGGGATGACAGCTGTCATTCCTGCACCTCCTCTACCCGCCCCTACCCCATGGAGATCATTTAACAACAGGCAAGTACGTTGTGGCAGTGCAGCCAGGAGTTCACAGAGGGAAGTTCCCTTTCCAGACTGCTAGGGTTGTTCACCTCGCTGTGCCAGAGAGGTCAACAAAAGAGCAAGTGCGTTTTTAAATGTTGCACCCAGTAGCTCTTCACTGGGTCACCCAGCAACAGTTAGCCAGTGGCAACCGTGAGAAGGCTCCCATTCAGCATCTTGGTTATTTCTTGGTAAGTTTCTAGGTGTGAGGGTGCCTGTCTGAGGCAGGGGGACAGGTGTGGGATGGGACACCATTTTCTGTGTGACTCCGAAGCTGAACACCCAGTGGTGGTGTTGTGAGCAGAGCAGCTGATAACCTTTCCAAGCCCTCGCCCTGGGGGCTGAGGTTTTCATCACAGGCACAGTCTGAAGTGTGTGTGGAAAGCACAGAGATACCTCTTCAAGGACGGATTTGCTGGGGCCTCAGCCCCACTTGTCCAAGTCTCTCTCCTTGGACTCCTGTCTCTGGGCCGATGACCACAGCCCCCTAAGGAAATGAAAATTGGTAACTGAGTCCAACCGGAAAAAGGATGAGAACCTGGAGTTCCTGTTTTCAGATACACAGCCCTTTGTGGTGCTGGTAGAGCAGGTGGTGCAGTCTCAGTCAGGGCCCGGGAAGTACCACAGGGGTTGGAGATGTACAGCAGGGCTGTCCCCTGCTGCCTTCCATCTACATAGTGGTTTGGGCAGATACTTCCCAATGTGCTTTCCCCAAGGACCCTAAGTAATGTAAGTTTTTATGCCTTAATTCTTTTAAAATTTTTTATTGAGTTTATTGGGGTGATCTATAATAATAAAAGGCTAATATGCTAATTAGACTGGACATCATTCTGGACGTCCTTCCTGACCAAGAGGGGCCGGAGGAGGGAAGCAGCCCTGGTCCCGGGTGCCTGCAGGCAGCAGCGGGAGAGAAGCCTGGGTCCCGGGTGCCAGAGGGAAGCCGGTGCCAGCAGCGGGGGGAAGAAAGGCCTACTCTTGCATGAATTTTCGTACATGGGGCCTCTAGTTGGTTAATAAAATTATATAGGTTTCAGGTGCACAATTCTATAATATATAATCTGTTTGTATGTTCACCATCCCATTTATCCCTCCTTTACCCTCTTCTACCCCCCCCCCCCCCAACCCCATTTCCCTCTGGTAATCCCCATACTGTTGTCTGTGTCTATGAGTTTGTGTGGGTGGGGTGGATGGGGTGTTTTTTTGTGTGTGTGTTTTGTTTTGTTTTTTTGCTTAATCACATCACCTTTTTCACCCAGCCCCTTCCCCACTCTCTCTAACAGTTGCCAGCCTGTTTTCTGTATTTATGAGTCTGTTTCTATTTTGTTTGTTTGTTTATTTTACTCATTAGATTCAACACATAAGTGAAATCACATGGTATTTTTCTGTCTCTGACTGGCTTATCATGCCTTATTCTTGATTCTAGTCCCTGCTTGATGTTTTTCTCATAATATTCACAGAACCTAACATATATGTACAGTTGAACCATGAAAAATATGGGTGTGAACTGTGCAGGTCCACTTATACACAGATTTTTAAAAAAAATTTTTTTTAAATATATTTTATTGATTTTTCACAGAGAGGAAGGGAGAGGGATAGAGAGCTAGAAACATCAATCAGCTGCCTCCTGCACACCTCCCACTGGGGATGTGCCCGCAACCAAGGTACATGCCCTTGGCCGGAATTGAACCCGGGACCCTTCAGTCTGCAGGCCAATGCTCTATCCACTGAGCCAAACCGGTTAGGGCAGATTTTTTTCAATAAATACTGTAAATGTATTTTCTCTTCCTTATGATTTTAATAGTATCTTCTTTTCTCTAGCTTATTTTATTATCAGAATATAGTATATGATACATGTAACATACATGATATGTGTTAATCGTCTATTTATGTTCTTGGTAAGATTTCCAGTAAATAGTAGGCTACTAATAGTTAACTTTTAGGGGAGTCAAAAGTTATACGCAGATTTTGGACTGGGTGGGGGGTCGGTGCCTCTATCCCCTGCCTGAATTTACTTGTTCATTCCTATCTCTGGCACTTAGAGCAGTAGCTGGAACACATGAGGCCCCTCCTGCATATTGGATTAATGAATTTATTGGACAAATGAATGGCTGAATGAAGAAGCAGAGCAGATGTGTCTGCTCAGCCCATGCGGGCCCTGTGGAGGTCCTGACGACGGAGAATGTTGCATCTCCCCATCCCTGCAACCTCCCAGTCACTACCAAAGAAGAGAGGCCCTGGATTCTCTCATACTTAACTGTTTGGTGGCTCTGAAATGACACCTCTCATAGGAAAGAGAAACTATTTAGTTTTGGGGGGAAACTCTAGTTATTACAAAGGCGGCAAAAAGAATTCGCCCTGCCTTTTGGATAATTGCTAGACCTATTCCCCCACACAAGGAACAGTCTCCCCTGGTTGAGACCTGCTGTGAAACTCAGCAGTGGCCCACAAACAGGGCCTCTGATGTGTCCGACTCATTAAGACCAAACCATCAGTCCCCACACATTTTCCTTCCTCCCCAGTCCCGCTGAGGCAAGAAGTTTCCATTCTGCCCAACTAGTGAAACCAGTCACCAGTATCCACCTTTCTTCTCCCAGCCCTGCCTGAGGAAATGGAAGACTGTAAAGGAGGGTGGGCGAGGCCGGTGGTTGGGTGACCACTCAGACGGGGGCTCGCATCTGGAAGGCAGAGAAAGAGGCCACCATACACGCTAGAGTCTTTTTCTTTCTTTTTTAAGTTTTAAAAATCTTTTTTAATGAGAGTTTGATGGAAAGCACAAGTTGGTAGGCGGCTGCTGGGAGTGAGCCTGTCTTAGTTTGTGTTTATAAAGCACGGAGGGGCGGGATTCGCAGCTCTTGGAAGTTTGGCCTTAGCTCACCTGTCAGCCTGGCACTGGGGTGTCAAAGCCACAGCGACTGTTAGCTGGCACTGACTCCCGTCCTTGGCTCAGAAACAGTGGCTCCCAGTGTGGCCTCGGCTGCACCTAGGACTTGCAGAGCCAGAGATTTCACAGGGGTCCGGTGAAAGGGCGTGACAATGAGAGACACTGGTGTGAGGGGGAATCCGTGGGGATAAGAAGTGTCACCAGCTGGAGAAAGAGCTCAGCTATCTGGATGGAAATGTGTGAGGATGTGTGTCGGTGGGAGTAGGGGTTTTGCAGGAGGCTTGGTGGTGGGCTGGCCATGTGGGTGGGAGGGAGGTGTGGGCAGGGAGGAGGGCCACAGGGAGTAGGGGCAGCTCTGACTCTTGAGTCCCCAAGAAGGACTGGTAGGTGGAGCTGAGGATGTTTGGACAAGGAGATTCTTTGAAGCTTTTCTCTTGTCCTCCCTACTCTGGACCTGGTCCCCTCCCCTCCATAAAGCCATTAGCTTCTGGTGCCAGCCCTATCTCTGCTCCATCTCTCTTGGTTCCAGTCAGTGCATTCACAGACCTTCTGCCCTCGGGGACGGGGAGGATTTATGGGGGGGGGGGGGGGGGGGGGTGGTAGAGGTTAGAGGGGGAGGGGGCATCCTTTAGAGGAGGGGAAGGTCTGTTTGGGAAGTAGGGTGTGGGGAGCTGTTAGTCCGCTGGGCTAGAGACAGGATCATTTCCGAGCTCGCTCTGCATGACAAAGGGGAAGGAGCAAGTTTTTGCTTTGATCTGCCCCCTGCCGACCTCACACACCTGCCTGTTGATGCCCCGGCCCCAGCTAAGACCCCAAGGAGAAAAACCAAAAGGGGGTGGGGATAGGCTGTGGCCCAGCTTCCCTGGATCTAGCTCAGGCCACCTTCCTTTCTTGGTGGCCCCAGGACAAAAATATCTGCCAGGCTGATGACCCAAAGCACCTGCCGCCCCCTCCCGGAGAGCCTGGCGACCCAGAACTGCGCGGTGAGGTGGGGGTGGGGGTGGGGGTGGGGGCGTTGGGAGCGTGTGTTTGTGTGTGTAAGGTTGTAGGTGTTAAGGGGTAGTGGGAAGAAGACTCGCTAGGACTGAGGGGTCACGCCCTGGATGGAAGCTCCGGGGGAAACGAGGTGAGGGTGAGTTGGAGGGGCGTGTTTTTACAGACTTGCTTCAGGATCCAGAAGCTGGATTTTCTGTAGGTTTTCAAGGACTCCAGGAAAGGTGTTTGCGGGGAACACAGGCATAGGTGGTAGTTACAAAAAGCTGCGGGAGGGTAAAGATGCGGGAGGCTCTCCTGCCACAAGGGAAGGGGTTGTTGCTCACCACAGATGTTCGAGGTAAGGCTTGCGGATGAGGAGCAGCAGGTGCTCCCATTCTGCTGTAGGTGCTGATGGGACACAGGGCCCCTGAGCACAGGGGAGGGATGAGGGCCACCCAGGGAGGCACGCCCCAGCCTCCAGAGCTTTAGGGCCTCGGCTTGCTGTAGGCTTTTACGTTTCTCAGAGAGGTTGCCCTGAGAAAGTGAAAAGTCCTTGTCTTCTCCCTACTGTTATTCCTGGTAAACAATTTCTGGGATTTGGAAAACTTGTTTAGAGTGAGAAGGTTACAGATTGAGAGGGATACTCCTGTTTGGCTGTCAAGCCAACTCACCAATTTCTTTTTAGCGCCACAAAAGAGCATGGTGGCCAGAAACATCCACCTCTGGCAGGCGTGAGAGGTAAAGAGGAGGGCGATGGGTGGTTCTCGCTTCTGGAAGGGCAGATGTGCATTGCATAAATGCTGCATAGCACATGCTCTGTTCTTGAAGTAGTGTGTTTTCATTTCTCTCTTCTAGTTTCTCAGCTTGTATTTCCTTTGCGATTAGGCCTCGAGTGGGGTCTTCACAGTTTGGGGTAAGAGACATCAAGGCAACCCTATGGTGAGATGAACAGTAAGAAGAACTGGAGGTTGGAAAGAGGCTGAATTTCTTTGGGATAGAGAAAGTGATGTTAGATCCAGCCCAGAGCTCACTCCCTGTCTCCTGGTCCTCCCCTATCTGTTGCATTTCCACATTGATTCTCCTTCCATTTCTGTTTTCTCAGGGAGCCCAGTTTTGGAAGCTGGTAGTCCCAGGGGTCTTCCCAGGCCACTGGGGAGGGCTGAGGCCAACCATGCCAGGCCTGCTGCTGCTCGCTGCTGCGCTGCTCTCCAGCTGGGCTCAGCTCCCAGCCGAAGCCAGCTCCTGGTGGTGAGTGAGAGGGGCTGAAGTCCTACTCTACAACCTATGCCTCCTTTGGTAATTGAAATGTGGAGAAGGTGGTCACGGTGGGTCGTGATCATTCCTGTATTCATAGAAATCCTAAGGCCCTCTTTTATCCCAGGAAATCTAGCACAGTCCTTTTTCTCTCTCAAGCCCCCGGAAGTAAAGGTTCCACAGGATAAAGGATTAGTTCATTTGGCTTTTTCTCTGATCCTGTCTGCATTCCCCTGTTCCTGGCTCTACCACCATTTCTAGGGGTGGTTGAAAATATCTCTTTTGTTGCTATTGGATGATTTTTATTTTATTTATTTTTTGCTGGTAGGGGCAAGGAGAGTAGAATTTCTATTTTATAAGTCTGATGACAAGATGAGGGATTTGTAGGATCATGTGTGTCTTTCTTTTTGTCTTTTAAAGACTATTGTCATTGCCAAGTCAACATGGAAATGGCAGGCACTCACCACCTGTTTTTCACAGACTGTGCCCTGCTCAAATTTTTACTCAGATGGCAAATGTACAGCCTTTTCATCTAACTTAACACTTTATTGTGTCTGGTGGATGATGAGCCGAAGGGAGAGCCCTTGAACTGATAAAGAGTGGATTAGGGGATGTGTGGGTCAGATAGGGAAGTGAAAACATTTAGAATATATTGGAATGCATGTAAATTGGATTAGATTTTAAAGGCATAAGGGGAAGTTCTATTTAAGGGAATGTATTGCTTTCTATCACACATCCTGCATTTAGGCCAAAGTGAACCAATCACTCCTACTCCTTGAATAAGTCACGTGCTCTCCTGTTGGCTCTTTTTGCCCTCTGCCTCAAATGAATATAGCCTGCCCTGTCTGGCTCATTCTCCTCCTGCCCCACACACTTTAAGAGCCAGCTCACACTCTAGCCATCTGCTTATAAAACTCATCCCAGCCCAGGCTGGGTGGTTCAGGTGGTAGGAGCATTGTCCCATACATTGGAAGGTCTTGGGTTCGTTTCCCTGTCAGGTTCACCCCTGGCTTCAGTCGGGGTGCGTGCAGGAGGCAACTGATTGATGTTTCTCTCTCTCTCTTTCTCCCTCCGTTCCCCTCTCTCTAAAAATCAATGAAAATGTCCGTAAGTGAGGATTTAAAAAATATAAATTTAAAAGTAAATAATTATTTTTTTAAAAAGCTCCTCTCCCAGCTGTAAGAACTCTTCCTTTATCTCAGTGGTCAGCAAACTCATTAGTCAACAGAGCCAAATATCAACAGTACAACGATTGAAATTTCTTTTGAGAGCCAAATTTTTTAAACTTAAACTATACAGGTAGGTACATTGTTATTAACTTAATTGGGGTACTCCTAAGGCGTAGGAAGAGCCACACTCAAGGGGCCAAAGAGCTGCATGTGGCTCGCGAGCCGCAGTTTGACGACCACGGCTCTATCTGATCACTCTGGATCCAGAAGCTCAAGTCTGTCTTTGGCATCTGATATCTCACATGTCACCTGTGTTTGTGCCTCAGTTTCCCCAATTTTCTTTATTGGTTTTAGTGAGGGAGAAAGAGAAGCGAGAAAGAGAAACATTGGTGTGAGAGAGACACCTCAATCAGTTGTCTCCTGTAGGCACCCTGACCAAGGATCGAACCCACAACGTAGGTATGTGTCCTGATGGGAATTGAACCCAGAACCTTAAAGCGTACTGGATGACAGTTCAACCAATGGAGCCACATTGGCCAGGGCTCCTCAATTTCCTTTTCCCAGCCCTCATTGCACGGTCTTATTCACAGAAAGCACTCAGTAATGTGTTGGAGGAATGACTTACTGCTGCACGCAGGCGTGTGCTCACTCCTTTCCTCTTTCTGAATTGCTGCTGTAGGTCGCTAGCTATGAACCCGGTGCAGAGACCTGAGATGTTCATCATCGGTGCCCAGCCTGTGTGCAGCCAGCTTCCTGGGCTCTCCCCGGGCCAGAGAAAGCTGTGCCAGTTGTACCAGGAGCACATGGCCTACATAGGGGAGGGAGCCAAGATGGGCATCAAGGAGTGCCAGCACCAGTTCCGGCAGAGGCGGTGGAACTGCAGCACCGTGGACGACACCTCTGTCTTTGGGAGGGTCATGCAGATAGGTAAGCAGCCACAGACAAGGCTTGGCTGAAGGAGCTGTGCTCACCTGGCCTGGGTGCAAGCATGCTCTCTCAGGATGGGGCAGAGAAAGCCCACTTGAGTATCTAACTGGGTTTTCTCATGGCTTGGAATTGGCCTGCAAGCGGGGAGGGAGATGCACGCAGACAGCAGTGTCTCAGAGGATGTGTTAGCCGCACAGCTCAATGCTCAGCTAACCTTCTCTTCCAGCTTCACCCTGTCTGGGCAGCCAGCGTGACTCACTCTGGGAAGGGCTCAGAGCATCTGAGTTGAGTTAGAACTGGGAAACCGCCCACCACCAGGGCCCTTTGTCTCACTCAGCACAAGGGCCTCCTTTGAGAGCCTTGCCCTGGATATCTGTACGCTTTTTGCCTCTTTCACTTGGACTCTAAGAGAGATAGAAACTTGGGGCCAAATTGGTGATAGCTGTCATTAATCCAACCCAGATCCAGTCCTGGCTTCTTCATTGAAAGGGGGTGTGTGTGAAAGTGGAGGCAGGGGACAGACTGAAGAAGAAAGATGAGAGGGCCACTCTCCCCAGATTTCTGTTCTCTCCCCTCTCCCACTCCTGGTCTAGGATTCTTTTGCTGCCCTATTGCTTAGATGGAGGTGTGATCTGGGGTCTAATTGTTTTAGGTCCTTTTGAAATGCAATTCTCCTCTCCCTGGCAAGAAATTGAGAAATCCGGCCTTATTCTACTGGGTCTTATCCCCAGGGCCATAAAAGGAAGGTGTTAGAGCCCTGAAGTCCCTATCTCACATTCTCTCAGAACAGCTTCCCCTCAAAAGGCATTCTGGAGTTACCCAAGGCTGCAGTTTTCCCAAAGAATGATTTTAGCAGCAGGGAGTTAGGGAGTTGAGATTCCATTCCTCTGGATAGTGGCAGCCCCGCCACCCCCATCCCTTGACTTCTTTCCTCTCCCTCCCCTACCACATATTGAGAAGTAAGGACCAGGGGAAAGTACACTTTGAACCTCACTTCTCTCTTCCTTCAGTGTCAACTTGAGATTCACAAGAGTATGCTCATGTTCTCATGACAGTCTTACTGGGCAACTTTCCCAAAAGAATGGACTTGAGGGTTAAGTGAGATTTGGTGATAATTTATCAATTCTTCTCAAATATACTTAGTACCTGTCCCTTCTCCCTGGTAAAGATCTTGGTCAGAAGCACCCTCTGTCCTGGGTTTCCAGTGAGGGCACAAGGATGGCCCAAGCATAGAGAGAGGCACCCCCTAATCACTTGAAGGGAATAACCTAATGTATGCCTGATGTTGGCCAGATCCTTTCCATGTGTTGTTCTGTTTGAGTGAAGGCCAAAAAGTGAGCTTTACTTTTTTACTTTAGAAAGAAAAGTGTTGGCTGGGGTAGAAGCTCTGCTGGGTACAGGTTTGCATGGTGGAATGGCTTGTGAAAATAGACCCTATTCCATTACAAATGGAACCTCCTGTCTGCCTTGTTTTCACCGTTCCTTTTTGTAGCTTCCCTGCAGGCTTATGCTACCTGGGAAGCTGTCCTCCATTCCTCCCCTGGTGAGGCCGCTCACTGCTGTCTTGCGTGTGACTTCCAAAGAGCCCTTCCTTCTTGGAAGCAGCTGCAGAGCAGCTCAGGGGGAGCTTTTGGCCTGTCACTGCGAGGAGCATGGAGGCACCTTCCTGACAGTTGGAACAGAGAGGGCATTGTATTGTCCTGCTGTCTCCTGTCGTCCTACTAGGGTAAGGCCTCTTTAGTAGCTGCTGGTTTAATAGCCTTTTTCCTTGATATGATTTGAGTTTCCACTCTGAATTGTTTCATATATAGACACCCTTCCCCCACTCTTACCCATTCTTGCTTTCTGAGAGGAGCACTAGAAGCCTTACTTACCAAGCTTACGTGAGACCCAAATGCTGCCCATGAAGGCAGAGCCACCTGCACTCAGGACCTAATGAAGCCCCGGCCGAAAGAGGCAGAATGACTGCACGAGACAGCTAATTCACTCAGGACAGGGTAGGATCCCAAGCCATGCTGATAGGCGAGGGCCCTCAGAGCACGTAGTGCCTGCAATATCACGCTCAGCCTCAGGTACACTATTTTAAAAGGCAATTCTGAGAGGGGTGATTCAGCTCTAAAAAACATGTTTGCTAAAAAATGGAAGAAGAAATCAGACATATGTAGCTTGGAAAAGAGAATGCATAAAAGGCATCTTAGTTGTCTTCAAATACTGAAGGGCTGTCATATGGAAAAGGGATTAGATGGTGCCTCTCCAGCAGGCAGAAGTTATAAGGAAGCCTAGTTCAGTGTAATATAAGAATGCTGTGGTGATTAGAGTCACTACAGAAAGGGAAATGGGTTGCTTTGAGATCCCAACCCACTCTCTGAGGAATGCTGTAAAAAGAATGCTCACAGTGGGTGGAATGTGGCTCTGGACTGCAGCTTCAGAGGCTCCTTCCTGCCCCAGGAGCCAGGTCGGGGCTGACGCCCCATTCTGGGAAGACTTCTCAGGCATGACTCCCTCCTTCCTAAGAGCCTCTTACATCCTGGGAGCTCACACTCATAGTCTGACTCCCCCAGACCGGATAGGCCCTGGTCTCTGGCAGTGGTTCAGCGCTGATTCAGATGTTAAGCCTGATCGCTGAGTCATGGGTGTGACTTCCTGCATCCCTGGGTTTTCTTGGGCTACTCCTAGTCCACTTGGGCTATTCCTAGTCCACTTGGGCTACTCCTGACCAGAAGCTGGCCCCTGGTTAATTGAGAAAAACGAATTTTCCAGTGTGGTCTGGTTGCAAACTTCACTGTGTTGTGCCTAGATCCGTGGTCAGCAAACTGCGGCTCGTGAGCCACATGCGGCTCTTTGGCCCCTTGAGTGTGGCTCTTCCTAAGCCTTAGGAGTACCCTAATTAAGTTAATAACAGTGTACCTACCTATATAGTTTAAGTTTAAAAAATTTGGCTCTCAAAAGAAATTTCAATCGTTGTACTGTTGATATTTGGCTCTGTTGACTAATGAGTTTGCCGACCACTGGCCTAGATAATCAAAGCATAGAGTAAGGTGATCACTCTAGACCAGGGGTGGGCAAACTTTTTGACTCGAGGGCCACAATGGGTTCTTAAACTGGACCGGGGGGCCGGAACAAAAGCATGGATGGAGTGTTTGTGTGAACTAATATAAATTCAAAGTAAACATCATTACATAAAAGGGTACGGTCTTTTTTTTTTTTAGTTTTATTAATTTCAAACGGGCCAGATCCGGCCCGCGGGCCGTAGTTTGCCCACGGCTGCTCTAGACCTACTAGTTACAGACTGCTTCCCTCTCCACCTGCCAAGACAGAATTGTGGTGTGTCTACTTCTGACCATGGAGAGCAGAAATTCTGTCTGGTTTAATAGCTGAGATCAGGATTGAATCTCAGTTTCCTGCTAAAAGCCATTCTCTTCCTTCCATTACTGAGTCTATATAAATATTATTTCTTATATAACAACTTTATTGAAATATAAAGTAATATACAGTTCAGTGTATATTCACAAGATTGTGCAATAAGCACTACTATCTAATTCCAGAACCCTATAAAGAAATTGCATACCCATTAGAGATCACTCTTCATTTCTCTCCCCTTCTCCCCAAACCCTAGGTAACCACTAATCTTTCTGTCTTTATGAATTTTCATATTATGAACATTTCATATCAATGGGGTCATACAATATGTGGCCTTTTATATGAGGTTCAGCATGGACACAAAATGCTAAGTGATCACTTAGCATAAGAATTCCAAGGTTCATCCATATTCTGCCTGTACTTAATTAATTTTTTAATAAAATATGCTTTTAAAATATGTTTTCACTGATTTTTGGAGAAAGAGGAAAGAGAGAGAGAGAGAGAAACATCGATGTGAGAGAGAAATTTCGATGGGTTGCCTTATGTATGCACCCCAACCAGGGATTGAACCTACAACCGGGTATTGAACCCACAACCAGGTCATGTACCCTGACCAGGAATCGAACTGGCAACCCTTTGGTGCATGGGATGATAACCAACTGAGCCATACCAACCAGGACTGTACTTACTACTTTTTATGGCTAAATAATATCCCATTGTATGGATAAGACCACCTTTTGTTTACCCATTTACCTGCTGATGGACAATATGAGTTTGTTTGTTTGTTTAACATTTTGGCTTTTATGAATAATGTTACAGTGAACATTCATATATAAGTTTTTATGTAGACAGATGTTTTCCCTTATCTTGGATATATTTTAGGAGTGGCATTGCAGGGTCATGTGGTAATGTTATGTTTGAGGAGCTGCCAGACTGTTTCCAAAGCAGCTGTACCATTGAACATTCCCACCAGCAGTACATGAGGGTTCCAGTTTTTCTATATTCTCCCCAACTTGTTAGCTGTCATATTGATGATAGCCATACTCATGCGTGTGAAGTGGTGTCTCATTGTGATTTTGATTTGCATTTCCCTGGTGGCTGAGTATTATTTTTTGTAAACATTTTTATTGAATTAGAGCATATATCATGTGAGTTTTCAAGTGGTTCACTACAGCAATAGAGGAATACAGTTCGGCTTTTCTACCAGAAATGATCTGGGTATTGGGAGAGACCTGCTGAGGGTCCCATAGATGTGGTTCCCAGTGCTTGGGAGTTGGGAGGCAGTGTGGATGATTCTGGATGTTGTAATTCTAGTTCACTCTCTACTCCTGCTCCCTGCCTCTGTCCACCTAGATAATGGTAGCAATAAAAGACACATGTGTGGCTCATAGAGTGAAACATTGCCATTGTAAGGGAGAGATGTTTGTGAGAATAGAGTCCTGTTCTTAGTCCCATGATTTCTATTTAGTCTCATTCTCTTGGTCTCAGGTGTTTCCTAAATTCCTCAGTGTCCGCTCTCTCCTGTATTGGGTTCTGCCTCCTAGGAACCTACTGGTCATGTAAACTTCTGAAATGGGTGTTAGTGTAAGCCAAGGGCTGCGGGGGAGTCACTCTATTTGGTATATCGTAGGGCAAAGTAGGTAAATTTCAGCTCATTATCAAGAGAAGTTTCAAACCATTAGAGTCATGGGAAGTGAAAGGCCACCCCTGGGAGTGTTAGGCTGCGGCTGTGGTGGCATGGGTCCCGAGGAGGCAGAGGGGAGAAAGCCTCCACCGGAGAGTTGACCTCCTTCGCCCCGTCTTGCCTTGTCTTGCAGGGAGCCGGGAGACGGCCTTCACCTATGCTGTGAGTGCCGCAGGGGTGGTGAACGCCATCAGCAGGGCCTGCCGAGAGGGCGAGCTGTCCACATGTGGCTGCAGCAGGACAGCGCGGCCCAAGGACCTTCCCCGGGACTGGCTGTGGGGCGGCTGTGGGGACAACGTGGAGTACGGCTACCGGTTTGCTAAGGAGTTTGTGGATGCCCGGGAGCGGGAGAAGAACTTTGCCAAGGGATCGGAGGAGCAGGGCCGGGTGCTTATGAACCTGCAGAACAACGAGGCGGGTCGAAGGGTGAGCTGGACCTCGTCCCCCATCCCCACCCCTCCCCACACACCGCAGACCAACTGGGCTGTTCCTGGGCTGAGCTGTGAGCTGTGACCTGGCCATGGGAGAAGGGGTTGGCCTGCTTAGGGAGATTCTTACAACTGCCCACCTAGATGCCCACGTTATTGAACTAATCCCTTTCAAAAGTGTCCATTGCTCAACTGGCACATGCACTTGTCATTTTTTTAACCTTATTTCTCCACAGTACATCTGTCCCTATAGGGCAGTGATGGCGAACCTTTTGAGCTCGGCGTGTCAGCATTTTGAAAAACCCTAACTTAATTCTGGTGCCGTGTCACATATAGAAAATTTTTTATATTTGCAACCATAGTAAAACAAAGATTTATATTTTTGATATCTATTTTATATATTTAAATGCCATTTAACAAAGAAAAATCAACCAAAAAAATGAGTTCGCGTGTCACCTCTGACACGCGTGTCATAGGTTCGCCATCACTGCTATAGGGCTTAGTTGCAATCTTATGATCAGCATTTCAGACATAAGGAATGGAGTTCTTGTCTTGACTGGCCCTCTTGTAATTTGAACAGATAGGATGAATGGAAGTTTAGGCTGTTAGACTTAGTCTAGGGTTTTTGATTTTTTAATTTTATTGATTTTTTTTTTTTTGAGAGAAAGGAAAGGAGAGAGAGAACGAGAGCAAGAGAGAAATGTGAGAGAGAAACATTGATCAGCTGCTTCCCACACACGTCCCAATAGGAGATTGAGCCCGAAACCTGGGTATGTGCCCCAAACAGGAATTGAACTCACCACCCCTTGGTGCACATGACCACACTCCAACCAACTGAGTCACACTGGCCAGGGCTAGGGTTTATGATTTCTTAAAGATTTAGGTAAAAGAGAGCTGACTTAAGAGCTGCCATCATATAATCCAGAAACCCAGTCCAAAAGCTCATTTAGGTCTAATGGCAAATACCTGTGTGAGGGGAGCTTTACATGTAAGTGGAAGTGTGAAGGACAAACCATTCTTTGCAGATAGTGTCACCAATCACTTGTAAGATATGACATTCTCTGAGCCTCAGTTTCAGTAGAAACTAAACTGGAGGTTTAGAGGTGCGCTTGCTTTATTGTATGTGCAGAGCCTAATTGAGCAACAGCATTAGATTGTCTTTATGGTGTTCTGGGAGTACATGCCTGCTCTGCCTGTACCTTGTTCATAAACACCCCACCTCTGGGCACATGCTCTGGATTGCTCTTTCCTGTGCTGTGCTGTGAGGCCCCTGCCCCAGGAAACAGCGGGGTGGGGGGGGGGGGGGGGGGCAGGGCTCTCCCAATATAGCCATTGTGGGAGGAGTGTGGACTTGCATCCAGGTCTCCCTGTAGACAGGTCTGAGTGCTGGTGGTGGGACACCCTTCTGACATAGGGGCAGGGGTCACAGACCTCTCACAGACTTCTTTCTGGGAGCGTTGGCCACACTCAGGACTATACCAAGTTGGCTGGCTCCATGTCCAGGCCAAGAACTTTAGTTAGAGCAGGGATAAGCTAATTGAAAAATGAGAGCAGAGGCCTGGCCGGTGCGGCTAAGTGGTTGAACATCAACCTATGAACCAGGAGGTAGCGGTTTGATTCCCGGTCAGGGCACATGCCCGGGTTGCGGGCTCCATTCCCAGTAGGGGGCATGCAGGAGGCAGCCGATCAATTATTCTCTCTCATCATTGATGTTTCTATCTCTCCGTCCCTTCCACTCTGAAATCAATAAAAATACATTTAACAGCAGCAACAACAGCAATGAAGAGAGAAGAAGTTTCTTGAGAAGAAATAAATCCAGAAATTTAATGTTGGTTAATTGATGATTGGGTAACAGCATATGAATATATTTCTAAAAATGTGTTTACATCTCAATTAAAAAATAAGTCATGTTTCATGGGAGAAAATAGCAAATACATGGGATTGGGAATGTGTTTTACATGAATCAGGATCTTGTGATGTTGTCTTGGTAGCACATGGTACACTTGTGTACTGAGCATCACCAATAGTGAGACGTCAAATAGAAATTAGAATTGGCCACTTGCCCAGTGTCTTGCATATTTAGTGCATATCCCGAGGCCGATTTTCTTAAGCCACATGTGGGTGTCTGAGGGGTGGCATTGATCCATGGTGGTGTGAGAGGTTGTGGTCAGTGCTCTGAACTGTGTTTGTTATGGTATAATCCGGGGCAGAGAGACCAGAACTGTCTTAGGTGACAGTTTGTGCTGACAGTTCTGCAGGCATCTGTGGGGTTGTCTCTGTCTCCAGGACTTCCTTTCTGTTCAGCAGTCTGTTAGGCAGTCCTTGCATGTGTAACCACGACTGGAGAGAGATTGGGGGAAAAGGTTAAGATCTTCACTTTATCTCTCAAATGCCCAAATTTTATCCATTTGTCAAGATCTCAGATAGTAGGCTCTGCATCAGAACTGTAGTATAGCATTTGTACTTTTCCTGGGGTATGGCGTTCTCTACCTCCTCTCATGGCCTGTAGGTTTCTGAGGACAAGGATCACCAGGTATGCGCATGTGAATGTGCAGATGAAAGTTCCCATATTGCTTCCTAGCAAAGGGTCAAATTCATGGAGGGCTGTTTCCTGTCTCTGCTCTGAGCTGTCCCTGGGGCTTTGTGACAGATGTGGAGGTGGCTAGGCATTCATCCTAATCTGGGCCCCATTTCAGTCACAGTCTTGACCCCACTTCTGCTGGCTCCTCATTTTATTGCCCTTAATTGTCTGTTTGTTTGTACTAGGCCCTTATCTTGGCAGCCCCTTCCCTTCCATCTGCCTCATCTGCAGTCACTTACACACCTTCCCCTGTCTGTCTCCGTCTTTAGCCCCCTTCCTCCACTTCTACACCTTTTTTATAGCGCTTTATCCCTCCCTTTGCCTCTATCTGCTCCAGGTTGGGAATTCTTTTTCTCTTTTAATTGAATTTATTGGGATGACATTGGTTAATAAAATGATACAGGTTTGAGGTATACAATTCTATAATATATCATCTGTATATTGCATTGTGTTTTCACCACCCAAAGTCAAGTCTCCTTCCATCACCATTCATCCCCTCTTTACCCTCTTCTACCTTCCCCCACGCCCACTTCCCTTTGGTAATCAGTGGCAATGAGGGTTTTTTTTTTTATCTTTATTGTTGAAAGAATTACATATGTCCCCCCTTTTTCCCCATTGACCCTCTCCAGCCTGCCCCCGCCCCCTACCCCAGGCCTTCACCAGCCTATTGTGTGTCCATGTGTTATGCATATCCTATATAATAAAAGCCTAATATGCTAAGTGTCCCACTGTTCATTGGACCGTTTGACCAGTAGCTATTACGCACACTGACCACCAGGGGCAAACGCTCTGACCGGTAGGTTAGCTTGCTGCTGGGGTCCGGCCGATTGGGACTGGGCAACAGGAGCTGGACACGCCCTGGAGCCTTCCCGAGGTACATCCCCGGTCCCAATCATGCACTGGTGGGGTCCTGGATTATGAGAGGGTGTAGAACAGGCTGGGGGACCCCACCAGTGCACGAGTTCATGCACTGGGCTTCTAGTATGTATACAAGGTGCTTGGTTTATTACTTCCCACCATCCCCACCTTCCCTCTGAGATTCCCCACTCTGTTCCATGCTTCCATGTTTCTGGATCCACTCTGTTCATCAGTTTGTTACTTAGATTCCACATATGAGTGACAACACGTGATATTTGTCTTTCTCTGACTTACTTATTTCACTTAGCATGATACTCTCCCAGTCCCTCCATGCTATCTAAAGGGTAAGAGATTCTTCTTTTTACTGCTGCATCGTATTCCATGGTATAAATGTTCCACAGCTTTTTTTTATCTACTTGTCTACTGATGGGTACTTGGGCTGTTTCCATATCTTAGCTATTGTAAATTGTGCTGCTATGAACATAGGGGTGCATACATTTTTTCTGATTGATGTTTCAGGTTTCTTAGATATAGTCATAGAAGTGGGATAACTGGATCAAATGGCAGTTCCATATTTAATATTTTGAGGAAGCTCCATATTGTTTTCCATAATGGTTGCACCAGTCTGCATTCCCACCAGCAGGGTACTAGGGTTCCCTTTTCTCCATATCCTCTCCAGCACTTGTCATTTGTTGATTTGTTGATGTTAGTCATTCTGACAGGTGTGAGGTGATACCTCATTGTCCTTTTAATTTGCATTTTTCTGATGATCAGTGACTTTGAGCATTTTTTCATGTGTCTCTTGGCCATCTGTATGTCCTCTTTGGAGAGGTGTCTATTTAGGTCATTTGCCCATTTTTTTTTTTTTAATATATTTTTATTGATTTTTTACAGAGAGGAAGGGAGAGGGATAGAGAAGCTAGAAACATCGATGAGAGAGAAACATCGACCAGCTGCCTCCTGCACACCTCCTACTGGGGATGTGCTCGCAACCAAGGTACATGCCCTTGACCGGAATCGAACCTGGGACCTTTCAGTCCGCAGGCCGACGCTCTATCCACCGAGCCAAACCGGTTTTGGCCATTTGCCCATTTTTTAATTGGATTGTTTGTCTTCCTTTTGTTAAGTTGTATGAATTCCTTATGTATTTGGGATATTAACCCTTTATCAGATGTATCATTGCCAAATATGTTCTTTCATACAGTGGGCTCCCATTTCGTTTTGTTGATAGATTCCTTTGCTGTGCACAAGCTTTTTATTTTGATGTAGGCCCGTTTGTTTATTTTCTCCTTAGATTCCTTTGCCCTAGAAGATGTATCCATAAACATATTGCTACAAGAGATTTCTGAGATTTTTCAGCCTATGGTTTCTTCTAGGAATCTCATGGTTTCACGATTTACATTTAAGTGTCTTATTCATTTTGAGTTTATTTTTGTGTAGGGTGTAAGTTGGTGGTCTAGTTTCATTTTTTATTTTTTTGCATGTATCTCTTCAATTTTGCAAACACCATTTATTGAAGAGACTGTCTTAACTCCAATGTATATGTTCTTGCCTCCTTTGTCAAATATTAATTGAGCATAATGGCTTGAGTTGATTTCTGGGGTCTCTGTTCTGTTCCATTGATCTACTATAAGCCTGTTCTTGTGCTAGTACAAGGCTGTTTTGATTATGGTGGCTTTGTAGCATAACTTGAAATCTGGTATTGTGACTCCTTCAACTTTGTTCTTCTTTCTCAAGATTGCTACAGCTATTCAAGGTCTTTTTTGGCTCTATATAAATCTTTAGAGTATTTCCTCTAGATCTGTGAAATATGCTGTTGGTATTTTAATAGGTATTCCATTGAATCTGCAGATTGCCTTGAGTAGAATGGACATTTTAATTATATTAATTCTATCAACCCATGAGCATAGTATATTTTTTCACACGTTTATATCTTCTTCTATCTCTTTTTTCAATGTCCTGTAGTTTTCCAGTATAAGTCTTTTACCTCCTTGGTTAAGTTTATTCCTAAGTATCTTGATTTTTTTATTGTTGTTGTTGCAATGGTAAATGGGATTGTTTGTTTAGTTTCTCTTTCTGAGAATTCATTATTGGTGTATAAAAAGCCATTGATTTTTGGGTGCTGATTTTGTATGCTGCTACATTGCCAAATTCATTTATTGAATCTAGTAGTTTTTTTGGTGGAGACCTTAGGGTTTCTATGTCCAATATCATGTCATCCATGAATAATGAGAGTTTTATTTCTTCCTTTCCAATTTGGATGCCTTTTATTATTTCTTCCTCTCTGATCGCTGTGGCTAGGACTACCGGTACTATGTTGAATAGGAGTGGTGAAAGCAGACATCCTGTCTTATTTCTGTTCTTAGGGGAAATGGTTTAGTTTTTGCCCATTGAGTATGATGTTCACTGTAGGTTTGTCATATTTGGCCTTTATCATATTGAGATATACTCTCTATTCCACTTTGCTGGAAGTTTTTATCAAAAATGGGTGTTGAGAGATTAAAATGGCGGCTGAGTAAGTGGATGCTACACAGACATGCTCCAAGGACCAAACTGGAATTACAACTAAAATACAGGAAAAATTCCTGAATAATCAATGGAAGACTCGCTGGAGAGAACCCTGACACCCAGGACAGAAAGTGGAGACCTCATAGAGACTGGTAGGAGGGGCTGAGGTGTGAAAGGTCTGGCCGGGCTTTCTCAGACAGCAATTGAAGTCCTGGAGAGATATCTCAGCTGTGGGGGTTGCCACTGAGAACTTTGGGGTCTAATCCCCAAGCTGGGCCCCCCAGCAGAAAGCACCAGAACTGAAAAGGGTACTGACATAACATCTGGTTGTAGAAAAGCAGAAGGGTTGCTGCCTGCCAAGGAGAGATGGCTGGAAATGCAGGCACCCTCTTAAAGGGCCAATGCACAAAATTCACTGAGGAGCCACTCACCTTGTGCTCTGGGAGAGGGGACTGGAGCTGTGTGAGCAGAAGTCAGGATCCGGGACTCAGCAGTTAGAGCTCAGAAGGCAGACACCCCGGTTTCCTGTGCTGAGTCAGTCCCTCACACTGCAGAGGACATCTTTCTCACATAGGCATTAGCTACACAGGCAGCTTTGCCTGGGGGGAAGACAGATGACACACCCTATTGGAAAACACCTTGGCCCATGGTGTGGAGCAGGGGTCCTCAAACTACGGCCCACGGGCCACATGCAGATACAAATATTGTATTTGTTCCCGTTTTGTTTTTTTACTTCAAAATAAGATATGTGCAGTGTGCATAGGAATTTGTTCATAGTTTTTTTTTAAACTATAGTCCGGCCCTCCAACGGTCTGAGGGACAGTGAACTGGCCCCCTGTTTAAAAAGTTTGAGGACCCCTGGTGTGGAGTTTCTGAGAGGCCCAATAAGAGACTGAGAATAACAACTAGCCTTCAGGCAGAATTACCACAGACTGTTGAAAAAAACTTAACACACCTGTGGATAATTGCCTGAGGGCAATTCAAGATAAAATCCTATTACTCTGTAGAGACAGAGGTGGTCTCTGGAGGCTTTGAGTCTTTGCCTGATGTAGTTAGACAGAAACAGTGTTTCACACTGTCCTGCACTAGAGACTGAGAGATGTAGCAAATATACCTAATACATAGTCACAAACACAAACAGACATCAATAATGAGGAGACAAAGAAACAACCCACAAATGAAAAAACAAGAGAATTCTCCAGAAGAGACAAATGAAACAGAGATAAGAAATTTATCTGATACAGAGTTCAGAATAATGATGGTAAAGATGCTCAACAGCATGAGAAAAGATATAATAACTATGAAAACAGAAATAAAGAATGACATACAACAAATAAAGGACACATTAGAAGGAATACACGGAAAATTAAGGGAAGCTGAGGATCCAATCAGTGAATTAAAAGACAGGGTTGAAAAAATCACTCAATCAGAGAATCAAAAAGAAAAACAATAAAAAACCAAGAGGACAGCTTAAGGGAGCTGTGGGACAATGTGAAACATAACAATATTCAAATAGCAGGAGTGCCAGGAGAGACAGAAAGGGAGAAAGGGATAGAGAAAGTGTTTGAAGAAATAATGGCAGAAAATTTCCCTAACCTGGTAATGGAAAAAATCACACAAGTTCAGGAGATACAGAGAACTAGAAGCAAAAAGAACCTAAACAGGCCCACACTCAGAAACATCATAATTAAAATGCCAAAAATTAAAGACAGAGAATCTTAAAGGCAGCAAGGGAAAAGCAAACTGTTACCTACAAAGGAGCTTCCATAAGGCTGACACCTGATTACCCATCAGAAACTCTACAGGCCAGAAGTACATCACCACCAAGCCTGTATTACAAGAAATGCTAAAGGACTGCTGTAATGAGAAGAAGAAATAGAGAGGGAAACCTAGGCATACAGAATTAAAATAGCAATAAATAAGTACCTCTCAATAATAACCCTAAATGTAAATGGATTAAATGCTCCAATCAAAATACAAAGGGTAGCTGAATGGATATGAAAACATGTCCCAACTATATGCTGTCTACAAGAGACCCACCTCAGAATAAAAGACACACACAGGATGAGAGTGAAGAGATGGAAAAAAATTTTCCATGCAAATGGAAAAGAGAAAAAGGCTGGGGTAACAATATGCAAATCCGACAACATAGACTTCAAAATGAAGGCTATCACAAGAGACAACAAAAGTCACTACATAACACTAAAGGGGTCACTCCAACAAGAGGATATGACCCTGGCAAACATATATGCACCTATTACAGGAGCATCTAAATATATAACAAAAAACTTCTAGAGGACTTTAAGGGAGAGATCAACAACAATACAGTCATTGTAGGGGACTTTAACTGCCATTGACTTCCGCTGGATAGATCTTCCAGACAAAAAAAAAAATTAACAAGGAAACAGTGACTCTAAAGGACACACTGGATTAGATGGATTTAATTGACATTTATAGAACATTTCACCCCAAAGCTGCAGAATATACATTCTTCTCAGGTGCACATGGGTCATTCATAAAGATAGACCATATGTTAAGACACAAAACAAGTCCCTACAAGTTCAAGAAGATTGAAATCATATCAAGCATCTTCTCAGATCACAGTGGAATGAAATTAGAAATCAACTACAGTAAAAACACCCCAAAGCATTCCAACACATGAAGGCTAAATAGCATATTATTAAACAACTAGAGGCCTGGTGCACACATTCGTGCACCGGTGGGGTCCCTTGTCATAGA
This sequence comes from Myotis yumanensis, assembly GCF_028538775.1. NCBI lineage: Eukaryota > Metazoa > Chordata > Mammalia > Chiroptera > Vespertilionidae > Myotis > Myotis yumanensis. The sequence goes on along the minus strand of NW_027223754.1, from coordinate 119,691,219 downwards.
TGGCGGGGATTGGGCTGAAACCGGCAGTCCAATGCCGCCTGCAGCTCCTGTCGGCTGCTCCTGTTCATCCTGGCCCAGCTGTGCCTGCCTCCACTCGGTAGGCTTGCTGCCGCTCTGCTGCGGTCTCTGGTCTGCGATGGCCAGCCATGAGCCCTGCGTCTGGCACCCATCAGTCAGCTGAATGGGAGCGCACTGACCACCAGGGGCAGCTCTTGTGTTGAGCGTCTGCTCCCTGGTTGTCAGTGTGCATTATAGTGACTGGTTTTTCGGTCACTTAGGCTTCTATATATATAGACTAGAGGCCCAATGAACGAAGTGCATGCACAAATAGGGTCCTTAGGCCTGGCCGGCAATCGGGGCCAATCTGTGAGGCAACTGGCAGGGCGATTGGGAGGCCCTCGCTGGCACTTGCCTTGGCCGGCCTGGTGCCACCCACTCGCCAGCCCCGCCTCCTGCCTCTGCCACCATTGGTCGCCACCCTCTGTGGAGTGACCAGCAGGGCAATGGGGTGGCCCCCACTGGCATCCCCCTTGGAGGCAACCAGAGGGGTGATCAGGGGGCGATGCCGGCCTGCTTGCTGGCCGGCCCGCCCCCTGACACTGCCGCCACTGGTCGCCTCCCTCTGCAGGGCGACCGGCAGGGTGATCGGAGGCCCCCCTGGCACCCTCCTTGGCTGGCCTGGGGCCTGCAGGCTGGGGGCAGCTCCTGTGTTGAGCGTCTGCCCCCTGGTGGTCAGTGTGCATTATAGCGATCAGTTGTTCCACTAGTTGGTCAATTTGCATATTAGGCTTTTATTATATAGGATGAATGGGTTACCAATGAGATCAAGAACAATATCAAAAACTTCCTGGAAACAATTGAAAATGAACAGACAACAACCCAAAATCTCTGGAACACAGCAAAAGCAGTCCTGAGAGGGAAGTTCATAGCATTACAGGCCTACCTGAAAAAAATAAAAAGAAAGAAAGAAAAATCAACAATAAACTAACCCTACAACTTAAAGAATTAGAATGAGAACAGCAACAAAAGCCCAGAGTAAGTAGATGGAAGGAAATAATAAAGATTAGAGTAGAAATAAATGACATAAAAACTAAAAGAAATACAAAAAATCAATGAAACCAAGAGCTGGTTCTTTGAAAGGATAAACAAAATTGATGAACTGTTAGCTAGATTCATCAAGAAACAAAGAGAAAGGACCCAAATAAAATCAGAAACGAAAGCAGAGAAGTAATCACTGACACCACAGAAATACAAAGGATTATAAGAAAGTACTGTGAACAACTATATGCCAACAAGCTGGACAATGTCAAAGAAATGGACAAATTCCTAGAAAAACCCTGTCTCCAAAACTGAATCAGGAAGATCAGAAAACCCGAATAGGCCATTAACAACTGATGAAATAGAAGCAGTAATAAAAACCCCCCAGCAAACAAAAGCCCAGGTCTGGATGGCTCCACAAGGGAATTTTACCAAACATTCAAAGAAGTAACACATATACTCCTCAAACTATTCCAAAAAATACAAGAAAAAGGAACACTTACAAACTCTTTTTATGAGGCCAGCATTATCCTAATTCCAAAACCAGATAAAGACATTACAAAGAAAGAGAATTACAGGCCAATATCCCTGATGAACATAGATGCTAAAATCTTCAACAAAATATTAGCAAATTGGATCCACCAATATATTGATAGATCATACACCAAGACCAAGTGTGTTTTATTCCCAGAAAGCAAGGCTGGTACAATATTCGCAAATCAATAAATGTGATTCATCACGTAAACAAACTGAAAGACAAAAATCACATGATCATATCAATAGATGCATAAAAAGCATTTGACAAAATCCAACACTCATTTCTGATAAAAACTCTCAGCAAAGTGGGAATGGAGGGAGCATATCTCAACAAGATAAAGGCCATATATGACAAACCTACAGTGAACATCACACTCAATGGACAAAAACTAAAACCATTTCCCCTAAGAACAGGAACAAGACAGGGATGTCTGCTTTCACCACTCTTATTCAACATAGTGCTAGAAGTCCTAGCCACAGTGATCAGACAGGAAGAAGAAATAAAAGGCATCCAAATTGGAAAGGAGGAAGTAAAACTCATTATTCACAGATGACATGATATTGTGCATAGAAAACCCTAAAGTTTCCATCACAAACTACCAGATTTAATAAATGAATTTGGCAATGTAACAGGATACAAAATTAACACCCAAAAATCGATGGCTTTTTATATACCAACTGGAGGCCCAATGCACGAAATTCATGCAAGGGGCTCGGCCCCGGCTGCCTCAGCCAGCCCTCACAGCCCTGGCTGCCTTGGCCGGCCCTCGCAGCCCCTTGCAGCCTCAGCCAGCCCTCGCAGCCCTGGCTTCATCTGGAAGGTTGTTCAGACGGTCATCCAGAAGGATGTCCAGACGGTCATTCTGCTGTTTGGTCTAATTAGCATATTAACTCTTTATTATATAGGATAATGAATTCTCAGAAAGAGAGACTAAACAGACAATTCCATTTAGCATTTCAACAAAAAATTAAGATTCTTAAGAATAAAATTAACCAAAAAGGCAAAATACCTGTACTCAGAAAACTACAGGATGTTGAAAAATGAGATAGAAGAATACTTTCAATAATAAAGAATTATTTGAAAAAGAAAAAAAAAAGAACTCAGTAAAGAAAGAGAAAAAGATACAGATTTTTAAAAATGGGTGTTGGATTTTGTTGAATGATTTTTATGCGTCTATTGATATGATCATGTGATTTTTGTCCCTCAATTTGTTTATGTGATATATCACATTTATTGATTTGTGAATATTGTACCAGTCTTGTACCCCCAGAATAAATCCCACTTGGTCATGGTCTATGATCTTTTTAATATATTGTTGGATCAGATTTGCTAATATTTTGTTGAAGATTTCAGCATCTATATTCATCAGGGATATTGGCTTGTGATTGGCCTGGTTTTGGAATTAGGATTAATGCTGGCCTCATAAAAGGAGCTTGGAAATGTTTTTTCCTCTTGGATTTTTTGGAATAGTTTGAGGAGTATGGTGTTACTTCTTCTTTGAATGTTTGGTAAAACTCCCCTGTGAAGCCATTGGGACCTGGGCTTTTGTTTTCTAGGAGTTTTTTTTGTTTTTGTTTTTGTTTTTTATTACTGCTTCTATTTTCTCAGTTGTTACTGGCATGTTCAGGTTTTCTGATTCTTCCTGATTCAGTTTTGGGAGACAGGGTTTTTCTAGGAATTTGTCCATTTCATCGACATTGTCCAGCTTGTTGGCATATAGTTGTTCATAGTATTTTCTTACAATTCTTTGTATTTCTGTGGTGTCAGTGGTTACCTCTCTGCTTTCATTTCTGAATTTATTTATTTGAGTCCTCTCTCTTTGTTTCTTCATGAGTCTAGCTAATGGTTCATCAATCTTGTTTATCTTTTCAAAGAACCAGCTTTTGGTTTCATTGATTTTTTTTTCATAGTTTTTAGTCTCTATGTCATTTATTTCTACTCTAATCTTTACTATTTCCTTCCTTCTAGTTACTCTGGGTTTTTCTTGTTCTCTCTATAATTCTTTAAGTTGTAGGGTTAAATCGTTTATTATTAATTTTTCTTGTTTTTTTGTTTTGTTTTGTTTTTTTTGTTTTTTTTGTTTTTTTGTGGTAGGTGTGTTGTGCTATGAACTTCCCTCTCAGGATTGCTTTTGCTGTGTCCCAAGAGGTTTTGGGTTGTTGTGTGTTCATTTTCAATGGTTTCCAGGAAGTTTTTGATATCATTCTTGATCTCCTTGGTAACCATTCATCTATATATATAAAAGGCTAAGTGACCAACCATAGGTCCATCCGACCAATCGACCAGCTGGTACATATGACAGGCACTGGCAATTTAAAAATAGACGTTGAGAGAGCCCCAGAGTTCAGCCAGTTACAGTCCCAGGCCAGCAGTCACCCGCTTCTTCTTTTCAACATGACAGATGCCGCTGTGTCCTTTGCCAAGGACTTCCTGGCAGGTGGAGTGGCTGCAGCCATCTCCAAGACAGCGGTAGCACCCATCGAGCGGGTCAAGCTGCTGCTGCAGGTGCAGCATGCCAGCAAGCAAATCATTGCAGATAAGCAATACAAGGTCATTATAGACTGCATGGTTCGTATCCCCAAGGAGCAGGGAGTCCTGTCCTTCTGGCGTGGTAACCTGGCCAATGTCATCAGATACTTCCCTACCCAGGCTCTCAACTTTGCCTTCAAAGATAGATACAAGCAGATCTTCCCGGGTGGTGTGGACAAGAGAGCCCAGTTTTGGCGATACTTGGAGGGGAATCTGGCATCAGGTGGTGCTGCTGGGGCCACCTACTTGTGTTTTGTGTATCCTCTTGATTTTGCCCGTACCTGTCTAGCAACTGATGTGGGCAAAGCTGGAGCTGAAAGGGAATTCAAAGGCCTCGGTGACTGCCTGGTTAAGATCTACAAATCTGATGGGCTTAGAGGCCTATACCAATGCTTTAATGTGTTGGTACAGGGTATTATCACCTACCGAGCTGCCTACTTTGGTGTCTATGACACTGCAAAGGGAATGCTTCCAGATCCCAAGAATACTCACATCTTCATCAGCTGGATGATCGCACAGTCCGTCACAGCGGTGGCTGGGTTGACTTCCTATCCATTTGACACTGTTCGTCGCCGCATGATGATGCAGTCAGGGTGCAAAGGAACTGATATGTACACAGGCACACTCGACTGCTGGAGGAAGATTGCTCGTGATGAAGGAGGCAAAGCTTTTTTCAAGGGTGCATGGTCCAATGTTCTCAGAGGCATGGGTGGTGCTTTTGTGCTTCTCTTGTATGATGAAATCAAGAAGTTCACATAAATTATTTCCTAGTCTTCCTTCTTCCAGCCCCTGTGAACAGGCATGTTGTATTATGTCACATATCTTGAGCATTCTTGACAGACTTGGTTGTCTGTTTTATCAGTGGCAACTATTACTGGTTGAAAATGGGAAGCAATAATATTCATCTGACCAGTTTGCTCTTAAAGCCATTTCCATGATGATGATGAGACTCAATTATATTTTTTTATTTCAGTCACTCCTGATAAACAACAAATTTGAAGAAATAAAAAATATCTGAAGTAAACAAAATAAAAAAATAAAAATAAACTTTGACTCACGCATGCACGATACATATAAAGCTCTCGCTGGTGCCAATCGCATGATTGTGTTTCAATCTGTCATTGTCAATCGTGAATATGGTTGTTTTTGTTGACATTCTGAAGCTGAAAGAAAGCACTGTCATTGACAGAATATGCCTGAAGACCAACTATTGGCACAACATACCTCTGAAGCCGAAAGAAGCTGGAGTCATGATTATTAATCAATTTGTATATTATTTTCCTATACATTTTACTAATTTCATTTCATCTCTGACACTTCTATTTTAGAGAAAGGGCAAATAGCTATATTAAAATATTTCTTCTAATTAATTTCCATTCAATGTGCATGGATCCGTGCACCGGGCCACTAGTTGTTTAATAACATGCTATTTAGCATCCATGTGTTTGAATGTTTTGGGGTGTTTTTACTGTAGTTGATTTCTAATTTCATTCCTCTGTGATCTGAGAAGATGTTTGGTATGATTTCAGTATTCTTGAACTTGTAGGGACTTGTTTTGTGTCTTAACATGTGGTCTATCTTTATGAATGACCATGTGCACTTGAGAAGAATGTATATTCTGCAGCTTTGGGGTGAAATCTATACATACAAGACCATAATATGCAAATAGACCGAACAGTGGAACAACTGAACAACCAGTTGCTATGATGTGCGCTGACCACCAGGGGGTGCATGCAGGACATGGCAGGCATCGGTAGCAGGCATCAGAGTGCGGAACATGGTGGGCATCGGCAGTGGCAGGATGGTGGAGCAGGTGAGCGGGGGTGCCAGACCAAGGTGGGGCGCCGGTTGCTGTCATTGGGGTGAGCCTCTGGTGGTTACTGAAAATTCTTTGCTCCCACATGCTACGGACCTGCCCGGCACTCGCACCTGCTGCTGGCACCAGATACGCCACTCGCACCTGCTGCTGGCGCCTGGCACCAGCCCCGACCGCTCAGCACTGTCAACGGGTGCAAATGATGGCTGCCAGCCCCAATCGCCCCTAAGATCTTCTCCACCTTCCCCTGTTCCTGAGGGGCAATTGGAGCAGCAGCTGCCACTCACACCCGCTGCTGATGCTGGCCCCAATTGCTCCATGCTGTCAGTGGGTGCGAGTGGGGCCGGTGCTGTCAACATGTGGGAGCGGTGGCAGCAGGAGCAGGGCTGTCGGCAGACAGGGTACCAGGGACTGCAGCAGGAGGGACCAGGCGGGGGTGCGAAGGATGGGCCAAGACCCACCCCTGTGCCCACTGCAGCCTAGCGGCGCACAGTTCCTTTCAAGGTGCACAAATTCGTGCACTGGGCCCCTAGTGTTCTATAAATGTCAATTAAATCCATCTGATCCAGTGTGTCCTTCAGAGTCACTGTTACTTTATTAATTTTTTGTCTGGAAGATCTATCCAGTGAAGTCAGTGGGGTATTAAAGCCCCTATTATGACTATATTAATGTTGATCTCTCCCTTAAAGTCCTCTAGAAGTTTTTTATATATTTAGGTGCTTCTACGTTCACCTGCAGACTGAAGGGTCCAAGGTTCAATTCTGATCAAGGACACATGCCTGCATTGCGGGCTCGATCCCCCAGTACGGGATGTGCAGGAGGCAACCGATGAATGATTCTCTCTCATCATTGATGTTTCTCCCTCTCCCTTCCTCTCTCTGAAATCAATAAAAATACATTTTTTTAAAAAAGAAGTATTTAAGTGCTCCTATATTGGGTGCATATGTTTACCAGGATTATATTCTCTTGTTGGATTGACCCCTTTAGTGTTATGTAGTGACCTTTGTTGTCTCTTGTGATGGCCTTCATTTTGAAGTCTATGTTGTCAGATTTACATATTGTTACCCCAGCCTTTTTCTCTTTTCCATTTGCATGGAAAATTTTTTTCCATCTCTTTACTCTCATCCTGTGTGAGTCTTTTGTTCTGAGGTGAGTCTTTTGTTGGGACATATTTTCATATCCATTCAGCTACCCTTTGTCTTTTGATTGGAGCATTTAATCCATTTACATTTAGGGTTATTATTGAGAGGTACTTATTTATTGCTATTTTAATTCTGTATGCCTAGGTTTCCCTCTCTATTTCTTCTCATTACATCAGTCCCTTTAGCATTTCTTGTAATACAGGCTTGGTGGTGATGTACTCCTTTAGCCTTTTTCTTTCCCCCTGGGAAGCTCTTTATTTGACCGTTTGTTTTCAGATCCTTGCTTTCCATTACCTTGAGGACTTCATGCCATTTCCTTCTGGCCTGTAGAGTTTCTGATGAGTAATCAGTTGTCAGCCTTATGGGAGCTCCTTTGTAGGTAACAGTTTGCTTTTCCCTTGCTGCCTTTAAGATTCTCTCTTTGTCTTTAATTTTTGGCATTTTAATTATGATGTTTCTGAGCGTGGGCCTGTTTAGGTTCTTTTTGCTTGGAGTTCTCTGTATGTTCTGAACTTGTGTGACTTTTTCCATTACCAGGTTAGGGAAATTTTCTGCCATTATTTCTTCAAACACTTTCTCTATCCCTTTCTCCCTTTCTGCCTCTCCTGGCACTCCTGCTATTTGAATATTGTTATGTTTCACATTGTCCCACAGCTTCCTTAAGCTGTCCTCTTGATTTTTTATTGTTTTTCTTTTTGATTCTCTGATTGAGTGATCTTTTCAACCCCGTCTTCTAATTCACTGATTGGATCCTCAGCTTCCCTTAATTTTCCGTGTATTCCTTCAAATGTGTCCTTTATTTGTTCTATGTCATTTTTGTTTCTGTTTTCATAGTTATTATATCTTTTCTCATGCTGTTGAGCATCCTTACCATCATTATTCTGAACTCTGTATCAGATAAATTTCTTATCTTATTTTGAATAAGAGTGGTGAAAGCAGACATCCCTGTCTTGATCCTGTTCTTAGGGGAAATGGTTTTAGTTTTAGCCCATTGAGTATGATGTTGGCTATGGGTTTGTCATATAAGGCTTTTATTATGTTGAGATATGTTTCCTCTGTTTCTATTTTTCTGAGAGTTTTTATTGTAAATGGTGCTGAATTTTATCAAATGCTGTTTCGGCATCTTTTGATATGATTTTGTGATTTTTATCCTTTATTTTGTTTATGTTCTGTATCGCATTTATTGATTTCTGATATTATACCAACTTTGTGTCCCCAGAATAAATCCCTCTTGCTGTATTGTTGGATCTGGTGTGCTAATATTTTGTTGAGGATTTTAGCGTCTATGTTCATCAGGGGTATTGGCCTATAATTTTCATTCTTTGTAGTGTCTTTATCTGGTTTTATAATTAGGACTAGAGGCCTGGTGCATGAAATTCATGCAAGCGTAGGCCCTTGCAGCCCCAACTGCCTCAGCCCTTGCAGCCCTGGCTGCCTTGTGGCCCCGCCCTTCACCCACTGGTCATTTTGGTTGTTCTGCCATCTGGTCTAATTAGTGTATTAGCTCCTTATTATTTAGGATGATGCTGGCCTCATAAAATGAGCTTAGGAGTCTTCCTTCCTTTCGAATTTTTTGGAATAGCTTGAGGAGTATAGATGTTAGTTCACCTTTTAATGTTTGATAATATTCACCTGTGAAGCCATCCCATCCAGGACTTTTGTTTGTTGGGAGTCTTTATTATTATTACTCCTTCAATTTCACTACTTGTAATCTGTCTGTTCAGATTTTCTGATTCTTCCGGATTTACTTCTAGAAGATTACATGTTTCTAGGAAGTTATTCATTTTATCTAGATTGTCTAATTTGTTGACATATAATTGTTCATAATATTTTCTTACAATCACTTGTATTTCTGTGGAGTCAGTTGTTACTTCTCCTTTTTCACTTCTAATATTATTTATTTGGGTTCTCTCTCTTTTTAAATTGATGAGTCTGGTTAAAAGTTTATAAATCTTGTTTATCTTTTCAAAGAACCAGCTCATGGTTTCATTGATCTTTTATATTGTGTGTTTTTTTTTAGATTCTATTTTGTTTGTTTCTGCTCTGATCTTTGGTATTTCCTTTCTTCTACTCACTTTGGCTTTGTTTATTGTTCTTTTTCTAGTTACTTTAAGTGTAATGTTAGATTGTTTATTTTAGATTTTTCTTGTTTCCTGAGGTAGGCATGTAATGCTATGAATTTTTCTCTTAGGACTGCTTTTGCTGTGTCCCATAGATTTTCATTTGTTTCAAAGTATCTTTGGATTTCTTCTTTGATCTCATTATTAACCCATTTGTTGTTTAGTGATACGTTATTTAGCCTCCATGTCTTTGTGTGTTTTCTAGTTTTATCTTATGATTGCTTTCTAGTTTTATACCATTATGGTCAGAGAAGATGCTTGATATCATTTCAATCTTCTTAAATTTATTGAGGTTTGTTTTGTGTCCTAACGTGTGATCTATGCTAAAAAATGTTCCATGTACACTTGAAAATAATGTATATTCTGCTGCTTTGGGATGACATGCGCTGAATATATAAATTAAATCTACCTGATATAGTGTGCCATTTAAAGCCACTGTTTCCTTGTTCATTTTTTTATTTCAATAGGGTGTTAAAATCTCTTAGTATGACTGCATTACTATCAATCTCTCCGTGTGTGTGTGTGTGTGTGTTCATTGATTTTTTAGAGAAAGAGAGGAAAGGGGAGGGATAGAGGGACAGAAACTTCAATGAGAGACAAGCATCATTGATTGGCTGCCTCCTGCATGTCCCATACTGGAGATTGAGCCTGCAACCCGGGAATGTGCCTGACCTAGAGTTAAACAGGTGTCCTCTTGATTCATGGGTCAATGTTCAACCACTGGGACAGGTGATTTGCTTTATACACTGAGGTGCTCCTATGTTGGGTGCATAAATGTTCACAAGGGTTGTATCCTCTTGTTGGATTGTTCCCTTTATCATTATGTAGTGTCCTTCTTTGTCTCTTACTATAGCCTTTGTTTTAAAGTCTATTTTGTTAAATATAAGTATTGCTACCCCAGCTTCTTTTTCTTTTCCATTTGCATGAAATATCTTTTTCCATCTCTTTAGTCTATATGTATCATGGGTCTTTTGTAGACAGCATATATATTGGTCTTGTTTTCTTGTCCATTCAGATCCCCTTTGTCTTTTGATTGGAACATTTAAGTGTTTACATTTAAAATGATTAGTATTATTTTTGTAAGTATATCTTTATTGATTTCAGAGAGGAAGGGAGAGGGAGAGAGAGAGATAGAAACATCAATGATGAAAGAGAATCATTGATCAACCACTTCCTGCATGTCCCCTATGGGAATTGAGCCCACAACCAAGGCATGTGCCCTGACCAGGAATCAAACTGTGATCTCTTGGTTCATAGGCTGATGCTCAACCACTGAATTATACTGGCCAGGCTAAATGAATATTGATAGGTACATATTTATTGCCATTTTATTATTTTAGCTATATTCCTTGGTGTGTATGTGTGTGTGTGTGTGTGTGTTTTTTCTTCTAAAGAAGACCCTTTAACACATTTTGTAATACTGGTTTGGTGGTAACAAACTCCTTTAGCTTTTTTGTCTGAGTAGTTCTTTATTTCTTCTTCATTTTTAAATGATAGCCTTGATGAGTAAAGTAGCATTGGTTGTAGGTCATTGCTTTTCATCACTTTGAATATTTCATGCCCATACTTTATGGCTTGAAATGTTTCTGTTGAGAAATCAGTTGAAGGTCTTATGAGACATTCCTTGTAGATAATTGTCTTTCTCTTGCTGCTTTTAAGATTCTGTCTTTGTCTTTAACCTTTGCCATTTTAATTATGTTGTGTCTTGGGTTGAGTCCATCTTGTTTAGAACTCTCTGAGCTTCCTGGATTTGTGTGTAATTTTCCTTCACTAGGTTAGGGAAGTTCTTGATCAGTAGGTTCTTGATCCCTTGCTCTCTCACTTCTTCTCATACCCCAGTGATGCAGATGTTGTTACACTTCATGTTGTCCCCCAAGTCCCTTAAACTATCCTCATTTATTAAACTTCTTTTTTCTTTTTACTCCTCTGACTGGGTATTGTTGTTTATATTTACCTTGTCTTCCAAATCACTGATTTGATCCTCTGCTTCACCCAACCTACTGTTTATTCCTTTAAGTGTATTCTTCATTTTTGACTGGTTCTTTTTTATTGTTTCTATGTCCTTTCTCATGCTGTAGTAGTTCTCACTAAATTCTTTGAGCTTCCTTATAACAATTATTTTTTAACTCTATTTATGATAAATTGCTTGCTTCCATTTCTCTAAGGTCTTTTGCTGAAGATTTTTTCTGTGCTTTCATTTGTGGCATTTTTTTTTATCTCCCCAGTTTGGCTGCCTGTTTGTGTTTGTTTCTATGTATTAGTTACATAAAAATTATTACTGCTATGATTCCCAGTCTTGGTAGGGTGACCTTATGTAATAAGAGTTTTGTGGGACCCAGTGATACAGTCACCTTGATTATCTGCACTGAGTGTCCTAGGAATGTCCCTTGAATGGGTTATGTGGACCCTCCTGTTTTAATTAATTCTTCATTGCTATTGGCCTATTCATGCATGAGGTAGACCCTCAGGCTAGCTGACTGTAAGGATCAACCCCAAACACAGTGTACAAGCTGCTGTGGAGATGCTGACCACATGGAGCAGAATTCACCTCAGCAGGGCCTGGCGCTTGCTAAGATCTCCCTTTGGATATGCCACTTGTGAAGCTAATTGGTTCCTGCTCTGATGTTGTCTGAAGCTGGCCACTGGGTGTGTTGGTTCTGGGGCCTCTTGGGAGGGACTCTGGTGCAGGCCAATGTCAGACACTGCCTGTGACTGGTCCTGAGCAACCTGTTTGAAGTTACCAAGCAACCCATAGTTTATAGCTACCTCTGCTTGGCCTGTGTGTTCGTGGGAAGGACCAAGCTGCCCACCACGTCCAGCTTTTATGAGCACTGGGCTGGGGGCAGGTCAACAAAGTCCCAAGGCACCATGAGATCTACTTCTTATTCCTGCCAGCTGCCTGTTAATCTCAGTCCTGAAAGAGCCTCTGGCGGTACTTGAGTTCCATGAGGTAGGTTCTCAATGAGTCACCAAGTAGGAGCAAGTGGTGTTCACCAGATATTACAGGTTCAAACTCAGTGCCAGCGCTGGGTCTGAGTCCACTAAGCAAATGCCCCAGGCTATACCAAGTCTAGCTGTCACCTACTGGGTGCCGGCACACCTATGTGGTGGGGTCTCAGGGAGTTGTCAGGATGAGGCCAGCAGAGTTTATCAGGCCCAAACATACAAAATTTGGCTGCGTGCATGGAGAGCTCCCCACTGGTCATACATGCGAGGGAAAAATGGCCCCTGTCCTAGAGCCACACAACTCAGTCTGTCCCATATTCTGCCAGGAACCCGATCAGCATCGTGGGGCCCCTGGGAGTCAGGAGAGTGGGGTTAGTTGCTCTCCATGAGGGGGAGGTGCCAGTCAGACTTGGGAGTAGGTGAGGGGAGTGGCCTCCTGACCCGGAGTTACACAACCCAGTTAGTCCTGGATTCTACCCAGATCTTGGCAGAGTGGAGCCACCAGGAGTCTGGAGGGTGGGGCTTCCACAAGTCCAGAGAGTCGGGCTAGTGTATCTCCCATGAGGGGGGCACCAGTCAGGTTCATGGGAAAGTGGTGGGAATGGCCCCCACCCAAAGCCATAGAACTAAGTCATTGACGCCCCCTGAGTCTGCTTGACCTCTACACCCCAGCTCAGGCAGCTGACTCCTCAGCATGGCATAAGCTTCCCAGGATAGGGTGAGAGGGAGTCCAAAGGGTGGAGCTGTTGCTTTTCCCTAGGCTGATGTTGTATAGAGGGGAATGCTCCATCCAAGAAAGATGGAGTCTATAGTGCCGGAGGGGGACTTAGCACAGGAATCCTGTCCCTTTAGCTCCCTCCCCAGAGTCACAAATCCCAGTCTCTCCTCACACAACTCTAACCTGCTCCACCCTCCCTCTGCTGAGCACAGGGTAAGTGGCTGTCAGTGAGATTTGGTGCTTTGGCCCTTTAAGAGGGTGCCTGTGTTTTAGCAGACTCCCATCTCTCCCTGGCAGACAGCATCCCCACTGATTTTCACAGCCAATGTGATATGGGCACCTCTTCCCAGTCCAGTGCTCTGGGCTGGGGAGCGTGGCTTGGGACTGAGACCTCATGCTTCTCAGGGGAACCCCCCAAAGCTTAGATATCCCTCTCAAATCTCAGCCACTGCCCGTGAAGGGGGGCCAGCCCTTTTCACACCTCTGCCCTTTCTACCAGTCTCACTGTGGCCTCTACTGTAATCCTTGTTATAAGACTTCTCTTCAGCTTGTCTTCAGTTGGTGATTCAGGTTTCTTGCTCTATATTTTTGTTGTAATTCCAGTTTGGTCCTGGGAGGAGGTGAATGTGACATCCACCTACTCTGCCACCATCTTGGATCCCCCAGGTTGGGAATTCTTGTCCCTTTTTTACCCTTTTCTCAAGGAATAGGCCTCAGCCATTAATCATCATCTGAGGCGAAAGTTATTCACCTTCCATCTCCTCACACCTACATAAAAAAGTTCCAAAAGCCCTGGCCAGTGTGCCTCAGTGGTTACAGGATTGGCCAGAGCACCAAAGAGCCCCAGGTTTGATTCGAGCACCCCACATGCAGGAGACAACCAATTGATGTGTCTCTCTCACATCAATGTTTCTCTCTTTCTCTCTCTGTTTCTCCCTTCTACTCTCTCTAAAAATCAATGGCCCTAGCTGGTTTGGCTCAGTGAATAGAGTGTCAGCCTGTAGACTGAAAGGTCCTGGGTTTGATTCTGGGCACATGCCCAGGTTTCGGGCTCGATCCCCAGTAGTGGGTGTGCAGGAGGCAGCTGATGAATGATTCTCTATCACCATTGATGTTTCTATCGCTCTCCCTCTCCCTTCCTCTCTGAAATCAATAAAATATATATATTTTAAAAATCAATGGAAAAAAATATCCTCTGATAAGGATTAACAAAACAAAACAAACAAAAAAAAAAGTTACAAAAAAGTTCCACAGGAAGGATTAAATGGTGGCAGGGATGGAAAATTCCCTGAACAAGTATTTTACAACCAGAGTTTTGTTGTTGTTGTTAATCCTCACCTGAGTATATTTTTTCCATTGCTTTTTCAGAAAGAGTGAAAGGGAGGGAAGGAGGGAGAGAGAGGGAAAGAGAGAAAACATCAATGTGAGAGAGACACATTGGCTGATTGAATCCCGCATGTGGGGAGCCCGCAACCCAGTACATGCCTGTAACCAGGAATCGAACCTGTAACCCTTTGGTGAGTGGACCAGCACTCACCGGCCAGGGCTTTTCAACCAGATTTAAAAAACAAACAAACAAACAAACAAACAAACACAGAATATCTAGGATTTGACATCTTGACCCCCGAGTAAATCTTGGGAATATTTGCAAGAAATGTCTCTTGCCCTTTAAGATTCTCTAGTAACTCCATTTCAGACATTGATAGCAAGAGCAGTGGGTTGATACTGCCTTGTTACTCAAGGGCTTCCAAGCATTTTCCAGATAAAAGCTGCCTAATCTTTGTGACATTCCTGTCTTTACCATGCTCAGTCAGGTAGAAGTGAAGAAGGATTTAAAGAGGGCTTTGCCAGGGGCAAGATACAGAACTAAAAACATTTTAAAAAACATTTTATTGTTTTTTCAGTTGGCGGGGGGGAAGAATTGGGATTCTACCCCCTCACCCGCTGCCGTTCTCCTACAAGAGGAACTTATATATTATCAATAGTAAAATATTTTAAAATACAAATACTTTGTCTCTACAATGTCTTTCTAGAAGAAGGATGGAATGAATGTCTAAATAGTTAGGATCAGTGACATTCTTTCTCGTGAATTTGTTTTACTAAAATTCCTATCCTTACTCTTTGAGGTCTTGCTTTGACTCTTTTTCCCCAAATCTCCCTAAGTGTTTGTTCCCAATGCAGATGCTTATCCTGTTTCCTTAGTCACTTAGCAGCAAGGTACACAGTTTTAGGCCCTTAATGCTTCCTCCCAGCAGTGCCAGATGCCTGACATCCCTGTCTAAGGACCATTTCCAGAGGAATGTCAGCCTCCAGCTCAGACATGGGGATTTGTGCCAGAAGGATAATTGCAGGCCCTGTCTTTGAAGTGCCTGTTGGAATGGGGTATTGGTTCCTTTATGCCCTGGGCCTGGAGCTGCCAGCCAAGTGGCTGCCTTAAACCTTGGGGAGGAGCCTTCCTTCCTTCTCACCCTAAGCTGTTTTTAAGCCCCAAGACTGGAGAGCAGAAGTGCTAGACATTCTAAGCCCCTTCTGGGTGGCCCTGAACAGGTTACCGAGGATTTCTAGAACTTCAATTTTTCCATTATAAAATAGTGGGAATAATTCCATACCAGGAAAAAAGATCAGGAAGAGTTTGGACGATAGTAATATGTTGATGGGTAAGTTGTTCCTTGTACCTGCAATGGTCCCTGCATAGTACTGAATAAAGACATAACCTGGGGCCTCTTGAAAAGAAACCTGAGGAAAAACGAGCCCTTACTTAGTTGGTGACAATAGCTGTGGCATAAGAAAATGTTCTGCAGTGGGCATGCATTTTCATCCTGCCATCTGCAATCTGGGCCTGCTGCCAGGGTGGTTTAACACAATGCATCAGTATGGTTTCATGGAAAGCACTTCGTAAGCAGCTTTCTGGTCTACTTTTGCTTTTACATTTTGATTTGGGATAGCCCAAGTGCAAATCCGCTCCACATTGTGTGGTTCAGTGACTTCCAGGGTGGATCTGATTTCAAATGAATCACCCCCGTAGATGGACCTCTGCTGACCTGCTCTCCCACTGCACCGGCCTCACCCTTTTCCCTCCACTGTCACTGCCTCTCCCAGGGCTATCAGATATGACGTGGCCTATGGTGAGGCTCCTGATGACTCTGTGGAGTTAGTGACTGTTGGATTCTTAGGAGCTGTGGCAGGATTGGGAAAGCTCTGGCTAGCCAGGGCCTGCCAGCAGTTTCTGTTACCGGTTTGTAATTTGGCTGGATTCTGTTTTCTCACTGGTGCTCCACATCATATGAAAGCTGGACACATTTTGTTGGTTTTTACTTGTTTCTTTGAGATCAAGATAGAAATATCTCTTTTTTTCCTGACACATTTATTGTGACAAATTTCAAGTAATAAAAAATGGATAAAGTAGCAAGCGCCCCATGCTACCCCTGCCACGGGTCAGACAGCCGCATGCTCACCGGCATGTTTCTTCATAGTGCCCCTTTATTTGCTGTCAATCTGAGCAACTTAGGGTCCTGGAAAGATCTTTGTTTACATTGAAAGACTACTCCTACTCCCCCTCCCCCCCATCTGCCCTCTTCTATACTTGGCCTATGGCCACGCTAGCCACCCTCTTGACATCTGCCGTCAGGGACTCTCCTTATTTCCTTCTTTCTCCTCCCCCCAGGCTGTGTATAAGATGGCAGATGTAGCCTGCAAATGCCATGGCGTCTCTGGGTCCTGCAGCCTCAAGACCTGCTGGCTCCAGCTGGCTGAGTTCCGCAAGGTGGGGGACCAGCTGAAGGAGAAGTACGACAGCGCCGCTGCCATGCGCATCACCCGCAAAGGCAAGCTGGAGCTGGTCAACAGCCGCTTCAACCAGCCCACCCCGGAGGACCTGGTGTATGTGGACCCCAGCCCTGACTACTGCCTGCGCAACGAGACCACGGGCTCCCTGGGCACCCAGGGCCGCCTCTGCAACAAGACCTCGGAGGGCATGGATGGCTGCGAGCTCATGTGCTGCGGCCGCGGCTACGACCAGTTTAAGAGCGTCCAGGTGGAGCGCTGCCACTGCAAGTTCCACTGGTGCTGCTTCGTCAAGTGCAGGAAGTGCACGGAGGTCGTCGACCAGCACGTCTGCAAATAGCCGGGACCACGTCCTGGCCTCCTCTCCACTCTGCCTCACAGAAGATTATATATATATAAATCTATATAAATATATTTTATATTTGTATAAATGAATGGATGGATGATAATTAAAAGATGAAAATGGAAAGGAAAAGCTTATTTAAGAGATGCTAGAGGTCTTTGAGGATCGGATTTTGCAGGTTCTCAGCTCCCAGTGGGTGGGACAAAGGGCTTTTCCCCTCCCTCCAGGGGGGACTCTCAGGATGTAGGGACTGGGGAATATTTGCTGCCTATCCACCATGGCCTTGAGGAGAGAGGTGGTGGGTAGGAGAAGATGACTTCGTCTGGAAGTCTGGAGTCTCTGTTGGGTACATGACTGCCCTGTGACTCCAGCCTGTGGGCCTAGAGGCCCTGTGGGAGGCGGCAGGAGCTCAGCTTAGGCTTTGAAGTCTGCAGGGTCTTGCTCAGAATATTGACGGGTTCTGTGAGAGGGCCACTGCTTTCCTACCTTTCCATTGTGTGCAGACCTGCAAAAGCGAGGAGCCGTCCCATGCCATCTCTGACCCAGGACTGCAAAGGGGCCCGCACCTCCCTGGGCCTCTTTCCAGTGAGAATGACTCTTCCTCACAGTTCCCTAGCTCCTGCCACAAGCTCCCTGCACCAGGAGGAAAGGGGCCCTTTGGCCTGACGTGTTAGGAAAGACATGGACATGGACTGAATGTTTGTGCCTGAGCTGCACAAAGCCGGGTGCATAACCGTACTGAGTGAACATTGCACTGTGCTCCCACCAGGGAGAGGAACCTTGTGATGCTGCTGCTGTCAAGTCCTCCAACAGCGGAGGCCTCATGAGCGACAGGATGCGTAGCTAGGTCAGGCTCGCTGGCCTGGCATGGTCTCTTCATCTCTGCCCCAGATGTACAGTTTCTCTCTGACATTAAATACCCTTCATTGAAGTTTTCCTCCCTTTCCTTATTTGGACACACGATTATCTTTCATGAGTCTCCTCTTATTTTTGACCCAATCCTTAGAACCCTACTGCATGGTGCACATATGGAAGAGGGTAAGGAAATGGAAACTTTTTAGAGTTCTAGTGTGGTGATCAGAGACAAGGACAGGAGAACGTTATCAAAATTAAATAAGGTCATGCATCTAAGTGCTATTCCTAAGGACTAACACAAAGTTTAAAACAATAAATGGTAGCTATTCATATTACTACTAGAAGCCCAGTGCACAAAAATTTGTGCACTGGCGGGGGGTGTGTGTCCCTCAGCCCCACTTGTGCCCTCTCACAGTCTGGGACCCCTCGGGAGATAACGACCTGCTGGCTTAGGCCTGCTCACGGGTGGCAAAGAGCAGGCCCAATCCCTAGGGGCCTGCCCCGCAGCTCCTGGTCGGGCTCAGAGCAGGGCTGATTGGGCAGTTGGGGCGCCGCCCCCCTGTCACACTCAAGGCAGGGTTGATGGGGAGGTTGGGGCACCGCCCCTGTCACCCACAGAGCAGGGCCGATCAGGGGGTTGGGACACTCCCCCCTGTCACACTCAGGGCAGGGCCCATGGGGAGGTTGTGGCCCCGCCTCCTGTCACACACAGAGCTGCAGGGTGATCAGGGGGTTTGGGCGCTGCCCCCTGTCATGCTGCTCCAGGGGCCAGGAGGCCTCATGGCTCTGCTGATCCCAGTGCTGGGAGGCCTCGCGGCTCCGCTTGACACAGGGGCAGTGAGGCCTCGCTGCTCCGCTGATCCCAGGTTCGGGAGGCCTCGCGGCTCTGCTGATCCCGGGTTCAGGAGGCCTTGCAGCTTCGCTGATCCCAGTGCTGGGAGGCATATTACCCTTTTACTCTTATAGGATAGAGGCCTGGTGCACAGGTGGGGGCCGGCTGGTTTGCCCTAAAGGGTGTCCTGGATCAGGGTGGGGGTCCCGCTTGGGTGCCTGGCCAGCCTGGATGAGGGGATGATGGCTGTTTGCAGCTGGTCACACCCCCTTCAGGGTGGGGGTCCCCACTGGGGTGCCTGGCCAGCCTGGATGAGGGGATGATGGCTGTTTGCAGCTGGTCACACCCCCTTCAGGGTGGGGGTCCCCACTGGGGTGCCTGGCCAGTCTGGGTGAGGGGCTGAGAGCCGTTTTCAGGCTGGTGGGTGACTGAAGCTTCCAACCTGTCCTTTTTTTCTTTTTCTTTTTTATTCTGGGATTTATTTACCTTCTATGGCTGTCACTGGAGCTGAAAGCCGGCTTTAGCTCTGAGGCCGGCTCCAGCTTGAGCCCTCGGCTGCTGAAAGCAGGTATCTGGTTTGTTTGGGTTCTATAATTGTAACACTGTTTCGATCCTGCTCGCTCCAGCTCTGACGGCTGAAAGCAGGTATCTGGGTGTTGGTTTTTTTTTTGCTTCTATAATTGCAACAATGTTTCTTAAACTGCAGCTCAGAGCCCAGCAGCAGAAGGCGGGGAACCTTGGCTTCCTCCATCATGGAGCAAGCAAGCCTCCTGTTCACTTCACTGCCTGGCTGCCGGCCGCCATCTTAGTTGGCAGTTAATTTGCATATCACCCTGATTAGCCAATGGGAAGGGTAGTGAAGTTACAGCTAATTACCATGCTTCTCTTTTATTAGATAGGATTATCAGCAAAAGGATTCAGAGATTTGAGAGGAGGAGACCAAGATGGCGGCGTAGGTAAACACCGGAGACCGCTGCCGCAAACAACCATTTCAAAAATACAACTAAAAGACTGAACGGACATCACCCAGAACCACAGGAAGGCTGGCTGAAGAGAGACTCCACAACTAGAAGGAAAGAGAACAGCAAATCGAGGCTCAGAGGCGGCGCAGTGTGGAAAATACAAAGGTACCGAGGTGCGCGCGCAAAGCGGGCTGGTGGCTGAGGGCGCGGTTGTCGTTTTCTGCCGGGAGTGAGTCTCAGACTCTGGGCTCCAGATCCGGGCGAGTCTCTAGGGACCCAGACTCAAACGGGAGAAGCGGGATTATCCGGCATCAGTTGGGACCTGAGGGCAGCTTTCTCTCCGAGGTTTGCAGCGGCTACCGGGGTTCTGAGAAGCAGAGCCTCTGGGAACGGGACTGAGCGTGGCCATAACTGCTCCCATCCGCCCGCCCTGTTGATCCCGCCCCGCCCAAAACCTGCGCACAGCCATTTGCCGATTGCCTCAGGCAAAGCCTGGATTAGCACCTCCCCAGAAGGCAGACGTTTTCCACACAGCTGATTTCCACAGCCAGCCGGCCTGGTGGTCAAACCCCTCTAGTGTTAACTACAACAATTAAGGCTTGGCTAGAACAAGACTGCGCACAGTGACCACAAGGGGGTGCACCAAGAAAGCATAAAAGATGCGGAGACAAAAAAACATGACAGAAATGGAGGATATGGAGCTAAGAATCGCAATTTTGAGGGCTTGCCATAAATTTCTGCAGAGCCTCACAAAAACTAATGAGACCCTCGATGCTACGATAAAGAAATTAGAAAGTAAGCATACACGGACTGAAATAAAGAATATTATACCCAATAGCAGACCAGAGGAGTACAATAATCAAACCAAAGATTCGACAAAAAACACCCAATTGGAAAAGCAAAATGAAAAAAGAATCCGAAAGTGTGAAGATAGTGTAAGGAGCCTCTGGGACAGCTTTAAGCGGTCTAATATCAGAGTCATTGGAGTGCCAGAAGATGAGAGACAGCAAGATATTGAAAACCTATTTCAAGAAATAATGGCAGAAAACTTCCCCCACCTGGTGAAAGAAATGGACTTACAGGTCCAAGAAGCGCAGAGAACCCCAAACAAAAGGAATCCAAAGAGGACCACACCAAGACACATCATCATTAAAATGCCAAGAGCAAAAGACAAAGAGAAAATCTTAAAAGCAGCAAGAGAAAGAGGCTCAATTACCTACAAGGGAATACCCATACGACTGTCAGCTGATTTCTCAACAGAAACTTTGCAGGCCAGAAGGGAATGGCAAGAAATATTCAAAGTGCTGAATACCAAGAACCTACAACCAAGATTACTTTATCCAGCAAAGCTATCATTCAGAATTGAAGGTCAGATAAAGAGCTTCACAGATAAGGAAAAGCTAAAGGAGTTCATCACCGCCAAACCAGTATTATATGAAATGCTGAAAGGTATCCTTTAAGAAGAGGAAGAAGAAGAAAAAGGTAAAGATACAAATTATGAGCAACAAACATGCATCTATCAACAAATGAATCTAAGAATCAAGTGAATAAATAACCTGATGTACAGAATGAACTGGTGATTATAATAGAATCAGGGACATAGAAAGGGAATAGACTGACTATTCTTGGGGGAAAAAGGGGTGTGGGAGATGCGGGAAGTGACTGGACAAAAATCATGCACCTATGGATGAACACAGTGGGTGGGGAGTGAGGGTGGAGGGTGGGGTGGGAGCTGGAAGGAGGGGAGTTATGGGGGGAAAAAAGAGGAACAAATGTAATAATCTGAACAATAAAGATTTAATTTAAAAAAAAAAAAAAAAAAAAAAAAAAAGGATTCAGAGATTTAAGTTTAAACCTCACATTTACTTCCCCTTTCCCTTCTCCCTCCATTTACAGCCTACCAAGTTAACCTGGTTTGTTCGCTGGGTCACTGGGAAAGCACAGGCAGTGGGGATGCTCTCTGCAGGATTCTGTGTATTGTCAACTCCCGTTTTGGACTCCAGTGGCTGGGGCCAGGAGAAAGAGTAAGGCAGAGCTCAGGGGTCCAGGAAGGGAGCTATTATGTCCTAAAAAGGACGAAGGAATTACTAGGAGAGACATTGACCCAGGCTGCACTAGGTGACCAGGCTTCAGGTGAGCCAGTAACCACATAAAGATACCTGTTTTATTCTAGAAGAATGTATTTCCTGGAAAATAATGGAATTAAGGAATTTTAACTTGAGTTATAATAATACTGCAAAACAATCTAAAAGATATCTGCCTGAGAGTATCCATGGCTATATCTACTACTTGTATCTTTAGTATTTAAAGGGAAACCTTCTGACTTGACATCAAAGACTATGAGATGTAGGTTATTTTACCAGTAACTGGTTTTCACACTGTTACACAGACTCCTGTGGTCAACATTTTCAAGACGAGTACACGAAAGAAAGTGATTGAAGTCAGTTGGCCTACAAAAGACCAAATCCATGTCCTTGGCTTCATTAGTTGGCATTTAACTAAATAAACTAACTGGCCACACAGATCAGCAGTGATAATGTGGGTTTTGAAACACTGGCTGGCATTATTGTTATTTGCCACACCACGTGGAGAGCATGGAGAGTCACCGTATACCGGGTGCTCAAAGTGTTTAAGAGCTGAAATCCAACTCATCCTTAGAAACTACAGGAAATTCGTTGAGAGTGACTTGTCTACTATCCTAAAATGTGACTTCTATGCTCATTAAGGGAGATGGGCCATCTTATTGTGTTGAGGTCTTCCTATGGCAAGAGAATGGAGTAAATTGTTAATGTTTCTTTCTGTTGTGGAGAGCAAATCATGTGTTCAAATACCAATGTGACTGCTGTTGCATCCACTGACCACCAGGGTTAGGAAATACTTGATTTTTAAAATAGGTTGGGAAGCCCTAGTTGGTTTGGCTCAGTGGATAGAGCATCGGCCTGTGGACCAAAGGGTCCTGGGTTTGATTCTGGTCAAGGGCACGTATCTTGGTTGCAGGCTCCTCCCTGTCCTGGGCCCTGGTTGGGGCACATGCAGGAGCCAACCAATGGATGTGTATCATTCACATCAATATTTCTCTCTGTCTTTCCCTCTTTCTTCCACTCTCTATGAAAATCAATGGAAAAATATCCTCGGGTGAGGATTTAAACAAACAAACAAACAAACACACACACAAACAATAACAAAACAAATAAATAGGTTGGGAAGAAGTTATAGTTACTGTCACATGCTTGTTAAATCCTGGTGAATTGGCAGTTGTCTGCTAAGTGACCAGTAATGACATAGGAATGTGGCTGGAGAATATAGGGACCAACCTAAAAAAAATGAGCTTCTACCCAGAACCACTGAATGTTAGAGCAGGAAGGGAACATGACAGTCAGATCTCTAGCTCCTGGGTTTCAGATAAGGAGCTCCAAATCTTGAGTAGGTCCCAAATCTTAGGATGCTCTAAAAATGCAGAGTCCTACGTCTCCAACACCAGAAATTTTTATTCAGTTGCTCTGGGGTGGTGACTGCACCTTTAACAAGGACCTGAGATAACACGCTGATGGTCCAAAGACTACACTACCTGTATGCATATATGCATAACCCATGGACGCAGACAGTGGGGTGAAGAGGGCTTGGGCGGGGGCGTGGGTGGGCTGGAGGGTGTGGGTGGGGGGAAAAAGAGGACATATGTCATACTTTCAACAATAAAGATTAAAAAAAATAAAACCTGACAGTTAAAAAAAAACACACAAGACTGCACTGGACCTATTGTCATTAGAGCTAGCCCAAGATCAGCAAGGAGACAGGCATTCCGGTCCTGATTCCCAACCCACTGGGCCACCCTGTGCAGGATCCGTAGTCCCTGACATGTATTATTGTTAACATGTAGTCTAATTGGAAGGTCATTGCATTGGATGTAATGCCTGGACCTAGTAGTCCTCGACATTCCAGGCAGCCTTCTGAGGAGGGAAAGGGCATCTGGCACAGAGAACTGACTTGCCCAGGGATGTTCCACCTCCGACCTCTCCCTGGGACTGGTAGGGGCAGCCTTCAGATCCATGATGAATATAAGTCAATATTTGCTTAGCCATTCGTCTGCATGTATTCACCTTGTCTTCAAGATATCATTAGGGGAAAGGTATGCCTGACTGTCTCCATCTAAAAATAGATGGGAGGGTAGGAAGGCAGTCACAGCCAGAGTGAAGATCAGGGCAGGCAACCGTTTGTAAAGGCATTCCGATCAAAGTCTCAAGAACTTGGATTGAAAATCCTGACTTGCAGAACTCATTCAGTGGTCAGCCACTCTCCAATCTTTGAGGTGAAAAACAAAACTTGTTACTTGTATTAAAACTCCAAATTAGTTACTGCTTCTGAAATTCTACCCTGCCTCCTATCTTAAATCATTATTTTCTTTTAAAAAATCTTTTTATTGATTTCAGAGAAGAAGGAAGAAGAAGAGAGAGACATCAATGATGAGAGGGAATCATTGATCAGCTACCTCCTACATGCCCCCCGCTGGGACTCGAGCCTGCAACCCGGGCATATGCCCTGACCTGAAATCAAACCCTGACCTCCTCATTCATAGGTCGACGCTCAACTGCTGAGCCACACTGATTGAGCCATTCTTTTCTTTTCTTTTTAAAATATATTTTATTGATTTCAGAGAAGAATGGAGAGGGGAGAGAGAGAGAAACATCAACGATGAGAGAGAATCATTGATCGGCTGCCTCCTGCACACCCCCATTGGGGGTCAAGCCCACAACCCAGGCATGTGCTCTGACCGGGAATCAAACCATGGACCCTTCAGTCCACTGGCCAACGCTCTATCCACTGAGACAAACCAGCGGGGGCAAGCCATTATTTTCTTATTTAAGCTTTGTCATCCCCTGGAGTTCCAAGAACTAGTGAGAAGTCTGTGGTTGAGATTGCTCCACAAGTTAGAGATCTTACAGCAGGAGTAGTTTATCAAGAAAGAAGCCTATTTCTTGGGCAGAGAGCCACACCAATTCTGAAAGGGTGGAAAAAAATAGTCAGATCAGTCTTCAAACAGGCTCTGATTGCCCCTTGGGTGTGGCTCAGTGGTTGAGCATTAACCTATAAACCAGGAGGTCATGGTTGGATTCCTGGTTAGGGCACAGGCCTGGGTTATGGGATCCATCCCTGGTGTGGGGTGTGCAGGAGGCTCTCTCATCACTGATGATGTTTCTATCTCTCCCTCTCCCTTCCTCTCTGAAATCAATGAAAAAACAAACAGACTCTGATGCATTGTCAGCCTCCACTGAACTGGTTACATGTATTTGGGAGACTGTGTGTGTGTGTGTGTGTGTGTGTGTGTGAGAGAGAGAGAGAGCATGGAGGGTGGGTGTGTGGGTGTGTGGGTATGTGGGTGTGTGTGTGTGAGCATGGAGGGTGGGTGTGTGGGTGTGTGGGTATGTGGGTGTGTGTGTGTGAGCATGGAGGGTGGGTGTGTGGGTGTGTGGGTATGTGGGTGTGTGTGTGTGAGCATGGAGGGTGGGTGTGTGGGTGTGTGCACACGCATTTGTGCACACCCATGCAACAGGAATAGTTTTTCATTAACTTTGGAGGGAAGATGGAGAAGTACTTGAATATGTAAAAATTTTTAAATAACTGTCACCCCTTCTGGCTGAGATGCTACAGAATCTGAATTGTCCATTTTATTGGAAATCCCTGCCCTCTGGTTGGCTAGTGATGACAAGTTTCATATCTATAGAAGGAAGACTGAGGAGCTGAGAGGGCCACCTGAGCTGTGAGTGTTCAGTACTATGATTTGTCCTTTATTGTATAAGAATCTCTGCATTGTATTTATACTAATATAATAAGTAAAGGAAGTAAAGGGTGCTCTCATTCCTGGTTTTACATAGGAACTATGGGTAATTTTCCCCAAATAAGAAGGTTTTAGCCCAGATATGAGGGTCAGACAATATGGAAGACTGAGTCCTCACACAGTTAATCTTCCAGATTGTATGAGAGTTTGGGTGTTCATCAAGCAGATTATTCACATTCTTTGCTTTCTACCCCCTGCTGCATGCCTTTTAGTCTTCACTTGGTTCATTTGCAATCTATCAGAGGCAGCAACAGAAGACAGAACCAAATCAGTTAATTCGGGCTTCCTAAGTAGTTTTGACAAATAACTGAGTGGGAGAGGGGTGGCTAAAATTAGATTCTAAAAGTATGTGTGGATGTAATTTGTCCCTTATGTGCATTATCCGTTGCTCTCCCTGATAACTGAAAATAGACTGAAAGCTGCCCAGAGCCCCGCAGGCAGGAAGCCGCAATGGGAGGAGAGCTTCTAAGTGTGGGGCCCCAGCCAAATATCAGAAGGGCCTTCAGCAGCTGCACCAGATGTAAAAGGAAGACACAGGAAGGCCAGCTTTTCATCTAATTTTATTTTAAAGCCAAATGGGCTCTTGGTGTTTTAAGTGGCTCTCTTGTACGTTTTCTAAGATTTGGGGCTTGTGCTCTTGCTCTGTTGGGTCAACCAGCTCTATGGCTGGTACCTGATTTGAAGTTTGTGTCTTCTCTCATATGTCTATTTATTTCCAGAGACCTTTTTAGTAGAAGTTTCATACAGGAAGGAATTTTTTTCAAGTCTCTTTTGCTCCTAGGTATGTCTCCCAAAACCTAAAATGGTGCCTAGCATAGAGAAAACTTTCAATAAATGTTTGCTGAATGAATGATGATTCTCACGGAACAGATGAGGGAATTGCAGGATAAGGAGATTAACTGTCCAGGTCACTGTGTAGTTTGTTCTCTCAAAGTTTCAAGTAACAGAAATCGGTTTGAGCCAGCTTAAAAGGAGGGAGGTATTATACGGGTTCAGGAGAGTCTCAGGGACCCCAGGGTCTTCAGGAACTGACCCAGACACCTCTGGCTGCTCCGTGCCTCCTCTCACTGCCCCGTGGTTGGCTTCCCTGTGTGATCTGCAGACCAGCTTCCTCTGCTCCTCATGGAGGGTGGGGGTGGGGAGGGGGTGGCGGGGGTTGGGGGGTGGGGGGAACAGGTCAGCCAACAGTGTCGGAGTTAACAAGCTGCAGTTCTAGCCATGAGAAGTGACTCAGAATCTCTCCTGACCCTTAGCTCCCAGGCCAGGGCTCTCTCCACCATCCCAAGACAATGAAGTGGAGGAGTTTAAGGATTCATGGAAGTACGAGGAGCCACTCCATCCTCATCCATTTCTCTGCTGAAGGTTAGATGAGAGAACACCTAATCCAGCTTGTTGTTGTGCATGGAAACCCCCTAAATATTTTCCCATAATGCATAATTATGGGACAAATCCTGAGACTTTACTCAAGAGTTAAATACCTGGGCCCAGAACTGTGAAGAGGAAGCCTCCTGCTCCCTAAATAACTTCAGAGATGAGATAAATATCCATTTGTCTGTCTGATAGATTAAGGGACTCAAGTTACTAAGCAGATGACTAGGCTAGACCCAGGGACCACCCAGACTGACATTCCATCATACAGATTTAATAATCCTATATAATAAAAGGGTAATATGCAAATAGACTGAATGGCAGAACAACCGAACAACCAATCAAAGCGTAATATGCTAATGATATGCTAAGGCTGTTCAACCACTCGCTATGATGTGCACTGACCACCAAGGGGCAGACAGTCAATTGGTCGACCAGTTGCTATGACATGCACTGACCACCAGGGGGCAGATGCTCTGACCAGTAGGCTAGCTTGCTGCTGGGTCCGACCAATCAGGACTGAGTGAGATGGGCCGGACATACCCTGGAGCCCTCCGAATCCCTCCCCAGCCTGATGGTGCACTGGTGGGGCTCCTCAGCCTGGCCTGCGCCTTCTCGCAATCCAGGACCCCTCTGGGATGTCGGAGAGCTGGTTTCAGCCCGATCCCGCAGGCCACTCCTCTTAGGAGAGCGCCAGATGCAGGGCTCATGGCTGGAGAGCACTGCTGTGGCAGCACGAGTCTTGCCTGATCGGGACTGATTGGGCACGAGCCTGCAGCAGGCACAGTGGGGCCGGGATGAGTGGGAGCAGCAGGTAGGAGCTGCAGGTGGTGTTGGACTGCAGGTTTTGGCTTGATCCCTGGAGGCCACCCAGAGGGACCCAAACCGTGCACGAATTTGTGCACTGGGCCTCTAGTCTATAGGTATAAAGAGGTAATATGCTAATTGGTCCTAATGGTGTCACAGTCACGACTGTTCAACAGGCTGTGCGCGCACAGGAGCTGGTGGGCAGGGATGGAGGCGGGGACTTGTGCTACCAGGCCATGAGGCTGCCAGTGGAGGTGCACTCAGGCCCGCCGTGCCGCCTGCCCGGAGGGGGCCATCAGGATGGGCAGTAGCACCCCCCCCAGAGGAAGCACATGCAAGCCTGCTGTGCTGCCCAGCCCAGAGGGCAGTGTCAGGATGGGCCGCAGTGGCCCCCCAGCGGAAGCACACATAGGCCTGCTGCACTGCCCGGCCGGAAGTGGGGTGTCAGGACAGGGGCAGGGCCTCAGCGGAGAGCTCTCAGCACTCCTGTGCCAGGGTCTGAAGGCGCAGAGAGAAAGGGAGAGCAGATGGGCAGTTAGGGGGTTTAGGCCAGGAGGGGAGAGCAGATAGGCAGTTAGGGGGATCAGGCCAGGAGGGGAGCACAGATAGGCAGTTAGGGGGATCAGGCCAGGAGGGGAGAGCAGTTAGGGCCATCAGGCTGGCAGGGGAGCAGTTAGGGGCATCAGGCAGGCAGGCAGGTGAGTGCTTAGGAGCCAGTGGTTCTGGATTGCAAGAGGGATCTCAGAATGGAGAGGGTGCAGGCCGGGCTGAGGGACATCCCCCTCTACATGAATTCCATGCACTGGGCCTCTAGTTTTCAATATTGAGCTCTATTTGAAGGGCCGATGGTTCCTGTTAATGATTTAAAGATATCTTCCCTGTGGCAGTATTAATTGCTTCCTTCATGGTTTTCCTATTTTTTCAAGGTCTGAGCACATGCCAAGAAAAACCTGAGTAGGTTAAGGATTGCTAAGATTTTTCTGTACATTTTCCACAGCTCCTGGGGAGCAATGCTGAAAACATTGAAACTTTACATATGCCCTGTGGCCAGCTGAGAGCACACGCCATCCAGCCTTCAAACCTTGGGCTGTGGACAAGCCGGACACATTTGGAAAGTAGGAAGTAACTCCACTCCACTCACACTTGGAAGGTGCTGTGTTCCCTTCCTCATTTTATTTTCTAACTTACATCTGACTGCTGGTCTGGTTTTGGCTGCAGTTCTATCTGGCCACACGGTGTCGCTGTTTCATAAATTATAGCCAAATGTCTGTGGCTCGCATCACAGTTCAAAAGTGGGGCAGTGGGGTCCTTGTGGATTGATAACAGAAACAGAATCTGGACAGCAGCAAAGTTTTATATTTTTCATTTGGACAAATTTGGGAAGAGTTAGGCCAGTGTTTTTTACTTATTTTTTAAAGATTGAGTGCCGAAGGTAGTGCAGAGTGAAATGCCTACTGCTCAGCTGGGCCACCGAGACCTCAAAGATGACAATGGATCATGGGCTTCAGAAGTGGCTGCGTAACAGGTATATGATTCACCATGGTTTATTCCCTGCTCCTGAATAGTTCCAGGAAGCCGGGTAGTTTGCATACTTGAAGGTTATCCTTGTAGAGGTGAGGATAATTACAGCTCCATTTATCAAGTGCTTACTGTATACCAGCTGCTTTGCATATATTATACTATATAATTCTCTCAGCACCTCTGCATATAGGCATTATTATCCACATGTTACAGATGGGAAAACTAAGACTCAGAGGTTAAGTAATGTCATTTGACTCACACAGCTGGTAATTGATGCTGATTCCAGAGCTCTTTCTCAGTGGGTTTCTGGGTAATTACAGGATCTAGTCACCTGAAATAAGAGGTGCCCATTTCCTTCTAAGCATCAAGGTGTGTAAATAATCTTCCTCATCTTGCCGCCATGAATTTTTAATCAGGAGTGACTAGGGAAATTCTCTTGATAGGGGCACATACACGGCAGAGGGAACGTGGCGATCCCAAATCGAAGGTAAAAGTATAAAGCATACAGGGCCAGTGACACAGAAAATTATGCACCAAGTTGACAGAGAGAGAGAGAGAATACATATATATAATATTTTTTTATTTATATCAGAGAGGAAGGGAGAGGAAGAGAGAGATAGAAATATCAATGATGAGAATCACTGATCAGCTGCCTCTGCATGTCCCTGGGGATCAAGTCTGCAACCCGGGCATCGAAACATGACCTCCTGGTTCATAGGTTGACACTCAACCACTGAGCCACACCGGCTGGGTGAGGAGAGTATATTGACATACATGTTGAAACAAAAGGAGAACTGGTGGAGTGCTGAGCTTGGGGAGTTCCACGCCTGGGACCAGGGAACTAACTGGGTGACTCCACGCAAATCAAGTATGATTTCAAGAGCTGCCTCATGGTTCATTGTACACAGGAGAATTGTTTTGTTTTTTAGGTTTTTTTCTCTGAACATTCGAATTTGTTCTTGGCAATGTAACTTACACAGCAGGTTAGGCAAGACATGTTGACCCTTGGAGAAAGCACCAAGGCAGCGGCAGGAGGCAGTAAGATAGACTCTTAGCAGGAAAGGAATGAGCCACATGGCTGAGCTATGGGAAGGTTTTAGACGTCAGGGCCTAAGCAATACGAAGTGTAAGGATGGACTTCCCAGCCTTAACTTGGTGCTCAAAAAGGCAAAATAGCCCAGCCAATGTGGCTCAGTGGTTCAGTGTCGACCTATGAACCATGAAGTCATGGTTTGATTCCTGGTCAGGGCTCATGCTTGATTCCTAGGGTGGGGGTGGGAGTGGGGCATGCAGGAGGCAGCCAATCAATGATTCTCTCTCATGACTGATGTTTCTATCTCTCTCTCCCTCTCCCTGAAATCAATAAAAACATATATATATATATATTTTAAAAGACAAAATACTCCCCTTCAATTATTAGGGAGAGGTCTGAGGTGGGAGAGCAGGTTTCTAATTGCTTGCCCCTCCAGGGACCTGTAGGATCCGAGCACAAAGGAAAACAATGGAATCAGGCTGGTAGGAAGAGGAGGTCACACGGTTCCTTGAGACGAGGGCTTCAGCCACCAGGGCCAGAGCAGCTTTTCTTCCCTCTGGAGAGGTCACCTGAGCTCGCAAGACTGGGAATGCCAGCTTTCGAATCCCTAGTTGTTGAAACTCCCTTGTGTCTCAAAGGCTTTGGAGCAGTTGAATATCTCCCCATGATCTCCCCCCTGTTAGTAAGCAGCCAGTTCTCCTGGCAGAAATGTCCAGTCAGGCATAGAAATTGCATGTTGCGCTGGAGAGGAGCTGAGGCCGGGACAAGAAGGTAGGAAGTGGAGGCAGGTACTAGGACTCCCACTGCCCAGGGTGCGCCCACGGAGCGTGCAAGAGCAGAACCAGCGGCTCCTGCTGCTGCCTCAGAGCTCTCGCCTGGGCTCTCGGTTCACAGCAAGAGTGGGGTCGGGGTAGGTGTTAGAAGAAAGCGATTCGGTGAACAGCTCTTGTGGCTCCTCATTCTCTAAGAGAAATGAGTCCGGGTCAAAGCAAGAAGGTGTTCATGTGTATGGGCAGGCAAGCTGAGGTGGACATTTAGCAGAGCTCGATTACAGCTAGGGCTGAGTCTGAAGTGGTGTTTTAATGTGTGCAAAAGGCAAGAGTGGTATTTTCCCACCCCTTTGGTGGGCCGGTAAGGAGGGAGTTCATTGCTTGCCCTTGATCCAGCTGAATTAAAATCACCTGGTGAGATTTTTAAATTCAGACTCCCAGACCCAGAGGTACAGATGCTGATCGAATGAATCTGGGGTGGGGCCTGGGAATCTGTGTTTTAAACGATGCCTTGGGTGAATCTGCTCAGAAGAGGTTTGGGAATTGCTGACCTCAGCAAACCTTCCAGGCAGTGAGAGGGCTGTTTGCAGCAAGGGTTGGGCTTAGGGGAGGTGTGACCAGGGCCTCAGGCTGTTAGAGGTCTGAGGGTGAGGATTCTGAGTAAATTATCAATGTCTACAGTCTCTACTACACTCTACACCAGCCGTGGGCAAACTACGGCCTGAAGGCCAGATCCGGCCCATTTGAAATGAATAAAACTAAAAAAAAAAAAAGACTGTACCCTTTTATGTAATGATATTTACTTTGAATTTATATTAGTTCACACAAACACTCCATCCATGCTTTTGTTCCGGCCCTCCGGTCCAGTTTAAGAACCAATTGTGGGCCTCGAGTCAAAAAGTTTGCCCACCCCTGTTCTACACCAAGCATGTCAAACTTGCGGCCAATGGACTACATATTTAATCGAGGCAGGCTGCGAGTTTGACATGCTTGATCTACACACTCAAGATTGAACCTGGGAGAGGGAATGGTAAACTGTCCTGAATTAGTTTCCCAGGAGATTAAAATCAGTACAGTCTGTGCCGAGTTCCACCAAATAAGATGTGCAAACATAATTTCCTGGGCCTGTTTCTAAGCTTTACTGGGGTCAGCTGCACCACATTATATGATTAGGTGAGGAGGGGAGTTTTATCAGGCACACCTGAGCCCTAAGCTTGGCCTGTTATTGTCTTCTCTAACTTTGGACAAATGCACAAGACACCGTGCATCAAAGTGGCATTGTGTAGCTCAGTTGGTTGGGCATCATCCTACGCACCACGAGGTCACTGGTTAGATTCTCAGTCAGGGCACATGCCTGGGTTTTGGGCTCAATCCCCAGCAGGGAGCGTGCAGGCGGCAGCCGATCTCTCTCTCTCTTTCTCTCTCTCCCCCCACCCCCTTCCACTCTCTCCAAAATCAATAAAAGAACATATCCTCAGGTGAGGATTTTTTTTTTTTAAAGTGGCATTGCATTCAGATTGTACAAAGTCACATGGTTTGCATGCAAGTCTGGACAGACTTGATGGACCACAGCTCAAGAAAAGCCTCTGAGCATTGCTGGTTCCCAGGCAGGCCTGAGCAGGGCAAAGCCAGCAACTGCTCGGTTGCACAGCCGGCTGGCTCTGCCCCAGGACCAGCCAGCAGAAGCCAACTGGGGCTTCGTGTTCTCTGTAAGCGAAGTCCCTGGGGAGCGTCTCTGTTTCTGCCAGCAGCAGTCCTGCATTCAGGGCACTGAATTAAGAACTCAATGTGAGTTCTCGGTGAGCACAGAGACATGGCTTTTAAATTCCAGGGTCAGAGACCAGAATCTAGTCCAGCTCTGGTGTTGATTTGCACAAGAACCTTGGATGAAACATCAGGCTTCCAAGCTTTAGTTTGCTTATCACCCTGGCGCTGAGGCCAGCACTACCGCCCTCAGGGGTTTTGTGAGGCTTAGCTGCCAGGGAAGATGAGGAAGGAATATGGAAAATGCACACAATCCCGGTCTTGCGTTAGTTATTATTTCAGTTGTGCTGCAGACTGTTGTGAACTGACCCTGTAATCACCAGCTAGCTCCTGGTTTTTTTAAGTCCCTAATTGTGTTTTCTAAACGAAGTAGTAAAAACACTTTCTCTGCCAAATAAACTTTTTTTTTTTGTAATCAAAAGAACCAAGGTGGAAATAAAGATGTCTTTCTAATCAGAGAGAGGCTATTTGTCACCAGGACAGGTAACTGAGAGTTACAGATTCTATTCCCTAGAGAAGATTAAGAACAAAGAGGCATTTCAATGTTTCAGATAATTTAGTAAAGTCTGGAGACAGGAGCACACCAGACGTTCCCTGGAGACTCATTTTAGCTCCAGGACCCTGGGTCCTGCCTCCCTGTAGGGAGTTAATCAACCTCTGAAAAACATCAACAAGGACACAGATTTGGTGCGCAGAAGACCAGCCAACTCAGGCAGATTCCTTAGCAACAAAACAGGTCATATTATCTTTACCTCCAATGAAATAATGGATATAACAGTGATTTGTAAAACACAAACCTTTAAAATATTGAAATATTGGTATAGATACATTGAGCTTGTATTAAGGCAAGATCAAAGAAAACATGATTTTTTTTTTTTTAAGTGCAAGATTGTGATATGTAAAATCTTGGGAATCATCTCTGGATTAAAGCCAACTACAAACGCAAGGACTCTGACCCAGATTGGGTTGGTCTTTTATATGCCCAGAAATCCACCATTCTTCCCTACGTCCAAACTTGGTCTTTTCTGAGAGGGCCACTAACTGAAAAATTAATGAGAAATTCCACTCTTCTTCAAACGGGAGCCAGTTTTAAAACTTCCAGTCCATTTGCCATTGTTTTTAGGGTACAAAGACCTCAGAAAGCTGCAGAAGATCAAAGAAACCTCGATCAGAAGCATGAGGAAGCAGGCCTATCCCCAGGGAGCTCAGAGATGCGGAGGGAGGGAGCTAGATCCTACAGGATTTCTGGGGTTGGCTCTGCCCTCCACGGTGCCTGGCCACCCCACGCCCAGCTCCTCCTCCTCTGACTTCCAGCCCACACCACGGCAGCCACACTGAGGAGTGAGAGTTGGGGAAGGCCACACAGAGGGTCCGTGACAGGAAAGATTCCCAGGTCTCAAGTTAGAAGTTGGAAGGCATTTTCTGAGGGATCACTGTTCATCACCTGGGGTAGGGTTTTTGCTACCACTATTCAGTCCTTGATTTCAGGGACACAAGAAGTTCTTTCAGGCTGTTCTGAATAAGAAAGGTTACACATACCCTTGTTTATCTGGGGAAGCGCCTTCTAGTTCTAAACAATGGACTTACAAATCTCTTTCTCAGAACAATGCTCATTCATTGTTTGGGGACATTCTGTCCTAGTGATGGCTGACTGGGCAGTCATAGTTCTCAGGAGAGGAAGGAGGTAGGGTGTCACCCCTACAAAGTGGATTGTGTTTCAAAATTCAAGTCCTGGTGTTTTCTAGGGACACACCAGGGACACACCCTGTGCATGTGACGGTCACAGGTCCTGCAATGCCACTTAACCTTCACTCTGAGCCAAAGGAGATTTGGTAAGTGTGTCCCTCTGCTAAGGTCCTAGTAACACACCGTCAGATATTATCAGGGCCAAAAATTTTTAAATTTTGTTCCCAGGTGAATAAGCACTTATTGTTCTTATCTTTTAATAATACAGGGGTAGGGAAATTGTTTGGAAATCAAAATACTGAGGTTTTTGTTTTGGTTTGGGCTGCAATGCATGTAGAGAACTGTTTTCTGTATTTTTATTTCAGTGGCTGAGATATAATTGATATACAGCACCTGTGAGTTCAAGGTTACAGTTTAACAACCTGACTTATGTCTGCTGTGAAATGCTTGCCACAGTAAGTTCAGTTAACTTCAGAGAGTGTTGTAATGTACCCCGCGAATCACAGAAGGACGCCTCAAGAAGTCGAATTAAAGAGTCACATTTATTGCAATCCGGGACTATGAGGGGCCATTCCCCAAATCTCATAGTAACAAGATGGTCGCAGCTCCAAGGTTATATAGGCAAAAAATCACAAAGCTATTGATTACATCCCAGGGTTTGGAATGAGGAACCTGGCTCGCAAAAAGCAGTTTACAGAAGCAGAATTAAGCATGCTAATTATAGTTTTGGGTCTCGGGGTCACTGAATTGACAGAAATATATTATCTAGAGCCCTCGGGTCTGGAATGAGGAACCTAGTTTGCAAAAAGCAGTTTAAACAGCATGTTATAAACACATTATCTAGAGCCCTTGGGTAACCTGGGTTAAACTTAGGCATGTTATCTAAATTACAGTTTTGGGTCTAGAGCCCTCTGACCTTGGGATAACTGTGCTGTCCTTTCCAGGTGAAGGAAAATGTGCTTTCTAAGACCAGTATGACCACAAACCATGGGATATTCACATAATCAATAGGGTATTTAATCGAATGGGATGATGTATATAATTCAGAAAATCAAAATAACCTGCCCATTGTTAAACAAAGCAAATAGGTACATAAGCCAAACAGCAGGGTTAAGGTTAAACTGTAATTTCTACCTGAGATGGTTGCTACCATACTTCAAGAGTTAGAAAAGAAACAAAAAGATGTATTTTTCCTCGTGATGAGAATTTTTAGGATCCACTGTGCTACAACTGTGGTCCAGCAGTGCTGTCAGTCGTCATTGTGCTGTACATCACGTCCCAGGACTTTTCATAGAACCCGAGTCTCTCCCAGGCCCCCAACTTGTAGAGTTCCAGGGGAGGCAGAGTAAGCTTCTGGGGCCTGCAGGTCGCACAGCCAGGGATGGGGAATGTGGTAAAGGACACGCGCACACAGTGATGGGCAGGGCCTTCCAAGGCCTGCAGCTTCTGCTGCATTCAGTTCATGGAAGATCCAGCTCTGGTTCCAGGGGGAGCATCCAGAAGATTCCCTGTAGATGTGACCTCACAGAGCTGTCAATGGCTGTCCCTAAAGCTCTCTCACTCCTTGATCTGAGCTCTGGATTTTTCCGACAAGGTCATTTAGTTAAAAACCCTCTGGCGTAAAGGCTCCTCCCAGCCCCATGCTGTGGGGCTCTCTCACCACTGTTACGGACCTTCCTCAGGAAGCCCCTGAGCCAGACCACCTTCTCCCCATTTTGGTTGCTGTCCTCCAGCCATTTTGGGGCCCCTCTGCAAAGGCACTGGGGACAGAGACACATGCTACCATGTCCTTTTGTCCCATCTTATGCCAGCAAACTAGGCCATGTCACAGCTGGCCACCTCCTTGGAACCTGTCATAGCCCTCATTTCTTTATTACGTGGCAGTTCCAAAGCCTAGATCACCTCTCCAACCCCACCCCACCCCACCCCCAGCCCCACCCCTCCACCCCTGCTGTGCCAGCATGCCTCAGGCCTGCCCTGTGGTCTCTTCACCCCTTTTCCCTGAACTGCTCACCCTCTCCTATCTGCATTTTCTTTTCTCCTGTACTGCCCAGTCCTTTCCACCCCGCCCTGCTAGCACCTCAAATTCCCTCTTCCCCTGGACCTCCTGTTGAAGAGCACCGAGCCCAGCAGCCTGGGAGTTACTCGGGTAAAGGTGGCAGAAGCCAGCCCTTAGGAAGCACACTCTCCTTTCTCCCCCAGGGAAACAGCCTTCTGAGCTATGAAGCAATCTGACTTCTGACCCCCAACCCCCACGGGGTAATAGCAGTCTCTGGCATCTGAATGCACCCAGCTTTTGCATACTCAAAGCGCTTAGTGGGCGTGGCCTCCCCTTGGCCGGCTGCTGTCCAATTGCTCTCTCCTCTTTTCTCCTGTGCAGTTTCCTGGAAAAAGTCACACATGGGGCCAGTTCTCCCCATGACATATTCAGGCTTCCTGACCTCAGTGGTCTTCACCACCCTGCTCCTTAGCTGTGTCCCTTTCCCCTTTGTGGTCCTTCTCGCCGACCCCCACCCTGAGGTCCTCCCTGCCGCCCCTGCTCTGCTCTTGCTCAGCTGATGGAAAGTGTCATAATTTTGCCCCTCCTCTCCCCTCTTGCTCCAAACTTGTCAGTAACTTCACTCTCCCTCCCTGAGATCCTTCGCTTTAGGGAAGAGAGAATTCCAGGAGGTTCCTGATGTGGTGTTTTGTTCAGACCCCCGTGAGATTCCCTCACTACAGCTGTAGAGTTGTCTGCATATCCATTTAGCCTCTTAAAATCACAAGCTCCTTAAAGGTAGGAAAAGTGTCTTCTTCCTCACCCTTGCATTGCCCAGGGCCCGGTCTACCTTCCCATGTAGACCCATTGATCTATTTCCCTGTGAACCTACTGATGAAGATAAAGAACCAGAAGTCTCCTTTGAGTTAAGAAAGCAAAGTACGGAAGAGGAGTGCATTTGCAGTGCCAGAGGAATGCAGTAGCGTGAGTCCAGGAAAGTAGTACAGGGTCAGGAGACCAGGGAAAGAAATTGAAGCAGCAAACAGGTGCCTGGACAGATGGCCCTGAAACTCTCCACCTGCCCTGACAGTCTCTTTTTGCACTAGCACCAGCTCAGCACCTACATGTTCTGTCATCTCAGGCAACCCACCACTCTCTGTCAAATGCAGATCAGAATGTCTTCCTTCTCCCCTCATGAGGCTCAAGTGAGCCAATGCATGTGAAACCACAAAAATCTCAAATTTTAAAAAATTCTCACCGAGAATATGTTTTATTAATTTGAAAGAAAGGGGGAGAGAGAGAGAGAAACATCGATGTGAGAAAGAAATGTTGATTGGTTGCCTCCCCCAGGTACCCTGACTGGGGATCAAACCCACAACCTGGATATGTGCCCTGGTGCAGAATCGAATCCATTACCTTTCTGTATATGGGACGATGCTCCAACCAACTGAGCCACACCAGCCAGGGCTCAATTTTTATTAGTATGCTAGCAGCAAGGGGATCAGAGTATTTAAAGCTCTCTCTCCCTCTCCCTCAGTGGGAGATCCCCCCTTCAGGCTACAGTTGGACTTGCCCGGCACCCCTGTCCTGGTGAGGGATCAGCACTGGAAGGAAGGGCCTGGTTTATTTAGTGATTCACTGTATTACGTTGGTTAAATTGTATGCTTGCCAAAGGCAGCACCTGTGTCTGTCAGATGCAGCCCCAGTTCACCACTGGACTGCCAGGAGCAAGCACAGTACTGACTCATGTGAAGAGGGATGGAGAGAAAGGGAGGGAGAGATGGAGCGGGGGAGGGAGGAAGGAAAGAGCTTGGGGGTAAAACGGGTATAGGGCCGGTAGAGGAGCAGAATGTCAAACTGCTGAGAAGGACCTAGAAAGGCAAGAAAGATGAGGGATTGCACCAATCAGTCTGTGACAACAAATAATGACCTGTTTTATTTCCCCCTCAGTCTTATATTTTAATCTCCAGTGCCTACACAGTAATATCTTGTGCAGAGCTTTGTATTTGTAGCGGAAGAGATGTGGAGAGGGCAAAGGAAACAACTGACCATGCCCTACCCTTACAGCCACGGGAGGATGACTCATGAACAGGGTGGGAAGGATGTGTGTGTAAACCTTTAAAGAATTCACAAGAGCAAATTCAAAATTTTACACACACCTGTACATCTGTATTTAGCTGTATATCTTTATGTATTAGGAATCATGACTTCACATTGATGCTTATTTTCTAATTTGACACCGTAAAGTTCATTCTCGTTTTCCCCCTTTTCCTTCTCTGACAATGAGAAACCTGGCTCCTGTGGGGAGTACTTTAAAAAGCTGAAAAAAATAAAAAAGAAGTGATAGGTCACCACGGCCCTCGCTCCTCTGTGCCAACCCTGCTGCAATGCCTCTGAGGGGGAGGGCAAACTAGGGCAGAGGGAGGCTGAGCAGACCAGCTGGGTTGTGGGCTACCCCCAGGGTGTAAGAAGTCCCAGAAATGCCAGTGCTTGTCAGTAGTGATTTAGGACCCCCATAGATACACACCAGGGCAAAGTTGATTCAAGGCCACCTGGAGCCTTTGTAGTTTTATTGAACCTCCAGGGTTCACCTGGATTAACTCCAGGTGACTCCAAGCTGTTGATTTGACCCTAGACCCAGAATATGAGATATGATCTGGGTCAGAATAATATCAGATTAATTTTGATATCTGGGGGAAATGGAAAGTAGGAGAGAAGGAGAAGAAAGAGAAAGTTTAACAAGTGTATCATCACTTTAAAGCATTAATAAAAATTGACAAAGTTGACTGTATTCCCATTTAAAATTTCCATGTGACAAAAATAGCTAAGAGCAAGAAGATAAGCAATAAGCTGGGGAAATATTTGCAGCACATCCCATGATGAAGAGCTGACTTCATCGCATGCAAAGTACACTTAAAGTCAATAAGATCATCAACTCAAAAGAAAAATGAGCCAAGGACTTTTTAAATATCATAGAAGAAATAAGCATGACTTTCAAACACACAAAAAGGTGCACATCCCCATTTCTAACAAAAGAAATCGAAATTTAAACTAGAAGAGATATAATTTTTCACCTATTAGGTGAGTAAAGATGAACAATTTTGATAAACTACTATGTGGGAGATGATATGGAGAAGTAGGTACTCCATGCATTGCTAGTGCGAGTAAAAACTGCACCATGTGGAAAATAGAGATAAAGGAAGATATAAACAAGTGGAAGAATATACCGTGTTCATGGACTGGTAGAATTAACATCATTAGATTCCATGCAATCCTTATTAAAACACCAACAGCATATTTCACAGATCTAGAACAAATACTCTAAAAGTTTATATGGAACCAAAAAAGACCCTGAATAACCACAGCCATGTTGAGAAAGAAGAACAAAGTTGGAGGGATCACAACTTTGTGATATCAAGTTATACTACAAAGCCACTGTAATCAAAACAGCCTGGTACTGGCACAAGAACAGGCATATAGATCAATGGAATAGAATAGAGAACCCAGAAATTGACCCAAGCCATTATGCTCAATTAATATTTGCCAAAGGAGGCAAGAGCATGCAATAGAGTCAAGACAGTCTTTTCAATAAATGGTGTTGGGGAAATTGGACAGATACATGCAAAAGAAAAAGAAAGAAACTAGACCACCAACTTACACCATATACAAGAATAAACTCAAAATGGAGAAGAGATTTATGAAACCATAAAAATCCTAGAAGAAATCATAGGCAGAAAAATCTCAGACATCTTTTGTAGCAATATGTTTACAGATAAATCTCATAGGCCAAAGGAAACTAAGGAGAAAATAAACAAATGGGCCTACATCAAAATAAAAAGCTTCTGCATGGCAAAAGAAACCATCAACAAGATGAAAAGGGAGCCCACTGTATGGGAGAACATATTTGGCAATGATACATCTGATAAAGGGTTAATATCCCAAATATATAAGGGACTCATACAATTTAACAGAAAGAAGACCAACAATCCAATTAAAAAATGGACAAAGGACCTAAATAGATACTTCTCTAAAGTAGACATAGAGAAGGCCAAGAGAAACATGAAAAAATGCTCAAAGTCACTGATCATCAGAGAGATGCAAATTAAAACAACAATGAGGGATCACTTCACAGCTGTCAGAATGGCTACCATCAACAAATCAACAAATGACAAGTGCTGGCGAGGGTTTGGTGAAAAAGGAACCCTAGTACACTGCTGGTGGGAATGCAGACTGGTACAGCCATTATGGAAAACAGTATGGAGTTTCCTCGAAAAATTAAATATGGAACTGCCATTTGACCCAGTGATTCCACTTCTGGGAATATATCCTAAGAAACTGGAAACACAGAAAGAATATATGCACCCCTATATTTATAGCAGGGCAATTTACAATAGCTAAGATCTGGAAACGGCCCAAGTACCCATTAGTAGATAAGTGGATAAAAAACTCTGGTACATTTATACCACAGAATACTATGCAGCAGTAAAAAAGGATCTCTCACCCTTTGAGACAGCATGGAGGGACTGGAGAGTATCATGCTAAGTGAAATAAGCCAGTGAGAGAAAGACAAGTATCACATGATCTCACTCAGATGTGGAATCGAAAGAACAAAATAAACTGATGAACAAAATAGATCCAGAGACATAGAAGCATGGAACAGACTGAGGAATCTTTGAGGGAAGGCAGGGGTGGGTG
The DNA here is from genome assembly GCF_028538775.1 of Myotis yumanensis. Taxonomy (NCBI): domain Eukaryota; kingdom Metazoa; phylum Chordata; class Mammalia; order Chiroptera; family Vespertilionidae; genus Myotis; species Myotis yumanensis. The sequence continues at coordinate 119,650,142 of NW_027223754.1, read as the reverse complement.
ACAAGAGATTAATCAAAGAACTTGTATGCATATATGCATAACCCATGGATACAGGCAATAGTGTGGTGAAGCCCTGGGGGGGGGGTGGTGGGTGCAGGCTAGAAGGGGGTCAATGGGGATAAAGGGGGGACATCTGTACTTTCAATAATAAAGATTTAAAAAAAAAACTGCACCGCTTCTTTAGAACAGTCTATCAAAATTTAAACTGTGTGTGCCCTTTGATCCAATGAACCCACTTCTACAAAATGATCATATATATATATATATGCTCACTCGTGTGCACAAAGGTGTATGTGCAAGAAATTTCCTGCTGCATTATCATCAAAGAGTAAAAGTCTGAAAGAATCTAGCCCTGGCTGAATAGCTCAGTTGATTAGAGCGAGTCTCGATATGCCAAGGCTGCAGGTTAGATCCTTGGTCAGGGCACATACAAGAATAACCAATGAATGCATAAATAAGTGGAACAACAAATCGATGCCCCCCCCCCCCTTTATCTCTCCCTTCTTCTCTCTCTCTCTAAAAATCAATGAATTAAAAAAAAATTTTTTTATAGAACCTAAATGCCTGTCAGGAGAGGGGGAATGGATATTAAACATGGCCATTATGTAAGTTTAAAAAATCACACATAATAATACTATGGGTTGTTCTCAGACACACTGGTATATGTATGTGGTCTGAAAAGCTATAACAAATTCATGATAGTGTTCACCTCTGAGGACAGGAGGGGAATAGGATTGGCTGTGAAGATCACAGAGTATTTGAACTTTATCTGTAACTTTTACTTCTTTCAGGTCAGAAACAAAACAGCTATGGCTAAACTGCTCTTATCAGCTCTGGATGGTGGGAACTTTGTATATCACCTTCTTGCCTTTCTGTATTTTTCCAAAAGGCACGGTACAAATCAGTGGTATAAGATCAGCTCTTTTGTGGGAAAAGGTGCCAGGTGCTTGTTTACATGTAGCTGACTGCTGGAAGGGGAACAAGGAAGTGTACTACTTAAAAATAATAATTATAAGGAGCAAACAAAAAGCGTGGATTGAGAAAGAGCCTGCTGTGTTTGGAGAGGAGGGTTAGTACAGGCCAGCCCTCTAGGCCAGGAGTACCTCATGTTCCTAGGAGAAGAAAGGGCTTTTCTTTTGGTTTTTCTGAATCTTTGCTGCAGGGGGGCAGGGTGGAGGGCTAGAGAGAGACATGCAGGCTGAGAGCTGGGAGCAGCCAACAACACACCAATTATGTAATGGACAAGGCAGGAGAAAACACTGAAGTATCCAGTGTGGCAAAGATAGGTCTGTTTCAGGGTGGTGAGAAGGGAGCCCGGGGGCCAGGCAAACCTTCAGGTGGTTATCCTGTTTTCAAAGTCAGAGTGCTCAGCAAGAAAACAAAAACAAACAGTTCAGTTGATGGGAAACAGACTAGAAAAAATCTAACAACAAACATGGGCGAACCTTGAAGACATTGTGCTAAGTGAAATAAACCAATCAGAAAAGGACAGATACCATGTGATTCCACTTCTATGAGGTGCCTAGAATAGTCTAATTCAAAGAGACAGAAAGTAGAGTGGTGGTGGCCAGGGACTGGGGGTGGGGGTGGGGTGGGGGAGGTTTAATGGGGACAGTTTCCATTGGAGAAAATGAAGTTCTGGAGCTGGACGGTGGTAATGGTTGCACAGCAGTGTGAATGTACGTAATGCCACTGAACTATATACTTAAAAATTATTAAAATGGTAAATTTTGTTACATTAATTTTTTTAAAAGTTACCCAACAAGCTGACTGACAATTTTGACAAGCCTAAAACCTTTAACTAGACATTTTAAGGCATAGTGCTTAACCAGTCTTATTATTGCCTTATGGTGTTTAACCAAACCCACCTTTATTTTTTCCTATAAATTTTCTGCCAAGAGTGTGAAATACAACTTCAACATTCATATATATATGTACATATATGTACACACACACACACACACACATTACTAATAACACATACATAACACAACAACAAAATCAAACTAAAAATAACCCTTAAGAGAGGAAGGAAGGGAGTCTTACTCAGGTTTCCTCCACACATGGTGGAAACATCCAATAAAACCATGTCTGTTTTCTGGAATGGCCGCCAGGAGAAAAGCTGCAGCTATGAGACACCACCAACACCCCCCCCCCCCCCCACACACACACACACACCTTCCACGCAAAGCTACACCCCTCACTAGCATTCAGGTGGATGGCATTTCTCTGCTTTTTGACCTTTGGACCAGTGTCCTAACTGAACTCCTTTATTTTTTTTTTTCAAAGACAGTGTCATAATATGTGAGTGGTGTATCTCAAGCTCTGGGCTGTAGGGAGAGTCCTGGTCTTTGGACTCTGAACAGAACTAGGGCAGAGGGAGTCTAGTATCTGGAAGAGATATTGTTGTTGCCTTATGCCACCAAACACTGGTTTTGTAACATTCTGCATCAATGGCCCAATCCCTGCTTGCCCCAGTGCTGATCGGCCCTCTTGATTCTGGTCTCCTTTTGAATTAACAGTCTGAGTGAGTCAAAGTGCCCTGTGGCCTGTCCCCCTACTGGCCCCATCAATGAGAGGGCCCAGAGGAGGCCTGTCCTCTGGACCTCAAGCCACAGGATCAGCACCAGGTCTAAGGTCATGAAAATGTCATGGCCATCAGACTCAGATGATGACAGAGAAATGGAAATACCAGACACTGATTGGGAAACCTGGCTAAAATATTCCTAATCTGGCTTGATGCTTGTCTAGAAGAACTTTTACTTCAGCTGTAGTTTATTTGGCTAGCAAATAGGAGCTCTGGCTTAGGGGGAGGATTAGGGAGAAGTAAACTATGACAATTGGGTACAATTTGAATCCTTGACGCGTTATTTTTTTTTGCTTGTATCACCCACAACTAATCTCTAATAAATTGCCAGAAACATCACAACCTCTTGCTTTCACAGACCAAAGAACCCCTCACCAGAAAAAAAAAAAATCTTATTTTTCTGGTGTTAACAGAAAAAACAGGGCTTGTTCTGGAGTCTTACACATCTCCAAAAACACAGGCCGGAAGTGGTATTGGGCTTCTTCGAATCTGACTCTCCTTCTGGAAGAACTTGAAGAGACAAATGCTAATATCACATTCCGTCTGAGTACTGGGAATTTGAGAGTGAAGGGAACCAGCTCCCGAATGAGGGAGAATAAACCAAGACAGGAAGGGAGCCCATAGGCCTGCGTGGGCCCTTTGCAGTTTTCCTTGGAGACATGGTCTGGAGGCAAAAGATTCTTCACCTTGGAAGAACCACGTTACCACCTTCTCTTCACTCACTTTCAGCTTGATCAGTGCCTGCCTATGTTTTTTGCTGCATACAGTTCTCTACACTGCTACCCTCCCCTGTTATTTATTCCCCTCTATTTTTATCCTCCCCCTTTTCACCTTAGTATATATAGGGCTTCAAAAAAAATGGTCAATGGAGGAAATCCCAATGATTTGATCATTCAGTCACCATGCATTTATAGAGCACATACTTTAAAAATCACTACAGGTTTAGACTTTGTTCCATTAATTTAAGAATTAAATTTTCTGCAGTGGCCGCCAGAAGAAAAGCTGCAACTATGAGACACACTTGCCCCCGACCCCATCACCACACACACTCCTTCCACTCAAAGCTACACTCCTGGCTAGCATTCAGGTGGACGGCATTTCACTGCTTTTTGACCTTTTCACCAGTGTCCTAACTAAACTTCCCCCCCCCCCCCCCCCTGGGCAGTGTGGCACAGATGGTTGGGCGTCATCCTGTGCACCGAGAGGTTCCTGGTTCAATTCCAGGTCAGGGCACATGCCTGGGTTGCAGGCTCGATAGGAGGCATGCCCATCGATGTTTTTCTCTCCCCTTCTTTTCCTCTCTCTCAAAAAAATCAATACAAATTTTTAAAAAAGCAAAGAGATAATATCATTTGTAAGTTTAATTTATTGGGGTAGCATTGTTTAATAAAATTGCATAGGTTTTAGGTATACAATTCTACAACACATCATCTGTATATTGTATTGTGTGTTCACCACCTCAAGTAAGAGATGATATCATTTACATCTCATTTGAAAAGACTTCAACTAAGTTATAATTTTTTTCCTAAAAATATGTTTTTATTGATTTCAGAGAGAGGAAGGGAGAAGGAGAGAAAGAAACATCGATGATGAGAGAGAATCATTGATTGGCTGCCTCCTGCACACTCCCTACTGGGGATCAAGCCTGCAATCCAGGCATGTGCCCTGATCATGGAGTTGAACCATGACCTCCTGGTTCATAGGTTGACGCTCAACCACTGAGCCACATCAGCCAGGCTATCATTTTTTTTTTCAATATGAAGTTGTTGGTGTGTTATCAGATGAAGCCTGGTACAGTGTTCTGACTCATGAGTCTACAGAGGGCCAATACACCTGCCACCTGGTGAAAGGTCAGCCATGTTGCCCTCACTGTAATGACGTAGTCCTGGTAAGTGTAGAGCTCATTTTACCCCGTGGTTCTCCACCACAGCACCAATGTCTTAATCTTGAAGTTGGAGCAGCATAGCTTTTCCCTGAGATTCAGATGTGCTTAGCTTTTCACCTGTTAAAAAACATTTTTAAACAAATAAATAAAAAACATTTTAAGTTTACCAGTATAGCTAAAAAGACATTGTTTCCTCCCGTTACGTTTTCTAGATCCTAAAAGTGGATGTTCCTAGAGATCCAGGTCTCCACCATGTCTCCACTAGGCCCCTACCAGATCCACAACAGGAATTAGAAGTACATCGCTTTTGGGGCTTTTGGCTACGATCAAGTGTAGGAATAAGAAGTACACAAAAACTTCACCCGAAGTCCCACTGCTGCCTGGACAATAAAAGGGGTTCTAGGGAAAGTCACCTCACAGGATGATCTGATCATAAATTCCTAACTGGGCGGGTCTTAGTGTGTAGTCATGTCCCAGGCATATGTGTAACTTCGTTAGTAGTAAAAGGCTATCTTTTCCGTAAGTAAGCCTTGTCTATTGTTTCTGTGCAACCAGGTTAATACCTCTTTAAAATGCTTCTTTGCAGACCCCTCTTTCTAAAGGTGACCACTTTCAAAAAAACACAATCTTGCTAACTATCTTGTAATTGGATTCCTTTGTTTTCTCCTACATTCATGTAATCTTCTCTACATTCCACCTTCATTTCAAATGCATAAAAGAAGCTGCAAACTGTCATCTCTTAGAAGCATTTTTCTCAGTCTATTGAGACCTTGCTCCCAGGCATATCCTGTTTGACTCAGATAAAGTCAAAACATTTTGTACAGGTTTGGACGTTTCTCTTTTCTTTCTTCCTTTCTTTATTGATTACATGTGTCCTTATCCCCCCCATTTCTGCCCCCACCCGACTCACGTTCATGCCTTCACCCCCCTGGTGTCTGCATCCATTGGTTATGCTTATGTGGACGTTTCTTACATCATTGACAGCTGTCACTCTGGTTCTCTGGGGCTCTGCTGATCTCTCCCTAGTTCTCTCATGTTGACACCTTAGAGCTGGGTTTTTACTTGATTTCCCCAACTAGGCTTCTAGTTTCTTGCTGAGATTAGAGACTGTAGTGCTTATGTCTGCCCAGTGTTGATTCCTTTTGCCACCCCTCACTAGCTTTATGTGATTCTGGTTGACCACATCCCCCTCTTAATCCTCAGATGGTAGAGTGTGAGTCTGTGACCTAGCCTGGCCAGTCAGAGGATTCTGTCCCCCATGGTTGTGGTAGCAGATTCAGGGAGAGCTATAGAGACCATGGCAGACAAATCAGAGCCTTCTTAGACTTTTTTTTAAACTTAAGCTACCTGGAAGATTGGTCTCTGTTCATTAAGGCTGCTAAGTTTGGAGAAAGTGAAACAGGGACAGCTAGCAGCCATCTTGCCCTTGGCAACAGAGCCTGCAAGCAGGGTAAAGCCAAGCAGAGATGAGCAAAGTTCAGAGATAGTGTTTGGATTATATTATTATTTTCAACTTTTCACTGTCTTTCTGAAGTTATATAAAAGGAGAGATCTATTTATCTATTATCTATCATCTATTATCTATCTAATCTTTTGCCATGTGACTTTGTAGTGCCTCCCACTAAGTAAATGGAATATACTTCCCTTCCCATTAACTTCGGACTTAGCCATATGACCTGCTTTGACCAACAGATTGTGGATGGAAATGACCAGTGTGCCCAGTCTAAGCTGAGGCCTTAAGAGTTTCCACCAACCATTTTGGATCTTCTACTCTCTGTCATGAGAACAGGCCCTAGAAAACTGTTCATTCTTCTGCTTGAAGCCTGAACTCCAGTTGAGCCCAGCCAAGCTGAATCAATACAATATTAGCTTAATCATAGCCAATCTGTTGATCTATGAGCATGAAATAAATGTTTGTTGTTATGGGCCATTGAAATTTTGAGGTTACATGTTATATAGCATAGAGATTTAGGGGTTACTTGCTACATAGTATGATTATAGCAAACCTGACTAACATAGATGGTAAGTGAAAAACAGTTCTGACTGCATCATTTAAACCTCTGGATCCCATTGCATCTGAAGTCAACGCCACCCAATTATTGAGTTTCTGTTGTTAGGAACCAAACAAGTCCTCACCAATGCAAAAATCTTTTCTAAGCTCCTAGGATATAGTCCTATTACCTTGACAAATCATTACCAAATCCCTCTCCCGCAATGTTGGCTCTGTATACCAGATGAGATCCTGACACAAACGGTCAGATCATCAGCTATTATACTGTTGCCACAGCCTTACCTTTAATCTCACTCAATAACTAACACTCCTAACCCAGTTACTGTTTCCAACTGCCTGTAATCACTTGTCCCTTGTCCTCAGGGCTGACCTCTGCACTGCCTGTAGCTGAACTTGCCGTTACCCCTGGATGTCGCCCTTTTGAGGTCCAGCCTCTGCGGCTGAGCCTGTCTCTCCAGCTACTTTGGTCTACTTAGTATTTGGCCGCACCCTTGCCCACAAACATACACATCTCAAACAGAATCCATTCTTACTGTGAGAATGTCAATATGATAAATATGAAAATATAAGTGCTAGATAAAGCCCAGTCGGCATGGTTGAGTGTTGACCTATGAACCAGGAGGTCACGGTTCAATTTCCGGTCAGGCACATGCCCAGGTTGCAGCCTCAATCCCTATTGTGGGGCGTGCAGGAGGCAGCTGATCAATGATTCTCTCTCATCATTGATGTTTCTCTCTCTCTCTCTCTCTCTTCCCCTCTCCATTCCTCTCTAAAATCAATATAAATAAATGCTAGATAAATATTTCTCCTTAATTTAGGATATCATCTTTGACTTTACTTCAAATGGAATGTTTCTTTCTAACCTACCTGAATCCTATTCTGGAGTTAAAATCATGAAGACAGGAAAATCTGAAAATGTGGATCAGTTTTGTCAAAATCTAGAAGTGGAAGAATGGAGAGCAAAGATGGTGGGTGTTCCTCCTTGGAGCAGGTGCATAGTGCCAGTAAAATCTGTATCTTAGCCCTGGCCAGTTTGGCTCAGTGGATAGAGCATTGGCCTATGGACTGAATGGTCCTGGGTTTGATTCCAGCCAAGGGCATGTACCTCATACCTCGGTTGCAGGATCCAGCTCCAGTCCGGGTCAGGGCCTGTGTGGGAGGCAACCAATCGATGTGTCTCTCTCACATCGATGTTTCTCTCTTTGTGTCTCTTCCCCTCCCTTCCACACTCTCTAAAAAATCAATGAAAAAATGTCCTTGGGTGAGGATTAACAAACAAAATTCATATCTAGCAGGGACTATTTATATAACATAGATGACTTAGGCCAAAATTATAGGTTGCTCTTCAGACTCCTTAATTCTTCTTAATATATATTTATACAATACACATACAATTTTCAGAAATGTTTATGAGTTTTAAAAATTTAAGTAAAGCCCCAGCTGGTGTGGCTCAGCTGGTTGAGTGTTGTCCCATGCATGGAAAAGTCACCAGTTTGATTTCCAGACATGCCCTGGTTGCAGGTTTGATCCCTAGTCAGGGTGATATGGAGGCAACCTATTGATGTTTCTCTCTCACATACATATTTCTCTCTCTTTCTCTCTTTCTCTCCTTTCCTTTTTCTAAAAAAATCAACTAAAAAAAGTAAAAATAAAAATTTAAGCACAGATATGGTAATATAAGAAACACAAATAATATCACAACGTCTCTATCCTCCCAATCCAAGATTTCTAATGGTTACACTCATATGTGCCTCATCTTCTTTTCTTCTCCAAAGAAATAAAACATTATGGATGTAGCTAAAAATCCCTTTAACCACCACTCTTGGTCCTATTCTCTTTCTGTCTTCATGCTATGAACAGATATGTTTTCCTTTCTATTTCGAATCAGTGTCTTTTTACTGTTAATGTTTTTCATGTTGTTTTGCAACTTGTTTTTAGTCCATTATGTTTGAGATCTGTGCACACTGATCCACATAGATCTAGTTTATTCGTTTTAATGAGACACAATATTACAATGTATGCATATACCATATTTTACATATCCATTCATCTACTGTAGCAATTCTCAACCTTTTCATTTCATGGCAAACATAAACTAACTAGAGGCACAATGCATGAAATTCGTGCAAGAGTAGGCCTTCCTTCCCCCGGCTGCCGGCACTGGCTTCCCTCAGCACCCGGGACCTGGGCTTTCCTCACAGCCCTGGCTTCATCCTGAAGGTTGTCCGGCAGGACGTCAGGTCTAATTAGCATATTATGCTTTTATTACTATAGATTAAATTCTGCAACACACCAAAAACTATCTTATATTTTTTGCCGATCTGAAAAAAAGTATAATTTTGATTCATTCACACTGGACAACTATTGTTGTTTGGGCTGCTATCATTTTTTCTTATTTTTTATTTTGACAATCTAAGGGAAAAGAGGTCAGTGCCCCTGACTAAATAGTCAGGTGTTGTATGTTTTAAAAATTCTTGCAGCCCTGGCAGGTATGATTCAGTTCGTTGGGCATTGTCCTGTGCACCAAAAGGTTGCAAGTTCGATTCCCAGTCAGGGCACATGCCCAGGTTGCAGGCTGGATCCCTGATAGGGGATCGTAGGGGAGGTGCAGGAGGCAGCTGATCGACATTTCAGTCTCATTATGTTTCTCTTTCTCTCTTCCTCTCCCTCCCTCTCTCCCTAAAACTCAATAAAAATATTTTTTAAAATTCTTGTGGCACAAAGTGAATCCATATTTAGATTTACTTAAAGCTTTACCAGTTTCTTTGTTCACCATTCTTTCTATCTTTCTTTTGTTCTTTGGCAGGGACATTTACTTTTTCTTTTGCATGCATTTATATGTGTGTGGGAAAGAGACCATGTAAGTAAAAATACATGACAACATGCACATACTGCATTATTTATGTGTGGATAATATGATATCTAAGATACATTTCAAAATAATCTAGGAGGGACATAAGTGGATGAGGTCATAGGTGAAATTAGATTGGCTGTGTACTGACAATAATTAAAATTGGGTTATAGGTGCAGGGAGTGTATGCTACTTCCTCTATTTTTGTATACGACTGAAATTTTTCATACATGTTAAAGAATTTAGAAAAAAGGGAAAGTACTCTACTGGTAGCAGAGATCCTGAACCCCCTTATTCAACTGGCAGCTGACTAGCTGTGTCACTTTTTAAAAGCCATTCCCTTCCTCTGGGCCTCAATTTCCTTCTCTCTAAAATGATCAAGGTAGACCAATGATACTTAAGATCCTTTCCTGCTTTGACATGGTAAGAGATATCAAATATTTTTTGTTAATATTTGTTTTTATTGAGATATATTCTTTTTTATTTCTATTGTACTTTATTGATATTTGTTTTTTGAGATATAATTCACCATTTTAAAGTGTACAATTCAGTGGTTCTTAGTATATTCACAAGGTTATACAACCATCATCACCATCTAATTCTAGAATACGTTCATTACCCCCCAAAGGAATCCCATACCCGTTAGCAGTCATTCACCATTCTTTTCTTCCCCAGTCTCTGGCAACCACTAATCTATTTTCAGTCTCTATGGATTTACCTGTTCTGGAAACTTCTTATAAATGGAATCATACCATATGCAGCCTTCCATGTCTGGCTTCTTTCACTCAGCAAAATGTTTTCAAGGTTCACTCATGTTGTAGCATTTATCAGTATTTCATTCCCTTGTTATGGCCAAATAATATTCCTTTGTATCAATACCTCATTTTGTTTACCCATTTATCAATTGATAAATATTTCAGTTGTTTATACTTTTTGGCTCTTACAAATAATACTGCAATGAACACTCATATACAAGAAATCCCTATAAATGTATATACATTGAGCTGGTAGCTCGATTTTGAAAATGAAAAGTATTTTAATAAACACTGACTTTATAATTATTCAGTGTGTGTATACATTTTGGGGGGGATTCCCTGTATATGTTTTTGTGTGAACATATCAATTTAATTATTTTAAACCTAGAGATAATGGTAGGTCATATGGCAACACCATATTAACTTTTTGAGAAGCTGCCAGAACTGTTTTCCATATTGGCTGCATAATTTTACATTACTACCAGCAATGCATTAGGGTTCCAATATTTTCATATCCTCACCAATACTTGTTATTTTCTAGTTTATGTTTTTGTTTTCACTATTTTAAAAATTTTGGTGTTGAGAGATTTACAGATGTCTCCCCATTTTTGCCCCCATTGTGCCCCTCTACCCGATCCCACCCCACCCCAGGCCTTGACCACCCTATTGTTTGTGTTCATAGGTCATGCATATATGTATATAAGTTCTTTGGTTAATCTCTTCCCATCCCTGACCCCGTCCCTCTGAGATTAGTCAATCTGTTCTATGTTTCCATGCCTCTAGTTATATTGTATTCATCAGTTTATTTTGTTCATTAGATTCCTTGTTCATTTATTTTGATTTTTAGATTCAATTATTGATGGATATGTACTTATCGATATTTTATTGTTCATATCTTTTCTTTTCTTCTTTTTCTTCTTCTTAAAGGAGACCCTTTAACATTTCATGTAATACTGCTTTGGTGGTGATGAATTCCTTTAGCTTTTTCTTGTCTGGGAAGCTCTTTATCTGACCTTCAAATCTAAATGATGGCTTTGCAGAGTAGAGTAATCTTGGTTGCAGGTCCTTGCTTTTCATCACTTTGAATATTTCTTGCTACTCCCTTCTGGCCTACAAAGTTTCTGTTGAGATATCAGCTGCCAGTCATATGGGTTTTCCTTGTAGGAAACTAACTGCTTTTCTCTTGTAGCTTTTAAGATTCTGTTTGTCTTTAACCTTTTGCATTTTTAATTATGATGTGTCTTGGAGTGGGCCTCTTTGGGTTCATCTTGTTTGGGACTCTCTGTGCTTCCTGGACTTGTATGTCTGTTTCTTTCACCAGGTAAGGGAAGTTTTCTGTCATTTTTCCAAGTAGGTTTTCAATTTCCTGCTTCCTCTCTTCTCCTTACAGTATCCCTATGATGCAAATGTTGGTATGCTTGAAGTTGTCCCAGAGGATCCTTACACTATCCTTTTTTTTTTTTATGGTTTTGGGGGATTCTTTTTGCTTTTTGTTGTTTTGATTGGTGTTTTATGCTTCCTCATACTCCAAATTACTGATTTGATTCTCTGTGTCTTCTTCTCTACTGTTGATTCCCTGTAAATTATTCTTCATTTCAATTAGTATATGCTTAATTTATGACTTTTTTATGATGTCTTATGGTACTTTTTATGACATTGACTTACTCTCTAAGTTCCTTAAAGTAGTCACTAAGTCCCTTGAAGCTCTCATTAAGATCCTTGAGCATCATTATAACCATTGTTTTGAACTTTGTATCTGTTAGTTTGCTTGCTTCCATTTTTTTCTGGAGATTTCTCTTGTTCTTTCATTTGTGACATTTCTTTGTCTCCACATTTTGGCTGCTTCCCTGTGTTTGTTTATATGTATTAGGTAGAGCTGCTATGACCCCTGGAATTGGTAGAGTGGCCTTGTGTAGTAAGTGTCCTGTAGGACCCAGTGGCTCAGCCTCCCCAGTCACCTGAGTGGGTACTCTAAGTGCACCGTTATATGGGGTGCATGCACTGTCTTGTTATAATTGAGCCTTGTTTTCTGTTGGCATCACTGGGAGGGATTGACCTCCAGGCCAATTGGCTGTGTGGACCAGCTGCGACTACAGTGGAAGAGCTGATGTGCAGGAGACACTCCTATGGAGCAGGACTTGGTTCAGTGGGGCTTTGGTACTCTCCGAATCTGACCTTTGAGTGTGTTGCTCATGGATGTAGTAGGGTTGTAATCTGGCATGGTCTGAAGCTGATCACCAGGTGCACTGGCTCTGGGACCTCCTAGGAGGTTCATAGTCAGCTACTGCCTGTGCCCTGTCTGGAGCCACCTGACATAAGCTACCGAGTGATCTGCAGATGGCTGCTACTTGTGTTGGCTTAGAGGTGCCCAGGAGAGGCCAAATGGTGAATCAAGGCAAGCTGCTGCTAGTGCCTGGCATGGGGCCTCTCATTGATATGTATGGGGCACTCTGAGGCCAGCTGCTGCTTGTTTGAAAGATTTTAGAAAAGTCTGAAGCCTGAGCCAGGACAGGCTATTCATATGGAAGGACCACTGCAAACAACTTGGGTGGGGCTGCAAATTAGGTGGGACAGGTTCTCAGGAAGTCACCAGGGCCAGGTGAACAGTGTGAGCCAGGTTGATGGAGACTCAGATATGGTACCTGCCAGTCACCTCTGTGGCAGGGGAAGTTTCAGCATAGAAACAATGACCTCTGCCAGTACTTTTGTCTGGGAGAAAGCTGCCCCCCCCACCCCCCGTTCTGTCCTGATGCCAGACAATTCAGTTCCTCCCCGTATGTCTATGAACCCTTTCAAGCTGCTGCCCCAGCCCTGGAGCTCAGAGGGAGTGTGTAAGTCATTGTGCCAGCCCTTTAAGAGGAACACTTGGGACTCCAGCAGCCTCTATGTCACTCAGCCACAATTCCCACTGTTTCTTTCTGCTCAAAGTTGTGGGGACTTCTTTTCCCAGCGCTGGAACCCTGGGCTGAGGAGTCTGGTGTGAGGCTGGGACCCCTGGCTCCTCACGTAGACCTCCACAGCCAAGATATCTCTCCTGATTTAAAAAAAAGAACTGCAAAACACACACACACAAAACCCAAGAAAAAAATAAAACCACCATATGTGGGTCTCAGCCCATTGCACACCTTCGTACCTCCTACCAGTCTCAATGTGGCTTATTCTTTAATTCTTTAGTTGTAGGACTTCCATTCAGCCAGATTTCAGGCAGTCCTAAATGATGGTTGTTCTGTGGTTTAGTTGTAATTTTGATGTGGTTGTGGGAGGATGCGATTGCCGTATTTACCTACACTGCCATCTTAACCAGAATGTTTGTTTTCATTTTTTAATTATAGTCATTCTACTGTGTGTAAAGTGGTATCTCATTGTTGTTTTGACTTACATTTCCCTAATGACTAAGAAGTTGAGCATCTTTTTATGTGCTTATTGGACATCTATAGATCTTCTTTGGAGAAATGTTAATTCAAATCCTTTACCCATTTTTTTAATTGAACTATTTGTCTTTTTATTGCATAGTTCCAAGATTTCTTTATATAGTCTGTATACTAGATCTTTATCAAATATACAGGGTGTCTCAAAAAAATGTACACACACTTTAACAGCTGGTAGCTCAATTTTAAAAATGAAATGTAGCCCTAGCTAGTTTGGCCCTGTGGATAGAGCATCGGCCTGGGGACCAAAGGGTCCCAGGTTCAATTCTGGTCAAGGACACGTACTTTGGTTGCAGGATTCTCCCCGGCCCAGGCCCTTGTCTGGGCTCATGCAGGAGGCAAAAAATAGACGTGTTTCTCTCACATCGATATTTCTCTCTGCCTTTCCCTCTGTCTTCCACTCTCTCTAAAAATCAATGGGAAAAATCCTCAGGTGAGGATTAAAAAAAATAATCTATAATAATAAAAGCATAATATGCTAATTAGACTGGACCTTCCGGATGACCTTCCAGACGAAGCTGCGGCTGCAAGGGCTGAGGCAAGCCACCACAGCTGCGAGGGCCGAGCCTCTTGCACAAATTTCATACATTGGGCCTCTAGTAATAATAATAATAATAATAATAAAGAAATTTAAAAAAAGAAATGTATTTTAATAAACATTGCCTTTATTAATTATTCAAAATGTGTGTACATGTTTTTTTGGGGGACACCCTATATGATTTCAAATATCTTCTCCCATTTTGTTGCATTGTCATTTAACTTTTTTGATACACAAAAGTCTTTAATTTTGATGAAGTCCAATTTATCTATTTTTCTTTGGTTCCTTGTGTTTTAGATATCATATATAAGAAACTGTTGCCTAATATGAAAACAGAAAGATTATACATATATTTTTTCTAAGAATTTTAGTTGTAGTACAAATATGTATATATATATTATGGATTTCAGAGAGGAAGGAAGAGGGATAGAGAGCTGGAAACATCAATGAGAGAGAAACATCAATTGACTGCCTCCTGCATACCCCTGACTGGGATCGAGCCTGCAACCCAGACATGTGGCCTGACCAGGAATAGAACCAGTGACCTCCTGGTCCATGGGTCAAAGCTCAAACACTGAGCCATACTGGCTGGGCCTTTAATCCATTTTGAGTTCATTTTTGTACATGGTGTAAAATAGCGTTCTAAATTCATTATTTTGCATCTGGATATCTGTTGTCCCACTATCACTTGTTGGAAAGATTATTCTTTCTCCATTGACTGATCTTGGCATCCTGTCAGAAATCAATTGACTGTAGATGTATGGGCTTATTTCTGGACTTTTCATTCTATTCTATTGATATATATGTTCTTTCTCTCTTTCTTTCTTTCTTTCTTTCTTTCTTTCTTTCTTTCTTTCTCTTTCTTTCTCCTTCCTTCCTTCCTTCCTTCCTTCCTTCCTTCCTTCCTTCCTTCCTTCCTTTCTTTTTTTAAATATAGGAAGACATGGTGGACTTCTGGTCAAGATGATGGAGTAGGTAAATGCAGTATTCACTACTTCCCAGAACCACATCAAAATTACAACTATACTACAGAACAGCCATCATTCAGAACCACCTGAAATTGAGCTGAAGTCCTATAGCTATGAAATTAAAGAAGAATTCACATTGAGACTGGTAGGAAGGGCAGAGGTGTGGAATGGGCTGGTTCCATGACCCATGTATAGCAGATAAAAATAAGGAGGGATACCTTGACTGTGGAGGTCCCCCCAGAGGAGCAAGGAGTCCCAGTCCCACACCAGACATCCATGCCTAGGGTTCCAGTCCCCAAAAGAGAAGTCTCCAAAACTTCTGGCTATAATAGCCAGTGGGAATTGAGGCTGAGGGAGGCCGAGGCTGCTGGAGTCCCAGGCAGTTCCTCTTAAAGGGCTTGCACATGGACTTACTCAGACTCACTCCCTCTGAGCTCCAGCATGGGGACAGAAGTTTAAAAGGCACCAAAGACCTACAGGGAGGAACTGAATTGTCTGGCATCGGGGTGAGAGGTGGAGGGGAAGCTTTCTCCTAAACAGAAGTGCTGACAGAGGCCATTGCTCCTTTGATGAGCCTTCCCCCCCAGAGCCAGCTGATAGGTGCCATATCTGAGACTCCATCAACTTGGCTCACACTGTTTGCCCCACTCTGATGATTCCTTGAGACCCCACCCCACCCACCTTTTGGGCCTAACCACACTATTTCCATAAGAATGGCCTGTCTTGGCTCATGCTTCAGATTTTCCTAAAATCTCTCAAATGAGCAGCATCTGGCCTCTAGCAAATTGGCCCAAGCCTGGCACTAGTAGCAGCCAGCCTTGGTTCACAGTTTGGCCTCGCCTAGGCACCTCCAAGCTCAGTACAAGAAGCAGCCATCTGCAGATTGCTTTGTAGTTTATGCCTGGAGGCCCAGGGCAAAACACAGGCAGTGGCTGATCTTGGCCTGCATGTTCTGGGAGGCCCCTGAGCCAGTTTACCCAGTAGACAGCTTCAGACCATGTCAAAGCACTACCACCCAACCACCTTCATAAGCAGCACACTCAAGGGAAGACTCAGTGGGAACCAGAGCCCTGCTGAAATAAGTCCCGCTCTGTGCAGTGTGTCCCTGCACAGGTGATCCTCCAAGGTGGTTGGAGGTTGGTGGTCAGTGGTCACAGCCAGTCTTCGCAGCCGATCTGATTGATGTGCCATCAGCAATCAAGACTCAACTACAACAGGATGGTGTGCAGCCCACACAGGGGGCACACTTTGAGTGCCCAGCTGGGGCTATCAGGGAGGTTATGCCACTGGACCCTACAAGACACCTACTACATTAGGCCATGCTACCAAGCCTGGGAGACATAGCAGCTCTACCTAATAAATAGAAACAAACACAGGGAAGCAGTCAAAATGAGGAGACAAAGAAACATGGGCCAAATGAAACAACAGATCAAAATTCCATTAAAAAAAAACACTATACAAGACCTAGCCAGTTTCACTCAGTGGATAGAGCATTGGCCTGCGGAACAAAGAGTCCCAGGTTTGATTCCAGTCAAGGGCACATATCTTGGTTGCAGGCTCCTCCCTGGCCCAGGCCCTGGTTGGGGCTTGTGCAGGAGGCAACCAATCAATGTGTTTCTCTCACATCAATGTTTCTCTCTGTCTTTCTCTCTCTCTTCCACTCTCCCTAAAAATCAATGGGAAAATATCCTCCGTTAAGGATTAACAAAACAAAATAAAACAAAAAACCTAAACAAAATGGAGATAAGCAATCTACTAGACGTAGAGTTAAAAATACTGATTATAAAGATGCTCAAGGAACTTAGTGAGGACCTCAACAGCATAAAAAAAAAAAAAAAAAACCAGTTAGAAATTAGGGCTATACTAACTGAAATAAAGAATAATTACAGGGACTCAACAGTAGAGTAGAGGACACAGAGAATCAAATCAGCAATTTGGAGTATGAGGAAGCAAAAAATACCCAATCAGAACAGCAAAAAGAAAAAAGAATCCCCCAAAACCATAAAAAAAGGATAGTGTAAGGATCCTCTGGGACAACTTCAAGCATACCAACATTTGCATCATAGGGGTACTGTAAGGAGAAGAGAGGAAGCAGGAAATTGAAAACCTACTTGGAAAAATGACAGAAAACTTCCCTTACCTGGTGAAAGAAACAGACATACAAGTCCAGGAAGCACAGAGAGTCCCAAACAAGGTGAACCCAAAGAGGCCCACTCCAAGACACATCATAATTAAAAATGCAAAAGGTTAAAGACAAACAGAATCTTAAAAGCTACAAGAGAAAAGCAGTTAGTTACCTACAAGGAAGACCCATATGACTGGCAGCTGATATCTCAACAGAAACTTTGTAGGCCAGAAGGGAGTAGCAAGAAATATTCAAAGTGATGAAAAGCAAGGACCTGCAACCAAGATTACTCTACTCTGCAAAACTATCATTTAGATTTGAAGGTCAGATAAAGAGCTTCCCAGACAAGAAAAAGCTAAAGGAATTCATCACCATCAAAGCAGTATTACATGAAATATTAAAGGGTCTTCTTTAAGAAGGAGAAAAAAAGATAAGAAAGATGAACAGTAAAATGGCAATAAATACATATCTATCAACAATTGAATCTACAAACAAAGTGGACAGTATAACAGAAACAGACTCATACATACAGAGAACTTTTTGTTGGTTGCCAGATGTGAAGGGGGTTGAAGGTGGATGCATGAAAAAGGTGAAGAAATTAAGAAGTACAAATTGGTTGTTACAGAATAGTCATGGGGATGTAAAGTACATCTAGGGAATGTAGTCAATAATATTCTAGCCTGGCCTGTGTGGCTCAGTGATTGAGCATCGACCTATGAACTAGGAGGTCACAGTTCGATTCCCCGTCAGGGTACATGGTTGAGGGCTCCATCCCCAGGTTGAGGGCTCCATCCTCAGTGTGGGGTGTGCAGGAGGCAGCCAACCAATGATTCTTTCTCCTCATTGATGTTTCTATCTCTCCCTCTCTCTTCCTCTCTCTGAAATCAATAAAAAATATTTTTTTAAAAGGAAGTATGAAGGCACATAACAGGGGTAATGTCTGACAAAGGTTCAGAGCTGTTAAATTGACAAAAGCATAATTGTAGTAATTAACCAAACTGGGGTTAAGAGAAGAAGCCAATATAAACATGTGACCGCATTCTCTAGAGCTAAGTCACTTCCCAATGGAGTGGCATTATAAACTCTTAGACATGCTATTTATAAAATGTCTTCTAATTAGCCTTGAACCAGCTGGAGCTCTCCTGTGGCCAAACCCAGGCTTGAAAACCATGTATCAGTGTGGTTTGAAAAATGGTTTTAAAACAGGCAAAATAGAATAAAACAGAGAGATCCAACAACTGTTTTTAGCATCAGCAGAGTTTTAAGTAGTCTTCTACTGTTTGCTTCTATTGTTAACAAGATCTTCTATAATCATTTCTTTGGACTTTCCATCTCCAAATTTCTTTTTTTAATTAATTTTTATTCTTACCTGAGGATATTTTTTCCATTTATTTTTTTTTTTTAAAGAGAGTGGAGGGGAGAGAGGTGGGGAAGAGAGAGAGAGAGAGAAACATCAATGTGAGAGAGACACATTGATTGGTTGCCTCCTATTCGCACCCCGTCTGGGGCTGGGGATCGAGCCTGCAATGGAGGTACATGCCCTTGATCAGAAATTGAACCCGAGACCTTTTGGTCTAAGGGCCAATGCTCTAACCACTGAGCAACTTGCCAGGGCCCACCTCCAAATTTCTTAATAGGCCAATTCAATCACCTTTCCCTACTGGGCTTCATATCCAATTGGCATGGTGGCAATATAAATTAAATATTGTCTTGATTTGCACTTGTTTTCACACAACTCTGGTATGTTCTAAGGTTATTTTCATGTTTCCTGTGTGTGAGTTTCTCTTCCCCAAAATAGTTGTGGATTGTGTTATAACTTGTTTCTTAATTGGCTAAATTTAAAGAAACATGAGCTATTTAGAGATGCCACATTTAGTATTTATTTAATGAGTGAACTAGTGAAAAGCAGTAGGTCTATGAAGCTAAGAAATTTATTGCAGAACTTGAATAACTTGATTCTGAGAATGGGTGATTAAGATGTCGGTGTGGAGAGAGGGGGTTATTAGGGAAGAAAGAATCTGGAAAGTAAAGGCAAATATGCAGTTCCCTCACCAAATTTGCAATATCTATATTGATTTTGCTTTCAACCTTTACATATTCCTTTGTGTGCTTCTTTAATTGCTAGTTTTACTCATTATGTGACAACTGGATTTTCATATATTTTACATTTTTTGGTGTGTTTATTCCATAGTAACTTTTAAATTCATACCCTTGATGTCTAGCATAGTTCTTATTACATAGTAAATATTCAATAAATATTGTTAAATGAATGAATGAGTGAATGCTATTAAAAAAAGTTGAATGATATTTTGAAGTCACACTTAGACACTACTAAAAGACTTTAAGATAATTTTGCCTTCCTTTTCTACCTTCCCTTCTCTCTATCAACATTTATTGAGCACTCAGTACAAGCCAAGCACCATGTTATATGCTGGAAACTACTGTGATTTACTCTTCCACCTTGAAATAATTTGGCAGTTGATGAAAACCTGTAATGTTTGTTATTTAAAAGTAGCCAGTTCTTTTTTTCTCTTTTTTAAATTTTATTTTATTGTTTAAAGTATTACAAATAGTAGTACATATGTCTTCTGTTTTTCCCATTGACCTCCCCGCCGGCCTCCCCTACCCTCCAGCACATGCCTTCACCGCCTCCCCCAACCCAGGGTCTTGTGTCCATTAGTTATGCTTATATGCATGCATACAGGTCCTTCGATTGATCTCTTACCCTCCGAACCCTCCCCGGCCTTCCCGCTGTAGTTTGACAGTCTGTTCGATGCTTTGCCTCTGTATCTATTTTTGTTCATCAGTTTAAAATGTTCTTTATATTCCACAAATGAGTGAGATCACGTGGTATTTATCTTTCACTGACTTGCTTATTCTTTGCGGTTCTCTCCATGGAGCATGCCCATGCCTTTCTCTCTCCCCCTCCCCCTAGGTATGTTCTTTTTCTCTCTTTCTCCTAAGCTCCAAAGGCCCTTCTTTTGCCTCTGTAACTTGTTTCCTGAGCCAATTTCTCTTACAGGTCACTTCTTCTACCTCTGTGACTATAAATAAAGCCTTCTTGCCTGGCCAGCATAGCTCACTGGTTGAGCGTCAACCTATGAATCCGGAGGTCGAGGTTCGATTTCCGGTCAGGGTACATTCCTGGGTTGCGGCCTCTATCCCCAGTGGTGGGTTTGCAGGAGGCAGCTGAGCAATGATTCTCTGTCATTATTGATGTTTCGCTCTCTCTCTCCCTCTTCCTTCCTCTCTGAAATCAATAAAAAATATATTTTAAAACTTTCATATATATATATATATAGTGCCAGTTCTTGGATTTGATGACACGGTGCAAGTGTAAGGCTTACAGTTTTATTATTGCTCTGAGGTCTACACTTCCTAGAGCCATTAGATTGAAAAAATAAAATTTTTAATAGTGATAGCTGGTTTACAATTTTAAGCAACCAGTGCCTGGAATAGGCATCCTTTACCTGGGATTGAGTCATACACATAAATGTACACTGTGAGAGGAGCAGGGGCATTCTTCTGGCAACTAGTAAATATGTTGTATATATTTATTTCTTCTGACAATGTTAATAGCGACTCTGTTTGCTTTACTACAGAGTCGCTATTGGTCTAGTGGTTAAGTTCTTGGGTAATTAATAGTTATAGTCCTTCTGTTTGAGTCCTGGCTCTGCTGTTTAATAGCTGTGTGATCTTAAACAAGTAACTTCACCTCTCTGCTTCAGTTTCCTCGTCTGTAAAATGGAGATAACATCAGTACTATGCCATATATATGTGTGTAATCCTCACCACAACCCCATGACATAGTACTATTGTACATGTATAATTCAGAAAATGCTCAGCATATAGTATTCTTTCTATATTAACTATTGTTATTACAATTATTACATAGTTGTGGCATTGATGATAATAATGGTGAAAATTGTGATGACTCAAACCTTCCTAAAGCCACTAAACACTAACTAACGAGTAAATGAAAATGAACTACTACAAGGAATGTTGAATAACCAACTGACCATTCCAGGTATTGCTAAGACAGCTTTTTCCTTCTCGTTCTATTTAAGGCCAGCCAGACCCTTAAGCCTGGAGAATCTGACTTGACTTCTGAGATGAATTAGGTTGAATCAGAGTGGCAAAAACAATTTGCTTTTTAAATTTCACTAAAATGTATACTGATTCTATTTTTCAGCATGGATGGAACTGACTCATTACCATGGTTCTGTGGTTTATTTTATCCCATGAGATGCACATTGTTGATGCTCTACCAGTAATAAACGATGAATGGGGAAATGTTAACTTTTGATTAGCTATCCTAAAGCTTCTCTCGCCCAGTTCTACCACATACAATTAGAGAAACAATTTACTTAAGTCATCATTTCCACATACTGACTTCCACTGCTGAAAGGGTTAGTCGAATTAGATTAGGTTAGAATTTGTTCCAAAGGTTTTTAACTTTTCCTAGCTTTACATGACCAAAGCTTTCTTTAGATAATTGAATTTCAGGGTTATCTGTTTACCTTTGTTGGGTCAATTTTGCCTTCTCAAAGGCCTGAGAATGATTTCTTTCCCCCATGTATTATTTCTGAGGTCTCTCCTCCCCCCTCCCCCCTATTTTTCTTTATCCCTTTCTTGCACAAATAACTGCCAATTCCCACAATGACTGCCCCTAGGAACCTGCTTTCTACCATGGCTGCTTCTCTCCCTGGGCTCTGCCTCTGGAAACAGAGCCACTTGGGGAACTCCTCACCCAAGAGTGCCAAGTAGAAATTGTGTCAAGTTATTTTATTCAGATGCTGGCTGTCTAGCAGACTTAAAATCCAATAGATCTATAGATCATTGCTTGAATCTTTTCGAGAGTGGAAGACTGAAGCCTAAGGCCTAACTCCTATGGCAGTGTAATTAATTTAATACTTCTTTTTAATTATAAGAGAAAGTTTATTTAGAGGTAGTAGACAGGCCCTTGTAGTTTAGGAGAGAAAAACGCAGAGGTAACGACATCCTTGGGGGCGGGGGGGGGGGGGGGGGGTCGGGAAAGCATGGGCATGTTCCCAAGAGGGAGAACATGCTTATTGCTGTGTGTTTTTTATTTTTTTGTTAATCCTCAACCGAGGATATTTTTTCCATTGATTTTTAGAGAGAATAGAAGGGAGAGAGAGAGAAAGAGAGAGAGAGGGAGAGAGAGAAAGAGATGAGAGAGACACATCAACTGGTTGCCTCCTGCAACCCAAGTACGTGCCCTTGACCAGGAATCAAATCTGCAACCCTTCTGCCAAGGCTCTAACCACTGTGAGACAGTGTATTTTTTTTAAAATCTTTTTTTATTGATTTCAGAGAAGAAGGGAGAGGGAGAGAGAGAGATAGAAACATCACGGATTAGACAGAACCATTGATTGGCTGCCTCCTGCACTCCCCACACTGAGGATATAGCCCACAACCTGGGCATGTGCCCTGACCAGGAATCAAACCGTGACTTCCTGGTTCATAGATCAATGCTCAACCACTGAGTCATGCCGGCTGGGCTGCAGTGTATTTTTTATTTTTATTGATTTTTTTACAGAGAGGAAGGGAGAGGGATAGAGAATTAGAAACATTGATGAGAGAGAAACATCGATCAGCTGCCTCCTGCACACCCCCTACTGGGGATGTGCCCGCAACCAAGGTACATGCCCTTGACCGGGGTCGAACCTGGGACCCTTCAGTCCGCAGGCCGATGCTCTATCCACTGAGCCAAACCAGTTAGGGCTGCAGTGTATTTTTTAAATGTGGTCCATGGGACAAGACCAGCTACGTAACTTGCAAGACCCGTATAAACAAGGGGCCTCTTGTTCAAAGTTATTAAGAACTTCAAGTCTGCGATGAAAGAGCATTAAACCTAGTGTAGGGTCCTTTTGAGTACAGAGCCCTGTGCAATTGCACAGGCTGTGGGTCCATGAAGCCCAGCCTGTGAGGAGCCCATAACATCAGAATCTCTGAAATCTGACTGGTGAAGGCCTGATTTCTGGGTCTGACCAGAGGTTTAATGAATTGGAATCTCTGGGGATAATGTTTGGGAACCGACAATCTTAACAAGATTCCCAGAGGTTGATTTTGTACATAAAAGTTTGAAAACCTATTTTCTTCATTTGCTTGGGAAGTGGAAAAAGCAATTCTGTATTTTAAAAGTATTTGGTTTGCTTTCCTGGGTAGCTATAGGAGGCAGCTGAGAGCATCTACCTTGCACCAAGAGCTTTCTTTTCTGCTCTTTCACACTCTTTATTCTTTAAAAATATTTTTTAAAATTTTTATTTATTAATTTTTTTCTTTTTTCTTTTTTCTGGCATCAGTTCTTCCAATTGGCTTTCTCAGCAGTGCCTGTCACAGGCCTCTGAAGACCATCGTGAAAATAGACATCACCTGCATATTTATTGATTTTAGGGAGAAAAAGGGAGTGAGAGAGAAACATCGATTTGTTGTTCCACTTATTTATCCATTCATTGGTTGATTCTTGTATGTGCCCTGACGGGGGATTGAACCCACAACCTTGGTGTATCAAGGCAATGCTCTAACCAACCAAGCTAAGGGCTCACACTTCTTATTACTCTTTCTTCCCTTTCCTTTCCTATTCTGTGTTTGTTTGGGACCTGTCAGCTGTACCCCAGGCATGGTTAAACTTGATTGATGATACTCAAGGCATATAAATTATTTAACAAAGAGAAAGTTCAAGAGGAAGAAGTAAGGCTTTCGATTATCTGGGCACTTTTTCTACAGGAATTATGTATTTTTGTCAGAGCCCCCTTTTCTAAACCAGTTTGTTTTTCCTTCAAACACAACAGAAAAGGGCGGGGGGGGGCGGGGGTAGGGGGATATCAGACAAAGCTATGCGAACAATGCCAATTCCACAGTCTCACCCTCAGTGACTATTTGGTCACATTCATTGGGTCAGTTCGGTTTCCTCAACACTAAATGCCTGCCAGTTCTTGGAACTTATTTCTGCAAATTGTCACTTGACCGAATTGCAACACCAAGGGTTCAGTAGTTCATCCTGAGTAACGTGAAGAAATACTTTTATCAAGTTACCCTAAGCACTTGGTTGTAAATTCTGAATTTAACTGTATATCATTAAGATATTTCAAGGTTAATAAACCTCATTAAGTTATGGATTTTGAAGTTTGGCTAAAAAAAATGCTCTTTTTCTCACAGTTTTCTGTGTGTAAGTTATTCCTTCAGTAGTCACTAAGCAGAACAAATGCTATCTTGAATTTTTCCTTAATTAAAAGGTACTTTGAAATTACTTATAAAACTTTTTCTTTATTGATTTTAACTTTATTAAAAGTATATGTTTTTATTGATTTTAGAGACAGAGGAAGGGAGAGGGAGATTAAAAACATTGATGAGCCTGGCTGGCATGGCTCAGTGTTGAGTGTCAACCTATGAACCAGGTCATGGTTCCATTCCTGGTCAGGGCACATGCCTGGGTTTCGGACTCGATCCCCAGTGGGGGCATGCGGGGGCCTGCGGGAGGCAGCAGATC
Organism: Myotis yumanensis; assembly: GCF_028538775.1. Taxonomy (NCBI): domain Eukaryota; kingdom Metazoa; phylum Chordata; class Mammalia; order Chiroptera; family Vespertilionidae; genus Myotis; species Myotis yumanensis. The sequence continues at coordinate 119,625,481 of NW_027223754.1, read as the reverse complement.
AATGATTCTCTATCATTGATGTTTCTCTCTCTCTTCCTTCATCTCTGAAATCAATAAAAATATATTTTAAAAAACCTTTGAGAAGTAAATACCAATCATCTACCTCCTTCACACCCCCTACTGGGGATTGAGCCTGAAGCCCAGCCAAGTGCCCTGACCAGGAATCGAACCAGTGACCTCTTGGTGCATAGGATTATGTTCAATCCACTGAACCACACCAGCCAGGCTGATTTTAATTCCTATTTCCTATTCTCCCCACCAAAGCTTCATTACTCTATATTTTTATAGTAATAAAATCTTTTTTGTTTCTATTCTTGTAGTAAGTGAGAGACTAAATGGAAACAATCCTTTATAACTTTGAAATATCATATAACCCTGGAGTTCTTAAAAATATTTTTTCTGCCCTGGCTGGTGTGGTTCAGTTGGTTGGGCATTGTCCTGTGCAACAAAAGATTGCCGGTTTGATTCCTGGTCAGGGCACATGCTCAGGTTGTGTGGGCTCCATCCCTGGTAGGGGTAGTGCAGGAGGCAGCTTTTTTATGTTTCTCTCCCTCTACCTCTCCCTTCTTTCTCTCTCTCAAAATCAATAAAAAATTTTGTTTGTTTTTTTGGGGGGGAAAGTACTTAATATGCACAGAACTCTTACAATTCAATAATCAGAGGGGAAAAAAACCACAAATTGTTGAAATAGGCAAAACATTTAAACAGGTATATCACAAGAGTAAAGATAAGAATGTCAATAAGCACATTAAAAAGTTTCAACATCGGCCTGGCCAGCTTGGCTCAGTGGGTGAGCATTGACCTATGAACCAGTGTAACTTTTACTTGGTTTTTAGAGCTTGTCTGCTGTTTCTTTTTAAATATATTTTTATTGATTTCAGAGAGGAAGGGAGAGGGAGAGGGAGATAAAACATAAATGAGAAGAATCATTGATCAGCTGCATCCTGCATGCCTCCTACTGGGGATCGAGCCTGTAACCGGGCCTGTGCCCAGACCAGGAATCAAACCCAGATCTCTTGGTTCATAGGTTGACACCCAACCACTGAGCCATGCTGGCCATACATGTCTGCTATTTCTTCAAATTAACTGGCCTGGTCCTAGCTGTTTGGCTCAGTGGATAGAGTGTTGGCTGGAGGACTGAAAGGTCTTGGATTCGATTCCATTCAAGGGCACTTACCTTGGTTGTAGGCTCGATCCCCAGCCCCTGTCAGGGTGCATGCAGGAGGCAACCAATTGATGTGTCTCTCTTTCTAGTATATCGATGTTTCTCTCTCTCTCTCTGTCTCTCCCCCTCCCTTCCACTCTCTCTACAATCAATGGAAAAATATTGTCGGGTGAGGATTAACAAACTAACTGGCCTAAAAGAATTTTTAAAAACTAACTGGCCTAAAAGAATTCTAACCCAAAAAGACATATTTTGAGGTGACAAATTCTGTTTCCCTACATTTCCTAGGCCACAAACTCATACAGCATGTTAGTATACCAAATACTATAGGCAACTGTATCACAATGGTAAGTATTTGTGTAATGCATTGTGATACAACAATAAGAGGTCTATGATTTATGACCTCAATAGGTTATAGGAATTTTTTAGTTCCATTATAATCTTATGGGAGCACCATGGTATATGTGGTCCCTCATGACTTAAACATCAAAACAATTGAAAAAATGGGATTTTCAAGGGAGACTGGAGGAACCAAACTTCCATCTTGGGTTTCCTATGGGATATTTATTTAATTTACAACCACTGTTTCCCCAAACAATATACCATAGAAGTTTTTTTAATCACCTATTTTACAAAGCTTCCTTGCAATTTAGCATAAAAACAAATCTTTTTATGTACTCCAATGACCCTTCTGGAACACCCTAAAGTTATTACATATATTGAGATTTTAATCCTTAAAACCCCAATTTCTAAGAAAACAATGAAAAAGAAAATAAACCCTCTCAATTTCTAGATGAAAACAAGAAGTAAACAATTAGCATTCTTTATCTTAGCAGATTTATGAAGACATTTTATAACCTCTAGACATATTTCACAGACATCAAAGTCAGTTATTAATATGAACTTATTTTTGTAAACCTGGGTAAAATATAAATATTTTTATATTTATAAAAAATAAATGTCTGTTCTACTTAAATCACCAAACTTAAACTAGCTTTTGTTTACTAAGAATTAATCTTAGATCATGTGAACTTGAAAAGCACTAGTTAGTTTTTATTTCCGAGAATTTTAAAAATGCTTACAAGGGCCTGATTTTATATTAATTTTAATAATATCATCTGAAGGTAAAAAGTTATTTCATATTTATTTATTTATTTATTTATTTTTAAATATATTTTTATTGATTTCAGAGAGGAAGGAAAAGGGAGGGGATAGAAACATCAATGATGAGAGAGAATCATTGATTGGCTGCCTCCTGCACACCCCCTACTGGGGACCAAGCCCACAACCCAGGCAAGTGCCCTTAACTGGAATTGAACCCAGGACCCTTCAGTCCACAGGCGGATGCTCTATCCACTGAGCCAAATCAGCTAGGGCACATTAACAATATGGATAGATACATGCAGATAGATGCAGAGACATTCTAGCCATGAATAGTTGTATCAAAACTGTTTTGGAAGAAACTCACTAGTTTATATAAGATTAGTTGGATCTAAATATTGTTTTGGAGGCATTTACAGTTTATATCTGTCCTTAACAAGTCCAGTTTCAAATTACCTTCCCCCTTTAAATTAAGGACAGCTGTTGTTAATACCTTAAAAGAATTGGGCTGACATCATAGGTTGGTCCATTTTATAGCAAGCTTTTTCTAATTGTGCACACAAAATATTAATTTAGAAGTACCAAAGGGTCCTTATCTTGGCCATCTTAGTATTAATGGGAGACTGACTGTCCTTCGGCTCAAAGGCATGATTTTCCTGTGAGATCTGTAGGGTCTCAACAAAGTTCTAGGAAAAATCAGCCTTTACCAGTATGTGCACATCTCCAGATAATTCAAATGCAGTGACTATCCCTTGTCAAACCTAAGTACATCCTAGCTTGTTGAGAATTTTTATAATAATCTACCTGAGCCACAGAGGCTATGCGTAGAAACAAGATCTCCACAGACAAACATAAACCTTCCAAGAAATAAGGTTGTAGCATTTCTATGCATTTGAAATTAAGAAGGGAACCTAAGGACGATTACATGAAGGAGGGAGAAAGCAAGGCAAGGATCAAATTACAGGACAGTCAAGAAGATTATGTGCTCGCTAGATGTGGTCATGCTTTAGAAGAGGTCTGAAAGGAGGCATTTCAAAGGTATGTTAACCGAGATGCACAGAAACAATGGACAAGGCTTGCTTAAGCCTTTCCTAAGGAACTTATAGGTGTGGGGCATGACTACACACCCGGTCCTGCCTCGTCAGGAATTTATGATCAGATCACCCTGTGAGGTTACTTTCTGTCTACACCCTGTAGGACTGTTTCATGCCCTGGAGGAAATTTTTCCTTATGAACCCCACAAAAATTCTTACTCACCGAAGAATACCTGAGCCAGGGCCAGTGAGAATTTACTGGATGCCACCAGAACTGTGATGCTTCCCAAGGCAGACCCTTCCCTCAGGGCATTTTGCCCCTCGTGAAGAACTCTCCCTTCTGCTGGCTTTTCAGGTTTCAGTGTGTTACCGTACTGGATGCCTTAAGGAGCCCATCTCACCACTGGAATTCGAGAATCTGCAACAACTATTGTCACCCCATTGGCTAGTCTGGCTGGGAAAGCAAGTGTCATATCTATTTTGGAGCTAAAAAGAATTGGGTCTCTCATTTAACCAGCAAAGATTCTCAACCCTTATTCATTTTGATGATTTTAAAAAATTGATTTTAGAGACTGAGGGGGAGAGAGAGAGAGAGAGAGAAACATAGATTTGTTGTTCCACTTATTTATGCATTCATTGGTTGATTCTTCTTGTATGTGCTCTGACCCGGCATCAAACCCACAACATTGTGGTATCAGGGCGATGCTCTAACCAACTGAGCTACCCTGCCAGGGCTTGATGATTTTCTAAGAATACGTCAAATAAAGTTAGGACCTGCTACTTAAAGCAAGAAGGTCTGGGATTCCGAGGAAAAACTCACTCGAGTTCACCTAATGCAAATCGGGGAGCCAGTGGGGCAAAATGGGCCTTTGCTGGTATCTAGCACCAGTTCTGAGTCCGCAGGGTGGTTCTGGGTGGGTTTTCTCATGAGACAGGCCAATAAGCCAGAACAAGCAAAATAGGGAAACGGAGACAGTTAAACAAGCAGTTCGCAGCCATCTAGTAAATCCTATCTTCCCTAAACCAGAGACACTTAAAAGCAAGTTGTTTGCACTTCCCCAACCAGAGGGTAAATAGCTTAAATCACCCTATTCAGGGAGACAGATAGCAGAAATCCAATTAGTTCCATTTGCCAAGCACACCCAAGGACAGATGAAGTTAAACCTCATTTTGGTACATCAGCATAAAGCTGATGAATATTCTAAGATCCTCCCCTAAGAACTCCCCTAAATGTGCAGCCTTTTATATATATATATATATTTGATTTTTTTTACAGAGAGGAAGGGAGAGGGATAGAGAGTTAGAAACATCGATGAGAGAGAAACATCGATCAGCTGCCTCCTGCACACCTCCTACTGGGGATGTGCCCGCAACCAAGGTACATGCCCTTGCCTGGAATCGAACCCGGGACCCTTCAGTCCGCAGGCTGACGCTCTATCCACTGAGCCAAACCGGTCAGGGCAATGTGCAGCCTTTAAAACCCCTCAAAATGAAAGGACATGCCTGAGCCTTCCCTCCCCTTTTTCCCCACAGGCATGCATACTGATACACCTCTTAAACTCTAAGGGCCCACAATGCTTGCAATGAGGAGCAATGGGCAGCAGCAGTTCATCCCAGGCAAACTCCCTAAGTCACATAAGGCCCCCTTTTCTCTGACTTTTTAAAATCTTTTTTTAAAAAATATTTTTATTAGTTCCAGAGAGGAAGGGAGAGGGAAAGAGAGATAGAAACATCAATAATGAGAGAGAATCATTGATCGGCTGCCTCTTGCACGCCCCACACTGGGGATCAAGTCCACAACCCAGGTATGTGCCCTGACCGGGAATCAACTGTAAACTCCTGGTTTACAGGTGGACCGTCAACCACTGAGCCATGCTAGGCGGGGTTCTCTGACTTCTTAGTGAGCCAAAGCAGACCAGCCTAGCCTCATTTCTCCAGTTGTTTATTGTTTCAGTTCCCAGTTTTAATAAATGTCCTCTAAAATTCATCTGGACTCGTGTTGTGAAATATTTCCTGCACAAAGTCAAGAACCCACATACTACCAACTGGCGCTAGGCAGACCTGCCAAGGGTCAGTTTCCCTTTCCAGTAATGTACAAAGTCTTTTTTGTTGTTTTTAATCCTCACTGGAGGATATTTTCCTATTGATTTTTAGAGAGTGGGAGGGAGGAGGAGAGACAGAAAGAGAGAGAAACACCAATGTGAGAGTTATACGTCGATTGGTTGCCTCCTGTATGCACCCTACCCAGGGCCAGGGATCAAGCCCTTGACCGGAATCGAACTTGGGATGCTTCAAGGCTGATGCTCTATCCACTGAGCCAAACCAGCTAGGGCAACATTCAGAGTCTTGTTAACTGCACCAAGGAAATATTGATGTAAGAAATATGCAAACTTGTAGGAAATTTTTATAAGAATTTATTTGACCTAAGCTGATGACAATTTCTGGGAAGCAAGATCACAAATGCTGTGGAAAGTAAGTTTGCCATTTCTTTTATGCATTAAGAAGAAAGATTCCGATGAATAGCCTACATATCAAAAAGGAATTTACATAGATGTAGAAATGTAGGGGGCAGGCCCCACCGGCTGCAGCCCTCAGAGTCAGAAAAAGGGTCAGGAAGGAACAAGCAGTAACAAGAGGACGCGCAAGACGGCGGTTTCAGGCCCTGGCCGCTGGCCCTTCTCCTGGAACTCCCGCAGCAGCTGGCCATCTCGCTCTCCATGTCCTCCGTGGGCCGGAGGTCCTGGCACAGCTCACAGGTGAGGGTCAGGTCCAGCAGACGTTTGCAGTTCGGGAACCTTTCTGACTGGAGCTTGATTCTCTTACTTCTGTCCCACATGTGCAAAATGCCTTTCTGCATACAGAGTTCTTTGTCTTTCCTAAGGAGACCATGGTACATCTGATTGTATGTGGTTTTGAAATCATAAACATTGGGCTTATCGAGTGCCAGCCCTGGAAGCCTTGTGTGAGTCCCTGATCCAAAGGACCAGACCCTCAATCTGAGAAAGTTGTGCACCTCCGTGCCCCGTCCTGGTGCTAAAGCAGACCATGAAGTCAGAGGGGCGGCCTCATGCTTGGGTCCCAACTCTTTGGCTCCAGAATGGAATTTAATTTTTCTAGGTCTCAGTTTTCTCAGCTCTTTGAGGAAAATAATACTGCCAGCTTCACAAGATTATGGTAAACTATAAATGAGCTAATGATTCTACGCTAGTTAGGAGAGCATAGAATAAAAGCAAGCACTCAGAAATGGTAGGTAGTGCTTGCAGTACTTGGAATGAAAATTGGGAAGCGATGATGTTAGTCCTGTATTGTTTATTGTGCTGAGGCAGTGATAGTCAATGGAGGTAGGAGTGGAGGTTAGCGTCACCGCAGCAGAATCAGTCCCAGGGGGAACATGTTAAGAAGTAATCACATGCTGATCATGCTGACATTCCTGAGAACCATGGGAGGACCCCATCCTGTCATGCTCTATATCAGGAATTGCCAAAATGCAGCCCACCTTCCAGCTTTGTATGTCCCGAGAGCTAAGAATGTTTTTAAAATATATTTTAATGATTACATTTTAAAAGTTTATCTAAGCACCCATAATATCTTTTACTTTGACTCTTGACCCACAAAATCTAAAATATTTACTAGCTGGTCCCTTAGAGGAAAACTTTGCTGACCTCTGCCCTATATTATTGATTACTGCAAGACTCCCAGGACATACTTACTCTTTGCCCAAATATTCCTCATATCCCTTATCTGACCCAATTTAACTACCCCTTCCAAATACCCATACACTAAGCAAATCCCCTAAATTTCCCAAATCATCTCTATTTCCCCACCTTCTAAAAATATAATTTCTCGACCTAACCGGTTTGGCTCAGTGGATAGAGCATCGGCCTGTGGCCTGAAGAGTCCATGGTTCAATTCCAGTCAAGGGCATGTGCCTTGGTTGTGGGCACATCCCCAGTGCGGGGGTGTACAGGAGGCAGCTGATCGATGTTTCTGGCTCTCTGTCCCTCTCCCTTCCTCTCTGTAAAAAATCAATAAAATATATTTAAAAAATAAAATAAAATAAAAAAGAAGAAGAAAGATTCCATGAAGGTGGGAGAAAACAAGGCAGGGACTGGATTACAGTATAGTTAAGATTATGCTCCCTTGCGGGTGGTTACACTTACTTCAAAGTTGTGTTAGTCTAAATGCATAAAAACAATGGACAGACTTGCTTAAGGCAAAGATAAACCTTCTAGTAAAGTGGTTATATTCCTGGAACTTGACTATCCACCATGACCTGGCCACATAGGAATTTATGAACAGATTACCATGTGAGGTTACTTTCAATGTAATTCCTTTTTTGTCTACAAATTGGAATATTTTATTATATGTAAAGTATTTATACTAATAATAGACAAATATGTAAATTGACCATCCCTTCACGATGCCCACAGCCAATCAGGAGTGGATATGCAAATTAACCTGACAAAGATGGCGGGCCTGTGGGCAGCGTTCATGTGTGCAGACATAGAGCAGCCAGGGGCGTTCTAAACCACCCCAGCCACTCCAGGCCTCTGGGCAGTGTGTGAAGGCAGAAAGGTGGCTCCAGCCGGAACGAAGGCAGTGCCGCCAGCCAGGGGAAGGAAGGCCTATTTTTGCACGAATCTTAGTGCATCGGGCCTCTAGTACTATAATAAAACTGATCTTTATAAAATATAAAAAATGTTCAACCCTAGCCAATTTGTCTTGTTGGTTATAGTTTCTGCCTTGGGCTGAAGAGTTGTGGGTTTGATTCTGGTCAAGGGTAAGTACCTTGATTGCAGGCTCAATCCCTGCCCCAGTCTAGGCATGTATGGGAGGAAAAGGCCAAGGTCAGCTGCCACCTGTGTTCTGCTGGGGCAAGGTGGCATGAGCTACAAAGTGATTTGCAGATGACTGCTACTTGTGCTGGGCTTGGAGGTGTCCAGGTGAAACCAAGCTTCAAATGAAAGCTGGCTATTGCTAGTGCCAGGCTTAGGGCCACTTAGTGAGAGGTATAGGGCATTCTAGATGCTACTTATTTGAGAGATTTTAGGAACATCTGAAGTATGAGTCAAGACAGGCCATCCTTTGGAAAAGCCATTGGAAACAGGTTCGATGGGCCAGAAAGTTGGGTGGACCAGGACCTCAAGATAGAGCAAAGTGTGAGCCAGGCTGATGGAGTCTCAGATATAATGCCTTCCCATGGGCTCTTTGGGGCCCCACAGCTCTTTCTCTGGTGCTAGATAATTCAGTTCCTCCCTGTATGTCTCTGGTGCCTCTCAAGCTGCTATCCCAGCACTGGAGCTCAGAGGGAGTGAGTTGGAGTAAGCCCTGTGCATGGGGCCTTTAAAAGGAATTGCCTGGGACTCCTTCAGCCTTAATCCACACTAGTTTTTATAGCCAGAAGTTTTGGGGACTTCTTTTCTTGGGACTGAAACCCTGAGTTGAAGGGGGAGGGCTGGGATGGGTTCTGGGACCCCTCGCTCCTCAGGGGTGACCTCTGTAAGACTAAAGAAAAAGTGGTGAAGATATAAACAAATGGAAGAATATACTGTGCTCATAGATTGGTAGAATCAACATCATTAAAATGTCCATACCACCCAAGGCAATCTATAGATTCAATGCAATCCCCATTAAAATACCAAGGGCATATTTCACAGACCTGGAACAAACTCTCCAAAATTCATATGGAATAAAAAAAGACCTGAATAGCTGCAGCAATCCTGAGAAAAAAGAACAAAGTTGGAGGAATCACAATACCAGATATCAAGCTATATTACAAAGCCACTGTTCTCAAAACTTCCTGGTACTGGCACAAGAACAGACATATAAACCAATGGAACAGAACAGAGAACCCAGAAATCAACCCAAGCCATTATGCTCAATTAATATTTGACAAAGGAGGCAAGAGCATACAATGGATTCAAGACAGTCTCTTCAATAAATGGTGTTGGGAAAATTGAAGAGATGCATGCAAAAAAATGCAACTAGACTGCCAACTTACACCATTCACAAAAATAAACTCAAAATGGATAAAGGACTTAAATATAAGATGGGAAACCATAAAAATCTTAGAAGAATCCATAGGCAGCAAAATCTCAGACATATGTCATAGCAATATCTTTACCAATACAGCTCCTAAGGCAATGGAAACAAATGAGACTGCATCAAAACAAAAAGCTTCTGCACAGCAAAAGAAACCATCAACAAAACAACAAGAGAGCCCACTGCATGGGAGAACATATTTACCAATGTTATATAGGATAAGGGTTTAATCTCCAAAATTTATAGGGAACTCATACAACTTAAGAAAAGGAAGATAAACAATCCTATCAAGCCGAAACCGGTTTGGCTCAGTGGATAGAGCGTCGGCCTGCGGACTCAAGGGTCCCAGGTTCGATTCCGGTCAAGGGCATGTACCTGGGTTGCTGGCACATCCCCAGTGGGAAATGTGCAGGAGGCAGTTGATTGATGTTTCTCTCTCATCGATGTTTCTAACTCTCTAGCTCTCTCCCTTCCTCTCTGTAAAAATTCAATAAAATATAAAACAACAACAACAACAAAAAAAACAATCCTATCAAAAAATGGGCAAAGGACCTAAATAGACCTCTTTCAAAAGAGGACATACAGAACTCCAAGAGATGTATGAAAACATGCTCAAAGTCACTAATCATCTGAAAGATGCAAATCAAAAAGACAATGAAGTACCATCTCACACCTGTCAGAATGGCTATCACCAACAAATCAACAAAGGACAAGTGCTGGCGAGGATGTGGAGAAAAAGGAACCCTCATGCACTGCTGGTGGGAATGCAGACTGGTGCAGCCACTGAGGAAGACAGTATGGAGTTTCCTCAAAAAGTTAAAAATGGAACTTCCATTTGACTCCGTAATTCCACTTCTAGGACTATATCCCAGAAACCAGAAACACCAATCAGAAAGGATATATGCACCCCTATGTTCATAGCAGCACAATTTACAATAGCTAAGATTTGGGTACAGCCTAAATGCCCATCAGCAGATGAGTGGATTAGAAAACTGTGGTACAGCTGCACAAAGGAATACTATGCTGCTGTAAAAAAGAAGAAACTCTTACCATTTGCAACAGCATGGATGGACCTGGAGAGCATTATGCTAAGCAAAATAAGCCAGTTGGAGAAAGATAAATATCACATGATCTCACTCATTTGTGGAATATAATAAACAACATAAACTGATCAACTAAAATAGATCCAGAGACATAGAAGCATCTAACAGACCATCCAACCTCAGAGGGAAGGTAGGGATCAACCAAAGGTGGGAATGACTGGGGATAGGTCAATGGGGGGAAAAAGGAGACATATGTAATACTTAAAGAATTAAGTAAAAAAGAAAGAAAGAATGTTCATATATCCAGACCACCCAGTGAACATGACCAGACTTCCTGGAGTCCATCTGACACAGGTTAGTAAATCAGAAACAGTGGATTAGGGAAACTGAGACAGACAAATGGCCAAGCAGTTACAGCCATGTAGTAAATTGAAAAATCCTATCTTCCCTAACCAAGGACACTTAAGAGTAAATGGAGGCCCTGGCTGGGTAGTTCAGTTGGTTAGAGAATTGTGTTGATATGCCAAGGCTGTGGGTTTGATCCCTTGTCTGGATACATACAAGAATCAACCAATAAATATATAAGTAAGTGGAACAACAAATCAATCTCTCTCTCTCTCTCTCTCTCAAAATCAATAAAAACATTTTTTAAAAGAGTAAATGGTTTACACTTCTCCCCAACCAAAGGATAAGTCACCCTAGTCAGGGGATAGATAACAAAAATCCAATTAGTGGCAGATGTGTCAGCCATACCCAAAGAAGGTTGAAGTTAGGGAATAAATCTCATTTTGGTGCAGCAGCATAAAGCTGATGAATATTCTATTGAGATCCTCCCCTGAGACCTCCCCTAAGATTCCTTCCTTTATAAAACAGATAAGAACCTTTAAGACAAAGACCCACCTATCTCCAGAGCATGCTCATGCCTTTCTTCCCCTTCAGGCATGCATCTTTACTTTTCTCTCTAAAGTCTAAGGATCCCCGCTAGACTTGTACACCATGGCTCAATTTTTTCCTATAATGTTTCTAGAGAGCCAAAGCAGAGCACTGCTTCTTCTACCCTAACTCCTTCCTTTGTTTTACTGTCTCCAGCTTTAATAAACATACCTTCAAAATCACCTGGACTTGTGTTGTGAAATCTTTCCTTCATGAAGTCAAGAACCCACACACTACCGGCCAGCCAGGGGCAGGCCTGCTCCAGGCCTGGTCCCTTTCCAGTGACACATCCTCCAGACCAACTGACATCTGACTGATAACTGTCCTGGGTCAAATCTAAGGCTAAGAATCATTTGTTATTATCAAGAATGCACTTTTTACTATAAGAACTCTTAACCTTCCTTTCTTGTTTGGAATACTTCTGGGGTTTTGCCTGACTGTGTTTCTCATTTATAAAACCTAAGACCCTTGAATAAATCTTTATCATTTATTTCTAGCCATAGCCTTTAGACTCTGTGTTCATTCAACACACCCATCACCTCAGAAGAACATTCTTATTGTGGATGAAAAGGGCACTATAATAAGTCTAACTGAAATAAACTCACAGGGTGATCTGAATATAAATTTCTATCTGGGCAGGCCATGGTAGGTAGTCACACCCCAGGCATATAACCTCTTTAGTAAAAGGTTTATTTTTGCCTTATGCAAGCCCTTTCCACTATTCTTGTGCATCTAGGTTAACACATCTTTGAAATGCTAGAGTAATCCTCTTTTTCAGATTCCTCAGAAGGGAGACTACCCTCAATAGAGCACATAATCTCATTAACAATACTGTAATTCCATCCCCCTGCCTTGCTTTTCCCCCTGCCTTCACGTAATCTTATATATGTTCCTTCCTTAATTCCAAATGCATATAAGAAATTGTAAATTGCATTTTCTGAAGCACTTTGCTCAGTCCCTTGACATCTTGCTTCCAAGATCCTCTTGTATCCTCTGCTTGGCTGAAACAAATTTATAAAAATTCTCTACAGGTTTGGATGTTTTTCTATTGACAGTATCACGAGAGACTGGGAGTTGATGCCAAATGGACCTGTACAAAGAAACCTATTAAAAGTAGCCCTGGCCCTGCCCCTGGCCAGGTAGCTCAGTTGGTTAGAGCATTGCCCAGATATGCCAGATAGTGAGTCCATCCCCAGTCAGGGCACATACAAAGAATCAACTAATGAATGCATAAATAATTGGAACAACAAATTGATGTTTCTCTTTCTCTCCCTTCCTCTATTTCTCTAAAAATCAATAAAAATAGGAGAACCAAAATGGTGGCATAGGTAACCACCTGTACTTGCCGCCTCCCACAACCACATCAAAATTACAACAAAAATACAAAAAACTATCATTCAGAACTATCTAAAAGCTGGCTTAATGGAAGTCCTACAACTAGAGAAGTACAGAAGAAAGCACCTTGAGACTGGTAGGAGGGGCAGAGGAGCAGAACGGGCTGGTCTGACACCCATGTGTGCCATTTTTTAATTGGGAAGGAGATTGTGTCTGCAGAGGCTGTCTGTGAGGAGCAAGGGATGCCAGCTCCACCCCAGACCCCCAACCCAGGGTTCTAGAGCTGGAATGAGAAGTCCCTGCAACTACAGGCTATAAAAACCAGTGGGGATTTTGGCTGAGGGACACAGAGGCTGCTGGTGACCCAGGTGTTCCATTTAAAGGTCTGGCGCACAAACTTACTTGGACTCCCTGCACCAGGCGACATTGGAGGATCCAGACACATATGGAGAGGAACTGGATTGTCTGGCATCAGGGCAGGAACTTGGGGGTGGCTTTCTCCCAGATGGGGGTGCTCACAGGGGTCATTTTTCCTGTGCAGGCACTGCCCCAATTGCAGGGTTGACTGGCAGCCGTATCAAAGTCTCCACCAGCCTGGAGTACACTGTTTGCTCCTCCCTGGTGATTCCCTGAGATCCCATCCCATCCAATTTGCAACCCTACCCAAGCTGTTTGCAACAGCTTTTCCATATGAATGGCTTGTCCTGGCTCAGGCTTCAGACTTTCCTAAAATCTCCCAAACAAGCAGCAGCTGGTGACAGCATGCCCCAAACCTATCAGTAAAAGACTCAAGACCCAGCACAAGCACCAGCCTGCCTTGCTTCACAACTGGGCCTCGCCTGGGCACCTCCAAGCCCAATACAAATAGCAAAGAGTAGCCACCTGAAGATCCCTTTGTAGCTCCTGCCAGGTGGCCCCAGATAGTGGCTGGCTTTGCACCTCCCTGGAGGCTCTAGAGCAGGGGTCCTCAGACTTTTTAAACAGGGGGCCAGTTCACTGTCCCTCAGACTGTTGGAGGGCCGGACTATAGTTTAAAAAAAAACTATGAACAAATTCCTATGCACACTGCACATATCTTATTTTGAAGTAAAAAAACAAAACGGGAACAAATACAATATTTGTATTTGCATGTGGCCCACAGGCCATAGTTTGAGGACCCCTGCTCTAGAGCTAGTGCACCTGGTGGACATCTTCAGACCATATCAGATTATAACTCTACACATCCACAAGCGACACACTCAAAGGGCAGACTCAGTGAGTACCAAAGCCTCACTGAAGCAAGTCCTGTTCCATAGGGGTGTTTCCTGCACAGCAACTCTCCCACTGTAGTCCAACTGGTTCTCCCAGCCAATTGGCCTGGAGGTCAACTCCTCCCAGTGACAACAACAGCAATCAAGGCTCAACTACAAGACTGTGCACTCAGCCCACACAAGAACACATCTAGAGTGCCCAGCTCAGGTGACTCGGGGGGCTGAGCCACTAGGCCCTACAACACCTACTACACAAGGCCACTCTACCAATTATAGGAGACATAGCAGCTCTACCTAATACATAGAAACAAACACAGGGCAGCAGTCAAAAATGAGGAGACAAAGAAACATGTCACAAATGAAAGAAATGGAAGCAAGCAAACTACTGGATACAGAGTTCAACACCATGGTTATAAGGTTACTCAAGGATCTTCATGAGACTTTCAAGGTTCTTAGTGAGAATATCAGAGAAATTAAAAAGGATCAGTCAGAAATTAAGCATACACTAACTGAAATAAAGGTTAATTTACAGGGATTCAACAGTAGAGCAGAGGAGTGTAAGAGTAAAATAAATGATTTGGAATATGAGGAAGCAAGAGCAAAACGAAAAATGAATCCAAAAATATGAAGCTAGTGTAAGGAGCCTCTGGAACAACTTCAAGAATACCAACATTCACATTATGGGAGTGCTAGAAGAAGAAAGAGAGCAAGATATTGAAAACCTACTTGTAGAAATAATGACAGAAAACTTCCCGTACCTGGTGAAAGAAATAGACTTACAAGTCCAGGAAGCACAGAGAGTCCCAAACAAGAGGAACCTAAAGAGGACCACACCAAGACACATCATAATTAAAATTCCAAGGGCTAAAGACAAAAAGAGAATCTTAAAAGCAGCAAGAGAAAAGCAGTTAGTTACCTGCAGGGGAGTGCCTATATGACTGTCAGCTGATTTCTCAATATAAACTTTGCAGGCCAGAAGCGAGTGGCAAGAAATATTCAAAGTGATGAATAGTAAGGACCTACAACCAAGATTATTCTATCCAGCAAAGCTCTCACTTATAATTGAGAGTCAGATAAAAAGCTTCACAAACAAGAAAAAGCTAAAGGAGTTCATCACCACCAAACCAGTGTTACATGAAATGTTGAAGGGTATTCTTTAAGAAGAGGAAGATGAAGAAGAAGGAGAAGAAGAAGAAATAAAAAATATGAACAATAAAATGGCAACAAATACATATTTATCAACAATTAAATTTAAAAATCAAAATAAATGAACAAGAAATCTAATGAATAAAATAAACTGGTGAATAAAATAGAATCAAAGGCATGGAAGCAAGGAACAGACTGAGGAAACTCAGAGGGTTGAGGGGAGAGGGACAAGAAGAGATTAACCAAATATCTTATATACATAATAGAGGCCTGGTGCACGGATTTGTGCACTGGTGGGGTCCCTTAGCCTGGCCTGCACCCTCTTGCAATCTGGGACCTCTCGTGGGATGTCGGACTGCTGGATTTGGCCCGATCCCCTCAGGCCAGGCCAAGGGAACCCACCAGTACACGAATCTGTGCACTGGGCCTCTAGTATGCATATAAGATCTTTGATTAATCTCTTCCCGCCCTCCCTGCTCCCCCCTTCCCTCTGAGATTCATCAGTCTGTCCCATGTTTCCATGCCTGTGTGTTGAACATCTGCCCCCTGGTGGTCAGTGTGATACCGGTCGAACAGTTGGATGGTTGCTTAGGCTTTCATATATATAGACTAGAGGCCCAGTGCACAGATTCAGGTGGGGTCCCTCGGCTTGGCCTGCAGGGATTGGGCTGAAACCAGCTCTCTGACATCCCCCGAGGGGTCCCAGATTGCGAGAAGGTGGTTCTCGGGTGACACACCCCAGAATTGGGCTCTCTCCTCTCTTTTCCCAATATTATCTCACTTTCTCTTTTTATCTGTCTCACTTCTTTCATCTCACTTTACCCTAAGTTTGGCAGTAACTGACGACTTGTGGGCATTTAGCTGCAAAATGCAATTATTTAGTAAACATGATTTACTTAGCCTGGAAGCTAGTCGGCCTAGGGCAGGACCCTGCTCAATGTCAGGCTCCCACCCAGGCCCTTCCACCCAGGCAGAATCCTGTGGTGGCGGGAACCTTCTTCTTCCCACCTGAGCTGTTCCTTCACCGCCTTCCCTCCCCGGAGGTTGCCCTGGCTCTGCTGTCGGCCTGGAAGGAGGGAAGCCACTGCCGGTTTCCCAGCTGAGAGTGGTAGCGGGAAAATTCACTGCCTCCACTGGAAATCGATATTAAGCGGGTGCCACAGCCAGTAGGTCCTGTGTGTCTCATCATTTAGCTAATTGAGTCAAAAAGTATCTGTAAGGGCCAGACCCATGACCTCTGCAATGGGCTACAGGCCCGGTGGGGAGTCAGACCTGAAGTGGGGAGCCAATGGGCTAGAGGCCTGGTGCATGTGCACTGGTGGGGTCCCTTGGCCTGGCCTGTGGGGATCTGGCTGAAACCAGCTCTCCAACATTCCCCGAGGGGTCCCAGATTGCGAGAGGGAAGTTCTCGGGTGATGCAACTTGGAATCAGGCTCCCTCCTTTCTGATTCTGGGTGTGTCACCCGAGAATCGCAGCTGCCAAGTCACCACAGCTTGGCAGCTCCTGCATTGAGCATCTGCCCCTTGGTGGTCAATGTGCATCATAGCTACCAGTCGGCTGGTTGCTTAGGCTTTTATATCTATAGATATGTATTACCTATGGACATAGACAATGGGGGAAGGCCTGGGGCAGAGTGGAAATGGGGGGAGGGGGGCAATGGGAGAAGAAGTGGGACATCTGTAATACTTTCAACAATAAAGAGTTTAAAAAATAAATAAAATCAATAAAAATAAAAAATAATAAATAAAAGAATAAAGTAACCTCAATCTCCCATTAGTTTCTCCTGTATATTTCCTAATCATTGTCCCGTAGTTTACTGTCCTTAGTCCAAGTCCCTTTGCTTTGTCACATCCCCACAATTTTCTATTCTTTTTGTAAAAAGGTTTATAAGCTGTTGAGTCTAACTACTTCTTCAGGTCTTTGTTTTCCATCTAAAGACCCCCGTGTGTAGACAAAAATATTAAATATACATAAGTTTTTCTCCTGTTAATCTGTCTTATGTCAGCTTAATTCTTAGGTTAGCCACAGACTCTAAGAGGGTGGAAGGAAGTTTTTCCTCTACTACAACATACATAGGAGACAATCACAGAGATTGATTTGACAGTTCTTGCTCTTTTTTGGGTGGCAGGGGTTACCTCTTTTATGGTCCATCTTCCATTTTGTCCTTCATGCTAGTTTTTAGTATTTTGTAATTATGAAGCTGTTAATTTCCCTTTGTAATATTTTTTGGAAAAGTTGTAGACACAGCACAAAGAAGATTACTAATTTTGGTTTTCACTAGCCAAATAATGTGTTTTTTTTCTTCTTAAAATAGTAATTTTGTTAAAAATAATAAATGAAATCATTTTTCTTTTCTTTATGGGAGAAGCAACAAAAACCAGTTATGATCTCAAGTTAAATTCACAGTGGGGTCTAGGATTTTTTTTTGCCTTTAAGAATTTGAAAGCTTCACTTCCATTTGCTTGTTGCTTTAGATGAGCAAGTTTCAACATTTTTCATCTCATGGCACACATAAATTAATTACTAAAATTCTGCAGCACACTGAAAAAAACATTTTTTTTGCCAATCTGACAAAAAATAGGTATAATTTTGATTGATTTACAAAATAATAATGATAGTAATTACCTGTCCTTTTTGCTCCAAAGTGACTTGCCAAAGTTAGGTATTGCATGTTTTAATACTTCTGGCATAACTGTTGAAAATTGCTGCTTTAGATATATCTCCAATTCTCATTGGCTATTGGCTTGCATATCACAATGGAGGGTAAGTCTGTCCCTAGACCAAGTCCAATATCATCATTTCAGCAAAATATTGTAGTGTCGCTGAAGTCTCATTCTGGGATATCTGCAACTGGATTATGAATGTTACTCACCCAGTGATGCGTTTGCCTTGTCAACATCTGATAATTGTGGAGGTGACTACATCAGACTAGCTGTGCCACAGAGCACTGTTGGGTCACTGGTGGCTAGTATGGGGAGCAGGGTGAAAGGGACTTTTCCTTGGTGCTGCAGAAGATGTAGCAGCAAGGTGCTCCACTTCCTGTGGAGAAGTGTGACACCATAAAAATGGATACTCAGATGACACTGGAGGATATAAGACTTTACTAAATTCCCTTTGGTTCTAGTCAGAAGACAGCATATAAAGATTAGTAGCCGAGAGAAGCCAGAAAAATCTGCTTTGGAACACGTAATGGTGGCATTTAGGTATGGGATATGGTGAAGGAAGCCATGGATGTGGGACTGTCCCTCAGGTTAAGGATGGTAGCAACATCCTCATTAGCTGAAAAAGGGTTGGGGTCAAGGTGACAGAGAATGATAGGTAAAATCTTGATGGGAAAACATTAAGGCTCATTCTCACATGTTTTAGCATACAATGGAGTGTTCCAGAGGAAGCTCTTTGAGTAAAGGGCATTGTTTTGTCAAAGCAAGATTGAGAGAACTATGCAGAAAAGATTTGAAATCCCTGAATGATTTCTTTTCTAATTGTCTTTTTTATATAGCTCTGTCACCTTCAGTAGACCTCTTATTAAGCCTCAGGTTCTTGTTCTCATTTTTGCCCTATGTGAGTTTGCATACTGGGTCAAATTTTCTATTCAAAGACACTGTATTCTGTTTCTGATTGTTGTCTTGATTTCAATCTCAAAAGTTTGTTTTTATCTAGAAAAATAGATGACATTATTGTTATGTCTTTAGAAATTATGGAAATTAAAAAACATAATTAATATTTTCAATGTAAACTACTACTTGAAGGGAATTAGATCCTTTAAATTTAGTTCTATAATTTTACTTATACTAATTTTATCTTTCAAGCTTACCTGGGTGGCCTTTAGCTCTCAAATACCTGTGTTAAGACCATATTATTCATGTTTTTTGTGTGTGATTTTAGTAACTTTAATAACTTCTTAGAATTTACATTTCTAGGTTGAAGAGTTCTCCATTTTTATTTTTTCCGCACATATCAGACTCAAGGTCTTATACTGATATGAAGCTTTTTCTGTGAAGCTTCTTCGGCATCCTTTGTTTTCTGTTGCTGTGGTCCAATGGAAGCACAAGCCATGGGCCTAGATGTTCTTGAAAGCTACGGATTTCATTTAGTCAATAACAAGAGTGTTGACAGTTAAGACTCTTCAGAGTATGATAAATTCCTCTTAGAACTGAATGTGAAAACATTTTTCTATGCCAGCTCCTATATTGTACTTCCTTTTCTTCCAGTATAAGTACGTAACCAAACCTGCTCTTGTTTTCTAAGTTAGAGCTCAATTAAAAGCTCACATGTAGAAAACAATCACTCATTCTGGGTAAGTGGACACAGTATTTAACAGGCAAACGCTTTTGTTTTGGGAAAGATTCAGCTAATGCTTTCGGATTTATTTCCGAAGCTTTCAGAGACGACGTCTAACAATATATTGGCCGTTGGCAGAAACACACAATCTCGCCTAAACCCCTAAATTTTGGCTTCTGCCCAAGGTGTGTAACCCGTATCCACAGAGTCTGGGAAAAGCGTCCACGAACTAGGAAGGCCCCCGCTTCTTCTGATCTAAACCGCTTTCCTTATCGGTGGGAGGGAAACAAACGAAGGGAATATATGTGAGCGCCAGTGGAGCGTTTCCTCTTGGACCCTGGACGCGCAGCACCGCTTTCATTGAACCCCAGGCTGAACCACAATTCCCAGCATGCACCCAGGTTCTGCGGCCCAAGAAGCAGCTTCCGGTTTTCGCCAGTGCGGCTGCGCTCGAGGTGTGGTCTTATTGGGTCTCACCGCCTCGCGTGCGACTCACGGCGACGTGCGGCCGTGGGGGCGGGCGGACGATCTAAGACTCGGTATCGCGGCGGCGGCAGCGGCACGGCTGTACCGAGTTGGGCTCCTTCCCTCATCTGCCCCCCCTTCTCCCCCTCCCCTCACCTGTGGTTCCCGAGGAGTCCGAGACGCGCGGCGAGGCGGCGACAAGCTCCGGGTGAGGGTCTCTGGAGTGTGCGCGCCTTTTCCCGGGCGAAGCGGTAGAGCTCGGGTCGGGAGGACGTGACGGCTGAGGGGACGAGTGTCCGGGTGTGGGCCGGGGAGCGTGCGTTCGTCCCCGCCCTGAACTTGGCCTCTTCACCTGATCCGCCCGCCCAGGACCGTGTGTGGTGAGGGGCCTGGGTCCGCCCTCCTTTCTACCTCTCCCGCCGCGCCCCTCTGGGTAGAGGGTCCAGAACCCTCTAGCTCTCCTCCCTCCGCCAGCAGTTGCCTCCCCTCACTCCCCGCGGAGAGAATCTGCCCTCCGTTTTCGCATTTCCGTCTCCTTTGTCACTTCTAGTACTTTCTTTGGTGCCGGCGCCGAATGGGTTCTGCTCAGTGCTACTTGGACAGGGTATGGAGCGGGGAAATGTCCCTCACCTTCTCCAAGGCGGCGTTTCGGGCCACCTGGTTGGCAGAGCAACTTGGCAGAGCTCCGTTTTCCCAAGTCCTATTGGGCTTCTCGGCTCTCAGCTGTGCTGCTCTGAAAACTGTTGATAACAGGGTGTAAGTCAGCGAGAGACTGTGGATTGAAAACTAATATGTCCTTTAACCCTCCTCCTGGCTTTTGACCTTATTTAAACGTTTGCTTCTGGAATTTTGACAACTTAACGTGATAGCCCAGCAGTGAATTTTGGTAGAAAGACTCAAATGTCCACCTGGGATTTTAGTGGTTGATTTGATTTCATTGCAGGCTGCTGACATTTTTTTAAAACAGGATGATTTTTTTTTTTTTTAGTAGGATAATTTATTTATTTATTTATTAACTGTTAATCCTCATCCGAGGATATTTTTTCTGTTGATTTTTTTTAGACCGAGTGGAAGAGCGTGTGAGAGACAGCGAGAGAGAAACACAGATGTGAGAGAGAGAGACAGACATCAGTTGGTTCCCTCCCGCACCCCGGGGGCCGGGGAGCGGGAATCCAGCCTGTAGCTGAGGTAGTGCCCCTGTCTGGAATCGAACCTGGGACTCTGCAGTCCGAAGGCTGACGCTCCGACCACTGAGCCAAACCGGCTAGGGCAGTAGAACGATTTGAAAAAATATTAATTTCAGAGAGAGAGAGAGAGAGAGAGAGAGAGAACATCCATTGGTTGCCTCCTGTAGGAAACCTAAAACCTGGGTATGTGCCCAGACCATAAATTAAACCCACCACCTTTGGTGTATGGATGGGACAGTGCTCCAACCAACTGAGCCACACTGGCCAGGGCTAGAATGATTTTTAATATTTTTATTTTAGACATGACTTCTCAGCCTTACCTTAGTCCTATTATATCTTTTTCTAAAACAGCCCCTCCCTAAACCATTTGAAACTCCAAGAAATTAGTCACATTTAAAATCATTTGATCACAAAACTCTTCTCAGTGAAATGTCAAAATTCATTTCCTTCAAGCCAAAGCTTTATTTTTGGGGGGGGGGGGAGATCATATGTCACTTATGTAGTTTGAAGTGCCCTCATATCAAGGGCCACCTTTCTGTCTCTCCTTTTACCACGCTCTGACATTTATTATGTTAGCATTTCATAGATTTTTAAAATTTTTCATTTCATAGAAATTTCATTTTTGATGCTGTTAGTCATAGATGTTTTAATTCTTAGAAATCTGTCAGAGTGGTGACTGTGATGATCTATAACTAAAATCATTTCATCAGTATGCAGGACTTCCACACATGTGGTAGCAGCTGCTTGGTGGTGAATTATTATGAACTTTGAAAACTTTCAAATTGACTTAAATATGAAAGGCATATTTCTTTTAGCCTCTATTTTAACTGCCCACCCACCAGTGTATGATTTTAGGCAAATTTTCTCTTATTACTGGGGTTCTAGGGATGAGAGGAGGATTTCCAGAGTGTTTTTCTAAGTGAATGGATTTTCCCTCTATCAGTAATATCAATATAGCTGATGCACTTTGGTATAAATCACATTTTGTTTTCCAAAATGAAAATTGTATTCTTCATTTCAGGGGTCAGCAAACTTTACAGCTTATGGGCCAAGTTCTGCCGGCTGCCTGTTTTTGTAAATGTTTTGTTGGGACATAATGTATGCGTTTGTTTAGATATTGTCTGTGGTTGCTTTGTGGTGCATTGGTAAGTTGAGTAATTGGGACAGAGACCCGTATGTCCTGCAGAGCCTAAAATATTTATTATCTATTCCTTAATAGAAAAAGTAAACTGACTCCTGCTTTATTTTATTTTTAATATTTTATTTATTTTTAAGCGAAAGCAGTGTTTTATTATAGAAAGCTTTCTGCTTCAGGGAGGGGACCCAAGTGCATGGCCATATTTTATTGATTTTTGAGAGAGGAAGTCGGGGGGGAGAGAAAGAGAGAAACATGATGTGAAAGAGAAACATTGATCAGTTGCTTCCCATATGTGCCCCGACTGAGGATGGAACCCGCACCCAGGTATGTAAGGTGCCCCGGAAAAGAACCTGCAGCCTTTTAGTGTATGGGATCATGTTCCAAGCAACTGAGCCACACTGGCCAGGGCTCCTGCTTTTTTTAAATTAACATTCCATGTAGAAAATTAAAATTATTCAGGAAAATGTAAAGGAGAAAGTAAAAATTATCCAGAATCATATAACTCAGAGGGGTTTGTTTTTGTAATTATCTTTATAGAATTTGTTAGTGAATATCTTTACATAAATTGGTTCATATTATTAAGTGTTGATTTGTAATTTGCTTAAAAAATCTTAGGTTATTTTAATTTGCAATGGAATACATTTGTATTTTCTGCATCAAAGATTCTGCACTTGAGGAACCAAGTTTTCCAGATTTGTCTTATTAGTCAAAGATTTAAAAAGTTAGGAATAATAGATGCTTGATGTTGAATAATATATACTTGATGATGATGGTGGTGAACACCATTTTTTGAGCACTTACTGTGTACTAGATAGTTTTCCAACACTTTATATGTAGTAAGTCATGTAATACCTCCAGCAGTTCTGTGGGGACACAATACTATTATCGCTATTCACAGATGAGAAAACTGAGGCATAGAGAAATTAAGTACCCAAATTTATCAGCTAGTTAATGGTGGAGCTGGGATTTGAATCCATGCAATATGGTTTTGGGACTGAGACCCTCAATATGTTACAGAGCCTCTCCTTAGAGAACTGTTCAGTCAAGAAAGTTTAGACAGTCCAGAGCATATTATGTAACAGTTCCTCCTTGTGTTCCTCTTTCCATTTCACTCTGTAGAAAACCACTGTTAACAATTTGATATAGAACTCTCCAGCTCTTTGTCCTCATTTGCAGATGTTGATTTGCAAATCTGCAGGTTTTAAAAAAATTAGTACTTTTAAAGTTATTTTTAATTTTTTTTACTTACTGATTTTAGAGAGGGAGGAGGTAGAGAGATACAGAAACACCTATTTGTTCTACTTTATTTAGTTATTTATTAAAATTTATCGTTACTGTTGAAAGTATTACAGGTGTTTCTCCCCTCCCCCCTCAATTAACTCCCTCCACCAATGTTCCACTTATTTATATATTTATTGGTTGATTCTTGTATGTACCCTGATAGGGAATTGAACCTGCAACCTTGGCATATCAGGACAACGCTCTGATCAACTGAGCTACCTGACCAGGGCAATACTTTATTTTTTAGAGCAGTTTTAGATTTACAGAAATTTATGCAGCTAGTACAGAAAGTTCCCATATCGTCCATCCCCCATTTTTCGTTGTTAATAGTATTTTGCATAATGTGACATATCTATAATAATAAAAGTGTAATATGCAAATAGACCGAACGGCTGAACAGCAGAATGACCGTCCTGACCACCACGCTATGGCATGCACTGGTGCCAGGCCAGCCAAGGCGGTTGCGATGTGATTGGGGGGGCCCAGTCATCGCCCCATGATTGCCCTGCAGAGGGAGGCCCATGCCACTGGCCGGTGGGGCGATCAATCGGAGGTGGGGGGTTCTGCAATTGCCCCAAAGAGGGAGACCCAGGCCACCCTCTGCAGGGCAATCGATTAGGGGGCTCGCAATTGATCGCCCCAAAGAGGGAGGCCCAGGCCACTGGCCAGCAGGCTGTGACGGGTGGGTGGGGCCTCTCTGGGGCAATCTATCGTGGCCGGGTGGGTGGGGCCTACCTCTTTGGGGTGATTGATTGCAGGGCTTCTGGACTTTGAGAGGGTGCAGGCTGGGCTGAGGGACTCCCCCCCGCCCCCCCCACCGCCCCCAGTGCATGAATTTTGTGCACCGGGTCTCTAGTTATAATTGATGAACCAATATTGTTGCATTGCTATTAAATAAAATGTAGTTTATATTAGGCTTACTTTTTGGTGTTGCAGAATTGTTTTTTAAAAAGTGGCATCAAACCAGTCATTGTTTAGCAGTGTGCTTTTTACTAGTAGGTGGTTTTCAAAATAATAGTGCTTCTGAATTTTTTGATGCAAATAAACATTCTTGATTCACTAATTTGCAGATTAATCACATATACTTAGCATTCTCCTTGGAGAGTAGAAAACTTGAGAGTTACTTCATTCCTTTTCTCTTTCAAAAGTTTATCTTGTAGTGCCAACTGCTTTTCTCTGAAGTAATGCTGATTATTTTCTAACTGAACATCCTGGCTCTTCTATGAAGCTGTTCAGCTTCTTGGAGATTTCTTGTTCATAAGAAGAATGGTGCACATAAACCCATTTACCCACCATCCTCCTCTTCAATGAGACTGGTACTTCCTCAGCCATCTTTATCATTCTCAGCATTCTCTTCCTCAACTTCCAGAACTTAAGTTCCTGGAATGCAAACTTTAGCAGCTAATTATCCATATTCTTGTGCTCTTGATTTTTTCAAGGCCTCTGTAGCCTTACCCCAGAATTTCTTATGCAACATCTGAGGATTTAGTGTTTGGATAAACTGGATCAATTCTAGCAGACATCATCACATTCTTATCTTTTTTTTATGCTGGGCCAGGTCTTGAAGAAATTTTTAAGTCATTGAGCTGTTATTTTTCATAGCACTGATTCCTACTGCCATGACTTCCCCAGAGTTCTTGTCCATACCAAAATGGGAGGCCACAGTCATGAGCAATGATTGAAAGATCTTTGGGACTACCAGGTGATGAGATGTTTGTGCAGCAAACAGATCTTGTTATTTCCCTTTGGCTTGGTGCCATTGTAGAAACCTTTGCATAAGAGGATGGAAGTTTGAAAAAGCTCATGAATTCCCACCAATCTTCTCTCTATATAAAAGGCTAATATGCAAAGTGTCCCTTCGGGAGTTCTACTGGAGTTCAGCTGCTTGCTGTGATGTATGCTGATCACCAGGGGGCGGTGCAGAATGAAGGAAGGCCCCCGCTGGCAGTTGGCAGCCAGGGAAGAAAGGCCCCGGCCGGCAGCCAGAAGGCCCTGATCGGCCCTGATCGCCGGCCAGGCCTAGGGATCCTACCTGTGCATGAATTTCGTGCACCAGGCCTCTAGTCTGGTTATAAAGTTCATGAGCATCATCTTCACTTCAACTCTCCTTAGGGCTTATAGCCACTTTAGCAGTTTTGTTTTGTTTTTGCAAAATCTTGGAGATTATGAATCAAATGAAAAGCTGAAAAGTTAAACACCTCTGTTTTCCCCTTTTGTTTCTGAAGCACTTTCATAACCTTTTAACCTTTTCTTGTGTTTGGAGTCTTTCTTCCCTGTGGCATACTGCACTAGCATCTTTCTTTAGGAAGAAAGATGAACAAGAGGAATAGGCAACAACTAATATCTTGGTAACCTTAGAGAAACATGCAGTTGTGATAATGTTGACGTTTTTGGCATAATTTCTTCTGTAGAGTTCACTTACCACTTCCAGAAGATATCTTGGAGTGCAGTTACATTGCTGCTTCTTGACGTGTACTTGAAATTCTGTGATACTATATTTACTTCTTGTATTTTGTGCTTGTATTCTCACCAGTACAAAAATGAGTATATAAAATCTTAGGTGCTACTATGGCAATGTACTAGTCGAAGTACAAAGAAGAGCTCTAGCAAACAGATTGATTAGATTCTTCTCAGTGACATCAAAGCTTTGCAAAATGTTATTGAAAGATTAGATTCAAGACAGTGTAATTGTAGGAGAGCAGATCTTTCAGCTCTTGAGGACAGTTATACATGTTCTGGGCAGCAGTGACCAATCTGTGCCATAAACATCATCAGCTTTGCCAGTACTTTGCAAGGTATATTTGGTTGCAATTTAAAAATCTCCATATTGGATTTATAGTGAGCTAAATGTACTATTGTAGAAACTCCTCAGTGTAGGTGAGAGGGTCCACTGTATTAGTTCTATAACTACTGCAGGTTACTGGGAAGCTTGTGTTTGTTTCTGCTGGGCATGTTGGCTGCATACTGGCTAACAGTGAGCAGTTTTCAGAAAACCACACTGACACCCGCCAGCCCTTCTGGCCGTGGCTTGGAATCATGCTTCTGGGTGTGGGGAAACAGCCCTTGGGAGCTCAGCAGGTGGTACCATCTTGGATCATAGTAGTGTGCTTTAAAAAATAATATTCCTGGGTAGCTTTCCAGGTCAATACATCTGCATCTACTCTGTTCTTTTAAGTAGTTCTTTAGTATTTTACTGGGTGGGTATGCCATAATCTTTTTTTTTTAAATCTTTATTGTTCAGATTATTACATTTGTTCCTCTTTTTTCCCCCCATAACTCCCCTCCTTCCAGCTCCCACCCCACCCTCCACCCTCACTCCCCACCCACTGTGTTCATCCATAGGTGCATGATTTTTGTCCAGTCACTTCCCGCATCTCCCACACCCCTTTTCCCCCCAAGAATAGTCAGTCCATTCCCTTTCTATGTCCCTGATTCTATTATAATCACCAGTTCATTCTGTACATCAGGTTATTTATTCACTTGATTCTTAGATTCATTTGTTGATAGATGCATATTTGTTGTTCATAATTTGTATCTTTACCTTTTTCTTCTTCTTCCTCTTCTTAAAGGATACCTTTCAGCATTTCATATAATACTGGTTTGGCGGTGGTGAACTCCTTTAGCTTTTCCTTATCTGTGAAGCTCTTTATCTGACCTTCAATTCTGAATGATAGCTTTGCTGGATAAAGTAATCTTGGTTGTAGGTTCTTGGTATTCATCACTTTGAATATTTCTTACCATTCCCTTCTGGCCTGCAAAGTTTCTGTTGAGAAATCAGCTGACAGTCGTATGGGTATTCCCTTGTAGGTAATTGAGCCTCTTTCTCTTGCTGCTTTTAAGATTTTCTCTTTGTCTTTTGCTCTTGGCATTTTAATGATGATGTGTCTTGGTGTGGTCCTCTTTGGATTCCTTTTGTTTGGGGTTCTCTGCGCTTCTTGAACCTGTAAGTCCATTTCTTTCTCCAGGTGGGGGAAGTTTTCTGCCATTATTTCTTGAAATAGGTTTTCAATATCTTGCTGTCTCTCATCTTCTGGCCCTCCAATAATTCTGATATTAGTCCGCTTAAAGCTGTCCCAGAGGCTCCTTACACTATCTTCACACTTTCGGATTCTTTTTTCATTTTGCTTTTCCAATTGGGTGTTTTTTGTCGAATCTTTGGTTTGATTCTTGAGCTCCTCTGGTCTGCTATTGGGTATAATATTCTTTATTTCAGTCCGTGTATGCTTACTTTCTAATTTCTTTATCGTAGCATCGAGGGTCTCATTAGTTTTCGTGAGGCTCTGCACAAATTTATGGCAAGCCCTCAAAATTGCGATTCTTAGCTCCATATCCTCCATTTCTGTCATGTTTTTTGTCTCCGCATCTTTTATGCTTTCTTGGTGCACCCCCTTGTGGTCTCTGTGCGCAGTCTTGTTCTAGCCAAGCCTTAATTGTTGTAGTTAACACTAGAGGGATTTGACCACCAGGCCGACTGGCTGTAGGAATCAGCTCTGCGGAAAACGTCTGTCTTCTGGGGAGGCGCTAATCCGGCCTTTGCCTGAGGCGATCGGCAAATGGCTGTGCGCAGGGCTTGGGCGGGCGGGATCAACAGGGCGGGGGGAGGGAGCCGCTATGGCTGCTCTCAGTCTGTCCCCAGGGGCTCTGCCTCTCTGTCCCAGTAACCGCTGCAAACCTCGGAGGGGCCGTAGCCAGACAGTCCCGCTTCTCCCGTTTGAGTCTGGGTCCCTAGAGACTCGCCCGGATCTGTAGCCCAGAGTCTGAGACTCACTCCTGATTGAAAACGACAACCGCGCCCTCAGCCGCCAGCCCGCTTTGCGCGCGCACCACCTCACCACTGCACCACCGTACCTTTAAATTTTCCACACTACGCCTCCTCTGAGCGTCGGAATGCTGTTGTTTTTGCTTCTAGTTGAAGAGTCTCTCCTCAGCCAGCCTTCCTGTGGTTCTAGTTGATGTCCGTTCCGACTTTTAGTTGTATTTTTGAAGTGGTTGTTTACGGCGGCAATCTCCAGTGTTTACCTATGCCGCCAATTTCGATTCTCTGCCATAATCTAATAGTGTTCCTATTGCTGGATATTTAGATTGTTTAAGTTTATTGTAAATTGTACATGTGCCTTGTATGTACAGTTGTCTCATGATAATGACTGTCTCTCTTTTTTTTTAAAACAATAATGGCAAGAGTTATTAGAGTGAAAAGCAATAGATGAACTTTTTTTTTTTTAAATCAGGCCCTGACCGGTTTGGCTCATTGGTAGAGCATCGGCCTGTGGACTGAAGGGTCCCAGGTTCGATTCTGGTCAAGGGCATGTACCTTGGTTGCGGGCACATCCCCAGGAGGGGGTGTGCAGGAGGCAGCTGATCGATGTTTCTCTCTCAGCGATGTTTCTAACTCTCTATCCCTCTCCCTTCCTCTCTGTAAAATCATATATACATTTTTTTTATATATATTTTTTATTGATTTTTTTACAGAGAGGAAGGGAGAGAGATAGAGAGTTAGAAACATCGATGAGAGAGAAACATCGATCAGCTGCCTCCTGCACACCTCCTACTGGGGATGTGCCCGCAACCCAGGTACATGCCCTTGACCGGAATCGAACCCGGGACCTTTCAGTCCGCAGGCCACCGCTCTATCCACTGAGCCAAACCGGTTTTGGCAATAGATGAACTTTTGAAAGGTAGAGTGGGCAGGCTAGAAGGTAGAACCTGCTGCTAATGACTCTTTAGGGTAACTTTCTGAGTCTAATTACTGGTTGAAGGAAATATGTTTTTCATTTTGATGTATATTACCAGACTGCCATCCAGAAAGGTCACAGCAATGTAAACTTACCAAAAATGTGGGTGTGGTGAGGTTCTTGTGTCTCTGTGCCATTGCCACGATTTTTAAAAAAACTATCCAATTGGCAATGTATTTATTTCATTTATCTCACTGGGAGATATGATTTAGACTTACTTTAGTGGGCCTTACATTCAGTGGTTGTTCTGAGTACTCCATTAAAGAGAGCTCCTTACTTGTTTAGATTCTCTACTTGTCTTTGAAAGCAGGATTTTGTCTCCCCTGTTAAAAGAATCTGGGTGACTTCCCAGTAGGCTTTATATTTCTTGAGGGTAAGGAGTATATAGCTTTCTTCATATCAAATAGCAACCCAGGTTTATATGAGTAAATGTTCTTTTTAAAACCTAAATTGGATCATGTTCTTTTGGGATTACTAATGAGTAAAGTATGTTAACTTTGTTAAAAATAACCTTTTCAAAGACTTTGTGAAATATAAACTTGGAAAATTACAGTATAAAATTGTCATCTTGGTGTATATTCTCCAGCTCATCCTTTATTTCTAAATGAGATAAATTTAAGACTGATCGATGTCGTAGGACCTATTTGTTAGTAATAATTAGCCTACCCTATTTATTTTTTAAATTTTTATTTATTGATTTTTTTTTTTTTTTTTTTGAGAGAGAAAGAGAGACAGAGAGAGACAGAGAAAGAAACATTGATTTTCTGTTCCACTTGTCTTCCCATTCATTGGTTGGTTCTTGTATATGCCCTGACTGGGGACCGAAACCAGTCTTGGTGTGTTGATGCTCTAACCAACTGAGCTACCTGGTCAGAGTAATTTACCATATATATATTGTTAATCCTCACCAGAGAATATTTTTCCATTGATTTTTTTTTTTTTTTTTTTTTTTTTTAGAGAGAGTGGAAGGGAGAGGGAGAGACAGAGAGAGAGAAACATGGATGTGAGAGAGAAACATTGACTGGTTGCCTCCTATACTCGCCCAGACCTGTGTTTGAGCTCACAACCTGGTATGTGCCCTAAATGGGAATCCAATCCGTACCCCCTTGGTGCATGGGATGGTGCTCCAACCAACTGAGTCACACTGGCTAGTGTGCAACCTACCCTATTTAATAAATACTTTTGGTATTCAGTTTTGGAAGTTAAGGAATGGATTAAATAGGGGAGTTATTTCACAGAACCCATGGTTTTGAATTTTCTGTTTTGCAGTATACCTTGTGTTAGAGGGGATATATGCTGGCTAAGTGATATTATAGTTTGTCTTAATTATATATTGTAAGTTCTGACAGAATGAAAAGGGAAGCTAAATTCTGGAAATTGCCAAAATATCTGTAGGCATGGGGAAAATACCTGTGAGAAAGGACACTTTAAGTTTTTTAATGGATGACCACAGACAAATACAATTTTCTTTATAGCTTACTTAAGTGTTACATATTATTGGACACTGTATTTTCCACAATATCCGTGCACTAGAAAACAAAGCATACAAAGAGTATGGTCTTGAAGAGACAAAAATAATTAACTTATTAAAATTTGGCCATCTAGGTCTTTTCTTTTGTATTTTGTTTTTGGTGTATATTAGCTAATTTTTTCACTGGCAGCATATTCACACTAGTCCTATACGTATGTCCTTAAATTTTAGTTTAGTGAACATGTATTCATAGTTGTATCTACACACCCATTCCTTTGATCAGGGAACAAGTAGTGGCAGTGAAAACTTTTTAGCATTGTGGAACTGAAGGGTTACTTTTTATTTTCTTGGGATTTATTTATATCCTATTTCATTCCAGAAAGAATTTCTAGTTACTTAAAAGATCCAGAAGTGTAATAAAATGTATATTAAAAAAAAGAAATGAGAAGGAGGAAACATATATTCTGTTCCCAAGAGGCAGCTTAGTTCAATGACTAAGAATAAAATTTGGATTTGAATTTTCTTGGCAGCAAAGGGAAAAATGGAAATACAGTAAAATACATAGCACTAAACTGGAAGGAGGAACAAGACCAGTTTTCCAGGGATAAATCTTCTCTTGACATATTTTAAGGAAATATTTAAATTGGGCATTATATAAAAGCTGTTTTTGTTGTTGACTAGAGGTTCTGGTTAAAAAAAGGTGATGACTAGTCATTAACATTTTAAACCAAGAAAATTAATTTTGTATGGTGGTTGGTTTGAATTTAGGATGCAGATGTGTGTTTTATTTCCTTAAAATACTTCAAACATATATAGAACACAGAGTCAATATAATTAATATCCATATGTCCACCATACAGCTATATCAAATCTTAATGTTTTCCCATTTTTTAAAGAAAAAAATGGAAAGAAAACATACAGTTGAAGCATCTTTTTGGATTATATTTTACTTCCCAGAAGTAACAGTTATCCTGAATGGTGTTGGTGTTGATCATTCCTAATGCCTGTTTTTATGTAATTACTTCATAAGGAATATATTTATAAGCAGGTCATCTTATTGTTTTGCATATTTAAAACTTTATGTAGACACTTTTCTGCCTATTCTGTAACTTACTTTTTTTATGAAACATGTTTTTTAGTTTCATAGGAAGTTGATATTTTATTAACATTTTGACCCACAAAAATGGCTGTTTTCATATGGTTCAACCTGATTATAGTCATCACGTTTATCTGCTGTATAGTTATATTATTATTAGAAAACCAGTTTAAATTTATTTTCATGTTGATAGGTGTTTAGGTTTATTGTTTTTCCTGTTTTAAAAACAATGCTACTGTTAAAATTCTAGATAGAAAAGTATCAGGTTGTACTGCAGGTAATAAGGATATATATTTTGTGAAATTTTCATAGCAGAAAGTTTTTTGGAAATAAAGGGTTTATTGAACCAAATACTAGTTGGAAAAGGACAGGTCCTGTGACGTGCAATCTAAACCATCAGCAGCAGGCGCTAGATGAAGAAGGCAACATGTCCTCTGTCCTGGAGTAGATGGCCTCTTTTAAATACAGGGGTGGGCAAAAGCAGGTTTATAGTTAATACAATGCAATAATAAATAATAAATAATAAATAATAAAATACAAGAGCCTTGGCTGGTGTGGTTCAGTTGATTGGGTGTCATTCTGTGTACCAAAAAATTGTGGGTTCAAGTCCCTGTCAGGTCACATACCTAGGTTGCAGTTCTATCCCCAGTTGGGGCACGGAAGGGCAACAACTGATAGATGTGTCTCTCTTACATTGATGTTTCTCTTTCTCCCTCTCTAAAATCAATGAAAAAAAAGACTTAAAAAATAATTGTAATATAAGAGTAAACTGTTGCTTATACTCAACTGTAAATCTGCTTTGCCTACCACATACTATGTTTTTGAAAGAATTTACATTGGCTACAAATAAGGGGAGATGGGAAAAGGTGAAGGGGGGAGGCAGTTCTAGGATAGGTGCACAGTCCTTAAGAAAGAAATATTTACTATTGGTTGGTGCTGGACAAATCTTGGAAAATTCATGCATAAGCAGATGTTGGGGCATCTGGTGGTCTCTATAGAAGTTTATTCAAAGCTCTAAGGTGCAGTCAGGAATGTGAGCAGTCTATTGTTAGTTGGCCCACAGTTAAACTGGTTAACCCTCCAGTCAGCTGTAATTTAATTTAGGACATCTCAGAATCTTTCTCTGGTTATTACATTGAACATTCCTGATTATGAATGCTTGTGCACATATTTAAGATCTTGGGCAAGTTTTTCAAACTGCTTGTTGAGAGCCATTACTTGGTTGGGAAATCAGGTTAGGAATTCAAATAGGATGGAAAAGTATCAGGTTGTATTGCAGGCAGTAAGGATAAATGTTTTGTGCAGTGTGTGTGTGTGTGTGTGTGTGTGTGTGTGTGTTTATGTATGTATGTATGTGGGTATGAAATTTGAAGTCCTCTAAGGTAAATTACTTAGAAGTGGAATTATTGGGTTGGAGGTTATGGAGAAATTGCCAAATTGTTCTCCAAAATTGTCCTATTTTGCATTTTTTCTCATTAAAATGTGAGAATTTACTCTTTCCAAATTCTTATCCATGGCACGGTCAGATTTTTTACATGTTTACAAATCAAATTATTATGAAATGATATCAAATTGTCTGATTTTTTAAATTAATTATGAGATTGAGCATGTTTTCAAATGTTGAGTAACTATTCAGGTTTTCTTGAATGGCTGTTCCTTCTTCCTCCCCTCCCAATTGGGTTGTCTTTTAAATTGATTTTAGGAGTTTTATATTCTGGTTATGTCTGTTAAGTGAATTGCAAATATCTTCTAGTCTCTGTGGCTTATTAATTTTTTTTGTATTTCTAAAAGTCTTAGACTTTTTTTTTTACATTTAGGTCTTGATTTTGCCTGATTTTTTTTTTTTTTTTTGGTATATGATGTGAGGCAGGGATCTAATTTAATTTAAAAAATATTTTTATTGATTTCAGAGCAGAAGAGGGAGAGAGAGAGAGAGAGAGAAAGAGAGAGAGAAGAAGAGAAAGAGAAAGAGAGAAAGAGAAACATCAGTGAGGAGAGAGAATCATTGATCAGCTGCCTCCTGCCTGTCCCACACTGGGGATGAAGCCTGCAACCAGGGCATGTGCCCTGACCGGGAATTGAAACTGTGACCTCCTGGTTCATAGGTAGATGCTCAACCACTGAGCCATACGGCCAGGCAAATTAAATTTTTAAATATTTTTTAATCTGTTAATATTTTAATACTTTTGTTAGTTAATATTAATACTTTCTGTTAATATTTAATATTTTTATATTTCTGTTTTTATATGCCTATGCATGTAAGTTGTTGTAAATCTCTTAAGTAGTTTCAGTTCAGTACACTAACAGCCTTTTTTAAAAAAATCCTTACCCGAGGACATACTTCCATTGATTTTTTAGAGAGAATGGAAGGGAGGGAGGAAGTGGGGAGAGAAAGAGAGAGGAGGAGAGAAAGAAACATCGATGTGTGAGAGACACATCCATTGGTTGCTTCCCAAACACGCACAAACCCAGACCAGGGATCGAGCCGGAACCATGGTACGTGCCCTTGACCAGGAACCGAACCAGAGATCTTGCGATATGTAGGGCGGTGCTCTAACCATTGCAAAACCAGCTAGGACAGCCTTTTTTTTTCTTTCATTAGGCTGCTTCACTTGTTCAAGTTTGTGACTTCTGGGCTAAAGTAACGTGATTGGTTGATTACTTGATCTAGAACTAGAACCCAGAATGTAGATAGATAGAGAGCATACAGGAGGTGGGCAAAAATACATTCACAGTTGGAGTATGTGAAACACAGAGTTTATTCTTGTACTAGAGGCCTGTTGCACGAAGAGATTCATGCAATAGGCCTTCCCTTCTCGTGGCTGCCGGCACTGGTTTTCCTCCGGCACCCAGGACCCAGGCCTTCGCTCCGGCTGGAGACGCCTTTTTGCGGCCCCAGATGGAGCTGCCTTCCGTCCTCCGTCTTCGCGGCCCTGGCCGGAGCCGCCTTCCGTCTTCACAGCTCCGGCTCACCTTCAGTCTTCGCCGCTTGGAGCCTACGTATGCAAATTAACCACCATCTTTGTTGGCGGTTAATTTGCATATCGTGCCGATTAGCCAATGGGAGGTGTAGCGAAGGTACGGTCAATTACCCTGTTTGTCTATTATTAGATAGGATGATATATTTTCCCATACGAACAACTGTAAACCTACTTTTGCCCACTCCAGTACAGTGGAACCTCAGTTCTTGAACTTAATTCATTACAGAGGCTGTTCAAGAAGTGATTTGCTAAAAAACCGAATCATTTTTTTCCCATTAGAAGTAATGTAAGTTGAATTAATCTGTTTCAGACCCCCAAATGATTTCGTTTTAACCTTTCTTATATACAGTTCATGTCTAATGTACTGTTTAATCTATGAATAAATGCTTCTTTTCTTAAGTTTATCCAACCACCCCCTACTAGCCTTAAATGAATCACTTTGAACACTTGGTCCAGGGTTGTCTTTTAAGTCAATATGCAGCATCTTTGTTTGCTCATATATCACTACTTGGGAAATGGCTGTCACTGGCTAACTGCTTTTCATTTATCCAAATCAACAACAGTTTTTCTACCTCTTCAGTAGTCTGTGATCATTGTTTCTTTCACACCCTTAGCAACATTAGCACTGAAGATTATAACTATTTACACATTATATCGAAGTTTAGCTGGTCCTGATATATTGATGGCCTCTTTTATGTCTTAAAATTGTGCTAATCGTTGATTTGGCCGGCAACAAAAGCATTTTCTCCTTTGTTGCCAGAGAGACCCTTTTTGTCATGCTGAGGTATCAGCTTGAAAGGGTTGTCAGTTTGAAAACCAAAGTTTGGTTCCACAACCCAGACATTTTTGTCTGTGAACAAGTTGGCCTAGAACTGAATTGTTTGAAATGGGAGATGTTGGAGAAACGAGGTTTGATTGTATTTTGTAGACCTCACCCAAATGTCATTTTTTAAATTGAATCTGGGTTGCACACAGTTCGAGGATATATTTTTATGAGGAAAACAAAATTGCTGGTTAATATCCACAGACTTTGGAAACTAGATAAGCATGTATTGGATTGATATTTTGATAGTTGAAACTTCAGAATACTTAAATGTATTTAGTCGTCCAGTTGCTGTTATATATATGTCCTGATCTTTGAGACTTTTAAAAAATATATTTTTACTGATTTCAGAGAGAATGGGAGAGGGAGAGAGAGATAGAAATATCAGTGATGAGAATCATTGATCTGCTGCCTCCTGCATGCCCCCTGCTGTGGATGGAGCCCGCTGGGCATGTGCCCTGACCAGAAATTGTACCGTGACCTCCTGGTTCATAGGTCAGTGCTCAACCACTGAGCCATGCCAGCTGGGCAAGATTTTTAATTTTTAATTTAGGAGAATTATGTATATAAGTTTGAGCCTAAACTGTCTTAAATGTTTGTTAGAAGCCGCTATAAATCATTTAGTTTAAGAATAAAAACTGCCCTGGCCAGTGTAGTTCAGTTAGTTTGGCGTCATCCTGAATTCCGAAAGGGTGTTGGTTCAATTCTCGGTCAGGGCACATGCCTGGGTTGCTGGCTTCCATCCCTGGTAGGAGGCATGCAGGGGGCAGCTGATTGATGTTTTGCTCTCACATTGATGTTTTTCTCTCTTCTCTCTTTAAAAATCAATAAAACTATTAGAAAAAAGAATGAAGAAAGACTTACTCTTATCTCTTTTTACTCTTCAGCCTGCTGTAATTTAATTTAGGACATCTCAGAATTTTTCTTGTCAGAGTCTTACATTTTTATTTCTTTTGGGTTAAGTTTTAGTAGAATGGCTTAGTCATATAGTTAGTGTGTTTGGAAGTTTCTTAAGTTAACAATTTTTCAAAGTGGTTGTGTCAATTTATCTTCTACCAGCAATGTACTAGTCCTCATTAATATTTGGCATTGTGTTTTAAAGCAGTGGTTGCCAACCCCTCAGACCTCCTGGAACCACTAAATTCATATTTTAGATCCCGCGGACCACTAATATGATTTTTTTTAAACGTATTTTTTTTCTTAGAGGAAGAGAGAGGAATAGAGAGCCAGAAACATCGATGAGAGAGAAACATCGATCAGCTGCCTCCTGCACACCCCCCACTGGGGATGTGCCCACAACCAAGGTACATGCCCTTGACCAGAATTGAACCCGGGACCCCTCAGTCCGCAGGTCGATGCTCTATCCACTGAGCCAAACCGGCTAGGGCACTAATATGATTATTTTTTTTAAAAAAGATAAAACATTTGTAAAATAATGATCAGAGAACTTCCATTTTAATATGAAATGCACCTATTTAATATAACAACATTATAAATACTTAATCATAACAAAATCTTCAAAGTTTAATTGTAACACATTTATTAAAGTTTAATTTTTAAGAAATAATTGAAGCTTATTTAAGTCTTACACATTTTTTTAAAAAAATATATTTTTATTGATTTTTTACAGAGAGGAAGGGAGAGGGATAGAGAGTTAGAAACATCGATGAGAGAGAAACATCGATCAGCTGCCTCCTGCACACTCCCCACAGGGTATGTGCCCGCAACTAAGGTACACGCCCTTGACCGGAATCGAACCTGGGACCCTTCAGTCCGCAGGCCGACACTCTATCCACTGAGCCAAACTGGTCAGGGCTCTTACACATTTTTAGAGTGTGATATTTGCTCCTGTTTGCTTGAAATAAGTTTATGGATTTTTGGCTCCAGTGTCGTTACTGCAAGATAGAGAGCCGTATTTATTTCAAGCTGACTGGTACCGAGTTTTAATTGCTGTGACAGATGAAAATGTTTTTTCGCACAAATAATGTTGTTGAAAATTGAATTAAAATTTTAATTGCTTTTTCACTCGGCAATGGGTATTCACTTTTAATGGAGATCCAAAAATGAGGTCTTTGATAAGGATGACTGGAATTTAGCTTTGAGACTGTCGTGGTATGATAGATTGATGAGGCTTTCTTTTTCATTCATCCTTAAATTGCTATCTTCAATGTTTGCTGCAAATGGATCTTTATCCACATATTGCCATGTCTAGGATCTTTTTTCTTTGGGTAATATCGACCAAAAGATTCTGTGATTGTAAGTGCTGTTGAACAATGATTACCACCTGCTGGTGGACATCCTTCTCTCTCATATATTTATCAAAGTTTGAAAACACTTGCAGATCTTTTCAGCCATTCTCGTTTGCTACAGTAATATTTTCTTTTGAAAAGCATCCATTTTACCTCGTAGTGTGAACACGTCCTTAAGTTGTCCTTGCAAGGATATGTTTAGTTCAATTAATAGTGAAAAAAGTATCTGCCAGGTATGCAAGCTTGGCTACCCACTCATCGTCAGAGAAGAGTTCTTGTAATTTTGGATTATTTTGCCGCTGGAAAAATATTTTGACTTCTTCGCACAGGGCGAACAGTCGGGTTAGTACAGGGGTGGGCAAACTTTTTGACTCGAGGGCCACAATGGGTTCTTAAACTGGACCGGAGGGCCGGAACAAAAGCATGGATGGAGTGTTTGTGTGAACTAATATAAATTCAAAGTAAACATCATTACATAAAAGGGTACGGTCTTTTTTTTTTTTAGTTTTATTCATTTCAAACTGGCCGGATCCGGCCCGCGGGCCATAGTTTGCCCTATTATGAATCATGCTTTTGGCATCAAGTCTCAATACTCTTTGCATAGCTATAGATCCTGAAGATTTTCTCCTATCCTATCTAATAATAGACAAACATGGTAATTAACCATACCTTCGCTATGCCTCCCTTTGGCTAATCAGCGAGATATGCAAATTAACCGCCGACAAAGATGGCGGCTAATTTGCATACTGCAGGCAGGGCGGGACAGCGTGAGCCACCAGCGCGAGCTGCCATGCAGGCCCCCGTGGGCTACCCCAGAAGCCGCCGGCCTGCCGCCCGTGATCGGATCCGGTCCCTGGCCGCAGGCAGGCGGGCCCCGGAAGCCCCAGAAGCCGCCAGATATGGCAGTAACTCTGTCAGTAAGCACTCTGAAAGTCAGTGGCATAAATGCACCAATTAAAAGACAGATTATGAGGGTGAATCAAAAACAAAACCCACTTTAAATATAAAGACACATATAGATTTTTTTTTTTATTTTTATTTTTTTATTTTTTTTTATTTTTCGCTTAAAGTATTACAAAGGGTATTACATAAGTGTCCTTTTTTTCCCCCCCGCCCTTGACAAACCCCTACCCTCCCTTACCCCCCAGTGTCTTATGTCCATTAGTTATGCTTATATGCATGCATACAAGTCCTTCGGTTGATCTCTTACTCCCCTCCCTCCTGCCCCCCAACTCTCTCTGGCCTTCCCACTGCAGTTTGACAATCAGTTTGAGGCAGCTCTGCCTCTGTATCTATTATTGTTCAAAAGTTTGTAATGGTCTTTATTATCCATGAATGAGTGAGATCATGTGGTATTTTTCCTTCATTGACTGGCTTGTTTCACTTAGCATAATGCTCTCCAGTTCCATCCATGATGTTGCAAATGGTAGGAGTTCCTTCTTTTTAACAGCAGCATAGTATTCCATCGTGTAGATGTACCACAGTTTTCTAATCCATTCATCTACTGATGGGCACTTAGGCTGTTTCCAGATCTTAGCTATGGTGAATTGTGCTGCTATGAACATCTGGGTGCATATATCCTTTCTGATTGGTGTTTCTGGTTTCTTGGGATATATTCCTAGAAGTGGGATCACAGGGTCAAATGGGAGTTCCATTTCCAATTTTTTGAGGAACCTCCATACTGCCTTCCATAGTGGCTGCACCAGTCTGCATTCCCACCAGCAGTGCACAAGTGTTCCTTTTTCTCCACATCCTCTCCAGCACTTGTCGTTTGTTGATTTGTTGATGATGGCCATTCTGACAGGTGTGAGATGGTACCTCATTGTTGTTTTGATTTGCATCTCTCTGATGATTAGTGACTTTGAGCATGTTTTCATATGTCTCTTGGCTTTCTGAATGTCCTCTTTTGAAAGGTGTCTATTTAGATCCTTTGCCCATTTTTTGATTGGATTGTTTATCTTCTTTTTGTTAAGTTGTATGAGTTTCCTATAAATTTTGGAGATTAAGCCCTTATCAGATATGACGTTGGCAAATATGTTTTCCCACGAGGTGGGTTTTCTTGTTGTTTTGTTGATGGTTTCTTTTGCTGTAGACACATATAGATCAAAAGTAAATGAATTAAGCTGCAGCCTGTTTTGCTCAGTGGATAGAGCATTAGCCCATGGACTGAAGGGTCCCAGGTTAGATTTCAGTCAAGGGCATGTACTTCAGTTGCTGGCTTGATCCCCAGTCCCTATCAAAGCATGTGCAGGAGGCAACCAATCAATGTGTCTCTCCCTTTCCCTTCACTCTTTCTAAAATTCAATGGAAAAATATCCTTGGGTGAAGATTAACAAAAACAAAGTAAATGGATTAAGTAACATTAAAGAGATTATAAGAAAAACATATTCCAGATTTTGTTAGTTGTATAATGGTTATGTTTAAATTATTAACACCTAAGAAATTGGGTGAAGGGTACATATAATATGCTGTATTATTTTATAGTTTTTTTTACATGTATGAGATGATTTCAAATTAAAATATTAACAAGTTAAAAATTAATAAAATATTAATTGAAATGTATCTGCATTACATGAAAAATCTCCTAATTGCTTCTAGCATAATTTATTAAGTTGTGCTAAAATTTACAAGGGTTCAATTAAAAAATATCTTAATTCTAAATGATATAATGGAAAATATATAATAGTGCAGTTATAAGCACTTATCTGAAAATAAAAATTTAAAGAATTAGCCAAATAAAATATATGCACAACCCATGGACACAGACAACAGTATGGTGATGGCCAGAGAGAAGTGGGGGGGGGGGGGGGGCAAGAGCTGGGTGGAGGGGGCAAATGGGGGAAATAGGGACATCCTATATAATAATAAAAGGCTAATATGCAAATTGACTGAACGGCAGAATGGCTGGTTGCTATGATGCGCACCGGCCACCAGGGGGCAGATGCTCAATGCAGGAGCTGCCCCCTGGTAGTCAGTGCACTTCCATGTGGGGAGTCCACTCAGCCAGAAGCTGGCTCATGGCTGGCCAGTGCAGCGGTGGTGGCAGGAGCCTCTCCCACCTCCGTGGCATCACTAAGAATGTCCAACTAACGGTTTAGGCCCGATCCCTTGGGAGCCTAAGCCTTTAGTCGGACATCCCCCGAGGTCTCCCTGGCTGCCAGAAAGATGTCTGACTGCAAGCTTAGGCCTGATCTCCCGGGGAGTGGTCCTAAGTCAACAGGTGGACATCCCCCAAGGGGTCCTGGACTGCAGATGGACGCAGGCCAGGCTGAGGGGCACTCCCCCCCTCCCCCCAGTGCACAAATTTTTGTGCACTGGGCCTCTAGTGTTTTAATAAAAGTTTCACATTTTATATTTTAAGTTCATGCTCCATAGGGTGTGAGGTTTATTAAGATCAAGGTCCCACTCCCTCCCCTCGCCCAAGGGATTGTTTCCACTTCGTTATTTGTTTTAGTTATTCTGGGCCTATTTCTTCCATATCAATTTTACAAAAATCCTTGCTAGGGTCTTGATAGGAATTGCATTAAACCTATAGAAGAATTTGGGAAGAATTGACATCTTTACTATTTAATATTTCACTTCATGAATATTAAGTGTTGCTATTTGTTTAGACCTTTGATTTCTTTCATTAGCATTTCGTAATTTTCAGTAAACAGATCCTATACATATTTTAAGCATATACTTAAGTATTTAAATTTCTTTGAAGTAATTGTAAATGACATTGTTTTAAATTTTAGTTTCCACATGTTTATTGTTAGTATATAGACATGTGATTGATATATGAGTGCTCATGTTCTTTCTGTTGACCTTGCTGAACTCACTTAGTAGTCCTAGGAGTTTCTGTAGATCTTCAGTAGCATTTTAAGTTTTGTTTTTAAGTGTTTTATCTTTCACTTTCTATTGTGTGTATTAGTTTCTTCTATAATAACCAAATATTGTGGGCTTTTAGGACGGAAGCTGTTAATATGTAGATGTAATTTTATATCCAATCACTTTGATGAGTTTTCTTATTGTAATGGTTTTTTGCAGTTGATTCTTTTGGGTTTTATAGCTAAACTGTGATAGTGTGTAAATAGTTATAATCTTCATTTTTATCCTCTTGTTTAGTTGTCTATAACCTCCAGGACAGAGTTAAATAATGGTGATAAAGGACAACACCCTTACCTTACTTCTGACTTTACCTTTAGAGTCTTAGAATTGATTGCTTTGGGTTTCAAGGTATTGCATCCTAGTAGAACTTCATTTTATCATTAGAGAGAATGCAAATAAAGTAAAACATATAGTAGTAGATTACAGTTCTCTCCAGTGATCTTGTATTGGACCGTTTTGTTAAATCGTTGGGAACCTGAGCATTGACATATATGTTTTTTCTTTCAACAATTCTATTGTTCAAACTCTAAAATATATTGGTAGGC
This sequence comes from Myotis yumanensis, assembly GCF_028538775.1. Classification (NCBI taxonomy): domain Eukaryota; kingdom Metazoa; phylum Chordata; class Mammalia; order Chiroptera; family Vespertilionidae; genus Myotis; species Myotis yumanensis. The sequence continues at coordinate 119,583,312 of NW_027223754.1, read as the reverse complement.
CTTTCTGCTTTAGCATATATAAAATGGTAAATATAACTAATTTTTTTTTATTGGAGATTTTACAGTGTCTTATTTTGTTCATTCTTCTTTTATTATACTTATAAATTTAGAAAGCATTGTTGATAGGACTATGTGTTTATCTTAGCCCTTTCCTGGAAATTGATTTTTTTAAATGTCTTTTTATTTTAAGGAGAATCCTTACAGATTCTTTGGAAAAACTTATTTCTTGTCATTTGCTTTCTGTTTCTGAGTTGAAGATTACAAAGCAATTCTAACTAATAGAACATTCCATTTATATTCTCCTAAATGAGCAACATGCCTCTATACATAACTCCTGCTTATGAGAAGATCAGTGTGGTCATATTTCAAGGCTGCTTTGCAGAAAGCTTTATTCTATTTTCTACGTTTGATAGTAAAGATTTTGATTCTTTAGTTTACTTGCCATGTAAACGAAATGACTTTAGGGTTTTTCGATGTAGGAAATGTCCAAACATGCAGAGAATTTTTATGAGTTTATTTAAGCCATTCTGGTGACAGTTGCCAGGAAGCAACTCTGGAAAATGCCAGTTTTGCAGTTTCTTTCTTAAAAAAAAAATTATTTATTGATGAGAGAGAGAGAGAGAGAGGAAGAGAGAGAAAGAGAGAGAAGCATCCACTTATTTATGCATTCATTGGTTGATTCTTGTATGTGCCCTGACTGGGGATCTAACCCACAATCTTGGGTATGGGGAGGATGCTTAAACAACTGAGCTTCCTGGCCTGCAGTTTCTGGTATACTTTTGGAATTAAGGAGGGAACATAAAGGAGATTATGAAGGCGGGAGATATCAAGGTACAGGATAGTTAACAAGATTATTTACTCCTTAAAAGGTCTAGAAAAGAGGATTACTTCTGGCATCTCAAAGGTGTGTTAACCTAGATGCATCAGACTAATGGACAGGACTTGCTTAAAAACCTTTCATTAAAGAGGTTATAGGCCTGGAGCATGACTACTCACTATGACCTGTCCAATTAGGAATTTTTTTTAAAAAATATATTTTATTTATTTTTTACAGAGAGGAAGGGAGAGAGATAGAGAGTTAGAAACATCGATGAGAGAGAAACATCGATCAGCTGCCTCCTGCACATCTCCTACTGGGGATGTGCCCACAACCAAGGTACATGCCCTTGACCGGAATTGAACCTGGGACCTTTCAGTCCGCAGGCCGACGCTCCATCCACTGAGCCAAACCACTGAGCCAAACCGGTTTCGGCTGTCCAGTTAGGAATTTATGATCATATCCTTTTGTGAGGTCACTTTCCATCACTGGACTTGGCTATTTTATTACAGAACCCTCTTTTGTCCACAGGTTCAAGTTCTTATCTTTTTTTCCCCTAGTCTTAATTTTTTTGGGTAGCAGATAGCACATGAACTTCATGAGGGCCAGAACGACCTAGATATAAATCCCAGCTGCTTTTTATTTATAGACTAATGGCCTTGAACAAGTTACCTAATCTCTGAGCCTACTTTCCACATCTGTATATGAATATAAATCATTAACATTGTTTCCTCTTTCAGAATTGGGCATTAATAGCATAGTTTATAATCTCAGCATTACAAATATGCTTGCTACGGCCTTTATGTGATAGGCACATGCCCAGGTTTGGTGATCCTTAAAGTTTTATGTTTGTTATTGTTCCCAAAACTTTGAAAACACTTAGAGAAATTCTGTAGCAAAGTCATGATTTATGAAACTAACAGAGTAATTCTTAGTTTAATTAGAATTCTTGGACTAAGTCTTGTGTGCCCACATATATGAACATTAAATGCACCTTTTATGGCATCCAGGCCCTCCCACTTTGCCCTACTCCTACTTTCTCCTGGTGAGAACATTGAATCTCATGGGATTTATGAGCATAACATGTACACTGGCTCCTTCCTATTTTAGTATTTCTAATTGGATTGCCTGTGATAATCGTCTTATTTGGATATGTAACTAAATGTGTAAAATAAGCCTTTTGCCCTCACCAGTGTGGCTCAGTTGGTTAGAGTGTTGTCCCATACACCAAAAAGTGGTGAGTTCAATTCCTGGTAAGGGCACATACCCAGTCTGTTTGATCCCCAGTCTGGTTGTATACGGGAGGCAACTGATGGATGTTTCTTTCTCTCTTTCTCCCTTCCTCTCTAAATATCAATAAAAAATAATAAAATAAACTTTTGTAGTATGAATTAAGAGGTAAGAGGGTCAAGGACTTGAAATATTGAACTCTAGGAAATTTATTGCAATCCAGTTTGGAGAGAGAGAGATGATTTCTGAAAGTGTTTTTACAAAAACACTTAAGAACATTTAAATATCATCTATCAAATATTCATCAAACATGTGTATAGCACTTTCTAAGAACTCACAGGGATATAAAAGTATACTCTGGTCCTGAGTTTCTTTTCTTCCAGGGTAATCTATAGTTAAAAACAACTGAAAATATTGAAATGCAGACATTAAATAAGTTAAATACAAACCATTACCACCAATATATGCTATATAAGAGATTTGGTCCTATTAATTTTCTACAAAGTATGGCGAATTTTTGTTTCCTTAACTGTGAAATTGGTTATTATGATGTCTATATGATGTTAGATATGTAAAACCCAGCTATAATGCATATAACCCACATATATAGTTAAATATATTTTTATTGATTTCAGAGAGGAAAGGAGAGGGAGATAGAAACGTCAGTGATGAGAGAGCATCATTGATTGGCTGCCTCCTGCATGCTCCCTACTGGAGATTGAGCCCAGAACCTGGGCATGTGCCCTGACTGGGAATCGAACCGTGACCTCCTGGTTCATGGGTCTGTGCTCAACCACTGAGCCACACTGGCTGGATCCACATATATTCTTTCTACACTTTTATATGTTTTTCATTGAAAAAGTAATGTATAGTATGTGGCAAAAATATACAAGTAGAACAAAAATGGAAAGTAAATCTTCTCATTCAAGACCCAAATTCTTCCCCTTTCCTTCCTTCCTTCCTTCCTTCCTTCCTTCCTTCCTTCCTTCCTTCCTTCCTTCTCCTCACTCAAGGATATTTTTCCATTTGTTTTTAGAGAGAGTGGAAGGGAGGGGAAAGACAGAGAGAAACATCAGTGTGAGAGAGAGACACATCAATTGGTTGCCTCCTACACACGCCCTGACCAGGGCCAGGGATCGAGCCTGCAACCCAGGTATGTGCCGTTGACCGGAATTGAACCCGGGACCCTTAACTCCGTAGGCCGACACACTTATCCACTGAGCCAGACTGGCTATGGCTGCTTTTTCCACATAAAAGTAGTTTTTGGCCCAGCCAGTTTGACTCAGTGGTTGAGTGTCGACCTATGAACTAGGGAGTCATAGTTTGATTTCCAGTCAGGGCATATGCCTGGGTTGCATGCTCGACCTCCTGTGTAGGGCATGCAGGAGGCAGCCGATCAATGATTCTCTTCAGTGATGTTTCTGTCTCTCTCCCTCTCCTTCCTCTCTGAAATCAATAAAAATACATTAAAAAAATAAAAGTAGATTTGGGCAGTCTTTCCTATCATCAAATACAGATTTTTAAAATATACATTATTGTTTTATCATTATTAATGATTGCTGAGTATTTCATTGTTTGAACATATAATAATATAACCCGTCTCTTCTCCCAGCACTTGTTTAATGTGTTTAAAATATGTTAAATTTAAAATCTTCCTCTCTTTAGGCTCAACACACTGTCCTGAGAGTCCACCCTCCCAAGAAGAAGGGACAGAAAGAAAGGTCTCTTTGTAAGAAAGCCTTGTATATCCCATGAACCAGACAGCGAAAAACGGATTGGAGTACATCAGGACTCCAGAGCCAGAAATACGGCTCAGAAAAGGACTCCAACTTGATGGTACAAGGAGAGGTGATAATGACAATCACCAAGGAGATTTGGAGCCTGTTTTAGAGGCATCTGTTCTTTCTACCCATCATAAAAAAGTAAGTTGATGTGTTAAGACGGTAAGACAAATTTATGGAAATATGGCTGGAGAGAGGATGGGGTTTTGAAAAGGAACCTTGAGCACATTTGTAAGTTTTTGTTCAGAATAATTTGAAATCTCTTATTAAATCAGGTAGGTATTACTTGATTTCATAGTAATGCCTTTTCTGTTGACCCTTAAAATCATAATCTGCTTTATCTTGTTTGAGAAAGGAAATGGGTTCTGTAGTACTTTAGTGATAACATATTGTTTATATTTTTGGAGAACATTTTTTAAAAAATATTTTATTGATTTTTTACAGAGAGGAAGGGAGAGAGATAAAGAGCTAGAAACACCGATGAGAGAGAAACATCGATCAGCTGCCTCCTGCACACCTCCTACTGGGGATGTGCCCGCAACCAAGGTACATGCCCTTGACCGGAATCAAACCTGGGACCTTTCAGTCCACAGGCCGACGCTCTATTCACTGAGTCAAACTGGTTAGGGCATATTTTTGGAGAAATTTTGTTTGCATGGTAGAAATACTTCTGCAGATATGGTTTATCTCTAGTGCATATCTTGGAAATCAGTAGAGTTCTGAGAAGAGAAGGCAGATCTTTCACTTCCCAGAGAAAAGAACAGCTTTTAAATTATTCAAGCAACTATTCCTAGAAAGAACAAAGGTAGAAATATCTGTAGACAGCATTAGAAAGTTATTGCTATGTGCTTTGGTACCTTGGAAATATGTAGCATGCATTAAATATTCTGGCTCTAGTACAGTGTTTCTCAAATTGTAGGTTGTCCCCATTAAGAGTTTATGAAATTAATTTTGGTACTAAAGTCAGTGTTTAAAAATTAAACAACAAATTGGAATAAATATTGAGCTGCACGTATGCAGGAATATACATTTAAACAAACTGTTATTTGGTGAAATTGTTTAGCTTTATATATATGCATATCTATAATAGTAAAAGCATAATATGCTAATTAGACCAGATGTCCTTCTAGACGACATTCTGGATGAAGCTGGGTCTGTGAGGGAAGCCCGGGTCTCGGGTGCCAGAGGGAAGCCGGTGCCAGCAGCTGGGGGAAGGAAGGCCTACTCTTGCATGAATTTTATGCATCAGGCCTCTAGTGTGTGTGTGTGTGTGTGTGTGTGTGTGTGTGTGTATTTGAATAATATATACATTTCTTACTGTGAGTCATAGTTAAAAATGTTTTGAAAGACTTCTTGAAACTGCATCTTTACCATTCTAAGAGATATGCTTATGTGGGTAATAGTGGTGCTGGTTTGAACTCCAGTGGGTTGTCTTGTCTGTTGAGATCTTTTTATAATAATTTCACCAGGGCTTTGTAGCAATATAGGCTATTGTGGCAAGAAATTTGAGGTCACTTTTTCTTTTATTCTTGGTACTACTTTGTAACTTTATACTAGACTAGGGGCCCAGTGTATGAATTCGTGCACCTTGAAAGGAACTGTGGGTTGCGAGGCTGCGGTGGGCACAGGGGTGGGTCTCGGCCCATCCTCCGTGCCCCTGCCCAGCCCCCTGTCTCCTGGCAGCCCTGCTCTTGCCGCCACCACTCCCACACGCTGACGGCGCCGGCCCCGCTCGCACCCGCTGATGGCACAGAGCGATTAAGGCTGGCACCTGCAGTGGGTGTGAGCGGCAGCTGCTGCCCCAATCGCCCCTCAGAAACAGGGGGAGGTGGAGAAGCCCTCAGGGGCAATCGGGGCCAGCAGCTGCCGCTTGCACCTGCTGAGGGTGCTGAGCAATCGGGACTGACTCCAGGTGCCAGCAAGTGGGTGTGAGCAGTGGGTGTGAGCGGCAGCTCTGGCGAGGGCTGCGGGTGCGAGTGGGGCCAGCGCCAGCAGTGGGTGGGAACAGTGGCTCCGGCACTGGCAGCGGGTGCGAGCAGGGCCGTCGCTGGCAATGGGTGCAAGAGGCGGCTGCTGGCCCCGATCGCCCCTCAGGAGCAGGGGAAGGTAGGGAAGCCTTGAGGGGCGATTGGGGCCAGCAGCTGCCACTCGCACCCACTGACAGCACCAAGCAATTGGGGTGCGAGCGGGGCCAGTGCCTGCAGCAGGTGGGAGCGCCAGGCAGGACCACAGCGAGTGTAGCAAAGAATATTCAGTGACCACCAGAGGTTCGCCCCAATGATAGCAATCGGCACTCCTCCTTGGTCTGGCGCCCCCGCTCACCTGCTCCATCATCCCGCAGTGGCCGACGCCCGCCATGTTCTACGCTCTGCCGCCTGCTGCCGACGCCTGCCATGTTCCGTGTGTGTCCCCTGGTCAGCACAGGTCATAGTGACCAGTTGTTCGGTTGTTCCGCTGTTCGGTCTGTTTGCATATTAGGGTTTTATATATATAGATTGTGCTACAATGACTGATTATTTGCATGCATGTGCTTGCAAGTGCTGCACACACACAGGCAGATTAGTAGTTTATAGAATTAAAAAAAACCTATTTGCCTACTGCAACTGTAAGTGTAATTTGGCCTATAAACTAGCATTATTGTTTAAAAAGAAGTTTGATGGATATCTTGGGCAAGAACTTCCTTTTACATTTAAGACTTTGCTTTCTTGTTGCCACTTTATAGTAATGACTGGCCTGGTGCAGGGATTCGTGCACATTGAAAGGCAATTAATTAGAAGAAGGATTCATGCAGTAATTGCATTAAAAAATTACAAGTCAAAATCAATCAATCAATCTATCTATCTAAAGAGCCAGGGTCCGTAACGTCCAAAACAACCAAAGGGACAACCGAATGCCAGACTGCGCGTGCAGCAGGCTCAGGTGGGCGGGGGCTGGTGAACAGGCCAGTGTTGGACGGGTGTATTCTCCAGGGTATATTCCTGTCTTGTGCCCTGAGCTGCTGGGAGATTCTCTGGCCACCTGAGATCCTGAACTGGCATAAGTGTTTGGAAAATCATTCTCTTACTCGTTTTTATTAATAGTTCTCAGGTGTATGTATAGTTCACATTTATTTCATTGTTTAATATTAGAAGTATTTTCCTCTAGCCGGTTTTACTCAGTGGTTAGAGCATTGGCCTATGAACTGAAGGGTTGCAGGTCTGATTTTAGTCAAGGGAATATACCTCGGTTGCAGGCTTGATCCCAGGCCCTGGTCACGGTGCCAGCAGGAGGCAACCAATTGATGTGTCTCTCTTACATGGATATTTCTCTCTCTGTCTCCCCATTCCCTTCTACTCTCTGTAAAAATCAATGGAAAAAATATCCTTGGGTGAGGGTAAACAGCAACAAAAACTATTAGAAGTGTTTTGGGTCTTTATTTAGAAGTTTGGCAGTGTTTTTTTGTGACCAGTGGTAACGCTTTTGCTGTAGGAACTTAATTCTTACTTATATCAATTAGCCGATGTTAAAATTGGTTTTGTTAGATGTTGTTTCATTTAAAGTTGGAGTTTCTGAGAACTTATCGATACCAAGTAAGGACTTAGTGTAGATGCACATTGTTGCACAGCAGATCTCTAGAATATACGTATTCATCTTGCATGATTGAAACTATACCAATTGAATAGCAACTCCTCATTCTCCCCATGCCTCAGTCCCTGGCAACCACTATTCTACTTTCTGCTTCTATAAGTTTGACTACTTTAGATATCTCTCTAAGTGGAATCATATAGTATTTGTCCTGTGACTGGCTTATTTCACCCAACATAATGTCAACATATGTTTGTCTGTGTTTTAGCATATGACAAGACTTCTTTTTTTATTTTTCCTTTTTTATTGAATTTATTGGGGTGACGCTGGTTAACAATATTACCAGGTTCAGGTAAACAGTTCTACATCATCTGTACTCTGTGTTGTGTGCTTACCACCCCAAGTCAAATCGCCTTCCATCACCATTTAAAGACTTCTTTTTTAAGGGTGAATTATATTACATTATATATATGTACCACACATTGTCTTTATCCATTCTTCCACTATGGATTTTTAGGCTGTTTCCACCTTTCGGCTATTGTGAATAATGCTGCAGATATTTCTTCAAGATACTGTCTTCAGTTCTTTTGGATAAATACCCAGAAATGGGATTACTGGTCATATGGTAGTTCTATTTTTAATTTTTTTGAGGAACTTCTATACTGCTTACTATAGCAGCTGCATTATTTTACATGCCCATCAACAGTGCCCAAAGGTTCCAATTTCTCCACATTCTCATCAACACTTACTATTTTCTTTTTTGAATATGGCCACCCTAACAAATGTGACGTGGTATCTCATTCTAGCTTTGATTTGCACTTCCCTGATGATTAGTGATGTTGAGCATTTAAAAAAACCATATATTTTTATTGATTTCAGAGAAGAAGGGAAAGGGAGAGAGACAGGGGAACATAAATGAGAGAGAATCTTTGATTACCTGCCTCCTGCACTTACTCCCACTACTAGAGATTGAGCCTGCAACCCGAGCATGTACCCTGACCTGGAATCAAACCTTGGCTTCCTGGTTCATAGGTCAATGCTCAACCACTGAGTCACACCGACTGGGCAAGCATTTTTTTCATATACCTTTTGGCCACTTGTATGTCTTTGAAGAAATGTGTATTCAAGTCCTTTGCCAATTTTTAAAGCAGGTTATTTTATTTTTTTGCTATTGAGTTTAGAAGTTTCTTATATATTTTGGATATTAACCCTTTATAGGATATGTGGGTTGCAAATATTTTCTTCTATTCCATAGATTACTTTTTCACCCTGTGCAGGAGCTTTTTTTTTTTTTTTAATGTTATTTCCTTAAAGCAGTGACTTTCAACCAGTGATGGAAGAATTTTTTTTAAAATATATATTTTATTGATTTTTTACAGAGAGGAAGGGAGAGGGATAGAGAGTTATAAACATCGATGAGAGAGAAACATCGATCAGCTGCCTCCTGCACACTCCCTATTGGGGATGTGCCCACAACCAAGGTACATGCCCTTGACAGGAATCGAACCTGGGACCTTTTAATCCGCAGGCTGACGCTGTATCCACTGAGCCAAACCGGTTAGGGCTGTGCAGGAGCTTTTTAATGTAATGTAGTCCCACTTGTCTAATTTTGCTTTTGGTATCATATCCAAGAAATCATTGCCAAGACCAATTTTTTGAAGCTTTTCCTTCATGTTTTCTTCTAGGAGATTTATAATTTCAGGTCTTATATTATATATATAATATATATGTATCATATATATATTTTAGTAAATCATTACGAAGTGATTTTTGTATATGTACACACCATTTAATGCAGAAACTATCTTTTCCCTATTATGTAGTCTTGCCACTCTTTTTATTTTTTTTTTGCTGTTCTTTTCCATTGGTCTGTATGTCTTTTTTTTTAAATGTATTTTTATTGATTTTAGAGAGTAAGGGACAGGGAGAGAGCGAGATGGAAACATCAGTGATGAGAGAGAATCATTGATTGGCTGCCTCCTGCACACCCCTACTGGGGATCCAGCCCACAACCTAGGTATGTGCCCTTGATTGGAATCAAACCCGGGACCCTTCAGTCCGCAAGCCAACACTCTATCCACTGAGCCAAACTGGCTAGGGCTCTATGTCTTTATGGCAGTATCATACTGTTACAGTAGCTTTGTATTATGTTTTGAAGTAAGGACTTGTAATGCCTCTAGCTTTGTTATTCTTGCTCAAGTCTTTATGACTATTTGGGGTCCTTTCTCATTTTATATAAATTTTAAGATTGTTCTATGGCTGGGGTTAAAGAAAGTGGCAATGAATAAACAGAAATAGAAGAAGGTCGCCCTGGCCGGTTTGGCTCAGTGGATGGAGTGTCGTCCTGCGCGGAATGAAGGGTCCCAGGTTGATTTCGGCCAAGGGCACATACCTGGGTTGCTGGCTCGATCCCCAGTGGGGGGCGTGCGGGAGGCAACCGATCAATAATTCTCTTTCATCATTGATGTTTCTGTCTATCCCTCTCCCTTCCTCTCTAAAGTCAATAAAAATATATTAAAAAAACAAAAAAAGAAGAGGGTTGACCAGGTTATTTAACACAGGGTTGGAAAACCTATCATCTCGCCTTATAGAATAGGCAGGTTATTTAATTTCTCGGAATTAGTTTTTTTCACATGTCATAGAACAGTAGATGACGTATGTGTTCCTTTCCAGTTAAAAATAAGATTCTACATTTTTATCAATTTCTTGATATTAAGAAATTTTTTCAAAGGTTTTCAAATATACACAGCGAATTGTTCTGAAATATACTCATCCAATTTAAAAAACTGATGTGATAAAACAATACTTCTGCCAGTTTCTAGAAGTGACTGTGTAATTGAATGCTTAGTAAAGGCTGATCGAAAGTGGAGAAGAGGAAAGAAGGGGAGCGTGTGTGTAGGGCATTTCAAGTAACCGGAGTAGTGTGTGCAAGGTTCTTAGTCTGAAAAGAACTTGGCCTATTTAAAAAGTGTGGTGAGTGGATGGGGGAGGATAGTAAGAGATGAAGTAAAAAAATATGCAGATAAGGACTCCTGTAAACTGTGATTGGAGAAAGTGCGTTGGAGGCCATTGGAAGATTTTAAGCAGAGGAGTGATAAGATCTTATTTACATTCTAAAAAATTTAATGTTTGGCTTTCATGTGAAGACATATTGCTACATTTTTTGGGGGCGGGGGGGTGGAGAGAAAATTATAGATGAACCTAGAAAGCTGCTACAGAAATTTGTGAAAGTAGCTTAGTCTGGGTTGGTGGTGATAATTGAGTTGGCAAGGTGGGATATATTAGAGCTGTGCTTGGAAGTAGAGTTGATAGAATTTGCTGGTAGATTGGATGTGATGGTTAAGGGAGAAGGAATTGACAAGAATTGTTATGCCCAGATTTCAAGATTCCCAAGAAACCACATAAGGGAGCCAGCCAATCTGATGCAAAAGCATAAGAATCTGTATTTCAAGCTAGCTTGAGCTCCCCGTCCACCAGACTCACCGACACAACGGCAAACCAAGTGGCTGAGAGAGAAAACCCCGCGTAGAGACGGGTTTTAAAGGGGGGGTTGGAGTAAGGGGAGGAGAAAGGACTGTGCTCTGCCGATTGGCCAGGCGCAAGTCGATGTCTTGTTCCTGGGTGTGGCTAGCAGAGTCTTAGACTTCCGGGAAGAAGCTCCTTGCCAAGCACGAGGCCAAGGTAAGATGGAGGACGTAGCCCTTACCCTGGGGCAAGATGGAGGGCGTAGCCTTTACCCTGGGGCAAGGTGGAGGGGCTAGCCCTCGCCCTTTCAGAATGACTCTGAGGTATGATACGAATACAGTGGAGGCTCGGTTCTTGAACTTAATTATTTTGGAAGGCTGTTTGAGAAGTGATTTGTTCAAAAACGGAATTTTTTCCCCATTAGAAATAATGTAAATTCAATTAATTCATTCCAGACTCCAAATGATTCCCTGTTTTAACCTTTCCTCCTCCTCCTCCTCCTCCTTCCTCTTCCTCTTCCTCTTCCTCTTCTTCTTTTTGGTTAATCCTCACCCGAGGATATTCTTTCATTGATTTTTTTAGGGAAAGTGGAAGAGAGAGGGAAAGATAGAGAGAAACATCAATGTAAGAAAAACACATCCATTAGTTGCCTCCTGCACAAGCCCTGACCAGGACCGGCTAGGAAGTAGCCTGCAACCAAAGTACGTGCCTTGACTGGAGCCTACGCTCTATCCACTTAACTTTCTTATATACAATACATGTCTGAGATACTGTTTAATCTATAAATAAACAATTCTTTTCTTAAATTTACCCAACCACCCCCTACTAGCTTTAAATCAATCACTTTCAGCACTTGTTTCAGGGTGTCTTTCAGGCCATCATGCAGCATCTTTACTTGCTCATATATCACTGCCTCTGAAATGGCTGTCACTGGATAAAAGCTTCTACCTCTTCAGTTGCCTGTGATCATTGTTTCTTTCACACACTGAGGATATTTTTCCATTGATTTTTAGACAGTGGAAAGGAGGGAGAGAGCAGAGAGAGAGAAACATCAATGTGAGAGAGACACACATGGATTGGTTGTCTCCTGCCTGCTCCCTCAACTGGAATTGAACCTGAGACCCTAGTCTGAGGGCTGATGCTCTACTGATTGAGCCAAACTGTCCCGGGGAACATTAGCATTCTTGATGGCCTCTTTATGTATTAAAATTGTGCTAATGGTTGACTTCCCCAGCAACAAAAGCATTCTCTCCTTTGTTTGTTGCCTGAGAGATCCTTTTTGTCATGCTGAGGTATCAGCTTGAAAGGATTGTCAGTTTGAAAACCAAAGTTTGGTTAGACAACTGAGACATTTTTTCTGTGAAGAACTTGGTCAGAACTGAATTGTTCTAGAATGGAGACTTCCAGAAATGAGGTTTGACTGTAATTGGATTGCTGGGGTTATGATAATATATTCTGAAATGGGAAGGACTATAGAGGATGAATTTGAAGTGTGGAATTCCAGAGCTGTGCTAGAGATAATCATTTAGGAAGTAGCCTCAATATAGGTGATATTTAAAACTATTGAAAATGGTTAAGGTTACTTAAGAGGGGCAGAGTAAAGAGATAGATAAGAGAAGGGCCCTAGGACCCAGACAGGAACACTAACATTCACAGGGTATTTCAAGGAGAGAAAGCAAGTAGAGGAAGCTAAGAAAGAGAAGCCTGTGAGTTAGAAAGAATGAAAACCCAGGAAAATGTAAAATCACAAAGAGTAAGAAAGCATTTCAAGAAGAAGGGGGAGGAAGCTGTAGTTTGTGTCTAGTGCTGCTAAAGAGATCAAGGATGAAAAGAATGGAAAAGTGTCCATTGGTTTTGGCAATATGGTATTTATAGGTGAAATTAACAAGAGCTGGAGAGGTGGGAACAGAAGCCAGACACTGGAGAAGGTAAATTGTGAATAGTAGGTGATAAGTACTCATGGCATGTGTAGTAAGCTTCTTTCTCTATCATGGAAAAAGGTGTTTCAAACAAGTGAACTTTTTTCCAAGTGTGTTTCCTGTGTGCTGAAATTATTTAAAAAATGTTTGGTTTTCCATGCAGAAAAATAACAATTAGAATTACACAAAACCTTTAATTTTTGGCTTATTCCTTCTTTTAAACAATTTTTATTTATTGATTTGATAGAGAGAGAAAGAGACATTGATTGGTTGCCTTCCACACTCACCCTGACTGGACTGGGGATCAAACCTGCAGCCTACCTTGGTATGTGCACTGACTGGGAATCGAACCACCAACTTTTTGGTGTATGAGACGACACTCCAACCAATTGTGTCACATAGCCAGAGCTAAATAATGTTAAATTTAAAAAGCAGAAAATAAAATAGTATTTATATACATTATATCTTATAAAGTCATATACACATATTAGAGTTACATAAATATTTAAATATTAATATACCAGAAAAACCATATTCCTGTGTAATTCAGCTTTTGCTGCAGGAATTGAATACTCCAAAAGCTAAGTAATTTACAATAAGTACACATGTTCCATGAAGGCTGCAGGTCAAGTGTGATTGTTCTAGGTTGCCAGTCTCTTGCAGGTCAGCTCCATGTGTCTTTTCATTCTGGGACTCAGGCTGAGGGAGGCTTCTTGGGACATGTTCTCATGGCAGATTGCACTTAAAGTTTTTGCTCATATGTATATTACATCTGCTTTTCTTCCATTGGGCAAAACAGTCATATGGCCAGATCTAAAGACAATGGGATGGGGATTCTATTACTGTTTGGGGAACCAGTGCCACAATTTTTAACAGGAAGAAGAAGCATTCTCTTTCTACTCCAGGATATTTACATAGGTTATTGTACTTCATGTAATACATTTTCAGTGCTGAATCTGATGCTAGAGAGAAATTTTCTGTTTGTACCACAAAATACTAGACTGGCAGTGGAAGATCTAGGTTATTTTATTTATCTATGTTAGGTTAGGTGGCTCAGGAGGTGGCATAGGAAATAAAGAGAGCCAAGTTAATCAGAAAAAAAAGGAAAGGTTTTATTCTGCGTCCCCGGGCGACCCACGAACCCCAAAGACAGGGCATGTGGATCCACGCCAACAGGGAGGGGGCGCTTTTTTAATACTGCAGTTGGGTGAGGGGAGGGGACATGAACTGAGGAAGTTTCCACCACAGGGGGTCGGCAGGGTATTCAGAAATAACCAACTTATTAAATCAAACTACTACCTTTTAACTTCTTTTACAAACCCACACACCCTGCCTGGCCAGTTGGTTGAATATTATCCCATGCACCAAGTCACCTGTTCAAAACTTGGTTAGGGCATATGACCGGATTTCTGGCTCCATCCCTAGTACGGGAAGGGGGCGTGCAGGAGGCAGCCGATCAATGTCTCACTCTCACATGGATGTTTCTCTCTTACCCCCTCTCTCTAAAAATCAATAAAAACACATTTTTAAAAAAACAACTACAAAGCTCCACATACCCCTTTCCTTTCTTCTGCAATAATATTTTTTATAAATTTCAAAAGGGTATTAATAATAATACAAAAGTTATCTTATACACCTTCAGCAGTTATTAACAGTTAAGGTATATATACACAAGGTTTGAGAAAAGCCCAAAAAACAGATATAACTATTATTATGACTAACATTACTAGCAGACAGGTAAAGACAATCAAATAAATGGTGTTTTCGGTTCAACATTAATTTGTAGGTATTCAGGCCTTGTTGATATCCCGAGATAGCTATCTATGATGGCAGTGGCTTCTCATTATTGAGGAGTCTTTGATAGTCAGATGACTTGATTAGGCACCTGATAAGGTTCCTTCTGATGAGATTGGAGAGAGTCTTTAATTGATGTCTTTTCCAATGGACAAAATCTGGTTGTAAGTCGTGGTTTTTGAAGTCTTTATTTCACAGGAGCATGCTATGAAATGAATCAGTTATTAATTTCTTTAAGCTAGTTAATAATTATTCAGAATGTCTCTTTTTAGTAAGGTTCTTATGTCCCTTCATCTAGATGCATAGGATGGCCAGTGACTAATGAGGAGAAAGGCTAAGTTTACCAAAAAGAGTATGTTGAGCAGCATTATAGGGAGAGCTTTTGGCCAAGAAGACTTAATTTTTTAAAAAAATACATTTTATTGACTTTTTTATAGAGAGGAAGGGAGAGGGATAGAGAGTTAGAAACATCGATCAACTGCCTCCTGCACACCTCCTACTGGGGATGTGCCCGCAATCAAGGTACATGCCCTTGACCAGAATCGAACCTGGGACCCTTCAGTCCGTGGGCCAGTGCTCTATCCACCAAGTCAAACCAGTTAGGGCAAGACTTAATTTTTTTAGAGCAGTTTTAGGTTCACAGAAAAATTGAGGGGAAAATACAGAGATTTCCCACATAACCTTTGCCCTCAAACTATCCAAAGTCTGTAGTTTGCATTACAGTTCATTCTTGATGATTGCACACTCTATGGGTTTAGACCAGGGGTGGGCAAACTTTTTGACTCGAGGGCCACAATGGGTTCTTAAACTGGACCGGAGGGCCGGAACAAAAGCATGGATGGAGTGTTTGTGTGAACTAATATAAATTCAAAGTAAACATCATTACATAAAAGGGTACGGTCTTCTTTTTTTCTTTTTAGTTTTATTCATTTCAAACAGGCCAGATCCGGCCCGCAGGCCGTAGTTTGCCCACGGCTGGTTTAGACAAATGTACGTATAATGACATGTATCCATCATTATCTTATTATACAGAGTAGTTTCACTGCCCTAAATAAAAATCCTGTACTCTGCCTATCCCCTAAAAATCCTGTACTCTGCCTTTCCCCTAAAAATCCTGTAGTTTCACTGCCCTAAATAAAAATCCTGTACTCTGCCTATCCCCTAAAAATCCTGTAATTTCACTGCCCTAAATAAAAATCCTGTACTCTGCCTACTTCTCCTCTCCTGAATTTTTAGGTATAGTGATAAAGGAAAGCCTCTCTAAGGAAGAGCATGTTTGAGGTAAGACCTGAATGATAAGGAACCAGCCATGCAAAGACTTGGGGGAAGACTGTTTCCAGGTAGAGGAAACAGGCTAATACAGAGATCTGAAGGTAGGAATTAGCTTTTCTTTTTTTTCCCCTCTTCCTCTTCCTTTCAACCCTCCCTTTTTTTAAAGGACTGGAAGAAGCCAGTGCAATTAGAGTATAATGAGAGGGAAAAGTGAAATGAGATGAAGTCAGTGGACCAGGCAGGGACCAGATCATATAGGTGTACAGAAGGAGTTTAGATTGTATCTTTTAAAAAAATATATATATATTTTTATTGATTTCAGAGAGGAAGGGAGAAGGAGAGAGAGATAGATACATCAATGATGAGAGAGAATCATTGATCAGCTGCCTTCTGCACGCCCCACATTGTGGTGAAGGCCACAACCCGAGCATGAACTGTGACCTCCTGGTTCATAGGTCTATGCTCAACCACTGAGCCATGCCGTCTGGACTAGATTGTATCATAAAATTCACTGGAAAGTAGGCAACCTTTGGTGTGTTTAAACAGTAGGAGACATTGGTGATTTTGAAAAGATCAATCTGAATGTGGAGGATTGTGAGAAGACAGAATGGAAGGAAAAAAGAAGTATGTTAGAATGTTCAAGGTGAGAGATGATGTTGGCTTGAAACAGTGGTAGGAGCAGCAGAAATGGAGAGAAATGGATGGATTCTGATTATTTTGGAGGTCAAGCTAGCAGGACATCCTGATGGATTAGATGTGGAGAGTGAGGAAAACAGGAATTTAAAGATGATTGCTGGATGTTTAAATTGAGCTAAAACTGAGATTTGTAAGGCAAGAGTGAGGAGTAGGTTTAAAGGTGGTGCAAATCAAGAGTTCTGTTTTGGAATGTGAGATGTGAGATTCTTATTCGTTGTCTTGGAAGAGATATTGAGTAGGCAATAACTAAATCACAGTGATTTTAACTATTTTTAAAACTGACATGAATCTAAAGAATTTTGCAGCGTCAAGGAATTTCAGGCTAAACAATTTGACTGGAATTAAAAATGGCAAAAGTTCTGTTTATAATATTAGTTACTACATGAGATAGTAAAATGTTTTGTTCAGAATTTGCACACCCAGTCTCTTTTGTGTTAATCACATTGTCTATTTCTTGTTATACGGTGTATTTTTGTTTGCCATTTTCACTTGATAATGCCCTCTTTTTTAAAAAAATATATTTTATTGATTTTTTACAGAGAGGAAGGGAGAGAAGTAGAGAGTTAGAAACATCGATGAGAGAGAAACATCGATCAGCTGCCTCCTGCACATCTCCTACTGGGGATGTGCCCGCAACCCAGGTACATGCCCTTGACCGGAATCGAACCTGGGATCTTTCAGGCCGCAGGCCGACGCTCTATCCACTGAGCCAAACCGGTTTCGGCCATAATGCCCTCTTAAGTATATATTATTTTGTTTCACTAACAAATAATCAAGTGAATGTGATTTTTTTCATCCTTATATGAATGAACTCATATTGCCCTGAAAACCTGTATTTGAGTTTCCTTTAATGTTAGAGCTAACCCAAAAGCCAGAACAAAAGAACCATTTCTTTCTTTCCATCTGCTTTCTAGATTTTTTTGTGAGGAATCAAGGAGAGGATCTGACCCATAGATTGTAGAATGTTAGAGCTGAAAAGGCTCTCTGAAACCCTGTTGTTTACTTATCTCAGTTTACCGATGAGGAAATTGTGTTTTTGTTCCTGATGAAAATTCTTCTTTGTGTATTGTTTCTCTTTGGAGGACGTTCTTTGCTAAAAAACAGAAGGTGGTTTATGAAGAGACCAGTACAACTGCCTGTGCTAGGTACTTGGGAGGTGGTTTCAGTAGAAAAATTATTGGATCATTTAAGCAATGAAATCTCTTCTTTTTCTCTGGCCTTTCCTTGGCCCTTTCTCTCCATTCATTATCCTATATTTAATCTACATGTAGTACTGTCCCTTGCTACTAATTTCAGGGTTATTAGTGTAGAATAATCATGGGAATTAGAAAATAAGTTACAGTTCAAAAAACTGTAACTTTGAACTGAAATTAAAGACACAATATTAACTTCCTATCTTCAAGTGACTTGAAGAGTTCCATATACTGACTTTTTGGATTTTTTTTTTAGAGAAAGGACTCATTTCTTACAATTTCCAGTTTTGAAGTGGAACTATATAAACTGTTAGCAAGTAGAGTGCATCCTTTTAAATCTTTTAAAAAATATGTTTTTATTGATTTTAGAGAGAGGAAGGGAAAGGGATAAAAAGAGATAGAAATATTGATGAGAGAGAAACATTTATCAGCTGTCTCCAGCATGCCCCCTATTTGGGATTCAGCTGGTAACCCGGGCATGTGCCCTGACTGGGAATCTTGGTTTATGGATCATGCTCAACCGCTGCGCTACACCTGCCGGACCTACATAATTCTCATAATGCCTTAAATTTGTCTGTAGCACTTCCATACATGTTATTTCATTTACTTCTTAAAACTGCACTCTGAAGTAGAAGAACAGATATGATCTCTTTTTGAAAGTGGATGAAAGTAAGATTTAGAAAGCTTAGAGTAATTTGCCCAAGGTCACATAGCTGAAAGAGCATGTGCTGTCTTCTGATTGCTCTTTCTGTTGAACAAAGCTGCCTTTGTGACAGCTGGCACCAGGTTGACTTCGAGTTTCTCAATTCCAAGCTCTACCCCTGAGTGTTTATGTTGAGCCCAGAGGTTAGATTCAATGGTTGGTACTTGTTTTTTTTTTTTTGCTGAAATTGTTGCTGCACACCTTATTTTCTGTTAAACCAGGTTAATTTTGCTTCTTAAATGCATTCTAGCCTTTAATGGATTTTTCTGTTTATTTTGAAAATAAATAAACCAAATGTATCATGGTACAGTCCTTCATATTTCTAATGATTTTGCATCATTTTCTTTGAGTATTTGTTTCCCTCTTTTTAAGATGTAGAATTTAACTAGATTGCATAGATTTTAAAAAATATATGGTTGTTTCCCTTAGGCCCCCTCGTTGCATTAAATGGCAATTGTTTATAGGATACAAGAGTAATAGGAAAGCAACAGGGTGATTTTTGTTAAAGTTACAAACAAGTTAAGTGAAATCCCAAATAGGTTTAAAGGTAGTTATATGCATTACAGAGTGATATGTCTTTTTGTACAGGCATTTACCAACAGGTTTCTTTAAGTCTATTAGGAGTTCTTGTGGCTCTTTAAAGAAAATAAATATACAAATGCCAGGATTTTATTCCAGACCTATTGAACCAGAATCCTTGGGTCCTGGATTTATGTATTTAAAAATATATATTTTTATTGATTTCAGAGAGGAAGGGAGAGTGAAAGAGAGATAGAAACATTTATGGTGAGAGAAAAATTGATTGGCTGCCTCCTACATGCGCTCTACTGGGGATTGAGCCTAAAATCCAGGCATGTGCCCTGACTGGGAGTCGAACTGTGACCTCCTGGTTCATAGGTCGACACTCAGCCACTGAGCCACACTGGCCAGGCTGGATGTATGTATTTTTAAAAAGCTTCACAACTGATGAAGATGTCACTATTGTTTGAAAAAGAAGTGCCTAAAGTAATTAGTTATATTTTATTTAAGCAGTTAATGTATTAAAAACTTCTTAGGAACATGCTTTACAAAAAGACAAATCTCTACATGTTCTCTAAAGAATATTTGGGAAATAAAGTTAGATTTATTTATTTGTTATTTGTTAAAGGAAAATGTCACATTTACTCATAGTTGACTCATAAAAAATTGAGATAATTCACATATAAAATTCACCAATTTAAAGTGTACAATTCATGGTTTTATTATATTTACAGAATTGTGCAACCATCACTACAGTCTAATTTTAGAACATTTTTTCATCCCCAAAAGAAACCTCTTACCCATTAGCTGTCACTCCCTATCCCCATCCCCTTAACCTAGGCCACTTCCAATCTACTTTATATCTTTTCTGGATTTGCCTGTTCTGGACTTTTTAAAAAATTAATCCTCACCAGAGGTTATCTTTTCCATTGATTTATTTTATTTTTTTTGGGAGAGTGGAAGGGAGGGGGGAGACACAGAGACACATCGATGATAGACACATTGGTTGATTTCCTCCCACATGCACTCCAATTAGGGCTAGGGATCGAGCCTGCAATCAAGGAATGTGCCCTTGACCAGAATTGAACACTCGACTCTTTAGTCTGAGGGCCGATGGTCTAATCACTGAAAAACTGGCTTGGGCCTCAGTTATTGTTTTTTGTAGACATCTTAATTTCCACTAACCCTTGAGTTTGTATTTGCTAACGATATCAGCTTGCTAATGCCTTTACTACACAGTTCAGAACTCTAAATTTAAGACTAGATTAACCTGTCAGTTTTCTAAAAAGACTATCAAAATAACCCGGTGCTCAAACTAAGCCAAGTTTATACTTACTGCAGTGAGAGTGAGCATTGCTCTAAAGAGTTCCAATAGTGTTTTAGAAAGAAGAGGTCCTGGATGGAATTTATAGGGTTTTGGTGTCTTGGTTCTAGTGGTTTAAGGCACGTCTTTTTTCTGTTTCTTTTTTAAAAAATAAATATTTTATTGATTTTTTTACAGAGAGGAAGGGAGAGGGATAGAGTTAGAAACATCGATGAGAGAGAAACATCAATCAGCTGCCTCCTGCACAACCCCTACCGGGATGTGCCCGCAACCAAGGTACATGCCCTTGACCGGAAGCAAACCTGGGACCCCTCAGTCCGCAGGCCGATGCTCTATCCACTGAGCCAAACCAGTTAGGGCTTTTTTTTTCTTCTTACTGAATTTATTGGTGGTGACATTGGTTAATAAAATTATATAGGTTTCAGGTGTACAGTTCTATAATACATCATTGTATATTGTATTGTGTGTTTACCACCTCAAGTCAAATCTCCTTCCATCACCCCCTTTACTCTCTTCTACCTCCCCCCACCTCCCTATCCCTCTGATAGTCACCATACTGTTGTCTTTGAAAAAGGTGAAGGAATTAAGCAAAACAACAAACAAAGAAAAACACACACACCACAAAACACACACACACACACACACACCCCAAAACCTCAAAACCTCATAGACACAGACAAGGCAGGTCTTTCAACACAGAGAACATATTTGCACTGGGCAAAACTTGTGATAGGATAGTTTAGGACTCGTTGAGCAAGTCTTGATGAGCAAATATTTGATAAGCGAGCAGGTTTGCTTAGCTGAGCAATTTATTGTACTAAGGGGCTGGTGGAGCAGCCTGTTGTTTAGTTAAAATGAATTTTTGAGAAGTTCCTAAAGCGAATAATGAAGTTATACACTGGTTTTTATCCTTATTTTGCTGGGCAGGAATTTCCTGGAACAATTGATAAAGTCATGTTAATGTAAGGGCTTTAGATTCTTCTTTATCATTAAGTTATGTGAATGTAAAAGGTCTCAATGACATCTATAAAGGCAGACACATTTTAATTAAATACTTACTGTTCCCAGCCCTGGGTATTTTACAGTTTCCATGACTTTAATCTTCTAACTGTAGATGGCATTATGATTATGGATCTCTGTGACACTTTGTTTGCTGACTTCAATTAGGGTTTCAGTATAATTTATCCCTGAATGCACCCTAAGTTTCCGTTGAACTGAACTAGTTTCTGTTCCTCAAAATGGTACTTTTGCTTTTCCTTTTCCCTCTTGACTATTGTGTTCATTTCATCTTATCAAAATTCTGTACCTCATTCAATCTTTCCTGAGTCCCACACTTTCTATCTTTAAACTAGCTATACCGTATTTCTATATAGTCATTTATGTGACTCATTCAGCCCCTTATTAGATTGTAAGCCCATGGAAAACAGACTGCATTTTACTCATCTTTTAAAAAACCCTTTTAATAAATATTTGTGTTACAGTGATTTTCAAATATTTTTCATCTCATGGCACAAACTAATCACTAAAATTCTTTGGCACACCAAAATGTATGTTATATATTTTGACGATCTGACAAAAAAAAGATATAATTTTGATTCATTCACGCCAGACAGTTAATGTTGTGTTGATTGTTGTCATTTTTTTATGTGCCCCTGACTAAATAGTCAGGTATTGCATGTTTTAAAAATTCTTGTGGTACACCAGTTGAAAATCACTGCTCTATTGAACTGAGTCAGGCTAAAAAGATAAATGTCCAGTAGATTAATGAATTATTTCTTATTAGACTGATCTTAAAGGCCTTTGATCTTTATCTCTATGATTCTGTCTTTCCAAAGATAAAATATATTCTAGCAAACTGTCATTTTAGCTTGTACTTTGGGTAGATCATGAGTCAGATATAATTGCTTCTTGTAAGAATAGATTTTTATTGATTTCAGAGAGGAAGGGAGAGGGAGAGAGAGATAGAAACATCAATGATGAGAGAGAATCATTGATCGGCTGCCTCCTTCATGCCCCCCACTGGGGATTGAACCCACAACCTGGGCATGTGCCCCTAACTGGAATTGAACCCGGAACCCTTCAGGTCTGCAGGTTGACGCTCTAGCCACTAAGCCAGTGGTTCTCAACCTGTGGGTTGCCACCCCTTTGGGGGTCGAATGACCCTTTCACAGGGGTCGCCTAAGACCATCGGAAAACACATATATAATTACATATTGTTTTTGTGATTAATCACTATGCTTTAATTATGTTCAATTTGTAACAATGAAAATACATCCTGCATATCAGATATTTACATTACGATTCATAACAGTAGCAAAATTACCGTTATGAAGTAGCAACGAAAATAATTTTATGGTTGGGGGTCACCACAACATGAGGAACTGTATTAAAGGGTCGTGGTATTAGGAAGGTTGAGAACCACTGCACTAAGCCAAACTGGCTAGGGCAAATATCATTGTTTTGAAATATAACCAACTTTAACTCAGTCTTCTCACAGATGGACTTCACTGAATGTAGCAGGAAAAAAATGTTAAAATTGTGTTTTTTTTTATTCTCACTTCATAGCATTGACGTCTCTTTAAATGTAGTGACTTATTCGTAGAAGGCCTTAGGGAATTAAGTTTTATGCTTTAATTTTAGGCAGCTTTGGTTTTAATTCTTTTTTTTTTTTTTTTTTTTTTTTTTTTTTTTTTTTTTTTTTTTTTTTTTTAAATATATTTTATTGATTTTTTACAGAGAGGAAGGGAGAGAGATAGAGAGTTAGAAACATCGATGAGAGAGAAACATCGATCAGCTGCCTCCTGCACATCTCCTACTGGGGATGTGCCCGCAACCCAGGTACATGCCCTTGACCGGGATCGAACCCGGGACCCTTCAGTCCGCAGGCCGACGCTCTATCCACTGAGCCAAACCGGTTTCGGCTGGTTTTAATTCTTTAATCTTTCATAATGTCCTGTTTCTCTTCATAGTTCATTTTGATAAAGGGTTAGAGGTATGACCACAGAACAGAACATAGTATATATTTGACACTTGTATGTGATATTTTAATATAGTTGTAATTCAGTGTTGAAAGAGAGATCTTTGGGTACTGTGGTTTAGTGGCTGCTAGATGGGAAATCAAAAGTAATTTCCACTCATGACAAGGTGGTTCTTTAGAGTTAATATTGGAAGACAGAGACTGTTTTATATATAGTGCCCGGTGTAGGCTTTCCCAACTATCATGTGGCATAGCTATAAACTTGCCCATGTACCCTAAGAGAAAGCATTTTTTTTAAAAAAATTCTGTTTTCTGGCCAATGTTTGCCTCTACCACTTTATACCTACTTGTTATCTTCTGTCTAACCCAGGAAACTGTATTTGCCATCACCCACTCTACACATCCCTAATTAGCAATTCCATAATGCTTGAATACAATAAATAGCTAACTATGATCTGGCACTTAAAAATTTTTTGAGGATATATATGTGAGTATTTATTTGTAGGAGAGTGAGAATTGGGGATAATACATGATAAATCAATAGACTTATTAGTACTTTGCACTTCTGAAGGAAACTTTTTAGTAAAAATCTTGCTGATACGTTGGGGTGGAGTAATGTGATATGTATTT
The DNA here is from genome assembly GCF_028538775.1 of Myotis yumanensis. Taxonomy (NCBI): domain Eukaryota; kingdom Metazoa; phylum Chordata; class Mammalia; order Chiroptera; family Vespertilionidae; genus Myotis; species Myotis yumanensis. The sequence continues at coordinate 119,559,428 of NW_027223754.1, read as the reverse complement.
CTTACCTCTGACCACATTGTGCCTAATAACATACACTGGACCACTGATGGAAATCTTACCAACAGTAATAATGCATTATCTTGAATTGAGATTAGCTCTTTTTAGAAGCACCATTTCAGATAAGAAAGGATGGTTATGAAAGATGTGACAGGAAAATATGACAGGCAACCCTAATGCTTTGAAAATTTCCAATATGTATTAATTGAGTTTGTTACCATGGGTTAGTTAAATAATAGTAGCTCCTGAACAATATGCTTCAAATTTTAGTTATCACAGTATATTTACCGTGGGTAACTACATAAAGTACAAACGTTTCTGATAGCTCTTCAGTCAACAGATAACTATGCAAATAATAGATGTGTATCATGGTCAGCGACCAATCATGTCACTTCTTTGAAGTCTGTCAGTGACTGATTATTGGACGTCTGTTAACTCATAATGCACAAGACAGGCAAGTGTATAGTTGTGCTGCTTCCCAGTGATAAACATTGATGACTTTTTACAAAAATGGAAAACCAGAAGTGGGAATTGGCTAACAAAGATAAAAGTGAAGCAAAGAAAGGAACATGATAATGCTGAAAGTAAAAGTCAAACATAAATGGATTGTAGAAGAAATAGCTGACTGTGGTAATGTTGACACTGCCACTGCTTAAGAGATTTTAAATAGGCAGCAAGAGGAACTTAGTGAAGGCAAACTTGTCAACATAAATGAGTCAAGTGTTTGCGACCAAAAGGATGAGGATGTCCAGAGAAATGATATAGGCAAAAAAGTCAAATTAAAGGAACTCTTAAAGATATTTTAGGAGACAAAGTGCAAAGAATAAAATGCTGAAAGCCGATCCAAACTTAGAATGGAGTATGACAATTTTGCCAAGGCATAGAAAAGATGCTCACTTTGTTGTAAGTTATACCACAAGAAGGCACTGTTCCATTCTTGGCAAGTTTTAAACAAATTCTCAATATTTCTGTTTTAAGTATAGCATTTGAAATAAACTGATAGTTTTTAATGTTTTGACAAAAAATTTTTTAAGTTTATGGACTAGTCATTTTCCCATTGGCTATTAAAATTGTTTTACATGATTTTGGCTTGCAATCATTTTTACTGTCCTGCACTATCATGCAAAGCAAGGTCTGCCTGTATCTCCTGTGGCCTTTGGCCAAATGTCTGTTACCTGCAAAATCAGGCAATGTCATAACAAACTGCGAGTGGAAATAATAAAGTATGAACTTTGGAACTATATGGACCTGAATTGAACTCTTCCTCTGGTATTTTCTAAGTGTGTGACTTAGGAGTCAGTTAACCTCAGGTTCCTCATCTGTAAAATAGTAGCTGCTCAATGAATACTTTAAAAAATTTTGGATGGATGTTTAGGCCTTGGCACTAGTAACCACTTATTTAGTAAATAGCTCACTTACTATTAGCATTTTTCATAGTGAAGTATCTGATAAAATATTTTTTTCTGATATAAACACATAATACTGGACTGTGGCATATATAATTTGAAGTGTATAGACCCTCATATATTCTTTAGATCAGTTTCTCAAACACTATTGACATTTTGGCAGATAGTTCGTTGTTGTGGGGAGCTGTCCTTTGCATTGTAGGATGTTTAACAGCATCCTGGCCCTTCCTACTAGATGCTAGTAGCATCCTTCCCACTTTTGACAAGTAAAAATGACTCCACATATTGCCATATTCAAGGTGGGTGGGAGCAACAACTGCTACTGAAACAAACAGGAATGCTGTTGTTATAGTTCATTTGTCAGAGAAAACTTGAGTAACTATTTTTCATTTTTAATACTCATAATTCTATAATAAACTGATTTTACTTCCTGTATTGTTACTTGTCTGAGGCTTTGTTTTGACCCTTAGAGAATTTCATTATACAGTGAGGCCTTGACTTACGAGTTTAATTCGTTCTGAGACCGAGCTCGTTAAGGAGCTCATTAACTCAAATTACTCTGTCAACTCAATGCAAAAAATCAGCAGAGAGACAGCGGGTATCTCAAAAAACTCGTTAGTCGAGACACTCGTAAGTCAAGGCCCCACTGTAATTCTTCAAGGAAAATATATTGATTGTTTCAATGGTTCCTGGTCTCTGTCCCTGATTTTTTCTGATTGCCTTGCAGAGCTCTGAGGAACGTGAGTGTAATGATGAAGCTTCTCAGGAAGAGGAGGGGTTTATGGGCATGTCCCCTCTCTTACAAGCCCATCATGCTATGGAAAGAATGGAAGAGTTTGTTTGCAAGGTAAGATGGCAATTTCTTGTAATTTTCGTGTTATATGATCTGCCATTCCCAAACAGTGGTAGTACCTTACCCTTTGGTTTGCATTAGGGATAATCTCTGGCAAAATAGGGACAAAAGCAATCTCATGACTTTAAGCCTGTTCAAGTCATAATACATTTGCCTGCAGCAGCCATGATAAAGTTTTGAGAAAACTAGAACATCTAACTGGTAAAAAAGTTTTCCCTAATATAGGTTATTGATAATTTAGACGAGGCAGAATGAAGCAAAATTGGGGGTGGTTAATGCCTGGAGATTCTAAAGTGCCATTTCCAAGTCGCTTGATCTATTTATGCTGTTGACTGTGATGGCAAGTATGATATTTCTAGGGTCATCAACTACTCTTTATATAGGAATTGCCTGGTTTTCATACACATGTAGTGTTTTCAGTTTAACTGGTATATTGTCTCTCTAAGGCTTTTCTTCCAATTCACTTTCTGGTTCATTAGGACCTATTGTGGGGCTTTTTTTTTTTTTTTTTTTTTTTTTTCTTTTTCCCTGAAATGGTAACTGGAATTGGGATTGCTTGCTTGGAGAAAATATGTCAAGGACATCGGTAAATCTATAGCTACCTGACTATACTGATCGATCAGGGCCCTGGCAGATAAAAGTCAACTTAAGTCAGTTGCCTATGTGAGCTGGTTTCAGCCCAATCCCGCTCAACGCAGGAGCTGCCCCCTAGTGGTCAGTGCGCTCCCACAGGGGGATCTCTGCTCAGCCAGAGCTGGGCTTATGGCTGGCAAGTGCAGCGGCAGTGGCGGTAGTGGTGGCGGGAGCCTCTCCCACCTCCGTGACAGCGCTAAGGATGTTCGACTGACGGCTTAGGCCATCGGCAATTGGACATCCCCCGAGGGCTCCCGGACTGCGAGGGGACGCAGGCCGGGTATCACAGGGATTTCTCAGAGGTAAAGTCTATTGTGGAGAATGGAGGGGAATCTGTATGGGTAGGACTTTGGACCCTTCATCCTACTTTTAGCCATATTGAAACAAAGTTTGTAACCACTCTTTAGGACATATTCTATAAGTGCATTTACTCTTCCCCTTTCTTAAGAAAAGCCTTCCTGCTCCATTTAAAAAATATCTTTTTCATCAGTTTTTTAGAAACTCAGAATATAGGACATTGTTCATTTGAATGTGTTTGTCTTTCTAAAAATAAGTTATTTTTCTCATAAGGAAATGTAAGAGATTGTTATTTGGGATCAGTGCTGCTAAAGTTACAATTAAAACCCCCCAAAATATTTGATAATATTTTTCTTCCAGGTTTGGGAAGGTCGATGGCGAGTAATCCCTCATGATGTCCTACCAGACTGGCTCAAGGATAATGATTACCTTTTACATGGACACCGGCCCCCTATGCCTTCTTTCCGGGCCTGTTTTAAGAGCATTTTCAGAATACACACAGAGACAGGCAACATCTGGACACATCTCTTAGGTATGTAATATCAGTGGTGTAATGAATTGGTGATCTTTATTCTTTTTCATTTATTTGATGGTAAGGACGGAACTTAAAAAATGTATTTGGGATTTGCCATTTTGTTTTCTGGATTTCTAATGATGCAGTTTCGCAGTGATTTGCTCTGGGGTTTGCACTATGATTTTATTACAGCTAAGTTATATATATTTATTGTTTAAAGTATTACATATGACTCCTTTTTTCCCAATTGGCCCCCCCAATCAAACCATGCCAAGAGAAAGATACTATACAAAGTGTGGTATAATATTTTAATGAACACTGAGAGGAAGTTAGTTATTGAATAAAAGTAACCTGGTTTTTCAAAGTCATTACTTAGAATATTCACATTTCATTTTGTCTTAAAGTAGAATGTGATGTATGATATTTTTTCCCATCATGATTGTATATTAAAGAAGGAATAAAATGGTATTGGTGATAACTGTGTAACTACATGTTAAGAATAAAGCTGGACCCCTACTTCATACCATATATAAAAATTAACTCAAAATGGATTAAAGACTTAACCATGAAACTATGAAATCATTAAGAGAAAACATTGATGCAAATCTTTGTGACTTTGGGTTAGGTGACAGTTTCTTAGAATTGTACCTAAAGCATGCGCAACTAAAGAAAAAAATGGATAAATTGGACTTCATCATAATTAAAACTTGTATGTCAAAGGACATTATCAAGAAAGTGAAAAACCCACAGAATAGGAGAAAATATTTGTAAAATATCTGATGATTGCTCTAGTAAAGAACTCTTACAACTAAACAATAGGAAGTCAACTCAGTTTAAGAAATGAGTAAAGCATCTGAGTGGTAATTTCTTCAATAAGTTCTAAAAATGGCCAACAAACACATAAAAAGAGGCTCAACATCATTTTGGGGAATGCAAATCAAATACTTTGAGAAATGCAATAAAATACTTACTAGAATAGCTGCAATAAAAAATGGGAAATAACAAGTCTGGTAAGGATATAGAAAAATTAGAACTCACATATATTGCTGGTGGGAATATAAGAAGGGTGCAGCCTCTATGGAATACAGATAGCTAAACAGAGTTACCGACAAATTCTACTGCTTAGGCATATACTCAAGAGAATTGAAAACATGTTAAAACAATGAGGACATGAATATTTTTAGCAACATTATTCAAAATAGCTAAAAAGTAGAAACAGCCCCAAATCTTTCAACTGATGAATGGATAAATAAAATGTGGTATATCCGTACAATGAAATATTACTTGATATTGATACATACTACAACACGAGTGAGCCTTGAAAACATGCTAAGTGGAAGAAGCCAGACATAAAAGGCCACTTATTATGTGATTCATAAACATGAAATGCCTAGAATGGGAAAATCCAGAATCAGAAAGTAGGTTAGGGCTGTCTGGGATTGGGATTTGGGAATGAGCTATGACTCTAACAGGTATAGGACTTCTTTTTGGGTTAATAATAGTGATAATTTCATAACCTTGTGAATACAGCAGTCCCGTTATCCAAGGGAGATACATTCCAAAACTCCCAGTGAATGCCTGAAACCACAGATTGGACCAAACTCTATATATACTACTAGAGGCCCATTGCACGAAATTCATGCGCGGGGGGGGGGTCCCCCTCAGCCCAGCCTGCACCCTCTCCAATCTGGGACTCCTTGGGGGGATGTCCAACTGCCGGTTTAGGCCCGATCCCCAGGGCCTAAACCAGCAGTTGGACATCCTTCTCACAATCCTGGACCACTGGCTCCTAATTGCTCAATTGCCTGCCTACCTGGCCACCCCTAACTGCCTCTGCATGCTGGCCTAATCGCCCCTAACTGCCCCCCCCTCCCCCCGCTGGCCTAGTTGCCCCCAACAGCCCCCTCCCTGCCAGTGCGCCCCCCCGCCCCCCCCCCGCCGGCCTGGTCGCCCCCAACTGTCCCCCCCCCCCCCCCCCCCCCCCCAGTGGCCTGGTCACCTCTCACGGCCCTCCTGCTGGCCTGGTTGCTCCACGCAGCCTGCTGTTCAGTCGTTTGGTCTTCCCTCACTAACCCCCCGCCGGCCTGACCACCCCACGTAGCCTGCTTGTTTAGTCTTTTGGTTGTCACTCACTAACCCCCTTGTCGGCCTGGTTGCCCCACGCAGCCTGCTTGTTCAGTCGTTTGGTCGTCCCTCACTAACCCCCCACCGGCCTGGTTGTAGGTAGCCATCTTGTGAGGGCATGAGGGTTAATTTGCATATTACCTCTTTATTATATAGGATGTTTTTATTCCTACGCAGGCTTATCTGATAAGTTTAATTTATGCAAAATTAGGCACAGTAAGGAATTAACAACAATAACTAGCAATAAAATATAACAATTATAACAATATATTGTAATGAAAGTTATGTGAATGTGGTATCTGTGTGCTGACACCGCCACCCCCAGTAATAAATCTGATAACCGAGACTGCTACTAAGGGACTAAGGGCTGGGAAATGTATACATTCTGGACAAAGGGATGATTCATGACCTGGGGCGGGATAGCTTGAGATTTCATCACACTACTCAGAGTGGTGTGCAATTCAAAACACGGATTGTTTACTTTTGGAATTTTTTATTTAATAGTTTCAGACCACTGTTGACCATGGGTAACTGAACCATGGAAAGAGAACTAGACATGGGGGAACTATTATATACTAAATAGTTTCTGGCCTTTCCCCATTTGACTTGCATTTCTTGTCACATTTTATTTCTACTGTGTCCCCATGTTCCTACCTTGCTAGTATAGTGAGAATAGAACAGAGTATGAAATCAAGTTCATTACTGATGTCTATAACTCCAGGGTAAATGTTTTATTAAATGGATCAAAGTGAATTACTTAGCAAATGTTTAAATTCTTAATATCTGTGCCTTCCTTTTGTTAAGTGGCCCTTCCTTAAGCAGGAAGAACATGACATCTTACGATGAAGAACAATTCAAAAATTGGTTATGAAACAGCTTGAATAGGCATTTACTGTCCTTAATTCTTGAATCTATTGGACCAATTGGAGAGGACCAGAGAAGCATAGTGTTCCTTGACAACTATTGGTGGAGGAAAGCTGTATTTCTTGATAGGGTTTGGAGGTATTGGAATTTATTGCAAAGCAAACGCAAAGTGGACCTTTGAAAGCTGGATAATAGCATAATGTGCCCGAAATGGTATAAATGGAATTTCATACTAAATCTAGAGGTAGAAGTAGACTGATGTAGTCTTCTAAAGAGTAGCAGGATGGTGTGGTTTATTTTTTGATTATGCTCTTAGACAAATAAGTGATAATATTTTGTATACTCAGTTTATGAAGCTGAGAAGTATATGATGCCAATAATGTTTGAAGTAGCCAAAATTTTGGTTAGGCTTCAGTTATTTAGAACATTTTTCTTATGGAACTTTCGATCCAGATATCATTGTGATTGTGAAGGTTTGAAAACATAATTAGCATATAATTTTTTGTCTTCAAAAGGATAATCTTTTCTCTCTCCCCTGCACTCTTTTCCTAGGTTGTGTATTCTTCCTGTGCCTGGGGATCTTTTATATGTTTCGCCCAAACATCTTCTTTGTGGCCCCTCTGCAAGAAAAGGTGGTCTTTGGGTTATTCTTCTTGGGGGCCATTCTCTGCCTTTCTTTTTCATGGCTCTTCCACACAGTCTACTGCCACTCAGAAGGGGTCTCCCGACTCTTCTCTAAGTAAGTATCTGTGAAGTCCATATTTTGATCAATGGTTTAGAGTAGGGGTCCTCAAACTACCGCCCACGGGCCACATGCAAATACAAATATTGTATTTGTTCCTGTTTTATTTTTTTACTTCAAAATAAGATATGTGCAGTGTGCATAGGAATTTGTTCATAGTTTTTTTTAAAACTATAGTCCAGCCCTCCAGCGGTCTGAGGGACAGTGAACTGGCCCCCTGTTTAAAAAGTTTGAGGACCCCTGGTTTAGAGTCAGTGGGTTAGTGAAAAACATCTAGCAGAGCTGGCAGAATTCTTAATACCACCTCATAGGAACTTTAAAAAATATTAAAGCAAGCACTCCAGTATGCCTCTTAGCTGTCATTGCTAGCTCATGTCATGGGGGATGAATGTGAACATCAGTAAGCAGTGATTTTTAACATTAAATGCATTTCTTTTCCTATTCTAGACTGGATTACTCTGGTATTGCTCTTCTGATTATGGGAAGTTTTGTTCCTTGGCTTTATTATTCGTTCTACTGTAACCCACAACCTTGCTTCATCTACTTGATTATCATCTGTGTGCTGGGCATCGCAGCCATTATAGTCTCCCAGTGGGACATGTTTGCCACCCCCCAGTATCGAGGAGTACGAGCAGGTAAGAGCATGTGGAGGTTTTACATTGAACAGTTACTTATTTGTCAGCCACTTACTAAAGGCTTACCATTGTCAAAGCATTGTGCTATGTACTTGTGATGAATAAATCATAGTTCCTGTTTGAGGGGCTTTTAATGTAGTCTACATTAGAGCTGAGGAACAGTGGTTAGCTATGTGAGCTGATGTACTTGGGGCAGTGTAGTTTACTTGAGTTTATGGCCATATGCTGTCGATAAGACAGGGGCTCTGTAACTTTTTTAAAATAAACAATTCCTCTTACTCTCAGTATGAAGTGTACTTTTTGTAGTTATCATTTTTGTTATTTATATTTATTTTAAAATATGTAATCTGCCTACTGATTGTATTATATATATTACTGTAGGCATCATACATCTCTTCTGATATAGAGATAAAGAGGCTTTTTTTTTTAAAATATATTTTTTTATTGATTTTTTACAGAGAGGAAGGGAGAGGGATAGAGAGTTAGAAACATCGATGAGAGAGAAACATTGATCAGCTGCCTCCTGCACACCCCCTACTGGGGATGTGCCCACAACCAAGGTACATGCCCTTGACCGGAATCGAACCTGGGACCTTTCAGTCCGTAGGCTGATGCTCTATCCACTGAGCCAAACCGGTTACGGCTAAAGAGGCTTTTTATTTTTAGGGTAATATCTGTTGAGCTGGAGATCATATGGAAAGCCAGAAGTCTTTGAGTACCTTGGTTGAGCCCTCCTCTCCTGAGGAGGGCTCAACCAAGGACGTACAGAAGTTACAGGTTAACTGAGATAGGTTTTTATCTCCCACTGGACTGGAAACTCCTTATAGCCAAGACTGTGTCTTGAATTTTCTCTTCCCAGTATCAAACCCACTGCCCACTGAGAATGAACAAGAAGTATTAAAAGGAGTATTTTTCCGCCCTAGCCGGTTTGTTCAGTGGTTAGAGCATTGGCCTGTGAACCAAATGGTCCTGGGTTCGATTCTGGTCAAGGGCACGTACCTTGGTTGCAGGCTCTTCCTTGGCCCGGGCTCTCGTCGGGGAGCATGCAAGAGGCAACCAATCTATGTGTTTCTCTCACATAGATATTTCTCTGTGTCTTTCCCTCTCTCTTCCATTCTCTCTAAAAATCAATGGAAAAATATCCTCAGGTGAGGATTTAAAAAAAGAAAAAGAAAAAGTATTTTTCCTTTCAACCTTTAAAACATTTTTTTGAAAGAAAACAACTGTTTGGTATTAACATTTAAGCCATGGTTTATCTGCAGTTACCTAGAAGGTTAGGAGTTAAAATTAACTTTATGTTATAACACTCTACCCTATTCCTTCTTTAAGTGTTTATGTGAGCAAATGAGCAGTGGTCAGGGTTGGCTTTCTGTAGTACTTGACTGTGGTGTTAAGCCTGCTTGGGAGCACAGAAAATACGAATGTCTTTGCTGAGTAGAGCTGTACATCCTGCTTATTATACACATTAGAAGAACCAAGTTCCTGACCTTTGACTGAGACAATGACAGGCATGACCATTGGCAGCCTTTGCTTAGCATGTAGAGGCAAAGAACAAGTGAAAGAAGGTCATGGTGTTTGTTTTTTTTTAGTGAGGAGAGGAGGTAGGAAGTAGTTTTTATTTAGGCCTACTTGATTTCTGTTCTGAGATGAGCATTGTCATTTCCTCTTCTCTGTTGATGTCCATTTTATGTAGGAATAGGCATTGTACTTACATCTACTGTTGTATACCAGTAGCTTATATAGTAATGTCCTAAGCAAGCAGTATGCCCCTTTCTTTTGAGAAAGCTTACCAAATGATTTGTTTTATAAGGTTCATTCTTAAGTCTTTGTGTCAAAAATGTAAAACAATTACTACTCTTGTATGGAGTATTCGTGTAGTGCTTGGTTGACGCACAGATTTCAAAGTGGTTTTACAACAGTTTCCTTCAAACTTTTTTGATCATGACATTTTCTCTTACAACCCTGAACACACACACACACACACACACACACACACACACACACACTGACAGAAACAATAGTTACAAAACTTTTATAAACTAGCTTTTAACTTTCCACTTGTGACCCAGTCTGATATTTGTTATTTTAGCCTAGTTCATTTAAAAAAATTCTGATCCAGACTCAACTTAGTTGGTCATATCCAGAAGTTTGAAAAACACTGCTGTAGATGATTTTGAAGGCATTGGGGCGTGGTGGAGTGTTCTGATACTTCGGTAGACTTCTGTACCTGATTGGTGCTTTTGGGCTTGAGAACTTTCAGAAGCATCTGTGTCTCTGTCTCTGTCTCTCTCTCTCTATCTTGGAAATGAACACATGGCTTAGGCTTGGAGGGATGAACCTCTAGCTGAGTGTAGTTCTAGTGTGGTTTCCAAAAATACTTAGGGGATTCATCAGAACCAATAATTGCCTTTTCTTTTCTCGCCTCCACCTCTACTCTCTCATCCCCTCCCCTTTCCATCTCAGGAATATCTGTTGCTTTAAAGTGAAGATAAAATATGTAAAATTGCTTTGTATTGCAACCTGTGTCTATAAAGAGGCAGAATTTAGGGAATTTTAAACCAACTCCTAGAGCTGTCTATTTCTAAAACACTTTGCAATGTGCTTTGAGGACTGCTGAGTCCTTAAGCTAAGCCTCTTTCAGCAGGAGGCTCCTTGCATCTGTAAATAGATCTGTCTTTTAGAACATAGCTGTGTCGTCTCGTGTGGCAGTATCCGAGTTTGAAGTACCTTCTTCTTCTGTTCAAACAAGAAGCTAATGTTGCATTCTACTTTGAAGTATTCAATTTATAATATTTATTTTTTGTTCCTTATTTCTCTTCTGCATTTTTGCCTTTTTCTTGTGATTTCTAGGAGTGTTTTTGGGACTTGGCCTGAGTGGAATCATTCCTGCCTTGCACTATATCATCTCGGAGGGGTTCCTGAAGGCTGCCACCATAGGACAGATCGGCTGGTTGATGCTGATGGCCAGTCTCTATATCACGGGGGCTGCCCTGTATGCTGCCCGCATTCCCGAACGCTTCTTTCCTGGCAAGTGTGACATCTGGGTAAGTGTGATCAGAGGTGGCTATTGTGTATACATACTTATCTCTTAGTGGGTTATTGGCAGACTGGGAAGTGAAATAAATGAAAACGTTTTAGACTCAAAACCAACAGATCTGTACTCTAAGCCTAACTCCCCCTCATCAGTTATGTTTCTCTGGATGATAAGTACAATAATAGCTGTATTTATTGAGTACTTACTGGATGCCTGGCACACGACTGAGTGAGCACTTCACATGGATGACCTCATTTAACATATTAGTCCTATCAGGTATAACAACTGTTACTAATGTTTTCATTTTGAAGATTAGGAAATGAGGTTTAGAGAGCTCAGTAACTTGTCCAGTGTGCCTGGCTATTCAGTGGTAGGGGTAGAATTGGAATCAGGCTAGCCTAAAAACAGAGTGTGAGCTCCTGTATACTGCACTGTACTGGCAAGTCCTTTAGTCGTTCTTCGTCGCAGCTTCCTCATTTATGAAACGAGGATGATGGACCAGATTTTTGCCTAGGTCATCTTTGATCACCAATTTAGTGATTTGTAATGAGAGATTGAATATATATACATTTGGTTGGAACAGGAGATAGAGATAACTAGATTGCAGTTAATGGAGGAAAGAGGAAGGGCAAATAAAATATAAAAGACCAATAGATGGAAAATTTTAAAACAGAAGATGGCCTGAAATGTTTTCAACAGTACAGAAGTAGAGTGTTGTTTGATATGAAGTCTGACCTTTGGGATTCTTTTCCTTAACCTGTCAATTTTTTAGACTAAGTTGATCATCTAGTCTCTTTAAAGTTTAGTTTAGCTATCTGTAAAATGAAGATAATGCTAATTTAGGCAATCTTTTGACCTTCAGATTAGCCAGTTTATCTCTCTGAGATTGCCTCCTCATAATTTTGGCATTGATAGGGATTTCCCCCTTTCCTTCTTTTGGGGAAGAATGAGTCCCCTTTGGTTTCCTAGGAAACAATCTCTATGGATGTGACTTAAAAATCTACTTTACACTCTAAAAGCAGTGTCTTTCCCTTGATAAATACTGTTTTGCTGCTGTACTTTTTCTTTGTGTTTTTTTTTTTCTGCTGTACTTTTTAATTTTGAGACTATAATGAGAGGATAGTGTAATTTTGAAGTAATTTTTGGTGCACTGAACATTTGATAATCCCTTTTGAGCATTCAACAGAACAGGTTAAATCAGAAATAATATCACATGTTTGTAGACCAGCTTCTGACTTGAGAAGGAAATAAAAGGCCCTGCTTTCCTAGTCTTTTCGATATAGTATGTTATTCATGTAATTCCAGAGTCTTCAAGCTGGAAAACTCTAGCCACCATATGTTTTGACCTTGTACCCAATCCTGGAAATCCCTTTAGTTTTTCTAACAGAGAGCATTTTTGTAACATTTGAATGACCAGAGCTCAAGTGCTTTAGTCCATTATAAAAATATCCATCAACAATGAGGAAGATGCCCTTCTGTCTATGCAGAGCCCACTGCTAGGCATTAGGGGGTTCTTGGGGCCTTTGTGGTCTGTCTTTGCCCATCATTTGCCCCTGAGTTCACCAGATACTCCCCTGTTAAGTGTGCAGAGTTTCATGTCTAGAACTTAGCAGCAGCACCTTGATTTCTGTGGGGACAGCTGGCCTTCAGTTTAGCAGAATATGATATGCCTAATGTGTATCCCAACATCCCTGGGCATCTCGAATTTGAGCTCTGTCGCACCCATTCCTTGCCCTCTGCTCAGCATAAGTGATCTTAAGAATCATTAGCAGACTTTTAATAATGCATGGGTTTCTCCACCCCCCTCTCTCTTTTTTGCCTCCAGTTTCACTCTCATCAGCTCTTCCACATCTTTGTGGTTGCTGGCGCTTTTGTTCACTTCCATGGAGTCTCAAACCTCCAGGAGTTCCGCTTCATGATCGGCGGAGGCTGCAGTGAAGAGGATGCACTGTGACACCTGCAGTAACCAGGGCTGGGACCCTGAACCAGGGCCTGCTGCACCTGCAGGCTTTTCCCTTCCTGGCCATTGATGCCAGTACCAGAGGAGCCCCAAAACTTTGACAGCTTCGTGCGCTTGGTGACACACCAGAGGCTCCATGTGGCACATGACTGAGAAGAGAAAAACAAAAATAAATCATACCTCAAAGGATGGAGTGCATCAATTTGGGGAAAAGGAGAAATGGTCCAAACCCTGATGTATTGTTGGGATGTACTGATTGAGGGCTCTGCAAGACCCTTGGCAAACTGGCTTCTGATCCATATCATATTTATTTGATGGGGAAACAGTTTAGCTGGCAGTTCATTCTCTCCCTTTCTCTCTCCTTAAAACAGTAATTCAAACCAATTTAGGTGGACATTTATATCCTGTCAAGGGGTGGGAATGTGATTTTAGATGCTCTTTCAGGAGAACAAACAAGTTAATGTAAATAAGATTTCTAACTTACTGTTTAAATAAGAATTTATATAAATGTTTAAAACATAGGGGTAGGGGAGGGAGAATTTTTGTATAGAATGAAACATGCAAGTACCACACACTGTTTCAATTTTGCACAAAGTGACCGGAGGAGGATCAGGTGATAGCCCCAGAATGTATAATGCCTTGGTGCACCATGCTGCCTTCTGAAGGCTGTCATACCCGGGACCCTGGTGGGGCAGAGAGCACAGCCCCTGCCCAGTTATCACATTGCCACTCTCATGCCTGAGAGCCTTGGGGAGTCCTGAGGGAGAGGGAGGTTGTATTTGTTTTCTAAGGAAGCAGCAAGTGAATGGCTGACAGGATGTTAGTTAAAAGCTCTAGTTCAGGTGTCCTTTGAGAGACCCACTTCTTTTTTATGCTGATGATCCTTTCTAAGGAGCAGAGCCAACTGCTGCAGAAAGTCAGTTATGCTTGCAGGAGGGTAGAGGAGACTAGGAGCTCTGGAAATGTTAGCACAGGGCTGGTCTGGGTGCTTCCTGGCATCCTGTTCATTTTGGGGTGATTTTCATCTGATTGCAGGGATGTGACAGTTTTCCATATCCTTGTTATAGAGCTTTTAGAATATCCTGGAAATGTCCCTCTGATAAAATCCCTGCCCCAACTACCCTTCCTCCTCTTGGAAATAAAAATTGACCTTTTCCCAGCATCATCATTCGTGGCATGGAGCCAATCAAGAGAGTCTGCCTTGTCCAGGTGCCTCTTGAGCTCCTTTACCAAGGTTGGGAGACCGCTTCCTTAGGATTAGGAAAGACGAGTGTCCCCTGGTAACTGTCTTGGTGAACCTCGGTGTGGCAGACATATCTGCCCTCCTTGAACAAAAAAGCCACTAGAACTCTTGTAAGCAGGGTCTAATACCCACCATGGAATAGCAGCAGTCTCTGAATCCCAATTTTAAGGGATAGTGTGGTGGGAAGTTTTAAAAGGAAATTGTATGTTATTGCAATTGAGAGTCTGGGAGAATCTTGAAAGCTGTATCTTTGAAGAGTTGCCAGACGTGTAAAAAAAAAAAATTACTTATGTCTTCAAGGTTACCCTGTTATGGCATCAGGGAGAGTGTTGGGGGAAGGCTCTGGTTCATATAATCCTCACATGGCTCATAGGCAAACCACCCAGATAGCACTAGAATCTTAGGTTACTTACTGTCATCCAAGGCTGCAGATGATCGTTACATCCTGGGATTGTGTGCATTAAAATAAATACTGAGGCCCTAAGCATGGGGGCTGGCATCCTCCACCGGGTGTTTGCAAATGTGGGAAGGGTCTCCTATTTATTCCGTGTGGGGTTTTCTCGGTTCTTTTTCTCCTCTCTCCCTTCCAATCTCCAGCAAAAGCTGGGATCCAGGAAGAAAGAATCCATTGTAGAACTTGGAAGGAACTTAATAGTATTTTGGTTCTGGATAAGGTCACTACCCTGGTTGCTAGGTGGACCCAGCAAAAGACTCAGTGGGTGAACCAGTTCAGTGCCTGACAGAATAAAGAGCAGTATTACTCCCTCTGAGGGGACAGTCCAGCAGGGCAGTGCCATGTGGAAGGAAGCTCACTTAGCTCCGTGGAAGCAACAGCACATATCAGAAGCCAGACTTGCTCTTCGGTCATGCTCTTTGAGGTGCGGGGTGCAAGATGCAGCCTTGAAACAACACCAACAGAGGTAGCTGTCTCTGGGCCCAGTCACCCCACACCCCAAAGAGGAGCCCAATCTGGTTCAACATAGCACAAACCCTTAGCAAACATGAAATTTAACATCAATGATGTATAATCCAGTAAAATCTCCCCTTAGGGTGTGTGTGGGTGTGTGCGTGCCCATTTATAAGTGTGTGTCTGTGCACCTGACTACCAACAGCCTCACTGCACTTGGTCTTACAGTGCTCGCTGAGAACTCTCACCAGGTTGGCGCCTGAATGCCTTACTCTCAGCAGTCTGAGGCTTGCTTGCTCTGTGCAGATTTTTAATTTTCTTTTTTGGCCCTAGGCTGATTAGGACCTCTACAGCTTCATACTATCACCATTAAATAGTGGCCTTTTTCAGTATTTTTTCCTTACCCTTTAAAAATTGCTGAAGCCACAAAGCACATGTTTTGGGGATCATAGGAGTTTGGGGTTTCAGAAAGGCATCTGTGCGATGGTTCATTCACCATGGGATTTCCCTATTTGCTGTATACTCAACTTCTAATAAAAGGAACCAAGTGGAAAATGAACTTTGGTTGTGTATTTTTTTTCACTGTCTCAGCTTACCACCCCAGAGCTTTTGGCATTTCTGACTTGAAGTGTTAATTTCGACACTGAAGCTTAAGGAATTTTCAGAAACTTTCTAATCTGAATTCACAAACCAAAGTTCGCATACCCAGCTCACTTCTCAACCTTTCTGACCAAGTTTATTTTATTTTTTAAAATAGGTTTTTATTGATTGCAGAGAGAGGAAGGGGGGGGGGGGGGAAGAGAGAGAGAGAGAAGAGAGAGAGAGAGAGAGAGAGAGAGAGAGAGAGAAAGAGAAACATCAATGATGAGAGAATCATCCATCGGCTGCCTCTTGCATGTCCCCTACAGGGGATTGAGCCTGCAACCTGGGCATGTGTCCTGACCGGGAATTGAACTCTGACCTTTGACCAGGTTTAGAATAGAGGAGAGGGCTAACTCCTTAATTATTAAAGTTTATGAAACTAATATAGAATGAACACGTTATGCAAAGGACTCTTGCTATGTCACATAACCCAACTACAACCCTCTGAACTGATCAGCTTACATTACATCGGTGCAAAAACTAAATCAGAAAAGCTAAGGCTGACTGCTGGTGTTCTTTAAGAAGAAAATTCAGATAGACAGTTTTATGTATATTGATTTAAAAGTTTTGAGGATTTTTAACCCTTTTACTAGTATGTAACTAAAGAAGACTTTTAACTTTTGTCTTAGGTAAATTTAGTTTTGCAGGAGAATTTCCAGTATTGGGATAATATGTCCACTCTGAGTTTTCATTTTAAGGTATAGATAAATGTTAAAGGTTTTCCATATTATCTGCATAGAGAACACTGGATTGCATTCTGCTCTTGAAAAACAAGGTGAAGCCTACAAATAATTCACTTCATTTTTTCCTAGCCTTTTCCAAGCTGTCTACTAGTATATACTCCTCAATATCCTCTGGATATTGTAAAGCAAATAGATAAGGGCAAGTTTGAATTTTGACTATAGATTGCTAGGGCTCTGGGTAGTCTAGAGAAACCTTTGGGCGTTGTTGCTTTAAAATTACCCCAGAAATAATATCATCTTGAGTATTTTGCTTCAGTTATAGCACATTCTGTATTCTCATGGGCATGAACTATGGACTGCCACTCCCTGTATCCTAATGTGCAAACATTTCCTGTTTTCAACTATTTGATTTGGTGAAACAAAGTCAGCCTGGCTCTTGTAACTTCTGCTTGTGATGGCATGGAGGGGGCTCAGGGACCCAAGGAAGCAGGGGTCCAGCTACATGAACACGAAAGCCTCTCATTACTGCTCACCCACCACCCCTGCTAGCTACACTGACCTAGAAACAGCTGTAGGTTCAGAGTGCAGCTCTACCATTTGCCAGGTGACAGGTGAAAAGTCATTTCCCCAGCCCTGTTTTCTCACCTGTTAAAATGGGGTTTCTAACATCCTTTGCATCTTTCTGTGAAGTGCTCTCACGCATTTCAACATTTCTCTAATTTCCCATTGTGATGGGCTGGCGTTTCTGCCAAACTCTTGCTCTAATTTCTCCCTTTTGTGGTCTGTGACTCCCCCATATTTACTTTTCTGACTAAGATATGTCCACTCCTTTGCTCTCCTGAACCAAAACTTCACTTAGCACCATTAAGTGACTATAGAAGTATTTTACCTGAAAGCACTTCTATTAAAATACACAAAATTATTAAGTGAATTTAGAAGTTAATATATCTCTGTACTGAGGAAGGAGGCTCTCACAGCAGCCTTGAATTCTGGGTCCCCCAATGATGTGCAGCATTTATAGGGAAAGGGTTTCAAGATTCTGTACCCCAGCCCTAGCTGGTTTGGCTCAGTGGATAGAGCATCAGCCTGTGTGCCAAATGGCCCTGGGTTCGATTCCGATCAAGGGCATGTACCTTGGTTGCAGGTTTCTCCCTGGCCTGGGCCCTGGTCAGGGCATGTGCAGGAGGCAACCAATTGATGTGTTTCTCTCACATCGATATTTCTTTGTCTTTCCCTCTCTCTTCCAACTCTCCCTAAAAAATCAATGGAAAAATATCCTCAGGTGAGGGTTAACACACACAAAAAGTTAAATCTTAAAAAAAAAAAAGATTCTGTACCCCAGACTCTTGTCATTTATTAAATGACTTTGGTTTGAACTTTGTCCCTCTGAAATAAAGGTGATGGCTCTTTAGCTTGAGCCAGGTTGCCACCTGCTGTCCTTTAGTGATTTTGTTAACAGTAGAAAGAGGAACAGTAGTTCTGACCTCTGAAGAAAGGCAAACTCAAGAGAATGTTCTGTTCTTCCAGGTAAGGAGCAAACTAGTTGATCAGAAATGGTCTTTTGATCATTGGTTCTGAAAGAGATTTCCAGATCTTAAAGTCCACAGCAGGCCAGGCACGGCATGGGGTTTAAGTGGACAAAATGAGGCCAGGATCTGCCACAGCACTTCCTAAGCTTGGTTTTAAAATTATATGGCTAAAATAGTTGTTAGATTTGCCTAAAAATGTTGTCTCTGGTTGGGTGGGGAAGATAAGCCTTTCAAAAGACAACACTGAATTTTCCTATAGAGAGACTGGCAGTCTGTTTCTGGGAGGCGGTAGTTGAGGTCAGATGCTGTTGGAGGCCAGGACTAATGTTGAAGAAAGGCATGTGGGTGGCCATGGCCCATGGCTAGGAAGTGCTCATGCTGCCATGCTGATCACAATGAGGTCATTGCGACATGGTAATGGGGAAGCTCTGAGCCATGCTAGCCACTGGGTTGGAAAAAGGGCTCCCTGCTGCTTCTCACCCACCCGCACCAGGTAGGCAACTGTGACCTTTACCTACTGTCCCTGGCATCCAAACTGTAATTTCTCTGTCCCTCCATGAAACAAGGTAATAGTAGCTAGGCACATTATTACGAATATGGCATTCAAACCTCACAATATTCTAATAATTTGGAGTCAGTTTTCAACTCTGTGTTTCAGTTTCCTGGTCTATGATGTGGAGTTAATACTAGTACCTACTTAAGAGGGATGTTGCAAGGGTTGAATGGGTTAATAACTGCTTTTATCTGGTACATATGAATCTTAGCTATTCCTACCATTATTCTGCCACTTAAACTAGCTAAGTGAATCCCTTATCTTCTCTGAGGTTCGATTTCTTCAACTGTAAACAGGCTGTTAATGCTCACCTCACAGGATTGTTGTGAGACTTAAGTGGTAATGAAAGTAACGTTGTATAATTGATAGCATAAGGCATTTTACAAATATAATGAATGTGTTTTTTTGAGTTGGCCTACTTTAGAGAGAAGGGGGCCAATTACTGGTGGGAAACTTGTACTTTGAAGAGTGGAGGGCTGAGAAGGGCCCCCCAAGGCCCTGTGCGCTGTCGTTGCCTATGACTATGGGGTGTGGCTAGATCTCCTCATTGGAGGTTGGTTAAATGGAAAGATGAGGTCACTCCAGAATTCCCGCCCAGTTCTGCTTTTAATGGAGATTGCTGTCTCTTAGGAGCCAGGTCTGAGAGGGTGGCCGCAGGAATTCCAGGGCCTCAAGATACTGGAGGAATGTGTATGTGGAGAGTGAATTCCCAAACATAGCTCCCTTACCGTGGGCTCTGCCTGGCAAATTGAAATGTTCCCCAAAGTTCTAACCCCAGGAACAGAGCCAAGTAGTCTCTTTGTAGATCAGTGGGCCTGGACCTCCTGGGGAGTGTGGAGCTAGCCCTCTGGAGACTCTCCCCATGCCACTGTGAGGGCTGCTCTTCCTTGGGACCTTGTTCCACTACAGCCACTCCTGCTGCCTCTGCTGAACCCCATTATCTTCCAACATGGCCGCTGGGCATCTCATGCTTTTCTTAGATGCAAAAGTTCCTTTACATCAGGGCTTTGCAAAGATTTTTTAAAATGTATGTTTTCATTGATTTCAGAGAGGAAGGGAGAGGGAGAGAGATAGAAACATCAATGATGAGAGAATCATTGATTGGCTGCCTCCTGCACACCCCCTACTGGGGATCAGCCTGCGACCGAGGCATGTGCCTAGACTGGGAATCAAATCATGACCTCCTGGTTCATAGGTTGACACTCAACCACTGAGCCACACTGGTGGGACTGCAAAGATGTTTTTAGAAGTTTTTTTAATAGCAATAGTTTGCAGACATCACATGCAGCTATGTTGGATAAAAGGATTTGGGGTCTTTTCCATTACTATTTCCTTCCCTTCTCTTTCTCTCTCTCTCTCTCTCTCTCTCTCTCTCTCTCTCTCTCTCTCTCTCTCTCTCTCTCTCTCTCTCAGTTAGAATTTTTTGAGCAGCAGAAGGAAATTGAGCTGCCCCCACCGTGCATCTCACTTTGAGGCAGCTATGTTTCCTGTGGGGATTGTTCTTGCCCTTGTCTCATTTCAGCTGTTGCTATTGTTGGTCTCATTCTGCCTCTCTTTCGCAGTATCTTTAAGTCCTTGGTTCTACTGAAGACCAGCCAGGTTCATTAGAACAGCTGACCCTATTTTTGGCTGGGTCTGGACTTCTGGAGAATAGATGGAATGAAATCCTTTTGTCTTGGTCCAAGTTGAGCTCATGCTAGGCTCCTGAAGAGGAGGTAGGAAGGATGGGAGAATGCCCCTCGAGGTGGCCTGGGTGGTTGCAGGCACCCTGGAAGGTCCTGGGGAAGTGGTTTCTGGTTCCACCCAGCAATTTCAGGAGGCAGGGTCATTGAGATAAGCATTGACCTGGGTGATAACCCAGCTGTAGTGAGCTGGGTTCCCCGTCAGTTGCTGACTGCTTAAAATGTCTCTGGAAGGACTACCTTTCAAAACAGAGGTCAGACTGGGTGGGTGTCACCGCAGCAGCTGGGGTGGCAGCAGCCAGGCACACAGAGGCAGCAGGAGCAGGGGGAGCGAGGCGCAGGTTTCCGAGGTGCCGCCACAGTCCTGGGCATTCTCCTGGAACGCAGAGCAGAGATGAAAGGGCAGCATTCACGATGACGTACCAGCCAGAGGAGGCAGGAAGTAGGGCAGGGATCTCTGGACTAATAGGATCCAAAAGCCTGGGGAAAGAGGGGGGTTTCCGAAAGTGGAGGAAGCACTGTCCCCTCTCTCAGACCCCCTACCTTTTAGGGGGAAGTAGAGGCTGTACACTCAGCCCCAGAACTGGGCTCATGAATTCTCTGCTTGCCCCCTCTTGGAGTAGCTGTGGGGTCATCCTCTTAGAATGACTTCAGAGAAGCCATTGACTCTGGGAGCATCTTTGATGTGGTTTATTTGTGGCAGCCATTTCCAGCAAAGACAATACCGAGTATAAGCACCCAGCTCAGGGCCTGCCACAGGGCGGGTGCTCAATACATGTTGGTCACCATTAGTGTTTTGCACATAATGATTTCCTGTTTGCTTAGGTCATTTGCAGCTAAGTGCAGCAGCAATGAGGACAATATGGGGATGCTGTGTTTTGATTCACTGAGGGCCCAAACCCTGGGAACTGTGTGGCTCTATTTGTAGAAGGCCCCTCGGATCCTGGTTGACTTAGTATTTGCTGCACGTGTCTGAAGGTTTCCACGTGCAGTTGCATCCTGTGTCCAGATGCACTCATGTCTTCCGTGCGCAGGCACAGCCACAGTCACAGCGCTGAGGATTTGGGGATGAAGTCCAAGCCCTACCCCTGAACCCCCTCCAGCCCACCTCTGGGTGGAAGGCATGACAGGAATCCGGTCGCCGGCGGAGCTTCTGGGAGCGCATTCTGTCACACTTGATAGAGGCATTATGTGCAGGAGTCACTGTCAAGGCAAACGCCTCATGACAAGAGCTGATTCTGGAGACTCAGTTCTGGAAGAGCCTGCCCCTGATAGGACCAACTGCCTTACAAGTGGCTTCCAGGGTCAGGAGGCAGTACCCAGGGGCCTGGGGGAAGGATTGGAGAACCAATAATGATGCTCTGTGTGGGAGATTGGGATGGTGGTGGTGAGGGAGTCTGGCCTCAGCCTCAAAATCTATGCCCCTCAATCTCTCCTGCACCGCCACCCCTCTCTCACTCCGCACATCCTGGCAGATCAGAAGGATATATTTGACTTCTGTAGCCTCCTGAAGGACTGGTGGGAAGATGCTACAGTCACAGGTGGGGTCTGTCACCAGGAGGAGAAGGTTACTATTGGGAATCTGTTGCATCACAAATATCCTGCAGCAAAGAGAGAGGCGGGGCCCTGGAATCCATGGAAGGCTTGACATAGGGCTTCTAGGGGGGAAAACCCCCAAACTTCTAGTGTAGAGTTAGGGTGGCAGGGGAAGAAATGGAGTCATGAGGCAGGTCAGATCAGGGCAGCTATAAGAACAGCCCTGGGCAACTGACTCAGTCCTATTGGTTTATTTTACCCACAAGCCTTTGCAAATGCTCCTTTCCTAGAAGATTGGAGAAGGTGAGGAAGTCTTAAATGGAACATATATGAGAGTTAAAGTTATTATTAATATATGCAGAACAACAGGTATAAATCAGGACTGCACCAAGCAAATAGGGATGTGTGGCTCTCCTTGCTTTAATGTGGTGGGGGCAGGCCATATGGGGAAGATGCAGTGCTCAGCCTTGGCCACGAGGTGGCACAGTGCCCCTGCATACTGCCCAGGAATCCTGTGAAGAGGGAGGGAGTAAAGGGTTATGGAGAGCCTATTATGCACAAGGCCTGGTGTATTACATAACAGCTGCCCCTTACTGACCATTTCCTCCGGGTTTTGTACACACACACACGCACACACACACGTACATAACCTTTACCACACTACATGAAGTTATTATTTCCCTTTTGTAGATGAGAACATGGAGGCTAGAATTGGCTAAGTAACTTGCCCAAGGATACACAGCTAGGAAGTAGCAGAGCCACTTTTTAAACTCAAGTCTGTCTACCCTAAAGTTTTGGCTTTGCACCATAGCATTTACTTCATCCTTACAACAAGCCTTTGAGCTAAGTGCACAAATAACAATAGTCCCAAGAGAACCGCTGTGGTAAAGTTAAAATCCACTGGCATTACACAAGGGTGAGAGATGGAAACCTGACTGTCTGACGCCGAAGTCTGAGGCGCTACACTATGAAAGAATTCGCTAGAAGTCTGGGGGCTCTCAAGGACATCCTGGGAAGCCCTTGGTGAATGGCAAGGCTGACCAAGGGGACATCCTGGAGGGATCTCAGCCTCCTGGGCCAGGAGAGAAGTTCCAGGGAGCATGGCCCCTGAGGCCAGGGGTGGGGTCAGCAGGAGGGAACTTTCATTCAGGCCTCCCTGGGCCAGGCTGGCAGAGCAAGTTGGATCTAATGGACTCTCCATGGGGGAAGGCTGAGTCTAGACTGGGCCCACACGCTCCTAAGAACATCCTTATGCTTTCCCCTTTCTCTGCACAGACAGATTTCTAAGGGGGAGCTGGCTTGTCCTTTCCTCAAATCTACCCTTGCCTTCCAAGATCTCTCAATGGAGTTCAGCTCGTGTGGCCCTGACACTGAGCTTTGATGCAAGTGTGAGTGAGCTAGACATTGAATTGTGGGATCATTTCTGTCTGGGATGGCTTTGGGGCCTGGCGTGGAGGTGACTTGCTCACAAGGACCTGGCCTCGGGACCACCATTCCTTAGCCCCCAACTGGCCTCCTCCCTCACACCTTCTGCCTCAGCCTGTTTCCTTCACTAAGGGGACTGGGAAACAAAGACCCCGGAGCGTGCCCTTTCACTTAGAGCACCCTCGCCTTCCTCCCCATTTACAGACGCGCCCCCCCCAGCCCCCCCCCCCCCCCCCCCCCCCCCCGCCTTCCTGTGAGTGACCAAGCCCTGCCCCGAGGCCGGGGGGTCAGAAAGAGCTGCCTCAGGTCTTACTTCTGGCAGGCCCCACAATCGATGATCCCGTTGGCCTCCTGGATGGCCCTCTGGTGCACAAACACGGGGTACTCCGTGTCGCAGGGCTGCAGCATGTCCTGCTTCCTGTGCTTGTGGGCTGTGGGGAGACAGGTGCGATGGGAGAAAGCGCATCATCGAATTGGAAGGGCCTTCAGTCATGCCTGGAGGGATCTCAGCTTCAACACCTCCAGGCCCTAGTCCATTTGCAGGTGGCTCCTTTGTCAGAAAGCTCTCAGAACACCCAAAGGAGGGGCAGGGCAGGAGAAAAGGGGAAGGCAAAGGAACAGAATCAACGCAGTGGAGTGGATCCCAGTGGACAGGGCAGCAGGCTGGGCCTCAGGGTGCCTCGGGTTCAGTTGTGTGTGACTGACACACTAGCCTCATGACCTGGCGAAAGCCACTTCCTGCCTGTGGAAGCCTGCTTCCCTACTGTAAGCTGGGCTGGGAAGGGGAGAGCACCTTCTCAAAGGCTCCTTCAGTGTTGACGTGCAGAGTCTGAGAGGAAAGCAGAGCTGGTCAGAGTGCCCAGGGGTGGCTCGGGGAGACTTCAGCCCTTCACCCCACCACCCTTCCAATTCAGTATGGACAGGTGACATCTCCTCAGCCAGCTGAGGCGCTCTGCGATGCAGGGCCTGGGCAAGCCCCAGGTGTGCCCTCCGTCCCCGCTGCTGGTGAGAGCAGAGCAGTGAGGGTTGGCGCCTGGCTGCGGGGCTGGGGACGGCTGGGCAGGGGCCCTCAGTGTGTGTCTGTGGTGCACTTGAGTCATTCAGAAAGGACTTAGCACATGGGAGAGTAGGTCCCTGGCGTCCTGCTCTGGACAGCCATGCTCGCTCCTGAGGTGAGCAAAAAGCAAACAAGGCCAGCTCCCAGGCGGAGGGACATTGTTTTCGTTCAAAATAGCAGTGTCGTTTCAGTGCTACAGTACCCCTCTTTCTGCACGCCACTTTCCACGCCTTTCCTTTTGTTCTCAGAGCTCTCTGTGAAATAGGCAGGACAGGCCGCATTCCCCCATTGTGTAGACATGACCTATGGCAGGGTCACACAAAGGTCAACAGGGAGTTACAGGTCTCCTCAACCCCCAGACCCAGAAATGTCCCCATAAGCCCTGCTGAGGGTCAGCCAGGGCCACACTGACCTCTAAGGGTGTTGCTGAGCAGCGCCGCGCTCCGGCCCCTGGGGTTCAAGAGGGGGTGCTCTGGCTGCAGCCTGCAGAGGCTCAGGGCCTCGCTCCTCTCCTTCCAGGCCCAGTTGCATGGGCCTCACACCCAGGGGGCTGGCTCAGGCTGGCCTATCCCCCCTGTCAGCTGAGCCACCTTGTGTGGTAGGTCATCGCAGGGGATAACAAGAGCCACATGCCAACAACAATAGGCGAGTGGCTTCCCCAAGGGCACACAGCTGCCCTCTGCCCAGGCCCTTGGACTCCAAGCCCAGAGGACACGGCTGACCGGCCGGGCCAGGCCTGCTGGGCGGGAGGAAGGAGCCCAGGACAGCGGCCTGAGATGGGAAGTTCTGGACAAGCAGGATGAGTGAGCTCACGCTCAGCTTTGTTGGCGCAGATGCTGGCAGAGGACAGAGGGGCGCTCTGCCCCGCCTGTGTTCCCGAGCCGCCGGGAGGAGGGACCTGTTTCTAGATGGGTGGTGACACATGGTTCCTGGTTCCTGTCACAAACACCCCGTGACTGAATGTCCCGGGCGGTCCTGTGAAGACTGCCGGGTGTGATTTCCAAAAGGAGTCTGGAAACATGGCAGGGGTTGGCCATGTGAGCTGGGGGTCGGCGGTCACACCAGCAGGCCAGTGGTGAGAGCAGGCAGAGGGGGAGTGAAGCAGGCCAGGCAGGGACAGCAGTGCGAGTGGTTTTTCCATCAGGAAGCAAAAGAAGGGGTGCAGCCCCAACGGTGGAGAAGTCGCAGAACACCAGGGAAAGGCTCTATAGCAAGCAGGGGTGGAGCAAAACCTGCTAAGGTGCGACAGTGTTGCCTGGTACAGGAGCCCGGGCCACCCAGGGAGTGAAAGCGGTCCATGTCCCTTTGCAGGTAAAGACCAGGTAGCCTCAACCTCCTGGGAATGTGGTCAGAGTCCCAACTGGCTGACAGGACATGGCTTTGATTTGTGGTCAGACCTTTGGGAATTGCATTGTCCCAGGAGTGCCCCAGTGATCAGATGAGGCCTCTGCCGGCCACCCCGCAACCCTGAGCCGGAGGCCGCACTCTTCGTGCCGCAGGGTGACCTGGTGGCTGCTCACCTGCATGTGGCCGCAGCCACTGGACCATATCCCCCTTTCCTCTGGGAACTCAATGTCCTCCCCCAGGAGACGGCTGGGTCCCATCTCGCCCGGGTCGGACTGTGCTTGTGTGGGATGAGGTCTGGGCTGCACCCCCGGCTAAGCCATGGGGCTTTACACTGGGGGAGATCCTGAGTCGGGGTGCCCCGGGATGAATGCACTCCTTTAAGGGAGAGCTGAGGGGGCCCTTTGCAGCCCCAGGCTGCCTCCTGCTCCCCCCACCCGGCTCCATGGTGGGTGCTACTTACAGTGATGGAAGACAGCTTTGGCTGCCCAGGACATGAGGCCCAGCACAGGGTGGGCATAATGTCACACGAGGTCAGGATGTCACAAGGTGGTGATGTCACATGGGATGAGTGATGTCACATGGAGCAGTGGTGTCCAGAGATGGTGTGATGTCACACAGAGGTGGGGAGCCAGGAGGGGAAGGTGACGAGAGAGGGCCAAGCAGGATGAGATATGAAGAGTGAGCTGCCCAGAGCCCCTTCCCCTCTGTCACCCCCCAGAGGGGGAGGTTTCCAGTTAGCTGACTGAAATGGCACTGGTAGCAAACACAAGGTCAGGCAGTCACAGGTGCTCACCCTGGGCCCCGTGGCCGGCTCTCCGGGAGCCCCAGGCACTCCACTCCAGCAGGAATCTGTCAGACATGGCACCAAATCCGACTGAGTGGCCGGGGCGCTGGCGCTCCCCGCTGCTCCCCGGCCCAGCCCTGTTCTCCTGGACATCCTCTTCCCTGCTTGAGGGTCCCCAAATGAGCAGAAAGGTGCCCCTGGCAGCAGCAGGGAGGAGGCCCCATACACACAGGACAGTTCCTCCCCGGACCTTCCCCCTCATCTGGCTCCCTCAGAAGACACACCTGCATGAAGTCCCCCAGCTGCCCCCCCACCTCACCCCCCACCCACCCCGACTCACAGCAAGAGCTCATTCACCAGCCATCTGGTTGCAGTCAGGAGGGCTGAGATAGGCTGGGAAGAAGGGAGACAACCAGTTAACCCTGGGCTGGGGGACAGACCACACCTCGGAACACCCATCCTGCTGCCACCACCGGCTCTTTCCCAGCTGGGAAGCCTGGGAAGCTGGTTATCCAAGAGACTCCTGTGTAGGGCCGGCAGCGGGTTCGACAAGCCCATCAAGAAGGCCAGGCAGGGCCTCGTCCTGATGAGCCTCTTGGTGATGCTTCAGGGTCCCTGATGGCCTGTGTGACCACACTACTCGCAGAGGCCCGCAGACAAGCCCTGCAGGGCTGGGGGGCAGGGGGGGTGAGGCAGAAGTGAGGGAGGACTTCTTGGTCAGAGTCAAGAGGGGCCCTGGGATAGATGCCTGAAGCTGGAGAGACCAGGGACCAAGAGGGCTTGCCACCTGGCGGAGGGGAGGTCTGGGGTGACACTCACGCTGACCAGGGGCCGGGCGGCGCTGTGGTGGTGACTGGGGGGTTTGCACATGGCCTGGTAGTCGTACATGGTCACCCTGAAAGGCCGAGACAGGAGCTGGTGAGTCCGGACCCCGCCCGCCCCTGCTCTGCCCCAGGGAGTCGCTGCAGTTTCATTCACCCAGATGCCTGACAGTTCAGGAGTTAGGATGGCAGATCAGAAGTGAGACATGCCCCAAATTACCTTTCTGTACTTTGTTTTAAAGAAAACAAATAGTAAATTTGGTTTTCCTTCTAGGGGCCCACATTCCTTATGCTACTCCCTGCCTCTTCTCAAGTCCTGGGCTTCAGAACGGTTGCTTTTGGAGCAGGTGGGGGCTCTCACGATGGGTTCTGAGGTCAGGACCATCGGCTCTGTCTGGCCCATTTAGCATCAGATCCTGCCTTTTCTGTCAGATGGGGGAGAAGCAGGTCCCACTTACTGGCTGAACACCCCCATGCTGAGCAGCTGGGTCAGGAGAGCACCGTCCACCTCCCCTAGAAATCTTCCCATCTGGGAGGGAGGGAGGGATGGAGGAAGGGAGGGAGGGAGAGAGAGAGAGAGAGAGAGAGAGAGAGGTGAGGACTTTCATTTCTGAGCTCCAGACTTTAGCTGCCATGTGGGTTTTCCCTGCAGATGCCCTTCAACGTAATCACAGCGGGATCCATAACACCGCCCCCTCCCTTTAATTTGCACTCCTGCGCCCCCCCTCCCCCCCCCCACCCCCGCCATAGTCTCATCTCAGTGCTTTTAAAACTCTAAGTTGTAATCTATTAATTATCTATGAAATTAATCTGGGGGTTGCAATCACATTTTTTAAAAAATATATTTTATTGATTTTTTACAGAGAGGAAGGGAGAGGGACAGAGAGTTAGAAACATCGATGAGAGAGAAACATGGATCAGCTGCCTCCTGCACACTCCCCACTGGGGATGTGCCTGTAACCAAGGTACATGCCCTTGACCGGAATCGAACCTGGGACCTTTCAGTTCGCAGGCCGACGCTCTATCCACTGAGCCAAACCGGCTACGGCGCAATCACATTTTTTAAGGTAAAGAATTCCTTTGAACAAATCAGTGGGAATCACCTGCAGCAGGTTAAACAGGGTTTTGTGAAACTTGATTGCGTGTGTGTGTGTGTGTGTGTGTGTGTGATGGGTCAGATGCAAAATGTGCTTCTTTGGGTCACGGTCACAAGAGGTTGAAGGGCATCCTTATCACCAGCTAAACCAGGTCTGAGAACTCCGGAGCTGCCTTTGATTTCCCGCCCTCCCGCCCTCCCCTCTTTTCCAATTAATCAGTGTTTCCTGTGGGTCTGTCACTCACCATCCCGACTCCATGAATAGCTACTTAACCTAAACCCGTGTCCTCTCCGAAGCCACTTTGCCCTCGGAACTGGGCTCCCCAGTCCCCAGCCCCTGCTGGGGTTTGGTCACTCTCTTTGTTTCCTGAAACAGGACACCCCTCTCGCCATCCCTCCTTCATCACCCAACCAACCAACACGAGGTGAGCACCTGTGTGCTGGGCATCCTCCAAGCCAACAAGGTCAGCTCACCTTCACGCCTGCTGTGCCGCCCCCTGCCCCAGCCTCATTGTTGCACCCCTCCCGTTGCCTTTGCTGCTGCTGGTCCTCAGCAGGGCGCAGAGCGCTGGGACCGAGGGGTTGGATTTTGATTCAAATCCTGGCTCTGCCCCTGCCTGCCGTGTGACCATGGGCAGGCCGTTAGGAAGATTGGGGATGATGCTTGCCAGGTGTCTCACCCACAGAAAGTGCTGGGGAAGTGGCGGCCAGTCTGACAAGGAGACACGAGGACTCTCCTCCCTGCCTTGACTACCCTTCCCCAGGCCGCACTCCAAGGAGCGTTCCTTCTCCTCCTCCTCTCAGGAGTCTGTTTCTCACTTTCCCAGCAGAATGAATCCTCCTTCCTCTGACTGAGACACTGACCGGCTCACCACAGAAGCTCACAGGGGAAACGGAGAAGGCGGGTCAGCTCTGCTCTCTCTGTGCCTGGAAGGCCCATGTGCTCTGCCTGGGAGGCCTGAGAGGCTTCTCTGCAGAGTGCAGCGGACAGCCAGGGGAGACCGTGGAGCGGAGGGCATTCCAGGGACAGGATGGCAAGCAGGGAGGTGAGAGGCCTCCAATCCTGCCTGTGCCTTCCTTCCCTGTCTGTTCCCTCGCATCTTCCTTCATTGGTGTGAGTTTTCTGCTCCCCCGGAAAGTGCAGTGAGGTGGGATTGAGGCTCCTCTTCTCCTTCGTAATTCTAGGCTTATTTACCCAAAACCCTGTTGTTTAGACACTTGATTCTGAGAAGGGAGGTCCATGAGAGTAAGACAAGCTACTAGACACTGGAACCAATGTATCCTCCTCTGTAAATAAGCAACTTGACTTGGAGGATATGCCACTCTGGCAGAGACTAACCATCCTCCCCTTCTTTGGTAGGGAGTAATATCCTCAACTAAAAGACTACATTTCCCAGACTCCCCTGCGTCTGGGGCTGGCCAATGAAATGTGAGCAAAGTCCTGGTGGGACTTCCAGGAATCTGTTAAAAGGGAGATGACTCTGCAAGAAGGGCACCACATCCAGGGCTGCTGCACTCCCCCTTGTCTGGAAAGTGGACACGTAGGCAGGAGCTCCTGTATCCAGGTGATGCTGAGGATGGGGCACCTGGTGACCCACCACACCAGGCCTGGGCTGCCTTCAGCCATTCCTCCTTACATGAGAGAATAAGCGTTTAAGTTGCTTAAGTCACTGTAGTGGGGACTCCATTCCTCACAGTAGAATGCAATTCCCAGCTGATACAGTTTCATTTGAACTTAGAGTGAATCAGTGACTCAAATAGGTAAGTTGATAGAATTTTCTAAATCAGCAAAGCCAAGGCCAACCATTCCATTTTGGGTACCCTGTCAGTTTAGGACCCTCAGACTGAAGGTGGGGGGGCACCCAGCACAGCACGGCAGGGGGACTATAGCTTCTTTACAGCCACGGCACTCTGCAGGGGCTCGGGGAGCTGGCCTACCTGCCGGTGAGGTGTGCTGACACAGGGCAGGCTCCACTTTCACTGAGGATACCCCCACACAAGCAGCCGTCCACTGGGCTGCTGAGCCAAGGGCCTGGGGCTTCCCGAGTATCCAGTCTGTACTGAGGTGGGAGTGAGGTGAGGTCCTGTGAGGCACACCCAGGAGCCCGGAGCAGGAAGCAGATGGGGCAGGTGGCAGCCAAGGACCCAGAACTGATGAGCATCCTCCTGGCCAGCAACATCCCCTCGGCATGGGCTGATGTGCATGCATGTGTGAGTCTGCTGTCCCCAGAGAGAAGGGGGACCAGAGAGTGAATTAAAGCAAAGATTCATTCTGGTATTGGAATGGAGCAATGTCATATGGCCTGCTCACCTAGGACAGCCTCAGTTCCTTCTTCTCTAAAAATGGGAAGTTCATCCTCTGAGGGATGTGAGGAGAACATGAATTACCAGAGTGAAGCCACTGTGCACGGCTCCTCATGGGGACCAATCCTTTCATTCCTACTGTATGGCCTCCCCTGAGTCCCTGAGCTGCCCCGTCTTTTGGCAGGTGCCTTGGGCCCACAGTGGGCCGGGAAGAGTGTGGGGATCAGGGCTCTGCACTCCTGGGGGGCTCTGCTGCCATCAGCTGTCTCGGGTCAGGTGACCCGCTCAAGTTGCCCAAATGAGGGTGCCTGGCCCCCAGAAGGTTGAGCCTGGGGAAGCCAGAGACATGCTGAGGCAGGTGATGAGGAGTGGGGGGCTGGAGAGGCAAGTGCAGGAGCACATGCAGAGCAGGGAAGTCGAGGTTTCTCCTGCGCCCACTTCACCCTGCACCCGCAGAATGGGACTTGAAGCCTGCCCTGCCATGTGGTAGGGAAGGAGGAAGGGAGCAAGGAAAACAGCGAGGCCCAGGACAGGCCTGTCAGAGGCCCTGTGAGGGCAGAAGGGGTTGCCCTGGTCAGAGGGCCTTGCAGACACTGGCTCTGAGGGCTGTGGCCAGGGAGGGAGGAGGTGCTATGGCTTCTGGGAGACTTAAGCCTTAGGGAGACACCACAATGGAGTGTCTGACTATAGCTCTGCTGCCCCTTTGAGGTCCATTCTGAAGCTCCCATGTGTGGGGGTGCTACCCACAGGCAAATGGCAAGACTCAGAGTCCCCAGATCCAGGGTGACAGGTCCACTGTAAACGTTACACAGAGCTGTTGTCACTCCCATGCCCTTGCTCTCTGCTCTCTCTCTCTAGGCCCCAAATAGATGGCTGGGATCCGCCCTTTGTGGGTCTTTATTATAAGATGGAATCCTGAGCTGGAAGAGAGGCTCCATGGGGCCAAGTATCTAACCCTTGAGCTGGAACAAGGCCAGGACCAGGAGAGCCGAGCACCCTTCCCTCTGGCAGGCACAGGGGGGCCCTGGGGCGTCTACACTGATGTTTGCTGGGGAGGAGGCCCGTGAGGAAGGGCTGGGGAGGACTTTGGGAAGAAACCTGCACCTGGTACAGTGACAGGCTTCCCTCCCAGACCCCTGCTGGACCCTGGCAGGGACAGGAAGTGGCCTGGACCTTTCGGCACAGAGCCCAGCCCAGAAGTACACCCAGATCCACAGCAACAGGCGTGAAGGCCGAGGCAGCGGGCCTCAGGCTTCACCACACACCGGAGTCACCAGGTGGGCTTGCAACAGCACAGAGGGTGGGCCATCCCCAGAGCTGCGGATTCCCTTGGCCTGCAGTGGGGCCTGGGAACATGTGTTTCTACCAAACTCCCAGATGCTGCTGGTTCTCCCACCACACTGTGAAGCCTAAGGATAAAAGGGGGTAGGAGGGAGGGTTGAGTTGGGAGGGCCCAGGCTTGTGGCCCTTGGTGGCCCCTGGGTGTGCTTAGGAAGGGGTGTGCTTAGGGAGGGGCAGGTTTGGGTGGGTGGGTAGGAGTGTGTGGTGGAATGATCCTGAAATGGTCACAATGGTTCTAGCCTCTTCGAGCTATGCCCTGTGTAAGCCTATCCCCTTGAGTGTAAGCTGGACCTAGTAACTTGCTCCTAGTGAATGGAATAAGGTCTAAGTGACCAGATGTCCCTTCTGAGATTAGGTTCCCAAGATTTTGACCTCTGTCTTGCTCTCTTCTCTCTGCTCGTCTTGGCTCTCTTGCTCTGAAGAAGCCAGCTGCCGTGTTGAGAGCTGCCCCCTGGAGAAGCCCACCTGGCAACCGATCTGGCCAGCAACCATGTGAGTGAGTTTGGAAGCTGAGCCTCCTCTAGTTGAGGCTTGAAATGACTTGAATGGAGCAGCCCTGGCTGATCCCTTAATTCAGCTCCATGAGAGACCCTGGGCCAGACTCACTCCGCCTAGCCATACCCAGATGCTTACCCCAGAAACTGGGAGATGGTAAGTCTTGTGGTTTTAAGTCAATTTATTTTGGGATAATTTGTTATGCAGCAATAGGTAACTGCTACAGAGTTATTGAATGAATGAATTTAATAAAAAACCCACAAAACCAAAAATGGGTGGATAGATGGCTGAGCCTAGATACCTGTCAAGTGCTGCTTATATCATTGGTGTCGCTGGCTTGGGTGCTATTTCCCTCGTGCCCTCTTATCACTGACACTGCGCAGGCCACGGGGCAGAGAGGTCCAGAGTGAGGAAAGAGGAGCCTTTTCGTGATGCTGCTGCTTCCAGAGCCTGGGCACTAACCTCGGACTTACCCAGGAGCCTGAATTCCTGGCCTGGAGTTCAGGGTCCTAGAGCATTGGTCCTAATTCTGTGAGACTCACACCTGTTTGACTCAGTGAATAAACTCTGCCCTGAGCATGGACAGAGTGAGGGAGGGTAGGACTGGGCAGCGGGACTGCTCAGCGGCCCCGGGTCTCAGCCCGCCACACTCTCCGGAGAAGGCCGCTCTCCCTGGGCTCACTCGCCTTGCCCAGCAAATCCTCCATTTCCTCCAGGACCCAGGCTCTCCAGCTTGGCTTTCCTCCCAAACCTCGCAGAGCCTGTTTTCCTCTGGTATAAAATGAAACCAATAACATCACCAGAGCCATCTCCCCTCCACCGCCCGCCCATCCCCCACCTCTCCTTTCCTGGGGCCTCCCAGTGTTGGGAGAGGAGGAGGGGGAGCATGGGCTGTGGGAAGCCAGGGTGACCAGGCACAGTGGGAGCTGGGGCTCTGGAGGAGTTCCGAGAGGTCACACCCTATTAATGAAGATCTCATTTGTGCTCTGCTTCGTTATACAAAGGATAATGTTATAAAATAATACAATAGTTGAGAAGATGGGGGTGAATAAGCTAAGTAAGCACATCCTTTATAGTAAAATAGAAGCGTCTAAATAGCTGTTTGCTACCACATATTATCCAGTTGTGCCCACTGATGTCGTGATTGGAGAAGACCTGTGAGCGAGAGTACAACGGGACCGCCGTGAGTTACACCAAGGGCCCCTTGGGAGTGTGCGCCACGGGCCCCACTCCCTGCAAGTTTGTCCTGCTGCCTCTCAGGCTGGGTCAGCAAATGATGGCCCGCAGGCCAAATCTGGCTCTTGAGCTAAGAATGTGTTTCTATTTTCAAATGGTTGGGGAAAAAAATCAAAAGATTAATAATTCTTCATGAGAGGCGAAGATGATGTGAAATTCGAATTTCAGTATCTGTAATTAAGCTTTATTGGAACAAAGCCACGCTCATCCCTTGCATGCTGTCTGCAGCTGCGCCCATGCTACAGGCGGCGCTGAGCAGTGTGGTGCTCTGGTCTAAAACGCCTAACCCGCACTCTCTGGCCCCACAGGAGCCATTGCTTTCAACTGCCCCAGAGCCCGGCCTCTCGGGCGTGGCTGCCCCTCCCCGAGTGTCCAGCCTTCCGCACTCTCTCTGAAACTCTGGCGCTTGAAAGCCAACACCACGGGGACCTGCAGGGGTGCCCTCTCCGTTCCCCAGGGCGCAGGGGTCAGGGCATGAATGATTGAGAGCACTAGTTAGGCCCGAAGCGTCTTTCCAACCACTGGTTTCATTTCTGTCATCACCCATTCCCCTCAGAGCAATTGAGAAATACTGAATAAACTGGGCTCTGTCCAGGGAAGAGTGGCAAGGCCAAGAGGGGGCATGAAAGGGACAGGAGGAAAGGCAGTGCAAGGGATGGTTGGCAGTTCGCGTCTGGCAAGAGACGCCATGATGTCAGCCGGCCCTCAACTCCTGAAAGAGGAACATGGACAAAACCCTCTGCTTCTTCACTCCTGCTGCCGAGACAGGCTCCGCAGGAGCGGGCCATTCAAAATCTCTCCTCAAGAAGTTGGATTCCATCACCCACTGGTGCCCCTTCCTCAGCTGCCCTCTTTCTCTCATCTCCTTCCTATGCCCTGGTTCCTGCCATGTTCTCACAACTTCTTTGGACTCTGAGGCCAGAGCACAGACACAGCCATGGCCACGGCCTCGGCACCCCCGCCTGCTTCCCCAGCTCTGCCGATACCCCAGGCACCGAGAGTCTGGGGCCTTAGACATCGTGTGGTGCAGCCCCCTCATCTTAGAGAGGAGGAAACTGAGGCACGGCTAATGGAAGCCGCTTCACCCAATCACATAGCTAGTCAGGGGCGAAGCTCACTCTGGACCCAATACTATTTCCCTTCCATTGAGGTTCAGCTTGGAGGATTTTTCAATGCTTCTGGCTTGTTTCAAGGAAATATTTCATGTGAAGCTCTTCAGGTTGGGCTCAGGTTTGAATAGGCTTCCTTTTAGTTTGATTCCTGCTACATAATTAATATTGGGGCCCAGTTTTGGGCTTGGCAAAACGAAATTATGACTGCACCTTCTCTTTCGCCTTTGTGAGCACGAGCGGGGTCCGAGGAGCCATCACAGGCCGGGGGAGGTTATATGTGTGAGCCGGGCTGCGACACGAGAAGGGCCTCCTCCATTCCTGTTTCCCGCTGGCAAACCGAGGCGCAGGGCTGGAATAGAGCTGTCCACGAGGGAAGGCCAGGCAGGAAGACAGCACAACATGGGGAAGATCTGGCCCTCTGGGCCCCAGGAAGGTAGAAGGGAAGGGTCTATAGTCTGAAGGTGTCCCCCAAATTCACATGTTGAAACCTAACCTCCAAGGTGATGGTCAAAGGTGGAACCTTTGGGAGGCGCTCAGGCCACGAGGGCAGAGCCCTCAGAAATGGTTTCAGTGCCCTACGAAGTAGAGCCAGAGAGCTCCCCTGTCCCTTCTTCCACATGAGGATGCGATGAGAAGTTCTCAAACCTGACGAGGGCCCTCATTCAACCATCCTGGCTCCTGACCTCGGATTTCTGCCTCCAGGACTGTGAGCAGCAAGTTCCCATTGTTTATAAGCCCTAGCCTGTAATTGTTATAGCAGCCTGAGTAGACAAGGGGGGAGGAGAATGGGATAGAGGAGTGAGTAATGAGCAGTAGGAGAGAGCATAGGACTCTGGGAGGAGGCCCCTCTGAGGCCATGCCCTCAGTGACAGCCACGGCCCCAGAGGTAGCTGGGCTGAGCTTCTCCTCATTATGTGGACAATTTCCAACCAACTCCGGGAGAAGGCCTGAATCGTTACAAAATCAAGAATATTTCCTATGACCATCTGAGTTGAAGGGAGCCTGAATTTTGTAATCTTGCTATGTTAACTTTGGGTTCAAGAGACGATCCCATTTTCTGCAGACCTTTCACTCTAATGGGCTCTAAAGCAAGATTGCTTCCTGGGGCCATCAACCCTTTCTCCTAAGACATGGCTACTGGAGGACTCGGCTTACTCCTATCCCACTTCCCAGCATCTTACCTCCTGG
This sequence comes from Myotis yumanensis, assembly GCF_028538775.1. Lineage (NCBI taxonomy): Eukaryota > Metazoa > Chordata > Mammalia > Chiroptera > Vespertilionidae > Myotis > Myotis yumanensis. The sequence continues at coordinate 119,523,388 of NW_027223754.1, read as the reverse complement.
GGTCGCTCTGAGATCAGAATGAACCCGTTGTTGTCCACGATGAAGCAGTCCAGGTCCTGAGGAGAAACACAGAGGGAGGTGAGCTCTGGCCCTGCACCGGCCCCCTGGGTCCTCTGCCTGGCCTGGCATTAGGGAAGGCAGGCTGCCATGACTAGTGAGAAGGTCCCCTCGTGGAGCCCAGGACTGCAGGAAAGAAGGGCACTGGGGAGGGAGGGCGCTGGCTCATCCAGAGGACTGGGGTGCGGGGCCCATGGCTCCCACTCCCCCCTCTTCACACTGGAAGAACTTACACTGTCCTGGCAGCTCTTAGGGCACGGCCCATCCCCCGCACTGCACTGGAAGGAAGAGAAATTGTCAGTCCGGTATGCCCTTGTGTGTGTGTGGTAGGCATTTGGTGCGTAAGTGTGGGAGTGCTATGTGTGTTGTACATCTGTGTTGTGTGTTGATGTGTGGGGACTGGCCAATGTGTGTTTACGGTATCCTAGTGGTACATGCACATGTGTGTCTATGGTATCTATGTTTGGTGTGTCCATGTGTGGTATATGTGTGGTGTGTGTATTGTGCATGTATTAGATGTGTGTGTGTGTGTGTGTGTGTGTGTGTGTGTGTGGCCGTGTGCGGTAGTGGGCAGGGCACTGAAGCAGGATCCTTGCTGGCTGGGTCAGCCTTCCCGGAGGGAGCCATGGCCCTGCAGCTGTGGCTGAGGAGAAGGGGGGCCCTATTGCTGGAGGCCTCCTGGGTGGCCGCCTACTGCTCTTTGTCATCCTGCTCGATGTGGTGGCTGACCCCAGGCTACTGGGCTGGTGCTCCTTCCCCCTCCCATTCCTTCCACCTTCATTCTCTGGTCCCTACACTTGCTCAAAGTGGAAACGCAGCAACAAGTGAAGGGGGGCCGTGGAGCAGAGGAGGCTCAGTGCCAGGGGCAGATTCGGGGCTGGAGGAGCTTGTGGAGGATAGTGAGGAGCCCTGTGAAGCCCAGGGGGAGCAGAGGCAGGAGGGGAAGGGTTGGGTGGGAGGGGCTGTGGTAAGGCCCCGCTCAGAGCGGGTGGGCCACAGACTGGGCTTTGGATCTTGGCGGGGGGGCACTGAGGAGGGCAGTTTCCTTACTTTGCTGTGTGGGGGATCTGAGCAGCAGGGACTAGTGACCGACAGTTCAGGGGATGCGGTGTCCTGCCCTTTGCCCCAGGTCTAAGCTGATAGAGAGCACTGGGTCGGGGAGGCTTGGACCAGAGACTGAGGCTGCAGGCAGAGCTCCAGGAGCTGAGAAAGGCAAAGGAGAGATCTAGGAGGACTGACAGAGGCCTAGCAGGCGGGCTGAGAGGCAGTGGGGCATCCCGGGGAGTGGGTCTGACAGTGCCAGCCCCTCATCACCGTGGAAATGTTGGGGAGCCCTCTGACCCTGAACTGACCTCCATCACACCCACCTGCTGCGTGGCTGCCCAGAACGTGCGCTGCAGGAAGTCCAGCCTCATTTGGATGCCCACCGCTGTTTTGGGGGGAGGGGGTAGTAGGAGGGAAGAGGCAGTGAGAGGAAAAATAGATTACAGTTAAAGAGAGGGGATGCATCCACAGGAACTGAGGGGAGAGGGAGCACCAGGGCAGAGAAGGGGTGGGGAGAGCTGAGTCCGACGGCAGCATGCGGACTGAGGTTCCTGGGTTTGGGGGAGGGAGAAAGGAAGAGACTGGTGGCTTCTGTCTCTCCACAGAGGACGATGCCAGAAAACGGTCTAAGAGAAAGATGAGGCCTGGGTTCTAGAGCACGGTGAGGATGGCATTCATCCTCGGATCTCGGGGACTCAGGGCAGGTGCACTGGGCAGACCATTCCCCCTTTCCCACAGATGGAAAGGTAGAGGCTGAGAGACTGAGCCATTGGCTCAGGTCATGTGACCCAAAGTGGTGGAACTCTGGGCCACTGTGGGTTGGGTAGCTCACGGGGCCTCCTAGTTTGCAGCCTGACCTAACAACCTCTCTTGTACCCAGAAAGTTAGAGACCGTCCAATCTGCAAAAACTACTCTTTTGATGATGCACTTACAAGGGACACCATGCCTCTTTGGTTCCCAAATAGGTGTAGGGAACACAAGCTGGTGCTCACATCCTAAGAGAAATTCGGGGCCACAGAATAGAAGAAAAGCAGCTTATATTGAAAAAGAATTTGAAAACTAGGCCGACTTCCTACTGCCTGGTATAATAATATCGAAAACGTGTTGAGTGCCAGGGACGCTTATGTCCGTGAGCTTGTTTCATCCGCACGGCAGACCAGTTCTATTATTATTCAGGCTTCACAGTGGAGGAAACAGGCTTACAGAGAGTACACGCTCACCCAATCACCTGGCCCCTAGGTACAGAACCAGGACACGTCTGTCTCTGAGGCCCTTAACCTCGATATTCCCTAGGCCTGACTCAGTCCCGGTGGTCGGGAAGAGTGAGAGGTTTCGGTTCCCTCATCTGTAAAATGGGAACACACCTGGGTTCCTAGCCATAGGCTGTCTTCATGAGACATTCTGCAGTCACCCCAGTGCCATTCATTGGAGCGATTTTCCATTACAACCATTCTGACCCCCGGAGACTCAGGGGGCTCTTCTGAAGTGGACTGGACTTCCAATATAGCACAGATATACAGAATCGTATCCTTTTGTTTTTTCAATATGAAATAATCCTGGAGAAATGTGACGGGGGGAAAGGGAGAGAGCAGGGAAGGGTCAGGAGCCAGATTCCAGCCCTGGGTTGCACTGGAGCCTTGATTTTCTGGCTTCAGCATCAGAATTACCTGGAAGGTTTTGTTAAAACCCATCCCCAGAGTCTCTCATTCGGGTGGTGCCTGAGCATTTGCATTTCTAAAGTGCTCCCAGGACTGTTGCTGCTGCCCAGGGACCGTATCATGGGAACCACTGTTGTAAACCATCACTGTCTGGCTGCACTTTTGGAGATGATGAAGCTGTTCTAGATCTGAATTGTTCCACACAGTAGCCACTTGTCACATGTGGCTTTTGAGCCCTTGAAATGTGGCTACCGTGATTGAGGACCTGAGTCTTAAAATTTTTATTTAACTTTAATTAATTTAAATTGAAATAGCTACATAGCTGGTGGCCATCATATTGGACAGTGAGATTCCAGGGCTCTGCGTTTACAGATGAAGCCACCAAGCCCCGTGAGCCCCTGCCCTCCCTGCAATTCCCATGGCAATTCTGAGGCTGGAGCTCTGGCCAGCCTGCTTGACCAGGTCCTATGATGTGGGAACATTTGAATTCTATGGGGGCTTCTTTGTTGCTTCAAGGCCCAGGTGGTTGAAAGGCATAGAAATGAAGGGGATGGTAGACCCACTTCCTGGTTCATGAGAGGGACAGACACAGCAGGTGTGATCAGCAGCCCTGGTTGCCATGCCCCTCCTCCCTCTCACATCTCTCTCTCCTTTGAGGCTGCAGGTGGACCTCAATCACTCCCCCCCTTATTCTTCCTTTTAAGACCACTCTTGATACTCATTTTAGATCGATTTTCTTTCACCTGAAGAAAAAGGCTGAGTGAAAAAAGAGGAACCTCCTCTAAAAATTCTCAGAGGGGAGTGCCTAATACTTAGAATAACAGGATCTGGGGGATTTAGGAAAGCTTATTTACCCTGGCCCTTGGCCCTTGTGGTCAAACAACTCTCAGACTATTCCTAGAACGAGACTGCCTCTCTACCCATTGGTCGGTGCCAGGTCTCATAGAATCATGACATTTCTGAGCTGGAAGAAATTCCATGATTCTAACAAAGGGAGTCTCAGAGGGTGGGGTTAATTTTTCCCTAATGAAACAGGTATTTGAGGCTCTTGGGTAAAAAAGGCAGGAGTGGGACACAGGGCAGATTCTCCCCAACTAAGTTCCATCTCATAGCTGGACCATAACCTCCTCCAAGGTAGGCTCTGGATCCTGCACATTTGGGTATCCTTGGCAGAATTTAGGACATTCCAACAACCTCCTGACATCTCCCCCGGAGTCACTTCAAACTTTGCATGTCTGGGGTTTCCTCCTAAAACTTGACCCTCCTTGAGATTTCCCCATTTGGAGGGCACATTCTCCACCTGATTGTTACCATGTTTCCCCATCCCATCTGAGTTCTGCAGATCTTATTCCAAAACTTCCTTAGTCTGTCTGTCCATTTCTCTCCCCCTCCCCTGCTACCAGTCTGGGCCAAACCATCATCTCTCTCACTTGGATTAATGTAATTAACCCCTAAGTGGTTTCCCTTCCTTCATGATCTGTTCTTCACAAAGTCACTAGAGTGCTCTTTCTGAAGATCAAATCATGTCACTCCCTTGCTTAAAACCTTCCAATGCCTTCCCACTGCTCTTTAAACAATATCTAAACTCCTCTGATATTGCCTACAAGACTCTTAAGAAGCTGGTCCTGCTGATGTCTCTGATTTCAATGGGAATCACTTCTCCCTTAAACATGCTAAGCTTGTCCCACTCGGGGCATTGTATCAGCTGTTCTGTCTCCTTGGAATGCTCTTCCCCTAAAACTTTACATGGCTGGTTCCTTCTTTCATCAGATCTCAGCCCAAACATCATGTCTTAGAGAGGCCTTCCCTGACCTCCTAGGATAGAGCATTCCTCCCTTTGGCCATTCATTCTCTACCTCATCACTCTTTTTCTTTTTCTTTATTTCTTTTTTTAAATCTTCACCCAAGGATATGTTTACTGATTTGAGAGAGGAGGAGGAGAGAAAGGGAAAGAGAAAGAAAACATTGATGTGAAAGAGAAACATCGATCAGTTGCCTCCTTTACATGCCCTGACTGGGGAATCAAATCTGAAACCTAGGTATGTGCCTCGACCAGGAGTGGAACATGCAATCTTTTGGTGTATGGCATGACTCTCCAATCAACTGAGCCACCCAGCCAGGGCTACTCTAAGCAACATGGTTTATTTATATTCTCATTTATTGTCAGTCTCACACCATTAGAATGTTTAGTAGCAGGCAAGGGGGTTGAGATCTGATTCCTAGCACCTAGAATAAATAGTACCTAGCACACAATGGGGTGCAATAAAGAAATACTTGTGAATTCTATGTGTCAGCCACTTGAATGGGAAGCAAATTCTACGAGATCTCTTTGTCCCTTGCCTCTGGGGTTCAAGATCTTGCTGAACAACCTTTTGCCATACCGAGCCTTGCCCTCTCACAGATGCTGGGCTTGAGGTCCTAGAGATTGAGCTGTTGTGAAGGATGAGCATGGGCACATCCTTAACAACAAATAGACTGTGTCCTTCCATGCCCAACAGCTGTGCCCTTGGCTTTAATCATTTCAAATCTTTTGTTCAAATCCGGAAGGAATCCTGCTTTTCCACCCCAGACACTGAGAAAGCCCAGCCTTCTCCCTTGGGAGACTTACCAGGGCAGCTTGGGTTCTTGTTATGGTCCATTTGATTGCTACCTTGGGTGGTTGGCTATTGTCAGAGCCTCAGTGGACCTTCACCTGGGGGAGCACTAGGCTGGCTGCCCTCCTCACAGCACGTCCTAATAAGCCTACTGTGTGCAGGAGGTAATACCTCATGACACTGTTCACAGGCAGGCTCAGAACTAACTCATGGTGAAGAGACAAATCCAAGCAAAGGGGCACAGGGAATGAGTGGCACTTAGCCTTTTAGGGTGGCTTCCCCCTAACCCTCATGGATTATTAAGAGACCACCCCCAAGAGAACCAAGATGGTGGCGTAGTTAAATGCTGGTACACGCTGCCTTCCACAACCACATCAAAATTACAGCTAAATACAGAACAACTATCATTCAGAATCACCTGAAATCTGGCTGAATGGAAGTCATACAACTAGAGAAGTAAAGAAGAAAGCACATTGAGACCTATGGAATTTGTAGAACGGGCTGTTCCGACACCCATGTGTGGTGTTTCTTTAATCAGGAGGGATATCTCCAAGGCCTACCATGAGAAGCAGGGAGTCCCAGCCCCACACCAGCCCCCCAGCCCAGGGTCCCAGAGCTTGGAAGAGAAGTCCTCATAACTTCAGGCTGTAAAAACCAGCAGGCACTGTGGCTGAGTGACATGGAGGCTGCTGGAGACCCAGGTGTCCCTCTTAAAAGGCCCACTTCCTCTGAGCTCCAGTGCCTGGTGGCTTTGAAGGAATCCAGGGATATATGGAGGAACTGGACTGTCTGGCATGTGGCAGGAACTCAGGGATGGCTTTCTCCCAGACAGGGGTGCTCACAGGGGTTATTCTTCCTGTGCTGGGACCTCCTCCATCATAGAGCATAGAGCTAACTGGCAGCCATATCTGAGTTTTCACCAGCATGGCCCACATTGTTCATTTTGCCCCATCCAATTTGAAGCCCCACACAAGCTGTTTGCAATGGCTTTGCCATCTGAATGGCCTGTCCTGATTCATGCTTCAGACTTTCCTAAAATTTCTCAAACAAGCAGCATCTGGTATCAGTGTGCCCCAAACTTATCAATAAAAGGCTCATGACCTGGCACTACCACCGGCCTGCCTTGCTGCACAGCTGGGCCTCACCTGGGCACTTCTTAGCCCAATACAAGTAGCAGCCATCTTTAGATCTCTCTGTAGCTCCTACCAGGTAGCCCCAGGCAGTGGCTGACTTTGCACTCCCAAGAGGCCTCAGAGCCAGTGCACCTGGTGGACAGCTTAAGACCATACCAGATTACAACTCTACACATCCACAAGCAACACACTCAAGGACAGACTCAGTGAGCACCAAAGCCCCACTGAAGCAAGTCCTGCTCCATAGGGATGTCCTGTACAGCTGTTCTTCCACTGTAGTTGCAGCTGGTCCTCACAGCCAATTGGCCTGGAGATCAATTCCTCCCAGTGATGCCAATAGCAATCAAGACTAAACTACAAAAGGAGACATATGTAATACTCTTTGTAATACTTTAAGCAATAAAACAAATTTTTTTTTTTAAAAAAAAGACTCAACTGCAATAAGACTATGCACACAGACCACATAGGAGCGCACCTAGGGTGTCCAACTCAGGTTAATGGGGAGGCTGAGCCACTGGGCCCTACAGGACACCTACTACACAAGGCCACTTTAGCAATTCCAGGAGACATAACAGCTCTACCTAATACATAGAAACAAACACAGGTAAGCGGCCAAAATTAGGAGAAAAAGAAACATGTCACCAATGAAAGAAATGGAAGCAAGCAAACTATTGAATACAGAGTTCAAATACATGGTTATAAGGTTAATCAAGGATCTTACTGAGAGATTCAAGGGACTTAATCAGAGCTTCAAGGGATTCAAGAGAGCTTCAAGGGACTTAGTGATACTTTTAAGGATCTTAGTGAGAATGTCAAAGACATGAAAAAGGACGATTCAGAAATTAAGCAAACACTAACTAAAAAAATAATTTACAGGGATTCAACAGCAGAGGATTCCGAGAATCAAATCAATGATTTGGAATATGAGAAAGCAAAAAACACCCAATCAGAAGAGCAAAAAGAAATAAGAATTCAAGAATATGAAGATAGTTATACTAAAGGAGCCTCTAGAACAGGGGTCCTCAAACTATGGCCCGCCGAAAACATTTATCCGGCCCGCCGGGTGTTTTTGCTGCCGTTGCCTGTCCTGCTTAGCAGCCGACTCATCCCGGGCCCGCAGTGCGCATGTGTGGAATGTCTGAGGGACAGTGAACTGGCCCCCTGTTTAAAAAGTTTGAGGACCTCTGCTCTAGAACAATTTCAAGTGCACCAACATTTGCATTATGGGGGTGGGGGGTGCCAGAAGAAGAAGAAGAGAGAGCAAGATATTAAAAACTTATTTAAAGAAATAATGACAGAAAACTTTCCCTACCTGGTGAAAGACATAGACTTATAAGTCCAGGAAGCACAGAGAGCCCCAAACAAGAGGAACCCAAAGAGGCCTACACCAAGACACATCATAATTAAAATGCCAAGAGCTAAAGACAAAGAGAGATCTTAAAAGCAGCAAGAGAAAAGCAGTTAGTTATTTACAAGGGAGTACCCATACGACTGTCAGCTGATTTCTCAACAGAAACGATGCAGGCCAGAAGGGAGTGGCAAGAAACATTCAGTGATGAATAGCAAGGACCTACAACCAAGATTACTCTACCCAGCAGTTATCATTTAGAATTGAGAGTCAGCTTTACAGATAAGAAAAAGCCAAAGGAGTTCATCACCATCAAACCAGTATTACATGAAATGTTGAAGGGTATTCTTTAAGAAGAGGAAGAAGAAGAAGAAAAAAAGATAAAAAATATGAACAATAAAAAGGCAATAAATACATATCTATCAACAATTGAATCTAAAAATAAAAATAAATGAATAAGAAATCTATTGAACAGAATAAATGGATGAATAAAATAGAATCAGAGGCATGGAAACATGGAACAGACGGATGAATCTCAGAAAGAAGGGGTGAGGGGGTGGGAAGAGATTAAACAAGGATCTTATATGCATATATGCATTGCCTATGGACACAGACAATAGGATGGTGAAGACCTGGGGTGGGGCAGGAACTGGTGGAGGGGGACAATGGGAGAAAGAAGGAGGACATCTGTAATACTCTCAACAATAAAGATTAAAAAAAAGAGAGACAGAGAGACCAACCCCACCTCATGCCTCTGTATGTGGGCCTTTAGACCCTGACCTTGATCCCCTGATAGAGGAGAAATCAGACCACTTTCTCCTCGTCTTAGCCCAGCCTGCCCTTCTCCCTCCTTTCTCTCGTCTGCTTCTCCACAATCTCCTGCTCTGTTCCAAAGCAGCATTTCTTTAAGATCCCCTTGGCTGGCAGACAACCTAACAAAGAGCCTCAATAAGGCCACAGACGGCAGAAGGCTTATCAAGATGAACCTCTTTGCTCTTTATCCTGGCTGTCACCTTGGTCTGCTTTGTCATCACAGAGAGCAAAACAAAACAGCTGTGCACACACACACTCATGCACCCCGCCCCCCCAAATGATCCCTGTCAGGGGCCCAACACCCAAGGAGTCAGAAACTCAGCTTTTACCCACTAGCTCTCATTTCTATTTTGTCCTCCCTTCTCCTCTGCCTAGATAACCGAGCCTGCAGACATTGGGGTGAGGAGGGCCACCTCTCCTGATACAGGCTGGGAAGTCTGCAGCTGCTCCGTGAAATCTTGGATGATAGAGCGCCATTGCCAGAAGGGAAACCAGACATCTCAATCACTCTGCTCCCATTCTATAGGCAGGAAACTGAGGCCCAGGGCTGTCAATTAATTAACCAGTTATTAGCCAGTTCAGCCATTTTTAACCAGTGTGCCACCAGTGTTTTACAAAAATATGTAAAACATGCAATAGCTGGCTGTTTAGTCAGGGGCACTGGCCTATTTTCCCTTAGATTGTCAAATAAAAAATGATGGCAGCCAACACAACAGTAGCTGTCCAGTATGAATGAATCAAAATTATACCTATTTTTTGGTCAGATCGATGAAAGCCATATTTTTTGGTGTGCCTCAGAGTTTTAGTAATTAGTTTGTTTTAGTAGTTAATGTGTGCCATGAAAAAGGTTGAAAACCCCTGAGCTAGTTACTGAGCAGTGGAGTTGGACTCTGTGCCCGTCCTCTGGGACCCGGGCTTGGGCTCTTCCCTTCCATCCCCCATCAGCTCTGGGCGGGGTGAGGCAGAGGCTCTCTTCTAGAACAGCTCACAGCATGGGGAAGTGGGCAAACCAATCGCAGAAAGCTGCCATACGTTTTCTGTGATAATGACAGGGTGGCCCAAAGAAAGGCCAGCGATCAGAGGAGAAGGTCAAGGCTGTGGACTAAGCAGGGACACTTCACAGAGGAGGTCATGCTCAGGTTGAGTTTTTCAGGAGTTCATTCCAGCCTCAGGGAAGGAAACACTTTCTGGGGCTGTGAATCGGGAAGCTGTTTAGGGGTAGATGGGAGCGTTTAACTTGAAGTCATCTGACATCGGAGTAGGTGAGAGGGGACTTCTCAGGAGGTAAAAGATGCTCTCTCCTCCTGCAACAGCAGCCCGGCCCCCCACTGCCACGTTGCCCAGAAGAGCAGGCTGAAAGGAGGGTGCAGAAGCGCCCTATCAGGAGTGTCCTGAGTTAAGGGGCGTTTCTCAGCCCCACCCTCAGTTCTGATGGCGAGTCCCCCAGGAAAGCACGCGGAATGGAAGAGGCACACTCGCATACCCCTGGCATTGCCAACGTGCCACACTGTCTGCCATCTGCTTGTCAGGCCAGTGTTAAGAACTGCAGAGAAGGGTCATTTAGGGGTCAGTTCCCAGGCCAGGCTCCTCCCTGGCTCAGCTTCCTTGGCCTTTGGACGGGACACTGGCCATCTCTTGGAATATCAGCTTCTCCAACGGCATCGTCCTGACTGGTTAGTAAAGAGGCCGCTGAGCTCTGAACACCACACTTCCCTCCCCCAGGGCACACAGACACCTGCCACCGCGCCAGCAGGTCTGACATCTTGCTCCACTGAACCGCCTGGCTCTGTGGTTGCTGAGCTCAGTGATCCCAGCCGGCGATGTGATCCTGGCTGGGAGGCTCCTGGCTCCTCCCGAGGACAGCAGGCAGTTGCCCCCCGCTGAGCCCTCCAATGACCCTGCCTGAAATAAATGCCCCCTGGACCTAGAGAAGGGTTTTTCCTTCTCCGCAGGCAGGAAGGGAGATGCCGCCCCACCTGTCTCTGACCTGAGACAGACCTAGCTTCCCAGGGACCTCTCTGCCGCTGGGTCCTGACCACACCCTTTCACCAAAGGGGAAGGGAGAGAGGGGGAAAGGCTGAGAAGGGGCGCGGCCAAGGGTGGAGAGAGTGGGGACAGCTCGGGGAAGGAAGATGGAGGTACCCGGGAAAACAGCTTTCTCCTCCCTGGAGTTGGGAGCGATTAATCCACAGGCCGTTTTTTCCACTGAAATGTGAGCGTTTCAAGGGTGAGCGCTGCCCTCCCCGCCGCCGCGAGCGCCTGTGGTGTGTGTGCGCCCGTGTGCGCGCGCCTTAGCCTGTGTGTGCTACTGTCGCTGTCATCACAGATGTACCCCCAGCTGTCACTCCATTGCTCCGTCTCTGTGCTCGCGCGTGCTCTCTCCTCCTCTCCCCTGGCTTCCCCTCTCGATCTGTCTACCTCTGTCCCTCCCTCTTCCCCTCTCAGTTTGTTATTGACCCAGCAGCCCCGTCCCTTTGGCAGCAGCGGCGGCAGGCATTCCTCCTCCCCAGGCTGTTTGCTGCGTGCCAGGTCCCGGCTCGCGGTGGATTGGAGACTCGGTGCCCACTGCGCTCCACTTGGCTGTGCTGTCTGGATTTCTCCAGGAATCCCAGGAGGGGCTCATTGAACGGCTCACAGCTACTTGGTTTAAGGAGCTTGAGGTCAGGGTGGAGAAAGGTGAGTGCTGTGCGCTGGTGGGAAGAAATAAAGGATTCATGGGTACAGGGTGGCTGGGGCATGGGGACTCGGGTCCTGTCTTTGCTGGGTCTCTGCCCTGCACACATGGAGAGCTGCCGCCGCCTCCTGCCTGGGGGCAGTTGCTGGGGCTGGGGCAGTGCTCAGGCTTGGGCATCTGGGCAGGCCACAGAGACAGGACCCAGGGAACTGACCTCACAGTGTTGAGGACATGAGCTAGGATTCTGCTGGGGAGGGGGAAGCTAGGGAAAGGCAGGGGTGAGGAGGGCAGTGCCAGTGCCAGATGACAGGCCTGTGTGGCATAGAAACCAGTCCCTGCGGCAAGGGGACAGACAGCCAAGAGCCCTGTGCCGTCTGCACGCCTGGCTCAGCAGACGGCCTGAGGAAGTTGGGTTCTGTGGGAAAGGAGGTGCTGGCAGCAGGGCTGGGACAGAGCGCGGTGGCTCAGCATGGGGGTGGCAGGCTGGAGCGCTGTGCTGTCTGGGGCACAGGAATTGACCTCCTGGTCCCAGCCTCTTTTCAGGACGCCCTCAGGGTGGGGCTGGGGCCTTCAGGCAGCTGTCCTTGGACAAAGCTGTGGAGGAGCCCTTCCCTAGCTGGACATGGGTCCATAGAACTGTGGGGAAGCCACCTGGTGGGGGCGTGGCTGGGAGTGGATGGGGAGAAGAGCCTTGCAGCTCTTCCCTGGCAAACCCCAGGCCTGGCTCCTAGCGGCCCTGAGGCTTAGTGGGGGCTGTGGACTTAGCTTAGGGGGGTCGGTGGTCCGCAGCCAGGCATGCCGACCTGGCTTCCCGACCCAGTGGGGCATGGGTCCCTGAGTGGGATCAGGACGAATGCTCTCTGCAGCCCCGAGGCCCATTTTGATGATGCAGAGATTGGGGGCCTGACTAGGAGTCCCGACCTCCCACTCAGTTCCAGGTCGGCTGCTTTGTCTTCCCTGAGCTGTGCAGTCTGTGTTTCAGGGGTGATGGTGGGGAGGCTGGCTCCTGGCTGTCATGGCATGTTGGGCATCACCTCGCTGTGACTCAGATTGACACTCTGCAGCTTAGATAACTACACCAGCTGGGGGAGGGGAGGGCAGCTGAGCACGTGGAGATGGGCGGGGGAAGTCCAGCCTGAAGGGAAACCCACAGCAGCTTCCTGCGCTTCCCACCCCACCTCCCCATCGGCACAGTCCCTGGCGCTGCCAAAGAGGGAGACCAGGAAAGCCAACCGCTGGGGGTGGCAGGAGAAGGAGGAAGGTTTTTAAAGAAACCGATCTGGTTTCTTTGGGATTTGGCTGGAAGCTGTGTCTGGGGCTCAGATAGGCAAACTCTGTCCCATTTCCTAGGTACCAAAGCCTGGGTGGGAGGCTGCTTTGGGTTGGGTGGGCAGCATGCTGAAGGGCAGGGATTTATGTAACGTTGGGGTATCTGGGGACCTCTGGGGTGGGGAGAGGAGAAGGAGTGTAAGCAGAGGCAGTCTCTCCCCTCTCAGGGCCTCCCTCCTAACTCCCAGATCAGGCCTCCTCTGGCCCTGCCAGCCCGGCCCTGAGCCCAGATCCAGGGCCTCAGTGAGCACGTAGCTCATTCATGAGGAGTGACGAGGGGTTTTTCTGTTCCGCTTCCCCGAGGGTCTATCTGGGATTGGGAACGTTGCACAGGGAAACCAGGTGCAGGAAGCCAGGGGTGAGAAGGGGGAGTGCATTTGAAAATGAACCAGGAGGGTTTGTCTGTTCCAAGTACAAATATAGAGATGTAAAGCCTGCTTCCGTGCTGCTGGCAGCATGTGTTTGGGGATGACCGGCAGGGAAAGATTGAGAATGTTTCCTGAAAGGACCTGACCGCAGGGTGGAGGCGGCAGGAGGAGAGCCCGGCTCTGTACGGCCCCTGCCACACAGGGCTCTGCCTGGGGCATCCCACCACCCAGGTCTCTGCCCTCCTGGGGTGGGGAGGACACTGTGAAGTGGCTCCAACCCTGGCCCTGCCTCTCACTAGCCGGTGGCCTTCACCTCTCTGCAGAACAAAGGAGGTGCAGAGGAGGCGGCAAAGGCCCCTTTTGCTTCTAGGTTCAGTGAGTCTGGTGCTGAGGGGGACCCTTAACCTGAGTCTAGGAGCCTTGACCAAAGGGAGAGACCAGGCAGCGTGCACACAGCAGGGCCAGCGGGCCGTCTCAGGGACCAGGAGCCCCAGGTCCAGGCACAATCAGCATTTGTCGGCTGCGTGGTTTGGACACTTGACTTGGGGGGATGGACAGGCAGAAGCATCAGAGGAAGGGCACGGATGCCAGGCCTGTGGTGGGTTTCTTGGTGGTTTCCAGCTGGAGTCTGAGCCCACTCCACTTGGAGGATTAACCTCCACCTGGGGAGAGATGGCTGGGGCCCAGGCACCGAGAGGTCAGGCTCCCAGTCCTAACCCGAGTGTCTGCAGGGAATGAGAGGCAGGCTGCTCCTCGCCATGGGGCTGAGGTGAGGTGACCCCTGGGGTAGCAGATCCCACCCCCGTCTCCAGGGGACACCACACTCACTCAGCTCGGCAGGAGCACAAGGAACCTGCTCTCACTGCTGCCTCCTGTTCCATCGCTGCCTTCCCAGCCCTGGCTTCCTGAGCTCCCAGCTCACCCTCCTCACCTCAGCACTCAACCCTCCACCGGAAGGGTTTCTAGAAACCCCCTCCACTCCCTTGACCAGATCTTGGCCCCTGGAGCTATCCCTGCTGCATCTGCGATATTTCCAGACAGAGGGCAGCTGGGGGAGACCCGGTGGCATATCAGTGCAGCAGGGCACAGAGCTTGCGTCTCCTTCAGTAGGAGGGGTAAGAACCCATGTCTCCTCAGCTCCAGTGAGAGAGCAAATGAAAAGACGCTGTTACTGTGAGATTCTGTACAAGCGGAAGGTTGCGCCTGCCCTGCCCTGCCCTTTCCTTCCTACATCGGGAACCTCGGTGTGTGGGCAGGTCAGGGGCAGAACAGACCCAGACCTGTAAAGGCAGCTGAGTTAGGAGCTTTGCCACCGGCCACTCGGGCCCAAAGCTGTATTCTTCCATTACCTAACCTGAGGGAAGTTACCTAACTTCCCGTGCCTCAGTTTCCCCCTCTATAACATGGTGTTAGTAGTACTACTAACCTCAGGGAGTTGTTATGAGGACTAAGAACACAGGCGTTTGCAGCTATGGTGATAGCTTCTCCCCATCCATAGGCTTCTGGAAGGAGGTGCTAATGTGAATACCCTCACCTCTCTGCCCAGGTCCCTGCCACTCCCTGCCTGGTGACTGGCTTCCAGAGACTGACCAGCATGACCTCCTGGGAGGTGCAGGATTGGCTGGGAGAGATGTGATCGAGCCCAGTCTTCTCAAACTTAGATATGCATACAAATTGTCTGGATCTTGTGAAAATGCTGATTCTGATTTTTAAAAAATCCTCACCTGAGGATATTTTTTCTATTGATCTTTAGAGAGAGTGGAAGGGAGGGAGGGAAGGAGGGAGAGAGAGAGAGAGAGAAATATCGATGTGAGACACATTGATTGGTTGCTTCCCCCACACACCCCCAACAGGGGCAAGGGATCAAACCTGCAACCCAGGTAAGTGCCCTTGACTGAGAATTGAACCCTCTACTCTTTGGTGCATGGGCCAACACTCTAGCCATCGAGCCACACCAGCCAAGACATTAAAATGCTGATTCAGGCCTGGGGTGGGGCCTGAGATTCTGCATTTCTAAGAAGTTCCTAGGTCAGCCCATGCTGCCGGTCCATGGACCACACTGTGAGCAGCAAAGGGTTGGAGCACACAGCCTGTGTTCTCAGGGAGTTCCCCATTTGACTGCTTTTAGCTCATAAACCCTATCATTCAGTCCAAGTTCCCCCAGAAAAGCCCAGTGAAGGAGGACCCTGGTCTCTTTGTCTTGGGACTGGGACAGAAAGTCCTATGAGGACTGGGAGCAAGTCCAGCACCCAGAGCTCCAAGGCGGTGGGACTTGGAGGCAGGAGATCTTTCTGGCAGGACCCCCTGACGCTTTCCACCCTCATTCTCCACCCTGGGTGGGGACTGCCCTCCTGGATGGCATTAATTTACCCAGCAGCTGGCCGTGCTTGCTGCAGCGGCTGCTCCCCCAGCTTCCTAATGTAGGCCACCCCTTCCTAGTGAGGCAGGGGAGACTTTTGGAGGCAGGTTGGAGGTGTGCCGATGGGCAGAGGGCCAAGGAGCTGGAAAGTGCTGGGCTCAAGCCCATATTTCCTGAAGGGTCACTTCTCTGGTGCCCAAGGAGGCAGGGTCAGCTCCCCAGGGAACATTCCCGTCACATTTCTCTAGAGTACAAGGGTCAGCAGTGTCCTGCCGCCTTGCAACACACCGCCTGTGGGTCCGCATTGTGGAGACCTGCCTGCCTTGCTTCGTATGGGGACAGCATTCTGGGGATGGGGCAGCAGAACCTGCACTCGAGGCCACCATCTCCACTGAGTGGTGCTTGCTGGGCTCCTTTCTGGGAGGACACAGACCAGGGATGGGTAGATGGGGAGTCTACAGGAAAGGGAGTCTACTTGAAAGAGGAGCCCTAGCTGGTTTGACTCAATGGTTAGAGAGTCAGCCATGGACTGAAGGGTTATGTGTTTAATTCCAGTCAAGGGCACGTACCTCGGTTGCAGGCCTAATCTCCAGCCCCTCCTGGGAGGCAACCAATCAATGTGTCTCTCTAGATCGATGTTTCTCTCTGTCTCTCCCCCTCCCTTCCATTCTCTCTAAAAGTCAATGGGAAAAACATCCTTGGGTGAGGATTAACGTAAAAAACCCTAAGAAACAACAACAACAAAAGAAAGAGGGAGGAGACGGGCTCCTGTGGAAATCGGGCCTGGGGTTCTCCACAACTTGCTGCCCTGCAGGAAGCCGGAGAGAGTGGGGGCAGAAGGTTGGATTGGGTCCCCATCCCTGTGTTGATCTGAGCAGAGAACACATTGTGGCTTAGGGCTTGCTTTAGACCTTACTTCTAGGCCGGAGGTGTCCCTGTACACCTGCCTGCTGGGGGATCTCAGGAGCCGCCAGGCATCTCACTCCGCTGCCTGCATGCTGCATGAGGAGGAGTGCAGACGGGCTGCTGGCAGGGCCCACACGTGTGTGTGTGTGTGTGTGTGTGTGTGTGTGTGCACATGCCTAACTGCACGGCTTTCTGTGGGTGTGTGTTTGTACCACGTGCTGGGAGCTCCAAGCATGTGTCTGGGAGCCTGTGCGCCCCCCTCTGAGCACACTTAAGTGTCTCCCCACAGGGGCCATGCCAGGTGACAGGCACCAGGCAGTGGATTGAGCAGCCAGGCTCAGAAGCTGGAACTCCATTCCTGACCTAATGTGTGACCTTGGGCAAGTTGGTTATTGTCTTCTTGCCTTGAGGGGCCGTTGGCCTGCTTAATATGTGTGGGTGCTGTGAGCTTTTTCTATGAGGGATCTTGCTGGAGTAAGAGATTGTTCTGAGGGTCGGGGCCTGAGGGGCAGAGAGAGGGTGGCCCTGCTGTCTGTGGTGGAGGGGTGCGAACGCCGTGTGTGTGTGTGTGTGTGTGTGTGTGTGTGTGTGAGCACGCCCTGCAGTGCGCACCACGTGATGCCACAGCCTGGCGCAGGCTCAGGATGCAGCACGTGCTCAGAGTAGAGCAGCAGGGCCACGTGTGAGGTTGGTGGTTCAGGAAGGAGATGTCTCATAGGCCTGCTGCCGGCTGCTGGGGCTTCTTCACATCTGTCAGGGGCTCAACATTCACCTGAATTACCTTCTAAGGTAATTTTTGTGTTAAATAGAGTAACTGTTAACTCTCCTCCCTTAATTAGATTGATCCTCACGGAAATTCCACCCATTGAGTACTACTGTCATCACTTTTAGAGCTAAGATAACTGAGGCCCAGAGAGTTTTGCTGTTGGTTTAAGGTTATGCAGCGAAGGAATGACCTGGCAAGGGTTTGAACAGAGCCCTGCCTGGCCTGGGCATTCGAACCAGGATCCTGCCGGGGACAACACCGGCCCTGCCCTGAGCATCTACCCCACGCCTCAGCCCGGGAGCTTGGGACTGTCCAGTTGTTGAGACGCAATCTGCCAGCCCCTGTGAGGCCTTCACACCCTGAGTCCTCCTGATGTGGCAGAGGGGGGAGGAAAGACAAAGGCAAGAGCGGGCGGGGCCCCTCCCCCCCTGAGAGGGCTGCCCTTGCTGGGAGCACAGCTGAAGGCCCCGTGAGGGTCGCTGTGTCTAAGGGGGTTCTGCCACTCTCCAGGAGGCAGCTGTAACCCAGGGGGTGGGGGAGAGGCTCGACTCGACGAGACACCAAGAGCTGCAGCAGGACCCTAGGTGCCTGAGGGAAACTCTGCTTCACCCAAGATTTCAGAGCTCAACATGCCAGCTTCTCAGCAGCTCGCTCCACCTCCTCAGCTGTCTGCTTAGCTCTGCCACTGGCTTCTCGGGCTCCCAGAATTAACTAGGCCTGTGGGGGTGGGGGTCGGGGGGGGGGGAGGATTGCAACCAGCTATCACCCAGGGATGAACTTGGCAACCAAGAAAGATCGAACTCTAGGAGCACCCAGGGCAATAGGTGACAGGGCTGTGCCTTTGGGAGCAGCAGGAGGTGGGGCTGTCAGCAGTCTCCCTCCACCCCATTCCCACCTCACTCTGCGCGTGCTGTTGTGGCAACCACCACAGTCCTGTGTCCACCCTGATGGGGCTGGGGGCATGGAGGCCCAGGCTCTGTCTCAGGGCCCTTGCCATACCCCGAAGGAAGTGGGGACCAGCGGAGGGCCTGTGTCCGCTTTATGCGTCACTGGGTGGGGGCAGGGCAGGCCCTTGAGACCCTAGAAAGGGTGAGTGCCCTCTTCTGTCCTCTCTGGAAGGGAAGCCTGCTCCCTGCTCCCTCTGGTTCGCAATCTCACCCTCTCCTCCGTGTCCCTGTCTCCGTGCCCCTGTCTCTGTGTCCCTGTCTCCTGCTGGAGCAGCTGCTGCAGCAGCACGAACCCCTGAGCCGCTGAGTCTTATTATAGCCCGCGAGGAAGACACACACTGCGACTCACCTCCCAGGCGAAGGTGGAGGGGAAGCAGGGCCCCCCCGCCCCCAGCAGCAAAAGGGGGACCTGGCCCGCACGCCTGACGCAGCGGCAGGGTGCTCCGGGGGCCGCTCTCTGCCTCCTCGGGGCCATGGTAAGAGTGGCAGTGGGACTGTGACCGGTGTTGCCTGTGGCCTCCCTCTGCACCTGGCAGAGACGTCCCTTAGTTTCCACGCTCGTGTCACGGAAGGCCCAGACCGAGGAGGCCGTATGGCTCTGACAACATTTTAGAGACCAACACACCAGAGAGGCGGCAAGAAGAGGCTGGGGGAGGGGACACTGGGGAGAACCTGGGCAGCTCCTGAGCCCCACAGCCCAGAGCTCAGCACTGCACCTAAGACGGAGGGCCCCTGGGCCGCCTGAGCCCCCCACACCACCCCTGATCACCCCGGGAGGTTGACGCTTTCCTGGTTTCTCTGCCCCTCAGGCCTCTCCTTCCCCCACCCAGGGATCAGAGCTGGAACAGGAGAGGGAATGACTCGCAGTGTAAAGAGACACCAGGCCCTCTCCCTAACCCCTGGGCTGGATGGGCCTGGGCCTCAAGTGCCTGCTCTGCTCAGCGCGTCCTCTTTCTCTCTCTCAGGACTGATAGGTAGTGCCTACAAGGGATCCTCTGTCCCAGCCGTGCAGGGAGCAGCCGCGTCACCATGCTGGCCCCCGGCAGTGGCTCCGAGCAGAGGACCAGGCTGGCCCTGCCGTGGAGGCAGGTCTCCTGTGAGTATGGAGGGGGTGGGGGTGGGGGGGCTGGGCACAGGGCTAGCATGGCCTGTAGTGATGCGTTTGGACTGCCTGGAGGTCTATCTCTTTCCGGGAGGCCCAAGGCTTGGCTCCGGGAACCCAGGAATCACCGTGTGCAACCTGCCATGCTTTTGGCATCTGTGAGGGCTAAAGAAAGAGTCGCTGCTGAGAGCCGCAGTGGTTGGATCAGGAGCTGGAGTCCTGTCTCCCCATGCCAGTCTGTTCCGGAACCAGGAAGTCCACCCCATGCCCAGAGTTTCCGGCTCCTGTGGCCCCGAGGCTCTAATGTGAGCCTCCCTCTTGTCTCGCCTGCTGGGTGAACGTGGAGACCCTCTTATGCCTCAGTCTTCCCAACTCTGAAATGGGGGACTAGTGGGCTCTTGGAATGTGGTGCTGGAAAGGGCATTAGGGACCGGTCCTGTGTATAAGGAAACAGGCCCTCTATTTCCCATAAGGACACTTACAAAGTTGTCAGAGTGCAAGAAGCCCCGAGAATTCTCTTCAGGTGCGGTAAAGGGACAAGTTTGGGTTGCCCATGGTGAGAGGTAAGAGAAGGCCCTGAGGACATACACTGCCAGACTTCTCCTCTCGCACGGCCAGCCTGTCATGCAGCTGCCTCACACAGCAGCCTGAATTATTCACTACACACGCGTGGCTGATCCCCGAGCCATCAGCTCCCCTTTCAGCCTCATTCTGGAATCACTCAACACCTCACAATACAGGATCCCGTTTTCTTGTCACCAGGACGTTCATGCCACTCTGAATTTCTTGGGGGTGGGGAAACAGTGGCTGCCGAGTATGTGGAACCTTTTGAGAGGGAAGCTGAATGGGTTGGGAAAGTGAAGCCTGAGGAAGGAGATTTTTACATGGCACGGTGGGGCAGTGTGTGTGGGGGCTGATGGGCTCAGAGGGGTGACAAGGTGAGAGGTAGCAGCAGGGGCCCCCATGTGGCCAGGAAGGGTCTCCAGTTGGCTTCCATGGCCATGCCTGTGCTCACTTCCCCTCGGGAACAAAGAGGCTCAGGTGTCAGCCTTGCAGTGTGTCTCTCAGCTGTCATTGATCCCCCAGGCAGGGGAGGGATACAGCCCCATCCTGTTCCTTCCACGTCTGACCTTTGGAAAACCAGACAGCCAGACACCTACCAGACACAGACTCAAGACCACCCCATGCAGGCACGCTGGTCAGGGTGGCTGCTGCTTCTCTAGGTGGGGCCAACTGGGCCATGGCCTGGGTCTGGGCATCTCCAACGCTTCTCCAGCTGGGCCTTTCCTCTGGGCTTCTTGGGGCTGACTTAGTTTGGTTGAGCTAGTTTGAGCTCATCCCTTTT
The DNA here is from genome assembly GCF_028538775.1 of Myotis yumanensis. Taxonomy (NCBI): domain Eukaryota; kingdom Metazoa; phylum Chordata; class Mammalia; order Chiroptera; family Vespertilionidae; genus Myotis; species Myotis yumanensis. Next base: position 119,502,944 of record NW_027223754.1, on the reverse strand, counting down.
TCCTTTTATAATGAGCAGACTTCTCTGACTATTCAGGACGACAGTTAAGGGTTTTTTCAGTCACTCTTAGAAAGGGTTGCTGGACAATGGAATGACCTGCCCTGTTGTGATTGTTCTCTGAGGCCCCCCAGCCTTTCCACAGGCCGGGCCCTGTGCTTGCTACTCAGAGGGGTCCTGGGCAAAACATGGGACCACGAAAGGAATTATGTTAATGGATCCTTTCTGCAGAAATGCTGCCCTGCAACCCTTAGGGGCAGGAGTTCAGGCTCTGGGCACGGGTGCCTTTAGAACGAGAATAAATATGGAGCTTGTCCTAGGCCCCATGACTTTCAGTGGCTTGGGCACACGTACTCCTCAGTGTGAAGTGGGACTGCACATTGTATCCTCGCCATTTGCACAGCCGTCTCTGGAGTGGACCCTGGGTGTGCTGGACTCCTGGCTGGTTCTCATGCTAAGTTGCGGGCCCCGTCTTGGATGTGGACTCATGCAGATCTGACACACTAGGAGGTTTTGGGGGCAGGCTTGGAGGACTCCTTTGTGCCCTCCCTTCTGTGTGGCATGTCTTAGCCTAGTGAAGGTTGGGGGTGCGGTGCAGAGGGGGAAGGAAGCAGCAGTGTGGCCATTTTCTTTTGGAAAGAGAACGTTCTCCTGGCAGTGACTCTGGGAGAGGAACCTGGGGGCAGGTTTCTCAAGCATCCTTATGTTCTTCATTTTGTCAACATCTGTGGTGTCAGTGGGCCCCAGCTCCCAGGAGATCAGCCGGGGGAGGCCACATGAGCTGAGGCATCTTTGTGGACCAGCGTTGCTTGCTCTCTGGACTCAGGCCTGCCATTCTGCAGGGTCATACTGCATGGCAGGGATTCTTTGGCCAGATGTGCTGTGGGCAAGGAGCCCTGCTGACACCACGTGAAGTCCATTAACATGGAAGTATTTTGGATTTTTAAATTATCTTTTTATGTGGCCAGTAAGTGTTTGTGCATTGGTTGTGGCTTGGGCCATTGTGGTATAAACTAGTCGGGAGGGAACAGAGGCAGGAGGAGGTAACTCCCACCTGACACTTTCTTTCTCCCTGTCCGCCCATCTCCCCGCTTCCCCACCAGGGCTCACCTGCTGGATCGCCCTGTATGCTGTGGAGGCCCTCCCCACCTGCCCTTTCTCCTGTAAGTGTGACCCCCGCAGCCTGGAGGTGGATTGCAGTGGCCTAGGCCTCACCATGGTGCCCCCAGACATGCCTGCTGCCACCCGAACTCTCTTGCTCTTGAACAATAAGCTGAGTGCCCTACCAAGCTGGGCATTCGCCAATCTGTCCAGTCTGCAGCGGTTGGACCTATCCAACAACTTCCTGGACCAGCTGCCCCGCTCCATTTTCGAGGACCTGACCAATCTGACTGAGCTGCAGCTGCGCAATAACAGCATCAGGACCCTGGACAGGGACCTGCTGCAGCACTCACCCCTGCTCCGACACCTAGACCTGTCCATCAACGGCCTGGCCCAGCTGCCCCCTGGCCTTTTTGACGGACTCCCTGCTCTGCGCTCCCTATCGCTGCGCTCCAACCGCCTGCAGAACCTGGATCGGCTGACATTTGAACCCCTAGCAAGTCTGCAGCTATTGCAGGTTGGGGACAACCCCTGGGAGTGTGACTGTAACTTGCGTGATTTCAAGCACTGGATGGAGTGGTTCTCTTACCGAGGTGAGCACAGCCAGCCCTGCCTGGGTGTGAGGAATTGGGAGGGTCACCCCTGATCCAACGCATTTTCTGGAGGCTGGGCTAAGGTCAGGGGAGAAGAGGTGGCCCTGCCTCTTCACCAGCCACACTGAAAGTCCCAGCAGCCGCAGCTCCAAAAGATCAGCAGGGCAGGGAGGCTGGGGTGCTGCTCTCCCTCCTCCCCCACTGCCACCCTTCTTCTCTGTGCCCCCCTCCCCACTCCCTGCCGTTCTCTTCTCTTTTTCTTTTAGATTGACTCATGGTAACTTGATCTTACTTTCATAGTTTCATGAGGGAACTTAAAGACACAGTATACTTTTTCTCTGCATCCCACTAGATATGGCTCTGGGATTCCCTAATATGGTAGAAGGAGAAAGAAAACCACCCTTGCTTTTCTGAATACAGCAACCTCTTAAATATCCATCGTTTCTGGATGGTGGAATGTAATGTAAATCCACAGATAAAACCAAATTTTTGTTTTGATGATGATCTCAACTCTCTCTTCCAAGAACTTTTGTTATCAAAGCTTTAATAAGAAGCCAAATGGTTTCACTTTCTTTCCCTTCCCCCTTTCATTAACTGATTAAGTTCTATAATGACCTATGAAATGATGAAATGGAATGGGATAAGAGGGCAAAGAATTAAGCACAGTGGCTAAAAGTGCCAGATCTGGGTTTGATTTGTGGCTCTGCCACTTACAAGCTGTATGATCTTGAGAAAGTTGATTAATTTCTGTGTCAGTGCACTCAGCTGTAAAATGGGGGGTGAATAACATGTCTATCTCATAGAATTGTTGTGAGGATTAAATAGGTAATACATGTAAAGTGTCTGAAAAACAAAGTAAGTCCTCAATAAAACGTATGTATTTGTTCATTTGCTAGTAGTAGTCATTATATTAAATGGACTTAATAAGATACAATTTGGTGCCCAGCACAAAGTAGAAGCTCAATGAATATTTGCTACATGAATGAATCAATATAAAAAATCTTGTGAAAGGAATGCTAACATTTTTCATCAAAGTCTCACTCCTTCATTTCATACGCAGCCACAATCTCAATTATTTGCACGACATTCTCATGTGCTAATTATTAAAAACATTTTACATGCTGTAAAGTGCCATAACATGTTAGTCACTATGATAATAGTTCCCATTTTTGTGATTGGGGAAATAATCCTTGCATAGTACCTAGTTTACAAGCATCATTTCATGTACATTATCTATTTTAATCCTCACATCTAATTGAGATGGCCTTATTTTATAGCCAAGAAAGGTAAGACTCATAAGCAATTAAATACATTATATTGTACAAGATGACAGGCTGGATTCGCCCTCAGGTCTTTGGAGCAGGAAGATGAGGTTGCCCCCTGTCAGCACCCAGCTCCTGCCTGTAGAAAGGCTGCCCTGGACACATTCACTGGATGGAAGACTCGCTAAGGCCACCCAGGCAGTCAGCATCGGGGATGGGGGTGGGGACTAGAGGCCAAGTGTCTTCAGACCCAGACCAATGTGCTGTCCCTAGGGAACATTCTTGCCCTTTCACACAGTCATCAGGAACTAAACTCGCAGCACAAACGGGCAAGGAATGGGAACGTATATTTTCAGAAATTTTCAATAGTAGAGTTGTCAACGTTGCACTCCTTCAAAAAAAAAAATCCTGGGTTGTTTTCATCAGCATCCTGGGGAAAGATTGATGCCTATTGTGCACAGCAGCTGGGCTGGGAGAGGGAGCTGGCAGTGGCGGGTGGCAGCAGCCAAGTCCTTGCACAGGCACTGTTGCCTGCATCTAGATTTCACTGGATCTGACTCTGGCTCCCAGGGCATATCCGGGCAACTCGTTCTCCTTAGCTGCCCTCTCTCTCATCCTCTCTGTGTTCTGCTTCTCCATCTCCCCATGGTGGAGCAGCTTCACCATTGACATGGTGAACCTGTGCACCCATCGCTGCCCCCCCCCCCAACCCGCGTCCCCCGGCCCCATTAGCACCGGCCCCTCTCCTTTGCTCTCATAGGTCTTCAGGATTTCCTCCCAAGATGCCTCCGCACTCAGAGATGCTGAGGTTGGGGTGCTGATGGGCCATTAGATTGCTCTAAAGGGGAAAAGAGAAACATTCTTGCCCAACCCCTTTTTCTCTGTACTCCAAGGAGGCACTCCTAGGCAACCAAAAGGTCCTGCATGGAAGAGTGGCGGCTTTGGCAGTGACTTTTGGCTTTTGTCCTTTTTGTGAGGAAAGAGGCCCGGAGGGAGAGGATGTCATGCTGAGCACAGTTCCCTGGGCTCACAGCAGGTGGGAGGCAGGCAGGTTCAGGGAGGGGAGTGGAACTGCAGTCTGGCAGGGCTCGTGGCCCTCTCTTTGCACTGACAGCTCTTTCCTGAGCACCCCACCTATCAGCATTGTCTTGCCTGGTGGGTCAGATGGACTCTGGAGCAAGTAAGATGACTGAAATGGCTGTGTGCTTCTCCATAAAACGGGAATCATGACAATACCCATTTTACATGGCTTCTGCATGGATCGAATGATGCGATATATGTGCCTCACCGACCATGGTACTTGGCTCAATAGATGCTAGTTTCCTCTTCCCTTCCTCTCCTATCCACATGATCCCAGGACTGACCACATTGCTCATAGAAACTAGAACTTCTGGGCCTTCCGTTTCTGGGACCTGGGGATGGGGTGAGGGAGTCCAGCGTCTGGATGCCTGGTCAGCTCCTTCTTTTTTCTCACCCAATGCAGGGGGGCGCCTGGATCAACTTGCCTGCACCCTACCCAAGGAGCTGAGAGGGAAGGACATGCGCATGGTCCCCATGGAGATGTTCAACTACTGCTCCCAATTGGAGGGCGAGAATAGCTCGGCTGGGCTGGATAGTCCTGGGCCACCCTGCACCAAGGCCAGCCCAGAACCTGCCAAGCCCAAGCCAGGGGCTGAGCCCGAGCCGGAGTCCAGTACAGCCTGCCCCCAGAAGCAGAGGTACCGGCCTGTGAGCGTGCGCCGGGCCATCGGCACAGTGATCATCGCCGGGGTGGTCTGTGGCATCGTCTGCATCATGATGGTGGTGGCTGCTGCCTACGGCTGCATCTATGCCTCCCTCATGGCTAAATACCACCGGGAGCTCAAGAAGCGCCAACCGCTCATGGGGGACCCGGAGGGTGAGCATGAAGACCAGAAGCAGATCTCCTCTGTGGCATGACAGCCCGGCCCTACCTGGCTCAGGTAGGAAGGGCAAGGAGAGTGTGTGGAGACTACTTCTGGAAGAGCTGGCCCTTCTTTCTGCCACAGTCCCCAGCTCCACTCCTTCCCCCGTCCCAGCCCAGCCCTCCAGCAGACCAGCCACAGCGGGGACTTCCAGTCTCTGGGGAAGCTGCCATTATATGAAGGCTCCAGCTGATGCTCCTCCCGGGGCCACCAAATCTTTGGATCTCCTTGAGCCTCTGGTCGTAGAGAAGAAGGAATATGTGTGCAAGTGGAGGCTTCTGGACTGAGCACTCCCTTTGCCCTTCCTGCGCTGGGTGTAGTCCACAGCTAGGTGACTCTCCTCTTGCTCAACCTCTCTCATCTGCATTAGGGGCTGGGGAGGAAGTAATATGAGGGCAAGGGGTTCATTTCTGTGACTCTCTTTGAAGTCAGGAAGATATTCTTAACCACCCTTCAGTGTGAAAGTTGGGTCCAGCTTTCAAAAGCTGGTACTAATGTGCAAGCCCACTAGCCCTGTCATCGGGATCTAGCACTTAGAAACACCATGCTGTGATTGCAACACACTCCCTCAGCTGAAGCCATTATGCCCCTGTATCTGCTAGAGACCATGCCGACCGCGTTGCTCCTGGATTCACTAATTTACTCTCACACTAACTCATAGCATCACCAGCGAAATCACATCAACTGAAAAAATCCCACACACGTGCACACACAGTCACATGGAGACAGAGTCAGGAGAACTCGGGGAGCAGAGCGTGCTTCCCCTTGGGTGTCTAGCCCTCAGCACTGAAACTGCCGCTTGCTTATCGCCATCTTCTCAAGTCAACAAGGAGAGAAACCCAAACTGACAGCCCAGGATGCCTTTGAGATCCTCTAAAGTGGGCCAAGTGGATGAGTCTGCCCATCACCATGGTAACCCTCTCACCTGTCCTGCTGGGTTTTCCAGGGAAGCAGCCCAGAGGCCTTGAGGCTGCAGTGCCTGTGGATGGCAGCCTCCTGAGAGCCCAGGGGGCCAAAGTGCGTCATCACTGCCAGCCCCGTGGGGACACCCACCAATTCCCCTTCTGCAGCCTGCAGCCCGCAGCCGGAGAACCATTGCTCTGCACCCCTCCCCTCCTTCTTCAGCACTTCTGGGCCCGTGACCTCAGGTGGGGACTGGGCCATGCTCTGTGCCTGGTGACATCTTGGGAAAGCAGGTGGCCTCCGTGAAGCTCGCTGCCTGCTCACATCTCCCACACAGAGACTGCCGCATTCTGCTCAGAGGCTCCCGTGATGGGGCTCCCTCTCCCATGGGTTGGTCTGCTCAGTCTGGCTCCCCAGAGTTCTCCATTGCACCTGGACTGGGCTCCAAACCAGAGCAAGGGCCAGGGCTCCTGTTGGTTCCTTGCCTGAACCTACACCAAAGGGGCAGAGACGCCTGCTTGCAGAGCTGTGGGAATGGCAGAGAAGAGGGCTGGGTAGGGTTCAGGTCGCTCAGTGGTGGCCCAGGAAGAGGTTGCCAGAACACGAGGCCAGGGTTTGAGGAAGGCCAGGGCAGGCCCAGCTCAGCTTGCACCCCTCAACCCTTGTATCTCATAGGAGAGCATAGTAGGGGAGAGGGCTTGGGGGAGAGGCACACTTGCCTTTGGAAAGGCCATTCTCCAGCACAGGGGTGCTGAGGGCACCCCAGCAAGGCTGCTAAATGCCCTCCCCCGTGTGGGGCACGGTCTTCCTTCTTTTGGTTTGCCAGCTGAAACCAGATGTGGGGATTTCCTAAAGGGAATGGGGGAGGGGTGGACATTGTCAATAGTGGTATCTTCACCTTGAGACAGAAGATTTTTAAAGGCAAAATTATATTTCTGGTTTGTTGTTTCAGAAGACCAATAAAGACTGTATTTTCCTATGTACTTCCTGGTTTCTTTGGGTGGGGAGGGGATGTGAGTGCTGGGAGAGTGGCTTCCTGCCCCCCACCCCCAAGCAGCTGCACAAAGTGCTGCCAGATATCACCCTGATGTCCAGAGTGCTGTCAGACAGTGGGAGCCTCCCATGGCCTCACCTTGGGGTGCACCGGGAGGAGTGGGGGCCAAGTGCAGCAAGCTCAGCCATGTGCTGGCCTGACAGGAGGGTGCATGAGCCTCAGGCTGGTTTCACGGGGCAGCAGCACGGCTTAAGGAGTGAGACCCATCACTGCTCCGTGCCCTGTGGGTGCTCATCTACCCTGGCTTGAGTGAACTCACCCTGAGAGTCCAGGGCAGATGGGCCCATGTGGCAGGAAGGCATACATCTGCCCAGAGGACCCCACTGTGTAATGGAAGGTGAGGGGCTCCCTAAGAGCAGTTAGAGGACTTCTTGCTGACTGGGTTTTATCAGCTTCAGTGAGTTGGTGAAGTTTGCTGACATGAAGGAGGAGCCCGTTTCACCTAATACCATCTTGCACTTTCAAGACTGACTTCAGGGGCAGGCAGATGATACTCTGGGCTTACAGGGCTCTGCAGGCAGGGAATCAGGATTACGGACTGGGGGGCTGGGATGGGGGACCAGGAGAGGAGATGAGGGAGAGAGGGAGTCCTCTGAGGTTGCTCGTCCATCCCAAGCCTGAGTGACCCTCATCTAGGCCTGGACTGGCCTCTGGCTGAATGGGCCTGGACTGCATGGTTCATTAGTCTTCAGAGACCAAGATGGAATGTTCTCCTTCCCAGCCTTCCTTTGGATGCTACTCCAGTGAGCCAGGAGCAAACCCCAGGGAGAAGCGAACCATCAAGGACCCCATTTTTGGAGCTCAGCAGGACTCCTGGTAGAACCGGGCTGTTCCCTTTTTCAGGTGGTGATAATTGTGGGGCGTTTCCCTCCTTCCTGGAGCCATAACGCTTGTAGCAGCCCTGGGCCCCACAGCAGCAGTGAGGACAGGGCCCCTCACAAGTGTGGGGCAAGTCTGGGCAACGCGTAGATGCATTATCCAAGTCCCATCCTGAGTGCGCACAGGTCTTTGGTTAGGCCCACTCACCTGTGGGCAGAACCCTAAGGAGAGGAGCCTCGTGCAGCTCCAGGCAGCAGGCCCAGCACACAGGCTGTCAGGGGCACGTGTGTATTGCAGAACGTGTGGTAGACAAACACACTTGCAGAGTATGGTGCCCACCGGCACATTATGTTTGTCAATATTCCCTAACTAGGGCTTGGAGAATTGAAAATAGATCCTGACTAAAAAGTTGGGTTTATAGAAATTTTGCAACAACTGTTGCTAAATCACCTGCTTAGAGATGAAAAGAATCCCTCCTCATTCATCTGCCCTCTGTACGAACCTGTGGCATTAGACACACCTTTGCCTGGCGCGGGGCTGGCCTCTTTGGCTGGTCTGAGTGCCCTTCTCCCAGGGCACAGACCACACATGCTCATCCTTCCTGGAGCTCACATCACACACTGCCACCAGTTTTCAAGGGATGAAACTGCCAGGTCAGCAAACAAGCTGCCTACCCTGCCTGGAGCTAGAGGCCCCCACTGGCCCAGGATCAGGGAGGCGGAGCCATAAGCCAGGGAGAGGAAATTAAAAGAGAAGAGCCCCAGATAATTGAAGGTCTCCAGAGCCTCATCCTTTTCCTGTCACATCTAGGCACCCAGAGCGTCAGAGCGACTGCCTGCAGTGTGTTAAGCCAGAGGCACCAGGACACAGTTTCTATGACAACCCCTCGCAGCTCCAAATCAGCTCTGTGTTAAAAATGATTTCAAATAATTGGAGAATGCAGGAGAGCCCAGCCAGCAGCCTGACCCTGTGTCCCTTCTCTTTCCTCGGCTCCCAGGTGTGCAGGAGCGGAGAAGGCCCAGGATATGGAGGGAGCAGGACAGGCACACTCAACTGGGACCACAGAACAGTCTTTAGGGCAGCGGTTCTCAACCGGTGGGTCGCGACTCCTTTGGTGGTCGAACGACCCTTTCACAGGGGTCGCCTAAGACCATCCTGCATATCAGATATTTACATTATGATTCATAACAGTAGCAACATTACAGTTATGAAGTAGCAACGAAAATAATTTTATGGTTGGGTCACAACATGAGGAACTGTATTTAAAGGGCCAGAAGGTTGAGAACCACTGCTTTAGGGAGACAAGTTTGGGGTAAAAATTTGGCCTAGAAATGGATTTCGAATTAGCTTTGGACTAAGAAAAAAGAGGTGCCTGAGACAGCCTGGTGCCTTTCAAACCCTGGGCTGGCGCATCCTAAAGATGGTCCATATGCAAGAGTTCCTAACGTGGGTGCTGAACTACATCAGGCCAAGTCACTCTCCCCACCCCTTGTCCCAGGGTGGAAAGCAGCCAGGAGCCTGACCTGTGCCCTCCTTAGCCAGGAAGACAGGGTTGGACCTTCTCTGCCTGACCCCAGCCTACTCCTCCATCCCCTTTGCCCTGAATTCAGCCTGAGGGGAGAAGGGGCACAGGTCCTGCCTGCCTCACCCCACTGCAGCTGCTGAGTGCTTCCTCGTGGCTAAGGGGTCCCCGGGGAAGCAGGACAGGTGCCTGATTCAAGGAGGCATGATGGCTGATGCTTGAGTGGCCACTGATCGTGCAACTTTTCAGAACTCAGCTGAAGTTGAGACATGGAAGCTGAACACAGGCTGCGTTCCAGGACATGGTGGTTGTTGGATAACCAGACAGGTGCCTGGGGCTCTTTTAGGCACTAAGAAACTGCGAAGTCAAGGGCGCTTGGGAGAGCCATTCATCACATTTGAGGCAAATTGCAACACAGGATAGTGAACCTGGGCCTTAAAGAGAGGTGATCTGAGTTCAAGTTCTAGCTTCGTTATTTATTCGCTGTGAGACTTTGGGCAAATAACTTTTCTGTGTCTCAGTTTCCTGATCTGTAAAATGGAGCCCAAAGTCCTGGTCTCACTGGATACCCTGAGGGCTGAACGGGAGTGCACATGGGAAGCAGATTCCCAGGGGCTGGGCACATGCCGAGCACACAGCGAGCTCTTACTTTAGGATTTGAGTCACAGCCCCGTTTCTCTTCAGAGGGACACTAGACCCGCGGTGGTGGAAGAGGGAAGCAGCATGCCGAGGGGTGGGAAGCATGTCTGGGTTGCAGTCTCCGTCCTGTGTGACCTTCAGCAGATCTCTTAACCTCTCTGGGCTTCATTTTACTCACTTCATAAATTCTTTAAGATTCAAGGTGGTACTGTTTGATAAATAAAATGGCCTGGGAAGACTCCACTACCCTCAGTTCCACATGTCACTGGGGAAACTCACAGCCGAGGACTGCGGCCCTGCATAGGCAGGGGTCCTCCTGCTATTACCGTGTGCCTTATTCGGGACATCGACTCACACCATCCCGGCCTCGGCGGCACAAAGGGCAGCGCCTACCTGCAGCAATGGCTGTCTTCTCGTCCACTGTCACGGCTACAGCTGTGCTCACTGTCACGACTCCAGGCTCACCCGGGCCTTCTGGGGAAACAAAAATGGCAAGTCACTTTCTCAGCAGCTGGGGAAGAGCAGGGGTTGGGGGAGACCAAGAAGACAAGTATAAATAGCAGGTGAGGACATTCCTTGAAAAGCTGAGGGGGTATTTGAGAAAGTTGTTGCTGTGAAGGCTGTTACCACCCACCACTGGTCAGGGCACAGCGCCTCCTGAGGCCCAGGCGCTGCCCCTTTCTGTGCAGACCCGAACCTGCCAGGTAATACTTCATGGGCCTGGCCGCCTGGACAATGCAGTGCTGTCAGTGTCACTAAGGAGCAGTCTCATTTGAACTCAGGGAGCCTGTTGCAACCGTCCTCTTGACACGCGTTCCACCCAGAAGAGTTGTGTTGCATCAAATGATTCTTTCTAGCAGAAGGAAGGCTGCATTCCAGGACTCGGTGGTTGCAGATCCTGAATTGTCCTTCATCTGTCACACGAGTCAGAGTGACCTTGACAGCCCTTCCAGGAAGCCAGACACCAGGGCTGCACTGGGCACAGAAGGCTGGCTGAGGCTGAGGTCTGAGGCACTCCATAAATCCTGGCCGTGGTGGCCCGCCCACCACCACACCATCATCAGCCATGCCCTTCACTGGCTGTGTGGCCGGTCACTGCACTTCTAGGACTCTGCCAGGCTCCTGCAGGGCAAGGGCTTTCCTTGAGTTGCTCTCCCACCTCTTTTAGGAACCAGGCCCCCAGAGGTGCAGAATGCAGGTGGCAGCTTCAGCTCTCCATTAGAACAGAGCTGTCTGGCTCTGAGCTGGTGCAGGCATGACCTTGGGCTTCTTATTTTTCATCCGTCCATGGACCTGGCTTAGCTTTCAAAAGTGCTCTTATCTATGGGTCAAGTTCCATTATTAAACATCCCAAGAAAGGGGAAATTTTACCACGTGCTCTCTAATTAGAACGTCATTGTAAGACATGTTGAAACAAATGGGCCATGAGGACCTTGTTGTGTGGTGATTGTTATTACAGTGGAAATGGTACTTAAATGAACACTGGGTTGTCTCACCTGCTATTTAGCTAAGATTACCCATCCCACCTTGCTGTAATCAAATAACCCACAGAAATGTAAAATTACTCAGATTCTAGGAACTTACAATAGGTGAGGTTGTCCTTATTTGTAGGGATTTGCCATGATAAAGCCACAGGGACCACAGAGAAGTTGGCTTCCTCACCTTCCTTCTAGGAATGTCTGGAAGATGCTGCTGAGGCTGACCCCCTGCGGTTTCTCCGGGCCGCAGGCTGCTTCCCAGACAGACCTTCTACTGTACGTGCGCTCCATAGGCTTGTGGGAAACACCCAAGTGAAGGTGTGGGGGCCCTAATAACACAGTCGTTGGGGACATCAGGAATTTCAGCTCTGGGGTCACCTAGTCCCTGGGGTGACTGAGCAGGGGGGCCAGGCCTGGGGCTGGCCCAGGAAGAGGTGGACTGTGGAAGGACCAGTGACGGGCCAGAGCTGCCTGGGCACCGGGGAGACTGCTCTGTGCTGGCGGGTTTCTGGGGCGCTGACAAAAGACAGAGCTGTGGGCAGAGCTCAGCCCCCTAGGCCCAGGCCAAGGGCAACGGAGTCAGGCCAGAGAGGCAGAGGGAAGCCTCCACTCCCCGCAGCTGACTCCTTTGCCTCCTTGAGACTCCCCCTTCCCCTTAAAATAAATTTGTTGTTGTTGTCTTCGGGGAGAATGGGAGTGTGCAGAGGTGTCTATGTGTCTCTAAGCATATGCATGAGCGAGGGTGTGAAAAAGGAGTGAGTTCCTGCCTCCCAACTCAGCCTTCCCTCTTTTTGGGTTGCCAGCTTCCCCCTCTTCTTTCAGCTCAGTTCCCACCCACCCACCTCCTACCTCACCGCCACAAAAAGCTCCCCAGCAACCAGCAGGCAAGTCCCAGTGACAATGCGGGCAGGAGGGAGCATCCTCCTGGGCTGGGGGCAGGGGTCAGAGAACCTCCTCGGGTGGGAGCCCCTTCTTGGGAGCCCTCGGTGCTGCTGCAGCTGGTGCCAGAGAGGAAGAGCTGCTCACTCCGGCTCTGAGTGGACAGAGTGAGAAGGGACTTCACCTCGGCTTTGAGCACCTCCCTCTGAGCTTTCACCAGGAGTGACCGCACTCCCTGACGCTCCCCTTCCTGCCTTCCACTCAGTGTGAGGCCCTGAATTCGGGGCAGACCTTGGTTTTAGGATGGCTCTGTGGCTCCCGCGCTGTGTGTTCCCCGGCAAGACACAGAACCTTTCTGAGCCTCAGCTTCTCCCTGTGTGAGCGGAGGGGTGTGTGTGGGTGGGTGGGGGGGGGGAGGGGGAGGCTGGGCAGGAGGAGCTAACAGCATTCACTGTAGAGGGCTGTACAGATAAGAGTGTTCCATGTGGAGAAGCAGTTTGTAAAGCACAGTAGTGATGCATCAGGTGGGAGGATGCCATCCAGAGGGCACAGACCCAGGGAAGCCCGAGGGCACCTGGGCCTCCTCAGCATTTCTCCACCAGAAATGGAAGTGGTGGCTGGAAGGGTTTGGTGGGGGACATCTTGAAGCGGAAACGCAACTCTTCATTCCAACTGACTCCCAGCCCGCCCCTTCCTTTCAGATGTCTCCGTCCTCTGCCCTCTTCCTCCTTCTGTTGCCCCTCCTCATGGGCTCACTCTGGCCTGGAGGGGGCGGGGGGAGGTGGATTTTTCTAGGCCCTCTTGCTCCACCACTGGGCTTAGGCTGCTCCAGAGGTGACCCAGTGGAGCGCTAGCTCTGCCCATGCTCTTGGAGCCCTGGACCAGTCCTTCTGCCTCTGTAGGCCGGTCTCCTCACGTGGAAACCAAGAGTGTGAGGCTGTGCGCCTTCCAATGTCCCTTTCTGTTGAGACATTCTACTATTTTCTTGGTGCTCTGTTAAAGTCACTTCATTTTTCCTTTTGCAGCCATTTTTCAGAGTGGGGGCTGGGTGGAGTTGGGTGCCTGCAGCTTTGAGCTCCTTCCTGGTCCTTGGACCAGTGGGGGTTGCTGGCTTGGTCCATGGGGCCCAACCTTGGCTGCCCTGACTCCGACCCTTCAAGCCCCCAGTGGCCTGCCAGGGAGAGGCGCCCCCTTTTATGGGGTGTTTCTGAGGAGCAGGCCAGGAGCTCAGTGTTGCTGCCATGGGAGACCCCAGGGAGTGGAGCCCAGGCTGCTTTCCCTGTTTGGGAAGAGCCTTGGGGGCAGTGGCGTCAGCAAGTAAAGTGCTACTTTCACCTGGAGGTTTAAGGAATTTTCAAAGATACTCAGATGTTTAGAAAAACAGAAGAATCTTAGAGAGAAACTCATCCAATACCCTTCTATTTGGAATTTGGGCTAAAATTCATCTCCTCTAGATTTTTGGTCAAATCTCTTTCCTCTGTTCCATGCTAGATTTTTAACCACCATCTTTGACTGCTGGTCAGAGAATGGGATGACCCGTCCTATACACAGCGCAGGGACCAGCTGTGTGACAAGGCCCAGCGAGCTTCCTCAAGTCGCTACTGTGCACCAGGAGGAAAACAGGAAGGAACCCGGTAGTCTGGGCATTCTGCTTTATATCACAGGAGGGAGTGGGATGCCCTGGTCCCGCCTGGCCCGGGAGCATGGGGTGTGGATTACCTGGCCCCTCTGGGGTACGGAGATTGAAGACAAAGCTGCCAGCAGGCTGCTCAGCGGCCTGGCGGTACCACAGGGGGAAGTGGTCCATGGTGAACACGCTGGCCTTGTCCTCAGGGGTCAGGAACTTCCTGCAAGGAGAGAGATTTGGTTCCTCCCTTCATACCTGGGAACATGTTTATCCCTTTCCTTTCACACACAGTTATCTTGGCTGGGCCAAGAGAGCAACTCCCTTCTGTTTTCATGGTAGAAAATACGAGCTAATTGGTGGCGTCCCAGACGATGTCTCCAGCAATTCTTGCCTCTTCCAGAGTCAAATGTGTTGTATCTGATGGCACATTAGGAGCTAGAAGAGGTATGAGGCTTGTATTTTGAAAGAATACTTTCCATTTTTATTTTAACTGCCTTGCCTGCAGGGTTTATTTCTTTTGGATATAGTCTAATTTCTTTTTGTCTGACTAATTAGCGTTTCTGAATGGAAATTGTATAGTCACCTCATCGCTGAGCTAATGCAGGAGCATAAATTCCCCCAAAATGGTTACTTCCAAAGCTCTTGCCTCTAGGCTTTAGAATGCATTATGAGGTTTCTCTTTTCGAGCAGCTTTATCTTGCTAATTATGGCTTAGCATTCCCTGAGCACACACCAGCCAGCAGAAGGGAGCACTGGTCCAGAAGCAGAGTGGGAGGCAGGGAGAAGCGGTGGGGTGTAAAAACGTCATTGTGGCTAACCCGTGAGGTGGAGAGCTGAGGTGGACCTTAGGGCTGCCTGGCTCACATGTCCCAGAAGCAGACCTGCCTTGTTGCCCAATTCCTAGCTGCCAGTCACATCCCGGCTTGGGTGCGGGGAGCCCCTGGGGTTGTGCAGTGCATGTGAGGCCGGTCATGGTGGCTGGCTCATCACTCAGGAAGGCCTCTCTGTGTGAGGTCTCCCCCTGCCATTCCCGGGAGACGTAGAAGGAGGCGCAGGAAGTGCCAGGATGCTTTCTCCCTTCACACCGTCGGACAGGGTTCACTTGTCCAACCTTGGCCAAAGACCTGTGTGATTTTCGATTGGGGTGAAGTTTAAGGGATGGGGAAGTATGAGAGGGCAGTAAGCTTGGGGAGGAAAGTTTCCCACGCTGTTTGAGGCCTCAGAGTGAACCCACAGTTTACCTATCAGTCCTTCATCTGAGTTATCTGCTACGTCTCTGACAGCCATGGGAAAGGGTAGAAGGCAGCATGCTTCCCTCTGTTTCCACTTCTGAGGGAGTAAGGGGAGGTGGGGAGAGGGGAGAGCAACTTCATTTGTTTTCCTAGAAAGCCTCAGCTTTCCGGCAAGCAGGGACCTGACACAGAGCGCGGGAGGAGGCTCAAGATGGCGCGCCATAGCTGAGTGCGCTTGGATTTAGCAAGAGGAACAGCCAGTGGGTGGGAGGTGAGGACGGGGTCAAGTCTGCTCAGGAGCCCCTGGGTTCTTCTCCTCCAGATGCCCGGTGGCCCCCCTACCTACTTGAGCCTGGTGGTTTGCAGAGCTCAGGTGGCTCTGCTCAGCCCCCTCCCTTCCAGACCCCTCCCTGGGCTCCCACTCCCCCTTTGCAGCACTCGGCAGGGAGGACAGTGGGCTGGCCGGTCCCTGGGCAGCAAAGCTGGGCTTTGCTTGGAGCAGGGCTTCCCAGCCTCAGCACGACTGACACGCTGCCAGGGGCTGCCCTGCGCTCTGCAGGAGGGTTAGCAGCATCCCTGGCCTCCACCACTAGATGCCAGTGACAACACCCCTCCAGCTACTGCAACCCAAAGGTCTCTAGACATTACCCAACGGCCCTGGGGTCGGGCGGGTGCAAATTGCCTGCAGTTGAGACTTGCTGGCTTAGGGGATGGGGAAGTGTCAAGAAAGGAGGGGATGCAGCCAGAAGAGTTAGCTTGTCACACGGAGACCTGCCCCAGGGGGAAAACAATTTCTGGGTTTCCTTCTGTGGAAGCGAACCTCTGACTAACCCTCCCTACTTCACAGTCTCGGGGGCTCTCTTGCCCCCTGGGCTGCCCTCCCTCCTCTCCGGGGGCACCTCCAGGATGAGTCCGAGCCTGGGGGGAAGGGTTACTTTTCTGACCTCCCACTCCATAAGCCCCAACCTTCCACCCTCCTCTCACTTCAGGAGTTCACACGTGCCCTGCTAGCACACACGCCCGGGAGCACCCTACAGGGACCCCACTCCCGCCCCGGCACACTCACTTGTTGGAGACCTTCTCCGAGCCCACAAACAAGCTGCTTCTGAGGAGGCCGGCCCGGGTGCCCAGGAAGGCCATGTCCGCCACGCGCTCCGACTCCCTGTGAGGCAGACAGAGCAGGTGGCACCACACGCAGCAGGGTGGCAGGTCCAGGAGGAGGGCACGGGGAGCAAGGAAGAGGCCTCAGGGTGAACCCACAGTTCCTATCAGTCCAGTCCATCTGAGTTATTTGCTACGTCTCTGACAGGCCATTGGAAAGGGTAAGGCAGCACGCCCCTGGCCCTTCTGGCTGGGGGTGGGGCTCTCCTGGGAGGCAGCCCCTTTATTTATTTATTTATAAAATTTTTTAAATCCTCACCTGAGGATATTTTTTCTATTGATTTTTAGAAATAGTGGAAGGGTGGGGGCGAGGGGGGGAGGGAGGGAAGGAAGGAGGGAGGGAGGGAGAGAGAGAGAGAGAGAGAAACATCAATGTGAGAGAGACACATTGATTGGCATCCCAACCAGGGCAGGGTTGAAGCTACAACACGGGTACATTCTCTTGACTTGGAATCGAATGCCTGGCCCTTCCATGTGCGGGCTGACACTCTAATCGCTGAGCGACACCAGCCAGGGCCCGCATCCCCTTTAATAATGGGGTCCCCTTGTCCTCTGCTTCTTCAGATCTAGCTCCTGATTCATCCACTCAGCTTTTGGGGGAGTTGGCTCTGGAAGCCAGAGGGAGCTTGGGAAGAGGGATTTTTGCCCTGGGACCAAAGGGATAGTAACTTCTCCTGACCAGCGCATACACAGCACCTCACTGTTTCAAAGCCCTTTCCACATAATCACCTTATTATGAAATGTGAAAGGAGGAGTAGCGGACTCTGACTACCTCACCTAAGTGATCCTGCTGGACTTCATGACCTTGCCAACAGATTGGAAAAAATCCGTTAGCCAGCTGGAGTGGAACTAATTTTTTTCATGGTCTCAAAGCCATATCGTTATGACGATGCACCAGGGGGCAGTCATCACCTCTTTCTTCATTTAATTTCAGCTTACTGAGGTATAATTGACATAAAATTGTAAGGCATTTTAAGCATACATTGTCTGGGTTTGCTGTATGTCTGCATTGTGAAAGGACCCTCCCACTCAGTTAACTAACACATCCATCACCTCATACATTTATCTATTCTGTGTGTGAGAGAGCATTCAATTCTACCCTCTTAGCAAATTTCAGTTATACAACACAGTGTCATCACTGTAGTCACCATGTGTCACACCAGATCCGCAGACCTTGTTCACCTGAAAACTGAAAATCGGTACACTTCACCACCTCTCCGTTTCCCCACTGCTCAGCAACCACTTTTCTGCTCTGTTTTAGTCCCCCCCCCTTTTCCCCTAAAGATTGCACGTGTCTGGCGTATTTCACTTAGCTGCTAGTCTGGTGTTTTTTAAAAATTTGAGCCCAGTTAACCACACCACGAGCCCTTCTTGTAGGTATCTTTTCTCAGGGTCTACACCAGTAATGGCGAACCTATGACACGCGTGTCAGAGGTGACACACGAACTCATTTTTTTGGTTGATTTTTCTCTGTTAAATGGCACTTAAATATATAAAATAAATATCAAAAATATAAGTCTTTGTTTTACTATGGTTGCAAATATAAAAAAATTTCTATATGTGACACGGCACCAGAGTTAAGTTAGGGTTTTTCAAAATGCTGACACGCCGAGCTCAAAAGGTTCGCCATCACTGGTCTACACCATCAACAATGCCAACACTCTCTTGTCTTTTTGGTGACATTCTAACAGGTGATACCTCATGTGGTTTTGGTTGACTTCTTCCTGATGAATAGTGATGTTGAGCATCTTTCATGTACCTACTGGCCATTTGTACAACTTTGGAAAGATGTCTATTCAGATCTTCTGCCCTTTTAAAAAGATCAAAAAAATTTTTTTTGCTATTGAGTTTGTGAGTTCTTTATTTTGCATATTAATCCCTCATCAGATATATTTGTTCTTCCATTCAGTGGGTTACCTTTTCATTTTGTGATTGTTTCCTTTGCTGTGCAGAAGCTTTTTAGTTGCATGTAGTTCCACTTGTTTATTTTTGCTTTCGTTTCCTTTGCTTGATGTCAAGGGATTTACCCCCTATCCTTTTCCTCTAGGAGCTTTGCAGTTTCAAATATTATGTTCAAAATATTTAATGCATTTTTAAAACAATGTGCTTTTGTTGATTTGAGAAAGAGAGAGGAAAGGAGAGGGAGAGAGAGAAACATCAATTTGCTGCCTCCTGTACTTGTGGCCTCTCCGTGCATGGGTTGATGCTCAACCAATTAAGCCACACTGGCCACAGCTGTTTAATACATTGTGAGTTGATTTTTGTGATTGATGTAAAATAGTGAACGGATTTCATTCTTTTGCTTGTGGCTGTCTAGTTTTCCCAACACCATTTGTTGAAAGACAGACCATCCTTTCCCCATTATATATTCTTGGCTCCTTTGTCATAAATTAATTGACTGTATATGCATGGGCTCATTTCTGGGCTCTCTAGTCTGTTCCATTGATTTGTGTGTTTGTTTGTATGCCAATATCATACTGTTTTGATTACTATAGCTTTGTAATATAATTTGAAATCAGAAAGTGGGATGTCTCTGGCTTTGTTCTTTCTTAAGATTGCTTTGGCTATTTGAGGTTTTTTGTTGTTTCATACAAAATTTTAGGATTGTTTATTCTATGCATTTCTGTGAAAAATGCCCTTGGAATTTTGATAGATATTGCATGGAATCTTTAGATTGCTCTGACTGGTATGGACATTTTAACAATATAAATTCTTCCAATCCGTGGATATGGAATATCTTTCCATTTATTTGTGTCTTTAATTTCTTTCTTCAATATTTTATAGTTTTCAGTGTACAGGTCTTTCACCTCCCTGGTTAATTTTTTCCCGTAAGTATTTTATTTTTTGATGCAGTTGTGAATGGAATTGCTTTATTTTTTTTTAAAAAATATATTTTTATTGATTTCAGAGAGGAAGGGAGAGGGAGAGAGAGAGAGACAACATCAATGATGAGAGAGAAAATCATTGATCGGTTGCCTCTTGCACACCCCCTACTGGGGATCGAGCCTGCAACCCAGGCATATGCCCTGACCAGGAATTGAACTGGGAACCTTTTGGTCCAGGGGATGATGCTTAATCCACTGAGCTACCACAGCCAGGCAGGAATTGTTTTCTGAACTTCTCTTTCTCATAGTTTGTTATTAGTGTACCAAAAATTTGAGTTTTGTAATGTTGATATTATATCCTGAAACTTTACTGATTTTTTTTTATTAGTTCTATCAGTTTTTGTGTGTGGAGTCTTTAGGGCTTTCTAAATATAATATGTCATCTGCAAATAGAGTAAGTTTTACTTCCTCCTTTCCAATTTGAATGCCTTTTCTTTTCTTTTTCTTGCCTAATTGTTTGGTAGGACTGCCACTACTATGTTGAATAAAAGTGGGGAGAGTGGGTACCTTTGTCATGTGTCTGATCTTAGAAGAAAAGCTTTTAACTTTTAAACCTTTTTACCTTTAAATATGCTATTAGCTGTGGGCATGTCATGTGTGGCTTTATTTAATAACTTCTAACTTTATTAATATTTTTGCTCCTAACCCAATTTATTGCAGACTATTACCCAATTTCTCTCTGTGCCTGGATTAGTGTTTTTGGTGAGTGTATCAGGTAGACAATACCTAAAGCATTGACAAGGGGAAGCATATATATTTTTTTTTATCAAAGCTCAGCTGTGTGGCTGTTGGGGTTTCCCTAATGGAATCCTTTGATGAAGGCTGTACCATACACTGTCACCTGATAATACCTGGTGCTGGATTAAAACACTTGGTCTCCACGGGAAAAGCTCTGAGGAAAGGGTCTGGAGGTGCACATGGGGCCTATCCCCTCCAGTATTGTAGAGACCAGAATCTCTGGGGGTGAGGCCTAAGCACCTGTATATCTTTAAAAAGCTTCTCAATGCATTTATCTATTCAAAAGTAGAGAGAACAGTCTGATGAGACTTCTGCACCATAACTCAGCTTCAACAATTACACCCATGTCAATCTTGTTTCTTGTACATCCTCCCAAGCCCCTCAACTAGATTATTTTGAAGCAAATCCAAGAAATAATTTCATTGGTAAATAATTTCTATCATTAAAATATAAGGAATAAAAATCCTCAATGCCATTATCTCACCTAAAACCTCCTCACAATTCTTTTTTTAAAAATATATTTTATTGATTTTTTACAGAGAGGAAGGGAGAGGGATAGAGAGTTAGAAACATTGATGAGAGAGAAACATTGATCAGCTGCCTCCTGCACACCCCCAACTGGGGATGTGCCCGCAAACAAGGTACATGCCCTTGATCGAAATCGAACCTGGGACCCTTCAGTCCGCAGGCTGATGCTCTATCCACTGAGCCAAACCGGTCAGGGCCCCTCACAATTCTTTAATGCCATTAAATAATCCAATAGCCTCATGCATTTTTAAAAATTGTTTAAATCAGAATCTGACTAGGATCTATGGTTGTTATGTCTTTGCTCTCTCTAGATATTTAGTTATTTATTAAACTGTAATTCACACACTATTACAATTCATTAAAGTGTAAAATTGAATGTTCTTTAGCATTCAGGTTTGTGGAACCCTCACCACAGTCAATTTTAGAACATTTTCATCATCGCTAGAGAAACCCCATACCCATGAGCAGTCCTCTTTAGTTTCTTTAAACGTTTCCTCTCCTCTCTTCCTCTCTCCTTTTCTTTCCTTGCAATTAATTTGCTGGACTAGGTCATTTGCCCTGTAGAGTTCTTTGCATTCTGGATTTGGCTGATTGTGATCTGCGTTGTTATTTAGCATGTTTTCTTGTTCCTTGTATTTCTTATAAGCTAGCAATTGGACCTTGGGGCCTGATTGGATTCTGGCTTAAGTTTTGGCAGGTGGTGTATTCTTCATCAAGATAGACACTATCTGATTGACTAGAGGTTGCAAAATAGGGATAGTCCTCCTCAGTATTTGATTATCCTGAGGTATAATTTGTACAGGAAAGGCAGGATAAATAATTGAGTCCTTGTATTTACCAGTTTTTAGAATAATGAGTTGGTTTCCTTACATCTTCCAATGATGACCAATAAGGCCTTCCCCCCACCCCAGTGTAATTATGAGCACAGGAATTTAAACATATCTAATGTGTTTTAATCCATTGCATTGTTATGACTTTTGCTGCTCGAATTGTCCCTGCTTTGGCCAGTGAGAGCCTCTTCAGGGTGGTGCTGGGTCCGCTGGCACAGCCTCATTAGCCTCCAGTGACTTCTTGCTTCCTGGTAGGGGGAGGTGCTCCTGGCTAACTCTGTACATTTCCTGCTCCTGCCCTGACTTTGCTCCAAGGACCACGCACTCATTTTAATGAGGACATTTTAATGTGGACATTGAAAGGTCACAATATAGATCTGAATAGTTCACTGAGGTTGGTCCTTTCAGGGGACAGAGCTAGGATACTCCTTTTGTTTCTTTCAGAGAAAATACATCATGAGCCCACTGACATTTTCAATTCATATTTTCCATCACATCTAAACTTAACTTCTTTTAATTTACTTTTATTAAATTTTATTGGGGTGACATTGGTCAACATGAACATATTAACTTCTTTGATTTAAAAAAGGTGTATGTCTTTCCTCTTTTGCTGAAAATATTGGTTTCTAATTACATTAACATTATATATTGCTTTATCAATTAATATAGTTTGTGACTAACAGTGTCAATATTGTTTCTAGCAATATGGTGATTGAACACAGTTTAAGATTTTATTTATTTAGTGTTTACAGCTCTACGTTTTCAAGTCCCTTGAAAGAACTCACCTATGTATGGTTATTTCAGGAATTTTTTTAAAGATATACATTTGAGGATATAAGTTCTATTGTATGTAATAATAATAGTTATATATAATTTAATAGACTTTTATTTTATACATACAGTATAGACCAGTGGTTCTCAACCTTCCTAATGCCGCGACCCTTTAATACAGTTCCTCATGTTGTGGTGACCCCCCAACCATAAAATTATTTTTGTTGCTACTTCATAACTGTAATTTTGCTACTGTTATGAATCATAATGTAAATATCTGATATGCAGGATGTATTTAGGCGACCCCTGTGAAAGGGTAGTTTGACCCCTGAAGGGGTCACGACCCACAGGTTGAGAACCGCTGGTATAGACCCTGGTCCTGAATCACTGAATACATCTCCTTTTTCATGCTGTGAATCTTTTGCTGCTTCTTCCACAATATATGTAATACCAGTGCACAAATTCATGCACCTTGAAAGGAACTGTGGGCTGAGAGGCTGCGGTAGGCACAGGGGTGGGTCTCTGGCCATCCTCAGTGCCCCCGCCTAACCCCTCCTGCTGTGGTCCCTGTCCCCTGTCTGCCAGCAGCCCTGCTCTTGCTGCCGCCACTCCCATGCGCTGACGGCACTGGCCCCGATGACGGCAGATGCGAGTGAGTGGGGCTGTCGCCAGCAGCAGGTGCAAGACAGCTGCCTGCCCTGATCACCCCTCAGGAACAGGGGAAGGTGGAGAAGCCCTAGAGGTGATTGGGGCCAGCAGCTGCTGCTCGCACTCGCTGATGGCACAGAGCAATCTGGGCCAGCATCGGGCACCAGCACAGGGTTCGAGCAGTGGGTGGGACTGTGGCACGCGTGAACAAAGAATTTTCAGTAACCACCAGAGGCTTGCCCCGATGACAGTGACTGGCGCCCTGCCTTGGTCTGGCATCCTGGTTCACCTGCTCCACCATCCTGCAGTGGCTGACACCCGGTATTTCAGGAATTTGATTCACAGCTAAGTTTATTTTCTTTGCTTTCAATTTTTATAGCTTATATTTTAAAATTTAATTTTGTTTTATAATGATATAAAGCATTCACACAGTTCCAAAGTCAAATATGGAAAATAAGGCATATTCAGAAGAGTCTGTCTCTGTCTCTATCCCCCTGTTCTTTCACTTTTCCTATAAGTAATATTTTTTCTTGACTTGTTTTTTGTTCAATTAAAAAATATATATATGTACATACATACAAATATGTATATAAATGTTTATAACTATGAAAATATATTTGCATTTCCCTGTTTTAGGTAAACAGTGGGGGTATTATACAGGCTTTTCTCCATTGTTAAGATCATTCCATAAGAGTATATAGAAATATTTCTCATTTTCCTCGCTCAAATGTTTATTTTCAATTTATTTTTCAATTATATTGGTATACTATGTTAGCTTCAGATATACAACATAGTGATTTGGCATTCACTTACCACATGAATTATATAAGTCTGGTAGCCACGATAAGTCTAGTTAGTACTCATCTGGAACCATGTATAGTTATTACAATGCTACTGACTATATTTCCTATGCTGTACTTTACATCCCCATGACTATTTTCATAACTGGCAATTTGTACTTAATTCCTTTTACTTCTTTTGCCCATCCCTCTATTTGCTCTCCTATCTGCCAATCATCAGTTTGTTCTCTGTATCTATTAGTTTATTTTCATTTTGTTTATTTTTTAGGGCCTACATATAAGTGAAATCATATGATATTTGTCTTTCTCTGTCTGACTTATTTCACTTGGCATAATACCTTCTAGGTCCATCCATGTTGTCACAAATGGCAAGTTTTCATTCTTTTTTATGGCTGAATAATATTCCATTGTATATATGTACCACATCTTTTTTATCCATTAGTCTATAAATGGACACCTAGATTGCTTCCATATCTCGACTATCCTATATAATAAAAGTGTAGTATGCAAATTGTCCCCTCAACTGGGAGTTCATCTAGGAGTTTGACCAGGGGGTGGGGCCGGCAGGGGGAAGGGAGGGAGCAGCCAGCAACTGCTAGGGACCCTACCAGTGCATGAATTTCATGCAATGGGCCTCTAGTTATAAATAATGCTGCAATAGTGGCTCGAGACTGCTGCTGCGTTGAAGTGGACGATAGAAGCCCTGATGGACGGGGTGATGGTGAGGAACTTGGAGAATCTGGGGGAGTGGGCATTTCCCTATCGGATCTCTGTCCACAGCCAGTGGCACAACAGAGGAGGGTATTTCTTGGTGGATTTTTATGCACCAACAACTGTTGAAAGCATGATGGAGCACTTGTCTCAAGACATTGATGTAATCAGGCTTAATATTGTAAAACACCCCTGCCCCAGGAAGTAAAGGAGTGTGAAGGGATTGTCCCAGTCCCACTTGAAGAAAAACTGTATTCCACAAA
This sequence comes from Myotis yumanensis, assembly GCF_028538775.1. NCBI lineage: Eukaryota > Metazoa > Chordata > Mammalia > Chiroptera > Vespertilionidae > Myotis > Myotis yumanensis. The sequence goes on along the minus strand of NW_027223754.1, from coordinate 119,478,560 downwards.
GAGGAGGAAATGAGGATTCTCCAGATTTTAGCTTTCTATTCAGTTCTCTCACTTTTGAGCATCATGGATGAATAATGTACAAGCTTGACCTTTACATAAAAGTGTGTTAGGTGCCATTTGAGTGTTCTGGGTATTTTTAGCTCTTGATTTCCTTTGCTGGGAGAGGTGGAGGAATGGCTTGCTTGGAGCCACTTTGTAATCTGCGGGGTCCCACTCTCCAAGTCAAATATATCGTTCTTGATTTTGTTAAATTAAATGTAATTGTTTTTGCCCTATAACACTAACACCATTTTGAAGAACAAAACTTATAAAACTATCTTGGATTGTGAGCTAATTATTCATACTGTATAATCATGCAAGATAAAATATCATTCAGATTGTTTTAAAAAATGCTGCAATAAATATATGGATGTATACATCTTTTAGAATTAGTGTTTTCAATTTCTTTGGATAAACATCCAGAAGTGGAATTGTTGGGTCATATGATAGTTCTATTTTTAATTTTTTGAGGAAGTTCCATATTGATTGCTGCACCAGTTTGCACTCTTGCCAATAGTACACCAGGGTTCCCTTTTATCCATATCCTTGACAACACTTGTTATTGTTGATTTATTGATAACAGCCATTCTGACAGGTGTGCGGTAGTATTCATTATAGTTTTGATTTGCATTTCTCTGATGATTAGTGATGTTGAGCATCTTTTCATGTGCGGTTGGCCATCTGTATGTCCTCTTTGGAGAAATTCATGTCCTTTGCCTATGTGTTTTTTTTTTTTAAATATATTTTATTGATTTTCCACAGAGAGGAAGGGAGAGAGATAGAGAGTTAGAAACATCGATCAGCTGCCTCCTGCACACCTCCTACTGGGGATGTGCCTGCAACCAAGGTACATGCCCTTGACCAGAATTGAACCTGGGACCTTTCAGCCCGCAGGCTGATGCTCTATCCACTGAGCCAAACCAGTTAAGGCCTTTGCCTATATTTTAATTGGATTGTTTGGGTCTTTATTTTATTTTATTTTTTATGTTGAGCTGTATGAGTTTGTTATACATTTTGGATATCAACTAATTATTAGATATTTCATTTGCAAATATCTTCTTTCATTCAGTAGGCTGTCTCTTTTTTTAATGTTTTCCTTTGTACTGCAAAATCCTTTTAGTTTAATGTAAGTCCCATTCATTTATTTTTGTTTTGTCTTTGGCCTAGGAAACATATTAAAAAATATTACTAAGAGTGATGTCAGAATATTGCCTATGTTTTCTTCTAGGAGTTTTATGATTTCAAGTCTTACATTTAAGACTTTAATCCACTTTGAGCTTATTTTTTTATATGGTGTAAGAAAGTGGCCTCGTTTAATTTTTTTGTAAGGTATCTGTCCTGATTTCCCAACATCATTTATTGAAGAGACTGTCTTTATACCATTGTACTAGTTTATTCATGCTTCCTTTATCATAGACTAATTAACTATACATGTGTGAATTTATTTCTAGACTCTCTATTCTGTTCCATTAATTTATGAGTCTGTTTTTATGCCAGTACCATGATGTTTTGATTACTATAACCTTGTAGTATAGTTTGATATTGGGTAGTGTGATACCTCCAACTTTGTTCTTCTTTCTCAGTATTGCTGAATCTATTCAGGGTCTTTTGTGGTTCCATAATAAACTTTAGTATTATTTGTTCTAGTTTCGTGAAAAATATCATTGGTATTCTGATAGGAACTGCATTGAATCTGTAGCTTGTTTTGGGTAATATGGACAGTTTAAAGATATTAGTTCTTCCAATCCATGAGCACTATATAGTTTTCTGAGTGCAAGTCTTTTACCTCTTTGGTTAAATTTGTTCCTAAGTATTTTGTTCTTTTTGATGCAACTATAAATGGGATTGTCTCTTAATTTGTCTTTTCAATAGTTTGTTATTGGTATATAAAAAATGCATCTCGCTTTTCTAAGTAAGTGATTGTTCCTATAAAATTAGTATTTACAGTAGGGCAGTATTAATTAATTTATCGAGAGTCTAGGGAGATTGGACATTTTCGTTCCTATTCAGGAACAAGGTATGGCCCACCCGAGGATATGTTTTCATTGCTTTTTAGAGAGAGAGGCAGGAGGGAGAGAGAGAGAGAGAGAGAGAAAGAGAGAGAGTGAAACATGGATGTATGAGAGATACATTGATTGGCTGCCTCCCTTACGCCCTGGACCAGGGGATCCAACTCCACAACCTAGGTAGGTGCCCTGACAGGTAATCAAACCAGCAACCTTTTGGTTTACAGGTCATTGTTCCAACTAACTGAGCCACCCTGCCAGGGCCCCACTCTGTTTTTAACCTCTTATCTTACCCCCTCCCAACACTCATGTGCTCTTACATACACGTGAACACACATGTGCATGCAAATGCACATACACATGCCACCAAACACACAAACCATTCATCTCTTCTTTCTATCTGTCTGCTAAGCACAATAGCACCAGGTAAAAGTCAGCAGAGACAGTGAGGAAATCTAAGGCGCTGGGACACACGGAGGTGAAATTTGTACTTTATGGTGTCTTGACCTCAGCTCCTGGAGACAAGGCACTGATTTGTTGACCTGCTCCCTCAGGGCACTTTGGTGGTGGGTTCTCACAGGGAGATCCCAACCCTGAGACAGGGGTTCTTAGAATGGGGCTTCTGCAGTGTGGACTGGGGGGTTTGGTTCTGTGACCGGGGACCTGCTCAGGGTGTTTCTCCCAAGGGGTGTGCGGTGTGCGGAAGCTCTGTAAAGCCCCCACATAACCTAGGACTGTGTGAATGTTGCTCTCACTCTCCCTGTCTCCCTGTCTTCCCACCCTCATCACAGTTCATCGTAGGCCAAAGGACTTGGATGATCTGCTAAGCTGCCAGCCAGCTCGTGGGTGGTGGGTGGGGGGACCCTGACTCAGCCAAGGGAACGCAGGGGCCAGGACCTCTTTCCCTTGTGGGAGCCCTCAGCCCCAGCCTGTACATACTCAGAGGCATTGAGAGCCAGCGCTGTCCAGTAGGCTTCCATGGGGGCTGTCACCACGGCATCAAACAGTACCTCCCGCACCAGCTCCTCGTCACCTGGATGCGAAATCAAAGGAGACCAATGTACTTATTTCCCCCATGATTATAAGCACAGCTCACCTGCCCTTTTGAAAATCCTGACCTTCAAGGAACAAGATGTGCCTCATAAACATGTGTCCAGAGCGTGTAAAATTACCTACGTGAATTTGAGGAAGTCGCTGCACCTCTCCCAGCCTTCATTTCCTCAACCCCAGACAACATGTGAGTAGAACCAAACGACCACCAAGGCTCTTTCCAGTTCTAATGTTCTGTGAAATTATGGAATCCCTCAGCGACATCAGACTTCGTTGGTGCGCAGCCCGCCCTCCATCTCAACTCCCATCCCTCTGCTCCTTGGCCATTGCCCTCACACTCGCTGGCCTTGGCAGTTCCGTGAATTTGGATTTGCTGAGAGTCTCCACATAGGCTCTTCCCTTGGCCAGGATGCTCTTTCATGGTGGCTCTCTTTTCCCTCACTCTCTTTGGTATTTACTTTTATGGCGGCGGAATTCATGTAACATAAACTCAACGAATTTAAAGTATGCAATTCAGTGGCACGTTGTACACTCACACTGATGTGCAGCCATCACCTCTGTCTAGCCCCACAGCATTTTCAGCACCACCATCGCCCTGTACCCATGAACCACTTGGGTGGTAAGTGACACTGGCTGACAGAGGTGGCCCTCCCTGACCCCTTGTTTGCAGCAGGCCCCATCTTTTCCTGTACAGCACAATCTGTAACAATCTACACCTACACACGCAGGCTTGCTTCTTCATCGCGTGGTTTCCCCACGAGATTATGAGCTCCCTGAGAGCAAGGGCCTTGCCTGGTTGGGGCATCTCTAGCTTCAGTGCCTGCTCCAGGCCTGGCACAGAGGACATGCTCAGTACAGATTGTTCATGGAATGAATGTTGGGACAGCATAGAAAGGGGAGTCTTCTCTTGCTGGTGACATGTGACAAAATGACCTGCTCCTTCTTCCAAAGAGAAAGAAGAAGTACCATGTTGAGGGTGTGTAATTTCACAGTTGAGTTAGTGGAGGGGAACTTAAGGTTAGTCTGAGAACCAGGTGCTAGAAAACACTCACAGACACAGGCTGTGAGAGGCTGTCTGGTCAAATGCTCTCCTCTGCAGAGATGAGGACGGAGTGTCAGCTGCTGGCCCAGGCCCACTGCTAGGTGGTGGGGAGACAGATCTGATGGCTAGGTGGATGCCTTTACACTGTGGGAGTGTCCCTTCGGAGCCTTACAGTGCTCAGGTGAAGGAGGTTTGCAGAGATCCCAGTCCCTGACATGGGGATGTGCTCATGTGCCCCGTTCCAGGAGCACTTAATCATCAGGCTGTCTCTGCTTTGTCTTGGGAAGTCTCCCTGTCCTCCTAGGCCATCAGTGAGTTCCCCAGATAGAGCTACCTGGCAGCCCTCCCCTAGCCCCAGCCCTCCCTTGCTGCAAAGTCCTGAGCTGCAGGGTCCCAGAGGGAAGCCCTCATGGGCGGGCAACACGCACACTCCAGGTCTGGGTCCTCCCCTGTCAGAAAGCGGACCATAGCCTTCCGCTGGCTGAGCTTCCGGTGGTCGGGGTCAATATCCGTGATACAGTAGATCCTGGAATCCAGAGGAGTCAAAGTTACCTCAGAAAATCCTGCCCCTCTTCCTCCCTCCCTCCCGCCTTCTCCTCCTCAAGTGCATTGACTTCCCCACCTACCAGTCGCTGGCCAGGGTCAGGTCTGGGTGCAGCAGGTCGTGCAGGCCTGCAACCAGAACTCACACTCAGTAGGACGCTCACCCCATGTGAGGACGTGCACCAGAACTGTTTAGAAACAACTGCTGGGAAGCTTCTTCAGGGAAGGGATGGGTTTACTTTTCCTTTTCTCAGCTCAGAATAGGGCTGGGCTGGGTTTACACAGACCATGCCTTTGTCTGTGTTGCTCCCCACTCCCTGAAATGTTCTTTCTCCCCATTACCTCATGTCCAAATCCTAACTATTACTTCTCCCTTGAAGGAGCTAATACTTTGAAATCAGTGATTTCATCTTCATTGTACCCGACTGAGCTAAATGGCCAGTCAAAAGGTGATCCCAGAGGTGGGCCATGTCTGTTCTGTGTAATCTCTGTAGCCTCGTGCCCAGCCCAGCACAGCACCTACACTGACATGGGCTCCATACATTTGTTGATTGAATGAATGAATGAAAAGCACCCCACTGAGCACCCTCAGTGCTCAAAAATAAATAGGTGCTCAAATTGAGGTTCGTCAAATTGAATGCAAGGATGATGGCAACACCAAGGGGGCATGAGCGGCTTCACTAAAAGAGGTTCTAGGCTGACATAGACGCAGGCAAACAGTCAAAGGGTGACACTCCTGTCCCCACAGGAAGCCCAGTTGACTTTAAGCCCCTGGATCACTGGCTGGTCTAACCCACTGCAGTGGGTGATGGAGGGCACCCATCCCTACAGCAGTGAGATGGGATATCTGGGAGAGGAAGAAGAGAACAGGGAGGAGGAAGACACCGCGGGCAGGGAAGTTTGTTTTGGGGCCGGGGGGAAAACGGAAGGAGTGTTCCAGCGTCAGGACACAGGCTGTGAAAGGGCGAATTCAGGGGATGTGGGAGCACACAGCTGGTCGGGGTCAATATCCGTGATACAGTAGATCCTGGAATCCAGAGGAGTCTGGGTGTGGATAGGGGTCCTGGGAGGCTCCTGGGAAAGTGAGGTGTGCACTGGGCCTGAGGAGTGGGTCCGAGTTAGCTGGGATCAGAGGGTGGGGCTGGAGAGGAGAACATTTCAGAGGAGAGTGCAGTGATGGGAAGACTTGAAGCCTAGTGTGTGGGGAAATGAGAAAAAGCAGAAGGCCAAGGAAGGTCCTTTAGCAGCAACAAAATCCAATTTGGCATTTCTAGAAAGTTCCCTCTGGCGGAAAGAAGTTCAAAGAAAGGAAGAGGCAGGAGACCCGCTGGAGGCGGCTATGGCTACCTGGGAGAGAGGTGATAGTTGCCGTGGCAGAGAGGAGAGACAGGTACATTCAAGGGATGGTAAAGGGGAATGGACAGAATATGGGCTTTGAATAGGGCTGTGACCACATCTCTCAAGGACGCCCTGAGCCCTGGATATGGGTTTTGTTCTCTCAAGGTGCCCAGGCAGCTGCCAGTCATGAGCAGGTTGCGTTAGAGAGGGTGGGCCCTTCTCTGCCATACTCCCCGCCATCTCCCGCCATTCTTGTCAGGTTCACTTCCCATGAGCTCCCTTTATGGGTTGCATTGTGTCCTTCAAAATGATATGTTGAAGTCTTAACCCCCAATACCTGTGAAGGTGATCTGATATGGCAATAGGGTCTTGGCAGATGTATTCAAGTTACAATGAGGTGCCTGGTGTCCTCATAGGAAGGGAAAATAGAGACACACCAGGGGAGAAGCCATGTGATGATGGAGGAAACATGGAAGAGCTGCAGTGCAAGCCAAGGACGTGGGGACCAGGAGCTGGAAGGGGCGTTGGAGGCAGCCTGGCCGGCAGAACTGTGAGGGAATACTTTCTGTTGTCGGGGCCACCCAGTTTGTGGCACTTTGTACAGCAGCCCAAGCAAATGGCTACAGATTCGCTTCCTCACTCTTCCCAGCCTCCTTTCTCATGCCTTCCGCAGTCTTCCGACAGGTTAAATTCAGCTTTGTTCAGAGAAACACATCCCTTGGAGGCTCGGCCCTCTGGCCCAGCAACGCCTCCCAGGACCTGGCAGTGCGAAGTTGGCACACCTGAGGCTCTGTCGGTTTTGATGGCCGACTGGCAGATGCTGCTCACCCAGGGTGCCCGGACACACAGACCGTCCTCCCTGTAGCCCGGCTCTGATAGTCTGCCCTCGAGACCAGGACCCGGAGCCTGTCAGACCAGCTCTGGCTCCAGTTGGTCCTGCTCAGTATCCCAGGAGCATCCACTTTCCCCTCTAAACTGTCATCTGTACGTGGCGCCGACCCACCTTCTTCCACAGATGTGTTCCCCAGGAGGATGTGTTCGCCGTGGCCCTGGGACAGCACCACTCCCAGGCTGTGGGGAGAGCAGAGAACCCAGGTCCTCATCAACAGCAAGTGCAAGTCAACGTTCGGTCCATGTCCTGCCCTTCACCAGCTCTAAGTGCACGAGCTGTCCACATCCAAGCCCCTTGCTTCCCTCAGGACTGAGGCAGCACTTCTATTTTTACATCAGCCTTTCTTCCTGAAAAGGTCCAGGAAATCCTACAGGCCAAAGATTCTCCTCAGCACTCATTTTAATCAAGTTACACCCTGAACCTCTCGGGAACCCGCTGAAATGTGGAAAAGTCTCTAGGTCTCACAGGGCTCCCCACATAGAAGAGTCCTTTCCCAACTGGTGAATCCCATGATGCCTTCATCTCTCTCCTGGCAGAACATTGCTTTTGAACCTTGGCCCAATATCTGAATCACCGAGAGAGCTTTAAAAGACACTAGTGTCTGGGCCCCATCCTAGGAATTCTGAGTAAATTGGTTTGGATGGGGCCTGGACATTGGCAATTTTATAAAATTCCTCAGGAATTCTAATGAGCAGTCAGGGCTGGAAGCCATGCTTTATTGAGAAATGAGATAATTCAGAGATAAAGGCTATTTGTTTCCTAATCTATATATTACCTGGAGTTAAATATTTATACTGCTGGAGGAAACCTAGTTCTTCCCTGTGTTGTTGATATTCATGTTCTACTCATCCTTCCACTCCGCAAACAAAACGTGTGTCCTCACCTGAAAGGTGTGTCACTGATGTCTGTGAAGAAGTAGTCATTGGTCAGGAAAAGAACCCTCTTCTGAAAGAGAAAACAAAGATGTTTGCTGGAGAGGAGTGGCCCCCATGCCACCCACCTCCTTACCTAAAGCCCTTGGGGTTTCACCAGCTCTGTGCCATTTCTCTCACTCCTTACCTCTTCCCTAACCAGCACCAGCATGCCTCATCTCTGGACACCACAGGCAGACTCATCATCGCAGGCCCAGCAGCCTTTGGGGGTGGCCTGACTGAAGGACCAAGGGCTAGACCTGTGCTGTCCCATAAAGTGGCCAGGGAATGAATCGTACTGAACCTTGATATGTGCAAATAAGGAAACGAATCTTCAGACTTTAGTTAAGGAAAATTTAAATTGAGATCACCAATGTGGTAGTGACTATTGTATTGGACAGGGTGGGTGTAGACTGATTCTAGGCTTCATATGGGACCAGAGTGGAATATTTATGCAGTTGGAGGAAATCTAGGTGGTGCTAAAAGCTTCTGTCCAACCACCCACAACCCTTCCCTTTCTTGAATACAGCCTAAGGAGTGGGGTCACCATTCTCTCCACTAAACCTCTCCCAGGCCATGTCACTCTTTACAACTCTTTTTTCCTTTCAAAGCTGCTTCTCTCAGGTTTCACTTGCATTTGAATAAATTAGAGCATCAGGTAGTGTATACAGACGCTGTGAATCAGACAGATCTGGATTTAAGTTGTGTGCTCTGAAGTAAATCACTTCATTTTTCTAAGCATCAGAATTCACATTTGTAAATTGGGGTTAACCATAGCATCTCTTGCCTATGGTTGCTCTGAGGTTGTATGTTTTTAATAGATGGGAGTCGGTCCAGGGAACAGCAGGATTTGCGCTGGGCTCTGAAGTTCCAGAGAGTTTCTGGTCCACAGACTCAAGTTTCTGTCTTTAGGAAAGCCACATGTTCCAGTTGGCTCAGGAGCTGTTATTTCCCTCACCTTTTTCTGGCTTTTCTTGCACCTTGGAAACTGGAGCAAGATGTTGGAAGGGAGCTCTGTTGTGGTTAGAACATTGGCTGGAGCACCAAAGAGTCACGGGCTCGATTACCTGTTAAGGGCACATACCAGGGTTGCAGGTTTGATCCCTAGCCCCGGTTGGGATGGGTAGGGGAGGCAACCAATTGATGTGTCTCTCTCACATTGATGTTTCTCTCTCTTACTCCCTATGCTTCTTCCACCTGGCAACCATCAATTTGTTTTCTGTATCTATGAGTTTATTTCTGTTTTGTTTGTTTGCTCATTTTTTTTAGGTAAGTGAAATCATACAATATTTGTCTTTCTCTGTCTGACTTATTTCATTTAGCATAGTACCCTCTAGGTCCGTTCATTATTTTATTTCATTATTTTTTATGGATGAGTAATATTCCATTGTATATATGTATCCACTTGATGGACACTTAAGCTACTTCCATATATTGGCTATCTATTTATATAAAAACCCTGGGTGTAACATCACAACCGAGGCTTGACTAACCAGAAGGAAGTCAGTCCTGCAGGGGTTGTCTTGTAAACAGCTGCACCCTCTCTGAGCTGTTTCCTGCGAGGACGGCCAGGTTTCAGGCAGGAACCCGCCCTTGGAGCATGGACGCACTGAGTCCTGGGTCCTCTTAGCCACAGCTGTGCCCTCCCCAAGCTGTTTCTGGTAAGGGCAAGGTTTGAGGCAGGAACCGGCTTTCGGAATGTGGATGCACTGAGTCCTGGGTCGAGTTGCCAAGGGCTGCGCCCTCCCCTAGCTGTTTCTCCGAAGAGCGAGGTTTGAGGCAGGAACTGGCCTTCGGAGCATGGAGGCATATCTTTATAAGGTTTTAATACATTATATTAGAGGTTGTGGTGGTACTGTTTTACCCACAGCGTCTACAGGAATTGCTGCAAATGTACTTCTCGGTGGAAGCACCTTTCATTCCCAATATAAATTCCCATTCCACTAAATGAAACTTCAATTTCTAGACTCAATATAAACAGTGAATTTGCTAAAACTATTAAAAAGGCCCAACTTCTCATTATTGATGAATGCACCATGCCATCCAGTCATGCTATAAACACCATAGACAGATTACTAAGAGAAATTTGAATGTTGTATTTGGTGGGAAAGTTCTCCTTCTTGGGGGGGGGATTTTCGACAATGTCTCAGTATTATACGGCATGCTATGCAATCGGCGATAGTACAAACGAGTTTAAAGTACTGCAATGTTTGGGGATGTTTCAGAAAGTTGTCTCTTACAACAAATATGAGATTAGAGGATTCTGCTTATAGTGAATGGTTAGTAAAACTTGGAGATGGCAAACTTGATAGCAGTTTTCATTTAGGAATGAATATTATTGAAATCCCCTGTGAAATGATTTGTAATGGATCTATTATTGAAGCTACCTTTGGAAATACTTTATCTATAGATAATATTAAAAATATATCTAAGTGTGCAATTCTTTGTCCAAAAAATGAGCACGTTCGAAAAGTAAATGAAGAAATTGTGGATATACTCGATGGAGATTTTCACACATGTTTGAGTGATGATTCCATTGATTCCACAGATGATGCTGAAAAGAAAAATTTTCCCATCGAATTTCTTAATAGTATTACTCCTTCAGGAATGCCGTGTCATAAATTAAAATTGAAAGTGGGTGCAATCATCATGCTATTGAGAAATCTTAATAGTAAGTGGAGTTTTTGTAATGGTACCAGATTTATTATCAAAAGATTATGACCTAACATTATCGAAGCTGAAGTATTAACAGGATCTGCAGAGGGAGAGGTCGTTCTGATTCCAAGAATTGATTTGTCCTCATCTGACACTGGCCTCCCATTTAAATTGATTCAATGACAGTTTCCCGTGATGTCAGCATTTGTGATGACTATTAATAAATCACAAGGACAAACTCTAGACAGAGTAGGCATATTCCTACCTGAACCTGTTTTCACACATGGTCAGTTATATGTTGCTTTCTCTCAAGTTCGAAGAGCATGTGACGTTCAAGTTAAAGTTGTAAATACTTCAGCACAAGGGAAATTAGTCAAGCATTCTGAAAGTGTTTTCACTCTTAATGTGGTGTACAGGGAGATATTAGAATAAGTTTAATCACTTTATCAGTCATTGTTTGCATCACTGTTGTTTTTATATCATGTTTTTGTTGTTTTTGTTGTTTTCATAACATGTTTTTGTAGTTTTTATATCATGCCTCTGTTGTTGTTATATCCTTTTTTTACTGTTTATTTATTAATAAATTTATATATTATTTTCATGTACATGAATTTTGTGCACTGGGCTACTAGTTGTAAATAATTCTGCAGTGAGCATAGGGATGCATATATCTTTTCAAATGAGTGTTTTGGACTTCTTCAGTAAATACCCAAAAGTGGAATTGCTGGGTTTTTCTTTGTCTCTTGTTACAGCCTTTATTTTAAAGTCTACTTTGTCTGATGTAAGTATTGCTAACACAGCTTTTGTTTCATTTTCATTTGCATGAAATATCTTTTCCAGCCCTTCACTTTTAGTCTGTGTGTCTTTCAATCTGAAGTGAGTCTCTTGTAGACAGCATTATGTATGGTTCTTGTTTTCTTAGCCATTCAGCCATCCTATGTCTTTTGATTGGAGCATTTAATCCATTTTCATTTAAAATAATTATTGATAGATATGTAATTATTGCCACTTTATTATTCATATATCTGATCTTTTCTTTTTATTGAAGTCCCTTTAACAATTCTTATAATACTGGTTTAGCTTTTTTTTTTTTTTTTTTTTTTTTTTTTTTGTCTGGGAAGCTCTTTAGCTGTCTTTCTATTCTAATGATAGCCTTGCTGGGTAGAGGGATCTTGGTTGTAGGTTCTTGTTTTCCATCACTTTGAATATTTTGTGCCAATCCTTTCTGACCTGCAAAGTTTCTGTTGAGAAATTAGCTGACAAACCTATGGGAGCTCCCTTCTTATTTGGGTCTCATTTTATTTGGGACTCTGCACTTCCTGGACTTGTATGTCTATTTCCTTTGCCAGGTTAGGAAAGTATCCCATCATTATTTCTTCAAGTAGGTTTTCAATCCTTTGCTCTCATTCTTCTCCTTCTGGTACCACTTTGATGTGAATGTTGGTACGCTTGATTTTACCCCTGAGGCCCTTTAAACTATCCTTATTTTGTGGTTTCATTTTTTCTTTTTTCTGTTTTGATTGGGTATTTTCCATTATCTCGTCTTCAAAATTGTTGATTTGATCCTCTGCTTCATCTAATTTACTATTGATTCCCTCGCAGTGGTTCTCAACCTTCCTAATGCCGCGACCCTTTAATACAGTTCCTCATGTTGTGGTGACCCCCAATTTCATTATTACAAATTGAACATAATTAAAGCATAGTGATTAATCACAAAAACAATATGTAATTATATATGTGTTTTCCGATTGTCGTAGGTGACCCCTGTGAAAGGGTCGCGACCCACAGGTTGAGAACTGCTGCTAGAGTATCCTTCATTTTAGTTACTGTATACTTCATTTCTGACTGGTTCTTTTTTATGTTTCCTATCTCTTTGTTCAAGGTCTCACCAAGTTCATCTACTCTTCTCCTAAGTTAATTGAACATCCTTATAACCAGTTTTTTTTAAAAAAATATTTTATTGATTTTTTACAGAGAGGAAGGGGAAGGGATAGAGAGTTAGAAACATCGATGAGAGAGGAACATCGACCAGCTGCCTCCTGCACACCTCCTACTGGGGGTGTGCCCGCAACCAAGGTACATGCCCTTGACCGGAATAGAACCCGGGACCCTTCAGTCCGCAGGCCGACGCTCTATCCACTGAGCCAAACTGGTCAGGACATAACCAGTGTTTTGAACTCTGCATTTGGTAAATTGCTTGTTTCCTATTGTTTAGTTCTTTTGTTGGAGTTTTGTTCTGTTCTTTCATTTGGGACATGTTTCTTTGTCTTCTCATTTTGACTGACTCATGTTTGTTTCTCTGTATTAGGTAGATCTGCTATGTCTCCTGGTCTTGGTAGAGTAATTTATGTAGAAGGTGTCCTGTGGGTCCCTATGGTGCAATCTCCTGGTCACGTGAGCTGGGTGCCTCTCCCTTGTGTGTGTTGTGTGTGCCCTCCTGTTGTAGTTGAGTCTTGATTGCTATTGGCACATCAGTGGGAGGGATTGACTCTCAGGCTGATTGGCTGTGAGCGATGGCTGTGCTTATAGCTGAAAAGCTATTGTGTAGGGGCCTACCCCACCAAACAGGATTCATTTTATTGGGGCTCTAATGCCTGCTGAGTCCACTCTTTGGTATGTCATTTGTGGAGGGTCTGGGTGGTGCTCTGTTGTATTCTTAAGCACACCACTAAGTGTGTTGGTTTGGGGGACTCTTGGGAAGAGATCTGGTGCAGGCCAAGGTCAGCTGCTACCTATGCCCAGTCTGGGGCCAGTTGATATGAGTTACAAAGTGATCTGCAAATTGTTGCTGCTTGCGCTGGGCTTAGAGGTGCCTGGGAGAGGCTGTCACTGGTGCCAGGCTTGGACTGTTCAGCAGCAGGCATGGGGCCTGCCAAGGCCAAATGCTGCTTGTTTGGAGTTTGTGGACCTTAGAGATTTTAGGAAAACCCACAGCATGAGCCGAGACAGGCTGTTTGTATGGAAAAGCTGCTCAGAGAGGCTTGAGTGGGCCTGCAGGTTGGGTAGCACAGGATCTCAGAATCACCAGCATGGAAGTACAGTATTAAACAGGTTGATTGGGACTCAGGCTTGATGCCTGCCTATCCCTGCAGGTTATGTTGAGGGAAGGCTCAGCAAAGGAACAATGGCACCTACCAGCTGCCCTTGAGCCCTAGCCCCGAAGCCAGACAATTCAGGTCCTCCCCTTTGTCCCTGCTGTTTTTTGAGCTGCTGCCCCAGTGAGTGAGTTTGAGTAAGTCAGAGCATGGGCCCTTTAAGACCTGTAGTGCCTGGACTCCAGCAGCCCTTGTCTCACCCAGTTGCAATCACCACTGTTTTCCATAGCCAGGAATTATGGTGACTTCTATTCCCAGTACTGGAATCATGGGCTGGGGAGTCCAGTGTGGAGATGGGACCCCTGGCTCCTCATGGGGCACCTCTGCACTGAGATATCCTTCCTGATTCTGTACCACCACACATGGATGTGGGAACAGCCTCTTCTGTGTCTCCACCCCTCCTAACAGTCTCAACATGGCCTTTTCTTTATATCCTTGGTTGTAGGACTTCTGTTCAGCTAGTCTTCAGGTATTTCTCAATGATGGGTGTTCTGTAAGTAGTTGTAACTCTGAAGTGGTCATAGAGGGAGGTGAGAACAGCATTTATCTACTCTACCATCTTGACCAGAATTCCCATCCAGTAAAAATTTCATTTCAGATACTGTACTATTTGGTTCTAAAAACTGTATTTGGTTCTTGTGGTCGTTTCATGCTGTGTCAAATTAACGAAGCTGGAACTACATTTCCAAATTCACTTCCCTATATGATTCCAAGTTTGAGTTGGCCAAAAGAGAAGTTTGCAAGAGATTTTTGGGCAGACATGAAGCAGCAACCAGTTTACACACTAAAGGAAAGTATCAGGCACTTATAGCTTGCTCTGAGCTGTTGGCTTACCTTCTTGGCCTGGGTAAGCAGCCACACTTAAAGCTTCCTCAGCTGCCACTGGATCTCCTTCTGTTTCTCTGAGACCTGAGCCCTGTGAGTGTGTAGCTCCATGTGAAGGGCACTAGCTTCTTTTGCAGGTCACTGACTTCACTGTGGGTAGATTTTAGTTTTTCCTCCTAAGTTCCTGTTTCTCTTCATGGGTTCCAGTTTGTTCTTGCTTTTCCCATATAGCTTCCAGCTTTCCTTCCAAACTGTGGTCCCTGCTGTCCTATGATGACTTTAAGGTCACGACAGCCTTCTGTAGACTTCTTCACCAGCTCCCACAATTTCATAAAGTTTAACCCCTAGAATAAAACCCTATATTCATTTCAGTTATAGTGGTTCTGCTCTTTAATCAAATTCTATCATTTCTCTGCTGAGATTCTCTAACTATTCACTCATTATGGCCATAGTTTTAAAATTCCTTGTGCAAATTTATCATATATGCTTTAAAGTTCTTCTAATTCTAACAGCTGGGTCATTTCTGGGTCAGTTTTAAGACTGTTTTTTTTCTCTTAACTATGTGTCACATTTTCCTGTTTCTTCACATGTGTAATGATTTTTATTGTATACTTGCTGTTGTAAAGAATAGGTTGTAGGCACATTGTCTTCCTCTGAAGAGTGTTGGTTTTTTATTTTATCAGTAGATAAATCATTGGCAAGTCTCCTTGAGCTTGTGGAGGCTTGGATTTACATTTATTTTAGGGTGGATGTGTTTCAACTTTGTCTTTAGGTTTAGGGTGAATCCCTGGGTCTTGACACATGGTCTTCACTCCTAAAGTGTAGCTCTTCTGTGCTTGTAAAGGAAATCCTGTGGTGGTTACTAAGCTTCTTCACCTCAGTGTGACTCCGACTCCAAATTGTCCCCACTCCCACAGGCGACAGCTGGAATCCTCTTCAGCCTTAGTTTCTGCCTGCTTTTAGTCACTTTCATGTGCCTTTGCATGTTTATTTTTTAATATATTTTCTAGATTTATAATTGTCCTCTGCTGGAAGGTTAGTCTAAATGCAAGCTACTCCCTCACGACCGAAATCAGAACTTTGAAGTTATCTTTTAAGACTAAAGCTAAAGGAAAAGAGAAGGAGGGGGTGGGGTATTCCTGAATCCTGTTAACGAAGAGAGAGCTGGAGAGGTTTGGAGGATGAAAGTAAAGAGATGTCATAGCAATCTCTTCTTCCAATAGATTGCCTCTCTTTGCTGGGAAATTAAAGTGTGTGTGTGTGTGTGTGTGTGTGTGTGTGTGTGTGTGAGAGAGAGAGAGAGAGAGAGAGAGAGAGAGAGAGAGAGAGAACATACCACAGGGCACGTTAATCCTGTCTCCTTGAATCCAGTGCATAGGGATTAGAAGGCAGAGGAACATACAGTGAAGCTGCTCTAATGCCGGTGCCAGCTGCTGGTGTGTGTGTGTGTGTGTGTGTGTGTGTGTGTGTGTGTGTGTGACATGTACTCTCCAGCTTTCCATAGTTCCCAGCACCCCCAGGATTGAAGCTTGTTGCTTCTCTCACTCACATTTCTGAACATGACCTATTTGGCCCCATAGGTTTTTGGGTTTGTGAGTCCTGCTCTAAACCATGCTGGGTTTGCTACTATTGTCCTTGGTCATGTCACCATGGTCACCTGTCTGAAGTTTAGGGGAGATTTAGAAAGGTCTGAAGAATCTGTGGGAAATAGGATGCATGAAAAATCCCCTGGGAAAATGGCAAAATAAGGTATCACCTGCCAGGAGGATGGCTTGAATGAAAAGAGATAACCCCATGTGTTTTAAGAAAGTTTCCCTTGGCCTAGACCTGAGGAGTGCTGCTACTGAGGATCATGCTTGCAGGTGAGATGCACCCCTGAGCTGAGAGAGGACTGGGATAGACTGACTGGCAGGCAGGAAAACAATGAGACTGCCTGTGACTCTGACAAAGAGAGGACATGCAGGAGAGACCGAGCCGTTGGTAGTGAACCAAGTGGAGCACCACTGGGAAGCATGGCATCATTGTAAACCAGAGCAGTGAGAGGCTGGACTCCACCACAGTAGCCTTTATACCAGCAAAATGCCCCCTCCCCCACACAGTGCAGGTGCAGTAGCTTCTGGCATGAGAGTAGAGAAACGAAAGATTAAAGGGGAGAGTTTTGCTATGATGGGGTAGAGGGAGAGGAGAAGATAATGAATTGTAAAGGTAGAATAGCAATGCTATTCTAAAGAGAGTCTTGAGGAATCTTTAAGGCGGGCGAGTGAGCTGAGAATTCAGGGCCAGTCCTACAGTTCCTACAGTAAGGCTTTATACAGTAGTGCTCAAGAGTGTGGGGTCTAGAATTGGACCCTGGGCAAGTCTTTAACCTCTGAATCTCCTCAACTGTAACATGGGGATAGGATAGTACCTTATGAGGTTCTGTCCTCATAAAGTTGTGAGTACTGAGTGAACACATTAAGTGCTTAGTACAGTTTCTAATAAATGTTAGCTGCCATTATTACTATTATTTTATTATTAATAATAATAGCAGCAGTAAGGCACGAACTCATCCATGTTACGAAATCTCCATCATGGTTGTGACCATGATCATCATCACCCTACTTCTTTATGTCAAGAAGACTTTGTTAAGTTGCAAATGTCACTTGGATGATTTATTAGCAGCAATGGACACATTTCAAAGGGAGGGCCTGGGGTTTTGGAGAAGCTCAGGCTGCCTGCATCTGGTTAGGACTCTCCCTTGGTGGCTTTGAGAAGTGGGAAGGCAGCATGAGAAAGAAAGGACAGTGGACAAACCACACCCACTTCATAAGCTGGTCTATATTCCACATAGTATAGTCACACTCAGATCTGTCCTAAAGCTGCCGTGTACCATGGGCATGTTAACGTTTTCATTGTAGCATAAAAACAAGTCCTACTTAATGCCCTGGCAGGGTTGGGCCGGTGAGAGCGCCCTTGTGCCCTTCTGCATGTGAGTGGGAGTCTGGGATTAAGGTGGAGGCTCATTGAAGAAACATCTGTTTTTCTGGATCAGGAGAAGCAGCTGCTGCAATTGATGGTCTCACGCCACTGGTGCTGCCCAGTCTGCCTAAAGGAGGCCCTTCCCTGCCCAGAACCTATGAAAAAAGCAGCTTCCACGGAAGTCAGATATTGGTCCAGTGAGAGTTAGTCTGTGCATCTCAAAGGAATACAATGAATTGCTTTTCCTTCCCAGTGCTTTCTTATTTGGCTTCCATGGAGGTCTGTGTTTGTAGAAGAACTTGGGTCTAATTGTTGCAGACAAACGCCTGTGTTCTTTTAGCTGAGACAGATGGGCAACAGGAGGAGGAGGTGGGAGTGGTTGTGAGGGAGGAGGTGACATTTGTAAATATGTCAAGGGACAATGAAAATTCACCGAAAATGCATTGGAACCTTTTAAGTGAGAAGGTGAAATGATCTTTTATAAATGATGTGCGGGTCTGTGAAGACAGTAATAGTGTCAGTGAGGGTATCGATTCTTGAGCATCTGTGGTTACAGTGGATAAAAATCAGCTATGGAGAATAGCAATTATTTTTAACCTCTTCCCATATAACATGTTTTACAGGAGCTGCTAACAATTTGCAAAATTAACTGTCACTTTTCTTCTTTCCATCACAGACAGCAAAAGGGCTAAGTAACAGGCAGCATAAGGAAGAAAGAAGAGTTGTAAAAACTTGGGCTACCAACTGCCTTGCTCAGTAGTCACCTAAGAGTCCAGCCTTGATGTGAGTGACAGTTTCCTGGCCAGATGCTTCTCTGGGGCCAATGCCTTGGATATGCTTGCTAATCAAGCCCTCTAGGTACAGCAAGCTCTCAAGTCTTAAGCTCTCATTTATCTAAGTCCAAGTTCCTTGTCACCATCCCAAACCTCAATTAATGGCAATGCTGCCTCTTGGTACCAGAGCCTGGCTCTTTCTCTCTAGCACCTTACCCCTTTGTCCAACGGAATCTTCACATCCATAGAGAGAGAACCTGTTTCCCCATTGATCATGGCTGTTCTCAGCTTTAAGAGGAAAGATAGTAGAATTAGTTCCTTGACTCACCCTGCAGTGCGGAGCTTTACTGACCAGATTGGAGGTGATCCTTAGAAACACTTTTGGTTCTTCCCCTTTTCCTCTGAGCAGAATACTGAGGGGGACTAGAGACTAGCTTCTAGGTACCATTTATCTTATAATTCTGGAAATTCACTAAGTTAATGTTCCAAAGTGGACTGGTATATGCAGGAACATAGTGTCATATTACTGAGACATAATTTCCTCTAGGGTGAGCTACTGACACCAAAGCCAGACTAAAACATCACTCCAACTCCAACTCTGTAGCTTGTAGACATGAGCTTATGCAGCCTTAGTAATCCTTGTGATTCAGAAAGATATTTTTATAGTTGTTTAAAGAATTGCCCATTATAGAAATGATTTCTGGTTTGGGCTTGAAAAGGCTCCACAGAGAAGTATAGAGTGGCCTCAGAGCTTCCAGCCATGCAGCTGGCTCATGTATTGGCCATAGAGCCCAACCAACTCCTCCTTTTCCCACTTTCCCCACTCACGATTTCAGCTCGGTCCTCCCATTCCACTTCAGAGAGATCCACACTGTTGTAGTTAGGTTTGGGTTTTAGTTTCTTCCCCTCTCTGTACTAGAATGGACAAGTCAGAAAGAAAAACATGAGGTTAACCTAAGGCCCTGCTCAAGTTTCATCTCTTCAACAAAGCCTTATGGTTATATTTATAAGATCAAAGAATCTCAGTGATTCCTTAAGGTTATCTGGGCCAACTTTTAACCCAATGCAGAGCTTCCCTGTCAACATTTGTGATAGATGGTCTCATGGTCTCTGAGTGTATATTTCCCATGGGAGGAGCTCCCTCTTTTTGAGTCAGCTTGTCATAGTTGTGGACAGCTCTCACACAGAGCTGAAATCTGCCTCCCTGTAGCTTTTACCCACTGGTCTTAGTTCTTTCCCTGGAGCTACACAGACTATCTTCCCTTTGAGAACCTTTGAGATTTCTGAAGATGCTTGTCATCCTAAGACTTCATTTCTCCAGGCCACACATTCCTAATTTGCAAATGCCTCAACTCCCTCTCAATATGCTCTACTATATCAGTGTTACTCCCAGAATGGAGTGCCTAGAACAAAGTCAGTATTTCAGGTGGGGTCAGACCAGTGTGGTGTGTGGCCCAAATATCACACTGCTCTGACTGCTGCCTCTGATTCTGCTTGACTTCCAGGACAGCCATGAGAGTCTGAAAGCACAAATAGAGTTTTCACTCCATTAAATCCCCTGGGCCTTTCTCATGAGACACACTGTTAAATTACATCTTTACAATCTTACACTTGAGCATTGAGTATTTGCAGATATTTCCAGGCATCCCTAATATATTTCTTTTTGTTAGTTTCAGCCCATTGTTTTAGAAAAATACTTTCTGAATACTAATTTTCTCGCTTAATGTATTAGCCATACCGTCCAGAATTTGTGGAATCTTTCTGTGTTCTCTTTTGTTGATATAATTTTTGAGTGGTCAGAGCCAAGGACAGACAGATTCTGCAGTGCCCAATAAAGACCGCTTTCCAGCTTGACACACAGAGCCATTAATTAACACTCTTTGAATGTTATTATTATTTTCTGGCCATGACTCTTTTCTCTCTCTCTCTCTCTCTCTCTCTCTCTCTCTCTCTCTCTCTCTCTCTCTCTTTCTCTCTCTCCCCAAGAAGTTATCTGCTATTAGGTGTGTACTACTTTCCAGGTTTAGTTTAGTAATAGGTCAAATAAAGGAAGAGAATACACTTCCAGTCAAGATGGCAGCATAAGTAATTGCAATACTCCCATCCTCCCACAACCACATCAAAATTACCACTAAACTACAGAACAATCATCACTCAGAACCGCCTGAATGGAAGTCCTACAACTAAGTAACTAAAGAAGAAGCCACATCGAGACTGGTAGGCGGGGCAGAGACACAGAATTGGCTGGTCCCCACACCCACATGTGACAGATAAAAATCAGGAGGTACCCCCTGAGGAGCGAGGGGCCCCAGTCCCACACCAGGTACCCAAACCCAGGGTTTCAGGGCTGGGAAGAGAAGTCCCCATAACTTCTGACTGTAAAAACAAGCTGGAATTGAGGCTGAGGGCTGCTGGAGTCCCAGGCATTCCTCATAAAAGGGCAGTGCACAGAATTACTCTGACTTATTCCATCGGAGCTCCTTAGCTGGGATAGCACCTCAAAAGGCACCAGGGAGGAACTGAATAGTCTGGCATCAAGGTGAGAGCATTGGGGCAGTTTTCTCTAAGACAGAATTGCTGACAGAGGCCACTGTTCCTTTGATGAGCTCTCCCCTCACAGAGCCAGCAGGTGGGTACCATATCTGAGTCTCCATCAACCTGGTTATCACTGTTCATCCTGCTCTGGTGATTCTCTGAGAACCTGCCCCACCAAACTTGCAGGCCCATCCAAGTTGCTTCCAGTGGCTTTTCCATACAAATGGTCTGCTTTAGACTTTCCTAAAATCTCTCAATCAAGCAGCATCTGTCCGTAGTGTGTCCTGTACCTCTTGCTAAGTGGCCTCAGGCCTGGCACTAGCAGTAGCCAGCCTTGGTTCAAAGCTTGGCCTCTCCTAATTACCTCAAGCCCAGCACAAGTAGCAGCCATCTGCAGATTACTTTGTAGCTCATGCTGGGTTGCCCCAGGCAGAATACAGGCAGGAGGAGTTGGCCTGCACCTCCAGGGAGGCCCCAGAGTCAGTGTACCCAGTGGACAGCTCTAGATCATGTTGAAGCCTGACACACTTGAGAGATGGACTCAGTGGGCTCCAGAACCCTGATGAAGTAAGTCCTACTCTGTGGGGTGGGTCCCTGCACAGCTGATCCCCCACGGTGGACAATGGTCTCAGCCAGTCCTTGCAGCCAATTAGGCTGAGGGTAAATCCCTCCCAATGACATGCCAACAGCAATCAAGACTCAACTACAACAGGAGGGTGCACATAGCCCATACAAAAAGTTGGGGGTGCCCAGCTTCAGTGATTGGGAAAGTTGTGCCACTAGACCCTACAGAACACCTACTACATAAGGCCACTCTACCAAGCCGGGGAAATATAGCAGCTCTACCTAATACATAGAAACTAACACAAGGAAGCAGTCAAAAGGAGGAGACAAAGAAACATATCCTCAATGAAAGAATAGTATAAAACTACAGAAAAAGAACTAAACAAAATGGAGATAAGCAATTTACTAGATGCAGAGTTCAAACACTATTATAAGAATGCTCAATTAACTTAGGGTAAGAGTAGTTGAACTTAGAGAAAACTTCAACAGAATAAAAAAGGACAGGGAAACCTTAAACAGAACATGGAAACCATAAAAAAGAACCAGTCAGAAATGGATATACTATTTGAAATGAAGAATAATTTATAGGGAACCAATAGTAGAGTAGATGAAGCTAAGAATCAAATGAGCAATTTTTGAATATAAGGAAGCAAAAAACACCCAATCAGAACAGCAAAAAGAAAAAAGAATTTTTTTCTTTTCTTATTTTATGACCTGAACTTCTTTCTTTCTTTTTAAGGTCATTTATTTATTTATTTTAATTTTGTATTGTTTAAAGTATTACATATGTCTCCTTTTCCTCCCATTGACCTCTCCCCAGTCATTTACACCCCCCAGCACATGCCCTCATCCTCCTACAAATTTTTAGAAATGAAGACAGTGCAAGGAATCTTTGGAACAAGTTCAAGCACACCAACATTTGCATCATGGGAGTGCTGGAAGGAGATGAGAGAGAGCAAGAAATTGAAAATCTATTTGAAAAAATAATAACAGAAAACTTCACTAACTTGATGAAGGAAATAAACATACAAGTTCAGGAAGTGCAGAGAATCCCAAACAAGATGAACCTAAAGAAGCCCACACCAAGACACATCAGATTAAAATGCAAAAGGTTAAAGACAAAGAGAGAATCTTAAAAGCAGTAAGAGAAAAGTAGTTACTTAGTTTCCTACAAGGGAGCTCCCATAAGACTGTCAGCTGATTTCTTAACAGAAACTTTGCAGGCCAGAAGGAATTGGGAAGAAATATTCAGAGTGATGAAAAGATGCTCAATATTTGACAAAGGAGGCAAGAACATACAATGGAGTCAAGACAGTCTCCAATAAATGGTGTTGGGAAAATTGGACAGATAGATGCAAAAAAATGAAACTAGACCACCAACTTACACCATACACAAAAATAAACTCAAAATGGATAAAGGACTTAAATGTAAGATGGGAAACCATAAAAATACTAGAGGAATCCAAAGGCAACAAAATCTCAGACATATGCTGAAGCAATTTCTTCACCGATACAGCTCCTAGGGAATTGGAAACTAAAGAGAAAATAAACAAATGGGACTACATCAAAATAAAAAGCTTCTTCTCAGCAAAAGAAACCATTAACGAAACAACAAGAAAGCCCACTGCATGGAAGAACATATTTGCCAATGTTATCACCGATAAGGGTTTAATCTCCAACATTTATAGGGAACTCATACAACTTAACAAAAGGAAGATAAACAATCCAATCAAAAAATGGGCAAAGGACCTAAATAGACACTTTTCAAAAGAGGACATTCAGAAAGCCAAGAGACATATGAAAACATGCTCAAAGTCACTAATCATCCGAGAAATGCAAATCAAAACAACAATGAGGTACCATCTCACACCTGTCAGAATGGCTATCATCAACAAATCAACAAACAAGTGCTGGAGAGGATGTGGAAAAAAAGGAACCCTCTTGCACTGCTGGTGGGAATGCACACTGGTGCAGCCACTATGGAAGACAGTACGGAGTTTCCTCAAAAAACAAAAAATGGAACTCCCATTTGACCCAGTGATCCCACCTCTAGGAATATATCCCAAGAAACCAGAAACACCAATCAGAAAGGGTATATGCACCCCTATGTTCATAGCAGCACAATTCACCATAGCTAAGATCTGGAAACAGCCTAAGTGCCCATCAGTAGATGAATGGATTATAAAACTGTGGTACATCTACATGATGGAATACTATGCTGCTGTAAAAAAGAAGGAATTCTTACCATTTGCAACAGCATGGATGGAACTGGAGAGCATTATGCTAAGTGAAATAAGCCAGTCAATGAAGGAAAAATACCACATGATCTCACTCATTTATGGATAATAAAGACCATTATAAACTTATGAACAAAAATAGATACAGAGGCAGAGCTGCCTTGAACAGACTGTCAAACTACAGCGGGAAGGCCAGAGAGGGTTGGGGGGGTGGGTAAGAGATTAACCGAAGGACTTGTATGCATGCATATAAGCATAATCAATGGACACAAAACACTGGGGGGTATGGGAGGCTAGGGGAAGGTCAAGGGGAGAAAAAAAAAGGAGACATATATGATACTCTTTGTAATACTTTAAGCAGTAAAACAATAAAAAAAAGTGATGAAAAGCAATGACCTACAACCAAGATTACTCTAGCCAGCAAAGCTATCATTTAGAATTGAAGGACATATAAAGAGCTTCCCAGAAAAGAAAAAGCTAAAGGAGTTCATCACTGTCTAGCTGGCGTGGCTCAGTGGTTGAGCGTCGACCTATGAACCAGGAGGTCCCGGTTAGATTCCCGGTCAGGGCACATGCCCGGGTTATGGGCTCGATCCCCAGTAGGCAGCATGCAGGAGGGGTGTACACCTGAAACTAATGTAATATTGTATGTCAACTGTAATTAAATTTTTTAAAAAAATGATTTAAATTAAAAATAAAAAGAAAGGGGAAAAGTTTCTCATTAGGATAAGTTAAGAATTAATCAGAGGTTTATATATATTTATCCTCATCTGAGGATATGTTTATTAATTTTAGAGAGAGGGAGGGAGGAGGAGGGAGGGGGAGAGAGAGAGAGAGAGAGAGAGAGAGAGAGAGAGAAACATCAACATCAATTGACTGCCTCCCATACACACCACAACCAGAGATCAAACCCACAACCTAGGTATGTGCTTTGACTGGAAATCAAACCCACAACCTTTTTGGTGTATGGGATGACACTCCAACCAACTTAGCCACCAGGCCAGGGCAAGAGGGCTTACTTTTAGCAGAATGAGACCCCCCTGCAGATGCTTAAATGTTGAAGTCCCCTATCACTGTGCATGTTGCTTCTGCCAGTTTTTTCCCCCGAGAAAGCCTCATCTTTATTTCTTGCCTGTGCAGGAGATCTTTAGTAAAACTGCCACTACAGCATCTTCTTTTTATTCTCCTCTTTTCCTCCTTGTCCCTGCGTGGATGATGTTCCATTCTTGGCCTTATGGATGTCTACACTCATGACAAACAGCACTGTCCTGCCACCTTCAACACTGGATCTGCTTCTTTTGAGCAAGCTGCAACACTCCTCATTCATTGCCACTTCCTAATTCCTGATGATCCCTGAGAGAGCATCTTTAGCTCCTCAGATTAGGACCAGAATTTCACTTTGTTAATTAGCCATACATTGGGCTCTTGACACTCTTTCAATTTATTACTAAGCATACCCTCTATCATTTTTCTTTTAAAAAACCAAACTATTGCTTTCCTTAATACCTGTCATAAATCAATAGTGCCTTCCTTAGGAATCTCATGAAGTTGGCTCTACCATATCTTTTGTTATGCAATGATGTTCTACCTGGTGTTGTTCTCTAATTGTTTCATTTGTGTAAGTCTGTTTGTGTAAGGTCTATTCTTTTCATTAGACTATAAATGTTTGTTTAAAGCCTTCTCAGAGTATTATCAGATTAGGCACATAATAGGTCTACTATATGAATTGATTGTTTGAAGTATTATATTTATCTAGATTAGACAGGTGATAATAGATGGATTTCTGACCAGTGCCCTTCATTCTACACGTTAGCTCCAGGATCAACACTTTTGTTATTTCCCTAGTGAGTTATTTATTAGCACTGGGGCTGCCCCTTACAGGACCCACTGGTATAGCTTAGTGGCCCATAATGGATTCATATGCTTGTCCAACAGAGTCTGAATTGGGAAGACATAGGGGGTTTCAGTGTGCCCTGATTGCTTTCTACTCTGAACCCCTATAGTTTGACTTAAATAACTCAACCAGGTGCCTTATGGATACTCAGTAACTATCTGAATCAAATAGAATGGAATGTGCCTTAGACTGATCTCTCCAAATGGCACCTGGGTAAGTTCTTAGGAAGGTGTTCTGTTAGTTCCTGTCCTTAGCTGTCACCCCACTTCAGTGTAAGACTGGCAGAGGAGAAAGGGTTAAGATTCCTCTAGGACTTTAACATCCTTCCCCTCAATGCCCTCAACAATCACACTGAGAGATGTGGCCATTATTGCCATGGACAGTGGCCAAGTGCCATGACCAGTAGTAGAGCAGTAGGGAGTCCCTGGCCCTGAAGGCAGAAGTTTTACATGAAATTATGGAAGTTCCTCTCTTGGCCACCTGTTGTTCAGTTGAATGCAGGTGAAAACACCCCCAGTCCCTGTATCAGGATGGAGGGGGCTAGGAAACAGGCAGGAGCACGCAGGAACACATCCCAAGACAAATTCTGGGAGCCTCGGCTCTCCTGCTCCCCACTCTCACAAGTCAGCTCCTCTGACATTTTTATTGTTAACTCAACATTCCCACCCCTTAGGATCTACTGATACCACTGTCGGACTCCAAGAGGGAGCGTGGAGCTACTGCAGCAGTGACGGGAGCATGGCTGGCTGTGTCCTGCAGGGACAGCTGCACACTTCATCACATGCTCACTGGACTCTTCATCGATTAGTTATGTATCTTTGCCTGTCTCTTCTGCTAGATTATGAACAGTTTGAAACAGGACTTAGTTTTTTTTCCACATATTACCCACTGGGTTCCCGGATGAAGCCCAGCATGTGCTCAGTGTTTTAACTGTTTTATGAAGCACCCAAATCCCACAGGGCTAAGATCCTAAGACAAATAAAATCTGTACCTACCAGGGGTCGGAGGTCAGGATGTGAGAGGATGTAGCCATTGTTAGTGTTCAAAAAGGCATATCCATGTACTCCGAGCTACAAAGACAGGGTCGAGGGACATCAGAGCTGTTGTTGGGGTTGGAGCACTGCAGCTGAGAAGGGGTTCAGGGCCACAGGATGCTAAAGATGGCAGCGTACAGCAGTGAGGTTTTCAGATGGGAATGTAACTGAGCCAGTGCTATGCTCCCAGCCATTAATATTAAACACCCCCCCCCCCCCAATTCTATGGTTTTTAGCATCTATAATAATGTATATCATTACCTGGCCTCTTTCTCACCATATGCTCTAGATCAGGGGTGGGAAATGTCTGGTCCATGAAATCATTTGGTCTGGCCCTGCCCAGGCATTAGGGGTAAGTTAACTAAATGTTTGACCAAATATAGCAGGCTAATTTTTAAGTTGATAATTTTGTAAGGCCTGGGAATGATGTTATAAAGATCCAGATGGCCCTTGGCAGAAAAAAGGTTCCCCACCCCTGCTCTAGGTGCTTTGATGATACTCTCATTTGTCCCCAAACAGGACTGGATAACATGGAGGAGCAGATTGAGAAACTGAGACACCAGCAAGGGAACGCACTTGCTAAAGGCCACAGAGCAAGTCCGATCTGGTGGTAACACAGGGCCCCAGGAGTCTAAGCCACTGTTCCCACGCTCAATGCCTGCACTTCTCTGGGGGCCGTAGGCAGGGCCCCATCCCAGCTCTAGGCTTGGCTGCCCTGTCAGCAGAGAGGCTCCTGAGCCTGGTGGGACAGCTCCTGGGGAGCCTGGGACCTCCACTCAGGGACCTGCCCAGGCTCACCTTGTACCGGGGCGCCAGCTTCATCAGCTCTCTCAGGGCCACATCAGAGCCCGCCACCCCCAGCAGAATGCCGTGGGACCGCTGGAAGGAAACACACCGGGGTCAGCGGGAGATCCGGCTTCCCCGAACCCAGGGCCAGACTGGACCCCAGCCTTCCCAGAGCCCGGGAGAGGAAGCCACTTGGGCCTTATGCGGTTCTTCCTCTGCAGTTAGAGTTTAGGCTGCGCTCCCTGGAATAAAACCAAGAACCTAGCAGAGAGGTCCCAGGAGTAATCTCAGCCGCTGGGAAGATTAATGTCCAACATTAATAAATAAGTTGTAATATTTAAATTAAATAAAGTTGAATGAAATGTTCACCTTCATAGCAGAAGCTGAAGGGTCCGGATCTCAGGGATCCTAACGTACGAGTGGTCTGAAACACACAGTGCCTGTAAGGACACATTTCCTGACCAGGTGGAGGGTGGAAGGCTCTAGAAATGTTCTCACCAGAGGCCTTTACAAACAAGTTACATTCTGCCCAAACCGGTAGGTTAAATGTGGTTTTTCTGGCAGGCAACCCCATTAGTCCTACATCCCTCAGGCAGTGGTCCCAAGGGCAGAGCAGTGGGACAGCCCCAGGTTGGCTGGGCAGAATCACCAAGGAGTTTTAGGAAGTCGGACCAAACCCCAGCCCTCACCCACCCCTCCTGACCAAGAGGCTCTGATGTAGCTCGGTGGGCACAGGCCTGGAATCTGCATTCACAGCTCTCCCACCGGGCTCTGGTGCCGCCATGCCGAGAACTGTTGGTCTAAAGACACTGCCACTTCTCAGGCAGCGGCCACTCACCGTTTCATTCTTTCTGCTGAAGACTGGCATGGCCACGGTGGTGAGGAGCACCAGGCTCTGTGCCTGTGAGGCGAAGAGCTGCAGGGAGGAAAGAGCAGAAGACAGAGGGCTCAGAGTCCACAGTGCGAGGACCCACCGCCACCAGCGTCAACTGTCGTGTCACCTTCCAACGGAGGAAGCAATCCCAAATGAGGTTTCCCTTCTCTGCAAAGGGAGAGCTGGCAGAAACGCTGGAGGAGAGCGGTGGGCTGGGGAGAAGGACCAGGCGGACATCACTTAGCCAGGGCGCGTCTCAGAATCCCAGAGCCCACGTCCCAGCTCCCAAGCAGGCTCACTAGGCCCCCTTGTCTCGGATGAGCGTGGGTCCATGGAACAGGCCCATCCCAGGCACACCCAGAAACAACGAGGTTTAGCACAGCAGGAACTCTTCCAAAATTCTCTGCTATAGACCCAAGGTTGGCACAAACTACAGCTCAGGCCAGTTAAGAGGGACAGGGACACTGACACAGAGACACAGGCAAACACAAGAGCAGTGAAGGGCCACAGTGTGAGAGCAGGCCATGGTGTGGGTTTAGTAGCCTCCTGTCACGGCCCCCCCACCCCCGGCCACCCCACACACACGGGATGAACCCACAGCCTCTTCTCCACTCAGGACCACATCATTCCTGCCCTCCGAGATGGCCCTCCTGTCCGCCTCCTCATCTTCTGTGCTGGCTCCTCCAGTTCCCTCAGAAGGGTCTCCACACGTGTGCCCCACTTTACGTCAAAGACAGGCCCTGAGGAGTGGTGTGCGCAGGCGTGTCTGATAAGTCTGACCTTCCTCAGGGCCAACTAACGGAGACTGCCTGGCCACGGAGGTCCACAGTAGACCTTGGGGATGAAGAACTTTGAACCATCAAGCCCTCTACCCCTTCCTCCTCTGATTTTTCAGTTTAGAGTTTGGAAGTAAGATTTCCTAAAAGTGAGTGGTTTCTGTTGACTGGAGTTGCACTATCCACTGAGAATGAGGGGTCCGTAGGGAAGACTAAGGGGACAACAGCAGGAAGGGGTCTGGGTCCTTGTGACCAGGGAGCTCCTTATAGGTAGCCTCTGGGCCAGCCACCTCTAGACATCTTTTACTTTACGTGAGGGTGAAATACACTTTTATTTAAGCAACTATTTTCAGGTCCCTCTTAATCCTAGCCTGGTGCATCAGCATTGAAGCAGGTGTCTGTGATGTGATTTGAGAGATGCCAGAAGGTCCCTATTCCCCCAACATCTCATCTGATATTGACCTTCCTTCATGTAAGTCATTGCTGCCCACAGGCAGCCTCTTTGTGAGTGCAGGGCTGGGAAGGGGACACTTGATGAAGCTATAAGATCTTGAATTACTGGTTGGACTCCTTTTTCCTGTAACAGGAGGGAGAGAGGACAGTGAAGGAGGTGAGGACAACAGGAAGGAGGGAGGAAGAAGTTTGGAGCAGAAGGGCAACCCTGGACAGGCCTCCTCCCTGGGTTTCTGGGCCTCTGGGGCAGCATACAGGCGAAGGTCTGCTAGTCGGTGAAGCGCTCACTCCCTTCATGTTTCCCAAGGATGTGATCTGCCCCTCCCCCTCCCCCATTTCTCACCCAAGAAGTCACCGCTCATGCCCTGGGGTCCCTCACTCTGGGGTGGGGTCAGGGCCCACCTTGCTGTCCATGTAAGCTTCGGTCCAGATGATGTCATGGTCGTGGTTGATGACCATGGGGCGGCTGAGCACGTGCAGGTACTCCATCACATTCTCCTGGGCGTCTGCCAGGGTGGAGATCTGCGTGTAGTAGCCTGGAGGAGAGGAGGGGCCATGTGGTGTGGGAGGCTGGCTTCTCCACGTGGAACCCCTCTGCAGGGCCCACACCCTCCCTGGCTGCTGGCTAGCCCCTCACTGGGAACTGCTCTGGGCCACAGGGAACTGCTTTTCCCAAGGCTGTGCCTCTTTCAGGGGTGTGGTGGGGGCAGTGCTGATGATGGGAACTCTTGGGCCCAGCCCTGTCTCCACTTGGGGAACTGTGGACCTCCCCCCCACCCCCACCCCCAGCTCTAGCGCTGCCACAGAAGCAGCAGGGCCTCAGCAGGGTCTGCCTCTCCCTCTTGCAGGGCTGCCCTCCTCACTTCTTACAGCCTCCCTTCCACTCCCCCAAACTACCCCCCTCCACAGCTCTGTCCCAGGGCCTGCTTTCAGGGACCCCAGGCTATGACAGCTGTCACAACCCCGCCTCCTCCCTTCTCTGACTACTGTCCCTCCTCAGTTATGGAGAGGGAGCCATAGCCTCTTCCCTGTAGCCACAGTGATATTATAAGAGCAAACGGCTTACAAGGCCATGAATGATTTAGCATGTATTTACCTCTCTGGTCTCATTGCTCGTCACCGCCCACAGAACATTCACTCCACACTCCGGTAAAGTGGAGCAGCTCTCAGATCCCAACATGCCTCTTGTCTCACCCTTTGAACATGCTATTCTCTCTGTCTGGGCTCCCCTTCCCTGCTCTCTAGGTCTAGCCAACTCCTACCAGTTCTTTATGTGACAGCCTTCCTGTCACCTCCACATGGGGGAAGTGCCTCTACCGCTGTCCCCCAGCTCCCAGTACAGCCTGTGCCCGTCCATCCTCACAGGGCATTCAAGATGATGTTATCATTGATGGTTCGCTGCTTTGTCTCCCCAGCTGGACAGTTGCAAGAGCAAGACTGAGTTCAAACTGACCACAATTTGGAAAGCTTGCCAGGCACACAGTAGGTGCTCAATAAACTGTGGTTGAACCAAACCCAGGTCCAAACCTGAGGCCCAGGTCTTAGGTTCTGGCCAGAGATAGATGAGGACTGTTTGCTCACAAAACACTATTCTAAATAAAATGATGACCACCTACTTTTTGTTTGGGGGTAGAATCAGTGTAAATGGGCCTAATTTGCAGCAAGAAGAATGGAGGCTGGACCCAAGAGAGAACTTACATTATAACATCAGTCCTGCCTCTGCCTCACTGTCTATACTGTGGTTTCTATGAGGCAAGACAGCTCTCTCTCTCCTGCAAACATTGGATAGATGACCTCTAAGTTTCATTTCAAGTGGCTTTATGACTTAGAGTCCCTGCAGGAGTAATCAAGGCTTTATGGAGCAATTTGCATTTTGTCTTGCTTTCTCCAAGTGAGAAGGAGGGGCAGATACTGTCATTTCCACAAGACACCGCTCCTCTGCAAGGCACCATGCAGGAGCCACCGCTCAGCACCCCGGTGACGG
Source organism: Myotis yumanensis (assembly GCF_028538775.1). Taxonomy (NCBI): domain Eukaryota; kingdom Metazoa; phylum Chordata; class Mammalia; order Chiroptera; family Vespertilionidae; genus Myotis; species Myotis yumanensis. The sequence goes on along the minus strand of NW_027223754.1, from coordinate 119,447,296 downwards.
TGACGGGGCAATGCTGTTCCACCTGCACTCGGGTACAGCCTGCCAGGTGCTCCGCCCACCTGCCACCTACCTTTGTTGTTGCACGCGATCCACTTCATGCGGTCAGCAAAAGTGACTTCTCTCCCAATCAGGTAAGTGAAAACTCGAACCTAATCCACAAGACACAGATGGACTCAGCAGCCTAACTCCTGGCCGGAGCAATGCTAACATAATGCATGTGAGCCTTCGATGTCTGTCAAGCACTTTGCCGACTTCTCCAGTCCCACTCCTTTGGGTCAGAAAGGGCCCCAGGCCCAGGCAGCACCGGGACTTGCCAGGACACTTTTCACATCTCACCCCCAAGGTCTCTCACCTGATTCCTCTTGCACGAGTCCTCTGTGCCTAGAGTCACCATAGCTTTGGAACATTGAGTTTACTGATGGGCTAATGGGTAGACTATTTGAACTCAGGGCAGCCTGGCTTTTCTGGGCCATCCCACCATGGCAGTAGGAGACCACTCCCCTTGGCACCCTTCCCTTTACCCCTTGACCACCACCAGGGAGTAACCTTGCGGTCCAGCTGGTTGTACTTCTCAAACACTGGCTCATAGTCCTCCACGGCCCCGTCGGTGAGCAGCATGATGGCCTGGTTGCAGAGGCTTCCTTGCCTGGCCTCTTGGAACTGTGCAGGGGAGGGGGCTCCATAACTGCAGCGGGGAGCCGCCTTCCCCCCACCTCAGCCTGTCTCCCATCCCTCCACGCTCCCACGGCTTCCCCAGGTGCAGTACCCGCTTCAGGATCTGGAAGGCTTCCCTCAGGGCTTGGTCCACGACCCCCACACCTTTAACCACCAGCTCGCTCACCAGCTGTTTGAAATGCTGTAGTGGATAAGTAACCAGAGGAGAGTCAGTGGATGGAGTGGGCCAGGGAACCTTCATCTTTGGTCTTAATTTCAGAGGCTGTTTAGAGCTATTTGCCCATCTCTCCAGGGTCTAGCTGACCCCCACAGCAGATGTTTCTCCAATACCCCCAAGATAAACTGAGAGGTTGTGAGTGGCTGGGTGCAAATCTTTCCCCCCTGCTGCAAGGAGATGCCAGTGTAAGTTCAACCCCAGCAAGGAGGCCAGCTCAGGCCAATGCCCAGCCTCCCAGGCCCTCAGCATCCCAGCTCTTACCCCAATGGCGAGCATTTCACAGGAGAAACCATGGAGGCTGCCAGGGGCTCCGACTCAAGGCTGGGATTCAAGAGGAAGTCAAACCCAAATTCCCCAGCCACAGAGGGAGGGTCTGTGACACTAGACTCCCTTTAAACAAAGTTGCCACATCCTTTCCTCCTAGGCCTTCGGAAAGGACTCAACACAGTGGGTTTGAATTTCCCCTCCTTTTGGGAAGCTCCTCATGAAAACTGACGTAGTGAAAAGGCCGAGGGGGAAGCAAAGGGGAAAACCGAGTCCTGGATAATCCACAGAACAAGAAACCAGGCCCGAAGAAGTGAGATTTTCCTCACAGGGGAGGTCTCTCTTTGTTCACTGCTGAGATAGACAGGCAGCGGATTCATGGGGGCAATTTCCTGGGTGTATTTGTGTGGGTAACTGCAGACCTGCTTTGCCCCTTTCCAAATGCCATGGGATGAGTAAAAGGGCCGCCAGGCAGCTGCACAGATGGCTCCCACCCTTCTAGGCAGAACAGGGGCTAAGAGGCATCCGGCCCTGGCCTGACGTGGACACTCACCTCGCGGTTGTCTCGATCCGCCTGAACAAGGATCCCTTTGAAACAAGGCTCGATGTAATGGATGTAGTCATTGTACTGCAGTTGCAGCAGGAGGAGGGGAGGAGAGAACAGACAGGGTCCATTTGGAAAGTCAGGGTCCAGTGATGAAGCTCAGGCAACTCACAGCGTGGTCCAGGCCGGGGTCACCTGGGCACCTGTGCACATTATCTTGGGGTCCCCTATGCTTTTGGCAATTTTTCTGAGTAGAGAGGAGGAAGTACAGAGAACAGCAGGGCCTTCACTCTCCCTCAAATTCTGGTCTTGACTCATTTTCTTGGGTGGCCGAGTCCTGCCCATCTCCTGGGGCACAGAGGGAACTGCAGGTTACTGAGAGAATCCCTCTGGTCTCTGCCGCCAAGACCAGACGAAGTGCCTTTCATGGGAATCCCACAGCCTCCAAGTGCAGACCCCTCCCCAGTGCCTGGGTCCGGGGATGAAAAACTTTGCTCTTTTTGTCTCTGCTCTGCATTGAGGAAGAGAGTCTTTCAGCTGCTAACAGGCTCTGTGAGAGGAGCAGGAGCACACCCCATTCTTGTGAAGTGGTGGGAACTGCTCCGGCTGTCCTGTCTCTGCTGCAGGTCAGGGGCAGGGATGGGGAGGTGGAGAGGTGGGAGCATGGGCCTTGCAAGCAGCTCAGGGAGGAGGCGCCATTTGCATAACCCCAGGACGACTGGTTTGCAGTTAGACCATTTTGCTTTGGTGTTTCTTTACCAGAGAAGTAAATTGCACTAAAGATAAGCATTTTCAGCAATGTGGCGGCTGGTGGAGGGAAGTTTTAGATCAGGTAGCCTTCAAAATGGCACCCCGGTGGCCGTCAGCTCTGCCTCTGGGGAGGGCTGCGTGGGCCCACTCTTTCATTGAAAGCATTCCCTTTCGTCCTGCTGCACCTCTCACACTATCACCTTCCTGGGACGGGCAGGCCCAGCCTTGGGAAGAGCTGCTCTGAAGGCAGGACCAGGGTTTGTTGGCCCCTGTCTAGGCGCCCCCACGTACTTTCTCCTTTCTCCCAATGCATCTGGATTTGGGGTGAAGGGCCTGGGAGAACTGGGATTGTTGGAGAGCAGGTGCCCAGGGATCTCTCTTCCTATAGCAGAAGGGAGAGGCTGCTCAGTGATGGGCGCCAGTCAAGAGCACGTGGTGGGATAAGTTAGGCGTCTACTCAGGGTCAGAGCTTCTCATCTTTGTTCTATCCCAGACTCATCTGAATTAATAAACTCTGTGGACTCAGAAAAATGGACATACACATAACTTCAGAAACTCTGCGGACCTCTTGCAGTCCGTCCTTGGACCTGGGTTAGGCCCAGCTTCAGAGAGATCACTCGGAAGCTTTGTGTTGTAGGTACAGGTCATTCCAGTGCAGGCAGAGGCAAGTTTCTCTAGATAAGGGAGAGCTATTCTAGGAAGGAAGGACACTTACAGCAATGATATTAACAAAGTCATTCTCTCCCAGTGTGTCCAGGATGGTGGAGATAGTGTGCTTGGCGATAGCCATCCGCAGCCCCTTCATGCTGCCGCTTGTGTCCACCACAATCACAACATCCTTGGGAGAAGTAGCGGCTTGTATGTACCTTTAGCAGAAAGAAAAGAACAGGTCAAGGATGGGAAAATCAAAGCCAGAGCAACCACCCAACCTAGTGCCATTATTTCTGTTTGGATTCTGGCTCAAGTTTATCCAAAGTTCAGATAGTTGCCCCATTGAGACTAGGTTGTATCATGTTCCATGACCACTTCGCATAGCTCTGAAGCCATTTAGGGGGCGACAGCTGGGCATGTGCCCATCTAATGAGCCTGTCCGGTGGGAGAAAGGTCAAGGTCTTGTGGTAACCTTGTCCTATTCGTTTTAGACCGGCCAGGGTCCCGGAGGGATGGGCAGCAGGATGAACTGGATTCCACCCTCAGATTCTGTTACTAATCTGCCGATGGGGGAGGGGAGTCGGGGGAAGGAGAGCCTGGCAGAGGGTTGATTTGGAGCAGCTCACTGTCCTGCAAGGAGCTGGGGGCAGGAAAGACAAACGTGATCAGCCCTGCAGCAAGGGCAGCTGTGGTGAGAAGGGAGGCTTCTTCCTACTCTCGTGTCCCACCTGAGACCCTTGGCCTGGAGGCAGGGACTGGAGAAGAACTAGGTAAAACCCAAAGGTTAGAAGAGGGAGCCAGCACAGACACCTTTCCCCTGGGAGCGCTCACCAGCCACGGTTTCGGCAGTCAAAGGTGATGACTCCATTCTCGTCAGGTGTCCATTTGATGCCTGGGGAAACAAAGGCTGGCTCGTTCACTGGCTCAGTGAGGCTGCTCCAGAGCCCCAGCTGGGTGCTGACATCCAAGAATGCCATGATCCCCAGGGAAGGGCCAGCCATGGACCTGGACAACAGGGTGAGGGGCCACTACAGCACCCTGCAAACTGAGTCAACAGGCAGGGGGGGAGGCCAACTCGATGGAGGGACACTCATCACCCACACTGCCCAGACCCAGAGTTGAGGTGAGTTTCACAGTAGGACCCCTATATGTTGTGTGTGGAACTCACATGTGAGCTAAACCTCACATCAATTTGTGGAAGGGGAAGCTTCCAGAAGGCATGACTTTTAACATCCATTACCATCCAGCAAAAGCATGGACAGAGTGAGGGAGAGCCAGGTGCTCTGACTTCTAGCCCCTCTGCCTCTGGTCAGGTTGCCTGTAGTGCCATGGTCCTGCCTGTTAGCTGGCTGGGAGAAATGATTGGCTACAGGACTATAAGCTCCTTGAGGTCAGGGAATCCAAGTACAGGCATACCCCATTTTATTGCTCGTGGCTTTATGGTACTTCAAAGATGCTGTGGGTTTTGTTTTTAAATTGAAAGCAAGGCCCTCCACCAGCAAGAAGGTTAGGACTGGCCTTATTGAGAAGCTCACTTTGTTGTGGTGGTGTGGTACAGGACTGCCTGTACCTGACACAGTGTTTGACATAGCACCTCGCAGGCTGGATGCTCAATAAATGTTTGTCATATGGATGAAAGAACAAATGAATGAGTATGAAAGATCTTGCCTTGACCCACCAGCAGGGTGCTGGGGTGGATTTTGTCCTATTCATCGAATCAAAAACTTGGATGAATGCACACAAAGCAAAGATAACATTGGCATGCTCCACGATGGAATCTCTATTTGAAAATACTGTAAAGATTGGAAAGAATGGGCTCACAGTATGGAAATTAAAAATAGGAGGTGCAATTGTATTATGTTGTGTTTGGGCTAGAAAAATATCATGGCCATATCATGACTGTCTAGAAGCAATAAGGGACTCCTGTTCCACAGCAGTTAGACTTCAGATGAGATACATACTTGAGGCATTGCTGGTCCATCAAAAGGAGAAGAGGTTTTCAGGGATCTTACTCCCAAAAGCAAACAAATGGGAGCAGAGTTCCAAGGGGGAGGGGGGGCAGGGGCCAGAACAGTCAGGACCCATGGCCTGGAGAGAAGCAGGACAGAACCACGGGCCGAGCTGGTGTCGTGGGAGCCTGGGTAGCATGGCTCTGACGTGGACCTGCAGCGGCAGTGAGCAGTGGGGAAGTGAGGGCCATATTCCTAGAGCAGCATGGTTGTGGGGAGTTTGACCTTATAATAGTAACAAGGGGTTCTTGGCTCTGCACCAGGGTTTTGGTGGTCCTGGGTGGGGGTATCCTCAACTCCAAGCAGAAGCAGAAGTCATCCTCTTGAAGGGAAGCTTTTCCCAGTCAGGCCTGCAGGATTCCCACAGATTACAAGGGGCATGGCCCCACGATCAAAGATTACCAAATACACGGGAAACGGCCCCAGGAGTGAGAGGCAGCAGAAGCAAGAACCACCAGGTGTATCCTCTCAAGGCTTACAGGTGTTGGAACTGCCAAATACAAATGACAGGATAGCTATGTTGGCGGAATCACAAGGAAGAATACACAACAAGAAAATGATTAGGAACAAACAAACAGCCTTCAAAGTATGGGCCTTTTGTAACTGAAAAAAGATGTTTAAGTTGAAAAAAAAAGCAGCATGTGGGTCATTCACAGGTAAAGAGAAAATTCAGGCATTTGAAGGATTTTTCCAGAATCCTGTGGAAGCCAGAATGAGAAGGTCTAATACAGGGTGTCTCAAAAAATGTATGCACTTTAACAGCTGAAAGCTCAGTTTTGAAAATGAAATGTACTTTTTATCACTGCCTTTATGATTATTCAAAGTGTGTGTATACATTTTTGGGGGGCACCCTAACTATGTCTGACTGGAGACGTAGAAGGAGAAAAGGGAGGGCAAAGGAAACACCATGATGCAAAGACAACGATGCCAATGTTCCAGAACTGACAAAAATGCGAGTCCCGAGATCCAGGAAGCGTGGTATATCCCAAGTGGGATAAATGAAAAGACATCCCTTTCTAGACACATCATAGTGAAACTGCAGAACTCCAAAGGCAAGTAAATAAATAAAGACCTTAAAGCAGCCAGAAAACGAGAACATTCACTTTCAAAGGAACAGCAGTTAAGCCAACAGTAGAGTTTCTCAACAGCAGTGGAAGCCAGAAGGCAGCGGGAAAGAGTTGGAAGGTGCTGAGAGAGAGTAATTGCTAACTCGGAAGTGTATCCAGCAGAACTGTCACTCAAGCGTGAGCATAGAAGACTGTGGTGCTGCTTTCGGAATTCCACTTGGGGACTGAGTTCCCCGGAGCTGCTGTTCTTTACTGGGAGCTATTTCTCAGGATGTGTCATCAAAGGGAGGCTTAGTCAGTCACTTATCGCCAATAAAAAAGAAATAGGATTTGGTCTTTTCTGCTGAAATAGGATGACAACAGGAAATGATTTGTGTAACTTGCAAAAATAAAAAAGAATGAATTTAAAATCAAATAAAAAGAATGAGAAGAAAATAAAGCATGTGTAGATGAACACAAGCTGAAGCAGCTTACCGCGGAGCGAACGATAAGGGAACTTGTGGAGGAGTCACCTGAAGAAGGAACAGGATCTTGGAAAGACAGCTTGAGGTGTGTGAAGGAGTGGTGGGCAAAAAAAAAGGTAAACAAGTAGCTCTTACCAGATAAGCAATGTTTGCATCAAATAGCAAAATAGTATCTAACTTGGGATAAAAAAGAATATATTAGATGACAAGGGAATGGAAATCAAGGTGGGAGAAGGATATGTAAGTGGAGAAGCTCTAAAGCTTTTTTTGACTTGAGAAAAGGTAAAAATATGATTTAATTTTAATATCTTATTAAATATGACTGGTAAGGGGTAATTATTGAAAGAATAAAAACAGAGGAATAAACTCTAAACTGAAATAAAAAGAGAAATAACAGGGGACTTTTTTAAAAGTTACTTATTTAAAAAGGTTATAAGAGGAGAAAGTGAAACAAAAAATGAAGGGACAAATAGAAAATTGAAAAATAAAATAATTAAAAAAATAAGATAAGCATGTTTAAATATATCAATACAATAAATGTAAATGTGCTGAACTTGCCAACTAGTAAAAGAGGTTGCTAGTTTGGATAAAAGTTTAGAAGCTATAGACTATTTTCAAGGGATATGACTAGAACAAGATTGGAGGAAATGATGAAAAAATATATGTCAGGGTAATGAAGGGCATATTGGTATTTCTTATGAATACCAGACAAAATAGAACTAAAAACAAAGTGTAGTAAAGGCTAACAAGGGTCAGGTAGACATAAAGCCAGCAAAGATACAGAAAATGTAAATAATATAATTAACAAGTTTGAGCTACTGACATATTCAGAGCTTTTCATGCCACAATTAGAGCACACATATTCTTCTCAAACACACATGGAATATTTATAAAACTTGATGACATACTAGGTTATTAAATGAAACCTCAACTAATTTCACAAAATCAGTACCACATATATCATGTTCTCTGTCTACAAAGCAATTCAATTAGAAATTTATAATAAAAAGATAAAGTCCCTATATCTTTGTTTTTTAAAGAAATTATTGCTGTTAATCCTCACCCAAGGATTTTTTTCCTCATTAATTTTTAGAGAGAGTGGGACAGCGGGGGGGTGGGGGGGAAGAAGGAAAGAGAGAAACATCCATTGAGAGAGACACATCAATTGGTTGCCTCCAGGTGGCAGGGGATTGAGCCTGTGAGGTACGTGCCCTTGACTGAAATCAAAAACAAGCAAAACAAAACAAAATAATATATTGTGTAAGCATATGTGTGTGTGTAAACATAAGATAAAACTAAATAACTAAACAAACAGAATGCCAAAAATCCAAATAAAATGATAGGATCATAATTCAGGATAGCTATTACTTGGGGGGTAATGGAGGGTAAGTGGAGGGGAGAGGGGGCAAAATAGAGGAGCACATATGTAAATAGAAATTATTGGTAATTTAATTTTTGTGTTGGTGATGTGTATACAAGCATTATTATGTTATAAATAAAATGTAAAATAGATAACGGTGGGCCTGCAAGGACCCATGGGGATAGTGTACTGTGATCAAGGATTATAGCCAACCCCATATTGTCCACCTGAGGGCTGATATGCACCTATAAATGTGGGTGAGGGTGTGGGAAACACCCTCTCTACTAAGACCGATGGCTTACAAAGAAGCCACTGGATTGTGTTGTTTGCACACAAATTGACTTATTGGGAAGACCTGATGTAGCAAGAATATTTACAGGAATTCTATCCTGGAGAAGACTTGAGAGACCTGAGAGTTGTCTTCGAGCATTTGAAGGATCTGTCTCAGGAAAACAGGGCAACGTTAAGACTTTGAACAGTGTGCTAAAATATAAAAGTAGGTTGGAGTAAAGTTCGGAGGTGAATTTTTTTATAAATAGAAAGTTAAAAAACAGAACTCTTGCAAATGTTATGGTAGATTTTGTTTTCTATTTCTAGTGGTAGACAAGGGAGCTTTCCCCATTGTCTGTTAGATCAGCCACTGATTACATAGTGACCCAGGACATCTCTACATTGCGCTTGAACATGTTAAGTGAGTAAGCCCCATTTCTCCAATTAAGATGTGAACATCTTAAGGTCAAGAATTGTTTTATCCCCCTTTGCATCTTCCACAGTGCTTTTCATAGGACAAGAGTTCAATGCGGGCATTGACTGGCTGGTTACCATAGTATTTAATTAATTAATTAATTAATTAATCCAGCAGCTATTTGTTAGAAATGTGCATATTATGGCGTGAAGAGTGTCAAAATGTGGGTTGGAGGTTCCTTTGGATGTCAGGGCCAACCCCATTCACCAGGGGTCTGAGTGCCAGCGTCCATCCGCGATACCCTTGTGGCCTTATTCCCAGAGAAGAAGCTGAGAGGATCTTGGCGATGCCTCCCATGTCCTCACCTGGGTAGATCCTAAAGAATCCAGTTGAGCTGCCAAAATATTGCCAGGTCAGTGTCGGGTCTCTCTGGAAGTTCTCCACAAAAACAGGGTTCAAGGCTTCGGACATGTAGACTCCATTTAAAATATCTGGGTCTAAAGGGCGAGATTGTAGAAGGAACTGCAGGGACACTCAATCAGGAGCAACAGTGACCAATTCTTCACCTGGGAACACACACACGCACACGCACACGCACGCACACGCACACGTGCGCGCGTGCGCACACCCACACACACAGCGGGCAGTGATGCAGTTCACACTTCCCTCTACATCTCACTGGGAGAGCCACACACCCTCTAAGCCAGGAGCCCCGAGCTTTCTCCAGTCCAGGCTCCTGTGAAATGCTTCCCCACGCTGAGTCAGGGAGGCTGGAGGAGGGCTCCCCGGGAAAATGGGGCCAAATCGTTAACCTCCACCAGCACCACCCCACAACCGCGCGGGGCCACGGGGCGGGACTACCTTTGTTGTACACGTTGGTGGGCAGCTGCACACTGCTGAGGGACGTGTTCACCCTCAGGCTGCTGAAGTGCGCGTTGGGCTCCAGGACAAACTCAGCCCCCAGCTCCACGTACCCGCCCCTCGAATCCTTCTCGTTGATCAGGACCGAGTTGTAATAGTCAAACTAGGGCAGAGGATGGGCCAGACGGGGGCCGGTGGACAAAGACCCGCCGAGTGCGAGAGAAAGAGAAACGGTGCCATCAGAGGACTCAGATGTGAGAGACCTCAGGCGGGCTGACCGCGTCCACACAAGCTCCAAGTGGGGGGTGCAGGCAATGACCCACAGGATTCGGATTTGGAGCAAATACATATCCAGATCATTGGAGCAGGTGGTTGATTCAAGTAGGGCTTGACATAGATTTTCTGGATTATTGCTCAGTTCTCCACTTTATTTATCGTGTGTGGACACAGCCAGAGACGGTGACAAAGACAAGCAGACAGATTCCAGGAGAGGTAAAGGCAGCCTTGCCAGCACCACCGGCTTCTTCAGTGCCGGACACTCCCGGGGACCCAGGCAGGGCCCCAAGAGGTGAGGGTTCTCTCTTTAACAGGCCTGCAGCCTGTGTCCCCTGTGACCCCCGGGAGCCAGCAGTCTGCTCTGTGCTCTTACACACAGCGCTGGATCCACTTGGATTACCACCTTGCAGCCATAACCAGACCCTCTTCCCCACTGTCTCCACACCACGTGGTTCAGACCCGAAGAGCACCCTCATGTCCTGCCCATGTCCTGCCCGTGCCACAGCAGTGCTGCCACAAATCTGCTGTGTCCCTCCAAGCTCAAAGCCTTCAATATGTGACTTGCGGGCTGAATAAAGGCCAGAGTACTACCTTTACCACAGTCACTTTCTGCTTCACCATCCCCTGGACATACAGAGCTGACCACTGGCAATTTCCTCAATCTTGTGTATTTTTACTTCTTTTCCCTCAGCTTGGAAACACCCTCTTCATGCCCTCAGCTGCTCAAATCCCCCTCAGCATGGGCTGGTGCCGAGGATACTCTGTCTGGGGGCTTTCTGACCGCCCCCTTCCCTTCTGCACTGTGGGAACATGGTACCAGGTGCATGGGCAGGCTGTGGGCCGTATGTTAGAGATTTTTGGTCTGTGAACTTCTTGAGTTCATTTGGGCAGAGGCTAGCACACAGCATTGGGTGGTGAAGTCTGTGGAAGAGTGATTGCCATTTTGCACCCCCACCCCAGGTTTTGGTAGCTGTCTCTCCTACCTGGCCCACAAATCCCTTCTCAAAAGACTCCAGAGCATTTCAGAATCTTATTATAGGATCATACAAATCCCGAGCACATTAAAAGGTAGTGCTGGACCCCCGGCTCCCCCCACTCCTCCCCATCCTGCACTCAGGGGACACTGTCCATCCTGGGGCGGGAGATTGGCCCTAATACCCTCTCAGCAGCAGCTCCAGGAACAGGAGGACTCACCACCAGCGATTCATTGAATTCATGGTCCAGATCAGCTTCCTCAGCCGCCTCTACCACATTCTGAGGGATGGGAACACAGAGGGGAGAATGAATGGGCAGAAGGAGACCAGTGGGTCCTCAATTCCACTCCCAAGAATATACCCAAAGAGAACTGAAAGCAGGGACTCAAACAACAACTTGTGTGTAAATGTTCACAGCAGCGCAATAGCCAAAAGATAAGTGCACATTTCCAAGTGAAAGAAGCCTGTCTGAAAAGGCTACCTCCTGCATGAGTCCAACCAATGACGTCTAGAAAAGGCAAAAATGGAGACAGTAAAAAAATCAGTGGTCATCAGGGGTTGGTGATGGGGGGAGGGATGAATAGGTGTAAAATGGAGGGTTTTTAGGGCCGTGTGCCTGTTCTGCATGGTCTATAATGGTAGATACATGTCATTGTACATTTGTCAAAACCCACAGAATGTACACCACCAGGAGTGAACCCTAATGTAAACTATGGACTTTGCGTGATTATGATGTGTCGTGTAGGTTCATCTATTGTAACCAATGTACCACTCTGGTGGGGCTGCTGATAGTTGGGGGGTCTGTATGTTTGTGGGGGCAGAGGTTATATAAGAATTCTCTGTACTTTCTGCACAAATTTGCTATGAACCTAAAACTGCTCTAAATAGTCTGTTTAAATGTGTGTGTGTGTGTGTGTGTGTGTGTGTGTATACCATTTAGTCATGTTAAAGTGTGCAATTCAGTGGCATTAGGTACATTCCCAATATTGTGCAACCACCACTGTCTAGTTGCGGAACTTCTCATCACCCCCAAACGGAAACCCTGTGACCACCAAGCAGTCACTCCTTCCCCTCTCCCTGGCTCCTGGCAACCATAATCTGCTTCCCGTCAATGGATTTTCCTATTCTGGATATTGCACACAAATGGAATCACACAGTAGGTGGCCTTTTATATCTGGAGTCTTTCACAGAGATGTTTTTAAGATTCATCTGTGTTTTAACACATAGCAGGAAGTCATTCCTTTTCATGGCTGAATAACATTCCATTGTATGGATACCTCATATTTTGTTTATCCATTTATCAGTTGATGGACATTCGGGTTTTTCTACCTTTCAGCTGCTGAATATAAATATACACAGGTTTTTTGTTTTGTTTTGTTTTGTTTTGCTTTTGTCAAGTAAACCTCAATAAATGTGGGGGGAAGAGGAGAAGAGCTGAGCTCCTATTCTGGCTTTGTCGGGGCCAGGCACTAGGCCTCTCTGGTCTCCATAGAACTGTAAATCGGGTAGAAGAGTCTCCAACTTCCCTACTCCCAACCCCCAATTCCTAGGATGTGATGAAGAAATTCCACAGGGCCAAGGTTACTGTAGTGCTGCTTTGCAGCAAGTGTCCCCATGGACACTCCCATAGAAGGGCCCGTGGCTGAGTCCTCCCCACGGGACCCCCAGCAGGGAGCAGGGCCTGGTGCTCGGAGAAGGTCTGCAGAGCAAGCACTGGTTTGATTGGTTTTCCGAGGCTGAAGCTGGGAGAAGGACACAGCACATCTGGAGCGCCAGGGAGCCCAGGGGGACCAGCCCCGCAGTGGTGCGCTCCTGCATCCCAGCACTGAAGGCAGTGGGTGGTCCTGCTGTGCTGGTTGTGTGGGTCAGTGTCCCCCTGCTTCCACCAGGATGGGATCTCCAGGCCCCAAGTGTCTTCTCAGTGGTTCCTGATGCTAAGATGCCTGCCCCTAAGCCTGGAGAAAAAAGGCTGCAACTTGTAACGTGGGAAAGAAGGCCCCAGCAGTTTTACACAGGATGCCTCCCAGATGGTCCTTTGGATAGAGGATGTGGCGCATGCTGGATATGCCATGGTGGGATCACCTGAGCAGAGGCCCTCACTATAAGCACCTATGCTGTCTGGGCAGCCCTCAGAGCACTTGGGATCCATGAAGGGTGGGTCTGTATGGCAGAAGTGGAAAGGATGGGGGCAGTGCAGGGGAAGGAGAAAAGGAGAAAGGGGAGGCAGGGAACTTTACTTTGTATGCTCTCCAACCCTCTATACTCCCATCCATCCTCCACCCAATTACCACCCACCCACCCATCTATTCATCCATCCATCCATCCAGCCAGCCAGCCAGCCAGCCAGCGGCTCCTCAGCCCTCATTCCACTCCTGCTCTGCACCAGTCACTGAATATAACGTCATGATACAGAGTCCCCCCAACACTGCAGGTTGGTCCTATTGCACTGGACGCTGTTCTCTAAGGCAGAGCTCCAATCCCAGCTCTCCCTCCCCCCTTGCTTTCCATCGTTTCCTCCTTTACAAGGTCCTTTTGGCTTCTGGGGATGCTAGGCTGATGCTCGTGAGGTAGGATAAGAATGATATGGGTGAGAGGGTGCAGGGCCATGGCATCATTTTGAGGGTCATTTTGGTGTGACGGGCTGGGCAGAGTCCCCCTCCCCCCAGATCACAGGGCCTGAGCACCTTCACAGCCTCCACTTTCCTGCGTAGCATGGTCTCCATGTCCTCTGAGAACTTCTTCACCAGCTCCAAGCCATCCACCTCCTGGATCCTCAGATTGGGCTCCACATCCTTGTATTTCTGTGGAGGGGAACATGGGAGAGATGACACCTGCATCGGCACCAGGAGGTTTGGTATCTCCGTCCTCTCGACCAGCTCATTCACACCCTGAGGCCTTGCTTACTCAGCTGGAGGCAGGACAGGTCCCCTCCTCCTCACGTAATCTCCCCACGACGGACAATGGTTGCCTCTTATCAAATGTCCTGTCTGTTCCAGGGGCTCTGGACACATTCAGTTAATGTCCTTAAGAGGGAGTAGACTGGGGCTCAGAGGGGTCAATGAACTTGACCAAGGTCACACAGCCAGGTCTCTGAGACTTCTGTACAGCCATGCCTGCCACCTCCCTGGGGAGGCTCACATGGACTGGGGCTGCCCTGAGCATCAGTTCTTCTCCGCCCCCCCCCCCCCCGCCCCCCACCAACGCCCACGATGCGCATCCTGTCCAGACCAAGCTCAGCAGTGATGGGTATTGACGCCGCCTGACAAACTGTTCAGAGAGCTGGATTCAAATTCACTCTCTGGGCCCAAGAGAGACCATCTTTTCTGGAGTGTGTGTGTGTGTCAGCAATGTCTAAAGGCTCAGGTCAGCAACCTATTGACCACGGGACCTGAGGCAAGTTACTCAGTCAGTTTCCTCATCTGCAAGATGTGACATTAGCATGGTTTAGAGAATGTTCTAGAATGCATAGACTTAGAGAATGTTTTTACCCCAGTCACATAGGATTGCTCTATGTTTCTCACCGGGGTTAGAGGGCACAAATGAGAACACGGAACAAAATGGTGCTTTGCAGAGTAGGAGTGTGCTAGGGAGGTGAGTGGGAAGTGGGATTGAGCTGTTGTTGTTATAGTGGCCTGTGGAGGTCCCTGAATGGGGGCGGGGCACCCTGGCTCCACCTGTTCCCTCCTGTGGGCTGTGGGAAGGGGAGACAGGGAGGAGCTACATGGTGGTCACATGCTACATGCTGGCATAAAAGCCTGAGAGCTGCTTTTAACATCATTTAGAAAATGGCAAATGTCGTAGTCACCTCATGAATTGTAGTGAAAGTAAGACCCTGAATATAAAGCTCTCAGCAAATGGTAATAATAGAGAACGGCAAGCTATTATTAAAACTGCTCTGGGAGTTATAAATATCAGAGGGAAATGAAGTTGTTTATAATCTCATAAGAGGACAGGCTAGGTGTCAATCTGCACACAAAGCAATTAACCAGGGGAGTGGGGCTTGCTGGTGCCCCGTCCTCTCCATCGGCCCCTGCGTCCTGCCCAGGAGCCAGGCGCGGCCCAGACCTGTGCTGGGGCCCCTGTGGCTCTGCAGCCCCCAGACATGGCCGGAGCCCTGAGAACCAGAGGAGAGGGAGCTCGCCCAGCACAGAGGCCACAGGCCCGCTCATGCTGCCCAAGCAGCGCCTGCAGGACTCACCCCTCCTCCTCTGCCCCGCCCCTTTCACAGGAGCCAGGCCTGCCCCCAGCCTGCTGTTTCTGCCCCCTCACCCCTCTGCTCCTCACAGCTCCTCCCTCAGTAAATCCCTGTCCTCTGTCAGGTTCCATCTTGACCTCCGCTTCCCGGGGATCTGAGCTGACACTGTGCTCCTGGCCACCCCACTGACGTGCTCTGTGACTCGGGGCTCAGTTTCCGTGTCTGAAGATGAGGGGATTGGATAGATGATCGCTAAGACCCCTCACAGCCTGAACATGCAGGGATTCTGGGTCTCTGCTCCCTGGCAGGGCTCCCTGGCTGACCGCCCGCAGGCCCTGTGAGCTCCCTGGGAGGTGTTACTCACCTTCTGCAGCAAGAGAGAGCCTGAGTATTTGGTCACGGTGTCATACAGGTTCCCGCCAAAGGTGTCTGCCCACAGCTTCACTCTGCCGGGCCATGAAAGTACATGTGTATACACACACACACACACACACACACACGGAGACACACACATAGATGCATATGCACACACACATGCATAGAAAAACAAGTGTCTACTCCCCTCCAGTGTCCCCTGCTCAAGGTCGCTGCAGGCTGCTGCATCCTGCTGAAACTTCAGAGGGAGCGTGCCATGCAGGGGCAGAGGAAGAGGCTCCCAGCTGCTTCTGCAGAGGGTGGGCTAGGCAGTGAGGGCAGGAGAGGCCACACCTGACCCTGATGCAGGCAGCCTCTGGAGAAACCCTGACCTTTTGTCCGTCCCCAGAGGATATGGAGATCTCACCATCTGCACAGGCTGGAGGGGTCTGGGGGCACACATGCACAAATACATAGACACACATGATACACAGAGACTCGCACACTAACACACATGTACACACAAACACATACACACTGACACACACCCAGAAGGACACATATGGCAGGGCAGGAGACTGAGGACCCACAGAGGCCCAGAGTGGGCTGAATGCCCTTGGCTGAGGGATGAAGGGCAGAGGCAAATGAGGCAGAACCGAAGCCTGACCTCAGGCCCCCAAGGGCTGTGTGGGCGGGAATGGAGAACAGAGGAGGGGAGAGGCTGTGGACAGGTCCAGGACAGGCAGGGAGGACCCTGAGGATAGACACAGGAACTGCCTGGGCACAGCTGCAGCTTCTCATTGAGTCACTCCCCTCCAATGTCCCCTGCTCAAGGTCGCTGCAGGCTTCTGCATCCTGCTGAAACTTCGGAGGGAGCGTGATGAGCAGGGGCAGAGGAGGAGGCTCCCAGCTGCTTCTGCACAGGGTGGGCCAGGCAGTGAGGGCAGGAGAGGCCACACCTGACCCTGATGCAGGCAGCCTCTGGAGAAACCCTGACCTTTTGTCCGCCCCCAGAGGATATGGAGATCTCACCATCTGCACAGGCTGGAGGGGCCTGGGGGCAGGCACAAGCTGAGTCTGAGCCTCTCCAGATGGAGCAAATGGAGTTTGCCCACATGATCATTTCGAGATCAGCATGTATTCAGCCACTCAACCAGCATCTACTCATGTCCTGCGTCCCGGGCATTGTGCAGAGTCCTGGAGCCACATCACAGTCTTCACCTTTGTGAGACCCTCCATTAGAGCAGTGGTTCTCCACCTTCCTAATGCCGCGACCCTTTAATACAGCTCCTCATGTTGTGGTGACCCCCAATTTCATTTTTTACAAATTGAACATAATTAAAGCATAGTGATTAATCACAAAAACAATATGTAATTATATATGTGTTTTCCGATGGTCTTAGGTGACCCCTGTGAAAGGGTCGTTTGACCCCCAAAGGGGTCACGACCCACAGGTTGAGAACCACTGCATTAGAGGGATGCCCCTTCATATACAGATAGTACACTACTTGTTTGAAGGGACACCAGTGAGACTTAGGGAGGAGCCGAGGTGGTCAGGGAAGGCTTCCTGGGGGAGGTGGGATCTGAGTTCAGTGTTAGAAGCTGGGGAGAATTTGGGATGAGAGTACAGAAGAGTTTTGGGGAGACAAACGTGATTTCTAGGTTTCTAGCTTGGGCGGTTGAGCTGATGAGGTGTTATTAAATAAAATGAATATCAGAAGGATCATGGAAGTAAGTGGGAGAGGGTGGAAGATGATGAATGTAGCCTGGGATACGCAGAATGGGAGGTTTCTGCTGCAGAGCTATGTTGCAGAATGATGTTGGGCAGGTTGTGCATTGTCCAGGAAGTACCAATCATTTTGTATCTTGAAAGACACAAAGTTGAATTTAAAACCTCACATGATGTCCAGGAAAAGCTGTCCACAGGCAATGGATATATGAGCCTAACAGATAGAGGCAGGGCTAAGAGTCATTACTACATGAATGGAGGTTGAACTTCTGAGCGTAGATGGGCTCTCTCAAGGAGAGAAAGAGCATGAAAAGATGTAGCATGAAAAGATCTGAGTGGCTGACAAACCCTGGGGAACACCAACACCAATCTCAGGGGCAGGAGCACCTGAGAAAGACAGAGGTAACAGATGCCCAAGGAGGCCCAGGTGTGCACAGTGTTATGAAAGCTGAGGCATGGAGACTCAAGGAAAAGGGGGAAGCCAGTGTCCGAAGAGTCCAAAGAGAGAAGTCCAGAAATGTCTACTGGATTGGGCAGTGAGGGTCTTTGATGACTTGGGTGAGAACAGAATTGGGAGGGCAGGAGAAGCAGGGGCAAGCTTTGGAGGCTGAGGGCTGAGTGGAGGGATGGTGTAGCTTCATAGGAGAGAGAGGGGCTTTGGGGTGGGAAAGAGGAGAGGGTCAAGGTCCTGGGTGGAGACCTGGCGCCAAGGGAGTGGGCAGGTGCAGAGTAGAGTGCTTTGTTCCCCTCATTTATTGAAAATGTCTTAATAGGTACACCAGAGCCAAGGACTAAACACACACACTCCCAGAGGGGTTGCATAGTAATTTAAATGTATACCAAAGTGTAAATGACTGACACCAGGTCTTCATGACAGGGTGTAGCGCCAGGGCCTGGAGGGAGGCAGAAAGGCATAGGAAGGGAAGACCGAGACCACCAAAGTCCAATTTGACCTGGTTCCTGGTTGCACGAGCCATTTGGTTGATTTAGAACTGCTTACCCTTCCAGAAAGTTAAAACAACTTCCTGACAAATCCTTGGGGAGCGGCAATAATGTAACTCAGCACAGCCCACACTCCCAGGCCCCTAATGGCAGCCATTATCCTGGAAGGAGCGCGCCTGCAGGTGTTCCCTACGCTGCTTGTCACCCCGTGAGTGTGAGCCTGGCCATCAGGTCAGCTTATACCGGCAGGTGGTTGGGGAGGGGCAGGCAGGACTCCCAAATGGAAGAGAGGAGGGTGGAGAAAAGGTCTTCACAGCCAGAAAGGGGGCGTGGCCCCCAGGGGCGAGCCGGAGGGAGACCGGAGGTGGGAGGCGCAGAGGATTGAGGTCTGCCCGGGGGAAGGAAAGGAAGAAGGGGAAAGGGGTTTTATGGGGGAGGGGCTGAATTGGATGCTTACGTTTCCAGAGGAATCATGGCCTGCCCCCGCGTGGGGGACAGAGAGGTGCTGGACAGCAGCAGACACAGGATGACTGCAGGCTTCCGCAGCGAGGGCCGCAGGCAGCGGGGCATCCTGCTGCCGGTGGGGCGGGGGCCTGGGTGGGGCTGGGAGGTCCGGGCTGTGCTCCTGCTGTGGTCAGGATGGGCTCTGCCTGTTGGCCAGATCCTTGGGACTCCCCAAGCCTTCTGCTTTTTTGGGTTCTGGCAAGCCTGGGGTTCCCAGCTTTCAGTCTGGTCTTGTCTGCAATGCTAGTGGGAGAAGGGGCTTCTCTCTGTCCCGCAGAGAACAGCGACAGAGGAGCCTCGCCTTGCCTGACCAGCAGGCTTCCAGGAGAGGGGCTGACTGTGGCAGTGAGGCTGTGACAGATGAACCCCTTAATCCTCTGGCCTCTCCTCTAATCCCCCGGCTGACAGCGGGGGAGGGGGGCGGGGGGGGGGAGGGGAGTTGGCAGGAGTGACCTCGAAGGATTACTCTGATTTCAGAAGACAGGCCTTGCCCATTCCATGAGGGGTCAGAGCCCACGCTCCTGCTTTAAAAAGGCAGTCCTTCTGGACCCAAGGGGAGGGGGGCACTGTGACACTGGCCCAGGGCAACAGCTGGCGTTTGCCCAGAGCTCCGATTTACCAAGAGCTGTCCAATCCTCCCTTTAAACTGCAGAGCGGTCCTGGCAGGTCCGTGTCACCCCTCCCTGTTTTCAGGGCTGTGAGGTCAGGGAGGCTTGGGCACAGGGTTGAGTCTAACTCTGGCTCATGGCTCCAGGCCTGCTGCCTTTGGCTGGTTCAGAGGCAATGCCAGCATCCTATGCCCCTTTCCTCCCTGCCCCCCGCCTCCTACACCCGCCACACACATTGAACGCACCTGCTCCTGGTTCCAGTCTAGGGGCATATTTGCCAAGAAGCTGATGAAGCATCAGGGCCCCTCCCTGCGCAGCAACATGTTCGTAGTCTACAACATGTTCTGTTTCTTTGTTATGGGGTGGGGCCACAACATTAGTAAGAAAGAAACAGAATTTCCAGAGGATAAGGCCCAGAAATCAGGATTTTAAAACGATTCCCAGGTGATTCTAATGTGCAGCCAAGGTTGAGAACCACTGGTCTACGCAAAAGGAACATTGACCACAGCTGGTTAAGACCTCTGTCTCTTTCCATTCCAGCGCTTCTCTATCTGATTTCCCCTCAGTTGGGTGGCTGTGTGCATTTTGGGGATCCAGCTAAGAGGAAGATGAGTTGGGGAAGCATTTAATTCGGATTTAGTGGGATTTACTTATGTAGCTCACAGTTACTTCCTTGCATAGACAAGTTACCTCCAGTCATACTGGATAGGAACACTGTTCTCACCCACAGTGCTGACTGGCCCTGCATCAGGACACACAGTTGCAGCATGAGTTCCTCAGGTGTGAATGTCTTACAGTGCCCCCCTGCTGGAAGCACGTGGGAGAGGAGGAAAAATAAGGTTTGAAATACACTGAGCCAGAAGCTAGTTGGGAAGAACCTTCCAAAGATCAAACAAGTAACATTGCCAGGTCCTGGCTGGGTAGCTAAGTTGGTTGGAGCGTCGTCCGATATGCCAAGGTGGCTGGTTTGATCCCCGGTCAGGGCACATACAAGAACCAACCAATGAATGCATAAATAAGTGGAGCAATACATCAATGTTTCTTTCTCTCACATTCTCTCTCTCTCTCTCAAATCTATACGTTAAAAAAAAAAAAAAAGAAGAGTGAAAATATATAAAATTGCCAGCAGAGGACTTGGTTCTCTCAAGGCTGGCAAAACAGCTCTCTCCTGTCAGGAAAGCAGCTGATAGTGAATGTGTGTAGTTATGAACATGCCAAACATTGTCTTCTCTCCCAGTGGGAATTGCACAAGCTGGAATTTAATCAAAATTCTTGTGTTTGTGGGTCCAGATTGGTAACAATACCACACGAGCACTGTAGGCGATGTCACAGTAAAGCATCTCATGTGACAGTGCTTCTTAGTCTATCAGAGGCCTCGGGTCCTGGCAAAACTTGCTGGTTCCAGCAGAATGGCATGCACAGTTGCCACCAACACAGAGAGATGTCTGAAGGAGCGAGTGTGCCGGTGACAGAACTACACACTCATGGGGAAGCCCATGTTGTAGCACTAGAGGCATCTTGTCACACAATTACTAGTAGGTGGGCCAGTACACGTGGCGGGGGTTTTTAAGTGTGTTTGAATTCTTCCTACGATTGCCTCCATTTCAGATGGATTTTGTATATTTTTCAGAATTACAAGTCATACCAAATTTAGAAAAAGTATTGTAGAGTTGTGTGGGGCAATTAATAAGAATATGTAATTTTCTAGGTTTTGTGATTTTTGTGGTATTTATCTTCTTAAAATTTGTGTTTTAGAGTGATTTTTTTTTCATTCTAAACATTCTCATTTATATCTATTTTTGCATTTGTAAGTTGTATTCTTTTTCTTTTATAGATGATCACCTCCAAATAATGCAAGCTCCCGACCCTACAGAACCTGGCCCCTGTGCCTCGTTGTAGCGCCTGCTCATCGAAGTCACTGACTTACCCTAATGTGTTGAGCACAGGAGCTGCTTAGGAAGCTCTACATGCTCATTGTACTCATTTCACAAACACAGAGGTGGCCTGGGTCCCCCTTCACGCCTCCCCCACCCCTCCAGCACCTTAAATCTGCTTGGGAAGCCCTCAAAGTTCTTGTAAAGAAAAATGCTGATGTCATATTGGTGAGGAAAGTAATATTATGTCTTTTCAAAGACTGTTAAAGAGCAAAAATTCAATCAAGTAAATTTGAAGATCTAATTGGTTTTATTAAATGATTCATGAATTGGGCAGCATCCTATCTCCGGGAGTTGTACAGAATGGAAGGTTTTTATAGGTAGAAGCTGGATGGGACAAGAAAGTTATTAGTGAATGAGAAGAAAGGATTGTTTCTGGCAAGGTTTCAGGGGTAGGTGGGGGTCTCATCAGGCAGGTTTCCTTAGCTTCCTTTGGGGGATGGAGAGGGCTCACAGAGTGACAACTATCTCATTGGCACAGACCAGAAAGTTTCTGACTAAGATTACGTTCCTGGAGAAGGTGGAAACTGTACTTAGGTCGGGTACTAAGTCTAGGCTCAGTGTCACGGCTTTATATATTCTAGAGGATTTAAGAAACAGATAGACAACAATATAGTCATAGTAGGGGACTTTAAAACCATGCTGACTTCCCTGGATAGATCTTCCAGACAAAAACATAGCAAGGAAACAATGACTCTAAAGGACACACTGGATCAGATGGATTTAATTGACATTTATAGAGCATTTTACCACAAAGCTGTAGAATATACTTCTCAAGTGCACATGGATGATTCACAAAGATAGACCACATGTTAGGACACAAAACAAGTCTCTACAAGTTCAAAAAGCTTGAAATCATATCAAGCACCTTCTCAGATCACAGTGGAATGAAATTATAAATCAACTACAGTAAAAACACCCCAAAACATTCAAACACATGGAGACTAAGTAGCATGTTATTAAACAATGAATGGGTTACCAATGAGATCAAGAAGAAATCAAAAACTTCCTGGGAACAAATTAAAATGAATACACAACAACCGCAAATCTCTACAACACAGCAAAAGCAGTCCTTAGAGGGAAGTTCATAGCACTACAGGCATACCTCAAAAAACAAGAAAAATCAACAAGAAACTATTTAACTTTACAACTTAAAAAACTAGAAAGAGAACAACAGGAAAAACCTAGAGTAACTAGAACAGCGGTTCTCAACCTGTGGGTAGCGACCCCTTTGGGGGTCAAACGACCCTTTCACAGGGGTCGCCTAAGGCCATCAGAAAACACATATATAATTACATTACGATTCATAACAGTAGCAAAATTACAGTTAGAGGTAGCAATGAAAATAATTTTATGTTTGGGGGTCACCACAACATGAGGAACTGTATTAAAGGGTCGCGGCATTAGGAAGGTTGAGAACCACTGCTCTATGTGGTCTCCACTTTCCATCCTCAGTTATCAGGGTTCTCTCCAGCAAGTCTTCTGTTGATTATTCAGGCCTTTTTTTCAGTATTTCAGTTGTAATTCTAGTTTGGTCCGTGCAGCATCCACGTAGTTCCCTGCCATTTTTAATCTCCTCTATTTTATAATGTTTTGACACCTTGACAATCTTCTAATTGGGGACAGACTGCACCTCCCTGAGCTTGCCAGTTCTTAGGGGGAACAAAGGACCCATCCAGAAACATGCCTTCATATGCAAACTAATGATCCTGAGCCATCCCTCCACTGTCTGATCTGTGTACACCAGGAAGCAATATTCCTCTGCCTTACTCCTATCAGGGCGGGTCAGGCAGCTAGGGACCACCCCTACGGTTAATATCCTGCTGAAATGACTCAAAGGAGATAGTCCTAGGGGACAGAAACCCCAGCAAAAGGCTTTACCCTTGGTTTTCCCCTGCTCCTGTTCTCTCCCTCCGGACCACCGAGAGGATTCCCCATGTGGCCTGTGTGGTGGGCTGTGCCTCCTGCTAGGACCTGAGAGTGTAATAAACTTTGTTCCCTGAGCCTCTCCAGTGCTGCCTCCTGTAGCTACACCTGAGTGTCTCATGAAATAACATGGAACTCACACACGTACTCATGGCTTTGGAGACGTCTCTTTATACTGTACCTACAACTTGGAATGGTTTTCCCTCATTTTACTTGCCCTTCAGACTCTACATATCTTTCAAGTAAAATGCCACTTTTTACGTGGCATTTTCCCAGATCACGTCATTCAAATTAATTATTCTCTCCATTGAACTCACAATCTAAGAGTATTTAGAACTTACTTTGTTCTTTCTCAATTTTTACAGTTAAGTCAACTTCTCCCACAACAGTGTTAACTTGTTGAGGTCGAAACAATGTTCTGTTCATCATTATGCTCCCACAGATGGGTTCTTACAATGTTGACAAGAAGTGCAGATATTCAATCAAATATGTTATAGACATAATGTCAATTGCTCCGACTGTGAGGTAAACAACAGAAGAAATTATTCTTTTTGCCATTAACAGCCTATGATGTAATGTAACCTGTATGATCATGGTACTGCTCTGGCCTAAATCCTTCTTATTTTCTCATTGCCTAGTATCTATGAACCTGTAGACTCTTTAAAAAAAAAAATAATAAAATATATATATTTTAGAGAGGAAGGGAGAGGGAGGGAGACATAGAAATATCAATAATGAGAGAAACATTGATCGGCTGCCTCCTGCACACCCCCGCACTGGGATTGAACCCACAACCCAGGCATGTGCCCTGACTGGGAATCCAACCACTGAGAACACCTGCCAGACTCAGACGATTCTTTTAGTCTAATATCTTCTACTCCCACTGCCCCCTACAAATATTTGAAACTCCTACCAAACAGAGAAACAATCTTGCTTCCAATTTTACTCTGCCGCCAGTTTTAATCTCTCGAACAGAAGCTTTTCTTTAATGTCCCACTTACTTCCTGCCGGACCTCTGTCTCCCAGCTGGTCTCCCTGCCTCTGCTCCTGCCTCTCTTCAGTCTTTCTTTTTGTTGTTGTTGTTAATCCTCACTGAAGGATATTTTTCCATTGATTTTTAGAGAGAGTAGAAAGGAAGGGGAGAGACAAAGAGAAATATCGATGTGAGAGAGACACATCGATTGGTTGCCTCCCACACCCCGCCCCGCCCCCCCCTCCCCCCCCCCCCCCCCCCCCCCCGGCCCCGGACTGGGAATTGAGCCTGCAACTGAAGTATGCTTTTGACCGGAATCAAACCTGAGACCCTTCAGTCTACAAGCCAATGCTCTAACCACTGAGCAACCGGCTAGGGCCTTCAGTATATTCTTAAAACAGTGCAGACTAAAATGTAAGTCAGACCATGTTACTCCTCTGCTTGGAAGCCCACAGTGGCTGCCCACCTTACTTAGAGTAAAAGCCAAAGTTTCTACCTCAGTCCACAAAGCTCAACACGATCAGGGCCTGGCTCCTCCCTTGCCTGTCTCCTGCTCCTGCCCTTGCCCCCACCACAGCAGCTCCTTGCTGCTCCTTGAGCATCCTAGACCTGCTCCCACCTCAGGGCCTTTGAGCTGGCAGTTTCCTGTGGCTCTGCCTGCCCTGCTGTCCCTGAGTAGCTGGCTCCCACATTTCCACCAGGTCTCTGTCAATTAGGGTCCCTAGCAGGAAGAGAAGGTACACCTGAATTGGGTGACTTGAGGAAAGTTTAATAAAGGGGCTATTTACAGAGGTATGGGCAGGGCATCTGGGGAAACCACAGGGACAGAGCAGTATCCTGGCTGGAAACAGCAGGAGTCACCCTGGGCCTGAGAGAACAGGGGAAGGGAAAGTCACGGGGCCGGAGAGAGGGAGCTGTTTGGAGAGAGCTGTCCCACAGGAATGCCGCCAGCCGGTGGCGACCCCACCCTGAGTGGGCTGGAGGATTGTGTCCCCACTCCTCCTCCTCTCTCTGAGCTCCTGCTGGTGCTCACATCTGTTAAAGCCACGGAGCCTGCGAGAAGAAGCCCATGGATGGAGCACCCAGGGTCACCTCCCGGGCTGAGGGGGCAGAGAGCTAATTCGAGAGCACATGGAGGACATCCAGCATGAGACCTTCACCCAAAAAGTCACCTTTTACGATGAAAATGCTCTGAAATTAGATAGTGGTGGCGCACAACTTTGTGAATGTACTGAAAAGCACTGCATTGTACACTTGAACGTGGTGAGTCACACATATCTTTTATTTATTTACTAGAGGCCCGGTGCACAAAAATTTGTGCACTCGGGGGGATGGGGGTCCCTCAGCCCGGCCTGTGCCCTCTCGCAGTCTGGGACCCCTCGGGGGATGACCACCTGCTGGCTTAGGCCTGCTCCCCGGGGGATTGGGCCTAAGATGGCAATCAGACATCCCTCTGGCAGCCCGGCAGCCCTCGGGGGATGTCCACTTGCCAGCGGGGAGCAGACCTAAGCTGCAGTCGGACATCCTTAGCACTGCTGAGGAGGCAGAAGAGGCTCCCACCATCACTGCTGTACTGGCAGCCATCAGCCTGGCTTGTGGCTGAGCAGAGCTCCCCCATGTAGGAGTGCACTGACCACCAGAGGGCAGCTCCTGCATTGAGCATCTGCCCCCTGGTGGTCAGTGTGTGTCATAGTGACCAGTCATTCCCAGTCTTTCTGCTATTAGGGTCAATTTGCATATTACCCTTTTACTATATAGGATAGAGGCCTGGTGCACGGGTGGGGGCTGGCTGGTTTGCTCTGAAGGGTGTCCCGGATCAGGGTGGGGGTCCCACTTGGGTGCCTGGCCAGCCTGGATGAGGGGATGATGGCTGTTTGCAGCTGGTCACACCCCCTTCAGGGTGGGGGTCCCCACTGGGGTGCCTGGCCAGTCTGGATGAGGGGCTGATGGCTGTTTTCAAGCTGGCCACACCCCCTTCAGGGTGGGGGTCCCCATTGGGGTTCCTGGCCAGTCTAGGTGAGGGGCTGAGGTCTGTTTTCAGGCTGGCCTGCGACTGAAGCTCCCAGCCTCTCCTTTTTCTCTTTTTTCTTTTTTATTCTGGGATTTATTTACCTTCTATAATTGAAACTCTGTTGCCTTCACTGGCGCTCCCAGCTCTGAGGCCGCGGCTGGCTGAAAGCAGGTATCTGGGGTTTGTTTAGCTTCTATAATTGAAACTGTTGCTTTCGGAGCTGTTGCTTTCGGAACTCAGAGCCGGGCCGTGGCAGGCAGGGAACCTTGGCTTCCTCCATCACTGGAGCAAGCAAGCCTGCTTGCTTCAGCTGTGTGGTTGCTGGCCGCCATCTTTGTTGGCAATTAATTTACATATTGCCCTGATTAGCCAATGGGAAGCGTAGCGGAGGTACGGTTAATTACCCTTTTTGTCTTTCATTAGATAGGATTTATTTATTTATTTATTTTTAATCCACATCTGAGGATATGTTTTTATTGATTTTTTTAGAGAGAGAGGAAGGGAGGAAGAAAGAGAGAAACATCGATATTAGAGAGAAACATTGATTAGTTGCCTCTTGTACATGCTCTGACTCAAGATCAAACCCACAACCTAGGTATGTGCCCTGTTTGGGAATCAAACCCACAACCTTTTGGTGTACTGGACAATGCTCCAACTAACAGAGCCACCTGGCCAGGGCACATTTCTATGTTTTAAAAATGCTTTTTTAGCATTGCTGTTTCAATGATGAAGACTTGCCTGGCTGTGGGATCTAAAAATTTACCTGGCCTCAACATTTCACATCCCTCTTCCCAGCATCTTTTTTCCCCTTAGTGGTTGCCATCAAACATACCATATACAGTATTTTCCTTATGTCGTGTGCTCATGTCCCGTCTCCTCCACTAGAGTGTAACTTCTGTGAGGGCAGGGACTACGGCCTGATTGGTTCCCTCCAAAAGCAGTGCCCAGCACAAGTAGAATGGACGACTGGCTGAAGGTGGAGTCTCTCTGGTTGGAGGTGAGGGTGGGGGCTCAGGCCAACTCATACCTGTTCGCACTCCTCCCAGGGCCTTTGGACAGTCTGCCAGGGCTCTGCACTCAATCTGGAAATCACCACATAGCCATGCAAAGGCATTACTTTCCCCTTCATTTTGCAAATGTGTCTTGGGTGGCTCATTCCTCTTCAGATGACAAAAAGGACATCCCAAAGGGCATCCACAATATTTGCACACAGGTTCAAAGCAGCACTAGGCACAATAACCAAAGCTGGGAGCAGACCAACTGCTCATGGAGGAGCCATTGAATGGATAAGCAGAATGGGGTCTATTAAAAAGACTTAAAAAGAGGGAATTCTGACACATGCTGCAATGTGGAGAAACCTCGGGGGCATTATGAAATAAGCCAGTTAATAAAGGACAAATACTGCATGATTCTACGTATATGAGTTGCCTAGAATAGTCAAATTTATAGGAACAGAAAGTAGAATGGTTGTGGCCAGGGGCTGGGGAGTTAGTGTTTAATGGGGACAGTATCAGTTTGGGAAGATGAAAAGGTTGTGGTGATTGGTTGCACAGCAATGTGAATGTACTTTACACTCAGAAATGAACTGTCTACTTAGGTTTAATGGTAAATTTTTAAATTTTTTAAAAAGTGGGGAAAAGAAGAGGAGTGTGGACCCCTGCTATGTCTCCCAGAGGTGGCCTCCCATTTTTAAAACTTCCATTGCTACACAATCCCAGTCCTGGATGGATTCCAGAGTTTGAAAAGGAGAGGAAAGGTTTAGATTCCGAATGTCTTTAATCATGGTTCAGACAAGTTTTCCTCTTAACGAGGGAGAGGAAGGGAGAAATGAGGCCACTGAGCAAAATGCTGTGTTCTAACTCACACACACCGCCTCCAACCCCACGCATACACCCTCCCGCCAACCACAAAGAAACACAGCTTGGATACAGGTGACAACTCAGGCATCTGCTGAGTGTCAACCTAGATTTGCGGTCGCGGTTGCTGGAGGGACATAAGGCCCCTGACTTGTCCCTTCTGCCTGGAGAGTCTGAGGCACATCAAAGCCCCAGGCAGAAATTAGAGGCAGCCAGGCAGGCAACTGGCTGCCCAAAGAGGGCCCTGTGGGACTTGCTGGGTCTATAAATACCTGGAGGATAACTTGTTAGAGGAAGTGTGTGTGTGTGTGTGTGTGTGTGTGTGTGTGTGTAAGGAAAGGGAGGGTGGACATGAGGCAGGGGGAAAAGGGAAGAGGAGGCTCTGAGGGGTTTGGGTGCTGGGGGAGGCCGAGGGAGGGGTAAAGGAGTTGGTGAATTTGCACAGCTGTCTGCATCGCTCTCTAGCTCACAGCCCAGGAGGAATGTGGAGAAGCCTCAAGAGGAAATCCAAGTTTCAAGGAACTGGCTTTGAGAGAGAAGGCCAGAGGAAGTGCCTGCTGACAGGTGCCAGCCACAAGCCAGTCATTCCCCCCACTTGACCAGTAAGTGAGCCAGGTTCATGTGCTCCTGGCCCTAGAAATGCCCCTCATACACACAGGGAAATGGGGACAGTGTGGCAATTTGACAGTGGCTATGCCAGAGGCTGACCAACATCTACGGGGACAGCAGCTTCACTGGGGACCTGGACGAGGAACACAAAGACTCTGTTCTCAGACCCGGTCCAAGTCTCAACCATGTGGGCTGGGAGCTGTGGCACCGGGGTGGGGTCGGGGGGAGCTCCAGAAACTCCTGGGGAGGACAGAGCGCCCACCTGGGAAAGAGGCCTGGCATTGGGTTTCAGCTCTGCCTCTAACTGGAGGTGACTTTGGGCCAAGTACTTCCCTCTCTGGGCCTGTTTCTTCATTGTAGGCTGGAGGGGCTAACTTGGACCGGGCTGCCCTTGACCTCTTGCCCCACTGCAGATGGCCTCTGTCTCAGCCCTGGAGAATCCCGATCCTCTTATGAGGGGCTGTCCATGTGACTAGGGCCAGAGAGAGGATACCAGCAGCTCAGGGAACAGGGGCTACTGCACTTGATTTAATATGAAGACAAGCCTGTAAGTGTCCTCTTTGCAATCTCAAGTACACGAGTAATTTGCTTAACAAACTCTTTATAGGCAATAAGAGAGCTCAGCTGTGGTGTCCAAATTTCTGGATTTGAACTCTAGTATGATTTCTTCCTTACTCTGTTGTCCAAAGCATCTCGTTTTCTTATCTGTGAAATAGGGTGATGCCACCTCTGTGTCAGACAGGCACTCAGCTGCAAGTAACAGGAAACCCAATTAACAGGGCCTGGAGTCAGCAGTTGCTGGTCTTGGTTCAAAGCTCGATGAGGCCCCAGAGGTCCAGGTGCCCATTCTTTCTTCCCTTCCCTCCTTGGCATGCTGTCACCTCATTGTCACAGGATGGCTGCTGCCATTCTAAACTTCGCATCCGATGTGGAGAAAAAGGAACCCTCGTGCACTGCTGGTGGGAATGCAGACTGGTGCAGCCACTGTGGAAGATAGTATGGAGTTTCCTCAAAAAGTTAAAAATGGAACTTCCATTTGACTCAGTAATTCCACTTCTAGGAATATATCCCAAGAAACCAGAAACACCAATCAGAAAGGATATATGCACCCCTATGTTCATAGCAGCACAATTCACCATAGCTAAGATTTGGAAACAGCCTAAGTGCCCGTCAGTAGACGAATGGATTTAAAAACTGTGGTACATCTACACAATGGAATACTACACTGCTGTAAAAAGGAAGGAATGCTAACCATTTGCAACAGCATGGATGGACCTGGAGAGCATTATGCTAAGCGAAATAAGTCAGTCGGAGAAAGATAAATATCACTTTATCTCCCTCATTTGTGAAATATAATGAACAATATAAACTGATGAACAAAAATAGAGCCAGAGGAAAAAAATATTTTAGAATATAATAGAAATAATCCTGTTATTTGCAGATTTTTAATATTTCCAACTACTACTATGACATTATACTATGTTAGTACAGTTTTGGTAATAATATTATATTTAAAATCTTTTTTCTTGAAATATTAATGTTTATTACATGTAACATTATTATGTTTAAAATAATTTTTCTTGAAATAAAAAAATAAACTTTGCATCTGAGTTCAAGGTAGGGGAAAGGAGAAGGGCCATGCTCGATGCTTCTGTTCTTTTTTAGAGTGAAGGTACAGCCTCCACTCACTCACCACCTCTGCCAGCAAACCTATGTTTCTGGCCAGAGTAGACCATGTTGTCCCATGAGCTGCAAGATTGGCTGGAAAATGTAGAAAGGACATCCCACCTGGTCTAATCATGATGTCCTGCCTGGGGCTGGTGGTTGTTATCAAGGACAAGCAGGAACAATGTAGCAGGATACAAAATTAACACTCAGAAATCTATGGCCTTTTTATACACCAATAATGAACTCACAGAAAGAGAAACGAAAAAACAATCCCATTTATCATTGCACCAAAAAATTAAGATACCTAGGAATAAACTTAACTAAGGAGATAAAAGACCTGGACTCGGAAAACAACAGGACATTGAAAAAGAGATAGAGGAAGACACAAACAGATGGAAGAACATACCGTGTTCATGGATTGGTAGAATCAACATCATTAAAATGTCCATACTACCCAAAGCAATCTACAGATTCAATGCAATCCCCTTTAAAATACCAACAGCATACTTCAAAGATCTAGAACAAACTCTCCAAAAATTTATCTGGGATAAAAAAAGATCCCGAATAGCCACAGCAATCCTGAGAAAGAAGAACAAAGTTGGAGGGATCACAATACCAGATATCAAGCTGTATTACCAAGCCACGGTTCTCAAAACTGCATGGTACTGGTACAAGAATAGACATATAGACCAATGGAACAAAACAGACAATCCAGAAATCGACCCAAGCCATTATGCTCAATTAATATTTGACAAAGGAGGCAAGAGCATATGATGGAGTAAAGACAGTCTCTTCAATAAATGGTGTGGGGAAATTTGGTCAGATACATGCAAAAAAATGAAACTTACACTATACACAAAACAAACTCAAAATGGCTAAAGGACTTAAATGTAAGATGGGAAACCATAAAAATCCTACAATACTCCATAGGCAGCAAAACAGCAGACATATGTTGTAGCAATATATTTACAGACACAGCTCCTAGGGCAATGGAGACTAAGGAGAAAATAAACAAATGGGACTATATCAAAACAAAAAGCTTCTGCACAGCAAAAGAAACCATCAACAAAACAACAAGAAAGTCCACTGCGTGGGAGAACATATTTGTCAATGATATTTTCGATAAGGGTTTAATCTCCAAAATTTACAGAGAACTCATACAACTTAACAAAAGCAAGATAAAAGATCCAATCAAAAATGGGTTGGACCTAAATAGACACTTTTTTGAAAGAGGATATACAGAAGGCCAAGAGACATATGAAAACATGCTCAAAGTCACTAATCATCCGAGAGATGAAAATCAAAACAACAATGAGATACCATCTCACACCTGTCAGAATGGCTATCATCAACAAATCAACAAGTGCTGGTGAGGATGCAGAGAAAAAGGAACCCTCCTGCACTGCTGGTGGGAATGCAGACTGGTGCAGCCACTGTGGAAGATAGTATGGAGTTTCCTCAAAAGGTTAAAAATGGAACTCCCATTTGACCCAGTAATTCCACTTCTAGGACTATATCCCAAGAAACCAGAAACACCAATCAGAAAGGATACATGCACCCCTATGTTCATAGCAGCACAATTTACAATAGCTAAGATTTGGAAATAGCCTAAGTGCCCATCAGCGGATGAATGGATTAAAAAACGGTGGTACACCTACACAATGGAATTCTACACCGCTATAAAAAAAAAGGAACTTTTACCATTTGCAACAGCATGGATGGACCTGGAGAGCATTATGCTAAGTGAAATAAGCCAGTCAGAGAAAGATAAATATCACATGATCTCACTCATATGTGGGATATAATGATCAACATAATTTGAATAACAAGAATAGATCCAGAGACAAATGGCAGGGGGTAAGGGGGAGGGTTAGGGTTAGAGAGCAACCAAAGGACTTGTATGCATGCATATTAGCATAACCAATGGGCACAGACACTGGGGCGGTGGGGGCTTGCCAGGGATGGGAATGGCTGGGGAGGGGGGTCAAGCGGGGAAAAAGGAGACATATGTAAAACTTTAGACAATAATAATAATTAAAAAAAGGACAAGCAAGAGACTAGTGTTATGTGTGCAGCAGGTTTGCCTCACTCCCTCTAATAATAAATAAGATTCTGGGTGTAAACAGAATCAGGACGTGGCACCCAAAACATTCTCTAATATTATTTGCATATAAATTCTCTTCCTACATAAGGATTGATGGGCAAACCTTTACTCCCAGGACACTTTAAGGGGAGCTGGCAAAGGCATGGCTCTCTTCTTCAGACGACCCGACTGTAGGGCCCATGGTTTCTGGGAGCCTTTTCCTGGCCTTCTTAGCTTGAGCCGCACCCAGGTAGGGCTCAGAAGACCTGATACTAATCCCCTGCATGACGGGGGCCTTTCATCTCTTCATTTTGTCACCTGTGTGCAATAATGTATATGGTTCTTATAGGACAGGACCATACAAGATGGTGATGTGAGGGCATGATGTTCTATGCAAATGCAAGACATTTAAGTCCTGTGGGAAGGAGCAAGGCGCCCACCTCGGGGAGCACAGTGGTTGGGGTGGGGAAGTAAGCACACGCACATGCACACACACCCTGCCAGGTCCCACTTCAAACACATGTATGTAGCAAGTGCCGGTGAATGGAAATTCCACACATTAAACATGTAAATTGTCCGCCAGAGTGGGCCCCGCTGGCACACAGTGTAAAGGGCTTGTAAAGGACACGGGCAGGGCTGGGGCTGAGGTCGGCGGCCTTCGCAAAGGGGTCTTGGCAATTCTCATCACATCAGGCCAACAGGGAGTTCCCAGGGCTCTCTCTCGGTGTGGAAATGTGTAAACTGTGACAACTGCCCTTGGGAACACCCCCAATGTCCTCTAGAGGTGGCTCTCTCCGCGAGGACCACATCGCTACAGAAACTACTTCTGAGTCGCTGTCACTCCCAGTGTCCCACCTCCTTCTGACACTCTGGAGGCTGTGACTGAGCCCTGAGGCCCTGAGGAGGAAAACAGGGGAAGCAGCCGGTCTGAGCGGCACCCCAGGGAGAGACCTCCGGGTGCCCCAGGAGGTCAGAGAAGGAGGAAGGCCTTAGAAATCAGCTGTCTACTTCACCTTGAACTTGTTCCTCTGCAGCCATGAAAGGTCAGACCCCTGAAGGCTGGGGGCAGCCTGCTTGTCTAGTGTCCACCCAGGAATGTCAGAATGAGCATCTGGCCAGGCAGCCAAGATTGGAGTGGAAGTAGTCCTGCAGGCCACACCATTGCGCATGTCTGAAAAATAACATGAGCTTAAATTTAGAATCATCCAGCCGTATCCTGGCAATGTGGTTCTCAAAACCCGGCCCTGTCGTTAAAAATACTGGGGCCCATGCCAGCTAGAATGAAGTGTTGGAAGTCAGTGCTGAAACGTAGCAATGTTCAGCAAGTAGCACTGGTGCTAAACCCCGCAGGCCACCGAGGGCTGGAGGAGTGCGGGCGAAAGCAATTAGGAGCAAGAGGCGCTGGCCCGGCAGGGAGCAGACTGCATCCTCGGAGAGCCGGCCAGGTTCTGTGAGGAAGCCTGGTCCAGCTGGAAGCTTGCTTAGAAGTTGCAGCTCAGTGCTGCCCAGGGACAGCATTCCAGGAAGGCCAGAAGGGCTGTGGCTGACTCCCAGGGTCAGCATTACCAGGGCGAACAGCGAGGAGCCCTGGCAGGAGCCGGGTCTGCTGGCCAGAGTGTTCTGGAAGCAATCTGTGAGGAAAACACTGCCTTACCAACCTCACTGATGTGCAACTCAAATGAACCCCCCCCCCCCCCCCCCCCCCCCCCCCGGACCTCAGGAAGCTCTCCTCTACTCCCCGCTGAGGGGAAATGCAGGAGTGATGCAATGCTCTGTCGGTTTCCTCTGGTGAAGAAACTGGACCAGCACTTCGGGAGTGGTCCCTGGCACTCATCAGCGGATGCTCCTTCCCTTGGCTGGCCATCCTCCAAGGGACAGTCCTTGGTTCCAGTCCACAATCCACTCAGAGGATCGGGGAAGGGGCTCATGCCTCTACCTTGGGACACAAAGTCCCAGGTCATGTGGCAAATGAGAGTTGGAGTCGCTCTCTGTTTTGGACTCTCAGTTTCCTCCTCAGTAGAATGGAGGGCAGTGATACCCACAGGTGCCAGGAGCTGAGATGATGCCCATTACGTTCCTCACACTGCTGGAACATGACACACTCACGAATACTGTGGCCATCGTGCTTCTCCTCATCACTGCCAGCACCCCCACACCGTGGACCAGTCACCCCGAGACAGGGCTGTCTGCAGCCGCAGCCCTGGAGGTGGGGGCGGCGACATCTGTGCAGCCTTCCCTCTACGTGCGTCAGCAGCTATTCTGGAGCAGCCGAGTGAGAGGTGGAGTTAGGAAACCAAAGTTATTGGATCGGATGAATCCTCAAAGCAGATTTTGGAACCATGGCTGGACCTACATTCAACTGGAGGTTCATCCCTCCAAGCCAGATAGACATCTTGATAATGGTTTGCTCAGACTCCTCGTCTGTCTGAGTGACCACTGACCTCTGGGGCCCCTGGGCTCCATCCTTCTATTTCACTGGGTCCCTTGAGGAAGCCACACTTTCTTTGTAAAACCATCCTCGGGAACCTCCCTCCTCATTTTCTCCCCTCCCCAACACCATTCACTTCTGCTAGTCCCCTCTCCTCTCTCCTCTTCTCTTGTTTCTCAATTACTCTTCATCACTTGCCCACACTCAGCAAACCTCTGTTGAGCACCTCTTCTGCACCTGGCATTATGCAGAGCCCTGAGGACTCAGAGCCTCGGGGATGGTGGTAATTTCTTGCCCCGGGGAAGCTCATGGGCTGCTGAGGAGGCAGCCACAGAAAACCCCAAGAGGTGAGTGTGGGAGCAGCTAACTCGCCCTAGGTCTCTCCCTTTGCTCCACACAACTTGCTTTGTGCCTGTGACAGTAGAGTAGGTGGCAGTAAGCCCGAGCACATCTGGAATGCCCGGTGGTCCCTTAGGTCCTGAGAGTACAGAGCTGACTCTGCGTAGCCCCTCTCTTCAGGGAACTATCAGAAAAGTGTCCTAACATGCTGAGGGGGTAGGAATGGAGTGCATATCAATTAGTGCTTGTGACTGAAAGTAATAGATAACCCCTACACAACTGACTTAAATAATACCTCACATAAGAAGTCTAGATGGTTCCAGGGTTGGTTAATGCAGCAACTCATCAATATCACCAAAGACCATCTCTCTTCCTGTCATCCTCAGTATGTGGATGATCCTCGGGTCAGCGCGCCTCAGGGCCACAGATGGCAACTATTGTCCCAGACATTACACTCAGACATGAGAATGTCTTGAAGGAAAAGAGGGTCTGACTTTACTTGTGCATCTCCTAGCTGCGAGGAATGTTTATGGCAGAGATCATGCAGCAGACTTCCTTTTTTTTCAACAGCCAGATTCGATCTGATCCCCATGCCTGCAGGTGTCATGGGCAAGGGAATGGGGACTGACTTAATCGTGACTAACTTAAATGATTCCCTTCTTGATTGGTGCTGGGCCCCATCTCCCCAAAATAATGTGGCCACACAAAGGAAACCCCAAACTTGAGGTCTGATGTAATGGAGGAAGGGGATGGTGGATGGTTGTTTGTGACCAGCCAGCACGGTCTGCAGTGCCTGGAATGTGAGCAGCAGGACCTGTGTCCAGTTAGTGGATGTCCTCTTCACAGGTTTCAGGAATATTTGGGCACAGAAAGCGATGCTCCAGGTGTAACCCATGGGTGAGAGGCAATAAAGCCTCAGCAAGGAGAGGGGTGACAGCTGGGTCCTCTGCTGACTGTTCTTTCCCT
The DNA here is from genome assembly GCF_028538775.1 of Myotis yumanensis. Taxonomy (NCBI): domain Eukaryota; kingdom Metazoa; phylum Chordata; class Mammalia; order Chiroptera; family Vespertilionidae; genus Myotis; species Myotis yumanensis. The sequence continues at coordinate 119,411,374 of NW_027223754.1, read as the reverse complement.
GGATTCCCACATGGCCCCCGAAGCTCCTTCAGGTCTCTCCTCGATTGTTTCCTTCTCAGCGAGACCTTCCCTGGGACCCAGCCACGAGGTGCCGTCCTTGCCATTTGCGATAGCATGGATGGACCTAGAGCAGTGGTCAGCAAACCACATGGGGCTCTTTGGCCCCTTGAGTGTGGCTCTTCCACAAAATACCATGTGCAGGCGCGCAGGTACAGTGCGATTGAAACTTCATGGCCCATGCACAGAAGTCAGTTTTCGGCCTGGGCGAGTCTATTTTGAAGAAGTGGCATTAAAGAAGTGGGGGGTGTCAGTAGGTCGGGCGATGGGAGACGCAGCGCGGGGGAGGTACATTTTTTTTTAATCTTTAAATTCTTTATTAGTTAAGGAATTACAAATGTGTCCTCATTCCCCCCTCCATTAACCCCCATCTTCCCCTCCCCCCACTCATGCTCAACCAAAGGACTTGTATGCATGCATATAAGCCAAACCAATGGACATGGACAACAGGGGGATGAGAGCAGGAGATACATTGTTTTGAGGTACGTTCGCTGAGGTCGACCCCTTCCAACTCTCCCATCCACACTTGTCTATCTGAAACAAGTATACAAGACGAGTGTGGATGGGAGAGTTGGAAGGGGTCAACCTCAGCAAACGTACCTCAATCAGATTGAGGATGTTTTTAGCAAAGGCCAGCTTAGGAGTACCCTAATTAACTTAATAACAATGTACCTACCTATATAGTTTAAGTTTAAAAAATTTGGCTCTCAAAAGAAATTCCAATCGTTGTACTGTTGATATTTGGCTCTGTTGACTAATGAGTTTGCCGACCACTGACCTAGAGGATATTATGCTCAGCGAAATAAGTCGGTCAGAGAAAGACAAATGCCATGTGATTTCACTTAGATGTGGAATCTAAAAACCAGTCAGAGAAAGAGAAATATCACATGATCTCACTCATTTATGGAATATAATGAACAACATAAACTGATGAACAAAAACAGATCCAGAGACAGAGAAGCATCAATCAGACCATCAAACCTCAGAGGGAAAGTAGGGGAGGGTAGGAGGAAGGGGGAGAGATCAACCAAAGGACTTGTATGCATGCATATAAGCATAACCAATGGACACAGACACCAGGGGGGTGAGGGCATGAGTGGGGGGGTGGGAGGGCAATGGGGGGATAAGGACACATATGTAATACCTTAATCAATAAAGAAAAAAAATAAAAACAAAGTAAATGAACAAAGAAAATAGAAACAAACTCATAGATACAGAAAACAAACTGATGGTTGCCAGATGGGAACTTAAGTCATACAGGTGAAGGGATTAAGAAGTACAAATTGGTAGTTATAGTTATAAAAAGTCACAGGAAGGTAGAGTAGAGCATACAGAAAAAGTCAACAATATTGTAATAACTATGTATGGTGCTAAATGGGTGCAAGATTAATTGGGGGGATCACTTCATAATTTACATAAATGTCTAACTACTCTGTTGTACACCTGAAACTAATATAATAGTATATGTCAACTGTAATAATAAAATACAAATTTTCAGTTACAATAAAAAATAAGTTTGGCACCTGCTAGTTCCCTTCCCTGTTTAATTTTCCTTCTTAGCATTTCTATCTCTAACATCTTACATATTTTTCTTGTCTCTCTTCCTTATCATCCATCTTCTCCTCAACGGTGGAATATTTGTTGCTCTGTTCACTGCTCTATCAACAGCATTTGGTTCAGTGCCTTGCATATAGTAAGTGCTCAATAAATACTTCTTGAGTAGATAAAACCTGGTTGCATATCAGTATCACCTAGGGAGTTTGTGGGAAATGCAGGCTCCTAAACCTCATTCTACATCTACTAAATCCAAATCCCCAAGGTGTGGGAACCCAAGTCCCTTAGGTGACTTCAGTTCACTGGCCGAAGTTTGGGAGCCATCCCTCCTGGCTTTCCTGCATAGATACAAGGAAGTGCAGCTGTGAGACAGAGATACTTAAGCACCAGGAGTGAAGATCAACACATCCCGGAGTCAGTGAAGTGTGGGGAGACTGAGATTCTGTACAACTATCTGCATGTTATCAAGGGAAGGACAAACACAAGCGCCTTCCCATCCCCAGCAGTGCCATCCGTGTGATAAAGAGTGAAGGCACAGGGAAGGGGCAGGACCACGGGGGCCGCTGGCCAAGGGAACAGTTAGAAGAAGTAGATTAGATGTGCAGACGGCAACAAGGATGGAAAGTAAAAACAGCACTTGGTGGGAAAAATGGGATTTATGACACAATAACACTGACATAAATAAAAAAGATGTGGAAAAAACATAAATTTAAAGTTTGCCAGGGCTAGCCAAAGACGCCTTAAAACACAGAAAACACCAATCATAAGAGGAAAAAGAAATAACTTAGTTTTCATTAAAATCAAGAACATTTGTAATTGTGTCAAAAGACATCATTGAAAGAGTAAAAAGGCCAACAATGGACCAGAAAAAGGTATTTCTCTCTACATGCAATAAATGGCTCATTTAAAAATAAGACAAATCAATATGGAAAAGCAAATAGCCAGTTAAACAATGGACATCAAACTTGATCAGGCACTTCACAGACAACCATGTCCACATCTACAGCATATGTGCTCCACACCCTTAGTTCTCAGGGAGATGCAGACTAAACCGCAGTGAGACGCCACACCCTCACCAGAATGGCTAACAATGGAAGGCTGACCACACCTTCGGCTGGCAAGGATGGCATCCATGAGAAGTCACATGTGTTGCTGGAGGAAATGTCAGTACCACATGCAGTGTGTTAGAGACAGGGAAACGCCTACTGCCCTAGGACCCACACTTCTGTTCCTGGGCATATTCCTGGAAGAAATAAGCTTGGATGGTAACCAAAAGACATGTACAAAAATACTCATAGTAGCTTTATTCATTAGAGTCATAAATGTGGAAATACTCAAATGCCCATCAACAGGTCTAACAATTCAAAGGTTCACACAACTGAATACCACACAGCAATAAAAATGAACATAATAATGAGTAAAAGAAACCCGGTAAAAAGATAATAAAGACTATATGCTATATACTCCATTTATCTGAAATTCAGAACAAGGGGTCTATGATGGTAGGGAGTGGAAGGATGGTATCTCTGGGAGTTAGTTTTGACAGAGAAGGGGCATGAGCAACCTTCAGGAGCATTGGAAATGTTCAGATCTTAATCTGGATGGTGGGGTATCACAGACACAAGCCTCACATATACAGTTACTTATAAAATTCATTGAGTTGTCCACTTGAGTCTGCATTCTTTATGTGTGTATTTTATCCTCAATATAAACTAAATTCATGAACACCAAACAACACACATTTTGTAAGAACTCAAATGGACAAAAAGGAACACACTGGATTTAATAGAATGGTTGTGGGCGATTGTTGGGAAGGAAGGGAATAAAGAGGGGTTTGGACATGAAAGGAAGAAATTAATAAAATTAGAAAGGGTTCTTTTCCAAACCAATAATATAGGTTTATCCATACTAAGGAGTAGGAATAATTCAATTTTTGTGTGTATGCCCAAGGCAGAGAGAGAGAAGCAGTGAAAACAAAGAGCCCCAGCAGCAGCCTAGGGGAGTCAGAGTTGAGGTAGAAAGCATAGGCTTTAGCAACTCCTTCTAGGCCCATTGCCAAGAGCAGGCCACCCTGGTCTGATCAATGTAAAGAATGGAATCTAAGACAGTGATGAAAGACAGAGTTCTGACTCTGGTCACTCAGGGTTGAAGGTGCTCATGCCCAGTGTCCTCACTGGCGATTAAGACAGACTAAACCTGAGCTGTGCAATTAGCAGCCCGTCCATATACACCACGGTCGGTTTGGAAGGAACTCATACAGAGCTATGCTTGGGTTCTTTGGCTAGAAAACCCCAGCCACTGGTCAGTGGGTCTTGGTATCTGAGCAGGAACATGTCTCATGGGAGTCACTCAGGCCACCAGTGACAGATGCTAATTAGCCTAGGAGGACCCTTGATTTGTGGAATTTCAGTAACATAGTAGTTTGGGTTGAATTGTGTCCTCCAAAAATTCAAATGTTGAAGTCCTAACCCCAGTACCTCAGAATGTGACCTTATTTGGAATTATAGTGTCATGGCAGATGTAATTAGTTAAGGTGAGGCCATCCTGGATTAGGGTGGACCCTGATCCAATACTACTGGTGTTTTTATGAAAGGGGGAAATTTAGACAGACACGCACATGGGGAGAGCACCATGTGAAGATGAAGAGAGATCTCGGAGTGACGCTTCTACACGCCAAGGAACTGAAGGTTGGCAACAAACCACCAGAAGATAAGCAAGGGTCACAGAACGGACTCTTCCTCGGGGTCAGAAGGAACCAACCCTGCTGACACCTTGACTTCCGGCCTTCACAACTGTAGGACAATTCTTTTCTGCGGTCTAAGCCCCCAGTGCATGGTGCTTCATTACGGCAGCTCCAGGAACCTGACACAGTGGTCTAGCAGGCACTGAGGTACCTGCCTTCCTGGTCCTGGCCTTCCCCTGTGAGCCTCTACCAGCTTAACAGGAGAAAAAATAAAGGATTATTTCTCCACAGCATGGAAGATGACTTGAGCTGAAGTGTGTGGAACATTCAGGAATGGGATTTTGGAAGAGGGGAGAACAGGGTGAGGTGTATGAGGTGGACATCCACTGGGCACTGCTGGTTGGGATTAAACTACTGGGAACAAGGCTCAGGGATGCCTCAGAGATGCAGTCATCAATGGGGCTGGCAGGACTTTGTTGAAGGATGCAGCAGGCCACTGGAGATGGGCTGGTGTGTATGCATGTGCCTGTGCGCATGGGTGTGTGTATGTTTGTATGCATCTGTTTGCATAGGTATGTGTGCGCACATCAGTATGTGCATGCATGTGTGTGTGCACACACATGTGTATGTGCGTACATGTGCGCGTGCATGCACGTGTATACACGTGTGCGCATGTGTGGGTGGGTGTGTTCTGGAGACTGAGAAGTCACAGAAAGAACAGGAGAGGCCCCCAGCAGGAGAAACTGGTCCTTTAAAGAATCCTTCAAACTCTTCTCTCCTTCCTTCCCTCTTGGGCTTGCTGTGAACCTTCCTTAATTAATGCCTGTAAAAGGCTTCAGATGCTGGAAGAAACACAGCAACTTTATAAATACACACAGACTTCTAAAGGCTGACTAAAGCCTGAGTCCCCTGGGGAGAGCTGTGCTGTGCTGGGGGCAGGGGCCACTGCACCCAGAGGAGAGGCCGCAGTGCAGAGCCAGGGCCACGAACTCGGGCAGGTCAGAACTGCTCTCTGGGCCTGTGTCTTCATCAGGAAATGAAAGGGTTGGATTGGCATCCCACAAAATCCTCCTGATGCTCACGTTTTATAACCAGTGCCTCTGGCCAAGGTCACAGGGGGTCTCAAGCTGCACACAAAAGGGCACCCGAGAGAAGCAGGCCTGGCCCACTCTACCGGCTGATGGAGGCTTAGAAACGGTCTGTAACTTGCAGGGCCTCAGAAGGAGTCAATGGCAGAGCCAAAATGGGGCTGCAAGGCTGTCCCACCATACTTTAAAACAGTGGTTCTCAACCTTCCTAATGCCGCGACCCTTTAATACAGTTCCTCATGTTGTGGTGACCCCCCAATTTCATTGTTACAAATTGAACATAATTAAAGCATAGTGATTAATCACAAAAACAATATGTAATTATATATGTGTTTTCCGATGGTCTTAGGCGACCTCTGTGAAAGGGTCGTTCGACCCCCAAAGGGGTCGCGACCCACAGGTTGAGAACCGCTGCTTTAAAGCATCCCTGTCCTGGCCATGGAGGAGCCGTCTCCAGGTGGTAGTGGAGGCAAAGAATGTGGTGGTCAGTTTATACTCAGGCCCAAAGGCCACCTTTGGCAGTGACCTCCCCTGAACTTACATCTTAATCAAAAGGGAAGGACCCAGAAGGAGAAAGAGGCCTGGGTGTTGAGGCTGGAAGAAACCACATTCTGTTCAAACCCTTCATTTGATAGAGGAAGCTGTGGCTCTGAGCGTTTATGTGACCTGGCTTTAGTCACATACAGCAAATTAATGACAGAGCTGGCCCAGAACTTGCCTTCTGACTTCAGAGGTAGCTGTTTGCAGTCTGACTTCTTTTAGGCTTAGTCTAAGGCGATGCTAGCCGAATGGCAGAGCCAGCGGTTCCTCAGGACTGGATGTTGGCAGGGTGTGCATAGTGACACATACCATTGGTCCCCGTTTGCCCAGAATGCTCCAGGTTTATGCCCACCATCTGCTGTCCTTATTAACAGTTTATTCTCAGAAGTAACCTAATGTAGATGGGCCATCCTATGGATGACAATTGGTGGCACTAAAGAAGAAAGAGGGCTTGAACCACTAGAATCCTAGGCTGTGCGAACTGGAAGGACCTCTGCCCACTGCAAAATCCCTCGCGCAGGCTGCAGGCCCAGCTGAGGTCGTGCTGTGGGGCTGCATCCTCCACTCTTCCCTAGTGGAGTGGGTGTGATGGAAAAAAGGAAGGTGCCCCAGCATCTGATTATAGAGAGGCCCCCAACCTCCCCCAAATCAGGGCAGTCCCACTGGACCAACAGTTGTTGCAGGCCCTCGTGCATGGAACGGCGCCAGCGGTGCCTGGTTCACAGGGGGCCGGATCTGGAACTGCAAAAGCTCATATGCGAGGCAGGATTCTTCGTTGTCAAATCTTATTTTATAAAGACAGAAGCTGACGTCCAGAGAGGGGGAAGAGGAAGTCATGTAGCAGGTTAATAGCAAACTGTAAACTAGAACCCAGGTCTCCTGAGCCTTACCCTGCCCTCGCAGGAGGCTGCCTGAGTGCCCTGTTGGCTGACATTACTGAGTTTGGTCTAGGGAAGACAGATGCTTCTTTTTAAAAAATATATTTTTATTGATTTCAGAGAAGAGTGAGAGAATGATAGAAACATCAATGATGAGAGAAAATAATCGATTGGCTGCCTCCTGCACGCCCCCAACCTGGGCATGTGCCCTGACCAGGAATTGAACCATGACCTCCTGGTTCAACCTCTGAGCCACACCAGCTGGGGCAAGAGACGCCTCTGACAAGACACGGACATTCACGCCCAGGCTGGCATTTCACTGCAGGACAGAGTCCCCCATCCTGTAAGGGTCTGTTATTCATGGATTTTCTTAGTCCCTGGGCTCGCTTGGTCAACTACTATGTACAAAGAAGGGAATAAAACTTTAGAAACGCATAACCCTGGAAAGAGCTATGGGCAGAAAGTACAGAAGCATAAAACAGAATTCTGGACAGATTTATGACAGAGCCATAAATGGCAATACAGGGAAGCTGAGCCACACATCCCTTGAGGCTGATGGGAGTGAAGAATAAGCTCCTCCCATGCATGTTTGATAGGCCACTGTCCAACAGACTATACCACTGCACAAAACAGATGGTCATTCTGATCTAAAGTGCCAATTTCCATGTGGGCATGATAACCATAAACAAAGTAATTTTTCACCCTGATACTCACTTGGTTGAGGAAAGAGACAGGAGGTGGTGGGATTAGAATCCAGATCTCTCTGACTCTAAGAGTATGTGGTTGATAAGGAGCTCACAGCAACCTCCATGTTGGAAGTGCCATCTTGGTTTTTGGAGCTCCTAAATGGATATGTAGACTCTAGCTGTGCTGAGAAAAGTCATAATTGGTGTTACATATCAGCCAGGTGGTAGGAAATGGGAAAAAGTCTCTCGGAGGAGCTGGGGCCTCCTTTCCCTAGGGCCTAGGCCAGGGGTGGGCAAACTTTTTGACTCGAGGGCCACAATGGGTTCTTAAACTGGACCGGAGGGCCGGAACAAAAGCATGGATGGAGTGTTTGTGTGAACTAATATAAATTCAAAGTAAACATCATTACATAAAAGGGTACAGTCTCTTTTTTTTTTTAGTTTTATTCATTTCAAACGGGCCAGATCCGGCCCGCGGGCCGCAGTTTGCCCACGGCTGGCCTAGGCAATGTCTTCCACAGCCGTGTGTGGATCCAGCTGGATGGGACTTGCAGCCTCCATCATGGGACCCCAGCAAATATCTAGTCTCCTAGGCTGATGGCCTTCTTGTGGCTCAGCATCATGAAGGGCGGCCACTTCCACCTCCACCTAAGTGTCTGTTTCAAGGCCGGCCAACCTCTGTGGCATGTTCTACAACTTTCACTGATATTTAGTGCCTTTCATCTTCATCCCCAGACTTGTAGGGAATTCTGATTTTGGCTTACAACTGTAGGGTCTCCCATCTTTTCTCTTGCCTATTTGGAACATTCTTTTTCTTCTAAAATATATTTTATTGATTTTTCACAGAGAGGAAGGGAGAGGGATAGAGAGAAACATCGATGAGAGAGGAACACCTATCAGCTGTCTCCTGCACACCTCCTACTGGGGATGTGCCCGCAACCAGGGTACATGCCCTTGGCTGGAATCGAACCTGGGACCCTTCAGTCCGCAGGCCAACGCTCTATCCACTGAGCCAAACCGGTTAGGGCGGAACATTCTTTGCTTCTTTCTTGCTGTGCGCTTAGTTAATTGTCCAAGAAACCTGGCTGCATAGCTTGTGTGGTGCTAGCTGGCTCAGAGCCACAGTGTCCGTCTGCACTGCCCAGCCCCTGGAAAAGCTACTGCTGGTGCTCAGGTTTCAACCTCCCCCCTGGTGTTTTAAGACCATAATCTGCACACACAGTTTTTATTTGTGTATTTTTCTCAGGGCTCTGAGCTGTTGGAAGCCATTACTCACAATTTAATTTGGTGGAAATCTACCTGGATACTCAAGGTTGAGTTAAATTTACCAACTATTTGTAAGCGCCTCCCTCATGCTCCTATTTGTAAGATGGAGGGAGATGGAGAGCAATTGAAACCTAAAACTCAAGTATTCAGCAAAACATTGGTGAGCCCCACCTGTCTGTGCAGCCAAGCAACTTTACTTGATGAAGTGATGCCACAACCTGCTGGCTGCAAATGGTAGATGTAACCTTAAAGAGGGCTCGGCATGCCAAAGCCTGGGAAGCAAGCTGCTTTCCCTGAACAACGAGGAGGCACATGTCTAAACAGAGCAGGCACTGTGAAAAAAAGGCATCTCTCTGGCTAGGAGGCGCGAGCAGCTGATTTGTCCATAGCGTCTGGAGACATCACTCCTAACACTGCACCCTCCACCCAGTCCAGCCCAGCCCAGCCCACCCCACCCAGCCCTGCCAGACAAGGAACTCTCTCTGTAGTTGTTCTCCTTTCCTTCCTTGTGTCTGCACTGGAATATGAGGTGAAGCCTGGTGTCAGAGGCCTGGTCTTTGATGGACACCTCCCATCTTTAGCATGACACACCCAGGGACATAAGCCTTCACATGTGTTGACTGTGGGTTTTCTCTTTAACACTCAAGAGAACTAAAGAGGGCTAGTGTTATTCGACAGTTGAAGTTTCTTTAGGGGGAAAGGCACTTTCTTCTCTGATTTGCACCTGCTCATTCAAGAGCAAGAAAGTGGAGTCCTGCCTGTCCGAGAAAGTGTTGGGCTAATAGTGTTTGAGGGAAGAGGAAAGTTACCAGATGAAACAACGTGTGCCTTCCTGGGAGAGCCTGGGCCTGGGAATGTGCTGCCCTGGCCTACCTTTGGAACAAGCTGGAAGAACCATTTGTGGGTATCAGCAATAGTGGGTCTGCACACCAGGAACTTCTTGAAGATGCTAAAAAAGTATTTTCTCACTCTGCAATTACACCATGCCCGGCATTCTAAGTGGGGAGACTGGGCAACATGTGTCTTTTCAGACCATTCAGGGACCATAAATTCTACCAAACAGCACCGCCTTTTCTGGCTTTGCAATTAAAATGGCACTTTACCCGTAAATGTAGGGCAGTAACAATAATACTATCTTGGGCTAAACTGGCATCTTTGTCTTAAGAGTTCATGGCACTTCCTTTGGAAGGAAGGGATAAGTGTAACTGTTTTCATTTTAGTGACAATGAAATGAAGGGGAGAAGAGGGTATAGCACAGTGACCATAGACACATGTATCAGTATCAGACTAAACACAGGCCACGGTAGCTGGCAAATGCAGGGCAGTCCAGCAGCTGCTGGCCTCATCCCAGTGTCAGAGGACTGGGCACAACAGACAAGGCAGAGGAGCAGGCAGGAACTCGAACTCAGAGGGCACAGCAGGAGGAGACATGTTACATATGGAGCTCATCCTTAATCCTCCTAAGGACCCTGTGAGTGGCTTTCATTCTACACGTGAAAAAACAGTCCCAAAAGTTCACCTATTCAGGAACCGAAGGGCAAGTCTGTCTGACAAAAGCTATGTGTTCTGCCCCCACACCAGCAGGACTTCTGTAACTTCACAAGGCTGAAATCCACTGCGTGGACAAGGCTGCCTTTAGCAACAGAGCCTCAGGGCTCCATCTGAAATTCAATTAGCTTAAAACTGCTGCCAGGAGCCACTGACACCTAAGGGCGGGGTCCATGATGGTCTCAGACTTTGGGGTGGCAGTGGGAAAAAGAAGTTACTTTATATATGAAGTCTAATTTTGGGTGCCTTAGCTAACCTTAATCCATTTCTTGTACTCGGTATAGAAAGCTCCTGTACAAAGAAGCTCTCATCTGCTTCACCATATATAGAATAAGCACCCATCACCAAGCGTCCTTTAAGAGGTGACATAGTCTTTGGTCCAAATGAATTGGGTCTATCACTTCAATGAAGGATGAAGAATTTCTTACTTTCAGAATGTATGGCTGTGTTATTGACCTACAAAGGCCTGAGTGAGGCCTGCAGTGTGGTTGGACTGGGCTGGGCTGGGGTTCATGTCTTTATACGTCACATGCATCTTTCTCATTAGCTGCTGCAATTGATTTTTTTTTTTATTTAATGCTGAGGTAAAAAAATATTTCATGTAGTTAGCCATTTGCTACCCCACATATATTAGAAACATTTAAAAAGGAATTCGTTTCTTCTTAGTGAGAAGCAACTCTCAACATGTAATAAAGATCAAAGAGATGTTTTTTTAAAAAAGGTTGGCCAGCAGTTAAGTATATCACTGTCTTTGTTCCAGGTTTACTGTATGTATTGCTGAAGTGAGCAGTCATTGATTTAATCTCTCTTCTTGCCCCAGTCTTCATATAAGAATATTAAGATACTAGAGGCCCAGTGCACAAAATTCGTGCACTGGGGGGGGGGGGGGTCCCCCTCAGCCTGGCCTGCACCCTCTCGCAGTCTGGGACCCCTCAGGGAGTGTCCACCTGTCTGCTTAGGCCCGCTCCCCTGTTCCAAGCCGACAGTTGGAAATCCCTCTCACAGTTCGGGACCCCTGCTCTTTACCGCCTGCCTGCTCGCCGCTCCTTAACACTCGGCTCGCCGCTCCTTAGCGCTGCCACGGAGGCAGGAGAGGTTCCCGCCACCACCACTGCACTCGCCAGCCGTGAGCCCTATCTTTCTGTGTAGTTGTCTGTGGGCCAACTGCTCTCTTCCTTCTCATTTAGGGCGAGCAGCATCTGAGGGCAGAGCGTGCTGCTGTGGAACACAGAGGGCCACCCGGAGCTGAGAGGAGTGGTCGGGCCCTTGGGGTGAGAGGTGGACACAGAGGACACTATCTCACCCAATTGTGGGGCAGGCTGGCCGGCCTTCATCTGCCTGACCCCACCCAGGGTGGGGCCGAGCAGGGTGTCTGCCTCTCCATTCTCCATCCTTCTGTCTGTGACACCTGTCACTCTTGCCAGGCCTCCCCCAAAGTGAGTTCAGCTCAATTCCTGAATGTAAAAGGGCATGGGGGGGGCTCCACTCCAGTGCCCCCTGATTCCCAGCGACAGGACCTGGTCTCAGGACGGTGGCCACAGCTGCAGAACATAGATGTTTCAAGAAAAGTTGGGAATGCAGACTTTCGTGAGCGCCTATTCCAAAAGGTGTCAGTTTATTCACATTGTGGCAAAGACACCTTCAAGAGTAACATAAGTGGGTAAAGTCAGGGCCAAACCAGGCCATTTCCTCATCTAATCTCTCTGAGGCACGTAGACAGAACCAAGTCTCAGCTCTTCGCAGGACACTTCCGGGTTTTTTTTTTTTAAGTCTAAAGGACAGTAGTCTGTCTCCATTCTTATTCTTTGGGATTTCTACATCGTCGGATAAAAGCATACGTACCATGGGGCAATCCTCTCGAGATACAATATTCCAGTTGCACCCATGTGACGATGACAGCACCCCTCAGAGGGAGGGAGCCAACAGATGGGGAGCAGGGAATTCTGAAAACCAAAGCAAAGGTTCAGAACACAGAAGAAGTCCTTGGTGTTCTGCTGAGAAACTTGGACTCCTTCCTCTGGTCACACACCTGTCACACGCCAGGCAATCACTCAGAAATATCTTGGCATCGGCCACCTTATGGAATTCTCCCTTCATTCTCCATTCTCCGGAGCCGGACTCCGGACGTTGACTGCGGCATTCTCTTGGTCACTGTTTTGTGTTTTTTTCCCCCCAAACATCACAAAGATTATATGAATATAACATACAAAGATGCAGCCTCCTTTGTAGGAACAGGGAAGGAAGGGGTGGTTAAGTAAGGCACACGGAGCTGCAGCAAGCACCAGCTGCGGGGAGGGCCAAGAGGGGGAGGAGGTTGGCACTGGGGCCGAGGCCCTAGAGCCGTTGCTGGGGAAGTAGGGATCCCCTCTGAGTGCCACGTTCTGAGGCTGAACTGATTGGTCAAGCTGAGGCAGAGGTGGGTGCCATATCAGCCATCGTTGGTGCCGTTTACCCTTTCCCACCCCAGCTCTGCTGTAAAACCCCAAAGCCCTGGATTCCAAAGGCCCCATCCAGAGCAGAGGCCCTGGAAGGGGGTGAGAGGAAGTGAGTAGGGCAAGTTTGAAAGCCGATATGCCTGTGTGCTGAGGGATGGCTGGAGACAGTGTGAGAGGTAGCAGAGGAAGGGCTCTCATACGTACCCTTCTGTGGGGGCCCCAGGTGAAGGAGGCCAGGGGAGTAGGGTAGGGATGGGGCACCATGGCCCCAGCCTCTTAGGCATCCCTGTCTGTCCTCTGCAGTGTCCATGGAGGAAGGGGCTGCCTCTGAGGAGGGGCCAGGCCAGGCCAGGTGACCACCTTGAGTTCTGGCTGAGGTGATGGTCCTCACCCTGTGATGCCTTCTAACTGGTGATGGACCCCGGCCTGACTCCCGCCGCTGCCACCACTGCGACCCAGGCCTGACTCCTGCCAGCGCCACTGCCGCCGCCGCCGCCACTGCTGCCACCAGGACCCAGGCCTGCCTCCGCTGCTGAGACCCAGATGTTCAGTCGTCTGTCCAGTTGTGACAGCATTAGGCTATTATTAGTATAGATTATATAAGCAATTATCAATCCAAAACATTTTGTTAATGTCACATGGGTTTTTCACTGTATTAGAGGTTGTGGAAGTCAAAGAGACAAAAGAAACCGTCCCTTCCCAAACGTAGGATGACAGTAGACTCCTCCACCTTGCGTATGGCACGTAACAGGTTTCAGTAAGTCACTGCTTGCCTGGCCGGTGTGGCTCAGTGCTTGAGTGCTGACCCATGAACCAGGAGCTCATGGTTTGCTTCCCAGTCAGGGCACATGCCCGTGTTGTGGGCTAGATCCCCAGTAGGGGGCATGCAGGAGGCAGCTGATGCAATCAATGATTCTCATCACTGATGTTTCTATCCCTCTCTCCCTCTCCCTTCCTCTCTCTGAAGTCAATAAAAACATTTCTTTTTTTTTTTAAAGAGTCACTGCCTTTCCGCCCACCTCTCCTCCTCAGGAGAAGAACCCTCCTGCGGAAGTGGGGAGGTGGTCTTGCGATAAACCCTTTGCTTGATGGCCTGAAAAAAGGTCTAAAGCCAGAGCCCCAGTCTCAGCACCTACCTTCCCCATGCCTCCTTTTATGACCTACAAGAGGAGAACAGAACCTGCCTTCCGTGCAGTCATCCAGAGATGTTTTTATGATCCAGAATAAACAGGGCTATAGAACGGCAAAGTTTTATTTATTACTATTACTCGGCAGGGAGTAATTCCCAGGCCTACTCTTTTGGGCCTGAAAAACCTGGCAAGGGCTCTTCTGACTCTACCCAAGACTGAGCTCAACTCTGAGCATAAAGATCAGTCTGCTACCTAGCTTGAAGAGTCCTTATCATTATGCCCTGAACCATCCACTAGCTATCCTTAGAGGCTAAGAAAAAGCTTTAAAATCCTCTATGACCTTCTTCTCAGCATGATTTTCTGAAAATTATAAAATTTTTATCTTGAAACATAGGTAGGCATACTCTGCTGGTTGGGTCCAAAAGAAATAGCATGAGCTGGGATAAATGAGATGTTACTAGAAACCTGGGCTGTTTGTGGACTCCTAGCGAACAACTGTCTTCTAGAAAATAGCTATGATATCTTTAGGAATAATTTCCCTTCAAAGGCCCAGGGAAAACGTGCCAATTGGACTTTTACAGAAGAAAGGTTTATTTTGTTTGGTACAAGCAAACCAGTATTACTTCCAAAGGCTGGGTAAGAGCTGTGCAGGTCAGTCCGCGGGGTGACACTGCCACCTGGTGGTGGGCACACACTGCAGCACGCGGAGCTCAGCAATGGGAACATTACACATTCTCTCTGTTCACAGTATGGCCAGAACTATTAAAAAAGAAACCATGTTTCCAGAACAGCCCACTCTATGGAGAGGCTAATTCTTCTAGAAATGGCCCATAGTAAGAAAAGAAATAATTAAGCTTGGCATTTACTGTGTGATATGAGCTAAGCACTTTTTCTATCCACTCAATTCTTAGTGCCAGGTGTACTGAAGCATATATTTTTTATTTTTTTTAAAGCTTGACTGAAAAAAAGTCGGAAACATTTTACTTCATATTACACATACTTTTTTTTATAAAAAGGCAGAAACATTTAGGGTAACAACACTTAACAGGAAAAAACCTTGAGCTAGAGGACCTTGAGAATCAGTTCTTAAATGTTTTGCTTTCACATAGTCTTTTTCATGGTTGCTTGTGTCATGTTGAAGAGATAAGCTTCGTAGATTATATTTAAGAAGTTGTCGTCATTCTGGAAAACAAAACCAAAAGACCCAAAGGAATGTGATTGGGGGGCAGGAACAAAAGGCTTGCCCTGTCTTGGAGCTGGCCTGGCACTTTGAGCCCAAGATGCTCATCTCTCCCTGTCTGTCTAACAGCTGGCAGTTTAAACTGCACATGTGAATGGTAAGTGGGCTGAAGCCAGGCCAGATGAGTCCGCTGTTGTTTTTCAATGGCCAGCATGTCACATACAGCACAGACGGGCTGCCCAGCTATGTGTGTATGGAACAGGGCTCACTCATGAGAAGCCTGGGTTTGTTGGTCCCCAACAGATGGCTGGATAGGAAGGACTTGACCCAAGTCAGTGGTTCTCGATGTTTGGTTAGGAGACTGCTAGCGAATACTTTGTTTTTGGCATTACTTAAGACTTTACTTGCACTGTGCATCCTTGGTATGTCAAAGCCGGTATAATTCTCCATTAGCTATGGAAAGTTTCTGGCCTTGGCAAGTGGAGAGCAGTTAGACCAGCAGTCTCTGGGCTCTTCTGCCTGGCTAAGGGCTGATGGAGAATCACGGGTCTAATCAGTGGTTTTGTTTTTAATGATGGAGACTTCTGCTTCCCACCCAAATCCTTTAAAGCTTTAGCAATTCACCCACATTGCACATTCCCTCTTGGCACCCACACACAGAGTTAGCATTATTCTCACGCAATGAAGGAGAGCTACATATCCCTGTTTTTCTTACAAAGTGACCACAAAGTCCCTACTGTGTCCTACCAACAGGAAAACACTAAAAACAAACTGCTTAGTGACTTCTAACAGTTCACCAGGAAAGTATGTCTAAACGTGGAAAAAGTATGATGTACGCAGAGAGTGGGGGAAATAGCGCCTAACATTGTACAGGGACTGCTCTAGGCTTTCAGTTTGGCCCCTGCACAGAGATCTTTGGAACAATGTGATTAAATGGAATGAGCCAGAAGAAATATGAAACTTTAACATTTAAATATTTTCACTCTATTGTTCTCAGATGTTCTATCTAAGTCCGTATGAATGGCTTTAAAAGGTGGAAACTGTTGGCATCCTGATATTCGTGACCTAGTAAAGCATGATCATTTGTTGCCCCTCTTTAACAGATAGTATTCCACTTTCTAGCCCAATTCCTTCCATTCTCTCTAAAATATGTCATCTTAAAAAAATGTTTTTACTAATAGAGACCATTTTCTTCTTAAGATGAGACAGCTGCAGAAGTGCTAGCCTGCTCTCTAAAAGCCATCTAAAAGCCTGCTCTCTAAGCCAAATATCACAAAAGTTTTCTTAAAGACTGTCTATCAAAAAAGTACCTAAAGATGTTAGCTGAGGTGTGTGAAGTCTGGGAAAAGCACCCCGCTTTCCAAGGCCTGCCGCTTATTTGTGGATGTGCTTTGCTGGGCAGACAGCCCAGAGGCTGAGTTACTACTGCGGCCCCCACTGCGGGCAGCAGGAAGGAGCGCTCTGGAGCCAGACTGGGGTTGGAGCCCAGCTCTGCTATTTACTAGCTGTGTGACCTCAGTTTCCTTGTCTCTAAAATGGAAAAATGATAGTGTTGCTGTATAAGGACTCAATGACTTAATGAAAGTAACGCATTGTAACAGCGCCTGACACAGCTCTGTGTGTCAGCTGTTATTATCTCATAGAGACAAAACCCATGGCTGCCAAAGAAGTCCCGTCACTCTATCCTGTCCTAATTAGCAGGCTTCAAATTATTTGTAAAACAGCCCTAGTATCACAGCCATTACTTGCTCCCCTACCTGCCGGCTCCTTGCTCTTCAGTCTGCTTGAGCTCTCCACTAAACACCAGCGATTGCGCAGACAGCATCACCTCTACTCCCAGAGGTGAGCTCTCGGTTTGGGTGCCCACAGCATCTACGGTCCTTAATTATAGTTTCTGCTTCCTTCTCTTCTGACAGGTGACAGACTGGAGGACTTAGTCCTCCTCCAAATTACAAAATCCTTAAGGCGTCAAGTCACCTAAAGCTGCAGTTAGTATTCTGAATCTCACCCAGCCAAGTACAGAGCCACTGTGGTTTAGGGTGAGTTGTTACATCGCTCTCTTATTCCTGGGCAGTTCTATGTGGGCACTTGCTAACTGAGGCCTTATCTCAGAGTGGCAACCAGCTGGCGAGCAGGATTGGCAGAGGTAAGAAGAGAGACGATGGCCCTCCTACCTGAATGAGGAACAGCAGTGCTTCCTGAAGCTGCAGCTTGGTAAGTGGGCTGAGTACAGAGGGCTCTGGGCTCTGCAGAGGCAGGAAGAGGCTGGTGGAGGCGGCAGCTGGTTTCTGGCTTCCCAGGGACAAGAGCCCACTGTCCCTCTCCTTTGATGGGCTACAGGTGGGTTGTGTGAACACCATGGGGGACATGAGCAGAGAAGGAGCAACTGTAGCACGGATGCACTGGGGTGAGATGACCTGCTCAGAGCAAACACATACAAAGAGGGCAGATGTAAGTAGCAACTCGTTGATACAATGGGTACAGAGACAAAGAGGCCACTCGCTTGCAAGAGTGGATATCGGTGAACTTAAATCCGAATTGTTCAAAATTTCACTAAATTGGAAAAGCTCAAGGAGAACTGATTCCTGTTCAGTTCCCCACATATTTCCCTTGTCCTTCCTAAGCAGCTCCGGCACAGTCCGCTCTGGTGGCTGTTGTTCCCTCTGCATAGAGTGCTTGGCCTCTGAGCAACACTTTATTTTTCTGCTTTACTGTCATCCCTTGGCAACATGCATTTAGGACTGCTGGCCTTTTCCTCGGGGCTAGTTGTCTACTACTCTGACCTACAGCTCCAACAACATACATGAGTTGCTGGAGGTACACACGTTTCCACTCGATGTCTCTATGGAGGAAGTGCTGTGCGAGTGGCCCTCCTCACTACTTCTCACCAGGAGGGAGGCATGCTTCCCGGGTCCATCTCTCCTGGGTCCTTCCTGATGGGATCTGCCTGCCTGCAGAGAGCACACACTTCCTGCTTTTCCGTGCTCAAGTGGCTGGGGCAGGTCCTGGGGCTGGTCGTGCCAGCACTGCCAGTGACTTGTCTGTCTGGGCGAGTCTGTCTACCTCACTTGGCTAACAAACACAATGCCAACAGCTTTTGCAGTTATGCAAGTGACACTTTGATCCCTGTCTCACTGATGCCTACAGTTCTCTCTCATCTGTTTCTAACTCAGGTGAGAAAATGTTATTATCATCCTAAAGCTCCATAAGAACTCGAGGAGGGGTGTAAAGGCCAGTGATCATGAAGCTGCTGTAATTTTATAATCGTTCCCTTGGTATCTTTTTGGGCAGAAACCAGCCTTGAGGAAGGCAGGCTGTTACCTATCGCACTGCTATTCTGAGGAGGGTGCCTGAGGCGGACGCTCCCGAAGGAGGATGGCCAGCACCGTGAGGCTGACAGTGTGCACTCTGCTCCTCGGCCCCACACCTGTGAGCACTGGAAAGCCAAGAGAATTGTGTGTGCAGACGTTTATGTCCAAGTATCAACCCCAATTTTCCTAGCGTCAGATCTAAACCATCAAAGAGAAAAGGGGACAAGATTACACTGAAACGAGGATGAGTGACAAATACTGTTTCCATAGAAATAGGTACTCAGATTTGAGATTTTATAAAAAATAAACACAAGCTCTGTGACTCAGTGCCTCACAGACACAAAGACTTATGCTCCATGCTTATGATCTTGGTTTTCAAAGAGTGGAAGATTTTGATGGCTACTTGCCAAAACATGACAAACAACCAATGATGAGATATGTAATAGGGAGAACTTCCTAATTTTTAAACCTATTGAATTTTCAATGAATTTGTACCAATCCAAATGAGAAAACAGTCCAATCTCCAGATGTTACCCATGGGCAATGGAACAGCTTGTGGTTTTCTCTGTTCTAAGTTACTAATGAACACAGAGATCATCTTCCTTAAAGGATAAACAATTTCTAAAAATTACAATATTTTCCCCTCTCTGGAAATGTGTGTGTGTGTCGGGGGGGCGGGGGGGGGGGGCGGGCACATGGCATACTTATCCCTCTCTCCATCTTCATTAAGCTATGCAGAGGATGCAAACTAAAACAGGCAGCCTTGGCAGAGTAATGGCACGTTTCTCCCATTGTCTCCCCGGCCCCAGGCCTGGGGGCTCTGCAGAGGCAGCGTCTGTGCTCCTGACCACTCTGCACCCATGTGTATCACAGTGCCTGGGAGGGAGCAATGCTCAGAAATATTTACTAAATAAATGGATGAGCAACAATTACTTAGACTAAAATAACAAGAGGAGGTCAGACATTTCCTATCCCAGAATGAAGATTAGGATCCCCTACCATGTCTATGTTCTTTCCCACATCCACATCTTCAGGCCTGATAAACTGCAAAGATTTAACTCTACAAATAAAGTATCTGAAAGGAGGGAAGCTCCCAGATTAAGCAAAGCAAAGATTCTCTTTCCAGGCAGTAAGTTAAGGTGATACAAGATGCACAGAAGTGGCTTTGCCACACTGTTCAGGACAGCTATGTCCCTAGAGCACAGAAGCTGACTCTGCATTTCACTGCATCACAGTAATAACCCCCACCCGGTGGGTATTTACCTGGAAAAGGGGAGTCTGCTTTTCCGTGCTGGATGTCTTGTCAACCCAGGGTTCCCAGGGCTTCCCTGCTCCAGAGCTCTGAGGCACAGGAAACTTCGCTGCCAAGGCTGGCCGGTTAGACATGTGCAGCTGCTGCTCCTGCTGCACGAGCTGAAGCTTTTGCAGTAACTCTTGAGGGGAGATCACTCCAGAACCACTGGTCTGACTGCCAGAAAGGGCGAGCATTTGTCTTGGGCACGTGGACTGATCTTTTTCATGAGCCTGATGTCCTAGTGCCTGAGGTGGAAGGGAGCCATTGAAATGTACCAGTGGCGGCTGAGCCACCGCCTTTACTGGAGCTGCAGGGGTGGCAGCAGGGAGGGCTGTGAAGCTCAGGGCTGCTGGGCCGGCAGGTGCTGGTGCACTAGGGTCGTACTTGTTCACTGCCCCTGGGGTGCTCTGGAGCTTCTCCAGCAGGTTCTGAGTTCTGGAAGCACCATGGACTCGATGGGACGTCCCAAAGCTCTGGGGAGACCCCAGGAGGACAGGTCCAGTAAAGTCCTCCCCAGCAGGAGGCTCGCTGCCATTTTTGTAGGGCTGGTTTTCAGGCAGCTCTGACAATGGGTGGAGGTCTGCACTCCTGACCAGGAGTTTCTGAATGGCTGGACATAGCTGCTTCTCGGTGGGGGGTGAGTGTCCTTTGGGTTCCTCATAGGACAGGGAACGGATAACCCCCTGCCGAATTGGAAGTTTCTCTTGCTGCTGCTGGTGGAGGGTCTGGGCAGGCCCCACAGTTTCCTGACATGTAGCTTTGTCCTGCTTCCCAAAGAGTGCTGTCAAGGACAAGTGTTGGGGTTCAGGGTCTAAGGTCTGAAAAAATAAAAATGTCTCAAAATGGATCTACGTACAATTGATTATATGGGGGCTATGAAACATAATTCACCCAATCAATAGTTTCTTCTATTTATAAAGGATTAGAGAGTATAAAAAACTTAATTATAATAAACTTCACAAAATTGAGACCTTAATGCCAATAATTTTCACAGCATTCTGCCCTACTACTTTCAAGATAGCTGTTACATTTTAGTATCTGTTGAATGATGAAATAAGGATGCGAGCTTTGATAGATTGGGAACCACTATGGTACAAAATTATATACACCAGAAGGTAAATAATCTCTTCAACAGGAAGTCCATTTAACCCTGCAAAGTATAACATATTGAGAATACACAGGAACATGAGGATTTCAGAATTCCCGGTAGCTTTTCGCACAATTATAGAAATTTAGGGTGAGAAAGAAATATGTCAGTTAGTCTAACTTGATCCTTTCAACTGTGTGAACTCTGAGAAGAAAGATACCTCCTAAGTAGCTAACAGGGCTCAATTTTTTTTAAAAGGAGCCTACAAGCCATTTCTACCCAGGGGCCTCTGACACAAATAGCACTTCATGGTAAAGCCTGCACTCTATTTCTGCCATCTGAACTAGCCCTTATAAAGGAGTTCCTGGAATCCTATTTCGACCAATGAAATGGAGGCTTTCCCCATCCAATCAGAGCTGTGTAGTTCTGACCAACCAGAGTGGCACTATTGGTGCTTTTTGGACCAATCAAATTTCAAGGATTTGGAGTCCTCATTTGCATGAGGACAGACCAATCAGGGACCAGGGGCAGGGACTTCTGTCTACACAAGCCAGCTCCCCTCTGGCTCTGGGAGCACACTTTCCTCCTTCCATGGGAGACTCAAGACTCTGTTTCCCTTGCTGAGTTAAAATCTTGAAGATGTCTTACAGGAGCAGAGCAGACCAGCACAGCAAAAAGCAGATTGGCACAGAGTAGAGCAGAGTTGTCCAGCTCTGGGCCCAGTGCTGCCTGGCCCAGGGCTGCCTCACAGCCATGCTGTACCACAATTGGGCTATTCTGCACTGAATAAAGTTTCTTCTTCACTGCACCCCAAATTGAGGATTCCTGTTCGCACTGAATTGGTACAAACTACTATTGGTTGACAACTATATATTAGTAGCTTTAAAAAACCGTCAAATCAAAAAATCTACCTTGGCCCCACCAGTTTACAAAGTTGCTTCCTTCCTGCTCTATATCATCTCTGCCTCTTTCTGTTGTTTTCTGTATTCTTAGGCTAAGATAACAGGAGCTTCATTCTCAAAACAACATACTCTCACTTCTCTACTAAAATAACAAATTTCCATGGAAAGCAAACAATACAAGTAAAATATAATTAGAAAAGACTTATTTTTAAAAATTCAATATGAGACTTTGAGACTTTCATTAGCTTATCTTTGTCTTTTGGTTCCATTTCATTTTTAAAATTAATTTAAACCAATTCCTTAAAAAAAAACAAACCCAAAACCTTTAATGAGGCATAACACCTAGAAATGGAAACAGCCACATTATATTTACAATAAAAAATGGGACTTATACCCTGGCCCGTGTGGCTCAGTAGCTGGGGTATGATCCCACGCACCACAAGGCTGCCAGTTCGATTCCCAGTAAGGGCACAAGCTGTGTTATGAGCTCAATCCCTGGTGGGGTGTGTGCAGGGGGTAGCTAATGATGTTTCTCTTTCTCCCCCTTTCTTTCCACTCTCCCCAAAAACCAATTTTAAAAAATCTTAAAAAAAATAATGGGGCTCATAGATTAGCAATTTTGTTAATGCTTTACTATTCTGAAATATATATCCATATATGTATATATTCATTCAAAAACTGCTATCATAATGAGATGCAAATACAATGACAAATCATCAGGTCTAAAAGGGACTTTAAACCATTCCTTAGGACAGGAGTCCCATTCTGTACACACAGTGGCCTGGCATTATACCTGGTACAAAGGAAGTGTTCAGAATTGTTAAACTGAATTTTGTTGTCTTGGCTGCTTTGGGAAACCAACCATGAACCTCAGCAGAATATGGGCCTCTTGGGTAATATTCCTGTTAACTCTGATGATGTTATTAGTTTGTTTTTGTTGTTTTTTTGTTTGTTTTGTGTGGTTTTTTTAAAAAAACACATTATCCTGTAAGGAGTTCAAGTCCATAAGAGATTATGGTAAATGCCAAAAGTAAAAATATTAAACCCTTTTGAGGAAAAGTAAATTATTAATAATAAAAGAATCTCTAATTTGAAATCTCTTTTTTTAAAATTTACCCTAAAGGATCCTCAAACAGGACCAGGCCCTCCTCCCTCGACTATCCTCTGGGTGAAAGTTTGTTAAGAACCTTGTACAGACACCATAAATGAAAAGCAGAGAACAGAGTACCTGGCTGGGCTGAGGTACGCACTGCTGCTGGTTTTCACTGGGCTTCACTGGAATGGGTTTGATGAGATTGGGGTTGTCATAAATGGCAGATGAACTGGTTATCTGTTTTGGCTCAGAACAGGTTTTACACTGAAATAGAAAAAAGAACCGTATTTTTGGTGTAAAAGAAGCTTTTTTTGGTGTAAAAGAAGCTTTATTCTTTTAAAAAGAACATACCTTCCTTCTTGTTCTCTATTTTATTTAATTGGTAGCTATTTTTTGGTAGAGTTTTATGTACAAAACAAGATCTCTTAATCTCTCTTATATTTGAGTATAAATAAATTTTTTTTTTTTAGTTACACAATTCAGTGCCCTAAAATATTACTAACAGTATCAGCCTGCAAGACCTAGAAGGTCTAGATACCTGGATACTTTAAAGGCTATCTATATACTTAAGAAGTAATAGTTTAAAAATATAGAAACTAGTGATTTTTAATGATAAATAATGATACAAACTATTCCTTAAATACCATGTCTGGATTGCAATAGGGTTTTATTCACCCGTTAGCAACTGATTTCAAGTTGGAGAGTTCCAACATCAAAGTAACTAACCCTTTTTGGTCTACAAACCAAAAAGTAAAGCTGACTCAAACTACTGATTTAAAAATTACTAACATCATCTTTATTTAATAAGTGACTTTTTGGATAAACAGAATAATTCAAATCTGAGTGTTCTGAGCCACTCACTACAAATTAGAATTTCACAGAGAAAGAGACGAGACATGCCTCATCATTTCAAATACCGAATCATTATCATACATCAATCTAACCAACCATGCAATTATCAACATAGTAGGATTCAAAACAGAAAGAGCACAGCAGCAATGTTGGCATCTGACTTGTTACAAATAAAACTGAGTATAAAAACGCTCCCTTATGTACTACAGACTCTCTATAGCATTGTTGGTTTCAATTGTACAGTCAAGGCCCCCGGGTCAGGAAATATTTCACACTGGAATGTGTGACAAATACAATACTGTCCCTCAGAAACCCAAGGTTCCCAATGTGTCTTACAGTTATTGGATTGTATTTTCTAATTCAAGGATAGAGAGGTGTGGGTCAATTACCACCATGTTCACTTAGGTTTATAAAATTAATTGTACGAACGACTAATTATTTTCTTTCAAGAATTCTGTAAATAATTGGGATTTGGCACTAGTATTAAATGGGATGTGAAATACTTTATGAATCATAAAATGTTATTTCTAATTCTTCTGAAGTGAATGATGGTGATTAGTGGCATGGACCAACAGGACTGGCTTTTCAAGGTATGGCTAAGCAACACAAGACAAGAGTATAGCCTAAGATATAGTCACTTACAAAATTTTAGCACGGAAAGACTTTAACTTCTGTTTGCGTTTAAAAGAAAAGTGGATGCTTAGCTTACTTCCACCAAATGACCCTTCTGTACTCCTTCATTCTCTCTATGTTCAGGGACCTTGAATTTTAAACTAAGAAAAAAAACAGATTTTTCACACCTTCACTATGCACATATCTCTGTCTTTTGCTTGCATAACCCCAGATTGACTTTTCTAGGTAAAATTGCTTTCTATGTTACTGCAATTGTCTACCTATCTATGAATCCTTGCTTGTATATGAAAATAGCTCTCTATAAAATTTCTCAGAATTAAACATCATACACCTCAATAGTTTGTAGCTCATTTTCCAGTTGTTTAATTTTATATTCTTCTCCGACCCAAATAACTTTAAAATACTTGGAAAAAAATCAGTTTTATAAAAAGTGTATAATGGATTCTTCACAGAGAACAAAAACTATGTCACATAATTCTAATTTATCACATACAAACACAAACATATTATCTATGCCAAGAGAAGAGTCTGAAAGGAAATACAACCAAAGTGTATTTGGCTTTACAGGGTGGTCTTTTTATTTTTTTTCTTTTAAAATTTTTATTTATTTACTAGAGCCTGTGCGTGCACTGGTGGGGTCCCTCGGCCTGGCCTGTGCCCTCTCGCAATCTGGGACCCTTCAGGGGATGTTGGAGAGCTGGTTTCGGCCCGATCCCCACAGACCAGGCCGAGGGACCCCACCAGTGCACAAATCTGTGCACTGGGCCTCTAGTATGCATATAAGATCTTTGGTTAATTTCTTTCTGCCCTCCCCCCACCCCCTTCCCTCTGAGATTCATCAGGCTGTTCCATGTTTCCATGCCTGTGGTTTCTGCTCCTGCATTGAGTTTCTGCCCCTTGGTGGTCAGTGTGCATCATACCTACTGGATGGCCGGTTGGCTGGTCGCTTAGGCTTTTATATATATAGAATTTAGAGAGAGAGGAAAGAAAGAGAGAGATCAATTTGTTGTTCCACTTATTTAGGCATTCACTGATTGATTCTCATATGTGCCCTGACTAGGGACTGAACTCACCACCTTGACATATTGGGATAATGTACTAATGGACTGAGCTAACCAGCCAGGGTTATTTTCTTTTTTGTTTCTGAATTTTTTCATTGAACATCAAAAGATACTTGATAATTTCTTTAATTTCATAAATAGATCTCAGAAATATCTAGAAGAGAACAATTAATTCTTGCCTAAAACCATAAAATTCAAAATAGTCCGCTTTTGAGTAGTAAGGACCTAACTATGTAGCTTACAAGTCTGGTCTGGTCCATTTTCTTCCTGAGCTTTGTTATTTTATGGCTCATTTGCATCTCTACAAGAAGGAAGGAGGTAAAGGAGATGCCACTCAAATTAATATCATTGCTACTTTACAGAAAACTCATAGGAAGTTATTTCTTAGGGAGAAAGCATACAATATTAACCCAAAGAAGTGTTTCAAATTATTTTATTAACTTTACATAAAAAGTTGTATCTGGTACCACTAGGCTTCATTTATCAATATCATATACCTACAGCATAAAATGTTTCCTCCTCAACCTTTTTGGAATTTTCATGAACTTAAAAGTTTTTGAGTTGGAAAAAATCTCAGAAGTCATTTATTTAGTTTAACACACAGAGAAGTAAAAAATTTTTTATACTATCCCCAGTATGTAATCATTCAGTCTCTTCTTGAATACTTCCAATAATGGAAAATTCACTTCCTCATAACAAGAATTCTGAGGTAAATAAAAAAATGCAATGGATGTTAACGGAGGAGCACAAACATCTGGTGGGTGGATCAGAAGTAACACGATGGGCAAAGAACATGTGAAATGGGCCTTGAGAGACTGATGACATTTTATAGGTGAATGAGAGGGAATAGCATGGGAAAAGGCATGAAGGCACTTTTAGGAAGCAAGATTGTTATTCTGTTTGGTAGGAGTTTAAAATATTTGTAGGGGGCAGTGGGAGTAGAAGGTATTGGGTTAGAAGAATCATCTGAGCCCAGCTGCTGTGGCTCAGTGGTTGGATTCCTGGTCAGGGCACTTGCCTGGGTTGTGGGCTCAATTCCATATCTCATCATTGATGTTTCTATCTCTCCCTCCCTCTCTGAAATCAATAAAAAATATTTTTTAAAAAGAGTCTACAGGTTCATAGATACTAGGCAATGAGAAAACAAGGATTTAGGCCAGAGCAGTACCATGATCATACAAGTTACATTACATCATCTGGCTGTTAATGGCAGAAAGAATAATTTCTTCTGTTGTTTACCTCACAGTTGGAGCAATTGACATTATGTCTATAACATATTTGATTGAATATCTGCACTTCTTGTCAACACTGTAAGAACCCATCTGTGGGAGCATAATGATGAACAGAACATTGTTTTGACCTCAACAAGTTAACACTATTGTGGGAGAAGTTGACTTAACTGTAAAAATTGAGAAAGAACAAAGTAAGTTCTAAATACTAATGAATGGTGAGTTCAATGGAAAGAATAATTAATTTAAATGAAGTGATCTGGGAAAACGCTAAGTAAAAAGTGGCATTTTACTTGAAAGATATGTAGAGTCTGAAAGACAAGTAAAATGAGGGAAAACCATTCCAAGTTGTAGGTACAGTATAAAGAGACGTCTCCAAAGCCACGAGTGCGTGTGTGAGTTCCATGTTATTTCATGAGACACTCAGGTGTAGCTACAGGAGGCAGCACTGGAGAGGCTCAGGGAACAAAGTTTATTACACTCACAGGTCCTAGAAGCAGGAGGCACAGCCCACCACACAGGCCACATGGGGAATCCTCTCGGTGGTCCGGAGGGAGAGAACAGGAGCAGGGGAAAACCAAGGGTAAAGCCTTTTGCTGGGGTTTCTGTCCCCTTGGACTATCTCCTTTGAATCATTTCAGCAGGATATTAACCGTAGGGGTGGTCCCTAACTGCCTGACCCTCCCTGATAGGAGTAAGGCAGAGGAATATTGCTTCCTGGTGTACACAGATCAGACAGTGGAGGGATGGCTCAGGATCATTAGTTTGCATATCGAAGGCATGTTTCTGGTTGGGTCCTTTGTTTCCCCTAAGAACTGGCAAGCTCAGGGAGGTGCAGTCTGTCCCCAATTAGAAGATTGTTAAGGTGCCAAAACATTCTATATATTAAAAGCCTAATATGCAAATCGACTGACTGGCAGAATGACCAGTCACTATGACACACACTGACCACCAGGGGGCAGATGCTCAACGCAGGAGCTGCCCCCAGCCCGCAGGCCCCAGGACAGCCAAGGTGGGTGCCAGTGGGGGCCCCTGATCGCCCCGCTAGTCACCCCACAGAGGGAGGCAACCAGCAGCAGTGATGGGGGGTGGGGCTGGCAAGCAGGCAGCGCCAGGCCGGCCAAGGTTGGTGTCAGCGGGGGTCCCACCAGTTGCCCCACAGATCAGCCCTGATCGCTGGCCAGGCCTAGGGGACCCTACCTGTGCATGAATTTCGTGCACTGGGCCCTTAGTTATAAAATATAAACAGTACAGTGTGTGTGTCTGTGTGTGTTTTTTGAGAGGAGAGAGGGAGAAAAAGTACTCATTCAATATTTACATTTATTATTTACTGGCCACATAGAATAGAAGTTCCTGGGGGGTAAAATTTTACTTTTTAAGATTAATCTATAGTGTGCCTAACACAGTACAATTAATAAAGTATAAATCATTATTTGACTAGTTGTGAAGTCATTAGGATACCTTTTAAAGATTTTAAGAAATAAAATAAACAATATAGAAATAGTTATTACTGACTAAAGCTGGAATTAAAGCATCTCTGTCCAAGCCCTATGATAGAATAATGAAACTCTGATTTATTCATATTTGTATTCACATTCATTCCTTCATTCAACAAACATTTATTTGGCACTTGTGCCAGGAACTTGGAAGAAGACTAGGGATGTTCTTTGTACTCAAGGAGCTCACAGTCTAACAATAAAGGGTGAGTCAACAATCAAGTCAAAGGCATGTTAAAGAAACTCAGCCAATTGTCCTTTAGTATGTTCCACTTCATTCAGGACTTTTCTGATTGTTTCCTTGTGGTGTCATTTGTTTTCTATCTGCTCCTTACTCCTTCCTCTCTTTCATTTTCTGTAAACTAGAAAGTTCAAGCTCAAGGCTTAGATTCAGAATCAACTCTTTTGGCAAGAATATTTCAAGGTGGTGCTATATGTTTCACATCATATCACAGTAGGAGGCACAAAATGTCTGGTTATTCAATTTTTAATTATGTTGATCAATGGGTTCAGGTGGTGGCACCCTAAACCCTTTCATCAATTCTTCTCATATTATTAACATTACTGATGATCATTGCCTGAATCAATTATTTTACTAGAGTGTTTTTAAGTTCGATTACTTTATCTACATTAAGAAGGGGAATTCTTGGGATTCTTTAATAGAGAAGAACTTCCCCTCACCAACAAGGACTATTTGGTTACTCTGAAATATAGTCCATACTGGCCAGGTAGAATAAATGCTTAATTATTTTTCATTAACTACTAATTTTCAGAGGAAGGAGCTGGTGTCCTAGTATCTCCAAGGATAGCCAATAATTATATTTTTGTTTTGTTTTATATTTTTGGTTGCTTGCTCTCTCTCATCTCTATGAACTCATAGATTTTATAAATTCAGTGGGTTTCAATCCACTGCAGTCATTCTTTTTTTTTTTAAATATTTTTATTGATTTCAGAGAGGAAGGGGGAGGGATAGAGAGATAGAAACATCAATGATGAGAATCATTGATGAGAATCATCGATCAGCTGCCTACTGGGGATTGAGCCCGCAACCCAGGCATGTGCCCTTGACTGGAATCAAACCCAGGACCCTTCAGTCCGCAGGCCAACGCTCTATTCACTGAGCCAAACCAGGTAGGGCTGTAGTCATTCTTGTTGATGTTAAAATTCATTACTTTGGTTGGTGGTCCCTTCAAGCTGACTACTGTGCCCCTTCCACATGATCTTATTTGTTTGACTTTCATATCCTGGAATTAGGAATTTCTTTAAAGAGCCTGGAAACCTTTTATGAGGAAATAGTATTTAGAAACAATAATCCGGGGGCTAGAGGTATTTATTGCTACTGGGTTGTCACTTATTTCTAGGACTTTTTAGGGGGAAAAGTTAATAACTACATATTTAAGAAATAAAATGTCAACTAATTCAGACATTTGCATTTAAAATTTAACATTATACATTAATTTATTTTTTCTCTTACACCAAAGGTTTTATTCTGACCACAAAGTTGACCTTTGAACAACATGGATTTGAATTGTGTGGATCACCTATATGCAATTTTTTTCAATACAGTACATGTACCTCAGTGGTTGAGCATTGACCCGTGCACCAAGAGGTCACAGGTTTGATTCCTGGTCAGGGCACATGCCGGGGTTGCAGGCTAGATCCCCAGTAGGGGGTGTGCGGGAGGCAGTCAATCAATGTTTTTCTCTCTCTTATCAATGTTTCTATCTCTCTTTCCCTCTCTCTTCCTCTCTTTCTAAAAATCAATAAAAACATATTTCAAAAAAATACAGTACATGTATTTTCTCTTCCCTGTGATTTGTTCATAATAACATCTTTTCTCTATCCTTTCATTGTAAGAATACAGAATATATTACATATAACATACAAAATATGTGTTAATCTATTGTTCATGTTATTGGTAAATCATCTGGTCAATATTAGATTATTAGTTAAGTGCTTGGGGGAGTAAAAAGTTATATGTGGATATTCAATTGTGTATGGGGTCAGTATCCCTAACCCATGCATTGTTAAAGGGTCAACTGTACTCATTTATTATATCTTATGATAGCTGAAAAATTACAATGCTAACAAAGACACTGAATGAAGTTTATAATTTCTTTGTAGTTCTTTCTATCCTTAAAATATAATCCACTAAGGGTATTTAGTTCAAATAAGGGGTTCTGAAGTCACTCTAATTTTTTCTAAGTAATTATGTCATAATATATTTAATTATGTACATTTATTTCATCTAATTTTCAAATTCTAGGTTTTATTTTCTTTTCTAATTTTATTCTTTGCCCATGTTTCTAGAGAGTGTTAATCTTCTACTTCTTGATTTTTATAAAAGCGCTTTATAAAATAGGACAATTAACCCTCTTTCTGTTATTTAGCTGTAAACATTTCTTCTTAGTTGTCAGTACCTTTTCCCTTTGCTTGTGGTTTTTTTAAACCATGAAACACATTTTTTAAAAAATTTCATGTAATTGAATTAATTGCTTTTGGGTTTTGAGTCATGGTTAGGAAGATTTCCCCTTTCCGAGACTACAAAGAAATCCATACAAGTTTTCTCCTGGTACTTGCATAGTTTTATTTTTACATTTAAAAATAAATGCAATACATTTGGAATTTATCCTGCATATGGCACGAGGAAGAGATCCAATTTTGCATTTTTCCAAATGGCTACCAGTTATCCAACATCATTTATTTAAAAATCTATTAAAATAACTGATTTGGAATTTTCATCTTTATCATATCCTAAATTTCATATACACTGGGGTCTCATTTTGGACTTTCTCATCTGTCCCATTGGTCTATCTGATTGTTTATGCAGCAACACCAATACCACACTGTTTGAAGTGTTCAGGCTTTAATGTCTTACTATCAGGTAGGTAGAGCTAAGCTCCCCACTTCTCTCCCACCCAGAATGGCTTTTCTTTGCCAGGGTTTCCCCTGGTTATTCTTCCTTGTATATTTTCCCACAAAAACTTTATTATCAACTTGTCTGACCCCAGAAGAGAAAAAAAAAGAAATCAGTTTGTATTTGTTTAGGAATCATCTTAAATGTATAGATTTATTTATGGGGAAGTGAAAAACCTGAAGTTTTATCTCCTTGTCTAAGATCAGGACATATATTTCCATTTGTTCAAGTCTATTTTTATACCTTTCAGAAGTGTTTAAATGTTTTCTTTATATAGGTTTTGCTTGTTTCTTATCATTTTATTCCAAAGAATTTATATTAGTTTGTTGCTATTTTTTTTTAATTTCACCCGAGAATATTTTATTCATTGATTTTTAGAGAGAGTGGAAGGGAGGGGAAGAGACAGACAGACAGAGAGAAACACCAATGTGAGAGACACATTGATTGGTTGCCTCCCGCACACGCCAACCAAGACTAGGGATTGAGCCTGCAACCTCAAGGTACCTGCCCATGACCGGAATCAAACCCTTGACTCTTCAATCCCCAAGTCAATGCTCTAATCACTGAGCAAAACCAGTTAGGGCAGTTTGTTGCTATTTTTATGGGGGTCTTCTGACTGTGTACTATTTGTACATAAGAAGGTTACTGATTTCTCAGGCTACCTTTTAATCTATTTAAAAGCAAATACTCATAGTCTCTTAAAAGCAGAGATTTTAGTTTTCATATAATTTTGTTTGGTGGAAGGAATAGCAGTTAAGACTTTCTTAATGCGTGTGTTCCCACTGTGGGAATTACCTATGTATCACAAGGGCAAACAAAAACTCACCTTTGTATATTCATCTTTGGCCTTGGTGAGCATTCGTAAGATATCTACTTCCTTCCCCTCTCCTGAACTGAGGATCATTGGAGAGATTCCTGCTCCAGCTTCTTGATGGGCTTTCAATTGTTCATACTGAGTTAGGCTAGAAAAGTAGAGGGGAAGAGCCATACAAGGAAAAACAATTCAACAAATATGATTTTTAAAACCATCCAATTCTCACCCAGTTGCTTTTATCCTGTTATAATCACACCATATAATAAAAGGCTAATATGCAAATTGACCGAACAGCAGAACGACCAGTTGCTATGATGCGCACTGACCACCAGGGGGCAGATGCTCAATGCAGGAGTTGCTCCCTGGTGGTCAGTGTGCTTCCACAGGGGTAGTGCTGCTCAGCCAGAAGCTGGCCTCACGGCTGGCAAGCACAGTGGCAGTGGTGGGAGCCTCTCCTGCCTCCGCGGCAGCACTATGGATGTCCAGCTGACAGCTTAGGCCCACTCCCCACGGGGAGAGGGCCTAAGCTGTCAGCTGGACATCCCCCAAGGGCTCCTGGACTGCAAGAGGGCACAGGCCCAGCAGAGGGACCCCCCACTCCGAGTGCATGAATTTTGTGCACCAGGCCTCTAGTATTAAAAATAAGACTGCTTAAGAATTAAAAGAAGGAAAATGAGATTTGAGGGAGGTCCTGAGTTCACTGACTAGATATATGAATCTAGAATAGAGGTGGCCAAACTCCAACCTGCAGGCCAAATCCTTCCCACTGCTGGTTTTTGTAGAGTTACAAACACAGCTCCTGTCCTTAGGCTGCTGCCTCAGACTGCCTGCAGAGTTGAGTAGTTGTGACAGAGTAAGTGTGACCTTGCAAAAAAATATTATCTTTGCCAACTCCTCATTAAGAGCATTTGAAAGGACTCATTAATTGCTGAGGAAACCATATTTTAGAGTTCTCAAAAACCAAGCAAATAGCATGGCAAGTCAGAATTCCCCCTTCCTCCAAAGTGCCTTAAAGTCAAAGCAAGATTAATACCAGGTACTCAAATCATGTGGTTCTCTGGAAGTTTGGAAACAGTGAAGATTCCATTCTAGGAGAGGGGCATATAAAAAACAGAGCAATAAGGCATGTCTTCTGTTTTCCCGAAAACAATACAGAAGGGAGACCATATGCTCCTATATGCTGCTAGGTGGCATTGATAAAAACACTTGTTCCTTTTGTGTGCTTTGATTTTTAGCTCAAATTCTTTTATAATTGCCATGAAGTTGGTCAAAGAGATCTGAGTATGTACTGAGAGGTTTAATTCTAACTGAGGAAGGGCTAGAATCCATACATATCAGCTGCTATTGCTAGTCAACAATCCATTTCCTGCCCAGCCCTTAAGTAATTAGTGCAGAATGCTGGAGATTTTAACATGGCTTCTTGGTTGAGCTGCAGGGTAATTTTTAATCTACATGAAATCCTGCTATTATTATCCATTGCACAGTTGACAATAACATGAATGTTCTAAGAACTAGTTGTTACAGTGGTAAATACCAGTTTGAACACAATCATAATCTGAAACCTGAGCTAGTTACCTAAAATTAGCTATCATCACAAGCTAGATTTTCAGAAATCAGTTATATTTACTGTATATCAAGGTGGTTCCAAAGTTTCGTTTTTGGGAATCACTTTTTAGTAATTTCATTGCCCAAAATTTAAAATTGCAAATGTTTCTTTAGCATATAGAGCTGTTTTGTCAACTCATATGGGCAGCAGCTACACTATGTGCTCAGCTGAGTTCAGTCATGACCTGAGATACAGCACAAGTGGGAAATATGTCATTCTGGGCTCTAAACCAGCGGTCACCAACCTTTTGGACATCACGGACCACCAGGACCACTGGTTGGCAACCCCTGCTCTAAACCATTCCCATAAACAGCAGGGAAGTGTGACTGCCTCACAGCACAAGCACTGGGCTCAAGAATTGCTCAAAGATGGGAGAAATCACAAGGTAGCATGAGATTAGAAGAAAAAGAGACGAGAGAGAGGAGAGAGAGAGAGAGAAAAAACAAAGACCATCCTAAGTACTCACAGTGTTGGAGGGTGGGGAAATCCTGAGCCTTTACAACTATGGGTATGCATTTAAAGAAAAGTATTTAGGCAGGAAGAAAATGAAAGATAAAGAGAATCTAGAGGAGTCTTTCAGATGTCTCTGAATGTTCTTTCTACTAATAGACATACTGATAACTTTCAAAGAAAAACTGTCAAATGACAAATAAGGAATATATTATGGAATATTGCCATCTGGAACAACTCATATTACAGGTATTTTACACATGCAGAAAACAATGAGGTGAGCCATTCCACATGATAAATGTTACCTAGTGAAAATGTAAAAAGTTGTATTTATGTCTCTTTTTCACTTATAAAGTAACTAGAGGCCCGGTGCACAAAAATTTGTGCACTTGGGGGGGTCCCTCAGCCCGGCCTGTGCCCTCTCGCAGTCTGGGACCCCTCGGGAGATAACGACCTGCTGGCTTAGGCCTGCTCCCGGGTGGCAGAGGGCACGCCCAATCCCTAGGTGCAGCCCTTGGTCGGGCTCAGAGCAGGGCCGATTGGGGAGTTGGGGCGCCGCCCCCTGTCATGCACAGAGCAGGGTGGACTGGAGGTTGCAATGCCACCCTCAGTCACGCTCAGGGTAGGGCCGATTGGGGGGTTGGGGCACCGCCCCCTGTCACACTCAAGGCAGGGTCGATGGGGAGGTTGCGGCGCCACCCCCTGTCACGCACAGGGCAGGGCCAATCAGGGGGTTGGGGCGCTGCCCCCTGTCACGCACAGAGCAGGGCCCATCAGGGGGGTTGGGGCTCCATACCCTGCTACGCACAGAGCAGGGTCGATCAGGGGGTTGGGGAGCTCCCCCCTGTCACGCACAGAGCAGGGCCCATCAGGGGGGTTGGGGAGCTCCCCCCTGTCACGCACAGAGCAGGGCCCATCAGGGGGTTGGGGAGCTCCCCCCTGTCATGCACAGAGTAGGGCCGATAGGGGAGTTGGGGCACCGGCCCCTGTCACACACAGAGCAGGGCCGATCAGGGGGTTGGGGTGCCGCCACTGTCACACTCAGGGCAGGGCCGATGGGGAAGTTATGGCTCTACCCCGTCACACACAGAGCAGGGCCCGTGGGGGGCGGGGGGATTGGGGCGCCGCACCCTGTCACACACAGAGCCGCAGGGCCGATCAGGGGGTTGGGGAGCTCCCCCTTATCAGGCACAGAGCAGGGCTGATCAGGGGGTTGGGGCGCCTTCCCCTGTCACGAACAGAGCAGGGCAGATAGGGAGGTTGTGGCCCCGCCCCCTGTCACACACAGAGCCGCAGGGCGATCAGGGGGTTTGGGCGCTGACCCCTGTCACGCTGATCCCGGTGCCGGGAGGCCTCGCGGCTCCGCTGATCCCGGTGCTGGAGGCATATTATCCTTTTACTATATAGGATAGAGGCCTGGTGCATGGGTGGGGGCCGGCTGGTTTGCCCTGAAGGGTGTCCTGGATCAGGGTGGGGGTCCCCACTGGGGTGCCTGGCCAGCCTGGATGAGGGGATGATGGCTGTTTGCAGCTGGTCACACACCCTTCAGGGTGGGGGTCCCCACTGGGGTGCCTGGCCAGTCTGGGTGAGGGGCTGAGGGCTGTTTTCAGGCTGGCGGGTGACTGAAGCTCCCAACCGCTCCTTTTTTTCTTTTTTTTTAAATTCTGGGCCAAGGCCTCTGCTGCTGAAAGCAGGTATCTGGTTTGTTTGGGTTCTATAATCGAAACACTGTATCATCTCCAGCTCTGAGATCCCGGCTGGCTGAAAGCTGGTTTCTGGGGTTTTGTTTAGCTTCTATATTTGTTACAATGTTTCAAACTGCCAGCTCAGAGGCCGGCAAGGCAGACGGGGAACGTTGGAGTCCTCCTTCACTGAAGCAAGCAAGCCTCATGTTTGCTTCCAGCTGCCTGGCTGCCGGCCACCATCTTGGCTGGCAGTTAATTTGCATATCGCCCTGATTAGCCAATGGGAAGGGTAGTGGTCGTACGCTAATTACCATGTTTCTCTTTTATTAGATAGGATAGTAAATGTTTTTCCTAACCACTTGAAAACAATTGCTGTAAGAGATATATTCTGCCAAGGTTATGGTGTAGTTACGCATACTTAGGAATACAAACAAAAGCACCAGGTCCTGAAAAATAGTACACAGTCTTTCAGCACTTACTTTTTCATAAGTTCTGCAATTCTTTGGCATTCTTCCTTATCATAAAACCAAATTCCATAAATGGACACTGCAAAAACACATCAAACAAATTATGAGCATCTTCAAAACTACAAAATGGAAAGAAAGTCCCTCTCCATCTTGAAAGAAACACACAACTGTTGAATAAATGAAACCAATAATTGGAATTAAAGCTTGAAAACCTAACACTAGAGTTTTATTTATTTATTTATTTTTCTTTATTGATTAAGGTATTACATATGTGTCCTTATCCCCCCATTAGAATTTTTTAAGCCCACAGAGAAATCTATAGTGGTCTTATGCACACACACACAGGCACACACACCCAATATAAGTCTGTTGTCCTTAAAAATATAGCACTGGAACATAATAAGCATTTGGTAAATGCTTCTTAATGAATGACTAGAGATTGAAAATGAAATTGGAATTCTAAACTCCTGG
Organism: Myotis yumanensis; assembly: GCF_028538775.1. NCBI lineage: Eukaryota > Metazoa > Chordata > Mammalia > Chiroptera > Vespertilionidae > Myotis > Myotis yumanensis. Next base: position 119,374,961 of record NW_027223754.1, on the reverse strand, counting down.
CTTTGAAACATAATGTTTCCATATTCCATTTTCACATTTCACACACATATTTCATCTTTATTTTCAGGTATTCAGACACCTGATGCACAAATTAGGTCTAGGAACCCCTCTCTCTTCTTCTCCCAGGTAAACGTTAACTGAGAAATTGGCTCTGTAAGATGTAAGTTAGGATAGGGTCTGGAAAAATTAGATTCCATAATAAATCTCTGACTTCAAAATGTCTGTACAGAAAATTTACAATTGTTGATAGCTTAGAAACAACTGTGACTATCATTTAGTAATGAATGAGTAACTGGTATAGATCAATATAACAATTTTCCAATAAGTTGTATACTTTGGTATGGGCCTATCTATATCATTTTTATAGCAAAAGCTAAAGAGTTCCAAGCAATGTATAAATACCTAATTGAAGACCTGGTGGTATTACTCACATAAATAATACACTCATTACATATACATTTTAAAATCTTCATTGAAAATAGCAGTAATGTTATAAGGCAATGAAAACCAACAAAACATATTTTTTAAAAGGAAAAACATTTATAATTTATACTTTCAAAACATCCTGTATAATAAAGAGGCAGTATGCAAATTGACCATCACACCCTTGCACAAGATGGCTGCCACAAGATGGCTGGCAGGGGACGGCAGTTGTGGGTGATCAGGCCAGCAGGGGAGGGCAGTTGTGGGTGATCAGGTTGGCAGGGGAGGGCAGTTGGGGGTGACTGGGCCTGCAGGGGAGGGCAGTTGGGGGCGATCGGGTCAGCAGAAGAGGGCAGTTGGGGGTGACCAGGCCGACAGGGGAGGGCAGTTAGGGGCGATCGGGCGGGCAGGCAGGCGAACGGTTGGGAGTCAGCAGTCCCGGATTGTGAGAGGGATGTCTGACTGCCGGTTTAGGCCCAATCCCACAGGGATTTCGTGTGCCGGGCCTCTAGTCCTATATAATAAAAGGGTAATATGCAAATTGACTCTAACAGTAGAATGACCAGATGACCGCTGGGCCAGTCACTATGAGGTGCACTGACCCCCTCTTGGTCCCTTTCCCTGGCAGGCAGGCTCCAATTGCTGCAGGGGCGGGACCAGCGAGTGGGCGGAAACAGCCAACCTCTTGGTCCCTTCCCCCGACCATCAGGCACCGATCACCCGATGGTGAACGGGAACCAGGGGTGGGTGGTGGTGGGAGGCAGGACTGGCTGCGGGGAGCTGGGGTAGATGGCCCTGATTGCAGGCCAGGCCTAGGGACCGTACCCGTGCACAAATTTCATGTGCCTGGCGTCTAGTTTAATTATATAAATATTATTTGGTCATTAAAAAAGCTGTGATGTTTTATTATTATTATTGTTGATTTCAGAGAAGAAAAGAGAGAGGGAGAAACATCAATGATGAGAGAGAATCATTGATTGGCTGCATCCTGCACACCCCACAGTGGAGATCAAGCCTTCAACCTGGGCATATACCCTGACTGGGAATCGAACCGTGATCTCCTGGTTCATAGGTTGACACTCAACCACTGAGCCATGCCAGCCAGGCTGTGATGTTTTACCAGTAACCACGACATTTCCCCCCACTCACCAGACCAATGCTTTGGTGTGTATATCTGCTTCTTGTCAATAATGATTCAGATGTCAGTAAGTATAGGAAATGTCTTTTTAGTGTAATTTTAAGCAGGTATCTTAAAAGGAACTTTATAAATCTGGATTACTAACTTGACGAAAGGTAGCAATGGGCTTTTAACTTTTTGTATGATTAGTGTACCAGGAGTCTTTATCTTACCTACCTACATGTATGAAGGGGTAAAAGTGGAAGAAACCAGCTTTTCCTTGAACAGGACCATTTTATCTTCTTAGAACTTCATATCTTGCCTTTAATACAATGACAATCTCTTGAAAAAGAACATCTGAGTTCTGAAGCTAATGGGCTGTAACAGCCTTTATGTCAAAAAGAAATTCTTTCATCTCAAGATCATTAAATGTGTATCTTGAAACTTTTATTCAAGGTTATTTCCAGTCCATCAACATTAATTGTTTTACCCTGATTGCCTACACATATTCCTACATACTAACCCACCTACTTTCATGTTCTTGTAAATAAGTACATGCCATTTGGCTATTTAAGAGGTTTATGTGTTTTGGTGGTTTTAATCTTAGTTACAAAACTAGGAACCTGGTTTATTTTTTGGTTACCCATTTTTTTTTCCTTGAAGACAGTCTTCCAAAACTATCAAAGGAGAAAAGGGGTTGCATGGGAGACAAACAGCATAGCTAACAACGTTCGAGGCCCAATGGCAGAGGAAAAACAGCCATTTGGTCTCATCAGTAGGACATATTAGTAGAAATATTTTGGGCATCATTTTTTTTGATGTTACACATTTGTGGCATTTGACATAAGGAACTAGATTTTCATAAGGGTAGGATGCCAAGTAAACCGTTGATACAAACAGAAACACAATTTGACAATACCATTACCATGAGATAACTGAAATGCAGAATTAGGGAAGGAAAATGCTACAGAAACATCTTTCAGATGTCAAAGAATGAAGGAAGACTGGGTTTTAAAGTGATTATATAAGACATTGTGGAGATTTCTTTAGGGCATGACCATTTATCTATAAAGCAACTTGACTTTAAGATTAAAATGAACCATTTTGGAATAGCTCTTTTCATTCCAGTTAATATTTAGTTTGAACACAAAATTTAAAAAGCCAAAGGGGGTGGGGGGTGGGGGTGGGGTGGGAACAGATTTACCAACAGTCCTGGCAACGGAAAGGTAGCACCAAGATAAAATGTAGAACTGGGCCTAATTTTTTTCTCCCTAAAATAGTTTTGCCACTTGAGCTGCATTCCACTGGGAAAGGGGCAGCAGTGAATTACATTAAAGTGCACATTCCAACTGAAGTTTTCTGTTTCCTAGGCCCAAGGTCCACCGACCCCTGGACAAACCTATCACTCTTCTACACAAGAGAGTGTATCAGAGCAGCTCGTGGTGACAAATAAAAACCAGAGATCATCATGCCTTGGGAGGTGATGAGCTGCCAGGCTGACAGAAACCATTAACCTCACATTTCAATCCCAGTTTTCCTGTAAAGCCACTGGGGGAGAGGCCACCTTACGTAGACAGTGAGCACAGCAGGAAGGAAAGAAAAAGACAAGGTTGAGAAGAACCACAAAAGAGATGTGGTTTTTAGGATTCTAAAACTTAAAGTCATTCCTGTCACCTAAATTTGCAGTGATGTGATATGGCCGCATTAACTTATGCAGCTCAGAAATGTGACTGTGAGAATGATTTCTAGGTTTTAAAAAATTACGAGAAAAGCTCACGAGCAGGATATTTGCTTATTTTAAAAATCTGACCTATTAGTACGCATCTGGATATTCACCATGCTTCGAGCCTTTGTTCAGCCTGCTATGCCTGCATACCAGCCGCTTCCCAGTCACCCGTCTGCTGAAACAGAGGTGAAGTTTAAGGGCACTTTGGTGCATGAAGCTCAACTCAACTGTTTTTACACCCCTCCTGGAGGTAAGAAACCCAAAAGTGGAGGAAAGAATAGAAAGAACATGTTGAAATTTACTCTAAAATACTTTAACGATGCCTAGAATGTGTGACTCCCCAACTCTAAGGACTCATCTTTTTGGCAGTCCTCTTCATATTTAATACAGGATCTTTAACAGAACAGTTGTGAAATTGTGCCTAAAATTGCACTGCCCTGGTTTATGTCATGATTTGGAAATTCTCAGTTGGATAAAAGAAAAGCAGTGTTCGGGGCAACAGGCAATGCAACATTGCCTCTACTTATCTGCTAAAACACCAGTCTTCTACTTGCCTTTTAATTCTGCAAGAAAGATTAAGGAAAGCAAAATTTCCATATTAGCTTTCATGTTTGATGAGAGTAAGCTGATTATTTCATAATGATATTTTCTTCTTTTTTAATTTCTTCAGCAGAAAAATCTAAAGCTGATCAAATTTAAGAGGCTACTTCAGAGGTCATTAGAGGCAATATCAAATATCCTTAAATGCACATCCATTTAGAACCCCTTTTGCTTATTAACATGGTGCATTAGTTCATTCTGGATGCTCTTTGGGGATTTACTTCATTTAGTTTATGTTCCTAATAAATATTTCTATACAATCTGTTCTTTTAAGACATTTATCATTTGTTTTATATTTTATCCCAAATATATTTACATTCCAAATCACAAATGGTAGCTTACAACCTTTTAACAAGGATTCATGCTAATATTTGTGCAAGTTTAAAATACGGCATATTTCCATATAGGTAGTAAGTAGATAATAAATAATTATATAGGTAAGATTTAAACAGAGTAAGAATATCTTATGTGGTAATGCTCTTCTCTCTCTCTAAATTGCAAATTTCTCTCAAAATGATAGGAAAATATATTTTTCTTGGTCAGTATGTAGCAAGAAGTCATTTAAATTCTCTTTTTACTACAAAAGTCATGAAAAAGTGACATTGTAAATTATACAGATCTCTTCTGGGCACTTAAAGATAAACCAAAATTTAAAAAAATTCCTTCAAACCCCATTCCTTTCATGAAGTCTTTCTCAAAAGAGTGGACTGATAATCCCAATGTAAGGACCAAGAACTTCTAATCATGTATTTGATGGAAACAATATATCTTGATTCACTGTACCATTTACAGGTTTTTATAAGTTTGACTACATTGATGACTTGTTACTGGCATCTGGTAGTTAGCCCACACACTCAGCTATTACCCTTCTGAAAGATTGCAAGATAGTTAACAAATTAGAAAATTAGAACTATGAAACTTTAGAGTTGGAAGTAAGCTAAGAAGTGTGCAGTTCAATCATCTACCTAACAAGGCTAAATGACTTAACCAAAGTCGTTTTTCTTGGTTCAATCTGTTTTCTCTAAAATATGCCCTTCCCCATTCTTACAAATGAAATGAAAAGTATTAAAACAATTTTTATGTTTGATTGATTTGTAGGTTTGGTTATGTGAGTTTATGTGGACTTTCAAAAGGAAAAAAAGAAAAGATGGAAGGAAGGGAGAAAGGGAGAAATGTTGAGTGGAGGAAAGAGAGAGGAAGAAAAGAAAAGGGAATTGAGATTTCTAGTACTGGCTGTATTTTTATGGCAGTAAATGCTCGAACAACAATCATGTTGCCCGTGTACTACATGCACAGATGGAAAACATAGGCTGTGTTTGGCTGCTCTGTACTTCTTCCCCATTTGGAATGCTTTTCACTAAAAATGTTTATTTCGACAGGTTCTTTAATGCCTTTAAAATAATGTTCTTTCATTCACCTCTGCCTTAGCTTTACTGACCAAACACGGGCACAATCTTATAAAACAAAATTCTAGCTGGCCTCTGAGAGTCTACATAACACTGTTATCTTTGGCCCTTGGTCTGGTTCTTTTCATATGACATAGTTTTACTGCACCTCACAAATCAGTGATCCCATGATCTCAGAATATTGGAAGGTTTACAGTAGATGAAACTTCTTTTATGGGTGACTAATGGTCATGAAAATTTTGGGGGAAACAGTAGAAAACCTAAACAAATACTGTGAAGTAAAACAACCTTTCCTTTCTAAATAAGTTACCTTCATTAGAAAGTTAATGTCATAAAAACAATAACAAAAAATAACCTCTCAATTGAAGCATTATACTAATTTGGATTAAATTAATATGTATCTCAAACTGTAAATGAGAATTTATTATCTTCAAGGAAAAAGATAGATTTGTCTTTTTTAAAGTTTTCTTTTATAACAAATGCATGTTATGTCATTAGACCTTCTGAATCTCCACAGAGGTCATTATCCTCTCAAAGTGGGAATCTTGAAGTCTGCTACTACCTACTCTCAGGTTCATGAAAGGTCAAATGGAATCTTCCTCATTAATACTAACTTCCTAATTTGATTTATTTTATGAAAAGTTCCTTTAATCTAAGAAATTTAACAGGCTAAATAAACATTTAAAAAAATTAGGAAGTAGAAAAAGCCACAGGTAATAATAAATATAAATAAGAACTAGAGGCCCGGTGCACGAAATTCATGCACTTGGGGGGGGGGGTGTTCCTCAGCCTGGCCTGCGCCCTCTAGCATATTCTGGGAGCCCTGGGAGGATGTCCGACTGATGGCTGAGTGGGCCTAAGCTGTCAGTCGGACATCCTTAGCATTGTCACGGAGGCGGGAGAGGCTCCCACCACTGCTGCTGTGCTCGCCAGCCGTGAGCCCAGCTTCTGGCTGAGCAGTGCTCCCCCTGTGGGAGCACACTGACCACCAGGGGGAAGCTCCTGCGTTGAGTGTCTGCCCCCAGTGGTCAGTGCGCATCATAGTGACCGGTCATTCCACCATTCGGTCATTTGCATATTAGCCTTTTATTATGTAGGATACACTATAGATGAGGCCCCCTAGAATCATAAGAAATGCAAAAAATTCACTGTTAACTCATTCTCGAATTGCCCCCCTTAAAGTCAAATTGCCCCCCCCCCGTGGGGCGTGTGCTGCACCTTGGGAACCAGTGGGCTTGACACTTTTCCTCTCTGAGCTTCATTCTGAATACATACACATATACCATGGGAATTGTAATCTCTTCTCCGCCTACCTCACAGGGTTGTCATGAGGAGGTTCTGAGCTAATAAACCTAGAAATGTTTCATCAAGTAAGTGATGTCTAAACGGGAAGGGATTGTTATTTTTAAGCTCAAGGGTATCCTAGCAGGTAGCAGGTGCTCATTAGGGGAGGAGGGCATGATTGTTTCCTGGGATTGTTTCCTGGGACGGTGGCTGCAGTTACCAAGCTTTGCAGAGGGTTCCGCAGGCCTCGGAGGGGCAGGCTCTGGCCAGCAGCCCTATAGCGGTGGTCATCCCTGGAGGTGCTGGTGGGGGGTAGGGAGTTAGGGGGCACTAGGGGGGCAGCGAGGCTGAAGGGGGAGTAACTGTCAAACCTTCCCACTTGGCGCCATTCTTTAAATTGTATGTGGCTGTTTTGCAGCTGTACCTGCTCAGGGCGGGGCTCCAATCTCCTGGAGCTGGGTGGGGGCTGGGCCAGGGCGGGGCCAGGAGGGCAGGTTTAGCTGTGCCCCCAGCGAGGTTCAGCACACTTCCACTGAGGATACAGCGCTGCTGCTGTCGGGGGTTGGAGGTGGGGTGGGGGGAAGAGTCTGACCCTGAAGAGGCTGCTCAGGCCTGCCTCCACCCGGGTCTGGAGTTGTAGAGAGAAGAGGTGTGCCCAGCCCCAGCGGAGGGGGCGGGCAGAGGCGATCACGGGGCGGATTCCTCAGGGGCTCTGACGGTGGTCGCTGGCGAGCTACTGTTGTGGGTGCCCCTGGCAGGGGTAGCGGGGGAAGAGATCGGGAGTCGGAGGTGCGGGCTGCAGTTACTAACGAGGCTGGGTCTTCTCCTTGTCTGGTCAGCCTCCCCATCCCCCGAGGGGTGCAGGGGCTGGGGTAGGGTGTCCGTCCGTCCCTGCGAGGGTCCGGGGGCTGGGGTAGGGTGTCCGTGCAGGGGGATTGGAAGAGCTCCCCGTGGCCGCTTCCTCTTCCTTCTTTGCAGTTGGGCTCCTGTCAGGTGCTCTCCTCAGACCCCCGAGAACTTGGCTCCAGCTGCCCACCCCTTGCTGTGCACGCATCAATATGAAAAGTGGTCGTTATGCGGAACAGCATAACAGCAATTAGCATATTACCTCTTTATATGTACAGATGACTTATTCTATTTCGTTGGCCATTTAAATTTATATTTCCATTTTGTTCATAATCTTGGTGATTAATTTCAAAATCTCCTGGGACACAGATAACAACATGGGTTCCCTAAAGTGTCTTCCCCTTTCCCTGAGCTCTTACTCAGCCTTAAGGACTCAATCTTTCTCATAATCCGTCAGGATAAATAGTCTTAACTTCTTCTTTGCCCCCAGTTATTTGTACATCCTTTGATTAAAACAAACAAAATGAAATACATGCCATTATTAAGTACTATGCAACCATTCCCTCTGCTACACTATGAGCTCTGGGAAGGTAGGATTTGGTTAATACACCCAGCATGACGACTAGCATGAGTACACATTCAACAAATGTTTGCTAAAACATTTGAAATCTAAGTCTTAAAGATCTTACACCATCGACACTACTTATAATTGCTCATATTAATAGTTCTCACTATTCTGGCTTCATAGGACATCACAGACAAGATGTGCCTAGATCCTCTGTATGGACATTACACCTCCGACAAGGGTCACAGCAGGGGTGGATTCTCTTCACATCGCCCCTTCTGTTCTCCTACTAACTTCACTCAGAGTTTATTTTGCTTTAAACATTTAATAATTTTAGGCATAAGTAGTACTGATGGGAATTTGTCTTTAGGGTATAAACTCCTTAGAGTGTATATTTCAATTGATCCAGCACTGTGTAGGCAATAATGTACTCATTTTATGTGTATTTATTATACAACAATTTTACCATATACCAGTCTTCCTGATACCTGTCAGGCACTGGCACCTAAGAGTTCAAAGAATGCAATCAATCTGCCAAATCACATGCATTGTTTTCAGGGTGTAACTAATAGCACTTTAATCTAGCAGAAAAATAAGATATTCATATTCCAGTCATGTCTCACAGTAGTAATCTAAAGCTTACATTTACAAGTACATAAATTATCTTAAAAATATACTATTTATGTGCAATGTCAGTTATTCCAAGAACGTATTGAAAATGTACTATTTTATGTAAATCTCAATGTAGCAAAATGAGTCCAATCGCATATAAACTACAGTTTGTGAGAAAGATATGTTTAAGGTAAATATAAAATAGAATATTTCTATAGGTCAAAATTTGTTCTGCAACAAACTTCCTCATATTTGTATCAGATTATTTAATCAAGGGTTTAATAATTATAAGAAAAGCTTTGCCCCAAAATACCCTAACTATAAAACATAAATGATCACTAAAAATTTTCTAAGATTTTACATAGTAGTGTTCTAGCAAAAGGAGACTAACACTACTTCTTAATTGAAGAAAAGTGAGCCAGAGTTTCTGTCTTCTTTTCATTTTGACCTTAATCTATAATTATGAATATAATAGATACCACTTTCCCCAAGTCCTTTATGTTATAAACAGTTAAATCATGTTTGGGTTCCACTATTAAATAAGAGCTCTAAGGTTGTATGTAGGATAATTCTAACACCAATTCTTTTTTTTTTTTTTTTTTTTTTTTTTTTTTTTTTTTATTCCCCCCCTTCACATTCCCCCGGCCCCTACCCCCCCGCCCCCCCCCCCCCGCCCCGTGTCTTGTGTCCATTGGTTAATCTTATACGCATGCATATAAGTCCTTCAGTTGGTCTCTTAATCCCCCCCCCAACCCTCCCCAGGCTTCCCACTGTAGTTTAACATTCTGTTCAATGTTGCTCTGCTTCTGTATCTACCCCTGTTCATCAGTCCATACTGGTCCCCTTTATTTGTCCCAACCTCACTGGAGTAGTCTCAACCTCACCAGGGCCGTTTCAACTTCACCGGGGCCGTCCCTACCTCACGGGGGCCGTTTCAACCTCACCGGGATCGTCCCTACCACACTGGGGCCGTTTCAACCTGACCGGGGTTGTCCCTACCACACCGGGGCCTTTGACCTGACCGGGGTCGTCCCTACCTCACGGGGGCCGTTTCAACCTCACCGGGGTTGTCCCTACCACACCGGGGCTGTTTCAACCTGACCGGGGTTGTCCCTACCACACCGGGGCTGTTTCGACCTGACTGGGGTCGTCCCTACCTCACGGGGGCCGTTTCAAACTCACCGGGGTCGTCCCTACCTCACGGGGGCCGTTTCAAACTCACCGGGGTCGTCCCTACCTCACGGGGGCCGTTTCAACCTGACCGGGGTTGTCCCTACCACACCGGGGCTGTTTCGACCTGACTGGGGTCGTCCCTACCTCACGGGGGCCGTTTCAAACTCACTGGGGTCGTCCCTACCTCACGGGGGCCGTTACAACCTGACCGGGGTTGTCCCTACCACACCGGGGCCGTTTCGACCTGACCAGGGTCGTCCCTACCTCACGGGGGCCGTTTCAACCTCACCGGAGTCGTCCCTACCTCACGGGGGCCGTTTCAACCTCACCGGGGTCGTCCCTACCTCACGGGGGCCGTTTCAACCTCACCGGGGTTGTCCCTACCACACCGGGGCTGTTTCAACCTGACCGGGGTTGTCCCTACCACACCGGGGCCGTTTCGACCTGACTGGGGTCGTCCCTACCTCACGGGGGCCGTTTCAACCTCACCGGGGTCGTCCCTACCACACCGGGGCCGTTTCAACCTGACCGGGGTTGTCCCTACCACACCGGGGCTGTTTCAACCTGACCGGGGTTGTCCCTACCACACCGGGGCTGTTTCGACCTGACTGGGGTCGTCCCTACCTCACGGGGGCCGTTTCAAACTCACCGGGGTCGTCCCTACCTCACGGGGGCCGTTACAACCTGACCGGGGTTGTCCCTACCACACCGGGGCCGTTTCGACCTGGCCAGGGTCGTCCCTACCTCACGGGGGCCGTTTCAACCTCACCGGAGTCGTCCCTACCTCACGGGGGCCGTTTCAACCTCACCGGGGTCGTCCCTACCTCACGGGGGCTGTTTCGACCTGACTGGGGTTGTCCCTACCACACCGGGGCTGTTTCGACCTGACCAGGGTCGTCCCTACCTCACGGGGGCCGTTTCAACCTCACCGGGGTTGTCCCTACCACACCGGGGCCGTTTCGACCTGGCCAGGGTCGTCCCTACCACACCGGGGCCGTTTCGACCTGACTGGGGTCGTCCCTACCTCACGGGGGCCGTTTCAACCTCACCGGGGTCGTCCCTACCTCACGGGGGCCGTTTCAACCTCACCGGGGTCGTCCCTACCTCACGGGGGCCGTTTCAACCTCACTGGGGTTGTCCCTACCACACCGGGGCTGTTTCAACCTGACCGGGGTTGTCCCTACCACACCGGGGCCGTTTCGACCTGACTGGGGTCGTCCCTACCTCACGGGGGCCGTTTCAACCTCACCGGGGTCGTCCCTACCACACCGGGGCTGTTTCAACCTGACCGGGGTTGTCCCTACCACACCGGGGCCGTTTCGACCTGACTGGGGTCGTCCCTACCTCACGGGGGCCGTTTCAACCTGACCGGGGTTGTCCCTACCACACCGGGGCTGTTTCAACCTGACTGGGGTTGTCCCTACCACACCGGGGCCGTTTCGACCTGACCAGGGTCGTCCCTACCTCACGGGGGCCGTTTCAACCTGACCGGGGTTGTCCCTACCACACCGGGGCTGTTTCAACCTGACTGGGGTTGTCCCTACCACACCGGGGCCGTTTCGACCTGACCAGGGTCGTCCCTACCTCACGGGGGCCGTTTCAACCTCACCGGGGTCGTCCCTACCACACCGGGGCTGTTTCAACCTGACTGGGGTCGTCCCTACCACACCGGGGTCGTTTCGACCTGACTGGGGTCGTCCCTACCTCACGGGGGCTGTTTCAACCTCACTGGGGTCGTCCCTACCACACCGGGGTCGTTTCGACTTGACCGGGGTCGTCCCTACCTCACGGGGGCCGTTTCAACCTCACCGGGGCCATCCCGACCTCACCGGGGCCATCCCAGCCTTACCGGGGAAACAGGAAGTTTGGCCCTCTGTCCCCTGCCGGCGGCTCCCAACCTGACAAAATCTCCAGGCGTTCCTGGTGTCTAACACCAATTCTTAACTAAAATTATTTTCTTTCTCCAAAAATACCCCTAAGAACATGAAAAAAAATTATAATTTTTCCTTCTGTGGGCTAAGAAGTAAATTAACTCAAAAGTTTCAATTTGATTACTTAAAACTATTTTCTAAGTGATTTTTGGACAAAAGTCAGTAATATAAAAAATAGACTCTAAAAGAACAGACACGAACAGTCAATGTAGCCAAAATGAGCACTTACTATATGCAAAGTACTATGTTAGGGTAGGAAAACTAAAAGGTCCTTCACTATTAATCATTAATCCAGCTTTTCTCTGCCAAAATGTAGACTTCTACCATGCCAAACTGGGTTCTCAAAAACAAAATAGGAAATACACTCCAAGCCACAATATTACTCTCTGTATGTTACTCTCACATAGTATCTGTACATCACCAACCATATATGACTTTGCCACATGGGTTCTTCCTCATCTAAGCATGCCAGATTGTTAAGTTCAGAGATGCATACACATTTTCCCATTAAATTCATGTGAAGATCCTATACACAGTGAGCCCCTAATCATAAGTTATGGAAGTGTAGAGACTGTGTAAATTAGATAAGTATTGTTTACCCATATTGTATGTGTTTTAAGGAGCTACCAAGTATCACAACTCAACACATGGTAAAACAAAGACATAAAACCCAAAAGGTACCACAGGATTCAAAAGTGACATTTTGCTTTACACGATGCTTTCCGGAGCCATCTTTAAATGATAGAATGCCAGTTCCTAGGTAAACAGCATTCTTTAGAGTTTAGATCTCTTCCTTTCCATACAAGTGGGTAATGACAGAGAGAACAAAAATGTAATTCTGGGTTTAAGGTCAGAGTGACAAGTTTCATCACTCAAGTCATGGGAGATGTGTAACCCTTAACCATATTAAAACACATTAGCTCTCAGAGCAATGGCACATAATAAATAGATCCATTTTTTTCCGTTAGAATGACAATGGAGGCTTATAGGCACAGAATGACCACACTATAATATTTTAATTTTAGTGGCTTCTTTCTTTTTCCCTAAGAAGCATAGACTTAGCTGGTTGAAAGAGTCTTTGAAGGTTATCTAGTGCAACCAACAACTCCTCTCACAGTAAAAAAGCCTAAAGATTGTATAGGTTACCCAGCCTGATTAAATATGAAATATCAGATTCCTTGTCTCCCATTCCATACTGCACATGATTTGAATGAGTTCACTTTAAATGATATTCTATTGTTATTCCTGCAAATACTAAATTCTGCCTGGTAAAAATGTCAAATATTTTCAGCCATATAATTACTTTAAAGATATTTCTTGACTCTAGAGGGCTTCAGGAGTTCAATAAAATATCTAAAATTGTATGCAGAATGGTGTGTATATATGCGAACAGATGTTCTCTTGGAAGTCTGGAAGTACAAAGCATAGAGCCCTGGAACAATGCCTAGTATGGAAAACATTTGAGGGAGGCAGGCAGGAATGAAGGAAATTCGTTTGATTCTCAATGGGATTTGTGACTCAAAGAAAATTAACTACTATTTAAGGCTATCAATATACCAATAAATATCTTAAAATAGAAAAACAAACTCTCAATTATCTGTAGGCAGATAATGTGGCTTTCATTCTCGTAGTAATAAATTTACACATCATTCACTTTTAACCTTTCAAGTTGCTTTTGTAATAATTGCCTGAGCTGATTCCAAGGTTAAGAAAACAAGGTCTCGAGGTCTTAGAATTTGTTAAGTTGGAAGACCTTTTATTCCTCACATGGCCTGAAGCCTAGGAGAGGCTTGCAAAGCACAGGCTCCTTAGCATCTTCAGCCATGTAAAGGGCGAAGCACACAGCACAGCTTCCCTTACTGCTTTGTATTCGCTGAGAGGTAGGATTTTCCATCTCTGCTGCCAAGTGAGAATAGGGAAGAATTTTGAAAAACTGGACAACTTTGTGGCTCTTTCTCAATCACCCCAAGCAGAGTACCTTCAAAATTGGACAAAACATCGGACATATCTATAATAATAAAAGCATAATATGCAAATCGACCAAACAATCAAACAGCAGAAAGACCATCCGGACGACCTTCCAGACAACCATGCTATGACACGCAATGGCCTCAGGCCAACCAAGGCGGGTGCGATTGGTCGGGGGGGCCCCGCCATCACCCCAAGATCACTCTGCAGAGGAAGGCCCAGGCCACCCTCTGCGGGGTGATCGATGGGGGGGGGCTCCACAATTGATTGCTCCAAAGAGGGAGGTCCAAGCCACCGGCCGGTGGGGCAATGGATCGAGGCAGGGCGGGGGAGCTACATGATCGCTCCAAAGAGGGAGGCCCAGACCAGCCAAGCAATCACACCCCATGCCTGTCACCCACAGAGGGAGGCGACTGGCGGCGAGAGAGGTGTGGGCAGCGCCGCACAGATGGCAAGCAGTGGCAGTGGTGGGGGGCGGCAGCCGGGGTAAGGAAAGCCCCAATAGACCCTGATTGCTGGCCAGGCCTAGGGATCCAACCCGAGGGGTCCTGATTGCGAGAGGGTGCAGGCCAGGCTGAGGGACACCCCCCTTTCCGTGCATGATTTCATGCACTGGGCCTCTAGTATACACATATAACACTTCTAGAATTAATATAAATGATTTGGGAATTACTTTAAGTACCTTGTATGTATCTATTTCTTATCCAGATCTGTTTGCTTTCTGTGTTTATTTGGTACCACAGAATACAAATAAGATATAAAATGTAGTCTCTGTCCACACAGGGCCCGTAATTCCCTCATGCCACTGCTTTCTCAACTAATTAATGGTGATATAATGGCAGAGCAAACATTTCACAAAATGCATTCTTAGAGAGCAATGTTGCTTCCAAATTATGACCTATCTGTGTTTGCAGTTTTGACTCTCTTACTGCTATTATTTATCATGGTATATATAGGAACATTTCAATTAGCGCTTTAGAATAAATTAAAGTTACAGCTTATAATGTGTTCTATAATAGCCATCAAGAAAAGACCTATAATTCTATTTTAAAATCTAATTAGTTGTTTACCATGCATTTTGTTCTAGGAAAAGAACTGCAGAATAGATGGTAAGGATTATCTCTGCTAGAAAACTCACTTAAAAAAAATTGACCCTTAAGAGGGAAGCAGAGTTAATTCCGTCTACTCAGGAGAAAGATTAAGTGGTACAGGTTTTCATATTTTCAGCAACAAGAAATCTTTCTCCTCTGACCATATGGAAAGATCAGACGTCCCAAGCCAGAGGAAGGGTGCACAGCCTTTCTAATAATCTGGAACTAAGTTAAACTATTTCCATCACCTGAAATTACTTAAAACTTTCAGTTGAAGTTATTACATGAAAGCCTTTGGTGTCATGTTGGTTTAAAGTCCTAAAGATGTATTTTAGAATAAGGATGGCTATATTTCCAGGTTGAGAAAGCCAAGATACAAACTTGAGAAGAGCTGGTTTAACAGTCTAATAAACTTAGAAGAAGAAATAAAGGTTAGATGAAACAGTGGTTAATAAATGTCAGGGCCTTGGCCGGCCCTCTCAGCCCCGCCTTCATCCAGGTCATCCAGATGGTCATTCTGCTGTTCAGTCTAATTAGCATATTAGCTCTTTATTATATAGGATAGCTCCCTTTATGCTCCCATTTATGTTGTAATTGTCACATGTATTACATCTATGTACATTAAACCCCTCCTGACATTACTTTTGCTTTCAACAGTCATATGTATTTTTAAAAACTTGAGAAAAGAAAAAAAGTAAATCTAGTCTGTTTACCCATATTTTTACTGTTCCTGTTGCTATTCATTCTGCAGCTCCCATTTTCCCTTTAATATTTCCCTTCAGTCTGAAGAACTTCTTTTAGCATTTATTTTAGAGCAGGTCTACTGATAAAGAATTCTTTCAATATTCTTTTATCCAGCAATATCTTTATTTCACCTTCATTCTTGAGGGATAGTTTCACTAGAGATAAGAATTCTAACTTGACAGTTCTTTTATTTCAGCACTTTAAAATGTTCCTCCACTGTCTCCCAGATTTCATGCTTTCTGAAGAGAAATCTGTAGTCATTCAAAATATTGTTCCCCTATATGTAATGTATTGTTTTCCTCTGGTTGCCTTTAAGATTTTTAAAAAATCTGTTTTTCAGCAGTTTGATTATGATGTTTATGGGCATGGCTTTCTTTGTGTTTATCCTCTTTGTGGTTTACTGAGTTTTTAAATCTATATATTTGTCTAATCAAATTTGAAAGTTGTAAACCATATTTCTTCAAATATTTTTTTCTAAACCAGTCTTTTTCTCCTTTTATGGGACTTCAATGACACAAATTCAGACCTGATATTGCCCTGAAGGTTTCTGAAGCCCAGGGGTTTGTGTATTTTGTTGTTTTTCATTATTAAATTTACATTCATTATTTTGTATTTAGTTTTAGGAGTACAGCATAGTGATTAGGCAATAATATACTTTACAAAATGGTCACTCTTATATTTCAAGTATTCACCTGGCACCATTCATAGTTGTCTCTTGGACATTTTGATAATATTGTGAGACTTTTGAGTCCTCTTAAAACTTTCCAGAGAATGCTGATTTTTTGTTTGAGAATGCAATCAATTTGGTTATGTATAGACAAGAAGTTTTGTCTTGCCTTTTGTGTGCAATGATTAGCATGTCAGATTCATTTTCAGAGTGGTGTCTGGAACTTGGATGGTGGTTTATATTGTAGGTTAGTTCTCAAAGTCTTTCTATGTTTCTTTGGCTCTACTACATGTATATGAAGCTCACAAGTGAGACTAGGACTTGTGTCAGTTTATGTACAGAATTAGGAAATCTCCTTATCCAGCTCTCTCATCTAGTCTCCCCAACACTCTAGCAATCAGGGACCTATAGCCAGAAAGTTAGAGTTTCTTTTAGAGTGTTAACTTCTCATACTGTCAGACAGACTGCATAGCTTGGGATGCCCACAAGGTGAAGCAAAACAAAGATGAAATATATGTAATTGGATTTCCCCCAAACTCTTCAGACCACAAGGGCCCTTGTTTGAGTTCCTCTGGTAGTGACAGGTTGTTTCCTGGGACCTTCATGTGCGTGTACCTCCACCATCACCGACATAGTGGTAGTTCAGCTGCAACTGGCTTCAGAGTAGGGCTAGGACAGGAAAAAAAAGGGAAGAGGGGACAATTCTCTCCACACTTTGTAACTCATGGGAGTCGATTTCTCTAGTCCCCAGACTAGAAAGTGGGGCTTCTCTTGTTTTTGTTCTTGTCCACAGTTCTGTGACTTGACCCACTCTTGAGTCAAAGCCAGGAGATAAAGAAGTAAAGAATAAAATCAGGAAACTCACCACCATACTGGTTGTTCTTCAGGTTTTTACTTCTCTTCCCAATATGCCTGTTATTGCTTATTTTCAGAATCCTCAATTAGGATTTTTCTTGGGGGAAGGGTGTATTCTGCCTAGAACTTTTAGTTATAACCAGTGGGATAGATATGTTATAGTGAACTTTCTCTATCTTGGCTGGTGTCAGAAGCTTAATGTCTTTTTATTATGAGGAGTTGTGAAATGCCCCAAGTAATATGTAATGAAAGCCTGAACCAGAATGGAGGTGGGAATAAAGAGGAGAGCAATACAGAACTGCAGAACCAATACAGAACCAAGGCTTAGCAACAGACTGTGAAGGCTTCAAAGTTTACTTTACTATGACCATGTGCTAACATATAATTTATAGGAACATCTAGCTTTATAAATGACCTGTTACTATAAATGGGCACTAGAAGTCCTCTGCCCTGCTGCTAAGGATGTTATACTTTTGGGGATCTACAAGTTTTACTCTTGAATGAATTTTCCTATAGAAATAATGCTATACACACTAGTGCTACCAGTATATTTCATAGGTACATCATTATGTTAGTGTGCTACTTTTAGGTAGGTATACAATGGGCTAGAAAGGCTCTTATGAGTTGACTTAAAAATCTAACCACCAATTAAAACATTGCTTTTATGAATGCATTGATATCCAATTATATTTTTAATTTTTGTCATTATCAAAATAATACACACACATAATTTTAAAAGTCAAAAACTATACAGTTTACAAAAACAGAGAACTCTTCTCTAGCCATTACATTCATAATTACTGTTCCTCCAAAACAATCTTAATTCTACCCATAACGGTTGTTTCTGCTCTCCATTTATTTCTCATCCAACTTTTCTTCTGACATTTAAATCTCTTTTACTATATAGCATGCATATACTTCTTCTTGATTTTTAAAATCTATTCAGGATTTAGTTCTCTGACAATATACACACTCTCACAAACACACATCCTTCTAGTATAATACAATTTCACATTCAGTGCTTATAATTTAATTAAGTATTATGATCTGCAGAGCCATATGGTATACTATGATTATATTTCCTTTTTTATACAATATTTTGTTTTCCCAGGAATTAAGAATTGCTTCATTTTGTTACTGTTCCTCCCACCCCCTCAGTTTTCAATGTTCCTCTATCATCAAACTTTCTTTAAAAGGAACTGTAAATGTTTCAATAGATTCATACTATCAGTTATAAATTTTTCCTTGGATACCCATCCTGAAGCCTTCTATCCTTTTACTTTTAGGCTGAATGATCTTTAGTTTAATCGCATAGGAGTCGTTATGGGATTCCTCTTATCATAGTTCTCAGAATTCCTTTACCTCCATTCTGTGTTTGGATCCCTTTTTTCTTCGATGGCTTGTGCATCAGTCACAGTAGCCCAAGTTATGCTGCAGTAACAAACAACCCCACAATCTCAATGGCTTACAATGACAAAGGTTTATTTCTCATACATATTACATGTTGATCATGGATTGCTTTTACCTCTGTACCATGCTATTTTCATTTCAGGCTGACAGAGCAGCCTCTGCCTAGAATACTGTTAGTCATCATAGCAGAAGGAAAAGAGACATGATGAATCATGAACTAGTTCTTAAAGTATGTGCTCATAAGTGACATATATCACTCTTACCCACAATTCATTGGTCAAAGCAATTTATTCACATTTGAGTTCAACAGGTGACCATATAATATCCTTCTGGAGGGGTCTGTGGGTGGAGGAGTTGGGGGGGAACGAAAGCATATAATCAAGTCTGACAACAACAGAACAGAGATATGATCTTCTGCAAGGAGACAAGTTAATAATTATGAACAATAAAGCTATCATAGCATGTCTTCTTCTCCCTTGTTTACTCAATCTTTTTCATGAAATGCATCCAACACCCTTGTAGGTTTATATCTTTTTCCCATTTACTGTCATTTCTATAGTTTCAGGAATGTGTTCAATCTGCTGTCTATAACTAAAATACCACCAATCACTTTAAAAGGGAACTTCTAGGCCATGGCTTATTTGAAAGATAAGAACTGTTAGTAACTCTCACTTTCATTCAGTGTACCATTTCCCATTATTTAGCAACTTTCCCCAGATCCTACAAATATCAACAAAGAATTTAAACTGTATTTCTTTTTTAATACAAAACTACCCAAATAAATTCACTTTAAAGCTGAGGAATTTTCTAAAACAGCTTTGATCCTAAATATCTTGATTTTTGCCTTTTATAATTTGCTCTAAGCTCCAGGCTTATGTCTTCAATGAAATCAAGCAGCTCAAAAGAACTTCTTAGCATAGACAATGATATATTCAAGCTGTTGGCCTAGCTCTGAAATCTACCTGTCATTGCTGTCTGTAACTTATCTTAAATATTATTATACTAGAGGCCCGGTGCATGAAATTCATGCACTGGGGGGTGGGGGAAAAGGGTGTCCCTCAGCCCAGCCTGTGCCCTCTCGCAGTCCGGGAACCCTCGAGAGATGTCTGACAGCTGTGGAGGCAGGAGAAGCTCCCACCACCACCGCTGCACTCGCCAGCCGTGAGGCCAGCTTCTGGCTGAGCAGCTCACGGCATTGAGCATCTGCCCCCTGGTGGTCAGTGTGCATCATAGCGACTGGTCATTCCGCTGTTCGGTTGATTTGCATATTGGCCTTTTATTAGATAGGATATTTGGGAAAATACATTTCTAAAATGTATCTCCATATACCAAAATCTTACTTAGATATGAAATGGAAAACATAGTAAAAGGTTACTAAAAGGAATAATATGAAAGAAATGGTCAAATTCAGCTTTTTGTTACATTTGTTTTTATTTGATAGTCTCCTCTCTAATAACTGGGATAAAATAGATACTCAACTTTTTATAAAAGAAACTTGCTTTTTCAACATTGGAGTGTATAATAAAAAGATTAAGTATTTTGTGAGAAGTAAACCTTGCTCAAATACATCATTCATGTGTTAGTACTTTTTCACTGCTTGGGCCTGGGCTTATTTTGTTTGTTTGTTTTTTATTTTTATTGATTTTTAGAGAAAAAAGAAGGGAGATGGAGAAGGGAGAGATAGAGAAACATCAATGAAAGAGAAACATTGATTGGCTGCTTCATACACCCCCTACTGAGGATCAACGCCCCAGTCCAGGCATGTGCCCTGACTGGGAATAAAACCAGCAACCTCCTGGTACATGGGTCAATACTCCAGCACTGAGCCACACTGGCTGGGTGGGCCCGGGCTTTTAAAGTTAGGCTTTCTCAGGTCAATGCTGTTTCCATCTTCAAATAGTCATGGGCCATGATAAATTACTTAAGTTCTTTAACCTCAGTTTCTCATTTTTATAAAACAAAAACATTAGTATTTCTAAGAAAAAGTTATGAGAAATTAGAATCTGTGAATATCTGTCAGGTCTGTCACCTCACTGAACCTCAGTTTGCTTATCTGCAAAATGGCAGTGAAAATGTCTACCCTATAAAGTTATGATTATAAAATATAGTAAAAGAAATAAAAATAATTAGGACATTGCCATTCCATAGAAATGTAAGGTGAACCACATATGTAATTTTAAATTTAAAAAAAAGCAGGTGAAATCAATTTCAATAACATTTTATTTACCTCAACATATTTAAAGTATTATCATTTCAACAGTTAAATCAGTATAAAATTGAGATTTTTTTTTACATTTTTTTGTATTGTCTTTGAAAATCAATGTGTATTTTACACTCATAGCGCTGCTCTATTCAGACTAAGCCACATTTCAAGTATTCAACAGCCACATGCAGTTAGACTACCATATTAGCATTGGCCTGGAACAAGGTGAGGCTTAATATATATTTATTAGATTCAAATAGTATTACCTATCAGATAAATCCTCTGGGACTTACGAAAGTCAATTTTAAAATCAACCACATTAAAGAGTGGTTGATTCTTATATTTTTGTACATAATATGTGATACGTAATATTATAATAAGAACTTAAAATAGTATCTGTACTAACTAGACTAAGTATTTATACAAAGTAAGAGCTACCGAAATGATTACTATAAGTCACTAATATTCATTTATTTTATATTTATTTATATGGATATTTTATTAGGATTTAAATTATATGTTATTTGACATAGAATCTAATAATCTCAAAAAGGAAAATAAAACCTGATGTTACTACACAAACAACTCAAACTACAAGCTAACAACTGATGGAACTATACCTTCCAGCAAAGAAATAGAAATAGGAAACAAAATATTTATCTATTTTACTAAATTTTTCACTCACAGGACCTATCATTAGTAAGTCATTAATAGCTTTCATTTTTTTCTAATGAAAATTTACTCATATTCTCTAAATAATAGGATGACCACCTATCATAATAACTTAATTATACATACATAATTACAAGTAAATATAGCAGTAAAAGGATATTTATTTCAAAACAATTCATTGGAGTTACAACATCAAATATCACTTGTATTGAATTTCTTATTAAGATTACACTGAATAGTATATAGTAGGCAAATTCTTATATATTGAGCTCAAAGAGCAGGGTGGAAAATGAATGAAAAATATTTAACTGCAAGGTCTTTCTGAAAGTTACCCACAAGCACAGAGCATGTGCATGCACAAACACACATAGATGCTCTTGCAGTGTATATATTTTCCATCAATATTTCTCTGGGCTGTCCAATAGTCCAACACAAGTGGTCAGATAAGACACATGAGTAAAATAAGCAGAATATTGGGTAGGCAATTTCTACCTCATTTCAAATCTGACAAGGACCACATAGTTACCTAAGATTTCAACATTACAAAGTCTTATGAAATTCTTAATGACTAAAATTCTTTGGACTTTGCTATATATTCAAAAGATAGCAATTCTAGAATACAGTGGGGCCTTGACTTACGAGTGTCCTGACTAACGAGTTTTTCGAGATACGAGCCATCTCTTGGCCGATTTTTTGCTTTGAGTTGCGAGCTAAAATTCGGGTTACGAGCCAGCTTCAGATACCCCACCGCTAGTTGGCACAGCGAACGTCACAGTGAATGCCACAACATCAGCCCAGCATCACGTGTCTCACTCGTTCACAACTGATTTGACATACGAGTAATTTGAGTTACGAGCTCCGTCACGGAACAAATTAAACTCATAAGTCAAGGCCCCACTGTATTAGTCCTCTCCCCCAAACATAATATCAGAAGGCTCACACATAAAAAAGTTCCACCAGCCGAATCATTCATTCTATGTCCTACAGCACTACCTATGTGCCTCTCTGTAGTCTCCTGACCAAAAACTCCTCACCCAGCACTGATCAAGCTTAGAATCTCCAATGGGTTCACACTGCAGAGTGGTCTCATTGCAGAAGACAGGGTTTGAATACTTACATCATATCGTCATACTGTTTTCATGTAAACTTTCCCAAGGAAGAAAGTGGGCATGCATTTCCCAAGCTAACCAATCCTGACCTCTAGAATCACTGACACTAAACACAAGCCCAATGACATACACTGTACAATTTTAAATACTTGGAAAAACTGCCGAAATAAAACTACCCATTCATTAAGAAAAACTCACATCTGGCATTTCTGTAGAGAAGGAAAGGGTCCTGGAGCTGGAAATCCAGGTCTTTAGTAATGGGTTCTGTCCTATTTTCCATGCTCAGCCTATTCATAATGGTGAACCCATACTTTGGAGAAGCAGACCTAAGAATCACAAGGGATGGGGAGGACATCAAAAGACATGTTGTTCAGTATAGTATATTTTTAGTATAACTACATTCTGAATGTGCCTTTGACCTTTTTGTAAGTCTATACAGCTTTGTGCAAGCAGACTGTACACATGTAAAGCAATGATTCTTTACTAGTAGCTAATAGCACTAATGTATTAATTTATGTAACACATGCAGCATGACTCTCATTACCAATCCTTTGGTAAAATCAAATTCTATTTATTTAACTATATATATCTTGTTTCCCTACCTAGATTATAAATTCCTTTAAGGAGGAGATGGTAATTACATGATAGTTAATATAGAGTGTATGTCACAATTACATAAAGAAAATTTTCACAGAAAATCTTAGTGTTGGTCTGAAATTAAAAGCTGTGAAACTTTTTAAAGAAATGATGCAACTCTGGTCAATAAACTGGTGAGGAAATACAGTATAATTAAAAGTTTATATAATTTAATGTACAAAGCGATCTTTTCTTTAAAGCAAATAGCTTTACAGATAAACTATTATAAAGTTTTTCTCCATAAAAATGTGGCTGCTAGTGACTTTTTATTTTTATTTAATAAACCTTTAGTGCCTACTCTCTGCCAGGCAGAAAAACCCCAAATTATACAGAGTATAAAATCTAATAACTACATTTGCATTTATCTACCCTTGGGTGACAGCCATATAGCAATTCAACTACGCAGCTTCTGTGACAAATGAAACCCCACATGCTTACAAACTGAAAGTGAAAGCAGAATTTATTTACTTACTTTAAACTAGGGCGCCAGGGTAACAAACCCACAGAAGTGTTATGAGCAACAAGGTATTTATGTCTTAGTTTGATATAAACTTGATATCTGATTTAATACTGATAAAGAAGTAAAATACAGCTACATTACCACTTATAGCATTTCCTTTTGAGCCCTCCAATTTTAAAATTGATGGAAGCCAATCCTTGTCTAATTCATTTTACAGAGAGGTAAAGTGGTATTAGGCATATAATCAAAACCAGACATAATCATGATAATCATTTCAACTTAAATTCTGAGGAAGAATGAAAATTGACTTCTAAAGATCTCTGACAGAGTCTTTTAGAAGTGTTAAGTTCAGAAATCACCAGTGGTTCTCTGTGAACTCTATTAAAAAAAGAAGACATGAGAGAAAAAGAAGACAAAAAATTTTTTAAATAGGATTAGGTATTTTTACACATAAACAGATTTGACTCTTCAAGGATTTCATTAACCTCTCAGTATGGATACAGAGCAAAAGATATCACTGGCAGCTCCATCACCTGTACCCAAAACTCCCTTTTGATCTTTACAAGCTTCCTGTCATCCTCTGCAGAGGAAAGACCTCAGCATCCCAGAATCTGGCATTGGAGGTTGGGGGGATCTTGGGGAAGACAGCAGGGAAAAGGGACTCCTGTTAATGAGGAGTTATATTTGAGGAAGAGATTAAGATATAAAGATATAAGGAAGGATTTGTTTCTCAATTTAATATTTTCTTTAACTGACAGATCCACTAAGAACTCAAAGCAAATTAAGAAGTGCTTATAATAACAACCCTACATTTGGTTTGGGTACACTAAAAAAAATAACCCTACTAAAAATTCCCAAAATAAAACCATCAATGCATATTAATATATTTTGTTTTACTTCTTTTCAGAAGTAAAATATTTTCAGAAATAAATGAGAATGCATATTGTGTGCTTGGCACAGTAAAGTTTAACCACTTGCTTTTCTTTTCATTCTTCAGAATTCTCAAGAGTAGTCTTTCCTGAACAAGCTCACTTGGTGGTGTGCTCCCATGCTTTTGGAATGTTTTGGAACACAATGTAAACTAATATAGCCAACGGCTCTTGAGCACTCCCACCGTTTTTCTGAAACTGAATAAACTAACCTCCTCCTTACCTGTTCGGATGGCCTTGGCCATCCAGGCCTTTCTTCCCACTCCCACTTCTGCTTCCACCTACACACAGACTCACACTGTTCCTGGCTATGCCCACAACTGGCCTCTTTGTATTGTTCTAACTCTGCTTTTACCTTTATGGCTGACTCTTCTCTGTATCCTGCTGGCTCTAAACCCAACCATTAGTTTTCCTCAGTTTCCACTTTCTCCCTCAAAGAACCTATTTTCTCTCATAGTTTTAGTGACCAAATTAATGCAGATGACTCCAAACTCTGTATTCCAGCCCTGATCCCACTTGAGCGGCTGGACATCTCTATCTGAATGCCCTGCTATCACTTCAAAATCATTATTTCAAAAGAAAATTAAATTTTTTCCTCAAACCAGATTCTTGATCTATTTTTCCAGTCTACCAATAATTGTCATTCTCTCAGTCTTCCATTCCAAAATCTTAATGTTATTTTTTAAATATCACCATTCCCTCTATACATGCATTATTTCAATAAATCCTCTCCATTTCAACTTCCATCCCTCTGGTCCACACTCTCATCATCTCATCTCCACCACAATTATCTTCTCAATGTCCTGCTCCAGTTTATTCTAGAACCGATGCATCCGCATAATGCTGACACACTGACTTTCCTCGCACATTTGGTTGTAATTCTATTACTCCTCTGTTCATAAACCTTCAATGGCTACATACTGCTAAGAAAATAAATTTCAAAATCCTTAGTCTGAAATTCCAAGCCAGCAAAATTGCTTTACCCTTACTGTTAACTTCTAACTAATATAAGCCAATGTAAACTCTGCACCAGAGTCATTTTCCTTACTGTCCCTTTATCACTATAGGTTTCATGCCTCTGCTTATGCCATTCTTGCTGTTGAGACTGCCCTTCCCTTTCTCCTCTAAACAAGTTAAGTTCTATCTTTATTCGTGAGGCTGACTCAGGACTCACCACTCCATAAAGCCTTCTACAACCTGAGCAGCCCATTCATTGCTTATAACCTATCAACTGGCACTTAGGGTAATCTAGCTACATTATTGCTTATCTTTAAATGTGAGTGCATGTGTAAAAAATATATACTTGTATGTGTATATTTTCTGTGTCCCCAATGAAACTGTTAGCCCTGAAAGAATTAGTAGTAGGCCTTTGTATTTACCTTTGCACCCTCATTAATGGTGATGGACTTTATGGCACTTTATATGAATTAAAGGTTCAGCTATTGAGACAAAATACAGTCCTGACTGGTGTGCTCGGTGGTTAGAGTGTCAGCCTGAGCACCAAAGGGTCGCAGGCTCAATTCCTGGTCAAGGGTTCATACCTTGGTTGCAGGTTTGATCCCCACCCCAGTTGGGCGAGTGCGGGAGGCAAGGATGTGTCTCTCTCACATCGATGTTTCTCTCTCTCTCTCTTTACTCCCCTCCCTTCCACTGTCAATATTTGATATAAATTATTAATAACATGAACTTATTAAATTTATTCACAATCAAAATAAAGAGTGTATTAAATCTATCCTGAAACATATTCTATTAACTAAATAATGGAGGACTCAGACATCTTTAGTTTTGGATCATGCTTCTCTAAATAGTCAAGGGTGGTAGGGGAGACATCAATAAAACCCTATTGGGTGTGAAATATTTAGACAAATACTATATAATTTCACTTATATTTGGAATCTAAAGAACAATATAAATGAACAAACAAAATAGGAAGACTCATAGATACAGAGAACTGACAGATGGTTGCCAGAAGGGAGGGAGGTTGGGGGACTGGGTGAAAAAGGTGAAGGGATTAGTAAGTACAAATTGGTAGTTACAAAATAGTCATAGGGGTATAAAGAACAGCATAGGGAATATAGTCAATAATACTGTAACAACAATGTATGGTGCCTGTTGGGTACTAGAAATATTGGGGGGAACACTTTGCAAAGCATATGATTATCTAACCACTATGCTGAACATCTGAAACTAATACAAAATAACAATGAATGTAAACTGTAATTAAAAAATAAAAACTGAAAAGATAAATATTTGGACCCGTTCTAAATATTGATTAAATAATCTAATATTCTTAATAGTGTACTTCTGTTTGCTAATGTATTATATTCGAGAACTTTGTACCATTTGTTTGAACTAAAGAATAAACATTTAATACTACTTTTAGAAAACATAAAGATTTAAGTTCATCTATACTAAAAATTTAAATTATATTCTAAAATTTTATTCTGAAATAATGTCACACTATCCCAGGTGACATTATTCAGTATTCCCTTGTGTCAACTAAAAACTTCAAACTATGGTTCAGTTCTTTTACTTGTCTTTGAAATAAAACTACAATTAAAGAATGGCTGTCATTTCCTTTCTAAAAGTACTCTTACCTTGTGTAAACAAATAAGGTTCCTTCCACATCGGTCTTCTCCTAGAACATAAAAACAAACAGCAAAATATGTAGATTCTCTTCATTAACAGTAAACATTCACAGAGGTTAAAGAACATAAACTTCTTACAGAACAGGAATTCTACCCAGTTTCAAGTGGGACCAAATCTAAGCAACATCTAATTTAAGAGGTTTTTCTCCAGGAAAGGAGAAAAGCAGGATCTCTGCCTGACTGTAGCTCTGCTGAGGAAGCAGCAGGAAGCAGTAATTTTTCTCTTGCAAAATAAACCATCATTATCTTCCTTTACCAAATGCAGGGATAGCTGAAGCAATAAAAGTGCTCCATGGATCTCATTAGAAAGAAGTTATAAGAAGTGTGTTGCCTTTCCTCTGCCCTCTGAACAGGTTATATGGCAAGCTGCAGGAATCACTGATGAATGCATCTCATTACCCTTCTCTTTGTTTTCTGGGTTCATTTTCTCTTGCTCTACTAGGAGGGCAGATGAACTGCCAATGATTCTACTTTGACAACTACATAGAAGACAGCAACAATGCCATAGTTTTCAATGCCCTACTGGGTGTGGAATAGAGTCATGTTTGTTTGTTTTTAAATATGTTATTGATTTCAGAGAGGAAGGGAGAGGGAGAGAGATAGAAACATCAATGATGAGAGAGAATCACTGATTGGCTGCTCGCTACATGCCCCTCACTGAGGATCAAGCCTGCAACCCAGGCATGTGTCCTGACCAGAATTGAACTGTGACTTCCTGGTTCATAGGTTGACAGTGAGCCTCGCTGGCTGGGCCAGAGTCAAGTTTTGATTTTTGAAATTATGTTAGAAACATTACCAAACTAGGACTCAAGAAATCTGCCTAAGAAAAACTGGGAGAAGTGATAAAGTTAAAATGATATCATTTTAGTTCATTCAGAAAGGCTCTTTTCTATTTCAACAAAGGCAGGATCTCATCCCCTGATAAAAATATTTAAGTACCCATTTGTTTAACTAATAATTGGACTATTATAATTAAAAATTTTAAATGTACATTTGCTATTTACATGGCTCAATTTCGGCATTCTATTTAACCTCAGTATTTTATTATTAATATCCATTACCAAAATCATTTAAAGTGCAAGTGCTCTGTAATTTTTGTGAAAACCACACTCTTTAAGAATAAAGGTATAATGTTCAAATGATAATTTCTGAAAGGCACACACAAAAAAATTGGAAGCATGGTCCTTTCACAAGCTCAAGAAATTTCACTGTAGTTCAGTGGGTCTCAAAATTTAGTTCAGTGGGTCCCCACATCAGCAGCAGCAGCATCACCTGAGAATTTGTTACAAATGCAAATACTTGGGTCCCTCCCCAGACCTATAGAATCAGAAACTCGGGCTGATGCCAGCAGTCTCTTTTATTAAGCCTTTCAGGTGATTCTGATGATGCTATGTGAGAACCACTGCCTTAATTCAATAACAATCTCTGTCCACAGAACTGTATTAGGAGTCATGAAAACAAAATCCACTATGGTCCAAATGATATCAAAATGATTTTTAAGAGCAAATAGCTATCAAGAGTAAATTACTTAGTAACAATTTAATGATTTAATATTATTATTTATTATAAAAATAATTCAACAAGTGCTAAAACTTAAGCAGTTCAAAATTTGAAATAATACAGTGGAATAGAAGTGTTAGTTTACAAATTATTGGGAATCAGCACACTATTTGACTCCTTTGAAACAACTCAAAGCAATCTGTGTCTTACTGATTATTTTGTTAAAATGAAAAAGTAGGTCTCTATTTACCCTGTCTTTCTCAGTCATGTATGTAGCATCAAAATCGCCTAAAATATCAACAAATATCAAATGCTTGGGCCTCATATCCAGAAATTGGGATAACACAGAAGTCAGAAAACCTTACGAGCTAGAAAAAATAGGACACTAGTCACTAAGGCAGTTTCTCAAGCTCAGCACGTGTGTAGGCTATTGAGCAGCATTGCTGGCCTCTACCCTCTTGATGACACTAACACCTCACTCTCAGTAAGACAGCCAAAAATTTTCTCCAGACACTGTCAAATCAACTCCTTAAGAACTGCTGCTCTCAGGGCTGAGAGAAATACCAGGGTTATATTCCTCCACACACAGGTATTTGGGGGGAGTAGTCTTCCCTAATGGTAGGAAGTAGGTCCAGTTCTAAAATTTCCATTTCAGTCATTACATATCTTTCTTAATTCTTCCTTAAAGCAGCTCACTTCTGTTCCCTCTTCCTTCCTACTTCTTCCTGCTCTGAATGCCAGTTCATTCTTCATCTATTTTCAGTGTAATAAGAACTCCCTTCCTTTACACACCACATTCTTCTTGCATATGCTTTCTCCTCCATTTTCAAGAATGTTCTTTACATGTTTATTAGGTTTGTATTCAAAAGGCTCCCATCCAAAAGGCCTGAGTGATGGGATATGGAGACAATGGTGATAATTTGTTTACTCCTAGCAACTGTTCTGCAGCTAAACTGGGTCTCTTTTTTTTCTGGCTAACACAGCCTTGAAGATTAGTACTTTGAAAGAATGACCTTTTACTGAATGAATTATGGCCTGTCTGAAGGTAACAAGTCCAGGAAGCAGGAAAACAATCTTGTAAATACATTGTGACTCTTCTGCCTTTTCAGGAGCTTTAGTATAAGGGTCTCACTGGGTATCTAGTAAACCTCTGTAACTCTTTTTAACAGGTATTTGTCTCAAAAGCCTCTAGGAAACAATTGTTACTCAAGAGGAATGATCTCCTCTATGTTTCAGGATTTTCCAGACTCTAATCCTGGTGTCAAGTCAGTTTACTGAACTATGCATGCCTGATCCTTATCTGTACTGTAGAATTACCTTGATAGAATTATGACATTATGCCTCTGGCATTTTTCTGTAGAGCAGTGTAATAGCCAGGTGTAGAATATGTTTTGTAAGTTGACAGAATTATGACATTATGCCTCTGGCATTTTTTAAGTTGCCATTGATGAAACTGTCCACTACGTTGCTCAATGTCCTTTATATAAAGACCCAGGTGGCAGAATTTTCTGAACAAGTGATATATTTCCTATTACAAAACAATATTAAAGAGCTCCTATGCTTTATTTATTATTATTATTATTATTAGTCTTGGCTATTTGGAAAGCAGCCCTAAGCCCATTTCAATAACATTCCTTAGTTAAGAATTCAGGGCAAAACTGCTCTTCTCTCTCATTTTAAGACTTAACTTTTTACTTTTTTATTTTTGTTAGTGATTTTCAGGTGAATGTGTTTAAGAATATATGAATTTGTTCAATATGGATGTTTTATTGCTTAAATTTTTGATACCTTCTTGGAGAATACATTTTTTACAAATCTGAAATCCATTCATCCAGGCTCAATGCTTCATACTGTTTTGTAACTTATTTGAAAGTAATGGATGGATAGTGATATAATTGACAAATGAATATTATTTGGACAAAAATCACCAGGAGGAAAAGAGGGGGAAAAAATCCATCTCTCTACATTCGAAATCCACTGGTAACCCGCTGGAGGGCTCGGATGTCTTATGCTCCTACCCAATTCTAATTGTGAGAAAAACTGCCTTTCATTCTATTGCTCTTTATCGGGGTTCTTGCTTGACAGGAGTACTGCGGCTCCCAAATGGACTCAAATAACACATTGCTGGTCTTGATGCGCGGTGGAGTAACAATCTTTCCGACACAGTCTGCCTCCTCCTATGTGGGACCCAGGCCCACGTAGTCTTCTATTCCCCGATGTCTGCTCTTTCCTTGGCGGAGTCCAGTCCCCGAGTTCGCCATTTCAGATGTCTCCCGCTCTCAGGTTCGGTCCTCTCGGTCCCGCGGAGACTGAAGTGCCCGCACCGCAGCTCTCCCCGCACTCGCCTCCTCCCGCCGCCTCTGCAGCCGCCTTTCCCGTCGCGGCTCCCGCGCCGCCTCCGCCGCGGCACGGTCTCCGGCCTCGGGGCACCCGGCCCTCTCTCCCCCCGGTCCTCAGGGCGGCGTCCCCGTCCGTCGGGCCTCCCGGCGCGCGGGTGGCAGGTATTTGCATGTAAGTCTTGCCCAGTTTCAGATCTTTTCACAGATCGGCCTCCCTCTCCCCCAAGCCCCGGGGCCCCTGGGCACAAACCCCCCCAACTTCAGCCTGCAGCCCGCGAGCCACCAGCGTCCGCCTCCATCCTCCGGGGCGTCGCGTCCCCTCCCGGTAGAGGGATCGAGCCCGCCCCGTCCCCGCCCCGCCAGCCTGCACTGCCCGCCGCGTGCGCACGCACCCACTCGTTGGCCCGATGGCCGAAGGTGTACAGAGCCACCTGGCTGGCCACGTCTACGATGCGGTTGATGTAGGGGTCGTGGCGCTGCAGGGCCGCCAGGCTGATGTCGCGCCCCTTGCCCACCGGGCCGCGCGCCGCTACCGCCGCCATCTTCCCTCCCTGCCCGTCCGCAGCCCGAGCCCGAGCCCGCGGCAGCCACTCCAATGGAGCGCGGAACCGGCGAGCTCCCGCCACCCGCTCGGCACCCGGTTCCGGGAGGGCTCCCTCCAGCCGCGAGGCGCGACTAATCGATGGCCGCGCTCCCTCCGCCGCCGATCGTTGCCACTGGCAACTGCAAGAAGCCTGGGCCAGCGTTCTGACACCGCCCCCCCCCCCCCCCCCACCTCCCCGCCAAGAACTGTTTTCTTCCTTAAGTGAGCCTTTGAGCTGCTCACGATGGAATGTATCTCTTGGATGGGTTCAGCGCCTTGGCTTGTCTTTCGTTTGGCGCTCAGTGTTCAAACCTACAACAATAAATAAGCCTCAAGCATTAAATAAACGAAGAGAAAGAATTGTGATTTCTGTCTGCTCAAACACCCAGTTTTTAGTGTGGCCCAGAGCCCCCTGGAGGTTCCCGAGACCCTTTCAAGGGGTTTGCCAAGTCAAAGTCGTTTTGATGACAATGCTAAGACTTATTTGACTCTTTCTCTGTATTGACATTTGCACCAACGGTGCAAAAATGGTGGGTACAAGTGCAGGTGTCTGTCTCATCGTGAATCAGGCAGAGGCACCAAACTGTGAAAGCCAGTGTCACTTGAAAGAGGTCTTGATAAAGCAATAAAAATGATCTCAGAGGGGAGGGGGGGTGGGGAGGGGGACTGGAAGAGATTAGCTAAAGAATTTATATGCATAAATTCACAGACAACAATGTGGTGAAGGCCTGGAGTGGGGCGGGGGCTGGGTGTAGAGGGGGCAAAGAGAGGAGAAATGGGGGACTTCTGTAAGAGTGTCAACAATAAAAACAAGTCATGGGGATGTAATGTACAGCACAGGGAATATAGTTAATAATATATATGGTAAACATTATTAAATTTATTCAAGTTCAACCCTTTGGTACATTTTTTAAATTCTGTGTGGAAAAAATAGGAAGTATGCAAAAAGCATGTGTGCTGAATACCAAAGTGCCACATTTATCTCCAGTAAAACACTTCCATGCTTGAATTGCAGGCTGAATTAGTGTTTTTACTTTTATTTTCATTGAACATGCTTTTGACTTGAAAGAACGATGGACAAACTATGGTTATTCAGACAGGTATTTGACAGACGTTTTTTTCAAAAATAACCATGTACTTGCTAGTTCCAGGAAAACAAGGGGCAATTATTGTTGTCAATGGTAATTTTTGAGCCTTCAAGTGAGAATTATAAGTTTAGAAAACATATATCCATGGCCATGAATGAGCTTGACAGCTTCTCGGTACTTAAAAGTCTTTTCCGATGAAGTCAGTGGGCACTGGAAAGTCTGTGATGAAGAATTTGCTCTTTAAACCGTGGGAGAAAGGTAAACATTTGTCACTCTGGTATATGCATCACAGAATGTACCTTTTTTTTTTTTTTAAATTTTCAATAAGCCTTTAACATTTCTTTTGTAAAGGCGTGAATCTTTGAGGCTTGGGGCCTTTGGGCAAGATCTACCTTCTAATCATTTCAGGGAGCATCAGTACTCCCTCGCTGTCTCCCTAGCAGTTGGTCCAATGCCTTGTGCTGAATGAAAACTTAGTAAATGCTTATCCTATTGAATGAAACCATGAATTAGTTGAATTTTTTACTCATTAAATGTCGGCATTTTAAAAAATCTCATGATTTATAGAAATTCAAGTTGGGATAAAAGAACATACAATAGCACCCTGGCTGGTGTGGCTGGATGCTTAGAGTGTCCTCTCGCATGCTAGGAAGGATCAAGAATTCACTACCCATTAAGGGCACATCCTGGGTTGCAGGTTCAATCCCCTGCCCAGTCAGGGCTCTTGCAGGAACCAACCATTTGATGTGTCTCTCCCACATTAATTTTCTCTCTCTCTCCCTCTCTCTGAAAAGTAAATTTAAAAAGTGTCCTCGGGTGAGGATTAACAACAACAACAATACAAGAACAGACAATAGCAGGTCTTGATCTTTTGAGTTCACATTCTAAGAAAGATAGGAAAGAATGGGAAGTTTTTTTAAAAAAACTTTCGATATTGTAGCCCTAGCTGGTTTGCCTCAGTGGATAGAGCATCAGCCTGTGGACTGAAGGGTCCCAGGTTCGATTCTGGTCAAGGGCACATGCCTGGGTAGTGGGCTTGATCCCCAGTAGGGGACGTGCAGGAGGCAACCAATCAATGACTCTCTCTCATCATTGATGTTTCTATCTCTTTCCCTCTCCATTCCTCTCTGAAATCAATAAAGACATATTTAAACACACATACACCTTTTCATATTGTAAAGAGAAAGCCTTGAAGATTAAAAATCACACATAGAAAAAATGCATAGCTTTGTTCTCTTTTTAACCATTTCCCCCCCAAATTCTTAAAGTTCTAAATTTCTAGGATGAAGACAGACTTCTGTCTACTTTCTACTTGAATAATCCATGTTTGTAAAATCAGGTCATCATCACTTATTCAAATATACTACATTGTAGGCCCTTATCAGTAAAAGACCATTTAAAATAGGCAAATCCTCTCTTAATCCTTATAACTTCAGCTTCCATTGACTTCCACAGTGCTGGCATAATTCTACTGTGTTTCCAGAAGCCTTCTCATGATACTTTGAATAAATATTGGTAACTTTGGGTTTTATGATTATTTTATAATTGTCATTATGAGATAAAAATTGCTGCTAACACTTGGTATTATAAAGTTGTATATCAAAATTTAAAACAAGTTTGTAGTATGATAAAGAAAATATATGCCCGGGTCTGGGATTTTTATACCACTGCAAAGACCAAGATAAAATTCACCATATAATCAATCAAGGTAATTGTAAGAACAAGGATGTTTATAGCCACATATGAATATTTGTATAAAAATATAAGCTGACTTTATGGCATAATAATCTAAAAACATAAATACACAGTCTACTCTATTAGTACTCTTTTCATTACTGTGTTTCGCATTTGTCCTAGATTAGAATGTGTTGGAGTGCAGGGGGGAGAGGAGCTTCCTGTAAGCCCCCTAAGAGTTTGTGATTCTAAAATGACCTGTGCTGCCTGTATGAATTGCCCTTTTTGCTAGGAATTTCACACTAACGACAGACAAAAGTGAAGAATTAATGCCCTCTTCCTCTCAGTGGAGGAAAACAGCTTGAATCTGTGTGTTATCAGTTGTTTTCAATGCAGGGTTCATTTCTTTTTTAAGCAGCAGAGCACAGTGGAAAGGTCACCCCCTGGGAAGCGAAACAAGTTAACCTCTTTTTATCTATGTGACTTTCAAGGGATGACCTCACCTGCAACATGGGGATCATAATATCTGCCCTACCAATTTCACAGGGTAAATGAGATCAAGTGAGAAAATGTACCTGAAAAATAATTTGCAATCTGTTAAATGTTCTGCAAATGAAAAAAGCTATTCTTTTTTAAAGAATATCATTATTTCTAACAAGAAGTCCAGAAGGGACCCTTCGTGCGCAATTACTTAGCCAAAGTTCAAATCATCTCAACAAAGTTCTGTATAAATGACAAGGAACACATTCATTCCCAAAGCAGTTCATTGTCAATATTTTTATAAGATAGAAGATGTGAGCTAACACATATTCATCAGAAACTTCACAATCAGAGGGAGAAATAATATAGGATATAGAGCTCTGTGTTTCTTAAGATTGCAAAGGGGTTAAGATTTGTAATAATCATCAGAGAGACTTGGAGCAAATCGAGAAGGGGCAGATGTGGGGGAGGAAGAGGCCTATTGAGTGAGCCTTCACTAGACACTATGAAAAGGGTCAGAACTTTTCAATCTAGGTCCAGCAGCTGCCTGGGCTAAACCTCTGTTAATCTGACCAGGAGAGGGCCTGGATGATCAGAGCTCTTTGGAGTAGGGATGTCATCCGTGCACATTCTCTTTTCTCTCTCTTTACCTTTCTCTGCCAGCCCCATAACATCTCTTCATTTGACTGTCATTGGCAGGGGTCAGGTGGGCCTCGAGGATCTCTATAATAACAACATCTTTTTAGTTGCTTCCCAATGCCCCAAACATGCTAAGACACGAGGAAGTGCCTTAATGTCACAGTAAACTTAAAATGCAAATACTTGGCTGTGGTCACTAATATCAGCGCCTGGTTACTAAAGAGGGAGAGCAGGGTGGGGAAAGGTGAGTTGAGACAGCAGGAGACAATCTTCCTAGTTTATGAGTGCACTGTGGAAGGAACAGTGGAAGTTGTGCAGTCGGTGTCCGCCATATCTCTGAAAACAAGGCAGCTCTGTGTCACGTAGATGAGGAAGTTGTTATTTAATATGGCTGATTGCATATAAAAGAGTTTTTGTCCTGGGGCCAAGCAGAGGTTTGGGGTTGTTAGTAGATTGCCCCTTAGATCAGGGAATCTGTTGCCCCTTACATCAGTGAGAGGTGTGCGGAGCTGGCTGGTTCACGGTAGGAGCACTAAGGTCATATAGGGATGGCTTTATGATTATTGTTTTGAAGTCACTTCACTTCTCTGTAGAATAAAGGGACTGAATTAGAAGGGTGCTTCCCAATTTCAAATTTTGTGGCAATCTGTTGAACCATCTCTATTCAGGTCAAATGCAGCTCTCTTGACAAACACGTAGATCAGCCCAGAAAGAATAATGAACAATCTGTTTAATGTGCATTAAAATGAGGTCAAGGTAGCAGTCCCTTAAGGACATTTTAATATTATATCAAAACTGAGGGTTGAATAGTTTGATTAAGAGAAAGGATTTTTTGTCCTTTTTTTCATTTGTTGAGTTCTTTCATTGTCAGAGCAAAGCACTCACTTTGGGAGGACAAATGTCTATTTTTGCCACCCTTTAGGTGGCCTTCTGCTAGGGATGATCAGCTCTCTGCAGATTTTTAATTCAGGTGAAATGCATATTTCAAATCATCTAGGATATTTTAAGTGGCAATCTATAGAAAAGCAGTCTGAAAAAGTGTCAGAGACTCCTGGGTGGAATACTTTGAATAATTTTCTAATTGCTTATTATTGTTACAACTTACCATGACAACTCTTTACTTTGTGATTGATTTTTATCCTTTTTTTAAAAAATATATTTTATTGATTTTTTACAGAGAGGAAGAGAGAGGGATAGAGAGTTAGAAACATCGATGAGAGAGAAACATCGATCAGCTGCCTCCTGCACATCTCCTACTGGGGATGTGCCCGCAACCCAGGTACATGCCCTTGACCGGAATCGAACCTGGGACCCTTGAGTCCGCAGGCCGACGCTCTATCCACTGAGCCAAACCGGCTTCGGCTGATTTTTACCCTTTTAATCTGATTTATGAAGCCCTGACCCAGTAGCTCAGTTGGTTAGAGCGTCATCCTCATATGCCAAGGTTGCAGGTTCAATCCACAGTCAGGGCACAAACAAGAATCAACCCATTAATGCAAAAATAAATGGAAAAAATCTCTCTCTCTCTCTCTCTCTCTCTCTCTCTCTCTCTCTTTCTCTCTCATTGTAAATTAGTAAAAAGAATTTAAACTGATATATGAAGCCCCAGAGGAAAATGAACTGTAAAATACTGTGCTGAACTAAACTTCAGTCCAAGGTGTGATTTGGCTTGGTCAGGAGGTAGGACTCCATGGGCAAGAGTCCTGAAGGAAGATACAGAATCTGCTGTCATAATGCTAAGATTTGACATTTCCCAACCTAGTCCCCAAGTCTATCATAAGTAGGCTCTATTGTACTGGCAAACGACAGACCACAGGCCAAATCAGGACCTCTTCTGATTTGTAAATGAAGTTTATGAGGGCACAGTCACACTTATTATGTATGGTCTATGGTTGCTTTCACCCTACAACAGCAGAGTTGAGTAGCTGCAACAGAAACCAGATGACCTGCAAAACCTAAAATGTTTAGTATCTTGTTCTTTACAGGAAAAGTTTGCTGACCCCCAGTCTATATTATTTAAACAAGTCAATAAATAATTTATATTGGGGACCTTCTACATGCTCAGTAGGCACCCAGCTTGTGCACATGGTAAGCACACAATAGATTGGAAAGGGGACAAAGTCTGAAGCTTACTTTGTAGTCTTGGGAATTAAAAATCTTGTTGAGGAGACAAAGTTTAGCAGGCATGAAAATATGATGAACAATAAAAGATAAATATAAAATCAAAAGTTAAACTGTGATGTATTGACAAGTACCAGAATTTGGAGAATGTGAAGGAGGATCAGTGGGTCCTCTAGCAGTTGGTGAAGGCAATCTATCTATCTATCTATCTATCTATCTATCTATCTATCTACCTACCTACCTATATAAAAGCCTAATATGCAAATTGTCCCCCTGGGAGTTTGACCAGGAGACTGGGAGTTCAATTGCTCACTATGATGTGCACTGACCACCAGGGGGCGGCATGGAACAAAGGAAGGCCAGCAGTTAGACGGCCCCAATTGACCCTGATTGCCAGCCAGGCCTAGGGACCCTACCCATGCAGGAATTTCATGCACTGGGCCTCTAGCATTTAATATAATAAAGTTCCAGGACTCGCTAAGAGCTTGGACACTCTCTTGAGATCCTCTGTAAATGGATTTGACCTGTATTTCTACTCTAGTATCATTTAAGTCCCTTATATTTTTGGCCTATGGCTTAGGAGATACCTTAATGACCAGAAATGTTTCTGAGTAACTTTAGATAACTGATTTTTCTGGGACATGGGATTCCTTTAATATCCCTAAACTACAGGGAATTGAATCTAGCCAGAGTTACATAATGTCTTCCTTTTTTGGAGACAATATAGTATGCTAGAGGCCCATGAGTGGGGATATGAGTGGGGTCCCCAGGGAAGTGGGGGTGGGGCTGGGCAGTGGGATGCCCTTGCTGGCCTGGGATCCGGATCCATCCCACTGACATTTGTGCTGGTTGTCAGGAGCCAAGTGGTGGCCACTTTTATATTGTTTCTTCCTTGCGGAGCATCTAGGGAGGGGAAGAGGCCGCGGTGCCTGAGGCCAACTTCCAGGAGGCCAGCAGCACTGTCAGGATCATGCCGGTGGTGCTGGTCCATTGGTGCCTGTCCCGTTCTCGGAGAGTGAACCCAAGGGACTACTGAGGGAGTGAGTGGCTGCCATTGGGCTGGTGGGCCTCTGGGACGGGTTGGCCAGCTGAGCAGCACTCCCACTGTGGGAGTGCACTGACCACAAGGGGGCAGCTCCTGCATTGAGGGTCTGCCCCCTGGTGGTCAGTGCATGTCTTAGCGACCAGTTGTTCTGGTCATTCCAGTCGTTCGGTCGTTTGGTTGTTCGGTCGATCGGTCACTTAGGCTTTTATATATATAGATGATTAAGACTGTGAGCTTTGGAGTCAAGGAGACACAGGTCTAAATCTTGGCCCCATCTCCTCCCAACTGTGTAACCTTGGGGTGGGGGAGAGTTCTGTAAAACTCAGTTTATCTACAAAATAGGGACAATGATACTGTCTACCTCTTGGGGTTGTTGTGAGAACTAAACAATGTGATGCATGTGCAGTGCTTAGAATGTAAAGTGCTTGGTACAAAAATAGGGCTCCCTGAATGTTTAGTCATTGACCGCTGCTCTTGAGAACAGCATGATCTGTGTCCTGGACAGGAGAGTTACACTTACTTCCAGAACAAAAGTGAGTACTTTGTAGTTTATAAAGGCACTCATATGCAATGCTAAGTACAAAATTATGGCTCCCCATTATTTGGTGGTGATCCTTAATTTTTCACATTGTCCCCATTGCCAAGCCCCTAACTGATTTGTGTTATGTCCTTGAGCACCTTGGAATGGGGAGCAAAATATTTAAAAATGCAATTACAGACCTACACAGGAATGTAACATTTTCAGGGTCTGCACCGACTGTCTCCAGAGGTCAGGCAGGTTGGCAGTGGGACCAGCCCTGTGGATTGCCACGCAATATCCCTAGGTTTTCACCCATTTCTGTGGTTATAGAGGAAGTCATGTAGAAACCATACCAATTTTCCTTATCTGTAACAAGGGGATAATAACATTGATTTTTGTGACTATTGCGAGTATTGCTGAAAGAGCTTTTTGAAACAAACACTTTAAATGGTTTGATGTAATCATAAGACCTGAGGCTTTAAAACCACCAGCATCTGAGCGTCCAGAGAGGCTCTGCTTCCTCTGTGTTCGAAGCCGCTGATAATGTTGCTTTTGTTTTCTGTGTGGTAACGTGAAGGTGAAAGGGCAGGTGTTTTCTACATTTCCTGCTGAAAACAGGGCTTTGACCTTTATTGCTGTTATGAGACTCCTAGGAGCAATGACTGTGACTCCAGCCAGCCCTGCTCAGGTCGGCACAGGGCTGCTGCCTCTGGTGGCTTTTATATCAATATATTTTTAAGCAACTGCAAACACTGAAGCCATAGTTTGGCTTTGTAATTAAGAATTATTAAGTGTAAGAATTATATGGGCTTTATAAGAAAACAGGAAACTGTTGGAAAAGCAAACACCTTTATTTAACTCAAAGAAGCCATGTGCAGCCTAGACCAGGGGTGTCTTGCCTTACACAGAGCAGCTCATGTCTCACTACTTCTCTGGGAAGTAGGTAGCAAGTGTTGCCGTGTTCACTTGTCAGATAAACATTTAATCATTTGTTCACTCAGTGAATATGTATGAAGCTCTTAAGAACAGACAGGCGCTAGGAGCTGAGGACACTGCAGTGAACAAGACAGGCATGCCATGCCCACCTGCGGCTGACAGTCTAACTGGAGAAATGGACACAGAAACAGGGATTTCAGCAGTGGGGTTGGTGCTATGTGAAAAGTTTGGGATGCTATTGAGCACATGGCAGAGACACAAGAGAGGCGTTAGTTTCTTTAAATGAGTAGCCAAATATAATAAAAATAAAGGCACAGTATATCCCACATTTGTGCCTAGACCAGGGTGGAATGGCCCTAAGAGTTAGAGACTTGGCCCTGATCATTTTTAGACCAAAAGACTTCTCTTGGGTGGTTTGAACTTTTGGTCTTAGAGAGGAGCTAGAGACTTGTCCCTCGGCATCATCCTAAAGCCACTTTGATCCCCATTGACCTTGGAGCATAGCGGGCTAAGACAGACCCCCGCCCCCCCCCCCCCCCCCCCCGAAGGGCAATCCTTTCCTCCTTGGGAACTACCAGGTCTTGGCCCAGGTATTTACCTACATGACTAATATGTCCTTGAACCACCAGTAGGTTCTACCAGCTCAGCTCTCTCTTATCCTGCTCATTGGGGTTCCCTTCCTAAAAGGACAGGCTGGGCTTTCTATATTTTCACACCTGTCACTAAGGCAAGCAGAGGAAACCATGTCAGTCTATGACAGGGTTAGTTACCAGTCAGTGGACTCGTCTGTGCCCTCTGTCCCTTTCCCTGGGACTGAAAGAGCAGGTAGGTGTACTCACTAGTGAGACCCTCTTCACGGTGTTGGGAGTGGAGATGGGGCAGGGATGCATTCCTCAAGATTCAAACTCAAATTATCACCAGGATAATTGGTTTCAGCCACCTTAGTGGAAGAAAACGAAGCTAGAGAAGTGGCTTTTGTGAGGACACATCAGCTGAGAGTAGAAAGAGCCTGAAGTGGGAGCCGTCGACCCTGGATGCATATTACAAGGGCTGGGAAGTGTTCAAGAAGCACCAATGACCAGAGTTAGTCAGACTCTGAGGATGGGCCCTGGTAAGTCTCCTCAAAGTGATTCAAACTGCAGCCAGGATGGGGGACAGGCAGCCTCTGTGCCAAAGACAAGCTTACTGGGCTTGAATCTGGCTCAGCTAGTGTGGGGACTTGGGCAATGTAATTATCCTGTGTAAACCTTAATTTTCATTTCTATGAAATTAGGTTACTAATGATATCTACATTGTAGGAGTGTTGCTGAGTATTAAATAAGAGAATAAAGTTAAGCACCTGAAACATATCAAGCATTTCATAGAAACAATTATGGAGATTGTTTTTGGTAATGGCACAAAAGGACTGAACTTTGGGTCTCCCGGTTTCTAGGCAATGCTCTTCCCACCATGATCACTTTTAAGGTCTACGGTGATCAGTTCAGTAGAAAAATGTGATGCTTTGTCCTTTAAAGTGATTCCCTTTGTAAAAAAAAGAAAGAAAGGAATGACCTTGTTTCTTTAATAAGAAAAACGATTTCTTATTTTTAAGGCCTCTTAAACTTCACTCTAGTTCAGTGTCCTGTTTGATATACTTCATTTATTTATTTGTTCATTCATTTGTTATTTTACTTGACAAACATTTGCTGGATGCCTATTAGGTGCCAAGTACTACTAAATACCTATATACTAGTGGTCCGGTGCACAGATTCATGCACATTGAAAGGACATTGGGAGCCTGTGCTTGCGTGCCCAGGGAGTTTCCACAACCCGTGAGCCGCTGGGAAGTTGCATGGGGAGTCTGTCTTCCTCCCTGCAGCTTCCTGAGAAAATATTTCCAAATGTCCCTTCTGCGGCTAGGGTTGTGCCTTGCCAGCCAGGAGGTCCCTAGTGGACACCTTGGGCCATGCTGAACGCTTTCCACTGGTTGGAGCCAGATAAGAGATGCTTTGAGGTGAACAATACAAAGTTGGGGATCTTGGAGGGCCGGGGGTGCTCTCTCGCCCACGCCCCCACCCTTCAGATCCATCTCTCTGACTTTTACCCCGATTTTCAGTCGCCACCTTGTGGCCACTATTATATTGCTGTCTTCCTCTGTAGCTCTGGGGCAATCGGTAAGGGATGAGATTTGATCTCGATGCCTGAGGCAGAGTTCCAGGAGCCCTGTTCAATAGCATTCAGGGCGGTGATATCAGGCTTGTCCCCATTACTCTGAGTGTCCGTGATTCATTCGTTCCCCGGAGATTGTACCTGTAGGCTTATGGGGTATGTGCCTTACAGCAAGTTCTGGCTAAGCGGTGGGAGTCCTTGAGGCTGGATACCAGCACCACCATCAGCGCTGACCTTGCCAGCCGTGAGCCCAGCATTGCGGGGCAGCGGCAGCAAGTGTGGAGCATCATGGGGAGCTGGCGGCGGAGGCAGAAGAGCGTTGGGGGGTGGTGGTGGCGTGGAGTTTTGTGGGGGGTGGCTGTGAGCATGGGGCAGTGGAGGCAGAGGAACATTGTGGGGCAGGGGTGACGGAGGTGGAGGAGTGTCCTGGGGCGGTGGTGGCAAGTGCAGAGCGTAGCGGAGAGGTGGGGGGTGGCTGTGAGCTTGGGGTGGCAGGGGCAGAGGAGCATTGCAGGGTGGGGGCTACCAAAGCAGAGAAGCATCGTGGGGCGGTGGCATGGAGTGTTGCGGGTTGGAGGACTGGCCCTGATCGCAGCTTGGCATAGGGACCCTAACTGCAAACGATTTCATGCGCTGGGCCTCTAGTATAGATATAAAACCCTCAACGACCAGTTGACTGTTTGACCAGTCAACCATTTGACTGGTCACTATGATGCGCACTGACCACCAGGGGGCAGATGCTCAACTCAGGAGCTGCCCCCTGGTGGTCACTGTGCTTCCATAGTGGGAGTGCCACTCAGGTGACGGCCACCAGATGCCGGGCTCATGGCTGGCAAGCACAGCTGCAGCTGCACAAGCCTTTCCTGCCCCCGCGGCAGTGCTACCGAGTGGTGGCGGCAGCAGGTGCGGAGGGGCCAGGATGAGTGGGAGCGGCGCGGTGCCCGGCCATCCCTTGGCAGTCCGACATCCCCTGAGGGGTCCCGGATTGCAAGAGGGCACAGGGCAGGCTGAGGGATGTGCACCGGGCCTGTAGTTATCAATATAACAGAAATATTAAATACAAAGATCTGGAAACAGCCTAAGTGCCCATCAGTAGATGAATGGATTAGAAAACTGTGGTACATCTACACGATGGAATACTATGCTGCTGTAAGAAAGAAGGAGCTCTTACAATTTGCAACGGCATGGATGGAGCTGGAGAGCATTATGCTAAGTGAAATAAGCCAGTCAATGAAGGAAAAATACCACATGATCTCACTCATTCATGGATAATAGAGACCATTATAAACTTTTGAACAATAATCGTTACAGAGGCAGAGCTGCCTCACACAGATTGTCAAACTGCAGCGGGAAGGCCGGGGAGGGTTGGGGGGCAGGAGGGAGCGGGGTAAGAGATCAACTGAAGGACTTGTATGCATGCATATGAGCATAACCGATGAACATAAGACACTGGGGGGTAGGGGAAGCCGGGGTATTGTCAAGGGTGGGGAAAAAAAAGGACACATATATAATACCCTTTGTAATGCTTTAAGCAATAAAAAAAATAAAAAAAAAATAAATAAATATTAAAAAAAAAAATATATATATAACAGAAATATTAAATACAGACCCTGACTTCCAGGACCTTAAAGTTGAATACAGGAGATACACTAAAACAAATTATTGTAGCATGTATTTATGATAATAGGTTTGGGGAAAAAAGTTCTAAGAACAGTTTCTAGTCCTCCACACAATCTGAGTAACCAAAATACCATTATATATTTGACTAGAGGCCTGGTGCACAACATTCATGCACAGGTTGGGTCCCTAGGCCTGGCCGGTGACCAGGGCTGATCAGGTTCCCCACCACCCCGCTCCCCCGCCTTCTCCTTCCCTCACAGCCTGCGTCTGCTGCCACCCACCCTCGGTTCCCCATCCCAGCCCAGGGCCCAGCCCCGATTGGGCGATCAGAACCTGCTGGCCAGGGGGAAGGGCCAACCGACACCATGGTGGGTGGGTGGCAGGCCGATTGGGGGAGGGATAAAAGGAGGGATCTGGGAGGTTGGCTGCTGGCCCCAAGGAGGGAGCTGGCCCTCAGCCCCCCTGGGAAAGGGGCCGTGTCTGCCACTACCCACCCCCGGTTTCCTGTCCCAGCGCAGGGGCCTGGCCCCAAACGGGCGATCAGGGCCTGCCTGCCAGGGGGAGGAATCAGGAGGTTGGCTGGCAGGCCCCATCGGCGATCGGGGCTTGGGGGCTGGGGGCAACTCCTGCATTGAGTGTCTTCCCCCTGGTGGTCAGTGCACATCATAGCGACTGGTCGGTCCGTCATAATGGTTGCTTAGGCTTTTATATAGAGAGATATTGCCTAAGGTTCCAGATGCAGGCTTCACCCAAAGAACTGACTGGATTGATGTGGCTGTGACCTTGGCATCAGGATTTTTGGAAGCTCCCAGGTGATTTTAATGTACATCAACAGTGGGAACCAGTGATTTAGAAGTTCCTGCTCATTAAGGATGTAACTCTGGAAAGAGAAACTGGAGCTAGCTGCTTAGGAGGCTTCTGGGACCTGGCTTGGATTTGGAATTTATTCTCTGGGCAATGGTGTCCAACTGAAGATTTGTAAAGAAAGAAGTGGAATCTAAGTTTCAGAAAGATAATTCTGGCTACAATGTAGGAAATGGGTAGGGCTGCAGACAGGGTAACCTGTGGTTGGCAAACTGCGGCTTGCAAGCCACATGCGGCTCTTTGGCCCCTTGAGTGTGGCTCTTCCTATGCCTTAGGACTACCCTAATTAAGTTAATAACAATGTACCTACCTATATAGTTTAAGTTTAAAAAATTTGGCTCTCAAA
Source organism: Myotis yumanensis (assembly GCF_028538775.1). Classification (NCBI taxonomy): domain Eukaryota; kingdom Metazoa; phylum Chordata; class Mammalia; order Chiroptera; family Vespertilionidae; genus Myotis; species Myotis yumanensis. The sequence continues at coordinate 119,329,983 of NW_027223754.1, read as the reverse complement.
AGAAATTTCAATAGTTGTACTATTGATATTTGGCTCTGTTGACTAATGAGTTTGCCGACCACTGCATTAGGGGGAAGAGACGATATCAAGGGCCTGAATTAGACTGGGATGGTGGGACTCTGATGCTGGGTGTGGTCAGAAACCTGGGTCCACAGGGGCAGAGATAAGAAGTAAGGAAACTAAAGTGTTTTGCTTCTGCTGAGTTTCAGTTTTGAGGTTTAATTGTTGCCTTTCTGGGAAATATTTAAAGAATTCAGTTGATACTTAATAGGTTGGTCTTTAAGAAAGGGAAGTTCCTTAAAAAACTCTCAAGCATTTATGGATTTGAGAATGATACAGAGGTGAGTTGTCACCTTAAAAGAAAAAAAGGACACATTTGTAATTACCCAGATAATTTTGGCAAAGTAAATCATTAAGCTTCTAAATAGTTTTTTTTTTTTTTCTTAGGGATAGAAGAGAGAAGGGGTGGTCTGGCCACTTACATTGATCCAATTCCCTGAATAATTGCCAAATATCTGCTTAATGTTGTGATCTGATGATAGGGTTTGTTGGTTTGAGGGTGATGCCTTATTTAATGCTTCTACTAATCAAAACGTATTTTTACCATTGTTGGGTCTTTGGAGCTAATTTGAGTCTGGTAGGGAGATGATTGGATTCATCTGCCTTGTGCTCCATCAAATTTAGTTGTCAGATGGGTCCCAATGCCAGACTTATCATCTCAGTGAGGAGGTAGAAGAAGGCAGGAAGAGCCTGGTTGGAGGCACATGTCCTGGTTGGAAGGCAGAGCACAGCAAATTAGAAAAACCATGGGTTGCCTTCCACACTGACATAACACAATATTAATGTCTTTTCCAAAGTGAGGCTGTGAATTTTTTACAATCCTAAAATATAAAAACCATTTTTACCTCAAGGGTCATACAAAAATAAGCTCCTGGCTAGAGTTTGAAGACCTCTGGTCTAAACAATTAAAACAACACACCAACGGCTGATGTGTAGTGTAGCATTTGCTGATTTCCTTGCTGTAAATACTCTTATTATGACTTGGTTTCAAAGAGCAACATGTCTATTTCATGTCGGGAAGGTGGGGTTGAGAAGAGACCATAGTAATACACGATGTACTGTGTAGAGTATTTCCACTGTATAGATGCTATACACCAGTGGTTCCCAACATGGGGCACACACCTCACAGGGGGGCAATTTGATTTTTAAGGAAGGCAATTCGAGAATGAGTTATTAACAGTGATTTTTTTTTTGCATTTCTTATGGTTCTAGGGGCCTCATATGCAGTATAAAAAATATATATATTGTGATATATTTATGCATTTCAGTTATCTATTATATGTTTCAATACTTTATTTGTTATTTTTTCATATCACTTCATATTAATATTATTATTTTATTTTTTGACAATTTCTTAGTGATTTCTTCCTCAGTACTTCAACTGTCCTTTCGTTCTTTTATTTTTTTCTTTCATGGATGCCATGTTCTTTGGAAGCTTGTTTAGACCAAGTTAATGGCCTTTTAGGCTTCTTCAATGTGATAGGAGTTCATTTTTTTAATAATAAGTATTATATGTCACAGGGGAGGCATAAGGATTTTAGAAATGCTTAGGTGGGGCATGGCCAAAAAAAGGTTGGGAACCACGGCTATAGACCTAATAACTCCGAGAACAAAGGTGCTCAAATGTAGTAAAATAGTTAGGAAGTGGTGGATTTTGAGTATTTCTTCCCTTTTGTTTTTAATGTAATTTATTTAATTGAAAGTTTACATAATTTAATTTTAACACTAGCTGATATTTAACAATTGGCTCACATAATTTCTGAAAATTTAACCATCTTCTCTCATAAGCTGGTACAAGCTGGCTCCAGTATACACCACCACTAGGAGAAGGGACATTAGAATGTTGAGAGGCAGTGGGGTAAAAGTGAAGCAGCGAGGAAAGATGAAGCTCATGGCTGTGGACACAGAGATGTAGGCAAGTATGGGCATTGCACAGATGGTAGTGACGTTACAGAACTAATTTGGTCCCTCTATCTTAATAAGCATGATTCAACCAATTTTATTGGGAAGAAAACTCAGTTCAGTTTGACCCAAATGTGGCATGGACAGAGAATTTGACTTAATATATAGTAAACCTGATTTTAAAAACTCAATATACTCAAATTTACATGTAAAACAATCATGGTAAAACAAAAGACAGAGCTTTTCCCTTACCATAATGTTGTTCCCCCCCGCCCCCACCTAATTTAGCTCTCTGACAAACATGCAAATATACTGAAACCAGCTAATGCAATGGTCCCAAGTCCCTAATTTAAAAAATATTTAACCCTCCCTCAAACATTACTCAATGAGGGAGTAAAATTTACTGCATTGACAGATGGGATTTCTGAAGGATGCTACTGAAGGGAAATACTGGGTGAGGCTTGAGTCACTGCTTCAGCTCTAAACTAGGTGTCTGTAAGTGCCCTGGAATGGTTCAGCATGCATGGCTTGGCAGGAAAGAAGGAGGAAAGAGAGAAGCAGAGGTGGAGGTGCATGAGGATGGGAAATGGAATTGGGATGGCCTCTAATGCAACATGTTATTTTTGTGAGAGATACTCCGGGACTCCTCTGGGGATGTCGGAGGGTCAGTTTCAGCCTGATCCCTCAGGCCAGGCCAAGGGACCCCACTGGTGCAAGATAGGGAAGGAGCATGGGAGGTTGGCCAGCTGGGGATGGACCACGTGAAGGCTCCAGGGCATGTCCGGCCCGTCTAGCTCAGTCCCAATCAGCCAGACCCCAGCAGCAAGCTAACCTACAGGTGGGAGAGTCTGCCCCCTGGTGGTCAGTGCACATCATAGTGAGCAGTTGAGCATATTATGCTTTGATTGGTTGAATGGACAACCAGATGACCAGACACTTAGTATATTAGGCTTTTATTATATAGGACTAGAGGCCCGGTGCACAAAAATTTGTGAACTCGGGGGGGGGGGGGGTCCCTCAACCCAGCCTGTGCCCTCTCGCAGTCTGGGACCCCTCAGGGGATGACCACCTGCTGGCTTAGGCCCGCTCCCCAGGGGATTGGGCCTAAGATGGCAATCAGACATCCCTCTGGCAGCCTGGCAGCCCTCGGGGGATGTCCACTTGCCAGCGGGGAGCAGGCCTAAACTGCAGTCGGACATCCTTAGTGCTGCTGAAGAGGCAGAAGAGGCTCCCGCCACCACTGCTGTGCTGGCAGCCATCAGCCTGGCTTGTGGCTGAGCAGAGCTCCTCCCATGTGAGAGCTCACTGACCACCAGGGGGCAGCTCCTGCATTGAGCATCTGCCCCCTGGTGGTCAGTGTGTGTCATAGTGACCAGTCATTCCCAGTCCTTCTGCTGTTAGGGTCAGTTTGCATATTACCCTTTTACTATATAGGATAGAGGCCTGGTGCACGGGTTGGGGCCGGCTGGTTTGCCCTGAAGGGTGTCCCAGATCAGGGTGGGGGTCCCGCTTTGGTGCCTGGCCAGCCTGGATGAGGGGATGATGGCTGTTTGCAGCTGGCCACACCTCCTTCAGGGTAGGGGTCCCCACTGGGGTGCCTGGTCAGTCTGGGTGAGGGGCTGAGGGCCATTTTCAGGCTGGCAGGTGACTGAAGTTCCCAACCTCTCCTTTTTTTCTTTTTTTTTTTTTTATTCTGGGATTTATTTACCTTCTATGGCTGTCACTGGAACTGAGAGCCGGCTTTAGCTCTGAGGCTCGGCTCCAACTCTGAGACCTCGGCTGCTGAAAGCAGGTACCTGGGTTTGTTTGGCTTCTATAATTGAAACACTGTTGCAGCTCCAGCTCTGAGGCCTGGCTGGCTGAAAGCAGGTTTCTGGGGTTTGTTTAGCTTCTATAATTGCAACATTGTTTCTTAGAGTGCAGCTCAGAGGCCGGCAGCAGCAGGCGGGTAACCTTGGCTTCCTCCATCACTGGAGCAAGCAAGCCTCCTGTTCACTTCAGCTGCCTGGCTGCCGGCCACCATTTTGGTTGGCAGTTAATTTGCATATCGCTCTGATTTGCCAATGGGAAGCGTGTTGGAGGTACGGTTAATTACCATGTTTGTCTATTATTAGATAGGATGTGTGTGTGTGTGTGTGTGTGTGTGTATAAAACTTTTTTTTTATTTTCACTTTCCCCCCACAGGGGATTAAATTTTTATTTAATTTATTGGGTTGACATTGGTTAATAAAATTATATAAGTTTCATGTGTATAATTCTATAATATATCATCTGTATATTGTATTGTGTGTTCACCACCCAAAGTTTAGTCTCCTTCCATCGCCATTTATCCCCCTTTACCCTTTTCTACCTCCCCCACAAGACTTTCCCTCTGGTAATCACCATACTGTTATGTCTGGCTATGAGTTTTTTTGTTTATTTAATCCCTTCACCCTTTTCACTTAGTCACCCCTAACCCCCTCCCCTCTAACAGCTGTCAGTCTGTTTTCTGTGTCTATGAGTCTGTTTCTATTTTGTTTGTTAGTTTATTTTGTTCATTATATTCCACATATAAGTGAAATTATATGGTATTTGTCTTTCTCTTACTGACTTATTTCACTTAGCATAATACTTTCCAGGTTCATTCATGCTGTTGCAAAAGGTAAGATTTCCTTTTTTTTTTTTTACAACTGAATAGTATTCCATGGTGTAAATGTACCATAGCTTTTTTTATCTACTCATCTACTGATGGGTACTTGGGCTGTTTCCAAATCTTGGCTATTATAAATAAAGCTGCAATGAACATAGGGGTGCATATATTCTTTCAAATCACTGCTTCTGGGTTTTCAGATATATTCCCAGAAGTGGAAGCACTGGGTCATAAGGCAGTACCATTTTTAATATTTTGAGGAAACTCCATACTGTTTTCCACAGTAGCTGTACCAATCTGCATTCCTACCAACAGTGCAAGAAGATTCCCTTTTCTCCACATCCTCACCAACACCTATTTATTAATTTATTGATGATAGCCATTCTGACAGCTGTGAGGTGACATTGCATTATGGGTTTAATTTGAGTTTCTCTGATGATTAGTGTTAGTGAGCATTTTTTCATATGTCTATTGGTCATCTATATGTGTCCTCTTTGGAGAAGTGTTTATTCAGGGCCTTTTGTGGTTTCATATAAATTTTTGAAATAGTTATTCTAGTTCTGTGAAATAAGCCATTGGTATTTTAATAAGCATTGAATCCATAGACTGCTTTGTGTAGGGTGGATATATTTTTTAAAATATGTTTTTATTGATTTTAGAGAGAAGGGAAGGGAGAGGGACAGAGAGATAGAAACATGGATGAGAGAGAAACATCAATTGGCTGCCTCCTGCACGCCTCCTACTGGGGATCGCACCAGCAACCTGGGCATGTGCCTTGACTGGGAATGGAAAGGGTTATCTCTTGGTTCATGGGTTGATGCTGAACCACTCTGGCCAGGCAGTGTGGACATTTTAATGATGTTAATTCTTCCTATTTATGAACACGGTATATGGTTTCACTTATTTGTATCCTTAAATTTTTTTTTCTTCAGTGTCATATAATTTTACATCTTTGCTTCAGTTTACTCAAGTTATTTTTTATGCATTTATAAATGGAATTGTTTTCTTAGTTGCTCTTTCTGACAGTTCATTATTGGTATACTAGAGGCCCGGTGCACAAAAATTTGTGCACTCGGGGGGCCAGGGGGGTCCCCCAGCCTGGCCTGTGCCCTCTCGCAGTCTGGGACCCCTCGGGAGATAACAACCTGCTGGCTTAGGCCTGCTCCCGGGTGGCAGAGGGCATGCCCAATCCCTAGGTGCAGCCCCTGGTCAGGATCAGAGCAGGGCTGATTGGGGAGTTGGGGCGCCACCCCCTGTCATGCACAGAGCAGGGCGGATCGGGAGGTTGCGATGACACCCTCAGTCATGCTCAGGGTAGGGCCAATTGGGGGGTTGGGGCACCGCCCCCTGTCACACTCAAGGCAGGGTCGATGGGGAGGTTGCGGCGCCACCCCGTCACACACAGAGCAGGGCCGATCAGGGGGTTGGGGCGTTGCCCCCTGTCACTCACAGAGCAGGGCTGATCAGGGGGTTGGGGCGCTGCCCCCTGTTACTCACAGAGCAGGGCCCATCAGGAGGGTTGGGGCTCCGTACCCTGTCACACACAGAGCAGGGTCAATCAGGGGTTTGGGGAGCTCCCCCCTGTCACGCACAGAGCAGGGCCCATCAGGGGGTTGAGGAGCTCCACCCTGTCATGCACAGAGTAGGGCCGATAGGGGAGTTGGGGCACCGCCCCTTGTCACACACAGAGCAGGGCGGATCAGGGGGTTGGGGAGCTGCACCTTGTCACACTCAGGGCAGGGCCAATGGGGAGGTTATGGTTCTACCCCGTTACACACAGAGCAAGGCCCATGGAGGGGGGTTGGGGCGCCGCCCTCTATCACCCAAAGAGCAGGACCGATCGGGGGTTTGGGTGCTGCCACTGTCACACTCAGGGCAGGGCCGATGGAGAGGTTATGGCTCTACTCTGTCACACACAGAGCATGGCCCATTGGGGGGGGGGAGAGTTGGGGCGCCACACCCTGTCACACACAGAGCTGCAGGGCGATCATGGGGATTGGGGAGCTCCCCCCTATCAGGCACAGAGCAGGGCTGATCATGGGGTTGGGATGCCTTCCCTTGTCACAAACAGAGCAGGGCAGATAGGGAGGTTATGGCCCCGCCCCCTGTCACACACAGAGCCGCAGGGCGATCAGGGGGTTTGGGCGCTGCCCCCTGTCACGCTGATCCCGGTGCCGGGAGGCTTCGCGGCTCCGCTGATCCCGGTGCTGGGAGGCATATTACCCTTTTACTATATAGAATAGAGGCCTGGTGCACGGGTCGGGGCAAGCTGGTTTGCCCTGAAGGGTGTCCTGGATCAGGGTGGGGGTCCCCACTGGGGTGCCTGGCCAGTCTGGGTGAGGGGCTGAGGGCTGTTTTCAGGCTGGTGGGTTGACTGAAGCTCCCAACCGCTCCTTTTTTTCTTTTTCTTTTTTATTCAGGGCCAGCTTTAGCTCTGAGGCCTCGGCTGCTGAAAGGCGGATTCTGGCCTTTGTTTTTCCTTCTGTATTTGATACAATGTTGCGGTCCGGCTGGCTGAAGCCTGGCTGACTAACACAGGTTTCTGGGGTTTTGTTTAGCTTCTATATTTGCAACATAGTTGCTTAGAGTTGCAGCTGAGAGGCTGGCAAGTGAGGCGGGGAACGTTGGAGTCCGCAGTCACTGGAGCAAGCAAGCCTCCCTGTTTGCTTCAGTGCATGGCTGCCGGCCGCCATCTTGGCTGACAGTTAATTTGCATAAGGATATGCTGATTAGCCAATGGGAAGGGTAGCGGTTGTACGCTAATTACCATGTTTCTCTTTTATTAGTGTAGATAAAATGCAACTGATTTCTGGATATATGTTTTGTAACCTGCTACTTTTCTGAATTCATTTATCAGTTCTAGTAGTTTTTTGGTGGAATGTTTAGGACTCTTTATATACAGTATTGGGTCATCTGCAAACAATGACAGTTTTACTTCTAATTTGGATGCCTTTTATTTTCTTGCTGTTGTTGTCTGATAGCTCTGGCTAGAACTTCTAGTTCTATGTTGAATAATAAGGGTGAAAGCAGACACCCTTGTCTTGTTCCTAATCTTAAGGGAAATGCTTTTAGGTTTTTCCCATTGAGTATGATATTCCCTGTGGAATTTGTGGGTTTGTCATATATGGCCTTTATCATGTTGAGGTATGTCCCCTCTATTCCCACTTTGCTGAGAGTTTTTATCATAAATGTGTGCTGGATTTTATAAAATACCCTTTCTGCATCTATTGGTATGCTCATGTGATTTTTATCCTTCATTTTGTTTATGTGGTATATCATGTGCATTGATTTGCGGCTATTGTACCAACTTGCATCCCTAGAATAAAAGCCACTTGATCATGGTGTATGATCCTTTTAATGTATTGCTGGATCTGGTTTGCTAATATTTTGTTGAGAATTTTAGCATCTATGTTCATCAGGGATATTGGCTTATAATATTCTTTCTGTGTCATGTCTTTCTCTGGTTTTGGAATTAGGATAATTCTAGCCTTTTAAAATGAGTTTGGATGTCTTCCTTCCTCTTGATTTTTTTGGGAATAGTTTGAGAAGGATAGGTGTTCTTCTTTGAATGTTTTGTAAAATTCACCTGTGAAGCCATCTTGTCCAGGACTTTTGTTTGTTGGGAGTTTTTTGATTACTGCTTTAATTTAATTAGTTGTAATCTGTCTAGTCAGACTTTTTGATTCTTCATGACTCAGTTTTGGAAGATTGTATGCTTCTAGGAATTTATTCATTTCATCCAGATTGTCCAATTTGTTGGCATATAGTTGTTCACAATATTTTCTTACAATCTTTTGCATTTCTTTGGTGTTGGTTGTTACTTCTTTTTCATTTCTGATTTTATTTATTTGGATTCTCTCTCTCTTTTTTTCTTGATAAGTTTGGTTAAAGGTCTGTCAATCTTGTTTATCTTTTCAAAGAACCAGGTCTTGTTTTTAGACTATTTTTGTTTATTTCTGTTCTGATCTTTATTATTTCCATCCTTCTTGCTGTGTGCTTTATTTGTTGTTCTTTTAAGTGTAGTGTTAGATTGTTTACTTGAAATTTTTCTTGTGGTAGGCCTGTAGTGCTATGAGTTTCCCTCTTAGGACTGCTTTTGCTGTGCCCCATAGATTTTGGGTTGCTGTGTCCTCATTTTCTTTTTTAAATATATTTTTATATTGATCATAAAGAGAGGGAAAGAGAGTGAGACAGAGAGAATCATTGATTAGCTGCCTCCTGCATGCTCCCCAATAGAGATGGAGCCTGCAACCTGGGCATGTGAACAGAACCGGTGACCTCTGGATTCATGTGATGCACAACCACTGAGCCACCCTGGCAAGTCTGTGCTCTCATTTTCATTTGTTTCAAGATATATTTTGATTTGGGGGAGGAGGGAAATCTCATTGTTAACCCACTCATTATTTAGTAACATATTATTTAGCTTCATGTCTATGTGTGTTTTTCAGTTTTTTTTTCTTGTGATTGAGTTCTAGTTTCGTACCATTATGGCCAGAGAATATACTTGATATGATTTTGATCTTTTAAAATTTATTGAGACTTGTTTTGTGTTCTAACATATGGTCTATCCTAGAACATGTTCAATGTACAGTTGAAAAGAATGTATATTTTGCTGCTTTGGAGTAAAATGCTCTGAAGATATCAATTAAATCTGTCTGATCTGGTGTGTCATTTAAGGCTGCTTTTTCCTTGTTGATGTCAATGGGGTTTTAAAACCCTTACTATGACTGTATTGTTGTTAATCTCTCTTTTATGTCCATCAAGATTTGCTTTATGTACTTAGGTGTTCCTATATTGGATGTATAAATGTTTACAAGGGTTATATCCTCTTTTTGGATTAGTCCCTTTATCATTATGTAGTGTCTTTCTTTGTCTCTTACTATAACCTTTGTTTTAAAGTATATTTTGTCACATATAAGTACTGCTACCTCAACAATACTTTTTTCATTTCCATTTTGTATGAAATGTCATTTTTCATCCCTTTACTTTTAGTCTGTGTGTATCTTTCATTCTGAGGTGGTCTCTTGAAGATAGTATTTATATGGTCTTGTTTTCTTATCCATTCAGCTACCCTATGTCTTTTGATTGGAACATTTAAACCATTTACATTTGTAGTATTTATTCATAGGTACATATTTATTGTTATTGTATTCTTTTAACTGCGTTCCTCTGTTTCCTCCCCCCCCCCTTGTCTTCCTCTTCTTCTTAAAGAAGACCCTTTATAATTTCTTGAAATACTGGTTTGGTGGAAATAAACTACTTCAGCTTTTTCTCGTGTAGAAAGCTCTTTAGATCTTCTATTTTAAATGATAACCTTGCTGGTAAAGTAATCTTGGTTGTAGCTCATTGCTTTTCATCACTTTGAATATTTCATGCCAAACCCTTCTGACCTGAAATATTTCTGTTGAGAAATCAGCTGACAGTCTCATGAGAACTCCATCATAGGCAACTAACTATCTTTCTCTTGCTTCTTTTAATATTCTCTCTTTGTCTTTAACCTTTGGCATTTTAATTATGATGTGTCTTGGTGTAGGCCTTTTTGGGTTAATTTTGTTTGGGATTTTCTGCATCTTTTGGAGTGTCTTTTTTTCTTTACCAAGCTAGGAAAGTTTTCTGTCATTATTTCTTTAAATAGGTTCTTAAACCCTTGCTCTCTCTTCTCCTTCTGATATTGTAAAGATGTGGGTATTGTTACACTTCATGTTGTCCCAAAAGTCCCTTAAACTATCCTCATTTAAAAAAATTATATTTTCTTTTTGCTGTTCTGATTGGGTGCTTTTTTTCTATGCCGTCTTTCAAATCATTGATTCAGTCCACTGCTTCATCCAATCTACTTTTTATATTTCAGATATTATATTCTTCATTTCTGACTGGTTATTTTTATGGTTTCTATGTGCTTTTTCATGCTGTTGTAGTTCCACTAAGTTCCTTGAGCATCCTTATAAGCATTTTTAAAAAAAATCCATATCTGATAAATTGCTTGTCTCCATTTTATTTAGCTCTTTTTCTGGAGATTTCTCCTGTTCTTTCATCTGGGAGCACATATCTATGTTTTCGCATTTTGGTTGCCCCTTTGTATTTGTTTCTATGTGTTAGGTAGATCTGTTATGATTCCCAGTCTTGGTAGGGTGGCCTTATGTAACAGATTACTGTGGGACCCTGTGGCACAGTCTCCTTGGTCACCTGAGCGGGGTGCTTCAGGATGACCCTTATGTGGGTTATGTGAGCCCTCCTATTGTAATTGAGTCTTGATTGCTATTGGACTGTTCGTGTGTGGGCTTGACCCTCAGGCTGGCTGAGTGTGAAGATCAACCCTGACTGCAGTGTAGGAGCTGCTGTGCAGGTGCTGACCACATGAAGCAGAATTTGGCTCAACAGGATCTGGTGCCTGCCTAGATCTCCCTTTGGACTTGCCACTTGTCAAGCTTATTGGATCCTGCTCTGATGTTGTCTGAAGCTGGCCATTGAGTATTTTACTTTGGGGGCTCTTCAGAGGGGCTCTGTGCAGGGCAATGTCAGACACTGCCTGTGACTAGCCCTCAGAAACCTAATTGAAACTCACAGCAATCTACAGTTTGGGCTGCCTCTGCTGGGCCTGGGTGTGTGTGAAAATGACCAAGCTGCGTACCAAGTCTGGCTTTACCAGCCCTCGCCTGGTGGCAGGTTAGCAGAAGTTCCACGGCAGCCCGTTTCACTCCTGCCTGCCTCTGCCTGCTTGCTGCCTGTTAGACTCAGTCACTGAACAAGCCTCTGGTGATACTCGAGTTCCTTGAGGTAGGTTTTCAGGGAGTTGCCAGGTAGAGGTGAGTGGTGCTCACCAGATTGATATAGGTTCAAACTCAGTGCCAGTGTTCGGTCTGAGGCTACTCAGCAAATGTCCCAGGTTATAACAAGTCTAGGTGTCACCTGCTGAGTGCTTGCACATCTTTGTGGATGGGGGAGGACTTAAGGAGTCATCAGGGTGAGGGCAGCAGTTTATCAGGTCCAAACAGACCACAATTAGGCTGTGGGAAGGGAGGGCTCTGTACTGGTCAGTTGTGCAAGGGAAAAATGGTCCCCGTCCTAGAGCGACACAACTCAGTCTGTCCCAGATTCTGCCAGAAGCCTGATCTCAGCTAGGTGGGTGGGGCTAGTGGATCTCCCATTAGGAAGAAGTATGAGTCAAGCTTGGGAGAAGGGTGGGGGGGAGCAGCCTAGAGCCACACAACTCAGCAGTCCCAAATTCTGCCTAGATCTCGGCAGTGCTGAGCCACCAAGAATTGGGAGGGTGGGGCCGCTGGTGGCCTGGAGAGTGGGGCTAGCAGATCCACCAGGAGGGGGAGGCACCAATCAGGTTCATAGGAAAATGTAGGGAGGAAATGGTCCCTACCCCAAAACCAGACTCACTGACACCCCCTGAGTCTGCCTAGACTGATACACTACTGTTCAGGCAGCTGACTTCAGCCTCACATGGGTGGGGCAATAGGGAGTCCAGAAGGTAGGGCTATTACATTCCCCCAGGCTGATGCCATAAGCAGTGCATCACCGAGGAAAGATGGCATTTGCAGTCAGGAGAGTGTCCCAGCACAGGGTTCTGGTGGCTGTCCCTTTGGCTCTCTTCCCAGTGCCACAAACCCCATTTCTCCTCATACAACTGCAGTCTGCTCCATCCTCTCTCTAACAGAGCTCAGGGTTAGTGGCTGCAAATGAGATCTTGTGTATTGGCCCTTTCAAAGGACACCTGTGTCTCTAGCAGACTCTTGTCTCTCCCAGGCAGACAGAATCCCCACTGATTTTTTTGCAGCCAGATGTTATGTGGGCACCTCTTCCCAGATCTGGTGCTCTGGGATGGGGAGCCCAACATGGGGTTGAGATCCCATGCTCCCCCAGCAGGAATTTTTGCAGCTGAGATGTCCCTCCAGAATCTCAGTCACAGCTTGTGGCAGTGGGTCCAGCCCTTTTAGCATCTCTGGCCTTCTTACCAGTCTCAATGTGGCTTCTTTGTAAATCCTTGGTTATAAGACTTCCATTCAGCTGGTCTTCAGTTGGGTATTCAGGTTGATCTATATTTTAGTTGTAATTCCAGTTTGGTCTGGGAGGAGGTGAATATAACATCCACCTAGTCCACTGACATCTTGGATCTTGGGATAACTGTTAACTATAGTGTTAATTTGATTTGCTCACAGATAGTTTTTAATATCCATAATATGTTAAATAGTATTTAATATGAAATACGTACCACTAGCGGTATTCTTAAGATATCAGTGGTAGATGGTTTTATGTTTTTATTTATTTTTCATGTTTTTTAACTTTCAGTAGAGAGGAGCCAGTTGTTAAATTTCTTTTTATGTTTCTTACTATACAGGCTTGTTCTATCAACACAGTGGGCAGTTTTCAAAATAGTATTAAAGACAAACATAAAATGGCATACAATTCTTTAAGAGTTCTCTCTCTGTCTCTCTGTCTCTCTCTCTCTCACACACACATGCACATACACACGCGTGCACAGGCACACACACACACACACACACACAACTTTTCTTGGAAGCTGACGAATAGGCAGGAACAGGATCCCATCAGCAAATGACCTTTGGTGGATATCAATAAAAATAATTGCTAAGTTTGAGGACTACTTACGTGCTAGATATCATTCTAAGCACTTTATATGCATTGTATCATTCAAATATCAGAATAACTCTAAGAAGTAAGTGTTAATATTATATAGATTTTTTCACACAAAATAATGAAGATCAGGAAGATTGAATAAGATATCAATGGTAGATGGTTTTATGTTTTTATTTATTTTTCATTTTTTTTTACACTTTCAGTAGAGCAGAACCATTTGTTAAATTTCCTTTTATGTTTCTTACTCTATGGCTTTATTCTATAAAAACTGTGGGCAATCCTTAAAATAGTATTAAAGTCAAACATAAAATGGCATGCAGTTCTTTAAGAGTTTCTCTCGCTCTGTCTCTGTCTCTCTGTCTCTGTCACTCATAGTATGTGGGAGAGCTGGTATGTGTACCTACAGCTATTTGTTTTCAGACCAATGCTCTGAATCATTAGCTCTAGTACCTCCCTTTCCACATAATTTAATCAGGACAGATTTCCTGAAGTAGATCTAAGTGGAGTTAACTTCAGAATGAAGGAATAAAAATAGAAGGTACTGGGGAATGGTAGAAGGTGGACTACTTAAGCAACAGCAAATACAGTAGAAAAAAAAGATGCTTTAAAACTTACCAAATCTATAAGTACAGTTGGCTACAATTAAGTGATTGAATGGAAAGAAAGGGAGACAGAAGGGATTATTCGGTGAAAGGCCATGGAGGGAATAAAATTAGACATTGTAGTTGCAGAATTAGAAGCACTGAAACTACATGGAATCTACTGCATCCCAGGAATAGAAGAGAACTTGAATGCCATCTGCCTAGTATATAAGTTTGCTCTGCATCTTGACAAGATGGTTATTCCACCTTTTTCATGCCCTTGAAGGTGGAGAACTCATTATATTCTGTCAATAGATGGTGTATTAGAAAGTTTTCCTGTATGAAACCCATATTTGCCTACCAGTAACTTCTATTCAGTGGCCAGGAACTGATTTCTCGGGGCCATTCACAACAAGTCTTTCACAGAATAGTTCCTAGGGTAAATATAAAAATATCCACATATGGACTATTTTCCCCGAGTAGTAAAATTATTCCGAGGCACTGAGTTCCCTAATCACTGATTTTCAGTACATTTCTTAGTCTTTGTATTAGGTAATAATAATAACTGATAACAGCTGAATGGGTGTTTACTACATTCCAGGAGCTTTGTATGTAATATTTCCCATGTTGTCATATTTATCTTACAGTTGAAGCTGGGGCTCAGAGAGCTTAAATAACTTGCTCAAGCTCACCCAGATTACAGAAAGAGGAGTTGGAATTTGCATGCAGGCAGCTTGGATCCAGAGCTAACAAATAAACCATTCTACCTGGTATAAAGAGAGTGCTATAGAAAGCAGGACCTTCTCAGGGCTGGCTCCATGGATGTGCAAGTTATACAGTTCTCCGTTTAGGAGGGCTCTAAGCTTGATTTAATGTTCTGTTAGCCCCATCTTCAAATTCTGAATAAATTTTTAACAGGGAGCCCTGGATTTTCATTTTACACTGAGCCCTGAAAATTATAACTGGTTCTGGGTCTACCATTGAAAACAATCAATCTGACAAACAAGCCAACTTTTTTGGGGGGTCATGGTGATCTAGTGTTCTGTGGTTCTGAAAGTTAACACGTTTTGGCACAATTTGTGGAACCTACTCCTCATTCTGCGGCTCCTGACCTCCCAACCAGGAAAGCCCTAGTGGGCACCTATGGTAGCCGGGGGGCAGGGAGTATTGTGAGTGGTTTCCTTCCTGTATCTTCACTGCCATGAGTGGAGGACAGGCTGAGCTCTGGCAGGGAAGCTTTTACATTTGGGGGGTTTGTTACTTTCTGCTCCTTTGACACTGTGTTTTTTGTCAAATGAAATTTATGGGAACATTATAGGGCTTGACAGGAACAACGAGCCTCCAGGATTTCCCTGGAAGAAACCTCCACCTGCCAAGGGAGAGCTTCCTCCTTTTGGCTAACGGGGAGCTTGGCTCTCCTCATTCTTCCTCAGCCTGTTGTAAACGTTGGGAATGCAGGCTTCACAAGAGCTGGCCGAGGAGTGATATGCAGCTGCAGCTGGATCTCTTAGGAACTGTTCCAGGAAAAGTCAGCTGGGAGAGGTCACGGCAGAGCGCCTTGGATGTCTGCTTTCAGTGGCTTAGCATGTCCAGTTTAACAAAAATGTGCCTTTCTAAGTAAATGTGGCTCAGCCCATGGCTAACAAGAAAAAGGACAAACAACACGTAATAGCACACATCCCCCAACACCTTCATAGCATCAGTCGCCTGTTATGATGCTTCCCTGCTGACCAGTCTTCGTTTGGATTGTGGATGCCTTCAAAATGGCAGTACGGTGTCTCGGAAAGACCACTGGACAGGGAGTTAGGAAAGCTGGGTTTCTAAGTAGCTTTATCTTGCCCAATAAGTGAGGGCTTGAAGTAAGCCATTGCTAGGTTCTATACCTCATATCCAGCCCAGGAATTTTATAAGGCATCATATTTGGGAAATGGACAAATTTTGCCTTGCTTTGGCTCAAAGTGCATTGGCTTTTAATCGATAAAGATATATTTTCTGAGGCCTTTTTATTTTCTGTGCTGTGAGTGCAGCACCAGAGTAATATGTAGCCTGTCCAGGCAAACAGGAGGCTCGGTATGAGAAAATTCCATAAAAGGGTACTTTCCTGGCTTCCCACGCAGGGCCATGGAATCTTGGCTCTGACTGTCAGGCATGGTCCATCTGGGTCAGGTATTGCAGAAGACATCTTTAGTGAGGGATACAGATTCAGCTGCTAGAAAAGAAACCCCCAAATAGCGGTGAATTAAATTGAGACAGACATTAATTCTCTTTCAAGCAACCCAGAGTTTCCCAAGGTCAGACACCCAGGCCCCTTCTATCTTGTTCCTCCTCCATACCTAGACTGTTGCCTTCACCTGCCTGGCCCGGCAAAAGGATGAAAGAAGGGAGATGAAAGTAAGCTGCACCCTCACTTTCCCTCCCAGCCCAACCACCAGAATTTAGTCTGTTGGACGAAGGGAATGTATTCTTTATTCTGGGCAGCTATGTGGGACATGTGCTGGGAGATACTGGCAGATAAGTAGCAGTCTCTGACATGTGGTTTTAATCTTGGGATTTGATTAATATGAGCAAAAGGTTTGTTGGGAGCATCTGTACTTCTGATCTGTCAGAGATCTCTCTGCACTTTAGCATATAAACTGACATGCAATGAATTAGGAAGACTAAAGCAGGTTATGGCACCGACCATCCATCCATTCTCTGAGGAGTGGGTGCAAACCCTTAGCCAAATCTGGTCTCTATGCTGACTCAGTCTGAGTCTCCTCTGAACATCCTCAGGGTTCTTGTTTAGACTGCTGTGGAATGTCAGTGTCTTTCTTTACAATCCATCTTACTCAGTCTTTTGCTTCATTTAGGTACTTGTCGAAGTGTAGTCTCTAAGCACTGATTTCTGTGGAAGGCAAGCTCAATTTCCTTCCAGTATCCTCTATAAATGCCACAGCTTCCAGTTCTCTAATGTGAATTATCTGCATGTCCTTGTGGGATTCACGTTTCTGTGACTGTAGTGAAGGCAAGGAGCCTATTTTGGTGGGAAGAGTTATTTTCTACTTTGAGTCAGAGCAGAGAAATAATCTCTAGCTGTATAAAAACATGCTCTGTGGTCCCATGTTCCATGCAGCATCTGTGAGAGCTCATTCCAGGCAGTGGTGTGTCAGCAAAGTTAGGGCAGAGCTGTCTGATTCCAGCAAGGCTGACATCTGGTAGACCAGTAACAGGGGGCATTGAGGGTTACATTAGGGATTCCAGCAGTGACTATGGTCCCATCCTAGCTCTGCACTTTCTGAAGAATGAAGGGATCAGGCATTTTATTTTTTTAATAAATTTTAAAAATCATTTTTATGTTTAATTACAGTTGACATACATTATTATATTAGTTTCAGGTGTACACCCCAGTGGTTAGGCATTACATAACTTATTCAGTGATTATCCTGATAAACCTTGCACCCATCTGACACCATGCATAGTTATTAGAATATTATTGACTATATTCCTTATGCTCTACTTTCCATCCCCATGACTATTCTGTAACAACCAATTTGTACTTATTAATCCCTGACTTTTTTCACCTATTCCCCTAACCCCCTCCCATCTAGCAACCATCAAATCATTCTCTGTAACTATGAGTCTGTTTCTGTTCTGCTAATTTGTTTATTTTGTTTTTTAGATTCAATTGTTGGTAGATGTGTATTTATTCCCATTTTGCTATTCATATTTTATATCTTTTCCCCTTCTTCTTCTTCATAAAGAAGGCCCTTTAACATTTCATATAACACTGGTTTGGTGGTGATGAACTCCTTTAACCTTTTCTTGTCTGGGAAGCTCATTATCTGTCTTTCAATCCTAAATGATAGCTTTGCTAGGTAGAGTAATCTTGGTTGTAGGTTCTTTCTTTTTATCTCTTTGAATATTTCTTGCCACTTCCTTCTGGTCTGCAAAGTTTCTGTTGAGAAATCAGCTGACAGTCTTATGGGAGCTCCCTTGTAGGTAACTAACTGCTTTTCTCTTGCTGCTTTTATGATCCTTTCTTTGTCTTTAACCTTTGGCATTTTAATTATATGTCTTGGTGTGGGCCCCTTTGGGTTCATCTTGTTTGGGACTCTCTGCACTTCTTGAACTTGTATGTCTACTTCCTTCACCAACTTAGGGAAGTTTTCTGTCATTATTTTTTCAAATGGGTTTTCAATTTCTGGGAGCAGGCATTTTCTTGTTGAAGACTAGCTTATGCCTCTAAATAATGCTTCTAGGACTGTTTTATTTTTAGCCTCCAAACATGACTTGGGCCTTCCTGCTTCATTATTTTTTTGATCCTCACCTGAGGAGATTCTTTTCATTGATTTGAGAGAGAGAGAGAGAGAGAGAGAGAGAGAGAGTGAGAAAGAAACATCAATGTGAGAGAAAACATCAATTGGTGGACTCCTGTATGCACTTTGACCAGAGATCTAACCTGCAACCTAGGTATGTGCCCTGATGGAGAATCAAACCTGTAACAGTGTTTTGGTGTATGGGATGACACTCCAACCAACTGAACCACCTGACCAGGGCTCTGCTTTCCTTTTCTCTTTCATATTCCAGCCTCCTGGAATGCAGTTGCATCTTCTGTGTTCTAATTCAAATCCTCTTCATCCATTGAAGATTCAAGTACCGCCTTTGGAGAAGTTCTTCCCTGGATACCAGTCTCAGGATCTTAAGACACTTGATTGTCTCTCATATTTCTTTTATTCATTGAGTTCAACTATTACTGATCTTGACTGTTAAGTATTTAACTTCACATATTTTTACTACCTTTCTCACTTGGGTTGTAAACCCCTGAATTCTTTTATTCATGCATTTATCAGTCATTTACTTGTTATCCACCTAGCCATTTACAAAGCCTGCTCTGTGCTGGGTATTGTGACACAAAGACACATATTTTCTCTCCCTGAGATAACTAAAGAGGGAAGGCAGTTATTGGAAACAACAAGATCAGAACAAATGATTATTCTATTAGTGGACATGCATGCGAATGCTCTGAAAGACCAAAAGAAAACCAGCTGCTTATAAATGTTGGGAAGTTTCATGGAGGAGCTGGCATTTTTAATGGCCTGACAGATAGAAGGGAAAGGTAGGAACTGAGGGAAGCATGAGTATAAATGTCTATGTTCAATGTTGGAGGGAGGTGCTTGCTGAGTGGGGGAAAGAGGAAGATGAGTAGGAGGTAAGGCCGAAAGGGTAAGGTGGGCAAGATGGTGAGTCTTTTAGGCTCTGCTAAAGCTTTTGGATTATCCTGGAGATTATAGGGAGCCTTGAAAGTTCTTAAACATGGGGTGACATGATCACATCTGTGTTTTAGAATGATGATGTTGGATTCAGCCTGAAAAATAGATTGATTGTGATTGGGGAGTGAGAATCAAGACAGTTGGTCAGTTAGGTACAAATTCCTCTTAGGTGATGACACTAGCAAGATGAGAGGCGAGGAGAGGGCCTGAACTATAACATTGACAGTGGCTAGGAATGAAAGAAAGAAGCACATTTGAGAGTTGGTGATATTGAAGAATTGGATGTGGAGGAAGTTTCAGATGCAGAAAGTCTTCACTCTTCTGCTTTAGGCCCTGTGTTACCTTGTATCAGCTGATTTCCAAACAACACTGTGTGCAAATGATATATACTTTTATGGACCTTTAATTTTTGACATGAACTTCTCGGATTTAGATAATACTGATATTTATTAGTTTTTAAAATGTATTTTTATTGATTTCAGAGAGGAAGGGAGAGAGAGATAGAAACATCAATGATGAGAGAGAATCACTGATCAGCTGACTCCTGCATGCCCCCTGACCAGGAATCGAACCCTGACTTCCTGGTTCATAGGTTGACACTCAACCACTGAGCCCCACTGGCAAGGCTTATTTTTTAAAGTTGATTAGAAACATTTCACCTGAGAGTTTACTGCATGAGTTCAAGATTTTTGAATGTTTCCTTTTTTGGGGGGAGATTTTTTTTTTTTAAAAGATTTTGCAATGTTGAGGATCAGCTGATGACTTGGTATCCGAGATTTTATTCAGCCCTGTTTGTGACATTTGGGAGAGCGCACAGCATACATCCTGAGAATACACAATCAAAATGTATTTTCTCCTCTGCTTTAAAAGAAAAACTGAAACTGCAAAGTGATTCTTTTACTTCAGTTTTCATTGGTTAAAAAAAAAAAAGTAGAGAAATAGCTTTCTAATTCTTTCTTGCCATTCCCCAAAGAAAGGTACTGTGATGTTTTCCTAATTTCAAACTGTGATTTTTTTGTTGTTATTTACTGCCATCTGGCCAGCATTCTGAACAAAGAAAAGAAACTGTTTCTTCGTATGATCTCTCTTCTAGGACTAAACAAATGCTTTGCCCCTTGGGTGGTATATGCCACCCAAATGCAGAATGGGGGTGTAAGAGAATGTCTTTTCCTCTTTGTTTGGTGCGGCCCATAACCACATAATTGTTAGTTAGTTAATTAGTTCAGATGCTCCATTGTTTCCAAAGGAGATCAATCTTTCTTCCCTCCACCTCTCTCCTGCTCTTTCCCTATTTGCTAAGCTCCCTTGCTTTAGTGCCTAAATGCTTAACAGTCTATCTGCTGATCTCCTCAGCTCCCAGATACTCAAAATAAATTATCTTTATGTTATGGCTGCTATTAATATATTCTTGTTTGCCTTGGCCTCTGAGTTATGGGTATCTGTCTGCCTTGAACATTGCATCATAACAGTTGTATAACCTCTTCCAAGCACTGCAGCAAGCTGGACTTTATAAATGCCTGCAGGGTGAGAGGAGAGAATGGAGTTGACTTGCTCATCAATGTTTAAAAGAGCAGTTCCCTCCCTGGGAGGTCTCTGTCAGTTGATCTTTCCAGAATTAGTATGAGAGACTCATGCTCTCCCTATCATTTCTTGTCCAGTTGTTCATTGACCAAGTTGAATATAGGGATCCAGCAAGATATCAGCACTAAGTTTTGTGGAGAAAGAAGTGGCGCTACCTTGATTGATGTTAAAGTCTAGCTTAGTAACTTTAGAACTTTTTAAAAAAAAAACACAGATTCAGAATTGAACAGCTGGTCTCCTGTGAGGAGTCTGTTGGGATAGTAATACTTAATAGTTAATTCAGAGTGATTTGAGCCCCTTGGAAGGCTTAGGTTCTCCACATCCTTTTATTGATTCTTGGTTATGTCCTCAGAGGGGTCCACTTGCACTTCTTACCTGAAACCTTCACCAACTCTCAAAAGGCATCAATTCAAATACTATAAGTATCTTTGAGCAAAGTGACTAGAATATTCTATTCTCTCCGCCCCCCCCCCCCCCAAAACCTCCACCCCACACTCACAGTATTAAAGAATGCCTAAGGATGCAGTATTTGAAATTAAGATTTTTAGGGTTCCTTTTCTTTCTTTCTTTCTTTCTTTCTTTCTTTCTTTCTTTCTTTCTTTCTTTTTTTTTTGTTGTTGTTAATTCTCACTGGAGGATATTTTTCCATTTTTTTTTTTTTGGGAGAGTGGAAGAGAGAGGGAAAGACAGAGTGAAACATCGATGTGAGAGAAACACATCGATTGGTTGCCTCCTGCACATGCCCTGACCAGGGCCCAGGCCAGGGAGGAGCCTGGAACCAAGGTACATGCCCTTGACCGGAATCGAACCCGGGACCCTTTGGTCCTCAGGCCAACACTCTATCCACTGAGCCAAACTGGCTAGGACTAGGGTTTATTTTCAGAAGAACTTTACAAATATCTATTCAAGTGGTTTTCAAATTGTGTTACACAGAGTCACCAGGGTTCCAAGAAAGTGTCTTAGGAACTACTTGGGGCATGGAAAGAGGTTCTGCATCCTTCCTCCTCCACCTTATGCCGAATAGCTCCACACTTTTATCTGTTTTGTATATTAGGCTTCAAAATAAAGTTTAATTTTAAGAATAAGTCCTGCTGCTTAAATAATTGGAAAACTATTAATCTAATCCAACTTCTCATGTCTACAGAGAGGATACTAAGGGCTGGAGAGGTTTTATAATCTGCCCGAAGCCACAATACCAATAACCAAGATGGGTCTAGAACACTGATCTCTTGGCTACCAGTCTAGTGCTCTTTACTTTTCCCAGTGACGATTGGGATTCCTCACTGTCGCCAGGGCCAGCATGGGCCTATTTACACCAACCTTAGAATTGAAATAGAACTTTAAAGAAAATGGGTCCTGTCTATGCAGAGGCTGTAAAGCACAGAGATTAAACAGGGAGGCTGTGGATGTGGACTGTCTGGGCTCAAATCTCTTCTTCACCTTAATTAGCTCTATGACCTTGCATATCCTACTTAACCTTCCGGGCGTTCTGCTGCTTCACTTGCATGATGACTGTTGTGATGATGAAATAAGTCGAGGCATACCCAAATGCTGCCAGCAGTCTGTGGCAAGTACCAAATCCTCAATAAACATTAGCTTGCATTTGAAAGTTTGGCGTTTGGATTCTGGGCTTTCTGTAACTTTCCCTTGGATGCACGGTAGCCTGTTGAACCCATTATGTTTGGTGCTGAGAACGGCCAGCATGTTCCCTCACATCTGGTAAGATCATGCAGCAGGAGGAGTGCTGGGACCACAGGCTGCTTGAACTGGGCACGTATGTTACAGATAAACGAGGGAGAACTTCACAAATATCTATTTGTAAAGCCATAAAAATGACTTGCTCCGTCTTATGGGATTTTCTAAATGGAGGGCAGAGAGGAAGAGACACCTGATACAATTTTGGGAAGCCTGCAGTCCATCCTAAAACCACTTCTTATTTGTTGGACCAATATGTTTATATTGCAGTTACAAATATTTTTTTTATTGAGGTGAAATTTGCTTAACATAAAATTAACCAGTTCACAGTATACACATTAGTGTCATTAAGCACATTTGCATGACTGTCCAGATCAGTGATGGCGAACCTTTTGAGCTCGGCGTGTCAGCATTTTGAAAAACCCTAACTTAACTCTGGTGCCGTGTCACATATAGAAAATTTTTGATATTTGCAACCATAGTAAAACAAAGATTTATATTTTTGATATTTATTTTATATATTTAAATGCCATTTAACAAAGAAAAATCAACCAAAAAAATGAGTTCGCATGTCACCTCTGACACGCGTGTCATAGGTTCGCCATCACTGGTCTAGATCCAGCTCATTTTCATCATTTCCAAAGGAAACGCTGTACCCATTAAGCCAGTGGTTCTCAACCTTCTGGCCCTTAAAATACAGTTCCTCATGTTGTGACCCAACCATAAAATTATTTTCGTTGCTACTTCATAACTGTAATGTTGCTACTGTTATGAATCGTAATGTAACTATCTGATATGCAGGATGGTCTTAGGCGACCCCTGTGAAAGGGTCATTCCACTGCCAAAGGGGTCGCGACCCACAGGTTGAGAACCGCTGCATTAAGTATTCACTCCCCACTTGCCCTCCTCCTAGCCCATGCCAACCACTAATCTGTTTTCTGTCTTTATACTTTTATGTATTCTGGGTTTTTTGTATAAATGGAGTCATACAATATGTGAACTTTTGTTTCTGGTTTACTTCACTTAGCATAATGTTTTCAAGTTTCCGCCATATCGTATCATGGATCAGTACTTCATTTTTTTAAAAAATGATTTTTATGTTGCATTTTGGTTAAAGTTCCATTCTCCCCCTTTGTCTCCACTACCTCTTGAAGTGAGGCTGACTGGCTGTAATACAGTTTTCTGTTTCTCTCTTTCCTCCCACTCCAAACTTGACTCATTGATAGGGGGCTACACAGTGGTTCCATTTCTTACTACACACGTGTCCCTAGTTTCTCAGGGTAGAGAAAGCTCAGCTACCTGCTATTCTTGCGGAGCTTACTCCATTAGCCCCACCCCACCTATCACTGAGACATGTGCTTGTGCCCAGGCGTTTGTGAACGTGGAGGGCTGGGCTGGCAGCTGTAGATGGAGAAGACATGATGCCCGAGGCTGGACCTCTCGGCCCCTGGTGGCACTGGGTTTTGTGTAGAAGCCACGTGCCAGTGGAGAGGCTCTCCCCTCATCAGTGCCACCTCCGTCAGCTTGTTGTCACATGTCCCCAGCCTAAAAGGGGAGCCATGGGACACCAGGACGATACCTGGGTGTCATTTTACGGTGTTGAGGTGTTCCATTTGTTAACGGGTGAATTCCTGTCTGTAAATGAACTCTGAACTATAGAGGAGAGATTTTTTAAAAATCACCATACTAATTGGGCGCAATAATTCCTGTTTTAAGCTCAGATCTAATGCTGAGGAATTTCTGGCATCTTTCCTTGGAATCAATTAAGTCAATTCCTTCACATTTTACATCAGTTAAAGGAACATTGCCCAACATAGTTGTTTTTTGTTTGGTTTAATTTCCTTACTCTCATCAATGAAAAACTTCATAGATCATTTTGCCAAAAACATACTTTCAGAATCAATTTTATGGGCTCAGTGTTTATTTGGGCTGTGGTGAGGACAGCAGCACCTTCCTTTCCCTGACCCCACCGTGGCTAGCTGTGCTGCTTTGCCCTTCTCCCTGGTCCTCAGGTGCTCATGGGGTCTGCCTTTTGTACATGTGCAGGGGCCTGTGTCTTGGTTTTGAGGTGCTTGTGAAGCTGTGTCTGTCTTGTGGATGGGGCCATTTGTGCTAATCTTTCCAGAGCACATGCTTGGGCCATAGTGGGGCAGCGCTGCCTGGAAGGGGTGAGGGCAGCAGTCAGGGATCTGATGGGCATCTGGTTGGAATAACCAGGAAACCAGCCTTCACTGTAGGTTCAGTTTAGTGTCTGAGGCAGCCCAACAGGTGGAGCGTGGCTTCTGGCCCTAGATAAGCTGAAATCCTGACTCAGCCACTTACTGTGCTGTTTCCTCATCTATAATGTGGGGCTTAATAGCTGCACATGCCTTGTGGGGTGGTTATGAGGATCCATTTGAGTTATTGTCTGTAAAAGGTTTAAAGGATCAACTGACCCATTGAGGTGCTCAATAAATATTATCTGTTATAGAATGACTAGAGGCCTGGTGCATGGAATTCATGCATGAGGTCAGGGGGGGGGGCAGGGTCTCTCAGCCCAGCCTGTACCCTCTCCAATCTGGGACCCCTCAAGGGATATCTGACTGCCGGTTTAAGGCCCGATCCCTGGGATCAGGCCTAAACCGTCAGTTGGACATCCTGCTCACAATCAGGGACTGCTGGCTCCCAACCACTCACCTGCCTGCCTGATCACCTCCTAACCACTCCCCTGCCGGCCCGATCGCTCCCAACTGCCCTCCCCTGCCGGCCATCTTGTGACAACATGGGGATGGCCATCTTGTGATGATGTGGGGGTGGCCATCTTGTGGCAGCCATCTTGTGATGACGTAGGGGCAGCTATTGTGTGATGACATGGGGGCAGCCATCTTGTGACACGAGGGCATGAGGGTCAATTTGTATATTGCCTATTTATTATATAGGATTCATATTCATAAAACTTTATTGGACATAAACTTCAGCCCTTGGTAGTTTCTTTTTTGTCTTAGTGTCAATTTACTCATCAAAGACAGAGTTCCTGCTGACCTTTTACCCTCTCATACTTTCTTTTATATTCGAATGGTTCCAGATATGTAGAAGTTCATTCTACCTCTGATAAATACAAGCTTTAATATCTCCTTTGATTTCCTTTTATTTATTTATTATGATATTATTGATATTTTTAGAGAGAGAGGAAGGGAGTGGGAGAGGGAGAGGGAGAGAGATATATATAAACATCCATATGAGAGGGAAACATTGATCTGCTGCCACCTGCATGCTTCCTACTGGGGACTGAGCCCCCAACCTGGGCATGTGCCTGACTGGGAATTGGACCAGCATGGGATGACACCCAACCAACTGAGCCACACCAGCCAGGGCTCCTTGGATTTTCTTATAACAGCAAGAAGAGCTTTGGTACTATTCGGTATATAGATGGCCCAGTGGCTTTCTTTGGTGTCTTAAAATTTTTTTCCTTGAAGAGTTCTCCAAGTCCTGCTCCACCCTTCCTGAGATGCTCTGAGAATTCACCTCCTGAATAATGGTAGGCTCAGGAGATGGAAGACACTTCTGGTTAATCTTATTGAATGTACAGAATAATTACATTTATTTGCTATTTTCCCATCCTGGAGACAAATGGTTGCTCTTCCTGTTAGTGTGTGTATGTGTGTTAGGTAGGGGTAGAAAGGATGTATCCACAAACTCCCACCTAGAATCTCTCCATGCTGCAAGGTCTGCACAGGCTTGACACAGACATGAATAGGGAGGGGCACTACCTGCTGGAGTCCCTGCACCTGCATATAGAGGACATGTTCTGGGGCACCACTTGGGAAGTTCCTGTGGACCCAAATACCCATCCATCTCTGCTTGAGTTCTTTCCAAGATTTAGGTTGTCTGTTTCTATTGTGATCAGTGGCCCAGTGCACGAATTGTTCACCTTGAAAGGAACTGTGGGCCATGAGGCTGCGGTGGCTACAGGCACGGGTCTTGGCCCATCCTCCACGCCCCCGCTAGGCCCCTCCCACCGAGGCCCCAGTTCCCTGTTTTCCAGCAGCCCTGATCCAGCCCTGCCACCACTCCCATGCACTGACAGTGCCAGCCTCTTGCTGGCGCCTGACAGCACAGAGCAATTGGGGCAAGCGCCAGCAGTGGGTGTGAGTGCCCGGTGGGAACCATGGCATGCAGGAGCAAAGAATTTTCAGTAACCACCAGTGGCTTGCCCCGATGACAGTGACTAGTGCCCTGCTTTAGTCTGGCACCCTTGCTCACCTGCTCCACCATCCCACCGCAGCCAATGCCTGCCATGTTCCATGCTCTGCTGCCTGTTGCCGATGCCCACCATGTTCTGCCTGAGCCCCTGGTGGTCAGCGTACATCATAGCGACCGGTTGTTTAGTGGTTGTGCTGTTGGGTCTATTTGCATATTAGGGTTCCACGTTTGGGGTCTTCTCTGGCAAAGAGGTGCAATCCTGTGCTTACAGATGGCACATACTGCAAATGGACTATTGCTCTTGAAAAGGATTTAAAAAATAGATTAACATTTTGATTTTTCTTCCTTTACTAAGTAAACATTAAATGCATCTTTACTTTAACTGAAGTCAAAGTTAGGACAGCTGATGAGTCTGAATAATTGACAAGCATGAAAATCTGCTGGAAACAGCAAAGTTATTAGGCGGCTGTGTTTGTGGGTGTTCAAATGTGGATTAAGCCAATCCATTACACTCGTTTGGTATTCATTGGGCTGCAATATTTTTATGCAGAACCCAGGAAGCAGACACCATTCTGTGGTGTTTATTAGTGACCTTGTCTTGTCCTCTGGGTTCTGAGCAGGCAGCTCAGAACATCAGGAGGTGGTGCTAACAACTGTGCTGTGTTTTCTATGCATTTCATATCCATGAGATGCTGCTGCCATCTCGGGCTTGGATTTTGAAGTAGAGAAAGTGAATGTGGCTTTTAAAATCCGAAGTATTTATAGAACTAGGTTCTGATTTAACAATCGCTGAAGCCCTTCTGCTGGAAATAACAACACAAATCTGCAGAGGGAGAAAATATTTTTCCCTATAACAACCGCGCCCCCCCCCCCCCCCCCCCCCCCCCCCGCCCCACGCACACACAGTGTTTGCTCTTGGGGGCCTTCTTTGTGAAAAATTAAGGGTTTGCCAATATGATCAAAAGGGTTTTAAACTGAAGATGGGGGTGGTGGAGGAAAATGCCAAAGAGCCCTTTGATACTGGCAGGAGCATCAGATCTGTTGCAGTGATAAGCTGAACCATCCCTGGGGGTGTCCCCCTGGCCTAGTCCACTTCTAGAGGGGGGTGTGTGGCCTCCCCAGTCCTTGACTTACAAGAAGCCCTGGGGAATATGTGGGCAGCATTTCCCACAGCAAGTGGAGCCCAGCTGGGTCCTCTTGCTGGCGCCTGACACAGTTGCCCGAAGCCCACTCTCAGTGGTCCTCAGCCCATTCACACGTCTGGGCTGCAAACCTAACCTAGAATGCTGTGTGGGGGCTCAGGCATCTGACACACCTCTGGGACTCAGAACACTGATCCCCTTCTCCTCCAAATCCAGGCTACTTTACACCTTCAAAACAGAAGTCTGACTTTATCTTCTTTCTTGGAAAATTGATCTTCATCCCTATTCTTCCATGCTAAATGTTTTATATTGTCTTTGTAGGGTTAGTAGCACTATCTCCAGGACCTTAAATATGATTCATACTATAATCCTAAGGGCAAAGATTTTCTGGCAATCTTATGCTAAAACAGATGAGAAAAACAGCAAAATTCCAGCTCCCCCTCATTGAACCATAAGACAAATCTCCAGCAATCATCTCCCTACAGAGATAAGAGTAACATGGCCAAAGTGCCCAGGGCCACAGAAGATGCAGCTGTCAATAAAGCTAAAGTAACCTTAGGCACCACGAATAGAAGTATAACATCCAAATGAAGATGGTGATTTTTGTACTGCTCTAGTCACCCCACGTGGGAGAACAGCTCAGTTCTGGTAGCACGTTCAGAGGAACACTGATAAAGAAGAAGATGAGGGTGGCAGAGGATGTGTAAGTAGCTCATGTTTTGGTCCGTAGAAGAAAAGATTCATGGAGAAGCGAGGAAGATTTTATACATATTATTTTAACATATTATCTTCATTATAACATTTATTAACAATAGCAATCACATTCTGAATATCTGGTATGTCTTGGACCTTTGGGATATATTAACGCATTTTAGGTCTTCACAACAAAAATTGTGTGCATATAATTATTTCCATTAAACAGTTGATGAAAATGAAGTTTGGAGAAGTTAAGTGACTTGCCCAAACTCACACAGTAAATGTCAAAGTGAAGATTCACATCCAAGTCCTTCTAGATCCAAAGGTTTTGTTCCTTCTCCCATGTCTCCCTAGTATTTGAAAAGAACTAAATTAGAGCTACAGGGAAGACATCAAAAGAACAGATTCAACTTAACACAATGAAGAACTTTCTCATAGTCAGAGTTGTTCAGAGATGGAATGAATAACCCTATCTGGCCCTGTGTTTCTATTTCCTCAGACATCTTCAGGCCTAGGCTGAGAGGCTAATGTTGAGGGTGCAGTGGCGGTTATTTAACATTATAAGGAGGAGTTAGCAGATGACACTCTAATGATCTTTTCTGTTTTATTTCTCTTTGCAAAGTAAACCCCAAAACACACACAATCTAAAATAGAGGTCAATGTAATATGCTGTGCCAACATCCAATTGCTTTGAAATAATACAAGGGCTACTTGTGCCATCTAGTGTTATTAAAACTTATGGTTTCTCATTCATTCATTCATTCATTCATTCATTCATGTATTCCACAAATATTTTTCTGAGTGCCTCCTAAAGGCCCGGCCCTGGAGGCAGAGTGCTGAATAACACGTAGTTCCTGTCCTCAACAAGTCTGTGGATCAGAAAGGCAGAGATGTGTAAACAGGCGGTTTTAATTCTTCGTGTAGATATAATTAGGAGAGGATCGCATGCTAAGAGATACCTAACGCAACTTTGTGGAAAGGGGAAAAGACTTGGGAGCTAGCATGGTGAGGGGTGAAGAGGACAAAGGTCTAGGCAGAGGCAACAGCATGTAAAAGCCCTAGAGCAGCGATTTCCAACCTTTTCATCTCATGGCACACATAAACTAATACTGAAATTCTGTGGAATATATTTTTTTGCCGACCTAACAAAAAAATAAGTTTGATTCACCTGCATGGGATGGCTATTGTGTTGGCTGTTGTCATTTTTTATTTGACAATTTAAGGTAAAAGAAGTCAGTGCCCCTGACTAAATAGTCAGGTATTGCATGTTTTTAAAATTCGTTGTGGCACACCAGTGTGCCCTAGCACACCAGTGGAAAATCGCTGCCCTAGAGGCCTGAGAAACTGTGGCCAAGATGAGAAGGGCAAGTAGCTCAGTGGCTCACTTCAGGTGCGAGAACCCCCAGCTGGTGCAGAAAGACTCAGCGCCCCTGCAGGGCTGGGTCTCCTTCCTACCGGCCCCAGGTACGGAGCCTTCCCTGAGGATGCACAAGTCTGCTCTAAAGCAGTGTCCAAAACTACCGTGTCAGAGTCCTGGAAGGGTTTTCCCCTGAAATGCTCACTAGGCCAGAGCCGGGCTGGATTTTTAAAAAAGAAATGGGGGACTGTTCTTCCTTCCACTGGGTTTTATGTTTTGTCTCTGAGAAACAAACAGGGCTGCTGGAGTCCCTGTGCTCTGTGGTGTCCCTTGGTTCTGCAGGCATCAGCTGCAGTCCATTAGACTCACAGGGCAGGGAGAGGGTAGGATGGAGTTACAAGGGGCCAGAGGTAGGGGAGGGGGCATGGCAAATAGACATCTCCACTTCTCTCATCTCCCTTCTTTCCCGCCCCAGAAAAAATCCCAGCACAAACCTCCTCCATGCACACATCTTCCCACTGTATCCACCCAGAGCACTGTGGGCCTCCCACGCTCTCAACGACTCAGACACATCTGAGTCCCAGTGGAGGCACAACCCAGATTCAGCCCGGGATCCCCCTAATGCACCTACATCCAGGTGTCATTTCAGAACCCCCAATGTGACAGGTGAGGGGATCATCTCATTATTTTCTTACCTCCAAGGCAGGACTGTACTTAAACCATCTCAGACAGATGGCTAACAGTCCTATTTTAAAAGATCTCCAGGGAGGACGATTCACAATTCCCTGTGGCTGTCTGTTCTAGTATTTAATCATCTCCATTACCAGCGAGTTCCTCTTTATGTCACATCTAAATCTCTTCAGTTGTGATGTAAGTCTTGTTTTTTGAGGTAAATGCTGTGGATCTCCTGCTTCAGGCGAGGGGAGGATTCTGGTCCTAATTTTCTAGCCTGGGGAATCATCTATTTTTAACACTCTTCTTTGGGGTTTATTGCCTTCATTGGTAAACATGGGGGTTGAGTTAGGAAGATTGTCAAATACTCTTCTAGCTCTAAAAGCTGTGACTTCTCAAAATTAAAAGTGCTGCCTAGGTATCCTGGGCAATTTAATACTCCATGGAAATACTAATGCTTTGTTGCATAAAGAGCTGGTAGCTGAAATTTGAAACAATGCCATACAGACCTAGCTCAGAAAGGCATGTCTCCATTAGTGGTGTAGAGTGAGACTGCAGAAAGGAACAAACAGCTGAGGGGCTGTGGCCATTCAAAGTTGGACCCTTTAGAGTCACTGCAGGGTAGACACCCTACTCATCTATTGAATGGAGAAGGGATAGTCTCAGTTTGTGGCTGCTGCCCCAGCCTCTAGCTCCTGACAGCTGAGAAAGTGAATACCCAGAGGAGGGCTGTTGTATGGGAGGCTAGATTTTCACCCTCCTCACCCTTTCCTATTTTATTATTTTTTCCCTTTTTTGATTAAGGTATTACAAATGTGTCTTAATCTCCCCATTACCCTCCCACCCTACCCCCAATCCTGCCCTCACCCTCACCCCCTGTTGTCTGCATCCATTGGTTATGCTTATGTGCCTGCATACAAGTCCTTTGGTTGATATTTCCCCCTTACCTCCACCCTCCCCTATCTTCCCTCTGAGGTTTGAGCACCTGATCGATGCTTCTCTGTCTCTGTTTTTGTTCATCAGTTTATGTTGTTCATTATATTCCACAAATGAGTGAGATCATGTGATATTTATCTTTTTTCTGACTGGCTTATTTTGGAGAGGAACGGAGAGGGAGAGAGGGATAGAAACATCAATGATGAGAGAGAATCATTGATCGGCTGCCTCCTGTACGTCCCCTACTGGGGATGGAGCCTGCAACCTGGGCATGTGCCCTTGACTGGAATCAAACCTGGGACCCTTCAGTCCACAGGCAGATGCTCTATCCACTGAGCCAAACCAGCTAGGGCGCCCTTCCCTATTTTAAAAAGCCAATGTCCTGGGAAGGCTAATACCATAGCCATTGTCATATCACTCAGTAGTGAGCTGTTAACTCACATCAGAAGAAAGGAGCTGGCACAGAGTAGCTACTGGGTCCACAGCAGGAGGGGTTAGCACAGAAGATTCAGGATGCCAGGAGATGGGGGTTTGCCAGGGACAAAAGCTCCACAAGAAGCAAGAGGATGCTGAAGACAAAGTTTACTTAATTTCCAGTTTCTTCAAAACATTCACTGCTGCTGCCTTTGGTATGCGTGTCCCAAGGAGCCAGCTTGCATTAGATACCTCGCTTTAGGGGAGAGCTGTCAGGGGGCATTCATCTGAGGCAAAGCTCCACCAGCTAAGCTGCCCGAGCCTCATCTGTACACAGCAGTGACTCCAGCTTCAGCCAAAGACAGGATCACATCATGAGACAGATTAACCTGCCACTCACTTGTATACTCTTACCTCCTCAAGCTCTTTAAAAGGAGACAGAAATAAAGAATTCATTGTTGGGTAGGCATGGGAGGAATTTTAATCATCTACACATGTAAATATGAGATTGTAGATTTTTCTTGCTTTTATTACTGGTGTCATCAAAAACTGGACTCACTGCCCACTGACAGCAATTCTTATATTATTATTTCATATTAATTCTTATGTTACCCACAGTGTTAGCTGTGGGTAAAATGTATTAAGGATCCACTCGGTCTAGCAACAGTTTGTTACAGGTCATAGAGTACTGAGAAAGCTACATGCTGTATGATTCCAACTAGATGACATTCTGGAAAAGGCAAAACTATGGAGACAATAAAAATATCAGTGGTTGACAAGGGTGGGTGGGGGAGATGAATAAGTAGAGCACAAAGGATTTTTAGGGCAGTGAAAATACTGTTTGATATTGTAATGATGGGTATATGTCATTATACATTTGTCTAAACCTACTGAATGTACAATGCTAAGAATGAGCTTTCAGGTAAACTATGCACTTTGGGTGATTATGAGCATCAATATAGGTTCATCCTTAGTAAAAACTGTACCACTCTGGTGGGAGATGTTGATAATGGGGAGACTGCATGAGTGGGGGTAGCGGGTATGTGGGCAATCTCTGCTTCATTCTCTTAATTTTATTATAAACCTAAGACTGTTCTAATAAATAAAGTCTTAATAAAGCAAAACAAAACGACAACAACAAAAGTTGTTGGGGACACCAAAAATTGCCTTGGGCCTCTGAAAGGGTGACAAAGAGCAGAGTGCTCCCTCCTGAATTCCAGTCTCCTGGGAGGGGGCAGTGCTCCCCACTGTGTGCAGATTGGAGAGGGAGGGCACTACAGAACCAGTTCTTGACAGTCAGGGGAGGATTTAAATAAGCTCAGGCTTTCAGTTGTGTCCCACATGAGGACTCGTACAAAGTTTGGAAGATCCTTGAGTTTCTATGTTACTGCCCCCTTCTCAAAGTCTGGGGACTGGCAGCATGGGCCTCACCGGGGAGCTTGGAAGAGAAATGTAGAATTCCAGGCACTATCCTAGATTTACAGAATCAGAATATGTATTTTGACAAGATTCCCAGGTGACATGAATGCACATTAAAGTTTGAGGAGCACTAGGCTAGTCCTTTCAGGTAGATTTTTGATTGCATGATCCTAGGCAAAATTATGAAGCAGGCAACATTTTCCTTTGGGAACACCGCTCTACTTTATGATACTGTTTTCTCTCATTTAAGCATATTTCTCTCTCCATTCCCTTTTACTCTCATCCCCCCAAAAAAACCAAAACCAAAACAAACCATGACAGACAATAACAAAGACTTCACACTCAGTATGGCCCAAGTTCCTTACACAGAGGAGAAAAGAGACACGAGAAAGTATTTCCTATTAAAGTGTTAGTGAGTTAGAGACTTGAAGAGGTCTTTCTCACAGGGTATTGTACTCTAAAGTAGGGTACTTAATGAATGACTGTTTGACCTAAAGATGAAATTTCTGTTCATAGAAATTGAGTGATCATGGTACTTTGATCTGATGCAGACTATAGCTATCTGAGGGATATGAGGACTTTCTTAATCACTCAGTTGACACTATGTAGGCAACCACTTATTCTAATCACAAAGCAGACTGGCCCTTACTGAAAGGGTGACCCTAAAAGTTCTCAGACTCGGAAGTTCTCATTATGCTCACAGACACTAAATTCTTAGTGCTGTGTCTCAGATACTTCTTTCATATCTATGTCATTGTTGATATTCTTGGCCACTTAAGATACAAAGTCCAGTTTTAAAAATAAGCAATGGATTTTAGAAGGGTCTTTGATAAGCCAAAGAAACATAAAAGAAGAGAATTGCTGAGATATGACTCTGGAACTATTCCGGGAGCTAGCGGGCCCGTGCTGAATAGGGTGCTGCGGTTCGCCAGGCAGCTTTGCCTTAGTGTCCATTTCCTTCCCAGTCATTGCAGGGATAGATCTGCCCTGCACGGTATTTCTCCTTTTTATTACTTGCTCTGATTTTCTTTCATTCAAGTTACTTTGCAGAAATCCATTTCAACATCACAGCAAGTCCCTGAGTGTCCTGGGCCCAGGTGTTTTCAGAGGCAAAATCCCTAAACCTGGATTTTGTCAATAAGAGCTTGTAAAAGACAGATGCTGGGAAAAGGAAATGCATAAAACCAGGTGTTACAGATGGGACATTGCCAGATGTAAGAACTGCAAATGTTATGTAAGTAAACACAGCTTTCATAGGTAGGAAATTGCAAAAGACAGAACGATGGTCTGTGGGGCCAACAGTTAGCCCCTGGCACTTTATGTGGGCCTCTTAGTAGAAAAGTAAGGGTCAAAACTCTGAGGCAGAGCCCTAGCCCCTTAGCACAGGGTCTGTTTAGTTTGGCAGTCCACTAAATAATGATGAGAGGACAAGTGAAGCAACCTTGCTAATCTCCCTGGGTAACCTACCAGGGAGATTTTTCAGGAACATTAGCTACCAGCTCAAGGCCAGCCTTTCATGTAGATTCTTTTGTGAAATGATTGAGGGAAGTAGGGCACATCTTCTAGTCCCAAAATATCTCTTCTTCCAGCCTCCAACATGCCTGAAATTTCACCATTAGCAATCATATTCCTTTGGGTTAACGCCCTGCCACCTCCAGGGATTACTAGAACAATCATTCACTCATTTTTCAAATGTTTCTTAAGCATGTACTATGAGCCAAATGCAATTCTTGGTAAAGGAAATTTAAAGGCCAGCAGAACATGATTCTTGCCCTTGAGTCAATGTCTAGTCAAGGAGACAGGGGGTAAACAAATACACAAATGATAATAAGCAATGTAACTGGTGCTTTGATACAGATAATCACAAGGCTCAAGGGGGGACAGTCTGGGGAGGTTTCGGGATGTGACTCTTGAGCCAAGTCTTACAGGATGCAAAGAAGGCCAGACAGATGCAAAGGATAGAGGTTGACAACTTGCATGTGGGAGAGAAAGAATAAGGGTTGATTTTGGACCATGGGGCTCTGTGGGTA
The DNA here is from genome assembly GCF_028538775.1 of Myotis yumanensis. Classification (NCBI taxonomy): domain Eukaryota; kingdom Metazoa; phylum Chordata; class Mammalia; order Chiroptera; family Vespertilionidae; genus Myotis; species Myotis yumanensis. Next base: position 119,294,834 of record NW_027223754.1, on the reverse strand, counting down.
AGACGGAGCATCCTGTGCCTGGGCAGAAGATTACAGACCTGGATTCCCATGTTACATCATGTAGGTGTGTGACACCTACGAATGTTCAGAGTGCTTCGAGCGGGGGAATGGGGGGCGTTTATACAAAGAGATGGAGATGGCAGAGACTATTATTGTCTACTTGGCTACTGTTTAAAGCACGACAGACCAGATTTTTTCTTTCAAGCCATCCCCTCTTCATTTAATGTTTTGCCACCAGGGTGCTATTTTCTATCAGCAGAGGCTCACCATAACTTCAGCAATAGAGGATTGACCAGCAGATTTTTGAGGTTGGACAGTAAAACTCCATTTGTGTGTTGTTGTTTTTTAACATTGAGCATTTGGGCATTGAAGATGGCTTAAATGAGGTCGTTGTATAATGGGAAATGTGTTATCCCCATGCTTAGCAAAACCTCTGTACAATCGATCAGCCCCAGGAAACGAAGCTTGCTTTGTCCTCTGTGGAACGATTCATCTTGATGGGGCCCTAGCTAAATGCATGGCTTGACAGCCGTAAATTAGTTAATCTAACTACTACCCCTACAGAATTTGCTGTCAGAGTTATAAGGGAAATTTGCAAGTAGAAAATGGTTACTTGAATAAAATTGTTAAAATTTAATTTGCCTTTCCTGAGAAATTTGGCAGAATTTGGTTAACAAAGTCTAAGTGTAGTCTGGGTAATGCAGAGGTGTTGAATACTCTTGACTTCCACTTCTGAATAATTGGTTTCAAATATCTTCTCTTCAAACAGAGAATGGACTCTTACATAAGGGATGGCATCCATCTGTTCTCTTTTTTCCAACGAGGAAAAAAAAGACAAAAAGAAAAAGGTTGGAATTGTGGTTAATGAGATTTAGGTTGGACCAGGAATGATTATTTGATGCTACTACAAATTATCAAAAGTGATATAAAAGTCTATCTTCCTAGTAATAAATACCCTGCTATTTCTATACTTTTACTTACCACTCATTTTCATAGTAAATATTTCATTTTATACTCAGAACTCTCCCCTTGGGGTTTTCTCAGTTTATGGTTGAGGGAACTGATGCTATAAGAACACAAGAGAGGGCTAAAGTTGGGTAGCATAGATACAAGGTTTGACCTCAGAGTTCATTCTAATACCCAACTCTTTGGCTCATAGACTGTAAATGAAAACACAACAGATTCAGATCTGTCTAATAAATCTTGATTGAATGCCAGAATGGAGAGAATTTCTTCTGTGGCTGAAAAATATTCAATTTCGAGTCAATCAAAGGGTGGATACAGGCAGTAAAGTTCCAGTGTCTGCCCTGTTCTGTCTTTATGGATTAAAAACATACTTTAAAAAGGAAGGATTCTGCCACAAAATAACATACAAATAATCTGGGGTCAGAAAGACTTCTCGGGAGGGTTTGGTTGCCATGCTCCTAAGGGTGTCCCCTGTACCCTCTGGGACAATGTGACCACATGACACTTTGCATTCTTCCTCTAAGAACCTCAAGAAGATGAAAAATCTTGAGGAGGGAGGCAAAAATTGTTCAAGATCATGCTGGGGGTAGAGAACAGAGTGGGAATGAGAAACCGGAGATATTTATTTGTTTCACAAACATGCATTTATACGCCAAACACCTGCTGTCGGTAGCCTGTCCTTCCTTCTGAAGAGCAGAGCCCCCACCGGTGCTCAGAGTCAGGGCTGCCAGTTTGGGGCTCCCAGGGCCTCAGCTTGTGCTGAATCAGGAGTCTCCACATTGCTTTGCTTGCATATTACCCAGGAAGAATTTTGAAAAAGTATGTGCCTCATCACACATTTTCAAGTTGACATCCAAAATTTTTCATGATACATTTAAATGGTTGTAAATGATGCAATCTCTAGTGCTTTGTAGATCTTGACAGTTTAAAACAAAACAAAATTGTTGCATCACTCTTTAAAAAGTTTCCAATGAAATATAAACACCCTAGCTATTTAAAACCTTCTATTATCCACTCAAAAATATATAAAAGTTCTCTCTTTTAAAACAAAGATTTTGCATAAGTTTTTCTCCTTGAAAACATAATTCCATTTCATTTTTTCCACAAAATTTTGCACTTATACAATACATTTTAATGCTTGAATTTTTTTCATTGATCATACTGTCATACTACTCTACAACAAAAAGAGGTACAAAAATTTAAATTAAAAAATTCGCATGATTATAAGGCTTGGTGTACAAATTTCTTCTGGGTTGAATTATCATTATAAATATACTAGAGGTCTGATGCACAGATTCATGCACAAGTTGGGTCCCTCAGCCTGGCCTGTACCCTCTTGCAATTCGGGATCCCTCAGGGGATGTTGGACTGTGGGTTTTGGATGGGGCCGAAACCCACAGTCCGACATCCCCCAAGGGATGCAATAGTGTGCAAAGTGGCAGGCCACCAGGGTGGAGCCCATGTCTGGGGTGGTGCCAGCGCTGCTTCTGAGGCTCATCCTGGCCCTGCTGCACCTGCGGCGCAGCCACTCAGTAGTGCTGCCTCGGAGGTGGGAGGGGCTCGTGCTGCCAGCTTTGAGCCCAGCGTCTGGCACCTGTTGGTCAGCTGAGCAGCACTACTGCTATGGCTGTGGGAGTGCACTGACCACCAGGGAGCAGCTCCTGTGTTGAGTGTCTGCCCCCTGGTGGTCAGTGCACATCATAAGGACCGGTCAAACAGTCGACTGGTCACTTAGGGTTTTATATATATAGACAATTGAGCACAAGAACATAATTACATTATGAGCTTTTAAAGTGATCATTAATGTAAAATTTAAAAGGTTTTAGAAATCTCTTTTTTTTATTTCAGAAAGAGGAAGGGAGTGGGAGGGAGTGATAGAAACATCAATGATGAGAGAGAATCATTGATTGGCTGCCTCCTGCATGCCTCCTACTGGGATCAAGCCCACAATCTGGCATGTGCCCTGACCAGAAATTGAACCATGACCACCTGGTTCATAGGTCAATGCTCAACCACTGATCCACACTGGCTGTGCAGAAATATATCTCTTAAAAAGATGGATGATTAGAAGGCAATGGTGGTTGATTAAAGGAAGCTTCTGGACAACAGTATTTCAAATGTCTCCTTTGTTAATGCCCTGGTGGTAGTCACACCAGAGGGAAATAGACTATTGAAAGGAAGTGGTGGGGATGGAGTATGAAAGGCATGCCTCTTATCTGTAGTGTGGAAGAAGGATGGCTGTGAAAGGTCAGAAGTGAAAGGAAAAGTAGCAGGCAGCCTCCAACCTCTGCCCCAGGTTGTCTTCCAATCAGTGTTAAGATTGAGTACATATGAAAGTTGAGGATCTGGAAACTTATTCCATTAAAACCATCTATTTACCATGAGGGTTATTCATTACCAGTTTAAAGATGCCATAAATTACTCCAAGCATTTCCCAAGCCCTCTTAGGATATTGTTAATATGTCCTTGATTCATCCATACAAGAGTAGTTTGCACAAACTATTCAATAGAAATACAGCATCCATATTCCTTCACTTTAGCAAAGTTTGGGGTATTTCATCTGTAGACTCAGTTGAAGTGGGTACTTGTCATTGAGTTATCTAGAACAAATAAAAACTATTATATGCTACATAAATTATAAATGTCCCAATATTATTCCATCATAAGATCATACGGTTACAACCTGCCCTCTTATGAATTAGAATCATTGCCTGATTTGATGCCAATTGGAATGGATACCAATTCCACCAATTCCACCAATCAGAACTTGTCAAATCCCTAATCACACATGGATCACATGCATAGAGGTGTTGATTTACACTAGGCTGTTTGTCAGGATAGGCAATGTTACATGCTGGTGATGACTTCCAAATTCTTGGAGCTTCATCCAATAGAAGTTCGTTTCTTGCTTATCCTATATGTTCAGAGGAGTCCGTAGGGGAGGTTCTGCTTCACAGAGTCATTCAGGGATAAGGTTGAGAGATGCTTTTTCATTTTGTAGCTGCACCACATGAATTATGTGCCAGATGAGAGAAATAGGAGCATCACAATGGGTCTTTCATCACCTCAACTGGGAAGTAACACAGTCATCTGTACTCATATTTCATTGGTCAGAATGATTCCAATAGTGCCCCCAAATACAGAGTGGTTGAGAAGTACACTTTTCCATGTGTCCAGAAAGGGGAGAGAGGCAGAATATTCTTGGAACTAACCTGTAGTAGAATTTAATATAGATGTCACCTTATAAGTAGCATTAAAATGATTTCAAGGGTTGATTAATAACAAAATAATGAGGTTATAGTCAAGGCAAAAGATGATTATAGAGGTAGGGCTGTACATATGAAGGGTAGAAAATAGGTAGAGTTAGTCTATAGCAGTGGTTCTCAACCTTCCTAATGCTGCAACCCTTTAATACAGTTCCTCATGTTGTGGTAACCCCCAACCATAAAATTATTTTCGTTGCTACTTCATAACTGTAATTTTGCTACTGTTATGAATCATAATGTAAATATCTGATATGCAGGATGTATTTTCATTGTTACAAATTGAACATAATTAAAGCACAGTGATTAATCACAAAAACAATATGTAATTATATATATTTTCTGATGGTCTTAGGCAACCCCTGTGAAAGGGTCGTTCGACCCTTAAAGGGGTCACGACCCACAGGTTGAGAACCGCTGGTCTATAGGATCATGTGAAGAGATTATTGGAAGTGCCCTACCACACTTGAAAACTCTGCCAAGTTCTTGGTTCCATCAGGCTCCACCTGGCTGCTAAATTGAAGTCCTTTGGCAAGTTAATGATAGTTACCACTAAGAAGATAGTCCTTTTGTGAGCCATGTAAACCCTTTGTCTTTGCTTTAAGTTGTAATCGAAATGCATTATGTGGCATTGACCTCACTGGAGATATTTAGCTGTAATTTCTCCAGCACCTGGGACTTAGAAGATCACCTTTCAACAACTTAGAAGAATGAGTGAATAAGCCAGAATCAGTATCAAGTGTAATTAATTATAGGGCATTATGGTTTGCTTTCTGAGAATATGAATATTTGGAATTATTCCTGTCTGTGAAACATATTTTATTCTTCTTCTAGGTTTGATACAAGGATGGGACTGCTACAGGTTGACCCAAGGGTATTCCTATGAGATCCCTAGCCTCTGAAATCAGAACAGAAGATCATTTTTAAAAAAGAGAGCTGATAGAACAAATATCCATTTTTTTCTCTAATAAGATGTCCTTGCCTCAATTAGGCAAACAGGTTACTTGACTTATGGTTAGACTAGGAACCAGAAATTTTCAAGGCTACATGATTTCTGATATTACAGGAAAGCAAGCTAGCAATTAATACCATGGAATTCTGAAAGAGATATATGCAAAATGATCATTCAGGAAAGAATAATCCAGAGCACAAATATGAGTTGACTCATCATCCATGGGTAAGAAGGAGAAGAACCAGAGGTCAGAGAAAGAAAACATTACAGATCCAATGCCAGCTGAAATACTGAAGGTGAAATTACCTTTGAAGGCCGGGGTGGGTGGGTGGGAAGAGATCAACTAAGGAACTTGTATGCATATATGCATAACCCGTGGACATAGATAATAAGGGTGGTGGAGGCCTGGGGTGAGGGCGGGCTATAAGGGGTCAATGGGAGAAAAAAGGGGACATATGTAATACTTTCAATAATAAAGATTAAAAAAAAAGAAAGGTGAAATTACCAAGAGGTATATTAACAGGAGGGATGTGAAGTGAATAGAGAGTTGAATGCTGATTTCTGATGGCCAGAGAAAGGTGTTTCCTCTCGGGATCATGTTTTGAAGATAACAGAGAACTTAGAATGCATTCAAAGAAGGGTAGAGGAGAAGAAAGAACATTTATAAAGCTGGTTAAAAGAGGAACGTTCTGGAGGGCCTACTAAAGAGAGCATTTTCCAGTTTACTTTGAGAAAACGTTTTCTGTCTAGTGCCAGTGAATAGTTTTGGAATTGGCCTGGAACTGTTAAGAAGGTAAAGGGATTAGGAAGGCTGGCTAGCAGAATGAGCTTTGATGTTTAAAGTCAGGTCCATTCTTACCTAGCTGAGTTGGTGTGGTCAAGTTACTTAACTTCTCCAAGCACTCAATTTCTCGAATTTAAAAATAGGGGATAATATTTAACTTGTAGAGTTGTTCTAAGTGTGAGATTGAATATTGAGGGAAAGGAATACCCTCTAGCAACTCTGCTGGAGTTGTTTATGCCCATAATTTCCACTTTATAAATGAAGAAACTGAGCCTCAGAAAGAGAGAGAGAGGTTGCCAAAGTTTCAGTAAATAGTGAATGTTGGACTTGAGATTTAAATGAGAATGGGTGAAGGGGCATTAGTATAAGTTAAGGTAGTATGGTGGGTTGAATGGCAGCCCCTTGAAATATAGGTCCACATCCTAATCGCTAGAACCTGTTAATGTTACTTTATTTGGACAAACAGTCTTTGTCAATGTAATTAACTTAAAAATCTTGAGGTGACGACATCATCCTGAATTATCTAGAGAGCCCTAAATGCAATGACACATCCTTATAAATGAGAGGCAGAGGGATATTTCATGGCCACAAGAGGAGAAGAGCATGTGACCATGGAGACAGAGGTTGGAGTGATGTGGCCACAAGTCAAGGCATGCCAATAGTCACCAGAAGATGGAAGAGACAAAGATTGGATTGTCTCCTGAAGCCCCTGAAGGGAGCATAACCCTGCTGGATTTTGGACTTCTAGCCTCCAAAACTGTGAGAGAATAAACTTCTGTTGTTTTAAACCATCCAGTTAATCGTAATTTTTAATTGTAGCCCTAGGAAACTAATTCATGTAGGAATGGCTTCCATGCTGTGATGGCCTTTTGAACACTTCAAAAGTGGACACAGTTTTGGAGTGGGGTCTGCACCTGGCTGAGGGGTTCCTTCTGGGAGCCAGAAGGTCTTCTATCTGAAACTAACTTTCTTAGGGTCTTGATAAATGATTAAGAAAATCATTTTAATGATTTAGCTCTTCTTTTGGTATCAGCTTTTCTTTGCAAAGAGCCATAGGAGATGAGGCCACACGTCCCCATTTTACAGGTGAGCAAAGAGAGTGTCAGGCTGCTTACGTGACGTGACATGGACCATTGACTTGCTGAGGTAGAAAGAGAATGCCATAATTTGAATTCACACGTGGTGTATGAGTTCTCCCACCAGGAGAGCCAGTCTCAGGATCAGGCTTTTTCTACATTTGGTGGTTAAGTACAGCGCTGCTGAAAATCACAAGGGTAGGCATTTACTACGATGTTGTTATCCCTGCAATTTGAGGTTGCTGTAGAATGATGATTGAATTCCCCTCACATGTCAAACACTCTGGTCTCCCCTAGGGATTGAAATTAGGGCTGAGCTGCCAGGAGAGTTCTCCTTAAATGCAATATATAAAGACAGCCCAGCGAGTTAGTAGGGAACTGGTCTGTCCTGTGGCTTCTAGATAAGTAGGTGAGAAGGAGAGGTTTCAATGTGATATAGGAAAAAACAATGCCAGGAGAGGTTCTTAAATGCTGACATGGATTGTGAAGGCATCCGTGTTATGGGTCTTTCAAAAGAAGGGAGGGCTCACTCCGCACCCTCTTCATCTCTGCTCTCTGAATTGTGGGGCAGTTTTCCTGAAGCCATCCTCTCCTCTTCATATTAGTTCTAGCACCTGAAATGCCTTGTGCAGTAGGGTGGACTGTGCACAGCTTCTGGATTTGCATAGGGTTGGGTTCAAATCCCAATCCTATCACTTTCTGACCAAGCAAACTTGGGCAAAAAAACTAACCTCTTAGCTACCTTTAAATGGGAGTGGTAAGTCTCTTTGGCAGGACTGTAGTGACGTTAGGACACAGAGAAGATACTTGATAAATCTTTCTTATGGGATTGAAGGATGATAACGGCTAACATTAAATGAGCACATTTTTTCATTTCACATACTTTCCCTGGATGATTTAATTCTCACAACCACCCTAGGGAGGTAGGTACCATTGTTAGCTTCATTTTATAGAAACTGGGCATTAAGAGGTAAAGTCAAGTGACAAGTTACCACAGCTTATAGCAGGAAGAACCAGGCTCTTAATGGCAGTTAAAGTTCATGCCATTGTAAATGACATTCACTAAGTGTTATTAAATGATGGCAAATGGTATGAACTCAACAAATACATACTGAAGCACCTAGTCCCAGGCACTAACTATTTACTAATAAAAACATACAAGGAAGACCATGCATACATGATAGTTTATGTAATTTTTGTATAAAAGAACCTGTTTTTATTTTAATGTAAATAGTATTTTTTCATGTCATTAATATTATTCCTTAACTAGAGGCCTGGTGCATGAAATTCATGCACAGGTATGGTCCCTAGGCCTGGCCTGTGATCAGGGCCATCTTCTCCGGTGGCCCACAGCCGGCCCTGCCGCCCCCTCCCCTGGTTCCCTGTTCGCCATCAGGCGATTGGAGCCTGATGGCCAGGGGAAGGGACCGAGAGGTTGGCTGTTCCCGCCGCTTGCCTGCCCCGCCCCTGCTGCAGGTTGCCCTCTGTGTGTGGAGCGACTGGTGGGGCAGGGCCCTTGGCCTGGCGCCATCCACATCCCTGCCACCCCCCACCAGTTCCCTGTTTGCCATTTTGCGATAGAAGCCTGCCAGCCGGGGAAAGAAACCGAGAGGTGGTCAGTGCGCCTCATAGTGACTGGTCGAGTGGTCGTTCTGGTAGTTCCACCATTAGGGTCAATTTGCATATTACCCTTTCATTATATAGGATAGGATAGAGGCCCGATGCATGGGTGGGGGACGGCCGGCCTGCCCTGATGAGGGCCCCGGATCAGGGTGGGAGTCCCCCCTGCTCGGGGGGGTGAGGCCGGCTGGGGTGAGGGACCATGGTCATACTGGTCTCTGGTCATTCTGGTTGTTCTGCTGTTTCGGTCGCTGGGCTTTTATTATATAGAATATTTTTCACATCCATGTAAGGATTCCATTGTTTGAATGCACCCTAGTTTATCTATGAAGTGATTAATAGCATAGACTCTGAAGATAGACTGCTGGGGTTCAAATCCCAGGTCTTCCAGCCTTTACTAGCTGTGAAAGCTTGGGCAAGTGAGTTGACCCTTCTGTGCTTCAGTTTCCTCACCTGTAAATGAGGATAATAGTACTTCCCCTCGGAGGGCCATTATTCAGAACAACAGGAGTAAATAACTTTTTATATGTGAATAATCTATGTTATTATTTAGCCAACATTTTTTTGGATATTTAGATTGTTTCCAAGCTTTTCACTCTTACAAGTACACTTACAATTAACAAATTCAATGTTAACTGCTTCCAAAGGAAACATTTGTGGTCACATTAAGGAATCTTTTCTAGAGTGAATCATGTGCTCAACATACATCGAGTGTCCATGTGTACAAAACATTATGCTAAGCACAAAGGAAAATGAACACAGTTCTCTTCCTTAAGACATTTAAAATGCAGTGGGGGCAGAGAAAGGGCACATTCACATATAAATATAATACTATGCAGAAATATAACAATAGACTGGGACAAATAAAGAACTATGGGAAAGGAGAGAATAGAGAGTACCTTCAGCTGGAGAATTGCATCAGGCAATAAAAGAGAAAGAAAGACTTCTCTTCCTCAGTCCCACCACTTCCCAAATCCCCAATTCAGAATCCAGAATGGTTTCTGTTTGTCATGCTGACAATTTGTTACCTTGAAAGAGAGCACCAAGGGCTGTGTTCCAAAGTTAGAAGCCGAGATATGGGCTTACATTGCAAGACCAAATATTTAGGAAATACCTTTTTCTGGAAAGGAAAGAACACATTTCACAGCTGAGAAGAGAAGTGAAAAATGAAATTAAAGAAGCATGAAGGTAATATCTACTTGCTAGATTTATACAGTGCCTACCTTTCGAAAAAGCTGGCTATAAATCCAGCATGTGCCCCCCTCCCCCTTCCCCGCCAACACATGCACTCTGTTCTCAGTTATCTGGCTCTTTGTGAATTCTCTGCAGCACATTTTGCAGTCATTTTAAACTGTTCATTCCCTGCCCCCAACCCAGCTCACTCTCGGTCGGTCATTCCCTCCAAGAAGGGGGATCATGGTATGAATGAGAGTTTGGAGGCTGACACTCCCAGCCTAAGTGCAGGTTCCACAGTTTATCATCTGGGTTACCCTGGACATGTAACTCGAGTCTCTGACTCTCAGTTTCCCATATGTAAAATAAGATTAATAATAATACTTCCTACCTTATAGGATTGCAATGAGGATTAAGTGAGTAATGCCTATAAAGCACCTGTCACAGCACAGAGCACTCAATAGTGTTAGTTATTCTTATTCTTATTCCTGTCCTACAGTGGATAAAGGTGATGCAAACCAATTGTAATGTTAATTGAAACAATCAAGTATATGGGCCTCTGAAATACAGGCCTATAATGCATCCTAAAGCTAAATGGAGAGGGTATTTGGATTTGTGTCATTCTATTTTTTTTATTAGGTTGAAAATTAAGTATGAAGCCACCAGAATGGTAAAGAGGCCAGATTTCTCTTATAACCAACAAAATCTAAACTGCTGTTCACAGTAGAATGAAGATGACTGACAAGCTTAATGCCTCTCACAGAGACATTTATTTGCATTTTAAACTGTGGCCAAAGCCCTTGGCCAGAGGGCATGATGCTGGAGTGGTGAGGTTTCACATATCAAGCAGGGGACATAGGGGAGCATTTTGATGCAGTGAATTGCAGCACTCCTGAAACCATCTCACTCACTCATTTATTCATTCATTATTCAATACATATTTATTAAGTGCATACTATTTGCTAGACTTTGTTCAATGCACTTGGGACACACTGGTGAACAAAATGGACAGAGATCCCTGCCCTCATGGGTTTACATTTTAGTGGGGAATACAGACAATAAAGAATACAATTAATGAATAATTAGGCTATATTGTATGTTAGACAGGAATTAAATGCCATGTAAGAAATAGAGACAGGGTGAGATTGGAAGTGCTGGGGGCAGGATGGGCATGTTGCAGTGCTAAACAGGGTGGTCAGAGTGAGGCCTATGGAGAAAATGAAATTTGGGTAAAGTCTTGAAGAAAGTAAGGGAGTTCACCAAGCGACTATCTGAGGAAACAGTGTTCTGGGCAATGGGGACAGCTAGAGGAAAGGGCTCAAGATGAGAGAGAGAAAGAGAGAGAGAGAGAGAGAGAGAAAGAGAGAGGTTGAGACTGATTGATTCCTGGAGTCTTTGGGGAACAGCAAGGAGGCCAGTGTGGTTGAAACAAGTGGGAGAGCAATAGGAGAGGAAAAGACAAGAGAAGTTGTGCACGGCTGTTTATGTGGGTCCTTGCAGGCTGCTCTAAGGACCTTGGCTTTTCCTAAGTGAATGGGGAACCATTGGAGGGCTTTGAGCAGAGCAGTGCTGTGATGTGACATTTTAAGTGGATTATTCAGTTGTATTGAGAACAAACCACAGGAGGGGTGGGCATGGGGGTGGGGAAGACCAGGGAGAGCAGCTTGTGCATAAACCCAATGAAGGACAATATTGGCTCAGACCTGGGGGCAGCAGGGGAGACATGGAGAAGAGGATTTATCTGAAGGTAGAACCAAGAGGATTTCCTGAAGGATTACATGAAGGAGGATGAAAGGAGTCAAGAATGATTCCAGGCGTTTGGCCCCATCAAATTCGATGGGGAAGGCAGTGTGAGGTGCAGGTTTTGCAAAGAAAAGGGGATTTGGTGTTTGGATATGTTAGGTCTGACCTGTGTATTAGACACCCAAGTGGAGCCTGAGGTTGGCTGTGTACCCTGGCATTCAGGAAGAGAGGTCTGGGCTGGAGATACAAACTCGATATAGACAGCTGCTTTAATTCATGGAGATGGAGAGGATCATCCAGGGAATGAGTGTGGACAGGAGGTGGGGAGGTCAGAGGGCAGGAAGATGGAGGTGCTCCCAAGCGGGAGTTGTAGGCTGCCCTGCCTGGGCTTAGGAAACCCTCTCTAGAGGAGCCCGGGCCTGCAGGGGGTGCCATGGAACTTGCTGTGGCAGAAATGAGAGGTGGAGAGAAATGTTCACTTCTTTGGAAGGAGAGGGCTCAGTAGATTACTGCCAGAGTGGCAAAAATAATTAAGAGAAGCAGGTAAGGATGCCGTGGTCGACAAACTGCGGCTCTCGAGCCACATGTGGCCTTTTGGCCCCTTGAGTGTGGCTCTTCCTAAGCCTTAGGAGTACCCTAATTAAGTTAATAACAATGTACCTACTTATACAGTTTAAGTTTAAAAAATTTGGCTCTCACAAGAAATTTCAATCGTTGTACTGTTGATATTTGGCTCTGTTGACTAATGAGTTTGCCGACCACTTCGGCCTAGAGCACGTGCTCCATTGCCTCCAAGGAATTAGAGAACCTGGGTCCATTAATCTGTTGACACATCTGGGCACCATGGCCTTGTGGAGGTGGCTCCGCCCTCCTGCCCTTTCTCTCTCCCCTCCCCTCATCCTCTCCTCCTCATATGTCACTTCTACAACCGCTCCGATTATAATTGATCAGACAGAATCACGGAATCACGGCTCATTTTGCAGTTTTGTTCAGTGGCCCCATATGCAAAGAGACTGGTAGTTGGGCAGATTGTAGTCCCCCCTGTTGGAATTCCGCTCACAGAGGCCTTCCCGTCCTGGATGGCCGCTCAGGGATGCGCTTGTGCTGCCCAGGATAACTGGGGCGGGTGGCTGGAGGTGGCAGAGCGCAAGACGGGTGTCCGTGCGGCGCCCGCGCCCGCGCCCACGTCCGCCCACGCCCCGCCCCGCCCCCGGGGGGCGCCGCGCGCAGCCCCCACGGCCGCCCTTTCAGGCCCGCACCTAGCCTGCGCCCTTTGACGTCATGTGGGCAGCAGGGCTGGTCGGCGGCGCGGCCGAGGGCCGAGCTTGTGCTCCACCAGGGGCTCGGTCCTCGCCGTGCGCCCTGCGTCGTGCGCCCGGTCTCCGCGCGCCGCCGCCGCGCCACATCTGGAAGCGTTCAGCGCGTCTGCCTCCAGCGCGCCGGGCGGGCGGGGAGGGCGCGGGCGCGGGCGCGGCGACGGGCTGGGCTGGAGGCGGTGAGCGCGGCGCTCTCGCGTGCCCGTGTCTCCCTCTCTCTGCCTCTGCAGAAACAGCTCCTGCCAGAACGGCGCTCGGCGCGGAGCGGCCCGGAGCGGCGGAGCCTCTTCCTGCCTCCGCGCCTCCGGAGTTGCGGGAGCTTCTTGACACAGCGGAGCCGAGCCGGGGCCTCGGGTCTGGCCTGAGTAGCGAGACTCTTCTGCCCCTCGGGCCCTCCTGGTCTGGGGTCCATCGCTGCCCTCGCCCCTCTTCTCTGCCTCTTCTCGCGCCGCCTCCCTTGGTTGATTTTTTCAAACGTTGAAGCCGCCAGAGGTGCGGGGCTAAATTCTTGGAAGGGGCCCGGATGTACTGAGGATGCATTACAATTTCACTCAAGGAGGCAGTAGTGGAAAGGAGCAGTTTTTGGTGTTTGATGCAATAATGGGAATCAGGTAATCATCAGAAGGGAAGAAGAAACACCGCAGCTCCACAGCTTCCTTGAATTTTGCACGAAAGCCGCCAGCCTCGGAGGAGGGATTAATCCAGACCCGCTGAGGGTGTTTTGACATTTCTGCCTCTTTGTGGCTTCTTCGCTTTTTAAAACAATTTTTGGTGGATGGTCAATGAAAACACGAGGATGTACATCCCAGAGGAAAACCACCAAGGTAAGGCTGGCCCCACCGCCTGGCCAAGGCCCTGGCGCGGGCTCCGGACCTCCCCGCCCGGCACCGGCTCGCCGCGGGGGACGGTCCCTGCGGAGTTGCCCGGGTCGCCTCCGCCTCGCCCGAGCGCCGGGACCCAGGCCCACACCCCGCGAGACCGAGCGGAAAATTCCCGCCCCTCCCCCTCTCGTGCCGGCTTCTTCGGCGCATGTGTTTCCTATGAAATTCCAGGCGAGGGGGAAAAGTTCCCCAACTGTCTGCTTCTGCCTCGCTTTTTCACGTTTGCCTGGAAAGCCCAACTGCCCGGTCCGCCGCGCGTAGGGAAAGGGGCGCCGCCGTCCTCCAACCCTGCCGGCTGGGGTCCCTCGCTTCGCTCGGGGCGCGGCAGGGAGCGCGCGCACGCGCGCACCCCGCACCAGGCCGGCCCCGCGCCCGGGCCGCCGCCCGGCGTCCCACTGGCTTCTAGGGGCCCCTGCTCTGGGCAGCGCGCTCAGGGAGCCGCGGATGCAGATGTGAGTCTGCGCCTCACCCCCACTGCTCACCTACACCCACCCGCCTCGCCACTGTCATTGACCCTGAGGGTGCCCACGCCCCGTGTGTTATTCGCACCCACATATAGGCTAGCACCTGAGGATGGAAGCGGTAAGAGTCGGGAGGTGTGTGGGCTTTGCTTTTTCATGTCTTAAGGACATAATTAAAAGGTGTGCCCAGCTCACAGGGCTCCACACTGTTGCCCAGTGTTCTCCAAGCATCTCTATCATGGGCATCAAGTGTCACCAGCTCCCCCTGTGAGGGGAGAAAGGCTTTCAAGTAACTCCCCACTTCCTGGAAACTTTCTCCCCCGCCCCCCTTATTAACAAGTTATTATTTTTGGCATCACTCAGCAATTAAGGTCACGGTGGAGCGTAGAGGGGTGGTCTGGCTGCAGGGTGGCAGCCTCCGGCTCTCTCCCTGTCTGTTTTCCAAGGCTTTCTCTGTCTCTTTGGGTGTTGCCGCTCCTTTTTCTCTTCCAGTTTCCCAAGCCTCCCTGTTTACACTCTTCCTTTCCACCTCTTCCTCCTGAATACCTGTCGCTGTTGGTCCTGTTACTTATTGGGGTACTTCAAGTGATCCTCTGAGGACCAGCCTGGGGGAGGAGCTGTCTCCATGTTTCTTTTTGCCAGCCTCCTTCTTTCTTTTGCCCCCATTTCCACCATTTGGGGACAGTGGCCCTACCCTTAGAGCAGGGGTGGGGAACGTTGGGCCAGCCTTATAAGGCCCGCGAAATCATTTGGTCTGGCCCTGCCAAGGCTTTAGGAGTGAGTTAATTAAATGTTTGGCCAAATATAGCAGACTAATTTTTAAGTTGATAATTTTGTATGGCCCCTGAATGATGTTATAAATATCCAATGGCCCTTGGCAGAAAAAAAGGTTCCCCATCCCTGCTTTAGAGACAGAGGCTGCCAGGCACCCTACCTGCCTGGTCTCTATCCATCGTCCATCCCGAAACTGATTTGGGAGCTAATTGTCCCTCTGCTATCGAGTTTGGGTGGCAGTGTGGGGATTTTGGCCTCTTTTGGGAGAAAGAATTTTGTCAAGAGTCGTGGGTCCTAGGGTAAGCTGGGGCTTTGGGGTCACAAAGGCAGCTCTGTCCCTTGGTTTCTCTACCCCATGTCCCAACCCCCACCTGTTCCCCTGTGCCTTTCCTAGCTCTTGGAGTAGTGGATGGATTAGGAGGGAGGGAATGGGAGACACAAAGGAAAGGGTGATATTTGTGAAGAGCAGGGGTGGTATTCTCCCCTCCAAGTTCTCAGCTCAGTTTAAGCAGCCTTGGAGAGGAGAGCTCAGTAGTATTGTTCTTACTCACTAACAATGGCAGTGTACTGTGGTAATGATTATTATTCACATAATGATAACCTTAAATAGTTCACAAGCGCTCCTCTTAGTGCAGGATAAACCCCTTCTTAGCCCTTTTCCTTTCTTTTGCCCCTTTGTCCCCCAGCAGCCCCCTCCTCACACACACAAGCAGGGAGCAGACATTAAAAGTAGAAGCTGACCCTGGAGAGGTTTGTGCGAAGATGGAGGGGAAGGGAGCGAGCAGGCAGGGCCCGGAGCTCTGCCTTTCCAGCAACATGCCTACGAACACTATGGCAACCTGGATTCCAGTTCTCTCCCTAGAAGCTGCAGTGATTATATAATTCACAGGAGTGATTTTGCCTCCATTCCTGGATGCGGCTTTCAGGTGAAGGAGCACCAGGATCCCTGTCTCCCTCCATTTCCCACCCCCTCTCTCTGCCTCTTTGGCATGGCCCAGGTGTATTTCGGGGAGAAAGGAGAAGGGTGACAAAGGTGGAGAGAAGCAGACTCGGAAGAGCATGAATATTTACAAGGAAGGGGTTGTTGTGACTTAATAACCAAAGGGGCAATGAAACATAATTGGGGGTTAGAATTTCAGGAGAGAGAGGAGAAACCAAATGATTACCTCAGAGCAGTGATGATGAGGAACCAAAGAAGAGAGAACTGAAAAAGTTGCCAGTGGCGGGGCTCCTCTTCCTGACAGGCTCAAAGGCGCTGACCACATCAGCCCCCTCTCTCCCAGCTTCTCTCTCTTTAGTGTGTGTGTGTGTGTGTGTGTGTGTGTGTGTGTGTGTGTGTGTAGAGTCCAGGCATGGAGGTGGTGGTCAGTGCATGGGAACAGCCTGGAAGTTCCCTGAAGGACTGGCTTCTGGCCCTGGGTTTTAGGCTGGAAATGGCTCATGTAGGCCTCACCCCTAGTGCCCTCTCTGCTTGGTCCCACCCTAGTCTTCCACTTTTCTGGGCTGATTTTCCATTTTGGTCTACAGCTAGCAAATGAGTTTCTTAATCGTCAAACATTTAAGAAATAAAACATTGGTATGTCCCTTATCTGCTGGAGGCAGGGAAGAGGGGAGAAACATGTTCTGGGAGTGGAAGACACAGTGTGCTTTCTTTTTAACTACTCAGCAACACAGCAGAATAGTAATTATAATAAAGGAATAATAATGATCATAGTTAACTCTCTTTACAAATAAATGGTCAAAGGACAATGTTGCTTGCACCTCAGCTTGTGCAGGTTAAAGAAAGCATGACATTAGCTTCTCTTTCTCTGGATACTGCATGAAGGAAACTGGAGAAAAAGGACGACTGAAGTTCAAATTATTGTTCCTTGTATTGCTCAGATATTTTGCAGCATATCAGAATACTACATATAAGATTATAAGAATCAGTTCATCATTTCAATAGAGCACATGCTAACAGTGTTCAGTGCGTACTGCACACACACACACACACACACACACACAAACACAATAGGGAAAAGCTATTGTAAATTACACAAGAGCCTAGTGCACTTTGGGGACCCAGTGTGTTGCAGAAGAATATTGGTATTGCAGTCTCCTAAGACTGGACATTTCTACCTCATATTAAGTGGAGCATTGTTCTCTACAGGTAGATGCTCCTCTGCAGGTATAGTACTCTGCAAATGCAATGGTGACCCAGTAGCCCCTGGAGCCATCTCTGAGTCTTGGTGATGACTTAGGACTCTTCCTTCAGTTTTCTCTTTGAGGTAACTGCCCGAGGTGGGTTCTTCTGTGTGTAAGGCCTAGACTGAAGGAGTCCGAGGAGCATACTGAATGGGGCTTTTGAGGCCCTTCCCATCTTTTCATCCCCCCTTCCGAGTACAGGCCCTGGCTCATTTTAGGCCCTTAATACATGTCTGAATGAATGCCCGCCTGCATGAACCAATGAATGCACACCCAGCAAGACCTAAAGGGGCTGTAGTTTCTGCCTCACCCAGTAGGTGGCGCTCCAGGGCTTAGGAGTCAGCACAGGGGCACTCCTGTTGGGTTTGGTGGGGAAGATGTCAGAAGGGTTTGGAGAGAATTTCCTGTCTGCAGTGCCTCTTTCATCATGCCCATACCTCCCCCGGTACAGAGAACTCCAAAGACCAGTGTGTGTCCCCATGCCACCACACACACATATCAGTATGACTGAGTCCCTTGGTGACTTTGCCACCCTCTGGCCATGAAAACCCACTTTGGATTTCTCTCACTCTATTGCACACTCTTACCTCAGACTTCTGTTTACCTTTAGCACAGACAGCATCCTACAGAGCCTTGAGGGCGCCTTTTGGGTGATTAGCTGAATTTGTTATGGCTGTGTATTAATTTTCTCCCTAATTTACCATGGATGGTTTAATCGGAGGGGCTAGTGGAGCATGAGGCGACCTAAAAATTGGGATCTGGAAACCCTAACCTATAGGGTTATAAAACTTGTCAGCTCAAAGATAAGAAAACATTTCCCTAACTTTATTAAGGAAAAATACAAAAACAACTGGGTATACTTCACAGCTGATTTCTGTTTATGAGTCTGGCTGGTCTCCTGCTGGGGTAATGGCAGAACAGCTTCGGAGACCTAGCTTAGGAAATAACTGAGATTTGTTCTCATTTTCAGTGATGTTTTCCAACTCCTGGTGTTTTCTTTTCTATCTCTTTCTTCACTTGGCTTTCTTAGTTGTTGTGGCAAGTTCTATGAGGTCTGAGAAACCCCCTGTCACCGTGTTAAGAGAGGCTGACAGCACTTTCTTCCTTTTACAGTAATTCTCCCTGCCTGGTGTTACAGCTGTTTGTTATTTGGTAGTCACAGGTCAGCCAGCGTCCTCCCAACCATTCCTTCCGGGACTCTGGAATCAGTGCTCAGCATTCAAAATCAGGGGACAATTTTATTTCCTAATGTGGACTAAAGAAAGCTGATAGATTGGGAAACACCTGGAGACTTAATGGTGAGACTAATTAGCAAAATAATCACACTGATTTAGTCTGTTTTTAGAGTCCATCCTCATTGTTGCCCTAGTGAATGATGGGCACAGTGGAGGAGAGCAGAAGACTGACAAAAAAGGCACGGGAATGGTTCTGCAAAATATCAGGTGCTAATATTTAGCGACCTGAGTGTTAAACATTCCGATAATGAAACAACACTCCAAGCCATGACTGTCATTATTAAAATAATTTAGTAAATACCTGTTTATATGTACCTCAAGGTTAGATACTCTATAAAAAATGTGACAGGATCCCTTCACAAAAATGGAATGCTTTTCACTGCTGTTTGAAAGGTAGGTGCAGAGACTTCAATGGAACCTATCACGGAAAAAGCAAAATGGAGGGCCGAAGTAATCAATGTGATTGTTTGAACCTAAAACCTAGGTCCTGTGGAAGAGGTCTTCTGCATCTTAATTTCTGGATGGCAGCTTATTTGTTCAAGACCAGGCCTCCTGGCCCAACGTCACATGTCAGCAGACTTCCTTGCTGTTTCCTGCCAGGCTTTAGGAGTGCTTGGAGGCAGCTGCTTGTGGCCAGAATGGAACTGGAGTGGAGTCTCAGGTTCCCAGGAACCTTGGGACCCTGAGAGCCTTGCTGCAGTTCCAGCCTTGTGCACTGTGTGGGTGGAGCCCAGGAGGGCCGCCTTGAGGAGCAGAGCTGAGCTGTGAAATGCCTGGGACTTCAGGGAGCAGGGCCGCGGGAGATGGAGCAACACAGGAAGAGGCCCAGCTGACGGGGGGTATCTGTGGGGTAATTTGGGGAGCACAGTTACCACTTATGGAACTGAGTTAAATTTAAATGGAATTTAAAGGACATAAGGAGAGCAGTTTGGGCTTGGAGCTCAGGAGTCAAATAGAGGTTGAAAATAAGCTCTTCTCCAGAGATCAAGGGAAGTAGAGGAATAGTTAATCTGGCTTTGAACAGAGGATGAGGAATGGGGACGGTTAACTGGCAAGAAGCCAAAACCTCTCAGCTCCCCCCTCTTCTAAAAATCCTCCAAACCATGCTCTCTAGAACATACTCACTTTGAAATGGCCTTCTTGTGCTGTCCCATGTATGTGTGTGTGAGTGTGTGTGTGTGTGTGTGTGTGTGTGTGAGAGAGAGAGATGGGGTGAACTTACGTGCTTTGAAGGTTTGTCAGACAGACATAGAATAAATGCAATGTCTCTTTGGGAATTTACTTTCTAGGATCAGAACATCTTATGGGTAAAAGGACCTATAGGGGCAAACTCCGTTTCCAGTTGAGAAAACAGAGGCTCCTAGAGAGTCAGTCACTCAGGCAGGGATGTGACAGAAAAATTCTTCATTCTCTTTTCCCACCTGCTTTATTTGACCACCCTTGGTGTATGTTAAACCCAGGAGGAGGCATTGCTTAGTGTTTCTGGTTAGTAAACCTCTTAACCTTTCCATGTCCTCCCTGCCCTCCCCCCCAAACCTACTTTTGTACTGGCTAAAATAACTTCTGAGATGTTAGATTTGGAAACAGCATGGGGAGTAGGTAGGGGTATCTATCATTGGAAGGGTTTAAAAATAATTTTTTCGACTGTAAAGTTCATACATGTCCATAAGGAACTCCAGAATAATTCAGTTCGCTATTTTGTCTGCAAATGGATTTACCTCCAAGCCTTTTTTATTTGCTCCCTTCCTTTCTGCCGAAATCTAGGCTTGTTTCAGCCCCTTAGGGAGAGTGGGGTGATGAGAGCAGACTGTGTTATAGGACTTCCCTTGACGAGCTGTTGGGCGTTCTTTGTGGACTGGCCAGCTCTGCTGTTGGCCAAGGCACGGAGACATAGATTAACTACAGGATGAAAACCGTGGAGACATTTAGGTCGCAGCTGGCCCGAGGACAGGCTGCCATGAATTTTTCTGAGTTGGAAGAACAAAGGCTTCTCCTTGCTTCCTTTTCAGGGTTGGTCTCCTAGGACGATTCTTATTTCTTCCCAGGGGACATTGAAATAAGGAGTCGTGGCCTAAATTCAGCACATGGAAGGGAATTCATCTAGGACCTGCCTCTGACATTCCCATCACCCTTGAAGTGTTCATGGGCTCACTTGTTGATACGTTCACACATTGTCTCCCAGAAACTGAGGGGCCTTTGAGGCGGTTTTGGTCTCTAGCTTTACGACAGAGGCACGAGCCAGACTTTGCTTACAGATGTGGCCTTTGAGATCCCTGGGGGATGCCACCATTTCAAAACATAGTATTGCGATAATTTCATGAAATATTCAAGCTGCCAATTTGCCAACAGGGGTTTCTGTTTCTTTTCATACACTCGGCTACACATGGTGCTGCCCGCTTGAGCCAGCTAAAAGGGAAATAAAGTAATCTTGTCTCCTGTCCTTTAGAGAACCAAGCCAAAATCCAGACAGTAAATGAATGTTCTTCCCGTATTGCCTGTGGGCAGAAATGTTGTCTTGATTACTCAATTAAGCTCTATTTACTTTGTAACCATTGTGTCATGTTCAGCCATACACATATACACATATTTCCTTCCAAAATAATTCATGGTGGGCTACAACCTTTCAAAGATACTAGTTAGCAAAAGAGAGGAAAAAAAGATGAAATACATAAGGCTATAACTGGACTCACAGTCTCTGTCTTGATCTCTTTCTTTGAGAGTTTTGAAGGAATCAGGTCTCATATTTTTAATCCATAAAATGGAGATAATAGTCTTTATCCAGTCAAATTCTTGGGGCATCTGTGAGGCTCTGAATGGGAAAATAAGTGTGAATCACTGTGCAAATATCAGTTATTCTTATCAAAGAGCAGAGCACTAGAGTTTGAAAAAGCAGCACCATGGAACAACTTTCAAAGCATTTCAAACAGCTTTTTACATGTTGTTGGATGGCTGACATTCAAAATTTCAAGGATGGAAATGTAAAACAAAGAGAAACAGAATCTGAGGTGTTCTGGCTAATACCAGAGGAATCAAGGGAGAAGTGAAAAATCAGTGAAGAGTCCTGGCATATAGGTTTTCTTGACAACTGTCAGCCTTCCTCAGGCCAGTAGGATCCTAGGACTGTGGGACCATTTGGAATACAGGGTTTCCTTATGCCCAGCAGCTGCCCACTCCATGCTGCCATCTTCTCTCAGCTGAGGCAAAGGCTCCCTGCCTTCAGCCTAGAATATCTGGAAATAGGGCCACTGAGCGCAGGAAGGACACCACCTGGGCAAATAAACTCCCCGCTTTCCAACATGAATTCCCCAAATCTAAACACAACCCCTCAGTACAGAAGGACAGACTGCCTGGAAAATAAAACTTTGCTTTAAATGTAAACCTCAACTTTGAATAATAAACTAATTTTTTTTATATAGCAAACTAGAGGCCCTGTGCATGAAATCCATGCACTTGCGGGGGGAGGGGGGTGGGGGGGTGGTCCCTCAGTCTGGCCTGTGCCCTCTTGCATTCCGGGAGTCCTCAGGGGATGTCCTTGGGGAGTGGGCCTAAGCCGGCAGTTGGACATCTTTAGTGCTGGTATGGAGGCAGGAGAGTCTATGGCCACTGCCGCTGCACTTGCTAGCTGTGAGCCAGGCTTCTGGCTGAGCGGCGCTCCCCCTGTGGGAGTGCACTAACCACCAGGGGGCAGCTCCTGTGTTGAGTGTCTGACCCCTGGTGGTCAGTGTGTGTCATAGCAACCGGTCTTTCTGCCGTTTGGTTGATTTGCATATTAGCCTTTTATTATATAGGAAGTTCTAGAGGTTTATAGATAAAGGGAGGTAACGGTTCCATATAGCATCTTGAGATACTTATCAGAATAGAAAAGGACTATAATTTCACATCTTAAGTGACAGATTAGCTTTTAGTTTCCTGAAGCAAAAATAACCTTGTCATCAATGAGTGGCCTGGAAAACTTGTAATTAAGTGTGCCTTGCTCCCCACACCAACCCCCTCCCTCTCCCAGCCCCTTCTCCTATGATCCACGGAGTCATCATGTTTTCATTTTTTTAAATATATTTTATTGATTTTTTACAGAGAGGAAGGGAGAGAGATAGAGAGCTAGAAACATCGATGCGAGAGAAACATCGATCAGCTGCCTTCTGCACATCTCCCACTGGGGATGTGCCCACAACCCAGGTACATGCCCCTGACCAGAATCGAACCCGGGACCCTTCAGTCCTCAGGCCGACGCTCTATCCACTGAGCCAAACCGGTTTCGGCATCATGTTTTCATTTTTATTAAAAAAATAAACTATATTGAAGAATAATATCTATGTCTTCATATTTATAGAATGGGGTAGGAATGATAACTACCACTTATTGAATGCCTCGTGTCTCCAGCAATGTTTTTGGTGCTTCATGCACTTAGTATCATGTGATCCTTAAAAATATTTTTCAGGTGGGGAAATTGAGAACCAAAGACCTTAAGTAATATGGCCAAGGTCACCCTGACAGTATTGGAACTGGAATTAAATTGAGGTCTTTTAGACTTTCAAAGCATATATTCTTTCTGTTCTCATGAGGCGAAGAGGAGGAGGAGGAACTCACTCTCTGTTCATTTTGGGAGAAACTACCTTGAGTTAGCCTCATGGAACTTTGCTTGGGATCGCTCTGTGGAAACTCTGCTGCCAGAGCCCCCTGGTCATGTGTGGTGGACAAACACTGAATGCTTGTTCTTCTGTTCTGGCTGCTAGGTGGTCACTTTAGGTGTCTCTCCCTGCAGTCCCTTTCCCTGGCTAGTCATTCATCTCATAGTTTCTGCCTGGGTCCTCTTTGGTTCTGATTCCTTGGTAGACCTTACCAGAAGACCTAGACCTGTGGGCCTGGGCTTTGAGATGACCACTTTGTGGGGTGGCCTTGCTTCACCATCCATTCTTATAGTGTCTTCTCAGGAATTTCCTCTGGGGAAATAGACACTTTCCAGCACAAACAAGATTCCCATGAGTTCAGAGGACCGTCATTGCAAGCTGAGCTCCCTGGGCTGCAAGCCCTATTTATTTAGTTATTTAGTTATTGATTTTTAAATAACATCTCTGGAGATATAATCCATATACCATAAAATTCACCCTTTAAAGTGTATAGTTCATTGGTTTTTAGTATTTTTACAGAGTTATGCAATCACCACCACTGTCTAATTCCTGCACATTTTCATCACCCCCTAAAGAAACCCTCTGTTCACTGGCAGTCACTCTCCATTCCCTCTCCCTCCAGCCTCTGACAACCATGAATTTACTTTCTATTTCTATGGATTTTCATGTATTATTGGCAGTGATAATAATTCTACAATTGCAGCTCACCTGTATATTCTAACTGTTGGCAGCACATTTCATGCCTCTCAGGTTTGGGTATGTTGTGACAATCTACATGATAAATGATAGAGTTAAAAGGAAGCATATGAGATTAGTTAGGGACCTTGGTGTCATTTGTAGGTGAGATTAAACACTTTCTTTCAGTTACATGAAATGTGGTTTTAAGATTTATTTTAACTATTTCAGCAAAGCTAAGTCTCTAAGTCATATCTATTGATAGTTGGAGATGATGTGAATTATGACCCTTTAAACATTATTTTATTGTGGTAAATATATATATAACAACATTTTCCATTTTAACCATTCATAATTATATACAGTTCAGTGGCATTAATGATATTCACAATGTTGGACAATTACCGCTACTATCTATTTACAAAACTCTTTCATTGCTCCAAATAAAAACTCTATAACCACTAAGCAGTAACTTCCCATTCTTCCCTCTCTCCAGCCTCTACTTACCTCTAATCTACTTTCTGTTACTGAGTTTTCCTATCCTAGATATTTCATAGAAGTAGAATCACACAGTATTTGTCCTTTTGTGTCTGACTTATTTCACTGAGCATAATGTCTTCAAGAGCCATTCATGTTATGGCATGTATCAGAACTCCATTCCTTTTCCTGGCTGAATAATATTCTACTATAAGTATAGACTACATTTTGTTTATTCATTCATCAGTCAATGGACACTTGGGCTGTTTCACCTTTTGGCTGTTGTGAATAATGCTGCTGTACACATTAGCATTCAAGTATCTGTTTGGGTCCTTGGTTTCAATTCTTTTGGGTATATATCTAGTAATGGAATTTCTGGGTCTGAATTAGGGCTTTTTAGTTATAAGAGCCCATATCCTTGTGTGGCTCCCCACGTTTGAATCCTATGTAGCTGAGACCATAGTATCAGGAAATTTTACTATGTCAGTAATGAGGGTCTCTTATTTTCTTTGGGCTCCCAGTGCCTCTATCAGTTTGACTTTAATTAGGTGTTTAACAATTTAACAGCTGCCTTTTGTTCAGGAGTGACTGATGCTGCCTCCATTCCAAAAATAATGAAGTTCTCTCGATCCAGTTCAGTGTTCACCTCTGTGCCAACTGGGCTCTGTAACGTGGCAGGAAATGGGTGTTTGACAGGACAAAGCTATTTAGTCTGTCTGTTTCTGTCTCTCCATCTGCCTGTCTGACTAGTCCAGGAGCACCCATGCCTGTGGACAGAGGTGTCCAGTCTGGCACTCGTCAAGGCCCTGGCAGAGACTTGCTCCCTGCCGTGTGGTTCGGTCCGGTTCCCCTCAGTGGCTGCTGTGTGTCTGTGCTGGTGGGGGGCTGCATGGCCTGGTTGGTGAGGGGTCCCTGTCTCCCAGGTTTGGAGCTGCTTTGAGGGAGAGCCCAGGGCCCTTGCCTGCTTCTCAGACATTTAAAGGGAGGGAAAGGAGAGACAAAATGTAGAAAGAAAAGAAGCAGCCAATGGAGAGAATCAGGAAAAGAGGGAGGAGAGGACGAGAGAAGCGTGGCTGAGCAGGCGCAATTGTAACCCTTGGTGGGGTTTGTGTTGGCCCCGTGTGTGACTCACAAAGCCCCTTTCCAATCTTGGGGTGGCTATTTTTTTTGTAATCGTTTTACCTAAAAGTAATAACATCACCTTATATTTTGACTGTTCCAAATACCTTTTAAATCCTTTTCATGTCTACTATTTTATCCATTCTTAAAAAAATCTGTTAAAATAGTGAGACAAGTTTTATTATTCCCATTTATTCAGATGAAGAAACCTGGACTTAGAGAATCTGAACAACTTGCCTGGTTAGGGAAGTGGGGGAAAAACCTAGTCAGATTTTTTTCAGTGAATATTGTATATTAGACTTTATTGTATGTTTATCCTTGGTGGCCTCACATATGCTATTCCATTTATTCCTTAAAGGAACTGTGTTAAAGTTGAACAGCCTTTTGGTGACATAATATGCTAGAGCCACCATCTCTTGACTCTGGTTCAACTTCTTTTTGTAGCCTGACTCTATCATCTGTTAGGGCGCTGTGTCCTGACTTACATACAGATTTCAAAGCCTCGTAAATGCTGAACCTGTATGAGCCTATGCATCTTTTCACCCATACCCAGTTCCCTGATGGGTGAATTCACCTGGTGTGTGTGTGTGTGTGTGTGTGTGTGTGTGTGTATGTTCTTTCTTAGATTAATACAGTTCAGTATGCTAAGAAAGAAATGCAGGTCAGGCACTTCGAAGGCTGATCCACTTAATCTAATCCAGCTATTGGTAAATTCCTCCTTTGTGGGCTCTGCCTTCACACCTCCTCCCTGGTCCTGCTCACAGGGGTATGTTGGCCACTGTCTGGAGCTGAAACGTTGCGTAGTGTTTCCCTAAGGTCAAAGCCTCTGTTGCCATGTCTGGCTGCCCAAGACATCCTGGGGGTCTGACTCCACATCCTATGGGATTGCAGTGACTCAGGTTTCATATTTGGACAGCAGTGGATAGGCTCTTGTGGCTCTGTTTTTCAATTATTTGAAAGGCAAAATGTTGACCTTTGTCTAGCTGTCTGAAAGACCAGGAGATAAGAAGTCTTTTCCCAGGATAAATTGACTGTGAAATGTCTCTGAAAATGGGGCATCTCATGCCAGTTGTGGTGAAATAATCTTAAATTGTTTGTTTCCCTCCCAGAATTGGGATGGTTAGTCATCCACAGAAAGTTACTGAGCATCTGCTCTAAGCAGGCAGTTTGCTCACAGGATCTCTGGATTCCAGGAAACCTGGATTCAAGGTTGCAACACCTCAATTATCTTTTCCTTTAGGAAGTGTATAATCTAATAGGAGGTAAGATATACACTCACATACACAGACACCTAGATCCCACACTGTAATAAAAGTTAGAACATGCTTGATGTTACAGGAGGTAAAGATGGGAGGCTCACAGGTTTAAAGGAGGGTGGTATAGTCACATGGAATAAATGGAGAAAACATATATGAAGGTGGTTACATAGATGAACCTTGAAAGGATGGACAGAAATAAGGCAGTGAGGAAGGGTGGACATTCCCAACATGAAGAAGGTACAGTCAATAATGTGTTGATAGGCATATGCATTGGATTTTAAAGGAATAGTGAGTTTCCTTAGAGCACAGGTTAATGTGCAGGAGAAGTGGGAGAGAAGGTTGGAATGGCAGGAAAGGGGTAAGTAGAGAGACTTTATATTGGGCTGAGGAGTTTGCAACCCATTTGGTAGGCAGTGGAGGGCCATTGAAAGTGAGTGAGGGACTGGTGTGATCAGAGGCTGGTCAGGTAGCAGGGCAGAGGATGAGGTGAGGGTGATAAGCCACAGGTAGAGGCACAGTTCTAAGGCTTTTGCCATAGTCCAGGCAAGAGAGGGAAGAAGGGATTTTTCTCAACAAAAGCAAGAGAGTAAGAGAGTCCTTTGCTGTTATCTAGATGGGAAGGGGAGAGGGTGGATTTGGAGGGCAAATAGAAGATACCCAGTATACATACAGAATTAGAGTTGTTTTTTAAAGGTGATATTTGAAGCTGTGGAAATGGATGAAAGGAAATGGTGAAGAAGCTGAAGACAGAGCCCTTAAGTGACAGGAAGGGGATACAATAGAGGAGATAGAGCAGGAGTGATCAGGAAAGTGGGAGGAGAGCCTTGCTGCTGCGGGGCCAGAGGGCAGGGAGAGGCCAGTGTTGAATGGAGAAGTGGAAAGGGAAGGTGGGAAGTGAGAAAACCCCATTACTTGGATGATTTGGGTATAATCAGTAGACTCTGGTCAGAACGATTGTTGTGCAGGCAGACTGCACAGTGCTGAGGTGTGGTAGGCATGAAATGGGGCAGGGCTCATGTGGACCATTCTTTCAAGAGTTTTGACTGTGAATGAAAAAAGAGGGAATGGATTTGTTAGCACAGGAGAGATTGGAAAAGGCAAATTGGAGGAGGATATTGATAGAAGAAGGCAGTAGGCAGTGGGGTCACGGACAGGCAGGGAGGTAGAATAATATCTTCAGAAACAGACATGAGGTAGCAGAGGATGAGAAATATAGAGTGGTATTTGGCAGGTAGCACTTTAAAAGGAGATATTCGTGGCCTCAGAGAGGGGAGAGCTGGATTCTGAGAGAGAGGAGGGCAGCTTGGAGTGGAGTTTGAGTTTGCAAAGACAGGAAGAGGTAACAGTCAGTAGAAAAATGCAAGGGACATCCCAAAGAAATCACTGATGGTTCCTAAGTCTGAGAGGGAATCCAGCTGAGGTCAGGAGGCATGAGTTAGGGGCCAGCAATGGTTAGCATTCCTGAGAATGGCTCCCTAGAATTGAGTTTGGCAAAGTGACATAGGCCAAGGGGGCAAAGAGCTCTAGTTCTATAAGGAGATAAGTGAAGCTATTAGAGTTGATATGGAGACTTGGGGTGGCTGGTGGGAATGAAGTTCCCAGGACTCATAATTTTAGTAGGAGTTGGAAGTCTGACTGCTCTAGCCTGCCCCTGTTTACAGGTTATTCATCAGAATAGTGGTTGGCCCCTTGAGATCTGAATGGATGTACAAAGGGGTGGGTGGACTTTTTTGGGTTGCATGAGAACAGGAAGATGGTAAGCCTGAGTGGTGAGGATGATGGAAGCGTTAGGAGAGTTGATGTAGGGTGGTAGGAAAGTAGTACCAGTTGCCTGCCCAGGAACAGTGTGTTGTGACAGTCTCTGGGGATCGTCATAGCCAACCCTGTGGCCACCATTTCACCCTGTCTAGCCTCTACCTGCAGCGTCTGGCCTTATTCTGGTGTAACTCAAGGGCAGCACTGACTCCAGCTCTATCTCTTGAGGGACCTGGTCAGAAAGCTGTGGGTTTTTCCCTTTTTCTTATTGCAGCGAGACTTGGTCAGAATGCACTGTTCCCTCCAAGTGTCTCAGTTTGGAATGAGCTTGGTCCACATGGACAGGTTTTCTCAGTGCCACCTGCTGTCACTCTCCAGACAACTGGTCTTAGGCATTTCTTTAGCATTTGACTTTGATAGAATGAAAAAGGAGAAAAGAAGATACCAAAGAAGAAAATGACTGGAAGAAAAATGTTCTTGGGTTTGGTGAAGCAATGGAATGGGCCTGGTGTCTCTGAGAAACGGCCATGACTCTTCTTCAAGACATCCACAGGTATCACAGTGTGTAGTCACATCAGGCACACTTGGCCCATGGGCAGGCACAGGTCAGTGCCTCCTACATGGTTACATTTAGGTCATGGTCTGTTTGACAGGGAGAGGATAAAATGCCAATAAATGCCATCTAGCTTGTGTTTTTCAGGCTCAGAAGGAAATGAATGTAAATTCAAAACCCAAGGCTCTTAGGGAAAGATTCCTCTAACACTTGTGGGCCAGTGCATGTGTGTGTGTGTGAGAGGGAAGCAGCAGAGAGGAGGGGGAGGAGTGTGACTTACTTGAAACCCTGAAAGATAGCATGTGTCACAGGAGCAGGCATATCTGGGCACAAGGAGACCTGTGCCTAGAATGACCTCTACCTTTTTGCTTTGGCATTTTGAGGGACTTTTAACCTCAGCATGTCTGGGGATCTGCTTCCCTCAGTCCCCCAATTAAAAATCTGTTTATTCTTCCAACTCCATTTATAAATGACTATTGCTTGAACATTGCAAAGGAATTTATTGAAATACAGCAGAAGAAGGCTTTGTGTGTCTGGTCCTTTATGTATTTTCAGCTACATGGGTAAATTGTAGTAGAGGCTCAAATGCTTAAAGAGTATTTCTGAGCTAAGCTTTCGCAGAGAAAGATGTCTTGGGAGTGGGGCAGAAAGCGTGTAAAACAACCCTGCTGCATGACTTCAAAAACAGTACCAGAGGAAAAGGCTTTGGGTTTCAGAGGCACAGGGTTGTCCTGTGTAGGGAACTATTGAGAGGGGATCTTGAATTGGGGTGCTTTATCTTATATGCAGTACATGTGACTAAGAAGACACACCTGCTCCCAAGGAAATCTTTGTGAGGAAGTTGTATTGCATCTTTCATTCTTTTCCTTCTGTTTTTTTAAAGGTTTACATGGTGTTCTAGTTGGTATGATACTTGGTAATTGGCTCCATTGTTTACATGTGGACGTTTCTTTTTTACATTACATGGCAATGTACATGAGTGTGATACATACAGTACACAAAATCAGATCCTTTAAAACAGTTATGCACATGACATGCAATATTAAATTTATACATTGCATCCCAGGATGTGATTGATTGGAGAAAAAATGTTGGACTAGGCATGTTTGGTAAAGGAACCACAAGTTATATAACCCAGTGGACACATACATCTAGTTTGAAGGGCAACTGTAGAGTATGCAGCATTGGCAGTGGCGCCGTGGAGGAGGTGGAACTATTTCACACAAGATAGGATGGTCCAGCATCAGGACACAGATGCAGGGTTTTATGAACTATTACTATTTCTACCTTTCGGAAAGTGATGTTTTTAGTCACAGATCAGATATAAGGGACAATATGCACAATCTCCAACTAAAATCCTGCTGTAGCCTAGACAGTGAGGTGGTAGGACATTAGAAGACTTGAAAACTGTAGCTCTTTCTGGATCCCCCAAAGTTTATCTGCTCGCTTCTTCAAACGGGCTCTTCCTCAGGTGTCAGAGTCACCTTCACAACATCAGAGGTTCCACTCTGTCCCCAGAGGAAGGAGCACTAAGGAGGACGTCTTCTTTTATTCCATGGAGACCCTTAACCATGGTGGAAATTGGATGCTCCCGCCTAAGATTCTTCATCATACTTCCTGCCAAATTTGCCACCGACGGGCCAGTGGCCCAGAGTGTGTAGCCTTTCAGTTTGATCACATCATAGGTACTTTCAACCACCTGTTTGTGAACTTCTTTCCACTGTTCCTCATCTGCATCACTGCCTAAATCAGGGTGCAGATCCTTTGGGGAGACACCAGCAACATGCACTCCACTCCACACAGGGTCACTAGAATGTCCATGCTCTCCAAATACCCACCCATGACAGCTTAATGGGTGAACTCCCAGCCTCTCCCCCATTAGGTAATGGAACCAGGCTGAATCCAGATTGCAACCACTTCCAATAAATGGTTTTTTTAGAAAGCCACTTATCTTCCAAGCCACATAGGTCATGATACCCACTGGGTTGGAAACAACAAGCAAATTGCAGTTGGGGTGTATTTCACAACATTAGGAATGAAGAAGTTAAAGATATTCATCCTGGCCTGGCTACACAGGTAAAGGACAGCTAGACACTTCACACGCTTCTTCCCTTAGCTGATTTGAATCTATATCCTTTTCCTATAATAAATCATGATAATAACCCGCCCCCCCCCCCCAATAATAAAGATGTTCATGTAATGCTGGACCAAATTATGATGGCATTCTCCCTCGTGTTGATGTGCCCCAGCTGTGGAAATAACCAGCTTGGAGTTTGCAGTCTCACTGTAGTCTCTGCAGTCACACTATAGTCTCTTTTGGGGTTCTAAGGAAAAGGCTGCCATGCTGGAGACCCATCATCTCTCCCTTCGGCTTGTCTTCCGTGACATCAACAAGAGCAAGTTTATCTGCCACGTCCTTCATTTAGAGCAGTGGTTCTCAACCTTGGCTGCACATTAGAATCACCTGGGAATCTTTTTAAAATCCTGATTTCTGGGCCTCATCCTCCGGAAATTCTGTTTCTTTGTTATGGGGTGGGGCCACAACATTAGTAACAAAGAAACAATTTCTGGAGGATGAGGCCCAGAAATCAGGATTTAAAAAAGATTCCCAGGTGATTCTAATGTGCAGCCAAGGTTGAGAACCACTGATTTAGATACTGATGGCTCAGGCCATCCAACAGCACCAGACCAATGACTGTAGTCTTATTCTGGGGACTTTGTTCTTCCTTAAGCGGACTCACAGCTGCTTCTTGAGAGTTGCCACACTGGACTTAGAAACAAAAGAAATTTGAGTGCATGGCAGGTGGGCGTCAGTTGCACATAGTGTTGGATCCAGACCCGGTGGTAGCTGCTCCGGTGCCCTCTTTCTGTTTTCCCCCCCTAAATACTGTAGCACATATTCGGTATTTCTTTAGCAATGGTCTTTTGTGGTAAATTTCCTCAGTTTTTGTTTTGAATTGTTCCCGCCCCCTCCACACCCCCCTTCAGTGATGGCTTAGTCAGATACATAATTCTGTTAGCAAATATCTTCCTTCAGTAATTTGAAGATATTCCATTATCTTCTGGACTCTACTGTTGCTGATGAGAAATCTTCTATAAATCCAAATCAATATTCTGAATTTTAAAAAGATATTCTTTTTGTCTTTTGCATTATGCCATTTTACAAAGTCGTGTTAATACATAGATTTAAAAAAAATCTTGCTTGAGACTTGGTGGGATACTTCAATCTAAGGATTCATATTGTTCACCAGTTCTGGAAAATTCTTAGTCATTTAAAAATATTGCCTCTCCATCAGTCTTTCTATTTTATTCTTCTCAAACTCAGTTATTAAACTATGTACTGGTCTTTCTCATTTTACCCTTTTTCTTAAATGCTTTTTCTATCCTGTATTTCATTATCTTTCTTTGCTACATTCTGGGTAATGTCTTTAGCTGTATCTTCCTATTCAGCATTTTTTCTTCATTTGTATCTAATCTGCTGTTTAAACTTTAAATGCTTTTATTTTCAATGACTATTTTATTTCTAAAAGTTATATTTCATTCTTTTTAAAATTTGTTTTTTTAATAGTGTATTTTTCCCTTTATGGTTTCTTAGATTTTTAATCATTTTAAATATATATATATATATGTGTGTATATTTATAATACTTATAGTCTATTTTAGATAGTTTTATCTGTTTCAGCTCTTGAGGAATAGTTATCCTTTTTCTTGTTTCAGCTGAGTTTCACTGATGGTTGATCACTTCCTTCTGTGACATAAAATTTTTTAGTGTGAGCCCATCTTCTTTATGAAATTGTTGTCCGACTAGGTTCTAAGCATCCTGAATTTTAGAGGTGTTGCATTTGCCCCAAGTGGGCAATTTTAGTGGCTTCACTGGTCTATAAACAATTTTTAATAATAGCTTCTTGACTTGGAGTGTCCACAGTGTACCGGTGCTTTAATATTTCATGAAAAAAAATTTTCACACCCAGAATCTCAGAGACAAGTGGAACGTGTATATAGTATGGGCTGACTCATACAAACAGGGAACATTTTTATTTTTCTACCGTTGCAGCCTTCAGACCTGCTCTATTGGATCTTCCTTTCCTTTTTCTTGTTCACATCATCTCAGGCCTATTTTAGCTTTTCACTCACATTCAGTTATTCGAAAAGTCTCATTTCAATAATTAGGACTCATTTTACAAATATTAGAAGTCCATAGGCTACTTCAAGCCTTACCCATGGCTTTCAGATTTATCTGGGGGAAGAGGGTCATGACCTACTTTTTTCTTTCTTCTAGTTCTTCCACTCCTTCCCTCCTTCTGGTCTAGGATTAGGAAAGAGGAGAGAGGCTTAATGGAAACGGGGCTGAAGTCTTCCTCCATGGTGCTGCTTTGCCTGACATTGGCTGGCCGTCATTCTCTACTATGGTAGCCATCCCAATACTGACTCTGTCTTTGGGCATCTTTGTGGGCCCTTTTAAGGTCCCCTTGGGGTCCTTTATACCTCATAGTTACATGATGTGGGTGATGTGGTCTCTGCAAGACTTCCTGTGAATTGCATAGCTTCTTTCTGCTGAGGCAGCCCTCTTGGAATACTTTCACAGTAGCTTGAATCCAGCGACCTTGCATATCACCAGCTCAGCCCAGTAGAGGCTGCTGTATTTAGTTAAAAGTTGGAGTTGCAGGCTGTCTTCCATTGTTGCCCTTTTTCCTTGTCCTGTCAGCACAGCTGATCCAAATCTGGAGAATTTTCCAGGCAAGAAGCAGGCACCAACCTCAGTTTGTATGTATCCTCCAGATTCTAAACAGCATGGTCAGTGCTTTCCCAAGAATAGCGCTCTGCTCTGATACTCCAGGGTGGGCATCGGGCGGAGGTAGGGGGGTTGGGGAATAGGGGGGCCGGGGGGGCGATGAGAGGCTGGTTTCTCTATTCCACTGCAGTGTCCAGAGATGCTCTCCTTGGTGCCCACTTCACTTGATTTGGGAGGGGGTTGAGGGAAGCACACGGTGCCTCAGCCCACCCCTTACTACCTCCAGGAGGCCTGTGTTTCTAGTCCTCTTCTTATATAGGCTGGGTGGGGTGCTGGAGGGAGGGATCAAGGACCAGCTTGGCTGCCTGTTATTCCTGGCATCCAGTGCCTCTGTTGTTTGAGGGATAATTCTCACTTATTGCTCTCAGGTTTGGGGCTTCAGCTGGAATTCTGAGATAAGGAAAGTCCCAATCAGCATCTTGTGATCCATATTTTCTTAGCTTTTTTTGGGCATGTGGGTAGGGGTTTTAGACCCCCCTTTTTTTTTTTTTTTTACCGAGGATCAATAGTTCAGGTTTATGCCAGGGTCTCAGCCAACCCTTTGGTTTTGTGGGGTCCTCTAGCTCTGTCTCCTGTTTTGTTTAGGGGTTAAAACTCCTCTCCTGACCTGTGGGCCTCTCAACCCCACATCCCCCAGAGCCATCCCAGATGTTAATACCCCAGCTCATTACTCAGCTTTAAGTTCTCTCTTCCTTCCTGGGGCTCAGCTCATATTGTTCAGCATTTCTTTGCATCATAAAAAGAACGAATTCCCCATTTTTTAGTGGTCTAAGCTTGGCCTGCCATGTTGCCAGAGCTGAATATTTGCATCTGTGCTGTATAGACCACTAGTAATACCAGTACTTTTATTTCCATCACAAGGATGTTGTCAGGATACATAAGGTCCTGCGTGTAAACATGCTTTGAAAGTATTGATACATTTACAAGGATGGGATTATTGTAAATATACCTTTGTCTGGTTTATTAAACCATTATCCTTTGAACTGGTCATTTAGTAAAACTATATTTATAAGGGGAAATGCTCACAAACCGACATGACATGATGATGTCCAATAGTTTACCTCCTCTAACTATCACCTCTAGTTTATGACACCTAATGGTTTCCAGTCTATCTTTCTGGATTTACTCATTTAGAATATTTTAAACTTTCAGAATATTAGTCCATTATCCTTTTTTATATCATTGGACTTAGAAATATATATTAGATATTAATTAAAACTATATTTGGTACATTAGGTAGCTGTTATATAAATTATGTATATTAGGTGTATACCAGGTACATCAGGGTCACTCATTCTCCTTCCTTCACTTAAGGAACCAAAGATAGGACAGACTATCAATCATCAATCAATCAGTTGATGTTAAGTGAGTGCTTATTGTGAGTTTGGCAGTGTAATAGCTCCTTGGCAGAGGGCATAAACAAACAAAACCAATTTTTGGCAACTATGTATTAGGTAGTAG
This sequence comes from Myotis yumanensis, assembly GCF_028538775.1. NCBI lineage: Eukaryota > Metazoa > Chordata > Mammalia > Chiroptera > Vespertilionidae > Myotis > Myotis yumanensis. The sequence continues at coordinate 119,259,687 of NW_027223754.1, read as the reverse complement.
ATCCCAGACAGGCATACTCCTAGATGCACTGATGAATGAAATAGCCCCGCATCTGCCCTCCTGGAGCTTCCATTGGAGCCACTGGCTGAGCTATATTTGAATTCCTCAGTGGTGGTAACATGGTACATTGTTACAACCACACTTGAGAAATGAATGAATCCTCCAGGGTCTGGAAGTCTTGTTTAGTTTTTTATGGATCTGATACCCTGATCCCATCAAGGACCAAATTTTTATAAAAAGAAACCCTAGGCTAGGAGTTGAACAGCTTTTGGAATAAGGGGGTCAATCAGTATGTGAAAGATGATGCTGTGGGTTTGAGTTGCTATCTCTGTGGCACTGAGGTTTATCCCTGATTGTCATCTCCCCTTTCTGTACCCTTCCCATTGCGGTGGAGCTTTCTCACATCATCCTCAGGGATCCAAGGCTTTTTGCTTTTACCTTTCCTTCCCTCTGGGAAGGCACACCCACAGATAAAAGGCTCAGATCCCTGACAGAGCTATGCAGCACAGCACAGTCCTGCTCATCCTGGCAGTCATGGACATACTTTGTGTGGGCTCTATATCCCTGGAGGCCAACTTCATTGAGTGGGTGGGAGGACAATGGTTTCTCCAGGAGGAGTAGGGTCACCTGGACCCTGCTCAAAGGGGGGCTAGAATCAACTATTTACATTTTTATATAAATTTATTTTATTTCCTCTCTGAAGTATTTGCATTTTCAGGCTTTTGTCTAATTGTGAAATGAAAGACTTGATCTTTTCCCCAGGAATTCTAGTCATCAGCAAATAAGTTTAGGAAGAAATAGTAAGACTAAAAACATTCTATGGATGATTTTCCTAAGCTTGTGGTTTCCAATTAAATCAGGCAAAAGATACATCTGTTGATTGATAGTCATTGGCACCAATTCAGTGCCAACAGGAATCCCCAATTTGGGGTGTGGTGGAGAAGGACACTTTATTAGTAGCACAATTGTGATACAGCACGACCATGAGAACAGCACAGCTATGAACAGCTCAATAGTGTTATAGCTCAATTATGAAGCAGCATGGCTGTGAAGAAGCACTGTTGTGAGATGGCCCTGCTCTAGCCCAGCCAGGGAAGTGCAATATTCAATCTTTGGTAGAAAGGGAAAATGTGCTCCCTAAGCCAGAGGGGAGCTGACTTATATAAACAGAAGTCCCCACCCTTGGACCTTGATTGGTTTGTCCTTATGAAATGAGTCCAAATCCTTGAAGTTTGATTAGTCCAAAAGGCACTGCCCTGATTGGTCAGAATGGAGCCTCTCTGATTGGTTGATGAAGATGCTGATGGGAAATATAGCTAGGCAGCTCTGATTTGACAGGGAACACCTCAGTCCTGTTGGTTGAAATATAATTTCAGGAACTCCTTTGTTAGGCTCGCTCAGATGGTGGGAACACAGAGCAGTGGGAGGCAGGTAGTTCAGTGCAGGCTTCTCCCTGAAGTGTGGTTTGTGTTAGAGCCCCATGTTTAGAGATGGTTGCTGGACTCTGTTTTTAAATTTGAGCCCAGTTAACCACCCGGAATCCTTCTTGATAGGTATCTTCTTTCTCAGGGTCCACACATCTAAGATGACAAATACAGTAAGTTTCAGGTCCTGTGCTGATTCAGGACTGATAATGGAGTGTTTGATGTTGAAAGGATTCTGAACTATTGCCTAAGCTCAGGGGAAAGAGTGCAGTGATTGATTAGTGATGTCTTCTATTGACTAGGATGGAGGTGAGGAATGTATAGCACACCTACTACTTTGACCATTTTTTTTTTAATATATTTTATTGAATTTTTACAGAGAAGAAGGGAGAGGGATAGAGAGTTAGAAACATCAATGAGAGAGATCGATCAGCTGCCTCCTGCACAGCCCCCAGTAGGGATGTGCCCGCAACTCAGGTACATGCCCTTGACCGGAATCGAACCTGGGACCCTTGAGTCCGCAGGCTGACGCACCATCCACTGAGCCAAACCGGTTCGGCCTTTGACCATTTTTAAAAATTGATTTCAGAGAGGAAGGGAGGAGAGAGATAGAGACATCAGTGATGAAAGAGAATCATTGATTGGCTGCCTCCTGCATGCCCACCACTGGGGTCGAGTCCACAAATCAGGCATGTGCCCTGACCGGGAATCAAACCATGACCTCCTGGTTCATAGGTTGATGCTCAACCACTGAGCCATGCTGGCCGGATGGCCATTTCTTGTAAAGATGGACAGATGCCCAGGTTGTCTTTTATTTCAGCCAGCTGATTCAATCAGTATGTAAACAAACAGCTAATTTAGTGGGAAAAAATCAGTTGATATGTGTATTTGGTATAATGTAGAAACAAAAAAGAAAAAACTTAACTCTTATAAATTCTGCTTTTCACTTTTTATTCAGCTAGATTGGTACATCATATACATATATTTAAAGTTGAGTTAAATCCAATAGCTTCTAAATTTCTTGTCTAATTTTCCTGAAGGAGTCACTAGATAGTACCTTATAGTTTCATCACACTGTCTTTCTAAATATTTTAAAATACATTTCAGTAAAACCTCAGAGGGAAGGTAGGGGAGAGTGGGGGTAAGAGGGAGAGATCAACCAAAGGACTTATATGCAAGCATATAGGCCTAACCAATGGACACAGACAACAGGGGGGTGAGGGCATGAGTGTGTGTGTGTGTGTGTGGGGTAACGTGGAGATAAGGACACATGTAATAACTTAATAAAATTAAAAAAATTTAAAAATGTCTTGCTATAGCCAGAATAAAAGCAATTTATAGTGACCAAAAAAACAAAAAATACATTTCACTCTTATTACCTCATGTTATTCTCACTTGATCCCTGTGAGAAATTTGTTTTTAGTGCATGGATGGGGAAACTGATGCTCAAGATGATTTGACTTGCCAAACTTGCCATGAGCAGGTGAGGGATTGGCCCTGATCCTTGGCCTTCCTCCTTTTTACCATGAACTTTCTGTGATTCCTCGGGGATCTCCAGGAAATTTAATTATTGTTGATATCCTCTCTCAGGGGCAGGAGACTGTATTTTGGCAAATGACTCAAAATAGCATCTTTGCTCTGCTTAAGAAGTTGCCTTTTTAGCAGCAGGTTGATAAATTAGACCCCACCGCTTCGATAAAATACTTTGGGGTTTATAGGATGGAAAATTTTGTTTGGAAATGAAAATAGCCCATAGTCACTCATACCCTGAAGTTGTCAGATGATACTGTCTGAGTCACCCCTCACCATCATCTGGCACTCGCTGGGGGGTGGGGCTCCCTGAGATTCACCTACCGTGGTCTTGGCCATATTTGGCTTTCTAGAGCTTGTTGGCTTTGGAAGTGCCTTTCAACCTGCCAACACCCAAGTGGAGACCCAGATCCCCGTGCATTTAAATGGCCTGGCTGTGGAGAGAGCTCAAGTGGAGACATCCAAGGGATGTGGGGCTATTTAGTTAACATAAATCAGCTCTCCGAGCGTGAGTATCTAATGCATTCCTTTGGTTATAAACAGTTTAGTGTCTTGACAGCCAACATCTTCTCATCTTGGTCCTTCCTAGCACAGACCTCCATTTGGATTTGTTTCTACAATCCGACACTTTGATGATTGCAAGGCATGGTAAGGGGCCTTTCTGAAGAATAATAAGCTATTGTATATCAGGCCCTTCCTCCTAGAGTGTTTCTGCTCAATGGGTGCAAGCAGACTCTCTCTGCCCTCACTTATTGCTTTCAGTGGGTATTTTGCTAAGTATATTACATAACCATCTCATTTAATCCTCACCTCCAACTCATGAGGTAGGAACTGCTATTAATCAGTTTACAGGAAAGAAAACTGAGCTTAGGTAATTTGTCTAAGACCACACAGCTAATAAATGGTAGAGCTGAAATTTGAACTTAGCCTGCTTTCTGAGCCCTTGCTTTTAAAAAGCCCTGCCATGATTATATTGTTTCCTTTCTAATTTGGATAGTTTGCTGTTGGATTTTTGAGATTTTTCTTGATAGTTTAAATAGCAGCCCCCATGCTGGCAGAATAAGCCTGTGGATCTGCGCAGCCCTCCTCTGGCAGGAGGAAAGTTTGGGTTAGGAATGTGTGTCATCATGGAGGTGGTGTCAGCATGATGGCCTGGTCCCAATCTCAGATTTAGACCAGTGAGAACCAGGGTCCCAGAGTCTTGGTTTGCACTCTGCTTCAGGTTTCTCCTGGGAGTGGTTGTGCCAGGGCTTGTGCTTGGCAGGGAATTGTTTTGGTATAAACAGGGATTGGTATATTTAGAAATAATCTCTAGGGATTGTCATATGTGTTTATCTACATGCTCAAGAGATAAAAGCCAGGGAGGTGGATCAGTAAGAAAATACTTGGATTGACATCTAGTTGACACAATGGCTCTTTCCCAGGGATACAGGGCAGCCTGATGCATAGGGCCAATTTTAGAGTCTTCTTTATCTGTTTGGAATTGTCGCTATCTGCACTGCAGTAAAACAAGACTAGCCTGGGTCTGCCTTTCTTGACTTGAAAAACATCATCACACGGGCTTGCCTTAGTTTTAGTTTTTTCCTAACACATGTCGTGGGACTCTGTTTTCTCTCCCCAACCCACCCGCAGATGTAACTTTCTGATTCACTGTTTCATTTAGGGCAGACATTTGTAGAGCAATGTCAAGAGGGGCTGTTTTCACTTTGGATATTACTCATATTTAATGTTCTTGCTTTGAATGTACTCCAAGAGGATACAGTAAATAAAGGAGTGTGCATACATCCATGCAGGAGCTCATGGGGGATAAACCACATTTCTTTTCCTTCTTTTTTCCCCTCCTCTCCCATCTCCTCCCCTCCTTTACTGTTCCCTCCCCACTCCCTCCTGCCTGCTTTCCTTCCTTCCACTATATATTTTTTTACATCAGGTTTCTTGATGCATATTTTACATATGGTGAGGTTCACCTTTTACATAGACAGTCCTATAACACAATAGTCATGCTATAAATCATTTATAAAGATCCCTCATGCCTCATTTATTCAGTACTCTCTCCATCCAAGGTCTTTGGCAATCACTGATCTGATTTTGCTTCTTTACATTTTGCCTTTCCCAGAATGAATAAATGATAAATTAAATCATGTAGTATATAACTGATGTGCGTGAATGGCAGGCCTAGATTTGGCACATGGGCAATAATTTTCCAATCCCTTTTTTAAGGGATCAGCTAGAAATGTATTCTTCTATTTTACATAGAATTTACCCAGGAGAAATAAAAATATATGTCCACATAAGAAACTATTTAAAAAATATATAGTAGCCAGATTCCTAACAGCTTCAAACTGGAAATCACCCAAATGTTCTTCTATTGTGAGTGGGGAAACATTGTAGAGCATCCATAGAATGGAATATCACTCAATAACGAGGAAGGACTCATTTACTCAACAACATGGATATGCCTCTAAATCTTCCACTGTATACATATTATTGATTTCAGAGAGGAAGGGAGAGGGAGAGAGAGACAGAAACATCAATGATGAGAGAGTCATCAATTGGCTGTCTCCTGCATACCCTACATTGGGGATCAAGCCTGCAACCTGGGCATGTGATCCAACTGGAAATCAAACCATAACCTCCTGGTTCATAAGTGGACACAACCACGGAGCCACACTGGCTGGGCAGACCTTCCACTATATTTTTAATTCAATAGGCAAAACATTTCTCTAAGAGGTAGGAAAGGGCAACAGAGATTATAGCTCTAGCACCGTATATTTTGCAGTCATAAAGTTATTTGCCTCTGGCCTTTCTTCCAAGTTTGATTCACATTTATTCTAGAGTCAAATACACTGATATTGGGATCAAGGCTGATTTTTAGAAGATGATTCATTTAAAGTGAGCTCCTGCTTTATATAATAGGACTTCTTAAGTGGGATATCTGTTAGGAAGGCCCAGGAAACCTGTTCTTGGTACACGCGCTGCTGTGTCTGAAGGACACAGGGCTGTGCGCTACAGTATGTAGTTTTCACTGAAAGGGAAATCAAAATATGGAGCCTGATTCCTAACAGCCTCCACTTTGAGGCTGTATATATCAGGCTACTATATATTTTCTTATATAGGTCCTTACATGGACATATATTTTTATTTCACTTGGGTAAATGCTATGTAAAATAGAAGAATACATTTATAGCTAATCCCCTAAAAGAGGGATTGGCACACTTTTCCCCATGTGCCAGATCTAGTCAACCACCCATGGAATCGAGGAGAGGGACAGAAGTACTTGCTGGGGAAAGACGACCTATCCTGATCTGGAACAGACTCTGAACTAGGTTTAGGCTGTGTGAACTAGCTGAAGTTTAATGTTTTAGCACCAAGGCTGACAGGTGTTCAATAAAACACGAACATGCCCCGCACTCAAAGGGTGAATGGACTTAGATTTAGGATGTGTATCTTTTATGATCAATTGGGAAATTTAATTTAGGTACAACTAATAGCTGTGTGTGTGTGTGTGTGTGTGTGTGTGTCTGTCTGTGAGTGTGTGTGTGTGTGTGTGTGTGTGTGTGTGTGTGTGTTAGGTTGGTGAGAGTTTTGCACATTTTGTTTAAATGTGAACAAATTTAAATTTTGTTCAACCTTCTAGGCAAGTGTTTCATATTGGGGATATGTCATATATAAAAGTGATATTGGGGTTCAGGCTTTTCAATTAATTGTAGATACCTCTTTTATTTCACTTTTCTTCTGCCTTTTTCAAGAGAAAGAGGAGACATTTATGTATGGGTAGTCTTAGGTACATAATGTTATATATTTTCATTTTTTAATTTTTATTACTTTTTTAAGAGGAAGGAGTGTGGTTTTGACTGGAGGGGTTTAGTGGGTTCTAGAAATAAAAATAGCCATGATTCATTGACTCTCCAGTGTGGGCTAGTTCATATATCAGGAACTTCATGTGAATTGTGTAATTTAAGTCTCGAAACAGTCCCGTGTCATAGATAATGTGTACTTTTAACTGCACAACAGAGAGAATAGATTCAAAATAGCTAAGTCCATGATGAATGAGAATTATGGCCTCATAAGATTTGGAGGAGCCCTGACTGGTTTAGCTCAGTGGATAGAGAGTCGGCCTGCGGACTGAAGGGTTCCAGGTTCGATTCCGGTCAAGGGCATGTACCTTGGTTGCGGGCACATCCCCAGTAGGGGGTGTGCGGGAGGCAGCTGATTGATGTTTCTCTCTCATTGATGTTTCTAACTCTCTATCCCTCTCCCTTCCTCTCTGTAAAAAATCAATAAAATATATTTAAAAAAAAAGATTTGGAGGAGCTGGAATTGAGCCCTTGCACAAAGCCCAGAACTTTAAAGAGTTTTCTATACAAGAAAGGGAGAAGAGAAAAGCCCTGCTTATTGGTCTGGAAGACAGTAAGGAAGTGTGCTGTCTGTCCTGGGGCTTAAGAGAGAAAGACTCTATGTCTGTACCACTCACAGGTATGGAGTTTGACTTCATGCTATGCACCTTTCACAGGAACTTTAGGAGTTAAAAAATGACATTAAAAACTATATTTTGGACATAAAAATGTGGCATATTCTGTTAAGGATTAAATTGTGCCCCCCTCCCCAATTTCTGTATTGAAGCCCTAAGTGATGGTATCTGGAGATGGGACCTTTGGGGGATGATTGGGTTTAGATGAGATCATGATGGTGGAGCTCCCATGATGGAATTAGTGCCCTTGTAAGAAAAGACAGTGGAGCTATGTGAGGACTGCTACAAGCCAGGAAGAGAGCTCTCACCAGAAACCAATCAGGGTGGCTCCTTGATTTTGGACTTCTAGCCTCCAGAATTGTGAGAAAATAAATTTCTTTTGTTTAAGTCACCGAGTCTATTGTATTTTGTTATGGCAGCCCAAGCCAACTAAGACATATACAATGGAATGTTATCCAGCCTTAAAAAGGTGGAAATCCTGCCATATATTACAACACGGATAAACCTTGAGGACGTTTTACTAAATGAAATAAGCCAGATACAAAGAGTCAAATACTGCATGGTTCCACTTATACGAGGTACCTAGAGTAGTCAAACCCATAGAAGCAAAAAGTAGAGTGGTGGTTGCCAGGGGCTGGGGGAGGAGGTGGGGGTTGTTCATTCGGTTAGAGTTTCAGTCATGTAAGATGAAAAGTCCTAGAGGTCTGCTGCATAGCAGTGTGCATATAGTTGGCACTACTGTACACTTAAAATGGTTAGGATGGTAACTATTATGTAGGCATTTTTACCACAATAAAAAAACCTAGATGGAGAATAATTAATGCACATATGCTCCTCAAAAGTAAACACAAACAATGCTAAAGCAGAGTTCTACAGTTCAGGGCCCTCAACACTTTCATAAAACAAGCAATCCCGGCTGAAGAGGAACTAACAGCAAAAATTATAAACCTCATAACAAAATAAACTTGCATGAGGAAGAGCCAATAGATATAGCAGGCGTGATGATTAGTGCCCCAAGAACTAAAGTAACAGGACAATTTGAGGAGACTATAAAATAATTTGTTTAAAAAGTTAAAAGAGATAAAAAAGAAATAGAAAGCACAAAAAAGAATAGTACTCTCTGAAAAAGGAAATTTGGAAAAAAAGGTCCTAATAATTCTAGAACTGAAAAACACAGCCATTGAAATAAATAACTTAATGAGTGGGTGAAACATTAGGTAAGAAATAGTAGAAGATAAAATCTGTGATTTGAAGTTAAGACCTGATGAAATTGCCCAGAATTTATCACTGAGAGGTAAAATATTGAATCTATGAAAGAGCAATTGAGAGAATTGAAGGACAGAATGAAAAGTTACAATATATGTCTAAATGGAGTTCTAGGAAATAGTAGAGAGAATCGTGAAAAAGCATTATTTTAGAAGATAATGCCAAGAATATTCGAAAATTTAAGAAAGATATTGATTTTTAGATTGTGGCAGCACACTGAGTATTGAGTAGGGTAATTAAAAATATAGCTACAGCAAGACACTCAATGTAGAAAACTGCTAAATTGTTAAAGAAAATGAGAAAACCTTAAAAGCAAGCAGGGAGAAAAGACATCATCTGTCTACAAACAGCAGACTTCATCAACCACAATAGACAGTGGACAATGAAATATCTTCAAAGTGCTCAGTGAATATCAAACTAGAATTCTATACAAAGCTAGATTGCCATGCAAGAGTTAGGATGAAAAGACATTTTTTTCATATCAACAGAGACTGAGAGCACTTACCTTTAAAGCACTCTTTCAGCAAGCAACACATTTAATAAAGATGTTTCCTTCTCTCTCCTTCCTTCCTTCCTTCCTTCCTTCCTTCCTTCCTTCCTTCCTTCCTTCCTTCCTTCCTTCCTTCCTCTCCCCCCCCCCCCTCTCTCTCTCTCTCCCTTTTTTTCTAGAAGACTAAGATTTAAGATTTAGGGTGATTTGAAAATAAGGAGGCTTTAAATATTGAACAGCAATAAGGTCGAAGATTAGTGATAGGTGGGGGTGGGTGAAAATATCAGGATTAAATGCATACTAAGGTCCTGATATTTTTCAGAGAAATAAGAAAGTATTATTTAAATTATTTCCTAATTTAAAACAAAAGAGAGAAATATCCAGACGTTGATCCTTGGACATCCATCATTACCACTAGAAAAACAACCAACATATACTAAATTCTTATTTGTGCCAAGGTATTTCATTTATGTTATTTCATTTAATCGCACAGCAACCACAGTAAAATGGTCATGTTCCCATTTTGAGAGGTAAGAAAGCAGGGGACATATTAACCTTTGTATTCCTATTACTCACATTAATATACGACAGTAGTATGTGTTCAGGAAATGTGGGTGATCCAAACCGAGCTGAGGTTAAAATGCAGTCAACACTTTGCCCATGTCACAATATTAGAAAAGTGATAAAACCACTGCTCTCACTCCAACCTGTCTAACCTTACAGTCCCTGCTTCTCTGTGGTGCTCTGCCCTCATTATTTACTTCTCTGGGTATGTGACTTCCGGGAAACTGATGCCTCACTTTCCCCCTCTCATGCATTCTTTGGTGTCCTGTGTGACATGTCCATTCAGACTTGATGTCCTGGCTTTGTTTTCACCCTCTGTCACACAGATGAACAGTCTCTTGATCTTTGTTTTGTTTTCACAAGCCTGTCTCTCCCAGTTTCTGTGTGGTACACAGACAACATCGCTAGCACTGTGTTGCTAGGAAATGCAATAATAATCATAGCATTTATAGCATGTGCCCTCTCTCTTCCCCCCTGCACACACCTGCCTTTACCATCTGTTCAGGATGCCCAATACTGCTGCTGCTGCTTCAGTACCTTGACCATATGCCTCACTGTGGACCCCAAACCTTGGATTTCTTTAATCAATGAATTACCAGTGAGAAAACCAGCACCTGGGGTTGCTAAGCTACCCTGGACTCTGTTCTAGTCACACACTAGAGGATCTATTATCTATCATCTATCTAATCTCAAAATAACTGGTTAAATCTGTGAGATAACTTTGTTGTTGTTTGCCTCTTGGTGTGTTTAATCATGGGTTGTACTGTTTGGTTTCCTGAATTGCTTTCAGGCTAAAACAGTCAGGTAGTCCCACATCATAGAATGGGGATGCACATAGAATGAAAGGGGAACACGGAATGTATTTAGCTTCCCATTGCTGGCTTCTCACACTGTGTCATCATCCTTTAGACTTAGAGGGTCTTTTTTTTTTCTGCATTACTTCCTTTTTTTTGGTGCATTTGGATAGACTAACATCAAATCCATCTCAGAGGGATTTACACTGCCAGAGTTAGCAGGCCTGGTGGACAGATGGTATCTTGAAGGCAAACAAAGGCTCTTGGTTTGCTGCTGATGGAGGTTGTGGGTTCCTCTGATTTCTCTGCTATTCCCCCAAAAGGCCCTAACCGTAGGTCCCATCTGTACCAGTTGTTGAGGCCCATGTGCTGTGGTTTTGTGGTTAACGCAAGGCATTCCAGTTTCCCCACAGTGGCCAGAGGATCAGGTTATACCTTTCTTAGGGAGACATCTTGAGGCAGGTGGGAATAGCATCTACCTTGCAGTTGGAGTTGCTGAATTCCTGACTCCACCATGTCAGATGTGGCCTTGGGAAAGCCTTTGATTCTCAGTTTCTTTAGCCATAAATTCAAGGTTGTAAAAGAGTTGAGTGAAATGATAACATGAGAAAATGCTTTGTGAACCTTAAAATACAGTACAGATATAAGGCATTATTACTCTTAGTACTTGGAGAATGGATTGTAGGAGTTAATGGCCCTTGCTGTATCATATTTCAATGCCAAGAATGATGAGAGCTGTCAATAAATATTGATTAATGATGAGGTAGAGAAGCTGTTGGGCTCAGTGTGGAAGCCAGGGCTTTATATATTAAATACATGCATCCATTCAGTCATTCATTGAGCAAATATTTATTGAGTGCCTACTAAATGCTGTGCACTGGGAATACAAGTGAACAAGACAATTGAATCATGATTAATGTTTTCTCATGATATTAGAAATATATGGTATGTTTTTATCTAGAAAGTTAAGTTTATTTAATACAGGGTAGGGCAAAAATAGCTTTACAGTTGTTCATATGGAAAATAATACAATAACTAATAATAATACAAGAATAAACTCTGTTTCGCATACTCACAACTATAAACTTACTTTTGCCCAATCCTTTATAAAGAATTGTTCTTTGCCCTAACTGGTTTGGCTCAGTGGATAGAGCATCGGCCTGCGGACTGAAGGGTCCCAGGTTCAATTCTGGTCAAGGGCATGTACCTTGGTTGTGGGCACATCCCCAGTAGCGGGTATGCAGGGGGCAGCTGATTGGTGTTTCTCTCTCATCAATGTTTCTAATTCTTTATCCCTCTCCCTTCCTCTCTGTAAAATATCAATAAAATGTATATTAAAAAATAAATAAAATAAAAGGTTAAAAGCCTTTTTAAAAAAAGAATTGTCCTTTATGCTGATAAGATGTCTGCCATGCACTTTAGTGCTAAATGTCATATTTTGTGATATGGTAATGATAGTAGATGGTAGTTGATTTTTGAAAATAATTTCACATAGTAAATTAAAAACAGGTGTACTGGTCCTTGAAATCCAAAAGCTTAGGAACCATTGCAGCCCAACCTCCCACCCAATGAAGAACGCTCTTTAGCATTCCCACCAGGTAGGCATCACATTTCTACTCTAATAATTCTAGGGAAGGGGGCCTCACTAACTTCACAGAACAGCCATTCCATTCCAGTTTTGAATAGCCTTTATCTTCTGAAATAAGATAAAGTTGAAATCTGACATCCTATAACTTCTGCCCATTAATCTTACTCCTTCTATCTGGAGCCAACAAAATGCATTTTTACTCCATATGATTTAGCCATCCAGATTTTTGAAGCAAGCCATTTTTAAACATGTTTTGTAGGGTTTAATCCCCACTTTTTAAAAATCCCTGCCTGAGGATATGTTATTTTTAAAATGATTTTAGAGAGAGAGAGGGAGGGAGGGGAGGAGAGAGAGAGAGAAAGAGGAGAGGAGAGGAGAAAGAGAGAAACATTGATGTGGGAGAGAAACATCAATTGGTTGCCTCCCATATGCACCGATTGGGATCAAATCTGCACCTAGGTATGTGCCCTGACTTGGAATTGAAGCCACAACCTTTTTCGTGTATGGGTCGATGCTCCAACCAACTGAGCCACCTGGCCAGGGCCCCACATTCTTTAACCAGTTCTCCTATGTCTTCATTCTTCATTCTTCACCCTCTTCAGTCACCTGCCACTTTTCCAGTGTCCGTCTTGGAGCCTGCTGCTTAGAGGGACACAAGCTTTATCTGCAGACTAACCTATGCTGAATGCTCAGCCTGCTGCTTCCCTTAGTCTGGGCTCTGAATGCAGATTAAGGGAGTAAAGATTGCATTTGCCTTTTTGGCAGCTGTGCTGTACTGTTGACTCATATTGAGTTGCAGTCTACTAAATCCTCTGGGGTCTTTGTCATATAAATTGCTGATAAGCCAGGGTTCCTCCTACATTATGTTTAGGCAGTGATATTTTTTCATCTAAGTGCAATACTTTAGATTCATGGCTATTATATTTTATCTTGTCAGTTTGGACCAGAGTTTCAGCATATTGAGGTCATTAGAATCCTGATGCAACCTTCCAACTTATTAACAATTCCTCCTAGATTTGTGTCAGCAGCATATTTGACAAATTTGTCTTCATCCAGAGTTTTGATTCAGTGTTAAAAAAACTGGAGCCAAAGACAGAACCCTGGTTCACAACAGTAGAGACCTTTCAAGTTTAGATATATCTGTGAACCAAAAATCAGTGCATCTCTACGTGCATCAATCATCAATGCATCCATCCATCAGCAGCTACAGGTCTACCTAAGTGTATTTATTATCCACCCTGGTGATGTGAATTCTGTTTGTGACGCTTCTACTTATTTTTCTGTTTTTAAGACATATATTTTTATTATTAAAAATTAACCAACATGATAGGGACATCACTGATTACATAGAGAAAGGGAGAGTGATAGAAACATCAATGATGAGAGGGAATCATTGATTAGCTGCCTCCTGCATGCCCCCTACTGGGGAGGATCAAACCCGCAACCCGGGCTTGTGCCCTTGGCCGGAATCAAACCTGGAACCCACAGGCCAATGCTATATCCACTGAGCAAACCAACTAGGGCTCCACTTATCTTTCTTTATAGGCAATGTCAACCATGCCCATTATTGAACCCGGCATTGGTATGATTATAACTTTCAAATTTACTTTTTCAGTCCACATATTTGTCTCAAGTTCACATTTTTATTTTTCTGCTGGATATCTTTAGAATATTTCAAGTGTCTCAAAATTAATTTATTGTTTTCTGCCCCCTAAAACCTTTTTGTCTTTCTGTGATCACTATTTCAGTGATGGCACTACCATGTTTGTTAATTCAGATGCCTGGGAACCATTCTTAGTGTCTTTGTTTTCTTCCCATTCCATAGCTAATTTTGTTAGTTGGCCTTAGAAATTTTCCTTCCTTAATATTTCATAATCCACCCCTCACACTGTAATCTGCTTATCCTATATAATAAAGAGGTAATATGCAAATTATCCCTCACTCCCTCACAAGATGGCTGCCTATGACTAGGCCAGCAGGGGGGTTAGTGAGGGACGACCAAATAACTGAACAGCAGACCGGCAGGGGGGCTGTGAGGGATGACCAGGCCAGCAGGGGCGGGGGGTAGTTGTGGCCAACCAGGCCGGTAAGGGGGAGCAGTTAAGGGTGACCAGGTCAGCATGGGAGGGCAGTTTGGGGGGACCAGGCCTGCAGGGGAGGGAAGTTGGGGGGGGACCAGGCCTGCAGGGGAGGGCAGTTGGGGGCAATCAGACTGGCAGGGAAGCAGTTAGGCATCGATCAGGCTGCCAGGGGAGTGGTTAGGGGGTGATCAGGCTGGCAGGCAGAAGCGATTAGGGGCAATCAGGTAGGCAGGCAGGGCCACAGGGATCGGGCCTAAACTGGCAGTCGGACATCCCCTGAGGGGTCCCAGATTGGAGAGGGTGGAGGCTGGGCGAGGGACACCCTCTTCCCCTCCCCCCACCAGTGCATGAATTTCATGCACTAGGCCTCTAGTTTAAAAAATAAAAGAGGTACTTTGGTATTGATTAGGTTTTTTCTCCACAGGTGTTCCAAATCATCTGATTTCTCATCCCTTCTAGGAGTGTTAAACTCCCTTTTTACTGCTTAATACATGTTTGTTTCTTGGACCCTGTATTAGTAAGGGAAGGCTGTCAACCATAACAAGCAGCCCCAAATCTCACTGGTTTGACACAATTGAAGTTTACTTTTCAGTTGTCGCAATACAGGTATTCCTCATCAAGTGGCTTTCCACAGGAGGCTCAGGTTGTTTTCATTCTGTGGCTGAGCACTCTTAGATCTTCAGAGTCCTCTCCATTCGGCTGATGCCTGGAGAAAGAGAGAGGATTGCAGATGGGAGAGCAGAAACACTGTGTGGGAGGTTCTCCCAGGCCAGAACTGGATGTAGCACCAGTCACTTCTGTTCACATTTCATTGACCAGAGCTTAGTCATAAGACCATGTCCAACTGCCAGGGTGGCTGGAAAATGTGGGCTGGCTGTGACCCCAAGAGGAGAAAGGGAACAGATAATTGTGAGCATTAGCAGTTTCTGCCTTTGCACTCAGTCTTCGGTTCTGACCTTGTGTGTCCCAGGCTGGATTCCAGAGGCCTTCTCATCCAGGGCTTTTTCTGTGCCCCAAGCCCTTTGATCTTCTATCTCCCAACCTGAGTTTTTGCTCCTTGCTCCAATCCTCTTGTCACTTGTTACCTAACTCCACTTCACTTGCTTTTGGCTGGATTTGACTCATCTCTCCAGTTTTCCTAGCAATCCTTGCCTTACTCATGTGTCTGGGACTGGACCATCTCATCCTTGGTACCTGCCTGCCATCGAATGTGTGCTCCTTGGATGAGAGCCCATCTTAGTCCAAGTACCAACATGACAGAGGAGAATCCTTTCAACATGTCCAGTGCTTTGAAGTCCTTCCTATGAGTAGTACTGGGTTTGGATTGGAACTCTACTTCTAGTTAGAGAATGTAAAGAGTTGCAGTAAGAGCCATAAAATATAAGGCACTGGGAAATATAGCTTTGGAAAGCCAAAAAAAAAAAAAAAAAAAAATCAGTGCTGTGCATCTTGAAGGGGACAAGTCTGAAGGGAAGAGTCAGTCTTTATATATATACTAGAGGCCTGGTGCACAAAGTTCATGCATGGGGTTGTGGGGGGGGGGGGGGTGGTCCCTCAGCCCAGCCTGTACCCTCTTGCAATCCGGTACCCCTCGGGGGATGTCCCACTGCTGGTTTACTGTGGGATCAGGCCTAAACTGGCAGTCGGACATCCCTCTGGCAATCCGGGACCACTGGCTCCTAACTGCTCACCTGCCTGACTGCCCCTAATCACTCTGCAGCCTGCCTCATCGTCCCTAACTACTTGCCTGCCTGCCTGATCACCCCTAACAACTCTGCCTGCCTGCCTGATTTCCCCTAACCCCTCTGCCTGCCTGCCTGATTGCCCCTAACCACTCACCTGCCTGCCTGATCACCCCTAACTACTCACCTGCCTGCCTGATCGCCCCTAACCATTCTGCTGACCTGCCTAATCGTCCCTAACTGCTCACCTGCCTGCCTGATCACCCCTAACTGCCTCTGCCTCAACCCCCACTGCAGCGGCTTTGTCCGGAAGGATGTCCAGAGGGTCCTTTGGCTGTCCAGTCTAATTAGCATGCTACGCTTTTATTATTATAGATATATAGAAAGTTGGTTTAAAAATGGTTTTAAAAGTGATGGTGCTAGAGTAGATATTCTTTCATTACACTAAAAAAGAAGAAAGTATTTCACATTTTAGTGTGGGATTTTTAGGTAATGAAGAAAGAATTCACGAATCCAGAATTTTTGGATCTGGGGGTGGGTTCCTTAGAGAAGTTAAGTCATGTGCTTTCCGGGAAAATATTGTGAGTGGGTGAGCCCATTCCAGGTGCCTTAGAAGTGACCTGCTGGGTGGCAGGAGGTGGATGAGCAAGCTCAAAATCTTTTCCCATTCTGTGATTCTAAAAAAGAGAATAATAAAGAGGCTGGATGGTCTGCTTTTGGCTCATACATTGGGGCCCCAGTTGGCTCATACACTCAGATACTTTTATTGTTTTTGTTTTTTTTATTGTGGTAAAAACACATAACAAAATTTGCCATCTTCACCACCTTTAAGTGAAGAGTTCAGTAGTGTTAAGTATATTCACATTGCTGTGAAACAGATCTTCAGCACTTCTTTATCTTGAAAAATGGAAACTGTGCCTATTAAACAACAACTCTCCTTTCTCCCCTTTCTCCATCCCTGGTAACCACTTTTCTATTTTATTCTACTTTTTGTACCTCATATAAAATTCTGGGTGTATTAGTTTCTTATTGCTGCTATAGCAAATTACCAGAAATTTGGCGGCTTAAAAATATATATAGTTCTAGAGATCAGAGGTCTAAAGTGGGTCCACAGGGCTGTATTTCTTCTGGAGGCTGTATGGGAAGAATATGCTTGCCTTCTCTAGATTCTAGAGCAGGGGTGGGCAAACTTTTTGACTCGAGAGCCACAATGGGTTCTTAAACTGGACTGGAGGGCCGGAACAAAAGCATGGATGGAGTGTTTGTGTGAACTAATATAAATTCAAAGTAAACATCATTACATAAAAGGGTACGGTCTTTTTTTTTTTTTTAGTTTTATTCATTTCAAACGGGCCGGATCTGGCCCGCGGGCCGTAGTTTGCCCACGGCTGTTCTAGAGGCTGCCTACATTCCTTGGCTCATGGCCACTTCCTCTCTCTGCAGAGCCAGCCATGTGGCATTTTCTCTTACTCTCCTGCTTCTCTCTTACTAGAGGCCTGGTGCATGAATTTGTGCATGGGTGGGGTCCCTAGCCCTGGCTGGTGATCAGGGCCAATCAGACCATCTTGCCCAGTCCTGATTGGGGCTGGGCCGATTGGGGTCGGGCTGATTGGGGCCTGCTGGCTGGAGGGAGGGATGGAGGAGGGACCACAGGAGGTTGGCTGTTGGAGCACACTGACCACCAGGATGCAGCTCCAACATTGAGTGTCTGCCCCCTGGTGGTCAGTGTGCATCATAGCGACTGGTTGACCGGTCATTCTGGTTGTTCTGGTCATTTGGTTGTAACAGTCACTTAGGCTTTTATATAGATAAGAACCCTTGTTCACCATTTCCAGGGATTAGGACACGGACATCTTGGGGGTGGTGGTGGCATTATTCAGCCTACAAAACAGGGCCTCTGCTAGATAAAAGCAGTGGTTAGAACAGTTTTTGTAGCTCAGTTACTTTTTCTGTGTTTTCCAGCTTCAGACTTTAACCTGGGCTAGTAGAAACAACATATAGGAACCTGGAGGCTTGGGCTGAAGTTTTGGCTTGACCTGGACTTGGCTGTAGAAACTAGGGCAAGCAGCTTGCTTTCTCTGAGCCTGAGTGTCCTCACTTATGGAAGGAGATGCTTGGGTTTCTGGGGCCCGTCCAGCTCTGCCATGGCTGAGTCTGTTCACCTTCTTAACCCAGCTCTCATTTGTCCTTTCATTTTCTCATGCTGCTTTCTTCCATCAGCTCATGGAGAGACCAATGCTGTCCTGAAGGGGGGTAAGAGGACAGGTATGTGAGGCTTTGTGAAAATGGCTCCTGTGTGCCAGTTAATTAAAGGGAGCCAGAGATAGCAGAAATGAAGGGCACAGGGCATAGCTTTATTTCCTGCCCCTTTTCTGCAGCCCCCACATAAAGTATCCTTGAAACAAATTAAAATGCTAAATGCCATGTAAGCCTAATTGGGTCATACATAACAGGCACAGTAATTTCATATGAAACTTCAATTATCCTTCTTTTCTAATTCAAGCCTGATAAGGTCAAATATTTGTAAACTGCCAGCCAGATGGAATCTGTATCTCCCAATAGCCCGGATGTTGTGTAACCCCATCTGTGTGGTGACTGGTCTGGGCTGTTGTCTTCAAGGAAGTGAGAGAGTCTTGCCAACTCTGGACATGGCCTTGAGGGGCAAGATGTCATTCGGTGCTGTTTGTTCTCTTTGAGATAGGTGGTCCGGCTGTGTTCTGGAGCAGGCTGGGACCAGTGGCTGGAGGACAAGCGCCATCTCTGGTGGCCAGCAGGGGCTCTAACGCCTTGTGTCTCACCTCACTCTTTATAATTGCCAACTTAAGAGAAAGTGTTGGCTTCAATACTAGGGAGCATTAATTTGTATTGATGAATTCTATTTTCTTTATAATATTACTAGAGGCCCGGTGCACAAAAATTTGTGCACTTGGGGAGGGGGGTCCCCCAGCCCGGCCTGTGCCCTCTCGCAGTCTGGGACCCCTCGGGAGATAATGACCTGCTGGCTTAGGCCTGCTCCCGGGTGGCAGAGGGCATGCCCAATCCCTAGGTGCAGCCCCTGGTCAGGCTCAGAGTAGGGCCAATTGGGGAGTTGGGGCACCGCCCCCTGTCATGCACAGAGCAGGGCAGATCGGGAGGTTGCGATGCCACCCTCAGTCACGCTCAGGGTAGGGCCGATTGGGGGGTTGGGGCACCGCCCCCTGTCACACTCAAGGCAGGGTCGATGGGGAGGTTGCAGCGCCACCCCCTTTCACTCAGAGAGCAGGGCCGATCAGGGGGTTGGGGCGCTGCCCCCTGTCACTCACAGAGCAGGGCCCATCAGGGGGGTTGGGGCTCCGTACCCTGTCACACACAGAGCAGGGCCCATCAGGGGGTTGGGGAGCTCCCCCCTGTCACGCACAGAGCAGGGCCGATCAGGGGGTTGAGGAGCTCCCCCCTGTGACTCACAGAGTAGGGCCGATAGGGGAGTTGGGGCACCGCCCCCTGTCACACACAGAGCAGGGCGGATCAGGGGGTTGGGGCGCTGCACCCTGTCACACTCAGGGCAGGGCCAATGGGGAGGTTATGGCTCTACCCTGTCACACACAGAGCAGGGCCCGTGGTGGGGGCAGGGGGTTGGGGCACCACACCCTGTCAAACACAGAGCCGCAGGGCGATCAGGGGATTGGGGAGCTCCCCCCTATCACGCACAGAACAGGGATGATCAGGGGGTTGGGGCGCCTTCCCCTGTCACGAACAGAGCAGGGCAGATAGGGAGGTTGTGGCCCCGCCCCCTGTCACACACAGAGCCGCAGGGCGATCAGGGGGTTTGGGCGCTGCCCCCTGTCACGCTGATCCCAGTGCCGGGAGCCTCGCTGCTCCGCTGATCCCGGAGCTGGGAGGCATATTACCCTTTTACTATATAGGATAGAGGCCTGGTGCATGGGTGGGGGCTGGCTGGTTTGCCCTGAAGGGTGTCCTGGATCAGGGTGGGGGTCCCCACTGGAGTGCCTGGCCAGCCTGGCTGAGGGGCTGAGGGCCGTTTTCAGGTGACTGAAGCTCCCAACTACTCCTTTCTTTCTTTCTTTTTTTTTTTTTTTTTAATTCTGGGCCAGCTTTAGCTCTGAGGCCTCGGCTGCTGAAAGCCGGTTTCTGGCCTTTATTTTTCCTTCTGTATTTGATACAGTGTTGCGGTCAGGCTGGCTGAAGGCCAGCTGACTGAAAGCTGGTTTCTGGGGTTTTGTTTAGCTTCTATATTGGCAACATAGTTGCTTAGAGTTGCAGCTCAGAGGCTGGCAAGTCAGGCGGGGAACGTTGGAGTCTGCAGTCACTGGAGCAAGCAAGCCTCCCTGTTCGCTTCAGTGCCTGGCTGCCGGCTGCCATCTTGGCTGACAGTTAATTTGCATAAGGATATGCTGATTAGCCAATGGGAAGGGTAGCGGTCGTACGCTAATTACCATGTTTCTCTTTTATTAGTGTAGATACCCATTTTACTGTTAAGCAAGCTGATGATCAAACTTGACTAGCAAATGTCACACAGCTAAAAAGTGGGAGTTGAGAGTCAAAGATTTGTCAAATTCCGAAACTCTTCTTCTTTTTACTACGGCACTTTGTATCTCCTG
Organism: Myotis yumanensis; assembly: GCF_028538775.1. Lineage (NCBI taxonomy): Eukaryota > Metazoa > Chordata > Mammalia > Chiroptera > Vespertilionidae > Myotis > Myotis yumanensis. The sequence continues at coordinate 119,239,199 of NW_027223754.1, read as the reverse complement.
GACTCTTTCCTTCACCCAAAACTGTTGCCCTTGGACGTGGAGTGTGGGAGCCATGGCTGATGGGGCGGGCGGAGTCTCAGTTACTGAGCACTGAGCCGCAGTCTGGAGAGTGTGACAGCTCAAAACCATGTGCTCTGGCAGAGGCAAGACTGGAGCTAATCTCTGGGCCAGTTTCACATTGGCTGCTCTGGTTTCAGGTCCAAATTTAGTTACAGACTCTGAAAGAGCAAGGTCCCTGGATGGGCCAGTGTTGCTGGAGTGCTTGTATGCAAGTTTGTGTGGGTGAATGTGCAGCTGTGGCCTCTCTTTCCTGAGGAGGCTGATGGTTTGTTGAGGCAGGGAGAGTATCTTACACGCCTGTGTTCCCCACAGCTCCTGCACCAGTGGGCCACATGAAACACACACCCAGATATTCTTGACCACGCACCAGTGCTTGGCACTGTGGGGGCTGCAGAGTGCACTGAGACAGAGGCTCTGCTCTAGGGTTATGTCTGAGCAGGGGAAGAGGCACTAGAACATTTATGTAGATAGAAGGAAAGCAGTGATAAAGGCCATGAGCAGCACAGAGGAAGGTGATGGTATTCTGTCACACACTGGGGACACACATGTATTTGTATGTATGTGCATGTGTGAGTGTGTGCTTGAGAGTGACTCCATGGTCATGTGAGGGATTTGCTTTCCCAGACACCTTAAACTGGGCAGGCAGCAGCTGTTCTCCCTTCCCAGATCACTGATCCCTTTACATGATTATATTATCACTGATGATCTGAACTGAAAATGGCCTTTGCCATTCTGAATGAGAGCCTTAAGCCTGTAGTTTGTTTAAAAAAAAAAAAAAAAAGACTGCCGCCTGGCCGGTGTGGCTCAGTGGTTGCACGTAGTCCCATGCACCAGGAGGTTGCTGGTTTGATTTCTGGATCAGGACACATGCCCGGATTGCATGCTTGATCCTCAGTAGGTGATGTGCAGGAGACAGCCAATAGATGTTTCTACCTCTTTGATGTTTCTATCTCTCTTTCCCTCTCCTTTCCTCTCTCTGAAGTCAATAAAAATATATTGAAACAAAATAAAACAAAAACCACTGCCTTTTTCTTATGATGCTCAGCAAGCAGGGTCTGCAGTTGCAGGCTGCCAGGGGTCTACCAGTAACAAACTATGTTTAATCCATCTATGTCGTATACTGAAAGGACACTTTTCTTCAGTGGAATACTGAATGCATCAAGCAGACCAAAGCAAATGCCCCAATAACCTTCTCTACATGTATGAAAACTAGGTAGCTCTCCTCTTTAGAAATATGCTTCATGTCCCCCCAAAGATTCACTATGCATGCTTTTATTCATTGTTAACTAGTTATGATTAGCCCCATTTCACAGATTAGGAAAACCACTTATAGGAAGGCTGCCAAGTTAGTCAGACATTCAAGGGGAGCTAATAAGCAGGTAGTTGTAATTCCAGCGGCATCATGCTGCAAATCTTGAGTGCATTGGAGAGGGCCAGGGAGAGCAGCTCAGTAGATCCGTAGGTATTGCCGGGGTTGGGCACTGTGGAGGTACAAACAATGCATGTTCCTCTTTCAAGGAGTCATAGCGATCCTCGTGCATTAGCTGTGTTTGTTGAGACTCAGGATCATGGCCCTATTTCAGTGACTGCCTTAGTAGGTAGATGGTTTTCAGATTCAAGTATTTATTATCATTAAAGGAGGGAATTCAGGGATGAGGTGGGGGGCTCTGAGGATCCATCTTGGAAGCCTGTTTCTTTTGCCAGCATGTTCCAAATGGTAAACTCTTCTGCCACCCACATGTGAATTCTAGAATCAGTGGCTATCAAAACAGTATATAGGACAGTGATGGCAAACCTATGACATGCGTGTCAGAGGTGATATGAGAACTCATTTTTTTGGTTGATTTTTCTTTATTAAATGGCATTTAAATATACAAAATAAATATCAAAAATATAAGTCTTTGTTTTACTATGGTTGCAAATATCAAAAAATTTCTATATGTGACACGGCACCAGAGTTAAGTTAGGGTTTTTCAAAATGCTGACACGCCGAGCTCAAAAGGTTCGCCATCACTGATATAGGACCTTAGATATCATTTGGTGAACACCCTCATTTTATAGGTTAGGTCACTGAGGAACAGAGGGGTGAGGGTGAACTTCCCCAGAGTCACACAGTTTTTTAGTGGGAGAGTGAGGGGACCCATGTATCCTTCCCTACTGTACTTCATCCGTGGTCTTCTTGCCTGTAGGGGAGAGCAGACCAGGAAGTGTGAGGGCTGTGGCCATGGGAAGGTTGTGAATTGCTGACACACTGGGAAAGGTCTGGGTTGGGTTGCCTGCAGAGCCCTTCCTGGTGTGAAGCCCCGTGGCCCTCCTCAGGCCAGTGGTGCCTCAGACCAGTGGCGTCCCCATTCCTCTCATTCATTGCTGTAGGCCCTGGGGACTCAGCTCACTTTAATAACATCAACAACTAAAGCAATTCTAATTAATGACTACTGTCCACTGAGAACTTCGTAAAAGGCTGCACCAGGCTAAGTGCTTATAAATTTTTAAAAATCTTTGAAACAGCTCAGCGGGGTACCTAAGTCTCAGATATATTAAATGACTTGCCCAGGCTCTCAGAACTTTAAGTGGCTATACAGAATATGAGCTTTGGTCTCACATGACTCTAGATCTGTGCTTTTAACCTCAGACTCTACTGCTCTCTCTTGGTTGCCATTACCCACTCAGTTCCTTAGTGGTCTGTCCCTAACACTCAGTATTTCCACACCCCACATTCTGATTCCTACTCTTTCCTTACTGTTTTTATAGATCAGTACCAGATCCAATTTATCTTCAAGGTTATAACCCTCCTAATTACTATGGGGACATAGTCAGAGGAGAATAAGGTAAACAGGGTGACAAAATTAGAAATTGTAGAGTTTTACAACATGTTTACAGCCCTGGTTTCTGCTCTGTGAGTTGTAACTCCATTCTGAGGTGAAAAATGAAAATGCTGTTGACCTCTGCCTTCTATTTTTGGGCTCTTCAAGATGGACTTGGCCAACTTTCCCCTTCCACTCTTTTTTTGGCTTAGGCTTTAGATGCAATTGAAGTTTGGGGATGCCCTTGGCCCAAGTAGGGAACTTGGATTTCCGAGGACCCCCAACCCAGGTGTCAGTCACTGCCCTGAGTCTCTGCCTCACACAAGGAGGGTCCTCCTCATCAGATGTTTTCTCAGTTTTCCAAGGAGAAAAAGACGGAGTAGAGGAGCCAGGAGGGGTCAGATATTAATGGTCTAGAAGGTGTCAGAAAAACCCAAGCAGAAAGAAGAGAAAAGGAAGCTTGGCTCAAGGAAGATGGGCAAGTAAAGTGTAAAGGGGGTCAAATATATGGTGACAGAAGACTTGACTTTGAGTGCTAAACACACAATGCAGTAGAATTGTACATTTAAAACATACCTAATTTTAAATATTTTTTAAAATATATTTTTATTGATTTAAGAGAGGAAGGGAGAGGGAGAGATAGAAATATCAATGATGAAAGAGAACCATTGATTGGCTGTCTCCTGCATGTCCCCTATTGGGGATCAAGCGTGCAATTGGGCATGTGCCCTGACCGGGAATTGAACCGTGACCTCCTGGTTCATGGGTCAATGCTCAACCATGGAGCAACACCAGCCAGGTGAAACATATCTAATTTTATTAACCAATGTCACCCCAATAAATTTAATAATAATAAAAAGAAGGACGGGGAAGAAACACACGTGGAGAGAGAGAGCTCAAGAAGTTCCTGGGTGCAAGAGGCACTGAGGATTTAAGATGCCAGAATAATTGGAGGGTTTAGGGGTGGATAAGTCAGTCCTGGCCTGGGCTTCATTGGATGGGGGCCATGTGTTTCTCTCTGCCTTATCTCCATCATTAGTAGTGGGAATCAGGAGCTTTGTCTCATCACATAAAATTATCAGGACTCTGAGGAGTACTTGCATTCCTTCAGCGAACACTTCCCTTTATACCTGATGCATGTTCAGCACTGGGCTAGGCACCAGAGCTGCAGAGATGAACAAGTCATGGCCTGCCCTGGAGATCCACCTGGTGCTCAAAAGCAGAGCTTTTTTTTTTTTTTTAAAATGTAAAAAGTTTATTGAGCTATAATTGATAGAGTAAGCTGTGGACATTTCATATGTACAATGGGCATATGCAAATACCCATGAAACCATCACAACCACCATCACATTCAATAATTAACATACTCATCATGCTCGAAAGTCAAAGCAGAGCTTTTGGATGACACCGGCACCATGGAAAGGCAGGGATTAATCTAATGTTCTGCTCACCCATCTCTCCCAGCCATAGATCTGACACCTGCTGGTATTCATTGGTGCTGGAGAACACAGTAGAGTCTGTTTTCACTCCATTGTGATGGCATGTTTGTGTATGTGCAGGTGTGATTTATTTGATATTTGAAAACAATTTATGACCCAAACTAGAGGCCCGGTGAACAAAAATTTGTGCACTGGGTGGGGGGTGAGGGGTCCCTTAGCCCAGGCTGCACCCTCTCACAGTCCGAGAGTCCTCAGGGGATGTCCTACTGACGGCTTAAGCTGCAGTCTGGCCTCCCTCTGTGGGAGGTGACTGGGCCAGCTGATCGGGGGAAGTCGCCACCCCCATCACCCTGCAGCTGCCACTGCCCAGCCTCCCTCTGTGGGAGGCGACTGGATGGGCAATCAGGGGACAGTGCTGCCCCCCCCCCCCCAATCACCCCTCTGCCACCACTGGTGGTGGCCCTCCCTCCTCCCCCATCACTATTCCCTCCCTCTGCCTGCTGGCACACTCCTTGGCTGGCCTGGTGCCGCCTGCTTGCCAGCCCCCCACTCCCTGCCGACTGATCGTTCCACTTTTCGGTCAATTTGCATATTACACTTTTATTATATAGGAGGATAGGATTCTTTGCATCTTTCTCCGGCCTATATCATGTGCTGAGGGCCTGTGCAGAGGGCTGTGCAGGGAGGCACTGGGTAGGGGTAAAGACCTGTCCTGCTGCTCTGGACTGTTCTGAATTCACTCCTGATTAGCATACATTCCAAATGCCGTCACCTTCTGACTTTCTTTTCCTGACAAGGCAGCCCTCCCTTCCCAGATCTCTTTCCTCTTGGAATGTTCTTCCAAGCTCTAAATCCAACACTCAATCCTTTTGGCTTAAAAAAAAAATTAAAATGTTTTATATGTTTATATTATGTAAAATTTACATAACATAAAATCTATCATCTTACCCTTTTTTAAGTATATGGTTTAATAGCACTAAGTATATTCATATTGTTGTGCAATCAACATTGCAATCCATCTCCAGAACTTTTTCATATTCCCAATGAAACTCTGTGCTCATTAAAATTCTAACTCCACATTCTCCCTTCCCCTCAAGTCCTAGCAAACATCACTCTACTCTCTGTATCTATGGATATGACTCCTCTAGGTAGCTCATATAAGTAGAATGATACAGAATTTGTTTTATGACTGACTTATTTCACTGAGCATAATATTTTCAAGGTTTATCCATGTTGTAGCATGTGTCAGAATTTCTTTCCTTTTTAAGACTGAATAATAGTCAATTGAGTGTCCAGACCACATTTTGTTTATTCATTTATCTGTTGATGGACACTGGGCTGTTTCTACATGTTGGCTATTGAGAATAGTATTTCTATGAACATGGGTGTAAGAATACTTGTGTGAGTCCTTGCTTTCAATCCTTTTGGATATATACCCAGAAGAGGAATTGCTGGATCATATGGTGATTCTATATTTACTATCTTTTAGGAAAACCATACAGTTTCCCATAGCAGTTGAATAATTTTGGACATTCCCAACCAGCCATGCACAAGGGCTGCAATTTCTCCATGTCTGTGCCAACACTTATTTTATGATTTTTTGATAATACTATCCTAATGGGTATGACATGCTCTCTCGCTTTGTGGACTTCCATGTGAACCATGTTGAGCTCTCAGGAGTCCTGGAAAAACCCTGGGATAATAAAGTAGAAAAGAAATGACAGCTGGAGGGGGCTTATTCTCTGTGCTACCCTTCCTAGGACAGCAACCCCTTACGTTGGTAAGCACAGGCAAATTGGAGGCAGCCAGTTAGGGTAGCTGAGCACATATTCTCTCAGGCCGCTTCTCTAGTGAAGAACCTAGCCTGTGGATGGCAGAAGGTGGATGTCCAGCTGCACTTTATCATCCCTGATCTTTGAGGTGAGTGGGAAGGAGATCCAGACATGGAGGACTTGGTGGGGCTCTGACCAGTTGGGGAAGGTGATGGGAGCAGTGAGATGCCTGGACCAAAGGGTTCTATAGGAGCTGAATACTGAGCTCAAAGGATCTCTAATGGTGCTTGGTTGAAACTTTTCATTCTAAAGAAGAGAAAATTGAGAGCCAAAGAAGGAGTGTGATTTGCCTGAGTGTGCAGAACAAATGGGTGGTGAGCTGGGACTGGGCTTCAGCTCTCTTGATTTCTGGCCTGGCTCTCCTCCCACCAACTCAGGGAAGAGTCGAGGTGGCTTCAAAGCTATTTGAAGCTTAATATTTATCAGGAAGCAACAGCCTCAGGGGACTTGCTTATTTTTCCTTGCCTTCCACCTTCTTGTCTGCCTGCTCTCTGGTAGCGGTTTTGCGGGGATTAATGAGATAAATGGCTTTGCCTTTTCTAGATGAAAGAAGCATTATCCTTTATACAAAGCATCGTTATTAAATGGCCTCTGAGTGTAGAGGAGTAAGCTAATGTGTTTCTTTTGTTCTGCCTTAATTAGAACTAGAGACGTCCAGGAGTGGGACACATAGTCTGTGTACGGGTGCATTCATGTTATGTTTTTCATGTGTAAATACGTGTGACCCATTCCTCACACAGTGCAGTCCTAATGACAGTGGAAGTATTTCAGAGTCTTTCACTAATAAAGGACCTGTGGGAAATGAGAACTGTTTATAGGGGTCTCTGTAATCTCTGTATTCTGAATTCTCTGGGTAGATTCACTTTTCCCCAATCAACACTATTACTAGTTGTATGTGAGAAATAGGAACTTTTAAGAGGTGATTGCTTAACATGGAGGGTGTGCTTCTGGGAAAAAGATTAAAACAAACAAACACTTTCAAGTTTTATTTCACTGAAAATGAGTTACTCTTCTTTGGTGCTCTGAGGCTTTATATGTGGGCATCTGAGGAATGATTCTTATTAAGCAATATGTTCAGTTTAGATAGTACTTTCATAGACATAATCTCATTGAGTCTTTACGATTGTCCTGCAAGGAAGGCATTATTATTTCTGTTCTACAGATAAGTAAATTGAGCCCCAGAGAAACATACATGTTAGTACTTGCTGGTGTGAGCGACAATCACAGGGTGAGGGACCCGGGCTGTGATACTGCAAGGCTGGGCGGGTGGAGGAAGGCCACTCTCTCCCTCTGATGTCCAGTCCTGCTGGACCTTCTTCCAAGGCTCTCGGTTATGCAGATGGCCTGGCTCAGACCAAAGGCTGCAGCCTGGGGCCCTGACTCACAGGCCTGGTGTCTTTCACTTCATGAACACACACCTGTTTATCCTCAGGGGGCCAAGCTGATAGTAAATAGAATTGTTGTTAAAAATTTGAGATGCTCATGTGTCTCGAATAATTTTCAAATCAACTATTTCACTTTATCCTAAACCTACTTTTGTGTCACAGCTGGAGAGATGGGGTGCAAATTATCCTTTGTCCAGGGTTTAGATTCAGGTCCACAGAGGGCCGCATAGAGGTGCGTACTGAGTCCCCAGGGGCTTGTTTCTCTGTGGCTGGGCAGGTGCTTTCATTTTTCTGTGGTGTTGGGGATTCCAGGCAGGTGAGGAAGGGGGGCAGCCAGTTGCCAGGTGGAGTCTGTGGGTATCACCTCCCCATGAGTGGTCAGCATCGGAGGCTGGTTTGGCCACAGTAAATTTTGCAAGCATACTTAAAAAAACAAAACAAAATGATAACTATTTGTTATCTGACTACCAAAGAATTATATATTTCACAGAATGTGGCTAATGTAATAAAAATAGCTAGTACTTTATAAAGTTGTTATGTCAAGCAGTATTCTGAGTTTTACATTTATAACTCATTTGACTGTCATAACAATACTGTGTGGTGGCCACTGTAATGATTGCCATTTTACAAATTGGCTGTCTCAGGTACAGAGAGTCCTGGCTGGTCCAGTCAAACAGCCAGTAACCGGCAAAGCCAGAATTTGCAAAGTGCGCCTGGATTCTGAGTCTGTGGTCCTGTGTGGTACATGGATTTGCCTTCCTGGGAACAAGTCTAACTTGTCACCTAAACATGACACTAGTAATATTTTGATGTGCTTCTTTTAAGTCTTTCTTCTATGAAAAAAAGTGTTCCTTGCCAAATTGGGGTGTGTGTGTGTGTGTGTGTGTGTGTGTGTGTATACCCTGTTTCTGTTGCTTAAAATTACGTTGTGGAATTTTTTTCTGCGTTGTTTTGCAAAATCATAATTTTTGTGGCTTCCTAAAATTCTTTCATATGGATGTGCATTGATTTATTTAGCCAGTCCCCCAGTGATGGGCTCTTAGAGGTGATTTCCAATTTGGTATTGCTATAATTCACACTGTGGTGAATACCCAAGTAGGCACATTGCTTGCCAGATTCTTCAATTAGTCCTTTAGGATAGCTTCTGAAAAGGGAGGTCAAGTGTTAGAAGTACTTAAAAACTCTGATTAGGAGTGCTAAATTGCTTTTCTGACAGAGTTCATCAGCTCATGTTCAAAGAGGCCTGGGCAGGTTCTGGATGGAGTGGAGGAGCCCCGGGCACAGGTAGACCTTCTTTCCTGAAGAACGGAAAGGGTCATGGCTATGAGGGGCTGAATGTGTGAGCTCTGGGCTCCAGGCCTCAGCTGGGTTAAATCTCTGCTGCAGGACTGCTCTGCCATCCCCCTGAGTCAGACCATTGACAAGGCCTGGGCATTCACAGGCATGAAGTGGAGTGAGAAGAAGGTGCCCTGGTTCCCAAAGGTGCCCTGCCCACTTCAGTGGGTGATAGTAAGTACGCAGGGTCAGGTTTGGCCAAGCCTTCCTGTCACCCCATCCTTCCAGATGGTGAGAAGGAAGGAGGTAGAGGCCACTGAATAGACCAAAAACTGTCCTCCCGATATAGTACTACCTCACTTGTTCTAATTCTGGTGATTGGGAAAGGTGCCATCACTCTGTATCTCTGTTTTCCTATCAGTGAAATGGGGCCAAAGCAATAAAATGTCAATATCATGTGGGCCAGAAGTCTAAATAATTACTATGCTGGTACAATTACATTTGAGCTACTCATTCATTCAACACATCTCTATTGCACACACACCATGCTCTACACCAGCAGTCGCCAACCGGTGGTCTGCAGACCACTGGTGGTCTGTGAGGTCCGAAAGGTTGGCAACTGCTGGTTTAAGGAAACTTTTGGAGCAGTGGTCACCAACCGGTGGTCCACGGACCACTGGTGGTCTGTAAGGTCTGAAAGGTTGGCTGCTCCATGCTGTCTGGGCTCTGGGCGTACAGCAGTGAACAAAATAGGTAAAGGTGCCTGCTTTTGGAGGCTTCCTTTCTGAGCGGGAAAGAAACATCTACTTAACATATGATAATAAACCCTATAACATATGAAAACATCATCTAAAAGAGTCGAATAATATTATCTCTGTAAACTTTTCACTAGAAATCTGTGAAGGCTAAGTGAAAATTCTGCACAAGAACATCCATGTGGCAAATGTGTTTTGAACATCTACTGACAACTACTCTGCTAGGATTTCTGAGGCTGCAAAGCTGGTTCCTGCTGTCAAGGAGCTTATGAATCACTGAGAGAATAAGAGAAGGGCCCAAAGGTTGGAGTGTAGCTTCTTTCAGGCACTCACCAGCTGAAGCAGAGGAGAGGAGGAGTGGGGTTTAGGTCCCATCAGTGCTGTGCTAGGCTACTGTGGCACTCTTTCCTGTTTTCCATAGTCCCTGTCCCCCACTATGCCCCACCCCCCAGACATCAGCAACCTGAGGGTTTCCCATTTTTCTAGATAAGTGTCTGAGCTCAGCCAGGGCTGGGTCTGTTTTTACAGTGCAAAATCTACTCTGTGATTACAGTTAAAAAGCCGAAATATTCACTTTTGATAAACTTGAAATGATCCTCCACTAGGTTCTGTAATTTAGGTTTTCCATCCAAGGTGGTGGGTGATTGATAGGTGCCTTAGTTCAAATAGCAGGAGATTTCCCTCCTCTCCCCGCTTGGAAATAAATGAAAAAAGTGTTTTATTATTAATTTGCAATTTATTGTCTTTGTTTGGAAAGTATGGTTTAGCTGTTCGTATCTATTCACTTGTGTTCATCTTGCTTTTCTTCCTTCTGCTCTCTGATGTCAATATGACCTGAGTACCACGGGGGAAATGGCTTTATGATTAGGGTCTTCTGGCCAAGGCAATATTTATTGGCCTCCAGTCCTCTGCAGATGAAGCTAGTTTACTTCTTCTGGGAGTCTGCCCTAGGATTCCTTTTCCTCTCTTTCCCTCCTTTTGACTAGCTGCCCCAGGAAGAACAGAAAAAAAGGCCTAGTTTTCTGGATCACTAGAAGGGGAGCACCAGTAGATTTACCACTCTTCCAGTTGGATGGGGCTTCTGGAATGCTCCAAGTTCTCTGCCTTGGCCCCAGTCATCAGAAAGAGGTGGGATATAGAATAGAAAAGAGACAGTTTCATTTAAGACAGCACCAATCAATTGAGTCAGTGAGATGGTCATAGATGTTCTTGGTCCTTCACTGTCTCATTGTTTTGGAGCAGCTTTGACTACTTATGGTCATGGGCCTGTTCTGAGCATCTGCACCTCTCATGAACTATGTTGATAGCAGGATGAGAGATGAGGAAGACAGTGATAGTAAGAGAGTGCTGTTGAAAAGAGTGTGAAGGTAGCTCATATAGGAGACAGAGGAGGCAGATGGAGAGCACCGTTGTTGAAATGCTGAGGAGACACTTGGGGTGCTTGCTGTGGGGAGAGGGCTTAGAGCCCAGCTGGGATGTCTTGGGGCTCTCTTAGTCCAACTTGGGTTGGGGGACAATGTCAGCTTTCTCAGCTGCCCATTGGGAAAATTAGTTTCTCATTCACTTGTCAAGAGCATTAACTACTGAAAAATGACTTTTGGTTTCTATGTTGTTTGTTAGGTCTTAGAATCTCATGCTTTGAAAACATGTCTTTGCACAGGTGGTTATTTTCTGGTCAGAAAATCCACCCACCCATCAGAATCTAAATCAGTTCTTGATTGCTATTTTTTTTTTAAAGTTTCTTTTTCTCTTTCTTTCTTTTCTTTTTTTTTTTTTTACAGATTAGAATTAAGTGCTTCTGTTAGTACTTTTTTTCATTTCTCACACCTGATTCCTCATCATGCTCTTTCCATCATGACTACCTCTTAATATAGACCTGTGCTGTCCAATATGGTAGCCACATGTGGCTATTTAAATGTAAATTAAATGAAAGTTAAAATGTAGTTCCTCAATTGAACTAGCTACATTTCAAGTGCTTAATAGCCACAATGACTGGTGGCTGCCATATCAGACAAACCAGAATTACAGGACATTTTCATCATTATAGACGTTTTGTTACACAGTGTGACTGTGGATTGTATGGCTTAGACCCACAACAGACACTAGTGTAGCCATTTTAATAGGAAAGATACTTAATACAGGGATATAAGGGCTTAGAAAGTAATTGGAAGGGTTGGGAGAACAGGCTCTGGCCTGGTCCTCCAGCAATGATTCCCAGAACAATACTGCAGAACTGGTCTGCTAAGAGGACTGGGACTCTGGGATAATTAGGAAGCTGGGGAATGTGGAAGTTGCTGTGCCAAGAGCTGGCTGTAGGATCCAGGGATCAGGAAGCCATGCCAGTGCCTTGCTGGCCCTGTAGTGGTGAAACAGATACACTCCCCACCTGACTTAATTTCAATTCAGTTCTTGAATTGGCCAACCCCTTAGTCACATCAGGAAGTCCAGCTACAGGGGAGACTGGAGACTAGTTTTTAGCTCTCCCGCCTTTGCAGGACAGGAAGGCACAGCAGAAGGAGGTTGGGAGAGCTATTGCGTTAGTCCACCAGTCCACTACATCTGCCACATGGTGCTGAGCCAGACCTGATTCTTCTCCGGATGAGCACTGCTAGGCTTGAAGTGGGCAGGGCCTTGGGTTATCTTCTAAGACCAAGACTAGCATCTTCCCTATCTGAGTTTCCTGGCTATCTTTGTAATGTACTGGGTAGGGAAGATTAATGACCTCCTGTTTTCTAGTTATTTGGCCTTTAATGGGCAGAGAAAGCATAGTTTCTGTTTCAGGTTGACTGCCACACTCTTAAAGGAAATGCAGGCCTCTTGTCACTACAACGAGATGACAGACAGTAAGAGCTAAATGGGCTTCTGCAAAGATCTTTGGTGACACCTGGCTTGAGTGAAAGCATTTCCTTTGCTAAGTGAGAGGATAGGACTTTAGGAGAAATGCATGTACAGTTCTCTCCTTTCCAGGGATGAACTGTTGTTTCTTGCTCTTCATATGTCAACATTGGTTGTAGTTGTATGCACAAAGGCTGGTCTTTAGTAGTGACCTCCTTTGTGCATGGCTGAGAAACTGAGGCTGAAGAGGGAAGCCATGCTGTTGAAGCAGGCCTGCAGCTCCGTGCCTTTTTCCACACAGGTGCCTAATTGGGGTTCCCTTTATGATGCCGGGGGTGTGGAATCTCTATTGAAGAGTAGTGTGGAGGCAGGGAAATGGGAAGCACACTGGCACCCACTGTTTGAACTCTCCTTGTTGAGATTGGGGAATCAGGGGTGGGGGTTTTGAGAAAGAATCACTTAAGCACCAACCTGAAATGTGAGAAGGAATCACCAAGCAAAGAGCAGAGGGAGCAAGTTAGGTTTGTGCAGAGGTACCATGATAGACAAGAGCTGAGCATGTCTGAGGGGTGAAGTGAGGCCCGTGTGTCAGGAGTGCATGGGACTAGGCCAAGAGACGAGTGAGATGAGCTCAGAGAAGTGAGCCAAGGCCCACCTATGCAGGCTTCATAAATTATGTAGAGTTCAGATTTTGAAGGGATTTAAATAGGAGAATGACAGTTCCTGATTTATGATTTCTATTTCTAAAAGGTCACTCTGGCATAGAGATTGGATTGGGGATAGGCAAGAGAAGTGAAAGAAATGTCAGGGGGCTACTGCAACATTCTGGGCAAAAAAATGGGTAGTGGCCTGCTCACAACCTCTTCCCTCAGATAGTCTCCCCCACTATCACCTCCAGGAAGTAAGTGAAGGGCCTGACTAAGCCCATTCCTTAGGGCATAGACTGGCTGACTCCAACAGTGTTGCTGAAGTCTACCTGTTGTCCACCTTCATCTTTATCATGTCATCACTGTTAATACACTTGTTAGCAAACAGATATTGAGCATTTTCTGGGATATGGCCCTGGATCAGGTTCATGGATAGAGATTGATTGAAGGGGAAAAAAATGAACCTTTTTATCATTGAACACCTTCTAGGTCCTCAGCACCACACCTTTTCCCAGGGGTGGAGGGGTGGGTACCAAGGAAGCATAAGCCGCTGCCTCCTGACTTGAACTCCTCCGTGGACCTTGCAGAGCAGAATGACCTGCAGCTGACCAGTTCATTCTGGGGTCTTAGAAAGTAATTGGAAAGGTTGAGAGAACAGGCTCTAGGCTGGGCCTCCATGCTGTTGGAGAAGCAGAAGCTACTGTGTGCAGGAGGAAGGAGCTGCTGCTATCTTCAGGCAAGCCTGGCTATTTGACAAATGAGAGTCATTTTCTTATGTATGAGAAAGAGATCACTGCTGTGGGCACCCACCTGTTTGTGTGTGGCCTGATTTGTTGAGCTGCTGCCCTGGGGCTCGTTCAGGGACAAGAGCATCAGTGGAAATAGTATGGTAAGGCAGGCGCCAGAGCAGACTTAAATCATGGCATCTTTTCAGCTGGCAACCAGCACTCAGAGCTTTGAATCAGCTTCATAATTTGAAAATTGATCTCTTTGCATTGGGTGATTTATTTTGTGCTAACAAAAGCCATCAAGGACACAATACTGCTTGCCTTTCATCCATGGCACTGCTCTGGATTAAAAAATGTTGAGTCTGAGATGGAGTTTTTTCATTTCTGGGATTCTTGTAGAATTGTGCCCCTTGTTGTGGTGGACCTGGTGGTACTCATAGAGCCTCCAGTCTGGGGGGCGGGGAAATTGCTTAGAGAAGAGGAAGCCAAGCTGGAACTTGGAGTATAGCCCTAGTGGAGGAGCCTCGAGGGGCCCCGCCTGCCTCACCTGGTGTGTGGCTTTGTGTGGCAGTGTCCTTAATCATGTCACAGGGCTACAGCAATGCTCAGAGCTGCCAGAACCAAAATACTGAAGGCTGTTTTCTTGTCTTCCAGCTGGGGAGAGCTTGAAATTCCATTTTTCCCCACGGGCTTATTCGTATGTGCTTTCTCCAGATGGTGTGCTCCAGAGAGGTCCTTGTGCTCTGGGAACGGTTCACAATGTGAATGAGGTCACCCATGGTGAGGGGTGGCTCACAAGGCAGCCGCCTACCAAGGCTTGGCTTTCAGAACCCCTCTCGGCTCTCTGGAGTTACGGCCATTTAGCCATGGTCTCCACACCCCACACACAGCCTTTCCAAGGCCATGGATATGCTTTCGTGCTGGTGCTTCCTGACTTCTTTCCAAGCGTTGTCCAAATACTCCTTGGTTTTCGGGACTGGCAGGTGGTGTGAGAGAGGGTGATTTATAATGCTTGGGGGTGAGTACAAAGATTAGAGTGTGAAGACAGTAGGACGGTGTGAAGTGTTGAGGGCTTGTGTGAAGAGAGAATGGAGGACTGGGAAGAATGATGGTTGGGACATGGCTGCTTTTACTTAGGTGAGGGACGAGAAGACAGTCCAGGAATAAAATAGTCTATTAAGCATTGTCAGTACCAAACTGAGAAGGAAGGAAAAATGATGATCTCAGATTGAACGGACACAGAATTGCAGCCCAGTCTGGTGAACCCAGTGAGACAAGAGATGAAGTTGGGCTCAGTCACTTCAATGCAGCAAATAGGAACAGGGACACCTTGCACTTTCATTCATCCCAAAGTTCCCAGGGTTACTAATAGGCTGTTCATGTAGTGGATGCTGTTCTGTGAAGATCATATAAACGATGTTCTTGGGATCAGAAATTCAACCTCTTCAACCTCAAGGCCCATAAACCAGTAGGAGGTGTGTGCTTTGTTTGTGGCCACATATGTGAGCACGCATGTGGGTATGTGTGTGGACTGTGTGTATGAGATCTGAGGAGGTGGAGGATAGTCTAGCATTTAACTGTGAGTCCTGTGTGTGCTGCAGAAATCTTCCATTGTCTCACTTTGTGACCTTTAATGAGTCATACGCTCCTTTGTTTTTTTATGTGTTAAATGGAGATATTCATGCTTGCTGGTTGTTAAAACAGTTCTCGTGCTCCAGGTGCCTTTATTAATTTCAATTCTCTCTTCTAATTTTTTCCTCTGGGATCTTATAAGAAAGGAGAAGGCACAGCCTTATTGGGGTCTTCCTAGCTCTATACTTAAGCTCCACGAGGTAAGTGCAGGGAAGTATGCGAGAGACAAGACTTGTAGGAAGTGCTGGGTTCTCCATGATTCTGACATTCTGGTTAACATCCTTTACCCCTGAGGGCATGGCAGCTGCCTGGAGCAGCTGGGGCAGAGGAAAGGCGGAGGGTGAAGGGAATATACTGTGCAAAGGGAGTCATTGTCATGTTGAGAATATAGCCATGGATTGAGTATAGCAAAGAGACAATTTTCTAGTCTTTAGGGGTTGGGAGTGGGGCCCTAATACTACAGGGACCAGATGGCAATAGTGCAGGAGGTAACTGTCGGGACAAGAAGTCAGTAGACCAGTTGGCACTAAAGAAGACCTGATGTGCTCATCTTGTATCATACAGGGTGGCAAATATGTGGCATCTGCAATACCATTCCCTACCCTTTGTGCCCTTGTAGACATCACTGATCTATCATGATATACTCTCCTGTTGTGCTCAGAACAGTCTTAGAATCCTTTAGGTACAGCATTTTGGACTGTGATTGGCATCAGAGTGGAAACTGGGGTGATGATGGAAAGGACCTGGACTTTGGAATCTGGCAGAAATGACACCCCAGCCACGTTTGAGCTTATGGCACTGGGCACACATATTAGCCAGGTGTTTTTTGGTTGTCAGGGACAGAAACTCAATTCAAATTAGCTTAATCTAAGTTACTTAAGTACTAAAACCAGAAAGCTTAAGGTAAGGCTAGCATCAGGCTGGATGCAGGAGCCCAATGATGTTGTTAGAGTCTGTCTCTAGAATAGATGTTCTCTGGGTGAATACGTTCTCACTGGCTGAGCTGGGTCATGTGTTCATCTCTGAACTGGTCCCTGTGGACAGGGCTGGTGGTAGGGATGATAGGGTCCAGATAGCAGGTCACACTGGGAGCAAAAGTTATCTTAAAGCCAAATGTAGATGAATCAGCCCCTGATAAGAGCTGGGGAGAGGTGATTGGCAGAGCACCAAGTTTTCATCTGAATCCTGGAAGGTTGCAGTGAGGAGAGGTAAGGGCTCCACTGGGTAACTGTTTCTGGACTCAGCAGCTTCCCTGGAAGGACCTTATGTGCACTGAGCAGAGAGGAGGATTATGGTGGGGGACTGGAAGTGATGTATGTGCAACTGGTCTGCCTGCTCCAGCCCCAGTCTTCCAGGCAACTGACATGGCATCCAGATGCCCAGCTCTCTGCCCACAGTAGCACCCCATTCCCTGCAGCCCCTCTTGATCCTGATGCACCTGGCCAGTTGACAGATCTCAAGGTCATGCTTCTGTTCTGGGGCATTCAGGTTTGGGCCCAGGCTGAGCTGATTACTCGGCAAACCTTGGAGGATTCTGGGGGAGGCCTCAGGCCAGCCAGAATATGTGTGGTATCTTAGGGACAGTCTTGAAGGCTCCAGAGCACTGCAGATGTCCCTACTCTGGACTTCACTGGTTCCTACTCAGGTGTCCTTCCTGCAGTGCCCTTCTACCCCACCCTGCCAACCTGTCACAGGAAGGGCTGGCTGGGTGGTTCTGGCTTGGAGTCTCTCATGTAGTTGCAGTCAGATGGTGACCAGAGCAGTTGGAGGCTGGCTGGGAATCTGTCCCTCTGCATGCGGTCTCTCTATGTAGGTCTGGTGGGCTTCCTCATAGCAACCAGGCTACCTTGCAGAGTGTTTGGCTTCCCTGAGGGTGAGCATCCAGAGAGAGTCGGGTGGATGCAATGTTATCGTCACTTTGGCTGTACATTGTTGGTCAAAACAATCACCAAAAGCCAACCCCATTTCAGGAGAAGGGTATATATATAGATCCTGTTTCTCAATGGGAGGCAGATGTCAAAAGATTGGCTGACATGATTTAAAACCATCACAGTCCCCTACCCCCTCCTATTAAACCAGCTCTCAATATCCTGATGGGTTTAAGGTACCTGGATGTAACCTTACTTTGGTCCAGCCCCCTCATTTTGTTTATATATATATATATATATATATATATATATATATATATATACACACACTAGTGGCCCAGTGCACGAAATTCGTGCACATTGAAAGGGAATTAATTAGAGGAAATATTTTAATATTGCTATTTGCTCTTTCCTCAGCTGTGATGAGGAAGCTGGGGTGACAGCCACACTGTCCCCAGAAGCCTGGGTCAAACACTGGAGGACCAGTTGGGGGCGTGACTGGTGGTGAATTGCAGCCAGCCCCGATGTCCAGGCAGGAGAGCGGGTTGGGGGACGGCGACTGCGGGTGGACCACTGCTGTCACGCCAGCCAGCCCTGGGTCGGGTTGCACACGGGTCGCCCACCATCCAGGTCACAGATAGCAGGCACGGATGGCAGAGGGGCAGGCCGGATGGCGCTGTCCCATCTTGCCTGCAGTATGCAAATTAGCCGCCATATTTGTTGGCGGTTAACCGCCATCTTAGTTGGCAATTAATTTGCATATCTCAGTGATTAGCCAATGGGAATGGTAGCGGTCATACGGCTAATTACCATGTTTCTCTTTTATTAGATAGGATATATATATATATATATATTTATTTATTTATTTATTTATTTTGAGCTCAAGTGCAGAGATTTGAGTGAATCAAACTCTTCAATTCTTTGGGCATTTGTCATTGATCCATGCAATAGCTCTCTTATTCACTTCATTCATTCATTTTTCTTTTTATCTCCATATCCAACTTCCATTTTCCTCCTCACCTTCCTTAAACAATCAGCCATTCTCTTTAATGAATATCATTTTATTTATTCTTATATAAATGTATTTTAATTTACATATATTGCATTGTGTATTTTCCTTTTTCTGTATCCTGCCTTTCTCTCGCACTGTTTCTGAGATCCATATATGTTATAATACACATCTTTATGTCATGTCTGTCAAAATGAGGCAATGAGACTAGAGAAGGGGAATGACAAATGCAAGGTCACACAGCTGAACCAGGACTAGAACAGATTTCCGGACTCTCTTTTCTCAGCACCACACACTTGTGTTTCCATGTTCCCCTTCCAAACTGCAATAATTTGAAATAAGGTTTCTAAGTAATTGTGAATCTGGGATCCAGAGCATATCACAAGCTCTACTGTTTTCTCCCTGGTGACTATTGTCCTTTTTACTCTTCTGCAGGTTCCAACTATGGGAGCCCACGCCCAGCTCATGCCAACATGAATGCCAATGCAGCGGCAGGGCTTGCCCCCGAGCACATCCCCACTCCAGGGGCGGCCCTGTCTTGGCAGGCAGCCATTGATGCGGCCCGGCAAGCTAAGTTGATGGGAAGCGCTGGCAACGCGACCATCTCCACAGTCAGCTCCACTCAGCGGAAGCGGCAGCAGTATGGGAAGCCCAAGAAGCAGGGCAGCACCACTGCCACACGCCCACCTCGTGCCCTGCTCTGCCTGACTCTGAAGAACCCCATCCGGAGGGCATGCATCAGCATTGTCGAATGGAAATATCCTTTGTGCCTTGGTCTGGGCAGAGTGTGTGCCCCAGTAGGGCCAGCCCCCCAATACCTACCAGCCAGTGGGCTGTGTTGTCCCTGCTGAGCCTGTAAGTGTTATCTGACCTGTTTTATCTACTGGGGCACTGTAAAATGCAGAGTTCCAGGTGCAGTTCCAGACTTGATGAATCAGAATCTCTGGGGATAGGACTTGGAATCTGCTTGTATAACAAGCTCCCCAGGTGTTTGTTTCTCTGTATGTTTTTTCATATAATAAGCAACATTTGAGAAAATGAGCCTATGAGATTAGGACATATCATCTTACCTAGCTGAGCTTGCCCAGGGACCCATGTGTTAGGTTAAGTGGTTTCATGCTGCTACTCCACAGCCTTCTTTTCCTACCATGTCATGGCGCTGGCATAGTTTCATGACCTCCCTCTCTCTAGGGCAGTGGTTCTCAACCTTCCTAATGCTGCGGCCCTTTAATACAGTTCCTCATGTTGTGGTGACCCCCAATTTCATTGTTACAAATTGAAAATAATTAAAGCATAGTGATTAATCACAAAAACAATATGTAATTATATATGTATTTTCCGATGGTCTTAGGCGACCCCTGTGAAAGGGTCATTCGACCCCCAAAGGGGTCGCGACCCTCAGGTTGAGAACCGCTGCTCTAGGGTGAAGGAGCCTAGGAAATGCAAGACGGTGGTGGTCAGGGATTGCAGCTCTTGGTACAAGGCCTTGGACAGTGAATCTCAACCTTCGCTGCACCTTAGCATCACCTGGAAAGCTGTTAACAAAATACAGGTGCCTGAGCTTCACCCAGCATATTTTTAAAATTCTCCAGATGATTCTAATGTGCAGTCAAAGTGGAGATTCTGGCCTGCAGTGTTAAACACAGAACCACTCTGTATGGAAACTAGTGACCGGGTCTTTGAGAGAAAATGGCTTTCTCTGAAAGGTTGGGCTCTCACTGTAGAGTCTCAGGCGCCTTGACATCGTGGGAATTGTGGGTGGAGCTGGAAAGGACCTTAAAGATCAGTAGGTCCACTCCTGACTTTCCCTAGTGATGACATTGAGCCCCACGAAAGTGACTCTCAGGGTCATATGGTTGGTGACAGACAGGACTAGAACCTGGTATTGTTGGGCATTTTTATAATAAGAAGTCATTCAGGCTGGGCTACTGTGGCTCTGAAGGTTCAGGATGGGAGTGTTAGGTTTCATTCATGAATTTCTATGGAAAAATTTAAAAGTCTTGGGTATGGTTGAAAGGCCAAAGAAGATAACTCAGGGAGAGAAGAAAGCTTGTATTTAGGCAATTACAAATGTTAGTTCTACAAATGTTTGAACTCCTGAACTAAAAAGTAACTTTAAGAGATGCAGTTCAAGCTGAGTGGCTGCTCCACAGCTGGCCAGTCTGTCCTGAGTGGCCAGGTGTGGATCTGGTTCTCAGATGACTGGGCAGGAGGCTCGGCTTTGTTCGCCCCATCAGGCCACTGTCAAAGCTGCTCTCTCAGAATTGTGGAGTTGGAGGGCTGGGGGCCCTGAATGTCAGGCTTCTCTAGAGATGGGGGGCACTGGGGCCCGGAGAAGCCACAGAACTTTCCCAGACCACACAGCTGGCAACTGACAGTGGGGTTTCAAATCCAGGTTCCCCAATTCCCAAATCCATGCACTTCCTACAGCCCACAACCCCATAGCACAGAAGAGAGGTACTAGGGTGGATGTTCAGGGGATGCCATCCAGCCCCACTGGGACACAGTGGGACCTGGATCTGGGGCCTGAACACCCAGCCCATCATGGCCTTGCCACCTGAATCCCCAGAGCTTCAGTTTCATCATCTCTAATGCAATAACCATAGTTGCGCCTCCCAAACGTTAGCAAGGGCTGCAGAATCTGCGCGTGTGGAAGCACGCTCAGAAAATCTACCTTAGGAGACGTTTCATGAGTGCTAGTTAACCTCCTGGGATGCATGGGTCCCTGGTGCTGGTGCCATACAAAGCCTGGGGAGAAGGGGAGAGAGGAGAGGCAAGAGTAATATACAGGGTAGGTGGGGGAAGAGTGGTCAGGTCCAGTATGCCAACTGCGGGCCTCAGCCACCTCATTGCACTGCTCCCCACATACTTGGGCAGAGGGGTGCTGCAGCCACTCTCCATGGGTATGTGTCCTCCATCCACAGGAGAGGAAGTAGACCCAGTCTTGGTAGGTGGTTGGTGGCATTTCCAGATAGCCTTTGAAGGGTAGCTGATGGGTAAGGAGATGGCTTGGTGTACTAGCCAGTCAGTGCTCTTGAAAGAGTGGAATTTGATGCTGTCATTAAGAAGAGAAGGCAGTTTAAAAAATGATCTGGGTGTCTTGGGTCACTGAACACTTCCAGGCCTTACCTGGTCCTCCACAGCTAATAGCTTTTCTTATCTGCCTGACTGGTTTCTTTACTCATAATCTTCCCCAGCTGTAGCCAGTACTTTTAGCATAAGGTGATGGATGGATAACTGGATGGGCAGGAGGTGGAACTTACAGTGCAAGAAACACCCCAAATGTAGCCCTCTCCCACTCTGGGACCAAGCTGACATTCTGAGGGCTGGATGTGTGAGGTCTGGCCTAGTTGAGTTAATGTGCCCTTGCCCCGGGGGCAGTGAAGGAGCACAGAGGATTAGATGATGGGAACCAAACTGACCAGCCTTTGGGCTGAATGTCACTCTCCTAAGCAGGTGGGGAAAGGCTAGGAGGGAAGAGGAATGTGTAGGAGGGCTAAAAGAACTAACTTCCTTAAATGCTTCAGGGTAACTTCAGGATAGATCAGTGTAGAGTTGTCCTTACAAACCCAGACCCTGGAGCCAGGCTTCCTGGGTTTGAAGCCATCCTTCCACGACCTCTGTGACTTTGGACAAGTTAACCTTTAACCTTTCACTTAGAAATGAGAATAATAATTGTGCATTCCACTCAGGATATTTATGTAGAGCAGTTAGAACAGTGCCTGGTACAGAGTAAGTTCCCAATAAATGTTAGCTATGTCCTTCCTGTTGCCATCACCATTGTCATCATCAACATCACCACCATCATCACTTGTTCCTTGGCCAACTCAAGGAGCAGCAGGCGTGTTGGAAAAGATGAGTCAGTAGGTCTGGTTCTGATCCTGGCTCTGGTATTTCCCAGCTTGGGGTCTGGGAGAGGTTGTTTTATTTTCTCTGTCTGTCAAGCTGGGAGGTTGGACAGGCCGAGTGCATGCTTTATTTTTTACATCAAGTCACAGAAAATGGCAACTTTATGAAGTATGCTCGGTAAATGCATCCCCAGTTGCACCCATATGGCCAAGGGGGATCAATAATGAGCACACTGGCTGGGAAGCCTGGACTAGATTATCACTAAGATGCCTTCCCGGCTCGGGGTCACCTGTTAACAGAAGTTAGAGGCCATCTATGACAAGGGAATGTGCGCTGGACTGAGAGGTCAGGGAATTGGGTTTTAGTCCTGGCTGGTCAGGACCTGCTGTGGGGTCTGGGAAAGTTTCTTAGGCTCTCTGGGCCTCAGAGGTTTGGACTAGCTGGTTTTTAAGTCTTTTCCTGCTTCAAGATATGAATACAGCTTTCATGTGCTGGGAGAAGAAGCTGGTTCCTTTCCTCAGGAAGTCCCATCCTCTCCTTCCTCCTTCCTCAGACTCCATGGACTAGGCCAGTGGTCGGTAAACTCATTAGTCAACAGAGCCAAATATCAACAGTGCAACGATTGAAATTTCTTTTGAGAGCCAAATTTTTTAAACTTAAACTATATAGGTAGGTGCATTGTTATTAACTTAATTAGGGTACTCCTAAGGCTTAGGAAGAGCCACGCTCAAGGAGCCAAAGAGCCGCAGTTTACCGACCACAGGACTAGGCTGAAAACTTGGCAGTGTCAGGGGTTGGGGGAGGTGGGGCTGGAAGAGCAGAAGCTAGGAGCTTCCTCTGAAGCCTCCCCCTTGTGGCCATTAATTGTGGGTGCAAGACGTGGGGGTAGTATCACTGGAGCTCATTTTCCTCCCGAGGTTGTGTCCTGCCCTGATGTGTTGATAAATAAATCCAGGCACAGGATCCCCGAGTGCACTGCTGCTGGTGCGTGGGTCTTGGCTTGTCCTGCTGGATCCCGGCACATACCAAGGGAAGGGGGAGAGGACCTGGGACGTCAGCCTTTTCCCTGGAAGCCAGGCCCTGCAGGGTTCTACATGGAGCTGTGTCTTAAAGAAAAGGCAGTTCCCACCCTAGAAGCACAGTACACATGCTACCCTGCTCTTGGGGGTCCCGAGTCCTTGGCCATCTTCAGGTTCTCTAGAAGTTATCAGAGAATAAGAGAGAAGAAAAAAAAAAAGGCATTCTGAACTTCAAATTAAAAGAGTAAAAATAAAATCTCCAAATTTCAAATGAAAAATCTTAAAGTCTAGTAGTGTCTGCCTTCAATCCCCCTCTGTCTGCCTCTCCCCTCCCAAGCTTGAGTCCCTGGGTGGCAGCATGAAACCACAAGGAGAGGGGTCGTGGGATCACAGGTCCTGACTGGAGAGGCCCTGCTCTTGAAAAGCAACCTGAGCACACATGAGGGAAAATGAAGTCCAATGCAATCTAAATAAATAAAAGAAGGAGAAAAAGTTTTTAGAAATCTGTGTTTACTCTGGCACGCGACAGGCCTCCACTGCTTTTGACATATTAGGAAAAATTTTGGCGGGGACCCATTGGAAGTACTTAAAAAGGCATATGTTTCTTTTCAAAATACAAGGGGCTTGGAATGTATTGTTTAAACAAAATTCTTATGAATCTTTGATTCATTTAAGAATATATATGTATGTTTGTTTCACTTGTGCTTTCTGCAACAGTAACTTCCTTAACTCCCTTCCTCAGACCATTTGAAATCATTATTTTACTGACTATTTTTGCCAATTGTGTGGCCTTAGCGATCTATATTCCCTTTCCAGAAGATGACTCCAACGCCACCAATTCCAACCTGGTAAGTCCACCATCCCAAATCCGCGCTTCTCTTCCTTGGTGGAGGACCGACTTGATCACGCCGATTCAGGTCGGAATGTGGGAGAGCAGGGAGGTTTGCGGGAGACATGCCTGCGATGTGTACGTAGCACTGCTGTGCTGAGGTCTTGGGGCTGTTCTGCTCTTGATTGGAAGCAGCACTTGTCTTATCATAGCCTGTGTTTAGAAAGAATATTCCGGCTAGGTGATAGTGCGCGTGTGCATGCGGGTTTGCTCACAGCAGGTCCTCTGCGTGCTGCCACATGCGGCATGTGTTATAGGGCAGGTGTTTGTGGAGTGAACTTTTATTCTCTGATCTTTTGTTGTATTTAGGTGTCTCTGTTCATTGGTAGGGCTTGGTCAGGTGGTCTGTAGTATCGCATGATAAATAATTTCTAGGAAGCTTTTAGGGAAGTTTGCTTTTGCAGCCAAGATATATTATTTAGTTAAAAGGGTTTTATTTTCTTGGGAAAGGCAGCTTTCCATTTGGACTGTGGAGAGGCCAGTGCTGGAGGTTTGGGGTTAGAATTTGTCCATGGAAAAAGCATGGGGAGTGTTTACTTTTGGCTGAGCATGAAGTCATTACAGAGGCCCTTGCTCCATCTGGGCATGGGAGGAAATGAGCTCTGGAATGCGGCTGGCAAAACTGGGGCACATGGGGATGCCTCCGAGACAGGCGCGCAGGAAAATCCTGTCTCTCCTTCCCCGGCAGAGACACCTCATGTCTGTGATTCCCATCTTCCCACATCACCAGCACCTTCCCTTAATGAATGAGATTGGACTGTCCTATGCAATCGTTTCTAACAGAAGCTGCGGGGTTTCAAAGTTCTCCTTTCCATTGTTGCTGGCACTGATGACATGATGAGTGTAATTCTTTTGCTTTTTCACCTTTGACTTTTTTTTAGCCCTTCAGCAAATAAATCTGATGCACACTTTAAACTTCTCTGCCATTTCCCAGTTTTAGGGTTAGCCCCCACTCCGTAGTGGGCAAGGTGTTCGTAGTGAGCCAGGCTCTGTGTGTATGGCTTGGCTGGGGCTGTGCTGGGGCTGTGCTGGGACAGGTTGCACAGCGGGCCAGCGAGCACTGAGCGATGACACGGCCGGAGTCAGCAGGCAGAGCATTAGCTGCAATCCACGCAGCCTTCTGAGGTGTGACCTTTCCCTTAACAGTTGAGAAATCATTACTGTGTCAAAATAAATATAAGCAAAGCATCTCCCAGATGGCCCTTGGAAAGGCAGGCACTCCTTCCATCCACGGCACAACTTCTTTTCCGTGTGCGCATGCCCTCCCCCGAGACCCCTGCCCCCTTCCCCCGCCATGGTCCTCCAAAAACCCTGTAGCTGAGCACTTAACCTGCAACTTGAAAAAAAAAAAGAATCCATGTGCTGTTCTGAAGCCAGTGAAGCTTTGAGTCTACTCTAGGCCAAAGCAGTGCTGAAAGTAGGTAGAGGAGTTTGGTTTTGTCTCAGGCTCCAGAGATGGCCCCATAATAGCCTGCACCACAGAATTCACAGGAGGATCAGCAGGGCCACCTGGGGAGCTGCACCAGCTGGGAACCAGGGCTGGCAGATCCATGAACCCCCTGCCTCTGGAAGCAGAGGGGACAGCTGGAGAGCAAAGGTCGTGATGGATTACTCGAGCTAGAATGAGGTTGCCAGGTACAGAGAATGCTGAGGGACCGCAGTTTTTAAAATCACATCCCAGAGTGATGGAAGTGCTCTAAAACTAGATGGTTGCACAACTGTGTAACATGTAACTAAAGCAGGAAAAGAAACGTAATTAAAAATCATTGCGTTGTGTATTTACAAAGGGTGAATTTTATGATATATAAATTACACCTCAATAAAGCTGTTTTGTTTGTTTTTTAAAAAGAATAACACCAGCATGCAAGGCCAAGCTTCTCAAGGCCTCCCAGCGGCAGGCTTCTCTATTCCTCCATTCCTTCCAAACGAAGGGTTAGGTAGGTGGAGGGAGAGAGGTGGTGGAGGCAGCCAGTGAACTTTGTCAGTGACGTTGCTTTAGGAATTGGGGGTGCAGAAGACAGAAGACAGTGCAGGAGGGTTGAAAAGGGGCTTCTAGTTGCTAAGGCAGTTCCCACCTCTTTCAAACCATGGGTTAGGCAGCGATTTACTAAATTAAGGAAGTGTGCTCAGGTCTCCTCCATCTGAAACACACACACACACACACACACACACTGCCCTAATTCTGCTAACTCTATCCTTGAACTTCCTTTGATGGGAATGTATACAAATTAAAAACATTATTTTTTAAGGAAGAGGCTGCATTTGTTATCGCTGCCAGTTCAATTTTGCTCACTCCTCAGCTCCTTGCTCACTGTCTTCCATCCCATCTCTGGAATGTAATAGAGATGGATCTCAGTTGGCAAACTCAGCAGGGAAAGAAATGTAACTTTTTTGTTACTTTCCTATAACTGAACATAATGTCTGACTTGGGGCTTCATTTGGCCTGGTGGCATCAGCCTCATCTCTGTAATGCAGGGCTCTCGGTCTCTTCCCTGGAGTCGTAGCTTAGTCCCAAGGGCAGCTCTAGGGCCCTGCAGCAGGCTCTTGGCACAGTCAATCCACACTATTAGAATGGCCTTGTCCTTCGTGGTCTTTGATCCGTGCAGGCAGTGTGGTCTCTTGTTCCCCAGCACAGTGCCTCTCCAGTTCTCGATCTCTCTGTTGCTTCTGGGACTGTGGGAACGGGGAATATGGGAGATTTCAAGTGCCCTTTTGCAAGGACATACTCAGGGTCTCAATCATTTTTGTTTCCTTGCTGATGCTTCCCCGTTTGCCATCTTGGGACCTTTGTTTGGGAGAGTCGCCTAATAGACTCCTCGTGTGGTCTATTCCAGACTGTCATCAATGCCCTGACCTACACTTGAACTTCAAAGTCACATTCTGGCTCCTGTTCTCTGCTCTTCCACTGTGTCATACCTTCCCTGTGGCAGTGAAGGCCACTGACTAGATGGGGGGCCACGGGGTCAAGGAGTATTAGAAACCCCTGAAACAACCAAGCAATATCCACATCAGCTTATAGATTGGGGTATTATTCTGCTCCACGGACATAATCAATACCAGTGTTTTGGTCTGGGCCTTCCACTCCCTCTTTCTCTCCACAGCATCTTACGTTATCAAAAGTTTCTTTGCAAAATTCTTTGATCCCTCTGCTTCGGTACATAGTTAATATTAAATCTCCTCCTGTCTCTCTTACCACTTTTTTTTTCTGTTTCTCCTAGTTTCTCTCCTGCTTCTACAGAAGCTTCTACAAGGGTTCTCTCTGGGCCCATTATTTTCTCTTTCTATACTCTGCCCTTAGTGAGCCCAGCTGCTTCCACAATTTTATATTCCCTTTCTAGGTAAGTTGTTCCTGGACTTATGTCTCCAACTCCAAGCTCTTCCCAAAGGCCTAGACCAGTTTTTTCTAGAGCAGAGAGGCCTGAAGATCAGTACAGTGATGCCTAAAACCAGCTTGGTTATTATAACCACCTGGAGAACTTGAACCATATGGACTCCTATGCTTTGGTAGCTCTGATTCAAATTTAGTAGTTCTGGGACATGACTTAGGAATAATCTTTTAAAAAATTCCTCATTGGTGGTGGTGGGTGTGGGTGGGTGCTAATGATCAGTCAGGTTTGAGAGCTACTGGTCTGTTGGATAGAGCAGAATTTGAGTTGGGCAGGCCTCCGTCCAAATCTTGGCTTCTCTCCTTTGTAACTGAATCTTAATCTGAAGTTCTTTAGTCTTTCTTGACCTCAGTTCCTCAGCCTGTTAGATGGAGGGGACAGTCCTTCACAGGGTTCTGGGGAAGAGTATAAGGCAGACAGTGACCATAAGTACCCAGTTGTAAGTGCCAGGATGTCTTGCAAACATCCATGCCAAGAGCCAGGACGATGTTTGGGAGACTTAAAGAGGCAGACCTTGTATCTAACAGGGAAGATAAACATGGTCTTATAAGAGGTCCGAATGTCAGGGAGAAGGCACTGATTTTTTTTTTCTATTGGGAAGGGACTAAGAGAAGACTTCACATGGGAAGATACATGTGAATTGCATCTTGCAAGAAGAGGTGATTTCCAGACCAAAAGGGGCAGGGGTCTGCCCATGTGCAGAGGTCTAGTTATTGTGCCCTTGATGACCAAAGGATGGGGTACCGGTTTCCAGTGAATGAAAAGAGCCAGATGATGGCTCATGCCAACAGTCAAACTTAATTGCAGGTGATGAGGAGACCCTGGGGATGTTCAGAGCAGGAGAGTGCTGGGTCCAGAGGTATATTTTAGAAAGGGTGCTCTGTAGAAAGGGTGCGGCTTGAGGGAGGTGGCCCAGAAGGAGATGAGAAAAGGAAACTGCAGAAGTCCAGACGATCCTGACAACAGGGATGGAGAGGGAGTGGTGGATTTAGGAGGTAAACTTGACGGGACTTGTGACCAGTTGGATGTTGTTGACAAAGGAGAGAGCTGACTCCCAGGATGGTGATGTGCGTAACCAGGTGCCATTAGCCAAGAGAATGTCTTCAGGTGAAAGGTCACAGTTGAGGGGAAGGGAAGGTGGGGTACAATTTGTGATTTGTTAAGTGAGGAGTCCGTGGAGTGTGCAGATGGAAATGTACAACAGTCAGTAGATACAGGTCAGGAGCTCAGGAGACGTTCATGCCAAAGAGAGAGACTAGGGGAGTAGGAGGGTGGATGAGAAGGAGTCACAGACCTGGCTCCGAGCACCTGTGTCGGGGTGGAGAGTAAGAGAGGCGACCTCCATGGCTGAAACCCCAAAAGCACCAATGTGTGCAGAGTGGGTGGAGGAAGAGGAGCCAGTAGAGGGCGTGAGGAAGGGCTGGCCTGAGAGGTAGGAGGGGGAAATCTGAGAGAGAGGACCCTTAGAAGCTAGGGGAACCGAGTGTTTAACAATATAACAGAGGGACTAGTTGCTAGTTCAAACTCATCTTTATAACAACTCAACGTGCTTACAAGAGGACTGGCTTGACTATGAGCAGCAGCTGGGCTCAGGGCTTGGTGTAGGATGAGAGGACGTTTGCAGCCTTGCTGAGGCCCTGGAATAGTAGGTGCATAATGACTGTTTATTGAGCTTCAGTGACTGAAACATTTGTCTTATCATGCCATAATGTGGTCCCCAAATCATTTAAGTACCCCTAAAATGAAGCTTGAGAACTCCCCCATTGCTTTTATAATACTTTTATATTTTTTAAAATAATTGCTATTGCAGAGTCCTTCTCTGAGAAATAGTGAAGGAGAGATGATGATGCACCAACAGCTGTGGTTCTCAAACCTCAGTGCACAAGAATCATGTGGAGAGTTTGGTTAAATGCAGTCTCCCAGGCCCGGTCCCCAGAGCTTTCCATTCTGCGAGTCTGGAGTGGGCCCTGGAGTCCACATTGTTAACAGGTTCCCCTGGTGCATTTGATGCCGGGATCAAGGACTGCTCTTTGAGAGTAGTGACCTAGGATGTGGCCATCGTATCCACCTCCACCTCACACTCTCCTGTCTTCTCTCATCTACCCACCGCTCTCTCTAGGAGAAGGATGAGGTGTGTCACCTGCCCAGAGGTTTCCCACTGTATTGAGTTCAAGAATAACCTATGCAGCAAAGCACACTCACATGTTGGAATTACACACACTTGCAAATTCACATCTGTCCTTACCTTGGCTCATGCTTTTTCCCACAGCACTTTCCTTTCTTCCACCTACTTAATATAACCCCCCCATGTGTTTTTCTAGTGCTTGCTTTCTTCTCTTTCCAAGAGGTGAAAAATATTTCAGTATAGAATTTTTAAAGATCTTTTTCTCATTATTTACATAAAAGTCTGTTCGTTTTATGCTCTATCTAACATATGCTTTTGCACCCAAATCCATCATCTTTGTTCTTTTCCTCATGCTAGTGAAGCATAATGAAACCTGAGCTGGCCTGTGACATGGTGTTTCTTTCTTTATTACTCACAGTCTTGTTATTGGCAATGACACTTACTATGCAGTACATCATTTATAATATAGCAACTGTAAGCCCATTCTACTAATAGCTGGTACCTAGGAGGTAAATTGTATGATGTCTGTTGAACAACCTCTGTAAGCAGAGCAACCTTATTGTGTGTGGAAAACTCCCAGTTCTCTGCAAACCCCAAAGTCCACAAAGGCTTGGCTTGAGTGAAATATTAAGAGGATATATTTGGCATTTGACCTTGTGCAAAGAACAGTGCTGTGTACTTTCTGAGCAAGAGCCAGGCTTTAAGCGGAGGTGGAGAACAGAAGGGAAGGACTAGTTTTGGGACTGGCTTCTCTTCTCCTTAGGCATGTGAAAAGAGAGAGCTCAAGTGTAATGAGTTCATCAGGGGCTCAAGCTAGGTTAGGAAGGAGGTGGGGTGTCCGGTTCCCCCCCCCCTTTTTTGTTGCTGTGAAATTGGGGCAGTAAATAAGAGTGGCATGGTAATCAGGTTGTGAGGATTAAATGAGTTGACAGAGGTAAAATGCTTAGAAAAATGCCTGGCACAGGCAAATATGTGTTCTTTCAGAACTCAAAGACCAGCCCCTCTGCCTGGTTCCTAAGGTTAAGTCAGGATCAGTGGCACTTCAAGCTGACTTTTGCCTCGGAAGGGTGGGAGAAGAGACCCCAAAGCTCTTGTTTCTGGCAACTAATCCAGGAAGACTGGTGTGTCTGTGCACACCTCAGCGTTGTTGTCACGCTACTACACAGCAGTGGGGGAAGCAGACATGCATCTGTGGCGAAAGATGAGTGCAAAAGGAGAGCCCTGAGTGGCCTGTGGGGACCCCACCCTCTCCCCCACAGGTGGAACAATCCTGCTCATAGTGCAGGGAGCTGGGCACTGTGAAGGTTCCCCCACTCCCAGGCAGTGCTGGATTGAAGACGCTCCCACGGGGTCCTGAATTTAGACCACCAGGAGTTCTGAGATGAGTCTGAGGCCTTCCTACCAGGCTCTGAGAAGGATATGAGGCCCAAGTCAGAGCCTTTACTTGACAAGTGTATAAAAATGCCAGTTGGGGTATCCCTAATCTTCCTGCCGTGAGCAGTGATTTCTTTTATAATCAGGTTTGCCTAAGAGCATGAAGTCTTTGTGGGGCTCTCATGCATCAACAATAATGATCATAACAAAAGGAGATTTATTATTACTCTCTTGTATGTGTTATCCTTAATGCACCAGGCACACACAGTGCAGAAATACTAAGGTTATAAAATATACTAACAGATAATTGCAGATAATAAGCCACATGGCTATTGTATCATATGCTAATTCTCTCTGCTGATGGTGAGAGGTGGGGTGACGGGGAGAGGGAGGCAGCAGTGGAGTGTGTCTTTAGATGAGAGAATTAGGTTGAAACCTTCTATTGGGAAAACTGAGTAAATCTCCCCTCTGGGGTTCTGATTGAACTGCCCGAGTGGGACCTGGACATGGGTATGTCTTAGCCATTCTGAAGCCAGGGTGGCAGGGGCTGACCTAGGAAGCAAGACCAGAAATATGTGGTCTGAGGTCAGTCACTTAACCTTTCTGTGTTTCTTCTGGCAAGTGGGAGTAATAAAACTTGCTTAGTCATAATAATTACCTTTATTGAGTGACTCCCAGGTGCCAGTGCCTTGCCTACAATATTTCTAATGCCCACGACAATAAATCATATGATCTCTTTATTTGTTTACTTGAGGGTAGAGAACTTACCCCTCTCGTTCACTGCTGTGTTGCAGGGTCTTGAGCAGTCACTGGCACATGCCAGGCTCTTGTACATATGTGTTGCGTGAATTAATGGGTGAGTGAGTGAACCCTGCCAGGTAGTGAGCTTGTATTTCAGATGAGGCTACAGTATCCCAGAGAAGTAAAGTGACTTGGTGAGTGAGTGACAGAGCTGTAATTTGAACTCAGGATTGTATGGGCCTTTACTTGGGCTATTGGCTTTGTTCTCTGGCGTATATAGCATAGAATGAGGTAGATGTAAAAAATGTTTTAAATATGTATTTTATTGATTTTTTACTGATTTTTTTTCAGAGAGGAAGGGAGAGGGATAGAGAGTTTGAAACATTGATGAGAGAGAAACATCGATCAGCTGCCTCCTGCATACCCCCTACTGGGGATGTGCCTGCAACCAAGGTACATGCCCTTGACCGGAATTGAACCTGGGACCCTTCAGTCCGCAGGCCGACGCTCTATCCACTGAGCCAAACCAGTTAGGGCTAAAAAATGTTTTAAAGAATTAAGCACATTGTCACAGGTATTAAATAAAATACTTTTTTTTCTTTTCTTTTTTTTTTTCCTCCTGTGTGTGAAAGTGCCTGGGCTCTCTGGACCAGGCAGGGTGTGTGCCACCTTTCCAGCCCTCCCTGTCCCAGGCAGCTTGAGGAATGGTGTTCGTTGGAACACACTGTGGTAAATATGCTATAATAATACAGTGGGCTACAGCCACAGACAGAGGAGAAAACCTGTGCCCCAAGGACTGATGCCGTAGGACAGAGGACAGAGCTGGGAGTATGACAGGAGAGGTTGCAAGGCCAGTGTAGCAAAGGAGGCCAGCAAGGCCCACCAGGTCCTGCAGGAGCAGGTGTTCCAGACGGGAAGGCAAACTCCCTGGTGAGAGTTGTGCTTCATCTAATCAGCATAAATCCATGAGGGCCTGGGGCATTGGTTTGACTCAGTGTTTCCTCATTAAATATTTCAGAGAAGACATTGTTTGCTCCGCCTTTGCCAGCAGGTGGGCAAGAGGAGACAATGCTTTGAAGTCTAAATATGGTGATTCCCCTTGCTCCCTTTGTACCCATCTGTACTAATTTTGGAGGGAAATGTTTCATATATAGTCACACTCCTTGTAATGGAAACCCTTTCATGTCCAAATGCCTTTTAATTTGAGTATATTTGAAGAAAATCTTTCTAGAATATAAAATACAAATCCCTGAATCACATAAAATAAAAATTCTGAACACATTTCATCCTTTTTCTGGGAGTGCACAGTCATTAGAAATTTCAGTCATCGAAACTCCTGTAATACTGGGAGGCCATTGGGAGGGCGGAGACACCTCCAGATGGTCCAGGTACACTGTTTGGACATGATT
Organism: Myotis yumanensis; assembly: GCF_028538775.1. Classification (NCBI taxonomy): domain Eukaryota; kingdom Metazoa; phylum Chordata; class Mammalia; order Chiroptera; family Vespertilionidae; genus Myotis; species Myotis yumanensis. The sequence continues at coordinate 119,206,138 of NW_027223754.1, read as the reverse complement.
GTCATACACCACCTCTGGGGTTGGGGTGGTCTGCCTGTGCCAGTACTGACCCTTTTAATTTGCTGCTCCCTCTTTCCTGTGGGCTTGGAAACCAGGTGACCAAATCCATTATAATTATGTGCAAAGCAAGAGTAAACAGATTCTAAAAAGAAAAAAGAGTAAATAGATTCTGATTGAGGAGACACACTTATGAATAAAGTGCATTAGCTTTAATTTATGGATTTTATGACATTGATTTTGGCTTCTCAGAAGCCTTCCTTCTCTTTATTCCCTTTGTTCTTACTGGTTTTGCTATGATTGAAGTAATTAGATTAGTGCCTTCCAACTAATGAAAATAGCAGCATTAACAGCCGCCCTCATGTCGCCTATACTTACATTGCTGGTACTACTCTAAGTGTGTCACAGTGTTAACTCATTTAGTCCTCTCAATAACCCAGGAGTCCTGAATTATTACTATAATCATCCCATTTTAAAGATGAGAAAAATGAAGCACAGAGAAGTGAGTTGACTTGCCCTAGGCCACTCAGCTATGAAGGGTAGAACCAGTGTTCCAGCCCAGGTGTGTGGCTCCTCAGTCTGTGTCCTTAACTGCTATGCTATGTGACCCTTCTAAGGTGTATAAGGGAGGAATATTTTGTTTAGAATATGGCCCTTTAATTATTGGGATCTCAATTAATGTGTATTTAACATGTGATGATCTCCTTGCCAAGGGCCACCAAAGGATTAGCCACAAAGAAGTTAGGGGATGAAGGTCTCAGAATGTTTGTGTTTGTGAAAGTCTTAGGGTTGTGGCCCCAGAGCCCCTCGCTAAGGCCATTTGGGAAGTGTGGGAGGTGGGTGAGGAAGAGGCTCATTTCTATCCATCACTGCCTGAGTGGGAGACTTGGTTTTGAGGCCCTTATTCTCCCAGGGACCAGTGATACATATTAGCTAATATCTTTGACCAAATAGGCCCAGGTCTCCTCCTAAATAAATGATAACCTTTGTTTGGGGCGGGGGACCCAGAATCAGCCTAACTTCCTGAGACAACCTTGTAGCCTGTAGGACCCTTCTTGGGACTGAATCATTAGAGGCAGGTCCTGGGAGCTAGCTGGGTCTGCATTTGAACTGGGGGCTCTTTTGGGACCCTAGTCAATACAGTCGAGTGGCAGGGGCAGAAGCATCAGATGTGGGAACTCAGCCTTGGACGAGAACCACATCCCTTTCTCGGTGTAAGGCCTCATGGCGTCTGTTCCATGTCTGTGCCTTTAGCTGCTACGCTACATGAAGACATTGTAGAGCCCTAGCCTAGACCACAGGGTGGTGTGATGGGCAGCGAGAGAGCCTGGGCGGGGACCACGGTTCTGGGTGCTAGCACCCAATCAGCCACTGACTCGTGGCCTGGCCTTGTCACTCCGCTTCCCCAGACATTAGGTTTCTTGACTGTGAAAAGAAGATATGTTCCATCTCACAGTCATAGAAAGGTTCAAATGAGAGGATGTTTATAAATGCTCTGGAAAGCACAGAGTGCCATATAAATGTAGCTGCATCATCACAATAACTGTTATTACTGTTGTTAAAAGTAGACAGATATATTCTGTCTCTGATTTGTTTACTCCTTTTTTTCTGGCATGTTCCTTTCTCTGTGAACCTTCTCCCTCAGCCTCCTCTCAAGATAACAGAGATGCAAAAGAACTAAAATCCAAGCTCCAAATTTAGTTCCTGACCTTTCTGAGCTAGATGGTGAGTGGTGTGGCCATACCCTGCTTGCTGCTGAGAGCTGAGCTGAGCTGCTGGAGCCTGGGAAAGCCAGGCGAGGGGACAGCCGTCCTGCCCTTGACTTTGGGAAGGCCTGGAACTGACCAGTTCAGGGAGCAGGTTGTTTTTTCCTTCTGTCTAGTTTAACTCTGGCGCAGCTGAGTGTAGCTGAAATGTGGCCTGGGAAAGGCTCTCTCCCCAGTGTGTCTGAGCCCTTAGGATCAGGGTCAGACATTGAGGGTCAGGAAGGATGTTGTGTCCACGAGCAGACCTCATGAGCTGTATGGGGCTTTGGCAGTTCTGGCCATAGTGCTGTAGGATTCATGGTGGGGTTAGGTTGTCACAGGACCAGGGAGCACAGACCTCAGATTCTGGCCGTGTGGGGCAGGCCAGGCGGCAGGGGTGGATATTATGGTTGAAGGCTGGGTATGTACACTGTTTGAAATACAGTTGTGTTCGGATCATGCAGTCAGACAGGGTTTATGGCAATGGCCCTTACGGAGAGAGGCATGGAAGAGCAAGATACGACTCTGAGTCCCACCCTCGCCAGTCTAACAAAAGAGGGTGGTGAGAGAATGACCTAGGGCCTAGGCCAGGGGTGGGCAAACTTTTTGACTCGAGGGCCACAATGGGTTCTTAAACTGGACCGGAGGGCCGGAACAAAAGCATGGATGGAGTGTTTGTGTGAACTAATATAAATTCAAAGTAAACATCATTACATAAAAGGGTACGGTCTTTTTTTTTTTTTTTAGTTTTATTCATTTCAAATGGGCCGGATCCGGCCCGCGGGCCGTAGTTTGCCCACGGCTGGCCTAGGCAGTGGTGAGTTATCCACCAGCTGGGGGTGGCTCCCACTTTCCCTATCCATTGGAGGAGCATTCCCAAAGTTGGCACATGGTGAATAGCAGCTGGCCTCTGACCGACAGTGAACTAACAAAGGCTTTGCTTCAAGCCACTGAGTTTGTGTTCATTTGTCATGCAGCAGTGGAAAACCCATGTACCGCCTCTCTCCACTTCCCTCTTGTGCTTACACTCCAGAATCGCTGGGCTGGGCAGGTCTTTGCCCCTTCACTTTGGGGCTTCTGCCCACATTGTTTCCTTCTGGCTCACGGTTTCTTCCACTTTGCCCAGCTAAATGCAACTGGTTGTCAGTGTCTCGGCCTCGTTATTGCTCTCTGGAAGCCTTCCCTGACCCCCAGAAAGCAACGTCATATATTTGTTCTCCTGACTGAGTATGATTCATCCTCCAGGCACAGATTAGAATCACTTTTTGTAGGAAGCTCCCTCTGCCCTCCATGTTTCTATGGCATTCTAGATATCCCCTGTCTCAGCCCTGTGAACCTCCCGCTTGCCTGCATATGACTCTGACAGTGCTCGTTTGGTACGACTGCCATAACAAATGACCACAGACTTGGTGGCTTAAAGCAACAGAATTTTCTCTCACAGCCAGGCGGTCAGAAGTCCATATCGAGGTGTCGGCAGGGGTGGTCCTCTGGGCGCTCTGAGGCAGTGTCTGTTGCATCCTCTCTCCCAGCTTCTGGTGTTGCTGGCAGTGCTCGCATCCACTGGCTTCCAGACACATCCCTCCAGCTGCTGCCCACCTGCCCATCACCTTCTCCCCCAGGTGCCTGTCTCTCTGTGTCCCATTAGCCTCCTCTTATAAGGACACCAGTCATTGCACTGGGACCCTCCCTAATCCAGTGTAACCTCATCTTTACTCAATGGCATCTGCAAAGACCCTTTTTCCAAATAGAGTCACATTTAGAGGTACAGGGTTGGGACTTAAAACAGACCTTTTGGGGGGATGCATTTCAACCCACAGAGCTCACTAGCAGAAAGCTGTATGTGAGCAGGGCTCAACGTCTGTCCAGCACCCAGCACAGTGCCTCCACCGATAGGAGCATAACCCTTGTCAGCTGAGTGCCTGGCTGTGCAGTGAAGGCATGGGTGCAGGCAGGGCGGGCTCCTGCTGCCCTGTTATAGCAGAGCTGCCTGGTGGATAGCAGCTTTGGTGGCAGAGGAATCCCGAGAGCCCCCAGCAGGGGGTCTGTTCACCGCGGCTGGCAATTTCTTGGGGATGTAGACAAGGGGCTGCCAGGACCTTGATGTGGACTCTGCTCCGAGGCCAGTTGTTGAAACAGATAATGCACTCCGTGAGAATTTGCTGATTAAATAACTGTGTGAATTTGTGAGTAAGAGAATCTGTTTGTGGGTGGGGGTTCCGGAGAGGGGTAGTGTGTCTGAAACAGCGGTCACCAACCGGTGGCCCGCGGACCACTAGTGGTCTGTGAGGTCTGAAAGGTTGGCGACCGCTGGTCTGAAACACCAGAGGAAGTCAGGAGCCTTGCATCCCAGACCTTTCTCTGCTCCTCACTAGTGAGATGACCTTTGGCAGCATCCTTACTACTCTGACCTCTGTTCATTTTTCATAATCCTTTTGTATTTTTCACATTTGTGGTGCTTTGCCTGATCAATAGACATTTGACTCCTGAGTGCCTGCTGTGCTCTAGGCTAGGGCTGGAAACACGGAGTGTGCAGAAACTGACAAGGTTTCTGCCCTTGAGGAGCTTACTTTCTGTGAGGCCAGTCAGTAAACAACTAGGCAAATCAATAAATAATTTCAGAGTATTATCAACACTACGAAGAGGAATGTATGCGAGGCTAATGAGACAGATTTCGGGGGAGGGTATAGGCAGGGTGGGTCTCTGTGAGATGTGGTCCCTGAACTGATATGTGGTGATGAGAAGGGACACTAGAAGGCTTATGAGGGAGCCTATGGAGGGAGCCTATGCCAAAGGCCCTGGAGGTGGTTCTGGTGGGTATGGACAGAGCAAACTAAGGAGGTACTGAGATGAGTGGAGAGGTGGACAGGGCCTGGATCCCCTAGGCCATGCTGAGGCGTTCAGGTTTCATTCGAAGCATGGGGGCGGCAGGTCCTGTTAGCTCATAAAGGCCTCCAAAAGAGCAGGAAGTATTTGGAAGAGTGTTAGGGGGTCAACAGAGAAAGGTGAGGGTTACTGCCTATTCATTAGCATCTCAACAGTGACGGATGTGTTGCCATTGGGCCTGGGTCAGTCTTACCAAGAGAAGAAAGCCCTGGAAGGTGCTAAGTCACAGAAACATGTCACAGGGACCTGTCAGAATGCTTCCAGGACATGGAGGCAGGCTCCTCTGTAGTCAGTTTTCCTGACATTTCTGTGCAATGTGGTCTCAGTGATCCAGCCTTAGTTACCTAGCAACGTCTCTACATCCAGATTCACAAGGGGGACCTTTTTGGCCTTTCCAGGAGGGTAGTATGAAAGCCCTTGTCTCCTGTGGGTTGGGGAGGTTTGGGCCTGTCAGTGTACTCAGCAGGCTGCCCCAGGGTGTCTGGCCCTCACAGCATTTTGCTCTCAGAGGAAAAGGACTGCTGCATTCTGGATGGCCTTGATTTCCATATATCTGGAATGCACTTGGCTCTCATTCGTCAGGAGGGCACAGGCAGCCTCACATAAACTGATCACCAGTCCATGTGAGGATCTCATGAACCAGAAGTCCAAGATTTGGAGAAGTAATGTTAGAGGGGTGTCCACTCCTGTCCATTAGTCTCTCGGCTGGGAAGTGCTGCCAGGTTAGCACATGACTCAGGTGTGAGGAGTGAGCCCTGAGGTGGGCAATCCCTGTGCTGGTTCAGGCACAGCCACCACCTGGCCATGTGCCCTTGTGATGATTCCTGATGTGTATGAACGCTTCTATTGCACAGCTTTGTGCCCTACATGCATCACCTCATTCAGTCCTCCACCGCTGTAGGAAGTGCAGGTACTTTTATCCCCTGTGACAAAGAAACAGACAGGCCAGAAAAGTGGATGACTTGCCTGGGTGATTACACCAGACAGTTAAGAGCCCAGAGCTCATGCTCTTGGGCTCTCCTCTACTGCTTTGGCAAGTGGCTTCAGCTGGCTGGCCTTGGTTTCCTCATCTGAAGGATGGGTGGTGAGATGATCTCTAAATTCCAATGCTGTTATATGAAGTCCTCTCATGAACCCAGGAGAATATAAGCTATTGACAGCACCAAAGTCCACATTCCAAAGGGAGGAAATAATAGCATAATCAGTGAAAAAAATTATTTTTAGTAATTGATCAGAAAGAAGGCAAATCAAGAAAATACTTTCCTCTCCTCACCCTCCACAATGGGACATGCTATCTATATGTTATAAGTTGTATCTTTAAATCTATAATCACTGGTATTAGCAGTGTTTGAAGAAAATAACCACTATAGGCTAGTTGGTTGGTCCATCCAACAAAGATGAACCGAGTCCTACTCTGTCACCTGTAGTTGGCTCAGTGTGGGCATTGAGAAAGCAGAACTAAGACACAGAAAAATTAGGGGTTAATCTGTAGGATCAGTGGTAATATGACTAGTATAAGTCCAAAAGGGACTTAATTAGTGGGGAGTGCAAGAAAAGGTTTTTGGGGAAGAAATTGGGCTTGAGTGAAGCTTAGAAGATTGTGGAGGAATTGGCTTGACCCATGGAAGGAGCGAAGGGATTCCAGGTAAGAAAATAGGAGATACAATTCCATGCAAGAGGTACAATTTTGACATAGAAACATGAGTTCTCAAACTTCAATCTCAGAATGTTCTTGGGGTGATCTGCATTCATTCATCAATAGAGATTGAGCACCTGCTGTGTATAAGACAAAGCAGTGCTAAGACACAAGTACATTTCCTGTCCTCATGGGACATCATTCTATTCAAGGAAGACAGGTATTCAGCATCTAATTAAATAACAAATTATTCAAATATAATAGCCCTCTAAAATGTTAATGTTTGGGTGTGACTATATTTGTTTTCAATTAATATTTTCCTTAAGCTATTGAAAAAATAAAACTGGAACTAATATTGATCATTTTATTATATGGAAAGGAGGGCTGTATCATAAAGATGCATTTCTCGCCGAAACCGGTTTGGCTCAGTGGATAGAGCGTTGGCCTGTGGATTGAAGGGCCCCAGGTTTGATTCCAGTCAAGGGCATGTACCTTGGTTGCGGGCATATCCCCAGTAGGAGATGTGCAGGAGGCAGCTGATCGATGTTTCTCTCTCATCGATGTTTCTATCTCTCTCCCTTCCTCTCTGTAAAAAATCAATAAAATATATTAAAAAAAAGATGCATTTCTCCTAAATTATGATTAAAAATATTTTAGGGTAGGTTGTGGAATTTTCCATCATGCTAAAGTGGTTTCTAGATTATAAAACTTGAGAGTTGCTTAATTAAAGGGATGAATAGTGAGGAGGAAATATAAATCTCTATGGAGGAAGAGATTGTGGTTGTTTGAAGCAAGGTCATATCTGTCATAGGTAAGAGGGGAAGATTCCAGAAGGAAAGGAAGCATATTTCAGGGGAAAGACCTGAACAGTTTCTAGCTCTCTGCCATCTTAGAGTCCGGAGGGCAGCACTGCACTGGGGAGACTATTCCACAGGAACTCAATCAGCATGCAAAAAAAGTTTTCGCATTTAAAGGGTGTTTTCACTATGGGAAGATGCTGAGCCTCTGCTGCCGCTGTCAACAGGGTGATTTGAAATTCTGGGTTGCCAAAGTCACTTTTTCCCTCTGTATCTAGCCATTTCTAATAAAGCTTGTTTATTTTTGAAAAAAAAAAATTTTTTGTTATAGTCATTTTATCCTTTTGGGATCAGGAGAGTTTTCTGCCTGAATCAAATAATGTTTTTTCTTTTCCTTTTCTCCAATGTAGGATTCTTGGATTTGGCCTTTTGGAGCTAACTAATAAAATTCTGTGTTTATTCTGGTGGACCTTTGCTTATAGTTAGAACTGTTTTATATCAAACATTTGTAATTCTATAAATTGAAATTCTATAAATTGAAATCAGCTTTTCTCCCTTAGATATAAAACCTACTCTTGGTTACCTTTCTAGTGACAGTACCTCTTGTTGTAGGTTTATGCACTTGTTTGCTTGTTCTTTTATTTTTCATCCTTTGCTCATTCAGCTCTCATTCATTGAGTGCCTTTGATGCACCAGGCCCTGGGCAAGGGGCATTCAGTTATTGAATGTGGGGGAAACACTTCAGCCCCTTCAGTTATCAAACCCCTAGATTAATCTGGGGTTTGTGGAAGGCATGCATTTTCCTGGTGTTTGTCTTTCTTGCTGAATTATCCTGGCAGTTCGGCCCTAGCATTTCAGGAGTCTGGAGAGGCCCTGTAGCCTTAGACAGCGGTTCTCAACCTGTGGGTCGCGACCCCTTTGGGGGTCGAATGACCCTTTCACAGGGGTCGCCTAAGACCATCGGAAAACACATATATAATTACATATTGTTTTTGTGATTAATCACTATGCTTTAATTATGTTCAATTTGTAACAATGAAAATACATACTGCATATCCGATGTTTACATTACGATTCATAACAGCAAAATTACAGTTATGAAGTAGCAACGAACATAATTTTATGGTTGGGGGTCACCACAACATGAGGAACTGTATTAAAGGGTCGCGGCATTAGGAAGGTTGAGAACCACTGCCTTAGAGAAAGTGCTAACCTGGGACTAGAAATGCTAACCTGGCTCTCTGCCCTTGGGCAAGTTGCCTAATCTTTCTGAGCCTCAGTTTCCATCTGTTACTTGGGGCTAATTATACCTACTTAACTCACAGGCTTTTTGTGGGAGCATTATCTCATTAGAGGTAATGGTTTTAAAGCTCTTTGAAAATTGTGCAACATTATTCAAATGGAAAGTATTGTTATTCTTGTTATTGAGTGCCTAATTCCACACCAGGGTGGTGACTGCAGGAGATGGGCCTTATCAACACTTGCTGTGTGTCACTGAGCTGGGTATCCATCTTGCCTTTGTATTTCTGCTGGGGGGAGGGGGGAGGGCGCGGGGGGCGGGGGGGGTGGCGGACAGGAGCTTCAAGAAGAGACCAGAGAATGGGTCCTGCCCTTGAGTTTAGAATCGGATTCAGTGACAAGAACCAGTTAGAGAATCCTGTACTAGCAGTTGAGAGAAGGGAGAGGGGGCTTGCGAATTTCCCTGTGATTCTGGTCACCCTTAGGAAAGGTTGCGTTTGGAAAGTGGTGTTTGAGCGTGGCCGTTATCAGCATCAGCATCAGAGTCACCTTCTTACTGTCATCATTAACAAGATAAAGACATTGAGTAGCAGTACAGTTTGGCTGGGGAATCAGGATGTGTGTGGTATGCAATTCCTAGTACTGGGGCCCAGGTGAGGAGAGCGCCAAGACTGTGGAGCCAGAGGAGAGCACAGCCTGGGTGGAGGCCACCAGGAAGGGAGACTGAGAAGCAGGAAACCTTGACCGGGAGGAAGGGCAGGATTAAGACAAAAGCAGAACCATCTGCAGAGACATACCATGTTTCTCTTTTTGATAGCATTGGATTATTTGTTTTTCCATTCAGCATGAAGAGATCACTGTCTCCTCTCAATACCTCGTTTTGTCTACCTGCCCTTTAGGAAGATCAGCGTAAAAGCCAACTCATGGAGCCCTCTTCGGCATTTCCTCTCTTTCACAGAAGGGGTTTTGTAGTAATTTGCCTTTGACATTTCAGGCCCTGATTCATTCAAGGCAAATGTTTAAGGGTTAATATGACCCAAGAAGGGCTAGATGTGGGGGAGGAGGAGAGGGATGGAAGCAGGGAGGAGCCTGGGTCTCCTATGAGGGCAAATGAGAGAGGGACAGACAAGTCCCCTTGAAGAACACTTCAGCCCCTTCAATTATCAAAGCAAATTCATTTCACTGTAAGGCATATCTCTGTCCCTAGCTCTGTCCTTATGCCTATCTCTATATCTACACAGTTCAGTGCTTTAAGGATGAGGCTGGCCTTAGAGAAATCAAAAAAGTCACTGAGACAGGTGGCAACCGGAAAATGTTGAGATTTGCTTGTTTAGTGTTTAGAAGCTGCAAAGAAAGGAGTTGAGCACTTTAGGTTAAATGTCAAGAAATGGGGCCGACCATAGTGGAGGGCAAGTTAGAAACTGTGCTGCAGGGGTTGATAATTATTCTCCTGTTGCCAGGCCAGTCTCCCTTCCAGAAAGCAAGTTTGTGTGTGACATTAATATAGTGTGAGGATCATTGACAGCTTCCTCAGGCGGCCTTGGGGAGTGAAATGCCAAATATGGGCAAAGCTTTACTGCTGTTGAGGCTTCACCAAAATGATCTGCCATGAAATACTTCCCTGGGGCCTGTTGCTTCTTTATGACACATGTTAGATAATTTCTAATAACTCATTTACTGATAGAGAAGGCAGAGCAGTGAGGCAATGAAGAGAGAAAAGATCAAGTGAAGTTTGGAATTAACTGGAGGAACAGGGAAGATGAAGAGGGAAGTGGAGAGAAAGTATGTTCTTAGGACAATAATATGTAAAAGGAAGTCATGCAAATACTATGACCAAGTTGGAAGGAGAGGAAATGTGAGTTATAAAGTGAAAGGAGACCTCTTTCTACTCTCTCAAACCTTTTGGGAGACTTCTTTTGGTAACAGGCAGCAGGCTTTCTCCCAGGCAAATCATTTTGAGAAAGTTACCCCTTAACACTGGGTTTGCATGTTCTTGATTCATAATCCTTGGATTACCACTGTCAGCTGTGTGGGGTCCCAGTGGAGAGCACTTCACCGTCAGTGCATCTGGTAATAGTTAGGAGGATGCTGGAAACAGGAATATGTTTATGCAACTTCGAGAGCTTTTTATTGTTTGTATGTTCACGTGCATATATATACAGACATGTACTCATATAAAAGCTGTCAAATCTTTCAAATATTTTTGAAGGAATTAGCATTATAAAGTCATAAAGAAATCTCTGAAGGGACTTTAGAATAGAGAAGGAGGAGGGGAAAAAAGCCTAAATATATCACTCTGCAGCAAACCAATCATCTACACAAACGCAGAAATCTCTCATAAATCTTCTGTGAAATAAACTCCCTCCTCCTGACAGTTCTCTTTGGAAATGCTGACTCTGCTTTTCATATTAAAAGATTGCATTGAAAAGACCTGCCATGGAGATATTGATCCCACTTATGGGCAAGGAAGTATCTATCTGAATCTGTCTTCCAGCCACTATTTAAAGATTCCACGTTATTGTCTGCTGTCCACATTTGTCTATTTAATCAAACTCTTTCCATGGCCAGGCCATAGCTCCTGGTATTTGGGAATGCACTACAGTCCAGGAGTTCTGGTTCACATCTCCTACTTAGCTGCCATTCACCTTTAATCTACTAATAATGATTACTAGATAATTCTAGAGCATGTGCCATGTGCCAGGAACTTTAACCTTCATAACAATTCTGCAATTCTAGAGTCTTCAGCTCTTGTTTGCAAATGAGAGGGCAGGTTTAGAGGCAAGGTAACCTAGCTAAGGTCTCACAGCTAGAAAATGGGGGCTAGGGTTTGAGCCCAGTTCTGTGTAGCTCTAAGCCCTTGTTCTTTCCAGTGTACTAAATGTTTGCAAGTATGTCTACCCCAGATATGGTGTCAAAGGCGCCTGGAGGAGAAGGGAGGGCCTGGTGTCAGAGACCACAGGAGCGAGCGAGTGGTTGGAGGCGGGCCTGGACGTGTGCTTCCTCGTGCACACTGCTAGAAGCCATCCCGTGGGCAGGCAGTGGGTGTCCGTGGCACTCATTGTTTTGCATCCTGTTTGGACCAACCCTGAAATTTCTTTTTTTCTGGCCTTTTTAGTAGAGATTTCATATAGGATTTGATTTTCCCAGAGTCATCTGGGTAATGATGTTTTGCCTCTGGGAAGATGTAGGCTTGGGGTCACCTGAGCAGCAGAAGAAATCTTTCAAGATGCCATTTGGGGCTTATGTGGAATTAATAAGGAAACTGATGAGTTTGCTGGAGCTGAGAACTCAGAAAGGGCACTTGAACATTTGAGGCCGAGGAAGAAAGGGCAGCTTTGACCAGTCTTGGGATTTTGTGTTTTGTTCTTGTGACCCTTTGGAAACGCTCAGATAAACGCACATGTTGAGCTTGTGCCAGGCCACTATGAAGAATCAGGCTGAGTCTGCATCCATTCCAGGCTCAAAGCCAAAGGAAAGAGAGACAGACCTGACAAGATATCATGGGAAAGGTCATAGTCCCTTCTCTTAGACTCATTAAAAAGCCCAGGGCCCATTTAATATTTTAGTTGTAAGAATTATCCCTATTGATGGTGCTTTGGAAAGCAGGAGACTAGGAAAATCCCAGCTGTAGGAAGTCTTACAGTGGTAGAGAGAAGGCTACTGTCTTTTTTGGTCTTCAACAGTGTGTTAATTTTCCTGACTATTAACTGTCTGACATACCAAAGGGATTTTTGGTTCAGGACTGCCCTTGAGTAAGAGATGGTGGCCTTAAGTGCAGCGAGAGAGGTTTGTGTCAGCTGAGGGCAGCAAGTGGACCCGGACTTAGGAGAGCCAATGCCCAAATAAGGAAACCCCACACTCAGAGGGCATGTGTGGGTCCAGGCTGGGCAAATCCCAAAGCAGGCTGCTGGGAAAGCTGGGAGGCTGGGCCTGGGGTGCAGCCAGTGCCTGGGCAATCTGGATAGCAGGCAGAGTTTAGGGAACCAGACTGGCTTTATGAGTCACAACTGGGCAGTCAGCAGGAAGCAAGGATAAAGATCGAGGATATGACAACTGGTGATGGGTATTGGGCACAGAGATCACATGGTGGGAGCCAGGGATCCAATAGGAGAATGAGCAGCAGAGAGCTGAGATGTGACAGAGTCTGGGTGGTGAGAGGAACAGCCCCCATAAAGGGGCCGGTGCCTCAACACTAGCCCACGGCCTTTCCGTACTGCCGAGAAGCTGGCACTTAGTACCAGGTCTGGCTGACTTGGGTATGCAGGTTGAGATGAATCAGGGTCCAGCTGGAATAAGGAAGGCCTTGGCCTTGGTCTCTAGAAGAACCACTGCATGGAAGAAGGCATGAGTCTATTAACTGACTGACCAACAGAATGCAAAGGAACAAGGTAGCCTCCCACCTTAATGTCCCCTCTCCCAGGGCACAGAGCAGAGGGCATTGAGAAATGCCCACCAACGAGGAAGAAGAGCCTGTTCCATCTCGGTGCCTGCCCTCAGATTTCCAAAGAGGGCCTGCAGGTCACACAGCAGCACTGGTGACAGCGGTGCATCCCCTCCCCTCTAAAAGTCAGGCTTTAAAATAGTGAGGCCAACCTCATTCCCTCTGTGAGTTCTGATGGAAAGAAGGGCGTTTGGTGAAAAACGTGTATGGGTTGGCATGTAGGGATACTTGTTTACATTGGTGTGTTGAAGACAATGACACAGAATTAAAATGTAACCCGCAAGTTTGATTTTTCAGTTTCCTTTGCTTATCTCCTTCTCAAAGGCGACCTGTCTCTGCCTCTTCTGTTTACTTGATCTAATAGCAATCCCTTTCAAAGCACTGTGGGTATGCCTCTTAGGAAGATGATATGGGAAGCACAGTGTTAATGTTATCCCTGGCAGGTGCCAAGGGCCTGAGGCAGCCCGCGGCTTTGTGTCCTACGTGCTTTCCTTTGTGTTGGTTGGCTTCTATGGCTGAGTTCACTGTTGCTCTGTCTCTGACAGTTATGAGAAGTGTGAGTAACGGTCACAGATTTCATTGAGTTCCATTGAACTCATGTGCATTGTTCACAACAGCCTCTACAAGTGACATGGGATTCCTGTAGATACAACTAAAAGTAGCTGTTTGAGGAACCAAGGTCTATGGATCATTGGAACGAAAAGAAAACGTGAACGTCAGCTAATCTAATCCTGACTTTACAAGGTGAGGAAACTGAGGCTAAGTAAGATTTTTTTCTCAGGTCTAAATAAGATTGAAGTCACCTTTTTCATAGCCAGTGTTATTTGTATGCACTGCTGGCTGACAGGTGTTAGCTAGAAAATGGAGTTTGGGATAGCAGGGGTGGGTGTCTGACTGAGGACCCATTTTATAGACTTAAAGCTTGCTCCTCGTTTATAAGGCATTTGCATAGGTTTGGAGTAGCAGGACCCCAAATCTTCTTTTCCTTTTCAGGAGCGACTCTGCATAAGAGTCACTGGCTTTGGACTCTGTCCCTATCACACCCCTTTCAGTATCCAGGCCAAGGGATCTGGCCAGGAGGCTCAATACATCCCAGCCAGAGAACAAGCACTTGTCATAGAACGTGCTGTGAAGCTGGGCACAGAGCCAGGTTTGCAGAAATGGCTTTGTGTTGGTGGAGAAGGGAGGTTTATACCTGGTGTTGGCCTCCATCATGATGACATTGCTACAGAAAAATAACTATGACACCAGGCCACTTGGGGAAACATACTAAGCTTGTTTTCCTCAATTTCAAATACACAGTCCAGTGGACTCTCAGGAATCCCTTCTGATACATGAGTGGATGAACCAAAGATTGGGCAGAGGTCCATTTCAATAGCTGTTACCTGCCAGTATATGCTGAGCCTGTACTGCCCCAGGGCATAGCGTGCCTCGGACAGATCTGAACTAAGCCGTGGTGTGGCAACCAGTGGGGGACTGTGTGGGCAGATTTTAAACCCTCATGTTTCTAGTGCATGCCTCAACTAGAGATGTTTGGAACTCAATCTTTCATTGATAACCCTGGTCAGTTAGCTTGAGGATAACAGCTGATGTACAGTTCCCTAGTTAGCCACATCACAGTTGACCACATTAGGGTATGCATATTATGGTTGGGGTTATTCATACAAAACAGGACACAGACACCATTAGTGACAAAAAAGGACCCATAGCCCTGGCTGGGTGGTTCGGTTGGCTGGAGTGTTGTATCATACACCAAAAGGTTGTGGCTTCGATTCCCAATCAGGACATATACCTAGGTTGTGGGTTTGATCCCCGAGTCTCACATTGATGTTTCTCTCTCACCCTTCCTCTCTCTCTCTCAAATCCCCGAGTCTCACATTGATGTTTCTCTCTCACCCTTCCTCTCTCTCTCTCAAATTAATAAAAAACATGTCCTTAGATGAGGATTTTTTAAAAAAGGACTCATATTCACCCATATCTATTCTCTCTATCTTTTATAGTAATATAATTTTCAGCTGGGTTCATGACTTTCTGGAACAAGGAACTACAGTTTGCATCCTGCCTGTGGTTAGTGAGGCTGTGGGGCTAAGTTTTAGCCAATGGGATGTCAGCATAAGTGTGTGTGTAGCTTCCAGGTTTTACTTTTAAAGGGAAAGGTGTGCCCACCCTTTTCCCTCCCCTCCTTCCTGCCGGCATAAATGCAGTCACAGTGATGAGCCTATCAGATCCTGCTGACCAAAGTCACACCTCAGGGACGGTGGAGCAAGCGTGCAGAAGGTGCCTGCACTGTTGATGACCGGTGGAGGAGAGCCCTCATAGCAACCTGGGCTTCCAGGTGGGAGTTAATGACTCTCATGTCTAATTTCTGTTATTTTAGTCTCTGACAACTACAGATTAATTCATATTTAAGTTATACCTTCCTTATTGGGGTTCTAAATAAAACTTAAGATAGCAGTTATAGAAGACAGTCAAGTTGAAGTGCCATGAAAAAGGCAGGATTCAGAACCAGAATGTGGAAGCCCATTGTTTCTATTCTTCCCTTCCTCGTTCCCATCTCATAGAGGCTGGTGTGCTCTCTGGGAAAGATTGCAAGCCTTGCACTGGGTAATGCTAGGGCTGTTACCCACCTTTGGATACTCTTACAGATTGGAAGTGGTGAAGACAATTAATATTGGGTGATAGGTGAAGGCTCAGGGAGTTAAGTTAGTTCCAGCAAAAGCAATTTGACGCATTCGGCTGCCCATCATGATCAGCATGGCACAGACTAGCAGAATGAAGGCTAGGAGAGAGCCTCATTTCTGATCTTACCTCAATAATGAATGTTAATGTCCAAGGAGTTGATGGAGTACTTGGTTCCCCCTTTAATCCTGCCGGTGTCTCTTTGTCCTGAAATTTCCTTTTGTAACTTGTCTGAGGAACTGGCCCTTCTTGAGACTAATGAGAGACAGCACCCTCATATGTGAGCATTCTATTTGCATAACTCCCTCTTTATTTAGGATGGAGCCTTCTTTTTTAACTGGGGTAAAACACACATAACAGAATTTACCATTTTAATCATTTAAAGTACATGCAATACATTCAGTGGCAGTAAATACATTCACCGTGTTGTGCAGCCATCACCACCACCCATCTCCAGAACTTGTTCATTTTTTCAAATTGAGACTTTGTAAGCAGTAAACACTAACTCTCCATTCCCCCCTCACACCCATCCCCTTAGGTCTGACAACCACCATTCTACTTTCTGATATGATTATTGCAGGTACCTCATAGAAGTGGAATTGTACAGCATTTGTCTTTCTGTGGCTGGAGGCAGTTTTGACTAAGGTGGAGAGAGAGAGAGATGAATTCCTTTCTTGTGGGAAGGGACCTGGGACTGTGCTCATTGGGAATATAGACTCCAAACTGTATTTCTGCTGTTTTTCTCCAGTTGGAGGTAGCAGCCCTATGCTAATTTTCCATCATTTCATCTTTTAATTTTCCTTACTGGGAGATGAAGAGAATGGTGTTTGCCTTCTTCATTTGGAGGCACACTGGCATGAATCATGAATAAGACAGTAGGAATGTACTTGGAAAAATATTAAATATTACCTATCTCAGAAAAGCCAAATGATCACAGAATCCCTCCGAGCTCTGCTGCTATAATTGCGCTTTCAGCTGTCCTCAGACGTTTCTTTTCCCTTGCCCCGACTCTGTTCCCTAACTTCCAAAATACTGGGCAGAAGTTCTTCTAAATTCAAGAAAAATGTAAGATTTCATCTTTCTCCCCAGTGATACTCTTGAGGCCTCTTCTCTGACCAGGGCATTTCCTATATGAAAATCAACAGAAGGCCTTCTGAGAGGATTTTTTTCCATTAGGTTCTCTATTTAAAAATCTTGGTGTTTTTTTCCTGACAAAAAAGGGCTTTGTCAACTGCCCCCAGTGACAGGCTTCTTAGAAAACAATCTGAGAAACCTTACATCCCACTGCAGCTGTGTTGCTGAGACCGGCCAGGGAGGGCTGATAGGCTTGAAAAGGTCATTCTGAGACTCGGGGTGGTCTGGCAGTGAGACAGAGGGGGTCGATCAGAAAACCAAATCTGTTGTATTGTCTAAAGGACACCACCTCAGATGTATGGAGCTCCTTCCTTCCTATGTACGCTAGAGTGTTCCTGCCCCCTGCCTCATCCACACAGTCATGGCCGGCTGTATTTAGCATCTTGGTGCCCACTTAGAAACAGGGACAGTGAGGTGCTAGAGGAAGGGAGACTTCTCACTGAGGCCGAGGCCGGCGTGGGCCTATTAAGCACTCAGGATTGGGACTCATGTTTCCCAGCATAGAGTCCTGTGTTTGCATTTGGAGTCCATGGTGTTTGCAACTGCAGCTCTAATGATGTGGGAATTGCTGAGAAGAGAATCCAGGACCCCAGGATAGAAGTTACTGAGGGCTCACCAAGGAATTTTCTATACGGGCAGAAATCCTCTTAGGATTTCTACGCAGGCGTTTCCTTCCTTCTCTCAATTCCAAAGGCACAGACTGTCTGATCAGAGTTTAGCACACTGCTCTGTACTGTTTTCTCACAATTTCAGGTGTCAGCCTTGGCTTGCCAATGAGGCTCCCACAGGACAGAGGGCAGGTGGGTGCTTCATGATGGCTGTATTTATGTTGACAAAGCTCCCCGAAGTGGGTGTTCCCCCGGACTGGTTTCCTGAAGCAGCTCTGTGTTACTAAAGAAGCCCATCCTGCCGACCTGTGGTGTAGGTGTGATCTCCCTGTTTATTGAGTTACAGGGGGAATGAAAGATCTTTTGGCTGGTGAATCCTATGGCATTGTGGGAAGATACTCCGTTTTTTATTCCAAAATATATCTTTATTGATTTCAGAGAGGAAGGGAGAGGGAAAGAGAGATAGAAACATCAAAGATGAGAGAGAATCATTGATTGGCTGCCTCCTGCACGTCCCCTACTGAGGATCAAGCCCGCAACCCAGGCATGTGCCATTGACCAGAATCGAACCCGGGACCCTTCAGTCCGCATGCTGATGCTCTATTCACTGAGCCAAACAAACTAGGGCAAGATGCTCCTAATGCAGACATAATTCTCTTTGCTTGCAATCACTTAAGCACACACACACACATGCATGCATGCACACACACACAGTCACACCCCTGATGTGTAATGGGCCTCATTTTGCATGGAGGACATAGAGCATGAAGATACATTTTCTCTGTTGACAGGTCCCTTGGTGCGGAATTGATTTACCTGTGGACAACAGGCCTTAGAGGTCACGTATAGCACCTCCACAGATGAAGACACTGCAGCTTAGAAAGCTGAAAAGGCCAACAAGCTTTGCGACTTAGACAAATAATTTTATTTCACTTGGGCTTCAAGTTTCCTTCTCTGAAAAAATAGGATTATCCTAAAGGATCTTTAAGGAGATTTTTAAAATTCTATTCTAAATGAGTTTTAATTGCCATTTTCTTACCATTTTTTGGCCTTCTTAGAACTGACTAGAATAACTGGATTGCTTGTTAAGGAATTTCTGACTTTAGTCTATTTTCCTCATATAAATATTAGTCATAGAGATTCATGTGTCCTGACTTAAAAGCACTATGGGAATATATTGGATTGCCAAAAGAAGATACTGACCAACTCTGAGAAGACATCATCAAGTCAAAACCAGGGTGTCTCCCAATGAAAAAAGGGGCATGTAGACTAGTTTTCACCTACCCAGAGGTGGGAGGATGAGCCAGACATCCCCGAAAAGCCATTTTAGGGGAGCTTTATACCTGCTTTGAAAAGTCTAATTATGTCCCACACTTAAGAAATAGTCTGAACCTTAAACTTTGAGAAATTATTAACTCCTCTTTCTCCACAGCTCCCTAACACCTCTCATTTTTATCACTAATGTTATAAAGTGTTTTTCAATAAAGAGTAAAGATGCAGAAAAAATCAATAGCCTAAACATAACAAGAATGGATCTGACAAACACAGATTGAGTGAAAGAAGCAATACAAAAGAGTATGTTTGGTAGAATTCCATTCATGTACGGCTAAAGCCAGGTGGAACAAAACTATCTTTTAAGGTGCATATACATAAGTGCTAAAACCATAAAGAAAAGTCAGGAAATAGTTACAGCAAAAGTCTAGGAAGTGATGTTGACTGGGAGGAGGGATGGGGCACGATGCGGGGAGGGACATATGGGAAAGGGCTTCCGGGTGCTGGCAGTGTGTGGTTCTTGATCTGGATGGTAGATACATGGGAGTTTGCTTTGTAATTATCCACTAATCTGTAAAAAATATGTTTTAGGCATTTTTCTGAATGTATACTGTATTTTACAAAAGTAGAATAAGGTGATGTGGAAATCAGAAAAATATACACCCACAGTAGTTTAGAAATTACAGATAAATATGGCAGATTGAATGCTCTCTTACAAAACCACACTAAAATGATGGTAAAAGAGTCTTTAAAAAATGCATAAACCATAAAGACAAAAATGAACGGAAAAGATGATAGCAGCAACCACACACACACACACACACACACACGGGCTTAGTTTTTATTTGTTCATTTTTTGCATTTGAAATATTTTTGGATGACGTATTTGGCCTGAGAGTATTTGCCATGGTCCTTAACAACCATGCAACTACAACCCACTGCTTTACAGGCCTTTCTAGAGGCCTACCTATTCCTCTAGTTTCTGGTTATGACCCACCTCCACTAAATTAATCAGGTGTTCAGTGCACAGTTTTTCTACCAGGTTTTTCTACATAGACTCATCACAGTTGTATGGCACACACGATTTCAGAAGCACCCCTTTTAAAGCAGTGTTAATGTCAATTTCACCCCCAAAGAAGTAGTGCCTTCCTTGGCCACAGTGGTTGCTTAAGGTTGGAGTTGAATCCTGAACTCACCTGAGAGGCCCTGACTCCATGTAACCCAGTGTCACAGGGAAAGACAGCAAAGGTAGTTTGAAAGCTGGAAAGCAGATGGGCAAATAGTAACTGACTTTGCATATACAATCTGCTGAATCCTATACTGCAATGGGGAAAATTGAGACAAACTTTCAGCTCACAACCCCCCAAAAGTTTGGGAATTAGTGGTATCAGTCATGTTTGGAAGTGGTGGTGAAAATGGAGCTAAAAACCTGGAGAATTGGGTCACGGTGTGTTTAAAATATATTTAGATCCCAGATACCCATTCCAATTCTAGCAGCCAATACTTTTCCCACTTCAGTTGAAGACTGGAAGGTTTTTCTCTACTGAGAGTGAAGTAGAAGCTCTTTGGAGTGGGGGCAGGCTGGCTCAATTACGGGGGATACTAAGAGTGAATATAGTGACTAAGACTTCTGAGCTTTCTCCCCACATGGCTCTCACAGTGCTGGCTGGTAGGCCTATCTCTCTAGGCAGCAGATTTGAACATCATTCATGAAGAGTAGACTAACCTAAGGGAGAAAGCCCTGAAGATACACCATGGTCTACCAAACAGAACAATCCAGCCATAGATCTCTATACGGAAGCCGACTTGACAAGTCCCACTTACTTCTCAGAGTGTTCTGTTGTCTTTTTGTTGTTTCACTCTAAAATATGATCAGTCAATTAAGGATACCTTTATATTTGAGGAAGCCCCTTAAAATGAAAAGAGAAATCAAAGCATACAAGCAAAGGGTACATATTTAAAATGGAACATGCAAGGTGAAGAAAACAAAACTAAAACATACCACCACCACCACCACCACCACCACCATTCTTTCCTGTCTTTAGAGAATATGAGAAGATACTACATCCCTGAAACAGAAGCTGATTTCTATATAAAGGGAACATTAAAGAAACAAAAAAGAACTATTGGAAATAAAAAATGTGATAGCTGAGGGCTCTGAATGGTTGAAAAACAAAATTGATGAATCTTTAGGAAAGTTGGCAAAATTGCAGATGGAAATTAGATAAAAAAATATGACAATTAGACCAGTGTAAGTCCAACATTTGAATATTAGGAGTTCCAGAAAAAGAAAACTGATAAAACAATGTGGAGGAAATCATCAGAGATAACTCTGGTACAATTCCTAGAACTAGATGCTATTAGTTTCTAGGTTGAAAGGGCTCACTTAGTGCACACAAATGGGTGAGATAGGCCTATACCAAGGGTACATTATTATGAAATATCAGAACAATGGAGACAATTGGATGATTTTACAAGTTTCTAGAAAGAAAAAAATATATTACAAAGAATCAGGAATCAGCCTGGTTTCAGTGTTTTAACATGGGAAGCTAGAAGACAATGAACCAGTGCCCTCAAAATTCTGAAGGAACATGATTTCCAGTTGAGAATTTCATATCCGTCCAAACTATCACTCAAGCAACAAGTTAGAACAAAGACATCTTCAGGTCTGTAAAAGTCCCAACCACACCCACCCCCCCCACAAAAAAAATAAAACACATACACACACACACACACACACACACACACACACACAAAACAACAACCAACACATCACTTTGCTTTTATGCACCTTCTCTTAGGAAGCTACTGGAGGAATTTCTTCACCATAGGAGGAAGGAAACCAAAGAAAACATGGAATTCAGGAAACAGGGGATCCAATATAGGAGAGAGGCAAAAGAATGTGGAAAGGGAACCCTTTAGTCATCATGATATGGACATAGAATTTTGATCTAAATTAAATTATGATATAGATATTGAGGAGGATATGTGAGTTAAAAGTCTTAAATCTTCACTTTCTGTAGTGAGAAAAAAAGTTAAAAATCAGCAAGAAGCTATATAAGCATATTATTTTAAAATATGGAATGAAATACCTAAAGAAACAAAGGAATTGAAAGTGGTTGTTGTTAGGGAAGGGGAACTGGGGGATAAGGAAGAGAACTATAGATTTGATTGATTAATTGATTGTAATGAGCCTTTTAGAACTATTTGATTCCTTAAATTATGTGGATTCATTACAGATAAAAATAAAAATTGGAAAAAATAAATAGCTTATTGTGGATAAGTGGCTATTTTCTTTGGAATTAGCTCACATAAAAATAAAATGAGAGTCCTATGCTGTCCATTTATTCGTTCAACAAATCTGTTTTTGAGCATCTGTTAGATGCTAGGCATTAGGCAGTTTCTTTTTTTTTAAGCATTTGCCCTTCTTCTTCGCTCCTGTTCTGGATCTTCCTGCTGGGACCCTAAGTTTAAGGAAGTAGTGAGCACCTGTCTGATACACTCGCTCCTTAGATTTCTGGCTGTGGCTCTAATGTGGTCTCAGTAATGCTTTCTTCATGCTCTCCAGTGGTAGGTTGTCAGGAATGATACTTTTTGCTTTTTCTTCTAAAGGGAAGAGCGTGCTGTAGCCACAATTCCTGGAGGGCACAGTCTGTGGCTTATTTGCTTAGCACAGTGCCTGACACATGGCGAGCGCTCAGTGGATGACCACGGTGGTTCTGACATGTGCCTGCTTCCTCTCTCCTGCCTCTCCTCCTCATGGTGGACCAAATATCCACCTTACTGCATCCCCAGAGCATCCCTTAGCTTGGGCAGAGTGGGGCCATTAGGGAGGCTCTGCTTCAGCCCTCCAGACCCCCAATATTTAATCTTTTGCTTTTTGAAATCTTATTTCTTGAGATTCAATACTTTGTCTTGAAGTATATTTGGAATTTAAGAAATTACAAATGCCTCTAAAAAATGCTATGAACCATTATCATGGTAATTTCCAACCTGGAGTTCCCCACTCCAATGCCTCATAAAAGGCATAATGGTGGCCAGAGAGCTCTTTTTAATATTTCAAAACACCTAATGGAAACTGCCCATTTGTTCAAGATGAGGCTATAAAGAGTAACTAAAATGTCAAGGTTCTTTGCTCTTAGTTGAAAGAGACCGACTTGGTATTGTAGCTCTAGTTTCCCCCTGCTGATTAGATGCTCTGATTAGTAGCCAGCTGTCTTCGATAAATATAGGAATGACAGGGGGAGATAATAATTATCAGTACAGTTTATTCTGTTGGCAAACCCTTGCTAAAGGATGTGTTGGTGTGGTGGAAGATGAAAGGGTCTTTGGGAGTGAAGAGATGAGGACACTGAATGTTACCTTACTCATTTGTAGGGATTTGTTGGGAGCTGGGCTGAGGGCAGAGGAGGAGGTGCAAGGATTGGTGTGAGGGACCCAAAGATCAGCCTCACGGACCTGCTTCAGCACTTTGCTGATGGCTGGCCTGAAGGCCAGTGCTGCTGCTTAGCTTGTCAACTCTTCCTGCAATTTAAATGCCGTCTCCCTGCAAATCAGGCTCCTCGTGTCAGCAGAGACAAGTGCTCCCAGAGGCAAATGAATCCAGAGAGAACAGGAACCTCAAGCCGTGAACAATGATGGAGATCGTGGCCTACTTTCTTGCCTTGCAAAAGTCACTTGCACTTTTTGGGGCAGGGCCAAAGTGCTCCACGCTGGGGAATAGAGGTGTGAGTGGAGATATGCCAGGATGTTGTTTGGCAGACAGTGGCGTGCTCTGGCCCCTAGCAGGTCTGGCTTTTGAGCCCAGACTAAAGAGAGCCAAGCTGGAGGTTATACATGAAACTTTGCCAGCCCCTTTACCTCGTTGGTGACTAGGGGTGGAAGTGGTTTGGGGGATTTTGGTTTTTGTTTTGCTTTGAAGGAGTGAGGTTTGGAAGCAGAGGCATTCGATACATATACCCTGACCTTGTGTGGCACTTAGAACTGCTATCACAGACTTTGGTACTTGTTCTCTGTTTGTTTTGATGTGTTTTAATTTTCTGTTTCCTATGAGCTTGTAAGGTTGCGGACAGTTTATTTAATAGTAAGCCTAAGTCTTCTCATCTGTAAAATGCCTATTTTGCCGTTTTGCTGTGACTGCTAGGGGTTCAGGGGTTCAGTTTTGGTTCAAATCCTTCCATTCACCTTTCCCCTTTCCTATGGTCTTTCAAGAGGATCTACCAAATGAGAGACATGACCGCTTTCTGGAAGTGCTTGGCCAGCACCTGATAACCACCCCCCATTGAGGACCCTTGTGTCCTCCCACTGAGTCCAGACCAGCTGGCTTTGAGCAGCAGATCACGGCCCATTTGTCCAGGGGATTGAGGGTAATGATTTCACCTCTGTTGAGGGACCAGCCCCCACTCAGTTTGCTTTCTACATGGAGGCTGGGAATGGAAGAGGAAGTTGGAAGAAATGAACAAGGAAAGTTCACAGAGGGATATGGTCCTTTCTTTAGCATCCTTAAAAATGAATGAGTGAATGAGGAGGACATGCTTTTGATGGACATTAACCCTGCCCATTGAACATCCCTGGGCATAGCTAATTAGAACAGCTATTCATCTATAAGGAGACCTAAAAATGGGATGGAAAGAGGGATACAAGTGCCCTTAATTAATAACAGAGTAATAGAGGACTGGGAGAAATTGCCTTCCTTACAAGGAGAATTAGAGATGATGAATATAGAACCCCTAGCACACTGCCTGGCCCATGGGAGGGCTTCCCAAAGGGTAACTTATTATTAGTAGTGGTTTTGCCATTCCCAGAGTTGATGTCCATGCTGCATGTAAACCCAGAACTTTGCTGAGATGAAATGTCTGTCAGTGTGTTTTTGTAGACCACTGAGAATCTAGACAAAGCAAGTGGCCTTCTTGAGCATCCGGAAAACTCATGGGATATGCCTTTCCTACCTAAAAATGTGACCACTGAAATTTGCAGAATGCTTTAGAATTTAGTTAATTTCCTCATGTTATTTGAACCTCATGACAGCTTTGTGAGGTAGGTGGTATGAGTTGCTCACTTTAAAGATAAGGGCACTGATGCTGTAATGGCTCAAGCACCATACCAAGTTCATACGCAAGATTATGGCTGAGGGGACGCAAGTCTCTGGACTCTGAGACCCATGCTCCTTTCTGTAATCCATAGTGCTTCTTCCACACTTCCTCATAACCAGACTGGTCCCTTTACTTACTACCTCCTGATGGGAGGAGGCATCATGCATAGCCTTTTCTGTTTTCTAAGAAGGAAAGGAAAATGGCTTTCAGCTTGTGGTGAAGGTTTACAGAAAAATGGGATCCAGAAATGTCTTCAAGTCTGGTCCAGGTGCCAGAAGAGTTTGGCAAGTGAGTTCACCATCGCTGAGTCAGGCCCTTCTCCCCACTCCCCCTGGATTTCAGATCGATGTTGCAATGACTCTGGCGGCTCCGTGCATTTCTCTTGGCCTCGAAGGCATTCATTCCAGTGATGATGATGGCTTGTCAGGGTCATGGCCCTAGTACAAAGCAAAGCTGTTAGTGGTTGATTTAAAGCATAACTGGAGCCACCTGCAGGCGAGGCTGGCTTCTCAGGCTCAGGCCTGTAAGCAGCTGTAGCAAGATATTCATATCACTGTGTGTAGCAGACATCAAAAGTATAGCATCTTTGTCTTTAGGTTTGTTTAAGTAATTGAAAAGCCAAGTTGTCTACTACCATGCATATTTGACCAGGCTACTCAGCTTCTCCTTCCATCCGCTGAGCCTGGACCATCCCTCTTCCTTCTCTTTGTTTATCTGAATCCTACTTGCCTGCTAGGCCTGCCTCCTCCATGGAGTCTCCATTCCAGAATTCATGAGACCCTGTTGTTTGTCACCCAAGTTGGTGCTTTATTAAACATCCCTGCCTTCTGATTGCTCTTAGAGTGCCTGGATGTGCGGGGTATAAGAGAATGCTGACAGATTCATTTGGTGAAACAGTCAGAGTTATAGAAAAAGTAGAAATCTCTAATAC
The DNA here is from genome assembly GCF_028538775.1 of Myotis yumanensis. Taxonomy (NCBI): domain Eukaryota; kingdom Metazoa; phylum Chordata; class Mammalia; order Chiroptera; family Vespertilionidae; genus Myotis; species Myotis yumanensis. The sequence goes on along the minus strand of NW_027223754.1, from coordinate 119,180,684 downwards.
AAAGACCTGGTTTTGTTACCCAGGACAAAGCCCTTCACATCTCTGTGTTTCTGTTCTTATCTGTAAAATGAGAGTTGAACTGGATGATCTCTAAGGTCCATTCCAAATCTAAAGTTCTAGGACTAATTATAGGTTAATTGAGAAAGATTCTCATTGTTTCTACCTGTCTATGTGTACTCCCATTTGCATCCGTTAACCACTTTTTTTTGGCTTACCAACTGCACCTATGATTTGTCTGCATGTAAAATAAAAAAAAAATTACCTTCATGTCTCAGCAGAAGGTCACAGGGGAGAATGAGGGAATACCAAGTAGTGTTTAGAAGCAGAGACTTGGAGTCAAACAAACCTGGTTTAAGTCCTAATCCCACCACTTACTAGTGTGTAATCTTGAGCAAGTTACTGCATTAAACACCACTTTTATCATCAGAAATATGGAATTAATAATACCAGTTTCACTAGGTGATCAAGGAATAAGTGAGGGGAAGCATGTATGGTGCACACACAGTGTAAATGCTCAATAAATAGAGGTGGCAATTATTATTGTAATTGGGAAACTAAAGGGTATGCCTTGTCATCATCCAGTGAGCATTTTCTGATTATGTAAACTATTGGTTATATTTTAAGATAATACTTTTATCATTTTAATAATCAGTGTAATGATTTGAAGAAAATCATTTCAGTTCAACTGAGAACCTTGGCAGTACTAATTCTGCACATGATAGCATTTTAATAGAGTTCCATAGTTTATGGAATTGGGAGAGACTTATAGAAACATGGCTTGACTCTCTGAGTCTCAGATTTCTGCTGAGTGGTTCAAACAGGCTACTTTTTCTTCTGGCAATTGCAAATAAATCAAATGTAAACTTTTACTTTTTAACCAAATTATGAAAAATGGAACAAATTCAATGATAAGAAACTGTTTTAATAAGGCATTACCTTCTTGAGGTGATTTGCTAAGAAGAGACTCTCTAATTTGTCACTGAACTACCAAAAGCAAGAGACCCGCTACTATATTTGCTTTCTCTCCTTCTCCCTCCCTTCACCCCCCAGCTGCTCAGGGCATAGGTAATTGAAGCTTCTCAAGTATTAAAGTTGGAGGGTGGCTCAGTGAGCTAAACAATGGAGACTAAACAAAGATTTTGCATCTGAATCAAAATTTTGTCACTACCTTGCTCTGAGATGCTGGAAAGGTCACTTACAAACCCTGGATATCTCAATTTCACCAACTGCAGAAATGACATGATGACATGATGAACACAACCTGGCTTTGGAGAGTATTAATGAGGAGATAGAATGTTAGATGATTCTTTTCTGGTTAAGGGAAATGAATGTATGTTGAATGAGTGTTACCTTTCAAATAACTTTTGGACAGAGTCCAGGCGTGTGTGTGTGTGTGTGTGTGTGTGTGTGTGTGTGTTGTCATCAGCTTGAAGTTCAAGTATTTGTAGAGGTTTCTAGCACAGTGTCTTTAAGAAACAGAAAAGTGTTTCATCAAAATAATGATTTTTCACCAGTAGTGGGTGAGACTTAGCACTTCCATATCTCTTATGTCTTATCTTGATAATTTATGTTTAACTGAGTTTCAACATTGACTCTCAGAGTCAGAAAGAATTCTAGAAGGTAAAGGAGAACCAGAAAGCCAAATTTTAATAAATACTCATAGAGCAAAAATAAATAATGGAACAGCATATATTGCAGGGGTATATGGCTAATGAAGAAATAGCTTTGGATAAAACAGGACAGGGTGAGACCTCAAAGAAGTGTTTTCTGCCCATTAATCCCATTAGTGCTCCAGTGACTTTTCAGTGAATCTTGATCTCTGGGGAACTATGTTACATCAGCCCTCCAGCTATTTTACCAATACCAATAGGTCCAGCAAATATACTATACTGTTTGATGATGTGCTTTTGTGCAGTGTTTCACCATATTCCTCCAGCTTGTCCCCCTCCTCACCAGTCCCAGTCAGCTGCAGAGAGATGCCTCCACTCCCAATAGTTAGCATTTGGGATTTTCACTCTATCCCCTTGAAAGGCAAGAGTACCTCAAACAGAATGGGGAGGCAGCATGTGCTTAGGTTATCTTTAGGTTGGTTGACCAATTCTTCATACGGTGTTGGAAGATTTTCGTGATGGGTAGAGACACTATCCTCATTCAAAATACCTCTTTAAATGAGAAGTGAGATACCTAGGGAGTGTCAAAAATGGGAGGAAAATTTGCTTCTCTCAGTCTTTCTGTTTGTTTAGTATGGTGGGCAATGGAGTCTGCCAATTGCTAACCTTGTAAATAACCCTCTCGCAGTCTCAGTTTTATAACATGTAAAAGGCAATAATAGTAATGGTTCCCTCATAGAATGGTTAGGAGAATTAAATGAATTAGTATTTGGTAAATGCTTAGCACTGTGCCTGCCTGGCATCATAGAAGTTAGCTAAAATTATGTTAAGAGAAAAGGTTAGTAGGCATGTTTGGAATTAATATTAAGAAGGAAAAAGATCCATATTGGGGGAAGTAGAGATCAGGGAGAAGACTGGCCAGAAGGTTTCTGAGCTTGGAAATATGCAGGATGTGAGCACATTTCTGTTCTTATGTGTCTATACCATCCTTACCACAGAAATAACCTACATCAGACACAGAAAGAGAAAAAGGACTCACCCAGTTTCAAGACTTGTGTGAGCATGGTACAAAAGTACTACCCATGAGTCAATAGTATTCAAACTTTTAATATCACTCTCAGTTACTTTATTCATTGCTTCATTCATTTGGTCCACATTTATAAAACCTCTGCTGCACATTGTTGCTATAGGTAAAAATGATCCACTCTCTTCCCTTAAGAAAACTGAAGGAAGAGGAAGGTGAGTAGCCAGACAATAAGACCACACATTTCTGAGTGATCAGGAATAATGTGGTACACTGGGAGCAGTTAATACCCGAGATTAGATGAGTGAGAGTTATCTAGCAAGGGGAGAGGGTTTTCCAGGCAGAGGATGCTGCATGTGCAAAGGCATGGATGACAAAGCACTGTGTGTGACAAATCCTTGTCTGCTAATTCCAACAACTGAGTCATATCAATCATTCTCCATTGATTGGCTGTTCTCTTAAGTATGGGCCACATTGTCTTGTGTCAAGTAATTTTGGATTGTATTTTGGACATTGTCAATGATATATGGACTAGAGGCCTCTTGTAATCCGGGACCCCACTGGTCCACGATCTGGGCCAGAGAGGGACTGTGGGAGGGCTCCAGGGTGTGTCCGGCCCATCCTGCCCAGTCCCGATCTGCTGAACCCCAGCAGCAAGCTAACCTACCTGTGGGAGCATCTGCCCCCTGGTGGTCAGTGTGCATCATAGCTACCAGCCGAATGGTTGAACAGTTGAATGGTTGCTTAGGCTTTTATATATATATATATAGATTATATTATGTTCCTCTAAAGAGTATTAATTTTTTTTAGCAGGCATTTAATTAGACTGACCTCAAACACCAAACTTCATCTCTCCTGTGGGTGGGCCAAAGGTGAAGTCTTTGATCAGTTCTATTAATCTTAGCTGGAGTGCTTGGAATCTGTCCCTGCATGTATAGCTTAGGATTCAGCTAGAGATTTGAATGGAGTTTATATGCAGAATTTGGAGCTCTTTTCTGAGGCTCTTAACTTCTTGGTATTTCTCTTTTCATTTTCCAAATGCCCCAAACTCTATCTTCTGATTTAGCATATTTCTATCTGATTTCTAGGTACTCTACAGGGTACTGATTGAGATTTTCTCTCAAGCAAAAAGTTTTAAAACCCAGAAGATTCATCTAGTGTTCTCTTCTCCCAGTTTCTTCCTTCTTTTGGTTGCTGTCTTGTACACACAGGTAGTTATTTTTAATTTTTGATTGGTTATTGTTATGAACAGAAGATTGGTTCAGTATAAGCTACTTTAGGATATTGGAAGTAAAACATTCACAATTATGGATTTTTCAAAAACTTGAAGTTCATTATAGTTGGAGGGAAGGGAGTGTGTGTGTGTGTGTGTGTGTGTGTGTGTGTGTGTTTTGAAGGGTATTGAAAAGGCACATAGCTCAGAGAAAGGTAGAGGCCAGATAATCAAGAGCTTCCTGTGTTACACTAAGGACTTTGGGCTTTAATCAAAAGAATAAAATGATTGGAATTGTGTGAAAGAAACATTGCTTAACATCTGTATGAGGGATGAGCCAAAAGAAGTAGGAGCATAGGAGGCTGATGGGTAAAACAGAATTTAGTTTTCTCCTCTGTAAGATGAGAGGTAGAACTAGCTGATCATTAACGTCTCATAGCTCTAGTATTCTGATCTTCCTGTCAGTGCCCTCACTGGCCTTACTGGAGTTGGCAGCTCCTTGTAGGTGTGTGTTTAGCAGCGCACTGTACATAGCCCTTTGATCCCAGACTTTAAATTATACCATTAGAGACAAATATAGTTAGTGGTATTATTCTATGGTCTATGAATCAATTAAGGTACAAAACAATACACATGAATACAACATAAGTAGTTAACATCCTTTGAATTTCTCTGGCTCTTCCTTCAGACCTCCTGTATCACACTAGGTATTTGGTTGTTCCATGTGATCTTAAATGGTTTACTATTAATCTGGATTTGATTGTTTTCAGATATGCATAGTAGGAACCCATTGCAGCAGGGATACCCAAATTGGGAAGGTTGGAAAGATATTCCGTTAAAGCCCCTTGAGGTCCTCAGGAGATGCTGGGGGCAGTGTGATAGGCATGTTAATGTCACCCTTTCCTGGTTCTGAACCAATAGGAAAGTGAAGCATTCCTGAGCCTCAGGCTGCCCTGCACCTTCTAAAGCTTCCTGGACAGCAAAGAACTCCTTTGGGTCAGAGATTGAGGATAACATGCTGAAAACCAACATTTGTCCTCGCAGGGGAGGGCAGTCAAGAGTCCAGTAGTTCACCTTCAGCATGACACATTTTTATTCAGTAGTAGCTCAGGCCTCTTAATGTTAAAAATAGTTAAATGTACCACCCTTGGCAAATTAATCCTATGTTAAGTTAATAAAACATTAAATTTTAGGAGTTACAGAAGCATCAACATAATTCTTGAATGCTGTTGCTTGCATGCAACTATAAACAAGGTTTCCCTCCTGGGATTGCAAGGCTTGGTGTGGTGATTGGTGAATTCCCTTCTTGGCTTTTCATTTAAAAAAAATATATTTTATTGATTTTTTACAGAGAGGAAGGGAGAGGGATAGAGAGTTAGAAACATTGATGGGAGAGAAACATTGATCAGCTGCCTCCTGCACATCTCCTACTGGGGATGTGCCCACAACCAAGGTACATTCCCTTAGCCAGAATCGAACCTGGGACTCTTCAGTCCACAGGCTGACTCTCTATCCACGGAGCCAAACCGGTTAGGGTGCTGGCTTTTCATTTTGATGAATGTCATTTTGAACTCAGAGTTGACCAATTGATATTGTCTTGTATCACTCTAATAATTTCCTCTTATCTGTTCTCAGCCTGGAGTGTATGAGTACATCACTTCAGATATTTATAAGGCACCTGGGCTGGCCCTGGGAATATTCTAGTGATTAATATAATTTTCCTTAGGAAAATGAGTTTGTAAACATGATGAACCGTTCCATAGTGGCTCTCTTTCTTCTGTCACATTGTGGCCATTAAATTGAATTTGGTGAAAATGCCAGGAAGTGGGAAAATGTGCTTGTGGCATGGGATGTTCAAGTTAGATTACACTTGACATTTTGCCAGCTTCTGTTTTATTGGTTCAGGTGTAATCAGGCCTTTGCTTAGACTCCTGTGCTATTATTGGAGGATGTTATGAGGTTTGCTCCAAATTTGTCTCCTATTTCCTTGCCTCCATTCCTGAACTCTCTGCCACTGATATAACTCATGGCATCATCATGGATTACCCCCTGGGTCATTATGGGTTAAGGCATTGTCTCCAGAGGTCTCCTGTTTATAGGGCCCATCATATTGGAAGGAGTTGATGGAGGAAGCATGTTGACTTAATTATGATGTTGCATCTGGGAACTGTGGATGGCAGGAGTGGGAGGTAAGGGTGACTTTCAGAGGTTGAGAGTGAAGCAAAAGAGCATGGAATAGGAAGTTTCCTGTTGGAGCTTGAGCAGACACTGTGACTGAATTTTTTTTCCCATTCTTTTAGCCCCACCACTTAGCCCAGTATTTGGTATGTCGCAGATGCTCAGAAAATGAAAATCCCAGGTCCAGTCTTGGCTGACAATTAGATCTGTGATTCTCAGCCCTTGTTTAAGCCTGCCAGTATTGAGTCATTAAAGGATTCTTTGCATTTTCGGATAGTGGAATTTTTGCTTCGTCTCATTCTCTTTAACATAGCTTCATCATGACCAGGATTGTGAGGGAAGAGGTGTTTTTCCCAATGTGAGGATCAGCCTTCTGCTTTGATTTACCTGCTGGGATTTAGGTCAGACCCATTTTTAGAGGGAAAAGTCCATTTTAGAACAGGAGAGAGACGGGGAGCTCAAGCATGACCTAAGGAAAGGAGAGGGGCCTGCTATCCTGGTCTGGCTGCGTCAGCCAAGTTTGACTGTGGTACTGGGTCTTGGCCCAGGATGGAGAGTACCCACTAATGAGGCAAGTGGCTTCAAGAAGATCAAAATAATTAGTCATTTTTCACTGCTCTAGTGAGTCACCATCTTAAAGACATTATGTTCCAACTTCAGAGTTAAAGAGCTGAGGTAGAGGACGCCTAGTTTCCACTCCCTGGGGAGTGCGGCTTGTGTGCGAAGCCTGTGAGCTGTGGGAGATGGAAGGGGATCACGTTCTTTTCTGCTGCCTTGCTTCTGCTTTCTCCCTCCCACCTCCAAGGGGTAGGAACATGAGAGAAACAGTGTGTGCGTGCAAGCTTGAAATGGCATAAAATGTGCCAAGTAGAGGTAGAGGAGTCACCGAGCAGAGAGGAATGCAGCTGGCACTGCTTCTGGGCCCTTGAAGTGGAGATGCTTGCCAGGCCTGCAGGAGCTTCTGAGGGGTTGTTGGTGGGTATGGCTTTCCAGATTGAAGTAGGACTGGTCCCCACTCTTTGAGAGGGTCTGTGTTCCCCTCAGAGGCAGGAAGAAGGGTATCGTGCGGCCTGCAGAATGCCCTGTGGTGGGAGAGGTGGACTTGTACCCTGGGGCTAGTTTACAGATGCGGTTAAGGTGCTGGGCTGGAATACTGGGGTATCCTCAGACAGTGAGGTGGATGTGGCTCTTGAAAGCTAATTGACATATGTTGTGGGGCAGGAGCAGCGTGTCCTGTCAGGGTAGTAAGTTCTATAGCTGTTTGGCCAGAGTCAGAGGTGTCTCTGATGGGACAGAAAAGTCCTTGAGACTGAGCAAGTTGGCCCCCTTACAGCCTGGACCCTTGCCCTTTGTTCTCATGAGTCCCCCACTGCAGCCCACTGGCAAATGGGAGGCTGAGGAGAGAGTGGGCATGGCTCACTACGAGAGGAACAAGTCAGAAGGCTTGTTCTCGACCCTGTGCTGTGCTGTGCTGAGCGCCTGCTTGAGAAGTCTGCCAAGAAGTGTCTGTAGTAAAAGAGTGCAGACTGAGGAGCTCTGTTCAGATTCTGCCCCTTCTTGGATCATCACTTCTGGACATCACTTAAACCTTCTTTCTGCTCCTCCTTCTTTCCCTCCTTTTCTTTTCTCCGCAAATACTTTTTGAGTGCCTCTCAGGGGTCGTAAGTGATGAGCATGCAGTGGAAAATTATATAGACAACACTGATATTCTAGTAGGAGGAGAGCAATAGAAATGAGGTACACAACTAAATAAGTAAGACTATTTCAAATACTGGTAAGTATTTTGAAGAAAATAGGGTCATGAGATGGAGCATGCCAGGGGAATGTGGCTTTTTTTTCCTACCTTCCACCCACCCACCCTCCCCTGCCTTCCCTCTGAGATTCTGCACTCTGTTCCATGCTTCCATGTCTCTGGACGGGCTGCAGGGGAAGGCCTCCCTGAAGTAATGCTGTTTGAGCTTTGACATGGTGAGGAGCCCCTCACTGTAGTTCTGGGAGAAAGGTCACTATAAACAGAGGCAATGGCAAAAGCAGTGGCCCTGATGTGGGGAAGACCAATGTGCAGATGGCGGGGACAGAGCCTGGCTTCTGAACCCAGGAGTGGAAGAAAGCTTCTCTAGAATCAGTTATGCTTTGGACTGTGAGCAAGAAATAAACTTCTGTCGTGTTAAGCACCTAAGGGTTGGTGTTTACTTGTTACAGCACTTAGGGCCACCCTGACAAGTGCAGTGTAAACCAGTGTACCTGGCAGTGCAGAGGACCTGAAGCAGATGTGGGACTTGAGGCCAGGAAAGGAAAGCCAATCATCACCTCAGCACCAGGAGGCATTGAAGAGCCAAATGGGTGCTCATCGCCAGCCTTGTTGTAGTCTGAGTCAGAGGCTCTCTCCTGCTCTAATGTCAGTTCAAAAGGCAGCATTTCCAGACCCTGTTCACATCACCAGGAGCAAAAATTAAGCAATAAATGTCTTTGTCCTAAAGTATCATATGGTTGCAATGAATCAAGACCAAATTATCTTCTTTTGCAGACCCACAGAGAAGTTGGGAAAATGACTTTAGACTTGAAGATCTCTGTAAAGATAGCTCATCTTCCCTAGCAATCAACCAGAATAGTGTGATAGAATTAGGGAAGTGGAATTATCTTAATGTCACAGTAAGGAGATGAAACACAAATAAGGGATTGGCTATTACAAACTGCCAAGATTGGAGAAAATAAAATAAGAACAGACTTACCCTGATGAAATGGTCTATAGAGAGAGGATATAGGGTGGGGTCAGGGGATGGGGGAGGGAACAAGCCAGCTTTGGCCAGTAGAGAGGGATTTATCAAGAAGCATTGAGTTCTTTTTTTAAAAAATATTTTTTATTGATAGTATTATATATATCTCCCATTCCCCCCCCCCTTTTATCCCCTTCCTCCCAGCCCCTACCTGCTCCTAGGTCTTCACTACCCTTTTTCCCATGTCCATGGGGAGAAGTACTGAGTTCTGAGTGGCAGGGGCAGTTGAGGACAAGAGACTGGCATCGATGTAAGAGAGAGCAGGGTTTAATGTGAAGGAGGTAGACGATGGATTGAGAATGTGCCAGGGACATCTCTTACTTAGGAGTGACAAAGGAAAAGTGCAGGAGGTTCGGAGTTTGGCTCTAACCCAGATCTGCTTCTTCACAGAACCCCAAGATGCTGTGGGGTAACCCAGGGGAATTGGGGAGAGTGGGTATTTACATTTGAGAGGAGTACTTATGAAAGGGTTATGAGTTACACAATTCAAAAGAATTGCCAAGGAAATCTTGGAGACCATTACTTCATCAGTTCTCCATTTCCAGGAAGGTCCCATCACCTTAAAAGAATTCCTTAACCTTTTATTCAAGAGGTATTAATTGGCTTTGCTGTGCTTTTCTTATCCTGCATTTGAGAAAGGAAAGGGAGCACTATTAATAATTATGTGGATACAACAGGCACACGAAGACTGGCTCAGGCAAACTGGGACAAATATCCTGACCCCACTTATGACACATCACTCCACTCAGAACTGGGTGCCATGAGATGCCTGCTGTGTGCACAGTGCATGTTCCCACCTTTGTGTACCCATCTTCTGCTCGAAGTGGGCTCCTCTCCTCCCACTTGAGCCCATTCTCCTTGTTGTTGGGACCTACCCCCACGCACCCCACAACCACTCTGCCCACTCACTAGGTTTGTGCAAGTTACTTAACCTTTTTATGCCTTAGTTTGCTGATCAGTAAAAGTGGTGGTAACAATAGTACCTCCCCGGAAGGGTTGTAGTGAGGATGGAGTAACTTAAGGTAGATTTACACTAGGACACAAAGTAAACACTACACATGTACTGGCTATTGTTATGCTTAATTCTCTGACAACTGGTGACTTACCCAATCTCTGCCATTTATTTATTTATTTATTTATTTATTTATTTATTTATTATATATTTTTATTGATTTCAGAAAGAAAGGGAGAGGGAGTGAGAGAGTCAGAAACATCAATGATGAGAGAGAACATCATTGATTGGCTGCCTCCTGCACAGTCCCCACTAGGGATCAAGCCCACAACCATGGCATGTGCCCTGACTGGGAATTAAACTGTGACCTTTTAATTCATAGATCGATGCTAACGTCTAAGCCACATTGTCCAGGCCCCAGTCTCTGCTCTTAGCTTTCCTCATCTGGGAAACAGAGACAGTAATGCCTACCTTTTATGGGCCTGAAATTCAATAAAAGTTAGTCCTCTTCCTCCTTAGAGTCAGAGGCAAACATCAGAGGGTGCGTTCATAGATTTATTAATAATATTTATATGTGGTTCAAGAACATCTCACTGAAGGGACAAGGGAGTTGCCCCAAGGGAAGGAAATAGGCAGGGAGAGGCCTTACACGGAGAAGGTAAGCAGAGATCTGAGAACTGGATGGCTAGTCTTCACAGCACTCTCAGGTAACAGAGATCCTAGAGGTCCTGAGAGTGTCTGGCCTTTGTCTCAGGATAAAAACTGGAGGGGCTTTCTCTAGACGATGGAGGCAAGGCACGAGGGCACATCTGCAGCCAGGAAATGACCGGTTCTTCTGCTTCTCCTGTTTGATCTCCATCCAGAGTAGCACAGAACTATTCTAGGTACTCTGAATTTTGTTTTACTTCATTAGGTTCATCTATAAAACAGGAAGTTACATTTTAAAAATGTTTTTGTAATGGAAAATGGCAAACAATCAAAGTAAAGAGACTTGTGTGATGAGTTCCCATGCACCCATCTCCCAGTTCCAGCTTCAACAATCAGCAACACTTGCCAATTTAGTTTTATGTTTTTCTCAAGTTTTTTTTTTATGAGATGTTTGAAAGGAAATAATAGTTATTATGTAATTTCACCTTAAATACTTCATACATCATCTATAGACAAGGACTTAAAAAAAACCCACATGTCTGTATCAGCCCTGACAATAAATAACACCAGCTAACCCTGTAAATCCTTAATATCCACTATTACTCAGTTTATATTTAAAGTTCCTGTATTATCTCAGAAATATCTTTTGACAGCTGGCCGGTTTGAATCAGGATCCTAATAAGGTCCACACATTACATGTGCTTGTATGTCTCCCAAGTCTCTTTTTTATCTGCTGTTGTTCCCCCTCCCATTTTGAATGACATTTGTTTCTTGAAGAAATTGCGTCAGTTGTCCTGTAGAATGTCCCACATTTTGATTTGGCTGACTACCTCCTCATTTTGTCATTTACTTTGCCCCTTATTCTCCTTGTTTTCTGTAACCTAGAAGTTAGATGCAGGGTTCCTTTGTTTGGAGGGAGGGTCCGGATCTCCTGGTTGGGGTGTGTACTCCCTGGTGCAGCACATCAGGAAGCATGTTACTGATGCTGAGACTGGTGCGTGGGCTCAGGACTGGCAGCTGGTCCTCTGCCACAGAGTTCCCACCAACCTTTCACCTCGGGTCTTAGAATCCATTGATGATTGCTGCCCAGATCCATTATTTCATTAGGGCTGATGAAATGTCCATTTAAAAAAATTTATTGATTGATTTTAGAGCGGGGGAGGGGAAGAGAGAGGTAGAGAGGCGAGAGAGAAGGAAAGAGAGATCAATTTGTTGTTCCACCTACTTATGCATTCATTGGTTGATTCTGTATGTGCCCTTACTGGAGATCGAACCCACAACCTTGGCAAATTAGGATGATGCTCTAACCAGCTGACTACTTGGCCAGGGTCAAAATGTTCATTTTTTTTTTTTTAAAGTTCCATCATTCCTTTTGCCTGTTAGCTAGAAGTCTCCTATAAAGAAGAACATTCCCTCACCAGCTTGTTGGTTATCCCAAAATACAGTTTGACAGAAAAAGTAGGACAAGCGCTTTTCTATCACTTATCAATTTTCAGAAAAACGAGTTGGTGATTTAGCAAAGGAAGATCGATCTTTAATTAGTTAATTTAAAAAATGTTTATTGAGTTCCTACTATATGTTATGCATGGTTCTAAAATCTGTTGGTTTGGCAATGAACAAAACAGATCAAAATTGCTGCTTTTTTGGAACTTACATTCTAGTGGGGTAGACAGATAATAAACAGATCAATAGGTTGATATTCTGTTAGGTGATGACAAGGGCTTTGGAGAAAAATAAAGCAGGATGGGGCATAAAGAGTCCTGAAAGGGGTGGGAATTGGGTTTGCAATTTCAAATAAGGTCAGGAAGGGTTATGAGAAGGGGACATTGAATCAAAAACCTGAAGAAGGTGAAAAATGAGCTATATATATATGTTGGAGAAGAGCATTCCAGGCAGAGGGTCTTGAGGTGTGAGCATGCCTGGAGTGTGTGAGGAAAAATGGAGGCCAGCATTGCTGGTTTACAGAGAGTGAAGGGGGAGTCAGTAGGCGATGAGGTCGGAGAGGTGGAGTGGGGAAGACTGTGTGGCTAAGGCTTATGGACCATTGTCATTCAGTTTTTTTTCATCTGAATGACACAGACAGCCACTGAAGGACTTTGAGCAGAGGTATTGTATGACCTGACCTATGATGGAGTAATTAGGTAAGGGAAGAGCTGAGTTTAGACTTGAAAGTAGATGCTTCCTTCCTGTCAGCTGGTGCCTGGAAAGGGGGACGGAAGGTACTTCATTTGTTTGGAGGGAAACTGGGGCATCTGGCTGGAAATTGGACAAGAAATGCTTCCCTCTTAAGCCATCCTTTAAAGTTCCCAGGTTTCGTTTTTTCCCTGGCATTGTTGAGCTTTTTATAACATAAGTACCCAGGGCAGAAACCTTCCTCCCCTAGACTCAGAGACAAAGCGATTACATGTTCATCATTCCAGAGAAATTGAATTCTGTCCCATACTAACAGTATGATATGAGGGGGAAAGGTCACCACTTTTACCCATCTTTCTTTTTTCGTTTTCTTTTTTTTATGCTTGGTTACAAGTCTGTTGAACATATCTTCACCATTACTAAAGAATTGGTGATGGCTAACCAGGTACATCTAGTGGGGATTTCTGATGATTCTAGAGCTAGGTCAGCATTTGTGATGGCATGGAACATCCATCTATCCAGGGTCACCACTTTAACCACGCGAGGGTTGGCATCACTGAGAGGTGCCTTACGACATAGGGTGCAGATCAGCTGGATACCCTTTTTCTTCCCATCCAGACTTTGTCGGCTTGGAGCCCACCTTGTCATCCATGCTGCCTTCTCAGCATTCAGAGAGCCTTTTTGTAGATGAGCATCTGTCTTGCCTGTAACTCCCACCTATCATAGACTGCCTATGGCTTTCTGGTGCTTAGCAACCAGGAGAGGACTCCTGTAAAGTAGCTGTTTCTCTCTCTCATTTTCTCATCTGGGCTTGTAAATGCAATGAAAGTGGCTAGAGAGACACTCAACCTCAACTCAAACAGTGACTTTAAAATAAAAAATTTAAACCAAATGTAGTTCAAGCAGATCTTGCCTCAAAGAAACCTTGTAAGCATCCCTTTCTGTCATCCCTTGTCATTACTTCTGGTGCTTCTGTGTAACCTTCTGAGATTCTTTCCCACAGGCCAACATGAAGTGAGGTGCACCAAAGAAGTGAGGAGGTTGGAAGAGGCCAGGCCTCTTCCCACTGCAGCAATTCTTCTCAAACTGCAGGTCCTGCAGAGAAAAAGGGACATGGTGAGGGAAGTGGATTCTTAGAAATGGGCTCCCTGCCTGTTATTAAAAGGAATATTGCTTGCTGGAGGAGTGGCAGAACATGTCAGATGATGACAGTTTTTGGTAGCTGTCAATACCCATCAATGTAGCAGGACGGGAAATGGAGCCCTCATACTGGAGGAGCCAGAGGCTGGTTGGAAGGAAGGGAATGCTACGCTAATTTACTGAGTGTCTATAAGGGGTAATGAAGCATTAGCTGTTTTGTTTTTGTTTTTTTTTTTTCAAAATACCTGTAAGGAGGCATGAACCTTGCTTTTTGCATTGGATGAACCTATCTCAGAATTGATGCTGCATGTGAGATTTTTTTTTTCTGCAGACAATCCAGGATCCATGGAAGGCTTGATGAATGGTCTGAGTTGGAATCCAAGCAGTTGTCTTGTGGTGTGAAGGCATCTATATTTGGGGAACTGGGTGCTAAGACTTGGAGTTTGAGACCCTTCCAGGGTTGCCAGAGAAGGCTGTGAATATTTTTTCAGCCCCTGGAAAACACTCCTTTCCTAGCCCGTAGGCAACATCATTCATGACCTGCTTCCCTCCAGGGAGCCTTTGGGGCTGTTTGTGTACAGATTCTTAGCAGGATCTGTGGGTGTCCTCTTTTTTCAGATGAATTTCACAGGCTCCAAGAGGAAAATGAAAAGATAGGAGCAACGAGTTTTTTTCCCCCCCTGTGGTTAGAACAGTCTGACTTGTTTAATGGATTAAACAAGCATTAAAATGAATGTTAGAATACTTGGAATCTGAAATCTTTTAGTACAGTAAGAGTGCTTGTATCTCCAAGCACTCATAGCCATTACAGGCATCCTGCCAGTTGGAGCTGGGGTACAACACAAGAATAAAAGGGTGGTACATTGCCAATGAGTTATGAAGTGTTCCCTGGGCCTGCTGATGGTAGGTCAGTGAACTGATGGTTTTGGCCAGGTTCTTGGTCAAGTGAGCTGTCTGACAAATGGAAAAAGTATAAGCCTGTCAGTGGGATCAGTATCTTAGACTCATAGATTTTTCAAAGTTGGAAGGCCTTTGAGGTCATCCAGCACATTGCTCTACTGAATGCTTGATTGGTAATTGATGCAGAAACTTTGGGCTCTGCATTCTGAACATTGACCCAGGCCCATATTGTTGGTATAGAATATTATTGTAATTGCTTGAATGCCACAAGAATATTGGCTCCAGACTTGAATCCACAGATTGGAAGAGATTCAGAAACAAGAATGTCCAGAAGAAGCAACAGACATTAGCAAAATTAGAACGTAGACACAGTGAGCAAAGAGTAAGTCAGTAGGTTCAAAAGAAACAATCAAGTCCTATAATAATGATCATGAATGAATAATTAAACAAAAAGTATCCAGGTTCTACAATCATTTAACATGAGTCTTATTTCAGGAAGAGCTCTTACCTTCCTGCCTTAGATTTATTTACCCTATAAACCATTGTGCACATCACTGCTGGACCTATCTCCTGAGAGTTGTCTGCTTCCATGTTCTTTCACTACAATGAATGAAACTTTCATAGTTTTTCTTTGTCTAACTGGACAAAGAATTTTTTATGCTTGGTCTTCAAGGCTCAACCTTCTTTCTACACCCTTTGATACAAGCATTTTTTTTGGTCAGCTGGGTACACCCACCACCTCCTGGACAGGCCTTACTTCAGTGGTCGGCAAACTGTGGCTCGGCAAACTGCAGCTCGAGAGCCACATGTGGCTCTTTGGCCCCTTGAGTGTGGCTCTTCCACAAAATACTGACTTCTGTGCATGGGCCACAAAGTTTCACGCCTGCACATGGTATTTTGTGGAAGAGCCACACTCAAGAGGTTAAAAAGCCGCATGTAGCTCACGAGCCGCGATTTGCCGACCACTCCCTTACTCTGACTCCTTGCTCATGCTTGCTAGAATGAGAAGCATGTTTTTTAGTTCCTATAGTCCCCATCAGTATCTATCGTAAGGCTGAGAACATGGTAGATGAGTGAATAAATAGCCTGCACTCTGAGTAAACAAGCATCCAGGTACAAGAACACACCTATACTAGTATGTCTGCACTTGCAGAAACACCAACACCCCTAAGCACTTTCCTCGTCCCTGCTATCTGGCTGAAGGTGAAGGTCCTAGGGAGCTATGAACACCAACCTGATGGTCTGGTTGGCAGGAAAAGCATGAGGATACAGAGGCTCCAGTTCTTCTCTCTCCCTGGAACCAGCATTTGCTGTGGATTCAAGCACTGGCAAGCCTGGCAGGGAGCCCTTCTCCCTTCAGAGGAAGCGAAGTGTCCCAGTGAGATGAGTCAGTGGGAGAATGGAACCAGAGGGTGAGTCACTTTGGGAGGAGAGGCTAAAGGATCTTCTCTGCTCAAAGATATTTTAGGTCTTGGTAGGTTTCTCCCACTTCTCTCGTTTAGATATAAATTTGGGGCATGTGACTGCAGTGGCTAAGTTCTCAGACATAATGCAGAAGGCTTTTCCCTGGCTGTCCAGGGTTCTGCATTCTAGAACATTTTTGCTGATAGGGTGGTAGTAAAATGAGTGGTTCAGAGGGCTGGCTTTGGAGCCAGGCAAACTGGGTTCTAATCACAGCACTTTCCAGAAGAAGCCTGGAACCTTGAGTGAATGGTTAATCTCTTGAAGCCTAGTTTTTATGATTTTAAAAATGAGGGCTGTTGTATCAAATGAGATCACCTATTCGTTTATCCCACACATATTTATTGAGTACCTAATGTGTGTGTGGACAGTGCTGGGTGCTGAGCACATGGCAGTGAATGTAGCAGGTGCTGGCCCTCCCTTCTGGGAGGGTCACAGTGGCGGGGACCCATCTGCCTAGTGACCCAGATGGAAGCTCAGCACATGACAGTGATTACAATGATCATTATTATCTCTGTCGTTTCCTGTAAGACAATTTATCTTTTGCACTTCAGTTTCTTCATTGATAAAACGTGGAGCTGAATTAAAACCATCCCAAATGGGAAGTCCCTGAGCCTTCACTCTTGGGCTGAAGTTTTTGAGGTCAAGTTATTTAGAGAACCTCAGGCCTTCAGTGCAGGATGGAATGAAGATCAACATGATCACAACAGACTGCATCTAATATTTAGGTTCCCAAACTCAGTTGCCCAAACATGTGATGTGGGAGAGCAGACTTGAGGTAGTTTTTGTGTGTGTGTGTGATGTGGGCTGCTAAAAATAGGACACAATTCCAGGCTGCATCCAAAGGTGAATGATGAATGATGAATAGTGTTTAGACTGGGGGAAGAAAAGTAAGATTAGTAATAGCTAATAATTTGGAATTATTGTAGGCCAAGAGGTATACATACATGAAATCATTTACTTACAGCTGATTATTTAATCCCCACAAAAGCCCATGGGTAGATATTATTATTATTACCATTTTATAGATGAAAGCACTGGAGCTTAAGTGAAGTAATGGATTGACAGGGATCTTTGGCCATGACTCATAAGGAACAGCTGTAGGATCCAGGCAAGAAGCTGTGTTTTAGGGGGTCCTGGAGAGAGGGAGTAAACTGACTGTGGGTTGCTTGTTCCTGTAGAACTCACAAGCACGGTGGCTTCAGTAAGGAGCATTTTGAAATAGAACATGTTGAGAGGCCACAAGTTCTGCATCCCTGAAAGCATTCAGGCAGAGGCTGGAGGAGTGTCTGAGATGTGGGAGAGGGAGTTCTGGCATTGGGATGGAACTGGCCAGGTGATGTGTGAGTTTCTGTCCACAAAAAAGTAGCAGTGGCCCTTGCCTGAACCCACATACTCTTCTTTAATAACATACCCAACAAGATCAATAATAAAGTTGTATGAGCAAATGAGGTAATCCTAATGTAAGCCAAACCCAAGCACGGTGTCCTGTATGTGAGGGAGATGAGGGCACAGCAGTGACAGGACCCATGCTCTCATAGATGTCCTGGGCTTCTGCCTCTACAGTCCCCTCTCCCCATGCCTTCCCCAAGTCTTTCTCCCATTCTACCTTTAATTGGAATCCCCTGATATTTGTGGAGGTTTCAGTCTCCTTGCCTATTGGTGAGCCAAGTGGAGGTCATTGCTCTCTTATCCTAGCCTTATCTAATAATAGACAAACATGGTAATTGACCATACCTTCGCTACGCCTCCCATCAGCTAATCAGCATGATATGCAAATTAACTGCCAACAAAGGTGGCGGCTAATTTGCATACTGCAGGCAGGGCGGGACAGTGTGAGCCGCCAGCGCAAGATGCCATCCAGGCGCCCGTGTGCGACCCCAGAAGCCGCCTGCCTGCTCTCTGTGTGCGTGGAGCGGCAGCCGGTGGGGCGGGCCGGGGCGTGGCGGATCGCGATCCACCTGCCCCGCACCCAGTCCCACCCCGCTGCCCGCCGGGTCTGCCATCCATGTGCGTGGCACGGGGGTTGGCGGGGCCTGTAGTCTGTGTGCACGGCCCGCCACCCGCCGAGCCTGCAGTCCGTGTGCAATCCGCCTGCCCCGCGCCCCACCCCGCTGCCCGCCGGGCCGATCACAATCTGCCCACCCTGCCCCACCGCCCGCCAGACCTGTCGTGTGCGGCGGGCAGCGGGGTGGGGCGGCGTGGCAGAGGGCCTGCCCTCTGTGACCCAGCGTGGGATCTGGGCCTGCCATCTGCCACCCCGGGAGCCAGCCTAAGCCAGCAGGTGGTTATCTCCCGAGGGGTCCCAGACTGTGAGAGGGGACAGGTCCGGCTGAGGGACACCCCCCCACCCCCCCAACCCTCCGCCAGTGCACAAATTTTTGTGCACTGGGCCTCTAGTAATATAATATTGAGGTCACAAAATCTAAAGTCATTCTGGGGAAATGGCTTCTGCTAAAGTTTTTATAGGGAGAAGTGGTCAGATCAGCTCTAGACTCCCTCCTTTCCTTTGTCTAATTTATCTGGGAAATCTTTGTCTAGGGCAGCGGTTCTCAACCTGTGGGTTGCAATCCCCTTGGAGCCGAATGACCCTTTCACAGGGGTCACCTAAGACCATCAGAAAACACATATATAATTACATATTGTTTTTGTGATTTATCACTATGTTTTAATTATGTTCAATTTGTAACAATGAAATTGGGGGTCACCACAACATGAGGAACTGTATTAAAAGGTCGCGGCATTAGGAAGGTTGAGAACCACTGGTCTAGGGTCTCCTATGGACCAGAACTGTGCTGGGGCAGGACATTCAAAGCTGACTAAGGTGTGTCCCTGTGTATCATTCAGGTGGGGAGATAGGGAGGTAAGCATGCAGCGATGACACAGTGTGATGAGCATTGGGACAAAGGCACACAGGGCCTGTGGCAGCACAGGGAAGGGACACTCACCCACATATTACCTTGTGGGTTTTGATGGCGTTGTCTTTGTGAAGAGAGGACTTTGGAATCAAACAGGCCTTAGTTTCGGTTCTCAACCCACTACATGCTGTGTAATCATGGGCAAGTTCCTTAACCCCTCAGAACCACTGGCCTCCACCTATTAAATGGGGATAATATTACTTCCTTCACATGATTTCTGTGAAAATCAAGTTAAATAAGTTCATTTAGGGAAATCATTAGCATAGTGTCTGGCTGTAGGGGGAACAGACACCCTGACCCTGAGGTCCATGACTCCTTTGGCAGTGGTCCCCAAACTCCTGGTCATAGATTGGTGCCCAGCTGGATGTTCTACTGAGCAGGAATGTTTTCTTAAAGATAGACTCGGGGCACCTCCCCTAGAGAGTCTGGTTTAGTGAGTGTAGGAAGGGCTGCACAGGATCTGACAGGTTCCCCAAGTAATTCTGAGGCATAGCTAGGTTTGGAGACCTGCTGAAAATATATACAAAAGTGTGTGTGTGTCTCTGTGTTTGTCTATTTTTCTGAAGAAGGCACCCCCCTCCCCGGTTTTCATCATCAGATTCTTAAAGTACTTCATGATCCAACAAAAATTATGACCTGCTCTTGTGTGCTATGTGCTAGTGGGCACAGAAAGTGGGTCTGGAGAACATGGGCTCAGGACAGGAAAGCTGCCCCAAGGGTAGCACTGTTTGGCCCTTCTCCCTCGCCCTCTACTCTGGGAGCTTCCCAGAGAAATAACACGTGGTTGGTCACCTGACTCTCTGGCAGGTAGGTACACGGTTGGGGCTTGGGACATCTCATTACTCTGTCTCTAGAAGTTCTTAATATACTTAAGTTGTAAGCAGCCTGCAAAGTTGGCATGGAAAATGTTTCCGTCTGGTTCCTGTAAATGTGAAATCTGTTATGAATTATATTCATCTGAGTGAAAGAGAGAAACAGAGAGATTTGGTGCGTGCAGGAGAGCCAGCCTCGCCGGGGTCTAAAAGCTTTTGCAATTTTCCTAATTGGCCCAATCCTTTCTGTAAGTATCTCCTTCTCTCTTTTCTCCATCCCATCCCCCATGTCCTAAGCATCTGATTTCCTGGCAAAGGCAGACAGGCACCAGAGCTGGGATGTTGTTATTCTGAAGGGTTTTCAGGTGTGTGATGGTAAAAGCAGGCAGGAAGGGAATGTTGGCTCTGGGCTTGGCGGTTAAGGGAACTTGTTTTTCAACATGTCTTCCGAGGTTGGGAGACTTGGACTTTTCTCTTGTTTTCTGTATTCTTGGTAAGTCTCCTCTAAGATGCTCCAATAGCTATGGGTAGAAATCTGACTCCCCCTGCAATGCCCTTATACTCACCACTGAGGGGCAGAAGTTCTTGGCTGCTTCCCGCTCCTGTGGGTGACCCGCTTCCCTGACCATTTGAGCTAAGTTCCAGTGAGTTTGCAGTCTGTGATGTTGACTTAGGGCACTTGTTCCTTTGTTGCCTCTGTCAGAGTGAATCACAGACCACGTGGAGTTGAGAATGTGGTTTGCCTTACACAGAATCCCCTTCCAGGAGACGGCCTCTGGAATAGGAAACAATCAGCGAGTTCCGTGTCTTTCTGTATAGTTGCTCATTTGTCTGTTCATTCATCCTCAACAGATACTTCTTGCTTGTCTAACCCATGCCCAGCACAGTCTGAGGCACTGGGAGTCCAGAGCAGGATGAAGCTAAGGCCTGCTCTCATGGACCTTACATCCTGAGAGGAAACAAGCAACCAGGCAAAGTGATGAAGCAGAATCTTGTTTTCTAAGCATGGGTATTTGCTTTTAAACTGGGGTTAAAGTCTTATGTAAAGGGCTGTGGAACCAACCTTTTGGGGAGCCCTGGACTCTCCATCTGCAGTAGCTCATGCTGCCTGCTGGCTGCAGCTCATTCACCATGCCCATGGCCAAGCCATGTGAGGGCACGGATGTCCTCACTGTCACCCTACAGGTTGTCTCTCTTGGGTTTCTACTTTTTTGGTTTTCTTCCCACTTTACTAGTGGCCCCGATTCCTCTCTATTTTAGTGTGTGGTTGGCAGGTGAGACTGAGAGGCAGGGGAAGGAGGAGTCCTGCAGCAGGGGAGGGGGCAGGCAGCTCTTCCTCTGCCCACAGTATCTTCCCTGCAGGCCCTCCTTCACTCTACTCTCCGGCCCCCCACTGTGCCTTCAGGGCCTGGTCCTAACCCCTCAAGGCTGACATGCCTGCCCATCTACAGGGACCATCTCTTGGTGCTCATCTGCTCCCTGTATGGCCCTGGGCAGAAGCTGCCCTGTATCCTTGGTGACCTTGTCTCATATACCATGTCTTCTTCATCTTATCCTTGAGACCAGCCTAGACTTCCTGCAATATATTAGCCATTTTTATGGTCCTCATGTGAGGAGTGCCCAACAAACACTGTGGCCTGACTGACTGATTTTCCCCACCAGGCCACCAGTCACTTCCCAGCCACAGTCTGGCTCCTCTTTTGAGCACCTCCCCTCTGCCCCCCTCTGAGGAGGCAGTGGCCAGATTCATGTCAGCAGCTGCTCCCTCTGCAGGCTGTGGTTTTTGCTGAGCCACCTTTTACACCTAGCATCTCCATGGGAAACCTGCCCGGTTCAGGACTGATTGGAATGAATGGTTGCAATAAATTGTTTCCTTCCCTACAGCGTGGCCGAGCATATAGCCGGTGTGGCTGATGTTGGCCACCCGAGATAGTGGGTTTCCTTCCTGGGCTTCTGGTCACTCTCTTCAGTTGTGTGGTAGGCCTGCTTAGCTCATGTTACCCAGACAGGACAAAAGTCAGGCTCTTACTGTTTAGAGTGTAGGTCACTGGGTAACACAGGTAAGGTTAGGTGCCCACACTTCACCCCGCTTTGGGTAGGATCATCTGGAGGAAAGCCAGGCAGTGTGTGTAGTGGGTCCTGAAGCAGGTCATGGAGGGTGGCCGCTGATGAGTGAGGACACCTTTCAGTGAGAAATGTGCCTTTTGCCCAAATAGAACTTGGATTTCATTTTTTAACTATTTTTTTTAAGGTATGAAGAAAGAAAAAGCCTAAGAACTCTAGAGGTCAGAGTCTGAGAGAGATCAAGACAGAGATGGAGACAAAAAGAGAGTCAGAGAAAAAGAAACACAGAAAGACAGTGAGAAATGGACAAAGAGGGAGGCAGGAAGACAACAGGATAAAAGAGCCAGAGAGAAGTACAGCGAGGGAGAGAGCCAGGAAGAGGAAGAGGGAAAGGGGTATGAGGGAGAGTGAGAGAAAACGTACAGATTTCTGAAGTATAGTTTTAATGTGGCTCTTCATTTTATAGTAACAGGACTTCTTGAGTGAGTGTTATATGCCAAGTACAATGCTAAATCATTTATAAATCTGACTTCCTGGGATTCTGAACTCAGGTCTGTGTGGATTAAAGCTTATAATTTTAAACATATATGGCACTTTTTTCTTATTTTCTTAGGACTGTACCATCCATTTTATCACATGAGAATCTTTCCCTCCAAAACTGGTTCTGAGCACACCCCTCTCCTTTCTCATCTC
Source organism: Myotis yumanensis (assembly GCF_028538775.1). NCBI lineage: Eukaryota > Metazoa > Chordata > Mammalia > Chiroptera > Vespertilionidae > Myotis > Myotis yumanensis. The sequence continues at coordinate 119,158,161 of NW_027223754.1, read as the reverse complement.
CCTACCTGCGGCCAGCAAGTCAAGCACACAAATGCACCGTTAAGGGTGCCTTAAATTTGTGTGCCCTTGTATGTTTTCAGAGCCTTTCCCAGGCAGTCATTCTGTGAGTGGATATTATTTTCTACATCTTATATAAGGGGAAACAGAGGCTCAGAGAGATTAAGTTGCACTGCACAGCTTTTATGTGGTGGAGCTAGGATGCAAGTCCACAGTATCAGAGTTCAAGTCTAGCACTTTTCTACTCTGAGTGGTCACCTCTCTGAGAAGTGATCTCCACACCCACTCCATCCTGAGCCAAAGGCATGGCCAGGAAACCCGGAAATGATTTGCATTTGGAATCAAGATGGGGCTGGTGGTGGGTGGCGAGATGTAGAGGCAGAGAGGGGCAGAGGGGCACATAGAAACTGCCCTCTGTCCCAAGGCCCAGTGTCCAAGTCATGGGTTAGTTTGCTTATCCTGGGAGTTCCTGAAAAGTCTCCCCTCTAACAAAGTCTAACGATGATACCCACCATTCAGAGGGAGCATTTCAGTGACTGGCAGCCACAGGATGGGGCAAGATGGAGAGAACCAGGCAAGGTCAAAGGGACCAGGAGCTGTCCACAGTGGAGAGGACACCTGCCTGTGGTGTTATATTCCCTTCTTTAAGGAGAAGTGCTAGGAAAGCAACAGCAGATTTCCCTCCTGTGGCCCCTCCTGGTGTTACGTTCCGAGTGGTTGCAGCAAAAGGACTGCTGGGGATGTACTGGTCTGAGAGGCGAGTCTCTTCACCCCTCACAGGGACTCATCTGGTCCATCTGCACAGTGGCAGGAGGAGGACGCCCACAGAGACACCTCCCCTCATGGAAGCAGCAGCAACAACCTGGAGCAGCAGCCTTGCCTTGACACCTGGCTCAGGCCTCAGGAAAGAGCGGCTGTCAGAGAGATACAAACACCCAGACAGAACAAGCAGCCTGTGGAAAAGTATTTCCACTCAGAATTAAAGCAAAAAAACCCAAAGACCTATGAACACAATACCAAGGGGCCACATAGTATAACAACCACTGTCTTCCCCAGGGTTAAGACCTTCTAGGCCCCAGGCCTGAGATCTGGTATCTCTACCGTTCAGCATATCAACATCTTCAAATATATCTACAAACCACATCAAATGGAATATTTTTGCTAAAACAAAATTAGAAAGAATGGTCATTTTTAATAATGTTGAGTTTTATTAATAATACATAATTGATTTTGGTCTCGAAACCTACTCTGTTATATTGATAGATAATTCTGTGGGTTGAGCTGAGCTGCATGTGACTAGGTGACACATGTTAAGTTTTGTAGACATTGAGTTAATATTCATTTTGATTTTCAGTTTTATTTTATATTTTGGACCCAATCTAATTTGGTTTTTATTTTTAATTTCTTTTATAAAAAAATTCTCACTCAAGGATATGCTTTTATTGATTTTTAGAGAGAGAAGAGAGAGAGGGAGAGGAAGAGAGACACATTGATCCATTTGCCTCCCACGCCCTGGCTGGGATCGAACCTGCAACCTAGGTATGTGCCCTGACTAGGAATTGGACCCACAACCTTTTTGGTTATGGGACAATGCTCCAACCAACTGAGCCACCTGGCCAGGGCTTTGGTTTTAATTTTAAGTGATTGTGTGGGACAATGAAAACTTGTAGGGTGTAGGTGTTGAGCCTCTTGTGCCTAATGAATAAAATATCTTCTCCCTTGCCACCCCCCACCCCAAAAAGAGAGAAAGAGACTAGTCTAGCAAATTTATTTTGAAAAATAAATTCCAGTTATTTTTTAAAAAACTGAAAAAAATTCCATTTCTTGGCCTAAATTATACTAGTCTCTTCTTCAGTGTTGTTTTTGTAACTAAAATATAAATAGTGTTCAGTAAGAAATGTGGAAACTTTCTAAGTATTCCAAACAAATCAGTTACCTCAAATCCTTTGGCAGAAGTTTGGGTACAAATTTTAAATGTGATTGTATCAAATAGCTCAGATTTTCAGAAGTGGAGGGTAAAGATGGGGGGAGGGTTGGGTCTTCCTGAGCCTCCAACTAAAACTCTGTGTGGCTCAGGCATACTGTAGACATTGGGTTTTTCGCCCCCTCGATAAGGAGCCTGGCTCTGAATGCAGTTGTGAGGGGCTGTGTGTGCAAACATTGAGCTCTGAGGTGCTACCGAAGCAGAATTGACTGACTTGGGTGATAAGAGCTGAGTACTCATGAGAAGAGGAAGGCTGGAGAATGCCCTTCCAGGCGAAGGGACCTAGCTCACCCCAACATGCAGGAAGTCCAGTGCCTGGAAACAGGAAGATGCTCTGCCATGTGGGGACATACTGGCTTCCTAGTTAGGGACTGAAGCTGGGCCCTGGCTACACTGTCCAAGATGAGGGGGCCAGGCCTAGCTTCTAAAGGGCAGTTTAAAGGAGAGCGCTGGTAACCGTCTGGCAAATGTTGTCAGCAAGCTGAGTGAGAACCTGTGGGGAAGAGGGGCAGGAAGGAACACTTGGCTGTCCTCAACCACTGTGACTTACCTGACATAGGAAAACTAAAATAAAGCAGCGTGAAATTATAGCAGGCCCCCTTAATGTGACATACTCATTAAGAGCTCTGATAAATGGTGATGGAAAAAATAAAATAAATATAAGAAAGAGCTATGATAGCTAGTGATGTTTAAAGAAGAAAGAAGAAAATTCACAAAAAGACCTGAGGATAGTTACTACAGGAAAAGGAAATATAGATCCCTTAAGATCACTGATGTAAGAGAACAAATGAGGCCCTTAAAGTTGCTGCCTTCCATCAAGGTAAGAGCCAGAATCTTTAAGGCTGGACACTGTCACTTCTCGAACCCAAGAAAAGTATCTTTTGGGTTATGCCTGGTGTTTCTCCATTAGGGGAACAGCACACTTACCCAGAACTTGCTCTTTGTTAAAGGAATGGAATCCCCTTGTTTCACTATGAATGAAGATTATGTGAAATCCTTTAAAATTTATTTGAAAGAGGGAGGGATTTTCTTATTTTTTTGGTACATGAGCCATTACCATAAATGACACTGTCTTATTCCTTATTGCCTAATTAGTAATCTTGTACTTCCGTGTGAAATGGTGTGTTTAAACATTGCCAATCGATTTAAATAAAAGATTTCAAAATACTGTAGGGTGAAGCACGGTGAAACATTCCTGACAGCCAGCATTCTCCTCGGGTGAGGTTTCTGCCATCTCAAGGTGTGCGGGTGCAGGGGGTCCCAGCAGAAGAGGGAATGTTTTCCTCATCATAAGGCAGTTCAGCTCAATCGCCGCTGTGTTTTCTGACCCCTCCATTCCCTCATCCAGGGCTTAGCTAGTCCTGAGGCTGTTTTTATAATTAATTTTTACAGGGTATTATAGACATATGTTTGGGTCTGCTGGGCTCATTCATTCATTCATTTATGTGTTACACACTTAACAAAGACACACAAACTATATATCCTAGATGTTAAGGATGTAGAAGGAATATAATATAGTTCCTTTCCTTGAGGTTAGCCCAGTGAGAAAACAGATGTTTTTGTGGAAAATCAAAATACAACCTGGTAGGCAAGAAGGATGGTAGGGAGATGAACAAATTTTCATGACAGCCTTGAGAAGGAGTGCATTACTCAGAGCAGCCCATCTGCTGTAACAAATAATCCCCAACTGTTGGTGGCTTAATAGGCTAAAAGTTTATTTCTCACATCAATCGAATGAACCTGAAATGGTAGAGTGGTGAGAAGGGTTATTCCGGGACCCAGGCTTCTTCTATTTAGAGGCTCTGCCATTCCCTGGGACCTGTAAATTTTCCTCTGGATGCTCAGAATTTAGCAGATAAGTAAGGTTAAGAGTAAGGTTAAGAAAGCGAGCATGAGCCATGGCCAGTGTTCTCAGTGGGTTAGAGTGTGGGCCCTTGCACTGAAGGGTCTCGGGTTCGATTCCTGGTCAAGGGCATGTACCTGAGTTGCAGGTTCAATCCTCAGCCCTGGTTGGGGTGCATACAGGAGGCAACCAATCTCTCTCTCTCTCTCTCTCTCTCTCTCTCTCTTCCCCTCTATCCATCCCTCCTTTCCACTTTCTCTAAAAAAGTCAATGGAAAAATATTCTCCAGTGAGGATTTAAAAAAGAAACAAGAAAGCAAGCATGATTTTAGGGTCCAGGCCTAGAAGTGGTGCTCATCATTTCCTGCATGTCGCACTAGTTAGAGTGCAGTCTATGGTCCTGCCTCCTGTAGGGGAGACTGGGAGATGTGGTCTAGCTGTGTGCTCAGGTGGAAGAGAAGCAGTTTGGTGAGCATTCATATTGTCTTCTCTACAAGGAGCAACTTGCTCACCCTGGGTAAGGCAGGAGTGGCTCCATTAGAAGTGAGCATGAGGGTGGGGAGAATTGGCCTGGTGGAGACCTTAGGTGCTGGCTGTCAGGTAAAGGTTGGACAGCAGGTGTGTGAAGAGCATTCTGAGCAAAGGAAGTGGAGACAGCGTGGGTGTGTCTTCAGATAGAACTGGATTTAAGTACTGGCCCACTATTACTGATAACATGACCTTGGGCCTAGTCCTTATGTGTCCCAGGTGCCAACTTCAGCCCTTCATTTCATGCCCTCTCCAAGATGCAAGCGTTACCCGGGGACTTGCCTACCCAGTCACCACTGGCTGCAGTCTCACCAAGGTTCATCTTCTCTGGCTCTGTCCTTCCCTCTGTCCTGGATGAACCCTGACATGGACCTGATCCCCTTTCTCTGTTTTATATCCACATACCCACACATGCCCACCCACACTCATCCCACTCTGACACCAAGTGTTTTTAAGTGTACCAGTCTATACTCAAGTTTTGGAAAGATCCAGGGACCTGGCATCATTGTAATGTGAATATTGAATGTTTGAAATTACTGTGCTTAAAAAGTCCCTCAGGCATTTTTGCCAACCTGGGCTTCAGCATTTGAATATATTTCCTGCCCTCTCCACTTCTCCTCCTTTGCTGCCCAGGCAACTGGAACACCCCCTTCCCTAGTTTCTGTTTTGCAAGGCAGTTCAGCTCTGTATCCCTACCCCTAAACTCAGCCCAGAGCTTCTACTTCACGCCCACTGGTGTGCCTCCCATTTGATGGGCCATCTACTGGGGTCTGACGTGTCCCCTTCGACAAGGGAAAAGGAGCAGAAGAGAGAGTCGTTTCGCTGTTTCTGTGAAGACAGAAGCCAATGGTGTCAATTTTTGTTTTAAGTAACTTTTTTCCTTTTGTACTTAATTTTCTTAAAGTTCAGATGGGACTGCTGCCACCTAAGTTGCAGGGTTGTTGTGAGAATTAATTAAGATAATATATGAAAGTGTATAAAATGGTGCCTGCCAATTAAAAGGCAGTCCCCTACCCCAGTCACAGGGCATTAGAAGGCATGGTACTCTGTGGTCAGAAATGCAGGGACTTACTGTATATAGAGAGTGTGACAAAAAGAGTGAGCCAGAGATAGAGCTACAGAGCATGTTGGAGCCACGTAGCTTCATGTTGTATATTTTTTCCCAAGGAGACAGGCCTTTAGCCTCCACATTCAGAACTCAGAACAGAACACATCAGATATAAATGGGAGGAGACCTTTTGTCTCAGCAGAAATTTGTGATGAAGATTCAAGGTGTGGCTCCATGTAGGTTTGAATTTGCTGGTTAATAGCTGGCTCTAACGTTCTGTACTTGCAATTAGGGGAGCAGCATTGGTTCCCGCCCGGGCTTGGTGGGCTTCTCCTGGAAGAGCTGGTGGGAACTTGTCACTGGAGGCACTGGTTCACCTAAGGCAGTGGTTCTCAACCTTCCTAATGCCACGACCCTTTAATACAGTTCCTCATGTTGTGGTGACCCCCAATTTCATTTTTTACAAATTGAACATAATTAAAGCATAGTGATTAATCACAAAAACAATATGTAATTATATATGTGTTTTCCGATGGTCTTAGGCGACCCCTGTGAAAGGGTCGTTTGACCCCCAAAGGGGTCGCGATGCACAGGTTGAGAACCGCTGACCTAAGGGATCCTGAGGGAAGTGGCTGACACAGCTGAAAGGTTGCCAGGTGCTCCTCCTGCAGATTCTGGTGTGGGGACCCCTTCACTTTTACTTCTCCTTAGGAGGTAAAGGACCTCAGCCAATGTGAGCAGTCGTGTGAATTGGGCAGGGGCCACTTGGACGACACTGTCCTCTCTCCCGCCATTGTCATTTCATGGTCCCCCAGAGCTAGAAGGGGCCCTGGGGTCACCCAGCAGAGCCGGCCTTCTCCTGCAGCCTTGATAGGTTTGGGACTGTCCAGTCTCTGTTGTGGCACCTCCAGGGATGGAAAACTAGTTGGGGGATATCTGTAATCATGAGAAAGGTGTTTCCTAGAGCTGCCTTTCTTTATCTTCTACCTGCTGCTCTTCATTTGCCAGCTGAAGGGGGAAGGACTACCTCTTCCTTATGGTATCCTTATTGCATTCATGGCCTCATTGTTTTCCATTGGGTGACCATCTTGATCTCTGTACCCTCTCTTCTCAGTCCTGCCCACCTTATCTGAACTCTGGTGTTTGCCCTTGACCTACAACATTTCAACTCCACCTGGTCCAGGGAAGAGAGGCTATTGTTTCTGTTAGGAGCCTGTCATTTCCAATGGTGCAGCCTTCCTTCTTCCTCTACCCTCCTTCCCCCTTTTCTTCCTTCTCCCCTCCACATCTTCTCCCCTTCTCCTCCTCCTCCTCTTTTTCCTCCTCTCCTCCTTCTCCTCCCTCCTCCTTATCTCCTTTCTTCCTCCCCACCCTCTTCGCCCTCCTCTCCTCCCCTCCTTTACTCCTTCCTCTTCCCTTTTTCTCCCCCTCTACCCCTCCTCCCACTCTACCCCTTTTCCTTCCTCTTCCTCCTCTTCTCCCCCCTTTTTCTTCTCCTCCTGTTCCTCCTCTTCTCTTCCTTCTCCCTTCTTCTCTCCTCCTTTACCCTCCTTCTCCCCCCCCCCCCCGCCTCCTCTCCCTCCCCTCTCCCCTCCGCTCCCTTCTCTTCCTCCTCTTCTCCCCCCCTCCTTTTTCTCTGCCTCTTCTGCTCCTCCCTGCCCCTCCTCCTCCTTCCATGTTACATTGTTTGCTCATGTTGACCTTTCAGGCACCCGCGTTCCTCAGTCCTTTTTCATACATACTGCTGCTGGCAAGCTTTGTTTCTCCTCCTGTCCTTGGAGATTTCCTACTAAGTGTTTTTCATTGACACATCTTGGCCCTCTTTGTGTCCCATTTCCTATTTTTATTTCTTCCCCCTTCTGCTCTGTGACATTCTTGTTCCCTTTCCCACTATGAATACAGTGTTTCAGTGATTGGAGTAGTTTCTGGTCTTACTATTTGATGAGCTTCTTACCCTGTGAACACTGTTTCCTCTGACTCCATCCCATTTTCCCATTCAGGAACACTGTCCCCGAGTCCTGATCCTGCCATTGAGCACCTGAGGGGAGGTGTCATAGTGTTCATAAGAATCTATCTTACATGCTACGCCGAAATATTTGAGAATCCGATCACTGTAGAAACTATAAGTGCTTTCCAAAGTAAGGTCCTGTGAGGGCACTGGGGACACTTTATTCCTAAGAGCAAACACAGACCAGGATGTCTTTTTGGCTACAGTGGGATCTGATAGAAAAGTTTCGGCCTACCAAAATAGACAATATGTCCTAATGTTGTCTTTTAAAAAAAATGTGTTGTTATTCATTCCAGAGAGAGAAAGGGAGAGGGGGATAGAGATAGCAACATCAATGATGAGAGAGAATCATTGATTAAGTGCCTCCTGCAAGCCCCTTACTGGGGATTGAGACCGCAACTGGGCATGTGCCCTGATCGGGAATTGAACCATGACCTCCTGGTTCATAGGTGGAAGCTCAACCACTGAGCCACCACAGCTGGGGTCTAGTGTTGTCTTGCAAATGACACTTGCAAGTACACTTTCCTTAATGGGAGAAGAGACATGTGTGGTTTTAAAATCCCTGCTAATAGCAGCAGTGATGAAGTGACAGTCATTAATGCCAGGTTGTGCTCTCTCTTTGCATACCTTTGCATTTAATCCATATGACAAGTCGTGGGGAGCGGTGTTAGTGTCCCACAGCCTTGGGCAGGAGGTTAGCAGGCCTCCCCTGCAGGGTTAGACTCCAGGAACCACCTCCTGTGGAAGCAGGGACTCCCGGTCAGGAGGTCATGGTTTCCCACAGGCAGGACAGGAGGGAGGGGAGCCTCTGCTGCTGCTACTTGAGCCTCTGGGCCTCCGTTTCTCCTGCAGTAAAGGTAGGATTGGATTAGATGTGCTTCAGAGTGTTTCCAGCTCTACAAGCCTATGATTTGACATCTTTGTTATTTCAGAGACAGGTTCCTTTGGAACATAGTGCTGTCACAAGAAAAAATATTGCCTTCTATTCAAATGTCTTCTGGTCTTGGACAAGGTGAATGAAGTTAGTGCCAGAGACAGAAAACCATTTCTACATGAAGTAGGGGTGCATATGCGGGTGAGGGCCACGGATGGGCTTGCATCCTCAAATGAATAGGGAAATGAGTTTCTGGGGCCGAGAGTATGCATCTTGGACTGTACACTGCAGTGTGAGCCTGCCGGAGATAGCAGATGTCCAACTGGTCAGGTTCTTCCTCTCAGTCCCAAACGCAGAATCCTCGTGGCAGATCTGGAAGGGGAGCCCAGTGACTGTTTAGTCCACCCCTTCATTTCATATCAACATCAGTGGAGCTCCCAGCCCTGGGAAGAAAGAGATGTTCACATCCAGGCCATATGGTCCAAGTTCCAAGAGGAGCCCTGACAGAGAAGATTGTAGACCCAGTGGGCATGGCCAGTGGAAGTTTGGAATCTCAATTGCAGGCCATGCCCACACGTGTATCTTTAAGAGGGGCCTTGGTGGAGTAAGGGTGACTGTAGGAATGAGGACCTGATAAGGCTCTTTCAGCTTCTCTTCCAGCAGCTTCTGCTTTGGAGATGATGGGGCAACTGATGCAAACTCTCGAGACTGACATGTACTTAAAACAGTGGTTCTCAACCTTCTGGCCCTTTAAATACAGTTTCTCGTGTTGTGACCCAACCATAAAATTATTTTCATTGCTACTTCATAACTGTAATGTTGCTACTGTTATGAATCGTAATGTAAATATCTGATATGCAGGATGGTCTTAGGCAACCCCTGTGAAAGGGTCGTTCGACTGCCAAAGGGGTCGTGACCCACAGGTTGAGAACCGCTGACTTAAAAGGAGTGGGCAGAAGTTCATCTGCCAGGCTGGTTCACTGAGTGTCCCTGGGACAGGAGCCTGGAGCTGCTTCGTGGTTCAGGAAGCTCTTGTCCATCTAACCCGAACACCTGAGGATTGCCTGCTCACTCTGCAGTGAACCACCTTTTAGTGGAATTAATGAATTCAGGCACTACTTCTCAGGTGCTAAAGCCCAGTCAAGATTTTCTACCATAGGTGTAGTGAAAGTCTGAACAAGGTCCCATTGGTAAGATTTTTGAGTTTTTTCACATAAAGTAGACTATAGATGATCCCCAACTTTTGAACTGCTCTTTAATTCATTGTTAAGTTGGTATTTCAAACACAGAAAATTGTAAATGGCATTTAGATTTCTAGGCCGACCTGTTTAACTCACAGTATAGCTGAAACACTATATAGTTGCTATGAGTCATAATGGAAAATAATATTTTTGCAAATGAACAACATATAATTCTAGTTACTGACTCCGTCTCAAACCATTTTTGGAGGAAGGCCTTTAGCAGTTCCAACCAGAACACAAACATTTATGCTGAAGCGTAAAAGGAGGATGTCAGATTACTCTTGCCTCTAATAAGAGGGAAATGAGGAAGGAACAAGAGGTAGCTGGATCTCTGCATTGCAGTTCTCAGGAAGCACCCAGGGATCTTAAGGCTGTCCTTATATGCAGCCCTGATGGTCTCCTGTCAACATTTTTTTTCCTGGGTATTTCAAATATCACATGAACCAGTGGTCCAGGAGCAAGGTGGGTAGAGGGAGGGATGACTCTAGGCTTCTAGATTTCTTCGCAGGGCAGAACCTGTTAGCAGCTTGCCTTCAGGCTCAGAATGGATGGTTTGAACCTGCCCACCAAAGCATATTTTAGCCTTTTCTAGTTAGCAGTCCCCTGTCCAGGGCTACACCAGAAGTGGCTTTCTACCAGGTGCAGGCTGGCCCAGCATCCCTTCCTCAAGGGGGCTCCATCCTGCTTTTCTAACTTGGAGCGAAAGCTATCTGGCTATCAGAACAGGGAGACTATAGTAAGGTCCCTCTCTATCTCCCAGACTGTGCACCCTGGGTCCTTAGGGAATTTAAATCCCAGGGCTCTCCTGGCTGCTCCTTTGCTCTATAAGGCATATGAACTGAGATTCCAAACTTCCCTGGGTAGGTCTCTCCTTTTCTCTATGCCTCCCTCCCTTCTTTCTTTCCTCTCCCCCACCCTCTCTCCCCCTTCCTCCTCCCCTTCTTTTCCTCTTCTTCTCCAGCTTCACTGTGTAGCTTGCATCCAATAAAGCCACTCGCTGACATTAAAAATGCCCAATTAAATCCTGAGTGCTGTGTAACTTAAATTCAAATTGTACCCCAGGAAATCTGATACAGTCTGCGTTTTCTATTGATTTTAAAAATTAAGACTTCGTGATATAATGTAATTCATTATTATGCCATAAAAGGCTATTATGGATTGTAATTTTTCAGTGACTATCTTAATTTTACTTATTAATACTCATTTAAATCTTAGCTTATTACTACAAGTACTAGAACCCTTTATTTATTTTATTTTTAACAAATCAGCTGTTTGGAATTTTTTAATAATTTAGACAAAACTTTCCTCCTTCCTCTTCCTCCAAAAACATTCAGATAAGGTTTTCCTACGTTTAAATCAGTGATTGAATAGGACCAAACTGAAGGATAATTAATTTTTGAACCAAAAATGCCAAACTGAAATGAATTTTATTAATTTCAAAATCTGAAAATCTGAGGACCCTTTAATGGAGCCGGGGCTTCTTAAATAACCACACAGTGAACTAGTACAGTGCAGAAATAAACCTGTGTCTCATAAAGCAACATTAAGATCCTTTCCAAAGGAAGCCTCAATTTCTTTAGGAATGTGCCCTGATTTGCATTTTTTGGGTCTAGTAAATTCGATTCAAATGTATTTCCTCCAGAGTTTTTACTGCCAGAGGAAAGCCTTTGTGTGGTGGAAGTGATCTATTATTCTGTGATTTGCCTGCCCCTAGGGTGACATGGTCTTGAAATACAGAGCACTGGCCTGGCTTGGAGAGGATTGCAGAGTTCCCATTCTAGGCTTCCAGCTACCTAGAGGCAGGAGCAAAGGATATCCTCAGGAAGGAAGGTCCTTGTTGGTGCCTTTGCCCTTTATGATGAAATGTCCTGCTCTGGCAGTTCAGCCGAAAGCATCTCTGAAGGCAGCAGGTGCCCAGCACCTAGGGCTGCCTTCCCGGCTTCCTCTCCCCTTAACCCCTCTACCCCTTTTGTTTCCCCCCAAGTAAATGGCTTCTAAGGAGGCTGCTGAGACATTCCTAGGAGGCTATTTAGATGTGTTCCTGGGCCATAAGGCTGACTCACTGTTTAGCAATTCATTACAGTCCAATACTGTAGGCCCTGCATGTGTGTGGGGGTGTAATCTCAGTATTGCTCAATGTTAGAGAACTTCTCCACTCTACCCAATTGTGAAGACTTCAGTTTAGAAACAAAACATAACAAAAATTGAACCAAGTTTGGAGGAAAAGGCATAATGTCTTTGATAGAAAGAAAATCTTTTCATTTTCTACTCTGTAGCTCGCAGGTTATTCCAGGGTCAGGCAGAGAGATGATGAGGGAGGTGGGAGGGTCAGACTAGGTTGCCTGGTGTTAAGGGCAAAAGGCATTGAACCAACCCCGGGAGCACTGTTGTGCAGGGCTCTGTGGTCGGCATTCATTGTGACAGGGTCATCAAGAGGTGATGTGCAGAGTGGTATATTTATTTTATGTGATTTTTAGTTCTCAAGCTGAGGGATGCATTTTTGATGTACTCTTAATTCATCTCAATCATATATTGTTGTCTGTTATCTGTGTGTGTGTGGGGGGGGGGGGGGTCATAAAAATAACTTTCCTTCCACCTTCTAAATTCTCTTGGTTGGACTAATAATCAGATTAACATGAGACAAGGTAATAGGTGAAATGTTTGAAGTTTATTAGGATGTACATGTGGGGGTGGCCATAAGGATATGAGACCAAGGAGGCACTGGGCGGTTGAGGGCCATATGCCATTCTGGACTAAAAAGCGGGGGTAGGGGTCTGCAGTTTCAAAGAGAAAGCAGGCAATTCACAGGAAGATGAGAAGGAGCAAACATGTGGCAAACAAGTTCTTGCTGGACCACCAGGAGCAATAGGAGTCCAACACAGAGGGTTACTAGATTTGTCCCTGCCTGCCTCACTTAATCCACACAAGCTAAGGCGAACATGCTAAGCTTTCCTTCCTGAAGCAGGTTTGCCTATCTGCATTCCTTTAGGCAGGTAAAGCGTAGGATGTGTCAAAGGTTCTTTCTGAGTCTTTTGTTTCTTAATATCCTGCTTAAAATCAGTATCCCAACAGATATATTTTGGGATGGTAAAACTTTCGTCCCCTTTATATCGATAAATCTTATCTGAAGAAAATGTGTCTGATGCAAGTAACTTAGCCTTTGTACGTTAAGTATTGGCTGCCATAGGTCATCTCTCCGGATACTTGTTGCGAGTTTGTCCCTTTGTCCTTGGAAGAATATTCCAAGTTGTTCAGTTAGTCCGTGGTGACCATCGTGTTCTGGCCATCTTTGAGGCACCCTGATCTTTCTGGGCTCTGCCATCTTCTGTGTGGCAGCTCTGTCCTCAGAGAGCTCTTCCTTGAAATCCCAAGGTGGCCACCACCATTTTGGAAACCACGGGAAGAAGCTACAGTAGTACCCAGAGGAAAAGGAGGTACCTCTTCCCTGAGGAAAGAATGAGGAAACCTTTCCTAGAACCATCCAGCAGACACCTGCTTGTTTCATTGACCAGAAGTTAGTCAGATGTTCCTTTAGTAAGAAGAATGATTATCTTCACTGGTTTAGATGAATTAGGATTTTCCTCCATCATTGGAAGGGGGTGGACACCCAAACAAAATCCAGGCCCTACCAGCCAGGGAGAGGGAGGGATTGCTTCTAGGGAGGCAGAGATTCCAGTTTTATCATTATTCTTTCTGGCCAGGGTTTAGAGAATGTTGACCATTTATATTTTTCTAGTCCTTCATCATGTGCAAAAATATGTGGTTTTTAAAAAATTATATATGACTGTCAGCTGATTTTTCAACAGAAACTTTGCAGGCCAGAAGGAAGTGGCAAGAAATACTCAAAGTGATGAATAGCAAGGACCTACAAACCTATCATTTAGAATTGAAGGTCAGATAAAGAGCTTCACAAACAAGAAAAAGCTAAGGAGTTCATCACCACTAAACCAGTAGTACATGAAATGTTGAAGGGTATTCTTTTTTTTTTTTTAAATATATTTTATTGATTTTTTACAGAGAGGAAGGGAGAGGGATAAAGAGTTAGAAACATCGATGAGAGAGAAACATTGACCAGCTGCCTCCTGCACATCTCCCACTGGGGATGTGCCCGCAACCAACGTACATGCCCTTGACCGGAATTGAACCCGGGACCCTTCAGTCCTCAGGCCGAGGCTCTATCCACTGAGCCAAACTGGTTTCGGCTGAAGGGTATTCTTAAAGAAGAAGAAGAAGGAGGAGGAGAAGAAGAAAAGATAAAAAATGTGAACAATAAAATGGCAATAAATACATAGCCATCAGCAACTGAATCTAAAAATCAAAATAAACAAACCAGGAACCTAATGAACAAAATAGAACCAGAGGCTTGGAAACATGGAACAGACTGATGAATCTCAGAGGATAGTGGGGAGGGGGGCGGGAAGAGATTAACCAAAGGTCTTATATGCATATGTGCATTATCTATAGACACAGACAATAGAGTGGTGAAGGCCTGGGGCGGAGCGGAACCAGTGGAGGGAGGTAATGGGGGGGGGGGGGAAATAGAGGGACATCTGTAATACTTTCAACAATAACGATTAAAAAAAGTTATAATGATTAGAGAAATGATCATTTGAGGGCATTGCTTTTGATAAATTAGGTTGACTTACAGGATTTTAGATTTGGAGTGCCTTAAAGAATGTCCAGCTCTTTTATTTTACAAATAGGGAAACTGAGGCTCAAGTTGCTGAGGGTGTCTCGTAGCTAGTTCACTGAAGCCTACCTTCGGTGCCACAAGTCTCTAATCTTGTATCCTTTTTCTACTTTCATGATGCTTGGCCCCCTTTCCCTTCAGGTAATCAATGCTGTTGTGCACTTGTATGTTTTAATATCTGTGAAAACCTGCATAAGAACTAAGTAGCAGTCATTCATAGCCCAGCATGAATATCGGGTATTTCCTATTTTATGTCTTCCCTTGAATCATTTCAAGCATTTACTAACAGGCATGGGCATTATTTTGAGGGGTAGGAGACCTTCCATTCTCTTTTAGGTCCTTTAGAATTAAACCTTCTGGGTGGCACCCTTCTACCTTTTTCTTTGAAGTCAAGTCCGACCATGGTCATCTCAACAGCCACAGCAGAGAAGAGAAAGGGACCTTGGGTCACCTCGGAAAAGGCAACCTGTCTGACACCATCCTTAGACCCTTTGTTTAACTGAAAAATGTTTTGTGAGTCCATTCTGGGCTCTGCTGTCTTGTCCTCCGTGAGCAGTGGGTGAGGTGAGGCCGTGGAGAGAAGGCTGAGGCTGTTAGGATGCTCCAAGCCCAGATGAGGGTGTCTGTCTGACCATCTGCCACGCCCACAATCCAGGATACTTCTCCACAAGAGGCTTTGTTTCTGGAAACCTAAGTGCATGATCATAGAAATCTGGGAAGTGGTGATTTGTATTCAAGCACTTTCCTTTTTTTATGCAAATACAATCATCATGGAGATTCTGGGACAGTTCCCTTGAGTATTTAGAAAGTGACTTGATGTCCACACTGAGGGTTGTTTAAAATGAAACAAAGGCAGTTTTTCCCATAAAGGGCCGTCCCTCTGAACTGTTCAGACCGTTAGGTCAGAGGAGCAACCGCTGTACTAAGATGGTGTAGGACCTTGTCTGCCTGTCCTGTCTTTGTGCTGTCCCCCCCACCACTGTATGCAGCAGCGATGGCCCTGCTCTCTCTCTGGTACAGTAGCTCTCCTTCGGGAGCAGCCAGCACTGTGGCCAAGTCATTCTTTGTCAGGGCCCATCCCACCCATCACAGGGTGTTTAGAACCCATGGCTTTCACCCCAATTCATTTCCCCACCCAGGGATGGTGACAACCAGAAGAACCCCACTGGCTGCTAACTGCCTCCTGGGGCGGCGTGCTGCTTCTGGGTGGGAATGTCCCTTAGACGCCAGTTCATTAAGAGCCAGAATTTAGAAGCTCCACTTGGTCATATGTCAAGGGTCATCTGTCCCTTGACTTCTTCTGTTTTGAGGGCAGTTTTCTGAATCTAGGGAAGGAGGGCATTTCTCTCCTAGGTTCACGTGGCCACTGAACTTACATGTTCTGGAGGCACTTTCACACCCAAGAGATTGCTATTCAGTGCCCAAGGGGGCAGCTCAGGGTACTGTGACCTGAAAGATCTTCACAGCAGGTCTGCCTCTTGCCAAACCTCAGGGCCCAGAGCCTGGGCCCTGTTCTTCAATGCACACACAGGCTGTGTGTGACATCGCACAACCATCACTTCAAAGGGAGACACAGGGTGAAGGAAGCATGGCAGCTTCTTGGACATCAAACAGTCCTTGAAAACAACAATTTGGTAAGTTATGAATGAATCAGAACCAGTTACACTTCTCCCAGAAAGCATATTTAAATTTCACAGACATAGGCACATGTCTCAAAGAACATTCATCTCTTTCTGGGGGTGGGGGTCTTGGCCACATGTGTTGAGAAGCCAGCATGCTTTTCCAGTTGACAACATGCACACATTCTTGTCCCTTCTCTTTTGCTGGCCACCAGCCCTCCTGGAGGAGGTCATCCATTTGGGTCCTTCTAAAGGGCTGGGTGAAACTGGTGACAGGCTTCTACACATTAAACCGAGAGATCAGAAACTGCTCATTTAAACACTTTATTTCCTAATGTGATAGTTTATGTGATTTTATATGATAAAATGTGATAGTTTATATTGTATTAAATTACACTATGTAATATACATGTATTTTAGTTACATTTTAGGAACTACCTTATGATGTATTTTGGTTACATTTTAGGAAATTGGTTTTGGGTTAATGTAATACAACACATTATAATTTTTCCTATTTAAAATAATGAGAAATATGCTAGCATTTCCCATAGAACGTCCGACTTTCAGGAATGGAGTACTGACATGTGCTTTTATACACATGATCCCTATCTTCAAGGAATGTATGGTCTAATTGGGATAGTAAGACAAACAGCAAGACTTGAACTGTTGCGTTAGGAAGATAACACAGGATGACATATGGTCAAGTTAGGTGTTGGAGTGTGCAGTATGATCTTGATTGTGTAGGGATTAGGACAGCAGAATGACTTTGGGAAGGGGTATCCAGAAAGGTTTCATGAAGGGGATAAGACCCTGGGGGCCTTATAGAACATCAGGGTCTGGAAAGGATGGGAATCATCTTATAGGCCAGTGATGGCGAACCTATGATATGCGTGTTAGAGGTGACACGCAAACTCATTTTTTTGGTTGATTTTTCTTTGTTAAATGGCATTTAAATATATAAAATAAATATAAAAAATATAAATCTTTGTTTTACTATGGTTGCAAATATCAAAAAATTTCTATATGTGACACCAGAGTTAAGTTAGGGTTTTTCAAAATGCTGACACGCCGAGCTCAAAAGGTTCGCCATCACTGTTATAGGCCATGACTGTTTGAATTTCAGGCTTTAGAAGTTTCGTTAAATGAACATTCCTTAATAACTATAATATATCAGGTGCTGTGTTAAGTATAAAGTAATGAGCAAAAAACAAACACCAAAAACATTGTTTGATGTCTGCCCTGAATCTTTCTTTTTAAGTCTAAGAGGAATGAGAAGACGTGTGCATTTATTAAAAACACACACAAAATAATCCACAACATAATTCAAAGTTGAAAAGTTGAAACGTGCCAGAAGACAGGGATGGTTAGATGAAGCACTCTTCCGAAGAGGGGGGTTATACATGTATCCGAGAGGTTGCCAGGGCATTAGCTGGGATAATTGTGTTAGCTGAGATAGTTGTGTTAGCTGAGATGGACTCAAGCCAAGATATTGACTAGGGTACACATATTATTAACGACTGGTTCTACAGTATTCATCAGATGAATGCCACTGGCTCGGAGAGCTAATGTGGGTTTGGAGCCCTCTTCAGTCAGGCACAAAGCTTCTGCTTGCTGGATTGGAGGGAGGATCCAGGGGGCCTGAGGAAGGGGGACTGGGTAGTAGGGCACATTTGGGAAACTCAGGGTAATGGCTATTTCCTAACCAATATAGAAGTGTCTTAGTATTTAATGATCAGTATATATTTACCATACATAGTAGCTGAAAATCAGCTCACATTAGAATTTCTGGGGGTGGGTAACCAGTGAACCCAGGGGTATAGGTTATCTACCCTCCCTCACCCCATCCCAGAAAATGTATTTTATCCCATAAAAAAGGTCTTGATTTTCTCTAGGGTTGTTTGGCCTGGCTTAACCCGAAGGTCTAATTGAGGGCCTGAGTACCTACCCACACAGAAATAAAGGAGAAACCTGTTACCTTTTCCAACCACTCTGAGCATGCATACCCATTCAAGTGCCCCCCACCACCCTGGCCCCTGCCCGGAACCCTGGACCTTCCCTGTTTCCAGTAAGAAGATCTATGCCCCGCTGAGCAGAGGGCTCCAGACGATGGGCCAGCTCTCTGGCTGGCGGTGTCCATGGTGATGGTGGGTGATTCAAAATACCACCCCCTGGCGTTCATTCCTCCTAGTAAAAACAACCGGTCATACTACACCTCACTAAAGTCTTAGTGTTGGGAAGATGTGTTATTATTAGAATTGTTTTAATAAAAACACTAATCGAGCAGCTTTAAAAAATTTGTAAGCACCTACTCTCTCTAAATATCGGTACAGTTCAGCAGAAAACCAAAGGAAAACAAACACTAACAATCCTCATGAACAAATAAATGAACACAACAGTCGGAAGTGGTCTATTTGATGGGTGTAGTAATGAAATCACTGGAATGGGTCATCGTGTGCCTAAAATTTGATGGCTCTCAGAAGTCAAATCATGTTCCATCTTTCCATCTGTGTGTGTGTGTGTGTGTGTGTGTGTGTGTGTGTGAGAGAGAGAGAGAGAGAGGTGGTGTGGAAGGGGGGAGAAAGAGAAAGTGCATGCCAGTAGTTTAGGGGTTGTTTCATAAGGTTTTCATAAGGTTTTTAAAACTGGTTTGAAATGGTGATGGAAAAAATAAAATAAAATAAAATAAAATAAACTGACTTAAACTGTCATATACATAGTGCCCTATTAAGTAGTTGTTTGGTTAAGAATAAAGAACCCCTCCCTAGCTGGTTTTGCTCAGTGGATAGAGCGTCAGCCTACGGACTGAAGGGCCCCGGGTTTGATTCCGGACAAGGGCACATGCCAGGGTTGCAGACTCGATCCTCAGTAGGGGGCATGCAGGAGGCAGCCAGTCAATGATTCTCATCATTGATCTTTCTATCTCTCTCTCTCTCCTCTCCCTTCTTCTCTGAAATCAATAAAGATATATTCTAAAGAACAAAGAATCCCTAGTTATATTTAAAAAATACAATTTAAGGAGCTGAAGTTTAAAATGTCTTGAACTTCAGAAAACTCATCTCTGGAAACCATCTATGGGAGGATATTTGCACTTTCCAAGAGGGTCTGGTGGAGCAAAAAGCAAGTTAGATTTTTCTGCATTTCAATCCATGGCCTTCTAAAAGAGTTACTCAGCATTTCTCTAAAACAGTAATTGCCTTGCTTTCTCAAGCACCCAAACCCACCCTGTCTCCCAATCAAATTCTCAACTAAAATCAGAAGGGTTAAAATCCAGTTATTTTAAGTGCTGCATACTCTTAAAATGTGTGACTTGTTATGTTGTATATAAGCAGCTTGTATCAGAAATGCAGCAAGTCATGCTATTTAGTAACACACACCAGAGAGGAGATAGAGGAGAAAAGAGAAAAAGGAGAGGGAGAGAGGGAGACACTGATATTCTGATCTATCTCATTCTTCTCTGCAGGAGAGGCTTGCATTTTACTTTCTAAAAATGGTAATTGCAAAGTAAGAAAACAAGTTTATCTGTTGCAGGAAGAAGGAAAGGCAGGGAGAGGCGTCTACTCTTCATCGTGGTGTGATTTATTTTTGTCATACTGCTTTTGCAGCAGAACATCGGGGGGCCAGTGCAGAGTTGGGGGTCTGCCTATGTTGCAGCTGCTTCATTAGGGTCATAGTTAGAGATTTATTTGACCAGGACCATGATGGGAAGTAAGAACTCTTTACAAAGTTGGGAGTTGAGGGTAGGGTAGGATGCAGTGATGACATATGAAATGGTGTGTCAAGTGGGAGGGTGATGATGGTGCTGCTTTAGGATTTATGCCTTCTCATTTGAGGCATCCAGGTAGCTCACCTTGGTCCTCTTTCTTAGGAAGAAGCACGGTGCCTTCACTCGGAAATTTGGGGTATGGTGGAGGGTTAGGTGACGCAGGGTTAGAGGGGATTTCAGCCTTGTTTTCATGGAGCTGACATTGACCTTTGGTATATGATCTCAAAGTCAGTAACAAGGCAAACTTGATCAACTTTGGACTAGTGGCATCTCAGAGAGCTGGAATTTCAAGTTTCTAAGTTTGAAAGCACCCCATTAATCAAGTGAGTTAGAGAAAAATCATTATGTTAATATTTCATTTATTCATTCAGTTATTCAATACTAGTGTCCCAGTGCACAGATTCATGCACATTGAAAGGAAATTAGAAGAAATATTTTAGTATTGCTATTTGCCCTTTCTCTAAAATAGAAGTGTCAACCAGATTCACAATCAACAATGACAGACTGAAACACATGCATGCAATTGGCGCCAGCGAGAGCTTTATATGTATTGTGCATGCGCGAGTCAACTTAGCCATATATATATATATATATTTAGATTAAACTTGCTTAATTAGACCTGCTTTCTGATTTAGCTAAACTTTATCCAGCCCAGTGAAGCACCCCAACTTCTTTCAGGTAATTGTCAGCAACACAGCAGTGAATATCAAAATGAAGCAGATTATTATTGTAGATCACGCAGGGAGAACAAAGGGTAAAATATTTAACTGCAGCAGTGTGACTGTATTCTGCGCAGTGAGAAAACCTGAAATCATTTTCAAGGTCCACCATTTCTTACTTCTTTTCAGTTGGGTCAAGTTTCTAAATCTCCCTTTTCCTGCTAATAAAAAGAAAATAGGATTCCACCCACCGATTCTCTTTTCTACCAACTCTAGGACTTCTGTGAGCATCAAATGAGATGAGGCACAGGAAAATGCTTCACAGACATTTGGTTAAAGTGTAAAATGTTTGCACCTGGCTATAAAGCAAGTCGTGTTCCTGGGCTGAAGAAACCCCAAGGAGGCTAGTTGCTAGGGAGAGGAAGCTGGGTGTTGCTACGTGACATCATTACCTGGTGCCCACAGTCACCATTTTTGGTCTGGGCTGGGCTGGGCTGTGGGCTGTATTTTGCGCCATGGGGTCTCGGCAGCATCAGCTGTGGTTTGGTGGGGTGGTGGTGGGGCCTGTGTCCCATTTAGGGGAAGCTGAGTGCTGCTTTGTGGACACCAGGTCCGCGATGCTGTTTCTCTGTAAATGGCCAGTGCACGTCATGGCAGCTCCTGTGTTGAGCATCTGCCCCCTGGTTGGACAGTTGGACACTTGGCATATTAGCCATATATATATATTTCTTGATCACCAGTTAGGTACCCAGCATAGTGCTGGAGGCTATGCTTGGGGTGGATGGGAGCCAGGTGCAATGTCATCTCCTCCTTTCCAGTAGTTCCTTTCCATGGGATCTGCAGCTGTAACTCAGTGTTTCCTGCCATAGAGAAAGAAGGAACCATAAAGATGGGTAATGAGGAAAGCTGGGATTTTGTGTATCAAGATGGTCATATAGCGATGGTAAGAGCTGTCTTTTGGGGCACATGTTAGCAGAAAGGAGCATAAAGCTTTCAAAAGAGCCCAATTCTGTAGTCATTGTCTGTCCTGACTTTTGCATTTGTTTTGTTAAATGAAGGCCCTGCTGGAACCCAGGGGTCCAGGTGGAAATTGGCATGCAGGTGGCCTCAGCTTCAATGGTGAGAGCAGTAAGTTAGTTGGGTCTTGCTGAATTAGGAACCCTCCCATGTCTGCCAGGTCAGGGTCAAATATACTTTGGGATTCTGTAGTTTACAGGACGCCACCCCACTTTTTCACACTTATAGAAACTATGTGCTGGTAGCATAATTGGATTGGTCGGATTGTGCCTGGCCATGAGAACATCGGCTGTTGTGAACTCAGGACCCCTCCAGTACAGGTCCCGACAAGCCTGGGGGACCTGAGGCAGGAACGGGCATTAGGTTTAATGGCTAGATAGTCCAGAACAGTGAAAGAACCAAGAAATATTTTGTTCTGGATTATCTATTATTCTGAGGTGATTGTGAGAGGAATAATCACTTTAGTTTCTTAAGTATGTACTTCTTGCACAGATTTTTAAATTAGCTACTGTTTGCATTTGCTGAGCACACATAACCAGTTAGGGAGAGAGAACCCAAGGGTGAGTACAGTACAAGGAAAGAATGCAGGAATTCAGTCATTGCTGTCAGCTTTACTCAAAATATAGTTGAAGTGATCACATACTATCTGAATTAAACAAATTATACTTTGAGAAAATTAGGCTGATATACATTTAGGGAAATGTTATTATGATTACCTGTAAGGAAAATTATTGCCAACAAAATTCTAGATTGTAATTTATCTGATCTGCTTATGACATACTTGTATGTATGAGAAATAATTTTTTTTAGACTAGAGACCTGGATAGGGAGTAGGATTTTGTTTTAGAATGCAGAGCTTAGAATTTTAGAAAGAGAGGTATTGTATCTAGGTCAGATATTATTGCTGTCACTATCTTTGCTGTTTACCCACAATGCTGTCTCTGTTATGTTTGAGTCAATTGCTCCCCTACCTTCTTCTCCCCCTTTTCTTCAGAGTGTCTACTATGCTCTGACCATGTGTCTGGGATGACAGCAGATACAGAGTTATGAGGGTGAATAGTTAGATGTGTTTTCGGCCTTCATGGAGCTTAGAGTCTAGTGAGAGGGACCGACCAAGGGAACATACTAGTACAACTGTTGGACACTATGCATTTTCTCCTCTGATAACAGAACTGACCCAGAAGACCCTGTAAATAACTCCATTGCCTGCCCCCTGAAGATGTTTTTATTTGTTTTTTAATCCTCACCCGAGGATATTTTTTCATTGATTTTTAGGGAGAGTGGAAGAGAGAGGGAGAGAAAGAGAGAAATATCGATATGAGAGAAACACATTGATTGGTTGCCTCCTGCATGTGCCCCGACCAGGGCCTGGGCCAGGGAGGAGCCTGCAACTGAGATACATGCCCTTGACTGGAATCAAACCTGGGACCTTTCAGTCCACAGGATGACGCTCTATCCACTGAGCCAAACCAGCTAAGGCAACCCCCCTGAAGATATTTAAGAACTGCTCAATGATTTTTACTGTTACAGTACCTTACTTTTAGAATTGTGTACTGACAGTGCTTCTGGTGGTGTCACACTTATAAAAGAAACCACAAATGCTCATGCTGCCTGACTCCCACAGACACCTCTGGGGCCTGGGCCTGGTTGGGTATTTTTCCAACAGAGAAGTGGTCAGTTAGGAGAGGCACAGCACTTCTCATTCTCTCAGAGCTAGGGAGTTGGGCAAGTATTTGAGCCTGGAGTGGCCCCAGCCAGGTGTCAGTTGACCCCCAGGTAGGCAGCTCCCTGGGGGAAGGAAACGTGCAGCCTTTTGCAGCCTTTGCGCTGTCCTTCTCTCTGGTACTGCTTGTTGCATGGCCTTCAGATGAGCCATTGCGTGTCTTCAGGTTCCTCTTCCTTGCTGCCTCAGAGAAGAGACCCCTGCCCTTCTGTGCAGGGTGCTGTGGTGTGGGGTGGGCCTCCAGGCCTGGGAGAGGGGCTGGGGTGAGGAGGGGCCGGATTATTGCCTATTACACATGGGCATCAAAACCAGGGGAAGAAACATAACAGCTTTATTTTTAGGCTTTGCTAATTCTCACTCTTCTCCTAGTTCACTGCTACCTGGCAACAGCTTATTGTCATGGCAACACCAATGTTAATGAGTGAAGCTCTCAGTGTGTCTGTTTTCCCGGTGCTCTGTGACAGCAGGCTGCGTGGATCTCTCTCTCTCTGGCCATCAGAAGCTAAACATTAGACTCCCCTCGTCTCCATCTCCCAAGGCCTCCCAGGCTCTGTTGGCAAAGGAAGGGAATGGAGGCAGGGACGAGGAGGGGTTTATAGTTCTGCTTACACATTCCTAACTTATTCTGTGTTTACTGATGGGCCTGCTGGCTTCACATGCTGCCCCTCCTCCCACCAGGCCACTCCCTTTAGGTTTGTGGGTGGCGGCCGTAGGCTGCTGAACAGTAACCAGTTTTCTCATGTGCCAACAGCTTGGGATTTGTGCAGGTTTTATGGCCCCTTTCTGCAGTTTGTCAGCAAGCCTCTGAATCTTAGTCCTGAAGAGAGGGGAGATTGCCGCTGGTCTTGGAGGGAACTGGGCTCCCAGCGGGAGTGACAGCTTGTACCCTGGCCCCTGGCTTTCTCTGACATCTGTGCAGAAGCTGCCATTGTGGCCTCATGTGACATGGGAAGGAGAGCAGGTGGAATCTGCTGCAGCCTCTTCTCACCTCAGTTTTTCCACCTCTAAAGTGGTGTGTGTGTGTGAAGTCTTGATGGTCCTCACTGTCTGTCTGCTGAGGTGTGACTGTGGTGCTCCAGGCTCCTGCTCACCAGTATGGGGTAGCTTCCTGGACCTCTTGGTGACTCAGTTTCTCACTTATAAATTAAGGATGATAGCCAGATAAATATGTGTCAAGTGCTTAAAGCAGTGTCTGGTATAAGATAATGGTTCAATAAAATTAGTTGTTATCGTATCTGGTCATTATTTAATCTTCACACTGATCATGTGAAGTAAGTACTGTTAAATGCTCAGATTACAAAGAAGGAACCAGGCATAGACAAGTGGAGCAGTTGCCCAGCATCTCCAGAGAGGCAGCCCTAGAAACCTCGGCGGCCGGGCCCTGGTGAGCCTGGTGATGGTGTTCCTCCACACCCCTCGGCTCCTGGTCCTCACAGTTGCAGAGCTGCCCCCTTCTCCTGGGGTGGCTTTGGGGCCTCAGGAATGTGCATGAGCACTTTGCACTCCTTGGGTAGAAGGTGCCTTGTGGCCAGTGTTACAATCACTATAAAATGTCACCCCCGGGAGGTGGCTCTTACTGTTGGGATTACTGTGAGTTTGGACTGCAGGCCCGCGTAGAGTGATGGAGTCACACTGCCTAAAGCGCCGAGGCCGGGACTGCTGCTCAGGACACAGGGGCCCTGACAGCTGCCTCTCCGTTGGGCTGAGGAAGCACATCACCGTTTACTCCGCTGCCTTGTCCAAAGTTTCGGCTCCTTGTAACTGCTTAGTTCTTTTTAAGTAAATTATTCTATGTAGTTTTTAAAAGGTAACATTCATATGGTACGAAATAAAAGTTACACAAACAGATATGCAGTGAAAAGTCTGCCCTCTCCCTGGCCCCGCCTTCTAGTGCCTCTCCCTGCAGAGACCTGTGCCTCCGCAAACAGACATACAGATAGATTTTTCATTCCTGATAGGAACACAGTGCACTCTGTCCTGCGTTATGTTGTTCACCCCTCTGTACCTGGGAAACTGCTCCTTATCACACACAATCAGGAGAGTGGTCTCTGTCATTTTCAACAGACAAGTTAAAAGTGTTACTGAGTTTTTATTCCAGGTGAGTAAGTATGTGAATAATTGTGATATACGCTTATTAAGAAAGCCTAGTACTGGCGATAAGGTAATAGTAATAGTGATCTGTTATTGAGTATCACCAGGATAATAATACTAGAATTCTTTTGTAATTCCTAAACCAGTGTTTTATTACCCATTATAAAGCTGAAGTCCAAAGTCAGAGCTAAAAATGTCGCTGAGCTGCAGTTTGAATAGAAGTCCGTCTGCGCTCTTATCCCTGTGCCCTTTTAGTCATCCATGCTCCCTTTTTTTATGTAAATATGCTCACACAGGGGTCTCAGCCATAGGCAAGGGCTGCGAGAGTTAGCTGCCCAAGAGTGACCATAATACTTTAATTTTGTGTTGGCCTCATGGCACCCAGCTCTCTTTCCTCTCTTCCATGCAGGCCCAGTGGCAGTCCAAAGGCAGAAACTTCTGGTTCGCAAACATAATCTTACTGATGTGTGAGGTTCGCTTGAATTCCATCCCTTCTATTCTGTGCTTCTGTTTCTTTACCTATAACAATGTGCAGCACTGTCTCACCCACGCCTAACAAGGTGCTGAAGAAGAGATAAAAAATACTGCTCAGCGTCTCACTGCTGCCTCTCCCTCCTCTCTCTGATGTGGCAGAGGGGCGCCCTCTGATCAGGACTGAGCACCTGTGGGTGGGAAGTCAGGAGGAAGGTGGCACAAAGTCCAGAGGGTGCTTTGAGAGTACATGAGTGCTCATAAGTAGATGCTCACCAAGGATTTGCTACACTAGATGGAGAGACAAACCCAGGTGTGGCTGCATATTTTGGGTTTCCTGTTCAGAGAATGTCAGACGCATGCCAGTCTGAGGTCCCTGCTTTAGCTTAATCTCTGCTATTTGTTGTGTTCTGCTGTTATTCAGGGCTTCAGTCTTCGTTTTCCTTTATCCTTCACACTTCCCCTCCCTTCCTTTTTTATGAGCTTGCCCACTTATTAGGATAGAATCTGGCCAGGTGCCCTGTTAATCTGATCACTCATGGCTTTGTGGGGCCAGCATGCCTGAGAGGACAGGAGAAGAGTTCAGAGCTGGCTGGTTCATACCAGCCACACCTACACTGGTCCTGTCCCCTGGGCTGAATGCCCTCTTCCCTTCTCCTAGGCCTGGCTATGTCCTTTTCATCTTCCTCTCCCTCCACGGGGGCCACCCCACACCTTACCTCCTCTGTAGCTGCCATGATTCCTCTAGCTCACATGCTTTCTCTCCTGTGACTGCTGGCATGCTCCTGTCTCCA
Organism: Myotis yumanensis; assembly: GCF_028538775.1. Classification (NCBI taxonomy): domain Eukaryota; kingdom Metazoa; phylum Chordata; class Mammalia; order Chiroptera; family Vespertilionidae; genus Myotis; species Myotis yumanensis. The sequence continues at coordinate 119,131,812 of NW_027223754.1, read as the reverse complement.
CACAGCCTGACATTCTATTACATGAGCATTTCACATGGTCAGAGAGCATTTCACATGGACAGAGAGCCTCTGGGAACAGAATTGACCTGCCTGGTAGGATTCGGGCATGTCCCGGGCAGGCCTGGAAGAGGGAAGGGTGCTTTCTCAGGTCCCAAATGGGCCAGTCCTTGGGAGTGTGGAGCTGCTGCTGTGACTGTAGAATGAATGGTTTCCAATATACTGTTTGGAGGGCTGTCCCCAAAGACACAGAAGAGCCACAAGGTGAGGTGAAGGGCCTTGGAGTCCCATGTCTGTCCCCTAGAAGAGGAGGGCTGTATGGGGAGCAGCAGAGAGAGAATCTGTTCCTAGGGTGTGTCCTGCTGCTGCTGCTGCTGCTGTCGTCATGTCTACCTTGATGGTGAAGTTTTTGACAAAGATGTTTAGGCTTAGGCTATTGGGGAAGCCACCATGCTCCCCTTTCATCAGCACTGTCTGTTGAGAACTCCATAGTCAGAGAGCATGGCTGTGTTCTAGGGTGATCAAATTCAGAGCTGGACAACACCACTTCAGTGTCCCCAGGACACACCTCATAAGTGCCTGGGAGTCTTGGGTGAGAGTGCCTGGGGTTTCAGGGTTGGAGCAGTGCAAGGATGACTCGGGTCCTCTCTTCTCCAGCAAGTCCAGGGACCTCTTCAGCAGCCTCCTCTGGCCCTGGAGAGGGCCTGGGACATGTCTTTGGTCCCTCTTCCTGTCCTTGCTGCCATACAAGGACTAGATTATAATTACCTCAAGGACTGAATAGGCCTAAGAATACTTCCCTACCTGCTTACCCACATCAACATTCCTTCCAGGAAAGAAGCTGGCCCATTGCACAATCTATATATATGAAAACCTAATATGCAAAGTGTCCCCTTGGGAGTTCGACCGGAGATTTAGGAAATCACTGTGGCCACTGCCCATGTTGTGACCCTGGGAGCCCCATTGTCCTTCCTAGGTCTCAGTTGCTGCATCTATAAAGTGAACACATTGGTGGATGGGTCTTGTGGTTCTGACATTGTTTGCTTTCCTGTCACCTTTCCTTCCCTGAGGTGATGCAGAGTCTTCAGTGGGTTTGCAGTAATGTTTATGGACAATGGATTCCCAGAGCTCTCTTGCCATCCTATTAGGTTAGACAATATGCATCAGCATCCATTTATAAACCACTCCCTGTGCAGAGGGCAGGCTGCTTCATGGCAACTCATCGGCCTTTGCTAGGAAGTTACATTTCCAATGATGCAGTGTTGTGTTTGCAAGGTGCTTGGAGAGGTTCTTCTTAGGAGAGGGGTATTTTCCCCTAAAAACAGTACATAGGTGCAAGGACAGATTGTCCCTTAATGACCTTGAAGTGCTTGGTCTGGGACAAAGGAAATAGATGGATTATCAAGAGCATGGAAAGAAGTTGTAAGTCCATCTCAAAGCTGAGCAAATCTTTTAGCTGCCAAATGCAAGGTCTCTGTGGCAATGCCAGAAGGGAAAATTGAGTTAGGCTGGCATGTTCCAAATAAAATGCGATATTTAATTTCAGTCTGGGAAATATTTGATGTCCAGGCTACTGCAATACATGAAATATATTTAAGAAATTCTGTTTTGTTAGAACAACAGAAAAAAAACATTACACACACACACACACACACACACACACACACGGGGAAGAGGGAAAGGAGGCCCTCATATCAGCTATAAATTGCACATAGGAAGCTAATCATTTCAATCTGGTTTTAATCCTACTGACAGTCTACTGGCAGTTTCTGACCAGAGGTTGACTAGCCAGTGTCTAGCAGCCTCAACATCACTGTGTGAGTTGTATATGTCTCAATATTTTAGTCTAGGAAATGCCTTTCCAGTAAAACAAGACACTTGGCACGGAGTGATGTGCATTTGTGTGCTTGACATGCAGGGGGAAGGGTTGCGTCTACATCTGTGCCAAATTGAACTAATCCGGCAAGTAGGTATCTATTTGTTTTAAAAAATCAACCTGGTGAAGTTTCATTTTCAAAATTGCTTTACCCTTTGTGATCACTATAAGCTGGTGGCTGTCGGATGCTTCTCCCCTCAGTAGAGGACCACCCTGTGCTGTGGAGGGCCACGCAGAGATCTGGAGAAGGAGCCTACGTACTGCCTTACCTCTCCCATTGTCCCTTTCCCTTCAGACCTCCCTGCACCTCTGTGCTGACTGCGGTCACCCACCATTTAGAGGGCCTCACACAGCTCAGGAAACTCCTTTCTTATGGTTTGCCTGGCAGTTAATTTTGTCCATTTCTATATTTAGACAATATTCATCTAAAATATTCATCTAGATTAGATCTATATATTATTTTATCAGGGAAATTATTAGGAAAGTGTTTTTAGAGAGGTTTGTCCAAGGTAGATCCTTTGTAATAGATATAGCCTAAAAATGTACCAAAGCTTATATAGATAGTAGAAGACCACCAGTGTGTGGCCCCAAAAACCCCTAAAAACAAAAAACATTAACTTCATTATCATAGGTGATAATCAGAATATCACTGTCTAGTACAGTGATGGCGAACCTATGACATGCGTGTCAGAGGTGACACGCAAACTCATTTTGTTGTTGATTTTTCTTTGTTAAATGGCATTTAAATATACAAAATAAATATCAAAAATATAAGTCTTTGTTTTACTATGGTTGCAAATATCAAAAAATTTCTATATGTGACACGGCACCAGAGTTAAGTTAGGGTTTTTCAAAATGCTGACACACTGAGCTCAAAAGGTTCGCCATCACTGGTCTAGTAGGTGGGAAATTTTTCATGTCTAATAGGGAAAGGGGTCTAGAGAGACAGATATTGTTTCCACTAGGAAACCATAAGGAGGATAATGGCAGTATAAAAATCATTTTTATATACATTCAATTAATAACAATTAGGTGATATAAGAACAGGGTTTAAGCAGCATCAATTTGTGAGTATACAGGCCTTGTTGATGTCTTGGGATGGCTGTGTATCTCCTCCGTAGTCGGTGGCTTCTCATCCTTGAGATGAAGGTGAGTGTCAGAGACGGGGCAAATGTCCATTTGTGGTTAGGTACCTGATAAAGTAAGGTACCCTTAACACTGTTGGAGAGAGTCTTTCATTAATCTATTTCCCAATGGACAAAAATCTCCGGGTTGTCATAGTCTTTGAATCTTTGTCTCCTGGGAGTACTGTGAAATGAATGTTACTAATTTGTTACTTCCTACAATGCAGAATGTCTGCTTTTAGTTTTCCTTATATTTGGGAAACAAAAGATTTAAAAGTCAACAATATTTTAAACAGAGTCATAAGAATAATTATTCTCAGTTCACTTAGTCCCATAGTTATTTTTGTTTATTCTGATTATTTGCCAGTAATTTTTGAATTCAGTTATTCCTTGAAGTTCTATAAATCTTCATCCAGTTCAAAGATATATCCTGCTTAGAAGCCTGCAATTTAGAGTCAGAGTCCTTTTCATTGATTTTTCTAAAGATATAATATACCTACAAATGCATCAGAGTAAAGCAACGGCTGTCCATGAATGACAAAATTTAAAAGTGGCATGGTTATAGATTTGATAAAAAAAACTTTGCTTTTCTATAAAATATAACATTCCAAGATGACAATTTCTTGGTAAATAATAATTCCTATAAAATGACATAGGGAATAATATAAAATTTGTATACTTTTAGATTCAATTATAATTTTGGCATTTAAACAGTAAATAATAGGTAAGATTTTAAAATGAGGTACATGGCTTATTGCAAGCGGTGTATTGAGCATTAAAAATAATTTATAAAATTCCAATATGTGAAATGCAAATACCCAGAGTATTACTGGCAGACCACCCACAGAGAATCATCACTCTTGGCTTGCCTGGTGTCCCTGACTGGACACATGCTACCCCCCTGAAAGTTTCCTGTTTGAACTTGGCTCTGAATCTTTGCAAGTTCCTTTCTAAAGCAGACTGAAATTTCTATAACATTCATTTTAACAAAATATATGTATACAAATAGAACATAGTTATTAATTTTTATTTGACAAAGCTTCCCATGTAATTTCAAGTATATTAAATTGACCTAATTTAGTTCAAAAATATATCTTTTAAGAAGAGAGAATAAATCCTTGAGTCATTCCAGGGCCCTTGAAATGTCCCAAAGCTATCGCTTGGTTAAAGTCTTGAAATTTAACTTGGGTAGACTGTCATATATACACAACCCAAAGATTATATCACACACTCTTTGTAATTATTTAAAATACATTAATTAAGCTTAAACCGGTTTCAATATTAAAAATTTGGTTTGGACTCTAGAATTAATTCCCCCCCCCTTTTTTCAGGCCAATAAAATATTATATCCTAGGTTGAAATTTTACCACATGTAATACACAGGCACACATAAACATAAAGACTATAATATATTTTGAACTATTATTTTTTTCCAGAGAGAATGCAAGAATTATATTCCTTAAAAATGAATTTCCATACTTCATGCATTCTGTTATCACAACCATATAATTTTTCCCAACTTAGTTTGAACTTTTAACTCTTAGAAGCCTTAAATTTTTAGGTGGCAAGTTAAATTCTTAGCATTTCTCAGATTAGTAATACTTTCTTGGTTTTAAGGATATCTATACTAATAATAGAGGGATATGCAAATTGGCCAGGACATGGTCATGTAATGACTAATCAGGACGGGGGCGGGGCTGCGGCGGAGAGCTCTCAGCATGCCTGGCCGGGGTCTGAAGGGTGTGGAGAGGAAGGGAGAGCAGATAGGCAGTTAGGGTGATCAGGCTGGCAGGGGAGGGCAGTTAGGGGATCAGGCCAGGAGGGGATAGCAGTTAGGCAGTTAGGGCGATCAGGCCAGGAGGGGAGTGCAGATAGGCAGTTAGGGTGATCAGGCCGGCAGGGGAGAGCAGTTAGGGCCATCAGGCCAGCAGGTAGGTAAGTGGTTAGATGCCAGTGGTTACGGATTGCAAGAGGGATCCCGGATTGGAGAGGGTGCAGGCTGAGCTCAGGGACCCCCCTCCCCCCGTGCATGAATTCTGTGCACTGGGCCTCTAGTATTTCAAATAAAATACAAGACTTATTTAATTAATAGATTCAAATCTATCCTCTAGATTTTTCATACAAGGCAAACTCAGATTAATATTTTAGTATTCTGTTATTTCAAAATACCTAGATATTTAATAATTTTTATTATTTAACTCAGCAAACTTCAAAGTTTTAAGTTACCAAAGACTTTCAAAAACTATGTTTAGTCATATATAATTACTACTGGAAAATATTTTTTTACCATATACTCTTCATTTTAGTTATATATATTTTGCCTTAACAACTTTAAGATTTTAAAGCCAATTTTATTACCCAAGGCATTATCCTTGGAAAATTCTGTAACAGAGATAACTCACTGGTTTTCAGTGGTCTTAATGTTAAAGTATTATTTTATTTTTCTTTATAAAAACAGGAGTGACCCCGGAACCTGGGAGTCAACCTTGGAATGGGGTCCATTATTATTCAAGAACTGCCTATTATGGAAACACTAACCTTGTTTCCCAAACCTAGCCTGTATATTTTTCTTGTGTCATTTTTCGCTATCTTCCAAAGAAAAACAGTCTTGGGCTTATTCCATAGCATCCATGAAGAGATGGGGCATAGGCCGAGAGGCCACCCAAAATCAGGTGGGGCGCCTTCCCCTTAAACTAGACTTTCCCTCTACATGGGTATAGAAGTCCCAGAAGCACCCCTAAATTGTGAGAAATGTCTCATCTAGCCAAATTTCAAATGACAGACTGGGAAATAAAATAAAAACATGGCGAAAATGAGACTTTTAATAACACTCCCGAGAGCGGGCATCCTTTTTACAGGACCACCAAGAAACCTAGTAATTAATGGGCTGGGGCCTTTTTTAGTTAACCCTACCTCCCTTTGTCTCCTAGGACATGTGTCATTGGCCATGTGTCTCCCCACCCCCACATCCTGTTTGCTCTGGGGAAATTCAGTAAATGGCCTGGCTACCTACTGTTTCTTTTCTATGGAGATAAATCAGAGTCATGCTTCCTACAGGGAGGAAAACGGGGTGTAGGCATTTATTAACTTCAGAATAGTTCTGAGACAGTCTCTAAAATTCTTTTTTAATTTCCATCTTTTTGGAAGAATTGTTTTTTTTTTTCTATGCTTTTCCTTAGGAGCTTCTAATTTCCAAATTAAGATATGTTTCCCATATACTCATTCAGTTTAATTTCAGAGCTGGCATTTTCTAATTTCTGCATTTAGATACCCAAAACAAACTGCATTTTGGCCATTTCTCAGTTAATATTTTTTAGTTAAATCTTCCCATTTCTGTAAAGTACTTGCAAGTAAAGGCTTCCTATCAGGAGTATTAAATGAGGGCTGGGGTTTTGAGAGCGTCTGGCTTTGGAGGCACAATTTCCCATGTTAATTTTTTTTTTTTTGGATATCTGTAGTCTGAATAAACTTTCTAGACATGTTATGTAGCGGGTCAAGTGTGGCCTCAGTTTCTCTCCCGACTTTCTAAAACCATAGGAAAGATTCGGGGCCTAGGCAGACCAAGCTTTATGGTGGCCCCCTTGATGAGCCATTTAGTTAATTACAGTTGCGTTGGGATTTCCCTATGGGGCTCCTGCATTTCTGACACCTCCACAAAGATTCTTAGTCACCTAAGAACACCCCAGAATTGGACTGGAGGGAGGATGTGCCCCTTTATCTTCAGAGCTGAATGAGTCCAGCTCATTTATACGGCGAAGGTTTTTTGCTCAGACTCTCAGCAATTCCAACTGAAAAGCCAAATCAAAACCAGCCACCAATTTTTTCCTCCAGTCCCACCTTAGCGTGGGTTCTGTCAACCCTTAACCTGGGTTCTGTCAACCCTGGTTCCACCTCGAGGATTTTAAAACACAGCTCAAATAAATTCAGACCCTCTACCAAAGCAAGGGAAGGTCCTGGATCCAAGAGACAACTCACCCAAGTTCACCTAATGGGTGGAGAACTGGTGGGCTCAATGGGCCCTTTGCTGGATCCTAGCACTGAGTCCAAGTCCAAGGGATGGTCCTGGCTGAGTTTCTTTGGAATCCTGCCATGACTACGCCAAGTAATGTTAACGTAAAAAAACCATTGAAACCTGTAAAGAATTTCTGTGAGTTTATTTGAGCCAAACTGTAGACATATGCCGGGAAGCAGAACCTCAACGAATTGAGATAATGCTTCGGAGATTGTATTTACTAGTATACATTGTAATCAAAGGAAAGGGATGTAGATGGGTTACATGAAATCCATTGTTGATAGACTAGAGCAGTGATGGTGAACCTTTTGAGCTCGGCGTGTCAGCATTTTGAAAAACCCTAACTTAACTCTGGTGCCGTGTCACATATAGAAATTTTTTGGTATTTGCAACCATAGTAAAACAAAGACTTATATTTTTGATATTTATTTTGTGTATTTAAATGCCATCTAACAAAGAAAAATCAACCAACAAAATGAGTTCGCGTGTCACCTCTGACACGTGTGTCATAGGTTCGCCATTACTGGACTAGAGAGGTGGGAGAAAGCAAAGCAGGGACACCCCTGGGATTGGATAAAAAGTAAAATGATAGACACATACTTAGGTGGGTACAAGAACAATTAACATGATAATGAAGGAATTTGTGGTATTTGTCCTGGCGTCCAGCACATTTGGTTGTGCTCCAAGGGGTCCAGAAAAAGGCAAGTTACAAGTTACCTAGACATTTCAAAGGGTATGTTATTATAGATGCAAAAAGACAGATAGGCTTAGTTAAAGTAAAGGTTGACCTTGTCAGTGAAGATACCGGCCTAGGATGTAACTACTCACCATAACTGCTTTTAGTTAAAGTTTAATTTCAGACCATCCTTTGTGGTTACTTTAGGTCTCTGAGCTTGTCAGGTCAGCATGTGGCCCCTGTGCCCCTGGTTTGTTTCTCTTTGTAATTTCATTTCTCAATGATGTTTACAACTGAGAACTCAGAAATGGAGTTTTATTATAATAAACATGGTTGGTCTCAAGACATCTGAAGTATGATTTCTAATCTCTTCCTCCATATCACCTGAATGTGAGTGGATCACACTACTTTCTCTTTATTCTAGAATTCTCTCCTGTACTTCTAATACACCTGGCTGTACATCTAAACTTGGTTATCCAAGCATTTTATTAGACTTAAGTGTAAAATAGAATTTATCACTTCCTCATTCTCCCTTCAACATGAGCTCCTCACTTCCCAACCACCTGATCTGCTTGACACCTCATGATGGTAACAGGATTGGTCTAAAGTCCTGTGTTAAAAGGTGACTTTGGAGGTCAACATCTTTTGTTGGCTCCCTTTGGGATCTTGGACAGTTGCATAATTTGCCATCAATTTGCTGAGTATAAGCAAACAGATCAGTAAAGCACCTTGGGGTCCAAAGATGAGGGGTCTCATATAAACATCACTGTGCTGTTGCCATTGTTGTCATGAGGGGATGATAATGTAATATTTGTTTACAATGTGGTTTCAGTTGAAGGAGACAGTATGTACCTGAGCCAACTATTAGGGGGATATTTTTTTTTCTAGCACAAAAAATAGAGTGCTTTTTAATTTATAAAGTGCTTTTTGTTACACCCAGAATTTGCAGGCCTGGAGAACTTGGATATGTAAGTTGTGGCTTTTTAGAATGAATGAATAAACAAGGGCACTCTAAACTGAAGAGTGTGAAGACTGTGGAGTCGTTTCTGATTGGCTTTCTGAGCTCATGCAAGGCATTGCACCTCTCTGCTTCTTTGTTTCTCCATCTGTGAGACATTGCTCACGTTGCCAGGATATCTTCAATCTGAATAAGATGTGTGTGGAACCTTTTCAGCTGCAGCGTCGTTAAAAAGCATGTATTCAGTACTTAAGTGGTGTTGTGCAAAAAAGAATTGTAAAGACTAGGTCTCTGCCTTGCCTGCTAAATTATATTCTGAGATCTTCAAAAGGTAAGGGGAGCAATAATTTAAAAGCTATTATTGTATCATGCAATACAAATAACAATGTATAAATAATTAGGAAGAATTGATATGGAAAGAAATTTGGTTATCAAGATGGAGCTCATGTCAAAATTATGTAGATAACATGACTGGGAAGTTCTTGCCTATCTGGAACTAAGTCCTACAGGAACCTTCTTTCTGTAATAAAATTCTCAAACATTGTCCACTGGGACCCAGAGAAGGGGAGGATTTTGGTATTTAGGTTTCTATCACTGTCTCTTTACCCCCAATGCAACTAAGGCTCAGACATTAAGGCTTAAGATCCCGAAAGAAGAAAGGCCTGTGCTTTATAGAGGGTGCTCTGGGGCAGTAGGTAATTTCCATTTCATTTTCTGAACATTGTAGTCCTACGTTATGGGCCTTCATGAAAAAGAGATCCAAATCAAGCTGGATGAAGCCCTGGAGAACAAGGTGGCCATACAGAAGCATCCACTGAATCTTCTGTGTGTGAATCATCTGAGGAACTTTCACAAGTCTGCATGCATCTGACTTCCCCATCAATTAAACACATAGAAAAGTAGCCCCAGAGCGAAGAATGCCATTTGCTTCCCCAGTGCTAGGAGGAGGTGATGATCTCTGGGTGACTCACTAAATTATCCCCTGCTTCTTGGAGAAGCCAAACCCCCAAGGTATGCTCTTTACACACACACACACACACACACACACACACACACACACACCAGTTTTCTTTATAGAGAGATTGCCAGGAAATTAATTAAAGTAGCTATTATTTGTGCTTCTCTTCATAGTTTATAGCATCCTTTTGCTGGTGTGATCTCATTTGACCCCAAAAGCTAACTCTCAAGGTACGCGACACTTTTATTGATGATCACCATTGTACACATGAGGACAGTAAGACTCAGAGGTTAAATGACTTGACCAAGGTCACAGAGCCAGTGTAAATCTAAGACGGAGACCAGGTCATTGAACTCTACATTTACTTCCACCCTGTGCCTGAAGATTGTCAGCATTAAAGCCACCTGTATTTAAAGGCCACCTGTCAATGACAAAGTTTCCATATAAAGAATTCAAGCCCCATGTAGATATCTGGATTTCCTTTCAACATCTCATATTTTAAAATGATTATTATTTCTCATCATAGCACACAGTATGGCTAAAAGCTGACTTGCTGCTTTTAATAATTACATAGTGTCATTGTTTCCTCCAAGGAGACTCCAAATCAAAGCTAGCAATCCTGGAACTTGTCCTTCAATGTACTTCAGCAGCTATTAAATTCATGGAGCTTGACTCCCATATTCCTCTAGTTCTGTTGTTTCTCAGCAAAGGTTTCAGGAATTCTACTGGTGTGAGGAGGTCTGTTGAAAAATGACCTATTATAGTGCAATTCTTTTCTAACGAATGCATTGTGTAAGCAGTAAATCTAAATGAGTTGCCTCTGGATTCATGTCCTGGTGGAAGATGCTAATCTTGCTTAAGACTTAAAAATATACCTGTCCTGGGCTCTATCAAAGCTTTGCCCTTGCTGCTATGACTGTGGCCCATGGTGGAGGGAGGTGATCCCAGCTGAATGTTCACTCTCTATGCTCTGGCCTCCTCTTTGAGCTAATCACCTCCTTTCTGAAATTCTCTCTCCCTGACTTTGCCCAGGACCTCCTTCCAGGTTCCCTCTTCCTGCTCAACAAGATCTGCTTTCTGGAAAAATTATTTTTGCACTTCAGTGTCAATTTTTCCTAAGGACACTGGCATTTCATGATTTGGGTGCTGATTGGGGAATCTATTGAATTAAAGGAGTTTCCCAGATAGGTGGTGTAGTCTCTGCTACCTGACTATAAACATCAGGTGTCAGTTGATTTTGGTTTGATATGCTGTATTTTATTAATTCAGTTAATTCTAAGACATACACTTGCCTCTAAAATTGGGATGCATTTTATGATAGATGCTGTATTACAGTTTGGTTGGTAGCATTTTTCTTTCTTATTGGTATGTAAAATAATGGGTATGTCTTACAGTCCATGACTTTTTTGATTTGATGAAATACAGTAGCTATTTTTTAAAATATGAGTTTAAAACCTCTCAAGTGTCAAGCAACTGCTTTGATCTGGTGACTCCTGATGCTAACGCTTCCCAGGCTCTTTGGTCTGGGTCCCCTGTCCAGTGTCCATGCGGCAGGTTACTGTCTGGGTGAAGGAGCAGCTGAGGAGTTTCTGGGCTTCTGGGACACATTTGAATAGGGGTAATCCGCACTGAGGATTGCGTTCTGCGTTTGAGCTCAGGTGGCTTGAAGCAGCTTTGTGTCTGTTTGGCCCCCAAATGCCTTTCCAACACCTTTCAAAGGAAGATCCTCTCTCAGGTAATATGTAGGTCAGGCTTTTGACAAACACTTGGTGAGCACTCACTGTGTATCCGGAACTAGGGTACGCACTTGACATATATAAAGTCTCTTTATTAGTCCAACACCTCTATAAAGTAGATACCGCTTTATCTTTATCTTACAGACAAGGATACACAGGCTTAGGGGTTAACTCACTTGCTTAGACCTTGAACTCAGGTGTCCAACTCCAGTGTCCACAGTGGACCAATGGACCACTCTGTTCTGCTCCTCTTTCCCAGCCTGAGCTGGCTAAATGCATTCTTCCCACCCTGCCTTAGCTAGCAGCAAGACTAAAACGACATTGGAGCTGGATCTGAGCTTGGCTTACTAAGAATCTAGTTGGCATGCCATGTGCTGAAGACATGGGGTCGGTAGGTTAGGGACTATACAGGTAAGAGAGAATGGAAAGGAGGAAAACAGTCCAGATGGTGAGCCTTCCCAAGTGAGTTGTCAGCTCCTGTCCTCCAGCATCACTAGGTGTCATCTTTCTACCTCTCTCATTGTGTCAGCAACAGACCCCTACCTGGGCAAAACGGGGGTGGATGGAGGGTGGGGGGGTGGTGAAAACAGCAGGTTGCATCTCTCCTTCTGCCTTGAGTCAGATGCACCCCAGTTGCCAGGGAAAAAGGATTAAGTGCTTGATAATCTATCAACTCTGGTGGACAGAAAATTAGCATTTCCAGTGGTGAGTAATTGAGACCGACTATGTGCCAGGAACCATACTCTGTATGTAGGTCCTGGAAAAACAGAGACGGGGAGACAATGCCATGACTTCCAGGAGTGTCACACGGGTAGAAAAGGCAGTGGATGTACTGGCCAATTATCATTCATAGCCAACGGTCGTGAAAACTGAGAGGCCTTGCTGGTTGGTGGAAAGAATACAGGATTTGAAGTTTTGAAGTATAGCTAATTTTGTCTTTTCCTTGCTGATCACTTGGGCAAGTTCAGTTTCCTCATCTTTATAGTGTGGGTAAGTATATTTTTCTTGCAGGCTCATTGAAAGGATGAATTAGACTTCATTTAAAGTACTGTGCTTCATGCAGACCTCATCCAGTGGCTGGGGTCTACTTGGTGCTCCGTCAGTAGCAGCTATAATATGTGGGCATAGGAATATATGCACATATGTTTGTATATATATAGGAAGATTTTACAGTTCTTTCATTTATTCAACAAATATTTATTGAACACCTGTTCTAGGTGCCAGGGATTTAGCAGTAAATAAAACAGCCCCCCCATCCCTGCCCACAGGGAACTTATATTTTAGCAGGGAGAGACCATAAATAAAATAACTAAAATACTTTGTTGGATGGTGATAAGTGGTATTGAAAAAGAAGTAAAGCAAGCAGGAAACGGGGTTGTGGGTGTGAGCGGAGGTTTATATTGTGAATAAAATGATTAGCGAACTCTCCCCAAGGGGATGTTTGAGGGAACCAGCCAGGTGGATATTTGGGAGAAAAGCATTCTAGGCAGAGAGAATTGCAAGAGCCACGTTCAGAGGTGGGAGCAGCCTGGCACTGGTGCCTCTGGTGTGGTCTGAACAAGGCGAGCACAACTGGAGGTGAGGACAGAGGGCTGACCAGAGGCCAGACAGAGCAGGGCCTTTTAGGCACAGTAAGGACATTAGCTTTTACTTGAAATGAGGCAGGAGCCACTGGAAATTTTGAGCAAAGGAGTACCATGGTCTGTCATGTTATGACAGGATGAGTGTGCTTCTATGTGGAGAAATCATGTTTGGGGGAAGGATACTATGTGAACACGTGCGCACATGCGTGTGTTTTTATCTCAGCAATAGTTCACAGCTGGGAATGCGATTACCTTGGGTTAGAAGGCCAAAAAAGGAGGCGGGGAGCCTGGAGAAATATGGTTTGCATTGTGGGTTTGGCCCTTTTTTGCTTTTTGTCTGAATGGTTTCTCATCACTGTGGGCTTGGAACGTGCAGCAGGAAGCAAGGGGCTGTTGGCCTGTCCACCAGTCCGGGGTCGGGCCTTGAACATATCCAGATTGTGGTTGAGTGGGCCAGGGAAGGGCACATTGCACTGGTGTGTGTTAGAAACAAGAGCACGGTGGAGACCGAGGGTGTGCTGAAGGCAGGAGGGACTGTCACCCATGGCTTTCCTGCTGTGTCTGACAAGGAGGAAGGCGGGTTCTCAGCAGAGGAGGGGTGGTGAGAACCTGGAAGCACAATGGCTGAGCAGCAAGAAATTACAAGGGTTGTATTCGGATCTCCCCCAATTCCTCGAGAAAAATCTGAGAACTGGAAAGCTGAGAGTGCGAACTAAAGTGTCCAAAAGGCTAAGTGGTGACAGATGGACGTGGGGAACGACGTTACACAACACCCACCCTGATCATCAACAGCACCAGGAACTGCTGACTTGACCTCCTTCTCTCCTGGTTGCTCAAGGGGATCTGGGCCTTTCTAGAGCAAAGGCTTTTGTAACTAGAATTCTATTCTATTTTGATTTTGTGGGGTTTTTCCCCACTTTCAGTCATAAGCCATAAATACATTTCCCCAAGATAAGAAGAAAGTACTAATACCAACAACTGACTCTTATGTAGTGTTCAGTGCAGTTCTGAGTACTTGATTTGTATTAGCTCCTTTAATATTCAGCACAATCCTACTAGATAGGTAGCATTGTTATCCCATTTTTCAGAGGGAGAAACTGAGGTTAAAGACCTTGTCCAAAGACCTTGCTAATAAGTGCTGGGACCACAATTTGAAATCATGCTTCTGACTCCAGAAGCTTTATCTCTTTTTCCTTTGTCAGTCTCATTATTATTTCTTATTCACCATGTAAAATTTTGTGAGGGAGTTTTTGGGAATGATTTGTACAAATATACACAAAGGAATTGTATGGTCACCAAAGGAAAAAAGAAGCTGGCTTCTTTTCCCCCATGTCTATGTGGGGTACCTGCCTGGCAATTCCTATTTCTTGTTTTATGCTATAATTTATTGACATGGATGTTATCCCTCTTCTTAAGGCTGGAAACTAAATTGAGGCCAGAGTCCATGTGGAATTCATTTTTTGTATTTACTATAGTATATAAGCCAATACCTTAAACATAGTAGATGTTCACTAAATATGAAATCATTTCTAAAGTTGAATGGTTGCATTTGGTAACCAATCCTCACTTAAGCCATTCATTCCTGAAAACAATGAAAAGGAGAACATTTAAATAAGTGAATCATAATATGGTTACAATTGAATAATGTTTTTGTGATTTTCAAAACTCTTTCATACAGTTTATCTCACTCCATCCTCCTGCCAACCCAAGTAATGGGGAATGGCACAGGTTTTTTTTCCAATTTAATTATGAGAAAACCAAGTATAGAAACAAATGATCTACCCAAGGTCACAAACAGGTTGTTGTTTAATTTTTTTTTTTAATTTAGCTTTTAAATCAGAGCAGAAATCAGAACCCAAATCTCCTGATTTCCTATTTTGTGAGCAAAATACATATACCTATGGGGTACAAAACTTGAACACAGGACCTAATCATACTCATTCAGCATAAACAATAGTGTTTTTATTCCTTAATTTCTGGAAAATTGCAGACAATCTAGTGTAGTGCTACTGAAAATGTGGTCCCCAGCTGGTAGACCAGTTGCCAGTTACGAATTCATGCCGAGATCATGAGCTTGTGGCAGAATATAAATCAACTACATCTATAAACACTGCTTAGTTCACCTGACATTTTTTTTCTTTTTTACATTTTATTTTGAAATAATTTTAGGCTTACATAAAAGTTGACAAATAATACAAAGAGTTCCCATTAACTCTTCACCCAGCTTCCTCTATTGTTGACATCTTGCTTAAACATAATATAACTAGACGCCCGGTGCACAAAAATTTGTGCACTTGGTGGGGGGGGGTGTCCCTCAGCCCAGCCTATGCCCTCTTGCAGTCTGGGACCCCTTGGAGGATGTCCACCTGCTGGCTTAGGCCTGCTCCCTGGAGGATCGGGCCCAAGCTGGCAGTCAGACATCCCTCTGGCAGCCCGGCAGCCCTCAGGGGATGTCCACTTACCAGCAGGGAGCAGACCTAAGCTGCAGTCGGACATCCTTTGTGCTGCTGAGAAGGTGGGAGAGGCACCCGCCACCACCGCTGTGCTGGCAGCCATCAGCCTGGCTTGTGGCTGAGCAGAGCTCCCCCTGTGGGAGCTCACTGACCACCAGGGGACAGCTCCTGCATTGAACATCTGCCCCCTGGTGGTCAGTGTGTGTCATAGTGACCAGTCATTCCCAGTTGTTCTGCTGTTAGGGTCAATTTGCATATTATCCTTTTATTATATAGGATTATTTAAACTAGGAAATTACCATTGGTACAATACTTTTAATGAAGCCTCAGACTTTATTTTAATTTCACTAATTTTTCCACCGATGTTCTTTTTCTGGTCCAGGATCTGATCCTGGATCCTACACTGCATTTATCAAGCCTCCTCTGTCTCCTCCAATCTGTGCTAGTTCCTCAGTCTGTTCTCGTTTTTCATGAATTGAAGAGTACAGGTGTCATATCTTGGAGAATGGTCCTTAATTTGGGTTGTCAGATGCTTCCTTATTATTAGATTGAGGTTATGCATTTTTGCGTACTGCATATATGTATCACTTCTGAATATTACAGAAGTGATGTGTCCTACACATTCTATCTTATTTGGGCAAAGAATGTTGCCATGTTTTTTTACTAGTGCTGTTAGCCTTCATGACTTGGTGAAGGTGGTTTCTGTTGAGTTTCTTCACTGTAAAGCTGATACTTCCCCATTTCTAATTAATGATATCCAGAAAGAGGTATTTTGAGAATATGCAAATATCCCATTTCTTCTCAAACTTTTGCTCATAATTTTAGCATGTATTGTGAATCTTGCTTATAACAGTTACTAGCTAATGATGATTTCCTATTGTCCTCTTTCCCTTAATTGGAAAATTTCTGTCAGGAAGAGCTCCCTTCTTCCCCATCTCTCTTTATTCAACTATTAGTTACCATCACAGATTGTAATCCATGTTGTTCTATGGATTACAGTCCAATATATTATTTATTTTGTTGCTCAAATCATTCTAGCTTTGGCCATTGGGAGCTGTTTCAGGCTGGCTCCTGTACCCTTTGACCTGACTCTCCTTTCTCAAGTGTTTTCTTGCCTTTGGACCATGAGATGCTCCAGGATCATCTTGAATGTTTCTTGCCCCAGCCCTGGAATCAAACACTTCTCCAAGGAGCCCTGGTTCCTTTTATTGCAGAACTAGAGGCCCAGTGCATGAAATTCATGCACGGGAAGGGTCCCTAGGCCTGGCCGGTGATCAGGGCCAATCAGGTTCCCCACCTCCCTGCCTCCTTCTTCCCTCACCACCTTCACACCACTACCAGGCGGTTCCCTTGCCTCCTGGCCTCCCCACCTCCTCCTTCCCTTGCTCCCTCAGTGCCCCGCTGCTGCCGCTGGTTGCCCGCCATGTTCTCTGCCACCCCCTGGTGGTCAGCACACATCATAGTGAGCGATCGAACTCCCAGTCAAACTCCTGAGGGGACAATTTGTATATTAGCCTTTTATTATATAGGATGGTATTTAAAAACCAAAATCTGGGCACTAGGTGTGCTAATGGCCATACACTTGTTGTTTTTTATATCAATAGTTCCTTGATTCACATTTTGAATGAGCTCCTTATCTTGTCATGGACCAGTCATAATTTGTGACCCTGCCACTTTGAGTCTCAGTGGTTCTGTCACCATGTACATATGACCCATCTAGTAGTAATTTTAAATTCCATTAAATGAAAGTCATGAATCAGTGTTATTCTTTCACTCATGCATTAAGCAGATATATGTTAAGTACATACTATGTACTAGGCCTTGTGGTCGGTGCTGGGTTTACAATGGTGAGTAAAGTTCTGCTCCTGAGGAGCTTATAATATTACTAGAGGCCTAGTGCACAAAATTCGTGCACTGGTAGGGTCGCTAGAGGCTGCCAGCGGCTGGGTACTCCCTCCCTTCCCCCAGCTGGCCCCGCTCCCTAGTCAAACTCCCAGTCGAGGGGACAATTTTCATACTACGCTTTTATTATATAGGATCTTCTATGAAATCCTGGAGAGAATACTCCTTTTTCTTGGTCACTGAATATTATGAGAACTCATTTCATATTAGTCTGCATTCTAAACCTTGTAAGTTTAGCCTAGAGGATTTAAAATTTTTATTTTAGATTCAGAAGTTGTTAGACTATGAAGAGGCTATTTCTAAGTGCAGCACCTCTTGGTGCCATTAAAAACCTTGCTCACAACTTGATTCTGATACATAGGTGGTTGACTCTCTTTGGCCTCCTGAAGGAGACTGGAGATCTATGCCTTGACTTTTGGGATCTAACTGCTCACTCTAACTACCATGTAAAAGAAAGTCTGCTGGCAGGAAGGAGAAAAAGCTTGCTGCAAGAGTCAGGCTCAATCTTCAGCACTCCCCTCTCCCACCAGGCTGGGGTATGGGCTAGGATTCTCCTTCAAATTGCTCTCAGACCCCAATAGGATCCCTTCAGCAAAGTATGTTTTCAAAGAGACTGTTGCTGACTTTAATCTACTTCACCTACACATCAAGTTGGATCTAGGTTCTGGTTGAAGGAGGTTAACAGTGATGTCAGTTAAGGTCGCTTGGACATGCATTATCCTAATTCCCACTTCTTATACTTCCCAACTGATTGAATACAATCTGGCATTATTACAATGCTTCTCATTTAGGCTGGTTATTAGTATTTCCTTTGACTTTTTTGTTTTTGTTTTTAGCATAAATGGACTAAGAATCACTTTCACGGCCCAGAAAAGAATCCCTGGCAAAGAGGATTCTGCTGGTGAGAAATGCAACCCTTTCAGGTCAATTGTCTGGAAATATCTGTTGGTCTTCTTTACTTTTGGAAAAGATCCGAATGCTAAAAACTCATGTTATGCCCTAGCAGCCCAGCTGGTTTGGCTCAGTGGATAGAGTGTTGGCCCTCAGACTGAATGGTCACAGGTTTGATTCCAGTCAAGGGCACGTACCTCTGTGGAATGCTCGATTTCCATCTCTGGTCGGAGGCAATCAATCAATGTGTCTCTCTCACATCAATGTTTCTTTCTCTCTCTCTGTCTCTCCCCCTCTCTTCCACTCTCTAAAATTCAATGAAAAAATATCCTTGGGTGAGGATTAACAAACAAAAAACTCATGCTAAGCCCTGTTCTCTCTTCCTGTTGGTCCTTTCT
The DNA here is from genome assembly GCF_028538775.1 of Myotis yumanensis. Lineage (NCBI taxonomy): Eukaryota > Metazoa > Chordata > Mammalia > Chiroptera > Vespertilionidae > Myotis > Myotis yumanensis. Next base: position 119,113,248 of record NW_027223754.1, on the reverse strand, counting down.
GGCGTCTATTAAATTATGAGTCTTTTATGTCACTGAACAAATGTGTGTTCTCAGCGTGTGAAGTATATACACAATATAACTTATTGCCTGTTCTTGGGAGGAACAAAACAGTGGAGCTGTGGTCAAGTTGACTGCCATGCCTTCTGGTCAGAAATGTGAGGGCAATAGGGATCCCACATGCGTTTGCCATGAAAAGCAATGTAAGGTCCAGGCATCTGAGAATCCATTTGCATGAGGTGCCAAAGATGGAGAACTAGGTACGTGTTTCTCAACATGTAGAGTCATCATGTAAGGTGGCTGATCCTTCAACCTTCAGCCTGGAGATGACATGGGTGGGGTGGGGAATAATGGACATGAACTTCAGTATCTGTCTCAGTTTTTATTTGGTGCTTTTGACAGAAATTTTCTGTGTGTGTGTGTGTGTGTGTGTGTGTGTGTGTGTGTGTGTGTGTTTACATTAAATCCAGTTTAGAGAGCAGCTTTGTAAGCCCCATCCAGCTTGTACTGTGATGGTTTGCCCTTGATAATTTTAAATGAGTTGACCTACGTAGTTTAACTATTTCAATTAAAAGTAACAGAGAGTATAGATTGGCAAGAGGTGGAGGACAGGGAGGAAAGGATCTCTTGGGTAAAACAGAAGTGACAAGAGGTTGGGGGTTGGAATCATAATTGATAGCCATCGTGGATGCTTTGACATCCTGCTTTGGCTGAACTCCTTGTGATGGTGGCTTCTGCTATCCCTTGCTATGGATCTGCAATCTTCTTGGGATTGGGCAGGCTAATTCTTTTTAGGGGAAGGATTCTGGTATATTATTCCTTAATTTTCCAAACACCCATTCTTTCATTTCCAGCTGTCTGCACCTGTGATTTTCTGAAGGGGTGGTGCTCTCCCTCTCTCTCCATCCTGGTCCTAAGGGAAGATGTGGAGAGGAAATGCTGTTCATAGTACAGGGTAGCTATTCTTGCATTTCTGTTTTCCATTTTTCTCCTACCACTTAGATACCTGATTCCACACAAATTCCTAATTAACTCAGTTGCTCTACATGAAGGGCTAACATATGGAGCTACCAAGTTTGGAAAACCATTTGGCCTGGATCCAGCATGCATCTTTCCCCTTCGCACCCAGCTCTGCAGGTGGGCACTGCACCAACCTCGACATTGCAGTATGAGGATGCCAAGGGATGGAGCAACTCAGGGCTAATTGTTTCACTCAGAAAACCATGGATTAGATCTTTTAAATTTCTGGCTTATTTAAAAGCTTCATTTTCTGGTAGGAGATCAGGAGGCTATACGATCACTGGAAGGGCCAGCCCTCTCCCACATGCTGCCTTCACAGTGCTCCTATGCCTGGACCATCTCCGGGTGATGAGGGTTTACTTAGGGCTGTGACCAGATGAAGTATGGTACTCTTCAGATTCTATCTATGACTCCTCGGGAATAGGGTGCAAAGAAGGACCATGTCAGATGGGGGAGGAGTAGGACATGAATAAGTAGCAAAGAATTATCTCTGTCAGTCCAGATGGAGAAAATTAGTTGTATAGGAAATACAGAAGCCACTTCCAGGTCTATTCTTCAGTTTCAGTTTATATCCATCCTATCATCTGTCTGCTTAGCATATATAGTGCTTACTGGTGACTGGTAGTATTCTAAGTGTTGTCCATGTATTAACTTATTTAATGCTCACAGGACCCTTTGAGGTAGGTATTACTATTATCCCTGTTTTACGAATAGGAACTCTAAGGCAATAAAAGGTTAATAAATTTGCTCACAAACATTTGCTTCTGGAGCTAGGGGTTGAGGCCTGGAAGTCTGGGTCAGAGTCCAGTCTGCTATACCAAAGTCATACTGTCAGTAGCATTGGTTCTATTTTATCTCAGCCCCAAGGGTTTTTAGAGCATTCACAATGGGAATCAAACACTCAATTTCCAGTGGTGAGTGGGTGACCTCTCCTGGGACATTATCAGTTGGGAAAGCCTTCCTGACTCCTGTGGAATTTCATTTTTAATTATATTGCTTTATGAAGATGTGACCTGAGGATGAAATGGGTACAGCCAATGATTTTAATTTTATTCACTTTACTCTTAATTTTTATATCCAAGCTTCAAGAAACCAGTGTTAGTGAATAGCACTGTTTTCACTAAGCCAAACTTCAGGAAAGCACATCCTTTGCTAGAGCAATAATTAACAAATTTGCTCTCAGTCTAAATTAAGCCCTACATTGCTTACCTTTGCTCTCCCAAATTTTACTCTTATATTCTTACCTCAGATCATTTCAAGTGGTAAAAAAGGGACAATTTTTGGTTTTAATGTTAAAAACCTAAAATGAATGACTTTGTTCCTGTCCATGTGCTCTTTTATGTAGGTTTATTTAAAAGCCAACAATACTGCTGCTTCCAGAGACTCTTTGTTCTAGTCTTCATCAAAGCCAACAGAATCAGGTTTGGGAGCAAGGCTTATCCCCATGAAACTGGGAAATCATTATGCAGAGTAATCAGTATAGATAGTAAGCATGATGTGTATATAAACCAAGCAGTATTTCCTGTGAATGAGTAACTGGGAACTAGTTAATTTTTCTTTTTTAGTATATTTTATTGATTATTTACAGAGAGGAAGGGAAAGGGATAGAGAGTTAGAAACATCGATGAGAGAGAAACATCGGTCAGCTGCCTCCTGCACACCCCCTACTGGGGATGTGCCCACAACCAAGGTACATGCCCTTGATCGGAATCGAACCTGGGACCCTTGAGTCGGCAGGCTGACGCTCTATCCACTGAGCCAAACCAGTTAGGGCAGGAAACTAGTTAATTTTGACATGATCTTCCTATAGAAATAACGGTACTGGAGCAAAGATATACTTTTACTGAATTTTGAAAGATCTGAGCATAGCAAAAGTGTGTCTCTCCCCCTTGAATCTGGTGTCTGGGCTGCAGACCGAGACGTTTTAATAACCCATTCTCTGGCTGTGAGGGCGGTGAAGGATGAAAGGCTTGGGAAATGGGAGGCTGTGGTAGGAATTCCACGCCAATCACATTCAATCTTATAGAAAAATTGGGAGGGAATCAGTCATTCTGAGTCAGAATCAACAGATAGCTCTGACAGGACATTGAAGGATGAGGTGAATATGACATGGGCTTTGGAATGGACCCGTGAAGTGACCTAGGAGAGGAAGAGATTGGTCATTCTCTGGTGTGTGTGTGGGGGGGTGGGCAGAGGAGGGTTGGATTACTTGGTCCTTTGGATGAAAGGTCACTCACTGTGTCCAAAGGGAGTTTGAAAAGGTGTTGTCCATCTTCATCCTTTTTGAGAAGTAGAATCTAAGGCTTGTACTTGCAGGAAGTGGAGAAGAGGGGAAGTTAGGAGAAAATCTCCTTGGCTGTGGCTGAAATGTGGGGATTGATGATCCAGGATCCTGGAACCTATGTCATTTGTTTAAGAGGTCAGAGTTCTTCAGTTTGACTAGGCTAGCTTCACAGCTTATTTAATGTCTTTGATCAAATTGCATAACTACCCTAAACCTTTATTTTCTCATCTGTAAAGTGGGGATAATGTTTTCCCAGAAGGTTGTTAAGATGATTACATGAAATAATATAATATGTGAGTCATTTATCTAATGTCACGCCTATCACACAGTAGTTCTTGAAATTTTAGAAGTTATTATTACTACTTGTAGTTCTATTATGATAGTCCAAGTGGGAAAGTGCAATCGGGACAAGGAGAAGGGAGCTGTAGATAGCAAAATATACACATGAGAGTTGGTACAAAAATAGCAGCAGAACTGTATAGGAGAAGTTGCCTACAGAACACCCCAGTTTGTTTCCATTCCCCTTGGGTTCACTGGCCACTGTGTAGTGTCTGAGTTTCCTAGGTCAGCGGTCACCAAACTTTCAAACCTCAAGGACCACCCGTGGTCCGAGGGCCACCGGTTGGCGACCGCTGCCCTAGGTGACAGCAAGGATTGGGACAACACAACCTCTCTCAGCCCCTGAGGCTTGCCTTTCACAGATTCGTTTTCTTCCACACACATTTTATCCTGGAAAAGGCCCTTGGTAGAAGCCACAGCTGGAGAACTGTGGGAAGAGATGGGCTTGGAAACAGTATCAGAATGAGTTAGCATGGAGCCTACAGAGGGGTCCACAGCCACAGGGTTTTGTCCCTTTTCCCCAGTTCCTGCCTCACAAACACTGTTCATTCCTAGTGTTTCTCTCACTAGCTTAGGTTTTTAGTTCCTTTCCTGGGAAGCATAGTTTTTATTGCCAACAGTCTCTTTTAGCTCCCTTTTCTGTTTTTGATTGTCCCTCTTTTATCCCACCAGCCTCCCACCCTGTCCTCCTATACACCCTGCCTTGTTTCCAGATATAACGGTGTTACCAGGGCAGGTTTTCAGAAAGCCTGCTTTAGTGGCTCTCACCTGGACCATTTCCACAATGGCTGTATGCCGGGTACCACTCACAGAGCCTCAGCCATTGGGCCCCATCTGTTCCTCTGGCTGCAGCCACCAGGCATCTGCGGGGTAGGTAGGGGTTGGTGGGGTGAAGGATGAAGATGCCCAGACAAGGGGCAGGGTGTACCTGGCTGCATGATGACCAAAGCAGCAGGAGTGCCCAGCGAGAGAGTATAGGGTCTTTATGACCTGCAGCAGTGGAAAAAAAAAAGGAAAAGGAAAATCAAGTTAAAATTAAAATGTTTTAAAAAGTGAGTTGTGAAGAATTAAACAAATTTCTTTCACACTGCTTTATTACTCATAGAAATTGTATCAATCAGTGAGCGTTAAATTGCTTGATCAGTTAGAAAATATTGTTGCCGCTGAAGAATCGATGCTAATTGAGTCATTAAGGCATTATTACATGAAGCACAAATGGTTCGGGATGATAACGGGTTGCTCTGCTCCATCTGTAGTCTGCCCAGATGCAGTGGAACTGTGCCTGCACTGCCCGGCCTCCTCATAGGGTTCCCTCCATGACTGGCTTTCTCGTTGGAGTTCACGGTGGGTGGAGGTTCTGGAAATTTTCCCTGTTATGAAAAAAAGACATAACATAGCCCGTCTTGAAGTCAGTGATATGAACAATCTTGACAAGTAAGGAGGTTGAAAAAGAATTTGGGTTACATTTGGAAATTTTCCAGTGGGGTCCATGATATGTGAGGCTATATTTGCAACTTTACTGAAGTCGGCAAAATCCCAACAAAAACTATTCACCAGGGCGCAGTATATAGGGCAGGGCCTGCAATGGGGTGCTAGTTACAGCCTGGACACTCAGGTCTGACTGAGCCCTATGCCGCCTGGAGTGACTCCTAAAGGAGCAAGACATTTTTAAGGTCTTGGGTGCCCATATCAGATTTGGGTTCACTTTCTGTCCCCCCAAGATTGACCTTTCCACATGGCAGATACTGATGGATTTTGGTCAAAGGAATGGGATACCTTCATCCATGACTGGTCCTTAGCAAATGGTAAAGTAGGCCACACTGGCCTGGCCTCCGCAGTTCCTCCTCTTCTACCCTCGTTCCTTGCCCCTCCCCCACCCCCAACCTCTGGCAACCCCAAGCCCTGTCTGTAGCACTCACCAAGGTTGCCTGTCTTGGTCAGTGGCGTCTATTCTGAGATTTCTCTCCTAGTGACTACCCTTTGGGTATGTGCCCACGCAGCTCAGGTTTCCATGGTGGGCATCTCTTCATCCCACCATCTAAGTGTGCATTTTGGTCAGTGTGGGATCCCTCCCAGAGATTATGTTTGCATTTTAACAATGGGTTATTGGGTATATATGTCATAAATCAAATGGAATTATGATCAAAGGGATTTCAAATATTTCATGAATAATGCCAGAGAGATAGCTCACACAACCAGTCTCACTGTGTTTTTCCTAACAATCTGAGGTGCCGAGGAAAGAGGACAGGCATTTCCTTGAAAGTTTAAGTAGTTTCATTTCTGTCTTACAAATGGGTGAAGAAGCCTAACTCCTCCCATGAGTTGGGGAGAGAGGGGCACAGTGAGAAGGATGGAATTTATTGCAGACTCACTGTGCCTGGTGCAGGACTGGCTGTGTCCCTTCATACAGGTTGTCATCTACCCTCATCAAAACTTTGAGGTGCAGAGTATTGCCCTCATTTTTTAACTATGCGAACACAGAAACTTAATAATTAAGTAACTTGCCCAAGATCACGTAGAAGAGTTAGAGTTCACTTTCTAGTTATTCCAATTTCAGATCTGTGCATTATGCATCATTTTTTCATTTTCCTCTTTCCTTACCCATCAACATAACATGCTCATGTGTGCGCACACATGACTTCTCTCAGTGGATTCTAACTCTCCTATATCTGCCTTCAGTAGCCTTTCCTCCATCACTCTCCTGCTCAATTCATCTGCAAGACCTCCTCTTTATCTTCCATATCCTGCTCTCCTTCTCCAAGCTTCTCTGTCCTTCTCAGCCCATCCTCTGTCAGGCTACCATCTTAGATGTTCTGGCCCTTGGCCACCCTTTCCCACTCTGTTTATCATCACAGAAGCCCTAGTGGCCAGCACAGTGCCAATCATACAGTACATACTTATGGAAAGCATTAACCTATAATGCCTTCCCTCACTGCATATGCCCAATTCATATTCCTTTCCTCCACATCACCAACTGCAGCAACTGCTCCTTCTTTATGTGCCCCTCTCAGCTCTGTAGTGATTGATTGCTAGAGACTGGGGAGCAAAACAAGTAGACAGTGTTTGGTCCATGTTGGATATAGTTAGCGGATGTGTGTACTTAGAGGAAGAAATATTATGAACACTTCTCTCTGCATTTCTCTTGGCCACTCTTCAGTGGAAGAAAGCTTTCATCTTCTGCTTTACATGGAAATACTCGGTCATGTTTCCTTATTTGCCCCAATAATTACTTTTTCTGTCTCCTCCACCAGTGGAACTAAAGAAATTGTCATGAGGTGCCATGAGCTGTGCTTGTGTGTTTTCCCAGTTGCAGAATACTCCTTACATGAGATTATCGTATCAAGATAATCTGAAAAAGCTAAAAGATACGTGTGTGTGTGTGTGTGTGTGTGTGAATGCAGGTTTCAGGTACACACTTTACAACACACCAATGCGCGCGCGCGCACACACACACACACACACACACACGCATGCACGCACTACAGTGGGTGAGCTGAAGAGATCCCTGTGTAGGGGAATATGTATGTGATCAATCACACAATGTGAGAAGCCTGGAAAAATAGGTCAAAGGAATGACAGGACCCAGTGTCTGTGCTGTAATTCTGAAGTTCGTCCAACATCCTAGAAGATTAATGAGTGGGTTTTTGAGCTGCTTTGTGCTTTCATGGACTGAGCAGTGGCAGGCAGATCATTTTCAATCCCATATCACCTTCCTCTCAATCTGTTCAACAGTCCTCTGGGGGGAAACCATCAACTCTGCCATTTGTCTGTCCTTCCTTGCTCAAAAACACTCATCCAAGGCACTTGGCTAATGGGGAACAAAATAGGAGGGTTTGTGGTAAGATCCCTCCCAACTTGGCTATACATGCCATGAAAGCAGGGCTTTTGTATTGCTTTATCCTTTCTTGTACTCCCAGTGCCTAGGATGCAGGGGATACTCAGTAAGATTTTGTTGAATGAATGACTTTGAAAAATATTTCTCCTAGTTCCCGGCCATCGGCATCTCCATCATTACTCATGATCCTCTCTCTATAATGCAACTACATTTTTTTTTTTTACCCAAATGTCTTCCCAGCCCTCCAGCTGTCCCTATCCCCATCTGCATTGCCCCTCATTCCAGGCAGGCTGCTTCTTCAGGGTTTCCACACTCCCATGCCATTTTCCAAGCTGCACTTTGCTCTTGCCACAGTCCTGCCTCCCCACCTTCTGGGATTCTCTTTGTCCTTCAGGTCAGAGGTTGCAAATCAAATACCTACTGGAGCCGGGCAAAAAAGCTACTTAAGTGAAGTGGGTCCGTATAGGAAGACGGTTCACTTTCATAGAAGTATGCTCATTCCATTGTTGCATGAAAACAGCAATGCAAGAATAATGAAATAGAGCTACTGATACTTGGCCTCTGTGTTGGAGAAATAGGAAGGAATGAGAGGCTTGTGACAAACTCAAGAACACATGTCCCCTGAAGGTGCAGCTATAGCAGATTACCACTGTGAGGGAATGCCCACCTATTGTTAAGAATCCTGATTTTTTTTAAGACAGGAAATGTAGAATTTAGGTGAAACCTACTGCTTATGAAATGTTGACTCAAAAAAAAATTTAAAACAGCTATGCCAGCCAGAGAAGATAAAACATATCCTTGGGGCACATGGACCTGCTGGTCACTGTGCTTAAACTTTGCTCCAGAGTCTTCCCAGATCACTGAGGCCAAGCTGGTCTTCCCTTTCCCAAGTGCTCCTTAGAACTTGAGAGCCAGCATCATGCAGTGGACAAACCATTGGCGAAGTGACCATTGACCTATTCTCTAGTTCTGGTTCTGTTGTTGACCTGTTTCCTCATTTGTAAATGGGAGTAATACTATTTGAACTTTTCAGGTGCTTGGCTTATAATTTCAAAGTGCTTTCATATGCATGATTTTATTTGACCCTCAAAAGAACCTTATGCATTAGGTTTGGAAAGTGTTATTATTCTTAATTTAATAGGAAAGAAACTGCGGCCCGCGGGCTGGATCCGGCCCGTTTGAAATGAATAAAACTAAAAAAAAGAGACCGTACCCTTTTATGTAATGATGTTTACTTTGAATTTATATTAGTTCACACAAACACTCCATCCATGCTTTTGTTCCGGCCCTCCGGTCCAGTTTAAGAACGTATTGTGGCCCTTGAGTCAAAAAGTTTGCCCAACTCTGTTCTAAACCCTCATTTCACTGTCTGCTGGTAGCCATGGTTAGATGTACAACATAGCATCTGTGGCAGCTGCCATGAAGATGCCACCAATCAAGACCACCATATTGGGAGGTGGGAAGGACTGAATGTCTGTAGCATTTTGGGGTCAGATCTGGGTTTGACTAATTCCTGGCTGTGGGCAATCTAACTGTTGAGTCTAGTTTCTTCACACAAGGAGGATAACAATGCTGACCTCAAGTGAACCTGAAGAAGGCTAATAACATCATAGGGCTAGTGCATCTGCACAGTGTGTGGCACAGACAGGGTGCTCAGTGCAGTGCACAGCAGTCAGAAATGTCTTTGTTAGAGCAATATTCATTGAAGCACTGTTTATCTGCTTTTGCCAATGCTGGGCACTGAATTCTTCCCTGCAACTGTCATATGAGATTCATTCAATTCGAATATTTCTTTAAAACAGTACCAGGAGGAGCTTTTAAACTTGAGATTTTATGAAAACAATAAAAATGGAGCCCAGGCCGGAGTGGCTTGGTTGGTTGAGCATTGCCCTGTGCACCAGAAGGTTACAGGTTCCATTCACAGTCAGGGCACGTATCTCGGTTGCAAGTTTGATCCCCCAGTAGGGGCGTGTATGGGAGGGAATCCATCAATGTTTCTCTCTCACATGGATGTTTCTCTATCTCTCCCTTCCTCCCTCTGTAAAAGAAAAAAAAGTGATGATTGGGCATAATTTATTTTTAAAGAAAATGACTAGGTCTATGTAATGGAAAGAGCTATTTTCAATTTACTTAAACTTAAGGCCTATTGTACACAACTGTGGCTACATGATGAAACTCCAGCTACTCTTTTCTAAGTCCAGTTAAAGCCTTCAGCTGGGTGAGTAAGAAAATGGTCTCTGGCTGCTCTGGGAGGCTCCACCCATCCTCTGCAGCCATCATCTAAACTGCTCTCTGCAAGGATCCCCTTTTCTGTTTGAGATCCTTTCGCGGTGGCTTCATGAATTACAGTGTGGAGGTGGTGTGGACTCTGGTTTCAGCTCTAAACCAGAAGCACTCAGACTCCAAGCCTGTGTCCTTCACCGAGCAGGGAAGGCTGTTTCCTTAGGGGGAGTCCCAGGTGAAAACAGCTCTCATCCTCCCATCTGTCAGCATGGCCAGGCTGCCAGGACTCTGCTGTGAACTGACGCTCCTCCTGGAACTGCCCCCAGGTCTCAGCAGTGGCTCAGGATTGTCCAACCACTGTGTGCTCACTGTCGCCGAGTCAATACATGTTTCTCCCTGGGAGCTGGCAGAAAGGTATGCAGAGTCCTGGGTGTAGGGCTCATGAAGTGTACGGCCATGGGCAGGTCCCGTAAGCACCTACCCCCTGAGAGCAAAGTCATGTGCTTGCTTTGGTATGTGCAAGGGCTCTTGGTGGGCAGTTCCGAGCCTCCCATTGAACTACCCCACAGGAATGCGCCGAGGATTACTGGTTAATGCCGGTAAAGCTCTAGGGCTATAAATGTCAAGCTTAATGTTAATAAACAGGGAGATTAGGTTCATTTATACAAAAAGGAAGTCTCTTTACAGTGGACTTGGGGCGAGGACTTCACTTTTATCAACAAAAACAAACAGAGTAAACTGTAAGCGCAGATTCAAGTCCGGGGCCTTTATCCAGTCTTCTTATCCTGCCGCTCCCACTGATTTCTTTCACGGCCTGTAAACTCGGTTCTACTGCTGAGGTGATTGTCTAATTGTGTTTGTATTTGAAGTCTTTAGAGATGAAAGTGTCTTAGAAAAGTGTTGAAGAGCAGACAGGGTGAGATTGCATGGCTAAGTGCAGAGGTCCATGCCATTTGTGAGCAAATGCAATATGCATTACTTGGCATTCTGCATCCTTTAAGAGAGGTGCTTCAATTAATGGCGTTCTATTTTTCCTATTTTGTATACAACAAGACTGAAGCATAAGGATTTGCTGAGTCTGTTTTCTCTAGGAAGCTTCTTAGATGAATTCTCTGCTTAGTTCTCCTGAGGGATTCCTTCAACCCCTGTGTACTCAGCAATGTAGAAGTTTCCCATAGCCAGCTAGTAAAGGGAAGAATCCTTATAGAATCTCTGGCCGAGAATTTGCCAGGTGCTTTTATATACCTCGCTTTGTCAGGTATGTGCCATCCCATTTCACAGACGAAGCAACCGAGGCTCAGAGATGGTGATTTATAACATGCCTGAGCCTGTATTTATTTTACTGTGCCGCCTAAATGCAGCAGCTATATTGCCTATTTATTTTTATTTCTAGGGCCTACTATAGATCCATAGTCCTTTCTTTGTAATTCTGAAACCCAGCAACAATTGGGTGGAGCCAGAATGGACCTATGCTGACACAGGGAGGTTATAGTCTTTATTTAACCTGCTTAGAGTGACTAGATGATTCATGGCAGAAACGTGTTGGCTTGTGGGCTCCTTCACCCTGTTACATACAATATTTTCACAAAATACCTTTCTAGAACCTGAGACATTCTCAATTCTGAAGTGTACTTGGCCCCAAGAGTAAGGGACTGTGGCCCTCTAAAGCTCGGTGCACAGCGAGCACTGGCAGCACGTCGCTCTGTGAGCAGGAAACCTCAGCATCTGGACATGCCTACGCTGTGCGCCTGTAGTGAGGTGGTCATAGAAGCCCGGTGACCTGTCCAGAGTCTTCATTAGACACCTGCCATATGGTGGTGAGAGGAAGGGCCAACAAAGAAAGAAAGAGAAGGTGTTTGGTGCAGACGATCAGTCCAGGGCAGTGTGTGGGTGACAGCTAAGGCCGGGTGCGTCCAGTCAGTGCTGGGAGGACAGGGCCAGGGCTGTTAATGAGAGGCGGGCATCCTAAGGAAGGATAGGCCCTAACGAGGCAAGAAGAGAAAGTGGGGGAGGGACCCTGGCAGGAGGAAGCTCAGGCTCAGAAGCTGGGTGAGCACGGGATCCGGGACATCCAAGGAAGGGCGGCGTTCATACCAGGAAGTGGTGGGGATGGAGGAGAGCAGGGGGGACGGATTCTGGAGGCCTTGACTGCCCAGCAGGCCCAGTGCTGTGGACGTGGAATTTTGAGCAGAGATATCACCTGCTGAATGTTGGGCTTTGCTGAGCTTTCTGGATGGCTCCAGAATGAGTGAGAGCCTAAATTCCAGGCTTCCCTTGTTCCTTTCCTGAAATGTGTTTGAACAATAATAGCTGACGCTGATATAGCACTTTCTATGTAATTGGCCTGTTTTTAATGCTTTCGGTAATTGACACCCAGCAACTCTGTGAAGTAGATACTATTATCCCCATTTTATAGATGAGGAAACTGAGGCACGGAAGTTAGGTGGGTGGGTCAGTTGCCCTGGGTCCCATGCATAGACTATTGAGGCTGTAATGAGAATCCAGTCAGCAGTCTGTACTTTTAAATGCTCCCTGCTCCACTCCCTTAACATACTCTTCCACATACCCCAGAAGAGAAGCTGTTAAAAATCAGCACTGGCCCAGCCAGTGTGGCTCAAGGGTGGAGCATCGACCGATTCCCAGTCAGGGCATATGCCCAGGTTGTGGGCTCGATCCCCAGTGTGGGGCGTGCAGGAGGCAGCCGATCAATGATTCTCTCTTATCATTGACGTTTCTCTCTCTCTCTCCCTCTCCTTTCCTCTCTGAAATCAATAAAAAATATATTTAAAAAAATAAAAGTACTGCATCCTGGGTGTGGAGTAACCCATTAGCTCCACTGATTTCAGTGAGCACTTTGCTCTTCCTTTGGAAATGTGAGGGTGGTGGAAGGGGGTGCAGTAGGACAGGTGGTGACCAAGGCACATTAGACAAAGGGTGGGGTGATGTCCTGAAGTTTATGACCCCGTTAATAAGACATGTAATTTGATGTTTTTAAGGAGACCAGTGCCTTTGGCTGACAGCTTTATGCCTGGAGGCTACTCCCTGTTTCCCCTCTCTACCCACTCCCAGGTCTTTCTCCCCTCAAGCACTCACTTTTTTTGTATTAAGTGCCCTGGGATAACTCCCTGATAGATAGAACTAAAATTCTTTCAAAATCAGGAAAAGCTAAGAGACTAAAAGAAAGGCTACTCAATTCTGCTTCCTTCAGTCCTCATAAAAATCTATAGTTTCCTTTAATTCATTCTGAGTTTGCCCTTTCCATTTTTCACCCTAATTATTCCAGAAATAAATTGTATTCTTTCTTTCTTTTTTTTTTAAATATATATTTTATTGATTTTTTTACAGAGAGGAAGAGAGAGGGATAGAGAGTTAGAAACATCAATGAGAGAGAAACATCGATCAGCTGTCTCCTGCACATCTCCTACTGGGGATGTGCCCACAACCAAGATACATGCCCTTGACCGGAATCGAACCTGGGACCTTTCAGTCCACAGGCCGACGCTCTATCCACTGAGCCAAACCGGTTTCGGCTGTATTCTTTCTTAACAATGTGCTCTGGTGGGGCTGGCCTTTCATAAACCTTCCTTCTTTTTGTTGTTGTTAATCCTCACCGGAAGATATTTTCTCCATTGATTTTTAGAGAGAGTGGAAGGGAGGAGGAGAGACAGAGAGAGAGAGAGAGAGAGAGAGAAACATTGATGTGAGAGACACATTGATTGGTTGCCTCCACGCAGGCGCCTGAACTGGGACAGGGGGTCCAGCCTGTAACCAAGGTACGTGCCCTTGACCAGAATGGAACCTGAGACTCTTCAGTCCGAGGGCTGACGCTCTAACTGTTTTTGCACTGGCTAAGGCTAAACCTGCTTTCTTTACATGGGTGTGACACATTCCAGGAAAGTTGGGGCACGCCCCCACCCCCATTTCCCAGGTCATTTTTGGATCCCCTGCACCCCCTCTGCCCTGTCAACACCAGTGAGGCCATTTTATATATAAATCTAATGCCCTCTTGTCCTTGGACTCCATCTTCTGGATGGGCTTTTAGTTAGCCAAGTGTACATGTGCCAAATGAGCGATCAGCTTTGTTGGGAAGTTCCTCAGGGATTCTGGGTTGGAGAAAGCCGATGGTGCCATATTGTGATGGAGTGGCAGTTATCGGGGCAGTGTGACTGCAAAGTTCGTCCTCCTAGGGGTCCTTTGTCCCTGCCCTGAGCTGCAGGCTTCCTGATCTCCCTGGTGAGCAGTCAGAAATGGGGTCCAGACTTCCTGGTCCTTCCTCAGTGCCCTGTGGATGAGGATAGCAAGATTTTGCAAAGGAACAAAAGAAACGTTTTAGGTCTTTAAACACTCATTCTTTTTTCTTCTTAAATTCCAAATTCTTGCCAAGCCTATTTGTCCTTCTTCCTTTAATTCTCTCTCACCCCCACGTACCTTTCTTTTCACTTGCTGCTCTTTCTCTTTGCTCCGCAAGGGAGGGGAAGACCACTTGGATTTTCGGAACAAAACACAATGTGGGGAAAGGAGCAAAAGTGCCGTGAGCCCTACAGAAGGTGGACAGATGATTGAGAACCTTTGTAGACCAAGAACAAAGACTCTTTTTCCCCTTTCCATTCTCAAAAGTTGTTTCTAAAATTGAACTGGATTACTGGGTATCTTCCTTTATTCAGAACCTTTTTTTTTTTAACTCAAAAGTTCTATGTATGTGTGTATGTACATACATGTGTGAGTGTGTTTCTTTTTATTGAGGGAAAAATAACACCACAACAACTTGGGTAACCTGCGAAGTTTTAGCTCAGATGTCTGTTGTAAAGTAGTTAAGAAGCAAGTCTTCTCTGCTCTGTTTATACTGTACACTCTCACTGTTTTAGTCAGCTCCGGCTGCCATAACAAAATACCACCAACTGGGGGACTTAGACAGCAGACATTTCCTTCTCCTGGAGGCTGGAAGTCCAAGATGCCGGCAAATTTGGTTTCTGGTGAGAGCCAGATTCCTGGCTTGCAGACAGCCTCCTTTCCGCTGTGTGCTCACATGGCCTTTCCTGGTGCCTGTGTGTGGAGAGAAATAGCTCTGGTGTCTCTTTCTCTACTGATAATGTCCCTAATCCCACCACTCATGACCTCATCTAAACCTAATTACCTCCAAATACTACCACAAACATTCACACTGTGACACGTAAGTGCCACTTCCTGGCAGATGGAGTCTTCTTTACAAATACAACCAGTGATCAGTGTCTCTTCCTGCTCAACTCCTGACAGGCTGAATCTGGAGTCAGAGCTGGAATGCTGGGAATCTTCATGATGTCCTTCCAAGGAACATTCCTCTATGGCTGCGCCAAGGACCCGAGGGGACATCCTTTCATTGTGAAAGAGCTGGGCCCATCCCTGGCCTCCATTTCCCATAGTTGTAGTTAGCAGACTCTAGCCCATGGTACAAGGAAACTGACAGGTGATGTGTGTTGCTAGGTGACATCCAGGACAAGCAAGAGCTGATGCTGGAGAAGGGATGGCTGCACCTTGGAACAAAAGTGGTCCTTCTTCCTCTCTGGTTTGGCAGGTGTGGTTAGTCCCACGTCAGTGCACAGAGGCTCATGTGTCCAAAGCCTCTTGAGAACAGCGTCCAACTCCATTTTCTTGTAATCCTCACCTGAGGATATCTTTCCATTGATTTTTAGAGAGAGTGGAAGAGAGAGGGAAAGAGAGAAATATTGATGTGAGAGAAACACATTGATTGATTGGCTCCTGCATGAGCCCTGCTGACCAGGGCCTGGGCCAGGGAGGAGCTTGCAACCAAGGCATGTGCCCTTGACCGGAATCAAACCCAGGACCCTTCAGTCTGCAGGCCGATGCTCTATCCACTAAACCAAACCGGTTAGGGCAGCTCCATTTTCAAAAGCAAGTGGGAGAGAGGTGAACCAGAGAAGGGAGCAGATGCAGCCTCCTGCTGTGGTGGCTGGTTGGGGAGCGGTAAGAGGACTGTCCCAGAGTGGGCTGCCTCAGCTTCAATATGGCGGTGGCGTTTACCAACACTGGGGCTAATACTGCAGCTCATTATTAGTGTGCTGAGGAGGCTGTCTGCAGAGAGGTAAGGCGCACAGACTCTGGAACCAGTTTTTCTTTGGATCCCAGCTCTGTCACTTACCAGCTGTACAACCTTGAGCAAGTTAACCGACATCTCTGGGCCTCACCCTTCTCATCTGCCAAAAGAGTGTAAGTGATACATGTCACCGGGTTATGGTGAGTGAATGCATGTGAAGCAGGAGTCGGCAAACTCTGGCCAATAGGCCAAAAACACTGCCTGTTTTTTTTAAAACAAAGTCTTAGTGGCTCAGAGCCCCTCTCTCATATACATGTTGTTTGTGGTTGCTCTTCTGCCCCTATAGCAGATGAGGAGTTGTGATGGCTGTCTGGCCTATAGATCCTAAAATAGTTCCTCTCTAGCCCTTCACAGAGAAAGTGTGCTAACTTCTGATTGTAAAGGTTTAAACAGGACCTGGCACAGAGTAAATGCTGGGTAAGTGCTTGCTGTCATTACTGCAGTTGTCCCTTTAGCTTGTGGCCTCAGCAGACCCTCACTCTCATCCTGTGAAGGAGGTATACATGAGCTGCCATTCCCTTCTTACCAGTGAGGGATCTGGGATTGAAAGGACATAGGTGACCTGCTTACGGTGGGGTCAGACCCTAAATTCAGTTCATGGCTCGCTCTGCTAGTGGCACAGTACCAGAGTCATCTGCCTTGCCTTCTCTGTGGATTCCTCAGGGCCAGAGCCAGGGCCATGGCTTCCATCTGTATCTTCCCTTCCCCGATACACTGGCAGTGCACACAGGGCTGGCCTCAGTGATGTCAGCTGAATTCATGCCTCCCCCCACCTGCCAGTCCCCAGCACTGAGGTCTCTATATAGAGACTTTTGCAGCTCTGACTGCTCACCTCCCTGGCTGCTGGAATTGGGGGGGGGGGGGGGCGGGTGAGGGGAGGCTTGCCTTATTACAGCAGCAGGAACTGCCCTAGTTGTGCGTGTAACATGGAGTCTGGCAAGGCACAGCTCAGACCCTCTCCCATCCTCAGACTTTCTGTCAGGGCCATGGTGTGGCTGGTGATAGCTGACCTGGCTCACTGAGCACTGTTAGGGTTGTGATCTCATTTGATCCTCACAGCATCAGCTCAGGAGGACTAGATGAGTGATGGTGTGGCCAACAGCTGAAACTGAGAGAGACTGAACCCTCACCCACGCCTATGTGTTAATTCCGTGGCTGAGCCAGAAATGGAGTCTTGGTCTTCCAGCTCAATTCAGCTATTCTCCCCCAGCCGCCCCCCCCCCCCCCGCCCCCGCCTCCCAAAATGGGCCTCCTGACTTGATCATTGTGGTCGTGCCAGCACCATACCCTTCATGCACTCATCCCATTGTCTAATGACCTTCGCAGCCTGATACTTCTTTTGGGCTGTAACAGACATTCTCTGTGCTGCAGGAGCTTTTTCTGCTCTCAGTAGAGATGAAGAGAAGCTACCCAAATAATAACTCTATTTTTCAACCTTTAGCCTTAAGTTGTCCTCTGCCCAGTGAGTTTAGGCCAGCATTTCTGTTGTTAGGGGTTTGCTGGAAAAAGAGACTATCCCACCCGCTCAGAGCAGCTTCCAATGTAAGGCAGAAGGGGGACTGTTTGTACTGCATTAGTTCAGCTCTTTGGTAGAGTAGTCATGTCACTCAGGAAAGCCCCGAGTTGTGTATGTGTGTGTGAATACCCCTTGATCATTTAATTTCTATTTCATCAGCCCCAAGTTGTGTATGTGTGTGTGAATACCCTTTGATCATTTAAGTTCTATTTTATCTACGGAGTGGAAAATAATTCCTGAAAGCTTCTGAAGACCATAGGAGAAAATAGAACACATTTATAGCCATCACAAGGTCATGGGGGTGAAGGGTAAAGGGAAGTTGAGTTAACAGTAGAGAATGTGGCTCATCTGAGCAGTCACCTGGGAACTGCTGTTCAGCACAGAGGTGGACAGGTAGTCAGACCTCCCCCCAGCTTGCGATTGCAACAAGATGAAGGGCTTGCTGAACCAGGTTGAAACCCCCTTCATAACGAAAAGCTCCGCTCTCAGGGGAGAACTCCTGTGCGGTTTCTGGCAGAAGCTTCCAAAGCAGGGAGGTTGAGACTCAGCAAGGCCATTAGGTAGCAGCCAGATACCCTGGTGTGTACCCATGTGGACCTGTCACAGCCCTGAGTTCCCCATTACTAACCTTCCCGATTCAGAGGAGTCCTTCTAGACATCGTCATTGCAGTGTAGCTGAACCCAGCCCCCGTCCCCTGTGAATGGGTACACACAACTCCTGGTGGGCAGAATAAGAAACTGCTTTATAACTCAGATACTCCTTTGGTTGTGTGTCTGTCCTGGACAAAGACTCAGAAACAGTTGCCCTGCAGTTCACCAGAGAATGGATCTTACTAGGCTCCATGAAGCGAAAACACTTTGGAAATCAAAGCAGCACGAGGGCTGGGGTGAGAGGTGAGGCTTCGATGGTCTCCTGGCACCACCTCGAAGGATCCTAAATCATTTCCTTTCTCCGGCCTTGGGTTTCTACATCTGTTAAACTAGGCCAATGAAACCTGTTTCTTCCTGCAACTCTATGCTGTGAAGATTGATTCTGTCATCTTCAGCAGGCAAAGCGGCCAGCTACATAACCAGCTTGAATCCTTGCGCATGGTAGATGGAGGCTGTTTATTGAGTGAAACTCTGTGGCCTACTCCGTATCTGTCCTACCATGAACATTTTTATTGTTATTTGTGAAGTATCCACTAGAGTTCAGAAAAAGTCTGCACAGCACTAAATCGAGTCAGCTCAGCTCCTGCTGCAGTTAAAATGAGTGCTCTAACCCCAATTAATAATTATTTTTCCACCAGAGACGATTGCCTGCATGAATGTATTATCTGCTCTGGAGCTCTTGTGGGGCCTGCTCCCAGTGTGTAAATATTCAGTCTGCCTAAAGAAGAAAGTCCAAAAAAGGGCTGGTTTATTCAGAGTGGCTTCTGTGATCTGGCCACAGTCAAGGGCCTCTTCAAATCATCAGCTCTGATATTATTCACAAATGTTTGGGTCTCTAGGATAACCTGGAAGGAAGATGCAAGAGAGTGGGCAGAGTGCTGAGTGGGAGGTGGGAGGAGACAGAGAGGGAGAACCAGACGGCTGAGAGCTGAGAGGTTGGGAAGCACTGACGCCGGGCCCAAGGCCTATGGCTATGGTTCCTGGCTTGTCTTTAGGTCCAGCCTTTACTGTATATCAAGAAGAAGGGACAAGAGCTCATCAGCTCTGAAGCTCAAGGTTGTCTCTGTAGGTGGTAGAGGCCTGCTTTGTGCAGGAGATTATTCAGTTTCTACTTGGAGCAAATGCCTGATCGGATCAAGGTACCTGTCCTTGGACTGTGTGTGTTTTATACTGCAGACTAGTTGGGCCAAGCCCCATCTTCTTTCTAAGCTTCTACCCTTCCCCATTTACATTTTACTTCCCAGCACCTTCTTGGGTCTTTCCTCAACCTCTGTGTTACCACTTAGAGCAGCGGTTCTCAACCTGTGGGTCGCTACCCCTTTGGGGGTCGAACGACCCTTTCACAGGGGTCGCCTAAGACCATCGGAAAACTCATATATAATTACATATTGTTTTTGTGATTAATCACTATGCTTTAATTATGTTCAATTTGGAACAATGAAATTGGGGTCACCACAACATGAGGAACTGGGCTACGGCATTAGGAAGGTTGAGAACCACTGGCTTAGAGGCTGTCCCTTTGCTTGGTCCATGGATTACACTACTTTTTACCCTCCCTATGCATTTGAGCTAGCTTAAACAGTGTAATGACTTCCACAGAGGACTACCACTTCTTCCCTACTCCTGTGTCACCACAGGTTCCCAGGAGAAGGCATGGGAGGAACAGTTCCCACTTCTTTCTGTCTCCTATGCCCATGACTCTAGGGAAGGAGAAGTGACTTATCTGATTTGTGGGTTTAGCGTAGCCTCTTCTGAAACTTTCTTTTGAATCTACTTGTTCCCAAAGAAGCTTTCACCAAATTGCTGGTGCTGACTTTGGCCTTGGGGAAAGTCTACAATGGCCCACTTTTTGGTTGGGTAAGTTTATTTTGGGTGAAATATTAGGTAGCTCTTTATAACCACACATCTAAATTATATCTTCCAATTTAGAATTTGCTCAGAATAAAGCTTTTAGCTTGATTTCAATCTGTGTGCCTCCATATCTTATTTCTTAATTGACTCTGAACTTATAAGGGAAGAGAGGATTCTTATTTTTTGGCCACTGCCCAAAGCTTTAGACTCCATCCTTGCTCATTGATTAATGCACATAAAAGGCAGTCTGAGCAGCTCTGGGTATGATGGAGCCAAGGCAACATCTGTGGACCCCTTTCTCCCCCCACAGTACTATTTAGAACTAATCAGAACCTAAATCTATGGCTCCTGTTTTTTGAGAATGTCTGCTATAGAAATGTTATTATTTTCTTTATCTCTGAAATAATAATACTTGCCGGACAGGAAGACATTGAGGGTTAAGTGAAATAACACACATTTGCACATAGTAGGTCATCAATAAGTGCCTGCCGCTCCCATTCCTTGCTTGCCTATCCTTGGTTAAATAGTGCTTGCTGTCAGTTCATTCTGAAGTCTAAAACACACCTTTCTTGTTGCAATTGAAGGTCATTTTATCTCATTGGGAGCACTTTATAAGCTTATGAAGTTTATAAGCTTCATACATAATGAGAAAACCCCATGCCCCGTATACTTGATTTATGGGACCATTTGAAAAGAGAAAACTTCAAAACCAATAGTTTTGAAGTGAGGGATGTGTGCTAAGTGGGCGAAGAAACAGCAAGTAATCAGATAAGGTGAGATGTGGTGATGGGCCTTGGAACACCCATTGGTTGACCTCATCTGGGCACTCTTGAGTTTGTGCCTTATTTAAAGGTAAGATTAACAAGGTCCAGGAGAAGCTGCTGGAGGCATCCTATCTATCTATCTATCTATCTATCTATCTATCTATCTATATGTAAAAGCCGAAGTGACCATTATGACCAGATGACGGGCCAGTAGCCATGATGCACACTGACCACCGGGGGACAGATGCTCAATGCAGGAGCTGCCCCCTGGTGGTCACTGTGCTCCCACAGCCAACCTCCCACGGTCCCTCCCCCTGGCTGTCTGGCCCTGATCAGCCCCGATTGCTGGCCAGGCCAAGGGACCCCACCCATGCACGAATTCATGCACTGGGCCTCTAGTGTTAATATATAGTTTTCTCTCCCACAATTTGGAATGCAAAATCAATTTTTCTGGAACTTGACTGTGTATGTCCAGCACTGTGCTCATCACTGTGGAGCCTCTATATAGATATCTATACTCGGTTGCTCACAGGGAGGAGAATACCAACACCAAAGAGCATCATATAGCTGCACAGAATGTCAGCAAGCTTTCTGAGGACAGAGCCCAAGTCTCGTCTCGTAATGCTGGTCCTGGAGCAGCCCTGTCATTTCATTGCTTTCTTACAGTGTGTCATGCCTCTTTTGTCCTAGCTCTGGATGTGAACTCTGTCTGTGGTCCTGCACTTTCTGACTATCTCTTGGATCTGAGACAGCCAGTTTGATGACCTGTCTGGTCCCCTGTGGCTGTTGCGTGTCTGTTCCATCCCTACTGCAGTACCCTGTACTGTCAATTGTCCAGGGTCAGGGCTTCTGCTGCTCAGCTTTTCTCCATTTGACTGCTAGTACCTACCAGAGAATGATGGAAGACTGCTCCATTTTATTATTTGCTATGGAGTCAGGGTTGAAGTCAGTTTTGTCGACTCATCAGACTCTCTGGGGAAGGGAGAACATGTGTGTTGGAAAAGTTCTCATGTGAGTCTCTATGTCCCACTACCCCTGCCCCTCTTGAGACCCATAGGTTTGCTTCCACTGTCATGGAAAAGATCTAGCATTATTCCTTTCTCCTCTCTTCACCTGGGATGGCAACTGAGGAACGGTCTGTCTGAAAGAAACTCAGCCCAAAGGTCTTTTAAATGAGGGGAGACAAAGCTTAGCTTGGTATTTCTTTTC
Organism: Myotis yumanensis; assembly: GCF_028538775.1. Taxonomy (NCBI): domain Eukaryota; kingdom Metazoa; phylum Chordata; class Mammalia; order Chiroptera; family Vespertilionidae; genus Myotis; species Myotis yumanensis. The sequence goes on along the minus strand of NW_027223754.1, from coordinate 119,091,468 downwards.
TGAAGAACATACGCTTTGTTCCTCAGAAAAGAAAACACAGCAACAACAAAAAATACCTGGAGCACCAGCCTTGAGTTAAAGCAGCCATGATACCCCATAAACCTAAAGGCACGTTGTGGGGAAGCAGTGGCTGTGGATACAGAGAGCTTGGAGGCCCTCTCTGGCTTCACAGTGACCTGCTGTGTGACCTTGGGCAAGTTAGATTTCCTTTCTGTTTGCCATCTGCAAAATGTGGACACAGACGCTTGTTACCTACTGGTCTTACTGAGGTTCTGAGAAAAAAACCTGCTTATTAGGAAGGTATCATTTCCCAGGTGCAAGGAGTTGTGAGAACCTGCGCAGGTCATCCCAGAGTGTGAAAGGCAGGCTCTCATTCCAGGTCTGAGTCTGCTACCGAGTGCCCTTGCCCAACTGCACAGGCAGAGAGAAAGGGATGTCTGAGCTGTCGGGAGGTGGTGGGGACAGATGGTCTCTGGCAGAACAAGAGGGACGTGCCAATCAAAGGAGGTCGGGCTCCTCAATTAGAACGCAGAGCAGATGGGTCTGAGGCAGTCAGGAGGGGCACTTCCCAGTTCACTCAGTGTGTGACAGTGAGCTGGTGGCCTTCAGGGAACCAGAGGGGCCCCCCACTTCATTTCCTATCTTTGAGGAAGGGCTGTAGTTATGATAAGTCTGACAGATGAGTATCATTCAACAAGTAGTTACCAAGCTGTACTGTGAGTTGGGCAGTATAGCCAGGCCCTGTGCATGTAATATTAAACAAGATAGACCTGATCCTGACCTCACCTCACCAAGATTACAACCACACCCACTGTTTCTTGCTACTTGCATAGGAATTGTGGATGGGGTGGGAGGAGGGATGTCACAAATGTAAATTCCTGACTTCTACCCCAGAACTACTAGATCAGAAAGAACATTGAAGGATTAAATCCAGGAACCTACATTTTAAAGAAGTTTTATAGTTCATTCTTGTGCACATTAAAGTTTGAGAACTAATTGCCTCTCCATCAGAGCAAAGAATGATCAGTCACTTCCTTGAGCACAGTGGTGTCTGAAAAATGAATTACATATACACTTGGAATGGTTTTGTTAGTCTAGCCTCCTATGTCGAGGTTGCTAGAAAGGTCCTTTCCCCCCTCTTATTCTGGTTGTATGGAAAATAACTGCATAATCAAATGAACAAAAGTGTTGATTAAGCTTTTATTACCTGCCTAACTCATGCTGTTCAGAAAAGAAATATAAAAGCTATAATCTTGGTCCATGATGAGCTTACAGGGTTCCTGGGTTGATAAAACATACCAGGTAACCATTTAGAGATGAGCAGAAGATGGAGTAAGAAGAAGGGCCAAGATGTAGAGTGGATGAAGCTCCCAGGTATGTAGAAAAGAAAACATTGATGGGGGCAGAGCTGGAGCCACATCCTGTCCAGCCATCCTCTTATTCCAATTGGATGACCAGAGTCATAATCTGGTATAGATGTTAAAAAAAAATATGCTGGGAAAATTCAAGAGGGTAGGGATTAGGGGAATCTGTACTTATTTAAAAACTCCCCTGGTGGTTCTATGTTTCCAGGTTTGGAAACCAGCATACTATATTTTTAAATAGTGAAAAGCGTTGTTGGTCCCCCCTCCCCCACTTAGTTTAGTTCTGTCTTCTTTGGGCACAGTTCCTTTATCCATGCCTTTATTACACTAGCTTCGAATAGCAGTTGAACTCTGAAACCACAGTGGCTTAACATAGTTTATTTATCATTCATGTAAGCCCAATCAAGGGCTCCGTGGTTCTGCTCCTTACTTATTGAGGGATGGAGGCTTTACCACTGTGGACAAGTGGCTTCCACAGTCTCCCTGGTGTTGACACCTAGCAGTCAGTCAGCCAGAGGAATGAGCAGGGAGGATAATCGTGGTCCTTCCGGGCCACGCCTGGAAGTGGGGATGATCAAATCCACTGATGTCCATTGGCCAAAGGTCACTTGTGTGGCAAAGGAGGCTGGGAAATATAGTCAACCCGAGCACCCAGGGGCAACAGGAACTGGGTGTCATGAACAACCAGCTTTGCTCTTCCACATTCCCTAGCACAATTCCTTCCTTCATAACTCTTTAAGCATTTTCATCAGCCTCTCCTTCTCTAAATCTTCCCAGGCTCTCAAGCAGTGAGGTTCATAACTGGTTACACCTCTCTAGGCTTCAGAATGCCTTTATACTTATCAGAACTGCAAAGATGTCCTTGAAATTGTATATTTCTTACACCTGTCCCTCCTTCCCCTCATTTTTCCTCTTCTTCCACTTCATTTACTCTTTCTCTTAGGCTAAACTGTATTGCATTGTTTTCATATTGATGTTTAATATTTTTTGCCCTACAAAATGGCATTTTTAAGTAGTTCAGTTGCATATTACACACTCAGTTTTCTCCTGGGATCTGCTTTCAGTTGAGTACATTTCCAGTGCCCAGTAGGCAGAGATTTCTTTGAGAATCAAGCCAAAGGAAAGAGAGAGAAGAGGTAGGCAATTTCTTTGCATTAAGTCCTATTACCCGATGTGTTTGAATCTGCCCTATCTCACCATAACAGTGAGCTCATATCTCACCTCTTCCTTGAATCTTAATAATGGCATCTTCTGTTATTTGCTAAAAGCTTTCACATATATTATCTCATTTAATTGTTTTGAAGAATTGGTTTGTTTTTTACTCTCAATTAATGAGGTAATGAGAGTTATATAATAATTTCCTTCTTTAGCTTTATTGCCAGGAAACTTAGGCTTGCATTTGCGATAAGTTACAATAATTACACTGTGCTTTCGGTTAGTATATTTGTTTTTTTAAAAAAATATGTTTCATTTACTACTTTTTGATAATTGTCATTTTGTCTCAAGTTTTTTAAAAAAAATATATTTTTATTGATTTCAGAGAGGAAGGAAGAGGGAGAGATAGCAACATCCTATATAATAAAAGCCTAATATGCTAAGTGTCCAGTCCACTGGTCAGCTGTTCAACCAATCAAAGCATAACATGCTAATGATATGCTAAGGCTGCTCCATTGCTCGCTATGATGTACACTGACCACCAGGGGTCAGACTCTCCAACTGGTAGGTTAGCTTGCTGCTGGGGTCTGGCTGATAGGGACTGAGGGAGATGGGCTGGATAAGCCCTGGAGCCCTCCTACGGTCCTTCCCTGGCTGGCCAACCTCCTGTTTCCCTCCCTGGCCCCGATCATACACCCATGGGGTCCGTAGGCCTGGCCTGCACCCTCTCTCAATTAGGACCCCTTGGGGGATGTCGGAGAGCTGGTTTTGGCCTGATCCCGCAGTCCAGGCTGAGGTACCCCACTGGTGTACGAACTCCTACACTGGGCCTCTAGTCAATGAGAGAGAATCACACCCCCGACTGGGGATTGAGCCCACAATCCAAGCATGTGCCCAAACCAGGAATTGAACCGTGACCTCCTGGTTCATACATCAATGCTCAACCACTGAGCCACACCAGCCAGGCTCAAATTTTTGTTTGTTTGTTTAGATATGAGATTCAAGTCCTTTAAAAAAATGATGTGGTATATAAAATAAATTTAATTATAACAATCTTTTAAAGAAGACTTTATTATCTTTGTTTTACATATGTGGAACCTGAGGTCCATGAAACTTAGAAGATTTTTCCAAGCCCTCAAAGCTGTTCAGTGTGGTACCAAATTGGGCCTGGGTGCAGGGCTCAGGCCCACCCCAATGTTCCTTCCTCTCTAGGGCGTGGCCTTTCCAAACAGCCCACATCACTTTAATCTCTTCCCTCTCAGACTGGAAGAGACTTAAATGCTTTTCTATTTTATTTGTTATTATAGATGCATGAGCATTATCTCCTTAAAAGGAAGTCACTATATATTTTTTTTTTATCAAATTCTGGTTAGTTTTATTCCATTAAAATGAATTTTTAAGTTTTCAGAAGAGATGGGAAGAGGCAAAAAGCACTTTTAAAAAGTAGATTTAAGAGATGATTTAATAAAATAATGTTATAAATTAAGAATAAATGAACTTTTATACGCTTTTAAATTCCACTTGTGAGTAAGCATGATGATCAATGATGGCTTTTCCTAACTGAAAGTTTTATTTGGGCCTGAGGAAAGTCAGCTATCTCAATATTTCCTTTTCATCTGAAAGAAAACAATATCTGGAGCCACAAAGATGCCAGGAAAGGTAGCTTAAGCAGCAGTTCTTAAAATGTGGTTTAGAACCAGCAACATCAGAAAGTACCCAGGAGCCTATTGGAAATGCAGAATCTCAGATCACAGAACCCCCACTGGGGAGGGATTAACAGTTAGCGTTCCAGCAAGCACACCGGGCTTTTCTATTGCACGCTGACATTTGTGACCTTTTGGCTTAAAACAGCCTGTGAGGCCAAGTAGAAGGCACTTAATTTGGATAGGAACAAGGTAGTTAAAATCTCTGTAAACAAATTAAAAATGCTAATGAGGAAAATTAATGTCTTTGTCCTTAAAAACAAACAAACAAAAATAAAACACCTCATAAGTTAGAGGTTAAAGACCTGAAGTAAGTTGCCTGTTAGGATTTTTTTTTTAGAAGCAAAATTTGACCCATGTGATGGAGGGAGAGTTAAGAGCAGGAGACATTCTGAGGGCTTCTTGATGAGCAGAAGTGGGGGAGCCTGTATTCCATGACCAAAAGCCTGTCAGTATTGGATTGAAATTTTCTTTATATAGAGTTGTACATAAAATTGTTTTTAACATGAATAATTAGTCAATTAGGCTTTGCTTTTATTTTTTTTTTTTAGTAGAAAAAGCATTAGTTAAATTTTCTGCTTTCTTGGGTATTCTTATGGTCACACTCACAGAACTCCTTTTCCCATCTGGCATCCCCAGATATCACACAAGTGCCCAAGAGAAACGACTGTCCTCAGAAGCACTGGTCCAGCAACCTCAGTCAGCCCAGAGGAAAGCAGGCATTCTCTCTTCCATAAGATCACTTACTCCCGCCGTGCTGGGCACACGTGCGTGATATAGGCACTTTGTGACAGTCTGGGGAGAAAAGAGGAGTGCAGATGGCCCAACCCTTCAAAGGCAAGGACTTGCTTCTGCCTGGGAGGTTTCGGGCCCGACTGGGAGTCAGTGTGGCATAGTGGTTGAGTGTGCACTTGGGATCCACATGGAACTGGCTCAGGTTGTGTTTCAACCACTTGTTAATATGGGATTTTAGACAAACCATTGCTTCTCTCATCCTCAACATTCTCAATCATAAAATGGGGGTAATAATAATATATATAGTAATATATACCTTGTGGGACTGTTTTGAGAATTAAATGAGTTAATGCAGTAGTACTTAGCCTTTTTGGTCTTAGGACCCCTTTATACTCTCAATAATTAATGAGGACCCCAAAGAGTTTTTATTTATGTAGGTTATGTTACTGTACTACAAATTAAAACTTAATTCATTACAAAAGAAAACCCATTGCATGTTAATATAAATAACATCTTTTAAATGTTAAATAGTTATTTTTCAAAACAAAAATAAAATTTAGTGAGAAGTGATACTGCTTTACATTACTAAAATTTTAAGATCTGGCTTAATAGAAGACACTTGGATTCTAATATCTGCCTTGTGGCTCAAAATGTTATGGTAGCACATGTCACATAGCCTCTGGGAAACTCCCTTGTATACTGTGAGAGCATTAGAGTGATAAGGGAAATACCATTTTACAATTAATATGGAAATAGTTTTGATCTTGCAAGACACATTGAAAGGATCTTAGGGGCCCTCATAGGAACACACTTGGAGAACCACTGAGTTAATAAATCATGACAAGGGTTTAGTATACTGCCTTATACATAGTACGTGCTGAATTGTAAGTTATGATTACAAACACCACCATTAGCTGGGCAGTTTCTCCACATCTATGGGCTGAGCTCTAGCAGAGAACTTGGCTCTGCTTTCTGCAGGGCCCTTGCACAACCCACACACCCCACAGATGCTTCTGCTGCTGCTGCAGAGCAGCCCCGAGACATCTCATCTGGCCGTGCATGCCCTGACAGCACCGGAAGGTGCTTCAGGCTCCAGTGCTCGGGTGTGTGCACATGTACTAATATGGGAATGTACGGGAATGGTGTTAACATAACCTAAAGATGTCACAAAGCAATCTCCTTTCCATCATCTTGTTTGTGTTCTCAGTGTCCCCATGGGGAGTCAGTCTGGTCCAAGGTGAGTCAATGCCAGGGCCAAGACTTGACCCTGTGTTTCCGGACTTAGAGCCAAGTCAGGGTAAGGAGTGAAAGAGGGGGATTGGCAGGGGCCTGCCAGGGGGCACAGTGTAGTGCTTTCAGGACTCAGTGGCTGGAAACAGAACTTAGCCTTACCCAGTGGATGGAGATGTGGGCTGAGCCCATGACTTTGCCCTTCTACCTGGAGATTTACGTGCCACGTGACAGTCAGCTGGCGCTCGCGACCACCTTTCCCTTGGTCGTTCTTTGAGTCCGAAAGCTATGAAGCAAGCAGTGGGCTGAATGCTGTGGCAAGCTGCTGTGTTGCATGGAATTTGGAAATCCTTTTCACTTAGCCATCTATTAGACACCTGGTGTTTTGAGTCCCCAATCTATTTTTTCCCTCATCTCTCACCAAGGGAAAGAATAAAGGAACATTGACCAATCAGTGTAATATACAGTCTTTCTTGTGGCCAATGCCTGCATCTCTGGCATCAGCAATAAGTGTATGTGGCCATAGGCTGAAGGGCTGGAGTTGGGATCAGGAAGCTGACCTACACCAATGCCCATTGTCATACAGATCAGCATCTGTGGATGGCAGAGATAGAGCAAGTCAGAGACTGGTGATGGAGAAGGCCAGGAGGTGGCCAAGAACCAGAGTGATGCTTCACAGGATCAAGGTGGGGGTGAGGATGTCTAAAGTGTGGGACAAGTGGTAAAAGTCCAGAAAGTTAGTGGAGGTAGGAAAAGGTGACAGTGAATAGAAGATCAGAAACACATGGCAGATCTGGGAAGTGGATGTGGCCCTGCCTTTGAGTACCTACAAAAGATATTTATTGAGTGCCTTTTATGTGTCAGACATCGTTGTCAATACATCAGCTGTTACATTGGTGAACAAAAAGGAGAAAATCCCTCCCTCAAGGAACTTATACTTTCATGGGAGGAAGAAAATAATGGAAAGGAGAAAATAAAGAAAAAGATAGTAAAATATATTAGATATACAGGGGGAATAAAATGCAGGGAAGGAGAGAGGATGCTTCAGGATGGGGTTATAATTTTAAATAGAGGTGTCAGAGAAGGTTCCATTGAGAAATGACATTTGAGCAAAGACCCATAGGAGGTGAGGAGGTAGCCCTGTAGGTATCTGGGGAAGGGCAGAGGGAGCAGTGGATGCAAAGGCCCTGAGCTGGGAGTGTGTTTGAGGAGCAGGGAAGAGGCAGGTATGCCTGGGGTACAGCAAGTCCTTTGAGATGAGGTCAATGAGGAATAAAGGAAGAATACTTAGGGCCTTGGAGTTCATTGTGATGATTACGGCTTTTCCTCCAAGTGAAGTGTGGACCTAGTGAAGGGTTTTAAACAAAGGAGTGACATGGTCTGATGATGTTTTTAAAGGGAACAGAAGGGCGAGGGTGTTGAGGCTGGTAGAAGCAGGCAGACCAGTCAGGAGGCTAGATCAGTAACCCAGAAGGCAGCTGTTAGTAGCTTGGACCAGGGTGGTGATGGTGAAGGTGGAGGAAAGTTGTTAGGTTTTTAATGTTTGCTGACATAGCGAACATTAGGTATGGGAGAAAGAGACCTAAATATTGACTCTGAATGTCCCGGCCTGAGCAGTTGGAATTCTGAAGATAGCAGCCATTATCTGAGATGGACAGGAGAGGGTTGGGAGTAGGGGAAAGTTTAGGCATGGGGATTTGGACATATTAGTTTGAGATTTCCAAGTGGAGACATCAAGGAGATGACTGGAGAGGGCCAGGCTGGGGCAGGGAGAATTAGGGAAATGACCTGAGAGGTGCCAATGAGAAAGAGAACCAGCAACAGCAGCTCCAGTGAAGACAAGCCCTACCCTTGGGACCAAATGCACCTCAGAGCAGCCACTTCTCCCTCCTCCCTGTTGATGCTCCCTACTGGGCTACAGAAGTCAGTGCTCTAAGTCTTACTTTGAAGAGGGCTGACTCCCAGGGAGAGGGCAGGAGGGTGAGTCCCTTCTGGGATTGGAATGGACGCACTGTGTGTCATGGTGTTCCCTAAAACTGGGGCTGCCTCTGCAAGGGCTCCCAGGGGGCTTTCTGAGGAGGATCAGGCTCTGTTTTTCCCAGACCGGTCCTCTGGCACTGTGGCTCCCCTGGGCCTGTCTTTAGATGACTACAGTTATCCAGGGAGGTGGAATTGGCAGATCAGAAGCTCTTGATTAGATCTGCAGAATTTCAGAATTGACAAAGAGAGCATCTTGTCCAACCCTCTCTTCAGACAGAACTCCAGAGAGAGCACGGTGACTTGTCCAAGTTAGAAGCTTCATGACCTAGGACTTCTAAGTCATAAAGGGCAAATCACTCAACTCTTGCCCAAATGCACTAGCTTAGAGTTAGCTATGGTCTCAAGTTCTTGTTCCCCTTCACTCCTCTGCATGGGCGTTTTGATGCCAGATCAGGGTTCAGAGACTAATTGGCAGCCCTGAGGTCACCCAGCCCTTTTAGCTACCCAATCGGATAAAATATGAATTCCTTGGTAGTTAGTAATTCCTCAAGAAATACTTTTCTTAAAATCAATGGTGTCCCCTTTGCCTTTCTATTCTCCATGCCCAAGGTGTTCTTCATCTGCCAGAGTCCACCCCACCCCTTCCCAGAGCTGTTTTCTCTGGCCTGTTCTATCCCACATCAGTCTCTTTTGTTCTCCGCAAATCTCTCTATCCTTCCAATTGTCTGAGCTGCCTTTTTCTTGACTACTCTTAAGCCTCTGGATTTCTCCTTAAATATCAGCTCCAGGACGCCTGCCTGATGAGCTGAGGTCATTCTTACCCTCAAGTGACCTGGCGAATTGAGCAATAATACCAGGGATTCCAGGGCAGTGAGCTTGAAGATCAGCATCTTTGCTGGCCTGGTGGGAGGCCCATGGCCCTTATGGAAGTGGGTAGTGACTCTGACCTTCACCTGAGCCTTTAGGAGGGAGTGGCTCATAACCACGAACATCTGCCTCTCTAGGGAAAGAGCCCCCGACCCACTTTCCCCAGCTAGTGGTTTGAAACTTATAGAGCTGGAATCAGCAAATGGAGGCTTTTATTCCACCCCTGTTTCATGTGGAAATCCTACACTAGGGCCTCTCTGAACCTATGGGTGCTTGATGCTTCATTCCAAGACAAGGAGATAAGGTTCTCCCTCTGTCTTGCATTGTGTCCTCCTCTGCTTCCACTTTGCTGGATAGTGGGGAGGTGGGATGTGAGCAAGGATCAGGAACTTCTGTATCTCATTCTCCTTTCACCACATCCCTTCTTTATAGATATGGAGACAATTTTCATTCTCTGGTTATTGAATGGCACCTCTGGAGACCATCTTGCCTGCAAATACAGGGTGAGGTTGCTTCTCTACCATCGTCTTTTCTCTGTTGTAGATTCCAAAGCTCAAACCCATGGAGCTATGGAATGAGCCTGGAAATGAGGAGGAAGATGCCTGGGTGTGCCTGTACTCTATCTCCCTCTTGGTGTCTACCTGACAAGTCCTTTCACTCCCTGCATTGCAGTCTCCTATAGGAAGGGGGTGCCAGGCCACCAGCAATCTCGGGCCCTTCTGGTTCAGACATTCTGCAGTTCTCTGTAGTCTTCTCATTTTCAGAGTATTTTTAAAGGATCTTGTGCTGTGTCAGTATCTCTGCTCCTCTCCACTGCACACACCCTGCAGTAATGACATCAAAACACCCACACTGTATCTCAACAATCTGATGAGATAAATGCCTCATGCTTGGGCTCTGTGGACACGGTAGCAATTCTCCTATCCCCCTATCAAAGAGCGCAGAAAACAGGCTGCCAAGGAGGAACAGGCAGGCCTGCAGATCGCCATGTGCACATCATTAGGCAAAAGCACATTCTCTCTGCCCCAAAGCCCCAAAGCTACCTTACTTTTCCCCTTCCTGTACCTCCAGAATAATGCTTCTGAGCTTTTTGGCTTTTGAAATGTGTTGGGAGGGCTGGTGTTGGGAGCATATGGCCTTGTTTTCCTGTGTAGAACTCCAAGTTGGATGTGCTAGTAACTGGCCAGGTTCTGAAAGTAATTAAGTTGTGAATATTGATTCAGGATGGCACAGGGGCCTCAGACACCTGCTGTCATGCTCCTTCTGCAGTGACCCTCTCGTGCTTAGATTCACCTGTTAGATGGAACCTGGGAATCTTGAGGTTGGCACTGCTGGGGCTGGCGTAATTCATTTGTGCCTCTGCTCCCTTTATGGACTCAGGTGCTGGGAAGACACATTGGATTCCAAAAGAAGTAAGAGCTGGTTTGGTGCTGTAGTTAAATAGACCTGGCTCTGGCATGCTGAGTGAGTGACCTTGGGCCTTAATTTTCCGATACAGGCACACCTCATTCTCTATGCTTCACAGATGTTGGTGTTTTTGTTTTTATCCTCACCCGAGGATAGATATGTTTTACTGATTTTAGAGAGAGGGAGAGGGAAGAAGGGAGGGAGGGAGCAAGAGAGAAACATTGATGTATGAGAAACATCAATAGGTTTGCCTTCCATATATGCCCCCACCAGGGATCGAACCAGTAACCTAGTTATGCGCCCTGACTGGGAATCAAACTGGCAACCTTTTGGTTTATGGGATGACACTCCAATGAACTGAACCGCACAGGCCAGGGCACAGATATCTTGTGTTTTACAAATTGAAGGCAAGTTCCTTCTTCAGTGAAGTTATTGTGACTCCCTTTATCGTGGTGGTCTGGAACCAGCCCACAATATATTGCTGAGGTCTGCCTGTAAATGCAAAGGAGATCCTAAGGAGGTCCTCCACTTCCAGGAGTGCCATAGGATCTGGGGAGATCATGTGAAAGCACTTAGGGAGGCTCAGAGGGAGTGTTCATATCAAACAGTGTCCTGTGGGAGCTCATGGCATACCCAGGGAAGGGCAAGGCCTCTGGAGCTAGGAAGGCCTGGGTTTGAATTCTGGCATTTCCCTTCTGGGTGTGCGACTTGGGGAAACATACTTAACTGTTCAGAGTTTTTCTTTACTCATCTGTAAACTGAGGGATATTGAAACTACACTGATTGGTTACTGTTAAAAATGCCAAGAACTGCTATTATTTGCAGACTGCTTTTTATGTGCCAGGACTCGTTTCTTTCATTCATAACACCGCCATAGAATATAGCAGGATTGGCAGTCACATATTACCTTGTGTGGATTTTTATTGGCTTGGGTGATTTCTCCCTGAGGAGAGACAATAAGTGGCATGAGAGCAGGGGTTCTGAAGGATGTTGTCAACCACTGGGTTTCCAAAGCCAAGCCTTGTGCTGGCCCATAGTAGGTGCTTTAGAATGTTCATGAAGTAAAGAGAGACTAAGGGTTTCACCCACAATCTCTCCTTTGATTCCTACAACAAATCTATTAGGTATATATGATTATTATGCCCATTTTTACATACAAGTAAAATGAGGCCCAGATGTGCCCAAAGTCATATAGCTAGGAATTGATGAGGTAAGCCCCATTTCACAGTACTTGTTGGAACTCCCTTGGATGTTTGGGAATGATGTGTGGACAGGACTGGGCAGGGAGGAAACAACTGGACACCCACTGGATGTACCAGGTACCACCCACAAAGATAGACCATTTATCCCTCATGATGGCCCATAAAATAGTCTTATTATGCCCATTTTACAGATGAGAAATGGAGGCCCAGATAGAGAAATAACCTGAAGGCCTGCTCAGTTCTGACTTGTAAGAGTCCAAGTGAAGGAAATGAATGTCCCTTGAGTTCTTTCACCTCAGAGCTGGATCCTTAGCCCTTCGTGGCAGCCTGCATGCACTGTGCTCCTCCCTCTCCTAGGAGGAAGAGGGGTTGGAATGTCTGACTGCTGAGAGCAGAAAGAAGCAGGCCTGGGTTAGAATTCCTTTTGTGTGGCACATCTGGGCGAGGATATTCTCCCTCTGTGATTCTTGGGAAATCTTGATGTCTGGCTGGTCTTGCCAGCCCTGTTTCTCTGACTGTTCTTTTGGTCTTCTTGGAGTATCCGCCAAACATCTGACACTGTTCAGGATGATTTCACGTAAAATGAAGAATGAATATTTAAAAACAGGATTTTTGTCCTACCCCACTCTCACTCCCTGTTGTTGTCTAAGAAACAGGTTTGAGGGTCTTTGGTTCTCTCCGAGAATAACAACCATATGGGGCCTCCAGTTACACTGAACAGCCTGTGCCCTTTGCAAGGGACCAGTTTTGTTTTCATTGGTTGTTGAACCTTGATTTTCTCCAAAAAATTTTTAATCGGGTGTTTACTGAAAGAGGGAGAGACTGCGGGGGAAATGATGACTTGGTCCCTCTGAAGAGAGTTTAGCTTTCAAGGAGCAGGCTGCGAGTGGGGCTGAGAAGTGGCGAGGTAAGGCTCTGTGGAGCAAGGGTCACTGGCGGGACCAGCGAGACCCATGCCTGTCGGCTGGAACAAAGAACACTTTGAACCATGCAGGGCTCTGGCATGTTTGTTGATCGACTTACCCAGGGCCCGGGCCAGCTGCTTTTGTTCAGACAATTTCATGGATTAACTCCCTGCGCTTTGGAAAATTATTTCTTTTTCAGAAACAATATTTTTAAGAAAGGGAAGTTTGAAGGTGGCTGCAGAGGAAATGCTCCTGGGCAGGTGCACTGGGGGTTATGGGTTGGGGGGAGGGGAGTAGCGGTCACACATTAATTGGTGGGATGGCCGGGCTCCCTGGGCAGGAACAATTGGACTTGTAGTGTCCACACTCTTGTGAGGGAGCTTCCAAGGGCCTCTTCCAGTAATTGCTGTGTCTGGTGGAGAGAGGCGTATGGATACCTGAGGCCAGGCATGTCCTGGGCATTAGGCTAGGCCTCCAGTGTTGAAGGTTGCTAGGCACTGGAGGTGGTTTCCTAGGGAGACCACAACTAGAAACACCATCTGCTAAAGATGATCTAGATCCAGAAGAGGGAAGGAAAGAATGAGATGGTCCTTTCTGTCCTAGTTAATCTTGGTTCTGTTCACTCGTGCCAAGAAGTCCTTTCCTCAAGTGGAAGCGAAGGCTAACACAGTCCTGGGCAAACCAGGTATCTTATAAAGGAAGGAGCCCACCTCCTTGGCTCACCCCCACCCTGCCCAGGTCTGGGTAGGGGAGCACCCCCTCTTTGCCCACTGTCCTGCCCTGGCAGCAGGTACAGTGAGACCTTGTGTCATGGGGGAAGCGTGTAACAGGCATATGATTAAACTCATACTTTGTCAAAACACTGGCAGTTACAAAATGCCTTTGCATCTACTCAGGGAAGGGTGAGCAGTGAGCAAAATGACTTCAATATGCAAAAGACATTCCATGGCGGCTGAAGGGAGTGCTAATCCTGGAGCAGGAGCAGTAATAGGGATTATTGCTTGATTTATAGGCCTGCTGAAAGCAAGCAAGCAGGCTAAATCGCCGTTCCTGTGTGTGCTGAAGGAGATGGGCCAATCTGCTTTGAAAAGCTGTCTTGACTCCATTGATGGGAGTGGGAGTAAAGTGTCTGACCAAAGTTGAGGGTGGTGGGTTCTGCATTTGAAATCACATGCTGCCCTCTAGACAACAGAAAGGTTGTCTTGTGTAGAATTTGGAAAGGAGAATGGTGATGGACTCATTAGAACAGGTTAGGTTACAATCCCTCTGGAGAGAAGGAATCAGCCTCTAACAGTGGAGGCTTTGCGTTTTCTCCATAAACTTCCCTTGACTAAACACAGAGAATGGGTATCATGTGTTCAGTGTGCATCACAGTAGGAAATGGAAGCTTACACTGATGGCTCATTTAAAAAGACTTATAGAAGAGCATATTTACAGAGGGTCAAGGGAACCTGCAAGGGTGTTGAGGCCCCTGGGGCTGGCGATAGAGGGCACCTGTTACCTGAGGTCCCAGGGGAGGAAATAGTGTTACTGCAGCCCCGAGGGAGATGGATGGGGCTTCGGTGGGGGAATCATGAGCTGGAAACTGGTCATGCAAGGATGTGGCCTCTGCCAGGACCACGGCACCACCTCCGGGGCCATGGAAAGAAAACGCCCTCCCTTGTCTTTTTGTCTGTTTGCCAGTGACCTGTTGGTGCTTCTCACTGGCCAAACCAACCAGAAGCCAGAGAGCAGGAGAGCCTGGGAGGCACAGTCCAAGATATCACCTTCCAGGACACAGAGCAGAGATGGGGAGGGTAGAGAGTGGATCTGGGGGTGTCAGCAGGGAGCAAGAGCTTATTTGTAATATTAGGTTAGTTTGGCCAATTCTGGAAAGACCATCCTGAGATGGCAGTGGAGGGCAGGAACCAAGATACCCAAGTGGGAAACTGTGGAATGTGCTTCGGCTTAAGGCTGGCCATGGCCTGTCTCTGCTGACCTGAGCTCATGGTATCTGTGCTGCCACCACGCAGATTATTCTTTGGGGTGAGGTTTTTCTCCATCTAAGGGAGGGTGGGGCGTGTGAAGTCATTAGCATATCCAGAAGGACCACATGGTCATTGCACTCCCTGGCCAGGTGAAAGGGGCTGGGTCAGCCTAGTGCAGCGGTTCTCAACCTGTGGGTTGCGACCCCTTTGGTGGTCGAACAACCCTTTCACAGGGGTCGCCTAAGACCATCCTGCATATCAGATATTTACATTACGATTCATAACAGTAGCAACATTACACTTATGAAGTAGGAACGAAAATAATTTTATGGTTGGGTCACAACATGAGGAACTGTATTTAAAGGGCCAGAAGGTTGAGAACCACTGGCCTAGGGCCAGTCAGTCCCTGCTGGGGAGTGGAGTGCCAGGTGAGCTGAGAACCAGACACACCCGTTGCCGAGGACAAAGTGGACCTGTAAGGGACAACAGCCAACCACTCTTCTTCCTCATGTGGCTGTCTCTTGCTCTCCAAATCTTGCTGGGCATTGTTTTTCCATGGCCTCCAGGGGTAGGCAGGCTTTGTCATCTACAGCCTTTATGAGGGGCTGGCTGCCACTGCTTAGGCCGGGCTGCAATGATCCGGGTAGGGTAGAGTGTGGAATCCAAGTTCATGGTTTCCAATCACAGTTTGGGCAAAATGCAAATTTTCTTCCACACATGTGTTTCTCTTTTCCAGTTCTGTCCTGAATGGAAAAAAAAAAAATAGATTTAAGTTCAGGGTTCAGCCATGGAGCTGGTATTTTGACACAAAACAAAAAATGGAGACAATAGTGGAGACAGTGCTTGGGAGAAGCACCCAGAGAGAATCTCCCCTGAGAAGCAGTCTAGCTTAAGGGTCATGAGCTTGACTGCCTGAGTTCACGTTCTGTGTTGCCAGTTCATAGCAGGTGTTAAATTATTTAACATCTGAGTTCCTCAGTTGCCTGATCTGTAAAATGGGGATGATGGGGATAGTGTGGCAAACAGCACTTAGTGCTGAGGTTTGCTGATGTCATCATGAAGTGTACCCTTCTGGGCAAGGCATCCCCCTGGGGGCGGGGCTGGGGGGAGATGGGGCATCTGTGAGACCTGAGGGGGAAAACATCCCAAGCCTCTCTTCCATTGGGAAACCTTTGGTGCATCTGCTTGCTTGAAGATATAATCTGGATCCTCTCTGAAGTCTGGCTCCCAACCTTGCCTGCTCCTCACTGCAAAACCTCGGCCTCACCAGGGAGATCTTAGTGGGCTCCCATCAGAAATTTGCTTTTACTTCTATATTTCGAGCCTTTCTTATGAATACAGAGAAAGGAGCTACTTGGTGGATGTTACTCCTATGGCCTGGCATTACAGAGAGTGGCACAATTGCTTTCATAGAGAGTATCTATACTCAGGCAGTGGCTTCTTCCTTGTTTCTCTCAATACATAGTTATTGTAATGCAGAATAACAATAATGACCAAGGGGCAGTGGTTGCAACCTCTGCCTCTATCATTTCCCGAAACAGAGGCAGGTTACCACATGGCCAGTACTGCAGTGTAGCAATGTTCTTATCCTATTGAGCACATGTTCATAAGCCCAGAACCTGAATAAAATAAGTCCACAGCTAACAGGAATCAATTCATAAGCAAGTAAGACTTTGATGTTGACTCTTAAAAAGAAACTATGCATATTATATATTACACTAAATTTTGTCTCAACCAGAAGTAGAATGTCTCATTGATACCTTTGATTATTAATTATAGATTAATCCTTAAGGGTTATTTGCCCAGATGACTTTTTAAACATCAGCACCTCAAAGTGGTGACCCAGAGGCCAGGCCCCATGACATTGACTTTAGGCAGCGGTTCTCAACCTGTGGGTCGCGACCCCTTTGGGGGTCGAACGACCCTTTCACAGGGGTCGCCTAAGACCATCAGAAAACACATATATAATTACATATTGTTTTTGTGATTAATCACTATGCTTTAATTATGTTCAGTTTGTAACAATGAAAATACATCCTGCATATCAGATATTTACATTACGAGTCATAACAGTAGCAAAATTACAGTTATGAAGTAGCAATGAAAATAATTTTATGGTTGGGGGTCACCACAACATGAGGAACTGTATTAAAGGGTCGCGGCATTAGGAAGGTTGAGAATCAATGTCATTAGGGAAAGAAATAGAGCTGGTGGAGAAGAGCCTGGGCCCCCCAAACCTGCTTCTCTCTGCAGCCAGGGGGACATGCTGTTTCTTTCAGAACTGGGGAGAGAGCCTTGATCTTTCCTGGGAATTAAATCAAAATGGAACCAGAAGAAGGATGTAGACTTCTTGAGGTGACTTGGTAAATAAAGCCCAAGCAGACAGAGGAGTATTTGGGGAGCTCTGCAAGCTGTTCTGTGGGCTAAGAGGAGGACACTTGCAAATCTGAATGGCAGCGTAGGGAGTGTGCCTGCAGAGAGGGACAGGGCCACCGCCCTGGCTGTTGAAGAGTCCCACATCCAATGGGAGTCCCTGAGGAGGTGGCTGGCTCATGAGAAGCGCACAGCGTCACCTCGGCAGCCAGCCTGCCTGCCTGGGAAGCTGGCTCCACCACTTCCTGTCTGTGACCTTGAGCAAGTTCCTGTACCTTTCTGTGTCCCAGTTTTCTTGTCTGTACATGGTGATGACAGTAATGCCCACCTCAGAGGGCTGGTGTAAGATTATCTGAGTGAAGGCATGCTACCTGCTTAGAACAGAACCTGACACACGTGAAGCACTGAGGAAGTTGTTATTGTTATTTCAGTAGTCACTGCTTATTCGCAGTTTCACTTTATGTGGTTTCAATTACTTGCGTTTAAACATGGTCTGAAAATATTAAGTGGAAAATTCCAATAATTAAAAATTCTTTAGTTTTAAATTGAATGCCATTCTGAGTAGTATGATAAAATCTTGCACCATCCCACCCTATCCTGCCTAGGACATGACTCATCCTTTTGTCTGGCATGTACACACTGTATACAGCCCCCACCTGCTAGTCACTTGGCCTTCTCAGTTATCAAGTGGACTGCCACAGTATCACAGTGCTTGTGTTCAAGTAACTTTTATTTTACTAAATACCGTAATGTCCCCAAAATGCAAGAGTAGTGATGCTAGCAATTCAGATATGCCAAAGAGAAGCCGTAAAGTGCTTCCTTTAAGTGAAAGGTGAGTACAGTGTAGTAAGTTATTTTGAGAGAGACCATATTCACATAAATTTATTATAGTATATTGTTATAATTGTTCTATTTTATGATTAGTTATTATTGTTAACTTCTTACTGTGCTTAACATACACTTAACTTATCATAGGTGTGTTTGTATGGGAAAAACATAGTATATATAGGGCTTGGTACTATCTGCAGTTTCAGGCATCCTCTGGGGGTCTTGGAATGTACACCCTGCTTATAAGGGGGGACTGCTGTGTTCAGGGTTCGTCAAAGGAAAGTTCTACATTCTAGTGACTTAAAGTGAGTTCAGCAATTCCCTTTTACTTTGCTGCCTCATCCAGGTTTGGTGGTACTAGATGCTTGGTCTGAGGATCCTACAAATATTTTTTCCAAGCCCTGCGAAGGATGCAAAGATGATGATCAATGAAACCATCTTTGGCTTAGGCAAGTGTAGCTCATAGGTGGGAGTGCTCAGTGGAACATACTCCCCGTAAGTTTACGTGAGAATCACTGCAGGAACTTGGCTAGGTTCTGAGTGGTGCAGGAGAGAAGCAGTTATCCACATGCTTTTCGGGACTCAGATTCTCCATAGCAGTAACTATCACAAGGCAGAAAGGGCGGGGGGGTGCTAATGGGGCTGGAGAGCTGCGTTTGTACTGAAAGATGAAATGGGCTCTTGTACCTAAAGGGTAGGGTCTGGTTGCGGGGCAAGGGGACTCTCTCAGTACCAGTGTCTGACATCACCTTATGCAAGTTCTGTCCTTGACCCTGGTGACCCTGGGAGCTATTGATTGTACCGTGCAAGGGACATGTGTTTTTACATGCAGCTTCTAGTAGGCAGGGCTAGGTTCTGTGCAGCACTCAGCAGGAATTACCTTGGTTCTGGTTTTAAGGGGTAACATTTACACTCTGAAGTTTAGCCAGTGATGATGATGACCAGCATCAGCATTGTCATTGTCATCTAAGGCCTTGTGCTGCTTCCGACATGGCTTTCTCCTTGGCAGCAAGTCATCATTCAGTCCATTCCATTTCTCACCTGGACACCCAGCAGCCACCTCAGAAAGCCCCGAGAAGCCCAGGTTCCACCAGATATTAATACTCCTGAGTGGTTTAGCCACTGCTGGCTTCATTCATTCAGCTGGGATGTATCTATTGAGGTCTCTGAACTGTGAGCATTCCCTTCAGTTGGGAGAGGTCCTGAGACACCCCAGCTA
Organism: Myotis yumanensis; assembly: GCF_028538775.1. Classification (NCBI taxonomy): domain Eukaryota; kingdom Metazoa; phylum Chordata; class Mammalia; order Chiroptera; family Vespertilionidae; genus Myotis; species Myotis yumanensis. The sequence goes on along the minus strand of NW_027223754.1, from coordinate 119,072,533 downwards.
CCGGGAAGCCTCCCACATCCTCACTGGGTGAATCAAAGGGTTCAGCAGTTGGTGGCAGTCAGTTCAGACTTGAGAGAAAGACCATAACAATCATGATGAACATGGCGACTCTGAGTAGAGCATGCCAGTTGGGGGTGTTGTACATGCATGACTTCTGATTCTCACAACAACTACAAAAGGTAGGCATTCCTAAAACTTATTTCCTAATGGGGAAATTGAGGCTTATAAAGCTTCAATATCTTTCTTAAGGACACTTAGCTAGGGGGTGGTTGGGCTGGAATTCAAGCCTGAGTCTGATTCCAAGGCTGTGCTCTCTCTGGCTATTGCAAGGGTGCACTCTGGAGCGAGAGGTGATGGGTTTGCTTTCAAGGAGCACCAGATGGTGCAGTGCAGGACTGGCTGCATGGCAGCTCCTGGCTGGGCTGGGATGCGGGCTCCTCCCAATCCTGAGGCGTCAGGCATTGGACTGATGTCTTTGTCAGTAGACATTGGTCCCCAGGCGGCCAGGCATGCTGGCAGCATTCCCGGCCCGGCACACCCTGCACAATTCCTTCAGCACGCACAGGCCTCTTGACAGGGAGTGACAGCTGTGATTCAACACATGCACCAGTGGCAGGAGAAATGCGGGTGAAACAAGGGGAAAGGACTGTAATTACCTCTTAACACGTTTCCACAGTTCTCTGCTGTCAGAATGGTTTTGTTTTCTGATTTATTTTGGTTTGTTTGAAAATTAGTTGCTGCAGTGAGTTTGGTATGTAATCGTGTCATAGCGAGTAGTCACCATCAGCAATGTAAGCCCAGTAAACGTGATTTTTCTCTCCTTTTCCCAATTTGTGCAGTTTGTGTGTGTATGTTGAGAGCCAGGGGAAAGGGATGTCTGTGAACCCTGGCTCCTCACCATGATGCTAAAGGGGGTCATTCTTGTAGGCTGTGTCTTCTCAGAAGGTTCATGCTCCCATGGATTGCCCAGTGAACCTCCAACCTGAACTCTTTTGCCCTATCTTTCCCCCTGTTCTTTGGCTCCCACTCTTCCCCACCACACAGGCACACACTTTCCATTTCATGAGCAGACCCCACATAGCCCCAGTTTCTCCCCTTGACCTACCACCACCATCGGCTTCAGGTGCCTGCACTCACTCATAGAAACCAAGAGAGCTGGGCCTGACATCCCTCAGTCCACAGCACCACCAGACCTTCACATCGCTCTCCATGGGAAGGTGACCAGTCTCAGTCAAACGGTGTAGTGGCCTTTTCTCATATGGTCAGGACAGAATGAGAAGGGAGCTACCACACTATCATGGAAGCTTAGGTGGGGAGAAGGGAGCCAATGCTGCAGAATGGTGAGGGGCTCGGTCCCCCCAAGGGGTGGGTGTGCACCTCAGACCTTCTCTGGAGAGGCTCGCCATAGTGAACACTCAAGAAAGAAGAGTTTTCTCTGCATAAGGAAGTCATAGGCTTAAGAAATGCCTCAGTTATTGAGCCTATGACTTCATTGTGCAGAGAAAACTGAGGCCTGAGGGAGGCAGCTAGTTGGCAGTGTGTCTGGCTGACACCTGGATCTCTGTTGTGTTCTATCCAAAAGTGGGCTGGCTGGTTTCATGATGGAAGCTAGTATCCGGGGCGGGGGTGGGGGGTGTCTTCCATTTCCTCCCTGGGGTTCCTACTTTAGCACCACCTTTTGGAGTACTTCAGGGATTAAAAACATTGTATAGCTAAAGAACCCTTTCTTCTGACAAAACGTGACACAGAACAGAAAAGAGCAGGGACACTCTGGTTCAAGTGCATGAGGAGGTGGGGATGATCCAGAGCCCACCTGTTCAGCTAACCTGATTCTCCAAGGAGGCCCCTTAGGCATTTCTCTAGAACCTTCAGCTCCATGGAATATAGTGAAAAGATAGTTAAGGCCCCTGTTACCAGGGCATATGAATAGATGAAGACACTCATGGCTTCCACATCTTAGCATGAGTTTATTTGTCAGAGTAATTAAAAGCAGGGACCATGGCTATGAAAGAATGGCGTTCCCAACAGGATTGTTTTTGAATTAAAGAGATACTTAGAAAGAGAAGGAAATGGTTGCAGCATGGGGAGGTCAAGTTCAGCTGGGGTGCCTTTGGGTTCAGGGTGGAGTAGGTCAAGAAACAGGGGAGCCTAAAGGCTGGATGCCTGAATCAGGGGTGCATGGACCAGAGCGACTGGAGAAAGTCTCAAACATAAATCTAGCTACTCGATGACATTGCCTAGAGTATGCAAACACTGATACCCCTGCCACGGCTGACATTTTCTTTAGCAGGTCACAAAATCATTGAAAAAATTACAATATTAAGCTTTCCTATCAGGACTATGCCCTCAAATAATATTGAAAACTGACATTTGCACAGCACTTGATACTTTATAAGACTCTCATACTAGGTGATTCTGCCAGAACCACCTGAGGCTCTATAATTATTATCATCCCCATTTTACAGATGAAACACAGGATGAGCCATTGTTTGGAAGCATCATCATTAACAATTGTTCCTAACAGTTATATTTATCAGTTCATGTCCTACAAACATTTAGTTTTATTCGTCTCTTTCTCCTTTCAGTAGACAAGCAGACAGAAAAACACACTTTTTTCCTCTGAGGATTGGTAGGAAAAAAGATCTTGCTTCTCAACATAAATTTTCTATCTTTGCTCTCTAATAACAACAACAAAACCATCTTCAGAACCCCCAGCTCTACCCAAAAATCTTCAGGCAGTAGTGCCTCCCAACCCTACTCTCAGCTCAATCATCCCAGCACAGCATGGCTGGAGTCCCTCACCTCTGGGTCTTGACCAGGTGGTGTCCCAGGTAGCTGAGGGAGCCTTCTCTCTCTTGCCACCTCTACCTAGCAGACAGGTGGCTCCCGTCTTCTCCATTTTCCTCCAACTCCAACTGCTTACCATACATTATTTTGTTTTCTCTGATGCTTCTTTATTGTATGTTAACAGTTAATTCCTGGGCTCGATTCTATTATACCTGCACTGACAGCAGAATAGAGGGGCCCTCAGGTATTACATTACATTAATATGAGGTGGATTACATATTATTAGCACTCTTAGCAAAGACTGGGGCTGGCCTGGCCACCAGCACCCAGCACCCTGATTCCTGGCATGCTTCAGGTCTGCAGCAAAGACCTACCCTCACTCCCCACCCTGCTTGTGCTGGGGGAATGGATCCAGAAACTTTGTTCCTGCTGCTGGTGTCATTTACACAGGGCATAAAAGTATACTTGATTTTAAATTCTGTAGGAACAGAACACTGAGTGGAGTCACCAGATATCAGATGTTTTATCCTGGCTTTTGTATGTGCCATTTATTTTTAAAGATGGTTTTGTTTACTGAGGTATAATTTTCATAGAGTAAAATGATCTCATTTTAGGTTTATAATTCTATGAACTTTTAAAAAATTAGCTTTACTGAAATATAATCAACATACAACAGACCACACATATTTTATGCATATACTTTAAATAGTTTTGACATATGAATACACCCATGAAACCATTGCCACAATAAGATAGTAAACATATATGTCACCCCCAAAAGTTTCCTCTTGCCTCTTGTTAATCCCTCTAGCTATCCTCCCCACTCTCCTCTATCTCTTTTCTGTCACTATAGGTTAGTTTATATTTCCTATAGTTTTATATAAATGGAATATTTTTTGTTTGTTTTGTTGATCGTCACCCAAGAATATTTTTCCATTGATTTCATTTTAGAGAGAATAGAAGGGAGGGGAAGAGACGGAGAGAGAGAGAAACACCGATGGTGAGAAAGACACATCAATTTGTTGCCTCCTGTACACTCCCTGACCGGGGCTGGGGATCGAGCCTGCAACTGAGGTACATGCCCTTGACCGGAATTGAACCCTCAACTCTTCAGTTCATGGGCCGATGCTCTATCCACTGAGCCAAACTGGCTAGGCCTGGAATCTTTTATGTATGTACCCTCCTTGACTTCTTTCATTCAGTGTAATTACTTTGAGGTTCATGCATGTTGTTGGATGTATTGATAGTTCATCCCTTTCTGTTGTTGCAGAGTGATGTTCCATTATATGCATATACCACACTTGTCCAACTGCTGATGGACATTTGGGTTATTTCCAGTTTGGGGCAAAAGTCACTATGAACATTTGTATACAAATCTTGTTTGGAAATGCTTTTTTAGGGGTAAATATCAAAGAATGGAGTGGTTTCCTCATGTAATATTGTATGTTTAACGTCTAAGAAGTCGCCAAACTATTTTCCAAAGTGGTTGTAGTGTTTTGTACTTCCATCAGTAGTGTGTGAGTTTCAGTCCCTCTCCATCCTCACGAACACTTGGTATAGTCAATATTTTAAATTTTAATCATTAGAATATGTAGAAAGTGGTCTCTCATTCATTGTGTTTTCAATTTGCAGTTTCCTAATGACTAATGATATTGAGCATTTCCACGTGCTTATCTGCCATCCATATATCTTCTTTGGTGAAGTGTCTGCTCACATATTTTTCCCATTTTTAGAATTGTTTTGTGTTCTTATAATTGCATTTTGAGAGTTCTTTATATATTCTGGATACTCATTCTTTATTAGATATGTGCTTGTAAATATTTTATTTGTCTGTGCCTTGTTTTATTCTCTCTCATTTTTGTTGGAAATCAGTTTTTATATACGTGTGGATCTACCTGGGTTCTCTATTCTGTTCCATTGACCCATTTGTTTATCTTTAAAACAACACCATACTGTTTTGATCACTATAACTTTATAAATCTTTGAAATTTGGTAGTGTTAGTTACCTCTTGAACTTTGTTCTTTTTTAAAAAACAGTTGTTTGAACTATTCTAGGTTTTTTTGCATTTCCATATTATTTTTAATATCTGCTTATCAATTTCTACAAAAAAGTTTTTGTTTCATGTATTTTGAAGCTCTGTTAATAGGTGTGTAAAGATTTAGGATTACTATGTCCCCTTGAAGAATTGACCTTTTTGTTGTTGTGAACACACCTTCTTTATTCCTGGTTATAATCTTCACTCTGAATTCTGCTTTGCCTGATATTAATTTAGCCACTCCAGTTTTTTTTTTAAAATTCATGTTAGTATTGTGTCTTTTTCCATCCTTTTACTTTTAACCCATTTGTGTCTTTATATTTAAAGTGGATATCTTATAAGCAGCATATAATTGGATTTTGCTCTTTTATTCAATCTAATTGTGTCTGACATTTAGTTGAATTATTCAGACCATTTTAATTTAATATCATTATTGACATGTAGTTACGTTTATCATCTCACTATTTTTTTTTTCATTAGTCCCTTGTGTTCTTTGTTTCCTCTTCCCTCTTTTCCCGTGTCCTTTTGGATTAGTTTTTAATTACATTTTGTTTCTTTTGTTGGTTTCTTACCTAAAATTATTTGTTTTGTTATTGTAATGGTTGCTTGAGGATTTATACTATACATTCTTAGTTCATTATGGTCTACCTTTAAGACTTATTATACCACTTCATATATGGTATAGGAACCTTACAATACTATACCTACATTTTTTCCTTCATGACCTTTTTGCTGTTGTCATATGCTCTACTTATGCCTTTGTTATGAACCTCAGTACATTGTTACTCTTTTTGCTTAGCAGTCTTTTAAAGAAAAAATTACATATACATTCCTGTTACTCTTCATTCCTTTATGTAGATCCACATTTCCATCTTGTATCACTTTTCTACTGCTTAAAGGACTTCCTTTAATATTTCTTATAGTGCAAGTATGCTGGTATGTCTGAAAAAGTCTTTATTTTTCGCCTTTATTTTTGAGAGATAGTTTCACTTAGTATAGAATTCTAAGTTGACAATTTTTTCTTTCAATAATTTAAAACTGTTATTCTACTGTCTTCTTGCTTACAAGATATCCAACAAGAAATGTGCTACCATCCTTGTCTTTGTTTCTCTACATAAATTTTTCTTTATGCTTTGGCTACTTTTATTAATGTTTGCACTTTATCACTGATATTGAGTAATTGGATTATCATGTGCCTTGATGTGTAATTTTTTCATGTTTCTCATGCTTAGAATTCATTAATTTTCATGAATCCATGAGTTTATGTTTTTAATATTAAATTGTTTCCCCTACTTAGTCTGTGGCTTGGAAACTCTAACAAGGTAGTAAGCTGGGGCAGTCATAGAGTTCACCTTGTTTGTTTCCCATGTTCCATGGATCTCAAGCATTGTCCTTTGTTTACTGATGTCCAGTGTCTTGAAAACTATAGTTTCACATGTGTGTGTTTTCTGTTTTTGTTTTTTTTTGTTTTGTTTGTTTTGACAGTTTCAGGTGAGAGTGTAGATCTAGCCCTGTTATCCTATTTGGTCAGAAGCAGAAGTCTTCAGTTCTATGAATTTTGTGAAATTCATGTAATCACATAACCACCACCACAGTCTAGATAGAAAATGCTTCTCTCATCCCAAAAAGCTCTCTCATGCCTCTTTGTACTTAACTCCTCTTTCCCAGTAGTTAGCAACCACTAATCTGTTTCTATCCCTATAGCTTTTCTTTTTTCAGAATATTATATAAATTGGATCATATAGAATTTTGACTCTGGATTCTTTCAGTTTAGCAAAATGCTTTTGCAAGTCATTCATGTTATGGAATATATCTGCTGCTGTTCATTCCTTTTTTATTGCTGAGTATTTTTCCATTGCATGAATGTTATCATGGTCCTTTCAGTGATTTCTGAGTAATTGTTCCAAAGAGCCATAGCTATTAGGAGAAAAGATCAAATTCCATGCACCAAGCCTAAGTTTTTATGCTTTCTTCCTCCTTTGCCCTCTGTTGTCTCACGCCCCCTCCACCCTCCTGTCTTCCGGCCGCTCACTTTCCTTTAGCAGTACCTAGGTAGATTTACCTAATAATTTGATAATGATTATTATTTTAAAACAAACCCAAACTTTTCAATCTGTAATGCGCAGGCTGAGATATCTTCTATTCCCAAACCAGACTAGTAGTTGAAGTTTCTGGAGGGGTGGAATCCAGGGTGACATTTCTGGGATTTGGTGGACTTTACATGGCATCACACTTTGGAGCCTGGATTGGGATATATCCAGTTTCTCCTGATTTCCCATTCTCTTTATTTCCTGTCCCCAAAGTAAGGCCAGTCAAAGTGAGCCAAAAGGTATATGACAGCCTGAAAGCCTTCCTGGATTTCAGAACCTAATGCTTGGATTTCCTTCTCAACAAGAAAGAATCCAGTCTGAGGAGTGAGGCAGGACTGATAGCTCTCTGCAAGCTGAGTGTCAGATACCTGGGAGAAACACAGGCTTCCCTGAAGGGCCTTAAACAGTGACTTTAGGAGGAGGTCATCATGACCACTTCTTCCCCAACAACCACATCAGAGGGGAGAATGGTGGTCCATGTAAGAGCTTAGGAGGAGGAGGAATAAGCATGCTCTTTACATGTCAGAACCAACTGGGTCCACTGAATGAGCTGGAGTAGGTGAGGCTCAATTAATTCCTATCAGAAAAGGAGTAGGGCAGGGAGGCCTGCAGTCTGGCTGTGGCGGGTCTCTATAGGAGATTCAGCTTTCTCAGGGGTGGCCAACTCCATTAAGACTCTTCCTCATTCTCAAGGACTTAGAGTACATGAATTAAGAATTTTTCAGCTTCCAGTAATAGGATATTAAGAAGTCTGGAAGTAGCCTAAAGATTGGTCCAGCAGTTTAAGATGCCACTAATGACCAAGTGTCTTTATCTCTTTCCACTTCCTCATACTAAGCCTGTTCATACTCAGGCTTTATTTTGCATTCTTGCAAGATAATTGATGCAGCTCCAGGCATCACACCCACATTTGAGGCATGGACAATTAGGAAGGTGTGGTGCCAGTAACACTGTCCTTTTCACAGAAAACAGGCTTTCCCAGAAGCCCCCTAGGGTAATACATCCTGAATTTTAATGTGCATAAATATCTTGTTAGAACACAGGTTTGGCTACTGTAGTTTTGGGGGGAGCCTGAAATTGCATATATTGACCCAGATCCCGGGGTATGTTAATGCTGTTGGAAACCACATTTTGAGTGGCAAGGTACCAGACTGCTTCTCCAGAATTCAGTCACATGCTTAGAGCTAGCTGCAAGGGAGGCTAACAAAACACTTTTTCAATCTTTATAGTGGAAGGGGCAAAAGAGAAGAGAGAAGGGGAGAGTTTGGGTAGGAAATCGCCAGCTAGAGTTCTACTGAAAATGCAGGCTACAGAAGCTTCTGAAATCACGAGGTTGACTTGGGACAAGTCAGAGCCTTTATGTTCACAAGGGAGGACCAGAGACCTGCTTGTAACATGTCTACACCCAGCCCACAAAGACAGGGTGTCCTTTGTCCCAAGCTGGGTGGTCCTGTGTGCCAGGCTGTGAGCGACTTCGCAGAGCAGGAATTCCACTTACAGAATCTCATTGCCCCAGCACCAAGCACAGTGCCTAACACACAGCAGTGCCCAATAAAATGTCTGTTAAACTGAAATGTTACAGTGCATTTTCTTACTATAGTGATTCTCAAGCTGTAGCCTGTATACAGTTTGCCCAGTTGAACAAGGGGAACCTTGTCAAAGTGCAGATTCTGATTCAGTCCATCCAGTTTGGAGATCCTAGATGCTGTGTTCTGAATAAGCTCGCAGGTGATGGTGCTGCTGCAGATCCTGGACCCCACTTTGAATAGACAGGACCAAGAACATACAGAGTCAAGTCCTTTTTCCAGACTTACCAGAGGTCACTTGTCCTTCATTCATGTAAGGATGTTGGCAGATATTAGATGTCAAACTTTAGAGGGGGGGTGGTAAGGAGAGGCGCTGGCTGTGCTTTTTTCAGGGAGCCTAATATCCTATAAATCTTATCTCTTGCTTCCCTGGGCCCACGCTTGCCCCGAAGAAACATGAGCAGCGTACCTGGAAAAGCCAAGCCAATCTTTCAACAACCCTTAACTTGCTTGCCTCCAGCCATGAAACAGGAACACTCCACCCTGTCTCATCCCTGACCCTCCGGAAGTGCTGGGGACTCAGTGGCTGTGAGGGGCCCTTGCATTTTAGATGTTTGAGCTTCCCTGGCACAGTGTAGCCTTCAGGCAGGGCAGTGGGGGATACTGGAAGAAGGAGGGAGAAATACATTTTTTGTGTGAACATTTGTGCCCGGGGGAAAGCCGATTCTCTATAGCAGAACTTTGGATTAAAAAAAAAATTGTTTTATGTAGCAGGAACTGAGTTACTGGAATTTCTTCTGAATTAAAAGTCAAACAAAAAAGTTTATTGCGGTTTCAGTTACACAAGAGGCTGCTGCCAAGATGGAGTGAATGAGAAGAGCTGCAGAAGAAAGAGGCGGTAGAGGGGCTGAGGGTGAGGGTGAGCAGGACAGAGCCCAAGGCCATCACAAAGCAATGTTCTTGGTTGGGACATACTCTCAGCTTCTATGCTGTCAACATTTGTAGAGAAAGAACTGATTGTACCAATCTTTCTCCCATGATCAAAAGGATAAAAAGGGGGTGGGGTGGTATGTGAAAGTGATGTGTACACTGTAAGACCCGTTCACATGTAAATGATTATAGTGTCTTTGTAATTTACCATAATTCAGGGTCTTGTGGTCTATGGGTCTTGCTTTGTTCAGTTTCCTAACTGATTGGCAGCCAGACCAGAAAATTCTCCTGCCCCTCAGGTATAAGGCTCTCAATTCAACTTTCCTTAAATGTGAGGCGGCAGTCAACGCTTGCTGCTCCAAGGTCAGGAGTAATTCTACTGGCAATCCCCAAACTTCATTGTACTCAACGCCTCAGGCCTTCTCCCTGCTACCTTCGTGGTAAGTACAGAATGGGCCTGGACAGCCCTGGCTGGTGTGGCTCAGTTGTTTGAAGTGTCATCTGATACACCAAAGGGTTGTGGGTTTGATTCCCGGTCAGAGCATGTACAGGAGGCAATCAATGATGTTTCTCTTTCACAGAGATGTTTCTCTCTCTCTCTCTCTCTCTCTCTCTCTCTCTCTCTCTCTCTCTCTCTCTCTCCCTCTCTCTCTTTCTCTCCCTTTCCCTTTTGATCAATGAAGAAAGCATATCCTTGGGTCCTGACTAAAAAATAATAATAATACTGGGCTGGGCAAGAGCTATGTCTCCTTTCCTTTCCTCACCTTCTGGTGAAAATACTCCTAGCAGTGATCTTGGGGTCAGGTCTGCAGGATCCTGGCTAGGCCTCTTGTAGTGCCTGGCTTCTTCCCTGGGGAGCAAGGGGTCACTAAAGGCTGGAAGCAGCTTGTCTCTCAGAACTTGTTCCCTTTTGATAAATACTTCCTGTCTCTATTCCATCTGCATGTTTACCTGATGGGAATTTCCTCTTCCTTGGATCAGATAGGTTGATCATGAGAGAACTCATAGTTCTGAACTCTGCATTCAGTGTTATCAAACTCACTAGAGGCCTGGTGCATGAAATTCGTGCAGGGGGGCGGGGCAGTCCCCTCAGCCCAGCCTGCACCCTCTCCAATCCGGGACCACTGGCTCCTAACTGCTCACCTGCCTGCCTGCCTGATTTCCCCTAAATGCCCCCCCCCCCCCCCCCCCGCTGGCTTGGTCACCCCCAACTGCCCCACCTGCCGGCCTAGTTGCCCACAACTGCCCCCCCCCCCCCACCAGCCTGGTTGCCCCTCACTGTCCCCCTATGCTGGCCTGGTCACCCCTCACTGCCCCCCCCCCCACCAGCCTGGTCACCCTAACTGCCCCCCCTGCGGGCCTGGTCACCCCATGCAGCCTGTTGCTCAGTCGTTTGGTCGCCCCTCACTAACCCCCCTGCTGGCCTGGTCGCCCCCAACTGCCCCCTCCATTCGGTTGCAATGTTTGCTTAGGCTTTTATTATTATAGATAGCTCTAAATGGACAACAGTAGGGGCTTTGCACCATGGAAATTGGCAAATGCTACCAACCAAGGCTTCCCTCCTACCATCCCCCAGGAAGCTGGTTGTTAAATACTTACCAGCATACTTCTGGGTATGACCCCTTGTGAAGGTGATGTAGAGATGAGGAGAGCCCAGGTAGCAGAGGCAATCCTCCTTCCTTCCCCATCGCCAGTGCCAGCCACCACTGAACAGCTTGGTTGAACTTAGGATCTCTGTTCTCTGGGACTCTCTTTGGACACTTCTTTCCCCTCAGAGTGTTGATCCAGTTCTTCTGTTTGAGGCCTCCGCTGTGGAACATAGCTGGACTAACTCCAAGCTGAGTAGTAGACAGACTTACTGCTATTTTCTGTGTTTCTAGTCTCCTCTCCATCCCCTTCCACCATGCCCTAAACCCAAACCTTGTCTTCTTACCTGTCATCATTTCTACTTTTTTTAAAAAAAAACAACTTGTTGCCAGTGTGCTCTTTCAAAGAGATTAATGCATATCTACCCAGGTATATTTGGGGGTGGGGGTGAGGGTATTTTATTAGGGATTAAAGTTATAAGTCCAAGGAATGCCACACTCATGGTGAAGTTCAGTCATTCTACACTGCAGGTAGGGAAATGCTTTTTAAATAGCATAGCTTTTCAGACTTTGTAGTATTTTAAGTCATCACTATTGCGGGTTGGAAGTTACCTAGAGATCTTTAGCCCTCATTTTACAGGCAAGGAGGCTGAGGCAGAGAAGTTCCCAATGGCTGAACCCTAACTAAAAGTAAGCTCTCCCAGACCCTTTGCCTGTTTTCTCACTTGAGTGTGGAAAGGGCCATCATCCATGTGAACTGGAGATAGCTGCTGGAGATGTCAGAAGGAACAGTTACCAAGAGCCAAATACTCATTGTCTGCATCTGGCCATTTCTGTCTTTACTTGTTCTTTGTCTTTGCAAAGAACTTTGGAACTAGACTGGCCTGTTTGACTTTCCATTTATAGAGCTAATTTCAAAACTCAGGCCTGAGAACCAGGTTTGGTTGTTTACATGAAAAGGGAATAGGAAATAAGAACCTTGATTTTCCTTGGTTCTCACCTCCAATATATATATTTTGGAGGTGGAGCAAGCTGATGAAAATGTGCCTTAGGCAGAAGCCAAATTTGAAGGGCCAGTGTCTATAGCAGTGATGGCGAACCTTTTGAGCTCGGTGTGTCAGCATTTTGAAAAACCCTAACTTAACTCTGGTGCCGTGTCACATATAGAAATTTTTTGATATTTGCAGCCATAGTAAAACAAAGATTAATATTTTTGATATTTATTTTATATATTTAAATTCCATTTAACAAAGAAAAATCAACCAAAAAAATGAGTTCGCCTGTCACCTCTGACACGCATGTCATAGGTTCGCCATCACTGGTCTATAGGTATATGCCAAGGATCAGCCATAGGCCCTGTGGGAAAGACATCACAGGGAATGTGTAACCTGATGATCTGGTAATCAACTGCTGCTGCTGGTGGTTGGGGACCACGCTTGGAGAATCACTAGTGTGGACAACCCAGGGACAGCCTAGAATCTCTGCTGGTGTGACCTGGGCATCGAAATGTTTCAGATTCCCCAGGTGACTCTAATGTACAGCCATGGCTTAAAAATGTTTCAGATCCCTAGTGTATCACATCATCTGATAACCATTCATGGTCTGATTGTGTACCAGGCACCGTGTTGAAGTGGCAGAGATCTTTAGGAGTGCCACCCATGACTGAAGCATCAAAGGGAACAGAGCCCTGACCAGGGTCACCGGCAGCTTGCTCTGTCCTTTGGAGAAGTGAATTTAACCTCTGCCCTCCCGTCCCTTTCTCCTGAGCGTGAAGGTGCAGCAGGCTGCTGACAGCAATGCCATCTGTCCTAAGCCTCCTTCCCTTCTCCAGAAAGCTCCCCTCTGAGGTTTGATGATTTCTTGCCAAATACATAATAATGCGCTGTTTACCTCACAATGGAGGTTAAGACTCTTGTGCAGATTCTGCCCCTTGGGCAGTTCAGGCACCAATCAGCCAGTTGGCCCTGGCAATCTGGAAAACATCATCAGTTGCTCTGGAATAGGTTGATTGCACCCAAAAAGTGTCCTTTCCACTTCTCCCCATCAAGTGTGTTTGAAGTTCCATTTTCCTCTTTGAGCCACTCTTCTGGTATTGGATTTGTGTCCTTGCTGGGCTCCGTGTTTCCTGAGGCCTTCAGGAATGACTGCTTTTGCCCAGTTTGGTGCTAGGCTTCTGTTCTGTGGTTTTTGTCCTTGGCAGAGCCTCCTTGGCCCAGTCTCCCCAGGACCACTCACTGCCCCACACTTGTATCTATACCATGTGAGTAAATGTGTGTTTGCTGCCTGGGCTCTGGATGAATCCCCATGCTGCAGGATGCCCATGTCCAGTGGCTCTGAACCTCAGTCAACAGATTCTTTATTTAGTGTAGTCTTTGTTGGCATGGCCCATCACCAAAAAAATAGCATTAATATGTATGTGGGACCTGAACATTGCAATGTAAGTGGCAGGGCAACACATGTGTAGAAAGACAAATTTTAATTAAAAGTCTGTTCTCTAACTCAGCCTGACTGTAAGGATAGAGCAATGCCAACCTGTCAGGCTGCCAGTCAGTTTAAGAGGGTTTTCTCATGCAAAGTGGACTAAGTGTAAAAACTAAAGCTTCATTGAAATTGGATGACTTTGAGTAATTGTGTACCAAATGCATCCCATTTGGGGACTGTGTGCCCTCCAGAACCAAAAGCTGCCTGAGGAGTGCTGGGTTTCCTCTCATGCAACATGAAAGGAGCAGGCAGCATAGAGGGAGGCTGTAAAAGCCGGGGCTTTGTGTGGGAGAAGAGTACATGGCCCATCACCAAATTGTGTATCTTCTAGGACAGTGGTCGGCGAACTCATTAGTCAACAGAGCCAAATATCAACAGTACAACGATTGAAATTTCTTCTGAGAGCCAAATTTTTTAAACTTAAACTATATAGGTAGGTGCATTGTTATTAACTTAATTAGGGTACTTGTAAGGCTTAGGAAGAGCCATCCTCAAGGGGCCAAAGAGCCACATGTGGCTCTCGAACTGCAGTTTGCCGAAATTTCAATCGTTGTACTGTTGATATTTGGCTCTGTTGACTAATGAGTTTGCCGACCACTGTTCCAGGAGATGTGACGGTCAAGGCCTTGGCCCAATAGTCATAGCCAGTTTGTTGCAGCCCCTGGGAGGGAGTGGGTCAGAGGAGGGGAACCAGCCATCTCCAGAGGCAAATCTCTGGGACAAAGCTCACTGTTAGAATGATCGCCTATGGAAACCTCCAGGGAAGGGATGGAAGAGAACTACAGATCTATGAAATGTGTGCTTGCTGCCTGGGCTCTGGTATAGTATGGAAATCATTTATGTACACTGGAAATTCATCTGTGCATCAAATATTTATTGAGTTCTTACAGTGTGTTGGCATGTTACTAGGCACTGGGTCTCTGCCCTCAATGAGATTCCTGCACCATTAGAGGTTATGAACATCAAAGGGTAGGTGCATGATAAATGCATCAGGGCTACATGCTCAAAGGTGCTTATAGTTGCCCACTGTGGACACCTAGGTCTGAAATGGCTTTTTAAGATCCTAAGTGCTCTAACCCAGATAATTATTTATTTGTTTTGCTTACAAAGTACAACTTCCCTATTTTGCTTTTTACATGCTCACACTCAGCTCAAGTTCCTTTTCTACTGATAAGAGGAAGTTTGTGTCGGGTCATGTGGAATCACTGAGTATTTGCACTTGGAAAGTCACCCAGCCCTCCCCTTCTACTTTAAACATGAGAATACAGTGGGGCCTTGACTTATGAGTGTCCCGAACTAACGAGTTTTTCAAGATACGAGCCGTCTCTGGGCCGATTTTTTGCTTTGAGTTGCGAGCTAAAATTCGGGTTACGAGCCAGCTTCAGATACCCCACCGCTAGTTGGCGCAGCGAACATCACAGTAAACGCCACATCAGCTCAGCATCACGTGTCTCACTCGTTCACTTTTGATTTGACATATGAGTAATTTGAGTTATGAGCTCCGTCACGGAACGAATTAAACTCGTAAGTCAAGGCCCCACTATACTGAAGCAAGAGAAGTTAAGGAACTTGCCCAAAATGATGCAGGTAGTTAGCAATAAAGCTTGGATGGAAATCTGCTTTGCTGACTGCCAGCGTAGTGTTCCTTTGACTTTGCCTCACTCTATCACCTTTGCAAAAACGAAGCCCATTCAGGGAAGTTCTTGGGCACTATGGCCAACTGCTCCGACTCTGAAGAGTTAATGTTTTAATTGGCACAGCAGAGCTGAAGTCTGTAGGTGGGAAGGTGTGGACAGGTGGAGAATCAACATCAAAGAGAGCCTTCTGGCCAGCACCTGGCCCTCAGCAGGTGTGAAGGTAATTGGGGGTTGGGGCATCGGGAAAATGATGATGCTGGGACATTGTCTTCTGGTCCCCTGGTCTCAGCAGAGCAGATGCCTCTTTCCAGAGAGGGATGTTAATGATTCCTCTAGAAAGCCTTGCAGGGTGGTGGTCCCTTGCGTGAAATATTGGAGGATAAGTATAAGAATGCAGGAGAAAGTGCTGGTTGCAGGCAGAGAAAATGCCCTCTTTGAGGGAAAGAAATTATGCATGTCAAGGCACTTCCTTTCCCAACCATGCAGATCTAGGGAAGATGACCAGAAGGCAGGCACTGCCCATGAAAAGTGATCAGATAGCTCCCACCTGCGCTTTCTTGCTGGACTCTCTTGCTCCACTCAGTGTCATGGAGAATGAGGAGTCAACCCTGTGCTGAGAAAGGAGTCCAGGACTCATACCAGAGTAAGATGTTACCTTTGTCTGGAGAGGTCATGCTTTTCACAGGCATCTGAGACGCATATGACTGGAGTGAAATCCCAGAAAAGAAGTTGCCAGTATCATCAGCTCTGGTCATAGGATCTCTGGGACAGGGGTGACTTCCTGACTGCTCTAAGGTAGCACATCATTGGCTTTCCAAAATGGGTTGTCTGAACCAGCATGGAGGGAAAATGGTGGTTTCCAGCATGGATTTTGAAGTTATGTTGACTGGATTTTAAACCCTCAGTTCTACTAGTTGCCAACCATGTGGGCAGTTCACTTGAACTTGCAGAGGCCTAGATCCTTTGTAATATGAGGTAATAACCAATATATCATAGGATTAATAGTCTCTAAAGCACCTACTAGTGTGTCTGAGTCATAGGAAGCACTTAAATGGTACTCCTTATTAAAACAAAACAATAAAAGGTCCTTCCTTTGAAGCCAAAAAAAATTTATTTGGAAATAGAGCAGTTTTTTAATGAGGGAGCCTCAATCTCCAGAAACACCAGCCAAAACAACCAAAATGGAACCCAGATGGGTATTTGTCCAGGGCCCCTTGCTTCCCTACTTCCCAGCCCTGCCCTGAGCCAAGGGGAGAATTTGCACTGCCTACTGGTAGTTTCTTGAAACTACAACCTCTTTCTGGCTTTGGCTTGCTGGTGAGTAGGACACCAGGGAGGGGGGTGGGGGAGGGATAGGAAGGTAGCTAGTAGTTTTGCAACTGTTTTGATTACTTCAAATTGAGATGTTTGTAAATAAGATGTTAGAGTCTGGAGATTTTGTTCGGCATAAATATAGTTTTATTAAAACTTGTCACAGCCGCATGCTGCAATGGAGAACGCAGGATTTGGCTGTGATAGGAGCTAGATGTGACTTCTGAGTGGCAGCATTGGGAAGTGCTTTTTCTGGTAGCACAAGCAGACTGTTTGTTCCTTCTAAGAAACAAAAGAGGTAAGTGTAACCAACCCCTGGAGTTGGTTCCTTTGCTATTCATGTCACCTCTGTTTACTACATAGGAAAAGTGATACATATACAGGAAGAAATTTCCAGAAATCCTCAGCCAGAAGAAGGGAGAGATCCAAATTAGGGAGCCGTGCCACATTTCGTTTTGAGTTTTGATTTGGAAATATCTCTCCAATGAGGAGGTGAGAGAGGGCGGTTTCAGCTTCTTATTGCTCAACCTGGGACTGCTCCGTCAGTAATGTAGTAGGAGGGTGTCCAGAGGATTGGAAATAAGGGGAAATCAATTGACAGACAGCCAGTAAGCACTGCTAAGTGCCAATCCTTATGCTGATTCTTGGGGAGGCAAAGAGGTATAGGACCTGCCCTTATCCTTAGCCAGCTGGTAGCTCTGGAAGTGAGTTCACAGCAGTGAAGTGAATGGTGATGAGTCCCATAAGAGAGGTCCATTCTTTTCTGGAAGATTACAGAAGGATGTTCCTGACCTCTAAGATGAGGTTCATTTTCATGTACACTTATCGTGTCCTTTCTCTGTATAGAGATCGTTGTTGTAGATGCTGTAAGGTATTTGGAGAAGGATAAGGCTGGGCACCCTTTGCTACTCACTGTGCTCTCTCACTCCCACCTGGTATGGCACGGAGGTTAGGAGCACTATTTCAGGAATCTTCCCACGTTTGAAACCTTCAGCACTTAGCTGTGTGACCTTGACCAAGTTATTAAACCTCTCTACAGTCTCATGTATTCAATCAACAAACATTTATTGAGTATCTACTGCGAGGGCATTGGGGTGTTATGGTGGCCAAAGCAGACAAGCTAGAGGACTTGAGGTGACCTAGAGGCGTAAAGGATGCGCAGGTGTAGATGAGCAGGGTGGGAAGGACAGGGAGCAGTATCTAAACACAACTGCCTTTTCTAAGTGGCCTGGGGACCTTCTAGCTCTCAGCCAAATCTCTGCCCCAAATGGGCAGACCCTAGTGAAGGGCCACGTGGGAATGCATTTCTCCTCATTCCATTTTGTCTGTGCCCTGCGGCACTAGGCCCACTGGAGTGCTGGTGGGAACCTGT
The DNA here is from genome assembly GCF_028538775.1 of Myotis yumanensis. NCBI lineage: Eukaryota > Metazoa > Chordata > Mammalia > Chiroptera > Vespertilionidae > Myotis > Myotis yumanensis. The sequence goes on along the minus strand of NW_027223754.1, from coordinate 119,054,777 downwards.
GTGCCTGGTTACAGGGCACTGCCAAGGAGCTCTCTATAATTGCTTCCTTTCTTTTATTTTCTGGTGTATTTATTAGTTTGAAAAGCCCTTGGCAACTCAGGAAATTCCACTTCCCTCTGTAGCTCCTTTATACCTTCCTTGGAATATGCCCAGGTACAAATACTTGTGTGTATTATTCAGTTTTTCATGGGGCTCTTGTAAAATCGGAGTCCTGGTGGTACATTTTGGGACCAGCGGTGGGAGAGGAAAAGAGTGGAAGGGGAGAAAGCAAGGAGGCATCTGGACACTGAAGTCTCAGGAGCCATGGTTTAGCGTGTCACATTGAGCAGTTATCTCGATTCTTCTTCATGTATGAGCATTCATCCCCTAAACGTGGTCCTCCCATCTGTGAAGGTGTCTTACCACAAAACAGTAATGCTTTAAAATCTTCTCTGAAAACCAAAAGGGAGAGATAGGGGCTCCAGCCATAGCATAGGTGTGCTAGAAAAGATATGAGTAGTTTTTTCCTGATAGAGATAAAATGCTCTTTTGCTTGTTAACAATAAGCTTTTGGTAAATATGAGGGATTTGACTGTGACATGATGATATAAGTGTGGTCCTATCTGTAGGCAGTGGGATAAACAGAATGTGCAGAACACTTAATAAGTGTTGGTCTAATTTGTGTTTTTCAATCCTGTGACTCCATGAATACCTCTAAACCTAGAATCTTTCATGATTTGACCTTTAGAATAGCTTGCTTTGGCTTATTACATATATATATATATATATATATATACACACTTTATTTTCCAAACTATCTAGTACATTTATCATTTTTATTCATATTTCTACCAGAGCCTAGAATAGTGCTTGATTGTTGTAAATAATAATGTTTGAATGATCATTTGATTACAGCCACTTCTAGTTTATGCCAGTGCCTCTAATTTATCTTTATTCCTGAAGTGACAGGGAACTCTTATAATAACTCTAATATCAAGTTTTCTACTGTATGCACTACTATATTAATTTAGCCATTTATTTGCACCAGCATTGTTAGGTGTTGGTGACTGAAGGTAAGACAAGGCACAGTCCTGGCCATGTGGAGCATTCACCATCTACATGGGGAGACAGACATTCAAACTGATATAAACTACATAGTCTTTTTATAATTTAAAATTAAATATCAATTAACAATATTATAGAGTATGTATTAGTACTTTAAAATGAAGGGAGTGCTTTTTGCCTACTGTAAAAGGAGAGCATTCCAGGGAGGATATATTTGATTTGAATCTTGAAGCTAAATAGGAGTTGGCCAGAAAAAAGGTTGGTAGTAGTGGGGAGTGAAAGAAGCAAGAGTGGTCTCAGCAGAGAAAAGGGTACATGGCCCATGGCCTGAACCCTGAGTCTGGCTGGTGTTTGAGGAATCCTGAGGAGGGAGCTTAGTGAGACAGAGGAAGCTGGAGGTATAGGCTGGGCCCAGAGCATGGAGGCCTTGAATATCCTGGGAAGGAACTGGGTCTGCTCCTGTGGACAGTCGGGGAGTGCCTAGTGAGGCTTGGGAAGACCCCTCTGGAGGCATGGAGAGCAGGTGGGAGGAGGAAGAGTGGATAGGGAGGCTGGTCAAGAAGCCATCATGGTAGGTCAGAGAGGTCAAGAGCACCTGGCTGGCAGTGGTGAGAGTGGGAATCTAGGTAGAAAGCAGATCTAAAAAGAAGTGGTTCTGTGGGGGCAGGGAAGACTCGGTCTCTGCTGTTAGAGCACATCATAGAGTTTGAAGGATGCCAGCAGGACCAAGAAAGGGAGAAGATGGCCAATGAGAGTGGAGCTCATGCCATTCAAACCAGACAAGTCCAGGGGAGCAGCTGGTGTCAGTGGCTTTGCTAGTTAATATATGATACGTCACTGTATTATGAAGCATCTCTGGTGGCTGCTGGGACTGCAGACACAGTGATGGTCACATTGACCCAGACAAGCAGTCAAGCCAACTTTTACCATTGATCAAGCAGGAAACTGAGCCATGAGTGGGCCAGGCAGTCTCTGTCCATGTATGCAATTGCTATGCTGACTGTCATGTCTGCCCCAGTTGTGAGATCTCCGTGGTTGGTTAAGCAGTAACTGGGCGCACAGTTCTGTGGAATGCTCTTCCCAGGGAAGGGGCTTGTTTGTCATTAGTCTCCCAACTTATCCTCCTTCCTGTTTCTTCTATTGTGTCGTCTGCCGTGCCTGCCGTGTCTTCTGGATCATTGCAGTAGCCTTCCAGCAGGCTCCAAGAAGGCAGCCTCATACCACTTAGTTCTCTGTGCATGCCTCTGCTAGTGTTTTCTCCCTAAACTCCTTTTGCTCTTTAATCCCCTTTGGAAAAAGTTTGTTTTTGCTCTTTGAAACCTAGACAATAAACATCTTTAATCTGACTGGTGGACCTTAGCAACCCCCCTCAAATGTATTCACCATTATTCTCCTTCCTGAATCTACCTAAATGGTCAAACTGATTAATTCCTTATTTCTTCTTCATACCATGCTGCTTCCCACCCCGGTCACCTCTACATAAGATGCCTACCTCTCTCCTTCAAGATTTTATGCAAACCAACCTTGTTCAGTGCAGCAGTCCTCTGACGTCCTGCAGCCCTTACTGTACACATCACACATTTGGCACATGGCAAGTGTGCATGTGTGCTGTTTCCAGGGCAGGGAGTTTTCTTACATTTCCCTGTAACAGTGCTAGACCCATTGCAGTCATCACATGATTTCATTATTGTGATCACTGTATGTGGGTCGGCGTTCCCTCTGTCTTGCAGATGAGCAAGCTGAGACTCCGGGAAGCTCAAGATCACAGCTAGGAAGTGGCAGATGTGGAAGTAGAACAACTGTCTGTTTCTAATCCCACACTCCTACCCTCTCAGTGCGCACCCTCTGTCCTGTCTCCTATCGCAGATTGCATAGGTTTTTTCATTGTTTTGTTTTTGTGAGCATGTTGCTTCTTTATCCCTTTGATTGGGTTTTGCCCTCCTCTTGGATATGGGAGCAGCCTTGATGAGAAGTGAGGAGAATGGAAGGAGTGTCACATGCCAGAGTGGTCAGAAAAATGAGGTTGCTCAGCAGGTGTCATAAAAATGGATGACTTGTGCCTTGTGCCTTAGAGTAAAGATGGAAAAATGAAAATGGAATGGGGAGAAAAGTGATGTTGACAGATGACAAGTGAGACCAAGTGTTTATCCATGCTAATGGGGTGGGGACATGATAGCCACTCCGCTCTAATGGTCATGAGGAAGCACTAGGAATCTTCACCCTAGAGACAGGAGAACCAAAATCCCTGACTGTAAACAAGGGCTGAAGCTTTTCTAGAGTGGTCCAGCCTCACAGGACAAATGACAAGGCATAGGCAGTGAAGACAGTTGCTATTGAGGAAAACATGATACTGGATTTGGCTCTTAAGCCTCTGGACCTTCAAGGAGTTCAAGGCCACTTGCAGCCTTGAATAGATAGAAGGCTGGGGAAGGTTACTGGGGTCAAAAGAGATACAAGCTCATTTTTCCTTCTCTTCTAAGGTCAACCCAAATAAATATTTGGAGCTGCGTTCAAATATCCTCAACCCAGACCATTGCTGCCCACCACTACCACCACCACCACCACCACCACCACACTGCAGCCAGCCTCTCTGTCCCCAGCCTCCCACTCTGAGGTCTCCTACATCAAACAGAGACAATCTGAATTCTCTACCATGGAGGGAGGAAAGGGGTTATAAGGAACATAAAATAGTATAAAATGCCCCAGTTGGTATGTGGTCCAACAATATGGAAACACCCATCTATATGGGGTGGAAATGTGTTTTCCTTGTAAATGCCTGCTGCCTGAAATGTCATCATTATTGCTTTGCTTTGCTTCCATTATTTCATAATCCTCCAGGGAAACACAGAACTTTAACTTGCTAATACTCTTATCAGAATCACTTAGTTCATCATAGATCAGATAAATCCACAGAACTGACTGAGGAAATGGAGACAGGCTTAGAAATGAACTTTGTCTTTGTCTCCACTTTGCCTGGGTCCAGCCTTGCGGGTACAACCCTCTGCTAGTTTGTGGGAGAAAATATCCATGGCCAGAGGAAGGATGTGCTCAGAAAAAGGAAGCAAAGAAGTCAATACTAAAACCAACCCCCATATGTCTCCAAGCTTCCTGAGTGTGACCCCCTCAGCCGACCCTCCAAATTTCTGTCCTCATTTACTTTCTAGAAAGAGAGAGCCCAGAAACATGGGACAGCCACTGCTGAAACTGCCTTACTGACAGCATTTACCAGCAGTGTTTGAAGGCTGATTGTTTCATCCACAGTATTGGCTGGGCTTTGAGACAGAAATTCTGCTGGCACCAGGAGGGTAGGACAATAGAAAACCATCAGCAGAATCAGTAGGTTGTCATTAGCGGACAACTACACTGGCTTGATTCATTAGTGCTGTTATTTTGGTTGTTATTTTAAAATAGAGGCCCAGTGCACGAATTTGTGCACCAGTGGGGTCCCTCAGCCTGGCCTGCAGGATCAGGTGAAACTGGCTCTTCAACATTTCCCGAGGGGTCCTGGAGTGAGAGGGCGCAGGCCAGGCCAAAGGACCCCACTGGTACACGATCGGGGCCGGGGAGGGACAAAGGAAGTTGGCCAGCCAGGGAGGGACTGCAGGAGGTTCTCTAGGGCATGTCCAGCCCATCTTGCTCAGTCCTGATCAGCCAGACCCCAGCAGCAAGCTAACCTACTGGTCGGAGCGTCTGCCCCGTGGTGGTCAGTGCACATCATAGTGACTGGTTGACTGTCTGCCCCCTTGTGGTCAGTGCCGGTTTTGCCTGATCCCACAGGCCAAGCTGAAGGACCCCACCGGTGCACAAATTCGTGCACTGGGCCTCTAATTAAAAATAACAACCAAAATAATAGCAAGCGGTTGAGCAGCCTTAGCATTCATTAGCACATTACGCTTTGATTGGTTGAACAGCTGACTGGCCGACCAGACACTTAGTGTATTAGGTTTTTATTATATAGGATTTCTCAAGAGACAATAGGTTTTGAGAAAAGGGGCTGTTGCCTTTGGCTCCCAAGGGGAAAGACCAATGGGAGAGAGATGCTAAGGAATCTTCTCTGTAGAATTTGAACCCCAGGTGCTGTATTTCCCCCCATCACTAAGCCTCTCAGTGTGCTTGTGAATTTTGTGAGTGATATTGTAACATGGAAATCACTCAGGTTGCATCTCTGAGAATTTTGCTTCTCCTTCTTCTTGGTCTGCAGTCATATATATATATGTGCAGTCATATATATATAATGTGTATGAATATACATATAAACATATATCTGTGGCCGTGGCTAGTGTTCTCAGTGGTTAGAGCATCAGTCTGTGCACTGAAGAGTCATGGGTTCGATTCCCAGTCAAGGTCAGGTAGCTGGGTTGCGGGTTCAGTCTCCAGCCCTGGTTGGGGCACGTGCAGGAGTCAACTGATCAATGTCTCTCACACATCCATGTTTCTCTCTCTCTCCCTCTCTCTCTGTCTCTCTCCCCCTCCCCTTCCTCCTTCCCTTCCACTCTCTCTAAAAATCAATGGAAAAAATATCCTTGGGTAAGGATTAACAAAAACAAACAAACAAAAATCATATATGTGTGAATATATGTATGTAAATATATATATGTGTGTGTGTCTATACACATCTATATTTTATATTTGAATATTTCTCCGTACCTTATGCATATACATATGTATGTAATGTGTGTATACTTGTATCTGTCTCTAACAGCTGGATATATATAGATGTGTTGCAGCACTCCAACCCATGGCCAGAAAAATAACAAAAAACAAACACCAAACCCCACATATTTAAAGAAAGAGAAGGAAAGAGGAGAAAGAAAAATATCTGATAGAGGTCATCTTTTCTTTTTCAGGGCCCTTAGCAATTATTCCAAAACATACTTCCTTCCTGGCTTGTCCTGTCTGAAGGAGACAGTGTTCCCAGTGGTTACTGCCAAGGGCTTTGGAGTTGGATAGTGTGCTGCAAATCCTCAGATGTGCTGTGTGACTCTGGTCCAGGCTCAGCATCCCTGTCTGAAGAGCATGCAGCCCTTCCTGCTGCTCATGAGTTGTAGGATGCTGAATTCAGGGAGGTGCGTGTAGAGAACATGAATCCCGCCTACCCTGTGAGAAGTGCTCAAAAAGGGTCTCAAGTTTCATTGACAAGGAACAGAATCACTCATGCGATGATTAGCACTAGAGTTTAAAATGAAAGTGTCCCTTTGCTGACAGTGTCTGACATTGAGGCCTCAATGACCAATATTATTCATTTCTGCCCTGAACTTGGAAAGTGAAAAGTAGAGTCTGGAAGCCTTGGGCTGACTGCACCAGGGCCATGGTGCTGTCTGCGGCCACAAAATTGGGTTCCAGTCCTAGGATTGCCACCAGGTCTAGGCAAGTCACTTTCCTTGTGGACCACAGCTTGCTCATTGAGGGGCTCTGAAGCCCTCCCCAGCCCCAACCTTTACTGCCCAGTAATTACAATTGCGCAGGGCGGTGTGCTGAAAATTGACTTAAAGAATGACACTGATGTGGCTACTCTCTCCTAGGCACTTGCTTTTCTAAGGGGGGGCGGGGGGAGAGAGAGAGAGAGAGAGAGAGAGAGAAAGAAAGATAGATATTCTCTTTTATTTACTCTTCCTAATGAGGCTGAGCTGAGCTAGTGAGGTTATTAAAACATTTTAGTGTTATTAGTTTTCAAAGCAGTTGCACTGTTAAGGAGTGCCCCCTTTCATTTTGTTTATGTAAGAAAGGAGCTTTCAGAGACCACAGTTGAATAGGCAGAGTCTTTCATCCTAAAAAAGACAAGTGTATGACCCACACATTAGAATCACAAGGGAAACTTTAAAGATATGAATGTGGGGTGCCCCGGGCCATACCTCTTTTTCACTCTCACCCCCCCCTTCCCTAGACATCTGTATTTTTGTAAGTTCTCCAGGTGAGTCTAACATGCAGCTAGGGTTGCAGCCCACTGGACAACCGAAATACATTTCCCAGTGTGTGAGGGGGGTGAGGGAGGAGGGAGGTTGGCGTGCCAACCAGGGGTTTCCCCACTTGGTGGGTGTTCAGCAAGTGTTCCCCAGAGGTTTCTTGTCTGACATCTGTCCTGGTTTAATTCAGATGCTGTGGATGGAAGGGCACAGGCACAGTTGATGCTTCTCAGTCCTGAAAGATTGTCAGAGTCGCCACATGACCTCTGAGAAAATGCATTGCTGGGCCCTAATCAGATTTGCTGAAGCAGAATCTCTGACAGTGGGAATGAGGAGTCTTTCTTATTATTACTTGATTTTAATAATCAGCCACATTTGGAAACCACTGGGAGGGAAGCTCAATCCTCATTTTCCAGGAAAGAAACTTTATATCTTACCTTTCGATCATGATGGCTTCGGGGCCACTAGATAGACACCCTTAGGAGCTGTGGGCACCTACAGGTACTCAGCCTCCCTGAGCCTCATTTCTTCACCTCTAAAATTCAAACCATAATGGTAGGCACTTCATGAAAGTGTTGGGAAGATTAACTGAGTTAATACACTTAAAGTGTTTGACACATCATAGATATTTAATTAACTGCCATCATCATTAACGTCATCATTTTGTAACTCAAATACAAGCTATAGTCTAAAAGATAAATTTATAAAGTTTAAAGAGTATAACCTCAAAAAATTCTGGCCCTGACGTTTGTGATGCCCCTAGGGCAGTGATGGTGAACCTATGACACGTGTGTCAGAGGTGACACGCAAACTCATTTTTTTGGTTGATTTTTCTTTGTTAAATGGAATTTAAATATATAAAATAAATATCAAAAATGTAAGTCTTTGTTTTACTATGGTTGCAAATATTAAAAAATTTCTATATGTGACACGGCACCAGAGTTAAGTTAGGGTTTTTCAAAATGCTGACATGCCGAGCTCAAAAGGTTCGCCATCACTGCTCTAGGGGCTAAATTGGTGTTGAACTTGTACCTGAACCAAGAACCTCTACGAGGAGGGTTGAAGCAAGATTATATATGTTCACACTCAAGACATATATAAAGAATAAAAGCCATCATTGGGAAACAGGTCCTGATTACCATCTCAAAATAGTTACCACTCATTATTGAGTGCCTACTGTTTGCTCAGCTTTGTGCTTGGTGGCATAACATAAAATAGGACAGTATTCTTTCCTTCAGGCTTTTGCAATCTGGTCTGGGAAGCATAATTAGCCCCCTTTGAAGAACAGGAGCAAGATGAGAGGATGTGTAATTAAGTGCTAAATTGTGTCATTTGGACTCTCCAGGGCAAAAGGATTCAAGGGCAGGAACTCAATGAGCCCTGAAGATGGTTAGAGAAGGCCTCTTGAGGGAGTGGGGCCAGGGGCCTGAGTCAGGAAAGTGCAGCTGCCGGCCTGCCTAAGATCCCCAAACCACAGGGCCACTTCTAGTCAGGGTCACTTTACTCTGTGAACACTGGACAGCTCTCTGTGGGCTGTGGGCATGCACCCACTTCCTGTCCTAAGCAGGTCCTCAGGGCTGGGTCTGCCCAGCCAATTGTGGGCCCGGCGTGGTGTGCCCCAAGAACACCATCTAGGCTACCATTTAAGGGGCATCGACCCAACCTTCTGTCCTAGAAGGACAACTGCCTATCCTGATTTCCTGTCTGTGAGTCTTAAAGGCTTTCTAATCTTGTGAAATCTTTAAAAAATGGTTAGCTTTTATTTCTTATGTCAGAAATGCTACAGGCTTAGTTCTCCTGGAGAGTCACTGAGGTGCTCATTAGCATTTTCAAGGTTCAGAGCAGTGTTGCAACAAAGAACCCAGGTCACATCTAAACTGCCTGGACCACATAACCCTTCTTCACAGACAGCACTTATGAACATTCTGAGAAACGAATGTCTTAAGCTAATCTTTGAAAAAACTGGAATAATAAGGTCCTGCAAAGCAGAGCCTGAAGGAGCCTAGCAGGTATCATTTTCTAAGGAAGGCATGCAGAAGCCCTGGACACTGAAGAGGTTTTCCCAAGATTGCCCAACTGCCCGTGCAGTGGTTGGGAGCTCAGGTCCTGCTCCCACTTAATGTTCCTTAGCCGTTAACCAGCTGGAAGTAAGAATGAGAGGAGACTGTAGGCAGGCTTTGCAAGTGAATGAATTATCAGTGTGGTTAGGAGACTGTTTTGAAAATACTTTAGATTTGTTTCTGGGTCAGTAATTTTACAAAAGGCGTATGATCCAACTGATTTCTTAGGAAAAATTTTGAAAACTTTGGTTCACTTACAAGAAGAAGAAGAAGTGTATGGGTTCTGGAAAGGACACAGCTTTTGAGACTGGATGACTTTTGTGACCGACAAGTGTTTACAAACTAAAATCTGGCCACATTGGCTACTCTGTGAACCTCACACAGAGAATTTCTACCCAGAGTCCTCATCTGAAGTGATTTAACCATTTACCATCCTCAGCCCTCCACCACCATCCTGGGCTCTCAGTTGAGGGCCTCTTCCCCCACTAGCCCATTGGGATGGAGAAGCCTGGCCTATGTCTTGGTAGGAGTGGAGGAAGATATTAGGAACATAAGGCTTTGTGTGGTTGCCCTCCCTCCATCTCCATCTCACGAGTGCCAGGATGGCCCAACTGCTGAGAACAAATGGCAGGCTCATCTTCCAGAGGAGGCAGGAGGGGAGCTGCTGAGGTCTTCGGCTCGTATGTACTCTCCATGCCTTTCAACGGTGAGTTTCTAGAAGCCACCAATTCCTGGAAGTTCCTTCTCTTGTATTTGTGACTCTATGGTTTTTTATGAGGAATTTACTGCTTTGCTGGATAGGGGCTGTCCTACCTATGTCTGTGTCCTCTCCCCTTCGATGGCCCATTGTGAGCCAGGGTTAGGGGCAGGGTGGGCTGCACATAGATAAGGAGTGCCACTTACCCTCACACATACATGCTCTTTCTTTAAAAGGGTTAGATACATCAAAAGCTTGTTCATCAAAATGTATTTGGACCTAGTTTTAGTGCTTTGAACATGTTAACTCTTACATAAGGTTTGTTCATATATAAACTATCCAGTGAACACTTCCTCATTAGAAGAATGGTACTTTGGCCTGTTTTGTTTGTCTGCCCTTCATGTTCTAATTCAGGATTGGGGGGCATGTTGGCTCCATCTCGGAGTTGGTGGCCTTCAGCCTGAGTGCCTGGATGAGTATCACTGCCTTCGCTTTGGTGAGGAGCATGTGTGGTACCTGGAGGCTTTGTAAATGTGGAGCATGAGTCACATTGCACGTAGGGGAGGCCGGAGAGCAAGACGCAGAGCTGGCCCTCATGCTGCGGGGAGACAGCAGCCGGGTGCTGTGGGCACTGCTGTGTGGCAACATTGTTCTGGACCCTCTTTCCTCTTTTGACTCACCTGCTTCTGACCTGCCACCACCCTCACCTCCCTGCATCTTCTTCTTTAGCCAAGTATGGAGACCAGCACCATGCTGTAGAGCTCGGGCAATAACCAGTAGACTGTGGTTGAGTGTTGGAGCCAGAGTTCTATTGGCCTATGAATGTGGCTTTCAGCCATGCAAATATTTTACAGATTGGAAAATGAGTGAAGGGATCTGTATGAGTTTGCTAAGGCTGCTGTAACAAAGTACCTTGGGCTAGGTGACCTAAATAACAGAAATTAATTTTCTTACATTTCTGGAGGCCAGAAGTCGAGGATCAAGGTGGAGGCAAGGTCAGTTTCATTCAGAGGCTTCTCTCTTTGTCTTGCAGATGGCTCTCTTCTCTCTTTGTCCTCACCCTGTTACTTCCCTCTCTATGTGTCCATGTCCAAACTTCCCCTTCTTATAAGGACACGAGTCAAATTGGATTACGGTCAATGCCAATAACCTTATTTTAACTTAATTACCTCTGTGAAAACCCCACTTTGCAATGTGGTCACATTCTGAGGTACTGGGGGTTCGAACTTCAGCTTGAGAATTTGGGGGGACACGTTTAGCTGTAAGAGAACCCATCAGTGGATATGTCTGGATGGGCAAGTCTGCCTTGGCAGGTTGTGCACAGGGTGAACATCTTTGTCTAATAAGTCCCATCAGAGCACCCAGGGACTGGTGGTGGCCCTGAAAACCAGTGTATTTGGGGAAAATGAGCTGCTTTGGGGTAGAGACAGGTCTTATTGGACTTTTATCCGATTCCTTCCTGTTCACAGGGCACATGCACTGTGTCTGCGTAGGCGGGTGGAGAAGGAGCTGTGGAGGGGGTGCTTGCGGTGGTCCTGCGAGGTCCTGGTGAGAGGTGTCCTTTCTCAAGAAGATCTGCATGTGGGCTGGTAGAAGGCAGGATGAGAGTAGGTGTGTGTGTCACTTCTATCAGAGCTCCTAGAATTCAGAAGAGGATGTCTGTCAGGGGCTCTGAACTGTGGTGGGAAGTGGAACATCAGAGGTGGATTCTGGTGAGTTACCAATCTGTCACCAGCATCAGTACAGACCCTGCATCAGAGCATTTGAGAAGGTGTAAGCCTTAGAAGAAATTGCACATCTTTCCCTCCACTCCAAATCAGTCCCCACCAAGCAAGCAATGGCAGCAATGAGAAACACATTTGATGTTCTGAGGCAGCACTGTTGGTCGATCTCCTGGTGCCAGGTTTCTCTGAACACATAAATGACCTCTATGGTAACATGCTTTGTCTCCCCGCCCCCCGCACCCCCCATGAGCAGACCCAGAGTGACTCCATAAAGCTGTAAGCATAGTGCCTGCTCAAGTGAGTGAGTGTCCAGGGGAGGCCACTCTGCATTCCCAGAGGGCTCAGCATGTCCACACCTCCCAGTGAAGGAGCCCTCTCACACTTCACAGGTATGTAGGTTCCTGTGAGAATGGCCAGTTGCTTTTAAATTCAAAAGATGCTCTATTTATGTCCCCATGACTATTTTGGAACTGCCAATTTGTACTTCTTATATAGTCAACTAGAGGCCCGGTGCACAAAAATTTGTGCACTCGGGGCGGGGGGGTTCCCCAGCCCGGCCTGTGCCCTCTCACAGTCTGGGACCCCTCAGGAGATAACGACCTGCTGGCTTAGGCCTGCTCCCGGGTGGCAGAGGGCAGGCCCAATCCCTAAGTGCAGCCCCTGGTCAGGCTCAGAGCAGGGCCGATTGGGGAGTTGGGGCGCCGCCCCGTCATGCACAGAGCAGGGCGGATCGGGAGGTTGCAATGCCACCCTCAGTCATGCTCAGGGTAGACTGATTGGGGGGTTGGGGCACCGCCCCCTGTTACACTCAAGGCAGGGTCGATGGGGAGGTTGCGGTGCCACCCCCGTCACGCACAGAGCAGGGTCGAACAGGGGGTTGGGGCGCTGCTCCCTGTCACTCACAGAGCAGGGCTGATCAGGGGGTTGGGGCGCTGCCCCCTGTCACTAACAGAGCAGGGTCCATCAGGGGGGTTGGGGCACTGCCCCCTGTCACTCACAGAGTAGGGCCCATCAGGGGGTTGAGGAGCTCCCCCCTGTCACTCACAGAGTAGGGCCGATAGGGGAGTTGGGGCACCGCCCCCTGTCACACACAGAGCAGGGCAGATCAGGGGGTTGGGGTGCTGCACCCTGTCACACTCAAGGCAGGGCCAATGGGGAGGTTATGGCTCTACCCTGTCACACACAGAGCAAGGCCCGTGGAGGGGGGAGTTGGGGCACCGCACCCTATCACACACAGAGCAGGGCCGATCAGGGGGTTGGGGCACCGCCACTGTCACACTCAGGGCAGGGCCGATGGAGAGGTTATGGTTCTACCCTGTCACACACAGAGCAGGGCCGATCAGGGGGTTGGTGCGCTGCACCCTGTCAAACACAGAGCCGCAGGGCAATCGGGGGATTGGGGAGCTCCCCCCTATCAGGCACAGAGCAGGGCTGATCAGGGGGTTTGGGTGCTGCCCCCTGGCATGCTGATCCCGGTGCCGGGAGCCTCGCTGCTCCGCTGATCCCGGTGCCGGGAGCCTCGCTGCTCCGCTGATCCTGGTGCCGGGAGCCTCGCTGCTCCACTGATCCCGGTGCTGGGAGGCATATTACCCTTTTACTATATAGGATCGAGGCCTGGTGCATGGGTAGGGGCCGGCTGGTTTGCCCTGAAGGGTGTCCTGGATCAGGGTGGGGGTCCCCACTGGGGTGCCTGGCCAGGCTGGCTGAGGGGCTGAGGGCTGTTTTCCCGCTGGCAGTTGACTAAAAGCTCCCAACCGCTCCTTGTTTTCTTTTTTTTTTTTTTATTCTGGGCCAGCTTTAGCTCTGAGGCCTCGCTGCTGAAAACATGGATACAATGTTGCGGTCAGGCTGGCTGAAAGCCAGTTTTGTTTAGCTTCTTATTTGCAACATAGTAATAGTTGCTTAGAGTTGCAGTTGAGAGTCCGGCAAGTGAGGCGGGGAACGTTGGAGTCTGCAGTTCCTGGAGGAAGCAAGCCTCCCTGCTCGCTTCAGTGCATGGCTGCCGGCCGCCATCTTGGCTGACAGTTAATTTGCATAAGGATACACTGATTAGCCAATGGGAAGGGTAGCGGTCGTACGCCAATTACCATGTTTCTCTTTTATTAGTGTAGATAATATTGTAATAACTATGCATGGTGCCAGTTGGGGTACTGGAAATATCAAGGGAACACTATGTAAAATATACTATTGTTTCACCACTAAGCTGTACAACTGAAGCCAATCCTATATAATAAATAGGTAATATGCAAATTGACCGTCATGCCCTCGTACAAGATGGCTGAGCCCATGTGGTCACAAGATGGCCACCACAAGATGGCCGGCAGGGGAGGGCAGTTGTGGGCGGTCAGGCCAGCAGGGAAGGGCACTTGGGGACAAACAGGCCAGCAGGGGAGGGCAGTTGTGGGGGACCAGGCCTGTAGGGGAGGGCAGTTAGGGGTGACCAGGCCCACAGGTGAGTGCATTTAGGGGCAACCAGGCCCACAAGGGAGGGCAGTTGGAGGCCACCAGGCAAGCAGGGGAGGGCAGTTGGGGGTGACCAGGCCAGCAGGGGAGGGTAGTGGGGGACAACCAGGCCTGCAGGGGAGGGCAGTTGGGGGACAACCAGGCCTGCAACAGAGGGTAGTGGGGGCAATCGGGCTGGCAGGGGAGTGGTTAGGGGGTGATCAGGCTGGCAAGTAGAAATGGTTAGGGGCAATAAGGCAGGAAGGCAGGCGAGCGGTTGGGAGCCAGCAGTCCCAAATTGTGAGAGGGATTCCCAGATTGGAGAGAGTGCAGGCTGGGCTGAGGGACATCCCCCCCGCCAGTACACAAATTTTGTGCACCAGGCCTCTAGTACGAAATAAAACTGAAAGGAAAAAAGACCCTCTTTGCATCTAAACACTGAGCTAAGATGAGGTTTGATCCTTGTCAACACCTAGGCACGAAGAAGGGAGGTAGATAGGGGGAAAGAAGCCAGGCACAGCGAACTGAGTACGTGAATAAGAGAGCAGCTGCACTCATGAGCTTCACATTGTTACCAAACTTTCTTCTTAGTATGACTTTACCTTCTCACCTATGGAACAGCTCTAGGGAGCTGGATGGCAGCTGTGTGGGAATGTTTTCAGGACCATATCTGCCTGGGCACCAGCACCATCCTGAGCTGCTTAGAGGACGATGACAGGGGAGACTCCTCAGCAGGGCTGAAGAAAGTGTCTGGACATCCATTTTCCTGGCTCCTGTCCAGCCCACAGATGCACACCACGGGGTAGTTTTTTACTCAGTAGGGCTCTTTCTGTCATCCCCACTGCCAGCCCTTCCTGTACCCAGTACCTGGGCTTGGATCCTAGAATTTAAAAGCTGGGAGAAACTCTGAGATCACTTCTGTCAACCCCATTATTTCATTCCTGGGGAAGCTGAAGCTTAGAGAGGCTCAGAGACTTGCCCACAGTCACAAAGCCAGTTCATGGTGCAGCCTCAAGAGGAGGCCAGCTCTCCTGGCCCCCATTCTGGGGCTTCTTTCCTACAGGACAACATATTTGTTTTATCTTGGATGTTCTCCCCACCATCATGCCTTCCTTTCAGCTCTGCATATTTGTAGAGGCTCAGAGACCATTCAGGCTGGACTGTCCCTTTCTCACTGCCCCAAAACAGTTTGTCAGTAAGGCCAAGTTGTGATATAATGTTAAGAACAGCAGACACCCTTCTAGTGCTTACTGCACTGTTTTAAGTCTATTACTTATGTTAACTTATGTTAAGGAACTTGCCCACAGTTATGTTGCTCTAGGTGGTAGAGCCAGGATTTAAGCCCAGGTATGTAGTCTTACTCTAGATCCTGTGTTCTTAACCGTACCTGTCTCACCTATGAAGAAAGGCCCACTTGTCACTCAGCCTACTGGGTGATAGGCTGCTGAGATGTGAACAGGACTTTGGAAACTTCCAGAAGCTGTGTTTGGCTGTGCAGATTGCTGTTTTGCAGACTTGGGTCCATGGTGGGAAGCATGGAACAAGCTGACAGCATACCCCCAGCCTGTGCACTCTGCAGCCCAACACCCATGGTGCTGCATGCAGGGCCAGCAGGCAGCCTTCTAGGAAAAAGTGGTGCAGGCGCTGATGGCCCTGGTCATGTCTGCTGTCTTTTCCTGAGATTCTGTCAGAGAGAGCATGTGAACTAGAGGGACCTGCAGATTTCTCACAGATAACTAGTTTGTCTTAGGACTTAAGTCTTCATAAAGTTAAGTCCTGTAGTCTTTCATCCTCTATATATATAAAGAGCCAGGGTATGTAACATCCAAATGACTGAAGACTCTGCCGACTGGAAGTCAGTCCTGCAGTCAGGGCTGGGTTGCCATGGCGACCCAGCACTGACTGCCATTGCTGTAGGTGCCGTGACCCAGCACTGACTGCCAGGGTGGCTGCGGATCAGGCCCAGAGAGAGGCCAGGAGAGAGAAGCTGGGCCTGATCCATAGCCTCCATGGCAGCTATTGATCAGCACTTGCCTCTCTCTCTCCGGGCCTGGTCAGCAGCTGCACCTCTCTTTCTCTTGGGCCTCTGCCAGGGCTGCTGATCAGCCCTGCCTCTCTGATCAAGCCCGTTGATAGGCCGGAGACACTTATTGGCATAGAAACTGACCAATCAGAACCAAATCTGGGTGAAGTGTGAGGAGCCAATGGCTGCCTAAGAGGCGGAGCTTTTGACGCTGACTGGCATAGAAATTGACCAATCAGAACCAAATCTGGTGAAGTGTGAGGAGCCAATGGCTGTCTAGGAGGTGGAGCTTTTGATGCTGACTGGCATAGAAACCAACTAATCGGAACCAAATCTGGGTGAACTGCAAGGAGCCAGTGGCTGCCTGGGAGGTGGAGCTTTTGACGCTGACTGGCATAGAAACTGACCAAACAGAACCAAATTTGGGTGAAGTACAAGGAGCCAATGGCTGCCTAGTAGGCGGAGCTTTTGACACTGACTAGCATAAAAATCCACCAATCAGAAAATAATCTGGGTGAACTGCGAAGGCAGAACCTAAGGTGGGGGCTGAGGAGGGGTTTTAAGAGCAACAGCTGTTTGGTATAAGGTGTAAGAAAGCAGTTCATTTTTTTAATAACCAGTTTGGCAGTATAGTGCATAAGGCTGGCTATCAGTCCAGATATAGGGATTATGTGTTTTTGTCTGCCAAGAGCATCTCCTCCTGATGAAAAAGGCTCCCTTCCCCCCATTTAAGCAATTCTATCCCATATAATTTATCTATACTAATAAAAGGGTAATATGCTAATTAGACCAGGTTGACTGGCCATCTTCCGGATGTCCGACTTCCTTCCGGACAAAGCCATGGTGATGGGGGCTGAGGCACAGCCCGTTAGGGGCGATTAGGCTTGCAGGGGAGGACAGTTGGGGGCGAGATCAGGTTGGCAGGGGAGGGCAGTTAGGGGTGATCAGGCAGGCAGAGGCAGTTAGGGCCGATCAGGCCAGCAGGGGAGAACAGTTAGGGGTGAGATCAGGCCTGCAGGGGAGGGAAGTTGGGGCAACCAGGCCAGCAGGGGAGGGCAGTTGGGGGGCAAAATCAGGCCAGCAGGGGAGGGCAGTTGGGGGTGAGATCAGGCAGGCAGGCAGGTGAGCGGTTAGGAGCCAGCAGTCCCAGATTGAGAGGGGGGTGTCCCCCAAGGGGTCCCCGATTGGAGAGGGTGCAGGCTGGGCTGAGGGAACCCCCGCCCCCCATGCATGAATTTCATGCACCAGGCCACTAGTAGAATATAAACTTAAAGGGGGCAAAAGCCCTAAAAATTATTCCATCTCTGCCTCTTCCCACCTCTGAATTCGCAGAATGTCAGTTTTTTCCCCAAACCCACACTCAAATACTTCTGAAACTATATCTCTGTGTTTCACAGACAATTTTCCAAAGAATGTTGGACAAATTTTACTTGTAAAAAGAGTCTGTCAGCCAATAAAAGTTTGAAACTTAATGGCTTAAAAACATGCTAAACAGGTTGATTTGCCACCAGACTTACAAGGGGTCTTGAGTATGCAAACATGCTTTGGAGGAAGTCTCATATACAGTGAGTTTCCAAGGCCTATTTTTCTGGAAGCAGCTCCTGCTTGGCAGTGAAAGGAAACAAAACAGAGGCCACTTACTGTCAGGGGAATTAGGCTGTGACTAGACTTGGGGGGACTGGACCTCATTTCCCAAACCACCACCTGCTGCCCAGAGCCTGCTCTTAGCCACCTGTGGGACACCTGGCTGAACCCATGAGACATCCTCCTGCCAGCTATTCACACCTGTTCGTGGTTGTGCTGATGTCTTCCCTCTCATCTATTCCTGGGGTGGAGTCTGGGGATGTGAAAGCTACAAGTCAGACCTGGAACTTAGTTAGATCAAGTGGCCCAGAGGATTCAGAGCTGCGTTCTGGACAGTCCAGGATCCTGCCGAACAGCGCCAGGGCTGCTGCAGGTGGTGCCGGTCTCTGCACTTTAACCTGTTTTCTGTATCCAGGTACTGGGAAGGTTGCTTCTCCAAAGGATTTTATTGCTAAAACAAAATCCAAAAGCTGCTGATTTAGTTTGACTTCCATTATTTAATAATTAAGACAAGTTAAGGCTCCAAGATGCTCAGGGGCATCTTGGAGGATCACTCGGATCCTTGGGAACAGCAGAGCCAGGACTGGAGCCCAGCTCTCAGCTTCCCAGGGTTCCTTGGTCTTTTCTCTGCACGGTGCTGCCTCTCAACAGAGCTAGTGGGGGTGGAGGCGCATAGCCTTAAACTGTGGTTCTCCAATTTTACTGTGAAGAACAACCACCTAGGTTACTTTATAAAAATTATAGAGCCATCCATCCAGAAGGATCAGCACCAAGCAGGACACACCCAGGGATGTGGCCTGGGAAGGATGCTCCATCTTCTGAGGCTCTGGACAGAGTGCCCCGTCTGTACTGCCCATTCTGGAGCCCTGAGAGACTTTGCCTGCTCTCTGGTGCCTTGATTTTGCACACTCTCTTGACAGGCAGGAGATGCAAATTCCTCTGGCTTATGCCCACATATGTAACTAACTGGCCACACCCTGAATTCCCAAAGAACAATAAAACTGCCCACTGTGGTAGATTCTAAAAGGTCAGGGTAGGAACAGAAGCGCTTGGAACCACAGAGGCTATGCCAGGTGGGTTTATTTAAAGGGAAGATTTCTGGCTCTGTCCCCAGAGATTCAGGAGGTCTGGGGTGTGGGCCAGGAATCTGAATTTTTTTTAAAATATATTTTATTGATTTTTTTTTACAGAGAGGAAGGGAGAGGGATAGAGAGTTAGAAACATCGATGAGAGAGAAACATCGACCAGCTGCCTCCTGCACACCTCCCACTGGGGATGTGCCCGCAACCAAGGCACATGCCCTTGACCGGAATCGAACCCAGGACCCTTCAGTCCGCAGGCCAACGCTCTATCCACTGAGCCAAACTGGTTTGGCAGGAATCTGAATTTTTAATAGCACATCCTCTTCTCACCTGAACCCCATGTGGTGAAATGCTGACCTACATAGAGAAGACCCCAAATTGCTTAATTATAGGAATTATTTAAACACCCACAGCCTAGGATATGAGGAACTTGGCCCATGATTGTCCAAGTGGATTAGAGAGAAGCAAGGCAATTTAATTTTTAATGTGGTTAACACATAACAGTGATGTCACCTTGATAATCATTTAAGAACGTATTTACTGAGCATCACATTGCAGGTGGCATTGTAAGCACCATACTGCCCCCATAATCTACACAGGTGTGGTCCCTGCCTTTTGACAACTTACAGGAAGGAAGGGATGACGAAGTGGAGCAGCACTGGCAGTGGAATGCCGGATCGGATAGCAACACGGTTCACGGGACAGCTGAGGTCTGGGAGTTTCCAGGAGGGAGCATCTGGATGCACCCCTGCCGCCTGCAGTCAGATACATTGGTCTGGGAGCCTATGAGTGCTGCATGGTCCTCAGAGCCATGCAGCCACTCAGCTGTCAGGATGGCTCCATCCAGGGAGTTCTTAGCCTCAAAGCCCTTTACAACTCATTTAATACTTTAACAACCCCATCAGAGGAGTTTCATATTATCTCCACTTTACACACACAGAAACAGAGACTCAGAGAAGCTAAATAAGTTAACCCAAGTCAGGGCCTCAATCCAGGTCAGTTTGACTCCACGGCCCACTTTTATTCCCTTCAGTTCCTGCAACTGGGAAGATGGGACAGCATCCTGTCCCCCGCCTCACAGGGAGAGGGAGATAATGTAGAACTCTTAAGTGTATCACCAGTAAATCTAACTTGAGTTTTGAATGAGTGGGAGGCAAAATGACATTGACAGATAATAGGATTTGCATGAAGTTTTGATTTGTTTAGAGGAATATTGTAAATCCTTTACTGCTATTGACTCATTTGGAAATTTGACTTCCAAAGGAGCAGATGCAAAGTATTTTTCATAACCCAGCCCTCCTTTCTTAGATCTGAAGGGGGAAATAATAAGGTAGGTGGCTGAAAGTCTAGAGTGGCTTGTATTTAGCTCAGCCTAAAGGCAGGGGAATGGACTAGATTAAATTTGCAAGGGCCTTCTACTCACAGGATTCTTTCATTCAGTGGGCTCCAGCTCTCAGTACGTAAGAAGTGCCTAGGGCCCCATGTGTTTTAGGGATATCGTGCAACCACTTGTAATGTTCAGAAAAACCAACTATTGTCTCCAGAAATCCTTCTTAATGCAGATGGAATTTTCTGTGAATCCTGGAAGAGGCCCTTGGGTGGGAGGTAGAAAAGGAGTGGGGAAAGGAAGATAACCCCCAATTTTAGCAGACCCCAGGGCTGGTGTCTGTACCAACATGAAATAATTTCTAGAAATTGGATCCTGATATAAGTAACATCTTTCCCCCAGGCCCTTGTCCTAGACTTCCTTTCATGCTGATGTCAGCAAATGGTGGGGTTTCCTCCCTCTGCTCAGAAGCCATCGGACATCACACTTTTACTCTGGAACTAGCCTGGTTCTTTCCTTATGTCAGCAACTTAGGGGAAAGCCAGTGTCACCTCATCTCTCTCAAAGCACATTTAACTTTTCCACATAGCAAACTCTGTCTCTTTTCGCAAATGACTTCCAGATGCTAGAAGCAGCGGCCAGTGGAATTTTATTGCCCCAAAACTGTGGTTCTGGGCCACATACTTCTGACTTGAAGGTAATTTGGAATGTAAACATGGCAAGGCATGTACTGGAATTAATTAAAGCTGCCCTGTATTCTCCAGGGTATATAAGCCTGCAATTAACTGTTTACATTAACACCGAGCCAGGCAGATCAACTGGAACACTCCAGGAACCCTTGATTATCACTTTCCCCCTTTACCTTCAGAGAAAAGTGAAATTGGATCGAAGCTGACCCGTTTCCCCAGGGGTGGTTGTCAGTCCCGACATAAAAAAAGGTTTCTTAAGCCATCCTCTGTACCAAAGCAAACAGAAGACAGACTGTGGTGGTCAATACATGTTCACCTGGAACCGGTGACAGGCATGACCCTCTTTCCTGCTAGATGGATGTCAGAAGCTTGTTTAACTAGGAATGCAAGTATGCACAAAGAGGAACACTCATGCTCCTTGTGGGCCTGCAGAGAAAGCCATGGCATCTAGTATGTGGCTGATAATACTAGAAGCAGATTTTGGGAATAATTTTTTAACTTCATGATGGCATTGAAAAGTAGAATGAGCCTTGCTGGTATGACTCAGTGGTTAGAGTGTCGGCCCGTGCACCAAAGGGTCTTGGGTTTCATTCCTGGTCAAGGGCACATACCTGGGATGTGGGTTCCTCCCCATCTCCTGGTTCAGTGCGCGTGAGAGGCAACCAATTGGTGTGTCTCTCTCACATGATGGTTCTCTCTCTCTCTCTCTCCCACACACACACACACACACTCCCTTCTACTCTCTCTGAAAAGCAATGGAAAAAATATCCTCTGATGAGGATTAACAAGAAAAAAAAAAAGAAAAGTAGGATGAAAGTTCTGGAGATGAATGGTGGTGGTAGTGCATAACAATATGAATGTACTTAGTACTACTGAACTATATATTTAAAAATGGTTGAAATGGCAACTTTTATGTTTATTGTTTTTACCCACCAAATAAAAAAGCAGGATGGATGATCAGGCTTTAAAGGCTCTTTGGGATTATGTAAACTATGAGAGTTCCTGTACTATCCCTCACTCCGGCTATGTGATATAAGAGGGTGGGGCTGTGGCTCCCTGGGGACAGTTTTACACAATGCCAGGGAGTCTCTAGGGCATATATGGAAATATCAGGAAGCCAAGCCCCTGGAATAGGCCAGTCCCTCACATCTCCTCTGTGTCTTGAGTGTTGTTTCTAATTGTTGGAAAGTCCTCCTTTTGTTAAAAAAAAAAAATTGAATAAATAAATAAATAAATAAATAAATAAAATCCCGTGATCTATTCATTGGCTCTCCTTCTACCATCTTATGTTTCACAAAATAAAGTGCCAATTCCTCTTCCAATATACTTTTAGAATTTGAAAAGGAATTTGAACTTTCTGTTTCTGTCTTAACCTCCTCCGATGGTCCTCAGTTTTCAAATGCTGCTCATAAGAGATGGCTTCTAGCCCCCAACTGTCCTGGGCAACTTCCTCTAGGCTCACAGTGGCTGTTCAGAGTGATGCCACAATGCTAATAGTGGTCTTCTCAGACAGGGTCTAGGGATTTTATTATCTGTTCTGTTGACCACCATATGTCCAACATATTACATTTTAACCATCATATGATTTTTTTGCCTTTTAAAAAAAGCTTATGGTTACCTAAATCCTTCCATCTATAATAATAAAAGCATAATATGCTAATTAGACCAGACAGCCAAAGGACCTTCTGGACGAAGCTGGGGCTGCGAGGGCCGAGCCCCTTGCACGAATTTCATGCATTGGGCCTCTAGTTTTTTATATAAATGACTGTTGAACAAGGGCTCCCCAATCTTGAAATTAGGTAAATTTATTAAACCTAACCCTAGAAATTTACCATAAATCTTATTTTAATTCATTAAGTTGAACCAGGCCATTGATATTGAGATTAAACCCTGATTCCCTCACTCACTCTCTTTTCTTAGCTTTGGGTATGTCTGTATCTTCATCTGAGTCCTAACTCTGCATATCACCTTTTGATGGAAATGCTGCACAGGACTGGCCAGGAAGCGCAGAGACCACCTTTCCCATTTACAGCGAACCATGAGTCACTGCTCTGGGTGTGATAAAGCAGCTCTGCGTCCACGTAGCCCCCATCATTCCGTCTGTGGTTGTCCACTCTGTTCCCAAGATTGATGGCGCCTCTTTGCAATGGCGGGTTAAAGGAGGTGCTTCTGTGTCAGCCAGGCAGGCTCAAAGGTGAACACGGTCCTTGGCACGTGGGAGGTGGGTGGCCAGTACATTCCAGTACATTCTGTGGGGTGAGTTAATCAGTGAAGATGCTGGGCATCCCCAAACCTCTTGGTAGGTGATAATTCAGACTCCACTTCCTCTTCACCCAAAAAGACTATCTTCAAAACTGCTCACAGAGTCAAGTGGGGGCTTTGAGTTGTTTTCTCCTGGTGCCCTCTGGTAGGAAACGACCTCACAGGTCTTTGGAAAAAGAAGTAATGCATGACTAATGGCCTAGAACAGGGGTGGGCAACCTTTTTGTGAGTGCGTGCCAAAACCAGCAAAATCTCTGACTCAAAATTCTTCGTGTGCCAACCCTAATTTTTTGAGAACATGTTATGCCTACTTGATATCTCTTAAGGTGTACGTATCTGAAGAACCTTGAAGAAATAATAAAATTCATTCGAGCGACAAAAACACAGTATATGATGATGAAAAATACATTTATTTTTTATGTATACATGTACACTGATAGTCCGACAGAAAACTTTATGACTCCGTTTGATATTGTTAGTGGGACTTTTGCTGCTACATCACTGATGACAGAGATTTTACATCAGGTTTATATTTTGTAACCTTCAGAGATATGCACAAGCTACTACTTTCATCCGTCAGGCTACTCCTATTATGAGACTTAACAAAATTCATCACTGAGAACAAAGATTCACAAGCATATGTGGATGAAACCAAAACACTGGTCGAATCTAGGAAGGCAGGGAGAGTTAAGGCAGAGGCATAGAAATTGCTCCTCCCCTCTCTCGTCAATTCATGTCTATGGTCTTTAAGATAACTTGTTCTGTAAAATTATTTTTTTATCTAAGATGCACCTACACTGAATTTATCTGAAAAATAAAAAAGTCGATATTAAGAAAAAAATTGTAAATGGAAGATTATAAGAGAGGGTTTCGAGTGCCAGCAAAAGTTACTGGCGTGCCATGTTTGGCATGCGTGCCAGGGGTTGCCTACCCCTGTCCTAGAATGTCCCCAGATCATCCTTGTAACCAGTGAGGATAAACTGAAACACAGTTTGGGACGACAGTTATTCACTGGCTCATTTAGAGCATTGACTCCGCGATTTGGGGCGTGGATTCTCCTGACTGAGAGAGGTGGAGGCCTTGCCCCGCCATGAGACGCGTGCTTGCTCCCGCTCCCTCAGGAGACAAGCCTGTCAGGCAGGAGCTAGAGAGGATCCAGAGGGCCCTTCCTGGGGGAGCCTCATTAGCAGGTTGGTCCAAACGCAAGCAGACAGAACTAAGGAAGCCAGGCTTTCAGCTGAAGAAGCTTTTATCTCTATTGACACTTTTTCAATTAAGGAGCCTCCCCTGAGATGATCTATCACCTCCCTGTCTGAGCAGGATGTAATTACCAGCAAAGCAACTCCATCCCATGCCAGGCATCTCGTGGTCAGGAGGCTGAGGAGAAAACCAACAGCCTCCCACGTGCTCTGAGGCCACAGGGCCCAACTTTGGATGCCGTTTGTCTTTCTGGAGGACTTCCCTCCGCTTTTGGCTCTGTTCTCCCCTTGCTTCGTTTCTCTGGGGCCGGTGGCCATATTTTTATACCCTATCACCTTTAGGAGCCATAGCCGTGTTACCTGCTCTCTCTGAGGAGCCAGCAGTCTCTCCAGGCTGTGAGCCCCCACTTCGCTCAGCAGCCTCTCCAGGCTGTGAGCCCCCACTTCGCTCAGCAGCCTCTCCAGGCTGGGAGCCCCCACTTCGCTCAGCAGCATCTCCAGGCTGGGAGCCCCCACTTCGCTCAGCAGCCTCTCCAGGCTGGGAGCCCCCACTCCGCTCAGCAGTCTCTCCAGGCTGGGAGCCCCCACTTCGCTCAGCAGCCTCTCCAGGCTGGGAGCCCCCACTCCGCTCATTCCTGTGACCAGCAGGGCTGCTCATCTCTTTGGATGCCTAAAACTGTGATCCAATAGGGTTACTTCAGGATCACATGTTTATCTTACTGAGGTGTTTTGTTGTTTTCTTAATTTCAAAATTCCCCAGGTCCATGATTTGATATTTTAAAATAAATCCTTTAAATATAAATTTTATTGAAGTATAATGTCTATATGGCAAACTGTGTAGTTCAGCTTGGTGAGTTGGCACCCCATGTGTCACCTTCCTGCCTTTCTCCCCCTCTCCTGTGACCACTGTTTTGACTTCTTACTGTGTAGATCAGTTTTGCCTTTTTTGGTACTTTATATACATGGAATCATACAGTACTTTTGGTCTAGCTTTTTTCATTTAAATTATTTGTGTGAGATTCATTCATGCTGTTGCCTATAGTTGTTGTTTGGTCATAATTATCACTCAATAGTATTCCATTGTTTGAATAGACCACAGTGTTTTTATCTATTCTGCGGTGATGGCTATTAGTTGGCTTTTTAAAGTAGTAAACATATGCATGTACTTCAGTTGAGCATAATTCCTGGGGTGGGATTTCTGAGTCATCGGGTGTGTATGTGTAGCTTTATTATTGCCAGTTTTGCAAATGGTTGTACCACTGGGAATTTTACCAATGCAGAAAAAACTAAGAACAGTGCTCTACCTGAGCCCCCACCCACCATCCTGCTTTTACAAAAGGAAACACAGAGGTGTGACTTGTTCAAAGTCAGAAAGGTCGGATCATTTGACCTTTCACCTGATAACCTTTCCATTACCCTCTAAAAGACTCTTCCTTTTGATAGGTGTGAGGGAAAAGGATGCAGCCTCCTTATCACCCACAAACTTTCCCCTATCCCATTCTTATGCATTGATAATTTTTCACACAGTACCTGGATGGGACTCCAGATGTTGAAACACAGTAAACACCACAGTGGTCACTTTCTCCTTATATTTTTGGGAGGATTTGGGCAAGCATGAATCCCTGCCCCTGCCCTGATGGATTCATCTGTAACTATGTGCTTTTCATTTTTTTTGCAAATGATATGGGAACTAGAGAGAAATGAGTGTCTACTTAAGATTGAATTCATGACAAGAAATGAGCCTCCATCAGCGAGATTGATGGATGCCCAGGTGAGCGTGCCACATACTTGCGGTTTTCCTTCCAGCTGCCCTCCTTTCTTGATGTATTGTCAGTGTTTGACTACTGAGGCGAGGGAGTGGGCTCCAGCAGTCCTTTATGCACTGTGGTTTTATTAAGGAAAGACGCAGGCAGAGCTTTGTGCCCTGTGCCAGCACGGAGCTGCAGGCTCACTCCAGTCATCCTCCGACTTCCTGAGAAGGACTTGGGCCCTGGGAAAGGGAAGAAAAATATATTTGTTTAGCAAAGACTAGTTCTGGGCATTATTTTAGGCATGTGGATACAGTTGATTGATCAAATGAATGAATGAAGGATTAGTTTTAAAACTCAATGAAAAGAGCTTTTGCTCACTTGCCCATAACAGAAATCTGAGATTTTACTTAGATCTAGAGGTAAGAGTGATCTAAGTATATAAGTGTTTTTGGCCAAAGTCCCTTAATGTTCCCTACCCCTGGAAATCTCATTAGGCAAAAGGACAACAGCAGCAACCGAAGAGCAGTATTACAGTTCTTTGTATAAAAGGTCCTCCTGCACTCTACAGAACCAGCTCTGAGCGTGAGAATCTTCACAAGCTGTTGACAGAGGACAGGGCTTTGTGGGGAGAGAGCAGGTGACTGGGGCCTGTGCTCCCACCGAGGAGGCCACTGGCTCCACTAAGAGAACTGGGTCTGAGCCAGTTCACCTGCCACTAATCGGGAGTAGCCCTCAAAGCTGGACACATCCAGAAGGATGGCAGATCAGAGCAGTTGACAGCCTGGGCTCTGGGGTCAGATCCCAGCTTTGCCACCTCTTAGCTGTAGGGCCTTGAAAAAGTGCCTGTGTTCCTCCTAGGCCTCATCTGTGAAATGGAGACAATCACACCGACTCCATTGGGTTACGAGGATTAAGTCGGTCAATAATGCAATGGTCAGGGTGCATGATGAACATTCAGAAGTGTCGGCTATTGTAACAAGTGTTGGTGAGGATGCGGAGAAATTTGAACCCTTGGGTACTATTGATAGGAATGTAAAGTGATATAGCCTCCATGGGAAACAGTACGGCAGTTCCTCAAAATTTTAAAATAGAGCTACCATATCTGGCAATTCTACTTCTGTGTATATCCAAAAGAATTGAAAATATACAAAGAAATATTTGTACACCCATGACCACAGAGGCATAATTTAAATAGCCAAAGGGTAGAGGCAATCAAAGTGTTCCCAGTGGATGACTGGATGAACAACATGTAGGTTATCCATATGGTGGAATATTATTCAGCCTTAAAAAGGAAGGAAATTATGACATGTGTTACCACGTGAATGAGGACATTATGCTAAATGGAATAAGCCAGTCACAAAAAGGACAAATACTGAATGATCTCATTTGTATGAGATGTCTAGAGTAGTCAGTCATAGAGACAGAAAGTAGAATGGTGGTTGCCAGAGGCAGGGGAAGGGGAGGGGTTGCTGTTTAATGGGTACAAAGTTGGTTTTTCAGGATTAAGAGTTTGGAGATGGATGGTGGTGATGGTTGCCCAACACTGTGAATGTACTTATCTCTACTGAACCGTACACTTAAAATGGTTAAGATGGTACATTTTTTATTTATGAGTCTTTTACCACCATTTAAAAACATTTAAAATATATAAGAAACTCAAAAAATCAATATTTGCTGCATCTGAATCCAGCTTAACAGGAGAAATATCTTGGTGTGTGTGATCACCATAGGCCAGGGCAGTCGGGAGGGTCTGGCTGGTGACTGGATTGGGGGACACAGAGGAGAGAGGTGGGTTCTGGAGGGATGGCTGCCACTCCTCAGGTTCCTTGTGCTCTCAGGAGATTTCAGGAGATCGGGGAGACAATCACGGTAGCCTTTCATTTCATAATTAAACTGGAACCAGCCCTGGGAGAGGCGAGAACGCAGCGACTTGGACTCATTCTAAGGAATAAATAACTGACATCCTGGTGTAATTAGCGGGCAGAGCTCAGGGAGGCTGAGGCTTGAGGAAATGTGCCACCTCCATGTGCCTCAGAGGCGGCAGGTCGGCAGCAACAAGGGCTGGAGGTCCTAAGACGCACTGGAAGGTTTGCTCGGTTGGGAGTAATGCTGGTGGCCAACACTGGCTTGGCCCTGACTGGCCAGTGGGCATTCCCTGACCAAATTCTTGAGGTGTCCAAAGAATTATCCCTGGGCCCTCAGTTGAGTCTTTCTCCTTCCAGAGCTGGAACTCACACAATTGGAAAAGGTTTTGTTAGAACCGTGAGTTGTAATTACAGACCTGACAGGGGCTGCAAGTCAGAGGAGACATTTTATTCTCAGAAGCTTAAACCAGTCTTTATTCTCAGGATTGCAGCACAGGCCAAAGAGAGGCACAACCCATCCTCCCACCAACCAGCCACATTCTTCAGGTAGTTTCTCTGTGTGCTAGCCACTGGCGACATAGTCTATGCAGACATGGCTCCTGCCCTCCAGGGGTTCTTAGTCTAGGGAAGTCTTTGCTGAGGGTCCCAGGAAACAAAGGAATCAAGGTGGCTGCTTGGAAACAGGTGGGCACACTTGACTTGGTCAAGTTTATAGATACCCCATGGCAGGCAGGCACTCATACAGCCGCACCTAGAACAGTGCCTGGTGGGAGGTACTTGCCAAAAGATCGAGAGATGGAAAGAAGGAGAGAGGAAGGCAGGGAGGGATGCAGGCGGACCTATTCCGCTGAGCTACTCAAGAACAAGGACTGAGAAATTGAGAACTGAGCTCCTTTCTGACAGTAGCGATATCTTCCAGAGGACTAGTCCTGACTCCAAAAGGGTGCTTACAAGCCTCTTACACGGCTCTTTCCTGTACCAGTTCCACAGGCCCCTCTTTAGAAAAGAAGTATGCTTACCCCAGGGTGTAACAACGGCTCTGTAGCCTGCCCTGGCCTGGCAGTGCCCTTGTGGTTACTGAGACCTCATGGGCTCTCTCCCTTTGCCACCCCAGCTGCCGATATGCAGCTGCCACGAACCACACAGGAGTGGATCATCCTCCCACCGGCAGGTCAGGAAGCTGATGGCCCTCCTCCGCGGCCCCAGGCCCCTGACACACCTTGTGCCCTGTACTCCCTTGCTTCTCAGAAAGAGGGCCTGGCAGCCTGGTTGTCTGGTCTCCAAGGTCTCGTGCTAAGCCTAGAGGTGAGCCTTGGGGGTGAGGGCATGGCTGCTGCTCATTTCCTGAGGTCTCAACACAGAGCTGCACTCCCTCCAGGCACAGGCGTCTTCTCCTTCCACTCGTCAGACATTGTCTTTACTCTGTGTGTCTGTGAATTTTAGTCTGATCTGATACACCTACTGATATTGGGGGCTCATAGGGGTGCTCTGTGCTGGGTTGAGCATTCTCTGAGAAGGATACCACAGGGGCACTTGGTGGAAGGGGCCAGACCCTGAGAAAACTCAGCAAGGCACGCCTTACACGGGAGGGACCACCGGACATTTCAATTCCTTACGCTTGAGTCATTTCGACATTTCAGGGAAAATACAAATGCTTCCCAGGGCTGAGGAAGCCCCAGGAGCTATTCTGGTCTTGGCTCAACTCCCACCCCTCCAAAGCGCCCGTCCCCTTGGGGTTCTGCTGCAGGACAGTCTCTTAACTCTGCCATCACATACTTCCTTTCCCTTCACAGTCAGCCAGTCCCTCCACCCGCCCCTCTGGGGATTCTACTTCCAACTGGCCCTGAGATCAAGCCACCGGGTGTGTCCCCTGCCTGAGGACAGCCACATTGTTACTGACCCCTGGGCCTCTGGCTCCAAACTGAGCAGAAAAATTGGATTTCCAGTGGTGAGCCTGCGCTCAAATCCTGGCCTCTGGTCCTGTGGGATGCAACCTCCTTCTCCCCAGCTCGCAGCCTTGACCTTATTCCAGGCAACCGGAGCGGCCTGGGGCTCTGCCCTCTATGCCTGTCTGTTGTCCTTGCTTTCATTTATTTCCTATGTATTTGTTGAATCTATATTTCTTTTATAACAGAAAAGAGAAAGCAGCAAATACCCAAACACCAATATATCCTATTGCCACGTATGCACTCTCAGTCTGAGGAAATACAGAACATTAAATGGCAATTAGTGGAGTGTGCACGTGCTCAGTCACCCCTGGGCCCCCACTCCCTCACTTACTATGCCTGTGGCGTTAATGGATACTGTAAGGGACACAGAGGAGGGAGAAGGGGGCTGGTTCCCTGGGCCATTTTTTTCTAGTGTGGGGTGTGGGGTGTGGGGTGTGGGGTGTGGGTGGGTGCATGGATCTCTCTAGGTTGCCACAGCTTCCCTCTGTGGCTGCTTTTCTGTTACCCACCCTCAGGACACAGCAACCCTCAAGAGAATGACTGTATTAATAACACGCCTCTGAGGTTTGCAGCCTCAGCCAGGCATTGAGGAAAGGCAGGCCAGGCAGGAGCAGGAGGCAAGAAGAATGATGCTCCTGACGTGCTTGCAACCTCAGGCTGTCTGCACCCACACCCTTCCCCCCACTAATGGCTGGGCGAAAGCCAGACCTGCTAGATCCCCCACAGCCCTAGGATCAGAGGAAGGGCTTCAGTGGCCTTGGCCACTGTAGCAGCAGCTGTTTAAGGCTACGGATGGCTGAGGCTGCAGCCCCTAATCACATATTTACAATCACTTTGTTATTGAAAATTAAAGGTGTGTGAGACACAGCCTTGTCCTCCAGCCAGCAGAGGCCTGTCCGCTTGGGCTCAGCTGGCACCGCTGACCTGGCTTCAGCCCAGGTGGCTCTTCAGACCCTCCCACCTTTCCAGGAGGACCTCATTCTAGCCAGCTTCCAGGGGTGTGATGAGGGAAGGAGATGGTGCCTGTACTAGCCTTGGCCACTCTGTCCCCTGGGTATGACATGATGGATTCTGTCTTCTGTCCCCTGGTTAAGGCAGTGTAGGCATGGAGTCCTATTATCAGCAAGTCAGGACCTTAGGTTCCTCATCTGTAAAATGGGGGCATACACCCATCTCATAAGACAGAGGAGATGATTAAATGCAATACCACTTAGCCTGTTGTTGGCATTAGTTAATTAGTTAATTCTGGTGCTTCAGTAAATATTGAGCACCTGCTGGGTATCAGATATGAACTCTAGGTACTAGGGATAAAGCAGAAAGAGCGTTCATTTGGCGGTTTGTGTGAGTTTGGCAGGCAGTGGAGGGAACAGACAAGCAAGTAAATAAACGAGGTTATTTCAGAGAGTGTATGTGCTGTGAAGAAAGTAAAATAATTCAGGGTTGTAGCTGAGAAAGTGACATTTGAACCTGGACCTGAATGAAGAAAAAGAACCTGGAGGAAGAGCATTCTAGGCAGAGGAAACAGCTAATGTAAAGGCCTTGAGGCAGGAATGAACAAAGTTAGATTATGTTGTATTAGTAACTGGTTCCTGCCTTAAAGGAATAGTCCAGCTCAAGTTTGCATTAAATCCCGACTGGGACATGTACATTCAGAGAACCTCCACCTGTGATGGGCTAGGAGGGAAGGAGATGGTGCCTGTACTAGCCTTGGCCACTCTGTCCCCTGGGTATGACATGATGGATTCTGTCTTCTGTCCCCTGGTTAAGGCAGTGTAGGTGTCCCAGATTGGCCAGAGGTATCTTAAGAAATTAATTTAATCTACTTCTGGTTAACTGAGTGGCCTTACACTTGTGTGTGCATATTTTTTACCTTAATGAGTTACTTGCCATGCAGATATGCCTGCTCTGGATGAACAGGGAGCAGTGCTTGGGAACCTGGGAAGGACACTTTCTCACCTGGTTGAAGCCTAGGTGGATCCCAGGTGGTTCAGGAGCCACTTCAGATCAAGGTGTCTTTAATTAAAGTAGTAATGATTTTCCTAGACGCAGGAGCTAGAGGACTGACTGGGGGCCGGGAGGGGCCGTCACATTAATTCCAGGGGTTATGTATTCCCACCACCTTGAAGTGCCCCATGGCTCCTGATGGCCATGATGCCCGCTGTGCATGTGGAGCTGTCCAGTCTCAAATCACTTTCACCTGCACCCCATCACCTGAGTTCAGAACAAGTCTGTGAGAGGCAAAGGAGGGTTCATCTCCATTTTGAAGATAAGAGAAGTGAGACAGTGCCATAGTTGGGTGTCCAAGGTAGAGATGGGACTCACATTCAGGAATTCCTCCCCTCCTGCTCCCTCCCTCCCTCCCTTCCTTTCTTCCTTCCTTCCTGTCATCCCAAACCCTTTCTGGAGCACCTGCTTACCATGCAGTATCTCTCTTCTCTGGGCCGAGGCGTAATGGCCATACCTAATTGCACACCAGCCCTTCCCTGTGACATCTGAGTTGTGCCTGGGGAACCTGCAGTATTGCATAGTGGTTACGAGTGTGGTGCTGGTGCCAGCCAGCTAGCCTGGGCTCAAACCTCAGCTCTATCGTTTAGCAGTTATACGAGTGTCTGTCTCCAGAAGTAATTGTGAAACTGAGTTGATGGAAGTAAAGTGCTTAGAGCAATGCTCGGTCCATAGTGAGCGCTCAGTAAACGTTTCCCGCTTGTATCATATGCCAGGCTGCCCCTTCCCTGCACCACACTGTCATCCACAAGAATGTCTGTTTGAAGGCCCTCACCACATTCCCCCAACTTTGAACCAAGTCCTTCTTGACTCTCCATTTATCTACCATGATCTGTATTGTCCTCAAGTCTGCTGCTTGCCTCCATCCCCTTCCTCTTCTCATCTCACCTCCACATACATACAAAAACAGCCAGGCACTAACAGCTGCAGCGTTTCCAGCAGAACTCGTTCCCTCTTTCTTGATGTGGTAGATCCCATCTCTACGTAAGTTTGAAGTTTAGAAGTTGTTCTTATGCTCACAATCAGAAAATTACAAAACACCCGAGTGGCCTTCGTTGGCAGTAAAGTGCTTGGGCTCTGCTCTCCCAGAAAGGGCCAGGTGGGTTTGCTCTCACCACCTTCATCTTGCTCTTGGTAAGGACCCTGCGGAGGAGTCCAGGCTTCTCTGTGTGGAAAAGGAAAGTGCCGGCAGAATGGGGGTGGGGCGTGATTGGGCAACGTGAGTGAATGGAGAGTGGGCCATCCAGAATGGGATTGGATAGAAATCACACTGGAGGAAGGATCTCAGGCTGGCCACCCACCACCCTCCCATGCTCGCCATGCCCCACAGTTCCCCACGGCTGACAGTTCTGCCCTGCACCTATCCCCTTCCAACCCTCAGGGGACCAGACTCTGCTAAATGACAACCTGCTCACCTCTCAGGGTACTTAGGAAAGGTTGTATCTTAGAAACAGGGGCTTTGGGGAAACTGCACTGATTCAAGAGGGACTTTAATGGGGTCAGAGGGCATGGAGGGCAGGGAGTTGGTTTTGGTAAGCTTTTGGAAGACCCCTTCAGACCCGCTCTGGGGGGGCGGGGTAGGGGTGTGTGGACCTTCTGTCTCTCTGGGACCAGAACCTCTCCTGTTTCCAGCAGAGGAAGATGCATGAGGGGCTGGAGTAGGTAGGGGTGGTGGTAAAGGAAGGACACTGAGCAAATGAAATTTGAGGCCTTCTGCCCAACCCCAGGGCCGTCACCCTTTCCGTTTCTCTGGTGAGTCTGGGTTGTATAGTCAGTCTGGACACTTCCATTTGAGAACAAGCCAGTTTGGCTCTATGTATGACCCAGATATCCAGAGAATTGTCAGTCTTTTCCTTCAAGTCTAAAAATATAAGTGCAAGTCCCAGTTCTGATGCTTAGAAGTGACTCACCCTAGCCTCAGTTTCCCTCAACAGAGCGGCTGATGGGTTGTCACCCCAGGACCTCCTTGCATAAGAGGTGAAGCATCTCACAGGACAGTGGACACTGACAAGTGTTCATTCCTTTATTCATTTTGTTATTTGGAGGTTTTTTAATGTTTCGTATTCTCTCTTCTTTGGGTCAAGAAGGGAATAGCTATGACCTTTCTGCGCACATCCTTGCCCCATGGCATCTGAGCCTGTGCCTGGATGGCATGCAGGATTTGCCCCCATTTTGCCCCACAGTTTCATTTGTGCATGAGGAGCACCCCCACCCTGCTGCTCAGGCCGCCTGCCCAGGAGAAAACACGCCCGCAGCCCACACCTGTTGGAGAAGGAGTGGTGCCAGGGTCCTGATGCTTTCAGTGGCCTTTCTGCTCTGCCCTCCTGTCTGAAGCAGGGGATAGGGCAGGCCTGTGTTAGACTCCAAAGGCCACTAAAATGTGAAAAGGAAATGAACAGGCTCCATAAATCAGCTCCTGGACAGGCCTGCCTGGCAGGGTGTTGGGGGGCAGGTGGATCTCTCTCTTGTCTCCTGCCTGTGTCCTGTGCTCCACCTGATGAACCCAGTGGAAAAGCTGTGAGAACCTACTATGCACAAAGCACTTTTGCATTAGTTATTTAATCCTCACCACAACCCCCTGAGAAAGGCACTTTCATCTCCATTTTTACAGGTGAGTAAACAGAGGCTCAGGGAAGTTAAATGACTGACCCCAGGTCACACGGATTGAAACCCAGGTCGGTTTACAAAGCTCTACCTGAGTGTGGACTCTCTTTCCAAAGAGCTTTGCCATCTGCGCACCCTCCGCAGTGCTGTGAAGTGCTCTGCCCTGCTCCAACTTCCTTCTCTCCTTTCAGTGCCACTTGGTGTCCAGAGGTACCACCCTCATCCTACAGCCCTTCCTGAGCAATCGCTGCCCACCACTAGCACCGTCTAGTCTCCAGTCTCCTGAGCTCCTCTCACATTAGAGATCATCCACTGAACTCGCTGGGACAGTATGAATATTTGGTCAGGAAATGGTAGATTAGTTCACTAATAGGGCACTTCCTTAGGGACATTTGTTTTAACAGAGGGCTCTTAGAGACAGTCCCTAACAAGTAACTGCCTAATGGTGGAATTATTTTTTTCTTTTTTTGTCTCATGATATATGGTTTATTGGAAGGAATATAGGCTTGGAGTCACATACCAAATCCTGACCCTCACTAGTTGTGTGAACTTGGATGCATTACACAAACTCTCTGGGCTGTCCACTCTATCATTTGTAACACAGGGAAGAAGTGAAATTATGCACATAAAGTATACAGCACGGAGCCTGGCACACAGAGAAACCCCAAGGACATGTTAGTTTCACTTTTATCCTTTTGAAGGCAAGCAGGTTTTTCCCTGCAAGTCAATAACAGCTGCCAACTTCACTTGAGTAAGACCAGTTCTGGCCACGTGCATGGCATGGCATTGCCCTCAGCCTCTTACGTAGGGGCACTCAGGCTGCTGGCTCTACGGTGGCAGGCGCTTTCTCTAGAGCAGGAAGGAAGAGGGGGACTGAAGTGGGATCTTCTTTGGACCACCACATCGGCCCCCACTGCATCTGCTCCTGGCTTTTCCCAAGGGTCCTCCCCACCATTTAGAGTAGACATCCAGCCTGCTTGCACCCTCTGCTGGTCATCGTGGAGGAAGGACACGTGAGGGTTCTCAGAGGCTCTGGGGCAGCAATTGGGGAGTCAGGCCTCACCAGAGGAGGAACATTTTTATTCTTCATTACTAATTTTTAAGAAGGGATTTTGAGGGAAGGACTAAGAAAAGCATGGAGTGAGAAAGAAAAATGGAGAAAGAGGAGGGAAGAGAGACTAGAAGTGGGGAGGTTAGTTAGGTATGTGACCTGCCTTTCTTCTGAGGGAACACTGGTTTCATGTTCATTAAATATCACCTGGGAATTTTGTTAAAACTGCAAACTTAAAAAAAGTAATACATATTCTAGAATTTAATCTGATTAAGTAAGTCTGTTCTGGGGCTTAGGGATCTGCATTTTGACACACTCTTCTAGCAATTTTGATGCAGATATTTGGAGACCACACTTTGAGAAGCACTGAAGTTTTTGAGGGGTAACCACTGTGCTTATCCTTCCTTTGCAAATCTTACAAAGTGAAACATACTGCAGGCATATATAATGAACCAAGCAAAGACTTGGGCTGATTGAGCAATTGATTGATTAGGTGACTGTCCTCCATTTCTACACAAAGAAGGTGAAGTTCATTGGTAGAGTCAGAAGTCCCGATTCTGTCAGTAGCTAGCTCTGTGGAGCTAACCGCAGTCCACTGTAGAAGGACAGTTTTTGACCAGAGGACCTCCATGCTCCAGCTCTTTCTAATGTACCATGAGGATGACCTTAGTTTAGTTCTGCGAGGCGTTTGTGTGGTGTAGACAGGAGTTCCGAATGCGTGAACTTGATTGGTTAGCTCACCTTGCGACACTGCTGGTTGGAACATGACTAGGAAAGAGATGGAATTGGGGGGACAATATAGCAGTTTAGTGGGAAGAAGGATAGTGAATTGGAGGGTTGTCTTGTCAAAAGCAAGATGAAAGTTCATTTGCCTCACTATAAGTACTCATAAATGAAGATGGAATCTGAAGAAAAAAATTACACATGACTGGACTTGGTGACAAGTGAGTTCATGGCGAGAAGTTTTAACCATGGAAAGTTTTAAGCATGGCCTATATGCACTCTATGAAGTTTACTTTGAAGCACAGAATTGGACAGGGGCAAGACATGAAAGCCCTGGGAGGTGAGGTTATGCCTGAAAACTGGCACCTTGGGGGAAAACTCACAGAGGGTTCCTCTCACCTTATCTTCCTTCTTCACCTGTGGGCTGTCTTCCTGAATATCTAATTCAAAAGATGAGATTATGTAATTACTTCTTAGGAGAACACATCTTTTATATGCGCTAGACAGGGGACCAGTTCTTTGCAAAGGAGAATTTTGATAAAAACTCAGCCAAAAGAGCAATCTTGTTAGATCCATTAAAGGGGCAAGGCTGCTTGCTTCTTTTCTCTTCAAGCATGGAGGGCGCAGAGGGTGCTTACTGTGACATATGTTGCCCCTAAAATGATCGCTGACCTTTGAAGGTTCAGACAAGTAGCATGGGTCTCTCAGACTGATCTGCTCATTCTTATTATTGGTACGTGGGCAGCAGAACGTCCCTGGGTATGTTCAGCCACCCTAGTTGGACAGTGTCTGCCCAAAGGGGCATGATGTTATTATAGCAATAAATCCACCACAATTCTAGTATTTTTAAAAATCTCTTTCTCTTTTAAATTGTCCAAAGTTGTCACTTAGTTCTGCTCCCAGAATGGGTGGTGAAATGAGCTGAAGGTGGAGATGGTGGGTAGGCCCAGATTGTCAGATGTGTGCATTGTGTGCGGTGGGTCAGCACTCTTCAGACCAGTGTGAGCTTCTTTGGTACAGAGAACCTAGTGGGCATGTAGCTTGATAACTTTCACAGAAGTTGGGAACTGAGTGAACGAACACCACTGGGTCTGTTCTCAGGCCACTTACTTGCCATTCTCTTGTGACTAGAAAGCCATGACTAGATGGGGGTTTTATTGTCAGCCCAATTAGAAAGTACTTTAGTTATTGTTACTGCATCCTCTTTATTGTGCCATTGGTCACTGTAGCATACACTTTGAAAACGGTGCAGGTAGACAAGGCCATCAGTGCAGACTCCCAGAATGACTCAAGAGCAGTGCAGTGTCTCACCTGGGACCAAGTGGGATCTCTCTGCGTACGAGCCAGGTGAGATAAGTCCTGCTGGACACGCTGTTCTATTTTTACCTCTCAGATGGATTTTTGTCTGGAGCAACAACAGTATGGGTGTGAGCAAAGTTTGCTGTGAGCACCTTTTGGTTTTGTGACAGAGAACTGAAGAGTGTGCTTGATAGCGATGTTGGTGTGTAATGGCTTCTGGGTCCCTTTGGCCGTCTAGTGGGTGTGCAGACACCAAGGTCCCTGGTAGGTGCTGCTGTTCTAATGACTGCATTTTAGTCTCCATGTGTTTTCTCTACCAAAATCATGTACTTTTCATGTAATTTCACAATGGTTTTGATTAGTGGAATAATAGGATCAACATTTTCTACTGTTTAACACTTGGAGTGGGGGAAACGAGTTAAGTCGGCTCGCGTGAATTGCGCGTACTCCGCGGGAGCCGTCTTAACTCGGTTCATATAGATTTGTGGTGGAGTGCGGGAAACGTGTAAACTCGGGCCGATTGTAACTGCGTATTACCAAATATTTGTTTGTTTGCCGTTCACAAAGATACCTACCTGCGTATGCGAACCGTTTCATACCCATTGGGGTAATAGGTATCATAAAAATCCCTGATTTTGCGCGGGAAACCTAAATAATTGCCAATAATTGCCCGCGCCATCTTATATTTTGGCGGGAAATTCACCCCACACCGGAGTGTTAATTAGTTTAACTTTTTAAACACATGCAACTCTATAGTATATTAGCCAGAATCAGGTCCTCCGTCTTGATAGTATGATAGCTGTTTGCTCTACTCAAGTCAAGCAAGAAAACTCACTCACAAGGAAGGCTCAGGGCCGCACTGGTTCTGTACCTGTTGGTGTGGGCCACTGTACCCACCCTTAGGAATGGGCTCAGTGCCTTCAGGCCTGGCATCAGGTAAGCAGTGCTGTTCTGCATGTGCCATACAATCTATCCCGATTTGTTACCTCAGACTGATTCTAAACAAAAAAAAAATCTATGTTTAGTATATCAACAAAAAGAAAACATTTTTTAAAAAATATATTTTATTGATTTTTTTACAGAGAGGAAGGGAGAGAGGGATAGACAGTTAGAAACATCGATGATAGAGAAACATTGATCAGCTGCCTCCTGCACACTCCCCACTGGGGATGTGCCCACAACCAAGGTACATGCCCTTGACCGGAATCGAACCTGAGACCCTTGAGTCCGCAGGCCGACGCTCTATCCACTGTGCCAAACCGGTTAGGGCAAGAAAACATTTTTGTTTGCCAGCTGTGGAAGCCGTGTGGCTGTGTGAAAGTGAGGACACAGTGAGAAGTTTTAACCTTGGGAAAGTTTTAAGCATGTCCCACATGCACTTTATGAAGTTTACTTTGGAGAACAGAATTGGACAGGAGCAAGACATAAGACAAAAAAGTGCGAGTTAGTTGGCTATGGCATTACTGTCATGGTCTTTGTAGTGAACAAAAAGTCCCCCACAAATCCTACAGGACACTGCCAGGCTGCAGAATGGCTTTCCACTTCCCCATAAGGCCCACCAGCTGGGTTTGCTTCATACAGATTAGAAGTCTGTTGTTGGGCAGTTGAGGGCCAGATGGAAGTACAGTAGTTGGTTTGCATTTAAGGCCATGATGTTTTTAAAAATACATATCTTCGCCCACCTGGCGTGGCTCAGTGGTTGAGCATTGACCTATGCAGGTTCAATTCCTGGTCAGGGTACATGTCCAAGTTGTGGGCCTGATCTGCAGTGGGGGGTGTGCAGGAGGCAGTCAATCAATGATTCTCTTTCATCATTGATGTTTCTATCTCCCTCTCTCTCTCCCTTCCTCTCTGAAATCAATAAAAATACATATATTTCTAAAAATACATATCTCTATGCCCTGGCCAATATGGCTAAATGATTAGAGTGTCATCCCATGTACCAAAGGATCTCGAGTTTGATTGCCAGTCAGAGCACATACTGAGGTTGTGGGTTTAATCTCTGGTTGGGGCAGGTTCCTTCCTTCCTTCCTCCCTCCCTCCCTCCCTCCCTTCATTCCTTCCTTCCTTCCTTCCTTCCTTCCTTCCTTCCTTCCTTCTTCCTTCCTTCCTCTCTCTCTCTCTCTCTCTCTCTCTCTCTTTCTCTCTCTCCCTCCCTCCCTCCCTCTCATCAATGAAAAAACATATCCTCAGGTGAGGATTAAAAAGAAAACACAGATTTAATGTTGGCAACCCACCCAACTTGGTGAGATGATATCTCCTGGAAAGGTTCATTGGAGCTAAGGAAGACTAGGTCAACAGCTGGTACCTTCCCTACTTGCAGAGGGTGCACTTGTGCTGAGTGTAGGGGTAGATGGTATCACCCACATTATTTGAATTGCATTCTCCCTTCTCCCCATTTGTCTCCATCCCCCTTCCTCTCTGAATATAATTTGCATAAGCAGGTGATGGTACTCTACCAGAGTGGGAGATGAGAGAGGACCTGTCTTTCTTGCTTTCTTGTGGGAGATGCCTCAGTATGAGAGGGCTTGGATGTGTGACTTGGGAAAGTCAGGACACATTTCTGAGCCTCAGTTTCCCATCTAAGACATAAAGGGGTTAACATAAAAACAACAACATAATTATAAAAATAAAAATGACTAACATTTACTGCTTTAAGCACTTTAAGTGTTTTGACTCACGTAGTTATTATCACCATTTTCCAGGTGGGAAAGTGGTAGACCTGAATTTGAGTCCAGGAAGCCTGGCTATAAGGCAGAGCCCAAATGCTTAGCCAGTATGCTCTTTTTCCAAGATTCTAAATTATGTGAGCTTAGGAGAGAAAAACAGCTTACCCTGCAACCTTTCTAAAAACCACTTGACCAGATGGAGATACAAAAAGCTATTTCTAAAAACAACAATGATAAATCAGTGATGAAGGGAAGGATTATATAATAAATGGTGCTAGGACAATTGCTTAGCTACTTGGAAAAAAATGTCAAAGCAATTTCTATCCTCATCGTATACAGTTTGCCACAGTATATTCCAAGTTGATTAAATAAATTAATGGAAAAAGAAGAAAATAGAAGTGAGCATCAAATCTCTGGTTGGGGGAGAACTTTAATAGCTCAAAACAATGGAACAATTTACAAAAGTTGATGATACTTCTAACTTCAATAAATCAGAAATAAAAAGTCAAACAATGAATTTCAGAAAGTAATTACTACAAATGTAATATTTTGCCTAGTACATATTTTTCAAAATATGTCTAAAGGCCCTAGCTGGATAGAGCATTGGCCTAT
Source organism: Myotis yumanensis (assembly GCF_028538775.1). Taxonomy (NCBI): domain Eukaryota; kingdom Metazoa; phylum Chordata; class Mammalia; order Chiroptera; family Vespertilionidae; genus Myotis; species Myotis yumanensis. The sequence continues at coordinate 119,014,214 of NW_027223754.1, read as the reverse complement.
GGACCAAAGGGTCCCGGGTTGGATTCGGGTCAAGGACACATATATCAGTTGCAGGCTCTTCCCTGGTCCAGACCCTGGCTGGGGCTTGTGCAGGAGGCAACCAATTGATGTGTTTCTCTCTGTCTTTCTCTCTCTCTTCCACTTTCTAAAAATCAATGGAAAAATATTCTCCAGTAAGAATAAAAAATAAATAAAAAATAAATAATATGTCTAAAGGAATAAGAAATACAAAGACTCTGATTGAGAAATGGGCTAAGAGTTCACACAGTGCCCTAATAAACACTTGGAAAATGTTCGACCTGAGTAATAATTTAAAAAATTCTAATTTATACATAAATTCCATGTGAATATCATTATAAATATCATTATATATGTGCATGCATTTTATGTATAATATATATTACATTACATATATACTACATATTATAGTATAGAAATATACACATATTACATATTTCCTAGCTCTATAGCTGCTGGAAGCACTTAGAAGTGACATCCCAGTAGGACTGACAAACCCAGCATCCAGATCTTGGTCTCTAAATATTATTCTCAACTAAAAGCAATGAAATGCAAAATAACCAAAAGAGAAGCCTGTAACATCTGGTGCCAGAGAGCAGTGCTCAGAGAATAATGGGAATGCCAAAGGACACAGGAGCCAGTTTGAAGGGACTCCACTGGCTAAATCTGAGACAATTTGAGCTTCAAAATAAATGGCATTAACAGATTAAATAGGAATCCATGAGTCTAGACTGATATAGGTCAATTACTGAGGAAGTAAATGGGGATAAATGAGAACAACTTTTCTTGCAATAAAATGCTAACTAACAAATGTGGAAGGAATGATGGAGTAGAAAGTCTCCACCTGGCCACCATCCTGTAGCTTCAAACAAGCGTCATCAAGGTGTGCAAAAACTAGTAGGTGGACCTTTAATGAGAACCAGGATATTTGCATAGTCTCAAAGTGTCTCCCGATAAATTATTTGTTGGTTAAATAGTAACCTTACAGAAGAGAAACTTGGATACCACCTTAACCAAGTGGTCAAGGTTAACCTCACCGCTGATGAGAGACACCAACATCATGTACTCCCTGATATGACACCCTAAAATGGAAACAATTTCACTACTGTGTATTTATGCCTAAAATGCATGACCTTAATCTAGCCATAAGCACGTATCAAACAAACCCAAAGTTAAGGGACATTCTACAAATATCCTGGCTTGTCCTTTTAAAATAATGTCAAGGTCATGGAAGACAAAAGCTGAGAGAACTGTTCCATATTAGAGGAGACTAAAGAGGTATGATCTTGAATCCTGGACTTGATTTTTTTTTTTCTGCTATAAAGGACATTGGGTGAAATTTAAGATCTCTAGATCAAATACAGTATTTATAGATGTAAATTTTGTGAATTTGCTAATCACACTATGTGAGGATGACTTTGTTCTTATGAAATACACACTGAAGTATTTAGCTAGAAAGAGCCATTGCCTTTGTTAGTATTAGATGATTCAGAAAAAAAATTATACAAATATTTCTGTTTGTATGTATGTATATATATATATATATATATATATACACATACACACACACACACACACACACATACATACATACATACATATACTAGAGGCCCAGTGCACGAAATTTGTGCACTGGGGGGGCTTCCCTCTGGCCACTGGCACCAGGGACCCGGGCTTCCCTTGAAGCCCTGGCTTCGTCCAGAAGGTCATCCAGAAGGACGTCCAGTCTAATTAGCATATTACGCTTTTATTATTGTAGATGGGGACTGGTGTGCCACACTAAAGGATGTCTCTGAAGAATTTTTAACAATATTACCAGATGCTTATCTTACAATGTCCTACAAAATACCAGAATATAATGTACATACAGTAGAATCTCAATTACATTCAAAATATGAATTCAAAAATCTGGAATAACATAAGTCAAAATCTTAAGGGTGTGCTTCTCAGTGCAGTATTCCCCCTACTTTTTAATAGTTTTCAATAATAATCACATTTTTTATCATGAGCAAATATTTTAAAGTCAGAAAACAACAGCAACAACGATTAAAGTAGCAATGAGAGTTTGAGCCTTTCTGTGGCCACATGAGAAAAGTCTAGCACATGGGCAGTCCTGAGCCCCTAGGACTTGCCCCACTCCCACCTCTTGAGAAAGGGATGAAGATGGAGAGGGAAGAGGACAGGTTGTTGATGTCAGGTGACGATGTGGAGGGCGGCCCTCCTATGCCTCACGGTGGGCACTACAGAATCTCCTTTCATCCCCCAGGGAATGAGGAAACTGAGTCTTTGAGAGATTAAATGATCACCCCAGGCCAACACTTAATGAGTTTTGCCTGGAGTTCCAAGTGAGGTCTAATGACTCCGAGACATGTGCTCCTTCTTCCCAACCTGATCAGCCCCCGGCCTCACCAGCAGGGGCAAGTCAGGCTGCTGGTCCTGCATTCCCATCCTGACCTGTCATCTTGCTTGTTTCCTCCTCTCCGCCTTCGTTTCCTCGGGCTTGTTATTAAATAACAAGCATCTGTATTTCTTCTTTTTCTGCTGGAATTCTCATCCCACAGTGACCTGAGTGTTAGGAGCATTAACGTAACATCCAGTCCACTTCCAAAGGTGATTTACTGAGCCCTCCAGGAGCAAGGAGCCGGGGCTGTTAGGATGGCGCTGACCCCGTGTTCTCTGTCACCTCAGAGGGCTTACCTGTAGGGGACATTGCAGGGAGAGGTTGAGTTTGGCATCCAGAGCACTTTATAAAGAGTGGATAAACAGAAATACATGACACAGCGACACCATGCACTCTCTTCAGAGAGCCTTCATAAGAAACGCCTCACATTTGGGCATCTCTTTTTGGCATTCAAAGCACTATCGCCGAAGTTCCCACAAGACTGCCATGAGAAAGACAGGGCAGGAATCACTACCCTTAGAGGAGGGACAGAGACTCAGACAGATCACGTCACATTCCTTGGGTCATTGGTGATTAGGTCAGTCCAATGGCCTCTAGACCCTTACTCCTTCTACCCCAGGGGTTATCCTAGTCAGCCCACCCCAGGCAGGAAGGTGAGGAGATTTGTTCCAGCACTGCTCCTGCCGGTACATCCTAATTTACCTCATGTAGGTGGGCTCTTCATGGTTACACACTTTTCTCTTGCAGGTTGCCCCCAACTAGTCAAAAAGGTTTATCAAGGGAGAGAGGGCAGAAGTCCCGATCTGACCCTCTTGCTCCGATCTATTCCAGAGGAGACCACCCTGAAACGAAGACACGGCAGAGTCTCAGTAATATAACAGCACATGTCAACCCACGCAAACACTGCTGAACTGCCTAGAGCTAATGGGGGAGACAGAAGACCTCCCTCTAGGCTCGAAAAGACAGTGGGGTTGGTTCATTAGGATGACTCAGCTTCCGCCTGGAAGATTGGGCGAATGTTTTGAGAGGAATTGTGCTATCATGAGATGAAAGTGGACTTTGAAATCTGACAAGTCAGGATTCATGGCTTCACTACTTAGCTGTGTGGCTTCCAGCAAATTCTTTAACCTCATTGAATCTCAGTTTCTTTAGCTTTAAAATGAAGGCAATAATTGACTAACCTGTGGTATGATTGCAAGGATTAATGAGATGGCAAATACCAAAGGCCTAGCACAATCTATTCTCATCAATTTTATTTCACTCCTAAATTAAGTGGAAATGTTATATTTTAGGGTTCCTGTTGTGTGTTTGAGAAAGACAAGCCTATGATTCATTTTTAAAGGTCCTAAGCTGCATTCCCAGGGCCTCTGTCTCTCCTTTCTGCAAGCTGCACCCCCACAGGTCTATAAGATGCCCCTGGTGTGGCACCCAGAGCCCGACTCAGGGCTCTTACGCATGCCTCCACGCTGGTGGGGGCCACGCATGGACCAGCCTTATCTGGAGATGTCTGGAGGTTATCAGTTATAGTGTGTCAGTTCCCAAAGGCCAGAGTGTGACTGTGACTACCGTCATCGCTGTCACTCGCCCAGCAGTCTCACCTGGCTGCCAGAGTTTCAGTTCTTGCTGCACAAGTGGCCTCGATTTAGGCCAATGGGCCTGGGCCTACAGCCTCCTACCTGTTGGAAGTCATTGGGAATTAAATGAAAACAAACAGCTGCAAGTTATTATGTCAAGAGCTGTTTCCTTTTGAAGAGAGTCTCCAGAGGTGACTTTCTTTAGGTCACCTACTGTGCGTTGAGCTCATTAGCTAAAAGGTGACCTGAAATGTAAAAAGATATGGAGATGTAGAAGGAGGAAAGGCATTTTTCTGTGGTTAACAGCCTATCAGACAGAGCGTGACATCCATATGTCTCCCGTCCCTGGAAAGCAGGTCGGCTCTTTTCTCTTCTTCCAAATGCATCTCCTGAGCGTGACTCACAGTGGGACACTCGGTTAGAACCCACTTTGCCACTTGCTGAGGGGTGACCTCTCCCTCCCAGCATCTGCTCCTCCAGCATCAGAGTCTCAGCTGTTGACCAGAGTGACGACTACCTCCCAACCTCCTTCCAGGTGGTTGAGAGGTCAGTGAGGCAGAGCAGTGGTAAATTCCAGAGTGGAGACTCAGAATGAAGTCAGTTGTCACAAGTTTTGCCCAAAAGAATACATGACAGTGGTGTAGATGGCTTTGCCCAGAAAAGTAAAGCTGAAATAAAATCAAGGTGGGTCCAAAGGCCACCCAAGTACAAATAGTTTGTAAGGAGTGGAAAAAGCTGTAAGATTTTAACAAAAGGAGATCTCAAAAGCCTTGAAAGGATGTATAAAACTACTCAAAAAAACAACATCACCAAAAAACCCCTGCAAGCGCCCTCTTTGTTTCTCAGTGACAATTTCCCAAACTATTTTAAGCCACATTGATTCTCAAGGGAGAAACTACCATCAGCATGGATGGAGAAGTTTCATTTCCCTGCCACTGCTGTGAAAATGCCCCTGTGCTAATTTAAAGATCTAGAATTTTCTAATAAAAACAACTAGGATGCATTAGGCATAATTACTTCATCTTTGTCCTGCTTTTCTGTCTGTTATATCTGTCCACATAGCCTGCTGATCCCCAAAGGACTCGAGGTGACTTTATTAAATTGAAGACCATATGAGAGAGGACAATGATAGTTCCCATTGGATTTTTATGGTACAGGCAGAGCAGCAGTTTTTAAAGAGCCATATTTGTCTTGGTCCTATGTGGCGGCCCAGGTACATGGTTTCTATTTTTAGCAGCTCCGGGGTATTGGGAATCAAGAGATTTCAATACCAGTGAGTCAGGAAGACTGGCTGCCCAGAGTTGTATGACTCAGATGGGCAGGAATGGTCTGTTTATCAGAGATGAGGGTTTAAAGGGAATCTTTGTGCTTCGTGAAAATGTAAATGAAAACATAATGTTTAAATAGAAATCTATTACCTCCCAGAGGGTTTTTCTCCTCATCCCTGGAAGTTCTCATCCCACACCCAGGGAAGAGCCCGTGCCAAGTCATTAGCCATTTTCTCCTCTTTAGGAGCCTCCAGGGTGTCCAGGGAGGAGGTTTCTGGATCACAGCAGCTCTAAGAGTTCACAGAACAGCCTCCTCATAGGCAGAGATGAAGGAAGAAAGAAGCCGATGGGTGTAGCCATTGGGGCAGGTGGGGCTCACAGGGAGGAGGTTTTTCTCTTTTTAAGAGTGAGAAACGGGAAGAAAAAGGTGGCTTCCTCTGTGAGAGGGGAAACAGCAGGTTGGTATTTTCTTGATTAGAGACTGGATCAGAAATGCAATAGAATTATTCATTCACCATGCATCCATCTCTCCATCCAGGCATCTAGTTATACAAGCATCCAGTATCTATATTGAAAGCATACCACGTACTGGGCCCTTTGCTAGATACTAAGGAATGATACAGCCTAGTGAAAGATACTAGATGTACCGGTTAATAATGTGGATTTTGTAATCAAAGAAAACACGATAATTTCAAGAGAAACATCAAAAGTGCTTTATTCAAAGCAATGTCCATCTCTAGCTACACATTTCCCCCATCATTCAGGTAATTTGTGGATACCATCTCAATAGAACTTTTCTTGTTTTGAGGCAAACCATTCAGAGACCCAATTTTCCACTTCTTCGTACGTTTTGAAGTGCTGCTCAGAAAGTGCATGTGCCATCGATCAGAACAAGTGGTAATCTGAAGGAGCAAATTCTGGTGAATACGGCGGGTAGGTTAATACTTCCCAGGCAAGATCTTTTAATGTGTCTTTAATTGGTTTTGAAGTGTGTGATGTTGCGTCATCATAAAGCAAAATGACTTTGCTGTGTCTTCTGGCACATTCTGGTCGTTTCACGATCAAAGTGTGGTAAAAAATTGGTTATTTGTTGTCGGTAATGATCAGTATGAACTGTTTCACCTGGTTTTAGAAGCTCATAATGCACCACACTTTCCTGATCCCACCAAACGCAGAGCATTGTCTTCTTTCCAAAGCGAAGTGGCCTTGCAGTCGATGTTGAGGGTTGACCTGGATCAACCCATGATTTTGTGCATTTGGGATTCTCAAAATAAATCCACTTTTCTTTTTTTTTAATATATATTTTATTGATTTTTTACAGAGAGGAAGGGAGAGAGATAGAGAGTTAGAAACATCGATGAGAGAGAAACATCAACCAGCTGCCTCCTGCACATCTCCTACTGGGGATGTGCTCGCAACCCAGTTACATGCCCTTGACCGGAATCGAACCCGGGACCTTTCGATCCACAGGCCGACGCTCTATCCACTGAGCCAAACCGGTTTTGGCAATAAATCCACTTTTCATCGCCAGTCACAATTCGATGCAAAGACTTTCTTTCGTGCCCTTAAAGCAACATTTTACTGATGACTTTTCGGTTTTCCATTTGTCTTTCATTCAGTTGATGTGGCAACCATTTTTCTTCCTTTAAAATTTTTCCCATTGCTTGTAAATGATTGGAAATGGTTTGCTGAGAAACATTTAATCTTTCTGCAAGTTGTTTTTGAATTTGACACACATCTTCATTCAATAATGCTTGTAATTGTTGGTCTTCAAACTTTCGGTTGACCTGGATGTTCATATCGAAATCATCACTTTTAAAGCGTTTAAACCAGTGTTCACAAGTATCTTGAGATGGAGCATGTTCACCATAAGCTTCCCAAAGTATACCATAACTTTCAGCAGCACTTTTCTTCAAAATTAAATAATGAATTAAAACTTCCCACAGATGCTCTTTTTTGGCAGGAAATTCGACATTTTTAAGCATAAAAATATCTATGATGTTAACACCTTCAGAAAATTTGACATATGAAGTTTTAAAGCTTGTTGTCAATACAACAAAATAGCATACATATCAAATCGAGTATATATCAACATATGTGTAACTCCATCTATTGAAAAGAATCCGAATTATTAACTGGTACACCTGGTACACAGGAAGAGAGGCAATCTTGCTACAAGCCCTCCCAAGGCTAAGATCTATGACTCCAAGTCAGGAACTCTGGTACTTCTGTGGTCTCTGTAGACTAGGTTCTGCTCCTGTAGAGGCACATGAGCACTCAGGGTAAATCACTAGACAAGCAAACCCAGAGTAAGCCAGGATCATTGGCTGGGGCCATGTGAGCACCCTCTGTCTTCACACTTTTTCCCCAGACCCTGGCCCCTCTTTGGAGCTCAGCACCCTCAGGCCGGGTGTAGGCTCCTCTGGCTGCGGGGTGTCCCAGCGATCAGGAGCTCCCAGCCCCATCCGGTGAAGATGCTTTCCATGGAAGCTGGGATAGTTGTGTTTTTAGCTGCTGTTTAGATTTTCCAGTGTTCCATGAAAGCTTCTGAATCTCTTCCCTAAATAATAAAGTCCTGTTTGATATTTGGTGAGATTTTAGAGTGTAGTGTTCAACCGGGAAGAACTAAGCCACTGACAAAATACTGTCTGGGCCATTTAATAATAATAGCTAACATTGATACAGCACTCTACAGTTTAGCAAAGCTCTGTCCAGCAGCCCTGTGAGATCCATCTGAGGTCAGGTTGTCATGTGGTGTCACCCATGGAAAAAAGCTGCCCAGAGGAGCTGAGGACCATGCTGCAGGGCCATGAGTAGAAAGGCCAGATGCAGGACTCTGAGTCCCGAGCCAGAATCTGGGCCCTTGGACACTCTCTCTGAAAGCTTCAGTGACCACACCCCTCCTCTGACCCCTGATTTGGTCTCTGCCTCTAGTCGCTACAATATGCACAGACTGCTACCAGTTAAATCTTCCCAAAACTCTCCTTGATTGTGCCCTTGTCCTCCTTCAACACTAGACTCACTGTCTGAGGATGAAGTCCAAGCTCTCAATGTTGGAGTCCCCTCCCTGCACACCCCACCCTCACTGCCACCAGCCACTTGCTCTGCAGCCAGACTGGGCTTTCCTCCACTGCTGGAGCATGCCGTGGTCAGCTGCAGACCCCACTGTTGTTTATATGTAAGGTGAGAGGGTGGCAACTCTTTTTCTTTTCTTTCTTTCTTTTTTTGTAGCCTCTTTGGTGTCTAACAAGGGACTGGTTAATGAGCCCCGTACTTACTCCTAAGTAAGTCAGAGAATATGAATGAAATGGGCATCTGTGTGGGCATAATAGCATCATTATGGAGTCAAGAGCAAGACGAGACCCCAGGGTGAGCCCCTTGTGGGCAGGGACTGGCAAAAATAGATGCTGAGGGGCAAAGGGGGAACATTGGTTCAGAGACCAGTGGGCCAGTACCTTCAGCAGGACTGGGTGTGTTTAGTGGCCTGCAAGCCAGAGTTCTTCATAGCACTTTGTGTAGCTGGAGCCATGGCTACCTTCCTTCCAGCTAGTGGGCAGTGACCACAGATGGCTCATCTAAGCTGTTCTTTGGGCAGAAATCATCCTGTTGCTGCTCCCCAGAGACTGGATGAAACCTGAGGGGATAGGTTTTGGTGGGGAAGGAGACTTTAAAGTGAGTAAATTTGGAGCAGACAGGAACTTGGACAGTGGGGCCCAGTGAGTGACCCAGTGTTCAAGGAAGCATGAGGATTTTGGATGCCTTAGAGGTGTGTCCTTGGGTGTGGAATAGGGGTGTCAAGGCTTTGTCCTGGGCCTGAGGAAATGAGAGGACTCTTCTCCATGTCCCTTCCCCCATGGAATCCATCCCCTTCCCCCAACAAACCCCCAAATAGAGCTAGTACATTGATCACTTTAAACCAGTTTTACAAATTGTATGGGATAACTTGATCATCTTACTAAGAGTTACAATATTGGTTTACAGGAAAAATGCTTCCTTCCCTGTTTTCTTTTCCAGATTTCAGTAATAACCTTTGTTTTAATGTAAAGAATAATTTTTATTTTATAATTACACAAGTAATACATAATCGTTATAGAAAAATTAAAAGACATTTAAAAGTAAAAAAGAAAAGTCCATTCAAATTCCCAGACCTCAGAGACACTACGTGCATATATTTTTCCAGCCTTTATCATACAAACACAGAAATATATAATTAAAAATCCTATGACACTTACTTCTATGTAACCTTATTTTTCTTTAATTATATACCATTCTTTTATGGCATTAAATATGAATCTACAGTGTCATTTTTATATTTACCCCTTAACAAAACATGGCTAGACCCCAGCCAGGGGCATCCTTATATAGATAAGACAAACAAAATTCTGATACAACAAAGGAATTTTGGATAGTTCCTAGAAAAGTAGTGAGATGGGATTGATTTGATCCATATCTGAAATGTCCTTGGGAAAAAAGATACTAGTAAATGTTTGATAGTTTAATTGATGCCATGGGGCCTTGGTTTCCCAGCCCTCTTTGGACTTTGAATGGAATTCAGGGTAGGCACCTTCAAGACTGTGTCAGGAGAGGCTGTGTGGAGTGAAGAGTGCACTGGGCTCAGTCAGGGCCTGGGCCTAGCCCGCTGTGCTGCTCAGCACCTTGTACCCTTGGACTGCCCTTCTGGTCCCCACCGGTGGAGGTTTGGCGCAGGGAGGGAGGAAAGAGCTTGGGCATTTGTTAAACAGTCCTGAGTTCCTCACTACCTATGAGCTGTCTGCCTTCTGACTTCGGGCAAATGATCTGTGAACGATTATGTTATGTACCTCCTGGCATTGTTGTGAGGATTAAGCGAGGACATGTTAAGAGCTGGCACCTAATAATCATTCTCCTTTTGCCCTTTCACTTTATCATTTGTTCAAATGAGGGATTAAATGATCTGATCTCTAAGAACCCCTTTAGATCCAATTTCCTTAGGATTTCACGGCAGCACAGGTGAGATCCTGCCTTTTTCAGCATATTTTGGAGTAGCTGTAGAATCATTGTTCAGGGAGATGATATTTTGCTGGGTTTGCATTTCACATAGGTTGCCACAAACCTTACCCCTACCCTGAGGCATTCTCCTGCCCAGTCCTCCTTTATAATGACATTGTCTAGGTCAGTGATGGCGAACCTATGACTTTTGAACTCATTTTTGTGGTTGATTTTTCTTTGTTAAATGGCATTTAAATATATAAAATAAATATCAAAAATATGTCTTTGTTTTACTATGGTTACAAATATCAAAAAATTTCTATATGTGACACGGCACCAGAGTTAAGTTAGGGTTTTTCAAAATGCTGACATGCCGAGCTCAAAAGGTTCGCCATCACTGGTCTAGGTGTTGCCTTAGCAAGAGTTTGTGGTTATCTTTTTGCCTCCATGGGTTTTGTTGTCTGGTTTAGAAAATGAATTTCCTGAGGACAAGCCCCTCTCAGTCATCCTCTTTGACACTCTTCCCCCCCACTGCCCCACATAATCTCATGCCACCTGCTTGATGACCACATTCAAGCATAACTGTTTAATAGGGAGTTTGACAGGTGGGAATTTATTTGAATGGGTTGGCCTTGCTGGATTGGCTTATTTCAGCCCATCTGCCCAGCCCCAAGATCCCCATTAAGCTTAGAGTTGCATGTAATGCTCAAGGGAACCCTTCCAGGGGTTAATCCCCTGTTGCTAGGCAGGTCTCTATCTGCCTAGCAACAGGGGATTAGAACCATGAGAGTAGTGAGGGGGTGCATCCATTGTTAGGAAACCAAAACAAATTATTTCTAACTATAGAGAAATAGGATGACTCATTAAATATTAACCACTTAAATATTATCTTCAGAAATGTCTTCCCTTTGGTCCATCAACCCATCTAATCTGGCAAATTATAATACAAATGTAATTGGTGAGTTATATTGCCAATTACCTCCTTCTACCTCGCGCTGGGTGCTCTTCGGTGATGGAGCAGAGTTCTTTTTGGGTACTCACCTGGTCGCATATGCTACCTTTTCTTCTTCCTGCCCTGTGCTGTCACCAGCACATCAGGAGAGTTAATCCAGGCATGGGTATGTCCTGAGTCCTTTTGATGTTTCCAGCACTTTATAAATCCATCCTGGGAATTCACCCATCCACTTCTGCATTTATTCAGTGAATACTAGTATTTACTAGAGAGATAATAGCCAGTTGATTTGAACAAAGCTTTCGAATATGGGCATTCCTGGCACATAGTAAACTATATCTATATAGTTTATATATTTTATATATTTATATATATATATATATAAAATGTTTTTTTAAGAAAGCAATTCTCATGGTTCCTGAGGGGCCGTGTCAAATACTGAAGCCCCTGGGTCTAGATAGATTTGCCTGGGTAAAACCCTTCACTGCCTTTTTAAACAGAATACACTGAATATAACTAATCTTTCTTGATGCCCCGAAGTTCTTATTTTGAACGTCAGAGCCTTAGTGGACTGAAGTGACAGCACTGTTTTACTGAGGTGTCCAGGTTTTTTGTGCCTGCATTAAATGTGTTCAGAGTGCTCTTTGTGGCTCTGTGTTTGATTTTTATGGTTTAATTTCTTCCTTGCATGATTCATAAGTCAGTGTCAAACCACGCCGACTTATTCTGTCAGTGTCTCTTTGTGATAACAAGTATCTTATACTTATTTAGCATTTTTTATATGCGTTATTTTATTTAGTCCTTATATCAACTCTGTAAGGTAGGTAGGATCGTTGCCAATTTGTTCATTAAAAGAGGGAAAAAAAACCCTGAAACTTCTAAGAGTTAAGTGGTGTGTCAAAGATCCCCTGGCTAGAAGGGGGTCAGGAGACTCCGGACCAGGTTTCTGCTTCTCAGCCTGGGGTTCCCTCTGTGCCAGCATCCTGCCTCCTTCTTCCTCATGTGCTGGTGACCTGCCACAGTCCTCATTTAAAATTGATGTAAAAAGACTGGGTGAAGGTTTAAGAGGCTCTCCCTCAGAGAGTGTTTGAGATTTAGTGCATGGACTTTATGACCTCTTTTTATTGGCTGTTCACAGACCCTTTCCTTCTTTTTCACTGATGTGTAAGCAAGGAAGATGAATAGCAGATAGAGTTGTCAGATGTAGCAAAAACAAAATAAAACAAAAAAAACCCCTGAGATACCCCCTTAAATTTGATTTCAGACAAATGACAGTTTTTTAAGTATACATATTTCCTATGTAATATTTGGGACATACTTGTTTTAAAAAGAATTATTTTTGTCTATTTGAAACGCAAATCCAGCTGGGTGGCCTGTATTCATCTGCAGCCCCAAGAGCAGAGCTCTGGCTGCATGCTGGGTCTCGGCACAGAGAGGACAGAAGGGTCTTGAGTAAGAGGGGGGCTGGGAAAGCAAGCTGGGGTTGCAAAATCTATAGTGTGACGTAGATAGTGCTTCCTGGGAAGGAGGGCTGGGACTGCTGTTTACATGGCAGCAGGGAGAGGGTTTGGCAGCCAGCTGGAGAAGGAGCCACTCGCATGAAAAAAGAACAGCAAACTGGGGAGGGGTGAGGCCAGAGACAAGTGCACAAACCAAACAAGGGTCAGTTTACGTTGACTCAAAGTAAATTACTTTTTGAGTATAACCGTGTTTCATCTCCTGCCTAAGGTCATGACCCAAAGTTGGTTCCTGTACTGGGAATGTTGGAAACCGTGCCTTCTCCCCCGCATTCTCAAGTTGATCTGACGGTGATTGTTAGAAAATCTTTGTTTCCCTCAGGAAGTAAATGTGAGGAGCAGCCTACCTTGAAAATGGAATGAGGTTACTCAAGACATCGAGCAGTGCACAATTTCTTAAAATCTCAGATATCATTTTTCCCAACAACGTCTCCTTGAAATCTCAGGAGCCCTGCTTTGGAGGCTGTTTGCTGCCTGCTCTGAGGGAATTTGCCTGTGAAGTGCCCAGGTGAAGGAAGTTTGTGGGATTCGTTGAAAATTGCCAGCCTGTCAGATCTAGCAGGACAGTCTTTGCATGTGTTTCACACACGGTGTTTGCCTCGTGTCTGCGAAGGTAGCTCTGGTTCTCTTGCACTCACGGGAGCAGGAACGTGCCTCAGGCCCTGACTGAGTCTCTCTCTCTTTTTCTTTTTGGGTGGTTTACATTACAGATTCCAGGACCAAGCAACTGCCATTTAAAATTTATATTCAAGTAATATTTTGAGTGATTTTCTTACACCACATGAGCGTGGAGGTGCACAGTCCAAACCTCCTCCCTCCAGGTTTTTAGGTACCAACTAGGCACCTGCCCCCATGGCAAGCATTCCACCCTCCCTTCCTTCCACAGTATGCCCCTCCAGAGGGGACGTGGGTATGGAGTTGAGGGAGTCGGGACTTGCCTCATGACCCACAGCTAATCAGTAGCAAAACTGAGATTCGAACACTCATCTTCTGACTCTGCTGTCGCACTTGTTACCTGCCCTGTCATCAGTTCAGACGGTGCTTTCAAACTAGGGGAGGTGGATGGCGCATGGTGGTGATGGGAGATTGAACTCCCATTTCTTTAACAAATATTTACTTTGATGAATCTGTGCTGTGGCTCCAAGAGACTAGCCTTGGGGGTTCCCTAGCTTCACAGAAGTGTGGACATTGATTCCAGCTTTTCCAAACATTTAGAAATGAAGCTGGGCATCACGCAAGGCCAAGCTCTCTGGCTGTGAGCCCGTGCCCCTGGATTTGCCCAATCTGGGGAGGAACCGCGTGCTCAGAACCAGGAGAAAGCCCAGCAGTGCCCTTCTCACCAGTGGACTGTGGAACAGCTGGCGCTCACAGAAGGCTTGTTTCCACTGAGAGCCCCGTGAGGGGGTGCTGTGAGCACTTGTGGAGTGTACAGAGGCAGAGGAGGAGTCAGAGTCTATGGAGCAGGGGTGACGTCCAAAATACGGAGCCACGCTGGGCACAAGCATCACTTTGACCCAGACACAAACACAGACATGGCCCTCTCTCCTCCCTCCCCCCGCCCCCCCCCCCCCCCCCCCACTGCCTGCCCAGTGTGAGCTCCTTAGTAGCCACATCATGGAAGTCCTGGGACCCCAAGGAAGGGTCAGGGATGAGAGATTCTTGGGGACTTAGGGCAGTAGCTATTAACCAACCAGATCTGAACTATCTTAATAGTTTACATACTTAGTTAAATATATAAACTTAGTTAACCTTCACAAATAACTCTAGGAGTTAGACTGTGTTAACATCGCAGTTTCATAGATAATGATGCTGTTGCGCCATCCAGTCGCGTCCCCAGGATCCCACAGCTGGAAGGTAGCAGAGCTGGATTTGAACCCCTTTTAAAAACTGTGCTCTTAATTACAAGGAGATTTTGTATGCAAGCTGCCAGCGCCCCTCCCTGGAGGCTGATTGGGCTAGCCACCAGAAGTCTTTCATTTCAGAACAGTGACATAGAGACGATGGACCAGGTTGGGTCACAGTGCCATCTCTCTCTGAGATCCTAAAAAAGAGTAAGGTATGATGTTTAGGTATGGGAACTTTCATGGGGTTCCCTTCTCCTGTCTTCCATGCCAAATTCCAAGGTCCAGGACCTGGAGGAAAGGGGAAAATCTAGCTCACCCCTCAGGACCCTGCCCAGCATAGGAACCCCACTGATCACCTCTAACACCTGCTAAGTATGTGAAGGAACTCGGGCCATGTGGTAGCAATCAGAGGAGATTCAGAGAGCGTTTACGATGCCCAGCCTGTCTCTGTGCTCCATCCAGAACCACTGATGTCTCAGGGGTCTCGGGGAGCCCACCCTCCCAGGCTCTCTGCAAACAGACCTTTTTCCCTTGTAAGGTGATGGCCATACTCTGGCCATCTGTGGGTGGAGCTGAGGAAGGCAGGGTTGTGTGTGTGATTGTGTGTGTGTAAAGAGTGTGTGTGTTCTGTGTATGTGTGCACATGTGTGCCCCCAGGCTGAGGCATCTCACATGTCACAGGTCCTAGAGGAAATGTTTTCATTTGGGACAAAGGGCTTGCTATTTTTAAAATCCGAGGCCTCAGGAAGAGATGATGCTATGTCAGGATGGCTGTGGCTCAGCTTATCACTCCCAGCTTCTCTGAATGCCCCCATTACACCCACACTCACTGCAGGGCACAGTCACACCTTCCCAGCCTGAGAATGACTCCTTGCCTCTTCCAACAGGACAAGACACCAGTTTGCTGGGTCTCAGTGGGTGTGTGGGGAGGCCTTACAAGGTAACGTTTAGAAATCAAGTTTATTTCTGATAAACCTGGACTCTGTATACACCCCATGATAGGAATTCATAGGTATATACACACATATATACAAAACAGTGTGTATGTGACAGTCATCTCGATTTCTCATTCATTCCAGAGGTGCCCCAGGAATCTCTCACTCCTGGATTTTGTCTGTGCCACCCCTCATTCCTCCACAGACCTGCTAGTCCCCCATGCAGCCCTGTTCCTCTGGCTAGTGCCACAGGCCCTCTAGGACTCAGGACATCTGACTCTCTCCCAGTGAGAGTGGTGCCCTTGTGAGTAGTATATCCTATTTTAGCCATCTCTTGCCTCGTTGTAATTCTTGGTTGCCCTAAGTTCTCCCATGCCTTGCTCCTAGTTCTTTCTCTAGGGATGCCAGCCAGCCCTGTGTGTGCAGTTAATATCCAAATGAATGAATGAGCACTCCCTCTCTCACTTCCCCACAAACCCTGCACTTTCACCACATTTATCAGTGAGGAATGAACTGAGACTTACCAACACTGTGGTTGCCTATCTTTCAGATAATTTCATTTTTATTTCCAGTTTAGCTGACATCTGGGTGCTGTGTGCTGGGCACACTCACAGAATTCCTTATTTCATTCCATATCCAAGGCAACTCTGTGGGGCATTGGCCAGCTGTGTAAGATTATACTTTCTGGAGGTAGAGGGAGGAAGGAAGGAAGGAAGGAAGGAAGGAAGGAAGGAAGGAAGGAAGGAAGGAAGGAAGGAAGGAAGGAAGGGAAGAAGGGAGAAAGGGAGGGAGGGAGGGAAGGAGGAAGGGAGGGATTCAGCCTGGCTCCACATGTTTACTTGTGGCTTTAGTAAAACGCCTCAGGAGAGGTCCTGCATGCAGCCAGCTCAGAATTGCCAATGTTAGCGGGCTCTGGGCTTGACGTCCATATGCTGGCAATTCAGGGACTCCTCTGACTTGGTCAGTGGTGTTTTCCACTCCAAGGATCTGAGAACCTCAGAGGACAGGAACCCAGGAGCGAGCAGGACCAACCTTACAGCTCCTGTCTGTGTGGGTGCATTAACCTTCTGGGATTCTGATGCCTGCACCCCAGTCAGGCCTATTCTCTCTGTGCCTGGTTCAGGCCTGGGCCAGATGTGCCTGGTGATATTTCTCGTCAGCTTGTGCAGCAGGATAGTTTCCTCAGCCCCTTCTCACCTTGGGAGCAGGTCTCAGACCCAGGTTGCACTCCTTCCCCATCCCCTCCTGCTGCAGGGGGCGCTGTGTGAATGGTGGGGTGATGTCTCAGATCTCATACCAGATTCCAGAGGAGGGGCTGGGAGTGTGAGGGCTGTTGTCTCAGGGCCACTGGAAACAGCCATTGGAATGTGCAAAAGAGCCAATGCCAGCCCCATCTCTTGTGAGGTCCCAGGGAGCTCAGCTTGTCCTAGAAACAGCAGTGAGGTGACTCTGCAGGCCCACTCTCAACTGGGAAGGAGCCTCTCCTCCTGCAGGAAAAGGGGGAGGGAGGCCAAGTTCAAAGCCAGAGGTGCCCTAGGTCCTGAAGCCCAGGCAAGTTCTGACTCCCCAGGCTGCTCGCAGGTGGAGTGCAGGTCTGCAGACCCACTTCCTGCCTCAGGACAAAGGCAGGCAGTCCCCGCCTGCCTTTGTCCTGGCCACAATGAGCCAGACCCTTCAGACCCAGTGTGCAGGGACTTCCAGGGCTTTCCAGCCCATGGCTGAGTCATGCAGCTTCTTAGCAGCTTAGTCAGACAACCCAAACTGGAGGTGATTTGCATATTGAAGAGCCCCTTTCCTGCTGGCATGTATGTTGTCTTCTCACTGAGCAGCAGCACCTGGTGAGGGCCCCAAATAGTTTCCCCGAGGGAGCGGGGCTCACAAGCGGGTGGGCCAGGATTTCAGGCGAGTAGTCGGCACAAGAAGAGGCACTATATTAAGGCCTGGTTATGTTTAGAAGTCCTCCCGAGAATGTTTGGTATGCTGAATATAAACTCGTGCTTCCGTCTGCTTGCCACACTCTGATTTTTCCCGGATGGACCTGGAATGTGGGGTGCCCTTGGGAGGAGCTAGGAGTGTCTCCGGGGAAAGGTTCCTTTCTCAGGAACAGGGGACGTTAGGAAAGTAATTCCGGAGCTTGCTCCTCTCCTGGACTTCCCAGATGTGAGATGGGGATGTGTGTGGATGTGACCCAGTAATGTCAACATTCAGATTCCATCAGGAAGAGGCCTTCTTTGAAGTCCACCCAATCCCCAAATGCCTCTGTAATGGATGTCTTCTCAGAGACAGATGGGCCTTAACTGCAAGGATTATGCTTTGGAGTGGAGTTTAGTTAGCCAGGATCAGTGAAGAAGGGGCTGTCTCCTGACCTACATTGGACTGAAGGATGGTGGCTGAAGAAAGGACTGCATGCAATCTTATCCAGTCCCTTCATTTGATAGATAGGGAAACTGAGCCCAAAGATGGATGGTAACCTGTTCAAGGTCACGTAGCCTTTCAGCAGCAGAGCCAAGGCTCTAGGTTGCAGGACTGGCTTGCTCTTTCCCAGAGATTGTAAAATCACTGCTAGGGTGGAAAGGAAATAAGCCGTCCTTAAGGATTGAGATGTCACCAAGATGCAGCTCAAGAGTCCTGCATGAACTAGAACTTGGTTTGGGAAGTGGCCCGTAACAGCATCAACATAGGGAAGCAGTTCAGGCTGGGTTTCAGCCATCTGTGGATTTCAGCAGGGGGTGTCTCCAGCATAGTCTCAATTGGAACCATCTTTCAAAAGGTTAAGGAGAAAATGGAAGAGCTCACATGGGATACATTTTGTACAGGCAAGTGCCTGGCTCTGCCAGGTCAGGGCATTTTAGTAGGAGCATCATGCGAAGGGAGGAGAGGAGCCCCGCACCTCCACCCTGCTCTCTTCCTCCTCCCGTGCTTGGCATGGTCATGGTCATGGACATGTCATGTGGGAGCTGGCTCAGGAGGGAGGGACGTGGACAGCTGGGAAGGACTCTCTGCACACACACAGGTCTGTCTGTAAACCACAGACTTGCTGCTGAGTTGCCATACAGAGACTGGAGCTATTGCACTTCTTGAGCCTGCATCCCCTTCCATCCCCTTCCATAGAATGGGGACAGGGCTGTGTGCACAGTGCCTCGCACACAGTGTCCTCGAAAGGGCTCTGCATACAGTAGGTGCTCAGGAAATACTGCAGTCTGAATTGGAACTTAGAAATTTGCTATTTGCTTGGTCTTAAGGAGTAATTTTCCATGAATCAGGGTATGTAGATACAGTGGTTGCAAGAAGATCAAAGAAAGAAATGACCAAAAAAAATGGGGGGGAGGATGGCCTCAGGGTTCAAGAAAGATTTCAGAATTCCTTTTTGGGTAATTATGGAAACTCTAGTGAATTGACTCTTTTCTTCTAGTAACATCCGTGTGTGTGTGTGTGTGTGTGTGTGTGTGTGTGGTTTATAAAGAATTCCTTCTTGCTGCATATGCCTTCTGTCACCACTGAGTGAGACTAGAGACCCCACCTTGCCTCCATCAGCCAAGGATGCAAGGCTGAGAGAAGTCCCTGACTGGACCTTCTTCAAGGATAGGTTGTGACAGTATGAATACTAATCCACACTAATTGAGTGATTGCTATGTCAGCTAGTGTCCTGAATACTTCACAGCGGTCTTAGGCGGTAGGACACTATTATTCTCCCATTTTAGAGATGAGGATGTTAAGGCAATAGAAAGGTCATATAACTTGCCCAAAGTCACACAAATAGTCAGTGGCAGTACTAGGATTTGAACCCAGGCACATAGCTCTAAAGCCTGTGTTCTTAACCACTATGCAATACTGCCTTTCAGTAGTAGAAAGAGAAAGATGAAGGGGGAAGAATGGGGCTGAATATCCTCACCAGGATAGTAAATGGAAAAGGAAGTACCCTGGATTTGATGGCCAGTTATTTCAGGGACCTGAGTAGCCCAAATGCTCAAATACCCAAATCGTTTATTGAATGGCTGGACAACCCTTTATTTATTTATTATTTTTTTAAAAATATATTTTATTGATTTTTTTACAGAGAGGAAGGGAGAGGGATAGAGAGTTAGAAACATCAATGAGATGTACCTGGGGATGTGCCTGCAACCAAGGTACATGCCCTTGACTGGAATTGAACCCGGGACCCTTCAGTCCGCAGGCCGACGCTCTATCCACTGAGCCAAACCGGTTAGCTGGACAATCCTTTAAATGGGTAACAGATGCACCCTGCAGGCTCAGCTGTTGTTAGCCTGAATGAACTGTGAGGTCCCCCTTTTCCACTGAGCGATAGCTGAACTCTGCCCCCTCTACCAGGCAGTCGGCCTCCCAGCCTGTTCATCCTCTCCTGGCCTCAGAGCCTCCTGATGGCTGGACACTAGAGTCTTCTGAGTTGGAAAGGTCTAGGGAGGTCACCTAGTTCTTTCTCCACCCAAATCAGTAGTCTCTCTGTAGTTTTCTTGCAGGACCTATGGTACCATCTTAGGATCATGGAGACTCCTTCAAATGCCCATCTAATCATTAGAATGCTCTTGGACATAAACTCAAGCCAAAGGCTGCCTGGCTCAGCTGCTAGTCAGGCAGGCCCTCTGGTCTGCCCCTCAGGGCCTTTTGAAGGCAGTTGCTGAAGGAGCTATCAGATACTCTACTCCAGTGGTTCTCAACCTTCACTAATGCCGCGACCCTTTAATACAGTTCCTCATGTTGTGGTGACCCCCAACCATAAAATTATTTTTGTTGCTACTTCATAACTGCAATTTTGCTACTGTTATGAATCGTAATGTAAATATCTGATATGCAGGATGTATTTTCATTGTTCACGACCCACAGGTTGAGAACCGCTCCAAGGTTTCTCACCTTGGCCTTACTGACAATTGGGGACAGGTAATGCTTTGTTGCCAGGAGCTGTCCTATACCCTGTAGGATGTTTAGCAGCATCCCTGGCCTCCACCCACTAAATGCCAGTGACATCCACTCCTCCCCACTGTGACAACAAAAATGTCTTCAGATACTGCTCAAGGCCCCTGGAGGTAAGGAGGACAGATCCTCCCTGGCTGAGAGTCACAGCTCTCATTCTGCCTCACCACCTGCTAAGAGAATGGCCCCCGCCCCAGCTTCTGATGCCCATGGCTAAAGAGAACCACCTTTCCATCCAGCCTCTGCTGATGTGCTGCCTCTGGCTTCAGGTGACAGCCAGGAGTCCGCAGGGCTGCTCCCTGGCCCCGAGGTGGTTTGGTGTCCTCAGTGCCCCTGTGGGGAGTTGGAGGTGGGATGGGTGAGTCACTCACTCCTTGGGCCTGCCCTGCCTCCTCTGTCCTTCTATCCCCAAGGGAGGCTACTGTAGCTTGATGAGTGAGGACTTCCCAGGGATGCAGTGAATCTGAGGTCGAGAGAGGCCCGTCATGGGGGCCAGGTTGATTCTATTTCTTTCCCATTTATCCTCTCTCACAATTTCTCTGCAGTGATCATCTCATGCAGGTCGGTGTGTCCAGTGCTGAGGGTGGAGAACGTTGTGAGCGTTTCTGTCCTGGCTTGGCTCCAGGAGACCACATTTCCTCACAGTAGGCTCGGTAGTTCTGCATTGCCTCAGAGTGTTCCTTCCCCACCACAGCCCCAAGTCCACAGCCCCTCCTCTCCCACACACCCTGGGCTTAGAGATTCTCCAACTGGGAAACTGGAGCAAGAAAGAGACGGTCTCTATCTCCAGAAAGGCCTAAGAACAGAAACAGGGTTCCAAGACACCTGCACTCTTCCGTGTGGCCTTAGTAATGTGTTGGCTGAAATGCCTGACTTTCATCCTAAGCAACACAATTGCCGTGTCCCAGAGCCACATGCCCTTACTTGGCAGCAGCTCGGTGAGAAGATGGGCAGTGTGTGGCATCATTAGATTAGACACTCACCTAATGTCCCAGAACCTCCACGGTGGGCCTTTAGTAAGAGACTCCTGCTGAACGCCACCCCATGCAGCTCTGTCATCTTCTCCCCTTCCCTGCTCAGCTAATGAGGTCTCCTTGGCTGCCTGAGGTTGTCAGAAGGTCTATATGGTGAGTCCTCAATTCACAGCCCCTCTGGGAATGCAGTTCCCCTGTAATTAAATTCTTATGTTAAAAAAAGAGTCTTCATCAGTCATATAAAACAAGCTGCCTGCACTTGATGTGTGTGGGTTGCAGGAAGAGTTGATAAAAAGTGTTTGAAGACCTTCAAACCAGGTGAATTCCCTGTCTCCCTGTGTTATCCGCTTTTGCCAGTACCAGCCTTAAGCCCTGTCTTGGAGGGCCGTGCTGGCTGTCCCCAAGGACCACTGACTCAGCACCAGAGCATTTGTTGAGGGAAACACATTCTATGGATAGTTGAGTGTTCAGGAAAGAGAACTAGTTTAGGGTTAACCCTGACCTCGGGGAGGGCTTGTTATGGGAGAATCTACTTTAAACAAATCTAAGCCCAAAGGCCCCCCAATGGTGCTGGGGGTCAGGGAACACACTCTGGTTTGGAGGGCTTCCTGAGGGAAGTGGAGCATGAACTGTGTCTCAACTGTGGACAGGATTTGAAGGAAGGACGTTCAGGGGTGGGGCTGGGGTGGACAAGGCCTGTCTGAGGGATTATGATTAGATCCGCATGGTTTAAGCAGAGCACTGTGGAGAGAAGTGGAGAGCGAGGCTGGCAGGTGGGCAACCATACCTTCCAGCTTCTGAATGTCAGATTACAGTGCTTCAATGTCACACTGCAGACAGTAGGCTCTTCTGAGTGAGGAGGGAAAGGTGATATAAAATGATGCTGGGCATATTTTCACCTGATTAATCTGGCAGCTGTGTTCACAGGAGTGGAGGAAAGAGTCTGAAGACAGACACCCATCAGGTGATAATTTCTGGTCCCAGGAGCCAAGCAAAGATGACAGACTTGGGGGTTTGCTTCTGAACTGCAGCTGGAGAGGGAATGAGGAAGGGGTTGTTAGGAAGAAATGGATGGAATCTATTTCCCAGAAACTTCTAAAGTGGTGGAAGCCCCACCTTCCATATCAGCTCTGCACATGCAGCTGACAGTCCCCCCGTCAAACTGTGGCACCCCACTCCCCTATGCCCCTGGCCTCAGCTGTTGCCGCAGCCAGTGCAGAACAGGAAATGGAGAACAGCAGACCGGGCACATGGCTATATGTTCCCTCCAGGGTCTCCGGGTCATTCTTCAGCCACCAGCTTGCCGTTTTGATCAGCTAGATCAGTCTTTAGAAGAGCAAACAAACCAGCTAGCCAGGCATGCTGCCCCAGTGTGTGGCCAGCACCGAAACGCTGGTGGGATGGGAGATTGCTTTAAAAAGGGACTGAGTCTAGTTAATAGCTGAACTGGATCCAGAGAGGGAACTGTCTCCCTGGCTGTGTTGCAGATTGTGTGTGTGTGTGTGTGTGTGTGTGTGTGCGCACGCGCGCGCTTGCCGGGCCACAGGAATGGTCCAGTATTGGTACAGAGGCCTGTGATGTGGAAGAGACCAGAAATGGAATCCACTTCTTCCTCTCGCTGGCAGCGAAAGCAGGCACTCCTACCCACTGGATGGATTATAATTTAATTTTTCTGAGCATGGCAAGAGAGTGCTGAATTATAGCTGTTCTGTCACCCTTGTACTGTCCCTCCAGACAGGAGGCTGGCCTTGACTTTTGCTTCAGTCTCTTTTCTCTGGTTTTCCCTCCCCCTTTGTATGCATTTCAGATCTGGCTTGTCCAGTTTTAGCTTCTGTTTTGGTGAAGAACTCCACATAACTCAGGTTTGAACATTTGCAAATCTTCAGTGGTGGGGAAGGAACACGCGGAGGCACATTCCCTAAGGAGCCTGGAGGAAATGAAGCCGATGCTTGGGGCTCTGAGGGTGTGGGGGAGAACTGGCCAAGGAGCTGTAACATTCTGTAAGTTGGGTATTAAAACTACAGCAGCAAAATGAGCTTTGCCCTCCCCCAGTATTTATAGTATTGACTTTCTGTTGGCTGTGCCATCAGCATGAACTATTGAATTAGAAAGAGGCTTTTCAACATTGTCAGACCACGCCTGTTTTAAGCCTTCATTTAACACCAACAGTGGAATAAGCTTGGGGTCTGCAGGGGAAAGCAGCTGGCACTCAGCTGATGTGTGCCAACATGGCCATAGCAATTGTTAAATTCTGGAAATTTTCAGCTGCCCTGAGTCCCCCAAAGGCCCTGTACTCCTTCTAGGACCCTCTCACCTCCCCGTATTTTAGCAACTAAAGGAGGGGTGGGCAAACTTTTTGACTCGAGGGCCACAATGGGTTCTTAAACTGGACTGGAGGGCCGGAACAAAAGCATGGATGGAGTGTTTGTGTGAACTAATATAAATTCAAAGTAAACATCATTACATAAAAGGGTACGGTCTTTTTTTTTTTTTTTTAGTTTTATTCATTTCAAACGGGCCGTAGTTTGCCCACGGCTGAACTAAAGGTTGATGCTGTGCAGGGCTCTGGTGCTGTCCATTCCCAGGTCCTGTCCAATCAGTGGATCCACACTAGTTGTTAAATATTTTCAGAAGCTCTCTGCGGCCTGCAGGATATGTAAAGTTCCTTGACACTGGATCCTGACATTTCCTGCTGCTTTATTTTTCCCTTATTAAGATAGAATTGTCCTTATAAAAACCCAGTTGCTATATTAGGCACAGCCCAAATGTCACTTTGTGAAGTCTTCCCTGGTCAGAGAACGAGTCACCTGCTTCATCACCCACATTACCCTTGGTTTATACCTCTTTTACAGAAGTGATGATTTTTAACCTCAGATTACTACAATGGTTCACAGCAGGGGTGTTGTGCTCCCTAGGGGATATTTGACAATGTCTGGAGACATTCTTTGTTGTCACAGCTGGAGGCAGGTCCTGTTGGCATCTAGTGGGTGCAGGCCAGGAATGCTGCTCACCCTGCTACAGTGCCCAGGGCAGCTCCACAACAAGAAATTATCGAGCCCAGCATGCTTGAGTGCTGAGTGGAGAAACCTGCACCAAAGAGACCTCCGTGTCTCCTAGTCTTCCAGCTCCTACCTGTGACTCCTTGTGGGCAGGACACTGCTGCCCAACCCACTCCTCCCTACCCCACCCTCAGGAACCAGGGCAATCCTGCGCATTTAGTTGGACACTCAATAAATGCACTGAATTGAATTCATTTAGGTAAATCGAATCAAATTGAATTGAACCTAAGCTACCCTGCCAATCATTAGGCAAACACACCAGTTACCCTGCGCAGTGGCTTAGTGTTTCTGCTGCTTCACAGTCAAGCCCATCTCGGAGCCCCAGTCCAGGCCCCTGAGAAGGTGGACATGGGGGCTTAGTGACAAGTGTGAAGACTTTAAAGGCTTATAAACTGTAACAGTGAGTAGTTTCAGCTCCTAATTTATCATGCCTCTTGGTGACCTCATCACCTCAAAAAATATGGGGCTAAGAACTACCACTGCCCTGATTCTATTATGTAGGAGGCTTTGGAAAAGTTCAAGACTGGCCAAAATCTGTACCAAGCCCTGGCTGGGTGGCTCATTTGGTTGGAGCATTGTCCCATAAACCAAAAGGTGGAGAGTTCAATTTCCAGTTAGTGCACATACCCAGGTTGTGGGTTCAGTTCCCAGTCAGGGCACTTGTGGGAGGGAGGCAACTAATCGATGTTTCCCTCCCCTCCCCTCCCCTCCCCTCCCCTCCCCTTCCTTCCTTCCTTCCTTCCTTCCTTCCTTCTTTCTCTCTCTCTCTCTCTCTCTCTATATATATATATATATTTTTTTTTTTTCCCTCTTTCTCTCTAAAAAAAAATATGAGCTCAAAAAATCTGTACTAAGGGGTAGTATGGTGTGGAGCAAAGCAGCATTCTTGCCAGATTGTAACCCACAAAGAAAATGTTCATATCCATGCTACATTGGTGACCTGTGGGCTTAGTTCCCTTATATACAAATGATTTGAGGTAGGGGCTGGATTTTATGTGCCTCCCCCAAATATACTAAGTGTTCCCTTTGCATTGCTTCATTTACTCCTCTATCAATATTACCATTCCACAGATGAGACCATGAGGCATAGAGAGGTTGCATTGCTTGCCCAAGGTCACACAGCTAGAACGTGGTAGGGCCTGGTTCCAAACCTAGACTCCACACCTCGCCCACTCTAGATACTGCTTTAATCTTTCCTTCTACTTCTCAAAAATTTAGCTTCTACCCATCCTTCCATTCTCTTCATGGGGTCTTGAAAACAAGGCCATTCTGCCTAGGTGTTTTAAAACCATTCTTGAAATATATACAGTGATTTCTGAGCTCTTTGTTTCACTCACTGACTAGAACCAAAATTGTCAGGGTTAGAATTGGAGCTTTTCCTTTTTTTCAAGATTAAATTTTCTGTTCCATCCAGAGTAGCCTGCTGTTCCCCAGCTACTGGTTTCAAGCAGATCTAAAATTATAAGAGAACTAGAGGCCTGGTGCACGAAAACTCATGCACTGGGTGGGGGGTGCCTCAACCTGGCCTGCCCCCTCTCACAGTCTGGGAGTCCTCAGGGGATGTCCTACTGATGCCTAAGCTGGTCTGGCCTCCCTCTGCGGGAAGCGACCAGGCGATCAGGGGAAGGAGCCACCCTCATCACCCTGCTGCTGCTACCACTGCCAGCCACCAGCCCTTCCTGGCCCTCGCAGCTGTTGCAGGTTTGTCCAGAAGGACGTCGGAAGACATCTGGTCTAATTAGCATATTAACCTTTTATTAGTATAGATTACCTTGCTTGCAGGCAGCTGGTGTTTTTGTCTCCTGATGTAAGATGTGAGAGCATGGAACTACCCAGAATCCAGGGGTGGCATATTGGCCACATGGGAGGCAAATAAAGCTTGCTTTCTTTTCTTGGCCCTCTTAAAGATATATCTAATTTGGGGCCTGTTTAGTTTCATCTTGTAACTGGAGAGGTACTTTTCTCCCTAAATGACATCTTGCTTGAGCACACAATTCCCTCTGCTCAAGGTGAGCAATCCCTCTCCAGCTGTTCACAATCACTAGCTAGTGAACAAAGAAGCTAACAAACAAAATTGGCTATTGGGCCATAGTTTAGGATTGAGCCAAAGGAGGAAAAAGGCCTCAGTCTGCTTTTTCTCCACCCTAAAAAAAACAACTCTTTTTTTTCTTATCTAAACTTCAATATATCCACTCCAGAAAGGGATATAGGCATTCATATTCAACTAACACTTCTTGGCATGTAATTACATCACCTCTTAAATCCCATTACAACCCTTTCCATTTATTGAATCCAGAGATTGAATATAAGACTTGCAGACTTCCTCAGGGACATGCCTAGTAAGTAGCAGTACCAGGAATTAACTGTGGTCTCACATGCAGTGCTCACAGTCTCATGAATTTGTCACTAATAGATGCCAATTTTGTTGGGAAAGGATTCAAAAAGAAAAGAGTACTAAATTAGGAGATTGTAAGTGCACTTGGCCTTCGGGAGCTGCACAATCCAGGTTAACCATGGAGCGGCGGGTGGCCGTGGGAGCGGGAGCAGCACACACACCCACTTGGCTGTCCTGTGAGATCACCTCTCAAGAAATATGTAGAACCCATGCCACTTCCTAACTCCCTCAGTGAAGCTCCATGGTCACCTCCTTGCTGGGTGATGCAGCGGTTCTTCCTGGCCACCAGGGCTGCAGAGGCAAACTCTCTCCGTTTCCCTGCCTCTGCTGCCCCTCTTCCCTCTGCTGTCGGCTTCCTTTCTGCTTGATCTTTGGAAACAGTAGGTCTGCTTGGACCACTGAACGCTGCTCCTTTTGCATTCTACTCTTTGTGTTGCTTCCCTTTCTCCTTCCTACCCGCCTGCCGACTGTTTGTATTATACACAGTGGAACATTTTAAATGCATCTCTTAAAAATCTTCCCCAAAGTGACCTTGTGCTTATGACGAGGAGATGATGTCACACCGGGATTACTGATGACCCACCCACCTCTTACACCCCTTCGCTGACTCTCTGGCCTCCACATTCCATTCTGTTTCTGCCACTGGCTCTGTTGCTGAAGCCCAGCCTGCCCCGAGTTTCCTCACTTGGATCAACTGGAAAACTCAGCAGTCCCTCCTGTCTTTCCGGCCGGCCATCTGGTGGACCTTCAGCCCTGTGGACGCACCTTGCCGCTTCAGCAAGCACCCAGGAAACTTTTGGGGTGTGTTGCCATGGAAACGATGGAGTCTTTCTTCCCTATAGTCCCTTCCTTAGACTGTCTTATGCAACCTGCCCTCTTTCTGGATTGCTGTGGTGCTGCAGGGAGGTTTCTTAAATTAATCCTGTCAAAATAGCCTTCGAATTCTTTTGGAGCAGGGATTTTTTTTTTTTAATCTCACAAGACACAAACTGTTCAAGGGAAGAACTGGGAACAAAGACAACTCAGGAGGACTAGAGGGAGCTTGGAGAGCATTTAGAAGAGAGCGTGGAAATGATTGATGGGCTGGGAAATGGGACCACGGATGAAGGGTGCGAGGAAGGGGGGTTATTTAACTAGGAGAAGAGGCTGACAGGTGACCTAGTAACAGCTTCAAGTGTGTGAAGGGTTGGGATGTGGAGGCTGGTGATTAGCTGGCTCCCCCTTACCCCAGAGAAGGAAAGATGCTTAAAGTGGGAGGCAGGGGAGCCTGAAATGCAGGAGGGACTTCTTACCACAGAGTGGGAAATGCAGCGAGGAGTGGGTCAGGCACCTCCCACCAGACAGCATCTCCCCCAGTGAGACGGCACCGCAGTGGGAAGGAGCTTGCCCATGAGTCCTCCAGTGCAGAGGATCCCACCACTGTCCTCACATTAGTACCTGGATGGTGACAGCAGCATCCCCAGGGCACCTGTTAAAAATAGTTTGCTGGATCCACCAGATCTCCTGGTTCAGAATTTCTGGGAGGGAAGTCCAGGAGTCTGTTCTTAACCAGTTTGCCCAGGGGAGTCTCATTAACTCCTTAGCTCATTGAGAACCAAGGGCTGGTGTATGGAGATAGCTACCCAAATGCCTCTTGTTCCATTTAGTGTCCACAAGCTCTTTCACCAGAGCCCAGGCCACAGCTGCCCAAGTGGCTCCATCCAGTGTCCATACTGGCCCCCCGTGGGTCACAGCTGCCCGCAGCCCTGAAGAAACCCTGTGCCTCTCCTTAGGCAGAAGCACAAAAGTGCTGGAGAACACGCCCATTCCACACTCTTCATTGACTTCACTGGCCACCATCTGAAGTCTTTGGTACTAGCTTTGTGGAGTTTTCCAATACTGAGAAGTCCCCCCAAACCCCACTGCTGGCTCAGAGGGCTAGAGTAGAAGGAGCCTGAAAGCTGAGAGCCCATGTCTCTTTTGCTTGTGAGCAGATCCTTTTATCTCTCTGGTCGCAGTTTCTTCCCTGGAATTAGAGGAGGCTGAACAAATTATCTCTAAATTCCTTCCAGCTCCAACTTTCTGCCTCTCCTGGCTGCTTGAAGGATTGCAGTGCTTGACAGATCTTGAAGATAACACAATCAGATGCAGTGCAGTATTTCACAGTGGAACATTTAAAAAAAAAATTATTGATTTCAGAGAGAGGAAGGGAGAGGAGAACGAGATAGAAACATCAGTGATGAGAGAGAATCATTGATCTGCTGCTTCCTGCACGCCCCACACTGGGGATCAAGCCCACAACCTGGGGATGTACCCCGACTGGGAATCAAACCATCACCTGGTTCATAGGTCGATGCTTAACCACTGAGCAACGTGGGCCAGGCCCACAGTGGAACATTTTAAATTCAGTGATTTTTTGTTTTGTGTTTCCATCATTTGTCTTGGTAGAATATATTATTCTGCCTGTGTCCAGTTAGCTCAGTTCATGTGTGAGCTTGCTGCTTTACCACATGAGAACATGGATGATCTTTCTTTCACTTGGTGGCAGCATACCAAACTACAGATCCTGTTCTTTGGCCTTGGAACAGTTTGTGTATGTTTTAAATGTGGAGCCTGTAATCAAAGAGTGGGTGAACAGGAATGTTGCAGGGAGGGGGGGGGTGTCATTATTTCATAGCTTTATTTGCTTTATCCCTGATGTGTTCCAGGCTGCAGTGTATCAAAAGAGTGAGAAGGAGAAGGAGAAGAGGGGGAGTAGAGGAAAGGAGAAGGAGGTGAGGAAGAGGTAGAGGAAGCAGCTCTGATGGAAATTATTAACTTTGTTTCTGAGCTATCAGAGACTAGCCACACCCTGGTACTTAAAAAAAAAGAAATGAAATTTTAAAATAACAAAAATTTATAGTTGTCTAATCCAGCATCGAATCTAGCCTTCTCCTGATTTCCAGCTTGGCACATTACTACCTAGACTTTAAAGACTAGATTTTCCAGTCTCCATTGGCAATTTCTGGCCAATGAGAGATGTAAACTAAATTACTGTGTGCTGTAATTTAATGAAGCCTTCTTAAAGGGGAAGGATGAGCCTTTTTCTTCCTTTCTTACTCCGTTCTGCTTCCTGGAATTCCGTTGTAATGGCTGGAGTTCCAGCAACCACATTGGACTATAGATAGAACCCAAGTGTTGAGGATGCCAAAGCAGAGAGATGAGTGCCTGAGTCCTAATGAATATGGAGCTGCCATCCCAGCCCATCTCCCTGCAGACAGCTTTATTTGAGAGAAAAATAAAGTCACTATTTATTATGTTTTATTTGTGCAGCTGAACCCAATATTAACAGTCACATAGAGATTCCAGGCAAGCTGGCTTAGATGGTGAGAGCAAAAGTCAAAGAGCGTCCTTGATAGCAGATGCCGTAGCTGCATTCTTCTGAGCATGGACTTTAGACTCAGCATAGACCCAGGTTTTAAAGTCAGCCTGGGTGTCACATCCCTGCTCCAATTAACCATGGCCTTCAACAGGTTATCCTCTCGAGTGTCAATTTCTTCATTTGTAAATTAGAATAATAATTTATACCTATAGGCTATTCATAAGTATTAGATATCATAGTTATAAGGTATTTTCTTTAGTACCTAGCACATTGTATGTAAAAGTGGTGGCTACTTGTGTGTGTGTGTGTGTGTGTGTTTATGTGTGTGTGTGCATCCTCTCCAGCTGGACTATAATTTTGAAGGCAGAGACCAGATCTTATAATTTTTTTTATGTGAAATATATGGTAGATGCTCAGTATTGTTATTGAAAAGCAGAATTTTATAGGATAAGTATATTTTTTCCTCCATGAGAGAGATTACCAGGCCTATGGTCCTTCTCTGTCTCCTGTGGCTGCAAATGATATAACGAGGCAGAAAGGGAAAGAGTAAGCAGAGCAAGGGACGCTTGGGTCAGAGGCGCACACATTGCTGGCCACTCCTGGGTGAGCCCTCCTCCTGCCCAGGTGTGAACTGAACCCTGAGCACACAATACAGTGAGCAGATGGTGTGCTGTGGAATAAAACAGAAACAAACAAACAAGTAAAATGAGCACTAAAAAACAAAGTGGTTTGTCACCCAAAGGACACCTCTACATAAAAGAGCTTCCTGAGTATTATTCCATTGTATATACATCCCACATCTTCTTTTCCATTCATCCATCAATGATACTATTGTAGATAATGCCAAAAGATGAAATATTTCCATTTGTGACAACATGGGTGAATCTTCAGAGTATTACGTTAAGTGAAGTAAGTCAGATGGAAAAAGGACAAAAGCTGATGATTTCACTCATATGTGGGACATGAAACAATTGAAGAAACAAAACAAAACAAAAACAAACTCATATGCAGCAGATTAGAGGTTACCTGAGGGGAAATGGGGTAGGGAGAAGATGAAATGGGTAAATGCATGTGATAGATGATAACTAGACTTCGGGTGGTGAACACACGAATGCATATACAGATGTAGAATTATAATGTTGTACAATTGAAACATATGTAATGTCATTAACAAATGCTACCTTTAAAAAAATGAAGAAGTTCCTTCATCAGAACCCTCCCAGTGCCTGTAACACACTGTCAGTTATATGTCATACTGGCCTGAGTGGGCATCAGGCAGCCACGATGAACTGTCTCCTTCTGTCAGGAGTGAACTCATGAGATTCCACACATTCACATCTCAGCTCTCAGAGGGACCACAGCCCTCACCCCAGGAACCACCCCTGCCTCTTCTGCCCCTTGTCATGTCCTCTCTGTGGCTGACTCATAGCATTGTCTGTCCTCAGGATTACTTGTGAGGATCAGGAGACAAGCCACCTTGGCGGGCTTCCACTTCTAGAAATCCAACTTGGCTGATCTGATAATACACTGGGAAGGTCTTGGAAAGCACTACAGCCAAACCAGTTTGGCTCAGTGGATAGAGCGTTGGCCTGCGGACTGAAAGGTCCCAGGTTCAATTCCAGTCAAGGGCATGTACCTTGGTTGCGGGCACATCCCCAGTAGGACGTGTGCAGGAGGCAGCTAGTCAATGTTTCTCTCTCATTGATGTTTCTAACTCTCTATCCCTCTCCCTTCCTCTCTGTAAAAAATCAATAAAAACATATTAAAAAAAGAAATTTAAAAAAAAGGAAAGCACTACAATGATCCCCCCTCCTCCCCCCGTTTCGTATTATTTCTATATTCCTCATTTTGTAAATCCCACATTATTTTGATCTGACTCAACTAATGTCATAGTCCATTTCACATAACTTACTAACCCATACCAACAAAACCAGTTAGAGCTGTCAGAGGAGTGTGGCTTATCGGCTCCTTCTCCTCACTTCTGAGTTCTTTCCAGTCTGCTGGCGGTTAATGGAAAAGTAACTACAAGTGCTCACTGGGAGCCCAGCATGGGCTCTTCGCTGCCCTCTAGCTTCCTGTTTTCCAGCACCCCCTTCCTTCCTTACCTCTGAAGGGACTTCTCTGTACGGGCGGGTGGACATGAGGTATATGCTGGAGGTTGAGGACGATAACCTAGTTTATTTTTTTTCAGCCAAGAATCCTCATCTTCCTGAGCATCTTTGTGAGAGTACAAGTGTGTACTCAGGTTCTGCAGGGGGGCGGGGGGCGGGGGGCAGAGATAAATGTGAACTGCCATTGAAGTATTGTTTGTGTGTGATCTCAAACTTAGTGGCATGCCTGGAAGCCAGGAGGCCAGTGCCACCACCTGCTCCATGCCTGGCCACGGCCAGGACTCAGAGCAGTGAGTGCTGGATTAGCGAAAGATGTGGAGGGGTCCTCAGACTCCTCCAAGGGCAGCCCTAACTCATCAGTCAGCTGTCCCAGTCCCAGCCCCAGCGTCCATGCTTCTAGTATGAGTTTTCAGACCTCAGTGTGAGTCTAAAGTAGAGTAAAGCTGATACCCCACCCCCATTTTAGCTTTTTCTTCCACAATTGGTATAATCTGAAGGTGTCTAGGTGAATGGATATAAGAATAAAGAAAATAATTAGAAAAGTTCATGCAAAAGGGAAAATGCAACTTTTACAGACTTCTCTGATGGTGGGTATATGATTCAAGACTGGGCAGTGGTGGTCATGGAGCACAGCTTTGGGAGGTGCAGCTGCAGTGGAAGAGGTTGGGAGTGACGCTGGATGTTTCAGCGAGGGCTGCCTTCTTACATAAACCCGTCACCTGAGCATGGCGGCCTAGTGCAGACCTAGCAAGGATCAAAAGAAGGCAGAACGTAAGTTATATGGAAATGTACCAAGACCGCCTGTAAAGACAAAAGTATGAATAATGATTTCTTAGCAGAGGCCATAAAATAGCTGTAGAGGCAAAATAGTCTCATTTTCTGCTAGGAGTCTCATTGGGCCAAAAGCAGAGCATCTAAATATACTCTTGCCATGGATTACTGGGAGTCCCAGCTCTCAGAAAGAAAGGGGGCAGCATAGAGACCGCCATGCTGGACCTGATTCTGAGCAAGGAGAAAGACTAGCTGGAGGGAGGACACTGTGGAGGAGAGTGGCCAGTCCTAGGGTTCCTACTCATAAAAGCAGAAACTGCTGCACGTAACACAGCCCGTTGACGTCAGGAAAAGATGTTTCAGAAAGTACAGAGAAGAGCACGGTCTTGTGATTCCAGGAGAGTCTCTGAAAGGGAAGCTGGTTCAGGGAGAGCAGGATGAGCAGAGGCCGGAGGAGAATGCTGACACGGCAGCGGGCTCCTGCAGTGACCAGGGCAAGAAGGAGAAGGGGGAGGCCTGCAGACCAGACTCAGTACAACAAATATGCTGACAGACAAATTGAACAAATGTATTTACAATATTTGTCCATTTTTAAGGGTGAAAGTCAGTCTTGACTAATGTTATCTGAAGTAGGAGAAGAGCCTCCTAATATATTCTTAGAGCTTTTGACAGTGATTCCACTGAAATATGGAACACTTATAGGGACCAAAGAAATCAAACATTCTGATTTTCTAAAGTCCAGAGGCTCTAGAAGAGTAAGCTTGATGTTACTCTCTGGCAAATTCTTAGAATAGATTCCTAAAAAGATGGCATTGTGTGCTTTAGAAAGAAATCAGTAATTTTAGGAACATCAAATTAACTCAATTTTCTTTTTTTTTGTGGGGTTACTAGGCTTATCTCACAAGTATACTTAAGACAGTGTTCATTTAAATAAGGCATGTAGGAACATCTATGATGTCTTCCTGACAAATATTGAGAAAGAGGTTTTTATTGGCCAACTCTGATCAAAGAATGTGGCTTAACAGGTTGATGTCAGTTTGGAGAGAGGTCTCCATTTCAATACCATGGGGCTCAGGCCTGCTCACCATGTCTACCATTGAAACTGAAAAAAGGAAACTTAGCAAATTTGTTTAAGACACAAAGTTGGGATAGATGACTAAGGTCATGAATAGAAAACAATATTTACAAAATTCATTTTAGCTTCTTACTTAACAAGCATATTTAATATGCTTCCTAAGAACTTCCAAATAAAATACCCTTAAACATAACAACATGTTTAAAGTTGACAATCACATTATAAATTATGGAGCAGTAAAGAGCATACATCAAAGAACAAATGGAATGATGGATTGAGAGTCATATTCCTGGCCTGCATTCCACATGGCTACTAGCTGATAGCCCACAATGAACTGGATTGTTAAATAAGATGTAATTCAGACAGAAAGGTCTTAATAGACATATTAAGATATGCAAGGGCTCAGCAATAAGCCATTCAAGTTGTCCTCCTGAGACAGTAAATCAATTAACACTAATGTTCCAGGTGACTGGAATGCATTGAAACCCAGGGCTCTGGGACAGTATAAAATGGACCAATGCTGAACTTGGAACCAATTAAATAGAACGCGGGTATAATAGTTAAGAGCACCTGCCCCAGGATCAGAGAGATGAGTAAATGAATCACAGCTCTGCTTCTTACTAATTATTGGACTGCACAGGAGTTATTTAACCTTTTTGAACCTCACTGGAAAAGTGGGATTTCTATAATGATTAAGTAAAATAAATGTAGGTAAAGTGCTTGATGTGATTCCTGACACATAGCAAGTGCCCATATATTATAGCTCTTATTGATCCTGTTAATATTATTAATAAAAATAACTGTGTTAACTGTGGTTACAAAATAGAAAAATAGAATTTATTTAAAAAACACCTTTTAAAAAATATATTTTATTGATTTTTTTACAGAGAGGAAAGAGAGGGATAGAGAGTTAGGAATATTGATGAGAGAGAAGCATCGATCAGCTGCCTCCTGCACACTCCCTACTGGGGATGTGCCCGCAACCAAGGTACATGCCCTTGACTGGAATTGAACCTGGGACCCCTCAGTCCACAGGCCAATGCTCTATCCACTGAGCCAAACCGGTTAGGGCCATTTTTAAAAAATTTTTAAAAATATATATTTATTAATTTCAGAGAAGAGAGGGAGAGAGAGAGATAGAAACACCAATGATGAGAGAGAATCATTGATCAGCTGCCTCCTGCACACCCCACACCTCAGATCGAGCCCACAACCCCGGGCGGCACGTGCCCTTACTGGGAATTGAGCCATGACCTCCTGGTTCATAGGTTGACACTCAACCACTGAGCCACGCTGGCTGGGCAAAAACATAAAATTTTTACACACAGAAAAATTGTAGGAAACTTTAGAAGGCAAATATAAACTGGGAAAATATTTGTTTTTAAAAATGACAGACGCAGGATCAATATTTCTATTGGATAAAGAGATCTTAGAAATCAGTAAGGGAGACACTGGCAACCCCCATTAGAAAATTGGGCAAAGAACATGAACAGATTTCCTCACAAAAGGTAAACTAAACATTGGTCAATATGTACTTTAAAAATAAGCCTCACTAGTGAAAGAGAAATGCAAATTGGAAGGAGATGCCATTTTCACTTATTAAGTTGACAAATATTTATTTTAAAAACATAATACATTAGTGAAAGGTGTGGTATATGGGCTGTCATATACTATTGTCAAATAGAAAAATATATAACCTTTCTGGAAACAATTTAGTAATATGCATCAGGTCTTTGAAATGTTTATACCATTTTACCAATAATTTTTCTTCTAGGAATCCTGGCTAAGAAAATAATTAGGTAAAGATTTATATTTATTTACAAAGATGTTCATGGCAATATTATGTATAGCAGCAAAAAACAAACAAAAAAACTTTAGAAATATGCTAACATCAAGGAGAATGTTTAAATAAATTATTAGAATTCATGTGATGAGCTAAAAAAATTTATGTTTTTGAAGCTTCAAGTGAAAATGCTCATTTTACGTTAATAGTAGGATATAAAACATATAATCAGCATAATAACAAAGTTTAAAAGGAAAATAAATAGGCATAATATCACATTTTTTTATACAGTATAAAAATAAATTCAAGAGTCTATGAAAAAAAGTTCTGGACCCAATCTAATGGAATAAATTTATTATTAGAAGTGTAAAATTCTGTGCTCAGGCCAAAAATAGAAATGGAAGAAGACTGACCTAACTATTGCGTTTTATTAAAAATCCAGGGGCCTTTAGTTGTCCACAGGCTGGGTGATGTGAGTGTAACCAAAGCAGCCCTGGGTGGCCTTCCCGTTGTCTGTGGTGTCCACGGGGGAGGCAGCAG
Source organism: Myotis yumanensis (assembly GCF_028538775.1). Classification (NCBI taxonomy): domain Eukaryota; kingdom Metazoa; phylum Chordata; class Mammalia; order Chiroptera; family Vespertilionidae; genus Myotis; species Myotis yumanensis. Next base: position 118,977,760 of record NW_027223754.1, on the reverse strand, counting down.
TCCCCTGTGCTCGTGCAGGTCAGAGCACGTCTTGGGCATTGTTGTGCATGTTTCTAGGGGATCAAGGAGGCTCCTCATCTCAGCTTGGTCACATCTAGTGAGGGAGGCCAGGGGAGCCATCTGAAAACCCTGTCATATAAGACCTGTGTGGGACCTAGGGACGTTTCACCTGCAGGGAGAAAATGTAGGGGCAGCAGCATACTAGCCGATTTCAATGACCTGAAGGGCTGTCACCAGGAAGAAAAATGTGGCTAAGTCTGAGTGGCTTCAGGATCAGAACTAGTTCTTGGGTAGGATGTAAAAGGAGGCAGACTTTAGAACATGCAAGGTTTGGTTTCTAACAATGAGATGTGTTAACAAACCAGGGTTCATCTTGAAAAGTGGTGTCTCACCAGGACACAGAGCAGAGGCTGAGAGGCCCCGTGGAGGAGAGATAATGAGAGGCTGCTGGGGCGGGCAGAAGACCCCGCTGTCACAGTCTGCAGTTAGGCAGAAAAAATGAAGGTTGTACAGATTCTTAGGCCTGTGCTTCTCAGCATTTGCTGTGCAACAGAGTCACCTGATGAGCTTGTGGGGGAAAAACAAACAAAGAGATTGCAGGGCTCCAACCCCCGTTTCTGATTCAGCAGGTGGGCCTGACAATCTGCATTTCTAACAAGCTCCTGATGATGCTGTTGCTGCTGTCCCAGGGACTACACTTTGAGAACCACTAATTTAGTTCAATAGAAACAAATATGGCGGTTTTATTGAGCCTATAGCTCATCAGATATTTTCCCAGTTTGTGTTTGCTTTCTACAGAAAGCCCAGAAACAATATATGGCATATGGCAGACACATGCTAAGTAATAACTGACTTTCTTGACTACTGGCATTGGACTACACTGTTGAAATTTGTGGAATTCAATTACAGGCTGTTCAGAGGTCTGGATGCGCTCACATTTCTACCCTGATGATAGAACAGCCCTATCAGCAGATCAAATAGATTGATGCTGATCATTAAAAGTCTCCAAGGGAAGCAGGTGGGGAAGATCATTGCCACAGACATTTATGAAGGAATATAGTATTGGTCTTGGGCTTTAAGATGGATCACAATTAAAGTTGTTTTTTTTGGGGGGGGTGGTATTTTTGTTGGTGGGTTGGCCGTTTATTGTTTGTTCTTTTATTTGACCTAGAAGGAAGCCTTCCTCAGTTAAACACCTTGCTGTGATTACAGTAGTTTATGACATAGAATACCAAAGACAGGTCCCAAAACTTTGATGATGCCCTCGGTGTGAGTAACTCTAATGAAGATGCCTACTTCTTGTGATTGTCTCAATTCAAAGTGATCCTCATTTCTTTGAATCTTTAGCTAATTGGTTTAGGAAGAAACTGCCTTCCCCCCACCCTCTCCCAACCTCCTGCCTGTGAGCAGACTGTGAGCTTAACACACTCTGGAGTCAGTTGCCATGGAGCTGGGGAGAAGTCTGGTTCCTATAGCAACATCAGGTTGACTGGTTTCACCTTATGCCATAGACAGATCTCAAGCAGTGGTATTTGATCTCCAGTTCATCTGGGAGAGATGGGCATATGTAGTACTGAAAAATGTTCCATTTTCCTACCTACCATCCACCTAGTCCTTCCTGCCTGCCCTCCACTCTCCCATTTCACCAAAATTAATAACAGTAATAATTTCACATACCCTTCCCTTAAGCCACAAAAATAAATCTAAGTATTACTTTAATGTCTATCAGATTAAGGTGTAGTTTGGAGGGTCAATTCCTATTATCCCCCTTTTCAAGACCAATTTCCTTTTCCACCCATCAGCCTGCCGTCCCTCTAAGCCTATCCACCTGGCCTGCAGGCTGTCGGGGAGATGTCCTCTCAGCCATAGAGAGCCCTGGCCTGGGTCCTGTCGGTGGTGGCAGCTCTGAGCAGGCCTCAGAGGGCAGGCCTTTTCTGCATGAAGGGCAGGCCTTCTCTCCACTCCAGAAGCTTATCAGCAACATTAACAAATCGATGGGGGAGCAGCCCCAGGAGAGACCATCCTGCCTCATCTCCAAAGAAAAAACCTGTTGTCAGCCAGTCTGTGTTTTAAATAGGGAGCTGGCCCGCAGTTCTGGGGAACATTCATGACCTGGGCCTGTGGAAGGCAACATGGGATGTTTACCCAGCTCATTTCTAACAGTAAAAGTCCACAGGCTTTTAAAGACCTCATTGAAGGAGGGCCCAAGATTTCCCACAACCATTTATTTGAGTGCCTTACAGGTTTGTTTATGGAAAACATTCCATGCTTTTCTACTTCAATTACTTGCATATCACCATGCATTCATGCAGCAAATGACCGTTGAGCATCTACATGCCCAGTTCTGTTCTACACATGGAGATACAGCTTTGAAGAGCACCAATAGGTATCCTCTCTCTTGGCATCTACATTCTAGTGGGGAGACAGACCATAAACAAAGAAAGGAAAATATCAGGATTGTGAAAAGTGCTATTCTGGACATAAAATAGGGTGATATGATAGAGAGTAAAGGGGGGCTGCAAATTGAGTGGTCGGGCAGAGGTCCTTGGAGATGACCTTGAGATCTGATTGCAGGAAGGAGCCCTAGGACAGCTGCAGAGACTGAAGGAGGATTGTGAAAGGAGGGAGAGCAAGGAGTGGTGGGAGTGGAACCAAGGACCACATGGGTAGGGTTCGTCAGCCATGGGAAGAGATTGGATTTAAGTGAAACCTATGGGAACCATTGAGAGTATTGCAGCAGGGACAGAATCAGATTCACATTTTCAAAATTGCTTCAGCTGCCTCTTAACGCTCTTGATGCCCATCTCCTTGCTTTCCAATGGTGATAATGAAGAAAAGCCACTTGCTGTCCTCCATATGCTTGAACATGATCTGTGAGTCAAATTCAGGCTCAATAAATTCAGTCCCATCATTATTCCCTGTGCATGCTAAACTTTGTTATGCCAGCCTTCCAGGGGCATCCTAAATTCCTTTTCCACAGAATTCTGGAGCCAACATGGTCCTCAGAGATTACAAACAAGGAACCTCAGTCACTAGGGGACTAAAGGGGCCTGGCCAACAATACCCAGCTAGTTAGGGCTGAGCCTCTGGGGGCAGAGCCTTCTCATGTGTGTTCATGTATCACTTGTGTCTGTTTTCTCCTTTTCTGCTTAGTCTTCTCCACCTTCCTCCAGGGCCTGCCGCTCTTCCTTAGTGTGCTAGAACTTTCTGGAATTGGGATGTTGATTGCAGTATATGGGAAGTTTGCCCATCATTTTTGGTGATATGAGCTTTTTATTGTGGTAACAGTCATTGTTTTTACCCCTTTCTACTTTCATGTTATTTGTGACTCCCATTGGAGTCCTCCTAAATTTGCCATGCCTTCCAGAGCCTCACATATTTTCCTGACTGGGAACTGGGTGTTGTTGTTTGTTCATTGTTAACTCTGTGCAACAGGCCCATGTGCCAGGGAGACTGCAGGGACATGGCCTTCCAGGCAACTGGCCCTCCGCCACTCACCGTAGCACAGCACAGCCCACACCCTGCAGTCTGATCTGGAGTGGCTGTAGGGTGGATGGTGGGGGATTCAGCCAGGGCTGGTCTTCCCACTCCTGGGCCTTGACAGAATGGTCAGAGCCCACTCCAGCTCATACCTACATGTAGTTTCCCACCCCCACGGTTTGTCTTCCCCCCTCCTCGGTCCACTGCAGAGCGAACTCCTTAGCCATCCATTTAGCAGTCAGACAATAGCAGCCGTAGGCAAACTACAGCCCGCAGGCCGGATCCGGCCCGTTTGAAATGAATAAAACTAAAAAAAAAAAAAAAGACCGTACCCTTTTATGTAATGATGTTTACTTTGAATTTATATTAGTTCACACAAACACTCCATCCATGCTTTTGTTCTGGCCCTCCTGTCCAGTTTAAGAACCCATTGTGGCCCTTGAGTCAAAAAGTTTGCCCACCCCTGGACAATAGTAATAATAGGTAATAACCACAGCTGCGAGAATGACACATTAGCATTCGGTGACACACAAACCTCCTCGTCCCATCAACGTTAGCTCTGCTGCATCCAACCAGCACAGTTGGGAAAGCAAACAGCAAGGTTGAAACTGATTCCTTTAGTCTCCAAGCTGATTCCTTTAGTCTCTAAGCTGATTCCTTTAGTTATCCACCAGAAGCTGGCCTCGAGCACTGAGTGGTTCCACATGGGACCTGAGGCAGGAGAGCCTAGGAGTGCAGCATTGTTTAGGAATCAGGCAATAACAATATTAAAGTGCTTTCAATGGCAAGATATGCTTCAATCTCTACAAAAACTTTTGAACATAAGATTATTATTCCATTTTTCAGATGGGTAACTGCAACTGAGAGAGAATAAATGATTCATCCCAGGTCACTTGGCTGAAGAAAACCTGCTCCAAGGCTCACTTCTCACATCTGCCCTCCTGGGAGCTCTGGGCCACAGCTGGGCTGAGCAGCCAGCTAGGAAATAGCCCAGCTGAGAGGCTGCAGAAGAAGGGACAGTGTCCCCCCCTGTGAGCCACCTCAGCAGGCCTAGGTAGGGTTTAGTTTGGGAAGTCCTGATGACAATGACTCCCCATGTTGTGGCTCAACCGGGCAGGCCTCGGTTGGGGTCTGTACAGTTCCTTAAGCAAGGCATCTTAAGGAACTGCCATACACAGACTAAGTCTCAGCTTTCTTACTACAAAGTGAAAGAATTGGACTAGTCACATGCACTGATATTCTACGATTTAGAAAGCTCTTCAGTGATGATCAGATGTTTCCTCTTGGATGAATTGTCACCTCTGGGTTTTTCCCACCCCTGTGTCTCTCCTCTCCGTACATCACACTGTAAGGATGCTATTTATTAATATTACTAGAGGCCCAGTGCACAAATTCATGCACCAGTGGGGTCCCTTGGCCTGGCCAGTGGTATCAGGCCGAAACTGGCTCTGCGACATCTCCCGAGGGGGTCCTGGATTGTGAGAGGGTGCAGGACAGGCCGAGGGACCCCACCAGTGCACGATCGGGGCTGGGGAGGGACATGGGAGGTTGGCCAGCCGGGGAGGGACTGTGGGAGGGCTCCAGGGTGTGTCTAGCCCATCTCGCTCAGTCCCAATTGGCCAGACCCCAGTAGCAAGCTAACCTACTGGTCAGAGTGTCTGCCCCCTGGTAGTCAGTGCATGTCATAGTGAGCGGTTGAGCAGCCTAAGCATATCATTAGCATATTACGCTTTGATTGAATGGATGACTGGATGACCAGACACTTAGTATATTAGGCTTTTATTATATAGAATTATTATTATTATTAAATTGGGTCCTTGCCTTAGTATGCTTTACTGTGAAGCCAGGGACAGTGACTCTTTGACAGTGGTGACCTCACTAGTGCAGAACCCATAGCCCCCTGGTGCTGCTTAAGCCCATCAATGACCCCAGGCTAACTGCGGTTCACAGCGGGAGATGACCCCCTGGACCGCAGGAGTTGAGAACTGTCTTCTCTTCCTGGGTGAAAGCAATCAGGATCTTCTCACATGGGAGGATTGTGAAAGAGTAAATCAGCCTAGAAACTGTCAGAGAAGAACCAAACCACCAAGCAAGCAAATGAGAAGGAATGGGCGGTAGGCAGGCAGGACCCTGTGCCACACTCCAGTGCCTGGGCCTGGCACTAACGGGCATTGAATAAGTATCAGTTGAATTCCCGATTGCTCAGGGAGAGGAGAGGCTGAGTCCCATAAGTCTGGGCCTTGGGTGAGTGGTATTTGGATGGCATGGTGCCATCCAAAGTGCTCTGGATTGTAACGGTCCAGGTTGGAGCCCCAGCTCTGGACCTGATGCGTGACTTTGGGCAAGTCATTGAACTCTGAGCCTTGGTTTGTGAAGACAAGCACCCCTTCTTCTCAGATTTATTGTAAGTCCATACAAAATGTGCCTGAGCTTGGGAAGGGGGAGGAAAGAGAGCAGGGGTGAGGTCTTACCCACCTTTGCATCCCCACCTGGCACAGACCAGCCCTTACCAGGTTCTCAACAGAAAAGGGTGGTGGATAGATGAATAGAAGGAGGAACAGATGGACAGATAAATGGACAAGGAATGTTCTGGGAGCTGCAGAAGATAAAGTTCACTTTCCTTGAAAGGGTTTTCTTGTCTCTCTGTAAAGGCCAGGGGAGGTGCCTGTTGTCTATTTCTGCCCAAAGACCATCTCCCTTTGGGAGAAGTGGGTAGGGCTGGCCCAGCCCAGAGACACTGGGCACCAGGCTTTACCTGGGGATCTGCTACTCTGGGTAAGTGATCCTTCATCTCACCAGAGGAGTGTGTTGTAGTCACACCTTTTTGCATAGCACCCGCCCCCGGCTGCTCGACAGAGAAGGGGTGGAAGGGGCCGGCCGAGAGCGGAGCCGTGGAGCCAGCCCAGAGCATGCTCTCTGCCTGCCTGCCTGGAGATGGATGGCGGTAATCACAGAGGATAATCTGGCCTTTTCTGCGGGGCACAACTGCTGCTGCTGTTGTCACCTTCCGTGCTGCTGCCATGCGCATGGTGGAGCCTGCATCTTGGCAACCCAGGGTAATAATTAGGGGTGGGGCAGCTCCCCAGCTGGGGAAGTGGGGGCTGCTGGGACCCAGCCAATAAGTGGAGAAATTACATGGACTGTCCCGGGAACCCACAGTTAGCATTTCAGCTTCAGCATGAGCTGAGGGCTTCACCCGAGAAGCAGGGCCCTGGTGAAGGTTTGGTGCCACCCCCCCACTCCTGTTTGTGAGTACAGTTTATTCCAGTGAGGTTGGAGCCTCTGAGATATGATGCTGTCGTGCCCAAGGCTCAGGGAGCCGGACCAGGGCTTTCAAGGTGTCCCATGCAGTGTGAGGACAAACAGTAAGGCAGGAGACAGATGAGCCTCCCCTAGCCGCAGACCCACTTCTGCCTCCTGCACAGCCCAGCCCACAGGAACTTACCTCCCAGCAAGGCCTCACCCAGTGCCCTCCGACTGTGCTCCCCAGGCCATCAGCATGTGTAGTGGGCCCCGAATTCAGAGTGAATTAGGGTTTCATTTTGTTTACTGTCAGTACTGTTCAAACTGACATTTTGGTCATGGGGAGACAACGAGGAAATATAGACAAAATCAACCACAGATGCTGTATGCTGACCATGCCCTGTGTCTTTGTCTCATGTAACCTGCAGTGCACCCTGGAAAGACAGTGTGTATTGTCCCCTGTACAGCTGAGTAAAGGGAGCCACAGACATCTCATGGCTGGTCCACATTCACTGTTACTGTGGAGGAGATAGGATGCACACTCGAGTGTGCCTGACTCCTGGACCTCTCTGTTTCTGCGTGCTGCCCCGCAGATAGGGCAGCAGCTCCCTGCATCACATTGCAGAATTTCACATGTGGAAAATCCCGGGAAAGAAGGCCGTCCTGAGGCCTCCACATGGGCTTTCGAGCTTAAAAGCTGAGAGAAGTGCACTTGCCAAGGAACTGGTGTCCACCGAGCAGCGGCTGGCAGGGGGATGGCGTCCTCCGCAGGGCTGGTATAACCTCTGCTCAGCTGGAGTGACTTGCCCTTTTTTGGATTTTAGTTTCTTTCTGTAATGATGGTGGCAAAAGAAGTAATACAACTGATGATCACAAGAGGGTTACTAACTGCTTGGGAATGAGTGAAGCAGGGGGTCTTGGGAATGGATTCCAGAGGTAGAAACAGCCTCAAGAAGGCAAGTGGGGAAACTAGAAGTCAGCTTGCAAGGAGGGATGTGTCCCAAGGACTGGCTGGGCCCCATGTGAGGAGTGGTTTGAGTGCATTGTGCCCAGGTTGGTGGACAGAGTGAGCCACCTCTATGGCCTCTCCAACCTGTAGGCTTTTAAAATTATTTCTTTATCAGAACCCCCCCAGGGCTGGACGATGCCTCCCACAAAACTACCCATCTTTATTACCCATGATCCTTCAAGCCATCAAATGTAGGCACATCTGTGTCAACCAGTGTATCCAGGGACATGCCAAGGTAGGCGGTGGGAGCTATCTGCCCTGGGTGGGCAGTGAGTGGGCACATTGTGGAGAATTTTAAAATGACAATACAACTGACATAAGTCGGTCTGCTTTCTATTACCATCCTGCCCTGGCAATGCTAAACAACACCAGTGATAAAAGACCCCTCCCCCAGGGCATGCGGCGCATCCCCACCACCACCCCTGTGAGTGTTCTGGGATCTACATTTCCCTGTCAGCTGTTTGGTTGTCCTCGGAGTTGTTTTGTTTTGTTTTGTTTCATTTTAGCCAACAGGCCACAACAGTCTGTTTCATTTGTCTTCCTGGTCAATCCCCTGTTTACTACACAATTTGAGGTTTTTTGTGGTTGTATTTAGGCAACTACCTCACGAATGGTGGGAAACCCCAGGAGTGGAGGGAGCCAGGAAGGAAAATACTACATTATTCCTTTTGTTGTTTACTTATAAATGTCACAGAAATATTTCCATTCATTTTGGGTTTTTGCAAAGTGCTTTTTTTAACCGAGGCCTAAATCCAGGGCTTCTCTTGGCAGTGCCCCTTTAAGCAGCGCTGAGGGGGACGGCGCAGCAGGGACGCCGTGCCGCAGAGGTACTTGTACTGTACAATTTGCCAGTCCTGACTGGTAAATTACTGTGCGTCTTCCACGAGCTCTGACACAGAATACAATTTGTCCGTGTAACAGTGATGATAGGCTGTCCTGGGCTCATAATCACGGACCCTTTATTTAGCTCCCTCAGGCTTTTAGAGAAATCTTAAGTAACCGTTCACATCCCCTTATCAGTTTTCTCTTCCACATTTTAGCATAAGTGGAAAAAGCTTTTAACCTTGAGAATTTTACTCACATGGGGCTGGGGGTGAGGAAGAAGATGTGTTGTTCAAAGTGTAAGGAGGTGGGAGGATCCTGACACTCTAGGCTAGGATGCTTTTTCTTGGCTTCATAGGGGTGTGAGATTGTCTGGGTCCTAGAGATTGTCCAGTCCACCCTTCATTTTACTGGCGAGCTTTCAGTAATGATGATGACAAAAGAAGGAATACAACTAATGATCACAAGAGGGTTACTAACAAGCAAACCCCAAGACAAGCAAACCCCAAGTTAAGTACCCAAGGTCACATGGCAGATCTGTGGCAGGTCCATCTGGAGGTGCGGTTGAGCTCCACGCACCCCCCACCACACCACCATGCTTTCGGTGGGCTTTGGGTCCCTGATACCGTCCTCTGCCCCCTCCCCCTGGTACTCAAGTCAGTTTAAGCATGTGTTTAACTCTGCCCGCATGGTTGAGCATCCCTTGCACACTTTTCTATGTCAGAGTTTTGGTGGTAGATTGTGTACTCATAGAAACAGGTGTCATTTCTTTTTCTGTGTAAATTGCTGTGTGTAGCATCTGTGTAGTGTAATCCTTCTTGCTGCAAAACAGGCTTGGCACGTACATGCCACTTTGGGGACTTGGTTTTGAAGCCTTACACATGAAGCTGCCTCTTGCTTTCTAGGTACAGTGCAATTTGGGCAGCTGAAAAGCAGGACCTGGAAAATGGTCTTGTGATTCAAATATAGTTTCCAAAAGATGGGACCAACCGTGAGAGGGCATGCAAGCATTTAGTCCGTGCATCTTGAGGGAACCAACCAGGATGGCATGCACTCATTCTCTATCTGGTTACAGTAGTTGAGTTTTCCACCTCCCTGGAAGACTTTTCTAATAAACTGGCCCCTTCCTGAGATTGCAGATGTTTTCCCCTCCCCTTTTAATCCCCGCAGAACTAATACACAAGCCATTTGGGGCAGCTTTTGACACATCCTCCTGTTCCAATGAGGTGGAACACCCTGTTCTCAGGCCCTCATCATTCCATCTGACTGAGCGCCTTGGGTGGGCTTCAGGGGGCTCCCCCACTGAGGAACTCTCTCATAGCAGCCTCGCCTGCCAGGCTCATCAGCCCCAAGGAAAGACACTTCCCCTTTTCTTATAAGAAAAGCCCTTGCTGGAGAGGGATTTGTCTGACTGGGCATCACAAAGGTTTGTTCTGGGCCGAAAGCTGGCAAGAAAGGGCTCTGCCAGTGAACACCCTTAGAGTTAAAGACGTAATAGTACTAATTAAGTTGCCCAGACCCATGCTCTCTGCATTTATTATTTGTATAGAGATAAAGCCTTAAATAACAGGGCTGGCCTCTGGGAGCCCCTCTCTGGGGGGAGGGAGGCAGTGTCCTCATTACGGCAAGTAAGATGGATGGTGTTCTCTGCCTGTGGCGCATCTTCTAAGGACAGCCTCGCGGAGGGGCAGCTTCCTTCAGAGACAGGCCTGTGTCCTTGGATTTGTGCTTTCTCCTGGCTGAGTGTAGGAGGGGAGGGGGGCTGAGGCACGTGGACGAAGAGGAGCAATTTCCAGTGACTTGGCCATCTGCCATGCTGAGCCTGTGCAGACCACGCAGCCACAGCCCTCGCTGGCTGTGGGAAGGTCCCCAGCTTCTCTGGTGCCAGCTCTGTGCTGTATGAATAAGGGAATGTGAGGTAGGTAAAAATTCCTTAACCTGGACAGGCTTCAAAGAGTCCTCGAAGTTCTTAAAACTATATGCAGAATGAGAATGTATGTGGACAGTTTTCAGGAATTAAAAGGCCATTGCTTGCATCTGATTCTCAAAGAGGCCCCTGAACCAAAGGTTAAGGGCCACTGAAGGAGGTACTCCCCAAGGATTCATCTCATTCTTCCAGACCTAAAGCCTCGGGGTCATGGAGATGGGTGATGGACCCTTCGGTCAAATGCCCCAAAACTAACTGCTTTAAAGCAATTGACCAAGTAGCCTCCCAGTAATGCTCCCCAAATGGAGTGGCTCTGGTGTCCAACAACTCTGGGAAGCTGGCTTCTCTTCCCAGGTTATCCTCAATGCAAGCCTCCTGGACCATGTATCAATTCTGGGGTCCCTGATTCCTCTGTTGGGCAGAGTAGTGGTTTCCTGTAATACAGAACAAAGCCCTTCTCCCCAAGGTCGCCACCCTAATTCCTCCATCATCGCTAGCACCCCTGTCCTACAGCTTTCTCTCAGGTAGGCTCATCTGCAGAGCAATCGACAACATATCTCATTTGAAATTTTACTAATAGATTAGTAATAATGAGTTTGACTATGGGAAGGCTTGAGAAAAACCTCCCAGAGTACTTGAAGGTACCCTGGGAGAAAATAGAAACAACTTTATTTGAGAATTGGAGCATCTGGGAAGATTCTGGGAGACCGATTCCCAGGGACTTTCCAAGACTCAGCAGCTCTCTCTTCCATCTCAGTTCTGCCTCCGGCCAAGTGCACACAGGTTCCTTCTCTTCTGTTTCCCAGGCCCTCCCATGCTGTAAACAAGTTTTTAACCTGGGCCCAAGGGTTGTAGATAGAATCCTTGAATTTGGGTAGGAAATAATCAGATCTTCATTTTCACAGATTTCTTACTGAAATGTATAATGGTATTTCTTTGTGAATATAGGTAACAAGCCACAGTCATATCAGCAGGTTCGGTGACACTGTCCACCACTAAAACCACGGGTATTTTCCAAGGTGGTTGCAGATACCTTGGAAGGGTTGCTTCTCTCACCACTGCCTTGAAATTCTGGTGTCCTGCTAGATTTTTTTTATTTAATACATTAACAAAGAAGCACATATATTTTCAGATTGCAAATTTGTCTTTTAAATATTTTTGGTAACTGTTTTCAACATAATTGGTTTTCTTTGCAATCCTTTATTTCCTTTTTAAAAATGGTATTCTCAGAAGAGATGCTTAAGGCGTCCAGAGCACAAAAGGTTCCAATGGACAGTTCACTTTCAGTCCTGTGCTGCTTATGTCTGCTTCATATGATGGGTCGAACCCTGAGCTTATATGAGTGTCGGATGGGAGAGACAGAGTTCAGGGAGGGGGCGCTTAGGAGCCAACCTTGTATGTTCTAAGAATTGAAACCGACCATATACCCTACAAGGAAAGGTTTCAAACTCGGCAAACCCCAGAATGATTTCGCCCTGGACACTCTTTACCGCCTTTTTCATAAGAAAATAATCCATGAGTATTGAAAAGGAACTTGCATCAGTGTGGGACTGACTTAGAGCTCATTAAACTCCTTTCATCTATTCCTTAATCCTACCGGAGACAGGGAGCCTCCGTCCTCATCACCTGCAACAGAGCTGGGTGCTGGGTTAGGCAGGGCTTGCCAGAGGCCTCCAGGATGTGTGTGTGTAGGGGGCGTGGGGGGGGCAGTGTCTCTAATGGTTAGATCATGAACTCTAGGGTCAGCTTTCATGAGTTTCCAGTCTGAGATGCAAGTCCCAGCACCATCACTAACTCTCTGTGACTTAGGCCAGTTGTTTAGTCTCTTTGTACCTCAGCTTTCTCACCCACAGAATGGGACGCTGGGCATTGAATTGTGCCTGGCTTGTCATGAGCACTGAATACATGCAGCTATCACACTGTCAGAGTGGGCATCTCCTGAAGCATTTGGAAGGCTCAGGAAAGAAGGGTGGATGGGGAGCAGTGGAGACTGAAGCAGGGAGTCTTGTGGCAACATTTAGTTTGGAACTTTGCTTTTACCTGCTCTTACTGTCAATTTCATCATCACAGCTCCTGGGTGACAAGACACCAGGAATGTGCCCTTTGTCCTTGGTTTCCCAGGGATGGTACCTTCATGTCCAGTTGACTGAGGGGTCAGCTGTGACTCTGGAATAAACCCATGGAGTTATAAATAGAAGGCACAAATTCCCAGACAGAGAGGAGGGGAGTCAATGAGGCATCAGAATAAGTTGGGGATTGTCACTGCCTTGCCTGTAGTGATCATGTTAATAGCAATAGTCATCATCATAAGAAAGGATTTTGTGTCAGAGCCAGGGCAGGGAAAAGAGGCTTGTTCCCATGCCTTCCGGGAGAGAGTTAGATACTCAAACCACGTCAAAACAAGGAACCAAAAATACAGTGATGTACCCTTTGCCCCAGTGGCCATCGCAGAAGCAAGACAGCCCACTGCAGAAGGAACGGGCCTAAGGGGCAGCAGAAGACAGGAAGCCAGGTTCTGAATTTATCTACTGGCTTTAATGTCCTCCTTTAATCACTTCAGAAGAGCTGTTAATGCACAGGAAACCTAATTGATTAGCATTTCACCTCCTGGCTTCTCTTTCTGTCACAGGTGCTAATGAGCAGGGACATCACAGGTCTTTGGTGCAAGGTCCTTAAGAGGTCATGGGTTGCCACCCCTACCTGGGGGACCTCAGCTGAACCCCAGCAAACTGATAAGGACCTCTAGTCTTTGTAAAACTCTCAGATAAGCTACTTTTTTGGCCTCTTTTGATGGCACACCACACAGGGTAACAGCAGCACCAGGGACACTTAATTTCCCAGCTTACGTTCTCTTGCCTACGGCCCTCTGCTTTTTCTATTGGTGGTAGCCTTTCTGTAAGAGTTCTTCATATTCTCAAAGTTGGTCATTACGTCTGATTCCCACCATCTCTCCTCCAGCTGCACAACTGTGCATCTCTCACCTTGTCTGGGCAAGTCGTCTTTCTGACCCTAATCACTGGGCACAGTTCCAGGCAGTCTACCAGCACCAGGCTGACCACTCCTTGTTGTATAATAGAAGGGGATGGATCTCCTGTCTGGTACACAGTCCTTTGTCCACCCCAGTCTCCCTCTCTTCTGTTGAGTGCATGCCCTCTGTTTTTCTTCTCTTGATAGACAGTCCTGCTCTGTTCCTCATCTAAGCAGGGAAGCTAAGGAAAAGTAAGCAACATAGCCAATCTGAACCTGGGTTACCAGCTTCTTGAAGACTTAATTCTCACCTTGGCATCCTCTGGTGCCAGTGAGGGGCACTATGGAGACGGGCACTCTCCAGAGCAGGGGCGTTTCTGAGGCCTGCAGAGACTCCTTTGCAGTCTGAACAAAGCCCACTCCTCACCTTAGCAAATACTTCCTACTTCTTGATCCTTTGGAACTTACCGCCAAAGCATTTATTCAGAGGACATGTGTGTGTCCTGTTCGGCTTTAATAGTCCCTGCTTGATGCCATCTGGAAAGGGGTCAGGGAATGATCGGCTTCTGGCCTGGGAGCCAACCAACTGGGGAAAGAAATGAGATGGAGCACGAGACAAGCCAGTGCTCATTCCTGGGGCTGGAAATCGCTTCTGAGGTGCGAAGGCTTACAAGGTCACCATCTGGATTCCCAGAGCAAAGCGTCTTGACAGGTTGTAGGTTGAGTCAGATAGGAAGTTAAGAAAGTGAAAGCATGAGCAAATACCAATGTGATGGAGTCATCGTCTGCAGGCTGGAAAAGACTTTAGAGCAGTAGTTCTCAGCCTTGGCTGCACATTAGAATCACCTGGGAATCTTTTTAAAATCCTGATTTCTGGGCCTCATCCTCCGGAAATTCTGTTTCTTTGTTATGGGATGGGGCCACAACATTAGTAACAAAGAAACAGAATTTCTTAGGATGAGGCCCAGAAATCAGGATTTTAAAACGATTCTCAGGTGATTCTAATGTACAACCAAGGTTGAGAACCATTGCTTTAGAGAGATCTGCTTGAACTTCCTCACTTTAGAGACTGGAAAGCTGGCCTGCCTGGCTCACGGGGCTGGTTACAGCACAGGACCCGGACCAGGACTGTTAGCCTGAGTTTTCTGTCCTGTTCCCGCCTCTGTCTCTCCGAGAGAAGTGAACCTCCTCCCTGTTTCAGATACAAAAAAGGGAGAGTCTATTTCAGCCGTGGGCAAACTATGGCCCGCAGGCCGGATCCGGCCCGTTTGAAGTGAATAAAAGTAAAAAAAAAAAAAAAAAAGACCGTACCCTTTTATGTAATGATGTTTACTTTGAATTTATATTAGTTCACACAAACACTCCATCCATGCTTTTGTTCCAGCCCTCCTGTCCAGTTTAAGAACCCATTGTGGCCCTCGAGTCAAAAAGTTTGCCCACCCCTGGTCTATTTGATAGTAACTTCCTCCACTTTCTCAGTAGTCACCTGTACCCACTCTTACCTTGTTCCCCAGGGCAGCAGGAACCTGGGAGCTGTGTTCCCTGGCTTCCCTCACACTGCCTCTCCCTCTTCACCCTCCCACCGTAGCCTCCTTTTGCCTGGGAAATTGCAACAGCCTCTTGACCAGCCTCTCTGCCTCCCTCTAGCCTTAATTCAGCTGCCATTCTATAGCTAGAGTTACCTTTCTAAAATGCAATCTTGATAAAATTACTTCTCTGCTTAAAAGTTTTAAAATCCTTCGATGGCCCCAGTTTTTCCTTAAGATAACTATCAAACTCCTTAACATGGCCCCCAAAGCCGTGGTTCGTGCCCCGGTGCATGTTAGCATTACCTGCAGATGATTTAAAAAGCACCTGGGCCTGGGCTCACGCTGGGGATCCCAGCGGGCGGCCAGTGCTGTGCTGCCACTGGCTCAGGAGAACCACTCGGTAAATTTTCAGGAATTTTGCAAGTGGTTTTTTAATAACAACTGTTATTAAAAATTGAAATATAGCTTACAGGTAAAAACATCATATTTTAACACATTTCGTACCGCTCAGGAGTTTTCTCGTGTTTCTCGAGCCATCTGTTAAGGACCGCTCATGAGTGTTCTCGTTTTTCACGCCCATGGAAAAAGGAGCGAATCTAGATACTTATGTAAATTTTGTTTGGTCCCTCTTCATAGAGGAAAATGTTTTACGCAGTACCATACGTTAAAAAAGTACTAGGAACTTTAATTGTTTAATTGTTTTTGTAAATAAAAATGTTAAAATTATTGAAAAACAACACCTAAAGTGCATTATGATGATTTAAATAACGTGCAGTTTGCCCAAAAACGTGCGGTCCCTGGTGTATGTCTTAGAGATTTCTATGCGGTACGCAATGTGTTAAAAAGGTCATAAATACTCAGAATTCATCACTTCCTAATGATTTCATTATATTTTTTGTGTTACCATTGCCTGTGTTAACATAAGGAACATTTAAACCAGTGAAGAATTTTTTTTTTTGAGTCTATTTGCGCCAAACTGTCAACAATTGCTGGGAAACAGAACAGATTGAGATAATGCTCCAGAGAACGGCAGTTTTGCACCTTGTTTTATACATTACAATCAAAAGAGGAGAGATAACTGGGTTACATGAACTCCATTGGTGATAGATTAGGGAGGCAGGAAAAAGCCAAGTGAGGGGAAACCCCTGGGATTGATAAAAAGTAAAATGATAGACACATACGTCTTTCACTTAAGTGGGTGCAGGATCATTAATAGTCAACCATTAACTCAATAACAATGAGGAGATTTGTGGTCTCTGCAGAGCGGTGCCTGTGCTTTGAGGGGTCTGAATAAAGGAAAATTACTTAGACATTCCAATGATATGTTATCGTAGATGCAAAAAGACAATAGGCTCAGTTAAAGTAAAGATTGACCTTTGTTAGAGAAGATTCCGGCCTAGGACATGACTACCTACCATAAACTGCTTTTTAATTTTAAAAATGTTTTAATTTCAGACCATTTTTTGTGGTTACTTTAGGTCTCTGAGTTCGCAAGGCCACCACGCAGGCCTTCCCCGAATTAGTCAGGTTAGCATGTGGCCCCTTTCCTCATTGACACTGATGGCACCTTGGGATAGAAATCCTGTAGAACAGCATGCTGCGTGCCTCCTCTCTACTCTGCCTTCACTGACGTCTCATTGGCAGTTTGAAATCAGCCACCATGGGAGTGTTCACACCACGATTAATTGGTGAATGCTACAAATCAGGACCCTCTGATTTGTAGCATTTTACATTTAGAAATGTAAAAACATTTCTAAAACTTGGTGGGGTTTGGGTATTGACAGGATTTTTTCAAGGCTCCCCCAGTTGATCCTCACAAGCAGCCGGAGTTGAGAACCCCAGCAGGCACCTGGCTCCGCACTGCCTCTCCAGTCTGATCTCTGAGAGGACACCCTCCCCAGACTCCTTCTGTCCAGCCTCATACGACCATTTGTAGCGGCCCAAGTAGGTCATGTTATTTCTCATTTTTGTTTTTATTCCTTGACATACTGCCTGGAACTCCTGTTGCTTCCTTGTCTGCCTGGCCAGCACCTCTAGGCTTTTCAGAACTCGGCTCAGTATCTTGTTCTGTAGGAGACCTTTCCTGGTGCCTCCCCCCACCCTAGGGCTACCATCCTGCCTGTGTGACCTGTACATACTCCCATCATGGTTCCTAGAGAATTTTGTCATGCTCTCTCATGACATTTGTCTCTCCTCCTCCTCCTCCATTAGACTGTGAGCACCTTGAGGGCAGGGCCAGGACTCCCAGTCTGAGGCTGAGTGGGAGTGAGGCCACATGTTGAGTGAATGAATGGGTGGACGAGGCCAGGTCTCCGGCCCCATGCAGGGCTCTGCCCAGCCAGTACTGCGGCTGACCTGCCCTTTCCTGGCTCCACATCTGTGACCAGACTGTGCTCTGTCTTGCTGCTGTGCCACACAGTACAAGGATGCTTCTCCCATTTTTTCTTTTATTATAAGATGTGTTTTATAGAGTGTAATTAGATTTGGATTTCTCTCCATTCATTGTTCACTGGGCCTTGGGATTTGGTGGTGCACAAGGGTTAGAGGGACTCACAAAACCTCCAGTTGAGGGTGACTCCGAGGAGTAAGGAAGCTCTTTCTGTTAACTGGGTAAGTGCTCGAGACGGAGAGTGCCTGGCTGAAGGCTTACCTCCTGGCCTGTGGGTTACACGAAAGCTTCCTGGAGTGGGTGAAATCTGGCCAGACACCTGAGGAAAGAGGAGGGTGGAAAGATGCTCCAGGGCCAGAGAGAGCTTAGCAGGATTAAGGAACTGAAAGAAGATGGCTCATAATATACGAGGGGGTGAATGGTGATGGCTGAGGTTGGAAAATCCATCAGGGGCCAGGACCAGGGAGGTCTGGATTCTGTCTTTGAAATAGTGGAATACCACTGGAAGCACACAGCAGGGAGCCCACTACCAGTAGTGGACCCACTCACAATAGCGGTCCAAGAGATACCAAACAGGATAGGAGACTGTGACTTTAGTAAGGGATGAGGCTATAGGGATGGATAGAGGGAATGGATTCAAGAAGCAGAATCATGGAGCATAGTGACAGGATGTGGTGGTGGAGGTGAAGGAGGGGGTGAAGGGTCTGGCTGGAGAGGCAGGGAGAGCTGATCAGTTCATGGGCTCGGCTTTGGGTTTGTGGTGTTGGCAGTGTCTGTGACATACTCAATGTCATTACCAAGGAGGCAGTTAGATGTTTTGGGTCTGGAACTTAGAGGAGAGCTGTGGGAGAGAAATACAGACAGAGGGTCATCAACTAATAGATGGTAACTGGAACCACAGGCACAAAGGCCATGGTTGAATAGAAAGAATGGAGTAAGAAGTGTAGAGAACACCAGGCAAGTGTGGGGCCACGGGAGCCAGGGAAGACATGTTTGTGGAGTCAGTGGTCACAGTTGCATGCTCCTGCTGATAGGCAAGGTCACTAAGCTAAGGACTGAAGCATGACCATTGGATTCAGAACATGTTGGTCACTAGTGAGCTTGGCAAGACTATTGGTGGAGTGATGAGCAGAGGCCAGGATACTGCATTGCGTAGGTGGGAGGTGAGATGATGGAGACAAGTGGATGAACTCAGAAGACTGGCCTGGGAGAAAGGGGTGAGAGAGGGCAGTCTATGGAGGGGAATTCTGTGGGATCTAGAAAAGTTTTCTGGTTTTGTAGCTTGTTTTTATTTTATTTTATTTTTTTAATATATTTTATTGATTTTTTACAGAGAGGAAGGGAGAGGGATAGAGAGTTAGAAACATCGATGAGAGAGAAACATAGATCAGCTGCCTCCTGCACACCCCCCACTGGGGATGTGCCCGCAACCCAGGTACATGCCCTTGACCGGAATCGAACCAGGGACCCTTGAGTCCGCAGGCCAACGCTCTATCCACTGAGCCAAACTGGTTAGGGCTGTAGCTTGTTTTTAAATAGAATAAGCAAGCTGACTAAATTTAGAATAAAAAGGAAGACTGTGACCTGTCCTCTAAACAAAGGGGAGTGATCTTTTATATGATCAGTGTTACCCATGTTTGCCTGATAGGCACTTAGAATTGTCAAAGACATTTCCGTGCTTGGCCTAATTTCACTGATAACTGCTTCTACAGGTTCTTCATTGCCTCTAATTGTCCACACTTTGGGCCTTCATTTTTCTTTTTCTTGACAGATATTTAAATAAGCCTCCTGTCTCCAGCCTTTTGGGGGCATCATTAATTCCATCTATTTGTGCTCTGCTCAGCCCACCCATCCTCATCTCTTTAACCCTCTGGCACTGAGTCACTCCATTCCTTCCTTTCTTTTCTGGGTGAGTTCCAATGGGTTAGAATGTACTCATGTAATTCCTGCCTCACTTCTTTCTCATTTATCAGAGTTTACAGAACACTGCTTAGGGTGCCCCGTATTCCCAGGCTAAGGACATGAAAGTGGATGATTTTCATTACAGCTCCTCTCAAGACCACTTCTAGAAATCACAGAATCCTAGAACCTTATTACTGGAGTAGAGGTTGAGAGGTCATCTAACCCATTCCCTTATTCCTAGGCAGTTCACTTTCTAACTTTATAAATGGATCTTCTTCTTTAATATTTCTGTGTAAAAGATTACAACCTAGGCCTTATGATTAGGTGACCATATAATTTAGCATTCAAACACGGGTACTTACATGCAAACAAAAGGGGGCCCTCACCAAATAGGACACCAGGACAACGGAGGTAAATTGTGACTGTCCTGGGCTAGCCAGGTTATCCAGTCGCCCTGCATATGATGAGCATGATGGACAGAACTTGAGGGAATCTTTTTTTGCTAATGTTTAACATTAGGAGATAGTCGCTGAGCATCTACTATAGTACAGGCATTGTTATAGATACTGGAGCCAAAGTTGAATGAAATATAATCCTTGCCTTTAAAAATTGTTGGGGAAGAGATAACACAGACACATTTTGGCATAATTCAGTTTGATGAGTTTTGAATTCAGTTTTGATAAAGAATAACTCTATAAACTAATTGCTTTGGGAACACAGCAAAAGAAGTGACTAGGTTGGCAGAGCTGAAGAGTCAGAAGAGGTGACATAAAAGACAGGCTTTGTGACTGGTCACGTTTTCTCTGGGAGCAGGGTTACAGAGAGAGGGGAATGTGAAGATGTGAAGACTGTGTGACCAGAGGAGTGTGTATAAAAGACAGAGGCAGGAGATAAAGCTGGGAAACACAACTGGGGCCCTGCTAAGGAGTTTTAACCTTTGGAGGCATTCATTCTATGCATTTGTGATCCCTTGCATGAGTACAAGGCTGTGGCATGCTGAAGGTTAGTAGACACATCAGGTGAAGGTGTGGAAAAGGCCAGAATAGGGAGTGACTGGGGGTGGGGAGGCCAGCTTGAAGACTCTTCACTCAGCAAAAGGGGTGGCATGGTCCTGAGCTAAGGCAGGGTTAAGAAGGATAAAAAGGAGGAGAATTTGACAGTAGAAATGATAGGACTTCGTGCCTGTTATGGAAGGTGAGGACCACTAAGGCACCAAGATGTGAGGAGTCTACTTTGAGGACAAAAACAAGGCTTCCATTCACTGAGACATGGAGTGAAAAAGGGGTGGGGGGACTTGTGTTTAGGCGCTTATAGTGCATCCACAAGGAGATGCCTCTTATATCTCTGGCCTGGGCTGGGGAGGTCAGATTTGTGCTGGAAATACTGATTCCTCAGTGGGCTGATTGAAGACATGGTGGTAGATGAGGTTAGGCATGAAACAAGTGTGGAATTGGGAACCCAGGATTGGTCTTTGGGAAATGCCTAACTCTAAGGAAAGGGAACCATGAAAAGCTCTTCAGAGGGAACAGCTAGCAAGGTGGGAGAGAACCAAGAGGAAGACTGTCAAGGAAGCCAGGAGAGAAGGACACTCCGTGGTGATCAAGGAGAGGCCGCTGCATCTCAGAACTGGATTCTCATTTTGGGATCTTTAAAAGAACAGTTTTAACAAAGTGATTGGACAGGAGCCATGGCTAAAGTGGGGTGGGAGATGGGGAGGAGGTAATAACAAAGTGTAGCCTGCTCCTTTAACATTGGAGTTGAGGCAAAGGAGAAAGATTGAAGTTTGAGGGTGACCTAGGTCAGTGGAATCTTAAGGCAGTTCCTTCTTACAGAGAATTCTTAAGAACACCCACTCTGGGCTCTTTGATATAATGAAGCCTTCACTCTGCCCTCTAGACCTGTGCTGTCCAATATATCAGCCACTATCCAGGTATGGCCACGTAAATGTAAATCAGTTAAAATTAAATAGCATAAAAAATTCAGTTCCTCAATCTCACTGGCCACATAACAAATGCTCAATAAGCACATGGTTCATGGCTGCTGTACTGGGCAGCACAGGTACAGAATGTGTCCGTCGTTAGGAAGTCCTGTTGGCAGCACTGCTCTAGACGTCACCACATTTGCTTATCTTCTCACTCCTGCTTGTTAGAATGCTGTGTGCTGTCAGTATTATCTGGTTTCCAAACCTAATTCTAAAGTGAAGAAAGCCAGATGATTTTTTTATCTGATATGCTGAAGAATTGTTATAATGTTAAAGTCAACCTTATCCCTGACACTAACCTATAAAAAATTATTTCTTGATGTTAAACAAAAGAGAGGGGGAGAGAGAAATGTAAATAAGTGGATTATTCTTTATGTGACACCTATTTATAGCCTTTTCATAGTTACCATCAAACTATTTCCATCTGATTATTATTAGCCTTTGTTCATCCACAGTAACTTAATTTTTTCTAATATTTTTTACAGTTGTGTGGTCATTAAAAAAAAAATGGCAACATAGCTTCTTCCTTCCAGGAAGCTACAGGGCCCTGCTAACTTTCCTCCTGTCTGGGCACCTTCGAGCAGACCTTCAGCTGTGGGCATTGAAAGCATCTAATTTGCTGGCTATATAGGTGTATGCATCAGATGGTAAGAGATTTCTGAGAAACCACTGTGTCTGGGCACAGGCCCAGAGCATACTTCTCATTCTCCCTAAGCTACTTTCCCTTTTATCCTTCAAAGGAATTTGTCTTTGGGCAATTTTACATCTCCAGGATGCTTGTGTTTGAAAGGTCCTTTCCTTGTTGTATGTGTGGAGGACTTGGACACAGGCTGGAGAAGTGCTGCTGATGCCCAGGTGGGAGACAGAAGGTTGTAGCTGAGGAGTTGCCCAGTGGCCGTCACCTGGGGAGGAGAGCATATTGGCTGAATGTTTTCAGGTCAGTCCCTCCCCACATGGATGTGTTCATGGGCACATTCAGCAGAAATGTGGCAACTAAGGAGCTTTACTCTATGTCCATCTGGCCTTCATTAGTTTGCTTAAACTCCTAGGGCAGTCCTTACATTTAATAAGACACACTGCATCAATGGCTATTGTTAACCCTCTAATTTTCATCCTAACAGCAAAGTACTGCCCCTCACTTCAAGCCCCCAGATAGACACATGCCCTTCAGCCTAACCTCACCCTGGTAGCTGCTCCTGGATTTAACAGCCCATAAAAGTGCACTGCCTTGCTTCATAGCCAGAAACTAAGGTTGCAACTTCATCTTCCCCAGAAATCTGGGCTCACTGGGAGAGACAAGACCCCCCAGACCAGTAAGTCACAACAGAGGCTGCCTGACAAACAGAAGAACATGAAATCTGGGCTGAGGAGGCCTCTTTACATGATTGCTAGCTGAGCAACACAGGGTGAGGCATTGTGTGAGTGACTTCCAGCTCTAGACCCCAACAATGGGCTCCTCCCAGCTGGCCTGGCCTGCAACACCTGCTTCTCAGGCAAGACCATGGCATCCAGTGGTAGAGGTAGAATACAGGCTTCCAACTGTTGGCTCTTCATGTTCTGGCTCTGTTGTCAACCAGCTGTGTGACCTTAGACAAGTGACGAGTGGAAAGAGCTTTGGAGCCTTATATCCCTTATTGGACCCTTTGCTGGCTATTCAGTTTGGGGCAAACTATTGAACTTCTCTAAGCCTCTGTTTTTAGTCTGTAAAAGATGATAGAAATACTGACTTTGCAGGGTTGTTGTGGAGATTAAATGATGTATAGCAGATGCCTAAAATTGATGCTCAGTCAATATTAATTTCCCTTATTCTCTCAGGTTAAATTCCTTGTTGGGTCCTAGTTTTCTTAACCTGTAGAGGTTATAAGGTCTAAAACTCTGTCATTCCAACAACTCATCAGGGTAGTACCTACATCTAAATCAGACTGAAAAGGGAGCCTGGGAAAGAAGCTACACAATTTGCTCAAGGTCCCAGGTAAGCCACAGGTGGGCCAGGGAGGAGACCAGTTTGTGTGGCCTAGTGCTAGCCTCTCCCTGCCCCTACTGTGGCTTCTCTCTGAGTGGTTCTCAACCTTCCTAATGCTACAACCCTTTAATACAGTTCCTCATGTTGTGGTGACCCCCAACCATAAAATTATTTTCGTTGCTACTTTATAACTGTAATTTTGCTACTGTTATGAATCGTAATGTAAATATCTGATATGCAGGATGTATTTTCATTGTTGAGAACCGCTGCTATATAAACACAGGAGCCAGGCCCTAACTGCCAGGTCAACCTGGACATAGCCATGATAAATTCAGGCTTCAGAACATCAGGGCTCAAAGAAAAGTGACTAATAAAATAAGAAATATATATTTCTTGAGGCTTCATTTTAAAGGGAAGAGGTAGGATAAACCTGAGGCCTCCCCTCTCCAAGCAGACCTTTAAACATTAAATCTTTTACTTATAAAATAAACAGATTCCCTGCTGCCTGAAGAAAATGGACATCTTCTCTCCTTTGTGGAGATGACATCATCTCACTTACTATATATGTAAATGTGAAGTGTTTTTAATACTGTAAAACCAGGGTGGGGTTCTGGAAAGCTTCTCCCCAGGGAGAAACAATGGGAAAAGGGCAGCCGAGCAGGAAAAGTACAGGAGGGGGATGGGAACCCACCCCCAGAGAAGACACAGTAGGTGGTGCCCACCCAGTCTGCCTCTGGTTAGAAATCTGAGTGGCATTTTCCCCATTTATAACTAGGCTAACTATACTGTGAGCTGCATCTGCAAAGCCAGTCTGAGGCTAGACTTTACTTCAGTTAGGATCCAAGTTCTTCACTGTCAACTTGTCTAATTCCAAATGTTTGTAGTTTGTATTTGTTGTCTTTTTTCTTAGTTTTCTAGTGAAATTTTCATATGAAAATTCCCAGCTTCGTTTTAGCTAAATAAAGGAGGTTTTTTGACTTTCTTTAAGATAGAGGGGGATCAGTGCGCCCCTAGTGGCCATAGGCAGTAATGACCGGGAAAGTGTGTCTAGCCTCCTCCAGAGTCCCCAGAAGAGCAGGTTCTGGAGAAAGCAGATTTTCTAGGCTGGAGCAGTTTCTTTCTTCCTGTCTGAAGTTTACCAGGTACACCTTACAAGGCAGGACCTCTGTGTGCATCGCTGAGTCCTATGTTTTGAGAAAAGGTAGGCAGTGAACAGGGACCTCTTTTGCATTTGTACAGCCCAGATCTGAACCAAGTGAATAGTTACTCATACTCATATCTGCCTTTAATTGAGAACTTAGAATGTGCCATTTACTGTAAGCCAGGAATAAGTATTAGGGTCCCCGGTTTTCAAATGGAGAAACTGAAGCTAGCAAGATTAATCTGTCAAGATCACTTAGTGAGTGGATACTGGTCTGACTCAATGGAGCCTGAATGCCCAGCCCCATGGCCTGCTCTCCTGACATTGAACTTCAGCAGTGGATAGCCCTGGCCAGTTGAAGAGGTGCAGCTGACATAGGGAGCACATGTGAATGGTATGTTTGTACAGTCTTAGCCATAGAGTCCAACACCCTGGTTGAATAAATAGAGCTTCTACAAAGCAGGATACATTTTAGGGGGCCGAGTTATTCCCAGAGGTTCGGCCTGTGCCAGTTGGGTGTGTTGTAGTGATGTGCCTCTGCTCTCTGAGGCTTCTGAGAAAGAGGTAAAGACATGGGTCCCACCAGGAAATGTGGAAATATTTGCAGCTTGATTATTCCTGAGAGTATCAATAGCAAAGCTGTTCCCCCTCCATTTCCAAGTCTGAGGAGAAAAAGGCCTATCCAAGCAGAGGCTTTTGGTGTGTTTTTTCTGTGGTTGAGGGGGGCAGAAAGGCAGATCAGCCCAACCAGGTTCTTAGGGAAGGCCTGATGGGGCCTGTGGCCTGGGGAATGTGCTGAATTTTGATTCAGCTGAGCAGAGCTTGCTGCCCAGGCCTGTGGTCCTCCAAGACACTAGCTGAGGATCCTGAAACCTAGGCCCATGTGAACAGGGTGAGTTGTTGTCACCAGGACTTGCCCTGTCACCACCTATTAAATTTTCTGGGGACCCAGCAGCCCCCGGCCTGTGGCCACACAGCAGCCTCCTCCTGGCCAAGAACTCTGGCATGAAGCTAGGCCTCTCTGATTATTTAATGTTTCATTAGTGGTTTTCCAAAGGCAAGGGTCCAAGCTTGGCTGGGCCGCGCCATTCGGAAGTATGTGAACACTTAATAAAACCAAACTGTTGAAGGATCCCAAACCCAGGAATCTGGTCACTTAGAAGTGCAGGCTGGAGGCCCAGGGCGGGCTGCTGCATTATCTCAGCTCCTTCCTCTTCTGGATACTTCTGCCATACATCTGTCTCTCCCGAGTTATTTAGCCCGTTAGCAGCTCTTAACTATTTGGGGTTCACTAACCCTTTTTATATCTGATGAAAGGTTTGGACTCTCTGCCCAGAAAAATGCAGGGTCCATGCTCATGAAATGCAACGTTTTGCTTAGAATCACAAGGTGCTCACAAGCCACCCTCTAAAACCGGGTCCCCATTGAGAACCCCTATGCTGAATGGCAGCTTCCAGGATTAGACACAGGGGACTGTGGGGTGTCATCTCATGGAGAAGAGTAAATAGGTTTTTGTTTCTGAAATTCCAGAAGGCCTTGAGTTGCAGAATGGGGCCTAAACCACAAGAATCACCTCAGACTTCACAGGCAAGAAAGGGAGCTCATTTGAGTGACATGCCCCTCCAGCAGAGTCACTCCGGGCAAGTGTTCCGAGCCCACAGGTCCTTTAGATGTCTGGGAGCAAGCCAGGTACAGGCATGGGGCAAGGAGTCGCTTTCAGCTGGTGCTAATGGCAGATACTGAGGGAGACACAGCTTTGCAGGGGGCACAGCTGCATTCAGATGCTGATTGCTGTTGACTCCGTGATCCTGGGCACACCCAGAACCTCTGACCCTGTAAGTGGTACCACGCCTGATTAAGTTGTATAAAGTGTCTGGCACAAAGTGGGAGCTCGGTAAACTAAACAGGGCTAATGGTAGAGATGGTGGGGGTAGGACACGCCCTGTTCCAGGTGAGCGGTGTTAATGTCTATCCAAGCAGAGGTTTTTGGTGGTGGAGATGACACATGCCCTTCAGGCTGGCTTCCTGCTGGTTTCTCAAGCCAGGAGCTTTTTGAGAAATCTTATGTACTGCCCTCCACCACCCACCTCAGAGCTTCCGATTTGGGGGGAGGTGAGGACAGTGAAAGAACGCATAGTTAGCTGTTTGGGCAGCTAGCTGTGGCAGGTGGCATGATTTGTCCCCCAAATGAGCTGCAACAGGTGCCCTTGAGGGACAGAAAGGGCTCTGGAGTGTGAACACTCTAAGGGCTGCTCCAGGGGCCTCCTGCACCAGTCTCTGAGCCTGCAATTCCTCAATCTCCACCTCGGGCCCAAGGACAGGCTCGGGGTTGGGATAAACTCAGACAGGCTGGAGAGGCAGGTAGGAGAAGAGGCTGTTTGGCATTTTCCAAAGGGTGGGAGAGGGCTTCTCACTTTTGTACTCTAAATATGAATGCACTCTTTTAAAATCATATTTGCATCTCCTGAGTACCCTGGCCCTCGGGCCAACCCCAGTAATAGAGCTTATTGAGTGCTCTGAGGGCCCCTCCCCCCAAGGACCCCCAACACCTCCAGTCCCTGGGACAAGAAAACTATACTGAGCTTGACTTCATGAAGTTTGTATTAGAAAAGCAGTAGGCTTTTTTTCCATCTGTACATATAAAGTTATCACACTGAATAAGCTTTTCCAAACTTCATGCCCGTATTTGGATAGGTGCCTCTGAAAGAATGTATCCCTCCCTTCAAGCATCCGAGATGCTTGGCTGCAAACAGGGGCCTGGGAGGAGGGGCATGGCAGGGCTTGGGGAGTCAGTGTGGGGACCTGACTGTGTTTAATTGTGGGGAGCACACTCAGTCTTTTCTTTCTATCCCACAGTGTCTCCTGTCCTCAGCTGAGCAGAAGTGGCCACAGCTGGTTTGCCACTGTCTATATGAGTGACGTCGCTGCTTTTGCCAGCCTCGTCCAAACATTAGATGCTCATGAATATTTTGGTGGGTTGTCTGACTGCTATTGATGTTTTCTAAACAGATGGTCTTGGTTTTGTAAATGGAAGGGCAATGAGGTTGGTGGCTCTAAACGGGGCAGTGCTCTGGGTTGTGAGTTAGGAGACCTGCCGCTTGGGCGCCAGGTGGCCTCTGTGAGCCACGCCTCCTTCTATGCAAGTTGGGCAGCTTGGGTCCTCCCCAGCTTCCACCAGGTTGGCATCGTGGCTGGAGATGCTGTCTGTGGAAACACTAAAATGTGCCATTCCAGAACTCCAGGTCTGAAGAGAGTTGCCTAGGCTGTTCCAAAGCTGCAAAAAGAAAGAGGGATATGCCAGGTCCAGGGAAAAGGGCGAGCAGGCTCTAGAGCCGCACCGAGCAGGTCCTGGGCCAGATACTGGCAGAGGCCCACCAGGTCAGAAAACAGTGAGGAGGAAGCAGGCTGGGCCCTGTTGTCACTCGGAAACTTAAGAACAGAGAGGGTTGTGGTGGTGAAGCCATAAGAGTAATCCTGAGGGCAGGCAGGGGAAGAAACTCCCGGAGAGAGGCTGGACAGCTCTGGGTGCCTGTGTCAGTAATTGTGTGGCCAACCGTACTCTGTCTGACTCATAGGGTCTTTCTAAAACACAAATTTAATAGTGCAGTCTCCCCTTAAGAATCCTTCCTGTGATTTCTTAAATGAACAGGTCTGTGCTCCTGAGCACCATAGTCAAGGCCCTCGGAGTGCTGGCTTGCTCAACCACTGGCCTGTACACAGCAAGCACCTTGTAGCCATTCAAAACCACCGCCATTCCTCACCCTCAGACTCTCGGCACAGACTGTGTGCCCTGCCTCCAAGGCCCTTCCTCACTACCCTTGAGGGAGTGGCTCCTATGCCACCCTGTGGTGAAAGCCTTCCTGGCCCTCCTGACCCTGCATGGTGGTGCTGTTCTCGTGAGCACAGATCAGAGCTCTCCTGCACGCATCCTGGCTGCACCAGAGTCCCTAGCAGGGTCCACGTGGGTGCACTGCTGCTCTGAGCTCTGCGTCTGACTTGCAGGAAGTGCCGGGGAAAGCAGCCTGACCAGCTGACTGCTTACCTTGCCTCACCTGTGATCTGGGCTCTGGGCTGATGTCTGTGTCTTGCTTCCATCTCCAAACCTCTACTCTTCTGAGGCCAAATGGTCATGTCTTGCGGTTGGGGGCTCATAGCAACCTTCAGTGTCTAAGTAAGTCAGCAGGAACCTGTAGCCTGACGCCCCTGGATACTACAGTAGTGGTTTGGCTTGTCAAGGTGGGCCCAGCACCCCTCAAGGAATGGTTGAGAAGACAAGGTGCAGGAATGTAGTAAGTGAAGGATCGACTGAGCTGGAAGGAGCCTTAGGGCTAGTGCCTGCGACCAAAGGGGCAGAGAGACCTCTAAACCTCGCCATCTCTGCCTCCCGCCATCCTGTCACTCTCACCCATCATCATTGTGGGCTCTCCTCTGTCCTGATAAACCATTAACTGACATCAATTTCTAATCGCTGGCTCTATCTCCCACTTCCCTGCTGACATGCTCAGGAAGAGCGAGAGGACGGCTGGTTGGAACCAGCCCTTGGGAGAACCTCGGCCGTCCCCTAGCAACTTGCCTACAGAGCCCAGGAGTAAACTGTTCCAGTCTCAGCACAGCTCTTCTCCCGCGAAGCTTAAAGGCTTGGGGCTGAATCGGTTCAGTGGGAAGAACTTGCACAGGGATCTGAGCAGACAGGGTGGCAAAGGGAAGGTTTTGTTTTTTTTACAGGAAGCTAAAGAGAAGAGTGACTTGGCTCCAGGACCTGTCAAAGAACAGAACATGAAAATCAGGGAAACAGTCAGGGGACAGGCTGCTGCAGTGAAATGTCTTGGGGAAATGGGAGAACAGAGGTGTGTTTAGCCAGTCTTGTCTCACCAAGCAGGATGGTTATTAGTAATGTTGAATACATTATCCCAGCACCCACAGGGAGGTGAGTTATGTCACTGCTGAAGACGATTAGATTGGGGATTAATCATGGAGTTGGCAGCGGGCCCTGAAAATATGCCTGGAGCAGGGGGTGGGCAGCAGGGCCTGCAGCCATGCAAGGTGAGAGGCGACTTTGGCCAGGGAGGGCAAGTGGCTTTGAAGACAGAAGCCCCACTGCTTTTTCAGGAAGTGCTAGGCCTGCACTATGGCTCAGAGAGCTCCTTAGCCCTAGGAGGGTTCACAGCACAGATGTTTGACCATGAACAAGTCGCTTAACCTTAATGGCCTTCAAGGATCTTTTTAAAAAAATTATTGAATTTATTGGGGTGACATTGATTAATAAAATTATAGAGGTATCAGGTACACAATGCTATACTACATCATCTGCATATTGTATTGTGTGTTCACCACCCCAAGTCAAGTCTCCTTCCATCACCATTAATGCCCCCTACCCCACTTTCTCTCTGGTAATCACCATACTGTTGTCTGTGTTTATGAGTATTTTTTTCTTTGCTTAATCACTTCTTCACCTTTTTCACTCAGCCTCCAACACCCCTCTCCTCTGACAGCTGTCAGTCTGTTCTCTGCAGGGATCTTTTAACTGAGGAGAAAATGGAGGCTCTAAGGGATGGTTGAGAAGACAAGGGAGATGAGTGTGGAGAGCTTTGTGGACTGGCAGTAAGCAGGAGGCCCCCCGACTCCTCACTGAGAACTGGGAAGCCACCAGCTTACCCTAGCCCCTGACCTTCCCTCTGATTCAGGGATAGAATGGATAGAGTCCTTATCATTAGGCAATTCATTCCTTTCTGTCTTTAAAATATTAGGCCTCATAGAGCCAAACATTTAGCCCCAGAAATAACCTATTAGGAGCCACCATTTCAGAGTTTGTAACTCAAAAGCAGAGAGGTATGTCCTGGGGGAGGTTGCCCAGCCCCAGCCTGCTCCACAGCTTCTCCTAACACCGTGGGCTATTGGTCTTCCAGGATCCACTCTGAACTTCCCTGGCTCTTCTTGTCACCAGGGCACAGTTACTTGGCATCTCAATTCAGCCAGGACAATTGGAGGGATCAGATGGGCAAACATCCCGTGGGGATTAGGGAGGCCCAGTGGTTTTTAGGCTCCCAAATTAATCAGCAACGACTCAGATGTCATCCTGAAAAAACGGAGCTTTTTGTATGATTTGACCCATGTTTCTCCCCAACAGAGTTTACTCTCTGTTTTATTAAAGAGCTGCTCACCATGACCTCAGATCATTAGGAACTCGGAATAAGCTGACTTTTCAGAATCTGAGCCCTGGCTTTCCTATCTCTTGGAAATGTTAATGCAAAAATGTCTGCCTTTCAGCACCAGGGGTTTGGTCCCCCTTGCAAGGGATTTAGGAGATTTAGACAATGAGTCTTACAGCAGCAATGGCTCATTTCTTTTCTTTTTTAAATATATTTTTATTGATTTCAGAGAAGAAGGGAGAGGGAGAGAGAGAGATAGAAACATCAGTGATGAGAGAGAATCATTGATTGGCTGCATCCTGAACGCCCCACACTGGGGATCGAGCCTACCACCCAGGCATGTGACCGGACCAGGAATCAAACTGTGACCTCCTGGTTCATAGGTCGATGCCCAACCACTGAGCAACACCAGCTGGGCAATTTCTTAACATTTCTTAACATTTCACCTCCTGAAGGTGGAAGCAAAGGGGCTAGGTTCCTTAAGCTGCATCACTGAGCATGGGTTAAGGGCAGTATCTCATTTATTCCTCATTACAGTGCTGTGAGATGGGTAATGTTAAAACCATTTAACCGGTGAGAACTGAGGCTCAGCAAAGTTAAATAACTTGCCGATACAATGCACCACTGCTAGAGTTGGATTCAAACTCAGCCTTACTTAACACTAGAAACCAGGTCCCATTGCCTTAACCCAAAGGCTAAACCAGAATGAGGAACAGTTCACGGAGAAGCAGGCTTCAGATGGTTTCTATGGAGCCGGTATTTAAGTGCTCCATACTATCTCCATCACCTACAGGCTGTCATCGGAGGTAAAAGGATGCTATTTGGAGTTAGAGGAACCTGGGTTTGAGAGCCTGCCCCACCACCCACTTGCTATTTGTATGACCTTGGCCTCACTGAGCCTGTAACATGCTAACCCTCATAGGCCTGCTCTGAATATTGAACAGAATAGTGCAAATAAAGTGCTCAGCATGGTCTCCTCTCTGCCCACCCAGATTAGTTTAGGGTCCCTATTATGCACCTGCAGCATTCTCTGCTCCCACTTGAGGCACTCTTCCCTCTTGTCCATTTGCCTCCACCTCAAGTTACCGAAGACCAGGTGCCCCATCTGGCCTGCACACTGCTGAGCCCCAGCTGCTGACTCAGTGCCCGACACCTGGTCAGAAGTCAGTAAATATTTGGTGGCTGGCTATTAGCTACAACTATCATTGCTGTTGTCCCTGCTGCTCCGAAACCCTGCTTTTTGCTTGAGCCTGATGCCTCCCCTCCAGCCCTGCCCACCGTGCCAGATACGCCGCGCCCCTTAGCCTTTTCTTCCAGGTTTCCCACCCAGGAAAGTGAGGACACTCTGCACACTCTTTCTTCCTTAGGTTTCTCCTAGTAGCTTCCCCATGACCTTTTCAGAGCAACTGGGGTGCTCTTGGTGACACCTCAGGGTTCGGAATAGGAGAAAATTATGCTCTTACTACTTACTACATGTGTGTTTTTGTCTCTTCAGCCCTTTGGGGTCTGTTGGGCCTCCTGTGGGGTGTGGGGTGGGAACGTGTTCTCCTGCCTCCGCCATCAGGCCTAGTGCCAGGCCAAGTGGGAGGCGAACCCCAGGAGCACCGAGTCTGTTGGATGGGAAATAGGGGCACTTATAACTCGATTTTAAAGCATGTTACCTGGTTGTGGGTGATCACCTTTTGGCTTCTTTCCTGCTTATTAGAAGCTTCATAACCAAGGTTGGAAGAGTGTTAAACTGTTTTGTTTAAAGAAAGGGCTAACATTTGCCTTTTTATTTTTCATGCTCCATCACCATCTAACCATGCATCCCAAAATATTTATTTGGCTACACATGGTCCTCTGGTAGGCGTGGAACCAAATGAGATTAACAAACATGTTGATTAGTTTCATATTTAAGATCCCAAAGCGGACACATCAATGAGGACTTCAGCTCTTTTTAAAGATGAATGACATAAAATTTATTATATTCATATCCGTAAGACACATGTGTAATAACAGACACATTTTCATGTCTGTGATCTCATCTGATCATCATAACCAGCCTATGAGGTTGATAAGTAGGTCAGGTCTCCCTTTGACATATGGGGAAACTGAGGCATGAAGATAAAGCTAGCAGACAGATTGAACCAGAATTTCTGCCCCTGACTGGGTGATGCATCTGTGATGGAGCCAGACTGCCTGCCAACTTTTTAATTTGGTTTTCCTGACAAGTTGTTGAACTCCCCTATGCCTCAGGTTTTTCATCTTAAAGTGGGTATGGTACTACTTATAGGATTATTATGAGGATTAACTGAATTAATATCTAGAAAGCAAGTATTAACTTACGTACCTGGCGTATAATAAGCATGGAATGTTTGTCCAATAAAAACCCAAATCTTGATGTGTATATGGGGTTCTTTATACTCTGTTCCTCTCCTCTTATGTTCCTCTGAACATCTCCATAATAAAAAGGAAGGGAACAAAGTGTCCCTTAGTTTTCTGTTAATTAAAGGAGGCTCCAGATATGGAGTCCTCCTGAGGATGAGACCCCATGGTTTGAAACCCTTGCCTAAAGCATCACGGGTGAATATTACTTGACTGCGCCTCTGGGCAGAGAGCAGGAACATGAGCTGAATTACCATGTCTCAATAATAAGATGCCAGTGTGAATTACACATGCGGGAACATCCTGCTTGAGAAAACCGTGATTTCCAGCCTGGTTCTGTGACTTCACCAAAGCTAGATAATTATCCAAGCAGTACCTGACCTTTCCGACTGTTTATCTTATTGGCTGGCAGCACTCCAGGCTTTTAATGTTAAACCTCTCCTCTTGTTCCTGGCACTTTGAGGATGATAATGAAGTGAGGGGAGAGTGCCGTGTGCAACATGGCTGGCTAGGAGCCTGGGCTGGAGAGCTCAGTTTGAAGAGGGAATGCCATGTGCTTCTAGGGGCCAGAACCAGGCCCCACGTGGAGCTCTGGAGAACAGGAGCCAGCCACCTGGAAGAGGAAGGCAGGAGGTGCATTGAGGCAGCGTGGATGTGGAAAACAAGGAGATTGGTTTCCCAGGCCTCAGTCTGCAACTTATTGCTGTGGACCTGAAGCAAGGCACTTACCCTCTCTGAGTCTCAGTGGTCCTATCTGGGAAATGGGGATATTCATACTGGCTCTGACTACTTCGCATGTGAAATTTACAAATCTTAAGCACTATGCTGACGTTGTTCTAAATTGGAGGTAATAGCAGTATGCTAGCAATGACTTTCTGTCACCGATCAGCCTTGTGGGTTCCAGCGTCAGTGGGAGCCTCAGTGGCCTGGTCACAGCCACAAAAAGGTTCTTTGGCACCACCACCATCACCAGAACATTGCTGCCTCCAAGGATTTATTCTTTGGGTCATGATTTAAGCCATTATCACTTACTATAATACCATGTGAATAATAAATTAATTAGATTTTGCCCCACCATTTGCCCCCCTGCAAAGAGAAAGGTTGTTTGGTTTTTTGAGAGGGGTGAGAGTTGAAAAGGACAGCCAGATCATGAGGGTCTTGGAGTTAAGAGAATTAGACTGGCCTTGAGGGGACAGGAAAGAGGGACTTGGGTATCCAGGTGGCAGCACAGAGACACATGGAGCCAGGATGGAGCACTGGAGTAATAAAGGACATGCCATAGTCTTCTCAAAACTTCCTAGCGGTCTACCTCTTTCCAACGCTCTTCATTCCTTTCTGATCAGTCTTTCAGCCCCTAAATCAAGCGGAAGCAGGTATAACTCCAGGCCAAAGATACATCTTGTACTATTAACCTGTGGTCTTGCCCCACAGCTAACCAGCTAGGTAGGTTTCGGTTTGCTCCTGTGGAGGGAGAGGGTGGGGCTGCAGAGTGAAGGTGTCAGAGGCAGAGTGAGCGTGGTGTTTGCAAGGACATGAGAGGTGGGATTTGGAACCACTTGGTGACGGGACAGCAGCACATAGCTCCTGCGCTGGCATCACGTCTCAGACAGCCATTCCCAGGCTGCTTTTCCTTTCCTTTATTCCCTTTAATTAATTTAAACTTTTTTGATTAAGTGACAGCTTTCATCACTTCTGGCAGCTGCTGAGAGACAAGATAATTTATAGATGCATTGACACTATATGATTAGGACAAGTACAGTAAATAACAGATGAGAAAATGACTGTCAGCAACCTGAAGCCCCCCCCACACCCCCCCCGCCCTGGTCTCCCTGGCCTCCCTCCCATCTCATAACATCTCATAACCAAGCCCCAGGTAGATAGATGTCTGCTGCTGTCACTCAGGGACCCCTGGAGCATGGGATGCCTTTCCCCACTGCAAGATGATGAAGATGATAGCCTATGGAAGGCTGCCATTGCCCAGGAGCCACAGCCCTGCCTTGATGCCCCTGGGGTTTTCTTGTAGCTGCCCATTGCTACCTGGAGAAACACGAAATTCTCAGTCTTGACAGCTTCTTTAGAACTTCTCTGGTCAGAATGCCCTTGCTGGTTTCAGGGGCACACCATGGGCTTAGTCTAGCCAGGCTGGGTCTGGGACACAAGGTCCCTGGGCTGGTTACTTGCTGCTGGCCAGGAGCACCTCATCCATGGCATCTCCCAGATGCTATGAAAATGCTGTCATTTTCTCTGTGTGCTCTCTGTGAAGAAGGGTGAGAATGTTGAGAATCACTGCTAGTCTACTTCTAGGCCTGTATCAAGGGTCATCACTAAACCACCCAGGAAATATGGGCATCTGTCCTCAGCTCTTCAGAATTGTCAGGGTCCCAAGCCACTGGAGAGTGCAACTTGTCACCTCTTCCTTATATCAACCAGAAATCTTCACAGGGGTCCACTGAGACCTCTCCTTCTGGGTAGAGCATGTTTCCCCTTCCTCAGCATGACATTCTGTGTTCCTTTCCTTAGGGTGAAGGAATGCCCTACCCAGAGCATATGGGGCCCACATCCTAGGCATTTGCACGTGGGAGGTGTGCCCTAGGTATTTATAATTAGTATTTAATAAGCAAGATGAAATCAGGGACTCAAGCATGTACAACCCAGAACAATTAGATGTTGAGTGGGAAGGCAAGATTCTGTTTCACCTCAGAGGTCCGGCTACTGTGCGAGCCCCTCCCAGTGTGGGCTCTTCTCATGGCGCTGGAAAGGAAAGACAAGCTCCCATCCTGATGAATGCAGTACCTTGGGTTTCCAGGAGATTAAGTGGATAAACATAGCTTGTCAGCTTCAGGGGGATTGCTTGTTGGTGTGGGAAGAAATGAAGCAATGGAGATTCCCATTCAAAGATTACACAGTTTGTGGCCGATATTTTTTGTGGGTGTTCTTTATAAAGAGCCAAGCGTAACAGACTGAGAAGGAGTCCAGAAAAAGACGAGCTTTGGGATGATAAGGAGGGATCCATGTGGTACTTATTCTTAGTTTTCCCTCAATTGCCTAGCACAGTGCTCAGGACACAAATAGATGTTCCCATAAAAGCATTGCTAAATTGCACAGGGGATCTTATTTTGTTGTGGGGGCACCTCCTGCCTCAGTTTCCCCACTTGACAACCAAAGCTTGCTGGTTTGGATTCCTGGAAGGAGGACTGAGCTACTCCCTGAGGGAAATCGGGAAAAATTGGGGCAGGGGGGAAGAAACGGATATGTTCTACTGACCCAAGTCACTTTATTATTATTTTTTAATACTTATAGATTTATAGGAGCTTTCAAATATAAACAAATCCAAAAGGCATTGGAGTGAAAATG
Source organism: Myotis yumanensis (assembly GCF_028538775.1). Lineage (NCBI taxonomy): Eukaryota > Metazoa > Chordata > Mammalia > Chiroptera > Vespertilionidae > Myotis > Myotis yumanensis. Next base: position 118,941,537 of record NW_027223754.1, on the reverse strand, counting down.
TAGAGTCTTTTATTGAGGTAACAGTTTTCAAACCGGGGAGATGAAGCCTCTTACAGAAACCGAAAGTGTGCTCCTCTGAGACAAAGGGGAGGCCGTCTTTTATACAGAAAGTCCCTGTCCAGGTTCCCTATTAAGTCTGTTTTATATAAATGAGGTATCCAAATTCTATAGTTATGATTAGTCTGAATAGTGCAGTCCTGATTGGTCAGTATAGCTGCAAATGAGGATGCAGTTTGTCTAGTTCTGATTGTACAGGGCTGGTCTCAGTCTGTTGGTGGAAAGATGAGACCAGGGTTTTCTTGCGGCAGTTGACTCAGACAGCATAGACAGCAGGGCCCAGTGCAGGAGGTCAAGAGTTCAGTCTGAGGTTCCTCCCAGTGTATAGAGTATCTAAGAATCTTTGTCAGCACATGGTGCTAGGCTCTTACTATTTATAAAATTTGGGCCCTTAGTTATCCATGGGGAGTCTATTTCAGCAGATAAATTTCTTCTTGTGGTTCACATCAAATCTTTCTTCTTGGGGTCCACACAAAGGTAGTACAGAGAGCTCCACTGTACCCCAGTGGTTACATCTTACATAACTATGGTACAATATCAACACCAGGAGCTGGTGTTGGCACAATGTGCATATAGTTCTGTGCCATTTTATCACATGTGTAGATTCATGTAAGCACCACCTCGGTCAGGTTACAGAATTGTTCCGCCACCACAGAGACCTGCCTCATGCTCTCCTTTATAGCACATCCACCCCATCTCCAATTTTGTCATTTTAAGAATGTTGTATGAATGAATTCTTGTTGCCTTCCTGTGGATTATCAAACATTTTATTTATTTTCCATAAAAGCATTGCTAAATTGCACAGGGGATCTTATTTTGTTGGGGCTTGAGGAGGGGAGGCAACAAAAACTATCCACACTTAATAGTTTTTGTAGTGTATCTCTTCATATAGCTCATTTAATGGTTGCTCTCGGGTCTGTATTATATATACACAATTTATCAGCTTACTAGTAAATATATTTTACTAGTTCAAATGAAGTGTCAATGCTTTATCTCTCCTTACCCTCCCTGTTGATAATATAATCGCCTTAGATATTTTCTGTACATACATGAGGAACACATCAATGTTCTAACTTTTGCTTGAACCATCAAACATAATTGAGAAAACAAAGAGGAGAAGAATAGTCTATTGTACTCACCCACATTTTTGCTCTTCCTGTTCTTTATGGTGATCTAAAATTCCTTTTTTGTTTGTTTATTTAAATCATTTCTTTTCTGCTTAGAGAACTTCCTTTAACCATTCTAAAGGTGAGTCTGCCTGTGACAAATTATTAGTTTTCCTTCATCTGTGAAAATGCATTTATTTTCCCTTCATTCATCAAGGATATTTCCACTGGGTTGATGATAGTTCTTTTCATTTAGCAGTTGAAAAATGTATGCCACCTCCTGCTGACATCCATGGTTTCCAATGAGAAATCTGCTGTCCTTGGAATTGCTCTCCCCCTCTAGGAAAGGTGTTAGTTATCCTAACATCTGTCCATCTAAGTGTTGGTGTATGTTAGTTGTTTTTCTCATTCAAGTTGACATTTTCCTGGATCTAGTTATGATGAGTTATTTTTACTGAAACCTGGAAATCCTGGGTTATGAGAGTCTGGATATTCTTTGAAACCTTCTGTTATAGATGGCATTCCCAGAAATGGATGTCCAGGTTCCTCACCAGACCTCCACTGAAACCAGCAGGGCAAGGTCTCCTCATTGCTGCTGGTGGTAGTTCCCAAGAGCTCAGCAGATACCAACCAAATGGGGACATCATAGTAGGGAGAGGGCTCATTACCATCGGGCAGTGTGAAAGTCCTCCTCTCCAGGGGGCTCCTCTGGCACCATGCAGCAGGGAGAGGGAGGTGTATGTCATTTCATTACTGCCAAGTCAGAGTAGAAGTTCAGTTTCTGACTCTCCACCTGATCTCCACTGATACCATTGGGGTACTGGAGCCTCATTACTCCCTGCTTGGCCTTGTCTGACACCACCCCAGAAGGGGATTGGGTGCCTCATTATAGCCTGACAAGGATGAACATCTAGGCTCCCCATGTGGCCTTTGCTAGAAGAGGTGGGTGTTTAGCTGGAGTAGAATGGTTATTGTCTGAAGTTTTCTGTCTTTATTTAAAAATGGTCAAAGAATTCGAATAGAAATTTTTCCAAAGATATAAAAATGGCCAATTAGCACATAAAAAGATGCTCAACATTACAGGTTATGAGAGAAATGCAAATCAAAACCACAATGAGATACCACTTCACACGTACTAGAATGGATATTGTCAAAAGAACAGAACATAACAAGTGTTGGCAAGGATGTGCAGAGGGTGGAACCCCTGTGCATTGTCGGTGGGAATATAAAATGGTATAGCTGCTATAGAAAACAGTATGATGGTTCCTCTAAAAATTAAACATAGAATTACCATATGAATCTAGCAATTCCACTTCTGGGAATATACCTAGAATTGAAAGCAGGGACTTCCAATATTTGTTCACCCATGTTCATAGCAGCATTATTCACAATAGCTAAAACGTGAAAACAACCCAAGTGTCCATCAGTGGATGAATGGATAAACAAAATGTAGTATATCCATACCATGAAATATTATGCTGCCTTAAAAAGAAATGAAATTCTGACACATCTGCAACATGGATGAACCTTGAAAAAAAACGTTTAAAATAAAATAAGGCAGACACTAAAGGACAAATTTTATATAATTCCACTTTAGGAGGTACCTAGAATAATCAAATTAATAGAAACAGAGAGGAGAATAGTGATTACCAGGGGCTGGGAGAGAGTGGAGGAAGTTATTATTTAATGGGTAAGGTTTCAGTTGGAGAATATGAAAAAGCTCATGAGGTGGATGGTGGTGATGGTTGCACAGTAGTGTGAATGTATTATGCCACAGAACTGTACATTTAAAAATGGTTATAGTGGTAAATTTTATGTTATGTATATTTTACTATGATTTTGAAAAAAGATTTTGTCTTGCTAGTGTGGGCCTTTGGCTAAAGATAGCAGACTTCAGTTGGGAGTTTGTCTGTCTGTCTGTACCCACTGGCATTTCTGGGTTGCCCAGAAACTAGGGAACTCACATTAGTGTCATTCCTCAGGTCCTGGGATTCCTAGCCAGTCTATCTTCTTCTCTCCATCATGTAATCTTTTTATGTTTGATATATGTGTGTGTGTATGTGTGTATATATCTATCTACACTAATAAAAGAGAAACATGGTAATTAGCATACGACCGCTACCCTTCCCATTGGCTAATCAGCATATCCTTATGCAAATTAACTGTCAGCCAAGATGGCAGCCGGCAGCCATGCACTGAAGCGAACAGGGAGGCTTGCTTGCTCCAGTGACGGCTGACTCTAACGTTCCCCAACTGAGTTGCCGGCCTCTCAGGTGCAACTCTAAGCAACTGTGTGCTATGTTGCAAATACGAAGCTAAACAAAACCCCAGAAACCGGCTTTCAGTCAGCCAGGTTCAGCCAGCCGGACCGCAACATTGTATCAAATACAGAAGGAAAAACAAAGGCCAGAAACCGGCTTTCAGCAGCAGAGGCCTCAGAGCTAAAGCTGACCCAGAATTAAAAAAGAAAAAGAAAAAAAGGAGCTGTTGGGAGCTGTAGTCACCCGCCAGCCAGAAAACGGCCCTCAGCCCCTCACCCAGACTGGCCAGGCACCCCAGTGGGGACCCCCACCCTTATCCAGGACACCCTTCAGGGCAAACCAGCCAGCCCCCACCTGTGCACCAGGCCTCTATTCTATATAGTAAAAGGGTAATATGCCTCCCAGCACCGGGATCAGCAGAGCAGCAAGGCTCCCGACACCGGGATCAGCGTGACAGGGGGCAGGGCCCAAACCCCCTGATCACCCTGCGGCTCTGTGAGTGACAGGGGGCAGGGCCACAACCTCCCTATCTGCCCTGCTCTGTGCCTGATAGGGGGGAGCTCCCCAATCCCCTGATCACTCTGCGGCTCTGTGTGTGACGGGGGAGCTCCGCAACCCCCTGATCGCCCTGCGGCTCTGTGTTTGTCAGGGTGCAGCGCCCCAACCCCCTGATCAGCCCTGCTCTGTGTGTGACAGGGTGCGGCGCCCCAATCCCCCCCCCCCCCACGGGCCCTGCTCTGTGTGTGACAGGGTAGAGCCATAACCTCTCCATCCGCCCTGCCCTGAGTGTGACAGTGGTGGCGCCCCAACCCCCTGATCGGCCCTGCTCTGTGGGTGATAGAGGGTGGCGCCCCAACCCCCCTCCACGGGCCTTGCTCTGTGTGTGACAGGGTAGAGCCATAACCTCCCCATTGGCCTTGCCCTGAGTGTGACAGGGTGCAGCGTCCCAACTCCCTGATCCGCCCTGCTCTGTGTGTGACGGGGGGCGGTGCCCCAACTCCCCTATCGGCCCTACTCTGTGAGTGACAGGAGGGAGCTCCTCAACCCCCTGATCGACCCTGCTCTGTGCATGACAGGGGGGAGCTCCTCAATCCCTGATCGACCCTGCTCTGTGCATGACAGGGGGGAGCTCCTCAACCCCCTGATGGGCCCTGCTCTGTGCATGACAGGGGGGAGCTCCCCAACCCCCTGATCGACCCTGCTCTGTGCATGACAGGGGGGAGCTCCTCAACCCCCTGATGGGCCCTGCTCTGTGAGTGACAGGGGGCAGCGCCCCAACCCCCTTATCAGCCCTGCTCTGTGAGTGACAGGGGGCAGCGCCCCAACCCCCTGATCGGCCCTGCTCTGTGCGTGACAGGGGGTGGCGCCGCAACCTCCCCATCGACCCTGCCTTGAGTGTGACAGGGGGCGGTGCCCCAACCCCCCAATCGGCTCTACCTTGAGCGTGACTGAGGGTAGCATCGCAACCTCCCGATCCGCCCTGCTCTGTGCATGACGGGGCGGTGCCCCAACTCCCCAATCGGCCCTGCTCTGAGCCCCACCAGGGGCTGCACCTAGGGATTGGGTCTGCCCTCTGCCACCCGGGAGCAGGCCTAAGCCAGCAGGTCATTATCTCCTGAGGGGTCCCAGACTGCGAGAGGGCACAGGCCGGGCTGGGGGACCCCCCTCCCCTCCCGAGTGCACAAATTTTTGTGCACCGGGCCTCTAGTATATATCTAGTATATATCTAGTATATATGTTATATACATACATAGACATGTATATCTGTGTGTGTGTGTGTACTAGTAGCCCTGTGCACGAATCCGTGCACCAGTAGCTCGCTGCCGCTCTCCTGTAGCTCCCCCACCCACCTCATAGCTTGCTGCCCTGCCCGTTCCTGCAGCTCTTTGCCGCCCACTTGTAGCTCGCTGCCCCACTCTCCTGCTGATCCAGTCGTGATGCAGTCAGTCATTACACTTCATGGCGTAACAACCATTTGCATATTACATCTTTATTATATAGGATATGAATTTTAGGTACACTTCATGGTAGGAATAAGAAAATATATGTCTACTCTACCATTCCAGAAACTGAAGTCTCCAAACCACTTTATGGAAAGAGTTCTGTCCAAGTTTCATTTCTTTCTGTAGTTAGTGAAATCTCCTTTATTTCAATTTAGCGTATAAAACTATGGCTGAAACATTCTTTAACAAGGGTTGCTACTTCTGAAATCTTATGTTAGCTGCCCTCTCACACTTTTTATTGGCATATGTAATCCAACATGCTTAGGTTGGACTTGTCCTTTTGTCCTCATCATAACTGCCAGTTTTTTTAAAGATTTTTTTTTTAAATATATTTTATTGATTTTTTACAGAGAGGAAGGGAGAGAGAGAGAGTTAGAAACATCGATGAGAGAGAAACATCGATCAGCTGCCTCCTGCACATCTCCTACTGGGGATGTGCCCGCAACCCAGGCACATGCCCTTGACCGGAATCGAACCTGGGACCTTTCAGTCCGCAGGCCGACGCTCTATCCACTGAGCCAAACCGGTTTCGGCTTAAAGATTTTTTAAAATTGATTTTTTGAGAGAGAGAGAGGAAGGGTGCCGGGGGTGGGGTGGGGGGAGAAACATCAATGTTAGAGTGACACTTGGATTGGCTGCCTCCTGCACGCCCCCTCACCCCCTACCCAGAATCAAGCCTGCAACCCAGGCATGTGCCCTGACTGGGAATCAAACTGGCAACCTTTCAGTGCCCTGGATGATGCCCAACAAACTGAACCACACCAGCCAGGGCATAACTTGTAGTTTTTAAAATACTTATTGGATAAAAAACCCTGTATGGGTTTTGCAGTAAAAGTAATGGGTTTGAATTTGGACATTTGGGTACTAGTCCTCATTTTGCCATTAACCAGCTGATCATTTTATTTCCTGAGCTTCAGATTTCTTTATCATTAAAACGAGGGGAGGAAAATTGGGTCATCCCTATGGGGACTTCCTGTATGAACCAGCTTTATGTTTGAGCTACTCACCTCTAACAAAGTCCAAGACATTGTCAGAATGTGGTGGCGGGGAAGGGGGATGTTTGAAAACACAGGTGTCACCATAGCCAGATCTCCCTGATGGTTGATTGCTGATGGGTAGGGGCCAGCAGTTGATGGACAGTTTGTGTAGACTTTCCATTAAGATTCCTGTTTGTGGTTTGTCACTGTAATTTTTTATTTTCATTGACACTTGCACCTGGAGCAATACCCAAATTATGAGTGATTTCCATTTTCCCCTTTGAAGTTAGGTGCCTTAATCACATCTTCTTTCTCTTTTGCTTCCATTCTGTCTCTCGCATTCCTCTCTCATTCCTTCCTTTCTGAAGCGGAAGTGCTCACCTTAGCAAAGTAGGTCCCCTGTGTTTTCTCCATGCCTCCCATGGCTCTGTACCAAATGAAGGAAAGAAGAGCCAGCCCAGGGCCCGCTGCCCACGAAGGGAGGCAGAAGCAGTGCACATATGATGCACAGAACCCCTTCCAGGCAAGAGGGAGAAATAGCGTGAGGAAGAAAATGGGGCAGAAGGGACAGACAAGCATGCAGGAGAACTAACGGAAGGACGAGATGAATGGGTGGATGGCTCAGGGAGACAGGAATGCAAACAGAGGAGAATTTTCTATGGGGTGGAGATGAATCATCCTCACCTGCCAGCCGCCAGGCCTCAGCAAGCTGGCAGCCTCTTCTTCTCTCAGACTAGGTTGTTTTTAGCTGCCAGTCTTGCATTTGGCATCCTGTTCCAGAGGGACTGGCAGTGGGAGCCCTGGGCCTCTGGGGACAAGGTATTAAATAGGCCACAGAGGGCCACTCTCGAGAGCAGCATGGCTCGGCCAGTCACAAACGCCCACGTTGACTGCAGAGTCTACATGACCTTAGCTCCTCGCAGGTGGGTTTTAGCAGTTGCCCGACTTCCCATTGTCCACAACGGGAAAGAATGTCAAGAACCAGGCCCCACCCCAAATCTCTGAGGCATTGTTTTAAAACTTTTTCAAGAAATGGACCCTTGCAAGGAACTTGGTGCATGATATTGTTTTCATTTCCAAAGGACCATGATTTCCATGGACCGTTTTGTGTAAAGGATGTCAAACCCAAACATTTAAAGTGAATGAGAATAAGCATGCCTGGAGTAAAAAGCACCTGGACCGTGTGTGTGTGTGTGTGTGTGTGTGTGTGTGTGCGCGCTCAGCATAGATGTTTTTCAGGAGATGACACAAGCTATGAACATGGCTCCCCACCCTTTATTCCTCCTTGCTGCCTGTGCTTCAATGGGGAGTGTCTTTCTCTCCCTGCTCTCCTCTGCGGGGCAGAGCCCCAGCCCCGTCCATATGAGGCTAGGCTCTGTCACTCTGTGGAGAGACTTCTGCCAGATTGGGAAGGGTCTCTGTTACAGTGCCCCCCACACACCAGATTTCCCCCAGGTGGGTGTGTTGGGTATTTACAACTTTCCCCAGCAGAGCCCACCTCTCCTGACCTACTGAACTCAATGGGATAGTCAAGAGTTTCCATCACTTGGGAGGAGGGAAGAAGGAAAGAACAGAATTCCCATCCCAGTGCGAGTCCCCACCCCAGTAGAACTGACAGCAAAGTGGGAGTGACGGCATGGAAAGGGCAACTCCTCAGAACTCACAGCTCACAGGCAGTGGGATCTCTGGGCCTTCGGGGACAAGGCACTTCATAGGCCACAGATAATTCCTACAGAAGATGCAGAGCATTGGACTTCCCTGCACTCTTCCAGCCCTGCCTGCCCTGGGGTGGCTGGGGCACTGGCTGTGGCCACCCAGCTATGAGGGAAACTAGCCCCTTAGATGGCCTGGCTACCCTTCACCTCCACCAGGGATCCCAGAGGTCTCCATCTTGCTGAGATGCATTGCAATGACAAAATGACTGCAGAGCCCCTGGCACAGAGGAGGGGGTATTTCAACCAAGCAAGCCTCCCACTCCCCCTGAGGCTCCTTCCCGTGTTCTCCACCATAGTGCCTTTAACTCCTTATGAGGAGAAGCAGAACACCTGCCTGCCTTCCGTGGTGGAACCCTGAGGGTCTGTAGAAGGTGTCTCCTTTCAGCCGGGCAGCCTGGGGGCCGTGAAAGGTGCAGGCCTCTGAACTTGCATGACTCTCCCTCCCAGCGGTCCCTCAGAGCTCTCATTTTGGGGCAGGAAAAGCTCTTTTGTGGACCAGAGCCATCTTCTTTATCAAACTTGGTCCTGTCTCCCCATGACCAGGTTTACCCCCACCGGCCTGCCCCTCCTCGGTCCTCTCAGCTGCATGGGCTGCTCAGGCTGTGTGCCTCTGCCCTCCTTGCTGCAGCCCAAGACCAGTGCTGGACTCCTGGAGCACCTCCCACCAGGCCTTCCTCTGCCCCTGCGGGGAAGGCAGGCCCAGTCTGAGAAGATTAGCGGGGACCTAGAACTCAGCTCAAGTATTGACACGTGCTGTGTGGGGGGCTGGGACTCAGCTTCTGACCAGGGCCCCCAGGGGCATTTGGGGTGTTTGGTGGCCTTGGCCCACCCCCGCCCACATCCACCTCCCCAGCTAGCAATGAATCCAAGCAAACCACTGCTACAGGAGTCAGCCTGAGCTAGCCCCACAAATTCTCCATAAATTGTGGGCTTAGGTGGGAGAGAGGGAAGAGCCAGGAGTCAGAGATCCTAGGTTCTCATCCATTTCTGTGACTAACTTTCTGTGTCCTCAGTGAAGTTACAAACTTCGGGGAGACGTTTTCTTCATTTGGAGTAACAGTAATCACCATTCATTGAGCTCTTATTGGACACCATTTTTTTATACATTCAGGGAGTGATAGACATATAACAAGCATGGGAAGCTCGCTGACCAATCAGAACAGATAAACAGACAAAACGACCTGTGTGCTTATGCTGAGTATCCCAGATGAATGTCAGCTCAGCACATGTCTCATGTAGCTCACACAAAACTGCAAAATGTAAACATCATTATTATCTTATTATAATTATTCTCTTTACAAGTTAAGAAACTGAGACTCAGAGAGGGTAAGTACCTTGCCCAAGGTGACACAGCTAGAAGAGGTGCCAGGAAGGATGACAGGTGGTAAGGATGCCCAGTGGAAAGGATCACCACCTTCTCTGATTTATAGCTGTAGCAGCACAGTGCTGTCCTGGGCAGGGGGCTGAGCAGCGACACTCCCACCCCCATCCCCATCAGGTCAGGGGTCTTTGTCTCAGGACATGGGCAGAGCCCAGGTTTTTAAAGGCCACCCAAATTCAACAGCAGCTCCTCTGGGGCCACCCTCACATAGCCCTGTCAGCGGCTGGGCCGGCTTCAGGGAGAAGATGAGCTTAGGGCCTACACAGGGCATATCTGACAACCAGAGCAGCCGGGCCCATTTGCTTCCCAGCATCCTCACTACCCACCCCAGTCTAATGCAGTTCAAGGGAACACTGGGGATCCCACCAAGTCAGCTTGGGGGCCTGGAAGGAAGAAAAAAACGTTCCTAGTTGCTCTCACACAACTCCCCCTCAGAGCCTGGCGTCCTGGGGACAGACAGATACACCGTGTCTGCTGGCATTTGTCCTTAGATACTTACCTGACATGTATCACCTACAGCATTGCCCAGTGCCCCGTGGACACCAGGGGACGAATTTGTGGTGACAAGGTTTTGGAAGCCTGGTTCTTGGTCACACAATGGGGAGAATGCCCCGGAAGTGGAGGCCATGAAAGGGATGCGGCAGAAGCACCTCAGTGAATGTGCTGTGGCTCAGGAACTGAGTCCCTTGGGTAACACGTACTGCAGAGGGGGCTCCTCCACTCAGCACCTGTTAGAAAGCCTCTTTGTGATGAGTTACTCCAACAAATGCCTTTCAGGCCCTCTCTGTGTCTTTTGAGGTATCAGGAACCAGGGGGCAATGCCCAGCAGACCTGGCTATTCAGACATGGGTCTCTGTGAGGTAAGAGGCATAAAAGACCAGGGTGTGGTGGTGAGACAAGCACAGGCCTAGAGACTCTGATTATTTAAAGAAAACTGAGGTCTGGTTCTCTTCCTCCCAGTAATTCATTTCAATTTGGTTCAGTCCTCTCCAGTCCATAGTAAGTGTTCAATAAATCATCTCACTTTTTTTGAACCAGGGAATAAATAAATATCTTCACCCATACGTAAATAAGTAGATATTTAACAGATGCCTATAAAATGGGATTAATGCATTTTCAAACTACTGTGTTGGAAGAAAAGGCAGTACCTGAACCCAGGTTTTTCTCATCTGTTGAATGCTTGCCAACATCCCTGTCCTACACGAAGGCATTGCAGAATAAGTAAGATGGGAGTCACTGAGAAAGGCTCCAAAAAACATGTAGTTATGTCCAACTCCAAAAAATTGTTATAGGGGAAATTCATGAAATAAATCTTGGCGAATGAATGAATGATTGAAGAAATAAAAGCAATCTGATAAATTGTGAATGACTCCCACTCATCTTCCAACCCTATGCCCTCCTTTACCCTTCCCGTTTGCTGCTTCAATTACCATATGAATTTATTGCTCCTGCCAAATGCATTCAGCTGAGATGGAAATGTTAATTTATTGGAGCAGACATGTGTCGACACAGTTCTGATAAAATGCTCCTGCATGCCATTCCAAAGCCCACTTACTGTGCCACTGCAAAACTGCTGTGCTTGAGGCCTCATAGCTGCTTCTGGCTGGGTGTGGCCCCCATCCTGCCATCTTTCCCCCTTCATAAACTTCATATGAGATGAGCTACATGAGTCCGCAGAGCCTCCTTCATAACACAGTGTTCCTTCCACCTGAAAGTCCCTCTTGCCATTTAGGCCATCAGAGCCCCACCTGTCCTTCAAGACCCAGATCGCTTGCTGGTGCCACCGTGCAGCCTTGCCTGCTCCTGAGCCACAGACGAGCTCTCATTTTTCACTCTGTGGCACCTCCCACACTGCATGTTCTGTCAGCGTTTGAATACTGTTGATCCTTGAATAACACAGTTTGAACTGCAAGGGTCCACTTACACATGGATTTTTTTCAATCAACATTGTGAATGTATTTTCTCTTTGTTATGATTTTCTTAATAACATCTTTTCTCTAGTTTACTTATAAAAATACAGTATATAATACATATTGCATACAAAATATGTGTTAATCGACTATTTATGTTCTCGGCGAGGTTCCCAGTCAACAATAGGCTATTAGTAGTTAAATTTGGGGGGAGTCAGAAGTAATATGTGGATTTTCAACTGCGTTGTTCAAGGGCCAACCATAGATGATGTGCTCTCCTGCTGGACCATAAACTCCTTAAAGGCTGAGCCTGCCTGACAAATGCTTAGGTCACCCCCGTACCTGTGTGACCTGTGCTCAGTGCAATGCCTCACATCAGGGAGATCAGCATGGCGAGGTGCGAGGAGGATGAGGAAGACACCAGCTCTCGCATTTTGCTAGGACTGAATTTGGTTGCCTGTGCTGAGTGAAGGTCGGGAACTTCACTCTAAGGAGGTTTAAGTATTAACCAAGTTCAGCTCAAGGCCTTACACCTGGATCAAGCTTCCCACCTGCTCTCAGAGGAAAGCCACTGTCATTTGTGATGTTAATGGCTGTTCTGAGATAACAAGAAACAAAAGGATTCAGTGGTCCCGTGAGTGTCAGGCATGTTGCCCTCTTTCTTCATGGTGTTAGGGAAAGGGGGCCTTCCAGTTCCCCAGTTCCCTGGGGAACCCCTCCTCGGCACACACCTCCTCGTGTTGAAACAGCCTCGCCCTCTCTAGACCCTTGTCCAGGCTTAGACATCTGGAGGCAGGCACTGCTCTTCACCTGTGGGGCCAGTGCCCAGCATAGTTCCCTGAACATGGAGACAATAGATGTTTGTTGGAATCATGAACACACGAGTCCCCTGGGCATCTGACTTGACCCGCAGTCTGTCTGAGACTGGCCAGGCACGTGGAGTCCATTTCCGCAGGCCACGGAGTGGAGAGTCAGGAGTCAGAAGCAGCAGTGGGGTAAAGTGACATGGAGGTGGGTGCTTGCCCTAGAGCAGATGCTGCTAGTGCTCTGGCCTCTCACTGAGGGTGACCAGCCCGGGCCAGAGGGGTGACTTCTAGCCAGAAGGTAGTCAGATATCTACGGGGGACCCTAGCTTCCATGGGCAGAGGCACTGGGATCACTGGCTTTCTTTCTCCACAGAAGATGCACAATGGCCAGCTCTTAACCAAGAGGAGCCAAAACAGTGGTCCTCCCCCTGCAGTTAGGGTACCTGTGGGCTCTTGGAGGCAGGTGGACAAGGACATGTGGATTCATGCCCATCAGGCTCTTTCTCCAGCGCACGTTGGGCATGGTACCTGTGTGTGCTGTGTGTCTGTTACACAGATGCCCACACCCCTCCTGCTGGGCAGACACTCCTGGGGTGTGTGAATGTGACCGGGGGAAACCGTAACCCTGGACGTTCATTCTGGATGGTAAACAGACTCCGATTGTTTTCCTTGCTCTTATGTGTTTTCTCTTCCTGGCTGTTCTGCCTTTTAATCCTCCATTTTCTTTTTCAATTTTCCTCTCTAGCAGTTTTTACCTGTCTTTCACCTCTCCTCTCTTTCTCCCTCAGTGAGCACACTCACCCCCTGCCTGTTGATGCTCCGGGAGCCACATTAACACTCTGTCCAAGTTTCCAAATTCGACTCTGGCTTCTCCGCCCCTCCTGGGGCCCAGACGGTCCCCCTGCTGTCCTGCAGCTGCTGTCCTGAGCTGGGATCATGAAAATGAAATATTGTTTTTCTTCCACGTAGAAATGCTTTGCACTATTTTCTCCAAGCCCACAGACAATGAAAATTTAAAACAACAAAGGCAGCAGGAACAACAAAATCACCATAAGATTGACAATGGGTAACAGACTCTGGAACCCAAGACCCTCCAATGTGATCAATCCCTCGGGCATCAGAGGGCGGCCCTCAGTGTGTGGGGCCCAGACCGGGCACTAGGGTCCCCGCCATGGTCAGGCTGGCATGTCTGCTCTCACTGAGGAATGGTGGCTTAACTAATGGTCCTCCATCCCTGCTGTTTCTCCCTTCAACCCCACTCTCCCCTGATGCTCTTCTCTGCTTCTCCCTTTGCCTGCATTCCTCTCTGGTGTCATCAACTGCTGTTTCCTGATCCCCCCCCCCCCCCCGCCCCCGCTCCGCTCCCCAATCCCAGCCCAGTACCTGCCACCCTTCCCTGCAGCTTAGAGTCTTCACTGTCCAAGGTCAGCTCCTCCTCTTGCCCCTTTCTCTACCCCTTCCTTCCCTCTGTCCTCCCAGGGGAGCCCCGGCTCAGGCTTACCTGGGCTCAGGGCTTCAGGGAGGCAGACACCTCCAAGTGCACAGAGCCTGTTCCCTCCTGTCCCTCTGGTCCTCGCACATGTGCCTCCTGCTCAGAGAGCCATCCCTGTTTCCTCTGTGGGTTTGTGCTTACAGCTCATCACTATGAAAAATTCTTCTTCCCCCTCATCCAGTGTCTTCTCTTCTCCCCAGAATGCAGACTGTGCGAGAGCAGGGCTTTCCTTCTTGGTCACCACCTTTTCTCTTTTCTTGTTCAGCGCTACATTCCCAGGGCCTGGGACAGTGTCAGGCGCATTAGAGAAACCCCTTGGAAAGGAAGGAAGAAGGACAGGCAGGAAAGAAGGAGAGAGAGGAAGAGAGGAAGGAAGAAAAGAAAAAAGGAAGGATGAGGGGGAGAAAGAAAAGGAGGGAAGGAGAAAGGGATAATTTGTAAAATTTACAATATTAACCCACTGAATCTTCATAACAGCATCATGGGGTGGCTACTATTACCGCACCTTAGAGATGAGGAAACCGAGGCACAACATTTAGGGAACTTGGTCAAGGTTAAACTGCTAGTAAGTGGCAACACCTGGATTCAAAACTAGGCAGTCTCACACCAGGTCTCACACCAGAGACTGGGCTCTTAGCCACCATGATCTGAGTCTCACGTAAGATGTACAAGGCGGGCAGCACTCGGGACCCCTCCTGCACTTTAGGGCACTTGTCCACGGGAGCAGGAGGGAAGGTCGTTCTTACTTGGCACCTACTCTGGGGGTCAGGGCCACATGCAGGATTTCCTTCATCTTCATCTTCACCTTCATCTTCATCACAACCCCCTGAAAAGGGTGTTAGCAGCGTCACCTTTCACAGATGAGGACCCTGAGGATCGGAGAGCCTGAGGGGCTGGCTGCAGTCACACAGCCAGTAGAAGGGGGCCAGACCCACGCCCAGGACTCTTGGTTCCGAATCCAGTGTTCTCTGTGTTCCTCCTGCTATTCGGCTGCCCATGAGAGATACTCCATCAACATTAGTGAATGCATCTCCCTGTTTTGAAAGCTCTCCTTCCATACACACTTGGCATAAGTGTGTTTATAGTTGTCTAAATATGGAGCACGGTCATTTCTATCACATGTAAACCATGGGCATCAGGCAAGGATGTGACATGGTCTGATGATGAAATCGTGTTCAGCTCATGCCATTCAGATGGGGAAGAATTGTCCAGGTCAGGCAGATGCGAAGGGAGAGGTGACGATGCTGTTAATCACGGATACTTATCCGTGCTAATGGATCATCCATTCCAGGTAGCAGCATGTTCTAATTCAGTTAAAACTCAAATCTCCTTGAAAAGGCCCTTAGCTGAGTTCTGTGGATGCTGGGGTGTCAGGAAACTGGCTGGCAGTTGTTTGGGGCAGGAGAGTTTTCTCTGGGTTAGTTCCCCCTGTAAGCGGCCACCTCTCCGGCCTATGACAAAGGGCACAGGAACGGCAAGGAGGTCCTTCAGGGTGGACGTCCTTCTGGCCACGTATTCCACAAGTGCAGCTCTAGGCCCCGTGCCCCATGTGCAGTGCACAGGGAGCCTCCATGACAGCAATTGGGTGGTTAAGAAGGAAAATAGTATTCTCAAGGCTGCACACTGCATCTCCTCTTAAGAGACTCTGACCGCAGTCCAACTTCAGCCAAGCTGGAGAGAGGGCAGCTGGTGCTGGCTGAGCTGGGCAGCAGAGATATGCCCTCACAGGTGCTGGTCTGAAACTGCCCTGCCAGCGTCTTTCCCTCCACCACCACCTCCCGTCTGGCTCCAGCCTGGCCTACGTACCACTTGCTCAGCCTTGCCCTGGCACTGCCAAGCTTTTCCTGATGAGGCCACTTGGCCATAGCTCTGCCCCTCTGTGTGCCAGGAGAATTCAGCTGGACATGGTAACCAGTGTCAGGCAAAACCGTGTGTGAGCGACCATTTGGGGCAGGGGGTGGTAGTAAAGGGGAATAATGAGTGCCAGAGGATTAAAGAGCCAAAAGGGACATGGAACCACTCCCTCTAATTGCCCCTCCCTCATCGCCCCCTCTGCCTCCGCCCTGAGAAGTGGCTTTTCTCTCAGCTGCCACTGTTAATTCATGTGAGAGATTGGACCAGGGAGATGCCACCCGTGTCTCCCAGGCTGTACCGAGGAGGCAGTGGGAGGGATGGGAGGGCTGATTGGGGCCACCTTCATTAGACAGAGCTGGTATCCTGCTAAAGGAGAAGCCTCCGCTGAGCTGTGTCCACCGACTTCTCTCCCTCACTGCGCATCATTGCTCCTCTCAGGCATGAAGCAGGGGTGGGGGAGCCCAAGGTGAGAGGAGAGTGTTACTGTTGGGACCTAAGGCACCCAAGTCCCTTTCAGTGTACCCTATAACTGAGAACAAATGTGATTTTTTATCTACCCACTGTCTCTCTAAACAGGGTTTCTAGAACATCATGTGAATTTGAACATCATCTCAAACACTGGAGCATGCGTTTGAGATGGGAAGACACAATCTGTTCAACATTGAACCTCTGCTTAGTGTGTGAACACAGCCAGGACTTAGGCAGGAATCGGGGCTGGACTAAAATCTGGCTCGCCCAAGCCACTAACCCTTCTGAGCCGGCTTTCCTTACCTGGAGGGCATGCACCCAGGTCTTACTGTTGTTGAGCTCTGTGTGTGAAGCTCATGTGCAGTTCTGGAGCCAGGATGTCCTAGCGGGAGCCCTAACCCTCTGTCCCTTCCTCTCACCTAAGTTAGGAAACACACTTTCAGCCAGATCCTGTGAGTTACATTAAAATGGAACAATAGCCAGAGGTATACTGTATCTGGTGACTAACACAGTTGATACTATTTTATTTGCCTTCAAATACAATTCTCAAGTTGTTTTTCTCATACTGTCAACCCAAAGAGTCAGAAATTTAAAGCTTAGCAAAACACTCTAACAGGAAACTTATAAATATTTATAAAATATGTTGTAATTGTAATATTTTCTGTTAACTGGCTTAGCAATCATTTATCTGCTCAATTAACCCAATAAATTAATAACTTTTGAAAACTTTACTTCACAAATGAGGAAAACATGAGAATAAAATAAGACTTACTTGGTTGATGTCCTAAAGCAAACTATAGGCCACATCTGATTAGAATCTTCCACACTTGAAGTTTCATATTATTAATTAAATCTCTTAGACACACTTCTTTTCTTGAGGAACAAGTGGGTTTCATCATAGGAAAGAGAGTTATCTGAGAGGAACTTTCAGGGGTTGAGAAGGAAAAGGTCACATAGCCCAACTAGATAGTCCAAGAGTTTAATTCCGTGTTGTTACAAATAAGATCTTCTCTCTATTGAACATCAGCACTTCTTTTTCTCCCTCCTAGATTGTCTTTAACAGCCTTTAGTATCATTGTAATTCTCTACCCCTTATGGTCATGCTAAGACACAATGAACTTGGCAATGAATGAAATATATTTCTCTGTTTTTCTATTTGGAAAAATCCATCAATAATGAGATAATACATGTTTTATTGCCATCTAGAAATGAAATGCCCATAAATATCCCAAAACAGAAATCAAATGTAGCCCATTTAATTTCCAACAAGTAAACTAAATGAGTCTTCCTTCATAAGATACCTGAACACTTTCATAATTGACCAGTTAAAGTACCATAGAAATAATTATTCAATATACAGAGGGGAAAGGGAGGGAAGGGGGAGGAGCAGCAGTATTCACAGAGCCAATGGAATCTCGGGGCGGGGCAGGTTGCGGGGAGTGGAAGATAAGCCCATGATGGTGGAGGTGCTTCCATAAACAAGTCAATGAACCAAAGGCAGGCTCTCGTCCTTTCTTACCAAAGGAATCTTTTCTTTCCCCTTGGCACCTCCCCACCATCTTGAGGAAGTCGCTCCCAACAATCATTCCCTCAAGTCAGTTCCATAGCAGTTTTACTCTGCAAGGAGTGAGGGGTGTCCTGGTGCTTTGGGAGACTCACTGCAGTATAATTAGGGTGCCCATAGTTTCTAGTTCACACCTGTGTCCCCACGTAATTACTAACAGTGCCTCTTTTACTCTCAGAAGTGTCCCTGTTTGAATGATCAATTATATGGTTGCCCTGTGTATCACGTGGAGAGAATGAGGGTGTGTGTCACCTTGTGAGTGAGTTGGCACTGGCAGCTGACAGTGACTGCCCAGAGTGCTGTGCTGAGAAGGGGTCTGAGATCCAGTGCTGCTCAGCAAAGAAAGCCCTGGAGATGGCTAGTCAGTGTGCTGCAGGCTTGGTTGTTACCATCCTCATCTTATATGTGAACAAATTAAAGCTAAGAAAGGAAAGGCAATGGCATTCTAGGCTCCGACTGCCCGAGATCAAACACTTGCCTTAGAATTACAACCTGCTCGGTTTGGGTGAGTTGACATCATCTTTCCATGTGTCAATCTCCTCATCTGTAGGATAATGATGTTGTTGTGAGGAGTAAAGGAAGTAACAGGTGCAGGACGCTTGGGCTCCGATGGGATTTAGAACACACACAATCACATTAGTTGATGGAAGCAGTAGGTGGCTGGGGTGGCAGTAACAGCAGTAGAGATGATGGTGTTGGTGACCAGCGAGTTAATGGCATAACCAGGACTCTTCTCAGGCCCGTATAGGGCCTCTGAATTCATTGTCCACTGTCTGCCTTAGGATTGACAG
The DNA here is from genome assembly GCF_028538775.1 of Myotis yumanensis. Taxonomy (NCBI): domain Eukaryota; kingdom Metazoa; phylum Chordata; class Mammalia; order Chiroptera; family Vespertilionidae; genus Myotis; species Myotis yumanensis. Next base: position 118,923,152 of record NW_027223754.1, on the reverse strand, counting down.
TCACAAGTTAGAAGCGGAAAGTGTAAGGATAAGAAAAATGAAGACAATGGGGATACTTTACTCAGCTAGCAACGAGAGCATGTCAGCTGGGGAGCTCCAACTCCTCCTTCCTCAATTCAGATCATTCCAGTAAAGGAAGTGGTGCAGGGTGAGGGTTGCTGGTTAGGCCATTGCACTGTGGGCTCACAGTAGTCCCGTGATTGGACCAAGCTCACTCTGCCGTCCTTGCCTTCGGGCAGGGGTATGTAAGAGGTGGTGTTTCTTTAGTAACCTGTGTTCATTATGTGGTGCCACACTGGTCAGGAAATTTTCCCTCAGCCCATACCTACCAGTGTCTGGTGATTTGTTAATGGCACAAGCCAATGTTCACGGCTGTGTTTTTCTGTTTTCAGTAGGTCTGCACAAATTTTAAGTAATTCATGAGACATGCTTCAATTAGCTGAACTCCTGTGTGACTCAGCAAATGGTGAATGTGCACAGCTGCCCATCCCTCAGGTGGAGAAGGAAAATCTGAGAGTAGTGAAGAAGGGAATGGAAGGAATAGGTGGGAGAAAGAAAAGTCAAGCTAGAGAGGCAGAGGGGAGAGGAAAAGTGAAGAAGAGCGGGCAGTAAGGCAGGGAGAAGGAGAACGGAAGAAGGAGACCCCGCCTGCATGGGGACAGGAGATGGGAGGACAGGCTACTTTACCGAGCACAAGACAGATTCCAGTCTTCTTTCTCAGATGTTTGGTGTCTTGGCTAAAAGTATGTCAACTGAATGGTGTCCTAGGGACGGAGACAGGGAGGAATGTGACACTTTGCAGGAAGCTCAGGCCTGGAGTTGTGCTCACAGGGAGGTGGGGCAGGTTCCTGTGCCTTGCTGAGAATGGTGACAAAGACCCCTGTCCACCTGGGAGCCAGAGCCAAGTCCCTGGAAAATTGTGTGTTCTCATGATGGGGAAGGCTCCACTTTCCATGGTAGCCTCTCCATAAAAGGAGAAAGGGACCCCTGTGTGGAAGGGGTCTCCCTGATACCTCTGCAAGGATGGAAGGAGGGCTCCAAGTGTTCCAAGAGATTATGAGCCATGGGTGCAGCTGGGATCCATGAGGAGGAGCATGGAGGGGAAAGGGCACTGAATGTGGAGTCCTGGTCCCAGGTCTGCTGCCTCTAACTAGTGGTGAGGCTCCAGACAAGTCATTTCCTCTGTCTCACCCTCATTTTCCTGAGCTGTAAAATGGGAGACTTGATGCTCACTGAGATCCCTTCCAGCAGCAATGCTTGATCCTCAGGGAGCTCTAAGGGCTGCCTGTAGGGACAACCAGACCCTGTCAGCCAACAAGGAAGCGGGTGCTGGACTCAGCTGGGCACTCTGTTCTGGGGGGACGAGTGCCCAAGGGGGCTCATCAGCAGCCCTGGGGCTAAAGCAGGCTGCTGGCCCTCCACCTCCCCAAGAGGGGCTTGCTCCAGATTGAATATGGCATAGAAACATAAAGCACCAAACCCATAAAATTGGGTAAATAAATAATAGTGCACCTATCCATGCTACTAGAATGTGATAAGGTTATTGAAAGTGATGGTGGAAATAAAATTGGATAACCTATTAGATATGTAAAATCTATTGTTAAGCAAAAATAAAAAAGATTGTAAAATAATATAAACAGTATGATGACAGTTTGGAAAGACAACAATATACACAAAGAAAGGAAATAGGACATTGCTCATTTTTATTTTCCTTTTTGCCTTAGAATTTTCTTAAATTTCTAAAATGACTTGCTATTAGAAAATAAAGTGAACTACATTACCAGAAAGGCAGGGGTTCAGGTAGGGGAACTGCAGGGGGCACCGACTCAGGGCAGGCAGCATCTGAAGGAAGCTGGTGCACAGCAAAGCACAGTTGCTGACTGTATCCTGGGCTCTCTGAGAAGCCCTAGCCACAGGGCTGAACCAGGGGAGTGAGAAACCTTGGCCTTTACCTTCCCAGTTTAACCTTTAGCAGCCAGTCTTTAGAGCTCCTCGGAATTCACCTACCTTTTTTCCAGCCTGGGTTAATGCTGTCCTCATTTGCAATGCTAAGCTTTTTATCTTTTTTTTTTCCCCCTGGAAGCTTTGTAGTTCCCTTTAAAGACCTTACTTAGTGAAGGTTGAAAGGCACCGGAAGCCAAGATTATCTAATGCCAGTGCCTGGGACAAATGAAAGGTCACAGAAATGAGAAGGGAAAGTTTCTGGAGAGCGCTAGAAGGTCCCAGGAGACTTGGAAAATCAAGTAGTAATTTGTCAAGGGGGTTTTGCTCACTTCAGTTTGGGGGCAGCTCGCTGACTTTCTGTGCTATTGGTGTAGAAGGTATGGGGTGGGGGGTGGGCATACTCCATGTTCTAGAAAGCATCTGTGGGGGGACTAAAACATGAGCTCAGACCTCATGGAAAAGCAGGAGGATCGGGGACCCAGCTTAGAGTTGCATGGAAGGTGCATTGCTAAAAACTGACTCAGCATGGTTATTTTCAGATACTCGTTGAATTTCCAAGTCTCATCAATCAATGAGTAATAAATATACTTCTGCACAAGACATTGGGTTAAAAGTTGAATCTAAATATAAGACAAGCCTTTGCCCATGATGGACTGTCAATCTAATTAAGAAAGTAAGATATAAAACATGTGTAAAGTTAACACACAGTATGTAAGACATGACACAAGGTAATGTGTATGTCATTAAGGGCTAAGGGTGTGGCACAGACAGTGAGCACTTCAGTTCTGAGAAGTATTTGAAGAAGAGGCAATTTACCTGAATCTTGGAGAATGGGTAAAATCAGGAGAAAGGAAACAGATATTTCAGGCCTGAGCCTAGAGGGGAACAATTTAGGCAAATTCTTAGAGTTAGGGAATCCCAAATTGTATTTAAAGGCAGTAGAGGGTATAGAAGACCCATGCAAATGCATAACAATAACTTCAATATTTAGTGACTTTAAACCACAACAATTCACATAGCTCACATTTCTGCAGGTTAGTAATGTGGATTGAGCCCAATTGGGTGGTTCTGCTGGACCTGGCAGGGCTCAGTTGGTCTGAGTTAGACTTGCTCAAGTGTCTGCAGTCAGATGCTGGGTTACCAGAACTGGGTCCTTCATTACGGCTGTGGCTGGGTCGGCTGGTACTACTGGGCGCTTTCCGCACAGGGTCTCTCATTCTGAAGCAGGCTATTTGGGGCTTGTTCATGTGGTGGGAGAAAGGCCGCGAGGCCTCCAGAGGCCTAGGCTCAGAGGTTGCACACTGCCACTGCCCCTGTATTCTATTGGTCAACGCAAGTGACAAGTTAGCACAGATTCAAGAGATGGGAAAATAGACTCTGACTCTTGATAGGAAGAGCTTTAAAATATTGTGGCCATTTTTTGCCATCTTCCACAGATTGGTTGGGTAGAGCCAAATCCTTTGGCCTTGGGGGCCAGAGCAAAGAACACCTTAGTAGGAAGGACACAGAACTTATGCAGTGAGCTGGAGAGTAGGAAGGACCTACACTTCTGATGCGAGTCTGCCGCCCAGGCCGACCTACAGTGAAGGTTTGCTGGCTGCATCCGATGAGAAAAAGAAGCTGAGTGCAGTGTGTGTAGTGATGGCAGTGGGGTTGCTAACCATCCTTTATTCTGCTGTTGTTTCTCCCTCCTTTTATGAAATTATAATACATGGACATTGTTATTTTTAATATTTCTACTTGGCAGGATAAAAAGTTGGCAACACTACTTCCGTCCCTAACATTTTTTTTTTTTTTTTGCTATTTTACTGATCCATGAAATGTTGACAGAGCCTGGGAATCACTTGGTGAGTGATTAAGGTGAAGAATTCTCAGAAGGGAGAGACCCACACAATGAGGAAGGTGTCCCTGAGCAGAGGCGGGGAGGGGGTCATGACTAGTCCTAGAATGGCTAGCATTCTGAGAGGCAGGTTTTTATAAGCAAAGTAATGTCTGCTTTGGAATGTTTATAATATATTAGTGACTCTTTATCAGATCAAGCAGCCCCATCACTTCAGGGATTCCAAGCTGAGAAACCCACAGAGTCTATGCCAGGTGGGTTTATTTAAAGGGAAGATTTCTGGCTCTGTCCCAAGAGATTCAGGAGGTCTGGGGTGTGGGCCAGGAATCTGAATTTGTAATAGCACATCCTCTTCTCACCTGAACCCCATGTGGTGAAATGCTGATCTACATAGAGAAGACCCCAAATTGCTTAATTATAGGAATTATTTAAACACCCACAGCCTAGGATATGAGGAACTCGGCCCATGATTGTCCAAGTGGATTACAGAGAGAAGCAAGGCAATTTAATTTTTAATGTGGTTAACACGTAACAGTGATGTCACCTTGATGATCATTTAAGAACATATTTATTGAGCATCACATTGAAGGTGGGGGCTGTTAGGAATCCATATTCCTAGGCCCATCCCAGAATATTCTAATTCAGCCCATTTGGGATGGGGGCCAGGAGGCTATATTTTTAACAAGTGTGTAAGACATTTCTAGGTAGCTATCAGAGAACTGAAATTCAGGATCCACTGATAAAGTCCAGCCTCTTCATTAGGAGGATATTGTGGGTGAAAAAAGTCAGGTTCACAGAAGCTGTGCAGCCTCCCACAGTCACCCGCTTGATAATGGCTAAACTAAAATTAGAGCCCAAGATTCCTGACTCCCAGGATGGTGCTCTCCCTGCCACAGCGTGCTCAGTGCCCTTGCTTTAGTTTTCAGAGGGAGAAAAAGCAACAAAAGGCTGTATGCAATCCAGGGGTCCACATGTGTGGTGGAGGCTGAGGGGTCCATACAGCCAGCGTGGTGCCAGGCAGACCACGGTCCCATCCTGTGCTGTGAGAATAATGATGGCTATGAGATAACCTCTGGAAAGTACCGTGCCCAGGACCTGGCATGTGACAAGAACTGTGAGCTGTTCAGGTCCAGTTACTTCACTGCCTGCCACGAAAGGGCAGGAGGAGCCAGCAGGCCTTATGTCCAGCTTCATTGTGCTGCTGTGCAGTCAGCGCTTTCCAACAGGGCTCGGTGAGTGTCAGGTGAAGGAAGGCAGGACCCTGGGCCCCGTGGCCTCTGGTGTTTGGATCCTGAGATTCCCATCCCCCTTCCCACCTACACAAAATCCATCTTCACACGGAGAGACAGCTTACCTCACTCACCCCTGCCGGGGTCCCCAAAGGGTAAGACTGTGAATCACTCTTACCGCACTCCCCTTTAAGGGCATGTCCCCATTTTTTATTGCTCTCTGTTTTATATCATTATAATTGAACTGATCAGCAGGGAGAACAAGCTCATTTTTACAAGGGAAAGAAGACAGCCACAAAAAGCCAAAATTATGACTGTTTGCAGCTTGCAGGAAACACGTATTAAATTAGATCTGCCTTCGGCATAGGCGTCAGCCAGTTTCCAAGAAGAGCTTAAGTGTGAGGAGCGAGCCTGATTTGGAGGACAGGCGAGTTAGCCCTTTTTTAGGTGACTTGTGCTCAGCAGGGCAGCTAGGAGCAGTCTTCAGGGATATACTCCCTGACTGCCCAGAGCAGGAAGTGCACCATGGGTTCCTGCAGAGCAGAGACCTTATCTTTGAATCTTTGCATGGCTGGTGCCCTGGTATTCACCACAGCGCCAGCTGCCATCAATGTCTAGAGGGTGAAAATAGCTTAATCACCCTTTCACATGGCCAACCTGGAGACCTGCTCTAGCATTTCGGGGGAAGGGGCTCCAACACTGGGGTTTGCTTTCTCCTGCTCTAGGAGTCTATGACTCTCCACCCCACAACACCACACTGAGAAATACCAGTTCTGCATCTGTGTCCTTTATCTCCAGACTTCTGCCACTGGACTATGGGAGGAGCTCCTCCGTGCCTCCCACCCACCTCTTAGGACAGTAACATTACTGCCGCATGCAACCATGCCCTTTGTCTCAACATCCCTGTGCTGGAGCAGGAGGCTAAGCATAGCTTACATGGCTACCCTCTGCTTGGGATTTGGGCTGATCTCTCTAGATCTAGTCTGAGATAGTAATCTGAAATAAGCGTCTCACACCCAGGCTGAAAGCTAACCAGGAGACAGGAGCACTTGTCTGATAGTGTTTGAGAGCTTCTGCTTTTCCCAGCTGATGAGACTAAGCTTGGTGTTAATGTGCCCAAATGGCTGCTAAGGTGTGGAAGCACTGAGCAGGAGTGGGGTAGAGGCGGGAGGAGGAGTGATGTGTAGAGATAGCAAACAGAGTCTATCAATAAGGATGCCTTCAGATGCAAGTGTAAGAAAACTACCTCGAAATGGTTGCTACAGTAAGGAAGTTTTATGTCACATAAAATAAGCCCCAAATTAGGATGGCACCAAAGTTGGTTGAGTTAAATCAACAACTTTACCCAGGATGCCAGTTCTTTTCACCCTTTCTTGTTGCCACCCTCAGCATGTAGATCTCATGATGGTTGCCATGGATCCAGGCTTTATTTATATAGACATGAGCATGTCCAGCTAAAGAAAAGATTACAGTGCCAGGCTTGGGTCACATGCTTCTCCTGAAGCCAGAGGATGGTGATGATGGCAGTAGTGTTGATGGTGGTGGTTGGTGATGAAGATGGTGATGATGATGATAATGGTGATTGTGGTGGTGGTGGTGATGACAGTAGTGGTAACAGTGGAGATGGTGGTGGAGGTGTTCATTGGTGATAGTGGTGGTGGTAATAGTGGCGATGGTGGTTTTGTGAGAAGGAAAAGAAAGTGGGAGTATGAGGAAAAGAAATGTATCTGCCCTTCCTGCTTTACAAGTGATCATGAGACTCAACATTTGAATGTATGGAAGTGCCCTGTGAATGTAGAGTACTTCCCAGTGAGTTGCACTGTGGGGGTTACTGCATGTTAGCAAACCTTCTCAATCCATGGGTCCTCTGCTCCTGGGAGCACTGACTGTCATCCTTCACCCTTGTCCACTGTAGCTGAAATAAATCACTTCAGGGAGCAAAGGTTTGGCAGGTTCCCAGAGACACAAGGAAAATGCTCGCAGCTTTGGGCCTGGGGGTTATTAAAGCCAGAATAGAACCGATTACTGTAGATCTAAAGAATAGGAGGGATGTGGGGCAAGGACATTCAGAATACAGGGAACCCAGCAAATAGGATACAGAGAAGTTTTTATTTTGTCTTTCTTTGATAACAGATGTGAGGCCTCAAGTCTCTAGTTTTTGTTAATGTCAAGAGGATCAAAAGAGGCACAAAAGTGAGTTGAGCCATATGCTGAGAGGCCAGGAGAGCTGATGTGGCTAGGGCAGCAGAGGAGACAGAGAGGCAGCAGGGCTAGTGCCGCTGACGGCTTCCACTGCCCAGGAGGGGCGCCACGGAGTAGACAGAGCCAGGACCTCTGGGGAGGACACACAAAGCCACCTGGAGCAGGGATGTTCACTCCTCAGACATGGGCAGAACACCTACTGTATGCAGGTGCTAGGGCTGCAGTAATGTCAGCAACTGCCATTTGAGTGATGACTGTGTGATTTCTAATTCTCAAAATTACCCGTCAATTTGTATAACTATCCCCTGTCTGCTGGTGAAGAAACCAGAGTTTGGAGAGGTTACATAGCTGGCAACTGGGAAACAATTTGATCTCAGGTGTGTCTGACTCTAAAGCCCTCTTTCCTCTATCATTTTGCCTTTCATTTAAAGACACCTCTTAACCAAAAGTGAAGAAGAAACTTGCTTCTGCCCTGCAGGCACTCTGTCCTGAGGGAGAGGAGCCCTAGAAAACACAGTGTGATAAGTGTTATCACTGTGATCTGAAGAGAGGGGCGGAAGCTGGGAGGAGGTGCTAACCAATCTGTCCTTTCTGGGGCAGGGTAGCTGGGCAGTGACAAGGTGATGACAGGGTGCTGTCCAGGAGCCTGAGGAGAAAGGGTAGGGCTTGGCAGGGCATGAAGAAGAGTGTTGCCATGACAACCTGTCTGGCTTGGGTGAGGTGGGTGAACATTTGGTGTGGCTGGGGTGCAGGGTGGTGGCCAGGCATGACGCCAGAGGGACTGGTGGGGTCGGCCTGTGGCAGACCTGGGAGCCAGGCTCAGGAGGCTGGGTTCCATTTCCAGGCAGAGGAGCCTTTGGAGGTTTTAAAGAAGTAAAACAGCCTAGATGTCAATGCAACCAGTTAGGAAGCTGCTTTGGTACCTAAACAGCCAGTGATGGGGGCCCAGGAAGGAGACAGACAGTGGGGACGGATAGAAAAGATGGGCTGTTTCCCTGGGTCAGGTGTTAGTCTACTCCTCAAAGAGTTTTGAGGCCACTGCTGCATCTTACTTCTATTTGGGAAATTACACACTAGCCACAGGTCACTAAGCAAATGTCCCAGTGTCCCCAGGAGTAATTCAGGCCTGACTGGTGATTGGTAATATCTGTCACCCTGTCCACTCCATTTCTCCAAAAGAAAAGGCAATGTCCCTGAACCAGAGAGAGCTCCTTGGAGGGAAGGGGCTGGCCATACTCTGACAGTGGAGCTGCCAGTGACAGGACAAGCAGCCATATAAGGAAGTGACCTTCTGAAGTGGGGGCCAGCAAGGGCGAGAGCTCCTGCTGTGGGCAGATGCTGGTTGTATAACATTGGGCTTCTTTTGAATCCAAGAGAGCAATGCAAATAGTATGTGACAAAGGTTGCTTGTCCCCTCTGTACCGCTCATAGCTGGACTCCAGATAGAGAACTTCAGCAGGCCAGTCTCTGCCCTGTGGGACTTGACAGTTGAGAAATAGAGCCTAGGAGGGGGCTCCATGGATGACAGAGATGCTATCTCAGGGACAGGGGCAGTGAAGGGCCCAGAAGGAGTAGGCAGGCAGCATGCTCAGTGCACTTGGGATCTGAGGCTGGTGCCAACGGGCTGGGACAGCTGAGGCTAGTCCGGCATCTAGAGCAGAAGACATGAATGTGAGAAATTAATCAGTGGATAAGTCACTTCAACTTAGTATCATGGGCAAGTGCAAAGAAAACAGACCAGTTGGAGGACAGTTTTTATTTTTCTAAACTGAGCTACTGTAAAACACTGGCATACTTTTCAACTCACTCAGCCTCAGTTGCTATTTGGACTCGATAAATAGGTGAATATTCTTTTCAAGGCTGCTTTACTTTTAGGCTATTAAATGGTTTGTCCCCTCCCTTCTTCCTTTACAGGAAGTATTGAGTCTTAAGGCCACCACCATCTGAACCACCAGGCACCTTCTAAATAGGCTTCTATATGAGACCCTTGGGAAGGGCTTGCCCTCAAAAATTGAGAAACCGAAGCAGTTGTCTTCAGTGGGCTCCCACCTCCCTGCCCAGCCCCCTTCTCCTCAATCCAGGTACCCCAGACATCTGGCCAGGATCTCGCCATGAAAGCTATGCTGTCAACATTCTGATGAATCAGTCCCTTTTAAGGTGGTAGCTGATACAGGTTTAAATATGACCTCAGGTAGTTTAGATGGAGACCACTAAAAGTTAGAAAACCTTTAAGATCCAAAGGAATGTGTTTTTTTTTGCATTGTAGTAAACAACATAAAATTTTCCTTTCTAACCATTTTTAAGTGTACACTTCAGTGACATTAATTATACTCACAATGTCGTGCAACTATCACCGCTATTTCCAAGGGTTTTTATTCCCTGAAACAGTTCCTCCTTCCAGCTCCCGGTAACCTCTAATCTATGTTCTGTCTCTGGATTTGCTCATTCTAGGTATTTCACATACATGAAATTATACAGTATTTGTCCTTTTGTGTCAGGCTTTTTTCATGTAGCACAATGTCTTCAAGGCTAATCCATGTAGAACGTGTCAGAATTCCATTTGTTCTATGGCTAATATTCCATCCTGTGTGGATATACCATATTGTGTTTATCAGTCATCCACTGATGGAAGGAAGGCTTCTTAATGGCTACACTTCAAGCACCAGTAGGGACCCCCAGGAGGAGGTTTTGGGACCCTGCTACCCACCCTTCCAGCCATACCATATAGATGGCCCTTTACTGCCCAATGACTGATGGGTACAATAATTCAGGGTTTCATTCAGTCCACAGACAGAAAGAGCTTTGCTGTGTCAGAAGGTGCGCCAGCCAGCTGTTAGGAAACCTGAGTGCCCATCACATCGGGTAGATGCTCGGCCTTGGACAAGTCCCCTTACTTCTGTATGATGAGGAGCTTGGAATGTGTGTCCTTATTTCTTATTTCTACAAGTCCGTCAGTGTCCTAAGAGGGCAATGTGGCAAGTGGGGTGGGGTGGAGCAGACCCTCAGGAAATATCTGTGACTTGAATGAATGAATGAATGAATGAATGAATGAGAGAAGAATTGGAGAGTGAGGAACTATGGTATTCCAGTTTCTTTGCCCCCCTTCATTAGAGAATAGGCAGGCGGCTATAATTTGAGGTCAGATTGAATGGTACTTAAGTTATGAAACAGTCCGGAATCCAAGGTGCTGCTTGAAGCGTTATTATTGTGTTTAATGTCTTTGCACCTTGTACTGAGATGAAATTGTATGACTGGGCTTCTTATCAACTTGTTTGGTGTAGAATTCTTGGCAGCTTTAATAAATACACTTGCCTAAATTTAAGAGGGTGCATATGGGCTTAGTCCCAATTCTTACACCCTGGTCTGTTATATAGCAGATGTAAGCTGTAGAGTGTTCAACATGGACAGTGGGCATTGCCAAGATGTGCCGTGGTGTGTGTGTGTGTGTGTGTGTGTGTGTGTGTGTGTGTGTTTGTGCGCGCGCGCACAGAAATGTGCATCCATGAATAGACAAGCTCTCTACAGCTGTCCTTGTCCTAGGAGCTCTACCTTGGCATGGCTCCTGCTCACAAGGACAAATAGTACTAATTTCTTTAATGAAGGATTTTTTTATTATAAAATCCATTTGTATTCATGGTGATCATCAGACAAGGAGGACAGGAACTCCATGTTCCTTTCCATGTCTTGGAATCTGTGCTTCAGGCAGAACTGCACGCAGACCAGGCATCAGCATCCCCACTCCTCACTTGCCATAGAATTTTGGAGAGAATTTATACGTCATCTACTACTTTGGAAGTGGTGTTCAGTGTTCCAAGAAAAACGCAAAAAGCAGTGATTCCTCTTCTGAAATAAAATCTTATGCAGAACCCTGCATATAAAGCCAAATAAAAGCCTCCCAGCCTGGTTAGGAAGAGGGGGCGACTTCCTTTTGTGCGTATTCTCTGTCTACACCCCCATCAAATTGTCCTGAATGAATGGCATTCCACTGTGTTAGGACTTTTGGACAACTTAGCATGTGGGTTCAAATGGCACTGCTCTGGTTCAGGGATGGGCAGCCAAAGGCCCACTTTCTCAGTCTTCCCCTAAATTGTAGCTGCTCCCAAACAGCACTGTAGAAACCAAGGGCTCTCTGCAGCACTGTATGTTTTTAAAATGCTTAACTAGTTCTTTTACAGATAAAAAAAAAAATAGAGCCAGAAAAGTAAAATGACTTGCCCAAAGACACACAGAGTCAGTTGGTGCCTAAATCAAGATTATTACTGTCGAAAAAATAATTGAGTCTCTGTCCTCTGTAAGTTTAAAAAGGATATGTACACATGAAAAGATAAATGGAAAACTAAGATAGCCAGTACTCATCAGTGTCTGATTAGCTCCACGAGTGTTTAGAAGATGTCATTACTCTTGGGAACTGAACTCTCTCCCCACTGAATTCTTCTAAATGTTTCCAACATGGGTGTGACCATGGGCCCTGGTCGCCAGTGGTAGCCTTAAGAAATGAGCAGGGAGAGAGGAAAGAAAGGGAGAAGAACATGGAAATGAAAGGAAGCAGTAGGAGGAATATAGCATTGGAGAGGAAGAGACGTGATAGAAAGGAAGAAGAAAGACAGGACCATCTGCCAGGGCCCGGTCATCACACTGCCCCCAGGAAGGGGCTCCTCCAGGAGCCCTGGGGAATCCAGTCCCCACATTCGCAGCCTTGAGAGTCTGGTGTTTCCCTGACTTGGTCCCATGGTTTGTTCTCTCTTTCGCAGTTTTTCTACCTCTTCCACCCTTTCCAACCTCAACACGGAATAGTAGGAATGAGGCTCTTAGTCTGTTCCAGGTTGGCTTCCAAAGTTCCCTGGTTCCCAAGAGCACAGAAAGGGCCATTCACATGCTGACTGTTGGGTGCATTCTCTGAGAGCCCCGCAGCCCCTGCAGATTCAGGAGGGCACACGGAGCTCGGGCCTCAGGAGGGGGCTGCTCAACAGTGTGTCCTCACAGGACCGGAGACACCTGGGTATCAACAGCAAGAGAATAACCTGTGACAAAGTTTTATTTTTCTTTACTCCATTCATTTTCACCCTTAGATGTTTCTATAGCAGTACAGCACATATTTTCAAAGGATCACTGAAGCTGTTTCATTTATTTAAGGGTTTTTTTTGGTTTGGTTTTTGTTTGTTTTTTAGACTAATTCTGTAAGGACATTCATGCCCCTAAGGTCAGAGTGAATACAGTGCTTTTCCCAGTGGCAGTCAGCACAGATGGCTGTGTCCAGATCTTGCACCCACGGGCACCTGCCCCTCCTCTGGGTTCTTGTTCACACTTCTTCTTACTGACTCCCTGGTCCCTTTTCACTTCTATCCCAGGTCCTTAGCAAGAGCAGTGTGACCAGGGAGGCCAGGTGAGATGAAGTGACCTTTGGATGGAGGGTCAGGAAATCTGGTTTCCTGTTCTCGGCCTGTGCCTCCCTGGCCTTGGTATCCTATTAGTCTCCTAATTTTTCAAATGAGGAGGTTAATTGGATAACTGCCAAGATCCCTTTCTCTCTTACACGCCTGGTTTGAGGAAGGGTCCTGTAACTTCTGCCTAGGAGAGAAGTGTCACAATGAGGAAGTGGTTTTCCTGAAGCTCTCCACACTGCCCCCCTCCTTAGTTCTCCCTCCACGTGGAGCACCTGCACAACACTCATCCTTCAAGCTTCGTCTCGGAGATGCTGACCATTGGGAAGTCCACCCAGCACATACATGTGTGTGTCAATGTCTGAGTGAGTCACTGTCATGTCAGATGGGTCCTCTGAGTCTCCACGTGTTATGTGCCAGGGTGTGGGACAAGTGTCACATAGTTTAGACTTTATTGGAAGAATTAAAAAGGCCAAAGGTCACAAGAGAAGCCACAGACATATCCCCCTTTAGTCCCCCACCTCACAAAGAGGTGTGCTAGGTCCAGGAAGCCACTGGTCTGCAGTGTGGGGCTGCATCGCAGCAGAGGGGACCAGGACCCCTCCGCCCCCTGGCTTTTCTCTTTTTATAGGGAAATCAAGCAAGGCAGAGCAGCCTTGTAGATGAGGGAATAAATAGACTGCTTGGTGCCAGGCAGTCTGGGTTGGGGGTGCCAGCTGTTTACAGGAGGTGTCTGGGAATGCTGGCTTCCCAGCACATAGGGCCCTCAGAGCCTTTGGGATATTACTGTTCTCCCTTCCCTGGGGAAGAGGTGCTCTAAGCTTGGGTGCTGCCTCTCTCAGAAGGTTTAGACACCCCAGAGGGAGCTGCAGTGGTACTTTAAGATAGTTCGGCTGGCCGAAACCAGTTTGGCTCAGTGGATAGAGCATCGGCCTGTGGACTGAAAGGTCCCAGGTTCAATTCCGGTCAAGGGCATGTACCTGGGTTGCGGGCACATCCCCAGTGGGAGATGTGCAGGAGGCAGCTGGTCGATGTTTCTCTCTCATCGATGTTTCTAACTCTCTATCTCTCTCCCTTCCTCTCTGTAAAAAATCAATAAAATATATTAAAAAAAAAAAAAAGATAGTTCGGCTGGTTGTTCCACACTGACCATGAATGACTGGATGGATGTGGGCGGATGGACATGTAGAAGTAATTAGCACATATGTGAACATATGAAAATGCCTTGCACCTAGTGGGTACCCAGCTCATGTTTACTTCCCTTTCCTTGTCTTCCCTTCTCATCCCAGCTCCAACTCCGTGGATTTCCACGGAGGTTTCTGGGATACAGAGGAGGTGGTCTGTCATCTGGCATAAACATGAAAGCTCTGACCATCATGGGGATGGGCCTGTGTGGCTGTCTGACAGCCCCCACCCTCCTTCCACAAGTTTCCTCAGGTTGCACTATGCCCTTTTGTTTCCTTTTCAACACTACTCTGATGTTCATTTTAACACAAAGTAACCTAACTTTAGAAGATTGGAGGCTCCCACACATTGTGATTTGTACCTGGGTCACAGCTCCTAGGCAGTCTCATCCCCAGACTAACTTTATGATGCTCCAGTGGGTAGAAAGTAAAGGATGGATGCCTGCCTCTGAGATGCTGATTCAATCCGATCTCTCCATTCCCTTCCCACAATTGCTGCCTGACCTGCGCCTGCATCTGTACACAAGCCAGTGGTTCTTAAACTTCACATGCCTCAGAGACACCTGGAAATTGTCTGTAATGCACAGTTCCAGGCTGCATAACCAGGAGATCTACTTCAGTAGGTCTGGTTGGGGCCTAGAATTCTGCATTTTTTTTAACTTTGCATCCTTAAACTGCTTCACCCCAGGGGTAAGGCCAGTAGGGGATCCAGGAAGAATGAAGGGAGCACAGGGACATGCATGGACAGACCTCTTCCTGCAGAGCTACCCATCAGGCTCCCAATGCCCCCATCTCGGAGCACCCTCCAGCAGCTCGGTGGAAGGAGGAGGGCCTTCCCGGGTGATGCTCACTCTACAATGTGGGTGGGACTGGAGACCTTCAGTGAGTTCCACCTGACCTGGTAGAAGATGGGAAAATAGGTCTGGGTGTTCTGAGTTGAATGCTTCCTGGAGGTTGTGGACGGGCCTGTCCTGCTTAGAGGACCTGTGGCCTAATGCCACATGGACTGTTGTTTTTGTGGCTCCAGTGAGAGATGGGCTGAGGGTCCCGCAGAGGCGAGCAGTGGAGTGTGAAGAACCAGGCAGCAGCCGTGGCTTGATGGGGGCCATTAAGGATCTGCACTGGGGATGGTTGTGGGAGAAAGCAATTAGTGGTGCAGAAATCTTGCGAATCAGCCTGGAGTCAGCTTGCTCTAATTCAGCCAAAGCGTCTGTCCTGTTCAGTGTGGGTTCCCAGGGTCAGGAGCTGCAGCCTTAAATGCAAAGCCCTTCTTTGAGGTGGCAGAGGGAAGAAATGACTGCCTACCTCCTGCCCCTGAGAAAAGAGATGAACCTCTTCCATTCACTATCCCCATCCCAGTGCCTGTCTCCATCCCGGAAATGCTGATTTTCACTGCTAACCTGCTCTATGTCTTTGGACAGAATTTTGTTTTCTCGAGAGAGTTCAAATTTTTGGACATGTGTATGTGAGCAGTTTTGCCTGTTTCAGCTGCTGTTGAGAGATCTTCAGTGTCTCAAACACAGCTGTGTGCTTGCTCTTTTGGAGAGCTCGGCTGGTACTCTCCCAAGACTGTGTTGTCTCCGGGGTTTGTTACCTTGAATCATGGCACACTTCTCCTGCGGTCCTTTCTCAGCACCCTCTCCTATGTCCAGGCATTGTTTCCCTTTTCAGTGGTTCTCAACCTGTGGGTCGTGACCCCTTTGGCGGTCCAACAACCCTTTCACAGGGGTCGCCTAAGACCATCCTGCATATCAGATATTTACATGACGATTCATAACAGTAGAAACATTACAGTTATGAAGTAGCAACGAAAATAATTTTATGATTGGGTCACAACATGAGGAACTGTATTTAAAGGGCCAGAAGGTTGAGAACCACTGCTTTAGATCAAGACATGATGGGTTCTCTCCTGAGAAGGTATTATGACATATTCACTGATTAAGTAAGATGTTTCCCCCAAAATGTGTAATTTTTGACCATTATAATATTTACACTTTAACAGAAGATATTTAAAGACTTAAAAACAAACAAAAAACCTAATGCCCAGTGCATTGGAATTCTAATCATGAAATAGACTGTGGAGTTACTAATTTGTCTTGGGGGTCCTACCCAGTGTCCCCTTAATTCCTCCCATGGCGGTGGGGATAGCATTCTCCTCCACCTTTTGTGAGAGTTGATGGGGCAGAACTTTATAAAACCCCCAATCTAACAATTTTCTTTTTCTCTCTCTTCTATTTTTGTTTCCTAGGAACGAGTGGAATATCTCTTTCTCATCATTTTTACTGTGGAAGCATTTTTAAAAGTAATAGCCTATGGACTTCTCTTTCACCCTAACGCTTACCTCCGCAACGGGTGGAATTTACTAGATTTTATAATTGTGGTTGTAGGGTAAGTACAGCTACCCTTCTCTACTTCCTCCCCTCACCCCTGCCGCCAACCAATACATATCTCTCTTCCCTTCTGTGTTTATATCTCCTTTTGATCTGGTCACAGTGGCTCTGGGCTCAGGCAGAACAAGAGGACTTACTAAATATTTCTTTGAATTCAGACTTTCTCCAAAGAGAAAGGAGCCATTATCTAGGAACCTCCTCACCACTACTCCCACATGCACACACACACACACTCACACACACACTCACACACACACATGCATGAGTTGAATGTGAGTGCTTTTGATGGAACCCAGGGTCCTTCATGCAACTTAGGAGAGTCCTCTGCTTAAGGTGTTTTCTTCCATCTCCAACCACACCTGGCCTGACAGCGCCTCTGACCAATGTCCCTGCTGTATCACTGAGCAGATTAGTTCAGCTTGCCTGTGAGCATGCAGTCCCCGGGCCTGGTTGGGGTTGGCACACAAGTGCTGTGGATGCCCCCTCTCACCTCTGCAGTGAGCTTTGTTCTGTGGCCAAGGAACCAGGCTGCTCAAGGCAGGTGGGTGAGAAGAAAACAGGGAACTATGAAGGACCAAGATGATGAGTAGCCAAACCCAAATCAAACACAGCCTCCCCTTGACATGCTGCTGGATTTTAGTATCAGATGAGGCAAAGTCAATATATGCTTTTTTAAAAAAAAGCATTGTATAAAATCTTAAATAAAATTTAGAAGTGATCTCGTCATCGAGGAATTAGTAACTTCACAGAATGAGTCTCTAGGAAATGTTTCTACCTAACATGCCTACATCTGCTGTGTGAGATGTAACTTATTAGCACACAGTGGTTGAGGTTCCTACGACTCCTTCTAAAGGGAGGGTCCCTTTGCAGCAAGATTTCACTTTAAGAACTAGCTGGCTTCTTTGAGCCCATGGAGTGGTCAACTTGTAGCCACCTTGTGTTTCCACTGCCTTGGAGTTCTGACGGGCTTCATTGTCAAGGTCAATATGTCATTTGGCTCTTACCCCAAGAAACTATTTTCCTGAATCCTTTTGTGCTGTCCCAGTGAAGACCAAGGCCTCACAGTTTCTCCAGACCACTCGCTGCTTGTGATCTCATGGGAGTGTCTGGTCTTTCCTGAAGGAAATAACACGGGGGCAAATCGAGGTCAATTAGAAGTTATGTCCTTGTCTCTGGCCATCTGGATGGTTTGTGAGGGTTTGGAACTGTTTTAGAGTTTTTACTTTGTTGGCCTTTTTTGCCTGACCAATGAGTGACACACTTTGGCCACATTAACATCAGGGATATTTGGGTGACTTGAGGAGCGCTAAAATCAGACTATTTGCCAGGAATATATCTGGTTCCAGAGGACTCGGAGTGAGGAGGCAGTTATACAAGAGATTTTGCCAGAATTTCATGCCAGAATGCACAACAAGTGACTCCACAAATGCCTTGAATTAACTCAGTAAAACATAGCAGAGGTCTTTAAGGTGGGTTGTTCCAAATGTCCCTGAATCCTTTTTAAATCCAGCATCTTTTGCAAGGCCTCAGTCTCCTGGGAACTTTTCATACATGTGTGGAAAAGAGCCCCAGGCTGAGCTTGGGTGCTTCTGGGAGCCATGGAGAGACGAGGTATCTTGCTGGGACCAATCTTGTTTAGGCAAGGATGCTGCTTTCCCTCATGTTTATGAATGCATCACAGTTGACCAGATACAGCGCCGTGCTCCATTCACGGCCTTAACTAGAGCACAAGAGGTGAGAACAGGCAGCACCGGTAGGCATCCAACAGGAGCCCTGGGATGGGGGAGCAGGTGCTGGCCACGCCTGCGCACTGGGCAACGCTGCTCATCTCCAGCTTGTTTAGATTGCCCTGCACCCCTTGTACTGCTTCTCCTTCTCACAACCACAGAAGGTGGACTTTTTGTGGGTCATCTAGATTCTGGTCACATCTCCCTAGGGTCTAGACCATGAGCCCAATGGAGAAAGGCAGGCATTCTCCCAAAAGACACCTCTAGTTGACTCTAAGCCTTTTGCTCACCTTGTGGTTCAGCGTGACCCTTTGAGTTCTTCCCCATTAATATCACACGTGGCCATGTTTGGGACCTAGTTTCTCTTCTCCATGGGCACTGGTCCCGGGGGCTTTCCATCCAGTCTAAATCTCAGCCAATCCTACTGACTCAAAAAATGGCGCACATCCCCCCACCCCCGCCCCCCATAGAAGGTGTAGCTCAACCACCTCTGTTCAGCTGAGCCTCCCATTCCTACTGTCTTTACAGTATTAAATGGGTATCCCTGTTTCCCTTGCATCTCCTGGTAAATATCTGCTCTCCTTGGCACCCCCCCACAGCTATTTAGGGGAAGGTCTCTCCTGCCTCCTTCAGGTCAGGAGAGTCTGCCTGGGGGTGCCCCCGGGGAGGGGAGTACCTGCCTGCTGCCGGAGGGCCAGGTCGAGAGCTGCTCTCTCACCTCTGAATTGCCTTTCCGGTGGCCTGTGATGAGGCATTTCCTTCCTCCCACAGACCTGTCACATTTCCATCCTAAAGTGGGGTTAGCTCCTTGGTATGATGGGAGATGCTGCTGCTGAGTGAACATGGAGAGGACTTCAGAGGCCTCTGTGAGCTACCCCGACCCCAGCCTACCCTGAGAACTGGGGACTCGCAGTAGCTCCATCCGCTTCAGACATGCTGCGGCAGCCACAAAGGCTTCTGTCTCCCTCCTCATATGTTGGTCCTGCCTCACTGGGGCCTCTGGAGCCTCAATGCCCTGTTCTTTTAAAAGCTCTAATGTCCAGCTAAGGAACCACCGGACACACCTCCTACAGAAATCGCCCACCCCACCCCCCCATACACACACACAAAGCATCAGCATCTGAACCTAGCCCTTAGGACAGGTAGGCACCAAGCCTGGTCCCACCTTTACAGTGTCTAATGAGGAGAAACACAGCAGTCCCCACAGGCCAAGGCAAACATCCCCCAGGCCTGTCCCTGCATTTCCTGCATTTCCTACCCCTTCAAAACTAAAGACAGACACTTAATAAAGAGTCTGCATCAAGTTGGAGCAGGGGTTAAAAGACAGGAAAATTGTCTACTCTCTGCTCCCTTCACGGAATAATATATGGTGAACATCTTGTACTCCGATAAGCATATTGCTTTCTTTTCGGAAATACTAGCAACCACATCTGGTTTGGATTTGGAATGCTATCTGACCAACTTGTGAGCAGGTCTCCATTTCCATGCTCTAGACTTCAGTGGAAAGAACATTTCTCTGTGGAGAAAGGAGCCTGCTCCCCAACCCTGGCAAACCACTGCCTGGGATTCCAGGCATCACCAGCTAACATGTGAAGCCGTCAGATTGCCAAGCCGAGCTGAAAGAATCATGGAGCACAGAGAGACTTTAGATGTGGTCTGGCCAGGGTCATCTCACTCCTTTTAGCTGCAGAACTCATTTTTAAACAAAGCCTTACTCAGAGGCCCAATGCAAAACACAGATCAAAGGGAGCCCGCTGTTATATATGGGGAAAGGATCCAGAACCCCAGTCACTCACCTCTGGCCTCCCTGCCGGAGATGCCCCCAAGGTTCCATGGAGCACAGTTTGAAAATCCTTAACCTAGACCAATCTCATCATTGCTGGGCCCTGCCTGGATCTGAGCTTCTGCAAAGTTAAGCCTGCAGCTACAGCCTCCCATTTCCAGGTCCACTGCTGTGGGCGTGAGTTATTTAAGGGTTGAGTCTAGTCCTCAAAACAATGTTGCCCTGGCCCTGAGTTCTTGTCTGGTAAGGGAACCCAGTTTTCACACCTGGACTTCCTTCTTGACCCCAGACCCTGGCCCAGCACACTCTCCACTGGCAGTGAATCAGTAGTCATCTCAAGGTACAAAGGACAGAAATTTTCCCTGTTGTTCTTGGTTACCACAAAAAGTCTGTCTCCCATCCCATGTAGGCTGTGTGTCCTCTGATCTGCACCCTTCTCCCCTCCACCCCCCTCCTGAATCCTGCCCACTGTGCCCACTGTGCCCTCCGTTCCCCACAGTCCATCTCCACTCAGGGGCAGCAGACATTTCTGTAAAGAGTCAGGTAACAGCTTTTCAGCTTCGTGAGCCCTGCAGTCTCTGTCCCAGCTATTCAACTCTGTGAGGAGAACACAGCAATTATGTAAGGGGAGGGTGTGGCCGAATTCCAGTTAGACTTTATCTTCTGACCCCTCCTTTCACTTCCTGGCTTTAACCTGGGGGTCCTGCTCCCCTTGCAGTCTCTAGAGGTGGCCCATTTCCCTCCCAGATGCTTCATTCCACAGCCCAGAGGTCAGGAGAGTGGCTCTGATTTCCCCTTCTTTCTGCTTCCGACCACTGTTCCTCCCATTAAAATCCTCCACTTTTGATGTTTGTGTCATCGGATACTTCTGTGGCCCACATCTCCTATTGTCCTTTACAGACCTTTGAGTCACTCCACATTCCTTGAGGAGTGAGCTCTTGGCTCCCTCCCACTCTCCAGCACTCACTGCTCCGCTGCTGCCACCACCTTCCCCCCTCTGGGAGCTTCTTCCCTAAGGGTCCAGACTCCATCCTGTTTCAGCTGCGCACTCCCATGGTTATACCAATATCCCTGCCATTCCCTAATAACTACACCCTCCCTATAATCTCAAACCAAACATTCTACTCTAAGCGATACCACCATCTTTCCAGCTCACTCCCTCTAGCACTTACCTCCAACAATCCATTCGTCCTGCCACATCTGCCTGCTCCTCCTCCCATCATGTGCACTCCTCCTTCCAACTGGCTTAGATGCCACATCCCATCACTGTAATCCTTCACTTGCATTTATTCTCAACTTTTATTCCTCTCTTCATTTGTCTTGCTCACCAGTCCTGATCAAATCCAACTAGATGGAGATTTTTTGGTACCTGAAGCTGTGCCATTGAAAGGGGGAGAGACATATGCAAAGTGAAGCTAATGGGTCTCACTTTACACTCATGACCACCAACCTGGAATAGGTCAACGGTGATTCCTGGCAACCATGCTACATGTTCCTACTCACTCTTCCACTTTCTCTATGATTCTTTAATGCCCTTGCCTTTCTCTTCAGTCTTCTAATACGTCCTCCCCTTTCACATTTTTAGCTACCCGTTCCCCTGGGAACACAGATGCAGTCAAAAGAGAATTTTCATGCATTCTCACAACTACATCTGTGCCCTATAATGTGCCTCCCAACCTGAATCATGATAAACCTCTCCACCTCTATATAAGGCCAGCATCCCTAAGTGTGCATTAGGTCCCATCCTGCCTACTGAAGGACATCGGTCCTTTGAGTAATTATCCCCTCTGTGTCTGCATCGTCAAATTATCCATCTCTGTTAGATGAGTCCCATCACATTTAAAAATGCTATCGAATCTTCATTTAAAAACAAAACACTTGATTCCATACCCCCTCTGAAAACTACCATTTTCCTCTAATCCCTTTTATAGCAAAATTCCTCAAAGGAGTTGTACAGTAGCCACCAGGCACATGTGACCATTCAGCACCTGAAATGTAGCTAATCTGAATTCAGATATGCTGTACATGTAAAATACACAGTAGAGTTAAAAGATTTAGAATAAAAGATAGAGTGACAACTATCTTATTTAAAATTCTTTACTTATATTTATTACAAATAAAATATTTTGGTTACATTGGGTTACATAAATATATTGCCAAAGTTAATTTCACCTGTTTCTTTTTACTTTTTTAATATGGCTACTAGAAAATTTAAATTATATATGTGGCTCACATTTGTGGCCTATATCATATTTCTTTTGGACAGAGCTGTCCATTCTCCCTGTCTCTAGTGTTCCTCCTATTCTCATATCTATTAGGTTTTTGTCCCCATCACTCTATCAAAACCTGTTTGCATGGTCTCATTGGTCTTCATATTACTAAATTCCATGGTCAGTGGTCCATCCTTGTATCTGTAGCACTTGATGGTTAACCACTCTCTTCTCATGACCAGTTCTTTCACAGTCCACCATTCTATCTAATTGTCTCTTTTATTGGTTTCTCCTCTCCTTCACCCCTCGGTGTTGGAGCCCCAGGGTTCAGTCCTATCACATCTTCACTTTCTACACTAGCCTCCTAGGCTCGTGGTCTGCAAACCGCAGCTCGTGAGCCACATGCAGCTCTTTGGCCCCTTGAGTGTGGGTCTTCCACAAAATACCGTTGCACTCAAGGGGCCAAAGAGCCGCATGTGGTTCGTGAGCTGCGGTTTGCCGAGCCTCAAGTTTGCCGACCACTGTCCTAGGCAATCTCGTTGGATTTGACTTTAATACAGTCGACACAAGTATCAAGTGTTTGTCTCCAGCCTGGAGTCCCCACCCCCAAGAAGTCCACACCCAATAGAGCCTACTAAGACATCTATTCAGATGTCCAACCGGCAGCTCAAACTGCACAAAGTTCAAAATAGAACCCTAGACGTGCATCCCCCATACCTCATCCTTCCAGTTGCTCAGGCCCAAACTGTTGGAATGGTCTTGATTCTTCTGTTTTTCTCACAATTCACATCTGGTTTATCAGCCCATCTCATCACATCTTTCTTAAAATAAATACAGAATCCGACTATTTCTCATGACCTCCAACACCACCACCTGGTCTATGCCTCCCCACCTGGATTAACACAGCAGCCTGCCCTGGCCTTGTCCTACTACAGGCTATTCTTCCCACAGCATTAGAGTGATTCTTTTAAAACCTTAGTCAAATCATGTCACTCTCCTGATCAAAACCTCCCAGTGCCTTCTGACTTAGAGAGAAAACCAGTAGGCCTCCCTGCTTCGTCTCCGCCTTCATCTCCACTGTGTCCATTTACCTGCTTTGCACCAGCCACCCTGCCACTTGTTGTCCCTCTAACGTACTACCATGCTGCTCCCTCAGGCCCTTTGCACCGACTGTCCCTCTGCCTCTTCCCATAGCTCTGCGTCCACTCCTGCACTTTCTTTAGGTCTCTGCTCACATGTTAGCCTAGAAGCGAGTTCCTTTCTTAGCCTTTTGATGTCAAACAGGAAGGCTCCCACCCTGGCCCCTCCAGACCCCCCTTCATTGCTGCATTTATCACTCTGTAAGTCTGATATACATTTATTGATTATTTGGTTTATTGTCTGACTCCTTCACTAGAATGTAAGCTCCAAGAGGGGGTAATGACTGCCTATTTTGCTGTGGCCTTGGTGTCTAGAACATTACCAGGTGCATAGGTGTTCGCATTTGTTGGAGGGATGGACATACAAGCAGAAACACAGAGCAGCAGGGCTGCAATTTCCATGTCTTGGTTACATGCCTTACTGTGTGGTATTGCTCCTGCTGGAAACTTACTCATTTGATCATTTATTCACTCGTTCATCATATTTCCTTTGAGCATGTGTTGTGCCCACACAAAGTAGATTTCTTTGGGATCATTTATTTGCACCCAGGTACAAATCAAATAGATGGGGAGGAGAAAGAATGTGGTTCCAGACCACATGAGGACAGCAGCTAGGGTATCACGGAGGGACCAAAGGGCACCACAAGGGGACAGGGGGCCTGGCAGCAAACTTCATTTGCTTTTCACTCTGTCTAGGGCTGCCCAGCTCACAGAGCCAGATGTGTTTTCACAGCTTTATGATGGCAAAGGGCCTGCCTGTGGCCTCACACAGACTTCTCTATGCAGTGGCTATGCCCTGTATACCCACATGATGCATTATCACCTTCCGATGGCACAGACCCTCCTGGGCACACACCTCAGCACTTGCTCCTGAGGTGGAGATGGTCACAAACTGCTCTCCCAGGCCTCCTTCCGAGAATTCAGAGCCCAGCTGAGCAAAGAAGCACTGTCTGACAGTTCCTTCTCTCCTTCCTCTCTTTTAGGCTTTTTAGTGCAATTTTAGAACAAGCAACCAAAGCTGATGGGGCAAACGCTCTAGGAGGGAAAGGGGCTGGATTTGATGTGAAGGCGCTGAGGGCGTTCCGCGTGCTGCGCCCCTTGCGGCTGGTGTCCGGAGTTCCAAGTAAGTAGAGCCATTCTTCTTATGTTGTCAACACCCTCCACTTTCCTTCGCAAATTGCCAAGAGCACTTTGCAAAGGAACCTGATTTCCCAATAAATGGAGGTTTTGCCTAAATGAGATCCTTTGCTTTTAAAAACCCAGCTCTGATGTGAGTCCATTAAAACACACTGTGGTCCAGCTCCTGTAAATACTTGGGGAAAAAACAAAAGCACTCACAGCCAAATGAGGACAAGCCTGCACAGACCAAAGAGTCTTGTGGCCAGCTGAGCAGCCCTGCCAGGCTCTGGGCTGGGAATTTAAATACATTTGTGGCAAAAGCACCAGGTGAGCAGAGACAGCTAATCCCCAAGGCTCACAGGATATTTGAACCAATGGGATTAACTCTACTCTCTGTATTTTGCCAAAGAACAATCAGAAAAGCACCAGTGGATGTTCTAAAAGTTTAATTTTTCCATTTCTTCCAGTTCCTCCTCCTTTCATGTCAAATGAGGCATCTCTGGCCTCAGAAGCCCTATTAATGGACCCCGCCTGTCGTAATGAGAACTGGTTTCACCTGAGGGGTAGAGGGTGTTCAGTAATCTCAAACAAACAGAGGGTGGTTAGGGAGATATCGTCCATCAGGACACCAGTCACATGGAAAGCCCCCTCCACGGTGCCCCCAGAATTCTGTCCCATTGGGGATGAGGCCCAGGCACTGAACACAGCAGCTTCAGACACCTGCATCAGTTCCAGTAAACCCAGCCCATGTTGCTCCTAGGGGCTAAATCAGCTTTCGGGGAGCTTCTCCTTCTTCTCTTTGCTTGCTTTGTGGTATCTGAGCATAATTCTGGACTTGTTTGCAGAGTTTACACTCTCAAGTCAGCTCCATCAGATCTGGCTCAAGACTTAAGGCAGAGGGGGTCCCTATGACCAAGCTGGAAGCAAACTAGTTTGGGGGTGAGGCAGGGTCAGCAAAACAAAGAGGTCCTCTGAACACCCAGCCTTTACCACCTACCCCGGGGACGGAGCACTTGGTGACATTATGCTGCTTGTGGTATATCTTAGAGTCATAAAACCATGGAAATGTGAAGGATCTCATATTAACCTGTTCAGTCCTTTGTTTGTTTGTTTGTTTGTTTGTTTGTTTTTTCTATTTTTTTGTTCAGTCCTTTTTGTACATGCACAGAATAGTGAAGAGATCCTCTCTAAGTAACTTAACCAGCAGCAGAGCATGGCTAGGACCAGGTCTCCCAACTTTCTAACCAGCTCTTTCCTACCACACCCCAAGACCTCCGGTAAAGCATTAACTGTTGATTTTCTTAGACTTGTACACATATATCCTGTCTCTTCAATTACATTATAAGTCCCTTGAAGCCCAGAACTGTGCCTGATATTGTCTCTGATTCCTGCACAATGTCTAAATAGTCTCTGTGCAAGGCAGGGCAGTTTACTTGGTAAATGAAGCAAGAATTGGACTGTTTTCTTTGCAGTGAGGCCCCCTGGGCAAGGCTTGTGGCCTGTCTTAAACTGGACATAGAGCTAAATCACACAAACACATGCAGAGCAGATTCTTTCTATGTGGCCTTAAACACTGGGGCATGTAGGGATAGAACATTATATATGATGCCCAAGACCCAGTTCCCCTTTTCTGAAGCTTGAATTATTTAGGTTTTCTTTGTCAACAGCCATATCTCAGTAGACCAAAATCAAGGGTGAGAAGACAGGGTGAGAATGGCTTTGAACATGACTTTAAGGAGCTTATCATGAAGGTGCAGCCAACGTGTCAGTGATATGAATCATGCATTGATTCCAAACTTTAGCTAAACAAGCTAAAATGGACATAATGACTCACTGTTGTGTATGTGCTTATTAGGGGCCCACAATTTCAGAGCATTGTGGTGTGTATGAGGACATATCATAAAGAATAAAGATGGCCCTAGCTGGTTTGGCTCAGTGGATAGAGCATCGGCCTGCAGACCAAAGGGTCCGGAGTTCAATTCTGGTCAAGGGCATGTACCTTGGTTGCAGGCTTCTCCTCGGCCTGAGCCCTGGTTGGGGCTTATACAGGAGGCAACCAATCGATGTGTTTCTCTCACATCAATGTTTCTCTCTGTCTTTCCCTCTCTCTCCCACTCTCCCTAAAAATCAATGGAAAAATATCCTCGGTTGAGGATTAACAAAAACAACAACAACAAAAGAATAAATATGGTTCTGTCACTTGAGGAATATGATCTACACTAATAAAAGAGAAACATGCAAATTGGTGTCACTCCGCTACCCTTCCCATTGGCTAATCAGGGCAATATGCAAATTAACTGCCAGCCAAGATGGCAGCCGGCAGCCAGGCAGCTTGAAGCTAACAGGAGGCTTGCTTGCTTCAGTGACGGAGGACTCCAACATTCCCAACCTGCGGCTGCTGGCCTCTGAGCTTGCAGTTTGAAACATTGTAACAAATATAGAAGCTAAACAAAACCCCAGAAACCTTTTTTCAGCCAGCCAGGATCTCAGAACTGGAGTTGAAACAGTGTTTTGATTATAGAACCCAAACAAACCAGATACCTGCTTTCAGCAGCCGAGGCCTAAGAGCTGGAGCCAAGCCTCAGAGCTAAAGCTGGCCCAGAATAAAAAATAAAGAAAAAAAGGAGCAGTTGGGAGCTTCAGTCACCCGCCAGCCTGAAAACAGCCCCCAGCCCCTCACCCAGACTGGCCAGCCACCCCAGTGGGGACCCCCACCCTGAAGGGGGTGTGACCAGCTACAAACGGCCATCATCCCCTCATCCAGGCTGGCCAGGCACCCCAGTGGGGACCCCCACCCTGATCCAGGACACCCTTCAGGGCAAACCAGCCGGCCCCCACCCGTGCACCAGGCCTCTATCCTATATAGTAAAAGGGTAATATGATCCCAGCACCGGGGTCAGCGGAGCCGTGAGGCCTCCCGGCACCAGGATCAGCGTGACAGGGGGCAGCGCCCAAACCCCCTGATCGCTCTGCGGCTCTGTGTGTGACAGGGGGCGGGGCCACAACCTCCCTATCTGCCCTGCTCTGTTCATGACAGGGGAAGGCGCCCCAACCCCCTGATCAGCTCTGCTCTGTGCCTGATAGGGGGGAGCTCCCCAACCCCCTGATCGGCCCTGCTCTTTGTGTGACAGGGTGCAGCACCCCAACCTCCCCCCACGGGCCCTGCTCTGTGTGTGACAGGGTGTAGCACCCCAACCTCCCCCCCACGGGCCCTGCTCTGTGTGTGACAGGGTAGAGCCATAACCTCCCCATTAGCCCTGCCCTGAGTGTGACAGAGTGCGGTGCCCCAACCCCCTGATCCGCCCTGCTCTGTGTGTGACAGGGGGCGGTGCCCCAACTCCCCTATTCGCCCTGCTCTGTGAGTGACAGGGGGGAGCTCCTCAACCCCCTGATCGGCCCTGCTCTGTGCGTGGCAGGGGGTGGCATCGCAACCTCCCCATCAACCCTGCCTTGAGTGTGACAGGGGGCGGTGCCCCAACCTCCCAATCGGCCCTACCCTGAGCATGACTGAGGGTGGCATTGCAACCTCCCGATCCGCCCTGCTCTGTGCATGACAGGGGGTGGTGCCCCAACTCCCCAATCGGCCCTGCTCTGAGCCCGACCAGGGGCTGCACCTAGGGATTGGGCCTGTCCTCTGTAACCCGGGAGCAGGCCTAAGCCAGCAGGTCGTTATCTCCCGAGGGGTCCCAGACTGCGAGAGGGCACAGGCCGGGCTGAGGGACCCGCCCCCCCAAGTGCACAAATTTTTGTGCACAGGGCCTCTAGTAGTCTAATAAAGAGGATATCAGTCAGCTTTTACCGCAGGAACAAACAATCCCAAACTCACAGTGACTTATAAAGGAACACATGTACCTGGCTTGTGGTATGCAAGGATGTTGGCCAGCTGAGCTGAGCTTTGCTGGGCTCACCGGGTTCTGCGTGCCGTCTGGTTGCAGCCCAGCCTGAAGAAGCGTCCAGCATGCAGGCCATGTTGTTCTCGTGGCAGAGGGCAGATAGACACTCACAGAGGGGGCAGGAAGCTAAACCACACAAGCATATTTTGTTTTTGTTCAAATATGGCTTATATCACAGCTGCTCACATTCCCATAGCCAAAGCAGGTTACATGGCCATCTTTGTCCTAAAGATAATGGGACAAAGAAATATATCGTACTTACAGAGAAGCATGGGGGAATAATTGTGAACAAGCAGTACAATCTGTCACAAAGGGACTGAGGAGAGTGTTATTAACAGAAATAGTTACACTAATTACTCTAGTACAGAGATTTGTAATTAGAGATGCATATGGCTGAGAACCCTCGTGCTTTAGTGCATGGAAAGGGAGAATTTGATAGAGTAGTGGGGGATCCACTGTAGAAGAAACTTCCGTATGAAGGTGTCTTGTCTCCACCTGCGTTTGCATAATGGTGGAACTGTACTGTGGTCAGGAAGAGGTAAGACTTTTTGGAATTCTCTCATCAGGAAGATGAAGGCATGATAAAGCCCCTCAAATCCAAGGCCCTGGTTTTACCTGTCATGCAGTTCAGGGAGGTATTTTTTGTCATTAAAGATGATGACACTGAGATGGTTTTGCAGTGTGGGCAGCCTTGCAGGTGACTCCATGCTTATGCATGGCAGTAACAACTGTGTCTTGTTTTCTGTACGTCACCAATAAAAAGAGAATGGATCTTTTTTGAGCTTAAAGAAAGTGCCAATCCAGCCTTCCACCCTTTCTCGATGGAATAGTGTCTGTGTGACTTTTTGAGAAAGTATGTAGCCCAAGGTGAAGAGGTGCACTGTACTAGTTCAGTTGATATCATCTAGGAAAATATCAGCAATATCTCTTATACTACAAACCTAAACAAATGCCTCCTTCTCCCATTTCTCATAACTTAAGGTTGTCTCCTTTTATACTTCAGCAAAACTCTTTTAAAAAAACAAACACCACAGTTGCCTTTACCTGTTATCTCCAATTCTCATCTTTCCATTCTCTCTTGAATCCAGTACAGTCGGGCTTCCTCCCTCGCTACTGCGCCAAACCTCTCTGCTGAGGCCCCTGTGACTTCCATGTTACAGAGTCTGGTGATCACTTGTCTGGTGCAGTTTTGCTTGATCTATCGGCAGCTTATCTCTGACCCACTGTGATCACTAGGCTTTTGGAATACTGTTGTTTCTTAGTTGTGCCCTTGCTTCACTTGTTTTTCCTTCTCGGGCATTCGAGGAAATCATGACTGCGATCCTGGTTTTGTGCACAGTAAGGCTGCATGGTTTAGGGGATGATTTCACTGTAATATAGAAGTCAGTTGACTCTTTCAATGAAATTCTATGTAACTGCAAGATCTGTCCCTTTTGTTTCATCGAGACTCTTCCGCATAAAGGAAATCAGCTCCGCCGCCTGTGCAGCACCACTCGTGCACACGCAGTGCTGTAAGCGCAGGTGGCACCAAAGGACAAGCCATATGGAACAATAAACACTACACAATGAACATGAACAATAAATATGGAAGGTTGTGAATAAATATTTGCCTTGTGTATACAAGGAGTGCCTTTGCTTGTGGAGCAATAAGCAAGGGGTCATTCCTCCTTTCATATAATCCCATCTGCCCTCCAGAGAAGGACTCTCAGGAGTGGGCTGAATAAAGGGGGCAGGCAGAGGGAGGTGAGGAAGGGTCTTTTGGTTTTGTGAGGTCTCTGACAAAACGCACAGCAGCCCAGACTGGATCCAGCGCTGAAGGGGATTGAAGGATCAGTTACCTTTATGCAGACCCAGCACCAGCCTTGGCAAACACCATCCGCTCACCAGGAACACTTATCGGGCATGTTCTGTGGGCCAAGCACGAGGCAAGGCACTGGGGCTCAGAGATTAATAGGATACTATCCCCATCTGTCCAGGTACTAGAATGCTTTGGGTTTTTCATGGGATACGTGCTTTCCTATGACATGAATTTGTTTAAGGTTAGCTCCTTCTCAGTTAAAAGTGTTATTTCTGGAAGCACACACAATAGAAAACAGCTTGTTATTATACAAGGGTTTGCTTCCTGATTGAAAAGTGAGAAGGAGCAGTGAGGACTGTGTGTGGAGAGGGGTCAAACTCTTTTTTTTCTGTTTTCCTTGCTTAGATTAGGACTGTTTCCTGACAACAAATCAGCACCGATCAATTGACAAGTAGCTGATGAGTGGATACCAATCGAAGGCACCAGGAGAGACTTAAGACAGTTGTGAGCATGAGCTCTTGAATCAGACTGCCTGGCTTCTGCCACTGACTTATTCTGTGACCTTGGAGAAGTTACTCAGCCTCTCTGTGCCTTAGCTTCCTCATCTAAAATGGGAATAATAGAACTTATTTCATATGTTGTTAGAAGAACTAAATGAGTGCAATGGCAGTGTTAGCTAATTAGTTACTAGCCCCCGGGGGGGGGGGGGTGGGGCGCAGGGGCCCTCAAACATTGCCTAGCATATGGTGAGCACTCAGTTCAATGGTGGCTGTTACATCCCATTACATTATGCATGTAAAATAGAAGTATATGACAAGATCACTATCAAGACCAAACATCCTATATAATAAAAGGCTAATATGTAAATCGACCAAACAGCAGAACGACAGGTTGCTACAATGTGAACTGACCACCAGGGGGCAGATGCTCAACACAGAAGCTCCCCCTTGTTGGTCAGTGCGCTCCCACAGGGGGAGCGCTGCTCAGCCAGAAGCCGGGCTCATGGCTGGCAAGCACAGAGGTGGTGGCAGGAGCCTCTCAGCAGCGCTAAGGATGTCCGACTGACATCCTCTGAGGGCTCCCGGACTGCGAGAGGGCACAGGTCAGGCTGAGGGACCCCCCCACCGAGTGCACAAATTTCATGCACTGGACCTCTAGTAAAGAATAATCAAGAAGTAAATATCAACCTGAGACAAGAAAAATACCAGAGTGGCATGTGCATGACTATTTGACTTGCATAGAAAATGAAATGGATTCACAGGGCAAGTTTCCCAGGGACTGTTGCAGTCCAGAAATGCTTATGAAGGAGTCAGTATTTGAGATGAGCCTTGAGGCTTATGTAGAAGAGGTAGGGATGGAAGTGGAAGGGCAATTGGGGTAAAGACCTCCTTTGTTTGTGTCACCAAACAGGCCAGCCCAGGCCTGCACATAAGGCTATGCATGAACCAAGACAATGGAGGAGGAAGAAGTGAGAACCAGATGAGAAAAGTCAACAGGGAACAGACTGGTGGGTCCAGAATTCCAAGCCAATAGGCAATTTTCTAAACAGCTACCGATGTTCCCTCTTCATTAGAAACATTTAAAAGACTGCACTGCAGAGAAATAGCTAAATGTCTCAGAAATCCCCTGAGTGTCAGAATGGATAGTGGATCTTGAATTCCAGGGAGATTCATTAATCCACCCTGGATACAGTGAGCTGGTAGCAAAGCTAAATCAGAGCCAGACCAGAGCAGCCCATGCTCTCCCACCCTGCACTCCTCCCCGTGGGCCGGGCGGGGCCGGACACCCTGCTCGTGGAGCACTCTGCTAGCTCCAACGCTGCAGGATACCTGTCACTCTCTTTATTGTTCATGAGGGAGTGGATCCTCCTGCTGCAAAAGGGAAAAACTCGCCCAAGTACCCCGGTGACCCACTCTTGTCCTGCATGCAGGCTTTCCTCCAGAATGGGTTCTCCCTCCCAGGTCTAGTAACTGTGAGACTGGCCACACTGATTAGCTAACACTGCCATTGGGGGCATATTAGAGCTGCTAAAAGCAACTTTTCTGAGTGTTTTCACGCTTTGATAGTTCAAAAGTAGTCATGCCATCCTGCCCAAAATTTGCTCTTCAGTGAGTTGGGCCACCATGGATTCGCAGTCACCATTACTGCTGCCAGGACAGTGTCCTGTGGCCCGGGGGGAAGCCTGCACCGCTGGGAGGGCTTGAGCACCAGAGATGGTCCCCAGAAACAGTTCGTCACTCTCACTTTACCTACAGACACCTCACCATGCAGATTTGAGGTGTGTGTTGGAGGGGGAGCAGTCTGCCTAGAGCTGATACTCAGAAATCAAGTAACTCAACCGCCCGAAATGGACACACTTTGGAAACTGAGTCCCAGAGAGGATCCACACTGCTTCCTTCCTCACCCCTGCTTTTTCCATGGCCTCTGTCATCATCCTCTCAGGCCAGCCTTCATTCCTGGTTAGTGTGACCTAACGCCCTGAAGCATCCACATGCTGCAGGTGGCACAGTGCCTGTAAGTGAAGAGGGCAGAAGACTCCGACCCCAGCCCTACTTTTTCTCACAGCCAGCTCAGTGGCCTTGGGCAGGTTCTCTCTCAGGACCTCTGTTCCGCATCTGTGACTTGAAGGGCCAGGACTCGCTGGCTCTGCGTGTCTTCCTTCCCCACATCCTCCTCTCCACAGCAGCTAATACCCCTTGCCTTTGGCAGGCCTTCTTGCCTCTCCACCCTCTGCTCTTTACCTCCTTTCATTTCCTTGAATCTGACCTTCTTCTCCCCTACGCTTCCTATTTTGCTTCCTGTGCCTTTTCATCCCTAAAGAGGTCTTAAATGTCAGGGGACCTGAGACAAATATGAGGGGACACTTATAAGACTACTTGCAAGGACAGGGACATGAGCAGAGGGCCACCCATAAATCCATCCCTCACTCTACTTCTCAGAGGGCCACAGGCTGCCTACTCCCACTGTACACCCCATCCAGAAATCCTTTCTGCCGCATCTTCTAGGCCCACTTCTCTACCACTTCTTTCACTGACACAGGAAGTAATAAAACCTTGTTCCCTACATTCATCTCATGGTGCTGTTCCTGAAGTAGAATGTCTGATATCTGGTCCAAACAAGTTCCCTGTCTACAGACAGGAGCGCTGCGGCCCAGCCAGTTAAATAGCTTTCTCAAGGTCACACAGGTGGCAGGCAGGCAGGGCTCAATTCCTATACCATCTGTGGAAGACTGATGGCAGTCACGAAGGGACCCTCTGGTTTTGTAGTCTTTGGAGGTTGCAGTGCTCCCTTGTACACATTGGTTTACAGCCATGACAAGAGGGAAGCAAGCCCTGGGAGTGTCATATTCCCTCCCACCTTCCCGCCCTAGGCAGCCCTGGGTTGGTGTTCCCTAAGGCCCCCACAGAGCCCTCTGGGGCAGAGGTGAAGAGCATGACCTCTTAACTCTCTAAACAGGTTGCTGGCTGGTTTTACTGTGAAGAGTCTGAAGTTAGATCCCTGTTGTGGGCATGCCTTGCCTATCAGACACAGAACAGAATTTAGAATAGGGCCCCACACTCCCTGCCCCAGTCTCCCAATGCCTTTCATATTCCCTGCACCTAGTGGTGCTCGCCCTCTCCCACTTCACCCAGTGGGATTCCTCATCTTCCACTGCAGCCCTCTCTCCACTGATTCGCCACCTGTTGTCCCCCTGCCCCCTTTCCAGGTGCCTCCAAAGGGGCCCTAGACTGGATTTCAGGGGCACAGGTATAGTCCCAGCTCTGCTGGCAACCTTTTTGTCCTCTGCTTTGTGCTTTGCCGAGGTTTATCTACAAAATGAGATTAATAATGGGTATTGTATACACAGGAAAAAGATTTCACCTATGAAGTGTCATGAACTTCTATCCTCCACTTGAAGAGAGATGTTATGGATTGTGATGAGACACAGCATGAGGTAGTGAGAAAAGAAAGACACCCAAATGCAGCAAAGCAAGTTAATGTAAACAATGGGCATATTTCAGAAGTTCCAGTTCCTGCCGTCATGGAGTTCTACTGAGAAGTTATTGACTAACAATAACAGAATGTGACTAACCTGGGAAAGTCTCTATTACGTGGTGCTCTACATACAGCAGCTTACTATATGATGATAACAAAGAATGCATCCAATCACACCGTAACTTCTCAAATTTACCAAAGTGCACAGACATTCCCCCAGCGATGACAAGGTCCCGTTTTGATTTGAGAATGAAATGTGGCGGTGATAAATGTTAGGGTTATCACCAATTAAAAGCCATATTCAGTGTCAGTGCCAGGCTCTCAGACCTTTATTGGTTGACTAATCGGCCCCACAGTGCAGGAAGACAGAGACATTACCCCTAATTTATAGATGGGCACATGCAGTTGCCAGTGCTTCTAGACGAGAGTAATGCAGATGGGCTAACGGGGTAATCCAAATGGGCTCAGACTCTTCCAGCCGGTTTACCCCCTGCAGCATCCCCACCCCTGTTGTTGGGAGGAGGACATAACTCTCTCAGCAGGATGCCCACCTGGCTTTGAAGAGTGAGGGCAGTTGATATAGTTCCAGTGTTGGTTCCTTTATGTTTTGAAGGTTCATGAACCTTTTTGCCACAGGATCTGAAGAGGAATGGTATTACTGCCACCTGAGGGACTTGTGATGACGGCGGAGGCACTCCAGGCTTGCCAGTGAGGAGGCCAGGGCTCTAAGTCTGGCCTGCAATGTGACCTTCCCTTTTGACCTCTGGCCCTCAGTTTCCTCATCTGGGAAATGAAAGGGTTAAACTGTATTCGCCGTAAAATTCTTCCCAGCAGTGTCATTCTGTGCTCCAATAACAGAGAATAGCAGTGAACTGAGAATTTCTTAAGTCGCTAATTCTATATGTAGTCAAGGCTAGGGTGTGACCTTGGACAGATGCCTTCACTCTTGCAGAACCTCAATACACTAGCAGTCAGTCCAGAGGTGGGAGAATATGTCACACAGTAAGTCAGTAATATTTACTAAGCACTGACTATGCACCTGGGCCCTGGGAGAGAGAGCTTCTTCAACTCAGGAAGCTCCATGCTGGATTCTCCCTCATGCCCCCTTCCCTAGAGACCCTCCAACATGAAAAAACAGCCAGCAGCAAGGTCACTGTAATTTAATTTAAAATAATGGTAATGATAAAGGCCACTTAGGCTTACCAGTGATCCATGCTTTATAAATGTTGGAGAGAGAAACGAGGGGAGAGGAAGTGAAGATAGAGTGAGGTCAGCGGCCCATGAAGTGATCAATACACAGAACATGAGCCTCATGCACCTATTAGTCTTGATTCATTCCCTCTCAGTGATCCATGGCAACTAGTGGTTGAGGACATCGGTAGCAGAGTCCTACTAGCTAGTTTCCAATTCCAAAGCCAATTATTAGCTATGGGCCTTGGTTTTCTGACCTTAAAACAAAGTTAAAATTGCAATTACCTCATGGAGTTGTTGTGAGGATGAAATAAGTACGTGCTTGTGAAGCATTTAGAATTGTGCTCAGCACTTAGAAGCATCAGCAAATGTAAGATGTCAGTATTCCTATGGGTACAACTTCCTTTCTACCTGCCCCAGGCTCCAAGTTAAACTGATCTGAGGAAGAGGGACATTTACCCTTGATTTTTTTTTAAATTAACCTTATTGAAGTATAATTCATATTCAACTAAGTGTTCAAATTTTACTTGTATAGTTGGATTTTTAATAACCTTACAGCAGTATAATTTCATTTACCCAGCCCCCTCCTGTGTGATGGTTATACATCTTTCACTTATGCATGTATTATAAACCCTACCCCACAGTGTTAATATTTTTTGCCTTAAACAGTCAGTTATCTTTAAAGTAAATTATGAAAAAAAAATAAAGCAGTGTTTTATATTTACTCACTCATGCACCATTTCTGGTGCTCTCCATTCCTTTCTGTAGATCCAGGTTTCCTTCTGGTATCATCGCCCCTCAACCTGAAGCACATCCCCTAGTGTTTCTATAACACAGGTCTGACGAATTATCTCAACTTTCATTTCTCTGGAAATATCTTTATCCCATCCTCTTTTTGAAGTAGATTTTTATTGTTTATTGGAGTGACATTGGTTAACATTATCTACATTTCAAGTGTACAATTCTATAATACATCATCTGTGTTGTGAGCTTACCACTCAAAGTCTAGTCTCTTTTCATCACCATACATTTGACCCTTCTTCATCCTCCCCACACCTCCTCTCCCTCTGGTAACCACCATTCTATTGTCTGTGTCTGTGAGTTTGTTCATTTGTTTTATATTCCACATATAAGTGAAATCATGTGGTGCTTGTCCTTTTCCATCTGACTTATTGCACTTAGCATGGTCCTCTAATATCTATCCATGTTGTTGCAAATGGGAGTATTTCATCCTTTCTTATGACTGAGTAGTATTCCATTATATATCTACTAGAGGCCCGGTGCCCGAAATTCATTCAGGAAGGGGGAAGTCCCTCAGTCCAGCCTGCACCCTCTCGCAATCCAGGACCACCTCGGGGGATGTCTGATTGCTGGTTTAGGCCCGATCCCTGTGGGACATCCCTCTCGCAATCCGGGACCACTGGCTCCTAACCGCTCACCTTCCTGCCTGCCTGATCACCCCTAATCCCTCTGCTTGCCTGCCTGATCACCCCTAACCACTTACCTGCCTGCCTGATAGCCCCTAACAGCTTGCCTGCCTGCCTGATCACCCCTAACTGTTCACCTGCCTGCCTGATCACCCCTAACCGCCTCTGCCTTGGTCCCCACACCCGGAACCTGAGCTTCCCTCCCTCTGGCCGGCCACAGACACCCGGGCCAGCTTCACCCAGGCCGACACCTGGGACCCTGGGCGGCTTTGCCTGGGCAGGCACCTGGGACCCCAGGCGGCTTTGCCCGGACCCCAGCTTTGTCAGGAAGGACAACTGAATGACGTACAGAAGATGTACAGTCTATCCAGTCTAATTAGCATATTACCCTTTTATCAATATAGACTAGAGGCCCAGTGCAAGGATTCATGCACTGGTGGGGTTCCTGGGCCTGGCCTGCACGCTCTCACAATCCAGGACCCCTCAGGGAATGTCAGAGGCCCAGTGCATGGATTCGGCCCAATCCCCACGACCAGGCCGAGGGACCCCACTGGTGCACAAATCCATGCACCGGGCCTCTAGTATGCTTATAAGATCTTTGATTAATCTCTTTCCACCCTTCCTCCTCCCCCTTCACTCTGAGACTCATCAGTCTGTTCCATGTTTCCATGCCTGTGCATTGAGCATCTGCCCCCTGGTGATCAGTGCACATCATAGCTACCCGTTGAACAGTCAAATAGTCGAACGGTAACTTAGGCTTTTATATATATAAACTAGAGGCCTGGTGCACAAAAATTTGTGCACTGGGGGGAGGGGGAGAAGGGGGGGTCCCTCAGCCCGGCCTGTGCCCTCTCGCAGTCTGGGACCCCTCAGGGGATGACCACCTGCTGGCTTAGGCCCACTCCCCGGGGGATTGGGCCTAAGATGGCAATCAGACATCCTTCTGGCAGACCGGCAGCCCTCAGGGGATGTCCACTTGCCAGCGGGGAGCAGGCCTAAACTACACTTGGACATCCTTAGCGCTGCTGAGGAGGCAGGAGAGGCTCCCACCACCACTGCTGTACTAGCAGCCATCAGCCTGGCTTGTGGCTGAGCAGAGCTCCTCCCATGTGAGAGCGCCCTGACCACCAGAGGGCAGCTCCTGCATTGAGCGTCTGCCCCCTGGTGGTCAGTGTGTGTCATAGTGACCAGTCATTCCCAGTCATTCTGCTGTTAGGGTCAGTTTGCATATTACCCTTTTACTATATAGGATAGAGGCCTGGTGCACATGTGAGGGCCGGCTGGTTTGCCCTGAAGGGTGTCCCGAATCAGGGTGGGGGTCCCGCTTGGGTGCCTGGCCAGCCTGGATGAGGGGATGATGGCTGTTTGCAGCTGGTCACACCCCCTTCAGGGTGGGGGTCCCCACTGGGGTGCCTGGCCAGTCTGGGTGAGGGGCTGAGGGCCGTTTTCAGGCTGGCAGGTGACTGAAGCTCTCAACCTCTCCTTTTTTTCTTTTTTCTTTTTATTCTGGGATTTATTTACCTTCTCTAGCTGTCACTGGAACTGAGAGCTGGCTTTAGCTCTGAGTCTCGGCTCCAGCTCTGAGACCTCGGCTGCTGAAAGCAGGTATCTGGGTTTGTTTGGGTTCTATAATTGAAACACTGTTGCAGCTCCAGCTCTGAGGCCCAGCTGGCTGAAAGCAGGTTTCTGGGGTTTGTTTAGCTTCTATAATTGCAACATTGTTTCTTAGAGTGCAGCTCAGAGGCCAGCAGCAGCAGGCAGGGAACCTTGGCTTCCTCCATCACTGGAGCAAGCAAGACTCCTGTTCGCTTCAGCTGCCTGGCTGCCGGCCGCCATCTTGGTTGGCAGTTAATTTGATTATCGCCCTGATTAGCCAATGGGAAGCGTGTCGGAGGTACGGTTAATTACCATGTTTGTCTATTATTAGATAGGATGTATATCACATCTTCTTTATTCAGTCATCCATCAAAGGAAACTTAGGTTGTTTTCATGTCTTGGCTACCATGTATAATCCTGCAATGAACATAGGGTTACATATATCCTTACAAATAAGTGTTTTCAAAATTTTCAGGTAGATACCCAGACGAGGAATTGATGGGTCATGTGGTAGTTCTAGTCTTAATTTTTTGAGGAACCTCCATACTTTTTTCCATAGTGACTGTACCAATTTTCATCTCCCCCAGTAGTGTATGAGGGTTTCTTTTTCTCCTTTCTAACACTTACTTACTGTCTTCTTTTTTTTTTTTAATATATTTTATTGATTTTTTATAAAGAGGAAGGGAGAGAGAAAGTTAGAAACATCGATGAGAGAGAAACATCGACCAGCTGCCTCCTGCACATCTCCCACTGGGGATGTGCCCGCAACCCAGGTACATGCCCTTGACCAGAATCGAACCCAGGACCCTTCAGTCTGCAGGCCGATGCTCTATCCACTGAGCCAAACTGGTTTCGGCACTTACTGTCTTCTTGATAATAGACATTTTAACAGATGTGAGTTGGTATCTCATTATAGTTTTGATTTGATTTTTCCTTGTAGCTAGTAAAGTTGAGCATCTTTTCATATATCTGGTGACCATTTGTATGTCCTCTTGGGAAAAGTGCCTGTTCAGGTCCTCTGATATTTTTAAATAGGATTACTTATTTGTTTTGTTGTTGAGTTGTATGAGTTTATTATATATTTTTGATATTAGACCCTTATTAGAGGTGTTGTTTGAAAATATCTCCACACATTTGGTTGGTTTCCTTTTTGTTTTGTTGATTTGTTTGTTTGTTTTTCTGTGCAGAAACTTTTTAGTTTGATATAGTCCCATTCATTTATTTTTGCTTTTACTTCCCCTTGCCTTTGGGATGAAGGTCATAAAATTCTCTCTGCGACCAAGATGCATAAGTTTAATAGCTGTTTACTTCTGTGTTTAGGTTTTTGATCCATTTTGATTTAATTTTGTGTATGGTGTCAAATAGCAGTCTAGTTTCATTCTTTTGAATGTGGTTTTCCAATTTTCCCAACACCATTTATTGAAGAGGCTTTCTTTTCTCCATTGTATGTTTTTGACTTTTTCATAAAAAATTAGTGGTCCATAAACATGAGGGTTTATTTCTGGGTTGTTAATTCTGTTTCATTGGTCTGTGTGTCTGTTTTTCTACCAATACCATGCTGTTTTGATTATAATAGCTTTGTAGTATAATTTGAGGTCAGGGAGTGTGATACCTCCAGCTTTGTTCCTTTTTTCTCAGGAAATTTTGATGACCTTTTGTTCTACTTCTTTTAAAAATGCCTATGGGATTTTTTATGGGGATTGCGTGAAATCTGTGTATTGCTTTTGGTAATGTGACCATATGGGTGAATCTTTTTTTAAAAAAAAATATATTTTATTGATTTTTTACAGAGAGGAAGGGAGAGAGATAGAGAGTTAGAAATATCGATGAGA
The DNA here is from genome assembly GCF_028538775.1 of Myotis yumanensis. NCBI lineage: Eukaryota > Metazoa > Chordata > Mammalia > Chiroptera > Vespertilionidae > Myotis > Myotis yumanensis. The sequence continues at coordinate 118,883,292 of NW_027223754.1, read as the reverse complement.
GAGAAACACCGATCAGCTGCCTCCTGCACATCTCCTACTGGGGATGTGCCCGCAACCCAGGTACATGCCCTTGACCGGAATCGAACCTGGGACCTTTCAGTCCGCAGGCCGACGCTCTATCCACTGAGCCAAACCGGTTTCGGCCCATATGGGTGAATCTTGTGTTGTTATTATAATCCACTTAGTCACTCCTTGTCTTTTGATTGGAGAATTTAGTCTATTGATATTCTTTAAATTATTGATGGATATGTACTTGCTGCCATTTAAAAACATGTTTTTTGGTTGTTTTGTAGTTCCTCTGTTTCTTCTTTTGCTTTCTTCCCTTGTTCTTTGATTACTTTCCTTAGTATTATGCTTAGAGTCCTCTCATTATCTTTTATGTTTCTATTATAGATTTTTGCTTTGTGTGATTACCACAAGGCTCATATATAACAGCATATATATGTCTGTTTTAAGTTGATAGCATCTTAACTTTGAAGGCATTCTAAAACTCTAAATTTTGCTCCCCATTTTATGTTTTTGATGTCACATTTTACTTCTTTTTATTTTGTGTGCCCTTTAACTGATTATTATAGTTACAGTTATATTTACTCCTTTTTTTCTTTTAGCCTTCATATTAGATTTATAAGTAATTAATCCACTTATGGAAATAATAGAATAGTTTTAAATAATGTAAGAATAAACTGTGCTTATGTACTCACAACTGTAAACCTATTTTTGCCATACCCTATGTATACATATATATATATATTTATCTTTAGCAGTTAAATTTATTTATTTATTTATTTATTTATTTATTTTTACTAATTAATGTCCTTTATTTATAGCTGAAAGAAGTTTTGTTAACATTTCTTATAAGGTTGGTTTATTATTTTTTAAAATATATTTTTATTGACTTCAGAAAGGAAGGGAGAGGGAGGGATAGAAACATCAATGATGAGAGAGAATCATGGATCAGCTGCCTCCCAAATGCCCCCTACTGGAGATCAAGCCCACAACCTTGGGCGTGTTCCCTGTGCGGGAATCGAATCGAACTGTGACCTCTTGGTTCATAGTTTGATGCTCAACCACTGAGCCATACCCCTGGGCAGCTTTTGCTTTTTTGTAACTCTTTTTTCTTCAGTTTTGAATAACTGCTGGGTAGAGTATTCTTGGTTGATACTTTTTCTTTTAGCTCTTTGAATGAGTAGTAATATCATGCTACTCCCTTCTAGCTTGCCAAGTTTCTGCTGAAAAATCTCCTGGGAGTCTCATGTGGGTTTGAAAAATCTCCTGATGGTCACATGGGAGTTCCCTGTATGTAACAAGTTGATTGTATCATGCTGATTTTAAGATTCTCTTTTTGTATTTAACTTTTGACATTTTAATTATAATGTGTCTTGGTGTGGATATTTTGGGGATCATCTTATGTGAAACTTTCAGGGCTTCCTGAATCTGGATGTCTTTTTCCTTTTTCAGGTTAAGAAAGTTTTCAGTTATTTTTACTTTAAATACATTTTCCCACCTTTTCTCTCTCTCTCCTTCTGGGACCCATATAATTAAAATGTTATTATTCTTGATGTTGCCCCATAGCTCCCTTAATTTATCTCTGCTTTTAAAAATTATCTTTTCTTTCTACTGTACTATTTGAATGAGGTACACTGCTCTGGCTTCTATATCAATGATCCTTTCTTTTGCTTTATCGAGTCTGCTGTCAAACTTTCTAGTGTAAATTTCAGTTCAGTTCTTCAGCTCTGTTACTTCTCTTTGTTACTTCCTTATATTTTCTGTCTCTTTGTTAAAAATATCACTGTGTTCATCCATTCTTATCCCAAATTCAGGGAACATCTTTATGACCATCACTTTAACATTTTTATCAGATAAATTACTTATTCTGATTCAGTAAGGGTTTTTATTTTTCTGAGTTTTTATCTTGTTCTTTCATTTGGAACATATTCCCCTGCTTCCTTATTTGACATGAGTCTCTTGTGTGTTTTTTCTATGTATTAGGCAAAAAACTACCTCTCCTCCCAGTCTTGAAGGAGTATCATTGTGTAGGAGATCATTTTTATCTTTCAACCTAGCCCTAGCTTTGGTTGTTTCTCAAACTTTTGTGATTGCTTAAGCAGCCTAATTTATTCTAAATAGGTCCCAGTTGTTGAGGGTCTACCAAGATCTTTCAGTATTCCAAAGGAAGCGATCTTAGGCAGCACCTAGTTTCCGGCAGATTGAAAGACAGACCCCCAGGCATTAGCTTTTAAAATATGCAAATATATACAGTCTTGTGGAAACAGTGGTAGACCTGCTGGACTCCAGACCAGACAATCTGGAGGTGTTCCCTGGGCAGCTTGAGACTGGTGTATAAGCGCCTTTTGAGGAGGTACCAGATGGCTGTAGTGAGCCAAGGGAGACCACAAATATGGCACCCACCAGCCTATGTTTCCTGAGAGCATATCCATGTCCTCTAAATGCATAACAAACATGAAGTCTGCTGCTCAGGCTGGAGCTCCAGAACAAATAAATAGCCTTTCTCACAGAAAGACTGGGGGTGGGTTTTAGTCTGTTGCCTGTGTAGTACCCTGGGGGAAGCGGAGCGGGAGGCTGGTTGCTAGCCTGCAGAGAACTGCCTTTCTGATTGTTATAGTGCTAACCCGGAATGCAAGCGCCCCTGGCCACCAGTGCCAGGCAATCAAGGAGCATTCCCTTTGTTGAGCCTTACCCCACACAGCTTGCAGGAACAGGTGGGCAGCAAATCAGAGCTTTCTGTTAACTTGACTAACACCATTCACTCTGCTCTGATGATTCCCTGGGACCTGCCCCACACAGCTCCCAGGCTGGTGTGAACCTCTTCCAGCAGCTTTTCTACACAGCTTGTCTCGGCTCACATCGAACACTTTCTGAAAACCTCTTAAAGATTCACAAACTCCAAACAAGAGCATCTGGCTTCAGCATGCCCTGTACCTCTTACTAAGCAGTCCTAAGCCTGACACTAGGAGCAGCCAGCCTCTCCCAGGCCTCCAAGCTCAGAACAGGTGGCAGCCTTCTACAGATCACTTTGTAGCTTTTATCAGGTGGTCCTGACTGGGCACAGGCAGTGGCTGACCTTGGCCTGCACCAGACTCCCTCCCAAGAGGCCCCAGGACAAACACCTGGTGACTGGCTTCAGACCACACCAGAGTACCACCCAACCAGCTCCACAAACAACAAATCCAAATGGTGGACTTAACAGGCACCAGAGTTCTGCTAAAGAGAATCCAGCTTCATGGAGTCAGACCCTGCACAGTAGCTTGTCTGCTGTAGTCACTCACGCCCATTTCTAATAGCCAGTCAGCCTGAGGGGGAAATTCCTCCCACTGACTTGACAACAGCAATCAAGGCTCAACTATAACAGGAAAGCACATACAGCCCACACAAGGGACACCCATAGAACACCCAACTCAGACAGCCAGGGAGACTGCACCACTGGGTTCCACAGGAACCAGAAGATATGGAAAAGAGCCATATGTAAAATTTGGAAGTTAAGAATACAATAATAATTTTTTAAATGCAGTGAATGGATTTAAAAGAAGACTTGGCACAGCTGAAAATAGAATCATTGACCTGTATAGAGGTGGGGGGGGGGGGGGAGGCTATTGAGAATCAAGCATAGAGAATCAAAAGAATGGGAAATACAAAAAAGAAGTAAAAGATTGGGAAATAAATGGTGAAATTTATGAAATGTTCTCTAAATCTATTGATAGATACATGGATTTTTATTAATGTGGTGAATTACACTTTATCCTGTTATTTAAGTATAATATATGGTTTATGCATCTGTATATATCATAACTCACACATCTTTTATCAAAGTTTTTTAAAAGAAGGAAAGGTTCCGGTCTAGGCATCTATATCATTGCAGGTACCAAAAGAAGTCTGCTTTCTATTTTGCCATTAGCTGAAAGATGCAGTTTATCACCAGTAGGGAAGGGGCACGCAGGGTGCCAAATCATGATCTAATCGCTTCCAGTGAATTCATGTTGTCATGGGAGATACACTGTTGAAAAGAATCGTGAAGCCCTTTATGGGAGCAGAAGGAGAGAGGCCATGATTAATAGCAGTATCTGCCATGCACAGGGTCAGAAAGTCGTGGAATGTATTTGCCATTTTTGCCTGGACAGTGGCTAAGATTGGAGGATTTAAAATAAGGTTCTCTTAACTTTTAACTCCAGCTCCAGCATTTACAAGGTGTGTAATCTTGGACAAGTTATCTGTCTTACCTAAGTCTCAGTTCATTTATCTTTATTAAAAGTCAACTAATTAAGTTAAATGATATATGTAAAGCATATCCTGAGTCCTTAAGAAAGGTAGCTGGTATTATCATTATTGTTGTTGGCTTTGGATCATCTTATCTCCATTTTGCCATATTTATTTTTTTCTAATATCAAGATGTCTCTTATTTTTTCTCATCACAACCCATATTGCTAATACCAAAAAAAAGGTAATAATTCCATGTGAAGGTTGATACTTTAATTACTCTCATAGTTTTGAATTTATTAGGCAACAGAGTATACACCATTTCTTTCCTGGGACAACAACCTCCTTTAATGTTCATCAAACCACTTGTGGGATGCAGAAATTTATTAACATGGAAAGGTTCAATTAAGCATAAATGAAAACCTCTAATGAATAAGGACATTTTAATAAGAACATGATTTTTTAAAACACACACACACACCTTAAGACTGCAGGAACACAATCAGGCAAGAATTCTTCTCCCCTTCATGGAGAGACTTCCAGTAAGAAAATGTTTTAGGCACCTTTGACCCTCAATGTGACAAACTTACTTTTAACCCAAGAGAGACCTACTTGCTTTGTAGTTATAGTCTATTTTCTTTTGAAAGTCATTAAGCCTATGAATCTATTAAAAGTGTATGTTGCTCCATTAGTCAAATGAAGATACAAAACATGATCCATGAATTTCTTCTTAATTCCAATTTCTAGCCAGTCCACACTGGTTCCTGTATATCAGAAGTAAGCGTAAGTCAGTAGTCATAATCTGATGATGGTGATGATGATGATCACAACAACGATGATAATGATGGTAGTCACAACCACACATGCTGATAAGAGAATTCATTTGTAGATTCCAGCCAGGTATGACTTTGGAAGATGAGGACCCGGAGTTGGCTAGTGAGTTAGACATTTATCTGATCACCCTCCCAGATTGGGGACTTCTTGCTCATAAAACTCAGAAGCCCTACAAATAGGGTAATTCCTCCTAGTTTAATGGAATGGTGATGGTGGCATATAGAAAGCCAATGATACTTTGCCAACTACTGTAAGTTAATTGTTCTGTCTGCCCTACATTGTTCCATTTGCCCCACCATATCCACTCTCCACCCTTCTCCACTATGCTCTCTGGCCAAAGGGGCTAACCATATAGACTACATTAAAAAGCTACCTTGCACTCTGGCTTCCAGTTTGTTTCATTAAATGGGGAGCAGAGCAGAAGCTCAGCAGGAGAGAGGAAAGTGAAAATCAGGGTTTTTTTGTCCTGAGATCCTTCCCAGGTCATCTTGGGCTGGAATCATCACAGCTTATCTCAAAATGGTTCCCTCAACAGATTGCTCTCCTTCCCATGTGTTTCTACTATCCTGATATTTGGAACTTGGTTTTATTCTTTTTACAAATTAATTTGAGTACCTACAATGTGCAGATCATGTAGAAGGGGTTTCTGAGCAGGGCAATTTTAGGATGAATAATGGGCTAATGGTGCAGAATGGTTGAGTGGCAGGAACCAGAAGCAGGAAGCCCAGGCTACCAATCCAGACAGGAGACAGTAAGGACAGCAGTGGCTGCAGTGGGAAGAGCAGATATGACAGATGCTATTGGTGAAGAATTGCTGGCATTTGCTGAAGAAGTTAACAAAGGTGACTGCCAAGTTTTGAGCTTTCTGGGGACCAGGGAAATGCTATGAGTTCAGGTTTAGATGTATTGAGTATAAGGAGATGGTAGGATATCCCAGTAGAAATATCTAGTAGTTTATGGAGATGCATGGCTTGAACTCAAAAGAGAGGGCAAAGAAAATGTATAGCAAATTTGGATTCACTTATAATGGTGACTGTTGAACCTTTAGGAAAGAGTGAAGTGAATGAATTTCCTGAGAAAGGGGGAGTTTAGAGAGACACAAAAGGATAAAAGATTAACTGTGAGTAAATGGCAGAAAGAAGCTTACCCCCCGACATATACAGCGCACATGTCCATCCCACTGGCACTTTGTCTGTCTTACTCTCCCAGGTTAGGGCAGTCTCTCCTTCCTTTATGCTTTCACAGTTCTTTGGACAAATTCTTAGGAAGATTATCACCTCCTTCTGCAATTAGCTATTTTCACGTCTGCCTCTCCATGTAGCTGAAATTTCCTCATGGGCAGGGACTTCATCTCTTTTGTCTTTGTAATATTCCTCAGATTAAAAGAGGTGGAGAAGGGAGGGCGGGAAAGGAGGCAAAGAACTAATTATGGAGTTGAGCAAACTAAAATTGTACACTGTCATGGAGACAAGGGGAGTTTAATAATCGATGGCCATGTGAAGGCATGGATTGGCCAGTCGGAGGCCATAGGAGCATTTGGGGATGCAGGCTTGGTAAGAGTGGTAATGATGCAGGCCCACTGCCCAGAGGGGAAAGGGATGCCGAGCCCGCTGCTACCATCAGTCACAGTCGCAGAGCCCCTTCCACAACTCTGTTGTAGCTGGGAAGAGAGACCCTAGCATACATGTCTCCTGCTCTCCAGTGGCGCAGTGTAGGCTAATGTCCCTGTCTTGCCCTCTGCAATAATCAAGTGTTTTTTAAAAAAGTAAAAATAAAATAAAAAAAATTTAGTGTATTACCCTGTAGGACCCTCATACTAGTTACAGCGAGGCATTTTCTGTAGCCAGCATTGGGTTCACCTACTTTACCTGTTCACACATTACTGAGGAGAGTGATGTGACAAGGACCACCAGCTGTGAAAAGCCAGAACTGCTTAAGGGTGCCTGGGGCCCAGGCGGCCAGCTGAGATTGTGGCCTCCCAGCATGACTGCAGAGCTCTGGGCCTTGCTTCCCAAAGTTTGGTCAGTGGAACGGCAGCTTTGGTATCATCTGGGGCCTGGTCAGAAATGCAGAACTCGGGTCCCACCCCAGAGGGACCAAATCAAAGTGCATTTTAACAGAATCCCAGGTAACCCATCTGCATTATCACTGCTTTAGTTTCCACTGATAGTGTCACCACACTTCTAATAATGGCATTTACTGTGGGCCAGATATTTTTCTGAGCACTTGACATGAATTAACTTGCTTAATCCCCACATCAACTTTATAAGGTAGGTACTGTCATCCTCCTCACTTTAAGATGAGGTCAAATAGCTTGTCCAAGGTCACATGGCCGAGAAGTGATAGAACCAGGATTCAACCCAGTCATTTGGCTCCAGGGGCCCATGTGCTTTAACCACTGTACTGCCCTGCCCTCCCTCCCCAACCTCCCATGGCAACTGTCTGGGGACTTCTTAGGTGCTCAGTAAGCTCCCAAGTGGGGATGCAAAGCTGTCTGTGGTGCTGGAGAAAGGAAACCTTAGAACTTTGAGGAAGAGCTTTCTACCATCTGGGTATACCTTCTCCCTTTAGGCAGGGGAGTTCCTCTGAAGGCACCTGACAAAGGAAAGAGTCATTCTAGGTTTCCCTCGTAGGAGAGGTTGGTGTTTCATATGCACTTTCTTAAAGTCAGCATCCAGGTTCAAGGTGAAGGAGGCCTGGGGGCAGAATAGACATGGTAAAGACAATGCTCTTTACTTGAGCGCCTGTTTTAATGGGAATACATTCCTTTCTGAGAGCATCCACGTCCCAGGAGGGGCTGGTAAAGAAGCCTAGAGTTGGCTCACCATGTACTGCCATTTTGTTTGAATTTGGTTAATATTGAAGACATAACTCACTTTGGTGAGGCCAGCCTCTCAGTTAATCATCATTCAGCTCATCAGACCTCTGGATTAAGCAGTGTGTTTTCCTGGCCGCCATTCTGTGAGGAAAGGACAGCCAACTTAAATCAAGAAGTTATCTAAACTGCTGGCCTAGTGAGGGCAGTCCTGAATCCTCCCCAGTCCTGGACGAGATGTGTCTTCCTAACCACGGCCCTGAGTCAACACCAAAACCAACAGTAATTTCATCGGAAAAACTGACTGCTTTAGGAATGGGGTCTGTCCCATTTCAGAAGACTTTTTTCCAGGTTTGAGATTGGCAGGACATCTCTTTAAATCTAGGCTTGCTGTTTGGCAGCATTTTAGGTGGTGCCACACTCTTGAGTTGGATTGAGTCAGCCTAGAGCTTGGTGATAAAGGGACCCTGAAGCCAGCAGAATAGTAGAGGGCTGTTGGCCCAGTTCTCTGCCTCCCTCCACTCCCTCGGTGGCATAGGGGATTATTTTCTCCATATCACAAAGGAGGCTGTCAGGAAAGCCCTTCTCATGTGCTTCCTGAATTGTTTTCTCTAAAAGTCAGTGTGATTTCTGCTTCCTCAGACTTCAGACAGAAGTGGTAAACTAGTTTCCCAAATTTCCTTTCACTTGTTTAAAGAAGCAGAAAAACAACAGGGGAAAGCCCGAGGCCAACAGACGGAGGCTATGGGTCTCCCATGAGTCTCCAAAATCACTCAGCCAGGCAACCTTCTTTTGGAACTTTCAGAGGCCTCTGCCTAGACCCATCTTCCTGCCCACTCACTTGGCCAGGTCCTCTTCATCTTCATTGTTTAGCTTCACCTCAAGCCTCCCTTCCTGGGGAAGCCTCCTCTACTCTCCATGCTAAATGAGGACCCTTATGATACCCTTCTGTTCCATGAAAGATCTTAGCAGAATTTGTAATCCTCTGTCAGTTTTGTGATTATTTGACTAATGTCTGGCTTACATTACAAACTCTATGAGGGCGAGGCCTGAAGGCCTTTTATTCACCACTGTATCCCCTATTCCTAACATAGCAGGCCCATAGTACACAGCTCAGTAAATATCCTTTGAAGGAGTGAAAATTAAGGAATTGAGTTAGGTGATTCCAAAGTCCTCTTCCTGTTTTGACAAACTTTGAGTCCATCTATGAGAAGCTTGTATTCACCACCAACACCCAAACTTCTCTTTTCCTAGTTCAGTGATTCTCAGTATTGTTGCCTTATGGATTCTGTGATCAGACTTCCTTGATCATTTTTATTGCTTTCCTCATGCTTGTCTGGAGCCATGGAGTCTGAATAGTTAGGAACATGAAATGTACATTCCTAGCCACCAACAAAAAGTTATGTCAATATAGAATCCAAACAGCGAATCAAGCTAACATTAGCAAATATCTCCAATTTGAGGTCTTCAATTACTTCTCCCCTTTTCCCTCTCATTTTATACCAGAATGGCTTAAAACTTGAGTTCAAAAGAGGAAACTATGAAGGCAGAGTTTGCATGAAGAGAACAGAGTGCTTGGTCAGACTACACTTCTGCACGCTACCTTTCAGTGCCAGTAAATTTTCATTCTCCTCATTTCTCAGGCTCTTACACAGTAATTTTTGGACTCCTTCCTGATATTTCCCCTGGGGCTTAGAATAGAACAATCCACCAGCAAAAGCAGGGCTTGGTGGGATGCTCTGTAATAAAACAAAAGAATGTAATGTGTCCTCGACCATGCATCCAGTGGTGGACTGTCTGTAACAGGTGTGTAAGCACCAACTTCAGTCAATCTGGGCATTTCCAGGGTAATCTCAACACTATCTTACAGAAAAATGCCATGTTTTGCTTTCCATAATTTGTGGCTTCTCTTGATATTTTAAGGAAAAACAGAATGATTTTATATATGCAGATCCTTGAAGCCTTTCCTAACCTGGAATTTTCAAGTTGGAATATATTTGACCAGAAGGAATACATTACAGCACTCTAAGGGGGGGAAAAGTAAAGTTACACGTGTTAGCTAACCTCCATCTTTGTCCTTTTCCTAATCCCAGCATTTAATGGTGCTGTTTCCCAGAGCCCCGTCTCCCTCTGAGGTTGGGCAGGCAGGCATGTAGGTAGTTTTTTCATCCACAGAAGAGGTCACCTAACATGAGATTGGGTTTATAGATTATTTGTTAATCTCTGTGGAACTGCATTTTCCAGTATACTTTTCACATCAAATATTCTATCCATAAGTGCTCAGATCGTATATCCTGATTTCTGGTGAGGAAAGAGAGTCATCATAAATGTAAGCCTTATGATCTTGTGTTCAGAGGGCATCTTATAACAGCTGCTTTACCAGGCGTATCAAGGGCTCAGTTACTTCCACCAGTATGATTGGCCACCTTGAAGAAGGGCCTAGCAATTGCTTATCAGCCGTAAGCATGATCTATCTGAGGAGAACACTTGGGTGGAAAAATGTTGCTATGTTTTCCAAATTTGAACTTGAGCTGGAGGAGCTGTTTGTGGGACAGTGGTGAGCCAATTCCAAGAAGAAGCTATTAAGCATCCAGGCCTTGAGAGCCAAATTCTCACGATGGACTGGAGAGAAGGAGTCCTGGCGCCATGCCTTCCACACCAGCCTGGCTGGTTGTGAAGAAAACAGCAGAAATTAGAAGCCTTTCCTGGAACTAGCTTTGGAAACATCTAGGCTCTCCTGGAAGCAGGGACTAGGCTCCCACACCTTGTTGGAAGATGCTGTAAGCATGTGTTACTGCTCTATAGACATAGATCATGGAGGCCGAGAACCAGTGTCTTGGGGCATGAGGAGGCATTTAGCAGTGGTGAGGCCCATAGGCTCTGAAGCCAGGCCACCTGGCACTAAACTCCATGCCACCAGCCACCAGCTATGTAGCTAAGCACAGGCCATTGAACCTCTCTAGGACTCACTTTTCTCAACTGTAGAGTGTGATTAATAATAGTACCTACTTCATAGAGTTGTTGCCAGGAGGGAATGGAATAATTCAAGTAGAGTGTTGAAAACTGCACGTGGCCCATGGTAAGTATTCAGAACATGTTAGTGAGGGTATAGGGGGTTTTGGTGTGCCAGGGAAATCCTTTACCCAATGGCTGAATCCCTACCAATGCATCTCTTCCAAGAGCTTATTTAGTCAAGGTTTGAATGCCTCTAAGGATGGGATGCCTACTACCTCTTAAAGCATCCCACACCACCTTCACATAGGTCTGTTTCTTGAACATATTTGTGTTGAATCTAAATCCATTCTGAATCCGTCCTTGTTGGTCCTAGCTCCATCACTATGGTCATACAGAATTTATCTAACACAGTTTATATCATGTAAAAATTATTGACATCACTCTCCCTACCTACGCTTTTTCCCATTCCATGAGTCTTATCTTTTCCTGACCTTTGAATGTCATGGTTTCGGATTCCTTTGTCATTTCTGTCTTCTGAAAGCAGCCTGTCCTTACAAATGTGATTTACTCCGTGTGCATTGAGTCACTAACTGTGCACTGATACAAATATTAGATGAGGCTCCGGGGGCTCTTAGTTAGGCAGGGAATAGCATTCTAGGCAGGGGGAACAACATATGCTGAGATAGGGAGGCATGAAGCCACAGAAGTTCAGACAGTTTGGTATATTATTGGAATTACTGTATAAACTAGAATCAAATGTGGTCAAACTGTGGCATGAGGCAGGTGAATTTCACCTGTAGGTGGTGGGAGTCATTGGAAGACTTCAGCAGGGGAGGAACATGTTCCAATTTGTGCTTTAGTAGACTATTCTAACTGTGGCATGAAGATTGGGCAAAACTGAATGTAGGGAGATTGTTAACCAAATGATGAACACCAAGGGGATGGAGAGGAGGAAAACGAGTCATGGGCCAGAATGTCCAAAAATTATACCAAATGGTTAACAGTGGTTATGTCTGGGTGGTGGGATATGGGTGATTTCTTTCTCCTTTTTGTTTCCCTGAGTTTTCCAATTCCTCTATAATAAGTATTTTCCATTTTTTTCTATATAGAGCACATGTTATTTATGTAGTAGAAATAATTTAGTCTAAAATAGTTCAGAATCAAACTGGCAGGACTTGATCACTGATGGAAGGAGGAGTCTGGGGGATCAGTCTCCTGATCTGGATACTCAGGTGGGCAGGGTGGCCACCAACCAAGCCCAAACAGGGGTTCTTAGGAATTCTGTGGCTTCTCTGTGGCTGAAAGGAATTCTGGGCTGCAGTGACTTCCTTTTGGCCTCTTCTCATCCCACTCAGTAGTCTCTGCCTGGGTCCGTGACACCTGAAACTTCCCGGCCATGCATATCCCTGCCTGTCTGGCAGACTCATTGCAGCCAAGCCCACCAGAGCTCCATGACAGTGGCAGCGTTTCCTTAGACTGTGTGTCACTCCTTGGTAGACACTTACCGAGCTGCCGTGTGCTCAGCACCAAGCTAGACTTAGTCATAAAATGGTCAAAGAATGGACAGTGCCATCTTCACAAAACTCAACCCGATATGAGAGACAGACAAAAATGTTAAAAAATTATTTAATGAGCAGATGATTCCAAACTGAGACTAGTGCTCCAAAGGAAGGAAGTGTTTCCAAGAGGACATGTAAGAAAGGAAACGTCTTTGGTCTGGGAGATTGGGGAAGGATCCCTGGGAAGAGAGACGCTTGGGCTGAGAGCCAAAGGGTTAAGTAGGAGGAAATATTGGAAAAGCGGTCCAGCTGAGGGAACAAGCAGCATTTGTGGCCGCCCGGTAGTGGGAGGAAGTATGGCTTGTTTGAGTCTAAAAGAAAAGTTGTCTAACCAGGAGTCCTAAGAGCGAGTGGCAGGGGATGGAAGCGGGGGGAGAGGTGTGCCGGTTGACCCTCTGGGGCCTTATAGGGCATGAGAAGAATGTCAGAATTTATTCTAAGAGCAGACCCTCTGGTTGTGGCACAGAAGAGAGTTTCCCATCCTGTGTCTCCTACAATTTTCTTGCCACCTGAGGCCGTGGCACTGGAGGCCTGATAACAAAGGCCCCTCCTTGCAGCAGACATCCCTGAAAGTTGCTTTGCAGTTCAGTTTTCAACTTTCTCATGACTTCGCATACTTTATCACTAATGTGTGTACAACGTGCTAAGTAATGGAATCATTGGGATCTGAAACATCTCGTTCTAATGGGAGGCTGCAAATTAATTCCCAGGTGAAATGATTCCACCTTTTCTCTTCCTTTATTTATTTTTTCTCTCCCAGCTTGGCTGTAGCTGTGGAGAATTCCCTTAGTTAGGCTTGTGAAGACATCCACCAGATCACAAAGTGCCAGTGACCCGCTGCGGTCTGGGGAGCGGGAGACCTAGGCTTTGTTCACCCAGGGAGGAGGGCGATGGGTGAATACAGAGGGAAGTTCCAAATGCTTAGAAAAGTGGGGCGATGTCCAATGTCCATGGTGAGTGGGGAAGTCAGACAGCGACACTGGGGTGTGATTCAGAGGTGGGGGTCCTATCATACCTGTGTGAGAGGCGGCCCACAGAAGATTTCTGCACAGCTGGCCTAGATGTAAGGCAGGCGAGCCTGCCCTTCCCCCACATCTTTCCTAGGATGTGGAGACTTGGTGCGCTCATGTTGGCAGAAGCTTTCCTAGGACTAATCTGGGGTGACTTGCCGGTGACCACCTCTTGGGCATTTGCAAATGAAAACTTGCCACATCCCCTTTAAACAAGGAGCATTCTTGGTATGTTATTTATGCTTGAGCTTATAAGTAAGGGGGTCCTTCTCCCCATAACAGTACAAACCTATAGCCCTTGGGGTGCACTGACAAGACCCATGTGCTAAATAGTTTTCCATTTACTCTTCTCCTTGAAGGGATCTGGGTACCTTAGTTTTGTTTTTTTTTATTGTGGTGATAGATAGATAGATAGATAGATAGATAGATAGATAGATATAAATTTACCATTTAACCATTTTTAAGTGTACAGTTCAGTGACACTAAGTCTATTAACATTGTGCAGCCACCACCACCGTCATCCATCCCTAGAACTTTTTTCATTTTCTCAAACTGAAATCCAATACCCATTAAACACAGATTTTCAATGGGGTTTTTGAATGAAAGGCTATAATGTTCTTCAGACTTGGGTCCTAAGGGAAGGTGGCCTGGTGAGAAATCTGTAGGAAGAGAAGTCCACCCATGTAATCCAGAGAAGGTGCCCTCAAAGCTACTTCCTCAGCCCTCTCACAGAGGTCTCACCGCCCAGAGGTATCCCAGGGTGTGAATCAGTTTCAGCAAAGGAAGTCCCACCCCCTTGATGCCCTACTATCAGGCCAATCTGTTTTAGAGCATACGGGTCAACCATAGTCTCTTGAGCGATCACCACGTCCTTGCATGGCTGCCTCTAGTCAAAGTGAGCCTCCCTGTAGGGATTCGCTGCTCCAGGAGATGAAGAGGGTAGGTTGTCTCTAAGATGGGGTGTTAGGAAACTGCATAGTTCTGGGTGAAACAACATGTTCTTCCCCTTGGATGGATAGCCCTGCTAGTCCTTTCATTTGGATTTAGCTCCAGAGAGATTTGGAGTTAGGCCAACCCGGGTGTCATTGCTCTGTCACTCAGTTTCTTCATCTAAAAAAAGGGGCTCATGGTGCAAGGAGTATGCTAAGAAGATGGCATGAGATCATGTCAGTATGGCATCCAAGACAGCACATGATTCAATAATGGAAGCTGGTGTTCTCACTATTGTCACCGTCTGTGATTTGTCATTGTAGGTCTCCAGGTGGTTCTGAATTCCATCATCAAGGCCATGGTTCCCCTGCTGCACATCGCCCTGCTAGTGCTCTTTGTCATCATTATCTATGCTATCATTGGCCTGGAACTCTTCATGGGGAAAATGCATAAGACCTGCTACAACCAGGAGGGCATAGCAGGTAAGGGAAGATGCTGACTGGCCAGCTGTCAAGAAACTTTACTGTGTTGTCACTACTTTTCATTCAGCCAGGGACACGGCCTCCACCTGACCAGCAGTGCCCAGGAAGGCCTCCATTCCAGGGCTCATTTCCAAACCATGGTTAAGGGAGAGGCAGAGATTGGTTGTCTTTTTCTCTTGATAATTTTTGTTTTTACTAAAATAGATCTCAATTACAGATAGCTAAATGCAAGCTTTGTGCAGCACTACTCAACACTGTTTAAATGAGCTGTGCGATTTGAGAAACATCTCTTAGCCAACCTTGAATATTTTAATTTAAGAATCAGAATTAACCTAAGGACGTCAATCTATGCTCTGTCAGTTCTTCAGTGTTGCTGGCCATCAAAAGTCCTTTCAGGAAAGTGGTGTTGCCTGTCACCAGCAGGTTGAGTGTTCGGGCTGATCCTGGCTCCTCTGCTTCTCCATTCCTAGGCAGAACCCTGGCTCTGTCTCATGCTGGGAGGAGGTCGGCCAGTGGTGAAACCTCTTTTCCTCCAGGAGAAGGTTTCGCTCTACCTCATGACTTCGTAGTCCTTTCCTTTTTGAGAACTTCGCTCTTGTGTTCCTTCCATAAATCAATCTATTTAACCAGCAATGCTGGCTCATTAAGCACTTCCTTGAGTAGATCTAGAGTTTCAGCCTGAGGAGTATGCTACAACTACTGTCTTAAGTTACTAAAATCTCAACTTGACATTAAAAAAACATTCAAACAGAAATTGACAAGGCTTTTTAACAGACATATAAAGTAGTTCAACATAAGAACTTGTTGAAAAATACCCCCAAGGAGTTAGTAGTGTTAAACTTCCATGATTTGTTATTTTTTTCATAACAACATCATTCATCTTAGTTTTTGGCATCTTGATAAGGAAAGGGGAACATGTCTGAAGCATTAAAGGATTGTGCACGTCTCTCAATCTACTGCCCCTCATTTCTATCAGCCCAGAATTAATCCCGTGTGACCCCTCTTGCTTTGGGGGCTGACCTACAACAGGGAGTAAAATGGATTATTCATATTCAGAAACCGAAATGGGTTGCAGAATCTGGATGATCTGATTTGATTGGCTATATTGGGTATTTGCAAGGTCGCTGCCATATGGCCACAGTCCCTAAACAAACAAAAAGCTATAAACCCATAAGCACAGTCTCACACAATGGTTTTTACTTTTTTGATGGAGAGTGTTTAATAGGAGACCATTTTTTCACTCTAGAGAGAATTTCCAAATTACTGGGACCATAATTGTATAAAATAAACTGTCATGTTAAATAACACAGAAGCCCTTTAGTATTGGAACAAACAGGCTTGCCTTTAGCTAAAATTCTGAGGTTTCAGCCTTGCCTAAAGAAATACCAAATAATGCAATGAATAATATTTTCCCCTTGAATTCAAATCCTTCCTTATGTTCAGTTTAATCTGTAGCTAGCCCCAGGCCAGTCAATTTATATTAATTCTCTGGCTTTGTTAGAGCTCATTGTGAGTCCTACTTAAGAGCTACTGTAGTATGTCTAAAGTTTATGCACTTGTACTAGTATTGAAGTGATCAATGACCGGTTTGGCCCAAACTTCTCAGGCAGTCACTGGGATGTTGAGTCTCAAAGATCCCCATCAATTCAGCAGTGGATGCTGGTGTGGCTCTCACTAACCACATATCAAATGGGAAAGAGTGAAATGGTGAAGTCCTGCCAAAAAGCCAAAGATGGCAGTCCTGCCCTGTGTACCGCTGAGCTACAGGGCACTGTTCCCAACACTGCACATGGCTCCTATCATCCTGCTGGTAAAGTGTGTTTTCTACTGGTGGCAGGGTCCTGTAAGGGCCTGTGCTACTAAGCAACCCTGAATATTAGTTGGAAGTCACTGGGCTTTGTTGAGGCCTGCAGTAGCCTCACATGGCAGGAAATGGTGGGCGTGATAGACCAGGGAGAGACAGGATGGGATACTCTGCCCCGTGCAGCTGGACAGTCTAGTGAAATAGCCCCTCAGGCCTGCTCAAAGTTTTAGTGGCCTCCTTGCTTTTAGGATAAAGACCTGAACTGGCCTCACCAATTGCAGTGGCCAATTTAGGGCCATATTATTGTCCATCCTCAGTAGTAATCAGGACCAGGAAAAGTACCCAAGACATTGCCTACTTCCTACCAGGGATGCATCAGATTATTTATGTGGTGGGTTTTACCTTCACCCCCAAGTTCACAAGGGAAGGTAGCTCCCATCACGGCAATGACCATCAGCCCTGGGAGCCAGTTTGTCAGAGGACAGACACCAAAGAAGCGCTTCTGAGAGGGGAGCCATGCGAGCTCCACCGGAAGGTGACCTTGCTCTCCATGTGGAGCCAGACTTCCTGCTGGGGAGAGGACAGAGGACAGGTGGCTGCAGGAGCCTTTCCTCCCAATACTGCAATCAGAGCTCACACACCTCCTCTTTCTGATCCTGCTGTCTGATGACAAACCCTGGGACCCACTCCATCCATCTCTCCCAACAGAACACGACACAGCTGTCCTCAGGGCCTCTCTCACCCATAGTGACGAACCCTGATGAGGAGGGAACATGTACAGGAATCTGGACATACTTGATGCTGCCAGAGGAGAAAACCAACCCTGCAGTCTTTGAAACCAATCTCATGTGCTTTCGAGAGTTTCATACCACCTTTGGAATGGGTGTTTTTTTAAAGTCCGGTCTTTGGATTGAATTAGCATGTTTTCTGCAAACTTAGATTATACAGAAGTGTTTGTGAGCCCTTGTTAAAATATTTAATGGGTCCGGTCAGTGTGGCTCAGTAGTTTAGCATGGACCCATGAACCAGGGGGTCACAGTTCCATTCCCAGTCAAGGCATATGCCTGGATTGGGCTCAGTCCCAGGTGGAGGGGTGGGGTTGCAGGAGGCAGCCAATCAATGATTCTCTCTCATCATTGATGTGTCTATCTCTCTCCCTCTACCTTCCTTTCTCTGAAATCAATAAAAACATATCTTTAAAAAAGAAAAAAGAATTGTTAATGGGATTTACATCCAATTCTTCTTTATACATTTTGAGTTTCTTTTTCAGACTGAATTTTATGTGCTTGTAAATTTTAGAATACATTGGATTTTGAGCTAAATATATAAAGAAGCTCTGGAGCCGGCCAGGTGAACCGTTATTCTCCCTCTAGGATGCCCCCACCAGTTCCCCGGAGAGGTGGCCTCAAGAGAGACAATGTTCCTCCAGTCCCTGAGGCACCTGGCAGGCGCCCCCGAGGCTCCTCCGCAGGTGCACCAGCATATGCTGGCTCCTTTTGTTTCTGGCGTCCCATCTGTTTGATGGTGCTCTGAGCCAGGTCACTCTGAATGGCTCTCCCAAACACAATAATTACCCCAGAGACTGGCAAAGAATGGGTTGGCTAAAACCTAGAAATGAAATCATTTTCATTCTATTCACTCATTAAAATTGGGGCCTAAAAAAGTAATTGGTTTTGTCTCTGGTATTTCTCCTTGGAACCCCTAACTGGCACTGTCCCAGGGTTTCATGCTCCTGTTGGTATTAACCGCTTTTTTTAAATCTCTCATAATCTGGCCTCCATTAGTTTACTTCGAACTTAATTTGGACTTTCCAGAATGACTTTACCACGCTTCACCCACATTGCTTTGTTTTTTCCTCCTCCCTCATGCCCACCGCCCCCTCACCGGGACTTCATGACCCCCCCAGAGGAAAACCAACACATTTTCCCATTAGATCTCATTTCCCCTCACCCTCCAGAGCATGTCACAGGACCTGCTGATTTGTGTGTTCACATTTTTCAAGTGCTCCCTTTACTGCTTTTTATAGATATCTATTTTTACCAGATCATCACTGCTTCTTAATTGTTCTCATATCTTTCTTTCTTTTTTTTCTGTTGTTCAAGACAGACTTAAATCAAAATAGCAGAGTGGCCCTTGAGCTTTTAGATGATCTTTCTGAATCTCAGCCCTTTCTCTTTTAGTAATGAGATCATTTCCCCTTCATGCTATTTCTTTTCAACATACATTTGTAAAACCCCGAACTGTGTTTTTCTTTCTTGAGGACACTCAGAACTCACTTTCCTTATTTCTGCTTATTTCAGGGGTTGAGAAAAGCTGTCAGATTGGCAACCACAGTGCAAAGATTAATACTATCTTAATTGCACTAAAAAGCAAAACGGGAAAAGGAGATGCAAAATTTCCCTCTATGTTCCCTTCTCTTTCCATCCCATCTCTCATATTATTCCAGCCCTTTCATAACAGAGACTGAACATGTTCTAGGAAGCCATCACTAGCATGGGCAAGAACACAGCTGAGTTTATGATCTATTCAGTCTCTCAACTCTCATTTTTTTACATATGTATTATCCACTTTTTCTTTAACTTTCCAGGTTTGGTATTCACTTTTCAGTTCTCCTCCTTTTATAGTCTCCCCTTGTTTAAGCTCACATTCAAATCTCCAAGGATTTCGAAATTTGAAGTCACAAAAAATTGACTGGATTTCAGCTGTATGAACAGAGCGCCTTGGGAGCCAGCGTCCAGAGTGGGAAATGATGAGGACACTCATTTTCTGAGACAGCTCAGGGACCAGTGATGCAGGCCTCTTCACCTGGGTCATATCACAGACACCCACGTACAGCCTAAAGCACCAGGCCAAGAATAAGCCAGAAGTAGCACTATTCACAATAGCCCAAACCTGGAAACAATCCAAATGCCCATCAGCTAGCAGTGGTTGGCAAACTCATTAGTCAACAGAGCCAAATATCAACAATACAACGATTGACATTTTTTTTGAAAACCAAATTTTTTAAACTTAAACTATATAGGTAGGTACATTGTTATTAACTTAATTAGGGTGCTCCTAAGGCTTAGGAAGAGCCACACTCAAGAGGCCAAAGAGCTGCATGTGGCTTTCGAGCCGCAGTTTGCCGTCCATGGAGCTAGTGGATAAACAGACAGTGAAATGAACATGTATATGCAATTTCTAGAGAGGCAAGCTATAGAGATGGAGTGCAGACCAGGTTGGTAGGGCAGGAGCAGGGACTGACTGCAAACAGGCACACAGGAATTTTGGAGGAGGATGGAAGTGTTTTAAAATGAATTGTGGTGATGGCTGCACAACTATGTAAATTTACTAAAAATAATTGAGCTGTGCATTTACATTCATGGACTGGAAGAAATGTAAATTATATCTCAATAAAGTAACTAAAAAGAGAGGGAGAAAAGAAAAAAAAGCCAAGAAGACACAATCCAGCATATATTTCCAGCCATGCTGCTCAACTCCATTCTCTTAAGAATTATCTTAGTTATGGATTACCATTCTCTTCCTGTCTTCCTTTTGGGAGTGAAATTTCTAATTTGAAGCCACAAACCAAGAAACAACAAACCAGCCATCTTCAATACTGAAGTACTAGACACTGTGATTGTTTTGATACATATGGAAATCTCTAAATGAAGAACTGCAAGTAAATTCACTCTCTGGGACCATATTTTCCCTGTTGTCAGAAGCAATCATTTGGTTGTCAAGTCTACCATGCTTATTGCTGTTACTTTCTGCAAGCATGGGACAATGTCCTTAAGTTCACACGATTACCTTCCTCAGCTGGGGCCAAGCCTTTCTCAGCATTTCCCTATTCTTTTACTACAATAGAAATTCTTAAATAAATCAAGTCTTATTTCAAACGACTAGTGATTTCTGCACCAAAAATATAAACCTCGTCTTAATTTATTGGTTTTTAGTAGCTGTTCCCAGCATGTGGAATTAGCCCAAGCATTATCTGTAGCCACAGATGTTGAACTGTTTTCTGAAAAAGCCCTGTCCACACCTACTGAGTATTCTCCCTGTCACCCACTGCCCCTCTATCTTGAGTAGAGGTCAGAAAACGATTCTTTTCTTCTGAAAGGTAGGAATGCTGGTGAGCAAGGGCAGTGGTGCAAGGTTCCACTTGACCTGCGTAAAACACAGGCCACAGCGGTGCACTTAGGTTATAATAAAGACAGCTGCAGGCGGTCCTCTCCCCGCAGTCAGGGTTCACTTATCCTTCACCGAGGTAAGGCTTGCACCACAGAGTGACTTGCATCCCTGCTGATGCATCATGTAACACCTATGGACTCTCCTATAGTCTCAAAGTACGACGGGATGGGATCTGTTGGCTAATTATGTGGAATAGTCTTCCAGTCAACACGCTCTCACTTGAAACTCTGCTATTTCGATGGAAATACCCCCAAAATAAGAAAACATGGACTTCCTTCATTTTCCAGGATACCTTCCACTCAGAGTGGTTCCATCATCATTATTTTTTGATTGACCATTTGACTATGATACTGATGTGCTACAACAGAATGTGCCATGTCCCTACTGTCTTTGAAATCGATTACTGGGCTTAAAATGACATTTTACAACAATTGGTTGAAAGTACTAACATTCTAAGCCAGTGATGGCGAACCTATGACATGCGTGTCAGAGGTGACACGCGAACTCATTTTTTTGGTTGATTTTTCTTTGTTAAATGGCATTTAAGTATATAAAATAAATATCAAAAATAAAAGTCTTTGTTTTACTCTGGTTGCAAATATCAAAAAATTTCTATATGTGACACAGCACCAGAGTTAAGTTAGGGTTTTTCAAAATGCTGACACGCCGAGCCCAAAAGGTTCGCCATCACTGTTCTAAACCAACAGCCTAAATGAATACCTAGTTCCTTATGGTGTTTTAATTCATATACAGGGGACAAATGAAAACTTTTTTTTCCCATTACCATTGTGTGGTGGTTTTACCTATCCCATCAATCTTATCTTATAACTTTCCTCTCTGACTTGCCAATTTTTTTTCTCTGCCCATCTCTCCCTCCCTTCTGCCCATCTCCTCTCCCTCTATGTGTCCCCACCTTATGCATCCCCCTCCCCTCTATGTGCCCCCTCTGTGCATCCCCTCCCCTCTGTGCATCTCCCCCCCCCCCTCTATCCATCCCTCTCTCCTCTGTACATCCCACGCTCTGTGAATCCCCCTCCACTCTATGCATCCCCCCCTCTGTCCATCCCCCCTCTCTGCATCCCCCCTTTGTGCATCTCCCCCTCTCTGTGCATCTCCCCGCTCTGCTCTGTGCATCTCCCCCCCTCTGTGCATCTCCCCCCTCTGTGCATCTCCCTGCATTGTGTATCCCCCTCCCCTCTGTGCATCTCTGCCCTTTATGTGTTCCCCCTGGCCATTTGAGATGTTCCAGCGGAAGATGATCCCTCCCCTTGTGCTCTGGAGACAGGCCATGGACGGCAGTGTCAGAATGGCACTGTGTGCAAGCCTGGGTGGGATGGGCCCAGGCACGGCATCACCAACTTCGACAACTTCGCCTTCGCCATGCTCACGGTGTTCCAGTGCATCACCATGGAAGGCTGGACAGACGTGCTATACTGGGTACGTAGCTTGCGATGGGCAGCGGCAGGGAGTCCGGAAAACTTCAAGGTTCCCTTCCCTTGACATCTCCCTTGTTTACCTCCCACGACTTTGATGGAGAGGCTGATGAATATCTTTGATTTCTTTCAGGCCTTTCCTGAGAGACAAAGCAAACACTCACACTCCCTGTGACAAGACTCTCTTTGCCACCAGCCTCAGAGAAATGCCACCTTTCAGTGTGTGCTACGCTTTTCTAGTAAGAAACATGGCAGGCGTAACACAGGATCCCATTCACTCCTCTCTCACTATTGGGTTTTTCTCTTCTTACTATTGTCTTGCCTCTGTCCCCAAAAGATACATCATTTATAATTTTTAGACAGATCGTTTATAATTAAAGAGAAACATCAAGCCTGGTCTTCTAAAAAGAAGCCATTTTAAAAAATATATACTTTTATTGATTTCAGAGAGGAAGGGAGAAAAGAGAGATGAAAACATCAATGATGAGAAAGAATCATTGATTGGTGGCCTCCTGCACACCCTACACTGGGGATCGAGCCCACAACCCTGCCATGTGCCCTGACCAGGAATCAAACCGTGACTTGGTCAACGCCCAGTCACTGAGCCACACCGGCCAGGCAGAAGTCATTTTTATTGAATGGTGTAGCGTTACAGCATGCTATTATATTCTTATTTCTCACAGTAATCTTACCTATCATATGAAAATAGTCAAGACAAAAACATTGCTGGCTTTCTTAGTGGTAACGAAACACGCTGGTGCTTATGTGATGCATATTTAGAAACTATACTTCTTAAGTGTCAGCCAGTCGACAGGAAATCTTTAAAATCTTTAAAAATCTTTTGCCCCTTTCCTTGTCCATCAGCCAACACTACTTTGCCACCTTTGAGCCACTGATAGGGATTTTGGTGCAGCCTATCCCACAGGCAAATACACACATCATGTCTGAGCGGTCTCCATTTGGCAGAGTTAAATCCATTATTTGTAAAAACTCCAGGAAACATAATTCTTTATAGTATCTCCTATTTTAGCAGGAAATGATTCACCAGAATCCAGGGTTGTTCTCCAACATTTGAGTGAAAATGCTTGTTCCATTCTTGAAAAAACCATCTCACCTAGCATTTTGCAAACAGTCATATGTATTTGGCCATCCTGAAAGCCATGTGAGAGCCTGCTTAAGGAACAGTGTCTGCACACTAAAGCATGGAAGAGGGGTGATGCCTCCCCATCAAGCAGAGCTGCCAGACAGGCAGGAACTAATGCCATGAGGGTTGCTAACCTCTTTCTGAATCAGAAAAGTTTGTAGCAACATGGAGATGTGATATAGGGTATTGTATCCTCTAAATTTTTTATAAGCATCATGTTCTATTGATTTCAAACCTCGTTTCCCCAGTGTTTTTATGTTGTAGTGGACATGCTGAAACCCAGTGTTGCTATGAAATTGCACCTCTCTGCAAATGACTACTTGAAACTTGCCTGAGCACCTTGTACCCAGCAAACATTTACTGAGCATTCCTTGCATGCCAGGGGTGCCCCTACGGACTGAGAATTCAGACTGAAAAACATCCAGTTCAGACTGAAAAGCTCAGTCTAGGGCAGTGATGGCGAACCTTTTGAGCTCGGCGTGCCAGCATTTTGGAAAACCCTAACTTAACTCTGGTGCCGTGTCACATATAGAAATTTTTTGATATTTGCAACCAGAGTAAAACAAAGACTTATATTTTTGATATTTATTTTATATACTTAAATGCCATTTAACAAAGAAAAATCAACCAAAAAAATGAGTTCGCGTGTCACCTCTGACACGCGTGTCATAGGTTCGCCATCACTGGTCTAGGGAAACACTAAATTTCAACTGAATGATGGCTACACAACCAGAACACGTGCTGGGAAAGTTGCTGTGTTGTCATACTTTCAAAAGAAGATGAAAGCCAAATCAACCCTTCCTCAAACTAAAATGAAACTTTGAAAATATTTTCTAAGGCCTATATTGAATAAAAACTGATTTTAAATGATTTGTACAAAGAGAGGGATTGAACTTATTATACTTAGGCAAATTTATTTCACTTAGCAAAGTTGATCAAATTCCCAAGTGGTCCTAAGGACAGAAGCATCCTTTTTCAGATGGGCAGTTTGGAACTGCGTATGGAATGGTGCCTTGGAGCCTCATCAGGTGGAGCTTCAAATCCATGCCTTAAGTTGCTATGGAAACACCTTTAATGGCAGCAACTTGAGGGCAGGGTAGTGGTGGGTGAGTGTGGGGTTGAGGGGAATAGGTATAATTTACTTTGCTAATGGCCCTGATGTATTTTTGTGATCTTCCTTCATTGCTTCCCCCCTCTCCCCAACCACAACTCACTGATACCCCACCAGCCAGATGTGACCCAAAGAAATACTATCGTGATGACAACCGAGTAGGGAATGAGAACAAGCACACAAATGCAACTACCAATTTTCAGCAGCTGTGTTGTGCTTTCTCCCCTGGGGTGTGTGTGATAGAGCTCAGGCTGGAAATGGGAAAAGTGTCAGAGGTGAAGAAACAATCCCAGGCTCATGGGACATGCCTCTCTGATTTTCCCAGCACCTTTTTGAAATGGCCATGTTATGTGTGTGTGTATGTGTGTGTGTGTGTGTGTGTGTGTGACTGTGTGGGGGTCACACACACAGTCACACACACACACACACACACACACACACACACACACACACACACACATACCTAAAGCTGAAACAGAGCCTCGTACTTGGATATTCATGATGGAGGCACCTCCCAGCCCAAAGCTCCTGGCTTTCAGATAATTTCTCTGATTGCTTTGACCTTCCTATGGCCATTTCTTTCTTCCTTCCTTCTTCCTATTTTTCCCTCTTTCTTCCTTCCCCTTGAGCATTCCTCCTCCTTGCCTCTAGTCTGTATCTCTAAACCCACAGACTCTCAAATCTCAATGTGCTTTAGTATAACATGGAGCTTTCTAAAATAAAGATGCCAAGACTTCCCTCAAGCCATTGGATTAGAAGCTCCAAGTTAGACCCAAGAATCTGCATTTTGAAAGCTCCCCGTGTGATTCTGATGCTCAAGCTGGAGTTTGAAAACCCCTAGAAGTCTAAACTATTGAATTTGAATGGTGCTGTTTTGGTGCCCTGAATTTGAACCAGTCTAGGGAGATAGTTTCCATAGTAATTGGGGAAGTAGGGACCTCTACTCAGAAGAATGAATTTCTCTTAAAGTCCAAGGGACAAGTCTAGAGGACATGGGAGGGAGCAATCCAGATTTTCAAGTATGGCAGTGAATGGAGACCCCAGGGCTGGGTTCCTTCTGAACCACCAAACAGCAGGGAGAGACTAGATCATTGCAGCACTAAAGAAGCCAATGATTCAATCACTAGATACCACCTTGGATAGAAGGGAGTTAGAAGGTCACCAGTAGCATACAGTAGGCACCTGCCTTCTGCTATGGAAGATACTGAGTCTATTTCTCCTTTTCTCTAACATTCATTATTTTATCTTCTTGTTGTGATTTTGAAGAGTTAGTGCACTCAAAGTAAGATCAAACTTGAATATTTCCTCAGCTATTAAACTTTGGCCATACACTAGGTCAAGGCCCCAACTAGCTGAACAATTAGCTTAAAACATTTCCTGTGCCTAGTGCCCGTTCTAGAGATTTGTAGATGGCTGGGTATGGGGATTTGGAAACTAAGACAAAACTCAGGTGTGTGTTTAGGGGTATGGTTTCCTTGGGCAATGGCTTCTTAAGCCAAAGCCTCTCCGTTTTCTCCCAGAATGTTCACACCTCTTATGAACTTGGGTGGGAGGGGAGAGGACGGTGATCACATAAAAAGTGCGGCAGGGAGGAATTTAGGGTTGTATGGTATGACCATTGGTTTCTGATTCTACTTCCAGCTGTGTTTGGTTTTTTTAACCTAATGTCCCTAGCCTTCTACATATAATTCAAGACTACTTTCCTTATACGGTTTAGCCAGGTGCCTTCCTGAAGATATAAGAGGCTGCCAGATCAAGATGATCTGCAGGGTTCTCCTATTAGGGTCAATTTGAAACTCTGAGCATTATCCCTTCCACATTGTAGCCAGGTCACGATTAAATAGATAAATATCAATCAGTTATCTGCTCAGTGCTGACTTTGTGCCCAGCACTTGAAATAGCTCCATCCATGCTCATGGCACACAGAATAACGTGGCCACTGAACTGGAGTTCGGAACCCTCAGAGAAGGTCACGTGTGAGAATTGTGCAAAAGGGAGGCAGCAGTGAGAGCCCGCACCACAGAAGATTACAGAATAATTCTTCATCAAGAGGATGATGTTGACTTCTGCTCCCCCAAAGCCCTTCTGATCTAGGGCCCCTAAGAATATGGCAGACTGTGGGCACAGTAGAAAACACTCTGGTCTATGTTTTCCAGACTCCTGCTCCTCCCCACCCTGCCACCATTGGGGTCACCATTACCCACCACCCATTGCCCCATCCACTGGTTTCTCCATGATCAGTGCTTCCACTGATTTAAAAATATTAGCAATTGTGCTTTTAAATAAGATTAGAAAGAATACTTAGTGAGAAATCATGTAAAGGAAATATTTTAGAATCACAAAGAGTGTCTTCTGTAGGGTCTGGATTAGTTTGGGTTCAGCAGGAGACCTTGGGAACAAGTAGCACGTTTTGACTTTTCACAAGTCAGTTGTTGACACTGCACTCTGTCTTGTCATTCCAGTACATGTCTGCCCATGCTGGGAAGATATTCCTACTGATATCTCATCTCTGGTCTCAGTGCTGCTGAAACACCCCTTGTTTATGACAAAGGCCTTTTGCATTCAGGCAGGTTGTAACTCAGGTTTTACTCTGTTTTTCTCCCCTCCTCCATGGTTTCTTCAAAAGGCCACCTCTTTTCACTAAATATAGAAACTGAGTCTCTGAAGGCATCAGGAAAGCTGAACGGTGGAGCTGGATTCTCTTGATGACCTAGCAGTCATTCTAAGTCAAGAGTTGAGAAAAAAATCCTCCAGTGACCGATAAACAGTATTCTCGGTTCTAACAGGTACCAGAGTAGAGAAGGTGGTAGGTCCTACTTAGGACCCTGTGGTGTTTAATTTGGAATCTGTCTCAGAGTGTTACCCACTTACCCAGCTTTAAACAGAGAATCTGTTATCTAAACTGTAAACTGTTGGTTCATAAACATATCAAGAAAGAGAATTAGCCTATCTCAAAGTTATTATTTATTTACTTATTGGGTTTCATTTTATTCATTTCACTGGTGTTAGGTGAGTCCTTACTATTCAGTAAGGCCTGAGTAGGGCCTGGGGTGGGGCTGGTGGGGAGAAGAAGGCCTGCTCTCAAGGAGTTTATGATCTAATTAGAGACACAGGGGCCACACAAAGAAATTTGTCCTAACAATGCAGGGCAACAGAGAGAGCAGGGAGAGCATTGCAAGGGGATCGGGACCAGGAACAGGTGGGATTTTGTTGGCCTTGAGCCTGAATGAGGAGCAAGAGGGCTCCTCTGCCTGGGAGAACAAACTTTGTAACAGTTCAGGAGATTGAAGAGAACTGGGTTTCAGCTTCTCTCAACAGACCCAAGAAATAGCTCTGCTGCCCAGGTGCTATCACCAAGTGTTTAAAGTATCAATTGGGGGTCTAGTCACAGGCATCAGACTTGGCCCAGGCCTGGTGGCTGCTCAGCGACAACAAGCATGTCTTCTGCCCCCTACACATGTCTTCTGTCCTCTCCACGGCTCCTGACCTTCCCCGGGAAGTCAGTGCACAATCCCATCTGAGTTGAGGGATTTTAAAAAAGATATTGTAGATGGAGGGCTTACCTTCTCTGTGTTAGGAGCCCATGGGTGTCTTTAACATGCAAACCAGGCTTTTTACTGCACTCCGAGGCTCGAACAGGTTTTCTGTGCAGAACAATGAGCAGGCGTGGGGGCAGAAAGGAGTTAGGTGAGACCTGTTATCTGCTATGCTGCTCTCTCAGTGACCGTGGGTGGATACCCCATATCCCAGCAAACAAGGTGACAAAGGTCACGAGTAGTCACAGATTTATCGAGTCTTTGCTCAGGGCCCTGGCATTTTTGGCAGCAGCAAACCCTGTCCTCTAATGACACTGTATAAAGTGCTGTGACTTTTATTGGTTTACACCTCCTGCCTTTGTTGGCAAGTGACAGCCTCTTTTGGCATTAGCTGTAACAGTCAATCTCTTCAGATTCATGGTGCCTATGCCAAGCCTTACAGAAGAAAGACACTGCTTGAAAACCCAGAGAAATCAGCTAATATTGAGAGTGGCCTAGAGGGAGTAGTGGCCAAGAGGTGTTCCTGCTGTTTTTTCTTTTGGGGGCGGGCGGGGAATATACATTGATTTAAGGTTGGATTCCTGTCAAGGAATTAGATTGAATGGTTTCAGAAAAGTCTTCTGTATTTTCATTCAGCATTGCCTTTGTCCACTGATTCTGGGACTAGTGAGCTGTGTGTTTCAGCAAAGGCAGGTCACGTGTCGCTGTTGGCCCTGGAGGCACAATGCTGTGGACGGTGCACATCGGGAGGTCTCTCCACGCGCCTTCCCTAGGAAAGTCAGAACACTGCTGTGTTGCAGGCCTAAGAAACAACTAGCTTTCTTGGTTAGAAAGGATCTATCCTTTTTCACCTCTAAATCAGGGTGTCAGCCATCTGGGTCATTTTTTGAAAACGTGACTGTATTTATTCTCTCTTCTAAATAGCTCCATTAGAGCTGATTTAAGACATCGATCTCATCTCCAAGCATTGCCCTACTTCAGAGCCACTCAGCATTGTCAGTGCTCTACCCAGGCCGCCCCAAAAGTAGGTGGCCTAGAATAAAGAAGAGAAAGTAAGAGGGGAAACAAAGGAGCTCTCTTCTCTCTGGCCAGAGCCAGGCGACCAGAGAACCCCTCTTGTGGTTGTTGAGCATTGCCCACTAAGGGGGTGCTGGGCTCCTAAGGCCACCTTGGAAGCTCGCTAATCTCTCATTTGTCCTCCTACCCCTCACCTACTATTCCGTCTGAACCTCTGAAAGAACTCTCCCACAGCCGAGGAAGAAGACAAAGCAGAAAATAGGGCAATGGGGAGAGGATGTGGCCCTGGCTGTGGGGAATCTATGGGTCCTGAGTGCATCTGTGCAATACCTATGGGTGATGTTGTCTGTAGCTCCATTCACTTGAGGTTATTAATGATTTTGAAAGTCACTTACCTTGTGTATGGCACAGAGGACAAGACATTCAAACTAAAAACAAGGGCCCAAGGACATCTCCAAGGCTCACGAGTGTGTTGACTCATCAGAGCTGTGGGGCCTGGAAGACTATTTTCTGTCCGTTAAGTGGTCACAAAATTTAGGGAGTATGAGGAAGCAGTCAGGAGAGATTTCATTTCAAGGAGCCAACCAGCCCTGCCTCCCACTCACCCTTCTCCCGGGCTCCAGAGGCAGCTCTATAAGGGTGAACTGGTGAGCATGCCATTGCCTCCTGGAACTGCCTGTTCCCAGCGGTCTTGTTCTGAGGGAGCTGAGATCTGGGATTCAGGAGGAGCAAGGGAACTTCTTCAGAACAGAGTCCTTGATCCCCTACCCCCACTTGGGGAAGCTCTGCCCTAGGGTTAGCACAGAACAAGCTGGCTGGTCAGTCACACGGTCAGAACAGCCGTGAGATTGTACGTAGTGTGCTGTGTGTATGTGCCTTTTCTCTGGTGAGAGTCCACAGTTCTCTTCAGCCTTCTCTGACCTCCCCACCCTCCCAAAAGAGAAAAGATGTACTAAATTAAGGAAAAAGAAAGGACCTCTCTGACCTTCATCGGCAGGACTTAATCTAAGAGAGGAAAGGTGGGACACCCAAGACTTCACCTGACCTTGCATCGGGGTCCATAGACGCCTCCTCACAGATGCCCCCTCCCATCTCAGGCTGCTTCTAACCCAGTGGCTCTCACTGTGGCGCAGAACACATGTCTTACACATGGTAGGCACTCGGTACATACTTGTTGAACAAATAGGGACTCTTACCAAGACTGCTACCAAGAATAATAGAAGGATGATGTCACCATGCCCATAAGAAAATGTGACATACAGACGCTGGTATCACATGACCATCACTGCCATCATTATGTGGCCTGTGGTCCACCAGCTCACTGTGGTTCTCACGCTTTTCTCTTTCCTAATCTCCTTCCACCAACCCCGCCACTGCTTGAATTAGTGCAGTTTTGTTTTCCTCCTGGCAGTGAAGATGTTACTGGACTTCCTTCTGCTGGCTTGGTTTCCTATCAGCCTTGGTGCAGAAAGTCACCTGGTTAAAGGAGGCTCCCAGCTCCCTGCAATGGGGCAGCTCTGACTCACGGGGACCTCTCTCCCTGCCTCCTCACTGCTGCTGTTGTGTTGCACATTTTATGGCTCAGCCACTGGGAAAAGCCTCCATCCCAGAACCAGGATGGCTGTCCAGTTGTAGGCTCTATTTTCAACAACTGCCAAGTTCCTAGGAAAGCCCCATTTCCACCACAGGATGATATGCCCTCCAGGCTCCCTCCTACTTCTGCTTCCCTTGCCCAGCCTGGCCCTGCTTGTTCTCATGCCTCACAAGCCACTCTTGCCTTTTGGGCTCCAATAACCCTGCATGTTTACCTCTACAACTGCATTCACCACCTTGCATTGTGGTTGCCTTTTATTGATCTGTTCCCCCTTCAAGCCCAGGCTTCCTGACAGCACAGTGCCTGGCACATATCAAGCTCATTCATTCACTCAACAAATCTTTACTGAGCACCTGCTGCCTGCAAGGCATTGTTCTAGGCCAGTGGTCGGCAAACCTCGGCTCGAGAGCCACATGCGGTTCTTTGGCCCCTTGAGTGTGGCTCTTCCACAAAATACCACATGCGGGCGCACACGTACAGTGCGATTGAAACTTCGTGGCCCATGCGCAGAAGTCGGTTTTCGGCCTGGGCGAGTCTATTTTGAAGAAGTGGCGTTAGAAGAAGTGGGGGGTGTCGGTCGGTCGGGCAACAGGAGACGCGGTGCAGGCGGGCTGCGGGATACACAGCGCGGGGGAGGTATATTGTTTTGAGGTACATTTGCTGAGGTCGACCCCTTCCAACTCTCCCATCCACACTCGCCTATCTGAAATAAGTATACAAGACAAGTGTGGATGGGAGAGTTGGAAGGGGTCGACCTCGGCGAACGTACCTCAATCAGATTGAGGACGTTTTTAGCAAAGGCCAGCTTAGGAGTACCCTAATTAAGTTAATAAAAATGCGTAAATTATAAGTTAGAAAGTGATAAGCACTATGTAAAAAACAGCAGGGTGTGTGGAGGTGTGAATGATCAATAAACTTGTATTAAGTTGAGTTAAATTTGGCATGGTTCAGTGACATTGTTGAGAATTCTTCTTTTCCTCCCTGACCCAGTTTAACAAATGACCCCCACACCCTTGACATAATTTTTGTACTTTGCACCATGACTACATTTGGTAGATTTCTCTAACCAAAGTATGGTAACCCCAGATAAATATTAATAGATTTGCAAAGAATATATTGGTAGGTAACACTTTTACCAGTCAGATTAGGTAGGTCACTTGTCAATCTTTTTATTCACAGCAAGCAAAGAACATATTTGTCCAGCATTCATACTCAGGGCCCCTGAGGGCAGCACTGTCCCAGCACACCTGGAGCTCATTTCAGACACCTGGCGGTGGTCAGCGAACTTCAGCCTGCTTTAGGATCACCTGGGTGATTAACATGGGCTCATTGAATTCTCTAAATTCTCGAAATCAGTGGTTCTCAACCTTCTGGCCCTTTAAATACAGTTCCTCATGTTGTGACCCAACTATAAAATTATTTTCTTTGCTACTTCATAACTGTAATGTTGGTACTGTTATGAATCGTAATGTAAATATCTGACATGCAGGATGGTCTTAGGTGACCCCTGTGAAAGGGTCGTTCGACCGCCAAAGGGGTTGTGACCCACAGGTTGAGAACCGCTGCTCTAAATGCTGGGCCCAGCTCAGGTCCAGGTGGCAGGCCCCATTGGGAAGGTCTCCTTCCCCCACATCCTGGAAGGTTCCAGGTCTCTGGCTCTAGCAGTAAGAGCTGAGGCACATCCAACACCAAGCTCGGATGCAGTGGAAGATTTAATGTCACGTAAACCCAAGTGATTTAAAATCATTCCTTGCTGAAGGAATTATTTTTTGAGGCAACTCACCTTCTTAGACAAGTGGATAGAAAACATTGGGGAATTTTTTTTTGTTCCAGAAAATAAAATAACAGAGAGAACCAGACAAGATCTCTCTTAAGGCAGAGCCTGCAAAAGTCCCTGACAGTTCAGGTCAAGGCCATAAGTATTCTGAATATCGGTGATGCAGGGGTAGCCATGGGCTCTGACCCACATAGACAGACACCAAGGTCAGCCCCAGTCGTCTCCTCCAGTTTCTCTCCACTGCCTCTCTACCTGCCTCCTCGCTTTGACTCAGTTCTGCTTTCCCTCTTTCCTAACTTTCCTTCATCTTTCCAGATGCAGGACGCTATGGGCTATGAGTTACCCTGGGTGTATTTTGTCAGTCTGGTCATCTTTGGATCCTTTTTCGTTCTAAATCTGGTTCTCGGTGTGTTGAGCGGGTAAGCTGACCATTTCTATGTCCTCCTTACAATGCAGCCGAGCAAGGTCCCAGGTTCCACTCTGTCCATCGCCAGGATCCTCAGGGATGGGACCCTAAGAGGCCCAGGAAAACCAGGGGAAAACCCCAAATTCTGACCCATTGGCGGGCAGGCTGTTTGGCCTCTGATTTTCACCTAGAGGACCGGGGTCCTGGCGTTGCATGGGTCGGTGTCTGGAGCCAACGATGGGTGCTGGGCCATGCTCGACTGCTGTGTGCACCTCACTAACTATCATTCCGTTCTTCCAGGTCAATGATGCCGTAGGAAGGGACTGGCCCTGGATCTATTTTGTTACACTAATCATCATAGGGTCATTTTTTGTACTTAACTTGGTTCTCGGTGTCCTTAGCGGGTAAGCAGGACCAAGGAAAAAGGTCTTGATTTTTCCATTTTATTTACTCTTTCTGCTATTCCTGGCTTTATTCTTTTACTGGCTCTGATGAACCTGGGATAAGGGGCCACCTCAGGAGCCTTGAAGTGAATGTCCTTGGCCTGGCTGGGCAGAGGGTCAAATGTACAAATGATAAATTCTTTGGTTCAGGCTCCACCGGGAGATGCCGTGGCCCACCTGTCTCCTGCCAACTCATCCAAGCCCCTCCCTCTCTCAAGCAGCTGCTTGGGTAGGCAGGTGCTTCTTGTACCTGAGGAGCAGCATGGCGACACCGTGGCCCGGGGAGGCTTTGGCAGCTGGAATTGGAGGGAAGAGTCGCAGACTGTGCTTCAGCATATGCAGCAGTCCTGCAGAGGGGCCTTGCCTGACCATCGGGCCAGTCCCAGTGTGTGCCCGGCTCACAGTAAAGATGAGGGAGCCAGGGTAATGAGAGTTTCAGTGTTGAACCAGGGTAATAAGAGTTTGATTTAAACTACAAATAAGCAAATGCAGACTAAATATATAATTCCCTTTGATTCTAATTCATGGACTGAGCAGTCCATGTCTGAATGAAAAGGGCACTTAGCTCTTTGAAGCCCTAGATTATTTGAGAACTGAGGAGAAGCAATGTACAATGGGGCCTTGACTTAGGAGTGTCCCGACTAACGAGTTTTTTGAAATACCAGCTGTCTCTCGGCCAATTTTTTGCATTGAGTTGACAGAGTAATTTGAGTTAACTAGCTCCTTAACGAGCTCCTTAACAAGCTCAGTCTCTGAACGAATTAAACTCGTAAGTCAAGGCCCCACTGTAGTTTCCTTTCAGTTTATCTACTTGGCTCCACGTATAAAGCCTGCTTGATTTTGGCCTTTGCTCAGATGAAGTTAGAAAGTGGTAGAAGCAGCAGAGGTACGGGGTATCGAGGAGCCCTGGGGATGGCTGCCTTTGCCATGGGACTCACTGGATTTCCTCAGTCCACTTTCCTCATAAGCCCACCCAGCCGTGCCAAGGCCTAACACCTAAATGCTCCTGGTAGCCTGCTCCTGGGTGTCACGCTCTGCTGCCTTGGCTAGGAGGGAGGGGTGCAGTCTATTTCTGCTCTGCTCCAGACAGGTCAGCTGCTTTGAATAGCCTATCCTAGATCTCTAGGGACATTAATTCTGGGGGAAAGTCAGGGATAGGGAGAAAGATTGATCTTCATTTTTACTCAGTAATAAACCAGGAATGGCTACTCCCACCTCCTGCCACAGCCTAATGCGATGCAGGAGCAACAGGTTTAATCTTAGGAACTGGGTGAAGGAAGGACTCTGCTTCCACCCTCACCCTTTCCCCTGGTAGGTGGCTTGTTAGAGACTTTGATGACATCATGCCTCTGCCAAGGTAAGACCACACAGGAAACGAGGGTATTCCCTCAGGGGTAAGAGTGATGAGGACAAGAGAAGCCTCTGATTAGCTGCCTGGAAGGTGGAAGGGCTTACATATTTGTGTTCCAACACGAGAAAATGCCCCTGGGTTTCTATGTAAATCACCAAGGAAAGCATGGAAATCAGCTTCATCCCCCACTGAAGACAGAAATTTAGATATCCCAGCCCTGCACTTGCTGGAAGCATTATGTTGAGCGATGTCACCTCTTTAAGCTTTAGTTCCCCATCAGAAAACATCAAGATAACAATAGGTTGTTGGGATGATAAAGTAAGATCATTTATGTGAAATACTTAGCATATAGTAAATGCTCAGTAATAGTGCTACCATTACAATGGTTATTGCTTACTTAGTGACTATCATAACTGGAATTAGTGACTAGAATCATCAAAAGTTAGATTTTAAAGATGAGGAAAGTGAGCCCAGAGGTGTTAAGCGACTTGCATGGTGTCACTTGGTTGGTAAATAGCAGAACAAGGCTCCCATCTTCCCATCATTGCCCATTGGGTACACATTGAATGACCTTGAACTGAAATACAACCCAGAGCTCTGAACCTCTAGAAAAATTTCTAATGATTCCATTTTCTTCCCCCAGAAACTAGAAACAAATCTAAGGGAAATACGCCTACCCCACCCTGGAATCGGGTTTGGAGAGTGGGAACTAGACTACAAACACCCCTCCTCAAGCAGAGAACCTGCCCATAGTCCTTGCCCCACAAGAAAAATCATCTTCCTGGTGGTATCAGAGCAAAGATGTCAGCTGTCAGCAGCTGCTGACCTGAGAGAAAAGCTGTTGGAGACCTGGCCTGGCTCCATCCCAGTGAGAGGGTGTGTAAAACACCAGCCCAAAGCCTGGCAAGTAGTAACACTCAGAGCGTGTGTGGACTCTGAACAGGAGCACCTTGCGTCCTTGGTCCGCAGTGGTGTCCTGGAGACCTTCCCCGCACCTGCTCCCTGACCTTCCCTGAGCAGTGCCTGCTGCTCAGAGCTCCGCAACATCTGACAGAACTTCGCCCAAGGCCTCCTGGGCCCCTGGGCACACCCTCTGCTGATACAAAAAAATGTTCGCGGGCGAGTGGCTCCCCTTCCTGGGTTAAGGAACCCTTTCTAACCTGTCGAGAGAGCCAGCCAACCTGAATGGGCCACCCTGAGTCCATGAAGTGACATGGACTCAGGCTCCTGCTGCCTGACTAGCTGGTGGTGGCAGGTTTGGGTTTGAATCAGTGTCTAGGCAGGACCACAGGAATGCAGCAAACTCCCACTTATTCATCAGTCAGACTCCTGGGTAAGCCAACCTGCCGGAAGCATTCAGGGAAGTCTCAGAGCCCATGAAACTCACTGCAGCAATGAGGCATGACCAGGAGCCAGCATTCTCTGTCAGGCTCTGTCCCGGGAGCATCAGGTAGATTAACTCATGCAGTGCCCCCAACAACCCTCTAAGCTAGTGCTGTTCACACCTCCATGTTAGAGAGAAGAAAAGTGAGCTTTCCATGAATTCCTACCTCACTCCTGACAGGTTAAAGGGGAGGATCCAGGTTAAATCTAAGCGATGTGAACCCATAACCCCTATTCCTGACCTCCATGTTATACTGTCCCCCAACCAGTTTGGCTGGTTAATCCTATGTCCTGAAGTTATAGTAAAAAAGGAGAGAGATGAAGAGCGGAACTGCCGTGAGGAAGGGCGAGAGAGCAGGCAGCAGCCCTGGTCCATGGTAGGCTCCTGGAACAGCCAGCGGGAGCAGAGTCCCAGGAGGAAGGTGGAGAGCCAGCGCCGGAGGCTGCAGCAGGGCAGGGCTGTTCAGCATAGGGGCTGGCAGCCAGCAAGTCCTAACAGTCCCTCAGAGAGAGCAGCCCCCACTCAGCAGCACTGCAGGCTTGGAGCATTCTGAGACTGGGGGCATCAGCCTACAGCTGTCAGTTAAGAGCAACTCACGTTCAAATTATGTCCCTTGGCACCAAGAAAAGGTTAAAGTGTGCTTGGAGCTTGCCGCTCATGAAGGTAGGGAAGATGACACTCCATGAAGCTTCCATTTAAAAGGTGGGAATCAGAAATGTTGGTCTTCAGAGGGTCCTTTGGGTGTTCTTCATCTAGGATACTCATATATCCTGACAGGGCTGGGTAGTGTCAGTGGAAAGAATTTACATGTTCATTACCTATTGGTCCTCGCAGGCCTGGTATTATAGATATGAATCAGGTTATATTTGTGTTCCCCTTGAGAAGGCTCACCCTCCAGCCTATCAGAATTACAACAGCAGTGACGGTGAGAGTCTCAAAACTGCACTGGATGCTGTAATCAGTTGCAAGTCCCTGGACTCTGGAATCCAGTCACTTTTTGTTTTTAAGTGATTGTGAACAGAGGGCTTCGGACATGTGCCTCCAGTTGACAAGGGGCCCAGTACCGCTAGGTGGGTAGGCATCCAGTTCTTTTCCCCTGGGGAGATGTGCACGTCTCTCTCCCCCCAAAGCAGAGAGCCGGGTAGGTAAGCATGTTACCACCTGAAGGCATAATTGGACCATGGCACAACACCCAGCTCTGGGTGGAAGCAGGAGAAAGGCCAGGGTGAACATGCCTTGTGGTGGAAGCAGAAGAGATGGCAGCATAGACAGTTGATTCTCATTATTCTGTGGTGTCCCCACAAATGCTGAGTGTCAATCCCGAACCATTGGTCTCAGGAGAGATACAGGGTGAGGTTCCTGCTAGTCTCTGATCACACCATTTTAATCAAGTGATCAGTACATAACTGTGCATTTTGTGTGTTTCTCTTTAAATACACTTTATTTAATACACATTGTTGATTCATTAACATTGAACTTATGGCCAACAGCACTGTAACTCATGCCTGAACAATGCTCATCTAGCATATGTATTTTCTCCAGGAGGCAACTCACAGCCTTCTTGCACTCAGGACACTGGACAGCACTTCAGCACTATGCTTGGGGGCCATTTAAACAGCAGAATCATCAACAAAAACACAAAAGTGGCAATGAGCAGACCATAAAAACTGTGGCAATAAACAGACCATAAAAAGGAGACCTCTGTTCACAGTCTGAGAGCAGAAACAAGAAGGCAACGGGTCACCTTGTCTGACCTCAGCTGGGGCTGTGACTCAGTTTTCTTCCATTTTACAGATGTCTGCAGAAGACCTCACAGGCACACGAGTAATTGACTTGGGGTTGCAAATAAAGTTTAGCAAGTAGGCAAATTCGCAAATACAGAATCTGTGAATAATGAGGCTCGACTGTATGGATCACAGAGGGCCTAGAGCACCAGCCATCGGTATTGAGGATTTTCCACTTGCACATCCCTGTGCTCGCTTTACATTAGTGAGTGCTGGTCCTCTGGCTCTCCACCCCACCCTCATTTTTCATGTTGGCCCTTGCTGGCCAGAGAAGTGCTTCTGCCTATGACAAATCCCACAGCTGTGACTGATTGTCTAGCCGACTTGGTCCCTGGGCCCAGCACAGCCCGACAGGCTGGGGCTTCATGTCTTCATTAGCTCAGTCCCCAGAGCAGGTGCCTGGCTGGCATCCAGGCGAGGAGATAAAAGAGAGCCAGGCACTGCCACCCAGAAAAATCCCTTACTGCATGGGGTCTGGATGGGGGAAACCTGGCTTACCTTCCATTCGACTGTAGTGTGATTGTGTCCCATGACCCCTGGAAGCCAAGGGGAGCCACAGGCTTCCGATCTGACCCTGCCACTTTTCTATCCCCTTCACACCCCCCACACAGCTCAGTTTTCTTTCATCACAGGGATGTTTGATGTTTACTTTGAGTCCCCAGAGGGTACCACCGATGGTGAGTTTTATTCCACAGGGCAGATGCTGTAATAGGTCTGGGTCAATTGTCCCTACTCCAGTTGGGCCCCAGTCCTATCCTCCCAACCCTAGAAGAAGGATGGGTAGTTGTTTTAGAACTAGAACTTGAACCCTCTGCAAAATATCCCAAAAGAGCCTAAATAAACCCTCAGCTATTTAGTCACCTTACAACTCAAACCCACTCCATGGGAGAGGGATGGAGGTGCAAATGCGTGTGGGCAGAAAGAGAGCCGAGAGAGGGGCTTTGAAGTATAGTTTTGGAGCTGATTCTCACAGGGAGGGAACTTCTATATGAAGTGACTGTCTCCAGAGAGCAGGCCCGCGACCCTGGGGCAGTGTGACTAGGTACAGAGGTGTGACTAGGCAGGTGGCTGGTATCTTTCCTTGTCCACCTCAATAACAAAAGGACAGCTGGGCAAAGCAGAGCAAGGCCTCCATCGTCACTGCAAGCTGTTAATCTGGCCCCTTTTCCTTGGCATTAAACTCCCTGGGAAGGAAATGAAGGTACCCACCAGTTGGCAGGAAGCCCGATGAAAAACAAGTTCAGTCCAATTAGAATTCAATCAAATTTAGGAAGAAAATTCCATCCAAACCAGAGCACCATTAAGGCAGCAGTTGAAGAGAACTCGTTAGCTTGAGAGCTCCCACATCTCCCAATTAAGAAGTTCCCTAGACCACTTCCAGCCCCAACCCCATTCACCATAAAAATGGTGAGCTCTAACACCCGTGCTCTCCAAAGCAGCACTAGCAAAATGCGCATAGCAGCCGGTGGGTGTGGTGAGAGAGCCAGCTAATGTCACCCAGTGGATTCCGGGGCTGAGCCTGTACCCACTATGGTTTGTTGGTGTGTCCTTTCTTCCAAGGTGCTTCTGTAGAGTGTCTGGCTTATGCAAGGAATTCTTTCAAGGTGGTTTCTGCAGCCGCCTGCCATGAACTACACCTTTACTGGTGAGAGAAGGAGGAATCATATTTCTAAGAATTAAACAAGATGCCCAATGCAACACACACACACACACACACCACTGAGGGCCCCATTCCCCATAGACTGAGTATCAAGCAGAGAAATGCTCCTGTGTACAATTTGAGAAGAAAAGACACAAACTTGCTTGGCAAGTTAAGAACTAGCCTTCCTGATCACAGCCTTCTGCTGCCAGCCCTGCCTTGCTAGGAAAGTGAATTTGAAATCAGAGAGAAATAAGGACAGAATCATAGAAAATAAATAGCCCTTCTGTCAAATTTTTCAGCAGGCCCTTCTTTTGTCAAACTCCAATTCAATTCCAATTTCTTCTCATTATTACTTTAAACTGAACGCATCATTTAACTTTTATATCATCTTGATTTTATGTATTTTTCCATTATGATTAGATTTCTTTTTTAACCTAAAAGGCAGCTCCCAGGACATTTTCTTGTGTTTGGAACCCTCATTGTCTCCATGTGAGAAAGCACTTTCTCTAGATTAGAAATCCTCCCAGGCAGCTAAGAGAGGCAGGAAGAGCCCTATTCATAAGAATAGAGAAGGAGGGGGTTCATTCCCCTGGGTCTCAAATCAGTGGTGCACTGATACATACTTAACAATTGGCTCTTTAGGGGAGAAAGCCCTGGTTTATAACATTTGCCAATTCCCATGGTGTAAATATTCCCACCATGGCCAATTTCAAGCCACCACAGAGGCCTCACTGAAGCCAGAGTTGGGAAGAGCCATGTACAGGTGGCTCTCAGAAGCCACTGTGGTTGAGCAGGCTTCAGCACACCAGGCTCCTACACCTTTTGTCACCCAGAGGCTCTTGAGACTTTTCTCCTGCCGTCCAAAGCCGGGGAAAGGCGAATGCATGTTCTGTACTGTTGTGGAGGTTTTTTTGGTTACTATTCGAAGGAGTTTTCGGGTCATTGGAGAACAGTTGTTATTGAAGGCAGAGCCTGTAATCATGATCCAGGAAAAAGGGAAATGGGTTTTGTCTCTCCCATTCAGTGACTCCTTCTATTTATGTGAGAGTCAAGACATAACCTGGGATGGCTAGAGAAAGCTATCTGTGGAAGTTGGGGCATGTGGGCAGGCTTCCTAGTGCAAAGCCATCCTCACTTTTGTTTCCCTTTGTCTCCATCTCTCCTTCATGCCCCACCCACGCCCTCCTTCCATGCACTCCCTGCCCTGCCCACTCCACTCTCTCTCCAGAGAGTTCTCCAAAGAGAGGGAGAAGGCCAAGGCTCGGGGGGATTTCCAAAAGCTACGAGAGAAGCAACAACTGGAAGAGGACCTGAAAGGCTATCTGGACTGGATCACACAGGCGGAAGACATTGACCCTGAGAACGAGGACGAAGGCATGGATGAGGAGAAACCCCGAAACAGTGAGCAGCATCCTCTGTCTTGGCTGGGTTCTGGGAGAGGGAAGAGATGGTGGGAGCACAGCAGAAACCTTTTACCACCAACCTTTCTTTACAGTTGTCCTCCTGGAACAACATTGGTCTCATTGCTTGCAATCATTTGCTACTCATAGAAGTTAGTGAAATAACTGTGATTGATCTGTAAAGCCTCATTTTCTTTTAGGATCTTTGATCTTAAAGACAGTTTAGATTTTGCTAAGGTGTACTCTTTATTTTTAAATCAGACATCCTCCTCTGGGCTCCATCTCTTTGGGCAGAGGGCAGGCTCCTGCACAGGCTTGTTCAAAGAATGCTTTCCACCAAGCAGCTCCCTAGAAAGCAGGAACCTCACCCCTTTTGGAGCAGATTTCCAAGCTCCATTGTGCTTTCTCAGGAAAAGCAGCCAAAGGTTTCTCTTAAAGGAGGTTAGATTCAAAGTACTAAATGGGAAGACTGAGGAAGCCTAGAGGCATTTGACAGGTTATAGAAACTGAGCTAAATCCCTTCCTCTGGGGCTGCACGGGGCAGGCTCTCACCAGATTAGCCCAGTGGATCTCAAAGTGTGGTCCCTGGACCTGCAGCACCCGGGAAGTTACTAGAAATGCAAACTCAGGCTGCACTTCAGATCTGCTGGCTCAGAGATCCCGGGGTGGGGCCCAGCAATTGGTTTGAACAGCCTGCAGATGATGGAGCTGCCGGGTACATTTGAGAACCACTGGGTTAGGTCCGACTATTCTCCCTGTTTCATTGGACCTCCATCTCTCTGATGACCACGCACTTGCCTCCTCTCTCTGGGTGCACTCTTTCCCTTTCATTTTGCATGTTTGAATAGGTGTGTTTCTTCCTCAAGCAGCATAACTTGAAAACATGCTCCTGAACCTTGAGCATCTAGGGTAGTCAGGAACCGAACAGGTTAAAAAGCCAGCAAGATGGTTGCTGTATGGAGACAGGCAGGTAAGGTGGGCAGCCAGAAACATTCCCTGAGTGGAAGGGAGGTGACAGTACCCACCGGGTCTCAGGGAGGCTGATGGAGGGAAGCAGGACGCTGCTATGGATCAGGTGCTTCTCTCCTTAAGGAACCAGGAAGGCGCAGGACTGCCGGGCCAGCTGCCCTGAGAAAAGCACGGTCTTCCCATCAGCTGTGAAATCCCTGTGTATGCAGACATGTGTATACATATATATCCTAGCACATACATGTAAATACAGTGAGTCCAGTTTCTCGGCCTTATAGTAGGCATGAGTTATGTCCATGTTTTCAAACTCCCGACAGATTTCTGTGAGTTTCTGCTCATTAGCACCTGAGTCCTGATGGGGGATCTAGAGGAGGATCGAGTGGAGGAAGTGGGAAAGGAGCCAGCAAAGGTTTAGCTGCAGAGACCGCTAGAACCCTCCACCAATGCTCCCTTTCTGATCGCTGCTCAAGGGGAAACTCAAAATTAAAACACACAAACAACAGGGA
Source organism: Myotis yumanensis (assembly GCF_028538775.1). Lineage (NCBI taxonomy): Eukaryota > Metazoa > Chordata > Mammalia > Chiroptera > Vespertilionidae > Myotis > Myotis yumanensis. The sequence goes on along the minus strand of NW_027223754.1, from coordinate 118,841,024 downwards.
CTGGTAATGACATAATTTAATAACGTAAGGAGGCAGGTTGAAAGACAAGGCTTTCAATGAATTGTAATAGTGAGCAATGGTGCCACTGGGGTCTTTCTGGGAAAATGCTTGGCAGATTCTATTATACTATTACTGGAACTGTGGTGTAGTTAGTTTGTGGCACGGAGTGGTACAGTAGATAAGCACCACAGAGAAGCTTACCTCTGAAACACAGAAACTGGCATCTTGGCCCCTCTCCATCCTAAGTCAGGGCAGAGGCCCAGTGTCATGATTAATGCTGATGAGCAAGTTTCTTAGCATATTATTAAAAATGAGCAGCATCCACTACTTGCTTAGCAGTCAGTTGTGGTCCACAGACACACATAGTTATTCTATTCTCTGCCTAAAGCAAGAGCTCCCTAGATGGGTGCTGCTTCCCTGTCCTGACCATTAAATGAATAAATTCCAAGGCATTCCTAGCATGGAGAATTCTTTGCCGCTGGACCAGATCACGTGGACAAGGCCTGTCCCCCGACATTTCTGGCCAGGCTTTGGGATGAGCGTGATGAACTGCCTAATCCAGTGGACAGAACCTCTGCCAAGATTTTCAGAAGTCCGAATATGGATGAAATCAGACTCTGGAGACTGCTGTCCCTCCCTCCATGTACTCCTTCCTGATGACTGGAGGAGCCTTTGCTGTCTGCTTCTGGTCCTCAGCCAGCCTTGTCCTGGGAGAACACAGCGGGAGCCTGCCACCTTCAATTGTTGAAATGGTGCTAGAACAGTCCTACTGGGGTGGGGCAAGGAAATGAGTCTATAAAAAAGCAAGATGAAGAGTAAAATAGACCCATGCAATGAAATGGATATGAGAGATGTAGTAATGGAGCCAGGAAACCAGTCCAAAGGACTGTGTCTATTGGGGAAGTCCAATAAAAGCAGTGATTAAATTATTAGGGAATTGGCAACCTAATAGATTTTCAGAAAAGGCAAGCGTATGGCTCAGGAACTATATTCTTGTCTTCAAAACTTCATAGTTTGCCCTTTGAAGCAAACACAAGGGGAGAAATGCTGCTATAATTTATATGTATGTTTCAATTAAAGTAGTATCTTAGCCTTTGAAATTGCTAAAAATTTATAATATAGTAAGCTCTGCCAGTTCTTTTCAGCTCAAAAACAAAGTAGTCTTTTAAGAAAAAAGGCATCATCACTATTCATCAACGGCTCTGGCAACTTCTGTTCTTCCCTGGGCAGAAGGCGGGTCAGCACCTGCCAGATGCTGCTGGAGTAGGACATGGTGACAGAGAGGTGGCACCAGGGCAGGACAGTAAGCATACCTGCAGGAGCCCAATCATGCACTTCTCCTAGGAAAAGCTACAAACACCATGGAGGAAATAGGAAGAGCAGTAGTAGAGAAGACAGAGAGCAAGGGCACAGTTAGGAGGTACTTCTAAGTAATTAGAGTAATGATGTAGCTGGTAAACTACACCCAAAAAACATGTTCCAGTTTATGCTTCCACCCATCCATCCACTCATTAAAGTCTGCTCTGTGCCAGACACTGTTTCAGGTGCAGGGGGTATAGCAATGAGCAAAACAGTAAAAAAATCCCTGCCCTCATGGAACTTACCTCCTAGTGGGGAGACATACCAATTAAATGGTATGTCAGAGAGTGATAAGTGCCATGGAGAAGGTGAAATACGAGAGGGAGACAGAAGTGCTGAGAGGTTGTAATTTAGGTGGGGTGCTCAGAAGTACCTCACTGAGAAGGTGGCATTTGAATGAAGACTTGAAGGCAGTAAGGAAATATATATATATTCGGGGAAAGAGCATTCTGGGCAGAGGGAGCAGCCTGTGGAAAGGCCTCAAGGGAGAAGCAGAGCTGATGTATTTGAGGAGCAGAGAGGAAGCTAATGTGACTAGAGGGCAGTGAGTAAGGGGGAGAGAGGTAGGTGATGAAGTCCAAGGTAACCAGGACGTGGACCATGAGACTCACTGTAAGAACTTGGGCTTTTCCGAGGAGTGAGCTAGGAAGCCACTGAGAGTTTTTAGCTGAGAAGTGCTATGACTTGACCCACGTTTACCAGGAACTCTCTGGGTGCAATCTGCAGAATGGAATGGAGGTGGGCAAGGGCGAAGCAGGGAGCCGGGGGAGGGGTTGGGGCTCCTGCCTCAAGAGACCATGACACCTTGTCCTGGTATCAGTGAGGTAATACAGTGAGGCCCCACATTGTCCTGGTAACAATGAGGTGACACAGTGAGGCTCCATGTTGTCCTGGTAACAATGAGGTGATACAGTGGGGCTCCACATTGTCCTGGTAACAATGAGGTGATACAGTGAGGCTCCATGTTGCCCTGGTAACAATGAGGTGATACAGAAAGGCTCCAGAATGACATAATTTGCTGGCGTATCAGATATAAGATGTGTGTATGAGAGAGAGAGAAAAAAAAAACCAGAAGTTTTCCAGGTGATTGTCTAAACAGCAGAAAGTATGGCATCCTCATGTACTGATCCAGGGGAGCTACGAGAGGAATAGGTGTCAGGGCAGGAATATTAGGAAAAGTCTCACACCCAGACGTTTGAAATGGCTATTTGACATCCAAATGCAGATGGTGTGTAGGCAGTTGGGAATTCATCTGAGGTCTGGGACAAATTATATTTTGAGAAGTCAACAACATATAGAAGGCATTTAAACCTATTTGCCTGGATGAGATCACTTGCGGAGTAGTATGGAGAGAAATGGGAGAGGCCAGCACTGCCCCGGCCTTTCCCACCTCTACTGATGTGTGGAGGCTGGGGTATAAGGAAGAGCCAGCAGAGAAGATAGAAGGGCATGGCAGAGAGGAGGTAGGAAAGGCCAGGGCAGTGTTGCTGAGAGGCAAGTATGGTGGGCGCGGGGAACTCATTACTGGGCTTAGCAGTGTGGGGTCACTGGTGCCTTGACAAGAGCTGCTCGGTGCCACGGTGACGCCCAGAGCTTGAGGGCAAACAGAGTCCTATTTCATGAGTGTCTTGAGTCTGGAGACTTTTCAGGATGGCATCACGCTGCAGACCTCCTGTTTTGGGAGCCAGTCATCTGAGGGTTTCCAGACAGAAAAGGAGAAGCACATGGCCCAGCCTAGCTGGACCCTAAGGGGTCAGCGTTCAGCCCTTCATCAGGCCCAATATGCAGCTGGTTACAGACAGCCATGGAGAATAGGACAAGATGATACTCAAGAGCCATTTTAGGGCCCAAAAAGACAGAAAAGAGGCAAAAAGGGGCATTTTTGTACCCTGTTGCCTTTTGTGCCACTTCCAGAGTGGGCGGCCTCATGGGTCTTGGCTCCACACCCCTCTGCTCGACAGGATAATGTAGAGGTCTTTCCCCTCCCTCTGAGCAGCAATGAACATCCCTTTTAAAGGCACCAACTACAAAACTGTCGCTGCTGCACAGGTCATTGTCATCAGCAGAGAAGCACTGTTGCAAGGCACATGGTCCATTTCCTGGCTCGAATGCCGCATCTGAGAGAAGGCCAGCCATGAAGAAAGATAAAGATGGAATTCTTTCTTTCTTCCTCCTCCTCAAGATAAAAAAAATGCATTTATTAAACATCTATCCATATAGGAACCTCTCGCTCATGTCATTAAGACAATTTAAAGGCTTCCCCAGCCCTCTAAAGCTTATAGTATAAGATAGATCCCTCCATAGTTATCAGTTCCTACATTCAATCAATTGCCAAGTCTATCAATTGACCTCCTAGAAAGTCCCTCTTGCCTTCCCCCTGCTCTCCTCTCCACCTCTGTTCCCCTAGACCAGCAGCCACCTGCCTGCCCTGCTCCCCAGCACTGCTCACACATATCTAGTACAATGTAGGCCAGCCGGTCTTCCTAGAGTTGACATGTCATTCCCTTGTCAAAAGCTTTGGCTGTCTCTCCATAGCTACAAAATAAAGCCTGGCAGATGGCAATAGCTGGTGCATAATGGGAAAATTAAATGCTCCTCACCTTGCAAACAAACTCCCCCAGGGTGGATCCCGTGGTACACAGAATTTTAGAACTGGACACTTGTTCAGGGGTCATATAGTTAAATTCTCTCATTTTACAGATGGGAAAAAAATGAGGTTTGGAGAAAGTAAGGTAATTAGCCAAAAGAAACTCTGAAACCAATTATAAACTTCTTGTCTTTACATAGATGTGTTCAACATCACTAGTCATTAGGGAAATGCAAATTTAGACCATCATGACACCTATAAGAACAGATAAAATAAAAATTCATGACAGCACTAAACTTGGGTGAGGATGTGAAGAACCAGGATCACTTATCCATTATTGGTTGGAACAGAGAATTGTACAGGCATTCTGGAAAAGAGTCTGGCCATTTCTTTAAAAATCTAAATATATACTTACTTAGCAGTTACATTCTTAGCAATTTACCCCAGAAAATGAAAAGCTATGACCACATAAAAATATGGGCACAGTTATTCATAGCAGCTTTATTTGTAATAGCCCCAAACTGCAAACAATCAAAATAGACTTCCATGGATAAATGTTTAAACAATGGTACATCCACACTATGGAGTACTACTCAGCAATAAGAAGGAATAAACCAGACTGCTCCTCCTTCCAAACAGGCCTGCAATGTGCTGTTTCTGGACCTTTGTAAATCCCTCCTCCCTCCTGCCTAGAACACCCTTTACCTCTTCTACTCAGCCTGCCAACCCAATACAGAGAGTGTGTCTTCATTGACGCCCTTCCAGACCCCCACTCTCAGCACAGGCAGGTCAGAGCACCAGTGTGAGCGGGAATGGCCCAGCCCTGTTGTCATATAGAGAGCTCTCAGGAGGAAGAGTATGCTCTCGCACTCAGCATTCGGGACAGCAATTTATATTTAATAGACTTCCCTCTCCAAAAAAATGTTGAAAATTGAATCCTCTTTGAAACAAGAGAATTATGGTTCTATATCTCTACAATAGAGGCCTGGTGCACGGATTCATGCACCAGTGGGGTCCCTTGGCCTGGCCTGTGCCCTCTCACAATCTGGGACCCCTCAGGGGATGTTGGAGAGCCTGTTTCGGCCCAATCCCCACAGGCCAGGCCAAGGGACCCCACCTATGCAAAAATCCGTGCACCGGGCCTCTACTATGCATGCAAGATCTTTGGTTAATCTATTCCCACCCTCCCCCTCTCCCCTTACCTCTGAGATTCATCAGTCTGTTCCATGTTTCCATGCCTGTGCGTTGAGCATCTGACCCCTGATGGTCATTGCACGTCATAGCTACCGGATGGCTGGTCGGCCGGTCGGCCAGTCACTTAGGCTTTTATATATATAGATTCCTACCTAGTTGGCCAAATCCCCTTTGTCTTGTTCTCACTATACTCATGCTAGGCCTTTGGAGAGTGTATTGTCATTGGTGGAGTTGGTAGAAATGATTTCAGAGTTTAAAAAGTGAGCCTAGAGGAACAACCGGAAGGAGGTAGAAATAGATCCATTCAATGGTCAGTGGGACAAGGGGCATGACCTTGCTCGCTCTTGCATTCTCTCTTTGAGGGGAACCATTATTCCATAACCTGTGTGGAATTGCTTATTGGATTCTGAGGTTGGACAGTGGGCACATGTCAGCCTCTGTGGGCTCCCCTGGGCTAGAAGGCAGAGCCAGGACTAGGGCAGGAGCTAGAACAGTGATGCCGAACCTATGACACACGTGTCAGAGGTGACACGTGAACTCATTTTTTTGGTTGATTTTTCTTTTTTAAATGGCATTTAAATATATAAAATAAATATCAAAAATATAATTCTTTGTTTTACTATGGTTGCAAATATCAAAAAATTTCTATATGTGACACGGCACCAGAGTTAAGTTAGGGGTTTTTCAAAATGCTGACATGCCGAGCTCAAAAGGTTCGCCATCACTGAGCTAGATACAGATGATCTCATTTAATCCTCCAGTTAAGATCATCTCATTTGGGTACTAATATCCCCATTTTAAGGATGGGAAGACTGGGGTTCAGAGAAATTAACTTGTTCATGAAACACAGCTCAAATTTTCACCTAACCTCTGGTAGGTAGGCCGTGAGTTCAGTTCTGCAGACTCTGTAGCACACTCCCTGTACCACAGTCCCTCCCTCTGTAGCGTTCTGACTATCCTCCAGCCAGGGGGCAACTGGAAGAGCATCCTTCTGATCCCTCAGCCAGAGTAGCCTCTTCATCTCCCTTGTTATGGCATTTATCACCCTCAGTTTAATAGGCAAAGCAAGATGGATGGAGGTAAGGAGAAGAGAAGTAGGAAAACAGACCTTAGCCCTGGCCGAGTGGCTCAGTTGGTTGGAGCGTTGTCCCGTACACCACAAGGTTGTGGGTTTGATTCCAGGTTGGGGCTCGTATGAGAGGCAATCAATCAATACTTCTATCTCCCATTGATGTTTTTCTCTCTCCCCCTTCCTCTCTCTTTACAGTCAATAAAAACATTTCCTTGGGTGAGGATTTGAAAATACACACACACATACTCTATGGATCCATTTCTATAAATTTCAATAACAGATAAAATCAAGCAATAGTGTTCATGGATGTATATTTCTTTTAAAAACTGACCTTAAATGTGAACACAAAGAGGTATAGATTTGTTTGTTTTTTAAAAGGGGAGAGAGAAAAGATAAGATTTATGATTATAAAAACTATGCTTGAAGCATAAAAGCAAAAAAAATAAAAATAAAAAATAGATGTTTAACAGATTAAAACCTCCATTTGGAATGGTTTGAGAGACAGTCTTGCACGGGAGGAGGCATATCAATCATGTGACCTGTTAGTTTCTTTTCGTTTCCAGCTGCTTTTGAACTTGATTAGAGGGGTGCAGTGGTCAGCCAGCATGCTCAGGACTAGGCTGTTCCAGCTCAATGACCATCCCCTCTCCCACCTTGGCAAGTTCACTGCCCGGAACGTGGTATGATCTGACTTTGCTGATGCAGGTGTGTGAGGCACTACAGTGCAGTGGCTCTGAGACCCTGATGCTCCCAGGCACCCGGCATAGGGGACCCTGCAGGGGATCTCTGCCAGGGACAGCCTCACAGAGAGAAGTTCATTTGTGTAGTTTTGGGAGAAGTCCTGTCACCTACCTGAAGCCACAAACCCCTATGACAAATCAATCTGCCCACACAGCCTCGCCCAAGGTCAGCACCCAAAAAGTGCTGATTTGATTTTAATTTGGTGCTTTGCAAACAGATCAACACACCTGAGAGCTGAGAGTAGCTCAGCCGAGGGGGTGAAGGGGAGATGAATCATCCTATATTTCCCTCTGATCCATTTCCTCCAGTAACAAGTGCTCAGCCTCTAAACAGAGCATCCAGGATACAGTTGCCCTGGGCTCCCACCATCCTCCACTCCCTCCCGCATAAACAGGAGGTAGAAGCCCCGTGTCACATCAAGATACATTATCTGTCGGAGGCTGTTAGTGGAGGAGTGACAGCTCCTGCTTCTGTCATTGCTAATGTGGAAAGTTATCATTTGGTAATGGAAGAAGATCACCATGGACTGCGTCCCGCCATGGGGTGCGTGCACAGGAACCAGTGGGGAGAGCAGAGAAACTGGGATCACTGGCCTCAATAGGAGGCCATTGTGGGGAGACCTCTGGAGTCTACATGCTACACTGTCCTGCTTGTGTGAGAGAGACATTGGTGCACCCACTCAACACATATTAAATACCAACTGGGCACTGGGAATACCAAGGTAAATAACAGTCTGTGTCCTAAGGGGACCTACGCCTAGCTAAGGAGACAAAGGTGCAAATAAGCAGGTTGTAGCAATGAGCTGATGGCATGAACAAGGCACTGGAGAGATACAGAGGAGAGAGAATAGAAGGAGGTGGAAGGGGCTGCCCGCCCAGAGAGTGATTTCTGAGGATGGAAACAGTCAGGACAGGCCAGTTGTAATAGCAACCCCAGATCAAATCTCGCTCACTTGTTGCAGTGAGGTTGCTTCTACTCCACAGTTCACTGTGGGTTCAGTGTTGGCAGGAGGGGAAGTTCACCTCCACAATCTTCAGGGACCTGGGCTCCTTCCCTCCAGTGTCTGTACCACCTCCTGGCTGCAGAGGTCTTCCAGGATCTCTGCAGCTGGCCAGCAGAAGGGGAAAGGGAGAGGGAGCATGGGGCATGCGGGAGGGTTTGGAGGCCAGGCCTGGCAGTGTGGGCATCACCCCCATCCACAGTCCACTGGCCAGAGCACAGTTATCAGCTCCACCTAGCTTCTAGGACTGGGAAACAGTTGGCAGAGGTAACACAACTGAGCTGGGTAGAAGTGCTGCCTACAGTTGGTAGCAGTTTACAGACCAAGAGGATGAGAAAGGACGTTGTAAGCTGAGGGAGCTCCATATGTAAAGCATAGAAACAAATAATGGGGAGGAGCTGGAAGGAAGCAAAGAAGGAAAGAAGGGGCTGCGGGGGAGGGTGCACAGGGAAGAAAGCAAAGACCAAGGCAGGAGGAAGACAGAGGTCTAGTCTCAAAGGGCCTCAGAGGTGGACTTGATCCTCTGGATAAGAAGGAGGCACTGAAGAGACTGAAGTGGAGGTACAAGTTCAGTCACAAGGTCACTGTGTCCCTGGTTGTGGACAATCGGTCGGAGGGAGGGCGAAGCTGGAAGCAGGCGTATCAGTCATTTCAGAGGCTGACAGGGCTGAAATGAGAGTCGTAGGAACGGATTGCCAAGATCCTTCTTGGTCATCTGCTCCCACTGAGACAGAGTCCTGGGCTGGCAGACCCCGGCGTCTTTGGGATCAGCAGCTCATGCCACCCCAGGTCAGGGTTGGTGGATTGGCTGCAGCAGTGGCCTGTCTTCCTGAGAGCTGGCTTGCCCTGTCTGCTTAGCAGTGGGAGCCCTGTCATGCCCTTTGTCCCTTGCTGTTCAAAGGCCTGTTTTCTGTCTGTGACCATAAACACACCAACAAGCCATCCCTTCACCCTGAAAGGTACCGCTTGTAGAATTCCAAATAACTCTGCCTCCTTTAATTCTTGTCTGATGTGGCTTATGAAAAAAAAAAAATGTTGAGTTAACAGCCCCAAATCAGAGGCTTTGAGGGCTCTGCTCTTCAGGATTACATGAGCGGACGGAGAGATGGTGCCTCTGGTGACAGCCACAGGGTTCCAGAGGAGGCTTATGCTCCCGTGTGATGGGAAAGAGTCTGTCCTCTTAACAGTCCTGGCGCCCGCCCTGAGTACTGGGCTGTTCTGCATTCGGGTCACTTTGTATGTAAGCCTCATTGTTGGGCGGGGGGCGGCCAGACTGAAGCCTGGTCAGGAACAACAGAGTTTTCTAAAGGGAGTTGCTTAATGGAACGGGGCTCCCCTGGGGAGATAGATGGAATTCTTAAAAACAGAAGGGAAAATGTCAGTGTTAGGCTGGGCTGAAGGCAGCGAGAAGAGAGAAAGCTGGACAGGGGAGGGCTGGTTCATTTAAGATTTGTTTCTGTCTTAGCCTGGCTATTCTGACAAATTACCACAGACCTTGTGGCTTAGACAGCGGACATTTGTTTCTCCCAGTTCTGGAGGCTGGAGGTGAGAAGCAGCGTGGTCAGGTCCTTGGTGTGGGCCGTCTTCCTGGTTCACATCTTCCCAGTCATCTCCTTGCAGTGTCCTCACACGGTGGGAAGGGTGCTAGCTAGTCTCTGGCCTCATCTAAGAAGGCACTGATCCCATTTGTAAGAGCTCCACCTCATACCTAATGACTTCCCAAAGGCCCATCTCCAAATACTACATATTAGGATTGGGGTTTCAACATGGGGATTTGGGGGCAACACAAACATTCGGTCCATTGCAATGATCTTTCCATATCCCTAAACTGGGCCCTGGATTCCCCTGTAGCCAAGCGGGTGGCTCCATCACAATCAGAGAATCAGGGCACCCTGAAACCTGGAACAAAGGGATCCCCAGGTCACTGAGTCTATTTCCCAGCCTCTGGGCAGAGCCTCATATCCTCCAGGCCTGCCTTGCCCCTGTCAGGGTTGCTGGGGCTGTTTCTACAGGCCCTGTCCCCTGTCAACTGGTTTGTTTTCTGAAGACAGAAAAGGTCAGATCCGCCCTGCTCACAGTTTTTACAGGTTCACTGGCTCTTAGGGGTACATGCAGGTTTCAACCCTGTCTCAGGACAGAGCATGGGAGGGGCTCAGAGGCAACATAACGGGAACTGGGAGAAAAGTGGGCTCTTGGCCTGGAAGTCTTTGGAATTCTGCCCCTGGGACAGATGACGAGGGCCTGCCCTGTCACTGTGTCAGAACTAAAATCAGATGGGGCCAGATCTGGTCCAGCAGAGGGTGTAAAATGAATCAGACACACAAGTTAATTCTTCATCTTCTGTTTCTTGTCTGTCAATGCAATTTCTAACTTCTGAGAGAGGACAGGAATATTTCACGATGTTTTACTTCATGTACTCGCCTCTTCTCCCCTTTTTTCTTCAAATACATCCAGAGAAATGTCAGAAATATCCTTATTTTATGTCTCTTTCAGTGAGGCCAGTAGCCAGCTCAGCATGAAAGTCAGCAAATGGTTAAGAGAGAACCAAGAATAAAGCCCCAGCTGCTGTGTAGGACCAGAAAGCTGCACACGTTTAAGTCTTGAAAAGGTCAACTGCCTTCTATGGGGCAGAGGTTTGATTTCATTCATTATGTGGTCTTTGGCATAATGCTCATTTCATTCACTGGCTGCAATGGAGATTTATAGCGTAAATGTTATCACAAGCTGAGACTTAATGAGATCTCAACTGTATCTCCTGGATGTCGTGGAAAGCAACCGTTTTGGTAATAAATAGAGAATGGCATCTAATTTGTAAATTCCTCTTTCCGTTGCTAAGTTTAATCTGATCAGTGAAACTGAAGGGAATTGTTGATGACCCCATATTATTTTCCATGCCTTACTCTGGCCAGGAAACATTATTCCTAACGGAAATGGCATGTTGCTCTGGCAAAGGTAGGGATGACATTTGTCATGAGGCTAACTCAATTATTGCATATTATAAAACATGTTTAGACCAAAATCTATTTAAAACCAGAATGGAACTGAGGCCCCATATTGCTCTGTTACTAGTGTCACTGGTTCATAGAAGCAAAGCTGTAGAAATCTGTAGCAGTGGCCATCCTGAAGGGGCCCCTCCGAATGTGATTTCATCTTGATTCCATTCAGAGTTAGGCTGGATGGACCACCACGGTGCCAAGCTTGTGGTCACAAATGACCTTTCCTGAGATGGCAGAGAGCAGGTTAAGGGGCCGGAACACAATCTTTCATGGGTCCTTTTTTAGTTTAGGGTTCATAGAAAGAATTAAAGTGGCACAAAAGGGAGGCTGATTTAAGCACAACAAAAGGGAGTTGTGTTTAAATAGTTTTTCATGATCAATCCTAATTAAAGATTTTTACAAATTATCTTCTCACAAGTTGCTAAGCAGGGACCATATCACAGTAAGTTGCGGGGCACACATGAGTAACTTCATGAATATTTCATGAAAGGACTGGCAACAACGATGAAGACATCAGGACCCTGATGGCCCCCCAAGGAACATGGTGGACTTAGCCATATAGGCCTCGAGAACACATAGATCATCTCCAATAATTGTTTAGATTCCACATGATCTTTTAGATGCAAAAAGTGATCCTGAGGGTCTTCTCTTTGGCCTGTGTTTTGCTTTTTCATTCCCCAATGAAATATATATATATATATATATATATATATATATATATATATATATCTCCCAGGCATTCTACACACTCTTGAATATTGCAGATGACAGCTATCACTTATTAAGCATCTCCTCTAACTCACAGAATCTTTAATTTTAACCCTCCAAGATTAGAATTATTAGCTTCATTTTTTATATGAGAAAGATGAGGTTCCAATCATTTGTTCAAGGCCAGATAGCCAATAGTAGGGCTATCTAATGATAAAGGCAGCAAAGAGGTGAGCATAAAATACCTGCTGATAGGAATGTGAGATGGGGGTGAGAGGGAAAAAGAACCTGGAAAAGAAGTCAGAAGACCTGGTTGGCTCCTCATCTCAGCTCTAATACTCTGTGACCTCGAACAAACCCTTCCCTCTCTGGACCTTAATTTTCTAACATATAAGAATAATACTCAGGTAATCTCTGGTTTTCTATAAATTCTTGAGCAGTCTGATCCTGGGACTCCCTCTGGCACTGCCTTTGTCCAGAAGTGGTGTGTGGCTGGGCCAGGGAGAGAATGTCTTCGTCCTCATTTGCAGACACTGGCTCTCTCCTCTTGGCCAGGCAGCAGGTAGCGACAAGAGAGAAAATGTCCTCTAAGGAAGGACTCTGGACAGCCTCTCTCCAGCATCCAGCAGCCTGCCTCTTCATGCCCTGACACTTCTGCCTTTTTCCCAGAGTCAGTGTCCTGAAAACGTTGTCTTTGCCTGGAAAGCACTGAATGGTAGAATCTCTCCTCATCTCAGGTCTCCATTATGCATGACCCTCCTCTACAGCCCACCCCCTTCTTGAACATTCTGTGGTAGGAACTCACCAGGTCACAAGAAACCCCTCCCATTTTTGTGCAACTCCAGTTCTTAGAAAACTCTTTGTTTTCCTGAGCTGATACCTGGGGCTGTTCAACTTCCACAAGCTGGTCTGAGGTGTCATGGGTGCAACGGTGTCCTCGCTTGGCTAATGACTCCTGCTAATTGCTTCTCCTCTCTGCTCTCCCTCCTGTCTTACATTCCCATTTGAGATCATTGCCCATTTCTTCTCATTGGTCCTCCCAGTAGCCCAGGAGGAAAGCACTGAGCTGTTAAAACAGTGTGTTCTTCCCAAACATGGAGTCAGTACTGAGCAGGGCCCTGCCACTCGGGAGTCCTGACTGGAAAGTACAGCTTCCAGGCCAGCTCTCTCCTGCCTCTCTCCTCCCCAACCCCTGGTGATGCCGCCCCCTTTCCTCACTGGTGCTGACCTCTGTGCTTGGTCCTTCCCATCTGCAAGGAGGCTCACTCTCCCACTTTATTATTGGAATTAGAAAAAGACCACTGTTCCTTTCTGCTTTCCCTAAATCAGGCAAAGGCCTTGTCTTCATACCTTTTCAGCCATCAGATAAGGATTACTCCTGCACTGCTGACAGCAAAGAATAGAGTTGCTCAAATCTGCCCAAGGGCCCCACGCCCCTGCTATACAGACACAGTCACACCTGCCATCATGCAGTCCATGCAACCAACAGTCCCCTTCCTCACAGGAAAAGCCTGTACAGTATCCCACCCACCAGGACCAGACCCTACTTCACCACAGCCTCTGTTCCTTTCCTTCCTTCTGGATTTCCTGGGTCAAGAATCCTCATAGACTCTCAAGGAATCAGGGGGAGCAGTCATATAGAGGCAGCCTACACCCCGCAGGAGGCCCAGGTGAACCCAAGGTCGGCCTCCCATCCCAGTCACTTCTGGAACATTAGCATTCCCACTTCCTGCCAGTGCCTCCAGGCCTTTTGCTTGTTGAAGACTGTGGTCCCTATTCTCTATATTTCAAAAAAACTTTTCTTTTCTAAAGATAGAACAATCAGCCTCTCCAGCAAGCCCAACCCTCCTGAGACATTATGGAAGAGTTCTAAGATTAAGGAAAAGAGGGAGGGGAGGGTGGAGGGTGATGAATACCTTTGATTCAGAGTCAGTCTGGAGAGGAGGAATCTGGAGGGAGAGCTGCTCAGTAGAGAAATACTAGGTGTACCGGTTGATAATGTGAATTTTTTTCAATAGATGGAGTTACACATATGTTGATATATATGCGATTTGATATGTATGCTATTTTGTTGTATTGACAACAAGCTTCAAAACTTCATATGTCAAATTTTTTGAAGGTGTTAACATCATAGATTTTTTACACTTAAAAATGTCGAATTTCATGCCAAAAAAAGAGCATTTGCGGGAAGTTTTAATTCATTACTTTACTACTCAAAGTGACATTGTCCTGCATTAAAATCCACCTGTTCTGGCACATTTCATTTGGAGTTGGTTTCTCCTTCTCTGTGCCTGGTTCAGAGTCACCCCAGCTGCTGTGGGCATGAGCAGCCACTGCCCACCATGGTCACATGTTGGCCCTTCCACTAAACAGCACAGGAGGGAGGAAGGAGCCTTGAGGTGGCTGACTGTGTGCATTCCAGTGCCTGGTCTGGTGAAACAGTGAATGAATGAAACAATACTAACCCTGGCCCCATCCCAGACATGCGCAGTCCTACCCCACTCTGAGGGTGAAGGAGTAGAAGAAAGCTGAATGAGGTGTGTGTGCCTGAGTACCCACCAATATGTGGTACACCTCCTGTGCCTCCAACAGAAAGTTACAAGTCAGCACTTCCCATGTGGTTGCCCGGGGAGGTCAGCTTGGTGCCTGAGAGTGGAGCAGAGAAGGGCAGGGGTCGGTGAGATGAGACCAGGAGAGCCTTGACTCTCCCACCCATTCCTGAGCGACAGTCAGAGGCACATGTGGCTGGGGAAGCCACAGGGAATAGAGGAGTGGGACCTGTGTCCTTGTCCTGGCTCTGCTCCCTTGACCTGTTTCCCCTCTACGACTTGTGAATGAAGACACCTTCCTGGCTGTCTCACCAGGTGGTTGTGAAGATTAACTGAAGTAACTTATTGAGCATGCTCTAAACCACACAGTGCTGTACCCTTTTCTAATGAGCGAAGAACCCTGTGCACAGCAGAGTTCTACACCTCACGGCACAAATGGTGCCTGTTTCTGGAAGAAGATGGCTCTGTGGTTTAAGAGGCTTCATGAAGACACTGGGCTTGCGGAGGAGCCCAGGGGAGTTCCCAGCCAAGCAAAGACCAGAGGGAGGTGCACAGTCCTTGGCAAGCACCATGCACGTGTCAGGCCCTCCACAAACTGCGGTCAAACCAACACTGACAAAGTGTGGCATGTTCTGGAGGCCATGAGTAGAGCTGAGTGCCTGACCAGAGGGTGAACGCTGGGGTCGAAATGGGAAAAGGTTGGATGGGTAGAGTGAAACCGAATTTCAAAGGGCCTTGGGGGAAAGCCTGAGCATTCTGTGCGGTGACAGTGATGTGATATGAAGAAACAGTGCTAAGGGGAGACTCATCCATCCTCTGAGAGAATTCAGTAAGAGCTTCAAGATCTGCTTCTCTCTGGGCCAAGTCCCTGCCCCTCACAAGCGATCAGCAATCTGGGGTTTCCTCATGCGGAGCTCCTTGCTTATAATGTTCAGTTTCCTTGTTTTCTAAGGTAAAAAAAATCTTAGACATCTCCTCTCAAACCCCCAACAAATGCTGGGAACCTTTCAATAATGAGCAACTCCTAGTCTCTCAAGGCAGCTCGGCCATTTGGAAATGTTTCTTATATTAAGGCAAAATTCTCATTCTTCAATGCCTATTCCTTGTGGAACTACTCTTTCCTTCCTCGTGGAAAGATAGATGGTGCTGAGGTCGCCCAGCCTACCATATCTAAATTAAACCTCTCCAGCTCCTAGACCATGGTTTACAGCCCTTCACCATCCCAAAATGCTGCCTCTGGCTGCTGCCCCTCTCTGACCATAGTCCTGAGCTGTGACTGTCTGTCCTAACAAGGTTTGGCCTTTATTTGCCAGCTTAAGGACTGCCCAGTGAAAGATACAGACCAGGCACACTGCATCCTTGGTCTTGCAACCAGGGGAAAAAGGAGGAAAATAACAACTGCAAGCATCCAGCAGGCAGAGTTGGGAGATTAATGACAGGAAAGGACTTGCTGCAGAGGGGGACACGCTGATTGGTATTCTGACAGCTGCCCATAAACTCATTCATGAAACTATGGAGCGGAAGAGGCACCATGGGGCTGGAAGCTAACGTGACTCACTTCACATAAAAGCCATTAATGGAAGCAGCCTAAAAATTTAAGGCAGCAATTGACTTGGGTGCCGGAAGAGAGGGCAAGGCTGAGACCCTGCTGAAGAAAGTACTGCTCCTTGCTCCAGATAGCTCCCCGCCGTGTGTACTTTGAGACTGTGCTGGGCCGTGTAGGACCTCCTTGCTGGAAATGTGACCTGGGCCAAAATTATCTTGAGCAGCAGAAAGCAGTGAAGTAGAAGACAGAGGACACCCCCACACCCACCCACCCCCCCAAAAAAAGAAAAGAAAAAGAGTGGACCGTGAGCTCTATATAGCTGTTGTCAACAACTCACCCACTGTGGAACTTCTGAATTTCAGACAAGGGAGCCCTGGACCTATGCTCAGCCCTGATGACCAAGGGTGGGCTTTCCGCCTCTCCGTGATGTAAGTTAGTGACAAATGAAAAAAGGAGGGATCATTGATGGTGGAAAGAGGACTGGACCTCTACCACTAGCCAGCTGTGTGACCCTGGACCAGTCACTGAACCTCTCTAGGTCTTCACATTCTTACCTGTAAAATGAAGGGTTGACCTATCCCTTCCAGCCCTGCAGTGCAGGCTTAATGGAAATCTGTTTTGTAGTGGGGAACCTGAGCCACAGAGGAGTGATGTAACATATCCAAAGTGGCAGAGCCAGGATTCAAATTTGGGCCACCTGGCTCCAGCCCCTGCTCCTAACCACACTGCTTCCTGCCTCCCCCTTCCTGGCAGGGAGGCCCTGGACAGGATTATAAAATGAGCAGCTTCCCTCCGGACCTCCAGCTGCACCTTCTGCCTCTCTTCTCCCCCTGCAGGTACAAGCACATCTGCAGGACTCTCTTGTGATTAGGAAAGGCTTTTATGAATTTACCCAGTATGTGTAGTATCTGAGAGGGCTGACTTGGCATAACATCCACCTCTGTTCAAATGCTGGATCTCATTAGTTGCTCACGTTGAGTAAGTAACTCAATTCTCTAAGTCTCCATTTTCTGATCTGTAAATTGGGAACATATAATGGGGACAGATGACCCCTCACAGGGTTGATTTGGGGCTTCAATCAGTTAATATGTGTTAAGTGCACAGAAGAGTAGCTGGCATGGAGCAAGTGATCACAACACTGAGCTGTTGTTGCTATTAAAATAGAAATGACTATATTTGCACACTTAGGGACAAGACCCTAAAATGAAGGAGTTACCACTAGACATCACTGGATTGAGTTGGAGAGGGATTGGGGACTCAAATCGTTCCTGTTCCTTTCATGTCATACCACATGGGTGACCATCTACTGCTAACCCTGGCCTCGCAGACCAGAATAATGTCCTCTCTCCAACCTAAAAGTTGTTTTGTGCCTAAAAGAATTGGATTTCCAAAGGAATTCTACAAATAGAGGCCCCATCATCTACATCTAGAAGCCCCTGTCATATCCCCAATGAATGTGGTGAGCTGTTTTCCCTTGGAGGTGTCAACCCTCCTGTGTGATTAGATGTCCTGTTTGCACCTAGTCCCAAGGGCCTGAGAATGTCCACGCTGCCCTGTCGCCCCTAATGAAGGTGAGGTTGGGATGGCGAGGGGCTGGTTATTTGATGCAGCCAAACCTCCTTCCCCTGCCTCCTCCTGCCACTGCCCACTTCCCCTCGACCCCAGTAATAACCGAGGTGGCCTGACTCAGTGGCACCACAGTTGTGGAGAGATGTTTTCTGCCTGGGAGCCAGCACTGGATGTTTATGTCCTGCTGAGAGCACAGCCACCCTCATCTTCTCTGGTTTATAGCTGCAGATCAAGGGCAGGCACACACGCCTCCTCCCAGTTTATAGCAGTAATAATAATTATGGTGATGGCACATCATGCTTATATTGTGCCTTTTTAATGAGGCCACTTTGTTTGGCTTCTTAATATTTAATCCTGTTTTATATTTTCTTTCTGATGGCTTAAAATCAGCCAGGCTTTAATTGCTTATGTGGAGGATACCACGCTGGGCCTGGGCTGCAGCAGTTGTTGAGTCGGCTCTGGAGGCTGGTGGCACCTTTCTCTGTGACCTTCCATCCAGGCAGGCTGCCGTGGCTGGAACCGTTTTGCTCTCTCTCTCATCATCTCTTTCCTTTTCCCCCCTGCATTTGCTTTTCTCCTTTCCTGATCTCTTTCTTTCCATTTTAAGAGATCTATAATTCATCACCTAGTTCAATTTATTTATATAAGAGATGAGGAAAATGAGACCCCAAATCATCATGTGACTTGGAGCTATTTATTGGCAAGGCCAAAACGGACTACCTGGCATTTACTAGACTCCAGTACAGGGAGATTCCCGAGACTCTGAGCTGGATAAAGGCATGCAAAGAGCTTCACCAGCAGCTTGGGACTCCCCGTGGCCAGGGGCTCGATCTAACAAACTGTGGGAAAGTAGTAGGAATAACTGCCCAAGTTGGTTTTTCAGCAAGAGAAAATTAAATTTGATGAAATGTGATAAAGTTCCTTTGAAGAGAGTCTCCTGGGACTGTAACCAGAAAGTTTGATCTGTCCTGCCATGGGGCTAAAGCAATCCCTGTGCTAATACCGTACCTCACTAGTTCTTACCAGTAATTCAACCTGCAAATATGGATGTAAGCCAAGTTATTCTGGAGGTTGCCTGATGTAGCCGGGAAAGCCTGGGCTCCGGGATGGCCATTCTCTACTATTACTAGCTATTAGCAGTCACCTTCAACTGTTAGGGACTAGCCTTCACCTGTCAGTGGGCTAATACTGTCTACCTTGCCCACACAGGTAGCTGTGGAAACTGGTGATTTTAGGAACGGCTAATGAAAATGCAGGCAGGGCTTAAGGAGTCAGCAAGGGAGGCAGGACCCTGAGGGCAGCACCCGGAGGGAGCTATTATCACCACAGGCCTGAAGGGACAAGAGGAGAGAGCAGCTTTCAGAAGTTTGAGAGGTGGTCATGACAAAAGGGTCACATGGCAGACCTGTGGCCCTCGGCAACAGAGGCAGCCAATCTGCACCAACCCGCAGGCAAGCACCAGGGGTGGGAGCACCCAGCCTCACTCACCTCAGGCCTCAATGATGTCCATCTTATTGGTTCTTCCAAAGGCCAACCCAAAAGAGAGCTCACTGATGAAGTTTACAAGCTCCCTGCAGGATTCAGGGCGTGGGGGAGAGAGATGGAGAGTGCATCTGAAGGACAAACCTCGTGAGGTCCAGCATACAGGACTGCCCTTAAAACTCTGTGAAGATATAGTGCTATTATTATAGCTTCACATTCTGTATCACTAGAACTGAAAGGAAATCCAGAAAATTCTGATATAAAGTCTCCGGCCTTGAGGAAGTTAAAATTTAGTTAGGGACAGAGGCCTAATACTTACTCAGCAAACTATAATAAAAACAGATTAAAATTAATTGGTAATATTAGGAAATACTCATAGTACTTATCATTGTACAAAGTTATTTTATAGATGTTTCACTTAATTCTTGCCAGAACCTCTCAAAAGGAACAGTATCGTTATCTTCTTTTTACAGATAGGAAACCTGACCTCAGAGAGATTAGATAGCTTCCCAGAGTTACACAGCTGGGAGAGGTGGGATTGAACCTTGAATTCAGGCTTTTATTTGTAATTCCCAGGGGTCACCATATTTATGGAGCTCAGAGGAGGGGACTTGGCAGCTGGTGGTCCTGAAAGCCCCACACACTGGACCTGGGCCCCCAGGAACGGGCCCATTTTGATTAGCTTAGGAGCCAGCACGCTGTTTGTCTGAAGGATCTGTTAGCAAGTATTGTAGGCTTTAAGGCCACATAGAGCCGCTACTGCAACTATTTGACTCCGTGGTTGGAGGGTGAAAGCAGCCGCAGGTCACATTTATGCAGGTGGGCGTGCTTGTACTCCACGAGACTTTATGTTTTCAGAGCAAGTGGCAGTCTGGGTTTGGCCCAGGGGCTGTAGTGTGGGGGAAACAGGCAGGCAATTCTTGAGGGGATATGATATAGGACAGCATAGCTATACTAATAAAAAGGTAATATGCTAATTAGACCAGACGTCCTTCCGGACAAAGCCACAGTGGCAGGGGCCGAGGCAGAGGCAGTTAGGGGCTATCAGGCTGGCAGGGGAGGGCAGTTAGGGGTGATCAGGCTGGCAGGCGGGGGAGCAGTTAGGGGCAATCAAGCAGGCAAGGGAGCAGTTAGGGGCATCAGGCAGGCAGGCAGAGTGGTTAGGGGCAATCAGGCAGGCAGGCAGGTGAGCGGTTAGGAGCCAGTGGTCCTGGATTGTGAGAGGGATGTCCAGCTGCCGCAGGGATCTGGCCTAAACCAGCAGTCGGACATCCCCTGAGGGGTCCCAGATTGGAGAGGGTGCAGGCTGGGCTGAGGGACCACCCCCCACTCTGTGCACGAATTTTGTGCACTGAGCCTCTAGTATATATATAAAAGCCCAGAGGTTGGAATAAAGATGCACATTCAGGGACAATTAGCAGGGTAATCTGCACCAACCCACATGCAAGCACCAGGTGAGTGCGCACCCAGCCTCACTCGTCCTGACTCCGGGGAGCGTTTCTCCTGGAAGTAACAGGAAACAAGAATGGATAGATAGTACTTTAGTAGTTCTGTTGCAAGGGCAGCTCTACCAACAGAACCACAGGAATTTATTCTCAACAGTTCTGGAGACCAAAAGTTCAAGATTGAGGTGTCAGGAGGGTTGGTTCCTTCTGAGGGCCATGTGGGGAGGATGTGCCCCAGGTGTGTTTCCACAGTTTGTAGATGGCCCTCTTGTTCCTATGTCTGCACATCGTCTTCCCTCTGTAAGTGGCTGTGCCCAAATGTTTTCTTCTGATTAGGACACCAGTCATATTAAATTAGAGCCAAACCTCATGGCCTCATTTTAATTTAATGGTAATTATCTCTTTAAAGACTCTATCTCCAAATACAGCTCCAAGGTACAGGAGTTAGGACATCGCCATGAATTTCTGAGGGGGCACCTTCAGCCATCACAGATAGGATGGAGCCAAATTTCAGGGAGTTTTAGATTCCAGATTAGAGTCAATAAGGTAGGAAATTAGGAATCCTCTTGCTTGTTAGATATATCTCTGATTAGTACTTTGAGGAAATGAATGCTTATTATACCACTCATCTGCCAAAAAAGATAATAAAATTGGTATCTTCCAGTAAATGGCAAAATAAGTGCTTCAGTCCCATCTAAGAGTGCAGGGAAGCCTGGGCAGAGGGTCCCAGCAGGCTGGCTGGCCAGGATTCAGCCCCTCGGCTCCACACAGCACTCCACAGCCCTAGAGCAGCACAAGGTGGCAGAAAATGCCTTCATCTACTGCCTGGGTGTCTGGCCCTGATGCTCTAACCCTCTTCCAACAAGAGGAGATAAATTATTGACAGCAGTCAGTGAGCTCTCTGACCTTGGCTAATGAAGCTACCAGCTGAGTTCCAGGATGAAGATGGCAAATCACAAGAGAGGCCAGCCATTCTTGCTGACAGTCACAACAGGTCACTGCAAAGCCCCATCCCCATGACAAAGTCAAAGCTGTTTAGCATAACCAAAGATTTCGGAAGGAGGCA
This sequence comes from Myotis yumanensis, assembly GCF_028538775.1. Classification (NCBI taxonomy): domain Eukaryota; kingdom Metazoa; phylum Chordata; class Mammalia; order Chiroptera; family Vespertilionidae; genus Myotis; species Myotis yumanensis. Next base: position 118,819,710 of record NW_027223754.1, on the reverse strand, counting down.
GGTTCCTCCATCTCTCCCCACATTCATTCCTCATTCCCTCAATGGAGTTTTGCTCTATCGTCACTCAGCCAGTTATGATGCATAAAATGATCTGAGACAGAAGGCCTCAAGAAGCAAGGCCAGATGTTTTACATGTGGATGGTTCTTTACATGTCTCCTCCAGCCTCGAGGATGGGAAAGATAGGAGGAAGGGAAGGAGAGGAGAAGGAAAAAAGAGTAAAGGACAGAATACCTAAGAAGATTTTGCTTCCGTGTCCTCTGTGGATTGATTGCTAAGTAACTTAGTGACTTGCATTGTCTTTATCAATACTGAAGGTGCTCCTACTCTCAAACCTTGGGCCCTTCTGAAGTCACTTTTTATTCATGTAAATGAGTTTGGCCATCTTTGGGCACATGTTGCATCATGTTTGCATTAAAATGGCTAAATGAGATCTAATTTCTTTTTATGGGAAGCATGAGTGTTAACATGGAGCAACAGCCTGGAGCAGACCCACTCCTTGGAGATTTGTCTTAAACCCCAGAAGGATCTGACTGGAGACAATCATTAGTTTTCTGGAGGATCGTGTGCTCTGAACCTGTTCTTTCTCTGTGGATCACAGCAGCAGAAAGGCTGGCCAGCTGATCTATGCAGCCGTGTTTTCTAAGCACTGCCTGGTATTCAATGGAGGATTCCTAAATTTTAGTGAAGAAACCCTCAAAAGGTTTGCAAACCCAGATATACCAGGAAACACCAATCTTCATAGCAGTTTAGACCTATGCTCCTCTCCCTGTATGAGTCATGTGATTTCCGGTTTCAGGAGATTACCTCCTTTCAGAAGTGGCTTATTATACCTCTGGTATCCACACAGCTGTTCTCCAGGCAGATCAGGGGAGACAAGAACTGTGCACCTCCCTTGAGACACAGAAATTGTCCTACTAAGCACCATTCAAGCAAGAGTTGCCAACAAGAGTAGATGTTTGGGGAAAAGACGACATTAATTCAAGATGTAGTCAGTTTTGGGCAAGATGGTGTCTGTACTCATTGTAGCCATTGGTGATATTATCAAATATGTAATTATGTATCCACCCCCTGCAATGACAGCTGTTAATTACTCTTTCGTGAAAATATCATTTTCTTCTGGAATCTTCTCAGCAGAAGCCAAGAGACAGGAGAACCCAGAGACCCAGATTTGATCCACAGTACCTATAAAAGTGAAGTTAGAAAGTCAGAAAACCAGCTTTCTCTCTAGTGGTCTTCCTCAGCATTCTTCTTCCTAAATCCATCCAATGATGCACATTTCATTCCACAGAGGCTACATCATCATCACATTGTCTGCAGATGAGCAGGCTCAGGCTTCACTTCTCAGGGCATGCAGAGGGCTGCCTTTAGAGGAGAAGTGTCCTTGGGCACCTAGCTAGGTTCATCGCCATCTTTCTGCCTTGATTTCCCACCAGTTCAAAGGAGGAGTCAAGTTGTATATCTTATACCCAGAATTCATGTCCAGTATTTATAAATCTCAACTATCAACTGTTAGTGAATCTAAGAAGGAATCCAAGTCCATCTCTCTAGGGTAGCAAGTCCCTCCAAGAAGCAGCTATGATCCTGCTGTCTAATCCCTTAGTAATAGGAATACAATTGCTTCCTCGCCCATCTTATTCCTTCACAGGCTTATGGGGTGAACTATCATAGGCACTAATATGTTATTGTACTGTTCCTTCCAGGTGAGGTATTTTCATTTCAGCAAGAAACCTTCAGATATAACTTCACCTAAAATAGCAGGTCTAGTGGAGGGAGATGATTAATTTTTAAATATATTTTTATTGATTTCAGAGAGGAAGGAGAGAGAGAAAAATACAAACATCAGCAATGAGAGAGAATCATTAATTGGCTGCCTCTTGTACATTCCCCACTGGGGATCGAGCCTGCAACCCCGGCATATGCACTGACCCGGAATCGAACCGTGACCTCCTGGTTCATAGGTTGACACTTGATCACTGATCCACCCTGGCTGGACAAGGGAGATGATTTAGATGCTCTTCCAATCACTTGCCAACTTTGCCTGCATGAAGGACCAAACCTGGTCAAATTCAATCATTTTACCAAGCTTTATCTCTTGTTTTGAAAATTATCATACAGTTATTTCTGAAGTTGGACAAGATAGGACAATATTGATGCCAAAGCCAAAAGTTGGATGGGATGATGCTTCCATATAACCGGTCACAGTGTTTTTGGCTTTTCATCATTGGCCAGGGTTCCTGTACCCCCAGACAACTGTGTGAACAGAGACTTGGTGAATGGCAGCCTCATGTTTATCCCCTCTGAATAGAAGACCCCTCGTGAGATGTTCACTTGAGTGACTGTTATTCTAAACTGAGACACATCTTCTTTTCCAGAAGAAAAGTCATTCATGTCAGCTCCTCACTCTCAGTGCTTTTTTCAAATAGGATTTTTCAAAAGTTAAAATGCTACAGTTTGTGAAGTTTCTGCTTATTTCAAGTTTTGTCTTTTAAATATGTGTTTGGGAAATGGACCTTCACCTAGATTAAAATAAGCCTGACCCTTTTCTATCATGAGCCAGTCTTCAGCATTCTCACTAACAAACAGCATTCAAGAATGTTCACTGAACATCATCTGACTTTTCGGGCAAGGGGATGAGATAAAGAAGCATCTAAAGTTTGGATTGACTTTCCCTTCATGCTCTTTCCTGGAACTGATGGGGCCACCCATCCATTCCTCATCAGGACGCTGCTTCTGTCCATGAGCAGTTGTGGGTTTCCCACCTCACTAGTCATCGGTGACTATGCCTCATTCCCCACTCATCCTCAGCACCCTCCATGGCACAGTTAATGCCAGTTCTATCAGAGGTGTGGGAAAACTGTCTTTCTTGGGAATTTGCTAATGCATTTGATATCTAGATCTCAGAGTCCATTGCAGAATACAGAACCCCCCCTGTTCCACTCGCAGCAATCATTGTCTTCACACTCTCACCAGCACCCTCTCTTCAACTACAGTCCAGGCCCAAGAGAAGCTCACATAATTCTTTCTTATATACAAACCTCCTCAAAAGACCACCCATTGACAAGTAATTGAGCAACTTCTTTGCTGTTTAAACCCATTAAAAACTGATACATATATCTTTGGGATGTGATCAGGCCTGCGGCACTTGGTAGGTCTTCACTGAATGGCATTGAATGATTGAATTGGACAAAGGGGCAGGTAGATCCACAGTTGCTTTCTACCTGCAAGTGTCTCGGTTGTAAGTGGCGATGGAGCCTTTGAACCTAATACCGGTGGGGGAGGGTCCAGTCAGGTGGCTGTTGGGTGGGGGTGAAGGAGGACACCAATGCTATGGTTTGATTTTAGCAGTTACACTGGAGCCTGTTCAAGGGCACCTCCCACAGAAGTCAGCAGGGATGCATGGTGACCCCTCCCTGGAAGCTCTCTCCTCAGAGCCACTAACCAGACACACCAGTGTAGACTGAAGCCTCTGCTGCAGTAATTCCTTCTCCCCAATGTCTGTCATTTGTTTTGTGTCATTAGTTCACGTGATTTGGGGTTTTGGTTCTATTTTATTATGTGTTATTTGTTTTGGTTTATTGATTTTTACAATTTTCAGTTTATTTTTGGAGATGAAATGGATGTTCTTTGTGAAAGCTGAGTTCTTTGTTTCTTTCTTTTGCCCGTGGCTGACTGCATGCTCACTATTGATGTCTTGTTCCTGGTTCTTGAAAATGACCATCTTGTCTGTGAAAGGAGGAGCTGCAGCAGGCTTGCTTGATCAGAAGAAAGGGAAGTTTGCTTGGTTTAGTCACTCCACAGAAACCCATGGTAACGTTCCCTGTGCTTTGTGTGTTAATGTGTGTTGCTACATACTGGACTGGATGGGAGGGTATTTTTCTTGATGGCTTGTGATGCTGTGGTCGTGTGTGTTTATATGTGTGTGTATATATTTGTATGTATGTTTGTGTTTTTGTAAGGGGGTGGTAATCTGTCTCACTCACAGCCACTGCCTTGTCATCTCTTTGTATAAAGTCAGCAGACATAATAGTCAGCAGCTAGTCCTTGATGGAATCTTTCCTTTGAGTAGTGCCAGCCAAGATTAAGATCACTGTAAATGTAATCTTGGTACTGGTACAGGCAGTGCCTTGATTTAGAAGATAATATGGTTCCTCCTAATGCCCAGGCCTGCCTACTCCTAATTTGGTTGTCTTTCCATGCCCAGCACCACCATCATCACACCACTCCACACCTAAGGGGCACTCTGGGAGCAGCATGTCATGGAAAGTCAGAGAGCTTTCTGTACACAACTCAGCTCTTTAAATAACGATGTTGGAAGAATTAAAGGGACCTCGGCCAGAAATCGCTGGAGAGAGATGGATTAAAAGACTGAAAGCTCTTCTATTATATTACTTCTTCATGAATGTGGATGGACTAAGGAATTCTGAAAGTCTTACCTTCCCAGTTCCCAGGGCTAAAACCATCCCTAAGGTCTGGTCTTGCTCCCCAGCTCCCTCAGACCTTAGGCTGCAAGGAGAGTGTAAGTGCTGTAAAATTCAACACTGTCCTTGGGCTATTTACCATGTTCTGATGATGTCCATGTAGCCTGATTTGGCTTTAAGAACCTCATCTGGTCCTAGAGTGTAGGAAAGGGAGTTGGTCAACATGGGGACAATCTAATGAGCATGGTACAGAGGGTCCTGACGCTTGTGCTCCAATCCAAATTCCACCCAAACTCTGTGTGACCTTGGGCATCTGTCCCTTCCTTAGACCTCGTTTTCCTGTCCTGTGAGGTGAAGGGGACAAGTTAGAGCTAGATAATGTCTAAAGTCCCATCCGGCTCCAAGTGTCTATAAAATGGCATCTAGATTTCTTATTACCCAACTTTATTGAAAATGACCCCAAGGTGGACAGGTTGCTCAGATGTGACAGTCAAACACATGGTAAGTCATGGGCTTTCTCTTTGTATCTTCGGTGTTCTTGAAATGAGTCTCTTCCCACTCGCCCATCTTGTGTTCATCCACAAGAGAAGAAATGGGAAATCCATATAACCAGTAGAAGTCTTTTCCTGGGCTGTGGTGGCCCCATGGGGACTTGTCACATGGTGCCACATCACCTGATGCCACACCCTCACTGATGCAGATTCTCTGGCTGCTGAGGGCTAGTGGTTTTCTCCCCACATGAGGAGTGTGTCCTGCAAGGAGAGCTGAACCAGGACCCATGCTGTGAACAAAGGTTGGCACAGACAAGGAACTCACTGATATGTCATATTAAAAGGGTAATAGAAGGTAGAAAATAAATCTCTTGAATTAAATTCTTACTTGGAATCAAAAATAATAATAAAAGAAATGGCTTCTTCTAAGCCATCAAATGTGCTCCAAGGTGAAAACTCCTGCTGGTTTCAAAGCTCAGCCCTCGCCACCTCAGGGAGAGACTGGAGATGGCCAGCAGGTCAGCACCAGTGGAAATAGGTAGTTTATATCCCAGGTCAGCCTGTGGAGGTGGGAATGTCCTGGCTGCTGGAAGGGAGACTGCGTGCCTGCAGTTGAGCGTCAGGCCACAGTAAACTAGGTGTGGCGACTCCTCCTTCCTGCGGGCTGCAGTGCCAGTGTGCGCCTCAGTGCATGGTCCGCGCAGGCTCTAGGTGGCAGGTATTGTCCCAGATGTAACAGGCTCAGGACCCCGTATGCACAACAGAAAGGAGGCTTTCCGCTAAATCTATCTAGTAGTTCATGCAGGCGGTGGAGATGCCTTTTCTACAAATAAGCAGGACCCTATGTTTGGGAATGGAGCCCCTGAGAATGGGTGGGAAAAGGTAAGAGAAATAAAATATTTTCCGGAAAGATCCCCTTTTTATGGTAAGTAGTGGATACAAATGGACAAGCTTGCACAGTTTCTCCGAGGGTGTAGAGTTGAGGGTGGAGAAAGGTCCAATGGTGAGTGTTTGACTATGTCTCCTATAGAGTAAATCATCCGATCGCCAGGTTCCCTTCCACATTCCCACTGTTGAGAGTGCCCTCAGCAACATGACCTACCCTAGATAAGCAGCAGGCATGTCACTCCCTCATGGAAATCCTGGACCTGGCCAGGGCAGTGCAGGGCCTCAGCCTGCTCCCAGCAGCACCCCCACCCTCACCAGCGGGTACTGCAGGCTACCCTCCTCCTGAGACTGGGGTACTGCACACTAATGCTCTTCTCTCCCCTTCTCCTCCCGCCCTCATGCCTTGTTCTGCATCCCTTTGACTTTTGCAGTGAGCATGCCCACAAGTGAGACGGAGTCTGTCAACACTGAGAACGTGGCTGGCGGTGACATCGAGGGAGAAAACTGTGGGGCAAGGCTGGCGTGAGTAGGCACTTCCAGCGAGCACAGGGGCTGGGCTTTTCTGAGGGCGGGTAGGGAAGCTGTGTTCTTAAGTCAGAATGGGGAGGGAGAAGCTCATTACTGCAGGGGGTGAGGCTGGGGGAGAGGGCAGAGGTCAGAGCACAGCAGGAAACAAAAACCTGCTCAGGGAGCCAGAGCAGAGGGCTGGGGTGAGTACAGCCCTAGGCTGGTATTGAGTCTTAAATTGAGACCACTCCTCAGTTGGATATTGAGCTCCTTTCCATCACATCAGAGAAATACAGAGTGTGAGGGGTTGAGGGTGGCTCTGAAGCCTCTCTCTTTCCAGCCCCTCCCACCCCTTTCACAAGAGATGGTTGTGATAGGCCCCTGGGTGCCGCTCACCTCTCTTTCCTTCTGATAAAAGTGACCTGGAAGGAAAGCATAAGAAAATACATGAGGAGATGATAAGCATGGTCTATGTCGGCATCTCCAGGTTATCCATCTAGTGAAGGGAAGCAAACTGTAGTCATAACTCACCTGTGCTCAGCCTGGACTACACTGGCTCCGCTAACAGGAGCCCCAGCCTGCATGTCCAGGACTTCCCTCCCCTGGTCAAGCCCAGGCCCTGGCTTCCAGAGCAGACTTTGGCCTGGGAGGGAGCGGAGCCAGGTGTGAGGGGAACAGCTCGCAGGTGGATTATCGCCATCACCCATCTTAGTTCACTCTTTAAAATGGAAACCGGTAGTCCCTGGGCAATGTGCCCCTCAAAAAAAAAAAGAAGAAGAAGAAGAAGAAGGGAAAAATGGTTTACCTGCTAAAAACAAGTAAACTGCTGGCTTCATTACCAGTGTCTTAGAAAGCGGAGTTCAAAGGATAAAGGCTGCGGGGTCGCAGTGACCGTGAGCACAAGGCCTCCTCTGGGCAGAAGGGGCTCCACTGTGGGAAGTGGGGATGCTTCCTCCTGCCTGGGAGGCGTAGGAACTGTCAGCTCCGCCGGACACTGAAAGGCACCGAGAGAAGGCGCTGAGGAGGACCTGCCTCTGATGAAACCACTCCATCACCCTTCCTCTCTGAAGTGGCGCAATGGTCTGGGCGAACCCATCCTTTTTAAGAAGTTAGTGAGTCTAAACACAAGAATGACCCCTGAGCCAAAGGAAAAAGGACTGAAGGCCCAGGCACAAGCCAGCCCTGTGACCTCCGTCTCTGCACTGCAGGTTTCTCAGCATTGCTGGGGAGCACTCTCATCCAAATGTTGTTAAATATGGTGCTAATTATGTTTTAAGCGGCAGTCCAAGCCTTTTTTTCCTTCTCTTCTTTTGGAAGCATACAAAACAAGCAATTGCATTTCTAAGGTGGGCCCAGTCAGCCACACTAGAGTAAGGCAGAGAGCAAGCCTTCGGAGTCCCTCAGTACTAGGCCTTTTTGAGGTCTTGACCCCAAGGCAGTGGAGAGAAGGTTAAGGACCCTGCATCTCTAGATGTTGGGCATGGCCCAGGCACAGGCCAGGAGGTACGGGGACTGGCAGCAGGAGGCCACTGGAGAGCTGAGCTCTGTTGGAAGAACACGATGACCCCCACAGAGAGAGCTGGCAGTCCCTCCGGTGCAGCTGTCATTGCCTTGAGGACAGGCTCTGCAGCCTTCAAGAGCTCTGTAGAAATGGTCCACATTCATATACCTACGCTGTGCATGTAAAATACCTGGTCACGGTGCCAGAATTATAACACGTACTTAATAAATTACGGTTTTTCCCCATCTCTCACCTTCCCCCCTCAGACAATGATGGGAGGAGACTTCCTGGTGGGAGAGGCAGCATGAGGACAGGCCAGGGCCTGAGAGTGGTGGTTGGGGGAGGCAGTGAGAGGCTAGTTGTGAAGGAAGATGAGATCTGGGTAAGGATTTATATGTAGTGAGAGGCTGGGATGAAAATGGTTCCTGTGGGGCAGCGGCAGAGAGAAAGGACCTGCAATGTGATATTTGTGGGGAGAAGGAAGGAGGGAGGATAAGTGTGCAGAGGAAGGAGCCATCGAAGTTTGGAGGCAGAACATGATAAGGATGCTGAAGTGCCCTGTGAAGCAGACCAAGCCAAGGGACCACGCAGGCAGCAGGATGTGGAGGTCCGAGGTCCAGCTCCGGCTCCAGGCAGGGAGGAGTCACACGTTTGAGGTTATCAGTATAAAAACTATTCTAAGGTCATAGGCCAGGGTTGTTCTTAGGAGAATGGAGGCAGAACCTTGGGACACAGACACGTAAAAGAATAAGAACAAGTAAATGAAACAGGTGAAGTGGTGTTAGGGGTACAGATCTCATCAGTGGCTTGGAAACCACTGGAGGAAGAATTTCAAGACACAGCCATCCATCTGTATACTCAGTCAGTAGTGTGCCCGGTGTGGAGCTAGCGGTGGTGACGCATAGCAGTCAGTAGAGCAAATTGACACCCTCTCACTAGAGCTCATAATCTGGTGTGAAGTTGACATTCAAAGTAAATAAGTCGTTAAAATTGGGGTAAGTGTTAAGAAGGAAGAGTAGCTGAAGTATGCACGTAATGACAGGGATGGACTTGACTTAGACTGGCAGGTTGGGAACAACTGCTGGGGAGAAATAAAATTTCAGCTCTGAACTGAAGGGTTGAAGAATAGTACATTACTGAGGTGAAGAGTGTGGAAGAATGTTCCAGTCAGAGGCAACAGTGCATGTCAAGGCCCTGGAGTGGAAGAACTGAGAGAAGGCCAGCTTGGACAGTGCAGCCTGAGTGAAGACAGAGACGAGGCTGGAGATGGGACAGGGCCTGGGAGACCCCTTGATGGCCTTGGTCTTTGTCACAAGACTGTGAGAAGTCATGGGATGAGGAGCTGGTGGATTTGGTTAGTTTTGCATTCTTGACAGACCACTTTAGAAAAGAAAGTTTAAGGGTGGGGCCAATGGGGAAGCAGCACACGTGTGCGGAGGCCTCCCTGGTGGTTTGGGTGAGATGATGGAGGTGCAGGCTAGAGTCACGTGTGGGGATGGAAAGGATGGAAAGGAGTGGAGGACTCTGTGCTCTGTGCGGTGGAGCTGAGTCTCAGAGTGGAGAGGGGGTGGAAATGAGCCAGCACAAGGGGCTGACTCCACCAGTGGGGCCATGGAAAGGAGAGAGGAGAGTAGGATCCTAGAAAGAGGGGGCTTGTTTCATCATAGTAAAGAGATGATCTTTAAGGCAAAAATAGAAGTCCGTGAAAATGGAGGGGCTAAAGGCTCTGGGATGGAAATGGGAGTGCCTACGAAGGAACTACTTAAGAAGAGGGAGTGGACTTCAAAGACAGTTTGAGACACGGGATTCACACAGGAAGAAGGAGCTCCTTTACCTCTGGGACTCACCAGGAGATGGGAGAAGAGACCTTTCATCAGGAGTCCTGCAGTCCAGCACTGATCCGCCCTGGACCTCAGCTGGCACTTCTGCTCTGAGTCTCGGTCTCCTCCTCTAGGGAAGGAAGGGCTGGCCTGATGGTGCCTCAGGTGCTCTCAGCAGAGGCCAGGGATCCTGGGAACTGCTGCAGGGCTGGGACAGGAGACTACTTTTACCTCTTTCACATATTGGGCTTCCATGTAAGATTTCTGGAATAAAACACCCTGTAACTTGATATTTGTGGACCATAGATCCAGCTCTCAAAGCCAAAAGTTCTATAAAGAATATAGTATCAGAAACAGGCTCTGCTGAAGATATGATAGGAGTCATAGCAAATTATCTGTCAGCTCCTCCCAGAGGAGGGTTAGGTGTCCTAGGGACCTTCAGGACAGGAGATTCAAACTAGTGAGTCACTAGGACATCGAACACAGCTTGCTGAGCAGTGCGAATCCGAATCCACCGTGGAGACTGACATCGTAAATGTGCAATTGGCCTGCAGAACTATGTGTCATGGTTGTTGGTAGGCTCTTTGGCCTGAGGGCAGCACTAAAAACACGACAGTGGCATGAACCAGGGCGGGGTTTGCCAAGCAGACCCAGTAGAAGGCCCAGGCAGTGGGGAGTCTGTGTGGTGTGGAGGGCAGCCCTGACATGACCATGGGGCCAATCTGAGAACTGGAGGTGATGTGTGCATTGGCCTGGGAGCTCTGGAAGAGTGAGTGGTTGGGAAGATCCAGTGAGGGCCAAGTAGGTTCAGTGAAAGAGCAAGAGGGGTAATAGAGAAGGAGACTCTGGCCAGGGGTGGGGAGCAACTGCCTTCAGTACCTAGTAGCTCCAGTGCTAACAGCCATGGGAGGTGTTGCAGCAATAGAGATGAGGAGGCAGTCAGATGTGTGTCAGCCTGGATGGTGACTCCAGTGCCCTCTGATTTATGTTAAAGGCAAATTGGGATAATTCTGGCAAATGCTACTTCACACAACAGGGAGTAAACATATGGTGCTCATTACTCTAAGAAGGGGAAAGAAGCTGAAAATATAAATGGCTTCCAAGAAGTTCAAATATTTGTCAAATAATGACAAATGCAAATTGAGTAACGAAGCAAAACAAAAAGAGTTTTGGGGTTTTCTCTAGTTTTGAACTTCAATATCAAAGAAAATCATAGTTTCCTAGAAGGTTTGTCTTGGAGGCCTAGGCAGAAAAAAATATCTTGGATTAGATGTACCCCAGGTCCAATCCATTGGAACTGTTCTGATGGTCTTATGTGTTAAATTCTAACTTTCCTCATCTCCCTACTCTTTAAGAATCCACTTAAAACACTAGATAGGGTTTTTAGGATAGGATGGGATGGCATGGCATGACATGGGATGGCATAGAATAGAATAGAAATGAATAGAATAGAATAGAATAGAATAGAATAGAATAGAATAGAATAGAATAGAATAGAATAGAATGACGGAAAAAGCCATCAAGCCTTCTGAACAAGCTGTGTGCGCCTCATTGGGGTTTGGAGAAGCTGGAGGCTCTACTGTTCAGTAGAAGGAGGCATTTGCCACACGTGAAACAGCCCAGGGTATGGAGCAGTGCACCCACCTAGTCCCCACCTGGCTTACTCACACAGGGGACCAGTGCGAGCAGCTTTCCAAACCCTAAGCCGGTGGTTACCTCCCAGGAGGTGAAAGGCTGCAGAGTGATGGGGTCCTCTGTTTTTGTGGAGTGGGTCCCACTGTCCTCTCACACCTGTCAGGGAGAATGCAGGCATCAATGCACTTGGGCTTTACAAGACTTCTAACCTCAGCTCTCCAAGGGCTGGGTTTCCTGGGTCTCAGACACATGCCGCTTGAACAGCACTCTCCCCTTCCCAAGTACAAGCACTTAAGTAATATGGTGCTTAGAAGGGGATGAATGTTCCAGACTCAGAAAGCCTGAAATTAAGCTCACAATCCCTGAAACAGCAACAACACGAAAATCAGTCTCAAAGTGTGGTCCAGGGTTATACATCAGAACATGCAACTAAGTGGAAAAGAAAGTCCTGCTCCCTTTCCTCCTCCTCAGAATGTGCCAGAATGCCATGTGAGGACCCATAGCTGATGACCATGCCTAAACTCAGGCCAGGCCCTCATTTCAAAGTCACCCAGCACCAATCCTTCCCTGTGTCCAATTCCCCGAGTGACTTCCTTGGAAGATGTGAACATTCAGATTTCGGTTTCCATATATGTTGGATTTAAGAACCCAATTTTCTTCTGACTCCCTTGGACTGCAAGAGAGAGCCTTGTGGGGAAGGGGCTGTGGTCTGCACTGACGGGCACTGCAGAGAGGGTCATGGAGACGTTTCAGAAAGAACGCCGAGGACTGGCCAAGCTCTATGGACAAAGCCTCGGAGATCATGGTCATCTGCATTGGCTTCTGCAAGAGTGAGAACTGCCCGAAGGTGCCATGCTCAGCCCAGCCCTGCTGGAGAACAGAGCACCCTGGACTCCCCGCCACCCAATTAGCACCTGGAAAACATTTGTTTCCCCATTAAACTGTGACTCTAAATAAAATGCTGCCTGGCTCCCTCTCCCCCTCCCACACGCTTTGTTAACATGTGATTAAACCCTCCAGCCCTGGCAGGCAGTCTTTGGAGGCGGGAAAAGGTTATTAGCTAACGGTTCAGAGCAGTAAAGGCACTTGGCTCAGATTCTCAGTGCCCCAGAGATATAATTATCTCATGCTCGATGACTTTGCCACCTGCCACATCTTCTGGTTTAATTTTTTTAAATAAAAAACAATGAGAGGGGTTGTTTTCTTGCTATGCAACAGAGCTTGCTTTGTGCTGAGCTGGATGACACAGGCTTGCAGCAGTCGCCTCTCAGGTCCCTGCTCCTGTTTTCTCTTGGCATCTCTTTGTCTCTACTGTTCTCTCCATCCCTTTTGCCACCTCTAACTTGGATGATTTTGTATCTCTCTGTGCATCCACCTGCAAGCTCTCCAGTGTTTACTCCCTGGACATCAAGCCTTTCTGACCCATTGCCTTCAAGTTTCTGTCTCAAGTTTCTCTCTCTCTCTCTCTCTCTCTCTCTCTCTCTCTCTCTCTCTCTCTCTTTCTCCATATATTTATCTCCCTTCCTTCCTCTCTTCTTTCCTCTATCTCTCTATCTTCTCCCATCTTGCCTCCGTCCAGCTCCCCTGGACTCTCCTATGTGAACTAGGTGGTCTCAGGGCCTCCTTGAAGGTTCACCTTTCAGTGGACCCGCCCCATATAGTAACCCTTCGAATCAGCCAGCAGCACACCTGCCTGGTGCTCCTGCCATAGTCCCCCAGGGCTTCCAGGCTGCACCTGGCTGCCAGCATGCTAGCTTTCTCCTCAGGACCCATGGCTTCCTTCAGGCCCAGGTTGCTGCCCTCACCAGAACTGTAGTGCCTTTCAGTGCCCAGCTGGCTCTTGTGCTCATCTTCATTCATAGCCAGCGTTGGCCAGGCTCCTGTTCAGATGGCAGTGGAGTCTCCCCGATGTGTTTCTGCCACGGCCTCTGGCTGGTGAGACCCTCCACCTGCTGGAGAGACCTCCCTGTCCTGTAAGGCCCTTCCCAAGGTGCCTCCCTGTCCTGTAAGGCCCTTCCCAAGGTGCCTCCCTGTCCTGTACGGCCCTTCCCAAGGTGCCTCCCTGTCCTGTATGGCACTTCTCAAGGTGCAGCTTCTTAACACGCTGCCTAACCTGACCTCATCGTACCTCATGGTAGATGCTGGTTATCTGAGAGCACCGGGCTCTCCCGCTCCACTCAGAAGACACTGGATTTGTAGACTTGTCAGTGGGACAGGCCTCAGTCTCCACATTGAAACACACAAGCACACCAGAAGATGCTGACAAATAGGTTCTCTCTTCAGAGTTGTTCTAAGTCACACCACACATCCATCGGGTGCCCACAGATAGTCAGCAGGGGACATCGACTTCCCTGGCATGGCTGAACACCTTTGAAATGGAAGAGAACATGTGTCATCTGCTAACGTCCCCCTTTTCTCTTTCAGCCACCGGATCTCCAAGTCAAAGTTCAGGTAAGTGCAGGACATGCGGCTCTTCCTTCCCTCTGCCCGCCAGCTCTATCCAGGGCCCTTCCAGGAGGGTGGAAGAGGGAGGGGTGTTCTTCAAAGGGGGAACTGCCCTCTTTTGTATGGCTAGAAAGAAGAGGTTTGGGGGTTATAGCAAGCAAATAATCCAGAGGTTGATACGTGTTGAATTATCTTTATCCATCGGTCTTTTGGGCAGCACCATCCCAAGGTGGCTGTGAGGCCTAGTGTGCCCCCTCCCTTATAAGATGAAGTCCAGTTAAAATCACTGCCACATGGTTGTTTGCTGCTTCATGTCCATGGGCCACAGTGAGATATGAGTGTCAAGGGTTTGGGAAGCACACAGGATCACCACGCGGCTGGGCTCCGAACTTTCCACAGAGGCTATGGTCTTCAGCCCCCTCTGCCTTTCCAGTCTCACCTTCCTCACTCCCCTGCACATACCCTTTGTTCCAACCCATAGAACTTGCATTTACTGGAATGTTCCCTGTCCTCTCGTACATCAGGGCCTTTGCCTGGAGCCTCTCTTCTACCTGATTCACTGTGTCCCCATGTCTTCATTTGGAGAACTCAGACTTTTGTTAAGAGCCTCAAATGTCACAAACTACAAAAATGTCTGCAAACTCCCCAGGGGAAGTTATCTGCCTTCTTCCATTCCCATAGTGCTTTGCTCATAACTCTATCACAGCACTTACCATACTACACACCAGTTATTGGCTCACATGCCTGTTGCCTTCAATAAGTTCTGCATGCTCCAGAGGTATTAGTTCCAGAGAGTATAGCTGAGTGCCAGCCCAGTGGTAGGCTGTTCGCACATGTGTATACTGAGGTTTCCACTACAGATGCAAGAAAAATGTGTCCGCACTTTCTGGTGTCTGATTGTGGCAGCCAAGACTGAATGGAAGAATATAGAAGAGCAAAGAAATACGGGGCATGGGGGGGATGGAGAGATAACTTTTGCAACTCAGAAGTAACCTTGTAGACAGTGAAGAGCCTGTTTTACTCAAAAAAAAAATCTCTAAAATTTGAGTTTTAAAAAAATCAAAGCATTCCTGATCATTTACTCAGTTTAGCAATGACAAATAATGGAAGTTGAGCTTAAAAACTGGCCTACTCTATTTGCAAAACTGAATATACAAAGTTACAGTTTATTTAAAAGAAATATTAGAGCAGAGCTTTTAGGAAAAATTCTGCAAATTAATGACTTATAATATTAGAATTAGTTACAATGAGGAACTTTGCAACATTTGGGGCTTCCTGTTCAGAAGAGGATTTAAACATTGATGGAACAAATGATTCAGAAAGTCTTACGCAACCTGAATGGATTAATCAGATAACCTGTTGGGGCTTCCAGATCTCCACTTTCTAGAGTTCTGAAGTGGGTCCCATGGAGTTTCTAGAATTTTGGAGAACTATCTGCCCCATGTTCAGTGAAATGTGCCTCCAATGTTCCCTTCACTTCTTCTGTCTCATAAGCAACAAGGCACCCGTATTTGCCCTTGTCTCTAATAGTCTATTTTTAAGTTACTTAGATATAAAATAATTAAATTTAATGATTTTCTGTGTTACTTGTTCTGAGTTCTGTAGCCACTAGAAAGAGCCTGAAGTGTCCAATATTTTGACGTTGTCTAATATTCTAGAGATGACTGTCAAAAATTATGTGCCAAGCAAACTCCCAGGAGCACGGCCCTCTCCTCACACCCTCCCTCTTCCCTGGGTCTCAAGAGCCCCGAGGCCCAAAGCTTGTCTCCAAGGAGCTTGTCTCCAGCCTGTAAGAGCTCGTGAAATGGACGGCATGTACTGTGAGTCGACCACAAAGTGCAAGACAGTCCCTTCCCCTAATTGGAGATACGTGCAGTGCCAGATAACTGGGAAGGCATTTCCTCTGGGAACCATTTCTGGCTCCTCTGTGACTGGCTAGGATGCCCGTGTATGTGCTCTGCTGACCCACCTTGGCACTGACCATGCTCTGCGATTGCTTGCTAAGTGGTCTGTGCACCACGTGGGTTTTATGCAGACAGAGGCTATGTCTGTCGTGCTAACTGTTGAATATCTAGTATCTGGCCCACGTAGGTGTTCAGTAAGTACTTCTTGAATATATAACTAAACAATGATGCTGACAATGAGTCTGACAGGAGTTCTAAGCCTGGAAGACTAGAAAAGTACTCCAGGGAGAAGCTGGGATGGATAGGACGTAGAAGGGGAGGATCTGACAGTCGGGGGACAGTCCACGTGGAAAGGCAAGCGCAGGGCCCATATTGGGAAGACGTGAGGAGGATCTGAGGTGAGTGAGCAGAAATTTCCTAGGGGAAGCAGTGGAGTAGAAGTGGATTAGACACAGTCATATCTATCCTTCTCTCCCAGGTCTACAGGGGAAAGTTCTATTTCTAGAGAAGATGACTTTCCCAGTTAGTGTGAAGGGAACTAAACAGCAGGCACATTTCTCCTCCCTGTTTTATCATTTAATTTCTATATCCTCCATGCATATGTAAACACAAATAAATTCACACATTCTAATAAACCATTGCATTTATTATACAGTAGGAAGCGTTGCCAGGAAACCAGTTGTCAAGCAAAGCTATATTTTGAAGAGTGGGAGGTGTATAATTATCTTTAAATACTTTCTCGGGGTAGTAATTACCCCACCCCCACCCCAGTTCAAATCCACGTGACTCTCGTGAATGGCTGTGCAGGGGAACAGCACAACTTAGAGATACCACCTGTCCGTGACAGCCTCTCCTTCAGGGGTTCGAGCAGAGCAGTTCCAGACCCGTGGACAGGCCTGACCATGTCACCCCTGCAGCCACTAACCGCAAACCCCAGGGAAAGAGGAGCTTAATCTAAGTTCTCGGCATAAACTGACTTCGAGTAGGCTCCTAACACGTAAAAGAAAGCAAACTTGATTCCTTTGGACTCTGAATACAAGCATCAGTGACTTCTGTAACATGACATTGTATCTAAAACATTTTTTGAAACTACAGTGTAAGCTATTAAGATCCGATATGACTGTCCTGAAAATTCATTTCTCCTGAAAAAAAATTTGTGTTACCAAATTTCTCTACAATATTAATAACCATAATAATAGAAGAATCAGAGTCCTGCCCAGGCGAGAAAGACTCCTCTGTACCGAGGTCTGGCCACCTCCAAAAGTCACAGCTCACTAAGGACCAACCACCAGGGACTCAGTCCCCTTCCTTTACCCCTTTGTTCACCCTCTCGTATCCTCACACTTATCCAGGGTAGTAAGTGTATCTGGAAACTATAATTTTCTGACCCGAGGCATTTCTTCTCTGTGTAGTGACTTTTCTTTAGGTAGCAGGTAAGTGTCCCCCACAAAGGTGTGGTGCTCACTGGAGAGGGCATTCCAGCACCCACAGTGATAATAGGGGCCAGATCAGGACACGACCCAATGAACCCTCCCTGCTTTTCCCTCCCTGCTCTGCAAGCCAAAAAACCAGGTTCTCCCTGTGGTTCTGAGGAAACCACACCCTTCCCAGATGTATGTCCCACTTCTCTAATCTTGTTGCACCAGTGTTTGGTAAAGGGATTATCCAGGGACAGTAGGTAGAAGTAATCTGGGATGAGTGAAGGGATCATCAACAGCAGACGTCTCCCTCCCTGGAAACCTAGAATACAGATGTGAGTACAGATGTTCATGGACATTACTCCACAATTCTGCTCTGTTTCTCACCTGCCTTCTGTATTACCCAAACCATCTTCATTTCTCCCCATCTTCAACTGCCCGCTGGGTTTCTCCACGGGACCTGCCAGCCCCTCAAATGGATTTCCTGAGCTGAGCTCCCCAAGCTCCGTATGGGTACCTTACCGGTTAGACGAAGCACTCTTCCCAGTCACCCCAGCTAGAAATTTCCACTCTCCCTTGCATACCTTTCTCCATTCCTTTCTCTCTTACCCTGCACATCCAGGCAGGCTCAAAGGCCTATTGGTTTTGCCTCCAAAATTGGTATCAATTCAGTGTCCTCTTTTCCATGAATAAAGCTACTGCCTTCCTCCTCTTCAACCTGGATGGCCGAGAGAGCATTCTTCATACTGTTCCTCGAGTAGAAGTTGACAGAGTGGTTGTTTGTGTTGGTTGTTTTATTTTCAAATCAAAACTCATCATATCATTCTCCCTCTCGAAGTGCTTAGGGCGGCCCTCTGCATGGCCTCCCAGGCCTCCTCTGCCTTCTGTCCTTTGCAGCACAGGAACTTGTTTCAGTGTTTGGTCAGCAGAGTTACACATCCAGCTGCATATTTTCTCTGCATTGCAAGGATGAAATTAAGGGTGTGCTTTAAACATGCCACCATAGAATTACGAGATGTGACTTGTTTTCTTGGGTTCATCTAGCGTAGTGGTTCTCGGTCATGCTTACACAGTAGAATCATGTGGGGAAATCTGAATTTCATAGCCATCTCCCTCCCACCCTTCTCTCCTCACCCCCCCCCCCCCACCCCACCCCTTTCCAGTCGCTACTGGCGCCGGTGGAATCGGTTCTGCAGAAGGAAGTGTCGTGCTGCAGTCAAGTCCAATGTCTTCTACTGGCTCGTGATTTTCCTGGTGTTCCTCAACACGCTCACCATTGCCTCAGAGCATTACAACCAGCCGCACTGGCTCACAGAAGTCCAAGGTGAGAGGCAGCCCCTGGCGCTGTCCTAGTTTACTCTAGCACAAGCATGTCAAACTCAAAGGCTAACACGGGCCAAATAAACAGCATGCGGCCCACGGGCCACAAGTTTGACATGCTTGAATCCCAGGGAGTGAGCCCTCACATGCAGAAGGTGGACAGGAAAGCATCCATGGCTGTGGCTCTTGGCAGGTGCCATGCTGGAGACACCAAGAGCCTGGCAGCTCGAAAGTCCCACAGTAAAATGCATACCTCATCATAAACAAGCTGGCTCACCTGGCTGGGTCCATGCCATCTGCCTGCCCCAATAGTCACTCTTGCGCCCAGGTGACATGGACACATGCTGCACCTAGTTTGGCTCTCTCAGACCCTTGGCCGCCGACTTCCCAGAATGGGTTTTCAATCCTTTAGCTTTCCTGTTGCCTCCAGGTATACGTGCCGGTAAGTCCAGGTGGGCTGCAGACGTGAGGATGAGGTGAGCAAAAAAGCAGGGGGGAGGGCAGCTGTGGCCTGAACACGGGGAGCCTCCTCGGCAGGTAGTGCCCAGGCCCTTCCCCGGAGCGACCCCTCGGAGAGGCCCTCACTGGCCACTCAGCACTGCCCCAGGCATCAGGCAGACACAGGGGTACACTCCAGACTCAGGTGGCCTGGCTTCGCCTCTTGGCTTATTGGTTTGGGTGGAGTACTCATCTCTCTGAACCTCACTTCTTATCTGGAAAATGGGCAATAATACTTAACTTCTCAGAGCTGCTGTAAGGAGAAAGAAAATAAGGCTGCAAAGCTTTTGTAGTAGATATAATAGCCCCCCCACACACACTTATTCTCAGTTTCACTTTCTAGGATTTCAGTTACCTGTGGTCAATCATGATCTGAAAATATTAAATGGAAAATTCCAAAAATAATTGTGGTTCAGTGGTTAGAGCATCACCCCATGCACTGAAAGATCACAGGTTTGATTTCTGGTCAAGGACAGGCATCTGGGTTGCAGGTTGGATCCCCAGCCCCAGTCATAGCATGTGTGGGAGGCAACCAATCAATGTGTCTCTCTCACAATGATGTTTCTCTCTCTTTCTCCCCCCGCCTACTGCCCCCCTCCTTCCCTTCCACTCTCTATAAAAATCAATGGAAAAATATCCTCAGGTATAGATTAACAAAAATAAATAAGTAATAAAATTGCACACTGTTCTGAGTAGTATGGTGAAGCCTTGTACTGTTCAAGTGTGGATGTACAGGAAAAACAGTGAATGTAGGGTTCAGTACTATCTCCGGTTTCAGGCACCCAATGGGAGTCTTGGACTATATCTCCTATGGATAAGGGCGATTGCTGGACTTGATAAATGGATGCCTCTTTCCCATTGATTTGCCCCTAATCTGTTTTGGTGGCTGTGGATGGGAGAGGTGTCCTGGCTGGGAAGGGAGAATTAGTTTTTTTCAGTGCTGATTATTACTGTGTTTTCTTTCTCCTCCTCCCCGTGTTCCCTCCTCTCACACCTGTTTGGATCCCATCCCACGCCTGAACCTGCCAGACACGGCCAACAAGGCGCTCCTGGCCCTGTTTACTGCGGAGATGCTGCTGAAGATGTACAGCCTGGGCCTGCAGGCCTACTTCGTGTCCCTCTTCAACCGCTTCGACTGCTTCATTGTGTGCGGGGGCATCCTGGAGACCATCCTGGTGGAGACCAAGGTCATGTCCCCCTTGGGCATCTCTGTGCTGAGATGTGTTCGGCTCCTGAGGATATTTAAAATCACCAGGTATTGCCCTCCACTCACGGGACTCGGGGAGACGTTGGCGTGGAGGGCAGGGAGGCAGAAAGGCCTGGGCGGGAGAGCAGCTGCTGTTCCCAGAGGGGTCTGGCGGCTCCATCAGGGAGGGAGCTTTGATTCACTTACATGGCGTATCACTCAGAAGTCCCTTTGACTGCTAGTACCAGTGACTCAGCTCAGTGCTGTAAGCAAATTAGGGATTTGCTCAGCCACATAAAGGAAGACCCAGTGGCTTCAAGATGGCAGCAGGACCCCCGTCTCCTGGTCGCTTTGCCAGCCTTAGGCCTGCCTTCCACCCCAAGGTCACAAGGTGGCTCTTGGAGATTGAGCCTTCCTGTTGGAATTTGAGGCAAGCAGGAGCGGAACAACGGGGACACCCACCCCACTGAGCCAGCTGTCCCGGGAAATCTCCCCACACCTCTGGTCTCATGACCCCCCAGCTGTGAGAGACAGAAACGTGACCTAGCAGGTGCAGGCTTGGCTCTGAGGTCCCTTAACTGAAGAAGGGCCATGGATATTGTGCCACAGAGGGCTTTCATCCCTCCTTCCCCACGCTCACCCTTCTGTCTGTCTGTCCATCTGCCAGGCTCTGCAGTGATTCCCATGCAGAGGACAAGCCGGGCAGGGGTCGGGAGTGGGAAGCATATTCTAGGACAATCATTTTCAACTGCATTTTGACCCGTTTGGAATGATGAAATCAGTTTATTGGATCACAACCATCATTTTAAACAGCTTTCTTGAGATGTAATTAACATACGAATAAATTCACCCCTTTATACAGTTCATTTTTATATGTATTCAGAGCGTTGCAACCATCAGCACTGTCTGGTTTTAGACCATTTTCATCACCCCAAAAAGAGACCCCAGACCCATTCCTCATTCCCCACCCCGCTCCCAGTAGCAACACTAACTGACTTTCTATCCCTTAGATCTGCCCACTGTGAGCATTGACCTGTGTGGACTCAGGCCGTGCATGGTGTTTAGCTTCTTTCACTTGGCATGATGGTCTCCAGGTTCCCCCACTTGGTAGGATGGATAATACTCCATTCCTTTCTTGGCTGAATAACGTACCATTGTATGGATATGTACCTCATTTGTGTATTCATTCCTCACTTGGTGGAAATTTGGTTTATATCTGCCTTTTGGCTACTATGAATAATGCAGCTATGAATAACTGATGTTCTAGTTTTTGGTATGGATGTATGTTTCCATTTCTCTTGGATATGTGCTTAGCAGTGGACTATTTGGGTCATTTAGAAACTGTGTTTAAGGTTTTGAAGAAACACCAAACTGTTTTCCAGAAACTAGGCCATTTTACATTCCCATCAGTGATGTATAAAGGTTCCAATTTCTCCACATTCTCGCTTTTCATGAAAGAGCTAAATAGAATAAGGAAGCATCAGAAGGCCTCACATGAACGCATGCATTTTTTCATCAAAATCTTTGAGATATATGTCTGAGTTGTAGTATAATATATATTTCTTACTGTGGGTTGTGGTCAGCCCATGTCAGAAGCACCTGGAAGGAAGCAAGCCCCTCTCCTGAAGAATCTGCTGTGGGGTCTGACAGCAGGAGCGTAGAGGCCATCATCGGGATTGTGTTAGAGGAAGGGGATGGGTGGGTATCTCCCATTCAGGGCCCTGGAGGTAGGCAGACCCTGCTCAGAGTGTTCTGAATGTGACTGAGTGAGTCGCCGGGGGCCCATAAAACGCCCCTAGGTTCTCAGCGAGCACCTCGCACACCTTGCTGCTACGGTGTTGTCGGGGGTCAAATGGGAAAATGATTTAAAGTGTTCACTTCAGGCAGAAGAGTGCCAGGCCGAGGAGACACACCCAGAGCATTTATCATTAATCTAATTGTAATTGTTATTATCAGAGAACACGGCCTACACATACACACTCTCTTACTTTTATTTCTCTACCATGTAATACTGTGACAAGCCCTGCTGGGGGACCTGGGAACAGGAGGGGAGGGTTTAGTACCAGACAATAGACTTAAAGTGTATGCAGAATTGAAATCCACAAGTTTGACACTCCTGCGCAACAAACCCCTACCCCCCTCCCCCCCCAAAAAAAGAGCTCTTTATGAATGTCCTGAATATCTTAGCGTTTCAGAAAATTCTTGGTTTAGATTAAAAGTAGCAGAAATATAGTAACAATCATTGTTAACGTGCATCAAGGCTGGCTCTGTGCCAGACAGTGTGATCGAACTCAAGTGCATTTGCTCCACTAATCCTCACAATTACCTGTAAGAGAGGGTGAGGATACACCACTATGATCATTATTCCCATTTTGCAGAGGAGAAAACTGTGGCTTAGAGTTAAGTCACTTTCCCAAGGCCACACGAACTGCTCAGGGGCAAAGCTGGGCCTGTGCACCAGAGGGTCATGGGTTCAATGCCCGGTCAAGGGCAGGCACCTGAGTTGCAGGTTCCTTCCCTGCCCCCTGTCAGAACCCGTGTGGGGGGCAACCATTGAAGTGTCTCTCTCACATCGATGTTTCTCTTCTCTCCCTCTTTCTCTCTTTCTCTTTCCCCCCTTCCTCCCCGCTTCCACTTTTTCTAAAAATCAATGGGAAAAAATATCCTCAAGTGAAGATTAACAAAACCAAAAACAGGCACCTCTGTGTGCCTGGCTTCTGGTTCTGTGCAGCTCATGACCATAAACTCGGAGTTGATGGCTAAACTGTCTTGTTGTCTGTGTCCCTGAGACAGAACTTAAGGGACTAGCATACTGATGCTTGTTAGATAATTGTGGATTTTATTTTCTCCTTCTGGGGTCTGGTGATAGCTATTTTTAATTTGCAGTTTCTAGAACCTCTTAAATAATTCTCAACGTCCATGTGTTTGGGGGTTTTGTTTTTGTTTTTTGTTTTAATTCCTATATAAAAGAACTTTGCTTTTAGATATCGTCATAGCATCTTGAAGAGATTTAACATTCATTCTATTTTTAATCAATGATTTATCTATTTATAATCTGGAACTATTGCCAAGAAATTATTTTTTAACTCTGTCTTTATTGGAGAGCCTCCCATAGTCCCTCCATGAGAAAGATTAGTGTTATTTTCAGATCTCTATAAACCCTGTAAACAGAATAATTTCATTATCTATTTGGAAGCTTCGGCAGAGGCCATCATCTTCCTGTTTTCCAGTCTCCAAACCCTCTGGGGGCTTTTGGAAAACAACAGAAAGAATAACTATGCAGGGGAATCCCATGCTCCCTCTGAACCTTGTCCCCAGTACACTCCAGAGACCAAGAAAATGCCTGCGACATGGCCTGGGGTGGGCACTGGGCCTTGAGGCGGGTCGGTCATCGGTGCATGGTCCTGCCACCGAACAAGATTCTGTTAAAATCTCTCGGAGAACACTTTGCGATGTCTCACTACCGGTTCCACAGTGTGTTCTGAACCGGTGATTGCGATTCTCATACTTAGTTGGACTTGTTAGTAGGTCTCATTAAGGACCCGCCTCTAGGGATCTTGACCAGCCAGTGGACAGTTCGGTGCTGGTGGTCCAGTGACTTCGCTTTGAGAAACACTGGCCTAATTTTCTGCTGCTGTCCTTTGTCCACTTTTTGCCTAAAAGGTGAACCTTTGTATATAATTGGAAACCTTGATTTCTTTCCCCCCTCCCCTTACCCAAGGATATGCTTTTTATTGGTTTTAGCAAGAGAGGGAGGGAGAGAGAGAAACATTGACGTGAGAGAAAAACATCAATTGGTTGCCTCCATCCCTTTAAGGGTACTTGTATCTCTGTCCCTCTCCTGCTCTGAGCCTGTCCCCGGCTTGAGTCCTGTGGAATTCTCCCTTCTCGCCAATGACAGAAAGTGACCTGAGCCTTGTTTGAACTGGAACTTTCACCTAGCGACCCTTTTCTTCAAATAGCTCAGGGTTGGGACCTTTTCATTCTAGGTACAGAGCAGAGCATTGCGCTTGCTCTAAGGGAAAGACCTTCACAGTAACAGTACCAATAGCTTTGGGTGCTTTGCAAACGCTCTACCCTACCTCCCCTCTGTCTCAGACAGGGCCGTAACTAAATTTGTCCTGAGAAGTAAAAAAAAAAATAAGAAAAGAAAGAAAAAGAAAACCTCCTTGTGTTGGTGGCAATGATCTATTGCTGGTGGCATGTTTATAAAGCAAATTTCAGTGTGTAGTGTGGGCTTCTGTACACCACCCTAAGAACGGGAGCCGGAGGCAGGCAAGGGGGAAAGGATTCGGTCATGTGAGAAAGCCTGGGGAAGCAGGTTCATCGGTGAGGAGCTCGGCCTTGCCCTTGCCTCTCCTGCACCAGCCACAGGGACATCAGGACTCAAACCAAGAGCAGGCTCGGAGCAGGAGAGGGACGGAGGTACAAGTACCCCTGAACAGATGGCGGCAACTTAAACCCAGGGAGGCACAGGGGAGGTAACAAAAGTGAAGCCGGGGTCGGCAAGTGAGAGAATTGAGGTAACCAAGAAACTGGTCGGGTCAAAAGCCCTGACGTGCACCTGCTTTAAGGAGAAGGCAGTGGGCTGGGCTGACGGGGGTGGGTGGGCAAAGACACACGTTGGAGGCAGTGACTCAGAGCCCCCGAAGGACTGAAAAGAAAAGTTGACCCCAAGGATGACTGCGCAGATGGAGTGTCTGAGGATGGGGTGGCGTGTGCTTCGGGGCTGCATCCCGCGACCTGGATGTGGACACAGGTGTGCGGTGCTCTGCAGGGAGGGCGCTGAGTTCTCCTGGGCTCCTCGCCAGGGTCCGGGACATTCACACTTGGTTCTGCAGCTGCTTGCTTTTCTCCAAAGCTCTTTCTTTTTTGGGGTGTGAGTGTGTGTTTCATAGTTTTAATGAATTAGGATAAAAGCCTCGGTTGATTGCAAGTATGCCATTAACCTCTCTAGCTCACCACCAGCTAATGTTCCTCCGAGACCCGTGCATCGCCAGACCTCAGGCCATGGCTGTAATGGCCATCAAGAGCCAGACTGACGCTAAGGAGAGTGCCTGAGGAGCTGGAAGGGCTGCCCACCACTTTGCCTAAATGGTATTTCATGCCACCCTACCCAGAGGCTGCCCGGCCCCTCCATATCTCATCGGTATTAATGATGAGGAGACCCCCACACCATACCTGCTATCAGCTCAGGCACGTCTGGCCCCAACTCCACCTCCCCTCTGAGCCCTGGGTGTCCTTGGCCACAGCGCCTCGTTAGCAATCTCTTTGTCTTAGTCTTAGTGTCCCCCACATGCACATGAGGGACAGACAGGCTTCTGTTCAACACGCTGGGTACCCTCATGATATTTGAAGGAACAAACGTGCAGGTGGCAGCCCAGTGAGGGCGGCCCCCACCCTGCCCGAGTTGAATGGGAAGCAACAGGGGTTTGAAGGCAAACAGCACAAACTACCATGACCTCAACTGCATCTTATCTGTGTGACTGGCTCAAAGCGTGGCGTCTGTTCAGCCAGGTGTTTTTCTTGAGGAGGGCGGTGGTGTCAGTGAACCTGGCTGCAGTTTGGCTCTTAAACAAAGGCTGCCTCGTGCCCTCAAGCCCACGGCCTTTGGTTTGCATGGAGTTCTTCCCAAAGGGAATCCCATGTTCTCAGAGCTCTGGAGATCCTGTGCCAAGGGTCTCAACACCATAGCCGCCCAATTTTCTATAGGGCAAATGGGCACATAATAGCTCTTTTCTTTCTTTCTTTGTTTTTATATTGAGGTATCATGACACATAACATTATATTAGTTCCAGGTGGGCCACAGAATGATCTGATGTGTCTATATAGTAGTCCCCTTATCCACGGTTTCTTTGTTTCAGTTGCCTGAGGTCAAACACAGTCTGCAAATATTAAATAGAAAATTCCAGAAATAAGCAGTTCATAGGTTTTAAATTGCACACTGTTCTGAGGACAGTGATGAAATCTCGTGCAGTCCCGCTCTGTCCCACCTGGGATGTGAATCATCCCTTAGTCCAGCACTATACACACTCCATGCCACTGATCAGCTGGTCACAGTATCGCAGTGCTTGTGTTCAAGCAACCCTGATTATACTTAATAATGACCCCAGGCACAAGAGTAGTGATGCTGGCAATTCAGAAATGCCCCAGAGAAGATGTAAAGGTACTTATGCATAGGAAAAGCAGCATATACGGGGCTCGGTGCCATCTGTGGTTTCAGGCATCCACCGGGGTCTTGGAATGTATCCCCCTGTGGATGGGGGGACTGCTGTATTGTGAAATGATCACCACAGTAAGTCTAGTTGACATCTGTCACCACACATAGTTACCAAAAATATCTTTTGTGATAAGAGGATATTTAAGATTTAACTCTCTTGGCAACTCTCAAATGAGCAACCCAGTATTATTAATTACTAGAGGCCCGATGCACAAAAATTTGTGCACTCGGGGGGGGGGGGGGCCCTCAGCCCAGCCTATGCCCTCTCACAGTCTGAGACCCCTCGGAGGATGCCCACTTACTGGCTTAGGCCTGCTCCCCAGGGGATTAGGCCTAAACTAACAGTCTGACATCCCTCTGGCAGCCCGGCAGCCCTCAGGGGATGTCCACTTGCCAGTGGGGAGCAGACCTAAGCTGCAGTCGGACATCCTTAGCGCTGCTGAGGAGGCAGGAGAGGCTCCCGCCACCACCGCTGTGCTGGCAGCCATCAGCCTGGCTTGTGGCTGAGCAGAGCTCCCCCTGTGGGAGCGTACTGACCACCAGGGGGCAGGTCCTGCATTGAGCGTCTGCCCCCTGGTGGTCAGTGTGTGTCATAGTGACCAGTCATTCCCAGTTGTTCTGCTGTTAGGGTCAGTTTGCATATTACCCTTTTATTTTATAGGATAGAGGCCTGGTGCATGGGTGGGGGCCAGCTGGTTTGCCCTGAAAGGTGTCCCGGATCAGGGTGGGGGTCCCTCTGGGATGCCTAGCCAGCCTGTGTGAGGGACTGAGGGCTGTTTTCAGACTGGCCACACCCCCTTCAGGGTGGGGGTCCCTACTGGAGTGCCTGGCCAGTCTGGGTGAGGGGCTGATGGCTGTTTGCAGGCTGGCCAAGCCCCCCAGCGGGGACCCTCACCCCATGGGGGTGTGGCCAGCCTGGGTGAGGGGCTGAGGGCCATTTTCAGGCTGCCCTTCATGGTGCGGGGGGGGTCCCCTGGGGTGCCTGGCCAGCCTGGGTGAGGGGCTGATGGCTGTTTTCAGGTTGGCCACGCCCCCTGGCAACCCAAGCTCCCAGCCTCTCCTTTTTTTCTTTTCTTTTTTGGAGGGCTGGAAGCAGGTATCTGGGATTTATTTATCTTCTATAATTGAAACTTTGTAGCCTTGAGCGGAGCCCAGGGCCAGCCAGGGCAGGCAGGAAGCTTGGCTTCCTCCATCGCCAGGGGCAACCCAAGCCTCCTGCTCACTCCAGCTCCATGGCTGTTGCCATCTTAGTTGGGTTAATTTGCATACTGGCTCCTGATTAGCTGGTGAGCGTGGCTTGTGGGTGTAGCGGAGTGGCAGAGTGATGGTTAATTTGCATCTTTCTCTTTTATTAGTGTAGATAGTAGCCATTCTGTAGATTGCATAGCCATGACCAATTTATTTATTAACTGGAAATTTGAACCTTTTGAACTCCTTCTCCTTCACTCATTCAACCTATCTCCCCACCCCTGCCTCTGGCAACCACCAGTCTCTTCTCTTGCTGCATAATACAGGGTGTCCCCCCAAAATATATGCACACTTTAATAGCCAATACCTATTAAATGAAAGTGAAATGTACTTTATAATTATTCAAAGTATGTGTATACATTTTTGGGGGACACCCTACAATTTGACATGAGATCTGGCAATGGAACAGTCAGGAATCTCAGACACTTAACCCATGAATTTAGGGAAAGAAATGATGTGGGGGAGGTGCAAATTGCCACTCCTCACTGTTGGGCCAAGTATGTGCATGTGAGAAATCCCACCACCACCCCACCTGTTCCGACCAGGCACACCTTGTCCCCCTGCCTTTCCCACTTTAATCTACGTGTCAACATACTCCCTTCTGACAGCTGGGAATTCTCGTTATAAATATGCTCTAAAGTTGCTGGTTTCTAAACATTAGTTGACTGACAAGTGCTGGAGTGGTCACGTGAGAATCGCACGAGGCCCAGAGCCAGAGACTATGATTTCATGGTTCCGGGGGGTCCTGGAAATCAGTATTTAGGAAACACGGTCACTGTTCTCAGTGGTTTCTTCTCCAGCACGTTTGAGAACACTGCTCAGATGTAAACGGGAAGGGCAGTCTAGCCCCAGAAAGGTTCTCTCACTTCTTGTTTAAACAAAACAATGACTACAACTTCTAGCCTATAGGGACCCCAGGCAGTCCGCCACACGTACTGGGTTACACAGATTTTATCTGGGGACAGCGATGAAGAGAACAGAACTTCTGGTCCCTGCCCTCAAGAACTCAGAGCCAATTCTGGTGAGACAAGACTGTCACAATGAAAACACTCAACAGTGTTTGTAGAACAGATACAACTAAGTGTCTGATGTTCTGCAAACAGAGGGAGAATGACTGGCTCAATTTGGAAGGAGAAAGGAGCATTAAAGGAGTTCATATTGACATTCAAACTGGTGCCCCACCTGCTCTGTCACTTCCTATGGAACAGTTCTCTGGAGAGACCTGTCAGGCTGAGGGTGTGGTTGTGAGGCTGCATGGGGGTGACTCGTATGT
The DNA here is from genome assembly GCF_028538775.1 of Myotis yumanensis. NCBI lineage: Eukaryota > Metazoa > Chordata > Mammalia > Chiroptera > Vespertilionidae > Myotis > Myotis yumanensis. Next base: position 118,790,937 of record NW_027223754.1, on the reverse strand, counting down.
CACTCTCTTAAGTAGCGAAACCACTTCACTGTATATGTGCTAATAAGTTGGGAATGTCTTAAGTGGAGGAAATCTGGATGGTGACCAAGAAGGCAGAGAGCCAGCACGGAGCTTGGGGACACAAGATTTCTCTGTTGTTACACGTGCTGCTGACTAAGGCTGCCTCCCTTTTGCTACAGGGCATTTCCTTCTCTGAAACTGACCGTCTCATGGGTATCCAGGCCTACTACAGCAGCCAAAGGGATTTTCCCAAGCTATAATGCAGGACCTCAGTGTTTAATTACAGTGAAGAGAAGGTTGTTGACTATAAGGAACCACACCCATAGCCCATCTGCCTAGACTGTCCCTGTGAGTGAAACAGGTTTTCTCAAACTTGCCTGCTTATCAGAATCCTCTGGGATGCTTGTTAAAAATACAGGTGTCTGGTTTCTTCAGCAAATTCCCAGAAGTGGAATTACTGGGTCATAGGCAGTTCCATTTTTAATATTTTGAGGTAACTCCATACTGCTTTCCACAGTGACTGCACCAGTCTGCATTCCCACCAACAGTGCATGACGGTTCCCTTTTCTCCACATCCTCCCCAACACTTGTTTGTTGATTTATTGGTGATAGCCATTCTGATAGGTGTGAGGTGATATCTCATTGTAGTTTAATTTGCATTTCTCTAGTAATTAGTGAGTTGAGCATTTTTTCATATGTCTATTGGCCATCTGTATGTTCTCTTTGGAGAATGTCTATTCAAGTCTTTTGCCCATTTTTTTTTATTGGATTGTTGTTGTTTTTTGGTGTTGAGTTTTATAAGTTCTTTGTATATTTTGGATATTAACCCCTTATTGGATGTATCATTGGTGAATATGTTCTCCAATTCAGTGGGTTGTCTTTTCATTATGTTGATGTTTCCTTTACTGGGCAAAAACTCTTTAATTTGATGTAGTCCCATTTGTTTATTTTTTTGTTTCCCTTGCTCAAGGAGATATATTAGAAAAATATTGCTATGAGAAATGTCTGAGATTTTACTATGTTTTATGATTTTGAGTCTAACAATTATGGTTTTGAGTCTAACATTTAAGTCTTTAATCCATTTTGAGTTTATTCTTGTGTGGTGTAAGAAGGTAGTCTAGTTTCATTTACTTTGCACATTATCTGTCCAATTTTCACAACACCATTTGTTGAATAGACTAATTTGAAAGAATATATGCACCCCAATGTTTATTGCAGTGTTATTTACAATAGCCAAGATTTGGAAGCAGCCCAAGTGTCCATCAGTAGATGAGTGGATAAAAAAGCTGTGGCACATTTACACAATGGAATAATACTCAGCCATGTGACAACATGGATGGAACCTGGAGAACATTAAGCTAAGTGAAATAAGCCAGTCAGAGAAAGACAAGTACCACATGTTTTCACTCATATGTGGAATTTAATGAACAAACTGAACTAACAAGCAAATGGAGACAGACTTGTAGAGAGCAGGCAGACAGCTCTGGTGTGAGAGGGGGGTATTGTCGGAGTGGAGGGATGAGCAAAAAAGAAAGAAAAAGAACTCATGGACACAGACAACCGTGTGATGATTGTTGGGGGTCGGGGAGAGGAGTGGGTGGAGGTGAAAGAAAGTATAATGGGAATAAGTGGTGATGAAAAAATAAAATAAATACAGATGTCTGAGCCTCAAATTACAGCTATCAAATCAAGAGCTTCAGAAGAGAGGCTTAAACACACACACACACACACACACACACACACACAATTCTTTGGGCAGCGTACACTTGGGAAACTGCTAAGTGACACACCCTGTCTTACCCATGGGTGACCTAACTCTTGCCCCTGCTGGACAGCTGCTGTCTAGGCGAGGCTGAGGGGAGCATTCCTGGGGAGTGGAAAGTGTTTTTTCTATTTAAAGCCCACAGTGGTAACAATATAACTACCCTTTTCAACTGTGCACCAGACACTCTACTGGAAGATTTTTATTTTTTAATATCTCATGTAATCCTCCCAATAACTTACTGAAGTGTGGGTTATTGTCTCTATTTCCTCAGCGGGAGGCAGAAGGACAGGAAGTTAAGTGACTTGTCCAAAGGCACACACCGCTAGTAGTGGCAGAGCTAGGTCAGAACTCCGTCTCCTCTCCATTACACGTCATCGATCCTGGGACCTTGAATCAACCAGCTGCACATTCCAATTGGGAGCTTACCAGCCCAATTCCGAACACCACCCCACGTAAAGGGGAAACGAGGAGGGAGCTGAAATTTACCTTAAACTCCAGTGGGTGTGTGAACGAGGAATGAAGTCTGGGAAAGCATAGGAGAAGGATGTTGATTCCTCGTTTGGTCCTCAGGTACTGGAACTCCTTAAGCAACCTGGTGGCATCCTTGCTGAACTCCGTGCGATCCATCGCCTCCCTGCTACTACTGCTCTTCCTCTTCATCATCATCTTCTCCCTTCTGGGGATGCAGCTCTTTGGAGGAAAGTTCAACTTTGATGAGATGCAGACTCGGAGGAGCACGTTTGATAACTTTCCCCAGTCCCTCCTCACCGTGTTTCAGGTATGGACTCTCCTCTGCTGGGCTTATGACCTGAGGGGTGGAGGTGGTCGAGTGGTGGGGGGAGTGGGGAGCAGGAAGAAGGAGCCTGGCAAGGTGGGGGGAAGCTTCACCCTTGCATGGGCAGCCAAAGCCAGCTAGATCAGCCACAGAGGGTCCATGCCAGGGGAACCTTGAGTTTCTTCTATAGTTTCCCCCACCTGAAGTCCCCCATGGAATTTCCCTGTTGGGTGGACTATTGATAAAAGATCTAATTGAGAGGTTTAAAAACTCTTCCTAGTCTTGGGGACCTTTATTCAAATAAATTCTACATGGAAGCCCAAAATATAAACAAATAAAAGCAGACTACTCTGTTGTGGGAGGGGAGGATGGAGCTCTGTCTGTCTATCCACCATGCTTGCCCCTAGAAATATATAGCTAGCCTATCAAATTTGTGCTTCCATAGATATTTTGGTTTAGGGAAAAGCTAAAGTAGCACTTGTTTTAGTTTAAAAGTAGAATGATTTACAGGTAAAAATGAATAACAATGTGGATGTTGCCAAAATCTTAAAGCTGGGACCCAGATGACTAATGTTTGGAGAGAACTGGGTTGTGTGTTATTCTCCCGATGGACACATTCACATTTGTAAAAGGGCCCCTGATGCCTTAACCCAAGGAATGGTTAGCGGTGGCCATCCCATGCAGCATATGTGGGCAGTGGGAGGTGCCTTGACCAGGAAGCCCTTTGGGTCACTTCTCAAATAATAGTGTGCCGGTGGCCATGCACTTTGAGGACGGGTCAGCTTGCCAAGTCCAGCTCAGTGGCCCAGGGAGGAGAGCTGGGGCATAAGGGCCAGAGGTGGAAGGAGATTTCAGGCGTTCTTGTTAGCAGAGTGGGGCAGGGCAGGGGAGTTTTGGGTTTGCTGTTGGTCTAACACTGTGTCCCTTATTGGTGGGAATGTGTCATTCAGATCCTGACCGGGGAGGACTGGAATTCGGTGATGTATGATGGGATCATGGCTTATGGCGGCCCCTCTTTTCCAGGGATGTTAGTCTGTATTTACTTCATCATCCTCTTCATCTGTGGAAACTGTATCCTTTGCTCCTGCCTCCCCACCCCTGCCACTCACCCTCCCTCAGCCTACAGCCAGATGCCAAATAGGTGTGCCCGCAGGCCATCACTCAGGGTTGAAAACTGTGGTTGCCCACCCACAGGGCCCCCAGGCAAGTGGGAAAAGGCATGTTCTGGGGGAGAAAGCAGTTCCCAGCCCAGACCACCTTAGCTGGAGGAGGGACTTGGTGGAAGGAGCCAGGAGCTGTGGCAGAGGCGGGATGTAAGTTCATCTTCCTGTGCTGTTCTGCCTCAGCGCTGCCCGACTCCAGGAGACGTGTCCTCCTCCTAGTTCAGGTGACCAACACCCCTGTGTTATCGTGTGCAGCCCCATGTGAGCTCACACAGACTCCCATGTGAGCCACCTAGATGTGAGCGCCTTAGCTGCCCTGGCTGCCCTGGCCTCATGGGGATGGGAGGCTTTGTTGACTGAACCTCGTCCTTGACATGACCGTCATCTCTTCCCCTGCCTTCTGGTCAGTGCTCCTCCCTCTGAAGCCACTCTGCCAGCCTTTGGTCATGGGGAAAGCTGGGCACACCTCACTAGGCAGGTCCACGGGCAGTTATTTTAGGATCTCACATGTGGGCACTCTTCTCTGCCCACGGTGGTCACCTGTGAGGCTGTGTGCAGAGGTGGGAGGCCAAGTAGACCGGGGTCTAAATCACAGATGAATGAAATTCAGAAAGCATGGCCCTGGCCCCAAAGATAGGCTGGGCAACCACTGCTGGTGATATACTGGGGTGATAAAGTGATAGTAGCTGCTCCTCAGTGGGTCCTTGTGAGGGTCAACGGGTAAGGCCCAAGGGCAGGTACCCAGCAGCCTCTTGGACAAACCCCCTGCCCCCGGTTGTGATTTCCCTGTGTGTGAAATGGTATGACTGTCGTGTCTGGGGGAGGAGGTCAGACTTAACAGATGTTAAGTCCCTGCTCAGCTATCCTTTCTTTGCTTCTACAGTTCTCTGACCCAGTGTTTCCATTCAAAGTTGGGGGTAGAGGGAGAAGACAAGGGCAAACAGCCACTTCAGTCGGGACTTGCCAAGCTCCACTGGACCCCTGAGGGCCTCTGTAGGGGCGGCTCGCATTAAGAGTTGGCAGGGATATCAGGCCACCTCCTCAGTGCCCAGCTGTAATGAACAGCCCTTAAGAGCCCTCTGCGTTGTTAGAGACAATGCTCTTCATAATGTCAATTACAGCCAGCCGTCTCTGTGGGGGAACCAATAATGAAGCCCAGCAATTAAAGAGCGAGGCAGAGCACTGCCTTCCTCCCTCCCTGCTCTAGCCTGAAAGCCAGCCTACTCTCCACCCCTTAGAAAACTCCAGGTAGCTAGAAGTGTGATGTGGAGGCAAAGAGATGGAGGAGGGACACCCCTGAGCTCAGCACTCCTGAGTCACTGTTGAGCTCCCTCTGTGGGGAACTCTATCCCTGCATGCCCTGCACCCCCTGGCCCCCTATGCCCACCAAAAACCCCAAGGCCAAGGGTCGTTTTCTTTAAGAATGGACACAAACAGATATCCTACTGAATGTGTTCTTGGCCATTGCTGTGGACAACCTGGCTGATGCTGAGAGCCTCACATCTGCCCAGAAGGAGGAAGAAGAAGAGAAGGAGAGAAAGAAGCTGGCCAGGTAACCCTCTAAGCTGCCCAGGCCCAGGGCCCCAGGGCCCAGTTCTGCAATGCCATTCCCATTGGTGGTAAAGAGAGGTGTGAGCACGGCCTCTGCTGGCCTGTGTCCCTCCCAGAAGGGCACTGGGTTCGGGACTTCCGAGAATAGGTTGGGCCTCTCCCCTAATTCCTAGGCATTGCTCCAAAGTGGGGACCAGCATGAGTTACAGCCTCTGTGAAGGCGTTGTATTCCCCCACCTGTGTAGGAAGTTGTGGTTTTCTCCTTTGAGAAAAGAGGTCATCGTAGGTGAGGGGAGCAAAGGATGGGAAGGTGGGAGCAACCACTCAGTGAAGAATTGTAACTCCAGGTGAAAGAGAGATTCCTCCTCACTGTTTTAAAGGCAAAATTGGGCCCTCCATTGTCTTGTCATTGTCTAGATGGGACTGTCCTAGGCCACAGATCTGCTGGGTACTGAGCCGAGTTCTCAGGAGCCAATCCTGAATGAGATCCCAGAACCTTTCTCTGACTTAGACGGAGGCTAGGAAAGGCCAACTGAGTACAGACAGCAAGGTGTGGCCAGCTGCCTGGATCCTGGGCCCAGCCCAGCAGCATTTGTGATGGAACTACACCTGCCTGTGCCCTGGAGAAGGAAGATGGACACAGGCACGGGAATCTGCTCCCACTGGCCCCCAGCAGACCTCAGGGCAGTTCCCTACCCCTGTTCCCTGTCACTCCAGTAAACATCCCTTTATGGTTTTCTCCTGCTGACCGGCCAGGACTGCCAGCCCAGAGAAGAAACAGGAGGTGGTGGAGAAGCCAGCAGTGGAGGAGACCAAGGAGGAGAAAATTGAGCTGAAATCCATTACAGCTGACGGAGAGTCCCCGCCCACCACCAAGGTTTGCACCATCTCCTTCCAGGACCTGGGAGGGCAAGGACCGTCTTCCCAGGCCAGACACCCACGGAAAAGAGCAAGGAGGGAAAGAGACCGGTGGATAAGGGCAGTGAGGGCGGAGCAGGAGAGCAGGAATGTGAACAGCAGGCAGAGTGATTGAATCCCAGCCTCTATTAATGTCTCAAGGGTCTATGCAAAGTCATGAGGATATATTTTTGAGTCAGCAGCTCAGCCACTGACTATAATGCAGCCTCTAAAAGTTGGGCCATGTCTGACTGGATTCTTCCTTCTCTCTCCCTCGGCTGCCTAGATCAACATGGATGACCTCCAGCCCAATGAAAATGAGGACAAGGGTGTCTACCCCAACCCGGAAGCGACAGGTACGCCTGCCACTGAGGGGAGCTGTTGGGTCGGGGGGAAGGGAATGGAGGAGACCTAAAGCCATGTGAAAATAACCGTGTGTTAGAGGCCAATGGTTCCAGTTTTCCTCTACAAGGACTTTGAGTTGCTCAGTATCTCCAGTCTCTGCACTGAAGCGTTACCAGTGATCATCTGGGGGAAACGCTGCTCCTGGTTTGCTCACAATAATGGTATAAGACTGAGTAAATTAGGTCTGAGCAGTGCTGTCATGTCCTTTGGAAGATGGATTATGTATACATTTAAGGTTTTATTATATCTTACGTTGTAAAATCATTATTAACATTATATAATTCATTAGTCTAACATATGTCACAGCATCATGCACACAAAATAATAATAGTAAATTCCAAATCTGCCTTGTCCTTACTCAGGAGGCAGTGCTGAGTACAAGGACAGCTGCCACCACAGATGTCCCACTTGTCGCTTTGTAAACCGCTTTCAGGTCTCTTATTATAAAAAGAGCTAGTACCACTCGGTCTTCTCATCTTCTGTCTGATCTGTACATGGCAGGCAGGCTCCGCTGGGAGGCTTGGGTTGTCAGAGTTCCTTCCGCCTCCCTCCAGGATTCAATTCTCTACCTCCTGCAACCCCACGTCCTGTACCAGCCCTGGGTTTGCCTCACTTTTACCTACCTACAATTAAAGATATTCCCACCAGCTTCAAGCTTGCACTCAAGTACATGCAATAAGGGACTGTTGATTTTACTGACATTTCCTGCTCTGTGTAGGCTAGGCTATATTTGGGTTGGTAGCCACCTTAGGTGGCTGACAACCTCCTGCACTTATAAGCAAAGCTAGGTTTTCCTTTTGCTTTCCCTCCCCTGGTTCTCTGCTGTATTCTCTGCAAGGGCACCAACAACCACGTTGTCCCTGGGAGCAGGCTCCCTGCGGTCATTCCCTTCTCTCACCTCCCTCTGCAAGGGAAATAGGGCAGGGTGGGCTCCCGGCCTTGGAGGAGGGCCGGAAGGGTGTGTCCAGGTGCAGGCACTGAGCTTTTGGAAGTTTTAAAGCCCTTCTAGGTGGAAACCATCACAGAATTTCAAAGACAGAGAAATATTGGCCAAACGCAATGGAAGGATTTTGTCTTGATCCTGCATGAATAAATAAACTTTGAAATGACATTGTTTTAGCTAATTAGGGGAAATTGAATATGGACTGGGAAATAAATGATTTTAGTTTTTGTTAATCTTGTTAATATAATGATATCATTATAATTCTATTTTTAAATGCTGAAGTGTTTATAGCTGGAGTCTAAAATATTTAGAGGTTGCTTTAAAATAATCCAATTTTTTAAAAATGGGAACAGAAGTAAATGAAACAAGATGGGCAAACTATCAATAGTTGTTGGAGTTGGGTATGGAGGTCCACCATGCAAGGCTCTCTACTCATAGGATTATTATAAGGATGATTATTGTTCTTAACGTTTAAAAGGAAAGACAGTAATAAAACAAATACCTCTGGGCCCTAAGCTGTCTGTCCCACCTTCCTGAGCCTTCAGGAGGCTTTGCCCACAGCCATTCTCCCTCAGGGCTGGGGCAGACACAAACCTAGGACAATAGCTACAAATTCATCATTCTAAATAGACTCATGGCTGTTCTCTTCTCTGTTGCTCTAAATAAAAAAGAAGTGAAATAAAAAAGAAGCAGGTCAAGGGGAAAAGGACTAATAAGGATACTATTGTCCTGGTATCAGTCATCAAAGAAGTGTCTCTGTTGACCAGCTTTAAGGATTCTTGGAACGGTTTTGCTTTTAAACTGAAAAGCTATTCCCACACTGCTGACTCCTCAGGAGTCTTTAGATGTTTTTAGGATCTGTTCTTTTCCCTGATCATGCGGCCACCTTCCTCTACCCTCTTTTCTACCCAGGCCTTTGTTTCTTTGGGTCCCACACTTCTCCCACCTCTGGTCCATAACTGAGGCTGAGGCTGTGCTGCCTCTGCGGCTCCCCACCACCACCGTTCAGGCCTTGAAAGCAGCTCCTAAGTCCCTCACTCTCCTCCAAGGCTAACTCAGCATCTGCTTCCCAGCTCCTGCTCCCCCTACCTGCCTGGGCAAGCAGCTCCTGGCTCCCTTAGTACCAGGTGCGGCAGACACCCCAATGTCTCCTCCAAGGTCACTTGACCTGTTGTCTCTGCTCTTGTCAATGCCTTGTTCCTGCCTGCTTCTCCTCTGATCTGCGGTTGTCCTCCCAACCACTGCCTCTTCTGCTTTCACAGCTTTAGGGCAGCTGGCCCTGCTGTGCCCCTTGGGAGGCAGCTCTGGTGAGCGTCCTTGTGCCCCACTTGCCACCAGCCTTCCAGAGGGGAAGGTCAGAGCTGGAGAGCAATCCTACACTCTCCTCCCTCCTTGCCCCTCCTGCTCCCTTTGCCATCACCCCTCTCTGTAGGCTGCTCTGTTTACTTGTCCAAGTTGCACCAAAGGTGTGTTTGGAGACACTGAGTAAGGCTGAACTGCAGCTTGCACTCTGCTGGCCACAGCCCCTGCCCTCTTGGGGACACCCAAAGGAGGGGCCTGTTCCTAATCCTCAGAGCAGCCTCAGAGGCCAGAGGTGGCCAGTCAGTCCTTCCCTCTCAGTGTAATCTCCAAAGCTCACCGGGTGGTTTTAGCATCCCAGCTTCGTATGCACTCAACGTTAGAAATATCTACTTGCCCAGGAAGGAAAGCATTGTGCCAAGATTGTGCTTTTATGCAATTGATTCATTTACTTGCGTGAACATACGCATGTTCTTAAAAGTCACTAAGGACTTAAAATTAATGAGGACAATGAAGAAGAAATGTGAAGGGTATCAGGGGATGTATAGTTCAGGGCCAGATGTGGGGGTCACTCAAATTGCTGCAAGGGGTTTGAGGAGAGCACTGAGGTAGGGGATGCCAGGGAAGCTTCATGGGCAAGGGTGGCCTTGAATGGGCTTTGAGTTCAGAGAACTGGAGAAGGAAGAAGTTATTTCAGGACCACTATTGTCAAGACACAAAGCTGGAAGAAACCTTGGAGACATTCATTCACTATTAACTACTTAGCAAGCACCTACTGTGTGCCAGGGACTGTGGCAGGCACCGGATACTCCTGCTTTCCTGGAGCTCACATTTCAGTGGGGAGACCGACAATGTGCAAAAAAACAAGCCAGCCAGAAAGGTAACATCAGATCCAGAGCCGAGGGCTGTGCTTGAGTTAATGGGGCTGCTGCTTTGCTGTTAGGCCCATGAAGACCTCTTCGAGGAGGCAGCATGTGAGCTGAAGCTGAAGAAATCATGGGGAAGCCCGAACCACACATGTGGAAATCAGAGGGAAGAGCTGTCCAGGTGGAGGGTCTAGCAAGTGCAGAATCTCTGAAGTGGAATGTGCTTTTCTGAGGAGGAGCTGGAAGGAGCCTGTAGCAGAGAGAACAAAGGGGCCGGGCCAGGTCAGAGCCGGTGCCCGGGTGGACTGTTGCAGGTGAAAGAGCACGCGAAGTTCCTCGTGAGGAACTTAGGAAAGCACAACGCTAGTAAATATGTTTTTCTATAAACACAAATGATTAAGATAATCATTAAATTACCTGTTACCAAATTATCGTGAATAAGAAAGTGTTGGATTATCTGGAGCAAAAGTGAAAGGAAAACAAGCAGCTAGGCAGAAACTTAAAATCCTTACTTTAATTTCATGTGTAAATATCATGATTTTAAAAACCAGTACAGTTCTGGGAAAACCAGCATGAGTCAGTCACCCTACTTACACCCCCCTTATCAGGTGCTGCCAGGAAAGTCTTTCTCTAACATAGAAGAATTCCAGCGGTGCCCGCGGGGAGAAAGCGGAGTGTCTGTCTTGGTTTGTACTTTGTTTTCAGAAATACAAATGATGTCTTGATTCTTGTCAGTAGGAAGGCATCTGAAGTAGGCAGCACAGTGGTGAAGGTAAATGGAGTTATTTAGAAGGTGCTTTTTTTCTTTCAGGAGAGGAGGATGAGGAGGAGCCTGAGATGCCCGTGGGCCCACGCCCACGCCCACTCTCGGAGCTGCACCTCAAGGAAAAGGCAGTGCCCATGCCTGAAGCCAGTGCATTTTTCATCTTCAGCCCCAGCAACAGGTGTGTGAGAATAGTGGGGGAGGTGGACTCTGCTCTCTCCAGGCTCCAGGACCACCAGCTCACACAACTTGTGTGAAGAGAGGGACTGGTTTTGTTAAATATATTTATTCAGCATGTTAAATATATTATTCCACTGTACAGTCAGCTGGCATTCCTACACTCACTGTAGGTAATCTGCCCCTTATCTCTTTTTAGGGAAAAGAGTTCTAGATTCCAAATCAGAAGGCCTGTGTTTATTTCTCTTCATTTTTTGAAATACGTAAACCCTATTTCTAGTATTTCAGTGATTATTCTTGGTAATTAGTAAGTCTATTTAACTTAAACTCTAAAGCTAACAAGATCTTTAACTTTGTGCAGATATCCTTAACTTCTTGCAAAATAAAAGGAAGTTCAATTATTTTAACTCCTCTCAACCCCTCCTGCCTTACGTATTATTGTTGATTAGTATTTAATCCTGAAGTTAGACATTATTGTCAGTATCAGTATTATTATATAGGCAGTATATATTTGGATTTACATACAACTTACCAGTCCATCCTTCTGCAATCATGTTTTTTCTTCCTAAAGTACATTCTTTGCTTCTTTTTTTAAATTGCACTTTTTTTTTTTTACTTTTCAATTACAGTTGACATATAATATTATATTAGTTTCAGGTGTCCTAAAGTACATTCTTTAGAAGTTCCTGTAGTTCCTGTATGATAAATTCATTTGGCCTTTGTTTATCTATATATGTAATTGTTTTCATTTTTTATACTGAAATTTGACTCTTTTATTTTATTTTATTCTTTAAGTTTTCCGTTTTCATCCATGTATTTAGACATGTACACATGTTAGTTTTCATCAATCAGGTTTTTTTAAACTTATCTTTATTGTTGAAAGTGTTACAGATATCCCCATCTTTTCCCCATTGATCCCCTCCACCTTGTACCTGCTCCCCGAAGGCCTTCACCTCAGTATTGTCTGTGTGTATGAGTTATGCATATAAGTTCTTTGGTTAATCCCTTCCTGCCCCCTCTCCTCCCTTCCCTCTGAGATTAGTCAGTCTGTTCCATGCTTCTATGTCTCTGGATCTATATTGTTCATCAGTTTATTTTGTTCATTTGATTCCACATTTGAGTGAGATCATGTAATAATTGTCTTTATCATTTTTTGCTCTTATAAATAGTTTTGCTGTGTACACAATTTTAGATTGACAGGTTTTGTCCCTCAGCATGTTAGATGAATTATTCCACTGTATAATTAGCTGTTATGCCTAATTCCTACTATCATTTCTTTGTAGGTAATCTCCCCTTATTTCTAGCTGCTTTTACCATCTGTTTGTTGCCTTTGATGTGCAGATTTACTACCATGTGTCTAGACATGGACTTTTTTCTACTTATCTTGCTTGGAATATGTTATGCTTCCTAAGTATATGGATTTATATTTTTCTTCAGTTCTTGAATGATATTGAAGATTAAAATAATAATTGCTAATTCTTGAAAAATTGCAGCCATCACTCTAAATATTGCCTGTCCTCATTCTCTCTATCCTCTCCTTCTGGTACTCTAATTAGATGTATGTTAGACCTTCTCATCTGCCTACTCTAGCTCTTAATGAGTCTTGCATACCTTTCATCTCCTTATCTCTATTTTGGTATGCTGATAATTTTTTCAGCTATATCTTCCAGTTTCTTAATTCTCTCTTCAACTTTGTCTATGCTAAATTAGTTTTTATATTGACTGTTATATTCTTTTTTTTTATTTCAAGCAGTTCCATTTGTTGCTTGATTTTACAGATTCATCTGTTTATATCTAACACTTACCTATTAATTCATCATCTTTGTGATCAAGTCCTTTATTTCATTAAATATTTCAAATATAGTTGTCCTATATTTTGTTTCTGATATTTTTAATATTCAAAGTCTTTGGCAGGGGGGAGTCTAAATCACTTATTTATTTATTGCTTTTTTCTGATTTTCCACCTTAGTGGCTTATCTTATATGTTTAATGATCCTTGATTGTTATCTCAATACCTCATATTAATTGGTGACCTTAATTACTATTGGGGCAGCTTTTTTCCAGATATTTCTGGCTTGAAATGAAGCTTCCTGATAGCAGTGCTGCTACTGGCATCTATTCTCAGGCAGCTCTACCCTCCTGCCTACCTATCACACAGACCCCAGATTGGAGGATTTGTTTGTTTGTTTGAAGGGGATGGTCATTGCATACTCCTCTGAACTCTCATGAAACCAGAATTGTCTCGAAGAACTTGTCCTTTCCAGCGTTTGGTGCTTCTGCAGCAGTAAGGTCTTTCAGAGCATTTAGTCAACCACAAGCCAGGAGCCGAGGTCTGAGGCCTGGTTTCAAGCCCTCACTCTACAGGTTACATTTCTGGGCAAGCTTCTCCTTCTTGGGTTGCACTGTTTTTATTTACCAAATGAAAATGATGATATCCCCCATATCACCTTTCAAACCGTCACGATAAGATAGTACATAAAACACCCTTGGCATTGGAGGCTTTAGCACTTGTGGTATTATCAGTGTGAGCCCAGAGATCCATGTGTGTAGTAGTTCTTTGTAATTGTGCTGAGGTGTGGAATTGAACAATACACCATGAAGCTATCACACAGAGTAAATCGCCTCCGTAGAGTGTAGGTTCCGCCATCCTCTCACGTGTCTGGGTGGCTCTGTTGTTCCCTATACATAAAAATATGAAGTAGATCTCAAAGTGGAGTGTGTTTTTTTTAATGATGGGGAAAGAAGTCTCCCAACAAAAGCCAGTTGTTAAGGTCACAACAGTATTTGAAAGTTTAGAAATTCACAGAGGCCTCAGATGTAACCCTATAAAATGTCAAAGCTTGCTATCAGTGAAAGAGCTTTAGAAGGCAGCGCTCTGTGCAGACGTGCCTCGTGGTGGGGGTGCCGGGGCTGCCGTCACCCAGCGAGTAAGACTTCAGGCTGAAGAACCCCCTCCCCCAACTGGCGCACCTTCTGCACACTGAGAGGAGCTGGGGCTCCTGACATGCATCTCTTCTCTCTCCTCCCCATGCAGGTTTCGCCTCCAGTGCCACCGCATTGTCAATGACTCGATCTTCACCAACCTGATCCTCTTCTTCATCCTGCTCAGCAGCATTTCCCTGGCTGCGGAGGACCCGGTCCAGCACACCTCCTTCAGGAACCATGTATGCATTCCCGTTAGTTCTCTGCACCCCTTCCTCCCGGGAACGTGACTGGGCCCACAGCTTCTGTCGCTGACCTCATCGTTCAGTCAGGAGCCCAACTCCAAATCTCATAGTCAAATAAACAGTTCTTTACGAGATTAAGGCTTTGGTAGAAATCATATAAGGACCACAAGTAAGAGAACATGTACCCAGATACCTCAGGCTGGCCTGATGGGCAAAGGTCAGGACTTTCATTGCCCTGTGGATGTCCCCTGGTTTCCTGTAAACTTAATAAAGAAATATCCACTGATCCTGACTTGCTCCCAAGGTACTCTGACCAGTCCTAATCATGAGGGAGACAGGAGCACTGCAGACAGCTGCCAATGATAAGGCTGACCTTAAATAAAAGAGAGCTTCTGTGGCCTCCTATGGAGTAGAACTAAACTTGGAGGCCCACTCAAGGCTCTGATGAACAACATTAAAATTGAAAATAAGCATTGCTGTATCTCAAAGCCTCAAAACAAATCCCAACCAAGTGGGCATGAAGACAGGGGCCTACCAATCTAAAGGCATGTCCACGCAAACCACTTGGTGGTCCTGCTTGGTTCAGAGCATTTCTACTGGGAAAGGTATTGGGCCTCGCTCCGATCCACTGAGAAGGAATAAAACGTGAAACCATACAGCCTGCCCCAGCCTGGGTGGGCCTCCCCTGGAGGATGCACCTCCTGTGCCCAGAGGACACACTCCCACCAACATGGAAAGCTGGCCACGCCACACCAATATCAGTTAAGCACTTTGCATCTTCCTGCAAAAGCAAACAAGCAAACCCTATTTGCTGTCCTTTTGACAAGTTGTTGTCTCAGTGGACTGATTTGGGTTTGTAAGGATTGGATTAATGAGAAAAGCATCAAGATGCTGTAGAGACTTGGGACCAGCGGAGGCCTGCCCTGAGCTCCCTTCACACATCTGGGGCCTCTATCCAGAGCCACCAGCTGCCTGAGGCCAGCCCGCTTCAGGGTCCAGTGCTGTGTGTGTGCCACTCAGCTCCTAACTTGTTTGCCTTTGTCTCCATGTGGAAAGGCTCACGCGGCGTCTGTCGTGGTTTGAAGCGATTCCTTTCCTGGTGAACAGCCACTGACCGCTCCCCCATCCTGCCTTTCCCTTCCCTCCCCGTTCCCACTCCATTTCTCTTTGTTTTACAGATTCTGTATTATTTTGATATTGTTTTTACTACCATTTTCACCATTGAAATTGCTCTGAAGGTAAAGCCCACCCCTCCCCCTGCACCTCCTGTCCTCCTCCGGGGCACTAGCTCTCTGCCACTGTCTGTCTCTAACACACGTGCACCTGTTGCTGTCCATTCCCTCTCTGAGCCACTAATTCAATTGTGCTTATTTTTCAGATCCTAGGCAATGCAGACTATGTCTTCACTAGTATCTTTACATTAGAAATTATCCTTAAGGTAATGCAACCTGAGAAATGCATTCTCTCTGTCTCTTTCTCTATCTTTGCCCTGCCTGCCTGCCTCTTTCCTCTTGTTTCTTTTACTCTCAAGCCTGAATTCAGAAGAATTAGTGCCCCTGACATTGTGCTAGCGCCTTGCTAAGACTCAGAAGCCAGAGGAACCCCACCCCCATTCCCACACCTGCCTCCTCCCGGCCTGGCATTTGGCTGCCAGTGTCACCTACTGGGCTGTCCTGTCACCAGGTCTGGCCCTGTGCCCGCCAGCAGTGCCCCCACACTCCTGCACATGCCCCACACACCGTCTGTGGGCAATTGATGACTGACCCTGCTTGGACCTCCTCCTGCCCTGAGGAGATGCCACACAAACTCCAGTGGTGGGGAAGCTCCGGGCCATGGCAGGGTCGCTTTGGCTACCTTCTCTGATGCCCATCATCAACTCCTCAGTACTTGCAGCAGACATGTGGGCCCAACACAAGATTTGGGGCCAGACTCTCCAATGAGTTCTGATAGACAACTCTAGATTAGATCACTCCTGCAGCCTCGGTTACCTGCCAGAAAGCTTTGTGGCAATGCCCCTTGCCCTGAGGAGGGAGAGTTATACTGGAGAGCTAAGCGCAGGGGTGAGAGCCAAGTGCTGAAAGAAGCTGGAGCACCCAGGCCCCAGGGCCCAGAAATGAGGGCTCAGGCCGCCAGCAGCCCCAGGTGCAGGCAGCTCATCTGCAGAATCCACAGCCCACCTCCGCGAAGCACTGGGATGAGGCACATTATTTCCAAGTTTTTTCTTATTATTTATATTAATTATATTAATACATAACTCATAGATTACTTATGTTTTCTTTTATTCTGATTCCTAAGTTTACCCAGTATACTTCTGAGCCTCTAACCAATGCATCGCCACTCCAGTTCATCCGAGACATAGGGGATTTACCCTGACCCCAAACAGCCCCCCACCGAAGGGTCAAAGCCTCCCAAGGGATGCTCCTCCCAAGGGGCCAGGCTCCCTTTTCACCCTTCAGGTGGCTGGTGCAAACCAACGTCCAACCTGGCCCTGTGAGGGCAGCCCCAGCCCCTGCTCTTCCTGGTGGAACTCCCACGGCCTGACCCAGCCTGTCACATACAGGACAAGCTCTGTCTTTTCCAATTAGTTTGGGTTGGGCAGTTTTGTTCCTTTTTTTTTTTTTCCGTTCAGACCCAGCTTCGGTCCCTGGTTCCAGCTAACAAGACTGTTTCTGGGGTTTTCTCTCTACTCAGCAGAGTGGATCCTCCAGGTCCCGGTTCTGGGGGTGAGGAGAGGGGCCCGAGGGGTGCTGCAGAGCCCCCTTCCGGGAAGAGCTGATATTTTCAGACTCAGGGAGGCACACAAAATCCCCAAATCCTCTCCTGTGACCAGAAGTTCTCAGCGCCCTCTGCAGAGCCTCCCTGGGGGTTTCAGTGGCACTGTTGTGCCTAAACATTTCACAAACAGGAGTGAGAGCTCACTGCACAGGCATTGTCATGGCAAGACCTTCCTTGCCTTCCCCTCTACCTCTTCTACTGTCTACCCAGTGTGCTTGCAGATATAAATCCCAGCCCCAGCGCACTTCCCTGCACCGCCTTCCACGGGCCTCTGCCTGGCCTCTGCCTGGCATCCTGCCACTGGCACAGATAATGACAGTCATCAGGAGGGACATTTAGTCCCAGGAGCAGGTGAAAGACTGGGGGGGTTTGGCCTTAAAGAGAAAAGGCTTGTAGGACACAACAGTTGGCCTGAACGATGCAAAGGCCTGTCACATAGAGGAGGGAGGAGCTGGAACCAGGACAAATGAGCAGAAATTATAAAAGGTGAGATGCAGTTGGGAACTAGAATTGCTGGCTCCAGAAGTGGTGGGTCACCCATGGCTGGACAGAGGGGCCTTCCTGCCCTTCCAGCTCAGAGTCAGTGGCCCTGTGTCCCGCTGCTTTTCTCTCTTTGGGCTGAAAATGCCCATCAGTGGCTTTTCCCAAGCAATGGCTCTGACAAAACTGGAACCCAAATCAAAGGACAGAGCTGGCGCTCTGAGCCCAGCATCCACCAGAGGGAGGCATGCTTTCCCCTGGATGCAGATGGCTCCGTTGGAGCTCAGAGCGTCCTCACAATACCCAGCATCTTCTCTAAGATAAGAGGGGGGTGGCTAGGGAGGTGCTCAGCCTTCAGTAGGCACAGAGCACTTTGGTTAACATGAACCATGGGAGCCACCCAAGTCTGCTCTCTGAGGTCCCAAATCCTCACCGAGAGGGGCAGCGAGCCCCTCCAGATGGTAGCCTCTGGGAGAGATCTCCGACTCTATTCCCCTGCCACCTTTTATATAACCTGCCCACTTCAAGAAACGATTGCAGGACACAGGTGTCTGCATCCCCTGTGACCCCCTGTGGCAAGAAATAAATGGAAAGAATTAGGTTGCAAGAGCTATTTTTGCTCATTCCCCCTGTGTTTGCTTGGAACCACTCTGCAGACGTGCTGCCCTGGGCATGCTCTGCTCCAAAGGGATGAACTAGACCCAGTGTCCAGGGAGCCGCTCGGCCTCTCAGCCAGAAGCTTCCAAAGCTTCCCTTTGGCTGATGTTTTGTGGCCCGTGGCCTTTCACAGCCCTTCACCTGGAAACCCTTAATTCAGGTCAACACAATTGGAAAGGCTATTTGCTGAGCACCTACAGTGGCTTTATACCAAGCTCTGAGAGAGGTAATAACAGCCAGTACTGATAATACTCATCAGTCCACATGTTCCCTTTTGGTTTCACGTGGTTTTCCGTACGTAGTGTGTGCCTCAGGGAGGCAGGGAATCGTGCACCCACTTTATCGATGAGGAAACTGAACTTCCATTGTGCAGAAAGAATCCAGAATTCAAATCCAAGCTCTCTGAGCCCAGCATGCACACAGCACTGACTACCAGCAGGATACTGTTCTAAGTGATTTACATACAATAGCTCAACTGGAACTTGTAGCCCTATAGGGGAGATATTATCAGTCTCCCCATTTCTTAGATGATGAAACTGAAACACAGAATAGTTAGTAACTTGCCCAGGCCTCACAAATAAAATACAATAGGGTTGGGATTTAAACCCAGGTGGCCTGACTTTAGAGCCTGTGATCTTTAACACGCACCACACAGCCCCTCTGGACACAGCTCTGGCCCTTGAAGAACACACAGTCTAGCAGCAAGACGGCAACTGAGTTTAGAATGCGTGGCCCAGATCAGAGGCAGTTTGAGAGAGGCTCAGTGCCAGAGCTGTTGGCAGATCTTCTCACTGGGCAGTAGAGGCCCACCTGTTCCAATCTGCCTGAGACTGAGGGACCCATTCTTTCAGAACTGAACTGGGAAGTCCCAGGGAACCAGGATGGTTGTGACCTTCCTGGACACACCTCCTCCCCCCAGATGCCTAGTGTCCTAAGCTGGTTCCGATGTCAGTGGAATTTTGAAAGAAGTTTGGAAAACCTGGTCAGCATAGCATCAGCAAAGGGCCCCTCGGGGCTGGAGCCACGGCTATGCGATGAGGAACAGTAGAAAATGGGAAAGGGCTGGCAGCCTGATTTGAAAGGGCTTCAAATATAGGATTGAAGAGTCTGGCATTGCCTGCTAGGTAGGGGACACTGATAGCCCCTGGGCTTGGGATTCTTTGGTGGTTGTATAAATGGTTGCAGAACCCTTTTCTTGACACTGTATCTCCTTCTCCAGTCTTGCCACCCCCCAGCCCTCTATCCCCTCACTGCTCTTCGGGGTGCTGTGGGAGGGCAGGGTGGGGGTTGGGGGGGTCTCTGGAGCTTGGACGGGCACCACTCATGCGGGTGTTTCTCTGTGCCTCCCTGCAGATGACTGCTTATGGGGCTTTCTTGCACAAGGGCTCCTTTTGCCGGAACTACTTCAACATCTTGGACCTGCTAGTGGTCAGCGTGTCCCTCATCTCCTTTGGCATCCAGTGAGTAGGACCCCTCAGCCGTGAGGGCATGCAACTAGGAATGGATGTCAGGACATGAAGAGTCTGCAGGGCCCCCCGCACCCATCCATGGATCTGCGGTGTGAATGGGGTGGGGCCTCTGACTGTACAACATGGCGGCTTTGATTTCTTGTGCCCATGTCCTGTCCTCATGGTGTGACACTTGTGGTGTGTTGATCCTGAAAGAACACATATAAATGCCTGAAGCTTTCCGTGGCAGGCAGGGCCAGGCCCCGTTATAATGAGAAGAAAGGCTCCAGCGCCTTCCTGTCCCTCCACCATATGCCCAGGGCCTTTGGGTGCCCTCAGCTCCAAGGGACTGTCTTTGCCCTGATCTGCCCTGGTCTCCGGCCCATTCCCCCTCCCTTCCTCTCACCTCTCCAGTCAAAGCACCTGGTGAGAGAGAGAGGGAGGGATCAAGGGAGGGTTCTCAATCTTGGCTACACAGTGAATCACCTAAGTAACTTTTAAAAAGACACGTGCCCCAGAGTTTTTTATTTAACTGTTCTGGGGTTCAGCCTGGGCTTTAAGATTGTTAAAAGCTCTCCAGGGGTTTCCACTCTACAACCAAGTTTGCCAACTTGCTCAGGTTTAAAAGAATCTGATTACAAGTTTCTCTCACATTGTATCAGCTAATAGTGCTAGTCCTGCCCTTTAACTTCCCAGGCACTTTCACCAACATTCTCCTGTGATCCCCACACAAACCTACAAGGTGGGCAGGGCAAGTGCTGTTACCCCCAGTTTATAGACAGCAAAACTGAGGTTCAGGACATTGTGAGACATACCCAAGATCACTGAGGGCAAAGAAAACGACCCTGAGTCTCCCCTCCCACGGGGGTTTTCAAGGTTGGCCCAGAAAGCGTGGAGTGGGGTGTTAGGCATGAGACTCTCCCCTCTGGTCACCAATTATCTGACCTACCACCGTCTGTCTGCAAGCCTGCGGGGCTGGATTCTAACCCAGCACTACCACGAAGTCACCGTTTAACCTTGAATCAAGGACTCCCTCCTTTAGTCTGTGCTTTTCCCATCTGACCTTTAAATCCCTCCCGTTGTGATTCAGTGCAAACCAACTCCCTCCCTCAGATACCATATAGATAGGGATGTCCTTTGAATCCTTTGGAATGAAAGAGCTGAGAACCAGAGAAATCAGCTCTCTCTGCCGCCCCCCCCCCCGCCCCCCCTCCCACCCCCCTGCGAGCACATCAGCCTGACCACCTGAAGAATGAAGTTAGCACTTACCTGCCTCATGGGTTGTTTAGGTCCCAAGGTGGGTCTAAGGCTTTCCAAAGCCAGAGGGATTATCTCAATCAGACGGTTAGTGGTTAGTGTATGAGGGTTAGAACACACCTCAGAGTTGCTCCCCGAGCTGATGAGCTGGTGTGGTGAACAGGCCACCTGGGCTGGTGGGGGCTGGGGCCCTGGGACCTCCTATTCGTTAGGGAACAGCAGTGACCAGGGGCTCCTGAAGTTCTTCAAGGTGTGCAGGACCTGCTAGATAGAACCCATTCCTCCTGACTGCTATGAGCCAGAAGTTTTACATATAAGTGTACGGGGCAGTCACCTAGGACATGTTTAGAGATGAGCATGGTATCTCCTGCCCACGCCCTCCACCTCTTGCCACTCACCTGAAGCGCCGCCATTTGTGCAGTGTTTCTTCAAGTTCAGCCATGTCTTCTTCAGCCCTCATAATAAAGCTGCCATGTATTCAGTTCATACACTAGACCACTCACACCTCACTCAGTCCTTGCAACAACCTTACGAAGTGATTACTACCCAATTTTACAGGTGAAAAAACTAGGGCCCAGAAAAGTTAGGGCATTGAGCCTCAGTGGCACGGCTGGTGCGTGGCAGAGCTGGGTTAGACCCCAGGGCTGCGGGGCCCGCGCTGTGTCTCCGATGGCTCTAAAGGCCCCTGGGTGGCAGGTGATGTTGCTAGTGAGTCCTGGTGAGTTGCTTTTCATATTACTTACTCCCCCACAGGCAGTCCAGGCAGGCACGCCTCAGGTCCTCATGGGGTGGGAGCCGGGAGTACAGAGTAGAGAGGGTCCCAGGATGAGAAAGCCCCGTCACATTAACAGGTTTGCTGGGTTACCTGCCAGGACACTCCTCACCACATTCTTTGCTGCTTTGCTAAAAACACAAGAAGCTCACTCCCTGCCCTGCTTCTCTCCCAGGTCCAGTGCAATCAATGTTGTAAAGATCTTGCGAGTTCTGCGTGTACTCAGGCCCCTGAGAGCCATCAACCGAGCCAAGGGGCTAAAGGTGAGAGGGGGGCTGAGCGGGAGCCACCAACACCCCCCCACACCCCCGAAGCAGCAGCCAGCCTGTGGGCTGCAGCGGGGAGCTAAGCTGCGGTGAGGGGTGGGCTGCAGGGGGGAGGTAGTGTGGGCTCCAGTGGCTGCCCTGTTGGAGCCTGCACTCTCCTGCTGCTTCTCCACTCCCCCTTTAAGAACGATGACAGGCAGCCACTCAAAATCTGAACTCCTCAGCAACACTTCTGCAAAAAGGAGACCCACACACAAACCCAGTGCCCAGATGGTGATGAGGTCCCTGTATTCCTACCCTAGGAATTAGAAAGAGAGTGGGGCTTATGTCCCTGTGGTTACCTAGAGCCCAAAGGGGCCTTTGTGTGCCACTGGGCTCCCTCCCATGTGACCCTGGGAAGGGGAAGGTGCTTTGCCTCTTTGAGTCTGAGTTCCTCACTGTGGCCAAGGGGCTGCCGTGCTGCCTCCTCAGAGGGGCCTGTGCTTTGCCAAAGAAGCCCAGGCTACAGGCATTTCCCGACACCACTCCCCCGCCCGCCTTCTCTCCATCTGCAGCATGTGGTCCAGTGTGTGTTCGTGGCCATCCGCACCATCGGGAACATCGTGATTGTCACCACGCTGCTTCAGTTCATGTTCGCCTGCATCGGGGTCCAGCTCTTCAAGGTAAGACCTTGGCTCTTCCTTCTCCTGTCAGCGTTCCTAGGAAGGGGACCTGGCACATACAGCCAGAAGAGGACTGTGGCCTGGGTCAGGCTTGGGATGAAGGTCACCCTGCCCTCAGCTCCCAGACCAGAAAAGGGACAGGCTTGGAAGGGGGCATTGCCCCACCAGGCGAAGACCCTTTGGCCTCTAGGTGCTGCCTGCCCTTCAGGTCCTGCCCCTGCTTCTGGCAGTAAAGGGAGACAGACTCCTATGCTCAGAAACCTCCGTGTGAGGCACCTGCGTAAAACCTGCAGTGGCATCAAACTGCCCTGCCTCTATCCACGTCCTCTCTCACTGCTTCCTGAGAAGCCCCCCAGGTCCAGGGAGCCCTGTGTCCTTGGTTTCCATTCTTTTCTGCCATAATCCTTTTATCTCTGTGCTTCTCCCATTGGAAGCATTCTTCCCCCCTCTCCTACCCACCAATTAAACTTCCACTGATTTCCTCCCACCCAGTCATCCCTCCAAGCCCAGCTCCACCGCTCTCTTCCCCACGAGACCTCCTGCAGAGTCCGGCACTCGCAATTGGAGCTCCCTTTTTTGAATTCCAGGCATTTGGTTCTCGGGCTCTGACTACTTTATATCTGTGACTCAGGTCTGCCCACCTAGACTCTGCTCCCCTCACACTTGTTGTCCCAACCTCCCTAGCATGGTGCTGGGGTGATCATTTCTGATTAATTCATTGATTAATGGACATCTCCAACCCCTTCTTTCTTCTGCCTTCCAGGGAAAGCTCTACACCTGTTCAGACAGTTCCAAGCAGACCGAGGCGGAATGCAAGTGAGTGCAGGCTGAATGCAAGTGAGGGCGCGGGAGCCAGCGCCCAGGCTGGGTGACTCGGGAGGTTGGTGGCTTGGTGTGAGAGGAGGGACAGCCATTCTTCCTCAGATAGCAGTAGAGCTGGACTTTTACCCAGGGATAATCTGATCCCACAGACATAACATACCAGGTTCTCCCCACTGAAGGTCCTGCCAATGGCTAGAACTGAGGGTGTTAAACCTAACTAGTTCCCTCCCACCCAGCATGCCAAGAGTCATGTGGATCAGGTGTGAAAGGAGATGAGAGACCCCCCCACAACTAACTTTCTCCTTTCTCAGGGGAAACTACATCACGTACAAGGACGGGGAGGTTGACCACCCCATCATCCAGCCCCGCAACTGGGAGAACAGCAAGTTTGACTTTGACAATGTCCTGGCAGCCATGATGGCTCTCTTCACCGTCTCCACCTTTGAGGGGTGGCCAGAGTGAGTATGCAAATCAAGGCCTGATACCAGAGGCCAGGACATGGTCCTCACACACAGTCCCCAAGTTTTATTACTGTCCCATACTCCTTCCCAGAGGTCACTTACCAGAGCCTCCCCACCAACCCACCCAGGAAGTCTGGCTGTGTTTCTAGAACAATTTGTAGGCCATCATCACTGCTGAAACATACACTTTTCTTTTTCTAGAGATGTCAACATTTCAGAAACTCTAACCAAAAATGAGCTCCTTTTAGTTCTCCTTCCCAGCCTCAGAGTGAGGCCCTAACAATAGGGGTCTGTGGTTACCCTCATGACACCTGGGAATGGGGTGGGGGGTTTGGGGAAAGTTTCTCCACTGTGGGCCCTTCAGTCACCACAGGATTCAAGATCATCACCCCCAGCGTTCACTCAGTGCGGGTGAAGATGGCAGAGCTGCCTCTGTTTTACGAGACTACCCCAGCCTCCGTAGAGAAAGTGTGTTGATATTTATAGTGGAAAGTAAGAAAGGGATGGAAGCGTGGGTCCAGACTTCGCTGCAGAGGCAGTGTCTTCATGCCTAAACCACCAGCTGGTCAGCCTTTATGCTGTATCACCTGTACCGGGCAGCTTGCCCATCTTGTGCTCCCTACATCTTATACAGACACCTGCTCCCCCACTTTTGTATTCCAGTGAAATTATCTAACAGTCAGAAAGTTCTACACATTTTAAGTCAACAATGGTACATGATCTTAGATAAGAGTCACCATTATTATATGGTAAAATATTGATAATACCTGGAGGATAACCAAGTACTATGCTGGGTAAGAAGAAGGGGAAGAGGAGAACAAGCATGATGGACATGGAGCCCAGGCCCCGATGGATGACACACACATGTAAACCCCCAAGTGTAAAGCCAAACCATTGCTGATGATCTGAATAAGCCTGGGTCCTTTGTTGTCTACTCTTTTTATCTAAATGGGTGTTTGATCTCTGATAGATTTATGTTCATTGTAACATCCTCGAGTCTCTGTCAGTTTGCAAAGCTATTTCAATATTTACCAACATTTATAGTATTTGAAATCAATGTCCATGATTCATATTACATTAAAATATTAAAATAATTTTGACAGTTTCAGAACACCTTCATGTACATTATATCAACTATTTTGCCAGTTAGGAAAGTCAGGAATTATTGTTTTCATTTTACAGATGAAGAATCTCAGGCTCAAAGAGATTAAGTGATTTGCCCAAGGTCACAAGGCCAGTAAGTGGCATAGCTGGGACTTGAACCCAGATCTTCTGACTTCCAGGCTAGAGCTGTTTCCAGCACCCCTGAACTCCTTAGGAGCAGCAGTGCCATCATTCCGCAGAGGTGGCACTGCTTCTCCAGTTCCCTCTGTGGGACCTGTCTCCTCTTCCAGGCTGCTGTACCGCTCCATCGACTCCCACACGGAAGACAAGGGCCCCATATACAACTACCGCGTGGAGATCTCCATCTTCTTCATCATCTACATCATCATCATTGCCTTCTTCATGATGAACATCTTCGTGGGTTTCGTCATCGTCACCTTCCAGGAGCAGGGAGAGCAGGAATACAAGAACTGTGAGCTGGACAAGAACCAGGTAGCTTCCTAGGAAGGAGAGGACCGAGGCATTGAGGGGAAGTAGGGCCACATGAGGAATGACAGCAGTTGGCCCTCCCAGAAGAGAGGCTGTGGTCAGGAGAGAGATCCATATGGATACTAAGATCATCTGTCTGCTCCTGTAAATGAGAATGGGGCTCCCCAGTCTTCTGGAGGAGACTGAGCAAAAGAAATGCTAATCCCAGATCTACCAAATGCATTCATTCAGCCAACAATTATTCATTAAGTATCTACTTAAAGAGACTCTGTGATAGACTTGGGGGAGGGGGGTGTGAGGGGGTGAAAACCTTGTGCCCTGTCTAGAAGCTGAAAATTAGAAAGTGCCCATGGTAGGTTAGTCCCATTGATAAAAAGGAAAGAAACTAGAACAGTGAGGGACTGAGAGTTTTGAGGATTAGGAAGAGCATGGTATTAAAAAACCACTATTAAATGGTTTCTCAAGTAAAACCCAGAGGCCTGTGTATGAAGTGGGGGCAGGAAAGAGGCTTAGTAGGAGTGCTGTGGTAATGCCCAGTACCATGTTGTACTCTCTTAGCCTATGAACAAGAACTGGCAATTGGTGAGGAATGAAGCTGTTAGGGTGGGTTGCAGCGTACAGTCACCGAGGTCAGGTGCCCAGCCATGTTCCCCCATGGGAAGAGTCCATGCAGTAATATAACCCTCTGAGTGACTTCAGGTCTGCTTATGGAAAGGAGCATGGCACAAGACACTCAGCTCTACCCGTTAGGCAAGCTGAACCCCTCAAAGATTTTGATGTCAACATCTTGGGTTGAGACTCATCATTCTGGCTGCTGTTTGGACTGTGGGTTGGTAATAAGACAGGGAAGAAGGAGACCAGTCAGAAAGTTTATATGAAAGGTGATTAGACCCTCATCTACTACCAGGTTAACAATAGTAGAGATGAAGAGACTAGGAGGAAATAAGGTGGATCAGGCTTAGAGACTGGATATGGGGGCGGGTGTGTGTGTAAGAGAAGAGGCTAGAGTGACCCCCCCGGTTCCAGACTTGGAAATTTGGGCACAGTGCTAAGAAATTCTGGGCCCAGTGATAGGCACTTTGCTGGAGTCCCAAGAACCTAGTTAGCCCAAGATCTCATCACCATCCATGATCTGGGTCTTCTGATCTGTGGACACTGGTAATAAGGAAGATTGGTTGAGGACAAGAAAGAAAAATAGAGCAGACAAGTGCTCCAGAGAGAGTCTGTGGCATAGGAACTAAAATGCCAACTATGTGGCAGCAGTGTAGTAGGCATTGGGAGTTGAAAGGAGACACATACTCCTCAGCTAAGCCTAATAAAGAGATTAACTACAAGATATAATCTCCTTGATTAAGGGAGAGAAAAATCTAAAAAATGTTCAAATAATACCTCAAACTTATAAATGAGCTAGAGCAATAAATTATTCTCAGATTCCCAGAGAACACTACCCCCCAGGGATATAGTTTCATCAACATCCCACCCTCCTCTGCACATATCCAGGTAACTAACCACACTCTCTCCCCATTTCCGCCACCTCCCCCCACCAACTACCTCCCTCCCAGCGTCAGTGTGTAGAATATGCCCTCAAGGCCCGACCCCTGCGGAGGTACATACCCAAGAACCAGCACCAGTACAAAGTGTGGTATGTGGTCAACTCCACCTACTTTGAGTACCTGATGTTCGTCCTCATCCTGCTCAACACCATCTGCTTGGCCATGCAGGTTAGTCCAGGGGGACCTTGATCCCTTGATGCCTACATGGGGGAGAGTGCTATGGGAGGAAATGGAGTGCAAAAGGGCTGCACAGGCATCTCTGGTTTGTCACCTCCCTGGTGGCCAAAGGAGGTTGAAAGACCAGAAGAGCTGTCCTCTTCTCCCAGGTAGAGAAAGACAAGTTCTCTTTCTCAAGGATGGGCTCCTCTCTGGGACCCTAGGAATCCATAGGCCCCTAGGTTGGAACAAATGGAGAAAGTGGAGGAAATGGAGAACAGAGGGTGAGCTTGAAGTGTTCATTATGGTCAATAAGACATGGTGTGTGGAAATTGATTCTACATCTACCTGTCTTCGGGGAGATCAACTCATGCTAGTGCTCTTTTGAGTGCCAGAATTCTCCATAAAGTTGTCATAACCAATCAAAGCAGGAACGTAGAACTCTGCCAACTTCTGTTTTCGGAGATGGCAGAAAAAGAAAGAACTTGTAAGATTTCCTGAATCCACTTGACTGCCCACAGAGAACTGGATGGCCTTCCAGGAAGTGGATGGTTCAAGGAAGACCTCTGTTGAGATGAGGGTGGTGAGGAGTAGGGATATCCCTGCCTCATTTTCACAGTTCTTCCCTCCGCTCAGCACTACGGTCAGAGCTGCCTGTTTAAAATCGCCATGAACATCCTCAACATGCTCTTCACTGGCCTCTTCACTGTGGAGATGATTCTGAAGCTCATTGCCTTTAAACCCAAGGTAAGCCTCTGAATAAAAGACATCTGGTGTGCAGGGACTAGAGGGATGGAGTACCAGTGTCAAAAGAAGGAGAGTGAGGGGCAGAAATAATCAGTGAAGGGCCATATCTTCTCTGATGATAGATAAATGCTCCAACTCCTAAACTTCCAAGATTGGACCAGGTCAAGTCTTTGAAGTAGAATCTCAGCTCATGGTCTGGACCAGGGGTCCTCAAACTACGGCCCGCGGGCCACATGCAAATACAAATATTGTATTTGTTCCCGTTTTGTTTTTTTACTTCAAAATAAGATATGTGCAGTGTGCATAGGAATTTGTTCTTAGTTTTTTTTTAAAACTATAGTCCGGCCCTCCAACAGTCTGAGGGACAGTGAACTGGCCCCCTGTTTAAAAAGTTTGAGGACCCCTGGACTCTGGACCATGGCTGATATGGACAGGACACAGATTCGCCCCTGAGCTGAGCCTTTCCATCCAGGGGAGGCAGATGATGCTCTTCCCTCCCCATTTCTCACTTTGTCTCTGGCCCATCCCCCAGTACATGATCTAGAAGAAACTATGCAAACCAAACCTCTCCAGGCCCAGTGCCCCAGATCCACTCAGGCCTCTGTTCTATCCTCCTCCCATTTCATCAACCACCAGCCCCATTGTAAGAAGCCCAGCCAGGGCTGCATTTGCTCAGGGCTCAGTATTCTAGCCCAGTGGTCGGCAAACTCATTAGTCAACAGAGCCAAATATCAACAGTACAACGATTGAAATTTCTTTTGAGAGTCAAATTTTTTAAACTTAAACTATATAGGTAGGTACATTGTTATTAACTTAATTAGGGTACTCCTAAGGCTTAGGAAGAGCCACACTCAAGGCGCCAAAGAGCCGCATGTGGCTCATGAGCCACAGTTTGCTGACCATGGTTCTAGCCCATGGAGCCTCCTGTTCCCCACCTCAGAGACTACATCATTGCTCCCTTGCACCTTCCAGCACCTGAAGGGCAGTTACCTGCAAATGTCTATGCTTTGCTTCTTATAAGCAGCTCCTCAAAAAGAGTTTGAGAGACAAGAGTAGAACCCTTGGATGGATGAGGCAGGGTAGGGAAAGCTGGATTACCTATCACCTTGGATTATCTGTGCCCTCCTTAACCAGCCCCACCCCATTGTCCTGGATAATGGAGAAGCAGGCTGGTTTGAGCAGCACCTTCTGTCTTCCAGCCCTGAAGACCAGCCAGAATCACTGGCATCCACTGACCTGGGATTCACAATATGGGCAGCTACTTCTGAGGGAGGGTCTGTAACAACTCAGTGGCTCTCCTGGCTTCCCTAACTCCTGTCGGAGAGCGATGAGAAGGAAAGATTTGGTTCAGAGAGAATTGTTCCATACGGACATGAGAAAACTCTCTGGCTTTCTGTTCCTTCTCTTCCCCTCCTTTGTTAGTTTCCCCAGATGCATCACAGATCAACAGAAGGCCAAAAGGAGGAGTCCCTGGCCATGTATTTTATTGCTATTCAAATGTGTACTTGTCCCAGGACTAACTGGGGCAGGGGGTGCTCCTTGGCTCTTGGATCCACGTTCATTGACAAGCTATCCATCATCTTTTTTGAATTAATATTCAACCAGCATTTCTGGATAACCTACCATGTGCTACACATACCTCATTGCATGTAAACCTCAAAATGCCCCTATACGATAAGTCTTAGCACCCCCACTTTAGGGAAGAGGGAAGTCAAGTTCAGAGCAATTGGGTGTAATATTAATTACACCAGTACTAATTAGCTTAACTGGGAACAGAATCTAACACCTCTGAGTTAAGGTCAGTGTATTTCCACATCAGCTTGTTAGCATCTTTCCACATCAAATGTTCTGCTGGGTACATTTCAGAAAGAGGGAAACAACCTTTGAGATACATCAAAAATAAGACTGACAATATTCTTAAAATGCTGATTTTTCTTTCCACTCAAAGAATGCCTAGGTGTTTTGGCTGATTTTCAGAGAATTAGACTCCTAATGAATGTCATCTGGTGATGAGAATGGTGTTTTCCTGCTTCCTCCAGGGCAGCAATTATAATCTTTTCTCTTCCATCCTAGTCCCATTAAGGGACATAAATTTTTGCCCTGGCCTAGAGAAGACCACTGAATATCCCTGGCCACTTTCTGAAGGGCTCACAGTACCTCTGCCCACCTGTGGGCCAGGAGTACTGACAGGTTCACAGCCCACAGCGATATTACTGAGCAAGGCCAGGAATTCAGGATCATTGCCGAGTTGAGCTTCAATCTCAGATGGCAGCCCCTAGGTAGGGAAACTGGCATCACTTTCATCTAGTTTCATGAGACATATGGTTTAAATATTTCAAAGCCTTGAGTCATTTCACAATTGACTCAGATGTGTTTCTGATGATGCCTGACGCAATCTGCAGGGCTCTGCAGTGGACTTCCTGAATCAGTCTCACGAGCACGGGAGATGTATTGAGCAAACCTGCCCCAGGGTGCAAATGAAACTGACACCTGCAGGAGCCTCCACCTGAAAGACATTGTGCCCAAATCCTGCAGCTCTAGGAATGAGCCAGCCTCCCAAAAGTAGCCAGCTGTGGTCTACAGCATAAAGTGCTGCCTAGTTTCCTCAACCCCTAGTTGTCTATTGTGAGAATATGGGAAAAACAAGAGAGACTTTTCCTAAAGAAGAAAGAGAACCATCCTGGGGCCATTTGCATTTCACCCGCCAGGGTCAGTCTGTAAAGAGAACAGGAAATGGACCCTTCCTGTGGACGCCTCTAAGTGTCTCCTGGCAGGAGAGGGTGCCGGTCACTGAACTGGCTGGCCAGCGAAGGTCGACCAGTTTGGAGGAGCATTGGGAAAGCAGGGCTCCCTGGATTCTTACTAAGTGATATTCTTCATTAAGGAATAGACTCCAGGAAAAGCCTCCCCAAACATTTCAGGCAGAAAACCAAACCAGAAACAACTTGTAGCTCTGGTGAAAAAATCGAGTTGAATGTGCCCAAAAACCAGGGCTTCTGACAGTGACCTGGAGTTAATTCCCATTAGTTGAATTCTGTTGCACCCTATCACTCCCTGGATGATCGTTTATGTGTGATAGGAAAGGGTTTTCACTTGTGGGCAATCGCTGTAAAAGGACAGTTAGGCAGCAACACGGTCACAGCCAGGGAGAAGTGATCTCAAGTTGCCACTACTTGCTTTTTCTTGTCCTTTTTGTCTCTGTGATTGGTTGGTTGGTCAGTCAGTCAGTTGGTTGGTGTGTGCTCTTGCTTTCATTGTCTTCAGGGCGATTGGTGTTCCCAAGTTCTTCATTTCTATCTATTCACACCACTCAATGGAAAAAGAATTACTTAAGTAAATCCCTGCCCCAAATTCAACTGCCCCACTCCTTAAATCCACACTTTGTTCCAAAAATACACAAAAACGATGGGTGAATGTAAACCAGTTTAGAGCAATTCAGCCCCCCACCAAACCTCAGGGGCCTGAGCCTGCTGATGTCTGGAAGAGTGGGGAAGCCGAGACAGTAGGATTGGTTTGAACACCTAATGGCATGCCAGAGGAAATCCCCTCCTGAGAGCAGGAGGCATGCCTGGGTTGGGGCAGAGAGCACCTGGTCCTACTTGATTGTGCAGGACCAAGTTGGTCAGCATGAAAAACTGGTTAGCATGGTCTGAAAATAAATAAATAGCTGGGTTGTTTTCCTATCATGAACTGAAATTTGTCAAAAATGATGGATAAATATTTTTAAGATACACTTTATGATAAGCACTGAAAAATATACAATGCCCAAGAATAAATCTAACAAAATACGTCTCAAATCTCTACAGAGAGAACGACAAAATTTCATAAAGATGAATTAAAGAAAACTTAGTAAATGGAGAAATATATCATGTTCATGAATTGGAAAACCTAATATTATAAAGATGTCAGTTTTCTTCAAACTGATCCATAGACAGCACAATCCCAGTTAAAGCTCCAGGTTGAACTTTACCCAAGGTGAGAATAGCAGGAGAAAGGGAGCCACCCAACAAGAGCTTTATGGCCAATCGGATGACCTTGGGTGGGTGGTCCCAAGGCTTCAATCCAGTTGGGCCGCTCAGATATCAGGAGAGGCAGGAACCTGCTTCCAGAAGCGGTGCCAGTCACGACACTCCACTGTCAGCAGGGTTTTAGTACCAAGAGTGATGCTGCGACTTCGTTGCCTGGGATTTGCTGTTGACAATGACTCAGCAAGGGTGAGGGGGTGAGGAGCAGCACAGGATGGGGCTCTGCCTTCCCCTCTTCACTAGAAGTCCGCCTGCCAGGAAAGGAGAAGCCCACCC
Source organism: Myotis yumanensis (assembly GCF_028538775.1). NCBI lineage: Eukaryota > Metazoa > Chordata > Mammalia > Chiroptera > Vespertilionidae > Myotis > Myotis yumanensis. The sequence goes on along the minus strand of NW_027223754.1, from coordinate 118,759,216 downwards.
AAAGAGAAAGTTTCTAGCCACTCTCCTCCCCCACAGGTCTGCCCGTGGTCATGGAGGGGTGACAGGCAGGAACTGCTATTTCTGAGACTTACCTCATTCCCAGTGGCTGCTGTCCGCTCAAGGAGCATGCACTTCTCACTACCTCCTAGCATCTCCCCAAGGGGAAGACTCTGGGGGGAGTTGACCCTGGCAGCTCTCTGGCATCAAGGACTTGGTCTCTCTGGCTTTCTTCCAGCCTGAGAATAGTCCGGAGAGGTGAATGGGCCCAAAGTGAAAGCACTCACTGACCTTCCTGGCCCCCCATTTTCTTGAATAAGAGCAACTGAACCTCGGGACTCACCTTCCTGTTGTAGGACAAATTAGGGTCCAAGGGCATTTCCAACCTGAGGGATGAGTGAGGCCTCTAAGCCAGCACTATGTAATGGAGCGTAGTGCAGTAATTAAAACGTCCCATACGCCCTGGCCACGAAATAGCCACTAGCCTTCCGTGCCTAGTGAGCACTTGAAATGTGGCTAGTGCAGCTGAGGAATGGATGTTTTCATTTTGTTCACTTTAATTACTTTACATTTCTTGGGCTGCGCGTGGCCGACAGCTGCTGTACAGGGCAGCACGGCTCGGACATGGCTTCTGCCCAGGACACTTCTGTAGCTGCTGCCCTCTGTCCGTCTTGGCTTCTTCAACCCATCTGCTTTGGCTTCAGGAAGCTGATGGTTTTTATCACCCTCCCTACTCTTTCCCCAGCTGGTAAGTTTCTACCAGGAATCAACTCATGATAGTGGAAGCCCTCTTGACAGGGCGAGCTAGCCTCTTGCCTTGGGGTCCCCAGTGCGGGTTTTCTCCTGAGTCCGTCCACGCTCCCAGTTGTCCCAGGATCCCCACAGGCCTCGTCAGTGTGGAGGCTGTTCCTCTGCAGACCCTTCCTCACCCAGTTCCTGAACTGGTCCGAGGAAGGCAGAGTGCCCTGGCAGGTGTAGTCTGGAGTTGGTCTTGCTGCTGTGGCTGAATGGGGGAGAGGGCTGTCCCTGGTGAGCACAGCCATTGGGCTTCTGACCAGAGTTTCTGATTAGCATTTAGTGCCTCAGTGAAACTCAAACCTGTGAGCCCTCACCCCTGCCCGGTTCTTACACATCCCTTCCCCAGGATGCAGCGCCTGGCCTTGCACACCCCAATTGCTGGACAGAGACTTGCTGCCTGATAGCTTTGACACCACTGCCAAAGTGGGCTCCGACTTCCAGCCGTGCTGCCCACTGTGCCTGGCCTCCACCGGAGGCTCCAGCCTGCCTCACTGCATGCCTTCTAAACTGTATGGGCTGACTCCTGCCACCCGCGCTCAGACGGGGGATTTGGCTAACATTTTATATGCAAGCTAACAGTGGGGTAGTAATTCAGCTGACACCCTATTTTCTCAGCTTTAGAGGCTTTTTTGAAGCTCCTGCTATCTTTGAGGAATGAGGACATGAAACCTCGGAGAGCAGAGACAGAAAGCAGGTGGCGTTGGCAGCAATGGCTGATGCTGACAAACAACCTGTTCTTCCTGTCCTCAGACTATTGCCCTGAGATGCCCATCGGTAGCCCCTCGGTGCTTCCCTTGGCTGGGTGCAAGGGCTGAGCCATAGCTGGAAGGAGCGTGGGTAGTGAGATGCGGCAGCAGCAGCTGCTCAGGACTACAGAGGTCAAGCACTTTCTCTTTGTTGGGGTCACTCATCACAGCACAGGGCGCAGCCTAGCTCAGGTCTCGCCGGCATGCGCAGCAGCGATTCGAGGAGGAAAAGGCTCTTGAGTGGCCCTCCTAGTGGTCAGCACTGTGAGTGCTTGAGCCAAGGCCAGTCTCTGCATCTTGAAGGTCTCAACCTGAGAGACAGTGTTGCTGGCCTTGGACTAGCTGGGCATGAAGGCAGCCTTCTTCTTATTCCTAATTAGCATGTTAGTGCCTATCAGAGTGCGGGGCATCCCATGGTTCCCAGTGGCCCCAGAGTAATCTTTTCTCTGCATACAGTGTTGTTCTTAGGGAAGGCCTATTGCCCTGCTTAGGTGAGGAGCCTGTGGGGACCTCCAGAGGGTGTGGTCAAGGTATGGAGTCCTCACCAGCTGCCTCTTCACTGGGCTTGTGGCAAAAGGGACATGTGAGGGCAGTCCAACTTCCCACGTGGACAGGCAGCAGGAAAGCTGGAGCGGGGAGGGTGCATTTTTCTGCAAAGAAACTCTGCAGCTTAATTCTTGGTCTGCTCTGTCAGCTTTATCCATGCCTAGAACCTCCTTCCTTAAAGCTCCAGCATCAGGCTTCCCTTTGGCAAACAGCTTTCTTCGCACAGCCTGAAGGCATCCTTCCCTCCCTCCAGCCAGCTCAGGCTTCTTTCTCTGGGACACCCATGCCCCGTACAGATGCGAAGGGCACTCCTGAGGCTGAGGGTCCAAGTCATCCAGGCAAGAAGGCATTTTCTGACCCTGCACGAGCGAGCTGTTCCTGGGGAAGGGACCTGGGCTGACACTCACCAGGAGAGCCCTTCGGCAGGTGACTCCACCCCATGTCCAGCGGCAGATCTACTCATCTGACCCAATAAATATTAAGCATCTGCACCAACTGTGAGCCCAGCCCACCTTCCTACTCAGGCCAGGGAGTCATGGTTTTCATTAACTTCCAAAATCAGGTGTGCCCTCTGTCCCCCAAAGAAAGCCAGCGGGGAGCATACCAGCGGATAGGTCCCAAAGTATTGCCAACTCTGACAGAAACAGAGGCACAGGACAGAGGGATGCGTTACCCTGTGTTAGACAAGCCACTAAGCAGCAGAGCGGAGAGGTCTGGCAACTGAGAGGAACCACAGGTCAGGGTGCCTGTAATGCACCAGGACAGCAGCTGAGGTGCCAAGAAGACCACAACAAGATTCCCCCAGGCCAGGCTCCCTCCACCGGGCAGGAGACGCTGATCCCCACTCACCCTCTCGTGAGCTGTTGAGAGAAATGTCCCTTAGAGCCCAGTGAAGAGCAGGAGAAGGAAGGAGAGAGGGAGATGACTAGCAGGAAGGGATGCAAACCGGGGCCACTGGCTCTTGTTGAAAGCTGAGAATCTTTTAGAGTCTTGGTGTGTTTTTACCAGATAATGACATCGCCTGCTAAAATCTACTTTCTCTCCAACTTCACCTCTGGCTCTAACTGTACCATTCACAGAAATTCCCCCTTCTAACAATTTTAAGTGATGCAGTAATTCTTGTGAGGCCATATGTATGATTGATTTAGTTTTAGAGAGAGAAACTCTAATTTGTTGTTTCACTTACTTATGCATTCATTGTATGTGCCCTGATGGGATTGAATCTGTAACTTCGGTGTATTGGGACGAAGTTCTAACCAACTGAGCTATCTGGCTTTATATTTTTACAACAAAAATTTTATTTCATTTATTTGCTTAATCATCTACTGCCCCAAATTCCACAAAGAGAGAAAATTCTGGTAGATTGAGAACCAGGAAGCCTAGCTCCTACCTCAGCATCACCTTGAATGAGTTGGGGGTGGGCAGGGAGGGCATATAGTTCTTATATGCGCTGTTCTCGGTTTCTCTGTAAAGTAGGAAGACTGGCTTAGCGGACTATGGTGAGACCAGTGAGGTCATGTCTGCCTTAGTCCATTCAGGCTGCTATAAACAAATACCACACACTGGGTAAGGTATAAACAACAAAAATGTATTCTCATGTTGTGGAAGCAGGAAGCCAGAGATCAAGGCCCCAGCATGGTCGCATTCTCCCAGTTGGATAGCCGGTGCCTTCTTGCTGGGCCCTCATGTGGCAGAAGGGGCAAGAGAGCTCTGGGAAATCTCTTTTATAAGAGCATGAATCCCATTCTTGAAAGCTTTGCTCCCATGAAGTAATCACCTCCCAAAGGCCCCACCTCCTAACTCCTCTGGGTGTCAGGATCCCAGCCTGTGCCTTGTGGGGAGGTGGGGAGCAAATATTCAGACCGCAGCAGTGTCTGCAGGTCACTAAGGCTTCTGAGGAGAGTGCCATCTGGATGGAGTGTGTACTATGCACAAGCCCTCAGCCTGAGAGTCTGCACCCAGCTCTCTAACTCAGAACAAAGGAACTTTGCCTTCTGCCTTCTGATTTCCTTTCCGAATATGAAGTGACAGGTACTTTGAGGCTATGGGACAGTCACCTGATTAGGTGGGTTCAGGAGAGTGAAACAATAACCTTATGTGCCCTGCTATTCACGTGTATGTATGCACACACATGCACATACGCACGCACACACGCATGCATGCACACGCATATACACATGCACTTGCCGTGGAAGACTTTCAAATTGCAGAGACAAAAATTAGGTTGTTGAGTTTCTTGAAGGCAGAGACTGTTTCATATGCATTTTTGTGCCATGAGAAGCATTCAGTGAGCATTTAACGCATGCGTGAATGAATGAATGAGAATTATAGAACTAAAGAACAAGGTAAAGTGTCAGAATATTAATGTTAGAAAACACCATTAAGATCATGGATCTTTCTGCACCACAGAAATCTCTACACATTCCTGTTTCTAGAGGCAGCTGTGTTGGGAATGCTCCTTTACACTGAACTGAACGGCCTCTGTAATTTCCACTCATTAGCACTACTTTTTCCTTCTTTCCTTTCTATAGTTGTTGAGCACTTCTTGATGATGTTGAGACATGGTAGCATCTTTACAAGACTCATGGTGTCATGACACCAATAAAAAAAGAGGTTACAGAATAGGCAATTGCCATGCTGGGGGATGAGTTACCACAGGGAGAGCAGTGGGGGAAGAGGCAACTGTTTGAGAGAAGGAGATCGGGAAGGTGCTGGGTTAAACTAAGTCCTGGAGGTTGGACAGGAACCAGAGAAGAGCATTACAGGCAGAGAGAAAAGCAAAGGCCCTGAGGCAGGGGTGAGCTCAGCTTTTTCTGGGGCCTGAAGCAGTGAGTGAAGAGGAGGTGTGGGTCGGGCCAGAGTGTGCAGGCCCTTCAGGACTAGTATGGGGTGTGGATGTACTCTCACTGCCCTCAGAAACCACAGCAGCAGGGGCCTGAAGTGGGGCATTGTACAATCTGATTGTGGTTTTGAACCAGCGTGCTGAGTGCTGGTGAAGAATGGGAGTGTGGTGACGGGGGAGCAGTTCAAGCCTACTGTTCCTCTAGATCCAACACAGTAGCACCTGCAGCATCAGGTGTCTGTAAATGTCACCGCATGAGCAAAGCCAAGCCAGCCTCTGCAGAGGCATCCCTGGTGGCCCCACCCCCTCACTCCTAGAGGCCACTTTTGCCCCCTGCATCATAGTGGTGCCCTGCAGGATCCCAAACACCCCCTAGAGCAGTGGTTCTCAACCTTCCTAATGCCGCGACCCTTTAATACAGTTCCTCATGTTGTGGTGACCCCCAATTTCATTGTTACAAATTGAATATAATTAAAGCATAGTGATTAATCACAAAAACAATACGTAATTATATATGTGTTTTCCGATGGTCTTAGACGACCCCTGTAAAAGGGTCGTTCGACCCCCAAAGGGGTCACAACTCAGGTTGAGAACCGCTACCCTAGAGGGCAACGCACTCCCCACACTCAGAACCACGGCTTTAGGCTAAGGTAGGACTTCAGCCTCTTATTTAGTTTTCCTTGAAACCTCTTTATCCCAGCTCTTAAGAAATCAGTGTCTCCTATCATCCATGGAACCCTCTCAGCCCAGAAACTCGGCAGGGAAGGGAAGGAGAGGAAGGGAGGCTGCAAGGGGACGCCAGGGAGCCAGTCAGCCAGCCCGGCAAGGGTGTCAGCCTGAGGGAGGAGCTGCGTGCTGCGCCAGGCAGCCTGTTTCTCAGCAGCCTGGTTGGTGAGTGGGCATCAGTCTGATTATTATTTACTTGTGGAGTGCCCACAGGGTACCTGTTGGAGCAGCGCAGGCAGACAGGCATAAGTGGGCTTTGTCATGGGGCCTCCCGCCTGCTCTCGTACCCAGGGATTTGCATATTGTTGCAACACTATGACAGGTTTCCTTCTTGCCTGGCACTTGAGAGCTTAAAAGTCACTATGAATAATAAAAAATAATTATATGACTTGCATAAAGCCTTGTGTGGGAAGGGTAGTATTAGCTATTACATTTAATTATTTAATGTGGAAAATTATCCACACTGTATAAAGAAGCCCGGTGGGAAAGTGCGCTGGTTCCATCTCCATTCCTGCCGCTGAGAAAGAGACCCGACCACACCAAGTCTGGGAGAAGAAGAGGGGTCCCCAAAGCTGCGGAGCTGTGTGCAGCCCTGACCCACCAGAACGGAGGCACTGCCAGTGCTCCCACCAGTGCTGTGGGGAAGGGAGGGGCCATCTAGGATGCAGGCGGGCAGCCTGGCTCGAACCCTGCAGCAGTCACAGGAACAATCCCAGCCACCAGCAGGCACCGCACAACCCTCGGAGGGGGTGCACCGTGGTCCCTCCATCTGCCGGGAAGGAAGCAGAGGTTGTGGTAACATGCCTGCACAACTCAAGGCTCTCCTCTGGAAGTGAGGACAGTTGCTCATTTCGTTCACATTTTGTTCACTAAAGTGGGTGCAGATTGCATCTCTCATGATCGCAGTTGGGTCACACCTGCCTTTGCTAAGTAAGGGTCTGCTCATCAGGTCAGAAAGGGCCTGGAGACGGTAGATGGGGCCTGCCGGGTCTGGCTTTGGAATACTGTCCCAGAGTCAAGGGCAGCTGGACTGGACAGGAGAGGATTTGAGACAGGCAGACCACAGAGGCTGCACGGGCCAAGCTTGTTGGCTGCTCCTCCCGTCCTCCCACTCCCAGGGATGCCTGGTCTCTGCCTTCCCCGCCTCTCCACAGTGTCATGCGGTTCATTTGACTGTAAAGTTGCCTGCGTACTTGCAGTGCATCTGCTGGCCATGCCCACCCCAGGGGTAGGTCCATGCAACACCCTATCCTGGAGGAGTCCTTTGCACACATCAGCTCATGGCTGGCATTAGCATGGAGCACCTGCAGCCTACTCGGTGCAGACTGAGGCAGAGAATGAACCTGCTAAGGTTCCCAAAGATGCTTAGTCCATAACCAGCAGTTTTCATCTGCTCCCAGAGGAGAAGACCGAAAGTGCCAGGTTTGGCCATGTCTGCAGGCCCACACCTGGCACACCAGGCACCTTGTAAGCACTCATTGATGAGATAAATGAATGAGGGCCTTTAAAACTTTCCTGGGGAGGGAAAAGCTTAATTCCAAAGGCAAATGGAAGCAGATGATGTCCAGTTCAGAGTTTACATTCCTATAAAAATTTTGAGAGCAGCCCCCATCACCACCACCACCTGGGCCCTCACCAGAGAAGGCCCCAGGCCCTGACCTCACCCTCTCCCTGCTCCTGCCCTCTGTCCCTGCTGCCCCAGGCTGTCTGTGCAGTGTGAGCCCTCAGGCATTTCTGAATGAATACATCGCAGGGAGGGAGCCGACAGACAAGGCAGAGATCCTCGCTGCCTCCCAGGCGGCCAGGGCTGGGAGCAGCTGTGTGCCCCATTATGCCTTCTCCATGAGACACCGCTAATTTCCATGATTACTGTTATGCCTAAATGGCATCCTAATGTAATACAATTTATATTATCTCTGCTTGGTGTCAGTTACCATTGTATTCCAGGATGTTCCCTGGCACTGACTCTTCACAAATGTAGAGACTTCGCCACTGCGCCTCCCCCAGCTGCATGCAGCTCTTCTCCCTGTCCCCTCAGCCCCGCCCATCCCTCCGCTCCACAGCCTGGGGCCCAGGGGAGATCAGTGTGTCCAGGTCCTGGGTACTGCCTCCCACCCACCACCAACCCCTCCGCTCAGCCTCCTGATGCAGATGCTTGCTCACTCACGTGGGGCTCTGCCCTCTTTCAGGAACCCCTTCCCTGGGTTAAGTACAAGTCATTTTTTACCCCCTCCAATGCATTTTAGGTCCTGCCTTCCCCAGGTGGCCCTGACCCCTTCCTCCAGCTTCATGGATTCCCGCTGCTTTCCTGTCCCAGTTGTATGGTCACTGCAGAGGTCCGGGCCCACTCTAGGATCTCTCCATCCTGCCTGTCTCTCTTCTTCCCTCCCCTCCTCTCCTCTCCAATTCTGTCTCTCTCCCTCTCTCTGTCCTGTTCTCTCCCCACCACCTTCTCCCCATTTTCGACCCTCTGTGTGGTCTTTCCTCTTTTCCTCCTTCTCCTCTACTGCCTTCTACCTGAGTGACCTTTCCCATCAATACCCTTCTCAGCTGTTCTTCTCACACGATTTCTGTAATTCCTCCGCGTCCCTGCCATCCCCATCTCTTGGCAGTTAGGCTCCCTCCCACCCCCCAGACACTCTTCCTCTGTCAGTTTTCCTATCTGTTCCTGCTCTCCGCTTCAGTTCCAGCAGCTCCATTTCTAATCTCAACTCAGGTATCCCACTTCGACACTCTTAGACCCCACGTGTCCCTGGAAGGGAACGGTCTTTGGGGAGAGACTCGCAGACAGACTGAAAGTCCAGAGTCCGCTTTCCTATCAGGGCCACATCATCTCTGTGCTCCTTCGCTTCACCTTCTCTCTGCTGGACCAGCAGAGATACACACGGACGATAGGCAAGAGGAATAGAGAAGAGAAAAAAACAAGTCATGGCAGTGAAACAACTTTTGCCTCAAAATTACTAAGAATACACAACACAATCCCAGGTGTGCAGATTCTCTATGGATTCCTTCTTACCACCTTGCTTTAAAGCTGGTATTACCTCCGTGAAGATCACAGTGGTGAACTCTGCTCTGAGCAGCGAAGGAACTAAGAATCCAGAATTCAAGGGCAAAGACACAAGCCTACCACCGCTCCCACAGCAGCTCTCTGGGGTCAGCACTGGAAAACGGCCCACTCGGCTGCTCAGGCCTCGCTCCCCAGCCCTCCTGGCAGAGGAGCAGAAGTCCTTCCTAGTAGGAATAGTGGTTTCTAAGAACATGGCAGTTGACTGTCTAGATCAGTGGTTCTCAACCTGTGGGTCGCAACCCCTTTGGGGGTCGAACGACCCTTTCACAGGGGTCGCCTAAGACCATCGGAAATCACATATATAATTACATATTGTTTTTGTGATTAATCACTATGCTTTACTTATGTTAAATTTGTAACAATGAAAGTGGGGGTCACCAAAACATGAGGAACTGTATTAAAGGGTTGCGGCATTAGGAAGGTTGAGGACCACTGGTCTAGATGAACTTGAGCCTCAAAAATTAGCCATGATAACTTGCATACTGTCACTAATCTCAAAATGGTACCAGCCAGAGTTTAGTCTCAAGACAGTCCCACTACTTAGTAGTAACTCAAGATGGGCAGATAAGGCCTTAAAGACAGATGAGAGGTGAGCTCAGGATTCCAGAAACTTCGGCCTCTTCCCTCCTCCTTCCACAGACACCTGGGCTTTGCCTTCCCCTCTGCTGTCCCACCCCCAAGATTAACCCTGTGAATCCGACCTAACAGATCCCCTCTGGTTTATTCCTCACCAGGACCCTATGGTTATCCCACTTTATAGGCGGGGAAACTGAGGCATGGGAGGTTATGTCATTTGTTCAAGGTTACCCAGCTAATAAGTGTCAGAGTTAGGATTTGAACCCAGACACCTCACCCCACCCCTAACCACCACGCTGCCTCTTTCAACTTGGAATAGCTCCAGTGGAGGAGGTGCATCAGGACACAGATAATCCAAAAGAGAGGAAAATCCAAAATTCTTGTGCATATGAAATGCATCATATGATACTTTTGCATCAATTTGTTCTACATTACCTCAGCCCATGTCAGCCCCTGAGTGGAGGGCCAGCGGCACTCAGGAGAATGGGTTACCCCTGGGGTGTGAGCAATCGCAGGGGTGCTGCTGCTCAGCCTGGAGGGAGAGCACGAGACCTCCTGAGGATGGCCAGGGGAGAGCCCATCTCGAAAGGGGACATCTACTGATTCTGCAGGGTCTAGGATTGCAAGGAAAAGACTTCCAGCCCTGAAAGCACCATCCCATCTGGGCGATCAGGCCTGCATGGCTCTGAGGAGCTGGACACGAAGAGGTTTGGTTTACCATTCAGGGAGAGCCAGGAAAACCTGTCCCTAACCCTGGTGTCTTCCCTGCCGTTTGGGACCTGTCACCAGGGAAAGAAGGAGTGGCAGGTATAAGAGAAAAAACACATATGAATTTGTTTTCATCCTCTTTCTTCCATTATACCCCCGAAATCCACATTTCCAATGGTTTCCAGCAAATAAGGAGGTCGGCAAAAACAGGTGTGCGGGGGTGGGTTGGGGTAGGGGGGAATAGGAGAATGGGAAAGAGAGCATAACAGAGCACTAAGCTCTCACACTCCAGAGAGTTTAGGGGAAAAGTAATTCTCCCAGGCCCTGCCTGCTTAGGGGTTTGGCCAGTGTCCCCCTTGGACACCTGTTGACCTAATGGGGGCGTTGGGCCTTGTTTCTGGTAGTGGGTGGGAATGGGTGGGAGGAAGGGACAACTGAAAGAGTGGGAGGAGGAGGCTGACCCAAACGCTGGATCTGAAGGGGTCTTCAGGGTCCACTTGGGAAGGTTGATGGGCTGTGGGACAGTGGGGTGGGAAAGTGGGTGGAAGGGTCAGGGTTAAAAGCTGCCTCTTAAAGGGATCCTGTCAACAACCTCCCACAAACATGGTCCCCCGACCATGCATTCTGGCTACATGCAAAAACTCTCCTCAGGGCTGGGTCCCCTGGAACCCTTGGCGACAAGGGCATGGCTGGTTTCTGCAGCCAGTGGAGGTCCAGACACTGGGCCCACCAAGTAGCTTGCCATAGACCAGAGAAGTCATTCAGAAGCCTCCAGCAGCACAGCCTGTTGAGGGCAAGGGCAAGGGCAAGGCACGAGGCATGAATCTCCACAGAGCCCAGCCAACCCAGTAGCAGGCAGCCATGAAGCTGTGGAAGCAGCCGTGGTCCAGGAGGAATTGACTGTGGTGTTTCCTTCCATGTGCATACGCACGTAGAGACCCAGGAGACGTGGTGACAAGTGATGCACACCCAGGAGGTTGACAGGGTCCCTTTAGGTCTCGGCCCCGCCCCTGGTGCTCCCAGCTGATTAACCTGTGTGTGAACCTCGCCTTTGCCTATTCGCTGCCTCTCTTCCTTTCCTTCCCTTTTCTCCTCCCAGAGGTGTTGCAGACCAAGGCCAACTTACCCATTTTGTTTCAGGTCTCTGGTGGATAAAAGACTCCAATCGTCCTCCTTTCTTGAGCCCTGAGCCTTCTGCCTTCCTCCCTCTCCTCCTGTCCCCACTCCCAAATCGCGTTTTGTTACCACGTTTTCTAGGCTGGATGCAGAACATCCCGGACTCTGCTCTTGTTCCTGTTTCTCTCCTTTCTCTCCCTTGACCTTCTCCCCTTCCCTTCTGAAATAGCTCTACCACAAAGATGGTGTTCCTATCTAGAGATATCCCCCAATGTTTTCCAAATTCTAATTTTAAAACATATGCATCTTTATAGTCCATTTGGGGCCTTCACTCTTTACCTTCCTCCCTTCAAAATCAGCCCTCTCCATTTGCCCTGAGAATGACATCTGAGAACCTGGGAGGGAATTGGTTATTTCCTGCTCATAACATCTGATTTAAATGAGAGAGAGAGGCCCCTCTCTGCCTCAAAGGGTCTAGCATGATCAGAAAAATATTCTGGGAAGCCAACAAGAGAGCCATGTATTCAGGCTGACCCTCACCTAACCCATGCCCTGGCCAACCTCTGCTTCCCCAGCCTGGCTGTGCAAAGTCTCCACAGTGGCACTTCTGTTTTCTTTTGGCAGAAATGCCTGGGAACCAAGAGGCCCCTTTCCCTGTGACCTGACCTCCCACACTAAGAATAACAGCCCTAGGACAGCGTGTCTTGCGATCCCTCTGGAAAGAGGGCATGGCTGGGAAGTGGGGAAGTTAAGGGAGCTGGATAGAGCCAGGAGGAAATGGAAGACACAGACTCATGGCTCTTGTGAGTAAAAAATAAAAAGGGAGAGTTGGCAGCCTTCTAGAGGGCTGGGAGAGAGACCTGGGAAACTCTCAGGAGAACTTTAGTGCTTCCAGACCCACTCGCCAGGCTCTGGAATTCCATCTCCCGGAAGCCCCAACTGGCGGCTAGAGAATAGGAAAGGTCTGGTCCTGCTCAGCAAATGTGCTCCAGTCCTGTTTTGTCCCCTTTGCAGACATTTATTTAAAAACTAAAAGAGCAAATGTCCTTTTTTGAAGAAGACAAGTGTCTTTAGTACTAGCTCCTTTCCACTCCATGGGAAATGTGGCTGTCCTGTTCCTAGGGTTTCCTCACCTATGAGCAGATGTCCCTGTGGTCACAGCACTGCCCTCTAAATCCCTCACCTCACAGATAGGCAAATGGCCCACCCGGGACTCTTGGAATCCTCTAGGGAACCTGGGACTGCCTATCACCTGGTTGGCCAGTTGTCCAAGTACCTTAAAGTCTTGCAAAAAAATTTATCTCTTTCCTTTTCTAAATATGGTGGAGGTGAAATTCCATAGGTACAGGGTAAAGTGGTAAAAGCAGGACACTGTCCTTCCTCTTCTGTGCCAGAATCTCTCCTTCCTAAGAATCCTGTTCCCTTCCATACCTTCTACCCAGACCACCCCTATCAACCCAGTTCTCAGGAAAGGCTTTGAAAACTTCATTCACTTTGGTGGCACCTGCATTTCAGCGGGACCCTATAGCAGAACGGCAGTGTTGGGACAGGAGCCTGGGCAGGTGTTGCTTAGGAGAGCATTGTCTAGGGCCATGTCCTGTGCTCCCCAACTATGAGACCTACCTGCACTATGTCTCCTTTCAGTCAGGAAAGCCTTTGCCATGACACAGCTGCCCCTGAAAATTCTTGGACACATCCAGAGCTGGAACAAGGTGACCCTCATTCTAGCTGCATAAAGTACAGCTTTTTATAGACTTTGTTTTAATGACGTGGTCCCCTTGTCATTGCTGAACTTTACATGAGGCACCTCTGAGCTCAGGTGACCTGGCCACCCTTCTGGATCACACTGATCGTTTCTCTTTAGCTCCCAGATCACCCATGGGACCACAGCCCATTCTCCTCTAAGGGGTCATCCAGCTGTGGTCCCTCCCTGCCTCCAGACAGGCCCTTCTGATGAAGAGAACCAGGGACATGGGAGATGCTGAATGTGGACTGAAAAGAGAGTCCGGCCACATCCCTGCACCGTGGCAGCTTGTGCTGCCTGCCCCAGGCCCTGCTGGGAAGTAGAGAGGGCCTCTGTGCAGGAGGGTGGTGAAGCGGATGGTCTGGAGGAAGGGGAGCCGTGTGGCCATGGGGAGGCAGGGCAGGAGGATTGGACTAGTCGCCTCCTGGCACTTCCTTTTCCCCTGGGCTCCAGGGCTCTGAGAGGGTGTTTGGAACTCCAGCAGCAACACTGAGGTGCCGGAACGGTGATTCTGATGGTGATGGTTGCTCTGTTCTTGTCTGTCTAATATTCCTTTTTAATCCCCATCCTGCCTGCCCCTCCCTTATGTAGGGTTACTTTAGTGATCCCTGGAATGTTTTTGACTTCCTCATCGTAATTGGCAGCATAATTGACGTCATTCTCAGTGAAACTAATGTGAGTATGACTCTGCCCTCCCCAGGAACCTTCTCCTTCCTCTTCTTCTGCCTACTCTTTCCCTCTCCCTCTCTCTCTCTCTTTACCTCCTTTTATTTATTTGTTTTAATTTCCTGTTTTTACCCGCCTCCAGTCATGCTTTTTATTGAACCTGCCGTCGTCCTGTGAGGGAAAAAAAGTGGGAGCCTCTCCTCCTTTTTTTCCACTAGTCCCAGCTCAGCCCTGTGTGCCAGGCCCAGGGGCTTGGCCAAGTGGAGGGAGCAGGCGGTGGGAGGCCGCCATCTCCCCTCCCAAGTGGCCACAGCCCGGCGTAACCTTTGAACTAACCCAGCTTTTGTCAGGCCTCTCCACCCTGCGAAAACCAGGTGACCCAGGTTTGAGCCACCAGGACTGTAGAGTGGTAAGAGAGTATTTACTATGCCCACGTAACCTCTTTCTTTTCTCATTTTTTTCTCTTCTCTCCTTTCTTTCATGCTTTGTTTTGTTTTGTTTTGTTTTTCCTCTTCCTTTTTGTTTTGTTTTTCTCCTTTGTTGTTGGTTTGTTTTTTTTTTTCTTCTCTCTCTCCTTTCCTCGGCTTCTCTGCCCCATGCAGCACTATTTCTGTGATGCATGGAATACGTTTGACGCCTTGATTGTTGTGGGTAGCATTGTTGATATAGCAATCACCGAGGTAAACGTAAGTACATGGCGTCTGGACCTGACTGTCCGTGCCTGCTCTGATACTCATTGTCTTTCCCCAGTTTATTGTTTTTCTTCCTATTTTCTCCTCCCCGCCTCCTTATTTTCATTTCCTGGTTTTCATTTGTTTGTTTATATTGGTTTAAAGGATTTTTTCTTGTTGCTTTATTTTGAAAATGTTTTTATGATTTATTTAACCTTGGAACGAGTTAGGCCTCCCTTTCCTTTAAGTTTTGATTGCTGCATCCTTTTCTCTCTCCCTTTACTCTCAGCCTGGCATGACTCACACTGTATAGGAGGATGCAGCTATGGGGAGCCACGGAGTGAGAAAACCGAGGGACATTTGCAACTTCTGGGCAGCTGCTGGGGCAGGGACCCAAACCTCTTTTCACTCCACCTCACCTCCAGACCTCTGCCTCTCTCCCTCTCGCCTTTCCACCCACAGCATCCTGGAAAGGAGCTCTCTCCAAGTGGGACACTGGATTAAGGCTTGGTCTTTGCCTGCATTGTCAGCCCAAGGCCCGGCCCATTACATTCACACTGAAAGGGCTTTGACCGATTTAACATCAGCAGCCCATGCAGGCAGCCCGGCCCGTCCAGGCCCATTTGGGAGAGAAGCAGAGAACTGGTCATGTTCAGAGCCCTGCCCTGCTTGCACCCCTCTTCCCTGGAGTGGCCCAAGAGCCGGGTGGCTGGTGACCCACCGAGAGAGAGCTCTTCTGAGGTCTTTCCTCCCTCTTGCTGGGGCAGCAGCACCTCTCTCCCACATGGAACCCACCCAGGGAACGGACTCTTGTACCCGCCCCCACACCCTGCCCTGGCTCCCTGGCCTCAGACAGAACGCCAGCCCCTGCACTCCGAGGCCTCCTGCCGCCTTCCCTGAGAGTTGCCTCCTCCTATACAGCTCCTACAGTTCCTGCACATGTCTCTTTGTTACCTGGCATGTTTAAACCTTCTCTTTATCTATAGGCAAGCCCTCTTGCAGTTAGTCTTTAACATGTGTTAATTTTTTGTCATAATTTTTCCTTAATTAAGAGACTTGGTAATGTTTGCACAAATCTTTGATGCACTGAACCATGAATAACAGCATGGAGCAGATGCTGTCCAGTTTTGATCAAAGATGTTTAAAACTGCCCTACCAGCCGCCACCATCTCCCCACTGTGTTCCACATCCCCTCTCCCTCCATACTTTGCTCCCCATCAGTTGAACTGACTTGTCATTTTATCTGCCTGATTCCCCTGATGAAAGCCCCTGTCTGCCCCCTCCCAACAGATGGACATTGAAGGAGGCTGTCACGCTTCCCATACCCGCCCTCAGCCCCTAGCACCCTCCCCACTCACCCGTAGCTCCAGATTTGGTTGCCTCTCTGTCTCCCAGATCCCCCGAGTTGTCTTTGTCTCATGTGTGTATGTGTGTGTATGTGTGTACACTTGCCCTTGACTTCTTCCGGTGAATGATAGATTATATTTTTTAAAAAAAACAGTCTTCCTACACATGCTTTGTGCCCCCTCCCCTCATACTCTGCCTCACCCCTCCTGAGCTCACTCCCAGTTCTGCAGGCTGGATGGCCCAGGTTGTATCTCAGATGCTATTTAGAGCCATGAGTTGGTCATGTGTCCGTAAAGGCCAGAGCTTCAAGCTCAGAGCTGGTGCCGTGCCGTGCCCTGAACTGAGGGCGAACTCAAGGAGAGGACGGGACAGAGAGCAGCGGTGGGCCCTGCCCTCTGAGGATGGAGGTTTCAGACAGCAGTGCAGGTCCTTGTGAAGCCTGTGCCAGGGACCGGGAGCCTGAGAGACAGCAGGAAAGTGCCAGCCAGTGACAGCAAGCTGCTCCCCACTGTCGGCAAGTCCCACATCAACACTCAACCTGCCGTTTTCCCCCAAACTGTTAGTGCTTCTAAAAGAAAGACAAAGCAAAAGAAACGTTTAGGGCATAAATTTCTATAGAAGTGGCTATGTTGGCAGTAGAGAGGGAGGGTGCAGGACAGGAAGGAGCGTAAGGCCGCCATGCTGACCCTTCCATTTATACGTGGTTTTTTACTGACGATTCACCCTTGCATTTGTCTCATGGAACTGAACTGCCCTTCGAGTTTGACAGACAGAAGTTATCGTCCCCAGTTTGCTGCCGCTAAAGATGCTGGTGGAGAGGTGAAGTCCTTTTGTGCCGTGCAGCTGAGGCCAGCCCCTCACTCCTGGGCCCCGCCCGAGTTCCCTCTCTAATCCATGATGTCCTTGATAAACAGATGCATCTCACATGTCCTTCCACCAGCGAGGGTTTGTTCAGCCCTTAAGTTCTGTAATTTATATTCAAAATAACCCTACGTGTTTTGATAGTCTACACAAAAGATGATGCATCAGCGCCCTCGGAGCTGTGATGCAACCTCTCACCAGCCTCCCTTACCCCATGCTCAGGGCTCTTCCTCCTCTAGACCGAGGTGAAGAGTCACACTGAAGGGTGGTCTGGAGACGAAATGGGGACAGTGTGTGCGATGGAGAGCAAGGGGCGTTGTCCGATGAACGGCTTGTGAACCAGAAAAACCAATGTAACACCCCCAGGCAGGGGCGGTGTGGGAGAGAGGAGAGAGGGTTGATGTGAAGTCAGAGCTGGCAAGTGGCTGAGTCTTGCTTCTTCTTTTTCCTGGAAAAGAAGACTTCGTTTCCTCCTCTGTCAAAGGAATGTGATTATCTTATGGGACTGTGTTTTGAAGCTCACTGAAGAGCATCTATTTTAAAACTCTATGTAAACTATAAAGTGCTGTGGAATGGAAGAGACTGGCACCCAAGCAAATGACATTTTTTCCTAAATCCCTGCTGGAATAGCTCTAGCCAATTATATTTAGTTATAACTTATGCCCACAGGCACTGTTAGAGCCCTTGTTTCCCAGATATATTAGATCCTTGGAGATGGTTGACAGGTGGGGCCAGATCAAAGCCAGTGCAGCTCACTGACCGCGGCCCATACCCTGGCCTCGGCAGGGCTGTTCCCCAAGCACATTGGGTGTAGCCCTGCACTTGCATAGCAGTCAGTATTGTGGATGACAACTTGTATAAGCAATAATGCTTAGTCTCAGAGGTGGGTCCCTCTGCCCATAGGTTCTGCCTCAGGCCACTGGCAGCTCCTGGGTCTGAACACTCCCTGGTGCAAGCAGTTTACAGCTCCAGGTGTCCCCTGGGGCGGCTCCAGGCCTTCCCAGAATTTTCTCGTCTTACTTGTCATCACAAGACACTCACTCGCAGACATATGTTCTACTTGGCCTCAGAGGGATCCATGAGGGCTTTTCACCTGTAACTCATCATCTTTGACTCTTACACCTATAGAAATTGACTCTCATTTCCCTCACCTAACTGCCATATTCATCCTAACCGCCCTCCAAATATTCCTCACATCGAAGCTCATCTCCCCATAAATGCCTTCTCTTTCCTCCTTGCCTTTACAAGGCTATGGCACCTCTCCCTCTGGGAAATGGGTTTCCCACCAATCCCAGGAGCCAGCATTCACTCATTCCACCATGTTTATCGTCTCCCCTTCTGTGTGCTGGGTACAATTGTAGGCACCTGGAGTACATCAAACAAAAGCTCCCTTTTCATGAGCTGGCAGTCTAGGGTCAGGATAATAAGCCCGTGAGCAATGCAAGGAGTATAGAAAACAAGGAAATCATAGTCCATCGAAAGCTGGTAAGTGCTTTGGAAAAGGAATAGTGTCGTGTAAGGGGGTCAGAGGTGCTAAGAGGCAGTGAAAGAAGGTGCTATTTCAAATAAGATGGAAGTGAGGAGTTACCCATGCAAATACCTGGGAGGAGGGCTTTGGGGGCAGGAGGAACAGCTGTTACTGGTGCAGAATGAGCCGGGGAGACAGAGAGGGGAGGGAACCAGAGAGCGGGAGCAGATTTTGGCTTTTATGCTGAGCAAGAAGGGGAGACACTGGTGCCTCTGAGAAGAGGTGTCCCCTAATCTGACTTACATTTCCGAAGGCCAATTGGCTGTCTATAGGAGTCAGGGTGGAAGCACAACACCATGTAGAAGGTGCACGTGATTACCCAGGTGGGAGGGGACCGTAGCCTGCAACAAAGCCGCAATAATAGAGGTGGTGAAAAGGGTCCAATTCTCATTCTGTTTTGAAAATAGAATGAACAGTATCTCCTGACAGACTGGATGTGGGAGTAGGAGGAAGAGGTGGCCAGGATGGCTGTGAGGTTTGGGCCTAAGCAGTGGGAGGATGGAGCTGGTATGAACTGGGAAAGACAGGAGGTGGAGCACGTTTTCATGAGGAACTCACTGGGATGCGTCTATTTCACCCCTTAGTGGGGATGGCAGGTAGACAGTTAGACACATAGTCTGAGGGTGGGGCTTGGGGTTGTCAGCATATAGATAGTATTCAAAGCCATGACAGTGGTGAAGAGCTCCCAGGGCTGAGCGGGGCGGGGCCTCCAGCAAGAGGAGGGCAGGACGTTTTGCGCTCAGAGCCAGTCTGAGGTTCACTTTCTGCTCCCTCTGGGAGATGCCTCTGACCACTGCAGAATGTACCCAGAGGGCGATCAGAAGTCTCCACCATGTGGAGCTGTACTGGATCCTGCTTCCACTGCTCTTCTCCTCCCGAGGCCTTACCTCGTTCTCAGTCAGAGGCTTCCTCCCTCCGTGTCCCCTGGGAGGTCCAAGTGCAGCATCTTGTCACTCTAAGGAAGCCTTCTGGTTTTCCTTTATTTCTTGGGTCTGAAATATATTTTCCAGAGGGAAAAGCCTGAGACATAGGCCCTGTGATTGTTAATGTAAGTTCCTGGAGCATCAGAAACTACTCCCTAACATCCCAAGTTGAAATCAATTTGGGTCCCTGGTCATTCAACACCTTTCCCAATACTGTTCTTTATCATTCTGTATTCTGATTATTGCACCATAGAGAGTGCTGAGAGGCCTGGATTCTTGCATTATGGATACAGGACAACATTCCCAAATTGCAAATCAAGAAGCCTGTGTTCTGTTTCCAGCTCTGGCACTGTGAAGCCATGTGACTTAGAGCAACTAACCCCATTCTCTGGTCCTCAACTTCCTTGAAAGTGAAAGGGGCCAGGGGCAGGTGGAGATGGCCGGCCTCAGAGGGCCTTTGCGACTCCAGCACCCCTTGGTTCTGAATGGGACATTTTCTGGTTGTGGGAGGCAGATTTCCATTTCCTCTCACTACCCTGCCAGATTCCAGCTCTAAGGCGGACTTCCTTTCATAGCGCTCCAGGGCTGCGTGGGGATCTGCTTCCTGGCTTTGGGATGGCTCATGTGGAAATTCTCCCCGGAGGAGGCCTGCAGGGATCTTCAGGTTGAGGAGCAGGACAGAGATTGTGTGAGGCCTGGAGAGCTCCTGCAGAAGGTTCAGAGAGAGTGAAAGCAGGAGGATTTGCTTAGGAGTGGGCAACACACTTGCCCACTGAAGTGACCGGAGTGGAAAAACAAAGTAACGCTGGTCCTGGCTATGATCTTAGTTGATTAGAGTAAGGGAGTCAGGGAGGAGGACGGAGCAGAAGGGGAAGAGGGAAATGACAACTTCTCTTGGATGAGCATGTGCCAGGCAGCCTACTAGGACATCACACACAGTCAGATTAACACCTCCGGGTGCGTAGTGTCTGCAGAAGGAAACCAAGGCTTATGCAGGATGAACAGTTTGCCTATAGCTAATAGGTGGAAAGACTGGGATTGAAATCCATTTCTGTGGGAGAATTGAGTCTTGCATTTCCACAGAGTCCATTAGCCAACTCCCTGGGCCAGTCTGGCCTGGGCATGGCATCACCGAAGGGCCCCTGCCACTCACAGGACCTCATTCAGTGCACTCCCAGCATCACGGCCTGGGGCAGAGGCTTAACCTAACTTCTCTATGCCCGCTGATGCTGCCAATTCCCGACCGAGGGATTCCAGGCTGCCCTGGGCTCATGCGCCTAGTTAATGGGGCTCAGAAGAGAAGGGCAAAGCCATTGTAAAGCAGGCCCACCTGACAGCTGGAACTTGAGAAGAAAATGGGAGGGGGAACAAGATGGGCCTGGGACTCAGTTCCGGGGAGTGTCCAGCGGTGAGCACATGGAGGCCCCACATCCTCCCTCCCCCAGCCCCTGAGCCAGTGGGACTTTCCCACCACCGCTCTGAGTCACTGTCCCTTACCAGCTCCCCATAAAAATAATGAAGCAACTTTGACTCCTGCTCAGGCTTCAGGGCCTGGAATCACGGGAAAGCAGCCATTGAGTCACAGAGTGTTTGCTGCACACCCACCCCCAGGGCTGAGTCAGAACGCTCAGCCCGCACGCGCCGACCCTCCCTCCACATTTCAGCCGGGATGCCTATGTGGGCCCTCAGCCTGGCTCTTGGTCTGCCTTTTCCTGACCCCGCCATGGCAGAGAAGGGGCCAGATGGCGTGAGAAAGGCAGGGCTGGGTGCCCCAGAGGTGTGAGGAGGGTAAAGGCAGAAAATGAGGTCATCCAAAACGTTAGAGAGAACGCAGCTTTGGAGCCCATCTAGCCGGAGCCCATCTCCACGGACTCCACGAGCACCTGCTGGGTAGCAGCCCCAGATACACAGTTTTACAGACAAGGACGGTGGAGGCAGAGACAGGGAACAACTCGCTCATCCTCACAGCATTTCACAGCAAGGCCAAGCCAGAACCTGGCGCCTGAGCGCAATCCGGCATGTTTAGTTAGGGGCTCAAAGAGTGACATTGCCAGACGTTGTCTAAATGGCAGTGGTCAGTGTGGCATGGGCTGCTTCTAAGGTAAATTAAAGTAAGATGGGTGGTGTCAGGCCCAGCTGGGTGAGGACCTCCTGACACCTCCATTTCCCTTTGCTGGACACCTCCTCTATCGCTGACGGAGCTTCCAGCCTCTTGACATCCATCCCCACAACAGAACGAATGCGACCAAGGTCTCTTGTTTCCAATACACTAATTCATACTCAGGTGGGGGTGACTCAATCAGCTCCCCTTTGAAGAAGAGAGGGTAACGCTCACCCCAAGGACAGTATCTCGTGTGTCTCCTGTAAGGCTTTCGGGAACATGACACCGAATGAGGAAGCTGTTCCCCAGCCTTGGCCCCCAGCGGTGTGACACGACAGTTCCCTCCTCTGCTGGGGCATAGAGCTGGCCCTCGAGAGACGTGGCTGAGCCCGCTCTGCCCAGCAGGGAGGCAGCATGTGGCCATCGGCAGGCAGTCCAGCTGGAAAGGGAAGAGCCACTGCAAAAGCCTCTGGAGGGTGAGGCTGCTGGGTGGGCAGCACAGGAGGCAGTGTGCTGGGACAGCCAGGCTGGCGAAGCAGCCCCGTACCAGCAAGTTTCCCAAAGCTGGTGCCTTGAGACGAGGCCTGCAGGATTGGCCCGAAAGGTCTGTGGGAACCTGTTTGCTTGTTTGTGATGGACAGCCCGGTTTGGGTTCTTATTCAGCTGTCAGATCATCTGACAGTTTAGCTCCCCGTGTCCTCTGCCTTGTGACCAAGGCCCCTTCACTTTTGTTTTCCTCTATTTTTCTTCCCTTCTTTATTCTCTCTCTTCTATTCATATACAACCCTCTCCTTTCATCTAAAACAGAAGAGTGGGAGGAAGCTGTCACAACGCACTCTTTGGTTTGGCCAGACAGCCACCTGGGTCTGACCAGTGTCTGCAACTTCAGGTCTCACAGGCTGAGCAAGTTCCTGTTGCTGTGTTTGCCAGACGCCTCTAAAGCAAAGGAGCCTAGGGCAGTGGTCGGCAAACTGCGGCTCGGCAAACCGTGGCTCGCGAGCCACATGCGGCCCTTTGGCCCCTTGAGTGTGGCTCTTCCACAAAATACTGGCTCTTTCACAAAAATACCGACTTCCGTGCATGGGCCACAAAGTTTCAATCACACTGTACGTGTGCGCCCGCACGTGGTATTTTGTGGAAGAACCACACTCAAGGGGCCAAAGAGCCGCATGTGGCTGGCGAGCTGCGGTTTGCCGACCATGGGCCTAGGGCAGTGGTCCGCAAACTGCGGCTCGTGAGCCACATGCGGCTCTTTGGCCCCTTGAGTGTGGCCACGAAGTTTCAATCGCACTGTACGTGCGCGCCCGCACGTGCTATTTTGTGGAAGAGCCACACTCAAGGGGCCGCAGTTTGCCTACCACTGGCCTAGGGTATTCCAGAGCTAGTGGAGAGAGTGAGAGAGCAACGCCTCAGGTGGGCTCAGAAATGCCAGAAGTGCCCCCAAAGCATCGCCACTTCTGTTAACACCCATTTACTCTTCATGTCTGTCCTTCCTTGGGAATCATCTGCTTCCTCTTGTTTCCTTTATGGGTCTCTCTGTCTTCACTCTTATTCTTTGTCCTTTGGGATGCTCTCTCCCTCCCTCTTCCCCTCCTATGGAATTCTTTCATGCTGCTAGCACGGCTGACAATGGATTTCATCCATTTATTCTTTATGAGTTTCTTTTGTTTGCATGACTGGGCACGGGCCATCCTTCCCAAGGGAAGATAAAGCTGCCCTGGCAATATGATAATCAGTCACGTTTAGCATGAGTGCCTCGCAGGTGACAGCAGTACCCATGCCCTGCACCTCCTACCAGTCCCCTCAGGGCCAAAAGTCCCCTTGAGGGAGGTTCTGAAGGGTGTTTCATCTGGGTGCCTGTAGCCACAAAGATTCATGAGGGATCATCTCCTCTGGCTAGAATTTTTCCTTGGAGAAACAGATGCCAGCAGGGAATTTTCAACATGGTGGACATGGGGGGAGGGGGTGTTGCTCTTTCCACTCTCCACCTTGTCATCTTTGGGCTTATTATCTTCATTTCTTCCCTGCTCTGTTCTGTCCAATGTTTTTGCCTCCCTCATAATGCCCCATCTCCCTCTTCTTACCACTCCTCCTCCACAGATCTGTTTACATCTCCCATTCATTCCAGACCAAAAGGGAAATTCTGTGTAAGAATTACTTGCAAGTGCCCATATTTCCTTCATTTGCACTTATATCTAAAAGCCTTTGACATCTCCTGTATCCCAGTTGACTTATGGTTCTTTAAACTTTGCATCCCCCTTAGCAAGGAAGCTCTTAATTCAACTTTGGAAGGTTACAGGTTAAAACATATTTTACTTTGGTCTCTTAAACGTGCCTTTCCCTGCTGCCATCTCTGGTGGCTCTAAGGTGCAGCATCTCCCAACTCCCTGACATCTATAGGCCACACTAGTCCCTGCGTGCTCATTTCTCCTGGTTGAAAGAGGAGGTAAAATGATAATGAGGACACCCCCTTCCCAATTAACTGACACTTGCTAGCTCCTGGCCACGACGCTGGTGTCAGATGTTTCTAGAAGCCCCTGGCTCTGCCTCTCCCAGTCTTCTCTGTGTGTACCAGCCTGATAATGGTCCTCTCACCACAGATTCACTGGGGTTTCACCAACAAAGCCCCGGCCACTCAGCCCTTCACCACACCACTGTGCTCTCACAACTGAACTAGCGATCCTGCCTTGCAGATCAAATTGAGACGAGAGTAGAGACAGCAGAAGCAGAGACGCAGAGCTTGGCATGCGGTGGGGGTGTAGGCAATGCCAGCTGGAACTTGCCCTTCAGGTGGATGGAGTGGAATTTCTATCACAGCCACTCCCTAAGTTTTAGACAAAAAAATTTTAAAAAAAGAAAAGCAAGGTTCCTCAGCAGGGTGCCCAGTAAAAGACTCACATACTCCCATGGCATTGCCCTCACCTCCTATTCAGAGGAATGAGGAACCTCAGTGGCCATGAGGTTATAGCCATCGCCTCAACAGCAGCCATTGGAATTGGCAGCCCATCTGTGGGCCCTGCTCCTGACTCAGCGGGGAGCCAGCCTCCTCTGGAGGGAGCCCAAGGATAGTCAGTGCCTTTCAAGGTCAACATGGCCAGGAGTGGGCAGCAGAGGCTTCTGAGCTCTTTAAAATTCTCTTTAACCAACTGATCTCAAGAGAATTCTGGAAGACAACTTTGTTGGGTATTCCAGCCTAGATATCTACACCTAGCCCCTAAATCCCTAGTAATCATCCCCCTCCTGGCTGTGCAAGAAGGAGGAGGGGCAGGGGAGGGAGAACGTCCCTTTTTACATGGTTAGGAGCTATTTTCAACAACTTTTAGTTCTCCAGAGAGACAAAGTAATGTTAACAACTGGGAAACACATGCCACTGATGTCATATTCCTGGGAAATCCCTCCACTAGGACAATCTCTTTGCCTCTCCTGTGTTCCCGGGGTTTCCCTAAGCAGCCTCTGTGTGGTCTGGAGATAGTACCGCAGTGAGCAGGAGCAGTGAGTATATTCCAGAAACTGACTCACCCACTGAGGCAACACTTCTGATTTGATCCTAAACTTCACTCAGAGACTCTCTCTTACTAGCTGCCCCATGTCACCCCTATCGTCCCAGCCAGTTATACCAAACCAAGCTAATCTGCACATGTAAATTGCAGTATGTTAACTGGCTTTTCCTCTCTATTTGCCCTTAACCCAGCGGTTCTCAACCTGTGGGTCGCGACCCCTTTGGCGGTTGAACGACCCTTTCACAGGGGTCGCCTAAGACCATCCTGCATATCAGATATTTACATTATGATTCATAACAGTAACAACATTACAGTTATGAAGTAGCAACGAAAATAATTTTATGGTTGGGTCACAACATGAGGAACTATATTTAAAGGGCCAGAAGGTTGAGAACCACTGCTAACATGTTAGCTGGAACCACTAGCCAGGACTCTTTCTGAAAATGTCCCACCTCTACCTCACTACAGCATAATCACCTGAGTTAATGTATACAAATTGCATGAACAAGTTTAGTTAATTGACCTAATATCTTTAATGCCTTGAAAGTTACTGGATCATTAGAAAACAAAGATGAAAAAATTGGTTGCTCAGACATTCACTCCACACCTACCATTAGTGGGTACAGCGCAGAATGCAAGCTCAGCCTGAATGCTCAGGGCTGATGTGCAGCTCCATTGGCTCTTGGGGAAGGGGAGCAGTAGGGTCTCCAGGCTCGCAGGGCATACGTCTTCAGGGAGTCCTACCCCTCTTCCCCAGGAGACCGTGGATGGAGAAACTGTCATCTAGCTCAAGGAACTGGGAGCAACTCTGGAAAAGGGTCAGAGATGGATCGCACAAGTACTCCAGGCTACCAACTGATTCTAAGTTTAGCTCAAAAAGTAGAACCGTCGCCAGGTAGTTTTTTTTAAGAGAACCGGGACTCACAGAGAGTAGCCAACAAACAGTTGGCTGAAAGTGCAGGTGCCCGGGTCCAACTGGCCCAGTCTTTCCTTCCAGCTCACTGGGGGTTCCATTTGCAGCTGGGCAAGGGGACCAAAGACAGGACCGACTACACCAGGTCATCTAGGAATGTCCTTCGGGGGCTGGCGGTATGTCCGTGAACTGTGGGTTCTCAAGAGCAAGGGCTGTGTGTTAGGCTTCTTCCTGTTGGTTCCACTGAGAATCATTCTGTGATTGCTTTGAGAGTTTATTATGAGTGGTTAGTTTTATGTGTCTTGTTTTGTTTTGTTTGTTTTTTTGAGACTGTGCACTTTGTAAGCATAACCCCGCACATAGAACAGGCTGTGTGAGAGGCTCACAGGCAACACTGCCCCAGCAAGTCAAAAGTGCCCTCTGACCCTAGTGCCCACCAGTAGATGAGTGGATAAAAAGGCCGTGGTACATCTACACTATGGAATACTAGGCAGCAGTAAAAAAGAAGGATCTGAGACAGCACGGAGGGACCTGGAGAGCATTATGCTAAGTGGAATAAGCCCGTCAGAGAAAGACAAGTACTCTATGATTTCACTTATATGTGGACTCTAATGAACTAACAAGCAAAGTAGAGACAGACACATAGAGAGCAGGATGATAGCTGTCAGGGTGGGAGGTGGTTGGGCGGCTGGGTTGGGGTGGTGGTGGAGGGACTGAGCAAAAAGAGACATACGTGCCCTTTGAAAAGCATGGCCTAAAGCTTGAAAAATGATTAATCTGTGAGTCTCCTGATTCTCCCACAGTGCCGGTCTCATTAACCGGACGGGGGATCCAATGCAGGCCCCCAGGCCCCCGTCCTCCCACTCACTGCTGCCCTCACAGCTCCCCTGACCACTCCTTGTCTCCTATTGCAGAGACATATCATGAGGATTCTTAAATCAATACATATTATTAAAATAACAAGACAGGATCAAGGTGATTAGAACAGACCTAAAACTACATTTTGAAATAAAATATGACTTAAATAGAATAGATCTTAAATAGGAGCTATAAAAGGCTAAAAATCAACCAAAAAAAAGACAGTTAAGACCTTTAAATATCCCAAATGAAGCATTCTGCATGTGTAAAAAGTAAAATACAATAAAACAAGTAGTTTAAATTTGCTAATGGCTGGGGTTATTCAATGTGACCAGGTGACTCAGGTGAGTTCTCTAAATTGTTTTCAATCTGGTCCTATTTGGGATGGGATTGACCCAGAGGACCTTCAAGCTTTGCCCAGGGTTCTTAGCAGTCATGGGGTGGGAGGAGTTTTCAGGGTGGACCCAAGCCTGCTGGGAACTCTGCCTAATGCCTGGGCATAGTGTGTAGAATAGATTGACCTCTGTATGACCCTCACACTCGCTCACTGAAGCCTCAGAAACACAGAACCATTCACACAGGTGCACAAACACTTGACCATCCTGAATTCCGTGTGTGTGTGTGTGTGTGTGTGTGTGTGTGTTTCCATGTTCTATCGCAGCCTGCTAGTCAAATTCTAGTGAGCCCAGCTTCCAGGCCTGTGGACTGACCGGCAGCTCGTGCTCCTCCAGAAGCAGAATGGAGATGGGACTGTTCTGCAGAAGACTGGAGAGCACCCCTGCCCTATTCTTCCCTGGCCTCCCCCTGCATCTCCATCCTTCCCCAAAAAACATCCCACCAATCTGCTATGGGAAAAAGGAACTTGCCGACAAATTTGTTGCCAAAGGAGTGTTTTAAGTCTGCAAGCAAATGTCTGGTTGTGCACATTTTCATCCTTCAAAAATCCATTACAACGTTTGTTCATATCTTAAAAACAGGA
This sequence comes from Myotis yumanensis, assembly GCF_028538775.1. Lineage (NCBI taxonomy): Eukaryota > Metazoa > Chordata > Mammalia > Chiroptera > Vespertilionidae > Myotis > Myotis yumanensis. The sequence continues at coordinate 118,732,003 of NW_027223754.1, read as the reverse complement.
ACACAAGAGCAGCCATCTGTAAGTGGAGGGTAAAAGCAAAGTCGTGACCTTCTAGAAAGAGTTAACAGCTCAGAAGGTCAGATCAGTCAGGCGCACAGCTCTACCTGCTGAGAGTGGGGGGTCTTCGGGATCCAGGCTGGGGAACCGGGCAGAGAGCTGCGCGGCACTCAACATGCCGCTTTCCCCAGCACCTGCCCCAAACTGAGCTCAGCAGTCAGGCCCATGAGAGCAGCTTCTTGGGTGTTAGTAACCATATCTTAAATTGTGCGCAGAGCTTTCCAACTTCAAAAACAGCTCCACACATTGGTCATGCCATGCCAAGGCTCTCACACCTGAAGACTAGTAGCTAAGCAGGACCGTCTCCCACCTGAGCCTCAGCCTGAGGACTAACCCCTGCTATGGAGGGAGGTGAGGGCCACCTCTTTAGACCCTCCACAGTGAGAATTAAAACCCAGGCTCCCCCTAAACCTGAGGGGCCATTGCTTGCCAGCTCCTTCTGCGGCAATGCTGGGGTAGAGCTAGAGTGAGCGAAGCTGTCTTAGAACACGCGGTGGGCTTTGCTAAGTGAAATGAGCCAGTCAGAGAAAGACCTCCATCCAGAGTCCAGATCTCATTTGCACTGGGTGTGAGCTATTTAATACATGACGGAGATGGTAGACGTGAGGCCCAGCTATGCAGAGCCCACACTCACGGTGCAGAACCCGCCAGGCCTGTGGTTGGTATTTCTGTCACTTGTTTCCTTTTGCCCTCTCCTGCCACTGTGTTGCTCCTGTGTTAGCCAAGACCTAGAATGCCGATCTCTTCGTTGGAGACTCATTACAGCTTATCTCTATCTGCCTTTCTTTAAAGCCAGCTGAACATACCCAATGCTCTCCCTCTATGGTAAGACCAACCCTCCAGACCACGCTCTGAGCTTCTGTGACCTCCTCTAACACCCCCCCCCCCACTCTTACCACTGGACCCTGAGTCTCTCAGAGCCCAGCCTGGCTCCTGCTGCATGTGGCCACCGTGTCCGTCTTGCACCTTGCCTGCCTGGTCTCGTGGAGCTGTGACGTGCTGTCTGTGTAATGGTGTCTTCCCCCCTCCCTGAACTTCCCTTTGGGTGATAATTCACTGTGATCTTGACTGTCTAACGAGCCACTGGGAGAGAACTGGACCCGAGGGCAATTTCCTGTTAAACACCCTGAGACCCGCTAGCTAAGCCTCTAGCCCTGACCTGAGGTGGGAACGTTGCACAGGGCGCCTTCAAGCGCTTGCCCAGTGTTCTTAGCAGTAATGGGGTGGGCAGACGCTTGAAGGTCTCCATGGTAAGGCCTCCTGGAAAAGAGAGAAGAGGGAGATGATCCAGCAGGAAGTGAGAGGGCAGGCGACTACTTTCTTCCTTAATCGAGTTTCTGTAAGGACTGGGCTCCTTTGTGCTGAGTTTAAGGCCACAGCAGAAGGTTTGAGCTGGGATTTGTTACTGAGAGTGCGGCTGAATTTCCAGTCGCTTCAACTGTGTTACCTGTGGAATTTTCTAAATCCCTGAGCTCATTAAAATTGGGCTATCCCGCCCTAACCTGTTTGGCTCAGTAGATAGAGCGTCCGCCTGCGGACTCAAGGGTCCCAGGTTCGATTCCGGTCAAGGGCATGTACCTGGGTTGCGGGCACATCCCCAGTGGGGAGTGTGCAGGAGGCAGCAGGTCGGTGTTTCTCTCTCATCAATGTTTCTAACTCTCTGTCCCTCTCCCTTCCTCTCTGTAAAAAAATCAATAAAATATATTTAAAAAATAATAATAATAACAAAATAAAATTGGGCTATCCCCACCCACTTTTCTGCAGCACACAGCAAGCAGAAAAGCTCGGCTGTTGATTGGACCACTCCAGTTCACTTTGGCTCAAGTGATAGAGATGCCACTTGATGTGACTTTGAGGTCTCCTTAGAACAGCCTTCTCCGAAAAGCTATCGTCACACATTTAGTGGTGGGGTGATTCCCTGAACCCCGAGTCAGCAGACGAGACAAGGCTGGGTGGGCTGGTGGTGTTTCCTGACACGCCGCCCCAGGCCGGGTGGAGGCGGCCGAGGCAGGGCTGCTCCTGGGCTTGCTCCCCACTTTGCAGGGACAGCCACTGGCTCTGCTTCTTCACTGCAGTGTCGTTTGGTTTATTAGAAGAAGTGGTCATGTCCACGCGGAGTGTGTATTCCCCTCTAGAGCATCAGGAAACTGCAGCAGCCGGGGGGCTCCTGGTCCCAGGCTGGAAGCCACACTGCAGGCTTCGGTTTCATTTCCTCACCCGTCAGACCCAGACGCCCCTGTGGCACAACTTCCCAGACTCTTGACACTCACAGCTGAGGTTCCCGCTTCAGCTTGTTCTTTCTTCTGTCCGCCTCCCCGACATGGGGAACTGACAGCTGTTGTAAACCCCGAGCCTCTGCTGCATACTCCTCTTTTAAGGAAAGAAAATAGAATTTCAAGTAGATACACAGGTAATAGAAATGCAGAGGTTAAGGGCATCAAAGACTTCAGAATCCACGCAGGGCAGAGCGTGGGGCAAGTCGAGGACGCTGCCTGCCCCTCCTCCCCGCCTCCCCCCACAGCCTGCCCTGCCTGAGGGGAACAAGCGCCCAAGGAGACTGGGGAGGACTCTGGCTTGGATGTAGGAGAAATACTGTGACTCTTCCCCTGCATGGAGAGTCCAAAACCCAGAGGGACTTCCTGCTGATTTCTGAGCAGCCCTCCAGGACGGGTAAAGGCTGTCTCTGGGTTACTCTGGCCTCTGGAGCCAGCAGCCGCGTCAGTGACAGCGGGACAGGCCGCAGGGCCTGGGGGAGCAGGGCGACCATGTTGGTGGGATGTGGAGATGGAGAGGGCCAGAGGGGCTCCCACCTGAAAACGACTAAGCACCAAGCCGGAAATGTGGGTGGAGAAGCCGGGAGGCAACGCAGGGTCCCAGCGATGACCCAGAGGGAGGCAGCGATGGGAACAGTAACAGGAAGCCCCAGGGTCCATTCTCTCCCGGTGCCGACAGGGCTGGGTGAGCTGCACTAGCTCTGGGAGCAGGCAAGTGGCTGCTTGGTCACCACCCCAGCTCTTAGGCCCACGTGGCAGGAGAAGGGGCCAGCGGGTCAGTCCATGTTTGCCTTGGGTCTGGAGGCAGACGGTGACAGGGAAATCTTTCCTGTCCCCCTGAGCCCTGCCCAGGCCTGTGCCCAAGCCCTGGGACCCTCCAGGTCCAAGATGCCGAGTGATCCCTCGGCCAGCAGCCCAGCAGCGCAGCGCCATATTCCCACCTCAGCGGCAGTGCCTGCTCCATTCTTCTTCCCCTTGCCCTTGCCCTCACCCTCCAGGACTCCTGAGGAGATGATCTGCCCTGAGCAGGACCCCTTGGTCCTCTCATTCCAACTGCCTTCCCCACCTCTCCTGGAAAGGGGGTGCCTCCTAGAGGCCCAGGGCAGAGAGGAGGAGATGGGGGGGCAGATTTAGAGCCCCAGAAAAGGCAAGGGCTTTATAGCAGACACTCGCCCAGCACTAAGCCACACCAGAGCCATGTGGGACGGGGGCTGTGAGCAGTGGGAGTTGACGCACAGAAGTGCTGGAGTCCTGAGGAGCCCGAGAGCCAGCTCTTGCAGTGGGCAGCCCACTGCCTGCCCACCGGCCCCAGTGCAGTCGTCCCCCTGCTGGGAGGGGCCCACACCCACCGGCCGCTTGCAAACCCATCCCCTCAGGATGCAGGACCCGCGGCCACGCCAGGCGGGAGGGAGGCCGCTGCTTTCTCAGCACGTGGCCAAGGCCGGGCGCCCTCAGAGGCTGGCTCCCCGCCTTGATTACAGGGCCTATGGAAATTCCTCAGGGACTCTCCTGTCGCCCCACCCAGGCGCTCAAGGACTCGGGAAGAAAGTAAAGCAGGAGAATAGGAAAAAGGACATGGGCTCAGGGCCTGGGCACAGCTTGGCTCTGCAGAGACCTCAGGGTTGGGTTGTCCACCTGGAAAAGGTGGGCGCTGCCTTCCCTCGGTGGCCAGGGAGAGACCTAGTGCAGCCAACCCCGCCCTGAGCTGGTCCGTCCCAGCCAAGGGCTGTGTTGCTGGAGCAGGGCCCACCCCGCTCTCGCCCACCCCTCCGTGTTGCTGTGTTAACTACCACCTCCTGTTGCCAATGGATTCCAGAATGCAGAGGAGAACTCCCGCATCTCCATCACCTTCTTCCGCCTCTTCCGGGTCATGCGCCTGGTCAAGCTGCTGAGCCGTGGGGAGGGTATCCGGACGCTGCTGTGGACCTTCATCAAGTCCTTCCAGGTAGCCACCTCTGCCCTGAGCACTGGCGGGAGGAGGCCTCCGCTTCTCCTGGGCTGCAGGGCTGCACGGGACCCCCCCCCCCCCCCCCCCAGCTCCCACGGGCTCCCTGAGCGGGAGGAGACAGTCAAGGAATGAGTAGTATCCAGGAGTCAAGACGGGGCTCGCTCTGCTGCTCACTGCTGCTCGTGTCTGACATGAGTCTCTTGGACTCAGTTTGTGGTTCTCAAAAGCATGTCTGGGTCCCCGGATTTCCCTGAGGTCCAGTGGGGAAGGCTGAAAGCCCAGGGGGGCTGAATGGCTCTGCTTTCTTCTCTCACTTAGGTATTTTTCTGCAAGAATTGATTAGACAGAGGGACTTTGTGGTGGAACAAATTTGAAAACCATGGCCCCCAAGACCCTCCCAATTCTGTCATTGCAGCAGTGACTGCTGTTCCTACTTAGGGACTTGCCTAAACTCTCCAGGACCCCATGTCACTGCTCTCGAGGAGAGATGGCCCCTCAAATGAGCACAGGGTTGCCCAACATAGAATCAATTCTCTTGGCTCAGCCATCATTTTCCATGTGTAAAAGCAGAATGACGATTGCCTCTGGCCATCTCTGTGAGGCTTATATTAGCTTAAGCAAAGCCCTGTCAGGTCACTGAATCCCTGACAGGTGTGGCGCTGCCATCAGGCACCTGCTTGCTTTGGAACCCACCCCAAAGGCATACACACCTCCACAGAGAGCCTCCTGCCCTGCGTCAGCATCCCCGCCCAAGACGGGCCCCAGGGAGGGCTCCAGCCTGGCTGCACTCCTAGCCAGCCCAGGCTGACTGCCCACCTCAGGAGGAGCAGGGCCCTCCCTGCCACCCCACCCACCCTGAGCCACTCTTAGTCCCTGGGAAGCTGAGGATTCTTCGGAAAGCAGACTGGGCTGACCCTGTCCAACGGGCACCTTTGGAGACCCACAGCTGTGGGTGACCGTATAGGCCTCCCATGTTTCCTGGGCTGGGAAGAGGCCCCGGGCCTGTGAAGAGTGACACTGGACTGTGGAGCTGGAGCGCTGATGGCACTTAGCGTCCACATGGTCTCGAAGTGCCATCTAGTGGTGTGTGGGCACCTGGCCGGGCATTTCCCCAGGGGCCTCCCCAGAAGTGGCAGGGGCTCTGGAAAATTCCGTGGTCTGCGCATCTGGGCAGATAATACCTTGAGTGAATAAAATGTGTGGAACCCAAGTGCAAGGCAATGCACGAGACATTTCGTAAGCCTTCCATCATTTAAACTCTACAAAAGCCCCACAAAGTCATGTTGCTCTTCTCATTTTTTCAGATGAAGAAAATGAGGCTCAGCGAGGTTAAGTAATATGCCCAAGTTCTCATAGCTAGAGAGTGGCAGAAATAGGATTTGAGACCATCATGTTTCTTTTAGTTAAGTTTCCCTTAGTAGATGTTTTTATCACAACTAGTGGAACAACATACAGTCATACAAAGCAAGGGAGGGAGCTGCCTCCACGTGCACCTTCCGCGGAGCCTTGGTGTGTGTCCTCCGAGCCTTTCTCCTTGCTGAACAAAGATACATGTCTCCTCGGAGGACATTTTGCTCATTTTTCATTGTTTTTACTAAGTAATATGACACTATGTTCTTTACTCTGCAACCTGCTTTTCTCAAGACTACACTGCTTCTCAGGTGATTAAAACCAAGTAAAATGAAGGGCCAGTGCCATCACTCAGGCCTTCTCCCAGGTGCCCAGAACCATGGAGCTCCTGGAAATGCCCCCCAAGCCAGGCAGCTGCTGGTGGCAGGTGCCGTGCCCTGGGAAGGGGTCCAGCCAGCCCGGCGTCTTCACCGCCTCATGAAGTCTTTTGCTTCCTCCAGGCCCTGCCCTACGTGGCCCTTCTGATCGTGATGCTGTTCTTCATCTATGCCGTGATCGGGATGCAGGTAGGGGCTCCCTGGTGCTCGGCTCCTCTGTCCCCTGCTTCCCAGCCCCACACTCCCTGACGCCCTCTGCCTCCTCACCTCCCCCCTGCTCCTGACTACCCCGCTCCCTCCTCTTTCACCTTCTGAGGCCCAAGTGTCACAGGAATTGGAACTTCCCCCGAAATGGTATCCTATAGGTAGCAGGGTGAACGGCCCAGAGTGGAATACACAGTTCAGAGAGTTTCTCTCCCCATTTTCCCAGGCCTGGGTTCTGCGCTCAGAAAAACACTTCCAAATTATTCATTGGGCTCAAGAGATATGGGCCCTTCTCAGGAAACCGCAGGAAGGGTGCGTCAGACAGCATCCCTCCCTTAGCCCAGGTCTGACTATCCCCAATCAGTGTTGCTCAGGAGAGAGGGAGGGAGAGAGGCAGGCTCTCCCCATCAAACACACAGCAGTTTCCAGGCCCCCCACAGGTGCCACTGCACTTTCTCCTGCCCCAAGCCCCGAGTTCTCCAGCCACGCCTCGGGGCTCCCGAAGAGCACCCAGCCCACACTGCACCCTGGCCAGGAGCTTTTCCTCAGCAGCTCCTTGAGCACGATTCTCCTGCTTGCTTATTGCAGAAAGACCCTAAGGTGCATAGGCCAAAACCTTTGAGATGAAAAGAGCTACCTTGCCATTGATCAAGGGTGGCAGTTTCTGAGATAAGCATCGCTTTAAAAGTTTGGGGGATGGGGTGAGGAGGCCTCTGATTTCAAGAATGCATTAAATTTGTCGAAGCCCCAGATTGCTTATTCCATATCATTCCAGAGTCCAAGAACGAAATTTGGAAGTGTGCTTGGGCATATGGAGCTGAAATGGCAAAGGCATCAATAAGTTCTGATGATCTAATGGTGATGATAGTTAATAATAATACAGATTTGTAGCCTTGACATTGCTGACAGATCGTAAGCGTTCTTACACCGAAAAGCTGTTAACTGTGTGAGATGAGGCATGCTAATTGTCTTGATATTGGTAATGATCCTATAGTGTGTGTGTACATCAAATCACCACCACATTGTACACTTTAAATATATACAATTATATTTGTTAGTTATTCCTTAATAAAGTTTTTAAGAGAAAATATTCTTAAGAATGTGCAGTTCCCTCCCCCCTGAAAACCAGCGAGCCTGTTCTCAGCCTCAGCGCCCACCGGGCCACCGGGCCTCTCCTGAGGGCCCATGGGCTCTTCCTACCTGTCCAGTGTGGAGGATTGACACAGAGAAGCAGGTGCCTGCCTCCTTGAGGCCCAGCCAGGTTGCATGAGGGGACTCTGCTCAGTTTATAGGCCAGCCTGTCCCAGGGTCAGCTCTGACCCTGAGGAGACCTTTGAGTGATGGGTGGGAACTAGGGTGCTCCTGGTCCATGCTTCACCGAATCCCTTTCCTCTCCCCTTTTAGGTGTTTGGGAAAATTGCCTTGAATGACACTACAGAGATCAACCGGAACAACAACTTTCAGACCTTCCCCCAAGCTGTGCTGCTCCTCTTCAGGTGGGTCTCTGAGGACCGTGCACACAGAATCAGCAGCATGATGCCGCCCTAGAGTCTGGATGTAGAACGAGAGGTGACTCTCTCCAGGAGAGTGGGCAGGGGGTGAACTGGTGCTGGGTCTCCCTCCATGGACTGGGAAGCAGTCATTTCATTGTTATTTACAACCTTCCGTCAGGCAGCCCATGGACATAGCACAGCTGCTGGTAACCATCTGAAAACAGTAGGGGATCAAAAGTCAAATTCTGAGAGCACCCTGGTTTGGGAGCTGAACAGGCTCAAAGCCAAGCCTGCAACACACTTGCTCTATGGCCCTGAGTAAGAATCTAACTTCTCTGAGCCTCAGTTTCCTCATAAAACAAATGCCGGTGCCAATGTCGGTGCCATTGCTGTGCTGGGTGGGTATGTCCATGTGCTTGGTTCCTCCTCGGTGAGGCCAGCCACGCACCTTTACTTCTTAGAAAGCCACCCTCGGGTGTAGCTGGGGAGGGCAGGGTTCTCATGCCTGCCTGTGAGTGAGCGAGTTTTTGCCACTTGCAGCCTGCTTCTCCTCCTCCTCTGGCTCCTAGCCACCCTGTCAGCCCCCTTGGTTCTTATCACTTTCCTGGGACCCCACCTAGTCCAGAGCTGGGAGGTAAGAATTGTTAACCCTATCCTGGGCCACATGATTTCTAGTCATTGCCCTGGCGTTCCTTTCCAGAAGATCCAGGGATTCTCTCTATCAGATAGCCCACCTTCACCATATTCTAGAGCAGTGGTTCTCAAACTTCCTAATGCCTCGACCTTTAACACAGTTCCTCATGTTGTGGTGACCCCCAACCATAAAATTATTTTCGTTGCTACTTCATAACTGTAATTTTGCTACTGTCATGAATCGTAATGTAAATATCTGATAAGCAGGATGTATTTTCATTGTTACAAATTGAACATAATTAAAGCATAGTGATTAATCACAAAAACAATATGTAATTATATATGTGTTTTCCGATGGTCTTAGGCGACCCCTGTGAAAGGGTCGTTCGACCCCCAAAGGGGTCGTGACCCACAGGTTGGCGACCCACAGGTTGAGAACCACTGTTCTAGAGCATCCTTTCTTCATGACCAAGCCTAAGTATCATTATTGCTTAAATGTCTTCAATCAAATGACAGAGCCCTCCCTCAGACTGTGGCTATGAGAACACAAGGGCCACTGTCGACTGCAACTTAACAACACTTAAGCCTATGCCACATTTAAATAGGGGAACTAGACACAGATGACAGAGCAAGAACATGGGTCTATCTCCCCTCCTTTCCTCAAATCCTTGATGACAGAGATATTTTTAAAAGAATAAACTGTAACAGTACTAGGAAGAAGAAAAGCAAACATGAAAGGGCGCTATTGGTGAGCCAGAAATATTGAGAATTTCCTAAGTAGAAGAAAGCAGATAGGATTCAACTACAAAGAAAAAAAATGTAATATGTACATTCTAAACCACTAGAGGGGAAAATGGATGCACACACATAAACTATTGCAACTTAGCAAAAGGACAGAGATGCAAAGAAGGGAAGGAAGGGAGGGAGAGAGAGAAAGAGAGTGCAAGAGAAAGAAAGAAAGAAAGAAAGAAAGAAAGAAAGAAAGAAAGAAAGAAAGAAAGAAGGAAGGAAGGAAGGAAGGAAGGAAGGAAGGAAGGAAGGAAGGAAGGAAAAGAAAGAAAAGAAGAGAAAGAAAACTAGAACATAAATTAAGATGGTGGGAATAAGAACAAAAATTAATAATAACGAAAAATTAAATTTCTCTATTAAAAGATAGATATTCTAATGTTGGTTTTAAGAAGTCTAGCTCTAGCCTGTTTATAATAGGTAGAGTAAAATAAAATAACCTAAAGAGAATAAAAATAAAGGAATAGAAAAAGAATACCAGACCATGCTTACCAAAAATGTAGATGTAATAAAAGCAATATCAGAAGAAATAAAATTCCAGGTGAAAGAAGGATATTCAATATTGATAAAAGATATAATCCATCAATAATATGTAACAATCATAAAACCACATGCATGTAACAATGTATTTGGCAATATATCAATCAGACACTGATAGAACCATAAAGAGAAAATGAACACACACACAGGGGGAGACTTCCATACAGCACATAGAAGCTGACAGACCAAACAGGACATCTAAATAACATAATTAAACCTAATTGAATAACTCTGTACTCAATAAATAGCAAGAAAAAACAACACTACTTTTTTAAGCACCCAGAAACATTCCAAAAATTAGCCAAGATGTAAGTCACAAAGAAAATTTCAATAAATTCTAAAATTTCTCTTACTTCACTCTAACCGGTTTGGCTCAGCGGATAGAGCGTCAGCCTGCAGACTCAAGGGTCCCAGGTTCGATTCCGGTCAAGGGCACGTACCTTGGTTGCGGGCACATCCCCAGTAGGCGGTGTGCAAGAGGCAGCTGATGGATGTTTCTCTCTCATCGATGTTTCTAACTCTCTATCCCTCTTCCCTCCTTTCTGTGAAAAATCAATAAAATATAAAAAAAATAAAAAATAAAAAAATAAAATTTCTCTTACTTCAATACAGCAAAAATTAGAGAGTAACCGTAAAATTAGTAGTCCCTCCAAAATCTATTCACTTGTGTTCTAAATAACTCAGAGCTGAAGCTACAAACTACTTAGAAATGAGAGAGCGAGAGAGAGAGAGAGAGAGAGAGAGAATAATATCTTAAATTTATGAGCTTTACTAATCAATGAAAAAGGAAAATTTGGAGCCAAGATTAATTTATTTTTTTAAGTTTATAATAATTCAACTAGTAGATGGAAAAGGAACAGCCATATTACCCCAAAGGATGAAGGAATGCATTTATTAAAATAAAAGCAGAAATAAATAAAATATCTTTAAAATATATTAATAAACCTTAAAACAATCTTTGAAAAGAGCAGTAAATAGACAAACTTTCATCAAATCCAAATTTTTTGAGAATTTTTCAAGAGTTTATTTGAGCCAAACTGATGACAGATGCCAAGGAGCAAGATCTCTAATGCTCCCAAGTTTTCCAGCTTCTTTTATTCATTTTAAATTAAAGAAGGAATTTAGAGAAGATTACATAGAGGTGTGAAAAAGCAGGGTAGGAATTGGATTACAGGATTGTTAACTAGATTACATGCTTTCTTTTTTATTTACTTTTCAATTACAGCTTAATTCAATATTATTTTATATTAGTTTTATGTGTACAGCAGAGTGGTTAGACAATCAAATTATATAATTTATAAAGTGAACCTCCCAATATATCAAGCACTCACCTGGCACCATACATAGTTATTCTAATACTAGAGGCCTGGTGCACAGAATTTGTGCACTCAGAGGGATCCTTCAGCCCAGCCTGCACCCTCTCACAGTCTGGGAGCCCTCAGGGAATGTCTGACTGATGGCTTAGGCCCGCTCCCTAGGGGGAGCGGGCCTAAGGCAGCAGTTGGACATCCTTAGCGCTGCTGTGGAGGCGGGAGAGGCTCCCACCACTGCCACTGCGCTCGCCAGCCATTAGCCTGGCTTCTGGCTGAGCAGTGCACCCCTTGTGGGATCAGGCCAAAACCCGCTCTCCTCCAACATCCCCCTAAGGGGTCCTGGATTGCGAGAGGGCACAGGCCAGGCCAAGGAACCCCACCAGTGCACGATTGTGGCTAGGGGGAGAGACGCAGGAGGTTAGCCAGTCAGGGAGGGACCACGGGAGGGCTTCAGGGCATGTCCGGCCCGTCTCACTCAGTCCCAATCAGCTGGATTCCAGCAGCAAGCTAACCTACTGGTTGTCTGCCCCCCGGTGGTCAGTGCATGTCATAGCGAGTGGTTGAGCAGCCTTAGCATATCATTAGCATATTACACTTTGATTGGTTGAACAGCCGACCGGTTGACTGGACACTTAGCATATTAGGCTTTTATTGTATAGGATTATTGACTACATTCCCTATGCTGTACTTTACATCCTCTTGACTATTTTGTAACTACCAATTTTTACTTCTTACCACCTTCACCTTTTTTGACCTAGCCCCCAACATCCCTCTGATCTGGCAACCCTCAGTCTGTATCTATGAGTCTGTTTCTATTTTGTTTGATTGTTTATTTTAGATTTGGCATGTAAATGAAATCATATGGTATTTGTCTTTTTCTGTCTGACTTTATTTTACTTATAGTAGTAGGTCCATCCATACTGTCAAAAATGGTAAGATTTAATTCTTTATTATAGCCGAGTATTATTCCATTGTATATATGTACCACATCTTTATCTAATCATCTATTGATGGGCACTTGGGTTGCTTCCATATCTTGGCTATTGGAAGATCTTTAGCTTTTCTTGTCTGGGAAGATCTTTATTTCTCCTTCAATTTTAAATGATAGCTTTGCTGGGTAGAGTAGTCTTGGTTGTAGGCCCTTGCTTTTCATCACTTTGAATATTTCATACTGTTCACTTCTGGCTTGAAAAGTTTCTATTAAAAAATCAGCTTAAAGTTTTATGGGAGCTTTCTTCTAGGTAACTGTTTTTCTCTTGATGCTTTTAAGATTATCTCTTTGTCTTTAGCTTTTCTTGTTTTAATTATGATGTGTCTTAATATGGGCATTTTGGGATTAATCGTGTTTGGGACTCTCTGCACTTCCTGGACTTCTGTGCCTTTTTTCTTCAATAGGTTAGGAAAGATTTTAGCCATTATATCTTCAAATAGGTTTTTAATCCCTTACTGTCTCTCTTTTCCTTCTAGTACACCCATGATACAAATGTTATACTTGATGTTGTCCCAGAGGTCCCTTAAACTATTCTTATTTTTTTATTCTTTTTTCTTTTTGCTGCTCTTATTGGGTGTTTTTTGCTATTTGGTCTTCCAAATCACGGATTGGATCCTCTCAGTGAACCATAAAGGGAAAACGAACACACACACAGTGGGAGACTTCCATACAGCACGTTGATTCCTAATCTGCTGTTGACTACTTCTAGTGTATTCTTCATTCCAGTTACTACATTCTTTATTTCTGACTGGTTCTTTTTCATTATTTCTGTGTGTTTTTTAATGCTGTTGAAGTTCTCACTAAGTTTTCTTTAGCATCCTTATAATCACTGTTTTGAACTCTGTATCTGGAAGTTTGCTTGCCTCCTTTTATTTAGGTTCCCCATCCCCCTCCACCCGCCTACCCCCACCGGGGCTATCTCCTGTTCTTTCATTTGAGACATGTTTCTTTGTCTTCCCATTTTAGCTGTCTCTCTGTGTTAGTTTCTATGTATATGGTAGATCTACTATGTCTCCCAGTGTTGGTATGTTGGCCTTATGTAATTGTTTCCTTTGGGGCCCAGTGGCACAGTCTCCTTGATCCCCTAAGTCGAGTGCTCCAAGAGTGTTCCTTGTATGGGTTATGTGTGCCCTCCTGTCTGGTTGAGCCTTAATAGCATGAAAATGGGTGGGGTTGACCCTCAGGCTGGCTTAGTGTACAGATTGGCCACAAGCTATGTGGGGACTGGCCCCATGAAGAGGAATTTTCCCCAGTAGGGTCTGTGCCAGGTCTGGGGCAGGTCAGCAAAGGCTGAAGGCACCCTGAGCCACACTGTCACCTTCTGGCTTCCCCCATTAGGTTCAGCCACTGAAAGAGCCACTGGTGGTACACAAGTTGCATGAGGCAGGTTCTCAGGGAGTCACCAGGTAGGGGCGAGTGGTGTTCACCATGTTAATACAGATTCAAAGTTGGCACCACTTTGAGGCCACTCAGCAAAAGTCTCAGGGTACACCAAGACCAGTAGCCATCAGCCTGGGGCCTGTGAAACTTGGCAGTGGAGTGGAGTCTTGAAGTCATCAGGGTGGAGCTAGTAAATCCATTGGGATACAGCAGATTTAGATTTGGCCATATGGAGGGAGGGCTTAACACAGGAAAGGTAGTGCCTGTCAGCCATGCAGGAAGACGCCCTCACCTTAAGCAACACAGCTGAGTTTCTCCCTGTGTGTCTCTGGCAACCCCCTCCAAGCTTGCCTGGAATGATATCATAGGTTGATCCATTTATATAAATCCTCTTTTTGAAGCTTCAAGAGACCAATATGTATGTTTTCCATGCATTCTGCCTAATTTTATAGATGGCTTTTTCTAATTGTGCACGCAAAAGATCAATTTAGAAGTACCAAAGAGTCCTCATGATGGCTATCTTAGTTATGAATGGGAGGCTGACTGTTGTGGGGCCTATTGCCCATGTTAATTTTGAGATCTGTAGAATCTGAACAAACTTCTAGGGAAAACCAGCACTTATGTGCACATCTCCAGATGAGCCAATGCATGGATATTTTTCGTCAGGCAACAAAGATTGTTAGTCACCTAACAATACCTGAACAAGAGCCTCTGAGAGCTTCCTGGGTGCTGCCAGAGCCATGGCACTTTCCAAGGCCTGGGCCCCTCTCTTGGGCTCCTCTTTTGGGGTGAACCCATTGCAGGTGCCCTCTGCTTCTCCCCATGGCTCCTGCCATCTTCTCCAGGATTAGCTGCATTATTGCATTGGACAACTCCCAGCACCCATCTCTGCCCCTCTGGATTCGGAGATCTGAACTATTATCATTACCCCATTGACTATTCAGGTTGGGGAAGCAAGTGTCCTTTCTCTTTCATAGTTCAGTCTCTCATTTAACCACCAACGATTTTGTGAACTCTCAGTAAGCAATCCAATTAAAAGCAGCAGCCTATTCTTTTCCTTTCCCTAGATTATCTCAACCCTTATCTACCTCAAGAATTTTCTAAGACGCCAAACCAGTTTGGCTCAGTGGATGGAGCGTCCGCCTGCGGACTGAAGGGTCCCAAGTTCGATTCCAGTCAAGGGCATGTACCGTGGTTGCAGGCACATCCCCGGTGGGAGGTGTGCAGGAGGCAGCTGGTTGATGTTTCTCTCTCATCGATGTTTCTAACTCTCTATTCCTCTCCCTTCCTCTCTGTAGAAAATCAATAAAAAATATTTAAAAAAAAAGAATTTTCTAAGAACAGCTCTGATAAAGTCATGGCCTGCTACTTAAAGCAAGGAGGCCTGGGGTTTTGCAAGAGACTCACCCAAGTTCACCCAATGCAAAGTAGGGAGCTGGTGGGGCATAATGGGCCCTTTCTTGTACCTAACGCTGAGTCCAGGTCTGCAGGATGGTCCTGGGTGGGCTTCTTTGAAATCTTGCTGACAATGCCAAGTAAATGTTGACATAAGAAACGTCTAAGAGATTTTTTAATGGGTTTATTTGAGCCAGGCTGATGACCTGTGCCAGGGAGCAAGGTCAAATGCTCCCTCAAATCCAATTTTGTAAAAAGACACAACAAGAAAGCAACATAATTACAGATGTGGAAGTGATTTTTAAAATAAGAGAACATTATTTTTTCTGATTATTTTTATTGTGCAGTGTAGCATATATAGAAGGGTGCTTAAAACAAAAATATGCTTCTCAATGAATTTTTCCAAAGCAAACATCTATGTAGCTTTCATCTAAGTCAGTGGTTCTCAACCTTCCTAATGCCGCGACCCTTTAATACAGTTCCTCATGTTGTGGTGACCCCCAACCATAAAATTATTTTCGTTGCTACTTCATAAACTGTAATTTTGTTACTGTTATGAATCATAATGTAAATATCTGATATGCAGGATGTATTTTCATTGTTACAAATTGAACATAATTAAAGCGTAGTGATTAATCACAAAAACAATATGTAATTATAGATGTTTTTTCCGATGGTCTTAGACGACCCCTGTGAAAGGGTCGTTCGACCCCCAAAGGGGTTGCTACCCACAGGTTGAGAACCGCAGATCTAAATTAAGCAATAGAACATTACCAACCCCTTAGACATCTCCTCCTAGTCACTTTTCCCTTCCTCCTCCCCAAAAGTAGCCACTACTCTTTGCTTATAGAAATGAAAGGAGACAATGTATTTTTTTTATGTTGCCTTATTTTGTTCAGTACTATTTTGGAGAGATTCAAGCATTATTTTAAAATATATATTATTATTATTGATTTCAGAGAGGAAGGGAGAGGGAGAGATAGAAACATCAGTAATGAGAGAGAATCATTGATTTACTGCCTCCTGCATGCCCTCTATTGGGATCAATCCCACACCCAGGCTTGTGCCCTGATCTGGAATGGAGCCGTGACTTCCTAGTTCATAGGTCGATGCTCAACCATTGAGCCACACTGGCCGTGCTCAAGCATGTTTTTTAATGTATCAGTCATTAGTTCATTGTCATTGCATGTAACTTACTGAATAGATGTGCTTTAATTTATTAATTCAGCCTGTGTTGATGTTCATTTAGTTTGTGTTTTTATTTAGTGAATATTCTTATTCATACTCTTCGTATACTAATTTCTATTAGAAAGAGTAGAATTTGGGGGCCATGGGTGTTACATGTATTATTTAGTAAATACTGCCACATAGGTGTCCAAAGTGGTTGTACTAAGTGGTTGCAATTATGAGCATTCCCCTGCTTTGCTTTCCGTGAAAACTGCTCTTTTCAGTTTGCTAGCTAATGTGAGGAATTTGTAGTTGTTTCTCATTGTAGTTTCAATTTGTATTTTTCTAATGCCTGAAGAGGTTTAGCATCTTTTATAAATTTTTGTTTTATGAAGTGCCTGTGTAGTCTCTTTTTCCATTTTCTTTTAACAGAAGTTAATTGTAGAAGTTCTCTATATAGTTTGACTATGAGCCCTGTGTGCACTCTATGTGCTGTAAATATTTTTCTCACTGTATGGCTTTCCTGTTTCCTCTCCTGTTTCCTGTCGCTGATGAACAGAAATTCTTAATTTTATTAGAGCAGTTTAATCATTCTTTTTATCTTGTGTCTTGTTTAAATTTCATACTCCCAAGTTAATGAAGATATTTTTCTCTATCTGTCACAAGTTTTCTTATTTTTTATTTACATTTGGATCTGCATCCACTTGGAAGTGATTAATATGTATAGCATAAGATAAAGATCAAATTTAATATTTTTGTCGATATGGATGTGGATATGTGGTTGACATAAGGCCAGTCATTTGAAAATACCATCCTTTCTTCAGTTGTCTGCAATCCAATCTTCCACATATCAAGTATCTATATAGGCATGGATCTTTTCCTTTTGCATTAATTTGTTGGTATAAATCCTACACCTATATCACATTGTGTTAATTAATGTAGTTTTGTAATGAGTTTTAACACTGGTTTTATTTCTTCCTTAAGTATGTTGTAGAATTTGACAATGTGGTGATCTGGGCCTGGTATTTAATTTTTGAGGAGGTTTTCAATTATGGATTTAATGATTTTAACAATCAAAGACCCATTCAAATTTTCTTTTACTCTGGAGTCAGTTTTTATAAATTGTATTTTTCTAAGAATTTTTTATTGCATTTAAAGTTTCAAAGTTATTGATGTACAGTTATTCATAAATAATACCCTTTTATCTTTTAATGTCTATAGGGGTGTTGTCCTTTTTTTCATCCCTGGTTATATGCTCTCATTCTCCCTCTCTCTCTTTCAGCATTTAATCAGTATTGCCAGGGGTTTATTAGCATTATTATTAAATATTTTCAAAGAAACAACTTTTGTTTTAGCATTTGAAATTTGTATATCTTTTTGATGATTTGAGCCTTTTGTTGTTAATCCTCACCTGAGGATATTTCTTCCATGGCTCTTCAGAGAGAGTATAAGGGAGTGAGAGAGGAAGAGAGAGAGAAACATTGATGTGAGAGGGACACATTGACTGGTTGCCTCCAGCACACAACAAGGGGTGGAAGCAGACTCTCAACCCTTCAGTGCACAGACCAACGCTTTAACCACTCAGCAACACTGACCTGGGCAATTTGAGCCGTTTAACCTTATAAAATATGTACGCCTACAAATAATTTTATTATAAATTCTACTTTGTGTGATATTAATACATCTATACCAGCTTTTTGTTTATTTGTTTTTAGTGTTTATATGGTACACTTTTTCCACACTTGAACATAAACCTTGCTATATTCTTACATTTTAGATATATATCTCTTCTAAGTAGCCTATATTTTAATATAGTCTGACAAATTTGCTTCTAACTTGAGGGATTTTTATTCATTCTTTTACTTTCAATCTACTTGTACCTTTGAATCTAAAAGTGTCTCCTATAGACAACACATAGTAAGAACATTTTTTATTAATTCAATCTGACAATCCCAATAAGAGAATATTATTACAAATTTATGTCAATATATTTGAAAATCTAAATAAAGTGGATGCTTTTCTGTAAGAAATATATGCACCCCCATGTTCACAGCAGTGCAATTTACAATAGCTAAGATTTGGAAATAGCCTAAGTGCCCATCAACAGATGAGTGGATTAAAAAACTGTGATACATTTATACAATAGAATACTATGCTGCTGTATAAAAAAAAAAAAAAAAAAGGAAAAACTCTTACCATTTGCAACAGCATGGATGGACCTGGAGAGCATTATACTAAGTGAAATAAGCCAGTCAGAGAAAGATAAATACCACATGGTCTCACTCATACGTGGAATCTAACAAACAACATAAACTGATGAACAAAAATAGATTCAGAGACAGAGAAGCACCTGATTTCTTAGGATATATTCCTAGAAGTGGGATCACCAGGTCACACAGGCATTCCATGACTTTCTGTAGCCCTTTTAACTGGTGCCAACAGATGTCCAGACCTGCGCTAAGCCCCGCCCAGCCATGTGCATTCGTTTACTCTCCCGGTAACTGGTGAATGCATGCATTTACTAGACCTACTCAGTATATACTTAAAATTACAGTAATACATATAGAAAACTTTTCTTTGAAATTAAACTTTTCATACAGACTGAATTTTAATGACACAAATATGTCTACATAAATAAAACCAGGTAAACTAATTTGTCAACTTTAAAAAATATATTTTTATTGATTTCAGAGAGAGGAAGGGAGAGGGAAAGAGAGATTGAAACATCAATGATGAGAGAGAATCATTGATTGGCTGCCTCCTGCACACCCCCTACTGGGGATCGAGCTCGCAACCCAGGCATGTGCCCTTGACTGGAATCGAACCCGGGACCCCCCGAGTCCGCAGGCTGATGTTCTATCCATTGAGCCAAACTGGATAGGGCTAATTTGTCAACTTTTTAACAACACATTTGGAAAACCTACTTTATTATATAACAGACTTTCGGCTTTAACAGACCCCCCCCCCCACTTGAATTAATCAATTATATCGAGGTTTTACTGTATTTCCTCTACATTAGCTGCAAACAGAAAATAAAACTTTTTAAATATACCGTTTATAATAGAATACTTTGTTTATTTTAAATAAGATACCTAGAAATAGCCTAACAAAGATGTTTTTGGTGAAATTATAAAATGTTATTAAAAAGCATGAAATAGGACCTAAATAAATGGTGACATGTGTCATATTCCTGGCTAAGAGACAATATTACAAAGATGTCAAATTCCCCAACTTAATCTATATTTTAATGCAATTTCAGTGAAATGCTCAACAGGATTATTCATGGAACTTGATAAGCTGACCATACCATGTCCGTGGAATAGAAAAGGAAAATGAATAGCCAAGACAGTTTTCAAGAACAACAAGCTAGAGTCATTCTCCGAGACAGCAAGCCTTAACTGTAAAGTCATAGTGGTCAAGACAATGTGGTCTACTAGGAATAGAATGAAATGGCTAGTGTGAGACCTACACATGTATGGGAAAACAGTTATATCAGAAAAGATATTTCAAATCAGTAGATGAAGATGGACTATTCAATAAATTGTATTAAGAAAATTGGTTATCTATACAGAAAAAGAGAAAGCATATTTCTACCTCATATAGAGTACAAAAATATATTTCAGATTCATGGGTCATTATGAAAAACAAAATTTTACAACTTTTAGAACAGAGGAGAATTTTTTTATGACCCATAATATAGAAGAATATTTTAAACAAGATGCAAAAAAACCATAGAGGAAAACTATATAAAATTATTAAAAACAAAAAATCAGAAAAAATTATAAATTTGGCCACATTGAAATTTAAAACTTAGATTCATCAAAAAATACCACAAATAAAGTTAAAGACAAGCAAGCCACAGACTGGAAGAAGGTCTTGTGATGCATATAACTGAAAAAGATTAATATGAAAAATATAGAAAGAATCCTAAAAACAAACACAACAAATAGCCCATGAGACAAGAATATGAACAATTTCAACAGAAGATGAAATAAAAATCTCAACACATTAGTCATTTTAAAACCAAATTAAAACAGCAGTGAAATGTTTTATACCCATCACATGAGCAACATTTTTTTAATTCACTAATAGAATTGAAAAATCTAAACACGCAGAAACATGGAATGCAAAAGTGGTTTCCAGGAGAGGAATAGGAAGAAGTTGGTAAAAGGGTACAAACCTTCAATTTTAAGGTGAATAAGGTCTGAGGATCTGATGTGACACATGGTGACTATAGTGACAATACTGTGTTGCAAGGGGCCGGGGAAGGGGCCAGAGATGTGGGCTTGAATCCATGGGTGTTGGGTTCTCTCGCCTCTCTGCCCCAGGTGTGCCACCGGGGAGGCGTGGCAGGACATCATGCTGGCCTGCATGCCAGGGAAGAAGTGCGCCCCGGAGTCTGAGCCCCACAACAGCACGGAAGGGGAGGCGCCCTGTGGCAGCAGCTTCGCCGTCTTCTATTTCATCAGCTTCTACATGCTCTGTGCCTTCCTGGTAAGCTGGAGTTGGACTAAATAGCCACAGGGAATGAGCGAGCAGGTCGGAGCAGCTTGACCCTGCCATCTCCGCAGCTCATGGCAAGGGCGACCCCAGCAGAAGAGCTGCCGCGGAAAGATTGAGTTAGTAGGAATGTCCAACCACGCTGAGACAAGGACAGAAAGCCTGAGCCAGAGTGACCGCAGCCAGCATCTCTCTTGTCCATTCTTGGCTCTTGTCATGGTGGCATTGTCCCAGAGGACAGAGGAGATGCCTGTGGAGGCCTAAAAGCAACTTAAGACATTTTTGACCCTTTGATTGGAGAATGAGGGAAAGGTGGTAGATAAAGTTGCCCTCTCTTCTTGGCAGCCCTGCCCAGCAGCCTAGGAGGGAAGCTGTCCAGCCCACATGTGGGTTCAGCACACACAATTCTGAGGGGAGCTGTGTTATGATCATATCCAAGAGGCCCAAGTTTCAGGGACTGGTGGTGTAAATGGTGACATATGGCTGATCTTTAGAAATGTCATCTTCTGCCATGCTGGCAAAGTAGATTCAAGTGGCAAGTGTGTAAGAAGGTCCTCTTAGGTAACTCATCATACTCTCTGTTCTCTGCAGATTATCAACCTCTTCGTAGCTGTCATCATGGACAACTTTGACTACCTGACAAGGGACTGGTCAATCCTTGGTCCCCACCATTTGGACGAATTTAAAAGAATATGGGCAGAGTATGACCCTGAAGCCAAGTAAGTTCCCAGGCAGAAATTCTGATTCCCAAAGCCAAGAGGGAGGATTGCACAACCATACCTATAGAAGAGGGTCTAGATGGGTTAGCGTGGGGTGGGTCCACTGGAAACACTGAATTGTACCCGACCCCAGGGTCCAGGATCAAGGACCAGAAGTAGGAAGCCAGGCACTTTGATTAAGTCATGAACATATCTGCAATTTGCAGTTGAATGGAAAGATAGAATATCCTAGTGTTTGGAATAACTGGTAGATACTCAAGTTAGGATAAATAGGACCAGGTACATCTCAACTCCTTTCCTGCCTCAAGTCCAAGGATACCCTTTTCAATCAATCACATTTGGTTAACACTCAATAAATACCTTTTGGTCAGGTGGTTAGTTGACTGAAGCAGCAAGTACATGTTGAGAATTTCATTGCACTACTAAATCCTTCCATTTTGAACATACACCACTGGATGGCTCACTAAAACCTAAACATGTATATATTGGTTTTGGAGTTTTACCATGAAATTCTGCAGCTCTGCACTGAGTTTGACCAATAGGACTCCAGCTATGGAGAGTCCCTCCTATAGGTGGGCCCCCACCTCTCAGGAACATGAGTCCTGGCCCGCTGGCTAAAACCATGGCTCCTGACTGGCCTTTCCCTCCTCTTCTTCCTCTTCTAGGGGTCGTATCAAACACCTGGATGTGGTGACCCTGCTCCGGAGGATTCAGCCCCCACTGGGTTTTGGGAAGCTGTGCCCTCACCGTGTGGCTTGCAAAGTAAGAGACAACCTGGGTTCATGGGAGCAAGAGAGAAAATATGGGAGGCAAGATGCCTGTTTGTCTTGTAACCTTGGTCAGGCCAATGCTTTAAGGGAGTGAAGACAGTATTTTATGTGCCTAAAGAAAT
Source organism: Myotis yumanensis (assembly GCF_028538775.1). Classification (NCBI taxonomy): domain Eukaryota; kingdom Metazoa; phylum Chordata; class Mammalia; order Chiroptera; family Vespertilionidae; genus Myotis; species Myotis yumanensis. Next base: position 118,709,985 of record NW_027223754.1, on the reverse strand, counting down.
GAGCCTGAGCCAGGTTATATTTTAAGGTTCCTTCCAGCAATAAGTTCTCAGCCTCTATAAAGGAAAAGCGAAGTGAATGCCTCATGTCCCAGTGAGCCCTGTGCCCAGTCCTGAGTAAAGGCCCTTGTTCAGAGCACGCTGTGCTACCTAGGCAACCTCACAGACTTCCATCTAGGATGGTGGATTAGGGTGCTCTCCTAGGATCACAGGGCCAATAGAAGGTCCATGCATCAGCTTCAGGGATCCACGAAGCCCTAAAATTGTATATGAAGTCACTGAGACACTCACAAATTGTACCAGGGAGAGAATCATCGTGCTCATCAGATTTCCAAGTGAGTCCATGATGTTTAGGACAGAGATCCTAGGTTCTGTTAGACCTAACTCTTGCCTGTGTGGCCCTTGCATGACCCTGAGAGTGAGCGCTCCCTTAAGTCTGTGCCCTCTCTTGCCTCACGGTAATCCCAACCATGTAGCCCAGCACTTGCTGAAGAGTCTTGTTGCCACTCTCTCCCCTCTTTCTTTAATTCTCATGATCACCCTTCTGACTTCCATGTTGGAATAGTGACAGGTTGAAAAGTGGTTGGGGGGCAGTGATGTCAGAGAACTGTACAGAGGAAGAAACACAAGTAGAAAAATTCAGCTCTGTGGATAACCCACTCATGGAAAATGGAGAATTGACAGAATATAGAACCTTCTACTTGTGCTCTGTCTTACTCAGTTTTTCCTCACTTGTACCTCCACTTCATTCCAAAAAAAAAAAAAGATTTTAGAAGATTTCCCAGGGTGCAAAAGATATGAGAAATAAAGAGCACAAATGAAACGTCAGGGAAAGCATAGTGGGAAACAAGAGTGGCGATGAGTGAGGCTGCAGTTCCATCGGGGCCTCCAGATGGGCCTGCACAGGCTGCGATTGAGCTGGCACTTCCCAGAGACCGCTGGAAAAGTCACTCAGAGCAATTATAACCCTTCTTGGCACCACGATTGACAGGAGACACCATGTGATCTAACGAATAATAGCCTTGACCACATCCTGGGAGCAGATGCCGGAATGAATTTCATGGTGCCTTTTCTCACAATGACCCTGGTATATGCTGAGGGCCCCACACTGAGCACAGTGCCATGGCAGCAATGTTGGGGGGTAGGGGGTGGGGAAGGAGGAGATAGGGCAACCCAATCCTGTCCGGTGTCAGCAAGCCTCTGATCCAGCCTGATGTAGAGGTAGATTTTTCAATATACAGAAAAAAAAAGGACATGCATCTCCTGCAAGCATCTCCCGTTATTGTCTCTCTTATCAGGCGTTAGATGAATGTGGGCTGGCAGGTGGCTCCCAGCAAATGCCTGCGCACAGCTGCTCTCTGTTGCCAGTAGAGAGCACACCCATACGCATGAGCAGCATTTGAACGGGGAAGGGGTTGGAAGCAAGGGTCTAACAGGGACAACTTCCATCCCTCCCTCACTCTGTGCAGCTGGGTGAGAGTATCCGTGGCAAAGCCAAGATTCGCCCAGAACAGGTTTTGAATACATTTCAGTGGCTCCTGCTTCTACACGCCCGCCCACTCCAGACACATGCACACATGTTCAGAGGCTCCCTCCCAGCGTTCTCCTGCCCTGGTGATTCCGTGGGTCCTTTGAGAACCGTTTGCTGTAATCACCAGCTCTGCCTCCCTTCCCCCTCCAGCGCCTGGTCTCCATGAATATGCCTCTGAACAGTGATGGGACGGTCATGTTCAATGCCACCCTATTTGCCCTGGTCCGGACAGCCCTGAGGATCAAAACAGAAGGTAAGAATCGCCCACAGGGCACTGGAAGAGCGCCCGGAAGACCTGGCACACCAGCTAGCGGCGGTCGGCACCTGCAGAGGCCCAGGACCTTCCCGTCCTGCGCGGAGCTGTGGCTCAGCAATAACCCCACCTCGGGGTTATAAACGGGGCCTCGTCCTGTTCCCTCTGCCTCTTGAATGGCCTCTAGCTTATTTATTTTGAACTCCAGCTTTCCATCTTGAAGTCATAGGGTATCGTTCAAAAAGCAGAAAAAGGTGAGTGTTACCTGAAGCAAGACCAAGCCTCACCTAAATGAAATTGAATTGTCTGCAAATGGGCCTCTCAAATGCTCAACATTCTTTTTAAATTAAAAAATCTGTGTGGACTCTGGATGGGTAGCCCAGCTGGTTAGAGAGTTGTCTTGATAGGTGAAGATTGCGGGTCCGATCCCCGGTCAGGGCACATACAAGAGTCAATAAGGGCCTGGCCGGCATGGCTCAGTGGTTGAGCATCAACCCATGAACCAGGAGATCACAGTTTGATTCCTGGTTGGGGCACATACCCAGGTTGCGAGCTCGATCCCCAGTGTGGGGCATGCAGGAGACAGCCGATTGGTGATTCTCTCTCATCAGTGATGTTTCTCTCTCTCTCTCTCTCTCTCTCTCTCTCTCTACCTCTACCTCTACCTCTCCCTGTCTCTCTTCCTCTCTCTGAAATTAATAAAAATATATATTTTTAAAAAGAATCACAATCAGGGCACATACCTAGGTTGTATGGTTCAATCCCCATTTGGGGCGTGTGTGGGAGGCAACTCTCTCTCTCCGCCCCCCCCCCTCTCCCCCCCCCCCCCCCAGTTTTCTTATCTTCTTATCTCCCTCTCTAAAAAATATATAAAAAATAATAAAAACATATCCTTAGGTGAGGGTTACAAAAAAAGTCCTGTGTGGGGAAAGGGTCATAGTGGCAAACGGTGACAATGGTCGAAGTCATCACATACAGTGGCACAAGGGCTCTGCCAGCTCACGGGTAGGGGTTAAGATCGCAGCTGTGCTCCACTAGGCAGGCCGTGCTCCCTGGGCCCGTGTCCACATGAGGGACACCTTCTAGTTTGCACAAAAGCACCCTGCGGGCTGCAGCCGCTTTGGCTGCAGTAATCGGCTGTCTGTGTAACTGATGTTTTCCTGAACCATCTGTGGGAAAGGCTATATGAAATGTACCTAAGAGTTGTATTTGCTGTAAGACCTTCTAGCCTGTTATATAGTGTTTCTCAGAGAGTGATCAAAAGACCACCTGCCTCAGATTCAACTATTGGAGTTTCTTTAAAATACTGAGTCCCACGCACCAGCTCAGATCTCCAAATCTGAGGCTCAGAGCAGGCTCGGGAATCTGCACGTTCAACCAGCCACATTAGGATTCAGACAGGAAGTGAAGTTTGAAACCCTCATCTAGAGAACAAAGAAAGCACAGAGAGAAGCAGTATGTCTTCTTTCCCTTCTCATGCTTCAGTCTGAGCGGTGCGGGCTGCCAGCCACACGTCCTGGGCGCAACAGAAGGAGCTGGGCAGGGAGAGGGAGACCTGACTCGGATCACATCTGTGACAAGTTGTGTGTCCTCTCTCTGCTTAAGCTTCTTCATCGTCAAATAAGAGGGGTAATGAGCTGATACGAGGGGAGTCACTTCAGTGAGTATCCCAGAGAGGTGCCTTCTCTCGGTTAAAGCCTTCCAGAAAATAATAGAAACATCCTAAATGAAAGAAAACAAAAACAGGCCATCACAATACATGTCAAAAATAATGAGCTCATCTTTAAAAAAATTAAAAATGGTTCAAGTTCTGCTGCTAAGCTACTAGTAAAAAGAAACAACGAATATACTCTCAGTAGCCAATGCAATAGCTCAATCTGAAATGGATGTAAGTAGTAGGCCTATTCTTCACATGGGAACAACTGAACACACATTATAGCAAGGAGAAAAACTGGAAGGACATTTATTATGTTAAAATGATTCTCACTGAGTAGTAGAATGAGCAGTGATGTTTACCTTCTTCCTTTACTTCTGTTACTTTCCAAATTTCTACAATGACTATTACAGTTATGTCCAGGAGGAAAGGTTTCCTTCTCTAAGGGAGAAGGTGTGATGACGGCGAGAAGGAATACTGTGCAGGACTTACAGCTTGATGTAAATTGAGGGAACACATTTTCATTCCTTGGAGGACTGAATAGCACTGGTGCACGGAGGCCCGAGTCCTCACTGTTGAAGATGCGCAGTCAGTGCAAACCAAGCCACAGCTAAAGAATACCAACCGCTGCTGACAGTGCCCAAGGCGCTGCTTCGAAATACCCAGGACGCATGGCCAGGCTCCAGGAAATGAGCGCTCTGGGGCGGGAGAAGCCAGCCACATGGGAACTGCTGTCAGCAATTAAAGGAAATTTGAAACACGAAGACATTTATCTGCTGCATAGCATTGTCCCTATGGCTCACAGCACTTCTTGTATGCTTAAAATTCTGTCTGGTGGGTAGATCTCCTGTTAAGTGTTCTTACCAGAATAACATGAAATTTGGGGGGGGGGGGGGGGGGGAGGAATAGCTACCAAAGGGCCCACAGTGCCAGCTCAGGGGCAAACCTTTATCAGAGACAAACCCTCCCCCATAGTGTTAATCTCTTAAGTCTAGAAGACAAAGGCAAGTTCTTAGAAGCCACTGGAAAGAAATGTGAGAAAGCATCTCAACTTGTGAGGATAAAGTCTTCACCAGTCATCACCCTTCAGACTTTTGAGTGTGGAAAGAATTGGACAGAAATTATCACCTTCTTCAGAGAACCAGTCCCAAGCCACACAAAACTTTGGGATGCAGAAGGAAGATATGTTTAAATACTTAGATGATGTGCAACAACTGCTAGTGAGGTTCCCCAGGTACACAGCTAATGGTGAGAATAAACTGAGGCCTGAAAAAAATTAAAAGTTCTTTTGGAAGATGGATTTGTTGCCTAAGTCCATGTAGCAGACTGTAGCAGACGGGACAGAAATGTTTCCTCTCACAGTTCAGGTGGCCAGAAGCCCAAAGTCAAGGTGTCAGTGGGGGTCCCTTTCGGCTCTGTTCCCTGCCTCTCTCCTGGCTCCTGGTGGCTGCCTCACTCCAGTCTCTGCCTCCATCCTCTCCTGGCCTTCTTCCCTGTGTGTCTCCACATGTCTCCTCATCTGATAAGGACACCAGTCACACTGGATTTAGGGCCCACAAGCTCATCTTAACTAATCACATCCACAAAGACTCTATTTCCAACTAAGGTCATATGCCAAGGTTCCATGTGGACATGAATTTGGAGGGAACACTATTCAACCCACTACATAAGATAAGTATATTTGAGCATTGTATTAATTTGGACTCTTTCACTGCATATGTCAGAAACCACTAGCTGCCTTACCCAGGAAGGGAGCATAACCACGAAGGACTCCCTCCACAACTAGAATGCCAAGATTGCCCTTTGGCTCAGGTGCTATTTGGATCGACGTTCCCACAGGGGATTCAGGTGTCCGCCACTCTCCCTTGCTCCTCTGCTTGCTCCTGTTGGGCTTCCTTCAAAGGGAGCCATTCTGGCAGGGCCACAGAGCGGATTCCAGCGCAGGCAGCCTGACCAGCTCTGGCCGTGCTGCCTCCCTGCGGAGTAGCACTAAGCGATTCAGCACACAGACCTCACTTTATTGCTCTTTGCAGATAGGGCAAGACCCTCCACCAGAAAAAGGATTAGGACTTGCTGAAGGCTCAGCTGATGGTTACCATTTTTTAGCAATATTTTTCAGTTAAGGTATTTACATTGTTTATATAGACACTAGAGGCCTGGTGCACGAATTCGTGCATGGGTGGGGTTCCTCGGCCTGGCTGGCGATCGGGCCAATCAGGGCCGTCTCCCAATCGGGGCTGTCCGGGGGGCAGGGAGCACGGGAGGTTGGCTGGCTGAGGGAGGTTGGCTGTGGAAGCTCACTGACCACCAGGGGGCAGCTACTGCATTGAGCGTCTGCCCCCTGGTGGTCAGTGTGCATCATAGCTATTGGCCAGTCATCCGGTCATCCAGTCGTAACAGTCACTTTGGCTTTTATATATATAGATAATGCTATTGTACAATTAATAAACTACAGTATGGTGTAAACATAATGTTTATATGCACTGGGAAACCAAAAAAAAATTGTGACTGGCTTAATTGCAACATTCGCTTTATTGCGGTGGTCTAAAATGGAATATCATAGAAGTCTGCCAGTATTGGTTTCCTATTGCTATATAACCAATTACCACACATTTCTTGTCTTGAAACAACACCCAGGTATTGGCTCCCAGTTTTGTAGGTCAGGAGTGGAGCCATGGGGTAGCTGAGTTCTGTGCTCAGGGCTTTACAAGGCCAACAGGATATTGGTCAGGATGTGTCCTCTCCCAGAGTCTGCAGGGAAGAATCCACTTCCAGCTCATTCAGGTTGTTGGCAGGATTCACTTCTTGCAGTTGCAGGGCTGGCTCTCTGCTGGGACTACTCAGCCCCAGAGGCTGCCTCTCTCAGCTCAGCTCACAACACAGTGTGTGCTTTCTTCCAGGCCCACGCCACCATCTCTCACTCCTGCTCCCAGCTGGAGAGAACTCTCTACTTCCACCTTCTGACCCCCTTCACACGTTTATTTTTTGTTTGTTTTGTTTTTTATTGAGGTACAATTGACATATAACATTATAATAGTTTCAGGTATACAATTTAGTGATTTGTTATTTGTATATGTTGTAAAATGATCACCACAATAATGCTAGTTAACATTAATCACCATGTATAGTTATATTTTTCTTGTGATGATAACTGTTTTTTTAATCCTCACCTGAGGCTATGTTCATTGGTGAGAGAGAGAGAGAGAGAGAGAGAGAAACATTGAGAGAAACATTGAGAGAAACATTGATTGATTGCCTCCCGTAAGCACCCCAACCACAGACCAAACCGCAACCTAGGTATGTTCCTTGACCAGGAATTGAACCCGCAACCTTTTGGTGTACAGGATGATGCTCCAACTAACTGAGCCACCCATCCAGGACTTGTGATGAGAACTTTTAAGATCTACTCTCTTAGCAACTTTTAAATTGCAATACAGTACTAACTACAGTCACCAAGCTGTGCATTATATTCCCAGGACTTACTTATTTTATACTGGAAGTTTGTACCTGAGAACTCTCTACTGTTAAAGAGCTCATGTGATTAGGTGGGGCTCACCTAGATAACCTCCCCATCTCAGGGTCATATGTGCCATGTAATATAACCTACTCACAGGGTGAAGTCCGTTCTGGTCACAGGCCAGGGACTGTGCAGGGGTGCATATATCAGTGGTGGTAGGAGGAAGGTTGGGGGCATCTTACATCCTGTCTCACAGCTGCAGGCCTCAGCTTTCCTCTCATATGGCAATAAGGCCATTATCCCAGAGGCCGCATGGGGTGAGCACCTCGTTAGCCTGTTTCACCAGTGGGGAAGGTAGACCCAGAGAATCCAGTGTCTTCAATTTCTGCCTCCACACTGAGGCTGTGCCACCTGCTCCCCACAGGAGACTCAGCAAAGGGCTTTGACACTGGGGAGATTGCTCTTCTTCCAATCACCCACGTCTCCCTGGCAACCACAGGAGCCTGAGAAATGCCATCCAGGGAGAGCCCCTGTGCTCTCCGCCAGATGGCTGTTGAGCTCTGTCCCGCACCAGCAGCCTTGTCAGTCCTAAGTGCCGCCCACAAGGAAAAGCCGTGTGTGAGGTGAAGGGATGCCCTTGGCCGGCTGAGTAGCAGGCCAAGAAGGAATGGCACTGGACAGAGCACAAAACAGGGGAGAAAGAGAGAAACAAGGGATCAGGACCATCTGTGGGGCACTTGATGCTGAGAGCACACCCCATGGGGGGCCTCCAAGAGTCGGATGATCTTTTCAGCCTTGTGTCTGTCTCCCTCCCCTCAGGGAACCTGGAACAAGCCAATGAGGAGCTGCGGGCCATAATCAAGAAGATCTGGAAGCGGACCAGCATGAAGCTGCTGGACCAAGTGGTGCCCCCGGCGGGTGGTAAGTGCTTCCCGGTCTCCGCACACTCGCCACTTGCCTGGTTCTTGAGTTGCTAGGCTTGTGGGAAGCCCGCTCTCCCCGGACCCTGCCTGTGGGCTGAAAGGACCTCCTGGTTAGAAGGGACGAGGGTGCCACGCCCTCCACAAACTCAGATACAGGCCGTTGGGTTGGAGATCGAGTCCAGTCCTGCATTTCGCAGATGAAGTCAGGCAAGGCCTCTCAAAGCTTGAGGTTTGGCAGAACTTCAAGTAAACTTTTAAGTTTCCCCATAAACCCCTGGCCTGATGGCTCTTGTCATAAATGGGTCCTGAGAGCGCCTCCTGGTGGGAGCTGTGTGTGTCCTTCCCAGGGCATGTTGCTCAGCCCTGTGCACCCACTACCCCTACCGCTGTCCTGAGTCATAGGTAAAACAGCCTTCCCACACATGTAATTTCCAAAATATTAATATAACGCTTTAACTAATATAAAATGTATTGAAATCTAATGGCTTTCAATATATAAAGTTATAACTAACTGAAGGAATGCTTGTATGCACCCACGTATAACAAGTAAGTGTTTAAAGGAAGTAAGATGATTGAATATTGTCAACATCTTGTTTTTGTCATTTTGAAGTATAAGGCCTAAGTATATTTAAACAACTTTACACACACATATATACATACACCTACATGCATGCACATGCAAAGGACACATGCTGACTGAGACAGGCAGGTCAACGACAGTGGGGACTCAGATTCCATCGGGGCAGGTAAAACAAAGTCTTCTGTCAACTTACACAGCAGTTATGTTCCTGGAAAATTCTGGATATATTAAAACTATGTAAAATGAAGTTAGGTTCTTAGCTCGGATAATTATAAGCAGGTTGTCCCCCACATAGATGTCCTATCATAATACTTGAAAGAGTGCGAAGCTATTATTTATTGTGCAAAACACGTCTGTGCTTAAGGGCCACACCGAGAGCCATTTAGTACCAGTAGCACCCCAAGTCACCATGTCAACTAAAAACATCCCACCAGCCTCAAAACACTTCTTAAAAGGTGACACCACCCCTGTTGAGAACCACTTCCCAGAGGGAAGGCAGGCCTGGGACTAAGTGGAGTCACAGAGATGGACAGGCAGCACCTGACGGCTTACATACAGTATTTTATTTGCTCCTTACAACGCTTCTATGACGCTTGCTCAAAGAATCAAAGTTCCCAGAAACTAAGTAGCTGACCCAAGGCTACGCTGTGAGGACCTAGCAGATCTGGGATTCGAACCCAGGTCTGAGGGATGCCAGAGCGCCAAGCTCTTTCCCCTGCAACACTTCCTCCCCGACTGCCCTGGACAGGGGCTCAGGGTCTTTCCTCCCAATGGGAATGAGGCCTTTCCAGGGGGAAGGCCATCGCTGCTGTGGATTTGGCTCCTCTTTGAGGACAATTAGAAGCAGGAGAACCATCGCAAGCCCTTAGATCTGACCCAACCAGCTGACTCCCAGGCCCATGGCCTTGTCCTTCACAGAGACCTAGGAGGTGGAGCAAAGGGGGTACCTATAGGGCATGAAATATTCTCGTTGGAGACTTCCTGGCTTCTCCATCACATGGTTCATTCCCAAGACAGGGGACCCAGCCAACCCAATCTGTCTGGTTGAAAGAAAAACCCAAACTTACACAGGAGGAAGGGGCTCCTCCCACCACCCCTCCTGCTGGTCTTTAAGCAGAACTATGTTTGCACTTAGGGGACTGGTTGCTGGGGGTCTGAAGCTTTGGAATCAAATGGGAACCGTAGCAATGTCAGTTCAGTAAACGGAGCAAGGTGGGAAATAATTTTGACAATATGGTATTTTTCTTTAAAAGGGGGGACAATAAGAATATATTGCTTACTTACGGAAAGCATTTGCATAAAGAATCTTTGCAAAAATATTCAAGAAACGAATAAAAAGCTTATCTATTAGGAGGTGGTAACCTGGCAGATGGGAACTGTGGGAGAGAGGCTTTTCACTATATAATTTTTTATATAGTTTTGTCTTTTTGAACCAACTATCTCTTCAAAATATAAATTTAAAAATTTTTAAAGTTTGGATGCTGAAAAATAAATTAATAAAGCCCAACTGAATTCCCCTTGTTCATCTCCAATTCCCTGTTCTCTCTTTGAATGTTAGATGATGAGGTCACGGTCGGCAAGTTTTATGCTACTTTCCTGATCCAAGAGTACTTCCGGAAATTCAAGAAGCGCAAAGAGCAGGGCCTTGTGGGCAAGCCCTCCCAGAGGAACGCCTTGTCCCTACAGGTGAGGGGCCAGTGGGGCCACACCCCAAGGAAAGGCCTGGCCACCTTCCTCTGACCTCTGGCCAGGGTCCAAGTCTCTCACCAGTGGGCGGGAGCCAGGTCCCTTCAGAAGGTAGATGCGCGAAGGGAACATAGTCCTTTCCCTCCGTGTTCTCTCCACACACACTGCCCGCATGGCCCTGCCTGCTCCGCGGTGCCCAGGCTCTGGAGCGGGGCTGAGGTTCCCTGACAGCCCCTGCCACCTACTGTGCCTTCATCTCTCCTGGGTACGAGCCTGGGTTCTTCCACTCGGAGCCAGACAGAGCGATCCCAGAGACGCCCTGGTTCACACACACAGGGTGCCTTATGGGGGCTCCCTGCCTGGGGAGACACGCGGGTGAGTGGCTGGGCGGGGGCCCCGGGCTCACGAGTCCCTCTGGGTTCCAGGCTGGCTTGCGCACGCTGCACGATATCGGGCCCGAGATCCGACGGGCCATCTCCGGAGACCTGACAGCCGAGGAGGAACTAGACAAAGCCATGAAGGAGGCTGTGTCTGCCGCCTCTGAAGACGACATCTTCAGGGTAGGCAGATGCTACAGAGCACTCCCCACCTTAATCAAGTTCAGTTGAAGCAGGAGGGTGGACTGGTGTCCTGCCAAGAAAACCCGGGGAGAAAGGCCCGAGTTCTGTGGCAGATTCCAGCTCTGCCCACCAGCTATTTCCTCCCCCTCCTCTTTTCCAAGCCCAACTCCCTCTCAAGCCAGGGCTCCCAGGACATGGCAGCTCTGAGGGCATCGCGGGCTCTGGGAGGAGGAAGAGGGACCCATTTTCCGAGGGAAATGTTTCCAAGGAGAAAGTACATTAGAAGCTGCAAAGTGATGGCCCTTGGGCCTCAGCTAACATGCAGGCCCATTTAGTTCGCCAACATTTGAAAATTGGGCACATTCAAATAAAAATCTAGACTTCTGGTTTCTCTTTAAAGCATGCGAAGCCCTGTCGATGTTAGGCTGTGGCCCCCATGGCAGCAGAGGGCTGGAGCCCAGTGGCAGTTGTCCCTTAGATGGGACATGTGTTCTTCAGGTCACAGGGCCCCTCCAGCCTTGCCCCTCCTCCCCTGGGCCGGAGGCTGAGCTTCAGTGTTCACAGTAGAAACAACATGACTGGACCGCTTGGGCTCTTACATCCAGCTCTCTCCATTCATTGGTGGTACCTGCCTGATCCTGAAGACATTTATCTAAGTGTTTCTCCAGAGAGGGCCAGCGCACACCTGTCCCTCCCAGCCCCGTGCCCGGGTCCCCAGGCTGTGGAAACACCGGGAGGCGAGAGGAAGTGGTCCTGCCTGTAGCTGACCTGTCATCACATCCTCATGCTCATCACTGCGAAGTGTGCATTACTGAATGGCCTCAGGGACACAGCAGCAGGTTGACATGGCCCTGCCCAGACCCTGCCGACCAACCTTGCCAATAGCTACTTGCCCACTTGCCCAGGACAAGGAAAGAATGCTGGGCATGAGCCCGATTCCAGATCTGAAATCTCTAAGACCACCCCCCCCCCCGACCGCCCCCCCAAACACACACACAGGAAAGGAGGCCATAATAGAGGTAGTAAATCCATCATCTTTATTTTCAAAGCCTTTGGCTAACACAGTTTCTAGCCCAGTGAGCCAGTTGGAGTTCCATTTTTAAATCTTGTTGGAGCCTCTGGCCCTTCCCCGCCCCTCAGACCTCGCAGCGCCTCAGCTGCCACCCCTCTCAGGTGCAGGGGAGGCTGGGCACGCTAGACTCATCCTTGAACTCAACCCCAGTCTTCCGCAGGCTCATTAGAAACTCCCCGGGCAGCGGCTGCCCAGCCTGGCTGGCTCCCACAGGATGTCGTGTCCCTCACTATTCCCCAGCCCTTCCAGAGGGGACTGACGGGTCCCTGCCACTCCAGCTGCCAGGCCACGTGGGTGAAGAATCCCCCACCACGTGCTGCCCCACGTGGCTGCGCTCTCAGAGGGCGGACAACTCCCCTTGCGGTGGCTGCGGAGGAGAGGTTGCCCCGGAGGCGTCCTCCTCCACCCACCCCTCCTGTCTTGCCTGCAGAGGGCCGGTGGCCTGTTCGGCAACCACGTCAGCTACTACCAAAGCGACAGCCGGAGCACCTTCCCCCAGACCTTCACCACTCAGCGCCCGCTGCACATCAACAAGGCCACGAACAGCCCAGGCGACACCGAGTCCCCGTCCCATGAGAAACTGGTGGACTCCACCTTCACCCCCAGCAGCTACTCATCCACTGGCTCCAATGCCAACATCAACAACGCCAACAACACTGCCCTGGGCCGCTTTCCCCGCCCCACCCGCTACCCCAGCTCCGTCAGCGCCGTGGAGGGCCATGGGCCCCCCTTGTCTCCCGCCATCCGGGTGCAGGAGGCAGCGTGGAAGCTCAGCTCCAAGAGGTAAGCAGGCCAGGGCCCTGCAGGGCCTCACACACTCCAGCTCAGAGGGGTCGGGGGAGGAGAGTTTGGCCCCCTGGCCTGCATTCACCCCTCACACTGGGGTGGACGCTGCTGCCCTGTGATCCAGGGAGAGAGCAGGGTGCAGGCCGCCTCCCAGGTCCTGCCCTGACTACAGGTGGCAGTCATGCTCAGGGAAGGCGTGTGGCCCCACTGCCAGCAAGCGTCCTGAAGAGCACGCCTCTGGCAGAGCCTGCTCTGTGCTCTGGGCCCAGCCCCGCCCATGCAGAGGCCCTGGCCTCTCAGCCCCAAGATGTTTGCATCCTGGCTACACTACAGACACCGTTCCCCAAGTGGGAGGGGAACGAAGTTACCGTCTCCTCTTTCTACCCTTCTCACCCCTCCAGGGAAGGGCCTCTTGGTGGCAGGAGGCCCTTCGCTGTAGCAGTTGCTCATCTGTCCCAGGATAGCTCATTCCTGGTCTTGACTGCACCTCCCACCTCCTTACCGGCTCTTTCTCCCTGTTCTCTGCTCCCTGGTGCTCCAGGGGGCAGTGCTAGGATAGCCTGCTTCCTGCTGCCATGCTCTGGGCCTCCGGGAGCACAGCCTGGCCTAGAGGGTCTGCCTGCCTATGTGGGCAGCTCTGGCTCCCCAGGCTGGTGGGAGAGGCCGCACATCTGCACCTTGCCACCTCACCCTTAGCTACACTGCTCTCCCAGAGCCTGGCGGCAGATCCCAGCATGCCAGGTTCTTGGGCCAGTCTCCTTTTCTGCCCTTGAGCTCAGAAAAATTGAAATGTCCCAGCGTCTTTCTCAATCCATGGGCACGTGTCCTGAGCTGCTTTCCTTCAAGGAGCCAGTGGCACCCTTGTACGTCCACATGGCCTGGCCACTTACCAGTGACTGACGGCAGACAAGTCAAGCCGGCCATCCGTCTACATTGCTGCCTAAGATTAGCTGGCTCACCACCCAAGCAGTGCTGGCGAGTCCTGCCCACTCACACTGATGCCTTCTAGCTGCAGGGCCATGCGTGAGCCCTGGGTTTGGTGTGCTGATCAGAAAGGCTGGTTTGCACAGAAGGATGTCAACATCCAGGTGGCTGGCCCAAGCTGTCTTGGCGGCCCCTCCCTTTTCTGCAACCCTTCCCCCTTCCTATGCCTTTCAGGGACTCAGTCCTAGTACCATCTTCTCCCTGCTCCCCTTATCCTCCAAGGAAGGCTTGCTGTGTTCATCACCACTGTCTCAGTGTAAACTAACCCCTCCTTCAAAGGGAATTTTCATATGAGACTTTGTTCTGTATTAAGTAAGGAAGGTAAAAATCACTTTAGAGAGGAGGTAGGGAGGGACATTGGGGATTTCTTCCTCTCCCCACAGATCCATCTGTTAGGGAAACAGGATCACAGCGCCTAGCACATAGTAAGCACTCTCTAAATCTCAGCTCCTACCTCCCATCACAGTTGGGAAAAACAACAGTCAGGGCAGTAAGTTTCAAATTGTGAAGAGGGACAACTTAACCAAAGTTCCAGCTCTGGGACCTTGTCCTTCGTGTCACAGCTCAGGGCTGAGGTGGCTCCGGCACTGGCCTTGCTTTTGCTGGGGACAGACCAGCGCAACTTGCACACAGTGGCCTCCGAGGAGTGGCGTTGCCTGCCTGCTGCCATTCCCTGTGTCCAGCGCATCCCGTGTGCCTCACCAAAGCTCTCCCTGTCCCTCTCTTCCCGCCTCGTTCCGAGCCTGGGACCGTGGGGTGGGCAGCCACCGGTGAGGGCCTCCCCCAGACAACTGCGCTCAGTCCCAGCACTCAGTTCTGAGGATGAAGGGGGATGTTTCTCTGACGCCTCATGAGTCTGAGGATAATGCGGGCCCTGGCTTTCTGGGTCTAGAGGAAGAATGATGGAGGGGCTAGTGAACCCTGCACAGGCAGGAAAGGGAGCTAAGGAAGGTGTGAGCAGGTGAGCAAAAGGCTGGCCCAGGGAAGGCGGTAGAATCCCAGGCACATGTGGGCATGGCAGGGATGTGTGCTGCCAGCTCCATGGAGACTCAGCTCAGCAGGGCCGCAGGCACACTCCCGTCTGCTTAGAGCAGTGATGGCGAACCTTTTGAGCTGGGTGTGTCAGCATTTTGAAAAACCCTAACTTAACTCCGGTGCCGTGTCACATAGAGAAATTTTTTGATATTTGCAACCATAGTAAAACAAAGACTTATATTTTTGATATTTATTTTATATATTTAAATGCCATTTAACAAAGAAAAATCAACCAAAAAAATGAGTTCGCGTGTCACCTCTGACACGCATGTCATAGGTTCGCTATCACTGGCTTAGAAGAACAAAGCCGCTCTCTGAGCCTTCTTCTCCATGCCTGCACTCCAGGGAGCCAATGCCAAACATGACACCAGGACCTCTCAGCTCTGCCCAACAAATGCCCAAAGGCCCACTGCCTCTAGTGAAGGGAAGGGACAGCACGCTCATCGGCCACCCCCTCTCCGTCAGTGCAGCCCAGGACCCTTCCTTAAAGGCTGATCCTCTCCTTTCCAAGCACCATCTCGTGTGTTGCTTCATTTGTTCTTCACAACAAGCCTCTGGGTCAGGCAGGGCATATGTTATTCCAGTTTTATTGATGGGATCCTGAGGCTTGGGATGGCCTCAGTCACTTATGCCAGAGGGTAATTGAATGGGGTCAGAACTCAGGTCTCCCTGGTCCTAACCCTCTTCCCACATGGAATCTCAAGCCCAGTCCTGTGCTTCCTCCGCGATGGGTCGCAGGCGGGGCCTGGCTGCTGTGTGTGAGCGCGTGTGCACATGCGTATGATGCCGTGCTGCTGAGGAAGGGGAGGGGGCTGGCAGTTTCTGATTTTTTCTCCATCTTGGACACTTTAGGTGCCACTCCCGGGAGAGCCAGATAGCCATGGTGTGTCGGGAGGAGTTTTCTCAGGACGAGACCTACGACGTGCAGATGGGTGACGACGCGGAGTACTGCAGTGAGCCCAGCCTGGTCTCCACAGACAAGTGAGCCCTGTGGCCTCTGCCCCGCGGGCCCGCGTGTGTAGAGGGATCTGGGCGAAAGGCAGGCCCTGGGGTCCCTCCTCTGGGAGAGATCTGGAAGAGGAAAGAGGTCACGTGTCAGAAGAGTGCCCGCAAGGCAGCTGTCAGCTCGTTAGGGACAGAAGCCCCAGACCCACACAGACACACACAGTCCCCTAGTTAGCTTGGCCCTTCCTCACAATACAGTGCTTTCAGAAAAAAACTTCTAAACAACGAATAAATATATTTTATAGTGAGACTCAGTTACACACATACACATTTTGACCAGTAAACAAATGTTTGTGAAACTACTTATAATAAAGCTGCCAGCAGAGGGCACTGTTGGCAAATGGTGGCTGAGATTTTTGTCAGCGCTGGAATTTTTTAAGAGAAGAGTTTTTAACTGCAGATATAGACCAATTAGGAGGTTGTGACATTTACTTCGTTATGATCAGCACTTTTAAAAGAAAGCATAGCACATGATAGCACAGATTAGGATAAAATAAGAGGACATAAAATAACATATCCAATGTCACAAAGGTAAGTATCATTTTGTGAAACATTTGCTTAATTGCCAACGTATGTGTTTGCAGAGTCCCATAAAATGTATTTATGAGTGTGGGTTGCATTCAAAAAGTTTAAGATGCATTGTTTTAAGGCTTTCCTGAAAGCACTTTATAAAAAGGAAGGGCCAGCTCTTTTAGCCTTTAGATTTTTAGAGAATGCAAATTAATACAGTACATGGTCACATAGTTTGGAAATCGGGAAAAGCATATGTTCCATCCGTTTTGGCTCTTATAGAGTGCTCTGCTACATCATGGTTAAACTGGCTTCCGCATTCAAGAAGAGTCTGCAAACTCGTTAGGGAGCTAAGATGATCTCCGAAGAGGAGAATGACACAGAGATTTTCTAACTAATTGCTCACAGAGGGTACAACTGTGAGGGGTACAGGCATTCTGAAAAGGTCCAAGTCAAGGTGGCCATAACAGGTTCCAGGCACAAGGTCAAACAGAAGCTGGGTCCTCAAGAATGGGTACGATTTGTTTAAAAGAAGTATAATAGGGAGGGCTTACCAAGCTGAGAACAAGAGGAAAGGCTTAGAGCAACCTGTGGGTCGCGTCCCCTTTGGGGGTCGAACGACCCTTTCACAGGGGTCGTCTAAGACCATCAGAAAACACATATATAATTACATATTGTTTTTGTGATGAATCACTATGCTTTAATTATGTTCAATTTGTAACAATGAAAATACATCCTGCATATCCGATATTTACATTACGATTCATAACAGTAGCAAAATTACAGTTATGAAGTAGCAACGAAAATAATTTTATGGTTGGGGGTCACCACAACATGAGGAACTGTATTAAAGGGTCGCGGCATTAGGAAGGTTGAGAACCACTGGCTTAGAGGTTTTGGTTCAAAAACTTTCCTGAACATCTGCAGATGCTGGAAGTCAGGGGCTAGGAGCAGAAAGGCACTTGGTCTCTGCCCTCCGAGGACGCGAGTCCCAGAGGAGTAGAGTCGGTGGCCTCCTCTGTAAGAGGACGGGGTTAGAATGCAACCTTAGAGCGACAGTTGTGTCCACCAGGGGTAGTGAAGTCAACTTAGTGGACTGCAACTGACATTTTAAAAGAAATAGAATGGACTAAAGTAGAATGGAAAGTGTCAGAGTGCGGCGCATGATGGTGAGTGTGGTTCATGATGTTTAGTTCAGTCGTGTGTGTGTGTGTGTGTGTGTGTGTGTGTGTGTGTGTGTGCCTGCCTGTGAGTCCCATCAGAAAGGCTTAGGAACCACTGACTTGATGCCCCGGGTCCAGGGAGTAGGGAGAAGTAGGGGTGATTGTGTGGAGCCCGTGCTGATGCAGGGGAGGGCAGGCCAGGGAGAAAGGGGTGGGGAGTTGGGGTGAAGTGGGGACTAGTCCTGGTAAAGAGCATCAGCGTGTGGAAGAGAGGAGCCTGGGCCATGCCTGGAAAGAACCTTGTGGGCCTAGAATTTTTTCCCAATTTTCTCGACAACTTTGACCCAAGAGCGCCCTCACTGCCTCTGATCAGAGGTGCGGGGCTCAGAGCATCCTTGCTGCCCCTCCCCAAACCTTCCTGGGAGCACAAAGTGGGGGCTCCCTTCCCTGAGGAGCAAAGGAAACTGCCTTCTGGGGGTAGCAGCTGTCCCTGTGGGGTGCATGTCTCAGCCTCCAGGAGCAAGCCCCAGGAGTTCTCTCTTCCAGGCTCTCCTACCAGGATGAGGAAAGCCGACAGTTGGCACCGCCAGAGGACAGGAGGGACACCCGGCAATCTCCAAAGAGGGGCTTCCTCCGCTCGGCCTCCCTGGGTAAGCCCACGCGCCTCGCTCTCAGATGTGTCAGCCAGTGGGCACCTCCGATGACTGGTCAGGCACTCAGGGTGACAGAAACCATGGCGGCCTGGCTCTGACAACCCCACACAGCGGGCTGGGCAGATTTCCAAAGCGACGAGGGGGAATCCAAGGGCAGGGCTTGCTGGCATCGGACTTGGACTTAAGCTGCGTGGTATGTGTCAGAGAAAGATGAAGCGTAAAGAGGAGGTGTATCCAGACCTCTTCCCTCCCTGGGCCCAAGTCGGCACAGGCCCCGTCTCCTTTCCCAGTTCTGATGCCGGTTCTTTGGCTCCTCTGCAGGTCGGAGGGCCTCCTTCCACCTCGAGTGTCTGAAGCGACAGAAGAATCAAGGGGGAGACATCTCTCAGAAGACAGTCCTGCCCTTGCATCTGGTTCATCACCAGGTAGCCCACACTTTGGACAGGCCACTGGCCACCCCCCAGTAGGCTAGACAAAGTCCCCAAGACACCAGTCTTCCCTGTCTCAGACCACTGCTGCATCCCCACCCCTGGCCTAGCAGCCCCCAGGGGAGGGGCTTTTTCTACCCAAATAAGAGCCTTAACAAAGTCTGTCATTTCCCAAGGTGGGGACCTAGGAAATACTGGTGAGCAGGAGCTCCCCACACGGTCCCAGGATCCACCTGAGCTTTCTTCTTACAGTGGCACAGGTGTCCCCCACCCCCACCCCCAAGACATTAGCTTACACCATAGGGCACTCAAGCAGATGTGGTTCTACCTATAGTTGCAAGACACCTAGAAATTGAGCGGCACAAAAATCCGTCCACTGAAATACAGAAATGATCAGAGAACCAGCCAGCTACATGGTCAGAAGTAGGGAGTGATATCCCAGGAAAACGGTCCAGGGAGAGTTGACTGTTGACCTTTTTCTTTTAGCATGGATGTCTCTGTGGTATAAAATCCAAAGAGCATCCAAAATGCTCTTAGTATCTCAGAACTAATGGAGTCCTCAAAGAATTATCTAAGGCAGTCTCTTACCTCCAGAAAAATTAGGCTGTAACCTACAGTTTCCTAAACTTTTTACCTCTTTAATTATGCACTCCCTTACCACTGGCATATGTTTTCCTTTTTTTTTTTTTTTTTTTTTACAAAGGCATTCAACGGCTGATTAAAGTTTATGATCTGCACTAGAGGCCCATGAAATTCGTGCACTGAGCGGGGAGGTCCCTCAGCCTGGCCTGCGCCCACTTGCTGTCTGGGACCCCTCACTCCTTACCGCCCACCTACTTGCTGCTCCTTACCACTCAGCTCGCTGCTCCTTAGTGCTGCCACGGAGGCGGGAGAGGCTGCACTTGCCAGCCATGAGCTCAGCTTCTGGCTGAGCGGTGCTCCCCCTGTGGGAGTGCACTGACCACCAGGGGGCGGCTCCTGCATTGAGCATCTGCCCCCTGGTGGTCAGTGCACATCATAGCAACCGGTCGTTCTGGTCGTTCCACCATACCGGTTGCTTAGGCTTTATTATATAGACTAGAGGCCCAGTGCACGAACTCATGCATGGGTGGGGTCCATCCATCCATCCCTGATAGGGACCAGTCGGGCCTGGGCTGGCGGGGCCAGGGGATGCAGAAGGTTGGCTGACTGGCCCTGCCCCCGATCATGATGGTGAGGACCAATCGGGGGCTGGGTTGGCTGGGTGGAAGGGGCCGCGGGAGGTTGGGGAGGGGCCAATCGAGGCTGGTTGGCCGCTGAAGTATGCGTCATAGTGACTGATCGATTGACATGATGGCGTATGAGCTCCAGGCAGCTGGGACCAGCTGGAAGCAGTCGCTGCCGAGAGGCCTGCCTCCGGCCTGACCATTTCCGTAACCCGCGCTCCTTGTGTGTCCACAGGCATTGGCAGTGGCGGGCCTGAGCCCCCTCCTCCAGAGAAGCCATTCTCCCACCACGTTCCCCCGGCCCTGTGCCACCCCGCCGGCCATGCCCAGCAGCCGAGGCTGGCCCCCGCAGCCCATCCCCACCCTTCGGCTGGAAGGAACTGAGTCCACCGAGAAACTCAACAGCAGCTTCCCATCCGTCCACTGCAGCTCCTGGTCGGGGGAGCCCACACCCTGCGAGGGGGGCAGCAGCGCCACGCGGAGAGCCCGGCCGGTGTCCCTCACTGTGCCCAGCCAGGCCGGGGCCTGGGGCAGGCAGTTCCACGGCAGTGCCAGCAGTCTGGTGGAAGCAGTAAGTGACCCCGAGCACGGCAGACAGGGGGAGGAAAGGCCCGAGGCAGAGGGCACTTTGCATGGAGATCAAGAAGGGGGTACCCAGCTCTCTCCCAAGTGGACCGGGTGTCAGTCTCCTGGCCTGAAAGGCCCTCACTGCCAGAGCCGGCAGCAGGACCAGGACGGCGTGGCAGGCAGGCAATTCTGGACTTCTGTGGGGGCTGGGCTGACGCAGAGGGAGGGAGAAACTGAGCGCACGTCCCTACCACAGGCCAGTGAAGCGGAGAAAGCTGCGGGGTTCACCACACACCGGGCGTGCTGTCCGCCCCGGCCGTGAGCGTGGGCTGCCTTGTGCGCACAGAGTCGGGTCTGACTCCCGAGCCTGGTCGCTCATAGAATAACCGGCGGGGGTTGGAAACCTATGACCAGTTAAATGGGTATTTTTAAAAACTCTTTAGATGACTCTAATTAGATGACTCTAATTCCCAGCCAGGGTTGAGAGCCTCTAGTCTAGAACAAGAGCACCTTCGGGCCCACCCTGCTCTGCCCTGGTCAGACCGCCAATTGCTACCCTGGCACCATATCTCAGGGCACCTCTGGCAAATTGGAACAGTCCCAAAGGAGGATGACTGGGTTGGCAAGGTTCCTAGGAACCACTTTGTATGAGAACCGGTTGAGGGAATTCGGAAAGTAAACCTAGAGAGGTGGTGACGACTAACGAAGCCGTGATATGCCGCGCTGGCCGGTTGGCGCGCCGTCCCACACATCAAAGGACTGTGGGTTCACTCCCCAGTCAGGGTGCATATGGGAGGCAATCAATTGATGTTTCTCTCTCATATCAGTGTTTCTCTCTCTCTCTCCCTCCCTTCCACTCACTCTAAAAATAAAAGCATCCTCGGGTGAGGACTAAAATAAAGAAGCCATGACATGCATCTCCATCCTGTAAGGCTTCTGGGTCCTGGACAAGAGGTCTTAAATGCAGGGCTGGAGCACCTGGACCAACCTGACAGGCAGACTGTAGCTAACACAAGGCGATCTTTCCAAAATGAGGGCTTTCCTATAAAACAGGGAGCCCCCATCACTTGACATGTGCAAGCAGAGACGATGCCTGTCCAGTCGTCAGGCTGTGGCAGGAGGTGGGGAACGAAACCAGATGACTTCCCAAGTGCCTTCTACCTCTAAAACCCTGGCTTCCAGGGCCTTTGTTGCCTCTTATTCAGTCCACACATCTCCACTGAGCACCTGTCATGTGTAGACTGTGTTCTAGGTAAGGAATAGGGTTTCTGCTCTGATGAGCTCACATGGTGGTGAGGACAGACAGATAATAAGCATGCTGGGAAGGGTGGAGTGATGAAGAAAAATTACACAAGATAAAGAGTAAGGGGAGGGGGGGTAGGAGGACTAACAGAACTTGGAGAAAAGTGTTCCGCGCTTCCCTCCACTGCTTCCCCTGCCCACTGGCCCACGGGGTGACTTCCCCACACCGGTCACTGAAGCAGCCTCTAGGGAGGGGGGAGGAGCTTTGGCTTTGCCCGGTGGCCCTTCCCAGCAGAGGCAGAAGAGGAAGCAGGGGCAAGCACGGTGCTCGCACACGTCATACTCAGGATCTGCATCCACAGACAGGCAACGGGCAGTGGGCAAAACAGTTCCACCAAAAGAGAATGAAGGTTTCTCGGAGAGAATGATATGGGATGCCAGGGAGGAGAAAAGACAAGGGCAGAGGGTAGAACCCTCTCCTGTGAGACTACCCCCTGCAGCCCCTCGGTGAGCCAAGTTTTCATGTATTTGTAACAGTTGTTGAGTACCCCAGCCCCATGCTCTCTCCTCCAGCCTGTACATCCTGAATCTCACTCCTTTCCTCTGAGCACCCACCACACACTCATGCACTCACACACGCACGCAGATGCACGCACACACCCTGAAGTTTCCAGTCAGAAGTCCTTTGCTCTAACCCTAAACAGAAGAGTTGAGCTGCAGGAATAATGTTCCTCTTTGGTTTTTCCTCATGGCCCTCCCCCCTTCAGGTCTTGATTTCGGAAGGACTGGGGCAGTTTGCCCAAGATCCCAAGTTTATCGAGGTCACAACCCAGGAGCTGGCTGACGCCTGCGACATGACCATCGAGGAGATGGAGAACGCTGCAGACAACATCCTCAGTGGGGGCGCCCAGCAGAGCCCCAACGGCACCCTCTTACCTTTTGTTAACTGCAGGGACCAGGGGCAGGACAGAGCAGGGGGCGAGGAGCCCGGGCCCTGTGGGCCCAGCCAGGAGCCGCAGAGGAGCGAGGAGGAGCTGCAGGACAGCAGAGCCTACGTCAGCAGCCTGTAGGAGCTGGGCTGGGAGATGATGGGTTTTTTATTTGTCTCAATGTTCCTAAAGGGTTCGTTTCAGAAGTGCCTCACTGTTCTCGTGACCTGGAGTTAACGGAACAGCGTCTTCATTCATTTCGTTGGGACAAGACACAGAGTTGGGTGGTATGGAGAGTCAGCTTTTTGGGGGGAAGAAAAGCAGCAACCCCAGTTTGTGTCCAAGGAGGGAGAGTGGTGAGGAGGAGGAGGAAGGGTCAGGGAGGGAGCGAGAGAAGGCTGCCTGCTCTCCTGTGGTTTTGCAAGCCCTGTGCCAGGAACCAGCCTTCACCTTGGGCACAAAAGAGACCCTCAGCTTCCTGTGGTAGCCCCCACCGAAAAGGACCTTTGTCAAACGGGTGTCTTTCAACTTTGCTTGTACAAAAATCATTTTGCACATATTGTGTACGAGCCTCACTGTCCCCATAGAGCCAGGGCCCTGTGGATCTGCAGAAGGAGGCAGGCATGACTCCCACCCCCCACCCCACCAGAGAGGGAATAGCAGGCAGCAGGAGGCCAGGAGCTGGGAGCCAGGAGGGAGGGCGCTTGGCCAAGAGGCAGCTGCCCCACTCCCACCTCCAGCCGCCTGCTGCCCGCCTATGTCAGGATCACCTTCCCCTCAATGGCCCCCAGCCCAGCAGCCCAGCCCGCAGCCGGCCAGCCTGCAGCAGAGGCGGTGAGGGGAGCGGCGCGTCCTGCAGGAAGGGGCAGCCAGCACTGGACAACGCGAGGAGGAGCTGGGTTCTGCTGAGCGCTCCTTTGTTCTGTGGTTTGACATTTCTCTTGACAGCATGTTGCAGTTTTCATTTTGTTATTTTGGGGTTTTTTATTTTATTTTCCCAGGAGGAGGGGAGGAAGAGGAGTGTTTACGAAGTTCAGTAGCCACCACCTTATTGTTTTCACTCTTGCAAATGTAAATCGGATTCAGTTTGATCCTGTTATTAAACGGGTGTGGTTTCCTTTTCCTACAGAGGGTCCTTGCAGTCCCTGTGGGAGAGTTTTACCAGATGTTGTGTATGCCCAGTAATTTGTATGGTTTCCATAGGTAGTAAACATGGTTTTCGGTTGGTTTTATAATTTAAAGGTAATCAGCAATGCACTTCACAGGGGCTTGCACAGATGGGTGACTGAGGGGTTCTCTCCCACGCTGGGTGTATGGGTGGCCGGAAGAGAGGAAGCGTGTTCGAGAGTCTTTGAGTGTGATCCGCATGTAGTGGGTTGTCTGTTTGCGTGTGTCGGCCGTGTGTACGTGCGCCCACACGGGGGCCCTGCGCCCAGTGAGTGTGCAGCGCCCCATTTCTGGGTTAACTGGGGGGATCTGAATCCAGGGCCATTTGAGAGCAAAAACAAATCACTGTCTCTGCTTCTGAAACAGGAATCAGTAACTTTGCATTTTCTGTCCCACAAGATATGCAAAAACAATGCAATAATATTCATTTTAAAAATACAATTGTGAGTCTTGTTGGCATTAAAACTGTATTTTAAAAAAACACAGAAATTTAAGGAAAAACTCAAGAAGGTGTTTTGCTTCTATATATTCCGTGTAATGTTTTATTGCATTGATAATGTTTCTGTTGAAGAAACCGTTATACTTGAATTCAGGTCAGTTTCAGTATTTTACAATTATTTTTTTAAAATTGAATTGCAATTGTGCCAAGCGAATATAATGAATTAAGTTTGTTTTTGAATTCACCTCTTGTATATTTTGCTGCATGTAAGTAAATCATTTTGTATTTGGAGTGTGACAAGCTTTACCTTTGAACTCTTAAGTGCTTTTCTATATGTGGTTGGGGGAAGGGAGGCTTTTTTTTTAATTTGTACAATGAGCAAGGGTATCACCAGTGTAAATCGTTATTCTGCTACCCACCGACAGGTTTGGACATTACTGTTTTGCATATCTTGTGTTTGCTGCCGTTTCCCTCAATTTTCCCAAAACTATGACAGACATATTTGTACTACATCTCATTTGAGAGACCAGGCCATAGCTCACTCCAATCGTCACTCCATCTACTCTGCACCAGTTCTCTGTTTGGGTATTTCTCTAGGGACAGCCCTTACTGTGAGGGGTCGTGAGGCATTCTGACCGGCCTCTCTCCTCACTGCGCTAGCCTCCGCGTCCCCTGGAGGAGAGGAGAGGTGGCCGACTTTTCACTTCCACGGCACAAGTTTTGCTCAGTGGTTTTTCAGGAAAATATACACTGACCAAGAGGATAGGAGGAGAGTTGGGCTGGCAGGAGGGGAAGGACATCCTGGCTCTGGCAGCTGCTCTACCCAAACTCAGACAGCAGGGGCTAGAAAGGGGCAACCAGGTAAAATGCTTGTCCATCCAAAAGTCAGCTCTGTCTTGCTCATCTCTCCATCTTTCCTCCACTCTGGGCAGGACTTCCCGCAGACTCCCGTGGTGTGTGTGGCAGCTGTGAAGGGGACCAGGGCAAGAGACGCAGCATCGGGGGTTCACAGGGGTGGTGGAACCAGAGATTTTGTGGGAGCTTCTCTTATGCGTTTGCATCACCCTACTGATGCTGCCCTTTGAATAGATTTCAGCAGTGATGGTCAAAAAGGGACTCACTTGGGGGAAATGGGACCCAGCTGTTCATCTGGATTTTACCCACTGGATCTCTCCCTGTCCCATGCACTCTCAGCCTTTCCTGGCACTTATATAAGCAAACTAGAAATTTAAATTGGGGAAGTCCATTCCTCAGTGAAGATGAGTTTTATTTTCATGAACTGATTCATGAAAATGTGGAGAAATGGGCCAGAAACTAACAAAAGCATTTCTTCCTGTTTCTCTGAGCCCAACTCATCCAAGCTTTCTTGGCTCCTTCTCGGTGCCATCAAGGTCTTCTAGACACTAGGTTTAGGGGTTACCCTTTGTCTGGTTTCCCAAAATGCCTGCCACTGTGCCACTAAGATGTTAGTTATGATAGAGAGGGGAGCCCTTTTGGATTGATATCTGGTTCTTGCTGTACACTTGATCCCTAGATAACATTTGGAATCTTAATTACCACACACACATACACACACACACACACACACACACACTTTTCATGCTGCGTTCTATTTTTTTCCTTTTGGACTTTTCATAGGCATCGCCACATCTCATTGGCCAGCAGCATGGGCTACAGGCTGGCTTGTTCCAGCTACTCCTAGGGTCCTGCCTAAGTACGACCCCCTTGTTTTTCACCACTTACTCCCAAAGGCTCCCTTCTCCTTTATAGTCAACTCTGTCCAGAAGACCAGCTAGCCGTCCTCCCTGCCCCATAGAACAGTGTCAGCTGTGACCAGGGCACTTTGCCTGGTGTGGCTGTGAAGGAAAGGAGCTTCCGTGACAGCGCCCAGTCGAGTGTCTTTCTGAACCTGACCTCATGCTGGACTCGTGCAGGATGGACATTTGATGCCTGTCATCATCACAGACTAGTAAAATCAGTTGTGAAATCAATGAGCCTCATCCACCGTGTACTGGGTGATGTAGAACTTTCCCCATGACCTTGAAAAGCAAAGTGGTCGAATCTTCTGAAAACCTTGGGGCAGCAGGAGAAAAGCAGACGGTGCTGAGTGAGGACCAGAAGGACTTGGAGAAGTTCAGCTTAAGTCCTGGGTTTTGGTGAACTTTGTTTTTATTTTCTTCCGAAGAGCCCAGCCTCTTTCATATCCAGACCTTGGTCTGTTACCAATTATTCGTGTGCATGGCTACATGAAGCAGAGGGGTTTCCAGCTGTCTCCTTTCTGCCTGTTCCTAGAAGATTCTTTTGGGTCTTCAGGTAAAAAGAGAAGACTTTCCCCCTAGATTTGGGCTTGATTCATGAATTTTTCTCTGCTTTGCTTCAGAAGCTATTAGTTCCAGTCCCTTCCTCAGCTTCTAGTCTGATAGACATCCCTCTGACTGGGCAATCCAAGGGCAAAGGAACAAGACTTCCTTACTCAGTCTTATTCTCCTCTGGGCCCTGCTCTCAAATTTCAGGAGCTTGTTTGGAGTGAAGCTGCCTGTCACTCGCACACCACCATCTCCTCGGGAATCCTGCTTAGCCTGCACCGGCTTAGCCGGCCACCAGGGGAGAAATGTGCCTCTCTGCCAAAGCAATGACTTTCCGAGAAATAAGCACCTAAAGAGGAGGAGTTTGGAAGTTGTCCAAAGGGTGATGGTTGTTTTATAGAGGCTCATCCCTCCTAAAGGCCAAGGAATAGAACAAGAACTTGAATGAGACATAAAGAACCCTGACAGCGTTTTAGCCTCATCACACCAGAATCATACCTGCTGCTAAGGAAGATGACGGCCTCTCCATCCCTACAGAACCCAAAGAATTGAAATATCATCATCTAAGAGTTAGAAGCAGTTTAGCAAAGAGACCAAGAGAAAGGACAACCTGGTTTTAGAAGGACCTCTTTCAGCACCAGGGAAGCTAAAAACTTGCTGATAGAGTCCAGGCCAGTTCTGATTTTGAAGATATGGCTCTGGTCTGGGGAGAGTGTAAGCACAGGGGCTTAAGGGCATGTTTTGACTTCCTGTGTGTCTGTTCCCATGTTATGGAAAAAAGTGTCCAGTTCAACCACTCGCAATGGCCAGTGGAGAGGCCCATGTCTCGAGGATCTACTGTGGAAGAAGATAAAAGTAAAATTTTTTCTCACATTGTTTCCCAACCAAGTCAAAGTTATCTGGCTGGATGTGGGGTGCTGTCACCCTGTCTTCCCTCTCTGCGGATACCCCGCCCTCGTGTTAGCCAGCGCACCACTGAAGCGAGCCCCGGTCAGAGGCAGGGGGTGAGGCTCAAGGTCACCACCGCCCAACTTCTCCAGCAATACAGCTGAGGAGACATAAGGGAAGGCGATGAGGGAAGGAAGTGTCCTGCAACTGTTGGGGGCTCTGTCCCCTTCCCTAAGCAGCTCTCTCTATTTCAGCCTCTTGCCCCAACTCCCCAGGTCCCCTCCCCCCTCCCCACCAGTCTAGTGAGAGAGAATGAAAGGAGTCCCATGTGCAATTCTTACATAGTTTTTTGTGAAGCCATTTCTGGTTCTTACTTTATTTGTTTGTTTGTTTGTTTATTTATTTATTTATTTATTTTTTCAAAGCAATGAAGCATTGCCTTGTGGAGCCAGATACCAATACAACAGGTAAACGGGTATCTGCCAGGTTTCCACGTTGTTGGGAAGACACTTGAGCAACACGTGCACACACATACACAAATACACATACACACACAAATATACTCACACACACATACACTCACACACACACACACACACACCAACATCCTTGAGGGACAAGTGCTGGTGCCACGGCTGAGCTCTAGACAAATGATTTTGTCTCCGCCCAGAAGGCTGAGCACTGTATAGCCAGAGATTGGGGAGAGGGTGGAAATAGTGCCTGAACCTATCATGACTAGGAATTAAGTAAACATCTTAATTCATCTACACTAAGAAAATGCTACTACTCCTAAAGTCAAGGCCTTTTCCTCACATGATTTCAAGGGGCTCAGCCCCCATCAGATGCGGGGGAAGACCTCTGCCTTCTGGTGGATTGGGAAGCATGGACTCTGTCTCTGGAAGGGAACTCGAGACCAATAGACTCTCCTCAGCTAAGTTAAAGGCACTCGCTCACCACTGAGAGCAGAGGCGGCGTTGAGAGTGTTCTCTACTAAATTAAGGAAGACACAGCCAAGACCATACAATTAAACAAAAGCTTGAAGTCTCACACCACCAGTCAAATACCTTCCACTCCAAGGAGGCTGGCCTTTTCACAGGTGTGCTCCCCGCTGTGGGGCAGCCCATGCTCCCAGTTTTCAGGACCTGAATCATCTGATTTGTATCAGGCTCCTAGAAAGGGTACATGACACTTAATCTTCCATGAATCAGTCATTTGCTACACACCTACCATCTAAAAGTCACTCGCACACACCTCATAAATCGGAAAATGCCATAATCAGACAAAGTCCTTGGTGGGTAAGTAGTAAGAGGTGATTTCTATGCAAGGAAATACAGAAATGGACAGAATAATTCCTGTTCACGGTTTGGGCCTGAGAACTCTTGCTCTGATGTTTGTAGAGCCTTTGAGTTTAGAAGCAGGGGGGTAAGGGAAAGAGGTGAGCAGATATCAGCCTTGGCGGTGGCGCTGCTACAGGAGCCTGAGGGCTGCACATTTCCAGGCCCCGGGAAGTCCCTCCTGAGCCTGCAGCCGGGAGGAGAGAAGAGAAGGCCACTTGCTGCAGAGTCACAGGAAGTAGAGGATGGGTCACTGGGCCCTGTCCCAAGCCCCTCCCCCCAAGGACTCCCAACATGGAGAAACTATACCGAGGCTTGAAAGGAGAAAACAAAACTTGAAAACCAAGGGTAGACAGCTGTAAGCCAACAATCCCGTGCAAAGGGCTCCTTCAGAAGGCAACTCAACGCTGTGGGCACCTCTCCGCCTCCTCACACCGCACATCACACATCAGCCACGTCCATTCCCCCGCACCTGGACTCCATCTCTTGACTCCCCACCCAGGCTGTGCACCACCCAGAGCATATGCTGGTCTCCCCGTGCCCGGGGGAAGAAGGTCTAGCACAGAAGTAGGCTGTGGATATCAAAGACATGCACAGGATTCACAGCCTGGGATGGGAGCGGTGAGAACAACCTGTGGAAAAACACACACGTTCATTAAGAAATAGGGTGGCAGGTCCCCAGTTGGTGAAGCACTGGAATGTCTATTACTCTCATAATTTTCCGGTTTTATTTTAACCCCAGAGGTACCAAGCAAGACTTCCCTTCATGTAAGAGGCTCCAGGTCCAGCCCGCCCATCCATCCCTCTTCTCCTCACTTCCTCCATCCTCTTGCTCAGGCCGACCTTCATACCCCCAAACCAAGCTGTGTCATGCTTGTTCTCAGAGAGATGTAGAAAGATGGACAGTGCCTCCATGGTCACCCCAATGCCTGTCATCATCCCCACACACCTGCACACCCCACTCCTTCCCCTCCAGGCTCCACGGATTTGCAGTCTTACTATTGTAAATATTGTTGTACAGTTTGTAATCATCAAATAATCCCGTTGTCAAAGGCCTCGCCTGCTGCGCCTTCTCGCCCTTGAGAAAGGCCAGGGAATCTACAAGGGGCGGCCTTTCCAGAAGAGCTTCAGGGTGGTGATCTCTGTGTGAGACGCTATGTATATTCCTGTAAGATTGCATTTTTATCTGAGGAATAATGTTATTTAAAAAAGCAAAAACAAAAACAAAAAAATAAGAATTGCAAATAAATTTCTTAACAACGTCTATATTGGTTTATTGTATCTCCCCTCTTCTATATTCCTTCTCTTCTCCTGTTTCCTAGAGGTCACGAAATATACTTACCTCTCAAATTATCATCTTATTCTCCAAAGAGGAGAAGAGTTGGGGAGAACATGGGAAACCAGAATATGGTGGAAATCTCTAACCTTATTTCTGGGTGAATCTCACTATCCACCTCTTCCTTCCAATGAAAAGGTTAACAGAAAAATGTTCAAAGGTTGTCAAGAAGATGAAATGGAGGGATTAAGTGGATAATCCACAAAATAGAAGAGGTGTCCCCCAAATATTTGGAAAGACACAAAATTGGTTTTGAATGAATGAAAGAAAAAAGGGAGGAGGGAGGGAAGGATGGGGAGAGAAAAAGAGGGAGGGGTGATAAGATAATATATATTAAAGCACTTTGAAGAGTATAAAAATGTAAGTTCTTTTTTTTTTTTTTTTTTTGGTTATTAAACTGACTCAGACAAAGCTTCCAGAATAATTCCCTGTGTAAAAATAATTTGCCCCAGAGTACGTGTCTTAGTTGTCTATAGTTATAAGAACAGAAACACACTCCCCGCCCCCCCCCCCCCCCCCCCCCCCCGCCATGGATAACCAGTCCCTTAGGGGAACTATAGGACCTTAGCTTCCTCACTTCTCCACTAGAGCCTCCCTCTGCCCTGCCCACGACCCAGACCCTGGGCTCTGGAGTCTAGGGCTGTATGAGAAGAAGAGAGGAGGGAAAGCGCTGGAGGGAAAGCAGCAGAGGACCAGCCTCCTTTAAACTGCTGCTCACCCAGCTCCTGGAGCAGGTTGGGGGTGCTCCCCCGGGACCTGCCCACAGGTTTCAACCCATCGTCGGACCACAGCCAATTGTGAGAGGTCATTTGTTACCAGTAGTTATTAAAGTGCCAAAGTTTGCAAATCTTACTTGTAATCAGCTATAACACGTTCAAGACCTACCCTAGGATGAAGTTACTCTGTCTTGGATTTGGCTATACTTTCCTGAGTGGCAGTAAAAGGAGAGGGGTACAGCTGGGGGCAGAATTAAACAAAACCAAGGGCTCATGTCACCAAGGGAGTCATCCCTGGTGTGTGTAGGGCCTCACTTTTGCTTTATAATTTGGTGTTAACTGTTTAGGTCTGGCCTGACTTTCACCCCCTCTCCCAACATTAAGTCTGCTTCTGACCATTTCTTCCTTCCTCCCCTCAAGGGGAACATGGTAATTGATCTGATTGGCTTGAGTATTAGATATTAATTGGGCCGCAGTTACTAATAGGCTGAATGACTGCATGGTAAAAAGTCCGTATATAGTGCTAGCTGGTTTGCTCAGTGATTAGAGTGTTGGCCCAAAGACTGAAAAGTACGTAGGTACTTGGTTGCAGGCT
The DNA here is from genome assembly GCF_028538775.1 of Myotis yumanensis. Classification (NCBI taxonomy): domain Eukaryota; kingdom Metazoa; phylum Chordata; class Mammalia; order Chiroptera; family Vespertilionidae; genus Myotis; species Myotis yumanensis. The sequence goes on along the minus strand of NW_027223754.1, from coordinate 118,678,984 downwards.
CAATCCTCAGCCCCTGTCAGGGCGCATGCAGGAGGCAACCAATCTATGTGTCATTCTCACATCTATGTTTCTCTCTGTGTGTCTCTCCCTTCTACTCTCTCCAATCAATGGAAAAATGTTCTCTGGTGGGGATTAACAACAGAAAGTCAATACACATACATGACACTCTCTTGTACTTTATTTTTCCTGCTTCTTTATAGTAAGCAGAAAAAGGATTCTTTCTCTATATCTCTGCCTCTTTCCTTCTCTCTCCCTGCTTCCATATGGCTTGCCAGCTCCCTGGGCTCAGAAGTCGCTTGACCTCTTGCTCTTCACAGACACATTTGAAGACAATCAGCCCCAGAATTTTGGCTGTAGGAAGCGGGGGAGTAAAAGACCCTAAACTGACTATGAGCCAAAGTGATGGGCCCCAAACCAGCCTTCACAGAGCCCTACGCTGTACATTGTTAGACATTATTCCAGCTAACAATAACATAGCACTTGTATTTCCAATGGTCTACAATTGCATTTATATGATTTCCTGGGGAATCCTATAGGGAGAAGAGGCAGAGCAGGACTTGCACTCTTGAATAGCTTAAATAGCATCAAAATCCCATATTACCCCATTGAATAGGTTGGCCATTTAGCCCAGGTGCTTCAATGAGGCCTCTCACATACAGCTCCACTGGCCAGACAGTGCTCATCTCAGTAGCCCTTGCAGACCAGCTCCAGGCTGCTGACACCCTCCAGCAAGTTCCCCACTGCCCCGCAGGCCATGTTTATGGACCAGCTCTGGCCCATGCCCTCTGGCAAGTTTCCTTAGCAGCGACAGGCACACAGCAATGCGTGCTCCCGTGGCAGCCAGGCCTCTCCAAGGAGGTCTGAGTCAGCCTTGAGGTGAGTGGTGGGGGGAGCTTTTCTAAGTTCTAAGTTCCTAATTTCCTCTTCCTGGGCCCTAGAAGTAGTAACTGCTTTTTTACTTACTACTTCTAGTTTGTTAGTCACCGTTTACTAGTATAAGTTACAACTCTTTAAATTTTTTTCTGTTCAAATTACTGGTGTGGTGTCTGCCTCCTGATTGGACCCTGATATAGAACTGGTACTGGGAGTAGTCTGAAGAGACAGACACTCAGAGGTGGGATTTGAGAGTGGATTTGGCCTTGTGTCTGGGTCTGAGGGCAGAGCAGAGCTCCTTGCCAATAGGGAATTTGATGCCAACTATCCATGATGTACAGTGAAGTCTTAATTATGGTTGGTTGTGATGAAGTGCTAATTAAAACAAATGCCTTGGGAGCCCAAGTGGCTGCTGTACATGGTTGTCATTAACTTTCCTGAGTACATTGCAACCACTAACAGAAAGACAAGCTCAAGATTATAGTCTGAAAATCAGCTTCTGTGGAAGTCCTATGATAAGCTCTTATTTCTTGTAACCACAGGGCTAATATTTCTGACCATTAAATACAAAATTTAACTAAACAAGTGGCTGAATTACAACAGCAGTTGAATTCACAGTCTTTACAAATTTTATGTGAAAATTATGACATTGATTGAAAAATAATGGCATTTTGAAACATGGAATAGAGAAATCTGATAGGATTCCAATGAAATTGAGAATCTGACACCTATGAGCCACTCTGAGCATCCCTTAACAATGAAAGTAGGTCAGTACTAGAATGACTAGCCTTCTTTTTGCTGGAAAACCCTGCATAACTTCACCTTGGGCAGATGCCTTGAAAGAGATGCACATCTTCCTCAAGACCCACTATTATCACCTCTTGTTGCCACTAGACCCACACCTTGCTCAACTACCGCATGTTTCAAGGACTCGTATACACATGTCAATGTAAGAAGGTCCAAATGTGTAGAAAATTTTTATGAGTTTATTAGAGTTTAGTTGAGCCAAACAGAAGACATGCCTCGCAGCAAGATCCCAACAGACAGGAAATGCTTCCCTGATGACAGTTTGCAGTTTCTTGTACATTTGGAATTAAGGAAAGAACCTGAGGAACATCACATGAACAAGGGATAAAGCAAGGCAGGGAAATCTCTATGATTGGATCACAAGACAGTTAATAAGATTAGGTGCTCTCTTGAGGGTGATTATGCTTCTGAGGCGGGGCGGGGGGGGGGGGGGGGGGCAGGTTGAAAAAAAAGGCGTTTCTTGTTCCTTTTCTTCTTTTTTAGTATCTTCAATTTTCTTTTAATTTTTTATCACCATTTATTATCCCCTATACCCTCTTCCACTTCCACTTACTCCCCTGTCCCCCCCGCCTCCTAATCACCATGCTATTGTCCACATCAATGAGTTATTTTCCTTTCATTTTTAGCTTTTTTGCTCCATCACCCCTCCCAGGTCACCCTCTCCCCTCCCACCATCACCACCACCACAGCTGTCAGCCTGTTCTCTCTGTGACAGCATGGGAGGACCTGGAGGACATTATGCTCAGTGAAATAAGCCAGTCAGAGAAAGACAAGTACCATATGATTTCATTCATATGTGGAATCTAATGAACAACTGAGCAAGCAAAATAGAGACAGACTCATAGATAGAGAGAAAAATGTATTTCAATGGTGTGTTAACAGAAACAACGGACAAGCACTGATTAAACCTTTCACTCAAGAGGCCATAGACCTGGCGCCCGACCACCCACCATGACCTTCCCAGATAGGACTTTGTGGTTAGAGCAGCCTGAGGGGTCATTTACTTAACTTTATTACAGAGACCTGTTCTTATCTACAACAGTATGACCCAGAAGGAAACAGCTTACACACTAAAAGAATTGCAAGACTTTTTCTAATATATATGTTGGCAAAAACTTGGGGTATGTGTGTGTGAATATATTCTAAGGGAGTTAGACCAAGGAGGGTAGAATATAGCACTATATCAGGCCAAATTAATTTATATGTGTGTCCTTACTAGAGATTCCAGATTTCATTTTTTAAGTTATGTAGATGGAAGTGGCTCTAAGATATTACTTAGTTGATTGGCATTTGTATTCAATATGTCTTCTGCTTAGTGAGGGTGAAATTCCATAGTTTCCATGGCCTGATGTAGAAGAAGGAATCCAAAGGTTTAGGAAGATAAAAATATTTCTGTGGATTTATCATGTGTAATATGCACACCCATGCCCCAACCACATCTTCTGGTTCAGAAAACACCTCTTATCACTAAGATTTTTAGAAGTAAGTAAATGAAGGAGTAACTGCATCCTTTAAAAGCTCTGTAGTTGCTCTGATTTGCAGACTAGATATGACCATGGGGGATGCTACTCTGATTTCAATGGCATTAATGGAATTTTGGAGTAACAGAGGCCAAGAGATAGCACATAATTGTCTGACACAAGGTAGACCATATAGCTTCACAGGTGAATTTCACCAAACCTTTAAAGAAGAACTAACACCTATTCTTTTCAAACTATTCCCAAAAATAGACGCAGGAAGGCTCCAACCTCAGTTTACAAAGCCAACATTACCCTGATTACAAAACCAAACAAAGACATTACAAAAAAAGAAAATTATAGATGCAAAAATCCTCACAAAATATTAGCATTTAAATTCAACAATACGTTAAAAAAATCATACACCATAATCAAGTGGGATTTATTCCTGGGATGCAAGATTGGCTTGATATCCACAAATCAATTAACATAATACACCAAATAAACAAAATAAAGAATAAAATCATATCATTATATCAATAGATTCAGAAAAAATCATTTGACAAAATCCAGCACCCATTTATAATAAAAACTCTGAGCACAGTGAGAATAAATTGAACATACCTCTTCATTAAAAAGATCTTGTATGACAAACCAACAGCTAACATCATACTGAGCAGTGAAAAGCTAAATGCATTTTTTTCTTAATATCAGGAACAATACAAGGTTGTCCACATTAACCACTTACATTCAGATGTTCTACACCTGAAACTAATATAATATTGAATGTCAACTGTAATTGAAAAAAATTTGTTTAAAGAAATGTTTACTGTGATATAAACCAGACCTTGAGTTTTGACTGTGAACTTGATTGAGAAGACTATCACCACTCACAAGCCCTAGAAACATCAGTGAGGGTCTTTGGGAGCACGTGGTCATATTCCATTTGCCCAAAAAGTATTTGTTGCACCTTGTTATGTACTAAAAACTGTTCTAGGCACTGGGTGCACAGCAACTATTGGCTCTGATTACCCCTAAAGTGTCCAGCAGATCTGGTGAGTAACACCTCTTCTACACAAGTTCAAACATGCACCAGATAAAGCCTCACTCACAGCGTGTGGTCTCCCCATAAGCCCAGCTGAAGCTCAAAGGGGGCCTTACAGGGTCCTGCACACAGTGTGCCCGAAGATGCCCAGCCTAGAATGAGAGTCAAAGGTGACACCTAGCAGCTTCAATTGCCAGGCTTTGTTCCTGCTGGGGGTTGTGTGAGCCTAGCAAGGTCATGTATTCATATCATTGTACTAGTGGCCTGGTGCACGAAATTCGTGCACTGGGGGGGGGGGGGGGGGGGAGGTGGGGGGGGGGGGTCCCTCAGCCTGGCCTGCACCCTCTCCAATCTGTCCCTGCTGGGGTCCAGCCCCAGCGGGTCCAGGGGTTCCCAAAGGTGTGGACGGAGTCGGCGAAGAAGGAATGACACGGAGGCAATGTTCAGGTGATCGTCATAGCCAGGTTCCTCTTTTTTTTATTGTCATCTAACATCTGTATATATACTATTTGGTCCCAGTTCTATCCATTCTATACAAAAGGCCAGGGGGCTTCCCAATTCCATTCAAAGTTTACTCTATTGTTCCACTAAGCTACAAGGAAGTAACTGAAGGAGGTCACTCCAAGCAAAGATCAAAGCCACCAACCACCCTTCTGACACTCAGTTAAAGGGTTTATTGATAAAAATCCTCACCTGGGGAAACAACCTTTCTCGGAGAGGCGACCTTGGTTAAAACACACAGCACTTAAGAAGGGGAGCAAACATACCAAAAACAGCATGCCATATATGCCAAGTCCCTTGAAACATCCCTGCAGTGACTGCCTCAAGCAGCCAGGGTGGATTGGCTTCCAGCATGTCCCCTTGGGGGATGTCAGGCTGCTGGTTAGGCCTGATCCCACACCAGCAGTCGGGCATCCCTCTCGCAATTCAGGACCGCTGGCTCCTAACTGCTCACCTGCCTGCCTGCCTGATCGCCCCTAACCACTCTACCTGCCAGCCTGATTGCCCCCAACTGCGCCCTCCACCCCCACCCCGACGGCCTGTGGGCACTGGAGAAGTGCTGGAGAACAGAAATTAGGAATCGGGAGCCATTTATTTTCATTACAGTTGGGCCTTTAGTGACTGACTTCTGGGGAGGCCCTCCTTCTCTCTGGACCTCAGTTGCCCCAACTGTAAAATGGGGGCTTGGATAACTAGATTCTTAGCCCCCTTCCACAGTGCCAACTGGGATTCTGCGAAAGCTCTAAGCAGCTGGGTGTGGCCCTGCCCCGTGGGTGCCCAGAAAGGCCCAGGCTGGGGTCACACAGGGAAGGGTTCCAACCCTGCTCAGACCACAGTCTGAGCTTCCCGAAAAACTCAGGGTCTCCCTTCAATGGCGTGTACCCCGTGATTGCACCACGGCTGGCACTTCCACACCGCGGGCCCTTCCGCCTGGGCAGGGTGCACACTCCACACCCTGCGCCCGCGCTGCTGCCACCCCAGAGGCACTCGCGTCCAGGGAGGCTGGGGATTCCCGAGGCACCCGCAGGTGGAGGGTGAGGGGGAAGGATGGAGGATTTGCAACAATACCTCTGGGAGGAGCAGCTAGGGTAGCAGCAGTGGCGGAGGCAGCTGGAGGCGGAGGTTAAGGCGTAGGAAGAGGTGCCCAGGCACTCCCCCTCCCATTGTCCCCAGCCCAAGAAAGGCCTGGCCCCATGCCCTGCAGCGTGTTCCATGCCACGGACCGTGTAACCAGCCCTTACCTTGCAACGCCCAGCTGTCCCACTGCTTGCTAAAGCTAATTATCCTGGGAAAGCTTGTGTGGGGCCCAGGAGCAAACCCACAGACAAAAAGTGAAACTTTGGCAGGGCTGGAGAGACTGCTGGTTGGTGCCTTTCCCCCTCCTTCCTTCCCACTGTCCCCACCCCCTCCCCTTGGTCTCCCATGCGGTGCCCTGAGACCTGGAAGCTGACGTCAGGGGCCCGAATTCCTGACTTTGCCTGCACTCATTTGTCCATGTAAGGTATGGGAAGATGGGTGCCCGGGAGCCTGTTGGGGAAGGGGGCGCCTGTGGCAGGCAGGGGCTGTGCCAAAAGGTGGGCACACAGCGGACATTTTATTTCCTGGAAATGAGAGGAGGGGACCTAGGGATGCAGGGTGTGTCTGCTGGCTCTGGCCCCAGCAGCCCAGCGCCGCAGCCTCCGTGGGGCTGAGGCTAGGGTCCGGACCCCCGTGCGGGCTTGTGTGTCCGCTGGCTCTGTGGCTCTGGCCAGCTCTGCCATCTTTGTGGCTATGGGCGCTACCATCTTTGTCACGAAGTGATGGTTAATTTGCATATTACTCTTTTATTAGATAGGATGTGCAGATGAAGATTCTGGGACCTCAGGTCCCACCTTGCTGAGAACACTGCAGAACTGGATGGGTCATTCAGGACAGTGAGCATATTCCAGCACTTTCTTATCTGGGGAGAAGGGGAAAGTAGCAGTAGCCTCCTTTGGTACTCTCTGCTGAGACTTGTACAACCCCCTTAGACTGTGGCTGGATCAGCTGCTGGAAGAAAGCAAAAACTAATTGTTTCTGGGGTAGAAGAAAAGCATGTCTCTGGATGCTCAAACCACCCAGCTTCCGTGGGCTCTTGTACCGTGTGGGGGCCCTGGAGTCAGTGTGGGAGTTGTCTACTGCTGTGTAACAAATTCACATAAATTTAGCATCTTAAAGCAATACTTCACAGCTTAAATTTAGCAGCTTAAAGCCTGCTCTGTCCCTAGCCTAGCCCAGCTGCTGTGGACTGTTGGTGGGGGACAGAGTAGAACCCAGACAGTTGTAGAGGAATGAGCAATTAATGGTGTGTGTGTCAGTTAATTCCCTTTATTAACACTTGGAGTGGGGGAAACGAGTTAAGTCGGCTCGCGTGAATTGCACGTACTCCGCGGGAGCCGTCTTAACTCGGTTCATATAGATTTGCGGTGGAGTGCGGGAAACGTGTAAACTCGGGCCGATTGTAACTGCGTATTACCAAATATTTGTTTGTTTGCCGTTCACAAAGATACCTACCTGCGTATGCGAACCGTTTCATACCCATTGGGGTAATAGGTATCATAAAAATCCCTGATTTTGCGCGGGAAACCTAAATAATTGCCCGCGCCATCTTATATTTTGGCGGGAAATTCACCCCACACCGGAGTGTTAAGTGAGCCAGTTAGTATAAGGATTTGCTGTTACTTGTGATGCTATTATACAACATTAGGCAATTATTTCCAGTTTTGTTATGATTAAGGTGCTTTTATTATGCATATTTTATAAATGAAAATATTGAGAGGTTAAAGAACTTGCCCATGTTTATAACTCTAATACTACTGTCCTTGGGTGAGGATTAACAGCCCCCCCCCCCCAATTTTATGGACTTAGGGTTAGATGGTTATGACCATTGCATTTCTGTTTGCTGAGGAAATAATAGAAAAAAGTATTTAGATAATTTCTTTTATTGTTCAATTACATTTACATTCAATATTATTTTGTATTAGTTTCAGGTGTACAGCATGGTAGTTAGATAATCATATACTTTAAAAAGTGGTCTTCACCACCCATATTTAAAGTACCCACCTGGCACAGTAAATACTTAATACAATGTTGTTGACTATACTAGTATTCGCTATGCTGTACTTTACATCCCTATGACTATTTTGTCCTCAATTCCTTCAACTTTTTGACACAGCACCCCAACCCCTCTCCTCTCTAGCAACCATAAGTCTGATCTCTGTATCCATGAGTCTGTTCCTATTTTGTTTGTTTATTTTGCTGTTTAGATTCAGTAAGCGAAATCATATAGTATTTGTCTTTTTATATCTGATTTATTTTACTTAGCATGATACCCTCTAGGTCGATTCATGCTTCCTTATACTAAGGAAATGGTAAGAATTCATTCTTTTTTATGGCCAAGTAATATTCCATATTTACCACAGCTTTTTTATCCACTCCTCTATTGGTGAGCACGTGGGTTGCTTCCATATCTTGGCTATCTATACTTAAAAAAAGGGTAATATGCTAATTAGACCAGACGTCTTCCACAGCGGCTGGGAGGGCCGGTGGCATGGGAGAGGCGACACAGCGGGAGAGGAGGTGGCACCGCAGCCTCGGGAATGGCAGCGGAGACGGGTGCGAGGACTACGACTTTTGCATCAACTGCTACAACACAGAGGGCCACACCCACAAGATGGTGAAGGTGGGGCTGGGCCTGGATGAAGAGGGCAATGAGGGCAGCAGCCAGGGCGAGCTGCAGTTCAGGAGCTCCCACAAGTGGTGGTGCCAGGCCATCCTGCGCTGCATCCAGTCCCTGAGGCGTGCCCTCCAGTGCCACGACGCCAACTGCCCGCAGCCATCCTGCCAGAAGATGAAGCAGGTTGTGCAGCACACCAAGGGCTGCCACCGCAAGACCAATGGAAGTTTCAGAGTGTGCAAGCAGTTCATCGCCCTTTGCTGCTACCATGCCAAACACTGCCAAGAAAACATGCCCCATTCCCTACTGCCTCGACATCAAGCGGAAGCTCCGCCTGCAGGAGATACAGCACCGCCGGCAGCAGGCATAGCTCATGCACCACCATCAACACCCGCATGTGCCTCAGCAGAGTCTGCCTTCCCCCGCTTCAGCACCACCCAGGTCCCACACACTGCATCCCAGCACACCCTGGACACCACAGCCCCCGACTGCCCCAGCCCTCGCCTGTGAGCATGTCACTAGCCGGCTTCTTCAGCATGGCCAGAACTCAGCCCCCCACCAGTTTGCACTGGGTGCCAGCCCCACCGCCCCCTGCCCAGGCCCACCTGCGCCCGGCAGATTGCACGTGGGACGCAGCAGCAGCAGCACCTGTACTGGGTGAGCACCAACAACAGTATGCCCCTGAGGCACAGTGACCTCTGAGAGCCAGATGGCCCCCATGGGCCTGAATGTGACCCAACCAGGTCAGTGGGCCTGTTATTCTGCCCCCCAAGCCCCGGCAGTGGCAGCCGGCACCCATCCCCCAGCAACAGCCAATGTGAGGCATGCCCAGACCCGTGATGTCTATGCAGATCCAAGGTGCAGCCACCTCAGAGCATCTCTCCAGGTGACCTGCAGGACCTGCTGCAGACCCTGAAGTCTCCCAGCTCCCCCAGCAGCAGCACATGCTCAACATCCTCAAGTCAAACCCTCAGCTGATGGCAGCTCTCATCAAATAGCACAAGGCCAAGTAAGTGGCCAGCCAGCCTGGCCTTCAGCTCTAGCCCAGCCTGCTGAACCTGAACGCCATGCAAGCCAGCGGGCCACGACCTGCTGTCCCTCTGCAGCAGCAGCAATGGGAGGCCTGAAACCCCAGGGCCGTCATAAACCCAGGGCGCAACCCCAGCGTGACGAGTATGAACCACAGCACAGAGAGATGCCACGGAGCAACAGCAGCAGCCGCAGCAACAACAGAAAGGCAGCGCTGGCATGGCTGCAGGCCTGGCAGGACATGCCCAGTTCCAGCAGCCTCAGGGACACTGACGCTACCCGCTACCCACAGCCCTGCAGCAGCAGCGGATCCAGCAGCAGATTGGGTCCCAGGCCAGTCAAACCTTGTTAGGCATATTCTGTACCTTTCTCCGGGCCTCAGTTTCTCCCCTGCGCTCAGTACTTTCCTATTTTCCCCGCTTGAGGCTCCTGCCCTCTCTGCTGTTTTCCTATTATTTTCATTTCAGGTGTCATAAGAGAAGCTAAGCAGCTGAGAAAAGCAATGCTAGACCCAGCTTCCTGCAACCGCCTGCACCTACAGCCGACCCACACAGAGACATAAATATCCCGCCCTCCCTACTCTTGCTTGCTGAAATGGATATACTTGTGTGTATTAAAAACAAAATTTCTAAAACTCTCACAATGTCTCTTGGCCTGTCTCCTGTCAGCATGGACCTAACAAACCCCATGAGCCCCAGCAGCACATGTTCTCAGAGAACCACAGGCCTCACCTCTCTGGCCAGCAGATGGCCACATGCCTCAGTAGCCAGGTGAGATCTCTGGCCCCTGTCCAGTCTCCAGACCCCAGTCCCAGCCTCCACATTCCAGCCCATCACCACGGATACGCCCCAGCCTTCACCACACCATGTCTCCCCCCAAATTGGTTCTCCCCACCCAAGACTCCCAGTCACCATGGCCAGTTCCATAGATCAGGGACACTTGGGGAACCCCAAACATGCAATGTTACCACAGCCTAATACCCCCACAGGAGTGCATTGCCCAGTGAGCTGTTCCTGGTTGGTGACATCACAGTAGACACCCTAGATATGTTGTGGGAGTGGGAGTGGAGGTGGCATCGCTGCCGCAGGAGAGGAGGTGCCGCCACTGCCACCTCCACCGCCACCACCCCTTTTGCAGAGGCAGCACAGGAGAGGCAGAGGCGCGGGAGAGGCCTCGGTGCAGGCCCTTCCACAGAGGCAGCGGGAAAGGGGCTGCACGGTCCTGGTCCCAGTGCTGCCCCTTCCACAGAGGCAGCCACAGAGGCAGCGGCACAGTCAGGTCCAGGTGTCACACCTCTGCAGAGGCTGGATGGGGTGCAGCCTGCTGTGCCACAACCTCCCACAGCCCCTCCCCCAGCCGGCCTGGCCCCAGATAATCCCCACCCACCAGTGGGCAGGGCGGGGCCAGCACTAAGAAGCAAGGGCCGAGGGCCAGCAGCCACGGCAGCCAGCTGTGGCAGCAGCAGCGGGGTGATGGAGGCGGTGCCTTCCCATGATCGCCCGGTCACCTCCTATAGAGGGAGGCCAGACTGCAGCTTAGGCCTGCTCCCCATGGGGAGCAGGCCTAAGCCATCAGTAGGACATCCCCTGAGGGCTCCCGGACTGTGAGAGGGGCAGGTCGGGCTAAGGGACCCCCCACCCCAGTGCACGAAGTTTTGTGCACTGGGCCTCTAGTCTATAATACTCCTATCTAATAAGAGAGTAATATGCAAGTTAACCATCACTCCATCACAAAGTTGGCAGCTGCCACAGAGCTGGAGCGAGCAGGAGGCTTGGGTTGGCCCTGGCGATGGAGGAAGCCAAGCTTCCTGCCTTCCCTGGCCAGCACTGGGCTCCGCTCAAGGCTACAAAGTTTCAATTATAGAAGATAAATAAATCCCAGATACTTGCTGGGGAAAAAAAGGAAAGAAAAAAAGGAGAGGCTGGGAACTTGGGTCAATGGCGGGGGAGGGGGGGCGGAGGGGGCAGGGAGGCCAGCCTGAAAATGGCCCTCAGCCCTTCACCCAGGATGGCCAGGCACACCAGTAGGGACCCCTACCCTGAAGGGGGTGTGGCCAGCCTGAAAACAACCCTCAGCCCCTCACCCAGGCTGCCCAAACCCCCATGGGGTGAGGGTTCCCACTGGGGGCTTGACCAGCCTGCAAACAGCCATCAGCTCCTCACCCAGGCTGGACAGGCACCCCAGTGGGGACCCCCACCCTGAAGGGGGTGTGGCCAGCCTGAAAATGGCCCTCAGCCCCTCACCCAGGCTGGCCAGGCACCACAGTGGGACCCCCCCACCCTGAAGGGGCTGTGGCCAGCCTGCAAACAGCCATCAGCCCCTCACCCAGACTGGCCAGGCACCCCAGCGGGGACCTCCACCCTGAAGGGGGTGTGGCCAGCTTGAAAACAGCCCTTAGCCCCTCACCCAGGCTGGCCAGGCACCTCAGCGGGACCCCCACCCTGATCCGGAACACCCTTCAGGGCAAACCAGCTGGCCCCCACCCACGCACCAGGCCTCTATCCTATATAATAAAAGGGTAATATGCAAACTGACCCTAACAGCAGAATGACTGGGAATGACTGGTCACTATGACTCACACTGACCACAAAGGGGCAGACGCTCAATGCAGGAGCTGCCCCTGGTGATCAGTGTGCTCCCACAGGGGGAGCTCTGCTCAGCCACAGGCCAGGCTGACGGCTGCCAGCACAGCAGTGGTGGCGGGAGCCTCTCCCACCTCCTCAGCAGTGCTAAGAATGTCCAACTGCAGCTTAGGCCTGCTCCCCACTGGCAAGTGGACATCCCCCGGGGGCTCCTGGGCTGCCAGAGGGATGTCTGACTGCCAAATTTGGCCCGATCCCCTGGGGAGCGGGCCTAAGCCAACAGGTGGACATCCCTCGAGGGGTCCCAGACTGTGAGAGGGCACAGGCCGGGCTGAGGGACTCCCCCCCAAGTGCACAAATTTTTGTGCACCGGGCCTCTAGTAAAAGCATAATATACTAATTAGACTGGACATCCTTCTGGATGACCTTCCAGATGAAGCCGGAGCTTCAAGGGCAGCCCAGGTACCAGGTGCCGGAGGGAATCCTGGGTCCCGAGTGCCAGAGGAAAGCCGGTGCAGGCAGCTGGGGGAAGGAAGGCCTACTCTTGCATGAATTTCGTGCATCAGGCCTCTAGTTGTAAATAATGCAGTATGCACGGGGTGCATATATCATTTTGAATCAATGTTTTGAATTTCTTTGCATATATACCCAGAAGTGAAATCACTAAATCATAGGCAGTTTTGTTTTCAATTTTTGAAAACCACCCATACTGTTTTCCATAGTGGAGGCACCCATCTGCATTCCCACCAACAGTGCATGGGGGTTCCCTTTTCTCCACATCTTCACTAACACATGTTGTTTGTGAATTTATTGATGGTAGCCATTCTGTCAGGTGTGAAGTGGTATCTCACTGTCATTTAAATCTGCATTTCTCTGATGATTAGTGACATTGAGCATCTTTTCATAAGTCTATTGGCTATCTGTAAGTACTCTTTGGAGAAGTGTCTATTTGGGTCCTCTGCCCATTTTTTAATAGGATCTTTTTTTTTTCGGTGTTGAGTTGTCTGAGTTCTTTATAAATTTTGGATATTAACCCCTTAGCAGATGTATTATTGGCTAATATCTTCTTCCATTCAGTAGGCTGTCTTTTCAATTTGTTAATGGTTTTCTTTGCTGTGCAAAAACTTTGCTGTGTTTTTAGTTTGATGTAGTCCCACTTGTTTATTTTTTCATTTGTTTCCCTTACCCAAAGACATATCCAAAAAAAATATTGCTAAGGAAAATGTCAGAGATTTTACTGCCTGTGTTTTCTTCTAGGATTTTTATGGTTTTGAGTCTTGCATTTAATTTCATAATCCATTTCAATTTCTTATGTATATGATTGTAAGAAGATGATCTTCATATTTTACATGTATATGTCCAGTTTTCCTAACATCATTTATTGAAGAGACTGTTTTTACCTCATTGTACTGGTATACCCCACTGAATGAGACATTACGCTGATTGCTGACTAGAGAAATACCAATCATTTAATACATGAGAGATACTATCATTAATATAAAAAGTATCACTATAAAGGGATTCAAGAGAACATTTCTGTCTTGTTAGTTTGGAACTTTCTATGTTGTTAGTTAAGATGTTCAATGATCTGGGTTTCTTCTCTGTTGAACCAGTTAGTTCAACTCTACTCCCTTCTAGAACATTGATTCTCTTTAAAAATAAATATTACCAAAAATAAAAAACAGAATGAGTCAGCTTTCTAAAAGTACTTCCTTAAGCATTTAAAATCACTTTGTTTTACCAGAACACATAGGAATAACAGAAATAACTTAAATATACTTAATTTGAATTAGTAAAGATTAATTCAAACTGAATAGTGTGTTAGTGGTGACACTATGTAGAAAAGCAGCTCTTTTTTTTTTTTTGAATGGTTGGAAAATATGTAAACACTAGAGGCCAGTGCATGAATTTGTGCATGGGTGGGGTCCCTCAGGGTGGTCTGTAGGGATTGGGCCTCAGCTCACAGCCCCAGCCTCACAGCCCCACAACCCTGCCTGGCACCCAACCATGGCCTGGCGCATCCGCCTCACCTGCCTGTGGGGCGATCTATATGGCAGGGCCCCACCCCCTGCCTGGCTTCCTCAGTGCCTGGGAGCCAGGCAGCGGCCCCGCCCCCCACCTCCCCACCTCCGCTGCTTGTTGCCGTCTGAAGGGTGATTGGCAGGGCAATCGGGCACCCACTCACACCCGCCTTGGCCTGGCACCGCCCACTCACCTCCTCCACCGTCCCGCTGCGGTCCCACTCTCATCGGGGCCCATTGGAGCCAGCAGCACCTCCATTGCCACCCACTGCCAGTGCTGTGTCCCTGACACCTGCCATGTTCTACACCACCCCCTAGTGGTCAGCACATGTCATAGCAAGTGGTCGAACTCCCGGTCAAACAATTTGCATATTAGGCTTTTATTATATAGGATGACTTTAAGGTTATATCCTTAGGGCAGAATAAATTATTTATTTTGTCTTTTTTCTCCTAGAATATACTCCCATTAGCTTTTTAGTTGTCCCTGGCCAACAATAAGCCTAACATATTATTTGTAATGACTCTGTAGTGGAAGGGTTGTCTTTATGGAGAGTACCATCTGCTGGTTATAAGAAGTATCGATTCAGGGAAGATTGCCTTTTGCAGTTAACCAGACTCTTCACAAAATCTTATGGGTTTTTTTTGTTTTGTTTTGGTTTGGTTTTGTTTCTAATTTTATCACAAACCTGGAGTGAAGTCAGGAGGGAAAACAAATTTTTATAAACAGCTGTCAAAGGGGAAGGGAGTTGGGGGGATGGGTGACAAAAGGTGAAGGGATTAAGCAGAAAAAAAAAGATATATATATGTATATTTATGACGTATAGACAGAGACAACAATATGGTGATAGGCAGAGGGAAAGAGGGTCAGGGAAGGCAGAAGAGGGCAAAGTGGGGATAAATGGGAGAGGAAAGAGACTTGACTTTGAGTGGTGAGTGCACAATGCAGCATGCAGATGATGTTTTATTGAGTTGGACACTTGAAACCTGTATGGTCTTATTAAACAATGTTACCCCAATAAATTCAATATGAAAAATAAACAAACATGACCAAGTTATGATTGTAGTAGGGGTTTGACTTTATTTCTGTGATTCTGATCTTATTGTCACATAGTGGATTTTTAAGAAAAATCATCATGAAAATGGAAGATCCCTGTTTTTATTTCTTCCCAATAAATTTAAAGATATGATTTTTACTACTGCTCTTGCCCTTGCTCTTTAAGTCAGCCATGCATTATTCTTTATTTTTTGTATTAATTGAAAGGATCTTAAATATTTTTACTGCTGTCTGTTGGTTAGTTTCATTTAATAAACATTTATTTACATCTAATAACATCAGAGTAAAGAATGATTTCTTGACTTTTTTTTCTTTCTAGGGCTATTAGTATGATTTTTTTTTTAAATATCAAGCCCTGGCCAGTGTGGCTCACTTAGTTGGAGTGTAGTCCCGTACACTGGAAGTCCTGGCCATTCCAGTCAGGGCTCATATCCAGGTTGTGGGTTTGATCCCTGCTCAGCAGCTGTGGTGCGTAGGGGAGCCAACCAATCAATGTTGCTCTCGTGCATCAGTGTTTCTCTCTCTCTCTTCCTCTCTCCTTCTCCCTTCCTCTCTAAAAATCAATAAAAACATATTTTTAAAAATATATAAATAAATGACAAAAAATAACTTTTAAAAATATATCAATATGCTTTCTTTAATTTATGACCAAATTACTTGAACTTATTAAAAGTTTGTATAGCTCTTTAGTACTAGAACATATTCTTGTGTTTTAATTACTGTTCAGAAGGACATAAAATGTAATTATTATTATTTATTTTTTAAATATATTTTTATTGATTTCAGAGAGGGAGGGAGAGGGGGAAATAGAAACACCAATGATGAGAGAGAACCATTGATTGGCTGTCTCCTACATGCCCCCTAATGGGGATTAAGCCTGCAACCCAGGCTTTTGACTGGAATCAAACCTGGGACCTTCAGTCCGCAGACTGAAGCTCTATCCACTGAGCCAAACCAGGTAGGGCTAAAATGTAATTATTTATAACACTATACATACAATAATTTTAAAAATTAACTGCTTTCTGAACCTATTTGTTTCAAATTATCTTATGAAAATTCTAGATTATCATAGTTTTTCTATAAATTGGTGATAAATTAAAAACTCATATTTGTCAAGGGAGAAAAAATTATTGGCATGCTGTTTTATAGTATACTAGAGGCCCGGTGCACAAAAATTTGTGCACTCGGGGGTCCCTCAGCCCAGCCTGTGCCCTCTCGCAGTCTGGGACCCCTCAGGGGATGTCCACCTGCTGGCTTAGGCCTCCTCCCCGGGGGATTGTGCCTAAGCTGGCAGTGATACATCCCTTGGGGGATGTCCACTTGCTAGCGGGCCGAAGCTGCAGTTGAACATCCACAGAGCTGCTGAGGAGGCAGGAGAGGCTCCCACCATCGCCACTGTGATGCCTTCAGCCTGGCTTGTGGCTGAGCAGAGCTCCCCCTGTGGGAGTGCACTGACTACCAGGGGGCAGCTCCTGCATTGAGCATCTGCCCCCTGGTGGTCAGTGTGTATCATAGTGACCAGTCATTCCCAGTCGTTCTGCTGTTAGGGTCAATTTGCACATTACCGCCCTAACGGGTTTGGCTCAGTGGATAGAGCATCGGCCTGGGGACTGAAGGGTCCCAGGTTCGATTCTCGTTAAGGGCATGTACTCTGGTTGCGTACACATCCCCAGTAGGGGGTGTGCAGGAGGCAGCTGATCGAAGTTTCGCTCTCATCGATGTTTCTAACTCTCTATCCCTCTCCCTTCCTCTCTGTAAAAAATCAATAAAATATATTTGGGAAAAAAAATTGCATGTGCATATTACCCTTTTATTATATAGGATAGAAGCCTGGTGCACGGGTGGGAGCCAGCTGGCTTGCCCTGAAGGGTGTCCCAGATCAGGGTGGGCAGGGGACCCCCAGCTCCCTACGATTGTCCACGCCGCCCATGCAGCCTCAGCCCACAGCTGCAGCCTCCCCCAATCGTGGGCTCCGCCCCTGCCCGGGCCTTACGCCCCTGGCCGAGGTGTTAGGCCCGGGCAGGGGACCCCCCAAGCTGCAGCCACCCCCGATCGTGGACTCCGCCCCTGCCCGGGCCTTACGCCCCTGGCCGAGGTGTTAGGCCCGGGCAGGGGACCCCCCAAGCTGCAGCCGCCCCCGATCGTGGACTCCGCCCCTGCCCGGGCCTTACGCCTCTGGCCGAGGTGTTGGGCCCGGGCAGCGGGGACCCCCAGCTGCAGCCGCCTCTGCCCGGGCCTAAGGCCTCTGGCCGAGGAGTTAGGCCCCGGACAGGGGATCCCCCAAGCTGCAGCCGCCCCCCCGATAGTGGACTCCGCCCCTGCCTGGGCCTTACGCCTCTGGCCGCAGCGTTAGGCCCGGGCAGGGGACCCCCCAAGCTGCAGCTGCCCCCCAATCGTGGACTCCGCCCCTGCCCGGGCCTTACGCCTCTGGCCGAGGCGTTGGGCCTGGGCAGCAGGGACCCCCAGCTGCAGCCGCCCCTGCCCGGGCCTAAGGCCTCTGGCCGAGGCGTTAGGCCCAGGCAGGGGACCCCTCAAGCTGCAGCCGCCCCCGATCGTGGACTCCGCCCCTGCCCAGCTCCCATCGCTGGCTCCACCCCTACTTCCCACTATCACTGGCCAGTGCGGCAAAGCCAGGATTCTCCGATCATGGCTGGGGGGCAGGGCAAAGGCGGCCCTGGGGGCCGCCTTTGCCCTGTCCCCCGGCTTTTAGCTCCCCCCTGGGTTTCCGATCACTGTCAGTGCCAGGGGGCTTCTTCTGTGCTTTCCCTTTTGCCTTCCTGCATTGTGCCTACATATGCAAATTAACCGCCATCTTTGTTGACAGTTAACCGCCATCTTGGCTGGTGGTTAATTTGCATATCTCGCTAATTAGCCAATGGGAAGGGTAGCGGTTGTACGCCAATTACCATTTTTCTCTTTTATTAGTGTAGATACAGTATATAAAATGGACTCTGATAGCAATAAATTTTATCTATCTCATTTGTTAAGTACAGTTATTATTTTCTCATTTTCATTATATCTGCCTTATCTTAAATGTGAATATTTACAATTCCACAAAGATGAATGAAAGAAATTAGGTCAAATAATTTCTTTGACACTAATTTAACCCCAGAGGAGTAGCTATATATCACTATCTTTTTTTCCCATTGATTTCCAATAACAATTGAAGATCCTATTTCTTCCTTTTACCCCCTCCTTTTTTCCTCTGCATTACTCCCTTCCTTCTCCCTCTCTCTCCTTTTCACCCTTTTTCTCTCACCTTGTCATTTGTTGATCATTCTTATTAATCTCAGGAAACCTCTTTTTAAAGATCACCTTTCCAAGTCCAAGGGAGTATTTGCTGATTCATTTTGTATGTTTCAGATAAATGTGCTTCCGAAGTAATTAGCCCTATGTACCATCCCTCCATCTTCAAACATTTTTTTTTAGTTTTAAAAAACCACTTCATTCTTATTTTCTAGTTTCTTGACTCTCTTCTGTTTTCCTCCCGGATTTCCCCCCACATCCATATTAATATAGATATTTCCTCTAGGTTCAGTCTTGGTACCTGTCAGCTTACCCTACACATTTTCTATGTTGATCTTGTAAACCCACAAAGTATAAGCTATAGATGGTCCTAAAAGATTTTTTGGCCTTGACTTTTCTCTACAACTTCAGATCTATATCTCCAGTAGGCCAAACTTAATTCTAGACCAAACTTCATTTTCCCCAAGATTTGATCTCTTTCTGTTTTGTTTTTTTTCTATCTCTGTTACGATGAGGACAGAGATTTTATGTTTTGCTTATTATTTCATTTGCTAATGCCTCGCATAGTATATTGCACCAAATAAATGCTCAATAAATATTTAAATAATTGACTTTCCAAGATCAAAGCCTTTGAAATTTATAATCATATTCTACTTTTCTTTATAAGCATCCATTACTCTTTGAATCACTTTTCTTGTTTTCTAGGCATTGCCTTCAGTCAGCTCCTCATTACTCTTACCTGGACTTTGTAGCAGTCTCCCAAGTGGTATGTTATTTCTTTTATATCTTGTCTGTACTACCTGTTGTAGCCACCACGTTTTTAGTGCAGTTCTGGTCATTGATTCAGCAAGTATTTCCTGAGCACATACTTTATGCTTGGGTCTGGTATAGATGCTAGCATAAAATGATATACTATTCTTGTCTAACATCATCTTTCTGTATAAAAATCATCTTTGATTCTATAAGGAATCCTCCTTTCTCATGTAATAATGGCATATCTGGAAGTAACATCTTATAAGTACCGCGCGCTAACCGATTGCGCCACTGGAGCCCCCGGAAGTAACATCTAAAATACGTTGCTCAGCCTGTGTTGATGCCAGGCAGCATGAGTGTGTGTGAATTATCCCTGGATGGTTTGACAATAAACAACACCAGCAGTGAATGAGGATTCCTTTTTCTCTGCAACCTCTCCAATACTTATCACTTGTTTTGTTGATAATAGCCATTCTCACAGATGTGAGGTGCTGTATCTCACTGTAGTTTTGATTTGCATTTTCCTAATAGCTAGTGAAGTTGAACATCTTCTCATATAGCTGTTGGCCATTTGTATGTCTTCTTGAGAGAGGTGTCTGTTCAGGTCCTCTGACCATTTTTTAATTGGACTATTTGTTTAGTGTTGAGTTGTATGAGTTCTTTATATATTTTGGATACTAACCCCTTATCGGAGCTGTTGTTTGCAAATATAATCTTCCATTTGTTTGGTTGCCTTTTTGTTTTGCTTGTCAGTTTCTTTTACTGTGCAGCTTTTTAATTTGATATAGTCCCATTGATTTATTTTTGCCTTTACTTCCCTTGCCTTTGGGGACAAATTCATAAAATCCTCTCTAAGACCAAGGTCCATAATTTACTACCTATCTTTTTCTCTACGTAATTCTTTGTTTCAGGTCTCATATTTAGGTCTTTGACCAGGAATCAAACCAACAACCCTTCAGTGCACAGGACAACACAAACCAACTGAGCCACACCGGCCAGGGCCCAAGATGGTTTTTATACCAGGGTACCCAAATGTTTATAATGCAAACACTTAAGCCTAGAAGCTTTTCAGTGGATGATGATGAACTTGTGCTAAGTTAACAACTTGTCTTGTGTCACAGAGAGCCTGCCATAATTCTACTTTTTAAACTTGCAGTCCAGATTCACAATCAATAAGAAATAATTCCAAATGGCATATTAGACCCTACACCAATCCTGGTCAATTTTATCTTCTTAAAGATCTTTAAAACTTATTTTACATCTCATCTTCTATATTTGCCCTATAAAAATTATTTTATAAAAACTTGTAGTCTATTTCCTGGTCATAAGTTGTACTTTTTTTTCTTTATGCTTATCTCAGTCTATAAAGTTGTAGTCTTAAATAGAAGGGAGTTAGCACATGTGATCTCCTGTTGGCTCCATAGCAAAACTAGATTTTACACAGGGGGACAATAGATTGGGTTACTATAATTTTTTTAAAGAGAAGAATAAAAACATTCTGGCTAAATAAGTAATAATAATGATCAGTTAGCCATTTTGCAGCTGGACAGAGCATGAGACAAGCTCCCAACCTGGGGTGCAAAATTTAAGGAGGCACCCACTCTTGGGGGTCATGTGAATGAGTGACCTAAGAGTGAGTGCCTCCTTAAATTTTACACCCTGGGTGCCTCACCTGCTTCACTCTACTCCTGGCCCTGTCCTGGAAGAAACATATATTCAGGAAGGGCAATAAAATACCTATAAGTAGAAATTATTTCTAAAGTACTCCCTAGCCAGAGAGTAAATTTTTAGTAATTTCATCTATCAACATGCTGCCTGCTCATAATGATAATTCAGAAAAGTCCCACTCTCCCAGAGAATGACGATAGCACCATAACCACATTGATGTGGTTGGAGTATGGATAGAATGGCTCTAAGTCCCAATTTCAAGTGGTACATCCTGTCAACAACTCATCCCAACCTGTGATTTAGAAAATTCTGTAGCTTGAATATGCACCAAGATTGCATCCTTTTGCTTTTTCATTAGTTGCTCTCTACTAATAGAAAGATGCACTGAGTTAACTTCTGAGGATCGAAGCCACTATTGCACAACAGGAGATTGGGGTACAGCAAGGCTAAAAAATGCACACAATTCAAATTCCTTTGTCATGGCTGGAACAACAACCCATATCTCAACTCTGTCTTAAGCTGTTCCACTGTAATTATGCTGCCACTCTCCTTGGACCACAGCCCACTCAAGTTTCTTTTAGAAGAAAGTTGTAGTAACAACAACAACAACAAAATCTGCATCAAACTGGTTTAAGCAAACAGAGAATTGTTGGTTCACACAACAAAATATTCCAGGAGTATTCTACCTTCATGTTCGGCTGGATTTAAGGCCCTAAACCATGTTCTCATGACTGGGTTCTCCCAGCCGTTTGGCTTGCTTCTCCCGCTTTATAGGTCAGCACAATGGCTGCCAGCTAAAGCTCTAACTTAATCTGAGAAAGGTCTTGCCATTTTTCCCGTGGGATTTCCACAGTTCTGATGGCATCTCATTGGCTCTGACTGGATCAAGTGCCATCTTGGACATTGTCACCATGGCTAGAAGGAGGTGCTGTTCTGATTAGCCAAGCCTGAGTCCTATGTTCCTCCCGCCCCCAAGTGTAGAGCCTACAAAATCTGAAAGATGGGGTCTGAGAGTGGACATTGGGCTACTTTCATCAGAAGAAAGGGAAGTGGATGGTATGCATCTGAACAGGAAATGTTGGCTGTAGGCAAGTTTCTCTTTTACTTCACTCTTTTAGTAAATTCAACTCTATTTTCCAACTCAAACTGTAACTCTCATGTCTCAACAATAGCCATTTTCTCTTGTGTAGCTCATTTAACATTTTAGAAGGTAAATAGTGAAAAAAAAATCAATGGGAATTGCCCTGCTAGGTTTCAGACTTGTTTGATACCAATGATTCCCCTTTTCCTTCCTATTTCTCCCACTGGATGGAGCCTCTATCCTATGTCTGTCTCATTGTTTTGGGAAGCATGTAACTTGCTGTCTGGTTTCACAGGTTCACAGATAGAGAAGAACTTTGCCCCACGGTGATTAACACAATAGATCTCATCTATAACTGACTTAAATGATTAAGATAATAAGACTTGGAACTTTGCGTTGAGGACATTTAGATGAAATTTTTGGACTTAGAGTTGACGTGAAATTGTAATGACTTTTGGGGATGTTGGGATGGGATAAATGTATTCAGCATGTGGGAAGGACATGAATTTGAGGGCATCAGAGAACAGACTATTGTGGGTTGAATAAGATATGAAGTCATAACCCTTGGTGTCTGTAAATATGACCTTATTTGGGAATAGGGTGTTTGCAGATATAATCAGATTAAGATTGCAGTAGGCAGTTAGATAGGCAGGAGTAGAGCAGGAATGATGGGCCGGGTGCAGAGGGTCACCAGGGTGGAGAGTCCCAGGTGCATAGCAATGGGCAAAACTACAAGCCCTTGCATGACCACTCCCTTAAGCATTAACCCCTGGAGATGACATCTAGGCTTCAACTGTGTTTCAGCTCCAGGCACAGAGAAATAGCAAAAGCAGATGGAGCAATGCTGTGGCAGACATCAGGACCAGCTGCAATGACTAATGAGCCCCTCCCCTCTGGCCCATCAATCAGTGGAGACCGTGAGGGGGTACATCTGGAAGCTGATGAATATTCTATTGATATCCTCCCCTGAGACCTCAAATAAAAGCTCTCAGGATGGAGAACCGAGCACTGCTCTCTCTATTGCGCATACCCATGCCTTTCCACACCCTTCTTTCCCCCTAAGGTCTCTCTCTCTCTCTCTCTCTCTCTCTCTCCCCCCTAAGATTCACAAAGGCCCTTCTTTTGCTGTAACTTGTTTCCTTCTACAGCTCACTTCTTCTACCCCTGTGACTAAATAAACTTTCTCTTATAGTTTGAGCCTTGGCTCTGCATTCCTTCCTAGCCGGAAATCAAGTACCGAGGTTGCTAAGCTGAGGTTAACACCAGGTGCCATTTTCTGCTGATAACTAGATGATATCATACTGGATGAGTGTTGGCCCTAATCCAATACAATTGGTGTCTTTATAAAAAGAGGGAGATTTGTACTAGTACACAGACAGAGTGAAGATGGCCATGTAAAGTCAGAGATAAAGCTCGGAGTGATGCTGCCACAGCCACGAAATGTCTAGGATTTCTAGAAACTGGAAGCAGCAAGGAAGGATCCTCCCCTGGAGGCTTTATAAGGAACTGGCCCTGCCAACACCTTGATTTTGCATTTCTAGCCTCCGGAACTGTGAGAATAAATGTCTGTGGCTTTAAGCCACTCAGGGTGTGGTGCTTTGTCATGGCAATCCTAGGAAAGTAATACACATTCAAGTCCGGCAAATGGCTCCCTAAACAACTATTTGTTGAACTGAATGGCAATTAAAACCTAAGTTAAAACACTGTGAGTGAAGTGTTGTGCCCGTTTCTGGGATGCCTCATTGTCACCAGCTTAAAACTCTTACTAGTCACTAAGCGGAGAAAACATTTTCCTTTCTCCCTGTTGTCCTCAGAAACACAGATGAGAGATCAATCATAAAATGGCTCCTTTGAGCCCTAAAATGATGTCAAAACATTCCACAAGAAATGCACATGCAAAGCATTCTTCAGGTAATGAAAATAATTAAAAATATCAAAATTACAATAAAAAAATGCAGGTATTTAAAATTTTACTCTAAGAAAGATAGTCAATTACATAGAATTGGTTTTAAGAATGACATTTCTATTTTTACCTTTTTATGATAATTACAATACTGAGAGTAATTAACATAGAGAAATCATCTATTGTATGTTCACGGAGCTAACTCTGATGGATGGCAAGGCAGGTTTATAAACACTCCCCATCATTAGCTGCTGAACAAAAGGAAGCCTGTGAAAGTTGTGTCATCATCCTCATCCGCAAACAGGCCGTTAAACCTCTCCCCTCCGGACACCTGCAGCCACACCTCGTCCCCCAGCTTCAGCGGCAGCACAATGCCGCCAGAGGCCTGGTCCTCAGAGCTCATGTAACTGTCCTTCGTGTGCAGTATTTTTACCCCATTTTTGACCAAAGATACCTGCACATTCCTGGAGAACACAGTGATGTGGTAGGTGAAGTAATAGACGCCGGCAATGTGGCAAGTAAACTTTCCCGTAGCTATATCATAATGGTTGAATTCATTATACAAGATCCTGTCAAATTTAATGGGTACGTCTGAAGAAGGAAACTTGCTCAGCACAGTGAGCCCCACAGTGAAAGCACTTTTGGGCAAGACTGGAGTCTCACCAATTTTCCCTTTTTCCCCTCGATCCCCTTTCCAGCCTCTCATTCCCCGGGCTCCTGGCTCACCTTGAGGTCCCAAGGGCCCAGCATCTCCCTTGGGACCAGGCTTTCCAAGGGGGCCTATGGGGCCCTGCAAACCAGTTGGGCCCACAGGTCCACTGCTGCCCTTTAACCCTGCTGGACCGATGGGACCCACATCACCTTTCTCCCCCTTTTGCCCTTGAGGACCAGTCTCTCCTCGGAGGCCTTTCTCCCCCATGGGGCCAACAAATCCCTTCGGCCCATGTTTCCCTGGGGGTCCTCTGGAGCCTGGATCTCCTTTGATGCCTTTTGCTTCAACTCTTCCATCTGCTCCTGCGGAGGGGGGGGGGGGGGGGGGGGGGGGGGGGAGGGGCCGGGGGAGTAAACCAAGAAAAAAATGATTTGTGAGACATTACCTATAAAAACAACTGGTTTTTCTATTATTAAGTATACAAGTGTGATAAAACAGTGTACAGGTTTAGCATATACTCAGGGTTTGAAAATCCATTCATTCCTAAATCGCATGCATGCGCACGTACCCACACAAACAAAACACTACTGAACTAGTGTCAGGGCTCTCATCAGGAGGTACAACTCTTTACCGTCTATTTGACTGCTAAACAATGCCGATCCTTGAGGAAACGTATCTTTGGAATTAGCTCAGGTTACTTTCAGGGAACTGATAATTATGTGATGGCCCCCGAAAAGCTCCTCATGGAGTGAGCAATCACTCAGTCTTCAGTGTGCCATTCATTGGTCTCTACTGCCCAGCCCAGCCCGTCCATTGTGCCAGCTGTATTGGGTTACTTGTCAATATGCAGAATAGCTCTGTGCTTCCAGGTTCCTTTGCCTTGACTGGAAAGCAGTGACTATGAGCATGGACTCAGAAGTTAAAGCCAGAATTCAATCCTCTCTCCACCACTTATGCACAGTGGGATGTTAGCCAAGCGGACTAGCCACCTCTGTTTCCTCCTCTGTAATATTGGGATAATAATATTACTTCATTTATAAGCGGTTGTATTGATCAATACATGAAAAGCACTTAGAACAACCTAGCACAAAGTGAATATTATATGTTAGCCATTATGTCTATTCTCCATCCCCATCAGTCACAATTTTCAAGGTTCCTCTCTTCCTTTCAGGGCCCAATTCAATGCCACCTTCTCCATGTAGAGGCACTGAGTCAAAATTCAGTGTCATTTCTCAGTGCTCATACACTAACTGAGGCTGCAGCAATCTATGATCAAAGGCCAAATCCAGTGTGCTGTCTGATTCTATTTATTTGTTTGTTTATTTATATATTTATTTACTATTTTTATTTATTTCAGAGAGGAAGGGAGAGGGAGAGAGAGATAGAAACATCAATGATGAGAGAGAATCATTGATCGGCTGCCTCCTGCATGCCCCTTACTGGGGATCGAGTCCGCAACCCAGACATGTGCCCTTGACCAGAATCGAACCTGAGACCCTTCAGTCCACGGGCCAATGCTCTATCCTCTGAGCCAACAGGTAGGGCCTGTCTGATTTTATATGGCCCACAGCTAAGAATAATTTACATTTTTAAGTAGTCACAAATAACATTCCGCAATACATGACAATTATATAAAGTCAGATTTTGTTTTTCATTTTTCATAAGCACTTCCCCACTTATATAAGTAGAGACTCCAGCTGCTTTTCACTACAATGGCAGAGTTAAGTGGTAGTGACAGAAACCGTATGGCCGGCAAAGCTAAAAATACTATCTGGCCCTTTGCAGAAAAAGCTTGCTGATCTCAGCACTGAATTATGAGCTTCTGGAGAGCAAGAACTGTTACCTTTATTGTTGGGTCATTCCCACAGCCTAGTAAAGTACTTCTCCTTGGGAAGCACTTAGTAATTATTGCTAAATCATTGATGGTTCAGAATTAGAGCATGGTGAAATGGAACACGGTGTCTGACCTTGTTCTCCTTTCTGTCCGCGCATGCCATCCTTCCCTGGACCACCAGGATGTCCTGGTTCTCCTAAGTGGAAAAGAGAGAAAAAAGACAAGAGTTGAATTTCCAGTTTTCCTAGATATTGGTCTCAATCAGTGATGTAGACTGGAGAGAGGCAGATGTGAGGGAGCAGTAAGGGTGCTGAGTTGTGTGAAAGAAGTGAATTATTATAAAAAGAATTGGGCTTCTCAAGTACCCAGCTCCCAAAGGCAGGACAAGAAGGGAGCATGTGCACAGATAATCACAATTGAGTTTTCTCATGTGAGGAGCACTCAGGACGTGATCAAATGTTTGAGGCACCCTGGCTGGTATGGCTCAGTTGGTTGGAGCTTTGTCCCTTACATCAAACATGGCAGGTTCAATTCCCGGTCATGAGGCAACCGATAGATGTTTCTCTCTCACATCAATATTACTTGCTCCCTCTCCCTTCCTTTCTCTAAAAATTAATTTTAAAAAATGCCAAAGGCATTGGGTGACTTTGTCACTTCTCTTTTTCTTTATTTCCTTTTATGTTTTGAATTGAACATTTTATTTTTCATTTATGGTTTACATTTAAAATTATTTTGTATTAGCTTTAGGTGAACAGCATAGTGGTTAATCATATACTTTACAAAGTGTTCTTCCAATATTTTCAGTACCCACTGGGCACCATACATGGTTATTACAATATTATTGACTACACTAGTAACCTGGTGCACAAAATTCATGCACATTAAAAGGGAATTAATTAGAGGAAATATTTTAATATTGTTATTTGCCCTTTCTCTATAATAGAAGTGTCAGAGATGAAAGAAAATTAGTAAAATGTATATGAAAATCTTCCTCCTGTCAGAGTCTGGGGCACGCTGCGGGACCCAGAGTCAAGTCCCCACCCACCTGCACACGCCTTGAAATCACGCAAGACCCAGACCCAGCCAGCCCCACCCCCGTCAAGCCCTGCCGGGCAGGGGGCGCTGCCTCAGGTCCCCCGGCCCGTCGCTGGGCAGGGGGTACAGCCTCAGGTCCCCTGTCAAACCCTGCTGGGCTGGGGGTGCAGCCTGAGGTTCCCCCAGCCCGGTGCCAGGGCAGGAGGCACCACCTGAGGTCCCCCATCAAGCCCCATCGGGCAGGGGGGTGCGGCCTGAGGTCTCCCTTCAAGCCCTGCTGGGCGGGGGGCGAGACCTGAGGTCCCCTGCCACAGCCCAGCACCACGCAGCCTCAGGTTCCTGCTGATCACTCCTTACGGCTCATTACGGAAACACTGCCTCCGCTGTGGGCGCAGCCATCTTGTGACGGTATGACGGAGTGGGGATCAATTTGCATATTACCTCTTTATTATTTAGGATTCCCTATGGTCTACTTTACATCCCAATGAGTATTTTGTAATTACCACTTTATAATGCTTCTTTTTTTTGGTTAATCCTCACCAGAGGATATTTTTTTCCATTGCTTTTTAGAGAGAGTGGAAGGGAGAGGAAGGGTGAGAAAGGAAGAGTGAGGGAGAGAGAGAAACATCGATATGAGAGAGACACATTGATTGGTTAGTCTCCCACACATTGGTTAGTCTCCCTTGACTGGGGCCAAGGATGAACCTGAAACCCTGATACGTGCCCTTGACCAGGAATTGAACCGGGATTCAGGTGCATAGGCCACTGCTCTAACCATTTAGCTACACCAGCCATGACCAAATTTGTACTTCTTAATTCCTTCACATTTTTTTACCCAGTCCTCGAACCCCATCCCCCTCTGGCAACCATTAGTCTGTTCTGCGTCAATGAGTCTATTTCAATTTTGTTTGTTCATTTATTTTTGTTCTTTAGATTCCACACATAAGTGAAATCATTTGGTATCTGTCCTTCTCTGAGTGACTTATTTTACTTAGCATCATACCCTCTAGGTTCATCTGTCCCAAATGGTAAGATT
Source organism: Myotis yumanensis (assembly GCF_028538775.1). Taxonomy (NCBI): domain Eukaryota; kingdom Metazoa; phylum Chordata; class Mammalia; order Chiroptera; family Vespertilionidae; genus Myotis; species Myotis yumanensis. The sequence continues at coordinate 118,650,713 of NW_027223754.1, read as the reverse complement.
TTATTCTTTTGTTTGACCTAGGAACATTCCATTTTATGTATGTACCACAACTTTTTTTACCTACCAGTCTATTGATTGACACTTGGGTTACTTTCATAACTTGGCTATTGCAAACAATGCTGCAATAAACATAGGAGTGCATATATTCTTTTGAATTAGTGTTGATATATATATGGGTCATAGGCAGCTTCATTTTTAATTTTTGAGGACCCTCCATACTATTTTCCATAGTGGCTGTACCAATCTGCATTCCCACCAACACTGCTCAAGGGTTCCCTTTTGTCCAAATCCTCACCATCACTTATTATTTGTGGATTTATTGATGACAGCCATTCTGATAGGTATGAGGGGAAATCTTACTGTGGTTTTAAGTTGCATTTCTCTGATGATTAGTGACACTAAGCATCTTTTCATATGTCTGTTGGCCATCTGTATGCCCTTTTTGGAGAAGTGTCCAGCCCACTGCTCATATTTTTAACTAGATTGTTTGACTCTGGTGTTGAGTTATGTGAGTTCTTTATACATTTTGGATATTAACCCCTTATCAGATATATCATTGGTGAGTATCTTCACCCATTCAATAGGTTGTTTTTATGTTTTGTTGATAGTTTTCTTGGCTGTGCAGAAACTGTTTAGTTTGATGTAGTCCCATTTGTTATTTTTTAAAAATATATTTTTATTGATTTCAGAGAGGAAGGGAAAGGGAGAGATAGAAATATCAATGATGAGAGAGAATCATGGATTGGCTGCCTCCTGCATGCCCCACACTCGGGATCAAGCCCGCAACCTGGGCATGTGCCCTGACCAGGAATCAAACCATGACTTCCTGGTTCATAGGTCAATGCTCAACCATTGAGCCACACTGGCTGGGCCCATTTGTTTTTTATTTGTTTCCTTTGCCTAAGGAAAATATATCAGAAAAAAGTATTACTAGGAGAAATGTAAGAGATTTTACTGCCTATGATTTCTTCTAGGAGTTTTATGATTTTGAGTTTTACATATAAGTCTTTAATCCATTTAGAGTTTATTCTTGGATATGGTGTAGAAGGTAGTCTAGTTTAATTTTTTTTTTTGCATGTATCTGTTCAATTTTCCCAACACAATTTACTGAATAGATAGTCTTTTTCCCATTGTATGTTCTTGCCTCCTTTGTCAAATATTAATTGACCATATGGTGTGGGTTTATATCTGGGCTCTCTATTCTATTCCATTGAACTATTTGTCTGTATTTATGCTGGTATTATGCTGTTTTTATCACTGTGGCCTTATAGTATTGTTTGCTATCAGGTAGCATGATACCTTCACTTTGTTCTGTTTCAAGATTACTGTGGCTATTCAGGGTCTTTTGTGATTCCATATAAATTTTTGCATTATTTGTTTTAGTTTTGTGAATTATGTCATTTGCACCTTGATAGAAATTGCATTGAATCTGTAGATTGTTTTGGGTAATAGGGGCATTTTAATGATGTTAATTCTTCTTATCTATTTACATGGCATATACTTCCATTTATTTGTATGTTCTTTGGTTTTTTTCTTCAGTATACTATAATTTTCTGAGTTGCAGGTCTTTTATCTCCTTGATTAAATTTATTCCTAGGTATTTTTGATGCAATTATAAGTGGGATTGTTTTCTTTCTTCCTCTTTTTGAAGGTTCATTATTGGTATATAAAAATGCAATTGATTTCTGAATGTTTATTTTGTATCTTGGTACTTTACTGAATTTATAATTTCCAATAGGTTTTTTTGGTAGAATCTGTAGGGTTCTCTATATACAGTATGATGGCATATGCAAACAATGACAGTTTTACTTCTTCATTTCCAATTTGGATGCCTTTTATTTCTTCTTCTTGTCTGATTGCGGTGGCTAAGACTTTGTGGTACTATGTTGAACAAGAGGGGTGAAAGTGGATATCCCTTTCTTATTCCTAATCTTAAGAAAAACACTTTGAGTTTTTCCCATTTTATTTATGTGGTATAACACATTAATTAATTTGCAGATATTGAACTCACCTTGAATTCCACTAATAAATCCCATTTGATCATGGTGTATGATCTTGTTAATGTATTGCTGGATCCAGTTTGCTAATATTTTGTGGAAGATTTTAGCATCTATGTTCATCGGGGATATTGGACTACACTTTTCTTTCTTTGTATTGTCTTTATCTAGTTTTGGAATTAGGATAATGCTGGCTTCATAAATAAGCATGGAAGTTTTCTCTCCTCTTGATTTTTTTAGAATAATTTGAGAAGGGTGGGTGTTAATTCTTGTTTGAATGTAGGTAAAATTCACTTGTGAAACCATCCAGTCCAGGACTTTTGTTTGCTAGAAGTTTTTTTTATTACTACTTCAATTTAATTAGGTTTTCTGGTTTTTCCATTTCAATTCAGGTTTTCTGGTTCTTCCTGATTGATTGAGTTTTGGAAGATTGTATGTTTCCAGGAATTTATCCATTTCACCCAGGTTGTCCAATTTGTTGGCATATAATGGTTCATAATATTTTCTTATATTCCTTTAGTATTTTTGTGGCGTCACTGGTGATTCATCCTCTTTTATTTATTACTAGAGGCCTGGTGCACGAATTCGTGCACCAGTGGGGTCCCTTGGCTTGGCCTGTGGGATCAGGCCAAAACAAGCTCTCTGACATCCCCCGAGGGGTCCCGGATTGCAAGAGGGTGCAGGTCAGGCTGAGGGACCCCACCGGTGCACGATCAGGGCCGGGGAGGGACACAGGAAGTTGGCCAGCCGGGGAGGGACCGCGGGAGGGCTTCAGGGCATGTCTGGCCCGTCTTGCTCAGTCCCGATCAGCCGAACCCCAGCAGCAAGCTAACCTATCAGTTGGAGCGTATGCTCCCTGGTGGTCAGTGCATGTCATAGAGAGCAGTTGAACGGCCTTAGCATATCATTAGCATATTACACTTTGATTGGTTGAACAGATGACTGGACACTTAGCATATCAGGCTTTTATTATATAGGATTTTATTTATTTGGGTCCTCTTTCTTTCTTGAGTAGTCTTATTAAAGTTTTATTCATCTTGTTAATTTTTCCAATAAACCAACACTTTGTTTCATTGATCTTTTGTATATATTTAGACTATTTCTGCTCGGATCTTTATTATTTCCTTCCTTCTATTTACTATGGGTTTGGTTTATGTTTTTTTTCTAATTCTTACAACTAGTTCACTTAGGTGTAAGGTTAGATTGTTTATTTGAGATTTTCTTGTTTCTTGAAGTAGGCCTGTAATGCTATGAATTTCTCTCTTAGGACTGCTTTTGCTATATATTTTGTGTTTTCATTTTCATTTATCTCAAAAAATCTTTTGATTTCTTCCTTGATCTTATTGTTGACCCATCAATTGTTTAGCAATGTGTTATTTAGCCTCCATATGTTTGTGAGTTATTCAGGTGTGTGTTTTTTTCTTATAATTGTGGACAGAGAAGATGCTTGATATCATTTCAAATTTCTTAAATTTATTGAGATTTGTTTTGTGTCTTAAATGTGGTCTTTACTAGAAAATTTTCCATATGCACTTAAAAAGAATGTATATTCTGCTGCTTTGGGATGAAATGCTCTAAAAATTAAAGCCATCTGGTCTAGTATGTCATCTAAGGCCTCTGTGTCCTTGTTGATTTTCTGTCTGGAAGATTATCCATTGATGTAAATGAGGTGTTAAAATCTATTATGACAAAAAAATGTCCTACTACAGCCATATTATTGTCAATCTTTCCCTTTATGTCCATCAAGATTTGTTTTATATATTTAGGTGCTCCTCTGTTGAGTGCATAAATGTTCACAGGGTTATATTTTCTTGTTGGATTGATCCTTTTATTATTATGTAATGTATTTCTTTGTCTCTTATTATAGACTTTGTTTTGTTTTATATATATTATTGATTTCAGAGAGGAAGGGAGAGGAGAGATAGAAACAACAATGATGAGGGGGAATCATCAATCAGCTGCCTCCTGCATATCTCCTACTGGGGATTGAGTCCGTAACCCAGGCATGTGCCCTGACCAGGAATCAAACCCTGACCTCCTGGCTCATAGGCTGACATTCAACCACTGAGCCACTCTGGCTGGACTAGTCTTCGTTTTAAAGTTTATTTTGTCTGATATAAGTATTGTTACCCCATATTTTTTTTGTTTCCATTTAATATATTTTTTTTATCCCTTTACTTTTAGTCTATATATGTTTTTCATTCTGAGCTGGGTTTCTTTTAGATAGCATACATATGGCTCTTGTTTTCTTATCCATTCAGCTACCCTATGTGTTTTGATTGGAGTATTTAAGCCATTTACATTTAAAGTGATTATTGATAGTTACATATTTATTGACAATTTTATTCCTCTTTCTTTCTTCTTAAAGAATCCTTTTAACATTTCTTGTAATAATGGTTTTGTACTAATACACCCCTTTAGCTTTTGCTTGTCTGGAAAGCTCTTCATTTCTTCTTCAATTTTAAATGCTAGCCTTACTAGATAGAGTAGTCTTTGTTTTTCATCACTTTGAATATTATGAGTCAATTAATTCTGTTCTGAAATGTTTTTGTTGAGAAATTAGCTGACAAGGAGCTCCCTTGTAGGAAACTAACTGTCTTTCTTTTGCTGCTTTTAAGATTCTCTCTTTGTCTTTAACCTTTGCCATTTTAATTTTGATGTGTCTTAGTATTGGCCTGTTTGGGTTCATCTTGTTTGGGATTCTTTGTACATCCAGGCCTAGTGTGTCTTTTTTCTTTTCAAGATTAGGAAAGTTTTCAGTCATTGTTTCTTCCAATCTTTTGCTCTCTCTCTTCTCCTTCTGGCATCCCTGTATTGCAAATGTTGTTACAACTTCATTGTGTCATATAGATCCCTTAAACTTATCCTCATTTTTAAGAAATTCTTTTTTCTTTTTGCTGCTCTGATTGGGTGTTTTCTGCTACCTGTCTTCCAAATCACTGATTCAATCTCCACTTTATCTAATCTGCTGTTGATTTCATTTCAGATATTGTATTCTTCATTTTTACTAGTTCTTTTTTATGATTTTTGTAAATTTTTTATATGTTTACTATCTCTTTGTTTAAGTTCTCACTGAGCTCATCAATTCTTCTTCTAGGTACCTTGAGCATCCTTATAACTATTGTTTTGAACTCTGTATCTGGTAGATTGCTCGCCTCCATTTCATTTAGTTATTTCCTGGGTATTTCTTCTATTCTTTCATTTTTGGCATTTTTTTTTTGTAATTGTTTCTGTGCATTAGGTAGATCTGCTATGCTTCCCCGTCTTGGTATGGACGCCTTATGTTGTAGGTGTCTTGTGGGCTCAGTGGTGCTGTCTTCCTGATCACGTAGGTGGTACATGCTCCAAGAATGTCCCTCATGTGTGTTATGTGAAACTTGCTATAGTAGTTGAGTTTTAGTTGGTGTTAGTCAGTCTCTGGGTGAGGTTGGTTCTCGGGTTACCTATGAAAATTGATTCCGACCACAGTTTATAAGCTCCTATGTGAGGACTGACCCCATGAAGAGGAATTTGCCTCAGAAGGGTCTGGTCCCTGCTGAGATCTCACTTTGGGTGTGCAGCTAATTGGCTCATGCTTCGATGTGGTCTGAATCCTGCCACTGGGTGTGTTGGCTCAGTGGCTTCCTGGGAAGGACTTTGATGCAGTTCAATATCAGACATTGCCTATAACCAGCCCTGGGCTACATGTTTGGAGCTACAAAGTGATCCACAGTTTGTGGCTGCCTCTGCTGGGCCTGGGTGTGAATGGGTGGGTCCAACCTGTGCACTAAGGCCAGCTTCCACCAGCAAGGAGCCTGGGGGCAGATCAGCAAAAGCCCCAATGCACTCTCACATCAGCTTCCACTTGCCTGTTGCTGGTTAGGCTCGGTTGCTGAAAGGGCCTCTGGTGGAACAGAAGCTGCACGAGGTAGGTTCTCAGTGAATCACCATGTAGGCATGAATGGTGTTCACCAAATTAATAGATTCAAACTCAGTGCCAGTGCTGCGACTGAAGCCACTCAGCAAAAGTCTCCGGGTACACCACAGCCAGCCACCTCTTGCTGAGTGCCTGGGGATCTTTGTGGTGAAGCAGGGTCTCAGGGAGTTGTCTGGGTGTGGACAGTGCCCAAACAGGCTAAGATTTGACAATATGAAGAAAGGGTTTTGCACAGGAATGGTAGTCCAGTTGGCCATAAGAGTGAAAAATGGCCCTACCCTAGAGTCAGACAACTCAGTCTCTTCTCCTCAAGAGCCTTCCAAAAAGAGTCTGCACTGAAGGCCTAAGCTGACCACAGCCAACTAACTCCTCTGCAGAGTGTGAGCTCAGCAAAGTGGAGACACTGAGAATTGGGTGGGTGGGTTTAGTGGATCTCCAATAGGGGGAGGGCTGCGCTGGTCGGGCATGTGGAAGGGAAATAGTCCCTACCCTAGAGCCTTGGTCTCTGACACCCCTTAAATTTGCCCTCAAGAGCCCTCCAAAAAAGTCTACACCATGGGTCCAGGCAGCTGAGTCCTCCACAGGGTGGGGCAACAGGGAGTTGGAAGGGTAAGGACAGTGCATTCCTCCTGGCTGATGCCATATGGAGGAGAGTGCTTGACCCAGGAAGGATGGCATCTGTAGGTGGTGTGGGAAAGGGACTCAGCACAGGGACCCTGGCAGCTGTTTCTTCAGTCCTGTTCCTGGGAGTCACACAAACTAGTCTAACCTCAAATGACTTCAGTCCACTCTGATCCATCTTCCCTCTGTTGGAGTCCGGGGTGTGTGGTCATGAATGTTATTTGGTCCATTGTCTTTTTAAGAGTGCACCTGCGTTTCTAGCAGACTTCTATCTCTCCCTGGTAGGTAGAATCCTCATTGATCTTCACAGCCAGGTGTTATGTGATCTCCTCTGGTGCTCCTGGCTGGGGAACCCAGCATTGGGTTGAGATCCATGCTTCTTAGGAGGAACCTTTGAAACTGCGATATCCTTTCAGATTCTTGACCTTTTCTTGTCTTTCCCCTTCCTACCAGTATCAGTGTGGCTTCTTCTGTAAATCCTTGGTTATAAGACATGTTCACCTTGTCTTCGTTGGCTTTTCAGGTTGATTGTCCTATAATTTAGTTGTAATTCCAGTTTGAACCTGGGAGGAGGTAAGTATAACTTCCATCTACTCTGCTGCCCTCTTGGGTCTCCCTCCTCCTTTTCTATCCTCTTGTGGAGAGTGGAGTAGAAGGTTTACTAGCCTACTGCAAAAACACAGATGACTATGGTTACACAACATGATTTGGGATAGAAGGGAGGGTTCTGGAAGGATCTCTCTAGTGCTTTAGAGTAGTGGGAAATATCATTGATCAACTGGCATGGCAGACCCCATTAGGAACATCAAGTGAGTGAGGTTTTGCTGAACACACACAAGGCCTTATTCTGGAAACAGGTTTCCATGAGCTCTAACCCTCCATGTTGTAAGTTTAGGCATGGCAGTAGAAGAACTTACTAGGATGTGGTTCACTCCAGATGGCGTCCCCCATAGCAACAGACACCCCAGACTTCAGGTCCACGGACCCAGCTGTGGGGTGAAAGGGACAGGGAGGGCCAGTTTCCTGGTCCCGACAAAGGACTGACATGGGCATATTTATATCAGTGATGCCTGGTCTCCTGGGACTTCAGGCAGACCCTGAATACTGGGGAGTCTCTGAGCAGCAGTCACCCCTACATTTACTTCCTTTTCCTTCTCTCTCAATTCCCTTCACTGGCCCACTCCAGAAGTATACGTCTTCCTATTCTTGCTTCTTTTTTGTTTCTCTGCTTAAGTCTCAGTTCTTCCATTGTCTGGAATAGTGGCCTCAAAGCTTTCATGATGTACACCTCCAAGTCACAAAGAATGGACATGTACTCTAATTAATATGCATTTATGTATTTATAAATTACATGTAGATAATGTTCTAAAAATGTATTCATTATTAAAACACACAAAAATATATTTGAAGAAAAAAATGAAGTTAATTATTAGTGTGAGAAGTATGATTAAATAAACTTCTGAGAAACATATGTATATATTATATGTACTAGTATGAACTCTGTACAAAACATATATATATGTGTATATATGCTTTGAAGGAGTATGAAAAGCTCAAAAGAATGAATAACATTGAAGAATAAGGAGAGAGATTCAATAAGGGAGAAATAGACGAATTTGGTGCTGGATATATAAGCATTTGTCTTTGTCTACTTATCATCTATCTCCTGTGTATATAAAATATTTTAAAACAAAAAAATTAAAATTAAAATTCCATATATTTGTAAAATAAAACACACACACCCACTCTTGAATCAGAGAGGAGATGAGCACCCAAAGGTGAGACTCTCACCTCATCCCACCAGAAGTGCTGAGCTGCAAAAATGTTGCCTTGAGACTGGAGCCAAGTATACTCGGATTTTAGAGAAAGCTGATGTAACCCTGGGAGTTTGATGCCCAACGTTCAACTGGAAGAGTCTAAAGAACAAGGCAACTGGAGGGTCGCAAAGCTGCAGACATTCCAAGATGTTCTGTTGTGAACCTGGCAGCCCAGGGCATCATGGTAGGAGGCTTGAAGAGGTAACTTGGAGGAGGAAGTGGAGGGTGAGAAGTGGGACTGGGGTCCAGCAGGCCTGAGAAGCTACCAGCAAGCCCTGCTCCACACCTCCCTAGACCAGCTATTTTCAACTGGTGTGCTGCAAGAACTTTTAAAACATGCAACTATTAGTCAGGGGCACTGAGCTCTTTTCCCTTCGATTGTTAAATAAATTTTTTAAAAAAGACAACAGCCAACACAACAATAGCTGTCCAATTTGAAAGCCCTGTCTTGAACCATAAATATATAGGTCATATAATAGAGTTGCAACTTACTGATCATGTTGCATCTAATTGGTTAATTCTGGTACCAGAAATCCTTATATACAAGTATAGGTACCAGATTTTTTAAAAAGCCACTTTGAGGCAAAAAGGGTAGGTAAGCCCGGCTGGTGTTGCTCAGTGGTTCAGTTCTGGCTCATGCACCAAGAAGTCACTGGTTTGGTTACGGGTCAAGGTACATACCCATAAAATTAATGAAAACATTTTTAAAAGGACAGGAAATTACTATTATTATTTTTTGTAAATCAATCAAAATTATACCTATTTCTTGTTAGATGAGTAAATATATATATTTTTGGTGTGCTGCAGAACTTTAGTAATTATTGTATGTGGCCCATGAGATGAAAAAGGTTGAAAATCTCTGTCCTAGAAAAGTCCACGTCGAGCACCCAGCCTCTGCAAGCATACCCTCAGCCACAACCCCTCCAGCAGCTCAGGCTCAGGCACCTGCCCTGCCCCCCTGCGTCCCTCATCCTGAGCAAGGAGGACTCCTCCTGTCCACCCCACTGGCTCTATTCTCAGGGAGCTGGGAGACTTCCATCAATGAGACTGAGATCCCTCTGAATCTAGGGTCCCAGCACAGGCAGGGATCCCTGAGTAGCAGCTGTATGGCTTCAGGTTAGTGTCCATTTTTGTATTCTCTACAGTCCTCTGCCTTGCAGCACGGCCAGGAGGCATTAACTCCCACCTGCATTGCAGCTGGATGCTCTCTGGCCAAAACTTTAACATGCTCAAAGTCACTAATCATCTGAGAGATGCAAATCAAAATGACAATGAGGTACCATCTCACACCTGTCAGAGTGGCTATCATCAACAAATCAACAAACTACAAGTGCTGGCGAGGATGCAGAGAAAAGGGAACACTCGTGCACTGCCGGTGGGAATGCAGACTGGTGCAGCCACTATGGAGAACAGTATGGAGTTTCTTCAAAAAGTTAAAAATGGAACTCCCATTTGACCCAGTGATCCCAATTCTAGGACTATATCCCAAGAAACTAGAAACACCAATCAGAAAGGATATATGCACCCCTATGTTCATAGCAGCACAATTTACCATAGCTAAGATTTGGAAACAGCCTAAGTGCCCATAGCAGATGAGTGGATTAAAATCCATCTATACAATGGAATACTAAGCTACTGTAAAAAGGAAGGAACTCCTATCATTTGCAACAGCATGGATGGAACTGGAGAGCATTATGCTAAGTGAAATAAGTCAGTCAGAGAAAGATAAATATCACATGCGCTCACTCATTTGTGAAATATAATGAACAACATAAACTGATGAACAAAAACAGATCCAGAGACAGAGAAGCATCGATCAGACCATCAGACCTCAGAGGGAAGGTAGGGGAGGGTGGGGGTAAGAGGAAGAGATCAACCAAAGGACTTGTATGCATGCATATAAGCCTAATCAATGGACACAGACACTAGGGGAGTGAGGGCATGAGCAGGGGGTTGCGGGGGGCAAAGGGGGGATAAGGGCACATATGTAATACCTTAATCAATAAAGAAAAAAAAACAAACTTAGCAATTGGGTCTCTCTATAGCCCCATATGCCAAAGATCCCTCATACCTGTCCTGTGGCCTGAGGCAGGAAGATCTATGACATTATATACTCCTGAAAATGATCTGTAATAGCAGAGATGATGGTTAACAACCGGTTTCCCCCACTAGATGAGAAAGTCCATGAGGAAGGAGTTCTGTCCCTCGTGTCCAAACACCCAGGCATTTGGCCCAGAATCTGGTGTGGAGAGGCTTTCAGTAAGTGTGTGCTGAGCAATGGGTGAGTGAGGAGTAGGTGATGACCGCACAGGTGATGAACGAATGAATGAGGGAAAAGAAATGAAGGGATAAATGGAACAGCAGCTAACGGCCACCAGGTGGTAAGTACCTGCATCCCCTTTGTCACCCTTTGCTCCATCTCTTCCATCTCTTCCAGGCAAACCATTGTGACCGGGATTCCCAGGGACACCAGGGTGCCCTTGCCTGCATGTGTCCTGTGAGTTCACATTCCCTGTGCAGACTCCAGTGGCAAGGAGGAGCCACCAGATCCTCATGGTCCAGATGACAGAGCTGAACTGAAAGAGGGAAGCACAGATCAAAAGGGGGAACCTTTGTCTCGGGGACCATGGCACAGCCTCTGCTCCTCACCCCTGGTGAGGCCCGCACAGATGGTCAGGGTGGGTCAGGGTAGAAGCTGGTAGAAGACCAAGCTGCTTGTAACCAGAAAGATATTGTCCTTGGAAGGGACACATGTGATTGGCACCACTTTTAATGGTGAGCAATCCAGGAGAAAGCCAGGTCCCAAGTCAGGGCACTTCCCTTTACCATGTCACTTTGGGAAACCACTTTTCAGAGCCGCAGAAGATGTTAACGCCTACTTACCTCAGAGCGCTGCTGCAAAAACCAGATTTGGTCACCATGCGCATGAAAGCACATTATAAACAGTACGGCCAACTAGAGGTAGCATTTGACTCGTCAATCCCTTTCTGGGTACATATGCACAAGCACTGAAAGCAGGGTCTCCAGCAGCTGGTTCTCCACCCATGTTCACAGTTGCATCACTCACGTTAGTCAAAAGGTGGAAGCAACCCAATAAACGTATAGATGAAATATGGCTTATCCATGCTGTGGAATGTGACTCAGCCTTAAAGAGGAAGGAAACTCAGGCCCTGCTGCACATGGAGAAACCCGGAAGCATTATGCTGCTGCACAATGTCAGTGTCTCTACCACCATGAACTGAACGCTTAAAAGTGATTAAAATGGTTTTATGTGTATTTTACACAACAAAAATTTAATTTAAAAATATTGAAGTGTTCCAAGTGGTCCTACTACAATTAGACGTCTCCTTTGAGTCAAGGTTTGGTTTTAACGGGGGCGCATGCTCACACACACAAGGGCACACAGTGTGAGAAGTACACTTTCAAATCACCCCTCCAAGCTATTGATTTGCTTTCCAACCTTACCAGAAGCCAAGACAATGCTGGTTGGTGAGGCAGGGGCTGAGATCTGAAGGAATGTTCTAGACAAAGAGAACAACATTGGCAAGACCCCAGCAGTGTGAACCCTCGGGATGCGTAGGACCCACCTGACCAGGTCAATCTCCCCTGGAAGTGGCACAGAGCACCCTGTCCCTCTCTTTCATGGCACCAGGATAGAGGAGCTACATTTGTTTAGGTAATTGTATAACGAACAACCTGGCTCCCACCTGACTGTGTTTTCCTCATTCTTGTAGTCCCAGTGCTCAGTGTTAAGCCTGGAATAGTAGGATGAATAAATATGTATAGAGTGGAATGAATATGTTATGGTAGATAACTTCAGATATAAAAAAATAATAACATAAGGCTAGTGCAACTGGTTAGAAGCCAGAACCTCTGCTGAAGGAAGTATACACAGCCCTTTAGAAAGTTAAAGAGAAAGGACATCCATATCTAAGCCCAGTAATCTCAGCCCCCAAATTCTTCTCAATACCCCAAAGTTTGTGTGTCATAGATATTAACCCCAGCGTTACCTGTAATTGTGAAGACATGCATACTACACAATGTGTAACAATAAGTAGTTTAGATAGTAGAATATTATGTAACCACTGAAATGATTATGAAGGTCATGTAGAAATATGTAAAATATATCAGTTGTGTTGAGTTGAATTTTTAAAAAGTAGACTAAAATGCCATGCACATGATGAATGCACCTCTGTAATTATGCACATTGACAAGAGCTAGAAGCAAATAGACCCAATTGAACATGGTAGTTCTGGAACGGTAGGATGTTTTTATCTTCATTTAGAAAAAATGCTGTTTTTACAGTGTCTATACACATATTTCTAGGTATATATATATTTTAAAACCAGATAGACTGTCATGCAAAAAATTATATCACCATCTTATGGAGGCCTCTGAATGTCACAGGACTTGAGGCAAGTAGAGTATTTTGGGGAAAGGAAATACAGATGTTTCCCTTTGAAGTCACAGACAAATGCCATTTCAGGAAATTGAGTTGTTTTCTTGGAGCCAAATTCCATAAATAATCTACACCAGCCTCTTTTGTTTAACTCAGAAGTGACTCAAATCTAAATTGAGCAGGTCAAACTCTATTAAGGGATCTGTATTTTTTACTTTTTAATTTTTTAAAAATGTGTTACAATTGTGCCAGTAATTAAAAGCGTACAAGATAGTAAAGGTGTCAACTTGTGATAAACTCCATTTTGTTCTTCAGCTAGAGAAGAGCTAAGAAAGCAAACATTTACTCTTCTCCAATTTTTTCACTAGTTTTGGCATACTTCATACAGGCAGAGATCACAGCTAGCTTGCTTCTATCTCTTGCCTACCCTGTAGCCAACCTTCAGCAATTGGTTTTGAATAATTGAATATACTTAGCTCCCAAATGAGCAGTGAAATAAGTCGCGGCACTATCTCTAATAAAAGGGACAGAAGGGTTTGCACAAGGCATGCAGTCGAATTTGTATTAATGTGTTACTTAAAAAAAATAAAACAATTACATTTGTGCTCTCACAAAGCCATGGTTTGTATCCTGTTTCATGAGTTCAACCAGTTCCTATACTTGAATTTTATTGTCTGTTATCTCTCCAAAATGCATTAGAGCTAGGATCACCGTCCAACCGCCATTCTCCCCTCTCTCCCTCCCCCTCCCCCTCTCATCTTGATCACTGCCACCTCCACCCATCTGTATGTCCTTCCCACTGCATCCAGACCAGGGTTCTTATCCAGCACCAAATGAGGTTATAGCTTTTTGAAGATAGCGGCTGCATCTTTCCCTTTCTTTTTTCAGTATATCACAAATACTTGTTGAATGATACAATGAATAAATGAATGAGTGGAAGGAAGGAATGGAGGGAGGGAGGAAAGAAGGAAGGAAAGAAGGTAGTCTTGGTTCTAACTGTGTGTAGGTCAGTTGGGGAGGTGACTGGCTATGAAATCTAATCCTTGTCAATGCTTCTGGTGAGGACTGCAGTGTGGATATTACTATGAAACTAGATTTTGGCCAGTGAGAAGCCAGCAGACGCAATGTGTGCTACTTTTGGTCCTTAAATGGAAACGGTGTGCCCTCCCTTGCCCCTCCCCCTTTCCCGTGGCTGAAGTGAGCATGGGGCGCTGAGCCATCTTGAACTCCTCAAAGGAGATAGAAAAACCCTGATATCTAATGGCACAGACCAGACCTGTCCCGCTAACCCATCTTTGACATGAGAGAGAAATATGCTCTTAACTGAGCTACCATTATGTCGGGTCCTTTATACCAGCTAAGCCTCCATCTTAACTCATGCAAGGTGTCTACTGTGGAAGCTGTGGTCACTCATCGGAGGTGAGGACAGTGTGGACTCCATGGTAGCCAGCCTGACAGTCCGAGTACAGGGCCCTCCAGGTGACATATGGGGAACCGACAATCATTACTGCCTTGAGCAGATCAATACAATCAACATGAATGCAGAGACCTCAGGAAGCTGCTGCCGTCTCAGCCTGACATGCTGGGGCACAGGACACAGGCTGCAAATGACTCGCGAGTTACTGTTTCTTAATCCCAAATAAAACAGGTCCTTACTCAGTTAACTTATTTCTTTATTGTTTCTTCTATTCTTGACCTAGATTTCTCCTTCACTCCTGAATTTCTTGATAAAAGGTTACTCAATCCCCAAGGACATGATGACTAATTCATGGCCAAGCTAAAGGTTTCAATACTGAGATTTCATAGGCTGGCCAGAACCACGCTGAGCAGCCGCTGAGCCCCTGCTGCTTGGGCAAGGGATGAACTAATCCCCACATCCCCCCCAGAGCTGGCAGTTAAGAATCTAAAAATCTCTGAATTGCCTTCACCAAATACATTTTTTTCCATGTGCCCTATACGTTATACACTTTAGGTATTCCTTCTTCAACATATGTTGAGGGGCTTTAAAAAACACACACTAGTGTAAATTAAGATACCCATAAATATAAACGCACACATTAAAATTTGCACAAAATTATCGACGAGCTGCTCTAGAAAAGTCTGTTTATTCTACGGCCTTCTATGGCTTCAGGCTTCCTCCCAGCCAATTCAGAGTTCTGGCAGAAGAATGTCAAAATCTGCTTCATCTCCTATTTAGCCTCTTCCTCACAAATGAATTTTGGAACTAGCTCACTCCTTTCCTACCCAAAACTCTGCAGACATCTGCCTTTTTACTTTGCAAATAACTGAGCAGGGTTGTCACACACTAATAATAAAAGGGCAGTTTTAGGACTCTGATGCTTTAAGTTGAATGTAAAGAATTATTTCCTAATGCACTTACCTGCTCCCCAGGGCTGTGGGCTGCACCCAGGTGCTGCGCAAACCAGGACTCAAGGACAAACTAAATAAAATCACACCTTCCTGACATACAATTCCCTGGTGGATGTATCTGCAAAACAGCAGGAAGGGGCGGGAACAGAGAGGCACAAATGTCTTGGAAGAGCGTCAAAACTGCAGCCACACTTGAGTTAGGTAGCATCTTCCACCAGCTCCACTGAGTTTAGAAAACTCAGCTCCCCGCCCTCCCACCTCCATCGCCAGCCCTGACCTCCCTTCTGGGCTTCCCTCTGTTCATCTCACTACCCACAGGACAGACCTGTCCTGAATCCAAACACGGAACTCCTGCCCCACCCCTCCACGCTGTATTTTCTGCATCTGCTTATGGCACTAGCACCCACCCATCACCCCAAGGCAGAACTTGGAAGTTATCTTTCTCCCAACATCGGGAGGCTGACTGAGACCTGTTGTTACCACTGAGCATCCTTCACACCCAGCCCTCTCCTATCCCGTGGCATCTTCACTGGACACTGTCTCCTAAATCAGCGGTCGCCAACCGGTGGTCCGCGGACCAATGGTGGTCCGTGAGGTCTGAAAGGTTGGTGACCGCTGTCCTAAATCACTTCCCTGCCTCTGCTTTCCAATCCACCCTTTCCTCTGCCACTGGAATGAGCTACAACATTCCTTCCCTAAAGCCTTTACATCCCTTCCCTAAAGCCTTTGCGTACAGAATGAAATCCCAGCTTCCAACACTGTGGTCTCACACAACTTGCATCACACTGGCCAGCAAACCTCCCCGCCTGCTGTGCTGAGTTAACCCTCCAGAGCCCCGCTGGGCCCTGGCCTCCTGTGTGCTGCCTTCCCACCCGCCACCAGAGGAAGGGACCCCATGTCCTGAAGGCCTTTCATAGCATGTACACACTCCTGCTGTGCATAGTTCACTCTCAATTGTAATTGTACCTCATGTTTGCCTTCCCTCTTTGACCATAAGCTCCTTTTGAAGGATTCATACATTTCAGGTGGTCTTTCCCGGGCATAGGGTAGGTGGCTCATGTCATTTCCCCAGGACTCTGCCAGAGGAAATGGCTACAGCCCTCCATTTTCTTTTTCTTTTCTATATATTTTACTAATTTTTTAGAGAGGAAGGGAGAGGGATAGTTAGAAAAATCGATGAGAGAGGAACATCGATCAGCTACCTCCTGCACACCCCCTACTGGGGATGTGCCCACAACCAAGGTACATGCCCTTGACCGGAATCGAACCTGGGACCCTTCAGTCCGCAGGCCGGCGCTCTATCCACTGAGCCAAACCGGTTAGGGCACAGCCCTCTATTTTCACTCCTGCCTATCTATGGTACCAGCCTGAGTCCCTGGGAGTCAACCTTTGAGAGGCAGACTTGGTTCCTGGTGCTTTTACCCTCCCCTGTCCCAGCCCCCCCACCCCCCCCTTTCAGCCCAGCTCCAGGAGGGGAAACCAGTTTGGGAAGTAGGAGGTTATTAGAGTAAACAAACAAAAAGTGGGAATGGCTGCCTGGCAACTTTTATAGGAATCCTTTTCTGATTACAGTCACAGCAAACAATGGGCTATTTACTAGCTCTTCTGAGCTGTAAATTAGAGGAGGAAATTGTTATCTACCCCACCCCTGAGGGTAGGCAGGCCTAGGGCACGAGCAGATCTCCTGGGGAAGGGGCCTGCCTTTGCCTTGGCCAGCAGCAGGGAAATGAAAAGGCAAACACATTCTGTGCATCTACCTCCCACCATCTGTGTAAAAGCTGCCACTACAAAATAGGACTTCTCATTTCGGGTGTTGGCTTTATCAGGCCTGTTCCAGCATTTAGTGACTTTTTCCATTCAAGTGGCCCCTATTTGCTTCCCTCAGAGCTCTTTCTCAGAGTTGTCCATGGTCTGATCCAGCTCATTAGCGGACAAGTTATTACTGAAAAGAAGTCTATCAATACCCAGGCAGGAAATGAGTTATGAATCCCACAAACCCTACTGACATACTCTCTCCATTAAAAAAAAATCCTATTCTAACATGGCAATGCATTGCTAGAACCAGTTTGGTAAATTAAGTTTAATATACAGATACAAAACAACAAATATAGATTCACAGCATTTACAAGAAATCATTCAATAACATTGTAAATACATTTTTCTTTTTTTACAAAAACTTCATTCAACAAAAATACATATCAAGTTACAGCAACCTGTACACATCTTTCAGCTGTCAACAGCCAAGTCATCAGTTTGGAAGGTGTCACAACTTATACAGATAATATCATCTTGACATTGATGAATTAACATGAAAAGGTTACCCAAAGCTTTGCAAAGTAGGTAAGTCAAACATGAATAATGCTAATACTTAAAAAATGACCAATTACGAAATCACAGAATCAATTCAAGTATTTTCTAAATACGAATGTTGATACCTATGGAATAACTAAAGATGATATTGATACATGTGTTGTAGCTCAGTACGTCTGCATCAAATATTTAAGCTTTTTGGTTTTTCAAGATCAGATAGTTTTTACTTATTTTTTTTTCAAAATCTTTTGAATTCCACTTCCACCACATCCATCCAGAGAGCAGCGTTAGCCAGGTGACAATCTAACCAGGAGAGCAGTCTGTAGGTGACGCTTACTGCAGGGACAACTGTTTTTGTCAGTCAGACCTTGTTGATTTGTGTCCCGTAGCCTTGGAAGGACATTTATGCACGCTGCTGGCACTGGCCTGGGAGGGACACATCTGTTTCTCTCCTCAACAATTTCCCCCCCAAACTCCAGGTAATCAAGCTGGTTTTAAGTTGATTTTTATTGAGGAATAACAGCAACTGGGGCACGTAAAGATTTCCAACTGGTAAAATATTGCGTCACATGGCTCAAAAGATTTTACAAAAGAACACGCATGGAGTTAATCTTCATCTAGATTAGGTTTACAAAGACACCACAATATTCAGAACTAGCAGGGAGATGGAAGCGAAATGTTTCCAACTACAAAGTCAGGTCTACCAGGTGAAAAAGATCAGAGCTACCGAAAACAAACTGTGCAGATGGTCCCGTGTAAGTGCTGGCCAGCTGCTGCCACTCCTTTTCCAATTTGCAGGCCAAAGAAGTAGCAAAGAATGCTACTTCTTCAGGGCTTTACAAAAATTCTACTCTGTGAGTCCTTACAGCTACCGCAAGGCTGTGCTAGTTTTAGGCATGATCAACATTGAGAAGGTTGCTCTTGACCCAACTATCTTTCAACAGAGTTAGCAAATTCTGAAATATGAATAATAGTATAAGTAAAATTCATCAGAATTCTATATCATTGTGTGTTTTTTTTTGGGGGGGGGGGCGGTAGTTTCACCATATTATGCAATGTAGGGTTAAAAAGAGAGAAAGACAGAGAGAGTGAGATTCCCAATGAAATTCATACACCCTCCGTATGGAAGACTCTGCTTTTTCTCTACTTTCTGAGTAGAACAATGAGGAAGTTTGGCAAACCAAAATTAGAATACTTGAGCCACCTATTCTTTATAGAACCCAGGATTTGGTAAAACAACTGAAATTGGACATACAAACTTAAAGAAGTCAAGGTCGTTCTAACATTTAAAATCTATTCTGGCAGTTTTCAAAATCACCAGGATCCACCAGAACAGGTATTGATTGATCAGGTGATTCTCACAGGTACAGAGCCGACAGGGCTGCTGTGCCGCATGCCCTGGTGCCCGAGCTTCCTGCTCCTGTTAGGAGGCCTGGAGCAGGAGGTGGGACCAGAGCTAGGGCTCAGCTGGGAAACAAACCAGGACTCGTCACAGAATTTAAAGCATTTCTTCATTGCTCATTAATAAACATTAGTAAATGGAAGCCCTCTGAGTGGTTCTTTACTTGCTGAATCCTCATTGAAAATATAACCTAAGCAAATAACTCTTTGCTTCTTTAACATAATTCTTTAATATTTTAACACATGCGTGCGCACACACACACACACACCACAACCAGCTGTTTAAAATTGCTGTGTATATGAACAATTTTTTTAGCACAGAGACCCCTACAGTTATTCTGTAAGGGATCCAGGAAAAGCATATTTAGTATAGTTTATAAAATATATAATTTTTGTTAATAAAAATGTCAGTTGTATAAACACAACTAAAATTGAGACATGTATTCAAAAATGAAGCACACATGCACACACATGCTCATGCATGCAGTCACAGCCCCTCCTGAGACGCTACCTCACAAACGCAGCCTCACAAACGCAGCTTCTATCCTGGGACACTCCCTATGAAGGTCCCAGGAAGTGGCCCAGGGATGTTGGCCATGGGGCAGCACCACCTTCCAGCAATACTGCCTAGAAGTGAGCACACGGAGGTGCAGAGCAGGCTCAAGAACAGGGAACATTTTGCTTAGCATACTAGTAATACTCTCTAGGCCCATCCATGCTGTTGCAAATAGTTAAGAGTTCTTTCTTTTTTTATAGCTTCATAGTATTCCATTGTGTAAATGTATACTAAGCAAAATAAGCCAGTCAGAGAAAGATAAGTATCACACGATCTCACTCATATGTGGAATCTAATGAACAAAATAAACTGATGAACAAAATAGATCCAGAGACATAGAAGCATGGAAGCAACTGTCGAACCTCAGAAGGAAGGCGGGGGAGGGTGCGTGGGTGGTTAAGAGGTCAACGGAAGACCTTGTATGCACAAATGCATAACCCATGGACACAGACAATAGGGTGGTGAAGGCCTGGGGTGGGGGGGGTGGGGGTCAATGGGGTAAAAAGGGGACATATGTAATACTTTCAACAATAAAGATTTAAAAAAAAATAAAATAAAACATAGCTAATAAAAGATTTAAAAAAAGAACCGATAAGATTTTCTGACAAACTTTCACATAATGCTGCTCTAAGCCTCACCGAGAGGTCCAAGATTGCCTCTTCTTGTTGCAGGTCATCATCTCCTTCCGGAAGAGCTCTGGGTGTGTGTGTGTGGGAGCGGGGGGGGGGGGGTTGGCAGGGGGGAGGGTGTGGAGGAGCCACACACCCAGAGACTCAGACTACACCTCTGTCATTGACAGTACAGGTTTGTTTATTCTTAAGCATGGGCCTAGTAGAAAAAAGAACGTTCCAAGAGTAGCATACAAAAAGGAGATTTTCAAATAGAAAAACACAAACTGAGTCATACAATACCCTCCCCCATCCAGTGCACTAAGTAAATTACAATGGCATCTCTGTTGCAGAGCCTGTCTTCTCCAGACACATTTTAAAGTTATTTTCATCAAAAAATACAATATAGACAAAGACTAGGAGAAAACTGCTGACAGGTACCAGCCCATGTGGCCCTCGTTAAAGGACAGCTGCTATCTCTGCGTCTAGATAGATTCTGTTAAGGCCCCTTTTGTAAAGAGGGAATCTTCAGGAACCCGCTGACATGCTAATAATGGCACGGTTAGCACTACTGTTTGGGTTAGTGCAACCAAGTGGGCTCCGCGTGGAGCTGATGGACTTGCTTTGAAGCTCAAGCTTTCTCAGGGGACGTAAATGTCATTATAGCTTTATTGGTGAAGGTGCCAGGAACAACTGAATGAGAAATCCTTTCAATCAGTGCATTTGCATATTCACTTTATCGTGAAACTAAAGTGAATGGGTTTTTATATTGCAAACGGATGTGTTTGAATAGTTTTCAGATTATGAACCAGCAGACAGGGTTCTGCTCGTGGAGTTACAGTATGAGCGTGGGCAGGAGAGTACCTGACTAGAGAAGGATCTATCTGGCGCCATCAGCCGGCCACAGGATTTCCCCGCCTCCCTCCCTCCCTGGAAAGCAGCCTCACCCTAGGAGGCTGAAGTTACTGCACTGCAGACCTCCCTGCTTTTAGACAGGCTCCTCCTGCCTCCCTCCAGCCTGTGTGGGGAGGAGCCTGCAAGATGAAGCCTGCTAATGATCATGTGGCCACTGTGTGGGTTCAGATGACACCAGGGAACAGGTCTGGCTAAGTCCCCTAACACTAAGGAAGAGAGGAACGGCTTACTCGTGCCAGTGATGTCCCAACCCCTGGACGACCATTCCCTTCAAACCGAATGCAAAAGCCCCGAGCCATCCTGTCCTTCCTCGCAGCACCTGGACTTGGGCTGCAGCACTGGCTCTCCTCACCAGCGAGGCTAGCAGGCTCACTGCTCAGCACTCACTTCAGAGCACGTCACCAGTTCCTCAGTGCCGGCCGCCTCGGCACAACCACAGAAGGCTCCTGTGTATCGGGGAGCATCATCACCTTCTCCCCCTTCCAAGCAGGCAGCTGCATCTGTGAGACTGAAGGCGAGTCCAGGTCCTTCTCTTCTTTATTCAGCCCCAAAGAAGAGCACTGGGTCCAATAGACTGTCCTTGGACTGAGCACAGAAGGAACAAAAAGGTCCTCTTCACGGCCACAGGCCGAGGTGCGCCCTCCCGCTTTCATTTCTTGAAAGGGGTGAGTTTGTTGAAGGTGTGCCAGAACAGCGAAGGCTTCCGCTTGGGTTCTGCCAGGGCGAACACCTGCTGCTGAGGGACGCTGGTGGGCACCGTGACGTGGCGCTGGTGCATGGGGTGCAAGCTCTGGTGTGGTGGGGCCACGGGGCATCCGTTATAGCCTGACTCAAGAGAGAAGAAAGGAGACACATGGAACGAGAGTCACTTAATAACCAAAAAGGAAAGAAAAGTGCCAAGACTTCAAGTTCTTAGCTGATTCGCAATTCACATTCACCGAAAGTACATCTGACAGCTATCGTAACACATTTAGCCCATGCTGTGTGTGGAGATGGGACATAGTTTATCTCACTGAATCCTCACAAAAAATCCTCCCAAGAAGGTACCATTACAGACAGGAATGTGGCTGCGAAGAACACGGAAACCAGAGAGGTTATGTGAATCTATAGTCACATGGCAGTAAGTGGCAAGATTAGAACTAGACGGCTGTTTGGGATGAGAAGCAATGCCACACTGCTCGGCCCAGAGCCTAGCCTATCACGTCTGAGCTGTAAGTATTCGGGAAATCAGTGGACTTTCCTGTGCTTCAGTTCCCTGAATCTAAAGCAGAGATACCAGTGCCTACTGGGGAATGAGAATCAAACGAGTTAATAGAAGTAATGTGCCTAGGATAGTGACCCAGATACCTCATCAGTTTAATCAAAACTGCTTTATTAAAGTTGATATTTTAAATTTGTGCAGAGGTCATTAAAAAGGCGTATTAAAATTAGCTACAAGACCACACAGTACCTGTGAAAGTCAGCATGATAAGAGGAAAGAGTGTAGGTTTTGGAAGGAGCCAGGACCTCAGTTCAGTATCCATCCCTGCCTCTGGCTTGCCACAGGCTTTCCCTATCTCCCAGGATGACACGGAGGATGAAGTGAGGTAACTCATGAAAAGTGCCTGGCAGGTGATCATCAGTTGCATTTTCGGGGGCCTCACTGCTAAGCTAGTGACTCTTGGAAGACACAGAAATGAATAAGTTCTAATAAATTGATATTTATCGGTCACTAGACATTAAAGTGAAGATGTAAAAAAGAATACGGTGCGTTTTTCTGCCTTGAACATGTTTGTAACATAGGGGGGAAATTCTGCATTTGAGTGGTGGGAGCAGGAAAATGTTGAGTGTTATTTTGGCAATGAATTCGTCTTGGTGCAGCAGTTGATGGCTTATCACAGTCCTAGGCTGAACTGATCCTTCTTTCTGCATTTTCAGTTAGGAAAATACTGAGCAGGATAAATGTCATAGGGTAATCCCTCTTGGAGTCAATCTGAATTAAGTTTATAAAATATAACATTTTTGGAATAAAGATCTTCAGTGTTTCTGTTGGGCTAGAATATTAGTATTACCTACTCGAAGAAACTCTGCCTGCACATCGGAACCCGGGTGTGTGTGTGTGTGTGTGTGTGTGACCTGGGCGTTGGTATTTTTAAACAGCTGCCCGGTCATTCTGAGGTGCTTGCAGGGTAGAGAATAAGCTCTAAATAAGCAAGTCTGTCTTGTTTTTCCTTAGCTCACTGCGTGATGTACTGAACTTTCAGATCTTCTTACTTGAACTAAAATGTAGTCCGCCGGGACATGCCGTCGGGGTTGGAGATTCCTCCTCACATGTCCCAAAGATTCAAGAGTGGCTGACCTGCCTCAGACTAAGGAATGCTGACCTGGCCATACCATCACCCCTCAGCGGGGGGCCCAGAGGGGTTGTGGGCAGCAGAGGGAGGTCTGGGAGCTCTTCGCTACCAATTCAATACACCTTTTATAGACTCATATGCAAATGTAAGCAAAAAAAAAAAGGAAGTACATTCAAAATCAAATGCTCATTATGGTAAAACTGCCCGTTATCTTGGATCTATAATTTGAGTTTCATCCGCACTCCTCTCCTTCATTCAGAGTTGGTCATGTGCTAACTCTGAGCCTTCCCCCAATTTGAATCCCAATGCTGAAACACATTACAGAGAGGGAGGCTTCTGCAGAACTTACCTTTTGACTTTCCATGCCCTGCCTTCTGAGCATTTAACATGGCAAGTTTCTTTTGATTTTCGGAAATTTCCATTCCTGTATTTAGAAACAAAGGTAATACGTATTCAAAACAAGTGAAAACATTTTAGATTAAAACTTGCACTGTAACCCATGTTACCCTGAGCTATTCATCATAACCTGAAGCAAAGAACCTTGATCCTTGAGGAACTAGAAGAAGTCGAAAGACTGGATAAGAGAAGAAAGGAGCCAGGACTGTCACTAGGACACCGGAAAGACTGAAATGGGGTGCTGTGGGAGGGATGCACAGACTACCTGTGCAAACCCAGATGTGTCACACAGTCACCCTATTAGCCCCCTAAAGGATAAGGCTCTGGGAGGAAAGGATGAATCAAAGGGCCGCAGGTCTGCTCACTCACTGTGAAAGCTGAGTGAGTTCTGATTGTCCCCTAAACAAAGGTATCATCTGAGTAATGGGAACTAAATTTTGTACCCCAACCGTAGAGAGCATGAGGAGAGAGGCAAGGACAGAGGCAGAGGCGGCCACAGCTGCTGGACTGGCCCTGCCCTGGGGGAGGCCTCCGCCTGGAGGAAGGGGAACTGGGCTCTGCACTCTGCTGCCTGGGGTTACTCGTCAGGGCTCGTCCTCCACCTTCGAACACGCTGCTCCCTATGCCCTGACTCCTCGACATGCTCAACATCTGTCCCTAATGAGTCATGAGGTCTCCTTCAGGCTCCACACACTGGCCCCCTGGCTTCTTCAGCTCTGAGGCCTACTCTAGTCTTGCCTTATTCCCACCCTCCATGCCCCGCCTGTTCAATGGCACAATCTCTAGGATCGACCTGTACCAGTGATGGCGAACCTTTTGAGCTCGGCGTGTCAGCATTTTGAAAACCCTAACTTAACTCTGGTGCCGTGTCACATATAGAAACTTTTTGATATTTGCAACCATAGTAAAACAAAGACTTACATTTTTGATATTTATTGTATATATTTAAATGCCATTTAACAAAGAAAAATCAACCAAAAAAATGAGTTCGCATGTCACCTCTGACACGCATGTCATAGGTTTGCCATCACTGACCTACACGCAATATACTGGGCACCTAGGCTGACGGAATATACCAGGCAAGGGCCTGGGTCAGTCCCATTTTTGTCCACTCTCACCCAGATCACAGATTTAATGGCTCCAGGAGTGCCGCATGGACACACTCCTTCATCCTGTATTCATTCATTCATTCATTCATTCATTCATTCCTGTCTCTCTTTTGAGCACCAGCAATAGGGAAGTGCTGAACTGCAAAGGTACAACATCAGGTCCCTCCTTGCTTCTCCTGCCAAAGGGCAGAATTGAGAAGTATTTAGAATGCCTTGTACCATTTGGTTCAATCTGAGGAAAAACCAAAACACTCCAACTTACAAATGATTTCAGGGTCTGCACTAGACAACGGTACATGGCAGGTAAGATTAGCATTTTGTGGCTCTCTCAGTTTGCATTTGAATATATGTGACCTTCAACTATCTGAAGAATTCTCGGCATGATGGGGTGATGAGCCTTATTCCAATGAGGCCTGAAAGTCAAAAGCTGCACCATTATATGGAAGTGGCTGGGAATCAGCTTTCCTCTGGGAATAAATACAGGACACTTCCACTTATCGGAAGGGGCCACCTACAGCAGTGAGCTCTGTGTCATTAGAGGTTGAGGAACAGGCCAGTGCTCAGCTATTAGAGTGTTTCAGAGGAGATTCCTGCTTCTGATGGTGAGTCAGCCTGGCTGAGCTGTAAAGCCCTTTCTACTCTAATACCAGTATATGATCCCACAAAACCTCCTATGGTGAGAGCAACATTTGTGGCCCAGCCTGAGCCAGTGCTGGTGACACACACTATGGGGAGGGCCAACGGAGCACCGGCTGGTTTTGTTCTGGCTTTCCTCATGGCGGTGGGCGGGGAAGAAAGAGGGGGAGGGCCTTCTCCATCCTGCACCACAGCCTTGGGGGTCTGGGCCCAGGAAGGCTGTAGAGAGGGGGATCCTTCATCCCACCTCATCTCTAGGGCCCACAGTCCCTGTGGCATCCTGACTTCCCTTCAACAGTTTGTACTCAAAACCCTCCTGTGCCAGGGAGGCACTGGAGCCCGGCTGAGACTGTGCCCCACCGTAAACACCAGGCTGGAGGGTTTGTCCCACAGGCCAGTGAATACCTGGAGGGGAGCAGCAGTGTGAAGAAGACAGTGGTCCTGCATATGGAGAGACATGGCCTTTACTGCAGTACAGGGCCTTAAGCCTCGATTTTTTCATTTGTAAAATGTGTACAGCAATAGTATCCACGTTTTGAAACTAAATGAGATGCTCTCTGTAAATGTGTAGTAGAGCATCTGGCACGTAAATGTTGCCTGTGGTAATTACATCTGCCATAGCCTGTCTTGTAAGCAAATTTAGAAATGTTTAGAATTTGCAAATCCCTTTCTTTTCCCACGGGTGGGAGTTAACTCTGTGGGAGAGGGCTGGGGAATGAGGTTAGAAAGCAGAGGCCAACAAAACCCCGTGGCGCTGAGCGCTGCTCACCCATTTCCCGGTCCTCCTGCACCCGTCTCCTCTCATCCGCACAAGCCTGCAGCCACCTCGCCTTGTCTTCCTGTTTCTTGGCACAAAACAGATGAGCCTCGTCAGTGGTTTTGCTGACGAGCTTGAAGGCGTTTTTCACGCTGAGGTTCCAGTCCTTGTCCCGCCCGTCCTCTAGGTCCACGAGCTCCATGTCATCCATGTCCATGCGGCCCCTGTAATAGAGCATGTCCCTGCGCAGCAGGTCCTTCTTGCAGGACACGAGCTGGTGGTCAAACAGAAAGAATGTCCGCTGCTGGCTCTTGCCTTGCTTAGTGATTCTGGTCAGCTCCCCAGAATGGATCAGTTCTGAACTTCGGTCTAAAATGTCCTGTCCCTGGAGGATGAAAACACACTGTGAGACCTTCCAATTCTTACCTCCAGGTGCCAGGAACCCTGACCCAGAAGCCTCCCCAGATCTGCCAGGTGCCCAAGGCCCACTCACAGGTAGCCAAGCCTCAGAGGCCATTTGAAACCTCGGTTTATTAGTCTTCTTGCGTGTGAAGGTTCTTTTATTTCCTACTAAATGGGAAAATGTTACAGGGCCTCTGTTATCTGAGGTGACTTCCTTATCAGAAAGAGCAGTGAAGATCCTGCTGGGCTAACGAGTCCGATCAAGGTCTGATATGGCAGCTGACCACGGCCAATCCTTGGAGAACGAGGACCACAGGTAGGTTTGGGCAGGTGGGACAAACCACAGATGCTCTGGCTTTAGTCAGGCCTATGGCAGCTGCCTGGACTAACGGGTTTAGGATCTTTGGAAACCAAAGGCCAGGTGGCAAGTTACCAGCAAGATAACTGAACAACTTCTGACAATAAATTATCTCCTCAGTGTCAGAGTCCAAGAACGGAAGGAAAACCACACTTTCATCATATTTAGGTTTGGGTCTAATTCAATGGAACTTTATGGTATTTAGCACGACATTGGCTTTCAATTTTACAAATTGAAGATTTTATTCTCCTTTAATCTCAGTCATACACAACATTGTTTTTGTAGGCAAAAGCTCTTGACTCCGAAATACCTCTTCTATTTATCTGCCTGAAGCAATTCTGTGCCCTAGATTCTTCACTTACAAAATAAGAGAGTTAGACTCGGTGATCTCTGAGGGCCTGTCCAGATTCCAGAAGTCTATAAGGCCTTGAAATACAAGTATTTCATTCCACCTTTTATCACTATTACCTACTTTAGTTAAAAACCTAACTTCTCAGCCCAAACTTTCACAAGCCTTTGGGAAAGTGAGTTTTGACCAATTAGTTTGATATAGGATGAATCTTGCTTGTTCTAAAAACAATATGAATAGCACCAATTTATCAATCTTAAGAATGGCCACAGAGACTAGTGGTTAGCAGCATGGACCCTGACGCCAGGCTGCCTGCCTGGGTTTGAATCCAGCTTGGCCACTTCCTAGCTCTGTGGCCATGACAGGCCACTTAACCGTTATGTGCTTTAGCTTCCCCATATGTTAAACGGGTGTGATATTTCCTACTTCATTGGACTGTTGAGAGGATTAAAATGAGTTAATACATATAAATGGCTTAAACCAGTGCTAGGCAAGTGGTAAACACAATACAGGTACTACTATTGTCATCATTCCTGTTTTTAGAAATAAGTGTGCGCGCGCATGCTGGACCATGACTACAGGCTGTATTCGGCACTGCATTTGCGCTGTCTTATATAACCCTCACAACAGCCCTACGAGGTAGGAAATAGTTTCCTCTCCGTCTCTCAGATGAAAACAGTGATCATGCCCAGGCCACAGGGGATTCACACACAGGCAGGGTGGCTGCACAGTCCATACTCTCACCAACTGCAATTTATATTTTAAATCTTCTCCAGCTGCTTCATGAAGCTCATGCTCTAGCAGGAGAGAAGGCAATAAATTTTAATTACAGACACTCCTAAGAGTGTTTCTTGGTGGAGGTAAAAGGTAAAGTAGTTGACTTCAATTCAATTATATGCCTCAAAGTATATACAGGTATCCCCTGCTTCTTGAAAGTTCTCTTTATACTACTTTACTTTTACTAAAGACCTACATTAGTACCTGTTTCTGCTAATGGAAAGAAATCCAAAGAGAATTTTCATTTTTTCCAAAAAAGGGGGGAAGCAATAATAGCGTTCAGTGTTGGTTCTGCAGGGAGCCATTACAGAGGCAGCGGCACTGGAGTGTCGAGTGTCAGGCTTGGCCCCAGGAAGCTTCTTCCCTGGAACCACACCCTGCATCGCAGGTCCAGTGTGAGCCCAGCTGCGTCTGTGAGCATCTGTGCAGTGAAAGCTGTGAGCCAGGACCCAGATGTCATGGACAGGCCTTTTCTCGGTTTATTTTGTGAATCTGCTAGCAAGATGTGTCCTGAGGTGTTGGTCTTTGGCTTTGCACCATTTCAGCGTATGAACATTTCATAGGAACGTGCTAATTCCAGACAGCAAGGGAACCCTGTGTACCATTAAGCCATGAGTATAAAGTATCAATCATAAGACATCAAAGTCTGTCATTAAACTAGACCAAAGGTAGGGGAGGGTGTGAGTGGTGATGCATGATGTGGGGTGGGGGGTGGTATCCACTCACCTCCCAGCCTACGATGGATACTTGCCAACGCGCTATCTTGTCTATACTCTCCAGCTTGCGTTTGCGCTCATTGATCAAACAGGCTACGTTTTTCATGGCCTCGTAGGCTGCCTTTATATTGTTGTAATCACTGAAAAGTGAGAGGTGAATTTTAACCATATGACAGGCTACTCAACAAAATAATACACTCCTTCCCCAATTTGTATACTAATAGTCTAGACAACATGGCATTTAAACAATAGCCATTGTTCCCTTTTTCTTGTTCCTCCATGAATAGGCTGTAGTCTGCATAGGTTAAGGGAGCTGACCAATGCAATCCAGAATTCTTTGAATAAGAATGTTGTCCTCATTTCCCAGAAATTACCATGAATGCCACAAGAAATGTCTTAATCACTGTGACAATGAATGATTTTCATTAATAAAGAAAGGGCAGTCTGTGATTGCTCTGGTTCTGATATAGCAAGTTGGCTATAGAAAGTACTATAATATAATCACTAACCATTTTCAAGAGTAATAATTTGCTCTGAGTTCCATCTTTCAAGGTGTTCAGGAAAGGACACCAGAGAACACAGCCACAGAAGGTTGACCTAATGAGTCATGTAAACACCAATGTGGCATTTACTTCATCAACAGATCTTCATTTCTGGTGCTTTCCATAGGCTACAGTCAAATCAAACTAACTGCTGCCCCACCAGGCTCCTGCTCCCAGGGCCTCTAAACTATAGGTAATAAAAGAACTAAAACTGGAGTTCTAATCTGCACACAGGCTAAGCGATGTCCACTATTGGAAACTTTCACATCCAAGTTTTGCTCAGTTAGTAACGGGAATATGTAAGTCAATCGTCCAGTGGATGAGCTGGATTTTTTACTTTCTAGCACTTTCCTTGTCTTATAGGGCAGACAGAGCCTATGGACTCAGTGGGACTGAATTAGAGTTTTCCTGCAAAGCCCAGAGAAAAGCCTTGGAAGCAGGTTCTATTGTTTATTTACCAAACACAAGGAAATGCAGCTCCCAGGAAGTCTCTGGCCATCTGCCCAGAAGGCAGACCGGCTGTCTCAGACAGGCGATTCACATGGCAGCAGAGGAAGAAGAGAAATGATTCAAGGGGCTGCCAAAATCCTGGAGCGTAGTGCCCAGAGAGCTCTCCAGCAAGGAAGAAAGTGGGCAAGATAATTGTTTTCTTCTGCAAGTTTTTATTTTATATATATAATTTCAGAAAAAAAACAACCAAAAAAGAGTGTAATTAAAAAAAAAATGGGCTTTATGTCATTTTCTTTAAAATGATTTTTTAAAAAAATACAGATCAAATCTGCAATTTCCTTATATTGAAAATTAACCGCTGAAAGGTGATGTGTGAACTTCTGGCCACAGCTTTCCCGTCTTGGGATCTAATCTGCTTGCCTGGGTCTTTCAAGATGTCTTTGCTTCTTATTTATTATTTTCTTTAGTTTCTCATCTTGATGCATTTTTATTCTTTTTTAAAATTTTCTTCAAATTTGTGATTCTGTTGACTTTATTTTCTTTCCAAACTTTTCTGATTTTTCCATCAAAAAGAGAAAATACACAGCTCTTTCACCTGTTTCAATACGCTCCCTTCTCTTAGCTTGGTAGTCCTAACTCTTTAAATACTCATATCTAGGATTAATTGTCCAGTGACCAGTGGCCGGGCAAAGAATGATCTATTCTGGGCACGCTGCAGGGCCAGGCACTGCCCTGGAGAATGTGATGCTTTCCGAACAAAGGTTGTTAGAACCCAAACAGTTGTGGTTTGCTCCAGCAGATTTCCTCACCATCCTTCCCCCCGCCCCTTTCCACTAGAACCCTTCCAGGCTGTCCCCTCCAGGGCTGCGGGTGCAGTGAAAGCTGTGTGCCGGTGACACAGGTGTCACGGACAGGTGTGACTCTGGTCTGGAACAGTAAGCTGTATCCTAAAACCTTGCCTGCAATGGTTGTGTCCCCACTGGCATTTCAGCTCTGCCCTGGTGAGAACATAAGCAATGACCCAACTGCTGCCACCTAAAGGCACCAAATAGGCGGGTGGTGCTGTGGTGACATGGTCATGGAAAATGGATGTGCCCATTCCACTACCGAATGGGTGACAGCGTACACATAAGCACAGCAAGATTACACCTTATTTTGTGCATGCAGGAAAATGTTGAGTTGCTAGTAAGTAAGCAATGGAGAACTTTTGGCTCCCCCAGAACTTAGGCACAAAGTAAGTCCCAAGGGAAGATGGAGCAGGCAGCCAATCACGTGAAACCCTGTGCTGAAAGGACAGGAAATGGGGTGGAAGGAATCTGGAGACAGAGCAGGCACCCGGGTTGGGCCAGAAAGGACTGAGCCAACCAGGACCTTGGTGAAATGTGCCTCCCAAGTGGACCCCACACGCTACTCTAGGCCTTGAGATTTCCTACTTTTTTATAGCTCAAATTTTTCTATGTCCTCAACCCCTTCTACAGAGTAACATTTTGTTGGCAGTAAATAACACTGCTCTAAGGGTGAGTTAATGGGAAGCAACTAAAGGAGTACAGGAGAGAAAAGAAACATTTCTTATACTGTATTCAATTGGTCTATTTCTCTTTAAAAATTGTTTTTATTAACGAGTGAGTAGCTATAAAAGAGTATTTATAAAATATATGCCAATGATAGGACCAACAACACAATAAAAATCCCTATGTGCACAGAATACAGTGTAAGAAATACTATTTTTTTAAAAATTGATTTAGAGAAAGAGCGGAAGTGGGTGGGGAGGGAGAGGAAGAGAGGGAAAAGGGGGAGAGAGAGAGAGAGAGAGAGAGGGAGGAAGAGAAAGAGAGAAAAATCGATTTGTTGTTCTACTTATTTATACATTCATTGGTGATTCTTGTATGTGTCCTGACTGGGGATTGAACCTGCAACCCTGGCATATCGGGACGATGTTCTAACCAACTGAACTACCCAGCCAGGGCCCAAATAATTTATTATTATTTTTTTGGCAGACTGTTAAAACCATAAACCATATATATCTTTTTTTTTTAAATGTTTTTACTGATTTCAGAGAGAGAGAGATGAAGGGAGAGGGAGAGACAGAGAGAGAAACATCGATTGGCTACCTCCCGCACACACCCTACTGGAGACATAGCCCGCAACCTGGGTATGTACCCTGACTGGGAATTGAACTAGTGACCTTTTGGTATAAGGGACAGTGCTGACTAACTAAGCCACACCAGACAGGGCTATTTTTTAATATCTCTAGGAATGGATATTCTGGAGCCTCAATAACCCTATCTTAGAAGAAACGAAAGTGACAAGTCTGACATGTGAGCCCTCTGTCCCTGCCATCCTGGGAAGCTCGGGAGAGCTGAAGGCCTCAGCACATGGTGGAGAGACGGGCGTTGCCCGGTGGCCTCTCACCTGTGCTCCTGCGTGGTGTACTTGAGCAGCTCGGCCAGCTGCAGGGGGTACTTGCAGATCTTCTGCACGGGTGTGAGCAGGAAGCCGTCAATGGCGATGTCGATCATCTGCTGCAGCAGGCGGCAGGCCTCGAAGAAGTGCCGGTACCTGCTCTGCTTCATCAGGCCGGACAGCTCCGTGCAGGCCCCCGGGTGGTTGTTACAGTACTCGGAATAGATAGCGAAGCCCTCTTGCTGGGAAGGGGAAAGCACAGCGTCATCAGGCTATGGGGGCTGTGGGCTGAGACAAGGACAATCCTGTGGGAGGGGGCATCCCTGGGAGGAGGGAGAGGTGCCCCAAGTCCTTCGGCAGCGTTTTTCCCACCTGGGCAAGAAGCCAAAATCTTCTCTGTGGTAAGGGGCCATTTGCAGACTCTCCAGAGGGTTCTTATCTCTTGGGGGTGCAGGGAGAGGCTGTTCTAGGACTCAGAGCCCTGGTCCCCTTCCAGGAAACCTCCCACAGACCCTGACAGGGTGAGTCATAGGTGCACTGGGCTTCCCCCGAGCACAGCGCCCTCTACTGTCACCCTCCTCACCCCAGCTCTGATCTAAGAGAAGGTGCTGTTCTTATGCCCAACTCGCTCCCTCCTCATCCTCTTTATTTTCCCTTTAAACTCCTTGACCAAGAGGTGAGGATTCAAAGCTACCACCTTCTCATTGCGATATTCCCCCACTTGGCTCCCACACACGTTGCCCACCCACCTCTAAGGCAAGCCCTTTGCTCACTTCCTTTCTCCCTGGGTCACTTCCAGGCTGCAGGCATCCTGCCGGCTTCTCCATGATGCCTGCCCTTCCCCTGGACTCTGCAGAGCTGCTTGGCGCCCTCCACCCTCCCTCCCTGCACACTCCCAGGAGCAGGCTTGCTGGCTCAGTTCTTGGGCCTCTGCTCCCCACTCCAGGTGTCTCCTCACCACTGCCAGGCTTCACGGTCACAAACATCGACCTGCCCAGAGCAGGTTCCTTTCCGGCCATCTCCACTCCAACGTTTATACACAGGCGTGCTCAAACGCAACACCCACAACCAAACTCCTGCTGCCCTACAAGGCAGGCTTTCCTAACCCACCTGTTCGTTCTTTCTGACTCAAAACCCTGCGCATGGTTCTGACTGCTGCTTTTCTTTGTTACCTATGACCAGTCTTGTCAGTTTGTCCTCAATGAGTCTGTCTTTGTGTTTCCTGCCATCACCTTGCCCAGGCCCAGAAGCAGCAACCCCCTCTGGTCCTTAGCTGAACTCTCCTGTTTCCAGGCGAGATCCACCCACTGAGGCTTCTTCCCGCTCGGGTACTACCGCCTCTGCAGCCTGCCCTTCGGTGACTCAGAAGCTTCTCTTAACCTCCATGGACCTTCTACTCTGGCCAAACAGGTGTTTTACAAAGTCCCATACAGGCCCAGTGCTCTCATGGGCTCAACCTTCCCATGTGCATTATCCCCACAGCATTATTTTCAGCTATTTGAAAGCAACCACCTCGGGTACCTGCCCCACACCACTGCCTCTATGAAGCTGCTGGCCCCGGACCAGCCTGTGCTGCAAGGAGGTGGTGGTGGTTGTCATTGCTGTTGTTATTACTATTATTGGGCCCTGGCCATTTTGGCTGGGAATAGAATCTTCTTTTGGAATTTTTTGGTATTAAATAGTGGCAGTCAGTCATCAGCTATATGATCAGCTCATGCCATCACCGCAAGACTGGCCTGCGCATTTACACTGGTCACAGGCCTGGGTCCCAGAGCCACAGGCCTCAGTCTGTCTTCCCATCTGCCACTTACTAGTGTGTGACCCTGGGTCAGTTACCCTATGGGCTTCAGATTCCTCATCTGTAAAATGAGGACAATAATATACCTACCTCACAGCAGCATAGGAGCTAATATAAGAAGATCCTGAAAACAGTGCTTAACATATAATAGTCAATTAACAGGTCTTATTAAAAATTACTCCAAACTGCATAAAAGTGGGAAGATTAAAAAAAATGGACTTAGTATATTTAGCTAAAGATTAACCATATAAACTAAGCAACTTACTTTACAAGTGACATCTCCATTCTATGGGCAATTAATCTAGCAAACAAAGAAACAAAAAGGACTCCTATTTTTAATGAAGAAACATTGCAAAATTATTTAACCAGATGTTATTAATAAAGAAGTAACAGGTGACGTACATGTTGAAGAAAGCAGGATCCTATTTCACTTAAATGAGGCTCATCTTTATTGTACTGTTTCTCAAGGTCTTTCAGGAACTTTCTTTGGAATTTATAAATATCTTCTATGTTTCCAAAAATGGTGGCTAGCTGTGCAACAGTGAACATTCCCGTGTGCTTGCGACACTGTCGAATATAGCCCTGCAAAAGGGAACATATGCTTTTAAAAACGAATTTGGAAATTCATAGAATTTATTTCTCTGAATAATACAGTGTTTTGCATCCAAAGCCATTGTCTTGGAGCAGATTTTAATTAGAGAAAATTACTTTAACAGCTATGGGTCTCTGTTAGGAGAATCCTACTTCCGTGACTACAATGTGCCATGTTTTAAAAACAAAAGGAAAGAGAAAAGATGTGTGTGGCTGGATTTATCATACAAGAAGCCATGTCCAGTTTCTATATTCATGAAACAAGTTGCTCAGTTTCAAATACTAGCTCAGAAATTGGCCTTGTTATATTTTTCTAAACTCTTCAGATAATCATTCTCCGATTGCTGATTCTAATTCACAACCAAGAAGACTTGTTAGAAACTACTAATTATGCACCCTGTTCGTACTATGGCTTCGGTAGGAGTTAGTGAGGAAAGGCCATACATATATGTAATAATTATTCCCAAATTAACATCAGGTAATTACAGACTAGACTGACTCTATGGTAAAATCCCACCCTGGACTATTTGGTATGACTTTTAACAGAAAGACAATGTAAAGGTTCAGGGTACAGGCTCTGGGCAGACTGCCTGGTTTAAATCCCAACCCCACCACTCAATTTTTTCCACACCCCAGTTTCCTCACCTGTACACGGGCTAAGACCTAGTGCGAGTGTTGTGAGAGTAAAATGAGTTAACCCAGGTAGAGAGCACATGGTCAATGCTCAACAATTACTAGCAATTACTTTCATCTTCATAGAATGCCACTTTAAAGAAACTCCCTTAGCCATATATTCCTACTGAACAAGATAGCACAAACAAACAAAACATTGGTATATCTGCATCTGGCCAGTTAATCCAGTTACAAATGTGCGGCTGTCTCACTTCAGCTTGTCTTCAGGGCTGAATGTCCCAGCCGAATTGAGAGTGCAGAGGTCAGCACTCGCAGCAGGACGGTCTGGTATAATCTCACACAAAACACACAAAAACAAAAAATGCCACGGGAGGAATAAAATGTATCACGCAGCAGAACTATCATGATGCTGTGGACTATAGCGTTGGCTATCACTAGTGTTTGTTTTTCCTACATCTAAATGACTCAGAATCTCGCCTGCGAGACAGTGTTAGAGGCAGTGGGCTATACACCGCCAAACCTTTGAATCTTTGTCAAGTTAAGGGGGTTCACTGACAGGTGTTGCCTTCACTGACAGGCTCTTGCTCTGAATAGGCTCAGGGTTCGGTGCTGAAAGAGACAGTGGCACAGGGCCCCGAAAGAGACCTGGCTGCAACAGCCTGGCGGATGGCCATGATGCTCACCACTGAGGCTCACCGAGGTAGACGCACATGTAATGAGTGAGCAGTGTGTGCAGGAGCCAGAGGTATAGGAGGAGGTGAGGCGGAATGAGGGCTTTAAAAAATATGTGCATAGGAGAGTGTGACTGGGAACAGAAGAGAGTCAGGTGGGCATATCATAGTCATGTGAAACCTCAGCGAGGCCGCATGTCTGGCGCCCTACCTCACAGATATCTTTGAGGTGCTTGATGTACACCCGCTCGGTGTTCATGATCTCCTGGATGACGTTGGTCCGCATCTGCTGCTTGCTCTCAGAGTGTTTGTGGCGGGTCGTGCCAGCATCTTCCTGCTGCTCCTCACCCTGCGTGCTGCTGGAATTCTCCGACAGCTCTTCCTGATTGACACGCAACTGCAGTGCACACACAGGGATGGGGGGGTTGGGAGAGGTGGCACCGGAACAGGCAGTCCCCCCTCCCCCCATGGCTTCTGCTTCCTCGGGAAGGCAGCCCGACCCTCGCCTGTCTTATGTACTTGGCAGAGCCGCACGGCGTCAATGGCTCAAAACACAGCAGCAGTGCCAAACAACTAGTTACCTTGGTTAAAAGTTTTCCTTTGACCCAGTTGAATTTCTAGGTTTGACTGAAACAATTATAACAAACTGAATCTGTACAAAGAGTGAGTTTGGCCTGAACCATTCTACCTGCCGCTCCCCAGAGACAGGTGTGAGGGGTGAGAGGGCCAACACCTACCCTGACAAAGCTTGCCGGGAACCAGGCTTCCTTCTCCTCACTCCGGCCCCACCACCAGTCCTTGTTAGAGGCTTCCAGAACCTGGATGACATCTCCTGCCTTGAAGCCCAGTTCCTGGTCATCCATGGTCACGTGGTCCCACAGGGCTTCTGCACAGACCACACTGCCATCACTGATCAGCTGAAATGGAGACACGTAGGCGTGCTTAGTGCCAAAGTCAGGTGGGCAGAATGGGCGGGCGGGGGTCTGTGTGACGTCTCAGGGTGAGATGCACATCTCCTACTTCTCATTTGTATACGCCAACGGCTTTGGGTCAGTACTGACTGATTGTTACACAAAATGAATGAAGAAAAACATATTAGGGAAAAGAGAATTAGGTGAGTCTCTCTCACATGACCTTAAAGCCCAAATCAACTTTTTTTTTTTTTTTAAAGTATAAATAGCTCACTTGTCTGTAGGTCGGTTGACTAACAAACCTGAATATCTCGAATATACACGGAGAAATGCTTTCTGAGCTGCCAAGCAAGATGTTGCCGAGCGGAGCCTCTGAAGGTCACACGGGGCTTAGCTGCAAGCCCCTCAGCGCCACCCAGAACTCAGCCTTCACACTTCACTCACAATTTGAAAACACTTTATAGTTTACTGCAACCAAAGAGAACACAGAATGATCTCTAGATAGTCTACAGTTCATAATAAAAGTAAAGAACAGACGCAGCTCATGTGAGTCCAGTGCAGGGGCAGACAACGACATCCGCTTGGCTCCTGGGGCA
This sequence comes from Myotis yumanensis, assembly GCF_028538775.1. NCBI lineage: Eukaryota > Metazoa > Chordata > Mammalia > Chiroptera > Vespertilionidae > Myotis > Myotis yumanensis. The sequence continues at coordinate 118,613,375 of NW_027223754.1, read as the reverse complement.
CCCTCAGAGCCTACGCACTGAGGCGTCAAGAACTCCAAAGCTAGCGGTGCCTTCGAGAAAGACTGCTGTGAAAAGGCTAAAGATGCAGACTGGTAGAAAGAATACCAGATTCGCAGTGAGAAATACGTGGCTCATGCCAGCTCTGCCATTTACCAGCAAGTAATTTAGCCTCTTACTTTCAGAGTGTTTATTACAATATGGACGGTAACTGTAACGTCTTAGATCGGCTGTGAGAGTTATGATAAAGGGCGAGTTTGTCAGAATGAACGGCTGCCTAAGCTAATGACTGCTGCTCTTATCACAAAAAGGGAGGAACTTCATTACATAAATTGTCCTTGAAAATGCCAGAAACTGTTTGTCTAGTCAAAGTTCTAGGTTTTAGAACATGCAATAAGAAATAATCAGAGAGCAAAGTCTGAAGTAATGCTGGCCCTCGTATCAGGTGTCCACCACTGGTCACATGTGGGATCCCAGTACCTCGTTGATGGCCAGCTGCTCCCCGCCTGGCTGCAGGTATCTGGGGTTGGCCTGACAGAGGTCTTCATAGCTGTAGTCCTCCTCGCTGCCGTTGTCATCCACTAAGGCACAGGATTCAGTACCGCCATCTGAAGAAACTTAAAAAAAAGTCGTGGCATGGTTTAAAAGACACAGCTAACAAACATTTTTAAATGACGAAATCATTAGAAAGTTTCTACTGATCTATTTAATGCAAAAGTAGCAGTTGATGCTAAAAAGGGCTGGGGTTAAACGACACATTCGGTAGGAAGGGGAACAATTCAGAGAGCATTGCCAATGTTAACATAGTGTTATTTCGTGAGCTAGGATACTGTGTGAACTAGGTGTGATTTAGTTGGAAATTTGTGCTGCCAAGCGGATATAAAAATATAAATACAGATAGTGTTTCTAAGCAACATGTTGATAAAGCTTGAGAAGTAAAAGAAATGAAAAATATAACCATTTTTTAAAAAAGCATTTTGTTTCCATTTTTTACCTGCAAGGCAGTAGCACTACTAAAATCGAATGGTCCTAGTAGTATCATTAAGTGAAAACACGTAGCCATTTTTACTAGTTTTTCACATGGGAAAAGGTTGGAACTCACACTATCAAAATTGGGAATTTACCAAAAAAAGAGAAAGACCTTTTAACGATGGGTATAATGTTTTAGATTAACCACCGTGGTATTCAGATTTTCTTTCTTGGGACAGTGGCCTATTCTTGCCAAGGCTAATCTGTCATCGAGCAAAAGGAATTTAAACAACAACAGAACATCCTGGTGAACAGGACAGGAAAGGTTTCATGGAACGAAACGTGGCCAGATCCGATGCAACAGCAGCACATCTAACGAGAGACGAGCCTGGAAGAGCAAGCTGGGAGCGCACTGCCGGTCCGGGCTTCGAGAGCACGGAGTGACGGGTTTAGAGTCACAGGGCCGGTTTGAATTCTGGCCCTGCCCCTCTGCAGGCAGGCGGCCCTAACCAAGCTATTTAATCTCTCTGAGCTTTACATTCTGTTGTAAAAATATTTTCTTTCTTTTTAGAGAGTCAGGTGAGATTATGTGTGTCAAGCTCCTGGCAACTCACTAAAGAGAGTTATTGTGGTGATGGCAGCGAGCGTGGTGGGAGCAGGGTTGGTGGGGCAGAGGCCGGATCCAGGGAAACCAGTCGGGAGGCGCTGCGCCTGGGAAATGAAACTCAGAACATGGTGGGCAGGCTGAGCAGAGGGAGGGAGATGTCTGCCCTTGTTTTCATCAAGGACTTACGATTCTGAATTTGTAATAACGGGGACAGGTCTACTTTCTAAACAAAACAACTTTCTTTAAAAATAAATTTTTTTAATCCTCACCGAGGACATGTTCTTATTGATTTAAGAGAGAGAGGAAGGGAGAGAAACATCAATCGGCTGCCTCATGTAGGCGCCTCACAGGGGATCGAACCCACAACACAGTTTGTGCCTTGACTGAGAGTCCAACCTGTGACTTTTTGGTATATGGGATGATGCTCCAACCAACTGAGCTACATCGGCCAGGGCAGAACACCTTTCTTTTTTTAATGGCATCTTTTCTATTATTTATTTTGTACTAAACCTTCAACATTTGATGGGCATTTTACATTTGCAGCCCACCCCCTCTGGACAGGCCACATTTTAGGTGCTCCGCACGCGCAGCCAGCCCTGCCCATGCCCCAAGCTCCGCGTCCCAGGCCCTCACAGCCTTCCTCCCGCCCCATCACTTCAGCTGTGCTATTGTGAACAACTTTTTTAAAACCAATACGTTTTATAAACAGAGACTAGAATTTTTACAGCAAAAACTATTGAAAAAGAATTGCAACAATGGAGGGTAATAAACGTGAAAACAAGCTCTATGAATGTATTTTTAGCACTGGATTGTTAAGTTTTCTTCTCTGAACAGGCAGGACAAACAATGATGATGTCGAGAGATATGTGTAACACACAAAGTGCAATGGTGGGAAGGCAGACGGCCAGTGCAGTCCGCAAGCTGGACCCACTCTTTCCTAGTGCCTGGCCTCTGGGCCCACACTCTGGACAGAGCACCTCTTGGCGATGCCCAACAAGCCAGGTCTCTACAAGGGGGTGCTCCGCTGTACCTGGAAACCCCACACCCCAGCTGCAGTCACTCCCCTTCAGAGCGGCTCCCCAGTCATTCTGCAGCAGCACCTACGTGGTGAAGCATAGCCTACCACCCGCATGTCTGTGTCCCAGTTAGGCTAATGGTGGTCTGTTTACAGTGAGGACGGTCTGGATATTGGGCCAGTCAGTGAATGTGGGATATGCTGATGACTAAGCAGCTGAGTTGGAGGACAGGAGGGTGCACCCTCCTGCACCCCACTCTCTCCTCACTGCTCCCAGCACGCCTCACTCAGGAAAGACCAGGGCCCGTGTCTGAGAGGTAAAATGAAAGTGAGCTGCCTCAGGGAGGAAGAAATTGCAGGGAACAAATGTTCCTAAACTTGACCACAAAGCCAAGAAGCAGATGAAAGCTCTCCAGACACCTGGCACTGCCTTCCAGACGCCAGCTTGCTTGCTGACGCACTGAGAGGCAGCACCTGGCCCCCGGCACTGCTGATGGGCCAGGTGAGGGGACTGCAGGCAGGCGGGCAGAGAGCCAGCTGTGTGTGTGCACAAGTCCATCCCTGATAGGGGCTGATGCACATGCCAGGACCCTCTCTCTCAAGGGGCTTCCCTCAGGAGTACAGAGCTGGTGGTGCTCCTGTTGCTAGTGCTGGAGGCTTTGGGTAGAATTTTGGGGAGAAATTTAGGCCCCCCCGTCTGAGAAGGGTGTGTGAGCCTGGACAAGGCATAGTGCCTTCCACCTCCTATGCTGTGGTGAGTGCTTGCCGGCAGAGAACACAGGGCCACCTGGTCTAGTGCACTTTCATGGTGTGTGTTTGGGTGAGGTTGGGCGAAGGTGTTGATGAAGTAAATTATAAAGTTTTTCGAAGACAAACAAGTCTGTCTTAGACTACAGAGGAGATAACACTAAAGCTGAAAGTCTCTAACCCGAGTCCTTGGAGCAGCTGCCCAGACTGTCATCCTACAATGAGGCTGGTTGACAACAGAAAACCCCAGGCTGTATGGGGCCCTGGCTGTATGGGGGCAGGAACCCCCAGCTTTAGCAAGCGCTGATCTACACAGCCTGGCTCCAACGGCAAGGCTCCTCATGACATGTCAGCTGCGGCCGGCCCAAGTAAGTAAAGCTCAGAAAAATAAAGGCATCTGGGCCTCTTACCCACAGCAAAGCCCTGACAATGACACTTTCTCCCTCAGAGATCCACTCAACAATGTTTTCCTAAGGAGACTTCCTCATCATTGGGTCTGGCTATTGCTGTGATAATCAGTAAAGGAGAATAAAAGCCAGCAGTGATAATGTACAAATCCACAATTTACAAGTTTATTGAAAAAAGGGTACCACTGAAAAACAGGCTAAACCTTTACAGGAGGTACTGGAATAAAGTTCTTTGGAAACAGATTTGGACTTCATATATTGAATGATCTCTGAGTTGCTATTATAAACACTTAGAAAAATGGCTCAGGCTCATGAGGTGCTTCCTAAAATTACAACAGTGAATGTTTCAACACAGATTAGTATTCCACTGAGCACTGAGGAAACTGGAGGGTTCTCAGTGCTCCGGGAAGGCTGGTGGGGCAGGAGGCCCAGGGTGGGAGAGATGCGATGTGCACAAGGGAAAGGCTATGGAATTTTTACTGAATACCTGGGAAATCATCCTAGCTTTATGAACGTTCCAGCTAAATGACCTTGGGGCAAGTCATTTATCCTTTTCCAACCTCACCTTTCCCATCTGTAAAATGGGAATAAGTTTAAATTTTATCTCTTTAGAGGTCATTCTTTTTCTTCTGTCTTTCACATCCCAGTTCCAACTCATCAGCAAATCCTGACTCTCCCTCCAGAATGTGTCCAGGATCCAGCCACTTCTCACCACTCTCCCACTACTCAAGCCTCATTCACCTCAAGCTGGGTCACTCCAGCAATGCCTTACTGTTCTCCCTGCTGCTGCCCCTGTTCCCATACCAATTCTCATCAAACAACCAGAATGACCATGCTAATCCATTCAGAAGTTGGATCATTCACTCCATTTCCAACCCCTCTCACTCAGCTCTGGCCCTGATGGCTGCCTGCTTCACACACCAGGCACCCTCTGTCAGGGCCTCCCGTTCCCTGAACCCAACACCTTCTCCCAAGCATATAAACGCACAGCAAGTCCTTCCCTGACCATCACATTTAAAACTGCAATTCTCAACCCCACCCCCTCTTCTTTCCTGGTTCATTTTTCTCCATAGCATTGATCACCATCTAATATATTGTGTTCGTCTTCTGTCTCCCCCAACTAAAATGTAAACTACATAAAGATAGTGATTTTGGTCTGCTTTGTTCTCCTTTTTTTTTTTTTTAATCTTCACCAGAGGATAAACTCTCATTGATTAGAGAGGAAGGGAGAGAGAGAGAAATATCGATTGGCTGCCTCCTGCACATACCCTGACGGGGATCGAACCCTCAACCTATGTATGTGTCCTGACTGGGAATCGAACCCGCAACCTTTTGGTGCTTTGGATATATGGGACAACATCTCCACCAACTGAGCCACCTGGCCAGGGTTGTCTGCTTTGCTCTTTATTGTACTCCTAATGCCTAAACCACTGCCTGGCACACACAAGTGCAGTAAGTTTTTATTGGATAGATGGCCAGATGGCCAGATGGAAAAACAGCATATGAACTAATAGCAGGGTTTTATGGTCAGACTAACCTGGCTTCAAATAATCATGCTGCACAAATTCTTTTTACATTTTTTTTTTTTGTAATCTGAGCCCTTCGTCAAGTTCCTTTCTCAGGTTTTTCACCTGTCGAATGTGGATAATAATACCCACCTCACAGGGTCATTTGTAAATTCTCAATAAGTAATTGTTATTAGTTTGTTGTGAGCCACAAATGAAATGATGATTTATAAAAGCACTGAAAAACTTTAAAGAAATGCAAGACTATTTTATGGGGCACTTTGGATGTGCCAGGCATTGTTTTAAGCCTTTTTTGCATGACTCAAGCTCATATAATCCTCATGACTCTGCTCCGAGGTGGTACTGTTAGTTTCCCCCACTTACAGACGAGTAGACCGAAGTCCCAATACCACACGGCTGTGTGCAGAGGCCCCAAGCCCACATCGTCTAACTCCTGCCCACTGGGCGCCACTGCCTCTTCTAATATAGTACTAACTCTGTTACTAGTGAGAAGGCAAAAGCTACTAGACAAATATTAAAAAGAGCTTAGTACCCCAAGTCTAGCACTTCTACATCATTTGGAATAGTAGCAAATTCACTGGTCCTCTGCTCCTTTTACTAACCTTTTCTTCTTACTCCTGATCCCTGTCTCCAGCCGGGTCTGCAAGGATCTCATCAACTTCTGTTGTATCCTTGGCCTTCATGACCTTAACTATTTCATAACTTTATAGACCCCTCTCCATTGGTAATTCCTTGAATCCCTGCCTGTAATTTAGTGAACTTTAGGGAGCTGGATTTTTCAGTGTCTGGTGTCTCGCTGGGAGGGGCCTCAGAACTACATTTGGACACAATGTGCTCATCGCATAGTTTGCTCTCATTCCCCACACTCACTGTCTTCACGTGGGTTTCCTTTCTGAGACCACAACCTCCTCCAGGGAGGGGCAGTCTTTCTATGTTTGTATCCCCAGTGCTGAGCATAATACCTGACATACAGAAGGCAATCAATGAATCTTTTTCAACTGAACTGCAAACTGCCGATGGGGAAAGTAAGGTTCCAAGGAGCTTATTTATCTGGGCTACGCAAGTGCTGGGTCCGAGGCAGGATGCACACCCAGATCTCCCTGCCTCTCACTGAGGATTTATCCCAACTTCTAGAAGAAAACTCTCCTCCTGTCTCCACAGCCCCCGCCCCCACCCTAAGCCATCCTACACGTTACTTCCAAGGTAAGCCTCATAAAACAGTGGTTTCATCATTTTCACAAGAAACTACACAGCAGTCATCTATTGCATCATTACAAAATTCTTCTTTGGTGTTTCAAAGTCCTCTGTAGTCTACTTAAATAATCTTTATCTCCCACTGCGTGCCAACCTTCCACTGGGCAAACCCCTTCACCACGGCCCAAACCACAGGCCTGCGCACTGCTTCCTCATGCCTCATGTCACTCTTCACATGGACGTAGAACCACTAACTTCAATGGCTTCAAAATGTTCAACTATAGATCAGAGTTAGTAATGATGACTTTAATGAAATTTTGCATGATGTAGAGCTACTACAACTTCTCAAAATGTACTTCAGCAAAATTAGGGAAAATATATTCTCAAAATACAAGAGAAAATTTTTTCATTCCGTCTTTCTATTGTAGTAAAAAAACCCCACATTAAAATTAACCATCTGAACCATTTTTAAGTATACAGTTCATAGTGTTAAGTATATTCACATTGTTGTATGACAGATCTCTAGAACTGAAACTTTATACCCACTAAACACTAATTCTCCCTCCTTCATCCCCATTCTCTGGCAAACACCTTTCTCTTTTCTGTTTCTATAAATCTGGATACTCCCTATAAGTAGAATCATACAGTCTTTATCCCTTTTGTATCTGGCTTATTTCTCTTAATATAATTTCCTTAATCAAGTGTATCAGAATTTTCTTTTTTTTTTAAGGAATGATATTCTATTGTATGCATGTACCATGTTTTCTTTAGCCACTTATCTGTCTGCTTCCACCTCTTGGCTACTGTGAATAATGCTGCTATGAACATGGGTGTACACCCATCTCTTCAAGATCTTGCTTTGAATTCTTTTGGATATACTAGTATATCCAGAAGTGGGAATACTGAATCATATAATAATTCTATTTTCAACTTTTGGAGGAATACCCACACTGTCTTCCATTTTGGCTGCACCATTCTATATTCTCACCAAGAGTGCACATGGTTCCAATTTCTCTGCACCCTCACCAACTGTATTATTACTTGTATTGAATAAACCAGTGTGGAAAAGCCATTTTGAAAATGACCCTGTGAAAGACCCCAAATAGCTGCAGCAATTTTGAGAAAGAAAAAAAAAGTTGGAGGAATAACAATACCAGATTTCATGTTATACTACAAAGCCACCGTAAACAAAACAGCCTGGTACTGGCACAAGAACAGGAATATTAATCAATAGAACAGAACAGAGAAACCAGAAATTGACCCAAGCTGTTACATTCAATTAATATTTGACAAAGGAGGCAAGAGCATACAATGGAGTCAAGAGAATCTCTTCAATAAATGGTGTTGGAAAAATTGGACAGATACATGCAAAAAAAATGAAACTAGACCACCAACTTACACCATACACAAGAATAAACTCAAAATGGCTAAAAGACTTTAAGTTGTGAAACCTTAAAAATCCTAGAAGAAACCATAGGCAGCAAAATTTCAGACATATCTCATAGCAATATATTTACAGATACATCTTCGAAGGCAAAGGAAACTAAGGAGAAAATAAACAAAGGGGACCACATAAAAATAAAAAGCTTCTGCACAGCAAAAGAAACCATCAACAAAATGAAAAGGGAACCCATGTATGGGAGAACATATTTGGCAATGATACATCTGATAACGGGTTAATATCCAAACTATATAAGGAACTCATACAACTTAAGAGAAGGAAGACAAACAATCCAATTTAAAGAATGGGCAAAGGACCTAAATAGACACTTCTCCAAAGAGGACATACAGATGACCAAGAGACATATGAAAAAAATGCTCAAAGTCATTGATCATCAGAAAGATACAAATGAAAACAACAATGAGGGATCACCTCACACCTGTCAGAATGGCTACCATCAACAAATCAACAAATGACAAGTGCTGGCAAGGATGTAGAGAAAAGGAACCCTAGTACACTGCTGGAGGGAATGCAGACTGGTGCAGCCATTATGGAAAACAGTATGGAATTTCCTTAAAAAATTAAATATGAAACTTCCATTTGACCCAGTGATCCCACTTCTTGGAATATATCCTACGAAACCCGAAGCACCAATCAGAAAGAATGTATGCACCCCTATTTTCATAGCAGCACAATTTACAAAAGCTAAGATCTGGAAACAACCCAAGTGCCCATAAATGAGTGGATAAAAAAAGCTGTGGTACATTTATACCATGGAATTCTATGCAGTATGGAGGGACCTGGAGGGTATCATGCTAAGTGAAAATGAGTCAGTCAGAGAAAGACAAGTATCACATAATCTCATTCATATGTGCAATCCAAGTAACAAAATTAACTGATGAACAGAGTGGATCCAGAGACATGGAAGCATGGAACAGAGTGAGGAATCTCAGAGGGAAAGCGGGGGAGGGTGGTGGGAGATAATCAACCAAAGACCTTGTATGCATAACCCATGGACACAGACAATGGGGTTCTGAGGCTTGAGGCACAGGGGAGGATCTGAAGGGGGCCAATGGGGGAAAAGGGGGGACATATGTAATACTTTCAATAATAAGGAATTATTGGGGCGGTGGGGGCTTGCCTGGGATAAGAATGGCTGGGGGAGGGGTGCCAATCGGGAAAAGGGAGACATATGTAAAACTTTAGACAATAATAAATAAAATTGTAAAAAAGTTAAAAAAGTAATAAAGAATTATTGTTGAAAGTATTACGAAGTATTATATATTTTGGGGAAAAAAGAAAATGACCCTGTAAACATGGAGCAAAGACTATTGCAAAGTGAAATCACATTTAAAACCCCAAATTCCTAGACATAATGATAAGAGGGCAGACAAGCTGTAGTCAAGCCCAGTGAGAACATCCTTTATCACCTAAAAGTTCTGCATATGGATTTTTAGCACATACTTCTGCTATGGACAGTTCTGAGACAATGCACCTTTTTCATAAATAGGCATATATATGTATAAACTAGAGGCCCAGTGCACAAATTTGTGCATGGGTGGGTTCTGGCTGGCCCACACCAATGGGGGCCAATCGGGGCCGTGCTGGTGGGAGGAGGGGCCATGGGAAGTTGGGGTGGGGGCGATCAGGGCCCCTGATCGGACCAGTCGGCCCCCACAGTGCGCGTCATAGAAACCGGTCATTCTGTCGTTCCGGTCACTTGGCTTTTATATATATAGATATTCTAAATTTGTAAAAAGTGAATTTTTAACATTCTTGTTTAGTCATCATACTTAAAGTATTCTAGGAAGGCTGCCGTGTCGGGTCTCCTAGACACTGTATTTGGGCACCTTCTCTGTGTGGCACCATCTATCCTACCAGCCTCCTGCTCCATACAGTCCTGTCTTAAGATTCAGCCCTCAGTTCTCCTCTCACCTCCAGGCTCAGTACTTTTCATTATTCCCCAAATGACCTGATCACTTCCCAGGCTGCAGGTGCAGCATGAGCAGGTGCCCGCCCACATTTCCAGCCCTGGTGAGAATGCCGATCCAGAGAAGATAGGCCAGTCTTTCAGTCAGCAGCACTGTTGCAAATACAATCAGAGATTGTTTACATTTTTTAATAATGCCAGCAATAAATAGCTCCCACACTCCTCAGAAAACTTAACAACATCCTTCTGTCTGAACTGAGATTGTACATTTGTGAAGGGACAAAACTTGACAACTGATTATGAAGGTGAATTTTTATGACAGGAAATATCAAATATCACCAACAATGGACAACTATAATATAACACGTGCCAAAGGATAAGGACTTCCTATAGGAGTTATGCCCATAGAAAAAATAGGCCCTCAACTCATGTCCTGGTGGGAGTTTTTCTCAGGACATACAACAGGTCTCTTTCCTGTTTGGTTTATTTTTGCTCATTTTAAGGGCTTTTGTTCAGAGTGACAAAATTTCAAAAGCACTGGACTTCAAAGCCCTTGGTTTGGGCCCCAGGGAGGCGAGTTGGAAGAGGCCCTGACCTCCCTGAGGCTCTGCTTTCTCATTTGTAACTGAGGAAAACGCCGCTGTCTTACCTGTCTCATGTGGCAGGGTGGGTGTGGAAGGGTTTTGTAAAATGAAAGGAAGGTAAGAACTGGCACCCTGGACTTCATAATCAAGCAGTCGGCAGGAAGGCAATACGGATGTTGGCTATTGTCATGAAGGGCCCAAGCCATCACCAACACTAATGACCTCAGAGCAGCACTCTTCCCATCCCTGCAGCTCCTCTATGGGGATTTCCCTCACTAAATCTAGACTGACTGCAGGGAAATTCCCACACTTAGAATAATCTGTTAAAAACATGCCTTTCTTTTAGAAAACCTGCTGACAGACTTCCTCAAGTTTGAGATAAGCCATTCATTCTCGCTTCCCATCTTCAAACGGAAATGGCAAACGCAGGCAGACGGCAGGCAGCTGGTGCTCAGGGCCACGAGCAGCTTTCACAAGGCCACTGCTGTCTGGGCTGAAACTATGAGCCCACACCCTGATCGCCACGGGGACTCTCAAGCCATGGCGATACACATGGAGGGAACGAACCGGTCACAGGAGGGTGATCTTCAATGGCAAACATGCTACACCACTTCCAGGACTGATGGCCTCCAATCACATGGGGCACATTTAAAAAAACAAAGATTCCTGCCTCCCGCCCCCATGGACAAGGGAATTAGGTTCTTGAGGGGGATGGGGAGGGGAGGGGATGAGAGGAGAGGTGAGGGGAGACAAGGAGAGGAAGTTTGCTGAGAATGTATTTTCAAAAGCTCTCCCAGGATTCTGATGCCTGGCTAAGCATGAAGACTACACTTAAACCTACCTGCTCAAACGCATTCTAGGACATGTTCATATTTTTGCCTGTCCCCGCAGCAAGCCACAAGTTGGAAGGCAACTGATTCTGATCTCATTGGCTGAAAACCTCTGCTTTAGCTGCATGTGTGCCACTGAGTTCCCAGCATTAACAAAAAGGACAAAATCCTTTTGTCCATGCTACCTCTCCACCTGGAGCCACTTTCCCACCCCAAACAGGTGATCAAATCCCGACTCCCCCTCCCAGTCTAGCCATCACTGCTTGAGATAGGATCTGAGATTTCTCGGCTCTCCTCTGTTATTCCCCGATCCCCTGTGGTCATGACCTGTTTTTAATGTCCTAGAAGTATGGGGGACTTAGCTCTTTAAAAACATTTACCACAATTATGTTGCTATTATATGTTAGCTGCTGAACTAAAATATTCTCACTAGCTGTTTATGTGTCTAACTCCTAATATCCAAGCCCAACGCCAATGCTCTCGGGGATAAGAACTTGCATGTCAGTCAGGGTTAGTGGCTGAATTAAAGAGTAGAACATCTTTCACACTCTAGAATTTAAAAGGACAGTCAGAAAAGTCACGATCATGCCTAATCTAGACTTTCAAATCACTTTCCATACAGTACTTTTGAATCTTTTAAACATCAAAAATAAGGGTCCTAGAAGTGGACTTGCTGCCTTCACTAATAACTTTTATCATGTCTAAGGGCCTCCTGGACATAATTCCCTCCATCTGTGCTCACCTTAGGGTCGCTGCTGACTTCTGCTGCCCAAAGCAGTGAGAGGAGTAAGTTATCTCATGACTGAGCTTAATTTATATCAAGCCTGAAAATATGTTTTGTTTCTATAAATGGTGTAAGTTTTATTTTAAATTACCTACGGATAATTTTCCCTCTTCTCAAGTTAAAGCCAAAACTTGTCCTAGAGTTGTGTCACATTACCCTGTAAAATGGGTATTCAGGGCCTTGGAAAGGCAGGAGGGTCTGGGCCATGAGTCCTGGTCAGTCATCCACCCCCGGTCTTCCCTCCACTGTCTCCTGGGAGCAAAATGGCTTGAGAGCCCTCAGTCAGTAGCTCTGCTTCCTCCTGTTCTGGAATTTTGCTGTCATTTCCATTTCTTAAAAAATCCTCACTAGAAGATACGTTTCCATTGATTTTTAGAGAGAGAGGAAGGGAGAGGGAGAGAGATACAGGAAAAGGGAGACGGAGGGAGGAAGGGAGAGAGAGAAACATTGATGAGTTGCTTGCTTCCCATATTCGCCCTGACCAGGGATTGAACCCACAAACTGGGCATGTGCCCTGACCAGGAATCGAACCCATGACCCTTCGGTGCACGGGATGATGCTCCAACCAAACTAGCCACACCGGCCAGGGTTCATTTCCATTTAATACCCGTACGCCTAGTCTCAGGAACAGACTGAACCGGTCTTCCAAGTCAGAGAAGCAGTGAGCTCCTTCCTCCCAGCCAGGCTCATCAAAGGAACAGAGGCACTTACGATGGCAGGGCCTGAGCGCAGGAGCCCTGATGGTACTGGTGAGGGGGAGCGTGCACAGCTTTGCACAGCAGCTTCTGACGTGCTGGGTCCTAGCTCCGAGATCATGCCACTCAGAGCCAGAGGCTAGGCCAGGCTTCCCTCGGCCTGTGCCTGGTGTGGAAAGAACGGGAATCATGCCCTGGGAGTGAAGGAATGCTGGGGGAGGAGCAGGATGGCGGGGCTACCATCACTGACTGCCTGGCCGCCTCTGCTCACCCCGCACTGGCTTTGCTCACTTGGCTGGAATAAACACAGCTACTCCCATCAGACTCAAGATGAGCCCACACTCCTCCACGACACTGGGACCCGTGATGGACACTGGGACCATCATACCCAGTTACTCAAGTCCACAAGCACAGCCACTCTGTAAGCATATGTTCTGAACGCAGACATCACTGGGCAACTCTGTTCTCTTTTTCTAACTTTTGGTTAGTGAAATGGAGTACAGGCTGGTTTTGTTTTTTTTTAATCTGCCAGATATAGAAGCCATAACCACATCCCTGTCTGTTCTCAGCCAGCACAGAAAACCAATCAAAACAAGGAAGAAGCACAAACTACCAACTAGACTGCTCTGGCAAGGCCCAGGCTGCCTTCAAGCTGTCAGCTACAGTTCTCATGCACTCAGTGAGTTATTGGCATTGATTTAAGGCAAAAACAGAGGCAAGACTCTTTAAAGCATATATTGTACCCATGTGCAGCAGTCAGCTAAAGTCCTTTCAGTGTTTGCTTTTTTTTTACTTTTTTTTAAGAACATGGATTGCAATTTACAACTCCCTATTGTGAGGAGAGTACCACATTTCTTTCACATTTAAATAGAAATTAGCATAAATGATAATACTCACAAAAATATTGTGGAAACCATGGAATAAATGAAAACAGTATTTCTCAAAAATCAATCCATAGCCGTAACCTTACCCACCCCAGATTAGCAAGGCATATTTTTACAGAACCCAACAGAAAACTCTTATACAAAGAAATTCCATGTAACAGAAGCAAAAACCAGCACAATAAAAACCAGGTCCATTCTTGATTCTTATTATTCTCTATATCCTTCTAACTGCTCTGCCATAAACAAAATCAATGTCTTTGCTTTACTCTGTCTACAACTAAAACTATGCTCCTGGCACTGGACTGGGACAAATGAGCTTTCACACACGCACACATCTGACAAGCAGCAGCAAAGGCAGACAGCACTGCAACTCAGAAAGGAAAGAGTCAAATCAACAACAAAACAATTCTTTCTCTGCACACATACCCATGTGAAGGCTTTCCAGACTCCAAAATCTTGCTATTTCCCCTCTAGCTACCATCCTTCTTCTTGAAAAACAGCCTCACTCTGAGCAGGACTGGGGTATGACTGAGCATCCCAAGAATCACACAGGCTCTCGCTCCGGAACTGCAGAAATTGCTTATTCACAGCTTTGACGCTGGCTCCCTGTGACCACGCCAGCTAGAGCCTGCTAAGCGCTCACCGCTCTGCAACTCCAAGGCTGGCGGCTCCAGACATCTCCGGACGCCAGGGAGGAAATTCTAAACTAAGGCAAACCTGCACATGCCAAACCCACACACTCTCACAGCGTATCAGGTGCAGTCAACAACCCTCCGTGAAGGTGGAAGGAATGCGTTTGCTGCTTTTCATTACAATCCCAAAGCCCCAGTTAGATTTTCAGAAAGCTTTAAAAAAGGTATCTGTTTACTGGAGAAAAATACCAGAGAGGTTGCTAAGTTCAAAAATGGAGTTGGGATTGCACACTATGTATGGCATGACAAAAATTTGAGTTATGATATTGCATTATGTTAACTGTTAATTTATGAAATCACTTTAAAAGAGGAATTTTGTTTAAAAATATGTATGTGAATGTGTACCTTTTACTATGTGAAAATGATAGGTATATCATTTACTATATAAAGTATATATAGGGTATCCCCCCAAAATGTATGCACACACACTTTGAATAATTATAAAGCAGTGTTCATTAAAATACACTTCATTTTCAAAAGTGAGCTATCAGCTTTTGAAGTGTGTATACATTTTTGGGGGGACACCCTGTATGCTCTATAATGAGGAAATTGTTCTTGCTTTTTTTTCCTAAAAGAAGTTTTCTCCAGATAACATGGATTATTTATTTCCTTTACACTTTTTGGTATTTTCCAAGTTATCTACAATGAGCAAGTCTTTATGTTGTAAAACAATTGTTAACCAACTGTGTTTCCTTCAATTTGTTCATGACAGGAACTTGGCGAACAATGAGATAATATATGCAAAGTAGTGATCACATGGTCATCCCTCAATAAATGTTGATTTAAAAAAGATAGTGCCAATAATTAGGAAATGCATCTTTACTGTAATGGGCTGTGAAGTGAGTCAGACCAGCTAGGTTCAAAATCCTCTCTACCACAACTACTTAAGGGAAAGTTTCCAAATCTCTAGGTAGTTGTTTCCAATCTCTAGAATGACCAACGACCCTTATCGGGTTATTGAGAACATATTACAAAGTATTTAGAACAATACTGACACTTCATTAGGGATTAATAAATGTTACCAATCAAGCTGCTGCTACTCTGAAAAACCCGTGGTCCATAATAATGTGTAAATTTCCACAAAATTCACAGCGTGAACTCAGCAGGCAAAGCTATTATTAGTTATAATATCTATGTTGACAAGGTGCTATGTTGTAAGCTTTTCTTATCATTAAATATTGTGGCTATTACTATTGACTGGGTGCATCCCACCCTTCAATCCAGCTGAGGGAGGTTTTCTGGGGAACTCAGGGCTTCAATAATCTACAACAAATGTGTGCGCATGCACACAATCATATTTGCAAAACCAGATTGCCTTCAAATCTTTCCTTTGCAAGTATTTTTTAAAAAGTACTTAAAAGAGCCAATTCTTTAAATGGTTAGTAGATCATTTGATAAGAGCATATCTTTTCTTAATAAAGGTAGTAATTAAATTACAGGCTCCAAAGACTGCTTGAAATTGTTTGCAGAGTAGACCACTCTCCATAAGGTAAAGTTTCCTATGTGGAGTATTAGTTGCATAATATGGTCCATAAAAAAAGTTTGAGCCCTAGCTGGTTTGGCTCAATGGATAGAACGTCAGCCTGTGGACTAAAGGGTCCCAGGGCACATGCCCGGGTTGCAGGCTCAATCCCCAGTAGGGGGTGTGCAGGAGGCAGCCAATCAATGATTCTCTCTCATCATTGATGTTTATATCTCTCTCTCCCTCTCCCTTCCTCTCTGAAATCAATAAAAATACATATTAAAAAAATAAAATAGGCTATTTTTTAAAAAGTTTGAAAACCACTGTATATTATATCTACCTCTTGGAAATCCTCAGGATATACAAGGCTTGAAGAAGTCCAAATAATGACATCTGTGTAACCTTGTTTAAGATAGAATTGCCCAATCTTACTTAGCCAAAATACTCCCTTTTTATAATAACACATATTACTATCCCAAAGAAAGTGTCTTAGGGTGTAGCTCCTCAGACTGTGGTCCACAGATCAGCAGCACTGGCTCGACCTGGGAGCTAGTTAGAAGTGAAGGTTCTCAAGCCACACCTGGGTCCCTGGAATCGAGGCTGCATTTTAATATGATCTACAGCAGTGATGGCGAACCTATGACACGCGTGTCAAAGGTGACACGCGAACTCAATTTTTTGGTTGATTTTTCTGTTAAATGGCATTTAAATATATACAATAAATATCAAAAATATAAGTCTTTGTTTTACTATGGTTGCAAATATCAAAAAATTTCTATATGTGACACGGCACCAGAGTTAAGTTAGGGTTTTTCAAAATGCTGACACGCCGAGCTCAAAAGGTTCGCCATCACTGATCTACGGCATGCAAATGCACATTCCGTTTCAGAAGTGTTGTTCTAGGAAAGTCAAAAAACTCTTTGCTCTGAGGCAACATCTTGAATGCTGCTAGACTTTTTCATCAAGTCAAAAGCTAATGAAGACAGTGGAATGAATGGGAAGAATTCAGGATGAAGAGGTGAAATGCTGAACATTGAGATACAAAGCAGTGGAAAGTGGGAGTTAATTGTGATGGGTATCCTTTCTAACAAAGCTTAAATTCCAACAGGAGGCAAATAAAACCCACAGTGTTTTCTTTTGCTTGCTTTCTTCTTCTTCTCCTTTTTGGTTAAAATTGCAAGTTTTCACAAAGAAAAAGATCACTTTGCCACATTTCCTTAGTATCACCCCAACGGTTTGTTTGCTTACTTTCACTTTTCACTGGCAGCTGGTACAGAAGAACAGCTTTGTCTCCCAAGGACTTTTTCTAAATCTAGAGATGGGATCAGGGCACTAGAGTAAGATCCTTTGGATTTTAAGATCTTAAAACGAAGGCATTTACTAAATAAACGTACTTTACAGTACACTCAAAACAAAATAAAGATAAAAAGTGGAAAAGTAAATACACAAACACTGTATTTAAATGAGGCAACTTCTCAAAGGATGTTGAACCAACAACCCTTCTAAGGTATTTCTGGAAGAAGCTACAAAGGTTTGACTTTGAGCTTTTAAAAAACTTTTTTAGTGATGCGAGCCAATAAGAAAACTGCGACAAAATTCGTAAGCAGAGTTGAAGTCTTAAATCCCACCCCCTCCAACATATGCACTAATCTCTTCTCCTTGGATAAGATACCAACCACTCTACTACCCGGATAGGACTGGGAAGTCACAATCATTGCTTACTGGCAACACTGAAAGCATTAAGCAAAAGCATTAATCCCAAAGGAGAGTGGAGAAATCCAAATTATATATTAATATAAAATATCTAGAAATCAGACAGGATAAAAATTGAAAACAAATAGACGTTATGATCATTTTCATTCTATATAGAAATTTTCAGCAAAGTGGCCCTAAGACTTATATATGTTTGCATACATACATATGGAAAGAAATACCCTAAAACTGTCAGGGAGTTAAGTTAGTAATGGTGTCTCAAACACAAACCACTGGACCTATTTCTCCAGGACTGCTTCTTGAGATTGACTAGGTAGTCATTAAAATTCCATTTAGCTCCGAATTTCTGTTATCGTCTTATTTTAAGTACAACGCGGTATGGAATTTTTCATATGACCACTTTGCTACTTTATGTAGAAAGATCCCTAGCATTGGTTATCTGCTCATCAACCAAAGTTTCCCAGCTGCCAATGCTTCACACCAAAGTAGTAACCTCTCTGTGTGGTACAGAGGTGTCCTTAACCTATGACCAGCTTAGGAACTTTATGTCCCCACTAGGTTTGGTCACAGCCTCCCTGCCAAGGGCTATAGACAAGCACAGGTTAGCAGGAATAATCCTACTCTTTGGCACAGCACTACTGTCAATTTTAGAAAATGGGCTTAAGGATGGATATCACATCAGCCAAGAATCAAGGGTCTCCCTTACCCTTGGCTGGACTGAGCCCCAGTCCAGGTTCCCTTATATGTCACGACTACCCAGAATCAAGAGTTACATAGCAAGGGTTCTATGTACACTCATGTGCTGCCCCATGGCCAATACGGGGCTGGAATGGGGGATTCCTTAACAGGACTTGGCTACAGTTATTCAGACCAAAGCTCCCTTGTTCATTAGCATAAATAACTGTGTATCCAGAGTGGATTAAAAACAAGCATTATTAATTTACAGGTCACAATTATATTATTTTCCAGAAAAAATATAACACAGACACTTAGCATAACATACAACATTTTCTAGCACACATTGATGTTCAACTGCACCCAGTTTCAGAATACTGCCTACTCATGTATGGGGAAGGCAGGCTCCACTTAGGTCTTTTTTAAAAATATATTTTTATTGATTTCAGAGAGGAAGGGAGAGGGTGAGACAGAAAATCATTGATTGGCTGCCTCCTGCATCCCCCTTCTCTCCGCCCCCCATCCCCCACCCCAACACACACACTGGGGATTGAGCCACAACCTGGGGCATGTGCCCTGACAGGGAATCGAACCATGACCTCCTGGTTCATAGGTGGTTGCTCAACTACTGAGCCACACCAGCTGGGCAGGCTCCACTTATGTCTTACTGAAACCTCAGTCAGACGCCAGGCACCTTACCACAAGGGGAAGGCCCAATCACAGAGCACACAGGAAATGGGGCAGGGTTACACGGACACGCTGGGTGAGGACCATGCAGTGTGCACTTGAAACCAGAGGATGAATGTGTGCCTCTTTCTGTATCTTCAAAGGTATTTCTTTCAACCTGGGGTTATGTGAACATGAACACAGAAAATAAAGGAAAATTTGTTCTCATTGCCTTCAGTGCATCCTCCCATCATTTTTACATCTTCCTGTGCCCCAACCACCCTAAAAATGATTCCAGAAAAGACAGTGTTCCTGGGCACTGACTAGAATTTAGATAAATTCAAAAGCAAATATAAAGTCATCTTTTAAAAGACAGGTGCCACCATAATTATAGGACCACTGCTTTTCCTGCTCTCTGGGACCACACGTGGCTGTCACCCTCAAGGCCTAGAACGCAGTTCACCTTGCCTGTATCTATTTGTCTTTGGGTCCCTAGGACTGAGCATGTTTCAAACATAACAAGAACAAAATGGGTATTAGATGAGTTTCACTTTCTTTGTTTTAATAAAAGGCAATTGTTAAGGTGTGATCTTTGTAAAAATGAGATATAACTGACATATAACTTTAGTTTCAGGAAGGCATCTTCTTTAAACCAGCCAAACAAGTATACTTTTTGCAGATAGGTGGAATAATTTTGTGGTTTGTGACAGAAAAGCACAGCACCTCAACGACAGTGGAAACCAATCTAGGCTTTCGAGCCAGTCTGACCTGGTTGGGACGCCAGCTGCACTACTGTGACTTAAATCTTGCTTAGCAGAGAGAAGAAAATTACTGCACATTTTTAAGTCTTGGATCCCTTGTTTGTAAGACAAGTAAAATGTACAGAGTACGGGCACTTGGTGGCTGTTTGCCAGTTGTTTAGATCTCTTCCTCTCCTTTCTCTGACTTTTAAAATCCAATTTCTGGAATGTAGTATTAGACGCATGATATTTTGAAGACTCTAGTAGTTTAGAAAGATTAAAACAAATACAAGTTTTAGAACTGAGAATGTTTTAACTGTAAGAAGATAATAATGTCAAGAGTTTGCTGGAAAATGCTCAATGCTTTATTTGTTATACTTGTTTCTATATACAGAACCCTTCCTAATTTCTAAATTCCTGACTATGGGATCCACACTCATCTCAACAGCACAGACAGAAGGGAGTGATTTTAATGTGCAGTGTTAGCAGTTAGGAAAACATTTTTACCAAAGTACTTGCCTAAAGACAAGCTTACTGAATTATCTTGTTTTACAAATAAATACAGCCAACGACGCCAATGCTTCTTGGTACTGGAGTATAAAGGGACATGGGAAAGGGAGAAGAGAACTAGGCCAGACCCACGACATCCAAACCTGACAATCAAAGAGTTATGTCACCAGTACTTCAACCAGCTTTCCCAAGAATTCTGTTACTATCTCTCGCAACAGGTGATAAAGGTGTAAGATCTGATTTCCTATTTTCTCTGATTCATTACTGAAAGAAAACTTTTGGAAATCAAATGCAGAGCCCTGGCTGGTGTTTCTAAGTGGTTAGAGCATCATCAACCCACACACCAAAGGTTGCAGGTTCAATCCCCGGCCACGGTCGGGGCACATGTAGGAGACAACAATTGATGTGTCTCTCTCTTTCCCTCTATCTCTATCTGACTTTCTACCTCCCTTCCTCCTTTCCACCCTCTCTGGAAAAAATGTCCTCGGGTAAAGATGAACAAAAAAAGAAAGAAAATCTATTGCAGAAAAAGACAACCCAAGCATAAGAGATCAGACAAGAAGGTTTTATGGTGTGTTTAAAATAATTTCAAAAACATTTTGAGTCAAGAGAATCAACAGAAAAGATTCAGCTGAAAATTTCCCCCGCTAATAACCTCAGTGTATGCATTTTAAATCTGTTTAACCTATATTGGGATAATAACAAAATAATAACAGATTATTGTTCTATATATACTCCTGGTGCTCTATGGCTTTTTACTCATTAGATTAAGTGACTCATCTATGGTTAAAGTGGTTAGTGCAGTTAAATAAGTAACTCAGAACTCTGGCTGTAAACATGGCTCACTGCTCACCACTGCCCTTGCTCCCTGTGTAATTAATGCTTCCCTTTAGTTCTTTGTAGTAATGGCAGCTAATATTTACTGCACACTTACTGTGTACCAGGTCATCCTCACTTATCTGTGGGTGTATAACATAATATCTCCTAGGACAAAAGAGGACATTGAGACTTTCAGGTTAAGTAACTTACCCAAGATTACAGAGCTAGTCAGGAGAAGACTGGGATTCAACTGTGTTTTTTTGACCCAAAGGTCTGCTAATAACAAAATTAACTTTAACAATAATTGCAATAGAACAATGCCAGAATCATTGTATGAGTCCCCTTTCTTGTCTAACTCATTAGGTCTAGCAATCAAGTATTCTTAACATATTATTCTATTAATCATACTGAGGAAAAAAACAGAAATATGTTCTGAACTGTTTTTAACTGAACTATTGGTAAATTTGTTGTTTCTAACAAATTAGAAGTAGGATCAACAACAAAAAATACTAAGGTAAAGGAGAAAAACTGGGGGTGGGAGTTAGGGGGGATGATTTACCGGGAAACTTATATCACATATATGCATAGCCCATGGACAAAGACAATGGAGTTGTGAAGGCCTAGGAGGGGAGGGTGCAGGGTGGGGGTGGGGGGGGGGGGGTCAATGGGGGAAAAAAAAAAATCAACCATTTTTTTCTTAGGGTTGTGTTACTATCCAATGAACGTCTAGTGAGGACAGTACTGCTAATGCCTAAAAAAAAAAATTAAATCAAACAAAGGGGACATCTGTAATACTTTCAACAATGAAGATAAATTAAACAAAAAAGGGGAAAAAAACCCTTTCTTTGTTTTGACTAAGTAAAATCTAAACCTAAAGTGTTTTTAATAACTTTATTAATTTTGTTGCAAGACTTCTCAAAAATTGTGCTCCAGTAATTTCTTATAATTCAATTTACTTAATTTTTTAAAATCAAAGTTGAAATGGCATAAACACTTAGGATTAAATTCCCCCCACTTCCTAAATGTTGGGATATTACATCATCAAGGAATAGAACTTTTTGATGTATACGTAACATTACTGCCTCTTTCAAATATATTTAGTAAAGGTCCAGCTGGTGTAGCTCAGTGGCTGAGCATCAACCCATGAACCAAGAGGTCATGGTTTGATTCCAGGTCAGGGCACATGCCCGGGTTGTGGGCTCGATCCTTAACTCAGTAGGGGACACGCAGGAAACAGCTGATTCATGATTCTCTCTCATCACTGATGTTTCTCTCTCTCTCTCCCTCTCCCTTCCGCTTTCTGAAATCAATAAAAACATATTATAAATATTTAGTAAAATTAACACACAATCATGTTGAGCTTTCAGATATAGTAAAATAAATCCAAAATAATTTTTTTTAATATTCCAACCAAAAATATAATTTTTATTTAGTTCTAGATTTTATGGGAAATTTTCAGCTATAAAGGTCAGAAAAACAACACAGCTAAGCAAAATAGACACCTCTATACTAAACTTACTGTCCCAACTTCCCCTATGACCGTGCAGCCACCCTCTCGTTGCATGCAGGTTCTGCCCTCCTGGTGAACTGCAACTGCTTTGGTCGAGATCAGCACACTCCTGGCTGCTAAATCCAATGGTATTTTTCAAGCAGTAAGTATCTAACTTGACTTTGGTCACATCTGACATTATCAACCATTCCCTCTGTGAAGCCTGGCTTCCTCTGACATCTGGGACACTACTCACTTGGCCCGGCCATTCCTTCTCTATCTCTTTGTGGATTTCTTTTCCTTTAATGGTCCCCCAAAATTGTTGATCCTCTTCTCCTCTTCTCATCTTTTACATATACCCAGGATGGTAACATTCCTTCCTAGAGCTTTAAGAACAACCATCCATTTGCTGATGTCTCTTTACCTCTAGTCTGGGTCTCCCTCCTCAAGTTAGACCCTTATGATTAAGGGTGTGGTGATGACACCTCCATCTAGCTGTCCCACCTAGATTTCATTTAATTTTTAAAAATCAAATTTGAAATGGCATAAACACTTGGAATTAAATCCCCCCTACCTCCTCAATGTCACTATATTACATCATCACTCCAATTTTACATGCTTGGAATGGGACTGAGTCCCCCTTTTGTGTACTCTTTTCCTATGCTTCCTAAAACTCAGGCATCTGGGTAGCAGCACCCAAAATATCTAGACAATCAGCTCGACCTCCAAGTTTTCATTTCTCCAGGGCTCTTAGTTCATGTTCTTAGTTCAGGGCTCTCTCTCCTTGATTAAGCAACAGACTCCTCCTGTCTCCTGGAAACCTCACTCCACTTAAAACCCTCTGCGGTTCCTGGTTACCCCCAAGATAAAGTCTCCTTAACAGGAGGCCCTGAATGGGCAGTCTCCTTACCTCTTTCAGTGGGATCTCTAGTCTAGACTCACCTCTCAACCTTTCAATCCTTCCCCTCACCTTCATCCTGCTTCAGCCATCTGCAGCAGAGATGCAAACAGACTATCTACAACTCCTAAACCAGAAAAAACGACACATGCACTTGTGCCATTAACATTTTAACTTAAAAAATATAACGTGCAATTAATTCATCTTGGCTATCATACAGGACCAGAGCTCTTCATGTATGACCATTTAACTGGAATTCTGCCTTCTCTCTTGTGTAGGCCACACCCAGAATGAGTTAAGCATGAGTTCCAGTTCTAGCTTCTTTAAAATACAGTAGTAACCACAGACAGTGTGAAGCATTCTGAGTACAGATTCTTTGATTTTTCCAATTTATGAAGCTCTCAATTCTCATCTAATTTGACAGAAAATACTTTTTTTAGCAACTCACTTTTATTGAATCTCTCCAAAGTGTTCGATTTAGTTTTCATAGACATGAGTCTCTTTTTAGTCATATACTTGCATTTAATTTGTTTATATAGCTAATAAACTCCATAGTTATAATAAATACAACTGCCATAATCAGGTTTGGGGTCATGCCCTCACCATTGACTCTGGATAAGGATATAACTCCATCGACGAGAGCAGCAGCCAGTGAGTAGCCTACTGAAGCAGGCACTCGGCTGCCCATGGCTTCAGTATGCACATGGAGGATGTCTTTAATCTGATAAGCGTGTGGATGGGCTAAGACAGTTTCTGTTGGGCTATCCTACCCTCGGTTTCTCAAATGTGCTCTTCTTTCTATGGTTTCTGCCCTTTGCATACACTCTTCCCTTCAGCCTGGAATATATCCACCCTACCAACAAATGGAATCTAACTCCTATTCATCCTTCAAGTCTCGACAGGGAGGTCCAGGGAGTCTTGGGATCCTGCATATCTGATTTGCCTGTCCTCTGTATACACTTCACTCCTGCATTGTCATAATGGCTTTACATGTCTGTACATCAGACTGGAGATTCAAATGGGCACATGTATATATTATACAGCATCAAATATATTTGTTACATGGATCAGCACAGATGAGGTATCACCTACACCAAAGGCACATTAAAGGATGGTTTCAGAATCCTGGGGGCATTTCCTGAAATACCACTGTTTATGTCCTAATGTCCTATATCATCTCCCAGTGGTAGGATTGACTTCATAATACGGTTGAATAAACTTGCTTTTAAAACCAATACCAGGTTCCTAAGTGGGGGAAAGTAAAAAAACAAAAAAAAACCAAAAATACTTTTTCTTTTTTTAAAATATATTTTTATTGATTTCAGAGAGGAAGGGAGAGGGGGAGAGAGATAGAAACATCAATAATGAAAGAGAATCACTGATCTGCTGCCTCCTGCACACCCCACACTGGGGACTGAGCCCACAACCCAGGCATGTGCCCTGACCGGAATCAAACCATGACCTCCTTGTTATTATGTCACTGCTCAACCACTGACCTACACTGGCTGGACAGGAAATATTTTCCATTTATGAAAAAGTTCATTTCAATAGATAATCAAATTGAAAGGGAAGTTGTAGACATGGAAAAATGTCACTTCTGAGTGATATCTCCAAGTTGCACTTTGAAACTACTGGGCTTTAAAGACTTAAGACACTTTTTCTCCCCCTACTTTAGACAAACCAACCTTAAATCTGTAGCAGTGAAAGCAAGTAAGGTCTGTGGCCATCATGGGGGTGGCGCTCTGGGGACAGCAGATGCTGTGGCTCAGTGCACACAGCCATGTGGACTGAGGCCACCTCATGCCAGCTGGAGAGGTGTCCCCAGGCTGGCTGCGAGGGACACAGATGGCAGCTGTGCTTGCCTCGGTTTAAGAAGGGCCCGCCTAAGATACCACAAGAGGCTGCCCCACCCCGACATTTCTGCTGGGTACTTTCAGGTCACTGGTTCAGCAAGGAAGCGCCCCGTGCTCCCATGGTTCATCTGGCCAATCGCCTGCTAGGCAAACCTCCGAGGGGACACCCCTAGGAGGAGAGGTCACACACAGGGCTGACCAAGCTTTAAGATACTGGGCAGAAGCCAATGCCTACAGGCAAATTGCAGATGTTTATCAAAATTATAGCTAGACTGTAATGGCCAAATGGGTCCATTCCAAAAGCTGATAACTGAGCAAACAAGGATATGCTCTAGCTCTCATCTCCTGGCCTGGATGGATACATACAGCAATGTTAACTATGGGGAAGCCATGGGTTTTTCAGTGGTGGACACTTACCAGCACCCTTTTCCGTTAAATGTTTCTCTAAAAAACAGTCCCCAATTTGTTCTTGTGGCAAAGAAAACTTGCAGTAGGCTGGATTTCTTGTCACTAAGCAATTTATTTTGGAAATGTCTAAGGTATCTTAGCTGCAATACATCTCTTTCACTTTGTATTCTAAGTGGTAGACCCTGGTTAGATCAGAGACCAATTTGAGTGCAGTTCTGTAATTTTTTTCACTTGTTTTCTTATTGACAGCAGAACCAGAACTTTTAAAACCTCAGAGTCAATTTTCAAAATAGTTCCTCCCTCACCAATCATTGGCCAGCTCCCTATATGCTTTCCATATAGACTGGCAAGCATATCCTTTGGGTCATTCTATCCTTTGTAGATCAAGATGTGCCTGTAAGGACTGGATTTTTTGTTGTTGTTGTTGTTTCCTAATGAAAAATGTAGATTGAGAATCTTATAATCTCTTTGTTAGCACTTAAATAATTACATAATTCTGCTGAAAACTAAGTGATTCTGGCCCAGGTAACTAGAAGGCCAGACTGGCTTGATTTGATTCTCTTTCCTAGCTTGTAAAACGTGATTGCCAGTTATGAAAATATTCATGGGGATGTAAAGTACAGCATAAGGAATATAGTCAACAGTATTATAATAACTATGTATGCTGTCAAGTGAGTACTAGACTTATTGGGGTGATCACTTTGTAAGTTATATAGTTGTGTAATCACTATGTTGTACACCTGAAACTATTATAGTATTGAATGTCAACTATAATTGAATAATTTAAAAAATTTAAAAAGTGACTATAGTCATAAGAAATTAAAAAGTAGAAATTTTAAAAACCGAATCATGCAATAATTTAGAAATATTTTTAAAAGCCATAAAGAATCTATTTATGTCAACTTGTCATGTTTGTATCTCCTCAAAAAAGCATTTTCTGTTTTTATATTTAGTTATTATTGTACCTAATCTTGCTGTTTTCTCTCCTCTGTTGGCTGGCATTATTATAAAAATACTCAAATATAGTACTTCATGGTTAACTAAAGGCCTTTAAAAATGTAACAAATGATCATTTTTAAATGGCATACCTTACTCTACTGACTTCAATGTCGTGCTTTAGTCCTTTGCTTGTGACCCATAAAGATTCCACTCAAGAGTAAGACCTAAGGAAACGGGATGTTCTCCTTTCTGGGAGATAATTCAGATGATCACTTGGTTTATATCACATGTACAAACTAACCTGAACTCAATGGGCAGGATGAGTAGAAAGAGAAGGATGAACACGTAAGAATGAGGATTTTGAAATGTGATCAAATTTGACTTCTGATCAAAATAGACTAGTTAAGGGAGGAACCCAAAGTAAGTATGGGAAAATTAGGAGCATAGGTAGGCTGTGACAGAGTAAGTTGCCCTGGATGTAAGAGAAAAGCTTTAGAGAAGAAGAAAGCAGAGGCAATTCCATAAGAGAAAGTTATCACAGTTAGACATGCTTGCTAAGACCCAGGGCACAAATACCATCACCAATAAAGCAGTAGGGTTTCAAAATGCTGGCAGGCTGCTATTCATGAACTTGAGCAGGCTACCATCCATGAACTTGATGAAAACACTTATATAAGTGGCCAACGGGATTCATGATCTCGATTCTATTTCAATACCAACCCATGCAGTCTATAACCATTACTGAGCACGCTTCATGGGACCTCTTTTCACAGTCCATAGGGGCTAGTTAGGCGATATAGTAAATACACTAATTAGACAAACACTCTAAATAAAGCAAGAGAGAAATAACAAGTGCCAGAAAAGATCCCAGTGCAGTGCTGCAAAGTTCTGAGATAAGACAGCTCACTTTCACCTAAAAGAAGTAGGTCGGACTTCATTTCTTAAAAGAAATTAAATTGCTACTATTCACATTTCTACATTTTGAGAAAAATATAGTTGTGTACATTTTCTGATTTGGAGATTTTTGAGAGCACTTGACCAGGGGGGAAGAAACATACTTTCATTATTTTTAAATGCCTTTACTATGAAACATTTCAAACAAAAAACAGAAATAGAGAAATTATATAATGAACCTATAATTACCAATATTTTACCAACTTTTCCCAACTATTTCCTAACTATTTTTTGGAGCATTTTAAAGCATATTTCACATATATCATTTCATACAAAAATATTTATTATGCACCTATAACAAATAAGGACTTAAAATGTTACACTATCCTAACTAACAAAGTCAACAATCCCTTCACTGAGTACTGAGTTCATGTGAAAATTTCCCCACTTAGCCCTCGCTGGTTTGGCTCAGTGAATAGAGTATCGGCTTACAGACTGAAGGGTCCCAAGTTCGATTACGGTCAAGGGCACATGCTTGGGTTTGGGGTTAGATCCCCAGTAGGGGGCGTGCAGGAGGCAGCCAATCTATGATTCTCTCTCATCATTGATGTTTTAATCTCTCTCTCCCCCTCCCTTCCTCTCTGAAATCAATAAAAAAATATATTAACACGTTAAGTGCCAAGCCTGTTTTGTCTTCCTTTCAGTTTCAGTCACCAGTGACTGACATGGCGCTTAACGTGATAAAAAAAAAAATTCCCACTTGTCTTAAATGATCTTTTTACAGCTGATTTGTTATCAAAATCCAAATAAGGTTTGGATTTACCAAACATAATTTAGATTAAACCACATTTGTCCATTTGGGTGGCATCTATTAGAGGTTTTGCATTCACCACATGGACTCATGAAGCACCTCCATCATTTTGGCATTTCAATGGGATGTAAACCTGGACCCACTCTAAGGCAGCCAACGGGCCAGCTCCTGGCATTTGGACAGGGAAGAGTGCGGAGCCCGGGAGACAGAAAAGCTGGAGCTGGTCTACCGTGTACTCACCCTCCCCTGGCTTTACCTCCAGATGATGGAAGTGGCAGCAATTTACATAAGCAATGTACTGCTCATCTCTCTAGGCAAGGGAAGCCAGTGAGAGGTGCTTCTGTTACAATGAGGTCGAGGACCTCCATGGGGTGGAGCATCCGTCACAGGAAAAGTGGACATAGTTTCAGTACCGGGCAGCAGAGCCAGCTCCTTCACTGGATGGTCTGGCCCATGTGACCTTGGCTGTGCTTAACTTATCACAGGGTACCTAGGAATAAAACTGATAAGTGACTTCACTAAGGTATTACTTGATTCTTGTAGTAGGACATCTCCAAATCTGGTGAGGAGAAGTCTGACACAAACCACCATCGTAGAGAATCAAGGGCCCTCCCGCAGCTCCCAGATCTAAGTCAGTTCCTAGACTTATGTCTCCTTGGGGTAGATATTGCACTATTACAACTTTCTTCTAGCCCTCCCCAAAGGGACCTTCCACCCTTTACCTGGTAATTGCCCCCCAGGAGAAGGAAATCCCACTACTGAAATCTAAGCAATGCTCTTCCTGATGCTTTCTGACGGGAAGGAGAGATGGACTCACAAGGGATTTAGCTTGTGTGGATTCATGGGTAGGAGCAAATGGCTTAGAGGAATTTGGAAAGAACAAAATGGTAATGGACTGGTTTGGGGAAGGAGTGTGATTAGATATATTAGAATACACTCAAAACATGAGAAAATGTCATCTATGCAAATGCCCAATTGTGTCCCATGTGAATTCTATTGCAAAAGAGGCTGTTGAATAATTGTGTGAACATTATGTCCCACTTTGTAAATGTTAATCCTTGTTCCTAGTCATTTTCATGTTCACTCAGTGGTTTTAAAAAAATGGCCAAAGTGGCAGAAATGGATGCCAAGCCTGGGCTAACCACCACCAGGTGCCCCTCAACCAAGTTAATGATATGGTTCCTTGAAAGAACCAGACATCTACTTGTGGAAAGTTGATTACAATGGACCCTTTTCATAACAGAGGAGTAGATGATTTGTCCTTACAGGAAACGGCACTTATTCTAGATTTGAATGCATTTCCCTCACCTGTTAGACCCCTACTGGGATCTTGCCAAGGCCTCATACACTATTATGGCATCTCACAGAACACTGCTTCTACCCAAGGACTCCCTAGTGAGAGGAGTGCCCACGAGTGTCACTAGCTTTCTCGTTTATGTCACCAGAAGCATGGAATCATATCAAACTGAATAATGGTGTTATTAAACCCAAGTTATGGAGGCAGCTTGGGGACATGTCTTGAAGTTGGGTGGAGTGAGTGCTTGACACGGAGATGCTCTCCCGTAGCCAGAACATATGGGTCCAGAAACAAAGTGTAAACACAGGGTTTGTTTCTTATGGTTACTTAATAATACAATTGCAAAATATTTTATTCCCATCCACTAACTCTTCTCTGTCAAAACTGAATTTATTTTCCCAAGGGAGAAGTCCGTCCACCAGAATTCATAGCCTCGGCCCTATTGAATTGGGTCCTGCGCACTAGAAAAAGGAGCACCCAAGACATGATGTCTTTGTGGTCACTGCCACCATTGTTTCTCAGTGGGATAAGGATAGCCTTCAAATCAGTCTCCCTTCTTCTGCCTTGTCTACCCCAAGCTGTCCTTCCTCTCTAACATGTCCGTCAGAGCATGTCATTTCCCTGCTGGCAATGGCTTCCCATTTCACTTAGAAGAACCCCAACTCCGAGGGACCCGCAATGCCCTTTGTATGTATCCAAAGACAACTTCCCGACTGCAATGTCCTCCTCTCCTGCCCTTGTTACCTGTGCTCCAGCCACATTGGCCTTGTCGCTGACCATTAGACACAGACATTCCTTCCACTGGGACCTCTCCTCCCTCAGACCTTTACCTCCTGCTCACCTTTTAAATCTGCATTCAACGTCATTTCCTTAGAGAATTAGGTTGCCCTCTGTTACCCCATTCCTACTCACTCTCCACATCACCCACATTCATCTTTTCCAGAGCAATTATTAGTGCCTGAGATAACCCTATTGATTGACTTACTGAATCTGTTTAAAAGATAGAATGTAAACTTTTTGCGATGCTTTATTCTCTGCTGGATTCCAAATAGTAAAAAGAGTACCTGGCTCACAGTTGGTGCTCCAAATATTTTTGTGGAGTGATTGATTTTTGATTAAATAAGAGAGGGGAGAAAAGGAGACTATGGCAGCTCTAAGCAAGCAGGACCACTGACAGCTCAGACACCTAAGGAGTAAAAGGTTTAGACCACCTCAGCTGGCAAAGAACAGTACCAGGTAAAGTGCGAGGGGTACAGACAGGGAAAATTGGTAAGCATAGTCAAAAGTGGCACATGTGGCCTTGCAACCCAGGCAAGAGAGAGAAATTTCCTTCTGTGGTACTATGTATGTCTACACACTATTTATTCTCTATTTCCTTATCTCCCCTACCTCTTTCCGTTATAAGGGTGTGTTGCTTAAACTGATTTCTGGGTATAAAAATTAAAAAGGCATTGCAGCCTGACTGGTGTGGCTCAGCTATTGAGTGTTGGCCCGGGAACCAAGAGGTTGCTGGTTCAATCTCCAGTCAAGGCACATGCCCAGTTTTGGGCTCAATCCCAAATAGGGGGCATGCAGGAGGCAGTCAATTGATGATGCTCCTCTCTCATCAATGTTTCTATCTCTCTATCCCTCTCCCTTCCTCTCTCTCTAAAAAATCAATGAAAACATATTTTTTAAAAAGGCATTGCAACGGAAGTGGAGAAGGAGTGGGTATTAAGCAGAGTCACAGACTCGGAGGTGTCTGCAGTAACTGATGAGCCTTTGGGTTGTCTCCCTTGAGAGAAGAAGGTTTTTAATTATACAGGGAGTAGGTGCATTGTGCTAGAATAATGCTCTTTTAAAAATGAGCACTCTCTACCCTGCTTTATTTTTCTTTATAGTACTACCTGCTGTGTCATACAGTTGTTGGTTAATTTATTACCCCCTCACTAGAATGTAAATGGTTTAAGGGGCTTTGTTTTGTTCACTGCTCTCAGGTGGCACATGGTACACACTCAATAGTTATGTAGGAATGAACAAATAGAGAAACGGTCCAGAATCTGTTTCTATCTCTACCACCTGGATTTTCTTTGGGGGAATGACCTCCATTCCATTCCACTGCGTTCCACCTTAGTAGACAGGGACTTCACACACCTGCCTCCTACTATGAAAGGCAAGGGGGTCCCTGGAGGCACCCATCTTCTTACTGCTCCAGTGCCACCAGGTGGTGGACACATCACTAAACTTTCAGAGTTGATCCTCTATTTGGGGACTCTGACTCTTGACTGAGTGACAGGAGGACAGAAGGAGTGGTTGACCTTCCCTCATTCCCAGGGGCAGCACTATGGCCAGTATTGTGTTACAGGACTTCCTTGGCTCCTTCCCTGTGATTCTTTGGTTCCCAGAAGCAACCCTGACTGTGTCATCCGTTTCCTCAATTGGTTCTCTAACCACTCTATTAATTATGGGAAACCTGACACTCTTCTGCTAAATTGTCTTTTTGCTTAAGCTACCCATTTGTTGTCTCAACAAAACAACACTAAAATCAAAACAAAACACTAGAGAAAGTAAAGAAATAAGCAGTCTGTATGTGTATAGGGTTGGAGGAGAAATCACCTACAGTCCTGCCATCTTTCTTAGAGGTGAGCAGATTCCGCACAGCCCTCAGAA
This sequence comes from Myotis yumanensis, assembly GCF_028538775.1. NCBI lineage: Eukaryota > Metazoa > Chordata > Mammalia > Chiroptera > Vespertilionidae > Myotis > Myotis yumanensis. The sequence continues at coordinate 118,581,250 of NW_027223754.1, read as the reverse complement.
AGAACCAACCCTGCCAACACCTTGATCTGACTTCCAGCCTCCAGAATGGAAACAATACATTTCTACTGTTTGAGCTACTTTGTTATGGCAGCTCTAGCTAACTAATACACATATTTTATTTCCAATTTTTCTCTCCCTTGGTTTTCCTAATTATGTTATACTAGAGGCCTGGTGCACAAAATTCATGCACGGAGGGGGGGGTCCCCTCAGCCCAGTCTGCACGCTCTCAATTCCAGGACCCCTCGGGTGATATCCAACTGCCGGTTTAGGCCCGATCTCGGGGATTGGGCCTAAATCGGCAGTCAGACATCCCTTTCATAATCCTGGACTGCTGGCTCCTAATCGCTCACCTGCCTGCCTGCCTGGTTGCCCCTAACTGCCTCCCCTGCTGGCCAGGTCACCCCTTACTGCTCCCTCTGCCAGCCTGGTTGCCCCCAACTGCCCCCCTCTACCGGCCTGGTCACTCCCAACTGCCCCCCCACAGACCTAGTCACCCCTCACCGTTCCCGATAAGGAGTTTTCTGGTTCAGACAGTAGGCAAAGAGGTAGAGAAGGACCAGTTCAGTTTGAGGAAGATCCTTTTGGTTTGGACAAGTTCTTGGAAGAAGCCGAACAGCATGGTGGCTCTAAAAGACCCTCAGATAGCAGCCGCTCCAAGGAACATGAGCATGAAGGCAAAAAGAGGATGAAGGAATAGATACACCTCTTCACAGTGAATGGACTATTACCGATAACCCTAATGATGCAAGTCATATGGGCAAACACTTTGTAAACGGGCCAGATAAAAAACAAATCTGGGGTCAGATCCCAGCACTACTTTTTATTACAGCAGAAAGGGGGGAATGGAAAATTCTACTTTGAACTATTTAGTTTTTTTAAAGAGTGGGTTGTGTTTGTGCTTCTCCCACCTTTTGGCATTTATAGAACATACTGCCCCATAAATGAAATTAAGACCACTTCCTTTTATGTGAAGTTAGTACTTTGGGGTTAATATTTTGTGTAAGAATGACTGCTTCCTTATGAGTAAAGTTAACCCAACCACAGTGAGTAGAAGGATGTTCACCTATTGGAACTGTCCTGCCAAATGATATATGCCCCTAATGTGCTCTGTTTTAATTTGGAGTGGGGAAAAGTAAGCACTTGCTTGGTGCACCTATTTGTTTCAAATAAAAACATTTAGATTAGGACCCCCCTGCTGGCCTGGTCGCCCCAAACTGAACCCCCCCCCCCGCCGGCCTGGTCACCCCCGCCGGCCTGGTCACCCGCAACTGAACCCCCCCCCCCCCACCGGCCTGGTTGCCCCCAATTGCATCCCCCCGCCGGCCTGTTCGTCCCTAACTGCCCCCCTCACCGACCTGGTTGTCTCTTATTGCCCCCCCTTCTGGTCTGGTCACCCCACTGCCCCCCTCTGCCCGAATGGTCGCCCCTAACTGCCCCCCCCCCCCCTGCTGGCCTGGTTGCCCCCAACTGCCTGCCCCCCGCTGGCCTGGTTGCCCCTCATGGGCCACCCCCACCGGCCTGGTCGCCCCACGCAGCCTGCTGTTCAGGCGTTTGGTCGTCCCTCACTAACCCCCCTGCCGGCCTGGTCATAGCCAGCCATCTTGTGAGGGCGTGAGGGTTAATTTGCACATTACCTCTTTATTATATAGGATACTGTTTTGAAGTAGTAACCCACATGACTCCAAATCGATAGTCCACTGTAATGACACTGACACTGCAACTTTTTGCTATCACAAATAATATTGTGAAGAACATCTTGTGCATGTAGCTTTTTTTCTCCATTTGGATAACTTTCTCAAAATACATCACCAGAAGTCAATGACTTGATCAGAGAATGTTTCACAGCCTGTGGCTAAACTGCTCTGCAGAAGAATGACAATGAATTTACTGTGTTGCCAAGGGTAGATGGGAATGAGTTTTGAATCTTAAATGGAAAGAACACTTAAAGGAAAGGAAAGAAATTCTAGGCGAACTAGAGCCAAGGGAGTGTGAGAGCCTGGAGGATGGTGGGAACACTGAACGGTAAGCTTGGGAAAGAGAAGTGAGAGACACAGATGGAATGTCAGACTGGGGAGGCGGAGAAACCTGTAAACTCGGTTAAGGGACTAAGATGTTACGTCAATGATGATGGGGAAAGTCTGCAAGGAAATAACAAAGTAAGAGTTGATGCCCTAGCTGGTTTGGCTCAGTGGATAGTGCATAGGCCCTCAGACTGAAGGGTCCTGGGTTCGATTCCAGTCAAGGGCACATACCTTGGTTGCAGGCTCAATCCCCAGCCCTGGTAAAGGCACATGTGGGAAGCAACCATTTGATGTGTTTCTCTCACACTGATGTTTCTCTCTCTCTCTCTGTTTCTCCCACTCCCTTCCACTCTCTCTACAAATCAATGGAAAAATATCCTTGGGTGAAGATTAACAACAACAAAAAAGAACTGAATATGAACAGTATCTCTGACTAGAGTGTATAAAAGCCGGACCCAAGGAAGCCATGGGGGAGGGCAGCAGCTGAAGGTCAGGGTTAAGGGGCCTGAGAAGCAGGGGCTGCTGAGGACCAGATGAGTGACTACGGATGAGAGGAGTAATGATTCCAAGGTGTTTGGCCTGCTCCCTTGAGAGAATGACAAAGGCATCAGTGACAGGAGGAGCCACAGGCTTCTTTCCCAGAAACAAGCTCTCTTGGACATCTGGGCTTGAGATGATCGCAGATTTCCTCAGCGTCCAGCTGCCATCTAATTTCCCTTTGCCTTTGCCTCTGTTTGATGGAGTCTCGCCTCAATTCCTCCAATATGTGTGGCATGAGTTAGAAACCATGCCAAGTTACTGCACAAGTCACCAATTCTCTGACCTCCTACATGCTAGCCCTCCCAGGACACCCTCTTCAACAGTTTCTGTGCCCTTCTTATTGCCCCGTCTAAAGCAAGAGGGAAAGAACAAGGATTCCACACCTCCTTGTTCTCTTTCCCTCCTCTCTCTGAAATTTAAGTCTTCCCCAAGTAACACCCTTAGCCTCTTTCAAGTCTTTTGAAAAAACATTACTTAACTCTCCCTGCTTCTTACAGCTTCCATCACCAGCATCACGGGGAGCACGCCCATGGCGGGCAGGCTAGCGGCAGCACTGCAACCAGAGCCCGGGCCTAGGCTGCAGCTCCTGCTGCCTAGCTCACCGCTCTCATGCCCACCACAAGACATTCATTTTTAAAAGTCAGACAGTAAACCTAGCAATTGAAGCTAATCATTAATAGTCTGGTGCATTTCTTTAAATAGTCAGCATAGTTCAGTGGTTAAAGCATGGGCCTTGCTATTGAAAACTCTATTTGACTGGAGGTAAATCCCATTTCTGCCACTTCCTGGGTGACTGACCCAAGGCAGCTGACCTATCTATACCTAGGCTTCTTTCTCTGTAAACAGGATAATGCAGTACCACCATGGCGCCGAGTTAAGAAGATCAAATATGTGAATACATCCAAGCAAGCACACAGGATGGTGTCTGCCATGTGGTAGGTTCTCAATAAAAGTCAGCTCTGACTCTCGCCCCATGCGACCAGGACTCAGCTGACTGGCATGGACATAAATGTTAGTAAAGGGAAAGATTGTCTTTTTTAGGAGTTTAAACATCTTCCCAAAACACGTGGTATTATTTCAAATTAACAAGTGGGTAAGTGCTATGGTGGCATATTAACTACTGTATTAGATATCTTTTCTTTGGTGTTCAAAACAGTATTGGTGAATCTTAAATATCCAGAAAGAGCTTCAAGAAAGTTAAGGTGAACCCCCGAAACTGCATTCTGGGTCAGCTGTCTACCTGCAGGAACACTGAGGTGCACAGAAAGGAGCAAACTTCTCATACTTAGGGCCACTGTAATGACGCAGAGCACCCACTCAGGACATGACAGCAGATGACAAACCCGATTCCTCAGGTGAGCCTTCCTCACAGTGAGACAAACAACTACCTGGCCCAGAGACAGGCGGAAAGGTCCACAGTGAACTGGACACCTTGGTTTAACTGGAGAGTCAAAGCAAGGGTTCCACACCAGTTGCTGAAAGGGGAGACCCCAAACAGGGGGCCTGTGAGACTTACTATTGGATGCTCGCATCTGCCGCCGTCGTCCCACACGGTCCAACCCAATGGGGGTGCTCTGGGAAAATGTGAACGGCCGGAACCGGGCTGAAACGGCTTTGTAGGGTGGCACCTGGTGAGCTGGCACGGGCGGCCTGGCTGCTGGCTACAAAAGGAAAGCAAGAGGCTGTGAGAAGATGCCAGGAAGTGGCAGCTCTGCAAGCTCTTCACACACACAGCTTAGCTGCAAGGAGCTCAGCGTTCTCACCTCGAAGCTCCTCGCAGATGTGACATGGTTTCTCTGAAGCATATGAAAAGCTTGCAGCTGCACTGAGGCTGAACTGCAATGAGTTATTCTGACATTTAAAAAAATCAGTATCAACCCACTAGCTCTTACCTCACAGGATCATTTTTCATTTTATCTGTCAATAACATACCAACAGGCAACACTCAGTAAAAGCAAAATGTTAGCTAAGAAGAGGAAAAGCAAATTTAGGAAGTGGTGGCTTTCGCAGAGATACAGGTTAGGAAGATGTGTTCCCAGCAGCAGCCTTCAGAAGCAGCAAAATCAGTGCCAAAGACCATGGCCAGGGTGACCAATTGTGGCTCAGCTATTTGCTCTGGTCTCCTACACATCCACATGCAGGTACCAGCTAAGTATTTGTGGAATACAATTCTTGTTTACCTAAAATAACAAGACAACCAAGCTTTGTTTAAAACAAGAGCTGGGTTTTCAAAAATTTGCCCTTGTCTATAGAATCATCTCTATGCCCTTTTGATTTTCCACATTAACAGTTCTTATAACTGCAACACAGGCCCAGCTGCTTGGTGCTTTCTTTAGCTTTTTCACCAAGTTCCCAAAATGAGCTTACCGTGCAGAAAGTTATCTGACCACACTCCTTTTTGATGTTCTAAAGCGAAATAATTTTTAAGTGCTTTAGATTTTCCATATTCTGTGTATTTTGAATTAAGAGGTCACAGTTTGCTTTAGTTCAGAATTATTTCCCAGCATGCAGAGCATCTTAACACAGCAAAATGTTTGTGGTATTCTTCAACTTATTTTGTTTTTACCTTAAGAATTCAATTCAATTTAATTCAATTAAGCAAGAGGGTTTTGCATGCTCAATGTATAAATAAGGTGCTGTGCTGGGCTTTACAGGCAGAACATAAGCAGAAAAGCTATACCGACATAGACTTTCCCTTTTAGGAGAATTTTATGGGTTATGATATCAGCCAGCAAATTTAAAGTATGAAATTGGGCACTTACTCATGTACTGTTTGGTGAAACCTGGGCCATGGCTGGGGTGTAGTCTTGCCAAATAACAGAAACTCCTCCTGACCAGGGCCTTTATTTAAATGTTTTATATCCTCAAAGAGCCCTTTGAGTAACTGATAAATACTTGCTGAATTACTACATTATACTAAGTGAATGAAATTAAGATTTTAATCTATTGTTAAAGCAATTGAAAAAGTGCAACTCAAAAGCAAGAAAATGGTAGAAAAAAATTATTTCCTTATCTCCTAAAAAAATCGACTTCTTTGTTCTCTTCTTATCTTTACATGTTAACAATGGATGATGCTTTCTCTTTCAGGAAGCTCACCAAATACACACTGCTATTTTCCCCTTGTTCAAATCTCAGATTATTTGTAACAAACAGCAAACAACTTTCACACATCATTCAAGATCCCAGCAAAGACAGAAGATTAGTAAAACATCCAAATGTCAGATTATTAGTTCTAATATGTGCAGTTTGCAAAGTCCGGAAGAAAGGTTGTGAGCAGATGACATCATTCTTGAGTCAGGAAAGAAAGGAAAGCAGCGTCCCGTTTAGTTTGCAGGGGGAACAAAGGCCAGGAAGCTGAGGGCTCTGCTGGCTTTGGTAAAAGCACACCAGATCTTACTTGGGTTAGAAGAGTCTCTACTGCTTCTGTCTGGCGGTTCCCATAGAAGCTGACCCCGCCTATCACGGAGATGGGGCGCCTTCTCTGGCATCCTTTGGGGCAGCCCATGGCTGCGTTCTGGTCTGCGGGGACCGTGGAGGCCATGCTCAGCTGGTGGTCACTGTCCACAATGTCCTCCTTCTGGGGGTCCACAGCAATTGAGTCTTCAGGAATAGACAAACTTCGGCAGGCAAACTGGCCATAGTCTGAGAGTGGTCGAGGCCGGGACCTCCTCCCAGAGCCCCATCGCCTCCTGGGGATCCTCTGAGCCTCCTTCCCATCCTCCTCCAGGGATGAGCCCCGCCTCCAGGATTCCTCAGTAAAAACCTTTTCAAATTTGAACAAGTCAGGTGAGTGCCAATATCCAGGAAGGTAGTAAAAAGAACATGCTACACATTCCCCTCTACCCTCCCTTAGCTCCACCAGGAGGCTTTCTAGATTTACTTGTTTTTGTGTAACAAACATAACTGAAATGTGGATTAAAATAACCACGTCTATCTTCAATTGTAAGCTGAATTCAAATGAATTTAAATAGTGATGCTTGGTGACTAATGAGCCCTGATAAAAGATACTTAAAAAAACCAGTACCATTAGGAGTTAGTAAAAAGAATTTTTAAGTATGGTAGGGGTGTCACCCAAAATACACATACCAATAGCATAGGGGAAAGGCAGGTCTGCCAGTAGAAGAATGAATGTGCAATGCTACCCACTGCTACTCTAAGGTATTGTATTGCAATAATGTTTAAAAATAGAAGGTGCTTTCAGAAGATTAAGTCTGGGTTGCTAGGGAAGGAGGAGAAAGCACTAAATTAGGATTCCAAGAACCAGATCTGGCTACTAACTAGCAATGTGAGCTTGGACACCTCTCAACTGACCCTACAGGATCTCAGGTTTCAGAGTAGACAATACCACAGCTGGAGAGTCTATGATCCTAAATTAGGCAACACGTTCTAATTTTTCAAGTAACTTTTTCAGAGGCAATGCAATATACTAGGAAAAAAGCCATAAGGCTTGAGAATGAGCAGACTTCGGTCAGATTAGACCCCTAGCTTTATTAACCTCAGGCAAGTTACTTCTGTGGATGTGGTTCTGTAACTGCTCCCTAGGGAAAAATGGGTCCTAGTGCGGATGAAATACAATGGTAAGAGCCCTATCAGCCATAGTTAATCATCCCTCTCATAAAAGCACTGCCACAGAATTACAATCCCCTGACTGGCACAGCCTGGAGATGAGCTCCGCCTCAGCAGACCCCTGAGACTGGTCTCAGAGCTCTATGGGAGGGGCAGGGAGGGGTTAGCCAAAGTCTGCCGCAGGCCTGGGAGCCTGGGTGCCTCCAGTTCTTCCATTCCTATACATTATTTAAAATACAATAAAAACATAACAGCACCAGAAGGGAACTAAATTACCCAGAAAACTCATGTGATTGCAGGGCAGGCCACCTAGTGGATGGAGATGGCCAGCTGAGCTGCTGTGGCATCCCCTGGCAGACCAGCCCCGCCCCCGCCCCGCCCATGATCACTGCTGGCCCAAGAAGTCCCACCTGTTGCTAATCAGTGGCAACTGAGACCTGAAATGCAGGTCCTGTAATTTCCAATCTGGTGTGTCCAAGCATCCCCTAAGATCACATACCGTGGGAAATGTGCTGAAGAGCAAAGCAAACAGGAAAGGACTTACAGATACTCTACCCTGTGCCCATCATTTTTTAAATCAGGAAAACTGAGACCTAGAGAAGTGATTTGCTTAGGGCCACACAGCCAATGAGCAGCAACAGAGACACAGAAATGTGGGCCTCGTAATTTCTGTTTCCACGATACCAAGTCACCTCTGCTCAAAGGAAGATGGGTTCTAGCATTCACCAATGACCCTGCTATCTAGTGACTCTACTGCCCGGAATCTACCTCTCTTTTAAGTCTCCACTAAAGGGGTCCAGAATGCACCACCATGGCCTTCCATCTGTTTTGATGGTATTTAAGAATGGGCTTTTTTTCTGAACTCCCTCATCTGCCTTAAAGCAGGGCCACCCAGAAGAACTCAGTTGTCATAATCTGCTCCCTTGGATAGAGTTTCTTTCTTCCAACCAGGGAAGATGCACTCTTACCGCTCCAGAGAAGCCCTCACCTACACAGACAGGGTCACAAAACCATCCTATCTCTCACCTGTTCTTCACAGTCCCAGCTACCTTTCCTAAAAGTCACCTGTTTTCCCATCAGCACCCTTCCCCGTCATTAAGATGGTATATAAGCCCCCAATTCAAACACTTCCTGGAGTCACAGTTTTCTGTGAACTCCTACTTACCTACATGAATAAAAAATGTCTTTCCCAAATTTGCCTTTTGTCAACTTTAATTCTAAGAACCCCTAAGCATAAACCTAAGAGGGCAGAGGAAAAGTTTTTCCTCTGTGACACTGCCCTGGGAAAGTATAAGAGAAGTCATGGAAATGTTTATATTATTTTATTACATTACATATGAAAAACAGGTTTTTATGGAGAGTTTAAATTACCACATCAAATGGCACAGACGACTTAAGCACACAATGAGACTAAACCTATTTATATTATTTCCCTGAGATAAAAAGGTTCAGAAAGAATGTGCTAGAAAAACAGAAGTACAACAAAATTACGGGCAATGGGTAGTCTGGTCACAAATCTACATGAGGTTTTGATTGCACTTATGCAACATGCAACCTGCTTTTCCTCACTGATGCAAACCAAGTAAGAAAATGGGTTTAGGAAAACAAGAAGTTGTCTTAGCTGTTCAGGTAATAAATCTTCTGAGAACAAAACACACTCCAGGAAGTGATGGAGGCTGAGAGCAGGGAATTAGAGGGCAGGAGGTGGCCAGCACAGGCTTGACTCCCTCACACATCAGCCCTCTGGGGCTACCAGCCTGCATGGGAGCACCCCCGAGAAGCAACTTACTTCCACCGTAACCATTGATACAGCCCAAGGAGAACACCCCCTCCAAGTGGTGCCAAATGCTCTAGAACTGCAAAACTTAGTTAACAGAGTAACATGTAAAATTGAAATGTTCCTTTTACTCCTAGCAAACAGAGCGAGGGAAGGGGAGAAGGAGGGAGGGAACAATGTGAAGTCCCTCAGCGTTAAGCTCACATTCAAATAGAGATCCTTAGCCAGAAGCGACTTACATTCCTCACAGAACAAATATGAACTTTGATGCATATTCCAAGACTAAACCTTCTTTTAGCAAAGTTTACCTACTTTCGAAATATGACCTACTTTCATCCTGGGGAACTCACTTTGAGTGTGATTATACCTGGAATTACAAAACCAGCACCAACAACAAACAACACTCTCCAATAACCTCCCTCGGACTCCGCTACAGGCAGTGGTGGCCCGCAGACACACTGAAGGAACAAGCAGCTGACCACATCCATGCTCTCTGAGACTTCTTCCCACCTTTAACACTCTCATATCAGGGGTGTCAGTGGCCAGAGATCCGCTTAGTCAGCTTCTGCTGGCAGGTCTGCAGCCTGAGCTTCTGGGGCTCTCTAAGCTTGAATGGCCAATTCACACCCAAGTCATAAACTTTTGTAAACACACTTTTGAAAATATATATATATTTTATTGATTTTTTTACAGAGAGGAAGGGAGAGAGATAGAGAGTTAGAAACATCGATCAGCTGCCTCCTGCACACTCCCTACTGGGGTTGTGCCCACAACCAAGGTACATGCCCTTGACCGGAATCGAACCTGGGACCCTTGAGTCCACAGGCTGACTCTCTATCCACTGAGCCAAACCGGTTAGGGCTGTAAACACACTTTTCAGTTTAACTCTTGTTTCTCAGTACAGTTTTAAAGTACTTTCCCTAGAGAGGGGTCCCTACAGCTTTTCTTCCCATACAAAATTCCTTTCTTTATAAAAGTAAAAAACCAAGATAGATTTCATTACTTCTGATTAGACACTTTAAAATGTTTTTTGAAACCACAGCAAGATTAAATTACTACCTGGAAGTAAAAAGAAAGAAAAACACACGCAGAAAAACTGATGTCGCATATGTCTGTTCAGAAGCCTGACATAAAGTGACTGGCAAGTGCTGTGGGTTGAACTGTGTCCTCCTGTAAGACATGTTGAAGTCTTGACCCCCAGCACCTGTGAAGTGATCTTACTTGGAAATACAGTGCTTGTAGATGTACTGAGTTAAGATTAGCTCATACTGGATTAGGTGGCCCCTACTCCAATGGCTGGTGTCCCTAGAAGAGGAAAATCTGAACACACACAAAGACAAAAGGAAGAAGGGCATGTGAGAACAGAGGCAGAGATCAGAATGATGCATTTATAAGCCAAGAAACCCAAGTCTCTCCCCTAGGAACTTAGAGGGAGCTTGGCCTGCCCACACCTTGATTTCAGATTTCTGGCCTCTGCAACGAAGAGAATAAATGTTTTGAGCCAGCTAGTTTGTGGTAGTTTATTATAGTAGCTCTAAGAAACTAACACAGCAAGGGAATTCAGAAGAAAATATTATAGGCAAAGAAATTAAGATGCTTTGTGTAGTTTTAAAAAATAAACTAAAGCAAAGAGACTTTACTTTGAACAAGCCAAGGTACTTTCAGGAAACTGTTAATAAGTAAGTCTCACCCTCGCCAGTTTGACTCAGTGGATAGTGTCAGCCGTGGACTGAAGGGTCCCGGGTTCGATTCTGGTCAAGGAGACATACCTTGGTTGCAGCTCAATCCCGGCCCAGGCTCTGGTTGGGGTACGTGCGGGAGGCAACCAATCGTGTCTCTCTCACATTGATATTTCTCTATGTCACTCCCATCCCTTCCATTCTCTCTAAAAATCAATGGAATAATATCCTCGAATAAGGATTAACAAAAAGTAAGCCTCCTTAGGTATTCAGAATCCTGGATTCTGTAGGGAGGGCAGGTACAGTCACCAAGCTGGAGGGGAGAAGGGAGAACACCTTGACAATGTAGAGGATTACCATAATGACACTAATGAGAACTATATACCAGGCACGTGTTACCTTATTTAACATCCACAACCACCCTAGGGATGTTTCATTTGCCACATTTTATGTTATTTGAGGCTGAAATAAATAAAATTACTCGCTCAGATTAATCGAGCCAGAAAGGGGAAGATCCCAATTTATAACCAATTTATTCCTCTCATTGCAGAATCTCTGTCCTTTCCACTCTGCAGTCCTGGCACAGATTTTTTTTTTAAAGTATTTATTTTTTAAAAAATTATAAAGGGTGTCCCAAAATTCACGCAAGAAGTAATTTTGATAGAAAACACAGGTTTATAATTAAAAATTGTAAATGTTTATTTATTCATAAAGTATAAAGTATAGGGTTATGTATGGAATAGCATATCGGGTAAATGGCCTCCACGGCTTTGCTGGCACATACGCACTCTTTTGTTGAAATTTTCCATGACCGTTTTGCATAAATGTGGCTGAATTTCGATGAGGCTCATTTTCATCTTGATGGCTTGGTTAATCGACAAAATTGTCGCATTTGGGGTTCAGAAAATCCACGAGTGATTGTTGAGAAACAAATGCATCCACAACGTGTCACTGTTTGGTGTGGATTTTGGGCTGGAGGCATCATCCGACCATTCTTCTTTGAAAATGCGGCTGCTCAGGCAATAACAAAAGAGTGCGTATATGCCAGCAAAGCCGTGGAGGCCATTTACCTGATATGCTATTCCATACATAACCCTATACTGTATACTTTATGAATCAATAAAAAATTTACAATTTTTAATTATAAACCTGTGTTTTCTATCAAAATTACTTCTTGTGTGAATTTTGGGACACCCTTTAGTTCACAAATAATATTGTATTAGTTTCACATGTACAACAGTTATTTGATACTGAAATACCTTACGTGATCACAATAAATCTAGTATCCATCTGTAACCATACAAAATTTTTATATTATTGACTATATTGCCTGTGCTGTACATTATATCCCTGTGACTCTTTTTCCCTTCCCCTTTTTTACCCCCAACTCTACCCCCACCCACCCCTCTCCTCTCTGGCCAGTTTACAGAAGAAAACAGAACTATGTAGGTATCTTGGGAGGGGAGCAGCAACAAGCAGTTACAAGAGGCTCTGATAATGGTACCTGGGGACCCAGAGACCACTTCTCAGAATCACATTTTTAAATACACAAAATAAAGCAGATAGGATTATAAAGTAAGCTGATTACTTTGAAAGACACTTCTCAAAATAGTAAAATGACTGTGATATTATAAAATATGTAACACATGAATTAAAAGGACTAGTGACACGTCTACCAACGATCACACTTCTGAAGAAGCACCGATGAGTAAGAGGTATTTTAAGATATCAGCAAAGACGGATGCATGATGTGAACAAGATCTGTGAATTCTACTGGTCTGATGCCTACATTCATAATTGAAGGAAATGTTACATTTTAGCTAGAGGTTAGTAAAAATAAAATAAATTCCGCACTTCCTGATTTCTGTCTATTGAGCCCTTGAATGAACATACGTTAAAATTTGCCAGTATTATTTATCCAAAGAAACCTAAAACACTAACTCGAAAAAAAAATAGGCATGCATATATTCATTGCAGCATTATTTATAATAACCAAGATATGGAAGCAATTAAATGTCTATCAATAGATGAATGGATAATGAAGAAGTGATACATATATACAATGGAATATGAGTCAGCCATAAAAAAAGCATGAAATCTTGCCATCTGCAACAACATGGATGGACCTAGAGGGTATTGTGCTGAATAAATAAGTCAGACAGAGAAAGACAAATACCATATTATTTCACTTATATGTGGAGTCTAAAAAAATAAAATAAAACGAACAAGCAGACAGAAACAGGTTCATAGATACAGAGATCAGACTGATGGTTGCCAGACAGGAGGCAGATTGGGGGACTGGGTGAAAGAGGTGAAGGGATTAAGAAGTAAAAATGGGTAGTTACGAAATAGTCATGGGGATGTAAAGTACAGCATAGGGAATATAATCAATAATATTGTAAAAATTATGTATGGTGTCAGATGGTACTAGATTTATTGGGGTGATTACTTCATAAGTTATATAAATGTCTAATCACTGGTTGTACACCTGAAACTAATATAATATTTTATGTCAACTGTAATAGAAAATAATTATTAAAAAACAAACAAATCTCCCAATGTAAATAATATCATTTAAGAATAGCCTATGGTACCAATAGTGTGCTCCAACTCCAGAAAATTAAATTTTAGGCCTTATACAATAGCTGCCCCCCTCCTTATCCAAAGTTTCTCCAATGGATGCCTGAAATTGCAGATAGTACTCAACTCTGTATGTACTATGTCATGTCCTATACATACGTACTCACTTAAAGGAAGCACTTTATGGCCTCTCTTTGGCATATCCGAATTGCCAGCACCACTAGTCTTGCACTTTGGAGTCATTAAGTAAAATACAAGATACCTGAACACAAGCACTAAGATACCCCGACAGTCAATCTAACAACTGCGATGGCTATTAAATGACTAATGGGTGGATAGCGTATTCAGTGTGGAGACAATGGACAGAGGGCTAATTCACATCTCAGGTGTGAATGAGGAGGATGGTGTGAGATGTCATCACACTACTCAGGACAGCACACAACTTAAAACTTATAAATTATTTCTGCAATTTTCCATTTAATATTTTCGGCCCACAGGTACCTGAAACTTCAGAAAGTGAAACTGTGGATGGTGTGAGGGAGACAACTGTATATTATAAAATAAAATAGCATTGCACTATTTAGAGTTATATATCATTACCTATTTTCCCTTAAATGAAAATTAATGCATCATAATAAAAAAAAAAGACCCTGCATAGCATTCCCCCAAACACCTTTTTTTTAAAGGACAGAGTCAGATTACACATCGCCAGGCCAGCCAAGGTGGGTGCGATGCGATTGGTCAGAGGGGTGGGGGGTGCTCTGTGATCAATAGCTGCAAAGAGGGAGGCCCAGGCCACCAGCTGGCGGGGCGATTGATGTGGGGGTGGGGCTCCATGAGCACAAAGAGGGAGGCCCAGGCCACTGGCCAGCAGGGTGATCAATGAGGGAGGGGGGACTCTGCGATTGCCCCAAAGAGGGAGGCCAAGGCTACCCTCTGCGCGGCAATTGATCGTGGAGCCCCGGCCAGGTAGGCAGGGCCTCCCTCTGCACGGCGATAGATCACAGAGCCCCAGCCGGGTGGGCAGGGCCTACCTCTTTGGGGTGATCGACTGCAGGGCTCCCAGACTGTGAGAGGGTGCAGGTCAGGCTGAGGGACTCCTCTCCGCCGAGTGCATGACTTTCGTGCACCAGGCCTCTAGTGTGATGATAATAATAGATGTAGAAAAAGCATTTGACAAAATCCAGCACCCATTTATGATAAGAACTCTCAGCAAAGTGGGACTAGAAGAAACATACCTCATCATAATAAAGACCATATATGACAAACCCACAGCTAACATCACACTCAACAGGAAAAAACTAAAAGAGTTTCCCTTAAGATTAAGAATGAAACAAGAATGTCCATTTTTACCCCTCTTATTCAACACTGTACTGGAAGTCCTAGCCACAATAATCAGACAAGAAGAAGAAATAAAAGGCATTCAAATTGGAAAGGAAGAAGTAAAACTGTCATTATTTGAAGATGACATCATACTGTAGAGAACCCTAAAGATTCCATTAAAAAACAACTACTAGAACTGATAAATTCAGTTAGCAAGACACAATATAAACATTCAGAAATCATTTGCAGTTTTATGCACAAACTAGAGGTCCAGTGCACGACATTTGTGCACTGGAGGGTCCCTCAGTCCGGCCTGCGCCCTCTCACAGCCCAGGACCCCTCGGGGGATGTCCAATTGCCAGCTTAAGCCCACTCTCCACAGGGAGCGGGCCTAAGCTGGCAGTTGGACATCCCCCGAGGCGTCCTTAGTACTGCCGTGGAGGTGGGAGAGGCTCCTGCCACCACTGCTGCACTCGCCAGCCATGAGCCCAGCTTCTGGCTGAGTGGCGTTCCCCCTGTGGGAGCACACTGACCACCCGGGGACAGCTCCTGCATTGAGTGTCTGCCCCCGGTGGTTAGTGCGCATAATAGCGACCGGTTGTTCTGTCATTCGGTCAATTTGCATATTAGCCTTTTATTATATAGGATAATAAACTATCAGCATAAGAAACTAAGAAAATAACCCCACTTACAATTGCATCAGGAAAAAACACACCTAGGAATAAATTTAACCAAGGAGGTAAAAGACCTGTACTTGAAAAATTGTAAGACACTGAAGAAAAAAACTGAAGAAGATACAAATAAATGAAAGCATATACCATGCTCATGGACAGGAAGAATTAATATCATTAAAATGTCCATACTATTGCCCTAGCTGGTTTGGCTCTATAGGATAGAGCGTCAGCCTGCATACGGAAGGGTCCCAGGTTCAATTACAGTCAAGGGCACATGCCAAGGTTGCGGGCTCAATCCTCAGTGTAGGACGTGCAGGAGGCAGCCGATTAATGATTCTCTCTTATCATTGATATTTCTATCTCTCTCTTCCTCTCTGAAATTAATAAAAAATATATTAACAAATAATAATAAAATAAAATGTCCATACTATCCAGAGCTATCTATAGATTCAACGTAATTCCTATCAAAATACTAATGGTGCATTTCACAGAACTAGAACAAATAATCCAAAATTTTATATGGAACCACAAAAGACCCCAAATAGCCTCAGCAATCTTGATAAAAAAGAATAAAGTTGGATGGATCACACTACCTGATATGAAATTATACAACAAGGCCATAGTAATCAAAACAGCATGGTACTGGCATAAAAACATTCATATAGATCAATGGAATAGAATAGAGAACCCAGAAATAAATCCATGTTTATATGGTCAATTAATATTTGACAAAGGAAGCAAGGACATACAATGAGGTAAAAACAGTCTATTCAATAAATAGTGTTGGGAAAATTTGATAGATACATGAAAAAAATGAAACTAGACCACCTTCTTATAACATATATAAGAATAAACTCAAAATGGATAAAGACTTAAAGTTTTTGTTGTTTTTTTAAATATATTTTATTGATTTCAGAGAGGACAGGAGAGGGAGAGAGAGATGAAAACATCAATGATGAGAGAGAATCACTGATTGGCTGCCTCCTGCATACCCCACACTGGGGATCGAGCCCACAACCCGGGCATGCGCCCTGACCAGGAATCGAACTGTGACCTCCTGGTTCATAGGATGATGATCAACCACTGAGCCACACCAGCCTGGCAAGACTTAAAGTTTTTTGCACAGCAAAGGAAACTATCAACAAAATGAAAAAACAACCTATTGGACTGGAGAACATATTCGCCAATGATACATCTGATAAGGGGTTAATATCCAAAATTTGTAAAAAACTCAGCTTAACACCAAACAAACAACCCAATTAAAAAGTGAGCAGAAAACCTGAATAGACACTTCTCCAAGAAAGACATACAGTTGGCCAATAGACATATGAAATGTTGCTCAATATCACTAATCATCAGAGAAATGCAGATCAAAACTATAATGCGATTTCACCTCATGTCAGTCAGAATGGCTATCATCAACAAGTGTTGGTGAGGATGTGGAGATAAGAGAAACCTAGTGCACTATTGGTCAGAATGCAGATTGGTGCAACCACTATGGAAAACTGTTTGAATGTTCCTCAAAAAATTAAAATGGAATTGCCTTATGAACCAGTGATTCCATTTCTGGTAACATAATTCAAAGAAACCCGAAGCACTAATTCAAAAGAATATATGCACCCCTATGTTCACTGCAGCGTTATTTACAACAGCCAAGAATGGAAGCAACCCAAGTGCCCCATCAATAGATGAGTGGATAAAAAAGCTGTGGTATTGCCCAGCAGCAGTGGCTCAGTGGTTGAGCGCTGACTTATGAATCAGGAAGTCATGGTTCGATTCTCAGTCAGGGCATATGCCCGGGTGTGGGCTCAATTTCCAGTGTGAGGCACACAGGAGGCAGCCAATCAATGATTCTCTCTCATCATTGATGTTTCTATCTCTCCCTCTCCCTTCCTCTCTGAAATAAATAAAAATACATTTTAAAAAAGAGGCTGTGGTACATATACACAATGGAATACTACTCAACCATAAAAAGGAATGAAATCTTAACTTTTGTGACAGCATAGACCAGGGGTGGGGAACTTCCAGCCACATAAGGCCTGAGAAATCATTTCATCTGGCCCTGTCCAGGCATTAGGGGTGAGTTAAATGTTTGACCAAATAAAGCAGGTTAATTTTTAAGCTGATAATTTTATATGGCCCGCAAATGATGTTAAATATCCAAATGGCCCTTGGCAGAAAAAAGATTCCCCACCCCCTCGCATAGATGGACTTAGAGGATATTATGCTACGTAAAATAAGTCACAGAGAAAGACAAATACCATATAATTCTACTTATATGTGCAATCTAAAGAACAAAGTAAAACAAAAAATAAAAACAGACTCATAGATATAAAGAAGAGACTGACTGAATATCATGATAACTATGTATGGGGGCCACGTAGGTACTTGAAGCATTGAGGGAACCACTCTGTAATGTATATGAATTGCTAACCACTTTTCTGTGCATCTGAAACTAACAGAGAATAATATTCAAAGTAAACTATAACTGAAAAACTAAAAAATAGACAGTGCCAGTCGTGTTTCTTTTTTACTTGCATACAGGAATATCAGAATCTAAACTGTACTGCTCCAAAATATCTTGAAAATGTTTAATGCAAAACTTGGCAGTAAAAAAATTACACATGAATAATTTATACCACAAAAATAGTGAAGATATAAAGCCAAATATACAACGGAACATTGGTATAATTATATTAAAAATTTATATTGTACACTGGGGAATGGAACTGAAATACTTTACCTTCATCATCACCAACTGTATTAAGGTACCATGCCTCCTATCTCCCCACCTGTGGCACTGACCTACTGGAAATGGCAAAGCTCGGCCCTGGAGTCACACCGCTCTGTCCACAGTACTTTCTTTCCTGGCCACCAGGTGAACCACCAACAGAAGATTCCAGGAAAGGGAGTGAAGCTCTTTAGTTGAGCTGCCTAGCGGATCCCAGGTAGTCAAAAGATGAAGAGGAAGGACTCTGGTTTGGGCAGGAACCAACTGCAGTAGAACGTGGCCCAAGCATACTAGAAAGAATGCTGGACATGGAGTCAAAAGGGAAAATGGAATGGAAACTTATCAAACCACTACAATACCACCATTTGATATATGGCCTTTACAGATCCCATCTCATTTATTTTCAAAACTGTGTGTATTAGATACTTTGAATTATTGCACAGATTTTTTAAAAAGGCTAAGGGTCCACCAAAGATCAGGAAACTTGCAGATTGTTAGAATTTAACTCTGAGTGTTAGGTACTAAGCAGATGCTGTTTCTGGAACTTCTTTCCCATTTTGAAACTTGGCTCTAGGCCAGGGGTGGGCAAACTTTTTGACTCGAGGGCCACAATGGGTTCTTAAACTGGACCGGAGGGCCGGAACAAAAGCATGGATGGAGTGTTTGTGTGAACTAATATAAATTCAAAGTAAACATCATTACATAAAAGGGTACGGTCTTTTTTTCTTTTTTAGTTTTATTCATTTCAAACGGGCCTGATCCGGCCGCGGGCCATAGTTTGCCCACAGCTGCTCTAGGCCCAGCTCTGCCACTCATCAGGAGTGGCAGAGCTCCTGTTTACTGTTTTAAAGCAAATCCAAAACTGTTTACTGTTTTAAAGCAAATCCAAAACTGCTGACCTACTTCACTGGGTGGCTGTGTGATTCAAAGGACCGGTATTGGCTGAAAGCATCCTATAAGTGTGAGCAGTTACTATCCACACTTTGATTTTTAAGAGACAATTACATCCTTCAAATTTTCAAATGAGTTAGTAAAATTCCAGTTCCCAGCAGTGGGTGGAGCAACTGCTGGGATCACGCTCCTCTATATATTTCAGACCAAAGGCAGTATTCCACCATTTCTTGCTTGAAAAATTTCATTGCTTTGCCAAGGGAATTTTGTTTGACTTCTGTAGAAATTCATATTCAATTGATAATATAGTTCAAGGGGAAAAAGAGAATTACAAGCTATCTTTAATTTTTTCAGGAATGTCTCTGTTTTCTAAATCAAAAGTTATCGGGGTAGGGGGGGATGGGATAGCACAGATCTGGAAGAGAAGTGGCCACCCCAAAAATACAGAACACTTAATGCAGGAGAACCTTGGAGATACTGGAGGTCCCTTTCCAGACCACTGCAAAAAAAGTGAGTTGTAATGTTTTTGCTGGCAGAGGGTCTTGCTTTCAATTTTTAAAACAAGTTAATATCTGTGTAACACAATAAAGCAAAGCCAGGACAGCAGATCTCAAACTTTGGTGTGGCAAAAAGACTGTCCCTGGGTTGCATGTTAAAAGTCCAGACTACTGGGTCTCCACCCTAATGACTCCAATTCAGTAGCTCCAGGTGGGGCTCAGGGATCTCTACTTTAGCTTGCCCCCTGGATTTTCTTCATTCCAAACTTTGAGAAACTGGCTAGAAGATTAATTCTGCAAAGTTTAATTGGTCTATACTGGAGTATCTAACCAAATGCAGTACTTTTAATGATGACAACAATTAAGATTATGATAAAAGTCAACATTTATTAGATTTACTATGTTCCAGGAATTTAAGTATCTCATATGCATTATTTCATTTAATCCAGGTAGGCACTGTTATCTCCATTTTTAACGAAACTTAAAATTTAAAGAGGCTTAAGTAGGCCAAGTATCTTTCCTAAGGACAGAGCTGGCTAGTAGTGAAACTAGGATTTGAACTCAGGAATTTTTGAACCCACAAAGCCCATCTATTTTTACAGCATGGACCTTCCTGACCACTCAGAAATGCTGGCACCGATGACTGAAATTTTAGAAGCACACTGACGCTGGTTTCCTAGAAAGTTACAAGCTTTAGCACTCTTTCCTCTCCAACCAACCTGAGCATCATTCCCCCCTCACCCTCGCCTTTACTCTGATCATTCTACGTGAACTACATGAACGAAGCATTCCAAATTGCTGTTTTGTCCCTAGACTGTCACTGGCAGGAGAAACATGGATAACATTCCGTTTAGAAAGTGACATGTGGCAATTTGTATGCCCTTCCGCCAACTAAACCATGGCAGACACGGCAAACTGAACGTGTGTTACTGAGCCAACTGGAAAGTGATTCCCAGAGCATCCCCAACTTTGGATGCTCTGTGATCTTAATTATTACAGAGAAGCTAAAGATGCAAAAAAAAGACCAGGAGAAAAACATACAAACTGGCATCAGTTTTGTTCCCCCAAAGAATACTGATACTACACTTTTCTGTACTGTATAACTTCAGTACAGTCTATTATGACTTTGTTACCTACAAACTAAAACAAGTCACTAAATAAGAGAATATTGAAACCAGCAAATACACTATTCATATCATTGTATTTAAATATTTCATATACTTTAGAAAGCTTAATAATATGATACAGTATGTCATTTATACTTGATTACAAATGGTTATTATAATAACCTATAAAAATTAGGATCTTAGGTATATTCTATATAATAAAAACCAAATATGCAAATTGACCGAACAGTGGAATGACCGGTGGAATGACTGGTCGCTATGACATGCACTGACCACCAGAGGGCAGACGCTCAATGCAGGAGCTGCCCCCAGCCCACAGGCCCCAGGCCAGCCAAGGCAGGTGCCAGCAAGGTCCCCCTGATCGCCCCACCGGTCACCCTGCAGATTGGCCCTGATCACCAGCCAGGCCTAGGGACCCTACCCGTGCACAAATTTCATGCAGTGGGCCTCACGTAGGTATATAATTCTGTCTCCCTCTCCCCGCTTGTTTTTAATGAGAAAATACTATTTAATGACATTTCACTAGAGAGAAACTGTTCAAGAAATGAGCCACAGTAAAGTTCAAGAATTATATGACGCCTGTATGTACTTTTCTTTAGATTTCACATTTTTAGGAATTTTAGAAGGAGCTTCTAATTTTATAAAGTTCTGTTGCCTATCAAATGTTGAGCACCCATTCAGAAATACTTTGAAACTTTCCACTGGAAAAGAAATAGCTGTTTATGTAATAATGAGCATAAACCTTTTCAGAGCAAGTGGAAACTTCTTTTAAAAAAGGCTGAGATTAAAAAGTACAGACTTCCAGTTATAAAATTAGTCATGGCGATGTAATGTACAGCATACAGAATAGAGTTGATAATATGATAATAACTATGTACGGTGTCAGGTGATACTAGACTTATCACAGTGATTATCGTTAGGTATACAAATGCCTGTTCACTATGTTGTACACCTGAAACTAATATAATACAGTATGTCTACTACAATTTAAAAATAAATGAAAAAAACAAATACTGAGTTAGAAAATGTTGAACTCAGTTGTTAAAGTAAAAGGTAACTTTCACATTTAGATGCATGACCTGCCTTCTTATGATTTAATAAAATTTCTGCAAGAGATTGTTTTTTTCTATTCAGGAATTTTTCTCCTGCAAAAAGGAAAGTGAAAATACTAGTAAATAAATCAAAAACACCTCAGGAGAAACTAAACATAAGCTAGCACAAAGATGACTAATAGAAAGCACACTGATTCTTGTCTCAACAGAGGAAAAAGCATGCCTTGGGGGGAAAAGGTCTGTTGAAAGATGTGCACCCAGGGTTGCTACTTAGGGAATATTATAAAACACTGACAATATAGCAGATGTCCCTGTAACACAATGTTAACGTCATTAGAAATACTTACTTACTAAAAGTACAATTAATAGCATATTTTCAAATTATGTCTCCAACTGTAATTTCAATTCTTGTGACTGAAATTACAGGGCATCTTTGTCAGAGAAAATGGAGAGCCCAGGAGAGTATGGAAACTTACATTCAGCAGTTCAACAAATGGAGGTGGGATCATCAGATGTTCATATGCCAAAAAATGAGCCAAGCTCTTTACTAGTACTTCACATTATAAACAAAATTCAACTAAAATGGAGCATATACCTAAATGTGAGAGCTAAAACTATAATAGTTCTAGAAGATAGGAGAAAGTTTTTGTGAACTTGGGATAGGCAACAATTTCTTAGCTCTAACACAAGAAGCACAATCCCTAATAGAAAAAAAAATTATTAAATTTTCATCAGATGAGATACTTTTGCTTTTCAAAAGACACCATTAAGACAAAATGACAACCCAGAGATTGTGAGAAAATATTTGCAAGTTTATATCCGATAAAGATAAAGAACTTGTATCCAAAATATATAAAGAAACTTTACTGCTCAATAGTAAAACAAAAATACAGTAAAATTATGAGCAAACAATTTGTTTTGTTTTTTTAATAAAAATGTAGAAGTTTATTGGAAGCAGATACAAACTTCATCTGGGCAGGGGTGTTCCCAAAGGGGACCCTCTGGGGAGAGGTCCCCCAGTGGGAAAAGCCTGCTTTCTCTCTCGAAAAAAAAAAAAATCCTCCTCATGTCCCCTTGTCTCCAGGTTATATATGAGCAAACAATTTGAACAGACACCACCAAATATGATAAATGAATGGCTAATAAACACATGAAAAGATGCTCAACATCACTAGTCATTAGGGAAATGCTAATAAAAATAAAAATAACCAGCCCTCGTCAGAGAGTTCAGTTGGTTAGAGCATCATCCTGATACTCCAAGGTTGCGGGTTTGATTTCCTGTCAGGGCACATATAAGAAGCAACCAATGAATGCATAAATAAATGGGGCATCAAGTATCTCTCTCTCTCTCTCTCTCATCTAAAAATCAACATAGAAAAAAATTTAAAAGGAAATAGAACCCCATATATGCCAAACTTACCTACTTACTAAAATATTCTATTTTTACCCTTTGAATTACAGCTAGTGCTGTAATTGCACATTTATATGTGTGCTTTAGTACATATAATATTAACTTTTCTTTTTATCATTAAGGACTCATGGCTTTTCATAGAGTCAGGTTGTACCTGTAGGTCAACAACTGTAGACCTAGTCATTCTTTGTGACATGCACATTGTCACAACCTGACCCCTTTCAGCTGACTCTTTTGTCTTTTCAGCAAAAGCCCAGCACTTTTTCACAGAATCTTGGTTTTCTGGCAATAGCAACATGCTTCAGGCCATCCTGATTTTCCCCAGCTCCCAAATAGGGACTCAGCTTCTTTGAAGGAGCCCTGGCTATTGCTAAGGAAATATACTACTGAGCTCAATATTTGGGTGCTGATGGAACAAGCGGACTGGTGATGAGATGACCCTCTATGCAGTGGTTCTCAAACTTCTGGCCCTTTAAATACAGTTCCTCATGTTGTGACCCAACCATAAAATTATTTTCGTTGCTACTTCTTAACTGTAATGTTGCTACTGTTATGAATCGTAATGTAAATATCTGATATACAGGATGGTCTTAGGCGACCCCTGTGAAAGGGTCGTTCGACCGCCAAAGGGGTCGCGACCCACAGGTTGAGAACCGCTGCTCTATGACCACTGAAAAAAACAGACCTAGGGAATATGGTGCTTCCTAAGGTCATAATTATGTTCATGGTGAGACTGCTCATATCTTTCTTATATTACTATACTCTTTCTTTTTTTAAAAAAATATATTTTTATTGATTTCAGAGAGGGAGAGAAGAAACATCAATGATGAGAGAGACTCATTGATCATCTGTCTCCTGCACTCCCCCTACTGGGGAAAGAGCCCACAGCCTAGTACCTGACCGGGAATCAAACCATGACCTCCTGGTTCATAGGTTAATGCTCAACCACAGAGCCATACCAGCCAGGCTATCCTCTTTCTTGCATACAATTTTAAATGGACTCTACGACATGCCTATTTAGATTTTTTTTGGTTGTTTCTGTTAATCCTCACCTGAGGATCTTTTTCCATTGATTTTTAGGGAGAGTGAAGAAAGAGGGAAAGACAAAGAGAAACATTGATGTGAGAGAAACACATCGATTGGTTGCTTCCTGCACACACCCCAACCAGGGCCCAGGCCAAAAAGAACCTGCAACCAAGGTACGTGCCCTTGAATGGAATCGAACCTAGGACCTTTTAATCTGCAGGCCAATGCTCTAACCACTGAGCAACCAGTTAGGGCTATTTAGATTTTTAACACTTCACTCAGATTGTGATTATCCTCACCACCTCTGATTTTATCATTGCTGTGTGACTCAAGGATCATTATTTTTGAGGATACCTGTATGTGTCCTTTATCAAGAAAGCATCTTATAGCCCGCCCAGTGTGGCTCAGTGGTTGAGTGTAGACCTATGAACCAGGAGGTCATGGTTTGATTCCCAATCAGGGCACATGCCCAGGTTGTGGGCTCGATCCCCTGTAGGGGGAATGTAGGAGGCAGGCAATCAATGATTCCCTCTCATCATTGATGTTTCTATCTCTCTCTCTCTCCCCCCTCCTCTCTAAAATCAATAAAATTTTTTTTAAAAAAGAAAGCATCTTATAAAAATATGTACAGAATTATTGTTTTCATGTAAACGCATATTTATCATATAGCTGTTAGATAGAATTATAAAATTATTTACACATATACATTCATTATGTAAATTTTAAAAATCAAAATAAAATACCACTATATACCCTCTTGAAGAGCTAGGATTCAAAATACTGACAATACCAAATACTTGCAAGGATGCAGAGAAACTGGAAACCTAATACATTGCTGGGGATGACTACAATAGGATGACTATTTTAGTAACTAGTTTGGCAGTTACAGTTACACACAGAATTACGATATGATGTAGAAATTCAACCCCTAGTTATCTACCCAAGACCGTGGTCAGTGAACTGCGGCTTGCGAGCCACATGCGGCTCTTTGGCCCCTTGAGTGTGGCTCTTCCTAAGCCTTAGGAGTACCCTAATTAAGTTAATAACAATGTACCTACCTATATAGTTTAAGTTTAAAAAATATGGCTCTCAAAAGAAATTTCAATCGTTGTACTGTTGATATTTGGCTCTGCTGACTAATGAGTTTGCCGACCACTGACCCAAGAGAATGAAAACATATGTCCACAAGACTTGCATGTAAATGTTCACAGCAGCATTATTCATAACAGCCAAAAAGTGGAAGCAAGTCAAGTGTATACCAACTCATGAACAGATAAACAAAACATGGGCTATCCACTCAACTGAATATTATTTGGCCATAAAATGAAATGAAGTACTGATACATGCTACAACATGGATGAACCTTGAAAAAAAAGATGCTAGGTGAAAGAAGCCAGACACAAATGAGCATATATTACCTTACTCTATTTCTACGAAATATCCAGAAAAGTATAATCTACAGGCACAAGAAGCAGATCAGGTTCTAGGAATGGAACAGGGAATGCCTGCAAATGAGCATGAGTTTTCTTTCAGGGGTGATGGAAATGTTCTAAAATTAGATAGTTTTGATGGCTGCATAACTCCATAAATTTACAAACAATTGTTGAGTTGCTACATTAAAAAAACATCGAGACAGAATGCTGATCCATAGTTGCCGAGGCCTTCAGTGGGAGCAGGAACTGACTGCAGAAGGGCATGGGGAACTTTTTGGGATGACAGAAGTGTTCTATTACATGACGGTGACGGTTGCTGCACAACTCTACAAATTTCCTAAAAATCATCAAACTGTAGACTTACAATGGGTGAATTTTATGTTATGTAAATTATATCTAAATAAAGCTCCTAAAAAAATCTTGGGCAGACTTTCGAGGGTCACTACATTTATTGTCTATATATGCAACCCCATCTTTCTGGTTCTAAGAATGGCTCTGTGAAATAAATGTGGATAATTTCTAACCTTCATGAGAATTGTCTGAATCTTCCAACTAGCTATTTGCGTAATCCAAAGAGTAATGTCTAAGTAATCTACAAAGTCAAAATTATGCAATGTATCTGTCTCTCTCATTAAATTATACCGAGACAGCACCTTGGAGCTATCATTACATATGAAGTACCCATCATCATCATAAAACTCCACAATTCGTAATTCACATGGAAAACAGGCTTCAATTTAGTCCCTGCTCACCCACTGAACTATTCCAGTAGCCAGCTGGAAGGACGCTTTATTTTAGGGACACTGTACCTTGTGGTGCCACAGAATTCCCCTTCTATTTCTTTCCAAGGCTGGGATGAGAGCCAGTGGAGTAGTGGGCAAGGTAAAATCACCACCTCAGGAGAACACCAGAAACCCGGGTGCAATAACACCCCATTTGTATTCTACAGAACTGAAACCTCCTAGTCAAGCACTCACACCATTTTAACGTTGTAAGTACAATAGATTCCACCAATTTTAAAGCTATGAATCCCTGTGGGAGAAAATTATAAAACCCTGAAACATTTTTCAAGTAAACTGGGGCTCAGAAAAGGAAAGTGATTTTCCACAAGGTGCCATCAGGTTAGCGGGCTGGGATAACAACCCCAATTCAGCTCGAGTCCATTGTTTTTGTGGCTTGTTTGATTACTGATCCCAATACAATAATATCCTCCCAATCACCCCGTCATCTTTAACTTCTCACTCTCCTAAAACATTCAAATGCTAGTTAAAAATATAAATTGTGAAATCGTTTTGGAATCATCCCCTCCTCTCCATTTCCATGGCCTTAGTGCAGATTTCACTACCTCTGAACCAGACTATTGAGGAACAGTCTCTCCCCAGGGCCACTGCCCTCCCCATCCTCTCTGCAGAGCTGGTCCCCTCTACAGTCCCTGGATAAACACCTCTTGGGGTTTCTACTGCCTGAGGGTAAAGTCCAAACTCCACAGGTCCAAACAAGGACCTTCCTAATTATGTACAGACCTATCTCTCCAATCTTATCTCTCACTTCTCCACCCAGCTACCCTGTGCAGTTCCCTTAGCCCAACAAATTAGCCTCTTTGTGGACACTTATTATTTGCAAAGCTCAGTGCTAAGTACTCTACATGTATCACCTCATTTAATCTTCACAGCAACCCTATGCGGTAGGTAGGTATCTTACTACTCCCAGTTTACAGGGGAGGAAAATGAAGCTTAGATAACTCCTCTGACTGACAGGGTCCTGTTACAGGATCCGCCTCCCTCCGCTCCCCCCCCCCCCCCCCAAGCTGTTACAGTTGGCCTGGAAGGCCCTGCCGCTCCTCTACTGCTGCTCCCTATACCCCCACCATAATCTTTGAGAACTCACTCAATTAACCTCCCCCAATCATGCCATTCTTCACCCAGAGTTAATAATCCTATCTTTGGAGCTCCCATGCTACTTCTTACATTCCTCATTAGAAACTCATCACGCTGTATCATAATTATCTCTATACATTCCAATCTAACAATTAGACTATGAACCTAAGAAAATAGGAATAGCTTTAAACACACACACACACACACACATACACACACACACAAAACAACAACAACCAAAACCAAAAACAAAACAAACAAACCTCTTTCTTGCCCTCACCGGTTTGACTAAATGGATAGAGCATCGGCCTGCAGACAGAAGGATCCCGGGTTCGGTTCTGGTTAAGGGCCTGTACCTCAGTTGCAGGCTCCTCCCAGGCCCCGGCCCTGGTTGAGGCATGTGCAGGAGGCAACCAATCAATGCGTTTCTCTCACATTGATATTTCTTTCTGTCTTTCGCTCTCTTCTACTCTCTCTAAAAATCAATGGAAAAATATCCTTGGGTGAGGATTAAAAAATAAAAACAAAGAAAAATAAACACACAACTTTTTCTTGTCCCTATGTCTGGCATATAGTAGCCAGGTAATAAATGAACAAGGTACATTACTATTTATTATGTGTTGTTTCATTTACTCCTGTTCCTTCCTTATATATTCTATTTCAGAGCCTTATTACGTCTGAGTTCTTATTGGCAATACATTCCTGATAGCGTTCCCGCTGGTTACCTTTCTTTCCAGTGGTGGATTAATTTCTCCAAAACACAGTTCTGAGCCTGGCTCTTCTCTATTCAAAAACATCCTTGATTCCTCGGCAGTTACCAAGTAATGTATAGATTCTTTAACTCTGGAATTTCAGAGTGCCCATCATCTGGATAATTTCATTCTAACTTGCATGATTTCCCTACACCAAACCAAATTATGTTATTTCTTGTTCTCTCAAATCACACAAAATCTCTGTACATCTGACTACTGAAATGCCCCACCTTTCCCTCCATAACTACCTGCCAAAATCTCACCTTCTTCAAATCAAAGTTGATCACCCTTATTAAGCCTTCCTTGATTTGGTACATGAGTGAAAACTACAACTCTTCCGAAATCCGAGAACATTATGGTTTTACCTCTTTTGGGGTATTTAATCCATTCTGCTCAGTTCTACTGTGATTTAGACACATCTTAGCTCATCTATAATTTCCCTGACAACATCAACAACTCTTCCTTATAGAACTACTAGAGGCCCGGTGCACAAAAATTTGTGCACTCAGCGGGGAGAGGGGGTCCCTCAGCCCGGCCTGTGCCCTCTCGCAGTCTGGGACCCCTCAGGAGATAACGACCTGCTGGCTTAGGCCTGCTCCCTGGTGGCAGAGGGCAGGCCCAATCCCTAGGTGCAGCCCCTGGTCAGGCTCAGAGCAGGGCCGATTGGGGAGTTGGGGCACCGCCCCCTGTCATGCACAGCGCAGGGCGGATCGGGAGGTTGCGATGCCACCCCTAGTCACGCTCAGGGTAGGGCCTATTGGGGGGTTGGGGCACCGTCCCCTGTCACACTCAAGGCAGGGTCGATAGGGAAGTTGCGGTGCCACCCCCTGTGATGCACAGAGCAGGGCCGATCAGGGGGTTGGGGCGCTGCCCCCTGTGATGCACAGAGCAGGGCCGATCAGGGGGTTGGGGCGCTGACCCTGTCATGCACAGAGCAGGGCCCATCAGGGGGGTTGGGGCTCTGTACCCTGTCACACACAGAGCAGGGCCCATCAGGGGTTTGGGAAGCTCCCCCCTGTCATGCACAGAGCAGGGTCAATCAGGGGTTTGGGGAGCTCCCCCCTGTCATGCACAGAGCAGGGTCAATCAGGGGTTTGGGAAGCTCCTCCCTGTCAAGCACAGAGCAGGGCCAATAGGGGAGTTGGGGCACTGCCTCCTGTCACACACAGAGCAGGGCCCGTGGGGGGGGGGAGTTGGGGCGCTGCACCCTGTCACACACAGAGCAGGGCCGATCAGGGGGTTGGGGCGCCGCCACTGTCACACTCAGGGCAGGGCCGATGGGGAGGTTATGGCTCTACCCCATCTCCCATAGAGCAGGGCCCGTGGGGTGGGTTGGGGCACCGCCCTCTATCACCCACAGAGCAGGGCCGATCAGGGGGTTGGGGTGCTGCCCCGTCACACACAGAGCCGCAGGGCAATCAGGGTGTTTGGGCGCTGCCCCGTCACGCTGATCCCGGTGCCGGGAGGCCTTCCGGCTCCGCTGATCCTGCCCGGCAGGGTCACAGATCCGGGGCTCAGACCACAGACAGCCTTGCCTGCTGCCACCTGCCTTCAGTATGCAAATTAGCCACCATCTTGTTGCTTCAGGGTGGGGGTCCCGCTTGGGTGCCTGGCCAGCCTGGATGAGGGGATGATGGCTGTTTGCAGCTGGTCACACCCCCTTCAGGGTGGGGGTCACCACTGGGGTGCCTGGCCAGTCTGGGTGAGGGGCTGAGGGCCGTTTTCAGGCTGGCGGGCGACTGAAGCTCCAAACCTCTCCTTTTTTTCTTTTTTTTTATTCTGGCATTTATTTACCTTATTTATTTACCTATGGCTGTCACTGGAGCTGAGAGCCGACTTTCTCTCTGAGGCTCGGCTGAAAGCAGGTTTCTGGCCTTTGTTTTCTGTATTCGAAACAATGTTGCGACTCCAGCTCTGAGATCCCGGCTGACTGACAGGAGGTTTCTGGGGTTTTGTTTATCTTCTATAAATGTTACAATGTTTCCAACTGAAGCTCAGAGGCCGGCAAGGCAGGCGGGGAACGCTGGAGTCCTCTGTCACTGAAGGAAGCAAGCCTCCCTGTTCGCATCAGCTGCCTGGCTGCCGGCCGCCATCTTGGCTGACAGTTAATTTGCATATCTCCCTGATTAGCCAATGGGAAGGGTAGCGGTCGCATGCTAATTACCATGTTTCTCTTTTATTAGTGTAGATGCCTGTTTCATACCTGGCAGGTGCTTAACAAATTTAGTTTGGTGCATTATTAAAATAATACAAAGACTGGGTTATAAAACCTATCTCTCAGGCATTTAAAAGAAATTAATGTGAAGTCAAACTAATTGAAGAACTTCACAATCCCCCCTAAGGCTCTATTACACAGTGGCAATTAAAAACCAGTTTTGGAAAAAACTGTCCTTAACTGGCCCATATCTTAAGAAGTCAGGTCAACCTAAGATGGAAAAATCATCTAAACTGATAGTAATCATCACAGAGTGACAGCCAGTGTTAAACGCGAGGCTAAGTGTTTAACATGCCTAATTTTCTTAGTTCTGACAAACCTCCAAGGCAGATAAAGCTATTCCACATTCTATCCTTGAACAGATTTCAGCCAACAGCAGTTCAACAGTTTGCCCAATGCTAGGTATCTTTTGAATGGCAGAACCAAGATCCCTACCAAACTAGAAACATTTACCAAAAGACTAAAGCTCCCTATGAAGGAGTTACAGTGGATTCTCATCATTTAAAAGGGCTTCATCTATGGCAGCAAACCAGTGTCCTGCAAGAAGTTTTAAACCATGCAACACCTATTTAGTCAGAGGCACTGACCTCTTTTCTGTTAGACTGTCAAATAAAAAAATGACAACAGCCAATACAATAATAGCTCTCTGGTGTGAATGAATCAAAAATACACCTATATTTTTGTCAGATCAGCAAAATATAATATTTTTTGTGGTGTGCCGCCAAATTTTAGTTATTAGTTTATGTGTGTCATGAGATGAAAAAGGTTGAAATCACTATCTATGGCATAGTTCAACACTATCACGAATTACTGAATCTATACTGCATAACTAAGGACAGGACCCCGTTACCCGTGAGCCAATTCAGCCAAAGGCATTATTGCGTGACTGGGTAGGAAAACCAGCATTAACACTAAATTCCCGTGCCTGTACCTTTATAATGTTTAGGGAGCACTATGTACAAGTATAAATGCTACACTGCATGTTTAAATCAAATAACAATTTTAGGAATTCCTTCAATTGATCTTCGTTCTCACAACAAAGTTTACCACTAGGTGGCAGAAGTATAACATTAAGGAGGTGATGTTTCTACAATGCTTTATAAATGAAGCCTGACATTTCCCAACTCCTTTTTATAGTAACATAAAATCGTGTTAAACAGCTTAGAGTTTAAAAAAATATTTTGTCACTTTTAGAGTGGCTAGTTACAAAGAAATGATTTTAAATAAAAAATTAATCTCACTTATTGAAAATACATTATATATTAAATATCATAATATGCAGATTCCAACCTTTTTGTACTCAATAATCGCCACAGCTTAAACTATCTTTGCACATGAAAACAGAACTATACTATCAATACATTAAAAAAAAACACTAGACATTAAGATACAATAGACTGAAATTTAATTTTGTGTAATGCTATCTATACAAGGTAAATAAAAACTGCTTTTAACCCATGAAGGTTGGAATTCTTGCATTTTGCAAGGTGTTTCTTATTTTTATTTGTTTCATTTTGTTTGTATTTTGTTTCTTTTTTTTTTAAATATATTTTATTGATTTTTTTTACAGAGAGGAAGGGAGAGAGACACAGTCAGAAACATCGATGGAAAGAAACATCGATCAGCTGCCTCCTGCACATCCCCCACTGGGGATGTGCCCACAACCCAGGTACATGCCCTTGACCGGAATCGAACCTGGGACCTTTCAGTCCGCAGGCCGACGCTCTATCCACTGAGCCAAACCAGTTTCGGTATGTATTTTGTTTCTAAATGTCAAAATAAAAGAGAAAGTCTGGGTCTTCTAGCTTCCAGAATTATAACAAAATAAATTTCTGTTGTTTAAGCAAAAATAAATAATTAATAAATAAATGAATAAGAGAAAGTTTTAGGTTATGTTTTACAAGCACTTCCCTTCAAGTAAAACTAAAGCTCTCCAATACATAAAATAAAAATTGGGCAAAATTATCATTATATTTTTCTCTTTTTGACATTTACATTAAAAGTACAAGAGGAAGCTTGATGTGCTATATAAGAATTTTGAGGATATAAATACAACTTAAAAATGTGATGACTATCTTGAGGCAAATTTGTAGAATTACTTATCAATATATATGGAATTTTAATAACTTGTGTCCATCTGCTTTCTATATTTGGTGGTCCCTTGTGGGTAGAAATTAAATCATATATAATTAAGAATAACAAATATACCTGATCAAATCACTGGGGAAGTAACTAAGTTAGAAATTAACCCTTGCATGGCCCTGACTGGGTAACTCAATTGGTTAGAGCAGCCGTGGGCAAACTACGGCCCGAGGGCCGGATCCGGCCTGTTTGAAATGAATAAAACTAAAAACAAAAAGACCGTACCCTTTTATGTAATGATGTTTACTTTGAATTTATATTAGTTCACACAAACACTCCATCCATGCTTTTGTTCCGGCCCCCCTGTCCAGTTTAAGAACCCATTGTGGCCCTTGAGTCAAAAGGTTTGCCCACCCCTGGGTTAGAGTATTGCTCCGATACACCAAGGTTGTGGGTTCGATCCCTGGTCAGGGCACATACAAGAATCAACCAATGAATAGATAAATAAGTGGAACAACAAATTAATGTTTCTCTCCCTCCCAAATTAATTTTTTTTTAAAAGAAACTAACCCTTGCATATATTCACTTAATATGCACTCAGGAATAAAATATTTTAATGATTATTTACTAATTTTGTTAAACAAAAAATAAAATCTCCACCTTAACATAAAAACCCTCTAGACCTATGCAAATCATTTTATGTATGGGAAGTAGGGGGGTGGGAAGGATAGTCCCAAACCCTCAGTGTGACAGTTCAGGGTGTCTGGTGGAAGGAATTGTGCTTCATCTCATCATCCAGGAAGGAGTGAAGCCCTGACTGGTTCAGGTCTTGGCCAATTACATAAAGCAGAGCTAGCAGCACTGGAATGCCTTCCCAAAGCTGGCAGCGAGTCCTGTGTCCTCACAACTGTTCCACAAGGCTTCTTTGGAAATCTGCAAATGAACAAATGGTGCTCATATAGAAGACTTCTGGAAGACATACTGTCCCTGAGGTCTCATATAAACCTAGGTCCACAAAGTGATGCCAACTCACTGCTCTGGCTGCCCAGGGTTCCTTCAGGCTGATTTACTGATATATCTGAAAGTCATCTGCAACAGGCTTTGCTTTCTAAGTCTCTCCGTAAAGCAAAGGTAAAAAATGGACTGTCCATACATCAAAATAAAAAGCTTCTGCACAAGAAAGCAAAATAAACCATTAAAACAACAAGGTACCACCTAACACCTGTCAGAATGGCTACTATCAACAAATGATAAGTGCTAGTGAGGATGTCGAGAAAAGGGAGCCCTAGTGCACTGCTGGTGGAAATGCAGACTGATGCAGCCATTATGGAAAACAGTATGGAGTTTCCTCAAAAAATTAAATATGGAACTGCCATTTGACCCAGTGATCCCACTTCTAGGAACATATCCTATGAAACCCGAAGCACCAATCAGAAAGAATGTATGCACCACTATGTTCATAGCAGCACAATTTACAATGGCTAAGATCTGGAAACAGCCCAAGTGCCCATCAATAGATGAGTAGATAAAAAAAGCTGTGGTATATTTATACCATGGAATACTATGCAGCAGTAAAAAAGAAGGATCTCTTACCCTTAGAGACAGCATGGAGGGACCTGGAGAGTATCATGCTAAGTGAAATGAGGCAGTCAGAGAAAGACAAGTACCACATGATCTCACTCGTATGTGGAATCTAATGAACAAAATAAACTAATGAACGGAGTGGATCCAAGAACATGGAAGCCTGGAAGAGAGTGTGGAATCTCAGAGAGAAGGCAAGGGAGGGTGGGTAGATGGGAGCGAATCAATCAAAGACCTTGCATGCATATTGTATAACCCACGGACACAGACAATAGGGTGGTGAAGGCCTGGGGTGGGGGGGCAGGGACGGGCTGGAGGGGATCAATGGGGGGATAAAAGAGAAGGGACATATGTGATACTTTCAACAATAAAGATTTTTTTTAAATGGACACTCCAAAAGCTCTCCAGCTTCCAAAAGATATAGCATAATCATTTATCAGCAGCATTAATCCAAAACTGAGTTCCTCTTTAGGGATCGGGGGAAGAAATAGTTGCTAGGGGATTATTTTCTATGGCAAGCACCAATTTACACCTGTAAAACAGTCTAGAAATATATGTGAAGAATAATTTGCAATATGTACACATGAATGCATTTGCTCATCTTTCAGCTCTGTAAGGTAATATTACCGAATGCATTTATAAAGTGAAAATTATACAGTGAGGTAAGTTGTCTGGCTTGACAGGATATGAAAAGAACATTGCTTTTGTAGCCTTGACAGTTATTAGCTGATTCAATTCATGAGATGCTTATGTTCTCCTCTAAAAATAAGTTCAATAACCATCATAAAAGTTGCTTTGAACCAGCATTGCTCAGGGCTTGACAGGTATCAAACTGCACATATCTAATTCATTCCCAGGAAGTAAAACAGACTTAGAACACGTAATGGTCTCTTAACAAAAAGAATCTCATTTATATGCACTCAGTGGAAAAGGATACAGAAACCATTTAAAATATAAAGAGAAGTATGTGGGTAATAACAAATGTATCAAAAATAAAAACTTTGAGAGCCCCTATTAGCTGCTTGGAATGGAAGACAGGTCTTTTTCAACTACCCCACCCCCACCCCCAATCTAGCACATAGTTGGTTCTCAATAAGTATCTTTTGAATATATGGTGTGGTAAGTGCCATCCCAAGAAATTTCCTACATTAGTCATTCATTTCAAAAGAGATAAAGATGACTGCTGAATGTGGTAAGCAGCAGGTTGACAAGAATAACTGTAATGGTAGGACAATCAGCAGAGTCCGCCTGCTCCTGTGGTTAAGTTAAAGAAAAAGAGTAAACGCCAAGGAAAGCACCTGTGCACCTGGGCAACCTCCAGCGAGGGCGAAGGGGGCGCTGTCCCAAGCACCCGTCCTGCCTCCGGGAGTGTACAAGAGGGCCCCGCCCTGCCCTTACCTCCTCCTCCTTTTCTTCAGGACCCGAAGCCTCACCGAGGCTCAGCTGAGGGTGGCTTCTGGACCCGCTGTCCTCACTGCCGTTGTTACACGTGGCTGGCACCAAATCCGGGAAGGGCACAGGACCTTCTGCCCTTTCGTTACTGTCCACTGAGCTCAGGGACAGCGCGCTGAGGTTGTTGGGGTCCTTCCCTGATGGGCTCTGGGGGCTAGGGGGCTTGGGGGCGGTGGGCCTTAGAGGCGTGGGCTGCTCGGGTTCCCATGTAAACTGGCTGCCAGGTTTTGGCTCAAGGGAGTCTTTGCGCGCTGCTTCCTGGGCGGGCGGGCTTGGCAACGCGCTGCCGGTGCAAGGACCGCCGCTCTGGGCCTCGAGAGGAAACACCGCGGTCTCCACGTCCACGTGGGGGCCCCGCGGGCCTGCTGGGCTGAAGTCCGGGGCCGGGCCGGCCCTCCTGCTCTCCGGCTCCGCGCTGCTGGACGCCCGGCGCGAGTAGTCGTCGTGCAGGCGGCTGCGGGGCCCCGGACGCGGGGCGTCGCCAGGGCAGGGCGCCTCGCTCTTGGGACGCTCTCGCTTCCAGGCCGCGTCCGTGGCGCTGCTCACCAGCCTGAGGACCCGGTCGAAGTCCTTGGCCCTGATGGGGCTCTTCCAGCGTTTCGTCCTCCGCTCCGACCCGCCGAGCTTCTCCGAGTCGGCAGAGCAGCTGCTCAGCGTCCGTCGGGGCGCCGGCCGGTCGGGCACCGTCCTGAGGTCGGCCAGGTTGGAGGCGGACTTCCTCTTGAAGGAGCTCTTCCTCAGGAAGCTCAGGTTGTCGGTGCTCTTGCTTCTCCGGTAGGCGACGCTGTTGATCTCCGAGTCCTTCACGAGGATGGCGCACACCGGGGGCTCCGGGAGGCCCGGGGACTCGGGCGGGCCCGGCGGCTCCGGCTCCGCGTCTCGGAGGCTGATGCGGCCCAGGCCGTAGGCGCGGCGCAGGCTGCGGGAGCGGTGCGTGCTCCTCTGGAAGGCGTCGTCCGCCTCCTCGGGGTCCGAGCCGTCGGAGACGGGCCCAGGCTGGGGGGGCCCGCCCGCGGGGATGGCCACGGCCGCCCCGTTGGGGAGGGCAGGGCCCACATCAGGCTCCGAGGCCTCCTCCTTGGCTGCATCGGAGCCCTCTCGGTTTTGAATTCCTTGGAAGACGGAGGACTTCAGTTTTTTAAAGGATCCCATCTTCCGGAAGGAGGCCAGGGCGTTCCAGGTGGAGGAGTGCCCCATCAGCACCACAGAGCGGGGCCGCTCGGGGTGGGCGCCCGTCCTCTTCCTGCTCACGGAGAAGAGGCGCACGAACTTGGCGGGGCCCGGCCTGGAGTCCTGGGCTTCTGCGTCTCCGCCGCCGCATCCTCCGTTCTGACAGGCTGGGTAGGTCACCGTGCCGGGGTCTGTGGGATCCGAGACTGAACAGGGGATCGCAGCAACTCGCCCGTGGCCGTTCTGGGCTGTGGTCATGTTCTAGGAGCTGGAAGCCCGTGGCCACCGGGCGGCGCGGCTCAACCCCACGTGCGCACCTGTGTCCACTGGTCCCAGGTGCAGACCTTCATCTCTGAGGCTGCTGCCCACCTGGCTTTCACACCTGCTTTGCACATCAGGCTCCTTCTCAGTTGTGGCCACTGCCTGCAGCAGAAAACAAAGCAGGATTTAGCCATTGCCCCCACGGAAAAGCCTTTAAAACAGGGGCTAGTTATTTTGTTTAATAACTGCTAATAGACAAAAAAAGGCATGCCCCATAAATGAGCTGATCAAGCAAAAAGTTATACATTAAGTTCAAATTTTACTTTTTTTCTAATTCATTTCACAAATTAAAGGGAAAAATGCAAATATACATTCCTTTAAAAAAAAGATAATTATGGGTTGTGCATTCAATATAATGGTAAACTCCTGAATTTATTGAAACTTGTTTAAATAAAAGTTTTGAAAAACTGCTGGAATAAAAAAGCCAAGGCATCATTCAAGACTGTCTTCTCTTTATTTAAAGAAGAAGAAATTTTGGCCAGGCTGGTATGGCTCAGTGGTTGAGCCTCGACCTATGAATCAGGAGGTCATGGTTCAATTCAGGGTCAGGGCACATCCAGGGGTTGCTGGCTCAATCCCCAGTGGGGGGTGTGCAGGAGGCAGCCAATCAATGATTCTCATGATTGATATTTCTATCTCTCCCTTACTCTCTGAAATCAATAAAAATATATTTTAAAAATAAAAAAATTTTGGTTTTAATAATTTAAAAAGCAACAATTTCAAAATGTGTCACAGCAAAATGTCAACTTAAGTGTAAAACAGCTAATGGGCAGACTGAGTGCTTAGTATGCACAAGAACTAGTGCAAGATGCTCTCAGCTGCTTACTGTCTACAGAATACCCCAAAACTCTAATCAGAGAGCTACAAAATGCTACAGGGACATGAGTGGGAGGGACCAAGCTGAGGTTGCATTAGGTCAACTTTGTGAAGGAAATCACAGTGAGGGGCTTCTGTCAACAGTATTCTAACTGGCTGAGGAATGGAGAGAGACAGGAATACTGAAGTACTAGAAATTCAGAAACAAAAATTTAAATACTGCACCGTCTTCCTTCTTGCACATGTCCTGAAGCCCAGCACACACCTGTGTCCATGTTGTCTCCCCTCCTCCCCTGCCCCCAGCCCCAAGTGAAAAGCCTGCTTTCCTTAACTCTTTCCATCAAGCCAAGTCCTCCACAGCCTTCAAAAGCCAGCTTAAATGGTACAGTCCCCTGTTCTCAATTAATGACTGGTGAATGAATGAAGGATCATGATAATAACCCTAAAAGGCTACCATTTATTAAGTACTTACTATATATCAGGCCCTTGTACTAAGTGCTTTAGAAACAACACGCTACAGAGTACTCAGGCAAACCTAAGAGGTAAATAGAATGATTTTCATTTCATAGATAATCAAATGGATGCTTGGCAGACTAGGTAATCTGTCAAGGGACCCTGCAGCTGCCCGCCCCCCGCCCCCCCCCCTTGCTTCAAACTCATGAACAAACGGAAAGGCAGAGGTGGGACAGGCAATGCAGGTGTCTGACTCCAAGTTTAGTGCCTCATGACATAATCCTGATTTAAGTCAAACCCCAGAAGTCCTTATGGCACCAGTCCTTATGACTCCAAAGGTAAAATTAAAAGCAAAAGGTCCTAGATTCAATTCCGGTTAAGAGCACATGCCTGGGTTGCCGGCTTGATCCCCAGTGTGGGGCATGCAGGGGGCAGCCAGTCAATGATTCTCATCATTGATGTTTCTCTCTCTCCCTTTCCCTTCCTCTCTGAAGTCAATAAAAATATGTTTTTAAAAAATTAAAAGCAAAAGAGAAGACGAGAAATTTGTATAAAGACCTTGAGATTTAACTTAGCCTTTTTGAGTGCAGAAGAAAATCTGACTTCATGCGAAGAGGCCTGCTTGGCTTCTTTTCAAATTCTCAGATGGGTTCATATTTATTTGCCCCTATGTCATGCCCAGTTAAAAATGATGCTCATGGCCAGCCATAGCTAGAGGGCTGATTCCATCTGAGACCAGGTACAATACAGAGACTTCAACCCCTGGAGCCTTTCTGATGTTCACTCACCCAATTCTATTAATCAGAAGCTGATGGGGCTACCACATGCTCTCTGCAGTTTAATGTTCTAAAGGAGCAATTGGGGGCTTGAAGAGCTGTAGGTTGCAAATTTATGAGCCACATAAGCTAAGTCTTGAATCACCCCAGCACTGAGGCTGGATGTGACATCTAACCAGTTGCAAAATGAATCCAACACTTAGCATCCTGTGTTTGTTTCAGCTTTTTAGATTCTTGAAATAATGAAGTCAGTCTATACAGAGTCAAGTCCAATCCCAGGTACTGACAGGCAACATATCTATAATAATAAAAGCATAATATGCTAATTAGACCAGACAGATGAACAACCTTCCAGACGTCATTCGGGAAGAAGCTGTGGCAGCAGGGGCCAAGGCAGAGGCAGTTAGGGGCAATCAGGCAGGCAGGCAGAGTGGTTAGGGACAATCAGGCAGGCAGGCAAGCAGTTAGGGGCAATCAAGCAGGCAGGTGAGCAGTTAAGGGAAATCAGGCAGGCAGGCAGAGTGGTTAGGGGCAATCAGGCAGGCAGGCAAGCAGTTAGGGGCGATCAGGCAGGCAGGCAGGCAGGCAAGCAGTTAGGAGCCAGCTGTCCTGGATTGCGAGAGGGAGGTCCGACTGCCCCACAGGGATCGGGCCTAAACCAGCAGTTGGACATCCCCCGAGCGGGTCCCAGATTGCAAGAGGGTACAGGCCAGGCTGAGGGACCCCCGCCCCCCATGCACGAATTTCGTGCACCAGGCCTCTAGTGGAGGAGTAATGGTCTTCTTATGATTTATACTGGATACAGAAAAACAGGCAGGAGCCCTTATTGTATAATCTGGCTGGACAAAAACAGATTACTAACACAACTAGAGGGCACTAGGAGACCTTTTATAACCCAGGATGAAACTGTGTTAAACTGATCCAAAGGGCTCAAGGGGTAGAGGAAAGTGCTTGGTAAAATGTTGGGTAGTTTGAGCATGTTCTATGAAAGACATGAAGCCAGGCCTAGGTTCTAAACTCAGTATTGTCACATGAATCTTAAGTAAAGTCATTTCAGGAATCTGTGCTTCAGTGTCATCTATAAAAGAAGTGCCAACATTTATGTATATATCAGCCAACTAATCAATTCACGAGCCTATATTGGGCACAAAGATCTGTGTGGGCCCTGTGATGAATTCAAGGCAATGACAAGGTGATGGTCTATTCCAGATAGGAAACTGGCATGAGCAAAGAAGAGTAAGGAATATAGGTATGATTGGGAGGCAGTATATTTGGGTGGCCAGCTATCCCAATTAGCCCAGCAGTGAGATATTTTCCATGATGTGAGACTCTCATGGCTGAAACTGGGAAAGTTCTTAGCAAACTGGGATGACTGGCCACCCTACATTAAGTAAAATAATATAGTTGGAAGGATGGCTTGATGTAATATAGTAGTAGAAATAAAGGTGAAAACAGGCTAAGCCTACACACCATTAGTCTAATACTTTAAGACTGTCTGCAGGTGTCACCTTCTTTAGGAATTCCTTCCTGATTCCACTCAAATAAATTAATCCCTTACTCTGTGGGTTACAGATGTCCCCCAAGTTGCTTTACCCAAACATATTACAATGATAGATTTATATGGCTGCCTTCAGAACAAGACTGTGAACTCTTAAGCAGTAAAAACGATGTACTTTGCACACTTATTTAAAACTAGAGGCCCGATGCACAAAGATTCATGCAAGAATGGGCCTTCCTTCCCCTGGCTGCCAGCACCACCTTTGCTCTGGCCGGAGCCACCTTTGCACCTTTCCACACTGCCCAGAGGCCTGGAGTGGCTGGGGCGGTGCAGAACGTGTGTCCTGCCCCGCCCCCGGCCGCTTGGTGCCTGTGTATGCAAATTAACCCTCCATCTTTGTTGGGTTAATTTGCATACTCACTCCTGATTGGCTGGTGGGCATCACAAAGGTACAGTCAATTTGCATCTTTCTCTTTTATTAGTATAGATTATCTTAATGTGAAATTTTATCAAGTTCTCCTGCCTTCTCAATATCTGTACCAAGGTAACGATTCATTACTATATACCACTATTATTTTTCCAATGTGAAGATGTTTAGATTTTTTACAACACTAAGAAGTCTAAGTAAAACTTAAGTTTTAGGATGGAGATCCAGTAAAATACATGCAGAAAATCAGTTTCTAATTGGGGCAACATACTTTTCAAAAAATCATTGCCTTACTATTTCGTTCATATAGCTGAACAATGTGATTGTTGTGTGCTACTTGGAATGAAACTGAAAATCACGGAAGAAAGCTTTTCCTGGAATTTCCAAGTAACACCAAGTTGCATTTTTTAGAACTAACACTTTGACCTCTATTAACAAGGATTGCAATTCAGTCAGTGGTTTTGTAGCAAGGCTTGTAAATTGTGGAAACTCTGCCAGAGATATTTATGAACAGAACTACAAGAAAGACTTTTAGATGGGAATATTGTGAAATCCATTGTCTACAAGCTAGGTTCTGGGGTGTATGAACTTTAGAATAGAACATTTTAGTCATAATGAGAATTCTCTGAAAACAACTATGACCAGTACTTGTTAAATAAGAACTTGTACTTGAATTTGAAATTCAGGAATATATATCAAGTTAAATGTACAAACAAGAAGGTTTTTGTTGTAAATTATAGAAACTACAACACTGAAAAACAAACATTGAAATCTAATGGTAAAGGATTGAAATCTGAAATGCTAAAGGAGTGAAAGTATAGATCCTTGAATCACAGCACTATAGAGCTAAGGAGCATGTGATCACTAATTGTAAAGATTAGGATACTCGGGCCCAGTGGGTCAGCCTACTGTTGGTGAAAGCACAGTGACCTGGGAATCAGAGGGACCAGATTCTGACACAGCAGTGCCACCTACTGGCTAAAACCTGTTGGTGGTCCTAGAATTCTTTCCCTCCCTTACTAGTCACCAAGTGTAAGAGATCCTGGCTCTTGCCGAAACCGGTTTGGCTCAGTGGATAGAGCGTCGGCCTGCGGACTGAAAGGTCCCAGGTTCGATTCCGGTCAAGGGCATGTACCTGGGTTGCGGGCACATCCCCAGTAGGAGATGTGCAGGAGGCAGCTGATCGATGTTTCTAACTCTCTATCTCTCTCCCTTCCTCTCTGTAAAAAAATCAATAAAATATATTAAAAAAAAAAAAAAGCCGAAACCGGTTTGGCTCAGTGGATGGAGCGTCGGCCTGCGGACTGAGGGGTCCCGGGTTCGATTCCGGTCAAGGGCATGTGCCTGGGTTGCGGGCACATCCCCAGTGGGGGATGTGCAGGGGGCAGCTGGTCGATGTTTCTCTCTCATCGATGTTTCTAGCTCTCTGTCTCTCTCCCTTCCTCTCTGTAGAATATCAGTGGAATATATTAAAAAAAAAGAGAGAGAGATCCTGGCTCAGTGTGGGCTGCCTCCACCTTAATTCCAGCCTTTAGGACCTTCACCTGATGATTACATTAACCTCCTGACAAGTCTCCTGTCCTCTGGTCTGACTCACCTCCAATCCAGCCACAGTGAACTTCCCAAACTGCAAGTAGAGTGGTGTCACTTCATCTAGTGTTATCAACTACCCTTGGAGATGTTGAGATGTCAAATCACCTAAGCCTAGCACACAATACAGTGAGCCTTTCTCATACAACTATGCTCTGGGATATTTTCTTGTTTGCTCCCGGAGTTTTTCTCCAGCCATTTTTGTCTCTTTGTAGTGTAGGGAACCACAATCCCCAGGCTCCTGTAACAAGTGGCTTCTGGCCAGGTTGGCCAGTGAGCAGCACTGGTGGGAGATGCCAGGGTATTTCTCTCTGTGTGGGCTGCTGCAGGGGCCTTTCCAGCAGCTCTGAGGCTCTTATTTGGCCCCAGCTCCTGCTGGGCAGCTGCTCCTTCCAGGTGGCACAGTGTCCGGCTCAAGTAACACCACCTCTTCCCTTTGTCCCTCCAGGCTAGGGGTGGCAGCATCTTCCTGCTATTGCTCATCTGAGCCTCACTGTCTTCTCTTTTGTTTCTCAGCTGTGTAATAATTCTCTGTTTGAAAGACCTAGAGAAGTTTCTTTTTTTCTGACTGGTAAATATGTGCTTTGCCTAACTTTCATTAATTCAAATAAACTTTTCCCTAGAAGAACTCTTTCCTTCCTATCCAATCCAGATGCCCCTTCTGCATGGGCTCACAGCACCTCATGCATTTATTTTAGTACTTACCATACTGCTCTGTAATTCTGGTTTTTCTGTCTGTTTTCTCCACTGAACTCTAAAAAGGTTCTTTCAAAGCAGAAAGCAAATCTTCTTTAACTCTGTTGTCAGCAGTCAATGCTGATCAGATGAAGATAACACTATTTCTTTGGCATAACTAGCTGTGTCCCTACATTTGGGACCAGATAATTCTTAGTTGTGAGGGCTATCCTATGCATTGTAGATATTTAGCAGTATCCCCGGCCACTGCCTTAAAATGATGCTATTAGGAAGAAGAAAAATAAAGTATAGAGAAAACCCTGAAAACCATGGAAGTGCCATGAGTTAGTTTCACAGTGGTTTCTAAAAACTACTGAAATTTATCATTTTCAATCATAAAACAGTGTTCTATTTATTCTTTGAGGGTACTGATAAAGAAAAAATTTTAATGATAATATTGTTAGCA
The DNA here is from genome assembly GCF_028538775.1 of Myotis yumanensis. Classification (NCBI taxonomy): domain Eukaryota; kingdom Metazoa; phylum Chordata; class Mammalia; order Chiroptera; family Vespertilionidae; genus Myotis; species Myotis yumanensis. The sequence goes on along the minus strand of NW_027223754.1, from coordinate 118,537,771 downwards.
GGACAGTTTCCTGTGGAAAAAAGCTCAGCTTAATGAATGTTTATATTCCATTATTATAATAGTTGTGTCTAATTTCGTAAATGCTTTTTTATACATTCAGTGAAAAAGAAAATTTAATAACATAAGAGAGTAAATACCAACATGTTAATAGTTACACTAAGTGATCACTTTTTAACTATCAATGCAGATATTTCATTTTAATAGGTAATCAATTTACCTACAAAAGGTTAGTAATTTAAGTGATTAGATTTCACAGATTATATCTGAGTAAAGTTAATATGACAATTAAGAATACTATAAATAAATGTTTCATAACATACTTAAAATATGGTTAATATTAATGTTCAAGTGTAGGTATTAAGAAAAATTTTGATTCATTTGTCTCAATGTTAATCAGCAATATTTGAATAAAAAATGTTTAAAGAGTTTCCTAATGTACCTGTGATTATTAGGAATGTGATTTTCTTTAATAAAATTATATATTCCCATTAAAATATAAAATATTTATTCTCTAAAATATATCTTGGAAATATTAATGCAAGCCATAACTTAATATTTTTCCTACTCTTGCACATTATAGGGCAGTGGTTCTCAACCTGCCTAATGCCGCGACCTTTTAATACGCCGGGTACATGTATGTGGGCGTATCTGCATGTGGGCGGACCCACCTGGAGACGGATAGAGGAGCGGTGTCTCAGTTCCTAAGACCATCAAAAATAAGTGTTTTCCGATGGTCTTAGGTGACCCCTGTGAAAGGGTTGTTCGACCCCAAAGGGGTCACAACCCACAGGTTGAGAACCGCTGTTAAAGGGGATGCAACAGGAGTGCCCAGCTAGAGTGAATGGGGAGGCTGTGCCACTGGACCGTATTACATAAATTCGTTATACCAAGCCTGGGAGGCGTAGCAACTCTACTTAACACACAGAAACAAACACAGAGAAGCAGCCAAAATTAGGAAACAAAGAAACATGTCCCAAATGAAAGAACTGGGCAAAACTCCAGAAAAAGAACTAAGCAAAGTGGAGACAATCAATCTAACTGATACAGAATTCAAAACACTGGTTTTAAGGATACTCAATGAACTTAGGGGAAGAGTAGATGAATTTAGTATACTAGATGAAGCAGAGGATCAGCAATTTGGAAGATAAGAAAGCAGAAAATACCCACTCAAAACAGCAAAAAGAAAAAGAAACCAAAAAAAATGAGGAAGCTATAAGAAGCCTCTGAGACAACTTCAAGCATACCAACATTCATATCATGGGGTACCAAAAGGAGAAGAAAGAAAGGAAGGAATTGAAAACCTATCTGACAAATAATGACAGGCCTGACTGGCTCAGTGACTGAGTATCGACCTATAGTCATGGTTCAACCAGGAAGTCATGTTCGAATCCAGGCACATGCCTGGGTAGCAGGCTTAATCCTCAGTGTGGGACATGCAGGAGGCAGCCAATCAATGATTTTTCTCTCATCATTGATGTTTACATCTCTCTCTCTCCCTCTCCTCTCTGAAATCAATAAAAGTATTTTTTTAAAATATATTTTATTGATTTTTCACAGAGAGGAAGGGAGAGAGATAGAGAGTTAGAAACATCGATGTGAGAGAACCATCGATCAGCTGCCTCCTGCACATCTCCTACTGGGGATGTGCCCGCAACCCAAGTACATGCCCTTGACCGGAATCGAACCTGGGACCTTTCAGTCCGCAGGCCGACGCTCTGTCCACTGAGCCAAACCGGTTTTGGCAATAAAAATATTTTTAAAAAATAATAATGACAGAAAACTTCCCTAACCTGGTGAAGAAAATAGACACACAAATCCAGGAAGCATTGAGAGTCCCAAATGAGATGAACCCCCAAAAAACCCACACTAAGACATGTGATAATTAAAATTCCAAAGGTTAAAGACAAAGAGAGAATCTTAAAAGCAACAAGAGAAAAGCAGTTACCTACAAGGGAGTTCCCATAAAAGCTTCCCAACAAGAAAAAGCTATAGAAGTTTATCACGCCAAACCAGTATTACAAGAAATGTTAAAGGGTCTTCTTTAAGAAGAAGGAGGAAAAAAAGATAAAAAATATGAATAATAAAATGGCAATAAATACTTATATATCAACAATTACTTTAAATGCAAATGGATTAAGTGCTCCATTCAAAAGACATATGAAGACTGAATGGATAACAAAACAAGACCCATATATATGCTGTCTACAAGAGACTCACTTCAGATCTAAAAACACACACAGACTGAAAGTAAAAGGATGGAAAAAGGTATTTCATGAAAATGGAAACAAACAGTCCTGGGCAGAGTTGCCCAGCAGTTAAAGCATTGATCCACACACCGAAGGGTCGAGGGTTCGATTCCCAGTCAAGGGCACGTACCTGGGTTGCAGGTTCAATCCCTGGCCCCGGTCAGGGCACATTCGGGAGACAACCAATTGATGTGTCTCTCTCACATCAATGTTTCTCTCTCTCTCCTGTCTCTCTCCCCCTCCCTTCCTCCTTCCTTTCCATTCTCTCTGAAAAGCAATTGAAAAAATATACTCATGTGAGGACTAACCAAAAAGAAAGAAAATGGAAACAAACAAAAAGCTGGGGTAGCAATACTTATAGTAGACAAAACGCATTTTAGAACAAAGGCTATTAGGGAGATAAAAAATAATAGTAATAAAATAAAACAAAGGCTATATAAGATGAGACAAAGAAGGAGGACCCAGTAATTCCACTTCTGGGTATTTATCTGAAGAAAGCCAAAACAGATATGCATCCATGTTTACTGCAGCATTATTGACAATAGCCAAGATATGGAAGCAACCTGAGTGTCCATCAACAGATGAATGGATAAAGAAGAAGTGGTACATATATTTGATGGGATATTACTCAGCTATAAAAAAGAATAAAATCTTACTTTGGCTGTTGTGGCTCAGTTGGTTGAATATCATCCTATGCTCCGAAAGTTCACTGGTTTGATTCCCAGTCAGGGCACATGCCCAAGTTGTAGGTTCAAACCCCCACCCCCACCCCAGAGTGTGTGCAAGAGGCAAATGATCAATGTTTCTCTCTCTCCATCTCTTTTCCTCTCTCTCTAAAATTCAATAAAACATATTAAAAAAATGAAATCTTGCCATCTGCAACAAAAAGTCAGATAGAGAAAGACAAATGCCAGATGATTTCACTTATATGTGGAATCTAAAAAATTAAACAAGCAAACAGACTCTTAGATACAGAAAACATTTTGATGGTTGCCAAATAGGTGTGGGGGGGAGGGGTAGGACTGGGTGAAAGAGGTGAAGGAATTAAGAAGTACAAATTCGTAGTTACAGAATAGTCATGGAGATGTAAAGTACAGCAAAGGGAATACAGTCAATAATATTGTAATAACTATGTATGGTGTCAGATGGGTAGTAAATTTATTGGGGTTGATCACTTAGTAAATTATGTAATGTCTAATAACTGGGCTGTACACCTGAAACTAATATTATATTGTATGTCAACTATAATTGAAAAATAAAAAATACTTTAAAAAGAGATCATTAAAAAATATTTTCCCTACTCTTAGTCCAAAGGAACTATTTTAACTTTATCAAATGTAAAATAAAAGTTAATTTGTATATAAATTAAGCTACTAACGTTCTTTATAAATCACTTTATCCAGGAAATTAAGGTTAAATGCATTCAGATTTGGGTTAAGGATAAGGGTCTTCATTTCACACCAAACATTAACCTGCTCTCATTAAGTCAAGATGGCTGTAAAAAAAAAATTACAGATATCTAGCTAAAAGACAGATGAGTAGTAATAGTAAAAATATTTGCCAATAGTACTTTATTGCAATTATATAAAATTTCATTTTGAGTAAATTATCGTTTGGGGATTAATAAAAACAAAGCACCATGGTGCTAAGTCTTTCTAATTTGCTGAAACTGCCTATTTTATTCTGCCCATTTGCTTCCTGTTAGGTACTTTCCTTCTATTATTCACTCCAGTACCTTCCCTAGAATGTGTTGAAATCAAGACTCTGAACAGAAACTGGAAATTCTAATACCCCACATTTTATGAACAGGTTGTATTCTAAAGGGTTGTGTATAGGCAATCTATTTCCCTATCAAACTATCTTTAACTGGTAGTATAGCTACCATTGAACTTAACCATAATTTATAACATGTCCATAGGAAAATGCCCCTACAATTCAATTGTGGGTTTTAGTTCTAAGGGTGAAGTTCCTTTCCCCACCCCCCTAGTCCTTAACACACAACCCTCTCCCTCTCTTTTTCAATCCCAACGTGCGCGTATTAGTCAAAGGGGGAGGCTTCTCAAGCCCGGATCTGGTATCCTCGGGTTCACTTTGGTTTAAGGATGGGGAGCAGGGGAGAATCGAAGATGGCGGCATAGGTAAACACCGGAAACTGCTGCCGCAAACAACCACTTCAAAAATACACCTAAAAGACGGAACGGACATCAACCAGAACCACAGGAAGGCTGGCTGAGGAGAGACTCTTCAACTAGAAGGAAAAACAACAGCATTCCGAGGCTCAGAGGAGGCGCAGTGTGGAAAATTTAAAGGTACGGTGGTGCGGTGGTGCGCGCGCAAAGTAGGCTGGTGGCTGAGGGAGCGGTTGTCGTTTTCAATCAGGAGGGAGTCTCAGACTCTGGGCTACAGATCCGGGTGAGTCTCTAGGGACCCAGACTCAAACGGGAGAAGCGGGACTGTCTGGCTACGGTCCCTCCGAGGTTTGCAGCGGTTGCTGGGAAAGAGAGGCAGAGCCCCTGGGGACGAACTGAGAGCAGCCATAGCTGCTCCCTCCCCCCGCCCTGTTGATCCCGCCCCGCCCAAGCCCTGCGCAGAGCCATTTGCCGATCGCCTCAGGCAAAGGCTAGATTAGCACCTCCCCAGAGGACAGAAGTTTTCCCACAGCTGATTCTCACAGCCAGTCGGCCTGGTGGTCAAATCCCTCTAGTATTAACTACAACAATTAAGGCTTAACTAGAACAAGACTGCGCACAGAGACCACAAGGGGGTGCACCAAGAAAGCATAAAAGATGCGGAGACAAAAAAACATGACAGAAATGGAGGATATGGAGCTAAAAATCGCAATTTTGAGGGCTTGCAATAAACTTGAGGAGAGCCTCACGAAAACTAATGAGACCCTTGATGCTATGATAAAGAAATTAGAAAGTAAGCATACACGGACTGAAATAAAGAATATTATACCCAATAGCAGACCAGAGGAGCACAAGAATCAAACCAAAGATTTTAAATTCGAAGAAGCAAAAAACACCCAACTGGAAAAGCAAAATGAAAAAAGAATCCGAAAGTGTGAAGATAGTGTAAGGAGCCTCTGGGACAGCTTCAAGCGGACTAATATCAGAATTATAGGAGTGCCAGAAGATGAGAGACAGCAAGATATTGAAAACCTATTTGAAGAAATAATGGCAGAAAACTTCCCCCACCTGGTGAAAGAAATGGACTTACAGGTCCAAGAAGCACAGACAACCCCAAACAAAAGGAATCCAAAGACGACCACACCAAGACACATCATCATTAAAATGCCAAGAGCAAAAGACAAAGAGAGAATCTTAAAAGCAGCAAGAGAAAGAGACTCAATTACCTACAAGGGAATACCCATACGACTGTCAGCTGATTTCTCAACAGAAACTTTGCAGGCCAGAAGGGAATGGCAAGAAATATTCAAAGTGATGAATACCAAGAACCTACAACCAAGATTACTTTATCCAGCAAAGCTATCATTCAGAATTGAAGGTCAGATAAAGAGCTTCACAGATAAGGAAAAGCTAAAGGACTTCATCACCACTAAACCAGTATTATACGAAATACTGAAAGGTATCCTTTAAGAAGAGGAAGAAGAAAAAGGTAAAGATACAAATTGTGAACAACAAACATGCATCTATCAACAAGTGAATCTAAGAATCAAGTGAATAAATAATCTGATGTACAGAATGAACTGGTGATTATAATGAATCAGGGACATAGAAAGGGAATGGACTGACTATTCTTGGGGGGGAAAGGGGAATGGGAGATTCGGGAAGAGACTGGACAAAAATCGTGCACCTATGGATGAGGACAGTGGGTGGGGAGTGAGGGCGGAGGGTGGGGCGGGAACTGGAAGGAGGGGAGTTATGGGGGGGGGGGGGGGGGAAGAGGAACAAATGTAATCTGAACAATAAAAATTTAATTAAAAAAATAAAAAATTAAAAAAATTAAAAAAAAAGGATGGGGAGCATACTTCAAAAGAGCCAGTAGCTCTGGCTTCATTTAAATAGCTAATCACTTAAGTGCAGTGTTTGCAAATTGAAAGTATACATAAAAACTTAACTGTGGATGAGACTGAATCACTGCATCTTTGGGAAAGGTGTAAATTTTATACAAGTATATGATTGTCTTGGCTTGCCCTATGTGGGTTACTAGGCTAAGCCACATTCCTGTGGATGAGGATGGGGTTTCCCAATGGAATGGAAGTTTGCCTTGCCAATATATGAGGCAGTGTAGGTAGAGAAAAATGAGGATTTGCAAAGGCAGGCCTTAGACCAAAGCTGGGGATCAGGCAGGTCTAGCAAGACATGCCAGGGTAGGTCTGGGTCTGAGCAACAGCATGATTCTCTACACTGTACTTGCCTGCCATTACCCCAAGGCTCAACAAAATTCCAGCCCCTGAACTTCCCCTTCTCCACTCCAATTTAACCACTGGGGTAGAAAGAGCCTTGGAACACTTCAGGAGTCACTGCCAATGAAAAGTCTGAAGACAGCTAGTCCTCATTCCCCGCCCACCATGTTTCTCATGGTAAATAAGATTGTGCAGTAACTACCAAAGTTCGCGGTTAGGGCGACTACCTAATGCCTGCAGCCGATGCCAAATATGATGTTACCAGAGAAACTGTGCCTCCCCTGCACTTACCATTCAGAGCAAAGGAAGTTTTCCAGATGGATGGCCCTAATCTTGAAGGCACTTTGAAGGTCACTGGAGCAAAAACAATGTTTCTGCTTGCTAGAGGCAGATTTAGCAGGATCGGGCGCTATGCATTATTGGGCTCAGGGTCTAAGTAAGGCACGCGGTGCAGGCTGCACAGAAAAACCCGGCAAAGGATCTGTGTGGCTTGTGTATCCAGCTTTTGATTAAACATGTAAACTGTCTAGAAGAGTATATATTTGTGTTGTATTTCTCTGCATCGATTTTACTGCTCAAGTTCGTTTTGTTTTCTTTGCATAAAATTTGTTTCTAAGCATATAACCCCAATTCATAACACTGCATTTTGAGAAAACAAGATCAACTTTTGGCACACTTTCTATCCAGGAACCAATTAGGTCTGAATTTAGGGAATGTCATAGCAGCCCATTCTGCCATTGCTAAACAGAGGTCCAGAAAATGCATTTCCCCTGTTCTGCTCAATTAGGTATCCCACAACCTCAAATTGTGGTTCACATTAAGCAGGTGCTGAAATGCCTTATATTGTCTAATTTAAATTGTTTTCTAATTGAACTGACATTTGGATATTGTTTCCTGTCAGCCCTTCACGCCTCTTGGCACAGCCACCCCTTTAGGAGACAGTGGATAGCAATGTGGGATGACGCCACCAATGAACAAAGCCAGTGGAGACTGAGCTGTTGTTCCTGAGCCGAGGTCCCCTACCTCATATCTCTGCCCTGGGGACTGCTGGCAGGCTGGCAGGGGCTGATGTGTGGCCACTTTGTTAGAGGAACAGGCCATTATGATGAGCCATCCTCAGGGGACATGAAACATAAAGAAAACTTCCTGCTGCGCATTAGGAAGCCGCATTCTCACACTCTCCCATGGCTCAGGAAAGCAAGCTGGCGCAACGACGAAGGAAACCTGAAAGAGGGCAGGGGAGCAGAATCCTGGTGAGGGAAATTTAGAGTGGAGAATAACGTTGCCTGTTTCTCAGGCTTTTGCTGTAGGTGCCTATTTTTCTGCATTAATTTGTCCTTCAAAAAGGGGCTCACGCCCTAACCTGTTTGGCTCAGTGGATAGAGTGTCGGCCTGCGGACTGAGAGGTCCCAGGTTCGATTCCCATCAAGGGCATGTACCTGGGTTGCGGGCACATCCCCAGTGGGAGGTGTGCAGGAGGCAGCTGATCAATGTTTCTCTCTCATCGATGTTTCTAACTCTCTATCCCTCTCCCTTCCCCTCTGTAAAAAATCAATAAAATATATTTTTAAAAAGGGGGGGCTCTCTAGCAAATCAGGAGGCTCCTCAGCAACTTCTTTGGAGTTTTCTTTTTTTGTTGTTAATCCTCATCTGAGGATATTTTCCATTGATTTTTAGAGAGAGTGGAAGGGAGAGGGAGAGACAGAGAGAGAAAAACATCTATGTGAGAGAGACACATCGATTGGCTGCCTCCTGCACGCGCCCGACCAGGGCCGGGGATCAAGCCTGCAACCAAGATGTGTGCCCTTGACATGAATCGAACCTGGGACCCTTTAGTCCATGGGCTGATGCTGTATCCAGAGTTAAACTGGCTAGAGCTGGAGTTTTCTCTTTTACCATTCTTTCTACACACAAAGATTTGTGGCCAGAAGCTTCCATGAGACCACATGACCCCCTCCATCATCACTTGGCTTATTCGTTTAGGGAACCTGCTATGGGGAAGGGCCCAGTTCTGGGTGCTGTGCAAAGGGCCTCATTGCAGCAGAAATCAATAATACCCATTCTGTGGACACAGCCACTAGTGGGGACTGTCATGATCTACTCTCTCTATCAATCCACTGCCTTCCAGGGGGGCAGGCATGGAAGCGACAAACTTTATCCCTCAGACACTATACCCCTCCAAATGCCCCCAGGGGCATTTTCCTTCCCTCCCATTTCCCTCTGACTTTCTTCCCAGTCACACCTGCCACTGTTAACCTGTGGCTCACAGCCCATCAACCTCATCCAAACCTCCAGCATGGTGCCTCCACTGAGGAGACCTGGCCAGAATTTGGACACATCATTCACCTGACATGGTTCTGGCTCTCAGAAGCCAGAGGTTCCAATGCTTAGCAGAACATGACAGGAGCATCCAACTCAGGAATACCCTGGCAGTAATCCTACCGACATGGCTCCTTCGACACATAGCATAATAATGTTTCAGATATTTGGTGTGGCCTGAAATGAAAGAAATACTATATTCTGTTTTTTGTGAAAAGTTCAAAGCCAGTTTAGTTTATGTGGTAGAAAAAAAAATACAAAAAAACTACAGAAAAATAAAAACTGCCTTGGCCAGTGTGGCTCAGTTGGTTGAATGTCATCCTGTGCACGGAAGGGTTGCTGGTTCGATCCCTAGTAGGGGGCCTGCAGAAGGCAACCAATCCAGGACGTTTATCTCTCTCTTCCCTCTCCCTTCCTCTCTCTCTTAACAACAAAAAATCACCTACTGCTATAGAGGGGAAAAAAACAAAAACAGAATAAAGACTTTAATATCTTGAAACTAAAAAAAAGTTTATTTTTTGCATCCAGAATATATCAAGAACTCTCAAACTCAATAACACAATGACCCAATTTTTTAAATGAATATATTGGGGTGAAATTGGTTAATAAAAACTATATAGGTTTCAAATGTACAATTCTATAATTGTACATTTACTCATCTGTATATTGTATGTGTGTTCACCACCCCAAGTCAAGTCTCCTTGCATCATCATTTATCCCTCCTATTCCTTCTTCTACCTTCCGCCATCCTCCTTTCCCTCTGGTAATCACCACACTGTTGTCTATATCTATAAGTCTTTTGTTTGTTTGTTTTTTTGCTTAATCCCTTCACCTTCTCACCAGTCCTACAACTCCCCTTCCCTCTGACAGCTGTCAGTCTGTTCTCTACTTATGAGTCTGTTTCCATTTTGTTTGTTACTTTATTTTGTTCACTAGATTCCACATATGAGTAAAATCATATGGTACTTCTCTTTCTCTGACTGGCTTATCCAATTAGCACAATGTTCTCCAGATCCATCCATGCTGTTGCAAAAGAGTAAGGGCAAGATGAGCCAGGGGACCCCTCCTATGAGGCAACAGCCTATAAAAGGCAAGTCCCCAGGCAATTAAGAAAAGAATCAGATTTGCTTTCTGAGAGAGCAGCCGCCAAGAACCCATGATGACCAGACAAGACTAGGAGAGCGTCCCTCTTAGTAAGGCCAAGCCTCAGAGTGACAGCTTAAGGCGGGTTCGGTGAAGGAGAAAGGATGTCAGCTGAGGCTCAGAACTCCTGAGCCAGGGTCTTACTTTGCCTTTTACTAGCTTTGGAAACCTGGACCAGTCACACCCCATCCTTGACCTCAGATTTCTCAATGTGATCCTAACACTTCTCTGAGAGTATTTCAAAGGGTGGTTATAAGAAGCAAATGTACTATAAACAATATTCTCATTGAAATATTAATTATGCTCACAGCATGACACCTTTCTTTTTAAAGTGTAAACTTTATGGTTACGGGTTAATAGAAAATGAAATTTTACATCACAATTTCTAGATCAAAAATAAGTGAAATACTCGATTGGAAATTTAATGGATTTAAGCTTATTAGATATGCATTTGGACTTATGCAAAAGCCACACGTCCCATGCAGCCTGTGAGGGTGCAGAAGGTGCCCACGTGCACAGGCCACGGCTGTGTGACTAGCAGGTGGAAGCACATTCCCTCCCTAGAGCCATCCTGACAGTTCAAGGGTCACTGCTGGATGGAGACTCTGCACAGTCTGCAGGGTGAGGGGCCAGCAAAGGAATGTCTGCATTTGGATGGGAGGGAATATGGCCTCTGAAACTAAATATATATTAAATGCCATTATTTCATTTTTCTTCAGCTCTATTTTTTCTCTACTCATATGGGTAATATATACCCTAGGACTCTTTTCAATCCTGTGAGTTATAAATAACAGAGGTCTCAAAATTTTGACAAGTAGTACTCTAAAAGTCAATTGTTCAGAATGTGAAATACATTGCCCTGTAAGATTCTCATGTTATTTGCCCAATGCTACTTAATCCATAATGCAAATGAATGTTACTAATAGTAAGTAATGATCAAAAACTAAACTGATAATAGTAGTTAATAAGATGAACCTGATTTCTTTGGCTTAGGGGTTCCTATGGTAGCAGAGGAAGAAGAGCATTTTCCCCTTTCTGGTATGACAAAGACCCTCCGCAGTATTTGGAAATAGATGCCTTGAGCTCTGGCATCTTCTAACCTTCCTTTCTTTCCTCTCATCCTCCTGAGCTGCCCTCAGCCTTCCGCTTGCCCTCTCACCCCCCACAGTGTTCCATTATGCAAGGTCACTTCTGCCTCTGGGCCATCATCCTCCCATTTCTTGGTCCAAGCACGTCCTGAATACTGTAGAGATAAGGCAAAGCCATGCAGGCCTTGTTTGACTGCCGTTTGCTGTGTTCCCAATGGCAGTGATTCCAGGGCTCAGGGACAGGAATGGCAGAGCTGTGAGTCTAAGCCTGCCCCTCCAGCAAACAAAGCCCACCTTTCATGTTTTTTCAAGATATGGCAAAGTAGCTGTTCAACAGAGTGCTCCAAAGTGACCAATTTAACTGCATTCAAATTTCATATAAAAAACAAACCTGCTTCACACTCCCCCCCCCCCCAAAAAACTGCCAAAGTTTGCTAGTTCAATTCCTTTCAATTATAATTTCAGAACTATGATGATATGTTAATCAACTCTATAGGTCCCAATAGGTCCTCCTAGATTAACTGTTCTGACGAAAGGCTGGTGGTTTGTCAATAATCACTGCCTCAGTTGCCTCTGGTTGCATAAGCAGAGAGGGCCATGTGCAGGTAAGAACACCTACAAAGTCACATCAGACTGTCATCATTTGAGTAAATGTAAGTTAGAAAGAAACATTCATTGATTGAAATGAAGTTCCTGTGACTTGTTTCAAAACTTCATCTTTTAACAAGAAAGAACCTCATATGAGGCATCATTTGTTCATTTGTTCATTCATTCATTCATTCATTCATTGAACAAATGTTTCCTCAGTTCCTCCTGCTTGACTGGTGTTGGGGTAGAGCCTAGGAATAGAATGATGAACTGCAGACATGATCTCAGCCATCACAGACCTTTAGCCAAGGGGGAAAAGATATATAATTAAAGAAGAAATTGTAATGAAGTCTGTATTGTTATGATACCTCAGTAGGCCTTTTTCGGGAAGTGACATTAGCACTAGGACCTAAAAAATAATGAAAGGTGGGGGTACTAAGAGCCTGGGGTAGAGACCTAACTGGAGGACAGTGGGCAGGGAGAGGCTAGGACCTTATAAGCCATGGTAAGGGTTTTAAGGTTTTTCCTAAGGGTCAGAGTGCCCAAAGGCAGCAACACTAGAGGCAGCAGAGGCAATTACGAGGCCGCCACAACCCTCAACTGCCAGATCCAGACAATGGTAGCCTGGATTCGCAAGGTGGCTATGAGATGCGGAGAGGTGATGGGAGATACAGCCAGCATGGGCCTGCTGACCAACTGGATGTGTGGGGTGAGGGAGAGGGAAGATGGAGGAAGACAAAAGAGACGGGTGTGACTCTAGGTGACAGGTTGGGTCAAACTGGGATGAACTACCGAAGCCCAGAGAGGAGCAGATAGAGAAGGACGATGAGGAGTTCTAATTTAAATATACTGACTTTACATCATGTCCCAGAGGCAGCAATGGATTACACTGGACCTGGAGATGGAAAACGAGGTCTGGCTTGAGACACAGATCCGAGGTTATCCTGTCACTTTGGAAAGTGATTAGCACTAGAGGGGACAGGCTGGTGCAAAGGCCTGAAAAGCACCTCTTAGGCACAGCAGTCTGGAAGAGGGACCCGAAAGGGAAGAGCCATGCAGGGTGGAGCTGCATACCTGTCATTCAGGTCAGCTCCTGGAGCTCCAAGAGCATGGAGCTGATGTGGGCCCCTCATGACAAGCAGCCTCTTTTCACTTTATCAAATAACTTTGGCAAGAAATATCTTTTCATCTTCAATTCCCTCACCCCACACTGTAAGTATGACTAAAACACTGACCTTTTAAAATTAAAAATTAAATGAAGTCTTATACCTCTGTCCACTTGAGACAGCAAAAGTATAACTGCGCTTAAGAAACAGGAATGAATGGGTCCTTTACAACACTCACTGTTGATATTATTGTGATCACATGGTGTTTTCAAGCTGAATTCCTACAATCCTCTTGATCCTAAGTATAGTTTAACTATCTAAGTTGGCAGCGCCATTTCTAACTGTGTCACTGTTAAAATGGATCCCTGCCTATGTGCTGAGCTTACCAGTACTGCCACGGGCCCAGGAAACGACGCTGGACAGGGCCTGTTCTACAGGACATCACAATCATGTCCAGAGACAACAAAAACATGCACAGAGATTCCTATTTTCCAGGAATGTTGTGTTTTCTACATAATTTTGTAAAACTTTCAGTTAAAAAAAAACAACTATATCCATTCTTCAATGGAGTGAATAGTCATCTCTCGAGACTTCCACTTGGAACAAATTAAACTGGGCACACTGATTTCTGAAGAAGCAAAGCTTTTCTCAACTTTCTTCCTTTTCTCTGCAATTAGAAAAATCCCTTTTCAGACAGTTCATTAAAACTACTTAATAAAGCCCGGCCAGTGTGGCTCAGTGATTGAGTGTCAACCTATGAACCAGGAGGTCATGGTTTGATTCCCGGTCAGGGTACATGCCCGGGTTGTGGGCTCAATCCCTAGTAGGGGGCATGTAGGAGGCAGCCAATCAAGGATACTCTCTCATCAGTGATGTTTCTATCCCTCTCTCCTCCTCCCTTCCTCTCTGAAATCAATAAAATTATTTTTTTAAAGACATATTTTTTAAAAACTACTTAATAAAATATCTAATTAGGTATTTCTTTTGGCTTAGAGGCTCATAAGAGACTTACTGAGGCACCAGGGCTCACAAACTGAGAAAGTCTGCGGGCCCTCTGGCCTGAAGGGTTAACACTACTGGCAGCAACAGATCCATCTGGAATGTGCTCCACCCCAATCAGGCCTTTCCTGGCTGATAGACATGAAGCAGCTCATTGAGAAGAGTCAGTGAGACGGCCATCCAGACATCTAAGAACTGGGCTCTATTGATACTGCCTCCCTGGAACCTGCAGCACTGGGAGATGATGGAATTGGGCTTTTAATACCAGTCTTTCTTGGGCAGGTGCTATATTCTGTGTTTTATTCCACAGGAGAACAATCAAATTGGAACCACTGTGCATCATGTAACCAAAAGGAATATGAAACACATGTGTGGGAACTGAACCCCATTCCAGGTAGTCACTGGTATAAAGTTGCTTCCTCCCAGTTCTCTCACTAGGTCTTTGATTTTAAACAGCAATCTGAGCCCCACCTTTCTCCAGCTTGCTGACAAAGAAAATCCACTCTCAAAGTTGTTGGCAGCCAATAAGAACAAGGCTTGTCACTTCCCAGCTGAAAGCTCTTCAAGATCTCCTTGTCAGACAGTGCTACTCAAACTTCTCTGAATTACTTTTGACAGTACTATCGATAAGAGGTATATATATAGAGAGTCTATATACCCAGTATTCTCAGCACTCATAACCACCCTAAATTATTACACCCATTTCACAGATGCAAAATCTGAGGTTGGGCCCTAAGAGCACATAGGAGAAAGGATGGAGCCAGCATCTGCACCAGGCAATCTGGCTAGACTCCTGAGCTCTTAACCCACTGCAGCCACCTCTCCTGGTGGCTCAGGAGAACCAGTTCACACCTTGGGGAAAGGCTGAGGTAGCAGGTTATTGAAAGCAGGAAGTTTAAAGTTCCAATATTTAACTTGCAAGTTATACAAATTTGGCATTCTTTTCATAAGGTTTGTTTTTATAAAAAACAAACAAACAATGCTTTCCATGTCACACCCATTAAAGACAGTTATTATCTAAAAGACAGAAAATACATAAATACATACCAAGTGTTGGCTAGAATGTGGAGAAATTGGAAGTCTTTTGCATTGTTGGTAGGAATGTAAAATTGTGCAGCCATTAGAGAAAACAGTATGGAAATCCCTCAAAAATTTAAACACAGAATTACCATATGACCCAGCAATTAAATTTCTGGATATATACTCAAAATAACTGAAAGCAGGGTCTTGAAGAGATATCTGTATACCCATGTTCATAGCAGCATTATTCACAATAGCTAAAGGTAAAAACAACCCAAATAACCATCAACTGATGAATGGATAAAGAAAATGTGATATATGAATACAATGGAATATTATTCAGCCTTTAAAAGGAAGAAGATTCTGCAATATGCTACCACATAGATGAACCTTGAGGACATTATGTTGAGTGAAATAAGTCAGAAAAGGCCAAATACTGTACGATTCCACTTATATAAGGCATCCAAAGTAGTCAAACTCATAGATATAAAAAGTGAAAGGGCTGGGGGTACAGAGTCTCAGTTTGGGAAGATAGTAAAGTTATAGATGGATGGTGGTGATGCCTGCACAACAATGGAAATGTGCAACTTAATGCCACCAAATTGTAACCCTAAAAATGGTTAGAAGTGCTAATTTTTATATGTATATTTTACTACAAAAAATGTTCTTGCTAAAAATGTGAAAATTAAATAATTAAAAACCATAGTGTTTTTAATAATTTATCAGTTAAACTACTTTAAATTTTCCAAAATGCATGATTCAGGAAGACTCATAGTTATCCTAAAGTTTTAAATATCCCTGAGCACAAAGCTCCCTCGGATTTTTTGTCTGTACAGTGAGGTGATGGCACCAGAGACCTTAAAGAACTGCAGTAAGGACTCAATAATGTTATTCCTGCACCAGTGCCTGATGGATAGCAGGTCCTGGCCATTAGTCTACACAAGGCCCTCTGTGATCTGCCTGCTGCCACCATCACCTATGAGGTTCAGCTAAGGAAGTGAAATGGTTTCCCCAAAGTGACAAGACCTGTGCTGAACCATGAAGCTGTGCAAGTCTGCATCTAACACACACCCATATGTAAAGTGATGTTTGTGCGTGACTATTGCACCCCCAACCAATACAAACTCCTTGAAGATGGGACAAGTCTTAGTCATCCTTAGTCATATAGCATACATACAGGGTGGGGTAGAAATAGGTTTACAGTTATGAGTATGCAAAACAGTCTAATCTTGTATTATTATTTACTAATTACTGTATTATTTTTCATATGAACAACTGTATTTGCCCCACCCTGTGTGTGCGTGTGTGCGTGTGTGTGTGTGTGTGTGGCACCTAACAGCAGCTCAATAAATATTTGATGGGGGGGCCCTTTTTAAAGGTTAGATATGGATGTCTATAAAGGAAACTT
This sequence comes from Myotis yumanensis, assembly GCF_028538775.1. Classification (NCBI taxonomy): domain Eukaryota; kingdom Metazoa; phylum Chordata; class Mammalia; order Chiroptera; family Vespertilionidae; genus Myotis; species Myotis yumanensis. The sequence continues at coordinate 118,521,485 of NW_027223754.1, read as the reverse complement.
ATCTATCTGTGGGGAACACTACCAAATTCTTTTGTGAATTACTTGTATTTTATAATATCAAAGAAAGTTTTTATCACTTCTTTTCCCACGTATCCACCAAGAAAAAAGAGAAATGAGAAATCTGAGAATTGGAGGGCCCAAGCCACGGAAAAACCCCAATCCCAATTCTTGCCTTCAGGAATCAGCCATGAAATGAAGGGAAGTCCACATATTACTAAAGTCACACTCTCTCGATTCACATGTGGAACTTCCCATCTACACATGACATACATACATGTCTAATCCTCAGCAGTGATGCTTAAGGGGACAATGTGAAAGGCCACAACAGTTCTGTCCCTTTACTTGACTTGATACCCACCTAACTAACCAGTCATCAAAACAGACTTTATGGAATACAGCTAGTGCGTTTGGGGCTTCTTTTTGTGGAATTTAGAGCAGAGACATGAAAAAAGCTGAAGTGCTACAGCTGGTATTTCTTCCTTTTCTGTGAAGTGGTGGTTTCCCAGGCAGCACTAATTTACATCCTCTATAAAACGGTCTTTATACTTGGCTGTAGGGGAGCTTGGAAAGAGGCAACTAGAAAGATCTGTTCTTCAGAAACCTTCACATAATAACAATCACAGCACAATTTTAGGAGCTATTTCTTACTTCCTCAGTTAGGTTTTACTATTTCCTATCAACTACTCCACCGCCAACCTGGACACGCATGTGGAATGCTTCGGCTTTACACCATTCTGTATGTCACAAAATAAGTGGTGTTTATAACATTATTCTGATCTCCTGTGAGTGCTTTGCTATCTTTTGCTGAGTGAAAATTTCTTTTCTTAAATAATAAGAAATGTAAGTGGAAAATCAGAACAAAAGGAAAAAACCCACCTAATGAGAGAGTTATCACTTTTTTCTACCTATGTCTTCTGAACAGGAATATTGGACCTATTATCTATTATTATATAAGAATCTTCCTCCTACTCCCTTCAGGTATTAAACCTCAATTTTAATGTTCTTCCTCAATTTGCACACACACAAAACGTCACAGGAGCATTCTAATGTTGTACCTCAAAGTAGAGGTGAAGCTAAAAAATAGGAAATTTGGGTATTCACTGAAACCAGCCCTGGGGGTCCACGGGCTGTGCTGGCTGGTGCTCTGCCCAGCTCTGGTGCAGATGAGAAAGTGCTCAAGCAGACCTCTGTCCCCAGGCTAGTCTCAAGAATATGCTGTCCTCTGTGGGACCAAGTGCCCTTTTTGATCATGGGCAAAATACTTATGGCTGCTGGGCTGCCTATGCACTGGTGCTGAGCAGCTTCCCATCAAAAGCAGGCGTGGGGCCCCAGTCACAGGAAGATCTAACTTTTCTACACAATGAGGTTATAAACATCCTTCTGAATTAGGTCCCAGAAGAATTTAAAACAAACTCACAAATGCACTCAAAATTGTATCCTTATCTATTATCTTTTAAAAGCAAGTATAATAATACACTCAGATGTATCAAAGAAAACAGGAGTCAAGTATTATAGTCATTTATCCTATATAATAAAGAGGTAATATGCAAATTGACCATCACACCCTTGCACAAGATGGCCACCCCCATGTGGTCACAAGATGGCCACCACAAGATGGCCGGCAGGAGAGGGCAGTTATGGGTGACCAGGCCTGCAGGGGAGGGCAGTTGGGGGTGACCAGGCTGGCAGGGGAGGGCAGTTGGGGGCAATCGGGCTAGCAGGGGAGTAGTTAGGGGGTGAGCAGGCTGGCAGGCAGAAGCGGTTAGGGGCAATCAGGCAGGCAGGCAAGCAGTTGGGAGCCAGCAGACCCACAGGGATCGGGCCTAATCCAGCAGTCGGACATCCCCCGAGGGGTCCCAGATTGGAGAGGGTGCAGGCTGGGCTGAGGGGGAGCTTGGAAAGAGGCAACTAGAAAGAGGCAAATTTCATGCACTGGGCTTCTAGTTCTAATTATATAAAAATAAATATTGCCACAACATGGATAATCCTCAAAAGCTAAGTGAAACCTTAAAGAGGCAAGTGAAAGAAAATAGCCAGGAAAACCACATACTATATGATTCCAGTGACGTAACGAGATGTCTAGAAAAGGCAAGTCTATGGAGACAGAGGGTGGAGGAGTGGTTTCGGGGGCCGAGGGAGGAAACAGCAGTGCCTACATGTGGCCATGAGGTTTCCTTTTTGGATGATGGAAATGTTCCAAAATTAGATGGTTGCAGAACTCTGTAAATTTATTAAAAATGAATGAATTGTACAACTGAAGTGAGTAAATTATATTTTATATCAGTAAAGCACTAAAAAATATATAATGAATCATAATTTCCATGTGAATAGTCTAATAAACATTGTGAAGAGCATTTAGACAACAGATCACATAATTCAAGGTAAAGCGTCCAGGTAATGAATTTCAGTCAAAAGAGCCACAGTATAGGTCCCAAACCTCACCTCAGAAAAACCTGTAGCACACCTCACAACTCTTCTAGCCTCATCACCAACAGCCTCAGGAAAGATCTCTCTCGGTGATTTTTCTAACACTCTTTTTAGGGCCTTGGAAACGAACCTTTTGACTTCTTAGTATTCGCCTGTTTGGACATCAGCTTTTCTCCATGGCACAAGCCTACATTAGAAGAGAAAACCTGGTTCCCGTGACTTGTATCGATCAGTCACAAAGTGAGGCCTTCCACAGCCAACAACCAGGAGCTCTCCAACGAAATGACCTTTGGTAAGTACTAGGGATGTACTGCACAGGAGGCTAACAACAGCCAACACGGCCATACAGTCAATAGGAAAGTTGTCAGGAGTACGTCCTGAGCTCTCATCACAAGGATAATTCCCCCCCACTTTTCTCTCTTTTCTTTTTATTGTATGTATATGAGATAATGGATATTAACTAAACCTACTGTGGCAATCATTTCACAATATATGTTAAATCAAACCATCATGCCATCCATACACCTTAAACTTATGTCAAACCATCATGCCATCCACACACCTTAAACTTCAGTCATGTATGTCAATTATTTCTGAATAAAACTGAAAAAAATATTTTTTAACATTATCTTTGGGATATATCCTGGATGTGATCCAAAAGTTGAAACGTTTCTCATCTACAAGCAATGCTCCTAGGGCTGGTGAGTTCTCTATGCACCTCCCTTCCCGTCAGATTCAGAATATAAAGTCTAACTTAGCACAGGAGTTAGACTTCATATTGGGAGCTGGCCCACGTGAACTGTGAGCAGAGCGCCAGGGCCCTGACAGACGCTGAGTGCTGAGGGTCCCCGAGAGCCAATCCTAGTTGCTGCTAGTGTTTCAAGCTGACAGTATTATTCAGGCATCTACGTTTGCCACTTTTCCATCTTTTCTTTCTAGATCCATATGCAAATTGGTTATAGCTTGACAAACTCGTTAGGTAAACCAAGCAAGTGTCCTGGACTCCACCACTGGGTCCTGTGGGTCACCTTCCCACCTTCTCCTAGCCAGACTGCAGCCACCTGGCCCCCCACTTCCAGCTGCACTGTTTGTGCTCTTAGTTTTGCTTTTTGTTTTAAAACAAATAATCATTATGCTCATGCTCTCGGCTCCACGCAGTCCTTCTCATTTGAAGCCTCTTTTTCACCTCAAAGCTACCCTTTTCCTCCTTCCTCCCTCCCTCTCACATCTCCTCCGCTGGGGGACCATTTATGCCTGACTTCAAAATGTCACCCATCTTCCTTTTCCGGTTCCTATCAGTTCGTTTCTTCACCAATGGGATTTTTGAGTGTTAGAAACGATAAAGATTTCCGGTCAATGTCTCATTTTACAAATGAGGACAGGAGAGACCAACACTAAATAGCTAAAATGTTTATAGCAGCTTTACTTATAATTGCCAAAACTTGAAAACTACCAAGATGTCCTTCAGTAGGTGAGTGGATAAACTGTGGTACATCCAGACAATGGAACATTACTCAGCAATAAAAAGAAAGGAGCTCTCAAGCCATGGAAAGACATGGAGGAAACTTAAAAGCATATTACTTAGTGAAAAAAAGTAAATTTTTCTAGTTTGGCTCAATGGATAGAGCACCAGGCTGTGGACTGAAGAGTCCTGGTGTTTGATTCCAGTCGCGGGCATGTACCTGTGGTGCAGGCTCAATCCCCGACCCTGGCTGGGGTGCATAGATGAGGCAACCCATCACTGTGTCTCTTTCACATTGATGTTTCTTTCTCTGTCTCTCCCTCTCCTTTCCACTCTCTCTAAAAATCAATTTTAAAAAATCCTCAGATTTAAAGAAAGAAAATTTTTTAAAAAGCTAACCCCAAAATGCTACATACTATATAATTCCAACTATATGACATTCTGGAAAAGGCACAACTATGGAGACAGTAAAAATATCAGGGGGTAGCCCTAACCGGTTTGGTTCAGTGAATAGAGCATCGGCCTATGGACTGAAGGGTCCCAGGTTCGATTCTGGTCAAAGGCATGTATAGGAATGAAAAGGCAGAGCATAGCAGATGCATAGCAGAGCATAGCAGATGTTCTAGGGCAGTGAAATTATTCTGTATGATACTATAATGGTGGATATGTGTCATTATATATTTGTCCAAACCCACAGAATGCCCAACACCAACAGTGAACCAACTCTAAAGTAAACTATGGACTTTAGCTAATAATAATGTATCAATAGTGGCTCATCATTGGTAATAAATGTGCCACACTGATGTACTGTAAGATGTCAATAACAGGGGGAATTATACACAGGGGGTAGTAGTATTTGGGAACTTTCTATTTTCCCATCAATTTTTCTGTAAACTTAAAACTGCTCTAAAAAATAACGTACACTAATTTACAATCTAAATAAGCAAACAGCTAAGTGGAATAGCCAGGCAAGCGATAGTGGGAGCTCTGTACGCAGTACAGATAAGTACCCAGAAACCCACCCCTTGTGTTAATAATCACGCTGACATGACTCACATAATGGAAAAACTAATATCATTACATCATCGAGATTCAGAAATACCTCCAATCCAAATCCAAACTCCGTACATGTGTAACCTTGACCAGCTGATTTTAAAATTCACATGAAAGAACTTGGGCTTGGAATACCTGCAATACTTCCAGGAAGGGGACAGGGCGTGAGACCTGCCTTGCCAATGTCAAAGGCCTCAATTTTAAAAAAGCTTGAATAATACATGGAACTGAGCGTTTGAATTGCAGACACGATCATTTGTTTTTTTAAACTTGAAGTGATTGTGAGATTTTTATGACCCAAAAGTGATTAAAAAAAAGTCATGGGACATGCCTGAGTTTTTGAGGGGAGGGAAGAACTAATGACAGAGCTAATTTAAGGGAAGCATGGGAAAAAATAAAGCTGCTTTTTGGTCACATCTCATACATTTTGCTTATTCTGTTGGACAGTAACATAAAGAAAAACATTGCTTAGGAATATATTTGTATGCGGAAAACCAATAAAAGAAAAGTTAACAAGTGATAACCCTAAGATTCAATGATGTTACCTCTTGGGAGAGGTTGGCAGGGCTTGAGGACAGGGAGGGACAATTAAAGATGTTGCTGGCATTTTATATTTCAGGTTAGGTAGTGCATATGTGGTATTTGATAATGTTTGAACTTACTCATATGTTACAAATATTCTTTGTATATCTTAAATATTTAATACAAGTTTTTAAAAAGATAGTCTAGTCTTAAAAGGATGGGTCAGAAAATACTAATACAAATAACATGTAATAAAAATGGCATCAGACAGATGTGGGTTCAAATCCCACCGCACCACTCAGCAGCCACAGAGCCCTGCACAAATGACATAACTACTCTGACCTCAGTTCCCGCATGTGAAAAGGAGGGATAAGAGTATTCCTCGGGTGTAGTTGGGTAAAATAGGATAATGCTTGCTGAAGAGCGCAGTGGGAGTCTGGCAAAGAGAATAATAATAACAGCTCTCATTTGTTCTCTGACCATGTGTCCGGAGCATGAGAAGGACCTTACAGGCACAATCACATTGACTTATCTCAAGGTCATGTAGTCACACGCATAGGAGATAGGATTTGAATCTGTAAACAGTCTAATTCCAGTGTTAGGCTCTTAATAACTACAATGCTGTTCTTTCTCTTGGATAAAACATTTATTAGTAATGGTGTTGTTTATTATAGTCACCATAAATATTCACAGCTATGGTTTAAAAATAAGGTTAAAATTTACCTATACATGGTTAGATGGGAATACTTGACACAAAAGCAATTTACTTCAAAAAGAACCCAAAGAAGTAGTGAACCAGATGGCCAATGTGATCTGACATTGTCGCATGACTATCAGAAATTCCAATATACTTTAGGTCCACACAAACAATAGGAGTCCAGCTGAGATCTAAAGAGGCAGTCTCTCCCATTGCTCCCCAAACCCATACACTGGCCTGTTCATTTAGGGTCATCTATATGCTTCTAAGCACCGCATCTTAAAAGAAACAGAGAAAAATGTGAATTTGGAGACCCATATCCTTTCACAAACTGTAGGATTCTGGAATGCTAACTACTCAGCTTGAAAAAGACCACTGTTTAGGGAAGGAAGCATAGTGACTTTTCTATGAAAAGAGGAGTACAGATTTATTCTGATGTGCACCCTCTGGTAGAATCTGTGAATAGAACGGGGTGATTTTTCATCCTGGGACAGAGAATTCACTTACAATCAAAGAAACAGAACATGCCATCTAGCGAAGTTCAGGCTTTCCACCCCAGGAGGGCTCAGTGGCTGGGGCCACCGATTGGAGGTGAAATGGGGTCTGATGCATAACGGCTGAGGTTCCTCCATTTGCATAGTTCTACTAGAGGCCCGATACACAAACTTCGTGCAAGAGTAGGCCTGCCTTCCCCCGCTGCAGGCACTGGCTTCCCTCTGGCACCCTGGACTCGGGCTTCCCTCGCAGCTCCAGCTTAGTTCGGAAGGTCGTCCAGTCTAATTAGCATATTACACTTTTATTATTATAGATGATCCTGAAAATATATAATGCATATCCTAAAAATACAACCCTTACATAAAGCGCAAAACAGGTCCTTTTGGAAGGGGTACCACTACCTCGGACTCCCTGGGGTTGTCACTTAGCAACGTGCTGTTGCTGGTGCTCTCTAATTTTGCTGAGTGATACAAACTTCCTTGGTTTCCATGTCCTGATGATAACACGTGGGACAGGCCGGCCACACAACAGCCGAGCTTTGCAGAACAAAGTGGAGAGGAGAGACTATAAGACAAAACTCTCCTACTTACCGTATTTTTCCATGTATAAGACGCTATTTTTTTCTAAAATTATTAGACTGAAAATCGAGAGGCGTCTTATACAGGGAAGTCAGCCGAGGAGGGAGCCGCGCAGGTGCATAGCTGCCCACACCTTGTCAAACAGGCTTCCTCTAATCACAAGCCTTATTGTTACTGACATCAGCTGATGCTGTAATTGGAGGTAGATGTGGAGAGTGCTTAGAGGCAACAGGAATTGGAGTGTTCTGAGCCCATAAAGATGTCAAAAAATAAAAAGATAAATACCAGTAATTTTACTCTGCAAAATTCAAACTGAATGTAATCAGCTATGCAAAAGAGCATGGCAATAGAGCTGTAGAGAGACAATTTGGACCTCCTCCCACTGAGTGTACGATCAGACAGTGGAGAAAGCAGGAAGAACAACTCCTTAAGATGCCAAAAAAGAAGAAGGCCTTAAGACGAAAACCAGTAAAATGGGCAAACTTGGAGCAGAGGCTTAAGACTTGGATTATGGAGCAGTGCCAGAGTGGCTTATGTGTGTCAACCAAGCTTATTCAATGTCAGGCAAGAATGTTTACAAACGAAATGAACATTGCTGATTTTACAGGAAAGGCAAAATGGTGCTTCACTTTCATGAGGAGAGAAGGGTTGGCCATGAGAACACGAATAAAGTTAGCTCAGAAAATACCACCAGTTTACGAGGATGATCTCACATATAGACAGACTCAGAAGACAGCAATGATATAAGAGAATTTGAAGAAATTGATATGTCTGGAACTAATAGTGATGAAGAAGAGAGCAGTAATTACTAAATAAAAATGTATTCTATATTATGTTGATTTCTTAATTTGGGGTTGGAAAAGGGGAGAGGGGTGTCTTATACATGGAAAAGTACAGGAGTTGCTTAAGCATACATCCACTTTTAAAGTCCAAAACCACTTATTTAGTAAACTGATGTAAGTTGCCACAAAAGTGAATAAGAATAATACCTGTAGCCCTGGCTGGTGTGGTTCAGTTGGTTGGAGCATCGGCCCATGCTATACACCAAAAGGTCAGGGGATTTGGTCTCAGGTCAGGGTGCGTGCAGGAGGCAACTAATGGATGTTTCTCTCTCTCATCAATGTCAGTCTATCTGAATGTCTCTCTCTCTCAAATCAATAAAAAAAAGCATGGGAAAAAAAGGGATACCTCTATAATAACCCCAGGCTAAACCTAGTAATGCAGTAGGGGACAACTCTTGTGATTTTATTAACTGGCTCTCAAGGATTGAATGGCAAAGAGTTCAAAGACCGCTAGACTTATTTATCTTATTCTGGAACATCCAGCAATGTGTATCTGAAATAGGTTTGCTGCTTTATTATAAAGTGGGTTTCTATGAGTCTATGTCTGTATGGGGGAGGGAGGAGGCCTTAAGCACCTGACATTTTTAGTACGGTCTGTTTAGAAATAAAATGAGCCAACAGGAAAGGTGGGAAGGTGAGTTGTTGGAAGAGCAACAGCTCTGCTTTTAAGAAACCAAATATATGTTACTGTGGGACTTAAGCCAAGGGCAAAAATCTGCTCCAGGAGACTGTGTACACTGCGTGACACAGGGACCCAATGGAAAGTCCCAGGCATCCAGTCATTTCAGTGGTGTTAATGGCCCCTCTATACATTTTAAAGAATTAACCAGAAATGGAAATGAGGCAAAGGATGGCCACCTTTCATTCAATATCACACCATAGCAGGTCTTACGCGTCCAACCCAAAGATTATGTCATTCTTTAGGAAAACATACCTTAATATGAGGTAAATTATAGGTTAATTTGTAGATTACTTTTGTCCAGTACGATACAAATAATTTCTGCCATGCAGAAAAGATAACCGCAAAGATTATGGTTTTATTGTCCCAAAGGAAATTAACCAGTTTTGTTAACTAGTTTGTCTCTAACTCAACAAACATTTCAGTGTGGCTTTCCTAATAGAGTATATAAAGCTCTTTCCCTCAGTGCTCTGTGCACCAAGCCACAAAATCCTACTGGCTCCCTCATTCGTGAGCTAAACCAATCTTTGACACATGATCACCTAATATCTGGGAGAGAGTCACGTCTTAACATTTTAAAAACAGGGCTTTGATGTATGAAATCTATATTCAATCACAATTGTCCCATTTACTCTTTCAATCTTTATAATTTCTTTCTTATCTACATATATACAAGCCTAAACAATCTTTATGACCAGTCAACCAAACGACCGGTCGCTATGATGCGCACTGACAACCAGGGGGCAGACGCTTAATGCAGGAGCAGCTCCCTGGTGGTCAGTGCGCTCCGCGGCCAACCTCCCGCAGCCGGCCAACCTCCCGTGGTCCCTTCTCCCAACCAGTCGGCCAACCTCCCAGCCCTGATCAGCCCAATCAGGACTGGGTGAGACAGGCCCTGATCGGCCCGGCTGAAGGACCCCACCCGTGCACAAATTAGTGCACCAGGCCTCTAGTGAGTCTATATTGTCACAATTTTTGTCACTATTTTTGTACACTTAACTATTTTATCATACAAGTAACATAGATATAGCAGTTTATAGGAGTCTTGGAGAGTAGAATTAAAGACATACATCCTCCTCTAAATATGGGTCTTTTCTAAAAAGACTGAAAAATAATAATAATCAAAAGAACAAAAATTTTATCACAAAGTTAAGATTTTGAAATGTTCTACTTTTCCAATATATTTGATCACTACTCACCCATACCTGGCAGCTGGTTGCTCATTTCAAACTCAACTCTACCTTCTCCTTAAATTGATTCTCTTCTTCTAGTCAATCTAATAGTCTAGTCTAATTTAGAAACCATGCCTAATATTGTCTCTTGAAATATATCATTCTACTAATCTGCATTTTTTCAGAAAGTAAATAATATATTTAATGAACATTAAGTGCCAGACACTGTAATAGACTGTTCATGTGTATAAGCAAAGAAACCAGAATTGTTTTAAAGATGAACTGCAATCTTTACTTAACTATAAAAACATCATACCCCATAATGGTGATCCTCAAAAGCCTCTGTCTACTCTATTGTTTTAGCCTCTAAGTGCTTTCTAGCTTTTTTATCTCTTTTTGTTTTCCCATATATTAATATTACATTGACATTATATTGAAGCATATTACATAAACCTACTTAGCTGCTGTAGCTTTTAAATTTTTTCTCCTTGCCCTACTCCTTCTCCAAATTCCGTATCAAATGCCCACGTGTAAAAAAATCAGGAACAGTCTAATTGCTCTTGTCTTCCCTTTATATGCAATTACAATGACCTTCACTTTACATATGAGGACGGAGTCCCAGAGATTTCCAGAGAGGTCCAAGGCCACACAGAAGGCCTGAGTTAATAATGACAGAGTCTGTCCTCTTCTCTACCATACTACACTGCCTCTCAAAGCGAATCTAGTTCTATAAATTTCCAGCATGAACTTACCTGTGCATGATCATTGGGGGAAGCAAAGTGATACTTAGAAAGGGTAAGTCACATAACCAAACTCATACAGCAAGTGTAAGAACCGGGACAACTCAGGTCCTTCTAGCTGTGAAACTGTCATTTTCAATGATTTAGTCACAAATATTCAAGCAGCCTGCCCAAAAATCTCCTTCCACAGCATCCTTGCCTCTTTTTCATTTTATGCTGCCTTGTACTTGATTTCTTGTATCACATCTTGGTGCTATTTCTTCAAGAACCTAATAGGGTCTTAAAGAGAATGGATAGCATCTTTATATTTTTATAGCCCTAATCCAGAGATCAATAAACATTTATTGACTGAAAGAATGATGTGAAAAGGGTAATAGAAATCTGTATCTGTTCTACATGAATTGAAAGTATTTTTACTGTGCTATGAAAGGAATAGCTATTTTTATTTAATGTTATGTAATTTAAGACTTCATTTAATATTAAAATAAATACTAATAGTTATCTATTAGTGAATATCATAAAATACAATATAAATTCATGTGAATGTTAAAGACTGCAGTGTTACACTTCCAAGTAACGTTCTCTTGCAACAGGCCTCTTCATGCTAAGCTTCTACCGTTTGGGAGTATGCTTTTGTCTCACCATCACTACGAGGCCTTCAGTGAAAATACTGGAAGTACTGATCACTCCTTATCAGAATTGAGTAACATAGGAAACTCTTAGGAAAATTATCCAGACGCCCTAGATGTTTTGAAAACTGTATTAAGTTCAATGCTATCACTTTCATTGAATTTCTTGGTACCAAAGAATTAAACTCAGCTGCAAACAAATGCATGAGAATTAAGTTGCAGTTTTCCCTGTACACTGGTCATCAATTAGTTTTCAATATTTTCATAACTAAAAGTACAAAATTTACAAAGTATATATTTGCCCAGTTCTACAGAGGGCTACTTGCCATTAATCCAAAACATCAAGTAAGCTAACACATTTGGCCTTTCCCTCAAACCTTTCCAGCCAACTTGTTTAACAGGTGTTAATATGTACCCACATTAACCAACTGAACCTCTTCCACATTCTTTTCTCCCTTCTATCCCCAGGGAAGTGAAACTAGATGTTATTCAGGCAAAACCAACAAATTAGTTACTTGGGAACAAGAGAAAGAGAAACCAAAATGCTAGAAAATGCATCTTAAAATACTAGTAATCAGTGCCTACGAAGTTAGGAGTTTGCTACAATACCACACCATTCTAAATAAGTGTGGACAAGAATGTGGAGAAGTCAAAAGCCTCTTACATCGCTCATGGGATGTAAATGGTACAGCTACTTGAGGAAAATTTGGCAAATCCTCAAAATATCAAATATAAAGTTATCATAGAACCCAGCAATTCCTAAGAGAATTGAAAACATACGTCCACTTAAAAACTTGTACATGAATGTTTATAGTAACATCATTGCTAATAGTTAAAAAGTAGAAACAAACCAAGTATCTATCAACTGATGCAGGGATAAACCAAATATGGATTTGAATATTACTTGGCCATAAAAAGTACTAATACATGCTACACATGGATGAACCTTGAAAATATTGTCCTAAGTGAAAGAAGCCAGTCACAACAGGGCACATGTCATATGGTTCCGCTGGTGTGAAATGTACAGAATAGACAGACCCATGGAGACAGAAAGTACAGTGGTGGTTGCCAGAGGCTGGATAAAGGTGCAATGGGGAAACTTTTAAAAAGCTGCATTGTCCACTTCTCATGAATTTAGTCACAATTCAGCCTTATGCACTGTTTTACTTCTTCCTCCAATAAACAAACATTTTGCAACCATCCTTCAGATAAGGAATCCATGGTGAGCTCTTGTATATGGACAAATGAAATCGCTGATAATGTCCTGCTGGTGAAAACAAGATTCCACATACACTGAAGCACGGAGAGTTTTTAATAGTGGACAAGTGATTCAGCCATAGAATAAACTAGTATTCGAAAGGGAAATCCTCATCCGTCCAACTTAATGCAGCAGACCAAGCCAGCTCACAGTGACACATGGACTATGCAGCTATGAGCAGGACCATAGTTCTAAAATGGTCAAGAAGATGTAAATCAATCATCCTTTAAAAGTCACTTAAAGGGGGGGAGTTTAGATGAAGACTCAGTAATCCATTTCCATGGTCCACGGATTACTCAAATGTCCACAGGAACCAATTACAGCAAGTATCTACAGCACCCATTCTACCACCCACTTAAAACCCTCATCTCCCCAGGGCTGCTTCTCCAACGTTTCCAAAAAGGTGCACCTCCTCCTGCAAAGAGCCTAGGAACTTTCCTCTCCAGTCCCTGCCCTACTCTTGCAAGCAATAAGGAAAAGAAAAATCTCAAGGTAATATTAACTGCGAGGACTTTAAAAAAAAAAAAAGATAAAGAAAAAGCCATCGGTTTTAGATGATGCAATGTTCAGGGCACCTGTAAATGCACACTTACATCATTTTATATGTCGGCACTCATCTGACACAATGTGCATTTCAGGCCCCTCCATGTAGAACTATAGTCTCACCACTCCAGAATCTGTTCTGTGAGGACTCTTAGTGTGTGTGGGTGACGCTGCTAGAGTTCACGTAACTGTGAGGTAGCAAAGATGAATGAGGTACCATCAAGGACTTGTCTGCTGGAATACATATGCAAAGATGGGAAGATGGACCTGGAACTTGAACAACTGAAAGTATAAGTCTCCTCTACAAACTCTTTTCAAATATCTGCTTCTCCTCTTGTTTCTATAATCCTCAGAACCTGTCTTCTAGGCTTACCTCAATGTATGACACATCTCTGATTTCTTATTTTACTGTGCACTACCCAGAAACAAGACCAGGTGGATCTTTTTCAGCATTGTAGCTTCAGCACCTAGCTGATGTGCAGTAGTACACTGAATGAGTGAGCAGCTAAATTTTTACTCATGCTTCTGCCTCCCTACACTCTTGAAACCGCTCTTGCTATTGTTGCCAATGCACCACTCAGTGCCAAATTGAATGTACTCTTCTCATAAAAAAAAAAAAAAATCAAACCTAACATCCCTGTGGCCTCAGACATTGAAACGATGCATTCTTCTTTAGGTTTCTGAAATGACACTGTCAGCTGAATTTTCTCATTCTCATCTGGTTACTCCTTCATCTCTATTCTTCACCTGATTTCTCTGCCCATCCTCAAGGTTCCAAATGCAACTCTTTCCTCCAACTACTTGTGCCTGAGAGACCAACCACTCCCATCGGCCATTCTTCTCAGCTCCAAGGCTTAACTCTCCTAACAGATGGGGAGCACCTTCACCAGGATTCACCTGTGGCACTCAAACCCAACCAAGTTCAAGTCTGCTTCTCAGCTGTCCCCAATACAAACAAAACCTCAAACCATCTTCTGTTAACATTGCCTCCATTCTCCCAGTCATCCACATCCACAGCTTTGAGAATACTGGACTTCTCCATGTCTCTCCACGTCCTCACCTATTCCACTCCCAATCACCAGGTCTTTGGAATCATTCCCTCACATCCACTTCCTCTGCCACTGCCTACCTCAGAGCTAGTCCTCACCAAGACCTGTTATCATTTTCCCATTTTTCTACTTGCCATGTTAGCCTCTCAAAATCCTATGAGATTGTCAAGATCTGCCTCACATGACACCCTCCCCTACAATCAAACCTTCCCTTTGCTTCTCCACCACCCTGACCCCAAGCTCTGTCCTGTAGAGTCTATGGCAGGGGACTCAGTCCTTGTGAGAAGATAGCCACCCAACCACTAATAGTCATAGAACTTCGGGTCTTGGCTCAGAAGAGGTACAGGTGTACACAAGATATTCGGAGTGAGTGGGGACAAGGCGAGTGGGAATGGCTGGAGTTAAGAAGAAAGAGAGTGCTGGAAACCAACACCTACAGTCAGTGCCAGAGGAGGAAGAGGAGCTGGCACAGGGATGGACCGGACAAAAGCAGACTAGGAGAGCAGGTGCCACAGTGGCCAGAGTTTCAAGGAGACGGAGATTAACAATGGTCAAGGTTGCAGAGAATCAAGAAATACCAAGAAAAGGCCACTGATTTGACAATTAAGAAATCACTTTAACTTAGAATGTTCTTTCATTACTTGGATGAGGTACATCAAATCACATCAAATGCCAGGGCTTTCGAAATAAACACACGGTGAGGAAGAGGGTTAGCTATTTTTCTCATCCTGCCAAACTTGTGTAAGAGGACGGTGCAGAAATACAGAGCAATGATTGTATATTAACAAAGCGAGCTGAGAACTGGAGAGCACTAGGACTACTCAGACAAACAGCACCTGAGGATGGAAGACTTCACTGAACTCTAGGAATGACTCACGGAGAACTGGGGCAGGGATGATTCTGCAACAGAAAAAAAGGTGTGGTTTGGCCAGCTACTTTCCCCGCTCCTTGCAGTGAAAGAATTAATGGGCGCTGAGTGCCTGGCAGTGCATGACCAGTGATAGTACAGGTAACAACGCTTTTGAACAAAGTAGTTTCCTGCCAAAGTGTCATACACAGGACTTGATGTTTGTTGGAACAGACTCCTAAAGGAAAGGGATGAATAAAAGGCTCTTTGTTGATTCTGCTCCATTTGCATAAGCCCGCACCTACTCCTCTAGCCCATACTGAGGCTCTTTTAACTAAACCAGCATGTGAGACTGTAGAAGTGAAATCGCTTTCTTGATAAATAGCCATTTAAAATTCCCCGAGAATACACAAAAGCCAAGTGCAGGATTCTTTCCTACCCTATCTCTGGGTAAGGATTTCTTTCTTTCGCTCTTTTTCTATCAATTTGATAAATTTTTTTCAATAGTGCTACTGCCCATTTTCAAAAAAGCTGCCCTGCGGAACGCTTCCCTCTTAAACCTGCATTTTCTGCGCAGGAAATAAATGCACCTGCTATATTATGATACTGTGTTTTCCCTTCCAGAAAGCTGAGGCGGAGAAAATCTGAAAGGTAATGTCTCCCCAGCTAGTGGGCCTAAAATACCCTAAACTCCTGTCCTGAGCACACTGTTAATGTCTGATGGCTGGTGTGGCATCTAATTTTTCCTATGGTTACTCCCCAACTTTCTAATTTCCCAGTTTTATCTTATAATTCACTGTACATCATGTGAGCAGGGAGAGGAGAGGTGACTTCTCCACATCCACAAGTAAACTGTAACAGCCATCTTCCCTCATTGGTGGAGGTGGTGGCTAATTTTATGTGTGAACTTGGCTGAGCCATGGTGCCCAGCTGCTTGGTCAAACACGAGCTGCTGTGAAGGTATTTTTAAGATTCGATTAACAATTCAGTCAGTAGCTTCTGAGTAAAGCAGATTACCCTCTATAATGTGGGTGGGCCTCACCCAATCGGTAGAAGGACTTAAGAGCAAAGAAGGAATTTAAAGGCTCAAGACAGCCTTGGATTCAACACTGCAACATCAACTCCTGCCAGAATTCAGCCTGCCAAGCTGGCCTGCAAATTCTGAACTTCCCAGCCCTCACAACTGCATGACTCAATTTCTTAAAATCTGTCTATCTATCTATCTATCTATCTATCTATCATCTATCAACTATCTATCTGTCTATGTATCTTCTGTTTCTCTGGAGAAACTTAAATTCAGATCATTAGAAACCTTCAATACAATGCATCATATAATCTTTAAAGAATGATGCCTATTAGGTTAAAACCAATAATTTGGCTCTAGCTGGTATGGCTCAGTTGCACCAAAAGGTAACTGGTTCAATTCCCAGAGTACATACCCAGGTTGTGGATTGGATCCCTAGTCAGGGTGCATACAGATGAAAGCCAATGTTTTTCTGTTTTTCTCTCTCTCTCTCTCTCTCTCTCTCTCTCTCCCCCCCTTCCTCTCTCTCTAAAAAATATAAAAAACATATTTTTAAAAACTTTAAAAACCAATAATTTGTTTTAAGGTTTCTGAAAAGCGACTACACTAAAAGACTAGATATATCAAATTGTCAATAATCAATAATCATGACGCCAACAATTATACCAGGGGTACTGGTTAATAATGCGGATTTTGTAATCAAAGAAAACACGATAATTTCAAGAG
The DNA here is from genome assembly GCF_028538775.1 of Myotis yumanensis. Classification (NCBI taxonomy): domain Eukaryota; kingdom Metazoa; phylum Chordata; class Mammalia; order Chiroptera; family Vespertilionidae; genus Myotis; species Myotis yumanensis. The sequence continues at coordinate 118,504,742 of NW_027223754.1, read as the reverse complement.
AAACATCAAAAGTGCTTTATTCAAAGTAACGTCCATCGCTAGCTACACATTTCCCCCATCTATCAGGTAATTTGTGGGTACCGTCCCAATAGAACTTTCCTTGTTTTGAGGCAAACCATTCTGAGTCCAAATTTTCCACTTCTTGGTACATTTTGAAGTGCTGCTCAGAAAGTACATGTGCCATCGATCAGAACAAGTGGTAATCTGAAGGAGCAAGGTCTGGTGAATACGGCGGGTGGGTTAATACTTCCCAGGCAAGATCTTTTAAAGTGTCTTCAACTGGTTTTGAAGTGTGTGATGGTGCATCATTAGCAAAATTACTTTGCCGTGTCTTCTGGCCCATTCTGGTCATTTTACAAACAAACTGTGGTTCAAATTGATTATTTGTTGTCGGTAGTGATCAGTATTAACAGTTTCACCTGGTTTTAGAAGCTCATCACATACCAGGGGTGGGCAAACTTTTTGACTCGAGGGCCACAATGGGTTCTTAAACTGGACCGGAGGGTCGGAACAAAAGCATGGATGGAGTGTTTGTGTGAACTAATATAAATTCAAAGTAAACATCATTACATAAAAGGGTACGGTCTTTTTTTTTTTTAGTTTTATTCATTTCAAACGGGCCGCATCCGGCCCTCGGGCCGTAGTTTGCCCACGGCTGTCATATACCATACCTTCCTGATCCCACCAAACGCAAAGCATTGTCTTCTTTCCTAAGCGATTTGGCCTTGCAGTCGATGTTGATGGTTGGCCTGGATCAACCCATGATTTTGTGCATTTGGGATTCTCAAAATAAATCCACTTTTCATCACCAGTCACAATTTGATGCAAAAAAGACTTTCTTTCATGCCGTTGAAGTAACATTTTACTGATGACTTTCAGTTTTCCATTTGTCTTTCATTCAGTTGATGTGGCACCCATTTTCCTTCCTTTAAAACAGTGGTTCTCAATCTTGGCTGCACATTAGAATCACCTGGGATCTTTTTAAAATCCTGATTTCTGGGCCTCATCCTCCGGAAATTCTGTTTCTTTGTTATGGGGTGGGGCCACAACATTAGTAACAAAGAAACAGAATTTCCAGAGGATAAGGCCCAGAAATCAGGATTTTAAGAAGATTCCCAGGTAATTCTAATGTGCAGCCAAGGTTGAGAACCACTGCTTTAAAATCTTTCCCATTGCTTGTAAACAATCAGAAATTGTTTGCTGAGCAATGTTTAATCTTCCTGCAAGTTGTTTTTGAGTTTGACATGCATCTTCATCCAATAATGTTTGTAATCGTTGATCTTCAAACTTTTTCAGTTGACCTGGACTTTCTTTGTCTTTCACATGGAAATCATCACTTTTAAAGCGTTTAAACCAGCATTCACAATGAGATTTAAATCACATTCTCATATCTTGAGATGGAGCATGTTCACCATAAGCTTTCAGCAGCACTTTTCTTCAAAATAAAGTAATGAATTAAAACTTCCCACAAATACTCTTTTCTTGGCTCAAAATTCGACATTTTTAAGCGTAAAAATATCTATGATGTTAACACCTTCAGAAAATTTGACATATGAAGTTTTGAAGCTTGCTGTCAATACAACAAAATAGCATACATATCAAATCGCATACATATCAACATATGTGTAACTCCATCTATTGAAAAAAAATCCGTGTTATCAACCAGTACACCTGGTAGAAGGCTACTAATGGGTTTTCAATTAAAGGAGAATTATTTCCAGAAGTAAAATAAAAGTCATAACTTAATTTTGCTCTTTCAAATCTTGGTCCTTAATTCTCTGCCTTGGTTTGTTTCTTACTGAACAGATCTCCAGGTAGCTTTAAAGTAAATTATAGCCTTGAATCAGGAAAATGTAAATTGTAGGCCCTTTACAATTATACTCAGGGCCGAATGTTGCCAATAAATGAATCCCTTGTGGAAAAAAAATCTTTCATAAAGCAAGCAATAAGTTTTTATTGGTGCCTACCAGGACTGTTGGGAACTATTATGAACAAAAGCATTTACTGTACGTCTTTTATAATACAAACTATCATCTAGTACCACAAACACAGGTCACAGTGAGGTGCACCAGTCTCCATTATCAGGAATGGCTTACATTAAGTTACATAACGGGGGAAATGGCAAAATTGGTAATACAATTACATAGTAGGTCTCTCAGAGAAGCAAAGCAATGCCAAATGAATGCTCTTTTCAAATGACTGATTCCTAAGGAATGACTAATATGTCTACTCAAATTCCGTTATAATAAAGCAATGGTCACTTTCTGCAGACTCTGCCACTCAACCTTAAATTCAAACCAATAATAACACAGTAGATTTTCCTTTAACTATGATTTTCACTAAGATAACCAAGGAACTGTTTCATTTTAAAACAACAGCCTGGACCCCATCCTACCTTTCCAAGTTTTCAAAAGGCCACTGAAGAGGTCACACCACGGTAGGTATGATTTTATTTTAGGTAAAGTTGCTCAGCAGGAGCTCAGACCTTAAAATTATCAGAGCTTTGAACTTTGCCCTACACAGAATACCCACCAGTGTGATTTGTAAGTTCGTGCTGTTGCCTGGCATTAAGTTAATGTATAACAACAAATACACATGAGAGAGAGAAAAATCAACAAGTTAAATATAGAAAAACCCAAACTGGCAACAACAAGAAGAAAACAGTAAACTTTGCAAGTTGGTTGCCCCCATCTGTATACTTCCTCCCCATTTTCCCAAAGATGTGAGGACATTTGTTTGTGACTAAGCGGTTAATGAACCAAGGATCACCAGGCCCACCTCTGATTTTCCTTTCATGAGAAAAGCAGTCTGACTACTTGGGTTCTGATAGGACCAAAAATTCTTCCCAGCGAATTTTCTATGTGAAATTTCAACATCCAAATGAGTTTCATATTGATGTCTCAAAATAAGCCATTCTCAGAAAGCACTGACACCAGAGAGCTATTTATCTAAAATCAGTCATTCAAACATGGCAGTCAACACATGCCACACATAAAGGAGAGATCCACACTCTTTCCATAAGCAGCCTGAGGTGAACTCTGAAAATGGTTTAATATTCAGTTGACCCAAAAAACCCCCCAAAATCATTCAAATCAAGAGGTTCAATTCTTCGTGTTCACTTTAAGAACACCCATGAAACTGCCCAGGCATCAGGGGTATGCGTATCCAAAAAGCCACCGAGTACCTGAAGTAGGTCACTTTACAGAAGCAATGTGTGCCCTTCCATCGTTGTAATGGTCGGGGTGGGAGGTGTGTCCAAGCCAATCAGGGGGGCCGGACCCACGGTCAGTTGCCCAAAAGAGTTCTGAATTGTTGTGCATTACATGCTTAAAAATGCAGAGAGTGATGCTGAACTTAAGAGTTTAGGTGTAGACTGGTTATTGAGCTCCTCCAGGTGAACAAAGCTCCCAAGATGCGGCACAGAACTTAGAGAGCTTCTGGGTGGATTGACCCACATGGGCTCTCCCTGCCACACTGAGAGGATCCTTCCCGAGAAAGAGCAGGTGGTTCCTAAACCAGAAGAGAAGGTTGCACAGAAGAAAAAGGTAACCCAGGAGAAACCGAGGAAACAAAAACTAATGGCCTGGGAGTAAATTCAACATAACATAAATGCTAATAAAAATAAAAGGAAGAAGGAGAAGAAGAATAAATAATCTACAGAGCTCTAGTCTCTTCACTTTATGTTTCTTCTCACAATAATCCCATAAAGGAAATTAACTTTGAGTAACTTTTAGCAAGTCACTAATCTCACTGAGCTTTTCTCCTTTATACAGTGGGAGTAATAACGTCTGCTCAACGTGTGATGTACTGTAGGAAGCAAACCAGTGTATGGAAAACCTCGGTAGCACCATTTCAGAGCAAGCTTACATGATTATTTTTTAAAATCCCACAGAGCACAATCAGAATTAGAATGAATGCTCCAAATTTCTAACCCCAATGTACATAGGAATGCAGGTCGCCTCCCTTCCTCTGTCAGCTGAAAGATAAGGCCACTGTTAGCCAAAGGAGAATACATACACAAAGCAATGAAAGCCTTGATTTGGATCTCTATGAAAACTTTCCACATGGAAAGAATTCCAACTTTTGGACGTTATGCTTCCTTTGTGTACTAAGTTAAGGCATGATGATGCCCTCGTCAAATGTTTTCATTCTGCTGTCAAACTTGGTTTGCTTCAATGGCAGTTTCCCAAAGGGAAATAGTAAAGAATTATGTCTATCCTGAAGGAAATTTATATTCATTCTATCTGACTTACATTTAAAAAACTTATGTTCAATATATGTGATGTTTTAATTTAAAACATTTAGCACTCTGCGAAAACAAACTCAACATGCAAATGAAAGAGAGGTAGACGAAAAAATTTAGACTTCGTAAGAGACAAGTACCTGAGAGAGTACTGGAAATAACTCAAGAAAAGGCTTTAACCTAACTACTCTGAGGTGATGCACATATATAGCAATTTTTTTCTACCTTTTCTAGCAAGTTACCACGAATAAAGAACATATGTGAGTAGATATCTTTCTTCAGAAGCTTCATACACTCTGATCCCAAATGCAGCAATAAAAATAATGGTGCCTGCCATGAGCCACTAATCCATTGAGCACCAATGCTAACAATGCCATGATGTTGTGCAGTAGTTCCTTTGGGTTTTATTGGGTTTGTTTTAATGGACTAGACTTTGTTTAATAGGCCTGATTAATAAAGTAGAATAACTCAGTGAGTTTTCTAATGCTGATAAAATCTGCACAGCTAACTATATTTAACCCTATTGGAAACTCACAAATTACTAAAAATGAAGGTTTTTACAAAGTAATGGATATAGCTTAAGGTAAAATACATAACCATAAAATCATAGCCTCACAGCCTCGCTAATCTCACCTTTAAACCAAGGATGGTGGAAAAAGATCCTTCCCAACTCTAAGATTCTCAGCCTATCTAGAAACAGCTTTGCAACTCACCTAGCCAGGCCTCCTTCCCAATGCAGAATTCTTCCTAGAAAAAGGGGTGGAGATAAGGGGGAGGGGGAGGGAGAGGGAGAGGGAACGAGGGAAAATAAAACAAACCTTAAAGAGGACTTTTCCACAAGTAAATGAATAATGTAACTTTTCAATTAAACACTTATTGAATACTGAATATGATGACTACAATGAGCACAATTACTTATATTCAGCACTTACTAATAAATGCCAGGTCCTATGCTAAGTGCTTCTCACTGAGTATTTCTCTAAATCAGCGGTTCTCAACCTGTGGGTCGCGACCCCTTTGGGGGTCGAATGACCCTTTCACAGGGGTGGTCTAAGACCATCGGAAAACACATATAAAATGACATATTGTTTTTGTGATTAATCACTATGCTTTAATTATGTTCAATTTGTAACAATGAAAATACATCCTGCATATCAGATATTTACATTATGATTCATAACAGTAGCAAAATTACAGTTATGAAGTAGCAACGAACATAATTTTATGGTTGGGGCTCACCACAACATGAGGAACTGTATTAAAGGGTTGCAGCATTAGGAAGGTTGAGAACCACTGCTCTAAATCCTAGGAAGCGATATGCATCCCCGTGTGACAGATGAGGAGGTGGGGAAGTCACACAGCTAGTGAATGCCAAACTTGAGTCCAGACTGTCTGACTCTGGAACCCATGTTTTTAAGTACTTCCTTAAGCACTTATGGTCATGAAAAATTAGTCTTTCACAACAGTTTCCAAAGACATTCCAAAGAATTAATTCCTCTGTCAAGGAATTTAATTTAAAAATTTTCAGCTATTCAGTATTAAACAACATTGAAGACTTTGAAAAAATTTATCTATTATTTCAAATAAATGTTAGAACATGGTTAATACTAGATAAACATTAAATGTAAATATTTAAAAATTATTACTATCAGATTCATTTTTTTAAAAGGAGCTTAAGTCATTAATTATATTTCAGTGTACAAAGTATTGGAATAAATAATTTATAGATTTTATTTTAATCCTCACGCTAATTTCCATGTTATATATGAGAGAACAGACTGAGGGGAAGAAGTATTTACATCAAAGAGCCAAGACTGGAACCCAGGAATACTGTCTCCCAAATTCTCTTTTAACTATACTTCAATCTATGTTTAAAATAGTGTACAGTCATGTGGGAATGTATATATATATATATATATATACACACACACACACTTATAAATACTAGAAAATCTTGAAAAAAGAATTTTTTCAGAGTCTTTATGTAATTAGATAAAATGTTCCACTTCTACTTACTGCAATGTGATCGCTATTTCAGTATAATGGATGAAGTTAAAAGTCCCTGTCCTCAAAAAGTTCATATTCAATGCAGTAGACCGAAACACTGCAGATTAAAACAAACACAAGTGAGTGTGCTAAAGGGACTTAGAACTGAGAGATGTTCAGGAGTAAAAGCAACTTCACAGGCAAGAGTAATCAGAGAAAGCTTCACAAGAGTTAGGATCCAACTATATGGGCCATGAAAGATGGAAAAGTTAGAATGATGAAAAGTTAGAATGATAAGGGGAAGGCATTTTTAAAAATGGTTTCGTTGGTCCTTTATTCTTTGCAAAATCTTTCAAACAGAATAGGAGGGAACGCTAACATACTTATTCTATAAGAACTGCATTATTCTCAAAACAAAACTGAAAGAAGACATTACAAGAGTAGAAAACCACAGATTAATTTATTCCTTCCCCTGGCTGGCCTCACCCCCTGGTTGAACTCCTGGTTGGAGGGACAATTTGCATACTATGCTTTTATTATATAGGATATGCAAAACTCCTAAACAAAATGGTAGTAAACCAAATATACCAACATATAAAAATAATTACAGCCCAACAGGCATGGCTCAGTGATTGAGTGTTGACCATTGAACTAGGAGGTCACGTTTCGATTCCCAGTCAGGGCACATGCCTGGGTTGCAGGGCTTGATCCCCAGTGTGGCAGCATGCAGGAGGCAGCTGATGAGTGATTCTCTCTCATCATTGATGTTTCTCTCCCTCTCCCTTCCTCTCTGAAAGCATTAAAAATATTTTTTTGAATAATAATCTATATATATAAAAGCCTAATATGCTAAGTGTCTGACTGTTCGACCATTCGACCAGTCGCCATGACACACACTGACCACCAGGGGGCAGACGCTCCAACCAGTAGGTTAGCTTGTTGTTGGGGTCTGACCGATTGGGACTGGGCAGGATGGGCCGGACACACCCTGGAGCCCTCCTGCAGTCCCTCCCTGGCCAACCAGCCCCAATCAGCCCTGATCGGGACTGGGTGAGATAGGCTGCACACACCCGGAGCCAATCTTCCATGGTCCTTCTCCAGCCGGCCAATCTCCCACGGTTCTTCCCCAGCCTCTAAAATATTTCTTCTAATTAATTTCCTTTCAATGTGCACAAATCCATGCACCGGGCCTCTAGTAATAATTATAATTACACACCACAACCAAATGGTATTTTCCCAGAAATTCAAGGCTGGTTAAACATTCAAAAATTATTCAGTGTAATACACCATATAAGTAAAGGACAATTAACACATGATCATCTCAATAGAAATGAAAAAATGTTTGAAAAATTAACTCCCTTCCCTGCTAAAAACACTCAACATATGAGGAGTGGAAGGGAACTTCCTCAACCTGATAAAAAGCATCAACAAAAAACCCCACAGTTAACATATACTTAATAGTGCAAGACTAGACGCTTCCACGCCAAGATCAAATATCAGATAGGATCTCTGCTGTCATCACTAGCCAGAGCAGCCAGGCAAGAAAGTGAAATAAAAGGCATCTAGATTGGCAAGGAAAAACTAAAACTATCTCAAATTCCAAATGACATGATCTTATATGTATAATGTCCTAAGTAAGGATAACACTAAGAAAACTACTGGACTAATAAACAGTTTCAGAAAGGTTAAAGGATAAAAGATAAACATGGAAAAATAAATTTCATTTCTAGACAGTTGTAGTGAAAAACAAAAAGGAAATTAAAGACATTTTACTTACAATAGCATCAAAAAGAACAAAATACTTAGGAATAAATCTAATAAAAGAAACACAAAATTTATACTTTAAAATCATTGTTAAAAAAAACTGAACAAGCCATCAATAAATGGATCTATGGACTGGAAACTTAATACTGTTAAAAAGGCAATATATTCCAAATTAATCTATAGATCCAATGCAATTCCTATCAAAATTCCAGTTGAGCTCGGCTGGTATAGCTCAATGGTTGAGCATCAACCTGTGAACCAGGAGGTCACAGTTTGATTCCCAGTCAGGGCACATGCCTGGGTTGTGGGCTCGATCCCCACAAGGGGTTGCCCAGGAGGCAGCCAATCAATGATTCACTCTCATCACTGATGTTTCTCTCTCTCTCTCTCTCTCTCTCTCTCTCTCTCCTTCCTCTCTCTTTGAAATCAATAAAAACATATCCTATATAATAAAAGGCTAATACGCAAATCAACCAAATGGGGAACGACTGGTTGCTATGACACACACTGACCACCCACAGGGGGAGCGCTGCTTAGCCAGAAGAGGGGCTCATGGCTAGTGAGCACAGCAGCAGAGGCAGGAACCTCTCCTGCCTTCACAGAAGTGCTAAGTACCCCTCTGAGGATGTCCGCCTGCTTGCTTAGGGGAGCAGGCCTAAGCCAGCAGGCAGACATCCCCCGAGGGGTCCCAGACTGTGAGAGGGCGCCAGCCGGGCTAAGGAACCGCCCCTCCCCCCAGTGCATAAATGTTGTGCACTGGGCCTCTAGTTAAAAATAATAATAAAAACCTCTCAAAGTCTATATTCCTCCAACCTATCTTAAAAAAAAAAAGTTACCAATCAATTATATTTCAATAGAGCTGTTAAAGAAAGAAATTAGGCTAGATGCTTTGTTGTGGTGTCAATTCATTCTTAATCTAGACAGAAGGTGGTAGTAAGCAGGAATGATGCAGTATAAACTATTGGGTTATAACCTCAGCTCAGCCATTAGATAGAATGTGTAAGCTTGGGTCATTATTTAAACTTTCTGATCTTCAATTTGTGTGTCTTTCTTATAGGAATAGCTCCCTAACAAAGCATGGCACACAGTAAGCTCATTTATTATAGTACTTTGTTATTAGAAGTAGTATTAATAACTATATAAATGATGTCATAATTGTATAGTAAAAAAAAGCTCTTACTATAAAAAGACAGATACATCTTCCTTGGAAATATAAAAATGATCTCTAGTTATGGGGGGGAAAGGAGACATATGTAATACTTTCAATAATAAAGAATTTAAAAAAAAGATTTCTATTCCTGGCAGCCATATCATAATGGAGCTCGATAAATTGCTGTTAATTCAATAAGTATTTTAAGAGTGTGTTCATAAGTGGCAAGCATTGGCTTTCGGATTTAATTTCATAACACTCATACCTTGTTTGGCCTACAAAGGGAGTTTTTTAAAAACTGAATTCAGCCTTGACCGGTTTGGCTCAGTGGCTAGAGCATCAGCCTGTGGACTGAAGGGTCCCACGTTCGATTCCGGTCAAGGGCACATGTCTGGGTTGCGGGCTCGATCCCCGGGGGGGGGGGGGGGGGGGGGGCGGTGCAGAAAGCAGCTGACCAATGATTCTCTGTCATCACTGATGTTTTTATCTCTCTCTCCCTTCCTCTCTGAAAGCAATAAAAATATATTTTTTAAAAAAACTGAATTCATTTTCAATATTTAAGAATAGAGAGATTGTCTCTTAAAAATCCATGTTTTTAGATTCTCCTGGAAAATAAGAGAATTTGCTAACACTGGGCCATATTTCCTTGTAAAACTTATCGGCAGAACCTATGGAGCAACAATTTCCATCTAAACTGCTGAGTTCCTCTGTTACTTGCATAGCCCCAAAAAGCACAGCATTTTGCACCATCTGGGCTGTCACAGACTGGAGATACAAAGATAAATAAGCCACAGCTCTCAGTCTTATGGGACTCACAGACTAGCTGCAGATGATGGAAACAGCCATATGAAACTGGTGGGGGTCACAATTTTCAACCCAATTCATTTTATACAGAGGGAAAGAATAAGGTTCAAAGACGTTATCTGACTTATCTAAGGCAAACCACATCAGCCAGACTAACTGATATATGCTTGAATTATTATAAAAGTATTTGATCCTTTTCTTCCAGTTATCTAATAATAACTTAATGTAACAGATACACGTTATGGTGAATGGAAGTAGTTTTCATGTCCACCACACTTTGATTGATTAAGAAATAATAAACACATTGAATAGACAGTATAATTTTCAACTTCTTTTTATACTAGAAAGAAAGGAGGAAGCTCATTAATAAAATGATATAAAATAAAGCAGTACCTTTGTTACCTGTTAATAATTAATAGCTTACCAACCAATCACCTATTAGTTATTTAGATATATGGAACTTCTTTAGAGAATTACCAGGCTCCATTTTCACAGAAAACAGTAATTAAATTAAACAGCCCCAGGGTGAAAGGAAGAAGACTAAGGACCATTCTAGGCCTCCTGCCAGGATCCTGTGTGCTTAATCTGTCCTTGGACTGGCCTGGCCCCAATCAAAGCGAATGGTTTTCTGGGAAAATAACAAGTTTTCATGATCTAAAAAGACAGATATTAAAGGGAAACTTTGATGTCATGGGGAAAAGAGCAAATACTATATGTAGCTGTATTTTCTCACTTTTTGTCGTGTTATGTGAAAAGCAATAGACCAAAGTCTTTGCTGCCCTTCTGAAATTATACCTGGTTAAACAGGTTAAACTAATGGTGTGTTTACAAGTCGACATGAAGTAACTTCAATATTGATACCAGTACAGGATCTGTTGGTATGAGGTTCAACATGACTTATGTAGCTATTCTTTATAAAGTTGAGTTGCTCTGGCTGGTTTGTCTCAGTGGTTACAGCATCGGCCTGGGGACCGAAGGGTTGTGGGTTCAATCCCAGTAAAGGGCACATACCTCAGTTGCAGGTTCCCCAGCCCCAGTAGGGGTGAGTATGGGAGGCAACCAATCAACGTTTCTCTCTCTCTCTCTCTCTCTCTCTCTCTCCTTCTCCTCCTCCTCCTCCTCCTCCTCCTCCTCCTCCTCCTCTTCCTCCTCCTCCTCCTACCTCCTTCCACTCTCTCTGGAAACCAATGAAAAAAAAATTCTCAAGTAAGGATTAAAAAAAAAAAAGTTAAGTCATTGAAAAGACAATGTAAATAAATTTTCCAATATACATGGAAAAACATAAACATTAATATAAAGTTTAAGAAATATATATTTGGCCTCTATCTTTATAACAGTCAAACTTAAGAAGTATACCGGGAGCTGAACAAACACAGACCCCACTTCAGTGCCGGAGGAGACATGCAAGAAATGTCAGGTTTGGGATTGAAAGTGACTATGTGACCAGGTAATAAAACATAGTTTCCCTGCAAAGCACTTTGAATATTACTTTTCAAGGTTAAGCTGCAGCATCTGAAACTAAAATAATTTTCGAGGTTGAATTTTCTCTAGTAATCACTATGGAAGACACTGGGAGTCCTAGGTTTTTCTTGTGTGGAAGAATAAAAGATACTTAAGTCCATGACTCACATTTTTTTTATGTTTGTATTGATTTTTTTTTTTTTAAAGAGAGTGAGGAAGGGAAAGGAATAGAAAGATAGAAACATTGATGAGAGCGAAACATGGATTGGCTGCTTCCTGCACACGCTCTACTGGGGATTGAGCCTACAACTCAGGCATATGCCCTAACCTGGAATCCAACCGGGACCTCTCGGTTCATGGGTTGATGCACAACCATTGAGCCACACAGACAGGCCTCACTAGTTTATTTTTATATCCCTGGAGATGATAAGCACCATTTCTGAAATAGAGGAATTATTCAACTATTTTTTAGAATAATTAGCTTTTATATTAATAATCAATTTCTCGGCTCTTAACCTAATTAAAGTAGACTGAATAAATACTTAGTAAACAGAAAATTAGTTAACTCATAAATACTACTCAATAAGAAATAATCTAAACAACCTTGAAACATAACCTTTCCCTCCAGTCCTGGATGGCAAGTTTAACTACCTGACCACCGATTTTGAGACCAAGCTTGGTTTTCTTCAGACTTTGCAATTCTAAAAACGGTGGGACAAAATGGTCCTCTAGTACCTACATCTTCAATTGATATATAAATTCTACTCTCCTTGGTTGATCATCAAAATTTATCTGAATTGTCAGACTTTTTGTTGCCTTATTTTTGCCAGACAATAATAGCTTCAAATTCTCTGCCCTTCATTCCTCATCCCCATTTCTCCTACCAGAAAAAAAAGAAAGAAAACAAACAGAAAAACAAAAACTACCAATATCACCACAGCAAAATACTTCGTTTCAGGATTAACACCATCAACCAATAGGATCAGACAGTTACCTAACACTCCACCTACAGCAGCAGACTATACAATCTTTTGAGTACATGTGAAACATGTATCAAGATAGACAATATCCTGTGCCATTAAACCAACCTCAACAAATTTAAAAGAACTGAAATCATACAGAATGTAGTCTATCACCATAATGGAATAAACTAGAAATTAATAACAGAAAGATAACAGGAAAATCTCCATACACTTGAAAAATAAACAACACACTTCTAAATAATCCACAGAAGTCTAAAGGGAAATTTTAAAAGTACATTTATTTAACTGAATGAAAATGAAAAGGCAACATATCAAAATTAGTAGGGCACAACTAAAGCAGTGCTGAGGTTAATTTATAGCACGAAATGCATACATAACAAGAAACTTCTCAAATCAATAATCTAAGCTCCCACCTCAAGAACATAGAAAAAGAGCAAAATAAACCCAAAGCAAACAGAAGGAAGATAATAATAAAGGTAAGAGAAATTAAAAACAGAAAATGGGGGGGTGGGGAGTAAATTAAAGCAAGACTGGTTCTTTTAAAACATTGATACAACTTACTAACTTCTAACAATACCAATAAAAACAAAAGATATAAGTCACAAAATACCAGTATTAGGAATGAAACAAGGTATCACTATAGACCTGGCAGACATCAAAAGTATAAGGGAATACCATAAACAACTTTACAGACATAAAACTGACAACTTAGGTAAAATGAACCACTTCCTCATAAAATACAAACTACCAAAGCTCCCACAATATGAAATAGATAACATCCTCAGCCATTAATCATTAAGGAAATTGAATTTATAATTTCAAAGCTCCCAAAACAAGAAGTTTCCAGGCCCTGATAATCTCGCTAAAGATTTCCACCAAATGTTTGAAGAAGAATAAATATCAATTCTATTCTTTTCCAGAAAATAGGAGGAACACTTCTCTATTCATTTTATAAAGCTATTATTACCAGTCTGACCGGTGTGGCTGGGTTGGTTGCAGCCTTGTCCTGTACACTAAGAGGTGGCAGTTTGATTCCCTGTCAGGGCACATACCCAGGTTGTGGGTTGGTTGGGGCACATATGGGAGACATCCAATCAATGTTTCTCTCTCCCCCTTACTCTCTCTAAAGAAAAAAAACACACCACAAACCAATAAAGCTATTATTACCATGATACCAAAACCAGATAAAGATGGTATCAGAACAAAGTGCAGACCAATATAGACACAAAAATATTTAGCAAAATAAAATGGAATTAAGCAATATATAAAAACTAGAGGCCTGGTGCACGGATTCGTGCACCGGTGGGGTCCCTCAGTCTGACCTGTGCCCTCTCGCATCCGGGACCCCTCAGGGGATGTCAGAGGCTCAGTGCACGGATTTGGCCTGACCCCCACAGGCCAGGCCGAGGGACCCCACCGGTGCATGAATCCGTGCACTGGGCCTCTACTATGCATATAAGATCTTCAGTTAATCTCTTCCTGCCCTCCCCCCTACCCTTTTCCATCTAAGATTCATCAGTCTGTTCCATATTTCCATGCCTGTGTATTGAGCGTCTGCCCCTGTGGTCGGTGCGTGTCATAGCTACCAGTCGAACAGTAGAATGGTCACTTAGGCTTTTATATATATAGATAATTATACACATGACCAAGTGGTGTTTATTCCACTTAGGCTTATTCCAGGGATTGAAGACTGATTCACTATTTGAAAATTAATCAAATAATCCACCACATTAATAGGCTAAAAAAGAAAAATCACATATGATCATATCAATTGATACAAAAAAAAGATTTGATAAAATTCAACTCCCATTCATCATTAAAAAAGCTCTCAGAAATACAGAAATAGAGGGGAATCTCCTCAACTTGATAAGGAGCATCTACCAAAAGCCTACAGCTAACATTATATTTAATGACAAAAGATGGGATGCTTTACCCCCACCAAGATCAAGAACAAGAAGCAAGGACGTTTGCTCTCATTCTAGCAATGTAATGCTAGCACTAGCCAGTGCAATAAGCAAGAAAACAATAAAAGACATAAAGCTTGAAAAGGAAGAGATTAAGCCATCACTAATTTGCAGATGACATAATGTCTACATAGGAAATATCAAGGATTTTACCAAAAAACTCCTAGAATTAATGAATGAGATCTACAAAGTTGCAGGATACAAACTAAATATACAAAAAAAAAAAAAATTGTATATCTATGTCCAAGCAATGAACACATGGACACTGAAATTAAAAAGCCAATACCATTTCCAATTCTTAAAAATTAAGTGCTTAGGTATAAATCTCAGAAATAGTACAGGAATTACATGCTAAAAACTACACAATACTGATGAAAAAAATAGAGGACTACTATGTTTCCTGATCAGAAGATTCAACATAGTAAAGACATCAATTCTTTCCCAAATTCCAGCAAAAATTTTTGTAAATATACGATATTCTATAATTACTATAGAAAGGGAAGTGGCCAAGAACTGCTAAAATAATTTTGAAAAAGAAGAATAAAGTGAGATGATCAGTCTACTAATTTTAAGAGTTATGTATAACTATAGTAATCAAGGCTTGATATTGGCTGAGGAATGGACACAGCTCAATAAAACAGAAAAGAGAACTCAGGAACAGACCTACATAAGTATGCCAACGGATTTTTAACAAAGGTGCAAAAGCAACTGAATGGGAAAAAGTGTTAAAGCAATTAGACATTCATAGGCAAAAACAAACAAACAAACAAAAAACCATAACCTAACTCCCACACTTTATACAAAAATTAACTCAAATGGATCGTAGATTTAAATGTAAAATTTTGAGCTATGTAACTTATAGAAGGAAAAAAAATCTTCAGAATCCAGGGCTAGGCAAAGAGTTCTTAGACTTGACAGCAAAAGCATGATTCGTAAAAGGGAAAGTCAATAAATTGGACATCCTTAAAATAAAAAAACTTTTGTTCCTCAAAAGACCCTGTTAAGAGGCTGAATAAACAACTAGAGTCAGAGGACATATTTGCAAGCCAAGTATCTTTAAAAAGGACTATTATCTTCAGAGAAGTATGCTAAATGAAAAAGTCAATCCCAACATACCATACAATTCCAATTTTATAACATTTTTGGAATAAGAAAATTATATGAAGAAATAATTAGTGTTAACCAGAGATAAAGGAAGGAGGGCAGACAGGAGGGAAGAGAGTTTGGCTATAAAAGGACAATGTGAGGAATCTTATGGTGATGGAAATGTGTCTTCACTAGATCAATATCAATGTCCTAGTTGTGATACTCTACTACTATATCATGTAAATATCATTGTGCTAATCCTGCATGTGCATCTACAACTGTCAATCTACCACTACTAAAATATAGTTTAATAAAAATTAATAAACCAGAATTTTAAACTCTTCATGACACAGTTATATGTATACTGTCTTAACACTCAAATCCCCACTCTCTTTTGCCAATTCTTGCCTCTTCTGTGACAGATGTTGACTTTTACCAACATTACTCCAGCTAATTAAATCAGTCTACATACACAGCATTGCTGTGTCTTATACCAGGACTGAGGTATGCCTTTAAACTGGAAGTTCAAAATTATGTTAAAGAGAACTTCTCTTGATATCCAAACCTCACAAATGATAGAGATACATTCAGTAATAGAACCTAGGGCTTAGTGCCAGAAGTCTGTCTGAATTCCAGGGCTGATTACCCAGTCATGCACCAGCAAACATGTGTGGCTCCTCCCTATTAGGTCATTGATAATTATCATCCATCTATATCACTTCCTTTGAAACCATTCACCTAAGTCTTGGAACATTCCCACGGTTATCTGCCTCAGACTGTGGGAGAAGTAGGATGCACTGTAATTCTAAGACCATGCGTGAGCTACATCAGCGGCACAGCCTTCCCAGCTCAATTCTGTGCTGTCAGATCTGCTCTGCAGGTTCTGAGATAAAAGCCACCACTTCACCAACTTCCTCTGCCTCTTGCCAAATGGCAGCATGACTACATGAGGCAGACAGTAGGCAATGCTTTCAAGTGGCTCTGCCCTCACATGGCACAACAGCCACTTCCCGGGAAATCTGAAACCACCCAGAGAATGAGTGGATCCTGACAAAGTCTGAATTCCTCACTTTTTCGAAGTGGTAGCTATGGGGTCCCCCCAATGAGGAAACATCTTCCAACTAAAAACCCGTGAGCAATGTGTTCCAAGCTAATTCTTTCTGAATCCTGCAGCAATGAGTTCGTACAAGGAAAAGAAAGACTCAATAACCAGGCACATGTAATATCTGGTCACTGCATGATCCAGTTCTCTTTAAAACAATCACAGAGTAATACAATCATGGGCTTTAGAGAGTTTTGTTTTGTTTTGTTTCGTTTTAAATCCTTTGTCAATAATGACTAAAGTGCTTCCCAGTCTTTTCAGTTGACCTGGAAGTGCACAGAAGGCAGCTGTCCAAGTTCAGAAGGACAAGGGCCCAGGCGCCCTCCTGCTGAACCAGGCCTCCTTGCACAATGTTCTGTTTATCCCAGGCTGATGCGCACAGATACCCACTATCTTTATCTTGAAGGAAAGTGTTCCAATTAGCACTAGGTGTTCTTGAAAATCCGCAACCCGAGAAAAACAGATGTATTGTGTAGAGAGTAAGACCTGGCGTCTACAGAGAACTTTCTAGGAAAGCCTAGAAAACCGTCCTGTCCTGCTGCAACAGGCGTTTCCTTCTTCCTTCAGACTCCCCATCCCAGCAGAAAACAAAAACAAGAGATTAGTAGGATCCACCCACAAAAGTAAAAAGGATATTAGACTCCTATAGCAGGAAATCAACAAAAATGTTATCATCTACTTGAACAATTTAAATTCAGTCATCCAGCATGCTCTGAAACATAATAAGCCACGGTGCTTTAGAATAATTGTTGCATGGGGTTTGACTTAATTAATCTCAGCAGGTTTGAAAATAGCCTGTGTGATAAACTTCCCTCGGATGCATGAGTATGAAAATGAAAGCTGGCCTGCCAAATCAGATATAGTCAGGCAGTGGCAGCAGGACCACAGGGTTTGACCTATCCACCTGCAAGCATTGACCTTGGAATGCTAGAGTGTTCTCACTTCCGTTTACTGCTTGAAGGCTTTAGGATCAGCACCCATTCAGGGTAAGCAGGCACTTTGTATAAGGGGTGTGATTAGAAATAAGATTAGGAAAAGCAGAAAGAGTTCTTGCTTCCTCCTACGAGAGTCCCTCTATATCAGCAGGAAGGCAGACAGCATTCCCTGAGCCCTAGTATTTTTCCTAATTTTGGTTGGAGCCACAAGAAGCACAGATGGTCTGCAGGCAGATCAGCAGACAGGGACTGATGGAGCACACGTACCCTCTCACTTCTCCTGGGCCCCACCACGTGGAAGCAGAAGATTCTAGCCTAGAACGAAAAGTCTACAGGAGGTTAACCTTCATCAGTCTCCTCCCATCCAACAGAGATCAAATAAGAGAAGGTGAGACTAGCAGGGGAAGAGATGAGGTAAGCACTGCCTGGATTACTGTCGAGACTGGACATTGCAAGCATGTGCCAAGCAACAGTGTCTCACCTGACCAGACCGCGTCTGTGTTTATGAGCAAATGGTCTGTCCCTTCATCTCAATGAGCATCATCATTATCTATAAGCCAACATGACTTGCACCAGCTGGACACATGGCATCTCAAGAGCTGAGTCTGAGATGGTGTTATGCCTTCAGATGGCTCAACACTCAGCAGCTGCTTAGACCAATGTTCGCTGGTGAGGACAGCAGTTGGAAATACGACTATAACCCCGAGTCATCCTGATTCCATAGCTTCAAGTTTATAATTCAGTCTTCTTACACCTTGCCATGACTTGTCATTGAAAACTAAATGTTTAAAGAAGCTGCCACTTTTTTTAATTTTTATTTTTATACTTACCTGCAGGCATGTATACTGATTTTAGAGCAGCGGTTCTCAACCTGTGTGTCACGACCCCTTTGGCGGTCGAACGACCCTTTCACAGGGGTCACCTAAGACCATCCTACATATCAGATATTTACATGACGATTCATAACAGTAGCAACATTACAGTTATGAAGTAGCAACGAAAATAATTTTATGGTTGGGTCACAACATGAGAAACTGAATTTAAAGGGCCAGAAGGTTGAGAACCACTGTTTTAGAGAGAGAGGAAGGGAGGGAGAGAGGGAGAAAGAGAAAAACATCAACATGAGAGAAAAACATCGGCTGGCTGCCTCCTTTACATGCCCCGACCAAGAATCGAACCTACAACCCAGGTATGTGCCCTGACCAGGAACCTTTTTGGTATACAGGATGAGACTCCAACCAGCTGAGCCACCCAACCAGGGCACTGCCGTTTTCTTATTCAGAATTCCACTGTCTCATTTACTGAGTGAGGCCAGGAGTCTAAGACTCAACTCGTATTAGCATCTCATTCCATGTCATACTGATGTACAACAGAGCCTATCACTCTGCCTCCATCACACACACACACTCACTCTGCCTCCATCACACACACACACACACACACTCACACACTCACTCTGCCTCCATCACACACACACACACACACACACTCACACACACACACACACTCTGCCTCCATCACACACACACACACACACACACACACACTCTGCCTCCATCACACACACACACACACACACACACACACACCAATAGATCATGGCCAAGCAATGGAGCTGGAGCAAAACAGAGGAAAGTGCCCAACCCTGTTTTGGGAAGTGTAGCACACCCCGGTTCTGGCAGAGTGGCCTAAGGACACAGAGAGAGACACTCTAATGCCAGAGCTGACCTCGACTTGGTAAAACAAGTAGGCTGTTCAGTAAGATGAGCCAAGCAATCCACTCTGGGGAGTTTAGATTTGTGTCAGAAAAGTGAAAGGTAGAAAAAGCATAGAAAGCAGGTCTGGCAGATCTTAAAACATACCATTTTAAAGATTATTGTGCTTCCTTTTCTTAATGTATTTTCAATTATTTGTTAATTTTAAAAATTGAAATGCATTTTTAACGTTTATTTTAAATATATAATCCTTTTGAATATATATTATTTTGAATGAGGGTCTGGGGGATGTTATTTCAGAAGGATCCATGGAACATTTAAGCAAAGGCAATTCCTTTGAAGGCCTGTATTTCTAAAGCCTATTCAGTCTGCGGTAGCGTGAGTGACAATGGTAAGAGCACACAATGGAGGCTAGTCTTTACCATAATACTGAGCCACTTGTGTACTGGCCATACAAAGTTCCCCAGTGGTAGATTTTCACTTTGTAAATGGGCAGCAGAACAAATATAGTGAATCAATTATTTCCATTTGCAACACACATTTAAATGTATGGGGCCGAACTAACAGCAAGCATCAGTTACTTGCAGGCCCTGCAGAGCAAAACACAAAACCAAAAACATCACCTCACTTTTCCACAGAAAGAGAATAAATCATAAACTTGAGGTAGGAATTCACCGATTTCTCCTTTATTTAATAATTTGGCCAAACTGTAGGACTGATTCTGGACTAAATCAAATTAGAAACCCCCGGCACTTAAACTGGATCACAGATTGCATTCTAAAGGTACTAACTGTGGATTACGTGCCTGGTCCCGGCCAAACTGGATTTTAATAACTTGTGGGGATATAATCGTTGCATGGGGGTTTGATTTAATTAATCTCAGTAGGGTTCAAAGAAGGCCCATGAAATCAACATGAAAAATGCCCTTCAGATGGCCTATTATTAAAGGTTGGGTGATTATGTCACCAAAAGAGACAAGTATAGAGAAGGCTGCAGCTACAAATTCAAACCAAAAGAAATATTTCATACATGCTGACAGAGAGACACACACACGTGAAAAGAAGGGGTAAAATTGCTTGCTCGGTGTTTGGTGCAAAGCAGGTGCTCATCAATACTTGTTGAATTCATAAAACAATGAATGAAGGTTGAATGAGTACGTGTGACAGGGCAAGGTATGCAAAAAGATTATACATTCTTTCCAATAACAGTTAGAATATGCAATTTATAACATGATGAATTTAGATTTTTAAAAGATAGATCAGGTGCCAAACAAAGAGAGACCAGGCCGAGGGATGTACTGTGTATTTGAAAATTAGCATTTAGGTACAATAACAGACTAGAGCAGGTACAGAATCCTAGGGCGCCCAACTCCTACCCCATTCCCATCCACACTGTGAAGCATTCAGACATCACGATTTTAGAACCTGGTTATATTCCACAAATTCAACTGTTTACTGTCAGAGCTAGGGAACAGGTGCCTGGTGCCGGGAAGGCCAGCCTGGTGTGGGAGAAGGGGGTCTGTGTGCTGTTTATGGCATGATCTTCTGCATCTTTGCATAGAGAATCAGATATGGAGAGCTACCACATTAGGGCTCTTTCACCTCCCAACTCTCACAAAAAAAAAGATGAAACCAGGAGATCTCCAAACCAACAGGCATTGAACAAGTGGCGCCACTTTCTCCTCCTCCCACCACCAAAACCATAAGAGCCTCCCCCCTTGGACTCAGTCTAAGCACTCACTATGTACCAGGCACTCTTCTAAGCATGTCACAAGAATCGACTCATTTCATCCTCTCACCAGCTCAGTGGTTCCCAAACTTCACTATGCCTGGAAAGATTTTAAAAATTCAATGCTGCCTGGCTGGCATGGCTCAGTGATTGAGCAATGACCTATGAACCAGAAGGTCACGGTTCAATTCCTGGTCAGGACACATGCCCGATTGTGGGCTCGATCCCCAGTTAAGGGTGTGCTCATGTTTCTGTCTCTCTTCCCTCTCTGAAATCAATAAAAATATATTTTTAAAAAATTAAACTTAAGAGATGGGTACTATTACTACCTACATTTTTTCAGATAAGCAACTGAGGCACAGAGAAGCTAATTTCTTCCCACAATCACACAGCTGGCAAGACACAGAGCTGCGATGTGAACCCGGGTTATTTGACTGCGGCCAAACACTAAGAAATCATGTCAGGTGGAGGTGTCGTCGAACTAATGTAAATTACTAGTATGTAATGAAATGAGTGGGGAGGGCAAAGAAATTGTGAGATGTGCACGGCGAGGAAGTACAAGAAGTGTGGATGGCTATCACCACAAGGAAGACCTTACCCAGCCCAACCAGCTAGGAACACAGTTACTGTTCTCTGAAAAGATTATCATGTCGCCACAGAGGGAGGGGCTGTTTAGGGTTCCTGGAAAGCTCACGTTCTAGAACAGCAGTTCTCACACTTCAGTGTGCATGGAAATCATGTGGAAGGCTGGTTAAAATAAAGATTCCTGGGCCCTAACCCCAAATTTCAAATTCAGTAAATCTGGGAGAGAGTCCTAGAATCTGCATTTCTAACAAGTCCCCAAGTGAGGCTGACTCAAAAGCACTGACAGGCACACTGTAACAGTCACGCAGGATGAGCTGGGAGTGGCAGCCACACACAGCTCTGGGAGGGTCCCTAGTCGCCAAGTCTCCGCACCTCTGCTTATCCTGTTCCCAGAGGGTGAAATGCCTCCCTCTGCCAGCTCCTTCCCCAACTTGCTCACTCCTGTTACCACTCAGCCTAAGCTGTAGTTAGCTCCTCCTCCAGGAAGCCTTCCTGGATCCTGGGCCTCCATGTGCTCCCCTAACACCCTACCCACACACCTGCTGTGCACTTCTCCCACCAGACAGGACTGTGACCTCCTCTTGGGGGCAGGGGCTGTTTCTGTTTACTTTCCACTCCGGCATCTAGCACAAGGCCGGGCACATAAAAGGTACACAGTAAGTGTGTACATATAAGCACTCCACCCCACCAGGAAGAGGAGAAACGGAGCAGATTTCTGAAGCAGAGGCTGCTTTTCTTTAGGCCATGGAGTCCCAATATATAAGTCAGATGTGCTTCAAAGTACAAATGTAAGTTGTTTGAGGACCGGGAACTCATTTTTCTCTGTATCTATCGTAAGGGTGACTACTAGCAAGTACTAGAGCCTAATCTCAGAAACTTGCTTAATGTGACTGAATTGCAATTTCAACTCTCAAGCACAAGACTGTTCACTGTTCTTGTTATACGGAACAATAATTTCTAATGAAAGACTGTGTCAAAGTTCCCATATTAGGAACACATTGCATTCCTGGCCTTCTGTCCCCTCTGCTGTAAGACAATAAAATCCTAGACTGCCCCCCTTGCCTTTGCACCTGCCCCAGATGGTAAGCGAAGGTCCCAGTGTCCTGTAGCCTGTCTCCCTCTGTGACACTTTCCAGACCTGTGTTCTATTTTTCTCCAGGGACAGCCTGTCAATCCCAGGAAACAGATTCTGCCTCAATGTTAATGGGGGCTGAGAGGAAAGGCCGCCCTCGCCCCAGGTTAGTTGTGCAGATTCCTCGTAGAGATCCCCAATCCCATGGCTGAATCCAGAGTGAGAAGGATGGGGGAGGGGTGGCAGGGGGCGGGGAGGTTCCCGTCTAGATCTGGAGGGCTAAAGTGGAAGATATTTTCAGTCCCTGGTAAACTTTCATTTCTTCCACAATGACAGAGTGGGCCTGCCACAGGAGAAACAGACAGAGGTTATTTCTGACCAGGAAACCAGGTTCTTTAAGGTTCTGGTTAGATGAGGTCACACTCCTATGTGCAAGACATTTGAACATCATGACCACAGAATGGGTCATTACCTGGGTCCAAAAATATTGACACCCTGACCACAGCAAATTCCCACAATCAAGTAGCAGAAGTATATGCCATTTTCATTCCATTCCTGGCATTGCCACAGCTCCCCGGGTGTTCTCCCAGTCGGAAAGCGCCACCCGCACCAGAAATGAGGCCGAGGGAGGACTGGCCCTGGAACTCCTGTGAGGCCTCGTGCTCACAGTGCCCGGCCCCTCCTCATGTCTCATTCCAGCAAGAAGGAATCATCTAGTATATAAAAGGCTCTGTGGGAACATTGCTCCCTGAAGGAGTGACAAGCTATAGAGCAGAGAGACACATGGAAGTGCATGGGTCTTCTGAGCCAGACAGCCCTATGTTCAAATCTCAGACTTCTCACTTACTGCGGTGCTCTGCCACAACATTCCTGAACCTCCATTCCTTCAACTGAAAGGAGAGCAGTGAAGCCTAACTTGCTCTTCTGTATAATGATTTTCATCTGAACCACAGAGTACAGACAATGCTTTGAGCAAATGTTTCCTCAGTGCTACCAAGGATGGTACAGAACCACCCATCTCATTCTAGGGGCATAAGAGTGAAGTTAATTACACACAACATATACCAGGGCACTGGGGTTTAATTCCGTCAAGAAAGGCTGATATGGGGTGAGATTAGCATCATGGGTAAACAACATCCCCCAGGTTCCCGGCGGGTTTCAGAAAGGGATTAAATAGACAGGCAGGAGCACAGCTGGGAATCAGGAGGGCACTGGTGGAGCCTGAGTCCAAGAGAAGGGGGCGGGCACAGCAGAGCCAGCACAGAATCAGCCACTAACCTGACAGGCTCTCCCCCTCACTGCTGTTTCATTTGAGATGCAGAGATGAAGAAAATCATGTAATCGCTTTGTACTAATGCACTTCTCTCCACAAATGGAAAATATAATTAAATATTACAGTTACTAATTTTCAAACTGCCATGTATTATATGATTTGCCTCTAGAAAGCACTGTACATTTGGTGTTCTTTCCTGGTGTTTTGGAAATAAAAATATTTCTTTTTAAAACATTTGACTTTATACATCTGTAGTTTATGGTTCCATTTATGCTATTACATGTATCAAAAGCAAACATTTTGTAAAACGTTTAGCTTTCAGACCAAAAAGAAAAACTATTGACACTTTCCATTCTAAATGAATCCTTCCAATGCCTCTGAGCTCAGGAAAGGAAGGGAAAGAAGGTTCATTGCTTCAAGCAGCAGGCGGAGATGCCAAGGCATGAGCTGAAGGGCGCTGGAACAGGCCTGGGTCAGAAGACCAACGATCTAAGTACAGGTCTAATGTCCTGCGCTTCTCCCTCAGACACATCACTCCATTTCTTGGGGGTACAGTTTCCTCATTTGTGGAATATAAGGTCCCTTCCAGCTAGTAAAGTGTAAAACTTTACCAACACTCTGCTTTAGTGTCTGCAAAAGTGAAAATACCTGCCTCCGACTTTCAGGAAGGTGGACACTAAAAGGAAATATGTGAAGAACATGGCAGTTTAAGATCATATAATGAACAGAAATAAACAAGACTCATAAACTCACAGGGCTATGAGGGACCCTAATGGTCTGGCCAGCTAAAGTGAAACTGAACTCTCCATGCACAGAAGCTGACAGTTGGCAATGGTCTTTTTTATGAAGCTTTCTTCTGGGTTTCCTGTGGCTGAGAGGGCCAGTGCACCCTCCTCAGGAAAGCAGGCTGGAAGTGACCGGGGACTGACAGCCCAGGCAGGTCCCCAGGCTTTCAGGGGGGCAATAGGCATCAGGTTTCCCCCATACACCATCCTACAGGTGAGACATTCTGTATTCAACTGGTGTAAATTCCAGACTAAGTAAAACGTGCAAGTAATGACCTCATTTCCAAAGCTGATCCCATGTCTAAGTGTAAAAAGTCCTCTGGTGAGAAAGCGCAGTCACCTGGTGAGAAGAGGGGCTCCACCACTACCACACACACAGCCATGAGAAACCAGGCCTATCACCTAACCACTCTGAGCCTCCCTTTTCTCATCTGTAAAATGGGCACAGTAATAGTATCTACCTTACAGGGATGTGAGGAGAACTGATGTTATCATTGCACATAAAGCTCTCAGAAGAGTGCTGGGCACTGGATAAATGCTACCTAATATTCATATTAGTATCAATGTTCACTTTATTGAAGAACTATGTATATGATACTACTTCAGTAAGGAAACAAACAGGAGCAGATGGGAAGGTCCTGCTGGGGAAATGCAGGTGCTTGCTGCCTCGTCCTCCTGACACTCAAGGTATCTTGCAAGGTCAGGGAGAACTGATTGGGAAAGAGGAAAAGGAACTTGAGATGCTGCTGTGAAAAATCACAGCCAAAGGAACTGAACCAAGGTGTGGTGTGGGTGCGCACAGGTGTTGCTGGGAAAACACAGGTCAGGGAGAAGTAGGTAAAAGGCTAGAAAGTCTCCCCCCTCCTCCCGGGGGGAGAAAGTGGGGTGAGAACGAAGACAATTGCAGGTGCCTAGGAGCACAGGAAGGAAAAGCAGAGTCAAACCCAGTGGGAAGAAGAGGGCGCCAAAGGAGGAAGGTGAAAACTGGAATACTGCGTAATAAAAAATAGCCACTGGAACTCGAAATGATGGCAGGGCCAGAGAACAACCTTCCTCAGCACATGGAGGAGTGCATAGTTTAAGGCGCACCCAGAGAACAATGCAGTGGGAAGTCTGGAAGATGGGGGAGGGTGAGCATCAAGAGAAAAGACATATTTGTTAGTAAGGGTGGAAAAATAAAGTAGAATGAAATGCTTACATAGAGTGAAATGCCTGTGCCTGTTAGCAAAGGAGGGCAAAGAACTGATAGACCTGGAGCGGTTAATAGGGAAAAAACACCAGTCAACACAGAAAATGAGGTGGTGTGGGAGAAAAGCCTGGGAGGAGGGGGCACAGCTGATGTGTGAATGTGGATAGCCTAGGTAACAAGTGCTAAATAATTCAAATTATTCTTCTATTTTCAACATTATTACCCAAGGCTGGGAGGAAGCAACTAACCGAGTGTTGTTTCCTTTGGTTTGGCTTAGTTTTTCGCACTTGGAGGAAAGGGAAATTTGCTCAGACTCTGCAGCCAGATGGGTGGCCCGCCAGCCCAGTCACCTGTCACCTGAGTTCTCCCTGGCGTGGGCAGCAGCGCTGGCTTCTACCTTCCTGGGGCCAGTGTGGCAATTCCCCCATGTCGTGAAGAGACATGGAATCAAACTAACTCAGAGACCACCGACGCCAGGTCCCACTGTCTTTCCCGTGAAGAGACCCAGGTGGGACCTGGGGAGAGCCTGGACGTCGGAGCTAAGTTCCCCCACCGCAGCCCTCTTGGTCCCCTGGGCCGGCGCGAGCCGCGCAGGTGGCGCCGCTGCAGGGAGCTGAGCGGTGCAGGGAACCCCGCTGCCCGCCGCCCCGCTGCCGGCGCCACCCGCAGGGCGGCCAGGCGAAAGGAGCGCGGGGTGAAGTTTCAGGGTCCTCCCTAGACGCTCCTGCTGGGGGTGGCGCCTGCACGCCTCCCTGTCCCCTCCCGCCCCCCGGCCACGCCACCCGGCCAGCCGAGGGCGCCGCGCAACCACCGCAGGGAACCAACAGGTGGGCAGCCGAGCGGCTCCGGGAGGAGGCGGCGGCGGGGCGATCTCAGGCTACGAACGCCGCCGTGCGGCGCTGATCCTGCTCCCGGGTTCCCAGCTAAGAGCCCGGGACACGGGCCCCACGCTCCCCTCATGCAGCCTCACCTCTCGCGGCCCCCATTCGGCGGAGTCTCCAAAGTCAACGGATGCAAGACTTCCCTGCGACCCAGGGCCGGGCCGGGTCCCCCGAGCTCCGAGCACGCCGGGCGCTCCGAGAGCCTCCGCGCCGGTGCGCCGCCTCTGGGCTGGCGGCGGGCGCGGGAGAAAGCGGCGCCTGAGGTCCGCCTGCGCCGCAGCCGCGGGGCTCCCCGGCCACGCCCCCAGCCGGCTCTCCCTCCCAGGCCACGCCCCTGGCCCGGCTTTCCCGCCCCCCTTTCCCCTCCGCCCAATGGAGCCAGGCCCACGGGCGGCTCCCGCAGGCCACGCCCCCAGCCGACTTTGCCCGGCTCCCGGCTTTCCATCACTTAGGTCAAGCCCCCAGCCTGACTCCCGCCCATTGCACCCCACCCACGCGGGCCATTGGGCCCCTGGTCCCCACTATCCTCCCAGCCATTCTCACCTCCACCCCCATTCTCCATCAGGGTACCCCCTCACCGCCGGCCACCCCCCTGGCCCCGCTACACTCCCCCCTTGACCTCAGCGCCACTTCCCTTCAACTACACCCGCTTCCCACCCCCCACACTGCCGGCCCGGCTTCCTTCCAGCCACCCTCCAGGGACTCGGGCGTACCACACCCCATCAAACCCCCAGCCTCGCCCAGGGCGGGAGGGGCCTCCGCATCATCTAGGCAACTGCCCCCGCTTCCACCTTCCTCTCCCCACCCCCCACCCCCACCACTGCGCACTCGCCCCACCTCTGCCTTGGAGAGATGTTTGCTCTAGGCGAAGGTTGCAGTTTTCTGAGCAAAGGAAAAGCTAGGTAAGGATTTTTTAAGCTACGGGTTTCCTCAGGGGTACCTACCTAGGGCAAGCCTTCTGGGGACTGTATTGGTGAATTCACTCAAAGAACTATCACCTTTGCTGTGTGGCTCAAAGCCTAATCATGAATTCACATGAAAACCACAGAGGCAAAACGCACCCTCCTTGAGCTAGGATCTGGGCCACAAATGTTCCGTGATTGTTTCCTGATATGCAACTCATGGAATTCGTAAAATAAACACATTCTTTTTTAAAAGTGTCTGTTTTTTTTATATGATTCATTTGAGTGGTTATTATGTGCCAGCACTATTATTATAAACATGTAATACTTTAATAATTAAAGAAGAGCAATAACCACTATTTCTAAACTGAAGAACATATAAAAGTATTATCCAATGAGAAGTCAAAATTTATGTTGTATATGCTCTTTTTAAATAGTGAAAAGAAACTCTTCTGTATGATACTCAAATGGTGGATACATTGGTCAAAACCCACAGAATATACAACACAAAGAGTGAACTCCTTCATAATCATGTATCAATTTTGGCCCATCATTTGTAACAAATGTACCACACTGGTGGAAGATGTCAATAATAAGGGAAACTGGGGGGGAAGGTGGGGAGTGAAAGAGTATATAGGAACTCTGTACTTTCCACTCAATTTTTTCTGTAAACCTAAAACTGCTCTAAAAAATAGTCTATAAATTAAAGCACCCACCAAAATATTAATAGTAATCTCTGGGTGGTGGAAATATGGGAAATTTTTTTATTATATTGTTTGAATCTTTATTGAAATTCCCCAAATTTTTGACAATGAGCATGTATTTTTAAAGTAGAAAATAATATTATAAAAATAAACTATGGAAAATTTTAGAGACATAGCATGAGAGGCTAATGTTGAATGGCTCATTTCTACTTGACATAACCAACAAAATCTGCATAAAGCTCTCATAAGTGTTAAAAAATGAAATATTTTAGTATTGTTTTAAAAAAGAATATCAAGGGCTAAATTGAGAGGTTTTTAATTTTCTCTTTAGAATTAGCACAGATCTGAAAAGAAAATCTGATCTCAAAGGATCATCTCTGCCTGCTTGGAAACCATTATTACTGTTTACATAACACTTTTTCTAGTGAAGAAACACTAAAAAAATTGGCCTGCGCAGTAAATAAATAGATTTCTGCGGAGTTGTGAAAACTCAGCCTAGAGGCATCTGCTTCCCTGTGACTCTGGGCAACCCTTTTACCTTTCTGAGCTTCTGCTTCCTCTTAAGTGAAAAGGGAAGCAATGGTTCTCTCTCTCTCTCTCTCTCTCTCTCTCTCTCTCTCTCTCTCTCTCTCTCTCTCTCTCTCTCCCTCTCTCTGAATTGGCTGGAAAATACAAAACTTTAGCCCAAATAAGATTCTTAGTATTGCCCTGGCTTGTGTTGCTCACTGGTTAGAGCACCAGCCTGCATACCAAAGGGTCACAGGTTCTACTCTGGGCACCTACCTGGGTTGCAGGTTTAATCCCTGGCCCTGTCTGGGCATGTGCAGGAGGCAAGCAATTGATGTTTCTCTCTCTCTTTCTACCCCCTCTCCTCCCTCCTTTCCACTCTATCTGAAAGTTAATAGAATAAATATCCTCAGGTGAAGATTTAAAAAAAAAAACCCTCTTAGTATCATCTTAGCACGTGTAGATGCTTAATAATTATTGGTTCCTGTCTTTTTAAAGATATAGTTTTCAAGGTTTTATGGGAATCTGAGCTCCTGAGATAAAAGATATTTCTGGTTTTAGATTATTAACTTGGGTTGGAGGGAGGCAGGATGGTTCAAGAGGAAAATTGATAATTTGACTTGGAGAGACTGGTGCTCTAAGCCCAGCACCATTACTAACTATGTGTATCAAGTCATTAAATCAGCAAACTTCTCTGGATCTTACTTTTCTAACCTGTCAAAGGAGCAATTTGGATTAGTGATCTGTAAGTTCCCCTCAGCATCATTCCACTGGGAAGTAGTGACTGCTGAGTAAAAAAGAAGCCTAATCTCCTATAGTGGCCCCTCTCTGCCCACAGGACCAGCCATCACTCACTGTCCTGCAAACAAAGCTGACATCTGCATTCTGTCCTTCCCCACCAATGGGGACCTCCAAAGGTTTCTTTGAACTACTCCCCACCCCACCCCCACCCCCCATCTGCTGGTGCCCAACTCTGACTAGCAGCTTAAACTCCAACAGTATCACTCTAAGCTTTCACCAGAGATGCACCGTAGCACCACTGGTGCTTTCGCAGAATGGCGTCCAGGGATAGAAGCTGCCATCTCTCACCAAGTCTAAGGTGCACCTTCTTTTCACAAAATTACATCTGTTGATATTTATTGAGCACTTAATGTGCTATGTCCTTTACATTCACCATCTCCCTAAAGCCTCAAAGCAGCCCTGAGGCACTATTCTCCTTTTAGAGATGAGAAAATAAAGTTCAGGGAAGCTGAATGCACTGCTTAAGGTAACACAGCAGATAAATGATGGAGCCAGGATCTAATGTCATGCTTCTGCTTTTAAAAAACTATGAGGAAAGCAATTCTCTAAGTTCCTCCAAGGTTCTGAAGCAGCGCTGTTGTATTCAATCTGTTGAAAGTCCCCCCTCCTCAGGGATTTCTCAGGAGAAGGGACAAGGGAGGAGAGTTGTGTGAATGAATGTGCCCCCCTGCCCCCAATTCATATGTTGAAGTCCAACCCCCCGAATAAGATGGTATGAGGAGGTAGGATTTTTGTAAGGTAAGTAGATTTAGATGAAGTCACAATGGTTGGACCCCATGATGGGGGATGGGGGTTAGTGATCTTGTGAGGACACAGCAAGAAGGTGGAAGCCAGGAAGAGAGTTCTCATCAAGAACCGAATATGCCAACACCTTGATCTTGGATCCCCAGCCTCCAGTAATGTGAGAAATAAATTCCCATTATTGAAGCCACCCAGTCTGTGGCATGTTGTCATGGCAGCCCGAGCCAACGCAAACAGAAAGGAAACTCCTTTCTCTTTATTTAAAACTGTTTTCCTTTGAGAAGCTTCCATATGGTATCCCTTCTGGTCCCAGGCTCCACCTGACTGGTGGGAGAAATCCACTGTCTTACCTACCTGGATAGAATGGACCTGATCTACTAGTAATTTAAGAGTAATTTACTGGGTGGGTAAAGGGGTGGAAAATGGAAGATATCTGTAATACTATCAACAATAAATATATATTTATGTCACCTGGGTGGGGTGACTAAAGGTCTACACCTGTCTAGAGGTTCAGGGGGGACACCCAGGGAATATTAGCAAGAACTTTTCACACAGACCTAAAGTCATGTTCTTCAATTGACTTTATCTGTGATACCACCGACATTTCTTTTTGTTGTTATTTTTATGTATTTTATTTTATTTTTTCACTGACATTTATATATATATATTTCTTTATTGATTTCAGAGAGGAAGGGACAAGGAGAGAGCAACAGAAACATCAATGATGAGAGAGAATCATCCTGCACACCCCCCACCGGGGATTGAGCCCACAACCCAGACATGTGCCCTTGGCTGGAATCGAACCTGGGACACTTCAGTCTGCAGGCTGACGCTCTATCCACTGAGCCAAGCCAACTAGGGCTAACATTTCTTTAAATATATATATTTTTTATTGATTTCAGAGAGGAAGGGAGAGGGAGAGAGAGTTAGAAACATCAGTGATGAGAAAATCATTAATGGGCTGCCACCTGCATGCCCCCTATTGGGGATGGAGCCCGCAACCTGGACATGTGCCCTGATCAGGAATTGAACCATGGCCTCCTGGTTCATAGGTGGAAGCTCAACCACTGAGCCATGCTGGCTGGGCTCACTGACATTTTTATCCTCGTCTGTCAGTCTTGCTTCTTCATTGGATGTGAAGGGGAAGAGGGGAGAACTGCCCCGGAAGCAGAAGGTAGGCCCTTAGAGAACTTGAGCCCCTTCCCTCCAGCCCTGTGGCTTTGGGAGAAAGACTTAACCTCACTATGACTTTCTCCTTATCTATAACAGTCTGTGGTAGATTAAGTGTGATAACGCATGTAAAGCCCTAGCTCGGTGCCCGGGAGGCTGTTGTTATTGATTAGAATGGATAAGAAGGATTTGCTGTCTTTTATTCTACAGTTTATTAGATCAGACAGCTCTAATTTATGCTTCCTAGGATGAAAGAATAACAATTGGCATTTTTCTAATTATTTTGGCATAAGTATCTGTTTGGGGGAGGGTAGTGAGAGTCCAGTTATTTTGGGCAGAGAGAAAATCATTTTCCTCCTCTTTGCCCAGGAATGGGGCGTTGAGGCTGATGGGGCTGGAGGGCATGGAGGACACGGGCCAGGAGCCAGCTCAGCATCCATCTGCAGTGCCTTCCCTATGTGCTCAGCAAAAGGGATGCTTTCCCACTGGGAACTGGAGGAACTATGACGGGCAGGGCAGCCCTAAGGAAGAGAGAATGAGCAGTGAAACAGTGTCCCCAGCTTGCCTACCAGGCCACTCGAAATTGCACAACGTCATTGGGATGAAGGGCAAATAGCTTGATTCCAAAGTGGTTCTGAAAGCCCTGTCAGACCTCTCAGCCCCTCTGTAAACTGTGAAGCCAGGACTCAAGAGCGGCACTGACCAGACTGAGGAAGAGACTTTTCTGGAGTTCTCCACAAGCACAGTCTTTCTCTTTGCCTTGATCAAGCAACTCCTGAAATCCCGTCTTCTTGATTAAAATGCCATGAGTGATACCTTCATCTCCCAGTTTTTGTTTTCTCACTCTGATCCCTGTATAGTGACACAGAATGCCCTTAATCCCCTGCATAGTGTGATCTCTGCTCTTGGTGACAGAGCACTGGCTTCTGAGGCAGGCAGGTCTGGCCTCAAGTCTTCCTTTCACCTTTCACTAGCTGAGTGCCCTTGGATAACCTCTTTTGAACCTTAGTTTCTTCCTCTGTAATAGAGAAATAACAATATCTGTTCTGTGGTGGGGACTCAGGAGATGACTCCTGTAAAGTGTTTAAAGTTGCCTGATCTGTAGAGAGTATGTAATACAAGTGTCTATCAATACACAGGACACCTATGTCTGCCTGGTAAACTCCAGTGTCTTCTTTTTTATTTTTTTAAATATATTTTTATTGATTTCAGAGAGGAAGGGAGAGGGAGAGAGAGATAGAAACATCAGTGATGCGAGAGAATCATTGATCAGCTGTCTCCTACATTCCCCCACACTGGGCATGTGCCCTGACCTGGAATTGAGCCATGACCTCCAGGTTCATAGGTTGATGCTCAACCACTGAGCACACCAGCCAAGCCAGTGTCTTCTTCAAGGCTCGCCGCAAGTTCATTCTTTGAAGCCTGCCTGACTTCCCTGAGAAGGGTTCATTACTTCTTATCAGTGACACCCTAAGACCTCAGACATAATTCAGTTTGAGAGCAGACCAAAAAGATTGTGATCTCCTTGAAGGAAATAAATTAATAGACTTTATTTTTTAGGGCAGTTTTTGGCTTACAGAAAAATTAATCAGCAAGTACAGAGTCCTCACATATCCCCTTACTTCCCATATGTCCTTTATAATTGACATCTTCCATCAGTGTTATATTATATCAATGTTGGCTCATCACTTATAACAAATGTGCATTCGTTATAAGTGATGAGCCAACATTGATATAATATTATTAACCAAAGTTTATAGTTTTTTAAATATATTTCATTGATTTTTTACAGAGAGAAAGGGAAAGGGATAGAGAATTAGAAACATCAATGAGAGAGAAACATTTATCAGCTGCCTCCTGCACACCCATCGCCCGCAACCAAGGTGCATGCCCTTGACTGGAATTGAACCTGGGACCCTTCAGTCCACAGGCCAATGCTCTATCCACTGAGCCAAACCAGTTAGGGCCAAAGTTTGTAGTTTACACAGTTGGATTCACTTTTGGTTTTACAGGGTTCTATGGGTTTTGACAAATGCAAGATGTCATGTACCCAGCACCACAGTATCATACAGAATAGTTTCACTGCCTTCAAACTACCCAGTGCACCATCCTGCTCTCTTTCCTCTAACCACTGGCAACCACTGAGCTGTCTACCATCTCTATAGTTTTGCCTTTTCCAAAATGTCGTATAGCTGGAATCATACAGTATGTAGCTTTAGGTAGTTTTAAATGCTTCATATTTGGTGGCACCCTAAGACTTCACATACACATTAGTTTTAACACTCATCAAAGAGGTTAAGTAATTTTTTTCTTTTACTTTGTTTATTTACTTTGGGATTTTCCATAATACTAAATGCATAGCAGGAACTAAGAATGCAATAAAATAATAATATTGATAATCATCATACACCATTAGTTATTATTATGCTTTAAAGTATATTTCAAACATGAAGAATGGAATTCAAAAACAAAACCAGTTCCTAAAATCAGAGATCTGATAGTCTAGGCAAGCTGCCAGGGGTTTTTTTTTTTTTGGCTGATTTTTAAAGGTCCTATTAAAACAATAATTCCTTTCAACTCTAAAATTCTAAGCAAACTCCTAATAACCACCATAGCCCACAACTATAATTTGAGATGAACCATGTGACCAGTTTTGAATTTCAATTCTGACCAAACTCTTCCATTTTAAAACCTGTCATTTTTTTTTTTTTCCTATTGACTTCAAAAGTTCAGGAGAGCAGATGGGAGAGTACAAGATGATTCACTGTTTACTTATCAATGGCCTTTGAATAATGAGGAACAAGCTGAGGAGATAGTTATATTATAGGAAATCTGAAAACAGAGGGTTACTTCATAGATCAGAATATTAACTAAGGACTATTTAGAGTAAACCTCTAGACTTGAGCAGAGGGGGGGAGGATGAATAAATTGATGTGCCACAGAAATGAACTATAATAGCAATGGAATCTATACATATAGATATATAAGAAAACAGTGGTAAAGTCATACACTGACTCAAGTCGATTAGAGCAGTCCTTAGAAAGTCGAGGATTCTGGCACCTTCTCAGGCACAATGCATTGAGAACTAGAAACTGTTCTCTGAACATTTTCCTGAATTAGACTGATAATGTTTACCAGTGATAAAGTGGAAATGGCGTCACCATTCTGACAGCTACCATTCTCCTAGCAGGGTGTACTCTGGGCTTTAACCTACATCCTTTCATTGGGTCTGCATAATGAGAGCACAGATTTTGGTATCAGACAGAGCTCAATCCGAATCCCACCCCTGCCACTTTGTAGCTGAGTCCTTAAAAGCGAGTTACTTTATATCTCTTATCCTAGTCTCAGATATATTTTAAATCGAGGTATAATTTAGATACTGTACATAAATCTTGCATGTACAGCTAGATAAATGTGTGTGAGAGTCGCAGTTTTCTCTCAGAAAAATGAGGATAATAATACCCACTACCCAGAGATGTCATGAACATCAAGTGAGAACATACACAAATGTCTTCATAAAATAGCACTTGTGTGATAAATGGTAGATGTTTATTTCCACTTTGCTTGCCAGGTCACCCAGGTAGAAGAGGGTGGCCTGGGGTTCAGGCCCCAAGGAACAAATTCCAAACTCTGTCCTCTTTCAACCATACCCCCACCAGGCCACTTCCCAGCCCTTTGTCATGGACATCAATCTCCACAAATATTTCAAAAGTATCTCTTCTTTTAGACTCTGTTCTCTGCATCAATCCCCAGGAAGTATGTGCTCTCTCTACATGACTTAAAAGATAAGAGAATTGCAACTCAACAATGTCAAGGGTATTGTGTTTTCTTTTACAGAAAATGACCACACTTTTTATTGCTGTTTACTGGGGAGCATTCCCTCGACCAAGTGTCTTCTGTAGAAAGTGGCCTTGGCTGTCTTTGCTGATTTCTTCATCTAAAGAGCCTACTTTCTTCATGGTTAGTCCTAGATTGTCAACGTCTTCACTTTTCTGCCATATATTAGCAGACCGATTGCTGCATCATCTATTTCTTGTCTACATGACAAGAACCAGTCTGTTCACACAAAAAAAGGCAGCGAAGGGGACATGCACTAAAGGAAAGTTGGCTATGTGGGCCGTGCAACCCAAAGACAGGGCAGCAGATGGACGACGTGACTCGCACGTCAGAGGCCCTGGGACCACACAAGCGCCTGTTTGGAAATCCTGAAGACACCCGGGCCAGTCTAGCATTAAGGCTACTTGCAAAAACTAATGTATTCGAAATGCACTAGAATGTTACAATGTTGACTTAACGTTTGAGGAGGTGGGGAATGCAGATGAAGTCAGATTGAGGACGCCGTTGAGAGAACACAGTCTCAGCTCAGGAAATATCATTAGACGTGAGCACAGATGTAATGCAGACTTTTTCAGGCTCCTGCCCAGTATTGCTTTTTGTGTTGCACATTTGCCTTTATTATATTTGACTACATTATGTATTCAAAATACATGAGAGTTAGAGGTGAAAATTGCAGTTACAGTGTAAAAGGTGAAAGTGAGAAAGAACACTGGGATGAGAGAGACAAGACCAGTCCTGGACATGTCCATTCCCCCAGGACACGGACTTTGAATCGTTCATCATTTTAGCCCTAGCACCTTGCTCAGGTGACCATAAGCTTGATAAATGAACAAGTCAGGTATGAATACCGAGACATCTGGCACTACACAACTTAGAAAAGGCCCCGGTACAGTTCTGTGAGGGACCGAGCTGTGGGACAAGGTGCTATGAGCCCAGATGCTGGTCACTTGAGGAGAATGTAGGGGGAGATGTGACTTAGACATGGGTGGCTGGAGCACTTTCATGAATTTATCCTATAATAGAGACAGAGCTCCCACCAGGCAGACAGCTGGAGATGTGAAAATGGCATGGACACAGCCGTCCCCCGTGGAGCTCAGAATCCAGTGGAGGCAGGGAGGGGGTTATTGCATAAGATGTGGCAGGTGCTGCTGAGAAGGATGTGGGGGCAGTGAGGCGCTGAGGAGAACAACTGAGTCCTAACCACATACTCTTCCGGGTCCCCCGGCATCTGATGTGCTTTGTGGCGGCAGGCATCACACTTGGCCAGCGTTTGCTACTTCTAGCAGGTCTCCCAAGGTGACAGAACATGGGTTCCCTGAGAACTGAACCATGTCTCTCCAGTGGCACCCCCTCTCTTCTCTTCCCTGTGCTGCCCTCTTCCTGGGCCAGGTACAACATCAGCTCATTATTATCAGTGGAATTACTCAGCATTGCCTAGAATGCTGAGTACCGTTAAAGACTATAAGGATAGTAAAATCAGCAATGTCTCTTAGTGCCTATTTAATGTCTGATATGTGTCAGGTTGTGTTTTAAGTATTTACATGTTTTTGCTCACTTCGTCCTCACAATAACCCTGTAGGATAGGAACTGCTAATTGTCCCATTTCACAAACGAGGAAACCAAAGCCTCTCTAGGGAGGTTGAAAACTTATCCAAGGTGACCCATAGCTGGGACTCGAACCGGAACAGCTGAGCCCCAGACCCCACCCTCTCACAACACTGTGCCTTCTAGGAGTTAAACAGAACAAAAACCATAGAATGGGAGGCTAAGTATGAAAATCTGTCAAAGAAAATTAGATGTTCAATAGACTAGCAGAAACACAAACGTTTGGGGCTCACTTAAGAATAAATAAGTTGCCAGACCGGTTTGGCTCAGTGGATAGAGCGTCAGCCTGCGGACTGAAGGGTCCCAGGTTCGATTCCGGTCAAGGACATGTACCTGGGTTGCGGGCACATCCCCAGTAGGACGTGTGCAGGAGGCGGCTGGTCGATGTTTCTCTCTCATCGATGTTTCTAACTCTCTATCCCTCTCCCTTCCTCTCTGTAAAAAATCAATAAAATATATTTTAAAAAAAAGAATAAATAAGTAGAAATGTACATGGAAGTAGGTGAGGAGATATTAGAAACGGTAAGTTAAATAATAAAGACATGTAAAACCATTTATTAAAATTATGGAATAATCTGGGGTTGTACATATATGTATGCACAACTTGAAAACATTTATTATGAAATCTTGGCAGAGACAGAACTTCCAGGTTGATACACAGGTATTTTCAATCTCTCCGAATAAATGGATTATGAAAGATGAAGATTTTTGTATTATTGCCATTATTATTGTCTAGTGCAGGGGTGGGCAAACTTTTTGACTCGAGGGCCACAATGGGTTCTTAAACTGGACCGGAGGGCCGGAACAAAAGCATGGATGGAGTGTTTGTGTGAACTAATATAAATTCAAAGTAGACATCATTACATAAAAGGGTACGGTCTTTTTTTTTTTTTTAGTTTTATTCATTTCAAACGGGCTGGATCCGGCCCGCGGGCCGTAGTTTGCCCACGGCTGGTCTAGTGCATGATCACTATGTGCATATTTCACTTCATTGTTAAAACCACCCCAGGGAAAGTGTATTATTATCTTCATTTTGCAAATAGGGAAACTAAGGCACAAAGAGTTTAAATAAATGTCCCTAGGACCCCAGCTGCATGTGTTTGTCAGAACTAGGATTCAAATCAAGGTTTGTTTGGCTCTGAAAGTCCCGTGCACCCAGTATGGAGACCTCGCCGCTCTTCTCTGCAGGAAGACCCATCACATTCACAGCACAGACATTGCCGGGCTAGAGCAGGAAGCACCAGAATTTGGAGGCCATGGCTTGGTTTTCATTTCCAGAACCGTGTGACTTGGGGCAAATCTCTTAACCTTTGTGAGCTGTAATGTTCTCATCTGGAAAACAATGAGAATTGTATCTCTTCAGGATTATTGACAGAAAGAATTAAAATAAGTGAAGGCCTAGATAAGAACTTGTCAACACTTTAGTGGTGGGGGGGTGGGGGGTGGGCGGGAGAATGAGGGAGAGGTTGTGATGGTTAATTTATGTGTCAATGTGGCTGGGCATGGTGCTCAGTTGTTTGGACAAACACTAGTCTAGCTGTTGCTGTGAAGGTGTTTTAGATGAGATGAACATTTAAATCAGTATACCCTGAGTAAAGCAGATTACCCTCCATAATGTGGGTGGGCCTCATCCAATCAGCTGAAGATTTTATTTATTATTTTATTTTTAATAATTCTTTATTGTTGAAAATATTACATATGTCCCCTTTATTCCCCCATTAACGCCCCCCCCAACCCACCCCCATCTCCCGCCCCAGCCTTCAACACCTTATTGTCTGTGTTCATGGGTTATGCATATATGCATACAAGGTTTTTGGTTGATTACGCACTCCCCCCCCCCCCCCCCCCCCGCCCCCTGCCACCCTTTTCCCTCCTTTCCCTCTAAGATTCGGCACTCTGTTCCATGCTTCCATGTCTCTGGATCCACTCCACTCATCAGTTTATTTTGTTAGAGTCCACATATGAGTGAGATCATGTGATACTTGTCTTTCTCTGACTGACTTATTTCACTTAGCATGATACTCTCCAGGTCCCTCCATGCTATCTCAAAGGGTAAGAGATTCTTCTTTTGTATTGCTGCATAGTATTCCATGGTATAAATGTACCACAGCTTTTTTATCCATTCATCAACTAATGGGCACTTGGGCTATTTCCAGATCTTAGCCATTGTAAATTGTGCTGCTATGAACATAGGGGTGCATATATCCTTTCTGATTGGTGCTTCAGGTTTCATAGGATATATTACTAGAAGTGGGATCACTGGGTCAAATGGCAGTTCCATATTTAATTTTTTGAGGAAACTCCATACTGTTTTCCAGAATGGCTGCACCAGTCTGCATTCCCACCAGCAGTGCACTAAGGTTCCCTTTTCTCCACATTCTCACCAGCACTTGTCATTTGCTGATTTGTTGATGGTAGCTATTCTGACAGGTGTGAGGTGATACCTTATTGTCATTTTAATTTGCATCTCTCTGATGATCAGTGACTTTGAGCATTCTTTCATTTGTCTCTTGGCCTTCTGTATGTCCACTTTGGAGAAGTGTTTATTTAGGTCCTTTGCCTATTTTTTAATTGGATTGTTTGTCTTCCCTTTGTTAAATTGTATGAGTTCCTCACA
This sequence comes from Myotis yumanensis, assembly GCF_028538775.1. Lineage (NCBI taxonomy): Eukaryota > Metazoa > Chordata > Mammalia > Chiroptera > Vespertilionidae > Myotis > Myotis yumanensis. Next base: position 118,465,152 of record NW_027223754.1, on the reverse strand, counting down.
TATTTTGTATATTAACCCTTTATCAGATGTATCATTGCGAAATATGTTCTCCCATAGAGTGTGCTCCCTTATTGTTTTGTTGATGGTTTCTTTTGCTGTGCAGAAGCTTTTTATTTTGATGTAGTCCCATTTGTTTATTTTCTCCTTAGTTTCCTTTGCCCTAGAAGATGTATCTGTAAATGTATTGCTACAGGAGATGTCTGAGATTTTTCAGCTGAATGTTTTAAAAGCAAAAATTAAATTTTCCCAAGGAGGAAGTAATTTGGCCTCAATACTGCAACATAGAAACTCTGCTTTAGTTGCCAGCCTACCAGCCTGCCCTGCAGAATTTGGATTAAATCTCTCTCTCTCTCTCTCTCTCTCTCTCTCTCTCTCTCTCTCTTTCACACACACACACACACACACACCAATATATTCTGTTCATTCTGTTTCTCTGGAGAATTCTGATTAATACAGGGGTGGAGGGCAAGTCTGGAAAGACTTCAAAAAGGAGATCCTGCCTGAACCAAGTTCCCCCCAAAGAGCAGACACGTACCAATCAGAGACAACTAATGGGATTCCAGTGCTCAGGATGCTAAGGACAGCTAAAATGTAACTAAGGCTATAATCTGCTTTCTAGCTGACAGGCAGAAGGTAAGTTCTATAGGATGCCAACTGGGTGATGTGTGGAGCCAGGATGCACCTGGTGTGGGGGGGGTGGAAAGAGGAGAAAATTTAGGTGGTTAGAGAGACAGATGCAGTGGTGGCAGAGCAAGGAAGAGACAGAAGGCTCCTGAGAGCTGAGGCACCTCAACGAAAGAAGGGCCTGGATGATCTCATAACCTGTGCTTCTCACTCACCATTTTCTGATTTGACCACCCATCCAGTTGTCTACCTAAAATCTCAGCGTTACCCAGGGCCACAATATCCTTCAGGGCCGATGCCAGAGCTTTCCCCAGGCCTGGGACCTACGTCTGGTGGTCTGTCTGCCTGGAAAGCCAGCCCTGCAGTTCTCTACTTGGCAGTCTAAAGCTGTTCCTTCTTCAAGGTTCAGTTCACACATTACACCCTACCCTGCCAATGAGTGGAATTAAGTATTCTCCTCATCCTTCTTTACATAGTTCTTCTAGAATTATGTGTTTATCTAGAAAGTCCATACCCAGTACTTAGTAGGCATTCAATAAATATTCATTGAATAAATTGGGCTAGAAAAGATTGGCTTAGATTAGAGAGATTTTTTAAGCAACCATATCTGTGGTCATATGACTGATCATTGGCTGAACTGAAATTCTACTCCAAGTTTTTAGCTCTAAATTCAGAAGTCTTTCCACTACATGTCTAATCTAGCCTGATTAGACAGGCTAGGAGTGTGGGGCACCCTTGGGGCAATTCCCAGTTGCTGAGTAGGTGATGGTAGAAAGTCAACAAGCATCAGCATCTAGGGTTTACTATAGCCAAATTTGGACACAAAATTCTCATTGACTGAAAGGGAAGGTCCAGGAGCAGAAGACAGGTGAAATGTCAGAATATGTCTCAAATTTCTGACCACAATCCACAGTAAGAATGATGCTTTACATTATAATGCAGTAGATACATTCATGAACATAGACACGTGGAGAAAATATTTACAAACAACGTTGACCCTTGCCACATGCAATGTGTTCTGATATTTTCTATTCTGTCTTATATTGTTTTATTTGGTTCTGGTGGGCTAACTAATGGGATCCCATAGTTGGAAAAACACTACAGTATCAGTAATGTGACGTGCCTTCCCCTTGCTCCTTTTCTTCTTCCTTCTCCCTTTTTGCCCCCTCTCTTCCTTCGCTAATGCAATGACAGTTGGTTCCAGCTACCCATCCTCTTACACCTGACTTCCAAACAAATGGATGCTATTTCCCTTTTTCTGGTAAATTCTAATTGTAACTTTAAGTTACTGAAAATTTTATTTATACAATAACACTGACATTATATGTTCTATGTTATCATATAACCGAAAGACCAAAAAGGGGTTCTTTTTCTCTTCTATTTTAATCCTATATAATAAAAGCCCAGCGACCAAACAACCAGATGACCAGTTGACCAGCCGCTATGACGCACATTGACCACCAGGGGGCAGACACTCAATGCAGGAGCTGCCCCCTGATGGTCAGTGTGTTACCACAGTGGGAGCACCACCCAGCTGACCGGGATGAGTGGCTGCTCCTGCTGCGAACCCCGGGCCAATGGGCAGGAACCCTGGCTGCAATAGTCACCTCCTCACCCCCAGCTCCTCCTCCTCACTCCCAGCTGCCTCTTCCAAACGCCCACAGCCTGTGCAGCGCTGCCTCCTGGCTCACAGAGCTGACCCCGGAGGCTGGGAGTGGGGTTCGTGGCTGCTGTGAGACTGAGGCCTACTCCCGCTGCCTCTCAGTGCTATTGTCCCTGGGCCCAGCCCTGACCTGGTCCCCTGGAGAGGCGAGTGCTCTGGCTCCATGGAAGATGCTGGACCAGGGAGCAGCCGCTCAGAGGGTGGGGCCACAGCCGCTCAGCAGACTGGGATGAGCAGAGCTCCCACAGTGCGCTGATCCCACAGGCCAGGCTCCCCACTAGTGCACGAATCCCGTGCACTGGGCATCTAGTATGTCCATAAAACAGAAAGCCCAAGAACTCAGTCTGGTAGTTGTTAGTCCTAACTATGCTGAGGACTACATGCTGATGTCCTGACTTCCGTGTGGGTCTCTAAGCCTCTTCTCAGCCACAAATAAGTTTACTGAGTGGTCAACTACAACATCCAAATCCTCATTCTACTTCTTTGTTTGTAGGCTGAGTTTACATTTTCTAAGGCTAGTCACCATTACTAAATCACAGCCCTCTGTGGCACGCTGAGACGAGCCCCTCTACTGATAGAAATGCTCACAGAAACCAAGAAGAATAAACACGCAGGCCTACTGACAACAGCTCTTGTGACCTCCCTTCCCTCAACCACCCTCCCTGGCCTCCTCAAGCTTTTCAAATTTCTCTGTACACACACTCATGCTAGAATAGAATGTTTGCGTTCATGGGTTTTGCTTATCTAGTTTATTTGGTCAATCAAGCCTGTGTGGGATGCAAACAATTGTAGGCGCAAGAGAACAGTTGAGCCAGTTGCTTAGGGAGCTTCTCAACTCTCCAGTCCAGCCAAGTCCCCTGTCCGGTTTTCAGTCTCTGCTCAATCCAATTACAAAGGGTAACATTTGAATTCCTGTGAGGGTAGACCAGGTGTTTGGATTTGGACCAGGTACCTCCTATCAGGTCCTCCTCCAGGAGCCCTGGCAGGCAGAGTTACTGAGGAGAAAACCGGGCTTGGTTAAATTTCTTTTATTTTTTTTCAAATTATAAAAGAAAGTTTATTTAGAAGAGTGGACAAAAAAGAGGGAGGGAGTGACCGGGCTTGGTTAAATGTCTAAGTTTGCCTAGGTAGTTAGGTAGTACAGCACACAGCTGGACTCCAGCTTATTTTCTTTCAATTCTGTGGGCATTTTTGCGATGACATGATGCATACATGCATTTCTAAACAAACACACACCTCTCTTGTTATGTAAAATTGTGCACAAAAGACATCAGGGTTCATGGGAGAAGCAGGGCTGAGGCAGACCATTCAAACCCTTACAACTTTATCACCAGAGCCCGATGAAATAATATTCATCCTAATAAAAAGGCTACACAGTGAAAGGGCATGTTAGATTCCTAGTAAAAAAAATATACAACAGCAAATATAGGACTTCATCTTTTAAAAAAGAGGGATTGTAAAGTGGGGACTTGAACAGATGTTTGCACAACCTTGTTCATAGCAACACTGTTCCCAATAGCCAAGTGGTGGAAGCAACTCAAGTGTCCACTGATGCATGAATGGATAAACAAAATGTGATATATCCGTACAATGGAATATTATTCAGCCATAAAAAGAAGGAAATTCTGATATGTGCTACAACATAAGTGAGACTTGAAGATATTATTGTAGAGTGTTAAGCCAGACACAGAAGGACAAATATTGTATTATTCTACCTCTATGTCAATGGACTCAGGATACCCTAAATCTGTTGCCTGAGGCTCATGGAGATAGAAAGTAGAAAGGTGGGTGCCAGGGACTGGAGAGAAGGGAGAATGAGAAGTTGGTGTTTTTTTGGGTACAGTTTCAGTTTTGCAGGATGAAAAGAGTTTGGAGATGATGGTGGTTGCACAAATGAACTCTTTAAAAAACCTTTCTTTAGGTTTGGAATTTCTTTCGTCAACATGCACAGAGGTGTGCTCAGTGTTACAGACTGTGGAAAAGAATAAACTCACCTAGAGGCCTATTGACATAAATCCAGAATCACCAAAATGTTTCTTTCCCTTTACTCCATGTGAAATGCAGTTTTGCTAGGAAGAAAACATTTTATGTGTGAATAAGGTCTCTTAAAGGAGGAACTTTCACAAATGCTCAAAATTAGGGGAAGGGCTTAACAAATATCAGTCCATCTGTGGGATGTGACATTTCCACAGTATAGACGGCATAGAAGACTGTACAGCATAGAGCCAAGCACAGTGGAAAATGCTTTAGAAACAAAAGGATATGCTAACTGAGTGTGTAACATAATCATGACAATTTAAAAACACCTGTGGGCAAGTAAGAAAATTATTAGTGACTTAAAAAAATTTCTGCGCACTTCCTGTAATGATATCATCTAAAAACATTTTTGAGGTTGCTTAGAGCCTACATTCCTCTACGTTAACTATCACAGCAGTTGCTATGTTGTTTCTTATCTCATTAAGGTTATGTAAATAAGACTCTGGACTACCTAGTCGTGTATCTCTTTAAAAGTAGTTCTAGTTATCAATTCCTATCTTTAAATGAAAACCAATGGATATCCTGTAGACCCGCCCACATGGAAGCCAATGCCCCATTCCATAAGAGGAACCACCTTGCCTCTGGGGCTGGAATATTCACACTTAATTGGCTGTAATCCCTGGCAATCATCTTTGAATTTAGTACAGGCTTTGTCAATGGACTCAGGATACCCAAAGTCTGTTGCTTGAGGCTCTCTCTATCCTAAACGGAATGCAGGCAGGTGCTGCCTATAATTCCATTTCTCCATGTGTCACCTTGCTGTCTAATCAGCCAAGGTTTCCGAATGCATTTTCTTCCTAGCTTCCAAGGCTCTCGGGAAAGTGACCCCACACTACCCGTTCAGTGGAAGTGTCTCCTGCTCCCCGTACTCAGCTTCAAGCAGCCCAGGCCTCACATTTGATGGCTGCGTGTCTACCTTCTTCCTCCCATCTGAACAGTCTCCTCCTGCGCCCGCCAACATAAGGCTTTCTCCTCCAAGACCAGCTCGTGCTCTCTCTTCCATGAAGTCTTAGCCAGTACCTTTTAGGAGGATTTCCCCTTCTAAGTCTCTTCACCGGCACCCCCACTTGGCATGTAGCCATCCTCCGTGTTCTGTTCATGCACGTTTCTCTCTGCCTGGATTATGAGTGAGGCCTTCCTGCACTGGACAAAGAACTTTCGGAAATATGTATTAAGTCACCTCTAACTACTCTCGTTGGTTTAACTTCCTCTTCTTTATTCTAGTGTGGTATAACAGGCAAAGCCATGTCCTGTTCGTCTTTAAAAGCACACGGTTCTCTAACGCCTTTTTCCTCAGCATGTCCTGGCTTTCTACTTGCACCAGAGAGCCCCGCCCCAAAGTCCAACAAACCTCATCCTAGCCACTAATCCTTCATCTCTGGTCTGTAAACTGCGAATTGTCAGAGGAAGTATCTGCTAGTCCTCCTCTCCGCAGCTCAAATCTAGCTCCACAAACGCTGTCGGTCAGGTGCCAGCCTCCACCCTCTGACTCTTCTTACCAAGGCCTGTGATTGTTTTCATTACATCTGTTCACATTTCCCTCAGTTCAGGTCCTCTGTGTCCTCACATTAACCGAGAACCCTTAGAGCGACACACTAGGAGGGAGGCTACAGCCGGCCTCTGTGGATAGAGTCTTTTCCTCTGAAGGGACGTATATGAAACCTTGCTCAAAGGCCCTGCAAAGTGAGTGTTCGGCTGGAATCCTCCAGCTATTTCACAGTGCCACAGCGGTTGCAGAGACGGCCCCAATACCTTTCACAGAAAACAGGAGGATACATCGCACATGCCAGTTAGTTGGTATTTTGTGGCCATAGTAACAAATCAAATTATTAAAGCACTAGAAGCATTTATTTACACATTTATACATTTTAACATTTTAGTATGTATTTATACATTTATACATTTTAATCAAGTAATCTATCCATGCCTTCCTACACCCTTTCCTCCTGACATCACCAGCACCCAAATTATGAAATGATATCAGTGTTGCCAGGGAGCAGAGAAGAACGTGGTGGGCACAGGTTTCCTCTGACTGGCCTGGCCCGGAGTCATGGCCGTTGTGGTGAACTGCTGCAGCCTTTCATTCCGCCTGTGTTCACAATGTCCCCCTCCTCTCCCATACCCTCCCCTCATCCCGACCCAAAGGACCTCCATGTCCTCATCCTCCATGAGGTCATAGGTCAACTAAAATCTTAGTCTAAGTTTGGGGAGGAACTAAGGACCTGGGGAGAAGGGTCAGCACTGTGAGTCTGAGGGAGAGCTCAGGGCAGGAACTGGGAGACAAAGGCAAGGGGTGGAGAGCCAGGTGGGAGCAGAAATCAGCTCCTCAGCCAGGTTCTATTTCTTGCTGCTGCCACTGGGACCCAGAACCAGTCTCTGTGGCTCTTTGCCCTGGGAATGTGGACTAGAAGCTGGCTGGCATGCTGCAACCAGGAGGGAGCTGAGGGGCAGAACCAGCAGCCTGCAGGGACCAACGAACCTCCGAGAGAGCTCCCCAGTGTTTGCAAGCACATCCCACACAGTGTGGCCTCAGAAGGAAGAGCTTTGTCTCCCTGCACTCTGACTCCTCTCAGGCTAGACGCCTCTCAGGTCAGCATCGCTCCTGGGACGTAGTGCTGAGTGAAAGCGTCCCCTCTTTCCCCTTGTCTTTTTGGCGAAGGGTGTAGAGCTTACAGGCATTCTTCATCTGTCCATTTATGTGGAAAGATGAAGTGGGAGGAAGGTGAATACCTGCTCTTCACTTTGGTGTCATGTTCGTAATGCACGCGAGACGTGTGATGAAGTGGATCACGGATCTGGGTTCAGATCCTGCAGGTGTGACCAGATAGATAGAGGCAGATGTGCTTCTCTAGGAACTGTGTCCCTACTCTGCAAAGTGGCGGTAGTGATAACGACCTCACAAGGCGAGGCGGGGATACGGACAACTCGAGGTCTGAGAGTCATTGAGACATTCCCCACCCCTCACGCTCCGGCCAACCCTGGACCAGGCACCTCTCACTGACATGACCTTATCTATTTCAGCACAAACCCAGGAGGTAGGTATGATTACTCCCATCCTACAGATAAGGACATCGAATAAATGACTTGCCTAAGGACATCTGGCCAGAGAGCCAAGTGTGGAAGAGCCACATTTCTGGCCCTATCCAAGCCCTTTCTCAACATCTGGGACCGTCACACTGCAAGTCTCCAGAAAGTTTCTGCAAATAGTTAAACCCCGCCCCCCTTTCCCTCAGTGTTAGGTGTTCTGTGCTTCCGTTTGTGGGGTGTCTGAGTTAGGGTGACATCCCCAAGCTCAGGTAATGCATCATCTCTCTCATCTGACCTCAGAGTTCCAAAGCCTGGGAAGAAAGATCAAACTTGGGAAACAATGAGTTTTTAAGTTTAGAAAGCACAGTGTTCTTTTCTGCCTTGGGTCATTCATCTTTAAACAACAAAACTGTACATCAATCGATCCAAAACTGATCCATATTAATGATGTGATGCCAGTATTTGAGAAATTTACCAACACCAAACTTCTATTCTGATGCCTTCCCACCCAACCCCACTCCAGTTGAAATTTAGAATTTTTTTAAAAATTGGAAACAATGGGCAAAGAAAAAAGAGAAAGAAGGATGGGGATGGCAGAAAGCGCACTGTGGCGTCCCTCCCAGGTCTCCGGGCACTTGCACCGGCCTTCCTAGCACACACTGAGAACTTTGCAGCCATTCCACTGCAGGCACCTGGAGCATTCTCTGGTTTGGAAGGGGCCGGGGTGCCAGCAAAGCATGCCCGGGAGCAGCCCTCGTCATGACCGCTGAGGCTGGAGAGGAAAGGCCTCTCCTGCCTGCTCTCTCGCCTGTGCCTCCTGGGCTCACCTCCCACACGAATGACCGAGACTGAAATCATTGTCTCAGGACCAGCTTCTGGACGAGCCCAACCTAAGAAACAGCTTGTAATCAGTCAAAGGCGGTGTTGGACTGGGAGCTGCTTCAGCAGGAAGAGAAGGCCCTGGCTGATGACATGTCTCTGCTAAGGGGAGAAAGAGCAGGACCGCTCAGTCTTTCAGACCCCCTGAGGCAGGGAAATGAACGGTCTTCAAGGGAACCTTGGGCCACGAATCATGGTTCCACACTCTAAGTCAAGCGAGTGAGCTACCCTTCCTGGGAAGTACAGAGAATATTAAATGCTAATAAAGGCAAATGAAATAATTCTGTTAAGAAACAATTCTTAAAATCACTCAGACAAAGGGTCAATGTGAAGATTTATTCCATGTACCAAAAAGAACACAATATCCCTTCTGTGGCACTTCTGCCCCAAATGCATGTTTCCAACATGAGAAAACACCAGACAAGTCCAAATGGAGGGACTCGCTGGCTGGTGTTCTCTGAAAGTACAAATGCCATGACAGACAAAGGCTGAAGTACTGTAACCACTTGGAGAGAACAGTTTAATTTGACAATGAAATTTAGTGTAGACCCTGAACCTGACAGAGGACATTTCGTGGGAGAAGTAGTGAATTTGGAATAAGGTCTGTAGATTAGCACGTAGTATTGGATCAGTATTAACATCCTAGTTTGGATGATTACACTGTGGTTATTTCAGGTGTTAACACTAGGGAAAGCTGGGGGAAGAATACTCAGGAACTTGGTCCCGTTCTTACAACAGTTTGGAAGTCTAAGAGAATTTTAAAGTAAAGGCTAAAAACACGTTCCCTACAAATGTTTAACCTGATTCAAGCTTGCTGTAACATCAGGACTGTAAATCACAATTGGGGGAATCTTGTTTGATTGTTCCCGGTAAAAATGCAAAAACAGGGAAAAGACACTGCCTGGTCTCCTTTTTATCATCACTCAAGCCAGAGCATTCATAGTATGCTCTGGCAAAGTCCTGGTTAGCCCATTCTGGGTAACACTGTTTTTTTAAGGTGTTGTTTCTACAGGTTCCTCTGAGTGGCCTGAGCCAGGTGAATAAGTAACTACATGAAGACCTAACACCCCATTTGCCAGTCTAAGTTAAATGGCAGTTTTGAAGAAAAGGAAAATACCAGACTTGCCCAAAGTGGTGGTTAGTCTGCCCTGAAACAGCACATTATTGCCCTTGAAGTGATGCGTGAATTAGAAAAAAAATTGCCAATGTTCACTTAATAATATATTTGGATCTCTTTTTCATACTCATCTGAGGCTTCATAGCTAGTGATACAAAAGGCAACCGTTTTTATAGGTTGGCCTATTTCTTACTTAACAAACATCCATTAAATACCTCCTGTGTACCAGGCACTAGGGCTGCAAGGATAAAAAGGACTCCAACCATTCCCTCGTGCAGTATTCCTATTCGAACAGAGACTGCCCTCATTAATCATGGCATATTGACAGGCCCAATGGTAAAGTCAGGTGCAAAATATTTTTGGAAGATAGGAGAGAGAAGGATTAGCTCATATGGAAAAGTCAAATATGACTTTGAGGAGTAAGTGGTTTGTAATAAGAAAATAATAGAAGAGTGTGTGGACTTGTGAAATCGCATATGTTCAAGACTCAAGTGTGGTTAGAGTGTATAGGGAGGTAGAAAGTGGCTGAAAATTCCAAAGCACTACCATGGCCCAAGGTTAAATAGTGACCTTCATTAGAATTCCTCGGGACACTTAATAAGTTAATTTTTAAAATATTAAATCTCACCACGCCCTTCTAAGATTTTATGGAACAGATAAGCTTTGGTGGTCATGATGTTAAAAATGTGGCAGAGATTCATCTGAGAAATATATCCTGTGCTCATCAATAAAGAGGTTAGAAATTGACCCAGATTTCATGGACCCACCCACCTCATTATATAAGCATTCTCAGCTTTTTTACTTAAGTGAACTGCAGAGATTCATAAACAATACCTAGCTAACTTGTAGTCCTGAATGTTTAATAAACTACAGATAATTGTTTCAGAAGGACTTACCACAAATAGAAATACACATAAAACCAAACTTTTGAACAAGAACATTTGATCTCACCAGTGAGGGGTTGGCTCTTAATCTAAAGAGTTCTGCTGCTACATCTGACCCTAAACGAATAGGGTCCCACAAAATCTCTTACTTATAAAGGACTTTGAAGATGAAAACTCTGTAGTTGAATCAATGAGTTTCACTTCCAACATCAGTGAGCCTTTTATATTTTGAAAATATCCTCTCTTCCTGTAGGGAGAACAAACTGTGGATTGATCATGTGAGCATCTCAGCATCTGTCAGAGCTCTTGACTTACCTAAATCCCACACAGCATTCAAGGAAACAATGGTTTGAATATAAACTACCTTTAACCTAAACTACTAGGCTTCTGTTTACTAAGCATGGAATTGAAGAATCATTTACCCCTACAAATATACATGTGAAAACTGCAGCAAATGAACTTACCAGCACATTTGCAGGCACAGGCTAATAGAATTGGAAAGCGCCTTAAAGGTTGTGTATACCCTGCATGTTACAGATTCTGGAACAAGGGAAGACAAGTCAATTAAGCAAACGGTTCTAAGTCACACAGCTGAGCAGTGCCAGAACCAGGGGAAAACAAAACAAAACAGGGTGCCCGATGCTACCTAGAATGTGCTCACCACCTTTTCAGATTGCCAGAGGTTATTCTTATCGTTTCAGTGGTTAGTAAACAGTATTCTGAAATCCTAACCACTAATTTATATGTTTCTAAAATCCAAATATTTTAAAATGTGGAGAACATGGCTTTCTGTTGTACATTGATACAATAGATGGTAATAAACCTACACAGAATTTCCTTTGAGATTGTATCAGTCACCTGCCAGTTTTTTGTTCCTGCCTCATCAGACGAACCTCCTGCTCATATATTTTTTTTAGGTACCATTGGGGGCTCAATGGTGCCCTCTTCCCCCAAAATGGGTTAAAGTCCTAACGCCTGTAAATATGACTTTATTTAGAAACGGGGTCTTTACAGACGTAGTCAAGGTAAGATGAGGTCATACTGGGTTGGGGGAGTTCCCTAAACTAGCTGGTGTTCTTGTAAGAAAAGGAAAGTTCCAGCACAGAGGCCCACAAGGTGCATGCCGTGTGAAGAGGAGGCAGGCATTGGAATGATGCATGTGCCGTGTAAGCCAGGGATTGTCCAGTTGCTGGAACCAGCAGAAGCTGGAAGTAGCTCCGCTAGAGGAAGAATACTTCCCTAGAACTTTAGCAAGAGCGTGGCTTTGCTGATACTTTAATTTAGACCTCTAGCCTCTGAAACTGTGGGTGAATCAATTTATGTTGCTTTAAGCCATCTTTTTAAAAAATATGTTTTTATTGACTTTAGAGAGAGAAGAAGGGAGAAGGGGAGAGAGATAGGAACATCAATGTGACAGAGAAACATGGATTGACTGCCTCCTGCATACTGCCTCCTGGGGATCGAGCCCCAATCCCAGGCATGTACTCTGACCAGGAGTCAAACCAGCGACCTTTTGGTACATGGGGCCACACTCAACCAACTGAGCAACACCCACCAGAGCTCAGCCACCAGTTTACAGTAATTGTTAGGGCAACCCCTAGGAAATTAATACGAATATGTTATTAAATGAGATACTAAAATCATAAATATCCCAATAGATAAAAGATTTAAAAAGGTATTTTATGACCAAAAAATACAATTATTAAACAACCATAGAGAAAATATATATTCAATTTTGCTATTTATTAAAAAAATGCCCATTAAAACACCAATGAGGTAGTTTTTCTTTATTATAGTTGCAAGAATTCAATATAACGAAGATAGTCAGCAGGTCCAGCCGTGGAAAAGCTAACCCACTAAAACATTATAGGAGGACACGTAGAACTGGTACAACCCTACTGGGAAGCAATTAGTCAATACTTATTCGGTAGTGATTTCATACTCACCTGTGGGCATCTGATCAGATTCAAAAGGAGCAGAGTAAAATTTCAAGAACACAACAACCACAGGCAGTCAGACCCATCACTGAGTGTCAGACTTGACCAACTGCAGCAGTGTGGTTGCCTGCTTCTCTGACCCTCCTGGACCTGACCCACGCTCTGATGATGTACATAAAACTCACAAACAAAAGGCTGAGAGCACAAGCACTTCTTGATGATCCTTAATATTACTTATTGAGAACATTGTCACTTCATATCACTTCTTTTTAAAATATATATTTTTATTGATTTCAGAGAGGAAGGGAGAGGGAAAGAAAGATAGAAACATCAATGATGAGAGAGAATCACTGATCGGCTGCCTCCTGCACACCCCACACTGGGGATCGAGTCCACAACCTGGGCATGTGCCCTGACCCGGAATAGGAATTGAACCGTGATCATTTGGTTCATAGGTCAATGCTCAACCACTGAGCCATGCCGACCAGGCCCACTTCTTTTTTTTTAATCCTCACCAGAGGACATGCTTAGAGAGAGGAAGAGAGAGAGAGAGAGAGAGAGAGAGAGAGAGAGACGGATTGGTTGCCTTCCAAACATGCCCCAATGGTGATCAAACCCACCACTCAGGTATGTGCAATGACTGGAAATCAAATTGGCAACTTTGTAGTGCACAGGATGACACCCAACCAACTGAGCCACTCAGGCTGGGCCATATCACTTCTTAATAACACTTAAGTTGAATTTAAAGAGGTCTTATTCCAAAATCCCATTCCAGTCTTAAAAATTATAATACATACTACATTCTACAACTCTTTTCAGTAAAAGGTGTTATCTCTGGTAGAGAATTGATTTCTTAAAGAAATCCTGAGGTAAGTTCTATCTTCTCAATTTTACTGAAAAGAAACCAGGCTCAGAAATAGCAGGCTGCTTGACCTAAGCCCTTGGGCTAATCGGTGGCCCACCCAGGACTAGAACCCACGTCTTCTCACTTCAGTTCAGTGGTCTGTCACTCCTCTGTGATGCTAGGAAAGTCTTTGCACAGACCTTTTCCAAGTTGGAGGAGACTTAGAAGTCAACTTACGGATGAGGAAACTGAAGCCCAAGGAGGGTAAATGATTTTGCCACATTCACATGGCAATTATAAAGCAACCTTGTCTTTGAGCCAAAGGACCACAACTCACTCCCATAAGAAACCGAATATCTTTAATTTCCATCAACTACACAGGATTTATTTGCACCCAAATCTATTCAGCATTCCTTAAACAGATATTTCTTGTGGGCCTACTATATGCCAGCCTTGTGCTAGGGGTGTTCAGTCCAAGCCCAGCGGGTCCAGAATCCAGCAACATTGATGGACACTGTATTCCCCAAAGCTGAGCCCGTCAATTTAGCTTCGGGAGTCCTGGAATCAGAATTTATCTAATGAATTTTCTGCATTTCCTAGTTATTTCTGCCCACACTTGTTTATTTAAAATAAGGAATTTTTGTGGCCTGGCAGTGAAAGACCATTCAGAACCTCAGACAAATAATTTCCTGTTAATAATCTGCTTATGAATACTTCCCTCCCACACACACCAGCCCAACTGAGCTTAATGCTCTCCACACAGCTACTGAGGCAGACTGCTGCTCACAGGGCAACCCAGAACTTCTTAATTCAGCTGGGGACAGTGAACACATTGTCTTCAGGAGATCCAAAGACTTATCTCAAAAGAGGTATCCCCACCCCCATCTTCTTTCAGATTGTGTCCAATTTGCAAACTTCTGGGAGACTAATAGCCTTGCCCCCAGTCTGGCACAGGAATCACCCCAGAGGACCTGGTGAGCATTTACACTCAGTCAAGACCATTAGCATTTCATTATGTTCCCTTTACACAGCAGTAATTCTAAGGATTAGTGAAAAGCTCCTGGTTGGGGAAAATGAATTCTACCTAAAATTACTATTAAAGTGTGAAAGTGAAGCACGTGATAGAATTTTCAACCTTGAGTGATGGTCTTTTGTAAAAGGAATTAAACTCCTGGCTGAGAAGATTATTTTAACCTTGAACAAGCATAATTTTTTAGGACACACAGCCTTTAAACATTCATTAAAAGTACATATTTGTTATCTCTTAGCCAATTATTGAGGGAAAGAGAAGGAATGTAGCTTCTTAAAGTTTGTTTTGATGATGGTGAGTGTATTAGTTTGCTAAGGCTGCCATAGTGAAGTACCACAAACTGAGGGGCTAAAACAAAAATTGATTGTCTCGAAGTTCTGAAAGCTAGAAGTCCAAGATTAAGGTGTCAACAGGACTGGTGTATTCTGAGAGCTGCGAGCGAAGTGCCTGCTTCAGGCCTCTCTCCTCATCTTCTCTGTGTCTCTTCCTGTCATCTTCCCTGTGTGTGTGTCTGTGTCAAAATGTCCCCTCTCTGTAAGGACACCAATCATAGCAGACTAGAGCCCTCTTCATTTTCATTCATTGCCTCTGTAAAGACCCTATCTCCAAAGAAAGTCACATTCTCAAGGAGGTTAGGACTTCAGAATATGAAGTTTTAGCACTTCCAGTATCCCAACTGATGTTTTGTTGCCCCTCTCCCCCTAAAAACTGTCTAGGTCTCCTCTCTCCTGAGAGTGTTTCCCAGTGGGACCCCTGTGATGACTAAGGCCTGGCCTAACTGCCTACGGAGATGGGCTGCTCTGGGTGTCGGTCAGCCTCCACGCAGCGGGTGCTTCCCCGTCCGCGTCTGTGATAAACCTTAGTGAGAAGTTAGCCCCAGGCTTATTCACTCCCCTGAGCCTCACACTGGATCCCTGGGAATCACAGAGCAGAACTGCTCACTGGGAAGCGGCTGGGCTCTTGGCTTGTCATGACATGGAAATGCTCCTGAGACCACATGACAACTCCATCAGGTACTGTCTCCGTCACTCCTTGGATAAAGGCAAAGACATCTTCACGTCTGGGAGGGAAACTCATGGGACCTGAAGCCACAGTCAGTCACAGAGCTTTTGAGTTCTCTTTGCTTATTTTGCCTGGCAGGGTCCCACCCAGGCACCACGCTACCTTCATCTTCATTTGGACCATTTGATACCTCTCCCTAGCCAGTCCCGGCCTCCTGCCAGCAACCACAAATCCCACATGTTCCTGGACGGTGTGGGGATTCAGTCTGACACCAGGTTCTGGAGCCAGCCATCTCCGAAGACCAAGAAAACAAAGAAGCTCTAGTCAATATGCTGTCTGTCTGCTCCAACACTGGACTGTCCCCTCTCCTGGAAGCCACATCCACACCAACTGTAGTGCTGGTGCCAAACTCCCTGATTTGGTTCCCCTTTGGACCAGAACTCTGCTTTCTTTTGCTATTTTCCGTTGCGAGGCCCTGGGAGTATTGTCTGCCCTGTGCCCCAGCCCTGCAGGCGGGGCAGCCTCCCTGCCCCAGCCATCTGCTCACATCTCTGCAGCTCTCTGCTCGGCCCCCTGTGCTGCACTGTACCTGCCCACCTGTTAAGGAACCCTAGGGCACCGTTGGCCTACCTACCACCTGTTGCTTGTCTCTGGCTATTGTATTATACCTGCATGACCTGCTTTTCTTCCCTCACCTTCGGGTGCATCTAGCACCTGCCCCACCTCAGTAGCAGTATCTGTTTCCATTTCTGGCTCTCTGTCTTCCCTGTGCCCACGGAAATTAACCCTTCTGAAGCTGTGGATGTTGGCATTGAAATTTACATACAATGTTGCAGACATGTAGAGATATAACTTTATTTCCTATAATTGATCTTAAGTGTCCCGTGAACTGCTATTTCCAATTTGAGGTAGAAAAAGATTTAGCATAGTTATTGTAGTTATAAATAGTCTCTGCCAGGTTAACTCAATCTCTTTGGGGGCAAGTAGTCATTCAAGCTTCTCTTTCCTTGGGCAGCATCTGGGTGTAGGACACATTTCAAAGTTGGCTGGTCTCCATGTTATCGTCTGGCTCACACAGGCCTCACAGTCTCATCCCCTGGGTCTCTTGGTTACACCTGCTAGAACCCCCTCCCCCCAAAAAATGCGTGGGAGCCCATCACAGATGCTGGCTCCTGCCCTCGCCTCATTTGTAACATTCATGGGTCCTCCTTGTCCCAACACAAAGTTCCTTATGGTCTCATCAACTCTCTTTGCCCATTCCCCTGCCTTGATGCAACAGGACAGATTTCTGGATCCCCTTCCTCCCCACCATTTATGGGCCATGGGAACCTGCACGGGACACGAGGGAAGCATCACCCACCATCTCTGCCCTGAGGCAGCCACACATGAGAACTGGGACCTCACCCTCTCTGCTTGTTGGGTCCCCTCAAGCTCTTGGAATTTCTAAATATCCTCCTCACGCTGAGAGTGAAATAGTCACGCTCCTGCGTCTGGATCTGTAGTTCAGGAGGAAGCAGACAGAGCCCCATGATGGGGCCTCCTGAATTGAAAGTGGTCTTAGCTTTGACCAGGTCTGCAGGCAGTGGGTCTTCTGGGAGTCAGCCTGAACTGGGGATCAGAAGCAAGGTTTCTGGCCTGCAGGAGCTCCAGTGCTTGGCTAATTACCAACCCAGAAACTTAGGTACAGGGATTTTAATTTCATAAAATTGGAGAACAGTGTGAATCCTGGGTCTCAGGATGAAGACAGAAGGTCTGTTCTTAGAACTGAGTCCTAAGAATGGGGCCAGAAGATCAAAGAGCATGATCTGGGTCTATCAGTGACGCTCCCTAGATCTCAGCATCAAAACCAAGCTGCATACATACAACCATAGCCTTACCTGTCCTGTAACAGTTTACCTTCCACACAACACAGTTGAATAAACTGTGCTTCTTTTACCTTCTGACTTAACCTCTTTCTCTGCTCTCGATAGGGTCTAGAATAGATTGTATTTCCAGACATTGTTTTCTTTATGTCACCCTTTCTTTTATATATATATTTTTATTGATTTTAGAGAGGAAAGAAGAGGGAGAGAGAGATAGAAACATCAATGATGAGAGAGAATCATTGGTTGGCTGCCTCCTGCATGACCCACACTGGGGATCTAGCCCACAACCCAAGTGTGTGCCTTGACAGGGAATCAAACCGTGACCTCCTGGTTCATAGGCTGACACTCAACCACTGAGCCACCGTGGCCGGGCTATGCCACCCTTTCTTGCTCAGAACCTGCAGGCGTTTCTTGTTGTCCCAGATCAATCCACACTCCTTAGCCTGCTATTCCACCCTTTTAGCAATTTCTTCCTCCATCTCCCAACTACTGCATTTCCCAGGACTTCCTGCCATGGTGCTCCATTTCCATCAGGAAAGTCCTACCTTTCACCCTCCTTTTGACAGTTAGCAAGTACCAATTTCTGCCTCTGCATTCAAACATAAAAAGTTACTAGTGCTTATTTTGTAATCGGCACATAGTCACAATGGAGGAAAATAAAAATAAATGAATTTTGACTCTGACTTGTAAAAAGTTTCTTTTTATGGGAATTCTTGAAGCCTCCATTCCTATACTTTAAATTCCAAAGACCACATTTTCTTAATGTTTTGTCCTGAGCCTAGCCTTCCCAAATCAACTCTTTTCTGTACTTTCTTAGTACAGGTATTGATGACACTTTATGTTTGTGTAAAACTTTATGCTTTCAAAATGTTTTCAAATAATTGTTGACCTTCAACACAGCCTGTGAGATGCCAAGACAGCTAGTCTACCCTCAATTTCACATGTGAGGAAGTGATGCTCAGGGTTTGAGCGATGTACCTGAGGTTGCACAACTAGTCAGTAAGGACAAAGCCAGGGCTAGAACTCGGGCCTCTTGCCTCTGTCCAGTGTCCTTTCTATCACAATACATCACAAATCAGGACTGTATTCAGCCAGCCAAGTGGAACTGAAGACTGGGTATGATGGCTTAACTAAATAGAGGTTTATTTTTCTCTACATTGAGAAATTTGACAGGTTCCAGGCTCTTTCTATATTTCTGTCTGTCACATGGTTTTCATCTTTGTGTCAACAAGATGATTTCCATCTTGAAGTACCAGTTCTGCATTCCAGGAAGAAGGGCAAAGAGCAAAGGGCAAAAATTAAAAGGGGGAGGAGGAGACATCTGCAACAGTGTCAACAATAAAAAATTTAAATTGAGAAAAAAGCTGGAAAAAAAAATTCAACCCTTCAGTCCAAAGGCCAATGCTCTATCCACTGAGCTCAATTGGTTAGACTCTAACCGTTAGAGGGTCAACCCTCTACACCAAGGTTGCGGGTTAGATCCCTGGTCAGGGTATATACAATAAAGGCATAAATAAGTAGAACAACAAATTGATGTTTCTCTCTCTCTCTCTCTCTCTCTCTCTCTCTCTCTCTCTCTCTCTCTCTTTCCCTCCCTCTCTCTCTCACCAATAAAGTAGTAATACGCCAAGTGAAATAAGCCAGTCAAGAAAGACAAGTACCATATGATTTCACTTATATGGAATCTAATGAAGAAAGTAAACTAACAAAGTTTGTGACAGACTCATAGATACAAAGAACAGACTGAGTTGTCAGAGGGAGAGGGTTGGGGGCTGGGTGAGAAGGGTGAAGGGATTAAGCAAAGAAAAAAAAAAGAGAGACTCATAGACACAGACAACAGCATGGTGATTGCCAGAGGGAAGAGGAGTTGAGGGAGGTAAAAGAAGGTAAAGGGGGGATAAATGGCGATGGAAGGAGACTTGACTTGGGGTGGTAAACACACAATACAATATACAGATGATGTATTATAGAATTATACACCTAAAACCTATATAATTTTATTAACCAATGTCACTCCAATAAATTAAATTTAAAAAACATTAAAAAGAAGTATTTGTTTAAGAAAAAAAATCAAAATGGTACACATCAGTTATTTCTTTTTTAAAAAAATAGGTTTTTATTGATTTCAGAGATTGGAAGGGAGAGGGAGAGAGAGGGATAAAAACATCGATGAGAGAGAAACATCAATTTGCTGCCTTCTGCACAAGCCAGCACCCCAGAAACATGCCCCAACTGGGAATCAAACCAGGAATCTCCTGGTGCACGGAACAACATTCAACCAACTGAGCCACACTTGCCAGGCAGTTACTTCTCATTTAAGGAGGTTTCCTGAAAGGCCCACCCAGTGACTCCACTTGCATCTCATTGGCTGAACTGTGTCACCTGGTCAACCCTAGCTGCAAGGGAATCTGGGAGGCTGAGTGTGTTAAGCTGGGCACATTGCCATCTCAACAAAGTCTGAGCTATTATAAGGAATGGATGGTTGATCGTGTTTGTTACAACTGCTTACCTCTCTAATTTGCCTCCTCTTATTTTATATTGAAATATAATAGTCCTGCTTCATCGTTTCCTTGTCCTCTCTCACTCCAGTTCCCCTCCCCACAAAGGATTATAAATCCCAAGAGAGCCAGGCTACACAACCATTGCCTATTTCTCAGCAAAACTTCTATTTCCTCAGAGAGGTGTTAAAAGCAACAATCTAGGAAAGTAATACCAACTGTATGAAAGCTATGTTCATTCTGGATTTTCTTCATATGTCCCATTTCAAACACATGGTCCTATTGTTTTCATAAACAATAATTCCCAACATTTCAGTATCCAAACTCCACCTCCTGGAAACCTGGAAATAG
The DNA here is from genome assembly GCF_028538775.1 of Myotis yumanensis. Taxonomy (NCBI): domain Eukaryota; kingdom Metazoa; phylum Chordata; class Mammalia; order Chiroptera; family Vespertilionidae; genus Myotis; species Myotis yumanensis. The sequence goes on along the minus strand of NW_027223754.1, from coordinate 118,445,394 downwards.
TGCAAAATCCTTTTACCTGATATGTCTTGATTTTAAGGTATTTCCAGGTCCTGGGGATACTGAGGTGAATGAGACAATACCTGCCTTCCAGGTGCTCTCTGCCTGAGTGGGAAGACAGTCCAGTGTCCTGGTCATGTAAGTGGAGATGGTTCTGTGAGTCCAAACCACAAGGTGTGCCTGGTTGGGGCTGGTTCTTGGCGTGTGGGGCTGCAGAGATGAGGGACATTGGGGTCTGCAGGAGGCCAGGAATCATGGTGGGAAGAGGACTATTGATCAGGACAAGGAATGCCCAAAATATGGCATGAATTCTTCTCCTCTCTCTTTTTCTGTAAACAGATGCACAACTTAAAAACCCAAGTAAATGCTGGCCTCTTCAAAGCAGCCACCTAAGTGGACTTTAATCATGCAGCCTTTGTTCAAAGCATTCCTTTGCAAATGCAGTTTGTTCAAATGCAATTTCTTTTCTGGATTCCTTACAAGATATATAAAAACTAGGGGCCCAGTGCACGAATTCATGCACCTTGAAAGGAACTGTGGGCCGTGAGGCTGCAGTGGGCACAGGGGTGGGTCTCGGCCCATCCTTTGTGCCCCTGCCCAGCCCCTCCCTCCATGGCCCCTGGTCTCCTGTCTGCCAACAGCCCTGCTCCCGCTGCCACCACTCCCACGCACTGACGGCACCGGCCCTGCTCGCACCCACTGACGGCCCGAAGCAATTGGGGCCGGGGCCGGTGCCAGCAGCAGGTGCAAGTGGCAGCTGTTGCCCCGGTCACCTCTCAGAGCAGGGGGAAGTGGAGAAGCCCTCAGGGATGCCAGCAGGGGGTGCAAGTGGGGCCAGCGCCTGCAGCAGGTGTGAGCGCCAGGCAGGACCACGGTGCACTGGAGCAAAGAATTTTCAGTAACCACCAGAGGCTCACCCCGATGACAGTGACCGGTGCCCCACCTTGGCCTGGCGTCCCCCTCACCTGCTCCACCATCCTGCCACGGCCGACACCCGCCATGTTCCGCGCACGGCCCCTGGTGGGCAGCGCATGTCATAGCAACCAGTTGTTCAGTTGTTCTACCCTTCAGTCTATTTGCATATTAGGGTTTTATATATATAGATCCTTTGAATTTCCTCACTGAAAAATCCATGTCCTTTATTTTATTTTTTAAAATATATTTTTATTGATTTCAGAGAGGAAGGGAGAGGGAGATGGAAATATCAATGATGCCCAAAACCTGGACATGTGCCCTTGACCAGAATTGAACCATGGACCCTTCAGTCTGCAAGCCGATGCTCAATCCACTGAGCCAAATTGGCTAGGGCAAAAAACCCATGTCCTTTAGAATGGGTTTTATTTCTGAACATATGGAGGCAATCTGTGCTTTAGAATAAAGCAGGAGGGCAGCATTGCTGAGAGCTCACCAGAGCTTTCTCTTAACACTCCGGTGTGGGGTGAATTTCCCGCCAAAATATAAGATGGCGCGGGCAATTATTTAGGTTTCCCGCGCAAAATCAGGGATTTTTATGATACCTATTACCCCAATGGGTATGAAACGGTTCGCATACGCAGGTAGGTATCTTTGTGAACGGCAAACAAACAAATATTTGGTAATACGCAGTTACAATCGGCCCGAGTTTACACGTTTCCCGCACTCCACCGCAAATCTATATGAACCGAGTTAAGACGGCTCCCGCGGAGTACGCGCAATTCACGCGAGCCGACTTAACTCGTTTCCCCCACTCCAAGTGTTAAGCAAGTTCACCTGCTGAGTTCCCTGCTCCTTAGAGTGCATATGGAAAGTCTACAGGAAAACAGCTAAGAATTTAAAAAGCAGTCAAAATTTGAGCAGGACTTTATTTAGGTCCAGGACAATAGTGTGTTTACAGGTTCAATCACTTTCTGTCTTCTCAACTCTCAGATAAGTGGTTACTTTTTCACCTGTGGTGGGTACTTGCTCCTGACAGACTGTTAAACCTTCAGCATGCTATCAGCACAAAGAGCTATTCACTTATCTGCTTAGGGAACGTGGACCTGGAATGATTAATCCGATAAAGCTGGCCCCTTTAAGCTTCTGATCTTGTCTGATAAACTCCTTGCTCTAATGACATTGAATAATGAGTTGAAATGTAGCCAATGCATCATGAAAGTTATTATTCTTCCCATGGGCTTCTAGAATTCTCATCAACTCCACTTTTACCTTTATCCCGTCTTCTGACCTCTTCCCACTTTCTCTCTTCTCTGTTTCATGTTTTCTCTCCCCCCCCCCCCCCTTCCCCCCCAGCTGGATCCCGGGACAGTGGTTTGATTCATGTTTGCTAAGCAGTTTCCGTTTTAATCCAGTTATAGCTTAGTGTCCACATTGGGTCAAACTGGATACTGGAAGGACTTTTTTTTCTTTGACCACCTAAGGTCTGGGCTCTGCGCACTTAGTCACCAGCACCTGTGTGTGCAAAGCCACCCTGTATTGCATCAGCCAGGAGCTCTCCAGCGAGGGATCCTGAGGACATACAGAGACTTATTTCTCTGGCACAATTCCCTCACAGGAGGCGCTGGGCACCTATGGAGCGAGGTGCAAACCCGCCTCCAGTAACAGCAGTCCTTAAACAGGGGGTGAGGTCAGCCTGGGCAGAAAGAAAACATTCTGAAGGAAGGGGTGGGTGGGGCAGGCCACCCCACCCACCTCTTTGCACTTCCCTAAAATGCTGGGGAGTTGGAGGGAGCCTCATGTGACTTTATGAATCAGGAAAAGACAACAGAACATCAGGAAGCAGCGCCGGGAGCCACAGGCTAGGACTCCAGGGTCCTCCAGAGTCCTGACCTTTCGGCCAGGGTCACGAGATTTTTAATCTGCCACCTTGGCTCCAGAGCTATTGTGTGGTCCTCAGTCCTGAGGAGGCGGGGCTGGGCTCAATTCCTAGGAGGTCTGCCTGACAGAAGTTTGCTGTGAGTCCTGAATGAGAAGTCTGTGGCCCTCACAGCCAGCTCTTGGGCGCACTAAGTATATAAAGTAGAAGTAGCCAGAAGTCTTTGGAGGGATCATAAGCCGCTAGCTCTTCCTTTTCTCCCAGACACGGAGTGCCCTCCATCTCATCTAACTTCAGGCAAATATCGGGGGAACCAAACAGAAGGCTATCAAGTAGAACCCAGGGCTTTCCAGTTTCAGCTTAGGTCTCCATCACATGTCAGATCCGGAAGACCTGTCGTGCCCCACCAGCCCCACCTCCAGAAGGTTGCGGCCATGAAAACCTTATGTTTTAACTTTCTGTTACACCTTTAACATTTCTCTGGACCAACCCCAATCTGTGTTTTTAGCAGGTTTTAAAGTTTTTATCCTGAAACACAAAGGGTTAAAGAATAGACCAAGGGAGTTTAAGGATTAAAGTTAGGCCCTAATTCCCGTTCCCTCCCTCCCACACTGGACAGATTTTTTCACTCAATTCTTTGATCACTGGATATTCCCCGACCCCCAACATTTTGGCGTGGGCTGTGGAAAGCAGCCCCTGGCATTGAGGTTCAGACAGGCTCTCTTTTCAGCTGGCACCACCCGGACTTTGGATTTGAGGAGTACACTGCAGGAGTCACCTCTTTAAAAAAATGGTCATTAGAGGGTCTCAGGAGATTGATGGCTTGGGGCCACAGGGTGACTACAAAGGAGGAGGTTGTTGAGTTTCTCACAGCATTTGCAGCCTCAGATTAGATTAGGTGGTTGCTCTACTAAAACTTTAATGGAACTATTACTGGCCTAAATAAAGAAAATAATTTGCTTTTGGATGTCAGGAAAAAGTAAAAAAGTTTTTAGTCTACTTGTTTTCTAACAAATTTTAAAGATCAGTGGGTAGTAAAATGTCATTGTATTGAAAATATAAGCACTGAATTAATTATTCCAGAAATAAGATAAACAAAAGGCTAACATTTAGTTTATATTTTTAGTGGGAAGTAAGCAATTTCTTATAAAATAAACTAGGAAAATTTTTTTGCCTAATTGCTCCCTAAATATATTTTTTGTTTCTCTTGCACCCAGGAATCCTGTTTCCACAACAAGGCTGTACAGCCAGCCCTCTGAATCTGTGGATTCAACCAACCACAGATGGAAAAACACTCAGGGGAAAAAAATCCCAGAAAGTTCCAAAAAGAAAAACTTGAATTTGTACGCACCAAGCTCTACACTGAATCCCAGGGAGTAAAGGGATGTGTAGGCAGACCCTGCAGTAGCCTCTACCCAAATATAAGTTATATGCCAATGTTATGACATTTTAGTTTATTTAAAAAATTATTTATTGATTTTAGAGAGAGAGAGGAATGGAGAGAGAGATAAACATCAATTTGTTGCTCCACCCACTCGCGCATTCATTGATTGATTCTTGTATGCTCTCTGACTGGGGATCGAACCTGCAACCTTGGAGTATTAGGACGATGCTCTATGGTAACCAACTGAGCCACTGGCCAGGGCTAATACTATGCCATTTTATATAAGGGACTTAAGCATCCAACGGTTTTGGTATCTACTGGGGTCCTGTAACCAATTCCTCCAGGATATGGAGGGATGACTCTATGTCCACATCCATGGAGAGCTTTACAATGCAGATTCCTGGCCCACAAACAGCTGGTTTCCAAAGTGTCAGTCTGAGACAGGGAAAAACAGGTTTATTGGTATCAAGCTGCCTGAGGCCAGAGCAGCACCATTCGGCTCCATGGGCCTTTCTGATGGCTCTGCCCCACAATTGAATTACCTCTAGGTTTCACCCTTCTCCTCAAACACCTAACCAGCAGCCAGAAAAATCTGACCAGGCGTTGGGGTTAGAATAAACTAAAGTTGATGCTTTAGAATGCTTCGAAAACCTTTAAAGGCAAGCTAGGCGAGGTCCCCGGGAAACAGAACAGGCAGAGGCCGTTTCTGAGGAGTCCAGTCCCAAGGTCCTGGCTCTGGGCCAGACCACGCCAGTGCTGCCTGTGAAGACATTTACTCCCTCGACCCCAGGACCCTAGAACTGACGGCTAATAGGTTAGAGGTTCCACCCATCGAGAGCCTCCTGTGCAAGCGAAAAGCTCCCCTACAACCTCAACGATGACCTCGGCCCGAGGCGGTGTGCAGCGGGGGTCAGCCCTCTGTTTACGAAGCAGTTTACAGGAAGTGCTGTTCCTTAATTATGCTGTCATTTTGCCAACAGGAGAGTTAGAAGTACTTGGATGCAAACTCAATTCGGGAAGAAAAATAAGAAATTATTAAAACCGTAACAGACTTAATGCTTTTCTGTTTTATCTCCATCTGTGATATTCAACTTAAGTGTACAGCATCATCATCTTTAATACACTGTGCTTTAACATTACATTAAATTCAGGTGTGACCTGGTACACTTGCCCACAAGTCAATACCTTATGTCCTTTCCAGAACGCGATTAGTGTTCATCAGAGACCGACTGACTGGCACATACTATATGTGCAGGGATGACTAATGGTTTGTGGAAAAACAAAGATTCCTGCTCTCAAGAAACTTTTAAGTTATGGGCCTGAGAGGCTCTAAATCGAACTTGAAGTAACATCCCCAAAGCTCTCATTTCTCAAGCCCTTCCTGTGCTGCTTATCTTCTGTCTCCTGGATTCGCTCTACAGTTCCCCCTTCTCCTGCTGGGTCCCCAAAGGCTGCCCTGTATGGATGTCATGCAGGGGCTCCCACGCCCCCGGCTGTTGATTGGGTTTGCACAATGGAGAGCACAGCTGTGCTGGAAGAGGGGAGGCGAGGAAGGAATCACTGAGGGCTGGCTGCCCTGGAGTAAGGGTCAGGGTACCTACAAGGCAGTTCTCTGCCTGCAGTTCTGGCAATGCGCTCTGGAGTCCCTCCTCAGGCCTGGAGATGCCCGGCAGTGTTCCAGGCTGGATGGGGGGCGCAGGGGGGGGGGGGGGGGGCACTACGCCTGTGCTTCCCTACGCCTGTGTAAATCACTCCTTTATTAAACATTCTTCAAGTCACCACCCCTCTTCCCTCCAGGGCTGACTGGCATTTCTACCGTGACTTTGGTGTTATTTAATTAAACCCTCAAAACAACACAATGAAATAATATTATTAGCTTCATTTTACAGACTCTGTAACTGAGTCTCAAAGGGACTAGGGTATTTCCCCAAGACCTGGACACGCAGGATTTCCAACCCATTTCTGAACCTCTGATGGAGAGTCTGGTGGAGAGCAAGCGAGAGCAAGAGTGAGAGTGAGAGAGAAAGAGAGAGAGCTGCCCAGCTAATAAAACAGTAATGCCTATTTGGGAGGCTCTTCCCCCTGTTCCTGTCCAGGGAAACTCCAGGATGAACACACTGACAGCCACTGACTTTAAAAATGACTCAACTCCAACAGTCACTGAGAAGTAATGTTTCAGTCAGCCCAGCTGGTTAATGGCAGTAATGAGACCAAGATCCGACTTTGAGTCCCTCCTCCCTAGTAAATTAAATGTTGCAACAAAGTGTTTCATAGGCCCTCACCTTCAGATGCCCTTGCCAGACTCAACCACATATCACAGCAGCACAGGTTCCTGGTGACCCTACCCTCGTGGCCTTATCCTGTGGGACAGCCCGAAAGCACTCAGGGCAGTGAGAGAAGTGGAGCTGCAGCAGGACCACACAGTAGCCCTGTGGGAGACGGGAGGATGCCCTCCCATCACTTCTAGCCTGGGTCTGAGACAGGCACCTGGCTCACCCGTTTCACCCCTGCCTCTCCAGGAACCAGTTGCTCTCAGCTGTCAGAAGATTTGTCTCTGGGGAAAGGGAACATTGGAAATCCACATCCCAGAGTGAGCTCCCTCCCACCCCTATTCATCCTTTATTGACTCTGCCAATTAATTGACAAGATGTTTATTGAGCATCTATTTTTTTAAGAGCAAGGCTGGGTTTCCCATGTCCTTCTCCTGCCTCCTGGCAATTTTCCTTGGGTTGCCCAAAGCATTTCTGCCCTCTTCCTTGTTCCTCCTCTCAAAAATGACCTCTCTCCTCCTTCCTACTCCTTAGCAGGAAAAACTTCCATCCTTTGAATCTTGAAGATCTTAGCCAAGTTTGAGAAAAAAATTTTCTGGTTATTAAACCAACTGGATGTGGGGAGATAGAAGAAGATAAAGGGGGCATTAATGGTGATGGAAGGAGACTTGACTTGGGGTGGTGAACACACATACAATATGCAGATGATGTATTATAGAATTATACACCTGAAACCTATATAATTTTATTAACTAACTAGAGGCTCAGTGCATGAAATTTGTGCACAAAGGGAGGGGTGGGTCCCTCAGCCCCGCCTGCATCCTCTTGCAATCTGGGACCCCTCAGGGGATGTCTGACTGCTGGTTTAGGCCTGATTGCCCCTAACCACCTCTGCCTCAGCCCCTGCTGCCGCGGCTTCATCCAGAAGAATTTCCTGAATGACGTCTGGAAGGTCATTAGGCTGTCCAGTCTAATTAGCATATTATGCTTTTATTATTATAGATGTCACCCCAGCAAATTCACTAAATAAATAAATAATCAACTGGGTGGACGAACAAGTCTCCTTAACCCTCCCTTGGTCCTTTAACCAACTGGATCTCTAATTGGGGAATTTTATGAAGTGTGGGGGAATGTTTAGGCTGCTCCTCATGTCCACCCCATGGGATCGTTTGTGTCCTCTATCTATGCTGAAGGAGTAATGGAAAAGGAGAACCTTGCAGTGCCCTCCCCCCCCAGCTTAATCACTCACCAGCTTGTCTGGTCTGTTAAGAGGCAAACAGATCTCATCCCTGTCTCCACTCTGACCCTTCCTGGACCCTGAAGCTCTGGGTGTCCCTTCCAATTCTCTTCCCAGTGCAATGAGGAGACACTGGTTGGGCGTGAGAGGAAGTCCCTGACTCTGAGTCTGGTTCTCTCTCCTACTCCTTTGGAGGAAGCAGCCTCCTCACTGGAGCCCACAGATTTCGCTCCTGAAGAATCCAGAAGTGGCTCTGAGCCGACACCGGCTCCAGTCAGTGCCTCCGTGGCTGCCTCTCCCTGCCATGCAAGCTTAAGCTATGGGGGAGCAGAAACAGGGGACTCAGGATGGGAGGGACAGGAAGGGCGAGATAGTGGAGCCACATGGAGAAGAATGGAGAGACCCTACCTGCCTTTGCGTTCTCCAAGACTTCCTGTTCACTTCCACCCCTTCCCCCTGTGAACAAGTTTCAGTTCTTTTCAGATTCTTGGCCCACAATGAGGGACTTGCTCTCACAAATCTGGGCAGGCAGGCTGGGATGGGAAAAAAGCTGATAATATTCCAGTAACATCTGGACCCATTGCATATTTTTGGACAAATCTGTAGGGAACATTAGAAACTAATAAAATGGGTCAAGTATTAATTATATAAAAATACATATTAAAACACAAAAATTGGGGTAATTAACTTCCTCTTGTGCATTACAGGGGACAAAAGTAGGATCTGCACAAATACAAAACAACGAACTTTGGAAGAAGCTGAATGTCCAGTATTCAGGCCAACTTGTCTGATGGCCTCTGAACAAATCCGCATCCTGAACTGCCATTTCCACCCAAGTTTCCAGGACAGCAGAGCGCGCTGAGGTGAGATCCACCTGAGCTTGAGAAGACTGGGTATTCTGCAGCTGCCGAAGGCCAGGCCAGCGTTTCCTATCCACCTCTCTGTGTTCCTTCAGGTCACCAGGAGGCTGTGGGTCTACTCTAGACTAATAAAATAGTAATTAATTGGCACCTGGAAAAGCCTGCTCCCCGCAAGTCTGAAACTTAGAGAAAGAACTGTGGTCATGGTTCCCTAATCTTCCATATGGGGGGGGCGGGGGGAAGATCCTACCCCAGTGTAGATGAAATACCTCGAAAAAAGCAAAAATTTAAAGACCCCAAACAAATTTTTAAAAACAAAACATCAGTTTATCATCATTGGTTTTCTCTGTAAGAACACAGATAACTGCTGTCTTTGGTGAATTTACATGTTATTTGATATGTAGGTAACAGCCCCAAACAGGTTGTGCTTGGCAAAGGGATAAAGGGGGGTGATTATAATTCTCACAAGTCCCCTGCCCCAGTGTGCTCACTGGTGTGGACTCAGGGCCTCCCCCAGGCCTGGCCAGGCAGGACATGGGTGTATCACGGGGGCACTTGACTTTCCTTTCCCATGGCCGCTTTGCACAGGTCACTTTGAGAGCCTAAAACAGGAAATTTGTTAAAGAGTTAACAATGGTTATCTCTGGGTGGAGTTTTAAGTGACTTTTTTTTTCTGCTTTAAACATTCCTGTATATTCCCTAGTGGGCCTTCATAGCTTTTGTTGTGGGTTGTTTTTTTTTTTTTCTTCCTGTTTTTTTTTTCCCCCCTGCTTTGTTTTAAAAGAAAGAAAGCAAGTAAGCTTGGAGCATCTCTCACTTCCTCCTTATCATTTGTTATATTGCCTTCTTCCGCCCCAGGAAGCTTCCCACAATCCGTAGCACCCATTCTTTCTTGATGGGGCAGTACCTAGGTCCCCATTTGTAAGTGGAACTCAGAACTTTTCTCTCAATACATGTTTGGTCCCCTCTCTTCTATTAAACTCTAAGTGCCTGGTAGGCAAGGATCCTGAAACACTGGGCAGCCCCTCCAGCTCCTAAATATGCACAAAACCTTTTTTAAATGATACTTTGATTTTGATTTTAAGCATTTGCAGTAGCGATAGCAGCAAGCATTAATGGAGTATTTGCTTCCTGTCAGAATCTGTCTAGTCACATCATAAGCATTAGCATATAATCCTCACAGAACTCTAGAGACTGGGCACTAATATTCTCCCCATTCTGAGAAAACCAAGGCCTGGGAAATGTAGTAATTTGCCCAATGTTACCTAGTTGGTGAGTGGTACAGCCAGAGTTTGAATCCAGGCAATCTGACCCCAAAGACCATGATCTACGTGTGGAAAATGTAGATCAACTTAACTTACTTGAGGCTCCTACTGCTGCTATGCATGGTAAGGACAAAGGCAAGGAAAGACCACTTGAGCCATAAATCCTCCCAGTGGCTAAATAACACAGGACCAAAGTGGGTAACCTAGGCGACCGGTCCAGAGCGTCTCATTTGCAGAGGCAGGAGGACTTTTGCATTCTGCAATGTTTCTTGATACTCATTAACTAGAAATTAAGCAGGAGCAGTGGGATGCTGACTTTTTCAGAGGAGGAAACAGAACCCCAGGAGTTTTCGAGGAGGGAGGCACTGAGGGAGGTTGGGGTTCAGGATTGCCTTAGAGCAGATACAAATCACGGTGGGGGTGGATCTGATCAATTTCCCACTAAAGACAGCTGGAATAAACAAATCCTCCAACAACACCGCCATTTGGTGACTGTTTCCCTTGCTGTGTTGGGTGAGGAAGCAACTAGAGGCTGCAAGCTGTTGGAAGAGAACATCAGCGTTTGATCCCTAATGGCAATGCTAATGGGAACTGTCATGGTGTTTCACATCAGGGCATTTTCTCAAAGCATTCCCTGGTTAGCATAGACTGACGGGGGAATTATCTAGCTGCCCTGAAGGCTCTGCAGTGTCTTGGGCTTTGTGAGGGAGGTCCCTTTCCTGGCTTTGATCAGTTGATAGTAGCTCAGCTCTCAGTAGAACTGTTCACAGTGAAGATAGGAGATAAGACTCTGCAGAACCATGAGTTCGGATTCTTAGCTAAATGCGAAGACACAGGCTGGGAACACCTTGCAAAGGGGCTCTGCTTTTCTGAGTGAGTCATCAGCTGCTTTTAAGAACCTTTTTAAAATTTTTTTCGTGACAGCTGCTCACACCAAGCATAGTTTATCATGACTATTCACCTCAGTTGGAGCACAAGGAGTATATAGAACAGACTTTGATAAATGCACCATGAAGTGATTTCCTAGGTGTCCAGATCCATGAAAACAGCCTGCAGCTACTGAGAAAAAATAGTATTTGCAAAGGCAAGTTTGGTCAGTATATATTCTTTCCCCCCAATATCAATTTGAAAACTTTTCTGTTGAATCCTATATAATAAAAGCCTAATATGAAAATTTCCCCTCGGGAGTTCAACCGCTCGCTATGACATGTGCTGACCACCAGGGGGCAGCATGGAACATGGCGGGTTTCTGCAACACAGTGCTGGCAGATGGGCCCCAATGAGAGCAGGACTGCAGCAGGATGGTGGAGCAGGTGAGCGGGTGACAGGCAGGTGAGAGTGGGGGCCGATCGCCCTGCAGATCGTCCCACATATGGTGACCAGCGGTGGCGGTGGGGGTGGGGCTGCAGCCTGGCTCCCAGGTGCTGTGGGAGCCAGGCGGGGGCCTGGCCCCAACTGATCGCCCCATAGGTGGGATGGTGGAACAAGTGAGGGGGCAGCGCCACGCCACAGTGGGGTGCCAGGCGGGGCTGTGGGGCTGCGAGGCTGGGGTTGCGAGCTGGGGCCCGATCCCCGCAGGCCACCCCAAGGGACCCCACCCATACACAGATTCATGCACTGGGCCTCTAGTTGGGTTATAATATTCTTCTTTGAAAATATTCCTGGATTTATCCTTGGCAAGGATTTAAGAACTTGAAAACAATTGCAGAAAGAGAACATTGCCCAGGGATCTTAGATTTTCAGTTCAACCCCCAAACATCTTTCTTGGCCTCATTACCTAGTGACCAGGTGACTGTGGGTTAGTTACTGAACCTCTCTAAGGCTCATTGTTCTCACTGTAAATAGTAATATCAATCAGAGTTGTGAGAATTAGATGAGATCATACTTGTAAATTTCTTTATAAGCATCAGGTACTAGCTCATGGTGAGGACCTTTACACAGGAACTAGCGCATGATGAGCACCAAATAAAGGTTAGTTCTTCTTGTTGCTATTATCAGTTATTGAGAGGTAATTATGTGTCAGATACTATGCCAGGGGTTAGAAATCGGTAAGAGTATAATGAGGTCTTTCCCCTTGAGAAACAGTCCAACAAGGTGATTCTCAAGTCTGGTTCCCAAAGCAGCATCAACGGGGACTTGTTGAAAAGCAAATTCTCAGGTCCCACCTCAGACCTTCCAAATCAGAACGCCGGGGGCAGAGCCCAGCCACCTGCCATTCACAAGCCCCCAGGTGACTCTGGTGCCAGTGAAGGGTGAGAACCAGGACCAAACAGCTGGTAAGTGTTTTGTAATGATTCTAAATTTCAGTGAATTTAGTTTCATGTGCTGAGAGACCCCTGAGTTTCTGAATACATCACGTGTGAATAATCCACGTGCCAAGAATTGCCCATATACAATTTTTGTAACTATCATAAATGCATTTTAAGTACATTTACGCCAACTCTGTGCGTTTTCCTGCTGTAAGTCAGAAACAATATATCAATTACTTCGGGAGAACTAAGCCATGGTGGGTAAGAAGAGAGGACGATGGGCAATGAGCACTCTCAGGCCTAAAAACAACTGCGATGGACGGAGGAAGGCAGCGCAGTTTTCAGCACCTGGCTTCTCCGGTGTGGGTGGTCTGCACTTCAGTTTAGATTTGCGTGCTGTTCAGGATTTCCTCATCATGTCTGGTCTTTTGTTTTTCTCTTTAGAGTTTCGATCAATCAGTTTATAATCAGTTTGCCATGTAGGGACATGGAAAAGAAGTGAACCTGGATCATGTAGGTGATCATTACCCCGAAACCAAGATACGGATAAATCCAGTATCTTGTAGCTGTTGTGGCAAATTGAACTGAGAGCCATATTAACAGGTTGCTATTGAAACTCCTTTGGGATCACAAACATCACTCAAGGTTTTCCACGTCCACGTTGAAAATGAAGTAGTAAATGCTGCAATGTGAGTTTGACAGTGTGAGGTTTTTCAGGAACATGATCATGTTGAAGCAGAATAAAACATGCATTACCAGTACTTTTAAAGAATGTGAACAAAAATTGTTTCTTTACATAACGGCACTCCAACTCCAAGCTGTGTCTGTGTAGCCCGAAGATAAGGGAATGAAATGAACGCCAACCTCGGGCTGCTGCACTCCTTGTGCAGGAATGGGTTCTCTTCTCCTTTTTTAAAAGAAACTTAAAGACCATTTCAGGGAGCCTCCATCTGAGGCAACAGCTCTCACAGAAACATGACAGTTCAGTAGTTGTGGAGAGCCAGAAGATGAACACACCTCCTAAACATCTACAATTTGCTCAGATCTGTGAAGTTGTGAATCAAATTAGGTAAACACTAGAGACAGAAATATGTTTGACAAAGTGTTTTACTGCCTAAACTGTGAGAAATTGCAGGCAAGACTGAGAATTATCTTAAGATATAATGGTCCCGGCCAGATGCAGTGTGATCTGAGTTAGCAAAGAGAGCAACTGTGGTGGAGCCAGGGGAAGAAAGAAGAAAACCTGGACGAGGCCAAAGCAATGACATTTATTTATTTTCTTCTGTGCAAATAGGCTGAGGGTTTCACTTGTATGTTGATAGAGGGTTCAGAATTAAGCCATACCACATACATTCTCTGTTATTAAATCTATATTTATCTTCCAGTCCAATCTATAATGTAGGTACGATTGTTACCTTGCAACAAATGTTTTGTGTTGTCCTTGGAAGAAGTAACAATAGAGCATAGGTGAACACCTCATGTTTCCGAGTTATACCCGGGTGGGAGTCCTACCTCTACCACTTGGTATTTATGAGATATTGGGCAAATTGCTGAGATATTTCTTTTTTTTTTTTTAATATATTTTATTGATTTTTTACAGAGAGGAAGGGAGAGAGATAGAGAGTTAGAAGCATCGATGAGAGAGAAACATCGATCAGCTGCCTCCTGCACATCTCCCACTGGGGATGTGCCGCAACCCAGGTACATGCCCTTGACCGGAATCGAACCTGGGACCCCTCAGTCCGCAGGCCAACGCTCTATCCACTGAGCCAAACCGGTTTTGGCAGCTGAGATATTTCTTCATTTGTAAAATGGGATAGTCATTGTGATGACTGAATGAGATATTGAAGATAAGGTGCTGAATACGAGTAAGTGCATGGCATGTGTCCAAGAAATAGGCACTGTGGCAGCCCGCCTCCGAGATGGCCCCCGGATCCCGCCTGCTGGTGCTCAGCCCTGTGTTCTTCCCCCCACAGTCAATGAGCTGACCTGTCACACCAGCAAGACACTGCAGAAATAATGTGTGCCTTCTGCGATTGGATCATAGGAGACATCGTAGCTCTCGCCTTGTCCTCTCTTGGATCACTCATTCTGAGGGAAGCCCACTGCAGGTGGGGACACTCAAACAGCCTTATGGAGAGGTCCCCGTGGTAAGAAATTGAGGCCTCCTGCCAACAACCAGCGTGATTCTGCCAGGCGGGCAAGTGAGTGAGCGAGCCACCTTTGTGATGGATCTTCCAGCCCCAGTCCAGCCCTCACATGAGTGCAGCCTGAGCGAACATCCTGACTGCAACCTCATGAGAGACTCTGAACTAGAACCCTCCACACAAGTTGCTCCTGATTTCCCCACCCACAGGAATGACTTGAGGCAAAGGCTGTTTATGGTTGAAAGCCGCTAGGTTTCGGGGTAATGATGACCTACATGATCCAGGTTCACTTCTTTTCCATGGCCCTTCATGGCAAAATTCCTCGTCTTCTCCCGAGAGCATGTCTCTGCAAACTCCTGTCAGTCTCCTGGACCCAACGTTGGCTGGGTTCAAAGGCAAAGCAAGAAGAGTTTGACTGGTCTTGAGCTGCTTCCAAAAGCGAAAATAAAAAATGAAATAATCTGAATTTAAAAAATAAAAATGCAACTGAGTAGCAGTGTTCTTGAAGCAGTGCAGTGGCCAGTCAGCAGCCAGGACAACCAGGAGAGGGGCAGTGAAAGGAAGCACCTGTGTGCTGTTCAAACTTTCTTTTGCTCACTAAATGGTCTACTGAGGTAAAGCACTATCTATGACATCACACACGCACACATACATACACACACTCACGAACACATACACACACACACACACACACACACTGAATTAGCTCCCATACCTTCACATTTTGGTTTCCGGTCTGTCCTCACACTCAGCAAGTAATGGGGAATATTCAGTCAGATTTGACAGACCACCAGAAAGAGGAACAACGATCGTTCTTCGGTAGACTTTCAAGGAACTGACTCGCAATTTCTCCAAAAGCTGTTTCTGGAGAGCCACTGTTTGTAAAGTCTTGCAGCTGAATTAGAAAACCTAACCAAGGTCTGTCAATCCTCGCTGCACCGGAACTCTGCCCTTCTCAAGTAAGTACCAATGAGAAGGTAAATTACCCTTCCACATGCAGCTTTTAAAAGCTTTACGGAAGTAATGCATTAGACTCCAGTTTAAAAAAGAATGGATATCACTACTAACAATGGCTTGAACCTGAATAACTTTTGCCTAAACTATTAAATAATTGAGGTAAAAATGTTTTGATAATTGCGCAAAGTGGTTTACAAAACTAAAGCTCAGAGTAGACATTGTCCAGATCGCCTCTTTAGTAGCGAGCGTTCCAGGGGCACATTAGGGCAGAGAACCAGGAAGCACCTCGGAGACAGTACCTGTCCTGCTTCCTGAAGGATGCTGTCCCGGGTGCCCAGGCTTCCAGGAGGTCAGACTTCCTTGTCTGCATGTCATCTCAGTAAGCGCCCCCTCCCGCTAGGTAGAGTCTGTCAGAATGAACTGTAAAACAGTAGAATTCTAGAAAGTGTTCAAGGATGTTTAAACCATAGAGCAGTAGAAATAGCACAAAAGAATAAATGCATTTTGGTAGGAATTTGCAACAAGAGCAGCAAAGATCAAATGCCACAACTGGACACTGAAGAACTTGCAGAAACAGAGTATAGATCAAGACAGAAAATAGAGACTGGGATGAAGACTTATAATAAAGCTGTATTAAAACAGAAGTAGGAACAGAGAAAATTAGACCAATCCTATATAATAAAAGGCTAATATGCAAATCGTCCCCTCGGGAGTTCGACCACTCACTATGACATGTGCTGACCACCAGGGGGTGGCATGGAACGAAGGAAGGCCCCAGCTGGCAGATGGCAGCCAGGGGAAGGAAGGCCCCAATCAGCCCTGATTGCCGGTCAGGCCTAGGAACCCTACCCGTGCACAAATTACGTGCACTGGGCCCCTAGTAGAATAAATAGAGAATCTCAAATGGACCTTGTTTAAATGATAAATTAGTTAGTACGTGGCAAGATGGCATTAGAACACCCTGGTTAGAAACTGATGGGATAACAAGCCACATGTTAAATCTCTAACGAGCGGTTTATATTTAACTGATCAGAACATTTAGTTCATTTATTAGACAACATCCACTGTCTTTTTTGGTGCCTGGCGCTACATTGGGCATGAAAATTGCAAACCTGAATAAGGCAGTTTCCTGGAGCTCATGTTCTGGTTGGAGATAAAACATGAGCAAAAAGTCCTAGCTGGGTAGCTCCATTGGTTAGAGCATTGTCCCAATCTGTCAAGGTTGCATGTTTGATCTCTGATCAGGGCACATACAAGAAACAACCAATGAATGCATCAAGTGAAAAGCAAATCTCTCTCTCTCTCTCTCTCTCTCTCTCTCTCTCTCTCTGTCTCGGACACAGTTCATTATAATGCGGTGTGGTAAGTGCAGTTGAGTTATTTATAAAGTGCTGTGGGGCTATAAGAGCAGAGTAGCAAACTGGCCTGGCAAGTTCAGAAGAGGTTTTTATTGGAGTTAGAAAATGTTTAGGCCAAATCACACAGCTTGGTCTGCAATGCCGGAGGAGAGACCAACCTGTCCACATCGGTGTCCTGCCGTAAACGTGGTCACAGGTCTGCAAGAAGGCACGATGGGCAGGAATACAGCAAGAAGTGCTTCTACCCTAAATGAGAGTGTCCTGGGGGCCAAGGAAAGCAGTGTAACTGACTAAAAAAAATGCTGCTGCTCAATAATAGAAGATGAGACCTAAGAACTGCCTCTTACCAAGTCTTCAAGGACAATAATCCTTAAGTAATCCAAAATAATCTAGAGAATGGAAAAGGTGAGAATACTCCCTACTAACTGGATAAATCCAGTATAACCTTAATGACAATATCAAACAAGGACAGTATAAATAATAAAATTATGAGTCAGTATAGATATTGAACACAGAGACAAAATAAAATATTAGCAAACACATTTCAAAAATGTATTTTAAAAAAGCTATCATGACCAAGTAGGAAATGCAATTATGGCTTCACATTAAAAAATGTGTATGAAATTCACCTCATTAAGAGATAAAAGGGGGGCGGGGAGCTTGGTTCATTAAGATGCAGCAAACAGATCTTACTCAACATCTATTTCACCATAAAAACTGTTAGCAAACAAATAGGAATGTGTGAAATATTTATTATTTTTATATAGGGCATCTATCAAAAATCTAGGCAGATATTTTACTTAAAGATAAAATATTAGAGGCTTTCCCTTTAAAGAAACAGAGTAAAGATACCTGTGATTGCTGTTTCTACTAGTATTCAAAATAATATTAGTGATGTAGTCAGCAGAATAACACAAAGTAGATGAAAAAGAGACGCATGGATAATAAAGGAAGAAAAATCTGTCATTACTCACAGAAAATGATAGCCTAAATTTAAAATGCACCCCTCCCAAAAAACAACAACAGAATACTCATAAACTATTAAGCTGAGTAAGAGGGTTCTGCAAGTTTGCTGGCTAAAACTCAATTTATAAAACCCATAACATTTCCAAATACCAACAACAAACAACTAATATAGGTCACAAAAAAAACAACCCACACACAGTAACAAAATTTCTGACACCTAGAAATAATTCTAACAAAAGATATGTGCAATATTTGTTTCTTTTTTCTTTATTGATTACATATGTGTCCTTATCCCCCCATTGCCCCTCCACCCCACTGCTTGAGCCCTCACCCCCCTAGTGTCTGTGTCCAATGGTTATGTTTTTATGCATGCATACAAGTCCTTTGGTTGATCTCTCCCCCTTCCCCTCAACCTTCCCTACCCTCCTTCTGAGGTTCAACGGTCTGATTGATGCTTCTCTGTCTCTGGATCTGTTTCTGTTCATCAGTTTATGCTGTTCATTATATTCCACAAATGAGTGAGATCATGTGATACTTTTCTTTCTCCAAACTGACTTATTTCACTTAGCATAATGCTCTCTAGGTCCATCCATGCTGTTGCAAATGGTAGGAGTTCCTTCCTTTTTACAGCAGTATAATATTCCATTGTGTAGATGTATCACAGGTTTTTAATCCACTCATCTGCTGATGGGCACTTAGGTTGTTTCCAAATCTTAGCTATTGTACAATATTTGTTTCTTAAAATGTACATTTTTAAAATTCATTTCAGAGAAGAAGAAAGAGGGAGAGAGAAATTGAAACATCAGTGATGAGAGAGAATCATTGATTGGCCACCTCCTGCACACCCCCTACTGGGGATGGAGCCTGAAACCAGTTGGGCATGTGCCTTGACCAGGATTGATCCGTGACCTCCTGGTTCATAGGTCTATGCTCAGCCACTGAGCAACACTGACCAAGCTATATGTGAAATATTTGTATAGAAAATTATAAAAGTTTATTGAATGAAATTAAAGAAGATCTTTTCAAAATAACGAGATTTATAATGTTCATGAATGGGAGACTCAGTATCATACAGATGGCAATTTTCTCCCAAATCATCTAAGATTCAGTGCAATTCCAAGGAATAGGCCAACAGGAAGGAATTTGGATGACATTGATAAGCTCTTCTTAAAATTCATGTAGACAATAAAGGACCAAAGGTAATTTTGAAAAAGAAGTGAGTATGACTTGTCTTATTTGAAGACTTATAATAAAGCTGTAATAATTAAAACAATATGGTAATAGAAAGAGAGACAGTTATATCAAGGGAAGAAATAGAGAATCCCAAATCGACCCTTGTTTATATGATAAACTAGAGGCCCGGTGCACAAAAATTTGTGCACTCGGGGCCGGGGGGGGGGGGGGGGGGGGGTCCCCCAGCCCAGCCTGTGCCCTCTCGAAGTCTGGGACCCCTCAGGAGATAACGACCTGCTGGCTTAGGCCTGCTCCAGGGTGGCAGACGGCAGGCCCAATTCCTAAGTGCAGCCCCTGGTCAGGCTCAGAGCAGGGCCGATTGGGGAGTTGGGGCACCGCCCCATCATGCACAGAGCAGGGTGGATGGGGAGGTTGCGATGCCACCCTCAGTCACGCTCAGGGTAGGGCCAATTGGGGGGTTGGGGCACCGCCCCCTGTCACACTCAAGGCAGGGTCGATGGGGAGGTTGCGGCGCCACCCCCTGTCACGCACAGAGCAGGGCCCATCAGGGGGTTGGGGTGCTGTCCCCTGTCATGCACAGAGCAGGGCTGATCAGGGGGATGAGGAGCTCCCTGCTGTCACTCACAGAGTAGGGCCGATAGGGGAGTTGGGGCACCGCCCCCTGTCACACACAGAGCAGGGCGGATCAGGGGGTTGGGGCGCTGCACCCTGTCACACTCAGGGCAGGGCCAATGGGGAGGTTATGGCTCTACCCTGTCACACACAGAGCAGGGCCCATGGGGGGCGGGGGTTGGTGCGCTGCCCCCTGTCACCCACAGAGCAGGGCCGATCAGGGGGTTGGGGCGCCTTCCCCTGTCACGAACAGAGCAGGGCAGATAAGGAGGTTGTGGCCCTGCCCCCTGTCACACACAGAGCTGCAGGGCGATCAGGGGGTTTGGACGCTGCTCCCTGTCACGCTGATCTGGTGCCAAGAGGCCTCGCGGCTCCGCTGATCCCGGTGCTGGGAGGCATATTACCCTTTTACTATATAGGATAGAGGCCTGGGGGCTGGCTGGTTTGCCCTGAAGGGTGTCCTGGATCAGGGTGGGGGTCCCCACTGTGGTGCCTGGCCAGCCTGGATGAGGGGATGATGGCTGTTTGCAGCTGGTCACACACCCCTCAGGGTGGGGGTCCCCACTGGGGTGCCTGGCCAGTCTGGGTGAGGGGCTGAGGGCTGCTTTCAGGCTGGCAGTTGTTGACTGAAGCTCCCAACCGCTCCTTTTATTTCTCTTTTTAAAATTTTATTCTGGGCCAGCTTTAACTCTGGCTCTAGCTCTGAGGCTTCCTATCTGGTTTGTTTGCCGTTCTATAATCGAAACAATGTATAACTTCAGCTCTGAGATCCTGGCTGGCTGAAAGCTGGTTTCTGGAGTTTTGTTTCGCTTCTACATTTGCAACATAGTACATAGTTGCTTAGAGTTGCAACTCAGAGGCTGGCAAGTCAGGCGGGGAATGTTGGAGTCTGCAGTCACTGGAGCAAGCAAGACTCATGTTCGCTTCCAGCTGCCTGGCTGCCGGCCGCCATCTTGGCTGACAGTTAATTTGCATAAGGATACGCTGATTAGCCAATGGGAAGGGTAGCGGTCGTACGCTAATTACCATGTTTCTCTTTTATTAGTGTAGATAATCCTAGACAAATAAAGACATAATTAAATATATAAGATGTAAACTTTTAGGAGAGAGAGAGAGAGAGAGAGAGAGAGAGAAAGAGAGAAACATGGATATGAGAGAGAAACACTGATTATTCAAAACATTTCAGTTGCCTCCCATACACGCCCTGACTGGGGACTAAACCCACAACCCAGATATGTGCCCTGACCAGGAATCAAACCTACAACCCTTTGGTGTTGGAGTTGGTGGATGATGTTCTAACCAACTGAACCACCTGGCTAGTGCAAGGAAAGTTTTAAAAAAAATTAAATTTATTGAAGTAACATTAGCTAATATTACATAAATTTTAGGTGCACAACATTATAAGTTGATATCTGTATATTTTCTTGTGTGCACACCACCAAAAGTCTAGCTTCCTTCCATATATTTTACCCTTTTTCCCCAATTCGTCCTCCTCCCATCCTTCTGCCCCTCTGGTAACCACTATTCTGTTGTCAGCATTTTTTAGTTTGTTTTTATTTCTTCTGTTAGTTCATTTGTTACTTTTTAAAGTATTCCACATGTGAATGAAATCATATGGTTTTTGTCCTTTTCCATCTGACATATTTCACTTAGCACAGTGATTCCCAAAGTGGGTGCTACCGCCCCCTGGTGGGCGCTGCAGCGATTGGGGGGGGGGGGGCGGTAATGGCCACAGGTGCATTTGGGGGCATATATCTTTCTGTTTAATTGCTATTAAAATTTAAAAAAAGTTAATTTCCAGGGGGCGCTGAGTAATATTTTTTCTGGAAAGAGGGCCGTAGGCCAAATAAGTTTAGGAACCACTGACTTAGCATAATAGTCTCAAGATCCATCCATGTTGTCACAAATGTCAGGATTTCACCTGTTTTATGGCTGTATAGTATTCCATTGTTCACATGAAAATAATATATTAATTAACAAATAATAATACAAGAATAACTCTGTTTTGCATACTCACAACTGTATACCTACTTTTCCCACCCTGTATTTACAACATTTTCTTTATCCATTCATCCATCAATTGATATTTAGGTTGCTTCCATGTCTTGGCTATCCTATATAATAAAAGGCTAATATGCAAATTGTCCCTTCGACCTGAAGTTCGGCTGGGAGTTCAACTGGGAGTTCGAACAGGGGGCAGGGCCGGCTGGCCAATGGCCTGTGGCCCCTCTCCCTGGCTGGCCCTGCCCCTGACCACCCCCCCCCCCCCCCAGATCAGGGGGCGGAGTCAGCTGGTCAACAGCCCATGACCCCTCCCCCTGGCCAGCCTACCCTGATCGGTCCCAATTGAGGTGGGCCAACTGGACCCCACCTGTGCACGAATTCGTGCACCAGGCCTCTAGTTGTAAATAAAACTGCAATGAACAAAGAAGTACATATATCTTTGCAAATTAGTGTTTTCATATTTTTCAGGTAAATGCCCAGAATAGGAATTTCTGGATCATATATATGATAGTTCTATTCTCAATTTTTTGAGGAATCTCTGTACTGTTTTCCATAGTGGCTGTACCAATTTACATTCTTACCAACAGTGTATGAGCGTTACCTTTTCTCCACATCCTTGTCAACACTTGTTACTTCTTGTCTTTTTAATAATAGCCATTTTAACAGGTGGTTTTGACTTTCATTTCCCTAATAATTAGTGATGTTGAACATCTTTTCATAGGCCTATTGGCCATCTGTATGTCTTCCTAGGAAAAATGTCTATTCAAATGCCCTGCCCATTTTTAATTCAGATTTTATTGTTGTTGTTGAGTTGTATGAGTTCTTTATATATTTTGGATATTAATCCCAATCAGAAGTATCATTGCAAATATCTTCTCCCATTTAGTTGGTTGGCTTTTTGTTTTGTTGACAGTTTCTTTTGCTGTGCAGAAGCTTTTTAGTTTGATATAGTCCCATTTGTTTGTATTTGCTTTTGTTTCCCTTACCTTTGGAGTAAAATTCACAAAAACCCTTCTGAGAACACTATCCAGAAGATTTGCACCTATGCTTTCTTCTAGGCATTTTATTGTTTCAGATCTTACATTTAAATCTTTAATACATTTTGAGTTAATTTTTGTGTGTAGTGTATGATAGTGATCTAGTTTAATTTTATAAAATATGGCTGTCCAGTTTTCCCACCACTATTTATTGAAGAGACTTTCCTTTCTCCATTGTATGTTCTTGGCTCCTTTGTTGTAAATTAGTTACCTGTATATGTGTGGGTTTATTTCTGGGATTTCAATTCTGTTTCATTGGTCTGTGTATCTGTTTTTTCTGCCAATACCATACTGTTTTAATTACTATAGCTCTTTTGTATAGTTAAAAATTGGGAAATGTGATGCCTCCAGCTTTGTTTGTTTTTTTTTTCCTTAGGAAAGAGTTTTTTGAGTAAGACAAACACAGCACAAACAATAAAGGGAAAAATAATAAACTTGGTTACATAAAAATTATGAAGGCAAGAAAAGGCCCCAGGTAAGGACGGATTTCAGGGGGCAAATCCATGCTAGAGCCAAAATAATGAGTATCTGAATTAAGATACTAGCAACAGATGTGGAAAGGGTGGAAGATGTTATACTTTAGATTTTTAGAATTAGAAATATTTCTTCCCTAGTCTCTTTTATTATTTTATGAATAAAGGAGTCAAAATGTATTATATTCACAGATAACACAAACATATTTCAGTCTTTAGCAGAGGTTCAAAAACCTTGATGCTAGCTCACCCAGTTCTCCATACCCTTATCGGAAGTCCATACCCTTATCTGAAGTTGGTTATTAACTAGAAAAATGTGTCCCCCCTCTGTGTAAACTGATTTATGGGTTACAAAATTATCACTCTATTGTCATAGATTAGACATTCATTTTCTAAATAGCTTTCAAGCATCTCATCAGCAAGGATGTGTTTATTTCATTTCTATATCTCCAGGATCAAGCATTGTGCTTGATACATGGTGGGGGCTCAATAAAGGCTTGATGAACTAATGATAAATGGTCATTTAACCCCAAACCCTCTTCCCCCCACATTCCCTGGTATCAGCAAAGCTTAGGCCAAGGACAGGGGGAAACAAGTCCTTGGGGCTGATGCAGATTCAAAGGGAGTAATAGTCTCTATGGCAGCTCAGAGGGTCAAGGGGTCTGGAGTTGAGCCATGAGCTGATTTCAATATTGAGTGAATTTGGATGTAGTTCCATCAATTCTGGCCCTCAAATGCAGCCCACTTTTCCTCAGGTTTGCCCTCACTTTTCCCTGATTCCCTATAGAATCCACTGGACAAGGGAGAATGAGGTCAGGTCTGGAACAATCTTCCCCGCCCCTTTTCCCACTTGACCAGTGCTCCCGAGGCTGGCAGAACTGAGAGGGCTCCAGCAGAGGCAGGCATGGCCAACAGGAGCACACGGCTGCACTGATCTGCGTGCTCTAGTTTTTACCCCTCTCACTTCCTCTTTGGACAGCCAGTAAAGGTAAAGAAACTAAGTACCATATTCCTCCTTTAGCCGGAATTATATTGTTAACAATGAAGTCAGCAAACAAATAAAATTAGAAGATATTTGCCTGTCAAATTTGATAGTTTAAAAGTATAACATTCAAGGTTGAAAGAAAATTGGTACTAGCTTTGACTCGAAGTAAAAATTAATATAAGCTTTCTGTAAGGTAATTCGGCAATGTGTACCAAAAGCCTTATAAATGTGCAACCTTTAACCCAGTGATTTTACTTCTAAAAATGTATCCCAAGGAAATAGTCAGTGATGTGCACAGATGATACTAACGAAGATATTCATGGTAAATTAATTTACCAGAGTAAAATGTACAACCTAAATGCCTAGTAACAGGGTGCTGGTTAAATGAACTATCCATATAATGGAATACTATGCACACATTTTTTAAAAATGATAATGTGGTACAACCACTATGGAAAACAGCATGGAGTTTCCTCAAAATATTAAAATGGAACTTGCATTTGACCCAGTGATCCCATTTCTGGGAATCTACCCTAAAAACTACGAAACACCAATCAGAAAGAATGTATGCACCCCTATATTCCTAGCAGAGTTATTTACAATTGCTAAGATTAGGAAACAGCCCAAGTGTCCATTTGTAGATAAATGGACAAAAAAAACTGTGGGACATTTACACCATGGAATACTGTAAAAAAGAGGGATCTCTTACCCTTTGGGACAGCATGGATGGACCTGGAAAATATTATGCTAAGTGAAATAAGCCAAACTGAGAAAGACAAATATCACACGACCTTACTTATTTGTGGAATCTAATCAACAAAATGAATTCACCAATAAAATAAGACCACAAGCAGGGAGGCATGGAACAGATTGACACACCTCGATGTGGGGATGGGGGGACTAGAAGAGATAAACCAAAGAATTTATGTACTTACTAGTATATGCATAGCCCATGGGCATGGGTGATAGGGTAGTGAAGACCTGGGGTGGGGGCTGGGTAGGGGCTGGGAGGATGAAGTATGGGGGGTGGGATGGGAGATATCTGTAATACTATCAGCAATAAGAAATATATATTTTTTAAAGTGCAAAACTTAAAAAAATGATAATGATAGGAGAAGTGTCTCCTTGGTTAAGTTTCATCCCTTTGTAGGAGACACTTCAAAACATATAGCTAAATAGAAAAAAGGCTCCAAAAGAGTATGTATCATATGAGCTCTCTTTGTTTTTAAGTTTCCATAGTTTCTAGCTCTGATTAAATGTGGACAAATACGAAAGATGGCGGCATAGGTAAACACCGGAAACTGCTGCCGCAAACAACCACTTCAAAAATACAACTAAAAGACGAACGGACATCATCCAAAACCACAGGAAAGCTGGCTGAGGAGAGACTCTTCAACTAGAAGGAAAGACAGCAGCGTCCTGAGGCTCAGAGGAGGCGCAGTGTGGAAAATTTAAAGGTGCAGAGGTGCGCTCGAAAAGCGGGCTGGTGGCTGAGGGCGCGGTTGTCATTTTCAATCAGGAGGGAGTCTCAGACTCTGAGCTCCAGATCCGGGCGAGTCTCTAGGGACTCAGACTCAGACGGGAGAAGCGGGATTGTCCGGCATCAGTTGGAACTTGAGGGCAGCTTTCTCTCCGAGGTTTGCAGCGGTTGCTGGGGTTCTGAGAAGCAGAGCCTCTGGGAACAGGACTGAGAGCAGCCATAACTGCTCCCTTCGCCCGCCCTGTTGATCCCGCCCCGCCCAAGCCCTGCGCAGAGCCATTTGCTGGATCGCCTCAGGCAAAGGCTAAATTAGCACCTCTCCAGAGGACAGAAGTTTTCCCACGGCAGACACAGCTGATTCTCACAGCCAGTCAACCTGGTGGTCAAATCCCTCTAGTATTAACTACAACAATCAAGGCTTAACTAGAACAAGACTGCGCAAAAAGACCACTAGGGGGTGCACCAAGAAGCATAAAAAATGCGGAGACAGAAAAACATGACAGAAATGGAGGATATAGAGCTAAAAAACGAAATTTTGAGGGCTTGCAATAATGTGCTAGAAGCTGCCAATAAACTTGATGAGAGCCTCACGAAATCTAATGAGACCCTCGATGCTATGATAAAGAACCAACTAGAAATTAAGCATACACGGACTGAAATAAAGAATATTATACAGACACCCAATAGCAGACCAGAGGAGCGCAAGAATCAAGTCAAAGATTTGAAATTCGAAGAAGCAAAAAACACCCAACCGGAAAAGCAAAATGAAAAAAGAATCTGAAAATATGAAGATAGTGTAAGGAGCCTCTGGGACAGCTTCAAGCATACAAACATCAGAATTATTGGGGTGCCAGAAGATGAGAGACAGCAAGATATTGAAAACCTCTTTAAAGAAATAATGACAGAAAACTTCCCCCACCTGGTGAAAGAAATGGACTTACAGGTCCAGGAAGCGCAGAGAACCCCAAAGAAAAGGAATCCAAAGAGGACCACACCAAGACACATCATAATTAAAATGCCAAGAGCAAAAGACAAAGAGAGAATCTTAAAAGCAGCAAGAGAAAGAGACTCAGTTACCTACAAGGGAATACCCATACGACTGTCAGCTGATTTCTCAACAGAAACTTTGCAGGCCAGAAGGGAGTGGCAAGAAATATTCAAAGTGATGAATAGCAAGAACCTACAACCAAGATTACTTTATCCAGCAAAGCTATCATTCAGAATTGAAGGTCAGATAAAGAGCTTCACAGATAAGGAAAAGCTAAAGGAGTTCATCACCACCAAACCAGTATTATATGAAATGCTGAAAGGTAACCTTTAAGAAGAGGAAGAAGAAGAAAAAGGTAAAGATACAAATAGTGAACAACAAACATGTATCTATCAACAAGTGAATCTAAGAATCAAGTGAATAAATAATCTGATGTACAGAATGAACTATGATTAAAATAGAATCAGGGACATAGAAAGGGAATGGACTGACTATTCTTGGGGGGAAAGGGGTGTGGGAGATGCGGGAAGAGATTGGACAAAAATCATGCACCTATGGATGAGGACAGTGGGTGGGGAGTGAAGGTGGAGGGTGGGGCAGGAACTGGGAGGAGGGGAGTTATGGGGGGGGGGAAAGAGGAACAAATGTAATAATCTGAACAATAAAGATTTAATTAAAAAAGTATTTAGCTGTAGAAAGGAATTAAGAACTGATATATGCTACAACCTGGATGAGTCTCAAAGCATTATAGTAACTGGAAGAAGCCAGTCAAAAAAGGCCACATGCCGTATATTCCATTGATATGAAATCCTCCAAATGAACAAATTCATAGAGACAGAAAGCAGATTAGTAGTTTGCAGGAACAATGGTGAGAGGATTGGGTAGTGACTACCAATAGGGTTTCTTTATAGGGTGATAAAAATGTTCTGGAATTAGATAGGGGTGATGTTGACACTATCTTGTGTATATATTAAATTACTAACCACCATGCACTATATACCTGAAATGGGTGAATTTTATGGTATGTGAATTAAATCTCAATTAAAAATAATAAAACAAAATAAACCAACTTTAAATTCCTAAAAAAAATAAAAAATAAAAAAATAATTGGAATGCAAAAAGGCATCAACAAAATCCATCAACTTGAGAACCTGGTGTTCCTCTTTTCTCCTGTTTGCAGTCATGGAGGGAAGTAAGCAGAGAGTGGGTGGGAGAGAAAAAAACAAGAGGGAAGAGATGAGGGAAAATAACTGAAATTCATTGCTTTCTGTGATTCTATGGAGGCATCTAATTACAGGATCGAAATTTTTTTCAGTGATGCAGACACAATTATCCTTCAACTCCCTGCAAAAGTCCTGAGTGTTGGTACTTGAATGCCTTACCTACCTGCTGTTAAAACATTTTAACTTCTAGGGTTGAAAGTCTTTTTAAAAGAAAGGGCTTATTAGGCTATTGCTAGGAAAAAAAAAAAAAGACTGGTCTTGGGGAATGGAGTCTAGACTCCCAGCAGCACAGCTAGTCTACACTAATAAAAGAGAAACATGGTAATTAGCGTACGACCGCTACCCTTTTCATTGGCTAATCAGTGATTATATGCAAATTAACTGTCAGCCAAGATGGCGGCCAGCAGCCAGGCAGCTGAGAACAGGATGCTTGGTTGCCCCAGCGATAGAGGAAACCAAGGTTCCCGCCTGCAGCTTCGGGGCTCTGAGCTCCTGAAGCAACAGCTCCAAAAGATACAATGTTTCAAGTAGAAGCTAAAAGATGGCAGTTAATCTGCATACTCAGGCTCCAAGCGGTAGAGCAAAGCCAAACAGCCCTGAAGCCGCAGAGCAGAGAGGCCTCCCTGCCCCGGGATCAGTGGAGCCAAGAGGCCTCCGGGCCCCGGGATCAGCAGAGCTGAGAGGCCTCCCGGCGGGGGATCAGCGGAGCTGCGAGGCCTCCCAGGCACAGGGATCAGCGGAGTGGTGAGGCCTCCCGGCCACCTGGATCAGCAGAGCCTGATGGAAGCCCTGTGTGTTTATGCACCCTGGGGGTTCAGAGGTCCTGTCCTAGGCAGAGGCCTATGGAGAAATTTTCGACTCTGAGAAGCAGCCTATGGGCTGGAAGACGGCTTCTCTGACCTCAGTGCTGGAGAAGACCATGAAGCAGAAAACTAAAGAAACCAATTTTAGCCCTGGCCGGTTTGGCTCACTGGATAGAGCTTCGGCCTGCGGACTGAAGGGTTCCAGGTTCGATTCCGGCCAAGGGCATGTGCCTTGGTTGCAGGCACATCCCCAGTGGGGGGTGTGCAGGAGGCAACTGATTGATGTTTCTCTCTCATCAATGTTTCTGACTCCCTGTCCCTCTCCCTTCCTCTCTTTAGAAGTCAATAAAATATATATTAAAAAAAAGAAAAGAAAAAAGAAACCGATTTTACATCATTTCCAAGGTGGAGAACAGTTGGCATGTAAGCCCCTGACCAGTGCCCAGCCTCTTCTCTGTCAGTCTATCTCACTCTTAGGTACCATGTTCTTTGTTCTGTCTTAACTGCAACTCATTTTTAAACTAGATTGCTTTTAAAAGAAGACTAAATAAAGTTTCCCTTAAGTTATTTAGGGGGTGCTGGGGCTGCTGGGGGCCTGATAGAAGACACAAGCATGCAACGGGGGGCCTGTACCCAGCAGCCCCAAGGCCCACCACCTTGGTGCTGGGGCTGCTGGGGGTATCAGAGACACAAACCCGCAGGCCCGGCACCCAGCAGACCCAAGGCCTTCGTGGCAGCACTAAGGAGCAGCAAGCCAAGCGGTAGGAAGCAGCAAGCAGATGGGCAGTAACAAGGGAGGGGTCCCGGACTGCAAGAGGGGACCCCACACCCATCCCCAGTGCATGAATTTCGTGCACCGGGCCTCTAGTATATTAATAAATTTGTATGCTCTTCTCCTCTTGATCTATATCAGTTTAATTTTAATATCCAGCCAGGAACTCAAAGAGGGTGGAGTCAAACTTTTTTCTCTCCCCAAGGCCTGGACCAGCTGAAAATACTCCAATTAGCCCATCATTAACTATCCAATCTGCTCTGCCTTACCTTTCCCCAAAAACACCCTCCTAAGGGCTGCTGGCTCCCCCGTCCCTTTGGCTTCTGCTTCCTGTCCCAAACCTGGTGTTCCTCATGTGGCCCTCCTTGTCATCACTCAGTCACCTTGATAAATTTAGACTCTGGCTCAGAACAAAGGGGGAAGCAGAAATGCTTTTCTCTTTACCATTGTTTCTCACCAGGAGTCCTTCTGTAGTGAATTCAGAGCTGGACATGCTAGCTGAAATTAACAAGATGACCATTTTAAAGTGCACGTTTTTAGACTAACTCTGAAGATAGCATCTCTCATTGAAGGGTCATTATTGGGAAGACCTTTTGAATTACTGCACCTCGTGAGTGATAGTTTCCTTTGATTTTGACAAATAGTAATATCTCAACCCTGGATTCAGGATTCATATTTCAAAACTCAGCAGCTTGCTTACCAGTGTTCTCCAGCTTAGAATATTGGGACTTACATTATCTGTTTTACTTGTGAAACTGCCAGGATTGTTTCAACACAATCATTACACACAAGGTACTGACATGTTCATGACACTAACATTTGACATGGAGTGGTTAATAATTGGAATGCGGTAAGAGGAACCAAGATGGCGGCATAAGTTAACGCTGGAGTTTGCTGCCTCAAACAACCATTTCAAAAATACAACTAAAAGACGGAACGGAGTTCCGGTCGCCGAGCAGAGACCGCCGGACCGCCGCAGTTGTCGCCACCTCTGGAGTTTCTGGCCCTTTTCTCTTCGCCTTAAATTCGGGTGTCTTTTATGAATAATCAAAAGCAGCAAAAGCCAACGCTATCAGGCCAGCGTTTTAAAACCAGAAAAAGAGATGAAAAAGAGAGGTTTGACCCTACTCAGTTTCAAGACTGTATTATTCAAGGCTTAAGTGAAACTGGTACTGATTTGGAAGCAGTAGCAAAGTTTCTTGATGCTTCTGGAGCAAAACTTGATTACCGCCGATATGCAGAAACACTCTTCGACATTCTGGTGGCCGGGGGAATGCTGGGTGGTACACTGGCAGATGACATGATGCGTACAGATGTCTGTGTGTTTGCAGCACAAGAAGACCTAGAGACCATGCAAGCATTTGCTCAGGTTTTTAACAAGTTAATCAGGCGCTACAAATACCTGGAGAAAGGTTTTGAAGATGAAGTGAAAAAGCTGCTGCTGTTCTTAAAGGGTTTTTCAGAGTCGGAGAGGAACAAGCTGGCTATGTTGACTGGTGTTCTTCTGGCTAATGGAACACTTAATGCATCCATTCTTAATAGCCTTTATAATGAGAATTTGGTTAAAGAAGGGGTTTCAGCAGCTTTTGCTGTAAAGCTCTTTAAATCATGGATAAATGAAAAAGACATCAATGCAGTAGCTTCAAGTCTTCGGAGAGTCAGCATGGATAACAGACTGATGGAACTTTTTCCTGCCAATAAACAAAGTGTTGAACACTTCACTAAGTATTTCACTGAGGCAGGCTTAAAAGAGCTTTCAGAATATGTTCGGAATCAGCAAACCATAGGAGCTCGTAAAGAACTCCAGAAAGAGCTTCAAGAACAGATGTCCCGTGGTGATCCATTTAAGGATATAATTTTGTATGTCAAGGAGGAGATGAAAAAAAACAACATCCCAGAACCAGTTGTTATTGGATTAATCTGGTCCAGTGTAATGAGCACCGTGGAATGGAACAAAAAAGAGGAGCTTGTAGCAGAGCAAGCCATCAAGCACTTGAAGCAATACAGCCCTCTCCTTGCTGCCTTTACTACTCAAGGTCAGTCTGAGCTGACTCTGTTACTGAAGATTCAGGAGTATTGCTATGATAACATTCATTTCATGAAAGCCTTCCAGAAAATAGTGGTGCTTTTTTACAAAGCTGAAGTCCTGAGTGAGGAACCCATTCTGAAGTGGTACAAAGATGCACATGTTGCAAAGGGGAAAAGTGTCTTCCTTGAACAAATGAAAAAGTTTGTGGAGTGGCTCAAAAATGCTGAAGAAGAATCTGAGTCTGAAGCTGAAGAAGGTGACTGAATTTTGAAACTACACCCTCAGTAAAGCAAACAGGAGTTGTAGATAAAATGTCATGTCTCATGTGTCCTGGTTCTCACATCTTCCTACCTCCCTATATCAAGCATGATATAAGGGCTTTCATGGCAAATTTTATTTTAACTGTTTCTATGGTTACTGGAAATGTTGGGTTTAGTTTCTAAAACCATGTTTTAAGTAGCTACAGGAGCTGTAGATTTGGATCTAATGTTGCATTAGTCTTTTCAGTTATCTTCTACCTCCTGTATTTTCTACTGTAATAATGTAATTTAAGGCCTTCC
Source organism: Myotis yumanensis (assembly GCF_028538775.1). NCBI lineage: Eukaryota > Metazoa > Chordata > Mammalia > Chiroptera > Vespertilionidae > Myotis > Myotis yumanensis. The sequence continues at coordinate 118,413,753 of NW_027223754.1, read as the reverse complement.
ACAATGAACAGTTCACTTTTTTCCTGGGTTTTCTATATAAACAGTTTTCAAGATATGATTTGGTTAAAAATAATTTGTTATAAAAATTCTGTTTGCAAATTAAACTGTAAAAGTATCCAAAGTCTCAAAAAAAAAAAAAAAAAAAAAAAAAAAAAAAAAATAAAAGACGGAACGGACATCATCCAGAACTACAGGAAGGCTGGCTGAGTGGAAGTTCTACAACTAGGAGGAAAGAGAATAACATACCGAGACTCAGAGGAGGCGCAGTGCTGAAGTGAAATACTAAGGTGCAGAGTGCATGTGGAGCGGGCTGGTGGCAGAGTGCGCGGTTGTTCTTTGCAATCGGGAGGGAGTTTCAGACTCTGAGCTCCAGATCTGGGCGAGTCTCTAGGGACCCAGACTCAAACGGGAGAAGCGGGACTGTCTGGCTTTGGTTGCAAATCGAAGGCAGCTTTCTCTCTGAGGTTTGCAGCGGATGCTGAGAATCTGAGAGGCAGAGCCCCTGGGGACAGGACTGAGAGCAGCCATAACTGCTCGCTTCACCCGCCCTATAGATCCCTGGGGACCCGCCCTACCCAAGCCCTGCACAGAGGCATTTGCCGGATAGCCTTAGGCAAAGGCTAGATTAGCACTGCCCTAGAGATCCAGCACAGAAGCTCTCCCACTGCAGACACAGCTGACTCTCACAGCCAGTTAGCCTGGAGGGCAAATCACCCCCAGTATTGCCGACAGCAATCTAGGCTTAACTACAACAAGACTGTGCACAAAGACCACAAGGGGGTGCACCAAGAAAGCATAAAAAAATGCGGAGACAAAGAAACATGACAGAAATGGAGGATATAGAGCTAAAAAATGCACTTTTAAGGTCTTTCAATAATTTTCTAGAAACTGCCGATAAACTTGATGAGATCCTCAAGAAATCTAATGAGACCCTCCATGTTGTGATAAAGAACCAACTAGAAATTAAGCATACACTGACTGAAATAAAAAATATTATACAGACACCCAACAGCAGACCAGAGAAGCGCAAGAATCAAGTCAAAGATTTGAAATTCGAAGAAGCAAAAAACACCCAACCGGAAAAGCAAAATGAAAAAAGAATCCGAAAATACGAAGATAGTGTAAGGAGCCTCTGGGACAGCTTCAAGCATACAAACATCAGAATTATTGGGGTGCCAGAAGATGAGAGACAGCAAGATATTGAAAACCTATTTAAAGAAATAATGACAGAAAACTTCCCCCACCTGGTGAAAGAAATGGACTTACAGGTCCAGGAAGCGCAGAGAACCCCAAAGAAAAGGAATCCAAAGAGGACCACACCAAGACACATCATAATTAAAATGCCAAGAGCAAAAGACAAAGAGAGAATCTTAAAAGCAGCAAGAGAAAGAGACTCAGTTACCTACAAGGGAATACCCATACGACTGTCAGCTGATTTCTCAACAGAAACTTTGCAGGCCAGAAGGGAGTGGCAAGAAATATTCAAAGTGATGAATAGCAAGAACCTACAACCAAGATTACTTTATCCAGCAAAGCTATCATTCAGAATTGAAGGTCAGATAAAGAGCTTCACAGATAAGGAAAAGCTAAAGGAGTTCATCACCACCAAACCAGTATTATATGAAATGCTGAAAGGTATCCTTTAAGAAGAGGAAGAAGAATAAAAAGGTAAAGATACAAATAGTGAACAACAAACATGTATCTATCAACAAGTGAGTCTAAGAATCAAGTGAATAAATAATATGATGTACAGAATGAACTGGTGATTACAATGAATCAGGGACATAGAAAGGGAATGGACTGACTATTCTTGGGGAGGAAAGGGGAATGGGAGATGCGGGAAGAGACTGGACAAAAATCGTGCACTTATGGATGAGGATAGTGGGTGGGGAGTGAGGGTGGAGGGTGGGGAGGGAACTGGGAGGAGGGGAGTTATGGGGAAAAAAAGAGGAACAAATGTAATCTGAACAATAAAGATTTAATAAAATTAAAAAATAAATAAATAAATGTGGACAAATACACACACACACACACACACACACATGAATTATAATCAGTGAAAGGGAGATTTTAAACGCTTTTGGAAAATGAAGCAAATGCAAGTATGGTGATGGTTAAAGCTGAGTGGAGTAAAGTGCAGCCCATAATAATCTCAGGAATCGGGGGGAGCCAGTCTCTGGCAAAACCCCAGGGATGCTCTGGGCTTGGGGCCAATAGGCTTGAAGAATAAGAACAAGAAAAGGTGCAGAAAACCAGGAACAAACTGGAAGTCTGCCTAGGGAAACACAGCACCCGTCTCCCCACAGCCCTGTGTGCTATGGAAAATAGCCAGCATTTACTCCCAGGCCCCAAACTGGAGGGTTCTCCTAATGAGAAATTAAGCAAACTGCCCAGGGAGAATTCCTGCTTTAAGGGTGAGTGTCTCTACATAAACTCACCAGAAAGCCAGTCCCTAGTCCCTAGATGCAGTCTGTCTGCCTCACACCACTGCAGAGTCCCAGGCAGACACCCACTGAAGGAAGGCAGCAATTCACATCTCAGGCACTCAAATGATTAACCTGCTTATATTATTCTTTTTAAAGTTTTTATTTATTGGAGAGAGAGAGAGAGAGAGAGAGAGAGAGAGAGAGAGATAGGAGAGATCAATTTATTGTTCCACTTATTTATGCATTCATTGGTTGGTTTTTTATGTGCTCTGACAGAGGATCAAACCCACAATCTTGGCATATCAAGATGACACTCTACCCAACTGAGCTACCAGGCCAGGGCTGTTTATATTAGTCTGACATAAACAGGCTACAGGTTACACTGGGCGGGGGTGGGGGTGAGGTGGGGGTGGGGGTGGGGTGGGTGTGTGTGTCAAGTCTAATGTCAAAAGAACAAGAAATAGAGGTTTAACTCTAGATACAAAAGCAAGAATGTAACTAATAGAACTAAACCTAGTTTATCAAAATTGAGAGAAGGTTCTAAGGATAGTGCAAATGACCATCTTTCATATCAGAGATTCAAAAGAGATCACCTAAACGGATATATTAATATATCGATAATGAACAACATAAGCATCTTATTTAGAGTTCTGAGGGTTACCACCAAAAGGTCCTAAATAGAAATGGCTACGGAAGGTTACCCCTTTTCTACTTCCTGATTTTTTCACCATATATATGGCTTCAATACACATTTAAAAATAAAGGGAAGAAACTTAACCAAGGAGGTAAAAGACCCGTATTCAGAAAACTATAGGATGTTGAAGAAAGAAATAGAGAAAGATGCAAACAAGTGGAAGCATATGCCATGTTCATGGATTGGAAGAATTAACATCATTAAAATATCCATACTACCCAAAGCAATCTATAGATTTAACATAATTCCTATTAAAATACCAATGGCAAATTTCAATATCTAGAACAAATATTCCCAAAATTTATATGGAACCAAAAAATACCCCCAAATAGCCTCAGCAATCTTGAGGAAAAAAAGTTGATGGGAATCATAATACCCATACAAAGCTACTGTAACCAAAACAGCCTGTGCAGACTGTCAAACTACAGCGGGAAGACCGGGGAGGGTTGAGGGGCGGGGGGAGTGGGGGGAGCGCGGTAAGAGATCAACTGAAGGACTTGTATGCATGCATATAAGCATAACCGATGGACATAAGACACTGGGGGGTGGGGAGGGGAGGCCAGGGGATTGTCAAGGGCGGGAAAAAAGGAGACATATGTAAAAAAGAAAAAAAAAGAACATATGAACTATATTATAATTTAAGCTAAAAAAACAACAACAAAACCAAACAAAAAACAGCCTGGTATTGGTGCAAGAACAGGCATATAGATCAATGGAACAGAATAGAGAGCCCAGAATTCAACCCATGCCTTTATGGTCCATTAATATTTTTTAATTAAAAAAATATGTTTTCATTGATTTCAGAGAGAGGAAAAGAGAGGGAGAAAGAAATAGAAGCATCAATCATGAGAGATAATCATTGATTGGCTGTCTTTTGCACACCCCCTACTGGAGATTGAGCCCACAGCCCGGGCATGTGCCCTGACTGGGTATCAAATCATGATCTCCTGGTTCATAGGTCTACACTCAACCACTGAGCCACATTGGCTGAGCTATATGTGAAATACTTGTATAAAAATTATAAAAGTATCAAATGTCAGAGCGGGTGGTGGGACTAGATAAAGGAAGGTGAAGGGATTAGGTAACGAGGATATGCATAGCCCATGGACATAGGTAACAGGGTGGTGAGGGCTAGGGTTGTGTGGAGGTGAGCAAAGAGGAGGGAAATGGGGGACATCTGCAATAGTGTCAACAATAAAAAAGTAAAAAGTAAAGCATATGCAGAGATCTTTGTGCTTTTTAATTTCCCATATGTGTTTCAGAAACACACACACACACATATATAAATGTTGTCATAAGTGTTGAGATAAATTTAATGAGATGATTTTTCTCTATGAATATCTACAAACACAGAATTGACACCACTTGTTTTTAATATTTTCTGAGCAAATCAGCTTATTTCAATCAAAAGCTAGTGTTTGCTTTTGCTTTGATGCCTTAGTAGAACCTCAGGGTTTTTGTTTTCTGATTTTTGTTGTTGTTTGGCAAAGCATTTTCCTGGCTGCTTAGGACGACACAGTATTGTTTTGATTGCTAACACTCCTCTCTGTGGGGACAGCCATCATTGGGATCACTGGGCCTATGTACATAGGAAATTTTTACCGGCGTCACCCAAGTAACTGACTGAACAGAGTTAAAGCCTTAACATTTTTTGTTGTTAAAAGGAGACTTCAAAAGGGCATTTGAACACCCAACCATTTTGTAATCATCTTGAATTTCACTCCTCTCCTTTACTTACTGTATCTACTTCAATTTCTAGTATTTCCTCTCCAGATATAGTTGTAAAAGCTTTATTTATTTCCTCCACCACTCTGGCAAGCATACATTCCTTACCCTCTTTTTATCTGCTTTTATCTTCCCTTCATGTTGGTGCCTAATCTGAAGGTTCCCAGAAATATAGTTTTCAGAGAGGAAATGCAACTAAAATCCTATCAGCCAATTCCTCAACTGTTCCGAAGGGTCCACAGACATTAGCACATGGTTACCTTTTGAATTCATGTTCCCACATTTGTTCAAAGGCACCTGATCTGCTTTATCTGGAATCCCTAATGAATTTAGGAACAAGATTTTTCCTTTGTTGTCTCTTTCTTTACAAGATTACCTATTACCTCATTTCTTTCAGCAGGTCCTTAGTTTTATGCCTGCAACATGGGATCTCTGTAAAGTGGACATGGCCTCACCTGGAACTTGTTTGTGACATTTGCTCTGGAGTGAGAGCCAACTGTGGGCCCCAGCTCCAGGGGATTCCATGCTGGAAGCAAACTGTTATTGAACTCTTGGTACTGAGAGCCAGTGTAACACAATGCGTGTGCTGTTCCGTGAAGCCACCAGCCGCCGACCACTCAGCTGCACAACTGCTCACCTGAAGTGAGAGGAAGAGCGGAAACGGGAGATCCGCCATGATCCCCACCTACCTCAATCGTGGAGTCGTTCACATTTTCATATACAATGAAAAGTTGACTGCAGGGGAAAAGTTAGCTCTTGGTTTCTAGCAGATGAGAGATGAAAGATGGGGAAAATTTCTATTAATTTATATTAACCACAAACTGGGGGGCTTAGACAATAGAAATTTATTTTCTCACAGGCCTGGAGGCAAGAAGTCCAGGACCAAGGGGTCAGCAGGGTTAGTTTCTTCTGAGCCTCTCTCTTTGGGGCCTATGCGGCCACCTTCTCCTTGAACCTAAAGACCATGTGCCTTTATGAGGTCTCCTTTTCTTATAAGGACACCAATCTTATTGAATGAAGGCCCATCCTATGGCCTCATTTGAACTAACTACCACCTTAAAGGCCTTGTCTCCAAATACAAATACATTCTGAGGTACTAGGGGTTAGGACTTCAACACAATCCAGCCCATAACAGGGAACTTCCATGTTCTTTACATTTATATCCTTCTTAACCATGTTCTCTGTAGGCTTACTTTTATTTCTTATTTCATATAACTAGTACTAGAGGCCCAGTGCATGAAATTAGTGCACTCAGGGGGTCCATCAACCCAGCCTGCGCCCTCTCACAGTCCGGGATCCCTTGGGGGGATGTCCAACTGACGGCCTGCCCAGGGAGTGAGCCTAGGCCAGACGTGGGCAAACTACGGCCCGCGGGCCGGATCCGGCCCATTTGAAATGAATAAAACTAAAAAAAAAAAAAAAAAAAAAAAGACTGTACCCTTTTATGTAATGATGTTTACTTTGAATTTATATTAGTTCACACAAACACTCCATCCATGCTTTTGTTCTGGCCCTCCGGTCCAGTTTAAGAACCCATTGTGGCCCTCGAGTCAAAAAGTTTGCCCACCCCTGGCCTAGGCCATCAGTTGGACATCCTTAGTGCTGCCGTGGAGGTGGGAAAGGCTCCCGCTGCGCTCACCAGCCATGAGCCCGGCTTCTGGCTGAGCGGTGCTCCCCCTGTGGGAGCACACTTACCACCAGGGGGCAACTCCTGGGTTGAGCATCTACCCCCTGGTGGTCAGTGCGTGTCATAGCGACCGGTCATTCTGCCATTCGATTGATTTGCATATTAGCCTTTTATTATATAGGATACCACTTTTGCTTTTCCACTGCTTCAACATGTATTTATTGAGTTTCCCTAAAACTCCTGTCCACTGTGCTTGGTGCTGGAGGTCCCAGGCTGACTCCTGCCACTGTCCAAACATTGACATGTAAAAAAATTGTAACAGGCTAATAAGTACCCTAATGAAGGTTTGAGTAATATTGTGTGGGAGTTTAGAAGACCAACACACTCCTGCCTGGGAGCAAGTAAGTCTGAACAGAGAAGATGACAAGAAACAAACTCTTAAAATGATGGATATGAGTTCATCAGGAAAAGAAAACAGAGATAACATCATTCTAGAAAAGAGGAACAAAAAGTACAAAGTACAGAGCATGAAAACGTCTGGCACAGTCTGGTTGTGAGCTGTTGGCCGATGATAGGAGTGATCAGGAATGAAGCTAGATAATTAGGTAGGTGCCAGGCTAAGAAATTAGGACTACAGCCAGAGAAAGCTAATTGATATCTTAACAGATTAACTATTAAATTAATATAGTAAAATCTAGATTTATGAACACCTTCTATGTGCAGAACACTGTTATGTTATTTAGATATATCTTCAAATAATTTTGCTTTACCAACTAGACTCTTAGCTCAACAGGACCATTATTAATTATGTCCCATATGCCTCTATCCTTGTCATTATCTACACTAATAAAAGAGAAAGATGCAAATTGACCATACCTTTGTGGCGCCCACCAGCCAATCAGGAGTGAGTATGCAAATTAACCCAACAAAGACAGAGGGTTAATTTGCATATGCAGGCGCCGAGCGGCCGGGGACGGAGCAGGATGCTTGTGTCTCACCATGGCGAAGATGCAGACATTCCGCGCTGCCCCAGCTGCTCCGGGCCTCTGGGCAGCATGGGAAGGTGGAAAGACAGCTCTGGGCTGGAACGAAGGCAGAAAGGAGGCTCTGGCCAGAGCAAAGGCAGTGCTGGCAGCCAGGAGAGGGAAGGCCCATTCTTGCATGAATCTTCCTGCATTGAGCCTCTAGTGCAGGGGTGGGCAAACTTTTTGACTCGAGGGCCACAATGGGTTCTTAAACTGGACCGGAGGGCCGGAACAAAAGCATGGATGGAGTGTTTGTGTGAACTAATATAAATTCAAAGTAAACATCATTACATAAAAGGGTACGGTCTTTTTTTTTTTTAGTTTTATTTATTTCAAACGGGCCGGATCTGGCCCGCGGGCTGTAGTTTGCCCACGGCTGCTCTAGTGAGTGAATAAATGAGTGAATGAAAAGGAGTACTTTTCTTTCTAAGAAACTATTGTCTCAATGCCTATTATCTAGCCATGAAGACAAAGATACTTACATATTATGTATATATAAAACACTTTCCCTTGCATGTATATTAAGGGAAAGTGTTGTAAGGACTGGTAGATTTATGCCTGCTTAAAGAATTTTCATATCAAAACCTATTTAAAAATTGGACCATTCATGTCTTTATTTTCCAGATTGATGGGACTAGAATCCCTTTAAATGAACATGAAGTAAAATCCACTGATTCTTTTTTGTCAAACACCAAGCACTCTTTCTTCAGAAAGGTCCCATTTTATCTTTGAACTATTCAACAAAACAAAACTGTTCACCCTACAGTGACCTTGCCTCATGGGGATTTTCTCAGTATTTACATATATGGTGAGCACACTCAAACTTGTTATATTGCTCTCTAATAGTATCATATATGTCATTTCCTTTATAAAACCATTGAAAGTATCTGGAAAAGACACTATATGGTGCTGAATACTTTATGTATAATTAACTCATTTCATTGACAGTATATGGTGGTGAATACTTTATGTATAATTAACTCATTTCATTCCTATAATAATCTGTGAGACAGGTACCATTATTATCTTCACTTTAAAGATGTAAAAACTGAGGGGCAGAGAAGTCAAGCAACTTGCCTGAAGAGCCATGACTTGGAAGTGACAGGTGAGATTCAAACTGAATCTGGGTTTAGAATCTGAGGTTTTGATCACTGTTACACTACTTAAGAAGGTTTCATAAGTATTAGTTATTTTATTTTATTTAAAAAATATTTTTATTGATTTCAGAGAGGAAGGGGGAGGGAGAGAGAGATAGAAACATCAATGATGAGAAAGAATCATTGATTGGCTGCTTCCTGCATGCCCCCTACTGGGGATCAAGCCCACAACCCAGGCATGTGCCCTTGACCAGAATCAAACCCGGAACCCTTCAGTCCACAGGCCAATGCTCTATCCACTGAGCCAAACCAGCTAGGGCATAAGTATTAGTTTATTAATCAACACATCATCTGAGCCCATGGACTACTAATGGACTGCATTCCTCACTTAATTTATTCAGCTACTGGATAAGAAGGCAGCAGAGTGTCTGACTCTCACCACAGTGCCTGGCAATGTGGTCCCCCAGCCCTCGCCCCTCAGCCCTGCCCCTCCAGCACAGCTGTGCGAGGTCAATAGATCTGTGTGTATGGCAGGGGAGGGAAGAGAACAGACAATGTCCCACTTTCTTCTCCCTGTGCACCAGCAGATACATTGCCAAAAACCTTCCTCTTTTATAAATATGGCTCAAAGAGAATATGAATTGAGAATGATGGCTATCACTATGCTGTCCACCTGAAACTAATCTATAATAATAAAAGCATAATATGCTAATTAAATGGATAGCCAAATGACCTTCTGGACATCATTCTGGATGTCCTTCCGGACAAAGCTGCCATGATGGGGGCAGAGGCAGAGGTGGTTAGTGGCGATCAGGCAGGCAGGAGAGTGGTTAGGGGCAATCGGGCAGGCAGGTGAGCGGTTAGGTGCGATCAGGCAGGCAGAGGTGGTTAGGGGCGATCAGGCAGGCAGGCAAGCGGTTAGGGGTGATCAGGCAGGCAGGTAAGTGGTTAGGGCCAATCAGGCAGGCAGGCGAGCGGTTAGGAGCCAGCAGTCCCAGATTGCAAGAGGGTGCAGGCTGGGCTGAGGGATCCTCCCCTGCACGAATTTTGTACACCAGGCCTTTAGTATAAAATAATATTGAATGTCAACTGAACTGAAAATTTTTTAAAAAAGAAAAAAAATGGTATTATAATTAAGTTTTAATTTCTTCTAAAACCACGAAGGATAAATATAGTTAATAATAGCTATCATTTATTGCACCCTTGATATATGGCAGGTACGGAGCCAAGTACTTTATTGCATTGTCTTATCTAATCTCCCCAACAGCCCTGAGCAGAAGGAACTCTCCACTCACTTAAAGACAGGAAAGTGAGGCTCAGAGGCTGTGCAGGCAGAGCCTCCTTCCCACCACCCCCTCTGGCCCCTCCACTCCCGCCCTCCCACTCGGCTCCTGTCAGTTTCTCTCGCTTTCCTTAGAAATCAAAGTATAAGTAACACAGTGAAACACAACACTTTTGTTTCATTGTTAATTTTGTTTAGAATAAAATAGCATTGAGGTTATATATAGGGTGTCCCAAAAAATGTATACACATACCTTGAATAATTACAAAGGCTGTGTTTATTAAAATACATTTCATTTTCAAAATTCAGTTATCAGTTGCTAAAGTGTGTATACATTTTTTGGGACACCCTGCATTTTCTTTTAAATCCTTATCTCCTAGACATGTACAATAAAGTATTTACAGTGGAACTGTAAGATAGCAGCTGCCTTAGAATGCCCCATGTAAAAATGAAGGTCAAGATAAAACAAAAACAAACAACTAATAAAAGGACATATTTTTACAGTACAGCTTTGTCCTCAGATCCAGATGGGGACATTTGTAGCACCGGGAGGAGCTAGCTCTCTGTGTCCTCATTCACTGCCTGGTGGGAATGCCACCAGATCCTGGTGAAATTCAGATCAAAGCAAGAGCTTCTGGGGTAAAGATTCTTCTGGAGCATCAGATGTTATCAGCAAAGCCTTCTGTGGCTCTGATACAGCTGAAATCAGAAAAGTTCTTGACTCCTCCACCCCCCTGTCATATTTAATTTAGACTCCTGCCGGCGATTCAAATTTAATTTGCCAAAAGTGATTTGCATGACATCCTCCGTAGGAGAACATGCATTTCATAAAGTAAGTTGCCCAACTTAGTCTATGCTTTGACGGGACCCATGACACAGAAGGGAGCCCTTTCTCCAGTCCCTCCTGCTTACGTCTGTGTGTGGAGGTGACTTGAGAAGGTCACAGGGATGATGACTCTACAGGGAACATGCTCTACTATTAGTGTTGTGCTGTAAACATAGTAAAAACGCTGTTCCTAAACATGGTTGAAAAAATTTTAAATGCCTTAAAACTTCCTGTAAGTGTTAAGTAGAATAATGGGCTGCTTAAGAGTGTATGGATGCTCTTTTTGGGGAAAAAATGGACTTTTAAATACTATCTAATTAGGCTCTACTGTAGAATAAAGATTCTTTAAGTGACTGGTTGTTTCTTCGGTAAGAAAGGTGGCAAGTTGACGTTGCAGAATAAAAATATCCGTAGCTGGTATTGAATGTGCTGATGCAGAATTCTGCTGAGGGGGAGGTCCACTTCCGGAGTGTTGTTTTAATACAGCAGGATTACTTAAGGCCATTGCAATTAGAAAGGGTGCAGGAAGCAGTAATCACTGGAAAGTGCTGAAATCGGCCCTACTTAGAGTAACTCCTACTCAGCGAATAACGAGAGTGACACACTGGTCATGCAGCAGCATGATTGCACAGGGACCATCTTTATTATTTCCCCCCACAGGAGTAATGAAATGGGAGTTCTGGACACTGTGCTGCAACTATGAACAAGGATGAAAATTCTCTGTAAAGGGACATGTATATCTAAATGTGAGCTTCTCTACAGGGCAACCTTATCTCATTCTTCCTTTTATCCTTCCTCCCTTCCCCCGCACACAACACACAAATCCCATCTGGAGAACAAATGTACCTGTTTCTCGGAGGTGTACATCATAGAGTGGACTCTCATGGAGCCCTGGGCACAGCCACTGTTTTATTCAGGCACCGGAAGGAGGAGTAACTTAAAAGGGATAAATTTAAGTTGGCACAATATATACACATATATGAATACATGTTATATATATAAATACTAGAGGCTCGGTGAATGAAATTCGTGCATGGGGGGGCCCTCAGACTGGCCTGCACCCTCTCGCAGTCCAGGAAACCTTGCCCCTTCCCACACACCTGCTCTCTGCTCCTTAGAGCTGCCACGGAAGCGGGAGAGGCTCCTGCCACCACCACTGCACCTGCCAGCCGTGAGCCTGGCTTCTGGCTGAGCAGCACTCCCCCTGTGGGAACACACTGCCCACCAGCGGGCAGCTCCTGTGTTGAGTGTCTGCCCCCTAGTGGTCAGTATGCATCATAGCGACCGGTCTTTCTGGTCATTCTGCCATAATAGTCACTTAGGCTTGTATTATATAGATACCTAATCATAATTATGTATATAATGCATGCATATATTTATGTATGTACATAATTATATATAACCTAGATGTTTAAATATATATTGGTTATATATACTTAACCAATATATATTTAATAATAGCATATGCTGTCTGTTTTGTACTATGTGTGACAGAACAAATCGTAAGTATTGGTATTTTAAAATAATCTATCCTATCTAATAAAAGAGAAACATGGTAATTAGCCATACGACCGCTACCCTTCCCATTGGCTAATCACTGAGATATGCAAATTAACTGCCAACCAAGATGGCGGCCGGCAGCCAGGCAGCTGACGCGAACAAGGAGGCTTGCTTGCTCCAGTGACAGAGGAAGCCAGGTTCCCTGCCTGCCTTGCCGGCCTCTCAGCTGCTCTCTAAGAAACATTGTAACAAATATAGAAGCTAAACAAAACCCCAGAAACCTGCTTTAGTCAGCCAGGATTCAGGCAGCAGGACCACAACATTGTTTCAAATACAGAAGGTAAACAAAGGCCAGAAACCTGCTTTCAGCAGCAGAGGCCTCAGAGCTAAAGCTGGCCCAGAATAAAATTAAAAAAAAAGAAAAAGAAGGAGTGGTTGGGAGCTTCAGTCAGCCTGAAAGCAGCCCTCAGCCCCTCACCCAGACTGGTCAGGCACCCCAGTGGGGTCCCCCACCCTGAAGGGTGTGTGACCAGCTGCAAACAGCCATCATCCCCTCACCCAGGCTGGCCAGGCACTCCAGTGGGGACCCCCACCCTGATCCAGGACACCCTTCAGGGCAAACCAGCTGGCCCCCACCCGTGCACCAGGCCTCTATCCTAGATAGTAAAAGGGTAATATGCCTCCCAGCACCGGGATCAGTGGAGCAGCAAGGCCTCCCGGCACCAGGATCAGTGTGACAGGGGGCAGCGCCCAAACTTCCTGATCGCCCTGCGGCTCTGTGTGTGACAGGGTGCGGGGCCACAACCTCCCTATCCGCCCTGCTCTGTTCGTGACAGGGGAAGGCGCCCCAACCCCCTGATCAGCCCTGCTCTGTGCCTGATAGGGGGGAGCTCCCCAACCCCCTGATCGCCCTGTGGCTCTGTGTGTGACAGGGTGCGGCGCCCCAACCCCATGATCGGCCCTGCTCTGTGTGTGACAGGGGGTGGCACCGCAACCCCCCAATCAGCCCTACCCTGAGCGTGACTAGGGGTGGCATCGCAACCTCCCGATCCGCCCTGCTCTGTGCATGACAGTTGGCGGCGCCCCAACTCCCCAATTGGCCCTTCTCTGAGCCCGACCAGGAGCTGCACCTAGGGATTGGGCCTGCCCTCTGCCACCCGGGAGCAGGCCTAAGCCAGCAGGTCATTATCTCCCAAGGGATTCCAGACTGAGAGAGGGCACAGGCCGGGCTGAGGGACTCCCTCTCCTCCCCCCCGAGTGCACAAAGTTTTGTGCACCGAGCCTGTAGTATATATATAAAAGCCTAAGCCACCCTTATGACAAAATGACTGGAATGACCAGAATTACTGGAATGACTGGTCACTATGACATGCACTGACCGCCAGGGAGCAGGTGCTCAACACAAGAACTGCCCCCAGCCTGCAGGCCCCAATTGCCGATGGGGCCTGCTGGCCAACCTCCCAGTCCATCCCCTTGGCCAGCAGGCACTGATCGGTTGATCATAGCTGGGCCCCAGGCTGGGATGGGGTACCTGGGTGGGTGGGTGGCGGCGGACGCAGGCAGCAAGGGAAGGAGGAGGTGGGGAGGCGGAGAGGCGGGGAGGAGGGGAACTGTGCAGTGGCGGTGCATGGAGGTGGTGGAAGGAGGAGGCAGAAAGGCAGGGAGGCGGGGAGGCGGGGAGGTGGGGAGGCAGGGAGGCGGGGAACCTGATTGGCCCTGATTGCTGGCCAGGCCTAGAGACCCCACTCATGCATGAATTTTGTGCACCAGGCCTCTAGTAGGTGTATAAAGACAAGATACAGATAAAGAAAATACAAGTACTGATAGTAACACTGTCTAATACCTGTGGAATATGTGGTGGAGTTGAGAACTACTTTGTATTTGTTCATTTCTCATTTTGACATTTTCAGAATTATTATTATTTACTTTTGAATATGTTTTTATTGATTTCTTAGAAAGAAGGGATAGAGAGATAGAAACATCAATGATGAGCTCTAGCTTGTTTTTCTCAGTGGATAGAGCATTGGCCTGTGGACTGAAGGTCCCAGGTTCGATTCTGGCTCCTCCCTGCCCAGGCCCTGGTCAGGGCACAGACAGGAGGCAGTCAATTGATGTGTTTCTCTCACATGAATATTTCATTCTGTCTTTCTCTCTCTCTTGCACTGTCTTTAAAAATCAATGGAAAAATATTCTCGGGTGAGGATTAATAAAAAAGAAAGAAACATCAATAATGAGAGAGAAACATCGATAAACTCCCTCCTGCATGCTCCCGACTGGGGATCGAGCCCAAAACCCCAGCATGGGCCCTGACCAGGAACCAAACTGGTGACCTCTTGGTTCATGGGTCTCATGGGTCAATGCTCAACCACTGAGCCACACAGGCTGGGCTCAGAATTATTTTTAAAACAAAGTTCATAAGATTCTCCTTCCCTAATCATGTCTTGCTGTGAAACCTGAAATGACCTAAGATATGTGATTTTTTCCATTTTATTTCATTAAAAATAATTTAACTGGGTGGGTGGAGGTGGAAGAGGACATAGAGGGGATAAATGGAGATGGAAAAAAATAAAATTTAAAAAATAAAATAAATATAATTTAACTGATATCTTCAAAAAATGGTGTTGGAAAAACTGGCTATCCACAGGATAAGAATAAAACTGGACCCCTATGTTATACTATTCCCAAAATTATCTTGAAATGTGTTAAAGACTTAAATGTAACACTTGAAACCATAAACATTCTAGAAGAAAACATAGGAAAGAAGCTTGACATAGCTCTTGACAATGATTTTATGGATATGACACCAAAAGTACAAGCAACAAAAGCAAAAATCAACAAGTGTTACTACAACAAACTACAAAGATTCTGCACAGCCAAAGAAATGATCAACAAGATGAAAAAACAACCTGCAGAATGGGAGAAAATATTTGCAAATCATGCGTCTGATAAAGGGTTGATATCCAAAATATATAAGAACTCATGAAACTCAATAGAAAAAGAACACATAATCTCATTTTAAAATGAGCAAAGGACCTGAATAGACATTTTCCCAAAAAAGATATACACTTAAATGGTCAACACGTATGTGAAAAGGTACTCAACATCACTCACCATCAGGAAAATGCATATTCAAACCACAATGAGATATCATCTCACATCCATTTGAATGGCTATTATGAAAAAGACAAAATATAAATGCTGACAAGGACTGAGGGAAAGGGATCCCTTACGCACTGTTGGTGGGAATGTAAGTTAGTGCAGCCACCGTAGAAAACAGTATGGTGATTCCCTCAAAAAATTAAAAATTGACCTACCATATAATCCAGTAATCCCACTTGGGTATATATCTGAAAAAATAAAATCACTATCTCAAAGAGATAGCTGCACCTTTATGTTCATTGCAGCATCATTTATTACAATAGTCAAGACATAAAAATAAGCTATATGTCTGTCCATCAATGGATAAATGAATAAAGAAACTGTGAGACATATATCTATGTCTATGTCTATGTCTATGTCTATGTCTATGTCTATACTATATCTATATATTTATTTTATTCAGCCACAAAACAATCTTGCCATTTGAGACAACGTTCATTGTGCTAAGTGAAATAAGTCAGACAGAGAAAGACAAATAGCATATGATCTCTCTTATATATGGAGTCTTAAAACAAACAAAAAACCTCATAGAAACAGAGCAAGGATTGGTGGCTGACAGTGACAAGGGTGTGGGGGAAATGGGTGAAAGTTGGCAAGGGGTACAAACTTCCAGGTACAAGATAAGTAAGTCCTTGGCATTCTAATGTATAGCATGGGGATTATTGTTAACAATACTGTAATGTATATTTGAAAGTTTCTATGAGAGCAGATCTTAAAAGTTCTCACCACACACACACACACACACACACACACACACTAAAGGTAACTATGTGAGGTAATAGACATATCAACTAACCTTATTGTGGTAATCATTTTGCAATATATACATATATAAAATCACCATGTGGTGCACCCTAAATTTACACAGTTATATGTTAATTATATTTCAATAAAGCTGGGGGGAAAACTTCTGTTCAGAGAAGGGAACAATAAATGGAGTGAAAAGGCAATGTATGGAATGGGAGAAAATATTTGCAAACCATATATTTGATAACAGGTGAATATCCACAATATATTAAAAACTCCTACAACTCAACACTAACAATTAAATAACCCAATTAAACACGGGCAAAAGTCTTGAATAGGTCTTTCTGCAGGGAAGATAAATGGCCAACAAGCATATGAAGATGTGCTCAAATTCACTAATTATCAGAAAATGTAAATCAAAACCACAATGAGCTATCACTTCAGGTTCTTTTGATAATATGACCACTATCAAAATAACCTGAAAATAACAAGTGCTAGCTAACTACGGAGAAATTGGAACTCCTGTGCACTGCTGATGGAGAATGTAAAATGGTGCAGAAAACAGTGGAGAGATTCCTCAAAATATTAAAAATAGAATTGCCATATAACCTAGCATTCCCACTTTTGAGTTAGATATATATCCAAAAGGATCAGAAGCAGAATCTCACAGAGATATGTCCACTCCCACTATTCACAGTAGCCAAGTGATAAAGCAACCAAATGTCCATTATAGATGACTGGATCAACAAAACGTGGTCTATACATACAGTGGAATATGATCCAGCCTTTACAAAGCAGAAGACCCTGTTTATGCTCAACATGGATGTCGTCTTGAGGATATGATACTAAGTGAAATAAACCAGTCACAAACAAATACGTTGTGATTTCACTTCCATGAGTTAATTGAAGTAGTCATAGAAACAAAAGATGCAATGTGGCTCCTAGGGGCTAGGTGGGGAGGGAATGGGGGTTGTTTATTGGGTATAGAGTTTCAGTTTTATAAGAAAAAAGTTCTAGAGATCTGTTGCATAACAATGTGGATATAGTTAATATTACAGTGGTAAATTTAATACTACATTTTGATGGTAAATTTAATATTGTATGTGTTTTACCCCACAAAAAATAGGTTAACTGAATACATAGCATTATTAAATAGGGTTAAAGGAACAAAAATAGCTAAGTTTTATGGCAAATAATAGGCAAATATTGATTAGCATTAAAACACGAAAAAAAAAATCCAACAAGTATAGCAGTGGTTACAGTGCTCTCAAATTGAGAATAAACTATCCAAATTAGACAATGTTCAAGGTACCTCTGTATGATGAAATGCCATCTGTAAAGAACTATTTTCTTCTCTACTCTTGGTGATGCCATATTTCACTTCTGGCCATCAAATGTGGGGGGGTTCTCCCCACTGACCAATTTTCTTCTGGCACTATCTGACTGGAGTGGGTGCAGACCCTACAAATGAAGGGCTCTGCCTCACAAGACTGCCCCCATCCCCAACTTCAGATGCCAATGGCAAGTTCAGGTTGTCACCTGTGCTTCCGACTAATTGTGTATAAATTGGAGGACCAAATGACACTCTCCTTGGGTTTGACAATTTGTTAGAATGACTCACAGAACTGAGGGAAAGTTTACTTATTAGATTATCAGTATATATAATCCTATATAATAATCAAATCCTATATAATAATCCTATATAATAATCAAATCCTATATAATAATCCTATATAATAAAGAGGTAATATGCAAATTGACCATCACTCCAACACCAGATGACCACCCCTATGTGGACACAAGATGGCCGCCTACAGGCAGTTAGGAGGAACCAGGAGGCCAACCTGGAGGCTCTCTGAACATCATACTTTAGAGATTTTCATGGAGGCTTCATTGGGCAAGACTCATTACATTAAAGACCATGGTGATCAACTCAACCTCCAGTCCCTCTCTCCTCCCTGAGAAGGTCAGAATGTGGGGCTGAAAGTGTCTCTGTTCTAATCAGGTGGTAGATCTACCATGAGACCCCTCCCCCATCATCTTATTAGCATACAAAAACACTAAGCAATGGTGATTTCAAGGGCTTTAGGAGCTGTGTGCTAGGAAAAAAGGTTGCACAGAGACCAAATATATATATTTATTATTATATCACAAACTCAATTTTAAGAGCATTTTGAGAAAAGATGTGTGTGTGTGTGAGTGTGAAAGAGAGGAGGGGCAAGAAGGGAACAGATGAGAAAATGAAAGGAGAGAAGAGTTGAGGAGCGTGGAAGAAAGCAAAGGCAGGCATCAATCAGCAAAATGGTGTTGGATATTAACAGTGGGTCTTTGTATTTTTCGAGATTTTATCACAGGCATGTAATTTGACAGCCAGAACAGAAAGG
Organism: Myotis yumanensis; assembly: GCF_028538775.1. NCBI lineage: Eukaryota > Metazoa > Chordata > Mammalia > Chiroptera > Vespertilionidae > Myotis > Myotis yumanensis. The sequence continues at coordinate 118,395,261 of NW_027223754.1, read as the reverse complement.
CTTTTAAATTAAGAATTACACCAGGTTAACTCTTTAGGGAAGGAAACCCTGGATGGAAAGTCTGAAAACTAAATGCATAAGTTGATAGAAAATGGAAAGCTATTTTTTTTTCTTCTTTAAAGAGCTGGCTGGTGCCTTAGAGTGAACAGATTAACTTAAATGTGGATGCAGTGGGAGTACAGAAGTCACTTGGTAAAAAGGTTTGGTAAGGCATTAAAGATCATGAATCATTAAGAAATTATCTTTTTTTTTTTTTTGAGGAAATCTCAGTCTTTAATGGTGGCAGGGCCTCCCAAGCCCAGTGCTAGAGCTCAGATCTTGCAGAAAGCAGCAATGTCTATGCTCTGCAAACTTGGTGATCTCCTCTTCCAGCAGGTCCGTTCCCACCTTGTCCTCCAGGACACACTGGATCTGGAGCCTGTGGATGCCGTAGCCTACAGGCACCAGCTTGGAGCAGCCCAAGGTCAGCCCATCCAGCTGGACAGAGCACACGCAGGCCTCCAGCTGGGCCATGTCTGTCTCTTCGTCCCAGGGCTCAACATCCAGGAGGATGTAGGACTTGGCCACCAGCGCCAGCTTCTTGGCCTTCTTCTCCGTGTGCTGCTGCAGCCGCTCCTCCCGCAGCTTGATGGCCTCCTTGTCATCCTCCTCATCACGGCCAAACACGTCAATATCATCCTCCTCATCATCCTCTGCCGCGGTGGCCACCTATCTAGTGGGGCTCCACTTGGCTCATGGGAGACGGGCTGGGTCTGCGGGCCTATGGCCCGGTGGGCAGGTGAGCTCTTCTCCAGCACTCAGTCAGCCTCAGCGTGGCGACGGCCTGCCGCAGGTCCTGCACCAGCCTCGCAGGCTCTGGTCTCCGCTGCCGGGCTGGAGGTCCGGATGATGAGCTCACTGTGGTCTCCGCTGGGCCCGCTGGAGGCTCCAGGGCCTGAACTCTGGCACGAGGAGCCAGTCACAGGCCCGTTCATCTGCTCATAGACTTTCCTTCCTGCCTCATGGTATTCAAACTTGTCGAACCAGATCTCATGCTCTAGGAAGTCTGTGGCCATTTTCCTGACGCCAGCCAAGGACGCGGCCACCAAAGACGAGAGCTCAGCGGTTCCGGAGTTAAGAAATTATCTTATCAGAGGCATAGTGCCCTGATGAGTCCTCTCCAAGGTTCCCCTTTTAAAAAATATATTTTTTGTTATAAAATAAGAAATCGGTAAAGAAAACCATAAAAATCTGGCTTAATGAATTATTATAAGGGGCACACCTTTGTAATCAGTACCCACCTCAACAAATAGAACTTTATGGGCCACATCAGAAGCCCTGTGCTAATTACAGTCCTTTCACCATTGATAATAGTTAGCCTGATTTTTAAAAAAATCCTTATCTAAGTATATTTTTATTGATTTGAGAGAGTGAGAGAGGAAGGGAGAGAGAAAGAGAAACGTCAATGTGAGAGAAACATCAATTGGTTGCCTCCCTTCCAAGCCCCGTATGGGGATCAAAACCACAACCTGGTATGTGCCCTGACCCGGAATCAAACCCACAACCTTTTGGTACACGGGAGGATGCTCCAAACAACAAAGCGACCCGACCAAGGTCATTATCCTGATTTTTAGAGTTAACACTTATTTGCATTTTTTGTAGCTCTTTCATCCAAGTGTCCAATCACAGATATGACAGTTTAAAAATTATTTGAATATGCAGATTCCTCTTCATCTCTTTCTTATTCTTATAACTTACGTGTTTAAAAAATTGGGTAATTTGACCCATAGAAGTTTCCCAAATCTGGCTTTTCCTAATTGTATGTCCATGACGCTGGTCAGCACATTACTCTGTCCTGCGCTCTGTTGAAAATGTGCTAATAACACTTCCTGCAACGGAGGAAATGTCCTATATGTGTACTGTCCTCTGTGGAAGCCACTGGCACATGTGGCTGCTAAACACCTGAAGTGTGGCTAGTGTGACTAAGGAGCTAAACTTTCAATTTTATATAATTTTACTTAATTAAAATTTAGATTTAAATAGCTACATGTGACTAGTGACTACCCTATTGGACAGCACAGGATGCTTAAGTTTCATTGGGATTTACAAAATAGTGATATTTGAATTCCATATGTTTTTGCTCATTAATTAATTAGAATAATTTTGCAAAGAGAAGCTTATCATTTATTGTACCAAGTGGTACAGTGTGTAGAGATAGGACAAGATAAATACTTGTTTTCCTTGCCTTTCTTCTAATCAGACTTTCAAGATAATTATTTGGTCCCTCATTATTCTCAATAGGTGACCGCTTAGTCTTTTATATATATTTTTCACTTAATCTTTTAAAAATATCATTGTGAACTCATGGATATAAATATATTTAATGAATTTTAATATGTAATTAATATTTGTTGTAAAACTCAAACTGTCCCATCTTTGTGCAGTAGGAACCTCTCCACGTTGGTTCCCGAGTCCTTCTGGCATCGCCCTCGTGGTCTTGACAGCTTTGGGGCTCTGAAATGACAGGATATGCTAGGCGCATACTTTCACACTTCTTAACTCAGATCTGAACCAGCCGCTGCTCCAAGAAGCTCCACTTTCTTTTGAAGGGAAAAGATATTTCAAAACCTCTCTGCGGATCCTAAGTGTTACTCATTATTTCAAGGCTATATCAGAAAACATTGTAGGAAATGTTTTATTATTTTTTATTATTATTATTTTTTAGAGAGTGGAAGGGAGTGGGGGAGAGACAGAGAGAGAGAGAAACATCAATGAGAGAGAGACACATCCATTGATTACCTCTCACACGCACCCCCGACCAGGGCCAGGGGTGGCCGGAATGGAACCCGAGACCCTTCAGTCTGCAGGCCGACGCTCTATCCACTGAGACAAACTGGCTAGGGGGGAGGACTGTTTTATTATTAAAATAAAAAAATATCTCAGGAGTTTAGAACTATGTGGGTTTCATTTTGTTTTTAAACATACTCTCTTCTGCTTCACATTTGTAAATTCTTTCTTCCACACCAAGAATCCTGCTTTTCAAGGACCGAGGCAATGACAGAGTTAGAGTATCCCACGATTACTTATTTACTTGACTCACAGCATGTTCACAACGGTCTCAGAATAAAAACACTAGTAGTCCCACAGATCTGAGGTCAACGGATTTTCAACACTAGAGTGACAAGTCAACCCAACGGGGCAAGAATAGTCTTTTCAGCAAATGGTGCTGGGAAAACTAGATATCCAAAGGCAGGGATGCCTACCTCATACCATCCACAAAAATTAACTCAAAATGGGTCACAGACCTAAATGTGCAGCTGAAACTATAAAACTCTTAGGATAAAACATAGATGTAAAATTGTGTAACCTTGTATTAGGCAACGGTTTCTTAGATATGACATTTAAAATACATACAACAAAAGACAAAAGTAAATACATTGTACATGTTCTCCCTATTCTTTCTCCATTTTTCAGTCATACTTTATACTGCCTGAGCATATAGCCATTTCATATATACCTTTTCTTTTTTTTTTACACCAATTTACTCTTAGTTCTCCAAATAACTGATGTTTATTGCTCTCATTAGTACTTATGCCAACGTGATTTGAGTCATTTTGGTTTTCTGAAGCTTTAATTTTTGGTGAATTCCTCAGGAAGGTCTCATGACCAATATTTCTTAAGTTTGTATATGTCACTGACAGTTTGTGCCCTTTTTATTCAAAAGTCAATCTTGCTCCAAATAAAACTCTTACCTCACATTTTCTTGCCTTGAAGGCCTTCAACATAATATACTATTCTCTTCAGACATAAAGTGTTATGTTGAAATGTCTGATGATAATGTAATTTTCTTTCCCTCAAAAATCACTTGCTAGATGCTCAAATATTTTTTTTCCTTTTAAAGTCCAATAATTTTACTAAATATGCTTGGGCGTTGGTCATTTTGGGTAATGTACTCGGGCAGTGTCTAAGGTCACTACGTAGTATAGAAATTTGCTTTTGCTTAAAAAATAGTTTTTATTATTTGATTGGTTCCGTTCTTTGCCTTTCTTCTTCAGGAACTTTCAATATTTGTAAATTGTATCTTCTTTGCTTATTTAAAAATATTTTTTCATTTTCTCTCAAATCCTTTTTATCTTTTAAAAAAACTATTTAAAATGTCTTCCTTCTTTTTCTCTTAAAGTGTAGTCAGTTTTGTTTATTGACGTTCAAGTTTCTTTAGTTTGTCTTTATTACTGAAATGACTTTTTTCTTTTATTTCTAATTGCTTTTTGTTTTGTTATTTTACTTTTGAGGTTTTTCATTTTGAGTTTCATTCATTCATACTTTGGATCATTTTCTTAAACATGTTTTAGGTTGTTTTGATATGAAAGCTCCCTTTTGAATCTGTTCTATGAATATATTTCCGGTGGTGCTTCTATTTTTTCCTGTAGTAACTTTGTATGGGGTTTGTATTTGATATTTACCTACTTCCTATTTTCATGCATTATTAGTTTTCCTGCACTAATAGGAGGGATGGCCAAGGTAGCTCTTCTGACTTCCTAGAGCTTCTATTTTTTCATGTAGAAATAAAAAAACATGCTGGCTTATTCTGAGACTTGCCATCCTCTCCCCACTTTTATCTGGACCTTCTCTTCTAGCTGTGCGGTGCCCTAATATGCATTTAGACTGGGAGGAACTTCCTCTTATTTTTAGCTGCTGTCCTTGGCTTGGCCTGCCTCGCTTTCTGCTGAATACCTGTTGGCCATACTGGAGCTCTCCTTTCCTGAGGTCAGCCAGGTGGCCTGTGGTCCCCTCTCCTTTTTCCTCCACAGACATGGAAACTATGCAGGTCTCATTTCTGTTAGTGGTTTGGCTCCACTTGCTTGAGTTCTTATGGATATCTCGAACCTAGTTTTGTTGTAATTGCTGTGCATGGAGCAGGAGCTGCGGGGGCGGGAGGGGGGGGGGGGAGCGGAGATAGGTAAGAAATCTGGTTGCTTTATCTGTTTTCACGTCTGGATTCAGAGAAATTTGTTGCTGTTGCTGCCATCTCCCCCAATTTTTTTGAGCTAGGAAAAAGTGGTCATAAGGTATATGTTCAAAACTGAACTTTGGCTCTTTTCTCCCTGATTTTATTTTCTTCTATTTTTCCTATAATCTTTGGGTCCTGGATTTAGCACACCATGTTCTGGATTTCCTGAGTCATTTACCATTAAATTAATGTTATTTAATTTCTCAGTTGTAAACAACTACTACTCTGGATTATTGAGAGGAGTGAAGGGATAATGGAAAGCATCTGGCACAAGGCTTGGTGTATAGTAAACTCTCAATGTTTGAGAGCCCAGAAACTCATCTTGAGAGCACCCTCTCCTTCACCCTCCCTGCACTGGTCCCCAGGGAGCCCTGCTAATTCCGGCTGCACTCCTGCTCTGCAGGCACCATTGCAGTCTGTGCTGCATGGGTCAGATTTTTATGCATGGAAACAAAGGGATGCTTCATGTTCACTGTTTTGAGTTTTCCCAGGGGAGAAGAGCTTGTGGATACATACAAAACTCAGTATAATTTTCTTAATTATCTACGATGAGTTTTTAAAAGAAATTTAAGTGTGATAAAATATACATAAAATTTACCATCTTAACCAGTTTTAAGTGTACAGTTCAGTAGTGTTAGGTACATTCACATTGTTGAGCAACTCAGAATGCTCTTTGTCTTGTAAAACTGAAGCTCTATACAAACCATTAAACCCTAACTCCTCCTCCCTCCCTCCCTTCCCCCAGCCCCGGCAACCACTATTCTCTTTTCTGTCTCTATGAGTTTGACTACTCTAGGTACCTCATAAGTGGAAACACGTGGTGTTTTCTCATAGCACAATCTTTTCAAGGTTTATCCATGTTGTAGCACATGACAAGATTTCCTTTCTTTTTAAGGCTGAATAATATTTCATTGCATGATACCACATTTTGTTTATCTGCTCATTCATCGATGGACACTTAGGTTGCTTCTAACCTTTTAGCTATTGTGAATAATGCTGCTATGGACATGGGTGTCCAGATATCTCTTCAGGACCCTGCTTTCCTTTTTTTTTTGGATAAATACCCCAAAGTGGAATTGCTGGGTCATATGGTAGTTCTACTTTTAATTTTTTGATGAACTGTCATACTGTTTCCCCTAGGCGCACCATTTTACGTTCCCACCAGCAGTGTGCAAGCGTTCCAATTTCTCCACATCTTTGCCAACACTTGTCCTTTTCTGTTTTTGTTTTTAATAATTCTGATGCATATGGGATGGCAATGTGGTTTTACATAATGGGTTTGAAAGGCTATCACAAACATGAACTTTATTTATTCTAAAATATTTTAAGCAAACTGAAAGAGTAGGAACTATTATACCAAATATATGTGCATCCTAACTTTTTCAGAGAGCAGATTTTTGTCATATCCTACTCCATTCTCCCCACTCTGCTTTGTGCTGGCATTTTGAGATATCTTGTGGTAAGAGAGTTTTCAAGTTACCGCATTTTCCTCAAAATTGTTCATGTGTTTGTTCTGGGCAGGCGGAAATATTTATTCAGATTCACAGTGGAAAACTGGACAAAACCTGGGTTTTCTATGTTAACCCCAAGTTTCTGTCCATTAGACCACCATGTGCTCCCAAAGTCCTCATGATCATATTACCTAGAGGCACACCGATATTCATGTGATTAAAAAGCTGCAATAAAATTGCACTTTAGGATAGATTGAAATAATTGTTGGGCAGCCAAAAAGTGCCCATGTCAATCTTGTTTGTACTCTTGTCCCAAAGCTTACAGCCTGGATCTGTTCCAGAACTTTCCAGGAGCACAGGAGTCTGGCTCATGCTAACATCCACTATGAACATCTGTATCCAAAGGAGTGGACCTGCAGCACTATAACAGCATGATGGCTCCCAAGTTAACCCCTGGGGTAGGGAGAATCTGAGTGCTCTCGAGGCTGTATCAGGTCCCTCTGCCTCTGCCTCTGCCTCTGCCTCTGCCATGCCTTGCCCACATGCTCATCAAGAGGGAGCCCCAGACACTGTGAGCACCAGACAGGCACATGCACTACAGATATCCTGGGCCTGGGTGTGGACATCGTTTAACACCCCCACCCCCAGAGGAAGTCGGACTCTGGAGGACCCTTGGGTATATGCGTACTGAGTGATCTGCTAGGGTAAGATAATGACACAGCTCTTATTAAAATCTCCCCAAAGAATAGTTATAATCATTTTTTTTACATTTCTATTAAAATCTCAATTCAGACAGTAAACCTGCCAAATTTTTTGGCATTTTAACTTAAAAGTCAATGTTTCTTTAGCATTCACTGAATGACAAAATATACTTTTACGATAGATATACTTATGCATTCTGCTCTGCCCCCGTCTTCCAAGCATCAGAAGCATTTACTGAAGTGCCTTCTCCATCCGCTTAAAATCAGAACTCTCAATAATACCTTTCACTTTAAACTGAGAACTATCAAAACGCCACAGAGCACGTGCGGGTATCGCGGGTGTGAGGGTGTCTGGGAATGAGGTCGAGATGTGGAAGAGCCAAAAGGCGGAGGAGGTGGAGGAGGAGTACTTGTGTGAAAAGTTCTAAAATAATATTAAGCACAGATTTTATTAAAGTACTAATAAATCCAATTTGTCAAGTACATGCTTCATTGTCACACATATACTGCATATCAGCAACAGTGAGATACATGCTTCACTAATTTACATTTAAAAATCACCTGAACTATGATTCTCAAGTCAGGTCTGCACCGAGAGTCCTGTGTGCTCTGAGTCGCCAGGGACTGATTCTCCTTGTGGATCTGTTCTTAGATGGCTATTGGTTGTGTAAAGTTGATTCTCTTGACTCCACTGCAGGTTTCCAATGCTATTCTTGAATATAGGAATTCAATTTCTCTATGAAAGTTTTCTCAAAGGTTGCCTCAAGACTCCAGAATCACCTGGGGTGGGAAGTGCATTTGCTAGAAAGACAGATTCCTGAGTCCTGCTCCATATTTACTGACCCAATCTCTGTGCTTGGAGCTCAGGGCTGTCTACTTTATTTATTTATTTACTTACTTACTTACTTACTTACTTACCAAATCCCTAAGTGATTCCTATGCTTATTAATGTGTGAGGACCAGTGATCTGGGCCTTAGCTCCCCACTTAAGGTGGCTGCTCTGAGGCAAAAGGTAATGCAGGTGATTATGAAGTGGTTTAGATGCAGCGACTGAGCTCAGTTAATATGGGGATCATTGAAAGACGAAGGGACCTGAACTTAATCTTTGTCCTTTTTAATATCATTATAAACAGAAATGTTCCCCACTCTAGCTCTAGGTGGTTCTAGAACTGACCTTAACTTTTGTCGTGAGGAATAAAGAGGGTTTTTTCCCCCTAGTCTGGAAAGACAAATGAACTAACAAAAAAGAAATTTATGAAGAAGTTGACATTTTTATAAGGAAGACCAGCCAAGAGTGACAAATAGAAGACACCATTGAGAGCTGTATAAAGAAACATCCAGGCAAGCAGAGGTTATGATAGTTAAGAAAGGAGAGAAGTAAATACTCTGTATTTAGTTTGTGCTAGAAGCTAGTTTTGTTTTTAGCTCTTGTGTTAACTGGGTATTAAGTTGCTTATAAGTGGAAAATAAGAGTTCCATGAAGTTCTTAGTGGGTGGCTCTCAAACTTTAGAGTGTATAAAATTCTGGAAGGGTGACTATTAAAATTCAACTCCCAAGTTCTAGATTTCAACTTATTAGGGCAGGAAGAGACCCAGGACCCTGCATATTTAAACAAGCATCCTGCCTGCCTTATCCAGTTCCATGACCGCACCTTGAAAAGCAGTGCTCAAAGTATGATGACCTCAGCCTGGCTCTTTCCCCTGTATTTGTCCTGTATTTTAATGTGAGAACTTTGACTCTTGGTTCTGAAAGCAGCCAAGCTTTTCTTAAAATTGTAACATCACAAATAGTTCAAACTATTTAAAAACAAGCCTGGCTAATAGATTCCTCATAGCCATCAAGGCAAAGCTTCTGTTTCTTCTATGTGATCTTGCCTCTCCCCAGAACTGCTCCATTTAGTAGAAAGGAGAATTGTCAATCAGATTTCAAAGGAGCATTTGGGCCCAAACTTTCTGGCTGTTCTTTCTGAAATATGCCTGAACTTTGCATTTATGTTGGAACCATTTAGTAAGTAGACTGTTTCTTCCTAAGGTCAATCCTAATTTTCAGGAAGTCATTTCACCTTAAGAAAATCTATGTCACTAACTATAAGAGCCCTTTTAAAATTGGCAAATTGCTATAGAGCAATTGAATCCCTAATGACACACAGCAGTGGGATACTGGTGACTGGTAAGTGAACTTCAGCATTTCCTGACATTTACTCAATTCCGGAAGGATGAACAGCTTGAGGGAACCCAAAGATGTTTATTTTCACCCTTTATAAAATAGATTTGAAACCAGGCTCAGTCACAAAGAGAAACAGCAGATTCCCACTGATGTTTCTCAGTGGTGCTGACCTTTTAACCCTATGAAATGCAGGGCCTCTTTATTAGGGTCAGGTGGGAAAATGGATGGATTGTTTATTGCTTTGGCAAATATTACAAGAGAAATGTAACCTTGCTAACAAAATGTGATCACTTGCACTATTTTACCAGGATGCTCTGGAAAAATAAGATTAATTATCCTAGCTTGCCATTCTGTTCTCAGATTCTATTTGAAAGGAAATGATCATCTTTATTGTCACTGAGCAGATACCAAACATTTTAAAATTCAACTTAATGTTAGTGCTTCAGGCTCACTCAAGCACTCTTTTAGTTCTTACTAGCTTTTTCAGTAAGCCCACACAAGAGAGTCTGTGGAATATGATAACCTTAAAAAAATAAATACCCAAATGTAATTACTAAAAATGGCTGCCTTCTTTTTAAGATACAACCCAAAAGGATAGAACTATTAAGCTGCCAAACATGGCAGTTTAAAGGGGAATAACTAGTATATTGATAGAACAATTTTTGTGGATTTTTTAAAAATTCCATTTTCAAATTTTTAAAAAATATTTATTGTTGAGAACATTACAAATGTCCCCCCCCCCCCCCTCCGCCCATTGCCTCCCTCCACCTGGTTTCTGCCCAGCCCCAGGCCTTCACTTTTGTTGTGAGATAAGTTTATGTGTCCATTTTTAATGTATATATGCGTAAAAGATCTTTGGTTAATCTCTTCCCAAACCCCCCCTACCCTCTTCCCTCTGAGATTTGTCAGTCTGTTCCGTATTTCCATGCCTCTGATTCTATTTTATTCATCAGTTTATTTTGTTCATTAGATTTCTTGTTCATTTATTTTGATTTTTTAGATTCAATTGTTGATAGATATGTTTTTATTGTTCATATTTTTTATCATTTCCTCCTCCTCCTCCTCCTTCCTCTTCTTAAAGAATATCCTTAACATTTCATATAATACTGGTTTGGTAGTGATGCACTCCTTTAGCTTTTTCTACTGTGAAGCTCTTTATCTGACCTTCAATTCACAGCAGTCAAATTCAGAGAAGTAGAACATATAATGGTGGTTACTAGGGGCTGGGGTTGGGGGGAGGGAAATGAGGAGTTGTTTCATGGGGACAAAGTTTCAGTTTTACAAGACGAAGAGTTCTGAAAATTGGCTGCACAATAATGTGAATATACTTGACACTATTGAATTATACAGTTAAATGGTTAAGATGGTAAATTTTATATGTATCTACTACAATTAAAAATAAAAAGTAACTTTAAAAGCTCAACAATAAGAAAACAAACAACTTGATTTAAAAATAAGAAAAAGAGCCCTAGCTGGTTTGGCTCAATGGATAGAGCGTCAGCCTGTGGACTGAAAGGTCCCAGGTTTGATTCCAGTCAAGGGCACATGCCTGGGTTGTGGGCTTGATCCCCAGTTGGGGGCGTGCAGGAGGCAGCCCATCAATGATTCTCTCTCATCATTGATGTTTCTATCTCATTCTCACCCTTTCCATTCCTCTCTGAAATCAATAAAAATATATTTAAAAAATAAAATAAAATATAGCACTATTAGGAAAACACTTTAAAAAAATAAATAAATAAATAGGAAAAAGACCTGAACAGACACCTTAACAAAGAAGATAGGTGGCAAATAAGCATATGGAAGATGCTCAAGATCATGTCATTACGGAACTGCAAATTAAACAACAGTGAGATACTACTACACCTATTAGAATCCCCCAAATCCAAGCACAGACAACACCGTGCACTGGTGAGGATGTGGAGCAACAGAAACTCTCACTCATTGTGATAGGAATGCAGATGGTACAAAACTAAACATACTCATACCAAACAATTCAGCGATCATGCTCCTTGCTATTTACCCAAAGGAATTGAAAACTTATATTCATGCAAAAACACACACATGGATGTTTACAGCAGTTTTATTCATAGTTGCCAACACTTGGAAGCAGCCAAGACGTTCCTCAGTAGAAGAATAGATGAATACGCTGTGGTACATCCAGACAATGTTACACTATTCAGCACTAAAAACAAATGAGCTGTCATTTCCACTGAAAACCATAGAGGAAACTTAGATGCATATTAGTAAGTGAAAGAAGGCATTCTGAAAAGCTACATACTGTATGATTCCAACTGTATGACATTCTGAAAAAGGCAAAACTGTGGAGACAGTAGTTGCTAAGGGTTAGGGGGAGAGAGGGAGGAATAGGCGGAGCACAGAGGATTTTTAGGGCAGTGAAACTGCTTTTGTGATACTATAACGATGGACATATGTCATTATACATTTGTCCAAACCCTCAGAACGTACAACACCATGAGTGAAACAATGTAATCTATGGACTTTGGGTGACTCTGATGTGTGAGTGTAGGCATTCATGTAACATATGTACTGCTTTGGTGCAGGATATTGATATTGAAGAATATGTAACAGGGGGCAGTAATATACGGGAAACTTCTTTACTTTTCACTCAATTTTCCCGTGAACCTAGAACTGCTCTAACAAAATAAAAGTATTAAAAAATAATAAGTAAGTACAGCTGCCACCTACTAGGATGATACTCAGATCTTGTCTTCTAGGCTGTTGACCCAACAATCAATGTTTATTACCTAGTATATCAGTTAGAAGAAAGAAGCAGTAAATATGCAGTTCCATGCTCAGTTTAATATACATTTTTATTTCCAGGGGAAGAAGAATGAGACTGGAGCTCCACACTGGAGTACGGAGTGTAAACAGGTTCAGAGCTTGTGTCAGCTGGGTTCAGGTTCTCACCCCAAGTCAGACAGTTAGCAGTCACGTGACCTTAGGTACATTCTGTAAGGCTCTGAGTCTCAGTTCCTCATGTGTAAAATAAAAACACCATCTACCTCAAATATTGTTTTGGGGATCCAGTGCCACATCGGTAGCATTTAATACATGGTAGTTCCCTGTTTCCTGGGGCCATGTCTCAGCATTAGCTTTCATATGACAATCTGCCATCACTTAACGAAGCAAGATCACAGGCCAGGAACGTGCGATCCTAGGCATCTTAATCTCAGGCATTGGACTAATGCATAAAGGAGAGGGTCCAACATGGATCTAGAGACATTATAAAATTATTGTTCAATGCTGTTGGGCAAAAGGAGCCAGGAGGGAAGCTGGAGAAAGGCCTGAGCCCCGAGGGGCTGTGGGATGTGAGTGCTCACCTCGGGGCCTGCACATGGCCAGCCAGCGGCAGGGGCCTGATCAGCATGCCCCACCTCAGCTGAGTCACGGCAGCAGCTCCTGGGGGAGGGGGGAGCTCTGGTGGCTCCCAGGATGCCAAGCTGGGCCTGGGCGGGAGATTTGCCAAGTGGGAGATCAAAGAGCTTGCCAGGGTGCCCAGAGGCCTTCCCAGACCCCGTGACCTGGAGGACTATGTGTGTGTGGGGGGGGGGGGGGGGGTAGGGAGGGGGGGAGAAAGATGGTGGGCAGGGGTATTTCTAACTTCACTCCTAGAATGCCTCATTTTGTCCTGCTGTTCACTGACTTGAAAACTAAATCACTTAAAATCTTTGACAGTCCGTCGGAATTTCAAACACCCAAAGATCTTTTCACCTGAATGGGAGCCAGAAACCTTCAGGATTTCATTAAGATTCCAAGAAATTAAACTGCTTTTAAGTGCCTGGATGCTGTCCATGATTAGGGATGACTCACAATCTATTTTCTCCCAGGGTCCCCGAGAGAAAACCAGAGCTCTTGATTCATCAGCGGTGGGTCCAAACCCTGTTCCTGGGGGTGGAGGTGGAGGTGCAATGGCCTGGACAGCAGTTGGCTGTGACTGAGAAGCTTTGCAGAACCTCAGGGTCAGGGAGCAGGGCACTGGTGCAGGACTCATGCCAGGACTGGGAAGACCCAGGCCTCCTGTCTAGAGGTGCCCACCCCACCCCACCCTTCCCCCCAGATCTGGGCGGACGTGCATGGGGGCCTGCTGCATGGACAGGTTTTACTGGTGATTCTGGAGCATCAGTGCGAGGCTCAGAGGGAAAGCCTTTGTGGGCATTGAGAGATTTAAGAGGCCCTCACCCCACTGTGTTCACCAGAGAGAGCCCATTACAGCAGCTTCACTACTTCTCGTTTCCTTTTTGCCTTTATTGAAAATGTACAGAAACTATTTGAGCCACAGAGAAATTAGACTGACTTGCTAGCTCAGATTAGAGACTAGAATTGTTTTGTGTTTTTGTTAATCCTCACCCGAGGATATTTTTCCATTGATTTTAGAGAGAGTGAAAGGGAAGGGAAGAGAGAGAAACATCGATGTTGCCTCCCACACAGGCTCTGACCAGACTGAGTCTTCAAGCCTGCAACTGGGGTATGTGCCCTGGACCAGAAGTGAGCCCACAACTCTTCAGTCCACACTCTATCCACTGAGCCAAACCGGCGAGGCCAAGACTGGAATCTTTATTGTGCAGTAGGCTTGTTTTCTTCCTGCTTTCGGCTGCTACTTGATTCAACCTCGCTTTGCTGCCTTTCTTGAAACTCATCCGCTCCTCAACGTGCTTCAGCTGCCACCACAATCCAGAAGCTACCAAACCAATAGCTCTAACCCTCTCTCTTTTCTGGAATTTAGTTCTGCAGCTTCTGTTTGCTGAAACTTACTAGTTGGTGCCTACCATGAGAATGTCTTCAAGAGAATTTAAAATCGCACCTTCGTTTCTCCTATATCATGCTTTATCTGAGCTATTTCTTCTCCAGGCCACTGGTCTTAAACTTTGAACTCATCCTTGCTACTGCCTTGCTACTGCTCCTCTGCCTCCGTCTCTGAATTGCTTCTAACCAGTCACCAAGTCCTATTGACTGAACCATTGAGCTTGCCTCTTGAGTCAATCTATTCTTGTGTGTTTTTGCTATAATATAGACTGAAGTCCTTTAACACAGTCAAGATTAAACAGATGCAATCACTTTCCAATTAATAGGCTGTGATATGTGGTTTATAACTTTTTTTCCCTTTATTGACTTTCAGAGAGAGAGGAAGGGAGAGGAATAGAGAGATAGAAGCATCAATGAGGGAGAAATATCATCAACCAGCTGCCTCCTGCATGCCCCTTGGGGGATCGAGCCCACAACCCAGGCATGTGCTCTGACCAGGAATCAAACCAGGGACCTCCTGGTTCATGGTCGACGCTCAACCACTGAGCCACACCATCTGGGCAATGTTGCAATTAATAATAATCCATAATATTATATATTTTTGTCTTTGTTCACGTCCGTGGTGCTACATGGACACGTGCACAGAGCTCCTAAAACCCTGTAATTTCCTAAGTGAGAAAAGTGATGGGAGCATCTGTTATTATAATATTTGTTCTTTTTTTCCAAGGTTCTTGAAATAGCTCCAGAGTAATAAAGGTGAAAGGAGTGTCTTGCTATTAATAACAAGCCCTTTCAATCTGAGTTTATGTTACTGAGGCAATCTTTGGAAAGCCCCTTGATAACTGCAGGAAGGGACCTGGTTGCCAGGGGAACCAACCATGTGATTAGAGGATTGGAACTTTCGGCCTCCACCTCGGACCACTGAGGAGGGGAGAGGGGCTGGAGGTTGAGTTAATCACAGTGGTCAAGAATTTATTCAGTCACGTCTATCATGTACTGAAGCCTCCACAAAAACCCAAACTAAAGGGGCTCAGACGCTTTCCGGTCGGTAAACATGTGGAGGTGCTGGGAGGGTGGCATGTCCAGCGAGGACATGGGACTTCCACACCTCCTCCCCTACGCCCTGCCCTCTGCATCTCTTCCATCTGGCTGTTTCTGAGTTGCATTTTCTTTTAATAAACTGATAATCTGGTAAGTAAGGTGTTTTCCTGTGTTATATGCGCCATTCTAGAAAATTATTGAACCTAAGGAGGGGGCTGAGGGGACCTCTAATTTGTAGCCAGTTGCTCAGAAACGCAGGTGATAATGGGACGTTGGCATCTGAGGGGGGCATTCTGGTGGGACTGAGCCCCCAACCGGGGAATCTGATACTATCTCCAGGTAGGTAGTGTCAGAATTGAGTGAAATTGTAGGCCCCCCAGCTGGTGTTAGAGAGTTGCTTGGGGTGGGAAGACACCCCCGCTCCCCGCCTTCACATCTGGTATCAGAAGTGGAGTACTGAGAAGAATATAGAGCATTTTCCTTTCTTGACCCCTGCTTTCCTGTCTTCCTCCTCTAATTCGGCTGTTACACAGCAGTCGGGTGACTCTTTCCAAAACTTGACACAGAGGACTCCGTGTTATAAAACTTTAGTGACTTCCCTTTGCCTAAGTTGCCAGATAAAAGGACAGGATGCCCAATTAAATTTGAATTTCAAATAAGTAACAAATAAAATTTTAATAACTTTTAGTATAAGTATGTCCTAAATATTTCGATGAAACGGAAGGGTTGGTAGAGTGCCCAGGAAAGGGAGTCTGAATGCTGCACTATTTGCTTCTAAATGCGCACAGTCGTGGGCGGCTGACGATGGATTCCAGAGCACTAAGCACTTTCTGCACCTGACTCGGGCCTCACCCTCTGAGCATCACTTGCCCTTCCTTTCCACATGTCAGGGAAACTCTGTTTTCCCATGCAATATGTCAGACATACTTATACTAAAAGTTATCGGTTGTTTATCTGAAATTCAAATTTAACTGGGCATTATATTTTATTTGCCAAATCTGGTGATCCTACTCCTTGACTACATAACAGAAATCACACTCACTCATGTGGCATTTAAGGCTCTCTGCTGTCTGATCTTTTCCTACTACTCTTGACAATCAAACTTGTCTACTCCGTACTTGGGCAATAATATTCCTCTAGCCCAGTGCTGTCTTTGCTGAGGTAGCGTTTGTATCCTATCTGGCTGCGATCTGGTTAAGACGCTTTGCAATATTAATAGTGCCCTGGGACTCAGGAACATTGAAGAGCCAGGAAGCACACTGGGCCCTAAATGGCACTGCTCCTCACCTGGGCAAGAGCAGGAAAGCTAACATTCCCACAGGAAGGCCAGCTGCAATTGTGCCAACACTTGGTAAGCAGCGGGCTGTGTTTCCTAACCCTGCAGAGTACAGGAGGAGACCCCTCCCTGCAAAGGCAGCTGGTGCACATGGAAGGGAATAAAAGGTCAGGGAAGGGCAAAGCCAACATCTATACAAGGCTCACCATTGCAGTCAGGGGACTTCCCTCTTGAACCTGGCATCCCTCTGGCCTCCTTATTTGGTCCAAATGCTCCAGATTCCCGCAGCGGTCTTCATGTGACAGGCTCTGCCCACGCACAGTCTAAGTGAGTCAGCATTGCTCCATAAGGCGGACTCAGAGTCGGACCCACCTTCTACATTAGGGTCTCTGGATCAACAATAACAACAAAAGAACTGTCTCCCCTTGACCTGACGCCCATGCTCCTGAGAGTGCACACGAGATCGAGTCAGGTGCTCATCACCCCATCATCCCGGCTTTTACACTCAGTTCATGGGTCAACAAAACCCCAGATCCTTTTCTCATAAATTGTCAAGCTAGATTGGCTTCCTCTGACCTTCCTCTGACCTGTCCTTGACTTTTCGCATGGGAATCCGTGCTGTTGTATGTCTGCTGGGTTTCAGGTCAGTATTCAAAACCATTTGTAACCTGGCTCCGACAACTATTCTGTCGGCCACCATTCCCTTCTTGGGCTCCCTGAGCCTGTGGTATACCGCGGGAGACCCCACAGATGGGCACGGCCAGTAGGCGGAAATTCATCTCCAGTTGAAAAACTATACAGTGTATTTCTTCCCATAAGAAATCAAAGTATCCCAGACATGTGGAAAGGAAGAGCAAGTGGGGCTCAGAGGGTGAGGCCCGAGTCAGGTGCAGAAAGTGCTTAGTGCACTGGAATCCATCGTCAGCCGCCCACGACTGTGCGCATTTAGAAGCAAATAGTGCAGCATTCAGACTCCCTTTCCTGGGCACTCCACCAACCCTCAGTATCATCGCAAGCAACTTCTCTCTCATGTGGGCCCAGCTCCTCCGCCTTCCCTTGTTTCTCAAAAGAATCAGAACTGTGAGCACAGGGCTTTCCCCACGTAGCAAAAGCCTGGGGCACCAGACGGTCCCAGTCCCCTTTCCACCTACAACTTACCAATGAATTTAAATTGTCCCTCTCCTTGCTTCTCTCATCCAGCATGTTGCTAAGTTACAGAAGATAATTAGGAACAGGTTTTGGAGCTCATTACAATTCTAAACATGGTTCTCCTCTCCTCCCACTCTCCCCTCTCCCCCAGCCCCTCCTTTCTCTTCCGGAGGAGCAGGAGGAGCAGGAGGAAAATGCTTGACAAATTCTGATTTAACTGAAAGCAAGAAAAACCTTCAGTTTTCGGAGCAGGTAACGCCAAGCTGGGCATGGTGAGAGCTGCACAAAGAAATCCATGTTGCAGAAACCCATGAAATACTTGGTTGGCCCTTGCCCTGCTTCAAGGCAAATGTCAGAAAAGTACCTACGCCTTTAGATGGCGATTGTTGGCTCTGGCTGACACCTGGGACAGGTAGGAAGTCAGCAGTCAGAACTTGCTCATTCTAAAGGAATCTTCTTACCACCATTCAGTTGAACATAGTGTTTCAAACCAGAAGTGCAGTCGTTTTGTCTGAAAAGTGGTCACTTTGATTTCCCAAGCAACCCTCGCAGGGCAGAGCAGAGGAAAACAACACTTTAATCCGTTGTGATTAATGGCACAAGGTGAGCGCCCCTCACATCTGCAGCATCATTCTCAGAGCAAATGAAGAAGGACCAGCTCAGACATTTAGGGAAAACTAACAGAATTCCAACACCTGCCAGCACAGAGTTCACCATTCTCCCTCCCAGGTTGGAGTCCCTGGGCACTCGGATGACCGGCACCCTCTGGCCTAAGTCAGCCTCACCCTACTTTGACCCCACCAGCTTGTTTTCGATTTGCAGGCCCCAGGAGGTAGAGCTGAGGCTGACACCTGGGCACCCCGCCCTTTGCTAGGTGCCAGGGGCTGATGTCACCCGCCGTTGCTGCTGGGCACCTGTTTCTATTCTGCTTCCCTAGGGGCCCTCCCTCAGCTGGTACAGAGCCAGCTGGTCCCAGGATGGTGTGTGGATGCCTTTCTCTCCTTAGATTGTAAGCAACCCAAGGCTACAGAGGGTGCCTCACCCATCTTTACACCCATAAAAGTTTTTTATTAAACAAATGGGTTTTCACCCTCAAGTGAAAGCTGTCATTTCTAGTCTATCTTAGAAGGCTCGGCTATTTCAATCACAAAGCATTTAGATTTATACTCTGAATTGTGAGAACAGATTGTACAACGCTGTTTTTGAAAAATTAAAGAGGCCTCCAGAGAAGACAGCCCTTCTACCCTGAGACTACTTAGAAGTGTTAGTTGTTGTTGTTGTTGGGCTTATGTGCTAATGATGCCAAGATCGTGTTTTTACTTCAGCTGTAGTTGTGTATAAAAATTCCATGGCTCGCAAAACTCTGCGAAGGACTACTCACCCCCCTCATGGTGAGTTCCCTACCAATGCCACCCTCCCCATCACAGCTACTTATGCTATTTTAATAAAACAAACCCAGCCCATTTGCTAGTACATTGTTTTCAAGTCACACTGAGCTCAGCACCATTGACTGACGTCAGTCAGTTCAAATCCTGCCTCTGCCGCAGGAGAGCTGTGTTTCCCTGGGAGAGGAAGTCACCCTTCCTGAGTCTTGATATCCTCACCTGTCAATGAGCTATTGCTATATGGCTTGTAAAAATGTAAGTTTTTTTGGATTCTGCACGTGAAGTAACTAACATACAGCTTGGCAGGTAGCAGATGTCCAATAAATGGCAAGAGACATGATGGTTGTTATGCTGGATACAACCTGTTAAGTATGAAGAGGGTGTAGGACTGCTGGGAGTGCAAGCGGTGAGAGCAACGCAGCTCCCAGCGAGGTTAGAGGAGTGTTCAGCCCATAAATCCCACTCCTGGAAACAGCCTCTCAGAGAGCCTCGGGGCCAAGACACAAGGCCCAGCTGATTTATTGCAGCATCTTTGTGGGTGTGCAAAGTGACAGGCGACCTGCGGTTTAACTCAGCGGGATGGGTGAGAACAACGGCGCTGCATCTGGCAGAAGACTGCCAAGCGCAGGCAAGAATTGGCCAGAGGTGCCATCAGCAACACCCACTGGTCTTCACAACACAATGTGCTGTTTAAAAAAAGAGAGAGAGAGAGAAAGAAACAGGATGAAATCTATAGCACAATTCCATTGAGGTAAATTTAAAATATCTACATACATGTAACAACACTGTATTTCTCAAAGATGCACACACATTCAAGAACCTGTGCCAAGTGACTGGAGTGGGTGCTGACAGGTCTGGGAGAAGGGTTAGTGGCAATGGGGAGTGGTGATGAAGTGGAAAAAAAATAAAATGAAATAAAACAAGAGCAGGGCCTTGTACCAACTATTCGTGAACTTTGCATGATTAATGCATCCTTTCACTTTATGTGAAAAAAATAAAGTGGTGGTCTCTGCTCTGTGACTTGGATAGATTTACTCAAAATGAGTCAAATCATCATGTCCATCAGTCCAATGTCAAGGACAAAATGGAGTTTTCTGCCAGTAATGTGAATGTCTTAACTCATCTTTATATCCACAATACTTAGCACAGCACCTAGAACACAATAGGCAGAAAACAAATACTTGAATAAATGAACAAAACAAAACCTACATATATATATTTATGTGTGTGTGTTTGTATATATATATATATATATATATATATATATATATATGTTTTTATTGCATTTTTTAGATAGAGAGGAAGAGGGGAAAGAGAAAGAGAGAGAGTGAGAGAGAGAGAGAGAGAGGAATATTGGTGGGCTGTCTTCTGCATGTCCCTTACCGGGGATCAAGCCTGCAACGCAGGTATGCGCCGTGACTGGGAATCGAACCGGTGACCCCTGAGTGCACGGGACTCCACACTGGCCAGAGTAAAACCTATCTATGTTCACATAGAACTTTTTCTCGTTCACTTACTGAGGCTGACAGAACCCTTGGGATGACAAAGGGATCCTCTGAGAACTTACCAGGAGCCAACTATGTTTCTAGGAAATGAGATGAAAATACAAGAAGTGTGTTGGAGCTGGTTTTCTGATCCTCGAGAAGGTTTGTTTAATCTTTGGAGGAAGACAAGACTTAAATAAAACAATCAAAGACCAACCCACAAGAGCATACAGTAAATTGCAAAATTAGCATGTGCTGTGAGCTCTGAACTCTACACAACCCAAAGAAGGTGACCCTGGCTCCACAATGTTATAGGGTAAGCGACATGGATGCCACCTCCCTCACAGTATAATTGATACTCTGTGACATCAAGGTCATATGCCAAATCCCAGACCTAACTGCAAATTTAAGGGGAAATCACCTTCTGAAGTGACATATGGCATGTCAAAGCTAATGGACCCCAGAGTCTGACTAGGCTCAAATTCCCACCAGCAAATGTACTTGTATCACAATGACCCTGGTTTGCCCTTCCCACCGACCCCTTTGTATTTATAGGGTAAGAATGTGCCTTTTGAGCCTTCTATTCGTTTTGAAGCAATGAGGCATATGTGGGTAGCAAGTGGTTGGGATCAAGCAGTCTATCTAATCCTTTATTTTAATTTCTAATAAGTCATTGGAACCTAATTAATCCCTTCACAATCCATTCATTCCATGGCAGGAGACTTTTCAATTTCTTGGGATGTCTCAAGTTGTTTGTTTATAGCAATAAAATGTACTGGGGTGTGTTTTAAGAATCATATTCTATGTATTTCTATTCTGACCTATGGGCAGTCAAGGGAGATAGACTGTTGTTTGGCAAAGAGAAATGTTGGTGTTAAAAGGGGTTTGGATTTAGATTGGCCTGTTACCCAAAAAATGCCATCCTCACCTGAGAGTCAGAAGCAGGGACCAGGAAGGAGGGGACACTACACTTGGGAGGAAGGGCCTCTCCCTTAATCCCTCAGAAATCCCCAGAATCAGAATTATGGGCATCGGTGCTTCTTTCTGAGTCTCAAGTCAGGATTATCAACTCAAACTACTAGACAGGGCACCCTGAGAGCAACCAGCAATCAGGGCAGCAAAGAAAGCTCATCCGGAGCCTCCAATGGGAAGTGCAGACCAGAAACGCTGTCTCTCTCCGTCTCTGGCCTCTCTCCAATCATTTTGCATCACAAAGCCGGAGAGATGTTTTTCAGAATAACTTAGATCATGTCACCCCCTCCTCATCCTTACCTCTGTTTAATGCTCTCCACAGTTTCCCAGTGTTCTTGGTGTAAAGATAACACCCCACTGTGGCCAGAACTATGCCTACCCAGCTGGACCTCTGCTTGTTGCCCACCTCTTATCTCAGAACTGTCCCATTCCAGGTTGTTCGCAAATACCAAAGACTGTTAGCCTAGAGCAGTGGTCGGCAAACTCATTAGTCAACAGAGCCAAATATCAACAGTATAACATTGAAATTACTTTTGAGAGCCAAATTTTTTAAACTTAAACTATATAGTTAGGTACACTGTTATTAACTTCATTAGGGTACTCCTAAGCTGGCCTTTGCTAAAAATGTCCTCAATCTGATTGAGGTACGTTCGCTGAGGTCGACCCCTCCCAACTCTCCCATCCACACTCGGCTTGTATACTGGTTTCGTCTATCTCCTTTCATTCATCCTCTCTATATGTCCAAACCATCTCAACATACCTTTCTCAGTCCTCGACAATATATCTTCTTTCACTCCACAACGTTCCCTAAAATTAACTTAATAAACTTTACTTAAAGTTTTAAGTCAACTTCGCACTGTACGTGCATGCCTGCACGTGGTATTTTGTGGAAGAGCCACACTCAAAGGGCCAAAGAGCCGCATGTGGCTCACGAGCTGCAATTTGCTGACCACTGGCCTAGAGGCTTGGTGCTGCCCAGTCCCTGAATCCAACAGGTCAAGAGAGAAAAGACTTTAGAACTAGACATATCTCAGTTTGAGTTCTAACCCAGCCATTTACTAGCTGTGAGACTTTAAATCAAATGTTCTGATCCCCAATATTCTTATGTTTGAAATGAGGATGATAATAATAGCTACATTATTTTTAGTGTTTACGACATGCCAAATTCCATTGTATGATCTGGTCCCTATTTATATGTCCAATCTCATTTCACACCATACACTTTCTGCTATAGCTGCGCTGGACTTCTACACATCATGCTCCCATATACCGCAGGGCCTTTGTGCTGCTCTTCTCGCTGCACAGGATACTTTCCCTCTCATTTTCCATTTCCTCCTGGTTAGCAATTAAATATCACCTTCTCCAAAAACCCCTCCCTGATTCTCCAGTTAGATCAAATGCAGTGGTAGGTTTATAGTACACCCTCCTTAGGGCACTTGTCAGTTGTAATTTTACATTTTTAGGGGATGATTTGATTGGTTTTTCCCCTGAGTTGTAAACGCCAAGACAGCACAGGCTGTGTACACCTTGCAAATTATTGTATCCACAGTATCCAGAACAGTAAGGATACAGAGGATATTTAATAATAGCCTGAATAGTGAATGAATGAATGAGAGAGTGAGTGAGTGAATGAATGAATAAATCAGGGCTGAAACTCACTCCCATGATTGGGATTGTGGGCTTGTCGTAGAGGTGAGAAAGCTGTGTGTACTAATGTTAGGATTACAGATTTAGAAACATGACTTTTGAGTTTAGGGTGACAACTATTTCATGAACACATGTAATGGGAGATGGAGATCTGGACTGACAGTAACTGCAAAGAGCAATCGTTTGCTGATTGAGGTCTGCTGCATGCTGGGCACTGTGCTGGGACACTCACACATATTATTCCCAGAGGTTCAGAGTGTTTATTTGAATCTTGGCTCCATCACTTACAGAAAGTGTTTCTGTGAGCAAACTACTAAAGTGCCAGGTGCCTCCCTTTCTTCATTTGTAAAATAGGATAATAATAGCACTTACTTCAGACTGTTATTGTGAGGTTTAAATGAACTAACACATACACAGCCCTTACAATGGTATTTGGCATGTAGTAAACAGTAAAAATATCATGGCTATTACCATTCTCATTTCAAACAAGAAAGCTGGGACTCAGAAAATTTAATTAATTGGTTTAAAGTCCCACAGCTAGTAAATGGCTGAGTTAGAACTCAAACCAAAGTGTATCTAGCTCCAAAGTAGTTCCTTTGTTGACCTGTTGGGTTCAGGGGCTGGGCAGCACCAAGCCTCTAGGCATAGTTCTTGCCACGGTGCCCAAACAGAGCCTACGATTCAGGGACAGGAATAGAGTAGGGACCAAGTGATGAGACCAGGAACCTCCCTCAAAACGTACAGTGGCTGGGACCAGTTTGCAAAGTTAGTGTGGATGACCAAGATGGCTGGTGGCAGCAAGCTGGGCCTTAGAGGTTGGGATTCTTCCCAAATCCTGGGATGGGTCTGGGCCTGTAGGAGGAAAGACTGTGGAACCAGCTGAGGGAACAAAGAATTCTGGGGCCTGGAGCAGGCCAGTCATCAAAGCAGTGGTGAGCCACATCCTGAGGCCTCAAGCCTGTGGGTAGGCGTTTTGGGGCATCAGCAGCAGGAGGAATGTGATCCTGATGCCCACTGTTGAAGCAGGACATGCATTTTCCTATAGAAACAGTTATGCCCATGTTGGGGTCTACAGTGTAGCATCACAGTACTACCGTGCAGTTCATCCTGGCCCTCCCAGCACAAACCCAATTTCAATAAGTGATTCTTCTGTTTGTGGGAGAACATGTGTACTTGTCAAATCATGGATCCCAATATTGGGTTCAGAAAATATGGCCCCTGTAATTATCTATAGTTGAGCTATATTGTGAATTAAACCAGCTCTTGTGGAATACAACTGAGATTCTCATTCCTATTTCTAGTTCCTGTGGGAAAATTCATTCTAAGTTCCAAAGAACTTTTGGGACAGAACACATTCATAGGGCGGGCACTGCCTACTCATGGAAAAATCCATTCGCTATTATTAAGTTCAATTATAATGACATGTGCTCTTCCTTGACATATTCCACTTTCTTTTTATCCACAAGAGACAGTATTTTAACAAAAAACAAATATATTGAAAACTGTGGCCTGACAAGGAATCGGGTCCCCTCAACAACATATGAATTAAAGGAAAGGAGTTGGCCATTTTCTAACTGAATGCTAGTTGTTCTTAAGAACATAACAAGGTCGCCAGCCAGTTTGGCTCAGTAGACAGAGCGTCGGCCCATGGACTGAAGGTTCCTGGGTTCAATTCTGGTAGGTTGCAGGCTCAATCCCGGGCCCTGGTCGGGTGCATGTGGGAGGCAATCAATTAATGTGTCTGGTTCACATCGATGTTTCTCTCTCTGTTTCTCCCCCTCCTTTCCACTCTCTCTAAAAAAAGAAAGAAAGAAATCAGTAAAAAACAATATAGCCAGGTCAGTGGGGGTGATTCTGCCATAATAATGTATGTATCAGTCCACCAGGCCAGCTAGTCCATACAGACTTGAGAAATTTTGTCTGCACTTCAGGGGGACCTCACATGAACTCTGCTCTCGCCTGCCTTCTTTTCTGAGGGAAGCAACTTCCTTTTGATTAAGTGCGACATTCAAGACTTGTTTTGTCTTTGTGAACAGAATTTTCCCCTTTCTCCCTCTCCCTCCATCTCACTGTATTACTCATGGCTTTAGTTCCTGCATTTTGCATCCACTGCAGAATCAAACCAAACCACAGGTAACCAGAGCACAAGAACCTGTATGACCTTCAGTTTTAATGTCCCAGATTTGGCTCATTTATTATATTTAGTTTTTTTTCCATTAACAAAAAGCTTTGTTTCACTTTTATACAAAAAATATCAGAACAATAATAAAGAAACAAAACAGAATCTGTAAATTTCACTACCCTTTGGAACATCTACCTTCCTCTTCTGCCCGCTCAGCCCTGGCCCATGGCACACATGCTCCCCTGTGGATCTGCTTAGTCACTCATCTCTCACTTCTGAGGCCTGACAGAGCGACACCTGGCATCAGGCTGTCACTTGGCACACCAAGATGGACCACTCTCTTCCCATGAGAAGTTCCTTCAATGTTAATGAGGGGAATTGAAGAAACTTCCCAGTGGAATGTGCTGCTTGTCCATGAAACAGCCCATGGCTAGCCGTGCTGTTGGCCAGCTCCCGGGAATAGAATGCTCCCACCCTGAGCCTGTGAGAAGACAGCTTTTGATTGCATATCTGGTTTCTGGCTCTGAGGTACAAGGTCAGTAGTCTACTTTCTAACATAGTGGGTCCTAGTTTTCCACCTCACTGCATTAGTTAGTTGCATCTTGCAGTTTAGTCACGTCCCACATTGGTGGCAATTTTAAAATGATAAAAACATGTAAAATGCTCTGTTTCTGTTCTCTTTCTTGAGAGTCTCTGAGATTTTCCAGTCAAAAATGTACAACAATGGTGCTTACTATCTTAATGAATTCCAAAGTAAATATTTTCTCTGTTTTATAGGGCGGAGGGGGGCATGTTGAGCTGAGACAGAAAAAGGTCAGTTTAGTTTGGGAAGCACATTTTAAAGATATTGTAGGAACAGAAGTTCTTATAGAAAATTGGGTGTTTTTTGCCACATTATTTCCTAGTTTTTGGTATATTTTTTTTTCTACTCTAGATTACTTTTGTTCCTAATTCTTCCACAGAAATTCTTTCTTCTATAGGAATTTCTCTTCTCCAGGGAGAGAAAGGTCAACAAAAGTTGAACAATGTGAGGACCTTGCTTTCCTTTCTACCATGAAGTGGAGCATGAGGCACAGAAGGCCCGGGACCCACAGCAGAGTGAACGGAGCTTCCCGTCCAGGCGCTCTTTTGCACTCCTGGTTTGGAAGGCAAGACGAAAAATGTTCACTCGTTTTGAGTCCAGCTGAAATTACAGATAATCTTCAAGTTTCTTTGAAGCAAATACTTAACTTTTACAAAGCTGGATAAGCAACGTTGTCATAATTCCCAGCCCCCCTCAATTCCATAAAATAGAAACAATGGCAGCATTATAGCTGCTCTAATCAGCAAACACAGCCAGAAGGTATCAGAATATCAGGCGGCCATTCAGAATAACATCATATTTTAGCAATTCTTCTTAACTCTTGAGCTCAGTGGAAAGATTTCCCTTTTAGTAACATTTGCTTAATTTTTAATTTTACTATTGAAAGATTCTAAGTTGCTTACACTTATTCATTTGTGCATTTATTCTTTATTTCAGCTAACAGCTATTTATTAAATGCCTTCAATTTGCTAACCAGCGTTCCAGGCACTGGGGATATAGCAGAATAAAATAAGCACAGGCCTACGCTTTCAGAGGCTTATGTTTTAGCGGGAGAGTGGAAGTGAACAAAAGGTAAATGATTACTAAAATGTTAGAGAGCAATAAGGGCTCTGCATGGACTTAATACAGGCACTGTGATCGAGTGTCCAGGTGGTCAAGAAAGGCCTCTGTGAGGAAAGATACTAAAACTGGGATGTAAATGCCAGGAGGGAACCAGGTATGAAGGTCAGAGGGACACCACGCTCAGCAGCAGGAATAGCACATTGAGCAACAGTCACTGTGATCGTCCCAGAAAGTGACCAAGGTTCTCAAAAAAGGCAGCGCAGAGGAGGGTCCAGACTCAACAGCCAGACTCGAGCATTTAAATCCCAGTCTCCTGCCAGGATTCGGGGAACAGGGAGCAAGTTCCCTAACCCTTTGAGGGTTTTGTGGCCCTTTGCTTCCTCACTGGTAAAATATGAATAATAATAGTTCTTAACTCATAAGGTGGTTGAAAATTCCTTTAAAGGAATTAATATGTTAGGGTAATGCCTGGTACATAGTAACTGCTATAGAAAGAATAGTCATGACTATTAGTATTAAAAGTGCTAAGTGTACACACTCATGTTCATATCTGTATTACTCACAATAGCTTAAAGGTGGAAGCAATCTACATGTCCACTGATGCATGAATGGATAAACAAAATGAGGCCTTTACGTACAATGCAATATTACACAGTCTTAAAGAGGAAGGATCCTGCTTGTTTTCTCACTTTACCGGTATTTTTAATAATCAACCCAATCTCTAATGCTCCTTGGTAGGTGAATGTGTTTATTAGAACTTGATGCCAGTTTTGATCTGAGATTACTTTGACTGCACTTGGAATATACTGCTGTTTTATAACATTAATATGTTTTCGTATGTTTGAGAGTGCTGCTGCTGCTGTAAAAAAAAATTCTGTGTTGATATTATAATGAGTTTATGTGTTCAGCCCAAAACTGCAGAATGCTATGATTAGACATTAAATATTCTAATCCTAAATGGGTTAGCAAATCCTTGATAATAATTGTACTTTTATAGAAAGAAAATTTTTTTAACTTTTTTATACTGCATAGAAGTGTAGTTTGTTATTTTTTCTAAAGTTATTATGGAATTTCTTTGTTCATAAGACTATTAATGAAAAGTTTATCATTTGAAGTTTAAAAAAAAAAAAAGGAAAGCCTTGGCATTGTGGTTCAGTTGGTGGGAGCATCATCCACATACTGAAAGGTCATAGGTTCAACTCCCAGTCAGAGCACATACCTGGGTTACAGGGTCAGTCCTTAGTCAGGGTGCATACAAGAGGCAACCGATGGATGTTTCTTTCTCACATCACTGTTTCTCTCTCTCCTTCTCCCCTTCACTTCCTCTCTCGCTAAAATCAATAAAAACATATCCCCAGGTTAGGATTTAAAAAAAGAAGGAGGAGGAGAAGACTCTGACATGTTACAACATAGGTAACTTACGGACACTATGCTCAGTGAAATAAACCAAAAGACAAATACATGGTTTTACTTAATACAGGGTAGGAACTGGAGGGAGGAATGAATGGAGAGTAATTGTTTATTGGGTTCAGAGTTGCAGTTTTGCAAGACGAAAATGTTCTGGAGTTGGATGGTGGTGATGGTTGCACAATAATGTGCATGTACTTCACACGCTGAATGGTGCACTTTAAAATGGTTAAGATAGTAAATGTAATGTTATGTGTATTTCACCACAAATTTTTTTAAAAATGTTAAGTATAAAGAACAATGTGAGCCCTGGCCAGGTGGCTTAGTTGGTTGGAGCATCGTCCTGTAAGCCAAAAAGGTTGCCAAGAAATAAACAAAACAAAACAAAACAAAACAGTTGCCAGTTCGATTCCCAGTTAGGGCACATATCTAGGTTTTGGGTTTGGTCCCAGGTCATGGTGTGTAAGGGAGGCAGCTGATTGATATTTCTCTTTCTCTCTCCCTTTCTAAAAAAATAAATGAAAACATATCCTCCTGGAGGATTTTTAAAAAGTACAATGTGAGATCAGATCAGCATAGAGACAGAGCAGCAGCTACACAACGGTTATTGGGACACTGAGAAGTCACACATCTCCAAGAGTTTCCGTTCATACCTAGTCTACGTAATTGGCACACCAGAGATATTCAGTTCACAGCCTGCCTGGTGATTAATGGTGATCCCGAATGCATTCCACCCCCCAGCTTTCCAACATCAACATATACTCTTCCACATGTAAACTTAACAACCACAACATATCTACAAAAACAACAGAGAAATTCCCACTAATGTCTTAGATAAGGTTTACATTATCAAAATATCAATGATCCTCAAATAAATCTTTAAACTTAAGGAAATAAGAATGGGTTCGATGTTGGGCAGGTTCAATTGAAATGCCAAAGAGAAAGTTAATTCTAGAATTCAAGAGATGATCTGGTTTGGACATGTGAGCTGAGGAGGCATTTGTGCAGTAGGTTCAGTGTTGGATGGGATTGCCAAGGATGAAGCCTTGGGCCACACTTAACAGAAGTGGTAAAAGAAAAGGAGCCAACAACAGATACTGAGGGGGAGCTGTCAAAATTAGAAGAACCAGGAGAACACTGGTGCTGATGGAGGAGAGTTTCTGGAGCAGCCAAGAGCCCCACAGGCACAGGGCAGTGCAGAGAAAGAAAAGAGATCTATCTAGTTTGGCAAGCAGATATTTCAGAACACAGTTTCAACCGAAGCATGGGATGGAAGCCAGAATTCAGGGGACCGAGCTATGCATGAGTGGAAGGTGCAGAAGAGGAGGCAGCAAGCCTATGCAGCCCTGTAATGAAGTTCATCTTTAAAGTCAAGGGGAGGGATGTGGCCGAAACTCCTGTGTGTCAGGGTGGCTGATGCTCAGCCCCCACTTGAGCACACACTGTGGACATCAACCTGTCTAGGGTTCAATTTGAAGGTTAATCATCTAAGTGCTTGGTTTTCCATTTATCTTTCTGCAAAGGCTCCAGTGAGTTTACTCAAGCATGAAGATTCTAAAGATTGTTTGAATTCAGAATAGCTCTGCAAATGGGTATTTAAATAGAGACAATGCTTTTGGAAAGGATTTGGGGGCTTTAAAAAATAAATTTGCACCAGTAACTCCAGATGTTTTTGTTTGTTTTTCTAGGGTTAGTTACAAGCCATTTCCTATGACTCCAAGAAAACATCCACTCTATGACAGAGAATAACATTTTTCTCACATACTTGTGTGTTCAATTTTGTAGTTTCTCCAATTTGCTCTTACTTAATATCCTGGATTGGATATGTGCACTGTTTTTATTTTCTATAAAAAACGAGAAAGGGGCATATGAATAGAATTATTAATATAACAAGCACATGTTACAGACATAACTAAGCCAACAAAACCATCAAAAACATGCTGTAACCAGCTGCAAAACCTCATTTTTAAAAAGTTTTCCAGCTACTGGAGCACTCAGGGACAGCTTTTATACAGTGCACAAGGAGAAAGTCCCTTTACTCAAAAATTCTTTAAAGTCTTTCAATGCTAAAACTTTTGCTAACATAAAAACGGAGCTTATGGGTTTCCAAAAAAGATAACAAAGTGGACAAAAATGCCAAGAACCTCCCTCTAACCAAATGTCATTGCATATGGACCAATGAAAAATGTTAGCAGCAACAATGCCAGTGCTGAATATTAAATCCAACTCAACACAGAGCATGTGCAAACAGGCATGTGCAGTGCGGAGATCACAGGTCAGGGAGGTCTGAATCAAACCGACGTTCACAACTCGGAGTGCCTATTCTCCCTAGCTCCACCGTACAGAGCAATTGAGCATATAGGGCAAAGTACTTGATTTCTAAGTCTTAGCCTCTTTATAAATTACGGATAATCAGACCCACTTCACAGGTTTCTTGTAAGGACCAAATATGGCAATGCAGACAAAGGCTTATTCCAATGTCATTGCACAAAAAAAGATAGTAACATCATTATTATTTCACTTTAATTATATTCACTAAAGTTCATCATAGCGGGCTGAGCTCCAACTAGCTTCTGTGTCAGTTTTGACAATGTCTGGCTTCCTGCCCTTTGGCCTTGGTCTTGCTGCCTCCATTCCAATGTGTCTAGAATGAGTCTTGGCTCCTATGAGTCTCCTGAGTTGCAGACTTCTTTTTTATAAAGAAATAATACTGCCATGTTCAAGAAGTTTATGACCAAGCTAAAGCATTAGTTTTCTGAGTACCCCTAGATCCCCTGATTATACTAAAGCCCTTCCCTGAACCATAGTGTATTAGTCAGGATTCTCCCAAGAAACAGAACCAAGAGGATGTATAGAGAAAGATAAACATAAAGACAATATATAAAGGAATTGGCTAATGCAGATATGCAGGTGGCCAAGTCCCAAAATCTGCAGGATGAGTCGGCAAACTGGAGACCTGGGAGAGCTGATGGTTTTGTTCAGTCCAAGTCTGCAGTCCTGAGAACCAGGAGAGGCAACGATGCAGTTCTAGTTCAAAGGCTGGCAAGTTTGAGACCCAGAAAGATCCATTGTTTCAGTTTGAGTCCAAAGGCAAGAAAAACAGTTGATATTCCAATTCTTAGGCTGGTAGGAAGAATTCTCTCTTTTTTCTGGGAAAGGGCACCCCTTTTGTTATACTCAGGCCTCTCCACATTAGGAAGAGCAATCTGCTTTACTTTGTCTACCAATTTAAATATTAATTGCATTCAGAAAAAGCCCTTACAGAGACACCCTGAATTATGTTTGAGCAAATATTTGGGCACCCTGTGGCTTGGTCAAGTTGACCATCACAAGAAGCACATTGTCCTAAGGCTCAGGTCTAAGCTAATCAGTAAAATTCAATTGGTTCAAGGTAGACACATGACAAAACACTATCGAATCAGACCAGAGCAGTTAAATGCTATGGACTTCTGGGAAAGGGCATCCTTTCTCTCTCTTCCTTTCAATGGGATGCCTAGAAGTGCTGCAGTTGTTCACTATCCTGTGGGAAGTCAGTGTAAGGAGAGCAGACAGGCCAGAAGAATCCCAGAGGAATGATGCAGCCTTGATTAAGCCATATATAAAGTCTGATTCTCTCAGGACATGTCAGTTACCCAAGCAGATCCAGCACCTTTACTGTGTAATTCAATGTGGTTAGGTTATCTATAACTTGCAACATGAAGTCTTACTCCAACATGAGGACCATCTTGTCAGCAATCTGCCCCCAGCCCTTGAGTTCTACAAGCAGTTAGTATTTGGGACACTGTCTGAGCTAAACGATGTACTGGAGCTGTGATCCTGTCCCATGAATGTCACCTCTGCCTAGTCTTACCATAGACCAATGAATTGCTCACTAGAACTCCCCCCTTCCTGCCCCCCAAATCTCAAGCAGATAGGAATGCTGTCCAGAGTGAACCCACCTTTGAAACATTCCTGAGATTTGTACTGTTAGTCACCTTCTGGGGGTTAGCCTCTCAACCCTGCCCATTCCCAACTTTCTCCCTTTCACAATAGCCAGTACCATTTGGTCATGGATTACAACCAAATGTTAGAAAGAATTATTGAATTGGTAATATGACAGGAATAATAAAACAAATGATTAGAGAATAGTTGTTGGCAAGTATAGTTGTTGAAATAAATATAGTATTAAGCCAAATCAGTAGCTTTTTCTATCCCAAGGTTCTTTTCCTGAGGAAAGATACAAGAGATAGCTAGTGGGAGAGCACAGAGGTTGCTTTCCATGCTGCTAATTTCAAAGGAAATATTAGACTTAACTTCCCAAAATAATGAATTTTTAATTTCATATTTATTACAGAACTGTCAGCTATGAACTTATTTATATAACCTTCCTCAATCTACTTATATTTTTGACCAATACAAGGATTTAGGCTTAATATTGGGTATTTATTTGATATCTTGTTTTTAATTAAGCCAACTAGTTTTGATGCTCTGAAGTTTAATAAATAAATCCTTATTCAACCTAATCATAATACATCTCAATATACAGACTATTTTTATAGCTCAAGAATAGTAAACATGAAGCAAAAGTTATGGATCTAGGCTTGGTTTCCAAGTGTTTGGATTCTGCTATTTACTCATGAAAGTCATAACTGACTTAAATTCTGACCAGGGATGAGGAAGGTGTAAAGACTTTGAGGTTTGGTCTGGGAAGGGGCAGTGCCTGGGTGGGGGAATCTGTACAACTTGGTGGGGGTGGGGAGACAGAAAGAAGTACAACCAGTTTTATCTGCTTCAGAGTTAGCCCTGAACACTTATCTTCAAGATGGCATGAGAGGCACTAGGTTTGTGAGGTTGGCAGAGGCAGCTTTAGCTGGGATCTTGCAAATGGCAGTCCCAGGCCTCTGCTTGGTTTGGTTTGCCCTTCCCAGGCTGCAGTTCAATGACTGGCCAGGTCTAGCTGAGTTTCTAAATCTGACTGTGCAGAGGTCAGTGTTTGTTGGAGTTTGAAGGTTAACTGGGCAGATGGCCTTGTCAGCCCAAACATGGAGAAGTGGTCTCCCTGGGACTTCTCACTGGTGAAGCTGAGCTGTGCAGCAGCAGAATGCTGTGTAAAAGAGTGAGGCAGGGACCAGAGAGGGAGAGGGAGGATGAGGGGCTACAACAGATCATTCCACCCCTGGAAAGAAAGGGCTCATGTGGGTGATGAAAGGGGCCATTGTGACCACAGCCAGGCACCTGCTGTCACCCTCCATGCATGAGGCACTTCTGGCTTTGAGAAATGTCTCTGCTTTGATGAGCAGTTTAAAGGCAGTTCTGCCCCAGGAGGCCCCAAATGGCAGGTCTGTTTGGCAGCTGGCTCATCATGGAAAGAGTCCTGGGCTTGGAACCAGGAGACAAACGTTCAAGCTCTGGGACTCCCAACTCCTGCTGTATGACTTTCTTCATCTGCAAACTTGAGGAAAGAATACTTGTTTCTAAGACTTTTAATGAGGATCCAATGAAACAAAGTTTGTGAAAGATGCACACGTGACATACCTGGACATAATGACATAAACCTACTTAAGTTACCCTCGAGGGGGCAGAAGAGGGGCAGGAGTCACAAATTGATTAACTCAGCTAACTGTTACCTGGGTCCTTTTGTAACATAAAGATATATTATAGGTACCTACCTTTCATGATACATAATAAAAATAACAAGAATAGATTACATTTATTTCACATATACTATGTACTCAGTATTATGCAAAATGCCTCATGCGTGCTATCTAATTTAATCCTTATAACAACCTTATGAA
The DNA here is from genome assembly GCF_028538775.1 of Myotis yumanensis. Lineage (NCBI taxonomy): Eukaryota > Metazoa > Chordata > Mammalia > Chiroptera > Vespertilionidae > Myotis > Myotis yumanensis. The sequence continues at coordinate 118,361,286 of NW_027223754.1, read as the reverse complement.
GACCATAATAGTTTCAAGTTTACCTGTGACAAATTTAGGCTCAGCTTGCTTAAGTGGTCTGAGACCACCCAGGTTGTAACTGGAAGAGCTGAGATTCAAACCCAAGCCATTTGACCTCGGAGTCAGGCTTTAGAACTTACAACTATTATGTTTTCAATGAGTTAAGAATAATGGAACCCTCAGCACCATTTAAAGAACTATGTGTGCTTTTCAAACTCTTAGCTTCACCAGGCGTTTTGAGTATAAATTCCATCCTCCTATCACTAATAACTTGTTGAATCTTTAGCTAAGCATGGCTTCACAGGACTGTCTCTCTCCCAGTCAGTCCTGTGAGCATTATATTTTTTTGTCCTGGTTCTAAGTTACCTGCTAATCCTCTTTGTGCCCATGCTGGTTTGAATAGTGGGTTGACTTCTCAGTGTTTTACCAGGGTAAGACTTGCTCAGAGGCCAGACTTTGATTCAGGGTTATAGTTGACGCTATTGCCAGAGCTGCAGTCCTGCCTTCGCGAATCTGTTACCACACGGGATTGTGCAGCGATGGAACCTGTGCACCTGCAGCACCAGCTCAAACTGGTCCTGTCCTGTTTCTAACAAAACCCAGAACCAAAGTCCACCCACTCACGAATAACACTTGTGAACACCACCCATGAGTAACATTCATGAACCCTTAACTGCTCCCCACCCCATAGAACTGAAGGACCGGGATGTGACCACAAGCTGAACACTGGGACCCTTTCAGAAGCAAAGGACCCAATGTCCATGAAGATCCGATGATAAGCCTCATAAATCTTGCCCCTAATCCTGAATGGGGAAGACAGATTTGATCTTTGCCTCTTGTCTTCTTGATGGCTGACCTTGAAATATAAGCCTCCCCCCATCCATTTTTCCCCCTCAAAAGCCAGCACCATAGCATTGGCTTCTCTGTGCACAGGGTGGCAAGCCTTTGCTGGCACCAGGGAGGCTCACAACTCTCCTACCCCGCTCTGCCTCCCCAGGGGCACACCGAATGGGAAGCTGAGCACATGGAAGGGGGTTTAGAGACCACCTCGGACTAGATGGGCAGCCCCTGGTTCTTGGATGGCCACCTAAAAGACTTATTTCCTGCACAGCTGTCATTGAGTACATTTATGTCCCTTATGCATTATCAAACAACGTCCTGACAGATAGAGTCCTAGAGTTTTACTAAATGATTTATTAACTTTGTAAATTATAAAGTTATATATGTGTGATCATTTACTTAATAGATGTGTAGAAGTTGGAAAAGTAGTACAGAGAGTTCCGGTGCGTCCCTTACCAGGTTTCCCCTATTGTTAGCATCTCACATTGCCAACATGCATTTGGCACTACCACGAAACCGAGATTGGTGCGATTTACCAACTGAACTCCAGCATCTGCTTAGATGGAGCCAGCAAAGTGCCCTTCCCTTTGTTCCAGGACCCCACCCGGGAGGCCACAATGCATTTAGTTGTCATGTCTCCTTAGTCTCTTCTGGTCTGTGACCGTTTCTCAGGTTTTCCGTGTTTTTCATTGCCCTTAAGGAGTACTGGCGAAGTACGTTATAACATTTCCTTCAATTTGAGTTTGTCTGATATTTTTCTCATAATTAGACTGGGTTTGGGTTTTTGGAAAAAATGCCCCAGAGGTGAAGTGCCTTTCTTGTCACAGGATGTCAGGAGGTACATCATTAGTAATTTTAATCTTCACCACCTGGTTAAGGTGGTGGCTTCCAGCTAGCTCCATTGTGCAGTTACAATTTTTCCCTTTGATTCAATCGTAATGCTTTATATCTGAATGTAATCTAGTCACTAAATCATAACATGTGGGCTTGATGGAACTTAAGACACAAGCCATTTTAAGTGGATTTTTATTGCATGTTTATATGCTGATGAATTGTGAGCTTTAGAGCTTATCCAGTTATCTATGACAGGATGGTCGGTTCACAGGGGAAAATGGTAGGCAAGTGGGATGACCTGGTGAGGTTGAAGAACGGGTAGAGTGAAGGTCAGCCAGGGGCAGTGCTGGGAGGGTAGGAGGTCGTGCTCGGAGAATGGGATGACTGAACTGGGGGCTCCTGAGGTAGAGCCGGTCTAGGGTGTGGCAAGCTCCAGGTGTGGCCACGGGAGAGCATGAAGGCCACACAGGTAGAAGAGGAGGCCCTTAGAAAGGAGGCAGGCAGCCAACTGGGACATTAAGTTGTTCAAGAAGCCATCTGTTTGAAATTTTCTAGAGTAATGCTGGGACTGTGAGCTGAGTGAGGGAGTGATTAGGATACCTATTTGGGACAGCAACGGAGAGAAGTAGGCAGCTTCATATCCCAATGACGTGCCCTAGAGAGCAAGTTTTTGTTTTGACTTGTTTTACAAAAGGCAAAACAGAAGCAAGGGGAATGCTGCCCCCTCTTCCTGACCCTGAGGTGCAGAGGATGTGGGAGAAGGAGCTGTCTCCACTTGAGTGGGCTTCCGGGAAGCTGTGTTCTTGGGTGGCAGCCAGGGTTCAGTTCAGGTGAGGAGATGGAAGGACAGTTAGTGATGATGTAGGGAGTGTGTTTTCTGCAACGGGAGTCCTAGGGGGTAGGGCAGAAATGTTTGGGAAGGAGGCAGATGAGGGCCTTGGGCCCAGGAAGAGAAAGCCCAGGTCAGCTTGGGTTCAAGAGGAGAGGATGATGGTTGGCCAGGAGGACTTATATCTTGGGCATGGATCAAGAATTACAATAATGCACTCATTGATGATTTAGTGACTAGCCATTTATTGAGTGTGTTCTCTGTGCCACATGGAAGCTAGGAATTAGCACACAGATATGAATAACACAAAGTCCCTGCCATGTGGAGTGTACCTTTTAGTGGAACAGACACAGGGCCATGGGGAAGTGCGATGAGAAAGAGTCAGGCAGGGTAAGAGAACTGACCGAGACAGGGGCTGCCATGTTAGGTGGGGTGGTTGGCAAAGGCCAAACTGAGGGATGGCATTGAGCAGAAAGCTGAAGGGACCAGGGAGAGCATCGATGGGAGCTTCCCGCAGAGACAATGGCAGCCCATGGGGTGTGTGGAGGAAGACTTCCCTTGGATGTAATGGATCCCCATACACTGTTTCCACCAGAGACACAAGCCAACATCTGTAAGACCAAGGAAAGTATAGAAGCTATTCGATCACCTGATCCAACGTACTCTATTTTGCAAGTAAGAAAGGTGACCTCCAGAGAGGTGAGGTGACCTGACCAAGGAATGGTGACCTCTGGGAGGGTGGAGCACCTGTGCTCATGGCTCCGTGCCCCATCCTCACTGCCACCTGGAGATCAGCCCATCAGATGGAGAATTCCATGATGATGGATCATCACCTTGATCTCATGCCTCAAGTCCTGCACATCCCGCTCGACCCCCTCACTGCCCTTCCCCTCATCCATCCCTCAAAAGATCACAACCTCATCCAGACCCACAACGGTCTGAGCGGTGCTCAGAGTTTGGGACCACGCGAAGTATGCGTGGGGCTAAAAGTTTGCACAGCTCTTCACAGAACAGCTGCAGCATTAGGAAGCAAGAATGTGCCAGGTTACAGTGAAGCGCTCTGAGATGTAACTGTAAAGAAACAATATAGACTGAGCCACTTTAAAATGGAGTTGGAGCTGCTGTCCCAGAGGAACTGCCTTGCACGTCTCAGGCCTCAAATCTTCGGAAAGTTAGCACTGAGCAAAACAACCTTCCAACTGGGCCTAAAGCAGCATTGTGTCCCCAACAACTGTTTGCAGAGATAACAAGAAAGCAGATATGCTGACAGCTGGACTGATGGCTGCTGAATGAACATTAAAAACATCGTTTAGAATTAGGGTGCTGTGTTAGCTTATCTGCACCAATAGAAATGCCTTCCCTCTATTGATGTAATTATTCCCCTTCCCTTTTTCATAAACACCCCTCTCCTTCACCTCCTACTCAGAACACTATCTGGTGTCTGCCTGAATCAGTGCTTCTGAATAGCTATTCTTTTGAATCTCAAATAACTGCTTGTTGCCTCTCACTTTGAAAGGCCTTGTATTTGTAGATTAACAAACCAGACATATTAGCACTTACACGTGCAAATAAATGTGCTCTTCAAAATACTCTGGAATCCTTCAAGATAGCAAGAGTTGTGGAAAGTAGGCTTTGGGTCAAAGGCACCTAAGTTAAATCTTGGTTCTAGAACATTCTAGCTAACTGTGTGACTTTGGGTGAGTTACTTAACCTCTCTAAACCTTAGCTCCTTCAATTATAAAATGGACATAAAATTATATTTACTTTCCAAAACTGATGTGAGAACTAAGTGAAATAATAGAAACAAAGATACCTGTGCTTGGTATATCATAGACTCAGAAATGTTTTCTTTCTTCACCTTTGGAAAATGCTCTTAGAAAGGGAAACACTAACTTAAGCCACTTAATGGTGCCAAATCATTATCTTCAGAAGGTGAATTACACCTTTGAAAATGATCAAAAGCTATTAGGATTCAAGTGTGAGAAAGAATACAAGCAATCAAGTGGACAATGTAAGGTGCAGCCCTGCATTAATGATTTTCGTACACGGGCCACGGCCGGTCTAAGGAGCTCACAGTCTATATGAATGGCAGTGATGTTGCTACTGGAGTAACAAACACATGTCTGCCTGAGAGGGGTGGTTTTCAGAAATAATGTGTGGGGGGGTTGAAGACATTCTGGGAACTTTGTCTAAAAATAAGTTTTTCTGCCTTGTATGTTAACCAACAACCCTATAGCACCTCTACATAAGTCATAGAGACAAGCTATTAGATAATTCCCCCACATAATTAGCTATTCTTTACTAACCTGGCATGGTTTTAGCAAACAAAAATAAGCAATTAATAAATTATTTGAATTGCATAATTATGTAGACATTTTCCACACCTTGGGTTTTAAACCAAGAAAGTTATTAATAATTTTCTTTATGAGAATCTCTACTCAGGCCATTAACTATTACTTTAAATAACATGTAACCTTTATAACATCAGGACTAGTCAAACTTTAGAACTATTTTTTTCATCTTGTACACAACAAACACCCTAGGTAGGAAGTTTAAAGCCTTTTTCTTTTGCCTTGATTTCCTCAATTGTGAAATGTAGATATGAGAATTACCTACCTATCATAACGCTGATGAGGACTGAATGAGTCCTTACACTATAGCAAGTTTAAACCATGCCAGGAGCACAGCGAGTGAGTTCGTTATTACTCTCATTATTCTAATCTGATACCCACACGATAACAGGTCGCGTGCTGCAGACAGTTCCCTACACTGGAATCCTTCATTCCCCTTATGATTAAAAGATGTCATCCAAAGGTAGCTCTCTGGGTTTTGTTTTATGGTCATCAAAAATTCACTTTTTGTAGCACCATAATTATGCAAAGAGAAGTAAATGTAAAGACATGACCCGCCAGTGTGGCATCAGGCAGGGAGGCCCCAAGTGGTGAGGGGAGTTTATCTTGGTTCGGTCATGTGAGGCACTCCTGTGGCTGTGCTGGCAGCAGCTGGCCAAGTTAGAGTTTGACCTTGAACATTCCTTTCTGCCTTGTGCAGGCCTTTGCCACAGTGATCATGGGATGAAGATATAACTTGGGGTTTGGCAGTCACACCAGGTGCTGAGACCAAAAGAAAACATGGAGGGGGACATGGGGTAGCAAGCCTCAGTATGACTTCCTCTCCTTAGTCCTCCCGGACCCCTGAGGGGCACCTGGGCTGTGAACCTCCTCTCCCACCCCAGACAAGTCTTGGTTTAGGGTCACAGCTCTCAGAGAAGAGGAAAGAAAGCAGTGACACACATGGTGTAGTCACAGCACCTGGAGAACACTGGCTTCACTCATACCCCGTCGAGAGTGAGAGAGAAAACTCAGGACTTCCTCAAGAAGTCCTGGCAGTGGGTGGCAAGATGCCAAAGGCTGAGGATGCACCAAATGAAGACGTTCCATTTCCCCTTCCCTGTCTGTCCAAGTCAAGGATTCTGGAAGCCGGAGTAGATAAGGAAGGCCACTCACCTTTTATTTCAGAACAATCTGAGGAACCGAATTGGTCCTGTGATCCGATCAGTTTGGATGTCCTGCCAGACACACTGAGCAACTTGTTTATTCTGGTCTTACTCCTCTCTCAGACTAAAGCCACCAAAAGACACAGAAACGGGTAACAGTCTTTTAAGTACTGAGTAGGCACAGTTCAGAGGATGAGTCTCCATTCCTGCAAGATATACACCTGCATACATATCTTCTTATGTGCTGGGCACTGGGCTGGACGCTGAGAGTACAACAAACAACCTGACAACACCTCCAGCTGCACAGACTGAAACTGTAGAGGGGAGACAGAGTTACACAGAGATTAGAGTGACAGAGTGATTAGATGTAGGACAGAAGAACAGAGTGCCGTGGGAGTGTGTAGGAGGAGGATTTAATTCATCATGTATTTTAGATGGAAAAGGAATAATGAATCTATTATTTTACTTCTTTAAAAGTCCAAATGCAAACCTATTTGTTTACCATAGGTGTAGGCTTTGCTGACCTGCCCCTTTCCAGACTCCCAAAACATCTCTAACTAGTTCCTAAAGCCCTTTCAAGTGGGCGTGTAATAGACACTGCATTGAAGCAGTTCTGGGCACTTCTATTCCTTTATCACTTCTAGTTTTAACTTTATTTATTTGGTAAAAAAAAAAACTGGCTGAGGTCTTTTATTCAACTATTTCAACGTCCATGAAATGTCAAGTAGCTCCCTCCATCCCATCTCCCCACCGCACCCACCTGGAATGCCTTAGAGGCTCTCCCAAAGAGAGGTGCTGGTTCCTTACAGCAGTACAACCTGTTAACATGTTCCCTAAATTGTTCACAACACTAAAGTCAATATGTGATACCCTTATATTTCCTTTCACCCCAAATACCCAGAAAACCACTTTCAGAATAAGATGTGACATTATCAGTGTCATTTATCTAATGTATCACAATCACTTTATTCTGAATCCATGAGAGTAGACTGAGCTACTCAGCCAACTGAAATGAATGTCTACAGCTTCTACTTGACTTAGAATTAGAACATCCAGGGATATTTAGAGTTGGAAACTAATTTTGAGATTATTGACTTCATCTTTATTATTTGACAAAAGAGAAAATGGAAGCTCAAAGAAGTTGGGTCACTTAGAGTCACCTGGCTGGTGAGGACTAGCAGTACCTGAGGACTGGTGTGCCCAGCACAGTGCCTGGCATATGTCACCATGCAGAATCATGCAATAGATATACTTTAAATGGATGAGTGATGATTGTTGAGGTGTGTGAGGCACTATTCTAGGACCTTTGCATGCATTAACTTATTTCTCACAACAAGCCAATGAGGTAAGTACTGTTAGTATCCTTATTGTCCTGTAGTTTTCCGAGTACAGGCCTTTTGCCTCTTTGTTTAAGTTTATTCCTAAGTATCTTAACTTTTTTGTTGCAATGGTAAATGGGATTGTTTATTTAGTTTCTCTTTCTGAGAATTCATTTTCGGTGTATAAAAAAGCCATCGATTTTTGGGTGCTGATTTTGTATCCTGCTACGTTGTGAATTCATTTATTAAATCTAGTAGTTTTTTTGGTGGAGTCTTTAGGGTTTTCTATGTACAATATCATGTCATCTGTGAATAATGACAGTTTACTTCCTTCTTTCTGATTTGGATGCCTTTTATTTCTTCTTCTTGTCTGATCGCTGTGGATAGGACTTCCAGTACTATGTCGAACAGGAGTGGTGAAAGCAGACATCCCTGTCTTGTTTCTGTCCTTAGGGAAAATGCTTTTAGTTTTGCCCATTGAGTATGCTGTTGGCTTTTGGCTTGTCATATATGGCCTTTATAATGTTGAGATATGCTCCCTCTATTCCCACTTTGCTGAAAGTTTTTATCAAAAATAGGTGTTGGATTTTGTTGAATGCTTTTTCTGTGTCTATTGATATGATCATGTAATTTTTGTCTTTCAATTTGTTTATGTGATGTATTACGTTTATTGATTTGCAAATATTGTACCAGCCTTGCATCCCTGGAATAAATCCCACTTGGTCATGGTGTATGATCTTTTTAACATATTGCTGGACCCGATTTGCTAATATTTTGTTGAGAATTTATGGCATCTATGTTCATCAGGTATTAGTATCTTTAATTCTCTGAGTTAAGAATTTGCTTAAGCCCTGACCGGTTTGGCTCAGTGGACAGAGCATTGGCCTGCGGACTGAAAGGTCCCGGGTTTGATTCCAATCAAGGGCATGTACCTTGGTTGTGGGCACATCCCCAGTGGGAGGTGTGCAGGAGGCAGCTGATCGATGTTTCTCTCTCATTGATGTTTCTAACTCTCAATCCCTCTCCCTTCCTCTCTGTAAAAAATCAATAAAAATAAAATATATTTAAAAAAAGAAAAATAAATAAATTTGCTTAAGATAACACGGGCACAAAAAGACAAAGACAAGATTTGAACCCAGGCCTTCTGACTGAGTCTGTAATATATATTTATTTTTATTCTTGTATGTGCCCTGACTGGGGATTGAATTTGCAACTATGGCATAGTGGGAAGATGTTCTAATCAACTGAGCTACTCGGTCTGGGCTAAGTCAGTGATCTTAAACATTGTGCTATGTGGATGATGAAGATATAGATACATAACAGCATATATAACCCTGAGGGAAGAGGAGAGGATTGGGGGACTAGTTTAAGAACAAAAATAAAATAGACAAATGTATAGTATTACCACAAACATATATGCTTTATACTAAATACACATAAACCACAGTTTGCTACCCCTTCAGACTGCTAGAGAAGGTGGGTTTGCTGATTCGAACCTTAGAGACTATGCAAAATAAAATAGGGCATGACATGTGCTTGCTTGGCATATATGTTTTCAATTGTAGCAACTGGAATTATGCTGTTCATAAAAAAATTTAATTATACACATAAAATCATAGTTACAATAACTACCTTCTGAAAGTTAGCTAGCTAAATCTACTTATTTTTTAAGTGCCAAAGAGCACAGTTTCACAAGAAGTTTGTGCCATTGTTGCATGATTTGTCAGTATTATGATTCTTACGCTATCATACTAACTTGGAGAGTAACCTCTGGGTGTGCAGATATTTCTAATGTCTCGCCATGGACACTTCCAATAGTAGGCTTGGTGGACATTCCTTGGAACCCTCCTATTTAAAGACTCACTTGCATAGAGCTAATTTTGCTAAACTTGATATTGGTCTCTCCACGATTACTGCAAATGGATTTGAAGTTCTCTTTAAATCCCTATTGAACAACTTTTCCTCCTTTCCTGGTTAAAGGAGCCAGTGGCTGGCACTCCTGGGCTGTGGAGAGGGGTGACTGGAAGACTGGGCTCCCCCACATTGGAAGTGCATATGAGGGATCTGTCCTGCTGTCCTTGAAGTGATGACTGTCTCTCTGTGGGCTTCTTTTCATCCTCTCCTCTGCAAGCCTCCCCCCTCCCCCTTCACACCCCTCCCCACCGCATGGGGCACCTATTATGCAGATCTCTGCTGGAGCCTCCATTCTGGACACAGAGGGTAAGCCTTTGACTCTTAGGCTTAAAGCTGTCAGCATCTTAGCATATAAATAATTCACAGCGGCACTTCCTTTATGATTCATTTATGTTTGAAAAATCCCTGTAAATGCCTATTCCATGGCACACATAATAATCCATTCTTGAAAATGTTACAGTTCCCAGTCAGGTTTCAAACAGTCATCACTAAAACGAAGGGGCTGTTTTGATGTCTCTTAAAATTCTTGCCTGAGTCTCGATGGCAGAATGGCCAGCCCTTAAATATTACAAACATGAAACCAAAGCATTGCCTGCCTCACATCAGCAGAGCTAAGGAGCGCTGGTGGTGACAAAGCCAGCAGGGGCAGTCACAACAGGAAGGAGCCCAGGGATCTCAGAACCATAAGCCCCTCAGGTGCTCCCTCCCAGGACAACTAGTGGCTGTAGAGAGAAGTGCTGTCCTGAACTCACCACCCCCACAGCAGGACTCAGCTAGAAGGGTGCTCAGTAGCAAGCTAGTTGACCCTCCTCATTTCCGGGTAAGAAAGCTGAAGTCCAGAGTTAGAATGGCTTGGCCAGTTTCAAATCTCTAATAGGTGGTATTAGTGCTTATTCCCCACAGATCATTTCTATCTGAATATTAATAAGCAGGAACTCCAGGCGAATCACCCATGCAATGGTTAAGTGGTTCAGAGGTAGTTTCAGTGGCTTATGGTTCAGTAGGTATTTACATATAAATGCAGTGATTTTCCAAATTCTATCATTTATCCTTCATCTATTTTGCAGCAATGCTTTATGAAAAGAAAAAAAGAATTAAAACTCACATCCTAGGCAGAAAGATAAAGAGGTCAAAACAGACTTAGAGGAAACGTATCAGGAAGTGTCCTAGCTCTGAAACTCTATGCAAATGTAATTCACACAAGAAACAAAATATTCTTGTTCCTCAAACACCACGTGTTCTGTATCGCAAATAAAAACATCACAGAGGTAAATAACTATGTGATGCAGGTATGAATAGGTCCCATAAACTTAAAACAGCTTGGTAAATGAAACTTTCTATTTTTAGCCTTAAGAGCAACAGAGGAGAGAAAAAAAATTCAAAAGGATTAGTAACCAGAGCTATTATACAAGGTAGAGGAGAAAAAATCAGAAGCCAAGGTTCCTAGTCCCAAAATATCCCTACAGGAAGCTCAGTGAAATAATTTTCCATGGAAAACAGGAGACACATCTTATAAATAATAAGCTGGGCGGGGCTGTGATTGGGACAAGGAACCTACAGAGGAAGGAGGGAAATGCTGGGGGAGCGCCCTGTGCTGCTGGCCTGCCCGGGCCTTGGGAAACTTGTGGGGTTCAAGGCCAAGACACTAAATATTTATATTCTTCTTATAAAATGTGTCTTTTATTGAGAAATTGAGTCAGTCTACTGTGTCCGAAGAGTTCCTTAAAGTAAGATCCTCTTTTACTCTCTATCTTTCCTTGTCAAACTGTCATTTGGAAATAGAGGAGTTAGGCAGCGATGCTGTGGTGGAGATTTCTAGCAATCTGCCTGGGACACTTATTTCTCATATAATGGATTAAAAATAAAAGCAAATACAAAACAGCAACAACAAATATTATATATATTTTCAAATCAGGTCTCAGGTCTATATACCTGAATGTAAGTGCTGCCCCATTCTAAATTTAAATATAAGCTCATGAGTGGTGGGCACACAATGCAATATACAGATCATGTATCATCATAGAAATATACAGCTGAAACCTATATGACCCTATGAATCAATGTCATCCCAATAAATTTAATTAAAATCATTTTAATATCAACATATATAAGATCAATTGTTAGTGATAACCAAGAAACAAAAACCTGAAGATTAAACTGTGGCAAGACCCCAAGATCCTTCAGAATCATACTTCACCCTCCCATTCTTCCATGTGTGAATGCATTAAGAACAGAGGAGCCTTGAGGAGCCCTGCCTGAATGCCCAAAATGAATGAATCAGTGCAAAAAAGCCAAGCTATGCCTACAGCCCTACTAACTCTCCAACAATTAGGAAGAGTCAATTCATACACGAGAGAGGAGACAACCAATGAAGAGTACATGTAAAATGGAAAAGCTAGAGACAGGACATCTGAACCTGGGCAGGAGGTAGGTGAGAGCTGCAGCGGGTGGGCTAAAAGGTCTGTGGGAAGATCAGGTGAGCCCCTGGGACCCCCCTGCTGCTGCCTTGTATGTCCCCATCACATCCCTCACCAGCAATCCTCCTGATCCCGCACCAGCAATCCTCCAACATCCTCAGGCTCTGTCACCCATGAATTTGATAGTGCTGCCCCTCTGCCTCTCATCCCCTACCCACTTCACCCACCTGCCCTTGAAATCACTCACTTCTCTTAAGATTCACCTCAGATAAAGAAACCCAAACAAAACAAGTAAACCATAAGGGAAGAGAACAAGAGGAGGAAGGAACAGAAGAGAACTATAAAAACAATTAAAAAATAACAACAACAACAAAACAATTGACAAAATGGCAATAAGTGCATATATATCACTAATTATTTTAAATGTAAATGAATTAAATGCTCCAGTAAAAAGACATAGGGTGGCTGAATAGATTTAAAAACATGATTTATATACATGCTGCTTATAAAAGATTCACTTGAAATCAAAAGACATACAGACTAAAAGTGAAATTATGGAAAAAAGTATTCCATGCAAATAGAAACAAAAAGAAAGCTGGGGTAGCAATACTCATATCAGACAAAATAGACTTTAAAACAAAAAAAAAGTAAAAAAAAAAGGACATTATGTAATTATTAAAAGGTCACTCCAAGAAAAGGATATAATAATCATAAATATCTATACACTCAACATAGGAGCATCTAATTATATAAAGCAAATATTAATGGACATAAAGGCATTTTTAACTGTAATAAAATAAGCGCAAGGGATTTTAATACCCCACTCACATCAAGAATAGATCATCCAGACAGAAAATTAGTAAGGAGATAATGGCTTTAAATGTCACATTAAAACCAGATTTACTGAACAGACATTTATAGATCATTTCATCCAAAAATATGCAGAGTACACATTCTTTTTATGTGCGCATGGAACATTCTCTAGATAGATCACATATTATTTTACAAATTTATGAGGTGCAGCAAAAGCAGTTCTAAGAGAAAACCTACCTCAACAAATAATAAAAAAAAACTAAACAAACAATCTAACTCTACACCTAATGAAACTAGAAAAAGAAGGAAAAAACAAAACCCAAAGTTAACAGAAAGAACATAATTAAGATCAGAGTGGAAATAAACAAAATAGAAATTTAAAAAATAATAGAAAAGGTCAATGAAACTAAGAGCTGGTTCTTTGAAATTAATAAAATTGACAAACATTTAGCCAAACCTATCGAGAAAAAAGAGAGAACCCAAATAAATAGAATCATAAATGAAAGAGAAGTTATAATCCACCCACAGAAATACAAAGATTCATTAAAAAATACTATGGACAATTATATGCCAACAATTTTGACAATCTAGAAGAAATGAATAAATTTCTAGAAATATATAGCCTTCCATGACTGAACCAGGAAGGAACAGAAAAACTAAGCAGATTGATAAGTAGCAATGAAATTGAAGCAATAATAAAAAAATTTCCAACAAACAAAAGTCCAGGACCGGATGGCTTCATAGGTGAATTCTAACAAACATTTAAAGAAGAATTAGTACCTATCCTTCTTAAACTATTTCAAAAAATTAGAAGGGCCGAAACCGGTTTGGCTCAGTGGATAGAGCGTCGGCCTGTGGACTGAAAGGTCCCAGGTTTGATTCCGGTCAAGGGCATGTACCTGGGTTGTGGGCATATCCCCAGTAGGAGATGTGCAGAAGGCAACTGATCGATGTTTCTCTCTCATCGATGTTTCTAACTCTCTATCTCTCGCCCTTCTTCTCTGTAAAAAATCAATAAAATATATTTTTTAAAAAAATTAGAAGGAACACTTCCAAACTCATTTTACAAGACCAGCATTACCTGATACCCAAACCAGACAAAGATATTACAACAAAAGAAAATTACAGGCCAATATCCTTGATGAATATAGATGCAAAAATTTTCAACAAAATATTAGCAAACCAGATTTCACAATACATTAAAAGATAATACACTATGATCAAGTGGGTTTTATTCAGGAATGCAAGGATGACTCAACATCTGCAAGTAATCAATGTGATACATCACATTAACAAAATCTATCTAATAACAGGATAGTATGCAAATTAGTCAGGATGCCATCACATAACGACTGATTGGCAGGCTGTGTCCCTACCCCCTACTCAGGCAGCTGCAAGGCCTGGGGTAGGAAGCTAGGATATGATAGGAGGGGATTAGAAAGGAGAGGGAGAGGAAGGCAGGCCTGCATGCAGACAGGCAGAGAGGAGAAACAGAAATACAGAAAGGGAACAAGAAAAAGACGCAGGAATGGAAAAAGGAAGGAAATGCAGGGCTGCACGTGGGAGCAGGTGGCGACTGCGGGGGCGGGGGGGGGGGTGGGAGGGAAAGGGGGGGGAAGCAGCTGCCCCAGGTGGGGCTCAGGCAGCGCTGAGCAGGGAGCCCCGCCCAGACGCGGGAGGAGGGCAGTGGCCCCCGAAGCAGGCCATTGGGAGGAAGGGGTGGACGGTCTGAGGCCTTCCAGGTGGAGGCGGCCCTCCTGCTTCTCAGCAGCAGTGCCCCGGCCACGTGGGCCTTGGCCACCCTCGCTGGGCCAGGTGCCCTGCGCTGGGAGGGGAGGTGCAGCTTAGCTGGGGCAAAGTCGGACACTAAAGAGGGTACCGCTTTCATTCCCAAGGGCTGGACCCCAAAGACACTGGCCAGGTTTAGGTTGGTGGCACGTTAAGTGTACTTTGTTGACTAGAAGTTGGGGCATCCCAGGCAGGGAATGGGAGGAGGATGGCGGCAGGGAGGCTGGGGAAGGGGGGTGGCAAAGGCCTGGCCAGGGCTGGGCCCTGGGCTGGGGGTTGATGCCCCCCAAATGGAAGCTTTAATATCAAAGTGCGCTCAGGCGGGGCTGGAAGCAGGAAAGGAAAGGGGAAGGTTTAAAAGAGAAACCAATGAACATGGTGGGGGCGGGAGTGGGTGGGTAATAATAGGGAAGTAGGGAGGGGGAAGGGTTCAGGCTCACAAGGGAAAGGCGAATGGGGAGGGGGAGGGAGGGAGGAGTAAGAAGGAGACAGACAAGGGGAATGAAGGGGGAGAAGGAAGGAGGGAGGGAGGGAGGGAGGGAGAGGGGCTGTGAGAGGTTCAAAGGGAGGGAGAGAAAGAAAGCTGGAAAGAGAAGGATACTAAAATGGGTGAGGCCAGGAAAACAGTTAAATAAAAAGAAGAAACAGACTGTGAGAGTGAGGGGAGTTTAAAAGGAGGAGTTAGTAAGAAAATTAAGTACAGGGTGATTTTTTTTAAATGTAGTCGGACATCCCCTGAGGGACCCCAGACTGTGAAAGGGCGCAGGCTTGGCTGGGCAGCCCCCACCCCCGCTGTGCATGAATTTTGTGCACTGGGCCTCTAGTAAAGAAGAAAAATAGTCTCAATAGATAAAGAAAAAGCATTTGATAAAATTCAACATACTTTTATGATAAAAACTCTCAACAAAGTGGGTATAGAAGGAACATACCTCAACATTATAAAGGTTTTTTATGACAAAGCTGTTACTAATACCATAATAAGCTTTTCCTCTAAGATCAGGAACAAGACAAGGTTGCCCACGATCACCATTTTATTCAACATAGTATTGGAAGTCCTAGTCCAAATCATAAAGAAAGGAGTACAATTCTCATTATTTTCTATAGAAAATACAGAAAATCCTAAAGACTCCACCAAAAAAACTATTAAATGAATAAATAAATGAATTTACTAAAGTTGCAGGATACAAAATCAATATACAGAAATCATTTGTATTTCTATATACCAATAATTGATGATCAGAAGGAGAAATTATGAAAACAATCATATTTACAAGTGCATCAAAAAGCATAAAATACTTAGGAATACATTTAACCAAAGAGGTGAAAGAACTGTACTCTGAAAACTTAAGACATTAAAGAAATTAAGTAGAATACAAATAAATGAAAAGATATACCTTGTCCATTCATTGAAAGTATTACTATTTTTTAAATGTCCTTACTACCTTACTATTTGTAAAGCAATACACAGATCCAATGAAATCCCTATTAAAATACCAATGGTATTCTTCTCAGAACTAGGAAAACTAATCCTAAAATTTATGTGGAACCACAAAATACTTTGAATAGCCAAAAAAAAAATTGAGAAAGAACAAAGTAGGAGATATCACACTCCCCAGTTTCAAACTATACTACAATAATCAAAACAGAATTATACTGGCATAAAAACAGATATATAGGTCAGGGAAATAGAGAGCCCAGAAATAAATCCTCACTTACAGGATCAATTAATCTATGACAAAAGAGTCATGCATATACAATGGGGTAGAGACAGTCTCTTCTATAAGTGGTGTTGGGAAAACTGGACAGATACATGCAAAAAAAAAATGGAATTGGACCATTTTGTTACACCATATACAAAAATAAACTCAAAATAGATTAAAGACTGAAACCATAAACATAAGATCTGAAACCATAAAACTCCTAGAAGAAAGCATAGGCAGTAAATTCTTTGACATTTGTCTTAGCAATATCTTTTTGGATATGTTTCTTTAGGCAAGTGCAACAAAAGCAAAAATAAACAAATGGGACTACATTAAACTAAAAGTTTTTGCACAGTGAAGGAAACCATCAATAAAACGAAAAGACAACCTTCTGAATGGATGAAGATATTCGCCAGTGAGTCATCTGATAAGGAGTTAATATCTAAAATTTATAAGGAACTCTTATAACTTAACACCAAAAATTTTAAAAAAGTAAAATCCAATTAAAAAGTGGGCAGAGGACCTGAATACATATTTCTCCAAAGAGGACATACAGATGGCCAACAGACACATGAAAAAAATGCTCACCATCACTAATCATCAGGGAAATGCCAGTTAAAAGCACAATGAGGTCACACCTGTCAGAATAGCTATTATCAAAAATCAACAAATAATAAATACTGGCAAGAATGTAGACTGTTGTACACTGTTGGTGGGATTGTAAATTGGTGCAACCACTATGGAAAACAGTATGGAGATTCCTCAAAAAATTAAAAATAGAGCTGCCATTCAACCCAGCAATTCCACTTCTGGGTTTTTATCTGAAGAAAACAAAAATGTTAACTTATAAAGCTATATGCACCTTATATTCATCTTGCAGCATTATTTACAATAGTTAAGACATTGAAGTGACTTAGGTGTCCATCGATAGATGAATGGATAAAGATGTGGTATATATGTACAATGGAATATACTCAGCAATAAAAAGAATGAAATCTTGCTATTTGTGACAACATGGATCAGCCCAGAGGGTATTATGCTAAGTGTAGTAAGTCAAACAGAGAAACACAAACAATGTATGATTTCACTTATATGTGGAATCTAAAAAAACAAAACTAATAAAAAAACAAAACAGAAACAGACCCACAGATATAGAGAACAAGCTGATGTTTGCCAAAGGTGAGAGGATTGGGAGATGGGGAAAAATTAATCTCAGATAATCTCCTCTGTGGAGTCTCTGCCTCTAAACCACCCTGACAGGGACCATTCTCCCCTCTGGGCTCTACCGTTCTTCACCAGTGAACAGAGTATTTGTTTATCTGCTTCTCTCTACTGACCATCCCACTGGGGTTAACCTCCCCCCACCTCCCTGGTTCTGCATGTGTGAATCTAAGTGCCTTCCCAGAGTTCCATACCTGGGCATCCTCCAAGAGGCCCTGAGCAGGAGGCCTGTGAACCTGAGGCAACCCTATCAGTTGCACCTGGTAAAGCTGGTCACCACCTGCACAGGTAAGTAGCCTGAGGCTGGGACAGGGTGCGAACTGGAGTGCAGGGTGTTGGGCAAGTGTGACAGGTGCCAGCGTGGCCACTGGGCAGAGCTGGGGAAGGGGGTGGGCAGGAACAGCAAGGAGGGACAATGGCTTCTGAGGGGAGTGTTATCTTAACCCAGGCATAAGGTCATTCACCTGAAATATCAAGACAAAGACCAGCAATCCTGGTAACTGCAGCCACCAGCTGCCCACCATGATTGAGTCAAGTTCTGCAGCTTACATCCTTAAGGCAGATCAGTAGACCCTGAAACAAGGTGCGTGCAGTGTGGAGAGAGAGGAAAGGGAGCTAGAGCCTCTGAGAAAGCTAAGGAGGTTAGCACAAAAGTGTTTGCTTAGAGGTCTCGTACTCTGTCCCTCTCATGTATGTTAAGGAAATCCACAGAGGAGGCCTTCCCAAGGCTACCCGACTAGTAAGTGGCAGATCTGGGTCTGGAACACAGTTAACTCACAGCACACTCACCTGTAAGAACATGATGGGAACAAACCCTCAAGCAACACAACTTTGACGTTTTAATACAAAAATACAAGAAACACATTTCTGAGAAGTGGGAGGCCCCCTGGGACATCACAGCAGCACCAATTCAGGAGGCTTCCCCCTGGATTTTGTACCTGAGTGCTGTACAAACGACTACACTTGCCAGGCATGGGCAGCACATGGATGGTTGCCCCCGGAGCCCTGCCAATGCAGGCGCAGCCCAGCACCCTGCAGCCCAGATCAACATTATGCAGAATCCTTCACCCGGAGCTGGACAAAGGCAAGGTTTATGCAACGTTAGGAAAGTACATTACCATCCTCGCATTTGAAATTCTGGCTGAGACACAGCACAGAAAATTACGTCATGTCTGTGGACTCTTGCCCAAGGCTGAGACCAGGCACGGCCCTCTGTGGCCCAGGTGCCGCTCTGGCTTGACACCATCCTGAGCGCCCCTTCCTCCTTTCCTAGGTGTTACCCCCAAGTGATGGTACATGGTCAGGGTCAGTCTTGGATCCAATAAAACATAAAGCACCTCAACTATTCTGCTTGTGTTTGTTGTTGATGGTGGCTTACTTACTTACTTACTTACTTACTTATTTTCCACATTCTCCACTTATAATAGGAATGTTTGGTTTCTTGGGAGGACTGGTCGAGCAGGTAAATTTAGCTCTAGGTAACTGACCAGTCCACATGATCAGATTTCAAGGAAATGGAGAACATGGAAGATTTTATTCTTCTGTTACCAACGAAGATCAACTTTACATCTGTTTTCTAATATTTACTATATATAAGTAACCTTACAACAATTTCTTACAAATTCAGTTAATATCAATCTATGACTGATATTATGGTTCAGAAAGAGTCTCAAAGTGTCCGCAAATGGAAATAATTATATTTACCTCTTCTTGGCTTGAAAAGGCCTCTGCAAGTGACTAGGTTGTCTCCATGAAAAAGGGGCCTTTTTAGGTACTTTCTCCAGAATTTCTACACCTGGGGTGCAAAGGCCCCATGACACACAGCGCCCACTCTTCCTTTAACTACATATCAGTTTTGTGTCTTTAATATTCTGAAGTGAGCATGATAGCAGATGTATGTAGGAAATCTATACTGCCTAAATTGTACTACAGTAATGTTACATTTTAAAAACTTACCATGGTCATTTATACCACCTTAGGTATTATTATTATTATTATTATTATTATCATTATTACTGATGCTACTATTGTAATTTTACAGAGAAGGAAAATAAATAACCAGAGAAGCAATGCATTTGCTTTTAGGCCCTCCTCTTGTCCAGGGTTAGATTTCAGACATCTCTTAACCCAAAGACTGCTTTTTAAGTGGCCAAAGATTTAATAGTCCATGTGTCTATTTCATTATTATCAGCTCCTACCTTAATTCATTTCCTTTTCTTAGGTTCTTTTTATTTTGTTATTTTTTTCTTCCAGTGTCTTAAGATGAATTCTAACGTGTATTTTAAAATTTCCTTCTATAGTAAAGAAGGTTTTAAGGCTATTTCTTCTAAATATACCTTTTCATGGATCCCATAGGTTTGGCATAAGCATTCTAGTTTTAATGCTTGCTAGACAACTGTAATTTCACCCTCAACTCCCTTTTTGTTTTAAGATATTTATGAGCATACACCCAAATTCCTAAGTATTTATGATTGGGTCTTTATACAATTAATCTAATTTTAATGGATGTCAACTAGAGACTGATAGCTCTAAAATTTCTACTTTCTTGAACTATTTGAAATGTCCTTTGTCATCAGGTACCAAATTTAATTTTATAAATTTTAAAGGACAAATAACATAAGAAAAAACTAAATATTCTATATTTGTAGGATGCAATATCTTTTTTTCCTTTTTATTGAATCCATTGGGGTGACACTGGTTAACAAACTTATACAGGTTTCAGGTGCACAATTCTACAAGACATCATCTGTACACTGTGCTGTGTGTTCACCACCTCAAAGCAAGTCTCCATCCATCAGCATTTATTCCCCCTTTACCCTCCTCTACCTCCCTCCATCCATCCTCCCTCCCCCTGGCAATCACCGCACTGATGTCCATATCCATGAGTTCTTTCTCTCTTGTTTTTTTTTCTTTTTAGCTCAATCCTTCCACCCCTGTAGGATGCAAATTTCATATGTACTATTACATGATATTATAGATGTGTGAAGAACCTATTTATCTGTGATTATTTAAAGTTTATTAGATCTGCTTAATTGTGAAAATAAGAATATTCAAAATTATTCATTGTATTTGTGCTTTATAAAATGCTCTTTATATTACTAACAGCTTTTGCTTTATATGTTTAGGTCCATGTTGTTTCGTGTCTACAGGTATCATACTTTGCGTATGCAGGTATCTTATTTTATCTAAACAATATCAAGTAATGTTAACAACGCAACAGATGTGATAGTCTCTTGAGATATCCACCCAGCCTTGCAGTGGGAATGCCAACGTGAAAAAGAAAGGCAACACCAAGCGTTGGTGAGGAGAAACAGGCACTCCCCGCTGTATTGGGGGTATGAATCGGCACAACTATTTTGAAAAACTGATAGGATTTACTAAAGCTGATCAATACACACACCCTCAATTCAGCAGCACATTGTGAATAAAGCTGCTATGACCATTCTTGTAGGGATCTAGTAGTAAATATATGTGTATACACATGTATGAGAAGAATGCTCATAGCAGCTTTATTCATAATATCCCCAAACTGAAAGCCCAAATTTCTGTCAATGATATAATTAATAAATTTTAAAATTATACAACAAAAAGACACAAGAATGAACAAAGTACAGCTCACCACACATAATAGATGAATCTTGCAAGTGTTATGTTGAATGAAAGAAAAGAGTACGCACTAAAAAACTCCATATACACAAAATTCCAAAGTAGGGAAAACAAATCTATGGTGGCAGAAGTCTGAATAGTGGATGGGGACAGGAAGGGGCTGCTTCTTCATCTAAATGCTGGTACATGAGTGTGTTCACTCTGTGACGATCCCATGAGCAGCTGCCGCACATTCATGACTGTGTAATTTGTGTGTGTGATATACTCCAGCAAACACCTGTACAGATATAACACAGAGCTCTCCACAGGATTTCATGTGGCACAGGAAGTGCAACACTTTCTCCTTTTTACAGGCACTGTGCTAATTTCTTCTTAGAAATCACTTTGTTAAATTGTCAGCACTGCCCATTGAGGTTGGTATTATGATCCCATTTTACAGACTAGCAAAATGAGGCTCTGAATGGAAGCACTTTGTCCAGGACCACACATCTGCTAAGTGGATTATCACTCTGATTAGAGGCCGGTGGTCTTTAGTTCTATGTGATTGTGACAGGACGAGGACAGCGCGTTGAAGTTGGGAGCCTGGCATGAGGACAAGTCACTGGAACCCTGTGTGCAGATTTCTTCTTTGTGAGTGTGAAGTGCACAATCTACCTTCCCTTGTGCTAGTTCATATGAACTTATCAGAGATCGCTCACACTAAAATTGAACTTCAGCATTCTTCCATCTAACTCCTCAACTTCCCTTGCACATTGGTGTTATTTCTTTGCCCTTTGTCATAAAGCCTGGCATTGTTTCCAGGGTCACTTTATACACGAAACTTTTTCCATAACAGGACTTACTCTTACAGTGTTTGTAAGGATAAAAAACTTGTATTATGTGAACCACCAATTCCATTTAATAATATTACAGCTTTACTTGGAGCATTTGGTGTTTTTACTTTATAGCAAATTAAACTCAGATCAAAAATGTTTATTCAAAATATATACACCCTGCCTAATTCCAAAAAGCTTTAGCTCATAATAAAAGGTACATATGAAATAAAGCTGAAATACACAATTTGCAACCTCATGCAAAGAGGAGGACCTAATTTAGGATCACACAAAGGCCATGGTTAAATATTAAATTCAGCTGGAAGCTTTCTGGAAGACAAGAAGTACACAAATCTCCTTACCTGATAAAAGGAAATAGAGCAGTTTTTCAAAGAAGACAATTTTCCATAACTGATTTCCAAGAGGCATGCCAAAGAAACTTATACAAAAGGTTTGATAATAAGGGATGCAAATTACATATCAATATAGAGTGATACAAAAGTGTCATTTAGGAGGAAAACCTTACAAACTGAGCAGCCCGGATTTTTATCTTTATAGAATGAGTTCCAAGAAGAAAAAAAAAGAAAACAGAAACAAAGAGAGATTTGGGATTTTAAAATGTGGCCGAGACCAGGCGGTGTGGGCAGGACAGCAGGTCAGCCCTCAGGAGTCAGGCAGCAGTCATGGGCCAGGCAGACCCTGTGCCTTCTGTGCCTTAGTTTTATGACCCGGAAAAATGCTAATAACAATACTTTCCCTGCCTACCTCACATTAAAGCACTCCATGCATGCAAATTGCTCTACTGATGTAAAATCATCTAATCTCTAGCAGTGCCACCAAAATGGAAAAAAAAGCACCAGGGTTCCAAGGTTGAGCAGTAAAAATTTGTCATTCTCATTGCAACCTTTGCCTTGAGGGTGATTTCATTTGTTCCTTTTACTGTCCTTTCCAATTTTGTCAGGAAGAGCATTTATTAGAAAATTTCAATGTGTGACGAATCAGCACAGAATCACAAAAATGTGACCTTTCACTATGAGCGGTGCTTGCCCAATATTCTGTCCTTCCCCTGCGGCACAAGGCCATAAACACAATTCCACTGCAAGCTGCGAGAGACAAAACGTGGGGGCAACTCTCTCGGGGCTTTGTCTTCTAGAGAACATGCTTTTTCCTCTAAGCTGACAGTCCTGTCTTCCAACCTAGAAATTACCAGTGAACCCAGGACTCTGTGTGTGCGTGTGTGACATGTATGCGGGTAAATGTGTGCTCATATATGGGTATGTAATCACCAAACAAGCAAGGCTCAGAATCCGGGAGATGAAGCATTTCTCTCTTCCCTAAGGAGCCAAAGGCTTGTCCCTCAACTGGGGACCACTGCAGAGACACTGCTGCTGAGATGGCAAAAGTTGGTGCCATGTTTGGTTACAAACAAGACAATATTTCATCACATAAGCACCTAACCTTTGGCTGCACAATCCCCTATCCATGTGTCATTGCCCAACCAAATGTCCATCCTGAGGCAGAGGAGCAAAGTACCACTAATTAAGAGTGAGGGAACATGGAGAAAGGCCATCGAGGCCACGGGCATCTGTCTATGAACATACGCTGAAGAAGAGAAAGACCATGCCAATATTACAAATAAATTCTTAAGAGTTTGAGTTTGTATGTTCCATTCAACTGAGCCAAACACACATTGCAAAGGGCTTCATTGTCAGCTCAGACCAGTTTAAAATATATTTACATAAAATTTTTCTTTTTTTAAAAAAATAAATATTATTGAAAGTATTGCATATGTTGCTCTTTTTCCCCCATCAACCTCTTTTAGGCCACCCCACCCCTGCCCCAAGCCTTCACCACACTATTGTCTGTGTCCATGGGTTATGCATATAGGCATACAAGTTCTTTGGTTGATCTCTTCCCACCCACTGACCATCCCCCGCCTTCCCCTTGAGATTTAGCAGTCTATTCCATGCTTCTATGTCTCTGGATTTATTTTGTTCATCAGTTTATTTTGTTCATTGGATTCCACAAATGAGTGAGAGCATATACTTGTCTTTCTCTGACTGGCTTGTTTCACTTAGCATAATACTCTCCAGGTCCCTCCATGCTGTCTCTAAGGGTAAGAGATCTTCCTTTTTTACTGCTACATAGTACTCGATGGTGTAAATGTACCACAGCTTTCTTATCCACTCATCTACTGATGTGCACTTGGGCTTTTTCCAGATCTTAGCTGTTATAAATTAAGTTGCTATGAACATAGGGATGCATACATTCTTTCTGATTGGTGTGTCAGGTTTCTTAGGATATATTCCTAGAAGTGGGATCACTAGGTCAAGTGGCAGTTCCATTTTTAATTTTTTGAGGAAACTCCATACTGTTTCCCATAATGGCTGGACAAGTTTGCATTCCCACCAACAGTCTACTAGGGTTCCCTTTCCTCCAAGTCTTCGCTAACACTTGTCATTTGTTGATAATAGCCATTCTGACAGGTGTGAGTTGATACCTCATTGTCATTTTAATTTGCATCTCTCTGATGATTGGTGACTTTGAGCATTTTCTCATATGTCTCTTAGCCTTCTGTAAGTCGACTTTGGAGAAGTGTCTATTTAGGTCCTTTATCCATTTTTTAATTGGATTATTTGTTTTCCTTTTGTTAAGTTGTATGAGTTCCCTATATATTTTGGATATTAACCCTTTATCAGATGTATCTTTGCCAAATATGGTCTTTCATATAGTGGGATCCCTTTTCATCTTGTTAATGGTTTCTTTTGCTCTACAGAAGCTTTTTATTTTGATGTAGTCCAATTTATTTCCTCCTTAGTTTCCTTTGTCCTAGGAGATGTATCCATAAACATATTGCTATGAGAGATGTCTGAGATTTTGCTGCCTATGGTTTCTTCTAGGATTTTGATGGTTTTGTGACTTACATTTAACTCTTTTATCCATTTTGAGTTTATTCTTGTGTATGGTGTAAGTTGGTGGTCTAGTTTCATTTTTTTGCACCTATCTATCCAATTTTCCCAATACCATTTATTGAAGAGACTGTTTTAATTCCATTGTATGTTCTTGCCTATTTTGTCAAATATTAATTGAGCTTAATGGCTTGGGTCGATTTCTGGGTTCTCTGTTCTGTTCCATTGATCTATATGTCTGTTCTTGTGCCAGTATGAGGCTGTTTTTATTACAGTGGCTTTGTAGTATAACTTGATATCTGGTATTGTGATTCCTCCAACTTTGCTTTTCTTTCTCAAAATTGCTGCTATATTCGGGGTCTTTTTTGGTTCCATATAAATTTTTGGAATATATGTTCTAGATACAGTGGGGCCTTGACTTATGAGTTTAATTCGTTCCGTGATGGAGCTCGTAACTCAAATTACTCGTATGTCAAATCATTAAAGTGAACTAGTGAGACACGTGATGCGGGGCTGATGTTGTGGTGTTCACTGTGACGTTCGCTGCACCAACTAGTGGTGGGGTATCTGAAGCTGGCTCGTAACCAGAATTTTAGCTCGCAGCTCAAAGCAAAAAATCTGCCAAGAAACGGCTCATATCTCGAAAAACTCGTTAGTCGGGACACTGGTAAGTCAAGGCCCCACTGTATGTGAAATATGCCATTCATATTAGAATAGGGATTTCATTGAAACTATAGATTGCTTTGGGTAGTATGGACATTTTAATGATGTTGATTCTATCAATCCATAAACATGACATATTCTTCCACTGGTTTATATCTTCCTCTATCTCCTTTTTCAATGTTGTATAGTTTTACCTCCTTGGTTAAGTTTATTCTTAAGTATCTTAATTTTTTTGTTGCAATGGGATTGTTTGTTTGGTTTTTCTTTCTGAGAATTTATTATGGGTATATAAAAATGCTTCCAATTTCTGGGTGTTAATTTTGTATCCTGCTACATTGCCAAATTCATTTATTAAATCTAGTAGTTTTACATATATTTTTCACATAGCATTTGCATCATCCTATCAGTTGTCAAACTGCTGTTAGTGCTCCGAACTTGTATTCTAAACACAGTAGACCTCAGAAGAACCATCTTTTTAATGTAAGTTCCCAGTGGTGTTTTTGTAAGCACTTGCATCAGAATCAGCTGGGAGGGTTTGATAAAATGCAGATTCCCTGGGACCCACTACTAGCCTACTGGGGCAGCCTCTCTGGGGTGGACACTTAGGAATTTCCATTTTGATCAAGCCGCTCAGATTATATCTATGAACAATACATTTCGAGAAGTTTATCAGAGTTAATGCAGAAAGGCTTACATCTTGATGGTCAGCACCCAAAAGGCAACTGGAGAGCCAGCTGGAGGGAATGGTGAGAGCGCACAGTGTGTGAATGTGCACTCTGGCCTCTGATCTATGTGATTTGGGGGAAGGAAAGACAATGGTTTCATTGGACAACCCAGTGAACCTTGGCAACTGCAGTATTATAAACATGTAGCCATGACGTAGTCTAACACTTCATTGTCCTTCCCATTTGTGTTTTAATTCTGTTACTTTTCCCTTCTTGTCCCACTCAGTTAGAGTTTAAACTTCCCACTGAGACCAGTGTTGCTTATACATAAGCCTCGGTATTAATACTATGTCCCTAAAATTTGGGAGTACTGAGAAAGTCTTTTGACCCCTGCTTCCTCTCTCATAATCTACCGGAATGGCTACAGGCTGTGCTCCTGTGTCACAGGATGCCATGGCATTTCAGCAAACATGCCTGAAGGAAGATCCACCTGCTGCTGCACACACCTCTGAAGGTGAGACCCACACAGCCTTCTCCAAGCCCTTTATCTTGCTCTTTCCCTCCTTCCTTTCATACACAGTGCGAGTGTACCCATCTCCTTAAGTGACATTCCTGATCTACCATCTATCCTAATACCAGCCCTTCCCATGCCCAGCTCTCCTCTCCCTTTTCTACTTTCTGATACATATATTCCCACCAAATTTGAAGACATGAGAAGATGAGCTATGGGGGGAGAAGGGTGGTAACAAAAAGACTAAAAAGAAAGTATAACTCCAGATTTGTCTGTTTCTAGTGTCTTTAAACCTTTGACCTATAAGCTATTTGACAAAACTGATACTGACTTTTTGTTTAATTTTCTATATTATGTATAATGACATCTATTATACCAGGGCTCTTTACTAGTGAGATTCTGATTCTGAGGCATTTAACTTTGACATAGGCATTGAAGATTATGCTAATCTGATCCTGGTCAAAATTTCTCAATTGGGAAAATGAGCGTTAAAAGTAGTATGTTGTTATTAGAGAGAGAGAACAAAACCCCCCTTTATATCTAAAGTTCAGATCAAAACCTTTTTATTTTAAAAATCCAAGGAACCTCTACAGTGAAATTGCCAGGAGATTCCACAAAGAGATCATGTCACTTTCATTAAGAGAAGCAAATTTTCCAAAATTTTCTGTGTGATTTAAGCATACTGTGGATTAAATCAAGTGGGTAGATTTGCATCATTTTAGCTCCATCCAGCCCCATCCCTACCAGGTTGGCATTTATTTATTTATTTATTTATTTAAATTTAAATTTAAATTATTTATTGCTTAAAGTGTTACGTAAATCTCCTTTTTCCCCCCCATTGACCTCTCCCCACCTGTCCCCACCCCCCAGCACATGCCCTCACCCCACCTCCCCTGTCTGTGCCCATTGGTTATGTTCATATACATGCATACAAGTCCTTTGGTTGATCTCCTAACCCCTCACCCCCAGCCTTCCCTTATAGCAGCAGTTCTCAACCTGTGGGTTGCGACCCCTTTGGGGGTCAAACGACCCTTTCACAGGGGTCGCCTAAGACCATAGGAAAACACATATATAATTACATATTGCTTTTGTGATTAATCACTATACTTTAATTATGTTCAATTTGTAACAATGAAATTGGGGGGTCACCACAACATGAGGAACTGTATTAAAGGGTCGCGGCATGAGGAAGGTTGAGAACCACTGCCTTATAGGTTGGACAGTCTATTCGATGTTTCTATGACTCTGGTTCTATTTTTGTTCATCCTTTTACGTTGCTCATTATATTCCACAAATGAATGAGATCTTTCTCTGACTGGCTTATTTTGCTTAGCATAATGCTCTCCAGTTCCATCCATGCTGTTGCAAATGGTAAGAATTCCTTCATTTCTACAGCAGCGGAGTATTCCATCGTGTAAATGTACCACAGTTTCTAGTCCATTTATCTGCTGATGGGCACTTAGGCTGTTTCCAAATCTTAGCTATTGTAAATTGTGCTGCTATATAGGGGTACATATATCCTTTCTGATTGGTGTTTCTGTTTTCTTGGGATATATTCCTAGAAGGAGGACTACTGGGTCAAATGGAATCTCCATTTTTAATTTTTTGAGGAAACACCATACTGTTCTCCACAGTGGCTGCACCAGTCTGCATTCCCACCAGCAGTGCAAGAGGGTTCCTTTTTCTCCACATCCTCCCAGGTTGGCATTTATATTTTGTTCTGTTTGTTGTTTCAAAGTAAAACTGCTCACACCTAAATGTGGCTTTAACTATATGACCTACCAGCACCTCACCCTAATATGACTCTCTCTGCTGACTCCCACCACAACAGCTATAGAATGTGGTAAACTAATCTGAGCAAAGTTTCCTGCAATTGGCCAACCATAGTCTCTCATCTAAAAAAAAGAAAGAAAGAAAGAGCATCATAAAGGAACTAAATAATCAGCAAAAGCCAGAGTGAAGAGATTTACATTGCTAAAGGGTTTAAAATTGAAGTACTTTGAAGCCGGTGTGTGTGTTTGTGTGTGTGTGTGTGTGTGCATGTGTGTGTATGTGTCTGTTTGTGTTTCAACGGCAAAATTTGTGTCCATAACAGAGAAATCCTTTTTAAAAAATTGGTTTTGCCTGGCTTTGCATGAGACCTTCATCTGTACTCTTTGGCTATATCTAATCTTTCAGTGTCAGTATGTCACAGTTGTGGACCCTGAGAAAGAAGATTAAGAAGGGTCCTGGGTATCTAACTGGGTGCAAATAAAAAAATAAAACAAACAAACAAACAAGCAAAACAGAGCCAAGTAGCCATTTCCACACAGGGGCCTCTCATGCAAACTGCAGTTCAGGGAGAAGCCTGCACTACCCGCCGCTGCAGTGAACTGCCTGCTGCCTGCACTGTGATTCTGCCCCCTGAGCCAGTCCTTATAAAGGAGTTCCTATTTCAACCAATAGGACTGAAGCTTTTCCCATCCAATCAGAGCTGCACAGCTATATTCCCCATCAGCTCATTTACCAACCAATCAGAGCAGCTCCATTTTGACCAATCAGGATAGTGCCTTTTGGACCAATCAAATTGTAAGGATTTGGAGTCCTCATTTGCCTGAGAATAGACCAATCAGGGGTGAGGGGCAAAGACTTCTATCTATATAAGTCAGCTCCCTTGTGGCTCCACGCACACATTTTGTTTCCACCTAAGCTTGAAGATGTGCTTCCATGACAGGACCTGAACCACTGAAACTGGAGCAGAGCACAGCAGACCAGTGCAGACCAGGGAGCAGCAGAGCTGTCTAGCTGGAGAAGGGCCTGGTCTCACAGTCATGCTGTTTTCACAACCAAGCTGTATCACAACTGAGTTGTTTTGCACTGAGTAAAGTTTCCTTCTTCCCTGCACCCCAAATCCAGAATTCTTGTTGCCATTGAATTGGCACCAACGAACATCAGTTGACATGATGTTATCTCCCTCAGAACACAAAGCAGACTTCCGCCCAGCTTCTCTTCATGGTGGTATTATTAGTTTCCTCCCCATACTAAGTTTCTACTTTGTGCACTCTTAAAAGGGAAATGGACAGACAGACTTTGCTTCACATCTTGGCTCAGCCAATTACCAACGGTGAGGCCTTCGAATGTAACTTCTCAAAATCTCAATTTCTTGATTGGAAACAGGAGAAGTAAGGTTTGTGGTGCTTAAGTAAGATTTGTGCCTTGTTCAGAGCCTGACAGTAAAGGCTATTTCCCTCCTCTGCACCCTCTCCAGGATCAGAGTCCTAACTTACTAGTACACTCTCTGTCCAGTTAACTGGAGCAGTGGGCACTTGCTATTTGGTTTGGACACTCAGCATCTCAACCCTGTCTGTGTTTGGGGAATTTCTGCTGAATGGGTTTTAGTGGAAGTTTTGGTAGTATTTTTGCTGCCAAATATGCTCATCTAACCACAAGGTGTTTGTGATAGACCTAACATAGTTTAGTCTTTAGTATTTCTTGCTTCTAGGGCAGTGGCATGCAGCCTGGGCTCCCCTGATCAGAAAGACCCTCACCGTACTTTGAAACAGGAAGGGTTGGGGCCCAGTCTCTCTGGGAAGGAACAGCACAGAGGTGATGGGAAGGTGCTTTCTTGGGGCAAAGGTGGCATCAATGATGATGGCGTTAATAATGCCAGAAAACCAAGTTCTGATAGAAAAGAAATAGGACCACAGCCAACTATAGAATTCCCTCCCCTCCCCCCATTCCCAGTTCCAATCACATGCATGAGAACAAATGGCAACTTACTAAAGGCAAAAAAAAAAAAAGTGTAATTTACAGATCCCCTAGTTAGTAGAGCAGCAAGATAAAAGCATGACCAATGCAACAACCTAATTGTTTTTGAATAAAAAAAGCAATGAAAGCTGATAATAAAAAGGAATCTAAGTCTAACTATTGCCATGTTTTTAAATTCCGATTTGCAAGTTGAACTGTCTAAAACCCTTTCTGTGTTTTCAGAATGACACCACCACGTCTCTACCTACAATTCCCACTCCCACCAGCCTTTCCTCCTGCCAGGAAAGTCTGTAAGGGGGCAGCCGAGAAAGCCAGTTTGGTAAATGAGTAGTAGCTAGTACAGAGATGACTAGCAGCTGCAGCCCAGCCGGGTGCAAAGGCAGAATTTAAAGTGGAACAATCAAGAGATTGTTTTTAGAACTGGGGTGACATCATACACCATGGACCTTTTATTCATCATCTGTATGGAACAGAGAAAGAAAGGGTCACTAATTACAGAGAAGCAGATCAGAGTGCAATCCGGGTTTTATTGCAGGAGCCTGCCCTCTCCTTGTTTGGGATGGTGTAAACAATGACCTTTTTTATTGTCTCTGATAAAGGGGGCATGAGAACCGGAACAGCAACGACAAAATCACCCCTATTTCCCTGTCTCCATCACTGGGCTTCTTGTCTGAGCCATTACCTGGGATAAGCAGGTTCCTTTAGATGTGTATGCTCTTTCTGTTTGTTTGTTTTTAGCTAAATTTAGAATTACATGCTATTGGTGAAATGCAGAGTTCTGAAAGACCTGCCTAATTATTCAGTGTTGTGCTTTTTGATTATAGCTGGGATTGCCTAGGTCCCAGTGAGCCATGAATTGGATCAGAGGTCAGCAAACTCTGGCCCATGGGCCAAATGCAGCCACTGCCTGATTTTGTAAATAAAGCTGTACTTGAATATAACCACACCCATTGTTTACCTAGGCCAGTGGTCAGCAAACTCATTAGTCAACAGAGCCAAATATCAACAGTATAACAATTGAAATTTCTTTTGAGAGCCAAATATTTTAAACTTAAACTATATAGGTAGGTACATTGTTATTAACTTAATTAGGGTACTCCTAAGGCTTAGGAAGAGCCACACTCAAGGGGCCAAGAGCCATGTGGCTCGCGAGCCGCACTTTGCTGACCACGAACCTAGGCTATCTTCTGTGGCTGCATTGGTGCAACAGGGATAGAGTTGAGTAATTGCAAAAAAGACCATATGACCTGCAAAACCTAAACTATTTACTGTTTGGCCTTTACAGAAAAAGTTTGCTGACCCCTGAGTTAGATGCTTGTTTTGCCTCTCAGCAGTAAGGAACCACTTTGCTTAAAGTTGTAGTAATTTGTCCTGCTTCCCTGGCACTAACCACATGTTTGCAGGGACAAGACAGAATCGAGGAGGAAATCAAGGGATATCTCCCAAACATAGACCCCTTGGAATTTCAAAGCTGACCACATGAGTGGAATTCCAAGGTGAACACACATGGGGAGAGGGCTAAAAACCCACTGGCACAATCATGGAAGGATGTCTTTCACAGTTGAGGGTCTGGGATTATCTGTGTGACCACATTATAGCAGATCTCTGGTTTAAAAGCCCCAAAGTCCAATCAAAGTATATTTGTTGAGGATTTATCTTGGTTGTTGTTAACCCTCCCACTTTTTTGAGGGGGGGGGGGGGGGGTGGTGGGGGGACTGTGACATATACACAGACTTCCACAACTCATTTGTAATTTCTGGGGGTTCTTGAACCCCCAAGAAGCTAGTCCATAAGCCCCAGATTAAGAAACACTGATCAATTCTTTTTGCTAGTTGTGGGACAAATTGTAAAATGCACTAGTCAAAGAACCTGTTTTCAATTAGATTAATTAACAATTAGCAAGTGCTTACTTGAAATTAATTTAAAATTAACAGCATCTACTAAGTGCCAGATAAGGGGTACAGACAATACGTCATTGGAATTGAGAGAAGAAATAGACTATTGTTCAGTAAGGTGAGAGAAGGGTTCACAGATGAAATGATCAAATACGGATAAGAAAACAGGAAATGTGCCCCCCGCCCCCACCTTGAAGCTGAAACACCAGTCTAGAGCAGTGGTTCTCAACCTTGGCTGCACATTAGAATCACCTGGGAATCTTTTTAAAATCCTGATTTCTGGGCCTCATCCTCCGGAAATTCTGTTTCTTTGCTACTAATGTTGTGGCCCCACCCCATAACAAAGAAACAGAATTTCTGGAGGATGAGGCCCAGAAATCAGGATTTTAAAAAGATTCCCAGGTGATTCTAATGTGTAGCCAAGGTTGAGAACCACTGGTCTAGAGGGTAAGAGAGCTCTAATCCTTTTTATAAGCTGTACTAAGAAGTTGCCACAAGTACTTAGCAGTCAAGTTAAACTTCTTTAGATGAATAACATGAGGCTAATTATACTCTTCTAACTTTTCACATAGAAAGGGATGTCTAATTTTTCGCTTATACAATTAAAATTTGCTTTGCTAAATTTTAAGATTTTTTTTAAGGTGGCTTGTTATTTTTATTTATTTATTTATTTTTATTGGGTCAGACTAAACTTTATTTTTTTAAATCTTTATTGTTGAAAGTATTACATATGTTCCCTCCCCCCGCCCCCAATGCTCTCTTCTAGCCCACCCTCGCCCCTCCCGCCCCAGGCCTTCACCACCCTATTAACTGTGTCCATGGGTAATGCATATATGCATATAAGTTCTTTGGTTGATCTCTTTCCACCTACCTTCCCTCTGAGATTCAACAGTCTATTCTATGCTTCTATGTCTCTGGATCTATTTTGTTCATCAGTTTATTTTGTTCTTTAGATTCCACATATGAATGAGATCATGTGATACTTGTCTTTCTCTGACTGGCTTGTTTCACTTAGCATAATACTCTCCAGGTCCCTCCATGCTGTCTCTAAAGGTAAGAGATCTTTCTTTTTTATTGCTACATAGTATCCCATGGTGTAAATGTACCACAGCTTTCTTATCCACTCATCTACTGATGGGCACTTGGACTTTTTCTAGATCTTAGCTATTATAAATTAAGCTGCTATGAACATAGGGATACATACATTCTTTCTGATTGGTGTGTCAGGTTTCTTAGGATATATTCCTAGAAGTGGGATCACTAGGTCTAGTGGCAGTTCCATTTTTAATTTTTTGAGGAAATTCCATGCAAGTTTTCCATAATGGCTACACAAGTCCGCATTCCCACCAGCAGTGTACTAGGATTCCTTTTCTCCACATCCTCACCAGCACTTGTGATTTGTTGATTTGTTGATGATAGCCATTCTGACAGGTGTGAGGTGATATCTCATTGTCATTTTAATTTGCATCTCTCTGATGATTAGTGACTTTGGGCATTCTTTTGGCCATCTGTATGTCCACTTTGGAGAAATGCCTATTTAGGTCCTTTATCCATTTTTTAATTGGATTATTTGTTAACCTTTTGTTAAGTTGTATGAGTTCCCTATACATTTTGAATATTAATCCTTTATCAGATGTATCTTTGCCAAATATAGTCTTCCATTCAGTGGGCTCCCTTTTCACTTTGTTGATAGTTTCTTTTGCTGTACACAAGCTTTTTATTTTGACGTAGTCTCATTTGTTTATTTTCTCCTTAGTTTCCCTTGCCCTAGGAAATGTATCCATAAACATATTGCTATGACATATGTCTGAGATTTTGCTGCCTACAGTTTCTTCTAGGATTTTGACGGTTTTGTGACTTACATTTAAGTCTTTTATCCATTTTGAGTTTATTCTTGTGTATGGTGTAAGGTGGTGGTCTAGTTTCATTTTTTCACATGTAGCTGTCCAATTATCCCAATACCATTTATTGAAGAGACTGTCTTGACTCTACTGTATGCTCTAGCCTCCTTTGTCAAATATTAATTGAGCTTAATGGCTTGGGTCGATTTCTGGGTTCTCTGTTCTGTTCCATTGATCTATATGTCTGTTCTTGTGCCAGTACCAGACTGTTTTGATTACAGTGGCTTTGCAGTATAACTTGATATCTGGTATTGTGATTCCTCCAACTTTGTTCTTCTGTCTCAGGAGTGCAATGGCTATTCGGGGACTTTTTTGGTTCCATATAAATTTTGGGAGTATATGTTCTTGATCTGTGAAATATGCTGTTGGTATTTTAATGTGGATTGCATTGAAACCATAGATTGCTTTGGATGGTATGGATATTTTAATGATGTTAATTCTACCAATCCATGAACATGGTAAATTCTTCCAACTGTTTATATTGTTCTCTATCTCTTCTGTCAACGTCCTGTCAATTTCTGAGTGCAAGTCTTTTACCTCTTTGGTTAAGTTTATTCCTAAGTATCTTAATTTTTTGTTGCAATGGTAAATGGGATTGTTTGTTTAATTTTTCTTTCTGAGAATTTATTATGGTGTATAAAAGGCCTACGATTTGTGGGTGTTAGTTTTGTATCCTGCTACATTGCCAAATTCATTTATTAAATCTAGTAGTTTTGGTGGAGTCTTTGGGGTTTTCTATGTACAATATCATGTTATCTGTGAATAATGACAGTTTTACTTTCTCCTTTTGAAGTTGGATTTCTTTTATTTCTTCTTCTTGCCTGATTGCTGTGGCTAGGACTTCCAGCACTATGTTGAATAATAGTGGTGAAAGTGGACATCCCTGTCTTGTTCCTCTTTAGTTAAGTCTATTCCCACTTTGCTGAGAGTTTTTATCAAAAATGGGTATCGGATTTTGTTGAATGCTTTTTCTGTGTCTATTGATATGATCATGTGATTTTTGTCTTTCAATTTGTTTATGTGATGTATCACATTTATTGATTTGTGTACATTGTACCAGGCTTGCATCCCTAGAATACATCCCACTTGGTCATGGTGTATTCTCTTTTTAATATATTTCTATTTTGCTAATATTTTGTTGAGGATTTTAGCATCTATGTTCATCAGGGATATTGGCCTGCAATTCTCTTTCTTCGTAGTATCTTTATCTGGTTTTGGAATTAGGATAATACTGGCCTCATAAAAAGAGCTTGGAAGTATTCCTTACTCTAAGATTTTTTGGAATAGTTTGAGGGGGATAGGTGTTAGTTCTTCTTTGAATGTTTGGTAAAACTCCCGTGTGAAGCAGTCCAAACGAGGGCTTTTGTTTTCTGGGAGTTATTTATTATTGCTTCAACTTCATCAGTTGTTATTGGCCTAATCAGGTTTTCTGATTCTTCCTGATTCAGTTTTGGATGGTTGTATTTTAATAGGAAATTTTCCATTACATCCACATTGTTCAGCTTGTTGGCCTATAATTGTTCATAGTATTTTCTTGCAATCCTTTGTATTTCAGTTGTTACTTCTCCATTTTAGTTTCAGATTTTATTTATTTGTGTCCTCTCTCTTTGTTTCTTAATGAATCTGGCTAATGGTTCATCAATCTTGTTTATCTATTCAAAGAACCAGCTCTTGGTTTTACTCTGATTTTTTTTTTTTTTTTTTTTGGTCCCTATGTCATTTATTTCTGCTCTAATTTTTATTATTTCCTTCATTCTACTTTGGGCTTTTCTTGTTTTCTTTCTAATTCTTTAAATTGTAGGGTTAAATAGTTTATTATTAATTTTTCTTGTTTTTTGTTGTTGTGTTTTGTTTTTTTTCTGTTTTTTTTTCTTTTATTCTTTTTAAAAAAATATTATAATAAGTATTACAAACGGTATTACATATGTCTCCTTCCCCCCCACCCCCCGCCCTTGACAATCCTCTGCCCTCCCTTACCTCCCCGTATCTTATGTCCATTAATTATGCTTATATGCATGCATACAAGTCCTTCGGTTGATCTCTTACTCCCCTCCCTTATGCCCCCCAACCCTCTCTGGCCTTCCCACTGCAGTTTGAAAATCAGTTTGAGGCAGCTCTGCCTCTGTATCTATTATTGTTCAAAAATTTGTAATGGTCTTTATTATCCATGAATGAGTGAGATCATGTGGTATTTTTCCTTCATTGACTGGCTTATTTCACTTAGCATAATGCTCTCCAGTTCCATCCATGCTGTTGCAAATGGTAAGAGCTCCTTCTTTTTTACAGCAGCATAGTATTCCATCGTGTAGATGTACCACTGTTTTCTAATCCATTCATCTACTGATGGGCACTTAGGCTGTTTCCAGATCTTAGCTATGGTGAATTGTGCTGCTATGAACATAGGGGTGCATATATCCTTTCTGATTGGTGTTTCTGGTTTCTTGGGATATATTCCTAGAAGTGGGATCACAGGGTCAAATGGGAGTTCCATTTTTAGTTTTTTGAGGAAACTCCATACTGTCTTCCATAGTGGCTGCACCAGTCTGCATTCCCACCAGCAGTGCACAAGTGTTCCTTTTTCTCCACATTCTCTCCAGCACTTGTCGTTTGTTGATTTGTTGATGATAGCCATTATGACAGGTGTGAGATGGTACCTCATTGTTGTTTTGATTTGCATCTCTCGGATGATTAGTGACTTTGAGCATGTTTTCATGTGTCTTTCGGCCTTCTGAATGTCCTCTTTTGAAAGGTGTCTATTTAGATCCTTTGCCCATTTTTTGATTGGATTGTTTATCTTCTTTTTGTTAAGTTGTATAAGTTTCCTATAAATTTTGGAGATTAGGCCCTTATCAGATATGACGTTGGCAAATATGTTTTCCCACGCAGTGGGTTTTCTTGTTGTTTTTTGATGGTTTCTTTTGCTGTGCAGAAGCTTTTTATTTTGATGTAGTCCCATTTGTTCATTTTCTCTTTAGTTTCAACTGCCCTAGGAACTGTATCAGTGAAGAAATTGCTTTGGCATATGTCTGAGATTTTTGTTGCCTTTGGATTCTTCTAGAAGTTTTATGGTTTCCTGTCGTACGTTTAAGTCCTTTATTCATTTTGAGTTTATTCTTGTGTATGGTGTAAGTTGGTGGTCTAGTTTCATTTTCTTGCATGTATCTGTCCAATTTTCCCAACACCATTTATTGAAGAGACTATCTTGGCTCCATTGTATGTTCTTGCCTCCTTTGTCAAATATTAATTGAGCATATTGGTTCGGGCCAATTTCTGGGGTCTCTATTCTATTCCATTGATCTATATGTCTGTTCTTGTGCCAGTACCAGGCAGTTTTGAGAACAGTAGCTTTGTAATACAGCTTGATATCTGGCATTGAGATCCCACCTACTTTGTTCTTTCTCAGGATCGCTGCAGCTATTCGGGGTCTTTTTTTATGCCAGATGAATTTTTGGAGAGTTCGTTCTAGATCTTTGAAGTAGGCCATTGGTATTTTAATGGGAAGTGCATTGAATTTATGATCCCTCTAGACTTTTTTGGTTCCATATAAATTTTTGGAGTATATGTTCTTGATCTGTGAAATGTCTTTTACCTCTTTAGTTAAGTTTATTCCTAGGTATATTAATTTTTTTGGTGCGATGGTAAATGGGATTGTTTTTATAATCTCTCTTTCTGAAAGTTCTCTATTGGTGTATAGAAATGCCTCAGATTTCTTGGGGTTAATTTTGTATCCTGCTACATTGCCAAATTCATGTATTAAGTCTAGTAGTTTTTTGATGGAGTCTCTAGGGTTTTGTATGTATAATATCATGTCGTCTGCAAATAAGGACAGTTTTACTTCCTCTTTTCCAATTTGGATGCCTTTTATTTCTTCTTCTTGTCTAATTGCAATGGCTAATACTTCCAGGACTATGTTGAACAGGAGTGGTGAGAGTGGGCATCCCTGTCTTGTTCCTGTTCTTAGGGGAAATGGTGTTAGTTTTTGTCCACTGAGTATGATGTTGGCTGTGGGCCTGTCATATATGGCTTTTATTATGTTGAGGTATGATCCTTCTATTCCCACCTTGTTGAGAGTTTTTATCAAAAATGGGTGTTAGATTTTGTCGAATGCTTTTTCTGCATCAATTGATATGACCATGTGGTTTTTTTCTTTCAATTTGTTTATGTGATGTATTACGTTTATTGATTTACGGATGTTGTACCATCCTTGCATCCCTGGGATAAATCCTACTTGGTCATGGTGTATGATCCTTCTGATGTACTGTTGGATCCGATTTGCTAAGATTTTGTTGAGGATTTTGGCATCTATGTTCATGAGGGATATTGGCCTGTAATTCTCTTTCATTGTGTTGTCTTTACCTGGTTTTGGTATTAGGGTGATGCTGGCTTCATAGAATGAGCTTGGAAGTGTTCCTTCCTCTTGAATTTTTTGTAGTAGTCTGAGGA
Source organism: Myotis yumanensis (assembly GCF_028538775.1). Taxonomy (NCBI): domain Eukaryota; kingdom Metazoa; phylum Chordata; class Mammalia; order Chiroptera; family Vespertilionidae; genus Myotis; species Myotis yumanensis. Next base: position 118,322,963 of record NW_027223754.1, on the reverse strand, counting down.
GGATAGGTTTTAGTTCTTCCTTGAAAGTTTGGTAAAACTCCCCTGAGAAGCCATCTGGTCATGGGCTTTTGTTTGCTGGGAGCTTTTTGATGACTGCTTCAATTTCTTCCATAGTTATTGGCCTATTGAGATTTTTAGATTCTTCCTGATTGAGTTTTGGAATGTTGTATTTTTCTAGGAATTTGTCCATTTCCTCCAGGTTGTCTAGTTTGTTGGAGTAGAGTTGTTCGTAGTATTGTTTAACAATCATTTGTATTTCTGTGGGGTCTGTTGTTATTTCGCCTCTATCGTTTCTGATTTGGTTTATTTGGGACCTCTCTCTTTGCTTCTTGGTGAGCCTGGCTAGGGGTTTGTCAATCTTGTTTATCCTTTCAAAGAACCAGCTCTTGGTTTCATTGATTTTCTGTATTGTTTTTTTGGTCTCTATGTCATTTATTTCTGCTCTAATCTTTATTATCTCCTTCCTTCTGCTCACTCTGGGGTTTTCTTGTTGCTCTCTTTCTAATTCTTTGAGTTGAAGAGTTAGATGATTTACTACCATTTTTTCTTGTTTTTTGAGATAGGCCTGTAGAGCTATAAACTTCCCTCTCAGGACTGCTTTCATTGTGTCCCATAGGTTTTGGATTGTTGTGTTTTCATTGTCATTAGTGTCCAGGATGTTTTTAATTTCTTCTTTGATGTCATTGGTAACCCAATCAATATTTAATAACATGCTATTCAGCTTCCAAGTGTTTGAGTATTTTGGGTTGTTTTTATTGTAGTTTATTTCTAACATTATGCCATCGTGGTCTGAGAAGAAGCTTTTTATTATTTCAATCTTCTTGAATTTGTGGAGACTTTGTTTGTGACCCAATATGTGGTCTATTTTTGAATATGTCCCATGAGCACCTGAGAGGAATGTATATTCCATGGCTTTGGGGTGAAGTGTTCTGAAGATGTCAATTAAGTCCATCTGATCTAGTGAGTCATTTAGGATTGCTGTTTCTTTGCTGATTGTTTGTCTAGAGGATTTATCCAGTGATGTCAGTGGTGTATTAAAGTCTTCTACTATGATTGTATTGTTGTCGATCTCTCCTTTGATATCTTCCAGGATTTTTTTTATGAATTTGGGTGCTCCTGCATTGGGTGCATATATGTTTACCAAGGTTATATCTTCTTGTTGTATTGATCCCTTTAGTATTATGAAGTGGCCTTCCTTATCTCTGCTTATGGCCTTCACTATGAGGTCTATTTTGTCCGATATAAGTATTGCTACCCCAGCCTTCTTTTCCTTTCCATTTGCCTGAAAGATATTTTTCCATCCCTTCACTTTCAGTCTGTATGAGTCCCTTCTAATGAGGTGGGTCTCTTGTAGACAGCAGATGTATGGGTCATGTTTTTTTATCCATTCAGCCACTTGATGTCTTTTGGTTGGAGCATTTAGTCCATTTACATTTAAAGTTATTATTGAAAGGTACTTGTTTGTAGCCATTTCTTTTTTTGTGTGTGGCTGTTTTCTTTCTGAGCTTGTAATTTCTTCTTTTTACACCAGTCCCTTTAGCATTTCTTGCATGGCTGGCTTGGTGGTGATAAACTCCCTTAGACTTTTTTTGTCTGTGAAGCTTCTTATTTCCCCTTCAATTTTGAATGATAGCCTTGCTGGATAGAGTATTCTTGGATTCAGTCCTTTGCTTTGCATCACTTTGTAGATTTCCATCCATTCTTTTCTGGCCTGATGTGTTTCTGTTGAGAAATCATTTGATAATCTAATGGGAGATCCCTTGTATGTAACTTTCCGTCTCTCTCTTGCAGCCTGTAAGATTCTCTCTTTGTCCTGAACATTTGCCATGGTAATTATGATGTGTCTTGGTATGGGTCTTTTCGGGTTCACCTTGTTAGGGACGCTCTGGGCTTGTGTGACTTTTTTCTTCCCCACCTCAGGGAAGTTTTCTGATATTATTTCTTCGAATAGGTTTTCTAATCCATGTTCATCTTTCTGTTGTTCTGGCACCCCTATTATTCGTATGTTGTTTCGTTTCATGTTGTCCCAAAGCTCCCTTAGGCTCTCCTCCTGTCTTTTAATTTTTTTCTCCAATTGCAGTACAGTTTGAGTGTGTTTGCTTCCTTGTCTTCTAATTCACTAATTCGGTCCTCCGCTTCTCCTAGTCTACTGTTGATACTTGCAATGGTGTTTTTTTATTGCAGCTATGTCGCTCTTCATTTCTTCTTGGGACTTACTTAAGTTGTTGATTTTTTCATCTGTTTCTTCTAGCTTCTTGCATATGGTATTGATTTTTTCCTCCATCCGGTACATGTACTCTAGGACCCTTATTCTGAATTCTTTTTCCATCATGTTGCATACCTCTGTCTCACTTAGCTGCTTTTCTGGAGAGTCCTCCTTTTCTTTCCTTTGGGGGTTTCTTTGTCTACCCATGTTTGATCTCACTGACATATCTAGTTGTTGAGTCGTTCAGTGGCTGTTCCCTGGGTGGCAGTGGCTGCTCCCTGGGTGGCAGTGGCTCCTCGGGCTGTGGTTGCTCCTTGGGCGGTTGTGGTAGCAGCGGCTCCTCCGTTGATAGCAGGGCCTCTGGTGGGTGCTGTTCACAGCTGTGGTGGCTCTTCTGGCTGGTAGAGGGAGGCTTCACACACAGTAACTGTTCCCCAGACAAAATGTGTGGTGATCAGGAGGCCACTGTTGCTTGAATCTGCTTTCCGTGGAGGGAAGCAGGTCTCCTCTGAGTTCATGTAGTCGCGCTGCTTGAGAGCCGTTGCCTCCGGGTTAGTAGCCGATCTCTGGATGCCGATAACAGCTACTCAAGATGGCGTGGTCTCGCTGCTGAGCTGGCGCCCAGGGGGAGGTTTCAGCCTCAATCTCTAACCATCCCCATTTTCTAGGAGTTCTCTGTCTTTCCTGGCTGCAGACTGTCTCTCAGCTGAATCTCCTCTGCTTGTTCAGGCTGTATGTTACCCGTTTCAGCTGCTCGCCCTTATCTGCTCCGGGACAAAGCACCAACACGTCCGTCTAAGCCTCCGCCATTTTTTCCTCCTGTTGCTGTGTTTTTGTTTTTGTTTTTGTTTTTAGAGGTAGGCCTGTAGTGCTATGAATTTATTTCTCAAGACTGCTTTTGCTGTGTCCCAGAGATTTTGGGTTGTTATGTGCCCATTTTCATTTGTTTTCAGGGTATTTTTATTTGTTTCCAGGGTATTTCTTATTTCTTTCTTGAGCTTGTTGTTACTCCTTTCATTGTTTAATAACATGCTATTTAGCCTCTATGTATTTTAATGTTTTTGAGTGTTCTTACTCTAGCTGATTTCTAATTTCATTCCATTATGATCTGAGAAGATGCTTGATATGATTTCAATCTTCTTGAACATGTAAAGATGTGTTTTGTGTCCTAACATGTGGTCTATATTTCAGAATGACCCATATGCACTTGAGAAAAATGTATATTGTGCAGCTTTTGGGTGAAATGTTCTGTGAATGTTAATTAAATGCATCTGATCCAGTGTGGATTTAATAGTCATCAATAGTCACTGTTTCCTTATTAATTTTTTGTCTGGAAGATCTATCAGTGAAGTCATCAGGCTGTTAAAGTCCCCTATTATGACTGTATTGCTATAGATCTCTCCCTTATAGTCCTCCAGAAATTTGCTTGTTTGTTTGTTTTTATATATTTAGGTGCTCCTATATTGGGTACATATATGTTTACCAGGATTATATTCTTTTGTTGGATTGACCCCTTTAGTATTATGTAGTGAACTTTATTATCTCTTGTGATGGCCTTCATTTTGAAGTCTATTTTATCAGATATGAGTATTACTACCCCAGCTTTTTTGTTTGTTTGTTTCCATTTGTATGGAAAAAATTTTTCTATCCCTTCACTCTCATCCTGTGTGAGTCTTTTGTTCTGAGGTGGGTCTCTTGTAGACAGCATATAATTGGGTCATGTTTTCATATCCATTCAGCCACCTTTTGTCTTTTGATTGGAGCATTTAATCAATTTACATTTTAAGTCATTATTGATAGGTATTTATTCACTGCCATTTTAATTATTTATGCCTGTTTTTCTTTTTTATAAAAAATATACTTTTATTGATTTCAGAGAGGAAGGGAGAGGGAGAGAGAGATAGAAACATCAATGATGAGAGAGAATCATTGATCAGCTGCCTCCTGCACACCCCCAGGTATGTGCCCTGACTATGAATTGATCCATGACATCCTGGTTCATAGGTCAATGCTCAAGCACTGAGCCATGTGGACTGGACTCTCTATTTCTTCTTCATTACAGCAGTTCCTTTAGCATTTCTCGCTGTGCTGGTTTGGCGGTGACTAACTCCTCTAGCCTTTTTTGTCAGGAAGCTCTTTATTTCATCATCTGTTTTGAATGATAACCTTGCTGGATATAGTAATCTTGGTTTCAGATCCTTGCTTTTCATTACCTTGAATATTTCATGCCATTTCCTTCTAGCCCAGCCGTGGGCAAACTACGGCCCACGGGCCGGATCCGGCCTGTTTGAAATGAATAAAACTAAAAAAAAAAAGACCGTACTCTTTTATGTAATGATGTTTACTTTGAATTTATATTAGTTCACACAAACACTCCATCCATGCTTTTGTTCCAGCCCTCCGGTCCAGTTTAAGAACCCATTGTGGCCCTCGAGTCAAAAAGTTTGCCCACCCCTGTTCTAGCCTGTAGAGTTTCTGATGAGAAACCAGTTGACAGTGTTATGGGAGCTCCTTTGTAGGTGACAAATTGCTTTTCTCTTGCTGTCTTTAAGAGTCCCTCTTTGCCTCTAATTTTTGGCACTTTAATTATGATGTGTTTGGCATGGGCCTGTTTGGGTTCTTCTTGAGACTCTCTGTGCCTCCTGGACTTGCGTGACTTTTCCCTTCACCAGGTTTTGGAAGTTTTCTGCCGTTATTTCTTCAACCATGTTCTCTACACCTTTCTCACTTTCTTCTCCATCTAGCTCTCCTATGATGCAAAAATTGTTACATTTCATGTTGTTCCACAGCTCTCTTAAGCTGCCCTCCTGTTTTTTAATTGTTTTTTCCTTTTTGTTCTCTGATTGATATTTTCTATCCTGTCTTCTATTTCATTGATCCAATCCTTGGCTTCCCCTAATCGGCTGTGTATTCCTTCCAATATGTTCTTTTTGTTGTTAATCCCCCCTCAATGATATCTTCCCATTGATTTTTAGAGAGAATAGAAAGGAGAGGGAGAGACAGAAAGAGAGAAACATCAATGTGAGAGTGACACATTGATTGGCTGCCTCCTGCACATGCCCTGCTCAACACCAGGTATGGAGCCTGCAACTGAGGTATACGTCCTTGACTGTAATGAAACCCAGGACCCCTCAGTCCAGAGGCTGATGCACATTGGGCCCAAACCTGCTAGGGCCCAGTGTGTTCTTTATTAGTGCTATGTCATTCTTGATTTCTGACTTGTCTTTTTTCATAGTTACTTTATCTTTTCTCATGCTGTTGAGCATCCTTGCCATCATTATTCTGAATTCTATATCTTATAAATTTCTTATCTCCATTTCTTTTATCTCTTCTGGGGAATTCTCTTGTTCTTTCATTTGGGGCTTGTTTTTTGTCTCCCCATTTTGGTTGCCCTGTTTAGGTTTGTGTCTATGTTTTAAGTAGAGCTGCTATGACTTCCAATCTCTAGTGCAATGTCAGACATTGCTTGTAACTTGCCTTGAGTAACCTGTTCGGAGCTATCAGCAATCCACAGCTTGTGGCTCCCTCTGCTGGGGATGGGTGCCTTTGGAAAGGACCAAGATATGCACCCAAGTCATCTTTTTCCCCTAGTCCCTGGCCCAGAAGGAGATCAAACAAAGACTCAAAGCCTCCAGAGATCCGCCTCTGCCTGAAGTCCAATTGACACTCAGACAGTCTTGATTAGCCTCAGGATACCCTCCAGAACTTCAGCTGCTGTCTGTGGGTGCTGGTATGAAGTGCACTTCCGCACTTCATACCAGCCTCTATGTCATCTCCACTTTCCCTCCTTGTTTATCAGGGTTCTCTCCAGCGAGTCTTCAGTTGATTATTCAGGATGGTTTGTCTGTATTTTAGTTGTAATTCTAGTTTGGCCCTGGGAGAGTGTCAGTGTAGCTTCCACTTACCCCGCTGCCATTTTGGAATATCTCCTAAGTTTTAGGATTTCTAAGTACACATTTTTAAGACAGAAAACCAACTGATATATTGCTATCACTAAATAAGGGGAGAAATATTTTAAAATGTATTTTCAATTTCATTGTTTATGTCTCTTATTTTATAGCTTACTCTATATTTTCCAAGTTGCTATAACATTTTGGGTTGGTCCCTTTCATGTACACAGAGTCTTCAGTTCAAGAGGCTCAAATCCTTTGACCTGCATGAAGGACCAGCCTTTCTACCCTTGTAAGGCTCATGATTTTCCTTGTATAGTTGATTCAAAGAAATTTCTTTCAGGATTTCTTTGCTATTGGAGATTTTGTTTATCTTCTGAGAACTAGGAAATTTAAATTGAATATAGTGGGGAGAAAAACGTGTCACTACTAGAACTGTCTAGGCTTGAACTTTGTTTAGGGGACTTAGTATTTATTCAACAAACTAATGCAGTGTTTCCATTACTTTAAAGTAAATTTAAATTCCTCCTGTGGGTATAAATGCAAAATGTAAAACAAATGAGCAGAAGGAAAATGATGTTATTAGACCATATGCCTTAGTGATACCTCATTCAGGGAGCTATCCATTTTCTATAAAAAATATAGTATTTGAATCTGACAAGAAACTAGAACTTGGTTAAGCTAAAAGTGAGCAGAAAGTTCTTGAGTCCACTTCGACTTGTTTTGATGAGAATGATTAACCATGTAATTTGAGTCCTCCATAGTTAGACAAAATGGAGAAGTTTGTGTGGTTCTAAAAGATCAAGAATTGAGATGTTTAAATCAGTGGTAGTCAAGTAGGATCTACAGACCCCAAGAGTTCCAAGGCCCTTTCAAGAAGTCCTAGAGATCAAAATTATTTCTATAACAAAATACTAAGATGTCATTTGACTTTTACTATGTTGACACTTGTACCAATGTTACAAAAGCAAATAGGCAAAACCGCTGGGCCCTTGGCTTCAATCAAGGTCCCCAACTGTACAAGCAGTACCATTAAAATCGTCACTATGCTTTACTTGTAGTTTAAAAATATAACAACAGCCTGTGTCACTTAAGAATGCCCATTATGATGTAGTAAAACTTTAAATTTTAACCATTGCATGCATATTATTTTAATGTTTTGTATGACAAAATGGAAAGTACCCACACAGCACTTCTGCTGCATGCAGCAGTACAATTATTGTCTCAAGAAGCACTTGTGTAATAGCTGAGCTGCAAGCCTTTTGTTTCCATGGTACACTATTTTACTTGAAAGAATGACTATCATAAAGACTATTGTTATTCAGACTTGGGTGTTTCTTAGATATTTTCTCAAAAATCCTGTTACTGAAAGGAAAACAACAAAAAGTATTGGTTGCCAATAATAAAATTCAAGTTTCCAGCAAAACTTAGATTATTGAAAACATGTGTCCATCGCCATGAGCTTGACAGCTTCCCAGAATCTCAAGACTTTTCTGATGAGCTTGGTGGTGACATTAACAGATGTGCTTTTTTGATATTATACAGTAATGAAATGTGTCAACATTTGGAAGATCTGCATAATTCAGTGAACTAATATTTTTCAGATTATCAATGCATGATGTTACCAAATCATGTATGGGTAAAACAGCCATTGAGGGTATAAGATAGAACAGCGGACTTTAGTGTAACATTATGAATCTGAAACTGATATGATTTCAGATTCCACATTGCGACTCACTTTTAAGAAACAATGCTTGTCACTCTGGCTGGTGTGGCTCAGTTGGTTGAGCATCATCCTGTGCACTTAAAGGTCACTGGTTCGATTCTTGATCAGGGCATGTGCCCAGGTTGTGGGTTGGGTCCCTGGTTATGGGTGTGTACAAGAGGCTACTGATTGATGTTTCTCTCTCTCTTTCCCTTCCTCTTTCTCTAAAACACACACACACACACACACACACACACACACACACACACACACACAGAGTAATGCCTGTCAAGAAACTCAAAGCCATCATTACCTGAAAGGGGTGTTTAAATGCTCCCCATTTGTCCTCCTACATATCAGTGTGAGGCCAGATTTCCTCACTTCAACCAAGACAACATACTGTAGTAGGTTCAGATTCAATGCAAAAGTAGAGACGAGAATCCAGCTGTCTTCTATTAAGCCAGACACTAAAGAGATTTACAAAGTTCCAAAACAATGCCACTCTTGTTACTCATATTTGTTTTATTTGGGAAAATCAACGTATTTTCGTAAATATGTGTTTTTTATGTAATGGGATTGCTACTGTGCTTTTTAAAAAAATTAAAATAAGCCTTTTAAAACTTCTAAACTTTATTTTTTTAATATTATAAATGTTAGTCATCGAGCCCATCATAAAAGCTCTTCAAGATCCTCAATTTTTGTGAGCAAAAAGGGGCCTGTGACCAATAAGTTTGGGAACCCCTGTCTTATATGAACTAAATACAACTCAATGACATGTGTCCCATTAGTCTTATTCTCTGGCATGTTTTTCCTCAGGTCTGTTTCTTTTTTCTTCTAAGTTAGGCTATGTGCCAGGACTCCAGGCTTCTAAGGTTCCTACTCCATTTCAAGTCTCCGTGGCCAAAACTAAACCAGGTGGCTTAAGAATATCATTTAGGGAGAGAGTGCCTGAATTGATGGAGAAGTGGACCAGCATTCCAAATCACTTTATCTATCAATACCTGACAGAGTTCATTCAACATTGACCAACAATGAATGCTACAGATTCTGCAGTAAACATTAGCATGAAACAATTGAATCCAAGCAATTTTGTGGAGAATTTTGTTTCCTATGTTATATTTGGTCAGGAGTAGAAAGGATATTAACTTTTTTTCTGAACTCTGCCACTCTGCAGCAACTATATTAAGAGGAGCAGATTAGTAGGTCATATAAAGAAGGTTCCCTTGGGTTTGAAATTTAGATTGTTACACTATTTACTTTTCTCCCTCTTGAGTTCCCATCTTGCCCAAGACCATAAGCCCAAGAATTTCCCAGCATCATTACAGAAATCTACACAGTCTTTTAAACAGCTGCTGAATGTTGATGGTCTCATGATTCCTTAAAGGAATTTCTCTGTGGGTGGGGGAAGTCGCCATCTATGACTCAATTAAATATTGAAAGCTCATCCACAAAAATTAAAGGAATAGTGGAATTCTCAGAATCTCAGAGTAAACTGTTCCCTCTTTCATAATTAAGAACTTGGTGAGAGCAAACTCCCTATTGCCTTCTTTCAGTTTCTGTTTAATGAAAAGACTATTCTTGGTAAATGACAAAAGTAAATGGGTGACTCCAAAAACTGCAGTACACAAGTCTCCTGATTTCACTCTCACACATTTCTCCTGGCTCTGACTTCCTAAGATGATCACATTGGTTGAGCTGTAGGGCTTTCCTCCATGTGATAGATGGAAACACAGCCAGGGCAAAAGTGATTTTCTCCATTGACACAAGAAGCAATATCCTAAACAGCTTCGCTTCACCCGGTGTGAGCCCACAGGGAGTACCAAGCACTCACAGCTCCTCAGCACTGCACTGGCTTCCATTGCAGGCTGGGCCAGGTATCCAGAGCCTAATGAGCCCCATGAAACTAAAGCTGGAAACTGCTTTGTGTCCAGTTTGTGCTTAGTCCCCTCTTTCATGTCAGAGTTAATTACAATAGTCAGCTTCCAGTCTGAGTTGAAACCAGGAGGTTAGCAGAAAACTTTGGGCTGGGGAAGGTGCCGGAAAGACTTCTGTACACAGATCAAATTAGCATACTCATTAATGGAACTGAGTTTATCTCTGATACTATCATGATCCAGTCATCAATAATAAGAGAGGGAAAATCATGTACCCTTCTGGCCCAATAAAAAAACAAATATGAAGGAGCTGCTTTTCACATATCTCTCAGATTGACTGCTTTTGGCCTTCAGTTTTATTAGATTTTTGAAATTCTATTTTCTGAGCAGTTGTGTTCAATTTGGTGGCTTCAGACGTAGTAGAGGTTAGGTGAGTGGTCCTGCTCCCAAATGGTAAGTCAAACCCTGCGGTCCAGGGGACTTCCATTCACTACCTAACATCAAAGGACTTGCTGCAGGCCCCTAAGATCTTCTCTAAGTTAAATTACAATGTATTTTAAGTTAAATTCATGTCTTATTTAGCTACATAAAAATGTGGATTTCTTTTTAGATTAGTCAACATTTCCAACCTACCCAAATAGAATCAAACAAATAAATGAGTCAAACACTGCCTGGACAGGCTACCCCAAATGTCCCAGTATTCCCAGTTTTGTTGACTCAGAAAACAAAGTTCATCTTAATGTCTCAGGCTCACTGACTCAACTCATCTGAATTGCAAGGCTGAAAATCAGACCCTGAACCATGGTGACCCTCTACGGTAGGGCCACCATGACATGTGACTGCATTTAAGTTTACTCCTCTTTAAAAGTTTGCCTACGTTTGGAGGCAAACTTAACTCTCAAGTGTAAAGTGACTTTGAAGTTATTCTACTAGTGAACTAGGTTTTCCCATGCTCCTGAAACTCTAATGCCTTATTTGTAAGCATATTCTCCATTATAACAGAAATAAGTAAACAGCCTTTCCTCACAGCAGCTGCCCCTGTGAACAAAAACAAGAGGAGATCCAAGATATTTGTAATCACTTATTGGGAAATCTCTGGCAGATGCATAGGTGGACTGATTCCAACAGCATTCCACTTCCTGCTAGTGCCATATAAGTAATTAATTGTTAAGAAACATGCCCTGGCTGGTTTGGCTCAGTGGATAGAGCGTCAGCCTGCAGACCAAAGGGTCCCAGGTTCAATTCCGGTCAAAAGCACGTGCCTCGGTTGCAGGATCCTCCCTGGACTGGGCCCTGGTCGGGGCTCGTGCAGGAGGCAACCAATGGATGTGTTTCTCTCACATCGATGTTTTTCTCTGTTTTTCCCTCTCTCTTCCACTCTCCCTAAAATCAGTGGAAAAATATCCTCCGGTGAGGATTAATCAAAAAAGAAACAGCAACATTCTGAGTACTCAGCACACAGAGGACAACCATGGATTAAAAATTACCTAAAAATGGAAAAGAGTGACCCAAAGAAGCAACTTGTCTAAAAGATAGCATGTGAAGACATACTGGGAATACCTTGGAAACCCAGAAGTCTAGCCAGGTGACTAAAGTCCATTTTTTCAGGTCTGGACTGAAATGAAGAATTTTGCACATAGGTATGAAAAAGAGAATTTTCAATTGTTGATTTAACAGTGCTTAAGGGAGAGAGAAGAGCTGAGATGATCAGCTCCTCAAGGGCAGGTCACTGTCTTATTCATCTTTGCATCATCTGCTAGTGCCTGGTATGATGACCATATACTAGTATAGCATACTAGTATACTCAGTATATGTTCATCATTTGACTTGTTCTATGGCAGAAGTCTTGATTATTAGAAACAATTTTATCAGATGTTCCATAGCCTGTAGGCCATTTAATTTTCTTAGGATATTTAATTATCCATGTTCACAGATGTGTTTTCCCCAATGTCTTTATATCTGGAAAGGCTCTGGAGAATAGATACAAGTATTCTGGTCACTGAAAAGGCCTACCTTCCACAGCAAATTGATATATTGGAATTGGGTTCTATGAAATTCGTTAGCTTGAATCAGTACACTAGAGTCAGATTAGCTCTACGTAACCTGATATAATCAAGTATCTGAACCAGTAAACCTACAGACAAGACCTTGAACTGTGCTAAATCCTTCAAGACACTGCTGCTGCTGAATTGCAGGCCCATTCCAGTACTAGTGCCAGTGTCATCCACCAAAGGCATTCCCCACAGACAGTAGTTCTAATTGTGGCATAAATAAGTAAATCACAACTAAATAAAAATAAACTTTATCACTTTTTGCTATTTTGAATGGCAAAAGGTATTGAGATATAAAAAAGAATGTAGCAAATTGGGTGAAAATATAGGCTTTGGAGATTGAATAGCTAGGATTAAATTTGGTTATTACTTTGTGAATTTAAGCAAATTATTTAACCTTCCTAAATCTCAGTTTTCTCTGTGAAACAGATAATAATAATATCCATTTCATTAGGTTGTGAGGATTGAAAGAGATAATCTACCTAGAGATTTAAATCTTCTACTGCTGGCCGTATAGTGGGCTATAGATTTAAAAACTCTTCCACCACAGATCCAATATTTTTTAAATGTATGGATAAGGTAGCAAGAGAGTAAAGCATTTCTCCAAAATAAGGAATAAAGCTGTAGGATAAATCCAGGGAAATAACAGATCATTGAACATTCGGCTAGCCTTGAGGCATCTTCCAGTTGTAGCTGGCCTAGAGCTTTAAATCTCAATGGAAACAAGAGAAAGATTAGTTAGGAGGAAAACCAGAGACCATCACAGAAAGGTAGGACACATGCAAGGCTATGCCCTTACAGAAGTGTTAAACACGAGGAAAACATAAACACCCTATCCAAGTTGCAGACAAGGAAAGGTATCTGTCTTAGCTTTTAGTAGAAGGAAAAATAGTCTCCCCTGAGTGGACCTGTAATATTTAGCAAGTAAAAATACAGGGTGATGGGAATATATATTTTAATTGTATATAAATAACCTACTTATACTAAATTTGATTTTGTTATAAAAACATATTTTTTTAAATTTCTTTATTGGTTAAGGTATTACAAATGTGTCCTCATCCCCCCATTAACCCCCAACCTCCCCCCTTCCCTGCACTCATACTCTCATCCCCCTGTTGTCCATGTCCATTGGTTTGGCTTATATGCATGCATACAAGTCCTTTGGTTGATCTCTTCCCCTTACCCCCACCCTCCCCTACTTTCCCTCTGGGGATTGATAGTCTGATCGCTGTTTCTCTGTCTTTGGGTATGTACCTGTTCATCAGTCTATGTTGTTCTTTATATTCCACAAATGAGTGAGATCATGTGGTATTTATCTTCCTCTGACTGGCTTATTTCACTTAGCATAATGTTCTCCAGTTCCATCCATGATGTTGCAAATGACAAGAATTCCTTCTTTTTTACCGCAGCATAGTATTCCATTGTGTAGATGTACCACAGTTTTCTAATCCACTCATCTGCTGATGGGCACTCAGGCTGTTTCCAAATCTTAGCTATGGTGAATTGTGCTTCTATGAACATAGGGGTGCATATATCCTTTCTGATTGGTGTTTCTGGCTTCTTGGGATATATTCCTAGAAGTGGGATCACTGGGTCAAATGGGAGTTCCATTTTTAGTTTTTTGAGGAAACTCCATACTGTTCTCCACAGTGACTGCACCAGCCTGCATTCCCACCAGCAGTGCAGAAGGGTTCCTTTTTCTCCACATTCTCTCCAACACTTGTTTGTTGATTTGTTGATGATAGCCATTCTGACAGGTGTGAGATGATACCGCATTGTCGTTTTGATTTGCATCTCTCTAATAATTAGTGACTTTGAGCATGTTTTCATGTGTCTTTCGGCCTTCTGAATGTCCTCTTTTGAAAAGTGTCTATTTAGGTCCGTTGCCCATTTTTTGATTGGATTGTTTATCTTCCTTTTTATACCAAAAAAAGTATTCATTGTTTATTTGAAATAAATTTAACTGAGCATTCTGTATTTTTATGGCAACTCTACTCCTTGAGAATCCATGGTTATTAGACAGCTCTAACATGGAATTGGGTCCTGAATTCACATTATCTGCCAAAAAATGTGTAAGCTAAAATATTTGTATCAAATAGATACAAAATTATATTGTCCTTAGGTGCCTGGTAAAAAAAAACGAAGTGCTTCCTGTAAAAATGCATCTTTACATTCAAATAAATATAAGCTTACAATAAAAAACAAACAAGAAATAAAAAGAGCCACTGAGGGGGTGGGAGTAGGGGTGGAAATAATGGATCAGACTCATGTGAACTTTAAATATTGTAATTATCAGATATAGAAAATAAAGTGTTCATGTTAAGAGGACAAAAGAGGAAATGGAAACTATAAGTAAGAAGAATTTTTAAATGACCAGAAACATTACAAAGCAAACTTAATAGAGAAATATAATTATTAAAATGAAAAACTGTCAAATAGAAAATTATACCTAATTGAATAAAAAATTAATGGCCTAGATGCCAGACTCCAACACAAAGAGACAGAAAAATGTAAAGAAAACTGAAGATTGAGTAAGAACCAACAAACATTCAATTGAAATTTCATAAAGAGATAGTAAAGTGAATAAAGGAAAGGAAATTCAAATTTTTCCAAACTAGGAGTAGGTATTAATCCTCAGAATTAAGAAGCATAAAGAATACTAAGCAAGATTACTTTAAAGAAAAATGTATTCCTAGACACATTACTAAAAAAACTGAAGAATGCCAAAGCCAAAGAAAAAATTTAAAAGCAGCTAAAGGAAAACTAAAGAGATATTATTACCTTGTATCTAATTATACACTCATCATACTTCACAACTGCAACCATGGAAATCAGAAGAATATTATCTCTAAAGTACTAGGAGAAACATAACTATCAATCTAGAATTATGCACCCAGCAAAAGTATCTTTCAAGAATGATGGCAAGAAAAAAGTAAAAGTTAAAATTTTAAAAGGGAACATTTGAAATCTTGCTTTCCAGCATATGTCATCAGTTTGGCTCAAATAAACTAATAAAAATTTAAAAAGAAAAAGAAAAAAGAATGATGGCCCAAAAAATAGACATAATCTGATAAATAGATACAATCAGGTAAATTGAGAGCAGTATAACAACAAGAGACCCTCTCTAAAAGACTTGGAGGAATTTACTACTATAGTAGGGAAAAAAAATGAGTCCAAATACAAAAAAAAAAAAATGAGCAAAGAAAGTGGTAACTATGTGAATAAATCCAAACAAACATTAATAGTATAATGTAATAATAATAGTATAACTTTTGATGTTTAAAAAAACAAATTACATTTACAAAAGCACATATTAGACAATAAATCAGATCTCAAAAAAATTTTAAGTTGATATCAAAAAGATCATGTTTTCTGACCATAATGTAACTAAGTAAAAAATCAATTTTTAAATAACTTTAAAAACTTTCTATACATCTAGAAATTATTTTTTAAATTTAAATAATTCATGAATCAAACAATAAGGATTTTAGAAATTAGAAACAACTAAAGCTGAATAATAACAAAAATACTTTTTATCAGCGTTTATGGTGTTAAACAGCTAAATATTTAAAAAGTTGTTTGAGGAAAAGAAGAGAAAGAGAAAGAAGAAGGTGGGAAGAGCTCTTGTCTAAGTGTTTACTCGGCGCCAGGTATTATTCTAAGTCCCTTACATATTAACTCATTAAATCTTCCCAACAACGCTATGCTATGATTATCACCCACATTCTAAGAATATGAAACTAAAGCACAGAGAAGTTAAGTTACCTGACCAAGACCACATAGCCAGAAAGAGACTTAACTGCTTACAATTATTAATGAACTGAGCATAAACACATAAAAATAAAAAAAGAACCCTGCCCAGCCTGCGTGGCTCAGTGGTTGAGTGTTGACCTATGAACCAGGAGGTCATGGTTTGATTCCCAATCAGGGCACATGCCAGGGTTGTGGGCTCAATACCCAGTTTGGAGCATGCAGAAGGCAGCCGATCAATGATTCTCTATCATCATTGATGTTTCTGTTGCTCTCTCCTCCCTTCCTCTCTGATATATATATATATATATATAAAATAGAATATGCAAATTGTCCGGGATGCCATCACAGTAGCAGTAACAACGAGCAGGCTGCCTGGGGCGACAAGGCCGGCAGCGGGGGTTAGTGAGGGACAACCAAATGACTGAACAGCAGCCTGCATGGGGCGACCAGGCCACCAGGGGGGTTAGTGAGGGATGACCAAGTGACTGAACAGCAGGCTGCGAGGGGCAACCAGGCCGGTGGGGGGGGGGGGCAGTAAGGGGAGACCAAGCTGGCAGAGGGGGGCAGTTAAGGGTGACCAGGACAGCAGAGGGGAACAGTTGGGGGCAACCAGGCCATCGGGGGGGGGCAGTTGGGGGCAACCAGGCCAGCAAGGAGGGGGCAGTTAGGGGTGATCAGGCTGACATAGTGGGCAGTTAGGGGCAATCAGGCAGGCAGGCAGATGAGCAGTCAGGAGCCAGTGGTCCCGAATTGTGAGAGGGATGTCCGACAGTCGGACATCCCTCAAGGGGTCCAAGATTGGAGAGGGTGCAGGCTGGGCTGAGGGGACCCCGCCCATGCATGAATTTCATGCACCGGGCCTCTAATATATATCCTATATAAAAAAAGAGAAACATGTAAATTGACTGTCCCTTCGCTATGCTCACCAGCCAATCAGGGTGAATATGCAAATTTAACCCAACAAAGATGGTGGAGAGCCAGCAGCTTGGGGGGACCTGGCTCCCTCGGTCGCTCCCTTGGTCGCTCTCTTGGGGGGATGTGGCTCCCTCAGTTGCCGGGCAGAGAGCAGAGCAGGAGAGCCGGAGGCTTGGGGTGCCGTGGGTCCCTTGGTCACTCCCAGTGTGGGGAGCACCAGGAATTCTGGGAATAGGAGTTCTGATGGCATCCCCAGGACCGGAAGTGGAAGCCCAGAGCGTGGGGAGCACCAGGAATGCTGGGAATCATAGTTCTTGTGGCAGACAGATCTCCTAGACACTAGAGCAAAGTGAGCCTGGAGCAAGTTAATGTTACAGTGGGGGGTGGAGGGAAAGCAAAGGTGAGAGACATAAGTAAAATCAGAGTGTCTAGGAAAAATTAAAGGGAAGATATCCTAAAACTTCCAGGAAATCTCCACCAATGAAGCAAAGAAAAAAAATGCCTTTATTACTCTGTGAGCAACAAACCAAACTGAGTTGGGGGGTCTCAGACAATTCGTTCATATGATTGCAAAGACAGACAGAAACTCCTGGATTGGAGAGGGCTCCCCTGAGGGCTCCCAGATTGGAGAGGGTGCAGGTCAGGCTGAGGTCCCCATCCCCACCCCACCCCACCCCACCCCACCCCCATGCACAAATCTTTGTGCACTGGGACCCTAGTGTGTATGTATGTGTGTGTGTGTGTATATATGTGCGTGTGTGTGTGTATATATATATATATATATATACACATATATATATATATACTCAAGAATGTAGAAAAAAGGAAATAATCAAGATAAGACCTAAATTAATGAAATAGAAAACAAAGACACAACATAGAAATAACAAAGTTGAAAGTTGATTCTTTGAAAAATACTAATAAAATTAAAAAGCTCTAGCAAGATTTAAATCAAGAAAAAAAGGCAAAATAAAAAATATCAGGAATGAAAAACAATGTGACAGTAGTAATGTAACACAGATCTAAAAGATAAGACTACAGTGGGGCCTTGACTTACGAGTGTCCCGAATAACGAGTTTTTCGAGATACGAGCCGTCTCTCAGCCGATTTTTTGCTTTGAGTTTCGAGCTAAAATTCGGGTTATGAGCCAGCTTCAGATACCCCACCGCTAGTTGGTGCAGCGAACATCACAGTGAACGCCACAACATCAGCCCAGCATCACGTGTCTCACTCGTTCACTTTTTGATTTGACATACAAGTAATTTGAGTTACGAGCTCTGTCACGGAACGAATTAAACTCATAAGTCAAGGCCCCACTGTATATTATAATCAATTTTGGCCTATATATTTGAACACAAACAAAATACACATATTCTTATAAAAATAATAGAAAATTGATTTTAAAAGAAACAGAATACAGCCCGGCTGGTGTGGCTCAGTGGTTGAGCATTGACCTGGGAACCAAGAGTTTGCCGTTGGATTCCTGGCCAGAGCACAACATGCCCAGGCTACGGGCTCGATCCCCAATGTGAGGCATGCAGGAGGCAGCCAATCAATGATCTCCCGTTATTGATGTTTCTGTCTCTCTCTTTCTCTCCTTTCTTCTCTGAAATAAAAAAAAAAAAGAAACAGAATACTCACAACCATTAGAGAAAGTAAATCAGTCATTCTAAGTCAATTTCTACGTAGTTTTATAAGCCACTTTACCAAACATTTAAGGATCAAATAATTCCATCTTACCCAAACTTGATCAGAGACTATCTTTTGATAGAAGACAGGTGTGCAATCATGAAGTAACATGCAGGGAACTGCAGGTATTTACTGTATGGCACCTAGAAAGCACTCAGTACCTAATAACAGGAATAACAGTTGTTGTACCCACTGTTTTAAGGAACAGTGCCGTGGAGTCACCAGAAGGTCCCTAGTGGCATGGGGCTTAGAGGTGTCTAACACTTTATAGGTAGGGTCCTCCTCATGTATGTGGCTGGTCTTGTGACTGCCACAGACGGAGAATGCAGGGATGTTTCTTCTTTAACCAGTAGCATGATTTGTCTTGATCCCTTCATTTTTCTCATTAAGCCATCCATCCATTCATTCACTCAATAAGTATTTAAGTACCTACCAGGGTCTGGAAATCTTCGTACTTCATTTTTCTTCCAAAGTCCTATAGTTTGCAAAATCTTAGGACAACAAATGGGTCATCAAATTACAGAAACCTGGATGGACTCCAGTCCAAGGTCTATCTGATCACTCTCCCTTAGCCACCCTTCCACCAATGTGTGTCCAAATGGATTGCTCTCAATGAGAACTCAACTCTGATTCATAAACTTCCATGGCACACGATTCAGAAACCTCCCAGCACATTGGCAGTTTTGATCCCTTCAATTCTGGTTATCAAAGCTCACAACTCACATATACCAACAACATGGGCTGTCGTCATTACAGATATTGCGGAGTTATATTGTGAACTGGCTCTGATATTAGACAGGGTCTACGTAGTTCCTAATGCTGCTGTAACAAATCACCACACAGTGGACTGAAAACACAGATTTATTACCTGCAGTTCTGCAGGTCCAAAGCCCAGCAGGGGACTTCCTGGGTAAAATCCAGGTGTCAGCAGGACTGCAGTCCTTTCTGGAGGCTTGGAGAATCCCTTTCCTTGCCTTTCCCCCATTCCTGGGATCCTGACCCCTCCTCCACCGTCAAAGCCAGCTCCTCACATCCCATCACTCTGACCTACTCTTCTGCCTCCCTCTTTCCATTTTTAAGGACCCTAGTAATTTCACTGGATGCACAGGATAATCCCACATCATCTCCTTGTTTTAGGATCAGTTGATAAACTCTCTTAATTCTTCTTTGTCATATAAAGTAATATGTTCACATGTTCCAGGATTAGGACATGAACATTGGAGGGTGGGGAGGATTCTACCTATTGTACTATGAAACATTCCTCATTATTCCCTAATTTTATCTCTAAATTAGCTAATTAAAAAGCAAAATATCAGGATCATGTCATCTCTACTCTCCAGAGAAATTAATTTCCAGAAAGCCACGTGGGCCACAGTGCTGCCCACACTGGCTTCCAGAAAACTTAGAGCTAAATCCATCCCACTTCCTGTAGTAGTTTTTGCTTTGTTTTAGCTTTAAATAAAGTTACCTTACATACTCTAAGAAGTAGTCATTTCTGTCTTAATAAGCATAATAAAAGCATCTAACTTTAATTATTTTTAAAAGCAGATCACTTAGAACTATTTTTGAACATTTTTCAAATGCTTTATCAGGTTCAGAGTACTATAATTTAAAAATATTAAGATTTTCTAGGAACTTATGCCTGGTATGTGCTCAATAGATATTTGGTGAATAATGCCTAATAAACAGTGATGGCTGTAGTATTTTATGTAAATCTAGATCCACTGATCTAGACACTACTAGGATGTTCTCTGAGTCTGAGGCCTCAAACTGTCAGAGGTGGTAGAGAAACCATAGCAAGTAGAGGATGTGCTTCCCACTCCCACTTCTGCAATCACAAGGGGTAGGGGGGGTCCTTTGGCCAAACTTCGATCTTCAAAGCAATTAGGTGCAAATAAGTCCTCCAGCATTTATGCAGGATTCCAATGCAGCCAAACCTGCAGGGTTCCACCTGACATTCTCTCAATCACCTTTATGCAACCATGCACAAGCAACCCAGGTTCTCCGGGGTTCTCCAAACTTCCTTATGCTGTGCTCTGCACTTAGAGTACTTCCCCAACTCCATTTGTCACACTCCCAGAAGTCCTTCATTTCCATTCTTAGATGTCACCTGCTCTAGCCTGCCTTTCCCAGTGCCATCTCTCTCTTTTGAAACTCCAAAGTATTTTGTCTTTTTTATTATGGTTCTTATGTATTATGTCTATTTTGTAATGCAAATGTACATACACACAGACATACATACATACATGTTTATGGGCCATAGGTGTTATTTACCTTTATATCCCCTGTTAGAAGAAAGAGCCTGGTAAATAATAGGAACTCAAATGTATTCATTGAATTCAACTACAGTAACTCTTAGTTATATGCATAACTTTTGTTGGAATAGAAATGAAAACCTCTGCTACAGCTTATCACATTGCATTATATTTTATAGGCCAGATTATCTGAATAGTTTACCCAAAGGTTTGTTGAAATTAAAATGCATTTATTTCAAGATTCAACAGCTCCCTCTCATGGTCTCAGAGAGAAATTGGGCTTGTTGGCTATAAAGCATTAAGAGTCAAGCCAAAATTTCAATTTATTTTAGAACTTAAATTTGAAATGGTTCTGAATCAATTTTAGTTTTGATGTTATAATTCATATATCACTAAATAATAAATCTAATTTTTTTTCATGTTTATGCCAAGAATAAAAATAAGCAGTTACGTGAAATTTAGGTCAATGGTTTCCATCTCAAATAACTGTAAACCTATTTTTTAAATGTATTAATATATTTTAACTGAAATGTTAAGATATTTGATTAAGGTTAAAAAGCAAGTTTTCCAAAGTCACATATTTTTGCAGTGCATGAAAGTGAATATATCTGGGAACTCAGTGACAATATATAGTTAGTATACATTTTTGTTTTTTTCATAATTTGGAACAACAGCATTGTTAGGGGCAGAAATAGAATAGTAGGGACTAGCTATGATTATAAAAAATATTAATTATGCTCTGTCAACTGTGATTGTTCTGTTCTGATTAAAGAAAGCATATTCTGACTTGGCTGGGAGTTGTACGCCCTGGGACATGGGAGTTAACCTCAGAATGCGGCCCATTCTCCCTATCGGAGAACTGCCTACCATCATGGAAAAATTAACAATCATGTTGCCGAAGCAATGGAGTCCCAGAGGTGCCCGCCCTTTGTGACCCCTCAGCCCGCATTGCCTGTAACCTGTAGCCATTATACCTTGCCTACCTCCCTATGCTTGTAATTCCTACTTTCCCATGTAATCTTTGTTCTTCTACCCAATATAAGCAGCTGGCTTATGGGGAGGGGTAGAACAGATTTTCATGGATGACCTGCTGCCCTCCCATACTGCCGGCTTTATTGGAATAAACACTCATACATAATTCAACCCTATCTCTGCTGTATTGGCTCAAATAGTGACAGGCAGGCCAGACCCATTCATTGTCAGTTTCACAATTACAGATAAGTTAAAAAGTTTAAAAATTCTAACTATACAATCAAAGGCTCAAGTTTGAAATGAAACAATTTAAAACAAGAAACAAAGTAAAAGGCCACAACATTAAACCCAAAAGTATAGCTCTTAATGAGGTCCAAATTTCTTAAGTCACCAGGCCTGTGGTTGGTAGTTTTATGCCAACAGGGAAAAAATGTCAAGTTCTGACTATTGGTGGCTTTCCATGCTGTGAGGTGGGCTTCCTAAGGGAGCAGCTGGAGTCAGCTCATTGCACAGTGAGGGCTTAGGCTTCAATAAAGTGTCTGAATTCTGACACAAGAAAAGATTTCTGGCTGGTCAGAAGACTCTAGAAGGACTCCAGGGATAATGGGGGCAAAGGGAATCTTAACCTCCACCATTGGTTCATTGGCTCCAGGAGAGCAAGAAAAGAGGCAGTACAGAAATCTATACCTGCAGTTGCTAACCCCACCTCATTTGGAAAAATAAAAGTCTATTTAGATTACAGCTGAGGAACTGCTGTGCAGGAGTTGACCCTGACTTGCAGGACTTGCTTCAGTGGGGTTTTAGTGCTCACCAAATCCACCCCTTGAGTGTGTTGCTTGTGGAGATGGTAGGGTTGTAATCCAGTGTGATCTGAAGCTGTCCACCAGATGCACTGGCTCTGGGGCCTACCGGGAGGTACAAGGTCAGCCATCTCCTATGCCCTGCCTGGGGCCACCTGGTACAAGCTACAGAGCGATCTGCAAATAACTGCTACTTGTACAGGGCTCCCATAAGACTGTCAACAGATTTCTCAACAGAAACTTTGCAGGCCACAAGGGAGTAGCAAGAAATATTCAAAGTGGTGAAAAGTAATGACCTACAACCAAGATTACTCTACCCAGCAAAACTATCATTTAGAATCAAAGGACAGATAAAGAGCTTTCCAGACAAGAAGAAGTTGAAAGAGTTCATCACCACCAAATCAGTATTATATGAAATGTTAAAGAGTCTTCTTTAAGAAGAAGAGGAGGGGAAAAAACAGATAAAAGGTATGAACAATAAAATAGCAAAAATACATGCCAACAATTGAATTTAAAAAATAAATAAATAAACAAACAGAACGAAAACAACAGATCATAGATAAAGAGAACATTTTGATGATTGTCAGATGGGAGAGGGATTGTGAATGGGTGAAAAAGGGACGAGATTACGAAGACAAATTGGTTGTTACAGAATAATCATAGGGATGTAAAGTGAAGCATAGAGAACATAGTCAATAATTTACACTAATAAAAGAGAAACATGTAAATTGGTGTCACTCTGCTACACCCACCAGCCAATCAGAGCAACTATGCAAATTAACCCAACAAAGATGGTGGTTAATTTGCATATGCAGGCACATAGTGAAGACTGAAGGCTCCAGCCAGAGTGAAGACTGAAGACTAAAGACTGAAGACTGAAGACTGAAGACTGAAGAGACTTGGCTCCTCTGCTGCAGCCGGACCAAAGGCCTGGGTCCCGGGTGCTGGAGGAAAACCAGTGCCAGTAGCCAGGGGAAGGAAGGCCTATTGCACAAATCTCTTCATGCAACGGGCCTCTAGTATTCTAATAACCATGTATGGTGTCAGGTGGGTACAAGATTTATCAGGATGATCATTTTGTAAGCTATATAATGTCTAATCACTAATAGAATATTGTATGTCAACTATAACTGAAAAACAAAAGATGATTTTTTAACAGCCTATTTAGTAGAGGCTTTTCCTGTCTATAGAATGCCTCCTTCCCCTTCGACTTCCATTGCTGCATAACCTTTATCTAAGTTGCCTAGGATTCCACAGCTATTTCCAAACATAATCATTCCAACAGCTATTTCCAAACATCTATGGAGTTTTCCTCCTCTAACTATGTTTTTAAAGGAAATCTGTCCTCAGAGAAGTATTTTCATTAATGATATGGATTCTAATTGTAAAGGAAGCACAAGTGGAAAAAGAGAATAAGCTATTTGATAAATTTGATAACCATTGAGCACATGTACTTAAAAGTATATTAAATATATAAATTATTGCTTACATAAAAGATTTTTAAATAATGAGTTTACCAAAAAGCAAAACAAAACAAAAAAACATGTAAAATTGATTTTCTACTACTATCTAATTTAGTGATTAGATAGTATGTTATAAAAATATATATTGCTTTTCTCTTTCATAAAAATCATATGACTTCCAGACTCTTCTTCTTTAGAAACACATTCAGTTTACCTAATTATCACTCAAATTGTAAATATATCCATTGAACTCCACCCATGCAGAGATCCCTACATTTTCTCCTTCATCGTAAATATTAAAAACAGTATAAAAAAGACCAGGTAAGGTTTTAACAATTTATCATAATATCTTTTCACTAAATGATTTTGAAGATATAAAGATATGTGACAGCCCATCACATTATATTTGGAACCCAAATATCATTATGTTATTTTTCCACAAATACAGACCACTAAAAATTTCTTTAAAAATATATCAAGTAAGCAAAATATAGGAAAAATCACCTCTTTATTTCAGGTCAATAGTATATGGCAAATGAATGTCAATGTCAAGGAAGGTCTATGGTATACCAAATCAATTCATAATCCTCTGTGTGAACTTAAACAAGCCAGCCAATCACATAGCTAATAAGCGGTACCTTACTTATCATCAGTTACTATTAATGGATACATCTCTTTGGGTTTCTGGTACATAAATGTAATTTCAAGCTTAATTTCCTAAATTTTGCATTGTCTAGCTCTATTAAAGCTGTCCATAAGCTGTCATCCACTTTAGTTGGAGAATAAGGAATACAAAGGCTATTTTATTCAATGCTTAAATACCTTCTGTAGACTTTTTACTGGTTAGTCTTTAGTTAGGCCCAGTAAGTAAATCATGGCTAGAGATAATGCTAAAATGAAAAAAAAAAAGTATCTTTTGCAACATTTTTCTCTATCCATCAGAAAAGACATTTTGACCTCACATCTGTGAAGTGTGGTTGGTAATACAATTTAATTTATAACAGGACATAAATGTCATATACACATATATGTATATGAAATGTGTTAAACCCTAAGCTTATATTCATCCAATAAACAAACAAACTCAAAACACTCCCAGGGTTTTATCACAAAAATCTTTTAAAATATCAGAATCTCTTGTCTGGTTTTCCACTGGTGTGAGGTGACTGATTTGCATTTGTTTCCAAAATAAAATCATTCCCAAATTTGCTCACAAACGGTAGGCCCCAATAGTAAAATATTTAGTGGCAATACTGCAGATCAATAAATTACACTTAAAGTTATAGTAAGAGGAAGCTCACCTTCAAAAAGGAAGATGTCACCCAAAGGGCCTGACAGAAGGTATATCTTGAAAGTCAAGAAAAGCAGGAAGCTGTCAGTCTGAGAATCCAAGTAGGACTGACAGAGAATCCAAGTAGGGTGGGAGAGGAGAGGGAGACTGCAAGCTCTTCTTATCAGGCCTGGAGCACCGGCACTCTTGAGGACAGGTTCTAGAAAGGGGCAGAAAGGATGCACTGCTAGTGCACACATCTATAAAAGCAGGCTTTTGAAGTTAACTTAGAACATCAGATAGAGTTCAATATATATATATGGTGTGTATGTGTGTTCAGTTTAATAACACTGAGAAAATTATGTATTCTACTAGCAAATTTAGATCAAACTTTAGCCCCAAGGCTATGGCTATGTATTTTATTATTATCAAACCCTAGTTAAGTGCATGGATCTCTAAAGTCAGACTATATTGGGTCAAATCCTGGTCCCCCTTTTTTGCATGACCCAGGGAAGTTATTTAATTCCCCTGCAGCTAACAACAGAATCGTTGTGAGAATTAAAAGGGTTGATGTATGGAAAGGGCTTAAAGTAATGCCTGGCACCTTGTAAGCATGTGTAAATGTATGTTGTTGATAATATTTGAAAAGCATCTCATAGGGGTTTTTTGAGGATTAAATAAAATAACACACATGAATTACTAATTCTGCTGATTTTCCAGAGAGTAATTTTTAGGGCAAAAAGAAGCTGAGTAATTCTCAGTTTGTAGGGAACCAGGGAGCAAGTGGTGGTAAGGAATGGAAGCAGTGGGCACGGATCACATCTTCAAAACTTTTTTTTGGAAAAAGGTAAATTAAAGAGAAATAAGGCTTTGAAGGACTTATGAGGTCAAGGAAATATGCTTTTCAGTATAACTAGGACTTAAGCTTTTTGTAGATATCTTGTCCCCATTCTCAGAACAGGTGGAACCCCGGCCACGTCCCTAAACCATATCCCAGGGCGTAAGACAAGATACAGGGGTGAGGTGGGGCTGGCCATGTGCTGCGGAGCCCAGAGCTGAGAGGCTGAGAGGAAATGGAGCAGCAATTTGGACAGCTGCCCATCTGAAGAGTCAGACGGAGGAAGAAGAGCCAGGTAGAATGGGGCGCCTTGGAACTTAAACATGAGAGAGTTCCACCCAATAAGTGGGAAGGGAGACCTGGCGAAATCCTTGTGGGAAAGAGCACAGGACACAAGCAGTGTGAATGGGGAGAGAACATTACGTGCTCTGAGTGCTTCTTAGAAAACTGGCTCACACCCCTTTCAGTGGGTGGATAGAGCGGAGGTTTCTCCAGGTTTGCAAAGGTTGCCCTGTGACCTTGTGCTGCTCTCCCACTCTGGCTCTGGGCTCAGGCGTGTGGGCTGTTGCCAATGGGGCACTGGCAAATGGGACACGGCAGAGGCTTGGAAAGCCCTTGCACAATGTGGACTTGTTGCCTTCCCCCTCTGCCGGCCCACTGAGAACATGTCTGGGATGGCCTGCGGATGAGACACACCTGGCCCAGTTACACCATCACCCCACTGATAGCCAGCTGGGTGCTGGCTATGAGAGTGAGCCCAGTAAAGACCAGAACCACCCCATCAAGCCCAATGAATTTCCTAAACTGTAGGCTCCTGAGCTACATAAATGCTTATTATCTTGAGCCACAAGGCTTTGGGGTGGTTTGTTATGTGGCATAAGTGTGGGAATAGGTGACTGATAGTGCCTATGACTGCTGGGCAGCTATGGTAATTACTCTGCTTGAAAACTAGAGCTCCTCCCGCCATAACTCTGGTTGTGGGGCTGGTTATAGGAGACAATAGGGCAAGAGAGCATCCGGGTAGAGAAAGATTAACCATGGGATCTACTAAGATTGGAGGGCCACAGCATGGGAAGCCTGTCAGAATTTCCCTTATGGATGTCTTTCTCACTCTTTAGAGCCAGTAGGTGTAACCTTTGTATCAATCCTAGTCACACTGGACCATACTGTAAAGGGCTCCTTCAGATACTGACCAGCAGGGAGCATCTGAAGCCAATGACCTGCCCAAGGTCAACCTTGACGACAGCTTAGTTTTTTGTTCATGAACTGCCCTGTGCCTCCAAGTCTAAAAGTGTTCTTGGTCTTAGAGCAAAAAGTTCTCTACCCTGGAGTGGTCTGTAGACCCCTTTGCCAGGGTCAGAGGGTCTGGCTGTGACACAGGGCAGAGGTTGCAAGATTTCCAAGCAGGTGACTGAAACCTGTCCAGACCTTTCAATAGAGGCCAGTTACACACTTGGCTTCTTGGCAGAGAGTATGCCAGTGACAGGGCCACTACACCCTCTCTGTGAGCCCAGCAGCAGGTTTTATTTACAGACACAATGGTAGGTAGGCAAGATGAGGTCCTGTCCCAGTAAATCTCACCATCTGGATGCAGGAGTAAGTGGGCAGTGAAGCTGTCGCCATAAATGTATGAATAAGGACAAAGAAGCCCAGGTATGCCACCTGGCCTGAGAGTTCTGAGCCTGTGAGTTAAAAAAGACGGGGTTTCACCTGCTTTGGCCAGTTCATCCCCCAGGACCTCCCTGAGGCCTTCCCAGATCTGCTATGCAAGGAGGGCCAGCCCCCAGGCTCCAGGCCATCCACATGACTCTGGGCCAGGGCCTGCAGTTACCATCATTGGCTGCCAGACTAGGACTACGAGATGCAGAGATAGCTGGCTGGCCAGAGAAGGAGGCCACATGCTGGTATGTTCCCTGCCAGGCAGGATGCTGGAGACTCAGCTGGCTCTGCTCCCCGAGTACAGTTAGAGCCACACCCTGAAGAAGAAAGCAAGTCAGAGTCACTGCCCCGTTCGCAAATCTAAGAGTTCTGGTGCCACTGGGTGTGCTGGCATAATCTGCCAGCTGCATGTGCAGCCCCACAGCTCAAGGGCACAGCCCAGCCTGGGCACAGACAGCAGTGGATGGTCCTAGAACTCTCCTATGGCTCAGGGCTCTGTCCTCACCAGCAGCTATACTCTCAGGCGCTGGCTGCAGGGCCAGGCTCTAGGCTGGGATTCTGAGGAAATCCTGAGTGGTTCACAGCATTTGGGCTCAGAGCAACTGTGGAACATTATGATCAAATTGGCTTTGGCTCAGAAAAGGGGAGAAGACAAAGTCCTAGACTCAGGTGCTCTGGAGTTATGCTCATTTCTCTTTTTGGGGGGGGGGGGGGTGCAGGTGGGATCCTCGAGTGCTGATTGAGGCTGGGGGCAGCACCCCGGAAAGATGGGCCGGGCCTAGAGCTGAAGCCCACCTGACCTCCTGCAGAGGTTGGCACTGTGGGGAGGGGTCACAGCTGATTGGTCAGGCCAGGAGAGAAACTAAAATCAAGGTCTCAGAGAGATCAGCCACCTAGAGAGTGCAGACACATCACAGCAGGATTGAAACCAAGAAAAAGACAAAAGGGAAAGCAGTAAGGGGGAGAGGGAAGGCCAGGCCGGGGAACTTGCTATAGGAAAAGCCAATGTGTTTTGTCCCTTGAGACCCCAGGCATGGGCGCAGCATTTAGGCACCATTGGCGTAGGAGACAGTAGCCAGTGAGGGGAAAAAGGGCAGAGATGGTGGATGGGTATAAATATTTGTGGAAGAAAGAGAGGGAAGGAGAGAGGAAGTGGATCATGGAAGAAAGAGCAGATCCAATTCAGGACTCAGGTGGAACAGCCTCCCAGGCAGAGGATGGGGACCAGGGACAGCGGGGAAGGTGGCCCTGCTGGCCCAGAGGGCCCAGAGAAGAGAGAGCAAGAGACCAACAGGACAATGACACTTTAGCTCTTGCCTGCTTGTTGCTAATGTCTGTGATCCACCAGACCACATTGTCAGCTGCTAATGAAACCAGAAGCAGAGTTCAGGTTGGGAGAGCGAGCTGGCTCCCACTCTGCCCTCCGCAGGGCCTGGCCCAGGTCCCTGGCACCTGCAGCAAGAAGGAAACTCAGCACTCAGGTCACACTGCTCTGAGCAGCAGAGCACTCACCTGGTTGGTTGTCCTAACTGCCCTTGAGCTGCCGGCTGCTCCCAGAAACCACATGACTTCTGAATTCTGTTCCAGGAGCAGCCCCCACCTACTTGGTCCCATCACTGTTTTTTTGCCACCTTCCCCCCCTTTTTTGGCCAACTAGGTCTGGGAGCCGTCAAGTTCTTTCAGCTGGAAGCAGGGAGACTTTTTCATAGACAGAGGCCCTCTGGGATGTGAGGGGTCGGGGCATGCAGGGCGGGGAAGGCAGGACTCAGCGCTGGGAGGCCGACCAGATCAGACTCCTCTGGTCACTCAGGCTGATGTTCTGGACGTCAGTGTCCCTGCTTTCATATTAAGGACAGCTTCATTCCAGTGTCCTCCAGCAATGTTCTCTTCTCTTTTGTTCTTTCCTTTCTTGATAATCTCTTTCCTTCTCCCCCTTTCCTGCCCCCCTTCCCCCCCCCCCCCCCCACCTCCAGCTATCCTAGAAGGCACCACCAGTGGGCCCTCCAATAAGAGATGAGGAGGAGATATAGGAGTCCAAACCTCTGTCACGTCTGCCAATGCTGCCACTTGTTCTGCAATACAAGGCCAAGTGCAACGTGGGGTCCAACCAGGGGCACTGAGGAGCGAGGAACCAGGGCTTTGCCTCTCTCTCTCTCTCTCTCTCTCTCTCTCTCTCACACACACACACACACACACACACACACACACACGAAAAACTGAAAGGCCCCTCAAATCACAAACTTAATTCCCTTAAGATTTAGAAATAACCAGATCTGATCATTGAGAGCTTTGGGTTGTTTAACGTCTCCTGCTTGGTACACAATAAAGATCAACCAGAGAGGAAATGGTGCAGCCACACTTTCTTTCATTGAGAGCCCAGAAGGACCGAAGAGGAGAAGTCTGGAGTAATGACCTCTCCGTGGACTTACTAGTCGTATTAACCTTAACGTAGGAGGGTTAGGAACGAAGAGCCGCTACTTCAGCTTCCCATTTTGTGTCGCAGGCTTTTGGTGTAGCTCCACCATTTTCCCCAGAAAGTCCTGGTGCACTTTCTGGAGAAGGCATGTGCACACACGATGATAATAATAAAGGATAAAGTAAGTCTTATTATGTATCAAGCACATATTATATATCATTTATTTCTCACCATGACACATGAGGTAAGTAGTACCATTACTCCTACATTTAAATGAAGATCCCCAAGCCTTAGCAGTAACTTTCCCAATCACACAGTGAGGGGCAGGGTTTGACGCTAGCAGTCAGTCAGCCAGGGCCCCAGGTACTAACTGCAGATATGACTGCCACGCACATGCAGCCAGCTCCCTCTCCACAGGCAAGCTCTGACCCCAGCCGCTCCAGGAAAGACCTGAGAAAGCAGACCAGCCTGTCTTTCTTCCCCTTCCCAGAGAAGGGGCCACTCAACAAAAGTGTATTCAACTCGGCTCTGTGCTCCGTGTTTCAGGGGACACCCAGGTGACCAGGCAGAGGCCCTTGAGATGCTGTACAGCGGGTAAAATATCAACCGAATGACCACAAAACCAGCTAGAAAGTGATTAGTCTTAAGAGGCACAGCTAGGAGCGGAGGTAGGAAAGGCTTAGGGGCTCACGCAAGGCTTTGTAAGGAGCTGGTATTTGAATGGGATCGGTGAGGAAGCGGGGCTTGGGTCATGTAAGGGCAGGGTGCGGGCGAACACGAGGAGAGGCTGGCTATACGGCAGAACAGAGGGAGAGGCAGCTTTATGTTTATCTCAAAGCGAGAGCACCTTTTCCTCACCAGCTGCCATTCACACTAAGAACAAATCCACAGCCCTCACTGGGAGCTCCTAAGGCAGAATAAATAGTGGGAGGAGCTTGGGCCAGGCTGGGGGCTCTCCTGGAGCCACCCCTTGCCAGCCATGTGACTGAGGCCCAGGTCGCTGAGACTCACTTCCTCAGCTCTGCAATGGATGGCAGTTGTCCACAGGCCATAGGATCATTGTGAAGAATCAACGTTCTAGTCCCCGTGAAGTGCTGAGATCACCTCACAGTTACTGCTCCATAAACCACACGGCTATGATCATTACTACCAATAGTAGCAGCAGTGTTACTACAAGGTCTGCCTGGTCTGGCGTCTGCCCGGAGCTTCTGCCCCACATTCTGCCCCGATGCCCCCACAGATTGCTGGGCTCTATTCTGGCCTTCTTTCGGTTCCTTCGTGTAATACCATATGCGACATGGGAACATGCTGGGAACGAAGTTGCCATGTGGTTGTCTGAAACTGTCGCTTGTTGTGCAATGCTTGAGGATGCTATGAAGGCCCTGCTCAGGAATTATGCATCTCCTGAAGACTTGAAGGTGGTGGCTCATAGACACACTGGGCACAGGAAAATTATTATTAAAGGAAATAACTTCTAATGAGTGCTAATATTCAAACTTAACCTCTATATCCTCCCAGGTGTACTCTACTATGTCAATTATTAATTTCTCACTTAATCATAGAATGATGGATGGTTGCTTGCTGTGTTTGCTCTGCAGTTCACACTGAAAACCAAAGGAATGTAATAGGTACCTACAGCCTCTTCCAACTCAATATCTTCTATCCAGAAGTATGGGTCCAAGTATGGATAATTGTGTCGTGAAACAGGTGATAATTATGCAGGAAATAGTGTACTGTATTTGGAAGGTCAATTCTAAAGGTCAAGGGAGTGGAAGTCTTTATTAAGGAGGGAAGAATGTCAGCTATGCTGCTGTGTGCAGAGAGGGAAATGTACTCCTCCATTGACAAATATGCTGAGGCTGCTTCTCGAGCCTCAGATCCAACTTTTCTGGCATGCTGGCAAATCCAAAAGAATGTGCATTCCTTGGGCATGTCCTTCTACATTTTGAGTGTACTCAGACCCCTTCACATGACATTTATCAGCTGTTCTTCTTCTTCATGAACTAAAATCTTTCCTGTCCCTCTCCCTCACCCCATCCCCAACACCAACAATGAGTAAAATACCCAAATCCATTCCTTCACGAGGCAAGAAAGCTATATACAGTTGCACCTCTTCACCTATTTTTCCTATTTCCCAAGCACCTTTAAAATTATTGTTTTACTTTATATCTGCATAAACCAGGTCTCCCACACTTACGTCTGCCCCTCAGCTAACTGCTCAGCACTCGAGAGCCTGTCGGTGAACTGCTCCTAGGGTCTCACTCACTGGGCAGCTTTCCAGTTTGTCTGAAGTCCCTGACTCCAGCCTTGAAACACATGCATATCTTTTAGGAACAAGGTTTCATCCAGCCAGGTTTATTAAACACTATGAAAATGTAAGAATGAAAACAATTTTGAAATGTGAGCATTATATAAGTTGACAAAGAGCAGGATTCCTTTTAAATTAAATGCTAATGTCAACTTCCAGCATTTAATTACTTCCCTGGAGATGCAGAAAAAGCAGTCCTTTAAAAAATATTTACTTTGAGAAAATCTTAGAGCTTTTGAAATTGAAAGAAAGTTGGCAAAGATAATCTCTATGTTAGTAAAAAGTAGTGTTATAGAAGGAATTTGTAGATGTATTTTCAAACATTGCAATTAATTCCTTTG
Organism: Myotis yumanensis; assembly: GCF_028538775.1. Lineage (NCBI taxonomy): Eukaryota > Metazoa > Chordata > Mammalia > Chiroptera > Vespertilionidae > Myotis > Myotis yumanensis. The sequence continues at coordinate 118,290,558 of NW_027223754.1, read as the reverse complement.
ATTTATTCTCACATACAGTAGATTGTAAACATAATAGAGAAACTAAATTCAGGAGATGAGCTTTAAGTTTTTGCTGGGAATCTGGTGGTGGGTAGGAGTTTAACCTAATTTGGGGGGTCTCTTGGCAAGTGGAATTTTGTTATCTAAGTGCCCTTTTCATTTTATAATTGGCTTTATTACACTGTACGCTCTCTGGCAGTTTACCTGGGATAATGTGACTGAACATAATTTGGGATGATAAATAATAAAGAAGTAAATATTCAGCTCTGTGTAACAGAGTATGACTCTTGGCGCTGCTGTGACTGATGCAGTGTTCTGACCCGTTTCAGAATCTTCCTGGGTAATATCTATTCTGCCTGCTACCTGTCTCAGGAGGATACCTCAAGGGACACCTTCATAAAGAGGCAAAGTCCCTTTTTTAATGACTGTCCATTTTCTTCCCCTGAGGGGAGCACCATACCTCTGGATGGCCATGGAGTTAACAAAATAAAATATTAGAGAACTGTATGGCCTGAAAATAAATAATCCATAGCACAGGCTTCCATTTTGACTGAATCTCAAATATATGAATGTCAATTCACCTAGATTAGATTAATTTGACATGCAAGAATTAAGCATATTTTCCATGTTAAAAACTTTGAACACTGATATAAATGGTATCCATTCAAATTGCATTCATAAGCTGTTAGTACAAGGAGGTACTGTTTCACTCCTAATTATTTAATTATGATTGTAGAGCAGTATTTTGTGTATTGTTTTTAAATTTCACTTTTCCAATAATTCGTCTTTCTTTTTTGTAATTTGAAAAATATTGGTTCTTTGGAGATTTTGAAAAGCAATCCTTTTCCAGGCTAGAAAGGCTCTGCCCTGGAAGGGATAATGCCATTGTGTGCTCGGGAGGAACCCACACCCCTGAATGTTTTTGACGGGTAGAGGAGAACTCCAGACTACTCATCAGGAACTATAAAAGAACACAAAAGAAAATTTCTATATTTAGAAAACAATAATAATATAGAGTGTTTATGTGCATGTATAAGTGCACTAAAGGTACAAAATGATTCAAAGAGAGATTGGGAAAAGAGAAGACTGTGACTGGGAAGGGGCTTCAATTGCATTGGTTCTTTTTACGGGTACTGTGTACCTGGATGTGCATTTTTTATAAATGTCTCCAATATTGTAGTAAATTTATAAATTCAAACATGGACTGACTTTCTGCATTCATATTATTCGTAATTTATATCCTGCTTTAATTCAAAATTTTTTGAAATGCATTACATGCAATTAAGCTTGTGTTAGGGTATTACCAATGTAGCATTTACCAAACTGATGAGATAATGAAGATTTTAATCTTTACTATCAACTTTTTGATTCTAGGTTTTCTCAAAAGCTAGTTGTTACCCTCAAGCTCCCTACACGCCTCCCAAAAATACATCAGTGTGTGTGTATATATGGCACAGCAGCCTGTTTAATTCAGGCTCTTCACAAAGATACACACAGCACTGTCTTTTCTGTGTATGTCCCATTCATTATTTGTGCTGTCAGTCTTTTTTCAAAGTCTAATCCACCAAACCCCTTGTAAACCTGCTGTTATCTCAAGGCCTAGTAATGAAACTGTTACTGGTGTCATAGAAGCAATACTTAGCATGAGATTTCTGTTACTGGGACATGAATTAATTCAACCCTTTCCCTGAATTATTTGATACAGGCACTGGCTTCTCTATCTATATGTGCACATCTGTGCAAACACACACACACAATTTGCATTTATAGGCTAGTGTAGGGGAATCCTATAAACAGAATGATGTAGAACCAGACAAACAGGATTTTGAGTAACTGTGCAAATGCTGCCGTTTTTAAGACTGAACCATGGGCCTCAGGGAGCTAGATCTACCCACACACTCCTGGCCTGAGTCCACAGGAGAATCAACGGAAGAAGTGACAGAAATTTTCTCTGTTCACCCCCACATTTAGAAAAAGGAAAATATTTAGCTGTACAACTTCTGGGAACATCAGAAGCCAAGGTTCCAATAGGGGCCCAGCTCCTAAAAGGGATGGCAGATGAACATATGACAATACTGCACATAAATGTTTATTGGGAAGATAGAGGTGTGGGTTCCTGAGGAAGCAGAGTAGCGTCTGGTAGGAAACTTCATCAAAGGGCATGACCAGCACCTCACCTGCAGGTGGTTCTAGGTGCGCTGAGATACTGATTCCCGCGCACGAGAAGCCAGACAGGACTTGGGGCAGTTTCCTTTCATGGTGGCGGTTTCAGTACATCCCTTTCATGACGCCTTATCTTCTCACTCTAAGGAAATTGGGGGTCTGGGGGAACCTTTCACTGGCTTCTGATTCTTGTAGTCGGGCTAGTCTACCAGGGAGGGATTGAGGAATCCCTAAGACCAACACACACTATCCCTTCTATTCACGCCTCAAGCCACCTCAGCCAACCTTGTGTGTGCCAAGCCCAGAATGCTGTCCTACCCATCCCCAGCTCCTCTCTTCCTTCCTCCCAAATAAGTTAAGTCTCCTCTATGGAACATGGGTCCAGAATGATATTTAACCAAAATTGGAATTCATTTGTTAATACATCAGTCCTGCTTATGTCTGTGAATACCCTGAGAAGAGACTATTTCATTTACGCCTGTGACTGAAGTTTGATATATTCTTGTCATTAACTAACTTAAAGTTTGGTATATTCCTGTCACTCAATATATTTCATCCAACACATTTTTGAAGGCCTTTTTTTAATCACAGATCTGATGCTCAAGTGAGCCATTGAAGGGATAAACAGATAGATAGCTGACATTGATCTTAGACCTTTTCTTGGTACAACTACCTCATGTTACAGAGGAAGAAAATGATAACACTGCTTTTTTGCAACTCATGCGTCAGACATGCCCTGACCCCATCTTTGCCATTGCACATTCCTGACCCCTGGCCCAGGCTCAGTCCCTCCATCTCTGGTCCCACCGTCACCTCGGGCGAGTTCCAAGTCTACTTTATATGAATGATTCCTGGCCTCTCAGTTCCCTCTTCTTCTTAACTCCCGTCATCTTTTCCTTTCCCACCATCCTTCTCACAGTCACACCCCGGGCCTCATCCTCTCCCAACATCTATGTCCAAATCTCTGGAGTAAGCCTCTCGTATCCTCGCCCCCAGCTTGCTTATTCAGTTACCACCACTGCTCCTCCCGGGAACTGCTCTGCTACTAACTCCTTCACTTTTTCCCAATCCACCAGTCCTCGCCTTTCTACAGTTCCCTCCTTACCCAAGGACCAGCATTTAAATAACCTCCATGCCAGTTCCTAACCTCCTCAACCCTCCATCCTCACATCATACGCGCCTGGACGAATTCAGTCCCTGCTTTGTCTGCTCCTGGGCCCTCCGATAGAGCATCACAGTCAGGATGAAAGTGATGGCTCAGGGTCACCAGCCTCAGCAAGGACATTAACCTGCCCTGCGATCCTACTAACTTTCTTTAGTTAACTGGCTCTCCCACTTTCTATGGTGACTACTCCACACTTTTTCTACTTTCCTCAAACTTTCAACCGCTCATCCCTCCCAACTTCTGGTCACTCAGTAGATGACCTCACTTGTTGCTTCTCAAAGAAAACAGTTGTCATCAGACAGAAACTCCATTAAAGCCCCTTGCCATACTTATAAACCCATTCATATCTACATGTACCCTCTCTCCCTTATCCCACGGTTGGAGCAGAGGGGAGGCCTTCTCCATTTCAGAGCCACTCACTCTCCTGTCCTTCCACCTCCTCAGTAACCTTACACTACGGTTCCTCCCTCGCTGTTCTTGTGTATTTGACTACTTCCTCTAAACTCAGATGCCTAGCACCCTCCACTTCCTCAGTGAAGGCTTCTCAACTTCCAGACCAGGACAGGCCCCTGTTGTACCCTTTCCTGGCCCAATGTCCTTCTCCTCTACTGCATTAACAGAGTTGAAAATTTACGTTAGAGCAACATCTAACTTGCCAACCAGATTATAAGCCCATCAAGTGGTGACAACAAGCTCAATCAGTTTGGCCACCACTGTATTCCAGTGCCTGGCACAGCATTGGTACATGCTTTTAAATATATATGCTTGATGAAGACATTTGCTCAAAGTTACACACCTAATTTCTAGAACCCAGGACCAGAACCCTAGTGTCATAACTCACTGTCTCATGTGTGTACATTTGCAAAATGCACCATACATTAAAATGTATAAGATGCATGCATATGATTTAAAGAAAAAAGAAAAAGAATACTCATGTCCACTCAAGCTCAACAGTAGAATATCATCGTTATCTTAGAAGCTCCTTATCAACCTTTCCCCAGTAGCATCTCCATTCCTATTCTCAGAGGTAACTACCATCCAAATTGAACTAACTATGCTCTTGCTTTTTGCTATAAGGATGTATCTCTAAATATACATTATTTAACTATGTATAGAAACACACTATATAAATACAGCCATACTGTATATATTCTTCTGTAAATTGATTTTTTGTTGTTTAACATTATGTTTTTGAGGCCTGCTCCTATTAATGTGTATAGTTAGAGGCCTTTTCACTATTGTATGGTTATTCCATTTTATGAATACACCAATAATTTCTCCATTGTTTGACTGTTTGTAGACTTTTGGGGTGTTTCCAATTTGTGGCATTATGAACAATAGTGCCTAAATGCCCCTACAGTTATCTCCTGGTAGGTGTGTGTGCTTCTCTGGCATATGTACCTAGAAGCACGATTGCTATGTCTATAGGTGCATATGGTCACCTATGTTGGTGCATCAGACATCACTTTCATGACGCCTTAGATCTTCTCAGCCTCAACATCTCTGGGAAGCCTCAGAGGTCACATTGAGGAATTTGAGTTTGATCCTATGGGCAATAGGGGATAATGAAATGGTTTTGAACAGAGATGTGCCGATCTGTTTGCATTTTGTTAACTTTACTCTTGGTTACAGATCAGAGAACTATTGCACAGGGACACATCTGAAGCAAAGGATCTGTTGGAGGTTGCACCTAGAAGAAATCGGACAGGAGCTGGACAAGGTGGTGGTAATGGGGGCCAGGGTCATGGACATACTGAAGGGAAGTTTAGTACATTGAGGTGGCTGGTGATATGCTGAATGTAGAAGTGAGTGGGGAGATCTCTTAGAAAATCCAGACAGGAAGTATAAGAACTGAGGCGTTGTTCTGTAGGGCAAAGGAATGAGTTCAAAGTGGAGCATGTTTAGTTTGAGGCATCCAGTGTGTATTTATATGGGCTTAGCAAAATGAAATTTAACTATATGCTATTATTTCGTTATTGTTTCAGTACCAAATAGCTTATTACATTGAGTTTCTACCTCTACCTTTTGAAAGATGAGTAAATACTAAATAACATAAGAATAGAATTTTTTTTAAATATTTTTTTATTGATTTCAGAGAGGAAGTGAGAGGGAGAGAGAGATAGAAACATCAATGATGAAAGAGAATCATTGATCGGCTGCATCCTGCACGCCCCCCAGTGGGGACCGAGCCCACAACCCAGGCATGTGCCCTTGACCAGAATCAATCGAACCCGAGACCCCTCAGTCCACAGGCCGGTGCTCTAGCCACTGAGCCAAACCAGCCAGGGCGAGAATAGAAATTTTTATAATGTTCTCACAAAGATATTCTTCCTTCTGAATATAACCACTTCAATAAAGCCTCCTACAGCATCAGTCAGATTATTGTCGCGGAGCCAGTATTTGGCCACTGGGGTTGAAAAGCAGGTTTCACTCTTAGACAAAGCTCTGGTTTCAGAGCAGAGCTCCAAAGTCTCCCACAGGCTGCGTTAAGGATGCCAAACAGAAGCGGATTTTTCAACAACAGTTAATAAAAAGAAGAGGGAGAACAAAACCTTAATAGCCCAATTGAGAACTGAGCAAAGGAAATGAAGGTAGTCCCAGTTTAAAAAAAAAAAAATGCAATGGCCCTGAAACACTCTGAGTTCACTCAAGTGAGAGAAATGTAAATTGCCACTGTACCGAGACACCATTTTCCACCCAAGATGAGCAAAGATGAAGGACTTTGGTAACACATTGTGTGGTGACGGTAGGGAACAGTCTCTACAGGGTAAGTGGGTACTATTTCCCTGGAGGGAAATTTAGCAATAGCTCCCAATTTAATATGCCCATAATATTTTTAAAGGAAATCCATTCCATGAAATGTGTTTTCCTGATTATACTCATACATGTGTAAAATGGTTTTAAGTTTGCAACTATTTACTGAAACATAGAAAGAACCTAAACATCCATCAAGAGGGAACTGTTTAATAATATGTTACCACACAGAACGGAATACTATGCAGCCATTAAAAAGAACGAAAAGGGGTAGAACCAACCCAAATGCCCATTGATGGATGAATGGATTAAAAACGTGGTATATACATACCATAGAATATTAATCAGCCATGAAAAGAAAATGAAGTTCTGACACATGCTACAATATCGATGAGCCTCAGGGCATTATTTTCAGTGAAATAAGCTAGGCACAAAAGGGCAAACATTGTGTGATTACACTTATATGAGATACCTAGAATATCCAAATTCATAGAGACAGGAAGTCTGCATGGTGGTTACCAGGTGCTGTGGGAGAAGGAATGGGCAGTTGTTTGATGAGGACAGAGCTTTAGATGGGGATGATAAAAATGTTCTGGAGATGGATGGTGGGAATGGCTGCATAACAATGTGAATGTCCCTAATGCCACTCAACTGCACACTTAAAAATGGTAAATTTCATGTTATAAATATTTATCATAATAAAAAAGGACTGCTTTATATACCGATATAGGATAATCCCCAAAATATATCATTAAATGAAAATAAAATTTCCAGAATACCATGTGTGCTCTGTCACCATAGAGGGGAATAGAAAAATATACATTTAATTATATGAACACAGAGTTTCTCCAAAGCATATGAGGAGCCTAGTAATACTGGTGCATGCCATAGGGGAGCTGGTGGCCCGGGAGTGCAGTGGGTGGAAGGCAGGATAACAGAGAGGCAACTTTCAGGAGATGCTTTTTGTACCTTCTAATTTTATAGCATGTAAATATATTACATACTCATTATTCACAATTATCTTAATGTGTGGCCTACAGTGTGGCTTTGAAGACTGGACAATTTTACATTTTAAATGTTGCTTCTATTATAGTTATGGGAAACAAACTGTATGTACTTTGGATCATCATGATACAAACTTTCCAAGTGCAGGGCTTTTACCTCCTAATTAACTGCATAACTCAGCGATTTCAACCAGTATGCCACAAGAATTCTTAAAACATGCAATACCTGATTATTTAGTCAGGGGCACTGACCTCCTTTCTCTTCGATTATTAAATGGAAAAAAAATGACAATAGCCAAGAGAACAATAGCCATCCAGTGTGAATGAATAAAAAATATACCTTTTTGTCAGATTGTCAAAAAATATATATTTTTGGGTGTGCTGCAGAATTTTAGTAATTAGTTTATGTGCACCATGAGATGAAAAAGGTTGAAAATCATTGGCATAACCAAATTCTTACTGGCCAAATCATGTTGTTCAGAGGGAAAATGCCCCATTCAGTAGCTGATTGCCTAAGTTGGCTGAACACAAACACTGTTGGAAGAATGATTTGTTTGGGCAGATTCCCAGAGCTAACAGTGATTAATATAATATTTAACTTTGCAAGTGCTTAACTTTTCTCCAGAGAATATGTTCCCACGATCAGGGGAACTGTTGATGTTCACATTATTTCAGCTACCTTTCAACTCACTAAAAATATGGACATCTTATAAGCAGTGGCTTCTTGCTCTCAACAAACATATTTTAAGAGCTGGACAGAAAAAAAGTTTCTAACACACCACATTTACTACCTACATAGAGACATGGTCACTAAAAGGAAATCTGACAACTAAGATTCCACAATGATAAATTCTATAAACTAAGAGATCTATTTTCATTACACAGGTCCAGTACAGGTTTCATTTAGTTCGATCTCCTCGTTCATTTAAAATATAAATCCAAAATACCAAAATTGTGCTTTCATATCTTCATATCTGTTTATCCTGAACTAGAGGATCGGCTACTGGAGGTAAAAGCCCAGGACATACCTTCTCATGCCCTGTCAGTACTGAGTAAATAGTGTGACGGCCTGGGAACTCTTCTTCCTCACTCTTTATACATCTGTGCTTGGGTTTTTTCCTCCTAATTTGAGGAGAGTGCCTCTGAGGCAATCTCTTAATCAAAAGGCGTTACAGAAGCTGCTGCTGAACAGATCAACCACCTCCTGGACCTGTGCCAGCCAATTGGCACAACCGGCCATTTAGCCCAATGTCTGGTTCAAATCAGAAGGAGAAATGTAAATTCTACACTTTCAGAGACTTGCTGACTTTCAAGCTGACTTTTCAAATTCCAGGTGCTGGCAGCAATCCCTTTACTACTAAAGGAGGCAATGCTCTGAGAAATAGGCATTCTTTTTTGGTTAGGATGACAATAGCTATTCTACATAAGAACCTGTTTCTGAAACCACTCATCTTGGGAAGCTGCTGGATCACATCCAAAGAGTACATTTCAAAAGCTTTTGGTATTAATTGGAAAAGCTCCACCAAGTATATTGGATGCACATCCTTCAGTCTGGATATTTCAGAATATAGTCCAGGGCCTCACACTTAGAAGTAAATAGGATGGTCCTCAAGGGGGAACCGCGGGAAGTGCAATGAAGACTAAATAACCCTCCACTATCCAGGGTGTGGAGGGGCAGCTAATGTGGGCTGTCGTAAAAATCAGACTCCTAAAACAATGGATAGAGCTCTGATTCAACTTACAAAATGAGAGAAGGGACGGGAGAGGGGGTGCAGGCTGGGAAGTGATTAACCAAAGAACTTGTATGCATATATGCATAACCCATGGACACAGACAATGGGGTGATGAAGGCCTGAGGAGGAGGCAGGAGCAGAGTAGAGGTGGTCAAATTGGGGGGTGGGGTGGGGGAAGGGGACATCTGTAATACTTTCAACAATAAAGATAAATTTAATAAATAAATAATAATACCAATCTTCCAAGTTTAAAAAAAAAAAGAGCCAAGAAGTGACTTACTAAAACGCTTTTAGGAACTCTTTTAACAAATGGCAAAATTACATGTAGAAAAGTGGACAACTATGCTCCGCCTTTTCTGGAGGCAGAACATGAAGGACATCGAGGAGACAAACAACAGTCCTTTGAGACTGTGACAGCTGGTGAATACGGAAACTGTTATTGCAGAAGGCTCTGGAACACAGCATCGAGTCCTACCTTTACAAAGCAGGTCCTCTGGACTAAGCCAAGGGCAAGGCACCAGCCACAAGACTTCCAGGCTTCCTCTTATCCCTGTTAGTCTGTGGCCACAGCATTTTAATAATCTGAATCTTTTGACACATTCCAATTATAACTCTGTTAGTTGTTCAATGCCTCAAAGAAAACCTGCAAATTCTTCTGGCCCCCTTTCACCATCTGAAATACTATGCTGAACAAGTCTTGTTAGAAATAAGCTTTGAAATGCCATCCAGACAGAAGGTTGCCAAGCTTATCTTTCTGGCTCTGAGAGTTGTCCAATCTATGCTTCACTGTGCTTTCAGTGTTGTGATTTCGTTTTTATTGGACTTATCATGCGGCACAGGCAGTGGATATGACTCAAACCACTCTGCAGTTCAAAAAGAGCAGAGAGACCGGTCGTGCCTACTAGAAAAGTGGTTGTCATCAGCTTGGTCTACCCTTGGCAAAACGTGATAAGGTATGGAGCTGCCCTGCACTGGCAAGAGTGACAATAAAGTATAAGCCAAGCTAAATATAGAAGAATTCAGTTCTGAATCTTTTTTTCTTTATACATCCAGGGGAATATACTGCTGTAAGAGATTGCCACAACCCACTCAAACATTTATTTTTGCTGGGAGAGAACACTAATTAGGATAAAGCAATTGAAATAGGTCTTTGTCTTCAGAGTCATAGACCAAGTTCATTTTCCTTATTCTCTATTATCGGCTAAATTGAGTTCCCCCAAAATCTGTATGTTGAGGTCCTAACCCCAGCACCTCAGAATGTGACTGTATTTAGAAGGGCCTGTAAAGAGGCAATTAGGTAAAATGAGGTCGTATTAGTGTACCCTAATCTAATATGACAGGTGTCATATGAAGAAGAGATTAGGACACAGACAAATACACAGAAGGAAGACTATGTGAGGACACGGCAGAAAGGTGGCCACCTGCCAACCAAGGAGAGAGGTCTCAGAAGAAACCCGCTCTAATGACACCTTGACCTTGAACTTCCAGCCTTCAGAACTGTGAGACAATAAATGTCTATTGTTTAAGCGAGCCCGTCTGTGGCACTTTGTTATGGTAGTTCTAGCAGACGAACACACCTCACCTTCTGGGTCCTGCTTTTGAACATTGCTTTCTTCTGTTCTCAACGTCATTTCACTGTTTTTCCTAACTCTCACTTTCTTTTGCTCTGCTTTCTTCCTTTCTCCCACCTGCCTCTTTCCTTCCCTCACCTTCTTCACTGACAGTGGTGTTACCTTGGGAAGGTACCTGAGAGGGAGAGAAGGCATCTTGCACCCAGCATCCCCAGGTGTGTTGAGCGGCTCTGTTCCCCAAAGCTCCCAAGTGCACCTAGTTTGCAAGGATATAGCGCAAAATCATGCAACATCATCAGAAGACGTGCCTCTCCTTTTCTAGGTGACTCTGACCATGCCACTCAACTCTCTGAATTTCTACTTTCTCGTGTGTTAAAAAAAAAAACGGTGATGCATAGTTGTGACGCTCAATTAAGGTAATAATAATACATTGGGAAATACTTAATATATTAATCACAATAACTCAATTTTCCTATCTGTAAAAGAGGTGCTACCTAAAACATTATAGTATGGTATCATGACAACAATCAGTCAGCAAATAATTACAGCTTCTGTGACTCTGGATATTATATGTTTTTTTTCTGCTCTGTACTTCATTGGCCTAAAAAGTTTATTTTTGCTTTTCCTGCTGGTCAATATTTATGAAGAGTGTTGTACTTAGTATTAACAGGTGGATTCCAGAGACACAAAGACCTGGTTCTTGCCTTCACATTCCTGCAATCTATTTGGAAAAATAAAACTTTAACAGTAAAAACAGGTATAAAATCAGTTCAAAGTGGTTTTCAGGGCTGCAATGGGGTATATGTGGTCAAATCTCACTGCAGGCCAAGCCAGGTACCTACCTGAACTTTCTAGGACAACTTTCCAGAAGCAATTTCCAACTTTCTCCTACTAAAGCCACTCCAGCAGAAGCTAGCAAATCTGGCTAAAAAGTTTTATCAGTAAAGGTAATAAAAACTTGAATGCTAACTTGAGTGTCATATATTGCTTTACAAAATCTAACTCTATAGCAACTTGTAAAATAAAAGCCTTTGATAGTCAAATACCTCTAATATTCTTAAAACTCATTTTTTTGTTTTATTTTTTAAATTTATTTTTAGTTTATATTGTTGAGAGTATTACAGATGTTCCCCTCTTTTTCCCCCATTCCCCCCCTCCGCCCAGTTCCCCCCTCACCCCCAGGCCTTTACCCCCCTATTGTCTATGTCCATAGGTGATGCATATATGTCCATAGGTAAGGCATATATGCATATAAGATCTTTGGTTAATCTCTTCCTGCCCCTCCCTCCACACTTCCCTCTGAGATTCGTCAGTCTGTTCCATGTTTCCATGCCTGTGGTCCTATTTTATTCATCAGTTTATCTTGTTCATTAGATTCCTTGTTCATTTATTTAAAACTTGATTTGAATAATCACATTTTTATTTTTAACTCCTCAGGAACCCCTGAAAAAAATAATTAAAAATTTTCTACATTCCAGTAGGAAAAACATATATGTGATTGATATTTGACTTTAGAAACATCTCAACCAAAAGAAAACCATATGATGTGGGATTTTTTTTAGAAATTCACACTCATTATTAAGAATGATCAAAATATGGCAATATGGTTAGTAAGGACATGGGGATAAAAGGGTTTAGTATTTCAGAAGCAGCATGTCATAGCAGTTTCATTTGGATATAGATCCTGTCTTTACCGCTTACTAACTATAAGACCTGGAGCAAATTACTGTACTTTTCTGAGAGTCGTCTTCCTCATATATTAAATGAATACAATAATGTCTGCCTTAGAAGGGCACCTCGCCTGGCCATTAGCAGGATAGGTCCTGGGTGGAATTTCTAAATGAGAATATCTTAGTGAATTATAGCTACTCCCTAGACCAGTGATGGCGAACCTTTTGAGCTCGGCGTGTCAGCATTTTGAAAAACTCTAACAACTCTGGTGCCGTGTCACATATAGAAGTTTTTTGATATTTGCAACCATAGTAAAACAAAGACATATTTTTGATATTTATTTTATATATTTAAATGCCATTTAACAAAGAAAAATCAACCAAAAAAATGAGTTCGCGTGTCACCTCTGACATGGGTGTCATAGGTTCGCCATCACTGCCCTAGACCCTTTCTTTCTCTTTCTTTTTTAATCCTTACCTGAGAACATGCTGAGAGAGAGAAACATTGATGTGAGAGATAAACATGGATTAGTTGCCTTTGGCCCACACCCTGACCAGGAATTGAACCCACAACCCAGGTATGTGCCCTGACCAGAATCAAACCCAAAACCCTAAATGCACAGAATGACACTCAACCGAGCCACTCCGACTGGGCACCCCAAACTGAGAATATTTCTAATTCAACTTTGTATGTCCCTCTCACCACATATCCCTTTCTTCCCAATCTGGCACTGTACACATCACATAGCAAAGCCTCAATAAATGTTTGATGAATGAATACATGAATAAGTAAATAACACAATAATTTCAAAATGAAAGCAGAGGGAGAAATAAATTAGTATGTGGATACATCTTAAGAACTGGTAACAGATCAATGTCTTTGGCAAACACAATGAAAATTTAGAGAAACAAAAGATATATTTAGCTATCCTATATAATAAAAGGTTAATATGCAAATTGCCCCCCCTCCCCTGCGGGAGTTCCACTGACTGGGGGTTAGATGTGTGCTGACCACCAGGAGGTGGCACAGAACATGGTAGGCACCGGGGATGCGGCATTGGCAGTGGGTGGCAGCGACAAGAACAGGACCATGGCGGGATGGTGGAATAAGTGAGCGGGTGGTGCCAGACCAAGGCAGGTGCGAAGGGAGGCCTCGGCCTGCAGCAGCAGCAGGCAGCCCTGGGAAAAGAGGCCCCGGCCAGCAGCTGGCAGCCACTAGGGACCCTACCCGTGCATGAATTTTGTGCACTGGACCTCTAGTAGTAGGATAAAAGGAAAAAATGGGGGGAGTACTACTGTAGCTGCCAACCACTGCTCTGTAAGATAACTCAAATTCCTTGCCAATTTTTTTCTGTAGTATATGGCTAAAACAAATAATCTTTGAGATAAATAAGCCAAAATTACTTGGTACATTTACATGTAAGAAAATACCAGTGAAATAAAGTGGAGGATGATTCTCTCCCATGCTTTGTGAAAGTCATGTCTTTCTAAAACACTTTAAAATGCACCTGTCTGGGTTCTTAATACTATACTTGCTTTTCTTTTCTAAAGATTTTGCAAAATATGTTGGAAAGGCTGAAGGCCAAGTTGTTTTCATGGATCCAAACCTACTTCTGTGTTATATATTTTAATTCTACTAATTAAGGAATACCCCTCACCAGATACTACATTGAAAAGGAGTAAACAAAATACTCTTTGTGTTATATTTTACTTTAGAAAGGAGTATCTTCTAATTTGTCACATCTCCCATCAGACCACAATCCAAATGTTTTCAAAAGCAGAGTATTATGGCATTAAGTGGCTGGTAGCCTAGAAGCCAGCTTCCCTAACCCAAGGACAAGTATTTGCCAACAGACTTGCTTTAACGATCCAAGGGGCAAGTGTCAAAAGAAACATCAGACTTGTTGGCTCATCCTGGGGAGAAGCTCCCAAATAATCTGCGACCCCTATTTCTCCACTCCTCCGTCACCCGGCAACCCCGGCAAGCCTTGGCTCGGCCCGCCCCGCTGCCAGGCAACAATGCCCCGCCCGCGCGCCTGCTTGGTGTTCGCGCATCCGCTGGTCGCAGCAGTGCGCACTGGCCCCCTGCACCTGCTGGGCCGAGGCAACTTTTCAAGCCTCTTTCTCACTGACTGCTCTGCTCCGTCTCTTACTCAGAGCCACCGATCATCGCCTTCTCTCACCCTTGTTTCAGAAAAAAAATTGCTCCACGGACATAGGATTTCTGCCACCTGCTTCTTGGTAGTCTCCAAAAGTCACAACCGGCCAAGAAAAAGCACTTACTTTTCCCAGCATTCTTCCGTATCACCAGGGGCTTCTTTACATGGCTCTACTCATCCCGCGCTGAGCTCAGAGCGGGAAGGAAGTCACGGAGAAGCTGAAGGGAAACTTCGTCCCGGGCAACGCTGCTGAGACGAAGCCCTCCTCATTTTCACCACAAAGGGCGGGACCTTCAGGCCACTGGGTCCTGAGATGTATAATCCGTCCGACTGGTACCTTCCTGGCCAGAGTTTAGATTGGCTCTGGAGGGCCGTTCAGATGCCACATTTCCCTGGTGATGAATGATTCCACCCGCCCATCCTTGTGGCCTGTTGGGCTTCCAAGACCCGCGCAGCGCTATTGTTTGCTGGTTTCAGAAGGGCGCCCTGGAGGGTGGGGGCGGCCGGCGTGAGCCCGCTTCAGCCCAGCTCAGGTTGATTTTCTTGCAGGGTTTCTCCCGGCTTCCTCTCCGCCCCTTGCTTTTGCATATTCAAAAGAGGTGGAGTCTCTTTCCATCTCTCAAATCCCCAGGCTTGAGAAAGCCCAAACAAGAGGGGATGATTAGAATAGGAAGGAAACACTAAGCAGAGAATCGGTCTGGGAAATAAATGGTAACATGGATAAATAGGCAAGCTTAGAATTCCTATTTGACAGTTTCTTCCCCTATCTTCAGGCGCGCGCGTACACACACACACACACACACACACACACACACACACACCATTTCTCAATGCCGGAATTGAGCAAAAGAAATTACAAGGAAGTTCTGACTAAATCCTTTGGTCCTAATTGTAGAATTAGACTAATTGGGGGAATTTTTTTGTTGTTAGGGATTTTGTTGTTGTTGACAGAATTACACATGTCCCCAATCCCTCCCCCTTACAACCCTCCACCCAGCCCCCCCACCCTGCCCCCACCATCCCCATCCCAAGCCTTCACCACATTATTGTCTATGTGGATGGTCTATCCATATATGCATATATGTTCTTTGGTTAATCTTTTCCAGTCCCCTCCCACCTTCTCCCCCCACTCCTCTCCCCCTCCTCTGAGATCTGTCAGAGTCTGTTCAATGTATCCATGCCTCTGGTCCTATTTTTTGTTTTACTTTTTTTTCTTTATTGATTAGTTATACATATGTGTCCTTACCCCCCCCTTCCCCCCCATCTCCCCGCTCATGCCCTCGCCCCCCTAGTGTCTGTGTCCATCAGTTATGCTTATATGAATAACAAGTCCTTTGGTTGATCTCTCCCCGTCCCCCCACCCTCCCCTGCCTTCCCTCTGAGGTTTGACAGTCTGATCGATGCTTCTCTTGTCTCTGGATCTGTTTTTGTTCATCAGTTTATATTGTTCATTATATTCCACAAATAAGTGAGATCATGTGATCTTTATCTTTCTCCAACTGACTTATTTCATTTAGCAAAATGCTCTCCAGGTCCATCTATGCTGTTGCAAATGGTAGGAGTTCCTTCCTTTTTACAGCGGCATAGTATTCCATTGTGTATATGTACCACAGTTTTCTAATCCACTCATCTGCTGATGGCACTTAGGCTGTTTCCAAATCTTAGCTATGGTGAATTGAGCTGCTATGAACATAGTGGTGCATATATCCTTTCTGATTGGTGTTTCTGACTTCTTGGGATATATTCCTAGAAGTGGGGTCACTGGGTCAAATGGGAGTTCCATTTTTAGTTTTTTGAGGAAACTCCATACTATTCTTCACAGTGGCTGCACCAGTCTGCATTCCCACCAGCAGTGCAGAAGGGTTCCTTTTTCTCCACATCCTCTCCAGCACTTGTTTGTTGATTTGTTGATGATAGCCATTCTGACAGGTGTGAGATGGTACCTCATTGTTGTTTTGATTTGCATCTCTCAGATGACTAGTGACTTTGAGCATGTTTTCATATGTCTCTTGGCCTTCTGTATGTCCTCTTTCGAAAAGTATCTATTTAGGTCCATTGCCCATTTTTTGATTGGATTGTTTATCTTCCTTTTGTTAAGTTGTATGAGTTCCCTGTAAATGTTGGAGATTAAACCCTTATCAGAGATAACATTGGTAAATATGTTCTCCCATGCAGTGGGCTTTCTTGTTGTTTTGTTGATGGTTTCTTTTGTTGTGCAGAAGCTTTTAATTTTGATGTAGTCCCATTTGTTTATTTTATCTTTAGTTTCCATTGCCCTAGGAGCTGTATTGGTGAAGATATTGCTTCAGCAAATGTCTGAGATTTTGCTGCCTATGGATTCCCTACGATTTTTATGGTTTCCTGTCTTACGTTTAAGTCCTTTATCATTTTGAGTTTATTTTTGTGTATGGTTTAAGTTGGTGGTTTCATCTTTTTGCATGTATCTATCCAATTTTCCCAACACCATTTATTGAAGAGACTGTCTTGACTCCATTGTATGCTCTTGCCTCTTTTGTCAAATATTAATTGAGAATAGTGGTTTGGATCAATTTCTGGATTCTCTGTTCTGTTCCATTGGTCTATATGTCTGTTCTTGTGCCAATACAAGGCAGTTTTGAGAATAGTGGCTTTGTAGTATAGCTTGATATCTGGTATTGTGATGCCTCCTACTTTGTTCTTCTTTCTTAGGATTGCTGCAGCTATTCTGGGTATTTTTTTATTCCAGATGAATTTTTGGAGAGTTTTTTTTAGGTCTGTGAAATATGCTGTTGATATTTTAATGGGCAGTGCATTGAATCTACAGATTGCTTTGGGTAGTATGAACATTTTAATGATGTTGATTCTACCAATCCATGAACACGGTATGTTCTTCCATCTGTTAATGTCTTCCTCTATCTCTTTTTTCAGTGTCCTGTAGTTTTCTGAGTACAGGTCTTTTACCTCCTTGGTTAAGTTTATTCCTAGGTATCTTAATTTTTTGTTGCAATGGTAAATGCGATTGTTTTTCTAATCTCTCTTTCTCTAAGTTCACTATTAGTGTATAAAAATGCCATAGATTTCTGGGTGTTAATTTTGTATCCTGCTACATTACCAAATTCATTTATTAAGTCATAATTTTTTATTGAGTCTTTAGGGTTTTCTATGGACAGTATCATGTCATCTGCAAATAATGACAGTTTTACCTCTTCTTTTCTAATTTGGATACCTTTTATTTCTTCTTCTTGTTATGGCTAGCACTTCCAGTACTATGTTGAACAGGAATGGTGAAAGTGGGCATCCCTGTCTTGTTCCTGTTCTTAGATGAAATGGCTTTAGTTTTTGCCCTTCTGGTTCTATTTTGTTCCTCAGTTTATTTTGTTCATTAGATTCCACAAATAAGTGTGACCATGTGATATTTGTCTTTCTCTGACTGGGGCTTACTTCGCTTAGCATAGTAATCTCAAGGTCCCTCCATACTATTGCAAAGGGTAAGAGTTCCTTCTTTTTAACATGCATAGTATCCATTGTGTAAATGTACCATAGCTTTTCTATCCTCTCATCTACTGTGGACACTTGGGCTGTTTCCAGATCTTAGCTATTGTAAATAATGCTGCTATGAACAAAGGGGTGAATATATTCTTTCTGACTGGTGTTTCTGGATTCTTAGGATAATATTCCCAGAAGTGGGGTCACTGAGACAAAAGACAGGTGAATCTTTAATTTTTTGAGGAAACTCTATACTATTTTCCACAGTGGCTGCACAGTCTGCATTCCCACCAGCAGAGTACTAGGGTAACCTTTTCTCCACATCCTCACCAGCATTTGTTTTTTGACTTTTTAGTAGTAGCCATTGGAGCAAGTGTGAGGTGATACTTCATTATAATTTTAATTTGCACCTGTCTGAGGATTAGTAATGTGGAGCATTTTTTCCTATGTCTATTGGCTATCTGTATGTCCTCTTTGGAAAAGTGTCTATTCAGGTCTTTTGCCCATTTTTTATTTTTTTAAATACATTTTATTGATTTTTTACAGAGAGGAAGGGAGAGAGATAGAGAGTTAGAAACATCGATGAGCGAGAAACATCGATCAGCTGCCTCCTGCACACCCCCCACTGGAGATATGCCTGCAACCAAGGTACATGCCCTTAACCGGAATCGAACCTGGGACCCTTGAGTCCGCAGGCCGACGCTCTATCCACGGAGCCGAACTGGTCAGGGCTTGCCCATTTTTTAATTGGATTATTTATCTTCCTGGTGTTGAGTTACATAAGTTTTTTCTATATTTGGAAATTAACCTCTTATCAGATGTTTCATTGGTAAATACGTTTTCCCATACAGTAGGTTCTTTTGCTGTGCAGAAACTCTTTAGTTTCAAGTAGTCCCATTTGTTTATTTTTTTCTTTGTTTCCCTTACCCTAGGAGATATATCACCAAAAATACTACTACATAAGATGTCTGAGCCGAAACCGGTTTGGCTCAGTGGATAGAGCATCGGCCTGTGGACTGAAAGGTCCCAGGTTCGATTCCGGTCAAGGGTATGTACCTTGGTTGCGGGCACATCCCCAGTAGGAGATGTGCAGGAGGCAGCTGGTCGATGTTTCTCTCTCATCGATGTTTCTAACTATCTTTCTCCCTTCCTCTCTGTAAAAAATCAATAAAATATATTTTAAAAAAAGGATGTCTGAGATTTTACTGCTTATGTTTTCTGCTAGGATTTTTATGGTTTTCTGACTTACATTTAAATATTTTGTCCATTTTGAGTTTATTCTTGTGTGTGGTGTAAGTTGGTGGTCTAGTTTCATTTTGTTGCATGCACTTGTCCAATTTTCTCAACACCATTTATTGAAGAGACTGTCTTTATCCATGGTATGCTCTTGCCTCCTTTGTCAAATATTAATTGATCATAAATGCATGGCCTGCCAACCTCCTGCAGCCCCTTCCCCTGGCTGGCCACCTCCCTGATAGGCCTTGATTGCCGGCCAGGCTGAGGGACCCCACTCGTGCACAAATTCGTGGACTGGGCCTCTAGTGTTGAATAAGAATGGTGAAAGCATACATCCCTGTCTTGTTCCTGATCTTAAAGCAAACATTTTTAGTTTTTGCCCATTGAATATGATATTGGCTGTAGGGTTGTCATACATGGCCTTTATTATGTTAAGCTATGATCCTCCTATTCCCACTTTGCTGAGAGTTTTCATCATAAATGGATGCTGGGTTTTGTTGAATGCTTTTTCTGTGCCTTTTGATATGATCATGTGATTTTTATCCTTCATTTTGCTTATGTGATATATCACATTTATTGATTTGCATCAATACCAGAATGCATCCCACTTGGTCATGATGCTTGAGATTTTTAATGTATTGCTGGATCTGATTTGCTAATATTTCTATGAGGAACTTAGCATCTGTGTTAATCAGGGATATTGGCCTGTAATTTTTTTTCTTATAGTGTCTTAACCTGGTTTTAGAATTAGAATAATGCTCTTCTCATAAAAAGAGATTGGAAGTCTTCCTTCTTGAATTTTTTGGAATAGTTTGAGAAGGATAGGTGTTAGTTCTTCTTTGAATGTTTGGTAAAATTCATCTGGCCCTGAAGCCGTCTGGTCCAGGGCTTTTGTTTGCTGGGAGTTTTTTATGACTTCTTCAATTTCATTAGTTGTTATCGGTCTGCTCAGGCTTTCTGATTCTTCCTGATTGAGTTTTGGAAGATTGTATATTTCTAGGAATTTGTCCATTTCATCCAGGTGGTTCAATTTGTTGGCATATTGTTGTTCATAGTTGCCTAGGATTTTAAACAATGATTTGAACTATGTGTTCTTCATACCAAACAGAGCAGTTAAAAATTTACATTTGCAGATCTCACTAATTGCCTCGGGTGAGTAGCTGCAAATGAAAACTCCTGTGCTCTGGATTTAGAATTAAAAAAAAAAAAAAGAAAGAAAGAAAGAAAGAAAGAAAGAAAGAAAGAAAGAAAGAAAGAAAGAAAGAAAATCAAAATGAAACTGGTTTTCTCTCCAACCTTCTCCAGACTCTGCCAAGGCCGGCAGCCCTGCCGCCTTTCACAGCTAGATGTTACATGGGCCTCGGGTAGAGACTCTAGTGCTCCAGGCTATGGAGCCCAGCCTGGGTTCCAGGCCTCTATCTTCTGAGGGAACAGCCCCTCCCCCTGGCCCAGCTCCCTCCTCCCTCCACCTGCTGGCCTACTGCCCCAGGGAGCTGGGTCAGCTCCTCTTGAGATCTCATCCTTCCTGCTGGTCTCCAGGTGTTTTCTGTCCTTCTTTGATGTCTCCTCCTCAGCTGGACTTCACTTGGTAATTCCAGGTGAATGTTCTCCACTTTAGTTGTATTTCCTGTCTGGCCCTAAGATGAGGTGGCCAACAGGTCTGCCTATTCAGCCACCATTTTCTCCCCCATCTTCCACTTTTGAGGAACATAGAAATGCATTGTGTCCCCTTCCTAGATCCCCAAGTTAATACACATATAATGTTAGACTAATTATGTGGGAACTTCTTTATTCTAAGCTGCATACAGACATGAATATATACTTTAGAATCTTCAAATTTCCAAGTGTCACATTATTCCCATGAATTACTCTAGTGCATTATTGGGGCTTGAATTAAATGAAAGAAAATCAAGGCAGAGGTAGGTGGCAATAAAGACCCACTTTTGTCTACTGTCCTAAATCCTTCTAAGCACCAAATAAGCATTTTACCTTGGGATCCCAATTAAAGTCACTTTTGATCACTTTCAGTGGATACCCCACAGAAATGGGCATCTAAATAAAACTGACAAGATCTGACAGTGTTACTAGCCACCAATGTCAAACTTGACCAGTGTAACACAGAATCCCCTCACGATATGCTGATATACACAAACACCTCCATGTTGTGCCCAGATTACAAGATTCCCAAGAAACCACATCAGGGAGCCAATTCGATGTAAAAGCATAAGAATCTGTATTCAAGTTAACTTGAGCTCTCCATCCACCAGACTCACCGACACATCGGCTAGCCAAGTGGCCAAGAGAGAGAGAACCCCTCCCAGACACCGGTTATATAGGGGGGGGTTGGAGTAAGGGAGGAGAAAGGACTGTGCTTTGCCGATTGGCCAGGCACAAGTCGATGTCCCGTTCCTGGGTGTGGCTAGCAGAGTCTTAGACTTCCGTGAAGAAGCTCCTTGCCCAACATGTGGCCAAGGTAAGATGGAGGACGTAGCCCTTACCCTGGGGGAAGGTGGAGGGCGTAGCCTTCGCCCTTTCACTCCAGGCCTTCAGTTTTCTAGGTAGATGTGGAGGGAGGATAAATGAGATGGAAATTGTTTGTTGTTTTTTTTTAAAGTAAATTCACTCTTTAGTAAGCCCTTAAGAATTCTTAATCACATTTCCCCAAAAACATTTCTCATGACCAACTATGCACATTTCTTTGTTGCTATTGAAGAAATAATAAATTGTTATTCTTCACTTTGAATATTGTTCATTCATTAACTCAGCAACTGTTTGATAAGTAACTATATATGAGACAAGATGTTAGGCACCTGGGAAGTTTGTTTTTTTTTAAGCAATTGTCATAAGAACATTAAAATATAATAAAATTAAAATATAATGAGAAGATAACATATGTGTACATCCAATTCCTGTAAGTTAAATTGTTTAAATGTGGCTCTGAAAACACAATTTAAAGAATCCAATTTTAATATGAATAACAGTCTTTACTTAATTTGTAAGCTGGAATTTTGGTATAAAGAAACACATTTCTAAGGTTGAGAGGTCTCTGAGGAATGGCAGATTTCTTCATGCAAGATTCCCTAGATGGCAGGAGTGATAGGAAGGGTGTTGGAGACAGTGAGGGACAAGAACATTGAAAGGGAGGATGCGGGAGGCCTCAGAGTGGGAAATGAGGACCCCAGAGAGCTGGGAGAAGTGATGGCACCAGTGTAGGATGGGCCTCTAATTTAAT
Organism: Myotis yumanensis; assembly: GCF_028538775.1. Lineage (NCBI taxonomy): Eukaryota > Metazoa > Chordata > Mammalia > Chiroptera > Vespertilionidae > Myotis > Myotis yumanensis. The sequence goes on along the minus strand of NW_027223754.1, from coordinate 118,268,406 downwards.
CAGAGAAGTTTAGGCTAATACGACTGGATGACCACTGCCCCCTTGGGGAGCTGGTGCCGTGGTAAAATCTTGGCAGCTGTGTGGCTGACAGTAAAACAAGCATGACTGTTTGAAGTCCAGGAATTTACACCACCGGGCTGGGCAACTGCCAGGACACAGAGGGTCAGAGACATTCAAGAAACACTGGGAAGAGAATAAATCAGCCTCTGGAGGAACCTGCCACAGAGAAAACGCAGAGGCGTTGTATCACACCCCAATTTTCTCTGTGTGTTGCTCCATGTAACACTTGGATCTGTCCCAATTCTATGGGTTTTTCAGGTACCACAGAGACAGACAAGCCTCTCATTCAATATGGGGGAAAGCCAGGGCCTCTGAGAGCAGCAACTCCTCTCCAGTGTCAAATGGCAGCCTTCCAGAGACATCTTCAGCCTCCAACAGACTCAGGACTACTTGCCCTTTAGCCACAAAGGAAGGGTTCATATTGAGCACTTTCTGCATACCTGGCACCGTCACCTTTGTTCAGCTCTCTGGAGACATATCTTAGTAACATGTTTTATCTTTCCCATTCCTAGCTTCCTTTAAATACCCCATTGTGGAACCATCATCCATTAGTTTATTTAAATCCTTTCTGAACTGTTTCTGTTTTAGACGGTTCATATTCTTAGGAATAATGTGTTGCATCTACTTTATGATCATTATATAAATGAACTTGTCACAGAGTGCACCCTCATTCAGCGCTTTTTGTTCACCGTTCTTCATTCATCCATTGGCTCAATAAGCATTGATTCAGCAAAAGCCACATGCTAGACTCTGTGCCAGACGCAGGGGAAACAAGTCAACGTGTTTCCTGCTCTGGGAATTCACAGACTACCAACTGGGAAATCCAACAAGTAGCTGGAACGCAGGTCTGAGTGCCTGAGCATTGTGTTGCAGGAGCACCGAAGAGAAACCCCTGCCTAAAAAACGTGCAGTGCTTCGGGAGTTTGCCTGCCACTGCCACCCCTGATTTAAAAAAAAAAAAATTAAACATATTTTTATTGATTTCAGAGAGGAAGTGAGAGGGAGAGAGAGATAGGAACATCAATGATGAGAGAGAATCATTGATCGTCTGCTTCCTGAATGCCCCCCACTGGGGATTAAGCCTGCAACCCGGGCATGTGCCCTTGCCTAGAATCGAACCCGGGACCCTTCAGTCCCAGGCCAATGTTCTATCCACTGAGCCAAACCAGCTAGGGTCAGATTTTAAAATGTTCATAGTCTTTCTTTATAGCTTCTACTCTTTCAATTGAAATTACCCTTTTTAAAAAAATGTTTTATTGAAGTCTTATGGAAGCTCTTGAGTTTTTACTTTGAAGATTTGTTATTCCTTTCTTGGTGTCTGACCTGAAGTTTAAGAATCTTTTCATTATGGATATATAAAAAGTCAAGCTTATGCCCTCGGGTTATTTCACTCTTTTTTAAAAAATCCTCACCTGAGGATGTGTTTTTATTGATTTGAGAAAGAATGAGAGATAAAGTGGAAGAGAGAGAAAGAGAGAGAGAGGGAGAGAGAGGAGAGAGAAGAGAGAGAAATATTGAGTTGTCTCCCATATGCACCACAACAGGGGATCAAACCTGATACCTAGGTATGTGCCCTGACCGATAATCAAACCCACAACCTTTTGGTACATGGGACAATGCTCCAACCAGCTGAGTAATTCGGCCAGGGCCTCACTCTTATTATTATTATTATTATTATTAATTGAATTTATTAGGGAGTGATATTGGTTAATAAAGTTATATAGTTTCAGGTATACAATTCTACAGCACATCATCTGTATATTGTATTGTGTGTTCACCGCCCCAAGTCAAGTCTCTGTCCATCACCATTTATCCCCCCTTTACCTTCTTCCACCTCTCCCCACCTCTTCCCTCTGGCAGTCACCATACCATTGTCTGTGTCTAGGAGTCTTTCTTTTTTATGTTTGCTTAATCCCTTCACCCAGCCCTCAAAACCTCCCCTTCTGACAGCAGTCAGTCTATTATCTGTATCTACAAGTCTGTCTCCACTTCATTTATTAATTTGTTTTGTTCATTAGATTCCACATATAAGAGAAATCATATTGTACTTGTCTTTCTCTGACTGGCTTATTTCACTTAGCATAATACTCTCCAGGTCCATCCATGCTGTCCCAAAAGGTAAGATTTTATTCTCTTTTTTTTAACCTCTGAGTAGTATTTCATTGTATAAAAGTACCACAGCTTTTTTAGCCACTTATCTATTGTGGGCACTTGAGCTGCTTCCAATCATGGCTATTGTAAATAACTCTGCTATGAACATAGGGATGCATATATATTTTTTGAATTAGTATTTCAGGGTTTTTTAGATATACTTACAGAAGTGGAATTGCTGGGTCAGAAGGCAGTTTCATTTTTAACTTTTTGAAATAACTCCATACTGTTTTTCACAGTGGCTGCACTAATCTGCATTCCCACCAACAGTGCACAAGGGGTCCCTTTTCTCCACATCCTCACCAACACTTGTTTGTTAATTTATTGATGCTAGCCATTCTGATAGGTATGAGGTGATATCTCAATGTGGTCTTAATTTGCATATCTCTGATGATTAGTGATGTTGAGCATCTTTTCATATGTCTATTGGCCATTTGAATGCCCTCTTTGGAGAAGTGTCTATTCAGGTCTTTTGCCAATCTCTTAATTGGATTGTTTGGAGGGGGTTTTCTGGTGTCCCAGGGGGTGGGAGGAAATGGATTCTAATGAAGAAGGGCACAAATCTTGTGGGTGGATGAAAGTGGGCATCAAATGATAGCACACACCCAGTCATGCCTTCCTCATCCTCCAACTGTTACAAATCCCATTTGTCTGTTATTTTTTTCTCTAAATTTCCTGGTTGAGGTACACCCCATTTGTGTTCACATAGTCATAAAAATCACAAGAGAAAAAAATATACTAACATGGATAGATGTAAATATACAAGATTCTGATACACAGCAGGATGTCTACATTTTCCTTAGTACCTTCAGTTAAACCCCTGGTAGATTTGTCCCTTTGTTTTTTAGTAACCTATATGTTGCCACAAACATTTGCAACAAGGATTTGGGATCTGGAGAAGGGGCCACACACAAATGGATATACTAGACAAGAAATATAAATTTAGAAGGCATGGGGAGCCAGGTGGAGGCCCTTCTCTAGTGGAAAGGCTCCTCAAATCTCTGGACCCATAGCTTTTTATTTACTAGAATACACATTTGCCCTTTAGCAAAGCAAACAGACATTTCAATGGTAAGGTTTGGTAAACAATAAAAGGATTATCAGGTTAGGGGATTGCCTTCAGCCATTCAGCCAGCAGCAGGGTAATTCTCAATGCTGATTCTCAGCCCTTGATGAATACCAAAGTCCATCAGCCTTCTGATGGACTTCTCACATTTATATGTTAGCTGCTTGTTGGTCTTTGCCTCCAGCAATATGTCAATGTCATATCTCCTCTTCAGCTTTCTTTCTTTAAAAAATAAAAGAAAGTTACATAAAAATAGTGTTGCCATTGTAACTTGCCTATGTTCCTTTAACAATTCCTCCTGTTGACTTCCACTTGTTGCACTCTACAGATCCACAACAGTGATGGATGAATCGGTAACAGGGAAAGTTAATGCTGTGGGCTGATCCAAAGCAGGAAGCTGTCCTCATCTTTGAACCTGCAAATTGAAACTTGATTCTACTACAATCCTCTTTTCCAAGGCACCTAAGAGTCCCCAAAGCCTATGTCACTGATCCAGGCACCTGCCCCAATGTCCAGCTCTCCACCCCCATCAGGCTGCCTGGGCAGAGGCCATCACTCTTCTCTCTCCGTGGACACAAATTCTGCGGAAAAAGCAGGAGCTTAGGTCAGCAAAAGGATCTGTTTTGAAGCCTAGTGGATCACTTACCACTTGAGACTTGAGGCATTCCTTTGTTTTTTCAGCTTTGGTTTCCCTTTTTCTAATTTTTTGTTGTTGTTGTTTGTTAATCCTCACCTGAGGATATTTTTCCATTGATTTTTAGAGAGAGTGGAAGGGAGGGGGAGAGACAGAGAGAAACATCTATGTGAAAGAGACACATCAATTGGTCACCCCCGCACCTACAGGATTGAGCCTGCAACCAAGGTACGTGCCCTTGACCCGATTGAACCTGAGACCCTTCAGTCTGTAGGCCAATGCTCTATCCACTGAGCCAAATTGGCTAGGGATCCCTTTTTCTAAAATAAATACAGATAATAACCACCTTAAAGATGTCTTCCACTAAAATGAGGAAGTGGACTGGAAAAGAGATAAAAGTGAGATACAGAGGCCAGGATATTCAAGAAGAAGAGTAGCAAAGAGACTCTCCCTGGAGGGGTGCAGATGATGGCTGATCCCCAGGTGCAGAGGCAGGCAGAGGGCCTTACAGACGGGAGAGTGGGGTGCCGGATGCCATAACTCTGCCTCTGTTCCAACTTTCAGTGAGGAATTGCTGGAGGATGGGCTCCTACAAACAAGGGACCGAAACAAGACAGAGGAGGACAGGAGATCCAGGAAACAAGGAATGCACATACGACAAGGGCTGAAAATGCTGCAGCAGCGTGGGCAGCAGGCACCCCGACATGAAGAGGTGAAGTCCTGAGAGGGATGTGGCCAAGAAACAGTGGAACTTCATGGCCGTGGGAGCGATTGATTTTTGGAAGGTATGAGGAACATTATTCGGTGAGTGATAAGCCAGAGGATTATTGACTTTCAGAAAACCAAAAGTAAGACAGGAAATCATCATGGTACACTAAATATTGAACTGTTAATAATAGTTGCATAAGCACAATAATGTGAACACTTAAGATAGATTTAATTTAAAACTATAACTATTTTGAAAGGAAGGAAAGGCAGAGAATATGGTGATGAATAAGAAGTATGGGAAATCTAGAAATCATGTTTAAATTGACAAATAAAAATAAGACAATATAGGTTCACTGTTCAGAACTCTGGGCACGTTTAAGCGCCAGAAGAAATCAACTGAAGAAGTTGACCATGGTTCTCTCTGAAAATAATGGAAATGGGAAAAGGTAGGGGCAGGGAACTGCTGTCTTTTATCTTAAGTTTCCATATTTGAATTTTTAAACTATGTGCATACATTACTCTGATAAAATGAAAACCAATTTAAAATACCCACTTTACAAGATTGCTCTATGGGTTACTGACAATATTTGCAAAGTGTTTAGCACGGGGACTAACACAGAGACACTTAGTAATGGTGATGGTGGTCGTCATTGCTATTGCTTGCATTAACTCAGGAGGTGGCCCAGATAAATACATAATTGATTGCTTACCATCTGCCACATACTATTCCAAGCTTTTTAATGTGTGTGTGAAAGCTGTTTGCAGAGAACTCTGAGTTCTTTCATAAAAATTTTATGTTTAAATGCTAATGTCTTTTATTGAGATAGTGTTTGCAAAGTTGACAGTGTGTAATTATATATTCCTTGGTAGAAGTTAGATCATCCTTGAACAGGGAATTTGATTATAGGATCTCAGATGTCAATAAATAAACTTCAGGAGTTTTGTGAGCCTACTAAAGCTGTAAGTAACATTTTTGAGAATGTGCATAAGTATATTTTTTCCAAAGAGTTTATACTTTTCATAAGATTTTAATGAGGTCACCAATAAGATCCAAAATAATTCATTAAAATGTCTCTAGAGAATATAATATATTGATATTAGTTTAATACATTTTGAGTGTTGTAATACAAAGTTTTATGAAACCCAAATTTTACCCAAAAATATCCCATTTGTGACTTAATTCAATATGTGTAATATATTTCCATGACTCTAGTGTTTTCTTGAGTCATATAAACCAAGAAAAGTTAATAAAGTTTTTTTTGAAAGAAGCATTCATTGCAGAATCTTTTGCTATCTTAAATAAAAAATTTATAAAAAGTACATGTACATGTAAAGGGAGAGGAGAATGGGGAAAATTCAGAAAGAAGGAACTTGAGAAGAAAAGAGTTTCACAAATTTAAAAGCTCATGTCCTAATTCTTCTCTCCCCTTTTCTCTTTGAATTAGTCTGCTCTTTCTTGGGCTAAGTGTTCATTTGCTTTTTAAAAATCTTTTTTCTGCCTTCTGATTTTCATGTGATTTTCTTTCTTTATAAATCTGTTGTGGGAGCTCTTTGAAGAGGAGTAGGAGGTAGCTTAACACCCGTGGATTTAAAAGGGGTAGTTTGACAGAGAGGTTGTGTGTAAACCACTTAGGAGGCTTTTGAAATAGTCCAAGAGAGAGAAAATTTCATTTCCACCTCTTCCAAGCCCCATGCAGAAGGACCACATTCTAAGGAGACAGCTTGCATGAGAGAACAGAACATCAAGATCCTGTGAGATCATTCCAGATGCACTCCAGGATACAATGCACATGACCCCCTAGCTGTGTACCGGGCTGGCTACCATTTATTGGTCACCAACTATGCATACAGTAAGGCACACAAATATTAAATGTACAGTTTGATAACCTTTGACAATTGTATATACCCCTGTAATTACCACCTTAATAGAGGTATAGCACATTCCTCTCACATTAGAAAACTCCTTCATGTTCATTTCTAGCCTCTCCCCCTCCTCACCCAGAGGCAGCCACTATTTTGGTTTCTAGCCCCATGGGTTAGTGTTGACTATTATTGGGTTTCATAAAAATGGAATCCTACAATATATATTTCTTTCTGTCTAGCTTCTTTTGCTGAGCATAATGTTTTTGAGATTCATCTATGTTGTGTATTAGGAGTTTGCTCCATTTTATTTCTGAGTAGCAATCATCTTTAAATGGAAAATTAATATATTTTAGCAGTCCTTTTCATGTCATTATTAATATCTTTGCAATTGAAAAAAATTATATTTTAAATTTCTCATCTTCTTGCTGTGATCTTGTTTCTTTTAGACAACATGGGCCATAGATTTAAGATATAAAATATCTTCTTTCTCCCAGTCACTCAGCAATACACTGACAATATCCTATGCCAGAATTGCTGGCACCACTTGCTGGGTTCAGCTCCCCATTGTTGGTCATTCGGGTAATCTGCTTTCAATTGTTGTTTTAGGAGACTAAATCTCAGTTACAAGGTAAAATTTCTGTTAGTTTGCCTGACTAAAAAGGTCTGTTTGCCTGTGTGAATCAAAGCCCAGTAAGACACAAACAGGAGTTTGCAGTCAAGAAAGGAAGGATTTATTAGTTGAGGAGATGGTGCCACGCCCAGTCACAGGTGAGCTAATGCTCAAAGAACTGGCTCCTTGATGGCTTCCAGAGGATGGATTATATAGGGGGCTAAGGGAGTTAAGGTTGTGGTTAGGGTCATGGTCTCTACTGACTAGCTGGCACTAGGGTAGTGGGTAGTTGACCATTGCATCTGGTCCTGATGTCAGCTATGTTGTCACTTCATCTGGTTTCTCAAGGGTGTGATTGCTGGGTTCATTCTGGAGCTGAAACATAACTGAGGCTAAGATGTTATTATCTCTAGTTTGCCTGAAACTCTGTCTCTGGTCAGCAGGTCCCAAGACTTTATTCCTGAGATGATTTGATGCTGACCAGAACCTCATTGTCCTGAGGACTTAATGATTAAGGGAGTGGACATGCAAGGGAGGAGGCAGGTGAGTCAAGGTGCTGGATGAGGCCAGTTTGAATCAAAAGAAAAAGAAGGAGAAAAGGTCACATTAAAGAAATTAAGTTTTTGTGTGGTTACAATCCCACCCCCTTAGTAGCAATATGATTTTTTTTTGGTGTTGGTATTTTAGTCCATTTACTTTTTAAAATTTGTATCTTTATTGTTGAATGTATTACAGATGTCCCTCCCTTTGGCCCCCACCACCCCATTCCCATCCCCTCTCCAGGCCTTCACCAAATATTTTCTGTCCATGTGTTATGCATATATGCATGTAAGTTCTTTGGTTAATTTCTTCCTGTCCCAACCATGCCCCTCTCCTCTGAGATCTGTCAGTCTGTTCCATGCATGAATAGTCTCTGGACCTATTTTCTTCATAAATTTACTTGATTCATTAGATTTCATAAATGAGTGAGATCATGTGATACTTGTCTTGCTCTGACTGGCTTATTTCACTTAGCATAGTAATCTCCAGGTCCATCCATGCTGTCTCAAAGGGTAAGAGATCCTTTTTTTTTACTGCTGCATGGCATTCCATGGTATAAATGTACCACAGCTTTTTTATTCGCTCATCTACTTATGGGCACTTAGGCTGTTTCCAGATCTTAGCTATTGTAAATAGCATTGCTATGAACAAAGGAATGCCTATATTCTTTCTGATTGGCATTTTGGGATTCTTAGTATATATTCCTAGAAGTGGGATCACTGAGCCAAATGGCAGTTCCATTTTTAATTTTCTGAGGAAACTCCATACTGTTTTCCATAGTGGCTGCACCAGTCTGCATTCCCACCAACAGTGTACTAGGGTTCCTTTTCCCACACATCCACACCAGCACTTGTCATTTATTGACTTCTTGATAGTAGCAAAATGTTTGCCAATACTTCTCCTAGGCCCTAGGGCAAGGGAAACAAAGGGAAAAAATAAACACATAAACAAAATAAAAAGCTTTTGCACAGCAAAAGAAACCATCAACAAAATGAAAACTGATCCTACTGTATGAGAGAACATATTTGCCAATGATACATCTGATAAGGGGTTAATTTCCAAAATATATAAAGAACTCATACAACTTGACAAAGGAAAGACAAACAATCGAATAAAAAAATGGGCAGAGGACCTAAATAGACACTTCTCCAAAGAAGACATACAGATGGCCAAGAGACATGAAAAAATGCTCAAAGTCACTAATAATCAGAGATGCAAATTAAAAGACTATGAGGTATCACCTCACACATGCCAGAATGGTTATTATCAACACACACACCCATTTTTTTTAAAATATTCCTCAATCTTGAGGAAAATAGGGCAACTGGGTCCAGGTTTAATCAGGATAGACAGTCAGATACGGTGCTCACCTGCTGCCTTTGTGGGGGTATCAATCTCAGAAAAGGAACAATGGCCTCTGCCAGCACTTCTGTCTGGGAGAAAGCTGCCCCCAGTTCTTGCCCTGATGACAGACAGTTCAATTCCTCGTAGTATGTCCCTGAACCCTTTCAAACTGCTGTCCCAGCCCTGGAGCTCGAGAAAATAAGCCTGAGTAAGTCTGTGCACAGGCCCTTTAGGAGCAATGCCTGGGACTCCAACAGCCCTCTGTCTCACTCAGACACAATCTCCGCTGGTTTTTACAGCCAGAAGTTATGGGGACTTCTCTTCCTGGCTCTGGAACCCTGGGCTGGGAGGCCTGGTGTGGGGCTGGGACCCCTTGTTCCTCAGGGGGTACCTTCACAGCTGAGATAACCCTCCAAATTTTTATCCACCACATGTAGGTATAGGACCAGCCCATTCTATGTGTCCACCCCTCCTACCAGTCTCCATGTGGCTTCCTGTTTAAATCCCTAGTTGTAGGACTTCCATTCATCCAGATCAGATTCAGGCCATTCTGAATGATGGTTGTTCTGTTATTTAGTTGTAATTTTGATGTCCTGCCCTATATTGTCTTAATTATTGGAAGTTTAAAGTAAGCTTTGAAATTGGGAAGTGTGAGTCCTCCAACTTTGTTCTCTTTCAAGATTTTTTTACTATTGAGGGTCCATTGCATTTCTATTTAAACTTTGGGATAGTTTTCTACATGATCAATTTCTGCAAAAAAAAGCAGCTGGGATTTTGAAAGGAGTCATGTTAAATCTGTAGGTCAATTTGTGGAATATTGCCATTTGACAATGCTAAGTCATCCAGTCCATAAACATGGAATGCTTTTTCTTTCATTTAGGTCTTCTTTAAATTCTTCTCACAATGTTTTGTAGTTTTCAGTGTATAAGTCTTGCACTGTTTTGTAAATTTATTCCTATATATATTGTTCTTTCTTATACTATTGTAAAAGGAATTGTTTTCTTAATTTCATTTGTAGTTGATTGCTAGTATATAGAAATACAATTGATTTTTGTGTATTTATCCTGCATCCTACACTGGTATATACATTTGTTGAAAGTCATTGAATCCTGAACTTAAGATACATGCATCACACTGTGTAAAGTTTTCCTAAATAAAAAAAAATTAATATGTGGTTTATAAAAAAATAAACAAAACTAGTTATTTGTAGAACGATGCTATTCTAATAACTGAAAATGCTAAAGGGTTATATAATTCAACTACTTAAGCAAGTTTCCTCTTAGAGAGAAGAGAACAGCTACTGGCTGTTACTGGGAAAATGAAGCCATTCAATATTGATACTCCAAAGAGTAAAAACGACTCACTGGAAGTAACTATAAGCTATAGACAAGAATATTACTTACATTCCCTTGACATTTACTTTGAACAATCTCACAAACAAAAAGGCATTTGTTTTCCTATTTAAATAAATACTCTTTGTTAAATGTTTATTGAATTTGCATCTGTCATAATCAACGGGCACCCAAGTACCAGGATCTCTGTGCCCAGCATTTCTATTTCTATTGTTTCCATTTTGAGTCACCTTGAGAATGAATAGTGCATCTTCACCGTCTCTTCAACCACCTCACAAATACTGAGACCCCGCTGTTTGGAAATTATCAAAAGACATGTCAGCTATCAATCAAGTAGATAACGCTCTTTTGGTGCAGACTTCCTGTGAAAATAAAACAACTATTATCTAGTTTTCCTAACTACTGAGATATGTCCATCTCTTGCAGTAGTAAAACACATTTTATTTCCTCTAAAGACCTCATGATGTTAGCAAATCTAATGAACACTTAGTACCTATGCAATATTTCCCTTGACTTTTAGAGTTTCCAAAAACAGCTTTGAGACTTAAACTGCTGGAGACATTGGTCTTTGAGCTCCTATACCTGAAATTAAAGGAAAGCAGACCAGATATAATAAAATGGGCTGCGTGGGCCACTTTCATTTTCCCATAGGATGATTCATCTTCAAGGGTATCAGGCCTCATTAGACATTAAGAAAATCCTGAGTGAAACCAGCCAACATTTATTTAATACCATCTGTTTTTAGTCTCCTAATGTGTGCTGTTATCATGTAAATAATCTAGATATTCCTGGAATTACTTAAATAATCAGCCTTCAAGTACATTCTATACAAATGGTATTAATGGTTGTTGAGTGATTGTGGTCCATGCATTGATTTGGTGCTTTTATACAAGATCCTTTTAATGAAATTTGACAGCAATAAAAAAGAAATCACTTTATCTCCCAAACAAATTCAATCAATCTGTGTTCATTAAACAAATCTAAAACAATACATATACATATTCCAACTTTTTGTCTTAATATTGTTTTAAGCTCTCCCAGAATCACCATAAAGGCATCAAAATCCACCATCACAGTTCTGTCCTAATTTTTCCACTGAAGGACAAGAGAATAAAATTCCAAATCTGTCATCTAAAAGCTATTAGTAATGACTTTGGCTAAGTCTTGAAATTAAGATGTCACAGATTAATTACACAGGAATGAGCTGACACTGGCATCCTGCCAGGAGCAATACACACAGATATAAAGAATTGCTTTTCTGAATATAGTTACAGAAAACACAATATTTACCTTTGTAGGTATCTGAGATTTATGAAGCTAGTGGTAAAAGCTATACATTAAAAGTAAGAACTTAGGTTTCAGGGAGCCAGTGGAAGTACTGGTTTCCTTGGTGTGATGTCTCTTTAGCTGGCTTATCTGACTGTGCTGAAACAAAGGGAATGTTCTCTCCTACTTCTGGCAGAGTGGGGCAGAAGTAAGGGGCAGGGGTAAATCCTTAATCCTCTCCCAATACCTCCAGAAAAAGAAACACTGAAATGTTATAATTGAAAGAGCCCTTAGGAACCATGTCATCCACAGCCCTGATTTCACAGACAATAAAAATGAGGCAAAGATTGAATGTGAGCTTGGTTAAAGCTCCTAGACCTTGTGTCATCCCTTTTCTCCTGTGTGTCATTTAAGCATGATGCCCAGAAGTTCTGCTGGTGGGACTAGGACTTGGGTTCTCTGCAACTGAGTTGAAAGAAATGCAAAAACAATTTTTCTTGGTTGTATGAGAACAAATTAGCAGAGGATTGTTGACGGTAAGAATCAGCATATTCCATTCTCAGAACAACTGATGCTCTGCACTATGACCCTCAAAGGAATTTCAGGTTCACCCAAATGAACTGGCATTCATCCCAAATGCACTTTCCATCACTGAACAATCTACAAGGCAAGGTGCCCTGTGTTTCACAATCAGTTTTAGGATTTGCCAGCTACAAATGGCTAGACATAGACTGGCTTGCTTTTAACAATACCACTTAGCTCAAACAGACCTCTCAAATACAAGTCATCTACAGTCTTCATAAAAATGAAATTAAGCTTAAAAGAACCTTTTTATTATGTGAATTGTGATCTATATCTATATATCAGAGATTTATGACAGGTAATATATCTCTTAAAGTAGAAAACTATATACATTTACATATATACATACTTATATAAACATATTATTTAAGAAACTTGGGCTTGGCAGTGGGGGAAATGGGGAGATGTTGGTCAAGCATACAAACTTCCAGCTATAAGATTTAAAAGTTTTAGGGTCTAATGTACAGCATGGTACTAACATGGTGACTATAGTTAACAATACTGTATTATATACATAGGTTGTTGTTAAGAGAGTAGATCTTAAAAGTTCTCACCACAAAAAAAGAGAAATGGAAATTATGAGAAGGGATGGAGGTGCTAGCTAAGTGCAATGGTGGTGATCACTTTGCAATATGTAAGTGTATCAAGTTGTGCACCTTAAAAAGTTGTATGTCAATTATATCTCAATAAAGCTGGGAAAAAATTTTTAAAAAGAAGCTTTGCATTTCTTTTTCAATAGTAACTAGAGGCCCAGTGCACGAAATTTGTGCACTGGAGGAGGGTGTCCCTCAGCCCAGCCTGCACCCTCTTCAATCTGGGACCCCTTGGGGGATATCCAACTGCCGGGGACCCCTTTGGCGCCTCTTACTCAGTCGGACATCCCTTTCACAATCCGGGACTGCTGGCTCCCAACCACTCACTTGCCTGCCTGCCTGATTGCCCCTAACCACTCTGCATGCCAGCCTAATCACCCTCTCTAACCACTCCCCTGTCAGCCTGATCGACACCTAACTGCTCCCCTGCTGGCCCGATCACCCCCAACTGCCTTTCCCTGCTGGCCTGATCGCCCCCAACTGCCCTCCCCTGCTGGCCCGGTCGCCCCCAACTGCCCTTCCCTGCCGACCATCTTGTGGCTGTGGGCGCTGCCATCTCTGAGGGTGGGGCAGTCAATTAGCATATTTCCTCCTTATTGGTTGTGGGCACCATCATCGTTTGTGATGGCGTGAGGGTCAATTAGCATATTCCCTCTTTATTAGATATGATTAGATTGATACTTCAGTCTATTTACATTAACAAGAAGAGTAGCAATCCATCTAAATGAAGTCTTTCTAGGAATAAAATTAACTTTTGAACTATCACTAAAACAACTAAATTCAATCTTCCCTTGTCTGAGAAAAAAACTGGTGCCCTTTTTGAGACACCTCAAATATTGAGAACCCCTCTTACCAAAAGTCTACATTAGATAAGAGATTTCTAAAATTTCAGTTTTCCAGTTCTTAGAGCAAAAACAAATTTCCAAGAAATAGATATTATTCCTTGTTGAAGCAATGAATTTCAACAGCATGTGCAGTAATTATTTTCTGGAAACTGGGATATAAACACACAGCACTTGGATTAGAGGTTGGGGGAAAATGGTTTCCCCTATTTCTCTCATTTTATGATCCAAATATTGAATGAAAGGCTCATTCTGTTATTACTATTCTATATTTAGTGAATATTTTTACTGCTGGTGAGTAATAATACAAGTTCTAATAAGAAGCATGTGTTTGCTCAAAATGTGAATGTTTGCTCCTCACAGTCTGTGACTATGGGGTGATAATGTTTTAGTGCTGCCATCTCCTGGAGGTTCCATTCTCAGCAATATTGACGAGATGGTTTTAAAACTCAAATTATTGAAAAAGTCAATACTGCTACATTTGTTCTCCAGGTGTGTTTAAGGGGGGGGGCGGGGGGGAGGGGGAGGGAGGGAACACTTGGCTTCCGGAAATGAAATGAAAGGAAAGGAAGTGAAAGGTAAAACATAAAGGACTGATTATAGAATGGAAGGCATCATTTCTGCTCTGTCTTATAAATGACTGCAAGCAGGTAATGAGTAGAACCATCTTGATATAAAAACTCCATTCTATCTTTCACCTTCCCTTTGGTCATTTAAATCATTAATAGGGTCAGAGCCAAGAAAACCATTTCCCCAGGCCCCCTGACCTGCCTCTGCTTCTGTTTCCATGTACAGTAGCTGGAATAATTCGCCACCACCCATCCACCACAAGGGGGAACATGCTCTGTGCCTCAGTGCTGCTTGGACGCCCAGCATGAAGGCAGCCTGATAATTACAGGATTGGAGTATTGATCATCTACAGCAGTTCTCATGATGTCGAATTGCTTGATAGGGTTCTGTTGTCAAAATCATCATCATCATTATCATCCTCATCATCATAGTCATTATCAGTGGTGTTTTGTCTTCCTCCCTCTGTGCAGGTTCAGAGCCCATTCCAGGAGCACTCACCAGGTAAAGCACTCTATGCCTGCTCCAGTGCTCAAATGACTGTCCCTCTCTTCTCTTTGGCTCTTCTTAACTCAGTGACAACACAGAACACATTCTCAGAGGCCCAACCCATAGTCACCAATCCACCTTGTAAAGCCTCAGCCATTACTAATAGCAGGTCCTCCAACAAGGTAAGTACTGGGTATAAATCCCATCATAGGAGGTTGCACAAGAAAGAACTTGAACTTGACCTGGAAATAAACAGAGAAATGCTTCTTGATCAATCAAGTCATCATTCTCAAGGTTCAGATCCCCAATGACCTGTGTTCCAAGGGGGCAAGTATATGGGATGGCAAAGTTTATCTCTATCCTCATCCCATCTCCTCATGCCATCTGGTCTCACCCTAATTCCAACCACACACACATGTACATAGTGCACAAAGAGCACACACTTGCTCCTTTCTCCTCTGACTTAAACCCAAATACATCAGTCCTTGAATGACACACAAAGGAGGTTTTCTTGGAAAACTGAAATTTTTGAAGAGGGAGAAACCTAAAATATAAAATATTTATGCAAGTTTAATAGGCTGGATTAGCAGGCAGAGGCTGGAAGGAAGATTAGGTAGGAGTCTTCCAACGTCTTTGCCTTCTAACTCGCATTCTGCCCGCCTGCTCAGGGGATCGCTCTGTGCCAGTCCCCCTGCGGGACACCGCGGGTAATGGAGGCATTGTCCCTGCCTCCCAGGTGCTTACCATCTACCGAAGGCCTGCAGAACCCAGACTCTTCATCGTTTCTCCCAACAGACATTTAGTGACTAATGCTGTTCTTTGCTGAACATGAACTAATGTGAGGGCCTGAGTTTTCCAGGCAATTTTGTTTGTAGAAAAGAAAACACAGATGTGAGAAGACAATGGAAGGAAGAATCTGTAGGGCAAAAAACTATGGTTATAAACCTAGAAGACTAGGAAATGGGGGTGCCTGTGATGAAAATAGAGATGTGAGCAGAGCCAGTTCGATGGAGAAGATAGTGCATTCACTTTAAAACAATGACTTAAAGTGACTGGAAGATATAAATGGAATTGATCAGCAGATATTTAGATATGAAGGGTCAGGCTACAGATGGTATTTGGGAACAATCTGTATGAAGGTGAATTAAAGCAGTGAGAGATGAAGAGATAAGAAAAGACACCAACACTGGCTGGGTGGCTCAGTTGGTTGGAGTGTTGTCTCATACACCAAAAAGTTGCGGGTTTGATTCTAGGTCATGGCACATACCTAGATTGTGGGTTTGATCCCCTTTAGGGCATGTACGGGAAGCAACCCATCGATGTTTCTCACATCAATGTTTCTCTCTCTAAAATCTTACCTAATAATAGACAACCATGTAAATTAACCGTCCCTCAGCTACGCTAGTCAGCCAATCAGGAGAGTATGCAAATTAACCCAACAAAGATGGCGGTTAATTTGCATACATAGGGGCGAAGGGGCGGATTGAAGACTGAAGGCTCGGGCCGGAGCGAAGGCCTGGGTCCCAGGTGCCAGAGGAAAACCGGTGCTGATGGCTGCCAATACAGCGGTGGTGGTGGGAGCCTCTCCTGCCTCCTCAGCAGCACTAAGGATGTCTGACTGCAGCTTAGGTCTGCTCCCCGCTGGCAAGTGGACATCCCCCAAGGGCTCCCGGGCTGCCAGAGGGATGTCTGATTGCCAGCTTAGGCCCAATCCCCCGGGGAGTGGGCCCAAACCAGCAGGTGGTCATCCCCCTAGGGATCCCAGACTGCAAGAGGGAACAGGCCAGGCTGAGGGGACCCCCCCCCCCCACCCCGTGCACAAATATATATATATCAACCATGATTTAAAATAGGTCACAAACATCATTTTCTCCAAACAGCATAGAAAGCCATGGAAAGGAAATCATGAGGCAAAGCACGTGGTCAAACCCTTCCTTCTGAGCCATGACCATGAGCCTTGAGGCTAGAGAAAGGGGAGACAGGTATGAAAAAGCAGGGACAGTGAGTCCTGGCCAAAACTGGGGCATTGTTTCAGTTTAATTCAGTGCACGATGGGAGGTGGCAGGGCAGTCCCTCTGAGTCCCTCAGAAGCCTAAAGCGGTTTTGCTTTCTTGCCTTCTCTTGCTGGAAGCCCTCAGCCAGGCACATGTTAAGGTCTTACAGGCCCTAAGCACTGAAAACATAGAGGGAAAAATTCCCCAACCACACAAGACACAAAGTACGTGTATGCTGAAATCAAAACAGCCTTTTTACATATTTTTATTGCCAAATCAGGTCTTCTGTGAGTTATTTTTATTTCTGTGCCGCTGTTTCACCAATGCTCCAAATGAGAGCCTCATCTGTCTTCTAGAAAACCCAGCACTGCCGTTCGCATGTGGCCCCATTTCTCTCATTTTTCTTAAAAGTTTGCAGCTTTTTGCTTAGCTCTTCCCTGTTGGCCTTCATGCCCTCATTACTGGGTCAGGCTTGGCGGGCTCTGTATTTCAATCCAAAGCCATTAGTGCTCGCTGCATCCCTGAGCAATCTCAGCATGTGGGGCATGACACCAGGCCCGTGTCTTCGCAGATGTCACCTGTATTCTTTGTCATAGACGAGCTGCCACCCTGCGGCCCCTGCTCTGTCTTGCTTAGGGCAACTGCCCACTGCTCAACCCACTTCCTGCCATCTCTGCAGCAGGACTGAGCACTGGCCCCTGTAGCCCAGGAGGCATCTGTCTTTCAACTGCCTGATGACATCACTTGGTCTCACCCGCTCCTCAGGAAAGTTTTCCACTTTTGATTCAATGCTCCAGATGAACTCTCCCAATAGCACAAGCCCTATGTCAGGCTTAATTCTTTCAGGTCAGGACAGGCTGTTTCTATAAATGCTGATGATCGTATTTCAGCAACATTTATTAAGTGCAGTTTGTAAGCAAAACTTAGAAAGCCACGGGCTTATGGGAATGTCTAGATATATATTTAGAAATCATAAAATAGATAATTTTCCAGCTAGCTTCTTCAGGGAAAGCAATAGCATAGCAGAGAAAGTCCAAACTAAGGATTCAAAACCCAACTCTGCAACTAATGGGCTCTGGAACTAGTGATGGGGCCTTTCACCTGAAAATAAGGGAGTTGGACTAGATTTTTCCTTTAAGTTACACCATGCTGGGTTTTTTTGTGTTTTTTTAAATTGCTACTTTCTTATATGATATGGCTCAGCAATTTAGAACTCTCAAGTTACTATTTGCCATTGGTGTTTAAGATGTTAATAATGGAAACACTGCCTGGCTGGCATGGCTCAGTGGCTGAGCATCGACCTATGAACCAGAAGGTCATGGTTGATTCCCGGCTGAGATCTGTGACAGTGAGTTGAATTCAAAGGCTGCTGTCCTGGGAGGTGGTCTGGTAATCACACAGAATAAGGAGTTGGGGTCAATTTTGAGAACAAATCTGAGATACACTGTCATAATAGGGACAAGTTGGATAAAGAAGGTGAAACATAAAAGAGATTAGGAGATTTTTTTTAGAGAGAGGAAAATGAGTTACATTTTTAGATTTAAAATGCCTGAAGATGTCCTTTGGGATGAACAAATACAGGAACATGACTGTAATTCAATTTAGAAATAAAGCTTGAGATACTAACATTGGCTAAGATCACTCAAAAGAAGTGAATAAAATAAGAGGAAAAAATATATTCTAGTCAGTGGTCGGCAAACTCATTAGTCAACAGAGCCAAATATCAACAGTACTTCTTCAAAATAGACTCGCCCAGGTGGAAAACCGACTTCTGCGCATGGGCCACGAAGTTTCAATCGCACTGTACGTGCACGCCCGCATGTGGTATTTTGTGGAAGAGCCACACTCAAGGGGCTAAAGAGCCGCACGTGGCTCGCGAACCACAGTTTGCCTACCACTGTTCTAAGTAATAAATTCAAAAGAGAAGGGTCAGCAAAGAGATGACAGACCTAAACTTGAGAAAAATAAAAAAAAAAGGAACGGATCAAAGGCATGGAGCTTTTTTCAACCAATGAAATATAACAGAGAGAAAACTATACAAACCCTACTCGGGGATGGCATGACTAGAACGTGAACTCTTCAAGGCAGTGGACAGGCGGGCTGCTACCTTGCAGACACACACAGAATCTAGCCACACAATGCGGCCTTGCTGGACACTCTGAAGGGACGGGCTTCCATCAGTTTATCATGGCTGAGAATGTGGCCCTCCAGACTCACAGTCAAAAATGCAGTAGCCGAACCGGTTTGGCTCAGTGGATAGAGCGTCGGCCTGCGGACTCAAGGGTCCCTGGTTCGATTCCGGTCAAGGTCATGTACATTGGTTGCGGGCGCATCCCCACTGGGGGGAGTGCAGGAGGCAGCTGGTCGATGTTTCTCTCTCATCGATGTTTCTAGCTCTCTATCTCTCTCCCTTCTTCTCTGTAAAAAATCAATAAAATATATTTTTTTAAAAATGCAGTAGTCACAGTCCTCTGAACAGAGCTCACACCTGACATGTTGGGAAAGTCAGAAGACACTTACTAGGTCTGTGTTGAGGACAACAAGGCAGGTGGCAAGGGACTGCCTTCTCTTTCCTATTGGCCTACCTTCATTACACCCACTCCACAAGGCCAGTTCTGAAAATCTTTCTCAAAACACTAGTTGGCAGAATCCTTCCCTCTAAGTCGCACAGTATTTATTGTCATAATTCTCTTTTTACTCCTGTTGCTTGCCGATCATGCTCTGTTCCCTCCATTATTATTCATGCTTCGTGCCCTACTCTAGTTTTCCAACCAGAATATGAGCCTATCCCACTCAGTATCTGGCATATGCACAAGCATAAACTCAGATGTATGTTGAAATGAATGATTTCCTGGATTTTACATCCTGTGAAGCTTAGACAATGCAGCCTAGAGTCTCTGACTTCCCAGTGGGGTTTCAGGCCGAGCATGACAGACCCCCAGAGTGAGGAAAACAATTCAAACACATTCTGTGCTTGGAAAATTAGAACATAGTACTTGCCTTGGTTCTGGGGATATTATTGACTCTGTCATTCATCATGTATCACATCCCTATCAGGTACTTAAATGTCCTGAGTTTGTTAGCAAAATTAGGAGACTAAATCACTTTTTAGGTTGAGACCAAATAAAAGAAGTTACAGAAAGAAAGGGAAGGAGGAGGAGGGATTAAGAGGGAGCCGGATCTCAGACCACCACACACATAGCACTGCACAAGAATGGTCCAAAGCATGGCTGTCATCTTTGGCCTGGATTCTTGGACTTCTTTCTTACCAGGACTATTGCTGGATGTTCTATAAACAGGAGGGAGGCTCAGGGCTTCCACAGTTCTGCTGCTTTAATAACAGCATATAAATGGGAGAACAAGTCTTGCCCAGCTAAAGCAATCCCTGTTTAACTATATTTATTAAAACAGATACACATTTGGGGCCTTTCAAATAACTTAGTGTGGCAACCTATTGTTTCATCTTAGCTCTGGAAAATGTATAGTAGAAAAAAACCCAAATATTTAATTAAATAGAGAAAGTAAGCCCAATGGATACCAAAATATTCCCTATATTGCAGATTAAGTTATTACTGGAAATGTGGCTTATGCCTGTGGAAGTCTGGGATTCCTACACCTGTCCCCAGGATGAGGGAGCCGTTCCCATGCTGTCCAGGGAGGGCTGGCCCGCAAAGGGCCTCTCCCGGCCAGGCCCTGGCAAAACCTGCAGTGTGGAGGAGCCCTGCAGAGCATGCTGTCCCACCCAGGAGCCAGCCAGCAGGGAAGGACAAGAGAGGGCTGGGCTGCTCCTTCCCACCTCTGTCACCCATTAGCACCAGAGTGGGCATTGAAAGGCTTTCACATTGCACTTCCTCCACCAACAATGCAACATCATGAGTGAGAAGGGTCCTCATCAAAACATATAATATGCAGGTTTCATAAGTAAAGTGCAAGTTACACTACAAACTTACAGCTTAAATTCTATGCACAACCAGCCTCTTTTACTTTGTAGTAAAAGATGAAAGTAGGGACAGGTTCTAAGGTTTCCAATGACCAAGACTGCTGGGTCATTCTGAACCAATGGGTATATGGATATATATAAAGCATAATATGCTAACTAGACCTGAAGACCTTCTGGACGAAGCCAGAGCTGTAAAGGAAGCCCAGGTCCTGGATGCCTACCAGCGGCCAGAGGGAAGCCCAGGTTCTGGGTGCCAGGGGAAGCCAGTGCTGGCAGCCGGAGGAAGGAAGGCCTACTCTTGCACGAATTTCATGCATCGGGCCTCTAATATATATATATATATCCTATATAGTAAAAGTCTAATATGCTAAGTGTCCAACCATTCAACCATTCAACCAGTTGCTATGATGCTCACTGACCACCAGGGAGCAGATGCTCCAACTGCGGTAGGTTAGCTTGCTGCTGGGATCCGGCCGATCGGGACTGGGCAAGATGAGCAGGACATACCTTGGAGCCCTCCTGAGGTCCCTCCCTGGCCCCGATCGTGCATTGGTGGGGTCCCTCAGCCTGGCCTGTGCCCTCTCGCAATCCAGATGTCAAGGGATGTCAGAGAGCCAGTTTCGGCCCAATCCCTGCAGGCCAGGTTGAGGCATCCCACTGGTGCATGAATCCATGCACTGGACCTCTAGTGTGTGTGTGTGTGTGTGTGTGTGTGTGTGTGTGAGACTGGGAATCGAATCATGACCTCCTGGCTCATGGGTCAATGCTCAACTACTAAGCCACACTGGCTGGGCCCAATGGGTTCTTTTAACACACACTAATCTTTGACTCATATGCCCTTCAAAAAGCCATCTAAAGAAAACAATAGGATTTGAGTTGTGATAAGCCTCTTAGAAACCCTAGTGTGCAATGGATAGGCACCCTGCCTTAGTGAGAGTGGAGGGGTCAGTGGGAAGGCTGACAGATCAGGAACCCGATTTTTAAACACGTGCTCACCATGTGATTGTGATGTAGATAGTGTGTGGGCCATAGTTTGAGAAAAAACTGCCATTGGTTTTACATGGGTTAATTTTTTTAAAAAATATATTTTATTGATTTTTTACAGAGAGGAAGGGAGAGAGATAGAAAGTTAGAAACATCGATGAGAGAGAAACATCGATCAGCTGCCTCCCGCACATCTCCCACTGGGGATGTGCCCGCAACCCAGGTATATGCCCTTGACCGGAATCGAACCTGGGACCCTTCAGTCCGCAGGCCGACACTCTATCCACTGAGCCAAACCAGTTTCGGCAACATGGGTTAATTTAAAATAGGCCTTCCCTGTGTTCCTCCTGGGGCCTCAGTAGGCATGAAGGAAGACAACCTATTTAAAATCACGAGGTAAATTGAGTAATGTACCGCTACAGGATCATTCTGTGAGTAAAACTTCTGTTATTACCCATAAACCTTCTGTATCCTCCACTAAAAGGGTCTACATTCTTCACCAGGTGTACAGAGTATGTGGGTAGAGTCTTTTGTGATTTTTGTTACTCTGCATTCTCATTTTGACCATATTTATGTGTTGTTGTTTTTCACTTTTTTCCCCAAAGTCAAATGTTTCATTGAGTTTAGGGCTCTATGGGGTATTTGTCAGTGACATCTCAATCCGGTTGCATTTCCCTTGCAACAGATTCTCTTTGGGCCCCTGCTCTGTTCATCTCCTCCTGAAAGCTTCACTCTCAGCACAGAGCTGTCACTAACAGAGGTTCGTGATTGATTTGGAAGTCGAAGCCATATAGGATTCCCACTGGGACTTCACAGGCTCCAGGTCCTGTCCTGGCTTTAGCCGGTGGTGCCCTGACCAGGAATCAAACTGTGACCTCCTGGTTCATGGGTCGAAGCTCAACCACTGAGCCACTGCCCTGTGACTGCCCCTGACCTTTGGTTGACATCATCATTATCATTCTCTCAACTTGGGGTAGGAAGCCATACCTAAAGGCTGGTCTTCTGGAAGACAATTCCCCCAGGGGCTGGCTAAGGAGCAGGGTTTATACCAGACCTCATTTCTGTTCTTCCCAAACTTCCCAACACACAGCACACATATCGGACTTTTTTTTTTATTCTCATCCTTTCTTCTGGCTATAACTTCAATCTACTATACTGTTTGCTCTCACTTGTCAGCCAAGGAGCAGGCTGAAATATTTGTTGAAAGGACAGATCCATAAATAAATAAGTGATACTAATAAAAGGAGAGGTTCACTGATGTGATAGCTGATTCCTAGAGTTGTGTGGGGTCAGAGTGGGGATGAAGACCGCCTAAGAATGCCTCCCCTAACGGTGCCCTCAGCCCTAATACAAGTAGAAAGGGTACTGGGGGCTGCTTGCATTGGAACTTGGGAAGACGGTGTGATATTACTGTGCTCTAAGTAATTGTTATTTTCCCATTTTAGAATATAAATGTACAGATTTTTCTTATAATAACACTTCTTTCTGCTCTTTGTGGCTGGGGTGCCTGCAAGCTGGTTAGTTGGTGCCAACATACAGACAGGCCTAATGGTTCTATATTCCTGGGTTTTGGGGAGGATTTTAGCCAAGAAAACTGTGACATCCTCATAAATTAATGGGATATCTGTGGCTTCGGCATCTTGGAACAAAAGTGTGGTTGTGGAATGTGTCCAAATTGCTCACGCGGTGTAGATATTCATTCACATCCTCTTCACACATTTATTGAGGACTGACTGTACGCAGGTGTCCAGCAGAGCAAGGTGGCAGGGGGCCAAGAGTGAACAAGATGTCCTCGACTTTATGAGACTGTTGTCTCAAAAGAAAAGCAGAAAAGTCCATAGGCAAATACAATGGCCTGTAGCATAAGGTTCCGTTTTGTTGTGTTATTCTGAGAGATAAAAAAAAAAAAAAAGGCCTCTCCTCACAGTGTCCTGACACAGGAGAATGATTTTGAACCTATTCATACTGGACTACCTACTAGAAGACTCCCATGGAAGGAGATATATCCCTGATTCATCTAGAACAGGAGGAGACAGAGAGAGCCGATAAGAGCTGGAACACTCCACGGCTGCCGTCCAGAGGGCTGGGCAGTAGGGAGGAGGATGGATTCATAAGGGGCTCAAGGAATCTTAAAACTAAATACAAGATATGATATGAAACAATTTGGAATAGGATGTTAAGGCAGCCTGTTCTTAAGTTCCTGACTTCGCAAAGTTAGTAAAACCTAGGAGCTTGTTAGAAGTACAGAATCGAGGTCCCACCCCAGATCTACAGAATTAGAATATGCATTTTAGCAAGATCTCCAAGTGATTCCTGTGCACCTAACAGTTTTAGCAGTGCCAGTCTAGATCTGGAAAGGAGAGAGAGCTTAGGATAGAGCTGGACAGTCTAGATCTACAAAGGCATAGCCTAAGGAAGAGTTGGAAAGAAGATATGGTCTAAGGTGGAGACAAGAGTAGAAGGGAGGGGCGGGGCGTGCAAATGAAGTACAAAGGAGCTGCTCTGAAGGACTGCCTGAAGGGTGAGGACATCTTGTGCCAAATTAACCTCTGCATGCTTTTTCTGGGGTCCTACAGTCTGAAGTCATCTGTCTGAAATCCTTTGATGCTCAAAGACAAATCCTGACTTCAGAGCAAGCTGCTGGGAAATCCCTCTCCTCTTTGACTCAGACTCCATGTTGTATTCCACGGAAACTTGCCATGTTCTATCAAGTCACTGATTTCTTAATAAGCGAACTCATTTTCTACTGCAACATTCTCGCTCCTTCATTCACCATCTGCCTTTCTGAGGATATATTCATGGATCCCTCCCAAGACATTCACAAGTTTTGAAGTGGGATAAATGTGTGCAAAAACGCTTCACTGCCAGGGCTGCTCCTCGCCAGCGCCATGGAGGTGTGCTCTGCTCCTCGGGAGAAGAAACGTTTATGATGCATGAACACAACACTAAAACCAGCCTTTGAAGGCGTGCTCTCTTGAAGGGCAATGCCAGGAATGTGATTGACTGTTGGAAAGACCAGTCTCCATACTTTTCCAGCAGTTGGATTCTGGAATACAGTTATAATAATAAAAGATTTAACATATTGGTTACTGGTAGCTAAATTCGAAAAACAAATCTCCATTTAAAGCAAATGGTTATTTTAGTTCACTTGAGAGAGTTATGTAATTATACTAAAGATTCTTGCAACTCTTTTTTTCTACCTGGAAAATGTCCATAGAGAACATCAGAGTCAGGTTATAATTTCTGGAAGAAATAAAAATGAACCTTCTGTTATTGGACTAAATTTAGACCTTTGTTGAGCCTTAATTGTGAAAGTCTACCACTTCTCTCAGTCTCTCAACCTCCTTCCTTTTCTCCCTCTTGCTTCTTCCTTTCTCTCTCAAACTTGCTAACTAAACTTTAAAACTTGTATTCGGTAACATTTATTCCATTTCGTGTTATACCTTTTAAAGTTCCTGTGCTATAGCCATGCTATAGCATCCCAAACATAACTGACTTAATTGCCACTGTCCTGGCCTTCATCAGTTCCCACCATGACCCCTCTTTGCTGGCCAGTTGCTTCCTGTTCTTACTCTTGAGTGGTTTAAAATAATATATAAAGGGATTTATTGTTGGTTTTCTTAGGTGACATATTATGTTAATCTCTCTGAAAAGAATGGATATTTTTTAAAAATAAGAATGACAGAGCCAGACCCTATTTTGAATGTGTCTGCCTTATGCCTGTTCTAGAACTTTGTGTTTTAAGCTTACAAGCCAATTCAACAGGAATGATATTTTAAAACGAGTTCGTAATCACACAATTCTGAGAAACTTGAATAACTTAATTATCACTTATTTTAATATTCTTTAGGGATGTATATAATCGGTGATATATAATCACCTGCTTTAAATGGAGATTTGTTTTTTGGACTTAGCTACTAGTAACCAATATGTTAAATCTTTTATTATCACAGCTATATTCCAGAATCCAATGGCCAGGTGGAAAGAATAATAATTCACCTTCTGGTAACCATCATCACCATCATGTTCAAACAGCCACTTCCATAGCAGTTTAGAATCTCTAAAAAGTTTTTTTTTTAAATATATTTTATTGATCTCTTACAGAGAAGAAGGGAGAGGGACAGAGAGCCAGAAACATCGATGAGAGAGATCAGATCGATCAGCTGCCTCCTGCACGCCCCCCACCGGGGATGTGCCCACAACCAGGGTACATGCCCTTGACCGGAATCGAACCCGGGACCCTTGCGTCCGCAGGCTGACGCCCTATCCACTGAGCCAAACCGGTTCGGCTCTAAAAGGGTTTTATATGCTTAATCTCACTTGAACCTCCCAAGCACTCTGTGAAGCAGGTGCAATTATCTCCATTTCATGGAGAAGGAAGCTGAGACGCAGTAAGATAAAGACATTTATGTGGGACAAGTGGCAGTGGCAGAGCTGAGGCTTTCTGTGTGCTTCCTCACATGGTAGAGTGTTGAGATATAGGTATGGATGTAGATAGAGCTAGAGATGTAGATGTAGATGCATACAGGTATAAACCCGGGAGCCCAGAGAGCCCGTGCCCAGCCTCCAGGCCCACTCAGCCCTGGGCCCCCTCGCTGACCTGGTGCGTATAGATAATATCAAGAGCTTTACCCTGAGACTTCTGGGATGGGAATTCTGGCCCTGACATTTACTACCCAGGTAACCTTGGACCGGTTGTTTAACCTCTTTGTGCTTCCCCAGTCACCTGTCAGATGGGACTAATATCTATATCATAGGGTCATTATACAGATAAAATAAGTTAATACATGGAAAGCACCACACAGCAGTGCCACTGTGCACATAATATGCTGCCTCTCAGAAGCCTGTTACTGCTGCCGGTGAATGTTATAAAAATCCAGTGTCCTCACCAGAATCAGATGATCAGGTGTCCACATCTAAGTGAGTAGGAAGAAAAGGAAACTCAGCATTACTGTGGATATCAGTTTTCCTTAGCTCTTTTCAAAATGCCACCCAGGCTAGACGTAGCAGTGGTTTGAGATTCAAATGTTTAAAAAGCCGGTGAGGGTATCCTGTTAATTGTTTGTGGACATAGCAGTGGATGGAAAGAGGGTCCATCATTGCAGGCGCTTATCTCTTGCAAGGTTAAGCAGTTCTCTCTCTCCTGGTCTCATCATTAGCCAGTGGCATAAAGGGCAACAATGGCTTACGTTTCCACTTCCATCTTCCCACAAAGAACAGCTACATCTGATAAGGCAAAATGCTAGCATATTTCAAAGCTCCCATTACACCATTCAAAGAGAGTTTAGGAGCTTTTTTTATTTCTCCTTAAATTATTCATAACATAAATCTTTGAAATATTTAAACTCCTTCTCCAGTAGCCAAAGGAGAATGCTGATGGAAAGCTCTCTGCACGCCTGAGAGAGCCGCGAAGGATGCTTGGGGCAAAAGGAAGGGCCGGAGGGGGCGGACGGCCTCCCCGTAGATCCTTCAAAGGCTTTCGTTCTGCATGCTCTACTTTCCGGGACTGGGAATGCTTTCCTTTTGACATCAAGGTTTTACCAAATAGGATTTCTTTTTTTCTAATGTTGTTCTCAAGGAATAGCCTTTAACAAAACACAAGCAAACATGTGAGGACTTGGAAGTGTCCTCCTGTAGCAAATGAAAAGTCGCTCATTAGCAAAACCCCGGGGTGCTACTATCTAGACGGGAGTGCAGCTGGCACCAATTCTGAGAGGAGAATAATTCATTACCATGGTTACTGATGCCAGAAATATTACCTTCTGCAATCAGCACACACAAAGATCCTTTAAAGTGAGTGTAAAAATTAGAGCACTGTAAACAATTAGGGAAAATTGCCAACAGGCACGGAAGCTGAACATACACAATGCTGCTTTCAGAGCATAAAAACAGAGGGATGCACCACTGCCACACCAGCAAATCTTGCTGATGGCAAGCAAGGGGCATTCGAGTTCAGGGAGTGAGCTGAAGGCCCCACCAACAAACGTTTCTGCACAAATTTGTTAATGGTCACATGGACAATGTTAGTAGAATACCTATCTGATTGCTAATATTTGCATGATCAAGTTCTGGTTCATTAAACCCACATCCATTTTTTTAAAGCTTTTTAAAAAAAGAATCAATAAACTTTACTTTTAGATCAGGTTTAAATTCACAACAAAACTGAGCAGGAAGTACAGAGAGTACTAAAATACCCCTGCCCACACACATGCTCAGTCTCCCCCACTATCAACACCCCCACCAGAGTGGTACATTTTTACAATCTATGAACCTACATTGACACATCATAATCACCAAAGTCCATGGTTTACAGTGGGGCTCACTCTTGAGGTTGCACATTCTATGGTTTGGGGCAGAAGCACAATGACATGTGTGCACCAGTATAGTATCATGCAGAGTATTTCCACTGCCCTAGAAAGCCTCTGTGTTCCACCTATTCATCCCTCCCCACCAAACCCCCTCCCCAACGGCTGGCAACCACTGATCCTTTTATTGTCTCCATACTTTTGCCTTTTCCAGAATGTCATATGGTTGGAATCATACAATAATGTAGCCTTTTCAGATTGACTTCTTTCACTTATTAATATGCATTTAAGTTTCCTCCTTGTCTTTTTTTTTAATTCTTTATTGTTTAAAGTATTACATATGTTTCCTTCCCCCTTCCCCCCCCCCCCCCCCGCCTTGACCTCTCCCAAGCCATTTCCACCCCTCCCTCCCCCCCAGCACATGCCCTCACCTCCCCTAGTGTCTGTGTCTATGGGTTATGCTTATATGCATGCATCCAAGTCCTTTGGTTGATCTCTTACTGCCCGCCCTCCCCACCCCCCCGGCCTTCCTCTGAAGTTGGACGGTCTGTTCGACACTTCTGTCTCCTTGTCTTTTCATGGCTTGATAGTTCTTTATTTTTTAATCACTGAATAATAGTCCATTGTCTGGATGTACCATTTTATTTATCTATCCACTCATCAAAGGACATCCTGGTTGCTTCCAAGTTTTGACAGTCAAAAATAAAGCTTCTATAAACATTCCTGTGCAGGTTTTTGTGTGGACATAAGTTTTCAACTCCTTAAGGTAAAGAGCTTTTGCATTTTGCAACATAATCGGCAAGGAGCTCGTTTGCTGGTAAGAGTATGTTTAGTTTTGAAAGAAACCACCAAGTGTCTGCCAAAGTGGATGTACCGTTTTTTGTGTTCCCGTCAGCAATGAATGAAAATCCCCCACAGTCAGGTTTTTCAGTGTCTTGGAAATGAAGTACATCATAGCAATATGTTTTTATATCCAGTGCTGTTACTTCTTGGGAATAAAATACGAATAAAGAAGTTCAAGGAAAGGAAACTTGATTGTTAAATGCTAGCAGTGGATTTTTTCCTAGGTCTTGAAATAGGAAAATAGAATATCTTTCATCAAAAAGCTCTGACTGAATGGGTGTCATTTCTGTCCATATTTTCTAAGTTAAAGAATGTCAACACCTTGAGGCAATCCATGCTTTCATAAACTCTAGTCCAAACTCAATAAAATCCCAAAGCCTCCGCCCGCCCCAGCCCCCAGCTCCCAGCTCTGCTGAAACAACTGACCTTAGTCATTCAAAACTCTTTTTTATTTTATTTTTTAATTTTTTTTGTTACTCCTCACCCGGAGGACATTTTTTTCTATTATTAATTTTTTTTTTGAGAGAGAGAGAGAGTGGAGAGGAGGGAGTAAGGGAGGAAAACGAAATACATCAATATGAGAGAGAAACAACCATTGGCTGCCTGCTGTACATGCCCGCCGACTTGGGCCGGGGATTGAACCTGTAACCAGGTAAGCGATCTTGACCGAAAATCAACCCTCTAACCACTGAGCAGCCAGGGTGAAAAACTTGAATTCCTCTCATGATCATTTGAACATACAGTATAATGAACTGAAGTTCACGTTCTGCAGCATAATTTTTTCATAAAAAGCTTGTTTAATCGATTAGTAGTATAAACAAGATAATAACCTAATTACAGAAACAAAGTGCTTTTGCATTATGCAACACAATTGGCAAGGTCAATGAAAATTTTCTCTATTTCACTTATCTCAATTCTAACTTCCCATTTATCTGTGATTATTTTTTAAAAAATATATATTTTATTGATTTTTTACAGAGAGGAAGGGAGAGGGATAGAGAGTTAGAAACATCGATGAGCGAGAAACATCGATCAGCTGCCTCCTGCACACCCCCCACTGGAGATATGCCTGCAACCAAGGTACATGCCCTTAACCGGAATCGAACCTGGGACCCTTCAGTCCGCAGGCCGACGCTCTATCCACTGAGCCAAACCGGTTTGGGCTTATCTGTGATTATTTAATTAATTGGTCTCCACCATTAGAATATCAGTTTCATTGAATATCAGTAACCATGTCATTTTTTTTGGGGGGGGGGGGGTCACCATTATTTCTCCAGTAGCTAAAATAGTATCTAGCACATAATATGTGCTCAGTGAATGAATGACTCCTTTCACAAAGTTTTGTGATGCTGGGAGCCATTGTTAAAAGAACTGTTTTTGCCTAAAACTATAACCAATACTGCAATACCATCTACTAAGTTCTCTGTGCAGTTGGGCATGTCTTTTTAAAAGAGATTAAATAAATCTCAAACAATTGAACTACCCTATGAACAATGAGAAATTTGTTGGACAAATCACCTATAATTCATTTGTAACTGACCACATCATTATGGAGAGTGAATGGCCTTAGGGACTTTAACAAAGGCCCCCCAAAATACCAGAGCCTGATCTTGCCAGACAGAAAATCCCTGGCTAATTAACTGAAGCAACGCCAGGACTGCCTCCTCCCCCAGCACAGATGTGCTCTGATTCCAGGAGGACACAGCTCCTGGTCAATGGTGAGTAAAGGGAGCTTTAAATGGAGAACTTACCAAAGACTAGTAATGGTGAAGCCAAACTTTCACCCCTCTTTTATAAGAGTAAAGATGGTATTATCTTCAACATTTGTGGTGCTTCTTTGAATTTTATGTCTTAGGGTTTTCTTAATTTATTAGAAAAGCAATGTGTTTATTTAGAATACAACTTAGCAATTAAAAGGAAAAACTGTCTTTGTATATAACAACTTGGATGGATATCAAGGGAATTATGCTGTTGTGTGATTCCATTTATATAACATTCTCTAAAGGATAAAGTTATAAAGGTGGAGAACATATTAATGGTTTCCAGGGGTTGGGAGTGAGGAGAGGGGCACGTGCATGATGCCAAGGGGCATGAGGGATCTGTGGTGATAGAACAGTTCTGTATCTTTTTTTCTTAAACTTTATTGTTGAAAGTATTATATATGTTCCCTTTTCTCCCCCATTGATCCCTTCTAGACTGCCCCCAACCCCCGCCCATGGTCTTCACCACCCTATTGTCTGTGTCCATGGGTTATGCATATATGTATACAAGTTCTTTGGTAGATCTCCCCCCGCCCCCCCCGCCACCCCTGCTGCCTTCCCTCTGAGATTCAACAATCTGCTCTATGTCTCTGGATCTATTTTGTTCATCAGTTTATTTTGTTCATTAGAATCCACATATGAACGAGATACTTGTCTTTGTTTGGCTTATTTCCCTTAGCATAATACTCTCCAGATCCCTCCATGCTGTCTCAAAGGGTAAGAGATCCTTCTTTTTGGATCTGTATCTTGATTATGGTGGTAGTTACATGAATCTACACATGTGTATAAACTACACAGAGCAATACACACATGCATGTATATGACTGCTTATAAAACTGAGGAAGTTTCAATAAGGACCATTGATGGTGCAAATATCAATTTCCTGATTTTGAATGTATTCTAATTAAATAAGATTTTACCATTGGGGGAGCTGGGTGAAGTGTACATGAAACTTCTCTACTATTTTTGTAACTTCCTCTGAACCTATAATTACTTCAAAATAAAGTATTTTTTAAAAAGCAAAGAAATCCAGAGAAACCAAGATGGCGGCATAGGGAAACACCGGAAATTGCTGCCTCCCACAACAAATTCAAAAATACAACTAAAAGACAAAATGGACATCATCCAGAACCACAGGAAGGTGGCTGAGTGGAAATTCTACAACTAGAAAGAAAGAGAAAAGCACACTGAGACTCAGAGGACATGCGGAAGTGCAGAGGTACGGAGGCGCATGCGGCAAGGGCTGGCAACTGAGGACACAGCTGTCTTTTTGAATCGGGAGGGAGTCACAAGCTCCCGACTGCTCTGAACTTCAGTTCCAGGTGAGTCTCTGGAGACCCAGACTCATACAGGGAGAAACTGGACTGTCTGGCATCAGTTGGAACTCGAGGGCGGCTTTCTCTCAGAGGTGCTTGCAGTGATTACCGCGGACACTAAGACGCAGGGCCCCTTAGGGCAGGGCTGAGGATCAGCCATAGCTGCTTGCTCTGCCCTGTTGATTCCCTGAGATCCCGCCCCACCCAAGCTGTGGGCAGAGGCTTTTGCATATGAATGCCCTGGCCCTTTGCAATCTGAAAATTACCTAACAAACTGCAGCTGGGCCAGACAGACCCAGAACTTCCAAGAGAAGGCCTAAGACCCCACAGCAGCTTGCATTGCTTCACAGCTGGGCCTCATTTGGGCACCTCCAAACCCCAAACAAGGAAGGGGAATCTGCAGATCTCTTCGTAGCTCCTGCTGGGTAGCCTCAGGCAGAGGCTAAATTAGCACCTCCTTAGATCCAAGAGCCAGTGTACCCAGTGGTCAGAGTGGGACCATCCAATTACAACTCCTCAGATCCATAAGGGACACACTCAGGGGGCAGACTCAGTGACCACCAAAGCCCCACTGAAGCAAGTCTTGCCTCATAAGGGTGTCTCCAGCACAGAAGTTCTCCCACTGTAGACACAGCTGACTCTCACAGCCAATTGACCTGGAGGTCAATTCCTCCCAGTGATATCTACAACAATCAAGGCTTAACTACAACAAGACTGTGCACAAAGCCCACAAAGGGGTGCACCAAGAGTGTCCACCTCAGGTAATTGGGGAGGCTGAGCCACTAGGCCCTATAGGACACCTAGCACAGGAAGCCACTCTACCAACACAGGGAAGCATAAAAAATGCAGAGACAAAGAAACAGGACACAAATGACAGAAATGGAGGAAAGCAAACGACTGGATATAGAGTTCAAAACCACACTTTTAAGGTTTTTCAAGAACTTTCTAGAAACCGCTGATAAATTTAGTAAGACCCTCAAAAAGTCTGGTGAGACCGCCAATAAATGTAGTGAGACCCTCAAGGAATCTAGTGAGACCTTTGAGGTTATGAAAAAGGACCAACTAGAAATTAAGCATACACTGACTGAAATAAAGGATATTATGCAGAGTTCCAACAGCAGGCTAGAGGATTGCAAGAATCAAGTCAAAGATTTGAAATACGAAGAAGCAAAAAACACCCAATCGGAAAAGCAAAATGAAAAAAGAATCCAAAATTACGAAGATAGTGTAAGGAGCCTCTGGGACAGCTTCAAGCGTAACAACATCTGAAATTATAGAAGTGCCAGAAGAAGAGAGAGAGCAAGATATTGAAAACCTATTTGAAGAAATAATGACAGAAAACTTCCCCTACCTGGTGAAAGAAATAGACTTACAAGTCCAGGAAGTGCAGAGAACCTCAAACAAAAGGAATCCAAAGAGGACCACACCAAGACACATCATAATCAAAATGCCAAGAGCAAAAGACAAAGAGAGAATCTTAAAAGCAGCAAGAGAAAGACAGTCAGTTACCTACAAGGGAATACCCATACGACTGTCAGCTGATTTCTCAACAGAAACTTTGCAGGCCAGAAGGGAATGGCAAGAAATATTCAAAGTGATGAATGCCAAGAACCTACAACCAAGATTACTTTATCCAGCAAAGCTATCATTCAGAATTGAAGGTCAGATAAAGAGCTTCACAGATAAGGAAAAGCTAAAGGAGTTCATCACCACCAAACCAGTATTATATGAAATGCTGAAAGGTATCCTTTAAGAAGAGGAGGAAGAAGAAGAAGGTAAAGATACAAATCATGAACAACAAATACACATCTATCAACAAGTGAATCTAAAAATCAAGTGAATAAATGATCTGATGGACAGAATAAACTGGTGATTATAATAGAATCAGGGGCATAGAAAGGGAGTGGACTGACTATTCTTGGGGGGGAAAGGGGTGTGGGGGATGCGGGAAGAGACTGGACAAAAATTGTGCACCTATGGATGAGGACAGTGGGGGGGGGGGTGAGGGTGGAGGGTGGGGTGGGAACCGGGTGGAGGGGAGCTATGGGGGTAAAAAAGAGGAATAACTGTAATAATCTGAACAATAAAGATTTAATTTTTTAAAAAGCAAAGAAATCCTATCTAATAAAAAAGTAATATGCAAATTAACTGTCACTCTGCGACAAAGATGGTGGAGCCCATAGCGGCTGGGGCAGGACACTGGCAGCATCACCCCAGCAACATGACCCCAGCAGGCAAGCGCGGCCCACAGACAGCACCCAGTAGGGCCTGCTTGGCAGATGCCACAGCGACCCGCAAACAGGCAAGTGTGCTGTGCCCACAGGCAGCACCCAAAAGGGCCTATTTGGCCCTGTCACCACAGTGACCCACAAGCAGGCAAACGTGGCCTGCAGGCAGCACCCAGCAGGGCCTGCTTGCCCATAGCCATGGTGAGGAGCAGATAGGCCCCACAGAGAGCAGAGAACCATGGGGAGTGGGCCCAAGCCGTCAGTAGGACATCCCATGAGGGCTCCCGTATTGGAGAGGGTGCAGGTCGGGCTGAGGGCACCCCCCCATGCACGAATTTCATGCACCAGGCCTCTAGTGATAATAATAAAATAACATGTTCTATATTTCATGTTTATCATCTACTCTTTAAAGAAATAATAGCATCCTGACCAGTGTGGCTCAGTTGGTTGAGCATCATCCCATGCACCAAGAAGTCACCAATTTGATTCCTGGTCGGGCACATGCCCAGGTTTCAGGTTCGATCCCCAGTAGGGGATGTGCAGGAGGCAGCCAATTAATGGCTCTCTCTGATCATTGATGTTTCTATCTCTCTCTCCCTCTTCCTTTCTCTCTGAAAGCAATAAAAATAATTTTAAAAAAGAATCACTAAAAAAATAAAAATGTTTTCCCCAGAAACTATTTTGACCTGCCTAGTCATTAAAACCTGCCAAAGCATCCTGTGTGTAAAATAGAACCAAAGCAAAAAGTAGGTCAGAGGGAGGAAATAGTGCTTAAATTACCTTCTCCATTATAGGACAGATAGTGTCCATATAACAACAACAAATAATGAAGTAGCTCAATATCAGAAGACATTATTAAATTTAAGTGGAAAAAAGATTCCAACATATAACACAAAAGGTTAATTAGGGCAAGACATTTAAAAGTCTCACTCACTCAAAGCCAAAGAATGGCTTAGATCCTAAAATACTATTAAAGAGTGACTTATACCACATATTTTTGGTTAGGTGACCATGTGAGACACAATAACTGCTCTTTGTCACTGTCGGCACAGTAGAGGTAATTTGCATATGACTTACATACAAGAAATTATGGCATTCACAAGTCTCAACTTTTTATTATGTTTTTCAAAGACAGGGATCCATTAACAAGTGGTTTCGATTTCTTTCAGATATATTAGTTATGGCAGTTTTTGTTGTTCCTGCCTCTAACCACTGGATATTAGCAAGCCCATCAACTATCCTTTCTATATGTTAACATTCCAGTCAAGGCAAGAGAACATGAAAATCTAAACTGTACTCTTTGAGATGGTTAGATATGAGGTTGAGCTTAGTCCTCTAGTAGAAAATGCCAGAGCTATAAAATTATAAACCACTAGAGGCCCTGTGCACAAAATTTGTGCACTCGGGGAGTAGGGAGTCCCTCAGCCCAGCCTGCACCCTCTCACAATCTGAGAGCCCTCAGGGAATGTCCGACTGACAGCTTAGGCCCACTCCTTGCCTAAGCTGTCAG
This sequence comes from Myotis yumanensis, assembly GCF_028538775.1. Lineage (NCBI taxonomy): Eukaryota > Metazoa > Chordata > Mammalia > Chiroptera > Vespertilionidae > Myotis > Myotis yumanensis. Next base: position 118,232,859 of record NW_027223754.1, on the reverse strand, counting down.
TTGGACATCCTTAGCGCTGCCACAGAGGCAGAAGGGGCTCCTGCCACCGCTGCTGCACTCGCCAGCTGTGAGCCCTGCTTCTGGCTGAGCAGTGCTCCCCTGTGGGAGCGCACTGACCACCAGGGGGCATCTCCTGCTTTGAGTGTCTGACCCCTGGTGGTCAGTGCACATCATAGTAACCTGTTGCTCCACCGTTTGGTCGATTTGCATATTAGCCTTTTATTATATAGGATATTATTTATGAAAGAGAAATGTGTCCTGGCAAAAATTATCTTTAATGTGGTATTCTGTAATGGGTACAGATTACTTGATCTGTCCATTCTACCTTTCCTAGTCTTGCTGTCTTGCTATAATAATGTTTATTTATTCATTAATTCATTTATGCTGCACTCTACAATGCTCCAGGGAAGTGCGCACACACACACAGAGTAGTTGAGGTGAGAAAGCTGAGGAAAAAGAAATAAGCCAGCGAGAGGTTAGAACGCAGAATGCATACCCTACAGTGCTATAGAGTTCCCAGTGCAGGCTACAATTTTGGTGCCAGGCGTCTTAGCAGCCAAAACAAAAAGCACACCCCAATTATTAAAGGTTCACAGAAAAAAAAAGAGTTGCTCAGTGTTTCTTGACTGTGAAACCTGAGAGAAAATTATCTGTTGTGCCTCATGATGGCAGTTTCTTGAGGGATTTGTTGAATAATAACAACATTTGTGTATTCTGTTTCATTACTTTCTGCACTAATCTGTATTATTTTCAAAATATGTTAATTGAACATAATTTTGAAAAACCATGCCCTAGAGAAAATCACATATGCGCAGAAGGAAGCATGCATAAAAGCTCTGTTACAGCATCAATAGAAACAAAATAAATGTTCACCACTAAGAGCATGGATAAATATACTTGATATATCCATACATGAGAAGATAATACAGCAGTTGAAATGAATGAATTAGATATACATTATTAACATGGGTAAACCTCAAAGAAACATTTAAACTAAAAAAGCAAGCAGGAATATGATACATATAGTATGATTTAATTGATATAAGTTTAAATAGCCTTGAATAATACTATATAGTATCTATAGATACATAATAATGAACAAAAAACTCTAAACATGGATGGAAAGGACACAGAACAACTTCAAGATATTGATTCCTAGGGTGGCAGAGAGGAATACAGTGGCCATGGCATTATTTGAACTTCATGAGAGGATGCAGGGTGGCAGGGAGCTTCCTCTATCTCTGTAAGATTTTCTCTAAACCAAGATATAAAACAAATATGGCAAACCAATTAACAGTCATATCTTGTAGTGGGCACTTGGATGTCTATTACATTCTTCTTTGAACTTTTCTGTGTATTGAAATATTTAATATTTAAACAAAAATTTTAAATGATGAGAGAGAAGCTTGAGGGCAGATTTTGAAGGGTCTGAAATACCATGCGCAGGATACCGAACTTTTTAGGCTTTAAGAGTGTATGAGCAGAGGGCAGCCTTATCAGGGCTGTGCTCTGGAAAGATTACTCCACCAGACACAGAGACTGGCCATGAAGGAGAAGGGCTAGAGGTAAAGAGAGCTGCTTGGACGTTTTTGCAAAATGCCTGTTAGACAATACACGGTGTGGCCTACCATATTAGTTAGGAAACATGCATATACTTGCTTGGAGTATATATGCTTAACCGTGGACAACATGGGAGTAAGAGGCACTGACTCCCCATGAGGTTAAAAAATTTATATATAACTTTTGTCTCCCCAAAAACTTAGCTACTAATAGCCTACTGTTGACTGCAAGCCTTAGCAATAACACAAACAGTTGATTAACACATAATTTGTATGTTATATGATTTATGTACTATATTCTTACAATAAAGTAAGCTAGAGAAAAGAAAATGTTATTAAGAAAATCACAAGGAAGAGAAAACACACTTTCAGTATTTATTTAAAAAATCAGATTGTACATGAACTGATGAAGTTCAAACCCACATTTTTCAAGGGTCAACCATAAAACATCACTCTCTTGCCTTCTTATGATACATACTTAACTTCATCTCTATACTCTGATGTCAGATTCTCAAAGTCATCCCACGGGGATTACTGGAACCCTCACTGCCCCATTTCACCACCAGGCTCAATGTTTCTTGGCTCAACTGTAGATCTGTGGCAGAGAAGATTTTGTAATTGTAGGATATAAATGAGAAAAATTGAGACTGACAGTGAGGAGGAGATCCAGAATCAAGAAATATTATTGCTGCTGTGAAGAATCCCCTAAGGGGAGCAACATAAAATTAAAACTGAAAGTAGATTTTGTGCAAATCACATGTGAATTCACTGGTGGCCCAGCTATTTAAGTACTGGCTTAGTTACATGTGATTAAGACAAGCATTTCAAATCCAAGCAGACACACATCTCACAGTTCCTCCTTGTTGGAGGGTCATTCCAAAGCATGACGTTGTATTTCTCCCAAGAGTAAATTTGCCTGCACAGGAAGCTCTGAACAATGCCTGCTCCTAGCCTATGATCTATGTAGGCCCCAACGAGTGCCTTCAAGGGTAGGTCAGGAATTTCCCATGAATCATGTGCTGTCACTGATAGAGAACACTTTGCATCCTGGCTATAACTCTGTCTGCAGTGGGTATATTTCTACTAGCATTTCTGCTTATTCCCTCACACTCCAGGGCTGGCTGCTAAGTGCTGATAGACTCAGCCAGGTGTTGGTACTTCCTAACCTCAGGGCCCTCCTTACAATTCTTCAATTCATATTTCACTGTCTCTTCTCAGTCACCAGGGGGCTTTTTCAAACTGCCAGTCACCTTCAGTTCCTCCCTCACTCTGGCCCTGGTGGCAGAAGGCTTCCCTTTCTCCTTTACTGAGAGCATATGAGTGAGCCTTTCTTGTCCTAAAGCCATGCCTTAGTTCAAATTGACTTCCCTTGCCACGCCTACATCAATTTCCTCATCTTCTCTCCCCACCCCACCCCGCCCCACAAGGGGAAATTTGGTCTGAGTATTGTGCCAGCACAGTTTTTAGGGTGAAAACATGTGACCCAGGTCTGGTTCTCTGAAATCCCCAAGCCACAATAATGGGCTCAAAGGCGATCATATATCCTGGGGCTGGCCAATCAGAGTAATTCAAATCCCTGGGCTTGGTGATTGGTTAAAGGATGAGCTTAAGACCCAAATTAGTCTAGTCTAGGTCAATGCCAGGACCAAGGCATGACCTCCAGGAGGAAATGTTTGTCTCTGTACTTCATCTCAGGAGGATGATTCCATTGTTGCCAGGGACTGAGCAGGGGTACCTGAGAATTAGAACCAACATAACAGAGAGAGGGAAAGAGACCAAGTGCTGATGGCATCATTTGAATTTCTAGATGCAGCCCTGACCTTGGAATTTTCACTGCTTGAGCCAGTGGCTTTCCTTATAGGTCCAAGTCCATTTGAGCAGGGTTTCCAGTCACCTCCTGTGGACAAGCCTGATCCAGTGTCCTCCATTCCCTGCAGTTCTTCTGCAGGCTCCACAGACCCTGTCCCACTCCTGCTCGCCATCTGCAGATGGCCTGCCTCCTACTGCATAGAGAAAAAGAGACCCTCGGGCACAAAGTCCACGACTTCTCTGTCACTTCTCATCCATCTGCACCGCCATCATTGTGCGAATATCCTCAGATCTGTACTTCCTCCTGTCCACGGGGAGCTGGACCACCTCTGCTCTGGATCCTGTCTCCTCTGCCCTCTTCTGGGACTTAGCTTTCTCAAGAACTCCCTCTTCCATCTGTCCTGCTCCCCTGGCTCCTTATCCTCAGCCATAAAGATAGATAAGCCTCTCACAAAGGAAGGAGGAGAGAAAGAAAGAGAAAGAAACAAGAGAGAGAGAGAGAGAGAAATTTCCCTTCTTCCTGGAAATCAATGTCATCCTTTTCTGTCCCTCCTTCACAGTGTGTTTGCTTCAGAAGGATTCTATCCTCCCCAGACAGTCTCATTGGTCCACTCACTCCTCATGCCTCGATTAGGATTCTGCCCTCCACTTTTCTGACTCTGCCAAGTGCAGTGGCCTAATTTCAGCCTTTCACTCCTCTAGTTTATTCTGCTGAATTGTCCTCCACAAAATGGCTCTTCGAGCATTTCCCTCATAGATCTTACTGCTCCTTTTCAGTGATTCTTCTTCTGCTCTCCATCCAGTAAGGCAGCAATGTGCTACTTTTTTTGGATTACAAAACTTGTCGAAAATTGGACAAAGCCATGGTTTGTTTCCCTAGAACAGTGATGGCGAACCTTTTGAGCTCGGCATGCCAGCATTTTGAAAAACCCTAACTTAACACTGGTGCCGGGTCACATATAGAAATTTTTTGATATTTGCAACCATAGTAAAATAAAGACTTATATTTTTGATATTTATTTTATATATTTAAATGCCATTTAACAAAGAAAAATCAACCCAAAAAATGAGTTCTCATGTCACCTCTAACACGCGTGTCATAGGTTCACCATGACTGCCCTAGAAGCATGTACTTCACATGGGATCGGTCAAGGTTGTTAGACTACACTCCACCTGGTGTAATCAGAAAGGGCTCTCCTTGGGGTACAGATAGATAATGGCTAAGAGAACGAAACTTCCAGGAACTTTAAATCACACCAGAGAACCGTTCTGCATCTGCTAAATTAAAAGGCACCACCAAGCTGCTGGCACAAAAACTATACCAGCTCTAGCAGGAACTGTGCCAGCCCTGCACCCCACTCTCCTCTCTTCTTGTAGCTCCATCCCAGATCAAATCTCAACTGAGGTTCATTGTGTCCAGGTGACCCAGTTTCTAACCAAAGTCTCTCACAGCTCATCTTGCTGGCAGAACCTAAATCTCATCCAGAATCCTAGCTTCCAAGGAGAATGGGAACTGTAGTTTCTACCTCCCCAACTCTGCACTGCAGAAAGGGCTGAACATGCAAGTGGTAGGCTAATCGGTCTCCTATATCACCATGTGCCGACGTGTGTGCAAATGCAAAATTCAGACTGAAGTTTAACCATTTTTTAAGTCCACATTTTAAAAGTTAATGCTCCCAAGCACTTTAGTCAGATCCTTTTTTGTTTAAGTGTCAGATCACAATAGAAATTGCCTTTAGCAGAAGAGAGAAAGTTCAAAAACAGAGCCAGCATTGTCACACTGTGTCCAAAGGCTTGGGCATCAGAATTTGCTCACTCAGGTCTCTCTCATTCTCTCAACTCTGCTTCCCACTGACTATCTCTCGGGCAAGATCTCCCTGCAGCCACCCAGCAGCAATTCCCACTTCATATTCATGCCAGGCCAGTAACCCCAGCAGCCAAAAACCCCTTTCCCCAAACAGTTTTAGCAGAAGGCCTAGAGCGACGTCTCATTGGACCAGTTAGGTGCTCCTTCTTGAATCAACCATTGCAACCAGGGGTCACAGTGCTCTGAGAGGTGTGCCCAGCCCTGAGTCTCTACATGAGCAAGTTGAACAGAGGGGTGGGAGCGGACATGCTCCTCAAAGGAAACAGTATGTTGTTACACAAAGGAGGCAACACGGATCCTGGGAGGCAACGTTGAGAGCTGTCCGTTACACCAGAACTCTGTCTCCTGCCTTCTGTTCCAGATCCCGCTGGGATAACCTCAGCTACTGTGATTCCAGCCACTGCCTTGACTTAGGACCCTCTTCTCTGGGATAAATCTTACTTTATTTTTATCCAATGAAATAGAAATTTCAAGTCACTGAAAGATATAGTCACTTGAAAGAGATTTTTTAGTAGGAGGCTATTGCTTCTGGTCTTCTGGTGAAATGGAACTGTTCACTGTTGATTAATCAATCCAGCTCACTTTGTCAAAATGATGGACACAGACACTTTTGTCCAAAAAGAGAATATTTTTTTAAAAAATGTATTTAGTATTGCTTCTCTAGGGACAAAATTCTTAATCCTGGGAATATTTAATTGGGATATTCAATTATTCCTTTATCTCATTTAAGGTAGGTTCAATGGTCACATCTAATTCTCATTTCAAGCAAGCATTATTTTTTTGCTAATCCTCACCCAAGGATATTATTTTCCATTGATTTTTTGAGAGTGGAAGAGAGAAAAGGAGGTAGAGAGAGAAAGAGAAACATTGATGTGAGAGACACATCAATTGGTTGCCTCCCAAAGGTGCCTAACAGGGGCCAGGGATTGAACCTGCAACCCAGGTATGTTACCCTTAACCGGGAGTCAAACACAAGACTCTTCAGTACATGGGCCGACACTCTGATCACTGAGCAACACCAGCCATAGTGCAAGCATAATTTTTAAGCAATTCTGTTGGTGGTGTACTGTCTCCTCCTGGGTACAGTTTATTTTCCAGGAAAGGCACACAGGTTTGAGTGGGTGACTACCTTAAAATCAGTTTCTTAAAACATGTTCCTACGACAGAGGAAAAGAGATTATGACATGGTAATACTATCTCCACCCAAAGTTTCCTAATTTAAGGGAGTATTTTTCTCAAGGTCCTGAAAACATCACAACTCAACATTCCTCAAATTAACTCACTTCCAAAATTTTCTTCTTATATTCAACATTTCCTGTTTCAATTAATCACCATCTACCTTTCACCAAATTAGAAATTTTTGAGTCATCTGTCTCTTCTTTCAGATCTAGTTAGTCATCAAGTTATCATTACTGTCTGCTCCATCTCTCTCAAGTCTTATCTTTCCCTCCTCCTCTGAACTTGCCTTAACTAATAAGACCCTTTTCAGAATTGTGGACACGGTATTTGGGGTTATAGGGAAAGCCTGGAAAGTGGTTTCACATCTCCTTCCGGCCTTTCTCCATCCCAGCCATCACGGGAAAAGAGAACCAGGCATGTACTCTCAAGAACATCATTTCTCCTCTTTGGACTTCAGTTTCCTCGTTTGTAAAATGAAAGGGTTGGAGTACATAATTCCAAGGTCCCTCCAGCTCAAAAGTCCTGGAATTCTAGTTCCCACAATTCATCTTCCAGGGTTCCTGTGAACATCAGGCGATCATATGTGTAAATGTGCTTGAAACTCCTGGCATATTGGGTTTTACATACCTAGGAATATTATTAATTACTATTAATTCATCAGTGTCATCTCTAACTGGCTCTCAAGGTACAATAGATAATAATAGCCAACATTTATTGAGCACTTACTGTGAGCCATATATGGTGCTAAGCCGTTTGCCTTCATTGTCTCTTTTAATTAACCAATATAAAAGAGGAAGTCTATCATGATGTACTGTGACATGTGATCTGCCTATTAGAGATAAGCCACCTTTGCTGATCAGATCTCCAGGTGAGTGGAGGCGGGAAGGCAGAGCCTATGAACACAAACTGCGGGGAACATGTCTCTGCAGACTATCACGGACACTCAAGGCAGAGAGCCCTGTCTGTGGGCAGCTGTCAGTAACCACGTCTCAGAAAGCAAAGGCCAAGGACGTGACCACAACATTCCCAGGTCGCTCAGAGAGGGTCCCCACTGTGTTGGTGGGCGCGGGAAACCACCACCCGTGGTCTTTCTCAGCAGCTTTATTATGCCTCCTGAGGCAGAACCTGCACATCTCTTCTTTCCCTGTTACTTTCAAATAAGACCGTCCCCCACATTCACATTATTCACCTTCCTCATCACCCTCCCCGCCCCCCCTCCCGCCCCCCCAAATCTTGCCCAGGAAATCTCAACCTCAGGAAAAGTCTGTCTTTACCCTGCGTCTCAGGTTGGGTCCTCTGGAAGCAGGCCGCGGTGGGGCCTCCCCAGCAAGTGTGTTATTACAGAAGGGCTCCTGGGAACATCCCACATGGGAGTAAAGGATGAAGGAAAGGCCAGAGGGGAGCGAAGCCAGGATGTGGTTTGGGGGAGTCTCCCCTCAGCCTGATCCGGGGAGCTCTGGAGCATATAATCCACTGCAAAGTCTGTCCCACCTTCAGCCTGGGGAGCAGGGCTTTTGGATCCCTCTCCAGTCACTGGGGAGGGGTGGGGTGGAGGCAGCTGGAGAGGTGGCGCCAGCCGAACCTCAGAGAAAGTGGTGGGTCTGGGTCATGATCAGCAGCACCTGAGCAGGCTCTAAAGGGCTCCCTGGGGACCTGGGCAAAGCTCCTCACCTTCATTTCTTTATTGTTTCCTCTTATTTAATTACTTAGCTAGCAAGGGTGGAAAATTGCTCTAACAGCTGGCACCATATTTCCACTAGGGAAAGGCCAGTCTGGGAAAGCCCCTGGGTTGGCCTGTCTGGGGAAGGTGTGAGAGTGCGGTCACTTAGGAGCTAGGGAAACCCAGGGGAAATGCGGGCAGGCAGCATACAGAGGAAGAAACCGAATGGCCAAAAATACAGAGAAAGAAGCTTGGCCTCCCAGCTACCTGCAGGGGCCCCAGGCCTTCCCTGTCACAGCCCTCAGTAAATGACAACATGTACACAGCACTGTGGAGCAAACAGAAGGAACTGGAAACAACTATACGGGACTTGATTTTTAAAATTACATTTTCTCCATGTTACACCATATAATCATGTTCAGAAACATAAGATAGGCCCTATCGGGGGAAATGTTTACTATTGACTTTCCATGACACTTTCCAACAAAACCTCTTCTGGAACCTGATTAAGAAATGTGAGCTTGTAAAGCCCTGGCAGAGAGTCAAGGGGCCGCGGAGACTCAGCCAGTGCTATTTGCTCCGCCATGGCGACTCCCTGAGTCTCAGCCTTAATCAATTTACATCCCCATCCAAGCTGTGCCAGGTGCACAAAAAGACCCACCTGCGCTTTTGCAGCCTATCCCAACAAATTGCAGACTTCAACTGCTCGCAGCCATGGGAGACACACTCAAGAAGCAGACCCAGGAGAACCAGGATGGCGGCATAAGGAAGAGACCTGTGCGTGCTACCTCACACAACAACATCGAAACTACCAAATATCAGACAAACACCTATCATACAGAACCATAGGAAAGTTGGCCCAGTGGAAGCTCTACAACTGAGAGAAAGAACATTGAGACTGAGTAGGATGTGACACCAAGTACAGAGCCCAACCCAACAAACTGCAGATTTCAACTCCTCGCATAGAAAGAAGCGCATTGAGACTGAGTAGGATGTGCTGAAGCACCAAGTACAGAGCCCATCCCAGCAGGCTGCAGATTTCAGCTCCTTGCATAGGGAGGGACGCAATCGGGGGGCAGAGTCGGGGCCGGGGCCGGCCAGGGCTGGGCCTGACTCGGCCGGCACTGTGGAACTGCTGTACCAGCAAGCGCACAAACATGCCCACTGGTCCCAGTCTCTGGTGGGGCGCTGGGGGACAGCAGACAGGCAGTCTGTGCACTTGGTGGAGGGCAGGAGTGCTGGATGTTCAACCACCAGGAACGCCTGGAGATTTTGTCTAGTGGGGAATCGCCGGCAGGGGACAGAGGGCCAAACTTCCTGTTTCCCCGGTAAGGCTGGGATGGCCCCGGTGAGGTTGAAACGGCCCGGGTGTGGTAGGGACGACCCCAGCGAGGTTGAAACAGCCCCCGTGAGGTAGGGACGACCCCAGTCAGGTCGCAACGGCCCCGGTGTGGTAGGGACAACCCCGGTGAGGTTGAAACGGCCCCCGTGAGGTAGGGACGACCCCAGTCAGGTCGAAACGGCCCCGGTGTGGTAGGGACGACCCCGGTGAGGTTGAAACAGCCCCCGTGAGGTAGGGACGACCCCAGTCAGGTCGAAACGGCCCCGGTGTGGTAGGGACAACCCCGGTCAGGTTGGAACAGCCCCGGTGTGGTAGGGACAACCCCGGTCAGGTTGAAACGGCCCCCGTGAGGTAGGGACGACCCCAGTCAGGTCGAAACGGCCCCGGCGTGGTAGGGACAACCCCGGTCAGGTTGGAACAGCCCCGGTGTGGTAGGGACAACCCCGGTGAGGTTGGAACAGCCCCGGTGTGGTAGGGACAACCCCGGTCAGGTTGAAACGGCCCCCGTGAGGTAGGGACGACCCCGGTGAGGTTGGAACGGCCCCCGTGAGGTAGGGACGACCCCAGTCAGGTCGAAACGGCCCCGGTGTGGTAGGGACGACCCCGGTGAGGTTGAAACAGCCCCCGTGAGGTAGGGACGACCCCAGTCAGGTCGAAACGGCCCCGGCGTGGTAGGGACAACCCCGGTCACGTTGAAACGGCCCCCGTGAGGTAGGGACGACCCCGGTGAGGTTGAAATGGCCCCCGTGAGGTAGGGACGACCCTAGTCAGGTCGAAACGGCCCCGGCGTGGTAGGGACAACCCCGGTCAGGTTGAAACAGCCCCCGTGAGGTAGGGACGACCCCAGTCAGGTCGAAACGGCCCCGGTGTGGTAGGGACAACTCCGGTCAGGTTGAAACAGCCCCGGTGTGGTAGGGACAACCCCGGTCAGGTTGAAACGGCCCCCGTGAGGTAGGGACGACCCCAGTCAGGTCGAAACGGCCCCGGCGTGGTAGGGACAACCCCGGTCAGGTTGAAACAGCCCCCGTGAGGTAGGGATGACCCCAGTCAGGTCGAAACGGCCCCGGCGTGGTAGGGACAACCCCGGTCAGGTTGAAACGGCCCCCGTGAGGTAGGGACGACCCCGGTGAGGTTGAAACAGCCCCCGTGAGGTAGGGACGACCCCAGTCAGGTCGAAACGGCCCCGGCGTGGTAGGGACAACCCCGGTGAGGTTGAAACGGCCCCCGTGAGGTAGGGACGACCCCAATCAGGTCGAAACGGCCCCGGTGTGGTAGGGACAACCCCGGTCAGGTTGAAACAGCCCTGGTGTGGTAGGGACAACCCCGGTGAGGTTGAAACGGCCCCCGTGAGGTAGGGACGACCCCAGTCAGGTCGAAACGGCCCCGGTGTGGTAGGGACAACCCCGGTCAGGTTGAAAAGGCCCCGGTGTGGTAGCGACAACCCCAGTCAGGTTGAAACGGCCCTGGTGTGGTAGGGACGACCCCGGTGAGGTTGAAACGGCCCCCGTGAGGTAGGGACGACCCCGGTGAGGTTGAAACGGCCCTGGTGAGGCTCAGACGGCCCTGGTGAGGTTGAGACTACTCCAGTGAGGTTGGGACAAATAAAGGGGACCAGTATGGACTGAAGAACATGGGTAGATACAGAAGCAGAGCAACATTGAACAGAATGTTAAACTACAATGGGGAGCCTGGGGAGGGTTGGGGGGGGGATTAAGAGACCAACTGAAGGACTTATATGCATGCATATAAGATTAACCAATGGACACAAGACACGGGGCGGGGGGGGGGCGGGGGGTAGGGGCCGGGGGAATGTCATGGGGGGGAAAAAGGAGACATATGTAATACTCTTTGTAATACTTTAAGAAATAAAAATTATTATAAAAAAAAAAAAAAAAAAGAAATGTGAGCTTATTCTCTCAGCTGTCCCATGGCCCCACGTCCCTTTTCTTGATCTTCATAGTCACCATCAAGGAGACAACATATTCACCCAAGTGGGTGATAAAAAATTGAAAGCCATTTTGCAAAGCTTTCAAACATTTATAACAGTTGAAATTAGGTTTAAAGAGTCTAATGGCTCTTCCTTTTCTTTCCTGGTGGTGTTCTTATAACGAGAGCAAATGGATTTTGAACCCAATTGGCCTTTGACCCTGATTCCGTTTCGTGGAAGCTCTCCTTCATTTATCTTGAGTGCCTGAGAGCAGACACTTCGAGGACAGTGGCTCTGCTGAAAGCCCCCCAGCCAGAAACAGCAGGAGCATGCTGAACGGGAAGACAGAGCGTGGGGTCTGGCCCACCTGGCCTCCCACACCCCCCCACGCCCTCCTCCACCACTCCCTGGCTGCAGCGGGCTGTGGCGTCCTGCTCCTGGCACCTTTCCAGGACAGACTCTGCTTGCCGCTCCACCTCTTGTCCAGCAAATGGACAGCAGGCAGCTGAGGTGGATTTCCAAGTGCTGGATCACCTTGATTTCCTTTTCTAGCACTGCAGGTAGTCCCAGCTTTTCTCGTTCATTCTCTGGCCAGTGGATACCATGGGATGATGTCGGGCTCTCTACCCCTGCCCACACCACTCTCTAAAGATCCCCAAACCAGGTGTGGGCAGCCACTCCAGGCCCAGCCAGGCTACGCACAGGGCTGAGGAAATCAGTTCCTCCAAGCACGCCTCTGAGGAATATCCAGTTAAAACCATAAGCAGGCAGTAGCAGCTAAGCAACTCTAAGGTTCAGGGAAACAGCCTCATAAAACAAGTAGACAGGTGTAGCTGGTAGATCCACTGGGCATATAAACTATGAGAATATAGCATCAATTTTTATTCCTTTATTTATAGATACTATAATGAAAATAAAATTTTTAAAGTTTTATCTGGGCCTAAAAAAAGGAAGCCTTTGTTTTTACCCAATCCAATTCCACTGGGAGCCAGCATACACTCCACAGGTTCAGGGCACACAGTCTCTAACACAGTGATTCTCAACCTTCCTAATGCCCCGACCCTTTAATACAGTTCCTCATGTTGTGGTGACCCCCAACCATAAAATTATTTTCGTTGCTACTTCATAACTGTAAATTTTGCTACTGTTATGAATCATAATGTAAATATCTAATATGCAGGATGTATTTTCATTGTTACAAATTGAGCATAATTAAAGCATAGTGATTAATCACAAAAACAATATGTAATTATATATTCAATATGTGTTTTCAGATGGTCTTAGGTGACCCCTGTGAAAGGGTCTTTTGACCCCCAAAGGGGTCGCGACCCACAGGTTGAGAACCACTGATCTAACAGGTGTAATTTCAGATGCAGACCTCAAGTTCTGGAGTCCCCAGGTCACCTGCACGGCTGGCTAACTGGCTACAAACTTGGGGGTCCCCAAGACTCCGTCAGGTTTAATAATTCACTAGGATGACTCAGAGAACTCAGGAAAGTGCACACTTACAATTACAATTATTAAAAAGATACAAATCAGGGCTAGCCAAATGAAGACACACACAGGGCAAGGCCTGTCGGGTCGAGAGCACAGAGCGCTGTGTCCTCTCTCACAGCTGCTAGATTCTGTTTTCTAGTAGCCTGTACGGAAACGTTAAATTCCATGGCAGAGATGTGTCTGCAATTTCCCTCAGCCACATGCATTGAGAAATGGCTCATCTTTCTCTTAAAGAGGTGGTGTTAGGTTGGACTCACCTGATCATTAGATGTTTGATAGGACATTGGATCTGCCATCTGGTTTTACTGTTTTGTTTCGTCTGGAGTGAGAGGGAGAGTTTTAACTACCAATTCATGCTTTTAATAGTTTGAGGACTCTTCAGGTTATATATTTCTTCTCAAGTCACTTTTGGAAATTTATATAATATTTGGAATTTGTATATTTAGTCTAAATTTTAAAATTTATTGAAATAACTTTATAGAGTTCTTTCTCTTTATCTCTGCTGCAACTGCAGTTATGCCCACCTTCTCATTCTAAACCTTACCTGTATCTTCTCTATTTATTAATACATATCCTTAGATGTTTTTCCAAAAGAATCAATTTTTGTCTTATTTGATCCACTGTAAAGTATCTTCGTTTTCATTCTCATTACTTTCTATTCTAATCTATATTACTTCTCATGTATAATTTCTTTGGGTTTATTCTGTTATCCTTTTTCTAACTTCTTAATTTGATTAAAATAGATTCTTAACTCATCCATTTATCTTTACTAATCTAAGCATTTTAGGATGTGAAATTTCTTCAAAGTAGCCTTTAGCTATAAATTCATGTTTTAACATATAGTGTTTTTATAATTATGCATTGAAAAAATTTTCCAAATGTATGGAGTGGTTTTAGTTAGCCTTTTACTACTAAGTTCTAATATCATTGTATGTTAGTGTTAAAAAGAAACAACAGACCCAAAATGGAGTCATTGTGCTAAGCCTCAGCAAGACTTAATGCTTAACCTAATTGCAGTTCCAGCCTCTCCCAGGAGTGGAATTTTAAACTGACCAGTCTGAAACCTCCTGGGCAGCACTAGCCAGATAATCTGCCTGATAAAAACCCCTGATTTCCCTTAAGGAAAAGTGGCCTTGCCTGAGGTAATCCACTCTTTTAACTTTCTTGTCCCTCCAAGTTCCTACCTATGAAAGCCTTTCTTTTCACACCTCAGTGTTTCTATATATTTACTAGCCTGGATGCTGCTGGATTTGTGAATTGTTTAAGAAAACCAATTAGATCTTTAATTTATTGGGTCGATTTTTGTTCTACTGGTATATGACAGTAGTAAGAGAGCATATTCTGCATGGAACTGATATTTTTGAAATGTGTTAAGATTTCATAGCTTTGCATGTAGTCCATTTTCATAATTGTTTTATTTGTACTTGAAAAGAATGTGTATTCTCTAATTGTTTGGTCCAGGGTTATATATGGGTCCAAATGTGTTGCTCAAATCTTTATCCTTACTGATATTGTGCCTGCTTGATCTTTCAAAAGATCTACAAAACAGTCCTCTAGTCTGATTGTGGGTTTAACTATCTGCAGTATGGTCCCCAGCCCATTATTGGCCCATGGAACTCAGAGTCTTAGGCCTCCAGACATCAATTCCGAGACTTCTGGTCTCCCTTCTTTGATGGCTCATTAATGCAATTTAAAAAGTGAAAGTTAATTTTGTCTGGCATTTTTAAGTGTACTGTACCAAAAAAATATTTCAATTCCATCTAATTTTATGTATTGCCAGAAACACTTAAGATCTCTATGCCTCACTCTTTCATTAAAAAATGGAAATAATTGCCCTGGCCAGTATGTTCAGTGATTAGAGCATCAGCTCATGCACCAAAGTGTGGCGGGTTCCATTTCTGGTCAAGGGCACATACCTGGGTTGCAGGTTCGATCCCCAGCCCTAGTCGGGCGAGTATGGGAGGCAATCAGTCAATGTGTATGCAGGGAGTTTATTGGGAAGTTTAAGTGGCCTTAAAGGGGCCAGTGTTACATCTCACTCACTCATACCTACCATGCTTAGAACAGAGCCTGACACATTACTTGATATTTGTTGAGTTGAACCAAATAACATGATTCCATTTACTGTCACATATAACGGATATGAGTTTTTCATCACATGGAAAGATGCAACAAGAATATGACATAGGAGCTGGGACCACCAGAGGACCTGATTCTCATCCTTGAGCTATCCAAGAGAACCAGAGTCCTCCAAAAAGTGCCTATGTCCCCTTACAACAATTCCAACACAGAGGCAGCTTCTGGCACTGAGAGCAGCCATCAAGTTCTCTCAATTACTTCTAAAAAGGCCACTTTTACCCAGGTCATGGGGAGTATAAAAATCTTAGGAGTTGAGAAGGAAACTAACCTCTCAAATTATAGACCTAGAAGCCAGAAAAAAACACATAGAGGCTGATAGTAAAAGGGACCAATTCCCTGAGGAAACATAATACAAACCTTGCTGCTTCCACCTGGGAATAATGAGGAGGTCAGGGTGTGTCTGCAGCCTTGGACCCCAGTCTTCGCCCATGCTTCTGTTCTTTCTTGGGAATATCCATTTCCCCACCCACCACTTGTCACCCAACATCCCTGCTGATTCATAAGCACCTAACATGTCCAAGAGCTGCAGGAGTCTGCCAGTACAGGTGGATGGGAAAAAGTCAAGGACAGTTTTTCATTGCTTTGTTCTCTCAGTTTAGATTTATGACATTAAACTCTTCCATGGGAGACACACGTTTTCACTCCCTTTTGGTTCTCAGTTTCTTCCTTAAAATCCTAAATCTTCAGCTTAAAGTTGTCCATACAGTGAAAACAACATAGAAGTTGAAAATTGTGTATATACTTAAACCTCCCCTGTGAGGTCTCACATTGGAGACTGACATCCATCCACCAGTATGCCCAGAGTGGCCCACAGCTCATCAATGTCAGAGTCACTGGTGTTTCTCTGACTAGCACTGGATGAGATTTCTTTGAGTGTGGGTTCCCCGTAATATGAAAACGGTGCTATCTTAAGTTCCAGAATACCCTATCCCACTTAGGGCAGAGGGATGCTCACTCTGTAAGAAATGTTTAGGAAATTAGGCCATTCAGAGCACAAGCTTTGCTCATTCCTTGCTTGCAATGGCAGAAGAAATTGCCCTCTCGCTTAAATTGTTCTCTATCTCTCAAGCCCATGTAGTTACTTTTTCTTTTCAGGTTACATGCACCAATGATTCCTCTCCATGGTTCTAAACCACCCAGCTATCTGCCTTCAGTTATAGTTGTGCTATCTCCCATAGCCCATTGTTCAGTGTCTGGGGGAGTGTAAACTTCATTCTGATTGACCAGCACTATGTTTGGTCACCATTGCTCTATTACCTGCTAACTAACTACCCAACCAACTCACCTACTATCCTTTACTTCTCTCACCAAGGCGAGGCTTTCCCCCTAGGCCAGTGGTCGGCAAACTGCGGCTCGCGAGCCACATGTGGCTCTTTGGCCCCTTGAGTGTGGCCACAAAGTTTCAATCGCACTGTACGTGCGCACCCGCACATGGTATTTTGTGGAAGAGCCACACTCAAGGGGCGGCAGTTTGCCGACCACTGCCCTAAGCCAGTGGTTCTCAACCTTCCTAATGCCGCGACCCTTTAATACAGTTCCTCATGTTGTGGTGACCCCAACCATAAAATCATTTTCGTTGCTACTTCATAACTGTAATTTTGCTACTGTTATGAATCGTCATGTAAATATCTGATATGCAGGATATATTTTCATTGTTACAAATTGAACATAATTAAAGCATAGTGATTAATCACAAAAACAATATGTAATTATATATGTGTTTTCTGATGGTCTTAGGCGACCCCTGTGAAAGGGTCATTCTCGACCCACAGGTTGAACTGCTGCCCTAGGCTCTCCTAATTGTATGAAGACTTTTAATTTCAGAATACTGTCTCTCAGATAACACACTGAAGACCTCCTCTACTCCCGTTTGCTCCCGTTTTTACCTAAGCCTCCATTGCAAGCAAGAAATGAGCAAGGCGTATGTTTGGCAACTCCTCCCAATCCAAAAAGTCAATATTCATCTCAACCCTACATCAAGTTCTCTGTTCAAGAATATTTCAACTCCAATCCATGAAGTTTTAATTTTTATAGATGTCTTCTTTAAGACAAAAGAAGCTAAATGAACATATACAAAACACATGCTATTTTAAACACTTATCTTTCTGAAAATTAATAATAGTACAACTACCTTATAAATGCAATCTCATCCTCATTTTATAGAGTAGGAAACTGTAGCTCACAGAAGTTAAGGAAATTGCCTGGATTCACAGGGCCAGTAAGTGTCCAAACCAGAATTCAAATCCAGATTCTTTTTGGGTCTCAAACTTGGTCTTTTTTTGCCACACCTTACGGCTTCAAAGACTGTAGGGTAAGTCTCTCAGCATCTCTGAGCTTCAGTTTCCTCATCACTTCATTTAAGCAAGATTGGGTTCAGTTATTTCTGAGGATCCTTCCATGTTAGTTCTAGGAAAAGAGAAGAAGAGGAGGGAAGACAAAGGGGCTGGGAGAAGGGGAAGAGGTAGCAGAATAATAAGAGAGGTTTTGTGGGTTTCCTATCTCACTATTTGTGGTTCTACTGATGTATATTTATTGAAATTATTTACTGTACTAATTAAATCTCCCTTTGGACATCTATCCTCATTATGTCCTACAGATATAAATTCTGTTGGTGTTTAAGAGCAATGTAAGCAACTGCAGTGGGAACAAGCCTATTTTTTTATTTTTTTAATCTTTATTGTTGAAAGTATTACAGATGTCCTCTTCCCCCCGACATTGTCTCCCTCCATCCTGCTCCCACCCCCTTTTCAAGCCTTCCCCACACTGTGGTCTGTCCATGAGCTATGTATATATGCATATAAGTTATTTGGTTAATCCCTTCCCACCTCCTTTCCCTCTGAAATATGCCAGCCTGTTGCATGCTTCAATGTCTCTGGATATATTTGAGGAATACCTCAAAATAATTTATGTGGTCTTCAATTCTGGTATTTCAAACATAAAATGGCACAACCTCATTATTCGTCACACTGAGTTTCAACATACTATGGATTTTGAAGTATTATACATATGAAGTAAAAAGATACCCCCAAAACCAAAACCAAACGAAAAATAGAAAACAACCCCTTGGAAAGACTCCCACTGGCTGCTCCCTGACAGTCACAGGCAGCTTAGCCAGCCTCACACAGGGTTATAAGGAATGGAACATTTTCTGAGTAAAAGGCTCAGAAACCAGATCAGAGTCAGAATAATGAACAAACTTTTCAAAAGGCAACTGCCCAAACCCAACAATACTTTTTCACTTGTTTACAAAGTGTGGAAAGAAATATGGTCTTTCCTCCCATTGGTCTTTCCTTCAATCTCACACCTCACATCACATCACCTCACATTGTCATCACCACCATCATAAGTATAAATTCTAAATATCAAAAAGGCTGTAAATAAAATTCATTCTGAAAAAGAATAACAACAAATAGAATTCACTTTAAATGTAAAGAAGCAACAAAATTTATTGACTGAATTAAACACAACAGGTAAAATGGCAGTGTAGTATTTTCATTTTAGGGTGTTTGAATGAGACAAGAAAAGTGCTATTAGTCCAAGCTTCTTACATTCATTAAAAGAGTGACTATCAAAAACAGAAACATGCACAATGATACATATGCACAAAATGGAATTATATCAACAAATATACAAAATACTCAAAATAAAATATTTACAAGTTTAAAAATATAAACATTGGTTCATTTATCCCATTAAATCATTGGAATGGAGAAAGGAGAAAAGACTCTATTGCTATTTAGAATCTTTTCTTAAAACAAGTTTTAAAAACAGAGTAATTCTAGGAGACAATGTTGGATGTTGGGGGGAATTTAACATTCTATTATAAAAATAATATCTATAAACCTACTAACAATTTTTCCTCCTGTGCACAAAAATAATATAGCCAAAAGCTTGTCTTCAAAGACATGCCTGACTTTTGGGAAAACTAATTATAGAATGGAGTTTCTCATTTGGGTTTTCTTTGTCATTATTTTCAAATAACCTGCAATTCCCCATATTACATTGAGCTATTTCACATAAACAAGTTGGACAAAACCTGAAGTTAGCAATGAGCCTGGTAGATAGCTGGAGTCAAGTAAAAATGACAGGAATTTACCTTGCCTATAACATTAAAACCATTTCCCTGATATTCTTTATAAAACTACCACTATCGATCAGATCATCTATGTTCAGTTAAATTTACCCTGGGAGCAATAAAAACCTTAAGTATTAGGTTGTTAACTTTCTCCTCCATTATTTAGAAATAATTGTGTAGTTGGGGGAAGAGGCTAGTAATTCCTATAGGCTATCTAGGGCCATTTCATGACATGTTAACGAGTATTTACTGTGTGTCTACACTACGCCCATCTACAATTTGACCAGATATTTTTAGTATTTCTGTTTGAGTTTATTAAATGATCCATGTGTGTATCTGAGCAAGTTAAATGTCTCTAATAACAAGTAACCTGAGTTCTATTTTGTTTTTAAAAATGTTATCTTCTCCCATGAAGCAGAAACTCTACCAAATTATTAAATAATTTCCAAAAATTACCCCAGTTCACTACACAATAGAATAACCAACCACCTGTTACTGAAATCTTCCATTGCATCTCATTAAAATGAGGTCTATTTTTTTTTTTTTTTTACCAAGTGTAGGTAGCCCTTATATTAGTAAAATAACCTCATTGATTATCACTGTGATGAAATTTCAAACAAATTTTCCCTAAATACTGAGAGTGGCATCTTAATAGAATCAGAGCAGAAGAAAACTCAGGTTGCAACCTGCCAGGTTCACTATTGAAATTATTTTTTGCTTTATTATTGACAAAGCAATTATATCATAACAGCTGTATGTAGATCTGCTAGTATGTAACTCTAATTGGTGAATATAATCCAAAAGTAGGCTAGCCCAGGTGAGAAAAAAACTGATGGCTGCATGTATACAGCCATCAAGTAATTTTTTTTAAAATAACAAGTTCACTTTTAGCTAAAACAGTCATTATTTTAATGGTATCAACAATCATAAATATCTGGCTTGGCTCTTGCAGTCCAGAACTTTGCTCAGTTTCTTACTTAAGTTATACAAAAACTGAGTCATGTGAATAAAAAAAGATTTATAATTAAAGCATGAGCTATAGAGTTAGATTTCTGGTTCAGATCCTGCCCACTACCTACTACGTGGGTGATGTGAACAAGATATTTCACCTTTGTGAGCATGGTTTTCTTCCTCTGTAGAATGGAGCCAATACTCACTTGCCTGTTTCTTGTGAGCACTGGAGATCACAATGGGAAGAAAAGCACAGAGCACCATCCCAGCACAGTATGTTAGTTATTTTAATATAAAATGTTCAAGTTCACAGTGATGGAAAATAA
This sequence comes from Myotis yumanensis, assembly GCF_028538775.1. Lineage (NCBI taxonomy): Eukaryota > Metazoa > Chordata > Mammalia > Chiroptera > Vespertilionidae > Myotis > Myotis yumanensis. The sequence goes on along the minus strand of NW_027223754.1, from coordinate 118,212,528 downwards.
ATATGCAATATTTATTAATTGAATGAATGAATCAGAAAATATAGGCTAGGATTCAATGGCTGTAGACAGAAGGTAGGATGCACTACTTTTGAAAAAGCCAGTTTATCTCTGAAGTTCAGAATTGTATCAAGGGATTATCCAGCTAGTTATTATCTAAACAGAGAACATTCAGAACAAAGGAAACATGCTTGGAATGACTGACATCCTGTCAGGGAAGAAGTGTCACCATGACAACAGAAACGATTTCTGTCCATACTTCTGTCCAGGAGAAGATATCTCCAAAGGAAGACAGACTGCACCACGGGGCAGGTTTCCCTATCAGTGACCTGAGCACCATCATCTCAGACACAAAACCAATTTCCAGCCTCTTGACATGGGTTAGCTTTTTTCCTATTGAAAGTAAGTTGGTAATGACACTAAGCAGTTCTCAGCTCTGGTATTATCATAAATCACTAAAGAATTTAGATCCCTGTCCCAGAGACTAGAAGAAATTGGGGGAGGGGATATGGAATGGGATAGAAACAAACAAAAAGGATGAATTAAAGATCTCATATAAGGGAGATAATATTACCTAACCTATATGGCTCTTAAGAGGCCTAAATAATGACTTTTAAAGCTCCTAGTGGTCACTGCCACTCAGTAAGTACTCAACAACTGTTAATCATTGTTTTAACTACTATGTGGCTTAATACATACCACCCTTGTTCAACCGCACCCCATTCTGCTCCACCCTACCAACTATAGGCAACAAATACAAAAAAAGAAAATAAAAAAAATGTTAAACCAAAATAAAGGCATTTTTAATGGATATGTCCAATTACAGTATAGCTACGTGTGAATTCCAATGGATTTTTATTAAGTATTTGCTGCAGTATATGCCCATGAATATGTGTTGCATTGAATTAAAGTAAATATCCATCATAAAATATGCCCAGTTTCAGGCTTTGTGACTATTTTAATCTTTCTTTTTCTGTTCGAGAAGAAACTCCCTTCCATAATCATCGAACTACCATTCTGAGTCACTCCTTAAAAACATTATCTGCAATGAGATAATAATATTCCATTTACATGGTTATCGTTGCAACAAACTGTCTCCTTTAAACCATTATCACAGTGAAAAGACTTTGAGAAGCAATCCATGGCAGCCATCAGAAAATCTTCAGAGCAGGAAGGGGTAGCAGAATCAATGACTGCCCTGGAGAGGGACCACATTTGCATATCATCTGACAATGTTACATTGCTTTTTTTTATGAAGGAAAATGTTTGCTTCTTATTGCTCACACTGGCTATATTAAAATACCAGTCTCACCCTAGCTGGTTTGACTCAGTGGCTAGAGCATTGGCCTGTGGACTGAAAGGTCCCTATTTCATTCCCGTCTAGGGCACATGCCTGGGATTCGGGCTCCACCCCCAGTAGGAGGTGTGCAGGAGGCAGCCAGCCAGTCAATGATTCTCTCTTATCATAGATGTTTTTATCTCTCTCTCCCTCTCCCTTCCTCTCTGAAATCAATATATATATTTTAAATGATAGACTGCCATACTAGCCTTTTGGTTTCAAACTGTTTTATAAATTTCTTCATGTAACGAATTGAAAATCTCTAAATAAGAACTGTTATTCACATCTTGGTCTGCCTGGAGAAGGGGAAGGGAAACAGGATTAGACTGAAGTATTTGGGTGCCTCCTCTCATTTCATCCAGGAACTTTGAATTGGCCATCCTCAATGATGATAGGAGGTGACTGTGATGTTTTTTCTGCCTTATTTTTAAGAGTATAATAATTCCTAAATTAACTTCATGACAATAAGGGTAGCAAAGTATATGTGAATGTACTAGAACATGTCTCAGTAGCAGTCAAGCACAGGGGCCAAGTCCAGATAATCATCATCAGGAGAGAAATCTAGAATAACTAAACCCAGGAGTTGAGTTCCACAAGGCAAATGTCAAAAGGCGCTAAATCATGAGAAAGATCCCATTACTGTTATCTGAGGGCATGAAGCAAACATGATGGAAACAAAGGGAGAAGACAGAAAGTTCCACTACTCAACCTCTCCCTACAAAGTTAAAGATAAAGAGTCTCTGAAAATTAATCTAAGATATCAATAATGAAAACTCTTAGAAAGTTCAAAGAAATCTTGATATCTAATATATCCTTTTACCTTGATAACTATGTGGGGAAAGGGCTATTTGAATTTTCATTTAAATGCAAATACTTGAAAACTAGTTCTGCAATTAATTAGTAAACCCTTCCCAAAACCGGCTTGGCTCAGTGGATAGAGCGTCGGCCTGCGGACTGAAAGGTCCCGGGTTCGATTCCGGTCAAGGGCATGTACCTGGGTTGCGGGCACATCCCCCGTGGGAGATGTGCAGGAGGCGGCTGGTCGATGTTTCTCTCCCATCGATGTTTCTAACTATCTATCTCTCTCCCTTCCTCTCTGTAAAAAATCAATAAAAATATATTTTAATTAGTAAACCCTTTAAACTCAATAGCTGTCACCTTCATAGATGTTAAACACTTTGTATTTAAGTAGGCAGATAATTTGTGGAAAAGGTATCCAAAAAAAATCTTTAATGTCCTATATTCCATTGTTGTTATTAGATGAAATAATAAAGATCTACTTTCTCTTGTAATTGTTCAAAATGCTGCAGTAAAATTTCTCCTTATTGGTGCTAATGGGAGAATAAAAGCATCAACCACCAATAGCACCACGCACAGTGGTTCAAGTAACACTGTCTGTATAATGTAGATACCAAAATCAGGCTGTCTTTGTGCAGAGCTATTACACTGACCAATAAATTCAGAGCCAACAATTGATTTGACTTTTTGTTTTCTAATTTGGCTAGCTCTTTCACCACAGGGACTTAGTCAACCAAGCATCTCAGAATCATACTCGGGAAAGATGTCATCAGCCCATATCCAATCCTTTCCTTTAAAAAAAAATCAGGAAATATGGCCAAATTAGATAATGCATTAATAATCATTGAAATGGAAATCTGTTAAAATTCTTTTTAAAAGTCCACTCTCCATGAACATGAATGGATAAAAGTAGCCCTTGGCACCAAACAAACAAAAACACAAACAAACAGCTCTGACCCCTTGTCTACGGTTGGAAAAGGTTAAGAACACACTCTTCCAACACTGGTCCTGATTTCCCATCAAGTTGACTGGAGGCATTTAATTCATTGCCTGAATCCTTCATTTGACTGGTGTACGTGGAATTCTTAAAGATATAGAGAAAAAAATGAAAAAAAGAGTAGAAAACATGTTTTCAATCTTGTATAAATGGTTAATGGACAGGTCAGAGGAAATACACTTTGCTGCCATTTTCCTTTACTTATATAAAGGAGACACAGAATAGCAGTGTAAATACAGAAATAAGCCCCAAATCTGTGAAAGTAAAAATAGTTTGTTCCAGTGCTTACAAAATAAATAGATTGCCTTTACTATTACAGTATTCTCATCAATACTTCAGGTACTCCCAACTTTCCTGTACAACTGAACAAATGTAACAATCATAACTTTGCCATGGATTCTCACTGAGGAAATATAATCTTTGCAAGAAAATTCACAGAAAGAAAATAAAGATGCTTCATTTTACAGTTAGGAATAAAATTTATGTTCTTTCCATTCACTAGGGGAAAATGAATGTTTTTTGAGCCTAAATAGTACTATCAGCATTAAGTCAAATTTAAATTCATTTCTCAAGACAGAAAACATTTCAAATACTTTAACTTCCAATTTTACAGTAGAAGCCTTTGTCTGTTAGTTTGTGCACAGTTGAGTGCATTAGCACGTGTGAGTGTGAGTTGCTTTATGAATTCCTAATGGTGTATTCAGAGTTCTTAAGGCTATGCCTGAGTATAGGACCTCATCTATAGCACAAGAAAATGAAACATTACTTTGAAATAACACTAAGAATCTGACACAATGCAATAAAAGCCAGTAATCTAACAAAAAATTTGGCAAATCTTTACCACCTCTTCTAACCGAATCGATGGAGATTTTAAAACTGCCTCAAATTTGTTTTCCTTTGATGACTATTTATTTTGTTACTTCATTCATATTATTCAAATAGGCTTTTGTATACTTGTCTTATTTTTTCCTTTACAGAAAACAAACTTAAAAAACATGTAATATCAGTTCATTACTTAGGCAATCTCTGGAAAAACGAAAGTTATATAGAAGTGTTGATGTCATTTACATGTGTAGTTTCCCTTGAATATGTCTACCTTCCTGACACCATGAGTCACTTCCTAGCAGAAACTCTGGTCTCTTGATTAAACGCTCAGAAGGGCATTTCAGACACTGTTGTAGAATCATTAGACCCTAATAGCATTCTAGGAACTGCTTCAGTTTATAATTCAAACTACCGAGGCTTATGGGAATCCTTTCTGAAATAAATGTTTCATCTCAAATAATAGAGAATGTACACAAAGTAAGCCACTTTTCAAAAAATCTTGGCATAAAGTGTTTATGATATATACGCTTGCTAGTGTTATATTCTGAACATAACCTGTCTCACTCATAAGTCTATAAAGCAGAAGTCTAATGATATGAAAAACTATATTTTTCTATTGTTGTTTGTTGTGTGTTCCTCACTTTAGAATCCCCATATTGAGGGACGGTTGAATCCAAAATTTTTTATAACGAAAGTAAAATCTCTGAAAAATCAAGATTTTGTGTAAGAAACAGACTCCTACCAAGACAAGGCAGAACCAATGCTCTGGAACAGCAACACAATAGTTTTGTTTGTTTGTGCACTGAAAGCCAGAGAACCCATATAAAACAAAAACAGAATTGCTGCAGGTTACAGCACATAAAAGAATATCAATGGTTTGGGGACAGTTACCATATTTAGCTATAAAACCAGGTTTTAAACTTGAGGTTACGAACAGATTATAAAATGTTAACAGCTGGATAAACGGTAAACTATGCATTATCTACACATGAAAAAGTGACAGTTTGTAAATGCTGCAATGTTGGGTCTGTTGGCATGGAACAAAATCTTTCCCCAGTCCTGATTGCTGCGTGGGGTGGGAAAACAACAAAAAGGAAAAAACCTGCTCTGCTGAGCATTTTTCTCCCCAAACAAATGATCAAACCAAAACTCTTCTTTCTTGTCCCAGTGGTAGATATTTACCTATTTGCATACCTAGCAACTGAAACTAGGAACATTTTCTGCCAATCAATGATGCCCTCCGCTCATTAGGTAATACCTGTTCTGGTTGTTTTGGGGTGTTTTTTTTTTCCCCCAGCTTCCTAGGTGTTTTCCATACAGCAAAGGGTCTTCGTGCCCCCCCCCCCCCCTCCGCCCCGCATCCCCTGGAAGGGGAAGGGGAAGGGGAAGGGAAGGATCGTGGAAGAGGAGGACTCTTCTGGTTCTTGCAGTGGCTCCTCCAGACCTCTGGACCCTGGCATGGCCAAACATCATGGCCTGACACTTACTTCGGTTTGGTTAGGTCCTCTTTCTGAAAAGGCAAGTAAAGATGACTTCCAAGTATTCAGTGCATTAAAGAAAAAAGACAGAAAACATATTTTTAAAAAGAAAAAAAAAAGTGCTTGAAAATAATTCCCAGGGACTTATCTTGGGGAGGAGACTCCCATGTGCAGTGTGGATCCCCTCTCTAGTGTCTCCTGCCCCAGCGGGGACAAAGACCCTCGTCCAGGCTCTGTAGCAGAGAAGGTCCTCAAAGCCTTTCTTTAGGAAAAGCAAAACTTATTTCAGTGGTTTCCAGGGAAAGTTGTATTCCTTGACATGTGGTCCATCCATCTTGGCCTCAGAGACCTCACAACTTTTTGGCACTGTCGTGGCAGGCCGCTGCCCGGATGGTGGTCCCAGCCAAGCCTCGGTTGCTGACCCTGCGGACGAGCACTTTGGACACCGGGATTTTTGTTCTGGGCACCTCGCTCCTGGCTGGTTGCTGGTGCACCACGGGATGGCTGGACGGAAGGTTGGCGAGGTGCTTGACGCTGATGGGGATTTTAGAGTCCTTCAGCAAACTGCCTGGTGTTCGCAGTGGACAGGTGATGGTGCCCGGGGACACGGGCTTTAACCTAGACACACAGGACGCCTCCTCGTTGGCAGGAAGGGCTGCCGGGCTTCCATCCGGATCCGCGTAGAGATCGTAGAGCGCATCGCCGCTGTAGCTATCCCTGGAGATGCCCGCCTTCTTCCCGCTGCCCGTGCCGTCTTCCTCGGGGCCTGGGGTGGTGGAATCCCAGTAGCCCTCGTCACTGTTGGGGACGCCTTCTTGCTGCTCCTTCTGCAGGTGCTTGGGCTCTTCCTTGGGCTGCGACTCAATGGGAATGCGGTTGAGCCTCCTGCGCTTGACCGAGGACACATCCTTGGCCACTTCGACCCCCCGGGTGTCTTTGGAGGTCTCGGGAGCCCCCTTGGCGTCTAGTGCTGCGGTGGCCTTAGCCACTCCCTCGGGGGGCCCTTGTCCTTGGTCCTCAGTCTGAGAGAGCATGTCCCAGAATTCCTGCAGATAGGTGTCATCCACCCCATCCGGGCTCGCCATCTCCTCCCCGCCTCCTTGGTAGGCCACCACGCTGGGGTTCTTTTTAGACACACCTGGCTTGCCTGTCCCCGGGGCATGCTTGTCACAGCTGGGCCCTGCCTCGTCCTCTTGGTCTGCAATAATATCTCCACAGCCTGTAAGAGAGTCAAAGCTTTTCAGTGAAGTCACGTCAGAAAACATCAAACAAATACGATCGGTCGATGGGTCTGAGGGCGGATCAACAGAGGAAGGGTCAGGGACGGCAGACGCCCGGCCGCTGCCACAGTCGGAGTCGACAAGGGGGACGGTCTTTATCGGAACGTCACCTGTCCTGGAGGTATCCTCGGCCGTCCGCACCTGCCCAGCGCCCAGCTCGGGGGGTGCCCGGGGATCCTCGGCGCGCCGGGGCCCCGCGGCGTCCTCTCCCGGGGCGCCGCTGGCTGTCGGGGCGCCGGGGCCCTCGGCCTCTCGGCCGCGGGGCACTTCGGGGCGCTCGGCGGAGGCCGGCGCCGGCTCTCCCACTCCGGGCTCACCTGCTGGGTCTGGCGGCGCGTCCCTGCTCGGGTTCTCCGGGGTGAACGCGGGTCGGGGCGCCTCCTCCGTGACGCACTCCAGGCTGGCCGTGAGCGACCCCGGCAGGGCGAGGCCGGCCGGGCCCCCCGAGCGCGCCCCGCGCTCCCCCTCCTTGCAGCGCTTGTCCTTCCTGTGCCAGCGCACGCTGCTGAAGAGCCCTCGCAGCCCCCTCTTTTGTTTGCCGCCAGCCTTGCCGGCATCTCCCGCGTCCCCTCTGCCAGGTTCCGACCTCCCGTTCTTTTTCAAAAGGGAGAAGAAGCTGTGCGACTTAGCCACAGAGCTACTGGCCAGCGAGCCCACGCCGGGCCCGGCGGCTCTGGGGGGGCCGGGGTCCGGCCGACCCCCGCCGCGGTCACCCCCGCCACCGCCGCCGTCGCCCCCGCCGCGCGGCTCCTCCTTTCTGCCGCCCTCCAGCACCACCACCTCGGCTAGTCCGTCGTGGGTCCTGCTCCTCACCATGCCCGGCGGACCCGCGCCTTTCCCATCCCCTTTGTTTTTGACCCCAAATATGCTGGGCATGGTGCCACCCGATTTCCTCTTCTTGAATAATTTGAAAGCAGCTTTGTTAATCTTCCCCGACGGCTGCTCGGAGGCCGGAGTTCCGGCAGCACAATCACAAGGCAAGTCCATGTCTGCCGCGAGGGTCCCGGCACCGGCCTCCTCCTTCCTCCTGCAGACCCCCGCGGCCGCGCCGCCGCCGCGCGCGCTGACAGCCCTGCCGCCGCGGCCGCGCTCGCTCGTCTCCATGGAAACCGAGCGGGAGAAGCAGCTTTCGTCAGCTGTGGGCTCGCGCCAGGCCACTGTCATCCGGATTCTAAATCAACCTGAGCCACTCTGTGCTGCGGCTGCTGCCGCTGCTGCTGCTGCTGCTGCTGCTGGAACACACAGGAAAAAGAAAAAAAAATTCCCCGCCCGCCCAGGGCTTATATAACACCCTAACCCACTAAGGATCCATCCGACTTGGCTTTGCGCTGTATAGTGTGCAGGGCGGGGCGGGGGTGGGGGTGTGTTGGGGGGGGGGGGTGTGCAAGAGCAGGCAACAGAGCCTTGAGCTGACTGCAGAAATTAGAGTCGTAATTATGGAATTCAAATCCCATCCAGGCTTACCCACCTTCAGATTCTGCCTCCAGATTTACTTTCACAAAATGCCCCCAAATGGACAAAAAATAAATTTTAAAAATCCAACCAACACAAAATGCTTAGTCTTCTTATCACCTATCCTGGACTTCATGAATCTTTGTGCCTTTCCCAAGCCCTTCATGTGTGTCCTTAACATTCGGGTACCAAGCCCAGCAGACATGGAGCTTTACATCTTTGTCTTGTCCCGTGCAGAGCACAATCTCCAGGTCGATGTTGAAATCTTATTGTTGTTGCTGTCCTGATTCTTGCTGCAAAAACAAGCCATCAAATACCCATTAGCAGCTCTCTGCAAGGAAAGTGCAACAGTTCTGAGGATGGAAGTTGACTGGTCCTTTGGGACAAGCCTGGCTTTTATCCCAGACTCCTGCTACTGGGGCTGAGGTCACAGAATCCCCTGCCCAGTCTGCATGTGGTTGCAATGGAGTGATGAAGATGGAGTCTCAGGTCCACTCCAGGGGTGGTGCTTGGAATCCAGAATCTACCCTCTTTTCCATCCAGCAGGTCACAGGTGTTACTTTTGACCTTGCTCCTGCCACCTCCTTCAATACCCTGTGTCTGTTCTGCAGCTGCCTTCCCTGCTGCGCAGAGTCCCTAGTGCCCATGAGTCTCTGCAGCTACTGGATCTGGGAAAAGGAAAACTATCCCAGGGAACCGCCCAATCTGGGAATCTCTTCTGTGCTCTGACTTAGAGAGTGACTGCTAAATTGTAAATCTGACTTCATGATCCTAGCTGAGGGCTTATTATCAAACATACATATATATGAAGAAGCATGTACATATATATAATTTCTATATGTTGGATATTTTTAAAGTGCAATAATATTATGTATTACTATTTATTAAATATTATTTAATAACTAGAGGCCCAGTGCATGAAATTCATGCACAGATAGGGTCCTTAGGCCTGGCTGGCAATCAGGGCTGATCTGTGGGGTGACTGGTGGGGCGATTGGGGCCCCCCCCACCCCCGCTGACACCCACCTAGGCTGTCCTGGGGCCTACAGGATAGGGGCAGCTCCTGCATTGAGCATCTGCCCCCTGGTGGTCAGTGCGCATCATAGCCACCAGTCATTGCACCGGTAGTTCCACCATTCGGTCGATTTGCATATTGGGCTTTTATTATATAGGATATGTAATGTTACATATATACAGATATCAATATTTTTCTGAATCATCTTGAGCTTCATGTTTGTGTGCTACTTGCGTTACACCCAGAAACCCTAGTTGCTATATCAGTTGAAGCTGGAGTTTTGCTAATAATCTGTCTGCCATTGCATGGAACAGTTGGTTTGAATTTTGGCCTTGAGGTTATTACCTATATACCTGCCCTTTCCTGCTGATGTTTATCAAGAACACTGTTTCATAAAACTAGGAAATCAGTGAGTTTAGGTTCAGGAGAGGTTTTTATTCCCAGCCTTGTAATCCCATTAGCTCTCTCCCACTCTTAACCGGCACCTCCCAGACAGGGTGTGAGGCTAAGACCAGAGAGAGGCTCTCCCCAATTCTAATTGACCACTTACCGTGAGGAATCAGGTGCCTCACTGCCTTGGGGAGAGAACAGGTGTTAGGAACTATAAATAGAAATTCATTTGTTATCTCTCCACAACCTTTTGAGGACAGTTGAAAATTTTTTTCAATTCTTTTATACACACCATACAATTGCTTAGCTATGTGGGTACTACATAACTGTGTCATCTGGAAGAGTTTATGACTGGGATCCAGGAAGATTCAGGAGTCTATAAGTATCTCCCCTTCTCCAGCCCAGAGCAGAGAGCTGGGAGGTGAACCTGCTCATCCACTGGGAGCTCTGACCTAGCAGGACAGGCCATTTGCATGAGAATCCTTGAGCCCCCTGGGGAGAAAGCTCGTGAGGACTTTGGGATGAATATCATTCCCCTGGGACATAGACATCCAAACAAAGAGAACTGGACAAAGCAGCCTTCATTCTGGGGAAGGTGCGGGTGGCAATGGTAAGTCACTGGCCCTGAGGTAGAAGAATGTGAGGGTTCCTGGAACCATCAAGACTTGGAGGCACAGGGCAGGGGGAGCTTTAGAAGCTGTCATGTGAGTGGGGACCCTCCCTTGTCCTCCAACCCAAGGTCCTTTTTATAGAGACCATCATAGAAAGGCCAGTTTACAGGACCTTAGCAGACAGTACCTCTCAGCCCCACCCGGGGGTGGGGGGAGGGGAGACAAGGGAGGAGGACCCCAGTCAAACTTTGGGTGGCAGATCTATTTAAAAGGCTATTGTTAGAAACCAGTGCAAAGGTTTACCTGCACCTTAAGTTGCTCTTCACTGTCAAGCCTGGGGAAGCCGATTGCATTTGCACAAAATGGTGATTTCTTTTCCCTGAAAGACAGATCATGACAGTGAAGAAAATTTTACCAGAAATGCCTCCTGTTTTGGGTTACAGTTTCACCTTTCCTTCTTCTCCCCTCCCCTGCCACTGCCCCACCCTGCCCCAATTTAAACAGTGAACAGAAAATTTGAGAAGAAATGGCTAGAGAAAGGGGCTGAGGGGAACTGTTTCAGGAAAAAGCTGTTCTGCAATGACAGGATGCATCACAGATGCAAACAGCAAGTGGGCCCTGCTGGAGACATGTGCCTGCTTTTCTCTTTTGGCACGAGGGAGGGTTTGTTGTTCCGTCGGGCCTTTCTCTCTGGGTAGCTAGTGTCTCTGGAGGAGGATAATCAAAGCAAGAAAAAAAAAGAGAGAGAAACAGGAGGAATCATAGAGAGCTTATCATCATCGATTCTTTTTCCAGGGTGTCTTCAGCCAGTGTGGCCCCTGCCTTTGTCCTAAGCTCACTGAGTGGAATGTTCTAGCTGAGGGAAACAACCCAGAACATAATGTGGAAAAGGCTTGGTGAGCAGCTGCCCTTGGAGCCATGGTGTGGCTGCTGCTGTGGAATTCCCTGTGTCACAGCATCGCCATAAAGGAGGCTGCTGGCTTTCCTGAAATTTGCCTGAGGTCTTTAAGGGGATAATGCTCAATCAGTGAAGTTTGGAAAGGATGCTTGAATTGGGATCAACACTTCCTGTCTCCAGCTCTCTTCACCTGCTCTGGACCCCAGCCCAATCAATAAGGCCAGGTCCCTGTTCCTGCCCATCTCCACCCTCCCGGCCATGATTATCATCCAAGGCGAGCTGTAGACACTGTGATGCCAGTGAGGACCCTCAAATGTCCTCTAACCCAGGGTCCCTGTTATGAGGACAATCAGGAAGAGCCCCAGCTTTGTTAACCTTGACCCTCACTCCCAAGTCCACTCTGTCCACATATCTGAGGCCTGTCTTGCCTTTGAGGGATGCTGTGGGCCGTACAAGCTGAGACCATAAGGTAAAGTGGACAGATGTGCAGGGAGCCTAGGCGGCGGGGGGGGGGGGGGGGGGGGGGGGGGGGGGGGAGGGGGGTGTCAATGCTATGGCACTTTCCTATACCCTCCTTCCTAGGGAGGCTCTAGTCCAGGGTGGGCAGGGTGAGGACCAGAGAAGTCTAAGCACAATAAGCCCTGAGCTAAATTGAAGTTTCTGTTTTCTTTTACAGATTTTGATTCCTGATTTTTCCTGACCCTCAGCTTCTCTGTGGGCTAAGAGCTGTTCTGGGTATATGTTTTCTTCACAGGAGAAATTAATTTCTAATTAGTAACATGCAAGTGTAAAATGCTCAACACGACTTGTAAGTTTACATGTTAAACCTTGGGCACAGCTGAGGCTGCTGAGGGGAGAGCTCATCTCGGAGAGACAGTTCCATGCTGGCTCTGGAGCTACCTGGAAGCTCAGGACATGAGCTGTTCTGGTTCAGCAGGTGTCACCACTCATAAGATGTCACCTTGGCCTGGACCCCATGAGTGTGAACCTGAATCCTAGGGAAAGGGGGGTGGGCAATAAAGGACCAAATAAAAGCAGAATGAGCATTTCTCTGTAATGCTGGAGGATTCGGGGGGGGGGGGGGGGGGTGCAGGCCATGCAGCATCTGGCAGGGCTGGCACTGGGCAGTCTCCATGCCTCCCTGCCAGCTTCTGATTCCTGCCAGCAATGCTCAGTCTCTGCATGCATCATTCCAACTCTGCCACCGTCTTCACCTGGTGCTCTCCCCCACGTGACTATCTTATAAGGACAACAGTCATATGGGATTGAGGGCCCACTCTATTCCAGTATCACCTTGTCTTAATTTACATCTTAGACACATCCACAAAGACCCTATCTTCAAATAAGGTCACATTCACAGGTACCAGGGGTTAATAAGATGTGACATCTTTTGGGGGACACAATTAAACCCCCAACAAGCATCATTGCCAGCAATGGAGATAGCACTTCACCTTCATCCCTTCAATGCAGTCACTAGTGCCCCTGGCACAGACATGAATGTTGGTGGGTTCAAACTTGCTCAAGCAAGTGTGGGCCCTCAGCAGGTTTCAAGGTCATGGATGGCACTTCCAGGTTACCAGCAATGAGAGGACAGTATCACTGCCAGCCAGAGTAAACAAGAAAGAAAATGGTGGTCGCCAAGAGGACTAGATCTTGGCATACATATCTCTCAGGATTGCCCAGGAGGAACGTAAAGGTGGTGTCAGAATTCCCATGTAGCAGATAGGATACAGCAAAAGAACCACTGTGGATATCATTGTTCTATTTCCTGCATGTAAGTCAGAGTGGCCTGAGAACCATATTGCTTCATAATCACTGGTCTGCTATTTGGCTAGAGCTACCCTTAGAATATATTCTCAGGCTGCAGAGGGGTCGGGGTTTCTTCAATCTGTCAGCACCAGGGTGGGCATAGGGAAGCCAAAAACAGACCAGCATGAGGTGAGATAGCAGAGGGCATGTGAACAGAATGCCAGGGCTTTGGGCATGGATGAGTGCACAGTGGGGAGCAACCAGACTCAGCAGTGGGGAGCAGCTAATCCTAGCAGGGATGCAAAGTAGAGCTGAGTCCAAGATGAGGGCCCACAGGTGTCAATGAGTAGGCAAGGCGCAGGAATTCAAGGGTGTGAGCCAGGAGGGGGCTGTGAAAAATGACCCAGAGCCCAGGTATCTACTCCCTTGGTGTACTTTTGCTCGTTTTCAAGGAACTCTATTCTGTATTTGCTTCTGGACATGCAGCAGCAAGTTTAAACAGCCCTCCCAGCAGGTAGTGTGTACAAACCACCCAGTGCAGCTAAGGCAGGCCCTCTGCCCAGGTTCCTCTTTCCCAGTGGTCTCCAGCCACATGAGCAGGCTGCTATTGGTCTCATATCCTCTCCTTGAACCATGAGACCTTCTGGATTGCTGGCTCCCTTCCTCAGTGACTTCAACTTCAGTCTCAGAGACATCAGAAAGTCCCCTTGCTCTCCCACACCACTCTGGCTCCGCCCCTGCCCCATGCTGTAGCATCTCCCCTCCGGCCCCTGCCATGATGGCACAGGAGACACACACAAGGGCTCAGACAGACGGCAGCATGGTCCTTTCTGCTCTCAGCTACTCAAGCCCCTGGAGGGGAGGTCTCAACCCCCCACCCTTTGGAGCTAACCCAGGCAGAGGCGCAGGAGCAGAGCCCCTTCCTAAAGACACTCTGTGCTCTTTCTTCCTCTCTAACTTCCATTCACCAGCGTCTTGGGGTCTTACGTAGTCTGGGCCAATAACAAAAACACGTACACGGCCTTTTAAATTTATCGCTTAGTTTGGGAGCGTGGCTCTTGAAGTTTAAATGACCCTGTCTTAAGCAAATTAAAAATTTTTTTAAAACCACCTTTTAGGTTAGAGCAGACAGCTAGCAGACTCTGCTGCAGCTCAGACAGCAGGAAAGAGCACTTCCTATCCCCATGGTTCCCTTCCCTTCATGTTCCCCCTCCCACAGACGGCACAGTGGATCACAAGACCTCGGTTCCAGTTCCCAGCTCTCTTCATGTCCTTTTTAGCCTTCTCCTTTGGAAAGAACATTTTTGTTTGTTTGTTTAAAAGAAATACATGGAGTGAATGTTTGAAATAGACTAAATTGAGGACCTGACTGCTTACTGCCACCTCCAGAGTATCTTAGGATGGGCCTCCTTGTTCTCTTAGCTGGGGCCATTAGCGTTTACTGAGTGTCTACTGTGTGCTGGGCACTGTCATGAATGAACCATGATGCCGGCCTGCGATGGAGACTTGTCAGCGTGAGACTTGGTTCAACGTGAAACTCTCCAGCTGAAGGCTGACACGACCTTTGCTCCACCCAGCCCAGGTGCTAGACCAGTGAGATCAGGCCTTGGCAGCTTGGGTGTGAGTTTTTTCTCCTTTGAAAAATATATCCATGTTTTCCCCCAAGATGGGTTAATCCCCAAATAGCCAGGCTTACTTCTGTCGCAGATCCTAACCCCCTACGGGGCTTTCTTCTTGTGCGTTAGGTTCAGGCCCTGATCTGGCTCCACACAGCTTTCATTTATGTTTCATTCACCATCCTCCACCACAAGGTGCCTTTTTTCAAAAGATGGAAATCTCAGCAGATGTATCCATTCTGGGATGTTTCCTGGACACACACCAGTGAGCTCATTAGCCATAGCTAACCATGAAGCTTGCTTTCTTTCTTTCTTTCTTTCTTTCTTTCTTTCTTTCTTTCTCTCTTTCTTTTTTTTAGTTTGCAGCAAAAAGCAGAATCATGTGGTTTCCTCCTAGCAACTCCCATTCATGTATGTTCAGGGAGCAGTGACTGAAATTACCCTCGAGAAGGAGGGCTGTGCTTGCTAAACATTCATGCTTCTTAGGAGTGTCTGCTTTTGTTTAACGGAAGACTGAAGCTCAAACAGGAAATTTCTAGGTCAGCTATACTTTGCTCCAATAAAAGGAAAGTCTAGCCAAAAGAACAGCAAAACTATGGCCTGTGCTTTGTGGAGTGTCTTGTCTGATTACCCAATTATTACAGCTCAGATTAGGAAAGGATTAACTCTGAGGTTGGACAGATGGAGAACACTATTAAAATACCCCATGTGGGGTTTCAGAGTGAGTAGCCAAGTGACCACCTGTCCCTGTTTCTTGGGTCAGTCTGTCCTAATTGAGAGCCCCAAGGTCACTGTCTTTGATGCCTGTGTGGGAGCAAGGTCCCCAGCCTTGCTCACCAGAACCTCCTGCTTCTCTTTCTCTAAGTTATGCCCTGCCCTAGAATGGCCTGGCAAATGATTTGGGGGTTGTTATCTCTCAGGGCTCTTGGGAACAGGCTCAAGACATTTTATGAGATCCTATCAGACCAAAGGCTTCTATTCCAGCCCTCCTGTCCTCTGTGGAATGGGCGAACCCTCCTTTCCTGAACCCCTGTAATTCAGGGCCTAACTCAGGCTGTTTCTTTGTCCCAGAAGCTGGAGATGAGTGCAGTAAGATCTGCTGTGTGCCTTTCGCCCTTGCATTTGGGGAGGTTGGAACCGTCTTTGTACCACACCACTGGGCAAGGAAGCTGAGTGTCTCAGGCTCTGTTCCAGCCTTGAATTCACAAGCAGAAAGATGCTGTAAGCAGCCCATTCAATAATTCATAAACCATTTTGTTTTTCTGCTTCTAGTCCTTTATCTTACAGAAGTGGTAATGCAGACCTCAAAAAGATGTGTTCAGAAATATTCATGGCTGATGAGAAAACATTATGACAAATAAAATACGTTGGGTAGTCTCAAAATTGTAATGATTTAGCCAATGAGTACTTCCTTTTTATATATCTAGCTCAAGTCGATTCAAGAAAAGGGTATTAAGCACATTGAGCAGCCTCTTCATCACAGACACAGGCCAGATGGAGCATGAAATCTAAAGGTTGTCAGGCAATCGATCCCAAACTCTACAAGCAGCCACCCATTCGTGTTGGAATTTGCCCAGGGAAGGGGACCTCACCAAATCCAGAGGCAGCTTACTCCATGGCTAGACAATTCCATTAGAGATTTTTTTTTTTATGGTTTTATTTATTTATTTATTCATTCATTCATTCATTTTTGTTCAGTTGATCAGCAGCCTAGCCAGGTTCTGTCTTTATTGTCCTGTTACATCTGTATTTATACCAGTTGATTTTAATCCTATCCATTCTATTCCAAAGGTTAGGGTGTTTCTTCCCTGCAGTGACTGTGTCAAGCAGCTTCCGGCAATTTTTTTCTTCTTTTTAGCAGCTAAATAAGTCTCCAGGAGTTAAAAGTAATAATAAAGTGATTGATGAGGTTGAATAAACTAAGACATGGGTTATCCCTTCCCAGGCCGTCTTTGGAGTTTGACCAGCAACACTTTCATGGTCTTACTTCACTCCCCCTCCTCCCCTTCCCTCATGTGGGGTCAGGATCCCAGTAAGGCCCCAGCGGCTCCTCCAGCTGTGGCGACCAAGGGGCAGAACTGGACTTGACGTGGTGCTCGGAACTGGGCCCGTGACAGCCTTGGGAGATGGTCCTGATGCGGGACGGGTGCTCGGGCTCCATCCTCGGGAATGTGGCCCGAAGTGTATGGAGGAAGCCCCAGGCACCTCTCCAAGTGCAGCCAAGAGGGGAGGGGATGGAGCAGGTGCCGGCCACCGCTATCCACCGGCCGCTGCCTCAGAGCTTCTTCAGGTGTCTGTACATCTTTCTCTTGCTCTTTTCCTCAGCCCAGGTCCGGCTCTTGGTACGAAACTTCTTCAAGTCTTCTTTAAAGTCCTCATGGTGCATGGGCCGGTAGCTGGGGGGCTCACAGTGAGACTGGCATTTGAGGAAGAAGTCCTTGTACCCGCCCTTCAGGATGTACAGCTCAGGGTAGTGGAGTCTGGGGTACTCGTTGCTGAGCCGATCTCTCTCTCGCACATAGCGGCACATGCGCGGGCCCCGCTCAGAGGAAAACTCGCAGTGGAACACCACGATGACGCGCTTGCCGTCGGCGGGGAAGACGGGCTTCTTGAACAGGAAGTCTTCCACCTCGTCCTCCATGTACAGGTTCACCGCGCCCTTGATGTGGCCGCCCTCATATTCGTATGGGTAGCGGCAGTCAATGGTAACAAACTCTTCAATGAGGTTGGCAAACTTGCCATTCAAGACAGATGCCATAATTTCTGGAGAGATGTACTTTAGGTCCTGGTGCTGCCCAGCGACTGTGTGGAAGAGATAACCCCTGGAGAAGTCCCCTATGAGGTCTCTGGGGCCGTTATCCGGAATATTCCCGATGGTCCCCTTTGCGGGGATACCAAGGCTGGAGACGGATGCAGAACCTCCCGGGGCTTCTTGGGACTGGTTGCCCACGTTTGCAGTAGTTCCCATGACAAGGGGGGACGTCCAGAGGCTTGCCGTGCAGGAGGAGGTCTCCTCATCGTTCTTCAGATTCTCTCCATCAAGAAGGTCCATGAAGCCATCATCTTCGTCAGACAAAGTGGCAGTCACGGGTGACTGGGGCATAAAGAGTGGAATGAAGTTCTCTGGCTCGCTGCTCTCTCTGTCGTTGGAGGAAAGGTTGTCCTTAGTCTCCTCCTGGTCCATCAGCTGGAAGACATCACGGTCCAGGGAATCGGAATGGCTCCTCTTCAGGGCTGAACTACATCCCAAAAGCTTTGGAGGCAGGGAATTTATTCTCCTCACGGGATTTTCAAGGTTTCCTTTACTGTCCAAAGGCCCAGGAGAATCCAGACAGACGCCTGAATCTGTTGACGCGGAGGAGCCCATTCTCTGAAGACTGCTGTTGTTTGCCTCGGGCGGCTGCTCACCCACACTGCCCAGGCCCTGCAGCTGGTCCATGGTGGCCGTCAGGGTGGTGATGGGCGACAGGCCCCCGGAGGCTGGCTCCTTCAGGACAGGCGGCGACGCGGGCAGGGGGCTGCAGGCGAAGAGCAGCCGGCGGCGGCAGTGGGAAGACCCAGGGCCCAGTTCCATGGCTGTGCCTGGCCACCGGGGCGGGTGGGGAGGGGGGGGTTGGGGGGGGCACTCCGGCTCCCTCTACCTCCGCGGCGCCTGTCCGCCTCCCCCGGTGCCCGCGGCTCAAACACAAACAGGACCCCGCGGTTCCGGGACGGGGCAGCCGCGGAGGACGCGGCGCGGAGGGGCGTCCGGCCCCAGCAGGCGCCACCCACAGGCAGAGGTGCTTCCCGCTCACCCCGCGAGGCCAGCGGACGGAGGGGCGCTGGCCACCTGAAGGTCAAATCCAAACAAACGCGGCGGGTCAGGGAGGGAGAGCGGCCCGCAGCTGATAGGCCCCGGCCAGGGCCTACCCTGTCCTCACGTCCTTCTCAGCCCCTGCCCGCCTGGACCCGCAGTGACCGGCCGTAGGCCTCCGCTCTCCTGGACTGTTCAGGCGCCAGATGTTGGGGTCCAACCCCAGCAGGTCCAGGGGTTCCCAAAGGTGTGGACGGAGCTGGCGAAGAAGGAATGACACGGAGACAGCGTTCAGTTGATCAGCAGCCTAGCCACGTTCTCCAGCCAGGTTCAGAACACACAGTGTGTTATTCTCCTGTTACATCTGTACTTATACCAGTTGATTTTAATCCTATCCATTCTATTCCAAAGGTTAGGGCGTTTCTTATCTCCATTCCAAGATTACTCTGTTGTTCTATTAAGCTACAAGGGAGTAACTGAAGGAGATTATCCTAAGTAAAGATTATGTAGCTTGCCCTAGCCGGTTTGGCTCAGTGGATAGAGCGTCCGCCTGCGGACTGAAAGGTCCCAGGTTCGATTCCGGTCAAGGGCATGTACCTTGGTTGTGGGCACATCCCCAGTAGGGGGTGTGCAGGAGGCAGCTGATCGATGTTTCTAACTCTCTATCCCTCTCCCTTTCTCTCTGTAAAAAAATCAATAAAATATATAGTTTTTTAAAAGATTAGGTAGCTTAAGCATTATTGTTCGTAGTTAAAGTGATTAATTACCCTCCTGGCACTTAGTTAAGGGGTTTTATTCCCTCCCTAACTCCTGGGGAAAATCCCCACCTGGGAAACAACCTTTCTCAGAGAGGTGACCTTGGTTAAAACACATAGCAAAAAGAAGGGGAGCAAACATATTAAGAACAGTATGCCATTTACGCCAGGTCCCATGAAACATATGTTGTGCAGATGTTTCTTCCCTGCAGCAACTGTGTCAAGCAGCAAGGATGGACTGGCTTCCAGCATTGGTCATTAGACCTGTGCAACCACACAGGTACCACACTCAGAAGACTCTAGGTCAGTGGTTCTCAACCTTTCTAATGCCACGACCCTTTAATACAGTTCCTCATGTTGTGGTGACCCCCAACCATAAAATTTTTTTGTTGCTACTTCATAACTGTAAATTTGCTACTGTTATGAATCGTAATATAAATATCTGATATGCAGGGTGTATTTTCATTGTTACAAGTTGAACATAATTAAAGCATAGTGATTAATCACAAAAACAATATGTAATTATATATGTGTTTTCCGTTGGTCTTAGGCGACCCCTGTGAAAGGGTTGTTCGACCCCCAAAGGGGTCGCGACCCACAGGTTGAGAACCGCTGCTCTAGGTTATATGACCTGCTGTCACCATCTTGAAAGTCTTAGTACTCAAACTTGCCTTTTGTAAGTGCAGTTCAATTGAATAACGGAGCACATGTGTGAGCAAAAGGAGATACATGTAATATGCATGTTCACTGTTCCTTGCCACCCCATTCATCTTTAACATTTGAGATGTCCTGCAACCAACTAATCCCAGTGGACACACAGTAGGTGGAAATTCAGTGAGACTCAGTAGAAGATAAGATTGCTACTTCTACAATTAAGTGAGTAGGGTGAAGGAAAACATTGACAGCCCTAAGAGGCCACAGTTAAAGTTCTGACCAAAACTTTCTTCAAACACAGAAAGAAGACAGACAGTGACATTCGAACAAATACATATAACCCAGAAACACTATTATATTCTTTTTTATTTATATTACTTCCCTGTATAAGCCACTCACTTAGGCTTAAAATGATGATAAAGAAGGGAAAGAAATATCCAACAACACTTATTTCCTTTACTTTCAGTTCTTCCTTATTCATCAGTACCTTACTCATCAGTAAGCTGAAGGTAGAGAGTGTTGATAGGATGTTGTTCTTATTGAGAAATGAAATTTAAAATGTTCAATTAGTTTTATGCATATTTTCCACTGTCTGGTAAGAATAAAATACACATGCATATACAAACTATGAAACATGAATTCTGTATTTTTAGTGATCTACATACAAGATAAATGCTCATATAAAACTGCATTGCACAATCTATCCTATCTAATAAAAGAGAAACATGGTAATTAGCGTACGACCGCTACCCTTCCCATTGGCTAATCAGGGCGATATGCAAATTAACTGCCAGCCAAGATGGCGGTTAACCGCCAACAAAGATGGCGGCTAATTTGTATATGTAGGCACAATGCTGGGAGGCGAAAGGGAAAGGGCAGAAGAAGCCCCCTGCCACTGACAGTGATCGGAAACCCAGGGGGGAGCTAAGAGCCTGGGGCAGGGCAAAGGCAGCCCTGGGGGCCGCCTTTGCCCTGCCCCCCAGTTGTGATCAGAGAACCAGGTGCCTTTGCCACCCCGGCCAGTGATAGCGGGAAGCAGGGGTGGAGCCAGCAATGGGAGCTGGGCAGGGATGGAGCCGGCAGTCCGGGGAGCTAGGGATCCCTTGCCCAGGCCTAAAGCCTTGGCCAAAGATGTTAGGCCTGGGCAGGGGTGGAGCCTGCAATCGTGGGGAGGTGGGGGTCCCCTACATAGACCTAACGCCTTGGCCAGAGGCGTTAGGCCTGGGCAGGGGCGGAACCAGCCATCGCAAGGAGCAGGGGCAGAATCAGCGATCCTGGGCAGCTGGGGGTCCCCTGCTCAGGCCTAAGGCCTCGGTCAGAGGCATTAGGTCTAGGCAGGGGCAGAGCGGGAGATCGTGGGGAGCTGGGGGTCCCCTACCTAGGCTTAATGCCTTGGCCAGAGGCGTTAGGCCTGGGCGGGGCGGAGCCTGCAACCGCGGGGAGCTGGGGGTCCCCAGCCCAGGCCTAACGCCTCGGTCAGAGGCGTTAGGCATGGGCAGGGGCGGAATCAGCAATCGTGAGCAGCTGGGGGGACCCCTGCCCAGGCCTAACGCCTTGGCCAGAGGCATTAGGTTTAGGAAGGGGCAGAACGGGAGATCGCGGGGAGCTGGGGGTCTCCTGCCCTGGACTAATGCCTCCACCAGAGGCCTTAGGTCTTGGCAGAGGCAGTGCCAGAGATTGTGGGTAGCAGGGGCGGAGCTGGGAATGGTGGGAGCTGGGGGTCCCCTGCCCAGGCCTGACGCCTCTGCCAGAGGCCTCAGGCCTGGGCAAGGGGCCGATCCAGTGATCGGCCATTGGAGGGTGATGAGGGTCAACTCCTCTGGCTGAGGCATCAGGCCTGGGCAAGGGGCAGAGCCAGCAATCGGAGGGGGCTGGGGGTCCCCTGCCCAGGCCTGATGCCTGGGCCAGAGGCATCAGGCCTGGGTGGGGGGCGGAGCCGGTGATTGGGGGGATATGAGGGTCCCCTTGCCCAGGCCTGAAGCCTGGGTCAGAAGCGTCAGGCTTGGGCGGGGGGTGGAGCAAGCGATCAGAGGGAGATGGGGGTCCCCTGCCCAGGCATGATTCCTGGGCCAGAGGCATCAGGCCTAGGCGGGGGTCAGAGCCAGTGATCGGGGGGAGATGGGGGTCCCCTGTCCAAGCCTGACACCTCCAGCGGAGGTATCAGGCCAGGGCAAGGGGCCGATCAGGTGATCGGAGGGTGATGGGGGTCGACGCCTCTGGCAGAGGCATCAGGCCTGGGCAAGGGGCCGATCCTGCGATTGGAGGGTGATGGGGGTCAATGCCTGAGGGATCCCAGTATGTGAGAGGGGGCAGGCTGGGCTGAGGAATACACCCCCCCCCCCCACACCCAGTGCATGAATTTCGTGCACCAGGCCCCTAGTATATATATATAAAAGACTAACATGTAAAGTGTCCCTGCAGGAGTTCGACCAGGAGACCGGGAGTTCTATCACTCGCTATGATGTGCACTGACCACCAGGGGGCAGATGCTCAATGCAGGAGCTGCCCCCTGGTGGTTAGTGCACTTTCATATGGGGAGTGCCACTCAGCCAGAAGCTGGCTCATGGCTGGCCAGCGCAGAGATGGTGGCAGGAGCCTCTCCCACTTCTGTGGCAGCACTAAGTATGTCCAACTAACGGTTTAGACCCGATCCCTTGGGGCCTAAGCCTTTAGTCAGACATCCCCCGAGGGCTCCCTGGCTGCCAGAAGGATGTCTAACTGCAAGCTTAGGCCTGATCCCCCAGGGAGTGGGCCTAAGTCGACAGGTGGACATCCCCTAAGGGGTCCTGGATAGAGATTATTTTATATATATATATATATATATATATATATATTTTATTGATTTTTTACAGAGAGGAAGGGAGAGGGATAGAGAGTTAGAAACATCAATGAGAGAGAAACATCGATCAGCTGCCTCCTGCACACTCCCCACTGGGGATATGCCCACAACCAAGGTACATGCCCTTGACCAGAATCAAACCTGAGACCCTTGAGTCCACAGGCTGACACTCTATCCACTGAGCCAAACCAATCAGGCGAGATTGTTTTTTAAATAGAGTCAAATTATTTTGTATCTTCACAGCTTCTTATCCCTTGGTTCTAGTTCTACTCCTTGAGTAGAACTATTGTCCCAAGTGATTCTTATCCATTAAATTATTTAATCCCCACAGTAATCACATGAGGTGGGTCCTCCCTGTTTTGCAGAAGAGGAAGCTGGGACAAAGAAGTTGAATGATTTGCTCAAGAGCAAGTAGCTAATAGGTGGCCAAGTGGTCTGGCTCCAGTCTACCTTCTCAATCGTTGTTTTTGGTTACTTGTTACTGAATAACGTGCCACTCCAAAACTTAGTGGCTTAAAACAATGACCATTTTATTCGCCCAGAAGTCTGTGGATCAGGTATTTCAGCAGGGCTCGTTTGTACATATCTTCTGCTCCACTTGGCATCAGGTCTCAGGACCTGACGGATAGCACTGTGATGGCAGCTAGAACTGGGATGTCCAGGATCACTTCATGCACACATCTGGAACCATGGCAAGGACAGCCAAGTTGTGGCTATTGCCAAATGACTAGGTTGTGCTTCTTTTCATGTCACCTGGACCCCCAAAGCAAGCATTTCAATCAGCAAAGGTAAAAGTTAAATACCTGTTAAGGCCCAGCTTCAGAAGTTAGACAAAAGCACATCCACCAAATTCTATTGGTCAAAGTAAGCCCTAGGGAGGGCCAGCCTAGGTTCAAGGGGAGGACACCTAAACTCCACCTCTTTATTGGAGAATGGCAAAATCATAACACAAAAGAACATGGAAGATGAACATATTATTGTAGTCTTCAAAACCACACACCATACTGCCTCTCTCAAAAATAAGTTTATGCACACTTCCAAATGGCACCTCTCCAGATGCCTGAAACTACTTCTCAAGTATCTCTGGGTCTTCAATCCTTCAGGCTAGCCTTCCTATTCTTTCAACTGTTCCTTAGGAAGTCTAGGATCATCCTGTCCCTCTCTGGTGGCCCCCAGAACTGAATGTCGTATATCAGGGTATGCCTGGGTTGGCACAGAGCGGAAGGGCCATCATCTCCTGTCTTCTAGATAGGGATAGTGAATCAAATGGAAATTTTTAGCTGCCACACAGTGTCCCATAGAAATTCTGCCACCTGAAATTTGATGTCCCCAAGTCTGTACTTATGCAATTGCTTTGAAAGACCCAAAATTAAATTCTATTTTATGAAATTTGGCCTGGCACTCTGATTCATTGGATCTTTCTGGATCCTGATTCTGTCTTCCTCTATATTCAGTTTTTAGTCAAACCTTCCTTTGATCATGTCTTACCTCCCCTCCTTCTACACATTCTTCCAAGTGACTGATAAAACCATGGGCCTATTCAGAGATAAAAATAAAGCTTTGAGGAACACCATCAATAACCTCTATCCACATTAAAATGTAGCCACTGATCTGTAACTTTGCGAACTTACCCAGCAGAGTTGTTCAGGCAGCTATGGATTCACCAGCTGGCCTTTGCATCTAATCCCATTTTGCACCTCATCTCAGGCGTGTCGTACGAACCATTGCCAACACTTTGCTGAGGTTCCAGAAGTTCCCTGACCTTTGCATTTCCCTGATGTGCCACAACCATGATCCTGGCAGCAGAAGAAATTAGATCAGTCTGAATGGAGCCCCTGTTGACTACTGGTGGTCACAGCTTCCTCTTCTCAAATAAGTTCCTCCCCCTGCCCCATGCTAGAATCTTGCCCCATCTCAGCCACCTTCTGCCCATTTCTGAGCATCACACCACTGGTGTCCCATTTACAGGTTTCCAGCACTTCTCCTGCTCCCAGAGTTCTCCAGAGACAACCTCAGTGTTCACTGAATTAGTCACACACCTCTTAGAACGTCATTCTCTTAGTAATCTGGGTCAGGAGACATAAGGTTAGAGTGGCAGGTGCCCACTCTTTTCAAGATATGCGGACTTCTGCCCTCATTCAATATTTATTGCACAGCAAGCAAAGAAGGCACAGATCCTACCTGTTAGCTGCTTATGGTCTACTCCAAAGGGAAGGTAAGTATACTAATAATCTACACTAATAAAAGAGAAACATGGTAATTAGCATACGACTGCTACCCTTTTCATTGGCTAATCAGTGAGTATATGCAAATTAACTGTCAGCCAAGATGGTGGCCAGCAGCCATGCACTGAAGTGAACATGAGGCTTGCTTTCTCCAGTGACTGCGGACTCCAACATTTCCCGCCTCACTTGCTGGCCTCTCAGCTGCAACTCTAAGCAACTATGTACTATGTTGCAAATAAGAAGCTAAACAAAACCCCAGAAACCGGCTTTCATTCAGCCGGGCTTTAGCAACATTGTATCGATGTTTTCAGCAGTGAGGCCTCAGAGCTAAAGCTGGCCCAGAAAAAAAAAAGAAAGAAAGAAAGAAAACAAGGAGCGGCTGAAAGCTTCAGTCACTTGCCAACCAGAAAACAGCCCTCAGCCCCTCAGCCAGACTGGCCAGGCACCCCAGTGGGGACACCCACCCTGATCCAGGACACCCTTCAGGGCAAACCAGCCAGCCCCCACCCGTGCACCAGGCCTCTATTCTATACAGTAAAAAGGTAATATGCCTCCCGGCACCAGGATCAGTGGAGCAGCGAGGCTCCCAGCACCGGGATCAGCGTGACGGGGGCAGAGCCCAAACCCCCTGATTGCCCTGCAGCTCTGTGTGTGACAGGGGGTGGGGCCCACAACCTCCCTATCTGCCCTGCTCTGTGCCTGATACGGGGGAGCTCCCCAATCCCCTGATTGCCCTGCGGCTCTGTGTTTGACAGGGTGCAGCGCACCAACCCCCTGATCGGCCCTGCTCTGTGTGTGACAGGGGGTGGCGCCGCAACCTCCCCATCGACCCTGCCTTGAGTGTGACAGGGGGCGGTGCCCCAAGCCCCCAATCGGCCCTACCCTGAGCGTGACTGAGGGTGGCATCACAACCTCCCAATCCGCCCTGCTCTGTGCATGATGGGGCGGCGCCCCAACTCCCCAATCGGCCCGGCTCTGAGCCTGACCAGGGGCTGCACTTAGGAATTGGGCCTGCCCTCTGTGACCCAGGAGCGGGCCTAAGCCAGCAGGTCGTTATCTCCCGAGGGGTCCCAGACTGCGAGAGGGCACAGGCCGGGCTGGGAGACCCCCCCCCCCCCCCCAGTGCACAAATTTTTGTGCACCGGGCCTCTAATCTACACTAATAAAAGAGAAACATGGTAATTAGCGTACGACCGCTACCCTTCCCATTGGCTAATCAGCATATCCTTATGCAAATCAACTGCCAACTAAGATGGTGGTTAACCGCCAACAAAGATGGCGGCTAATTTGCATACACCCAATGCTGGGAGGCAAAAGGGGAAGGACTGAAGAATGGTGATCGGCAACCCAGGCGGCAGGCAAGAGCTAGGGGGTGGGCAAAGGCCGCCTTTCCCCACCCCCCAGCCGGTGATCGCCATTGGAAAGCCGGGCAGCAAACCCGACCCCAGGGGCCGGGGTTGCGGGATGACCTGCACAGAGCGATCCGCATGGCAATCGGAGGGTGGGAGGGCCCGGGCGCAGGCCAGGTGGCAACCCCGGACCCCACTGGGGCCAGGGTTGCCAGCTGGCCTGCGCCCAGGATCTCCATGGCATTGGAGGGCAGGAGTGCCCAGGCGCACACCCGACTGTGTGGTCTGAGTTTGCTGCTGCCTATAAACCAAGAAAAAGTTGTAAAATGAAGTACTAATCTCTAGGGTTTAGGTCAGACCAAGGAGTAGTGCCACTCAGCCAGAAGCTGGCTCATGGCTGGCCAGTGCGGAGGTGGTGGCAGGAGCCTTTCCCACCTCCATGGCAGCACTAAGAATGTCTAACTAACAGTTTAGGCCCGATACCTTGGGGGCCTAAGCCTTTAGTCGGACATCCCCCAAGGGCTCCCTGGCTGCCAGAAGGATGTTTGATTGCAAGCTTAAGCCTGATCCCCCGGGGGGTGGGCCTAAGTCAACAGGTGGACATCCCCCAAGGGGTCCTGGACTGCAAATGGGTGCAGGCCGGGCTGAGGGACGCACCCCCCACACACACACACAGAGTGCACAAATTTTGTGCACCGGGCCTCTAGTATAATAATAATAGCCTAGGTGGCATCACACCCTCACATCATCACAAGATGGCCATCACAAGATGGCTGTGTGCACAGCAGAAGCGGTGCCCGGCGGCCGCTCTGTGCAGTGAGGCCTGGGGGTCCCGCAGTTCTGCGTGGCATGGAGGAGGCCAGTCCCGGCATCTCTGCCACCTCACACAGAGGAGGCGGGTCCCAATGGAGGAGGGGGGTCACAGCAGGGGAGGGCAGTTGTGGGCGATCAGGCTGGCAGGGGAGGGAAGTTGGGGGCAATCAGGCTGGCAGGGGAGTAGTTAGAGGGCAATCAAGCTTGCAGGCAAAAGCAGTTAGGGGCAACCAGGCAGGAATCAGGCTTAAACCGGCAGTTGGACATCCCCCGAGGGGTCCCAGATTGGAGAGGGTGCAGGCCGGGCTGAAGGACCCCCGGTCCCACCCCCGTGCACCAATTTCATGCACCGGACCTCTAGTGGTAATATAAAACAGAATATGGTCACTGCCTTTACAAGGGTGAATGTGGGACATTACATGGTTTATAAGATAAATTACTTCTATTTGAGCAGATAAAAGGTTCTTGGAGGCAGTGGTATATGGAGCTCATCCTAGAGAAACAGCAGGTGAGTGCTGCCAAGGATACAGAGCGGTGGCTTTGCACCGCTGCCTCTATGCCTATAAATTCGCAACATTCTTGAGACAACAGGTGTTAATGTAACAGATTCCTTCAAAATGCTTGTACCGTTTGACCTAGTGCATTCAAGTCCAAAGATATAATCCAAACATAAAGTTGTTCAAAGTCTTATTTAAATGATGCTGCTGTTTAGTGGAACACTAGGCCACCAAAAGACTGTCGTGAATGTAAACCTGATATCAGCTTAGGGACCTTAAGAGGCCCTTCCCTTGGTCTCTCAGGTAACTGATTAACATGCCCTGATTCTCCATTTATGAAAATGCAATTCTGTCCCATTAATTGTGTGGATGACCAAGAGCTTCCTTCCCTGCCCAGGGCTGCCTAAACCCAGCTCCCACTTCCACTAGGCATTTCATGACTCCGGTGATTTACTGTCTTTGTGAGATTCTGCAAAGGGGTCCAGACTCTGCAGCTCTGGTCCATCTCACTCTCACAGTCTTGCTCCCTCCACTCCCTGGAACAACTGACAAAGTTTTCCCCATGCTTCTCCCCAGAGCTTTTTCCTCAAAAAAAGGCACGCTTTTCCCTAAAAGGAATGCTTGCATCAGTATCTAATAATATACATTTTTCCCCTCACATTATTGCATGAGGAATTTTTCACAATATGGGAAAATGCTTATGATAACGTGAGCTAAGCAGGAAAAAAGCAAGATGCAGCCTTAAAATTATATCCAGTATAGCCTCAACTATGAAAAAGAAAGAGGAAATTTAATCAAGCAGTCGCACTGGCCATCTGATAGCAGGACTCTGGATGACTCTTGTTTTCCTATATGTGCATAGCTAGGTTTTCCAACTTTTCGGAAATAATTAAAATGTTTGGAGCCCAGGTACCTTGGAGATATTGCCATTTGGAAAATAAAAGTCAGGAGTCAGGAAAAGCCAGTATGGGACAGGCAAATGCCAGTTCCCTTCCCTACTCAGGTACACACAACCAGCTCCTAACTGATGCTCCTGCCCTCCTTGCCTTCCAAGTGATAGCCACCAGCCTCCAAGTGAAAACTTGACAGTTCCATTGTTTTTTAAAAAGCAGATCTAGTTTTCTGACTTTTCTTCATCCTGTTGCCAGGCTCTGAGTATGGTGCACAGGCTGCTACTGACCTCCCCGCGAGGCCAGGCCAAGTGTGGTGTACGTTGTACATGGGTCCTTTTTTTTCTCACCCCAGCAAAGCTCTGGTCTTATTACCTCTGCTAAACATTTAGCTTCTGACTGATCCAAAACCATCTCCCCAATGCAAACAGGAAGCCTCTGTGTGGCTGACAGGCCTGCATCCAGAGAAAACATGAGGATCCATGAGGATAGGGAAGGGCAGCTAATACTTCAGTCTGAAACAAGTTCACTGAATTGTCATAGAAACACCTTGTAGCCACATACAAATCTTACTGTCTTGGATGTCTCCGCAGAGCAGCTACTCACGGCTCGTCTAAGGACAGACACAGAGCTTGGAGGTGGGTAGCACTTGAATTAGCTTCTCTCTTCTCTTCCTCCCTCCCACATGAAGCATGAGAAGCAAATGTTTTTCCCAGTAACAATGTGCACGGAATTTTTGTAGGTGGTGCTGTGTAGACACTGTTCTTTCATTCCTTTAAGTCATTAAAGAAATGGTTCTCTGTGTAAGCTGAGAAGAATTTTTTCTTGCACCTGTGAAAATGATGCTGCTCTGTCACTGGCCTGAATGGAATTGCCCTCATGCAGCCCTGAAACATTGTATTTGCAGAGTGTGACTCCTCCAGGCCTCTCATTTATATGTAGCACCGGGCTTGTTTTCATTTCCCCCTCAGGCAGGAACAAGGCCAAGGAAGCCAACCAAGAATTCCCTGTCCTTATAGAGCCTGAGGAAATACCCGAAAAGACATGCAGCTCCCAGGAAGGAAGAGGGAGGAAGGCAGGGGCAGGCTGATCTGAGGGTTAGGAGGGGAACAAATGCAAAAGAAAGAAGAGGAGGTAGCAAGAGAGAGAGCCCTCTGGTAGATTCCAAAGCAAGGCAAGGCCCAGATGTGCAGGGGCCACCACCTCCTTCCTGATTCTTCCCACTTAAACACACTCCAGCTCAGAATCAGGTACTGGTAGTTGTGTGGTTTGGGGAATACTTTAGCAATCATAAAGCAACCTCAACCATTTATACTCTGATTAAAAAGCAGTGTTTTTGGTGTGCAAATACAGCATTGAGACAATTCTCTTAGTCTTCCTTTCCAGCACATTATCATTCTAAGCTTTTCCTCTATAGAAAGTTTGGTAGATCATAAACTAGCGAGTGATGAGAACTGACTTACATTTTTTAAATATCACCTGGCTGTCTTGTGGAGGTTGGAGGTTGGGGACAAGGTGGACATGGTGAAGCCAGTTAAAAGGCTGATGGTGGTTTGGACTAAGGTGGTGACATACTAACTGACACGGTTCTCGTTGTTAGTGATGGTTCCTCCTTAAAGGAGTTTTCAGGGATAAAATAGGCAGGTTTAGGGAGATTTAGGAATAAAGAGGATCCATGGGGGAGGACTGCGTAGGTGAGGGCTTGGAACTGCCAAAAGGCATATATTCACAGAGGGAAAGAAAAAAGAGGTACCACAGGATAAGGGGAGAGGAAGACATCCATTCACAGAAGATAGAGAAAAGCCACAGGGAATGGGGAGAAAAAAGAAACAAACTTTCATAGGGGATGGAGAAATGCCTACAAATTGGAGAAAGAGGAAAACAGGAGATAGAGAATTCTACCACTGAAGCGGGGGAGAAATAGGGGAGCATGGCGTGGGTTTTGGCTTTGAAGCTGTTATTCTGCCAACTGGAAGACAGTATGAAGAGACAAGGAACTGCAGCCTTCATAAACCTTAGCAAAAAAAGAGCTTGGTGGGTTACCCCCTTAGGACCCCCTCCCTATGTGAAAGTCTGTACTTGCTTCCAATAAATGTCCACCCTTTTCATCTACTACCTTTTGTCTATGACTTCATTCTTCAAATCCATCTGGACAAGAACCCAGGAAAGAAGTCACCCTTGCATCCTGCTCAGGAAAAGCAACCAGACCCAGTGACGTACTAACAGACAGGATTCTCATCGCTAGTAATGGTTCCTCCTAAGTTAGACATTAAATATTGTAAGGCTGGATATAACAGCTATGACAGCTTCTCTGATAGCTCCTTTAACATTGAGTCGCTAGTATTTAATCACTAATTTAATGAGCTTGAAAAATCTAGAACAGAGATGTCTGCATAAGACCAGATGTGACAAGTGCCATTGAGTGGTACAACACAGAAGAATTCAGACCCTCCGCAGGGGGAAAGGACCGCTGACTGGGACGATTGAGGAGTGTTTCCATGCCACAGGCCTGGCTGCATTGGACCATGAAGGATGAGAAGGGTCTAGGTGAGCACATGTGGGGAGCAGGCCTTTCTAAGCACAATATGGTATATGGGGGAAGAAGAGGATAAGGAAGGAAAAGTGTGCTCAGAAGTTGTGAGTTGTGGTTTGGGCTGGAGGGTCAGATTCACACAAAGGAGTAGCTACTGGAGGAGAAGGCATGAAGGTAGATTAAGATTAGTTTAGGGAGCTATAAATGCAAGTCAAAGAATTTATTCTGTGGGCCGAGGGAAATACTGAAGGTTTTTGAGCAGGAGAGTATTGGCACTTAAGAGACTACTATGGTCTGTTGCAGGTGGGTTGAAGGGGGCAAAGCTTGGACATGGAGATCAGTACAGGTGTGGCACCAGACAGGAAAAAAAACTACAGAGAGAAGCATCGCAGACGTAGAGCCACACTCGCATTACCTGGTTGAACATGAAGAGCAAGGGGTGGAGAGAAAAGGGAACTGAAGGGTGTCGGGGTTTAATGACTAGGAGAGTTGGAGGTGCTCTTTGTTTCTAATTGATTTTCAGGTGCATCTAGCACAGGAGGGTCAAGGTACCTTGCAGGCACATGGAGATGCACAGCGAATGCTTAGGAAGACCAGGGTTGGGAGACCTCTCTGAGCCTTCTTCTTGGAGATAAGAGTCACAGCAATGGGAGTGCATGAATGACCAAGAGAGAATAATGTGGCTGCAGAGAGGATGGAAGAAGAAAACCCATAGTTAAGGAGCTAAAAGGAGAGAGGTTAAACATAGAAGTTATCAAGAGAGTCAGTTGATGCCAGGACTGACCAGCAGGCCCTGAGTGATGGATGAATGGATTACTCTGACACATGTTTCTGTGAAAGAGAGGCTAAGGGGCTGGTTTGCTTTAGGAACAAATAGCCCTGTTTGCCTGCCTCCTTAGTCTTTTATTGTAACAATAGCTTGAACTAAAATTAACCTCTAGATACAATCAGCGGGGTAAGCATCCTTGAGAAAGCACCTGCATCTGTAGTGTCTTTCAAACAAGGACGTTTTAAAGTCTAAGCATAAAGATTCTAGTAAAACACCCGGGGGGTCAGACTTGTTTGGAAAAGTCAAGGCAGGGGCTGCCACCTTCAGCAAGGTCCCTCAGAGGCCCCCAACCTTTCAGAGATTCCTCCTTACAGACATTCCAACCAAGTCCCGTGCTTCCCCACAAGTTGGTATCTTTTCTCCTTAGCCCCTGAACTTGTTTGGAACTTGATGCCACCCTATCACATAGCTGGTCCGATAATGTTACAAATGACCTTCAGGCTTGCTTGTCTGGGTATTCTGTCTCTACTTCACTGGACACTATGGTGTCCAAATAATAGAATTCACTGTCACTTAGAAAGATCTTTGACAAAATTTCTGTCATACAATTTGGTGTATATGTTTGCTAATATTCAAGGATTTTTATTATTATTATTACTATTACTAGAGGCCCGGTGCACAAAATTCATACACTTGGGGGGTGTCCCTTAGCCCAGCCTGCACCCTCTTCAATCTAAAAGCCCAGCAGTCGGACATCCCTCTCACAATCCAGGACTGCTGGCTCCCAACCGTTCGCCTACCTGCCTGCCTGATTGCCCCTAACCACTTCTGCCTGCCAGCCTGATCACCCCCTAACCACTCCCCTGCCAGCCTGATCAAAGCCGAACTGCTCCCCTGCTGGCCCAATTGCCCCCAACTGCCCTCCCCTGCCAGCCCGGTTGCCCCTAACTGCCCTCCCCTGCAGGCCATCTTGTGGTGGCCATCTTGTGACCACTTGGGGGCAGCCATCTTGTGTGAGGGTGTGACAGTCAATTTACATATTGCCTCTTTATTATAGAGGATTATTATTATCAGATGATAGCTCTTCACTTTTAGGCTTCCAGACTCTATAAATGGTATTTATGTCTTCCTGTCTATCTCAGCATCACTTGACGATATCCAAATCCTAGGCTAGTGTGCCTTTTGGTATTTTTGGTTGGTGATGGTTCATTTTCTCTCATGAATACTACTTTTAGGGGTCACATGCTGTGTGTATGTAGGTCGAGATAAAAGGTGCTCACCCAGTAAATAAGCCAATCACATATGCATTGTGTAGGAAACACACTTCCTATAGACCTCAGCTTCCCTAGTAGAGGGGATGGTGGAACCTGAGAGACAGATGTAGTCATAGCTTAGATGGTAAGTATGGGAGTGGTTCAGGATGCAAAGCAGGGCCAGCTCCATCCTGGGCTAATGTCCTGCTGTTGCAACTTGAAATTGTTAATATTTTAGAACAGGGAGCCCTGCATTTATACTTTGTAGTGGGCCCTGCAAATGATGTATGTGGTCCCAATTATAACAGAAAGGCCAGTGGAGTCCCTCCTGGAAACTATGTGTGAAGTGGCTCTTTAAGTCAAAGCAAGCCAGGCCTGCAGGCTGTGGCCCGTGGGCTTCCCTAACAGTCACTCACTAAGGCCAGCTTTGAAAGGGCCAGGGCTCACCAGACGCTGTGGGAGCTCTACCTCTGAGGCCGGCGCCTGGCAACAGCTGCTCACCCTGCTTGGTTGAAGAATTTAGCTGAAAAAATCTAATTTGGAACTCCCTAATTAAGCTAATGAAGTCAGATCATTTTAATCTGTTCTTGCTCCAGTCTTAGGTCTAATCCCAGAATAAATAGATAATTGACTTCGTGGCATATGTGTCCTTTTTTGTGACATATGAGCCAAGCAACATCCTTATATGCTTTTTTTTTTTAACTTTGGAAAAGGAACTGATTTTCCTTAGCCACAATGAATGTTTGAGATGATGCAAAATTGTAGTAAAATAAATCAAATTTAAAATAAATCAATCGTGCTCTCATTTTAAAACACTATACAAACTATTCTAAATAAGTTGTGCCCAAATAGTTCCTTAGTCCTGAAAGATCCTAGCTAATGTTCAATTTTTTTTCTTGTTTTAAAGAACACTTATGAATAATGAATGCTACCATACACAGATGTCTCCTGAAACAGGCTGAGGTTGGTGAGAGAGAAAACAAGCCATTTCTTTTATTTGGCCTCGAATTCTATAAACTGAGAAAATTCACTAGTTAACCTTTAAACTATATCAAATTATTTTCCTGAGACACATACATCTTCATAATGGTGAGAAAGCCTATAAAACTCAGAGACTAAGGGATCATTCTGTGTAATCATCCATCTTCTTGCCAATCAAGATTGTTCTTTATGAAATATTTCCACCTTCTTGTCACATAACTGAGATGAAGTAATTCTTTCTCCTTTGAAGTTTATTGATTCATTTACTGAATCTTTTAAATATTAATCCAATTAGTGGGCAATTTTCAAGTGTCACCTATTTCTCTTTAGAAGGCTTTATTTTCCACTCATGTAATTTAATTTCTAAAATATTATAAAATACAAAAGCCATTTAAAAATAGCCCAGTTTGCAATACTAATAATAGTAACAATCTGTAATAATAAAAGCATAATATGCTAATTAGACCGGACAGCCGAATGACCTTCCGGACGTCATTCCGGATGAAGCCATGGCAGCGGAGGCAGAGGCAGAGGCTGTTAGGGGCGACCAGGCAGGCAGGCGAGTGGTTAGGGGTGATCAGGCAGGCAGGCAGAGTGGTTAGGGGCGATTAGGCAGGCAGGCAGGCGAGCAGTTAGGAGCCAGCTGTCCAGGATTGCAAGAGGGATGTCTGACTGCCAGTTTAGGCCAATCCCACAGGGATCCCTGCGGGATGAGGCCTAAACTGGCAGTCAGACATCCCCCAAGGGGTCCCGGATTACGAGAGGGTGCAGGCTGGGCTGAGGGGACACCTCTCCCCATGCACGAATTTCGTGCACTGGGCCTCTAGTAATAATAATAATAGTCAATTTTGATTGAAAACTTACTACGTATGTGCCAAGCACTATGCTGAGTGCTTTGTACATATTACTATTTCATCCTCCTAGTCACAAGAGGTAGTGACTCCCACTATTAGAAATGCAGAAATCAGGGCTCTAACCAGCTCCACCCTTACCTGGGGTGCCCAGCTGGGTCGGGCCCAGGTGGTTCTGCTCCACATCTTCAGGTACAGCTCAGATTCTTTTATGTAGGAAAGATCTCTGTCCAACAGCCTCAGACTTACCTCTAGCTCAGCAGAGCACTACATGAAGCTTCTCCATTTCAGAGCAACTGCTGAGACAGTGTGGACGGTCCGCACACTCCACCTGTACCACCAGAAGGGAAAAACCTCTCCCATCATTACTGAGCGCCTATTTGCTATGTGTGAGGCTGGCTGCTCCACTCAGGGACACACAGGTCAGTAAAACACAAGCCTCACCCTCAGAGAACACATGGAAATCTCCCCAGTTTCCTCTCTGGAGATAGCACCCAACATTCTGGTTTGCCAGAGACATGGTTTTCCCTAGATGGGCGATTTTCAGTTTTAACATCAGGAAAATTCCTGGCAGGCCAGGATGTGTTCATCATTTCACTAATAGAAAGTAAGTCAGATCACTGTGTGTTTGAAAAGAAATTACATGCAGCCCTGTGTGTGGACCTCTGTCTGAACAAACACATGGCTTTTGTTCACCTTCTGTCTGCATCCCATGACCACGGAGCCAAATGAGTCGCCTGGGTAAGCAAGATGCTTGAAACTCCCATCTTGAGCACTGAGAGCCCCTAAGGCTTCCAAGGTGAGTACACATGACTCGGAAAGACGGGCTCAGAGGAAGACCTTCCAGAAGCCCTGACGGTGGGAGTGAGAGGAGAACAGGAGCCTGCACAGTGGGAGTGTTCTGGGAGGAGCAGGAGTCTCCTGGCAGCACCATTTGCCTCTTTTCTCTCTCTGGACTCCTCACCATCCCGGAATTCTCCCCCATGACACCTGACTCTTGCAGAAGCAGGTAGCAGGGATGAATGCTCTGCTTGACCACCCCACTAGACTCCCCCTCCACACACACCCTCCTGCTGGTGATCCAGCAACATTGTTGCATCTTGGACCATTGTCCCATCTCTGCTGTCCCACACCCAGGCAGCCGGTCGAAGCTCAATAAGACAGACATACTGGCGGGAGAACATTTTCTCACAAGACAGGTGCTGACATCGCTCTCAAAGATGCCTGTGAACTCTCAGGTGGCAGCCAGTGTGGTTGTCAGAAGTGGAGGGTTTTCAGAAAGCCCTGTGAAGGAATCCTAGGCCAGAAAGAACAGAGAAAGACAAACAGCTTTTCTCTTCTTTTCTTTTTGATATTTGTTGCTGAATGGCCCCTTGTCATGGACACAGACAATAGGGTGCTGAAGGCTGGGGGTGGCCTGGAGGGGGTCAGTGGGGGAAAATGGGGACATATGTAATACTTTCAACAATAAAGAATTATTTTTTTTAATTAAATACAAATAAAATTAAAAAAACAAATGCTCAGCTGTCCTGGCAGCTTGTCCAAACAAAACAAAAATCCTTTGGGTGTGTGTTCTGTTTCCATGACAATGCCTATGGCAGAGCCAAAATGTGAAATGAGACTCATTGTCAACCACAGATGTGCTGCCAGAGGCTGGGCAGGGCCACCCAGAGGGGAAGACAGCTGAGCATGCACTGGAGGCACAGTCTGTGCTGTTTGCCTCGATTGTCACAGTGGTGCAGATGGGGAGATGTACACTCAAGGTTTGAAAACCTATAGAAGAGGAGATTCTAGGGAGACACGCAGAGAAAGTTTGGATAGATGGACTGGGCCTGATTTCAGAGAGAGAAATAGAACTTCACTGCTGTCATCATTTGCTGAGAACAAGTAGTTGCTGTTGAGCAGCTGAGCCATAACGGGATCCTCTGAGAAAGAACAGATGCTCCGAATCATATTAACAGTTAAGCTGATTTAAGATTTATATTAGCTTGGTTTAAGTACGTCACTAGACTAATATTTTTTACTTCTATTTTAATTTTGAGGTTGAAATGGGAACAGTTGTGAAAACAAGCATGAAATTAAGTTCTCTATAATCTCTCAGTAGGAATATGACATCAAAATCATTGCTTGCGATGAAAAACTATTTGGCCCCATAAAACCTGAATGCTAGGTGCTATGTGAATCCTGTGGAAGGGTGAATGTCCTGATAAAATAAGCGTCCCATTTAACTTTTATTTCCCATTTAGTTGTCTGTATTCATGGTAAAGCTGCAAATTTCATGAGACCGGGATCAAATATGTCTTGCACAGTACCCTAAAAGCACATAGTAGCCACTCAATAAATACTTGTTGAATGGATTAACATAGTTCATATGAGGCATTAAATTGTGCAATCTGGTAAAAGAAACAAATATAATTTTTATAAAATTCATATAAGGCTGACTGAATTAATTTAGAAACAGAAGTACCCCACATTCATTTATTTATTTAGTCAACAAATACTTATTGAAAGCTACTAAGAGTAAGACACTATGTAGGTGCTGGGGATGGAACAGTAACAGAGAGACACAAAGCCCTGCCTACCTCTGTGGAGGTTTCTTTTGGTTGCGATGGACCAAAATCAAATAAATAAGGACATAGAGCCTGTCAGAATCTGAAATGTACCATGTGAAGAAAAATCAAGAAACCAAGGAAGAGAAAAGGGGGTGCTAGGTAAGGGGCAGGGGACCAGGGAAGGTGACTGCATTTGTGGTGGCCATAAAAGCGGAGAGAGTTTGGAGTGAGTGGGGTGGAAAGCTCCTTCCAACTGCTAGAGCATCTCTCCCTGTAGAAAAAAAAAAGAGGCTCTGGGGGCTGCCCTAGAAGATGAAGCAGGGCCAGGCTAGAAGGGAAGAGGGGACTCCTGGTGAGTCCTGCCTTACTCTCCCTTCCCCATGACCAACAATCTGAACCCATTTTTTCCCAGGATTTTTGTCCAGCGGTGCTCAGCCTGCCCTCCAACAGGCCCACACGGCCCCTCTCACCCATGTTTAGTGTGGGTCTGCCTCAGCATGGCTTCCTGGGGCAGGACACAGACAGAACAGTCATTACCACCTGAAATGTGTTCATGTATATCAGAGGGTCAGCAGGAGCTCTTCCCAGCTCCAGTTCTCAGCAGTGGAAGGAAGGTCCAGGGTATCATCCCAAAACCAGTGCTCTTCCTGCCACCACAGATGGTCAAACACCTTCAACCTCAGAACCCCAATCTTTGTGCCACATTCTGCTGTCATGGTAACCCAGTGAAATGCCAACCTAGTGCTCTTAGTTTGTATGGCATGCTTTCTAATCAACTGCCATTTCCCTATAGTCATCCTTCCTCTCAAGTTTTCTTTTCTCCTTCCCACCCATAATCTTCCTTTTTCTACTCCATTACCTTTCTCTCCTTTTTCCTTCTCCTTTGTCTCTTCTTCCTCTTCACATTATTGAAAATCTTTTCAGATTCTACTTTTAAAATATAAACACAAATTTAGAAATAAAATTATAAAAGCACTAGAAAAAAATCATAAGTGATTTTAATAAAAAGTGTACCAATACCCATTTGCAATAAAAAACTCTTAGCAACCTAGAAATAGAGAAGTTCCACAGCTTGATAAAGAACATCTACAAAAAGTGTACAGCCAATATCATACTTAATGCTGAGAAACTAGAAGCTGTCCTCATAGGAACAAGATAAGGAGGTCCTGTCTCACTACTTAGTTTGTACATTTTACTGGAAGTCCTACTTAATGCAATAAAACAAGTAAAAGAAATAAAAGGTATACTATGTCTATCTTGTTCCTGATCTTAAGGAAAATGAATTTAGCTTTTTCCTGTTCAGTATGATGTTAACTGTGGGTTTGTCATATATGGCCTTTATTATGTTGAGGTATGTTCCCTTTATTCCCACTTTGCTGAGACTTTTTGCCATAAATGAGTACTGGGTTTTGTCAAATGTGTATTTGCATCTATTGCTATAATCATGTTTTTTATCCTTTATTTTGTTTATGTGGTGTATCACATTAATTGGCTTGCAGATATTGAACCAACCTTGCATCCCTGAATAAATCCCACTTGATTATGATGTACGATCTTTTTAACGTATGGCTGAATTTGGTTTGCTAATATTTTGTTAAAGATTTTTGCATATATATGTTTATCAGGAATATTGGCCTATAATTTTCTTTCTTTGTAATGTCTTTACCTGGTTTTGGAATCAAAATAATGCTGGCCTTGTAAAATGAGCTTGGGAATCTTCCCTCCTTGAGAAGTTTTTGGAATAGTTTAAGAAGGATAGGTGTTAATTATTACTTGAATGTTACACTTCACCTGTGAAGCCACTTTGTTTGTTAGGAGTGCTGTTTTTTGTTGGTTTGTTTGTTTATTTTTTTGTTTTTACTGCTTCAATATCATTGGTTGTAATTGGCCTGTTCAGATTTCCTGTTTCTTCTTGATTCAGTTTTGGAAGATTGCATGTTTCTAGGAATTTATCCATTTCATCCAGATTGTTTGATTTATTAGCATATAAGTTTTTATAGTATTTTCTGATAATTCTTTGTATTTCTGTGTTGTAAGTTGTCACTTCTTCACTTTCATTTCTGATTTTATTTATTTGGGTCCTCTTTCTTTTTTTTTCCTTGATGAGTCTGGTTAAAGTTTTATCTTTTCGAAGAACCTGCTTTTGGTTTCATTGATCTTTTGTATTTTCTTTTAGACTCTATGTTGTTTATTTTTGTTCTGATCTTTATGATTTCCTTTCTCTACTAACTTTGAACTTTCTCTGTCATTTTTCTAGTTCCTTAAGGTGTAAGGTTAGATTGTTTATTTGAAATTTTTTTTGTTTCTTGAGGTAAGCCTGTAGTGCTATAAATTTCTCTCTTATAAATGCTTTTGCTATGTTCCATAGATTTTTGTGTTTTGTGTTTTCATTTTCATATGTCTCAAGATATTTTTTTTGTTTCTTCTTTGATCTCATTATTAACCAGCTTTTTTTGTTTCTTTTCATTTGTATGAAATGTCTTTTGGTATGGCAATGGCATTTTAGATCCAACACCAAAGAAACAATCCATGAAATAACTAATTGAAAAGCTAAACTTTATTAAATTTAAAAACTTTTGCTCTTCAAAAGACATCATCAAGAAAATAAGACAGAGGAGAACCAAGATGGTGGCATAAGGTATAGACCTGTGCGTGCTGCCTCCCACAACAACACTGAAACTACCAACTATAAGACAAAACAGCAATCATACAGAACCATGGGAAAGCTGGCCCAGTGGAAGTTCTACAACTGGAAGGAAAGAAAGAAGTGCATTGAGACTGAGTAGGAGGTGCAGAGGCGCCAAGAACAGAGGTACGGAGGAGCGCGTCAGGCAGGCTGCAACTGGATGCACGGTTTTTTTCAATCGGAAGGGGATACAAGCTCTCGAATCCACTGAGCTTGTTTGGGGTGGGATTCTGAGGTCCCAGACCCCTACAGGGAGAGGCTGGACTGTCCTGCAGTGGGTCAGAGAGCAAAGGTGGCTTTCTCGCTGAGCTGCTCGCAGGGATCATTGTTGCTGTGGGGGCGTGGCACTCGGGGACGCGGAGACATGGAGTTGCGGAGAGGCCCATAGTTATGAGGCTTTCTTTTCCAAGCTCTGGGAGCCTGGGCTTGGGGTCTGGTGTGGGGCTGGGACCCCTTGTTCCTCACAGGCAGCCTCCACAGAGAAGATCTCCTGATTAAAAAAAAAAAAACAGCCCACACAGGTGCCAATTCAGGCCAGTTGTTGCCTCCGCCCCTCCTATCAGTCTCAACATGCGTTCTTCTTTACTTCTCTAGTTGTAGGACTTTCATTCAGCTAGCTTTCAGGCATTTCTGAATGATGATTGTTCTGTATTTTTATTGTAATTTTGATGTGGTTGTGGGAGGTGGCGAGTACCTGTGTTTACCTACATGGTTCTCAACTAAAGGGTCTTCTTTAACAAGAAGAAGGAAAGAAAAATGTCAATAGGAAGGGGAAGAAAATGGCAGCTGAATAGGCAAAAGGGTCACACACCTCCTCCTGGGGCCAGGCCAGATAATCAACTAAATTGGAGAACAACCACCCTGAATTAACAGGTTATACACAGCTGAGGAGACAATTTTCAATAAGGAAGGGCAGAGGACACCTAGAGAATGCCACTTACCAGCCATAACCCATGTGGAACCACAACTGTGCCCTGGGAGTGAGTGGCACAGTACCTCCAGGCAGGCTGCCAGACATCTGCAGTGAGTGCTCACCAGAGTGACCTACCACACCAGCCTCCTCACCAGCCTGCTGGACCCAGCTTCCCAGGATCCGGCTCCAGGACCCCGCAGTGAGTGAAAGCCAGAGAGACCCCTGTACTCTGCCCCCAACCTGGACCACAACACAGTTCTGACCCAGAGGCACCCAGTGCCTGCTCCACCCTGAGCCCCTGAACCTGCTGCCGGGGAGACCCAGAGCAACCCAGTGCACACCCCGCTCCAGGCCTCAGGAGAGTGCAGACTGTGAGACCCAGAACAACCCACACCTGCTCTACCCTGGGCCCTGGGAGGTGGGGAGAAACAACCCAAAGCAACCTAGCATGCACTTCACTCCAGGCCACAGGAAAGTGAGGACTGTGTGACCTAGAGCTACCCATGCCCGCTCCACCCCAGGCCCAGGGACTTGCTGCTGGGGTGACCTGGAGTAACCCAGCATGCCCCACTCCAGGCCACAAGAGAGCTCTGACTATATGACCCAGAGCAAACTGCACCCTCTCCATCCCAGCCTCTGGGACCATCCTACCAGGACTACCCA
Source organism: Myotis yumanensis (assembly GCF_028538775.1). Lineage (NCBI taxonomy): Eukaryota > Metazoa > Chordata > Mammalia > Chiroptera > Vespertilionidae > Myotis > Myotis yumanensis. Next base: position 118,171,067 of record NW_027223754.1, on the reverse strand, counting down.
GAACAACCCATCATGTACCCCACTCTAGGCCACAGGAGAGTGCTGCTAGGGTAACCTGGAGCAATCTGGTGTGCCCAGCCAGGGGCCATAGGACCATGCTGCAAGTGCACTGCCAAAGGGACCTTGGATGCCACCCTGCCACAGGTTCTGGGGCCACAGAGCGAATTGCATACTAGAAGGATCAGGGTCCTCACAGGGAGTCATACACCAGAGGAACTGTGCACACGCTCCCACCACCCTGAGCATATGAAGCAGACAATGAAGGGACCAGATCTGTGGGAGAAGGGGATAAAACTCAGAGAACAGACAATAAAGGCATGAGACTCAAGGCAGACCCAGCCTCTAGGCTAACGATTTCCAGACCATTGGCCTGATAGAGTCTCCAACCTCTCAAACCCCAAGAAGGGTGCCCAGGGCCAGAAAGGGACAGCAAAAATGGGGAGACAAAGAAACAACCCCCAAAGGAAAGGAAAGGAAAAAAGGAATCATCAGAAAAAGAACTAAATGAAATGGAGGCAAGAAATATGTCAGAGAAATAATTCAGAGTAAGGGTCATAAAGTTCCTAAACCAGCTGGATGAGAAAATCGACATATGTAAGAATCAAGAGGAAATGAAGAATGATATAGCTAAAATAAAAAACACAATGGAAGGTTTCAACTACACTAGAAGAAGCAGAGGACCGAATTAGTGAGTTAGAAGACAGGGTAGTAAAACACACCCAATCTGAACAGCAATTGGAAAGATAAAATAAAAAGCAGTAAAAGAGTTTAAGAGAGCTTTGGGACAACATGAAATGAAGCAACATCTGCATAATAAGGGTGCCAGAAGGTCAAGAAAAAGAGCACAGAATAGAAAATCTATTTGAAGAAATAATGACAGAAAACTTCCCTGACTTAGGGAAGAAAAAATTCACACAAGCAGTGAGAGTCCCAAACAAGATGAACCCAAAATAACCCACACCAAGACACGTAATTACAATGACAAATGTTCATGACAAAGAAATAATCTGAAGGGCTACAAGAGAGAGACAAAAATTTACCTATAAAGAACCTCGCATTACACTATCAAATGATTTCTCAACAGAAACACATCAGGCCAGAAGGGAATTGAATGAAGTACACAAAGTGATGCAAAGCAAGGGACTGAATCCAAGAATACTCTATCCAGCAAGGCTATCAATCAAAATTGAAGGTGAAATCAGGAGCTTCACAGACAAAAAAAGGTTAAGAGAGTTTATTACCACCAAACCAGCAATGCACAAATGCTAAAGGGACTTTTGTAAAAAGAAGAAATAGAATGGGAAGGAGAAACACAGGCATAAAGAACAACAATGGCAACAAACAAGTACCTATCAATAATAACTTTAAATGTAAGCCTAACCAATGGACACAGACACCAGGGGGGTGAGGGCATGAGTGCTGGGATGGGGGAGGGGGCAATGAGAGAATAAGGACACAAATGTAATACCTTAACCAATAAAGAAAAAATAATAATAATAACTTTAACATAAATGGATTAAAAGCTCCAATCAAAAGACATGAGGTGGCTGAATGGATAAGAAAACATGACCCATATATATGCTGTCTATAAGAGACCCACCTCAGAACAAAGGACTCACACAGACTGAGGGGTGGAAAAAAAATTTTCAGGCAAACAGAAATGAAAAAAAGCTGGGGTCGCAATACTTATATCTGACAAAATAGACCTCAAAGTGAAGACCATAACAAGAGATAAGGAAGGCCAACTCATAATACTAAAAGGATTGATACAACAAGAGGATATAACTCTGGTAAAAATATATGCCCCCAATACAGGAGCACCAAGTACATTTTAAAAAAAAACTTCTGGAACACTGGTTCTCAACCTTGGCTGCACACTAGAATCACCTGGGAATCTTTTTAAAATCCTGATTTCTGGAGGATGAGTCCCAGAAATCAGGATTTTAAAAAGATTCCGAGGTGATTCTAATGTGCAGCCAAGGTTGAGAACCACTGTTCTGGAAGCTACCAAGGGAGAGATCAACAACAATATAATCATAGTAGGGGACTGTAATACCACATTGACATCACTGAATAAATATTCTAGAGCAAGGATGAGCAACCCCCGGCACACGTGCCAAACATGGCACGCCAGTAACTTTTGCTGGCACGCGAAACCCTCTCTTATAATCTTCCATTTACAATTTTTTCTTTAATAACGACTTTTTTATTTTTCAGATAAATTCAGTGTAGGTGCATCTTAGATAAATAAATAATTTGACATAACAAGTTATCTTAAAGACCCTAGACATGGATTGACGAGAGAGGGGAAGAGCAATTTCTATGCCTCTGCCTTAACTCTCCCTGCCTTCCTAGATCCGACCAGTGTTTTGGTTTCATCCACATACGCTTGTGAATCTTTGTTCTCAGTGATGAATTTTGTTAAGTCTCGTAATAGGAGTAGCCTGACAGATAAAAGTAGTAGCTCGTGCATATCTCTGAAGGTCATGAAATATAAACTTGATGTAAAATCTCTGTCATCAGTGATGCAGCAGCAAAAGTCCCACTGATAATATCAAACGGAGTCATAAAGTTTTCTGTCGGACTATCAGTGTACATGTATACATTAAAAAATAAATGTATTTTTCATCATCATATACTGTGTTTTTGTCACTCAAATGAATTTTATTATTTCTTCAAGGTTCTTCACATACATACACCTTAAGAGATATCAAGTAGGCGTAACATGTTCTCAAAAAATTAGGGTTGGCACTCAGAAGAATTTTGAGTCAGAGATTTTGCTGGTTTTGGCACGCACTCACAAAAAGGTTGCCCACCCCTGTTCTAGAGAAATAAATGAACAAAGAAATAGCAATTCTAAATGACTCACTAGATCTGATGAAACTAATTGACATCATCAGAACATTTCACCTGAAAGCAATGAAATATGCATTCTTCTCAAGTGCACATGGGATATTTTTAAAGACAGACCACATATTAGGACACAGGAAAAGTCTCTTCAAATTCAAGAATATAGAAATCATATCAAGTATCTTCTCAGATCACAATGGCATAAAATTAGAAATCAATTACAATAAAAACAATGAAAAAAATCAAACACTTGGAGGCTAAACAGCATTTTACTAAACAATGACTTGGTTACCAAAGAGATCAAAGAAGAAATAAAAAGCATCCTGGAAACAAATGACAATGAAAACACAACAATCCAAAATCTATGGGACACAGTGAAAGCAGTCCTGAGAGAAAGTTCATAGCTATACAGGCCTACTTCAAAAAAAAAACAAAAAAAAAAAAAAACAAGAAAAACTGTTAATAAATTATCTAACCCTACAACATAAAGAATTTGAAAGAGAGGAAAAGACTGGATTAGCGCCTCCCCAGAAGACAGACGTTTTCCGCTCAGCTGATTCCTATAGCCAGTCGGCCTGGTGGTCAAATCCCTCTAGTGTTAACTACAACAATTAAGGCTTGTCTAGAACAAGACTGAGCACAGAGACCACAAGGGGGTGCACCAAGAAAGCATAAAAGATGTGGAGACAAAAAAACATGACAGAAATGGAGGATATGGAGCTAAGAATCGCAATTTTGAGGGCTTGCCATAAATTTGTGCAGAGCCTCACGAAAACTAATGAGACCCTCGATGCTACGATAAAGAAATTAGAAAGTAAGCATACACGGACTGAAATAAAGAATATTATACCCAATAGCAGACCAGAGGAGCTCAAGAATCAAACCAAAGATTCGACAAAAAACACCCAATTGGAAAAGCAAAATGAAAAAAGAATCCGAAAGTGTGAAGATAGTGTAAGGAGCCTCTGGAACAGCTTTAAGCGGACTAATATCAGAATTATTGGAGTGCCAGAAGATGAGAGACAGCAAGATATTGAAAACCTATTTCAAGAAATAATGGCAGAAAACTTCCCCCACCTGGAGAAAGAAATGGACTTACAGGTTCAAGAAGCACAGAGAACCCCAAACAAAAGGAATCCAAAGAGGACCACACCAAGACACATCATCATTAAAATGCCAAGAGCAAAAGACAAAGAGAAAATCTTAAAAGCAGCAAGAGAAAGAGGCTCAATTACCTACAAGGGAATACCCATACAACTGTCAGCTGATTTCTCAACAGAAACTTTGCAGGCCAGAAGGGAATGGCAAGAAATATTCAAAGTACTGAATACCAAGAACCTACAACCAAGATTACTTTATCCAGCAAAGCTATCATTCAGAATTGAAGGTCAGATAAAGAGCTTCACAGATAAGGAAAAGCTAAAGGAGTTCACCACCGCCAAACCAGTATTATATGAAATGCTGAAAGGTATCCTTTAAGAAGAGGAAGAAGAAGAAAAAGGTAAAGATACAAATTATGAACAACAAATATGCATCTATCAACAAATGAATCTAAGAATCAAGTGAATAAATAACCTGATGTACAGAATTAACTGGTGATTATAATAGAATCAGGGACATAGAAAGGGAATGGACTGACTATTCTTGGGGGGAAAAGGGGTGTGGGAGATGCGGGAGTGACTGGACAAAAATCATGCACCTATGGATGAACACAGTGGGTGGGGAGTGAGGGTGGAGGGTGGGGTGGGAGCTGGAAGGAGGGGAGTTATGGGGGGAAAAAAGAGGAACAAATGTAATAATCTGAACAATAAAGATTTAAAAAAAAAAAAAAAGAATTTGAAAGAGAGCAATAAGAAAAGCCCAGAGCAAGTAGAAGGAAGGAAATAATAAAGATCAGAGTGTAAATAAATGACATGGAGACAAAAAAAACACTACAAAGATCAATAGAACCAAGATCAGCAGATGTGTGGATTAAAAAACTGTCGTACATCTACACAATGGAATACTACACTGCTGTAAAAAAGAAGGAACTTTTACCATTCGAAACAGCATGGATAAACTTGAAGAGCATTGTGTTAAGGGAAATAAGCCAGTCAGAGAAGAATAAGTATCACATGATCTCACTCCTTTGTGGAATATAATGAACAACGCAAACTGATGAACAAAAATAGATCCAGAGACATAGAAACATCGAACAGACTGTCAAACCGCAGGGGGAAGGCAGGGGAGGATGAGCAGGGGGGTAAGAGATCAACCAAAGGACTTGTATACATGCATATAAGCATAACCAATGGACACAGACAGTAGGGAAGTGAGGGCATGTGCGGGGGGTGGGGGGGGAGCAGCTGGGGAGAGGTCAATGGGAGGAAAAAGGAGACATGTATAATACTTTCAATAATAAAGAATTTAAATTTTAAAATGGCAATAAATACATATCTATCAACAATTGGATCTAAAAATCAAAATAAATGAACAAGCAGAACAGAAACAGACTTATAGATACAGAGAATATTTTGATGGTTGCCACATGGAAGGGGGGATTTTGGGGATAAGTGAAAGGGATGAGGGGATTGAGAGGTGCAAGTTAGTAGTTATAGTGTAATCATGGGGGTGTGGAGTACAGCATGGGGAATATACTCAATAATCTACACTAATAAAAGAGAAACATGGTAATTAGCGTACGACCGCTACCCTTCCCATTGGCTAATCAGCATATCCTTATGCAAATTAACTGTCAGCCAAGATGGCGGCCGGCAGCCAGGCAGCTGGAAGCGAACATGAGGCTTGCTTGCTCCAGTGACTGCAGACTCCAACGTTCCCCGCCTGCCGGCCTCTGAGCTGGCAGTTTGAAACATTCTAACAAATATAGAAGGCCGGGATCTCTGAGCTGGAGTTATACATTGTTTCGATTATAGAACGCTCAGCAGCGGAAGCCTCAGAGCTAGAGCCAGAGCTAAAGCTGGCCCAGAATAAAATTTTAAAAAGAGAAAAAAAAGGAGCGGTTGGGAGCTTCAGTCAACAACCACCAGCCTGAAAGCAGTCCTCAGCCCCTCACCCAGACTGGCCAGGCACCCCAGTGGGGACCCCCACCCTGATCCAGGACACCCTTCAGGGCAAACCAGCTGGCCCCCAGGCCTCTATCTTATATAGTAAAAGGGTAATATGCCTCCCAGCACCGGGACCAGCGGAGCCGAGAGGCCTCCTGGCACCAGATCAGCATGACAGGGGGCAGCGCCCAAACCCCCTGATCGCCCTGCAGCTCTGTGTGTGACAGGGGGCGGGGCCACAACCTCCCTATCCGCCCTGCTCTGTTCGTGACAGGGGAAGGCAGCCCAACCCCCTGATTAGCCCTGCTTTGTGCCTGATAGGGGGGAGCTCCCCAACCCCCTGATCGCTCTGCAGCTCTGTGTGTGACAGGGTGCGGCGCCCCAACCCCCTGATCGGCCCTGCTCTGTGTGTGACAGGGGAGGCGCCCCAACCCCTCCGGAATTGAACCCAGGCCCTGCTCTGTGTGTGACAGGGTAGAGCCATAACCTCCCCATCGGCCCTGCCCTGAGTGTGACAGTGGCGGTGTCCCAAACCCCTGATCGGCCCTGCTCTGTGGGTGATAGAGGGCGGCGCCCCAACCCCCTGATCTGCCCTGCTCTGTGTGTGACAGGGGGTGATGCCCTAACTCCCCTATCGGCCCTACTCTGTGAGTGACAGGGGGGAGCTCCTCAACCTCCTGATCAGCCCTGCTCTGTGTATGACAGGGGGCAGCGCCCAACCCCCTGATGGGCCCTGCTCTGTGCATGACAGGGTACGAAGCCCCAACCCCCCTGATGGTCCCTGCTCTGTGCGTGACAGGGGGTAGCACCGCAACCTCCCCATCGACCCTGCTTTGAGTGTGACAGGGGGCGGTGCCCCAACCCCCCAATTGGCTCCACCCTGAGTGTGACTGAAGGTGGCATCGCAACCTCCCAATCCGCCCTGCTCTGTGCATGACAGGGGGAGGCGCCCCAACTCCCCAATCGGCCCTGCTCTGAGCCTGACCAGGGGCTGCACCTAGGGATTGGGCCTGCCCTCTGCCACCCAGGAGCAGGCCTAAGCCAGCAGGTCGTTATCTCCTGAGGGGTCCCAGACTGCGAGAGGGCACAGGCCGGGCTGAGGGACCCCCCCCCCCCACCCCCCCGAGTGCACAAATTTTTGTGCACCGGACCTCTAGTATTCTAATAATTATGTATGGTGTCAGATGGGTACAAGATTTTGGGGGATGATCACCTAATAAGTTTTATAATGTTTAATCATTGGGGTGCATGCTTGAAACTAATATAATACTGTATATCAACTGTAATTAAAAAATTAAAAATGATTTTAAAAAAACTATTCTGTATGATACTATTGTCTGACTGATGGCTCATCTGCTGGTCTCACTGCAGATTGTTCACACCTATGCCTTCATTTAGGGCAGTGGTTCTCAACCTTCTGGCCCTTTAAATACAGTTCCTCATGTGGTGACCCAACCATAAAATTATTTTCGTTGCTACTTCATAACTGTAATTTTGCTACTGTTATGTATCGTAATGTAAATATCTGATATGCAGAATGGTCTTAGGCAACCCCTGTGAAAGGGTCGTTTGACCCAAAGGGGTCGTGACCCACGGGTTGAGAACCGCTGATTTAGGGGCTGGAGTGCCTCAGCTCATATGCCCCTCACAGGCCTCTCTTTCTCCACATTGACTTTCATCCATCAAGGCCTCCATGGCATCTCTCTGCAAGTCAGCTTGGGCTTCCTTACAGCATGGCATTGGGTTCCAAGAGCACCATTGTGAGGCTTCCAGCCTTCCCAAGAACTGACACAGTGACACTTTTGCTGCATTCTATCCGACAAGTGAGTTTTGAGGTCAGAAAATATGTAAGTGGGGGGAAATGCTTCTGCCTCTTGGTGAGAGGAGTAGCAAAGGATCTGTGGCCCTCTTTAATCAAACACAATAGTGTGCCCCGGTCCTGTCATCAAACTTGCTACCTTGAGGTGAAGATTAAACAAATGAACCCTTCTCCAGCATTGTGTATTTCTTTAGCAAACACTCTTCCTGGCTGCACTTGTGTTCAAGTTAGTGGCAGCTTTTACGAACCCTGCAGCAAAGTTCACTGAACAGATCTTTGCAAATTCCAGCACAGAAGTGTCTTAGTTACTATTGAAGTTTTCACCTTTTTTCTTAGCCTGAGAAGCTGACTCCAACTGCTTCTTCAGGTGAATGACAATTCCACTTGTCACAAGCACTGGGTTCTTCTCCAGCTCAAAACATCTTCAGGTTGGAAAACCTGGGTCTGGAAAAGTTCATTTACTGGCCCAGAGCTAGACCCAAGTTAGGATAAGTCCCATGACTCTCATCAGTCTCAGGAAATAGAAGTCTTTCTGTCAATTTTAGTACAGTCTCACTTCTCTATAATTAAAAATATCCAATTCAGCCCTGTTGCTCAATGGTTAGAGCAGGGGTGGGCAAACTTTTTGACTCGAGGGCCACAATGGGTTCTTAAACTGAACCGGAGGGCAGGAACAAAAGCATGGATGGAGTGTTTGTGTGAACTAATATAAATTCAAAGTAAACATCATTACATAAAAGGGTACGGTCTTTTTTTTTTTTTTTAGTTTTATTCATTTCAAACGGGCCGGATCCGGCCCTCGGGCCGTAGTTTGCCCAAGGCTGGGTTAGAGCATCGGCCTGCACACCCAAAGGGTCACAGGTTCAATTCCTGGTCAAGGGGACATACCTGGGTTGTGGGTTCACTCCTTGCCCCTAGTCGGGGCCAGTGCAGAAGGCAACCAGGTGATGTATCTCTCTCATATCAATGTTTCTCTCTCTGTGTGTCTCTCTCTGTCTTTCTCTCTCCTCCTCCTCCTTCCCTTCCACTCTCTTTGAAAATCAATGGAAAAATATACTCATATGAGGATCGATGAAAACAAAAATGTCCAATTCCATGTAATATTTGAGGTTCTAAATTATTTAAAATTAAATGCTTCTCCTGACAGATTTGGTCTCTAAATAATAGAAATGACTGATGTCAGATTTGGGGCAAAAAATGTACAAGATGAGCCTAAGATATCTTGAACCTGAAGGTAAGGAAATCATCAAAGATCACAGCATCAAAAAGAAGGATGAACACAGGAGAGACCAAGATGGCGGCGTAGGTAAACACCGGAGACCGCTGCCGCAAACAACCATTTCAAAAATACAACTAAAAGACGGAACGGACATCACCCAGAACCACAGGAAGGCTGGCTGAAGAGAGACTCTACAACTAGAAGGAAAGAGAACAGCAAACCGAGGCTCAGAGGAGGCGCAGTGTGGAAAATACAAAGGTACCAAGGTGCGCGCGAAAGTGGGCTGGTGGCTGAGGGCGCGGTTGTCGTTTTCCGTCAGTAGTGAGTCTCAGACTCTGGGCTCCAGATCCGGGCCAAGTCTCTAGGGACCCAGACTCAAACGGGAGAAGCGGGATTATCCGGCATCAGTTGGAACCTGAGGGCAGCTTTCTCTCCGAGGTTTGCAGCGGCTGCCGGGGTTCTGAGAAGCAGAGCCTCTGGGAACGGGACTGAGCGTGGCCATAACTGCTCCCTCCGCCCGCCCTGTTGAGCCCGCCCCGCCCAAACCGTGCGCACAGCCATTTGCCGATCGCCTCAGGCAAAGGCTGGATTAGCGCCTCCCCAGAAGGCAGACGTTTTCTACACAGCTGATTCCTACAGCCAGTCGGCCCGGTGGTCAAATCCCTCTAGTGTTAACTACAACAATTAAGGCTTGGCTAGAACAAGACTGAGCACAGAGACCACAAGGGGGTGCACCAAGAAAGCATAAAAGATGCGGAGACAAAAAAACATGACAGAAATGGAGGATATGGAGCTAAGAATCGCAATTTTGAGGGCTTGCTATAAACTTGTGCAGAGCCTCACGAAAACTAATGAGACCCTCGATGCTACGATAAAGAAATTAGAAAGTAAGCATACACGGACTGAAATAAAGAATATTATACCCAATAGCAGACCAGAGGAGCACAATAATCAAACCAAAGATTGGACAAAAAACACCCAATTGGAAAAGAAAAATGAAAAAAGAATCCGAAAGTGTGAAGATAGTGTAAGGAGCCTCTGGGACAGCTTCAAGCGCACTAATATCAGAATAATAGGGGTGCCAGAAGAAGAGAGACAGCAAGATATTGAAAACCTATTTGAAGAAATAATGGCAGAAAACTTCCCCCACCTGGTGAAAGAAATGGACTTACAGGTCCAAGAAGCACAGAGAACCCCAAACAAAAGGAATCCAAAGAGGACCACACCAAGACACATCATCATTAAAATGCCAAGAGCAAAAGACAAAGAGAGAATCTTAAAAGCAGCAAGAGAAAGAGGCTCAATTACCTACAAGGGAATACCCATACGACTGTCAGCTGATTTCTCAACAGAAACTTTGCAGGCCAGAAGGGAATGGCAAGAAATATTCAAAGTACTGAATACCAAGAACCTACAACCAAGATTACTTTATCCAGCAAAGCTATCATTCAGAATTGAAGGTCAGATAAAGAGCTTCACAGATAAGGAAAAGCTAAAGGACTTCATCACCACTAAAGCAGTACTATACGAAATGCTGAAAGGTTTCCTTTAAGAAGAGGAAGAAGAAAAAGGTAAAGATACAAATTGTGAACAACAAACATGCATCTATCAACAAGTGAATCTAAGAATCAAGTGAATAAATAATCTGATGTACAGAATGAACTGGTGATTACAATGAATCAGGGACATAGACGGGGAATGGACTGACTATTCTTGGGGGAGGGGAAAGGGGAATGGGAGATGCGGGAAGAGAATGGACAAAAATCGTGCACCTATGGATGAGGACAGTGGGTGGGGAGTGACGGCAGAGGGTGGGGCGGGAACTGGGAGAAGGGGAGTTATGGGGAAAAAAGAGGAACAAATGTAATCAGAACAATAAAGATTTAATTTAAAAAAAAAAAAAAAGAAGGATGAACACAATCAAATATATAAAAACTCATGGCTCCATAATATTACAAAATCAAACATACAAACAAAACACCAAAACCTATTGGCTTTCTTGGAGGTGCCAAGACAACTACACATTACTCTAAAGGTGGATATACAAAGGGGAAGAATCTAACATTTAGTCTGTCTTTCCTATATAGTCTGTACTTCAGAGTAACCAAGCAGTAGATGGGGGAAAATCCTTCATGATAAGAAAAACCCAGCTAATTAATACTGAAGTAATTATATTGTTAGAAAATCAAATTTTTACAACCAAATGGTGGAGCTTGAGAACAATCAATAGTCGCTGTTAAACGGCACAGGAGCAAAGGGAAGGCCTCAGAGACCCATCACACGAACGGAACTCGAAGAGACTGCTTGGATCCTGATTGGAATAAGCCAACTGAAAAATTCATTTTTTTAGCCAAGGGGGAAAAATCAAACATGGACTGCCTATTAAACATTAGATATTATGGTAATTGTATTAAGTTTGGTTGGATGTGATAATAGTAGCATTGCGCTTATGTTTGTGTGATTTTTAAGCCCTTATTGCACACAAACTGAAGTACTTACCAATACAGTGACCAATGTCTGGGATTTGCTTTAAAATACTCCAGGAAACATAGTTTTGGGGAAGAATAAGTAAAACACAAAAGGCAGAATATTGATAATTGTTGAAATGAGGGGATGAGTACATGAGTGTTCATTTATCTATTCTTTCTACTTTTGTGTATATGTGAATTTTTCCATAAGATGTGAAATTTTCCAAAATTTTAAACATTTTTATGGAAAAGTTACAGCTCCTCTTCAACTTGGTTCTTCTTTGGGCTGGAAGCTATGGAGGGGGGGGAGGCCCCGTTTCTCCAGGAGTCCTCCTACTCATCCCTCCTCTCACTCACACAGTGACCCCTGGGAAGGGGATCAGAGAAAGAAGGACAAGACCCATTTCACCTGACAGGTGTCCTTGGGATCTAATGGTGGTGTTTTCTGGTCTTGGCAGGTGTTCAAAGTTGATTTTCTTCAGGGTGGGGTGGATTTTATGTTAGTTTTTAGAGACTCTCCTTTCTTGGGTCTCTGTCACCCACAGGCCCCTAATGTGTGCAATGCCCACCACCCCAGGTTCTGGATTTCCACCAATGTGTCCCCCACTCACACACATATGCAAACTCTCTGCTGCTGCCCAAATGTCCCTGCCCATGGCCTTCTCAGATGAAGTCCCTTTCAAGATGGCTTTAGGATGGTTCCATCTTCCATATAGACCACATCTCATCCTAGCCAAATGCCACAGAACAGGGTAGAGCATATTCCTTGACTCTGAGGTCTCTCCATTTGTTTCCTTTCCAAAATCCCTGAGAGACAAATAGGTACACTTGACTGAGCTAGCAGGCTGGGATAAGGGCGGGACTACAGCGGGCTCTGACATTTCCTGGGACTAGTGCTGCTTCTTGGCTAAGGGTTATCTAAAAAGGAACCCGTCCCATCTTCTCCTGGCATTCTTCCTCTGCCAGGTATGCAAGAAACTTCTCCAGACTAAATCCACTGTGAGCCTCTCACAGAAGGTCTGAAGGCACATGGGTGCCTGATACATCCATCAAGGGACTTTTGGCAGCAAGTAACAGGATACAAGGGTTTATTATCTATATAATAAAAGCCTAAGCTACCATTATGGAGAACGACCAGAATGACCGGTCGCTATGATGCACACTGACCACCAGGGGCACTCAATGAATGCAGGAGCTGCCCCCCGGTGGTCAGTGCGCTCCCACAGTGGGAGCAGCCACTCAGCCAGAAGCTGGGCTCACGGCTGCCAAGCGCAGCAGCAGTGGCAGGAGCCTCTCCCACCTCCGTGGCAGCACTAAGGAGCAGCGAGCCGAGCAGTAAGGAGCAAACAGACAGGCAGTAAGGAGTGAGGGATCCCAGATTGTGAGAAAGATGTCCGACTGCCAGCTTAGGGGTCCTGGACTGCTAGAGGGTGCAGGCTGGGCTGAGGGATCTCCTACCCCCCAGTGCATAAATTTCATGCACCAGGCCTCTAGTTACATATAATAAGTATAGAGCTAGAAAGGTCCACTTTGATACAGTGGTTTGATGATATCAGGGTTCTGGGTCAGCTTCTCTTATTGTTTTTTTCTCCTCTTGGTCACAAGATGGCTGCCACTCTTCCAAGCATCACATTATGCACAATTATATACAAAGGCAGGAAAGAAATGGTAAATTCACTTCCTGTACCTCTCTTGTCATCAGAATAGAAAATGTTTCCCAAAATTCTCCAACAGACTTTACATCTCATTTGCCATAACTGGGTCACATGTCCCCACCCCCCTCCTGCCCAAACCCAATCACTAACAAAAGCGAGTAAGATTCTCATGATTGTCTTAGACCAGTGGTCGGCAAACTGTGGCTCGCGAGCCACATGTGGCTCTTTGGCCCCTTGAGTGTGGCTCTTCCTAAGCCTTAGGAGTACCCTAATTAAGTTAATAACAATGTACCTACCTATATAGTTTAAGTTTAAAAACCTTGGCTCGCATAAGAAATTTCAATCGTTGTACTATTGATATTTGGCTCTGTTGACTAATGAGTTTGCCGACCACTGTCAGACTAATCATGATTCATCCTCTAGAGCTAATTCATCTTCCCTCATTCACCAATCTCAGAACAAAATTGAGATTTTGTTAACAAATGAAGAGGGGCTAGCTGTTGGTAGAACACCACTTGTCCCACAGGCATCAAAGACAAACACCACCTACTTTCTCCTTCAAGACTCTGCCCAGGACAAATCACAGGACAGCATTCATCAGTCCTTCCTCCTTGAAATGAAGTCATCATACTTATGCTGGTTTGGGTGACAGGAACAAAGCAGGAGTCTCCAGTTTAGAGGCTTGCTCCTGCATGGCATGCCCTCTGAAGGCCCTGAACAGACTGAATCAAAGTCAAAACCATGTCAGGGGGCCACAGCAAGATGTGTGCCCTCAGCTGAGATCCTCGATCTCACCTGGGGATCTGTGTGCCCTGGCCCCTCCACTGGGCAACACTGCCAGCCTGCCTTCACTCCCGCCTCTGACTTTCCCAGCTCAAAGGCTGGGTCTGCTCAGCGGGGGAGGGGAGACACTGTGAAGGACTAACAGCTGTGACTAATGAAAAAAAAAAACACAAGGATCATTTAGGACTTGTACAGGAGAGAGTGGGAAGTGGGAAGAGGGCTGGGATATAATGTGAAAATCAGCCAGAGGCAACGTAAGGGGAGTTGGAGTTCTGGTAGCATATGGCAGATGCCGCTACTACAGAATATGTAACTGTCTAGATGGAAGGAAAAAGGAAATGGAAAATAGAGGTAGAGAAAAGGGGAAGTAGGGGAATGAGGAAGGAAAGAGAAAAGGGTTGCTTGCTCTGGATTTGTGGGTTAACTTAGAGGTTTGCTTCTGTTGCTATTTTCACCTGGCTCCGGTGAACACTTACACAGGGCATAGTGTGGCTTGTTTTAATTAGTTTGAATATCCATGCTCTGGATTTGGGGATTAATTTAATTTTCACCACTGTAATAGACTAATGTGATGATTCTCCTGGGGAGTGTGAATGTGAAATACTGAGACAGAACTAGCAAAAACTAGTGGAAGCAAAAGAAAAGACAGAAGGCAGACAGCAGAGACCAGCAGAGCAGGACTATGAAAACAATGCAGGAAGGAAGCAGTGGCCCAGAGGACCCCTGGAAAAAGTCACTCGGTGGCCAGGGGAGTACTGGGATCAGACACTCAGAAGCTGTGATCACCGGGGGATCAGGCCAGTAGAATGAAGCTCAGCCCATTCCAGCTGCCCAGGGGGACCAGGCAGCCCTAGCATGAGAGCTGCTTTCCATTCAGAATGAGGAAGACAGCCTCCCGCTCTGTCCTCCTGAGGCTTCTGCCACGTAAGACAGTCCTCATATTTTAATTTCCTCACGTATCCCTTTAATTAGCCCAGTTTCCGTTCTCTACTCACTTGAGGGGTTTGTTTATTATGAGGGGTTTTGGTATTTCTAGCATTTGCCTGTGTGCCCAAAAAATAAAGTAATAAATTAATTTATTTATTCATTCATTCATCCAGCACATATTTAATCTGCACAAGGTGCCAGGTTATGAGGTTTCAGGAATGAGAGAAATGGCACTAAAATGTTACACTTCAATCCTGAATATTTTACCCCTTAAAAAAAAAGCATGGAAAAACTGAAAACAAGTGAACTATAAAGCAAGAAAGATTAAAAAGATGTTCAGTACCTTAAGGGAAGAAGAAAGGAGATGAGACCATGAGGCTCTCTATTTCCTGGTGGGGATGGGAAAGCAATGCTGGGATCCCTGGGTCTGTTCCTTGGGCCCCCGCCTGCCAGCTGACAGTGCCTGTCCCTCATTGCCACTTGGTCCTCTCCAGACCGGCAGGCAGCCTGTCCTTGGGGACAATCTGAACCTCATACCCTGGGGTCCTGGCATGTGGAGGCCAACCCAAGACTCAGCTCTGGGTGCCAGAGTTGCTTTAAGGCCTAGGGAGCTGGGAAAAGGCCTCCACTCTGGACAGTGGTGGCTGCGTTTGGCTTTTAAAGTTAGAAATAATAAAGATATGTGATGTCCTTGTACCTTTCATCTACTAGGCTCCAGGCACATGGCCAGAACTGCAGGTCCACTTCCTGCCTCAGCTGTCTTATAATAAAGGTGAGTATGACTATAACAATATTGTAGATATTTATTCCAAAGAGCACTCTAGTTATGCTAGCAGTTGGGTGCCAGAGTTTTTTTCTTTCTTTTTAAATTGAATTTATTGAGGAGAAATCTATACTAATAATAGAGGAATATGCAAATTGTCTGGGACACCATCACACTAACAGTAGACCGAACAGCAGGCTGGCAGGCTGTGTGGGGCGACAAGACCAGCAGGGGGGTTAGTGAGGGACGACCAAATGACTGAACAGCAGGCTGTGTGGGGCAACCAGGCCGGCAGGGGGGTTAGTGAGGGACGACCAAACAACTGAACAGCAGGCTGTGTGGGGCTACCAGGCTGGCGGGGGGGGGGGGGGGGGGGGAGGGGTGGGGGGGGGAGGGGGGCAGGGGGGTGGTTAGGGGTGATCAGGGTGGCAGGCAGAGGCAGTTAGGGTTGATCAGGCTGGCAGGGAGGCAGTTAGGGTCAATCAGGCAGGCAGGCAGGTGAGCAGTTAGGAGCCAATGGTCCAGGATTATGAGAGGGATGTCTGGCTGCCAGTTTAAGCCCAATCCCTGGGTAGTCGGATATCCCCCAAGGGGTCCTGGATTGGAGAGGGTGCAGGCTGGGCTGAGGGGAACCCCTTCCCCCATGCACGAATTTTGTGCACTGGGCCTCTAGTAGGTTAATAAAATGATATAGGTTTAAGGTATACATTTCTATAATACAAAATCTGTATATTGTATTGTGTATTCACCACCCCAAGTCAAATCTCCTTTCATCTTCATTTACCGTTGCTTTACCATCTTCTACCCCACTTTTCCACCTTTGCCACTGGTAAACACCATCCTGTCTATGAGATTTTCTTTTCTTTTGTTTTTTGCTTAATCCCTTCACCTTTTTCACCCAGCCCCCTAACTCCCTCCCCCCTGACAGCTGTCAGTCTGTTCTCTCTATCTTTTGAGTATGTTTCTATTTTGCTTGTTAATTTATTTTGTCCATTAGGGGATTGATCCTGAAACCCAGGTACATGTCCCTTGACCAGGAATTGGGCTCTCAACTCTTTAGTCCACTAGCCAATGCTCTAACCACTGAACTACACTGACTAGGCCACCATTTTATTTTTTATTAATATGTTCTTCTGTTGTTGTTTTCTCTCCTTATTTTTCTTCTAAAATAAGATCCTTTAACATTTTTTGTCATTCTAGTTTGGTCATAATGGACTCCTTTAACTTTTTTCTGTCTGGGAAGTTCTTGATTTGTCCTTCAATTTTAAATGTTAGCCTTGCTGGGTCAAGTAGTCTTGGTTGTAAGTCCTTGATTTACTCACTTTGAATATTTCATGCCAATCCCTTCTGGCCTGAAATATTTCTGTTGAGAAATCAGCTGAGAATCTTATGGGAGCTCCCTTGTAGGTAAGTAGTAGTCTTTTTCTTGCTGCTTTTAAGATTCTCTCTTTGTTTTCAACCTTTTGCATTTTAGTTATTGTGTCTATTGATGTGGGCCTCTTTGGGTTCATCTTGTTTGGAATTCTCTGTGCTTCCTGGACTGTGTGTCTTTTTTCTTCAACAGGTTAGGGAAGTTTTTATCATTATTTCTTCAAATAGGTTCTCAACCCTTTTATCTCTCTCTTTCCTTCTGGTACCTTTATGATGTGGATGTTGTTACACTTCATGTTGTCCCAAAATTCCCTTAAACTACCCTCATTTTTTAAAATTCTTTTTTCTTTTTGCTGCTCTGATTGGGTGTTTTCTATTTTGTCTTCCAAATTGTTGATTTGATTCGCTGCTTCTTCCAACCTGCTGTTTATTCTTTCCAGAGTGTTCTTCATTTCAGATATTGTATTCTTCATTTCTGGATGGTTCTTTTTTTTATGGTTTTTATGTCATTTTTCATGCTGTTGTAGTTCTCACTAAGTTCCTTGAGCATCCTTATAACCATTTTTTGAACTCCATGTCAAAACTGCTTGCTTCCATTTCATTTAGCTCTCTTTCCTGGATATTTCTCTCTTTCTTTCATTTGGGGCCTGTTTCTGTCTCCTTAATTTGGCTGCCTCTTTCTGTTTGTTTATATGTATTAGTTAGATCTGCTATGACTCTAGTCTTGGTAGAGTGGCTTTATATATTAGGTGTTCTGTGGGACCCAGGGTGCAATCTCCTAGATCACTTGAGCTGGGTGCTTCAGGAATATCCTTTATGTGGGTTATGTAGGCTCTCCTGTTGTAATTGAGCTTGATTGCCATTGGCTTGTTTATAAAGGGTGTCCCAAAATTCACGCAAGAAGTAATTTTGATAGAAAACACAGGTTTATAATTAAAAATTGTAATTTTTTTTATTGATTCATAAAGTATACAGTATAGGGTTATGTATGGAATAGCACATCGGGTAAATGGCCTCCACAGCTTTGCTGGCACATACGCGAAGCCGTGGTCTTCATTGGTCTTCATTGTCCCTGCTCCTGGGCCATAATTGGTACTTGGTAATGCTTATCAAATTGAAGGGGTTGAAATCAAGGAGCAACAGATATTAGAATCTGATTCAATAAACCAAGTAAAATTAGGCTTTTATTTTCTGTTGTTGTTGTTGTTAATGCTCACGCAAAATTCAAATCTTGCGTGAATTTTGGGACACCCTTTACATGAAATCAATTCTCAGCCTGGCTGACTGTGAAGATAAACCCCAATCATAGTGTACAATCTGCTTTCCAGTTGTTGACCACAGAAAAAGAAGTCACTCAGCAGGGTTTGGTGCCTGCTGAGGTCTCCCTTTGGATATGCTGCTTGTGAAACTTATTGGATCCTACTCTGATGTTGTCTGAAGCTGGTTGTGTTTGTTTTGGGGCCTCTTTGGAGTCACTCTTATGCAGGCCAATGTCAGATGCTGCCTGTGACTATCCCTGGGAAACCTGTTTGGAGCTATGAAGTGATCCACAGTTTGTGGCTGCTTCTGCCTGGCCTGGGTGTGTGTGGTAAGGACCAAGATGTACACCAAGACTGGCTTGTACCAGCACTGGGCCAAGAGGCAGGTCAGCAAAAGTCCCAAAACACCCTGAGATCTGCCTCCATGTGCCTCTGCCTGCTAGCTGCCTGTTAGACTCAGTCGCTGAAAGAGCCTCTGCTGGTACTCAAGTTTCATGAGGTAGATTCTCAGTGAGTCACCAGGTAGGAGCGAGTGGTGTTCACCAGATATTATAGGTTCAAACTCAGTGCCAGGGCTGGGTCTGAGGCTATTCAGCAAATGTCTCAGGGTATACCAAGTCCAGCTACCACCTGCTGTGTGCTCACACATTTTTGTGGTAGTGTAGGGTCTCAGGGAGTCCTCAGCATGACACAAGCAGAGTTATCAGGCCCAAACAGATCAAGACTTAGCCAGGTTTTTAAGGGGGAAATGTCCCCTGGCCCAGAGCCACACAACTCAGTCTGTCCAGAATTCTTCCCAGACCTCAGTAGGGTAGACCCACCCAGAGTCAGGAGGGTGGGGCTAGCTGATTTCCCTTGAAGGTGAGGTGCCAGTCAAGGTCACTGAGAAGTGGGAGGAATGGCCTCACCCCAAAGCCACACAAATCAGTCAGTGACACACCCTGAGTTTGCACAAACTTCTATACCCAGGCTCAGTCAGCTGACTCTGAGCAGAGCACAAGCTCCACAGGGTGGGACAAGAGGGAGGCCAGGTGGTGGGGTATTGCATTCTCCCAGGCTGATGAAGTAAGGAGGGGAGTGCTCTTCCCAAGAATGATGGCGTCTTCATTGTGGGAGAATGACTCACACAGGGATCCTGCTAGCTGTCCCTTCAGCTCTCTCCTCAGAGCCACAAACCCCAGTCTCTCCTCATGCATCTCTAGTCTGCTCCACCATCCCTACCCAGGAGCCCAGTGTGAATGGCTGTGAAGGAGATTTTGCCTGTGGGCCCTTTAAAAGTGTGCCTGTGTCTCTAGCCACCTCCTGTTTCTCCTTAGTGGACAGAATCCCCGCTGATTTTCACAGCCAGATGTTATGTGGGTGCCTCTTCTGGGCTCTGTGGCTCT
The DNA here is from genome assembly GCF_028538775.1 of Myotis yumanensis. Classification (NCBI taxonomy): domain Eukaryota; kingdom Metazoa; phylum Chordata; class Mammalia; order Chiroptera; family Vespertilionidae; genus Myotis; species Myotis yumanensis. Next base: position 118,151,521 of record NW_027223754.1, on the reverse strand, counting down.
GGGCTGGGGAGCATGGTTTGAGGTTAAAACCCCATACTCCTTAGAGAGAACTTTTGCAGCTGAGATATCCCTGTGGGATTTCAGCCACTGCCCGAGGGAGTGAGGCCAGCCCTTTGTGCATCTCCACGCTTCCTACCGGTCTTGCTGAGTTTTTCCTGTATACCCTTCATTATAAGACTTCTCTTGGCTAGTCTTCAGTTGGTTATTGAGATTGATTGCTCTATATTTTAGTTGCAATTCCAGTTTGGTCCCGGGAGGACGTGAGTGTAACGTCCACCTACTCTGCCATCATTTTGGATTCCGGTGCCGGTGTTTCAAATGTGGTCCAAGGGGAGGAAATGTGACTTCTATGTCAGATGCCAGTTTTTCCTAGAATAAGCATTTGTCTGCTAAATTTGGAATAAATAATCAAGGAGAGGGATCTGCTGAAGCTGATTGGCTAGTAGATTTGAGGCCAAATTCAAAGGTTGGGTGCTGAGCTCAACTGCACTTCACTTAAATTATTTTTTTAGGATGTGGCATCATTCAGAAGCCCAATTGATTCTTGTGTTCTCTCCAAATCCTTGAAACCTGGATGTGAGAAATGTGCTCTAAGCACAATTTCAAAAGGGGGAAAGAATAATTTTTATCACTTTTTGTAATAGTTGGACATATACGTAAAGAATTATTATGTTCTCATGTTTGCTGTTTTCATATCACCATTACCTGGATGGGAGCCGCTCAAATCAGTGGCAACCACTGAAATCACTCGTGAAATGGTTTATTCCACATTTTCTTCAACCATCCCACTCTGCTTTCATACAAGTAAAAATAACTAGACCCGTCCTGACTGGTTTGGTTCAGTGGATAGAGCGTCGGCCTGCAGACTGAAGGGTCCCAGGTTCAATTCCAGTCAAGGGCATGTATCCTGGTTGCAGGCACATCCCCAAAAGGGGGTGTGCAGGAGGCAGATGATCTATGTTTCTCTCTCATCGGTGTTTCTAACTCTCTATCCCTCTCCCTTCCTCTCTGTAAAAAATCAATAAAATATATTTTTAAAAAAATAACTAGACCCAACTCGAACTTACTCATAAAGAAACACGAACCCAGGATATAAAGTTCCTGACAAGAAACAAAGCCTTGACTTTAGACTCACAAGCCAAGGGCCATAAAAGAAATTAGACCAATAACCCGAATAAAACAAAATAGGGCAAAAAAGTAAAGCATTTGGGTAAAGACTTTCTGTATGAAGTTTTTAACTCTCCACACTGACAAAATTATTCTCATCACTGACTGTGATAACTCAGCCTCCGCTTTGCTTCATTTTCTTCCAGAAGGTATGATGCATGTGAAGAGGGATGTTTCAGGAGGGGAAATTGACCTAGTCCTGATTTTCTTTATATTTTATGTGCTGACACTCTGGACATTTCTTTCTGTCAGGCAGAAACAACTGCTGGTCTACAGGGACAAGAGTCATTCCTCATCTCCCCTGGAAGAGCTACTTGGTGCCCTCACACAGGTTCCCACTGAGTTGGGGGATTGTCCAATTATTTGGATGACAAATAGGGAAAACACCTAACAGCCCACAAAAGAGATTTTCCAACTGTTGCCTAAAAAGGAATCTTACATTTCTCCTCATTGGAACTATCATTACATCACTACCCCCAGGAGGGACTTGGTATTTGTTGAATGGATGACTCACACTACAGGACCACCATTCATCATAGGTGGTTACCTTGGCCCACATTGCCTGCACCCAGGCCCTCTACGGAAGACCACCTGTATAGGGAGCAGGGAGGTCCTACAGGATGAGTTTCCAGAGCAGGAGTGGGGGACAGGAGCTCCACACAGTCTAACATTTCCTCCTCTTCTCGTTGTTGAGATTTTGCTTACAGCCGTCCAGTAAATTTCCCATTTTTCTTAGAATGATCAAGTCTGAACTCCTTAACCTAGTCCATATATCCTGACGACATGACCCTTGGGATTCTGTTCTATCCTGCCTCTTGCCCTTGGCCCCTTCATCCACCTGGCTCCAGCCACCTTCCTATGTACCAGCTCCTACCCAACCCTGTCCCAGTTCCCACTTCAGATGAATTCAGGGTCAGCTCACAACCCATCAACCCTGAGAAAGCTCCTCTAAGAAGGTCCCTGCTGAAAGCTCTCATGCACCCTGTGCCTTCGCAGCATTTCTCTCCATTGGACATCTATGCTCATTTGTATAACTGCCTTCACCCTTTAGACTGTAAGCTTCATGAGGCAGAACCACATCTGTCTCCTTCCTCTTCATACTTAGCAACCAGCATACTAACTGGCACTGAGGAAGCTGGCACAGAGGAAGCTGGGAGGGAAAGAAAGTGAGGAGGGGGGCGGGCTCCTTACAGTTCCTTCTCTCCAACCCACTGACTTACAGGCAGGGATAACAGAGAGGGGCAGGGAACGAATTAATGAGGACTTCAGTAGACTCATTTCATTACATCCTGTGTGTGCTCTACAATGAAATAGTCATGTACGAAATTTTTCTCACGAAAACTGTATTGGTTTTACTATCTTCATTACATTTTTTATATTGGTCTGCTTCATTAAAGATGGATGTTCTCAAAGCCTCTCCACCAGAAAAGTGCCCTGGTGTGTGCAGCAGTAAGTGTTAAGCCTCTTAAGCCATTTCTATAAAATAACTAACTTCCATCAGGACAGCTGACTAAATGCCAGGCCCATTGGAGCCTGCTTTTTCCTAGATTTTTGTTGAGAGGCTAACTTCCCACAAGTGGATTGGCCAGGGGAATGTTCAGAACCTCCTGGTTCCGTGGAAGAGGTCAGGGCTATAAAAGCAGTAGCTACTAATGTTCCCGCTGAGCCCTCACCCCTCACCACGTGCAAGACACTGTGCCAGGCAGGACGGGGGCGGTAGGGGGTGAAAGCTCTAGCATTAGGCATCCATGCTTTGTTGACCCACAGGTGAACTCAAGCAGGGACCTCCCCCCTATGCCCCAGCTTCTGCCTTCATAACGTGAACAGTGCCTATCTCAGGAAGGTTGCAAGGATTGAGTGACAGAATGCACACCAAATGTTGAGCTCATGGAAGAGCTCTCAATGCAAGTTAACTGCTAACATTGTTCAACAAACCATCTTATCATTCCCTCATAGCAAACTGAGGATGGATGTGCACGTGGGCGCAGGCGTGTGTGTGTGTCGGAGTGGCATCTGGAGGCTCACGCAGATTGGCTTGTCCACCAAGCCCCTGTCCTCCATCACTGCTATGATCTGGAAGGAGGAGAGCAGAGCCCCATTTACACAGCGGGCTGTGAAATGCCACCAGCAGCTCCCTCCTCACCCCAAACCTCACCCACCACTGGGTGACGCTCACCCCTCTGCAGGACCAAGGTTTAGTTTAGCGCCTGCTTCAAACTGGGAGACTGGTCTCTCTGAGCTCCCATTCATTCTTTAACTCAGGTGAGAAAAAGGCTTCTTGCTTACATAAGCTATAGCATTACAGTGAAGATTGAAGGAGATACTAAGTCGTACACCTCTTTGTAAAGTTAGAAACATGAAACACATGAAGTCTTTGGGGTTGTTGTTTTGTCCAGAGGTTGCTCTGGGGCAGCGGGAGAAGTACATGGAACCCTGGTTCCCCAGTAGCATGCCCAGAGCTTGATCTAAATCCCCAGAACCTCTCCATCTCTCCTTCCTCATTGTAACACAGGAGTAAACAGCCCCTCCTGGAGGAGCTCTGTAAACCCTAATACTCTACCCAAACAGTATGTCCTTATTCCCGGTTGGGGGAGGGGCGGCTCCCTTTGGTGGCACTGTAAATTGTTTCCCTGTGTGCCCCCAGGCAGAAAGGAGAATTGGACCTATCCAATTCTCATGTCTTTTCCAATTCTATTTCCGACTTCATCTCTCCCATGCAGAATGCTGGTGTTGCTGAACCAGAGTGGAATCCCATACCTCCCCTCCAGGAGGGCACCAGGGTCCCGCATCAGCTTCCCTTAGTATGTGAGCCCTGTGTGGCAGCACACATAGTTCTAACCTCATGAGAGCAATTCCAGAGAGAAAATATATGGCTAATAAAATACTTCTGAAATAGTGATTCTGCAAGCTTTGATATAAGATAATATTTATGGAATATTCTAGGATTTGGGTTGAAAGTGAAACATGAGGGTCATAAATATATTATCTAACTCATTAGGCAAGCCACAGTCCTGGTGTCACATAAAGTAGGTCTATAGCCCTGGGATCCATTCATCACATTATTCTGTGCTTACTATCTTGAAACCAATAGTGAGTCCCTTTTGTGGGAGTGATGATTAAAGATGAAATTTATCACTAAGGAATACAGAAATCCATCTATACTGCCAATGCTTAAGGAAAGGCTAGGTACATGAAATTCAGAAAATGGATTTGGGTCCTTCCCCCAGTAGCTGTGGCACAGGATAAAAACTTTATTGGGAATACACTCAACTGTGGCAGTGTCCTACATCTACCCCTCCCCAACTGAGCAGAGGAAATGGTCTCTGCATTTCTCCGGTCCTGAGCTGCCCTTCCTCAGGAGCCCCATGCACTGCAGGGAGGAAGGGTGAGAAACTAAAATTCCCAGGATTCTGTAAATTCAGTCTGACAGAATCTTTTAAGAGTTACCTTTAGGTATATGCTCAGTTTCTGAAGTATTTCTGAGCCTCTCAGATATTTCCCCCTCTTCCCACTCTTCTTCAAAATGATGAATGAGAGACTGGGGGCAGCTAATCTCATCTCCCCTAATGTCTTCCAGAGACCCCCTTGTTGTGACTGCATAGTGGCCACCCCCAGATTTTCTGAGGAATAACAGGACCTTCTTGAATTAGGGGAGAGGGAGAACGTGCCAACACCCTCTATAAGAGTCCTTGTCACTGCTCTCATACAAAGTAGGTTCCACCTGTTGGTGGGCTCTTATGAGGTTACTAGAGGCCCAGTTCACAAAATTTGTGCACTCGGGGAGATGGGGGGGTCCCTCAGCCTGGCCTGTGCCCTCTGCAGTCTGGGAGCCCTCCGGAGATGTCCAACTGATGGCTTCAAACATCCTTAGTGCTGCCACGGACATCCTTAGCACAGCAATCAAACATCCTTAGCCTCTCCCACCACCGCCGCTGTGCTCGCCAGTCATGAGCCCGGCTTCTGGCTGAGCGGTGCTCCCCCTGTGGGAGCACACTGACCACCAGGGGGCACCTCCTGCATTGAGCGTCTGTCCACTAGTGGTCAGTGCATGTCATAGCGACTGTTCATTCCACTGTTCAGTCTAATTAGCATATTATTCTTTTATTATATAGGATAAGGACATGGCTGGGTCCCTGGCACACCACAGCCAAGTGACCTGCAGTCCCAAAGGGGCTGCTGGACCATAGCCTCATGCCATACCTGAAGGGATCACATTGGGGACCAGCCATGATTACAAAGATACCTTCACAGAAAATGCATCTGTGTCTCAGCAACAGCAATGGAAAGATTGACATCATTACAGGTGACAGCTCCGATGACAGATAGTTTATCAGATATAGTAGTGCAAATAGGGACAAGCAGATGATGTCGGGGTGCCTATCCCGGATCACGGTTTTGGTCCCTCTCACTCACAGAGAGAGGCAAGCAATCAATTTACCAGCAGAAGGACACAATAAAGGCTTGGCTGGGTAGCTCAGTTGGTTGGAGCATCATCCCATAAACCTAAAGGTTGAGGGTTCAATTTCCAATCAGGACACATACCTAGGTTGGGGGCTTGATCCCTGGTTGGACACATATGGGAGGCAACTGATCAATGTTTCTCTCTCTCTTTCTCTGAAATCAATAAAAACATATCCTTGGGTGAGGACTTTTTTTTTTAAAGAATGTGATAAAGTGATGATCCCAGATATGAGCTCCCCATGAAGCCTTCCTCAGTACCCACTTAGCAGGCAGAATGAAGTCTCACTCCCTCCTCTCTGCTCCCACAGCCTGGGGCTCATTCTCTAACACCATCACTCATGTGTCCACACACACCACAACCCCGGCCACAGAGGTCCTTTCCCAAGTGATCACTGCCGTTTCCTCTTTCTGATCCCTCTTCAAAATGTGGAAATGTGTTGAAATGATGGCTATCTTTTGAGCAACATGTCCTGGGGCCAGAGGGAAGGTGTCCAGCTCTTCTAGTAACTTCTGAGTCAGGACCCAGAAGCTCTCGAGGAATCTCCCGCCAACCTGCCATGCTTTCCAGGCACCCTCACCCCTGCTATCTGGTCTCCATTGATGTGCAAGACAAGGACTCCCTCCTTGATCAAACTTGAGTCAGGCTTCACAGACCTGTAGGCTTCATCCTTGCCCCTGTCCTCAGTGTGTCAAGTCCAGTTTTCCCAGAGTCTAAAACAGTTTATTGAGAAATCCCCAACCTTAATATCCAAGCAAGCTCCCCCATCTTAGTACTACCCAAATTCCTAGTAATTTTCCACCTACTACCTCATCCTGCCAGTTGGTCAACAATCCTCATTGTGTGCCTACTGTATTCGGAGTTATGTTCAGTCTCCCTCCCCTACTTCAATAGTCTTGACTCCTATCCCCTTCAATAAATTCTTCCTTGGCATTTCCACAAGTATCAGCATAATTTCCTTTTACCAGTTCCAAAACTACCCTAAATCTTGGTCACTGGAAACCACTATTTGATTTTGCTTCTGGTGCTGGAAGAGCACATCCAGGCAATCTATCTCTGATCCATGGGCATCGGCTAGAGAGAAGGGCTGCAGGAACCACTCCAAGACAGTCTTGTCACTCTCCCATCTGGCACCTCCCAGGCTCCTGTCCTCTCCCTCTCTACCTGGCATCTCATTCTCCGGGGCCTCTCCCTGGGCTGTGGGCTTCTCCAGAAGGGTGGTCTCAGGGTGGTCAGACTGCTTACATGGTGCTGGCTTCCCACGAGTAAGCATTCCTGGGCGATGCTCCGGGAAGCCCAGGAGAAGCTGCAAAGATTCCCATGACCTAGACAAGAAGCCCCAGATGTCACTTCTGCCTCATTCCACTGACGAAACAAGTCACTATGGCCAGCCCAGATTTCAGGGGAATGATGGAATACACTCTGCTCTCAACGGGGAGGTGGCTTTTGTGTCCAGGGAGGGAAGGAAATTATGGCAGCATCTCAGAGACAAGCTACCCCACCTGCTGTCATTTGCCCTGGGTTTGTCCTTCTCAAAACAGGCCAACCCAAGAATTAACCCGTGGGCTATTGACTTCTTCTTCTTCTTTTTTTTTTTTTTTTTAGAAGTGAACATATATTTTTTTCCAAGAAAAACGATTTTAAATATAATAATGTTGCATGCAATAAACATTAACATTTCAAGAAAAACAATCTCAAATATAATAATATTACATGCAATAAGCATTCATATTTCAAGAAAAAAATTATTTTAGGTATAATAATATTATCAAAACTGTACTAACATAGTATGATATCACAAAAGTTGTAGGAAATATTAAAAATCTACAAATAGCCCTGGCTGGTTTGGATCAATGGAGAGAGCGTTGGCCTGAGGAATGAGGGGTCCCAGGCTCGGTTCTGGTCAAGGGCACATGCCTGGGTTGCAGGCTCTATCCCTAGTGGGAGGTGTGCAGGAGGCGACCGATCAATGATTCTCTCTCGTTGTTGATGTTTCTATCTCTCCCTCTCCCTTCTTCTCTCTGAAATCAATTAATATATATATATATTTTTTTAATTTACAAATAACAGGATTACTTCCATTAGATTCTAAAATATTCCCCCCACTGGCTCTATTTTTGTTCATCAGTTTATGTTGTTCATTATATTCCACAAATGAGTGAGATCATGTGATATTTATCTTTCTCTGACAGGCTTATTTCATTTAGCATGATGCTCTCCAGGTCCATCCATGCTGTTGCAAATATTAAGAGTTCTTTTTTTAAATCAGCAGCATAGCATCCATTGTGTAGATGTACCACAGTTTCCTAATCCACTCATCTGCTGATGGGCAGGCACTTAGGCTGTTTCCAAATCTTAGCTATTGTAAATTGTGCTGCTCTGAACATGGAGGTGCATATATCCTTTCTGATTGGTGTTTCTGATTTCTTGGGATATAGTCCTAGAAGTGGGATTACTGGGTCAAATGGGAGTTCCATTTTTATTTTTTTGAGGAAACTGCATACTGTTTTCCACAGTGGTTGCAACAGTATGCATTCGCACCAGCAGTGCAAGGGGGATCCTTTTTCTTTGCATCCTCACCAGCACTTGTTGTTTGTTGATTTGTTGATGATAGCCATTCTGACAGGTGTGAGATGGTACCTCATTGTCATTTTGATTTGCATCTCTCAGATGATTAGTGACTTTGAGCATGTTTTCACATGTCTCTTGGCCTTCTGTATGTCCACTTTCCAGAAGTGTCTTTTTAGGTCCTTTGCCCACTTTTTGATTGGATTGTTTATCTTCCTTTTGTTAAGTTGTATGAGTTCACTGTAAATTTTGGAGATTAGACCCTTATCGGAGATAACATTAGCAATTATGTTCTCCATACAGTGGGCTTTCTTGTTGTTTTGTTGATGGTGTCTTTTGCTGTGCAGAAGCTTTTAATTTTAATGTAGTCCCATTTGTTTGTTTTCTCCTTAGTTTCCATTGTCCTAGGAGCTATATGGTAAAGATATTGTTATGGCATATGTCTGATATTTTGCCGCCTATGGATTCTTCTAAGATTTTTATGGTTTCCCATCTTATGTTTAAGTCCTTTATCATTTTAAGTTTATTTTTGTGCCTGTGATCTAGTTTCATTTTTTTGCATGTATCTGTCCAATTTTCCCAACACCATTTATTGAAGAGACTGTCTTGACTCCATTGTATGCTCTTGCCTCCTTTGTCAAATATTAATTGAGCATAACAGCTTGGGTCGATTTCTGGATTCTGTGTTCTGTTCCATTGGTCTATATGTCTGTTCTTGTGCCAATACCAGGCAGTTTTGAGAACAGTGGCTTTGTAATATAGCTTGATATCTGGTATTGTGATGCCTCCAACTTTGTTCTTCTTTCTTGGGATTGCTGCAGCTATTCAGGGTCTTTTTTATTCCAAATAAATTTTTGATCAGTTTGTTCTAGGTCTGTGAAATATTCCGTTGGTATCTTAATGGGGATTGCATTGATTCTATAGATTGCTTTGGGTAGTATGGGCATTTTGATGATGTTGATTCTACCAATCCATGAACACGGTATATTCTTTCATTTGTTTATGCCTTCTTCTATCTCTTTTTTCAACGTCCTGTATTTTTCTGAGTATAGGTCTTTTACCTCCTTAGTTAAGTTTATTCCTAGGTATCTTAATTGTTTATTGCAATGGTAAACGGGATTGGTTTTTTAGTTTCTCTTTCTGTGAGTTCATTATTGGTGCATAAAAAAAGGCCATAGATTTCTGGGTGTTGATTTTGTATCCCGTTACCTTGCCAAATTTATTTATTAAGTCTAGTCGGTTTTTTATGGAGTCTTTGGGGTTTTCTATGTACAGTATCATGTCATCCATGAATAATGACAGTTTTACCTCTTCTTTTCCAATTTGGATGCCTTTCATTTCTTCTTCTTGTCTAATTGCTATGGCTAGCACTTCTGGTGCTATGTTGAACAGAAGTGGTGAGAGTAGGCATCCCTGTCTTGTTCCTTTTCTTAAGGGAAATGGTTTGAGTTTTTGCCCATTGAATATGAGTTTGGCTGTAGATTTGTCATATATGGCCTTTATCATGTTGAGATATGCTCCCTCCAACTTTGCTGAGAGTTTTTATCAAAAATGGGTGTTGGATTTTGTCAAATGCTTTCTCTGCATCGATTGATATGATCATGTGATTTTTATCTTTCAATTTGTTTATGTGATGTATCACATTTATTGATTTGCGAATATTGTACCAGCCTTGCATCCCTGGAATAAATCCCACTTGATCATGTTGTATGATCTTTTTCATATATTGCTGAATGCGATTTGCTAATATTTTGTTGAGGATTTTAGCATCTATGTTCATCAGGGATATTGGCCTGTAATGCTCTTTCTTTGTAGTGTCTTTATCTACTTTTGGAATTAGGATAATGCTGGCCTCATCAAGAGACTTTGGAAGTGTTTCTTCCTCTTGGATTTTCTGAAATAGTTTGAGGAGTACAGGTGTTAGTTCTTCTTTGACTGTTTAAAAAAACTCCCCTGTGAAGCCATCCAGACCTGGGTTTTTGTTTGGTGGGAGTTTTTTGATTACTGCTTCTATTTCATCAGTTGTTATTGGCCTATTCCAGTTTTTTTATTCTTCCTGATTCAGTTTTGGGAGATTGTATTTTTCTAAGAATTTGTCTATTTCATCCACATTGTCGAGCTTGTTGGCATATAGTTGTTCATAGTATTTTCTTACAATCTTTTGTATTTCTGAGGCGTTTGTGGTTACTTCTCTACTTTTGTTTCTATTTATTTGGTCCTCTCTGTTTCTTGATGAGCCTGGCTAATGGTTTATCAATTTTGTTTATCCTTTCAAAGAACCAACTCTTGGTTTCATTGACTTTTTGTATTGTTTTTTAGTCTCTGTGTTATTTATTTCTGCTCTAATCTTTATTATTTCCTTCCTTCTACTTACTCTGGGCTTTTCTTGTTCTCTTTCTAGTTCTTTAAGTTGTAGGGTTAAATAGTTTATTGCTGATTTTTCTTGTTTTCTTAGGTATGCCTGTAGTGCTATGCACTTCTCTCTCAGAACTGCTTTTGCTGTGTCCCATTGATTTTGGGTTGTAATGTGTTCATTTTCATTTGTTTCAAGGAAGTTTGTTATTTCTTTCTTGTTGTTGATAACCCATTCATTGTTTAATAACATACTATTTAGCCTCCATGTGTTTGAATGTTTTTGGGTGTTTTTACTATAGTTGATTTCTAACTTCATTCCACTGATCTGAGAAGATGCTTGATATGATTTCAATCTTCTTGAACTTGTAGAGACTTGTTTTGTGTTCTAGCATATGGTCTAACTTTGTGAATGATTCATGTGCACTTGAGAAGAATGTATATTCTATTGTGTTGGGGTGAAATGTTCTATAAATGTGTATTAGATCCATCTGATCCATTGTGTCCTTTAGACTCTCTATTTCCTTGTTAAGTTTTTGTTTGGAAGATCCGTCCAGTGAAGTCAGAGGGGTGTTGAAGTCCCTTACTATGACAGTATTGTTGTCAATCTCTTCATTAAAGTCCTCTAGAAGTTTTTAAAATATATTTAGGTACTCCTATATTGGATGCATATATGTTTACCAGGGTTATATCCTCTTGTTGGATCGATCCCTTTAGATTATGTAGTGACCTTTGTTGTCTGTAGTGATAGCCTTCATTTTAATGTCTATTTTATCGGATATGAGTATTGCTGCTCCTGCTTTTTTTTCTTTTACATTTGAATGGAAAATTTTTTCCATCCTTTCACTTTCATCCTGTGTGTGTCTTTTGTTTTGAGGTGGGTCTCTTGTAGATAGAATGTAGTTGAGTCATGTTTTTGTGTACATTCAGTTACCCTATGCCTTTTGATTGGAGCATTTAATTCATTTACATTTAGGGTTAATATTGAGAGGTACTTATTTATAGACATTTTAATTCTGTTTGGCTAGGTTTCTCTCTCTGTTCCTTCTCCTCAGCAATCCCTTACAGCAATCCCTTTAGCATTTCTTGTAATGGTGGCTTGGTGGTGATGTACTCCTTTAGCCTATTTTTTTTTTTTTTTTTTTTGTCTGGGAAGCGCTTTATTTGACCATCTATTTTGAATGATAGCCTTGCTGGATATAGTAATCTTGCTCTCAGATCCTTGCTTTCCATTACCTTGAGTACTTCATGACATTCCCTTCTGGCTTGTAAAGTTTCTGATGAGAAATAAGGTGTCAGCCTTATGGGAACTCCTTTGTAGGTAACAGTTTTCTTTTCTCTTGCTCCCTATAAGATTCTCTCTTTGTCTTTAATTTTTGGCATTTTAATTTTGATGTGTCTGTGCGTGGGTCTGTTTGGGTTCTTCTTATTTGGAGTTCTCTGTGCCTCCTGAACTTGTGTGACTTTTTGCTTTACCAGGTTAGGAAGTTTTCTACCATTATTTCTTCAAACACTTTCTCTATTCCTTTCTCCCTTTCTGCCTCTTCTGGCATACCTGCTATTCTAATATTGTTACATTTCACATTGTCCCACAGCTTTTTTAAGCTGTCCTCCTATTTTTTGATTGCTTTTTTTTGGCTCTCTGATTGAGTGATATTTTCAACTGATTCAATCCTCAGCTTCCCCAATCTGCTGTGTATTCCTTCCAATGTGTTCTTTATTTGTGTTATGTCATTCTTTATCTCAGACTGTTCTTTTTTCATAGTTACTGTATCTTTTTTCATACTGTTGAGCATTTTTACTATCATTACTCTGAACTCTGTTTCAGATAAATTTATTATTTCTACTTCATTTACCTCTTCTTCTGGAGAATTCTCTATTTCTTTCATTTGGGGGTTGTTTCTTTGTCCCCTCATTTTAGTTGTCTGTTTGGGTTTGTGACTATATATTAGGTAGATCCTCTACACCTCTGTCTCTAGTGCAGGACAGTGTTAAAGGCTGTTTCTGACTAATAGGATCAGGGAAAGACTCAAAGCTTCCAGAGACCACCTCTGTCTACAGACTAATAGGATTCTGACTTGAATTACCCCCAGGCAATCATCCTCAGGTGTGGCGAGAGTTTTTTTCAACAAAGTGGGCAGTTGCTTCTGCCTGGAGGCTAATTGTTATTTTTAATCTCTTAAGTGGCCTCAGGGCAAGGTGTTTTTTCCCCAGGCAAGGCAAATGTCTATGTGGGAAAGATGTCCTCCACTGCATGAGGAAATGACTCAGCCCAGGAAACTTGGGGTGTTGGTTTTCTGAGCTCTATCCCCTGAGTCCCCAGTCCTGGGTTCTACTCTCACAGCTCCATTCCACGTCACCTTCCCTCTGCCAGAGCACAAGGTGGGTGGCTCCACAGGAAATTCTTGTGTGTTGGCCCTTCAAGAGGGTGCCTGAACTTTCAGCTGCCACTCCCTGGCAGACAGCACCCCACTGCTTTTCACAGCTAGATGTTGTGTGAGTACCCTCCTCAGATTTGGTGCTCTCTGCTGGGGAACCCAGCTTGGGGATTAGATCCCAGAGTTCTCGGTGGCATGTTCCCCACCCCCACCCTCACCCCCCCAACTGAGATATCTCTCTGGGACTTCAGTTCCTGTCTGTGGGCCCAGCCAGCTCTTTTGAGCCTCTGTCCCTCCTACCAGTCTCTATGTGGTCTCCACTTCAGCTCTTGGGTATCAGGGCTCTCTCCTGTGAGTTTTCCATTGATTATTCCAGGAGCTTTTCCATATTTCAGTTGTAATACCAGCTTGTTCCTGGGAGCATGTTCATGCAGCATCCTCCTAGCCTACTGCTCCATTGACTTTTAATTTATATTCTAAACTTCACAATAATTTTGTATCTTTAAAAGTAGATGAGTTTTCAAACTAAAAGAGCTCCAAGGTCAAAGCTCAAACTATGAGCAACAAAATAAATAACATAGTATTCATTTATAACCCAAAATATGAAATAAGTATGAATGAGTCCTTACTGATATAATGAATGAATAAGTAGGGAAGAAGAGACAAATATCCTTTACAAAAGAATTTCATATAGTGTCAGTGGGTACTAGACTTACCAGGGTGATCACTTCATAAGGTATATAAATGTCTAATAACTATATTATACACTTGAAAATAATATATATTGCATGTCAACTGTAATAAAAAAATAAATTTTTAAAAAAGAATTCCAAATAATTTTAGCTATTACCTCTTCAAAGAGGTGGAGTTGAACTCCTTACTCCTTACTCCTGTGCTTAGTGACTTGCTTCCAAACAGTAGAGTTCGAAAGGAGGGAAAAAGTAACTCCACAATGGATATGGAGTTATTTTATGCAACAATTTGACTAGATCACAGGATGCCCAGATATCTGGTTAAATATAACTTCTGGGTGTGTCTGTGAGGGTGTTTGCAGAAGAGATTAGCATTTGAATGGTGGACTGAGTAAAGCAGATGACCTTCTCCAAAGTGGATGGGCATCATTCCATCTGTAGAGAGCCTGAATAGAACAAAAAACGTGGAGGAAGGTTGAATTCACTCTCTGCCTGACTGGTCAACTGGGCCATCATCTGCACCATCTACACCGTTGGTTCTCTGGCTCTCAGGCCTTCAAACTACACCACTTCCCTTTATGAGTTTCAAGCTTGCAGACTACAGCTCATGAGGCTCCTTAGCCTCCATAGTCATGTAAGTCAATATCTTATAATAAATAATAAATAAAATAAAATTTTATGTCATTACAATATTAATATAATAAATAATAAAATAAATAATACCTTATAATATATATGAGTAATAGGCTATAAGTGTGTGGGGAGAGAGAGAGAGATCTTATTGGTTTTGTTTTTCTGGAGATCCCTGACTAACACAATGGAGAAACCAGGCAAACACTTCAGTCAGGTGATCAAGGTCAACATCAACAGTGATAAGGCATGTTAATAACATGTGCACTTGATATGGTGTGATTATAAGGGCACTTTACCTCTTGCCCTTCCTCCCAAGAACACATAACCCCCGTCTAATCATGAGAAAAACATTAGACACATCCAAATAGAGGGACAGATCTCAAATTCAGCACACACTGACCAGTACTCCTCAAAACTGTCAAGGTCATGGAAAACAAGGGAAAACTGAGAAATTGTCACAGGGCAAAGGAGTTTGAGGAGACTTGACACCTACTGTAATGTGGTAGCCTAGATAAGATCCTGGAACAGAAAAGAGCATTAGGGGAAAACTAACAGTTCAATAGTAATGTACCAATGTTAGTCTCCTATTTGTGACCATGTGCCATTGTAATGGTAGCTGTTGACAAGAGGGGAAACCAGGTATGGAACATATGGAATTCCCTGTACCATCTTTGCAAGTCTTCTGTAAACCTAAGACTATTCTAAAATGAAACATCTTCTAAAAATGTATATGGCTCAAAGCTAAAATATTCATTTTATTAGACCAAGAAATAGAAAACTGGAAGAAAAAAAAAAGGCCAAAGCCTAACACCTGGATCCTGTTACTTAAAAGAGAAGTTAAGATGACACAAATGAAATCAAAAGCAGATAATGACTTTACCAAAAGCTAATTACCTCAGATTGGGGATTTAAGATTTTGAAATTATCAGTGACTGTACATGGAGTAATTAATTATAAAACATTAACTAGACTATGATTTAATTTAAATTTTTTTGAGTTTCAAAATTGCTCCCTTTTCTCCTGGGTAATCCCAATTGAACACATCCCTGAACTGGGAATTGCATTTGCAATGACAGGTCAGGAATTTGAATCACATGTTCTCCTCCAGTACATAACTAGATTCAAGAAAGGATGATCAGTCAATACAGAGTCCTCTCTTTTGCCTCTAGCTACCTGATAAAATTTAACCCACCACCAGCAGAGCTAATCCTACATTATGGGAGCAGAAAGAGGATTTAGAGTTTTAGCCCTAAGGTGCTGGTAAAGATGACCCTGGTGATGCTGGTGAGAGCAGCTGCATTTTCCCACAGCTGTTTCTCAGTGGAGATGGTACTTGGATGCTTGTTTGGCCATGGCAACAGGGTTGTTGGCTTCCAGTCACGCTACCTTTTGAGTGGCAGCTCAGTGGGAAACCCAGCTCAGCACAATGAAGGCCCTGCTCTTCTAGGCCAATTCAGTAATAGACATAGCTCTTTTCCCAGGCCTTCTGAGGAAGGGGGAGATGAGGCCCAGGGTGCTGTGAAAGTGCCCCTTCTTCTGATATCCCACTGTTTCATTTCCCATCGCTGTCTTTTTCAAGAAGTAAGCATTTGTATAATAAAGTGGTAATATCATGGCTTTGACAGTGTATTGGATTTTATCTTCGCTGAGAAAAGATGAGGACAAAGGTTCCTTTCATCACATTCTAGCACAGCAGCACACCAGAGGGAGGCAGCCCAGCAAAGGTTACATGTGCTGTGAGGGGGTTAGATTGTATTCCAAGTGCACTGGGAAGTCACTGAAAGGTGCAGCCATTTAAGGACAGGGTGTGTTGGGGAGGTTTGTTGGCTCTGTCATCTCCCTCATAATCTTTAATGACATGGTAGAAAATTGGGGTCAAAAGAAACAATTTCCCCAAGTCTTAATTTCCTGTAAAAGCAGTTACAATTTACCCTACAAGCATCTATTTTCATGGGATCCCCTAATAAGAAGGACTCAGGCTTTAATTTGAAAGGGGATGTGGACATTCTAGGCCACTATGCACTATTTTTTATGTTAAATCAATCAACAAATATTTACTCGAAATTAGCACGGTCCTAGGCAGAGTGCTGGGCACCAGGAATAATGATGAACAAGACTTAGCCCCACCCTAAAACCCAACAGCCTAGTGTTAGAGAGAGGCAAGAATGGGTACTGATTGGGAAAGATCAGTTTCAATTTCATGTGCCTTTTATAAGTTTTACAAACTCAACCTAAGTAAACATCTACAGGATGATGCCAAAATTTTCTCTAGTATTTAGATCCTGTAGCTCAATCATCTTTAAAGTGTGTGGGATTTAAGAACAACTTTTTCTGTTGACATTAGCGAATTTACCAAAGTTAATAGCCATCCCCTCAGATGGTTGGGACACTTTTTATATGCTTTTTACTATCTTTAGAATTCCAAAATCTCTTATTCTTTTTTTTAAGACTTTTTATTGATTTTTAGAGAGTTGGGGAGGGGAGAGAAAGAGAAACATCTACGTGAGAGCAGAACATTGATCAGCTGCCTCCTCCATGCCCCCACCAGGGATTTAGCCTGCAACCTTGGCATGTGCCCTGACCGGAAATCAAACCAGCAACCTTTTGGTGCACAGGACCATACCGAACCAAATGAGTCACACCAGCCTGGGCCAAAATCTCTTATTCCCTCTCCCTTCTCTATTCTCTTAAGAAAGAATCTAAAACTTACCCACATTGAGATTTAAAGTACTGATGAAGCTCAAAGTGTGTTTCAATAAGGACAAAGTTGGGTTTTTTTCTGGATTTGGCCTAGGCACCACTAAATTCCATGGTAGATGGTTAATATATGTGCATTAAAAGAATAAATGGCCCTAACCGGTTTGGCTCAGTGGATAGAGCATCGGCCTGAGGACTCAAGGGTCCCAGGTTCCCCCGGCGTGGTAGGGACAACCCCGGTCAGGTTGAAACGGCCCCCGAGAGGTAGGGACGACCCCAGTCAGGTCGAAACGGCCCCGGCGTGGTAGGGACAACCCCGGTCAGGTTGAAACGGCCCCCGTGAGGTAGGGACGACCCCGGTGAGGTTGAAACAGCCCCCGCGAGGTAGGGACGACCCCAGTCAGGTCGAAACGGCCCCGGCGTGGTAGGGACAACCCCGGTCAGGTTGAAACGGCCCCCGTTAGGTAGGGACGACCCCAGTCAGGTCGAAACGGCCCCGGCGTGGTAGGGACAACCCGGGTCAGGTTGAAACGGCCCCCGTGAGGTAGGGACGACCCCGGTGAGGTTGAAACAGCCCCCGTGAGGTAGGGACGACCCCAGTCAGGTCGAAACGGCCCCGGCGTGGTAGGGACAACCCCGGTCAGGTTGAAACGGCCCCCGTGAGGTAGGGACGACCCCAGTCAGGTCGAAACGGCCCCGGTGTGGTAGGGACAACCCCGGTCAGGTTGAAACAGCCCCGGTGTGGTAGAGACAACCCCAGTCAGGTTGAAACGGCCCTGGTGTGGTAGGGACGACCCCGGTGAGGTTGAAACGGCCCCCGTGAGGTAGGGACGACCCCGGTGAGGTTGAAATGGCCCTGGTGAGGCTCAGACGGCCCTGGTGAGGTTGAGACTACTCCAGTGAGGTTGGGACAAATAAAGGGGACCAGTATGGACTGATGAACAGGTGTAGATACAGAAGCAGAGCAACATTGAACAGAATGTTAAACTACAATGGGGAGCCTGGGGAGGGTTGGGGGGGGGGGGATTAAGAGACCAACTGAAGGACTTATATGCATGCATATAAGATTAACCAATGGACACAAGACACGGGGCGGGGGGGGGCGGGGGGTAGGGGCCGGGGGAATGTCATGGGGGGGAAAAAGGAGACATATGTAATACTCTTTTTTTTTTTTTTTTTTTTTTTTTTAAATATATTTTATTGAATTTTTACAGAGAGGAAGGGAGAGAGATAGAGAGTTAGAAACATCGATGGGAGAGAAACATCAACCAGCTGCCTCCTGCACATCTCCCACAGGGGATGTGCCCGCAACCCAGGTACATGCCCTTGACCGGAATCGAACCCGGGACCTTTCAGTCCGCAGGCCGACGCTCTATCCACTGAGCCAAACCGGTCTTGGCATATGTAATACTCTTTGTAATACTTTAAGAAATAAAAATTATAAAAAAAAAAAAAAAAAAAGGGTCCCAGGTTCGATTCCGGTCAAGGGCATTTACCTTGGTTGCGGGCACATTCCCAGTGGAGGGTGTGCAGGAGGCAGCTGATCTATGTTTCTCTCTCATCGATGTTTCTAACTCTATCCCTCTTCCTTCCTCTCTGTAAAAAAATCAATAAAATATATTTTAAAAAAAGAATAAATGAAAAAAAAAAGAATAAATGAATACACAAGCAAAATTAAAATAGAACAATAAAATGTATTAAAAAGAGCAAAAGGGGAAGTAGAGTTAGGTAGAACAGTAGCATTCCACTAGTCCAAATAAGGTCATTAAACAATCAACAAACAAAAATAAAAGATATTACAACAGCAAAAATGTACATATGACATGCTCTCCTAATCAAGGATCATTCATTCCAAGGGAAGACAGCAACCTGATCCCAACAAATATGTACACACAACAACAAAGACTGGGAAAATGTGATCATGGCCTGAGGCCAGCAGCAGCCCACAGGCTAACTGGTGTCTGGAGCCACAGAAGATGACCTACTGACAGAAACTCTCTCGGTAACTGGGAGGGACAGAACATGGGACGTGAAAGCAACAGGATTTTGCACCCTACGTGTGTGTTGCTCTTTCCTTGGAAACTGAAGCCTCTGGACTGTAATGTCTGCTCTGGTGAAAGGTAAGGAATGTTAACCTCATAATGTCCTGATGCCTTTGCTCCAGAAGCAGGTGCCACCTCACTTCACCTTTTTCTTCCATTCAATCCCATTGCGTTGTGTGATCTTCACTTCCAGCGATCAATACTCTCATGATTTATTTTCCAAAAAGGAACATCTAGCCTAACCGGTTTGGCTCAGTGGATAGAGCGTCGGCCTGCGGACCGAGGGGTCCTGGGTTCGATTCCGGTCAAGGGCATGTACCTTGGTTGCAGGCACATCCACAGTAGGGGGTGTGCAGGAGGCAGCTGATCGATGTTTCTCTCTCATCAATGTTTCTAACTCTCTGTCCCTCTCCCTTCCTCTCTGTAAAAATATCAATAAAATATATATTTTTTAAAAAAAAAGGAACATCTAAAGGTCTTCAATTACTCAACTGCACCAATTAATATTGATTTCTTGAGTAATTCTTTTTTGCAAGCCACCCTTTAAACAACACAAAAATATTTCATTGTATGTTACCACCACCCCCCCCCCCCCCCCACACACACACACACACCCTACTTTATCTAAGTGATTCTTACCTTTAAGATCAGTTTTAAGTAGAGCAGCTTCCTCAGCCTCCACGGTGAGAAATAAGTAAAACAACAATTAATAGAGAATATAATCTTTTCTTAGTGAAAAAAGCCCTGGCTCCACTTCTGAATTATGGCAGACCATTTGTTTCAGACCAGGTAAAGAATGCAGCAATTTGCTGGTATAGAAGCAAGCAAGCGATTTTTAGATATTTATTTGTATTCAACTACTTTACTAAACCATATCAAATGAAATGCTCTTTTGATTATTTGGTGTTTTTGTAGGTAGACAACAATATTGGCCATAATTTTTTCCTCCTTATTCTATCAAATTGCATTGACCAGAACTTGTAAGAAAACGTGAATAACAATAGTGATTGCAGACATTACTGGGGTTTTCCCCTATATGTAATGGAAATACCTCTACAGTTTCACATTTAAGTTAGCTGTTGTTTAGTAGAGTAATATATTCTATCCCAAATGTACACCTTGAGATCCCTAGTGTTTGAAGGATTTTTCTTATCTCAATAAGGCAAGAGCTCTGAATTTCATAAAAATCTCTTCAACACCTGAGATAATTTTTTTCCCCTTTTTGAGTTACTGGTTTGGTTTATTAATACATTTCTTTTTCTGTCATAAATTTTGCATTCTCACAGTAAATTATTCTTTAAGTGTGCTGTTAAATTTAATTTGCTACTGTTTTATGTAGGATTTCACATCTATGGTAAAAGGTGGGGCTGGGCTACAGTTTTCTATTCTGAAATTTGAGGAAAACAAATCTTTAAGATAATTTTAAAATTTATTTTTTTATTACTGATCTATACAAGTTTTCCATTTTGTCTACTTAAAGATTTTTCTATTTATTAGCATTGTGCTTTATACTTTAATACTGCTATTACTAATTCAGTCATTTCTTCAACAAATATTGTGTTTGACTTTATAGATTCAATTCATAATAAGTTTGCCATAGAGACTTCACATTTTAGGAATTTAATCACTGTGCCTGATGCTGATTTGGCTGTTGGTGATATGGTTGGGAATGTGCCTAGAGAAGTCCTTTTCCAGTACAACTTATATCCCAGGAGTGGGAAACCACAGATGAAGCAAAGTAAGGCCCTGTGATGGAGATGGCTGCCCGGGACCCGGAGGTCAGAGATGGGGTCTCTGAGGAGTCAAGGAGTCAAGCTGAGGTTTCATGGAAAGCAGGCTCGCAAGGGTCAAGGGGGCCCGCACTGCCAAGGTTCCAAAGCCAGAACACGCTTGACAGGTTAAAGAAGAAAAAGAAGGACTGGAAGAAAAGGCGGGCAAGTTATGATAAAGGAAGTCAAGAGAAATTGTTCTCGGTCATCATGATGAGATTAGAGGTATTCTAAGAGCAATGGGAAGATACTGGAGGATTGAATGCAAAGAGTGACATGATCCAATGTATATTTTTAGAAATCAGTGTTGAGACCGGAAACAAGAGTGGCAGTGGAGAGACTATAATCACTGAACCCCCAGGTGAGAGGTGATGGTGTTGCCGTATCCCTTTTCTGGTTTGTTTTCTCAGTTCTCCCAGAGTGGACGTTCTGGAAGTTAGCCTATGTGATTGCTTTTACCTAAGAAACAGGTCTAGGGTTTCTTACTCTTCTGATGTCCTCTTGTCAATAACTCTTTATGGTATTTTTACCTCTCTGTTTATTGTCAACTTTTCTTTTTGCTTTTTTGTTCTTTTTGCTCTTTTCTGATTCTTAGCTCATTTCTTTGTCACTTTATTTAAAAACAAAAACATTAGATCCCGGCTGGTGTGGCTCAGTGGTTGAGAAGAGCATTGACCTATGAACCAGGAGTTCAAGGTTCCATTCCTGGTCAGGGCACATGCCCGGGTTGCAGGCTCCATCCCCAGTGTGGGGTGTGCAGGAGGCAGCAGATCAATGATTCTCTCTCATCATTGATGCTTCTATCTCTATCTCCCTCTCCCTTCCTCTCTCTGAAATAAATAAAAAACATTTTAAAAATTAGAGATGTCAGTATATCCCATAAATCTAATAGGTATCCAGACATCACGAGCTTGGGTACTTAAGGAATTATATCAATGACTTAAATTTCACTAGGTCAAAAATAACAATTGTTAATTTATTTAACCTTCTCATGTTTGAGGACCTCTCCGCCACATGAAACACAACATGCCTACTCCGTAGTAAGTGAAAATATGAGAAACCTTCCCAGCTCCCCTCATACTAGGACATGAACACTAGACTCTAAGTCAGAAGCAGTGACAGGAAGAGCTGGTGGCTGTTTGGAGCTCTGCGGGGACAGGGCAGCAAGGACGTCACACACAGTGCCAGAGGAGCTTGTGGAAGCTGCTGGTGGGAAAAGTTCCATGAAGGAAGGGCAACGAAACATGCCCAGGGTTCCTAGAAGACCAGACAAAAGGCGCCATGAAAACTGGTCATTGCGGGTGGCCACATGGACGTGGGGAGGGTGAAAGCTAAAGCCACTCTTTCTGCTGGCATCACCTGGGAAGAAGGGGTCACAAGGGAGTGTTGAGGTTTGAGAAAAGGCGGCATGGGGGCACACACTGAAAGGGAGGCCATCGGCTACTGAGGCTGGCAACTTTTTGAGATTTCTTGAACATTTGTAAACGCCTCCAACATTAAAAAAATGTTGTAGCAGTAAGTCCCCGGAAAATGCAAGAAAAATGTTGGATAAACTGTATTGTACTCTAGACCAGTGATGGCGAACCTATGACACGCGTGTCAGAGGTGACACGCGAACTCATTTTTTTGGTTGATTTTTCTTTGTTAAATGGAATTTAAATATATAAAATAAATATCAAAAATATAAGTCTTTGTTTTACTATGGTTGCAAATATCAAAACATTTCTATATGTGACACAGCACCAAAGTTAGGGTTTTTCAAAATGCTGACACACCGAGCTCAAAAGGTTCGCCATCACTGCCCTAGACCCAATACTAACAGAGAAAACCACCAGTAGGGAAAGGTCCAGCAGATCCCAGGGTTTGCGGCGGGAAATACAGGATTGCTCAGATAGACAAACTGAGGGGATGAGGGCTGAGCAGTACACCCCTTCCCACCCCCTCCCACAGGGACTGTGCTCCCTACATTCCTAAGCAGAATAGAACCACCCTCCTAAGCATAGTACTTTTTCCCATAGCACTTACAGTTTCTTCCATACAATGTTAATTACTTTTAAAAGTTGTAGTTTATGACTGCCTCCCTCCTCTCTAGCAGCTCCTTCTGCGTCTCCTCAAGTGTCTTTTACCCACCCCTATCTGATATGTTTCCGTGGGTTCATTCTCAGTTATTTTCAACAATGATTAATTTTAACAGTGCCTGTTACATGTCAGACACCGAGGATACAAAATGACATAAGTCTTGGTCCCTGTCCTCAAGGAACTTATCATGTATCTGAGGAGGCAGACATGTAAGCATTTTCACTTCAGAGTGATACACGTAGATGGATCTGAATTGCTAGGAGAGCACAAGTGGACCACTCAACCCTGACTGGGAGTGAAGGGAAGTCTTCCTGCCGGTCATGAATTCAAGGATCCATTGGCCTAAGAGAAAACTTGAAGGATGAGTAGAAGTTAGCCAAAAGGAAGGACAAGGGGGAGAATAAGAACATGGCTTATGCTGGCAGAGCCGATAAACCTCCCCCCACTTCCAGGCCGGTCTCCTCAGTCCCCCAGCACACTCCGTCCTTGAACAGTTGCACCTTCCAATGGCCTCTCAGTGCACCTGACCTGTGAGCATGCCTGTCTGCCTACCTCAAATGGGACCTTTGTCTTCTTCTTGAGCCTTCTTTTATTTTGAATTTTGAATTTTTGAGTTTATTCGAGCCAAACTGATGACATATGTAAGGGAGGAAGACCTCAAATGCTACAGAAAATAACAGTTTTGCAGCTTCTTTGATGCACTTGAAATTAAGGAGAGAATATTCTTTTAGTTTAAAAAAAAAAAAGAGTGATGGGAACAGTTTGATATAGGAAACAGAGACATTTTCATGGCACTTTCAACTGTACCATACCCTTTCCTCTGAAAATCTGGGAACCGAGCTACATTTCACTGATATTAGACACTCAATAAATGTAGGCACCCTCTCCTTCCTGTACTTTCACGAGTCACAAACTGCCAAGCACAGACCTCTTTCCTGAGCTCCAGACTCTCAAATCCAACTTCCTACTAACCATTTCTGCCTGCATTTCCCAAAAGTGGAGCCCATGATCTTCCCACTCACATACCTGGTGAATTCCTACTCATCATCTAAAACTCAACCTAGCCACCATTTCTGCTGTAGAAGCTTTATTTCTCAGCTTGGTCAGTGATACCACCAATCCCTACCAGCAATTTAAGAGACATCAGAAATCCCTCCCTCTTCTCCCCTTCATGGGAAATTGGCCATCAAGACATTTTGATTTGTCTCCTACTTGACATCCTGACAGTTAATATTTTGCTTTGATCCTTTATCACCTTTATGTGAACAAGAGCTTCCTCATTGGTACCTGTGGTCCCGGCCTGGGTCTCCTTCCTCCCTTTTCCAAAGCAGAGCTTGGCTAGGAACCTGTGAGCAGGTAGTTAATTTGGGAGGCACTCAAGGCAGCAGGAATAAGGGAACCGGAACAGTGATGGGAGGAACAAAAACCAATATAAGGATAAGTTACTCAGATCACTTCTGTGGGTAGCTGGGGCTCAATCCCACTCCTCAGGAACATGCAGATTGCCAATTTTTCACTGAGGAGGGACCAGAAGATCATCTACTCACTGGCTCCCATCCATCACCATGCACTTCCGAGGCCAGTGAAGTAGTGTGGGGCAAGGCACCAGAGTCATCTGATACCTGCCCAATAAAATCTACCTTCCTTCCAAAATGTCTTTCTAAAATATAAATATGAACCCCTGCTTAAAATCCTCCATTTCACTGAGGCTTATAACACAGCACCCACACCCATTAGAAAAGAGTATAAAGTCTGCAAGATCTGGCCACTACCTTCCCAACTTCATCTCCTACCACCCCTCCCCACCAGTGCCCTGGCTCCAGCCATGTCAGACTACATAATCTCCTCATTCCTTTGTGTCCATTCATCCTTCCTTTTTGAATATTCTTCTCCACCTGGTGAATTCCTACTCATCATCTCTACCTCAGCCCCACCACTATTTCTCCTATAGAAACTTCCTGACCCACAGGAAACAGCTAAAGCTTCCCTCCTTTGTTCCTATAACAAAAAAGTACAAGGCAATGTTACAGGTGGAATAATGTACACAGCTCTGTAATCTCACCTATCAGTTTTCTGGTATGACATGCCTGTCACTCCCCCTACTATATTAAGAGACCCTTGAAGGCAGGAACTACTGTTAATATTTTCTCAGTGCCTTAAACAATGTCTGGCTTAGATCATTGACTAAATATTTCTTGTGTAACAACATGAATTGGTCACTTATAATGAACCAGCTACTTACTTAATGCACATGTCACTTAAGTGCCTGGAGGGATCAAACACTTGTCCTCATAAAGTTCACCTGAAACCTTTACCATCACATGGTCAGGGACGACTAACTGAACAGAATCAGCTGAAGGGTACATCCCTCTACCACTTACTCTTTTCTACCACAGAGAACAGCTTTCTCTCTTTTCTTTTTATATTTTACCCTTTAAAATATAGCTCTGTGAGAGCAACTGCTATACATTTTATTAGTTCAGGAACCAGAAAGTGGATACTATGTCAGAGGCTTTAGAGAAAGCATTGGGTAAGATAAATGGAGAGAATGCAATACAGAATAAAAAACATTTCATGGGAACCATCAAGGAATACAGCACCAAATTCAAGAGCTTCACAAAGAGGACAGCAGCTGTATAGGAAGGAGGAGCATTAAATATTCATTAATATTGCCCATTTTCAGAAACCATTTGGCCAAAAGCCACTGGCCTGACTCCTGGCCCAGCCCCTGCTGCTAGGAGGCTGCCTTCAGAGCACTTGGGCCTTCTAAGTGGAATCGCCATTAAACGTACAAGGGCTCTGAGCAGCGTTACATACATCCCCAAAGGTCCTGTGTGTTTATTTTCTAGTGTCAACACTCAAATTTGAAAATCCTCATTCATTGCCAAGCTCTACAAGATACTGAAATATTTAGATTAAATGTTCTACGCAAATTATGAGGACGGGAAGAGAACGTGTGTGTGTGTATATATATATATATATATATATATAGAGAGAGAGAGAGAGAGAGAGAGAGAGAGAGAGAGAGAATATCCTAACAAACTTGAAAAATGACAGGCTATTTGAAAATTAAAATTATCATTCTTAGTATCAATATGTTAACATGTTTTTTTTTAATTTTCTTTCAATTTAATCTGAAATTGGGGGGAGAGGAGGACAACAACAACAAAACAAAACAACACAGAAAACTAAAAGACTGGGCTTGTATATCCTCCATCCATCCAATCAGTAAAGCTCTCTACTGTGCAGCTGCCGGGTACTGCAAGGCACCGCGAATGTGGATAAAAGGAGGAAGACACTCCTTGCTGTAGGAAGATGTATGTCCAGGTCCAAAATCCCCTAGGAGACATTTTTCTTTTTCCATTTCCATGCCATTGGATATGTGCATTCAGATGTTTTACATCAATCATGTTTAATATACTTCCGTTCTTTTAATAGAAAAGCTGTATAGGTAAGTTAAGAAGCTTTTTTTCCCCTAAAAATAAGTAGTCTGCATTCATAGTTGCTTCTTACTCGTTGTCCATTTACCAGTAACTATAAAGCCACTGAAATCTGATGTCTACCTCTATTAGCTAATTTTGAAACTGCTCTTGCCAAATGACATACACAATATGCTCCTAATAATTTTTCTGCATATCCATAGCTTAATCCTCCACTAGAAATTACAGACTTCCCTCTGTAATTGAGGTATCTTCTCTTAATACCAGACCCACATTTGGTTTTAATAAAATACCTCCACATCGATGTCCCATAGATATCACCAATGTAATATACCTAAATCCAAGAACATCATTCCCTCACATTCCTGATTCTGCTGTGCTAAGGGAATGGTAGTCCCATCCAACCCATTTACCCTTGTGAAAAACCTGGAAGTCATCATTGATTTGTATCTATGCACACACAGGCCCTCAACAATGTATTGATCAATAAGCCCTATCTATTTGCTCCTACCACTTCCATCATAAGTCTTACTTCAGCCTTCATAACTTTTCTCTTGGGTTATCTCAGCAGCCTCTTTTTGATCCTTTCCAGTCTAGAGCAATTCTTCTTAAATAAAATCTGATCTATGTCACTTAAAACCAAAACTTCAAACTGCCTCTTCATCTTCTTCAATATAACATCCAACATCGACTCTCACTACTCTCTAGTCACACTTTTCATTATGACCATATTCTGAACAACTTACAGTTCTCTGCCAAAGCCATAGACTTCCATATTTAAGGGCCTTTGTTCTAGGTGGATTGCTGGGAAGCATGAAACTTGGTTGGAAAGTTTGTGAGGAGGACATTCTGATAAAAGGGAAGTGTGTGGAAGGACACCTGCCCTGTTTATCAGAATTCCGACTTAGGGGAGACTTAGGGGAGTGTTGAAGGCAGCGCCCCTAATTATTCCTTAACCTTTCCAAACAAGTCTGTGCATATGCAGAGACCTGGGGTGTTTACTGGAATCCTTATGCTTAATCCCTGGATGCCCTTGCCTAGAGGACAATGTAAACATGTGTCCTCCCAAGATTACTCACCCTACTGATGGTATCGAAAGATAAAAATTCCAATAAAGGCCTAACAAGGCCAGCAATAGAGGCTGCCCTGGCCACTAGAGCCAGGGGCCCCTTAGCCCTCTCTTGCACAGTCAAACTGTGTCTGAGTAATCTGTTCATCCATTGTTCAGGGGCTGCTGGTCAGCCCTGGCACTGGGTAACTTTCCTCTTTTCTTTACCTGGCTAAAGCCTACACATTCATTCCAATGCTACTCATTTGTGCAAACAGTTCAAGAGCTGGATTAAGATTTAACTATGTTACAATAATAATAATGTGCAGCAGCAGCAGCAGCAAAAACAACAACAACAAAAAAAACACTAACATTTACTGAGGGCTAACCAGTCACAGTGGTTCTCAAACTTAAATGTGTAGAAAAATTGCCTGAGAATATATGAAAATGATGATATACAGGACCCAGCCAGTATTTAGATTCACCAGAATTGGAACTGGGCTCAAAACACTACATTTTGAACAAAGTATTTTAACTAATTCTGACACAATTGATCCAGGAATCATATTTTGAAAAGCATTGAAATACTGGTTCCCCTCCAATCCACTCAATACGTTGCCACCAAATTAATATTTATATATAAAATAGCTTTTATAACTTTAAAACATCAAATTCTTGGTACCAAACATGACTATGTGCTTCACACATACCCATGAACTTTCTTAAACCCAGTGAGGTTTGTATTACCTATAGATAAAGAACAGATTATTATAGACATTAATTTGATCAAATTCACAAAAAGGATGATAGGATTTAAACTTTGGCCTTTGTTCCAGGACATCATGTCTTGGATCATTTACTGTTATATAAAAACAATAAGCAAAATTTTCAGGGCTGTCCCCATGGCTGCCAACTGAATCAAATCCTTGGCCTGGATCTGAAGGCCCTTAAGAGTCTGCCTTATGTGACTATTAATTTTATGTGTCAACTTGACTGGCTAAGGGATGCCCATAGAGCTGGTAACACATTATTTCTGAGTGTGTCTGTAAGGGTGTTTCCAGGAGAGATTAGCATTTGAATTGGTGAAGTGAGTAAAGCAGAAGGCCCTCCCCAAGCTGGGCAGGCATCACCCAGTCCACTGAGGATCCACATAGAGCAAAAGGATTGAGCATGAATTCATTCTCTGCTTGAGCTTCTTCTCCTGCCCTTGGACTTCAGCTTATGCTTTCAGACTCAAACTGGGACTTATAACATCAGCCATCCTCTACCCCCTCTTAGGCCTTTGCCTGGGACAGAATTACACCACTGGTTTTCTCGGTTTTCCAGCTCACAGGTGGCAGATCGTGGAACTTCTTAGCATCCCTAACTGTGTGAACAAATTCCTACAATAAATCTCTTCTTATCTATATTCTGTATATTTTCTATTGGTTCTGTCTTTCTGGAAAATTCTAACTAATATAGATTTTGGTACCAGAGTGGCTCTAGAAGAACAGAATTTTAAGAATATCATTTCTGAATTTATTCTTGTGTTTTTGGAATTGGCTCTCTAATCTGATTAAAGATGCTGAGGTTAGCCCAGCCAGTGTTCTCAGTGGTTGAGTATCAACTTATGAACCAGGAGGTCACAGTTCAATTCCCAGTCAGGGCACATCCCTGAGTTGTGGCTCAATCCCGAGTAGGGGGTATGCAGAAGGTGGCTGATCAGTGATTCTCTCTCATCATTGATGTTTCTATCTGTCTCTCCCTTCCTCTCTGAAATCAAGAAAAAAAAATATTTTTTAAAAAGATGCTGAGTCTATATCCAGCAGCAAAACAAACACTGGTGTGAACTGTTTACAGAAATTTTTCAAAACATCAGCATATTGTACTCCTAATTAGCTATTCATAAGAAGCAAGGAGCTAAACAACTCTGTGTATACTTTCAAACATTTTTAGAAAACTAAGGAATATAATGAAACTGGTGGGTTGATCCTAATCTTATATAATAAGAGAGGAATATGCTAATTAGCCATTATGCCCTGAGGCCTAATGACCAAGCGTGTCATGACCAGATCATAGATCAGCAGGAGGGTGGGCCAGCCAGGTACAAGTGGGCTGCAGAGAGCTAAAGGAGGGGGCAGGGCAGCAAGCTATGAGGGGGGAAGGGGGAAGGGGGCTGGGGGAGCTACAGGAGGGAGGCAGTGACATACTGGCACACGGATTCATGCGCAGGGCTACTAGTGTCAATAATAAAAGAAAAAGATGAACTACTTAATTCCCAATATCCCCCCACATAAATGCCTTCTGATAATTTTCCCGTCAACATTTCCTTTCCTCTTAGATTTTAAATCTCTTTCTAAAGCCTTCCCTAACTACTAGAGATAGTCTGAACTTCCTTAAATAAAACCTTAAGATCTAGAACTATAAAGGGCCTTAGCAAGCATTGCCCTCTATTTCACAGGTGAAGAACTGGAGACCCTGTGAGAGGTTCTGGCCTGTGGCTATAGTGGCAAAATTAGGACTGGGTCCTGGTTCTCCTAGCCCTTAGGTCAGTGCTCCTCCCACATAAAGGTCACCTGCCTTCATTTATTGAGAAAATGAAAATAGCACCTTCCTCTTAGAAGGAGCTTTATGGAGTGATGGGAATATTCAAAACTGATTGAGATGATAGGTGCACAACTCTATAAATGTACTAAAAACCATTGAATTGTAGACTTAAAATGGGTGAATTTTAGATTATGTAAATTACTCCTCAATAAAGCTGTTAAGAAATGAAATCTTGCCTTTTGAGGATGGAATTTAATCAGAAGCACACAATAGACAGCAATAAATTATAGTTATTGCCTATGATTCTTTTCTCCTCAAGTTGAGGTCCCTATCCTTCCTTTGGAATCAGCTTTCTCACATGCTGTCACTAGCAGATAAGCTTCCTCAGGGCAGAGACTTTTTGTATCCTGTCCTCTTCTATATCACCAGCTCCTAGAGTAACACCTGGCACAGGCAGACTTGTCAAATGCTTGCCAAACGAATGAATGGGTGAATGAATGAAAAGGCATGCCTCTATTTTCTTCCTATTCACTCACTCTACCACATAGAAATTGGCTTCTATCCCCAGGCAGGAGCTGATAACTTGCCCAAAGTCCACAGATGCTTACGGGCTTAGGGGCAGGGCTAGGATCAGCCAGGCTCCAAAATTTGTGCTCTTAACTACTTCTCAAACTGCCTCCCATAAACACTGAATAAATGTTAGCTGGTGTTATTGCCAAATCTGCAAATAGCTAGATTACCTAGGTCCCAAGAGATAGCCAAATTGGTTTGTATTGGGGGTTTTTTCATTAGAGGGAGGGATGCATACATTTTTTCCTAAGGAACAAGAGGGTTTTGAAATAGCAGAAAGAGTGTGGATTTGGGAATTAGGAAGGTGAGGTGTGACTCCACATTGCTGGCTGTGTGGTGATGGTGGGCAGGTTACCTAACTGCTCTGAGCTGGTTCCTTTACAAAATCAGAAATATGCTACCATCCTTGCAGAACTATCACAAGACTTTAATGAAACAAAGTCTGTGATGTTGTAGCCCCCCACCTGGCTTACACTAGGTATTCAATAAATGCCAAATGGCTGAAAGGAAAGAATCAAAGGAGAAAAAGCATTAAAAGAAAGGATAGCATAAGTGAGACAAAGATAGAAAGAATGGGCAGAAAGAAGTGCTTCATACCACTTACGTAAATTTAAAACACACAAACTTTTAAGGACAAGCATCTACAAAGGCACATATTAAATATTTTAAAAGGATTTTTTTGGGAGGGAGTGGAACACAAGTGAGATGAAAGGGAAATGTAGAACAAGACAGGGACCTGAGTGAGCTGCTGTTGATGGTATACACTGGAAATCCAAGACACCCACCTTCCTACAGACATCACTGTCATACACACACATCTCCATCACACTCACACACAGGCAGGAAGAGAAGGAAGAAAGGCCAACTTCCCTGCCTACGCAACTTTTGTTCTTCAACTCCCTGCTGTTTTGATCCCCATCTACCAACTGTTCCAAAAGTCTACCTCCTGCTGGAGGCAGTGAACCTAAAATCCTCAACAAATTCCCTGAGGCGCTGACCTGCCATAAACACTCAGCCACCAGCCCTCCTTCCCTGTCCTAAGTGCCAAGATGCTTGCCGAGGACTTGTTTCTGGACAATATTTGCTGTTTCTAAGGAATACATCATTAGATAATCAAAGGCTTCAGGACTGATTTACATCTTCCTATAGGAACCACCGTGTATATAAGCACACAGTTGGCTCCATTAAGGACAGAGGCCAGAAAAATCTAACAACTTCATCTGTCAAGCTTTCAAAAATTAAACTGAGCAACAGGTCTGAAAAAGCAAGATCCAATGGCTGCCCAATATAGTAGGCACATGTGGTCATCGAGCACATAAAAGGTGGCTAGTCCAAATTGATAAATGCTGTAAATGTAAGATGTACAAGATTTTGAAAATTTAACATGAAATGTTTATTAAATAGTACATTAATAATTTTGTATCAATTACTTGTTTAAAATGATAATATTTTAAATTATTGGGTTAAATAAATCATTAAAATAAATTTCACCTATTTCATTTTGCTTTTTCAATGTGACTTTGTCACTACTTTACCACAGGCACACCCTCTGATTATAACATCTGATTACCTGGTAATTTAAATAAGAGCTTCCATTTGCCCAATTTCACACTCATGTGTGCTGTTCAACATATTTCCAACTTCATTTATTTTACAATATTCTGTATTTGCTTTCAGATGGCTATAATGAGTCTAGAGTATCTCATATATTTAACATGAGCTTTTTAGCCATGTTTATTTTAATTTCCATATATTTGGTAATCATAACAAAAGAAAAATTTAAAATGAGCTGAAGGAAAAAAGAAACAAGTCCTAATTTTGCCAAACCGGTTTGGCTCAGTGGATAGAGCGTTGGCCTGCGGACTGAAAGGTCCCAGGTTCAATTCTGGTCAAGGGCATGTCATGTACCTTGGTTGTGGGCACATCCCCAGTAGGAGGTGTGCAGGAGGCAGCTGGTCGATGTTTCGCCCTCACTGATGTTTCTCTCTATCCCTCTCCCTTCCTCTCTGTAAAAAATCAATAAAATATATATTTTTTAAATAAAATAAAATGAGTTGAAGGATGATGGGTCAGTTAATGAAGTTGATAAATGTTTTTTCTCCTCTCCTTGCTGAAGTGAGTGTTGGGTGGTGGTCATTCTTCCTCTGGTTTATTGACCTATATCATGCCAAAAATAAAAAATAGCTGGACCAAAACCAAAGGTACCATAGGGAAAAAAAACTACAAACCAATATGCTTTGTGGACATTGATGGGAAAATTCCCAACAAAATACTGAGCAAACTGAGTTCAACAGCACATTAAAAAGATTATGGCCAAGTGGGATTTATTTCCAAAATTCAAAAATGATTAAACATACAAAAATCAATCAATGTAATATATTACATTATCAGAAAGAAGGAAAAAACCTACATGAGCACCTCAATTTATACAGAAAAATTGTTTGACAAAATTCAACACCAAAAAGATGAAAAACTTGTATACTGAAAACTACAAAATGTTGCTCAAAGAATTTAAAAAGATACATATAAGTGAAGACATCTCTTTATTCATAGATCAAAAGGCAATATCATTAAGATGTCAACACTATAGATTCAATGCATTGCCTATCAAATTTCTACAGATGTGTGTTTTTTTTCTGAAGAAATAGAAAAGCACATCTAAAAAATTATGTGAAATCTCAAGGGATCATGAATAACCAAGACAGTCTTGAAAAAAGAAAAAAGAAAAGAAAGAAGAACCAAGTTAGAGCACTCACATTTGCTAATTTCAAAACTTAACTACAGCACCTCAATAATCAAAACAGTGTGGTACTGGCATAAAGATAATACATAGATCAATGGAATAAGATAGCCCAGAAATAGAGAAAAAAAACCTCACATATGTGGGCAATTAATTTTAAGTACGAGTGCCAAGATCATTCAATGGGGAAAGGGCAATTTTTTCAATAAATGATGCTGGAAAAACTGATTATCCACATGTAAAAGAATAAAGTTGAGCCCATATCTTACTATATACAAAAATTTAATCAAAATTGATAAAAGATCTAAACATAAGAGCTAAAACTATAAAACTCTTTGAAGACATTGGAGGAAAGCTTCATACCAGATTTGGCAATAATTTCTTGGACTTGACACCAAAAGTACATGCAAACAAGAAAAAAATAAGTAGAACTTCATCAAAATTAAATTTTTTTATGCATCAAAGAACATTATAAACAGAGTGAAATGACAGCCCACAGAATGGGAGAAAATACTTGCAAATAATATATTTGAAAAGGGATTAATATACAGGATATATAAAGTACTTCTACAACTCAAAAAACAAACAATCTGATTCAAAAGTGAGTAGAGGAATTGAATAAACATTTCTCTAAAGAAAATATTCAGATGGCCAATCAGCACATAAAAAGATAATCAATGTCACTAATCATTAGGGAAATTAAACCAAAACTACAATGAGATATTACTTCATATCCATTAGGATGGCTATTATGAAAAAAAAAAAAGTAGAGTATAACAAGTGTTACCAAGAATTTGGAGAATGGAACCCCCATGAATTGCCAGTGGGAATGTAAAATGGTGTGGCCACTGTGGAAATCAGTTTGGCTGTTCCTCAAAAAGTTAAACATAGAGTTAACATGTGATTCAACAGTTCAACTTATGGATATTTATCTAAAAGAATTGAAAGCAGAGACTCAAACAGATAATTGTACACTAATGTTCATGGCAGCACTATTCACAGTAGTCAGAGGATTAAAAACCACTCAAGTGTCCAGAGTCAGATGCATGGATAAACAAAATGTGGTGTATACAGCAATGGAATATTATTCAGCCATAAAAAAGAATAAAAATTTGACACATGCTAAAATATGATGAATCTTGAAAACATTATGCTAAATTAAATGTGACACAAAAGGACAAAAGCTGCATGATTCTACTTATATGAGATAACTAGAATAGTCAAATTCATAGAGCCTGAAAGTAGAAGGGTGGCTGCCAGAGACAGTGGGGAGTTATTGTTTAATGGGGACAGAGTTTCTGCTGGGATGATGAAAAAGTGCTGCAAATGGATATGGGTGATGATTGTACAACACTGTAAATGTACTTAATACCACTGAATTTTACATTTAAAATGATAAATTTGACATTATGTTTTACCACAATATTAATAACATAAGAAGAATAGCTAGGGTCTTCTGGGGTCCTACAGGATAATGTATTAGTACTAATTAAGGCTAATAGCTGTATTAGTCAGAGTTCTACAGAGAAACAGAACCATATACAGAGATAAATTTATTATAAGGAATTGACTCGCATGATTACGGAGGCTGAGAAATCCCATGATCTGCCATTGGCAAAATGGGGATCCAAGGAAAGCCAGAGGTACAATTCAGTCCAAGTTCAAAGGCTTGAGAACCAGTCTGAGGGCAGGAAAGACTTATGTCCCAGCTCAAGCACTCAGGCAAAAGAAGGGGTGAATTCTGTCCATCTTCACTTTTTATTCTGTCCAGACCCCCAATGGATTGGATGATGCCCTTCTTAATCTGCTTTACTGAGTCAACCAATCTCAGCTGAAAACATACTCACAGACACATACAGAAATAATGCTTAGCCAAATATCTGGGAACCCATAACACAGTCAAGTAGATATACAAAATTAAACACCACAAGTCTGCTCCTTGTCAACTTGGCATTCATACACACCTCCTCAACCAGTGATGGTGAACCTATGACATGCGTGTCAGAGGTGACACATGAACTCATTTTTTTGGTTGATTTTTCTTTGTTAAATGGCATTTAAATATCCTATCTAATAATAGACAAACATGGTCATTAACCATACCTCCGACATGCTTCCCATTGGCCAATCAGGGTGATATGCAAATTAACTGCCAACCAAGATGGCGGCCGGCAGCCAGGCAGCTGAAGCGAACAGGAGGCTTGCTTGCTCCAGTGATGGAGGAAGCCAAGGTTCCCCGCCTGCCACTGCCGGCCTCTGAGCTGCAGTCTAAGAAACAATGTTGCAATTATAGAAGCTAAACAAACCCCAGAAACCTGCTTTCAGCCAGCCGTCCTCGGAGCTGGAGTCGCAACAAAGTTTCAATTACAGAAGCCAAACAAAGCCCAGAAACCTGCTTTCAGCAGCCGAGGTCTCAGAGCTGGAGCCGGCTCTCAGCTCCAGTGACAGCCATAGAAGGTAAATAAATCCCAGAATAAAAAAGAAAAAAAGAAGAGGTTGGGAGCTTCAGTCACCCGCCAGCCTGAAAACGGCCCTCAGCCCCTCACCCAGACTGGCCAGGCACCCCAGTGGGGACCCCCCACCCTGAAGGGGGTGTGACCAGCTGCAAACAGCCATCAGCCCCTCATCCAGGCTGGCCAGGCACCCCAGTGGGGGCCTTCACCCTGATCCGGGACACCCTTCAGGGCAAACCAGCTGCCCCCCAACCCGTGCACCAGGTCTCTATCCTATATAGTAAAAGGGTAATATGCAAACTGACCCTAACAGCAGAAAGACTGGGAATGACTGGTCACTATGACACACACTGACCACCAGGGGGCAGACGCTCAATGCAGGAGCTGCCCTCTGGTGGTCAGGGTGCTCTCACATGGGAGGAGCTCTGCTCAGCCACAAGTCAGGCTGATGGCTGCCAATACAGCGGTGGTGGTGGGAGCCTCTCCTGCCTCCTCAGCAGAGCTAAGGATGTCCGACTGCAGTTTAGGCCTGCTCCCCGCTGGCAAGTGGACATCCCCCAAGGGCTGCCGGGCTGCCAGAGGGATGTCTGATTGCCATCTTAGGCCCAATCCCCCAGGGAGCGGGCCTAAGCCAGCAGGTGGTCATCCCTTGAGGGGTCCCAGACTGTGAGAGGGCACAGGCCGGGCTGAGGGACCGCCCCTCCCCCCCCCCCCCCCGAGTGCACAAATTTTTGTGCACCGGGCCTCTAGTATAAAATAAATATCAAAAATATAAGTCTTTGTTTTACTATGGTTGCAAATATCAAAAAATTTCTATATGTGACACGGCACCAGAGTTAAGTTAGGGTTTTTCAAAATGTTGACACTCCGAGCTCAAAAGGTTCGCCATCACTGTCCTAAACCATATTTAATCTCCAAATAAAGATAATAACAAGGTCATAATTCTACCTAACATGATACAATTATCTTTTGTACAACTAAAAAAGCACTAACCCTTTCCCCAAAAAAGGAAATAGTCTTTAAGTGATGTTTACTTTTCTTCTTGATATCCTGTAACTTATGTTATGATGTAAAACTTAACAATACTTAAACATTATGATATAAAGTCAATACAGTGTATGCTACATGATAAGGGTATAAGGGAGAAAAAATATTTGTTTTGTATTAATAACAAAACACGGAGCAAAGACTCATGACAGTTATAGTCATCACTCTATAACTGGTCATGTGGTCATTGCTGATATTATACTTTATTTCACTATCCTGTACTCCTTCGCTTTCAGGAAGTACCTCCACTGGTCACGGTTCTGTACCTGGTTGAGTGACCCAAATCTATATACCTGAAGGGTCAGGGCCATTAGCAATTTTGCCTGAATTAGATTGTTACATTTTTTCATTGACCTTATTCACAGGGCATGGTAATACTAAGAGACGCCCAAAGGGATCTCCTGTATTCCTTACCTCCCACGTGGAATTGCAGTACAATTACCCCTTGGTAGTCAGGATTAATCACTCCAGCCAGCACAGCAACTCCCTTCTTTGCCTATTGACCAAGAGGCATGAGGAGCCCAAAGTGGTCAGGTGGCACACTTAACTTCCAATTCAATTGAATCATTGTTATGTCTCCTGGTAAAAGCATTCCTCCCTCTGGAACTAAGACCTGTAGGCTAGCAGAGCATGACATTGTGGGAACAGGAAACAAACATTTGCTAGTTGGCCACTAGGGGAAATAGTGGTGTCACTCCTATTTCCATCCCTTGATTCCTGGAGATGGGAGAAACACTACTGTATATTGAATACTGATTCAGAGCATATACAGCCTTCCGGAGCACCCTGTCCCAGAAAGGTATTGTTACCTAACTGGCACTGTAACTGAGTCTTCAAAGTGCCATTCCACTGCTCTATCAAACCAGCCACTTCACAATGGTACAGAAAATGGTAAGACCAATTAATTTTATGAGCATGGGCCCATTGCCACACTTCTATTGTGAAGTGAGTTCCTTGATCTGAAGCAATGCTGTGTGGAATACCATGATGGTGGATAAGACATTCTGTTAGTCCATAGGTGGCAGTTTTAGTAGAAGTATTGCATGCAGGGAAGGCAAATTTACATCCAGTGTCTATCCAGTAGGAACAAAATGCTTCCCCTACCATGATGGGTCAATGTAATCAGCCTGCCACCCGATAGCTGGCTGATCACCCTGGGGAATAGGGACCACCCTGGGCCATATCAGGGACTGTGTTGATATTTGCTGCTGGCAGACTTGTATTCAACAGTGGCCAAGGCAGGCCAGCCTTTGTAAGTGGAAGTCCATGTTGCTGAGCCCATGCATAACCTCCATCTCTACCACCATGTCACTTTGCTCATGAGCCCATTGGGTGACAAAAGGGGTGTCTGGGGAAAGAGGCTGACTGGTATCCACAGAATGGGTCGTCCTATTCTTTGCTGAGGTCACCCTTTGGTGGACATTCATATGGGATGCAAATATCTTCACATTTTTTGCCCAGAGAGTTCTATTTATTTAGCTCTTTCCTAAATTTCCTTGCCACCAATTTTCCAATCATGTTCCAAGTTTCTGACCATCCAGCCAAACCATTAGCTGCAGCCCATGAATTGGTATATAATTGCACATCTAGTCATTTCTCCTTCCAAGCAAAGTGAACAACCAAAGTGCTGCTCAAAGTTCTGCCCACTGGGAAGACTTCCTTTCACTGCTGTCCAGGGATGTCCCAGAGAGACGTTGTAGTGCTGCAGGTGTCCACTTTGGATTGGTACCTGCATATCATACAGAAACATCTGTGAGCCTGCCCTAAGTCTTCTCTTTCTTTATCAACTGGTTGTAGGGAACTCTGTATGAGGCCATTCATGCAGGCTGGGGGAGAGAATGAAGATTGTGGGCATTTGGGCCATTTCTTCATGTAACTTACCTGTGCCTTCCAGGACTGCTCATCACATACCTACCACTTGCATTTGATGATAGAGTGATGCTGTGCCCATACAACTTTATGGCTTGCTGGCTCAGAAAACCCCAGTTTAGACAGTCAGCTCAAGTTGCATGGTAACTTGGTAATCCAGGGCTAAACATTCAGTCTCTACCAATGCCCAGTAGTTACCCAAGCATTATTTTCAAAAGGAGAATACGATCTGCAGAGGATGGAAGGTCTTTTCTCAAAAATCCTGATGGCCTGTGTTGAGAATCGCCTTTAGAAGACTTGCAAAGACTCCAAGCAGCATCCCCATCTGCTTCATCACATGGCCCAAATGGCAAAGCAGCTTGCCTAGCAGTCTGGACCTGTGGACTGAAGAGTACCAGGTTCAATTTCAGTCACAGCACATGCCCAGAGTACATCTTGATCCTCAGTATGGGGCATGCAGGAAGCAGCTGATCAATGATTCTCTCTCATCATTAATGTTTCTATTGTTCTCTCCTACTCCCTCCCTCTCTGAAATCAAGTTTTAAAAAATGCTATTTGCCAGGGAGAGATGGCTGGAAATGTAGGAACTCTCTTAAAAAGCCAAAGCAGATAGAAACATCTGCCCATTCAGCCCTTCCTATCAGTCTCTATACGTTCTCCACTTTCCATCCTTGGTTATCAGGGTTCTCTCCAGCTAGTCTTCAGTTGATTATTCAAGATAGTTTTTTTCTAGTTAGGTATTCTTTTAAATAGGTTCTACATTTTATTTTACTCAATTGAGACATGGTAATACCAATTGGGTTACTACATGGAAAAGCCAACAAAATAGGTACAACTTGGCTAATGATAATGAATCAATGTCACTGATGAGTCTTTAATAGCTCTATATAGTTTTGCAGATGATCAGTATTTCATCCAACTTAGAATGTTAACTGGAAGTTTTTCAGTATTTTAAAGTAGACCTGAAAAAACAAAAGTCAAAAAAGGCCAGGCTAGTTACACACCTATTAGACTAGCCAAAATCCAGAACACTGACAACACCAAACATGGGTGAGGATGTGGAGCAGTAAGAACTCTATTCATTGCTAATGGTAATGCAAATGGTACAGCCACTTTAGAAGAAAATTCAGCAATTTCTTTCAAAATTTAACATACTATTACCATATAATCCAGCAATCATGCTCCTTAGTATTTACCCAAAGGGGTTGAAAACTTTTGTCCAAACAAAAACTTGCAGATGGATATTAATAGAAACTTTATTAATTGCTAAAACTTGAAAGCAACCAAGATGTCCTTCAGTGGATGAATGGACAAATAAACTCTGGTAGATCCAGACAATGAAGATTATTCAGTGCTAAGAAAGAAAGAAAAAAAGTCATCAAGCCATGGTAAAAACATGAAGGAACCTTAAATGCATATTACTAAGTGAGAGAAGCCAATCTAAAAGACTACATACTATATGATTCCAACTATATGGCATTCTGCTAAAATTATGGAGACAGTAAAAAGATTAGTGGTTCCCAGGAGTTGAGGGGAAGAAGAGGAATGAATAGGCAGAGCACAAAGGTTTTTTAGGGAAGTGAAAATACTCTGTATGGTACTATTAAGTCATTATACATTTTGTCTAAACCCACAGAATATATGCTAAAAGAAAACTCTGAACTATGGACTTTGGGTGATTATGATGCATCAATGTAGGCTTATCAACTGTAATAAATGTACCTCTCTGGTGGGGGATGCTGATAATGGAGAAAGCTGTGAATGTGTAGGGTCATGTATATGAGAAATTCATGTATATGGGAAATATCTGGACTTTCCTCTCAATTTTGCTGGTAACTGAAAACGACTCTAAATATGTGCTGTAAAACCTAAGATTTTTTATTTTTAGTATCCCGATACTACTGCACTGTCCTGCTATCCCACCAAATAAAGAGAATTTGGAGGATAGGAAGGAAAGCTTCCTTTCATCTTGATTTAGTCAAGACTCCCTGAGCTATTTCTAGCCTAGCTAAACCTGTTCAAAACACCCACAAATAAAATGAATATTTTTCTCTGCCAATCATTTTCTTCCTCATGATTACATCAGATCTGCCTTTGAAGAGACGTTTCACCTTGAATGTGCATACTCCTTGGACACTGCCTTCCATCAACAAGTTGGTAAGGGCAAGATAAAATCCTGATTATAACAACAGGAAGTGACAAGACCACAAAAGGAAAATTTAATGACGTTACCAGCTATATCTGCTGGAACTTTTAGCCCACTGTCAACATCTGTCTTTTGGAAAATGAAGTGCTCAAACCTGATACTGATGATTAGTGTAAGGTGCAGGTCCATTTGCCGAGGAGAGGGAAAACAAACTACAACTTGATCCCATTTTTTTCCCCCAAAAGCAAAACATTTAAAGTAAAACCTGAACATTTAATTACCTTTAAATAATATATGAAATAATTTACATGCTATACATTCCCAAACACATTGAACATAAATCCAACTTTATAAGACATACACAATCTGCCTTTTGTCAATATATACCCTATATAGAATGTTAACTGATTTTTCAGTCCATGTGAGAACACCTAAACATACATATATGTGCCTCAAGTTGAAGACTGTAAGATAATAAACCAAAGAGCTGACTATAGAAAGTCTTCTACGGAAGATTCTAAAACCACAATCAGTATTGGAACCAAATAACAAGGCACAAAAGCTTTCCCTTTGTGGTCACAAAGATTAAGTTTCCTGTCCCAGTGCTTAAATATCACAAATTATATTTTATATACAGTGTATTTCTGTTACTGCTTATAAAGGGGTATTTTTATTACATAATTTGTTACAGAAAAGCATTGGAAAAATAAATGGGATTTGATAAATTCTCATACAATAAAGCTTTTGTTCCACTTGAAAAAGATATTTATGCTCAAAACTAATAATAGATATAGGTATAATAAAGAGAAGCATGAATGGCCCTTTGCAGATTTCTTTATACCCTTGAATTAATAGCTCGTGCCACCATGTTACTTACATTTTCTATTCTGAAGCCAGCTGGCTCCAGTCCTACCTCAGGCATCCAGGCCCTGTGTGAATGTGGGTTGCCTAACCATCAACTACCAGTGCTTTTTTTTTCAAAATATGGCAAAATGAAACTCTTCCCAGCAGTTAAGTTGTTTTTGTTAAATATTAACTT
Source organism: Myotis yumanensis (assembly GCF_028538775.1). NCBI lineage: Eukaryota > Metazoa > Chordata > Mammalia > Chiroptera > Vespertilionidae > Myotis > Myotis yumanensis. The sequence continues at coordinate 118,109,807 of NW_027223754.1, read as the reverse complement.
TGTATTGGGCTACCTTTCATTTTTCTCTTTTTACTTATATATTAACAGAAAATAGTATTCCATATAGAAATGACTGCTTTAAGATTCATATAATCAAGCAAAATATAACTATCTGTATTCCCCTTTTGATTTTTATCCCAAAATGTTTAGGTAAACTGAAAGTAAAATATTCTAGGAAGAGCAATAACTCATTGAGAGATAAAACAATTTTAAAATACGTACGTATTATTCATTGCTCTAAAAACAGCTTTAGAACTTTGTATTTTTAAAATTACAGTTATCAAAAGAATAAAGCCAACCACTAAATAAGAATCAATAGAATGCAGTAACCCATATATAAAAGATAGTCAAATGTGCCTAAAACATATTTTAAAAAATCAATAACCTATGTTGTAAATAAGTCAAATGTAGTACTAAGCAAATTGTAAATGGAATAAAAACTGTGGTTTCATTTTGACTATGGAAGTGGGATGAGCTACACATGAACTTAACAGTGTGCCTGTGCAACTTTCTATATAGGAGTACTGTAGCATGCAAGGCCTGCAGTAATGAGTACAGACTTCACAGATAAAACAAGGCTGGCAAAAAAAAAACCAAACACAAAATTCTGCTCTCGGCTATAAAACCTAAGAGTAAAGAATAAACTGAGATTTTAAGGCTTTCTTAGAAATATTTTTCATGGCACAACATTAAACATCACTATAGGTAAAATATGTAAAAATTCAGTTACATGGTTGCATAATTGAAAGAACATGCCATGTCATTTATTAAGGGACTGCCTTGTCAAGTTCTGTTTACTGGTAATTAAATTATAGTTAAGTAAAGCTACTTATGTTTGACTCTAATTATCATATAAATCATACAGAAATGTCAATTTGCTAGTATACAATGCAAATTGTGTTTTGAATAAATGTCAATATCACTTGTTTCTTAAAGAACTGAAAGTCATTCCTTACTAGAAATGCAGTTACACTAACTCCTCTCACAAGAGCAGTTATTTTCCTTCCTTAAACGATTAATCTACTATTAAACTCTAAGATCTTTATTAGACAAATTCCTTTTCATCATGCACACAGATCATCCTTACAATGATCCATTTCTTGCATTACAGTCAGTCCAGAAAATACTCTAGGAGTCTAACAAGTCATTCTTGCCACACCATACTCTAAGCTGACCACAGCAGGTTCGGATTTGGAAAACTCCTCAGCGTATTCACTGTAACGATTATCCGCTGGGTTGCTGCCCTCTATAGTTCGAAGAGTATCATTCACAGGTAACAGAGTCTGCTCCTTAAAACATAGGGAGGTTTTGATGATAGGTGACTCAGGATGAACTGGATGTAACAATTCCTTGGTGAGAACTCCATCTATTTGCTCATTTTTGCGTTTATTAATTTTCTAGAATAAAAATTTGAAAAAATTAATAATTGCACATAGTACATGTTTAAACAACTGTATATGAGAAATGTATATGAGACATTCACCCTGAGATCACAATAAATAATACAACAAATACACACTTATTTAGCTAAAGATTTTATTGCATAAAACCTACATGGTTTTTCTACAATAGTTTGTTAGATGAGCAGAACAGGCTTTAAAAACAAAGAATTTTTTAAAAAACTGAACAGAAGATTTTTAAAGTAATCTTTGGCAGAGTATGGCACTCTCCAAATCACCGGACTAATCTGCCAACTAATCTTTCTGAATCACCTATATCTTGTGCCTGCCTCTTTTAACACATCCTCCTCCAGTTTACTCAAGCAGTCATTACTTGGATGACTAAGGAACACTCCTGCCTGAGAGACAGACAAGACCAAGTTATAACAACTATCTACAATTTTTAAAATATATACTTGCTAATTCTTCCCTTCCCCTGGCTGCCGGCACTGGTTTTCCTCTGGCACCCAGGACCCAGGCCTTCGCTGCTCCGGCTGGAGCCTTCAGCCTTTGCTCCGCCACTTCGTGCTTATGTATGCAAATTAGCCGCCATCTTTGCTGGATTAATTTGCATACTCTCCTGATTGGCTGGTGAGCATAGCAGAGGGATAGTCAATTTACATGTTTGTCTATTATTAGGTAAGATGGCAAAGATTATAGAAAAGTCTTAGGGTGGAGAGAAATTTCTTCTTTTTTAATGTGTTTTACATTTTTTATTTTTAATATATTTTTATTGATTTCAGAGAGAAAGGGAGATAGAAACATCAATGATGAGAGGGAATCATTGATCAGCTGCCTCCTGCACGTCCCATACTGGGGATAGAGCCTGTAACCTGGGCATGTGCCCTTGACCAGAATTGAACCTGGGACTCTTCAGTCCACAGGCCAACGCTCTGTCCACTTAGCCAAACCAGCTAGTGTGAAATTTCTTAAACAAGATACAAAAAAAAAAAAAAGCATAAAACATAAAGATTGATAAACCTGACTACATTAAAATTCAAAGCATCTATACAAAATATACTGTAAATAAAGTGGAAAGGACAAGCCATTTGTGATATATATAACTAAAAAAGAATCAGTGTCTGATTTATAAAAATACTCTTACAAATCAATAAGAAAAGGGCAGATAGGCCAACAGATAGGTCATTCACAGAAAAGGGAAAACCAAATGGCCAACAAACATATGAAAATCATTCAACTTTAATTGTTATGGAAATCCAAAACTAAAAACAATTTAAATGTTCAGCAGCTGAAAGGACAGACTGTGAGCTACTCATACAAGAGAATATTATACAGTAATCATTAACAAAAGAAATGCATTAAAGCTACACATATCAACATGAATAAATTTCAAAACAATGTTGAGCAAAATGAAGCATGACAGTATGTCAATCTCTATATATTTTTCAAACATGAAACTTCTTAGCTGAGTGAAAGGTACAGAGGCCTTCATGTTGTTTGTTGCCCTTTACACTGCATACAAAACCTATATTCTTTTTTATTTTTTAATATATGATAAAAATAGTATTTAAAATCACCAAAACAGTACTATAAGTTGTGGATAGAAACATACATAGAAGTATACAACTGTTCACAGGAATAATTAACACCAAGTTAAGTGAAAGTACATGGGGGGAGCATGAAAAGGAGTATAAGGGTCTTCAAATATATCATGTTTCATTTCTTAAAACAAAAGCATGGAAGATCTGAAACAAATATGACAAATGTTACAATCTCACAAAGTTAGGTGGTGCATACCCTGATATTTATTATTTTATATCTCTACTTCTCTATATACTTCGGATATTTTAATATATCTTAAAATTCAGGAAAAGTGATTTAAACTAATCTATTCAAAATAGAGATCTAACTTTGAAGCAACCATGTGTATTTGCAAGGTTTCTATATATACTAATTTACACTAATTTAAGAACACAATAATACTAATACTCCAAATATATTACATTAGATAATTCAGAATACTTACAGATTCTAAGTCTTTAATGTCTTTCTCTAATTGTTTATTCTGCTCATTCATATTCATAATTATGTTACACACCGACTCCCTGGGATGCAACGTTCGATCAAATTGGTGGTACATGTTTCTCCAAAACCTTTATGACCAAAAAAGGAAAAATTTCAATAAATAAATGTATTTAAAAAAACAAGAATATAAATATTTAAAGATGCCAACTTACTTAAAATTGAAAGATACTGTATTTGGCTCCAAAACAGCAAATTTCTGAGAATTGGAACTGTACAGTGGATTTAAGTACCTCTTTTGGTCATCCAGAAGAAATGGCCACAGGGAGTAAGTCTTCTCTTTTAACCTTATATAATGGGAGAAACATAAAGACCTTTCTCACAGATGCCAACACTCAGTTTTATAAAGCAGGCAATTTTTTTCACAAGTAGATTTAAGTTTTAGTTTTTCCTTCTATTCATAGTCTAACATCACCTTGTCTCTGAATTCTGTATTCTCCTCTCCTTTTCTACTTATTGCAATTTAATAAAACCATGTTTATCAAACACAACACAGATATATTGTTTTCTCTCAAACCACATACTTTAAGAGATTCCTCTCTTAATTCACACAATTTCATAATCTTCGTCTGGTCTATGTTACACCTACTTCAAACCATCACACACATACAGCTGACCCTTGAACGACACAGGTTTGAACTGCACAGATTCACTTATACATGGATTTTTTTTCAATAAAGAAAGAATTGGCCCTGCATAGCCCTGGGTTTCACATCCACAGATTCAACCGATCATGATCAAAAACAGTACTTTCAAATCCATGGATGCAGAAAATCAACTTAAAAAATTACATGCAGATTTTCAACTGTACAGGGGTCAGTGCCCCTAACAACCAAGCTGCTCAAGGGTCAACTGTATACTATATAATAAAAGGCTAATATGCAAATTATCCCCTCGGGAGCTCGACTGCTCGCTATGACGTGCGCTGACCACCAGGGGGCAGCGCGGAACGAAGGAAGACCCTGACCGGCAGCTGTCAGCTGGGGGAAGGAAGGCCCTGATCGGCCTTGATCACCAGCCAGGCCTAGGGACCCTACCCGTGCATGAATTTTGTGCACCGGGCCTCTAGTATAGAATAAGATGCTAATGTATTTCTGTTTAGCCTCATTCTCCTAGCTCCATATCTGGGCTGTAATGGCATGTATTACAGGGCAGAGACAAATTTAAGTGTGAGTGGGTACAAAACAAGGAAATTAGGGAAAATCAGGACAGTATTCAAAAATTTAAAAATGCCAATTATACTGCAAATCTAAGAGTAAGTAGGTGAAGTAGGTGAAAAAAGTGTAGATTATTTTAGATAGTATATTTACCAAAGAAACATAAACCAGTGATACAGAGGAAACAGTGGAGAATCTGCTCATTTTTCCATAACCCCTAAGATAACTAATAGATATGTTCTTAAAGAAATACTAAAAAAAAAATGTACTTTTATTACCATCTTCCTATTTATAAGGATGTTTGTTCATTCATATTCATAATTGACAATAGTTTTTCCTAAAATAGCTCTGTGCTTCAAGTCACCTCTCCTAATTATGAAAAAACCACTGTAAGATACTATAGCACAGAGGTAAAGTCCTAATGGTCTCTGATGTGTTCATCTCTGTCATACTCTATTTCACTTGTTATTCCCTTTACACATCTTTAGAATGTTCCACTTGCTCTCAATTCTGCCTTCAATTCTGTTGGGAGTGATAGTATGTGGTTGTCTTCAAACTACCACCAGATTTAGCCTCTTTAATATGTCACTCAGATCTTAAAAAATCTATAACTGCTCTTGACTGACTACTATAAAAAATCTAATCTTAGAAGCCCAACCTAATACACACACACACTTTTAGCCAGAAGCCCCTAATCCCAAAGACCAGTTAGGGAAGAACAGGTGTAAGACCCAAACAGGATAGACACACTGGAAGCCAACATAGGTACACTTATTTCCCCAAAGAACTGTCTATTTAGAAATGTGAGGAGAGCTATAAGGCTTCATGTTACCTTAAATTACCCAACAGTTTTACAATCTTTTACCACACTTTAAAACATGTGATCAATACTTTCTGGGAAATGAAATGTAAAGATTTTAAAATATGTATGTGTGTGTGTGTGTGTGTGTGTGTGTGTGTGTTCAGATTGGAAAGGAGCATAAGGGGTGTTTCGAGGGTGTTGGAAATATTTCTTATTCTGAGTGCTGGTTACACAGGTGGAAAAGTTTAACATTTATTGAGTTTCACACCTACAATACATGTACTTTTCTGTATATATACTACACTTTAAAACACATTTTAAAAATGTATTTCTACTATTAACCAGAGGATGTGAGAGATATTCAGAGCATACTTGGCTTCAGAAGTATAGACAATAAAATCTTTACAAAAAATTCAGTTCTATTTCATAATGTATTTTATTCAATTCAACTATAATTTATGTTAGTCCTCAGCTAAGAAGGAAAAAAGGAGCCCATTTAATCAGTCTTACTTGAGTTCTTCTCTTTCCTTCTGACAATTTCCAAGGAAGTTTCCAAATTGGCATGAATGAATATGTTCATGAATCTGAAGAAGAAACGCTTCATTGAATTCAAAGTCTTGTGGAAACTGTTCAGTCAAATGCCACACACATTCCAAGAACTGAGTAAACACTGGTGAAACTTCCTTTGGGTCTCCATCCAAATGGCCACACCTAACCCCCCCCAGAGAGGTACAAGCTTTTAAAAATGCCTCTGAAAGAAATCAATTGTTCAGGTGTTGTTAAATTTAAACACACATTTTAAAAAATCCTAAAACATTATGCCATTGCAGAAAAAACTGCAATGTTTTTATTGAAACAATTTATACCTAAGTGTTTCAACCACAATTTTAAAGGATCTATTGCCTTCTACCTACTACAATCCAGACAAACAGGAAGGTTAATAAATTGCCTGAAAATTAACAGAGATATAAGAATTGAAATAAATAACCAAAAAAAAATTAGTCTTTATACAAAAAAAAAAAAAAATCACACTCTCACCTCCCACTGGACATACAAGTTCATTAAAAACAAATATTTTGGCACTCTAAACTATTTTTTCTAATTTTGCAAATTATGTAAATATATAACAGTGACTCACCTCTCTGAAAATTTATGTCCAAAGGAGATCCAATCCTTTTCTATTAAAACCTTAATGAAAAACAAAAACCTTAATGAGAAAAAGTAAAATCTACTTTATAACTACTTTCAAATATTTTTGTTTAGAATGGATTAAATCCTATTATCTTAAAAACCACATTTACACATTGCAAACAAAACAAAATGTTTTAAGATTATAGACCAGTGGTTTTCAACCTTTCTAATGCCCCGACCCTTTAATACAGTTCCTCATGTTGTGGTGACCCCCAACCATAAAATTATTTTCGTTGCTACTTCATAAGTGTTAATTTTGCTACTGTTATGAATCGTAACATAAATATCTGATATGCAGGATGTATTTTCATTGTTACAAATTGAACATAATTAAAGCATAGTGATTAATCACAAAAACAATATGTAATTATATATGTGTTTTTCAATGGTCTTAGGCTACTAGCCCCTGTGAAAGGGTCGTTCGACCCCCAAAGGGGTCACGACCCACAGGTTGAGAACCGCTGTTATAGACAAAAGATAGCAAGAACCTAGATTAGAGGTTGGTTTAACAGAGTGAAGATGATCCATAAAAAGAAACACAGGAGTCTTATAATTTAAATTATTTCTATTGTATTTATTACATTTCAAGTGAAAAATGTATGTTATAAAGCACTGTTGCATTTACATTTTTGTATGTATAATGATTTTTGCCAAGAAAAAGGGCTAGGAAATGTAAATAAAAATGTTGACTCGAGTTATGTTTCAAACCTTTTCGCTTACTTGCACATTACTTATATAATAGCTAAAAAATGATAAAGAGCCCTAGCTGGTGTAGCTCAGTTGGTTGAGCATTGTCCCCCACTCTGAAGGGAGTGTGGGCAGCCTGAAAACGGCCCTCAGCACCTCACCCAGGCTGGCCAGGCACCCCAATGGGGACCCCCTCCCTGAAGGGGGTTTGGGCAGCCTGAAAACAGCCATCAGCCCCTCACCCAGGCTAGCCAAACCCCCATGGGGTGAGGGTCCCCACTGGGGGGCTTGACCAGCCTACAAACAGCCATCAGCCCCTCACCCAGGTTGGTCCAATTCCCTATCAAGGCACATGCCCAGGTTGCAGGTTCAGTCCCCAGTGGGAGGCAATCCATCAATGTTTCTCTCTCTCTCCCTCTCTCCAAAATCAATAAAAAAAAATCCGTATTTTTTAAAAAGTGATAGAGATCACTGAAAAGTTTGTATTCAAGTTCAAATGTTAATATCTAATCTCTTGAATGGATGTATCTGTTTTCTGTCTGAAATAATAACACTCTAATTTTTTTCAATCTAACTAACCTAAACAACATATCTTCTTAGTATTTAATATACTTCATAATTTAATATATAATCACCAAGTATATTTTTTTCACAGTGTCCAAAATTGCCACTTTTAGCTTCTCTAATTTGATGTTAAATCTCTCAGAAGGCTATATAATGGGATGAGTGAAAATGCAGTTTCTGGAGTCAGAATGAATGGACTAAAGTCCTAACATCACCCCTTTCTTACCTGTGTGACCTCAGGTACATGACTTTCAGGCTGTAACCTCAGATTTTACTATGAGCCTCCTGCCATTTTTCTACACACCAAAAAGTAACACTTAAAATCGTTCTCCCTAAACTTATTCCTCTGCTTATCTCTGTGAAGGGTAAGAGAACAGCACCATCCATCCTAACAACTGAGTTCCTAGCCTGGAAATCATCCTAGAAGAGGACTCCTCTCATGTACCCCACATCTATCCATGAATAACTCAAGTTATCACAATAGTTCCTACACTGGTCTCCTAATCTCCATTCCCACTCCCCTCTTCCTTTAAGGCACCAAAGCATTCTTTTTAAAGCCCTCTAATGGTTCTCACTACCCAAATTCTAGTTTTCTCTTCCTCAGGCCCCCAATTCCCCTATATTCTTCTGCACCCAAGTCCCTAGCCCCCAACACTCATGCATGTTTAATCCCATGCAGTCATGGAGCTATGCTTTAACTCTCACTGCTCCTTTTGCCTGGGACACTCTCACGTTGTCCCTGGGTCATCTATAATAATAAAAGCGCAATATGCTAATTACACCGGAGAGCAAAACAACCTTCCGGACGTCATTCCAGACATCCTTCTGGATGAAACTGCGGGGGCAGGGGCCAAGGCAGAGGCAGTTGGGGGTGATCAGGCAGGCAAGCGAGCAGTTAGGGGTGATCAGGCAGGCAGGCAAGCAGTTAGGGGCGATCAGGCAGGCAGGTGGGCAGTTAGGGGCGATCAGGCAGGTAGGTGAGTGGTTAGGAGCAATTAGGCAGGCAGGCAAATGGTTAGGGGCGATCAGGCAGGCAGGTAGGCCAGCAGTTAGAAGCCAGCGGTCCCGGATTACAAGAGGGTGCAGGCCGAGCTGAAGGACTCCCACCACCTCCCCCGTGCATGAATTTTGTGCACTGGGCCTCTAGTGTATTACATGATTAAATTTGGATGTCTAACAAACAAATTAAAAACAAACATGGCAAAGAAAATATTCCTAACCTTACACTCTCAAAGTAAACAGAATATTATTTTATTAACAGCACTTCCATTTACCCTATCCCAGATTCAATATGTTAGCACCACAACATAATGGTGCTAAAGGGACCTAGTGATGTCAAACCTTCCCTTGCTTTAAGATGGCACTGTATTTAATAATTCTAAACTAATGAAAACTTTCTCACATCTCTTCATTTACTTGCCATGAGTCAAGATATAAACTTTGAAAAGATGTGTTAATATGATCATACTTTAAAAACAAACAAGCCCAGTCAGTATTGCTCAGTGGATTGATCATGTCCCATGCACCAAGAGATTGCTAGCTTGATTCCTAGTCAGGGCACATGCCTGGTTTGTAGACTTGGTCCCCAGTAGGGGGTGTGCAGGAGGCAACTGATCAATGTGATGTTTCTCTCTTATCAATGTTTCTCTCTCTTTCCCTTTCCTTCCTCTCTCTCTAAAAATCAACAAAAAACAGCCCTAACCGGTTTGGCTCAGCGGATAGAGCCTTGGACTGTGGACCAAAGGGTCCCAGGTTCGATTCTGGTCGAGGGCATGTACCTTGGTTGTGGGCACATCCCCAGTAGCGAGTGTGCAGGAGGCAGCTGATTGATGTTTCTCTCTCATCAATGTTTCTAACTCTCTGTTCCTCTCCCTTCCTCTCTGTAAAAAAAATCAATAAAATATATTTAAAAAATAAATAAATAAAAAGAAAATAAAAATCAACAAAAAAAATATTTAAAAAACAAACAAAACAGAAGGCAGGGCTTTAGCTTCACAAAGCAAAAAATATGTTCAACTACAAATTTAATCTTCAGATATAAAACATTCTTCCTAACATGTAACTACAATCTACACTAATAAAAGACAAAGATGTTAATTTACCGTACCTTCGCTACACCCATCAGCCAATCAGAAGAGTATGCAAATTAACCCAACAAAGATGGTCGTTAAATTTGCATACTGCAGGCGGGGTGGCACAGCGTGATCTGCCCACCCTGCCGCCCGCCAGGGCTGCTGTGCATGTGCGCGGCCCGGTGGCCAGCGGGGCGGGGTGCGGCGGATCGAGATGCGCCCGCTCCTCCCCGCCACGCCACCTGCCAGGCCTGCCGTCCATGTGCACGGCCCGGCGGCCGGCAGGGCGGGGTGCAGTGGATCGCGATCTGCCCACCCCGCCCCACCGCCCGCGGGGCCTGCCATGTGCGGCAGGCAGCGGGGCGGGGCGGGGCGGCGCGGCAGAGGGCCTGCCATCTGCGACCCAGCGCGGGACCCGGACTTGCCATCTGCCACCCGGGGAGCGGGCCTAAGCCAGCAGGTTGTTATCTCCAGAGGAGTCCCAGACTGTGAGAGGGCACAGGTCTGGCTGAGGGACACCCCCCGCCCTGCCAGTGCACAAATTTTTGTGCACCGGGCTTCTAGTTAACAAATAAAGCAGTATGAAACAGTTTCTTCTAGAACAGGGGTGGGCAACCTTTTTGTGAGTGCGTGCCAAAACCAGCAAAATCTCTGACTCAAAATCTTCTGCATGCCAACCCTAATTTTTTGAGAACATGTTACGCCTACTTGGTATCTCTTAAGGAGTATGTATGTGAAGAACCTTGAAGAAATAATAAAATTCATTCTAGTGACAAAAACACAGTATATGATGAAAAATACATTTATTTTTTAATGTATACATGTACACTGATAGTCCGACAGAAAACTTTATGACTCTGTTTGATATTATCAGTGGGACTTTTGCTGCTGCATCACTGATGACAGAGATTTTACATCAGGTTTATATTTCGTGACCTTCAGAGATATAGATGAGCTACTACTTTCATCTGTCAGGCTACTCCTATTACGAGACTTAACAAAATTCATCACTGAGAACAAAGATTCACAAGCGTATGTGGATGAAACCAAAACACTGGTTGGATCTAGGAAGGCAGGGAGAGTTAAGGCAGAGGCATAGAAATTGCTCTTCCCCTCTCGTCAATCCATGTCTATGGTCTTTAAGATAACTTGTTATGTAAAATTATTTATTTATCTAAGATGCACCTACACTGAATTTATCTGAAAAATAAAAAAGTCGATATTAAGAAAAAAATTGTAAATGGAAGATTATAAGAGAGGGTTTCGCGTGCCAGCAAAAGTTACTGGCGTGCCGTGTTTGGCACACGTGCCAGGGGTTGCCCACCCCTGTTCTAGAATATAATTTTTAAGTATCCTTATTTCCTTGTTTTACTACATTACTCACATTTATTAGATAAATATGAGGGGAAAATACTGAATATTTCTATTGTAACATCCTATATAATAAAGAGCTAATATGCAAATGGTCATCACGCCCTCACGCCCTTGTGCCGGGGGACCCGAGGACAAGCCAGGGGACCTAAGGCTGCACCCCTCGCCCAGCGGAGCTTGACAGGGGACCTGAGGCTACACTCCCCACCTGGCGCCGGACTGGGGGACTGGAGGCTGTGCCCCCCGCCCTGTGGGGCTTGACGGGGGTGGGGCTGGCCAGTCCTGGGTCTCACACTATTTCGAGGCGCGCGCAGGTGGACGGACACTTGACTCTGGGTCCCACAGTGTGCCCCAGACTCTGATAGGAGGGAGATTTTCATATACGTTTTACTAATTTTCTTTCATCTCTGAAACTTCTATTACAGAGAAAGGGCAAATAGCAAAATTAAAATATTTCCTCTAATTAATTCCCTTTTCATGTGCATGAATTTCATGCACTGAGCCACTAGTTTTAGAAAAAAACTTTTATATCTAAAACTTTTTGTCAAAGAGGTGGCACAAATGAAAATCAGTCTAACTCCAGATTTCTCAACATCAGTACATTGGGCCAGATAACTTTGTTTTAGGGCTGTCCTATACAATATGATATTTAGTAGCATCCTGGGGTTCCACCAGCTAACCCTTTCTGTTAGTTGTAACAATCAAAACTGTCTCCTAACATTACCCAATGTCTCTTATGGGAAGACCACTGGTCTAGCCAAATACAGGAAAACCTCAATATAACAGGCTAATTCAAGTGAGGGAGTATCTATTAAAACAGAAAGTCTGTTATATAATAAAGTAGGTTTTCCAAATGTGTGTTAAAAAAAGTTGAAAAATTAGTTTACCTGTTTTTACTTATACAGACACATTTGTATTATTAATATTATGGAGGTATGAAAAGTTTAATTTCACAGAAAGGTTTTCTATGTGTATTACTGTAATTTTAAGTTTATACTGAATAAATTTAATAAATGCGTGCATTCACCAGTCACCAAGAGTAAACAAATGCACACAGCTGGGGCGTGGTTTAGCGCACATGGGAACTTCAGCTGGCACATGTTAAAACTGCTGTAGAAAGTCACGCCACGCAACAACAGAACAAAGTACTACAGGCAATGCTGTGAGATCATGTGCTAACCATTCCCCAAACATTGTTTATAAGCAGTGATTCTTGGATTTAAATATGTAGACTATAGCTGTAGATATGTAATATTTACTAATGTCGACAAAATTACTAGTGTTTTTTCCAACATATGGCTTATTCGCTAAAATTTGTTAAATACAGTGAATTAATAACAAAAAAATAACCTGTTAATTTGATTATAAGTAAATCTTGGTTAAAAGCTTTTTAAAATTAACAGGGTGTTAATTTTCACATATGACTTTCAGACCGGAAATTTTGTCCGTTAAATCAGAAGTCCATTAAGTTGAGGTCAGCAAAATCAAGGGTTTACTATAACTCCTTACCATGAATCCTTTGACTGTTCTGTAGTAGGAATCCAATAAAAGAGAGCCAAGGGAACAAACCTGGGAAGTTCTATCCCAGCCATCAGAACAATGAACCAACACACTTGCATTTTCCACCATTATTGCCTGAAAAGAAAGATCACATACTTAGATTCTAGCAGGATACATTTAAGTGAATCAGTAAGTTCTACTTACTCAAAAACCATTAAGTATCCTATATAATAAAAGCCTAATATGCTAAGCGTCCAACCATTCATTCGACCATTTAACCAGTCGCTATGATGCGCACTGACCACCAGGGGGCAGATGCTCTGACTGGTAGGTTAGCTTGCTGCTGGGGTCCGGCCAATCGGGACTGGGCAAGATGGACTGGGCAAGATGGGCTGGACACACCCTGGAGCCCTCCCGCAGACCCTCCCTGGCCTCTAAAATATTTCTTCTAATTAATTTCCTTTCACTGTGCACAAATCCATGCACCAGGCCTCTAGTTGCATTATAAAGAAGAGCTAGCACTGCAATGATAATGTTATCACAACATAATTTCTCAAAAACAAGATAAAACACAAAGCATATAAACAAAAACAAAGACAAACATACTATTTAAAGTGTTTGAAATGTTTTTAAGCCCATACATGAAGTGTTACATGGCATTTTTAAAGCTCAAATTAAATGAACCTCATTAAAAAGGTAAAGCAAAATAAAAATTATCTGACTGGAAAAGATACCAGCACTCAATAAATCCATTCCTTCCCAACCACTATAAACCCCAAAATCAAATATAAGCGACGAAGAGTTACTTTGGCTAAGAAGATTGCAGCGTCCATGACAGCTTTGATATGGCGAAGCCATCCTGAACTCTCCAAACCAGAGTAGAAATCATTGACAGAAAGCCCTTTGGTACCATTAACTGAAAAGGGGGGAGAAAAACATTTCAATTAGAATAGGCTAGCCTCCTCTTCTCCTATTCAAGATTATCTCTAAGTGAGTAAATTGGGGAAGAGGACAAAATAAATAGGCAAGACTCTTTATAAATGAAAAGATGCTATCAGAAATTCAACGACAGATTCTTTGTTACATTTTGCTGTCATTCCTTGTGGTTAAAAAAAGCACTCCTGCCCTAACCGGTTTGGCTCAGTGGATAGAGTGTCAGTCTGCGGACTGAAGGGTCCCAGGTTCGATTCCGGTCAAGGGCATGTACCTTGGTTGCGGGCACATCCCCAGTAGGGGGTGTGTAGGAGGCAGCTGATCGATGTTTCTCTCTCATTGACGTTTCTAACTCTCTATCCCTCTCCCTTCCTCTCTGTAAAAAATCAATAAAATAAAATAAAAAGCACTCCTATTTCATTTTTCAAATTTTGCAGTGTTTAATTAAAAAGTCTGATATTTTAATTTTTTAAATTCTATACCATGAGTAGAATATCTTAATATTTAAATGGAACATTATCATAAATTAGTCTAAACTGCATTGATTCATCAAGAATATCTAACAATAGTAATCTATACTAATAAAAGGGTAATATGCTAATTAGACCAGACATCTTCTGGACAAAGCCACGGTGGCGGGGGCCGAGGCAGAGTCCGTTAGGAGCTATCAGGCCGGTAGGGAAAGGCAGTTAGGGGGCGATCAAGTCAGCGGGGGAGGGCAGTTAAGGGGTGATCAGGCCAGCAGGGGAGGGCAGTTAGGGGGCGATCAGGCTGGCAGGGGAGGGCAATTAGGGGGCAATCAGGCCGGTAGGGGGAGCAGTTAGAGAGCGATCAGGCTGGCAGGGAAGCAGTTAGGGAGCGATCAGGCCAGCAGGGGAGGGCAGTTAGGGGGCGATCAGGCCAGCAGGGGAGCAGTTGAGTGGGCGATCAGGCCGGCAGGGGAGCAGTTGAGTGGGCGATCAGGCCGGCAGGGAAGCAGTTAGGGGGCGATCAGGCTGACAGGGGAGGGCAATTAGGGGGCAATCAGGCCAGCAGGGGAGCAGTTGAGTGGGCGATCAGGCCAGCAGGGGAGCAGTTAGGGGGCGATCAGGTTGGCAGGCAGAGGTTGGGATGATCCAACAGGCAGGCAGGCTAGCGGTTAGGAGCCAGTGGTCCCGGATTGCGAGGGGGATGTCCGACTGCCGGCAGTCGAACATCCTCCAAGAGTTCCCGGATTGGAGAGGGTGCAGGCCAGGCTGAAAGACCCCCCCCCCCCCCCGCCCCGTACACAAATTTCGTGCATCGGGCCTCTAGTTTTTTATAAAAACCATTAGCATTGTACTATCTAATATAGTAGCTACTACCCAAAATGACTATTGAATACCTGAAATGTAGGTAGTCCAAACTGAGATGTACTGAAAGTATATATTGTCTAAGACTTAAAGGCAAAAAATGTAAAGTAAATCATCACAAATTTTTTATACTGATTACATGTTTAACTTGTTTTTAATATACTAGGTTAAATATATTAAAATTAATTTCAACTGTTTCTTATTACTTTTTTAAATGTGACTACTAGAAAATTTCAAAGTACATAATTTAACATTTTTAATGTTTGACTAGCATATTTCTATGGAACAAGGCTGACTAGAAGGTAAGCAATAATCATACCTTCCAATAACTTCTGAAGGCTGGACCGCATGACATGAATATTTTCAATTCCAACAAACTGAAATCTAATATTAGAATAGTTGTCTTCATTTTCATAACCTTTTCCAGCTGCTCTGTTGGCTATTGCATTCAGCTAAAAATTTAAATTTTAGAAATTTAGAGACAAATTGCTTTTATCTTATAACTTATGAAAATATCATGAAAACACTAAATAAACTATATTTTAGCTAGCAGACAATTTAAAGGAATTCACCACAACTAAATATACCACCATTTTTTAATAAGCAAAACTCTCGCCCTGGCCTGTGTGGCTCAGTTCATTGAGTGTCATCCTGTGCACCAAAAGGTTGCCATGTTCGATTCCCAACATGCCCATAATGCAGGTTGGATCCTGGGACAGGGTGTATGGGAGGCAATCAATCAATGTCTTTCTCTCACACTGATCTTTCTCTCTCTCCCTTCCTCTCTCCAATAAAAACATATAAAAAATAAGTAAAAGTCTCACATGTTAATAACGGCAATGAAGGAATATTATAAAGAAACAATGTGATTGCTATATAATTGAAAGGTCAAACAAGAAGTTCCCCACAAATAATTCATAAAACTAATTCACTTAGGTTTTTAGGTGTTCATAAATATTTCAAAATCTAAAACTAGAAAGATCTCCTATCTGAATCCTAAATGATTCAGAGAGAAGCAGAGCTGGATAGTTTTTATTTTTCAGAATGAGCCTATGAGATTCAACTCAGAACAAGCCTACAGCACTTTATCATTCACAAAGCCACAGGGATCCTAAAATTCAGATCTGAAATATACATGAGATTATTTTAGGTCCTCTATATTAGAGACTGCTGGAGGCCCACACACTATATAAAATGCATATAATCCATTAGCTTGATACAGCTCTAAGAAATGGTTCCAAAAAAATTGGTCCTTTATGGAGAAACAGACTGCCAGTAGCCCCATGACCTCGGGTGTTTAGATCGATGCTATCAGAGGTTCACTTAAGATTTGCCATATTTAATTCTTTGAGAGTAGGATTTCATATAGCATATTATTACAATTTACTAAATATTCTTATGTACTTGGATGAAACAGAACCTAAATTTTAGGAAGAAATAGTAGCTTATCATTCATTGGATTGAGGTTGGTAACAAGTACAGTTAAATTATATTTACTGACTCACTGGTTACTCAGCACCTATGATTACTAAGGTTAATGATTAGATATTTAAAATGTTCCACATTATTACTACTTGAGTTTAACTGGTCAAACAAAACAATCAAAGAAAGATATATTTTCTCTGTAGAAGTCAGTTATACAATTAAGACATATTAGGTCCTAAGAAACAAATTGCCCTCAGACCTTATATTCAAAAAGTCTTATATTACAATCATCTTTTTTATCTAATAGCACCCTAAAAATGTTCTAACCAATTAATCCACCCAGATTATCCAAGGAAGTAAAGTAAAATTTTTCTTATAAGAGGTATCACCAGCCCTGACCGGTTTGGCTCAGTGGATAGAGCATTGACCTGCGGACTCAAGGGTCCCAGGTTCGATTCTGGTCAAGGGCATGTACCTTGGTTGTGGGCTCATTCCCAGTAGGGGGTGTGCAGGAGGCAGCTGATCGATGTTTCTCTCTCATCGATGTTTCTAACTCTCTATCCCTCTACCTTCCTCTCTGTAAAAAAATCAATAAAATATATTTAAAAATATATAAAAAAAAAAAAAGAGGTATCACCAACACTCTTGACTTCTAAGAAAGTCTTTTCCTTTTAACAAAATAAAATATTACCAAAGTATCAGTTTCTAATTTTTAATACTCCTAATTTACTCAAATTAATCTTATCATATGTTTTCTTCATTATCTTTTGTAAGACTGCATAATGCTGAGAATTACTTCTAAAACAGCTACCATTCCTTTCAAAAAGGCTGTCTATAATTGTGGTCTATATGGCTCACTCGCTTTTTCTCATCGCTTTCTCTTATTTTTTCATCATTCCAGATTTCTGAAGAAATCCTCACTATAATTCTGCCAATGTCCTTTTGTGTAGCCCACCAGCTCTGCATGCGATGCTATAATAAAAATTAAAAGTAATGTTAGCTATTACCATTGCAGATTTTAATTATTTTAGTTTCAGGATCCTATATGAATTGGCTGTTTAACTGTGTTTATAAAAAAAAGAAAAAATGGATTGTGACATTTGACAAAAATTTAACCTTACACAATGGATGGCTAACAGAACAATTATTTCCTGTTCACTATTTATGATGCTCTAGTTCAATGTCTCCTAAGTTAACTCACTATGTATTTTACGTATTTTCTTGCATATTTCAAATTAAGGTCCATTAATACACAGTGTTTTGTCAATTGAAATTCTAATAGAATTGCTAATTTTTCACAATACACAAACTATTTAGTATTTCTTCACAGTAACATAATACTTTTACACCATCAATAGTCAGCTTTCCTAAATATATATCAGAAATTAAGAAATTACCATCTGGGTTACTGGGAAATTAGTCTCCTAAGTTAGTATCCTTTAAAAAACTAATTTCCTTAGTATCACTACCCTTGGTTAATTTAAAACAAGGATTCAGTCCAGTACATTAAATGAGGACAAATTAATCAACTCTCATTAATTAAAGTAACAAAGATAATTGAACTAACAGACTATACTGTATTCAAGGCACATACTTTAGGCCTGGTATCCACGACATACATATAGCGATTAGCTGGATTGGCTTTACTAATGGCTTGAAGCAAATGTTCATCTTCCAGACACCTGGCACTGAATCCTGACAGTGGTTGACTGCATCGACAAATGGCAGCCTAATTTTAAAAAGACAGAAAACAGATTATGCAAAGATATCTAAAACATGACTTATAAAATGCTTAAAAGGGAAAAAAAAAGTTAAAATCAAATGTACTGTTTAAAAGTTGGCAGGACAATTACAAGGCATTAACTTTGAAATCTTATTTGAATTAAATATTATTTCAACATCTTGGTGCTACTTAATTTTTTCCAATATTCTAAGAAACCTAAATGCCTCCTTACCTAGTTGGATAAAAAAAAAAAAAAAAATCTTGGGTCCTTAGAAGCAACACCTGGTCGAATCTCTATTACCTAACTGAAGATACTTGCCTTCTGTGCCCTAGATTATAAAATACTTTCAACTCAAGTTCAAGTAAGAGATCAGTCAATAAGTTCAGAACAGAATTTTTTTAAGTAGCAAGCAACATTCAAACTTTTACTTTCTAAAGGTTTTTGGGTCTCTAATTAGA
Organism: Myotis yumanensis; assembly: GCF_028538775.1. Lineage (NCBI taxonomy): Eukaryota > Metazoa > Chordata > Mammalia > Chiroptera > Vespertilionidae > Myotis > Myotis yumanensis. Next base: position 118,091,110 of record NW_027223754.1, on the reverse strand, counting down.
AATCAGCAATCTCTATATAAAAAGAAATAAAAAATGAATTTTAAATCAAATTTGGGTTAAAATACAGTCAATCTAAGAGGGCAAAAATATCTATAAGAAATAGTGAATGTTGGATTAGATATTTACTGTTGTTTAAAGTCTTTTAAAAAACTCACAAAATTGTGATAAAATAGAAAAAAAATGAGGATTGTCTTATTAAATGTTTTCCAGACCTACTTCCTGATTTGTTAAGCTGGGCATTGAATGTCTATTTTTAGCCCATATTTCCAACTAAAAATGTATATTCAAACATGGGTTTGACAAACGAAAATCATAACTACTCCTATCTCCCTATGATTTTGTTATGAAAAGTAGATTAGGAACTTTTGTTTAAAGTTTTACTTATTATCTATGGCTCCCTTCTAAAATCCGCCTTGAATTTCTAATAAAGAAATTTAACATGTATAAAACCAAAAGGTCAAAGAAAATGGGAAAAGAGGCAAAGATAGAGTAGAAATGTCAATAAAAATAGGGGAAATGAATGCAAATTGATTATAACCGATTTACTGAAGCAAAGAAATATGTTAAATCATTATGAGTCAGTAAGAAACAGGTATTTTGAACAGCAAAACCCCAGACAGGCTAAGGATTTGGTACCTCTGAAAGCCTGAGTGCAGGTAAAACGGAAAACAACAGAGCTGGCTGAACTTCTATATATGATCTAGTTAACAATCCCAGATGTTCCCTCGCCCTGAAGAAAAAGTTTATTCTATGAAGAGGATTAACCTGAAGACTCTGGGCTGTAGGAACAGCTGTAGTTGGGGATGAAGCCCTGCATCCCCCAAAGACAGGATTAAGCAAAGCCTGCATAACAAAAAGTGAGGTCTTCCCATCCCTCTTCCCACACTTGGATCCAGACTAAACCACACACACACTGGGACAAACATTACAAGAGAAAGAAGAATCCAAAGATAACGAACATTCACGTATACAAACTTCTAAACAGCTTTGTAGTACCTCACTCTTAAATATGAGAGGCAGGCCAAGAATCAGATATCTGAAAAATACGAAAACAAATTAACAAAAAACACACAAAATAAACAGAAAAAAAAAAACTAAACAAAGAGATAACTAATGTGGGAGCACAAGAATTCTTTTTAAAAAATCCTTAGCATCTTCAGAGAAGTAAGTTTATCACATCCAAGAACAGAAAATCATCTAGAAAGTTCATAAAACAAGAAACAGTTCTTGGATTTTTAAAACACAGCAGCCCGGCCAGTGTTGTTCAGTGGTTGAGCGTCGACCTATGAACCAGAAAGTCACAGTTTGATTCCCAGTCAGGGCACATGCCCAGGTTGCAGGCTCGATCCCCAGTGGGGGGGATGCAAGAGGCCAGCAGGTCAGTGATTCTCTCTCATTAATGTTTCTATCTCCCCCTCTCTCTTCCTCTCTGAAATCAATAAAAATATATATATATTTTAAAACACTATGGCAAAAAAACAACAACACAGTTCTAAGCACTGGATTGGAGTGAGGTTCAGGAAATCTTTCCCACTACCCTGAATCTTGTGGTGAGACTTACGGACATGTCTAAGCATAGAAAGACATAGAAGATTGGAGAGAAAATGAAGAAAAATGGAGGTTTATGCTAGGAAGCCTACTTGTCAAGTAATATTCACAAAAGTAAAAAGAAAGTTAATAAAAGAGAGGAAGTTACCAAAGAAACAAAGAAGCAACTTCCCAAAACTGAGACCTGAATTTCCAGATAGAATTTAAAACAACAAGCCAAGGCACATAACTGTGAAATTTTAGAACACTGCAGAAAAGGAAGAGTTTAAAAGCTTCCTGAGAGAAAAAAATCAGGTTACAAAAAACTGGTAGTCAGAAACGGCATCCAAATACTCAACTTACCAGTTGTGAGATATAGGAGAAGTGATTTATCCTTTCTGAACCAGTTCCCCCATTTGAAAGTTATAGGTAATTTGCAGAGCCTATTTTATCAAGTTACTAGGAGGATTTCATGCATATAAAGCATTCAACATACAGTACCTCCTGGCCTACTGTTACAAGATACAAAGGTTTTACTATATTGTCAATCCCTATCTCAGTATAAAGATGCCTCCTCTGCCTCTTCATACTGCAAAATCCTTCCAATTTGAAGAGCTTACTATTAAGTGGGAGCCTGAAACATCCTTGATTCTCTCCCTTTTCTCAATAGTTGGTTTGTCAAAACTATTTGGTTTCCCCCAATACAAGCAGGATCAAAAGATAACCACTTGCAAGGAAGAGAATCTATCTAATCCCATTATTTTCAAATCGCTACTAAAAGGAAGGAAAGAATAGAGGTGGTGGAGGTGAAAGATAGATGACAAGTACGAACGTTTCTGTATTTCAGGGTAATTTTGTTTTAAAATATAAAAAATGTCATTAAGTGAAAAGCCAGCACTTTTCTATCAGCAATATTATAATAATGACATCTTAATATAAAAGTGAGCATTGTTTTGGATACTAAAACCTGAAAGGGGTTATACTACATTGGTAAAATCAAAAGGGAAGTTGCCTACCTCCTTATTTTGATGATAGTAGGAAAGAACTGGAAATCTTCCCTTGCTCCGAAACTTAGAACTACCAACAATTATTGGTTTGCTTGCTATTCGGGGAACATAAAGTTCTCTAGGATAAGTTTCACAAATCTGTAAAAATCAAAACATAACCATGAGGTTAAAAACCATCTTTATAAAACTTTAAAACTTACTAATGCAAGAACAGCACACAGCAATACAGAGACAACTTGCTATTACACTTTCTGACTCTCTGGTACTAACATTTTCTGAATTTGCCCAGAAGGTTGCTAAGTTACCTTGTATTCTCGGTTGGCATCAGACAACTGCCAGTTTGAATTTGGCACGCCCATTCTCTTATATTCCTCGGCAAGGTCAATAAGCTGCCAACCTCGCAGTCGTTCAGAATCATTTTGTTTGGGGTTATAAGAGAACGCATAGAGATCTTCGTATTTTGCTATAGAATACAAAATGCATAAATGTTAAAATGCAACTTATAGGACTTAATAAGTGACAAATAAAAGTAATTTTCAGTTTTTGCCCTCCATTTTTCTTTAAACTCTTCAAAGAGTTTAAAGAAAATATTTGAACTTAAATTTTCTCAGTTCTTTGATGCAAATGATTATACCTAAAGGCATCACTATATCAATCTGAGATTCAATTTATATCATCAGTAAAAGCTAGTAAATAATACAGTTAGACTTATACATTACTCTACTGCAATGTTTCCTTTTCTTAAAAGTAAAATTTTAAAGACATACATAAATTCCTACCCACCACTATTCCCAAATGAGATATAAAGACTAATGCTATAATGAAAAATTAGAGGTGCCACATAGAACATGAAATTGTCTATATATTCCTATAGTACAGTTTGACCAAAAATGGCAAAGGTTACACAGAGATCCAGAGAACACTTACTTCTAAACAATCATAAGCCCCTGAAGTTGTAAGATTTGACTTGGAAAATGGGATAAATGTTACAGGCTTTATGTGTTAGGATAAAAGAGTGAACAAAAATCTGCTCTTAGACAACTGCAAACCCAGTGTCAAACAAAGTAACATCCGGAAATTAATGTGCTTTGTCTCCCTGGAGATATCTATGTAATTCAAGTTATGTTGGGAAAAGGAAACCTCCAGATCCCTAACACATAGTAGTGGTAAGATTCCTCTCTAGGGCCTATATCCCTCTCACTCCTTATCTCTACTAAAGTAGGATTTACCCTCTCTTTTCTTTCTGCTCATCTCCCTATATACCACTCTAGTCAATTAGATATATTAGTCCCATGCTATCAAAAGAGCCTGACCTTCCTTAACTTTTCCTTTAGTGATCAATTTCCAAGACATTCCCCTTGGCTATGGGATTCTTTAAAAAACAAACGAACAAAAACACAAAGGCTATGCTATTGGCTATCAACAGACTTCTAAAACATTAATATAAATCTACTAGAGGTCTGGTGCACAAATTTGTGCACAAGTGGGGTCCCTCAGCCTGGCTGGCGATTGGGGCCAATCGGGGGGTGGGGGTGGGGGCCAGCCAGCCGGGGGAAGGGACCATGGGAGGTTGGCCAGCCCCCTACCCCCCATCAGGGCCAATACGCAAGGGGGGGGTGTGGGGGGAAGGACCACAGGAGGTTGGCCGGCCAGGGGGAGGGACTGCGGGAGGTTGGCCAGCTGTGGGAAGTTGGCTATGGGAGCGCACTGACCACCAGGGGGCAGCTCCTGCATTGAGCATCTGCTCCCTGGTGGTCAGTGCGTGTCATATCAACCCGTCAACCGGTCATTCGGTCACTTAGGCTTTTATATATATAGACTAGAGGCCCCGTGCACGGTTTCGTGCACTGGTGGGGTCCCTTGGCTTGGCCTGTAAGGATCGGGCCGAAACCGGCTCTCTGACACCCCCAAAGGGTCCTGGATTTCGAGGGCAGTTCTTGGGTGATGCACCCTGGAATCGGGCTCAACCCTCTCTGGTCCTGGGTGTGTTACCCGAGAACCGCAGCTGTCAAGTCACTGCAGCTTGGCAGCTCCCACATTGAGCACCTGCCCCCTGGTGATCAGTGCGTGTCATAGCTACCGATCGGAGTGTCTGCGCCCTGGTGGTCATTGCATGTCATAGCTACTGATAGGACGATCGCTTAGGCTTTTATATATATAGATAGTTTTTTAAGTCTGTACTACAAATGCTTCATTTTGTTCTTACTATTACCCCTTCTTTGGAAACCATTATTACAACTCAGATCAGAAGTTTTTAATTACTTTTAGGTCAAATTTTTTAGAATACAGTGCACAAGAATTCAACTCAAAAGCAACTTACCATGTGTACTGGTTAATAATGTGGATTTTGTGATCAAGAAAAACACAATAATTTCAAGAGAAACATCAAAAGTGCTTTATTCAAAATAATGTCCATCGCTATCTACACATGTCCCCCATCTTTCAGGTAATTTGTGGATACTGTCCCAATAGAACTTTTCTTGTTTTGAGGCAAACCATTCAGAGACCCAATTTTCCACTTCTTCGTACGTTTTGAAGTGCTGCTCAGAAAGTGTGCATGCCATCAATGGGAGCAAGTGGTAATCTGAAGGAGCAAGGTGTGATGAATACGGTGGGTGGGTTAATACTTCCCAGGCAAGACCTTTTAACATGTCTTTAACTGGTTTTAAAGTGTGTGATGGTGCGTTATCATGAAGCAAAATTACTTTGCCGTGTCTTCTGGCACATTCTGGTTGTTATACGATCAAAGTGTGGTTCCAATTGATTATTTGTTGTCAGTAGCGATCAGTATTAACCGTTTCACCTGGTTTTAGAAGCTCATAATACACAACTTCCTGATCCCACCAAACGCAGAGCATTGTCTTCTTTCCGAAGCAATTTGGCCTTGCAGTCGATGTTGATGATTGACCTGGATCAACCCATGATTTTGTCCGTTTGGGAATTATCAAAATAAATCCACTTTTCATCGCCAGTCACAATTCGATGCAAAAAACTTTTTTTTCGTGTCGTTGAAGCAACATTTTACTGATGACTTTTCGGTTTTCCAATTGTCTTTCTTTCAGTTGATGTGGCACCCAATTTTCCGTCCTTTAAAATTGTTCCCATTGCTTAATGCTTGTAATTATTGTTCTTCAAACACTTTCGGTTGACCAGGAGGTTCTTTGCCTTTAACATCGAAATCATCACTTAAAGCATTTAAACCAGTATTCACAAGTATCTTGAGATGAAGCATGTTCACCATAAGCTTCCTGAAGTATACGATAACTTTCAACAGCACTTTTCTTCAAAATAAAGTAATGAAGTAAAACTTCCCACAAATGCTCTTTTTTTTGGTATGAAATTTGACATTTCTAAGCGTAAAAATATCTACGATGTTAACACCTTCAGAAAATTTGACATATGAAGTTTTGAAGCTTGCTGTTAATACAACAAAATAGCATATATATGAAATCGCATATATATCAACATATGTGTAACTCCATCTATTGAAAAAAATCTACATTATTAACCAGTACACTTGGTAAACCCAGCCGGTATGGCTCAGTGATTGAGCGTCGATCTATGAACCAGGAGATCACGGTTCAATTCCTGGTCATGAAACATGCCCGGGTTGCAGGCTCGATCCCCAGTAGGGGGCATGTAGGAGGCAGTAGACTGATGATGTGTCTCTCTCATTGATGTTTCTACTTCTCTATCCCTCTCCCTTCCTCTAAAAATATCAATAAAAACATATTTTGTTTAAAAAAAAAGAGTAACTTAAACTATAAAATGGCAATAATGAGATACTAAGTAAAGTACCTTAGATAATCCATCTCAAAATTGAGCAAGCTTTGGTCTCTAAGAACAGTACCTTGTTTTGACAGTTGTAGCAAAGAGTTGTAAATATCATGGCAATCTCTTTCTCTGGGAACAATGAAATGCACAATCCTGAAGTTCTTGCACTGAATCACAAGTGGGCATCCAGAAGTCGTCAAAGCCAATTTCTCCACTGAGCCAATATGATGATGCAATATCTACAGCATGAAAAAATATTTATCATCATTATAAAAAGTACTAAGTATCTTATTCTCTTCCACAGTGCAAAAATGTTAGAAATGTCCTCTCCAAATAAAGTCTCAAATGTTATACGCTACAAACCCAAACTTAAAAATTTTAAATGACAATGCCCAAGCCAGAAATGTACCCTGATCACTCCACATATTCACACATCATTAAATCCCAAGAATTGCATCCCCTAAATATCTTTATAACCTGTCTACTTCTCTCCATCTCCACTATCACCCCCTAATTGCAATGTTTACATTATTTCTCACCTAAATTACTATAACTATCATCCTAAATGCTCTCTTCATATCCTACTCTTGAATCCCCTAATCCATTTTCTACAAAGCAGACAAGTAACCATTAATAACCCAATCAAAAAAAAAAAGGCAAAGCTATCTAGTTGTTATTTCCCACTTCTCCCACCCTGCTTAGCTTCTGAGATCATTTAAGAGCGGGCACATTCACGGTGGTATGACTATAGATTTTCCCACTGCTCTAGCCTCATTTCAAGTTCCTTCCCCAACATCGTTAAATTCTAATGACAAGAGCCTTCTTTGGCTCCTCAAAGGAACCAAGATCCTCTATATACAGTCTTGAGTTGCTCCTACTAACTGGGATATTGTAGCTCTCTACCTCTTCACCTAGATTTCTAGTATTATTTCTAGTGTCCATTTAAAACTCATCACCAAGCCCTAGCCAGTTTGGCTCAGAAGTTAGAGCATGGGCAGTGGACTGAAGAGTCTGGGGTTCAATTCTGGTCAAAAACAAAACAAAACCTCATCACCGAGAAGTACATATAGCCTCATATTCACCATGGCCCTTCCCTCCATTTTCTTATCAAATATCAACCTAAACCCTTCCTTTCATAGCAGTTAGTACATTTGTAATTTGTTATGTAGTATATGTTTATTTCTCTACTTAGATTTTAGAAACTTCACCTAAGAAGCAAAACTATACCTAAATTGAGCACCATTATATTTTTAGCACCTAACACAGTACTTGGAACATTATAATGACCCTCTTCAAACAAAAAAACATTTCAAGTGATATATATTACACATTCATATTTAAATTTGACTGAGCCAGAACTATAGGCGTCATTGTTTGATACCTTCTCCATCACAAATACTCACTGAATGAATGAATGAATGAATGAATAGAAAGTCCTATTAGAAAGTCAGGACTTGATGGTATTTGAAACATAATTATCATACCTACCTATTACCTATCATATTCTGTGCTACTAAAAAAGATTTTCCTTTGCTCAATAGCATTCCTACTAATTTAAAATGTTTATAAAAAAACTTTTATGGAAAATAAAAGATCTTAAAATTGTAGCAGGTTTTTGGATGAAAAACTCAATCCTGGCAAGAAATCAAATCATCCCAAATTAGTCTAAAAATTTAACATAAATTCCAACCTGCTTTTTTAGGTAGTATGGGTGTGGGGGGGAAAGGTAAGGTGAGATATAGATATGTATTATATAATTATAATATATATTATACATGTGTATTATGTAATTACCAGAGGCCCGGTGCACAAAAATTTGTGCACTCGGTGGGGGGAAGGGGGGGTCCCTCAGCCCGGCCTGTGCCCTCTTGCAGTCTGGGACCCCTCGGGAGATAACGACCTGCTGGCTTAGGCCTGCTCCTGGGTGGCAGAGGGCAGGCCCAATCCCTAGGTGCAGCCCCTGGTCAGGCTCAGAGTAGGGCTGATTGGGGAGTTGGGGCACCGCCCACTATCACACTCAAGGCAGGGTCAATGGGGAGGTTGCGGCGCCACCCCCTGTGATGCACAGAGCAGGGCCAATCAGGGGGTTGGGGCGCTGCCCCTGTCACTCACAGAGCAGGGCCAATCAGGGGGTTGGGGCGCTGCCCCCTGTCACTCACAGAGCAGGGCCCATCAGGGGGGTTGGGGCTCCGTACCCTGTCACACACAGAGCAGGGCCCATCAGGGGATTGGGGAGCTCCTCCCTGTCACTCACAGAGTAGGGCCGATAGGGGAGTTGGGGCACCGCCCCCTGTCACACACAGAGCAGGGCGGATCAGGGGGGTGGGGCGCTGCACCCTGTCACACTCAGGGCAGGGCCAATGGGGAGGTTATGGCTCTACCCTGTCACACACAGAGCAAGGCCCGTGGAGGGGGGTTGGGGTGCCACCCTCTATCACCCACAGAGCAGGGCCGATCAGGGGGATGGGGCGCCACTGCTGTCACACTCGGGGCAGGGCCGATGGAGGGGTTATGGCTCTACCCTGTCACACACAGAGCAGTGCCCATGGGGGCGGGGGGGTGGGGGGTCGGGGCGCCGCACCCTGTCACACACAGAACAGGGCCGATCAGGGGATTGGGGAGCTCCCCCCTATCAGGCACAGAGCAGGGCTGATCAGGGGGTTGGGGTGCCTTCCCCTGTCATGAACAGAGCAGGGTGGATAGGGAGGTTGTGGCACCACCCCGTCACACACAGAGCCGCAGGGCGATCAGGGGTTTTGGGCGCTGCCCCTGTCACGCTGATCCTGGTGCCGGGAGCCTCGCTGCTCCACTGATCCCGGTGCCGGGAGGCATATTACCCTTTTACTATATAGGATAGAGGCCTGGTGCATGGGTGGGAGCCGGCTGGTTTGCCCTGAAGGGTGTCCTGGATCAGGGTGGGGGTCCCCACTGGGGTGCCTGGCCAGTCTGGGTGAGGGGCTGAGGGCTGTTTTCCGGGTGGCGAGTGACTAAAGCTTCCAACCGCTCCTTGTTTTCTTCTTTTTTTTTTTTTTTTTTATTCTGGGCCAGCTTTAGCTCTGAAGCCTCGCTGCTGAAAACATGGATACAATGTTTTGGTCTGGCTGGGTTTCAGTCCGCTGGTTTCTGGAGTTTTGTTTATCTTCTTATTTGCAACATAGTACATAGTTTCTTAGAGTTGTAGCTCAGAGGCCGGCAAGTGAGGCGAGGAACGGGGAACGTTGGAGTCCGCAGCAAGCAAGCCTCATGTTCGCTTCCAGCTGCCTGGCTGCCGGCCGCCATCTTGGCTGACAGTTAATTTGCATATACTCACTGATTAGCCAATGAAAAGGGTAGCGGTCGTACGCCAATTACCATGTTTCTCTTTTATTAGTGTAGATAATTTTATATGCTGCTATTATTAGTTTTTAAAATTTTAGATATTAAGTCTAAAGGTCACATGCAAGATTAAATGCATAAAATAATAAAGAAAAGCTTGAAGAAGAAGAAAAAAGGAAAGTTTCAAGGAGAACCAAGATTGTAGCGTAAACATGGTACTTACTGCCTCCCACAACCATATCAAAATTACAACTAAAATACAAAATAACCATCATTCAGAAATCATCCTGAATGGAAGTCCTACAACTAAAGAAGTAAAGAAGAAAGCATAAAAAGACTGATAGGAGGGTGGAGCCCAGAACAAGCGGGCCCGACACCCATGTGTGGCGTTTTTTTTTAAATAGGGATGGATAGCTCAGCTGTGGAGGCCTTCCGTGAAGAGTAAAGAGTTCCAGCCCCATACCAGACACCTCAGCCCAGGCTTCCAGTGCCAGGAAGAGAAGTCCCCATAACTTTGGGCTATAAAACCAGCAGGGATTGTGGCTGAGTGACAGGGAGGCTGCTGGAGACCCAGGTCTGGCTGGCATATGGACTTACTCAGACTAGTTCCCTCTGAGCTTCAATGCTGGGATAGCGGTTTGGAGAGATTCAAGGCTATATGCAGAGGAACTGGATTACTTGGCATCAGAGTAAGAACTCAGGGGCAGTTTTTTCCCACAGAGTTGCTCAAAGGATTCATTATTCCTATGCTGAAACCTCCTCCATTGCAGAGCTGACTGGCAGCCATATCTGAGTCTCCATCAACCCGACTCACACTGTTCGATAGCCCTGGTGATTCCCTGAGACCCCAGCCCATCTAATTTGCAGTCTCAACCAAGCTGTTTGCAGCAGCTTTTCCATATGAATAGCCTGTACAGGCTCAGGCTTCAGACTTGCCTAAAATCTCTCAAACAAGCAGCAGCTGGCATCAGCGTGCTCCATAACTATCAATAAGAGGCCCAAGACCTGGCAGCAGCAGCTAGGTCTCACCTGGACACTTCTAAGCGCAACACAAGTAGCAGCCACCTGAAGATCTCTCTGTAGCTCCTGCCAGGTGGCCCCAGGCAGTGGCTGACCCCAGGAGACCCCGTGAAGAGTAAAGAGTTCCAGCCCCATACCAGACACCTCAGCCCAGGCTTCCAGTGCCAGGAAGAGAAGTCCCCATAACTTTGGGCTATAAAACCAGCAGGGATTGTGGCTGAGTGACAGGGAGGCTGCTGGAGACCCAGGTCTGGCTGGCATATGGACTTACTCAGACTAGTACACAGGAGACCCCAGAGGCAGTACACATGGTGGACAGCTTCAGACCATACCAGATTACAACTCTACACATCCACGAGTGACACACTCAAGGGGCAGACTCAGTGAGCACCAGAGCCCCACTAAAGCAAGTCCTGATCCATAGGGTGTCTCCTGCACAGCAGCTCTCCCACTGTAGTTGCAGCTGGTCCTCACAGCCAATTGGCCTGGAGGTCACTTCCTCCCAGTGACACCAATAGCACTTAAGGCTCAACTACAACAAGACTGTGCACACAGGAGCACACCAAGAGTGCCCAGCTCAGGGGACTGGGGAGACTGGGCCACTGGGCCCTACAGGACACCTACTACTACACAAGGCCACTCTACCAATTCCAGGAGACATAGCAGCTCTACCTAATACATAGAAAAAAAACACAGGGATGCAGTCAAAATGCTGAGATAAAGAAACATGTCACAAATGAAAGAATAGAGGAAATCTCCAGAAAAAAGAACAAAATGAAATGGAAGTAAACAAAATACTAGATACAGAGTTCAAAACAATGGTTAAAAGGATGCTCAAGGATCTTAATAAGATCTTCAAGGAACTTAGTGAGAATTTCAAGGCTCTTAGTGAGACTCTCAAAGACCTGAAAAAAGACCAATCAGAAAGTAAGCATACACTAACTGAAATAAAGAATAATTTACAGGGATTCAACAGCAGAGTAAAGGATGCTGAGCATCAAAATCAGCAATTTGGAATATAAGTAAGCAAAAAATACCCAATCAGAAGAGCAAAAAGAAAATTAATACAAAAAAATATGAAGAGAGTGTATAGAGCCTCTGGGAAACTTCAAGCATACCAACATTCGGATTATGGGAGTGCCAGAAGGAGAAAAGACAAAGCAAGATATTGAAAACCTATTTGAAGAAATAATGCCAGAAAAATTCCCCTACCTGGATAAAAAAATATACTTACAAGTCCAGGAAAAGCAGGGAGTCCCAAACAAGAGGAATCCAAAGAGGCCCACATCAAGACACATCATAATTAAAATGACATAGGTTAAAGACAAAGAGAGAATCTTAAAAGCAGCAAGAGAAAAGCAGTTAGTTACCTACAAGGAGTGCCCATACGACTGTCAGCTGATTTCTCAACAGAAACTTTGCAGTCCAGAAGGGAAAGGCAAGATATATTTAAAGAGATGAGTAGCAAGGACCTACAACCAAGATTATTCTATGCAGCAAAGCTATCATTTAGAATCGAAGGTCAGATAAAGAGCTTCACAGACAAGAAAAAGCTAAAGGAGTTCATCACCACCAAACCAGTATTACATAAAATGTTGAAGAGTATTCTTTAAGAGGAAGAAGAAGAAAAAGAAAAATAAAAAGAAAGAAAAATAAAATGGCAATAAATATATATCAATAATTGAATCTTAAAATCAAAATAAACAAGGAATCTAATGAACAAAATAAACTGATGATTAAAATAGAATCAAATGCATGGAAACATGGAACAGACTGATGAATCTCAGAGGGAAGAAGGGAGAGGGGGCAGAAAGAGATTAACCAAAGAACTTATATGCATATATGCATCACCTATGGACACAGACAAAAGGGTGGTAAAGGTCTAGGGTGGGGTGGGAACTGGGTGAAGAGTGGCAGTGGGGAGAAAAAAAGGAGACATCTATAATACTCTCAACAATAAAGACTTTTTTTTTAAAAAGGGGAACAAATAAATAAATGGGGAAAAAAGAAAAGCTTGAAAAAGAAGACCAATGAGAGCAGAAGTCCTATGGTAATTAAAAATTTACATAACAGAGATGACACATATTACACATATGTAGCTCATACTTGTGGCGCGCTGAGCATCTGCCTCCTGGTGGTCAGTGCGCGTCATAACGACTGGTCAACCAGTTGTTCTGGTCGTTCGGTCTTAACGGTCACTTAGGCTTTTATATATATAGATAATTCCAATTAAGACCCAAAATTATTTGCAGGAAAAGAATGATGATGGGACCTGGCTCTGCCACTAACTAGTTATGTGATCTTGAAAAACTAATCATGTGTAAAATGAAAACAAAATAAAAATTTAAAGTAAGGTTCCTCCTAGATCTGTTCATTTCTATGGACCTAGTATACAAAATAGACTACATTCAGAAGAGATTATGGAAATACACTGATAAGAAAGCATTTCAAAGACAACAAAAGGAGAGAAGGGAACAACGTGCCTATCTTTTAGCTGACCCCAAAACTACATTCCCAACATTTGAAAGAATAGCTCTATGAGAAACTTCCATTTGTACTCTAGGAGATGAATAACATACAGAGAATATATTAAGGTAAGCGGACAAATAAAGGGTAGGCAGAATGGATGAGAATATGACTAATAATTTTATAAGGCCCTGCTAGAGGAAACTCCTGGGCAAACACTGGATAGGCAAGAAATCCAGAGCCTCTAGGGAATACAACTTCTCCAAGATCAGCATCTCAGGTAAGTGTCTTAACTTACTTATTGCAATCATTTATCAATTGGATAGCCTTCCTAGGGGAATCAAAAGAGTATAATCAAAGAGAGATATCAAGACTTATTAAAAGCTACAGTCAATAAAACAGTGTATTCTTGGTACAGTGTAATCAATATACCAAAAGAACAGAATAGAGAGCTCAAAAGCAGGTCCTCTCTTTATTTATGACAGAGTTGATACTACACCTTAATGGAATAAAATAATCAATAAATGGTGCCAGTTATGCATAAATAAAATAAAAATTAATCCCTATGTCATATCATCCACCAAAATATTTTTCAGATATATTAAAAAATTATACTGAGAATACAAAACATAAGCTTTTAGGAAATATAGGAGAATCTATATGACCTTAACATAGGGAAGGATTCCTTGTCACAAAACAGCATAAACCATAAAAGAAAAAATGAAAATTTATTACACTAAAATTTTAAAGTTTAAAAGTCATACAGATACACACAAGACAAGCCATACACCGGGAGAAGTTATCTACAACACATATACTAACAAAACATTAAAAACTGGAACTTTTGCAAAATAAATAACAGGACAAACAATCCAACAGAAAAAATAAAAGGAAATCTAAAGCCAAAATATCTGAAAGGGTAACTTCCTTGAAATCAACAAATTAAAATCACAATTGCACATCCATCAGATAGGCAAAAATTTTAAATTTGACAACATCAATGTTGCTGAGGATAGTGAACAATGTATCACACTCTACTGAGAATATGATAAAACAACCATTTTGGAAAGCTGACATACTTAGTAAGGTTGAATATCCACTTATCTAAGTAATTTTACTCTTAGGCAAATATTCCAGAGAAGCTCTGGCACAGTGTATATATTACCTTATTGTTTGTACTAGCAATAAATAAATAAAAAACCCTAATTGCAATTTGTTATAAATATACTGTGGAATATGACATTTGATCTATTAACATGTACCTATATTATTTAGATTTTTAATTAAAAGGAACAGGTAGGTCTTTTATAATTATTTATGTAGATAATAAGAGTCTTTCTGGTATTCTATAAAAAAATTCCACAGTCCATATTATATCAGTTTTATTAAGAGGGAGGGTAGAAGTGATTAGGTGACTGAAAAATTTTTGGTTGAGATTGGTAACTACTGATTAAAATTTTGTATACATTCAAAATAAAACACAGAAATAGACTAAGACCATTATTATAATTATGGTAATAGAGGTCCTGCTTACCCAGGTTTCTTTCTGCTGAGAGTCTATAAATAATAGATGTGTGGCCGTAAGATATAGTGTTCCTGTTAATGACTTGTTGTTGGTACTGAATCGGTCAAGTAATTTCACTTGCTCAACCTAAAAAAGAAAAAAATGTTACTTCTCATTTCAAAAGTAGTATAAATTCTTTTTCTGTCATCCCAGGATTTAAATGTACCATTTTCAAATTTTTATTCCTTCTGTTAAAAAACATGAGTTTACTTAATATTGAATGTTAAATTTCATTTTCCTGGGAAATATACAAGCCACAAATAACATAGGTACTATTTACAGGTATAAATATAACCAAGAGAGAAGAACCCTGTAAAAAAGTACTAACACAGATACTATGGAAAACAGAAAGGAAGGGCGTGTTATAAATAAGCAAAAACCTTTTTTTATAGCCAAGAGTCAATGTATTTTACTTAAAGTTGGCAGGTAAAGTAATAAATATAATAAGGTTATTTTGTAGAGTTATGGAAGTAAATTACCCCAGAAAAAATAAATCAGGAAACAGTTAAATGGTTGCAAACTCCAAGTTATTTTCCTCACCACTTCACCCAGGGCATTGTTTTGTGTTCAACTCAGTGCTTTTACTCATACTGTTCTCCCTTCCTACAATAGTCTCTTCTGCTTAACTAAATACAAAGCATTCTTCAAAGCTCACCGATGCCCTGTCTCCTAACAGGAATCCTTCTCAGAATATTAATTACTTAATGTCTTAGCTTTATATTTATTTATGGCTCTGAATTCCCTGGTATAGATTATGTCATATTCTGCTTCTGCATCCTTTGGTAGCTGAAGCAGTGAGGTACATAGTACATCTTTATTAATAGTAGACACACATGCACAAGGTTGCCACTGAAGAGTGGGATTAGAGTTGGTTAGGGATGTGCAGGAGACTACTGTTTTGAAAAAATAGTATTTATTTCTATCTATTCGTAATATAGGTAACAAAGTTAAAGAACCATTACCAAGTTAAAAATTTTAATCCACAGCTATCGCAGTAGGTTGTAGATAGTTCCTTCAATTGTGCAGGGCTTCAAAACCAGATAGCTAACCATTATTGCATTAATTCTATACTTTTCCCCCACATATACAGAGTGTTGTGAGTACATGAAACAGAGTTTATCCTTTTATTATTATTTATTAATTATTGTGCCATTTTCCATACAAACAACTGTAAACCTACTTTTGACCCACCCTGTGTTTTCTTTCCCCTTACTAAAATTGAAGAAAAAAAGGCTCCCCATTTTGAAATTATGATTTCTGAAATAATCAAAAACTACCATCTAAAAGGCTATTAGTGCTTCCCCAAGAAATTTAATTTCAGAGAAAGGTTTTTACTTATAACTTCACCTGTTCAAATAAATTTAAATTAAAATACTTGTTTTTTGTAGGAAAAAAGAGTCCATCCTGACCTTAACACCTTGTGGATTGTTCATTACCTTAGTAAATGCAAAATTATATTCAAATCAAGAAAACATATAGAAAATCATTATATGACTATTTCAATATGGCAATCTCTATATCGATGTGACATATTAAAATTAATCTGAAATTATCCCTAAACATTTAGTTAATACTTAAACTAAAGTTCTAGAGAAAAAAAGATTATTTCTGAGAAAATATACTAATTATTTGGTTCTTTCCTGCAAATCCTAAAATACTTTTTTTAAAATAAAAGAAATAGGATCATTTTCTTTGCTAAGATCGTTAGCATACAAATTTTAAACTAAAGACTTAGCCAATTTCTGAACATATAACTGCTGCTTCATATTTCCCCCTTTTCACTGAGGAACTGAAAGTACTTTACAGATGTCACTACAGATTTTTCCCAGTGTTTTCTTGGAAATATCTCTAAGTGAGATATTTAGGAAGCATCTACAACTCTTGGAGGGCATGGTCATTATGGTGAGTATAGGAAATGCCAACACATTACTTTAAGGCCCATTTAGTTGAATTGTTGCCAAGAAGGGGCCTGCACTAAAAGGTATCCTAATGGTCTATATAGGAAGTTCAAATTTTAGCTAATTACAAAGGAGAAAATGAAAAACAGAGGAAATCACACATACACAGAATCACATTCGGAAAATTCAGACACTTATCTACCAACAAGAGGGAAAGTAATTTCTAGGACAAGGGACTAATGGCCTTCTTCAAAATTCTGTGACCAACAAACAACTGCATGACAATGGCTAAAGAAGCAGAAAGTACGCTGTTAAGGTTTCTCTAGCCAGTCACCCATTTGAGACTCTTAGAATCATTACACACTCACAGCACTGACATCTTACCAATAATTAGCTATAAAAACAAACAAACAAACAAACAAACACATCAAGTTGTTTTCCTGAAGTGGAAGGTAGGAATCAAAAAAGGCAGAGATTTTTATCTATTTTGTTCTTGTGCCCCCGTTACTACAACAGATCATAAATCCAGGGGCATTTTACTGATCTATCTTGCTTGGCTTTCCTGCTCTGCTAGACACAGGTGGAATTCAGTGAATGGCTTCCTGTCCCACACAGTAATCACAAAGATTTTGCATCAGCTTTCAAGACTCTATAGTAACTTGTCCCTTTCCTCAACTTTTAATCTTCTACTATGCTCTCTCCTTCACTCACTTACGTTGGTCTTCTTGCTAGTTCTTACCAATCAGGAATGCCCAGCATAGGGTTTTTGCTCTTGCTGTTCCTTCCCTCTGTTGGGACTCTTCCTGTTACTTCTTCCACCCATGTCAAGATGGCTCACTCCCTCACCACTTTCAGGTCTGTACTCAAGCATCACAATCTCTGTAAGGATGTCTCCAACTACTATATTTACACCTGTCCTCCCCCACCCTACCCTGGCACTATCCGCAGCATTTACCACCATCTACCATGTTATATGTATATTTGACTTATTAATTTTGTTTATTGTTATATCTTCCCCAAATAGAAAATAAGTTTTATAAGGGCAGGGATTTTTGTCTGATTTATTCACCACCATTTCCCCAGTACCTAGAACAGTGCCTGCCCCCAGGGAAAAGGAAGGAGCAGAGGAGGCAGCAGAAGAAGAGAGTTGGGCAAATAAGGGGAGAGCAGAGGAAGAAGAAGCAAAAAAGGAAATTAGATAGGAAAGACTGTCCCCTGTTCTCTTCCTACCTGTGATTCACCACTTCCCATTGTATCCCAAATACTCTTTGTCTGGCTCTTCTTCCAGTGCTTACCCCCTTTCAAGAATTCCCAGGGCTCTAGCCCTCACACTCATCCACAATAGGAAATTTCATTGATTACCTAAACATTTGACACCTCCCAAATCTATTTATCTGGGCCAGACCTTTTCCCTAACGCTAGACATTCATAATCAGCTAACTACTAGAAAAAAATCCCACCATCCAAGCTGCTCTCATCCATCCTCTCCTTTCCCATCTTACTCACACTGACCTACCTCACTACTCAAATCTCTTGATTAGATAATTACTCTCTGAGGCAAGAGAGTGTAATGCTTAGAGAACATGACTGGTAGCATAAAGACCAGGACTTAAGTTCCCAGCTCCACCTTTTCTTTAGTAGAGCTAGCTGTTGAGTCAAGAGAAGTTATTTCATTTAATCTCTGCTAGTTTATTTTCTCACCTGTACATTGGGATAATATTAGTAAGAGTCAAAATGACACTATTTTATTTTAAAACACAGTTACTATTTTGTGGGGAAAACATTCAGGTGTTCCTCAAAATCTATTGGCTCATATTTCAAAGACAAAACAATATAATGTTCTCCTTATTCTTCATCCATTGTTAGTTTTACATCTCCTTCACTCTTTGTAACAGGTAATATATATTTGTGTACATACATGTATGATCTCATATTCTAATGACAAAAAGAGATAGTAATCTAAGACAAATTGGGCATTACTTTTGGAATAACTTAATTTGAGCCCTAATGGGGTCAGATTTTCATGGGGCATTCCATTCTTTAACAAAACTCTAGGAAGCAATCTTTCATATAGAGGTTAGAAAAACATTCTTCCATTTCATTCTGTAAAGTTCCATTCACAAACAGCACAAATTTCAACATCAACACATGATGCTAGCCAAAGGACTGGAGCCTGGCAGGAAAAGAAGATTGAGTAAATTGTCTCTGCATATTTCTCACTGTTTCTTGGCAAGACTATCTCATTATGGCAAAATTAGCACTCAAAGTGATAGGCAGTAGCTACAATGCTCATAAGTATAGACTGGAAATGCTCTTTTAGAATTTCAAATTTGGACTTGACATCTTTACTGATGCCATACAGTTAAACCAAATGTGACCAAAACAGGATGACATATTTCTGAATTTTAGAACTAGAAATCCATTTAATTAGTATTCTACTAAAACACTTTATCTGATAAATCTCTGGTTAGCAAGCAAAAACAAAACAAAAACAATGACCATAAGCAATACAACAAACAGTACCACAAAAATATTATTTACTTATGTCAAGAAAACATTCCAGGAAAATAAAGCTCTTATAATTATTCTTAGGATTTATTTCTGAATTAATATTAATACATTTTGCTTGTTATTACCCTTAGGTAATCCAGCAATGACTGTTATAGTGCTTTAAATCCTAGCTAGGATTTGGAAGTTTATTCAAGAGATGATGCCAGAGCAGCCTATATATAGCCTGCCATACTGTGCAGAACACTGAAATGTGCTTTAACAGAACTATGTAAACAACTATATATCTGACACCCGAGCTCATGACCACCTTAATTTCATTTTTTGCTTAAACATGAAGTAAACCCCTCACAAATGACTTTTATACTTAATGGGAGGCCACACTCTTGACCATTCTGTTCATCATAAGAGAGTAATAGTTTTTGATTGAAAAAAAATCTATTAGATTTCTTTTGACAGAATAAAGATGTAAGCTAGGAAAGCTTCTTTATATCTTGCATAAAGGAGTGGGAAAATGACTTAAAATTTTTAACAGTCAGTTTGACTCCATTGCCTGTGTGTATTGAACTATAACTTTCTCTACATTTTAAAGAGACACTAGGAAAACATTACAACAAACCAAATAAAATTTGGGCAGCAGTCACTGTTTGTACATGATAGAACAATTTTCAAAACCAGTTTAATCATGGAATATTTTTTTTAAATAATGTATTAATATAAAAAAGTATTAAGTAATCCTTAAAGTATAGAAGAAAAATGCTTTTACAGATTACTTGCTATTAGAAATGACCAAATTTTTATTAACCAGCTTAATATGCAATAAACATTAAATAACAGTTCAAAAAAGATATTAATACATTTTTACAATTAGATTAAAACTAGAGAGGCAATGGAAAAGACACTACATAGTCTTTGAAGTTAGACAAACCTTGGTTTAAAACTTCACTCTACACCTCCTGAGCTAATTGGGCAGATTATTTCCACTCTGTAAACCTATTTCCTCATTTGAAAATGGAAATAATGTACCCAATTGGTGTTGTTATTTTAAGAGATTAGTAATAATATTTTGTTATGTTTTGTTTTGTTGTTGTTGTTGTTGTTAATCCTTACCCAAGGCTATTTCTCCATTGGTTTTTAGGGAGAGTAGAAGAGAGAGGGAAAGACAAAGAGAAACATTGATGTGAGAGAAACATCCATTGGTTGCCTCCTGCACGAGCCTCGACCAGGGTTCAGGCCAGGAAGAAGCCTGCAACCAAGGTACGTGCTCTTGACCGGAATCAAACCCAGGACCCTTTAGCCCACAGGCCGACACTCTATCCAATGAGCCAAACCAATTAGAGCGATTAGTGATAATTTTGTATAAACTACCATATTTGTGATATTGTAAATATTGTGAAGCTAGAGGCTCAGTGCATGAAATTCGTGCACAGGGGTGGGGGGCGAGGGGTCCCTCAGCCCGGCCTGCACCCTCCCACAATCCAGGACCGCTGGCTCCTAACCGCTCGCCTGCCTGCCTGATTGCCCCTAAACACTCTGCCTGCCTGCCTGCCTGCCTGATTGCCCCTAAACACTCTGCCTGCCTGCCTGCCTGCCTGATTGCCCCTAAACACTCTGCCTGCCTACCTGCCTAATCGCCCCTAAATGCTCACCTGGCTGCCTGATTGCCCCCAACCACTCTGCCTGCCTGCCTGATTGCCCCTAACTGCTTGCCTGCCTGCCTGATAGCCCCTAACCGCCTCTGCCTGCCTGCCTGATCGCTCCTAACTGCTCACCTGCTGGCCTGATCACCTCTAACCACTCTGCCTGCCTGCCTGATCGCCCCTAACTGCTCACCTGCCTGCCCGATTGCCCCTAACTGATGGCCTGATTGCCCCTAACTGATAACCCGACTGCCTGATTGCCCCCAACCACTCTGCTTGCCTGCCTGCCTGCCTGATCCCCCTAACCCAGTGGTCGGCAAACTCATTAGTCAACAAAGCCAAATATCAACAGTACAACAATTGAAAATTTTTTAAACTTAAACTATATAGGTAGGTACATTGTTATTAACTTAATTAGGGTACTCCTAAGGCTTAGGAAGAGCCACACTCAAGGGGCCAAAGAGCCGCATGTGGCTCGGGAGCCGCAGTTTGCCGACCATGGCCCTAACCACTCGCCTGCCAGATCGCCCCTAACCACTCTGCATGCCTGCCTGATCACCTCTAACTGCTCACCTGCCTGCCTGATCGCCCCTAACCGCCTCTGCCTCAGCCCCCGCCGTGGCAGCTTCATCTGGAATGATGTCTTGAAGCTCTTTTGGCTGTCCGGTCTAATTAGCATATTATGCTTTTATTATTATAGATGATCCTAAATAATAAAAGGCTAATATGCAAATTGTCCCCTCAGGCAGTCGTTCGATGGGGAGTTCGGCCGGGAGACTAGGAGTTCGACTGCTTGCTATTACGTGCACTGACCACCAGGAGGCGGCGTGGAACACGGCGGGCATTGGCAACATGGCGCTGGCAGTGGGTGGCAATGGAGGCGCTGCCGGCCCCGATGGGCCCCAATGGGCCCCGGTGAGAGTGGGATCACAGCGGGATGGTGGAGCAGGTGAGCAGGCAGCACCAGGCCAAGGCAGGTGCGAGCAGGGGCCCAACTGCCCCACTGATCGGCCCGCAGATGGCAACCAGTGGTGGCGGCAGGGAGTGGGGCCGCCACCCGGCTCCCAGGTGCTGAGGGAGCTAGGCAGGGGGGCCCGGCCCTGATCAATCGCTCTGCAGGCGGAATGATGGCGCCAAGCCAAGGCAGGGTGCCAGGGAGGGCTGCAGGGCTGCGAGGCTGGGGGCGAGAGCTGGGGCCCGATCTCCGCAGGCCACCTGAGGGACCCCACCTGTGCAAGAATTCGTGCACTGGGCCTCTAGTATTGTATAATTGGCTATATTGGCATATAATTACTACTTTTTTAATACAGTTGACTCTTGAACAACATGGGTTTAAACTGTGTGGGTCCACTTATACATGGATTTTTAAAAAATATATTTTTATTGATTTCGGAGAGGGAGAGATAGAAACATCAATGATGAGAGAGAATCATTGATTGGCTGCCTCCTGCATGCCCACACCAGGGATCGAGCCTGCAACCCGGGCATGTGCTCTGACCTGGAATCAAACTGTGACCTCCTGGTTCATAGGTCAATGCTCAACCACTGAGCCACACCAGCCGGGCATGGATTTTTTTTTTTTTTTCAATAAACACATGCACTGTTTTTAATCCGTGGTTGGGAGGTCACATATGCAGAGGGCCAACTGTATGCACTAATTTATGCCATTTTTATATCCACATATTTTTTATCTTTAGGGGTGCATTGGGAAGGTGCCTAGAACCAATCCCCCTTGGATACCGAGGATAGCTAAGTTTTGGGGGAGTCAAAAATTATAAACAGATTTTCAACTGCGCAGGGGTCAGCACCCCTAACCCCTGCCTTGTTCAAGGGTCAACTGTATAGCTGTCTGAACAACATAGAAAGAATCACTAATTAAATAGTACTATTCCACAGTCAATTCTTGATCATAGTGACTAAACTACAAAGAGTTCAAAACAGCTAAATAAACTTAAAGCAATTCATTTTTAGCTTGAAATACAATTATTTCTGCAGCAAATTAACTATGTCCCAGTGAAGGCTATGCATAATAGAAACAAAAAGTTGGCTATGTTCAAATCTATCTTTATAACTTATAAAGTTATTCTTATAACTATAATTTAAGAAACTATAATACTCCATCCAACAATTATCAGAATGCATTATGAGGTCTATGTCTATTCTGCTCACTGTTGTATACCTAGTGTCTGTACAGTGCCTGGCACGTAACAACTACCTAGCAAATATCTGTTTAATTGCAGTCCACATACAGCCACTTAAGATTATTACAGGGTAGTTAGTAATGGTCCAATGCTAGAAAAATAACCCAAAGTAATAAAGGAGCACACTTGAGAAGTAATTTTAATAGAAAATTAGTCAGAAACCTTTCAGTCCTTAAAAAAATCATAGAAGGACCTTAACTAAACCACCAGCATGGACCCATTGTGAAAATGTAAGACTAAATCATAGAAAACCCTAAAGACTCCATCAAAAAATTATTAGACTTAATAAATGAATTCGGCAATGTAGCAGGATACAAAATTAATGCCAAGAAATCTAAGGCATTTGTTTACACCAATGGTGAACTTACAGAAAGGGAGACTAAAAAAGCAATCCCATTTACCATCGCACCAAAAAAAATTAAGATACCTAGGAATAAACTTAACTAAGGAGGTAAAAGACTTATATGCGAAAAACTACAGGAGACTGAAAAAAGAGATAGAGGAAGACATAAACAAATGCAAGAACATACCGTGTTCATGGATTGGTAGAATCAACATCATCAAAATGCCCATACTACCCAAAGCAATCTATAGATTCAATGCAATCCCCATTAAATTACCAATGGCATATTTCACAGATCTAGAACGAACGTTTCAAAAATTCATCTGGAATAAAAAAAGACCTCGAATAGCTGTAGCAATCCTGAGAAAGAAGAACAAAGTAGGTGGGATCTCAATACCAGATATCAAGTTGTATTACACAGCCACTGTTCTTAAAACAGCTTGGTACTGGCACAAGAACAGACATATAGATCAATGGAATAGAATAGAGAACCCAGAAATCAACCCAAACCACTATGCCCAATTAATATTCGACAAAGGAGGCAAGAGCATACAATGGAGTCAAGACAGTCTCTTCAATAAATGGTGTTGGGAAAATTGGACAGATACATGCAAAAAGATGAAACTAGACCACCAACTCACACCATACACAAAAATAAACTGAAAATGGATAAAGGACTTAAACGTAAGACGGGAAACCATAAAAATACTAGAGGAATCCACAGGCAATGAAATCGCAAACATATGCCGAAGGAATTTCTCCTCTGATACAGCTCCTAGGGCAATGGAAACTAAAGAGAAAATAAACAAATGGGACTACATCAAAATAAAAAGCTTTTGCACAGCAAAGGAAACCATCAAGAAAACAACAAGAAAGCCCACTGCATGGGAGAACATATTTGCCAATGATATCACCGATAAGGATTTAATCTCCAACATTTACAGGGAGCTCACGCAACTTAAAAAAGGAAGATAAACAATCCAATCAAAAAATGGGCAAAGAACCTAAATAGACACTTCAAAAGAGGACATTCAAAAGGCCGAAAGACATATGAAAACATGCTCAAAGTCACTAATCATCTGAGAGATGCAAATCAAAACAACAATGAGGTACCATCTCACACCTGTCAGAATGGCTATCATCAACAAATCAACAAACAAGTGTTGGAGAGGATGTGAAGAAAAAGGAACCCTTCTGCACTGCTGGTGGGAATGCAAAATTGGTGCAGCCACTGTGGAGAACAGTATTGAGTTTCCTCAAAAAACTAAAAATGGAACTCCCATTTGACCCAGTGATTCCACTTCTAGGAATATATCCCAAGAAGCCAGAAACACCAATCAGAAAGGATATATGCACCCCTATGTTCGTAGCAGCACAATTCACCATAGCTAAGATTTGGAAACAGCCTAAGTGCCCATCAGCAGATGAGTGTATTAGAAAACTGTGGTACATCTACACAATGGAATACTACGCTGCAGTAAAAAAGAAAGAATTATTGCCATTTGCAACAGCATGGATGGAACTGGAAAGCATTGTGCTAAGTGAAATAAGCCAGTCAGAGAAAGATAAATACCACATGATCTCACTCATTTGTGGACTATAGAGAACAACATAGACTGATGAACAGGGACAGATCTAAAAACAGAGAAACAGCGATCAGACTATCAATCCCCAGAGGGAAACTAGGGGAGGGAGGGGGTAAGGGGGAGAGATCAACCAAAGGACTTATATGCATGCATATAAGCCAAACCAATGGACACAGACAACAGGAGGATGAAAGCATGAGTGTGTGGGGGGGGAAGGGGGGGCGGGGGGGGGGGAGAGGAGGTTGGGGGTTAATGGGAAATGAGGGCACATTTGTAATACCTTAACCAATAGAGAAATTTTAAAAAAAAAAGACGAAATCAGAAAAATTAAAGACCATCAACTGGTAGTTAAAGAGGAACAGTAGACCAAGTGAAAGTCACCAGCAATAAAGAACAAAATAAGAAGAGTTACAACTATACAAATAAAAACAAAAATATACATCATTAATTTAAAGCAGAAGGTCTTAAAATAAGCCAAGGGGTCCTAGATTTTCCAACTTCCTGTTCACTCTTACCAATTACCTATTTTTTGTTATTGTATGGTGTAGCAAGCCTTGTGTGAGATGCAAAGATGAGGTTCAACCTGGTACAGAAGGAAGTCATGTGCACACAAAGATACTATCTAATATATGTCTGGAACCCTGAAACCAGGACAAGAACCCAACCTGATGCCTACTCTAGTCCTTTCCATCTCTACATCATCTACTAGTTTGGTTATTTACTTACTCTTCTGTTTTCAAATTTTATTTGTTTTTAAATATATTTTGTTGATTTTTTTACAGAGAGGAAGGGAGAGGGATAGAGAGTTAGAAACATCGATGAGAGAGTAACATCGATTCAGCTGCCTCCTGCACACCCCCTACTGGGGATGTGCCCACAACCCAGGTACATGCCCTTGACCAGAATCGAACCTGGGACCCTTCAGTCCGAAGGCAGACGCTCTATCCACTGAGCCAAACCGGTTAGGGCTGTTTTCAAATTTTAAGTGCCAGCCACTTGAATTCTAGAGTTCGTCTAGTTCATTTAGTTCCTTTATCTTTCTTCTCTTAAAAAAACAACAACAAAATATTTAAAGGGAGTTAGTTTTTAGATTTTCAATTTTATTAGATATTAGAGGCCCACTGCACGAATTCATGCACAGGTGGGGCCCGCCAGCCAGCTCTGATCAGGCCAATTGGGCTGGGGGGGGGGGGGGGCACAGAAGCAGGAGGTTGGCTGGCCAGCCCCACCCCCCATCAGGGTGAGGGGAGCTGGTGAGGGCAGGACTGCCAGGGGGGAGGGGCCACCCGCCCCTGATGGAGCGGGGAGGGGCTGGGGAGAAGGGCCTGCTGCCTGTCCCCTGGTGAACTCCCGGTGGAGGGAACAATTTGCATATTAGCCTTTTATTGTATTGGAGAATAGTACATGCAATGTTAAAAACAAGCTCTAATAACAAGCTCCATGTACACCTTTAAAAGGTTTGTGAAACATTTTAATGATATCTCAAATTCTCCATTGAACCAATGAAGATGATGTATTTCTGCTAAAAGGATGAGCAGCAATTAACTGGTTTCAGCAAAATGGGGGCAGTTAAGATTCACAGTGAGTCGTCCTCTTCCCAGAGATCTTAAGATCATGTTGTTCAATTCTTCTGGTCTCTGTATTTTCTCCCTCCCGAAGTTGAAGTCTAACTTAAATATTGTTGGTAAAATATTTTGGTAATGTTATTATGTCATTTCCTTTGGTTTTACCATTTGTAACGGAATCAGAGGAATACGTGTTTGTGAAAGGCCAAAAAAAAACGCCTTTTACACACAAAAATTGAGCATGGGCTTTAATAAGCTCAGTTGCATAACAATTCCATCAGACGCTTTAAAATATGGAGTCATATTTTTCCCTTCCCTATAACTCCTTCGTTGGGTTACTGACTGTAAAGACATTAAAGTTTGAACACAGAGACGGAAACACCGAATTTCAATGACTGGAGACCGAGACCAGAAAGTGAGGCGGGGCCGAGCGCTGATCTCAGCTTCCCCAAAACTTGCATCCAGAACCAGTGAGCCACGAGACAATTAGCCGTGAATAAGGAAAAGCTCACACAACATCGAAATGCTCATCTGTAGACCCACCGGCTTTCGGGACTCTGCGGCAAAGGCCTCGCAGCTCAAACAGCCCCAATTTTGCCCAAGAAAGTGCAGAGCGGGCGGCGACACATTTCAGGGGACTGAACCCCAAGCAGCCCAAATCATCGCCCCTCAACCGGACTGACAGCGAGACCGTACTCCCGCGGGTGCAGGAGGCCTCCGCCCAGCCCCCCGGCCCAAACTCCCCCTGCCCCGCCCAGGCAGGCCGGGCCGGGACCCTCGGGCCGGGGGCCAGGCCCCGCCCGACCGGTCCGCAGCCCTCGGCAGGCCAACCGAGCTCTCCCCGTCCCCCGCCTCCGCCCTGTCAGACCCGGCCGGTGGCAAACGGATCTCCCGCGCCCCACTACCTTGGTCGTACGGATGTGCTCCATGCCGAGGACACGTCGGCCTGCGGACCGCCTCACAGGCGCACCATGAGCGAGAGAACCTGGGCGGCGGCGACCCAGACCCAGCAGGAACCAGTTCCGCTGGGGAGCGCCGAGGCCCGCAGCCCGCCCCCGCCGAGCCCGCCGCGCAGGCGCAGTCGGCCAGCGCCGTCTCCTAGAAACACTTCCCCAAACCCGCGGCCGAGGGGCGTGGGCGGGGGTAACGGAGCGTCGGGAAGGAGGGCGGCGCCTGCTCCGTCTGGGGCCGCGGCAGATGCTACAGTGCCCCCTGCCAGTGGAGGGCTCGCCAGCCTGACGGAAGCTGGCAGAGGACCAGGAGGGCAGGCTGTGGAGGGGGTCCCTGAGGACTCTTCTCGTAAGAATGAATCCTGTGGACATGCTGCGAAAAGAGAATTTGGTGGGTGAGGGCAAGGTGTCCCTGAAGTCCATCGCCCTACCAGTGGACAGCACCAAATGTCAATGCTTTCTCTTTACTTGGAGCTGCAATTCTACTCATAAGAATCTAGTTCTAGTCTAAGGAAATAATCAGATATATTTAGTTTAGCCTTATTTGAAACAATCAAAATCCCCCATATTATGAAATAACATAAATATAAAAAGCCAAAGTGAGAGGCGACAAATATTTACTTGAGGTCAGAAAAGGAATAGCTATCCAGAAAGCACTGATTCAGGGAGAAACCCGAGTAGTGTAACAATGAGCAGACAAAGGCAAGGGATATTTATGAGAAAGAAAAAGGAAACAATTATATTAATGGAAGGAAGGCATTTCTATTGGTGCACATAAGCTAATATAGTGACACTAATTCTAAACTATATTTTCAATTTTCAGTCTGGTAGCCATGAGTCAAATAGTAATAATATCTGCTTTTTTTGTTTGAGATGCAACATTGTTTTATGCCCAGTCAAAAAGTTAGTTTGCCCTGTTTTAACATTCCAAAGCTTTGAGGCATAAGATTTGCATTCATTTCTTCCTAATATTTAATATTTATTTTTACACTGTTTAAAAAACCAGGGAGGGGTGGGGGTGGGGACAATGGGCGGATAAGGACACATATGTAATATCTTAATAAAGAAAAAAAAGCTATTAGGGGTATTGGGAAATAAATACTTTTTCTCTTAAAAAAAACAAAAAACACTTAGGCCCTGGCCCTGTAACTCAGTTGGTTAGAGCATTGTCCCCATACGCCATGGTTGTGGGTTCTATCTCCAGTCAGGGCATGTAAAAGAAGCAACCAATGAATGCATAAATGAATGAAACAACAAATCGATGTTTCTCTCAATCAATAAAATTTTTTTAAATCCACTTAGCTTCCCTATAAAATGCACAAGAGATGTCTAATGCCATGATTGTCATGTGAGAAAACATTTTATACTTTAAATGTTGATGCTTTTAGAATTATGTTTACTGTTTACCAGCTAATGGGATATTATAAAAGCAATCACATTTCCTAATCTGGGTGCTTCTCAAATACATAAATCATTAAAAGAGCAAGAACATTTCTCTTGATTATATTTCTCAACTTTTATTTTTAGGTATATTATTACAGAAGATGAAGGCTATGATCAGAATTATTTTTGGAATTAAAACTATCTGAAATTAAATCTTATTTCTGTCACTTACTAGCTGTCTGAGTGTAGTAAAGTTACTAGTACTTAATTTCTCTAATTGTTGGTTTTCTTATCTGTAAATAGTAGTACTTATCATCTCCTCCTTTGAGTTATTTGTGTTGGTGAAATGAAATAATTGAACAGAAATACTTAGTCATAGTGGCTGGCCTCAATAAATTCTCAATAAATAATAGTTGTGTATATGTGTGTGTTAAGCAGAATGCATCCTAGTATCCCCAGAGATGTCTGAATACCTGCTGAAACTTGTTCTAATTCTTCAGCACTGATCATGAGTTTATCTGAATCAGGCTGTGTTCATTTGGGGAGGCTGAGTGAAGGACAAAATATTTGTTCTTAATTGAGTGCACTGTATAATGTACTCAAGTGATCATATTATGTATTCTGTAACCCTGCAATTGAGGAGGTACCCCTGGCCCAGCAAAGTGCACATATCCAAGTTAGGCAACATAGGACTGTCTTAGCCCCATGCTGGGTTGGAGGGAGACATATTATTATGCTTCCAGAAGGTCAATGTACTCTTGCTCTCTCAGGATTTGAGAGTTGAGAAGCTTGCTCCACATTGTCTTAAAGAAGATTATTAATCATTTTTCTGTGTATCCTAACTGTGTGATCATCTCTCTGAATCATTTAGATAAGTAAACCTTGATTTATCCAAATGGTATCTATGTCTGGTCTTTCTGTCCATTTGTACCTGCTATTGAACAGTAAGCATAATTCTATTAGTTGATAGAGTGGTCGGTCATGCTCTATATTGCACAACCATTTTCTTGAATCCTGGGTTCTTAAGCGGTGACACAGGCAGCAGTTTTCTTTTTCTCCACAGCTACCCTTCAAGCCTGCTTTGCTACCTCTCCTTTCACCTCTCCTCATTAGGAGCTTGAGCTCCTAGAAAAGTACTGGTCACTTGTTGGTTTTAGAACAATCTAGTTTTTAGAAGTCACTTAGTTCAGTCTAATATAATTAAAAATGTGTTCTTGTATACAATTCAAATCTTCTCTCTCCCAATATTTCCCCAGGTTTGCTAACAGAGGGGAACGAGGTGGGGACAGAGGTGGGGGGAATCTGTTTTGACAAGCTTGTTCCACCTTCTCCCCACCCTAGCCGCTAACTCCTGCTTTTGCTGCCTGAAAATCAGGTCTTACTTGACTAGTCCTATTATAATCTGGCATCACTGATTTTTGTGTGGCAGATGCCTGAATGGTCCTGTCTTTCTCCTTGAGCACTGAGTCAGTTGGTTATCTCTCCCCCCATCCTCTGGGATCTATAGGTCTCAATTCCCTGAAGGAGGTGCAATCCTCTTCAGTCAATTTCTTACCAGCTAGATCTTGGTTTCTGATATACTTGAGGCCTAGCTATACCTCTTTTTCTAGATTTTATTGAAACTTCTTTGTATCTGTACAATAACTCTGTCTTCCCATCTCCCCCCCCGCCCCCGCCACATATATATACACCCACACTCACACTTGAACTACTTTGAAATAATTTCTATTCCTTGTACCAAAAGAGGCTAATTAAGTTATGGGAAAACTGATCAGGGCAAAGGGAATTAGACAGGCTTAAGAAAGGTATCATTCATGCCATGGAAAAGTCTTATGACTGTATTCCTGCTTCACAGCAGTTGACATTTGGTCCACTGGTCAGAATATGTGCCTTCATCAAGTATAGTGACTTCCTTCCTTGAAAGACTAAAAGAATAAATGTAGATCAATTCTTCCTCTTTGGCTCCTCCTTTTTTTTTTTTTTTTCTTTGACTAGAACTTGACCATTGCCCTTCTGTTAGCATGTTTCAAGACAATTACATAACAGGTTGTTGTTGCTTATTTTATTGTTATAGTCCAGTCCTGTAGATATTTTGGACCTTGGTTCATCTTGGATATTTCCTATGTTTCTTCAGTAACACATGTAAAATGCACCATTTAGTGTGAATTCCTATTAAAAATAGTATACTAAATTTAGCTATCGAGACCCAACTGCAATGACCTAAACAACACAGAAGTTGATTTTTCTCTCATTTGAAAGAAATCTGAAGGTAGGCAGACCAGGATTGGTATTCTGGCTTTATGGTATCATCAAAGATCTATGTTCATAACATTTTTTCTGCTATACCTTCCTTAGCACATGACTTTATTCTTAAGTTCCTCATAGTCCAAGACAGCTGTTGGAGACCCAGCATTGTCTAAGTTCCAGGCAGAAGGAAGAAGGAGGAGAAAGGCAAAAGGGATGTACACCAGCTATCTCCTCCTTTAAATGGAATATAACTGGACTATAACAATAAGACAAGCAACAACAACCTGTTATGTAATTGTCTTGAAACATGCCATCAGAAGGACAATGGTCAAGTTCTAGTCTCAAAGACAGGTATTGAAAGACTCATCTTATATGCCCAGCTGGGTGTGGCTCAGTGGTTGAGTATCAACCCAGGAACAACGAAGTCACAGGTTCAATTCCTGGCTAGGGCATATGCCTGGTTGCAGGCTTGATCCCCAGTAGAGGGCCTCAGGAGGCAGCCAATTGATGATTCTCTCTCATCATTGATGTTTCTCTCTCCCTTTCCTTTCCTCTCTGAAGTCAATAAATATATATATATTTAAAAAAAAACTCATCTTATGCCTCTCACTTACATCTAATTAGCCACATTTACCTGTAAAGGAAGCTTGGATATGTAGTCATTTATCTAGTTAGTGTGCCACTTTGAACAGAATAGAGATTATTTTTTTAAGGAAAAAGGGAAGAATGAAAATTAGTGGCAACAAGATAGCTTCCCTTCTTAATTTTATTTTGACATTGACAAGCTTCTTTTCCTATTAGGCTCATTCACTATCATTACCAGGTCATGAAAACTTTTTCACATCCCATCCCCCACACTCACCAAAAGGAAGGACATAATTTTTTTTTAAAAAAATGACCACATGTTAAATTAAATATGTTCACCTTCATGAAAAACTCCCTAAATTGCTTTCATTTTTCTCATTTCTTGGGTTATGTGTGAAAACTTTGTCAGGAAATAAATCATTTCTGTTCTGATCTGTTGGAAACTTGTTTTGGCTTTAGGCTTTTCTCCCAACCTTGTTTTATTGAAATATTTCAAACCAACAAAAAAATTGAGAGTACAACAATGAACATCCATATACTTTGCTTGTAGAGTCACCAATTGTTAACATTTTGTCACAGTTTCATTATTGATCTAACTCTATAAATTTTGTCATTGGATCTTTTAAAAATGTAATAGTATTTTTAATGAGGAAGGACACTATCTAAATCTTCAAAGTTAACAGACTCCTTCCAAGAATAAATTCAAGATAGAAGGCAACTGGTTATATACAGTATCTAAAGATAACTCCTCTTGTCTATTTTATAAGATCAGACTATACATATTACAGATCTCTTTAAATAGATGTGAGATTCCTACTTCCTTTATGTGTTACAGTCTTTTGACTGATATTTCTCCAAGGGTTATCCTGATCTGGACATACCATTGAAGAAAGCTTAGTTAGATATTTTAATGAAAATCAACATTAGAAATTTTTCACAGTGCTATTGCTTTTCAGATCATTCGGTTTGATTATGACATTAACAATGTCATCATACAAACAGTAAATCAGCAAAATATGGGGGTTCTTAATAGAATTCTCACAATATAAAAGGGGCGAAGCAAAGGGGCTTGCCATAGAATTTAGAATCTGAATCACTTGCTTCATCGTGGAAAGAAGTATTTCATGCAGAACTGATACATGGGTTCAGGTCTCATAGGGTTCAGGCCCCATAATTTTCAAGAAGAAAATTTGGAGCATCATTTGGAATAGGATGTGTTACTCTCCCTAGATAAGGGAGGTTAAATTCCAGTGCTTCATGTTTTTTTCCTGGCTAGATAGGTTTTAGACATAAATAGGCATAAAGATTGTGTGATTATCATTTTACTGTCAAGTTTTAAAATTTAATAACCAAATTGGGCTTTCATAGAAACAGCTTTCATTGAAGTTTTGTTTCTGTAGAACATAAGATGTAAAGTGTTTTCTTTTTTGCTAATAAGACAAACAGAAGTTATTCTTTTCTTTTTGCTAATAAGACAAACAGAAGTTATCTGAGAAAGGTTCTGTGAGGTCCAGTTTTAAACTTGGTGCATTTAGAGGCATGTGGCAGATTGTAATACCGTTCATCAAATATTCCAGTTGCCATCTCTGCAGTGCTCCCCTCTGTGGAATTTTTGGAGTTATTGCAGCATAATTTAAACTCCTTTGAAATGAATGAATTTTTGGAGGGACACAATTCAGTCCATAGCAGGTGGCAATGCCCAAGCTCAGCGCAGGAGAAAGTGCTGCATTAAGGAGAGTTGTGAGATGTGAGGTTAGTAAGAGCCAGACTAGAACCACTGAGTTGTTTTTTTTTATTAAGGCAATGTCTGGTGAGAATCCTGTTTTAGGACAGCAAATCTGGTGGTTGCTTATGGATAAATTTTTATTGCAAGAAAAAAATCGCATTTACAGGAGGAGTACTGGGACAATTCCCAACGGAAAAATAAAGACCCACGTGTTGATGGCAGCACCTAAAAGGCACCACCGCCAGGAAGCTTTTCTTGATCCTTTCTCTAGAGGGGATCTCTTCCTTAAACCCCTTTTTTTTCTTATGTTTAAGGGCTGCTCATAGAACACCTAAATTTCACCTTATATTATATACTTGTTTCTGTAGTTTTTTAAATGCCTTTCTTTTGCAGTTCCTCTAGTGATAGCAGTGGCATCGGAGCGGAGCGCCGCAAAGCCGGGAGGGAGGCAGCGGTCCGGGAGGGAACCCGCGCTCCGCCCCCAGGTCCCGCACTGTCAGCGGGCGGGAAACGCTGACACTATTTACAGACTTTACATCCTCTGCCATTCGGAGGGCCTGTCCAGTTCTGTTTGCTCAGCATCACGAACAGGGCCAGCCACCCCACCTGCGAAAGGACGCTCTCCTGGATTTTCTTGGTGGCCGCAGCGTCGGGCCCCGCATGCCTTGGAGCCCAAAGGTGGTGCTCACGTCCTTGAACCGATGAGTGAATTGTTATTGATTGATTGCCAAACTGTTAGGAAGCACACACCTCCTCGTTTTTCAAAGGGTGGCAGGCCACGGAAGATTAAAATCACCTTTCCTGTAAAGGGGGGGGGGCGGGGCGAGGATAGAAATAATCAACAGGGCCCTCCCAACTCTGGGATTCTGCGCATCCTTTTAGGAAGTAGGCAAGGACATAAGCATTAATGGAGATACAACAGCGCTGGAAAACAGATAACGTCAGCGTGGTTGCCGAAATAGAACTAAAAGAGAAATAGTGTGGTTTTGTTTGAACTCGGGGAGTCTACCTCCAGAGAGTAGGCGGGGCCCCAAC
Source organism: Myotis yumanensis (assembly GCF_028538775.1). Taxonomy (NCBI): domain Eukaryota; kingdom Metazoa; phylum Chordata; class Mammalia; order Chiroptera; family Vespertilionidae; genus Myotis; species Myotis yumanensis. The sequence continues at coordinate 118,056,770 of NW_027223754.1, read as the reverse complement.
TCCAGTTCCAGGGTGCTTTGCGCGGCACGCCGGCCCCACCCCATCCCAGAGTTCCCTGCGCGGCGGGCGCGCTTCCGGCAGGCTGTGTGCGCGCCGCGGGCGCTGGAGCGTTCTGCGTGGTTGTGCCGCCCGCCTCGGCCTGGTTTTCGCCGCCGCCGCCGGAGTTTGAGGTTCCCGCCAGGCCCTGGCTGCGGCGGGAAGCAATGCTTCCAGGCCCACTTCGGCTTTGATGCGAGAGGAGCATCCTAGACCCCTTTCCGCGTTCTGAAGGCGCCGAGCCGGGGCAGCCATGTCCACGGGGTTCTCCTTCGGGACCGGCACGCTAGGTTCCACCACCGTAGCCGCCGGCGGGACTGGCACAGGCGGCGGTTTCTCCTTCGGAACAGGGGCGTCTAGGTAACCGCACTTCCTCGCCTTCCTGGCCAGGTCCTCCCAGCGAGGCTCCCGTAGGGTAATCCCGCCCATCTGTATTCCCGCCGGCATCTCTCTCGCTCGGCCTGGAGAAAAACCATTGCCCCGCGCCAGCTTCCTGGGCTTCCCACTCGCCGCCGCGCCCGGGCACTGCGTGCGGCCTGGCGGAGAGGAGGGGGATGGAGGGGGGATGGTTTCTGTGTCGTGAGGCCCCAGAATCTACGATGGTTCGGACATTGTTCCTACTGGCGAGGTCTGGCTGGATGCAAGGCCCTAGCAGTTTGTCCGTCTTCGGCACAGAATGAATGTGGTACGAATGAATGAAATACAGCTTATAGTGGGGCTTTAGAAAAAGACAGAAAAATTTAAGGACCAAAGTTTCTCCCTGATATTGAATTTAGTTCAGGATATTACAGAGCTTTGATGAGTTCGTGGTTAACGAGTTTTCAAGTCTTTATGCCTCTTGGGACTCTAGCTGTCGTGTTGTTTTTGTTTTACTTCTTATAGCATAACTTTGAACAGTATGCAAAAGTGAGAATGTTGTGTTTTAATGACTCACATTGTCTTAATTAAATTGCAAAATGTAGGTAATATATTCATCCATTTCTGTGCAACCTGCTACACCGGTGACAAAAATTTTACTAGCAGAAACCCCAAAAGAGGCAATTAAAATAGTTAAAAATCATTTTATTAATGACAGGTTTAATCTTTAGAACTCAATCTTTTGGAGATAAAGATGGAGTTTATTAAATCAAGGCGTGTGAATAGAAGCTTAAAGAATATTGTTGTAGATTAAAAAGGCAAAAATACCTTCAGTATTGTAGTCAAAAAGGGAGGAGGACCACAGGCTACACATCAAGTCAGAAATCTGGGAGTTTTCCTTAATGCCTCCTTTTCTCTCACTCTATACACTTTATCAGCAAGACTTGGTAATTTTAATTATCTAATATTCGCTTCATTTTCAGTGCTGCAAGCTGTTGTCATTCCTTGAACAAATATTTATTGGACACACTCCTGTGTAGTAGGCTCTGTTTTAGGTGGCAAATAAGAGTCCTGCTCTCCTGAAGCTTACATTCTTATTAAAATACGTAAGATTCCCACCTGGTTTTCAACCAGTCACCTTTCCCTTGTTAAATGAGAACTGCGCCCATCATTTCCTACTTATTAGTTCAATTAAATCTCAAAAATCTACTTTTATGTCAATCTTTTTACTACATTGTAGCCAGGTTGATATTTTTTAAAAATTCACATTGCCTCCCTTCAATGATTTTTCACTATCATTGGAATGAAGTAAAAATAAACCTTGCTATGGTCCTCAAATAATCTGGAACTTCTTCAACAGGCTTATCCTGAGCCCATCTTTTCCTCATTTTAGTTTGCTCCAATTCAGTGGTCCAGACCCATAAAATTGCATTTATATTATCACCCAGTTCAGGAACACAAGTAACTGAAAGTTTCAAGAAAGATACCCTTACTTCATATGATGCACTGATATTTTCTATTCTGTTGCATTTCATTAAAAAAATGCTTATTATCTACTAAATTGATTTCATACCCTCTATCTAATGGGTCCTGATCTTAGTTCCAAAAACCCTGCTCTAGCAACTTGGGTCTTTTCTCAGTTTCTTGGCCAAACCCCTTCCCGCTTTAGGGTAGTTCCATCTGTTTTGAATTCCCTTACTACCTCATACCCCATGTGCCAAGCTAATGCCTACTTTTGGGATTAAAAAGGTTGCTTCCCCCGAGGCTTTTTCTGACCTATAGGAAGTGTATATCCTCATAGTACCCTGTACCATAGCACTTACCACAGTTGTAACAGTTCATTATGTATTTTTGTTGACTTATTTATTGTCTGATCCAAGCAACAGAATGGATGCTCCATGAGGGTGGAGACCTTTTCATACTGTTTTTCCAGTAGACACAGTGAAGCTCAATATATATTTGTTGAAGGAATGATTGATTGACTAATCTCTTTCTCTTACTGGAAATTTCTAGAGCGCAGGGCCTTATTTACCATTCCATCCTTAGTCCTCAGTCCCTATAACAGTGCCTGGGATATAATAAGGACTTTAATAAATACTGTTGAATGATCAAGTAAGTGAATTATCTGTTGGCAATAAATTACATTTACACAGGTTTTAGAAAGGCTTGGATAAATTAACAAATGGAGAGACTGACTAACATCTCTCCATTGGAATACTAATTTGGAGGCCTGACTGCTCCTGCTGCCATTTGGTGATTTGGTATCACTCTGGGAAAGTTCCTCTCCAAGCCTCAGTTCCCACATTTGGGGAAAAGGAATATAATAATTACCTCAGAGAGTTGTTGAATGAGATAAAGCATGTAGAAAATGTAGCATATTGCATTTGCTAAGTGCTCAGTAAATGTTAGCTATTATGTTATTAAGTGCACATTAAGGCAAGCTGGGGAAGTTAAAATCACATTACTGATCTGCTGGAGTCAACTTGGCTCACATCCTGTTGAGTCAGTGGCTGATAATACTGGGTGGGGGTCAGGTCTGGGGTAGCTTTTTGTTTTTCTTCAAGTAAATTTCTCTGCCACAGAGGCATTTCTGTTTTGCTTCTCTGATAAAGTAATACCATTTCACTTTGATGTAGTTCTTTGGTAATGTTTTCAGCTTTAATTATGAAGCACTTCATTGTGTCTTCAATCAAGAAATTGTGAATATTTTAATTATCTAAAATACATATTTTCACTGTACATCTTTTGCATATTTATGAGATAGCAGTGAAAAAAAAGGATCAATGGCCCTAGGTGTTTTGGCTCAGTGGAGAGAGTGTTGACCTGGGGACTGAAGGGTCCCAGGTTCAATTCCAGTCAAGGGTACGTGCTGGGTAGTGAGCTCAAGCCCCAGTGGGGGGCATGAGGCAGCTGATCGGTGGTTCTGTCATTATTGATGTTTCCATCTCTCCCTCTCTCTGAAATCAATAAAAATATATTTTAAAAAATATCACTGATTTGTGAGGAAGGGGAGCATAATAATTTTTTAAATTTGATATCATTAAAATATGCCAGTAATGTTTCTTTTAAACTCAGTTTAAGTGTTTAAAGATCTGTGCTTTGTTAGTGAGGCCTTGCAACCCTGCCCTGACAACCCACCCCTCACCCCCACCCCAGACTCCTATCATTTTTAAGATCAGTGGTAAACTAAGACACAATTAGTGTATGTCCTCTTGTTTTTCCTTTTCAGAGTTGAGGACTCATTTCAGGTTCTACCTCTTTAGTTAAGCTCCTCCCTCTCTATAGCCCTCACAGTGCTTTGCTGGCATTACATAAGGTGTTTAGTAGAATTTATGCTTGTTCCTAATGATAGCAATAGCAACAACGTGCATTGAGTGAAGTTAATTCGTCCTGCTTGTTCTCTTAATTTTACAAAAAATCCTAAGGGTACTGTTATTCCCACTTTGCAGATAAAATAGAGGCTCAAAAAGATTAAGTAGTATCACCTACATATCAGCGCAATGGGGAACTGGTACTGGATCCCAGCCATAACACTACTTCCTTCCCCTTAAATTGAAACTTCCCAGGCTTAGCCTGGGTCCCCAGAGACTCGCCCGGATCTGGAGCCCAGAGTCCGAGGCTCCCTCCGGACCGAAACAGACAACCGCGCCCTCAGCCACCAGCCCGTGCCGCGCGCACTCCGCACCTCAGTATTTTACTTCAGCACTGCGCCTCCTCTGATTCTCGGTTCCTCCTAGTTGTAGAACTTCCACTCAGCCAGCCTTCCTGTGGTTCTGGATGATGTCCATTTTGTCTTTTAGTTGTATTTTTGAAGTAGTTCGAGGCAGCAAACTCCCGAGTTAACCTATGCCGCCATCTTGGTTTCTCTCTACAAGCTTTTTAAAACTGACATTGAGTCCTCATGATAATTAATGTCTGTCTGGAAGGACCTGGAGAGAAGTAATAAAGATTCCATATGTAGTATGAGTGGGATTTCATAATTGTTACAATCTCTGTTAACTCTCCTGCATAATTTTTGAAATACTATTGAGTGATCAAGTTTTTGGGTTTTCTTTCTTTTTTTTCGCCTACTTTCATAATTTGTTCTCCTACTTATAAATAGCAAATTGGAGCCTCTGAGGCTTGATGAGAACAGTTGAAAAGCTGTGAACTTTGTTCACATCACTTGTTATTGGCTGCTCTTTCTGAAGAGAATTTCTGCTGATGAACACAATTAAAAGTATATATATATTTCATTGATTTCAGACAGGAAGGGAGAGAGGGAGAGGGAGAAACATCAATAATGAGAGAGAATCATTGATAGGCTGCCTCCTTCATGCCTGGTGCTGAGGATCTAGCAACCTGGGCATGTGCCCTTGACTGAAATTGAAACTGGGACCATTCAGTCCGCAGGCTGACACTATCCACTGAGCCAAACCAGCTAGGGCCACAATCTTGATTGGGGTAATTTTGCTTTGCATTTTACTCTTTTTTTAAAAAATATATTTTTATTGATTCAGAGAGGAAGGGAGAGGGAGAGAGAGATGGAAGCATCAATGATGAGAGAGAATCATTGATCAGCTGTCTCCTGCATGCCTCACACTGGGGATCGAGCCTGCAACCCAGGTATGTGTCCTTGACCAGAATCGAACCTGGGACTCTCTTAAGTCCGCAGGCTGAAGCTCTATCCACTGAGCCAAACCGGCTAGGGCAGTGGTCGGCAAACTGTGGCTTGCACACCACATGTGGCTCTTTGACCCCTTGAGTGTGGCTCTTCCACAAAATACCGATTTCTGCGCATGGGCCATGAAGTTTCAATCGCACTGTACGTGCGCGCCCACACGTGGTATTTTGTGGAAGAGCCACACTCAAGAGGCCAAAGAGCCGCATGTGGCTCTCGAGCTGCAGTTTGCTGACCACTGGGCTAGGGCATTGTGGCCATTTTTAAATAGCTTACTTTCAAACAAAAACTGGTGAAAGCAGAATAAGAATGTGTGGTTCTGTTTGCGATTACTTGGAATCTTAATTGCTCTAGATCACTGATGGCGAACCTATGACATGCATGTCAGAGGTGACACGCAAACTCATTTTTTTGGTTGATTTTTCTTTGTTAAATGGCGTTTAAATATATAAAATAAATATCAAAAATATAAATCTTTGTTTTATTATGGTTGCAAATATCAAAAAATTTCTATATGTGACATGGCACCAGAGTTAAGTTAGGGTTTTTCAAAATGCTGATATGCCGAGCTCAAAAGGTTCACCATCACTGCTCTAGATTATGCTTTTCTTGAAGATTGGTACTGTATTTTTTTAAAGATTAATTTTATGTGTGGATTTATTTTTAAAGATAACTGAAAAATATTTAAATTTGGTTAAAATTATTAGTTCCTTTTGTATCTTATGGAGATGCGTTAGATATCTATAATAATAAAAGCATAATATACAAATCAACTGAAGAGCAGAGCGACTGTCCAGGCGACCTTCCGAACGACCACGCTATGACATGCACTGGCGCTGGGCCTGCCAATTAGGGTGCGATGTGATTGGTTGGGGGGCCCCACCATTGCCCCATGATCATCCCGCAGAGGGAGGCCCAGGCCACCGGCCAGTGATGCTGTGGCGGGTATGCGGGGCTGGCCAGCGATGGCCCCACAGAGGGAGGCCCAGGCCAGCAGTGGCAGCTGCGGGGGCGGGGCCAGCTGCTGGCAGCCAGGGGAAGGAAAGCCCAGATAGGCCCTGATTGCTGGTCAGGCCTAGGGACTCTACCTGAGGGGTCCCTGATTGCAAGAGGGCACAGGCCGGGCTGAGGGACACCCCCCCCCCCCCTGCCCTGTGCACTAATTTTGTGCATTGGGCCTATATATTAAAAGCCTAATATGCTAAGTATATGGTCATCTGTTCAACCAATCAAACCGTAATATGCTAATGATATGCTAAGGCTGCTCAACTGCTCGCTATGATGTGCACTGACCACCAGGGGGCAGACGTTCTGACTGGTAGATTAGCTTGCTGCTGGGGTCTGGCCAATCAGGACTGAGTGAGATGGGCCAGAGGTGCCCTGGAACCCTCCTGTGGTTCCTCCCCAGCTGGCCAACCTCCTATGTCCCTCCCCGGCCCTGATTGGGCACCAGTGGGGTCCCTTGGCCTGGCCTGTGCCCTCTTGCAATCTGGGACCCCTCGGGGGATGTCAGAGAGCCAGTTTTGGCCCGATCCTGCAGGCCAGGCCGAGGGACCCCACTGTTTTACGAATTCGTGCACCAGACCTCTAGTGTTAAATGAAAGAAATTAACCTTAAAGAGTTAATTTCATTTCTCTTAAGTCAATATCGACTCTACTGGACCTTATTTTGTGTTTTGCTTTTTTTTTAATAAACAAGTAACCCTTCTGTGGGCCTCAATTTTGGAACTCTTGGAAGCACCTCTACTCCAGCAACTACATCTGCTCCTTCAGGTGGCTTTGGAACTGGGCTCTTTGGATCTAAGCCTGCCACTGGATTCACTCTAGGAGGAACAAATACAGGTAAGGATTGTCACATTTTCAGAGAGTAGGTTTGGGATTTTATCCTTTTTCAAGTCTGTACTGAATCTCCTTCCTTTATAAGTATTGCTATTGATGGTAGACTTAAAAAATGGTAAATACTAAGATGAAAGAAAATATAGGGATGTGGAATTAAGGGCCAATGACAGGCCCAGTCATTAGCTATGATCTACTTTTGCATAAGGGAGAAAAACACACATACATTTAAAGAATTAAAGAAGTTATATCTCTTTAAATATGGCAAATAAAAGTAATTTAAATTTTTATATTAGATTATATAATGCCGCGATTCTCAACCTGTGGATTGCGACCCCTTTGGCGGTCGAATGACCCTTTCATAGGGGTCACCTAAGACCATCCTGCATATCAGATATTTACATTACGATTCATAACAGTAGCAACATTACAGTTATGAAGTAGCAACGAAAATAATTTTATAGTTGGGTTACAACATGAGGAACTGTATTTAAAGGGCCAGAAGGTTGAGAACCACTGATATAATGCAATGTTTTACCTTAATGAAAATTAAGACAAGTTTACCAATTTGGCCATTAATTAATTACCATATATAGGGCAGTTAGCATACTATTTTGCTATAACATTATAGTTTACATTCTTTAAAAAAATTTTTTTTAAATCCTCACCTGAGGTTATACTTACTGATCTTTTTTTAGAGAGCGAGAGGGAGAGAGAACCATTGATGTGAGAGAGAACATAGATTGGCTGCCTTCCATACCTCTCCAAACTGGGATTGAACCTGTAACCCAGGTATGTGCCCTGACCAAGAATTGGACCTGTAACCTTTAGGTATACGGGAGGACCCTCCAACCGAGTGATACCACCCAGGGCTATAATTTACATTTTTAAGAAATATTTTAAATTGTATTAAATAATTTAATAGTTTAAGTGGTAAAAGGGCAAGAGGGTAAGATTTCTGGTGGACATTACAATAATAAGTGTGTTCAGTACGACAGTTGTTTTGTTATTAAAAGCTAAAAATATGTTTCACTGAAGTTGCTTCCTTATTTATCCTTTATTCTCTATCCTCAGAGCCTCTTGGTCTCTGTTACCACCTTTTGCATAGGCCTTCCAGCATTAATTGCAACACTTTCACAGCCAGACATAAAAATTGAAATAACTGCAGGAGTAAATGTGAGACCAGCCATTGCGCTTTAGCTCTGTTTGCCAAGGTGTTTTTGTTTTTGTTTCTTAGTAGCTTTTTTTTATTCCTTGCTTAATTTTGTTATAAGCAATATTTTTTTCATTTTAAAAATCTTATTTGCTAATTAATCAAATTATTTACAGCTTGTAACATGAAAATCAGTGCTATAGGAAGAGTGTTTATATTAGTTAATGGTTATGGTGGAAGAAGAAATTGTGATATGTTTGGTCATTAGCAGGGTTCTCACTCCCTGAAGGCGATTCCAAGTCTTGCCCTTGTGAAAAACCAAAAGAATGCCATCTTCCACTGATGATTACATTTTATTTCTCTTTTTGTCTCCAGGAATAGCATCAGTATTTGAGTATTTTAAAAATCCTTTTTTAATTAAAATATTTTTAATTCAGATTTGGTTTTTCTTTAAAATTTATTTCACAATACATTTTTCAGCCTTTTGAGTCCTTTTAGTGGAAAAAACAAAGTATAAGGCCAGAGTCTTGGAATTAAGCCCTGGTTGTGCCTCTCATTAGTTGTGAAGACATTTTTGGTCACTGAAATATCTGGCAGCTTTTAGTTATTTATAAAATTAGGGCATTGGACTATAACAAGTTTTTGGATTCCCTTCCAGCTGAAAAAAAAATCGTAGTTTTCTATAGTGATCTGCTGAAGGAAATGTGAATAACTAGGATTATATCCTGCCTTGAATTTGGATGGCAATAAATAATGTGTGAAAGGCAATGGAAAAGTGAAAGGATATTGAGGAACCTCAATTAAAAATTGGAATAAATTCAAGATTAGTGTACTTTCTTCACTTGGCTGCTACTTACCTATTGTCAACAGAACTACATGTTTACCATCAAAATTTTGGACAATTGGCTACAAGGGCAAGCAATAGGGTTCTCTTATTTTCTGAGATTGTGGAACTCATACATGATTTCAAAGCACTGTACTCTGGCAGGAACTTCCAGTTGTGGTAAAGTCAATCCAGTAGGATAATTTTTGGCTTTTTTTCCTCTTAGTGCTTTTAGGAAAAGCCAAAATGTAGACCATTTATACTTTTTTTCATTTAAATTTTTGAGCAGCTACTACTTCCTAACTCTGGCATTATGCATAATGCCTTGAACATTTAGCATTAGCTGTGGATGTCAGGAACTGCTGAGTGCCTGAGCAAGACACTCAGTCTGTTGTGAGGTGAAGGGAATAGGCAAGTATAAAACTATGTTCTTAGGTATTCTGATAAATGCTCCAGCAGATGTATGAAAGGCATTAAGGAAAGCAGAGGAAGGAAGGGAGTAGGAGTTCATTTTAGGGCAGGGGTCCTCAAACTTTCTAAATGGGGCCAGTTCACTGTCCCTCAGACTGTTGGAGGGCCGGCCTATAGTTTTAAAAAAAACTATGGACAAATTCCTATGCACACTGCACATACCTTATTTTGAAGTAAAAAAACAAAACGGGAACAAATACAATATTTGTATTTGCATGTGGCCTGCGGGCCATAGTTTGAGGACCTCTGTTTTAGGGACAGGAAACATTCTAGATGGAGGAGTGAAAAGTGCAAAGGCCTTATATAAAGATCCAGGGAAATAGGAAAAATACTTTGTTCTCGGGGGTTTAGGTTTCAGCGGTAGAAATGGTAGGGAGAGATTTGAGGAGCAAGAGGACCAGTTAGGAAAGGTGATTATTTGCCACACTTAGGACTCTATTTTAGAGACAATGGAAAGCTAATAGGAACCTTATGTCAGGGGGAATGACGAGGGTGTTTTGTTATTCTCTCCTCACTCCCTCCATCCCTCTTTAAAAAAAAAAAAAAGAATAACAGGTAATTCCAAGAATAGGTTATAGGCTAGAGGAGGCTGATAACAGATAAATTAAGAGGTTATTGTACTACTTATTGAGAGAGGTGGCTTGAATTAAAGTTTTAGAGTATGCTTGTATTGCTGGGATATCTCTGAAGTAGAATTGACAGGATTTGTGGCTAATAGAATGCAGGGAGCGAAGGGATGTCAAAAGTGATTGATTTCTGCCTTGAGTAACTGAATTAACCATAGAGGGTTTAGGAAAGTTTTAATAGGGAGAAATATAGGGGTCCAAAGGGACATCAGGGTAGAGCTAACCAATGCACGCTCAGATAAGTGTAGATTTAGATCATGTACCTATAGTTGAAATTCTGAAAGTGGGTAAGATCTTTTAGGAAGTAAGGGAGCAGAAAGTAAACCATAGGGCAGTGATGGCGAACCTATGACACGTGTGTCAGAGGTGACACGCGAACTCATTTTTTTGGTTGATTTTTCTTTGTTAAATGGCATTTAAATATGTAAAACAAATATCAAAAATATAAGTCTTTGTTTTACTATGGTTGCAGATATCAAAAAATTTCTATATGTGACACGGCACCAGAGTTAAGTTAGGGTTTTTCAAAATGCTGACACACTGAGCTCAAAAGGTTCACCATCACTGCCATAGGGAGTATCAGTTAAGAAGTGAACAGATGAAAAGGAGATCTAGATATACAAGGGGGGAGACCAAGATGGCGGCGTAGGTAAACACCGGAGACCGCTGCCGCAAACAACCATTTCAAAAATACAACTAAAAGACTGAACGGACATCACCCAGAATCACAGGAAGGCTGGCTGAAGAGAGACTCTACAACTAGAAGGAAAGAGAAGAGCAAATCGAGGCTCAGAGGCGGCGCAGTGTGGAAAATACAAAGGTACCGAGGTGCGCGCGCAAAGCGGGCTGGTGGCTGAGGGCGAGGTTGTCGTTTTCTGTCGGGAGTGAGTCTCAGACTCTGGGCTCCAGATCCGGGCGAGTCTCTAGGGACCTAGACTCAAACGGGAGAAGCGGGATTATCCGGCATCAGTTGGAACCTGAGGGCAGCTTTCTCTCCGAGGTTTGCAGCGGCTGCCGGGGTTCTGAGAAGCAGAGCCTCTGGGAACGGGACTGAGCGTGGCCATAACTGCTCCCTCCGCCCGCCCTGTGGATCCCGCCCCGCCCAAAGCCTGCGCACAGCCATTTGCCGATCGCCTCAGGCAAAGGCTGGATTAGCGCCTCCCCAGAAGGCAGACGTTTTCCATACAGCTGATTCCTATAGCCAGTCGGCCTGGGGGTCAAATCCCTCTAGTGTTAACTACAACAATTAAGGCTTGGCTAGAACAAGACTGCGCACAGAGACCACAAGGGGGTGCACCAAGAAAGCATAAAAGATGCGGAGACAAAAAAACATGACAGAAATGGAGGATATGGAGCTAAGAATCGCAATTTTGAGGGCTTGCCATAAATTTGTGCAGAGCCTCACGAAAACTAATGAGACCCTCGATGCTACGATAAAGAAATTAGAAAGTAAGCATACACGGACTGAAATAAAGAATATTATACCCAATAGCAGACCAGAGGAGTACAATAATCAAACCAAAGATTCGACAAAAAACACCCAATTGGAAAAGCAAAATGAAAAAAGAATCCGAAAGTGTGAAGATAGTGTAAGGAGCCTCTGGGACAGCTTTAAGCGGTCTAATATCAGAGTCATTGGAGTGCCAGAAGATGAGAGACAGCAAGATATTGAAAACCTATTTCAAGAAATAATGGCAGAAAACTTCCCCCACCTGGAGAAAGAAATGGACTTACAGGTCCAAGAAGCGCAGAGAACCCCAAACAAAAGGAATCCAAAGAGGACCACACCAAGACACATCATCATTAAAATGCCAAGAGCAAAAGACAAAGAGAAAATCTTAAAAGCAGCAAGAGAAAGAGGCTTAATTACCTACAAGGGAATACCCATACGACTGTCAGCTGATTTCTCAACAGAAACTTTGCAGGCCAGAAGGGAATGGCAAGAAATATTCAAAGTGCTGAATACCAAGAACCTACAACCAAGATTACTTTATCCAGCAAAGCTATCATTCAGAATTGAAGGTCAGATAAAGAGCTTCACAGATAAGGAAAAGCTAAAGGAGTTCATCACCGCCAAACCAGTATTATATGAAATGCTGAAAGGTATCCTTTAAGAAGAGGAAGAAGAAGAAAAAGGTAAAGATACAAATTATGAACAACAAACATGCATCTATCAACAAATGAATCTAAGAATCAAGTGAATAAATAACCTGATGTACAGAATGAACTGGTGATTATAATAGAATCAGGGACATAGAAAGGGAATAGACTGACTATTCTTGGGGGAAAAAGGGGTGTGGGAGATGCGGGAAGTGACTGGACAAAAATCATGCACCTATGGATGAACACAGTGGGTGGGGAGTGAGGGTGGAGGGTGGGGTGGGAGCTGGAAGGAGGGGAGTTATGGGGGGAAAAAAGAGGAACAAATGTAATAATCTGAACAATAAAGATTTAATTAAAAAAAAAAAAAAAGAAAAGGAGATCTACAAAAGGGGGGTAGGAAGAATTCTGGGTGCTTTCAAACACAGGAACCAGAAGAAAGAGGATCTTAAGCAGTAGAGAATTGTCATGTATATAGTTTTGGAGAGGATGGGCCATTTTTCTGCTAGTTATTAAGGAAAGAAAGGTTAAATGCTGTTTTAGGTCAATCTAGGGGTACAACTAAATTGAATTTCAGTATTATCACATTGATTCAATTTTCTTTTGCTTTTCTTTTCTTAACTCACAGGACCATCTTTTCACTCACTATTCACCATGATTTGGTGTCAAATTTTATATTTTTCTCTTATACATACAGAAGTACATTCTTGTTCTATCTATAAAAAATAGGATCACTAACTTGTAGGGATCCTGATTGACTGTGTATGGTATAATATATATATATACAATTATAGTAAAATAAGGATTTTTTTTTTTTTAACAGGAACTCCAGCCACTACATCTGCATCTACAACAGGTTTCAGTTTAGGATTCAGTAAACCTGCAGCATCTGCCACACCATTTGCTTTGCCTATTACTTCTACCTCAGCTAGTGGTCTTACCCTTTCTTCTGCTCTGACATCAACTCCAGCAGGTGAGGCAGAATGGAAAGTCACATTTTATGTTTAAATTTTAACTTTATTTGGTGAGTGTACATAGGTAGCCACCTTTATTAAATATAACTTCATATTGGGGAATTTTTTACTTAAATCATTCAGCAACTTTGACCTATTAAATTACTGATTTGTGTAAAAGATCAACATTGGGCACTAAAGCAGCAGATACTATCTTGGAAGTTGGTCTCTATTTACAGAGAGCAGAGCAGGGAAGAGGATGAGAAAATAAAATGTAAAACCATTAATATATAATTTGTTCTCAGAGAGTAGTTTGGTGACAGGGAAGAAAAAAGAGTTTGCATAAGCTTGCCTGGCTTAAATTCATTCAAATTTGAAGATGGAGTTGATGGCCTGGTTGAAAACTCTTTATTACTGTGTGAAATCAGTTACCTGATACCATTTTTTTATTACCCAAAGTCTTTTTTTTCTGTCACTCATTTTTTCTTTATTCATAAGTATACTGGTATATAATTTTATCTTTATTGAGTAGTTTTTCCAAGAGCCAATTTTATCGTGGACATCAGTTTTTTAAAGAAAGTGTTTTATATTTGTTATATTCTAGAAACAGCGTTTCCTCTTGAAGGTTTACAGTCTCACTTTTTATAGCATCCACAGGATTTACTCTTAATAATTTGGGTGGAACGACAGCCACAACTACGACTGCATCAACAGGCCTTTCTTTAGGGGGAGCCTTAGCTGGTTTGGGAGGTTCGCTTTTCCAGAGTACAAACACAGCAACATCAGGTAATTGATGGTACTTACTCTCTAGAAGTAGTAAATATTTGTTTTAAAATTTACTTTGTTTTGGCATTTTGAGCAGATTGCTTTGTCTTATTAAATTTATGTTTTTCTTTTAGTATGAAAACAATTGTAATGTTTTTCAATGCATAATTGGACCTCTTAGCAGTATTTCAGAAATACATTTTCCCATTTCTCAATATTGACTGACTAGATAAAGAAATGAAGAGGCACCTGTTTGAGGAGTCAATAAAGTTTCTAGAGAAACTTATCTTTTTAATAAATAGTAGTTGAATAGTCTAGCATCATTTAGTATCTACAGTCATTGTAAGATATCTTGACTTTTTAAGCCCTGGTTCTAGGAGTGGCTTTCTATTATAGATGTCAGGAAGGATATTCGCATTCTTTGAAGGCAAGTGTAAAATACAATATTAAGTAATTTTGTTATAGTCAGGCAATACTTAAGTATCAGTTTACCTCCCAAGAGACTATTGAATATTTATATCTCAAGTTGATTTCTCATTTCATGCTTATTTTGAAATTAGCCTTATGTCAAGGATTCTACAGATGTTTTGAATTTTGGCGATAGCTAATGTCAATATAGGAAAGCCAGTGGGGTTTTGTGGGAGTGAGAAACGCTTCCCTTTTATTTGAAGAGGTTGTATAATTACTTAACAATGTAACATCAAGAATTTCTGTTTAACAATTTACATATTAGGAATAGTTGCTACATGTTGAAATCATAGAATTTCTGAAAATACTTAGATTTATTTATAATGGCTAGTTCAGTAGTTTCACTAATATGTGTCTTACTTTACCTGGTTGTGTGGGAGAGATGAAGGAATGTGACTTGATTTCTGTTAAAGCTATAGTTCTTTTATTTTTTTAAGCTATAGTTCTTTTGCGTCGTCTATTCAAATACTAAATCTAATGGAGTAATTCCAAGTCAGTAGAATGGGGGAAAAGGAGTTGGTGAAGATAAGCTGTAGAAATTTGTAGTGTTCAAATTTCATTGATCTTTCAAATACTTTGTCATTATTGTCTAACTTTGTAGGTATTAAAAAATGTCTTCTAATAATCAAATCACTAGATGACTATAACATACATTTCTTTGCATGATAAATATTTAAATACCTCTCCTAAAGATTCCTATCAGAGTAAGACACAAAAATAATAGAGAGGGGAAGTAGCGGGTGTTTTTGTGTCTTGTTATTGAGTTTTTAGATCTGTCCTGATTTTTCTTAGGCTCTTGACACAATATTCAATGTTTAATTTATGATTATATTAACCTAAAAGTGCTATTGGTGTTTTTTAAAAACTGAATAAGCTATTTATTTAGCTATGTTTTTTCATACACTGCCAGGATTTAAATCCAGTTTTCAGTTATCCCATGCTCTTAACAATACATTCCACTGTTTTCTCTGTTTTTAAAGTAAATAGCATCTTGTCTTAAAAAAAACCACCCACAATTGT
This sequence comes from Myotis yumanensis, assembly GCF_028538775.1. Taxonomy (NCBI): domain Eukaryota; kingdom Metazoa; phylum Chordata; class Mammalia; order Chiroptera; family Vespertilionidae; genus Myotis; species Myotis yumanensis. The sequence goes on along the minus strand of NW_027223754.1, from coordinate 118,041,503 downwards.
ATCAGCTTGGGAATGTATGGATTCGCTAGTATATATTGACTTAAAATTGACTATAGTCTAACTCAGGGGTCCTCAAACTATGGCCCGCGGGCCACATGCAAATACAAATATTGTATTTGTTCCCATTTTATTTTTTTACTTCAAAGTAAGATATGTGCAGTGTGCATAGGAATTTGTTCATAGTTTTTTTTAAAACTATAGGCCGGCCCTCCAACAGTGAGGGACAGTGAACTGGCCCCCTGTTTAAAAAGTTTGAGGACCCCTGGTCTAACTCTTCTAATTTCTTTTGTAAGGTAGGATTTAAATAAATGAAGTCTACTTTAAAAAAAAGTTTTATGCAAAGAACCTGGGAGTATGATATTTTGAACTGTAAGATTTTCAAGTGTTAGTTCTTTAAGTTTCACTGATAGTAAAACAGTTTGTTTTATATTAAACTAAACTCTTATAAATTCATACTAGATATTTACTTATTTACCCCCAGGTTTATTGAGGTATTGACAAATAAAATTGTAAGATTTTTTAAATGTACATGATTTGATAGATGTAGTTCGTTATAAAATTATTCCTTAATTAACTCCACCTATCAAGTTAATTAATACATTCAATATTAGAATATTTTAAAAGTATATAATTCCAAATCATGATTGTAAGACAAGATGTATTCACCTGGAAACATACTAAAACTGCTTTTTTAGAGAGGTTTTACAAACATAAAATTGAGTGTCCACATACATTGAATTAACATGTATTCTGACCCTTTTAATAAAAAAAAGTCACATTCAAACTACATATACTGTTGAATCCAAGCAAGACTATCAGTCTTTGTTTAGACTTAGAGCTTGCTCTAGACTTGTTTCTTGCTCTTTTCCTAAATCAAGTATGAAGAGAATATGGAATCCAACTTAAAAGCATTGGAATGCTTTGGTCAGAAGATGTAATCATTATAAAGACTTCCAGTGAACTTTATAAATGATGTTTAGCTTATTTGTAGGTTTTGGACAGAATGCTTTAAGCTTGGCTTTGGGAACCACAGCAGCTACTTCAACTACAGGCAATGAAGGCCTTGGTGGTATAGATTTTAGTAGTTCATCAGATAAAAAGAGTAAGTAATGTTATTATAATTTTATGTTCTAACAGTCCTGTGAGGGAACTTAAATTCCTATGTCTGGAAGATTGTTAGTTATATGTAATATATTCAGTAGTAAAGTTTTTACTTTTAAGTTCGTTTGCATTGTATTTTTATCAGTTTTGTGTGCTGTGCATTTAAGGTTTTATTTTTCTAGAAAATTGAGATTTGTATGTGCCTATGTCTTATCTAGCTATCTTAATGTATTGATTTATGTTTTTTATTTGGGAGCATGACACATATTGTTTGAAACCTGTTCTTATGTAATAGTATATCATAAATATTTGTCAACGTCAGTAATTTTAAAATATTTTAATGCTGTTTAATATTAATCTTATGAATGGACGTATCAATTTAGTCAGCCATCATCTAGTTGATAGTGCTTATTTCCAGTTCTTTTACTCTGGAAAGTATCACTGCATTGTGCAACTTTACAGAGAGAATCAGAGTAGTATTGTAATTTAAAGAGTGTCAATTCTGGAGCTAAATTGCCTGGGTTCAAATTATGGCTCAACTATTTTCAAGCTTTGTTGACCTTATTCAAGTTATTTATCCTCTCTGTGCTTTAGTTTTTTTGTTTGTTTTTATCTATAAGTGGGAGAAACTAACAGTACCTACTTATAGGTTTAGTTTGAGGATTACTGTTTGTAAAACCTTAGCAGAGCCAGGCACATAGTAAATACTGTCTAAGCATTTGCTTTTTATTTTAAATTTTGTTCATATTTTTGGTTATTTCTTTAGGACAGATACCTAGAAATTGAATCACTGGTTTAAAGACAGGGACATTTTGGAGACTCTTGGTATATGTTGTGAAATTGCTTTCCAGGAAGGTTTTACCAATTTATGTACTCACCAGTGAGTTGTAAAATGCTCTTCTTGCTATGCTGAATATTCTTTTTAAAAGTTAGCCAAATTCATTTTGAAAAGTTTTTTATTGTTGGTTCTGTGTATGATTTTTTAAAAGTATATTTTTATTGATTTCAGAGAGGAAGGAGCGGGGGAGAGAGAGAGAGAGAGGTAGAAACATCAGTGATGAGAGAGAATCATTGATCGGCTGCCTCCCGCATGCCCCCCATTGGGGATCAGGCCCACGTTGGGGATTGGGCCCACAAACCCGGACATGTGCCCTTGACTGGAATTGAACCTGGGACCCTTCAGTCCAAAGGCTGACGCTCTATACACCAAGCCAAACCAGCTAGGGCCTGTGTATGATTTTTTGTTCTGTTTTACAACATCTTTTCTGCTTCTGATGAAAGCATGTCTTACTAGAGTATATACATATATATTGCATTGAACCTCTCAGAACTAAAATGAGGTAGTGGTTGAAGGTTTATAGTAGCCAGTGCCCATATATCTATATAAGAATTCTTAAAATTGGACATGGTTTTATTATAAAGAGACACTGTTTATTCTAAGGTGAATTACTATCCTAAAAGTTGGAAAATCCTTTTAAACTTAAATTTGGGTTTATTTCTTTGAATAAAAATTTACTAAATTCTAAACATAGGGTCCTATTCTTATTTTTATGTCGTATTTCTAGAAACTCTGTCATTAGAAAAATAGCCTTAGGTGTTTTAGCAACTTATTTTTTTACTCAGTTGTAATGGCCTTGTACCCTTCTATTTTGAGACTACTTGTCTTTTCTTATAATTACTTTTAGGCTCCATATGAAAGAGCAGATTGAAGCAAAGGAGTGAAAAATGAAAGGAGTTAACCTCCTCTCCCTTGGTCTTATTCTGATACATACTGTACTTTAGCTAGAATTGAGCAAAAGGAGCACATCCTATCTAATAAAAGAGAAACATGGTAATTAGCGTACGACCGCTACCCTTCCCATTGGCTAATCAGGGCGATATGCAAATTAACTGCCAGCCAAGATGGCGGCCGGCAGCCAGGCAGCTGGAAGCGAACATGAGGCTTGCTTGCTTCAGTGAAGGAGGACTCCAACATGCCCCGCCTGCGCTGCCGGCCTCTGAGCTGGCAGTTTGAAACTTCGTAACAAATATAGAAGCTAAACAAAACCCCAGAAACCAGCTTTCAGCCAGCAGGGATCTCAGAGCTGGAGATGATACAGTGTTTCGATTATAGAACCCAAACAAACCAGATACCTGCTTTCAGCAGCAGAGGCCTTGGCCCAGAATAAAAAAAAAAAAGAAAAAAAGGAGTGGTCGGGAGCTTCAGTCACCCACCAGCCTGAAAACAGCCCTCAGCCCCTCACCCAGACTGGCCAGGCACCCCAGTGGGGACCCCCACCCTGAAGGGTGTGTGACCAGCTGCAAACAGCCATCATCCCCTCATCCAGGCTGGCCAGGCACCCCAGTGGGGACACCCACCCTGATCCAGGACACCCTTCAGGGCAAACCAGCCAGCCCCACCCATGCACCAAGCCTCTATCCTATATAGTAAAAGGGTAATATGCCTCCCAGCACCGAGATCAGCGGAGCCGCGAGGCCTCCCAGCACCGGGATCAGCGTGACACGGGGCAGCACCCAAACCCCCTGATTGCCCTGTGGCTCTGTGTATGACAGGGGGCGGGGCCACAACCTCCCTATCTGCACTGCTCTGTTCGTGACAGGGGAAGGCGCCCCAACCCCCTGATCAGCCCTGCTCTGTGCCTGATAGGGGGGAGCTCCCAAATCCCCTGATCGCCCTGCAGGGCTCTGTGTGTGACAGGGTGCGGCGCCCCAACCCCCCCCCCCCCGCCCCTCACGGGCCCTGCTCTGTGTGTGACGGGGTAGAGCCATAACTTCCCCATCGGCCCTGCTCTGAGTGTGAAAGTGGCGGCGCCCCAACCCCCTGATCGACCCTGCTCTGTGTGTGACGGGGTGGTGCCCCAACTCCCCTATCGGCCCTACTCTGTGCATGACAGAGGGCAGTGCCCCAACTCCTCTATCGGCCCTACTCTGAGTGACAGGGGTGAGCTCCTCAATCCACTGATCAGCCCTGCTCTGTGCGTTACAGGGGGGAGCTCCCCAACCCCTGGATGGGCCCTGCTCTGTGCGTGACGGGGTGGCGCCGCAACCTCCCCATCGACCCTGCCTTGAGTGTGACAAGGGACGGTGCCCCAACCCACCAATCGACCCTACCCTGAGCGTGATTAGGGGTGGCATCGCAACCTCCCGATCCGCCCTGCTCTGTGCGTGACAGGGGGCGGTGCCCCAACTCCCCAATCAGCCCTGCTCTGAGTCTCACCAGGGGCTGCACCTAGGGATTGGGCATGCCCTCTGCCACCAGGGAGCAGGCCTAAGCCAGCAGGTCGTTATTTCCCGAGGGGTCCCAGATTGCAAGAGGGCATAGGCCAGGCTGAGGAACCCCCTCTCCCCGCTCCCCGAGTGCACAAATTTTTGTGCACTGGGCCTCTAGTAGAATAATAAATGCACATGACTATATGTATCACATCCCCATTTCCCTCATCTGTAATATGTGTCAAGGCAGTCTAGATTTCTTTTTCTAGTAGCGATATTAGGTAGACCTTAGTATTAGTGGGATTTTATCAGATGAAGAGTGGTAGGGAACAGCATTCCATGAAGAGGGAGCAGCATGGCCCTGACCAGTTTGGCTCAATGGATAGAGCATCGGCCTGTGGACTGAAGGGTCCTGGGTTCAATTCCGGTCAAGGGCATGTACCTTGGTTGTGGGCACATCTCCAGTGGGGGGTGTGCAGGAGGCAGCTGATTGATGTTGCTGTCTCATCGATGTTTCTAGCTCTCTGTTCCTCTCCCTTCCTCTCTGTAAAAAAATCAATAAAATTTTTTTTTCTTTTTTAAAAGAGGGAGAGCATGAGCGAGGCCTAGAGATGAGAATGCTGGAAGACCAGTATACCTGCAGAACAGAAAGATTTAGATCCCAGAGATCATGAAAGGCCTTGTATGTCATCATAGTTTTGTAATTAGCCCTGGCCAGTGTGGCTCACTTGCTTGAGCATTATTCCATGCACCAGGAGTTTGCCATTTTGATTGCTGATCAGGGCACATGCTCGGATTGTGAGCTCAATCCCCAGTAGGGGACATACGGGAGGCAGCTGATTGATGTTTCTCTTTCACATCAATGTTTCCCTCTCCCTTTCTCTTTTTGAAATTAATAAAATATATTTTTAAAAAGTTTCATAATTATACTGATCAACTAAAGGGTTTTGATCTGGGTAATGTGACATGATGAGATTTGTCTTATAAGAAAGCATCTGACAGCCATGTGGAGAATAATGTGCAGGAAGCCAAGAGTAGATGGGGAAACTGTTAAGAAGCCTTTATAGTAGTCCACAGTATTACTGAGGTGCAAGCTAGGGAGACTATTCAGGAGTCCACACTAGTCTCGAAACAGTTGCAAGTTTTATATACACGTTTGTGTGTGTGTGTTAATTTTTTTATAAAATACTAGAGGCCCGGTGCACAAAATTCATGCTCGAATAGGGTCCCTGGGCCTAGCTGGCGATCAGGGATGATCGAGGCCTTCTGGCTGCTAGCCAGGGCCTTCCTTCCCCAGCTGCTGGGCGGGGCCTTCTTCCGCACTGCCCCCTGGTGGTCAGCGCACGTCATAGCAAGCAATCAAACTCCCAATCTCAGTTGAACTCCGAAGGGGACACTTTGCATATTAGCCTTTTTAAAAAAATATATATTTTATTGATTTTCTTACAGAGAGGAAGGGAGAGGGATAGAGAGCTAGAAACATCGATGAGAGAGAAACATCCATCAGCTGCCTCTTGCACACTCCCTACTGGGGACGTGCCCGCAACCAAGGTACATGCCCTTGACCAGAATTGAACCTGGGACCCTTCAGTCCGCAGGCCGACGCTCCATCCACTGAGCCAGACTGGCCAGGGCTGCATATTAGCCTTTTATATATATAGAAGATAGTAAAATGGAATATCAAAGAAATAGCAAGATAATAACTAGTCAATAAAATAGTTGAACTATTTGAAAACAAATGAAATCCCTACCTTATATTACTGTCTCATCAAATCTAAGACCCTGTTTATAGAACAAGGGTGCCAATTTCAGAAATGTTGTAGGATTAATGAGATACAAAATATGAAAAACTTAGTTGGATTAAAGAGTTAAACAAAAAGAAACCCTATGTTCAGAGATAAAAGGTAAATGACAAATTTAAGGTAAAATACTTGATTTTTAGATGCTGCTTTTTGTACATTTTAACATTTCTGAAATCAAGATGTATCTTTCAATTATAAGGATTTAGTTTTAAAAATAGACATGAAAATCTTTCTCTCCCCCAAATTTTTTTGGGGGAGGCAAGCACATTTTTGGTGGCCTTGTTTCGGCAAGGCTTAGGAAAAAAAAAGACAAGAAATGTGATGAATATGAGAAAGAATTAATTTGCTTAATGTCGAAATAGCTCTTAGAAGCCAATAAGGGAAATAACCTCAAAAATTTACATAACATAAACAGGTAGTTCACGAAAGAAAAAATGCACTTTCTAATTGGAATATGAATTAATGAAGTGGCATTTTTTGCCTACATACTAGCAATAATTTTTTTTTTAATGTGTTTATTGATGCTGAGAGTGTGATGGAAAAGATACCCTTACTCCTAGTACATGGGAAGGTAAGTTGGGTTAGTTGTTGTAAGGGATCATTTTGGTAATATGTCAAAGGCCTACCCTGGCATACTCTTTGACCAGTAAATTCCTCTTCTTGGAATGCAAATCAAGTATTGCACAAGTAGATATAGACATTTGTTGCTAAGAAAGGGTTGGGCATAAAGGTTATGATACAGCTACATCATCTATGCACTTGGTTATCTTTTAAAGTCATTTTAATTGACATGGAAAATATTCACAACATGCTAAGAAAATCCTGATTGCTTTAAAAAATGTATGTGTAAGGTTCTGGCCAGTGTGCTCAGTTGTATGGTGCAGTTCCATGCACCAAAAGGTCACCAGTTAAATTCCCTGTCAGAGCACCTGCCTGGGTTACAGGCTCAATCTCCAGTAGGGAGCATGCAGGAGGCAGCTGATCAATGTTTCTCTCTCTCTCACACCCTCCCTCCCTCTCCCTCTCTCTCTAAAATATATATATATAGATAGATAGATAGATAGAATTTTTTTAAAAAAAAACATGATTTAAAAAGTGTATGTGCATGTGCAGAAAAGGCTGGAAGGAACCATTGAGTTTTAGTGTGTTTCTGTATTTTCTGTACTTTAATATGCAGGTCACTGCTTAATTTGCTTAAGGAGCACTTTTACTTTTTTCTATTTTTAGATGTTATTACTGTGAGGGCTTTTGTTTGCTTTGCAGACACAAAAACCTTATTTTAAAATTTTCTGCATTTATAAAATATTTAGAGAAGTTCAGGTAATCTGACATATTTTAGTATTTTCATACTGATTGGGCCTTAAAAAGTATCCAGTAAAGCTCTTAGGAATTAAACTGCCAGGCAGGGATATTTTTCATGGAAGGTAGTTTTAAAAACAAATCTTTTTTTTTTTCTTTTTTCAATTACAGCTTACATTCAGTCTTATTCTGTATTAGTTTCGGATGTGCTGCAAACTGGTTAGAAAATAATGTACTTTAGAGTAGAGTGGTCCTCCCATTGCTTCAGGTCCCCACTTGGCCCCATATGTATTGTCAGTAGTTATGATATTATTGACTATATTTCCAATGCTGTAATCTACATCTCTGTGACTATTCTGTAACCACCAATTTGTACTGCTTAATCTCGTCACCTTTTTCACCTAGATCTGCAACCCCCTTCCCTCTGACAACTGTCAGTCTTTTCTCTATGAATGAATCTGTTTCTATATTATTTTATTCTTTAGATTCCACATATATGTGAGATCATAATGGTATTTGTCTTTCTCTTACTGTCTTATTAAAGAAGATTCTTATCTTTGAAAGAAATAGATGCAAATCAGATACAGAACTCTATATATACGTAAATATATCTCCATAACTTGCTGTATTTGGGGTTTGTGACAAGTCATGATATTTAAGGGGCAATCTAAGAAATGCTTAACCGTTTGTATTTATATCTTAGTTTGCATTAACTTAAAACTTGTATGCATAGTATATTGTTAAAATGCCTATTTTTACACAAAGTTTCTTGAATTTTCTAGGTGATAAAACGGGAACAAGACCAGAGTAAGTTTACAATTTAACTTTTAAAATATTGTAATTAAAAAGTTTTATTTATTAAATTTTAGGCAAATGGTGTGGCTGAAAGTACATGGAACCATGTAGGCATTTAGAAGAGAAATTATTTAACCAGTCTGTCAAAAATAAAATACACATATGCTCTAAAAGATTACGAAAGGTCAAATTTTTAAGAAAACTTATAACCAGTTCTTTCTAGGGTGTGGTTGGCTTTCCCCCAAATAATGCAAATATATATATATATATATATATATATATATATATATATATATATATATAAACTTATTAAATCTTGAGCAATTCATGGAACTTTATTTTGGAACACTTTTTATATCTACACTAATAAAAGAGAAACATGGTAATTAGCGTACGACCGCTACCCTTTTCATTGGCTAATCAGTGAGTATATGCAAATTAACTGTCAGCCAAGATGGCGGCCGGCAGCCAGGCAGCTGGAAGCGAACATGAGGCTTGCTTGCTGCAGTGAAGGAGGACTCCAACGTTCCCCGCCTGACTTGCCGGCCTCTCAGCTGCAACTCTAAGCAACTATGTACTATGTTGCAAATAAGAAGCTAAACAAAACACCAGAAACCAGCAGGATTGAAATCCAGCCGGACCGAAACATTGTATCGATGTTTTCAGCAGCGAGGCCTCAGAATAAAAAAAAAAAAAGAAAAGAAAACAAGGAGCGGGTGGAAGCTTTAGTCACTCGCCAGCCTGAAAACAGCCCTCAGCCCCTCACCCAGACTGGCCAGGCACCCCAGTGGGGAACCCACCCTGATCCAGGACACCCTTCAGGGCAAACCAGCCAGCCCTTACCCATGCACCAGGCCTCTATTCTATAAAGTAAAAGGATAATATGCCTCCCAGCACTGGGATCAGCGTGACAGGGGGCAGTGCCAAACCCCCTGATTGCCCTGCGGCTCTGTGTGTGACAGGGGGCGGGGCCACAACCTCCCTATCCGCCCTGCTCTGTCAATGACAGGGGAAGGCGCCCAGACCCCCTGATCAGCCCTGCTCTGTGCCTGATAGGGGGGAGCTCCCCAATCCCCTGATTGCCCTGCGGCTCAGTGTGACAGGGTGCAGTGCCCCAACCCGCCCCCCCACTCCACGGGCCCTGCTCTGTGTGTGACAGGGTAGAGCCATAACCTCTCCATCGGCCCTGCCCCGAGTGTGACAGTGGTGGCAGCCCAACCCCCTGATCGGCCCTGCTCTGTGGGTGATAGAGGGTGGCGCCCCAACCCCCCTCCACGAGCCTTGCTCTGTGTGTGACAGGGTAGAGCCATAACCTCCCCATTGGCCCTGCCCTGAGTGTGACTGGGTGCAGTGCCCCAACCCCCTGATCCGCAATGCTCTGTGTGTGACAGGGGGCGGTGCCCCAACTCCCCTATCAGCCCTACTCTGTGAATGACAGGGGGGAGCTCCTCAACCCCCTGATTGACCCTGTTCTGTGTGTGACAGGGTACGGAGCCCCAACCCCCCTGATGGGCCCTGCACTGTGAGTGACAGGGCACAGCACCCCAACCCCCTGATTGGCCCTGCTTCTGTGAGTGACAGGGGGCAGCGCCCCAACCCCCTGATCGGCCCTGCTCTGTACGTGACAGAGGGTGGCGCCGCAACCTCCCCATCGACCCTGCCTTGAGTGTGACAGGGGGCGGTGCCCCAACCCCCCAATCGGCCCTATCCTGAGCGTGACTGAGGGTGGCATCGCAACCTCCCGGTCCTCCCTGTTCTGTGCATGATGGGGCAGTGCCCCAACTCCCCAATCGGCCCTGCTCTGAGCCTGACCATGGGCTGCACTTAAGGATTGGGCCTGCCCTCTGCCACCCGGGAGCAGGCCTAAGCCAGCAGGTCGTTATCTCCCGAGGGGTCCCAGACTGCGAGAGGGCACAGGCCGTGCTGGGGGACGCCCCTCCCCCCGCCCCCCCAGTGCACAAATTTTTGTGCACCGGGCCTCTAGTATATATATAAATGAAAATATATGTGTGTGTCTGTGGACCTTTTTTATATATAAACTAGTGGCCCGGTGCATGAAATTTGTGCACGGAGCGGGGGTTGTCCCTCAGCCCAGCCTGCACCCTCTCCAATCTGGGACCCCTTGAGGGATGTGCGACTGCCGGGCCTAAACCGGCAGTCGGACATCCCTCTCACAATCCGGGACTGCTGGGTCCTAACTGCTCACCTGCCTGATTGCCCCTAACCACTCTGCCTGCCGGCCTGGTCGCCCCCAGCTGTCCCCCCACTCTCCCCCACCAGCCTGATTGCCTCAAACTGACCCCCCACTGACGGCCTGCTCACCCCCAACGGGCCCCCCACACAGATACACCGACCTGATCACCTATAACTGCCCTTCCCTCTTGGCCCCTAACCACCTCTACCTTGGCCCCGCCACCATGGCTTTGTCCAGAAGAATGTCCGGAAGGTCTCCCAGTCTAATGAGCATATTATCCTTTTATTAGTATAGAGACCTGGTGCACGGGTGGGGGCCGGCTGGTTTGCCCTGAAGGGTGTCTTGGATCAGGATGGGGGTTCCCATGAGGGGTAGGGCAGCCTGGGCAAGGGGCCTGTGGTGGTTTGCAGGCTGGCCACACCCCCACTGGAGTGGGGGTCATCACTGGGGACGGTGCAGACCTGGGCAAGCAGCTGGGGCAGTTTACAGGCCAGCCACGCCCCATGGGGTGAGGTTCCCTGCTGGGGAGCGTGGCCAGCCTAGGTAAGGGGCTGAGGGCTGTTTTCAGGCTGGCCACGCCTCCCAGCAGGGACCCTCTCCCCATGGGGCCGTGGCCAGCCTGGGTAAGGAGCTGAGGGCCATTTGCAGGCCCCTCCCTCGTCAGCTTGCTAGAAGGTCATTCGGCTGTCCCATCTAATTAGCATATTATGCTTTTATTATTATAGAAGATTACTATGCCAATACCATTTATTTCCCGAGGTTGAAGAGGAATGATAATAGCCTCCATATACATCATATATATGTTTGAAGATTATTATTTTTATTAGAGGCCTGATGCACGAAATTCGTGCAAGAGTAGGCCTTCCTTCCCCAGGCTGCCAGCACCTGCTTCCCTCTGGCTCCCGGGACCCGGTTTCCCTCCGGCTGCCAGCAGGCACCCAGGACCCGGGCTTCCCTCGCAGCCCTGGCTTCGTCCAGAAGGTCGTTTGGCTATCCAGTCTAATTAGCATATTACGCTTTTATTATTAGAGATATTTTCTCACTTAATTTGTATTATGTTAAAGAAAGCATTTGTAAATAGGTGATCAAGTTCATTCTTCACAATTATCTTTTGTATATTTTAGTCCTGTGACATAAACAAGGAAGCTGAGAGAGACTGAGATGTGCTTAGGCTTATTCAGGAAGTAGTAATGGGGCTGCAACTGAAGTCTAACTCATGTTTCCATTACAGCCTCCCAAATTCACTTATTCTTGCCTTCATTATATATTTATGATTCCCTTAAGCTATTCCTAGGTCTACTTTGTGAAGAATAAACTGAAGTTTAAAAATAATAAAGTAAAATATTGTGAGCATCTCATTATGAAAAGTTTTGCGAATTTTTTTAATGAATGCTCTCATATTTTTGAACCGAATAAAATATCAATCATATAATTTTTGAGCCAGGGGGAACTTAGTCTGTAGTGTTTTCTCACTTTTTTCCCCTAAATATTTAGTCAAATGTCAGTCATTGACTAAACATTTACGTAGATGCCAGTCTTTTTAGTAAAGGAATCTCCACATGATTTGTTAGTTATTTTATAAGTCAGGAAATTTGTTATTTCTAAAGAACTTTGAAATCATCCAAGAAAGCTATAAAAGGGGAATATTTGTTATATTTTCTTGTATCAACACATTCTAGTAAAGCTCAGTTACCACCTTTTTATGATTTTAATACATCTGTGGCATTTTTCTTAGGGACAGTAAAGCCCTGAAGGATGAAAATCTACCTCCTGTCATCTGCCAGGATGTTGAAAATCTCCAGTAAGTGTGTCGAATTGTAACTACATAAAATATCTTTGAATGGGAGAATATATTTTATGGGGAACATCTCTTCCTCCTAAACATTGTAAATAAATTTTAAATGCGTTTAGAAATTAGAGTAAAAGCAGAACAATAGGTATTAAAATTGTGTAGCTGTAATTTTATGAAAAAAGCATGAGAGCTGTAGATGAATTTTTAGTTTTTGCTTCTTAAGACACTTAGACTCTGACCAACCTATTGTAAATGTACTTTTTTTCTTGTGGGGGAAACCAAAGGTGTGTTTTTTAAAAACTCAGTGTTCTGTTTCTTTAAGGAAATTTGTGAAGGAACAAAAACAGGTCCAAGAAGAAATTAGTAGAATGTCTTCAAAAGCAATGCTTAAAGTACAAGAAGATATTAAAGCTCTAAAGCAGCTTCTGTCATTGGCTGCCAGTGGATTACAGAGAAACACTCTCAATATTGACAAATTGAAAATAGAAACTGCTCAGGTAAACTAATTTAAAGTTATTTTATCATAATGGTTTTTTTGATTTTGGGTTCTTTTTTTTTTTTTAATGGAAATAGGTCTCTTTTTTTAAAATTATGAAGTTTAATTAAACATCTATAATAATAAAAGCATAATATGCTTATTAGACCAGACATCCTTCTGGACAAAGCCAGGGCTGCAAGGGAAGCCCAGGTCCCAGGTGCCAGAGGGAAGCCGGTGCCGGCAGCCCAGGGAAGGAAGGCCTACTTTTGCATGAATTTTATGCATTGGGCCTCTAGTGCTATATGAAAACCGTATAGCTCAGTGATGGCGAACCTATGACCCGCATGTCAGAGATGACACGCGAACTCATTTTTTTGGTTGATTTTTCTTTGTTAAATGGCATTTAAATATATAAAATAAATATCAAAAATATAAGTCTTTGTTTTACTACGGTTGCAAATATCAAAAAATTTCTATATGTGACATGGCACCAGAGTTAAGTTAGGGTTTTTCAAAATGCTGATACGCCAAGCTCAAAAGGTTCGCCATTACTGGTATAGCTCGTATACTTTTAAATTGTTATAATAATAGTTACTAGTTTTTATCTAGTGCATACTATGGAGGAGGCAGTGTTCTGAACAATTTTTATATATTAACCCTAAACTGGGGTCTCTGCTACAACCCTATGTCATATCTGCGGTTATTAACTTCATTATATAAATAAGAAAACGGGCAAAGTGCTTTGTTATTAGTGGGAGAGCTTGGATTCAGTCTAATACTCTAATTCTAAAGCTTATTCTACTAACTATTTTATTTCATAGAAGTGCCTGTGGGCATAATTGTTATACAAGAGGAAAATAGCTTGACAGAAAAACGTCTTTTTAATCTATCAGTTATTAAATAAAATTGTATGTATTATAGGTATTAAATTCTACTGTTGACTTGCTAGTCTTAGGTCTTAGTTAATACATGGTATTGAGGTTAATATATATATATATATATATATATATAATAAGAGAGGAATATGCTAATTAGCCATTACGCCCTGCGGTGTAACGACCAAACACATCACGACCAGATCACGGATCAGCAGGAGTGTGGGCCATCGAGATATAAGCAGGCTGCGGAGATCTACAGGACAGGGCAGGGCAGCAAGCAAGTGGGAGGTGGAGAGCTACAGAAGTGGGCAGGGCAACAAGCTATGTGGGGAGGCGGGGGGAGCTACAGGAGGACAGGGCAGCAGGCGAAGAGCTATAGGAGGGTGGCAGCGACCTACTGGTGCACAGATTTGTGCACAGGGCTACTAGTATATATATATAAAGAACCAGGGTCCGTAACTTCGAAAACGACCAAATGGATGACCGAACACCAGAAGTCAGTCCTGCAGTCAGTACTGTGGGCGCTGCGGCGACCCAGCACTGACTGCTGAGCAGGCTGCGGACCAGGCCTGGAGAGAAGCCCAGAGAGAGAAGCAGGTCTGATCTGCAGCTGTTGATCAGCCCTTGCCTCTGTTTCTCTCCGGGCCTCGCCAGCCGTGGGGGCTGCTGATCAGTTCTGCCTCTCTGATCAGGTTCAGAGATAGGCCAGGAGATGCTGACTGGCATAGAAACTGATCAATCAGAACCAAATCTGGGTGAACTGCAAGGAGCCAATGGCTGCCTAGGAAGCGGAGCTTCTGATGCTGACAGGCATAGAAATGGATCAATCAGAACCTAATCTGGGTGAACTGCGAAGGCAGAACCAAAGGTGGGGGCTGAGGAGGGGTTTTAAGAGTAGCACCTGTTTGGTGTAAGGTGTGAGAAAGCAATTCAATTTTTTAATGACTGGTTTGGCAGTAAAGTGCATATGGCTGGCTATCAGTCCAGATATAGGGATTATGTATTTTTGTCTGCCAAGAGCATATCCTCCTGATGAAAAAAGCTTTCCACCCCCCACCTCCTGCCTATTTAAGCAATCCTATCCTATATAATCTATCTATACTAATAAAAAGGCAATGTGCTAATTAGACTGGGTCGACCGGCTATCATCTGGACATCTGACTTCCTTCTGGACAAAGCCATGGTGGTGGTGGCCGAGGCAGAGGCAGTTGGGGGCGAGCAGGCCAGCAGGGGAGGGCAGTTGGGGGCAAGATCAGACTGGCAGGGGATGGCAGTTGGGGGCGAGATCAGGCCAGCAGGGAGGGCAGTTGGGGGCGAGATCAGGCTGGCAGGAGAGGGCAGTTAGTGGTGATCAGGCCGGCAGGGAGACAGTTAGGGGTGAGATCAGGCCAGCAGGGGAGGGCAGTTAGGGGCGATCAGGCAGGCAGGCAGGTGAGTGGTTAGGAGCCAGCAGTCCAAGATTGCGAGAGGGATGTCTGACTGCTGGTTTAGGCCCTATCCCTGTGGGGATTTTTAATCCCTATAGAAGAGGCATATTGGTCCCTCTTTTTTAAATATATTTTATTGATTTCAGAGAGCAAGGGAGGGGGAGAGAGAAACATCAATGTTGAGAGAGAATCATTAGTTGGCTGCCTCCTCCTGTACGAACCGAGCCTGCAACTGGGCATGTACCCCAACTGGGAATTGAATCATGATCTCCTGTTTCATAGGTTGACACTCAGCCACACTGGTCTGGCCGAGGATAATATCTTCTGTCAGTCGTGTCTACTTGTCTTTTGTCCCTATGGTACAGTATACACAGAATACAAGGGTGGGTAAAAGGAGGTTTACAGTTGTGAGTGTGTGCAGCACTTTACTCTTGTATTATTATTTATTAGTCATTGTATTATTTATTTGTATTATAAGTGAATCTATCTTTGCCCACCACTGTATATAAAAGATATTACAATGTAGTCCCTTTTTTTAAGTCCTAACCTGAGGACAAGCTTAAAGAGGAAGGGAGAGAGAGAGAAAAGCATCATTGTGAGAGAGAAACATTGATTGATTATCTTCCGTATGTGCCCCAACTGGGAATCAAACTGGCAACCTTGTGGTGCACAGGACAGTGCTCAACCAACGAGCCACTAAGGCTGGGCAGTGTAGTTATTTTTTAATGTGGGCTTATCAAAGACCTGTTTGTGCACCGGTGGGGTCTCTCAACCTGGCCTGTACCCTCTCGCAATCCGGGACCCCTCAGGGGATGTCAGATTGCGTTTCCCACCCAATCCGTGGGGATTAGGCCAAAACTGGGAGTCTAACATCTCCCAAAGGATATAGTAGTGTGTGAAGCAGCAGGCGGCTGGCGAGGAGCCCAAGCCTGGGCTGGGTGCCGCGCCACTCCTGCTCATCCTGGTCCTGCTGTGCCTGCTGCCACTCCGTAGCGCTGCCACAGAGGTAGTAGAGGATCATGCCACAGCAGCTGGCTCATATGGGTCAGCTGAGCGGCGCTCCCACTGTAGGAGCACACTGACCACCAGGGGCAGCTCCTGCATTGAGCATCTGCCCCCTGGTGGTCAGTGCATGTCATAGTGACTGGTCAAATGGTTGACCAGTTGCTTTGGGTTTTATATATATACTAGAGGCCCCGTGCACAAAAATTTGTGCACTCAGGAGGGGAGGGGGGTCCCCCAGCCCGGCCTGTGCCCTCTCGCAGTCTGGGACCGCTCGGGAGATAACGACCTGCTGGCTTAGGCCTGCTCCCGGGTGGCAGAGGGCAGGCCCAATCCCTAGGTGCAGCCCCTGGTGGGGCTCAGAGCAGGGCCGATTGGGGAGTTGGGGCGCCGCCCCCTGTCATGCACAGAGCAGGGCGGATCGGGAGGTTGCGATGCCACCCCTAGTCACGCTCAGGGTAGGGCTGATTGGGGGGTTGGGGCACCGCCCCCGTCACACTCAAGGCAGGGTCTATAGGGAGATTGCGGTGCCACCCCCTGTCACGCACAGAGCAGGGCCCATCAGGGGGGTTGGGGCTCCGTACCCTGTCACACACAGAGCAGGGCCCATCAGGGGATTGGGGAGCTCCCCCCTGTCACGCACAGAGCAGGGCCCATCAGGGGGGTTGGGGCTCCGTACCCTGTCACACACAGAGCAGGGCCCATCAGGGGATTGGGGAGCTCCCCCCTGTCACGCACAGAGCAGGGCCGATCAGGGGGTTGGGGAGCTCCCCCCTGTCACGCACAGAGCAGGGCCAATCAGGGGGTTAAGGAGCTCCCCCCTGTCTCTCACAGAGCAGGGCGAATCAGGGGGTTGGGGCGCCGCCACTGTCACACTCAGGGCAGGGTTGATGGGGGGGGTGTTGGGTCGCCGCACCCTGTCACACACAGAGCTGCAGGGTGATCAGGGGTTTGGGGAATTCACCCCTGTCACGCACAGAGCAGGGCCGATCAGGGGGTTGAGGAGCTCCCCCCTGTCACGAACAGAGCAGGGTGGATAGGGAGGTTGTGGCCCCGCCCCCTGTCATACACAGAGCCACAGGGCGATCAGGGGGTTTGGTCGCTGCCCCCTGTCACGCTGATCCCGGTGCCGGGAGGCATATTACCCTTTTACTATATAGGATAGAAGCCTGGTGCACGGGTGGGGACTGGTTGGTTTGCCCTGAAGGGTGTCCTGGTTCAGGGTGGGGGTCCCCACTCGGGTGCCTGACCAGTCTGGATGAGGGGATGATGGCTGTTTGCATCTGGTCACACCCCCTTTAGGGTGGGGGTCCCCACTGGGGTGCCTGGCCAGCCTGGGTGAGGGGCTGAGGGCCGTTTTCAGGCTGGCGGGTGACTGAAGCTACAACCTGTCCTTTTTTCCTTTTTTTTTTTTTATTCTGGGCCAGCTTTAGCTCTGAGGCTCGGCTCCAGCTATGAGACCTCCACTGCTGAAAGCAGGTTTCTGGCCTTTGTTTACCTTCTGTATTTGAAACAATGTTGCGGTCGTGCTGGCTGAAGCCTGGGGTTTTGTTTAGCTTCTATATTTGTTACTAGGTTGCTTAGAGTGCAGATGAGAGGCCAGCAAGGCAGACGGGGAAGCTTGGATTCCTCCATCACTGAAGCAAGCAAACTTCCCTGTTCATGTCAGCTGCCTGGCTGCCGGCCGCCATCTGGGTTGGCAGTTAATTTGCATATCTCACTGATTAGCCAATGGGAAGGGTAGCGGCTGTATGGCTAATTACCATTTTTCTCTTTTATTACATAGGATACACACACACACTAGTGGCCAGGTGCACGAAATTTGTGCACATTAAAAGGTTATTAATTGAGGAAATATTTTAATATTGCTATTTTGTTTCCATCTCTTCATCCCAGTCTCTCCCAGTCTCTATCTCTCTTTGTTTTCTCAGCAGTCCTCCAGGCCTCCCTGCCTCCCTCTCTCCTACTTCCTCTTTCCTGGTTGGAGGGGGCAGGGCCAGTGGGGGCAGCTCCACCCTCATCTACCCTGGGTCCTCATTTTGAGAGAGGCTCTAAGAGCGAGCTGGGAGGGAGGGAAAGAAAGGGAGAAAAGACTGAGCTGGTGGGTGCTGTGTGTGTGTGTGTGGTTGCGTGGTTGTGGTTGTGATTGTGAATGAGTGTGTGTGAGTGCTGGCCCCGCGTCCCCCAGCCCCATTCCTGCTGCAACAAGTCCCCACCCACCAGAGCCTGCTGCGCGCGCAGCCTGGGCGTTCAGTCAAGCCTTTGGTCATTGTGGATGTTACTGGCCCTGGCTCTTTATATATATATATGTAGATAGATAGATAGGTTCAAATATAATTGATATAACATTTGTTTCAGATATACAGTATAGTGATTTAACATTTTTACATATTGCAAAATCATCACCACTATAAGTCTAGTCAACATGAATCATCACAAATAGTTAAAAACGTTTTTTTTAACTTGATGATGAGGACTTTCAAGATCTACTCTCTTAACAACTTTCAGATAGATGGTATACTATTATTACCTGTAGTCACTGTACTATATAGTACATTTCCAGGACTTATACCTGGAAGTTTGTACCAGCTTATCTGTCTTCAAGTCAACTATTGGGAAATACTTTGTGATGTTTTTAATAAAAATGTGTTTCTAAAATAGCTATTCTAACCTATGATATTAAAGGAGATTCAAAAGCTTTATTGTTTACTTTCAAATTTCCTGCTCACAAATTCCTTGGCTAAATATGAAAAGTATTCCCCACGTTTCCTTCCCACTTATTCTTTTTTTATGTATCTTCAGATATGTTTTTTCTAAGGAAAACGTTAGTTATGCTTTTAGATTGGACAGTGTTTAGATATTGATTAAACATTACATGAAATTGTGGATTTCACATGGGAAATATGAAATTATATGGAAAGGGTCATTAATAAAGTAATAGAGGAGGCAAACTTAAATGAATGCTATAATGGGGTTCTTCTACTGTTTTCACTGGATGATTCCATTTACAAATATTTGTGGAATACCTGTTACATACCATACTTGTTAATATAATGTCTTTTAGAGATAAAAAGACAACTCCAGAGGTTCTAAAAGTCTAATGGGATGAATGAAATAATAAAAGATTGGGTAGAGTATAAAGGTAGCAAAATAAAATTTTCTTAAGGAAAAAAATCATCCGAATTGAGTTTAGAAAATTTTATAGGAGCTATCAAAAAAATGTGATCTAAGATTATTCTTATTTCTCATATAAAGGAATTAGTGTTCTACCTGCAGTCTAGTGAATTACCAATTGGAAAAAAAAAAATGTCTGACTCCATTAGTGAAGTAGTTATTGATTTTATTTAAACCAAAACCTTTTCTTCAGAGGAAGCTTTTCTGGGAAATATAAGCAATCCTGAGGTGAGGAGCAGTGTTGTGATTATGTAGACCAGAACCTTATAGAAGCAAAATCTTGTATACATCATTTTGGGAGGGTATATAACTCAAGAGTTTAAACAAGTAAGGTGGTTAAAATTTTGGGGGGATAGGGCAAGTGCCAAGTGGTTTGTTGAAGGCATTGCTGAGGCCGCCATGCATTCAGTGAACATTTTTAAGTATCTGTTATACACAGCATTTCAACAGGCATTTGGGATCAAAACACAATATTTTAGAGAGTGTGAGTTAAATCTGTCAGGTAGTATGTTTGAGTACAAGGTCTGATGAGGCACAAAGGGCTTAAGTGGGTACTTATATCATCTGTTTAGAGTAGGATACCTTTGTGTTGGTTCTTGAAACAAACTTAGGTGTTCCTCAGGCTGGCAGGAAGGAAGGCTAACAAGCATTGGTATGGGGGCATAAAAATAGGCATATTTGAGGATCTGCAAGCAGTTTATTAGTAGGAGCACTGAGTATGAGTCTGGGCCTGGCAAAAGTCAGTGCTTAGAGAAGTAGGCAGGGGTCAGAGTTTGAATAGTCTAGACCTCTTCAGGGCATTTGTACCAAGTCAGATAGGATGGAAGAATGAAAATGAGGTGGGAAGAACAGAGACTTAACAGTTCGGCAATAAAATGAGGGCAAGAGGTTGCTACAGGGAATATAAAGATTAAGGTAATATCCTTTAAAAAAAAAAGTAAGGGAAACAAGTAGAAGTTGAAAAGTCAGTGAAATGATAAGAATGTGAGATGTAAGGGGTTAAAACAGAATATTAGCCTTGTGTAACAATTAACTAGAAAATAGAAATGGCATTGAGGACCAGCCAAAGGCAATTTAAGAATGGTTGAGTGTGTATGTAAGCTTTAAAAAAATTGGGCTGTCTAGGTTCAGTTCTCAGGTCTTCCAGCTATATGGCCTTGGGCAAATTACTTAATGTCTCTAACTCCATTTTTACATCTGTAAATAGGGTAATATCTAAATTGTAGGGTTATTGAAGATTAACCATGATAAGTAAAGCCTTCAGCATAGTACCTGATACATAGTAAGTACCCAGAATATTTTTTTTTTTTTTTTAAATATATTTTATTGATTTTTTACAGAGAGGAAGGGAGAGAGATAGAGAGTTAGAAACATCGATGAGAGAGAAACATCGACCAGCTGCCTCCTGCACATCTCCCACTGGGGATGTGCCCGCAACCCAGGTACATGCCCTTGACCGGAATCGAACCTGGGACCCCTCAGTCCGCAGGCCGACGCTCTATCCACCGAGCCAAACCGGTTTCGGCTAAGTACCCAGAATATTAACTGCTGCCGTCATCAGCCTCAACATTATTACTACTACCTTGCTTTTTTTACAGTAGTGTTTTCTACATTTATATTAAAGATTTTTAAATAGTAGCATAGTCTGTTGCTGTGGATAAATTAACTTCATGACTCCTACAGAAATTCATTGTTTTTAAAGTAGATCAGCAGCTCATTATAAACATACAGTTTGTTAAAAGTATAGTTTGTATTCTTTCGGAAGAGGTTTTAACAACTTATAAATGGGTTTCATCCATACTATGTTCTCACAGCATGAACTTCCAGGAATTACATTGTTTGAAGTTTCAAACCAGAGACAGCTGGTATTTTTAGCCTAACTTTTAACTGGCCCTTTGTTTTCTTTTAAACGTCTGGTATATTAGGAGTTAAAGAATGCTGAAATAGCTTTAAGAACCCAGAAAACACCACCTGGACTCCAACATGAAAATGCAGCTCCTGCGGAGTAAGTTATTGGAATTTTTAAAACAAATGTTTCTTTAAACTTTAAAAATGCAGACCAATATAAACAATATACAGGCTAAGAATTTTTAGTTTACTTTGTAGCAAGCTGAGTTAATAGGCACTTTACATGGGTTTTTCCATTTAATTCTCATGTTAACCCTATGAGGGTAGTTTATTATCCTCATTTTATTGAAGGGTAAGTGAAAGTTATTTGCATAGTTTTTATTTACATAGGTAATAAATCTTTAGAAAGAAAAATTAGAAAATGTAGATAAGTAAAATTAAAATTGAAAAAATCCACCTGGCCCAGCCGAGGTGGCTCAGTGGTTGAATGTCGACCTATGAACCAGGAGGTCACAGGTTTGATTCCCTGTCAGGGCCCATGCCCAGATTGCAAGCCCGATCCCCTGTAGGGGATGTGCAGGAGGCAGCCAATTAATGATTCTCATCATTGATGTTTCTATCTCCCCCTCTCCCCCCCTCCTCTTTTCCCTTTCTCCTCTTCTCCCCCTCTCCCCTTCCCTCTTCCCCTCCCCCTCCCCCTATCCTTTCCCCTCCCCCTCCTTCTTCCACTCCCCCTCCCCCTCTCCCTCTCCCTCTCCCTTCTTCTCTGAAATCAATAAAAAATATATATCTTTAAAAAAAATCCACCTGTAATTTCTTCACTCAACTTTTGTATATTCATGTAGTAATCATACATGTGATAAATATGTTTCCTTTTTATATCCTTTCGTGTTGCTAGAGATAATACTAGCTAATAGTTTTCAAATGCTTGCCATATGCCAAGCAGTGTGCGTAGCACTTTATATGCTTTATCTCATTTCCCACAAAACCTCTACAGCTGGTATTATTCCCGTCTTAGGCCTGAGGCACAAAGAGATGAAGTCCTGTGCTTGTAAGTGGTAGAGGTCTGGCTCCTGGTCTCTAACTATTTTTTTTTTTTTACAATTTTTTATTATGATATGTTTTAAAACTTAAAAGTTTCAAGAATGAGACAAAAAAATTCCCATATATCTTCCTTCTAGATTCCCTACATGTTAACATTTTTATTACTTTTGTTCTTTTCTCTCTAAGTATATATACATTTTCCCCCCTGAACCGCTTGAAGTATTGCAGACATGATGCTTTTATGCTTAACTACTTTAGTGTGTATTTCTTTTTTTTTTTTTTTAATATATAT
Organism: Myotis yumanensis; assembly: GCF_028538775.1. Classification (NCBI taxonomy): domain Eukaryota; kingdom Metazoa; phylum Chordata; class Mammalia; order Chiroptera; family Vespertilionidae; genus Myotis; species Myotis yumanensis. The sequence continues at coordinate 118,019,167 of NW_027223754.1, read as the reverse complement.
TTTATTGATTTTTTACAGAGAGGAAGGGAGAGAGAGATAGAGAGCTAGAAACATCGATGAGAGAGAAACGTCGATCAGCTGCCTCCCGCACATCCCCCACTGGGGATGTGCCCGCAACCCAGGCACACGCCCTTGACCGGAATCGAACCTGGGACCTTTCAGTCCGCAGGCCGACGCTCCATCCACTGAGCCAAACCGGTCTCGGCACTCTGTGTATTTCTTAAACATAAGGATATTATGATCAAAATCAGGAAATTAAGAATGGCAATGATATTTCTGTTGTCTTATTTAGATTAGCATGGGATGTGCTTCCTCGCTGCACTTCCTCTAGTATTTTATTCTTGTGTCTTTTTATTCTGCCATCAGAGCTAGTTTTGAAATGGGTTGAATCGTATCATTTTGCACTGCAAAAAGCTTTCACAGTTCTCAATTTCATATAGAATAATGTTCAGACTGCTTTGCATGCTATTCTTGGTCCCTTTCTATCTTTTCAGCATTCTCTGGTTAAATTTATCAGGACAGTAGTAGTAATTGCATACTCTTTCTATTCTACACTGTAGTGTTTTCAGATTATAGATATAGGAACTGTAAGTATCTATGTATATAAAAGCCTAAGCAACCATTACAACTGGAACGACTGGTCGCTATGACACACACTGACCACCAGGGGTCAGACGCTTAACATAGGAGCTGCCCCCTGGTGGTCAGTGCGCTCCCACAGCCAACCTCCCCTGGCCGGCCAACCTCCCGTGGTTCCTCTCCCTAGCCGGCAGGCTTTATTGCCCGATCGGGGTGGGCCTCGGGCTGGGACGGGGAACTGGGGGTGGGTGGCAGCGACGCGGTCCCTTTTCCATGGGGGCTGAGGGCCGGCTCCCTCCTTGAGCTGGCGGCCAACCTCTCATTTCCTGTCCTTCCTCACAGCTGGCAGGCCCCAACTGGCCCACCACTTGCCCACTGCAATGGCAGTGCAGCAGCGAGGGAAGGTGGGGGGAGGTGGGGAACCGTGCTGTGGCAGCATCAGTGTCCGTTCCTTCCACTCCTGCCCCGGCGACCATTGCCGCCTCTCCTGGCCCTGCTGGGGCCTTCAGGCCCCGATTGGCCCGGCTCTGATCGCCAGCCAGGCCTAGGGACCCCACCCATGCATGAATTTCGTGCACCGGGCCTCTAGTTTGTTTACAAACTCTGATTAACAATTAAACTTTTTAAAAACTTACTTTAAACTAATTTTAGAATTAGCAAAATACATGCAAAAATGGTAACAAGAAAGAATTTTCTTTTTTCCCTTATTCTGGTCCTCTTAATGTTAACATATTGCATAATTATAGTCTACACTAATAAAAGAGAAACATGCAAATTGGTATCACCCTTGCTACGCCCACTAGGCAATCAGATGAGTATGGGAATTAACTCAACAAAGATGGCAGTTAATTTGCATACTCAGGCGAGTGGAGCAAAGTCTGAAGACAAGTTTAGGAGGAAGCCAAGCGCTGCAGAAGAGAGTGAAGCTGCGGAGACGGGAGGGAAGCAAGCAGGGCGGAGGAGGCTGGAGGGAAACAAGCAGGGTGGCTGAGGCGGGAGCAAAGCCTGCCTTGGCAAGTCTCACTCCCTTCTCTGCTTCGCTCCGGCCACAGGAAGCCCTATTCTTGAAGGAATCTTCCTGCAACGGGCCTCTAGTGTAATTATAAGAACACGAAATTAACATTGGCACAAATAATTTAACCAAACTACAGAACTTACTTGAATTTTACTGATTTTTTTCACTAATGTGCTTTTTTGTTCCAGGAACCTATTTCCCACTAATGTACTTTTTCTACACAAGGATTCTATTCATATTGCATTTAGTTGTTACTACTACTTAATCTCTTCCAATCTGTAACAGTTACTCAGTCTTTCCTTGTCTTTGATGACCTTGATACTTTTGGAGAGTATTCAGTTGCTTTTTAGATTATCCCTTAATTGAGGTTTTGTTTTTTTTAATGATTGGAGTAAAAGGATATACATCTATTTTTGATAGCTTATGAGTTTGGATTTATTTGCACCACTTAAAGATACATTATGTCTCAGACTAACTCAAAGGGCCCTACATCAATGGGCACATGTATTTATTTATTTGGTATTTTGAATATAAAGAAAATAATGTTTTTAAAACTTTGATCTGATTTTATGTTTTTATACAGCTACTTCAGAATCTTGGTTCAGCAGTTTGAGGTACAGCTTCAGCAATACAGACAGCAGATTGAAGAACTAGAAAACCATCTTGCCACTCAAGCAAATAATTCACACATAGCTCCTCAAGGTAACATTCTTTCCGTGTTAATTTTTTTTTTTATAGCACTCTTTTTTGTTTTGTTGTTTGTAGGAGAGAGGTTAAGTTGTTGTTAAACAATAGATATTCTAAATAGCTACTGGTAATTGTCTTAAGCTGCCATACGAAAATTTTCTTAAAAGTCCTTGATTAGATCTTTATTACCTATAAATACAAAATGCATTATTATGAATTATTACAATGCTAACAAGGGCAAAAGTCTTAGGAACTCCTCCCTTCCCCCAGGTTCCTGATATAGACATCCTTCTCTTAGTCTTCTCACTCTGCTATTTTCTTTTATCCACGGAAATACTAATGTAGTTTTTTCCTTTTATACATTAACTATACCAAAAGTTGGACTCAAATAATAGAAAACTAATATTGGTTGTATATATTTGTGTGATAATATAATTTTCTCTTATAGATTTGTCAATGGCTATGCAGAAAATTTATCAGACATTTGTAGCTTTAGCTGCACAACTTCAGTCTATTCATGAAAATGTAAAGGTAAGTTTTTATTGCCAGTTTATTTTTCTGGATATCTAGACCAAGTGGATTATTTATTCATTTGTGGGACAAAAGAATGTTTTGTTTTTAGTATGTTTTTATTGATTTAAGAGAGAGGGAGGGAGAGAGATAGAAACATCAGTGGTGAGAGAGAATCATTGATCTGCTGCCTCCTGTACTCCTCACACCCCAGGCATAGAACCATTTAACCTCCTGGTTCATGGATCAGTGCTCAGTCACTGAGCCACACTGGGCTGAAAACTCTCCTTTTATGACTGTAATATAATAAGACAGATTCACACAAAGCAGCCCCAGATCATGTTGAATAAACTTTACATGAAATTTTGACCTACTCTTTTTTTTTAATACATATTCTCAAAAAACAAAGGATTTTCCGTGATCAGATTTGCTGTTTGCCATTTATTTTCAGCTGCATTAGATTTCTGGACTTCTTCACTTATAGAAATGTAACAAGCGGTGTTTTTTTGTTTTTTTTAATAATATTTTCATGAGACAATTTGTTGAAACAGCCTTAAATTACCTGATCCAGTGAGGCTCAGTGACATTTAACAAAATTAGACATTAATTATGAATTATATAAATCATGGACTGATGTCAGGTTTTTTTTGTGTGTGTGTGTTTTTCAACCAGTTCTTTTCAAGTCTCTAAGGCAGGTCATTCTTTCTGAGTATTTGAAGTAGAACTAAAATTTATGGGCTATTGATACTAAACATTGTGTGGATATGTGCAGCTAATTACACAGAAGAAGGGATGATGGACTTGGGGGAGATCAGTTTTAAAAAGATCTACTTTTCCTCATATTACATTCCCTACTTCTGACTGTATTTTCCCCAATATTCAGTTCTTGGCAGCCCCACCATTATAGAGGCAGGAAAGTCTGAAATTGGAATGTCAACTAGTGACATTCACACAAAAGGAGATGATAGCTCTTAAATACTATAAATAAAAGGATTTGTAAGTGTTCTATCTGATATAATAAAAAAAGCCTAAAATTTATTAATGTCTGCTTAGAACAGGTAGGAAATATAAAAATTCTACATTTCTTCAAAAAGTGGTTTAAAACTGATCTAAATTAGGTTAAACCTTCAGTGAAAGTATTTAATAAGTCTGATGTGAAAAATAATCATTTCTATTCATGGTCTTGAATCAAGGCAGATGCTGCCTTGGGTAAACCAGCCAGTTTATGAACTTGGTAATTTTTCTTTCTTACTCTGAAATTACAAACTCACTCCCCTCCCTCAAGCCCCCCCGCCATTTGGTTACACAAGCTCAAGATGAGTCATTTTAATTGCAAAATGTCAAATATTGATAAAGGTCCTCTTTTTACCATCCTAGCTCTCTCTGCTAAGGGACATTATTTTAACATGTGTCACCCAGGCCTTTTAGAAGATGTATTTAACATATACATATATATTTAGTGCTTTTTATTTTCAAGTTTTTTGAATCTAACATTTATCAAAAGGTTGGGCATTGGAGGAGAAAATTTCATGAAAAAATTGGAATATTTAGAATAAAATTTTTAATATCTTAAAGCTTAGCTAACTCATTTTGAAGAAGGCTTCATGAAGCCAGAATACTTTAGGCAGTTTATTGTAAAGATATGAAAAAAATGGGGAAGAAAATATTCAAAGGTATGTTAGAACTCAAACTTTTCACTTCCCATGCCATGCATTGCATTACTAGTTTATTTAGGAGGAATTCATAATATTGACTCTGTCTTTGATCTGTCTTTGCTAACTTATTTCATATATTCATTCACATATTACTGAAGTCAACACAAAACTTGATTAACCTTTTCTTTATTCATTCTTGTAGGTGCTCAAGGAACAGTACCTTGGCTACAGAAAGATGTTCTTGGGGGATGCTGTAGATGTGTTTGAAGCCAGGCGAGCAGAAGTCAAGAAGTGGCAGAATGCCCCCCGAGTTACTACTGGACCCACCCCTTTCAGCACCATTCCAAATGCAGCAGCTGTAGCCATGGCTGCAACACTTACACAGCAGCAACAGCCTGCTACAGGTCTGAATGCATTCAAGTTATAGCTTCTTACTGTTAAAATGCAGAACATTTATGTGCATTTTTATGTCTTCCTTGTGTTAGCACTGAAGAAATTTCTATGAATACAGTACAGTCTAAAAATTGTGATGGACACACTTATAATCATACCTGATAAAAAAAACGCAGGGTAGTCTTAGCAATAATTATATAGCAATGAGATACTGAATATTGTGAATTTACTTAATGTTATTTGCTGTATTGCTATAAATACCCTTTAGAACATGGTGTTTCACTACTGAATTACATTTAGAAGTAATAGATTCTAAAATCGTGATTGTATCATTTGTTGTTTTAAAGTCAGATAATCCAGCCATACATTGCAGTTTTCATGTATGATACTGATAGATGGTGCATTCTTATTTCTTCATACATAGTGATTACAGAATACTGACATTCAGGATGAAGTGTGTTTTTATTGACTCAAGGTGTGTTGAAGGCCAATAGTTTTGTTTGTATGTATAATGATAAGAAAGAATACGGGCCCTCTAAATCAAATTTGGAAGAAAGTATATGCTAGACTTGTTTGTACCTTTTCAAAATGAACAAAGAAAAAGCAAGAGCAGGAAAAAGATGTTTCGAGATGCTCTGTATTGCACATTAAGAAATGTGAATAGAAAGTTGAGCAGATATAAGTCATTGGTGAGATACTGGAATGTAGATTATTTTAGTCCTTGGTATAATTCCACTTGTTACGAGAGAATCGTATTTGTGGTCAGTTCTGCAGTGTTCAATTTGGTCCTGTTGTCTTTCAGAGATTGCTATTTGTCTTTTCTACTGCAGTTCCTTTTTTGGTAGGCTTGAAGTTCAATATAGAAAAATATAGTCTTAATGGATATTGACTTTTTTTTTTTTACTCATTCATACATTTTTTAGTGATGCCTACTATTCTGTAGCATGTATCCTTCTGAGAGTTTCATATAGTTCAGGAATAAATTATAGTACAAAATAAGTAAAAAAAAAACCCAAAAAACGTAGATTGCATTCATGCTGCCTCTACAGGGAAGCATTCTCTGTTTCTCATTATTGGCAGTTTAAAAAATTGTTCTTCACATTTGGAGATGACAGAATTGACTTCCCATCAGTAAACAGCTGCTGATGGATTTACGCCAAGTCCTCTGCATTCCATGGCTGGACCCATGTGAATAGTGGCTCACAGGAGCACTGTATAGTAGCTCTCTAGCTGGCTGGAAGGTAGGGTTGTATTCTCAAGTTATGGAGAAAAAAGTCATTTTGGGATTGAATCCCTCTCCCATAATTATGATCCTAAGTTCTCATGATTCTTTAACCAATTAATCAGACCAACCATAGTCCCAATTTACTTTTTAGAACCAATATCAGTCCTAAAATAGATCAGATAAGCATAGGTTTGGGTAAGTTTTCCTTGCACATAAAGGATTTCCATTCTAAGTTAGAGAGGTTTGTAGGTTTTCACTCATACATTTTGGGCTTATGGATATATGAAGGTATATGTTCATTTCTCTAAATATGAGTGCCTATTATATGCTAGGTTCTGGCAGTATTATAGGTATGGTCTTTGCTTTCTGTGGTGATGGTGAATATAGCTTAATTTAGAGTAATCATGTTGAGGAGCCTTTTTCTTATTTGCTTTAATTTTGTCTGTGACTTTTGTCAGACTTTGGGGGAACTGACTATTTTCTCTGTTCCCTGCAGTTTTGAAACCCACATAAGATTTTTTAATCAGGTGGTAGGGATTGTAATTTATCAACCTAAAAAGTCTTGCAGTGTTTTCATTTTGAGTTGTATGAATTTTTAGAACTGAGAAGCTGAACAATCATAACAGTTTTTCATTTTGTCTTCTCTTTTTCCCTTTGGTTTTTTTAAAGATCTACCAGGCTCCATAGTCCATTCTTTTATGATTTCTCCCCATTTAGATGTTAGTTATTTTAGTCATGCCACCACTGTAGCAAGATTTATGTAGTCTGTTAGATTTGTATTTATTTTACACCCTGTTTAGAAACAACTCTATTAATTACATTATGCAAATGACTTATTCCTTATGTCCTATGACTTCGATGAAATCTTTTTAAATACCAGTAACAGATTTTAAAAATGATCTAGATGAAGCTAGGTAAAGCTTGTGTGCTATTTTTATATATCACTGTTGATCTGTACAAGATTTGAGTTGTTAGAGGCAGTTTGCTTTTATTTGCATATGGAATCTTGACTTCATTAATGTAAAAAAGCAGATAGCTTCTTGGGCTACTACCTTCTGAAGGTGGTGTGTGGTCTTTCTTGGATGTGGAGGTATGCACTTAAGTGACTTCTTGATCATTCTTCGATGTTTTTTAATGAAGATGTAATAGGACAGACTTGTGTGATTTATGCTTATTGCTTCTGAAGTCTGAAGAGAATTGTTGAAAAACCAGCAGGCTATTTATGTATGAAATAAGCATGAATACATGGGTAAATTACATGTTGGTAGAGCTTGAGTACACTTTCCCACCCACCAGTATTTCTGAAGCCTCTTTAAAAGCTTAAAATTTACATTAGGCTTTTTCAGTATAATTTTAACTTAGGGTAGATTGTTTTAAGCTAATGTGCTGGGGTTAAGTTTTGCTGTTGTGTTTTGACACTTTTAAAAGTTCTTGATGTTTACATAAATAAGACTTTTCTCATGTGACTTAGCTGCTGTTTTCAAGGAGTACTGAGATGTTTTGGTAGGAATTCCTACTTTCCAGCTTTTAGTGTAGGTTTGGACATTTAAGATGTAGTGTTAAATAGGAAACTAAGTATTTTGTTTTAGTTTCCTGTGGTTTTATGATTTTTTGTTGTATTTAATAACCAAAGGAACATTCCCCATTAAATCAGTAAGGGAAGTTTTTCAAATTGGGGAAAAGGCATTTTTTGTTTTTTTAAGAAATACTATTATTTTAAGATATGACTTATTTTAGAATATGACCAAACTAATTACATTAGCTATTTTTGAGTGGTCTGAAAATTATTAAAAATTTTAGCACTTTAGTTCTTTTCCTGTGAATGCAATTTTACTTTTTAAAGGGTAGAACTTATTCTGGAAAATATGAATTAACAGTATTAAACTTGATTTTGTTGTGTGTGAGTATATTATACCGTAACTTTTGTAAAATGTTACTCTACATGAAGATTTCACTTTGGGCGATCATTGGAATATATTACTACTAACTTGGTTTTGTTTATGGCACTAAAGAGCCTCTCATTGAATGAGTATTCAGATTTCGAAACAGACTTCTTGAATTGTTTACGTAACTTTGCCTGAAGGATTTAGATTCTGCTTTCTAATAGTGAAACTAATTTATATGCTGGCCAGAGTATAATATATATGCTAATACTTTGGCATGGGAGATATTTATTATGAGTCTTTAACTATTAAAAATGTTATACATTTGCCTACTAGTTTTATAAATAATGTTGCCTTCAGAATTTGTGTGAAGGTACAAAACTCAAAATATCATGTACCTGTTGTGCAATGGAAAGTCTTGTCATCATTAGAGTTCTTCATTACCTACATCCTGAATATCGATGATTAGAGTTGCTCTTAAAAATAGACCCTGTCTCAATAAAAAGCATGCTATTTGAGTAACTCTTATGACTTGTAGGACTGAGGGCTGTTGTGTGCATTATTCTCTAGGGTCTTCCACCAGCAGTGCCTCCTATTAATATGTGACACTTAAGTCTCTCAGTGTTAAAGAAACTGGACATGTGTTTTCTACATAGTATTTTTGTTAGAAATAAGAAATTAATATGCTTAGTTTCTTTTTCCTGTAGTAACATTTTACAAAAGAGCTGCTTGTCAAGTATTTTAGTCTCAAATTGATCTCAAACTGGGTGTAAAAATTTTAATCTTTTTTTAATTTATTTTTTAATAGTAGTATGAGAACTCTGGCTGCTGTTAGTTCTTATTCTTTGTTTTCTGGGTGGAAGCTATTTGAAAAGTCCAGTTTTTGTCCCAGTGTAGCAAAATGTAGTTCTTCAGGGTTTTTTTTAATGCTTTATAATTTACACTACCTTTTGAATATACAAACCTCATTCATTGAACAACTTGAAGGCTTTGAATTCTTTGAAAATTTTAAATTTCAATCTGTATATTACTTTGGCAGATCCCTCAACTTTGAGATGCACTGATCACTGTGCTTGAAAAAGACAAGACTGAAGATTGTACTATGAAATTTATTGAATAGTTTTCATAAATTATTTATCAAATGAGAGATTTTTAGATTTTTGTAGTCTGCTTAGTCTTAAAAGTATATAGTTAAAATGAGAGGCAAGTTTGATGCTATTCTTGCCAAACAAACTCAGCTAAAATCTTTCAAGTAACAAATGGGAAAAGGATGACTAATCGTTCTGCATCTGAGTACATTTTCCAAAATGTTGGAAAGAAATTTCTGAATTGAAATCTTGAATGTATTGAATCTGTCAAGGTACACAGCAGTGCCTTTGTAAATGTTCATTATCTATCTTATTTAATCAGGTGATAAGTGGTGTAATGTAGCACAGAGCTTAACAATAGGACTTAATTATCACTTTTTGTGAACAATTTGGAATTGTCATGTTACTGTGTAATTGATTTGCTTTAAAATGAACAATAAATTTAATAAAATAAAACATTGTCTTGTTTTTTATCTACTTATTGTATATATATGATTTATATTTCATAAAAAAAATCATGCCTAGTTTTTGGGTACTTACTCTTATGAAGTAACATGATAGTTTTGCCATGTTAGCCTCAGTCTCTTTTGATCAATTGAGACTTGACTCTAATGGTAAGGAGCTTGTTTGCAAAAGAAAAAAAGTAAAAATCCTTTACTGATTATACCAACTAATTTTATCAGAAAGCAAGTGGGGAGATCTAAAATAATTCTAAAAGTAAAACTATGAAAGAACTATAATTTACAATACATTAAAGATTTCAAATTATTTAGCAGGTTAAACTAACATTCATCTTTCAATGCAGTAAACCTCTTAATTGTCTAGTGTGAACAAGTTAATTAAAAAAATTTGGGGGGTAAGTAAATCAGTTGAGACAGATAAATTAGGATGGGGAGACATCCTGAAAACTAAGTTTTAGCAAATAGAATTTGTTTAAAGTTATTACTGTTCATTTTAAAAACAATTTCTTAAACTTTAATCTTGAAAGAGTAAGGCAAATTTGTTTTATCCCCCCTCCCGTTTTTTATTTTTTATTTTTTATACCAGGGCCACAGCCATCTCTGGGAGTTAGTTTTGGAACGCCATTCGGCTCAGGTATTGGCACTGGCTTGCAATCAAGTGGCTTAGGTTCTTCAAACCTTGGAGGTACACTTTAACTTTTCTAATAATTGCATTACACTATTATACATTTGAATTGATACCAGCCTGTAAAAAATTTCTAAGAGGATCTACTATTTTGGAAGTTAAGTTTCCATCTGCCAAAAACAATTCTCCAAACATAATCTGTGCTGTATAGTATTAGACTTAGAACCTAAGAAATCATTTTATCTGTGAATAGTGAATATTAAAAAGTATTAAAATTAAATGGCAGGGATGTTCTTATATTCAAAGCAATATGCTAAAATGTGAACTTGAAAATTATTTAGTTTCAATAAATTTAACTTAAAATTAGTAGTTTAACATCAGTTTGGAGTTCAAACTACTGGATATACAGTCACCTAATCATTATCTTTTTCTAAAAATGGACATTTTAAATGGGGAAATAATTTTACTGTAATTTGAACAGTTCAACTTTTGGTATATTTGCCTGTGTACATATTTGTATACATAGCAATTGTATTTATTTTAATAGTTTCATAAGTTAATTCTAATTAGTAAGGTAAGTCTGCAAAAATATGCTAAATACAAATGCATTCATAATTACCTGATCTGGATGATTAAAAGTTGATTGTGTTTTATGGAGCACATTGCCATATAATGAATAAGGTTCCATTATTTCCACTAAACTATACATCTCATAAGAGGGGAAGTTTATAAGCTATTATGGCTTTATATAGTAGACCTTATTAGGAATTACTAGAATTATGACAGCATAATTCTTACTATTTATAATCCAATTTGCCATCAGTTAGAGGCAGTAAGACTATCAAACTCAATATTTTAGATAAGCTATTGTAAAGTAACCTAAAAAGAATTTGAATTTTATTTTTAAGCACTTGGCGTTTAGGAGAGTAAAAACGAGTCTTCTAGCAAAATCTCTTGGAATTTATATAATGAAAATATTTTTTTATTTAAATTGTGAGTGTCCTATTACTAAGACAAAACATGATGCTTCCACTCCCTTTTTCTCATTGTTACATTGGTTGATGCCATGGCAACAGCCTCCTATTGATTATTATGTAGTTATGCAGTTTTTCAGTGGCAGAGGTTCTTAAGTGAAAATGTTTGGGTAAAAAAACAGAGTAAAATCACCATTGCAGTACTCTGTGTTTAAATTACTGTGGATGTCATGCTTATTATAAATTTAACCTTTTTGTTTCCTTCAAAATGAAATATCCCCAAGTAGATCTGTTTATTTCTGTTTGACTGAAATCATGCTTGAATGATTACTAAAATTTCTAGTTCATTTGGAAGGATCTTGTTTTTTAAAAATTACAAATGGGTCATAAACTTAGTCTAAATACATATAAATGTTTTATTTCAGGGTTAATCTGGTTCATTCCCAAGAAGTTTTATGCAAAGGAGTAAATAGCAGATATCCTTCATAAGGCCATGTGTTTCAACACTGTATTTATTAGACCGTTTGATAATTTGGGGTTTTACTTGTTAGTATCCTTTAAACCTGTGTTTTACATGCCGTTGTATATTTCTCTATTGCCCTTCCACTAGGATTTGGAACTAGCTCTGGTTTTGGATGCAGCACCACAGGGGCCTCCACATTTGGATTTGGAACAACAAATAAACCCTCAGGAAGTCTTAGTGCAGGTTTGTGTGTTTCAGCCTGAATTTCAGACAAATTTAATGGTGCAAAGTATTTAATTTAAAAGCATAAGTATTGTGATTTCCAATATCCAAAAAAGATCCCTGGCTTAGTTTCTGTTCTCTGGATGAAGTATGCAAGCCTAACCATATAGCTTTATCTCATAAGCTAAATCTCAGGTTTATAAAATATTTCTAACAACACTTAACTAGTTTGATAAAATAAATAAGTATATCTTATCTTAACTAAGTAAGAGATTCTTTGAACCCAATGACTAGCTTCATGGTTAAACAGTTTTCTTCATTATTATAAAAGAACCCATTTGGGTTTAAGTTTTAACTCAGTTTTTATCATTCATTCAGGAGAATGGTTTTTCTTCCAAAGAGATCTTCTTTAGTTATTACATTCCATCTTACAATTGGGTTCTTTGTTCGTTATTTGAAGTAGATATAATCTTCTCTAACTCTTCTGGTAGAAAACTCCAAACACCGTCTACTTTGCATTTTCTCTGTATTTGTAAATAATGACTTATTTAAATGTGCAGCGTTCAGGGATAAAAAATAGGTCTAAATTAATGATGTAATGCCAGTTCAATTTTGTTGAAATTGAGGAAATTTGAAGGAAATTCTGTTTAATATTAAATAGCGTCTAAAATCAACAGTTTCAACAGAGGAAGATAGTAAAATTCAGTGGTATCAGAATTATAAGTATGTTAACTAGACAGTAATAGTACTTGCTCTTAATTACACAGGGCTCTTATAAAATTAAAACAATAGGTATTACTCTTTGGTATATTACTTGTCCTAAAACTTGTGTGTTGTTGTTTTCTTAGAGGACTTAAAATTGCAAGGGTGGGTCCAGAGGTTGTGAAAGTATCTTTAACATGTTGATAAAATGTTTCTGGAGGAACTGAGAAGGAAGGCACCTTGGCATATTGAATTCCCAGGAAAGTGGCAGCTTGAAGTCTGCAGATTTTAGTTATTTGCGCTAACACTTCTTTTTTGACCTGGATGGTTAAACTTCTGTCCCTAATGGTGCCACTTAACTATTTGCTAAGTTGTTTTCTTATAAAATTTTATGTTAGAAATTTAGGGCCATATGATAGGTACTATTTCTATAGATTATATATTCTTGTAGCTAGAACTTTGCCTCTCATCCTCACTTTTTATATTTGTTTTTGTGACTTAACTTCTGATATGAATATTCTTTTCCCTAAACATAAGGCTTTGGCAGCTCAAGTACATCTGGGTTTAACTTCAGCAATCCTGGCATCACGGCATCAGCTGGTTTGACATTTGGGGTGTCCAATCCTGCCTCTGCAGGTTTTGGAACAGGAGGACAACTCCTTCAGTTGAAGAAACCTCCAGCTGGAAACAAAAGAGGAAAAAGATAAACATATGGGTAGATGTGTTGGGAGAATCCATTGCACTGTCATTTATTCTGAGTCTATTTTTCTAAAATTGATGCAGTAATTTAATTGCATCCCAAGATATTTCTAAAGTTTTGATATTTTTCCCTACTCTGGAATTTTAACTTTGTTCTGATTTGCCCTGTTAAACTTCTTTTTTCTTGTGAATTTGAAACCCAGTTGTATATTTTTCTTTATTTTGATTCTCAGTATACGAAATGTTCTGATTACATCGCTGGTTGGTAAAACCTATTTAACCTAGTGTTGATAGCAATGTTTTTGTTGATACAGTTTACATTATGTGAATATATACACATGTGTTTCTTATATAGGTGGTATGAACTCTAGGACCGAATCAGTTGGTTTCTTGATAAAGGTCTTTTGAACTACACTGCAGGGCATTTTGTGAATATGTATATAAATCTATACAGAATACACACAATTGTGTGTGTGTGCATATAAAATATATATTTACAGACCTACAACTTTTGCCTCAGACTGTTCCCCTTTTCTAAGGGTATTCCATTTTTCACCTTTGCAGCTTCAAATTCTCAGTGCTTGTAGAATGATGAGCTAGAGGTATCAGGTCATTGCAGTTATTTGCTTAAAGACTTAATGAAATGGTTACTGTTGTAAATATTTGACCTACTCAACTTCATTGCCCCTAGTCTTTTCCATACTCATTTCCCACCTTAACCTTGAACAGCTACTCTAGATGAGGAATGCTGTAAAATTTGTTGAACATATTTTAACAGATTTTATTATCCTATATCTTCTCATATTGCTATATGAGATGTTTTTTCATATCTGAAATGAACCTTCAAGAGCATATTTGAACTCCAGACTGGTGTTCTGGGAGCAAAGAGCTATTAAGCCAAATTGATTCTATGCAGGTGAAGGAGGCACTATGATTTTAGTGGCAACTTTTCTAGCTATTCCAATACAGAGTTCTTTCCTATAGGGCTATTGACATTGACACCAAATGGAGTGGCTCATCAGCCTCTTAATGTCTTAAGTAAGTGCTTAATTTGGAATAGAGAAACAATATATTTTAAGAAAAAAAAAGTATTCTTTGTAGCAATTATAAACTATCCCCTGTTTTAACAGCTCCAGGTAATAACACATAGGCGTGTCAGATTGCATCTGTGTAATATTTGTCTATATTAGTACTAGTGACATAGAGTGGGTGAAATGAGAGCCCTTGGAAAGAGAATGGCCTTAGCCATGATTTCAGACAGAAACCATTAGGTAGACCTATGTAGCTGTCAATTACAGTTTTCAGACGGGATGTAAACATGGAATTTCATTGAAAATAATTTAATTTTTTATATAGAAGGTTTTGTACATACTGTGCATCAAACGAATATTTTCAGAAGCATTTCGCCGAGGTACCTTTTTTCTAAAATAGATATTGCATAAATATGTGTGTGTATACATACATGCATGCACACACAAACACACACACTTTTAGTATAATGTTGGGTTTGATTATAAAAGTGTTGTCAAATCTGTTTTATTTATCCACATATAGCAACGATTGGCTTTTTGGAATTTAAATTTTTTGCACCTTGATGCATTAAAATAAGGAAAATGCTTTGTTTCTAAGCTCTAATAAATGCTTTGTTTTTATTTTTGCACACTTCTCTAATATTGCAATCCCTAAAACCAGGTTTTGGGGGCAGTTAGGAAAATGTGATTTTGTGTTTTCAATTACTGTCAGAATTAAATATCCAATTAGAATAAACATTTTCTTAAAGGATATTGAGTTTTACTGCAAAAATCTGAATATTTACATTTCTTGTTTTTTTTCTTTATATATTTTACATTTTAATGTGCTGAACCACTGGAAATTTGTAACAGATCAGTTTATGATAGGAGTTTAAACATGTCATTGTCTCCATTGTCTTCACTTTGTCCAGAGCCTGTCATTGAGTAAACAATAAAATGTATTGTGTCAGTTGCTTTGAATCTTTGCAGGTGTTAGTAGTTCTTAATATGTAATTTTCTCATTGTTTCTCTTTTATTCTCTTTGGTTGTTTTTCAGTGTTTTCACAGAATTGTAATCTTGCCTTAAAAATGTACTAATAAAGACTGAATACAGAAAGTAAGTTTGAGTAAAAAGTAAAAGTCCCCTTCAACCCCGAGGCCCTGATTCCACTTTCTTCCCCAGAGTATTCACTCCTTAATGGTTTGGCATATATTCTTTTAGACTCTTTCAGAACATGTATACAAATGTTATTCTATTTCTCTTCTTTCCTCTCTCATTTTCTCATTCTCTTAGATTATTTTTCTTTTTTAACAAGTGGGTTAAAAATCTGTGTATTCTGTGACTTGCTTTTTTCCCCTTTTAATGCTATATCATAAACTTTTGTTCCTGTCATTGCAGATTTATTTTTTATGTACTATTCTGTAGCATGGATGTACAATGATTTATTTCAACTAATACCTGTTGGTAGGCAGCTTCTTCCCAGTATCCTATATAATAAAAGGCTAATATGCAAATAGACCAAACGGCAGAACAGCCGGTTGCTATGATGTGCTGACCACCGTGGGGCAGATGCTCAATGCAGGAGCTGCCCTCCGGTGGTTAGTGTGCCAGAAACTGGGCTGGCAAGCACGGCAGTGGTGGCGGGAGCCTCTCCCACCCCGGGGCAGTCGGACATCCCCTAAGGGCTCCCAGACTGCAAGAGGGCTCAGGCCGAACTGAGGGGATCCCCCGACTCCAGTGCCCGAATTTCATGCCCTGGGCCTCTAGTTTCAATATAATAGAAAAAGCTGCAGTGAATATCCGTGTACATGGTTCTTCATGCTTATGTTTAGTGTTTCTTTGGGATTGATTCTAGAAGAGGATTTGCTGAGAGGGCATACAAATTATATGTCTTAATGTCAGATTGCCTTCCAAAAATGCTGTGTAAATATATACCTCTGTAGTTTGTATGAGCACCCATTTTCCAGCAATCTCTAAACGATATTATTAATCTTAAGTACTTGTGAGGTTGAACTTTTTAATATATTAATACCCTTTGTCCATTTTTATACCAGGTTATTTAGGAGGTTTTTGGCTTTTTTTAATGATTTGTAGGATTTCTACAGATAATGGATGTTAATATTTTTCTTGTGAGAAAGGTTGGACTCCTAAAATCAGTAGGGTTCAGATACCTGTTGTGACCTTATAAAATCTTGGGCAAGTTATTTAACTTTTCTAGACCTCAGCTTCATCATCTGAAAAGGGGCTAATAAAGATGGGTGGTTATATTAATAACTAGAAGCCTGGTGCACGAATTCATGCATGGATGGGGTCCGGCCAATCTGCCCTGATCGGGGCCGATGAGAGGATGTGGGAGGTTGGCCGGCTGGTCCTGCCCCCGATCCGGGTGGGGGGCCAATTGGCGGGGGTGGGGCCACCTGGGGGGAGGGGTCTCGGGTGGTTGGGCTGGCCCCGCCCCCTGGTCGAACTCCAGTCAAACTTCCAGTCTAGGGGACAATTTGCATATTATCCTTATATAGGATAGGATATAATCTATTTGAAGTATTTGCATAGCATAAGCCTCGGACACTTTGCAAGCAGTTACTATTCCTGCACCAATACCCCACAGCTTTAATTATTGAGGCTGATGCTTTATTTTGGTACCTGATAAGAAAAGTCACCGTATCTTAATTATTTTGGGATGGGGGTGGGGGTGGGGTGAGGTGTGTGTCTATTTCAGGACACTCTTTAAGATGAACTTTAATACCTGTCAAGTTTTTTCTTAAAATTCTATTGGGATTTTGACTGGATTTATATAAATACTAGAGGCCTGGTGCATGAAATTCATGCACTGGGGGGGAGGGGGGGGAGGGTGAGAAGGGGGTGTCGTCCTTCAGCCCAGCCTGTGCCCTCTCAGTCCAGGAGCCCTCATGGGATGTCCGATTGCTGCAGAAGCAGGAGAGGCTCCCGCCACTGCACTCATCAGCCTTGAGCCCAACTTCTGGCTGAGCAGCACTCCCCCTGTGGGAACGCACTGACCACCAGGGGGCAGCTCCTGCGTTGAGCGTCTGCCCCCTAGTGGTCAGTGCGCGTCATAGCAACCGGTCGTTCCACCGTTAGGTCAATTTGCTTATTAGCCTTTTATTATATCGGATGTTATACTCTGGGGAGAACTGACATCTTAATACCTGCATCATGCTATATGCATTTATTGGATCTTTTATTCTTTCAGCAAGGTTTTATAGAATTGATTAGATTCTTGGTTAATTGTTTTTCCTAATAGCATCTTGTTTAATTTCTGAGTGTGGTTGGTACAAGGTTGTTTGCATTATTACGAATGCAGATTATCTTCTTTCGTGATAATATATAGTAAGGTCAAGTTAATGCCCTACTAGTTTCAAATAGTATTTTTTGCAACAAGGAAAATTGAATAGTGCCTTTAGAAGTATTGTAGTGGGATTTTTTGTGTGTGTTATAGGAAGTGGACCTCTGTGATCCATCTCCAGCATGGTCGGCTTTTGATGGAATTTTCTGAATTTCCCCAGGGCAAACAGAACATAGGGAGGAGGGAAGAGGACCTAAGAGCAAAGAACTGTGGACGTGGGCCAGCATCATGGTGGAAACACCTGAGGCACCTGCCCCAACTAGATGGGCAGGTGGAGGCAACTAGAAAAGGCCTCAACCCAATTTTTTTAAATGGCCCAATGGGAGACAATAAGACCTAGGTGACGTATAAGGAAACAGGTGACCCCATAATACTCAGCCAGTGAGGAACCGGAGGAGGGACTGAATAAATGGGCTGTGATTGCTGCTCCAGGTGTGCCTGTACATTTGGATGGGCACTCGCTCTTGAGAACGTATTAAACGTCTTGTTTTCGCCATACTTCTGTCTCCGAGTTTGTTATTTGAATTTGGACAGATGAGCGTTTCTCACATGCATGAAATATTTGGGCTTGAATGGTCTATCACAAGATCTGGTTTGGCATCCCCTTTCCCCATGCCTTGCTTCAGTCTCCCCGTGAATAGCCTGGCTGCACTGCACTTTGTTGAGCACACATCACAAGGTTATTACTAAGGGGACACAACTCTGGGCCTCACTATCACTGGGCCAGTGTCCTGCAAAATCTAAGGTGGAGTGCCTAATTTAAATCTCGTTTACCAAGTCATCTCTGCCTATCAATGTATCACCCCTTTACTGAGTGTATAGTCTGTTCTGGGCACCACGCTCAGAACTTTATAAACTTGACTGTTTGATCTCAGTATTACTGTATAAAGCAGAGGATTAAGCAATTTATTTGAGGTCACATAGTTGTTAAGTCATGGAGCTGAGGTTTTTCTGTGTTACAGAAAAATACAGTGGCTTTCATGCCTAATCTCTTAAAGGCATCGAGGGTAATTTGATTACATTATTCATATGGGGAAATTACAAGTATATAATGGACTATAGATCGAGGCAAGGTAAGTACAAAGAGCCATGGGACTCTAGGGAGAATATCTAGGATGTAAAGTGAAGAAGCAAAAAAAAAAAAAAAGTGACCTTTTCCCACTGTTCCTCTAGGAAGAGGTTCATAGAGAAAAGTGAGTCACCCAGCCTGGAGGGCAAGGGGAGCAGTTCTAGCGATTTGAATCTTAGGGACTGTGCGACGTTTAATGAGAACGCCTTTTCAGGAGGGCTTCCCTGACTCCTGTAACCCAAAAGAGCACCATATGCTCAGACTAAATGAGGCTAGATCGTTTTCTTGCTGTACAGACACAAACCTCAACTGGGGTTTGTGAACCCCAAGCAAACCATGGAAACAAGCAAAAACTTAAGGTGCTACTACACAGCAACAGATAGAAGAGGAGGGATTACTGGGAAAATGGTCATGGCCCAGAGTGCTTTTTGCCTTTCCTACTCAATCTAATGTGCTTTTTCTTTTCTACCCAGTCTTTGAATCTCCTGGTAGCAAGTCAGTTTAGTTCAGTGAACATTTATTAATATGTGCTCCTGTTCTCGCCAAAGATACACCCCCAAAAGTCAGAATACATATGCAAGCCCCTAACATACCTTGAGTTACTGATTAGAAAATAACAGTCCTGGCCAGTGGTGCTCAGTGGTTAGAATGTCGGCCTGCATCTCTAAGGGAGGCCTTGGGCTCTGGCTAAAGTTGTATTAGATAATTTAATTGCTTTGGATTATATGCTAGCTGAATAGCTGGTATCTGCACTGGTCAGTTGTTGCTTGGGAGCTACAGACCAGGATATCAAAATACTAGTAATGTAGGACAACAATACCCAACCAAGCACATGCAAGTATTTGCAATTAGGTACAAGGTAGTTCCATTCCTTAAGCCAGTGGTTCTCAACCTTCTGGCCCTTTAAATACAGTTCCTCATGTTGTGACCCAACCATAAAATTATTTTCGTTGCTACTTCATAACTGTAATGTTGCTATTGTCATGAATCGTAATGTAAATATCTGATATGCAGGTTGGTCTTAGGAGACCCCTGTGAAAGGGTTGTTCGACCGCCAAAGGGGTCGCGACCCACAGGTTGAGAACCGCTGCTTAAGCCCCTCGTTTACTTAACATCCCTAACCAGCAGCTCTGGGCTCTTTAACAGTCCTCTATTGTGCATGGTTAGATAAAGGTTATTGCTAAGGCAATTAGCAAAATGAATTAGGTTCCTAGTACGAGGCTCCTATTGAGGTAACCCTAAGGGAAACTGCTGCAAAGGAAATTCCTCTGCTATGTCTGTTAAGGCTACAGCCTGATGCCTTTGCACCAGAGCTGATAAAGGTCCAATGTTGTACTGTTCAGGGCTCCTCAGCATTGAACCAGGGGAGGGTACACTTGAATGGGTGTTGGACTGGCAACTTCTCCCAAGATGGATAGGATGCATCTTGGCAGAGAGCAAGGTGTGTCCCAGCCAACTAAAGTGTTCCTGTTGATCCTGTTCAAGTTCAGCCTCATATGCTCCGTGGACAGGAACCAACCCCAAGAGCACTGATAGGCTACTTAACACTTGGAGTGCGGGTGAATTTCCCGCCAAAATATAAGATGGCTCTGTCTTTTGGTTTTGTTCCATCCACCAAAAGGGTGGATTACAAACAAATATTTGGTAATACGCAGTTACAATCGGCCCGAGTTTACACGTTTCCCGCACTCCACCGCAAATCTATATGAACCGAGTTAAAGACGGCTCCCGCGGAGTATGCGCAATTCACGCGAGCCGACTTAACTCGTTTCCCGCACTCCAAGTGGTCTTTCGCCACCTCACATTGCAAATGATCCAGGCGCCTTCATCCCTTGGACAACATGCCTGATGTTCACCTTCTGCACAAAACCTGCAAGCTGCATACATTAACTGATAGAGATAATGTCACTGCACTGTTATAACTGGATGAAAAAACTTCAGGGTACATTAGGACCTCGAGAAGACAGGAACTCACCCAAATATATAGGTATTTCAAGCAAAGTCTGAAGGCAAGTCCTTGCCTTGGCTTTTCTAGCTTCACAGGCCTTTTAAAGTTCATTCTGAAGATTCATTAGGAATCTTTATTCAAAGACACCAACTCAACATGAACAAGTTCTATTCTCAAAATTATATATACATATATATATTATATGCCACTTTGAAAACTAAAATAGACTCTTTTAACTGGACCTTCTAAACTGAGCCTTTGTTAGATGTAATGATTTTTATCTTTTAAAATAACCTATTGAACGTTCAACAATAAAGATTTAATAAATAAATAAATACCTATTGAGAAATTTCTAAAAAACTGATACCATTGTAATAACCTGGTTATTTATTAGGAAAGAAATGAAAGGGTATAATTAAAACCAAATAGTATAGGCATGCCATTTTCACAGCTTCGCCTAAAAGCTGCATTTAACACTTGCCATGTCTGTTCCCACTGATTGATGGGGGAAGGGCCTAGACAAAGACAGTTTAGACCAGAGGTTTTCAACCTTGGCTGCACATTAGAATCACCTGGGAATCTTTTTAAAATCCCGATTTCTGGGCCTCATCCTCCGGAAATTCTGTTTCTTTGTTACTAATGTTGTGGCCCCACCCCATAACAAAGAAACAGAATTTCCGGAGGATGAGGCCCAGAAATCAGGATTTTAAAAAGATTCCCAAGTGATTATAATGTGCAGACAAGGTTGAGAACCACTGGTTTAGACACATGCTCAGTAAGGTCTGAGTGAGTTGGGAGGCTAATTGCCTGTCAGTCACACCTGGAAACAGGTAATTGGCCAGGATGGGCATGACCACACAAGCTTGAGAAACAAATAAAAAGCTTCTGCACAGCAAAAGAAACCATCAAGAAAAAAAACAAGAAAGCCCACTGCATGGGAGAACATATTTGCCAATGTTATCTCTGATAAGGGTTTAATCTCCAAAATTTATAGGGGACTCATATAACTTAACAAAAGGAAGATAAACAATCCAATCAAAAAATGGGCAAAGAGCCTAAATAGACACATTTTGAAAGAAGACATAAAGAAGGCCAAGAGACATATAAAAACATGCTCAAAGTCACTAATCATCCGAGAGATGCAAATCAAAATGACAATGAGGCCCTGACTGGTTTGGCTCAGTGAATAGAGCATCGGCCTGTGGACTCAAGGGTCCCAGGTTTGATTCCGGTCAAGGGCATATACCTTGGTTTCGGGCACATCCCCAGTGGGGAGTGTGCAGGGGGCAGCTGATTGATGTTTCTCTCTCATCGATGTTTCTAACTCCCTCTCCCTTCCTCTCTGTAAAAAACAATAAAATATATTTAAAAAGAAAAAGAAAATGAGGTACCATCTCACACCTGTCAGAATGGCTATCATCAACAAATCAACAAATGACAAGTGCTGGAGAGGATGCTGAGAAAAAGAAAACCTCCTGCACTGCTGGTGGGACTGCAGTCTGGTGCAGCCACTGTGGAGAACAGTATGGAGTTTCCTCAAAAAATTAAAAATGGAACTGCCATTTGACCCAGTAATCCCACTTCTAGGAATATATCCCAAGAAACCAGAAACACCAATCAGAAAGGATATATGCACCCCTATGTTCATAGCAGCACAATTTACAATAGCTAAGATTTGGAAACAGCCTAAGTGCCCATCAGTAGATGAGTGTATTAGAAAACTGTGGTACATCTACACAATGGAATACTATGCTGCTGTAAAAAAGAAGGAACTCTTACCATTTGCAACAGCATGGATGGAACTGGAGAGCATTATGGTAAGTGAAGTAAGCCAGTCAGAGAAAGATAAATACCACATGATCTCACTCATTTGTGGAATATAATGAACAACATAAACTGATGAACAAAAATAGAACCAGAGACATAGAAGCAGCAAACAGACCAAGCATGTCAAACTCATGGCCTGCGGGCCGCACGTGGCCCACAGTGAATATTTTTGCAGCCCAGCCAATATAACGGTATGTAAGAAACATTTTAATAAAAATTTTGTAACTTAAATTTTTACAATATCCTGTCATATGTAATCTATATATATAAAAGCTTAAGCGACCATCCAACCATCTGACCAGTAGCTAGATGTGCTATGACCACCAGGAGGCAGACGTTCCAACCGGTAGCTATGATGCACACTGACCACCAGGGGACAGATGCTCAATGCAGGAGCTGCCAAGCTGTGGTGACTTGGCAGCTGCGGTTCTCGGGTGATGCACCCGGAACCAGAGAGGAGGGAGCCCAATTCCAGGGGCATCACCCGAGAACTGCCCTCTTGCAATCCAGGACCCCTTGGGGGATGTCAGAGAGCCGGTTTTGGCCCGATCCTTGCAGGCCAGGCTGAGGGACCGCACTGGTACATGAATCCGTGCACTGGGCCCCTAGTTATTAATAACAAACTACAACGTTCGCTAATGACTGATTACTATAATCATGTTGTATTTATTTCCTTACACGCCTTATGCCCAGATCCACCATTTCTCACCACCAATACTAGCAGTGAATATTTTAGCAGATGATTGCCACATCATTAGTCTTGTACTGACTTGTTTGGTGTGTGCAACAGGAAATACTTTACTTTTGGAGAACAAGAAAAATAGGTTTATTTGTGTTATGCTTATTAATTTGTGCAGTTATTCAGTGTTTGGTAAGTTAATATTCAAGAAAAAAATATTAATTTTTATTAAAATGTTCTATTATTTTGCCTGGCTGGCATTGCTCAGTGGTTGAGCATCGACCTATAAACCAGGAGGTCACGGTTCGAGCTGCCTGGGTTACAGCTCAATCCCTAGTGTGGGGCATGCAGGAGGCAGCCAATCAATAATTCTCTCTCTCATTGATGTTTCTATGTCTTTCTCCCTCTCCCTTCCTCTCTGAAATCAATAAAAACACATAGTTTTTTAAAAAGTTCTGTTCTTTTATGTTAATGATTACTCATTTATTTCAGCCCTTTGTATTCAGCATGTCTCTATTGAAATAAACCTACATTTCTATGAAAATTGAAGCTTTTGTTTTTTTGCGGCCCACATAAACTTCAACCTTGTTTATTTGGCCCATGTTCACCTTTGTGTTTAACAAGCTTGGAACAAACTGTCCAACCTATGAGAGAAGGTGTGGGGTGAAGGGGTAAGAGATCAACCAAAGGACTTGTATGCATACATGTGAGCATAACCAATAGCCACAGACAGTAATGGGGTGAGGGCATGTGCTGGGGGGTGGGGTGAGGTGGGAGGTGGGAGGGGCTGGGGAGGGGTCAATGGGGGAAAAAGAAGACTTATGTAATACTTTAAACAATAAAGAATTTAAATTAAAAAAACAACAAAATAAAAACAAAACAAAAAAAACTTCCAAACAAAGGAAGTTTGGCCTCTCTCTCTCTCTCTCTCTCTCTCTCTCTCTCTCTCTCTCCTCTGTGCCAGTCCCCTTGGGACTCTTGCCACAGGGGGGCTGCTCTCCCTTGTGCCTGCATGAAGCAAGGCCATGTAGGGCTCCACACATGGACTGATGGACTTGAATCTGGCCTGAATGCCAAACCATACCAGGCTGCAACATGGAACAGAAACTCTGGACACTGGCCCTGTTTCTGACTGCCGAACTCCCAGCTGCCCCTTTTCCAGGACTGGCTTAGGGGCAGAGCACTTTGGAACTCGAGAAGTGTAACTTTTAAGTAAAGCCTATTTCCACATTCCATCCTCCCATGTGAATCTCAAAAAATTCATTTTCTGAAAATATCATGAGAGCCTCATTCCCACTTGTGTCTGGGAAGTCTGGCCCATTAATTTCTCCAGCATCACTACCACTTTTAGATTCCTGATACAGGTTACGCCTGTGCGGTGTGAGATATATATATATACACACACATACAGATATAATTAAAATTACATTTATCCTATATAATATGAGCTAATATGCTAATTAGACCAGATGGTGGAAGAACCAGTGGGCAGGGGGTGGAGCCAGTGAGCCTGGGCTGCCAGGCCAGCCATGGTGGTCCCGGCGCCCCCCTTTCTGCAGAGGCAGCTGCAGGGGAGCGGACCAAGCTGCAGTTGGACATCCCCTGAGGGGTCCCAGACTGTGAGGGAGCGCAGGCCTGGCTGAGGGACCCCCGAGTGCACGAATTTCCGTGCACTGGGCCTCTAGTATATAAATAAAATTGAAAATACATCATTGAAAGTCACCCCTATTTTTAAGAACATATAAATATTTAAAGATATATATTATATATTTTTATCTATTGATGCTTTGCCACCTAATTTCTTAATTTAGTCCAGAATTTATTACTCTTGAAAATAGCAGAATTGCTTTTTTTTCTTAATTCTTATTTTTGTTAAAAATAAGAGCTTAAAGAGTGAAATGTTTTTATAAGGTTTGTTACAAAGGCAGAAGTCTCCCTTTTTTCTCCATTTTAAAGTGACAATTGTCACTTGTTTATGCTTTGGTCAATTCTGTTCTCAGTTTCACTTTCACCTCTAGTTGCAGAAATACAAATAGCTTCCTTCTCAATTTTCCCCACTATACATTTAAATTTTGCTTTCTTTTTAAAAAAAGTAATATTTTTATTGATTTCAGAGAGGAAGGGAGAGAGAGAGAGATAGAAACATCAATGATGAAAGATATTCATTGATCGGCTGCCTCCTGCATGCCCCCTACCGGGGATTGAGCCCGCACCCCGGGCATGTGCCCTTGACCAGAATCAAACCCAGAACACTTCAGAATGCAGGCCGACACTCTATTCACTGAGCAAAACTGGCTAGGGCAAAATTTTGCTTTCTTGATTGGTCAAGTCAGCTATTTCTTTATTCTAATTTCTAAAATTTCATTACTATTACCTCTTTTCCTATCCTCATTGTCATTGTGGCTTTAGGCCACCTTTTACATTTTAAATCTTTTAAAATTTTATTGGAAATTCTTTTAATTTTAATTTTTTTTCTCTTTCAGCAGTTTTAATTGGGCCTTTAAAAATTATGCCTGGTCACTTTTTAATAATCTCTTATTCCTTACTTATACTTCTTTTTTTTTAAAGCATTATTTAACATGTTTTATATTTGTCATTGATAAATCCAACACCTAAAGTCAAGAGGGTCTGATTTTGTTATTTGATTTTTCTGTTGACTTTTGCTCAATGTGACTTGTCTTTCTCCTTGTGTGTTTTGTGATTTTTATTTGTGAGATCATCTTGGGTAGTAATTTATCTTTGGGAATTCTATGTGGCAGAAGATGTATTCTTCCAGAGAGAATTTACATTTGCTTCTTCTATCAGGCACCTGAGTACACTACCAACTCAGGTCCACTTTAAGATAACATTGCACTCTGAAGAATTTTTAGAACACATATGTAGTGTGAATTGAAACCATAGTTCCTTCTGAGAGTCAGCTCTAAGTAATGAATTCTCAGAGCAGAATTTTCTTTCACTTCAGAGAGCCAAGGCTACAAAAGGCAAGTTTTCTTTGTCAGACTCCTTTCTTTCTTTTTCTTTCTCTCTCTCTCTCTCTCTTTCTCTCTCTCTCTCTCTCTTTCTCTCTCTCTTCCTTCCTTCCTTCCTTCCTTCCTTCCTTCCTTCCTTCCTTCCTTCCTTCCTTCTTTCTTTCTTTCTTTCTTTCTTTCTTTCTTTCTTTCTTTCTTTCTTTCTTTCCTTTTTTATGGTAAAAGGGGTTGGCAAACTATGACCTGTGGGCCAAATCCAGCCTAATTTCTGTTTTTGTAAATAAAGTTTTATTGGAACACAGCCATGCCCATTTATTTACTTAGTGTAGATGTCTACTTCTATTCTACAGTGCAGAGTTAAGTAGTTGGGACAGAGACCATATGGCCTATAAAGCCTAAAATAATCACTGTCTTCTGGCCCATTAGAGAAAAAGTCTGCTGAATCCTAGTGTAGACCTTTGGTATCCCTGTTCTCTAGGGGGTTTTCTGATCCTCTTACCTTGCATGGCTTATAGTGATAAGATACAGGACAAAGCTATTCCTTTATTAAAAGACCTCAAAATACAATGGTTTAAGCACAATAGTTTGTTTCTCTTTCACATCATGGTTCAAATAGTTCAGTGGGCTCAGAGGCCTGGAATCCTCTAATAGTGTTCTGCCATTCTGAGAGGAATGTCCATGTCTACATGATGGAATATACAGTGTGGGGCAAAGTACATGAAACACAGAGTTTATTATTGTATTATTTATTGTACTATTTTCCATAGGAACAACTATAAACCTACTTTTGCCCCACCCTGTATTTGCATACCAGCTCATGGGAAAAAGGAGAGGGAAGAGAAAACACCTCTTTTCCTGTTAAGTTATTACATATGTTACTTCTGCTACATCACATTGGCCAAAACCTAGTCATATAGCTGCAATTGAGGCTGAGAAAGGTCTTTTGGTAGGTGGTCACACACTCAACTAAAACTCCTGTTGGTAAAGAAGGGAGAATGTTTTCTGGGGGGACGACTGGAAGAGTGCCACAGGCTCCTGGGCATTGGCTGGCTTCCTAAAAAGCTGCTGAAACCTACATCATTGGCAGCTACCCTTCTCAGAGCTCCCCTTTCCTCAAGCTTTCATTTCATTTTTTCCTTCTAGGAATTTACCCTCCTGTCTTGATAGCTCAGCTATGAGTTTAAAAAGCATTTGGGAAAATTTGTACCCGTCATTTTTCAGGTGTTTTGTAGAGGCAGTGTGTTTTAGGAGGTGTAATCCAAATATAGTCTTAAATAGAGGGACTTTACTTACTTGTTATGGGCACATAGCCTATTGAATCTATCTTATTCCTGATGTGGATGTAAACTGACCTAGATTGAATCTGATCCCAGCAGTGATTTTGCTCTTTTTTGTCCATGATCTAGTTCATATTATCTTTTCTTCAAAATCACTATACTCACCTAGCTTTTATTTTAACTTTACTTTAGTTTCACTTTAACTCTGTTTCTGGTGTTGCTCTGCAACTGTATAATCAGAGGTTGCAAACTAGAGGTCTGCAACTTGATCTGCTTAGTCCACAGAATGTTTGCTGATTTTTGAAAATCAGATTTACATGAAATTCCAAATCTCTTACTTCTGAAACGTCAGTGGATAGATCTGGTGGCAGTACATTGGCTTCCCCCATCTACTCAGGGATCTGCCCCTTTCAGAGATGTCATTTACGCTCCAGTCTACCCCAACCCCCACCACTGCCTCTAGCCTCTCTCCCACTCCCATAATATTACTTGTGGAATTACCTGTCACACCAATGTAATCACTTGCTGCATTTCACACCGGCTTTGTCAACTCCCTTTCCCACCTTTAACTATCACAGGACTCCTCTGTGCTCACTGGTGTTGTGACTGGTTTAATAAGGTGGGGAAGATATTTTCTTCGTTTTCCAGTTGGTAAAACCAACCCACACAGAGCCAGGCTTCTGGCCTCCCCTGTTCGCACAAATGGTACGATGGTTTATCTGCTTGCAATTAAGTTTAGGAAGGAAAACGTGTAGTGAAGTCCTAAATGCTGCAGAAAGCCTCTGGCGATCAATCATCGTTCTGAATGCAAGGATCCCCAGGTTGGAGCTCTGCAGTGCAGGGCAACTGGCAGCAGGGGTCAGGGGAGATTATTTTCCTCCTTTCTGAGGACTAGTTATCAATTGCTTGCATTGTTATTCAAGTATGTTTCTAGACCTGTTATTTTCTGGCTTAAAGTTCTATAATGGGACTTGTTTTTGTGTGTGGTTTATTCTTTTTTAGGTACAATCATAGCAAAGAATGATTCTTTCTAATCATTGTTTACATCTTCTGTATTAGCTGAACAAAAGATTGGTCTAAAGAACAATATATATATATATATATACCATTTTATGTGTCTTTGGTTTATAATTAGTGATTCTCCACTTTTAAAATGCTATGCTCTCTGATAATAACAAACATATTTAGTGAGCATCTATTTTAAGCAAAGCAGGAGTGTTTGGTGAGTGTTCCTGCCTTGGTCCAGATTTAGTGCTTTAATCTGTGTTGTCCAAAATTGTAGCCCCCCAGCCATATGTGGTTATTGAGCACTTGCAAAATGGCTAGTGTGATTGAGAAACTGAACTTTTATTTTTAATTTTATTATTAAATTGTTTGGTGTTAATCCTCACCCAAGGATATTTTTCCATTGATTTTTAGAGAGAGTGGAAGACAGAGGGGGAGATAGATAGAGAGAAACATCGATGTGAGAGAAACACATCGAGTGGTTGCCTCCTGCAAGAGCCCTGACCAGGGCCAGGGGAGGAGCCTGCAACCAAGGTACATGCCCTTGACTGGAATCAAACTTGGACCCTTTGGTCTGCAGGCCAAAGCTCTATCCACTGAGCAAAACTGGCTAGGGTGAGAAACGGAACTTTTAAATTTCATTTGAATCATTTTAAAAACTGACATTTAATTCAAATATTGGGAAACATTTAAGTGTGTTTGGAACAACTTGGATATATGTGTTTACTTTTTCAATTGTAAACTTTGTGAAATTCAAATTCAGGTCAAGTAACTCCAAGGCAGATTTAGCATCCAAATTGAAAAGCATTTAGGTACAAAATTCACTCAAGATTTTGAAGACTTTGTATTAAAAAAGAATGTAAAATATTTCATTATTATTTTTATATTGATTACATGTTGAAATAATAAGATTTTGGGTAATAAAACCTTACCAAAGTTCATTTTATGCCCTATTTGTTTTAATGTGGCTAGTTAAAATGTAAAATACATATGTGACTTGCTTTATATTTGTTGGACATTGTTGCATGGTCCTGGGACCACATATAGCTTATATACCTAAGAGAGAAATAAATTGCAGATATTTAATTTACTTCCTTATTAAAATCTCTATATCAATTGTTCCAACAACTGCCTCCCTGGAATCCCTGTTTTCATTGTCTCTACTCTTATCCGTAATCAGAATTCTTACACTTATGGGCTCAAGGTGCAAATAGGATTATGTAAGCCTATATCCTTTGGTGTTCTTTATTCAAAACTCTTTAGCATAATATAAAAGGCCCCTCATTGGGCCTAAACAGTTTTTAAATTGATTCAAATGAAATTTAAAATTTCAGAGTCTCTACCACCTTTTCTTCTGGTACTCTCATATGCTAAGACCATTCAAGAACATTGTGTTCTTTCCTCCCACTTTTATCTAGATGAAATGTTGGCCTTTCAGCACCACCTTTCCTCATCCTTCCCCATTTCCTCCAGAAAGTCTTCAGCTGCATCTTCCCACCTTTTCACTCTGGTTAGACTTTGGGCCTATGATACAGGCTTGCCACGTTATATTTTTGTTACTTGGCGATATGTTCATCTCCCACATTAGATTGTGTAATCCCAGGATAGGAGCCCTGTCTTGTTCTTGTTTGTTTGTTTTTGTCCTCAATACTTAGCATCTAATTTGACTCCATAAATATCTCAGAATTAAGTCATTAATTCAGTGGGAAAAGGTTAATTCAGTGACTCACTGTTAATTTTCTCTAAAGTTGGTAGAACTGGAGTGTTAGGGTTAGAATCTTCACTCCACCACTTAATAGGTGTGTGATCTTGGCCAAGTTATTTAACATCTTTGTGCCTCATTAGACTAGAAATAATAACACCTACCTCACAGGTTGGTTGTGAAGATTAAAATAGGTTAACATATGTAAGGTGTGTATGTATCTGCATGGTGTAAGCTAAGCATGCAATAAATATTAACTACTACTACAGTTATAATACAGTCTCAACTATTTTTCTTTTTCTCTCAGGAAACAAGTCACAGGTTTTAACAGGATTTCGAAAACCCAGTGTTACAGAAACCAATGAAGTAGGAAGAAAAATCCAGTTCTGAGCCATCATTGAATCAACAAATACTCCTTGACAAGGAACTTCTGATTTTGTGACTCTCATTATTTAAGAACAGAACTATGTGTCTTAGAGTTAGTTTGGTCAAGGTTTTTAGAATTCAGGAAAGACAACTTGTCCCTGATGTTTAAGGATAATCTAATGGATCATATACTAGATACTGAATGTGTTTAAAGGAATTGGGGAGTAGGCCACTAATTTGGTGTGTATAAGGAATTGTGGAAAATTCACAGATGGAATAGAAAAAGCTGATACAAAATAAAATTGACCAAGCATAGTGAATTAAATATTTGTTAACTTTATGTAACTCATTCGTTTGAAGAAAAAAAAGCTTTATTGAGATATAATTTATATACTATACTAGTGGCCCGGTGCATGAAATTCATGCACATTAAAAAGGAATTAATTAGAGGGAACATTTTTTAAAAATATATTTTATTGATTTTTTACAGAGAGGAAGGGAGAGAGATAGAGAGTTAGAAACATCGATCAGCTGCCTCCTGCACACCTCCCACTGGGGATGTGCCTGCAACCAAGGTATATGCCCTTGACCGGAATCGAACCTGGAACCTTTCAGTCCGCAGGCCGACACTCTATCCACTGAGCCAAACCGGTCAGGCAAGGGAACATTTTAATATTGCTATTTGCCCTTTCTCTATGATAGAAGTGTCAGAGATGAAAGAAAATTAGTAAAATGTATATAAAAATCTCCCTACTGTCAGTCTGGGGTGTGCCGTGGGACCCAGAGAAAAGTCCCCACTCACCCATGTGCACCTCAAAATCTCACGAGACCCAGACCTGGCTGACCCCACCCCTGTCAAGCCCCACAGAGCGGGGGGCATGGCCTCAGGTCCCCTGTCAAGGGGGTGTGGTGTGGCCTCAGGTCCCCGGGCCCCGGCGCAAAGGTGCGAGGGTGTGACAACCATTTGCATATTAGTTCTTTATTATATAGGACTAGAGGCCCGGTGCACAAAAATTTGTGCACTCAGAGGTGGGGGGAGGTCCCTCAGACTTGGCCTGTGCCCTCTCGCAGTCTGGGACCCCTTGGGGGATGACCACCTGCTGGTTTAGGCCTGCTCCCTGGGTGATTGGGCCTAATCTGGCAGCCAGACATCCTTCTGGCAGCCCGGGAGCCCTTGGGAGATGTCCACTTGCCAGCAGGGAGCAGGCCTAAGCTGCAGTCGGACATCCTTAACGCTGCTGAGGAGGCAGGAGAGGCTCCCACCACCACCACTGTGCTGGCAGCCATCAGCCTGGCTTGTGGCTGAGCAGAGCTCCCCCTGTGGGGGTGCACTGACCACCAGGGGGCAGCTCCTGCATTGAGCGTCTGCCCCCTGGTGGTCAGTGTGTGTCATAGTGACCAGTCATTCCCAGTCATTCTGCTGTTAGGGTCAGTTTGCATATTACCTTTTTACTATATAGGATAGAGGCCTGGTGGGGGCCGGCTGGTTTGCCCTGAAGGGTGTCCCGGATCAGGGTGGGGGTCCTGCTTGGGTGCCTGGCCAGCCTGGATGAGGGGCTGATGGCTGTTTTCAGGCTGCCCGCACCCCCTTCAGGGTGGGGGCCCCCACTGGGGTGCCTGGCCAGCCTGGATGAAGGGCTGAGGGTTTTCAGGCTGGCCAAGTCCACCAGCGACTGAAGCTCCCAGCCTCTCCTTTTTTTCTTTTTTTTTAATTCTGGGATTTATTTACCTTCTATAATTGAAACTTTGCTGCCGCTCCAGCTCCGAGGCCACGGCCTGCTGAAAGCAGGTATCTGGGGTTTGTTTAGCTTCTATAATTGCAACTTTGTTGCTTAGAGTGGAGCTTAGAGCCCAGCTGCAGCAGGGAGGAAGCTTGGCTTCCTCCATCACTGGAGCAAGCAAGTCTCCTGCTCACTTCAGCTGCATGGCTGCCGGCCGCCATCTTTTTGGCGGTTAATTTGCATATCTCGCTGATTAGCCAATGGGAAGCGTAGAGGAGGTACGGTTAATTTCAATCTCTGTCTATTATTAGATAAGATAATTTACCCATTTGAAGTGTACATTTAATGATATTTAGTGTATTCACACAGTTGTATAATATCACAATCTAATTTTTGTCATCCCCAAAAGAAATCCATACACATTAGCAGTCACTCCCCATTCCCCACCACAACCTCAAGTCCTAGGTAACCATTAATCTATTTTGCTTCTACATATTTGTTTATTCTGAACATTTTATAGAAATGACTGGCTTCTTTCACTTAGCATAATGTTTTTAAGGGTATCCATATTGAAGGATATATCAGTACTTTTTATCACTAAATAATATTCAATTGTGTGGCTATAATGCATTTATTTACCTCTTTATCAGCTGATGGATTTAGGATGTTTCCACTTTTTAGCTATTATGAATAATGCTGTGTGAACATTTGTGTAGAGGTGTTTGTGTTAATATATATTTTCAATTGTCTTGAGTATATACCTAGTAGAGGAATTGCTAGGTCACATAGTAACACTATATCATTTTTTAAAAAGATTTTTTATATTGATATTTAGAGAGAAAGGAAGAGAGAAGGAGAGAGAGAAACATTGATGTGAGAGTGAAATAGCAATCTGCTGCCTCCTGCATACCCACTTCTAGATATTGAGCCCACAACCCAGGCATGTGGCCTGACAGGGAATGGAACCAGCAACCTTTGGGTGCACTGGGTGATGCCTAACCAACTGGGCCACACTGGCCAGGGGTCTATATTTATCATTTTGAGGAACTGCCAGACTTTCCAAAGTAGCTGCCCCATTTTACATTTCATCAGCAAAGTGCCTTCATATCCAGTACCCTTATAGCCAGCTATTGTCTGTCTTTTTTTATTATAGCCATCTAGTGGTTGTGAAGTGGTAGTTCACTGTGGTTTTGATTTCCATTTCTCTAATGACTACTAATGTTGAATATCTTTTCTTATTCTTATTGGCCATTTGTATATTATGCAATTCATTCTTTTTGTTTGTTTGTTAATCCTCACCAGAGGACTTTTTTTTCTTTTAAAAATTATTTATTGTTTAAAGTATTACATATAGTATTACATATGTCTCCTTTTTCCCCCATTGACCTCTCTCCCTGGCCACCCCCAACACCCAGCACATGCCCTCACCCACCTAGTGTCTGTGTCCATTGGTTATGCTTATATGCATGCATACAAGTCCTTTGGTTAATCTCCCCCCCCCCCCCCACACCCCCCCCCCCCCCACACCTTCCCTCGTAGGTTGGACAGTCTGTTTGATGCTTCTATGTCTCCGGCTCTATTTTTGTTCATCAGTTTATGTTGTTCATTATATTCCACAAATGAGTGAGATCATGTGGTATTTATCTTTCTCTGACTGACTTATTTCACTTAGCATAATGCTCTCCAGTTCCATCCATGCTGTTGCAAATGGTAAGAGTTCCTTCTTTTTTACAGCAGCATAGTATTCCATTGTGTAGATGTACCACAGTTTTCTAATACACTCATCTACTGATGGGCACTTAGGCTGTTTCCAAATCTTAGCTATGGTGAATTGTGCTGCTATGAATATATGGGTGCATATATCCTTTCTGATTGGTGTTTCCGATTTCTTGGGATATATTCCTAGAAGTGGGATTACTGGGTCAAATGGCAGTTCCATTTATAATTTTTTGAGGAAACTGCATACTGTCTTCCACAGTGGCTGCACCAGTCTGCATTCCCACCAGCAGTGCACGAGGGTTCCTTTTTCTCCATATCATCACCAGCACTTGTCGTTTGTTGATTTGTTGATGATAGCCATTCTGACAGGTGTGAGATGGTACCTCATTGTCATTTTCATTTGCATCTCTCGGATGATTAGTGACTTTGAGCATGTTTTCATATGTTAGAGGACATTTTTTCCATTGATTTTTCAGAGTGAGTGGAAGGGAGGGGGAGAGACACAGAGAGAGAAGCATCAATGTGAAAGAGACACATCGATTGATTGCCTCCGGCATGTGCCCTGACTGTGTCAGGACCTGAGCTAACAACTAAGATATGAGGCATGTGCCTGTCCTTGAGTGGAATTGAACCTCTGACCCTTTAGTCCACAGGCCACCCATGCTCTAACCAGCTAGAGTGCAATTCCTTCTAAAGATGAATACACCATTCCTATGTTTATTCTGCTAACAAATATTTGTTGAACAGCTATTATGTGTCAGACACCTTTGTAAATGTCTGAGTAGGTAAGTGAACACAGCAAACAAAAGTTTCAGCTCTCATGGAACATATTCTAGTTGGGGGACATAGGCAATATAGAAAATAAGTTAAACATGTAGACATGTTAGGTGGTGATAGGTGCTATGGAAAGAAAGTAGGAAAGGAATAGAGACTGCTGGGAGTGGGGTGAGGCTTGCAATTTTAAATAAAGAAGCTAGAGAAAGCCTCACCAAGAAGATGATGTTTAAGTAAAGAGAGAAGGTGGAGATAATGGAGGGAGCTGTGCAGAGACATGGGCAAAGCAGGCTGAGGAAATAGCATAAGCCTCAAGGCAGGAGAATTAATTGGCTCATTTAAAGAGCATAAGTGTAGCTGGAATGAAGAGAGGGAGGAGAGTAAGAAGAGATGAGAATATCAGAGTTGCAAGGAGATCAGATTATATAGGGCCTTACAGACCGTTAGAAGGATGTTAACTTTCCCTGTGAATGAGAAGCTAAATCTTCGGAGAATTTGTGCAGAAGAGTGATGTGATCTGACCACCTAACAGGATGTTTGGAGGCGCATGTGTGTGCACACGCATAGGTGAGGGGAGATTGGTTGACATAATGACTGGAGATTGGGGATGCTAAACATTTTGCAACACACAATGATCTTCACAAAATGTCAGTAGGAGTGTTGGTAGGGAACAATGGGGCAAGGAAGAAACAGGAGATGAGTTGAGAGGCAATTTCTGCAATTCAGCTGAGAAAGGAGGGGCCTTGGATCAGGCTGGGACAGTGTAGGTGATGAAGCTTGATGATTTCACATATATATTGAAGTTTGAGTTGATAGGACTTGTTGACAGATGGGATGTTGGGTATGGATAAAAGAAGAATCAAGCCCTAACCGGTTTGGCTCAGTGGATAGAGCGTTGGCCTGCGGACTCAAGGGTCCCAGGTTCGATTCCAGTCAAGGGCATGTACCTTGGTTGCGGGCACATCCCCAGTGGGGAGTGTGCAGGAGGCAGCTGAACGATGTTTCTCTTTCATCGATGTTTCTGGCTCTCTATCCCTCTCCCTTCCGCTCTGTAAAAAATCAATAAAATATATTTTAAAAAAAGAAAAAAGAAGAATCAAGGGTGACTTCAAAGAGTGTAGTCTGAGCATTGGGAAAAGTAGAGTTGGCATTAATTGGGAAGTGTAAGATTGAGGAAGAAGTGGGGAAAAGGTGGGGTAACATGGGTGTAGTCAGATATTTTAAGTTTGAAATACCTTTAGACATACAAGTGGGCCTTTTAAGTAGGCAGTTGAAAACACAAGTCTGCATTTGAAAACACAAGCCTGAGTGGTGCTATAAATTTGGGAGTCTTCTCAGGCCAGATGATCAACAAAGTAATGAATAAGAAAAGGGGCAAGCTCTGGGGCTTTCCGTGATAAAGTAGGAGTGATGTGCAGGAACCAGCGAGGAGACTTAGGAAGAATGTTCAGTAAGACAGAAGGTGAGTTAACTGACTCGAGGAAATCTGTCACCTTGAGGAGCGCAGCTGGGTGGTGGTGAGGAGGAAAACCTGACTGGGGTGAGGGGGATGTCAAAGGAGAATGGGGAGATTCCCAGTACAGCTGTTATGTTTTGTTCCCTTGATAACCCAGCCTTCCTGCTGATTACAAATAAACTCTGGGCAAAACACAAAATAACTACTTGAGGATTTTTGAAGTCAACAACAGAAGGCAGATTGTGGAACAGTTTCCATTTTCTTAAAAAAATTTTCTTCTCAAAGGTTTGGCCCAGGAAGCTATAGAATAGGCACCAATGGCTTATCAGTACATTTCAGATGGCTAAAACTCCAGTAGAGACTTCTCAGTCTTTCTAGCCAGTTAAGGGAGTCCTTGTGGACTGCAAAGAGACAGAGGTTGTTTGTGGCCTTGGGGAGTTGGGGTGGGAGAGGAGCGACAGACGGAAAAAATACAGAGAAGATTCCCTAAGTCTGTAGTAGAACCTGTATAAATCTCAGATTAACCCTGAACCACACATGTGCAGGACAGACCCAAGCCAGGCAGCAAACACTGAGAGAACTGAACTGAGACTCAAACCACTGAAGGCAAATGGAGCTTATGGTCTGAACTTAAGCAGGACACGCTAAAACGAAAACACCAACATTCTCCAGAGGATTAGAACAGAACCCATGGTATCTATGAAATAACACTAACAATGTTCAAGAAACAATGCAAAATTATGTGACATACAAAGAACAAAGAAAATGTGACTCATCCCCAAGGAAAGATACTCCATGAAGTAAAAGAAGACTCACTTGAGCCCCAGCCAGTTTGGCTCAGTGGATAAAGCACTGGTCTGTGGACTGAAGGGTCCAAGGTTCAATTTGGTCAAGGGCATGTACCTCAGTTTCAGGTTTGATCCTGGCCCTGGTCGGGGCATGTGCAGGAGGCAATCAATCCATGTGTCTCTCTCACATGGATGCTTCTCTCTTTCTGTCTCTCCCCCTCCCACTCTCTCTAAAAATCAATGGAAAAATATTTGCTGGTGAAGATTAACAACAACAACAAAAAGACTCACTTGAGATGACTAAATGATAAGAAGTATCAATAGAGAAATAAAAACTATAATGAAGAACCCAGTGAAAATTTTAGAACTGAAAACTACAATATCTGAAATTTAAAAAATTACTGTTAAAAGAAAGACAAATACCATTCAATATCACTTACATGTGGAATCTAAAGAACAAAATAAACAAACAAAATAGAAACAGACATAGATACAGAGAACAAACTGATGGAGGCCAGAGAGGGTTGAGTGTTGGGGACAAGGTTTAAAAGAGTGATGGAATTAAGAAGTACTAATTGGTAGTTATAAAACAGTCACGGGGATGTAAAGTACATAGGGAATATAGTTAACAATATTGTAATAACTATCTATGGTTTGAGAGGAAATAAAATATACAATAGTCACCCACTAGCAATAATGACTAGATTAGATTATCAGGCAATATTGAGTACCCTTTTGAGGCTGGCAGCCATGAATTCAATAAGACCAGTCAACAGAGTTGGGAATTTTTCTTCTCCACATTCAGATGTTCTGATTTTGGCATGTAAAAGGTAGAGACTTAGTATTAAATCAGGTTTTCTGTTTTGCCAAGCAGATAAAATGAAGCTAGAGAATGACAAGGGGTTTGGGATTATAGAATTTAAACTGGGGAAAGAGGGAATTGAGGGACAATGAGATAATTGCAGAATCAGTGGGTTTTAGGTCCTTGGAGATGGAAGGATTAATGTATTTGATATTCAAGTGAATGTGCTGGAAAAATAGATGATGGTAGAAAAATATGATGATTGGGGCAGACGTTTTCCATACAGCTGATTCCTACAGCCAGCCGGCCTGGGGGTCAAATCCCTCTAGTGTTAACTACAACAATTAAGGCTTGGCTAGAACAAGACTGCACACAGAGACCACAAGGGGGTGCACCAAGAAAGCATAAAAGATGCGGAGACAAAGAAACATGACAGAAATGGAGGATATGGAGCTAAGAATCGCAATTTTGAGGGCTTGCCATAAATTTGTGCAGAGCCTCACGAAAACTAATGAGACCCTCGATGCTACGATAAAGAAATTAGAAAGTAAGCATACACGGACTGAAATAAAGAATATTATACCCAATAGCAGACCAGAGGAGTACAAGAATCAAACCAAAGATTCGACAAAAAACACCCAATTGGAAAAGCAAAATGAAAAAAGAATCCGAAAGTGTGAAGATAGTGTAAGGAGCCTCTGGGACAGCTTTAAGCGGTCTAATATCAGAGTCATTGGAGTGCCAGAAGATGAGAGACAGCAAGATATTGAAAACCTATTTCAAGAAATAATGGCAGAAAACTTCCCCCACCTGGAGAAAGAAATGGACTTACAGGTCCAAGAAGCGCAGAGAACCCCAAACAAAAGGAATCCAAAGAGGACCACACCAAGACACATCATCATTAAAATGCCAAGAGCAAAAGACAAAGAGAAAATCTTAAAAGCAGCAAGAGAAAGAGGCTTAATTACCTACAAGGGAATACCCATACGACTGTCAGCTGATTTCTCAACAGAAACTTTGCAGGCCAGAAGGGAATGGCAAGAAATATTCAAAGTGCTGAATACCAAGAACCTACAACCAAGATTACTTTATCCAGCAAAGCTATCATTCAGAATTGAAGGTCAGATAAAGAGCTTCACAGATAAGGAAAAGCTAAAGGAGTTCATCACCGCCAAACCAGTATTATATGAAATGCTGAAAGGTATCCTTTAAGAAGAGGAAGAAGAAGAAAAAGGTAAAGATACAAATTATGAACAACAAACATGCATCTATCAACAAATGAATCTAAGAATCAAGTGAATAAATAACCTGATGTACAGAATGAACTGGTGATTATAATAGAATCAGGGACATAGAAAGGGAATAGACTGACTATTCTTGGGGGAAAAAGGGGTGTGGGAGATGCGGGAAGTGACTGGACAAAAATCATGCACCTATGGATGAACACAGTGGGTGGGGAGTGAGGGTGGAGGGTGGGGTGGGAGCTGGAAGGAGGGGAGTTATGGGGGGAAAAAAGAGGAACAAATGTAATAATCTGAACAATAAAGATTTAATTAAAAAAAAAAAAAAAAAAAAAAAGAAAAATATGATGATTGAAATTCAGGTCAAGGAGGGTTTTCAGTTACTGATAATGACAGTTAAGAGCTGTGCTTTCCAATATTATACCCACTAGCCTCCGGTGGCTATTTACATTTAAATTAATTACAAGTGTATAAAATTAAAAAATTTAGTTTTTCAGACACACTAGGCACACTTGACAAATCACATGTGACAAATTACCGCCATATTGAACTGCACAGATATAGGACATTTCCGTCATCACAGACAGTTCTATTGGACAGTGCTGAGCGTGTGACCATGAGAGTGGATGCTAAGTAGGGAGAAAATAAAAATCACTGGCGGGAAGGAAGTTCAGGAACCCTGAGGCCAGGAGGCTGGATGCATCAACATGGATATTGGAGTCACCAAGAAATACAGCAGGAGTAGCATTGGAAAGAGTGGGAATAAATCAGGAGCTAAAGTCTTTAAGGAATGAGGTGAGGAGGAGTGGGCTGGGGTAGCCATTGGTGTAGTCTGATGGTCTGAGCTTCGGAACTCAGGGATTTTTTGGAAGACGAAAGGAGCAATGAGAGCAGGGACACTCACACGTTCTCCTGGCCAGCTGTATGAGGGATGTGAGAGAGCAGCAACATAATGAGAAGGCTGCATGCAAGCAGTGCCCACAGGAGAGGGGCAGGCATCTATTATAGCAAGAACAGAAGGGAGTACAGTATTCAGAGTTGGAGACTTTCAGAGACTTTGCTGATGGCTGACTTTGCACTGCAGGATTCAAGAACTGAGGAAGCGTGAGAGATGAGATTAGGTCAATGTGCAAAGACTAGAGTTTGAGTGTGGAAATTGAGGGTTAATGGGTTGTCCTGAGTTTATTTGGTTTGGTGTAAATGTAAAGGGCACCATAGTTTGATGGTGTCAAAGCTGTGGAAGTGAGTGGAGGTGGATTAGGAATGTTGCCCTGGAGCATGCAGAATTCCAGTGCCTCCTCTTAGGAAGTGCCACTGGAGATTTGGGACCTGGGGAAAATTGTTTTTACTCTGAGCTTATGGACCTCCCTCTTGATACTTGTACATGGGAACTTTTTTTTTACTTAAACAGGTATTATAGCCCTATAGCCTTGGCCAGGTGGCTCAATTGGTTGGGGAGTTGTCCCATACACCAAACGTTTTGAGGTTTGATTCCTGGTCAGAGCACATACCTAGGTTTTGGGTTTGACACCTGGCCCTTCGCACCCCCCCCCCCCCCCCCATGTTAGGGCTTGTACAGGAGGCAACCGATCTATGTTTTTCTCTCACATTAATGTTTTTTCTCTCTATCTCTAAATCAACAAACATGTTAAGTGAGGATAAAATATTTTTTAAATTTAAAATCAATAAATCAGACAGGTATTATATATATCTGATACATACAGAAAGAGAAAGTATATGTTATGTGAGGCAATATAAGTACAGGTATAATATAATAAGTCTATAATAACAAGCATATAATATATATTAACCACAAAATAAGCATAGTAAGTACACATAATAAGCATAACTATAATACTAAAGTAAATACAAATTATAAGTAATAATAATAAATGCTCAAGAAGTCACCATTTAATTTAGAAATCAGAACATGATAGATATTGTTAAACTACCTGTGCATTCTTACCCAAGCCCACCTCCATGGCTCCAACAGAAGTCACCACTAATCTAAATTTTATTTTCTTTTTCTTTGATGTTTTAAAAATAGTTCTTATCCATATGCACATTTCCTTAAATATTTCATTCTGTTTTGTGTTTTTTTTTAACTGCACATGCTTTTATTTTTTTGAATATATTTTTATTGAATTCAGAGAGGAAGGTAGAGGAAGAGAGAGAGATAGGAACATCAATGAAGAGAGAGAATCACTGATTGGCTGCCTTCTGCATGCTCCACACTGGGAATCTGGGCATGTGCCCTTGACCAGAATCGAACCCGGGCCGACGCTCTATCCACTGAGCCAAACCGGGTAGGGCCATTCTGTTTGTTTTTTACTGTTACAGAAATGATCAATATATGTAGTCTGCAAATATATTTACAAGATTTATCCATGTTGTCTCTAATTCATGAATTTTCATGATTGCATAAACATTCTTTGTGTGAAGTTAACAGTCCCTTACCTGAGAGTGCGCACTTTGTATTTTCTACATTGTTTCCTATTATGAACAAATGGTTGTCATGAACTTTTCTGCATGTTTCCTGACATAACATGTAAGAGGTTCTCTAGGGAACTGTTTTTCAAACTGTAGGTCATGATCCATGAGTAAGTCATGAAAACAAATTTAGTAGAATGCATGCGGGTTCAGCAAGAACCACAGTGGTATGCAGATTACTTTGAGCTAAATGCAACTTTAGCTGCAGGCTCAAGAGAAATCTCTCCTCCCTTTAACTACCTACAACAGCAATTTTCTACCTTTTCATCTCATGGCACACATAAACTAATTACTAAAATTCTGTTGCACGTCAAAAATATATACTTGCCTATCTGACAAAAAAGTTGGCATAATTTTGATTCATTCACAGTGAATGGCTATTGTTGTGTTGACTGTTGTCATTTTTTTTTTTTATTTGATAATCTATGGGAAAAGAGTTCAGTGCCCCTGACTTAGTAGTCAGGTTTTACATGTTTTAAAAATTCTTGCGGAACACCAGTGTTGCACACAGATTGAAAATTGCTGACCTAGAAAAACTTGAATTAGGGGCCTTGACCATAGCAAAAGAGCTTATCAGAAATAACTTCTTTTGACCTAGGTGTAGGGCAGAGCAAACTTATATTTACTAAACATATGCTCTTTTTATCATGCTGCAATGAGCCTATGAAACCTCCAAGGTGTATTACTTTCATCCCTAGTTCAGGAGGTCTTATACACCTCAATCCCCCTTTCTGTCTCTGAACCTCTCATGCTGATAAGAGGGTCTCTGACTCGCTCATGTATGCAGTGTTCCCATAAATATATATGTGTTAAGTTTTGTTATTTTTTCTTGCTAATCTCTCTCATGTCTATTTAATTATTAGAACAGCCAGAAGAACCTTGAGGGTAGAGGAAAATTTGTTCCTCCCCACCAAATGTAGCCAGCATCTACAGATTTTAACTAGAACTGATATGTTAGTAATCACCAGAACAGTGAACAGAAAGGGAAAAAGAAGAGGACTTTGTACATGGTCCCTAGGCCTTGTTGAAAACATGGAATTTTTCCTTTGTCCCCATACATAGGAATCCACATGAAAGTTAATATTGCACATATCAATGTATCTACTCTAAAAGGAAGGCCTCACAAACATTACCATGGTAAAACTGGGAAGAGTCTAGAATGTCCAACACCATGCTTCAGAAATTGTAGGATCAAAGAAGATATTTACCAGGAGAATTAATGTGTGATTTGCGCATTTTGGGCACCCTAATGTACTGAGGGAGCTTCCTTGGAAAAAATGATAAAGAAAAATGTGGGGGAGAAATGGTCAGACAAAAATGGATGTCAAGAGAGAAAGGTGTTTAGGTTCAACTGGAACATCAGCCCTGTGTGAAGGTCCAAGGTAAGAAGTCTATGCCGCTGGGACTGACTCTATATAAACTCATGGCAGGGCTGGTATAAAAGAAATGAAGACTTTTGTATGAAAAAATAGAGAAGATCAGGCTATATAACACATAGTAAGAGCAAGTATTGTTTTCTTAAACTGATTTCACTTATAAGTGTGTTGCTGTAATGGTTTGGGCTGTAAAATGTATTATCATGGCTGATAGTCAAAAGATTTATAACCTAACGCCCCCCCCTCGCAAAAAACAAACACAAAAAACCCACAAAAGGTTTATAGCCACCACTCTATAGTGTATTTAAGTATGCAAATGTTCAAACTGTTTTTCACAGGAGTCGTGTAAATTTACATTCCCACCAGCAGTATTTGTGAACCCCTGTTCTCCAGCCTCACTAGCACGAGAGATTCCTTAAACTTTGCCAGCCTAACTGATATTGAATGTTATCCCCCAGTGGTTTTATTTTTAACTAGAGGCACAGTGCACAAAAATTTGTGCACTCGG
Organism: Myotis yumanensis; assembly: GCF_028538775.1. Lineage (NCBI taxonomy): Eukaryota > Metazoa > Chordata > Mammalia > Chiroptera > Vespertilionidae > Myotis > Myotis yumanensis. Next base: position 117,975,894 of record NW_027223754.1, on the reverse strand, counting down.
TGGGTGGGGTGGGGGTGGGGGTTCCCTCAGCCCAGCCTGTGCCCTCTCACAGTCTGGGACCCCTCGGGGGATGTCCACCTGTTGGCTTAGGCCTGCTCCCTGGGGGATCAGGCCTAAGCTGACAGTCAGACATCCCTCTGGCAGCCCAGGAGCCCTTGGGGGATGTCCACTTGCCAGTGGGGAGCAGGCCTAAGCTGTAGTCGGACATCCTTAGTGCTGCTGAGGAGGCAGGAGAGGCTTCCGCCACCACTGCTGTGCTGCCAGCTGTCAGCCTGGCTTGTGGCTGAGCAGAGCTCCCCCTGTGGGATCGCACTGACCACCAGGGGGCAACTCCTGCATTGAGCATCTGGCCCCTGGTGGTCAGTGTGTGTCATAGTGACCAGTCATTCCCAGTCGTTCTGCCGTTAGGGTCAATTTGCATATTACCCTTTTATTATATAGGATTACTAAGTAATTAATGATTGGAAATATTTTCATATGTTTATGGGCCCTTCACGTTTTCTTTTCAGTTAGTAACTGTGATATCTTTTGCATTTATTCTATAGGATTGTTTATCTTTTTCTTATTAACTCATAAATTTCAGCTGCCCATCCTTTGTTGGTTATATATGTTGCAAGTATTTAATTACAGTTTGTGGTTTGTCTTTTCCATCTACATTGTCTTTTGATGAGCAGAGGTTCTTAATTTTAATGCAGTTGAAATTATGCATTTTTTCCTTTATAATTTTTATGGAGGTTTTTGGTTTACTTAAAAAATCTTTTCCTACTTCAAAGCCATAAAGGCATTCACTTTTTCCAACTGGAATTGACTCATGTATAGTGTGAGAAACACAATTTTATTTATTTTTCATGGAAACTCATTCCGCTCACCCCATCTTTTAGTCATAGATTTATATTAAATGTTTGCTGTTGCTCTAATTTCCCCCATTACCCCTTTGTTAGAAAGTGTTCGTCCTCTGGGATCCTCCTAAGGAAAAGCTGCCAGTCCAACACTCCCGTGGCGCTCACATGTTTAAGTGGTTTTTCTATAAGACTTTATCTTGAGAGAGCTGCCTAGATCATGCTTGGTCCATGTTTGCTTTCTTTGTATATTTTGGTTCACAGTGTTCTCCCTTGTATTTCCTTTAAATGTTGCTCCCTTGTTTTGCTTTGTATGTTGTTTTTTAGATAGTGGTCTAATTCTCTTGTCTTTGTAAAATATTTGATCTTTTTGCCTAAAATCCAAAGGATTTTCCCCTTTATCTTTAAAGTATAATGTTTTTTGCCCAGCTGGTGTAGCACAGTGGTTGAGCGTTGACCTATAAATCAGGATATTGGTTCAATTCTTGGTCAGGGCACATGCCCAGGTTGCCAGCCTAATCCCCATTGGGCTGGGGGGGTCGTGCAGGAGGCAGCCAATCAATGATTCTCTCTCATCATTGATGTTTCTATCTCTCTCCCAATCTCCTTTCCTCTCTGAAATCAATAAAAATATATATTTAAAAAAAATAAAGTATAATGGTTTTACTAGGCTATGTGTTAATTTTCCCAGGTATCTGGTTAATCCTTTCAATATGTATATTCAGGTTTTCTTTTATTTCATGAAAGTTTTCTCAGATTATAATTTATATGTTAATTATTTTAGTGTTCATCTCCCTTTCCTGTTCTTCCTCATCCTTTTTTACTCCTTCTCCTTTTTAAAAAGAAAAAAAAATGTGTGTGTGTTTTTAAATTGATTTCTAGAGAGAGAGAGGGAGAGAGAGAAACATTGATTGACTGCCTCCCTCACTCCCCCCACTGAGGATCGAGCCCACAACCCAGGCATGTCCCCTGTCTGGGAACCGAACCGGTGACCTCTTAGTTCACGGATGGACACTCAACCACTGAGCACACTGGCTGGGCTCTTCTTCTTTTTTCTTTTAGATATAATCTTCTTTTTCTTCTTTCTGTCCCCCCCGCCCCCCCTCTGCCCCCGCTTCTTCAAGTTCCCTCTACTCTTTCTCCATCAGGGACTCTATTTATAATATGTTGAACCTTCTTTTCCTATCTTCCATTTTAACCATTTTTTTGTTTTTAATCTCATTTTTTATTTTCCTACATTTTTAGTGCCCCTTATTGAACTTTTATTCTAATAGAAGTGTTTATTCTCTTTTAGACACTTTGTAATTTAGTCCTAATTTCTGATAGGATTTTGACATTTGCCTAAATTTCTTTCCTAATTTTAATAATGTTCCATTTTATTTTTACTGTTTGGGGTATATACTTGTTTTAGAATATTTACTTATGCTAAAGTTTTCTTCTGTTTGATTTTGTCATGGAGGGGCAGTTCATCAAGTTTATCAGTTGAATGCTTTGATTCTTTGTTTTCTTTTTCCATTATAGTAGCTTTGCATAGATGAAGACTGCTTATATCTATGCACTTTAAGGGCAAGGTTGTTTGTTTATGATGTTATCTTTTGCTGTACAACAACCATAAAATTTACTGGCTTAAAGCAAAAACTGTCCCTAGCCAGTTTGGCTCAGTGGATAGAGTGTCGACCTGTGGACTGAAGGTTTGAATCTGGTCAAGGGCACATACCCAGGTTGCAGGCTTGATCCCCAATGGGGTGTGTGCAGGAGGCAGCCGATCAATGATTCTCATCGTTGATGTTTCTATCTCTCTTTCCCTTTCCCTTCCTCTCTGAAATCAATCATATCTAATAATAGACAAACAGGGTAATTGACCATACCTTCGCTACGCCTCCCATTGGCTAATCAGCACGATATGCAAATTAACCACCAACAAAGATGGCGGTTAATTTGCATACGTAGGCGCCCAGCCGCTATTGGCTATCGGAGCCTGCAATCAGAGCTGAGAGGTCCCCTGCCCAGGCCTGACGCCTCGGTCAGAAGCGGTAGGCCTGGGCAGGGGTGGAACCAGCTATCGCGCAGAGGAGGGACAGAGTCGGCGATCATGGGGAGCTGGGGGTCCCCTGCCCAGGCCTAATGCCTTGGCCACAGGCATTAAGCCTGGGCAGGGGTGTAGCAGGAGATCGCAGAGAGCTGTGGGTCCCCTGCCCAGGCCTAATGCCTTGGCCACAGGCATTAAGCCTGGGCAGGGGTGTAGCAGGAGATAGCAGAGAGCTGTGGGTCCCCTGCCCAGGCCTAATGCCTCAGTGAGAGGCATTAGGCCTGGGCAGGGTCGGAGCTGACAATTGCAGGGAGCAGGGGCCTAGTTGGCGATCATGGGGAGCAGGGGCAGAGTGGGAGATCGAGGAGAGCTGGGGGTCCCCTGCCCAGGCCTAACACCTTGGCCAGAGGCATTAGGTCTGGGCAGGGGTAGAGCTGGCCATCGCGGGGAGCTGGGGGTCCCCTGCCCATTGCATTAGGCCTGGGCAGCTGTGGAGCCAGCAATCGTGGGGAGCTGGGTGTTCCTTGCCCAGGCCTCATGCCTCGGCCAGAGGCTTTAGGTCTGGGCAGGGGCGGTGCCAGCAATCACGCAATGGTGGGAGCTGGGGGGTCCCCTGCCCAGGCCTAACGTCCCGGCCAAAGGCGTTAGGTCTGGGCAGGGACAGTTCCAGAAATCGGGGGTAGCAGGGGTGGAGCTGGGGATGGTGGGAGCTGGGGGTCCCCTGCCCTGGCCTAAGGCCTTGGCCAGAGGCGTTAGGCCTGTGCAGGGGCGGAGCCAGTGATTGCGGGGAGCAGGGAGGGAGCTGGCGATGGTGGGGAGCAGGGGCAGAGCCAGCGATCATGGGGAGCAGGGGCTGAGCAGAGGATTGAGGGAGCTGGAGGTCCCCTGCCCAGGGCTAATGACTCGGCCAGAGGCGTTAGGCCTGGGCAGGGGCCAAGCCGGCAATTGGTGTGAACTACAGAGGAAACACCTTTTCTGACTGCTCATTGGCTAAGCTCCCTGTATGCCACTGGTAATATTCTTAGTAACTTGGGTAATAAGAATCCAAAAAGTGATCTAGGGTTTTTTACCACACTCCTGGAGAAAAAAAGGAAGGTCCGCTGCTGGAGGGTTAAGAAATGTCATATCCTGTTCTAGCTAGTTTTGCTAGGGGATAATGCCTCGGCCTGCCCACTGCTGGGTCTGGGTTCAGTTCTGACTAACGGCATGTACCTAGGTTGCAGGCTTCTCCCTGGCCTGGGCCCAGGTCAGGGCTCATGCAGGAAGCAACCAAACAAAGTGTTCCTCTCACTTTGATGTTTCTCTCTGTCTTTCCCTTTCTCTTCCACATTCTCTAAAAATCAATGGAAACATATCCTCAGGTGAAGATAAAAAAAGAAAGAAACATATCCTATGAAAGACACATCTTGAAAATTCCTAAAGAAAGTTGTCATTTTTTCATGGTAAAGGGACTGGAGTCCGTGTTGATGAAAACACCTTGGTGGCTGTGGTGACTGGCAGTGGCTGCAGCAGCAGGGTGATGGGGCTGGTGCCTTCCCCTGATCAGCCTGCTTGCCTCCCACAAAGGGAGGCCAGACCGTGGCTTAGGCCGCTCCCCAAGGGGAGCAGGGAGCAGGGAGTAGGACATCCCCTGAGGGCTCTCAGTATGTGATAGGGGGCAAGCTGGGCTGAGGGACACCCCCCTCCAGTGCATAAATTTTTGTGCACTGGGCCTCTAGTAAAAATATATTAAAAAAACAAACAAACAAAAAAACACCCAAAACTGTAGTGATTTATAAGTGTGCATTGATCAAAACTGAAGTGGTTCTTCAGTTTTCTCAGCTGAGCTCATTTGTGCAGCCACATTCAGTGGGTGAGCTGGCAGGGTATTGGACTCAGCTGGGATGAACAACTTGGACTCTGTTCATGCAGATTTTTATTCTGAAGGCAGTGTTCTAGGAGGGTAACAATGCAAGGATTCTTGAGGCCTGGGCTCAGCGACATGCAGTCACTTCTATTGCACTCTACTTATCAAAGCAAATCATAGGATTAGCCCAGATTTAAGGCAGACTGCAAAGTCACATTGCAAAGGGAAAATTCTGGTTGGATAAGAGAAATTGTTGCACCAATCTCTGTGAACCATCTCTACAGAAAATCCCTAATCCAAGAGAACCTTCTGCCCTCTATGTAGTAAAGTAGATATGAAAGAAAGCACTGTTTATAATGGAGTTTTTCAGGGTTACATCAGAGGCTGAGGTTGTGTGTCCTTCAACTATAGGTTCACTTTTATCTTTGAAGATCCTAAATTTCACCTCTGGTTTATTTATCCCTTTGCCATCAAGTCTCCAAAGGGAGCTCATCTTTTTAAGCCTCTTATTTGATACTCTTATTTGACTGCCGCCAGAATTGATACTCTTATTTGACTGCCGCCTCGGGCTCAACATACTTTTAAGTGTTCTTCCCTGTAGTCAGTGCTCTGATGTACTAGGATTCTTTTCCAATATTTTTGCTCTCAAGGTGGAATTTCTCTTTCTTGGGAGTTTTTAGGTGAATTGTAAGTTCTTTCGTTCTTTATTTTCTCTTCCATGGAGACAATAGCAATCCACGAAGGTTTACTGTGAGAATTTGGGATGTATCTCTTCTGGAAATAATTGTTTATGTTTCTATATACAGGTAATGCAAAGTTTGTAATCTTCTCTGTCTTTTGGTTATGCTGATAGTGTGGTATTTGTGCTGTGTGTCCTTGTGGCACTGTGTTGGCTACTGGAGGGTGTGTGCGGAGGCTCAGGTGTAGATGACCACTTTACCCTATACCTGGAAGTCTGCTGTTTCTATGTCTCCTAATGATATACATTTTTTTCATTTCCTTGTTCTCCATGCTGTAATTCTGGATAATTATTTTCAAATTTATTCATTAATTCCTTTTTCAGCTTACATTGACATTTAAACGTCAAGTTAAATTTTTCCTTTTGAGGGTCCCATCTTTTTTGTTGTTGTGAATCCTCACTTGAGGACGTTTTTCCCATTGATTTTTGGAGAATGGAAGGGAAGGAGGGAGGGAGGGAGGGATAGATAGATATGTAAGAGACACATCTATTGATTGCTTTCCGCACATGCCCCCACCCAGCTGGGATCGAACCTGCAACCCAGGTATGTGCCCTTGACTGGGAATTGAACACAAGATCCTTTGGTGCTCAGAGTTGATGCTCTAACCACTGAGCACATCGGCCAAGGCTGAGGATTCCCTTTTGGGGGAGTTTAAAATTCAACTCTTCTACTTTTGTTGGGCTTCAGAGACAATTCCACCTTCAGGACAAAATCTATCTTACAAGTTTTCTTGTTGCTTAATATTCCCATTTCAGCTCACTGGTCTCATTTTTCTCTAGCCTTACCTGCACTCCACCATTTGATGCTTACTTGTCAACTCAGTAATGCTTTTCAAAGGTATAATGATGGTAATGTATTCAGTGCTTGTTTCTAGATGGGGATCTCAAGGTTCCCAAGATTTATTTTTCATTGCTTCTTTTATCACTACAATTCCACCTGCTCTAGCCTGGCCACATAGATATTAAGATGAGCAAAAGGAACTGATTGGGAAATGCAGAAGTATTTCCAGTAGGAAAAAAAGGCACAGTTAATTGTAGATAGACTTTAGTTCTATATATGAATATTTATATGAGTATTACCTGTGACATGAGGAGCCCAGATAGGGCTAGGGATTTGAAATAGAACTAGAGTATGCACTACATGGGATTGTCTCTGAGGAAGCAGCAACAAGCTTAATTAATTTTTTACATCAAGATCGCATTTGGGAATAAGGAAGGATTTTCTTTAATATGTTCATTTGTTTTCCTAATAAATGAGGCTGATCACAAGTACAAAGACTCATCATCTATTTATAATTTCTATTGAGCAGTGATTGCGCCTTTTGTAAATTCTTCCTTTGAGGCTCATAATAGGTTTTGAGAGCCTGCTCTTGGGATTGCAGCCACTTTGCCAAGTTACATATCCAAGCTTTTAGCTTTCTATCTGGCCCCCTCCCTATCCACTTCTTACTCTTTCCATTTCCAAATCACAGTGGAAGTTACCTTTTCTTATATAGGGTTGAACTAATGCTTGTTTCCACTATCCTTGATTCTTAATTTTACTCACTTTTAAAAAAATATAATTTACCTTTTAATATTTATATTCATAATTTGAATCTTCCAATTTTCCTGCAGGATAGGATGAGTCATGTCCTTGTTTTGAGAAAGAAAGAAATTAATTTCTGGTCTCAGTTCACAAGCTGGAATGAAGCACTGTGATTCAAACCACTGAAAATATTGCTCCAATAGTTGTGCTCCTGGCACTACCACACTGAAAAAATTAGGGAAAGGCCTTGGATGGGTTGAGAGAGAATCCTTTTTATATAAAACTGCTTTTACCTAGAGATCTTTGAAGGTAAATTGGATAGGTTATGTCTTTGGAATGACTCTGAGGATTTGCAAAAGTACCCTTTCTATGGATGGCGGGGGGAAAAGGGAGAGAATCTTGAAAAATGCAAAATAGATGCTGTATAACAAAGATGATCCCAGAAATAGACAAACAGGGCAACTGAAAATGCAGAATCAGAATGGTCAAGCTGCTCATTGTGTGTTTTCATGCATATAGCCCCTGGCCAACATTTTTTTTTCTTTTTTTTTAATCCTTACCTCAGGATATTTTTTCCATTGATTTTTAGAGAGAGTGAAAGGGAGGGGGGAGAGAGGAGAGAGAGACAGTAGAGAGAGAAACATTGATTGATTGGTTGCTTCCCTCATGCACCCCGACGGGCCAGGGATCAAACCTGCAACCCAGGTATATGCCTTGACAAAAAAATCGAACCCGGGACCCTTCAGTGTGTGGGTATATGCTCTAACCACTATACCATGCCAGCCCGGGCCCCCAGGCCAACATTTAATGAATAGTACCTGCCTTCTCTCTGAGTAATCTTCAGCCAGAGGAGGACACATTTGTCTAGAACAGGGGTGGGCAACCTTTTTGTGAGTGCGTGCCAAAACCAGCAAAATCTCTGACTCAAAATTCTTCTGCGTGCCAACCCTAATTTTTTGAGAACATGTTATGCCTACTTGATATCTCTTAAGGTGTACGTATGTGAAGAACCTTGAAGAAATAATAAAATTCATTCGAGTGACAAAAACACAGTATATGATGATGAAAAATACATTTATTTTTTAATGTACACATGTACACTGATAGTCCGACAGAAAACTTTATGACTCTGTTTGATATTATCAGTGGGACTTTTGCTGCTGCATCACTGATGACAGAGATTTTACATCAAGTTTATATTTCATGACCTTCAGAGATATGCATGAGCTACTACTTTTATCCATCAGGCTACTCCTATTACGAGACTTAACAAAATTCATCACTGAGAACAAAGATTCACAAGCGTATGTGGATGAAACCAAAACACTGGTCAGATCTAGGAAGGCAGGGAAAGTTAAGGCAGAGGCATTGAAATTGCTTTTCCCCTCTCTTGTCAATCCATGTCTATGGTCTTTAAGATAACTTGTTATGTAAAATTATTTATTTATCTAATATGCACCTACACTGAATTTATCTGAAAAATAAAAAAGTCGATATTAAGAAAAAAATTGTAAATGGAAGATTATAAGAGAGGGTTTCGCATGCCAGCAAAAGTTACTGGCGTGCCATGTTTGGCACGTGTGCCAGGGGTTGCTCACCCCTGGTCTAGAAATACCAGCCCATGTGGAGGGAGTTGCTATAATTCACTTTGTAGTGGCAGCCACTTTGTTAAGGGTCTTCAATACTGGTTGAACATAAAAAAACAAAGAGCAGGGCTGTCTGTGTTACATTGTTCTCCAACAAGGCCAGACACTGAGAACACCAAACATGTCAGTTTCAAAAGGGTCAAAACAGTGGTTGCCATGGGTGATTGGTTTTCTTTTATTTTTAATACTAGTGGCCCTGCGCACGAATCCATGTGCAAGTAGCTCCCTGCAGCTTGCCTCAGCTGGCCGCCCCGCCCACTGCCGCTCGTAGCTCTCTGCCACACTGTAGCTCGCTGCCCTGCCCTCCTGTAGCTCTTTGCTGCTTGTAACTCGCTGCCCCGCCCTCCTGCTGATCGGTCATTACTGTCACGGTGTAACAACCACTTGCATATTACCTCTTTATTATATAAGATGTTTTTATTGATTTCAGAAAGAGGAAATGAGAGGGAGAGAGAGATAGAAACATTGATGAGAGAGAAGCATTGATTGGCTGCCTCTTGCACACCCCCTACTGGGCTCAACCTGAAACCCAGGCATGCATCCTGACCGGGAATTGAACCAGTTACCTCTTGGTGCATGGGATGATGCTCAACCAATTGAGCCACACTGGCCAGGCTGTATTCCCAAGTTTTAGAGACATATTTGACTTCTTAGTGAGTTCTTTTCAATGGTTGTATATTTTATGTCCTGGAAAAACCTGCCTTGTTGTTAATTTGGTGGCTCCAAATAGTTACTCTCTGTAGTTTGTCATTTTCAGACAAAATCTTTAGAATATTCAGAATGGCCTCCATGTTTCTTCTTTATAAACTCATCAAAATTCTTCTGCAGAGTTCACAACACTTTCAGACATATATATTTTGTTTTATTCATCCTCCCAACATCCTGGGAGAAAAAGACAACTTCCTTTTGAAGATGGATTAAGTAAATATGGAAAGGAAACTGATCTACAAAATTTGTACAGTAAGTGACCTAGGTCAAGAATATACATCATTATTTTAAAATAGGGGTAGCTTTTTACCAAAAATTATTATAAGGGTTTTTAACATCTCTTAACTCCTGGTTATAGAAGTAATACATACCTATTGCAAAAAATTTAAAAACACAAAAGAAAGCCCATTATCCAGACATACTACTATATAAAATTTCAGCATATTTTCTTCAATTCTTTTTTGTCTGCATTGAAGAACCTCATTTGCTGAGATATATTAAAAAAAAAAAACAAATAGAGAGGAAAATGTATATTTATGGTAAATCTTGAAACATCTTCAAATTCATGCTATAAGTTCCAAAGAATGTAAGTCAGACAAAATGCAATTTGGTCATATAGAAAGATGTGAATCCAAGGATCCAAGATGGTGGCAAAGTAGGTGGATATTACACTCACCTCCTCCCAGGATCAATCTGGATTACAACTAAAATATAGAGCAAGTAACATGAATAACCAATTGAAGACTAGCTGAAGAGAAGTCTTATAACCAAGGATGTATAGAAGAAGCCACATTGAGACTGGTAGCAAGGGCAGAGATGCAAAAGGGCTGGTCCCAAAACTAGGGCACCAGAGCCAGGAAGAGACACCCACATAATATCTGGTGGGGATTCTGCCTGACAGGGAGAGACAAGAGTTTGCTAAAAACATAGGCACCCTCTTAAAGGCCTAATGCACAAAATCATATAAACATAATCCAGTCAACTGACTATGGGTAATTATGTTGAACAAATATGAGTTTTGAAATGTAATCATAGCACATTAAATTCTAGAAGTCAAAAAAAGAATGATAAAGTGAATGAAAACAAGGAGAAAGAATTAGTAACACCAGGGACTTGCCCTTTCCCCAGACTCCTCTGTTTGTCTGGTTACCTGAGGGCCCATGTCCTTTCATGAATTCTATTTCTAAAATAGTCATAATCAGTATTTATTACTTGTGTAACATGTGAAATGCTTGGCTTCTCTGACTACATCATGTTCAAAATTACTTCGTTCCCATGCCCTCTCTGCAGATAAAGGAAGTGTGTATTGTTTATCGAAGATTTGCAGGAACCTCATGACCAGATTCACATCAACTAGCAAAATCTTTCTCGGACCCCTGCTGGTACACAGATGTCTGTGGTCTTCATTCACCTCTTGCTCCTCTCATTTTTCCTTCCCCTTGACATAAAAGAAGCCTGAGCTCTGTACTTTTCTAAGATGTATTTGAGATACCACTAGGGCTCCCATACTCCAGGTTGGTGCCTTCTCCATATGGTGCCTTTTCCTTACTCTAAACAGATGTTTTAAGTTTAAGCCTTTTGAAGTGTCAGGCACACAGACTTTGGATCAATTCCACTCGCATTCAAAGAACTCTAATGAATAGAGACCTGGAATGGGAGGAAAATATCCCCTGCTTCCCTTTTCCCTCCTCATCCCATGAAACATTCTAAGCCAGTTAGAAGAATAAGAACAAAATGGGAAGATGTTTACAGTGAGAATAAATGTCAGTTAGAAAAAAACCAACAGTGATAAGGGCCAATTCACAGAAGGAATATGCTATCAAAAAACAAACAAACAAATAAAAAGATGTTTAATCTTCCTAATAAGCAAAGCTATGTGAACTTTAAAAAAATCAAGTATTTAACATCTATTGTATTTGCTAGGTGGCAGAGTAAGCCACAAGCTGTATTTTCCAAGGGTAGTTGTCCCCTCTCAGAGAAAACTTTTCTCAAGTGAAAATCGCGATTCCCTTAACCTTTCTAGATGAGTTGGTTCTGTTTTCTAACTCCGTATGGACCACTACAGTCCCTGCCTTCCTCTTGTCTCTCAGCGGTGACACACTACACTGAAGAGATCTTCTGGAAGGCCTGCTGACCCTGGGCTGGGACCACTCTGGAGCCAGCTTAACATTAGGATCAGGTATCAATGCTGGGCTCTCAGCTCAGCCAGCCAGGCCTCTCCCCTCAGCTCCCTCAGTCTTGGAGTTCCTGCTACAGGTGCCAACCCAGGGTCTAGCACTGCACCCTCCGCCTGGTGCTGCTGACTGTGGCTCTATTTTTTGGAGCTTTACAATGGGTGTCCACCTCTGAAACAAGTGGCAGCACTGCTGGGTAAGGAAGGAGTGGGAGCTGTGTGTGATGGAGACGCCAGCCTGGGACTGGAGGGAAGGAAAAGAGAAGAGGGCATGATGAAAGGGGATGGAAGAGAGCCCCAGGGCAACACAGCTAGTATTGGGTGATTAGGGGCAGGCAAAGGCTGGAGAGAGGAAGCGAAGCTTACCTGTGCAGGTGAGGGTCTGTGCACTCCACGCACGTGTTTAACATGCAGGGCCTGGAGGTGTGTAGCATGTCGGGGTGTCTCAAAGAGTGCCAGGTGCTGAGGGGCCTGGGCGTTCTTAAGGATCTGAGTGTGGGAGGGAGAGCATGGAGGGTGGAAGTGGGGCTTCGGGGAGGCCAGCAGCTCCGGGGCCCAGGTGGGATCACTGGCACAAGGGAGGGGGGCGTTTCTCTGTCTTTACCTCCCTTTCTCGCTTGTTCTTTTCTTCTCCATTTATCCTCTTTCTTTATTTCTTGTGCTGGCTCAGACAGATCACTCCGTGGAGGTAGGATCTGGGGTCAACATGTACCTGAGCGGGGACCCAGGCCTGGCCACCTTACACAGGTGGGTTGCTTCTGGAACCGCTGCCTGCGGAGACGATCGCCACTTGTCGGGCACCGGAGTCTCTGCGCAGCTTGTTACTTAGATTTAGCAGCCGGATTCACTTTATTCATAAAATGTGCACTTCCCTATTCATTATCGGAGGGAATATTTGCTAGGCATATTTATCGACTTGTTTGCCAAAGTTCAGACATGCAGGACAGGGTTATCTTGCTACTGTCCTCTAGGAGGACATAGATGGATCCTCACAGGCAAATGCTCCATCTGCGGGGTAAACATGCCCAGCCTGGGTGCTGGCTGGTTCCTGGTCCCTTGCCACTTCCCGCCCAGAGCAGCTCTGCAGAGAGCCGGCTTTCTCCTTCCTGACAGCGTGGGCTTGGAGTGGCCTGAGTACACCATGGATACTCTGCCAAAATGCAACCTAAAGCATTTTGGTTGTTAAATAATTCAGGAATAGCCTTAGTGCAAACTTTCAGCTATCTTTGCCGCGTCTCTTAAAACTCAGAGCAAGTAGAAAGCAGAAAGGAGTAAGGAAAACATGTTGAAAATTAATGATATGAGCATTCATATTTCTTTTTTTAAATTCTTTATTAGTTAAGGTATTACAAATGTGTCCTTATCCCCCCCCCCCCCCGTTAACCCCCACCCCCCCACACTCATGTTCTCATCCTTCTGTTGAGCATTCATATTTCTTAAATATCTTTATCTCTTAGGAATAATGAAGCAGATAGCAAACTAAATATTAAATGTTAACTTCTCAAATACCGCCATGGACTTATGCCTAGGCAGTAATTCTCCAGTTTTCACCAGCCAGTCGGCCAAAGGGGCTTTCTTGGATTTGATTTTACCTCCACTCCCCTTGTTGGGCCCAATAGGGAATGAAGAGAGTGTGCAGCAAGCCTTTATAACTTTATTTTTGTATTTGTATTTTCATATCATGCTATTGTTGTCATTAGGTAAGGATGGTAGGAAAGGATGGTTAGGGAAGGATGGTAGGAAGTTGGTTATTTTTTTCAAGTAAAATTGTGTCTTTTGAATACTGTAGATTTCAGCAGTGCTGTTTCAGCAACACAAATAACAGAATGGGTAGCACCTGTACCTCTGAACACATAGAAATAAGTAAGAAAAGTTTCCAGTGATTTAGGAAAAGAAGCCATCAATCAATCATAAGACAGAAGGCCTGTCATCCATAATAAAGAAGCCAATTTAAAAAGGGATGCGCCCACTCAAGAACACGAATGATTTCCATGCAGTTGAACTTTGACCTCCCCCAGGATGAGACCCCACTGCCTTTCTTCTTTCACGCCTCTCAAGTCTAGCTGGAGGGACTGCAGGGAGCAACAGGGGCAGAGGAGGTGCCCCTTCTCCAGGCACCCTGGGTCCCATCCAGCATCATCCTGTAGACACCATGTAGACGCCATATTCTCTCTTGTGCAGAAGAAATCTGATTTTCTCAGCTTCTAGCTGTGTGATAAGGGAAACGTACACACGATTCTCAAAACATGGGTAGAGGTGAAACAATGCTCCACCACCTTTTTTAAGTTGGGGAAAGTCTATGCTTTAAGGGTAGCCTGCCATGCTGTATAAGCACCACAGCTGGGGAGCAACCTAAGGCATGACTTAGGGCAGTGATGGCGAACCTATGACAAGTGAACTCATTTTTTTGGTTGACTTTTCTTTGTTAAACGGCATTTAAATATATAAAATAAATATCAAAAATATAAGTCTTTGTTTTACTATGGTTGCAAATATCAAAAAATTTCTATATGTGACACGGCACCAGAGTTAAGTTAGGGTTTTTCAAAATGCTGACACGATGAGCTCAAAAGGTTCGCCATCACTGACTTAGACCCTTTTCATCTCTCCTTGGTGCAGAATATGATGATAATTACAGCTTATAAAATAGTGTATTATAATAAGACCAGAGGCCTGGTGCACGAATTCGTGCATGGGTGGGTTCCCTTGGGGTGGCCTGAGGAGATAGGGCCCCAGCTTGAGCCCCTAGCCTTGCAGCCCCACAGCCCCGCCTGGCATCCTGCCTTGGCCTGGCGCCACCCCTCACCTGCTCCACCATCCCCACCCCCCACCACTGTGGCTGGTTGCTCTCTGTGGGGGAATCAGTCTGTGGGGCAATCGGTCTGCGGGGTGATCGGTCTGCAGGGTGATTGGCAGGGCAATCGGGCCCCACTTGGACCCGCCTTGACCTGGTGCTGCCTGCTCACCTGCTCCACCATCCCACCACAGTCCCGCTCTTGTCTGGGCCCATTGGGGCCGGCAGCACCTCCACTACCGCCCACCATGTTCCGCACCGCCCTCTGGTGGTCAGTACACGTCACAGAGAGCAGTCGAACTCCTAGTCTAACGACCACCAGAGGGGAACATTTGCATATTAGGCTTTTATTATATAGGATAATTAGTCATAAAGAGGAAGTAGGTCTTGTTACAATGTTTACCCATGTAGGCAAAGCATGTTCACATTTCTGTGCCTTTACTTTTGTGTATGCTCAGCACTCGACAATGTATAAATCAGTGCAGGACTCAACAGTTTGTGAAACAGGACCTGTATTATCATCTCCCTTGTTTCTAGGTAAAACTTGATCTTCATGGTAGAGGCAGGTGCTTTCACATGCACTTAAAATCTAAGACTGGGAGGTGGCTTCCCCACCCCCAGCATTCCCTGGGCCTCTTTCTCACTCAGGGCTAAAACAGGATGTCCCCCTTCCCAGGTCCCAGCCCTTTCCTCTTCTTTGAGCAGCAGGTACAGTGCTCCGTAATTTGCACTCTACCTTCCCATCACCACTAGAGGTCCCAGGTATTGAAGACCTGGAGGGACTGGTGCTCTGGGGCAGTGCTCAGACTGGGAATCTGGTTAAAAGTTCAGATTCTTGACCTCTAACCTAGACACACTGAATCAGTCAGTGGGGTGCAGTGGAAGGAATAGGACTCAGAAACCTACATTTTTAATAAGCTCCTCAGAATTGATTCTTATGATAGAACCACAGAGATTTTTACCTTGGGGTGCCTGCATCTTGTGAGATGAGATGATGATCCACTGAGGTGGGGAAAAATATTAGATAATCTTTTTATTAATTTTTATTTTTTAAATGGATATTCCATTTATGGAATTTACAAATGCAAAATTCTGGTTCTTCCTTAAAATTTTAACAGTATTATTGAGACATATATTACATACTAGAGGCCCAGTGCATGACATTTGTGCATGGGGGTGGGGGTCCCCTCAGCCCAGCCTGCATCCTCTCCAATCCGGGACTCCTCGGGGGATGTCCGACTAACTGGCAGTCAGACATCCCTGTCACAATTCGGGACCATTGGCTCCTAATTGCTCACCTGCCTGCCTGCCTGATCACCCCTAACTGCCCCCACTGCTTGCCTGGTCACCCCCACTGCCCCCTCTGCTGGCCTGGTCACCCCTAACTGCCCCCGACCAGCCTGTTCACCCCTAACTGCCTCCCCCGCTGGCCTGGTTGCCCCTCACTGCCCCTCTCTGCTGGACTGATCAGCCCCAACTGCCCCCCCACCCCCCCCCGCTGGCCTGGTCACTCCTAACTGCCCCCCCTCCCCACCAGCCTGGTTACCCCTCACTGCCCCTCCCCTGCCGGACTGATCATTCCCCCCCCCCCCCCCCCCCCCCCCCCCCCCCCCCGCCGCTGGCCTGGTCGACCCACATAGCCTGCTGCTCAGTCTTTTGGTTGTCGCTCACTAAACCCCCTGCTGGCCTGTTCGCTCCGTGCAGCCTGTTCGGTTGTCCATTTGGTTGTTTAGGTTGCGACGGTCGCTTAGGCTTTTATATATATAGATGATAAAATTCACCAGTTGTAGTGTAGAATTCAACAATCTGTGAAGTTATAGTTTTGTAACCATCGGCATAACCCAGTTTTAGAAAATTTCCATCTGTGTGCCCATTTCAGTCAATCTTCATTTCCACCCTGAGTTCCAGGAAGCCCCTAATCTGCTTTCTATCTCTATATATTTTTCTTTTCTGGATATTTGATATAAAGGGAATCATATGATATGTAGTTTTTTTACATCTGGTGTCTTCCACTTAGCAATATGTCGGTGAGGTTCATCCACTCACAGAATGTATTAGTAATATTTACTTCCTTTTCATAGCTGAATAGTATTCTATGTATGTACATACCACATTTTATTTGTCCATTTACCAGTCAGTGGACATTTGGCTTATTTCCAATTTGAGGTTATTATGAATAATGCTGCTAGTAACATCTGTGTACAAGTTTTTCTGTGAATGGATGTTTTCTTTTTTTTTGGTAGATTCCTAGGAGTAAAATTGCTGGATTATACAGTAAGTTTATGTTTAACTTTTTAAGAAACTGCTAAAATGTTTCCCACAATAGGTCTACCATTTTACATTCTCATCAGCAATGTATGAAAATTCCAGTATTTCCTGTCCTCACCAACACTTATTGTCTGTCTTTTATTATACTCATTGTGTTTTTAATTTGCATTTCCCTAAAGACTAATGATATTGAGAATATTTTTCTGTGTTTCTGAGCCAGTTGTATAGCTTCTGTGGTAAATGTCTAGTAAAACTTAATGTCTATTTTTAAGCTGGGTTGCTTGTCTTATTGAACTGTTCTGGATATAAGTCCTTTACCAGATAGATGATTTGCAAATATTTTCCCTTCGTCTGTGGCTTGTATCTTCATTTTCACAATGGTATTTTTTGAAATGCAAGCATTTTTTATCTTGATAAAATCCAATTCACTATTTTCTCTTTATGGTTTCTTTTTGGTATCCTAGTTAAGAATTATTTGCCTAGTCCAATGTCACAAAGATTTTCTTCTACAAGTTATGTAGTTTTAGTTTTTATATTTAGGTCTGTGACCTATTTTGAGTTAATTTTTGTATATGGTGAGATATAAGGGTCTAAATGCACATTTTTGCATGTGGATATCCAGTTGTCCCAGCATCATTTGTTGAAAAGTATTGTTTTTAAATGTTTGAAGTAAAAAAGAAAATTACCTATTCATAACTACAATATATGTAGGTTTATGACAGTGTCCTTGCTCAGTTTGTAAATTGGTTGGCCTATCATGTAGTCATATACGTACTCAATGTGTCCTCAGTTCATGACAGGGAGAGGCACCCAGTCATGCCCTTACTCCCTTGTTCATTTCAGGCATATTGTGAGATAGTGCAGGTTATGTGTACCTGGCTCTGTGGCTGTATGGATTATATTGTCTCATTTTAACTAAAACAACCCTCATGACATTAACAAGTTGTGAGAATCAGGAATTATAGCAGTTGCCTGAGATGGTGGTGGAAATAAATTGCCAATGTTTCTGCAAGCTCTGTGTTAATTGCCCAATTCACACCATTCTCTGCCCATGTCATTCTCTTTTTTTCACTGGACACTCATTCTTTCCTTTGTGTCTCATCTTTCCTCAAGGCAGAGGGGAGAGGGAACTCTCCAAGTTTTTAAGAGAAGCCAGGGAGGGTATAATGTATCAAGATTGCCTTTCAGGCTGTGACCACACATAGGAGGAAGGGAGATGAGTTGGGACAGCAGCTTCTTTTCCATGCCTGTTTCCCAGAGACCAGCTTTCCTTAGTGTGGCTGACAGAGATGCTCACGGCTATTCTCTTCTCCGTTGGTCACTGGGGCTTAATGTACTGAATGAGCGCTCTAGGCATGCAGGTTGCCTTCTCTGCTCTCTCTCTCCCATCATTAGGGGAACACCATTCTTGTGCACATGTGTATGCTTGTATTTGCTCACACATCGCACATGCTCATGTCTCCTCACCTGAATGTTCGCCTTTCTCTGGGTCTCCACAGCCCTAGCCCATTTTCCACTCTCCAACTTTTCTATCCAAGCTCACATGGAACAATTCTGACTTCCAGGCCACTAGGTGGCAGGACTGTGACCATAGTTGGCAACCCAAACACTCAGGGGTCCATCCTGGCTGGATTAACCAAACGAAAGAACACTCTGCTCTCTATTTGTGCAGCACAAAGAAAGTTATATTTAATCTAAGATTTCCCAGACAATGCATATCAGAAACACCCAGAATGCTTATAAAAAGGTGGCCATCCTTGGGCCCACCTACCACTTACTGAAGCAGGGGCGGGGGGGTGAAGAGCAAGGATCTGCAGTTAAATAAGTGTCCCCATTTCATAAGAGGTTCCCTTATACACTAAAGCTTGCCATATGCTGGTCTAAGGATGTCAAAAAAGGACATGTGGAACTGTCCACACTTAACTGTGGTTGTGAGTGCTAATGTGACACTAGATACTTGATACCACTTATAATCATTGAATTTCAGAATTTAAAGGAAGCTACCTATTCAGCTACATATGGGAACAATAAGACATGTAGTGCCTTAGTCAAGAAACCCAAATTTCTTCATTCCACTGTGACTTGTTAATGACATTTCCACACAAGCTGCCCAAATGGGACAATAAACCTTTCACCCAAAGATAGAATGTAATTCAGAAAAAAAGAGCTGCAGGAAAACAGAGAGGGAAATAAGAGTTATAGATTAGTTATCTTTCAAATTAATCTTAACATTGAAGGTCAACTTCCTCTGATGATATAGAATATTGTTAGATAAATAAGCAGTGCTGACCTAAAAGTGAGTCTGGCCCTGGAGAGTTTGGCTCAGTGTATAGCGTGTCAGACTGTGGACTGAGGGGTCCTGGGTTTGATTCTGGTCAAGGGCACATGCCCTGGTTGTGGGCTCTATCCCCAATAATTCTCTCTCATCACTGATATTCCTCATTGATGTTTCTATTGCTCCTTATCTCTCTGAATGCAATAAAAATTATTTAAAACAAGTCTGTGAGACTTGTCTTATATATTAGTGTAACCAAGCTTACATTGTGCAATTTGATCTTAATAGAAATCATGAATTTAAAAGTTTTTATAATTTTTTGAAGTTGATGCTTTAAAATTTATCTCGTAGGTAGAAGGCTACTGTTCAGATACTTAGACTTTGAGTCCTAAACTTTCTCTAGAAAAAGGAAATACTTGGACAATGTTTGAGGAGCTGTATCAGTACTGACATTAGGAAATAGCTATTTTATTTATGGATAATAATGAAGAGAAGACACTGATGGGAAATTTTTAGTGGATAGGCATCCTTTTTTAAAATATATATGTTTTTAAAATTGATTTCAGAGAGGAAGGGAGAGGGAGAGAGAAATAGAAACATCAATGATGATGCGCGTCACCTACCGGGGATCAAGCCCACAACCCGGGCATGTGTCCTGACCGGGAATTGAACCGTGACCTCCAGTTCATATGTCAATGCTCAACCACTGAGCCAGGCAGGTTGGACTGGATAGACATTCTTTATGTCCATGTTCCTAATTACTTTCCAGATAGAAAGCATCATACAATGTGAATCAGAAGGTCCAAACATATGTAGGCTACAAGATTAGGAATTTTGTTTTGTGTGATAGGACCTAATACCATTGTCAATACACCAGCTGGTGCCCACGAACATAATTTATTTTTGAAGTCAAAATGTGTTGAGAAATACTTTGAGAAGCTTTGCTGTTGCTTCGTTTTTATATTGACACCATTCATCTCCACAGGGCATTCTTTATTACAACACATTCCAGGTAAATTGACGACAAAGGTGGGAAGAATCACAGAAAAGATAAAGGGATTTGTATCAATCAGTAATGTTTTGGTTGCAAGTGATAGAAACCTTAACAGTGTTAGCTTCCAGGAGTGGCTTGAGGGAGGTTTAGTTTCCTGCTCCCACTAATGTTCATCATCCCTCCAAAAATCTACACTCTAAGTAAAGCTGTGTTTGCAGCTTAAAGATATGTTCTCCCATTCTTTCCTTTCCTAAGTCCTTTCTATGTAGAAATTCTAGGGTTATGCTTGTCTTAAGTAAAAAAGGAATTTATTCAACCATGTAAAGTTCAGTAAGGAGCCTGGGCTTCAGAAAAGGCTGGATTGATCAGAGCAAATAATATTATCTGAAAATGAATTTCAGTCTTGGCTAGCTAGCCAGGGTCTCTCCATAGTGCCAGAGGGCTTCTAGAAGCCCCACACTTACATCCTTCTTGCAGCTCAAGATCCCCTGTCCTCAAGTGTATGTCTCTCCATAAAACCCTCTGGTTTTTCCTGTTCAGATCTGGTTTTTCCTTTTCACCTGGAGATAAAGCACAGTTCTCAGGGAGACTTAGTCTGATTGGTCCACATGATTTTATGACCACTCCAGTAGTAGGGGAAGTGAGGCTATGCTCCCTCCCTCCAGATCACTTGCAGTGGCCTGAGAAGTTCATAAAAGATGACAAAGATGACCATCTGATAGAGGGTTGATGGACTTCAGAATTTAGTAAAATAGGAATCTGTGCTCATGTTTTGTATAAGAGTGAGTGCATGTATTCAAAGCTGTCATTGCCTTTGTTAGTCTTTGGTCAGCAGATGTGAAAGAAAATACAGATGCTTGATTAAATTATTACTTTAGTCTTTCATTCTGTTTACGTAAAAGTATGCTTTTTGGTTTGTGCTATTATGATTGTCTAGAAATATTTTCTTTTACTTCTATTTCTCTGTTGAAAGACCTTTTGAAGATATAGGTGAGTACAATAATTATGAGTGTAGACAGACAGACCAAAGCTCACATCTGGCTCCATGCATGACCTACCTGTGTGATCTTGGCAAATTATTGAACTTCTCTAAACTTATTATCTCCATTCAATAGAGATAATAATGTGCTTCATTAACTCTTTGCATTATTTGGAAAATTAAAGGAGAATAAGAAAGCAACGCATTTAGCTTATTACCTGGCATAGAGGAAGCACTTAAAAATGCTAGTTGTTATTATTATTATCATCATCATAATTATAAAACAAGTGCATCCGCTTTTAGACTTGTTCACTTGTCATCAAGTTGCTGTGTTAGCTGCTGAATTTCCCAGTACCTTGCAACTGAATTGCATTTCCTGAAGAGGGTCTTTACTCAGTTATTATGACATCCCCTCTGCCCCCCCAGTTCAGCTTGGCAACCAGCAATACTCGCTTTGATTACTTTCTGACATTCATCCTTTGTACATGTTCAACCAAGTGAAATTACAGCAACAACCCTGGGCTGATGGACTCACTATATCCCTACAATTCATTTAAGAAGACACTTTTAATTATCCTACCGTAAAAAAATGGAAAGATACCAAGAAGTATAAGAAAGAAATAAAAATCACCACCCATAGATAATTATAGTAAACTTTTTTTTATAGTAAACATTTTAATACTTCTCTCTCTGTTATACATCTATATATGGATGTATAATTTATATATGTTATATATGTATATTAAAAGTAGATCACAATCTATATACAGGTTTGTGTTTTTCCTTTGTTCATTTAACATTATATTTTAAATAATTTCTCAAGGCATTAAATAGTCTTCAAAAATTTTATTTTTAAAGAGAATCATTTTTTAAAGAAAGATTTTAGCTTATTTGTTCATTTTTTGTCATTGGGCTTGTTTTTCACATTTTTGCTGTAATAAATAACATGAATATCCTAGTATCCTAGTGCAAACATTTAAAAAATTCACTTCCTTTATTATTATTTTAAAAGTTAACCTATAGATTTTAATTGTATAGGTTGATGAGTTGAAAATACATCAATATCCACACCTTTATTTAAAAAATAATAGAACCTTTTAATCACTCCAGAAAGTTTCCTTGAGTCCCTTCTCTATAAATCTCTACAACCTGACCCTTCGCGCTTTTTGCCTTTTCTTAAACTTCATTTAAATGGAATTGTTAAAACTTCCCACAGACAATTTACAGATCAATTTACTAGATCAAGTAAATTATTCAGTGATTCATGAATTGGGCAGCATCCAATCTAGGAGATAAAAAGGAACTCCAAAGAGCTGTTCAAGGCAATATATTTTTTAAAAAATTCTGATATAATTGACATAACATTAGTTTTAGATATACAATATAACAATGTGATATTTGTGTATATTTCAAAATGATCACCACAATAAATCTAGTTACCATCCATCACCACATATAGCTATAATTTTTTTCTTGTGAGCAGAACTTTTTTTTTAAAGAATTATGAATTTATTAGGTCATCTGGAAAACCAGATGGGCTGAGCCCCAAAATGGAGCCAGCACCCAGATAGGGAGTCAGAGATTTTAAAGGACTCTAGGCGGGCTTTTTCTGGGCAGAGAATTCTCTGGGCAGGTCCTGAGGGAAAAGATAATGGTCTTAGCAAGTGGAATGTGGTCTTACAAGTGCTAAGCAAAAGGGAATGTCTGTTGTGAAGTGGTTTAAAGGTCAGTTCCCAGGGGAGGGGGTGTCCATTCAATTATTCGATCAGACCTACCATTCCAGCCTTTTTGATTTATGGAATAGGAACAAAGGTCATATCTTCTGTATTTACTTCCTGCTTGGGGGGGGGGGGGCGTCATTATCACAGGGGAATGGACTTTGATAGTAGTTGGCTGGATTAGGAGTCGCAGTAGTATGATTTCCCCAAGAGACTGGTTGGTGAAGACACTGTTGAGTGACTTGGAAGGTAAAAGCTGGTCTTGAGGCTGCCACAATGTCACTTGTCTGGTTTTGCTGCTTTTCTGGGCCTGGAGCTGAAATAAAAACTGAGGTCTAGATGTTATCTTTAGGGAGGAAAGATCAAGGATATATGGTGCCTAACCTGGTGGAGACAAACTGTTTTATAAATTTTAGTATTATTGAGGCAAAAGCTAGAACAATATGAATTATGACAATGGTCTGGTGGAAGGAAAGAGACATTAGTTTGGAGTGTTGTAGTCTAATATACCAACATGAGGTTTATTCTCTTAGTTTCACTTGTCCTTGGTTTAGGAAGATAGGATTTACTAGGTGGCTGCATAGTGTGTCATTTATATGACTTCCTTTTAACATTTCTCCCTACAAACCTTCTATAATTTTCACAAACCTTCTTACAACTTTCACAAACATTCTTACAACTTTCATTCACTTTCTTCTTCCTTCAAAATGCATGTCCATGCCTCATGCCTTCTATTATCAAAACCATACAATTTCTGCTCTAGCTGGTTTGGCTCAGTGGATAGCGTGTTGGACTGTGGACTAAAGGGTTCCGGGTTTGATTCCAGTCAAGGGCACATGCCCGGGTTGTGGGCTCAATCCCCACTAGGGACCTTGCAGGAGGCCGCCAGTCCATGATTCTCATGATTCTCTCTCATCACTGATGTTTCTCTCTCTCTCTCCCTCTCCCTTCCTCTCTGAAATCAATAAAAAATATACATATTTTTAAAAAACCATGCAATTTCTTTTCAATTTAATTAGAATTCTTAACTCTTAGAAACCTTAATTTTCCAATGATAACCAAAAAGTAAACAGCCAGCATTTCTTAGATTGACATTTATGAACATTCTCAATTTCAAGAAATATACCTTTAACAAAGCACAAGACATTACATTAACAGTTCCAAATCTACTTTATAGATTTTCTGTAACAAAAGCTAAAATCAGGTGAACTTAAAACTTATTGAAATATTTAGATGTTTATTATTTAACTCAGCAATGCTCCAAAGCTTTTAAGTTGCCAAAGAAGACTTTGGGAAATTATGTATAGGCATATGAGGCTGGAGAAAAGCCTCAGGGCGGAGGGGGATGGAGGGAGCAGGTCCTACAGCCTGTTCTAGGACTGCAGTTTCCAGGCCTCTAAATGCTTGGACTTAAAACTGCCACATTTTTCCTTAGAGATAACATGCTAAGGTTTGGATGATAATGAGTCCAGATTTTGATAGTAGCAGGACTGTTAAATAAGAGTTTGCAGTTTGCAGTAAAGAAAGTTATTCTTTGGGAAAGGGGCTGTGAGAAGGCACTAAGGTGAGAGCAGTTTTCAGAGCATTTAAGGGGTGATAATGCTGGCCTTGGAAACTAAAGGCTCAGTGAGGGGTCCCTTCCCCAGTGTCATAGAGGGACTTGGCGAGAAGACTAAAGTTGGGAACCCAAAGGCCAGAGTACCCAGTGAGCTCAAGAAAAGAGAATAGGGACAGTCATGAGGTGGGGACAGCCATGGAGGAGATAAGACATTTACGGTTTAAGGTAATGGCTCGACTTTGTGGAGTGAGAGTGAAACTAAGGTAGGTGACTGTGGTCAGTTGGTGGGACAGTTGGGCTTTATAAGGGGATGTGTGGTGGGCATGGTTGGGTATCAAGGTAGAATGAGAAAAGAGTGGATAAAGAAGGTGTCTAGTAAGATGAAGTGTAGAGATGAGATGGCTAATGATTGTGAGACTAGTCCATCAACCCCCATAATAGAGACTGAGGAGGTGACAAGGGTCCCAGCGAATTTGGGGAGGGCAGAATAAGTGACCCCAGTGTCGATTAAAAAGGAGATCGGCTTACCTGCAACCACATGGTTAGCCAGGGCTCTGTCCTGGTGATGTAAGTCTGTGGGGCCCTGTCAGGGCCTGGGCAGCTTCAGTCTTCAGTGGCCAGTACCAGGAGGTCTGGGAACTCCAAACCAGATCCAGAGGGTGGCCTTGCTGGATTGACTGAGGTCCAACCTGAGGGGCCAGACTACAGTCTGATTTCCCTTCCGCACCTTGGGCAGGGCCCAGGCCGGGTTCTCGGGTTTGGGCAGGACTTGGCTCAGCGTCCTTCCTTGTTGCAATTGAAGCACGGGCCCGGAGGAGGCTTAGCCCCTGAATTACCTGTGGTTGGAGGACTGGCACTGTTTGGGGTTCGTGAGAGTGGTGGTTAGGAGCTGAGAAGCCTCCTTCTGGGCCTCAGCCTTGGCCTGATCTCACCTTTGTTTTTGGCTTTGCATCTCCTCATCTCTTTATTAAAGACCTTAAAGGCCAGGTTAACAAGGTCTTTTTTGAGGGGTTCATGGACCTGTGTCAATTTTTTGAAGTTGGTGGTGTATGTCAGGGGCTGATTGGGATATAAAATGGATGTTCAGAAGAAGGGTTCCCTCTAAGGAGGTAGGGGCTAAGGAGGTAAGTTTCTGTAAGGCCTTCGTGAGGTGGGAGAGGAAGAGAGCTAGGTTTTCATCAGGGCCTTGAGTCATTTTATTAAGTTTATCATAGTTGACTGCCTAGGGGCAGCCTTTTTGAGTCCGGCAATAAGACAGATTATCATTTGGCTATGGAGCTGGCGCCCTGGAGAATTGATCCCACCTTGAGTTAGTTCAGGGGACTGCGTCAGAGCCATTCAAGTTGGCTGCCGGGACCTGTCTTTGGAGGGCATAGTCCTGAGCTGCTAGCCAAATGTGCTCCTTCTCTGGGGTTAGAGAGGAGGACAGGAATAACATAGATGTCATGCCAGGTTAGGCCATAGGACTGGGTCAGGTACTCAAATTCCTTGGTAAAGAGGTCAGGTTGGTTGGAAAGAGACCCAAGATGCCTCTCAATCTGTGCGAGGTTGGACATGGAAAATGGGATGTGTACCAGGACAAAACCCTTGGTCCTGGCCACCTCTCGGAGGAGAAGGACAGGGATTGGAGGCTGGGCTGTCTGGGAATGAGTAAGAAGGGGGCTTAGTAAAGAGGTCCAGGGGGTGGAAGAAGACATGGAGTGTGAAGACAGCAGGGCAGTCGGAGGAGGGACATAAAGAGGTGGGTTCCGGGGACCTGGAGGGGAATGGAGACTTGAGCGATTGGAAGGGTAAAAGGGAGACTCTGAGGGACTTAATGGGTTGGGGAAGGATCGTCAGAAGCCTCAGGGTGGAAAGGTCTGGGGTCAGCAAAAGGGGCTTTTAGTAGAGAAGTAGGTTTTGATGAGTAGAGCAAGTTTGACAGAGAGAAGGATATTTGAGTACAAAGAAGGCTGGGATCTCTGACTACTTCCCATTGTGGTGACAGAAATTGTCTAAGTCCTGGAGAATATGAAAATCTCGGGGCAATGTGAATAATTTAGATTATGGATGGGGCACTTTGGCCGGACCTCCGTGGAAAGGCTGAGTGTGTTCAGATTAAGGATGAGACATCCCAGGGTAGTGATTTCTGGGGGAGACAGAAAAAAATTCCCTGCTGTGTAAATTAGGAAGAGGAGGTAAGCAACAAAGGGAGACCTGGGGAGCAAGACTAGAGGGAGGGCATCCTCACCAACTAGTCAGGCTCTGGAGAGAGGAGGACAGTCTAATCCATGTGGTGGGTGTCCCCTGCAATGTGGAAGACTGTGAGACCTGGTCCTGGGGGCCAAAGCTGGACCGGATAGGATTTCTGGCCTAGCGCTAGGTCTTTGGTCTGAGACGATGTGCAGAGCAGATATCTGAAAGGGTGATCCAATTGTCACTTACCGGAAATGAAATGAGCCAGTGTTGGGTGTTGAGTGTGGGGTCAGCAATGGGAAGGAGAGGTCCCCGATCTGGCATCCTCCTTGGCTGGTTTGGGAGGGCCTGTAAGGGAGGGAGGCCTAATTGAGGCTGGCAATCATGTCACCCAAGTAGGATTTGGAGGTAAACCCAGGTCAAGCTGCCGCTGCCATCTGGTTTCCGAGAAGCAAACTTGGGGTGACCAAAGCCAGAGTGTTGGCTCCCCATCCCTGTGGAACCCTCCTGTTAGGCACCAAATGTTAGGGTTGCCGAAGGAGGAATGTATGAGGCCAAAAGGGGTAAAGAATTATGAATTTACGGATTTGTGCACTGGTGGGGTCCCTCGGCCTGCCTATGCCCTCTCGTGATCTGGGACCCCTTGGGGGATGTCAGACTGCCGGTTTCAGCCCTGATCCCCATAGCCCAGGCCGAGGGACCCCAGCAGTGCACAAATCCGTGCACCGAGCATCTAGTATGCATATAAGATCGTTGGTTAATCTCTTCCCGTCCTCCCCTCTCCCTGCTTCCCTCTGAGATTCATCAGTCTGTTCCATGTTTCCATGCCTGTGCATTGAGCATCTGCCCCCTGGTGGTCAGTGCACATCATAGCTACTGGTTGAATGGTCGAACAGTCAAATGGTCAGATGGTTGCTTAGGCTTTTATATATATAGATTAGGTCATCTGGAAAACCAGATGGGCTGAGCCCCAAAATGGTGCTGCTGTGATCAGAGCTTTTAAGATGTATTCTCTTTGCAGCTTTCAAATATACAATATAGTATTATTAACTATACTAGAGGCCGAGTGCATGAAATTCGTGTACGGGAGGGGGTCCGCTCAGCTCAGCCTGCACCCTCTCCAATCCAGGACCCCTTAGGGGATGTCTGACCACCGGTTTAGGCCCAATTGGAGGGCATCAGCATGGATTGGGCCTAAACCGACGTTCGGACATCCCTCTCACAATTCTGGACCTCTGGCTCCTAATCGCTCACCTGCCTGCCTGCCTGGTTGCCCCTAACTGCCCCCCCCGCTGGCCTGATTGCCCCTAACTGACCCCCCTGCTGGCCAGGTCACCCCCAACTGCCCCCTCCCTGCCAGCCTGGTCACTTCTAACTGCCACCCCCCGCCATCCTGGTCGCCCCTAACTACCCCACCCTGCCGGCCTAGTTGCCCCCAACTGCCCCCCCTCCCCCTGCTGGCCTAATTGCCCCTCACTGCCTCCTTGCCAGCCTAATCATCCCCAACTGCACCCCCCTGCTGGCCTGGTCGCCTCTAACTGCCCCCCCCCCTGCTCCGGCCTGGTCGCCTCTTACTGCCCACCCCTGCTGGCCTGGTTTCCCCTCATTGCCCCCACCCCCGCCAGCCTGGTTGCCCCACACAGCCTGCTTGTTCAGTCGTTTGGTCGTCCCTCACTAACCCTCCTGCCGGCCTGGTGGTAGGCAGCCATCTTGTGAGGGCGTGAGGGTTAATTTGCATATCACTGCTTTATTATATAGGATATTACATCCCCAGAAATTATTTATTTTATAATTGAAAGTTTGTACCTTTTGATCACCCTCACCTATTTCACTCCTCCCCCCCGTACTCCCCAAGTCTCTGGCAATCAGCAATCTGTGTCTCGAGTTGGTTGTTGTTTTTTTTAGATTCCACATATAAGTGAGATCATAATAGTCTTTTTCTGTTCGACTTATTTCAGTTAGCATACTACCATCAAGGTCCATCCATGTTGTCCCAAATGGCAAGATTTTGTTCTTTTTAAAAAATATATATTTTATTGATTTTTTACAGAGAGGAAGGGAGAGGGATAGAGAGTTAGAAACATCGATGAGAGAGAAACACTGATCAGCTGCCTCCTGCACACTCCCCACTGGGGATGTGCCCGCAACCAAGGTACATGCCCTTGACTGGAATCGAACCTGGGACCCTTGAGTCTGCAGGCCGACACTTTATCCACTGAGCCAAACCGGTTAGGACTTGTTCTTTTTTTATAGCTAGATAATATTCCTTTGTATAGGATGTATCACATATTCTTGATCTGTTCATCTACTCATGGACTCTTAGGTTTTATTCACATTAAGGCTATTGTAAATAATGCTGCAATGAACATGGGGGAGTGCAGATATCTTTCCAAGTTAGTTTTCATTTTCTTCATATAAATACCCAGAAGTAGAATTGCTAGATCATATGGTAGTTCTGTTTTTAAGTTTTTGAGAAACCTCCATATTATTTTTTATAGTGGCTGAACCAATTTACATTTCTACTAGCAGTGTACAAGGATTTACTTTTCTCCACATCCTCGTCAACACTTTTTTGTTATTTTTTTTATAATAGCCATTCTAATTTGTTGCAGTTTTGGTTTGCATTTTGTTGTTGATTAGTAATGTTGAGCACCTTGTAAGAATTTATTTTATTCTCTCCTGAGTGTATTTTTTTAAAATTGATTTTTAGAGAGAGAGGAAGAGACACACAGAGAGAAACATCCATTTGAGAGAAACATCAATTGGTTGCCTCCCATACTTGCCTGGACCAGGGATTGAACCTGCAATCTAGGTATGTGCCTGACTGGGAATCGAATCCACAACCTTTTGGTGTATGGGATGATGCTCCAACCAACTGAGAAACCTGGCCAGGGCAATAACATTTTATAGAACAAGGACATTTGCAGATGGGTTAAAGCAAACTTGGGAAGACTTGGAGGGGTTAAGTAATTTGTGATGGGCACACAAGTACCGATTGGTTGACTTAAACCAGTGGTCGGCAAACTCATTAGTCAACAGAGCCAAATATCAACAGTACAACGACTGAAATTTCTTTTGAGAGCCAAATTTTTTAAACTTAAACTATATAGGTAGGTACATTGTTATTAACTTAATTAGTGTACTCCTAAGCTGGCCTTTGCTAAAAACATCCTCAATCTGATTGAGGTACGTTCGCTGAGGTCGACCCCTTCCAACCTCCCATCCTCAACTCGTGCATGAATCGCGGGCCTCCCCCTGCCCTGCGTATCCCGCGGCCTGCCTGCACAGGCATCTCCTGTCGCCCAACCAACCGATACTCCCCACTTCTTCTAACGCCACTTCTTCAAAATAAACTCTCCCAGGCCAAAAACCGACTTCTGCGCATGGGCCATGAGGTTTCAATCTCACTGTACGTGCACACCCGCGCATGGTATTTTGTGGAAGAACCACACTCAAGGGGCCAAAGAGCAGCATGTGGCTCGTGAGCCGCGGTTTGCAGACCACTGACTTAAACCTTCCTTTTCTAGGAAAGCCGAGAGCATAGAGCATAGAAAGTTAAGTTTTGGTTGGCTGATGTGGAGCTTAGCATGAGGGACTCCATCTTGGGTCGAATCTGGTTACTTTAACAAGAATCATTCTATGTATCCTTTTTTGTCCTGCTTTCAGTCAGTATAATGTTTTTGAGATTCATCTATGCTGTTGAATAGATTGGTAATTTATTCCTTTTTATTGCTGAGTCATATCCCATTATATAAAAATACAGCAATTTTTTATCCATTTACTTGATGAATATTTGGATTGTTTACTATTGAATTATTTTATTGCATTTGAATTATTTAACCATAAGTACATGGATCTATTTCTGGATTCTCTATTCGAATTTATATTTTTAAAAAATATTTTTATTGATTTCAGAGAGGAGAAGAGAGAGATAGAAACATCAATGATGAGAATCACATGGGCTACCTCCTGCATGCCCCCCACTGGGGATCAAGCCTGAAACCCAGGCATGTGCCCTGACCAGGAATCCTGGTTCATAGGTTGATGCTCAACTACTGAGCCACACTAGCTGGGCTCTATTCTATTCTAATGATCTGTCTACTTATATGTCTACATCATAATGTCTTGAGTAGTATTAGCATGATAGTAAAACTTGAGATCTGGTAAAGTACTTCAGTTTTGCTCTGTGGGAGCCCAAATGCCCTGTTTTTAGCATGAAGGTCTGGCAGTTTTCATTAATTTTCCATACATATTATATGATTTTGGTGCAATTATAAATAATAATTAACATCAAAATTGCTTGCTGCTAGTTCTAGTAGATTGTATTTCCAAAAATGGCTGCAACAGTGTTTCCAATCCTCATGCTCTTCCACAATTTTGTCACTTTACCATCAAGTAATAGAGTCTATGTCCTGTCCCCTTGGACTGATTGGGCCTTTGTGACGGCCTCAACAAACAGGATGTGATAGAACTGATACTGCATGATTTCCAAGACTAAGTCAGAAGGTGGTTCTGTCTCCTGGGACCCTTTGAGTCCATCAAACATGTGAGGAAGCCCAGGCTACTTAGAGAGTCCACCTGTAGGTATATCAGATGACAACCCCAGCTAAAATTTCAATTGCAGCCAGCATCACAAGCCAGGCATAAATGTTAATAAATGAATGAATAATTGAGGGGGACTAGGTATGGGACAACTGCCCTTTTTGTCATTAGGAAGATAGATATTGACAGTTCTACTGACGATTTCTTCTATGTCCAGTTTGAGACACTGCTTTCTAAAAACGATGATTAAGAATGAAAAGAATCTGAGGAAGTGTCAAAAGAATCATCAAAATGCATTTACAGAATGCTGAATAAGACCACCATGAAGAAAAAAGATTTGCATTAAAAGGTCTTCCCTAGATCCTTTACCCACTACTGTCAGGATTGCTTTTTAGTTTGTTCATTTGTAAATAAAACAGGGAAAGAGAAAAGAGGCCCTATGACAGTGGTTCTCAACCTTCCTAATGCCGCGACCCTTTAATACAGTTCCTCATGTTGTGGTGACCCCCAATTTCATTGTTACAAATTTTTTTTTTAATATATATATTTTATTGATTTTCCACAGAGAGGAAGGGAGAGGGGTAGAGAGTCAGAAACATCGATGAGAGAGAAACATCGATCAGCTGCCTCCTGCACACTCCCCACCGGGGATGTGCCCGCAACCAAGGTACATGCCCTTGACCGGAATCGAACCTGGGACCCCTCAGTCCACAGGCCGACGCTTTATCCACTGAGCCAAACCAGTTAGGGCTCATTGTTACAAATTGAACATAATTAAATCATAGTGATTAACCACAAAAACAATATGTAATTATATGTGTGTTTTTTGATGGTCTTAGGTGACCCCTGTGAAAGGGTCGTTCGACCCCCAAAGGGGTCACGATCCACAGGTTGAGAACCGCTGCTCTATGAAGAAAGCTGAAAATGAAATTGGTCTGGGAACAGAAGGAAAGGAAAGGGATTGGGGATTAGTGGCTTCCACTGTGTTTACAGTAGGTTCTTGGGTTACATCGGAGATCCATTCCTATAGCGCGATGTAATGCGATTTTCGCCATTAAGTCAGAACCCACCTACATAAGCACCTACGTCACTCACATGGAGACATACATAGCAGTAATGAGGTGAAACAGTAAAAAAAATTTAAAAGATAACAATTCCTGACCTTTACTTGTGGTAAATAAATAATAAAAAACATAAAGCACATGTACATACGTTGAAATGATGGAACTTTTTTTATAAATACTGTAAATGGGAGATGGTTACGTAACCACAAAACAACGTACGTTGAGTCTGATGTAACCAGAGGACTGCCTGTATATTGTTTTATTTCCTAAACTGGAGAGTAGGTACATGGATGATAGCTCTATGCTTATTCATACCTTTTTACAATATACATATTATAAAAAGGTCCCCTTGGACTGATTGGGCCTTTGTGACTGTCTTAACAAACAGGCAGTCACTTCCCTTAAAAAAATGTTTATATATGTATAGACATATGTATCCATATATAAAATGTTTACATGTATGAACATTTAAAAAAGAAAATGGAGTTTTAGTCTGATGAAAAGAAGAGCTTAAGAACTGACTTAAAGTCTTCATTTGTATGAAGAAACTTCTTGAGAAGGGGCTAGCTGGTTGTTCTCTAGAACCAGGATGGTTAAGTATGGAAGAATGGGTTTTAATTAAAATAGAAGAAATTTAAGATGGTCATAGGGAGAACTGCCCGGAAACCCTACTTCTTGAACACTGGAGTGTGCTGTCAATAGAAGTGTGCAGATTTCCTTCCTTGGTGTGATCAAAGCACCAGAAAGCATGAGTCCTCTCTCTGGGGGAACTGGATGTGTCTTGGCTGGTCTCATTGCCTATGGAGAGGGGCACATAGGATAGTGAGAGAGGATGGAGACATTTAGCTTTCAGGGAAAGAAAACTCTAATTCCTCTTTTCCCTCGACTTCATCCACAAGGAAGAAAAGAGCTGCTCTGATTTAGCTCAACAATACGTAGCAACACACAGCGGTAGGGCATGGTGTGTATCCTTCTTGGACTGTCTCCTCAGGAATTCTTTCTTTCTTCTGCAGGCTGCTTCTATTATAGACTTGTGAAGGCCCAGGGTGCTGGCTCTAGGAAATGGAAGCAGACTCTCTTTCTTGAGAAGTTCTTGCTTTCATGAGGGTAGAGACAAGATACATTTCTCTGATATCCCTGCTGCTCTGCATTTTGCATTTGCTATTCTTTGTCTTCCTCCTAGGAGGTGTCTGGAAAGGGGGAAAGGATTTACTGAGTGACCCGTTGTCATTTGGATTCTAAGGCTATTAATAAGTACTGATCACATGCCACTTTTGTCCTTCGGGAATATACAGTATATCTCTAAAAGACACCAAAGATAGGATTTAGCTCTGGTCGGTTTGGCTCAGTGGATAGAGCGTCAGCTTGTGGACTGAAGGGTCCCGGGTTTGATTCCAGTCAAGGGCACATGCTCGGGTTGGGGGCTTAAGGCATCTGATCAATGACTCTCTCTCATCATTGATGTGTCTATCTCTATCTCCCTCTCCCTTCCTCTCTGAAATAAATATATCCTATCTAATAAAAGAGTAATATGCAAATGAACCATCACTCCAACACAAAGATGGTGGTGCCCAGTTCTCTCAGCCCCGCTGGAGTCCTCCAGTCCCGGGGGGCAGCAGCTGAGAGCAGGCCCTGCTTGGGCATAGCCTCAGCAACCTGGGAGCAGCCAAGCAGGCCCTGCAGACCACACACAGCAGGGCCTGCTTGGCCATTGCCTGCGGTGACCCGGGAGCGGCCCAGCGGGCCCCGCAGACAGCAGAGAACCATGGGGAGCAGGCCTAAGCTGTCAGTAGATATCCCCTGAGGGCTCCCGGATTGGAAAGGGTGCAGGTTGGGCTGAGGGAGTAACCGCCCCTCCCCCCATGCACGAATATCATGCACCAGGCCTCTAGTTATATATATATATCTATATATCTATATCTATCTATCTACGATATTTATATATATAGATATAGATATAGATATAGATATAGATATAGATATAGATAGGATTTAGGTCTGAATTCTGTGGTCAAATGCCATGCTAATCTTTCTAACTTCTGGAGGTCAGGGGAATTACCCATGGCAATCAACGAGATACCACAAGTGCAAGTGCGACATCCATCCACCACTTGTGGCATCTATGTTGTGCTCTTCAAGGTGTGCAACTGAACTATCTTAACATGCTATGAAGTTGTCAGGACAATTTTGGTTATTAGAAGATAAATATGAAAACAGAAGCAACAACCAATTTCATGACGGGGTTGCAATAAATCAGGGCAGGACACTGCATCCGTCTGCGGTGAAAGGCAAACATTCTACATTTAACCTATTTAGGTTCTTTCCTAAAAATTAAAAATAACCTCTATGTACATTTTCTGTTCCCATCTAGTTTTAGAAACATTTTTTTTCAATCTACCTTAAAATTGGGGTTACACTCAAGTCCCTTTCAGTTCTGCTTAGGTCCTGAAAGAGTTATCATTGGTAAGAAAATTTACTGGCTCATTAGTGACAAAGTTTTTGACAAACTCCCTGCTAGGAGTAACTCGCTGTAAGGTCACCCTCAGCACCTATGAAGACCCACTGAGAAAACATCTCCCACCCTGAAGCTCAGCTCAACAATTTAGAAAAATTTCTTCTTCCTCAACTCCCGGCTAAAGACTGATTTCTTATCAGAAACATTTTTTTTGAGGGCCCAGAATAGACAGGCAAGGAATCCTACTTGAAGCTATAATGCCAGCCCATAGTTCACAAAGCAAGTTGTTGCTCCCTACTGCATTTCCCCAAGGAAGTCCCCGGGAGAGGAGGCTGGCAGGGAGGAGTTGGGCGACACAGGGCTCTGTCTTCCCAGCACTGATCTTTGTGCTCAACTCCGTTCTTCTCCTTGTCAGTCCCTGAAGTTGATGTTAAGCGAAGCAGAATGATCACAGCAGTAAATGCAGGGTCAGACTCTTACACAAATCTCTTTTTTCACTCTGAGGTCAGAATTTTCTTCAGAAATTAAAAAGATTCAGGTGTGTTCCCCCTCCCCCCACCCTCCCCCCTTTTATGGAACTGTGCTCAGAAGGAGGAAGCACAGTTTGAACACTGATTGACAGGTTAAAACAAAAATAGATCAAGTGCCCTTGGACAAGTCACTTCACCTTTCAATGATTTTGCTTCTTTGCAAAAAGGTGTGAGTGTGAGTGTGTCCGGTGTGTGGGGGGGTGGTGGTGGTAAGTGCTTCCTAGGGTTTTTACAGCTTTAACATGCCACTAGTTAGAATTCTAGACAGACTGTCGGGGGAGACACCTGAGAAATAGTATCCCCGTGAAGAACCTGCACAGGTCCCACCAAACTGGGCATGGAAGGACAGAAACTGCGAAAAGAAGGGAGGTTATGAGTTCCCAGCTGTTACTCACAGGAGACACAGGCACCCTATGAGAAGTGACAGGCAAATACTAGACAGGCCAGATGGAAAAGCGCCCCCTAACCCGCTGATCCGTACCCCACCCTCAAATCCCACGCATCGCCTCCCCACCACCTGAAGCCCGCAGTCCTGCGCACCATCGCAGACTCCTCCTGAGCCACTTTCCAGAGAATCCCAGCCCCGCTCCTTCTCCCGCCGGCTCCCCGCCGGGGCCGGTCTCCTCCCCCCGCCGCCTCCCGGGCCTGCAGGGCGGCTGCGGGGCCACTGCGGGCGCCGCCGCATTGGCCCGTCGCTGCCGCACCGCCGCGCAGCCTCCCGGCGGCGGCCACAGCAGCTCGGTGCCCGCAGCTCGGTGCCCGCAGCTCGGTGCCCGCACTCCCGCCGCACCTGCCGCCTGAGCCGGCGCGCCGCCCTGGGGCCTCGGCCGCCAGCCCAGCGCCCACGCCTGCGCGCCGCGGCCGCCCCTCGCCCGGGCTGCGTCGCCCCGCAGTGGGGCGAGAGGCCGAACGGCTCCCGCCAGGACACAGCGCTTAAGATGTCCCTGCCGGGGAGGTCCAGGATCCGCTCGTCCGTGGGTGAGTCAGGAGGGACGGGGTGGGAGGGTCGGGGGGCGGGCGCCGTTAGGGGACACTGCCCCGCCCTCCGCGGCCTTCCCTCCCGCGGGTCCTTCAGCCGCTGCATCCTGCGAGCTCTGCTCCGCCCTCACCGGGGCCGGGGGCCGGGCGCCGCGGTCCCGCGAAGCCGGGAAAGCCCAATGGCCGGCGAGGGGGCGGGAGGGGGGGTGGGGGTGGTGTCAGGGCACCCGGCCCGCGCCCCGGACCAGTGGCGCGGGTGGCGCTGCGCGCGTGCCCGTCCCCTCCTGCTCGGGAGGCGGCGGCGGCGGCGGCCCGGGAAGCAGTTCGCCGGGGCGGGACCGCAGCGCCGGGCGGTGGGCGCGGTGGGCGCGGTGGGAGGGCAGAGACCGTGCCCCTCCCCGCGGGGGCCCGCCTCGCGGTGTGGGAGGTTTGCCGCGGGGCTCAGAGGGAGCCGGGAGGGTCACTCGAGTGTTTGTCGCTCCCGGGCCCTGGGGCCTCCGCGTAGCAACCGTACCCACCGCGGGGCGCACGGGCTGCAGCCGGCAGTGCGCCGGGGCGTGGGCCGCCTGCTGCCCCCGGTGCTTCAGACAGCAGTCCCCACCGCTCACGTCTGGACTTTGTTCTTTTTTTTTTTTCTTTTATCTTAAAAAAAAAACAAACATATTTAGAAACAGAAATCTTGTTGAGTTGTATGCTCTGTAATTATGATACAGGACACGTTCCCCAGACCCTTAGATAATGGAAAGTAGAAAGGGAGTTTAAAAAACAATTAGATTCTTTCCATCTCGGGTCTCTCGGAAGGTTTGTAGGTAGATGTTTGATATGAGGAAGGTCCAGGGGTTGCAGCTTGGAGCTGGGGTTACCTGTAATCTTTTTGTTTCTTGTTTTGAGAAAACAGGCATGTAAGAACCAGTGACTTTTACTATTTCTGTAGTTGGGTAATGTGAAAGGCAAACAGCTTATCAGGTAATGTAGAGCAGTTTTTCTTAAATTTGAGTAATGTGAGGGCACCTTTAAACTCATTTTGAGGGGACTTCCGCTGTGAAATTATCACAGGGCATATGGGTTGAGACTAGACTGGAGAACAAGGGCTGAGCCCAGTGGGAGGGGACAGCAGTAATCCAGGTGCCAGATGGTCCCTGTGGCCCTGCTGAGGTGGAAGGAGGGGGAGTGGATACATCCTCCATATGTTTGAAGGTAGAGCCAGCAGCATTTGCTCATGACTTGGATGAGGCTTACGTAAAAAGGAGAATCTAAGCTGGCTCAGAGGTTTTTGGTCTGAGGACCTGGAAGAATGTACCGGGATGGGGAAGACTGCAGAAAGAACAGGGCTCTCTCTTGTGGAGGGAAGTGGGTGGTAGTCAGGAATTTGGTTTTGAACAGGTGAGTGCATACTAGAGAGCCGAGTGGAGATGTTTAGTAGGGAAGTGGATGTATGAGCCTAGAGTTCAGGAGAGTGTTGTTCTAGTCCAGAGAAATAAATTCAAGAGTCCTCAGCAGCTCTAGCTGGTTTGGTTCAGTGGATAGAGCATCGGCCTGAGGACTGAAGGGTCCTGGGTTTGATTCCAGTCAAGGGCACATGCCAGGTTGCAGGCTTGATGCCCAGTAGGGGGCGTGCAGGAGGCAGCGGATCAGTGATTCTCTCTCATCATTGATGTTTCTCTCCCTCTCCCTCTTCCTTCCTCTCTGAAATCAATAAAAACATATTTTTTAAAAAAAGAGTCCCCAGCAGACGGCTCCATGGGTGTGTGACTGTGCAGTTGCACAGGGCCCGGCTCATGGAAGAGGCTTACATTTGCTTTAATGATTGGCTGCTGCTGTCTTGGAAGTCTTAATAAATTTTGAACAGGGGGCCTGCATTTTCTTTTTTTCTTAATATACTAGTAGCCCTGCACATGAATCCGTGCGCCAGTAGGTTGCTGCTGCCCTCCTGTAGCTCTCCACCCGCTGCCCTGTCCTCCTATAACCCCCCTGCCCCCTCTCCTCTCCCACCTCATAGCTTGCTGCCCTGCCCGCTCCTGCAGCTCTCCGCAGCCCGCTTGTATCTTGCTGGCCCACCTTCCTGCTGATCTGTGATCTGGTTGTGAGGCGCTTGGACCTCGCTGGCCCACCCTCCTGCTGATCTGTGATCTGGTCGTGAGGTGCTTGGTTGTTACGCCTCAGGATGTAATGGCTAATTAGCATATTCCTCTCTTATTACATAGTATATTTTTATTGATTTCAGAGAGGAAGGGAGAGGGAGAGAGAAACATCAATGATGAGAGAGAATCAGAGATCGGCTGCCTCCTACACACCCCATACTTGGGATTGACCCCACACCCCGGGCATGTGCCCTGACCAGGAATTGAACCATGACCTCCTGGTTCATAGGTCAACACTTAACCATTGAGCCATACTGGCTGGGCTGCATTTTTATTTTTCACTAGGTTCTGCAAATTATGTAGCCAGTGTATACAGATGTGCCCAGAAAGAGAGGGGTCCTTGGACAGGGTCCTGGGCACTCCAACATTTCATGGTCAGGGAGATTAGAGCAGTAGTAAAGGGGCTGAGAGAACGGCCAGTGAGGTCAGTGGAGACCCCAAGAGGGGTGCTCAGCACCTTGGGGTGGGGGCAGATGTGCAGAAATAAGGGACTGTTCGGTTGTGCCCAGTGCTGCTGAGAGCTCAAGGAAGATGAGGCCTGAGACCCAACTGTTTGACTTAGCAATGTGGAGGTCATTGGTGACCTTGAAAAGAGAAGTTTTTGTATCATCATCGGGATGAATGTCTATAAAACAGTTTCCAGACAGACAAAGAGGACAGATAATGGGAACGGCATGTCCAGAAAACTCTTTTGAGTATATTCTGTAGAAAAGGGGGGAGAGTAAATTGAGTGGTAGCTGGAGGAGGACATGAGTTCCAGGGAGGTTGTTTTGTTCTAAGACTTTTATTGCATTCATAGAGTCGATGGCATGAATGTCAAAGTAAGAGGTTTTTAGGGAGAAGGGAGGGACAGTGATCTGAGATCTCTGAGAAGCAGGGTCATCAGAGCAGAGCAATGAAAGACAGAAGTCCCGAGGTGGGGGATTTTGCTGATAACAGGCTGCAAATTCCAGAAGACAGAGAGGATGGGTTTAAAAGATGGGGTCTATCTAGAATATTTACATACTTTATGAGGAAGAGGGAGGACCTGGATGGTGTGGGCTCCCTGGGGTGACTCAGTGGACTTAGGTATAGGGCCTCACAAGGTGGGTTTGAATGATGACCCAGGCAGATAGAGGCAGTGAGGCTGTAAGTGTTGCGAGGAGAGGTTGGCTGGATATTGGCGCTGGCCCAGGAGAGTCCTGAACTCTGGAATCTCTTCTTTTCAGTTGACAGAGGTGTGGAGCCTGGAGTGGAGCCTTGCCATTTGCAGAACTAGCACTCCAAGCTTTGGGCAGCTTCTTTGCCCATGATGCAAAAATATCTTGGCTCTTTTTGGCCCCTTTCGTGTGTGTGTGTGTGTGTGTGTGTGTGTGTATGTTTTTTGTGGTTTTTTTTTTTTACAGGAAGTAGGATTTTTTTGGTGAGCATGACTAAGGAGGGGGCAGGGCTCACCATTTATCCTGGGGCCATGGATAGGGATGCATATGACCCTATAGCCATCTTGGATGAGTTGCTTTTCAGATGTGTTTTTTAAAAATATATTTTTTGATTGATTTCAGAGAGGAAGGGAGAGGGAGAGAGATAGAAACATCAATGATGAGAGAGAATCATTGATCAGCTGCCTCCTGCACACCCCCTACTGGGCATCAAGCCTGCAACCTGGGCATGTGCCCTTGACTGGAATCAAACCTGGGACCCTTCAGTCCCAGGCTGATGCTCTACCACTGAGCCAAACTGGCTAGGGTTCACATGTATTTTTAAAGAGCCTGTCTGAAAACAAAACACAAACAAAATCATCAGGATTTTGGTTAAATTTGCTTTAAATTTATACATCAATCTGGGGAGAATAGACATTTTTTATATGTGTCTTCTTAACTACAAGCGTGGTATTTCTCATCATTTAATGTCTTTTATGTTTTCTGTTAAAGTGTCAATTTACTCCCTTAACATTATGCTTCTCAGTTTTTACAAGCTAGTAATAGAAGGATCAAAGATCATAATCTGCTTCAAGATTATATGCTAAAATACATACTATTTAATAAAATAATTCTGGGATTATTATTTCTTCCTATGAGATATATCTCTTAACCTGGATATTCAGTTGTATTTTTGTCAGTTCTAACATTCCCCAAAGTTTTATTTTGTGCCAGTGTGTCTCAGACATTTTACCAGGGGATGGGAATTCTAAGACTAATGTGGGGAGATCCTCCTGCCTTTATGGAGCTTCTAGTCTGATCAAGATGGAGCCTTTTGGTAGTAAGGGAGACAGAGTAGAAACAGAGCTGTGGATTTTCACAAATATATATTGAGTACCTTCTGTGTGCCAGGCACTGCTCCTGGTGCTAGAGATAGAGAGCGGAGCAGGTGTGCTGTCATAGAGCTTATGATATTGGTCTTGGTTGTAGCACATGGGATGAGTGCTCTCAACTCTCTTATCCTGCCCCGTGTTGATACTTATGAATGGTGCACACGGGTGAATAGGGAAGTGAAGCGGGTGAGTGTGTGTGTGGGTGTGGGTAGTGAGCACAGACAGGAAGGGGGAGCTGTTTTATACGGACTGCGACATCAGCGGTATCTAGGGTGGAAGCTTCCAGTCCCTCTCTTATTGAATTCATGGATTTGGCTAAAGATTAGCAATGAAGAGCAGGCAGGTAGAAATTGCACAGACCAAATCCAGAAACCTTCCTAGAGTTCTCCAATCCCACACTCATCCATCCATTTCTTCTGCCTTTTCTTGTCCATCAAAGGTGTTGTTTTGTTTTGTTTACATAAGGTTCCCATGTGGACTTAGTTTTCCCATAACAACCTGTCCCATGTATCACAGGGAGAATGAGGAGAATTGGGGCAGCTGAAAGTATGAAGAGCTGTAATGTTAGAATGGAAGGGCTAGATGGTACCTCAGAGATGGTTGAGTCCTCTCATTTCACAGGTGAGAAAAATGATTCAGAAATGTTCCTTGCATGCTGTTTAATTTCACGCAGGACCAGCTAATTCCCAAGGTCACTGTACTTTCTACTATCTCCATCCTGCTTAATTCAATATTCATACTTAAGTTGTGCAGAACAGTTCATTCATTGTTTATTGTTTTCTGTTCCTCAAAAGGAAGTAAATAAAGAACTGGGCCTAATTTCCTTCATTTTCTGTACTATCTATCCTGTGGGTACTCAATAAATAAAGATTTTACTAAACTATATCATGGACTATTTTGGGACTTGGTTTAATGGTCTAGATTATGTTTGGGAGTTTCTTTGAGGTAGTTGTATGTGTACGGGTTGAAACACTAGGCTTTAGGGTTAGAGAGAATTGGATTTAAATTTTGACACTGTCATTTGCTACCTATATGACATTAAAAGCTTC
Organism: Myotis yumanensis; assembly: GCF_028538775.1. NCBI lineage: Eukaryota > Metazoa > Chordata > Mammalia > Chiroptera > Vespertilionidae > Myotis > Myotis yumanensis. The sequence goes on along the minus strand of NW_027223754.1, from coordinate 117,934,579 downwards.
CTTTACTTCTGTTACAGATGAGGATGAAAGTGAATTTTGTACCTCGTGGGTTGTTGTGATTAGTGAGTAATAATGTCTATAAAAGTGCATTATTAATTATTTAATATATCAAGAGAACTTTATGATATAATCAATATTGACAATATGACATATTTCTCATGTGTTTTTCCTTTTTATTGAATTTATTGGGGTGTCACTGGTTAACAAAATTATACAGGTTTCAGATGTACAATTCTACAACACGTCATCTGTACACTGTATTGTGCGTCCACCATCCCAAGCCAAGTCTCTGTCCTTCACCATTTATCCACCCTCATGTTGCCTGTCATTAACCAAGGCCAACTCCTCCACCTAGATACTTATTCTGCATAGCAGCAGAATTGGCAAAAACTTCAGTTGTCATCTTTTCACCCTCTAAATCTAGCAATGGAAGCCTACCTAGGACATGACTACATACGTAGAATTATTATTGGAGAACTTAAGTGTACTTTTTGTGTCATTATCCAGGTGTCTGATTGCCTATCAAGCACTCTGATTATAGAGTGTTCATCCTCTAATGTCTCTGAAGGTTATCACCTTCTATTAAAAGTAGTCCTGCCTTCAAGGCCATTTTCTACCCTACAGGTGGCCAATAAACACCTCAGTGGATGGTTTCAGGTGTTTAATCATTGATTTTACTTTTCCAATGGATGTTTTATCTCAAAACCTGATCTGATAGAGGTGCCAGTTAGACAAATAAATTAAAATTATTCTCTAAGAAGTTTCAAACATTTATGGAAGGATATGTAAAGAGCTTCTTTAAAGATGGGTATCTACCTTTCCTCCTTGGAACTTTACATGTACTAAATATAACCTCTGGTCAATACCACACTGAATACAAGAGGTTGCTTACATCCATTTAGGCCAGTAAAAGTGCTCAGAGGGAATGTTAACAACCATTAAGGAAGGCTAAAAATAAAAGTGATCTCATTTCCATGCCCGGGGAGTTTTTCCCCATCATCATCAAGGGCAGGCACAGAAACAGGACCTAGGAGAGGGCCCTGCCTAGACAGAGCAGTGCTGAAGTGGGGATAGTCAGTTGCACATGCAAAATACCTTGATGGCACAAAAGGACACAGTCACACCTGCATGGTACCTGGGTCTACCTGCACAGATATGTTCACAAGAATGCATGAATAAAACACTGTTTATTCATCAGCAATGATCATGGAAGGCTCGCTGGGCCCACATATTATATAAACATAGATGTGTGTGTGTGTGTGCGTGTGTGTGTGGTGCACACACAGGTGCATATTTTTTATGTGTGCAAGTTTCTTGCTCTGACAGTTCACATCTTACCTTGCTCTCTGCTTCTCTGTAAAGTTCCAGAATTTGATGTAGCCTCCAATTTCATCCTAAAAACTGATTTAATCCTTAGAGGTTTTACATTTGCAACTAAGTTTTCCACTCTTTTGTAATCTTATGCCAAATAATAAGCAAATGTCACATTTCAGTGAAGCGTTTGGTGCTGCCTGGAGATGCCATGTTAGCCGTAAGAGCACTGAGATCCCAGGATTACCGTAAATATTTTAAGCACATTACTGAGACTGACCCTCTCAGAAACTAGGGTAAACAAGCCCTACATGGAGTAAGTACTCTATTCTGACATTTGGAATCTCACTCCAGACACTGAGTTCAAAGATGGTTGCTTCCCCCCCAGGCCTCAAATGATACCTTCATGTCATGGAGAAGGTCACTCATGTTCAAAGGGAGAAGCAGTGTGCTGGCTGATGACATATTCGGGTTGGTGCACTACAGGATCAGGCCTCTTACCAACTATTTTTAGCCACATAACGATTATCCATATTTAAGATGCTTTTCTATTTTCTTTTCTGTCATCTAATGCACTGAGGAAACATAACTTTGGTTTTAAAACTACAAGAATGTTTTTTTTTTAAACTCCCAAAGAGTTACTGTGGCAGACAAACTAAGTGACCTGTCTGTCCCCTGGAATCTCCGGACTCAGCAGCTGAGCCCCACCTACCAGGCTGCTAGGAGCATAAGGTGACTGTTGTCTCTGTTGTGTTCCTTGCTCACATCCCCCACGACCCTTCCCCAAATTACCAGTGCTGTTCATTTGTGCTGGCAAGAATAGAAATAGACTTTCTGGGTACTCTCTAAGTTCATGTTCATGTTGACCCTCTTGATTCTTGGAAATACTTTTATTCAACTCTATTTAACTTTTCCACTATCTGATTTCTTGGTGTTAGGGTTCAGGCAAATTTTCTGGAAGGGAAGACCCCACTGTGGGCCGGTGATTGAGAAAGCACCGCAGGTAAAAATAAATTGGGCTGCATGTGAACAGTGACGACCAGTGAAGATTGCAAATGAAGCGCACAGTTAGGGGCTATTTCAGCTGAGGTATAATGAGGGCAGAGAGACTGGCTGAGTTGGGATCAACAAGCTGTAGACATGGAAACCAGGGAGGTGGGGGGTTGATGTAGCAACTCTTCCTGGTGAGCGGCAAGTGGAAAAGTCATATTTCTATCTCGCCTGTCCGATATATGCCCTTCAGAGAGCCCAGGGCACTTTGCACAGAGTAGGCAATACTTTCTAGAGTCTGACATTGTCAAAGTTGAAGGTGACTCTCTGGATCTATGCTGTCTGGTATGGTGACCACCAGCTGTATGTGTGATGTGGAAGGACTGAGCTGTGCTGGGTCACATGCACATAGGAGTTTGAAGATTTATTACAAAAAAGGGATGTAAAACACCTCATTACTGTCTTATGTTTGTATATATTGAAATAATATTTTGGCTGTGTCAGGTTAAATAAACTACCTTTTAAAATTTTGTGTTTCTTTTAAAAAAAATACATTTTATTGATTTTTTACAGAGAGGAAGGGAGAGGGATAGAGAGTTAGAAACATCGATCAGCTGTCTCCTGCACACCTCCTACTGGGGAGGTGCCTGCAACCAAGGTACATGCCCTTGACCGGAATCGAACCTGGGACCTTTCAGTCCACAGGCCAACTCTCTATCCACTGAGCCAAACTGGTTAGGGCCCTTTTTACTCTTTTTAGTGGAACTACTAGAAAAGTTAAAACTGTGTATGTGGCTTGCATTATATTTCTATTGAACAACACTATTATAGATCATCTTGTCCAAACATTTTTTATTGGACTGTTCATGGAATTGCAGACTTTTAGAAATAAAAATTATCTGGCCACCCAACACCCTCATTTCTAGGTGAGGAAACCAAGGCTAGGACTGGTCAAACTCCAGGACTGTTGCAGAGACAGTGACAGAGATGAGAGCCATGTCTTTAGACTCCTCTAGTATTCCTTTCAGAGTTATTTTGTCTTCTTCTTCTACTGAGTGAAAATCTCCCTTGGGCACAACCTAGTGTATCCACCTAAAATGAATTTTGAAAATGAACTGGGTCATGGTACTGTGAACTTATATTTCTTTGAACCTAACTCTCTAATAAAATTTATTTGCCTGAGTCTTTGGCTGTTTTCAGATATTATCAGTCAGTGTTTGCAGGGAGGATCTTCAAATATTATGCTCTTGCAGTGTATAATTATATGAACTTTTAAAAAATATATTTTATTGATTTTTTACAAAGAGGAAGGGAGAGGGATAGAGAATTAGAAACATCGATCAGCTGCCTCTTGCACACTCCCTACTGGGGATGTGCCCGCAACCAAGGTACATGCCCTTGGCCGGAATTGAACCTGGGACCCTTGAGTCCGCAGGCTGAAGCTCTTTCCACTGAGCCAAACTGGTTAGGGCTGATTATATGAACTTTTAACCTTGTGCTGCACAGTCAGGGGGAAGCAGCTGGCAAATCTTATTGGCCCATTGAACAACCTCTTTACATCCAGTGGGCATCTCAGTATCCATTTTCTCTCCCCAGAGGCTAGTTATCAATTGGAGTTGAGTTAGTTTTTCTTTGAAAGCAACACATTTAAAAAATGTTCCTCTCTTAGCGTATACTTTCTCCATAATGTATTACTTTTTCAAATATGTATCCCAGAAAAACAGAGGAAGTAAATACAAAAAAAAAAAAATCCAAGGAGACAGTGTTTAAACCCCATCAGCCGACTAGTGCCACTGAGTCTTATTGAGGAGATAAAGTAGATTTTATTACCAGGGGATGAAGCTAGACTTTTTAGATTGTTCACAACTTTGAATTTTTAGGAATTTCTTTTAAACTACATTGGTAAAATTATGGGCTGTGGTGATAAATGCAGTGTAGTGATACTTGTGTTGTGATTAGTGGTCTGATAACCTTGTGTATCAGTGGTGTGTGGTTACTGCCTTAGGGATATGATTTGACTTCATCTGTGAGTCTGTATAATGCAGAGCTATGTTGTCTGTAGTCTGTGATATATTTCAGTGGAGGTCTTGGCTTTATGAGCATGGCTGTGAATTATGACTAAAGTAACCACAGCGAGAAAGGTATTTCATAATTCTAAGTCCATCATGGGTGTTTTATGCGTAATGAAATGTTGACAGGATGCACCAGGGCAATGCCAGCAATCTGATGCTGAGGTGACGTCTTACATGTGATGCTGTCTATGTTAATTCTGAATTCAGTGCTGTGGTGTTACACTGTAAGGTCAGCACTGTAGGGTCGCACTGTCACAAATGTAGAATGACATGTATCTACCATTACAGTGTCATAAGAGTGTTTTCTCTGCCCTAAAAATCCTTTGTGCTCTGTCTGTTCATCTCCTCTTATCCCCCAATCCTTGATCTTTTTACTGTCTGCATAGTTTTGCTTTTTGCAGTATATTATTTGTTTGGAATCATACAGAATGCAGCCTTTTTAGATGGGCTTCTTTTGCTTAGTGATATGCATATAAGGTTCCTCCATTTCTTTTTGTGGATTGATAGTTCATTAAAAAAATTCCTGAATAATGTTCTGTTGTCTAGATGTACCACAGTTTATTTATTCATTAGCCTGTTGAAGGAAATCTTGGTTGAGTTAAAAGTTTTGGCAATTATGTATAATTTTTATATGGACATTAGTTTTTAACTCCTTTGGGTAAATACCAAGACACATTATTTCTGGATCCTATGGTAAGAGCATCTTTAATTTCATAAGAAACTGCCAAACTTCCAAAGTGGCCGTACCATTTTGATTTCCCACCAACAGTGAATGAGAGTTCCTGTTGTTCCATATCCTCACCAGCATTTGGTGTTGCCAGTTTTGGATTTTATTCATTCAACTAGAGGCCTGGTACATGAGTTTGTGCACCAGTGGGGCCCTCGGCCTGGCCTGTGGGATTGGGCCCAAACCTGCTCTCCGACATCCCCAGAGGGTCCCAGATTGTGAGAGGGTGCAGGCCAGGCCAAGGTACCCCACCGGTGCACGATTGGGGCCAGGGAGGGATGCAGGAAGTTGGCCAGCTGGGGTGTGTCCGGCCTGTCTCGCTCAGTCCCAATGGGCCAGACCCCAGCAGCAAGCTAACCTACTGGTCAGAGCATCTGTCCCCTGGTGGTCAGTGCATGTCATAGCGAGCAGTTGAGTGGCCTTAGGATATCATTAGCATATTACACTTTGATTGGTTGAACAGCTGACCGGACAACCAGACACTTAGCATATTAGGCTTTTATTATATAGGCTAGGTAGATAATGGTATCTCGTTGTTTTAATTTGCAATTTCCTAATGACATATGATGTGGAGCATCTTTTCAAATGTTTATTTGCCATCTCTATACCTTTTTTGGTGACAATCTACTAGATCTTTTGCCCATTTGTAAATCAAGTTGTTTTTTTTTTTATTGTTGAGTTCTAGGAGTTATTTGTATGTTTTAGATACAGGTTCTTTATCAGATATCTGTTTTGCCAATGTTTCTTCCAGTCTGTGGCTTTTTATTCTCTAAGTATCTTTTGCAGAGCCCAAAGTTTTTAATTTTAACAAAATCTAAATTATCAATATTTTCTTTCATGGATGATGCTGCTGGTGTTTTAAGTTTTCTTTGATAATATTTTACCTTAGCTTTTTGAAATTTGTACATGCAGACTTATTCTTCTAGATAGGTTATAAATACATATATTTTCCTAACAGTGGCTAGAATTAATCAGTATATATCTTTTTCCTTGGATATAAAACCTTGGCACAGTTTTACTCCCTCCCTCACTCTCTTTCTTGCAATCACCTGAGTTGGTTTCAGAAAGTAGTTAACAGGAACTTACTAATTTCTTGTCAGAGTAGATCCCCTAGGACAGTGGTCAGCAAACTGCGGCTCGGCAAACCGCGGCTCGCGAGCCACATGCGACTCTTTGGCCCCTTGAGTGTGGCTCTTCCACAAAATACCGGCTCTTCCACAAAATACCGACTTCTGCACATGGGCCACGAAGTTTCAATTACACTGTATGTGCGCACCCCTACGTGGTATTTTGTGGAAGAGCCACACTCAAGGGGCCAAAGAGCCGCATGTGGCTCGAGAGCCGCAGTTTGCCTACCATGGCCCTAGGACAGTGGTTCTCAACCTTCCTAATGCCGCGACCCTTTATTTTTATTATTATTATTTTTTAAAATATATTTTATTGATTTTTTACAGAGAGGAAGGGAAAGGGATAGAGAGTTAGAAACATTGATGAGAGAGAAACATTGATCAGCTGCCTCCTGCACACCCCCTACTGGGGATATGCACCCACAACCAAGGTACATGCCCTTGACTGGAATCGAACCCAGGACCCTTCAGTCTGCAGGATGACACTCTCTCCACTGAGCCAAACCAGTTAGGGCTGCCTCGACCCTTTAAAAAATACAGTTCCTCATGTTGTGGTGACCCCCAACCATAAAATTATTTTCGTTGCTACTTCATAACTGTAATTTTGCTACTGTTATGAATCGTAATGTATATATCTTATATGCAGGATGTATTTTCATTGTTACAAATTGAACATAATTAAAGCATAGTGATTAATCATAAAAACAATATGTAATTATATACGTGTTTTCTGATGGTCTTAGGCGAGCCCTGTGAAAGGGTCGTTCGACCCCCAAAGGGGTCGCGACCCACAGGTTGGTGACCCACAGGTTGAGAACCACTGCCCTAGGACCTCACAGTGACCATCTGTGAGTAGTAAACTGATTCTTTGTGTCCCAAAAAATGCTTTTATGTCATCCTCACAATTAGCGATAGTTTTGCTGATACAGAGTTCTAGACTCAAAATTCCTTTCCTTCAGCACTTTAAGGATTCTGCTTCATTATTTTCTTGTACCCAGGTTTGCTGATAAGAATCCCTGTTATACTGATTCTTGTTCCTTTGGAGCTAAGCTATTTTTCTTTTTGATTAGTTTTTAATGATGTCCTCAAATTTCAATACTAGATGGTCTAAGTATTTTTCCCCACTAGTTAAATGCTCAGCAGTGAGGCCCTATCAATCTGAGAACTTTCTTTTTAGGGGGAAATTCTCATATCTTACTTTGCCAAGTGTTGCCTCTCTGTGTTCTTCCTCTTCCTACCTACACCTGCAATTAGACTGCTGTGGGCACTTCAGTCTCTGCCCTGAGGATTCTTAATTCTATACTTTTCATCTCCTTATGCCCCATTTTGGGAGGATTGCTTAGTGTTGTCTTCCAGTTCAGTAATTCACTCTTCAGCTTTGGTTTTCTTTTTCTTTTTTCCTTAGTTTTTAGTATTTATTGACTTTTTATTTCAACAATTCCATATTCTATTTCCAAGTCTCTAATTGATTTTTCCCCCCATTATAATATAGCATTGCTTCATGCTTTGAAAACTCATTTCCTGGGGAAGACATCTCAAAGTCGTCTTCTGATTGTTTTATTATTTGAGTGTGAGGTCTGTTTGCTTTCTCCTTTTTCAGGTGTTCATGCACCTTGAGTACTTTGTTACTACAAAACTCTTTTTTTTTTTTTTTTTTAAGTTGAGAGTCCCTGGAGTGGGCCAAGCAAAGCTTCAGGGACCTTGCACACTGTTTTCAATGAAGGCAGGGATGGTGGATGCTGGGAGGCAGCCCACTTGATGGCTGGTCTGCGGAGCAGGACTGCTTTTCATTCCTTCCACGCAAACAGCTGTGTCCCAGGAACAGGGAGCTGTATCTAAAGGAGAACTGGAGGTTTTTCAATTCCCAAAGGGACAGCATTTTAGTGGGTTAACCCTCACGAGGTATTGTAGGGGACCATGTTAATCATGTGAGCTGTTTATCCTGCTCTTTCTTTCCTTGGCTTAAATACATCCATGCTGGTTGAGAAGGGGAAGCCAACCAGAGTCCATCCTCTAGCTTCATTTGATTTGTGCTATAGGTTAGGCTGACTGCAGGCCTGTGTCTAGTCAGGGCACAGCCCAGATGCCTCTAGTCAGGCCTGCTTTTGAGTTTTGACTCTGGCACCTACTAGCTGAGTTTCCTTGGGGAATCTCTCTGCTCTGCTCTCCTCATCTATAAAGTGTAGGTGATAATACTACCTACCTCAGTGATTATTGAGAAACCCAAAACAGATAACATACAGGGTGGGGCAAAAGGAAATGTACAGTTGTGAGTAGGCAAAACACAGAGTTTATTCTTATCTTATTATTTTTAACTAGAGGCCCGGTGCACAAAAATTTGTGCACTCGGGGGGGCAGGGGGGGTCCCTCAGCCCGGCCTGTGCCCTTTCGCAGTCTGGGACCCCTCAGGAGTTAACGACCTTCTGGCTTAGGCCTGCTCCCGGGTGGCAGAGGGCAGGCCCAATCCCTAGGTGCAGCCCCTGGTCGGGCTCAGAGTAGGGCTGACTGGGGAGTTGAGGCGCCGCCCCCTGTCATGCACAGAGCAGGGCGGATTGGGAGGTTGCGATGCCACCCTCAGTCACGCTCAGGGTAGGACCGATTGGGGGGTTGGGGCACTGCCCCCTGTCACACTCAAGGCAGGGTCGATGGGGAGGTTGCGGCGCTGCCCCCTGTCACTCACAGAGCAGGGCCCATCAGGGGGTTGGGGAGCTCCCCCCTGTCACGCACAGAGTAGGGCTGATAGGGGAGTTGGGGCACCGCCCCCTGTCACACACAGAGCAGAGCGGATCAGGGGGTAGGGGCGCCACCCTCTATCACCCGCAGAGCAGGGCCGATCAGGGGGTTGGGGCGCCACCCCCTGTCACACTCAGGGCAGGGCCGATGGGGAGGTTATGGCTCTACCCCATCACACACAGGACAGGGCTTGTTGGGGGGGGGCGGTGGTTGGGGCGCCGCACCCTGTCACAGAGCAGGGCCGATCAGGGGGTTGGGACGCCGCACCCTGTCACACACAGAGTCGCAGGGTGATCAGGGGGTTTGGGCGCTGCCCCCTGTCACGCTGATCCAGTGCCAAGAGGCCTCACGGTTCCCTGATCCCGGTGCTGGGAGGCATATTACCCTTTTACTATATAGGATAGAGGCCTGGGGGCCGGCTGGTTTGCCCTGAAGGGTGTCCTGGATCAGGGTAAGGGTCCCCACTGGGGTGCCTGGCCAGCCTGGATGAGGGGATGATGGCTGTTTGCAGCTGGTCACACACCCTTCAGGGTGGGGGTCCCCACTGGGGTGCCTGGCCAGTCTGGGTGAGGGGCTGAGGGCTGCTTTCAGGCTGGCGGTTGTTGACTGATGCTCCCAACCGCTCCTTTTTTTTCTCTTTTTTAAATTTTATTCTGGGCCAGCTTTAGCTCTGGCTCTAGCTCTGAGGCTTCCGCTGGTTTGTTTGCATTCTATAATTGAAACAATGTATAACTCCAGCTCTGAGATCCTGGAGTTTTGTTTAGCGTCTATATTTGTTACAAAGTTTCAAACTGCCAGCTGAGAGACCGGCAGCGGGGAACGTTGGAGTCCTCCTTCACTGCAGCAAGCAAGCCTCATGTTCGCTTCCAGCTGCCTGGCTGCCGGCCGCCATCTTGGCTGACAGTTAATTTGCATATACTCACTGATTAGCCAATGAAAAGGGTAGCGGTCGTACGCCAATTACCATGTTTCTCTTTTATTAGTGTAGATAATTATGTTATTTTCCATACAAACAATTGTAAACCTCCTTTCACCCCACCCTGCATATGAGGCACTTAACACTACATGAAACTTAGGGTTACTTATGAATTATTATAAAATTAATAATGAAAACAATGACATTAATACATATATTGCAGTTATTTCAAGAATAATATTCTAGGGATATAGAGTCCCAACCTTCCTCCATTTTATTTTGTCTAATTCTCCCCATACAATATGAACTCTTAACTATCCTATATAATAAAGAGGTATTATGCAAATTGACCCTCACACTGTAACACTGTCACAAGATGGCAGCGTGCACAGCAGGGGTGGGGCAGCAGGGGCGGGGCCGTCGGCCACTCCGCGCGGCTTCTGCCAGGGTTCCTGTGGCCCCGTGGGGGCGCGGGGGTCCTGGTGGCCACTTTGTGTGGCCTCTGCTGGGGTTTCCGCGGCCCCGCACGCGTGCATCGCGGGGGTCCCGGCGTCCGCTTCGCACAGCTTCTGCCAGGGTTTCTGTGGCCGCGCATGCGCTGTGGGGGCGGGACTCCAGGACTTGGGTCGGTTCCATGGCGGGGGGAGGGGTCCCAGGTCTCGCGCAATTTCGTGCGACAGGTCACTAGTATGGATATAAATGTCTTTGGAAAGGCAAACGACAATCATAGTAGGTTTAATTTTGAAAGAGTTTTACAAATTCTACACACATCAGGAAATGCATGGGAGAATTTGCCTCTTCCTGTGAACCAAAATCATTTTTCTACCTGGTTAAGGTGCTTTGGGAAACCTAGAGGAATACAGTGATTTTGCAGAGCTCTGCTACCCAGCCTTCATGCCCCATCCTGCTCCCTGGAGGAGCCATGGGGGCAGGCCGACTTGGAACCCATCGCAGACTTGCACTTCTTAACCAAAATATGCTAAGCCGAGTAGTAGTTTGATCATTAATAGGGACAGTATTTCCTCTTGGAATCCAAATTGTCATTTTCTCTCATCACTAGCCTGAAAGATGGGACCCCCCTCATAAACTTCAGAGTCTGAAACAATTTAATGGTGTATTTTTTCTTTTTCTACTTTAAAAAAAATATATATTTTATTGGTTTTTTACAGAGAGGAAGGGAGAGAGATAGAGAGTTAGAAACATTGATGGGAGAGAAACATCAATCAGCTACCTCCTGCACACCTCCTACTGGGGATGTGCCCGCAACCAAGGTACATGCCCTTGACCGGAATCGAACCTGGGGCCTTTCAGTCCGCAGGCCGACACTCTATCCACTGAGCCAAACCGGCCAAGGCTTCTTTTTCTACTTTGATTTCTCCCACAGAGCACATCTCTTGGCACCTCATGACTTCTAGGCTGGTTCTGTAAATATAGGATTCTCTCTGGACCCTTAGGGGGATGTTCTCCCAGTCTATTAGCATTGGAAATAAAGAGAACAGGCTCATTCTGTGCTTGGAACTGAGGCACTAAATAACCTGAGAAAATCTCACTGAGGTGGTTCTGCCTAGAAAGCTGTTGAGGATTTCTCAGAGCAGTGGTGAGTAACCATGAACCTCAAACTGCATATTTTAGCAGGAGTTAAAATAGTGCAAACAGGTCTGAGTGGCAGGACCTCAGCAGACATCCTTCATGTGTCATCTAAAAATGTTTCCTTATATCTTTCTAGGTTCTTGGCTGAGGATGCCCTTTTAATAAAAAATTTAATTATTGTAAATTTAATTAATGTATGTATGTATGTATAGGAGCCCCACAAAGATAGGAGACTCAAAAGGCAGACAGATGATTGATATACTGAGCCAAGGAAAGGGTTAGGTCTAGGTTTGGGGCTTCAAGAGGGTGTGTGAAGGCAGTTCATGGGAAGGTGAGAAAGGGAAAATTGCTCTGCCATAGATAAGCCTCCTAGATGAAGAAATGATCTGTACCTGGTACAGGCCCTCTTTCTAATGTAAATCTAACTTACAAAACTTACTCTGTTTTCAGAGCTTGTCCTATCTCTGCAGTTTCTCACAATAATGAGCTCAAAATAATCCTTATGCCAAAGAGGCATATTTTGGGGTGGCATATTCCACTACCTTTCACTAACAGAAGGCAGTGGGGTAATTGGGAAGAGTCTAGACTTCTTTCTACATCAGGCAGACAGAGGTTGAAATACCAGACACTTGGGAAAATGATAAAACTTTTCAGACTCAGTCCACCAACTTATAAAAGATATGAATACTGCCTCACAGTCATTGAGAGGAACTAGACAATATGCATAGTGCCTGACTTTTAATAGTTACTTTATAACTACAATTTTTATTGTTTTGGTTGTTGTCAAACAAGTGAATGGTCAGTGTAAATGTCATCACCTTATAAGAGCATCTTAAAAACAGGTTGGAAGGATTCTAATAGCTGGTTTGGGTTTTCTAGGTCTCCTGTACAGCACATAGGTGGGCTTGTCCTCTATAGTGTAATTAGATATCCCTGTCTGGCTATAGACAGACTGAGAGTAAGGGGGAACCAGTCCAGGGGGAGGGCAGCTTTTTAGAGATTACTGGTGATGCAGGTAGGTTGGCCTCCAGGCAGGTGTCAATAGGGGTGTTGCATTAGGATAATTCATTAAGCCATATATTTGCTTTGTGCAATTTTCAGTATCTGCTTTATTTTATAATAGAAAACAAAAGATCCCACCAATAAAGAACAAAAAAAAAAAAAAGAAGCAATATGGAAACAATCTAGGTATCCATCAATGAATAAAGAACATAAACACAATGGAATATTACACAGGCATGAAAAAGAATGAAATCTTGTTGTTTGTGACAACATAGATAGACCTAGAGAATATTATGTTAAGTGAAATAAGTTAGACAGAGGAAGGCAAATACCATATGATTTGACTTATATATGAAATCTAAAAAAACAAATGAACAAACAAAATAGAAACAAACTCATAGATACAGAGAAAAAACTGATGGTTTCTAGAGGGGAGGTGGGGGATGGGTGTAAAAGGGGAAGGTGTTAAGTACAAACTTCCAGTTATAAAATGTCATGGAGATGTAACATACAGCACAGGGAATAGAGTCAATAAAATCATAATAACTACTGGTATGTATGGTGACTAATGGTTACTAGAGTTACGTGGTGGTCCCTTTGTAATGTATATAAATGTTTAGTCACTGTGTTGTACATCTAGAACTAATATAATACTAGAAAAAGAAAAAAGAAGCAAAATGAAAAGCATGACAAAAGAAAATCCACGTCTGAGCAGGATGCAGCGAACTTACCCAGGTCCAAGCTGTGGCCCCTGAGCCTGAGGGGAAACCCACTCAGAACGGCAGAGGACAGAGCAGGAGGTTAGGGAAATCTGTTGCTGGCTAGGCGGGTGACAGAGGTCAGATCTAGGCTTGTGAGGCTTGCCATTTCTTTTGGCCACCCCTCAGTGGAACACTGATGTCCATGGACACGATCTGTCCACTCCAGGGCTTGTTACTTAAGATCTTGTTTCCAACCAGAGGGAGCCAGTCTTTTATTTTTAATTTTATTTTTAATTTTTTTTCTCCCAATCCTCACCCGAGGATATTTCCCATTGATTTTTAGAGAGAGTAGAAAGGAGGGGGAGATACAGAGAGAAACATTGATCTGAGAGAGATACATCGATTGGTTGCCTCCCGCACGCCTGCAACCGAGGCACATGCCCCCGACCCACAACCGGAATCAAAACCCACAACCCTTCAGTCCTCGGGTCTACACTCTATCCACTGAGCCAAACCGGCTAGGGCGGGAGCCAGTATTTTAGAAAGAGGTCATAGTGCTCTGCTTGTCAGCCTCACCTTTGGCTCTGTGGCTTATCTTTGCCTGGACATCTATCAAGTAACATGGGGCCGATTTACCCTTGACCACAGGTAGCCTGTAGCCATGAGGGTGCTCTTGGACACATTATTATCTTTATCTTCCCAATCTTTGTTCCTACTGACTTCATCTTGGGGCTGCAAATTTGGGTGTTTTTTTAAAAATATATATTTTATTGATTTTTTACAGAGAGAAAGGGAGAGGGATAGAGAGTTAGAAACATCGATGAGAGAGAAACATTGATCAGCTGCCTCCTGCACACTCCCCACTGGGGATGTGCCTGCAACCAAGGTACATGCCCTTGACCGGAATCGAACCTGGGACCCTTGAGTCCGAAGGCTGACGCTCTATCCGCTGAGCCAAACTGGCTAGGGCACAAATTTGTTTTTTTTAAGAAAGACTCTGAGCCCTTGTTGGAAAGCCACCTCACCCAATTCTGCATTTCCTTTCCTTTCTGCTTTTTGATCAGGCAGCTGAGAAAAAAAAGAGTGTGTATTTTAAAAATATATATGTTTTTATTTATTTTTTTGAGAGAGAGGAAGGGAGAAGGCGGGGGGAGAGAAAAAAAAACATTGATTGGCTGCCTTCCCTAAGCACCCCAACTGGGGATCAAATCTGCAACCTGGGCATGTGCCCTGACCAGGAATTGAACCTTATGATACACAGGATAATGCTCCAACCAACTGAGCCACATCAGCTGTTTCTTTCTTACAGGCCCCTACTAAAGTCCACTAGAAGACTCTACCATCAATGTCATGATATTTTTTAAGACTGTATCAACATGTGTTCAAAATACTGAGATGCACAGGCACCTTTCAACCTGCTTGCTTTGCTGTCATGGAACGATGATTTCAGTTTCCTAATTGTGCATGTGTGTGCGTGAGAGGAGTCCTCACTGTTCCTCATCCACCTCAACTCAGCTCACATTCCCCATTTCAGTACTCCAACTTGCAGTATCCCACTTCTGGGAACAGATTTCGTCTTCATTGGTGTTCATTAGTCATCTTGGGCTGCTTGACAAAATTCCATAGACTGTTTGGATTGAACAATAGACATTTATTTGTCACAGGTCTCACTTGGTGGAGAGGGAAGGGGGCTCTGGTCTCCCTTCTTCTCATAAGGACACTAATCCCATCATCTGGGGCCCACCCTCATGACCTCATCTAAAACCAAATCACCTCCCAAATACCATCATATGGGGAGTGGGGTGGCGGGGTGGGGCACAAAACATTTAGCGCATAACAGTTGGGAGGGAATCTTTTTTACAACCTCCTGGAATTTTCCTTTGTAATTAGTCATTATACTTCCATGTATAGGATTATCTGGTTGTCACCACTGTAGGCCATAGGTCCCTGAGGGCGGCCTAGTCTTCTCTGCTTCATTATTGTGTCCCTAGTGTTTGGCATACAGTAGCTGCTCAATAAACATTGTTGACTGAAATTTCTGAGCTAAAAGTCCTGGAAATACAAATTTGAATGTAACTTGGTTCTTGTTCTTGAGGAACTTAGGAGAGGAGGAAGATCTTTATAGGATCATTTCCATATAATATAATAAATTTTATTAAAGGATGAGAGTGAGGTTGAGATGTGACAAGGAGAAGAGTATCATTCTAACTGGGGTGGGAATGATCACGAAAACTCACAAGGTAAAGTAATGCTATTACACTAGTAAAGAGTCTTTAATTGAAGTAATGAATGTGGAAAGAAATAAGACAGGGGACAGGCATTATAAGCCCCAGGGTTGTCCCCATTTATATCGATATGTATAATAAAACATTATTACTGTTATTAGTCTTACCTCTGCTACAATTTACAGCAATGGTCACCACATGCCAATCTGTAAACTGGCCAAGTCAGAGAGAGACAGGACAGGTCGGGGCTCTCCAATCTGCATGTTTAACCAGCTCCCTCCCCTCACCCCGGGAACTCCTAGTGTAGAGCAGTGGTTCTCAGACTGAAGCAAGCACCAGAGGCAATGGGAGGTTTGTTAAAACGAAGATGGCGGTGCCCCACCTTCAGAAGTTCAGATTTAGTAGGTCTGGGGTGGAGCCAAGATTTTGTTTTTCTAACAAATCCCCCGGTGCTGCTGCTGCTGCTGCTGGTCTGTGAGCACATCTGCAGACCCACCGGCATGTAAGGTCACTGCTGATTTCTTGGCACTTCTGAGGAACAGTGATCCACATACATGACTTATCCAGATAACTACAGTGTATCTCTCCAAATGCCAGACCGTTGTTTCTTTAAATCATGTTCAAAAAACAATTTCTAAAATGAATTCTGCATTTCTTCACTTTCTTAAACAGAGGATTTTGAACATCATCACACCCTTCCTTGATGACAAAGGATCATCATAATGAACATCCATTATGGTTCTGTTCAGTGACCCACAGAGGTGGGGGTTGGGTATATTTGAGCCAGTCAGCACCAGTCAGCACAGGTTCCTGTCCTCAAGATGCAGAAGGGGACCTGGGACCTCCTGTGCTCCTGCCTGTGCTTCAGCCAGCGGGACACTAACCTTGCAGTCACTAGTTCACAGGAAGGCCCTGGGGGTTTGGGGAGGGGGTCCAAGGAGGCCACTCCCCTGGAGGGCTACTTAGGGGCCTGGATCAGTGGCGTTTTTCCAATTGGTACAGAAGTATTTCAGTATCTCAACAACAGTAAGCCCACACAATTCGTATCAACCCTGAATACATGTCGGTTCTGTGATGGGTTGTTTTTATTGTTTAATGTTTCTTTCTCTTTATTATCAAGTCCTCATCTATCATTAATTGTTAATTTTTATTCATTCATTGAACAACTGCTGAGCACTCTGGGTTTCTACAAAGGTGAATCTGCATACAGTGAGCGTGCTGCCCAGCTGGGAAATTACACAGGGTTCTTAGCTTCTGTCGGTAAAATTTGAATGCATTCTTCCCCTTCTGATATTGCAGAATAGTGAAGATAAAAATGGAAAAATATGCAAAAGCCTTTTCAAATGGTTTTGTGTTACACAAATAAAAGAGATTGTTTTTCTCTTTACTGGAAGTGTTAAAAATAGGATCTCCAGATAAGTGGCATAATTGAAGTGGCATTTTCTCAAAAAATTTCAGCCTGGCACACTATAGCAAATGCTTATGAGTATCAAGTTATAAATCGAATCTGAACAAAAGGGCTGGGAGCAGTTATTAACAAGCGTGTGCCCAGGCTGGAGTGAGGAGGCTCTGTGTCCTTTAAGTGGCAGTCAAAAGCTTTTTTTCTCCCAAAATAACCACATCTTCATTGCTATTCTCCTGCTTTGAGCTGTTCTTTCTTAGCAATGAATACTAGTTAGGCCAGATTGTGAGTGACAGTGATAAGTGCTTTCTGGTTGGGGGAACAGAGCAGCAGACATGAGTAGGAGAGCTGGGAATCAGCCACAAGCAGGCTTCGTGGCCCCAGTCCCCTGAGGGTGAAAGGACAGGAGTGATTTAAAGGTCCTTCAAAAATAGCTTCTCTCTCCTATGCTGGTATGCCACGGTGCTGGCTCCTGGGTCTGCATCAAAACAAGCATATGACTTATTGGTTTAATCTCACTGTTCCTTTGCCTTTCAGTTGGGAGTAGCTGAGTCAGGCTGGGCCTCAATTAAAAAGACTCTAGTGGAAATACAGTCCTCTGAATTTTAACTTTCCTGAACCCATCTAGAGGGGCTTCCTTGGTAAATGGCTCTTGTTCCATGGACCAGTTCATTTCGGCTACTAAGACTGAGTTAGAAGAGACTGGTTGAACCAGGCTGTGAAAGTGCACATCATATTGTGTTGGAGAAAATATGGAAAAAATGTTCTATATAGAATTCAGGCTGAGTTGTAAAATCTATCTTCACCTTTTCCTGGAACTCACTAGGTGATCTGGAATAAGTTTTCAACTCCCTGCATCCAGATTTTTCATTCCAGGCCATCTTTCCACATAGGAAGGAGTTACCTCTAGATGTGTGACAGCCATATTTCCCAGAACTCAACAGGAACACATAGCCTGGATTTTTTTTTTTTGTAAATCCTCATATGAGGATATTTTTTCCATTGACTGTTTTTTTATAGAGAGAGTGGAAGGGAGGGAGAGAGACAGAGAGAGAAATATTGATGTGTGAGAGACATATCAATTGGTTGCCTCCCAAATGTTCCCTGACCAGGATCAGGGATCAGACCTGCAACTAGGGCACGTGCCCTTGACCAGAATCAAACCCACGACCCTTCATTTAGAGGGCTGATGCTCTAACTACTGAGAAAACCAGCTAGGCCCTGGAAATAAATAAATAAATTAAGTAAGTAATAAATTAAATATATTTTTATTGATTTCAGAGTGGAAGGGAGAAGGAGAGGGAGAGAGAAACATCAATGATGAGAGAGAATCATTGATCAGCAGCCTCCTGCATGCCCCCTACTGGGGATTGAGCCCACAACCCAGGCTTGTGCCCTAACCAGGAATCAAACCACGACCTCCTGATTCATGGGTCGATGTTCAAACACTGAGTAACACTGGCCAGGTTGGAAATGTTTTTCACATATATTCATTTTAATGGAATATTGCCTACTGACTTGATGCATTTGTGGCCATGATACTTGATGTTTGAGAGTTCAAAAGAGTTAGGAGCTTGAAGTTGGAAATGTTCAGGAAAATCCCATATGGATGATTGCTATATCCTTATGAAAGTTATCAATTTAGTTTATTTATCACTGGTGAGATAAATTCTGAAAGTAGGAGAGATGGAAGGGGGCTGCTGAAAGGAATTCATTCATTCATTTACTCCTCCATCCAATATCCAAGTGTATGTGCCTGGCACTGTGTTAAGTGGTGAGAATATGCTGATGACTAGGATTTAACTTCAGGCCTAGTGGAAGACATAGACAAGTAGACAGGCTTTACAGAATAACAGGTAGTGCTACAGCTTGGAAAGTAGAGGCAGCACATGTGAAAAGCACCAGACATGGCCAGAGAAGGCTTCCTGGAGGAAGCAGTATCTAAGACAGAATGAGATTGAGTCATGCAAAGAAGGATGTTGCAGTGGCAAGTTTATTCAGGGCAAAGGAAAGAGCATGAACAGAAACCTAACAAGACTGAGAGCCTTTGAGGGAGCTGGAAGTATTCCAGTCTGGCTGGCACTTGTGAAGAGAGACAACTGTCTGGAAAGCTCAGCCTCCTTAAACTACTTGAACTTCAACTGCGTGTGATGGAGAATCCTCTGGAGGACTTTAAAGATCCACAATAAGATTTGCACTGGAGAACTTTGACTCTAGTTTCACTGTGGAGAATGGTTTCGAGATGAGAGTGATTTTATCAAGGAAAGCATTAATAGAGAGGAATGGGGGGAGGGCAAATCCAGGACTCCCCTGGAGTGGCAGTGAGGGTAGAGGGGCAGTGGATGCACACAGGAGAAACTGGATCAAATGTGGGGGTGCGGGAGAAAGAAAGGCAAGCATGCTGCTTAGATTTCTGGTTGGGGCAATTGGGAGGAGGAGCAAGGTTTTGGAAGGAGATAATGACTTTTATGTTTTTGGCCATGTTGGTTTGAAATGAGAGGATGAGGAGCAAGTGTCTAAAAGTTGGATCTAAGATGTGTCGCTGAGGGTGAGAGATTCAGAGTCATTACCAGGTAGTCATGGGAACTGATGCTTTTGTGAAGGATGAGGAAAGGTGAGAAAAAATGTCCTGAACAGAACACTCCTAAACATCAACATTTAAGGAACAGGCAGAGGAGGAGAAAGCTATGTATGCCATTGAGAAGTGGCCAGAGAAGTTGGAGGAAATAAGAGAGTGGTCTTTCGGATGCAGAGGGGTGGCATGTTTCACACAGAGGGTAGTCAGCAGGATCAGATGCTGCCAGGGGTCGCGGAAGATGAGGGCTGTAAAGGTTTGATTTAGCAGCAAGAGGATGTTGGAGACCTTGAGGAGAGCAGCTCGGTGGACGTCTAGGGACAGGGGTCGATTGCAGTGGCTGAGAAGACAAGGAGAGGAGATAAGCTAATGGGAAAACATAGACGGCTCTTTCAGAAAGCTCAGCTTCAAGGGGAGGGATGGCAAGTTGTTGGAATATGGGTAAAAGTACAGAAAATGAAGTCCTGAAGAAGAATGATATTTACTACATAAGGACTGGTGATGTCCTTACATTAAGCTAAACTTAGAATACACAGACATTTACCAGTAAAACCTATCTCCCCTCATTCATTTCTCCTCTCACCTCCCACCCCCTAGTTTGTCTTCCTTTCTCACGTATCTCAGATCTCCAGCAGGCTGTACCCTCCTCTGCTCGCTTTGGGGCTGCTCCTTTGGGCTCCTGTAGATCTAAGTGGGACCAGGCTCCCTGTGCACCGGGGCAATGCCCAGGCTCATCTCCATCCTGCTTTCTCCTGGAGAGCCAGACGCACCAACCAATAGGGCTGATTTAGGGCCGAACCTTCTGGGTTCTGAATAAATTGGTAGAATCCTAAACACCATGTGATACAAAGTCATTACATCGTATTACGTGCACTAATTTGTTGTGCTCTTTTAGGCTGGACAGTTACTAATATTTCAAAGTGCACATTCTGGGCAGCGAAGGTTCTAGGGAAACTGTGGGAAAGGGGTTTTATCCACAGGTACACCACCTTCCCCGCTTCCCTTTAGTCACTCTTTTATTCCCATACCCCTGGCTTCTCTTGACCTGTCTGTTGGCTCAAGTTCCCTCTGGTTGCAGTGGTCAAACTGTTGTGAAAGTTTAGTATTGCTTTAATTCTGTATTCTGCAGTATTCTGCTTTCAAATTAAGGCTGAAGTTTTCTACGAACAAGAGTAGGAAAATATAAATGGACCAGCTGCTGTTGATTTCCTCCCTTCTTCAGTGGTAACTCTTCTCATCTTAGGACTTGGTAAGATCCATCTTTGTGGACAGGCTTAATTATTTTCACTACCCACAACTCTCTCAAAATCATATGTCCTTAAGTAATTAAAGGAAAACATTAGTGAGACATGATATTTTTCTGTCCACTTATAGATGCAATTCTGGTTCTTTCTATGGGTCTCTTTGCCTGGCTGCACCCTGATAGGTTAGGAACTGGTCCCTGTGGAGAGAGGCAACATTATTCTTCCCAAGGAGCTTTGCTAAGGCTTGATGTCCATACAAGGCTGATAGCATGATTGGGTATTAGTGTGGTTGGAGGAGAGGCTGAGCTGCATCCTCTTGTTCTTTTAGACTCAAGGCTCCCTATGAAAATGCCAACACTTCTTCAAGACTCAGTCCCACTTCAGCAGAGGTCAGTTGACTAACTCACAAAGACTTTGTGGGAACAAGAAACCAAGTCCATGGGGCTTCAAGGAAGGGACGCTGAGCTGTCCGGGGCAGGAAAGAGAGACACATTCTTTAAGCTTTTGCTTTTTTCTCACCTTGTGCTCAGACTCTTGAGGGAGAAGGCTAGTTAAGTTTTATGCTCTTCATGAAGACTCTTATCATTATTAAGAGTTAAAATTCACCAGGAAGCAAATGTAAAAAGTCAGAGTCTTCCAACTTTATGTATTTTGGAAAGTACAATTAGAATTAGTTATGATAATACTGAAACATCATCCTAAATTGAAAACCTATATTCCAAAGATCCAATGAAGTAATGGATGGGAAGCTCTAGATGGATTTCTGAAGAAGACTGCAGTCTCCTCCTCTGTGAGTAATTTGGACATATATTGGATAGAAGTCATCACATTGGCGCTGAGGGGCTGCCTAGGTGTGTAAGACATGGTCTCTGACCTCTGGGAACCACAAAAAGGGGGAGTTATGGAATGGTTCACAATTTGAAGAGAATAGACATCATTTCTCAAAATTATTCACTCGAGAGAATGAATTAATCTTAGAACAGTTTAAAAAAAAGAAATATTTTGACCCCACGATTTGTAATTGGCCCACATTAACCCCAACCTTTCCTCCCAGCCATCTCCATAACCTTTGCCTGGTCTTTGAATCTGGCCCTGGTCCCAATCTCTCTCTCTCTCTCTCTCTCTCTCTCTCTCTCTCTCTCTCTCTTCCTCCCTCTCTCCTTCCTCCCTCTTTCACATAGTCTTTATTTTTAAGAGCAGTTTTAAGTTCACAGCAAATTTATAAGAAAGTAGAGCGATCCCTACCCAGCCTTCCCCACTATCAACTTCAGTGCACCAACATTGACACTTCATTATTACCCAAACTCCATAGTTATGTAGAGTTCTTTCTGTTGTATATTCTGTTGGTTTGACAAATGTATGATGACATCTGTCCTTCATTAGAATATCATACAGAGTAGTTTCACTGCCCTAAAATTCTCTGTGCTCCACCTATTCATCCCTCTCTCTCCTGTAGCTCCTGGCAACCACTGATCTTTTTACTATCTCCAGTTTTACCTTTTCCAGAATGTCATATGCTTAGAACCATACAGTATGTAGCCTTTTCACACTGGCTTCTTTCACTTAGCAATATGCATATGAGTTTTCTCCATGGCTTGATAGCCCATTTCTTTTTAGCATTGAATAATTTTTCCAATTACTTTTCTTCGGACTGTCCCTCAGTTCTCTCAGGCTGCCTCCTGGAGCAGACAGAATCAAAGGCAATAAGGATGTCTAGAGGGTCAACATTTTTTTGGCCACTGAAGTTGAGAAAGTTACCCCTAGAGAAAAGCTACATCCCTTTAAAGCTCTACCTGATAATGAAATTTTGGAATTTTTTTCATCCTATTCGAGTGGGCAGATGAAATCTTTGTTTACTTGTAGGACCATATCATCCTGCCTTTGTAGCCACCTGGGACAGTCCCACGACTGGAACTTATGGCCCTCTTGCCCTCTCCACAGACTCTCTCCCCACCCCCTGCTTTCTGTGTTGGCTGCTAATACCCCCCTGTTGTCACTGCTGCCAGGCTCCACTCTGCCACTCTGTTCCCGGAGATGTGCTGTTGTATCAGATGATGTGAGCTGGCCTGAATGCAGGTGGGTTTCGCTGCCACAGAGTTGGTACAGTCTGTCTTAATTTTATTGATGCAGAGCTGGTGTTTCTTGTAGTCAAAGAAAATACTTCCACTGAAGTAGAGAGGACCCTCTTTCCTATGGTGTTAAAGCATTTGATCTGGATCCTGAATGAGTATCTGTCTGCCTGTCTGTCTTTCTGGTTCTGGTGGGACAGGATGCAGTGCAATGGAGACTCCTGCCGTAAAGATCCTGTTTTGAGTGTCAGGGTCACTCACATTGATGTGTTCATCTTGTTGAAGACATTTTCTCCCAGCCCCATCAGTGGATATTTACTTGGGGACTAGGTCTGTAATGTAGCACAGTAAAAATTCTCAAAGTTTGTGCTAGTGTCTTATTAATGAGCTCTACTTATGGATTATCTATTCTAAGCCATTACCTTAAACTCTTCTCTCACCCAAAGTAATGTTGGCTTTATTGTAAAAGACTGTTTAATTAAGGAACCCTCATATCTCAACGCTTTGGGACAGCTCTCACAGTTCCTTGATAGTTTAAGGCAGAGGTTCTCAACCTGTGGGTCGAGACCCCTTTGGGAGTCGAATGACCCTTTCATAGGGGTCGCCTAAGACCATTGGAAAACACATATTGAATATATAATTACATATTGTTTTTGTGATTAATCACTGTGCTTTAATTATGTTCAATTTGAAACAATGAAAATACATCCTGCATATCAGATATTTACATTACGATTCATAACAGTAGCAAAGTTACAGTTATGAAGTAGCAACAAAAATAATTTTATGGTTGGGGGTCACCACAACATGAGGAACTGTATTAAAGGGTCGTGGCATTAGGAAGGCTGAGAACCACTGGTTTAAGGAAACTAATTTTATGTTTAACCATTTAACTTTCTGATTATAGAAGCAGAAAAGTACTGATTCCTGTGGAGTGTTGCAAAAGGAACAACTTAATTATAGAAAGAATGGTCTTCCTGCAAAGATGTAAAGAATTATAATAATACTTTGAGAAATAAAGCATTGTTGTCATGCTTGATTTTGCCTTCAATTACAGTTTGCCAACTCATATATCACCTTATGAAATTATTTGAAAATGGTCTTTATTTTTCTGTTCCCTGTTATCCTTTTCTCTTTTGAAAATTTTATTTATCTTCTTATAGAGTTCTCTTTTTCTGCAAACAACGATTTCTGTAAATAACACTGCTGGCTAGAGCAGCAGACTGGCTTTCATCCCTTCTCTGTGATGTTACATTCTGTCTACTGAAGTATTGACATAAAGTCTGCAGGCTTAGTGATAGTGTCTACTGTGTCTATTTACAGAAAAGGAATTTGCCTGGACCTAATTTTCTTTGCGGGTAGAGGGGAAGGAGATGGTTATGGACATTGGTACATTGCTCTGAGAATGATGTATAAATTGCTATGAAGTATGCAAAATATAAAACAAAAAGACAAGATCTTAGACATTCAGGACTCAGGATCCAAGATGAAAAATTCCAAATACCATAGCAAATAGCTAAGCTAAAATAAGAAAGAGATGGTAAAATAGATAACCTGGAAGAGTCAATGGAAAAAGTGATTTCAAGAGAAAGATAATGTTCTATTTCAGGTTCTTGTAAACATTAACCATGACCTTCAAAAAGAGATAAATACTGAAGGAACCATGAAGCTCATGACATAAATATATATCTTTATAAACCTACATGTATGAAAAGGGGCAAGTACTGGAAGGAGGTATGTAAAATGGAGTGCAGTGAGAACAGAGAGTTCTGATATCTATATTTCTTTAAATGGTGGGATGCTGGGTGAGTTTTAACCCCTCTTTTGCATTCAAAGAAATTTAATAAAAAGAACTAGAAATTTTCCTGCCAAACCCCTTTTTCTCCTTGTGTTATACAAATAAAATGGGGTTTTTGTCTGTCTATAATTCTGTCTCTTCTTACATCGTTTTCCAAATAACCATACAGATTTCTTTTCTTTTTAGCTACATTTGCAGGGAACACTGTGAATGGTCAGATTTAAAATCTAGGCTACTTTGTAAAGTGAAAATTAGGAGGCCCAGGGTGGGGATGAGACAGACGGTCACTCCCAAGGCAGATACAGGTGTGGGTTGGGTTCAGCTGCTTGGAACATGTGAATGCACCCTCTCTGTGCAGGGGTACTGCTGGGGCAGGAGTACCAGGCGTTTATTCAGTGATGGGCAGCAGTTTATCTGACAACTTCTGCACGACTGTTAGCATGCATCAAGCAATATTCAAAAGTAAGAGATTGTTTACTATAAAAAACAAACAAACTATAGCTTAAGCCACAATATTTGGGGACTGGTGATGAAAGGGATTTATTTTTTAAGCAATAACTTTATTTCTCATGGAGACATCATTTTATTGTTTAGAGATCATCTGCCTTCCAGAGCCACAGGCTGTACTCAAAATGTATTAGATGCCAGAGTAATCCACTTAAGGAGAGTGAAGTTCAAACCTTCTTAGAATCCACATAATTGCTGACCAGATGGTGGCTGGAGGGCTTATGAGAGGAGCCTTCAGGCTTCTTGAGGCCTTCAGACCTTAGCAAAAGGCAGAGATGAGCCACCTTAGGGATAGTGCCTCTAGTTAAAATGGCAAGAAGGAGGCAGAGGCCTAGGGACTGGAGAATTGTAGACTCGAAGACTCACAGGTGAGCAGCAAAGCCAACTGGTCACCCACCGACCTGTCCTCTCTTGGACCCCATAGCATCTAGGCAGGATGCACATGGGTGTGCTATCATAATGCCAAATGGACTAATTTGTTAATTTGGAAAACAAAACAAAATCTACCTTTGTGCTTGATTTTATGTGAAGTACTCTAATAAATAAATCAAGTCATTGTGGGGAGAGTGTCTTTCATACTTGCAGTCAGACCTATTTTTCAAAAGATTTACAACCTCTTTGGTGATGTGATAATATAGGTTAAAAACTGAGTGAATCTAGTTACTGTTTCTGATTCTGATGTAAGCTAAACTGTAGTGTGGAGTTCAATCCACTCTTTTTTTTTTTTTTTTTTTTTAATTAATGAGAAAATAGCAACCAGAAATGTTCTGTGACTTGTCCAAAGGCACCAGGCATTGACAGGCTGAGCATGTCCTGCAGCAAAGGACTTTTCGCCTGGAGAGGGCTTTCTCCATTGTCACCGACAGGAAAGCTGGTCATCATTTCAGAATAGGGGCTCTTCATTTACTGGAAGGCTGCTCTATTTTTATTCTTCAATAACTCTGTTTTCATTTGTATTTCTTTGATTACTAATGAGATTTGTCATTTTCCCACAGGTTGTTTGGAAATCTTTCAAAAGCGGGTGGCTCTTGTGTTAGTGGATGTAGTGATGTGAGTGGGAGGACTGGCCCGTGTTTGCCATGTGGGGTGATCATGTTTAGAGAGCAGAGCCACAGACTCTCAGAGCTGGAGGAACCTTAGTAATCACCGAGTCTGACTTTCACTTTCAAACTGAGAAACTGAGATGCATAGAGACCAAATGACCTGTCAAAAACCCGAGCTGTGACTGGAACCTGAGACTCTTGACTGTGACGATATTATTGCAAGGACTGCACTTCTAAACAGAAGGCCAATTACAGTATATGAAACTGCAGAAGTAAATGTAATACGTTTTAGGAGTTCAAGCTGGCTGTTCTTTACCCCAGGTCATAGTCAAGTGTTTATTAACCAGTTGCTGGAATCACCTCATGTGTTCCACTTTCCTATAAATCGAGTGCTTCCAATTATCTAATTGAGGCTTCCTGCATGCTAATAACTCCAGTCATAAATTTTATTCCATGCTGCAAAGCCTCAGAACCACAAATGATGCTGAATTTCATTGCCTGATTTGTGGTTAATTACCTAATGTACATTTTGTTCTTGGAGAATTGCCCTTGGTTACTTTTTATATATTCTTTACTTTTGTGTTCTCACCAATACCCAGCTGTTATTTCATCTTTTCATTTGTTCTTTTATGAGTTTCTGGTGCCACATGGTCACATCAAGCAGGTTCTGTGTATTTAATTAGCCAGGAGAGCATACATATTTGAAATTTGCCAGGGAAGAAGTGAAAGAGTATGGTACTTCTGTAGATAAAGGAGATGATAAAGAGGGATAGTTTGTGAGAAAAGTGATGCTCTAAGCAAATGGAATATGACACTATACTAGTCTCTAAGATTTTTCTTCATATTCACATTTTCATTGCTGTAGATCCTCCAGCACAGAGTGTTAGTTACTTTCATGCATTTGCCTGTGAACATGTGGAGCTCTTTGGAAGTCTCATGGGCATATTAAGTTGAACATATTCCACTTCCCCATGTGCTTTCCTTCTTGCCAAATGACACCACCATTTATCCAGCTATGGAGCCCCCAAATTTGGTGCAGTCTCCTTCAGCCCACTTCTACTTCATCAGCAAATTCTGCTGACTTTGCTTTAGAAATTAGTTCTGAATATAAGCAGTTCTTACCATCTATCTCTATAACTATGTCTCTGGTCCAAGCCAGCATCATTGCTTCGCTAGAGTCTGCTCTGGTCTCCTAACTTGTTCCCTTCTCCAAATACTTACTCTCTAGTCTGTAGCCAGATTGATCCTTTTATGATTTAGTCCAATCATTTTGTATTTATGCTCAAATACTAACTTGGCATTTTAGTCTCACTTAGAATATATAGTCTAAAATGTATTACGGCAAAATCAATCAATCAATCAATCAATCAATCAATCACAGGAAAGGATCCTATATGATCAGACCATAGGGTCATAACTGACCTATTCTGTCAGTCTCTTTGACTTGCACTCTAGGCACACAGGCTTCCTTGCTACTTTTAGACACACCAGACATGTCCCTGTCTTAGGCCTTCACACTTGCTCTCCTCTCCTTCATGGATGCTCCAACTGGGCTTGCTCTCTCATTTCAGTCAATTATCTGCTTAATGCCACTTCCTCAGAAGGACCCACCTTGAATCCCACATCTAAAATTAAACTCCTTGGTTACTCTCTATGCCCTTAGCCTTTACTTTACTACTAGAAGCCCGGTGCACAAAATTTGTGCACAGGGAGGGGGTTCCCTCAGCCCGGCCTGCACCCTCTCCAATCCGGGACCTCTGGCTCCTAACCGCTCACCTGCCTGCCAGCCTGATCCCCCTAACTGGTCTCCCCTGCCAGCCTGATTGCCATAATTGCTCTCACCTGCTGGCCAGATCCCCCTAACTGCTCTCCCCTGCCGGCCTGATCATCCCTAACCATCTCTGCCACAGCCCTGCCACCATGGCTTTGTCCAGAAGGACGTCCAGAAGGTCATCTGGAAGATGTCCAGTCTAATTAGCATATTACCCTTTTATTAGTATAGATATTGAATATGTTGTAGAAGCATTTGCTTGTTATCTGCCCCCTTGACTAGATTGCAGGCTCCATTAGATAGTCATTGGGTTTTGTTTACTGTTTCTGCTACAGAAAATAAAATATTTGTTAAGTGATGAGATAATTTAATTTAGATTTAGAGAGTTTGAAAAGATATTTGGGACTTCCAGGTGGATTTGTTTAATTAACAGCTAGAAATGTGGGCTCATGTCCACCTGAGTGGTCTAGGACCGAGGTTAGCTTCGGAAAGGATGCTATAACCTCTGGTGAACGTGCAGCAGGAGAAGGGAGGTGAAAAAATGGGATGGTGGGGAACCTCACATGTAAGGGATGGGCAAAGCGGGCCACTTGTGTGGAAAGAAAATAAGAAAATATCAACTATAAGGGTAACTGGGCCCAGGGCTTCCTAGGAGCCCAAGTAGGGGTTGTTGCTTGAGTGGGGGATGTATTCTGAGGGCAAATGCTGCAGAGAGGTTTTGTATGAACAGAAGTGTGGATGGTGGATTTTCTAGGTAAGGGGTTGTCATTGATCTTGGGAAGAGCAATTTCAGAAGATGGCAGCAGGAACCACTGTGGTGGGTTCAGGGATGAAAGATGGTTAGACATGAGGATTGTTTGAGATGGTCTGAGAGAAATAAGGCAGTAGCTTATGGTAGAGCCTTAATATTATCTTTCC
Organism: Myotis yumanensis; assembly: GCF_028538775.1. Classification (NCBI taxonomy): domain Eukaryota; kingdom Metazoa; phylum Chordata; class Mammalia; order Chiroptera; family Vespertilionidae; genus Myotis; species Myotis yumanensis. The sequence goes on along the minus strand of NW_027223754.1, from coordinate 117,905,858 downwards.
TTGCTTAAGTGCATATTGCTCCCTAAAATGTATTTTACAAAGTAGGCATTCATTGTGTGTGTGTATACACATACACACATATAATACATGTATTATATATACCCCATATATTAATTATATATAATACACATATAACTTGTCTCTTGATTATTTTAATAGTAAAATCTTTGACTGGATCAAAAAAACTTACCACTGTTAATTTTATATGTTTTCTCTAAATAGATTTTAATTGATGAGTTCTAATGGTAAACTTTATTTCGCAAATCCCATGCAATCACAATGGAATAGGAATTGGTACCCCTCACCCCACCCCCAGAATCTAGAAAACAACCTGAGGTTATTTGAGCTCCAGCTTTAGTACTATCTTTGTTACTTCTAATTAAGTAATAATCTTGCTTTAATATGAGTTGCTTCATAATAAAGCATGAGCTGGTAATATTTTTAAAATTTTAAGTCTTTACTGAAATATATCCTGCATACAGTAAAATTCATGATTATTTTATTTTTTATTGAGATACAGATTGCATACATTAAATTCACTCTTTTAAACTGTGCAATTCAGGTTTTAATATATTCACAAAGTTATGCAACTGTCACCACTATCTAAGTCCAGAATATTTTCTTCATCCTCCAAAGTAACCCCATTTGGGCTTTCTTCAGCCCCCTAGCAATCACTAACCTACTTTCTATTGCTATGGATTTGCCTATTTTGGACATTTTCTATAAGTTGAACCATATAATATGTGTCTGGCTTTAGTTAGCATAATGTTTTCAAGGTTCATTCATGTTGTAGCTTGAATATATCACCATTCCTGTATTTATGGCTGAATAATATCCAATTGTATTGATATAGCACATTTTGTTTAAGGTCTGGGGCTCGTTTTGTGCATGAAGGACCATAGGACTTGCACAGCCAACATCACTAGGCACTTGAGGTTCCTTTGCTAATTAACCTCTGGGACCCTTGTGTGTCCCCATGCTATGGCACTCACAGCCAGGGGACAGCTTGGGGGCTTTGCTGGTTCCTAGCCAAATCCTAGAGCTGCATCTGGTCACATATTTGTGAATGGAGCTCCTGGGCAGGTTCATCCCAGCTGGGAGCCAAAGGGATGTCCCTGTGAAGACCAGCAAGCACTATAGCCGACTCATCTCCTTCCTGTCACCTTTTTCTGTGGGTGACCTGACCATGTTCACAATTCTCAAAAGGAAATACTCCCAGAACAGTTTTCTCAGGATGGGTAACTAAGTGGACTTCTGGGGACTCATGCATTCTTTTAAAAATATATATTTATAATAATAATAATCTATAATAATACAAGCAGAATATGCTAATTAGACCAGATGAAGCTGGGGCTGCAAAGGAAGCCAAGGTCCGGGGTGCTAGAGAGAAGCCGGTGAAAGCAGCCCAGGGAAGGAAGGCCTACTCTTGCACGAATTTCATGCATCAGGCCTCTAGTATATACAGTATATAATATTTTTATTGATTTCAGAGAGGAAGGGAGAGGGAGAGAGAGATAGAAACATCAATGATGAGTGAGAATCATTGATTGGCTGCCTCCTGCACACCCCACACTGGGGATGGAGCCCACAACCTGGGCATGTGCCCTGACCAGGAATCGAACTGTGACCTGCTGGTTCATAGGTTGATGCTCAACCACTGAGCCACACTGGCCGAGTGACTCATGCATTCTTAAGTGGTAAATGTTCTTTCATGGAGCCTAATGCCCTTGTTTTTTTCTAAATATACACCCCCCCCCCCCCCCCAACAGACTAGATGACAGGTTCGGTTTGTGATCAGAGTTCTCCAGTACTCCTGTTATCTAAAAAGATTCACTAAACACTGGGTTTCCTTGGCTCTTTGTGGAGTGGAGCATAGGCAGCTTTAGTGAGACTCCTCATGTACTTTTTCAGTTTTGGAGGAATCTAAATTTGTGTGGAGTATTACTTCTAATTCCCTTTTCCTTTTGATCTTACCTGTGGGAGGTGAGTTGTTGCATGGAAAAGGCATATTTCCATATGCTATTCCTTGACTTGGGTGTACATGGGGATGGAGAAGAGGAGAGAGTGGTATGGGCTTTCACTGAAAATCACAGGAGGGTCCTGCAATTCACATTGTTTCTGATCTGTTTTTAAAGTGTTACTGGCATATGTGAAAGTATAGGGTACATATACTTGATTCTTGTGTTTTGGCTGAAATGCTTAGTTCCACACAGAACTATATTGGATATTAGAAGGCATGTGCTTAGCAGTAGTGGAAGGGGAAGTGTGCTTAATCCCTGCTTCATGTAAGCTTTTCTGATGTCAGGCTGAGAAGGACCACATCAGAAGTGGTTCAGACTGGGGATCTTTGTGCTTGAGTAGCATTCAGGACACTTACTGGTCACTGCAAGTCAATTATTAGGCCTACACCTGGGCTCGCCACCCAATTAGTGTGACAAGAACCACAAGATTCTTTTTCTCATGGATACTTTTTAAAAAAATCTATATCAGCTGCCACATCATAGAGTTAAAATGACTATCCTTTGTTATTTTCTCCAAAAGTACCAGCCCTCTGCTCTGTTCCTTTTGTTCACTTGTCTCTGATTCCAGGTTTTCACTAGAAGGCATGAGAACATACAGGTTTACTGCATGCACACTCTACTCTTTCCAATGCGATGGACCTGTCCTACTGGTACCGGCACGTCCCTTGTTGACCCAAGCGTGGCTTGTGTAGCATTTTACTTCCCATGTTGCCTCATCCCTGGGCAAGGATGGGAGTTTGGGGGAGAAGGAGCTAAAGGACCATTTTTGGATCCAAAATACTCTTCTTGGGACACACATTCTGGGGCACTTTGGGGTTCCTGTGTATTAATCTGCTGGAGCCTGATAGACACATTATACTGGGCAGTGACAGCAGCAGAAGGCATCTGCACTGCAGGAGTTTCTGGCTATAGAAAATCTTTATGCAGTCTGTTAAGTGATGTGTGTGTGCTGCGTCTGCTGGGAGAGAAAGCCAATCCAATTTAAGTTTTGTTTTATCAACATGATCTCTGTATTAGGATTTTTATTTTGGAAGCATCTAACCCAATGCTTCTCAACCTTCCTAATGCCGCGACCCTTTAATACAGTTCCTCATGTTGTGGTGACCCCCAACCATAAAATTATTTTCGTTGCTACTTCATAACTGTAATTTTGCTACTGTTATGAATCGTAATGTAAATATCTGATATGCAGGATGTATTTTCATTGTTTCAAATTGAACATAATTAAAGCATAGTGATTAATCACAAAAACAATATGTAATTATATATGTGTTTTCCGATGGTCTTAGGCGACCCCTGTGAAAGGGTCGTTAGACCCCCAAAGGGGTCGCGACTCACAGGTTGAGAACCGTTGATTTAACCTCAAGCTTGTAGTTCTTCTCTGGTGTGAATGCCACCAAAATTGATGGTCCAACAGAATTGGTTTTCTGTTGGGTTGGACTTTCTGTTCCTTTTGAGCCCCGTTTGCACAGTTAATGGATCTTGTGGGTTTTCCCCCACTGAAAACGTGCAGTTTTTTTATTCTATTGAATTGTGTCTCTGCTGGTCAAGAGCTCTGCATAAGGGAAATGTAATGTAGACAATTTTTGGAACTAGCATTGGAACAGAATCTTATGTAGTCTTCCTCTAAATTATAGGCTAAAAGTTTGCACAATTAAAAAAAGATCATGTACTAAGTTGAAATAGTTGGCTATCTTTTTATTGGTTTGTGGCCATGAAACTTGATCTCAGAGCTAGAGATTTCAAATTTGCCTTAAGGCAAGGTGTAATGACTTGGCAGTTGTGCCCATGATCTTCCAGTCAGGCTCAGAATTAGGCATTTGGTGGGTTCAGAACAATATTTTGACTGTTCACATTGCTGCTAATAACTGCTTTAACTTTAACAAAAACCTAAGCTGTTTACATATTGTTTTTTCCTCTCAGAGATATATTTATGCTACGAAATCTGATGGGCCTTTCCCCCCAATAGATCAAAGCCCTATAAAATCAGTTGTCAAAGCTTTTGAAGCTGTGGTACTTTCAGGAAATCAGTGTAAATGAAATCAATCTGACTGCTTTCAAATGAAACTTTTCCTGGTATTGTCAGAGATTGCATTTAGCATTTCTGAATGATTCCTGATGGTGGAAACCTCACCATTAAATAGGATTAGAGTCATAATTACAATGAATTTTAAAGAATAGATGTTAAAGGCTGGTTCTGCTCTATCTGAACTCCAAAGAATAAGTAAGGATAGAGGTTGCAGGAGTGAGGACTCCGCTTTGGAGAGAAGTGAGACCAATTATAAAAAAGTGGACACTCTAAATCTTTATAATTTCCCAAAGGATTCTTCGCTATTGGGCAACCTCCAATTTAGAATCAGAATACTACATGTTGATGATAAGCAGCCTTAATTTGTTAATTCAATGTTAAGAGGGCATTAAAAATAAAATATAATAGTAAACAAAACAACCCTTCCTATTTTAATCTTTTTCTAATAATAAAATGTGTTCATTTTAGAAAACAGGAGAGCATGAATAGGAACAAAGACAAACTGTCTAGTTTCTTTTAAAAAATATGTATATTTATTGATTTCAGAGAGGAAGGGAGAGGGTGAGAGAGATAGAAACATCTATACTAATAAAAGGGTAATATGCTAATTAGATCGGACATCTTCCAGACATCCTTCAGGACAAAGCCACAGTGGCAGGGGCCAAGGCAGAGGCGGTTACGGGTGATCAGGCTGACAGGGGAGAGCAGTTAGGGAGCACTCAGGCTGGCAGGGGAGAGCAGTTAGGGAGCGATCAGTCCGGCAGGGGGGGAGCAGTTAGGGGGTGATTGGGCTAGCAGGGGGGGGCAGTTAGGGAGAAATCAGGCTGGCAGGGGAGAGCAGTTAGGGGGCGATCAGGTTGGCAGGGGAGCAGTTAGGGAGCAATGAGGCCCGCAGGCAGAGGTGGTTAGGGGTGATCAGGCCAGCAGGGAAGCAGTTAGGGGCATCAGGCTGGCAGGCAGGTGAGCAGTTAGGAGCCAGCTTTCCCGGGTTGCAAGAGGGATCTCTGACTGCCTGTGAGATCGGGCCTAAACCAGCAGTCAGACATCCCCCAAGGGGTCCCGGATTGGAGAGGGTGCAGGCCGGGCTGAGGGACCCCTCCGCCCCCGTGTACAAATTTCATGCACTGGGCCTCTAGTCAATAATAAGGGAGAAATATTGATTGACTGCCTCCTGCTCAGCTCCCACTGGGGATTGAGCCTGCAACCCAGGCATGTGCCCTAACTGGGAATTGAACCGTGACCTCCTGGATCATAGGTAGATACTCATTGAGACACACCAGCCGGGCAAATTGTCCTTATTCTTAAAGCCCAAAGAAGATAACTATTAACATTTTGGTGTATTGCCTCTTAAAGAGAAATATGATGAGTTTTAATTCTTTGTTTTCGTTGATTTGCTATATTTTTTACTTTTCAGAGTCACAGTTTTGTTTTAAAATCTTCAATCAGTGACTGTCTCTAGGGCATCCTGCGATTCTTCGTGGGTACGAGATTTGCAACCTAGAAAAGTCCAGTAAATGTTTAAGAAAGAAGCCCACTTCTAAAAACCTCTTTTTTTTTGTTTTGATTTTTTTTTTTTTGTTAATCCTCACCCGAGGATATTTTTCCATTGATTTTTAGAGAGAGTGGAAGGGAGAGGGAGAGACAGAGAGAAACATTGATGTGACAGAGACACATCGATTGGTTGCCTCCTGCATGCACCCCGACCAGTGTCGGGGAACCTGCAAACCAAGGTACGTGCCCTTGACCCGAATCAAACCTGGGATCCTTCAGTCCATGGGCTGATGCTCTAACCACTGAGCAACTAGCTAGGGCAAAACCTCTTCTAATTTTAAAAAGAGCTTTTAGTAAGTTATCAACTTTTGGAGATGGGTTCTATAGAAGAATTTTTGCTTTCTATAAGTAAGCAAAGACAGTATGAGATGAGTTAGAAAATGTAGCTTTGAACCAGGTTTGTTAGCAAATGAGGCCTAATTTATGCTGGGTTTTTATTTCTGTCCTTTTATTTCACTATAGTCTTTTTGTGAAAGAATTATTTATGCATATTATTACATATCAACAAAAAATAGTATGTTACAGTTGAAAATAGTTGAGAAAAAAAGAGGATAAAAGAAAATAAGAGTTAGAAAAAGTAAGACAATCAGAGGTCAATGAAAATATACTTGTCTCAGACCCTTTAAGCAACCAAAGCAAAAAGAAGGCATGATTTGTCAGGAGAATTAGTGTTCGTTAGAGGAGAAAAATTCTGCTCAGGAGACAATGAGTTATTTCTGATACTGAGTCCGGAGTCAGATTTCTCCCTTAGGAACCCCAGAACAGTGCCGCAACCCCCACAACCTCCCTGAAGGAAACATAATGACGTGTTGCTTAGAACTTGTCAGTCAGCAGGCTCTCGGTGCCTCCTTTGTGCCAGGATGGTGCTGGGACAATTCTGGGGGAGTTCTGGGCCACAGTTTGGCTTGGGCGCTGTTAGATGGGCCTGGGTGCTGCTGCAAGGTAGTGCTCTGAGGGGCAGGAGTGCTTCTGGATGGGAAAATTACACAGTAGAGCTTTGCTCACCCTCCTGCTATCTCCGTGCATGTCTTTGTGTGGGGTCAGTTTATAGAAGAGTCTTTCCTTCTTTGCCATCACCTTCAAATGTAGTGTTTGCCATCGCCTCTGCACATCCCTTGCAACTTGACAGGCTTTTAAAATGCCATATGATTTTAACCTTTTCCCCACTTGTTTTGGAGTTTTCATTAGAGATGTTTTCTACTTGTGGTTCTGTTAAATATACTGAGTTTGGGGACTTAAGTTTTCTATATAAATGTCAACCAAAGGTCATCTGGCTGAGAGATCTTTGCAGCTTATGGAGTTTGACGATTAAAATCCAAGAGCCATTTTATGTAAGGATAACCAGGAAGAAGTTTGGTGGGGCACAGGTGTCACCCATTTGCCCCTTCTGTTTTTCTTAATCCTCACCCAACGATGTGTTTTACTGATTTTAGAGAGAGGGGAAGGAGGGAGGGAGGGAGGGGGGGAGAGAGAGAGAGAGAGAGAGAGAGAGAGAGAGAGAGAGAGAGAGAAACATTGATGTGAAAGAGGAACACCAATCAGTTGCCTCCCATATTCACCCCAACTGGGAATCAGACACGTAAACTGAACTACATCAGCCAGGGCTGCCCCTTCTTAGATGAAGTGGCGATGGCGCCTGCCTTGGTGTAACAGGATTCTGCACGGAGGTTCAGGTAAGGAGCTCTGTGTGGTGCTGGGCAGCCTGGAGCTTAGTAATGGTCCTCCCGTTAACTTGCTCACAGGCTCTGAGATGAATCTCCAGATGTGACTGGGAAATAAGGCTAGCCAAAGAGGCTTCCTGTTCATTTAGAAATTCTACTGTAGTATAGCAGGGTGAATCACTATTATTCTCCTCTCCTTCTTTTTCCTTTGCCAATTTGGCAGGTTTAAAGGTTTTTTATTTGTTTGTTTATTGTTTTCATTAAAAATTTCTCCCCCTCATCCTATATAATTCTCCAGCATTCTTCATAAATTTCTTATACTCAGGAACTATGTTTTATGCCAGGTGAATTAGAACAGGACAGTTCCAGGGTATAATATAATTCTCCCAGATTATCATGGGGATCAGCCTTGAGCTATCTTAATACCTAGATACCTATGAACAGTGACTGCTGTTTTGTCTTCATGCATCCATGTGGAGGACTGAATGCCATGCCTCTGATCTGCGGCTGGAGAAAATGCCGCTCAATAGGTAACAGACACCATCCACAGCTGTTTTACTATAGATGCAGCCTGTGTGGGGTGTGAGTGAAGGGGGAGGGTCAGAAGAACAGCAATTTTTTGAGCAGATTGTTAATCCACAGCTAGCAATTCTTCAATCCTACGCCTTCTAGATAGGGATAGTAGGTGCTATCGCTTAAAACAAAGCAAAACATCCTAGATGATTATTTAGGGAATTCTTTTCCTTTTTGTAAATGTTAGCCAGATATATTTTAAATGTCAAGAGCCTTGAAATAGCTTTTTTTGGCAATAAAAATATTTAGATGAAATCTTAAAATGAATTAATTGTATTTAGATAGCAAGAAACCCAGAAGTTACATATGAAATGGTCTAATAATAACCTGTGGTCTTAGAATAGGTTGTTTACCTCAGTGGGCACCAACACGAAAGCTATGAGCTCAAAACGATAAGCTCCTGATTGGGGATCATGCTACTCATATTATTTTAAAATTACTTTTTCTTCCCCAAAATTTGTTTTCAGACTATTTCCTTTAGTTTAACTAGCCTGCTGAATTACGTTAGATGTTTAATTTGTTTTTGTATCTTAGAACAATGGCTACAAAATAATAAAACCCAAAGACATGAATTCTGCATTTCAGGCAACTTCTTTTAATTGGTTAATGTTACAACTGCTGAAAACGGTAGTTGGGGGAAGAATTTAAAGCACTATTTGTCAAGATCTATTGCTTTGGGCAGCTGAATGTTTTTGTCCCAACTTTACATTTGGAGCAGGGACTTGAGCACAGAATTGACAGAGATTGACACCAAGTCCATGTGTTGAGGAAGTCGGCACCTATCCTATGACTTATTCCAGGAATTCTTAGCCTGTCTAGTCTTGTGGCTTATCTACTCATTCATTTTTTCAATCTTGCTACAACTTGAAACTTAGGTTTTTGCAGCCTTGATACTAATTATTACTCTTTCAGACCTATTTATATAAGTATTAATGGGTGACCAAGGAAATGGCCTCAGTAAACAAATACCCAACACTAAAATGTCCTGCTTTGTATATGTAATTTTTTCCCTAACACTTAGACTAGTATTACATGTCTCCTTTTCCCCCATTGACCTCTCCCTGGCCACTCCCCCCAACCCCAGCACATGTCCCCACCCCCCTACTGTCTGTGTCCTTTGATTATGCTTATATGCATGCATATAAGTCCTTTGGTTGATCTCTTAACCACTCCCCCTCACTTCCTACCCTCCCCTGCCTTCCATCTGAGGCTCAATGGTCTGTTCCATGCTTCTATGTCTATGGATCTATTTTAGTTCATCAGTTTATGTTGTTCATTATATTCCACAAATGAGTGAGATTATGTGATGTTTCTCTTTCTCCGACTGTCTTATTTTGTTTACCATAATGCTCTCCAGGTCCATTCATGCTGTTGCAAATGGTAAGAGTTCTTTCTTTTTTACCGCAGCGTAGTATTCCATTGTGTAGATGTACCAAAGTTTTCTAATTCACTCATCTGCTGATGGACATTTTGGCTGTTTCCAAATCTTAGCTATTGTAAATTGTGCTGCTATGAACATAGGGGTGGGAACTCATAAAACTTAACAAAAGGAATATAAACAATTCAATAAAAAAATGGGCAAAGGACCTAAATAGACACTTTTTGAAAGTGGGCATACAGAAGGCCAAGAGACATATGAAAACATGCTCAAAGTCACTAATCATCTGAGAGATGCAAATCAAAACAACAATGAGGCACCATATTACACATGTCAGAATGGCTATCATCAACAAATCAACAAACAAGTGCTGGCGAGGATGTGGAGAAAAAGGAACCCTTGTGCACTGCTGGTGGGAATGCAGACTGGTGCAGCCACTGTGGAAAACAGTATGGAGTTTCCTCAAATTAAAAATGGAACTCCCATTTGACCCAGTAAAAAAATATATTAAAAAATATATATTTTTATTGATTTCAGAGAGGAAGGGAGAAGGAGAGAGAGATAGAAACATCAGTGATGAGAGAGAATCATCCTTTGGCTGCCTCCTGCACACCCCACACTGGGGACTGAGCCTGCAACCCAGACATGTGCCATGAACTGGAATCAAACCGTGACCTCCTGGTTCATAGGTCGACGCTCAACCACTAAGCCATGCCTGCCAGGCTGTTGTCATTGTTTTAAATTTTTATTTGACAATCTAAGGGAAAAGAGTTCAGTGCCCTGACTCATAGTCAGGTATTGCATGTTTTAGAAATTCTTGCATCATACCGGTTGAAGATTGCTGCTCTAATAAGTTGAGCATCTTTTGTTTGCTTATTGGGTATTTGGGTATCCTCTTGTGAAAACCTGTTTAAGTCTTTTGCTTATTTTGTTTTAACATTTTGTTATTGTTTTTAATTATTTATTTATTTTGGATACAATTCTTTTGTCAGATACATGTATTACACATATATTTTTCCAGCCTGTGACTTGCCTATTCCTTTTCCTAATATCTTTTAATGAATGGAAGTTCTTAATTTTGATGAAGTTAAATTGATCAAATTTACTTTAAAGGTTATTAGTTTTTTGAGTTCTGTTTAAGAAAATTTTGCCTATCTTGGATGATTTTAAAGTCATCAATGCAGTTAACACAATAAAATAAACTCAAATTAGACACTCTTATTTGAAAGGGAAAAACATTACGTTTAAACAACTGCCAAATTCAAACATGTTTTCTTTATTAAAGGATAAGACAGAGACATAAGAGTTCCCTTTTGGCAACCTGTTAAGTACAGAAATTTTAAAGTTAAACTTTATTTTGCTCAGTGTTTAGAAAGAATATGGTCCATTGGCCAGAGTAAGGAGATAATGATTTGAGAGTGACTTTAACTTGGACTTAGAACCCTTGTCCTCTCTCCTTAACAAATTGCTGGGCTTATAACTTCCCCTACTTCCCCTCAGCTTTCCTTTGTGAGCTTTCTGTTATAAGTCTTTATTACATGGTTTTCCTAATGTGATAACCCAACAGCTGAAGGAAGTAGCAGCTGTGGTCTCACATGTTATAATACATGATGATATTTGAGGGTAGCACCTGTTGTGCAACTCTTATGGCTAGTAAAGTTGGAGATTACTGCACACTGGATTCATGCTCTACCAAAATTGTCCCCAGTTTTTCTCCTGTGTTGGAATTCCTCCTTAAAATGTGGTCTTGCAGGGAAGCCCTCTCGCAGTTGTGCCAATTCTAGAGCCCATATTTCTCTGTTTAAATGTATATATCACTCACCTTTCACCTATATAACCCCAAGAAAAATGAGGGTAGACTTTTGTTTTAAATATTTTCATGTATCTACTTCTCAGACTGCTACCCTGTCCCTCAGCCCCAAGCTAGAGCTTTACTGAATATAAAGATTCAAAATATTTTCTGATTTCTTCTTTTACCCTACAGTTTACAAGCGTGTTGTTTAATTTTCAAATATAGGGATATTTTCCAAAGAGCTTTCCATTATTGATTTCTGATTATGGCCAGAGAACATCTTTTATATAATTTCGATCCTTTTAAATGTGTCGAGACTTCTTGGTGGTTTATCTTGTTGAATGGCCCACGTGTACTGTACTCCTCACTTGGTGGGTGGCGTGTTCTGTAACTGTCAGTTGTGTCAGGTTGCTTTATAGTGTTGTTCACATCTTCTGTGTTACTATTGATTTCCTTTCTCCTTGTTATATCAACTACTGAGAAATAAATATTGAAGTATCCAAGTATAACTGTGGCTTTGTCAATGTCTTCTTGCAGATCTGTTAGTTTTGCTTTATATATCTGTTATTAGATGTGTAAATATTTAGGATTTAGTACTCTTAGTGAATTGACCCATTTATCATTATGAAATGTGATAATCTTGTTTTCAAATCTGTTTTTTCTGATATTATTATATTCCAGCTTTCTTTTGATGGTCTGCGTGGTACCTTTTTCCATATCCCATTTAATCTATGTTTAATATTTCAGGTGGATTTCTTATAGACAGCATATAGTTAGAACTTGCTTTTTTATTCAATATGGCAATCTCTGCTTTTCAATTGGAGTATTTACTACTTATAATTAATATAGTTATCAATATGGTTGGGTTTAAATCTATCAACTTGCTACTTGTTTAATCCCTTCTTTGTACCTTACTTTCCTCTTTTATTGCCTTTATTTTATTTTATTTTACTTTTTACTTTTAATGGTGTATTTTAGGTGTTCTATTTTATCTCTACTCTGTGCTCTTTGTTTTATATTTTTAGTGGTTGTTCCAGTATTTCCCATATGTATTCTTTCACTTTATACCATCACATAACAATACAGTATTTTATGTCCAACATAAAACCTTCTTACAGTATTTTTTATTCATTCCCATCTTATCTTCTGCACTATTTTACTTCTAAGTATAAATCCCACAGTACACTATAGTTGACCCTTGAACAACATGGGTTTGAACTTTGTAGATTTTTTTTCCAGTAAATGTATTTTTTAATGATTTTCCTAATAACAATTTCTTTAGCTTACTTTATTGTAGAAATAAAGAATATAACACATAAAACATAAAATATGTATTAATTGACTATTTATATTACCAGTAAGGCTTCTGGTCAACAGTGCTAGTAGTAAAGTTTTGGGGAAGTCAGAAATTATATGTGGAGAGGGTTGGTGCCTCTAACCCTCATGTTTTTCAATGGTCAACTGTATTATATTTATTTATCTGTTAACAATTTTTAAAAACTTGTGAACCACAAAAGACCCTGTGTAGTCAAATCAATCTTGAGAAAGAAGAACAAAGCTGGAGGCATCACAGTACTTGATTTTAACAATACAACAAAGTTATAGTAATCAAAACAGTATGGTATTGGCATAAAAGCAGACACATAAATCAATGGAACATAACAAAGAGCCCAGAAATAAATACGTATATAGCCAATTAATGTACAACAAAGGAGCCAAGAATATACAATGTAGAAAGGATAGTTTCTTCAAAAAATGGTGCTGGGAAAACTGGACAGCCACATGTGAAAGAATGAAACTGGACCACTATCTTACACCATACACAAAAAATAACTCAAAATGGATTAAAGACTTGAATATAAGACTTGAAACCATAAAACTCCTAGAAGAAAACCTAGGGGGGTAAGCTCCTAGACAAAAGAATTTATAAAGCTCAGTAGCGTTCCTCCTCCACCCCCGCCTTCCTCCTCTGCCCGCTCGCGGGGGGGGCCCCCCTCGCCTTCCCGCCCCGCCCCTATTGTTCCGCCCCCGGCCTCCCGCCCTTCCCCTTCCCGCCCGCTCCCCTTTTCCCCTCAGTCGCCTCGCGCCTGCAGTTCTTGGCTTTCACCCTCCCCCCCCCCCCACCAGTGACCAAAGACTTGACCACTCAAAGTCCAGCTCCCCAGAATACTGCTCGACATGGACACCGGTGTGATTGAAGGTGGATTAAACGTCACTCTCACCATACGGCTACTTATGCATGGAAAGGAAGTTGGCAGTATCATCGGAAAGAAAGGAGAATCAGTTAAGAAGATGCGTGAGGAGAGTGGTGCACGTATCAACATCTCAGAAGGGAATTGTCCTGAGAGAATTATCACTTTGGCTGGACCCACTAATGCCATCTTCAAAGCCTTCGCTATGATCATTGACAAACTGGAAGAGGACATCAGCAGCTCTATGACCAATAGCACAGCTGCCAGTAGACCCCCAGTCACCCTGCGGCTGGTGGTGCCTGCTAGTCAGTGTGGCTCTCTCATTGGGAAAGGTGGTTGCAAGATCAAGGAAATAAGAGAGAGTACAGGAGCTCAAGTCCAGGTGGCAGGGGATATGCTCCCCAACTCAACTGAGCGGGCCATCACTATTGCTGGCATTCCGCAATCCATCATTGAGTGTGTGAAACAGATCTGCGTGATCATGTTGGAGACTCTCTCCCTGTCCCCCCCGAAGGGCGTGACCATCCCGTACCAGCCCAAGCCGTCCAGTTCACTAGTCATCTTTGCAGGTGGTCAGGACAGGTACAGCACAGGCAGCGACAGTGCGAGCTTTCCCCACACCACCCCGTCCATGTGCCTCAACCCTGACCTGGAGGGACCACCTCTAGAGTTGACCAAGCTGCACCAGTTGGCAATGCAACAGTCTCATTTTCCCATGACGCATGGCAACACCAGATTCAGTGCAGGTTTGGATGCATCTGCTCAGACTACTTCTCATGAACTCACCATTCTAAATGATTTGTTTGGCTGCATAATCGGGCGTCAAGGCGCCAAAATCAATGAGATCCTTCAGATGTCTGGGGCGCAGATCAAAATTGCGAACCCAGTGGAAGGATCTACTGATAGGCAGGTTACCATCACTGGATCTGCTGCCAGCATTAGCCTGGCTCAATATCTAATCAATGTCAGGCTTTCTTCGGAGACGGGTGGCATGGGGAGCAGCTAGAACAATGCAGATTCATCCATAATCCCTTTCTGCTGTTCACCACCACTCATGATCCATCTGTGTAGTTTCTGAACAGTCAGCGATTCCAGGTTTTAAATAGTTTGTAAATTTTCAGTTTCTACACACTTTATCATCCACTCGTGATTTTTTAATTAAAGCGTTTTAATTCCTTTCTCTGTTCAGCTGTTAATGCTGAGATCCATATTTAGTTTTATAAGCTTCTCCCTGTTTTTTTTTTTTTGTTTTTTTTTTTTGGTGGTTTTTTTTTTGGCTCATGAATTTTTTTTTTTGTTTGTCATGGAAATGTAAGAGTGGAATATTAATACATTTCAGTTTAGTTCTGTAATGTCAGGAATTTTTCAAAAAAATTAAAAGATGGACTGGAAAAAAAAAAAAAAAAAAAGCTCAGTAGCAAAAAATACCCCAAATCAAACAGATTAAAAAGTGGGCAAAATATCTGAATAGATGTTTTTATAAAATTTCTTTTAAAAATATTTTTATTTATTTTTAGAGAGAGGAATGGAGAGGGAGAGAGAGAGAAACATTGATATGAGAGGGAAACATCAATTGGCTGCCTCCTGCACTCCCCTTACCAGAGATTGAACCTGCAATCTGGGCATATATCCTAACTGGGAATTGAACTGGCAACCTTTGGGTGCACAAGACGATGCCCAACCAACTGAGCCACACTTGCCAAAGGGCTACATTTTAGTTTTCAATTACAGTTTACATTCAATATTATTTTGTACTAGAGGCCCGGTGCATGAAATTCGTGCGGGGGGGGGGGGGGTCCCCTCAGCCCAGCCTGCACCCACTTCAATCCGGGACCCCTTGGGGGATGTCTGACTGCCGGGGATCGGGCCTAAACCGGCAGTTGGACATCCCTCTCACAATCCGGGACTGCTGACTCCTAACTGCTCACCTGCCTGCCTGCCTGATCACCACTAACTGCCCCCCCGCCAGCCTGGTTGCCCCCAACTTCCCCCCCCTCTGCCGGCCTGGTCGCCCCTAACTGCCCCCCCTGTTGCCCCGGTCACCCCCAAATCTCCTCATGCCATCCTAGTCGCCCCCAACTGCCCCCCCCCCCCGCTGGCCTGGTCACCCCCAACTGCCCTCCCTCCCCTGCAGGCCTGGTCGCCCCCAACTGACCTCCCCTGCCAACCTGGTCAGCCTTAACTGTTCTCCCTGATGGCCTGGTTGCCCCTAATTACCCTTCCCTGCCGGCCATCTTGTGACCACATGGGGTGGCCATCTTGTGTGAGGGCATTACAGCAATTTGCATATCACCTCTTATATAGGATATCAGACTCCCTTGATATTGTCTCATAGGTCACTGATGTTCTCTTTTTATTGTTTTCTCAGTGCTTCAGTTTGTATAGTTTTTAGTCTGATGTCTTCAAATTCAAGATTTCTTTTTCCTTTGCAGTACCCAATATGCCTTTTTTTTCTTTTTAAAAAATCTTTATTATTGAAAGTATTACATAGGTTCCCCTCCTCCCCCCATTCACCTCTTCTAGCCTGCTCTCATCCTCCCACCCAGCTCCCAGGCCCTCACCACCCCATTGTCTGTGTACATAGATTATGCATATATACATACAAGTTCATTGATTGATCTCTTCTCACCCACCCTCCTCTGCCTTCCCTCTGAGTTTCAACTGTCTGTTCATGCTTCTATGACTCTGGGTCTATTTTTGATCATCAGTTTATTTGTTTCATTAGATTCCACATATAAGGGAGATCATGTGATACTCATCTTTCTTTGACTGGCTTATTTTGCTCAGCATAATACTCTCCAGGTCCATCTATGCTGTTGCAAATTGTAAGATTTCTTTCTTTTTTATTGCTGCATAGTATTCCATTGTGTAAATGTACCATAGTTTTTTTTTTGTCTCATCTGCTGATGGGCACTTAGGCTGTTTCTAAGTCTTAGCTGTTGTAAATTGTGCTGCTATGAACATAGGGGTGCATATATTCTTTCTGATTGGTGTTTCAGGTTTCTTAGGATATATTCCTAGAAGTGGAATGAATGGGTAAAATTGGAGTTTCGTTTTTAATTTTTTGAGTCCATACTGTTTTCTATAGTGGCAGTACCAGTATGCATCCAGCAGTGTACTAGGGTTCCCTTTTCTCCACAACCTCACCAACACATGTCATTTGTTGATTTGTTAATAGCCATTCTGACAGGTCTTAGGTGATATCTCATTGTCATTTTGATTTGCATCTCTCCAATGATTAGTGACTTTGAGCATTTTTTCATATGTCTCTTGGCCTTTTGTATGCCCACTTTGGAGAAATGTCTATTTAGGTCCTTTTCCCATTTTTTAATTGGATTGTTTGTCTTCCTTTTGTTAAGTTGTATGAGTTCCCTATATATTTTGGAGATTAACCCCTTATCAAATGTATCATTGGCAAATATGTTCTCCCATGTATGTGGCTCTCTTGTTATTTTGATGATGGTTACTGTTGCTGTGCAGAAGCTTTTTATTTTCATGTAGTCCCATTTATTTATTTTCTCCTTAGTTTCCATTGTCCTAGAGCAGTGGTCGGCAAACTCATTAGTCAACAGAGCCAAATATCAACAGTACAATGATTGAAATTTCTTTTGAGAGCCAAATTTTTTAAACTTAAACTATATAGGTAGGTACATTGTTATTAACTTAATTAGGGTACTCCTAAGCTGGCCTTTGTTAAAAACATCCTCAATCTGATTGGGGTACGTTCGCTGAGGTCGAACCCTTCCAACTCTCCCATCCTCAACTCCCCTGCGCTGTGTATCCCGCGGCCTGCCTGCGCCGCGTCTCCTATTGCCCGTCCAACCGACACCCCCCACTTCTTCTAAAGCCACTTCTTCAAAATAGACTCGCCCAGGCTGAAAACCGACTTCTGCGCATGGGCCATGAAGTTTCAACCGCACTGTACGCGTGCGCCTGCACGTGGTATTTTGTGGAAGAGCCACACTCAAGGAGCCAAAGAGCCACATGTGGCTCGCAAGCCGCGGTTTGCCGACCACTGTCCTAGGGGATATATCCATAAACATATTGTTGCTATGAGAGATGTCTGAGATTTTTGGTGCCTATGGTTTCTTCTAGTACTTTTATGGTTTCCCATCTTACATTTAAGTCTTTTACCCATTTTGAGTTTAGTTTATGCTTGTGTATGGTGTAAGGTGGTGGTCTTGTTTCATTTTTTTGCATATATCTGTCCAATTTTCCCAACACCATTTATTGAAGAGATTGTCTCTGCTTCAATGTATACTCTTGCCTCCTCTGTCAAATATTAATTGAGCATAGTGGCTTGGGTCGATTTGCGTGTTCTCTGTTCTGTTCCATTGATCTCTATGTAGCCTGTTCTTGTGCCAGTACCAGGCAGTTTTGAGGACAGTGGCTTTGTAATATAGCTTGATATCTTTTATTGTGACCCCTCCAACTTGGTTCTTCTTTCTCAAGATTACTGCAGATATTCAGGGTCTTTTTTGGTTCCATTTATATTTTTGGAGTGTTTGTTCTAGTTCTGTGAGATATAATGTTAGTATTTCAATAGGGATTGAATTGAATCTATAGATTGCTTTGGGTAATATGGACATTTTAATGATGTTGATTCTAGCAATCCATAAACCTGGTATATTCTTCCACTTGTTTATATCTTCCTCTGTCTCCTTTCCAACATCCTGTAGTTTTCAGAGTACAGTTCTTTTACCTCTTTGGTTAAGTTTACACCTAGGTATCTTTATTTATTTATTTTTTTGCAATGTTAAATGGGATTGTTCTTTTAGTTTATCTTTCTGAGAGTTCACTATTGGTGTATAAAAATGCTATGGATTTTTGAGTGTTTATTTTGTATCCTGCTACATTTCTAAATTCATTTATTAAATCTAGTAGTTTTGTGATGGAGTCTTTAGAGTTTTCTGTGTATAGTGTCATGTCATCTGTGAATAATGAGAGTGTTACTTCCACCTTTCCAATTTGTATGCCTTTTATTTCTTCTTGTGTGATTGCTATGGCCAGAACTTCCAGAAATATGTTGAACAAGAGTGGTGAAAGAGGGCATCCCTGTCTTGTTCTTGTTCTTAGGGAAAATTGTTTTAGTGTTTTCCCATTGAGTATGATGTTGGCTGAAGGTTTGTCATATATGGACTTTATTATGTTGAGGTATGTTCCCTGTATTCCAACTTTGCTGAGAGTTTTTATCAAAAAAGTGTGTTGTATTTTGTCAAATACTTTTTCTGCTTCAATTGATATGATCATGTGATTATTTTTTTCCTATTGAATTTTTTTTTTAATTTTTATCTTTATGGATTAAGGTATTACATATGTGTCCTTATCTCCCCCCCCCCCCCACATTGCCCCCTACCCCCTCACTCATGCCCTCACCCCCCTGGTGTCTGTGTCCATTGGTTCGGCTTATATGCATGCATACAAGTCCTTTGGTTGATCTCTCCCCCTTACCCCCACCCTCCCCTACCTTCCCCTCTGAGGTTTGATGGTCTGATCGATGCTTCTCTGTCTCTGGATCTGTTTTTATTCATCAGTTTATGTTGTTCATTATATTCCACAAATGAGTGAGATCATGTGATATTTATCTTTCTCTAACTGGCTTATTTCACTCTCCAGTTCTATCCATGCTGTTGCAAATGGTAAGAATTCCTTCTTTTTTACAGCAGCGTAGTATTCCATTGTGTAGATGTACCACAGTTTTTTAATCCACTCATCTGCTGATGGGCACTTAGGCTGTTTCCAAATCTTAGCTATGGTAAATTGTGCTGCTATGAACATAAGGGTGCATATATCCTTTCTGATTGGTGTTTCTAGTTTCTTGGGATATAGTCCTAGAAGTGCGATTACTAGGTCAAATGGGAGTTCCATTTTTAGTTTTTTGTGGAACCTCCATACTGTTCTCCACAGTGTCTGCACCAGTCTGCATTCCCACCAGCAGTGCACGAGGGTTCCTTTTTCTCCGCATCCTCGCCAGCACTTCTCGTTTGTTGATTTGTTGATGATAGCCATTCTGACCAGTGTGAGATGGTACCGCATCGTCGTTTTGATTTGCATCTCTCGGATAATTAGTGACTTTGAGTATGTTTTCATATATCTCTTGGCCTTCCTTATGTCTTCTTTCTAAAAGTATCTATTTAGGTCTGATGCCCATTTTTTGATTGGGTTGTTTATCTTCCTTTTGTTGAGTTGTATGGTTTCCCTGTAAATGTTCACGATAAAACACTTACTGGTGATAACATTGGCAAATATGTTCACCCATGCAGTGGGCTTTCTTGTTGTTTTGTTGATGGTTTCTTTTGCTGTACAAAAGCTTTCTATTTTGATGTAGTCCCGTTTGTTTATTTTCTCTTTAGTTTCCATTGCCCTAGGAGCTGTATCGGTGAAGACATTGCTTTGGCATATGTCTGAGATTTGGCTGCCTGTGGATTCCTCTAATATTTTGATGGCTTCCCATCTTATGTTTAAGTCCTTTATCCATTTTGAGTTTGTTTTTGTGTATGGTGTAAATTGGTGGTCTAGTTTCATTTTTTTTTTGCATGTATCTGTCCAATTTTCCCAACACCATTTATTGAAGAGACTGTCTTGACTCCATTGTAGGCTCTGGCCTCCTTTGTCAAATATTTATTGAGCATAATAGGTTGGGTCGATTTCTGGGTTCTCTATTCTATTCCATTGATCTATATGTGTGTTCTTGTGCCAGTACTAGGCAGTTTTGAGAATAGTGGCTATGTAATACAGCTTGATATCTGGTATTGAGATCCCTCCTTTGTTCTTCTTTCTCAGGACTGCTGCAGCTATTCGTGGTTTTTTTTAATTCCAGATGAATTTTTGAAGAGTTCGTTCTAGGTCTGTGAAATATGCCATTGGTATTTTAATGGGGAGTGCATTGAATCTATAGATTGCTTTGGATAGTATGGACATTTTAATGATGTTGATTCTATCAATTCATGAACACAGTATGTTCTTCCATCTGTTTATGTCTTCCCTTATCTCTTTATTCAGTGTC
This sequence comes from Myotis yumanensis, assembly GCF_028538775.1. Classification (NCBI taxonomy): domain Eukaryota; kingdom Metazoa; phylum Chordata; class Mammalia; order Chiroptera; family Vespertilionidae; genus Myotis; species Myotis yumanensis. Next base: position 117,885,655 of record NW_027223754.1, on the reverse strand, counting down.
CTGTAGTTTTCTGAGTACAGGTCTTTTACCTCCTTAGTTAAGTTTATTCCTAGGTATCTTAATTTTTTTTTGTTGTGGTGGTAAATGGGATTGTTTTTTTAGTCTCTCTTTCTGTAAGTTCACTATTAGTGTATAGAAATGCCATAGATTTTTTGGTGTTAATTTTGTATCCTGCTACATTGCCAAATTCATTTATTAAGTCTAATAATTTTTTGATGGAGTCTTTAGGGTTTTCTATACACAGTACCATGTCATCTGTGAATAATGACAGTTTTATGTCTTCTTTTCCAATTTGGATACCTTTTATTTCTTCTTCTTGTCTAATTGCTGTGGCTAGCACTTCCAGAACTATGTCAAACAGGAGTGGTGAGAGTGGGCATCCCTGTCTTATTCCTGTTCTTAGGTGAATTGGTTTTAGTTTTTGCCCATTGAGTATGATGTTGGCTGTAGGTTTGTCATATAAGGCTTTTATTACATTGAGGTATGATCCCTCTATTCCCATTTTGTTGGGTTTTTATCAAGAAAGGGTGTTGGATTTTGTCAACTGTTTTTCTGCATCAATTGATATGACTATGTGATTTTTATCTCTCAGTTTGTTTATGTGATGTATCACATTTATTGATTTGCGGATATTGTACCATTCTTGCATCCCCAGGATAAATTCTACTTGGTCATGGTGTATGATCTTTCTGATGTAATGCTGGATCTAATTTGCTAGAATTTTGTTGAGGATTTTGGCATCTATGTTCATGAGGAATATTGGCCTATAATTCTCTTTCATTGTGTTGTGTTTATCTGGTTTTGATATTAGGGTGATGCTGGCTTTATAGAATGAGCTTAGAAGTGTTCCTTCCTCTTGAATTTTTTGGAATAGTCTGAGGAGGACAGGTTTTAGTTCTTTCTTGAATGTTTGGTAAAACTCCCCTATGAAGCCATCTGGCCCTGGGCTTTTGTTTGCTGGAAGCTTTTTTGATGACTGCTTCAATTTCTTCCATACTTATCGGCCTATTGAGATTTTTAGAATCTTCCTGATTGAATTTTGGAAGGTTGTATTTTTCTAGAAATATGTCCATTTCCTCCAGGTTGTCTAGTTAGTTGGAATAGAGTTGTTCATAATATTTTTTTTAACAATCCTTTGTATTTCTGTGGGGTCTGTTGTTATTTCGCCTCTTTCATTTCTGATTTTGTTTATTTGTGTCCTCTCTCTTTGCTTCTTGGTGAGCCTGGCTAGAGGTTCATCAATCTTGTTTATCCTTTCGAAGAACCAGCTCTTGGTTTCATTGATTTTCTGTATTGTTTTTTTGGTCTCTATGTCATTTATTACTGCTCTGGTCTTTATTATCTCCTTCCTTCTGCCTACTCTGGGCTTTTCTTGTTGCTATCTTTCTAATTCTTTAAGTTGTAGAGTTAGATGATTTACTACCATTTTTTCTTGTTTTTTTTTAGGTAGGCCTGTAGAGCTATAAACTTCCCTCTCAGGACTGCTTTCATTGTGTCCCATAGATTTTGGATTGTTGTGTTTTCATTGTCATTTGTTTCCAGGATGTTTTTAATTTCTTCTTCGATCTCTTTGGTAACCCAATAATTGTTTAATAGCATGCTTTTCAGCTTCCAAGTGTTTCAAATTTTAAAATATATTTTATTGATTTTTTACAGAGAGGAAGGGAGAGGGGGAGAGTTAGAAACATCGATGAGAGAGAAACATCAATCAGCTGCCTTCACACCCCTTACTGGGGATATGCCCACAACCAAGGTACATGCCCTTGACCAGAATCGAACCTGGGACCCTTTAGTCCGCAGGCTGACATTCTGTCCACTGAGCCAAACCTGTTAGGGCAGTGTTTGAATTTTTTAAATTGTTTTTATTGTAGTTTATTTCTAATATTATGCCATTGTGGTCTGAGAAGATGCTTGATATGATTTCAATCTTCTTGAATTTGGAGAGACTTTGCCTGTGACCAAATATGAGGTCTATCTTTGAAAATGTCCCATGTGCACTTGGGAAGAACATATATTCTGTGGCTTTGAGATGATATGTTCTGAATATGTCAATTAAGTCCTTCTGATCTAGTGAGTCATTTAGGATTACTGTCTCTTTGCTGATTTTTTGTCTAGAGGGTTTATCTAGTGATGTCAGTGAGGTATTAAAGTCCCCTACTATGATTGTATTGTTGTCGATCTCTCCCTTGATATCTTCCAGGAGTTTTTTTTTATGTATCTGGGTGCTCCTGCATTGGGTGTATATATGTTTATCAGGGTTATATCCTCTTGTTGTATCGATCCTTTTAGTATTATGAAGTGGCTTCCTTATCTCTTGTTATGGCCTTCACTTTGAGGTTTGTTTTGTCAGATTTAAGTATTGCTACCCCAGATTTTTAAAATTCATTTCCATTTGCCTGAAAGATATTTTTCTATCCCTTCACTTCCAGTCTGCGTGAGTCTCTTGTTCTGAGGTTGTTTTCTTGTAGACAGCATATATATGTGTCCTTTTTTTTTATTATTATTATCCATTCAGCCACTTGATGTCTTTTGATTGGAGCATTTAGTCCATTTATGTTTAAAGTTATTATTGATAGGTACTTGTTTGTATCCATTTCTATGTTTTGTGCCTTTGTTCTTTCTCCCCTTTTTATTTCTTCTTTTTTACACCAGTCCCTTTAGCATTTCTTGCATTGCTAGCTTGGTAGTGATAAACTCCCTTAGCCTTTTTTTGTCTGTGAAGCTCCTTATTTCCCCTTCAATTTAGAATGATAGCCTTGCAGGATAGAGTATTCTTGGATTCAGTCCTTTGCTTTGCATCACTTTGTAAATTTCCTTCCATTCTTTTCTGGCCTGATGTGTTTCCTGTGAGAAATCATTTGATAATCTAATGGAAGATCCATTGTATGTAACTTTCTGTCTCTCTCTTGCAGCCTTTAAGATTCTCTCTTTGTCCTGAATGTTTGCCATTATTGTTATGACATGTCTTGGTGTGGGCCTTTTTGGCTTCATCTTGTTTGGGATTCTCTGTGCTTGTGTGACTTTTTTCTTCCCCACATCAGGGAAGTTTTCTGACATTATTTCTTCAAATAGATTTTCTAACCCTTGTTTTTCTGTCATTCTAACACCCCTATTATTCATATGTTGCTTCGGTTCATGTGGTTCCAAAGCTCCCTTAGGCTTTCCTCCTATCTTTTAATTTTTTTCTCTAATTGCAGTTCAGTTTGGGTGTGTTTTGCTTTCCAGTCTTCTAATTCGCTAATTCGGTCCTCCGCTTCTTCTAGTCTTCTGTTGAAACTTTCCATGGTGTTTTTTATTACAGCTATATCACTGTTTATTTCTTCTTGATTTTTCTTGATTTCTTGTTGATTTTTTCATCCATCCAGCTTATGAACTGTATGACCCTTATTCTGAATTCTTTTTCTGACATACTGCATGCCTCTGTTTCACTTAGGTGTTTTTCTGTCACTTCCTTTTCTTTCCTTTGGGGGTTCCTTTGTCTACCCATTTTTGCTCTCACTGTAGGATCTAGGTGTTGAGTCATAGAGGGGCTGCTCCTTGGTTGGCAGTGGCTCCTGAGGTGGCGACTGCTCCTCGGGTGGTCAAGCAGTGGCTGATTCTCAGTTGGTGATGGCTCCTCTGGTGGGCGCTGTTCGCAGCAGTGGTGGCTCCTCTGGCTAGTGGGGGCAGGCTGCTAGCACAGCTGCTGCTCCTCCGATAGGGGCGGGCTGCTCGTGTGGCTCCTGCTCCTTGGATTGGGGCAGGCTGCGTGGGACTGCTGCTCCTTGGACATGGGTGGGCTGCTTGTGCAGCTGCTGCTCTTCGGGTGGGGGCGGGATGCTCCTCAGACCAGGGCAGGCTGCTCATGCAGCTGCTGCTTCTCAAATGGAGGTGGGCTGCTCACGGGAGCTGCTGCTCCTCTGATGGGTGCAGGCTGCTTGCACGGTTGGTGCTTCTTGGATGGGGGCAGGCTGCTCACACAGCTGCTGTTCCTGAGACAGGGGGTGGACCACTCACACAGCTGCTGCTCCTTGGACAGGGGCAGGCCGCCTGAGGCTACTGCTCCTCTGCCTGGGGTGGGGTGCTCACGTGTCTGCTGCTTGCATGGTTGCAGTGCCCTGGGCTAAAGCGTTTGGCAGGTCAGAGGGGAGCGTGCTTCGGAACTCACAGGAGCCTGCACCCTGGGTGGCTGGAATCTTGGTGACTGTGGGACCACAGCTGAGGCAACAGGTCCCTGGCGAGGGTGTCTATAGAGTCCTGGGTGTAATCTGAGGGCACCCTGGATGGAAGTGAGGCTGGGCTCCCAGTCACAGCAGCTCTCCCCTTAAAAATGGCAAGGTCTCTTCAGAAGAACCGGCCACTCTGGGAGTGTTTGCAATGGTAGCAGAGGCTGCATGGTTAGGCGAGCCCGGTTAGACTGCCCCCGAAGGTCCTGAGGGATCTAACTGAGCCTCACTCACATACGCGCACACACACCTTACATTACCACACACTCCTTTTTTGCTCCCTCACTCACACTCTCTCCCTCACTGCCGCCTTCTTCCTGCCTCTGTAGTTGGGTCTGGAGTGTTATTGACCCTTTAATGCAGTGGTTCTCAACCTTGGCTGCACATTAGAATCACCTGGGAATCTATTTTAAATTTAAAAGATTCCCAGGTGATTCAAATGTGCAGCCAAGGTTGAGAACCACTGCGTTAATGGGTGGAGTCTCCTCTCTGGGTGTCTGGTTATCTGGCTTGCTCTCTAGCACATTGACCAAACAGGATAAAATTCACTTCGACATGACATGACACAAAAGGAACGAAACACAAATGTACTCCTTAGACCAATAACCTCTATATAAGTGACCACTAGAGAAAAGAGAATTAGGTGAGAGAAAAGAGAGCACAAATGATATCAAAGAGAGAAAAAATGGTATGAGAGAAAAGAAAAAGAAGAAAAAGGAAGAAAAAGTAAAAAAAAAAATATTTGGCGAAAAAACACCAGAGAACAAAGATAAACCAAAACATACAAACACCAAATACCCAGTAAAGAGGGTGGGGACAGAATCTTATATACAGAAAGTAAGGTTAAGAATTGGATGAATATGGGGAGGACCTCAGTTCAGTATAGAGAAAGTAGAAAGAGGACGAGTGGATAAGAAGGAAGATAATAATAATAATAATAATAAATTTAAAAAATTGATTAAAAAATAGGATAAAAAATAAAATAAATTAGAATGTTGAAGAGATAATGCAAAAAGAAATAGAAAATAAAGAAACAGACGAAGATAGGGAGGAGACCAAGATGGCGGCGTAGGTAAACACCGGAGACCGCTGCCGCAAACAACCATTTCAAAAATACAACTAAAAGACTGAACGAACATCACCCAGAACCACAGGAAGGCTGGCTGAAGAGAGACTCTACAACTAGAAGGAAAGAGAACAGCAAATAGAGGCTCAGAGGCGGCGCAGTGTGGAAAATACAAAGGTTTGCAGCGGCTGCCGGGGTTCTGAGAAGCAGAGCCTCTGGGAACGGGACTGAGCGTGGCCATAACTGCTCCCTCCGCCCGCCCTGTTGAGCCCGCCCCGCCCAAAGCCTGCGCACAGCCATTTGCCGATCGCCTCAGGCAAAGGCTGGATTAGCGCCTCCCCAGAAGGCAGACGTTTTCCGTACAGCTGATTCCTATAGCCAGCCGGCCTGGGGGTCAAATCCCTCTAGTGGTAACTACAACAATTAAGGCTTGGCTAGAACAAGACTGCGCACAGAGACCACAAGGGGGTGCACCAAGAAAGCATAAAAGATGCGGAGACAAAGAAACATGACAGAAATGGAGGATATGGAGCTAAGAATCGCAATTTTGAGGGCTTGCCATAAATTTGTGCAGAGCCTCACGAAAACTAATGAGACCCTCGATGCTACGATAAAGAAATTAGAAAGTAAGCATACACGGACTGAAATAAAGAATATTATACCCAATAGCAGACCAGAGGAGTACAATAATCAAACCAAAGATTCGACAAAAAACACCCAATTGGAAAAGCAAAATGAAAAAAGAATCCAAAAGTGTGAAGATAGTGTAAGGAGCCTCTGGGACAGCTTTAAGCGGACTAATATCAGAGTCATTGGAGTGCCAGAAGATGAGAGACAGCAAGATATTGAAAACCTATTTCAAAAAATAATGGCAGAAAACTTCCCCCACCTGGAGAAAGAAATGGACTTACAGGTCCAAGAAGCACAGAGAACCCCAAACAAAAGGAATCCAAAGAGGACCACACCAAGACACATCATCATTAAAATGCCAAGAGCAAAAGACAAAGAGAAAATCTTAAAAGCAGCAAGAGAAAGAGGCTTAATTACCTACAAGGGAATACCCATACGACTGTCAGCTGATTTCTCAACAGAAACTTTGCAGGCCAGAAGGGAATGGCAAGAAATATTCAAAGTGCTGAATGCCAAGAACCTACAACCAAGATTACTTTATCCAGCAAAGCTATCATTCAGAATTGAAGGTCAGATAAAGAGCTTCACAGATAAGGAAAAGCTAAAGGAGTTCATCACCGCCAAACCAGTATTATATGAAATGCTGAAAGGTATCCTTTAAGAAGAGGAAGAAGAAGAAAAAGGTAAAGATACAAATTATGAACAACAAACATGCATCTATCAACAAATGAATCTAAGAATCAAGTGAATAAATAACCTGATGTACAGAATGAACTGGTGATTATAATAGAATCAGGGACATAGAAAGGGAATAGACTGACTATTCTTGGGGGAAAAAGGGGTGTGGGAGATGCGGGAAGTGACTGGACAAAAATCATGCACCTATGGATGAACACAGTGGGTGGGGAGTGAGGGTGGAGGGTGGGGTGGGAGCTGGAAGGAGGGGAGTTATGGGGGGAAAAAAGAGGAACAAATGTAATAATCTGAACAATAAAGATTTAATTAAAAAAAAAAAAAAAGAAACAGACGAAAAAAGGAAAATAAAGAAAAAAGAGATAACAAAATAATAATAAAATGAAAAAGTGAAGTGTCATTCCTTTGGCTGGTTTAAAATCCCACTCTTCTGTACTATCTGTGGCTTCTCAGTTTCCTGTTGCTGGGACTGAAGGCCTCTTTAGGCCAGTCCCTGTGGACTCTCAGGGACTATTCAGATTTTTTTTTTGTATATTTTGTGTCACTCACAGTATAGTCTGGGTGTGGCTGTATTGGTTGCCTGGAGACTGCAGGGAGGGGCTATCTCTTCAGGAGAAAATGGCTGCCTAGGTTCTGCACATCAGGTATGACTCATGCCAGACTCACGGCCACCTCTCCTGGACCCTCTCCTCTCCCCAGCTTCTCCCCAGACTCCACAAGTCCGCACCTCCACCTGCACCTCAGCCATGGGTGAGTGTCTGTATTTGAAAGGTCCTACGAAATAGGTTCAGCAACAAAAGCAAAGTCCAAAAAGAGGGAAAGAGCTGCGCCACTGTGATTCCCTCTCTTCCTGGCACGGCACGGCCTGGGCAGTCATCCAGAATGCCCCATTTGGGCTCAGTCTCTCCTGACTGTGGACCCAGATCTAGAATCCCCTGCCACCAGCAGTCCTGTGGACATCCTTTCCACAGTCAGATGCTACGCCTGTCCCAAGGGATGTAGCCTTGTTGCCGCAAGTTTCCCTCTGACCTTCTGGGCTCAGAGGTCCTGCAGTTCTCCCCAGCCCAGATACCTGATTTTACCGTTCTCCAGGTGTCCTCTGCCCTTCCCGGCTGTGAATTATCTCACCAGCTGTGTCTACTTCACCAATTTGGGGTGGATGTTACTCAATTTAGTTGCTCATTCTATCTGCTCTGGGACAAGGCTAGGGACATGTTCGTCTATTCTGCTGCCATTTTGTCTCTCTGATCATGTGATTTTTTGTCTTGCAATCTGTTTATGTACTGTATCACATTTATTGATTTGTGAATATTGTACCAACCTTGCATCCTGGAATAAATCGCACTTGGTCATGATGTATCATCTTTTTAATGTATTGTTGGATGCGATTTGCTAATATTTTGTTGAAGATTTTAGCATCTATGTTCATCAGGGATATTGGCCTGTAATTCTCTTTCTTTGTAGTGTCTTTAACTGGTTTTGGAATTAGGGTAATGCTGGATCCATAGAAAGAACTTGGAAGTGTTCCTTCCTCTTGAGTTTTTTGGAATAGTCTGAGGAGGATTGGTGTTAGTTCTTCATTGAATGTTTGGTAAAACTCCCCTTTGAAGCATTCTGGACCAGGGCTTTTGTTTGTTGGAAGTTTTTTGTTACTGCTTCAATTTCATCAGTAGTTACTGGCCTATACAGGTTTTCTGATTCTTCCTGATTGAATTTTGGAAGGTTATATTTTTCTAGGAATATGTCCATTTCATCCAAGTTGTTCTGTTTGTTGGAATAAAGTCATTCATAATATGTTTTTCACAATCCTTTGTATTTCTGTGGGGTCAGTTGTTACTTCACCTCTTTTGTTATTGATTTTGTTTACTTGGGTCCTCTCTTTATGTTTCTTGGTGAGCTTGGCTAGAGGTCCATCAATCTTGTGTATTCTTTTGAAGAATCAGTTCTTGGTGTTATTGATCTTTTGTATTTTTGAGGTCTCTATGTCATTTATTCTGTTCTGATCCTTATTTCCTTCCTTCTATTTGTTCTGGGATTTTCTTGTTCTCTTTCTAATTCTTTAAATTGTAGTGTTAGATAAGTTATTAGCAGTTTTTCTTGTTTTTTTGAGGTAGGCCTGTAGTGCTATGAACATCCCTCTTAGGACTGCTTTCACTGTGTTCCATAGATTTTGGGTTGTTGTGTGTTCATTTTCATTTGTTTCTAGAATTTTTTTTTTTTTATTTCTTCTTTGATCTCTTTGGTAACCATTCATTGTTTAATAGCATGCTGTTTTGCCTTCATGTATTTGATTGTTTTTGAGCTTTTTTATTGTAGCTGATTTCTAATTTTATGCCATTGTGGTCTGAGAAGATGCTTGATGTGATTTCAGTCTTTTTGAATTTGTAGAGACTTAGCTTATGTCCTTACATGTGGTCTATTTTTGAAAATGTCCCATGTGCACTTGAGAAGAATGTATATTCTGTAGCTTTGGGGTGGAATGTTCTGAAGATGTCAATTAGTTCCGTTTGTTCTAGAGTGTCATTTAGGATTTCTGTTTTCTTGTTGACTTTCTGTCTAGAAGATTTATCTAGTGATGTCAGTGTATATTAAAGTCCCCTATTATGATTGTATCTCTGTTGATCTCTCCCTTGATATTCTCTAGAAGTTTTTTTTTATAGATGCTCCTGTATTGGGTGCATATATGTTTATCAGAGTTATAGACTCATGTTGTATTGATCTCTTTAGTATTATGAGTTGGCCTTTGTTATCACTTGTTATGGCCTTCACTTTGAGGTCTATTTTGTCAGATATAAGTATTGCTCAGCTTTTTTTTTTTCATTTGCACTTGCCTGTAAATTTTTTTTACATCCCTTTACTTTTAGTCTGTGTGAGCCCCTTGTTCTCAAGTGGATCTCTTGTAGACAGCATATGTATGGATCATGTTTTCTTATCTTTTCAGCTACCTATGTCTTTTGATTGGAGCATTTAATTCATTTATCTTTAAGGTTATTATTGACTAGAGGCCTGGTGCACTAATTCATGCACCAGTGGGGTCCCTCGGCCTGGCTTGAGGGATCAGGCCGAAACTGGCTCTCCGACATCCCCTGAGGGGGTCCTGGATTGTGAGAGGGCATAGGCCAGGCTGAGGGACCCCACTGGTGCACAATCGGGGATGGGGAGGGATGGGGGAGGTTGGCCAGCCAGGGAGAGATTGTGAGAGGGCTCCAGGGCATGTCTGGCCTGTCTAGCTCAGTCCCGATCAGCCAGACCCCAGCAGCAAGCTAACCTACCGATCGGAGCATCTGCCCTCTCATGGTCAGTGCACGTCATAGTGACTGGTTGACTGGTCGACTGCCCCCTGGTGGTCAGTGCACGTCATAGCCAGTGGTTGAGCGGCCTTAGCATATAATTAGCATATTATGCTTTGATTGGTTTAACGGCTGACAGGATGACTAGATACTTAGCATATTAGGCTTTTATTATATAGGATAGGTAGCTGTTTGTTGCCATTTTTATTCTTTATGCCTGTGTTCCTTCTTCCCTATCTATTTCTTCTTTTTACAACAGTCCCTTTAGCATTTCTTGCATTGCTGGTTTGCTGGTAATAAACTCCCTTAGCCACCCCCCCCCCCTTTTTTTTTCCATCTGAGAAACTCCTAATTTCACCTTCAATTTTGAATGATAGCCTGGTTGGATAGAGTGTTCTTAGATTCAGTTCCTTGCTTTGCATCACTTTGTATACTTCATTCCATTCCCTTCTTGCCTCATGTGTTTCTGTTGAGAAATCACTTGAGAGTCTAATGGGAGATCCCTTGTAGGTAACTTTCTGTCTCTCTGTGGCAGCCTTTAAGATACCTCTTTGTCTTTTACATTTGCCAATTTAATTAGGGTGTGTCTTGGTGTGGGTCTTTTTGGGTTCATCTTGTTTGGGACTCACAGTGCTTCTTGGACTTGTTTGACTTTTTTCTTCCCAAAGTCGAGGAAATTTTCTTTCATTATTTCTTCAAACAGGTTTTCTATTCCTTGCTCAACTTCCTCTCCTTCAGGCACCCCTATTATGTGGCTGTTTTTTCATTTCATGTTGTCCCAAAGCTCCCTTAGAATTTCCTCCTGCTTTTTAATTTTTTTTCCAGTTGCTGCTCTGTTTGGGTGTTTTTCTACCTTGTCTTCTAACTCACTGATTCTGTCCTCAGCTTCTTCTAGTCTACTGTTGAAACCTTCCATTGTGCTCTTTATTGCAGTCATGTCATTCTTCATTTTCTCTTGATTCTTACACATATTGGTGAATTTGTCATCCAGACATTTAAGCATCCTTATAACCATTACTCTGAATTTTCTCTGACAAATTGCTTGCTTCTATTTCATTTAGTTCATTTTCTGGTGATTCCTTCTTTAATTTTATTTGTGGGTTGTTCCTTTGTATCCCCATTTTTGCTGTTCCTTTGTAATTGTTCCTATTTTGTTAGATGAAACTGCTATCCTACCAGATTTTTTGAATTGATCTTATGTAGTAGATGTTCTGTGGGACCCAGTGGTGCAGTCTCTCAGGTCTCCTGGGCTGGGTGTTCTACAGAGGCCCCCTGCTTGATATATTTGGGTTCTCCTGATGTAGTTGGGTCTTGAATGTTATTGTCCCTTTCGTGAATGGAATTTCCTCTCAGGGTATCTGATTATGTGGCTCGCTCAATACCACTTTGTGCCAGTCATTGTGGAGGTGCTGACCAAACAGCACAAAATACAACATGACAAGACATGACACAGAAGGAACAGAACACAAATGTTCACAATATACCTATAATCCAAACAAAAGTGACCATTAGGGAAGAGAGAATTAGGAAAGAGAAGAGAGCAAGAATGATAGAGAGAGAAAAAAAAGAAAGAATATGGGGAGAAAACACAACAAAACAAACAAACTGAAAAGCACAAACAAAATCACTCAGAAAAAGTGTGTGTGTGTGTTTGGGGGGGGCGGGAGGGAGAACAGGCTCTGTAGATGCAGAGCTTAAATAAATAAAATAAGGTTGAGGAATTGGAGGAATAGGGGAAGCCCCAGGGTTTAGAATAGAGGGGGAGAAAAGAAATGAAAAGACAAGAAGAAAAAAAATTTATTTTGAAAAGGAGAATAGAGGAGAAAGCAGATAGGCCTAAATTTAGGAAATGAAACAAATTAAAAAATTAGAAGCAAAGAGCAAGAGGAGAGAAAAAGAAAAATTGAGTAGTGAAAAAAAAGAAAAGAGAAAATGGAGAAGGAGCAGGGAAGAGGAAATTAGATATATGAATAAATCAACAGACTAGAATAATGACACATCAATAAAGTAGATAAATAAGATAAATTTTTTAAGAGGGGGGAAAAGGAAGGAAAGAGAAAAACTAAGACAGAGAAAGGAGAAGAAAAATGGGAGGAAAGACGAGAAGAGAGGAAGAAAAAGGCACAAAAAATAAAATGAAAGTAAATAAAAAAATAAAAAAGTAACTGTCGTTTGCTTCAGCCGAGTTTAATGCCCCAGGGGAGCTGGTTTAGGAGCCCACTCTTCTGTCTGCTTGCCAGTTCTGGGCTTCCTCTTAGGCATTTAGTGCTGACCATGGTCAGGCACTGCCTTTGGCTTTTAGCACCTGCTTGAAGCTCCAAGTGATCCACGGGTCCCCTGCTTGTGTCTTCTCCACAGGCCTTGGCTGCAAGCAGGCGGGGCCAATCTGCCCTTTTTGCCTGTTTGTCAGATGTCAATCTTAATCAATCAAGCATCTGTTTCTGACAAGGATTTAGGTGGGGTTGGTGCTGGTTTGCTTTAAGGGAATGAGATGTGTGTTTTTTCCTGTCCCAGAGCTATTCCTCTGCAAGTGGCCCCAAATAGTACTCTGGCCTTGGTTGGACAGAGATCCTTCTATGGAGACCAATGGGGTTGGCTGACAACCTGGAGTTTTTATCAGTCTGGATCCCAGACTAGCGGGGGAAGGCCCCTCTTCCAATCCAGCCACTGAGGGCTCCTTGGGACTATTCAGACCCTTAAGCTGGCCTCTCTGCCTTTGTTTCCCCTGTAAAGCTCAAAATGCAAGGTGTGGCAGGCTGTATCACCTGCCCTGAGGCTACTAAGAGGGACTAGCTTCTCTGGGGAGAAATGGTCCTTTAGGTTTGGAAGCCTAAGAAGGTCCCAATGCAGAACTCTTGATCACGTCTCCCTGCCCTGCTTCCTTCCCCAGCGTCTCCTCAGGCACCTCAAGTCTGTGCCTCCCTCCCTGCACCAAAGCCTAGGGAAAGTGATTGCAACTGAAAAGTCCTGTGTTCTGGGTTTAGAGAGTAAAAACAAAGACAAAACCAAAACTACAAAGAAACCGTGGCTTCCCCCCCCCCCCCCCCCCCCCTGCCCTCCCGGCATCACTGCTTTCCCTTCTAGGTGCAGCCTTTTGTTGGGGCCACCTTTCCTGCTGCAGCCTTTCTTGGCTGTGGCCTGGTCCAGACTACCGGGCAGCAAGTAACCCTGCGGCTTTTCCTTTTCACAGTTGCATGTTATGCCTGCCACCAAGGGACAGGCTCTGGTGCTCAGCCTTGGCCAGGCTTCTGTTTTTCTGAGGAAACTGATACTTCTGTAACGCAGCTTCCTCTTTTGCCTCTCGAGCCCTCGCCACCCTTCCTACTGGTCTCTAGGTGTCTTCTGTCCTTCCTTGTGTTACCGTAAAAACAATCAAATCTGTAAAGAATTTCTGTGAGTTTATTCGAACCAAACTGTTGACAATTGCTGGGAAGCAGAATCTCAACGGATTGGGATAATGCTTCAGAGAATGGCGGTTTTCCACCTATTTTTATACATTGCAATCAAAGAAGGAGACATAGGTGGGTTACATGAAATCCATTGGTGATAGATTAGTGAGGTGGGAGACAGCAAAGCGGGAAACGTCTGGGATTGGATAAAAAGTAGTGATGGACACATACTTCTTTTATTTAGGTGGGTACAGGATTGTGAACAGTCAACAATTAACATGACAATAACAATGAAGGAATTTGTGGTATCTGTCCTGGTGCCCAGGGCATTTGGTTGTGCCCTTAGGTGTCTGGAAAAAAAGGGAAGTTACAGTTACCCTGACATTTCAATGATATGTTATCATAGATGCAAAAAGACAATAAGCTCACTTAAGGTAAAGGTTGACGTTGTCAGGGAAGATACCAGCCTAGGAGGTGACTACCCACCCTAACTATTTTTAGTTAAAGTTTAATTTCAAACCATCCTTTGTGGTTCCTTTAGGATCTTTGAGTTTGTAAGACTGCCATGCAGGCCTTCCCTGAGCTTGTCAGGTTAATATGTGGCCTCTTTGGTCCACACTTGCTATAAGTTGCCTCCTCAGCTGGGCCTAATTTGTTAATTCCGGGTGGATGTTCTCTGATTTTAGTTGTATTTCTAGTCTGGACCCAGGATGAGGTGCACGACACATCTGCCTATTCAGCCACCAGTTTTTCTTCCATCCCTATATGCTTTTAATCCCACCCAGTATCATTTTCATTTTAGGTATTCTAGTTTTCATCTCTAGAAATTCCATTTGCTTCTTTTTATATGTCTATATATGTTTATACGTCTCTATATTCTTTTCCTCCCTGTGACTCCTTGAACATATCAAATCTACTAATATTATTTTAACATCCTTGGCTAGTAATTACACATCTCTTAAGTTATGGATCTTTCTATCACCTAATGTTTTTCCTGGCTAAGGATCATCCATTTCATATGGGTTTTCTGTTTCTTTTCATGTCTAATAGTTGTTGATTGAATGCTATACATTGTGGATTGAGTGTTTGCTTTTGTTGATTCCTATCAGGAGTTTTGGACTTTGTTCTGGCTTATTTAGTTGTAGTTTAGTTGAATCCTACTGAGGCTAGTTTTAAAGCTATTAAGTGTTGGGTCTAGAGTAGCCTTTCCTATAGGTCTATTTTAGTCCCACAGCCAAGGCATGGTTCCCAATGTAGTTAATGAAGTCTCTTTGGGTCATGGGAACGTGAACAATTTCCTGGCTTTGTGTGAACTCTGGAAATTGTTGCTCTTACTGTTCCTTGGTAATTATTCTTTTTCTGTCCTTGATGAGTTTTGCCTTTATATGTACAGATTGGAATTTAGCCAAAGATCCATGGTGGTCCCTATGCAAATTTCTGGAGCTTATGTTTTGCATAGCTCCCCTCCTCACTTCCTGCTCTGTAAATTCTCAGCATTTCAGCCCCCTCATACTGAGATCTCTGTCACCTCAATTTGGTGAGACTGCCAGGTTTTATGGAGGGGGAGTTTTGCCTGTCTGTCAATGTCAATCTTAATCACTCAAGCATCTGTTTGCAGTTTTGTCCAGAAATTGTTTTCAGGTAGAAAGATGATATGACCATAGGGTACGCCTTGTTTTTTTCTTTTCTCTCCAGAATTACTTTTCCATACTACCTGTTGTTTGATATAAAAACACAATTGTTACTTTATTTTGTCCATATTTCTAATTGTTCTAGTGGAAGCATGCTAGTCTGGACTTCCTTATACCCTTTATGGTCTGAAACAGAAATCCCAATTCGTGTATTTAAACTGTCAATTTTCAAAGTAAGATAACCTCATTTCAATGTATATTTCCTTTTTTATTGTTGTGTGCTTTTTTGCCTTCTAAACTAGCTGTGACTTTCGAGGCTTACCGTGATACAGTTTGAGGGAGCCAGTTGCTTGGATATCATCTAACTTGGATTGTTATTACAGTAGTGGAAAGTCACCTTATACCAAAACACACGTATCATGCTGGGTTCAGTTTTCAAAATTCTAATGTAGTTTAAAAGGAGAAGATATCCTTTGCTATAAGCAATCTTCATGAATATAAGGAAGTCCATTGGTTTTAGCTGGAGAACTTAGAGAGTGGAAGTTTACAACCTCGATAAATGTTAGTCACAGAAGAGATCATTGTGCCACATGGAATGGAAAAATAGGTGACTGCTGCCTGCATACCTCTGGCATCTTCCCACCATCAAGGGCTAAAAGTACAGTAGGAGGAGTTATACTTTATTCTTTAGGTGCTATAAAGTATCATCTTGATTTTTTTTTCTTTACTAAAATAATTCAATTCTATTTAGGTGCTTTTTTCCTCCTTAAAAACTTATGATTGGTTTTTATAGTTATAGTATTTTTGTGTAAATCAAATATTGATATAGTGTGTTTGTAAAAAAGTTCACCTTTCCGGCCAGGGGACATGCCCCGGTTGCTGGCTCAATCCCCAGGGGGCATGTGGGAGGCAGCTGATAGATGTTTCTCTCTCTGTCTCCCTCCTTCTTCCTTCCTCTCTCTAAAATCAATAAAAACATATTTTTTTTTTTTTAAAAAAGATTGCTATCCTATTTAAGTTTGTATTAAGTATGTAGTATCAATTCACCATCTATAAAAGCATTCATGGACACAGATGTCTTTAAGATACACTATATTGCTTTAGAAATTTTATATTTCCAGGAAGATCCCAAGTATTTAAAACAGCAAATATCTTCTTTAGCTTGATCAATAGATGTTAAATTCATATTTAAGGTTGATGCTTAAAAATGCAGTTTTGATAAATTAAATGTTAATTTACAAAAACATAATAGGAAACTTTTGAATTAAAAATAACTTGGAGCAAAGCTATTTTTGGGACCCCATAGAAAATGTTATAAAAACTTTTTATTTTATTAATTTTTAGAGAGAGAGAGAAACATCGATGTGAGAGAAAAACATAAATTGGCTGCCTTCCATACTTGCCCCAACCGGAGATCAAACCAGCGACCTAGGTATGCGCTCTGACAGGGAATGGAACCCGCAACCCTTTTGGTGAATGGGACAATTCTCTAACCAACTGAGCCACCCAGCCAGGGAATTATACAAACTTTTAATGATGCAAAAAGGCAATCCTGTATAATAAAAGCCTAATATGCTAAGTGTCTGGTCCTCTGGTTGGCTGTTCAACCAATCAAAGTGTAATATGCTAATGATATGCTAAGGTCGCTCAACCAGTTGCTATGACCTGCACTGACCACCAGGGGGCAGATGCTCCAACCAGTAGGTTAGCTTGCTGCTGGGTCTGGCTAATCAGGACTGAGCAAGAAGGGCTGGACACTCCCTGGAGCTCTCCTGTGATCCCTCCCCGGCTGGCCAACCTCCTGCGTCTCTCCCTGGCCCCAACCATGCACCAGCAGGGTCCCTTGGCCTGGCCTGCGCCCTCTCACAATCCAGGACCCCTTGGGGGATGTCAGAGAACCAGTTTCGGCGCCCGATCCCGCAGGCTAGGCCGAGGGATCCCACTGGTGCATGAATTCCTGCACCGGGCCTCTAGTGTGAACATAAGTGATTATTTTGTGTTTACTTAGGGCTGTCTGTTGCTGGGTTTGAGGGCTGTGTGCTCTCTTTAATCCAGGAGTCCTCAAACATTTTAAACAGGGGGCCAGTTCACTGTCCCTCAGACCGTTGGAGGGCCGGACTATAGTTTAAAAAAAAACTATGAACAAATTCCTATGCACACTGCACATATCTTATTTTGAAGTAAAAAACCAAAACGGGAACAAATACAATATTTGTGTTTGCATGTGGCCCGCAGTTTGAGGACCCTGCTCTAATCTATGACCTTAAGAATTGTTGTGCTTGTGTGTGCCCTTTCTTGCTGTGAGCTGTCACTTCTGACTAGTGTCACTGACTGTAGCAATTCCCCACCCGCCTCTATTTGTGTCTAATCTGAGGCAGGGGTGAATCTAGTTTGTTAATCTTATTAGAAACAAGGATAAACTAAATATGTATTTTACTCTAAGGCAGGACTAAAGTTCTTTTATTAGAAAAGTTGATTTTAGTGAAAAACTTTAATATATTCTCTTGGATTTCTCTATAAACATTTGTTTCCTAAATCACAGCTGGATGGAGAGTTTGCCAGAGGGCTGTTATGGCTAGGTGGAGTGAGTACAGCTGTGAATGCCATGATTTGGGTATAGGTCTTTCTTCCCTGTTAAATGTTCCTGCAGCTGGTATTGAAATTACTTTTTCTTCTTTAGATACAAGCTGTAGGTTTAATGAGGGTTGGGAGGGCTGTGGGGGATGTCGACAGGTAAGAAGCAGATGAGGGGTAAGATAATTATGAATAATGAAGTTATAGCCGAACCGGTTTGGCTCAGTGGATAGAGCGTCGGCCTGCGGACTCAGGGGTCCCAGGTTCGATTCCGGCCAAGGGCATGTACCTTGGTTGTGGGCACATCCCCAATGGGGGCCGTCCAGGAGGCAGCTGATCGATCTTTCTCATCGATGTTTCTGGCTCTCTATCCCTCTCCCTTCTTCTCTGTAAAAAATCAATAAAATATATTTTTTAAAAAAATAATGAAGTTATAACTGTTAATCCAGTGCTGCCAAATAGACATATAATGTGAGCATATTTGTACTTTAATAGTATATTTCATTTAATATTAGTATATACCAAATATTTCAACATGTAATAAATATAAAAATTATTAAGACAGTATATACTTTTCATTTATTTATTTATTTATTTATTTATTTATTTATTTTTTAAATAAATCTTTATTGTTCAGATTATTACAGTAGTTCCTCTTTTTTCCTCCCATAGCTCCCCTCCACCCAGTTCCCACCCCACCCTCTGCCCTTACCCCCCCACTGTCCTCATCCATAGGTGCATGATTTTTGTCCAGTCTCTTCCCGCATTCCCCACACCCCTTTCCCCCACCCTGAGAATTGTTGGTCCACTCCCTTTCTATGCCCCTGATTCTATTATATTCACCAGTTTACTCTGTTCATCAGATATTTTATTCACTTGATTTTTAGATTCACTTGTTGATAGATATGTATTTGTTGTTCATAATTTTTATCTTTACCCTTTTCTTCTTCCTCTTTTTAAAGAATACCTTTCAGCATTTCATATAATACTAGTTTGGTGGTGATAAACTCCTTTAGCTTTTTCTTATCTGTGAAGCTCTTTATCTGACCTTCACTTCTGAATGATAGCTTTGCTGGATAAAGTAATCTTGGTTGTAGGTTCTTGCTATTCATCACTTTGAATATTTCTTGCCACGCCCTTCTGGTCTACAGTTTCTGTTGAGAAATCAGCTGACAATCCTATGGGTTCTTCATTACTGTACATATTTACCATTACTATAGTCTGGGGATGTTTCTACTCGTTTGGGTAATAGACAGGATCCTTGCCATACAGTTTCTCTCAATGATAAAAATTTGAGAGCAACCTTAACATAATAAATACTTTTCAATATTAACTTTGACACACAATAGGAAAAGTTCTTTGTGTTAGTTAATGCAATATGTAAGTAACTTGTGTGTGTGTGTGTGTGTGTGTGTGTGTGCACGTGCGCAAGGAAATTATGGGATTTGATTTAGAATTATGAGTTATAAGAATAATATGGTTAGAAGGGAATGGTGGACATGGGTGGCCCTTGTGATCTGCAACACAAAATTGAGTCTTATAAGTGGGCCAGTTAAAAGAACTGCTTGTTGGAATATAAAGTGAATAAATACAGAGACACTTGGGAAAAAGGACTCTCCTTAAAAAACTTTTTTGTTTATTAATTTTGAGAGAGAAGAGAGAGAGAGAGAGAGAGAGAGAGAGAGAAACATCAATTTGTTATTCCACTTATTTATTCATTCATTAGTTGATTCTTGTATGATCAGGGATCAAACCTGCAACTTTGGCTTATGGGGATGACCCTCTAACCAACTGAACTACCTGGCCAACACGAGAAAAATGACTCTTGATGAAAAGAGGATTGTGTATGCTTTGAGGCATTGTAGTAGCTGATGTTTAGATATTTAACAATTACTCTTTGGTACTGTAACTTTTTCATTTGACAACTACAGCCATATGAGTTAATACACTAATAGAATCTTTAGTAAAGTTTATAGTATCTTTGTTAGCTATATCTAATACTTCTCAGGAGATCATATTAGTCCTTGGGTCAGGAAGATTAAGAGATTTGTTCTTACATTTCATCAAGTTGGAGGTGGGATTATGACTTTGGATTAGACTTGAGTTCATTGTCACATCTGGTATAGTAGCTGTGATGAGTTCATTGTATGAGGTGTGTGAGGGTTTCATAGAATTCAGTAGCTTTATATTTATTGTAAGTCTGAATTTTTTACCTAAGGGATCAGCCATGTGACAGATGTGTATATCCATAATAGTGGGGACAGTGAGAGTACTGAATTAGGCCAATGCATTACCTAGAACGAGGTTCTGTTGAGGATTAATTGTTGTATATTTCATGTAGATACATCTTATATTCCTTTCAAGGAATTCTTTATTGGGGAATTGACTTTAGTAATTTTTAAAAAAATCTTTATTGTTCAGATTATTACAGTTGTTTCTCTTTTTGCCCCCCATAGCTCCCCTCCACCTGGTTCCCACCCCATCCTCTGCCCTTAATCCCGCCACCCACTGTATTCATCCATAGGTGTACAATTTTTGTCCAGTCTCTTCCCACACCCCCCTCACCCTTTTCCCCCCCGAGAATAGTCAGTCCACTCCCTTTCTATGCCCCTGATTCTATTATATTCACCAGTTTATTCTGTTCATCAGATTATTTATTCACTTGATTTTTAGATTCACTTGTTGATAGATGTGTATTTGTTGTTCATAATTTGTATCTTTACCATTTTCTTCTTCTTCCTCTTCTTAAAGATACCTTTCAGCATTTCATATAATACTGGTTTGGTGGTGATAAACTCCTTTAGCTTTTCCTTATCTGTGAAGCTCTTTATCTGACCTTCAATTCTGAATGATAGTTTTGATGGATAAAGTAATCTTGGTTGTAGGTTCTTGCTATTCATCATTTTGAATATTTCTTGCCACTCCCTTCTGGCCTGCATAGTTTCTGTTGAGAAATCAGCTGACAGTCGTATGGGTACTCCCTTGTAGGGAACTGACTTTTTTTCTCTTGCTGCTTTTAAGATTCTCTCTTTGTCTTTTGCTCTTGGCATTTTACTTATGAAGTGTCTTGGTGTGGTCCTCTTTGGATTCCTTTTGTTTGGGGTTCTCTGTGCTTCCTGGACTTGTAAGTCTATTTCTTTCACCAGGTAGGGGAAGTTTTCTGTCATTATTTCTTCAAATAGGTTTTCAATATCTTGCTCTCTCTCTTCTTCTGGCACCCCCATAATTCGGATGTTGGTACGCTTGAAGTTGTCCCAGAGGCTCCTTACACTATCTTCATATTTTTGGATTCTTTTTGCTTTTTGTTTTTCTGGTTGGGTGATTTTTGCTTCTTTGTATTTCAAATCTTTTACTTGATTCTTGCGATCTTCTAGTCTGCTGTTGGAGCTCTGCATAATATCCTTTATTTCAGTCAGTGTATGCTTAATTTCTAGTTGGTCCTTTATCATAACCTCAAGGGTCTCACTAGATTTCTTGAGGGTCTCACTACATTTATCGGCGGTTTCTAGAAAATTCTTGAAAAACCTTAAAAGTGTGGTTTTGAACTCTATATCCAGTAGTTTGCTTTTCTCCATTTCTGTCATTTGTGCCCTGTTTCTTTGTCTCCACATTTTTTATGCTTCCCTGTGTTGATAGAGTGGTTTTCTGTGTTAGGTGTCCTACAGGGCCCAGTGGCTCAGCCTCCCCAATTACCTGAGGTGGACACTCTTGGTGCAACCCTTTGTGGGCTTTGTGCTCAGTCTTGTTGTAGTTAAGCCTTGATTGTTGTAGGTATCACTGGGAGGAATTGACCTCCAGGCCAATTGGCTGTGAGAATCAGCTGTGTCTGCAGTGGGAGAACTTCTGTGCTGAAGACTCCCTTATGGGGCAAGACTTGCTTCAGTGGGGCTTTGGTGCTCACTGAGTCTGCCCCCTGAGTGTGTCCCTTATGGATCTGAGGAGTTGTAATCTGGATGGTCCCACTCTCACCACTAGGTACACTGGCTCTTGGATCTCTAAGGAGGTGCTAATTTAGCCTCTGCCTGAGGCTACCCAGCAGGAGCTATGGAGAGTTCCTCTTCTTTGTTTGGGTTTTGGAGGTGCCCAGATGAGGCCCAGCTGTGAAGCAATGCAAGCTGCTGTGGGGCCTTGGACCTTCTTTTGGAAGTTCTGGGTCTCTCTAATCCAGCTGCAATTTGTTAGGTAATTTTCAGCTTGCAAAGGGCCAGGCCTTTCATATGCAAATGCCTCTGCACAAAGCTTGAGTGGGGCGGGGTCTCAGGGGATCAACAGGGCGGAGCAAGCAGCTATGGCTGCTTCCCAGTCTTACCCTAAGAGGCCCCTCGCCTCAGTGTCCTGGTAATCGCTGCAAGCACCTCTGAGAGAAAGCCACCCTCCAGTTCTGCCCGATGCCAGACAGTCCAGTTTCTTCCCGTATGAGTCTGGTCCCCAGAGACTCACCCGGAACTGGAGTTCAGAGCAGTCAGGAGCTTGAAACTCCCTCCAGATTGAAAAAGTCAACTGTGTCCTCAGTTTCCAGCCTTCTCCATGTGCGCCTCGTCCTCAGCTGCCAGCCCTCTCCATGTGCGCTGCGCCCTCAGTTGCCAGCCCTTTCAACATGCGCCTCTGTACCTCTGCTCTTTACTTCCACACTGCACCTCCTCTGAGTCTCAGTGTGCTTTTCTCTTTCCTCCTAGTTGTAGAATTTCCACTCAGCCAGCCTTCCTGTGGTTCTGGATGATGTCCATTTTGTCTTTTAGTTGTATTTTTGAAGTGGTTGTGCGAAGCAGCAATTTCGGTGTTTACCTATGCCGCCATCTTGGTTTCTCTCAACTTTAGTAATTTTTATCTTCCTATAAAACAGATCAAGTTTTTTAGATCATTTGCTTTTGACTTTTAAACTTTTGCTTAAGATAACTTTTTTTTTTCCAAAACTCTGATTGAAAGTTATTCTTAGAAGCTGATAGTAAAATTCAAATCAGAAAGTTTATCTCAATGTCACAGTTACTGAGGCCAACTAAGATGCCAAAATGCACTGTTCTAGTACAATTATTTTCAGATATTATAGCTTAAAATGTCTTCTTATGGTAACTTGTTTTACCTAGGTAGCTAGATAATTTGAAACATGCGCAGCTTTATTTCAATATAGCTGCTTTTTCAAACCCTTTCTTAGTTTCTTTGTCTTCTTATTCACACCTATGGTGACTGTGGTTTATGCAAAGTGGGGGTCTAGAAAAGACCTCCAAATCATGTCTTCCAGAGCTAGAATAATCACATTTTGCATTTGTACAGCATTTTCATTGTGTGTATTTGATTAGAGAAATAGCCCAAGTGCTTGGCCAGCCACTGGACTATCTGTGCCTGTGTTCTGAAGGATTATGAAACATAAATGCCAGGTAGACACCAGAGTTGAGCTTGAAAGTCTGTGTGTTTATGTGTATGTACATAGGCCTCTTGTCACAAAGCTCCATGATGGTTATACTGTTTTCCTGCAAAATTTTCTAAGTGCAAAGAGGAAACTACCTAACATACTTTTTGTATTTAAATAAATTAGGAAAAACATATAACCAACTTCTGAACACCTATTTTCTAGGAATTTTATGTCATGTCTTATTGATTTGAAGACATTTTTAATCTAATATTTCCTTGAGATTGGAGTTGGCATATAATCTGGTTGTTAATTGTGAAAGAACTTTGTTTACATAAGGAGTCAGCAAACTATGGCCTACGGATGGGCCAGATCTAGCCTGTGAATGAGAAATGGCTTCTACATTTTAAGACTTATGTCTTAGACAAACAAATAAACAAACAACAGAGAGAGAGAGAGAGAGAGAGAGAGAGAGAGAGAGAGAGACACACTGCATGGGGTGCAAAGCCTAAAATATTTACTACTTGACTTTACAGAAAAAGTTTGCCAACCCTTGATTTACAGAATCGATTTCTATTTTGAACATGAAGAAACCAAGCTCAGATGTAGCTTACTTGCTGAATCTCACAGAAGGAGCCTGTTCTAATGGAAGGAGAATCAGATTCAAGTTTCTGCAGCTCTGGTTTCTATCTTTCAATTGACTTAATATACTTTTGTGATTGTTAATAAGGTTTTCCTTTTGGCTCTATCATTCTAGAGTTCACAGAGTAATGTCTGCAATGCAATTCTAGTACTAACTACCCAGAGTTAAGTTCAACTTTACAGGTTCAGGGCACAGTTCTCTACAAAACTGGCCTCACTTCAGACACCAGGTGCAAACTCTGGGATTCCTAGGCCACCCACACTTATGACCAACTGGCTACAAATTCAAGGGTTTCCATTACTCCCTCAATTTTGGGGCAGATACAGTAAACTTTATTGATGGTGCATGATAAGGTAGGGCTACCTAAGCCTCTCCCCTTCTTCAGGGGGTCCAGGATGGAAACTGTGGAGGTCAGGAGGTTCTCAGTGTATTGAGGGATCAATTTGGGGCAAGGACTCCCCAGCAGCTGAGGGCCTCTCTTACTCCTTGGAGGCCATGTGGACCATAAGGTCCACCACCCTGTTGCTGTAGCCAAATTCATTGTCATATCAGGAAATGAGCTTGACAGAGTGGTCATTGAGGGCAATGCTAGCCCCAGCATCAGAAGTGGAGGAGTGGGTGTCACTGTCACAGGAGACAACCTGATCCTCAGTATGCCCTTGAGAGGGCCCTCTGATGCCTGCTTCACTACCTTCTTGATGTCACTGTATTTGGCAGCTTTCTCTGGTCAGCAGGTCAGATCCACAACCGCCACATTGGGGGTGGGGACAAAGATGGCCATGCCAGTGAGCTTTCCATTCAGCTCAGGGATGACTTTGCCTATAGCCTTGACAGCATCAGTAGAAGCAGGGATGATGTCCTGGGAAGCCTCTTAGCCATCTACCACAGCTTTCCAGAGGGGTTATCCACGGTCTTCTGGGTGGTGGTGATGGCATGGACTGTGGTCATGAGTCCCTCCACGATGCCAAAGTTGTCATGGATGACCTTGGCCAGGGGGGCCAAGCAGTTGATGGTGCAGGAGGCATTGCTGACAATCTTGAAGGAGTTGTCATATTTGTCATGGTTCACACCCATCACAAACATGAGGGCATCCGCAGGAGGGGCAGAAATGATGACCCTCTTGGCTACACCCTTCAAGTGAGCCCCAGCCTTCTCCATGGTAGTGAAGACACCAGTGGGCTCCACAACATACTCAGCACCAGCATCACCCCATTTGATGTTCGCGGGATCTTGATCCTGGAAGATGGAGATGGACTTTCCATTGATGACAAGCTTCCCGTTCTCAGCCTTGACTATGCCTTTGAATTTGCCATGAGTAGAATCCTACTTGAACACATAGACCATGTAGTTGAGGCCAATGAAGGGGTCATTGAATATCCAGTTTGCCAGAGTTAAAAGCAGCCCTGGTGACCAGGTGCCCAATATGGCCAAATCCATTCACTTTGACCTTCACCATCATGTCTTAGGGTTGTGGCTGGCCCTGCACAGGAAGACACAGCTGTCTGACGAACAGGAGGAACAGAGAGCCATGCCCTCAATATTTTTATTCTTTTTCAGTATTTTTATTAATTTCAATAATTAGCTAGAATAACTCCAAGAACTCAGAAAAGCACTATACTTGTGATTACAGTTGTATCATAAAGGATACAAATCAGGACCAGATAAATGGAGAGACACTTAAGGCCAGGTCTTGGAGGATTTCACATGTGAAACTTCCACGTCTTTAGGATATGTCATCTGAGCTTTGGTGTCCATAGTTTTTATTGGAGTTTCATTACATAGGCATTATTAATTGGATCATTGGCCACATGATTGAACTCAATCTCCTACCCTCTCCAGAGTCAGGAAGTCAGTCTGATATCAACTGGCTGAAACCCAAACCCTCTAATCTCCTGGTTAGCTTTTCTGGCATGGTCAGTCCCCTTCTAAAAAGGCCTAGGGGCCCACAATGAGTCACCTCATTAGCATTGCCCTCTGATGGTTGTTGGCACCAATTTCATGCCAACAGGAATCCCCAATTTGGGGCAGAGTGAAGAAGGAAACTTTAGTGCAGAACAGCTCAATTGTGATACAACATGGCTGGCTGTGTGGCAGCCCTAGGGCCACGCCCCTCTACAGCTTAACTGCTCTGCTGTGCTCCTCAATGATTTGCTCTGCTCTGTTCTTTACCCCCCTGCTTTGCGCTGTGCCATGCTTTCGTCTGCTCCATTCTGTGCCACTCTGCTGTAGTCTTCTCTGGCCTGCAGTGATCTGCTCCGCTCTGCTCCAGTAAGACATCTTCTGTGTTTCAGCTTAGCTGGGGAAACACTCTTTAGTCTGGGGTGGAAAGGGAAAGTGCACTCCCAGAGTCAGAGGGGAGCTGGCTTATGCAGACAGAGGGGAGCTGCTTATGCACCCCTGGTCCCTGATTGGTCTGTCCTGGTGCAAATGAGGACTCCAAATTCTTGCAGTTTGATTGATTCAAACAGACCTGATTGGTCAGAATAGAGCCACTGTGGTTGGCGGGGCTATGCAGCTTCGAATGGATGGGAGAAAGTTCAGGCCTATTGGTTGAAATAGGATTCCAGGAACTTCTTTATAAGGGCTGGCTCAGAAACAATGCAGGCAGGTAGTTCAAAGCAGAGGCAGGCAAGTTTAATGCAGGCTTCTCCATGAAGTGCAGTTTGTGTAAGAGGCTCCTGTGCAGAAATGGCTGCTAGGCCCTCATGGCTTTGGCCATCAGCTGTCTTTCTGCATTTCCACTTTGCAACAAACAATGTCAGTCCATTAACCAACTCTTGTTTCTCTTTATTTTTTCCTTTCACTTTGGTTTCTTTCTCAATAGATATTTATTGAACTCTCACTATCTTCTGACACTGTACTTGCTTATGTGGGGAGTTGTAAGCATATACTCTCATTTTGTACGGTGGTATTTTCAAAATATGTTAACTCACGATTCATCTCATGAGTCTGAATTTGAAGCCTTAGTCATAATGTGTTTTGCTATATATGGAATAGTGTCTTCCTAGGCAATGCATTTGCAACAAATTTGTGTTATTTTGAAAATATTAATGTTTGTCTCCAAAGGAGGGTTGGGTCAGGATGAGGCCATTCATGTAGAATAAAGTTATCTGAGTCTTAGTGGGGTAACTATAACTATTTCTATCAAGAATACAATATAAGGTCTGGCTCTGTTAATACAGAAAGATGAGCTGGCCTGATGCATTATGTTTGTCATCACTAATTGCTTAGTGATTTTTCTGCCCAATATTTTTTCTGCCCAATATTTATTATAAAGCATTTAAATCCTTATTTGAAAAAACTATGGTTTCCATTCTTATTTCTATCAGTGATGCTTTTCGTGTGTGTATACACATGCTAGTCTTTTCCTCTTCAAGTCCCAATGATCTATTGTTTTTTCTTTTCTCATTCAATCCAAAAAAAGATCTTGCAGCATTTTCTTTTGAGATGTTTCTCATGATCATGCTTTTTTTCTGTTTTCCATTTTAATTCATGCTTTTCTCATCTTGCTTCTAGATTGTAGAGTTCATTTTTTACCCAATCTTCTTATCTATAAACTAGAGGCCTGGTGCACAAAATTCGTGCACTGGGGGAAGTGGGTCCCTCAGCCCAGCCTGCACCCTCTCGCAGTCCAGGACCCCTTGGGGGATGTAGCAGTGCGCCAAGTGGCAGGCGGCCAGGGAGGAGCCTGAATTGGGGTCAGGTGCTGTGCGGCTCATGCTCAACCTGGCCCGCTGCGCCTGCTGCCGCAGAGTCGGGAGAGGCTCCTGCCATGACAGCTGTGCTCGCCAGCTGTGAGCCTGGCTTCCAGCTGAGTGGCGCTTCCCCTGTGGGAGCGCACTGACCACCAGGAGGCAGCTCAGTGTGCATCATGGTGACCAGTCATTCTGGTCGTTTCTCTGTAACGATCGCTTAGGCTTTTATTATATAGACTAGAGGCCTGGCGCACAAAAATTTGTGCACTCAGGGGGGGGGGTCCCTCAGCCCGGCCTGTGCCCTCTCGCAGTCTGGGACCCCTCGGAGGATGTCCACCTGCTGGCTCAGGCCTGCTCCCTGGGGGATCGGGCCCAAGCTGGCAGTCAGACATCCCTCTGGCAGCCCGGCAGCCCTTGGGGGATGTCCACTTACCAGCAGGGAGCAGACCTAAGCTGCAGTCGGACATCCTTAGTGCTGCTGAGGAGGCGGCAGAGGCTCCCGCCACCACCGCTGTGCTGATAGCCATCAGCCTGGCTTGTGGCTGAGCAGAGCTCCCCCTGTGGGAGCGCACTGACCACCAGGGGACAGCTCCTGCATTGAGCGTCTGCCCCCTGGTGGTCAGTGTGTGTCATAGTGACCAGTCATTCCCAGTCGTTCTGCTGTTAGGGTCAATTTGCATATTACCCTTTTATTATATAGGATAGAGGCCTGGTGCACAGGTGGGGGCCGGCTGGTTTGCCCTGAAGGGTGTCCTGGATCAGGGTGGGGGTTCTGCTGGGGTGCCTGGCCAGCCTGGGTGAGGGGCTGATGGCTGTTTGCAGCTGGTCACACCCCCTTCAGGGTGGGGGTCGCCACTGGGGTGCCTGGCCAGCCTGGGTGAGGGGCTGATGGCTGTTTGCAGGCTGGTCACACCCCCTTCAGGGTGGGGGTCTCCACTTGGGTGCCTGGCCAGCCTGGGTGAGGGGCTGATGGCTGTTTGCAGGATGGTCAAGCCCCCCCAGTGGGGACCCTCACCCCATGGAGGTTTGGCCAGCCTGGGTGTGGGGCTGATGGCTGTTTTCAGGCTGGCCACACCCCCTTTAGGGTGGGAAGTCCCCACTGGGGTGCCTGGCCAGTCTGGGTGAGGGGCTGAGGGCTGTTTTCAGACTGGCCAAGCCCCCCGGCGATGGAAGCTTCCAGCCTCTCCTTTTTTTCTTTCTTTTTTTTTTTTTTTTAAATTCTGGGATTTATTTACCTTCTATAATTGAAACTTTGTTGCTTTGAGTGGAGCTCAGAGCCGCTGTGGCAGGCCGGAAGCTTGGCTTCCTCCATCATTGGGGCAACCAAGCCTCCTGCTTGCTCCAGCTCCGTGTCTGCCGGCTGCCATCTTAGTTGGGTTAATTTGCATATAGTCACTCTGATTGGCTGGTGGGCGTGGCTTAAGGTGTAGCAAAGGAACAGTCAATTTGCATGTTTGTCTTTTATAGTGTAGATTCTTTCCTCTTTTTCTCCTTCTTGTACATCACTACCAGGTGCATCTCTCTCCTGCATAGAAACCTCCTGTGGCTTCATGTGACCTTTAGGATGAAGTTCAAGCTTTTTCCCTGGCTTATTTAAGTCACCCACAGTCTGGGTATGGGCTATGTTTTTCTGAGCTTTCTTTCTACTCGTTTCTAATCTGGTCCTCTAGTGCTGGTTTTCGTTTGTTTGTTTTTTAATTAGCCCCTAATGCATTTTGTGTATTCAGCCCTGCTTATGCTTTTCCGGCCCTTCCCTACAATGCCCTCCTCTCTCCTAATGTAAACTATCCCCCTACTTTAAGGCTCTTATATCTGTACTTGCCTTCTGATCCTACTCCAAGCACAAAAATGCTGCTGACCTCTGACCTTCCTCAGATTGTTCAACCCACTCTTAGTCACTTGGTCATAAACTGAGGCACACTGGCAACCATGCTTATACTGGTTAACATTGTAGAGAGCAGGAGCCAGATATTTTGTTTTTGTGTTCCCAGCAGCATCTAACAAGTGATTCTCAACTGTGTCCATTAGTATCACTTAAAGAGCTTTAAAAACAAAACTAAACAGAACCTGTTAGGGTTGGGCGAGGAACCAGTGACTTGTGGGAACTCTCTCGGTGACAGTATGTGCAGCCGGAGTTGAGAGACAGTAAGTGAACACAGTCTCCCAGTGAACTATTTTGACACTAGAGGAACATGGAGTTTGGGCCCTCTGTGCATATCATTGCATCTCTGCCTGGAGGATTCAAAGCAACCCTTTATAAGAGTTGGGCAAAAATGGCTTATTCAAGCACATATGAGTACTCATTATGTGCCAGGCACTGGTCCAAGTGCTGAGGTCACTGCAGTGAACAAAACATATCCCTGTTGCCCTGGCTGAGTCGCTCAGTGGTTAGACCATCGGCCCACAGACTGAAGGGTCGTGGGTTCAATTCCCAGCCAAGGGTACATACCTCCATTGCAGGTGCAATCCCTGGTCCCGGTCAGGGCTGGAGCGGGAAGCAACCAATTGATGTGTCTGTCTCACATAGATGTCTCTCTCTCTCTCCCCGCTCTCTCCCTCCTTTCCACTCTCTTTAAAATATCAATGGAAAAAATATCCTCGAGAGAGGATTGAAAAACCAACCAACAACAACAAAAAAGCATGTTCCTCCCCCCTGGAGCTTCTGCTCTTAGCCATGGGAGGACCATAAATAAGTAATGTCAGGTAATGATGATAAACACTGTGGAGAAAAATGAAGCAGGATAAGTGGGCAGGGAGAAAAGCAGTACTTTCATATAGGCTAGTTGCAAAGATATTCCCCATCTGCCTTAAATCAGCCAATGCTTTAGAAACCAGCCTCCTCTGATTCAAGTCTGGGAGCCAGTGCGGCGGGCCAGCCAGTATTGAAGTAGGAACTCTTGCTGCCCCTTATCTATAAGCAGAGGGCTGAGCAGTGTCCCGTGGAGCCAGAGGGACCCCAGAGAATGGAAGGCTGGAGGGGAGGAAGGCAGGACGGGAGGGTGGGGTCCTGGAACAAGGAACAGGCAGGGCGCTGTGGATTCACACCTGGCCTGGGGGACCAGGGATCTGGCTGTGAACACTATTCAGGACAGTATGTCAGCTCTCAGTAACCAATTTTATGTTGTGGTTGTCCCCTCTTACACTAAGATTACAATGTGATTCTCATCACTTTAAAAAGATGACACACTTAAGTAGCCCAAACTTTCTGTTTCAAAATGTTTCTGTCAATGAACATTCTTTGTAGCTGCGAAGTGGATGTTTATTGAAATGAGTTGTCAGTTTCTTTAATAATATGAAACATGCATTTCTTTAGTAGGTGGAAAGCATGGCAGATATTAGAGCAAATATATATTTAAGGAAAGGGGGGAAGGCTTCATCTGGAGGGCGTTTTTCTGTGACCCTTTACTTCAGGCGCTCCTCCCCAAAAGTCAGTTCCTGAGGTGGGTGGCCCCTTCTACTGAGGGGTACTGCTTTGTAGCTGGAGATGTGGTTAAATCATCTGTGCGCGCCTGTATGTAGCAGTTTTTGTAATGGGTATATCATTATTCTCCATGCCGATATCTCCTTAAGTGAAGGGCATGGGAAGGCTGAGCACAGGGAGAGGGGCTTGATTCTAGGACTGAAATTAAATCTTAAGAAGATAGACTTGCATTGTCTTAACCACTTGAAACAGTAACTTGAGCAATGAAATAAAAGATCACGCATCTGTCGGTAAACGGATTGATGAAGCTACTTCAATCAGGTTGTCAGGCACGTCTGGGGAGAACAGCAGCTGGTTGATTCGAGACAACCGTGGAGCAAGCCCTTCACACCGAGGCTGGGAATTTCATTTTTAGAGCACAGAGATATATCTCCTTTCGCCACCTCTTCCTGTGGTAACTGAATGCAAGGCACATCCCCTTTGCTGCCGTCCTTTTGTTCCTACACACAATCCAAGAAGCCAAGAAAACCTAGTGCCAGAGCTCAAACCCTTGGCCTGGAGGGCCTCTGCCCTCCTCGCTGGCCCCCAGCAGCCGGCAGCAGCACCCTCGCCTGCACCTGCCGCGCGGGCTGCAGCCAGGCGGAGGGGAGAGAGCGAGGGAGCGAGCGCTGGAGGGGCCGGGCCGGGCGGCGCAGCGCAGCGCCCACCAGCGGAGAGGCTGCCGCCTTGGCCCCAAGGGACAGCGGGGAGGGTGGAGCACCGGGAGGGGGCGGGGAGGAGTCGGGAGCAGCTGCGCGGCGGGTCTCCAGGGGGAGCCAAGGTATAAGGGCGGGCCCTGCATCGCCCCAAGCATCCTTTCCCCTCTGGACCGCGCCCGCCCGCGCACAGCCTGGCTCTCGGCTGCTCTTGCCTGGTGTGACTTCTTTGTGCTGTGTTTTCTGCCTGCGCCTCATCTCTGCAGGACCTGTTCGTCCTTCTTCGGGCTATAAAAAGGCAGATGATGAGATGTCCCGGACCACGTCTGTTGGAGACCAGCTGGAGACACCAGCCCGCACCATTTACCTCAACCAACCGCATCTCAACAAATTCCGTGACAACCAGATCAGGTAAGAGAAGGCGGCCGAGAGACCAAGAAGCAGTGAATTCACAGCTGGGATGGGGCTCACCTTACTCTTGTTAGCTTTACTATGCACCTAGCCAGCCCCCACCCCTGTCTGCTTCCTCCAGCCCCTTACACTACCCTCCCCCTCCCCCTTTCCCTAGAGCCAGCAATCTACACCCGCTTTTCCAATGGGGTCATGTGTATTTAGCCTTCACTTTTCTCTCCTTTGCATCTATTCCTTGCTTAGGCAATGTGAGTCCCGAGGAAGTTTTTATTCAAAATGAGGTCTCTTATTTTTCATCCCTGAACTCCCTTCCAAGAACCACCCCCTGCACCCCAAATCCTGTTTGAATAGAGTTGATAACTCTTCTTAGCAATTTACAGACCATAGTGTGGGGATCTGCTTTATAAAGGAATCCCACAGGTCAGAAGGACTCACATTCAACTCTAAATGGCCCAGGACATTTATTAAGAGGTTTTGCTGGGAAACTTAGCCCAGAGTTAGCAAAAAGATGAATGGAAGCTAGCGTGTGTCTACTATTTGCTGCCCACTGTGTCAGATGCTTTAGCTATACTAGCTTTATAAATCCTCATAACCTCCTGTAGAAGGCATTATTACAATAAGATCAGGAAACCGAGATAGCAAGGCATTAAATAATGTATCTATGGTCATATAGCCACTGAATGGCAGAGCTGGAAATAGAACCCAGTCTGTCTGACTACTATGGCTCAAATTCTTTCTGCTGTGCAAAGCTAGATCATTAGGCACAGGTGTTAACACGTTTTCAAATTTCATTAAATTTTTAGGCTTAGATAACATTATCTCTGCGAGTGACTTCAAAGGATGTAGTTCTGTGCGTGGCTCAGAATACCAAGTTCAGGTGTAGAGAAGTTAAGTGATTGGTCAGGTTACACATAGATTATTGACAAACCTGAATTCCAATTCAGTGTTCTTTCTAGAAAGCTCTGGCTAAAACTTTGCTGTTGTTATATGTTTTAAATATTCCACTTTAGCAGTAGCACTTGTATAGGCTGCTTAGCCTGACATCTTTATTTAGAAACAATTGGCTGTTGGACATTAATGTAGCTTGATAGGATTTGGAATAGAATAATGGTGCATATTACATGGACTTGATACCTTCATTTATTAAGAGAATGTTAGATTATCCTGGCTTTATTTTGGGTTTTAAGAATGATCATTGGGACATTGTGTACTTAAAAGTGTAGCTTAGAAGAATAGCTGAGGCCAAATTCAAATAATGAGTGGCTTGGTTTAAGTTACAGAGCATCAGCCACAATGAGTTACCATTTCACACACTAGGATAGCTCTAACTAAAAGGACAATAACAACTGTTGATGAGGATATGGAGAAATTGGAATCTCCATACATTGCTGCTGGGAATGAAATATGGTGTAACTACTTTGGATAACAGTTTGGCAGTTCCTCAAAAGGGTAAATGTAAAGTTACCATATGATCCAGTAATTCTACTTCTAGGTTTAAATAACAAAGAGAAATGAAAACATGTCCACGCAAAAACTATACACAAATGTTCAAAAATGTTCATAGCAGCATTGTTCATAATAGTAAAAAAGTGGAAACAATTTAAATGTCTATCAACTGATGAACGAATGAATAAAATGTGGTATAGCCATACAATGGAATATTATTTGATCATAAAAGGAATTAAGTAGTGATATATGCTACGACATGGGTGAACCTCGAAAACATGCTAAGTGAAAGAAGCCAGTAACAAAAGGCCTCATATTACAGGCATGCCCCGGAGATGTTGTGGGTTCAGTCTGGACCACCACTATAAGTGATTATTACAATAAAATGAGTCCTAATATTTTTGCTGGCAGAGGTTCTTGTCTTCAATTAGTAAAAGACGTAACATCTGTGGAATGTAATAAAGCAAAGTGCATTAAAACGAGGTGTGCTTTTTTATGATTTCATTTATAAGAAATACCCAGAAGAGGGAGAGATCAACCAAAGGACTTGTATGCATGCATATAAGCATAACCAATGGATGCAGACAACAGGGGGTGAGGGTGAGGGCATGAATGAGGGGTAAGGACACGTATGTAATACCTTAATCAATAAAAAACCCAAAGAAAAGAAATACCCAGAAGAGGCAAATCTATTGAGACAGAAGATAGTTTAGTGGTTCCTAGGGCTGGATAAGGAGGAATGACTGGTAATGTATGTCAAGTTTCATTTGGGGCGATGGTCACACAACTTGTATGAAAATATTTGAAATTATTTAGAATCCTGTACTGCCAATATAGTTCCATTTCCTTATACCTTCTATGTTTCTATTGAATGACTTTTAAAAAGATAAAATTTCGCCCTACCTGGTTAGGCTCGCTGGATAGAGCATTGGCCTGTGGACTGAAGGGTCCTGAGTTCGATTCTGGTAAAGGGCACATGCCCAGGTTGTGGGCTTGATACCCAGTAGGGGGTGTGCAGGAGGCAGCCAATCAATGATTCTCTCTCATCATTGATGTTTCTGTCTCTCTCTCCCTTCCCCTCTCTCTCTGAAATTAATCCTATATAATAAAGAGGTAATATGCAAATTGACTGTCACACCATCACACAAGATGGCCGCGCCCATGTGGTCACAAGATGGCCACCACAAGATGGCCAGCAGGGGAGGGCAGTTGTGGGCGATAAGGCCAGCAGGGGAGGGCAGTTAGGGGTGACCAGGCCAGCAGGGGAGGGCAATTGGGGGCAACCAGGCTGGCAGGGGAGGGCAGTTAGGGGTGACTGGGCCGGCAGGGGAGGGCAGTTGGGGGGGACCAGGCCTGCAGGGCAGGGCAGTTAGGGGTGACCGGGCCAGTAGGGGAGGGCAGTTAGGGGCGATCAGGTTGGCAGGGGAGTCGTTAGGGGCAATCAGGCAGGCAGGCAGGCGAGCACTTGGGAGCCAGCAGTCCGGGATTGTGAGAGGGATATCCGACTGCCCACAGGGATCGAGCCTAAACTGGCAGTCGGACATCCCCCGAGGGGTCCCAGATTGGAGAAAGTGCTGGATGGACTGAGGGACACCCCCCACAGTGCACGAATTTTCTGTACCGGGCCTCTAGTAAAAATATATTAAAAAAAATAAAAAGCTAAAATTTCTTTGTAAAAAGATTTATACTGTATAAGGATATGGAATTGAAGAGTCACTTTTTAAAAAATATATATTTTGATTTTTACAGAGAGGAAGGGAGAGGGATAAAGAGTTAGAAACATCGATGAGAGAGAAACACCGATCAGCTGCCTCCTGCACACTCCCCACTGGGGACGTGCCTGCAACCAAGGTACATGCCCCTGACCAGAATCAAATCTGGGACCCTTGAGTCCACAGGCCAAGACTCTATCCACTGAGCCAAACCGGTAGGGCCACTTTTCTTTTTTTAACTTTAGAATATTTTCATAAAATATTTTGAAAACACATTAGTAATATTTTTGCTTAGTTTCTATTTAATTTTGATATCCATTTGTGCATACTTAAATCTGGGAGAATGAAATAAGGGTCTTTGTTTTTCTCTAAATTCTCTAGTTTCCATGGAAAATGGAGATTTTTAAAAGCCTTGGAAAAGGGGCCTCACAATCTGTTTGTAACCAAGACTCAAAGTGATTTTTGAGACTGATTTTATTATTAATCAGAGAGATTTCAAGTGGCTACCTGTTTTACAGTTTGATTTGTACTTGTTTGAGGTGGGGAGAAATCAATATGGGAATGTACAGGTTGGCTAGGAATAAAGTAGGTAGATATAAATTATTCTATTTAAAGCGTTGTGTAAGTGAATAATTGAATTAGTTGACATGTAGTAAATATTAAAATTTATAGAATTTCTGAGCTCATCACTTAAACTATGAGCATAAATTTCAGAATGTACTGAATAGGATCCAAGAAATTAAAATGTGCCCCCTGCTGTTCTGTAAAATGGCTTTTGAATATTTGTTTCACCTCAACTGTATATTTAAATAGGAATTGCTAATGGTGATGTGACTTATAGTTTATTAAGGGATTTATTATAAAACTTCTTGGCATTATAGTTTAAGGATTTTATAAAAATGATAAGCCACATTATTTTAGCACTTTCATATTGCTGAAGTCAAGTTTCATAAAAATATTGATTTTTAAAAATGAGTCTTTTTAATGTTTGCTAAAAGTTGATGACGTTATTAAAAGGAGTGTTTTCATAAAAGGGAGTCAATAAAGTATTTTTTCCCCTTAATATAATTTTTCTTGAGAAAAGATTAATGTTTTTTGGGAGGCTGGGCATGGAGTGTTTATCCCAGATTGTTTGCTTCTAAATTGAGCTTTTTGAAGAGAAGGGACCACGTGTGACAATGAGGCTAATGCTAATTCATGGAATTAGTTGGAAGCTATCCACCTCAGGATAGGGCAGTTTTCTCACTTACCTTCCCCACTCCAGTCACTTTCTGGCTTGGAACTGTGAGGATCATGGCAGTTGCTTGTGCCTACTACCATGAGCAACTGGCATTTTGAATTCAAGGAAGGTATCAAAGTTTGCTAAAGACAGAGGTGGCTGCTGGGTGTCGGAGGAGGTCAGTGAGGGTTGGTGTGATAAATTCAGGACAAGAAATAAAGCTCTAGAGTTAATGTTTGGACTAGTGTATCCAAGAAAGAGGCTGGGCCTGGTGAATAGGAGCAAGAAGGTCACCAGAGATGGTTGACTATAGCCTATAGGGGAATGGGTAACCTGGTAATTCCAAATTCCAAGCAATTCCTTGAAATTCTGGCAGTGTCTATGCCATGGAAATGATGTTGCCGACACTGAAAATAATATGTTTGGTCTGAAGCTGTGGCAAGTTGAAGTTTTCAATGAGAAACTTCATTATCATAATTACGGAGAAGTATGACATGGTCTTTTTCTCCTAGGCATTAATTTTCCAGGATCTTGAGAACAATAATAACTTTCTTCATGCTCTAGGAATAGTGATTAATGGAGTATTGCAAAGTACATATACTTGTCAAGGATGATATTATATGTCTACCTAACAAGGTCCCTTTTTCCTGAAGTATACAATATCTTCTTTTAAATATTTTTACAGCTTTATTGAAATATAGTTCACCCGTCTAAAGTGTACAGTTCAGTTGTTTTTGGTACATTCACAGAATTGTAAAACAGCATCACAGTTAATCTGAGAACATTTTCATGGCTTCCAGAAGAAGTCTGTGCCTTTAGCTGTCATCTCCCTGCCCCTTCCTCCCCCAGCTCTAAGCAACCACTGCTCTATTTCATATCTCTATATATCTCCCCCTTTTGGATCTTTCCTATGAATGATATAATTTCATTTTAAGTGCTTTAAGTTAAATATTAAATGTGTATAAAAAGCTTGCGATTTAGAGACACCTGGTGGCAAATCTTTAATTTTAAATGTGTTATGTTAAACTTTTTTTTTTCCTTCCAGAAAATATCTTGAAATAACTTACCAGAATATTTATGAAATCCTGATCAGGCATATGCAGTTTTTTATGTGATTATCATATGCCATTGAAATAGTGACTCTCAGGGCTGTAAGGCTGTTTTCTTCTGTGTTTGAAATGAGGTCTTCAAAGCATTAGGGATGTTGATTGATAGTAGTTTTGAATGAGTCATTGGTTGCAGGTAGGAGTTTTAACTAGCAAAAGCCTGCATTAAAACAATCACTTGAATTTGGTCATACTATTGCATTTTTTCAGGTGGGTTGACTTAAAGGAAAGTTGATTTGTAGGAATATTTTGTTGGTTTTGCCAGGAGAAGTTTAAAATCGAGTTTTGCCTTTGTAGAAGGGGAACTGAGCATGTGTGCCAACTTTACAGTATTGTTGTTTTATAAGATTACTAGAGGCCTGGTGCACAGGTGGGGTCCCTCAGCCTGGCTGGTGATCAGGGCTGTCTCACCCAGTCCTGATCGGGGCCTATGCCAGGGGGAGGGACTGCGGGAGGTTGGCTGTGGGAGCGCACTGACCACCAGGGGCAGCTCCTGCATTGAGCGTCTGCTCCCTGATTGTCAGTGTGTGTCATAGCGACCAGTCGACTGGTCATTTGGTCGACCAGTCGTAATGGTCACTTAGGCTTTTATATGTATAGATGCTGGGATCCTAATGTCAAGAGGGCATTTCTGTCTTGAGGAATGAGGAGAAATCATCTTTAAAAACCAGTTTGTACATAAATAGTGGTGATAGATGACATGTGTAATTCGATAACTAACATTACCAAGTGCACTAAGGAGGAATGATTCTCCTTTAAGTGTTTAAAGCTGCAGAGTTTAGGTAGGATCTGGTCTTAATACTTAGGTTACTTCCAACTTAAAAAATAATACAAAGATCTGAGAAATAGTCATAACTTCCTTTTGACTCATGCAAAGAACAGTGTTTTAAAAACTAAGGTTTATATATCTCATTTGAGATACTGCCTATGTCAAGGTTGGCAAAGGTAAATGTGTATAAAAGTCCTAATCAAGAGTAATTGGTTATGTTGAAAGCATTCCAGTTACCTACCTTAAAACAGCCTCAAGATTTTCTTCTGTGTACACTGTTTTTATTTATCTGTTTGTTTATATATTTTAAGAAAATTGTATGTATTTAAGGTGTACACCATGGTGATTTTATATATATACATATAGTGAAATACTACTGTGAAGCTAATTAACATATAATCTCCTCACACAGTTACCATTCACTATTTTTAAATTAGAGGCAGATATACTTGGTTAATCTCCAAGCCACCAACTGCTGTTGTCCTGTATTTTCTGATCATGAATGTCACAGCATATTGAGAGTCCTTAATTTATACATACCAGCAGCAATTAATGCCATAGGAGATTCTTGTAATGAGAACTTTTATCAGGGTTATACGCCTGGACAAGGCTTTTGAGGCATTCTGCAGATAAAGATATGTAAATCGGGGGACCTTCAGCACTCAGTGTTTCAGGTAACCATTAAACACACGAGCTTTCTTGAAATGTATTTTTAGAAACAGAAAAGCATGTTAGCCTTGGGCCAGTTTTGTATTTGATGTTTCCAAGGAAATAGCAAATGTTTAGGACAGACTCGTGCGGTGGTGTCTTTATCAAGTTGACTTTTGTAGGAAGTAGATGTGGAGCATATCAATCCATTCCCATTTATGAAAACAGGTAAAGGCATTTGATTTGAGAGGTCTAGTCAGTAAACTTATTTCCCTTCTCCCCTGTTCCCATATTTTATTAACTCTTACTGTCTTCCGTGAACTTGTGAGCACTTCTGACTCTTCCGGATAAAAAGAATTAAGTATCAGGATTTGTGAAAAACACAAGTTGACATTTAACCAGGAGGACACCAAGGATATATGACAGTGTCAGTTCTGAATCAGATCTCAGGATAGAAAACATACATTGGTGGAAAAACTGGTGAACTTAGAATACACTCTGCAGGTGGAGTAGTATTGTGCCAACATTGTTTCATCAGTTTTCACCATCTTACCTTGGCAGTACAAGATATAAACATGATATAGAACATTAACATTGTGGGGAAACCTGCTAAAGAGGTGTGGCAACTCTGTGCCATTTTTGTAGCTCTTTTTTAAGTATAAACTTACCTTAAAATAAAAGTATTTTAACAATTAACTGAAAGTATCTAGGAGAGCAGGAACTAAATGCTAACCTCATTTGGCTTTCTGTTGGGTGCTTTGGGATATGTTTGGGTCCTTTACTGGAGACAGACATGATTTTGAGTGGCTGATTGTCAATGGAGACTGCACCAGTATCTCCACATGGTTGTCATGCTAGGTAGGTGGAAAAACACGTACCCTCTGGGAACTAAACAACATTCCCTTAGATGGCAACACCAAGAGTTTGTTCGCTTAGTGCAGTGGTTCTCAACTTTCCTAATGCCGCTACCCTTTAATACAGTTCCTCATGTTGTGGTGACCCCCAACCATAAAATTATTTTCGTTGCTACTTCATAACTGTAATTTTGCTACTGTTGTGAATCATAATGTAAATATCTGATATTCAGGATGTATTTTCATTGTTACAAATTGAACATAATTAAAGCATAGTGATTAATCACAAAAACAATATGTAATTATATATGTGTTTTCCGATGGTCTTAGGCGACCCCTGTGAAAGGGTTGTTCGACCCCCAAAGGGGTCATGACCCACAGGTTGAGAACCGCTGGCTTAGTGTCTGATCTAGTTATATAGAAAAGTAGGCAGCTACATGGACTGTAGAAAATTCTGTGGTCAGAGTTTAGTCATGTGAGCTTTTGTGTAGTTATCTAGAAAGTAGCATCTAAGTGTGTATTCTACTTACGCCTGAGCCACTCAACAGCAAAAGCTGACTCGGAAATGCTACTCAGCAACCCTTTCAAGAGGGACAATGCCGAGGGAGAACAAAAGAAGCATGACCATTGTTGGGATGCAGGGATGTTCTACAGAGAAATTTCCTGAAATCTATGAGGTTGGGTTTGATCATTTAAATGCTAAGCTATCCTTTTCTCTGAAATGAAGTCAGCTCTTAAAACTTAAATCCTGGTATTTAGCTACCCTTACTATTTTATATTATAGTTAAAAAGCAATTTGGGGTTGAGTTTGGGATGTTGCTGGTCATTCTGAGGGATTTTTCTCTATAGATCTTCAATATCTGTTACATGCACTATCATTCCAAAGGTTACTGGAGAGTGTCGGGGTTTCAGCTTCTAGCTCTGCCCAAGACATTAGCTGGAGGGAGAGTGGGCCTGGCTCTGTCACGTAAGTGCTGTATCTTTCATCAGTGGTCTCCAAATTTTTTAATCACATGTTCTATTAGTATGACTTTTTACCATGAACCTTTCATATGTATATTTAAATATCTGTATAGATGTGTCACTATCATTACTTACTATCTTAAGACCCAAAATGTATTTACCAAGATTCTCAGTTAAGAATCATGGATGATAATCCATATTATTAATAGTCTTCTTGATTATTTTGAATGTTTTTGGCTGATTTATCACATTTTTTAAAAAGTATAATTTTATTGATTTCAGAAAGGAAGGGAGAAGGAGAGAGAATTAGAAACATCAATGATGAGAGAGACTATTGATTGGCTGCCTCCTGCACGCCCCTCACTGGGGATTGAGCCCACAACCCAGGCATGTGCCCTGACTGGGAATCGAACCATGATCTGCTGGGTTCATAGGTGGTGACACTGTTTCTTATATTCCTGAGGATTAAAAAAACCCACTATTTTGAACAGTGGGTTGGGCCAAGGTCATTGATTTCAAAATAACTCCCTTCTGCCTCAGTGTTAGACCACCCCCGGGCGTCAGAGGTGCAAGGGTAACCTCTGTTGGCTGTGTTATGAGGTGTGTAGCTGTCCTTTTGTCTTTGTCATCTTCCAGCAAGGTGGGAGCAGCACTCGTCCTACTGGAGAGACACCCAACTTTTGTCAGATCTTTCCCTGCCTCTAGATAGGTTTGATTCCAAGATATTGGACATTATAAACAGGAACTAGAATAATGTCATAACTCAGAAAGTGGAAAGAGTTAGATGAGAATATGAATATAACTCAAGGTGCAGTATTAGATATACAGTCCAAAGAGAGGCTGATTATCTATACTAGTGATTACTAACACTGTTCTTTTATGCACCTCGTGTTGTTCACTATCCAGTTATTTGATAACAAAAACATTCAGTTGATAAGCTATTACTGGGGGAAAGGAAGGTGTACTTGAGTATTACCCTGTGCAAGGGGAGTAGACTGCCTGGAGAGTAAATACATATGCAGGCTAAGGAATCACAAGGTGAATTTGGGGTGCCAGGGGCTTTTGTATGTATTTTTCTAGCCTGCAACTTTTACAGGCAATCATGCTGTACTGAGAGCATAAGACAGGGCTAAGATGTGTTTAAGGGTGTGTTATGTTGTTAAATCAAGAAATTTGCTTCTTCTTTTGGAGTTCTGCAAGAACAAAGTTCGGTGTAAATTCACATTAAATTCACCATGGCTTCCCCCTGCTACCCCAAACACCAACTGAGATTCTTTACCGTAGAATGGTAAAAACCTTAAACTTGGTCCCAGTGAATAACTAGAATGCTAATGAATTGTGAATATAGAGTCTGTATCTTTCTCCACTCTTAAACCTCCTTCCTTCCTTGTTTTGGATTGTCAGTTTTGCAGCCATTTGGACTCTGCTTTGAGTTTTCTAAGGAACCTGGCAGTGTGTTTAATATTTAATCTGAATACTTAATTATATATTCAGTTATATAAAGGAATATTATTTAAATTATCCAATCAAAAATATGACTCCTTTATTTCTATTCTAGTAACTGGTGAAGGTTTTGAAAGTATTATTGTCTAGCATATGAAATGTGTTACTAAGTTCTGACAATTTAAAAATAGAGCTCTTTATTTTAAAGCAGCAAGTCTCTTTGCTGAGTAATATCATAAATACCTACCCAATATTCCATCTTTGTTGAAACTGCCTTATATTAATTTTTAATGTTACTTTTACAAATTATAGTTTATTAATCATTCTAGTGTTGATACATGAGAGTAAATTGAGTTATTTCCTATACTGACTATGTCAAGGGCAGACAGAGCATTAACTTCTCATATTCCTGTTTTGCCTGCCAGCTGTTACACAGTTTCTTGGCTACTTATATTTCAATAAAGTTTTGTTCACTGTATATGCTTAGACATTGCAGGAAAGTAATTTTAATTTTAAGTACTGGAGTGTGTTTTTTTTTTTGTTTTTTTTTTTTGTGTGTGTGTGTGTATCATAGTTATTTTCTAAATGGAGGTCTTGACATGGGTTAGCCATATTTGTAAGCCAAACATTATAGCTATTACAAAGTTGGGGAACTTTACAGCAAAAAATAACGTAATGGGATATCCCTACTGATACCTTTACCAATCTCCTTTCACCACTTTGCGTAAATGTATACAAAGCTCTTACTTTATGTTTAGATTCATTTGGCCTATAGGTGAACATTGTCTCCATTGGGAACTTATTAATTCACCCGGAAAGCCATTCTAGTCCATGCTTACCTGATGTGGAAAGATCTTTCTTTACCCTGAGGCTTTTTGTGATTTCTACACATAAAAAACAGCAATTGATCTGTAAGCAACAGGAAATATTGTAGTTGCTATAACAAAATATTAATTACAATATCCTATTTGAATTAGTATTCATGAACTGTCATGCATTTAATAGTGCTCTTAACACTTAGTGTGACAGCCACAGACTCATTTATAGAGAAGAGCTTTGTAGTGTTGTCCCAGAGAGGAGGTGTGGTCTCCTCATGAGGACCTGTGGTCGCCTCAAGTACTGGGCTTCTACTATCGCTTTGGGAAACTGGGAGTTTTCTTATTTAATGAAGTTAATTGATGACTGCTCTAATATACATTGCTCTTATATTCAACAGAAATTAAAATGCATGTTTGAGAAGGTTTTTATATTTTTACCCTCTAAACTGTACCCTAAAACTCTAAAACCACATGTTAGTATGTATGAATTTTAAGGAAATGCTGATAATATTTTTATGTTTCTCTTCCAATTTCTGAGGACCACTTATTTATAGTTTTGTGGCTCATTTACTAGTATTTTCTTTTGGTGGTTAATGGACACAGTGTTCCAAAATATTTTTAATCACATGACCTACATTTTATGAGATAAGAAACTATTTTTAATACAATGCTGGTATTTGCTATAGAATAAAATAAATGTTTTATAGAAACCAATCCTCAGCATTTAAGGATTTTGGAATAGTGAATTGCTTTATAAGAAAGTTAGCTGATTTTGATTTTAAATCATAATACTTTTTATATAAGTAGCGTGCAAATATCGATTTAACATTCTTCATAGCTAAATATCTTTTCTTGCATAGCAGTTGAAGATAAAGTGCATAGCAGTTTGAACTGTTGTGCTAAGGAACCTCATAAATTTTGATATTTTGAGGTACTACCATTAGAAAATAGGAATACAATAAGAATGTCTAGTCTTTTAAAGAAACATATTCTTGTTTACCTTTGAAAATACATTTAATATTTGAAAATTAGAACAGCGTAAAAATGGGTCTACATTTATCCATGAAAATAATGTTTGTAACATAGTGAATGGAGCTATGGTCGAGTTCTGCAGGAGTGCTAGACTGTGTAGTAATTTCTGAGATGTATTCCCTGCTTAGTAAGACCTTAAAGATAGTCTGTGACTTAAAAGTGAATTATCTCTAAAAACTTTTGCCAAGGTTTATGCACCCCATAAAATTATTGAATACATTTTTATAGAATCTGCAAAAGATATCGGTGCTGATATTTACTTTTGCTCTCAGTGTCTTGTTCTTGTGGTGTTTGCACTCTGCAGGCTGTCACAATTTCTGTGGCATGTCAAAGTAACTTGGTTGGTGAGAACATGATGTATAGATTTTTAAAAATTTTTTTAGAAAAACCTTACATTGCATAAGAAAAATCCAGGTTTATTTGGTTTGAGCGGGGCTTCATTTCTGTTTGAAACAAGCACTCTAGCTGACTTTGTTGAAGGTGGTCCTCTCTTATTGTTACCCCTATCCCACAGTGCATATTTCTTTCCTACGTCATTGTGAGTATTAAATGAGTTAATATGTGTAAAGCACATTAAACAGTACTTCACTCAGTCTTTTATATATTTTGATGTTATTTCATTTGCATTTTGGATGGTATGTTTGGCAATAACTTTTCCACCAAACTGGGTGCATGTTACTTGAATTAAAAAGACAAACAAGATTTGAATTGCCTTAGTAGAGATGAAAAGGTAACACACAAATTGAGTAGGATGAGTATCTTTGAAGAATAAACTACATTTTCTTTTTCAGCAACCTGATTTTTAAGATTAATTTTAGTATTTGTCTGAGTTCACCATGGAGAAATTCATATTAAGTATTTACTGGAAAAATGGTAATGGGAAAAAACCTGTGTTTTTCTTGAGTAGCCAGAGAGGAAGGCAGTTAGGTAAAGTAAATGGGGCAAAGCAAACCTGCTGTAAAAGTGACCAGCTGAGGGAGTTTTTCCTTATTTGTCAGGTGGGAAGCACACTTCTTTGGAAGGCTATTGTAATACTAAATGAGGTTACAAATGAGCCAATGTCTAGAGAGTAATACACCATGGATATTGTATGTCCCGACTTCCACAACAGGTCAGATAGGCTTATTGCTTTTTTCTTTTTTTCGTGGTAAGTACATATAACCTTTAGTATTGTAACCATTTTTTTTTTAATTTTTATTTTTTTTAATTTTTATTTA
Source organism: Myotis yumanensis (assembly GCF_028538775.1). Taxonomy (NCBI): domain Eukaryota; kingdom Metazoa; phylum Chordata; class Mammalia; order Chiroptera; family Vespertilionidae; genus Myotis; species Myotis yumanensis. The sequence goes on along the minus strand of NW_027223754.1, from coordinate 117,840,738 downwards.
TTTTTATTTATTTTTATTTTTTTTTATTTTTCGCTTAAAGTATTACAAAGGGTATTACATAAGTGTCCTTTTTCCCCCCCGCCCTTGACAAACCCCTACCCTCCCTTACCCCCCAGTGTCTTATGTCCATTAGTTATGCTTATATGCATGCATACAAGTCCTTCGGTTGATCTCTTACTCCCCTCCCTCCTGCCCCCCAACTCCCACTGCAGTTTGACAATCAGTTTGAGGCAGCTCTGCCTCTGTATCTATTATTGTTCAAAAGTTTGTAATGGTCTATTATTATCCATGAATGAGTGATATCATGTGGTATTTTTCCTTCATTGACTGGCTTGTTTCACTTAGCATAATGCTCTCCAGTTCCATCCATGATGTTGCAAATGGTAGGAGTTCCTTCTTTTTAACAGCAGCATAGTATTCCATCGTGTAGATGTACCACAGTTTTCTAATCCATTCATCTACTGATGGGCACTTAGGCTGTTTCCAGATCTTAGCTATGGTGAATTGTGCTGCTATGAACATCTGGTTACATATATCCTTTCTGATTGGTGTTTCTGGTTTCTTGGGATATATTCCTAGTAGTGGGATCACAGGGTCAAATGGGAGTTCCATTTCCAATTTTTTGAGGAACCTCCATACTGCCTTCCATAGTGGCTGCACCAGTCTGCATTCCCGCCAGCAGTGCACAAGTGTTCCTTTTTCTCCACATCCTCTCCAGCACTTGTCGTTTGTTGATTTGTTGATGATGGCCATTCTGACAGGTGTGAGATGGTACCTCATTGTTGTTTTGATTTGCATCTCTCGGATGATTAGTGACTTTGAGCATGTTTTCATATGTCTCTTGGCTTTCTGAATGTCCTCTTTTGAAAGGTGTCTATTTAGATCCTTTGCCCATTTTTTGATTGGATTGTTTATCTTCTTTTTGTTAAGTTGTATGAGTTCCCTATAAATTTTGGAGATTAAGCCCTTATCAGATATGACGTTGGCAAATATGTTTTCCCAAGAGGTGGGTTTTCTTGTTGTTTTGTTGATGGTTTCTTTTGCTGTGCAGAAGCTTTTTATTTTGATGTAGTCCCATTTGTTCAGTTTCTCTTTAGTTTCAACTGCCCTAGGAGCTGTATCAGTGAAGAAATTGTTTTGACATAAGTCTGAGATTTTGTTGCCTTTGTATTCTTCTAGAATTTTTATGGTTTCCTGTCGTACATTTAAGTCCTTTATGCATTTTGAGTTTATTCTTGTGTATGGTGTAAGTTGGTGGTCTAGTTTCATTTTCTTGCATATATCTGTCCAATTTTCCCAACACCATTTATTGAAGAGACTATCTTGGCTCCATTGTATGTTCATGCCTCCTTTGTCAAAAATTAATTGAGCATATTGGTTCGGGCTAATTTCTGGACTCTCTATTCTATTCCACTGGTCTATATGTCTGTTCTTGTGCCAGTACCAGGCAGTTTTGAGAACAGTGGCTTTGTAATACAGTTTGATATCTGGCATTGAGATCCCACCTACTTTGTTCTTTCTCAGGATCGCTGCAGCTATTCGGGGTCTTTTTTTATTCCAGATGAATTTTTGGAGAGTTCGTTCTAGATCTTTGAAGTATGCCGTTGGTATTTTAATGGGAAGTGCGTTGAATGTATAGATTGCTTTGGGTAGTATGGACATTTTAATGATGTTGATTCTACCAATCCAAGAACATGGTATGTTCTTCCATCTGTTTATGTCTTCCTCTATCTCTTTTTTCAACGTCCTGTAGTTTTCTGAGTAGAGGTCTTTAACCTCTTTAGTTAAGTTTATTCCTAGGTATCTTAATTTTTTTGGTGCGATGGTAAATGGAATTGTTTTTCTAATCTCTCTTTCTGAAAGTTCACTATTGGGGTATAGAAATGCCTCAGATTTCTTGGGGTTAATTTTGTATCCTGCTACATTGCCAAATTCATGTATTAAGTCTAGTAGCTTTTTGATGGAGTCTCTAGGGTTTTGTATGTATAATATCATGTCATCTGCAAATAAGGGCAGTTTTACTTCCTCTTTTCCAATTTGGATGCCTTTTATTTCTTCTTCTTGCCTAATTGCAATGGCTAATACTTCCAGTACTATGTTGAACAGGAGTGGTGAGAGTGGGCATCCCTGTCTTGTTCCTGTTCTTAGGGGAAATGGTGTTAGTTTTTGACCATTGAGTATGATGTTGGCTGTGGGCTTGTCATATATGACTTTTATTATGTTGAGGTATGATCCTTCTATTCCCACCTTTCTGAGAGTTTTTATCAAAAATGGGTGTTGGATTTTGTCGAATGCTTTTTCTGCATCAATTGATATGACCATGTGGTTTTTTTCTTTCAATTTGTTTATGTGATGTATCACATTTATTGATTTACGGATGTTGTACCATCCTTGCATCTCTGGGATAAATCCTACTTGGTCATGGTGTATGATCCTTCTGATGTACTGCTGGACCCGATTTGCTAAGATTTTGTTGAGGATTTTGGCATCTATGTTCATGAGGGATATTGGCCTGTAATTCTCTTTCATTGTGATGTCTTTACCTGGTTTTGGTATTAGGGTGATGCTGGCTTCATAGGATGAGCTTGGAAGTGTTCCTTCCTCTTGAATTTTTTGTAGTAGTCTGAGGAGGGTAGGTTTTAGTTCTTCCTTGAATGTTTGGTAGAACTCCCCTGTGAAGCCGTCTGGCCCTGGGCTTTTGTTTGCTGGAAGCTTTCTGATGACTGCTTCAATTTCTTCCATAGTTATTGGCCTATTGAGGTTTTTAGATTCTTCCTGATTGAGTTTTGGAATGTCGTATTTTTCTAGGAATTTGTCCATTTCCTCCAGGTTGTCTAGTTTGTTGGAGTAGAGTTGCCCGTAGTATTGTTTAACAATCATTTGTATTTCTGTGGGGTCTGTTGTTATTTCGCCTCTATCATTTCTGATTTGGTTTATTTGGGACCTTTCTCTTTGCTTCTTGGTGAGCCTGGCGAGGGGTTTGTCAATCTTGTTTATCCTTTCAAAGAACCAGCTCTTGGTTTCATTGATTTTCTGTATTGTTTTTTTGGTCTCTATGTCATTGATTTCTGCTCTAATCTTTATTATCTCCTTCCTTCTGCTCACTCTGGGGTTTTCTTGTTGCTCTCTTTCTAATTCTTTGAGTTGTAGAGTTAGATGATTAACTACCATTTTTTCTTGTTTTTTGAGATAGGCCTGTAGAGCTATAAACTTCCCTCTCAGGACTGCTTTCATTGTGTCCCAGAGGTTTTGGATTGTTGTGTTTTCATTGTCATTAGTGTCCAGGATGTTTTTAATTTCTTCTTTGATGTCATCGGTAACCCAATCAATATTTAATAACATGCTATTCAGCTTCCAAGTGTTTGAGTATTTTGGGTTGTTTTTATTGTAGTTTATTTCTAACATTATGCCATCGTGGTCTGAGAAGATGCTTTTTATGATCTCAATCTTCTTGAATTTGTGGAGACTTTGCTTGTGACCCAATATGTGGTCTATTTTTGAATATGTCCCATGAGCACCTGAGAGGAATGTATATTCCGCAGCTGTGGGGTGTAGTGTTCTGAAGATATCAATTAAGTCCATCTGATCTAGTGAGTCATTTAGGATTGCTGTTTCTTTGCTGATTGTTTGTCTAGCGGATTTATCCAGTGATGTCAGTGGTGTATTAAAGTCCCCTACTATGATTGTGTTATTGTCGATATCTCCCCTGATATCTTCCAGAAGTTTTCTTATGTATGTGGGTGCTCCTGCATTGGGTGCATATATGTTTACCAGGGTTATATCTTCTTGTTGTATTGATCCCTTTAGTATTATGAAGTGGCCTTCCTTATCTCTGGTTATGGCCTTCACTTTGAGATGTATTTTGTCAGATATAAGTATTGCTACCCCAGCTTTCTTTTCCTTTCCATTTGCGTGAAAGATATTTTTCCATCCCTTCACTTTCAGTCTGTGTGAATCCCTTCCAATGAGGTGGGTCTCTTGTAGACAGCAGAGGTATGGGTCATGTTTTTTTATCCATTCAGCCACTCGATGTCTTTTATTTGGAGCATTTAGTCCATTTACATTTAAAGTTATTATTGAAAGGTACTTGTTTGTAGCCATTTCTTTTTTGTGTGTGTGTGTGGCTGTTTTCTTTCTGAGCTTGATATTTCTTCTTTTACACCAGTCCCTTTAGCATTTCTTGCATGGCTGGCTTGGTGGTGATAAACTCCCTTAGCCCTTTTTTGTCTGTGAAGCTTCTTATTTCCCCTTCAATTTTGAATGATAGCCTTGCTGGATAGAGTATTCTTGGATTCAGTCCTTTGCTTTGCATCACTTTGTAGATTTCCGTCCATTCTTTTCTGGCCTGATGTGTTTCTGTTGAGAAATCATTTGATAATCTAATGGGAGATCCCTTGTATGTTACTTTCCGCCTCTCTCTTGCAGCCTGTAAGATTCTCTCTTTATCCTGAACATTTGCCATGGTAATTATGATGTGTCTTGGTGTGGGTCTTTTCGGGTTCACCTTGTTTGGGACTCTCTGGGCTTGTGTGACTTTTTTCTTCCCCACCTCAGGGAAGTTTTCTGATATTATTTCTTCGAATAGGTTTTCTAATCCATGTTCATCTTTCTGTTGTTCTGGCACCCCTATTATTCGTATGTTGCTTCGTTTCATGTTGTCCCAAAGTTCCCTTAGGCTCTCCTCCTGTCTTTTAATTTTTTTCTCCATTTGCAGTACAGTTTGAGTGTGTTTTGCTTCCTTGTCTTCTAATTCACTGATTCGGTCCTCCGCTTCTCCCAGTCTACTGTTGATACTTTCAATGGTGTTTTTTATTGCAGCTATGTCGCTCTTCATTTCTTCTTGGGACTTACTTAAGTTGTTGATTTTTTCATCTGTTTCTTCTAGCTTCTTGCATACGTAGTTGAGTTTTTCATCTGTTTCTTCTTGCTTCTTGAACATCCGGTGCATGTACTCTAGGAACCTTATTCTGAATTCTTTTCCCGTCATGTTGCATATCTCTGTCTCACTTAGCTGCTTTTCTGGCAAGTCCTCCTTTTCTTTCCTTTGGGGGTTTCTTTGTCTACCCATGTTTGATCTCACTGACATTACTAGTTGTTGAATCGTTCAGTTGCTGGACCCTGGGTGGCAGTGGCTGCTCCCTGGGTGGCAGTGGCTCCTCGGTCTGTGGTTGCTCCTTGGGCGGTCGTGGTAGCAGCGGCTCCTCTGTTGATAGCAGAGTCTCTGGTGGGTGCTGTTCACAGCTGTGGTGGCTCTTCTGGCTGGTGGAGGGAGGCTTCAGACGCAGCAACTGTTCCCCAGGCAGAGCGTGTGGTGATCAGGAGGCCGCTGTTGCTTGAATCTGTTGCGTTGATTTAAAGGCACAAAATACAACACAACAAGGCACAACGTACCAGGCACTGAACACTATTGTATTTACGATATTACTAACCCCAAATAAAGGTGGACACCCGAGCTAAGAGAGTTGGGAGATAAGGGGGAAAGAAGAGAAAAAGGTAGAAGAGAAAAAAGAAAGAAAGAAAAAAAGGAGTGCAAAAATGAGATTGGAAAAGGGAGGGGAAAAAGAGGAGGAAAAAAAAAAAAAGAAAGAAGAAAAAAGTAAGAGAGATAAGAGAGTGAAGTGTAAAAGGGGGAGAGACTATTTATATGAGGAGAAAACTCCTATAGGTCCGCCACTAATACCAACAGATTGCAGCAACAGATTCCTGGAGATGAATACAAACTACAAACAACCAATAATATCAAGCGACGCAAGGGGATAGAGAAGCGCAGAAATAACCGGGGGGGGGGGGGGGAGGGGGGGGGAGAGGGAGGGGCAGGAAAATAAAAAGAATAAGCAGTCTAACCTCACAAACAATCAAAAAAAAAACAACAATATACTCGTCAATCAAGCAAACAACAATAAAACAATAGAGAGAGAAAAGAAGAAGAAGAGAGAGAAAAAAAATGGATAGTGTAGGAAGATAAGGGAAAGGTGTATAAGGATTTAGAACAGGGGATTGGACTTAGGATATTTAAGCAGGGTTAAATTTTGACAGAGGGTAAAAAGAATAGGGAAGATCAAAAGCTGGAGTAGGGTAAGAGAAACAGGACAGCAAAAGGGAAAAAGTGGGGAAGATTGTTTAGCACAGAGGCAAATTGAGGTAGAGAAAAATGTTGCTAAAGGAACGATGAAAATAGAATGGAGAACATTAGTCCCAAAGTAAAATAAAGACAAGATAAAATGACACTTTAAAAAATGGTAAAATGGTAGCAGTAATAATACTAGTTAAAAATAAAAATGTAGTAGCTGAAAGGGCAAAATCAGGTGATGGAGAAAAAGAAAAATGAAAAAAAAAATGTTTTCTTAGGTAAAAGGAGAAAAAGTAATTTAAAAAAATAAAAATAAAAATGTGCATTAATGCAGGTGCTTCAGATCTTCTACTCTTCTTATTGGCACGTCCGGAATTCAGGAGCATGTTGACTTTCCCTCTGATACACTGTTCCTCCTTGTTGTAAGCCACAGTCCTTATTGCCTTATCTGTATTTACAGAGGAGTCAGTTCGTGGCTCTGCCTCTGGGTGGCAGTGTGTCTGGGTTGACCTCCGAGGCTATAAGTTCTCTCTGACCAGTTCTCTATTGTACCTGAACCAGCTCCGCCCAGAGGTGGTTCCCCCGGCGCCACTCCCAGCTCTGTTTCCCAGGCTCCCCAAAAACAATCTTCCCCTACAAGCTCTGCTAGTGACCCCAACTGGGCACTCACATGCACTGGGCTCAACAATCAAACTCACAGAAGTAAGAGGAAGTGTGCAAACAAGAGCCTGGGAAGCTGTTCGAACTCGCAGGGTTCCACCCTCCAGAACCGCGCGGAGTGTCTGCGCGCGCTCAAGCCCCTGGCAACAACAAGTAGCCGGCTATCAGGGAAACTCTGAGGCAGCCCTTTTGCATCCAGTCCAACTATGGGCTCATTTATAGTGTTACCTTCTGGCAGCAGCCCTGCGGGAGCCCTCCCCCCTTGCGAGACACGCTGGCCTCTATGGGCACGGATTTTGGAGAGCGCGGATTTTGGCGGACGCAGATTTCCCCCTGCGCCCGCGCGGGCGTTCCTCGCTCCAACCTGAACTGCGAACCGCACCTTTGAGGTAAGTCTAACCTTTCCGTGGAGGGGTGCAGGTCTCCCCTGGGCTCTTGCAGTCGCGCTGTTTGCGAATCGTTGCCTCCGGGTTAGTAGCCGCCGGGTTAGTAGCGGATCTCTGGATGCCGATAACTGCTGCCTGAGATGGCGCGGTCTTGCCGCTGCGCTGGCGCCCAGAGGGAGGTTTCAGCCTCAATCTCTAACCATCCGCATTTTTTAGGAGTTTTCTGTCTTTCCTGGCTGCAGACTGTCTCTCAGCTGAACCTCCCCAGCTTGATCGGGCTGATTGTTACCCGTTTCAGCTGCTCGCCCCTATCTGGTCCGGGACAAAGCACCAACACGTCCGTCTAAGCCTCCGCCATTTTCTCCTCCCCCATTATTGTAACCATTTTTAAAAAATATATATATTTTATTGATTTTTTTACAGAGAGGGAGGGAGAGGGATAGAGAGTTAGAAACATCGATGAGAGAGAAACATTAATCAGCTGCCTCCTGCACATCTCCTACTGGGGATTTGCCTGCAACCAAGGTACATGCCCTTGACGGGAATCAAACCTGGGACCCTTCAGTCCGCAGGCTGACGCTCTATCCACTGAGCCAAACCAGTTAGGGCTGTAACCATTTGTAAGTGTACATTTCAGTAGTTAAGTACATCTACATTGTTGTGCACCCAATCTCCAGAACTCTTTTCATTTTCCCAAACTGAGACTTTATATCCATTCAATAGCTCCCCAAGCCTCCCTCCCACCAGACCCTGGCAACCACCACTCTACTTCTGTATCTATAAATCTGTCTGCTCTAAGGACCTCATATAATAGTTGTATTGCTCTTTGAAATAGTAAATCTCCATCATTATAGAGTTTGGTACTTTAACAAGTTGTCATTTTTTAATGGTGTCTCTATCCCTTAAATCTTCCATGCTTTGTCTTACGTCTTGCTGTGAACCACGGCAAACACCCTTTTAAAAAGTGGTATAAAAATTTAAAGGAATTTCAAATGACTTTTTCCCTCTCCCTTTCTGCAGTGTTGTCGAACTTGCCATACCAATTTTCCCTGATGATCCTGTGGAAAAGTTGGGCTATTCCGGGAGCAGCAGAGAGCATTTGAGGGCCGAGGGGGGTAGCTTGGTGGGGAGGTGGGGGGGGAGATAGGGGGGACTGTTATACCAGATTTGCTTTGTCAAGTAGATGGTTTCTACTGCACTGGCTCAGGATCTAATTTCTCCACTTCTGGTGTGATGATCTGCCTCTATGCCCATTTCCCTTCCACATGGTTTCATTGTAAAACAGTAAAGGGGCTGTGATCTCCCTGCTCAGTGACCATTGCTATTTTTATTTTGTCTTCAGTAAGATATACAGGGCCGGCCGTTCTCATTCTATCCCAGGCTCTCGTCCCATCTCTCCACGTTCCTCTTCCTGTATTCAGGCTGCAGTGAGTTACTCACTTGGCCTTTAATCATAGTGTTTTCCCTAGAATGTTCCTTTTTTCCTTACTAAAGCTTTTCCATTTGGTGAACTCTGTCTTTTAAGGCTTAGGTCTCATAACTCTTAAGAAGTGTTTTCTTCCTTGTCCTGCATCTCCATGCTTTACTGTTGAGCCGCCCCCTGCTTTTGCCACAACTTTGCAGACTTTTCTTTTGTGGAACTTAACACATTGCATCGCATCTATTTTTATGTCTGACTCTCTGCCTCTGCTGCATCATCCTTGGTGGCAAAGTCTGTCTATTTTATCTTGCATTTTCCCCAGCACCAAGCACAGCTCCTAGCCAATAAGCACAAAATCTTTGCTAAATGACTTGGCTATACTGGTGAAGGTCAGAATTATACAGAAAATAGGAACTGACTTACCACATTGTTCTAAGATTTCCTTCACATTTAATTGCTTATTGAACAAAATAAAAACCCCAAAGCAGTCACTTACGCCTCGGAAATTGATGTATTGTGTGGTTTTAATGTTGTGCTTTTATGCATAAAGTACTCTTGAAAGGGGGTAGCTGAGTTAAATGCTTTTAATGTCGATTCTTCAGATAAAACAGCGTGATATCTGCCCTCAAATGAGGTGCCTTTGGGATTAATGTGATAGCTGGCATCCTTAGTCATTTATGTCAGTTGAAGTTTAAATTTTTGTTTATTCTACAAATTTATTTTTGGTACCTAGTACATACCCGTCACTGTGCTTGCTATTTGGGGATATGATGGTGGAAAAGCAAGAGCTCTGTATACATGATTCTGATAATCTTTTTAACTCTTCTTTTCCCACACTTACTTTTAGCTTTTTGGATACGTTTGAGTAAAGAAGATGACATAGAGAACATATGTGTTAGTTGCTCCTTTGTTCCCTCTGCTTTTTGGCCCAGGTCCTCAGGCTCTTAAAAGAAGAGTGACAGCAGAAAAAGATTCAGAGTAGCCTTATGGTATGTTCTTCCTAGGCCACAGGTGGGTTGTGCCATTCCTTGAAGGGTAGCCCACCTTGTAACTCATTTCCATGCCACTTTCTTTATAGGCTCACCTTGGGGTACAAAATGCCACATAGGTCAGAGAGCCAGTGCTCCCATACCTGAACCTACACTCCTAAGGAGAGGTCAGAAGTGAGGCATGGGTGAGACCAAGCTAGTCTTGGCTGGTGTCCCCATTTCACAGATGAAAAGACCAATAAAATAATGTTACACAACTTACCCAAATCCACACAGTCCATGGAGGACCAATCTGCCTAAGGTGTAAACAATAAAACTGTCTAAAAGTTGATCTGCTTTTTATTATCCCGTGCACCAGCAATTGTAAGCAATGTCAGTGTTAAGAATAGTCCTCCCTGACATACCTCAACCCAATAAAGGCCATATATGACACATCCACAGCTGACATCATACTCAACAGTGAAAAGCTGAAAGCTTTTTCTCTAAGATCAGGAGCATGACAAGGATGCCCACTCTCACCACTCTTATTGAAAATAGTATTGGAAGTCCTAGCAACAGCAATCAGATTAGAAAAAGAAACAAAAGCATCCAAATTAGAAAGGAAGAAGTATATTGTCACTGTTTGCTGATGGATACTATATGGATAGAACTGTAAAGATTCCACACAAAAACTGTTAGAACTAATAAATGAACTCAGTGAAGTTGCGTATACAAAATAAATGTTCAGAAATCAGTAGTGTTTCTATACACAAGTACTGAACTATCAAAAAGAGAAATTAAGGAAACATTCCATTTATAATTGCATCAAAAAGATTAAAATACTTAGGAATAAATTTAATCAAGAGGTAAAAAACCTGTACTCAGAAACTATAAGACATCAATGAAAAAAATGGAAGAGGACACAAATAAATGGTGGGACATATTGTGATCATGGATTGGAAGAATTAATATTGTTAAAATGCCCCTACTACCCAACACAATTGACAGATTCAATGCAATCCTTATCAAAATATGAATGGCATCTTTTCGCATAACTAGAACAAATAATCCTAAAATCTATATGGAACCACAAAAAACGTGGAATAGCCAAAGCAATCTTAAGAAAGAATCACAAAGTGGGAGGTAACATGCTTTTCCTGATTTCAAACTATACTGCAAAGCTACAGTAACAAAAACAGTATGTTAGTGGCACAAAAACAGACACATAGACCAATGGAACAAAATAGAGAAATAATACCGGAAATAAATTAATCTATGACAAAGGAGGCAAGAATATACAATGACATTGGTGTTGGGGGAAATATAAATAGTGCTGGGAAAACTGGGCAAAAATAATGAAACTGTATCACTTTCTTACACCATATACAAGAATAAATTCAAAATAGGTTAAAGACTTAAATGTAAGACCTGAAACCATAAAACTCCTAGAAGAAAACATAGGCAGCAGATAGGCAGTAAACTTTTTGACATCAGTGTTAGCAATATTTTTTTGGACATATTTTCTTGGGCAAAGGCAGCAAAAGAAAAATAAACAAATGGGACTACTTCAAGCTAAAAAGCTTTTGAATGCAAAGGAAACCATCAATAAGATGAAATATTAACCTATTGAATGGGAGAAAATATTTGCAAATGATATATTCAATAAGAGATTAATATCAAAAGTATATATTACACATCTCAACATAAAAAAACCAAGAAATCCAATAAAAAAATGGACAGAGGACCTGAATAGACATTTCTCCAAACAGGACATACAGATGGCCAACAGGCACATGAAAAGATGTTCAACATCACTAATCATCAGAGAAATGCAAATTAAAACCGCAACAAGATATCACCATATACCTGTCAGAATGGGTAACAAGTGTTAACACCAATGCGGAAAAAAGGGAACCTCGTGAACTGCTTGAGACTAGGTTCCAATCTCACCACCACCCAATCTGGTCTCAGATGCAAACTGGGACCCTACAGCCACTTGGGACAAAGACCTGCGACCACAGCTGCAGACCCAAGATTCTAGGACACCAAGACTCCAGGCATCCCGGCCGTGTGTGAGTCACAGAGCCCATCCCCCTCTCCGCCGGCCTGCTACAGCGGCATAGGAACTGCTAGACCCGCTCCACACAAGCAGGCATCCTGCCCACACAGGGCAGCTGCGTTACCTGATTTTGAGCCTGAGTGCGCGGACACAGGGAGTTTGTTCCCCACAGCGCGCACTAGCGCAACCTGACCCCATGCCCACACAGGGAGGCTGTGCCACCTGACTTTGATTCTGGGCAAGTGTACACGGAAGTCTGTTTCCCGCAGTGCAGGAGTGAACCTCCCGCTGACACATGGCGGCTGTGCAACCTGGTCCCCCAAGCAGACCGGGAATCCTGATTCTCCACGTGAGAGGCAGCACTGAGCACCAGTGACTTGACTCTGTTTCTCATCGCCCACGCACGGGATCCCTGATTCCCAGTGAATGCACACTAAGAGCCAGTGACTCCAATTCTTGGTGCATGCACACAGAGGGACCCTGATGCTCAGCTCAAGGCCGCACCAAGCAACAGAGACTCCGATACTCGATTCTTGGCATGGGCACAAGGGGACACTAACTCCTGGCACACGCTAGGGGACTCTGATTTTTGGCACACGCCAGCGGGGTCTCTTTTTCAGCATGATGCAGGTGGGGTCCCTGATTCTAGGTGCACGCATGAGGCTGCACTGAGCACCGGCAGCTCTGATCCTGGGCGAGCGTGGCTCCCACCGACCCATGGCAGCCACATGTCTTGGTGTCGGAGCTCTTCAGTGACACATGGGAGGCGCAAAGCTCCCACTGCACATGACCCAAGCCCCTGCAACTCAGCGATTGGACCTTCTGGTGATAGTTAGAATGGGGAGACAATGAAACAATCCATAGAGGAAAGAAAAAGAGGAATTGCCAAGAAAGGAAATAAGTGAAACGGAGGCATGCAACATGACAGAAAAAGAATTCAGAGTAATCGTGGTACAGTTCATAAACTGGATGGGTGAGAAAATCAACAACCTGTGCAAAAATCAGGAAGAAATCAAAAGTGATATAGCTACAATAAAAAATGCCATGGAAGGTTTCAACAGTAGACTAGAAGAAGCAGAGGACCAAATTAGTGAGTTAGAAGAAAAGGTAGAGAAACAAGCCCAATCTGAACAGCAAAAAAATTAAAAAACAGAAGGAGAGCCTAAGGGAGTTTTGGGACAACATGAAATGAAGTATCATATATATAATAAGGGTGCCAGAAGGACAAGAAGAGCAGCAAGGATTAGAGGATCTATTTGAAGAAATAATGGCAGAAAACTTCCCTGATATGGGGAAGAAAAAAGTTACACAAGCACAGAGAGTCCCAAGCAAGATGAATCCCAAAAGACCCACACCAAGACACGTCATAATTACAATGGCAAATGTTAACTACAAAGAGAGAATCTTAAAGGCTGCAAGAGAAAGACAAAGAGTTACTTACAAAGGATCCCCCATCAGATTATCAAATACTATCTCAACAGAAACAGATCAAGCTAGAAGGGAATGGAATGAAGTATACAAAGTGATGCAAAGCAAAGTACTGAATCCAAGAATATTCTATCCAGCAAGACTATCAATCAAAATTGAAGGGGAAATCAGGAGCTTCGCAGACAAAAAAAGGCTAAGGGAGTTTATCACTACCAAGTCAGGGATGCAAGAAATGTTAAAGGGAATGCTGTGAAAAGAAAGGGAGGAAGGAACACAGGCATAAAATACAGAAATGGTTACAAAAAAGTACCTATCAATAATAACATTAAATGTAAATGAATTAAATGCTCTAATCAAAAGACATCGAGTGACTAAATGGATAAGAAAACATGACCCATATATATGCTGTCTACAGGACACCCACCTCAGAACAAGCAACTCACACAGACTGAAAGTGAAGGGATGGAAAAATATCTATCAGGCAAATGGAAATGAAAAAAAAACAACTGGGGTAGCAATACTTATATCTGACAAAATAGACCTCAAAGTGAAGACAATAACAAGAGACAAGGAAGGCCACTTCATAATTCTAAAGGGATCAATACAACAAGAGACTATAACTCTGGTAAACATATATGCACCCAATGCAGGAGCACCCAAAAACATAAAAAAACTTCTGGAAGATATCTGAGGAGAGATTGACAACAACACAATTATAGTAGGAGACTTTAATACCCCATTAATATCACTGGATAAATCCTCTAGACAAAAAATTAGCAAAGAAACTTCGATCCTAAACGATTCACTATATCAGACAGACTTAATTGACATCTTCAGAACATTCCACCCCAAAACTACAGAATATATATTATTCTCAAGTGCACATGGGACATTTTCAAAGGTAGACCACATATTTGGACACAGGTAAAGTCTCTACAAATTCAAGAGGTTTGAAATCATATCAAGCATCTTCTCATATCACAATGGCATAAAATTAGAAATCAACTACAGTAAAAACAACCACAAAAATTCAAACACTTGGAGGCTGAATAGCATACTATTAAACAATGAGTGGGTAACCAAAGAGATCAAAGAAGAAATAAAAAACATCCTGGAAAAAAATAACAATGAAAACACAACAATCTGAAATCTTTGGGACACAGTGAAAGCAACCCTGAAAGGGAAGTTCATAGCATTACAGGCTTACCTCAAAAAAGAAAAACTGGTAATAAACCATCTAACTCTGCAACTTGAAGAATTAGAAAGAGAGCAATAAGAAAAGCCCAGTGTGAGCAGAAGGAAGGAAATAATAAAGATCAGAGTGGAAATAAATGACATAGAGACAAAAAAATCAATACAAAAGATCAATGAAACCAAGAGCTGGTTCTTTGAAAGGATAAACAAGATTGATGAACCTCTAGCCAGGCTCACCAAGAAGCAAAGGGAGAGGACCCAAATAAACAAAATCAGAAATGAACGAGGTGAAATAACATACCCCACAGAAATACAAAGAATCATAAAAAAGTACTATGAGCAACTCTACTCCAACAAACTGGTCAACCGAGAAGAAATGGACATATTCTTAGAAAAATATGACCTTCCAAAATTCAACCAGGAGGAATCAAAAAATCTGAATAGGCCGATAACTATGGAGCAGTAATCAAAAAACTTCCAACAAACAAAAGCCCCTGGACCAGACAGCTTCATGGGGGAGTTTGATCAAATATTCAAAGAAGAAATAAAACCTATCTTTCTCAGACTATTCCAAAAAATTCAAGAGGAAGGAGCACTTCCAAGCTCTTTCTACAAAGCCAGCATTACCCTAATCCCAAAACCAGATAAAGACAATAAAAAAAAAGAGAATTACAGGCCAATATCCCTCATGAACATAGACTCCAAAATCCTCAACAAAATTCTAGCAAATCAAATCCAGCATTACATTAGAAAGGTCATACACCATGACCAAGTGGGATTTATTCTGGGGATGCAAGGATGGTACAATATCTGCAAATCAATAAATGTGATACACCACATAAACAAACTGAGAGATAAAAACCATATAATCATATCATTGATGCAGGAAAGCATTTTACAAAATCCAACACCCTTTCTTGATAACTCTCAGCAAGGAGGAATAGAAGGATCATATCTCAACATAATAAAAGCCATATATGAAAACCCTCAGGCAACATCATACTCAATGGGCAAAAACTAAAACCATTTCCCCTAAAAACAGGAACAAGACAGGGATGCTCACTCTCACCACTCCTGTTTGACATAGTAGTGGAAGTACTAGCCATTGTGATCAGACAAGAAGAAGAAATAAAAGGCATCCAAATTGGAAAAGAAGTAAAACTGTCCTTATTCACAGATGACATGATATTGTACAAACAAAACCCCAAAGACTCCATTAAAAAATTACTAGACTTAATAAATGAATTCAGCAATGTAGCAGGATACAAAATTAACACCCAGAAATATATGGCTTTTCTATACACCAATAATGGACTCACAGAAAGAGAAACTAAAAAAAAAAAAAAAAAAAACCAATCCCATTTACCATTGCAACAAAAATATTAAGATACCTAGGAATAAACTTATCTAGGGATGTAAAAGACCTATACTTGGAAAACTACAGGACATTGAAAAAAGAGATAGAGGAAGACATGAACAAATGGAAGAATATACCATGTTCATGCATTGGTAGAATAAACATCATTAAAATGTCCATACTACCCAAAGCAATCTATAAATTCAATGCAATCCCCATTAAAATACCAACGGCATACTTTAAAGACCTAGAACAAACTCTCCAAAAATTCATCTGGAATAAAAAGACTCCAGATAGCTGCAGCAATCTTGAGAAAGAAGAACAAAGTTGGAGGGATTACAATACCAGATATCAAGCTATACTACAAAGTCACTGTTCTTAAAACTGCCTGGTAATGGCACAAGAACAGCCATATAGACCAGTGGAACAGAACAGAGAACCCAGAAATTGACACAAGCCATTATGCTCAATTAATATTTGACAAAGGAGGCAAGAGCATACAATGGAGTCAAGACAGTCTCTTCAATAAATGGTGTTGAAAAAACTGGACAAATACTTACAAAAAAATGAAACTAGACCACCAACTTACACCATACACAAAAACTCAAAATGGATAAAGGACTTAAACGTAAGGTAGATAACCATAAAAATCTTAGAAGAAGCTATAGGCAGCAAAATAGCAGACATATGTCATAGCAATATCTTTACCAATACAACTACTAGGGCAATAGGAACTAAGGAAAAAATAAACAAATGGGACTACATCACAATAAAAAGCTTCTGCACAGCAAAAGAAACCATTAACAAAACAACAAGAAAGCCCACTGCATGGGAGAACGTATTTGCCAATGTTATCTCCGATAAGGTTTTAATCTCCAAAATTTACAGGGAACTCATACAACTTAACAAAAGGAAGATAAACAATCCAATCAAAAAATGGACAAAGGACCTAAATAGATACTTTTTGAAAGAGGACATTTAGAAAGCCAAGAAACATATAAAAACATACTCAAAGTCACTAATCATCTGAGAGATGTGAATCAAAACAACAATGAGGTACCATCTCACACCTATCAGAATGGCTATCATCAACAAATCAACAAACGACAAGTGCTGGAGAGGATGTGCAGAAAGAGGAACCCTCCTTCACTGCTGGTGAGAATGCAGACTGGTGCAGCCACTGTAGAAAACAGTGTGGCCTTTCCTCAAAAAAATTGAAAATGGAACTCCCATTTGACCTATTGATCCCACTTCTAGGAATACATCCCAAGAAAACAGAAACACCGATCGGAAAGGATTTATGCACCCCTATGTTCATAGCAGCACAACTTACAATTGCTAAGGTTTGGAAACAGCCTAAATGCTCATCAGCAGACGAGTGTATTAGAAAACTGTGGTACATCTACACAATGGAATATTATGCTGCTATAAAAAAGAAGGAATTCTTACCATTTGCAACAGCATGGATGGAACTGGAGACCATTATGGTGAGTGAAATAAGCCAGTTGGAGAAAGATAAATATCACATGATCTCACTCATTTATGGATTATAAAGAACATTATAAACTGATGAACAGAAATAGTTATAGAGGCAGAGAAGCATTGAACAGACTGTCAAACTACAGTGGAAAGGCTGGTTAGGATTAGGTGAGGGGAGGTAAAAAATCAACCGAAGGACTTGTATGCATGCATATAAGCATAACCAATGGACACAAGACACTGGGGTGGGAGTGGAGGGTGTTGAGGGCATGTGCCGGGGTGTAGGGGAGGCCAGGGGAAGGTCAATAGGGGAAAAAAAGGAGACATATGTACTACTATTTGTAATACTTTAAACAAAATAAAAAAGAAAAAGAGAAAGAAAAGGAAACCCTGTGCACTGTTGATGAGATTGTAAATTAGTGTAGCCACTATGGAGAACAGTATGGAGATTCCTAAGAAAGCCCACAAAAAAGTAGAACTACTGTATGACCCAGAAATATCACTTCTGGGTATTTATCTGAAGCAAACAAAAGCAATAATTCGAAAAGATATATGCACCCTTATGTTCATTGCAGCATTATTTACAATAGCCAAGATATCGAAGCAACCTAGATGTCCATCAACAGATGAATGGATAAAGAAGATGTGATATACGTACACACACACACATACACACGCACACATACACACAATACTTTTGATCCATAAGAAAAAATGCAGTCTTGCCATTTGTGACAACATGGATGGACCTGGAGAGTATCATGTTGAGTGAAATAAGTTGGACAGAGAAAGAAATACTGTATGATTTCACTTATATGTGAAATTTTAAAACCAAAACAAAACAGAAACAAACTGATGGCTGCCAGAGGGGCAGGTGTTGGAAGATTGGTGGACAACGGGAAGGGGATTAAGAAGTACAAATGCCCAATTACAAAATATGTCATGGACATGTAATGTGAAGCATTGTGAGTAGAGTTAATAGTATTGTAATATCAATATACCGTGACAGATGGTTACTAGACTTACTGTGGTGATCACTTTATAAGGTATGTAAATGTTGAGTCATTATGTTGTACACCTGAAAATAATATATTTGGTATGTCAACTGTAATTAAAAATAAATTAAAAAATATTCTTCCTTGAAAAATTCTTTGTTTAAACTAAATTCTAAACAATTGTTGTAATTACTATTTATCTTTAAATATTATATGTATATGTAACATATATACACATATATGCTTCACATTGGCACATTTTTATTATTTTTAAATAAGCTTGGTATTTTATATAGAAATTCATTAGAAGCACTCTCAGGTAGACTTCCAGCCCCCAGTACACATGGACTAGGTTAAATAATAATCTTAAAATTGGAATTTTCCATAATTTTTCATTGTTTTAAAATTGAAGACCAAATCAAGAAAATAAAACATAACTCTAGTGATATGATTTAGTAGTGGTCTAAATTATATCTTTTGCAGATATATTGGTTTTGTTAAATTTCACTTATTTGTTATTTAACAATTATGACATAAACTAGAGGTTTGGTGCATGAATTTGTGCACGGGTGGGGTCCCATGGCCTGGCCAGCGATCGGTGCCCATCGCCGTCTCGCCCAGTCCCAATCAGGGTCGATTGGGGCCCACTGGCGGGGGGGAAGGACTGCAGAGGTTGGCTGACCATGGGAGGTTGGCTGTGGGAGCGCACTGACCACCAGGGCACAGCTCCTGCATTGAACGTCTGCCCCCTGGTGGTCAGTGTGTGTCAAGCAAACCGGTCGACCAATTGTTCAGTTGTTCAGTCATTTGGTCCCTTAGGCTTTTATATATATAGATATTATAGCAGCCTGTAACCAAAGCATCAAAGTTCACCTTGTTGTGTAGACATAAAAATGATAGAATAAATAGTTGTGTCTTTTTCTTTTTTGTACTATCATAAAAATTATTTATTGGCATATTTAGATATAAAGACAGTGTTTTCTGTCTTTCTTTTCTGGTTGATTTTGTATGTTTTTATTTCATATTTTTGTTACTGAAAATAATTTTGTAACATAGAGGAGGGGACTGTTAAAAAACCACTGGGGCCCTGGCCAGGTTGCTCAGTTGATTGGAGCACTGTCCTGTACACCAAAAGGTTGCGTGTTTGATTCCCTGTCGGGGCATATACTTAGGTTGTGGGTTCTATCCCTGGTCAGGGTGAATATGAGAGGCACCTGATTGATGTTTCTCACATCAATATTTCCCTCTCTCCTCTCTCTTTCTCCATTTTTCTCAAATCTATAAAAACATATCTTTGAGTCAGGATTAAAAAACACACACACAAAAACAGTGGATGTCAGATAGGGTGACACAGGGTCTCTGCCCACAGCCAGTGTCATGGTGCAACCGAGCCTGACCTGGTCTGGATGGTCATGCGGAGTCCCTGATTACTGAGCTGCAACTTTACCTGCCCATATATGGATATCTTCTATGCCTCAGTTTTGTTCAATGCAAGAAGAGGTGTTCCAATTAGATCTTTCAAAGCCTCTTTCTGTTCTGAAATCCTGAGGTTGAATGTGTCCTAAGCCTGCGGCTGGCATTGGTGGAGCAGTGTATCAGCTGACCTGCTGGCCAGTTATTGCTGAGGCGCCTGCTCCTGCCAGGTCCTCATGCCTGAGGCTTGTGGGACAATGGGACCAGGAGGGAGAGACTTACTCTAGGTTTCCCTCTGCACTTAGAAGGAAGAGAGATTCCCTTTGGGCTCCAAAGTTGATTTGTTCAGCCGTTTTAATTACATTTTTCAAATCTGTATTCTTAGCCTATTCAATTAATCTGATAATTGCACTAGTCTCCTGTTATAAATTTCTTGGTCAGTTTGCTTGTGATTTTCATTTTACATGTTTTCATGCTATGTCATTTAATATATAGAATTTATCACACAGGTGTTAACATAGCAGTACAAGTATACCCCTTACTTTTCGAAAGTTTGCCTTAATGCCACTTCACTTACAAAAGATTTACATTAGTACCAATTTTCGCTAAGCCAGTGGTTGGCAAACTCATTAGTCAACAGAGCCAAATATCAACAATACGATTGAAATTTCTTTTGAGAGCCAAATTTTTTAAACTTAAACTATATAGGTAGGTACATTGTTATTAACTTAATTAGGGTACTCCTAAGGCTTAGGAAGAGCCACACTCAAGGGGCCAAAGAGCCGCATGTGGCTCGCGAGCCACAGTTTGCTGACCACAGCGCTAAGCAAAAGAAATCTGGAGGGGACTTTTGCTTTTAAGAAAAAAGGTGAAAGTGAAAGAAAATAGCATTCAGTGTTTTTTTCGAAGTGAGTCATTATAGAAGCAGTGTGCACCCTTGGTTAAGAGTGGCACTTCAGGCTCCTTCCCTGGAACCATAGTTAGCATCTCAGCATTCAGCTGCAGAGCTCTGAGCTGTGTTGGTGAGCATTTGTGTTTTATCAATTTAATTTGTGCATCTGTTAGCAAGTTGTGTCCTAAGGTACTTGCTTCTTTGCTTGATGCCATTTCAACTTACAAATGGTTTCATAGGAATGCTCTGCCTTCTGATAGTTAGCATTTTATTTTTTTTAAATTTATTTTTAGTTTTTAGTATTTCAAGAAAAACTATCTTAAATATAATAATGTTACATGCAATAAACACCAATTATTCAAGAAAAATGATCTAAAATATAATATTACATGCAATAAACATTAATATTTCAAGAAAAAAGGATTTTAAGTATAATAATGTTACCAAGACTGTACTAACATAGTATGATATCACAAAAGTTGTAGGAAATACTAAAAATCTGCAAATAACAGGATTACTTCTATTATATTCCAAAATATTTTTTTCCTCTGGCTCTATTTTTGTTCATCAGTTTATGTTGTTCATTATATTCCACAAATGAGTAAGATCATGTGATATTTATCTTTCTCTGACTGGCTTATTTCACTTAGGATAATGCTCTCCAGTTCCATCCATGCTGTTGCAAATGGTAAGAGTTCCTTCTTTTTTATAGCAGCATACTATTCCATTGTGTAGATGTACCACAGTTTATGTACCACTCTTCTGCTGATGGACACTTAGGCTGTTTCCAAATCTTAGCTATTATAGATTGTGCTGCTATGAACATAGGGGTGCATATATCCTTTCTGATTGGTGTTTCTGATTTCTTGGGATATATTCCTAGAAGTGGAATCATTGGGTCAAATGGGAGTTCCATTTTTAGTTTTTTGAGGAAACTCCATACTGTCTTCCATAGTGGCTGCACCAGTCTACATTCCCACCAGCAGTGCACGAGGGTTCCTTTTTCTCCACATCCTCTCCAGCACTTGTCATTTGTTGATTTGTTGATGATAGCCATTCTGACAGGTGTGAGATGGTACCTCATTGCTGTTTTGATTTGCATCTCTTGGATGATTAGTGACTTTGAGCATGTTTTCATATGTCCTCTTTCAAAAAGTGTCTGCTTAGGTTCTTTGCCCATTTTTTGATTGGATTGTTTATCTTCCTTTTGTTAAGTTGTATGAGTTCCCTGTAAATGTTGGAGATTAAACCCTTATTGGACATAACATTGGCAAATATGTAATCTCATGCAGTGGGCTCTCTTGTTGTTTTGTTGATGGTTTCTTTTGCTGTGCAGAAGCTTTTTATTTGTTTATATTCTCTTTCGTTTCCATTGCCCTAGGACAAAGGTAACACGCGAACTCATTTTTTTGGTTGATTTTTCTTTGTTAAATGGCGTTTAAATATATAAAATAAATATCAAAAATATAAGTCTTTGTTTTACTATGGTTGCAAATATCAAAAAATTTCTATATGTGACACGGCACCAGAGTTAAGTTAGGGTTTTTCAAAATGCTGACATGCCGAGCTCAAAAGGTTCGCCATCACTGCCCTAGGAGCTGTACAGGTTAAGATATTCCTACGACATATATCTGCTATTTTGCTGCCTATGGATTCTTCTAAGATTTTTATGGTTTTCCATCTTATGTTTAAGTCCTTTATCCATTTTGAGTTTATTTTTGTGTATGGTGTAAGTTGGTGATCTAGTTTCATTTTTTTGCAAGTTCTGTCTAATTTTCCCAACTCCATTTATTGAAGACACTCTCTTGACTCCATTGTATGCTCTTGCCTCCTTTGTCAAATATTAATTTAGCGTAATGGCTTGGGTCGATTTCTGTGTTCTGTGTTCTGTTCCACTGGTCTATATGTCTGTTCTTGTGCCAATACCAGGCAGTTTTGATAACAGTAGCTTTGTAATATAGCTTAACATCTGGTATTGTGATCTCTCCAACTTTGTTCTTTCTCAGGATTGCTGCAGGTATTTGGGGTCTTTTTTTTTAATTCCAGATGAATTTTTGGATAGTTTGTTCTAGGTCTGTGAAGTATGCCGTTGGTATTTTAATGGGGATTGGATTGAATCTATAGATTGCTTTGGCTAGTGTGGACATTTTAATGATGATGATTCTACCAATCCATGAACACGGTATATTCTTCCATTTGTTCATGTCTTCCTCTATCTCTGTTTTTCAACGTTCTGTAGTTTTCCAAGTATAGGTCTTTTACCTTCTTAGTTAAGTTTATTCCTAGGTATCTTAATATTTTTGTTGCAATGGTAAATGGGATTGTTTTTTTAGTTTCTCTTTCTGTGAGTTCATTATTGATGTATAAAAAAGCCATAGATTTCTGGGTGTTAATTTTGTATCCAGATCCATTGCCGAATTCATTTTTTAAGCCTAGTAGTTTTTTGATGGAGTCCTTGGGGTTTTGTTTGTACAATATCATGTCATCTGTGAATAAGGACAGTTTTACTTCTTCTTTTCCAATTTGGATGCCTGTTATTTTTTCTTCTTGTCTGATCAGTATGGCTAGCACTTCCAGTACTATGTCAAACAGGAGTGGTGAGAGTGGGCATCCCTGTCTTGTTCTTGTTTTTAGGGGAAATGGTTTTAGTTTTTGCCCATTGAGTATGATGTCTGTAGATTTATCATAAACTAGAGGCCCGGTGCACGAAATTCGTGCGGGGGGGGGGGGGGGAGGTCCCCTCAGCCCAGCCTGCACCCTCTCCAATCCGGTACCCCTCAGAGGATGTCTGACTGCCAGTTTAGGCCTGATCCTGGGGCAACCAGGCCGGCAGGGACATTCGTGAGGGACGACCAAACGGCTAAACACCAGGCTGCGTGGGGTGACCAGGCCGGCCGGGATGTTAGTGAGGGACGACCAAATGACTGAACAGCAGGCTGTGTGGGGTGACCAGGCCAGCAGGAGGGGGCAGTTGGGGGCAAGCAGGCCATCAGAGGGGGCAATTGGGTGTAATCAGTCTGGCAGGGGTGGCAGTAAGAGGTGACCAGGCCGGCGGGGGGGGGGGGGGGGGGGGGGGGCATTTAGGGACTACCAGGCTGGCGGGGGCAGGGCTTCAGTTGGGGGTGATCAGGCTGGCAGGGGGGGCAGTTGGGGGTGTCCCGGCCAGCAGGTGGGGACAGTTAGGGGCGACCATGCAGGCAGGCAGGTGAGTAATTAGGAGCCAGTGGTCCAGGTTTGTGAGAGGGATGTCTGGCTGCCTTGGATCGGGCCTAAACTGGCAGTTGGACATCCCCTAAGGGGTTCTGGATTGGAGAGAGTGCAGGCTGGCCTAAGTGGACCCCTCTCCCCATGCACGAATTTAGTGCACCAGGCCTCTAGTTGTTTAATAACATGCTATTTAGCCTCCTGTGTTTGAAAGTTTTTGGGTGTTTTTACTCTAGTTGATTTTTAATTTTATTTCACTGTGATCAGAGAAGATGCTTGACATGATTTCAATCTTCTCGAACTTATAGAGATTTGTTTTGTGTTCTAGCATGTGGTCTATCTTTGTGAATGATCCATGTGCACTTGAGAAGAATGTATATTTTGCTGCGTTGGGGTGAAATGTTCTATAAATGCCCTAACCGGTTTGGCTCAGTGGATAGAGCGTTGGCTTGCAGACTGAAAGGTCCCAGGTTCGATTCTGGCCAAGGGCTTGTACCTTGGTTGTGGGCACATCACCAGTAGGAAGTGTGCAGGAGGCAGCTGATCAATGTTCCTCTCTCATCGATGTTTCTAACTCTCTATCCCTCTCCCTTCCTTTCTGTGAAAAATCAATAAAATATATTTTTAAAAAATGTTCTATTAATGTCTATTAAATTCATCTGATCCAGTGTTTCCTTTAGCATCTCTGTTTCCTTGTTAAGTTTTTGTTTGGGAGATCTGTCCAGTGAAGTCAGAGGGATGTTAAAGTCCCCTACTTTTACTGTATTGTTGTCAATCTCTCTGTTAAAGTCCTGTAGAAGTTTTTTTTTTATATATATTTGGGTGTACCTACATTGGATGCATATATGTTTACCAGGGTTATATTCTCTTGTTGGATCGATCCCTTTAGTATTATGTAGTGACCATTGTTGTTTCTTGTGATGGCCTTCATTTTAAAGTCTATTTTGTCCGATATGAGTATTGCTACTCTAGCTTTTTTTTTCTTTTCCATGGAAAAATTTTTTCCATCCTTTCACTTTCATCCTGTGTGTGTTTTTTGTTTTGAGGTGGGTCTTTTGTAGACAGCATATAGATGGGTCATTTTTTTGTATCCGTTCAGCTACCCTACACCTTTTGATTAGAGCATTTAACCCTTTTACATGTAGGGTTATTACTAGTCTTGAGAGGTACTTATTTATAGCCATTTTAATTTTGTATGGCTAGGTTTCTCTCTGTTTCTTCTTCTCAGCAGTCCCTTACAGCAATCCTCTTAGCATTTCTTGTAATACTGGCTTGGTGATGATGAATTCCTTTAGCCTTTTTTTTTTTTTTTTTTTTTTGGTCTGGGAAGCTCTTTATTTGGCTGCCTATTTTTGAATGATAGCCTTGTTGGATATAGTAATCTTGGTCTCAGATCCTTGCTTTCTATTACCTTGAGGACTTCATGCCATTCCCTTCTGGCCTGTAGAGTTTCTGATGAGAAATCAGGTGTCAGCCTTATGGGAACTCCTTTGTAGGTAACAGTTTTCTTTTCTCTAGCTGCTTTTAAGATTCTTTCTTTGTCTTTAATTTTTTGGCATTTTAATTATGATGTGTCCGGGCATGGGTCTGTTTGTGTTCTTCTTATTTAGTGTTCTCTGTGCCTCCTGAACTTGTGTGACTTTTTCCTTTACCAGGTTAGGGAAGTTTTCTGCCATTATTTCTTCAAACACCTTCTCTATTTCTTTCTCCCTTCTTGCCTCTTCTGGCACACCTGATATTCTAATATTGTTACATTTCACATTGTCCCACAGCTCCCTTAAGCTGTCCTCCTGTTTTTTAATTGTTTTTTTTCTTTTTGGTCCTCTGATTGAGTGATATTTTCAACGCTGTCTTCTAATTCACTGATTCAATCCTCAGCTTCCCCTAATCTACTGTGTATTTCTTCCAATGTGTTTTTTATTTGTGTTATGTCATTCTTTATCTCAGACTATTCTTTTTCTTAGTTACTGTATCTTTTTTCATACTGTTGAGCATTTTTACTATGATAACTCTGAACTCTGTTTCAAATACATTTATCTCTGCTTCATTTATCTGTTCTTCTGGTGAATTCTATAGTTCTTTCATTTGAGGGTTGTTTCTTTGTCTCCTCATTTTGGTTGTCTGGGTTTGTGACTATGTATTAGGTAGATCCTCTACATCTCTCAATCTCTAGTGCAGGACAGTGTTAAAGGCTGTTTCTGACTAATTGGATCAGGCAAAGACTCAAAGCCTCCAGAGACTGTCTCTGTCTACAGCAGTGGTTCTCAACCTTGGCTGCACATTAGAATCACCTGGGAATCTTTTTAAAATCCTGATTTCTGGGCCTCATCCTCCAGAAATTCTGTTTCTTTGTTATGGGGTGAGGCCAAAACATTAGTAACAAAGAAACAGAATTTCTGGAGGATAAGGCCCAGAAATCAGGATTTTAAAAAGATTCCCAGGTGATTCTAATGTGCAGCCAAGTTTGAGAACCACTGGTTTACAGACTAATAGAATTCTGACTTGAATAGCCCCAGTCAAGCATCCTCAGATGTGGCGAGAGTTTTTTTTTCAACAGGGTGGGGTAGTTGCTTCTCCCTGGAGGCTAACTGTTACTTTTAGTCTCTCAGGGCAAGGTGTTTTCAAATAGGGTGTGTCAACTGTCTTTCCCCAGGAAAGGCAAATGTGTACAGAGAGTCCTTGGGTTACCTCGGACTCAAAGTACAGGACATCGTTTCATGGTTACGTCGCCATCTCCCATTTATTTATATAAAAAAAATAGTTCCGTCATTTTGACGTATGTACATATGTGCTTTATGGTTTTTATTATTTATTTACCACAAGTAAAGTTCAGGAATTGTTATCTTTCTTTTAAATTTTTTTTACTGTTTCACTTCATTACTGCTGTGTATGTGCTCCATGTGAGTGACATAGGTGCTTATGTAGGTGGGTTCCAACTAACGGTGAAAATTACGTTACATCACGCCATAGGAACAGATCTCCGATGTAACCTGAGGACCTATTGTATATGGAAAGATGTCCTCCGATGTGTGAGGGAATGACTCAGTCTAGGAAACTTGGGGTGTCTGCCTTCTGAGCTCTATCCCCCGAGTCCCCAGTCCTGGGTTCTGCTCTCACAGCTCCATTCTACTTTACCCTCCCTCTGCCAGAGCACAAGGTGGGTGGCTTCACAGGGAATTTTTGTGCCTTGGCCCTTCAAGAGGGTGCCCGAACTTTTAGCTGCCACTCCCTGGCAGACAGCACCTTGCTGCTTTTCACAGCAAGATGTTATGTGGGTACTCTCAGATTTGGTGCTCTCTGCTGGGGAGCCTAGCTTGGGAATTAGATCCCAGAGTTCTCAGTGGCACCCCCCCACAGCTGAGATATCTCTCCAGGACTTCAGTTCCTGTCTGTGGGCACCCGGCCAGCCCTTTTGCGCTACTGCCCCCGCCTACCAGTCTCTATGCAGTCTCCACCTTTGGTCCTTGGGTATCAGGGTTCTTTCTTGTGAGTTTTCCATTGATTATTCAGGAAGCCTTTCCATATTTCAGTTGTAATTCCAGCTTGTTCATGGGAGCATATCTGTGCAGCATCCACCTACTCTGCTGCTCATTTTATTCCGAGGGAGTCTCAGGTTTATCAAAATTCTGTAGTTAGAATTTTGGAGTTATTAGTTTTTTGGACTTAAACTTGATTATGATGATAATATAAGTTTTGTTTTGTTTTTATTCATGTTTGTGTTTTATGACTTTGCTCATAAATTTAAAAATGTTTCCAAGTTAGAGAATAAAATCCTCATAGACATCCCTTTTCCATTCACTAGGGGCATCTGACATCTTTCTTGCCATAACTTTTGGATAGTGTGCTCATTTTGTCCTATGTTTGTCACTTTTGTTTCCTTGCTCCTTTTCTGACTCTTGGGTTTGGCTGATGGAACTGATTGGATGAGTGCTAACCAAGTGGGGAAACTGGAGGCAGAGCCAGCAGTTCTGGCCGCATTGACCTTGTGGAGTCTGTGGAATAGGCAGGGAGGTGATCCAAAATTTAAATATATTGGTCCAGAGAGGGCTTGTGGTAGAGGTGAAGGCTGGATGTAGATTTGGTGACCTTGTGCCTTGGGAGAGGCAAAGATGGCTCAGGATGTTGAATAAAGGCCAAGGGCAGGACCTCAGGAAAGAACCCTGTCTATGGAACCATCAGCAAAGGAAAAGAGCCATCCAAGTTGAAGGTGCTCACCTGAAAAGGAGGGCTGCAAAAGGCAAGGATGGCTCTTCAAGGAGGGAAGTGGCAAATAGCATTAGATGTGGGCCAGAACCCTTCCGCTGACTGTGAACAGAGCATCAGAAGACAGGTTGCAGGCTGAATGGAAGTGAGGAGGAGGAGGGCAGGGTAGACCTGCCTTCTTAATGAAGTTAGCAGTGAAGGGAGAGGGAGAGAGGCTTATAAAAGGGTAGAAAGGTTAGTGAAGTATTTTATTTAAAAGATATCTTGGTAACAAGAGTTCTGAGCATGCTTATAGGCTGAGGGGTAAGCCATACAGTAGAGAGGAGGGATAGGTGAAGATAATGGGTGGGGATGATAGATGGTACCAGATCCTGGAGGAGGTTTTTGAACTCAGGGGCAGAATGTGTATTGGATGAGCAGCCAGCGTGTGTTGTGGCTACGAAGGTGGATCAAATCAAGCCCAAAGCTTCAGTTTACCCCAGGACATGGGGTGAGGCACAGACTTAAAGTGCAGGGCGGGGGACAGTAGAGAGATCATGGAGCTGGAAGGGTTGGCACTGCTAATGTGGTGACCTGGAGAGAGAGCTCTTCAGGCCCCTTGGTGCAGAGAACCTAGGTGATGTCAGAAAACACACCTGGATTACTGTAACAGGCTAACTTGGGTTAGCCTTGTTAATTAATATACTTTAGTTTTTTATTCCGTTGGTTAAAAAAACACAAATGAAAAGATCAGTTTGGGCCTGCTGCATTTACTTTGTATATAGTAGATAAATTTCCAAGAGGGGGCTTTGTGTGAAGGAATCCTTGGGATCTGCTGGTTTTTAGGAGCGCTTTGCTCTCCTGATATCACAGAACCTGTATCTTTGTTTAAAAGCTGAAAACAAGGATAAAAACAGATCTGAAGCTTCTGATTTTTTTCTTTTTAAATATTTTTTAAAAATTACAGTTGATGTACAATGTTATATTAGTTTCAGGTGTACAGCCCCATGATTAGACATTTATATAACTGATGAAGTGATCACCCTGATAAGTATAGTACCACTTGACACTATACATAGTTATTACAATACTATTGTTTATACTAGAGGCCTGGTGCATGAAAATTCATGCACTGGAGTGGGGGTCCCTCAGCCCGGCCTGCTTACAGTCCGGGAACCCTCAGGGGCAGGAGGCAACCCGGCCATCAGGGGAAGGTGATGCCCCCATCACACCTATGCTGCTGCCACTGCCGGCAGTGCAAGCCTTGGCCGGCCCTGGTTACCTGAGCCTTGGATGGCCCTGGACAGCTGGGCAGCCTCCATCCAAGGCTTGTCTGTGTCTTGGGCCCGCCCTGGGCGGCTGGGCAGCCGACATCTGAGGCTGACCTGCGCCTCGGGCGTCGGCTGCCCAGCTGACTTCCAAGGCTTGCCTGCGCCTCGGACCAGCCCTATGTGGCTGGGCAGCCACCATCCGAGGCATGCCTGCGCCTTGGGCTGGCCCTGGGCAGTTGGGGGGCTGAGGGCAGGTCCGGCTGCACTGTGCGCCTGCCGGCCTCCCCCCGCCCTTCCCCGGCTGAACTGAAAGGACTGTGGGACTCCAGCAGCAGGAGCAAGGAGTGGCCGGACCTGCCTGAGGGCCTGCCATCCCCTGTGGGGCTGGAAGGACTGGGGGACTCCGGTGGGGCTAAGGGGACTGGGCGCCACCATCTTGTGGCTATGGGTGCCTCCATCTTTATGATGGTGTGACAGCCAATTTGCATATTTGTCTTTATTAGATAAGATTCTCTATGCTGTACTTTACATCCCTGTGACTATTCTATAACTACCAATCTGTGCTTCTCAATCCCTTCACCTTTTTCACCCAGCCCCTGAACCTCATCTTCCATCTGAAAACCATCAGTCTGTTCTCTGTATCTATGAGTCTGTTTCAATTCTGTTTGCTCGTTGATTTTGTTTTTTAGCTTCTGACATCTTTGTAGTTGTTTACAGGCACAGTTAACTCTATCTTTCTTTTTATTCTTTTGGGTACCTTCTGTTTAAATTCTAGTGGTGAGTAAGTGTGACAGTCATGATTTTTTTGTCACTGCAATGTCAGCAGACGCACACAGACCTGCAGGTTTATCCTATAAATGCCACAGTGTTCTTCTTGGTCCCTAGTGGCTCTTTGCTCACTGGTGTCCCTTAGGTCACTGTCTTTTTTCTCATTACAGCTTTCACTTCTCATATCCATTTAATGTCCCCATTCATAAACTGCCTGAGTTAGGCATTTCCTCAGATTTCTCTTTAGCTAACATCTGTATGAGCCAATTTTTGGTGGTGTTCCTAAAGATTTTGAAGGAACAGAGTTGGGCCAATGAAACAAGAATGAGAAGGTGAGAATGGAGTTCATCTAATCACCTCATCAAGGCCATGGTATGTCATTGTCTCAGAAATAGCTGAAGGGATTTATGTTGGTTTCTGAAAGCCATGGGATTGACTTTTGGAAGAGTTGATGAAGACTGTGCTATCCCATCGTTGGACCATGAGTTTGTGTGTGGGAGAGCTGTAAGCATAGATAGGGCCCTGGGGAGACCCTTTCCTCATCTCCATCTCCCCTCCCCATGTTCTACTGTTTTTATTTCTTGAAAATATTTTTTGCTCCCCATAGTCAAGTTCTAATATAATTTCATATTGTGTATATGTTGATCTGAGCTGCTCAACTCAAGTTTCTTGGTTTGAGTATGTTTTGTCTCCCCATCTGCATTAGAACCCTCTGAAATCAGAGGACAGCGTTCCTGTTCATTTTCACATAGGCAGTAATAGCTGAGCAGTTCATCCACAGCACTGATTGTTCCTAGCACCGATGTTCCCCTGTGAGTCATCCGAGAATTAATATCATCGTATTGTTTGATTTCTTGGGAAATGGCTGTTCTATAGAGGGAGTGCAAATGTAGAATTTTTAAACTAGGCCAAATTAATGATTTTATGAAATGAAAATGAATAGTTGTTGAAGAGGAGACTAGATGGGGAAAAAGGATTGAAAGCATCTTGGGGAATGAACTCAGTTCCATGTAAATTGTGGTCTGATTTACCTCAGTTTTCTTTTTTTTTTTTTTCTTTTTCTTTTTTTTTTATTTTTCGCTTAAAGTATTACAAAGGGTATTACATAAGTGTCCTTTTTTCCCCCCCCGCCCTTGACAAACCCCTACCCTCCCTTACCCCCCAGTGTCTTATGTCCATTAGTTATGCTTATATGCATGCATACAAGTCCTTCGGTTGATCTCTTACTCCCCTCCCTCCTGCCCCCCAACTCTCTCTGGCCTTCCCACTGCAGTTTGACAATCAGTTTGAGGCAGCTCTGCCTCTGTATCTATTATTGTTCAAAAGTTTGTAATGGTCTTTATTATCCATGAATGAGTGAGATCATGTGGTATTTTTCCTTCATTGACTGGCTTGTTTCACTTAGCATAATGCTCTCCAGTTCCATCCATGATATTGCAAATGGTAGGAGTTCCTTCTTTTTAACAGCAGCATAGTATTCCATCGTGTAGATGTACCACAGTTTTCTAATCCATTCATCTACTGATGGGCACTTAGGCTGTTTCCAGGTCTTAGCTATGGTGAATTGTGCTGCTATGAACATCTGGTTACATATATCCTTTCTGATAGGTGTTTCTGGTTTCTTGGGATATATTCCTAGTAGTGGGATCACAGGGTCAAATGGGAGTTCCATTTCCAATTTTTTGAGGAACCTCCATACTGTCTTCCATAGTGGCTGCACCAGTCTGCATTCCCGCCAGCAGTGCACAAGTGTTCCTTTTTCTCCACATCCTCTCCAGCACTTGTCGTTTGTTGATTTGTTGATGATGGCCATTCTGACAGGTGTGAGATGGTACCTCATTGTTGTTTTGATTTGCATCTCTCGGATGATTAGTGACTTTGAGCATGTTTTCATATGCCTCTTGGCTTTCTGAATGTCCTCTTTTGAAAGGTGTCTATTTAGATCCTTTGCCCATTTTTTGATTGGATTGTTTATCTTCTTTTTGTTAAGTTGTATGAGTTCCCTATAAATTTTGGAGATTAAGCCCTTATCAGATATGACGTTGGCAAATATGTTTTCCCAAGAGGTGGGTTTTCTTGTTGTTTTGTTGATGGTTTCTTTTGCTGTGCAGAAGCTTTTTATTTTGATGTAGTCCCATTTGTTCAGTTTCTCTTTAGTTTCAACTGCCCTAGGAGCTGTATCAGTGAAGAAATTGTTTTGACATAAGTCTGAGATTTTGTTGCCTTTGTATTCTTCTAGAATTTTTATGGTTTCCTGTCGTACATTTAAGTCCTTTATGCATTTTGAGTTTATTCTTGTGTATGGTGTAAGTTGGTGGTCTAGTTTCATTTTCTTGCATATATCTGTCCAATTTTCCCAACACCATTTATTGAAGAGACTATCTTGGCTCCATTGTATGTTCATGCCTCCTTTGTCAAAAATTAATTGAGCATATTGGTTCGGGCTAATTTCTGGACTCTCTATTCTATTCCACTGGTCTATATGTCTGTTCTTGTGCCAGTACCAGGCAGTTTTGAGAACAGTGGCTTTGTAATACAGTTTGATATCTGGCATTGAGATCCCACCTACTTTGTTCTTTCTCAGGATCGCTGCAGCTATTCGGGGTCTTTTTTTATTCCAGATGAATTTTTGGAGAGTTCGTTCTAGATCTTTGAAGTATGCCGTTGGTATTTTAATGGGAAGTGCGTTGAATGTATAGATTGCTTTGGGTAGTATGGACATTTTAATGATGTTGATTCTACCAATCCAAGAACATGGTATGTTCTTCCATCTGTTTATGTCTTCCTCTATCTCTTTTTTCAACGTCCTGTAGTTTTCTGAGTAGAGGTCTTTAACCTCTTTAGTTAAGTTTATTCCTAGGTATCTTAATTTTTTTGGTGCGATGGTAAATGGAATTGTTTTTCTAATCTCTCTTTCTGAAAGTTCACTATTGGGGTATAGAAATGCCTCAGATTTCTTGGGGTTAATTTTGTATCCTGCTACATTGCCAAATTCATGTATTAAGTCTAGTAGCTTTTTGATGGAGTCTCTAGGGTTTTGTATGTATAATATCATGTCATCTGCAAATAAGGACAGTTTTACTTCCTCTTTTCCAATTTGGATGCCTTTTATTTCTTCTTCTTGCCTAATTGCAATGGCTAATACTTCCAGTACTATGTTGAACAGGAGTGGTGAGAGTGGGCATCCCTGTCTTGTTCCTGTTCTTAGGGGAAATGGTGTTAGTTTTTGACCATTGAGTATGATGTTGGCTGTGGGCTTGTCATATATGGCTTTTATTATGTTGAGGTATGATCCTTCTATTCCCACCTTTCTGAGAGTTTTTATCAAAAATGGGTGTTGGATTTTGTCGAATGCTTTTTCTGCATCAATTGATATGACCATGTGGTTTTTTTCTTTCAATTTGTTTATGTGATGTATCACATTTATTGATTTACGGATGTTGTACCATCCTTGCATCTCTGGGATAAATCCTACTTGGTCATGGTGTATGATCCTTCTGATGTACTGCTGGACCCGATTTGCTAAGATTTTGTTGAGGATTTTGGCATCTATGTTCATGAGGGATATTGGCCTGTAATTCTCTTTCATTGTGATGTCTTTACCTGGTTTTGGTATTAGGGTGATGCTGGCTTCATAGGATGAGCTTGGAAGTGTTCCTTCCTCTTGAATTTTTTGTAGTAGTCTGAGGAGGGTAGGTTTTAGTTCTTCCTTGAATGTTTGGTAGAACTCCCCTGTGAAGCCGTCTGGCCCTGGGCTTTTGTTTGCTGGAAGCTTTCTGATGACTGCTTCAATTTCTTCCATAGTTATTGGCCTATTGAGGTTTTTAGATTCTTCCTGATTGAGTTTTGGAATGTCGTATTTTTCTAGGAATTTGTCCATTTCCTCCAGGTTGTCTAGTTTGTTGGAGTAGAGTTGCCCGTAGTATTGTTTAACAATCATTTGTATTTCTGTGGGGTCTGTTGTTATTTCGCCTCTATCATTTCTGATTTGGTTTATTTGGGACCTTTCTCTTTGCTTCTTGGTGAGCCTGGCGAGGGGTTTGTCAATCTTGTTTATCCTTTCAAAGAACCAGCTCTTGGTTTCATTGATTTTCTGTATTGTTTTTTTGGTCTCTATGTCATTGATTTCTGCTCTAATCTTTATTATCTCCTTCCTTCTGCTCACTCTGGGGTTTTCTTGTTGCTCTCTTTCTAATTCTTTGAGTTGTAGAGTTAGATGATTAACTACCATTTTTTCTTGTTTTTTGAGATAGGCCTGTAGAGCTATAAACTTCCCTCTCAGGACTGCTTTCATTGTGTCCCAGAGGTTTTGGATTGTTGTGTTTTCATTGTCATTAGTGTCCAGGATGTTTTTAATTTCTTCTTTGATGTCATCGGTAACCCAATCAATATTTAATAACATGCTATTCAGCTTCCAAGTGTTTGAGTATTTTGGGTTGTTTTTATTGTAGTTTATTTCTAACATTATGCCATCGTGGTCTGAGAAGATGCTTTTTATGATCTCAATCTTCTTGAATTTGTGGAGACTTTGCTTGTGACCCAATATGTGGTCTATTTTTGAATATGTCCCATGAGCACCTGAGAGGAATGTATATTCCGCAGCTGTGGGGTGTAGTGTTCTGAAGATATCAATTAAGTCCATCTGATCTAGTGAGTCATTTAGGATTGCTGTTTCTTTGCTGATTGTTTGTCTAGCGGATTTATCCAGTGATGTCAGTGGTGTATTAAAGTCCCCTACTATGATTGTGTTATTGTCGATATCTCCCCTGATATCTTCCAGAAGTTTTCTTATGTATGTGGGTGCTCCTGCATTGGGTGCATATATGTTTACCAGGGTTATATCTTCTTGTTGTATTGATCCCTTTAGTATTATGAAGTGGCCTTCCTTATCTCTGGTTATGGCCTTCACTTTGAGATGTATTTTGTCAGATATAAGTATTGCTACCCCAGCTTTCTTTTCCTTTCCATTTGCGTGAAAGATATTTTTCCATCCCTTCACTTTCAGTCTGTGTGAATCCCTTCCAATGAGGTGGGTCTCTTGTAGACAGCAGAGGTATGGGTCATGTTTTTTTATCCATTCAGCCACTCGATGTCTTTTATTTGGAGCATTTAGTCCATTTACATTTAAAGTTATTATTGAAAGGTACTTGTTTGTAGCCATTTCTTTTTTGTGTGTGTGTGTGGCTGTTTTCTTTCTGAGCTTGATATTTCTTCTTTTACACCAGTCCCTTTAGCATTTCTTGCATGGCTGGCTTGGTGGTGATAAACTCCCTTAGCCCTTTTTTGTCTGTGAAGCTTCTTATTTCCCCTTCAATTTTGAATGATAGCCTTGCTGGATAGAGTATTCTTGGATTCAGTCCTTTGCTTTGCATCACTTTGTAGATTTCCGTCCATTCTTTTCTGGCCTGATGTGTTTCTGTTGAGAAATCATTTGATAATCTAATGGGAGATCCCTTGTATGTTACTTTCCGCCTCTCTCTTGCAGCCTGTAAGATTCTCTCTTTATCCTGAACATTTGCCATGGTAATTATGATGTGTCTTGGTGTGGGTCTTTTCGGGTTCACCTTGTTTGGGACTCTCTGGGCTTGTGTGACTTTTTTCTTCCCCACCTCAGGGAAGTTTTCTGATATTATTTCTTCGAATAGGTTTTCTAATCCATGTTCATCTTTCTGTTGTTCTGGCACCCCTATTATTCGTATGTTGCTTCGTTTCATGTTGTCCCAAAGTTCCCTTAGGCTCTCCTCCTGTCTTTTAATTTTTTTCTCCATTTGCAGTACAGTTTGAGTGTGTTTTGCTTCCTTGTCTTCTAATTCACTGATTCGGTCCTCCGCTTCTCCCAGTCTACTGTTGATACTTTCAATGGTGTTTTTTATTGCAGCTATGTCGCTCTTCATTTCTTCTTGGGACTTACTTAAGTTGTTGATTTTTTCATCTGTTTCTTCTAGCTTCTTGCATACGTAGTTGAGTTTTTCATCTGTTTCTTCTTGCTTCTTGAACATCCGGTGCATGTACTCTAGGAACCTTATTCTGAATTCTTTTCCCGTCATGTTGCATATCTCTGTCTCACTTAGCTGCTTTTCTGGCAAGTCCTCCTTTTCTTTCCTTTGGGGGTTTCTTTGTCTACCCATGTTTGATCTCACTGACATTACTAGTTGTTGAATCGTTCAGTTGCTGGACCCTGGGTGGCAGTGGCTGCTCCCTGGGTGGCAGTGGCTCCTCGGTCTGTGGTTGCTCCTTGGGCGGTCGTGGTAGCAGCGGCTCCTCTGTTGATAGCAGAGTCTCTGGTGGGTGCTGTTCACAGCTGTGGTGGCTCTTCTGGCTGGTGGAGGGAGGCTTCAGACGCAGCAACTGTTCCCCAGGCAGAGCGTGTGGTGATCAGGAGGCCGCTGTTGCTTGAATCTGTTGCGTTGATTTAAAGGCACAAAATACAACACAACAAGGCACAACGTACCAGGCACTGAACACTATTGTATTTACGATATTACTAACCCCAAATAAAGGTGGACACCCGAGCTAAGAGAGTTGGGAGATAAGGGGGAAAGAAGAGAAAAAGGTAGAAGAGAAAAAAGAAAGAAAGAAAAAAAGGAGTGCAAAAATGAGATTGGAAAAGGGAGGGGAAAAAGAGGAGGAAAAAAAAAAAAGAAAGAAGAAAAAAGTAAGAGAGATAAGAGAGTGAAGTGTAAAAGGGGGAGAGACTATTTATATGAGGAGAAAACTCCTATAGGTCCGCCACTAATACCAACAGATTGCAGCAACAGATTCCTGGAGATGAATACAAACTACAAACAACCAATAATATCAAGCGACGCAAGGGGATAGAGAAGCGCAGAAATAACCGGGGGGGGGGGGGAGGGGGGGGGAGAGGGAGGGGCAGGAAAATAAAAAGAATAAGCAGTCTAACCTCACAAACAATCAAAAAAAAAACAACAATATACTCGTCAATCAAGCAAACAACAATAAAACAATAGAGAGAGAAAAGAAGAAGAAGAGAGAGAAAAAAAATGGATAGTGTAGGAAGATAAGGGAAAGGTGTATAAGGATTTAGAACAGGGGATTGGACATAGGATATTTAAGCAGGGTTAAATTTTGACAGAGGGTAAAAAGAATAGGGAAGATCAAAAGCTGGAGTAGGGTAAGAGAAACAGGACAGCAAAAGGGAAAAAGTGGGGAAGATTGTTTAGCACAGAGGCAAATTGAGGTAGAGAAAAATGTTGCTAAAGGAACGATGAAAATAGAATGGAGAACATTAGTCCCAAAATAAAATAAAGACAAGATAAAATGACACTTTAAAAAATGGTAAAATGGTAGCAGTAATAATACTAGTTAAAAATAAAAATGTAGTAGCTGAAAGGGCAAAATCAGGTGATGGAGAAAAAGAAAAATGAAAAAAAAATGTTTTCTTAGGTAAAAGGAGAAAAAGTAATTTAAAAAAATAAAAATAAAAATGTGCATTAATGCAGGTGCTTCAGATCTTCTACTCTTCTTATTGGCACGCCCGGAATTCAGGAGAATGTTGACTTTCCCTCTGATACACTGTTCCTCCTTGTTGCAAGCCACAGTCCTTATTGCCTTATCTGTATTTACAGAGGAGTCAGTTCGTGGCTCTGCCTCTGGGTGGCAGTGTGTCTGGGTTGACCTCCGAGGCTATAAGTTCTCTCCGACCAGTTCTCTATTGTACCTGAACTAGCTCCGCCCAGAGGTGGTTCCCCCGGCGCCACTCCCAGTTCTGTTTTCCAGGCTCCCCAAAAACAATCTTCCCCTACAAGCTCTGCTAGTGACCCCAACTGGGCACTCACATGCACTGGGCTCAACAATCAAACTCACAGAAGTAAGAGGAAGTGTGCAAACAAGAGCCTGGGAAGCTGTTCGAACTCGCAGGGTTCCACCCTCCAGAACCGCGCGGAGTGTCTGCGCGCGCTCAAGCCCCTGGCAACAACAAGTAGCCGGCTATCAGGGAAACTCTGAGGCAGCCCTTTTGCATCCAGTCCAACTATGGGCTCATTTATAGTGTTACCTTCTGGCAGCAGCCCTGCGGGAGCCCTCCCCCCTTGCGAGACACGCTGGCCTCTATAGGCACGGATTTTGGAGAGCGTGGATTTTGGCGGACGCAGATTTCCCCCTGCGCCCGTGCGTGCGTCCCTCGCTCCAACCTGAACTGCGAACCGCACCTTTGAGGTAAGTCTAACCTTTCCGTGGAGGGGTGCAGGTCTCCCCTGGGCTCTTGCAGTCGCGCTGTTTGCGAATCGTTGCCTCCGGGTTAGTAGCCGATCTCTGGATGCCGGTAAATGCTGCCTGAGATGGCCGCTGCGCTGGCGCCCAGAGGGAGGTTTCAGCCTCAATCTCTAACCATCCGCATTTTTTAGGAGTTTTCTGTCTTTCCTGGCTGCAGACTGTCTCTCAGCTGAACCTCCCCAGCTTGATCGGGCTGATTGTTACCCGTTTCAGCTGCTCGCCCCTATCTGGTCCGGGACAAAGCACCAACACGTCCGTCTAAGCCTCCGCCATTTTCTCCTCCCTACCTCAGTTTTCTTGACCTGCCAATCTTTTGTCAGGTCCCACTTGAATATTGGACAACTGAATCATTTTTGAAAATTGCTTCTGGCTTATTTTGAAGCTCTGTATGAAATCTACACTAAAAAGTGAGAAAATATTTTTTATTTTCACATTAGTTAGCTCCTGATAAGAACAGTTTTTAGTGAAGGAAATTTCAAAACACTAAAAGTTAATAAACTAAATGGGCCTCAACTTCGTCCCTAAAGAACATTGGGAAGTTGATACCTACTGTGAAGGAACTTTTGAAGATTAAGTAAATGATGTAAAAAAGAAAATCCACACAAACCCACACAGAGAAGAGTGCCTGGGACACTGGATTTCCAGTCAATGTCGTCTTCCTTATTGTTAGTAAATGGGTGGTGACATGGCTCAGTAATGGCCAGGTGATGTGATTACTAACAACCCTTGCAACAAAATTTCATTTTTGAGAAATACATTTCAGCCCTTAAAAGAAATGAGAGGTGGGGTTTTAAAAACCCTTTGACTTAGAGGAACACTTTGTTCTCTTAGCCACTGGTGGAGTTGGCCTTTGTATACAAGTCACGTTTGGATGAACAGATTTCTGTGCTTTTGTAATAGAATATGTAATGCTTTTATTAGACTACTAAAGGCCTGGTGCACGAAGTTTGTGCATGGTGGGGGGTGTTCCCTCAGCCCAGCCTGCACCCACTCCAATTGGGGGCCCCTTGGGGGATGTCCGACCGCCGGTTTAGGCCCGATCCCTGTGGACACTCCTCTCATAATCTGGGACCACTGGCTCCTAACCACTCACCTGCCTGCCTGCCTGATTGCCCCTAACCTAGTGGTTCTCAACCTTCTGGCCCTTTAAATACAGTTCCTCATGTTGTGACCCAACCATAAATTATTTTCTTTGCTACTTCATAACTGTAATGTTGCTACTGTTATGAATCATAATGTAAATATCTGATATGCAGGATGGTCTTAGGTGACCCCTGTGAAAGGGTCGTTCGACCACCAAAGGGGTCGTGACCCACAGGTTGAGAACCACTGCTAACCCCTCTGCCTGCCTGCCTGATCACCCCTAACTGCTTCTGCCTGCCTGTCTGACCACCCCTAACTGCCCTCCCCTGCCAGCCTGATCTTGCTTCCAACTGCCCTCCTCTGCTGGCCAATTTGGTTAGTTTCTATGCCAGTCAGAGTCAAAAGCTCCACCTCCTGGGCAGCCATTGGCTCCTCACAGTTGACCCAGATTTTGTTCTGATTGGTCAGTTTCTATGCCAGTCAGCGACAAAAGCTCCGCCTCCTAGGCAGCCATTGGCTCCTTACATTCACCTAGACTTGGTTCTGATTGCTCAGTTTCTATGCCAGTCAGCATCTCTGGGCCTATCAACGGGGCCTGATCAGAAAGGTGGGACTGATCAGCAGCTCGGTGGAGGCCTGGAGAGAAATGGAGGTGCGGCTGTTGGCCAGGCCGTGAGAGAAAGAGAAGCAAGTTCTGATCAATGGCTGCCACAGAGGCTACAGATCAGACCCTGCCTCTCTCTCTGCAGGCCTCTCCCCAGGCCTGATCCGCAGCCCCCTAGGCATTCAGTGCTGGGTTGGGTGCCTGCAGCGGAACTAGTCAGTTCCACGGCAACCCAGCACTGACTTCCGTTCTGGTGGAGCCTCTGGTCCTAATGGTTGTTATGACCCTGGCTCTTTATTATATAGATCAGGAGGAAACTGTAAATCTGTTTTATAGTCTATTTGTATGAGGGCAAAGGTTTGGTGCATAAGATTAGTGCCTAAAAGAAAGACCCAAATGAGCTCCCTCACTGCTCTGTCCTGCGAGGACTCAGCAAAATGATGGTGGTCTGTGAACCAGGTGGCTGGCTCTCACCAGATGCCAAGTCTGCCAGCACCTTGATCTTGGACTTCCCAACCTCCCAAACTGAGAAATAAATGTCTGTTGCTTGTAAGCCACCCAGGCTATGGTATTTTTGTTACAGGAGCCTGAATGGACTAAGACCAGAGCCCTCACTGAATTGAGTCTGTAACACTTAAGGCCGTCTTGGCAAAGGCTAGTGCAGTGATGGCGAACCTTTTGAGCTCGGTGTGTCAGCATTTTGAGAAACCCTAACTTAACTCTGGTGCCGTGTCACATATAGAAAGTTTTTTATATTTGCAACCATAGTAAAACAAAGACTTATATTTTTGATATTTATTTTATATATTTAAATGCCATTTAACAAAGAAAAATCAACCAAAAAAAATGAGTTCGCGTGTCACCTCTGACACGCGTGTCATAGGTTCGCCATCACTGGGCTAGTGTATTACAATACAGAAGAAACTCAAAGGAATGTGGCTTACGAAGGTATAGCTTTATGAACCTATTGTAGTATCATTCCTAGTTATTAGCCTGTGACTATGTAATGTTTCAGAATATGAGATTTGGAGCCAGACACACTTGGGTTTGAATCTTGGCTTTACTATTGACTAGCCATGTGATCCTGGGCAAGTCTGGTACCTGCTCTGAAACTGTTTCCACCTTTGTTAAGTGAGTGCCCACTGAATAGAGTTGTTTCAAAGGTTAATTGCCTGGCATATATTAATTCCTAAATTGGATAGTGATAATTCTTCATGTGGGCACTGCCTTTTATCATTCAGGAATTGTATAGCTATTATCTCAAACTCTACCAAGAAAGGTACTGATTCTTCCTTCCAGAGAGTCTTTTACTTAATATTTGTTGAGTCCTTACTTGAGCTTCTGATTTAGTTAGGAAGATAAACAGTAAGCAAAACAACTAGATAACTTCAGATTATAATATTATAATAAAGGCTATCAAAAATACACAGAGAATGTAAGGAAAAGTCAGGGTGGGTTGGGGAAGATGAGCAGGTGCGTCTCTGGGAGGTGATGTTTGTGTCATCCATTAAGAGAAGGGTGGGAGATGGGCATACCAGGCAGAGAAAACAGTAAGGGCAGAGGATGTGACTAGAAAAGAGTGGTGGAGTCCTGCTGGTGTGGTTGAGTGTCAACTTATGAACCAGGAGGTCAGGGTTCGATCCCCGATCCCCGATCCCCGATCCCCGGGTTGTGAGCTTGATCCCCAGTAAGGGTCCTGCAGAAGGCAGCCAATCGATGATGTTTCTCTCTCATTGATGTTTCTATCTCTCTATCCCTCTCCCTTCTACTTTCTCTAAAAATCAATAAAAACATATTTAAAAAATTTATTAGTGTTACACTGTGGGCAGCTGATCAATGATTCTCTCTCATCATTAGTGTTTCTGTCTCTCTCTCTCTCCCTCTCCCTTCATCTCTGAAATCAATAAAATATATATATTAAAAAAAGAAAGAGTGGTGGACAATGGTGAAATAGGAGGGCGGTTATAGGGAATCTAGGGCCCCAGTCACTGGGGTCTCACCTGGAGCCTGTCTTATTTTTGAGGACCTGTCCCTTGGAGTGATGGCTGTCAGGAGTCACCATCATCTTCAGGGGCTGTCACAGCTCTTCACAGCAATGTGCTCTCTGCCTGCAGTCCTGGGCCAGGATAACCAGAACTCTCCAGGCACAACAAGCTCACGGTTCACCCAGGTATATGCGTCAGCACGAGAAACACTAAATTAGTTCCTCACAAATGCTTCCTCTTAAAGATATCAGAGTGCTCTCCAAAAATGCACTGTTTGATCCTGTATTACTTTGTAGTATGGTAAAAATAAGTAAGATTCTCATTTCTCTGAACTTGAAAAGAAGGTACACTATGGTAAACTTGATGCCACACAAGTTGTTGCAAATTAATAGGGAAAGTATCCAATGCCTTATTCATTCTAGATAATCCAGTGAACTCAATCGTGTTATGATAGAGCTTTTCTGAAGGTGTAATTGAAATATTCAGGTGTCGCATTGCAGAAGAGGCAGTGAACTTTATCTCATTAAAGAATACTTTTAAACTTGCAAAGGAATTTAAATGGCTTAGTTAATTTTTAAAAAATTCATTAAGTGTTGCCCGGCTGGTATGGCTCAGTGTTGAGCCGTTGACCCAGGAACCAAGAGGTCACCAGTTCGATTCCTGGTCAGGGCACATGCCCAGGTTTCTGGCTCGATCCCCACTAGGGGGCATGTTTCTATCTTTCTATCCTCTCCCTTCCACTCTCTCTAAAAATCAATAAACACATATTTTAAAAATTCATTAGTTTTACACTGTGGGCATAAATCTGCTCTATAAAACCATTTGTGTGGAACATTTATGCAATTCTAGAGAAATGAACTATAGTGAAATTAAAGTTGAATATAGAGACTCTGAAAGTAATATCAGGATGATTTGAGGCCCAATAAAAATATTGAATTAAAACCTTTATGTATGTTTGTATTCTGTTGAGGCATATAAATATATTCCATATGCACTTTTCTTGTATGCTTTATGTGTTTGCTCACATCTGAAAAATTAAACCTTGTCTATTTGCTTCAGTCTGTGTTTGTGTTTCTTTGATATACTTTACTCTTACTATATGTTTGTGACACAGTAGTATGTTTGGGCAGAAAGGGGGAGTCACACAAGAGATGCAGTCTTGGTGTGTTTTTAATGGATTTGTTTTAATCAGGTAAGACATTCATATGCAGAAATGATGCCTGGAAAGAAGTTTGTACTCATAGTTCCCTGGATACAGGAGACATGTCTGCTATGCAGGGCCACATGGGGAAGCCCAGTGTCAGCGAGGAGGCAGAGGGAGTGAGGGGAAAGTGTGGGCAGCACCTTTTACTGTGGTTTCCACAGGAAAGGCAAGGTGGGGCAAGCAGACTTAGGATGGGATGGTTTGCACAATTTCAGTAGGCTCCAGAATATAGGGGCCGCCCCTAGTTGCCTGGTATCTGGGCCAGGGATGATATTAGGGTACACTTGAGGTGTGAGTGCTCAGTAAAGGAGATAGTTGAGTGGCGTGAGCTTTCAGGTGGTTGAATTACATATGAAAGAGATGCTCTCTGGAACTCTGTGTACTATCTCTAGGAATTAGCTAACTCTGGGAAGGGTAGTGCCTCCTTGGTTAGTGATGCCCCAGATGCCAGAGCATCAATAATACAGAAAATATGTGATATCATGTGGAATTTGTTTTTGTCTGACTTTTTTTACTTAACATAAAACCCTCTAGGTCCATCCATGCTGTTGCAAATGGCAGGATTTCATTCTTTTT
Source organism: Myotis yumanensis (assembly GCF_028538775.1). Taxonomy (NCBI): domain Eukaryota; kingdom Metazoa; phylum Chordata; class Mammalia; order Chiroptera; family Vespertilionidae; genus Myotis; species Myotis yumanensis. Next base: position 117,797,308 of record NW_027223754.1, on the reverse strand, counting down.
TATTGTTGAGTAATATTCCATTTATATATACCACATCTTCTTATCCATTATTCTATTGATGGACACCTATGTTGCTTCCATATCTGGCTATTGTAAAATAATACTGCAATGAAATATGGCTGCATATACAAATACCACATGATTTCACTTATATGTGGAATTAAAAAATGAAAACAAATGAACAAACAAAACAAAAATAGATTCATAGAAACAAGGAACAAGCTGATAGTTTCCAGAGGGCTGGAGGAGGTATGGGTAAAAAGATGAAGAGGAAGATAATAGTTTTATAACTGCATTGTGATAGATGGTTACTAGACTTAGTGTGGTGAGCACAGAGCAAGATATATGAATGTCACCCGGCTGCAGCGGCTCAGTGGTTGAGTGTTGACCTATTAACCAGGAGGTCATGGTTTGATTCCCAGTCAGGGCACATGACAAGGTTGCGGGCTCGATCCCCAGTGTGGGGTAGGAGGCAGCTGATCAATGATTCTCCCTCATCATTGATGTTTCTCTTTCTCCCTCTTCCTTCCTCTCTGAAATCAATAAAAAAAAGACACATAAATGTCAAATCACTATGTTGTATACCTGAAATTAATATATTGTATGTCAACTACACTTTAATTTAAAAAGCTGGGAAAATAAGAAAATATAGTTAATACGAAGTGAGAAACACTTAGTTCTCTAGAATCAAATTGAGACAAGACACATATACATGAATAAATAATTTGTAGTGGAAGATGGCATGAGATCAATGCTGAAGGGTGAGTTAAATTTTCTCAGACTTTAGGGAAAGGGTCATTTGTCCCCTGGGGTTCTGAGGAGAGGTCTCAAAGAAAGAGTAGATTAAGCAAGCACGTTCGGAGGGGAGTATGGATTGTAGGAAAGAAGAGAAATGAGCATGGAGAGTTCAGGGAACAGGGATAAGTGTGTCCAAAGCAGGGGCTTGTACTGGAGAGATCAGTGGTTAGAAACACATGCTGGGGAGTTCACGAGTGGTATGATGTGTTTATTAGAAGTGCAAGTTTAGATACCATGCCCCTGGCTTTGCTTCCTGACTGTTGCTCAAAAACAAATTACTTAAGTAATAAATTTTAAAAGACTAGCTATTGTTTGGATCATGGGGGTAGGGGGATATGATAAGGGGTATGTCAGAAAGCAGTCAGGTGTCTTGCAGTCACTTCAGGGGCATTGGTTAGGAGGTGTGAGATGGTGAGGGCTTCCAAAGGCTATGATGGTATTGGGAGTGAAAAGGAAGAAATAAATGGAGTATTTGGTTATATAATTTATCCAGAGAAGACCTCAGACTTAGAGCCCCATTATGACATCATCATAATGTTATTGGTAAAATAAATTTGTTGTCAAATATTGAAGTCTAGAATGCTGAAGATGGATGTCTGCTCATTTTTCTGTGGAGCAGGTCAGTGATTGTCATCTGATTCCCACAGGGGACTAGAACCCAACAAAAGTAACTCAATGCCTGGAATTGGGTAAGCCTGGGTTTGAATCATGCCTCTATCATTCATTTTTTGGGGATAATATAGGAAAAGTTTTAAGCTACCAATAGTAGCTGCCAATAGTTACTATTGGTATAATATTCAGAAGAGAGTGATCAGAATAATGGGTTGATGTGCTCCTTCCTCTGCCTAGAACACTGACTAATTCACGCCTACTTATCTTTTGGGCTAAAACATCACTTTCTCTGTGTTTGTGTTGTATCCTGTGCTTGCTGTGGTTGCAGTACTTATCACTGGACACTGTGATTGCCTGTCTACACTCACCAGGTTCAGAGTCGCATGTGTTCTTGGTATCTAGTATGATAGTGTGTAGACCTAGCAGGTGTTTCGTGGGTTGTTTGCCATTCCATTTAAAGAGGCATTTTTGAAGAACCTGAGTGCACCACTCTTATATTCAGGCTAGAAGAGATGTAAGTTTCCACTGAGTTTTATCCCCCACTTCTCATCTTATAGTTGAAACAGAGATTGAGTAATTGACTTACCTGAAGTGACATAGCCTGGTTGCTCTGTGTTGCTGAGTTAGTGACAGATAGCCTGGTTGCTCTGCGTCACTTCTACAGAACTGGGTACTGGTTGAGGTCAAAGTGCTATATCCAAGTGGGGTAACCCTCTAGGGAGCTGAATAAAAAGGTGAATGATCTTACCAGAAGTAAGATTGGCTAGGGAATTCAGCATGGTGATAACAGAAAAGCTATGGAACAGTATTCACATATGAGCTTTCTAATGTTAAGAGTTGTGCTGTGGTGGAAATTTCCTTTTGGATAAGATGCCCAGCATTGATATTACCCTTGGACATTTGGACATGAATCTATAAGAACTAAGCATCTATTTCCAACAGGGCCAGGACAAGGCCTCATTTTCTCAATAAAAAGAAATAAAGTCCTCTTGGAAGTAATAACATGTTGCAAATATAGTTGAAAACACTCTGGATATTTTCTCTTATGGTTGATCTTGCAGAATTTGAATATTTGTTACCTACCCTAAAATGCTGAAAAGGATAGTAATACAGTAAATTGTGAAGAAAATTAAAGTGCTTGCATTGAGAAAACCAGCCACAAGGATGACTTCTAAATGCTTAATTACCACAGAGCTATGGGCTTGTTGCTAATATTCAGCAAATATCAAATGAAGATGGGCAGGCATGTGCACACAATCTAACAGTTTAAGGCCCACGAGTATATAGGCCTTTAAAAAATCTTCTCCAAAAGGATATTGAGATCATCTCTTGCTAATGATTATCGAAATGTTGAAAAGTGCCATGAAGTTCCATTCCATATCTGACTTCCTCGAGCTCTAAGGGAAGATGACTGTGTATTGCACGCTGTGTTAGAGGAATCCAATGGAGATTTGTGGTCACTTCCCTCTACTTCATTCCATTGAAATGGTATTAGATGGTGTTTTTGTGTCTCTAACTTCTTCCTCCTTCCAATCAGGTTTTGGGGTTAATTGCTGTCAGTAGTCAGTATTGGTGCATATAAAAGGGATGAGGATTCAATGTTATATGGGTAGAATTTTTTGAGGATTGATATTTTGAAAAGGTAGAACTGAATGGTATTCTCTTCTTCTAAAATTCTTCTTTAGATCTGACATCTATTCATATATATTTTTTAGAAGTTGTAGTTATGGGGGAGTATTCATTCAGAGCAAATTTCTTTTTATCCCTTCTTCCCTCCCCCTTTAAAAGTATGTGATGTTCAGACTGAGTCCCTCTACAATGTGATGGAAAAGGTCACATGTAATAATCATGGTTCTCGGTCAGATCCTCATCAGTTCCTAACCAGAACTCCGACCAGAACTTTGGCTGGAGATCCTGGCTATAGGTCCTGACTAGGCTGCTGACCAACTGAAGGCTGTCTTCATGTCATTCCTTCTTCGCCGACTCCGTCCACACCTTTGGGGACCCCTGGACCTGCTGGGATTGGACCCCAGCATAAAATAAACAAATTAGGTGTACACTCTCAGTTTCCACCATAGCGGTCTCCCTGATTTGCAAACCGTTTAACTGAAGAAAGCTTCGGAGAATCGAAGATGGCAGCATAGGTAAACACCGGAGACTGCCGCCGTGGACAACCACTTCAAAAATACAACTAAAAGTCGGAGCGGACATCAACCAGAACCACGGGAAGGCTGGCTAAGGAGAGTCTCTTCAACTAGAAGCAAAAACAACAGCATTCCGATGCTCAGCGGAGGCGCAGTGTGGAAAATTTAAAGGTACGGCGGTGCGGTGGTGAGGGTGCGCGCGCAAAGCGGGCTGGCGGCTGAGGGCGCGATTGTCGTTTTCAATCAGGAGCGAGTCTCAGACTCTGGGCTACAGATCCGGGCGAGTCTCTAGGGACCCAGACTCAAACGGGAGAAGCGGGACTGTCTGGCTACGGCCCCTCCGAGGTTTGCAGCAGTTGCTGGGACAGAGAGGCAGAGCCCCTGGGGACGGACTGAGAGCGGCCATAGCGGCTCCCTCTCCCCCGCCCTGTTGAGCCCGCCCCGCCCAAACCCTGCGCACAGCCATTTGCCGATCGCCTCAGGCAAGGGCTGGACTAGCGCCCCCCCTGAGGACTGAAGTTTTCCCACAGCTGATTTCCACCGCCAGTCGGCCTGGTGGTCAAATCCCTCTAGTGTTAACTACAACAATTAAGGCTTGGCTAGAACAAGACTGCGCACAGAGACCACAAGGGGGTGCACCAAGAAAGCATAAAAGATGCGGAGACAAAAAAACATGACAGAAATGGAGGATATGGAGCTAAGAATCGCAATTTTGAGGGCTTGCCATAAATTTGTGCAGAGCCTCACGAAAACTAATGAGACCCTCCATGCTACGATAAAGAAATTAGAAAGTAAGCATACACGGACTGAAATAAAGAATATTATACCCAATAGCAGACCAGAGGAGCACAAGAATCAAACCAAAGATTCGACAAAAAACACCCAATTGGAAAAGCATAATGAAAAAAGAATCCGAAAGTGTGAAGATAGTGTAAGGAGCCTCTGGGACAGCTTTAAGCGGACTAATATCAGAGTCATTGGAGTGCCAGAAGATGAGAGACAGCAAGATATTGAAAACCTATTTCAAGAAATAATGGCAGAAAACTTCCCCCATCTGGAGAAAGAAATGGACTTACAGGTCCAAGAAGCGCAGAGAACCCCAAACAAAAGGAATCCAAAGAGGACCACACCAAGACACATCATCATTAAAATGCCAAGAGCAAAAGACAAAGAGAAAATCTTAAAAGCAGCAAGAGAAAGAGGCTCAATTACCTACAAGGGAATACCCATACGACTGTCAGCTGATTTCTCAACAGAAACTTTGCAGGCCAGAAGGGAATGGCAAGAAATATTCAAAGTGCTGAATACCAAGAACCTACAACCAAGATTACTTTATCCAGCAAAGCTATCATTCAGAATTGAAGGTCAGATAAAGAGCTTCACAGATAAGGAAAAGCTAAAGGAGTTCATCACCGCCAAACCAGTATTATATGAAATGCTGAAAGGTATCCTTTAAGAAGAGGAAGAAGAAGAAAAAGGTAAAGATACAAATTATGAACAACAAATATGCATCTATCAACAAATGAATCTAAGAATCAAGTGAATAAATAACCTGATGTACAGAATGAACTGGTGACTATAATGAATCAGGGACATAGAAAGGGAAGGGACTGACTATTCTTGGGGGGGAAAGGGGAATGGGAGATTCGGGAAGAGACTGGACAAAAATCATGTACCTATGGATGAACTCAGTGGGTGGGGAGTGAGGGTGGAGGGTGGGGTGGGAGCTGGAAGGAGGGGAGTTATGGGGGGAAAAAAGAGGAACAAATGTAATAATCTGAACAATAAAGATTTAAAAAAAAATAAAAAATAAAAAAAAAAAATAATCATGGTTCTCTTGTTAGTACGTGTATGCCTATAAAAAAGGGGTGAGGAACCTTTGTTCTCTCAAGGGCCATTTGGATATTTATAACATCTCTCATGGGCCATACAAAATTTTCAACTTAAAAATTAGCCTGCTATATTTGGTCAAACATTTAATTAACTCACCCCTAATGCCTTGGCAGGGCCAGACCAAATGATTTCATAGGCCTTATACGGTCCGCAGCCCAGACATTCCCACCCGTGCTATAAACAAACTATTGTTCTCATTATTTCTAAAATCCTGGCTGGGTCAGTTGGCTTGAGGCCTCTCAAACTGTCAGCTTTGATTTGTATTCTCAGAATTTCTTTTAAAATGAGGATTGACAATTTAATTAGGAAGGAACTACTGCTCTGCTCCATCTTCTATGCAAGTACTGTGCTGATGGTCATTACTTACCAAGAAGAGGTGTGTGTGGGTTTTAGAATGAATGGATTGAATGGATCTGAGATCATCTGCCTTGGACCCTGGTCTCAAGTTGCAGATGCTATCCCCCACCCCATCCCAGCTTATTATCTTTTCCTCTTCCAATTGTTCTCAAAACCATATAAACACCCTTGATTTATTTTCGCTGATACGAATGTGCTTTCCTCCTTGGTGTCCATCATGTAACCTTAATGTCTGGTATTAGTTATACAACCACTTTGCAGTTGTATAACTGGTTACACACATTAAAGGCTCTTCCATACACAATTTTATGTTAATCTCAAATACTTCTTAAAACATAACCTGATAGAAATACCTTAACTTTTTAGTTGATTCCCAACTCATATTTGCTTTCAGTATATCTGACCTAGAGATACTTTATCTCCAACGTAAGATGTCCTGACTCTTAGCTCCTGAGAGTCTGTCCATTAACTAGTATTTCCCTTTCAGAACCATTGCCAGCTGGCTTCCATTGTTCTGGCTCTATGTACCATATTATTTTATATGATATATATTATGTAATGTTATACACTAATATTATTATTAAATGTTGTTTTATTTTATATTCTCCTGCAAAAGTGTTCTTGTTTGCCCTAGAATTATAATTAGCCATAACTTTTTAAGACCTGTCACATGGAAAGGAAGAAAGTGGCCTTTACTTACAAGTGTAGAAGTGGAGACACAGTAAGGTCCAGTGGCTTCTACAAGCTGGAGCTGGAATCAGAAACCAGCACTCCATACTCTCTGACTGAGCCTTTTCTCTCTTATTATTTAGAGGAATCTAGATTAACAAAATTTTGATTACCGCCCAATAAAGAGGACAATGACTTTTAGCTATGTCTAAACTCTGACTTTATTTATTATAGATAATACCTAATAATGATGTCCAGAGCTTTTCCTGTTCTCATCGCTGACAGTTGATTATTTTTAGCTTAGTGCTCATTTGAGGGGAGCAGACAGATTTTTTTTGGCCTCTGATTTTAGGTTCTTGATTGTATAGTTGCTATAATGGGTGCATGATTTTCCATATGAACAACTGTAAACCTACTTTTGCCTGCCCCTATCTACACTAATAAAAGAGAAACATGGTAATTAGCGTACGACCGCTACCCTTCCCATTGGCTAATCAGCATATCTTTATGCAAATTAACTGTCAGCCAAGATGGCGGCCGGCAGCCAGGCAGCTTGAAGCGGAACATGAGGCTTGCTTGCTCCAGTGATGGAGGAAGCCAAGGTTCCCCGCCTGCTGCTGCCTGGCTCTGAGCTCCTGAAGCAACAGCTCCAAAAGATACAATGTTTCAATTATAGACGTTAAAAGATGGCGGTTAATTTGCATATACCAGTTGCGAGGAAAGACTGAGGACAACATGGAGGCCAAGCGATACAGAAGGGAGCTAAGTAGAGGCCTCGAGGACAGAAATGGAGCCAAGGCTGCGGAGGTGGGAGGTGGGAGGTGGGAGGGCAAGCCCAGCCACAGTGGCTGCAAGGAGGGGCAGCGGCTCGGAGGGGAATGGACAGCGCCTGGGAGCAGGAGGGGAATGGACAGAGCCTGGGAGTGGGAGGGGAAACCCGCCACAGTGCCTGGGAGCAGGAGGGGAAACCCGCCAAGGTGCCTGGGAGCAGGAGGGGAAACCCAGCAGGAGTGGCTGGAAAACCCACCACAGCGCCTGGGAGCAGGAGGGGAAACCCGCGAAAGCGCCTGGGAGCTGAGGGGAAACCCGCCACAGCACCTGGGAGCTGAGGGGAAACCCACCAAGGCGCCTGGGAGCTGGAGGGGAAACCCGCCACAGCACCTGGGAGTGGGAGGGGAAACCTGCCAAAGGGCCTGGGAGCTGAGGGGAAACCCAGCAGGAGTGGCTGGGAGCAGGAGGGTAAACTGGCCACAGCCCTGTCACAGGGACAGGCGTCCTCTGGAGCCAGGCCGCTCTGAGCCTGTAGCCCCGTGCGTAGGCCCAGAGCGGCCGAAGTCCGGAATGCCCGGCCTATGCTTGCAGGTGCCAAGCGGCCAGGGTTGGGGTGGGCACATCCCCAGGACCCAGACACTCCAAGCTGGTGCACACCCAAGCGGCCAGGAACGGGGCGGGAACATCCCCTGCAGCGAGTGAGCACACAGCAGGGCCCTGCTTGCCACTGTCCGTGGCAGCGAGGGGCAAGCAGTCCCTTGCAGGGCCCCCACAGAGAGCAGACACCAGGGCCCTGCTTGCCCCTGCGGTGGCGAGCCAGAGAGAAGACAGCAGGGCGCTGCTTGCTCCTGACCCCAGTGGCGAAGGACAGGCAGTCCCCTACAGAGAGCAGACACCAGGGCCTATGGTGGCGTCAAGCAGGCAGATCTGCAGAGAGCAGAGGACCATGGGGAGCAGGTCTAAGCCGTCAGTAGGACATCCCCTGAGGGCTCCCAGATTGGAGAGGGTGCAGATCGGGCTGAGGGACCCCTCCTTCCCCGTGCACAAATTTCGTGCACCGGGCCCCTAGTATATGTATATAATGGAAGGATGGGGAAGAATTTCTTAATATTAAACCACAGCACTATAAATTTTTTTGGAACATCTGCATTGTTTAGTACCTTTTACATGTCAAAGGTATTATTTAAAAAGCTCAATATAGCCCTAGCTGGTTTGGCTCAGTGGATAGAGCATCGGCCTGTGGACTGAAGGGTCCTGGGTTTGATTCCGGTCAAGGGCACATGCCTGAGTTGCGGGGCTCGATCCCCAGTGCGGGGTGTGCAGGAGGCAGACGCTTGGTGATTCTCTCTCATCATTGATGTTTCTATCTCTCTCTCCCTCTCCCTTCCTCTCTGAAATCAATAAAAATATGTTTTAAAATAAATAAACAAATAAATAAAAAATTAAAAAATAAAAAGCTCAATATACAAATGAATGGTTTAATATAAATTAAAGTTAGTAATTAGACACTACCAAGAACCCTTATAAATGGACACTGAAAAGACCAACAAACCAATAGGAAAATGAGTGAAGTATATGAGGAGGTAATGATGGAGCAAAGCCATATGGCTCTCAGATGTATGAAAATATGTTCAATTTTGTTATAATCAAAGAAATGCAACTTAACATTACAATAATATATTATATAACATAGAGCTGAGTACTGTAAAAAGACTGTTAATATGTACCGCTGGCAGGAATATGGAGATAAAGAATATGCCCATACATTGCTGGTAGAAATGTGAACTACTGAAATGCTTTTGGGAAGTATTTTTCTATCTATTAAAATTAAAAACTCATGACCCTCTTGGAACAGAGAAAGGATACTCCATAGAAACTTAGGAAGTCTTTAAAGGTGCTTTAATCTTTAGAGGTGCTTAGAATGGAACCACTTTTTGAAGTAAAATCTAATAAAAGTAAACTCACCAGCATTATGTATGAAAATGGATATTCATTGAGACATGTTTTCTAGTATAAGTCTGGAAATAAAGTAATTGTTCCTCATAAGACCATGATTGAATAAATTATGAAATATTATATATCCATTAAAAAGAATGAATAGGGCTATACCATTGACTAACAGATTTTGCAGTTGTTGAGTGATAAAAGCAAAATTCAGAAAATGGCATAATGTCCCCTTTTTGTGGAACATGGACAACTTTATGTATGTTTGAACATGTGTGCATGTCTGTGTAAGATTATGTGAGCTTTGAGAAAATTATGGGAGGCTATATAGGTCATTAAAATAACTATATTTGTATTAGATTATGCATATATCCAAAGAATCAGGTTGACTTAAAGCTAATGGAGCTTAAGATCTAGGACATCAGCCCATTCGAAGTCCCTGCAGGAGTGTCTGCAATATGTTTACCTGGTCAATGATTTTGTGTAACTTAGGAAATAGATCTGAACTCTCATCAGCTAAGGCCACTCTCAGTCAGACTTTTGCCGTTATCACTCTCTCTCTCTTGTTAGATAACATGGGAGAGGTGTTTTAGGGATCTGGACAAGGAAAATTTGGGAATAATATTTTGTTTGGTTTTAGAGATATGTTTATGTAGTGTCTAGTCACTTTTGTGAATAGATAAATTATTAAATGTCCCAGCATAAGAGCAAGTATCAGATGTGCTGCTACTGCCACCACCTCTGCTGGGGTTGTAATATGAGAGTGTAGAGTTAGCAGTATCAAAATATGAGTGTGAGGATGTGAGGGTGATCTGGCTGCGACATCTGTCACCCCATTGATCACCAGGATTGATTCAGCTGATCTGGCTGGCCAGGTGGGTGTCCCACTCCTCCCTCACTGACCCATGTGTGTCCCTCCTGAAGCTGTGTGCTCGATCAAAGAGGACAACCTTACCCACAGAGGAGAGGACTGGTCAAAGATATACGAGTAGCTGTGGTCCCCTGCTAGAACCTCCAAACAAGCTCTCAAAATATGAGTGTGATGTATTTATTACACTTGAACTATGTGAATCATACTGGAGAAGCAATTTAAAAAAATATATTTATTGACATCAGAGAGGAAGGGAAAGGAAGAGAGAAATAGAAACATCAATGATGAGAGAGAATCATTAATTGGCTGCCTCCTGCACGCCCCCCACTAGGGATCGAGCCCACAACCCAGGCATGTGCCCTTGTCTGGAATCAAACCAGGGACCCTTCAGTCCACAGGCCAATGCTCTATCCACTGAGCCAAATGGGCTAGGACATGGAGAAGCAATTTTTGAAATGTATGGTGCCATAAGCTAGTCTGCAGGGAAATCTTCTGGATTTTAACTTATATTTATAAAAGAAATTTGATAGGAATTTTTAAAAATTTGACAATCATAAAAACTTACTGTTCATGAATTATAAAGCTGAAAGAAACATTACCAAAAGATCAATGAAAAATAACTTTTCAACCACTGCTAGAGAAAAGAATGAATTATCTTTCTATAAAAGCTACTAGAGGCCCGGTGCATGAAATTCGTGCATGGGTGTGTGTGTGTGTGTGTGTGTGTGTGTGTGTGTGTGTGTTTGTGTGTCCGTCAGGCCAGCCTCCACCCTCTCCAATCTGGGACCCCTCTCACAATCCAGGATTGCTGGCTCCCAACCGCTCGCCTGCCTGCCTGCCTGATTGCCCTTAACCGCTTCTGCCTGCCAGCCTGAACATCCCCTAACCATTCCCCTGCCAGCCTGATTGATACCTAACTGCTCCCCTGCTGGCCCGATTGCCCCTAACTGCTCTCCCCTGCCAGCTTGGTCACCCGGAACTGCCCTCCTCTGCAGGCCTGGTCCCCCCCAACTGCCCTGCCTTGCAGACCTGGTCCTCCCCAACTGCCCTCCCCTGGAGGCCTGGTCACTCCCAACTGCCCTCACCTGCCGGCCCGGTCACCCCTAACTGCCCTCCCCTGCCAGCCATCTTGTGTCCACATGGGGGTGGCAATCTTTGACCACATGGGGGCATCCATCTTGTGTGTTGGAGTGATGGTCAATTTGCATATTACCTCTTTAATAAATAAGATTACAAATTGTTATGTAAGAAGTGATCTAAGCAAATGAAATAAAATATAATAGGAGAAAAGTATAGAATATTAGATAGTAAAAATACTGTGTTTTCTGGAAGTTGCAATGTGGTATATTTCGGCTTTCATGAGCTGTATTATGTTGTGATCTCCATACCCCATTATTAAATGTATTCACTTTGTGTTCTATTTTTTTTTATAATTTTGTATTTTTCTTAAAGCAAGACCCACAAATTGTATGCAAATTGTATACAGATTATGTCCGGCCCCCCCCAAAAATATGTATTTAGATTTTTAAAAATTATCTAACTGGTTATAAAATGAGTAAATTAAATGAAAATATGAGAAGACATTTTAGGATTACTTAGAAATGAATTATAGTGCTTTGTGTTTTTATGTTAAACTGGAGGCCCAGTGCAAGAAATTCATGCACGGGGGTAGGGGGGGTGGGGTCCCTCAGCCTGGCCTGCACCCTCTCCAATATAGGACCCCCTTGGGGGATATCTGACTGCCTCTCCCAATCTGGGACCGCTGGCTCCTAACCACTTGCCTGCCTGCCTGCCTGATTGCCCCTAATTGCTCCCCTGCTGACCTGATCACCCCTAAGCACCTCTGCCTCGCCCTGCACCTGGGACCCAGGATTCCCTCCTCTGGCTGGTGGCAGGCACCAGAACCCTGGCTTCCCTCCCGTTGGTGCCCGGGACTGTGGGGTGGGTGGCTTGTTCCTCTTCCGGGCCGCAGGCGCAGGTGCAGCCCCTGGCATGTGGGACCGCGGGGTGGGTGGCTTGTCCCTTTCCAGGGTCTAAGCCTGGCTGGTTCCCATTCCTCTCTCACAAGCTCATTTGTGCCTGGCTGGTCCCTATTCCTCTCTCGCGAGCTCATTGGTGCCTGGCTGGTCCTTATTCCTCTCTCCCAAGTGTTGAGTGTCTGAGCCATTATGGTGTGACGGCATGAGGGCATATTAGCTCTTTATTATATAGGACTAGAGGCCCAATGCACAAAATTAGTGCACGGGGGCCGGGGTTTTCCCTCAGCCTGGTCTGAACCCTCTCCAATCTGGGATCCCTCTCACAATCCCGAACCACTGGCTCCTAAGTGTTCACCTGCCTGTCTGCCTGATGCCCCTAACTGCTCTCTCCTCCTGGCCTGATCCCCCTAACTGCCTAACTGTTGTCCCCTGCTGGCCTGATCCCCCTAACTGCTCTCCCCTCCTGGCCTGATTCCCCTAACTGCCTATCTGCTCTCCCTTCCTCTCTGCGCCTTCAGACCCAGGTGCAGGAGTGCTAAGAGCTCTCCACCGAGGCCCCACCCCCGACCTGACTCCCCCTTCCAGGCCGGGTGGCATGGCGGGCCTGCGTGTGCCTCTGCCAGGGGGGCTGCCTCGTTCCGTCCTGATGCCCCCCTCAGGGCTAGGAGGTGCGCTGGACCTGCACGCACCTCCACCAGGGGGGCTGCCCCTGGCGGCAGCCTCATGTCCTGGTGGTGCAAGTCCCTGCCCCCTTCCCCGCTGACCAGCTCCTGTGTGCGGGCAGTCTGTTGAATGGTTGTGACTGGGACACCATTAGGACCAATTAGCATATTACCTCTCTCTCTATATTAATAACCATGAGTGAATATGCAAGGACCGATTATTAAAGTGAAATAAAGCTTTAAAGCTCTAATTTAAATATTGCTTCTCTGAGAATTCATGTTAGAAAATTATTGAGGAACTTGATGTTCATCTGGCTCAGACCTGTTGCTCCAGTAAGATTTACATTGCAGAAAATGCTGCAATGATGACTGGCCAGCAGAGGGCACTGTGCTGTAGGTCTGCGGTGTTTGGTGAGCTCTGCCTCCAAGGCTGGTTGAGGTGGTTAAGAGAATAAATATTTGATGTGGCCAATTTAGAGCTCAAACGTGTAAGAGAAGAGAAGTTCCTCCTCCTCCTTCCACCCACCCACGTATGCACATGAGAGCAGCGTGCGTTCTCTCTCTCTCTCTCTCTCTCTCTCTCTCACACACACACACACACACACACACACACACACACACACACATGCTGAGATGAATGGATAGATTGCAGATTGTATGCTGAGTAGACATGAATAGGGAAAAGCTTGTTAAGAGAAGATGAACCCTTGGGCTGTTGGCTGGGAAGAAAAAAAAGGATGTGGTTTGATAAAAAGAATAAAGATGTTCCAGAAATTTGGAAGAGGATTAAAGGAAGCAAGATAATTTAAGAGCTAATACTTTTCAGGATAAAGTGATTTCAATTTAAGTGGGAAAAACTTTATTCTCATTTTTCCTGTGGTCTGAGGTATAGGGTAGAGACTACTGAGTTGAAAGCCAGACTGCTCTTCTCAAAGGAATGACTGTATAAAAGTTTTGTACTCTGACTGCTGTACTGTTTGTTTCTTGTTAGATGCATAAAGGCAGATTAGAATTTCTCTTTTTTTTATCCATGACCTAGCTCCCCATTTTTGCTGGTAGAACATAGTGACTGTAGAGATTAGTATCAGATATGAGTGGTTACTATATTTTTTTGTGTGTGTGTGGTGGGAAATATTATAAGAATAAATTAGGTAGTTAGCCTACTGTCATGTTGCAATAAATAGCTCCTTATGTATGACCATTCCTGAAATTAGCTAAAAATAAAAGAACTGATGGTTCCTTGTCAGTTATATCTAGATACTATTAGTTTTTGTTTAAAATTTCAAATAATTATTGAAATTATATATGTAGGTAGTTAAAAGTTTAAGTACTATGGACGCTTATGAAAATCAGTAGTCTCCAGCTTCATCTCTCCCATTCTGGTTCTGGTCCACCAAAGTCAATTACTGTGAACTCTGTTTTAAATTATTTTGGTGTGTTCCACCATATTTCTAAATTAGTTTTAGAAGTTATTTCTCGCCCTAGCCTGTTTGGCTCAGTGGATAGAGCGTTTGCCTGCAGACTAACGGGTCCCGGGTTTGATTCCAGTCAAGGGCACATGCCTGAGTTGCAGGCTTGATCCCCCCCTCCCCAGTAGGGGGTGAGAAGGAGGCAGCTAATCAATGATTCTCTCTCATCATTGATGTTTCATCTCTCTATCTCTTTCCCTTCTCTCTGAAATCAATTATATATATGTATATATATAAACTAGAGGTCCAGTGCACAAAAATTTGTGCACTTGGGCGGGGGGGGGGGTCCCTCAGCCCGGCCTGTGCCCTCTCGTAGTCTGGGACCCCTTGGGGGATGTCCACCTGCTGGCTTAGGCCCTCTCCCTGGGGGATTGGGCCTAAGCTGGCAGTCAGACATCCCTCTGGAAGCCTGGGAGCCTTCAGGGGATGTCCACTTGCCAGCAGGGAGCAGGCCTAAGCTGCAGTCGGACATCCTTAGCACTGCTGAGGAGGTGGGAGAGGCTCTTGCCACCACCACTGCTGTGCTGCCAGCTGTCAGCCTGGCTTGTGGCTGAGCAGAGCTCCCCCATGTAGGAGCGCCCTGACCACCAGAGGGCAGCTCCTGCATTGAGCATCTGCCCCCTGGTGGTCAGTGTGTGTCATAGTGACCAATCATTCCCAGTCTTTCTGCTGTTAGGGTCAATTTGCATATTACCCTTTTATTATATAGGATAGAGGCCAGGTGCATGGGTGGGGGCTGGCTGGTTTGCCCTGAAGGGTGTCCCAGATCAGGGTAGGGGTTCCGCTGGGGTGCCTGGCCAGCCTGGGTGAGGGGCTGAGGGCCATTTTCAGACTGGCCACACCCCCTTCATGGTGGAGGTCCCCGCTGGAGTGCCTGGCCAGACTGCGTGAGTGGCTGATGGCTGTTTGCAGGCTGGCCACAACCCCTTCAGGGTGGGGGTCCTTGCTGGGGTGCTTGGCCAGCCTGGGTGAGGGGCTGATGGCGGTTTGCAGGCTGGCCAAACCCCCCAGTGGGGACCCTCACCCCATGAGAGTGTGGCCATCCTGGTTGAGGAGCTGATGGCTGTTTGCAGGCTGGCCATGGCCCCCAGGCACCCAAGCTCTCAGTGGAGGCTGGCTGGAAGCAGGTATCTGGGATTTATTTATCTTCTATAATTGAAACTTTGTTGCCTTGAGCAGAGGCCACAGCTGGCCAGGGCAGGCGGGAAGCTTGGCTTCCTCCATTGCCGGGGCAACCAAGCCTCCTGCTTGCTCCAGCTCTGTGGCTGCCGGCCACCATCTTGGTTGGGTTAATTTGCATATAGTCACTCTGATTGGTTGGTGGGCATGGCTTGGGCGTAGCGGAGGTGCGGTCAATCTGCATGTTTCTCTTTTATTAGATTGGATTATCTCTCTTAATTCTCTTGTAGATGAAGATTTAACTTATTTACCTTAAGGCCAAGTAGTGAGGTATAGTATATTTGTCTCTTTTTTAGTGTAACTTGCTTTTACTGCTTCATTTTTCTACTGGAACAGTTTTTTTTACATATCAATTCTTATTTTTTTCCCCATCAGATTATTATATACTTATACTATACACCATCTCTATGTATATTACAAAAGTATTCTCTTAGAACAATTTCTCAGTTCTACTATTTTCTCCCCCTAGAGACTTCCTTCCTAGGAAGACTGATAATGTTGTACATACAATGTAAAGCAATCATTCCAGAACCTTTTTTCTGCCTTCTTGAGTTGGATTCCTTGCTTTTTGGATGCATGTGTGTTTTATTGATTAATCTCCTGTATTATTGATACACATCTTACAATAAGTAGTTCCTTAGGAAAGCTTACACGAAAAGTAAGTGTTTGATAGTTTGGTTAGGTATAGAAATCTGAAGTCTTACTCTAGTTGTTTATGTTGCTATTCAGAAGTTCAATGTCATATTGATTTTTCCCTTTACGTATAAGCTCTTTTTACAAGCATGTTTTAAAAAATATGGCACTCTATAATTTTAAATATTTGGTATATGTCTCTTGTTTTGGGTATTTGGTGAAGCCTTTCAGCCAGAAACCTTATTTCTTAGAGTTCTGGGAAAATATTTAATATAAATTTTAAATATTCTCTTTCTATGTTTTTTGTAGAACTCTTAGTAAAAAGGATATTGACTCTCATATTTGTACTCTTTCATCTCTTTTACTTTTTCATCTGGGTTTTTTGCTCTGCTTTTTGGGAGATTTTTCACTTTGATTTTTCACCCCTATGACTGCATTATCTTAGGCTATGATCCTTCTAATTTCTACTAGCTCTTTTATTCTGTTACTTTTTGAAGACAGAATGTTTTTTTTTCTTGAAAAGTAGACTTCATTGTTTTTAGAACTTATTCTTATTTTATAATCATGTATTATCATCTTAGAACACTGAAGATGTTAGCATTTTAAAACTATTTTTAAAAAGTTTGCTGGACTACTTCCTCAGGTCTTCCTTCCTTTCTGTTTTCATTTTTTAATTTCTTTTTCATAGTGGGAACTTTCTACACATATCTGATGATTTTTCAGAGACAGAGCATAGAAGACTGAGGGGGTGCTCTGAGTGTGGGTCAGAGACAAAGCTTTACTTTTAGGGGAAGGACTTTCCAACATGAGTTATGTGGAGGTTTTCCCCACATACTGTAAGGTCTCAGTGGTTGCTGAGGGAATAATCTTTGGACCTGTGGCCATGAGGTGCTCCTAACCTGCAGGAGAGGTAAATGTACTCCACTACTCCTTTCCCAGTACTGGCTGGCTGAAGTAACAGGGTGCTAGGGTCAGCCTCTCCATAATGCAGACACAAAGACCAGCTTTTGCTGGTCCATCTCCCCAATATAAGCCTTCCCAGTGGATGCTGTGGAAAATCAAAAACATGTAAACAAACAAGCAGAAAACCTGCTTTACGAGGACCCGATGTCCTTGTGTCTCCAACAGAAAAGGGGATGGATCAACTCTCTGAAGCCCAGATACCCCCACTGGGCACAGTTCAGGGTAGGAAGAGAGAACAGCTCAGAGGAGGACATTAAAAGAATAAGACTCTCAGAGAGTATTGTTTGTGACCAGGAGGAAATGCTAAACACCCCTCCTGAGGGCTGGACTGGCAATATATTCACAGGATACTATTTTTATCAATCCCACTGAGCCCAGGGCAGCTGAAACTGCCCATTCAGAAAGGGCAGAAGATGGTATCCAATCTGAACCTGCATCAGGCCATTTAGGGGGAACTAGAGTTGAGGATATGGTAGACAGTGAGGAGTTGGCTTTGAAGCTGAGACTAATTTCCCCTCAGTGAGTGCCTGACAATGAAATCTCTAAGTAAGGGGCCCACTAGCCCTAATAATGTTAGCCTGCCTCCACCTTAAAAACTCTCTTTGGAAGACACTGGAGAAAGACCAGGAAACCACAGAGGAGAGGCAGAGTAGCTGACCAGAGGAGGCAGGATGCAGAGAGCCTCAGGTCAGCCAGCTATAAAAGGACATTGAGAGCCAAACTTGAGCAGCTCCTGACATTGGCTTGACACAAAATAACCTCCCAGGAGGCCTGAAATCAGCATACAAATCAGTGAGCCTCAGACATCATAAGCTGTCCAAACTTCACATGGCTGACATTTTATTAAAAAACTAGAGGCCCTCGGGGTCCCTCAGCCTGACCTGTGGTAATTGGGCCGAAACTGACTCTCTGACATCCTCCAAGGGGTCCCGGATTGTGAGAGAGAGGTTCTTGGGTGACGCACCCTGGAATTGGGCTCCCTCCTCTCTGGTTCTGGGTGTGTCACCCGAGAACCACAGCTGCCAAGTCACCGCAGCTCGGCAGCTCCTGCGTTGAGCGTCTTCCCCCTGGTGGTCAGTCTATGTCATAGCTACCGGTCAGACAGTCGGATGGTTGAATTGTTGACCAGTCGCTTAAGCTTTTATATATATAAAAACTAGAGGCCTGGTGCACGAAATTCATGCACGGGGTGTGTGTGTCTGTGTGTGTGTCCCTCAGCCGAGCCTCCACCCTCTCCAATCTGGGACCCCTCGAGGGCAGTCAGACATCCCTCTCACATTCCAGGAGTGCTGGCTCCCAACCGCTTGCCTGCTTGATTGCCCTTAACCACTTCTGCCTGCCAGCCTGATTACCCCCTAACCATTCCCCTGCCAGCCTGATCGACGCCTAACTGCTCCCCTGCTGGACCGATTGCCCCTAACTGCCCTCCCCTGCAGGTCTGGTCACCCCCAACCGCCCTCCCCTGCTAGCCTGGTCACCCCTAACTGCCCTCCCCTGCTGGCCTGGTCACCTCCAACTGCCCTCCCCTGCAGGCCTGGTCCCCCCAACTGCCCTCCCCTGCAGGCCTGTTCCCCCCCCAACTGCCCTCCACTGCAGGCCTGGTTCCCCCCAACTGCCCTCCCCTGCTGGCCATTTTGTGGCAGCCATCTGTGTCCACATGGGGGTGGCCATCTTTGATGACATGGGGGTGGCCATCTTGTGTGTTGGAGTGACGGTCAATTTGCATATCACCTCTTTATTATATAGGATATTTTTTTCTTAGTTTTGTTTTGTTGTTCTTTTTTCAATATTTTCTGCTTTATTGCTTTGATGTTATTATTATAATTATTATACTTCTTGCTTTTCTCTCTTGTTTCTTTCATATCTCTTATTGACCTCCTTCCTTACTCTATTTTTTTCTACTTTCTTTTCCATTCTTTCTTTTGCTTTACCTTTCTTTGTTATGCTTACATAAGTTTTTTCTTTCTCAGTCTTTTTGTCTTTTTTCTCATTTTCCTATTTCTACTCTCATTTTTTTGCTCTTCCTTCTTTCCTTTCAGAATCTTTTTTTCTGCCCCCTTTATCTCTAGTAGCCTCTTTATTTTTTTAATTATTAGTAATAACATCCTTTTCTCTGTTTCTTTTTTGCCTTAGTATTTGTGTTGTCTCTCTTTTCTTTCCTAATTCTCTTTTCTCTTGGGTTGTTATCATTGTGGCCATCAGGATATTTTGTATGTTCCTGTTCGTTTCCTGTCAGTTTTGTTTTGTTTTTCCCTGTCAGTACCTGTACTAAGTTCACATGATGTGGAAGTGACTGAGCCTCATAGTTAGCCAGCCTGAGAGGAGAGTCCTCCCATGAACGGGACAACCACAAGCTAGATCCAATCACAACACGAGAATCCAAATAACACACAAAAGGGACATGCCTAGCATATTACAGCTTAGTAATACAAGGAAAACACACCTCTGGATCCCACAGGACATTTACTGCAAAAGCCCATTCCATAAGACTGGATGTCATAGCAATTATATATAATACATAGAGACAAACACAAAGAGACAATTAAAATGGGGAGACATAGAAACAACCTCAAATTAAAGAAATGGAGGAATTGTGAGGTAAAGACCTAAATGAGATGGAGGCAAGCAAGTTATCAAACATAGAGTTCAGAGTAATGGTTATAAAAATGCTCAAGGAACTTAGTGAAAATACAAAATTTAATGGGAACTTCCAGGAACTTAGTGGGCACTACAAGGAACTTAGGGAAAGGTACATCAGCTTGAAAAAACGGTATATATATATCTCCAGACAGAAATGAAAAATACTATATCTGACATTAAGAATATGCTGGAAGGAATTAAAAGCAGACTCGATGAAGCAGAAGATTGAGTATGTGAATTGAAAGATAAGGTAGATGAAACCAGTCAATCAGGGCAGCAAAAAGTAAAAAAATACTTCAAAAGCATGAGGACAGTTTAAGGACATTAAAAGGAACAACATCCAAATCATAGGAGTTCCAGAGGGAGAAGAAAAAGAGTAAGGAATCTAGAACCTGTTGGGAAAAATAATGACATTAAACTTCTGCAAGCTGGTGAAAGAAAAAGCTACACAAGTTCAGGAAGTACAGAGGTTACCAATCAAGATGAACCCAAAGAGATCCACTGCAAGACACACCATAATTAAAATGGTAAACTTTAAGGACAAAGAGAGAATCTTAAGGACAGCAAGAGAGAAACAGTCAATGATCTACAAGGGAGCTCCCATAAGGCTGTCAGTTGATTTCTCAACAGAAATAGTGCAGACCAGAAGGGAATAGCATGAAGTATCCAAGGTAATGAAAAGCAAGTATCTGAAACAAAGACTACTCTATCCAGCAAAGCTATCATTCAAAATAGATGGTGAAATAAAGTGCTTCTCAGAAAAAAATGCTATAGGAGTTTGTTACCACCAAATCAGCATTGCAAGAAATGTTTTAACATTTCCTGCTGTAATAATAAGGATAAATAGAGAGAAACATAGGCATAAAGAATAAAATGGCAGTAAATAAGTACCTATCAATAATAGCCTTAAGTGTAAATGGATTAAATGCTCTAATCGAAAGGTATAGGGTAGATGAATGGATAAGAAAATATGGCCCACAAATATACTGTCTCCAAGAGACCCACCTCAGAACAAAAGACTCACACATGAGGAAAGGGAAGGGATGGGAAAAAATTTTCCATGCAAATGGCAATGAAAAAAATCAGGTGTAGTAATATATATGTCAAAATAGACTTCAAAGCAAAGGCTATAACAAGAGACAAAAAAGGACACTACATAATACTAAAGGGATCAATCCAACAGGAGGATATCACCTTGGTAAACATGTATGCATCCAATATAGGGACACCCAAATATTTAACTTTAAGGGAGAGATCGACAACAATACAGTTATAGTGTACGGGACTTGAACACCCCACTGATGTCACTGGATAGATCGTCTAGACCAGGGGTGGGCAAACTTTTTGACTCGAGGGCCACAATGAGTTCTTAAACTGGACCGGAGGGCTGGAACAAAAGCATGGATGGAGTGTTTGTGTGAACTAATATAAATTCAAAGTAAACATCATTACATAAAAGGGTACGGTCTTTTTTTTTTTTTTTTAGTTTTATTCATTTCAAATGGGCCGGATCCGGCCCGCGGGCCGTAGTTTGCCCATGGCTGGTCTAGACAAAAAACAAACAAACAAACAAACAAACAAAAAAACAACAACAAGGAAACAGAGACCTTAAACTACACACTAGGTCAGATAGATTTCATTGACATTTACAGAACATTCCAACCCAAAGCTGCAGAATATACATTCTTCTCAAGTGCATATGGGACATTCTCAAAGATAGACCACATGTTGGGACACAAAATAAGTCTCTGCAAGTTCAAGGGGCTTGAAATCATATGAAGCATCTTCTTGGATCACAATGGCATGAAACTAGAAATCAGCCACAATAAAAACACTCAAAAACATTCGAACACATGGAGGCTAAATGGTATGTTACTAAACAATGAATGGGTTGCCAATGAAATCAAGGAAGAAATAAAAAACTTCCTAGAAACAAGTGAAAATGAACACAGAACAACCCAAAACATATGGGACACAGCAAAATCAGTCCTGAGAGGGAAATTCATAGCATTACAGGCCTACCTTAAAACACACACACAAAAAGGTAATAACTATTTAACCTAAAGAATTAGAAAGAGAACAGCAAGAAAATCCCAGAGTAAGTAGAAGGAAAGAAATAATAAATATCTGAGCAGAAATAAATGACGTAGAGACTGAAAAAAAAACAATACAAAAGATCAATCAATCCAAGAGCTGGTTCTTTGAGAAATAAAAAAGATTGATAAACCTTTAGCCAGACTCATCAAGAAACAAAGAGAGGGGACCCCAATAAATAAAATTAGAAATAAAAGACATGAAATAACAAATGACAACACAGAATTACAAAGGATTTTAAGAAAATAATATGAACAACTATATGCCAACAAACTGGACAACCTGGTCGAAATGGACAAATTCCTAGAAAAGTACAATGTTCCAAAACTAAACCAGAAAGAATCAGAAAACTTGAATAGATCAATAGCAACTGATGAAATTGAAGTAATAATAATAATAATAATAATAATAATAAAAACTCCCAGCAAACAAAAGCCTTGGTCCGGATGGCTTCACAGGGGAGTTTTACCAAACATTCAAAGAACAACTAACACCTATCCTCCTCAAACTATTCCAAAAAAATCCAAGAGGAAGGGTCACTTCTAAGTTCTTTTCATGAGGCCAGCATTATCCTACTCCCAAAACCAGGTAAAGACACTACAAAGAAAGAGAATTACAGGGCAATATCCCTGATGAACACAGATGCTAAAACCCTCAACAAAATATTAGCAAATCAGATCCAGCAATATGTTTAAGAGATCATACACCATGATCAAGTGGGATTTATTCTAGGTATGCAAGGCTGATACAATATTCCAAAATCAATAAATGTGATACACATCACATGAACAAATTGAAAGACAAAAATCAAATGATCATATCAATAGATGCAGAAAAGCATTTGACAAAATCCAACACCCATTGTTGATAAAAACTCTCAACAGACTGGGAATAGAGGGATCATACCTCAACATAATAAAGGCCATATATTATAAACCTACAGCCACCATCATACTCAATGGGAAAAACCTGAAAGAACTGGGACAAGACAGGGATGTTCGTGTTCACTGCTCTTATTCAACACTAGAGGCTCAGTGCACGGATTCGTGCACATTTAAAGGAAATTAATAGAAGGTGGCCATCGGGGCGGGACTGGGTGAGACAGACCAGACACAGCCTGGAGCCAACCTCCCACGGTCCCTGCCTGGCTGGCTGCACCTGAGGCGGTGCTGGGGCTCGAAGGGTGTCTGCAGAGTGAGTGGGGTCCCTCTGGCAGGTGGGGTCCCTCGGCAGGGATCAGGCTGAAACTGGCAGTCCGACATCCCCCGAGGGGTCCCAGAGTGCAAGAGGGCACTCTGCAAGGTTGCTGTCACTCGGCAGCTCCTGTGTTGAGCGTATGCCCCCTGGTGGTCAGTGTGTGTCATACCTACTGGCCTTAGCCTTTTATATAGATAGACTAGAGGCCCGGTGCACAAAAATTTGTGCACTCGGGGGGGGGGGGGCGGCGTCCCCCAGCCCAGCCTGTGCCCTCTCACAGTCTGGGACCCCTCGGGAGATAACGACCTGCTGGCTTAGGCCTGCTCCCGGGTGGCAGAGGGCAGGCCCAATCCCTAGGTGCAGCCCCTGGTCAGGCTCAGAGCAGAGCCGATTGGGGAGTTGGGGTGCCGCCCCTTCATGCACAGAGCAGGGCAGATCCGGAGGTTGCAATGCCACCCTCAGTCACGCTCAGGGTAGGGCCGATTGGGGGGTTGGGGCACCGCCCCCTGTCACACTCAAGGCAGAGTCGATGGGGAGGTTGCGGTGCCACCCCCTGTCACGCACAGAGCAGGGCCAATCAGGGGGTTGTGGCGCTGCCCCCTGTCACTCACAGAGTAGGGCCAATCAGGGGGTTGGGGCACTGCCCCCTGTCACTCACAGAGCAGGGCCCATCAGGGGGTTGAGGAGCTCCCTGCTGTCACTCACAGAGTAGGGCCGATAGGGGAGTTGGGGCACCGCCGCCTGTCACA
Source organism: Myotis yumanensis (assembly GCF_028538775.1). Lineage (NCBI taxonomy): Eukaryota > Metazoa > Chordata > Mammalia > Chiroptera > Vespertilionidae > Myotis > Myotis yumanensis. The sequence goes on along the minus strand of NW_027223754.1, from coordinate 117,773,684 downwards.
CACAGAGCAGGGCAGATCAAGGGGTTGGGGCGCTGCACCCTGTCACACTCAGGGCAGGGCCAATGGGGAGGTTATGGCTCTACCCTGTCACACACAGAGCAAGGCCCGTGGAGGGGGGTTGGGGTGCCACCCTCTATTACCCACAGAGCAGGGCCGATCAGGGGGTTGGGGCACCACCACTGTCACACACAGAGCAGGGCCCATGGGTGCGGGGGGTTGGGGCACCGCACCCTGTCACACACAGAGCAGGGCCGATCAGGGGGTTGGTGCGCTGCACCCTGTCACACACAGAGCCACAGGGCAATCGGGGGATTGGGGAGTCCCCCCCCCCCCATCAGGCACAGAGCAGGGCTGATCAGGGGGTTTGGGCGCTGCCCCCTGTCACACACAGAGCCGCAAGGCGATCAGGGGGTTTGGGCGCTGGCCCCTGTCACACACAGAGCCGCAGGGCGATCAGGGGGTTTGGGCGCTGCCCCCTGTCACGCTGATCTGGTGCCAGGAGGCCTCGCTGCTCTGCTGATCCCAGTGCTGGGAGGCATATTACCCTTTTACCATATAGAATAGAGGCCTGGTGCATGGGTGGGGGCTGGCTGGTTTGCCCTGAAGGGTGTCCTGGATCAGGGTGGGGGTCCCCACTGGGGTGCCTGGCCAGGCTGGCTGAGGGGCTGAGGGCTGTTTTCCCGCTGGCAGTTGACTAAAAGCTCCCAACCGCTCCTTGTTTTCTTTTTTTTTTTTTTTTTTTATTCTGGGCCAGCTTTAGCTCTGAGGCCTCGCTGCTGAAAACATGGATACAATGTTGCGGTCCGGGGTTGACTGAAAGCCAGTTTTGTTTAGCTTCTTATTTGCAACATAGTAATAGTTGCTTAGAGTTGCAGTTGAGAGGCCGGCAAGTGAGGCGGGGAACGTTGGGGTTTGCCGTCACTGGAGCAAGGAAGCCTCCCTGCTCGCTTCAGTGCATGGCTGCCGGCCGCCATCTTGGCTGACAGTTAATTTGCATAAGGATACGCTGATTAGCCAATGGGAAGGGTAGCGGTCGTACGCCAATTACCATGTTTCTCTTTTATTAGTGTAGATAGTACTGGAAGTCCTACCCACATCGATCAGACAAGAAGATATAAAAGGCATCCAAATTGGAAAGGAGGAAGTAAAACTGTCATTCGCAGGTGACATAATATTGTACATAGAAAACCATAAAGACTCCACCAAAAATCTTCTAGAATTAATAAATGAATTCAGCAATGTTGTAGGATACAAATTAACACCCAAATTGATGGCATTTTAATACAACAATAATTATCTGCAGAAGGAGACACTAAAAAAAACCAAACAATCCCATTGTAACAAAAAAATTAAGATATTTAGGAATAAACTTTACCAAGGAGGTAAAAGACCTATACTCAGAAAACTATAGGACATTGGAAAAAGAGATGGAAGAAATATAAATAAGTGGAAGAATATACTATGTTCATGAATTGGTAGACTTAACATCATTAAAATGGCCATAGTACCCAAAGCAGTCTATAGATTCAATATAATCCCTATTGAAATACCAATATTTCACAGATCTTTTTATTTTATTTTATTTTATTTTTTTAAAAATTAAATCTTTATTGTTCAGATTATTACATTGGTTCCTCTCCCCCCCCCCCCCATATCCACCCAGTTCCCACCCCACCCTCCGCCCTCACTCCCCACCCACTGTCCTCATCCATAGGTGCACGATTATTGTCCAATCTCTTCCTGCACCCCCCACACCCCTTTCCCCCCCAAGAATAGTCAGTCCATTCCTTTTCTATGTCCCTGATTCTATTATAATCACCAGTTCATACTGTTCATCAGATTATTTATTCACTTGAATTTTAGATTCACTTGTTGATAGATGTGTATTTGTTGTTCATAATTTGTATCTTTACCTTTTTCTTCTTCTTCATCTACTTAAAGGATACCTTTCAGCATTTCATATAATACTGGTTTGGTGGTTTTGAACTCCTTTAGCTTTTTCTTATCTGTGAAGCTCTTTATCTGACCTTCACTTCTGAATGATAGCTTTGCTGGATAAAGTAATCCTGGTTGTAGGTTCTTGGTATTAATCACTTCGAATATTTCTTGCCACTCCCTTCTGGCCTGCAAAGTTTCTGTTGAGAAATCAGCTGACAGTCGTATGGGTATTCCCTTGTAGGTAACTGAGTTTCTTTCTCTTGCTGTTTTTAGGATTCTCTCTTTGTCTTTTGCTCTTGGCATTTTAATTATGATGTGTCTTGGTGTGGTCCTCTTTGGATTTCTTTTGTTTGGGGTTCTCTGCACTTCCTGGACTTGGAAGTCTATTTCTTTCACCAGGTAGGGGAAGTTTTCTGTCATTATTTCTTCAAATAGGTTTTCAATATCTTGCTCTCTCTCTTCTTCTGGCACCCCCATAATTCGGATATTGGTACGCTTGAAGTTGTCCCAGAGGCTCCTTACACTATCTTCGTATTTTTGGATTCTTTTTTCATTTTGCTTTTCTGGTTGGATGTTTTTTGCTTCTTCGTATTTCAAATCTTTGATTTGATTCTTGTGATCCTCTGGTGTGCTGTTGGGAGTCTGTATAATATTCTTTATTTCAGTCAGTGTATGCTTAATTTCTAGTTGGTCCTTTATCACAACATCGAGGGTCCCACTAGATTTCTTGAGGATCTCACTACATTTATCAGCAGTTTCTAGAAAATTATTGAAAAACCTAAAAAGTGTGGTTTTGAACTCTATATCCAGTAGTTTGCTTTCCTCCATTTCTGTCATTTGTGTCCTGTTTCTTTGTCTCAGCATTTTTTATGCTTCGCTGTGTTGATAGAGTGTCTTTCTGTGCTAAGTGTCCCAATTACCTGAGGTAGACACTCTTGGTGCACCCCCTTGTGGGCTTTGTGCACAGTCTTGTTGTAGTTAAGCCTTGATTGTTGTAGTTAACACTGGGAGGATTTGACCTCCAGGCCAATTGGCTGTGAGAATCAGCTGTGCCTACAGTGGGAGAACTTCTGTGCTGAAGACACCCTTCTGGGGCAAGACTTGCTTCAGTGGGGCTTTGGTGCTCACTGAGTCTGCCCCCTGAGTGTGTCCCTTATAGATCTGAGGAGTTGTAATTGGATGGTCCCACTCTGACCACTGGGTACACTGGCTCTTGGATCTAAGGAGGTGCTAATCTAGCCTCTTCCTGAGGCTATCCAGCAGAAGCCAGCTGTAAAGCAATGCAAGTTGCCCTGGGGCCTTGGGGCAGCTGCAGTTTGTTAAGTTTTTTTCATATTACAAAGGGCCGGGCCTTTCATATGCAAAAGCCTCCGTGCACAGCTTGGGTGGTGCGGGTCCCAGGGGATCAACAGGGCAGGTGGAGCGAGCAGTATGGCTGCTTTCAGTCCTGCCTTCAGAGGTCCTGGCAATCGCCAAGAGTGCCTCTGAGAGAAAGCTGCCCTCGAGTTCCGACCAATGCCAGACAGTCCTGTTTCTCCCGTATGAGTCTGGGTCCCCAGAGACTCGCCTGGAACTGGAGCTCAGAGCCTGAGACTCCCTCCTGATTGAAAAATACAATTGTGTCCTCAGCCACCAGCCCTCTCTGCATGCACCTCCACACCTTTGTATTTTCCTTCAGCACCGCACCTCCTCTGAGTCTTAGTATGCTTTTCTCTTTCCTTCTAGTTGTAGAAATTCCACTCAGCCAGCCTTCTTGTGGTTCTGGATGATGTCCATTATGTCTTTTAGTTGTATTTTTGAAGTGGTTGTGCGAGGCAGCAATCTCCGGTGTTTACCTATGCCGCCATCTTGGTTTCTCCGCCCAATATTTCACAGATCTTGAAAAAATACTCCAAAAATTCATATGAACCAAAAAAGACCCCAGATAGCTGCAGCAGTCTTGAAAAAGAAGAACAAAGTTGAAGGGATCACAATACCAGACATGAAGTTATCCTTCAAAGCCACTGTAATCAAAACAACCTGGTACTGGCGTATGAACAGGCATATAGATTAATGGAACAGAATGAAGAACCAAAAAATCGACTCAAGCCATTATGATTAATTAATATCTGACAAAGGAGGCAAGAGCATACAATGGAGTCAAACAGTCTCTTCAATAAATGGTGTTTGAAAGGGTGGACAGGTACATGTCAAAAAATGAAACTAGACCACCAACTTTCACCATACACAAAAATAAACTCAGAATGGACAAAAGTCTTAAATTTAAGTCGTAAAACCATAAAAATCCTAGACAGCAAAATATCAGACATATCATCTAGCAGAATTTTTACAGATACATTGCCTAGGGCAAAAGAAACAAAGAAAAAAATAAACAAATGGGACTACATCCAACTAAAAACCTGTACAGCAAAAGAAACCAGCATTAAATTGAAAATGGAACCCACTGTATGGGAGAACATATTTGCCAATGATACATCTGATAAGGAGTTAATTTCCAAAATAAAGTACTCATACTACTCAACAAAAGGAAGACAAACAACCCAAAATTATGCAAAGGACTAATAGACACTTCTCCAAAGAGGTTATACAGATGGCCAAGAGACATATGAAAAAATGCTCAATGTCACTAATTATCAGAGATGCAAACTAAAATGACAATGAGGTACCACCTCACACCTGCCAGAATGGCTACCATTAATAAATCAGCAAACAACAAAGGTTGGCAAGGATGTGGAGAGAAAGGAACCCTATACACTGTGGGAATGCAAACTGGTACAGCCACTATGGAAAACAGTGTGGAGTTTCCTAAAAATATTAAAAATGAAACTGCCATTTGACCCAGTGATCCCACTTGTAAGAATATATCCTAAGAAGCCCAAAACACTGATCCAAAAGAATGTATGCATTGCTAGGTTCATAGCAGCATTATTTACAATAGCTATGATCTGAAAATAGCCTAAGTGTGGATTAAAAAACTGGTACATTTACACAATGGAATATTATGCAGCTGTAACAAAGAAAGATCTCTTACCCTTTGAGACAGCATGGAGGGATCTGGAGAGTATTATTTTAAGTGAAATGAGTCAGCCAGAGAAAGGTAAGTATCACATGATCTACTCATTTGTGTAATATAATGAACAACATAAACTGATGAACAAAATATGCTGGGGTTCTTGTTCCAGCATCTAGAAGGGTTCAGCAATCTGGAGAAAGGCTGTGCAACTTAAAGAGTCCAGAGACGAAGTATAATTTTGAAAGGCATTTGGGGGTCAGAGGAGCCTAGTTTAAAGAAAACTAAGATTTCCTCACCCAGGATCCCATGCTTTTTATTAACACAATTTATTAACACTTCAAAGGGTCAGGGTTTCATATACAGAGTCCATTGTCAGAATGGGGAGAATTAGTCTACGGCTGTTCAGGTGTTTGGACAGTAGGAGGCAATAACATGTAGATCAAGATGCACTAAGCTGTCTGGCAGCAAACAATCATCCGTTTTCAGGTTTGGGGAAATGCTATCAGCCATTCCCAACACGTGACAACATATGTGACTCAGCCCTTGTTGAGTCCCCAAGTTCCATCAACCTTTTGATGAAACTCTTGCAATTATGACATGCTGGAATTGGCTTTCGGCAAAAATAGATCTAGAGACATTGAATCATGGAACAAACTGATGTAGTTCAGAGGAAGGGGGCATTGGGCAGAGATTTACCAAAGAACTTATATGCATAGTCCATGGACAAACAATAGTGTGGGGAAGGCCTGGGAAAAGTCAAGGCTGAAAAGCCTATGTGAGCCATAATAAGGTGTTACAAAGAATAACAGTACCAATAGTACCAGGTCTGGGTCCAATTACTGCATTCTTGGAACAGGCTGTGAGATAAGGTAGTATCCAACAATTTTATTTTCTAGCTTTAGGCTGAGAATTAGGAAAAGTGTTGAAAAAAAAAAAACCAGTGTGAGCTTATTAACCGTTTATTTGTAACGTGAAATTTCAGTAGTTTAGTAAAACAAAGTGAACATTTCTAGTGAGATGGTCATGGTTTAATATTGACAGGCCCTGTTTGTCAGCAGCAGTTTTTGTATTTGAGGGGATTTCCAGACTGTAATTTGGGAGGGATGGTTGGCAAAGCATTAGGAATCTATGCCAGGTATAGAGGGCCACAGGCTTTGCTGACCATTGGCACCTTCTCTTGGATGACTTTTATGTGTGCAGTGATGTCAATAGGATCATTTTCAATGGGAGAGGCCATTGCATTTAGTGGTCTCATTTGCTCTTGCTCTTTCCTGTGAGTTAGTTTAATGAACTCTTCATGGGTAAGTGAATTAAACTGTTACAAAGACTTGAACAACCTTCTTAGGACATTATGTTGTCTTCTACCTCCAATAATTCCCTGCTGAGCAGGTATTTTGAGAGGAGAAAGGTGAATGGTTTCTTACAGTGACCTGGGTAGATGGAAGTTTCCAGGATGTGGTCATGGAGCACTGGCTCAGCTCACAGCCAGCTCTTGGAGAGGTTCACAAGGGCCTTCAGTCAAATTGAACACCCACTGTCCATTAGACACATACAGGAAACGTATTACCCATGTAATGCAGGCGAATAAAACAGTCATGCTTGCTTTTGGCTGTCTGTACATCTTGGTGTGGATTTCTACTGCTCACATTTTCTGGTGTCCTGTTTTAAGGGGAAGTTACACTACTGCATTTTAGATTTGCCATTGTCAAGTTCAATTTGTCCCACAGCTGGAAAAACATACTCACACATCATCTCTGGGTCCTTGCTTTTGCTGCATTATGGAGACCAGACTTCTGTAAGTGCTTTGTGATTAGTGGCAGGCAGGTCGCACCTCACACATATGTTTTTCAGGCCCTATTTTCTAATGCAGCGGTTCTCAACCTGTGGGTCGCGACCCCTTTGGGGGTCGAACGACCCTTTCACAGGGGTCGCCTAAGACCATTGGAAAACACATACATAATTACATATTGTTTACAGTAGCAAAATTACAGTTATGAAGTAGCAACGAAAATAATTTTATGGTTGGGGGTCACCACAACATGAGGAACTGTATTAAAAGGTCACGGCATTAGGAAGGTTGAGAACCACTGTTCTAATGGATTGTTTCCCACACTTGCCAGATCCTAACAGTTACCAAGAAAAAAGTGTCCACCATACACAGAACCAAGTTCCACCCCTCCTGAGTCAAGTTCCCCAGGGGACGGATTTGCATATTGCTATTATTGCCAGATCTTGTCTTCTTGGAATCTTCTGGAGGCTTCCCATATACTGAGGCGAAAAAGGCTGGTGTGTGAACATGAGCTCCACAGCTTGAGTTGGCCCTGTAGTCTCTTTATACTTCCCCACACAGTCTTCCCACAGGAGGAACAATAGGAGCTCTCTCCTCAGTGCTTTTGCACTTGCTGTTCCCTCTCTCTGCAAGTCTTTTCCCCAGTGTATCCACGTGATGCATTCCTGCTTCTTCACCTTCTTCAAGGCTTAGCTCACACAACACCTTCTCAGTAGAACCTTCCCTGATATTCCAGTGAAATAACACCCCTCCCCTGGCCTCCACCAGTGTACCCCTCTGTGTCCTCCTTCCCTATCTATTTTCCTCCACAGTGTTCACTACCATCTAGTCTGCTATGTATTTTTAAAAATGTAATCTGTCCTGTAGATGTAGTTCTCTGCAGGGAATGCATTTTTGACCAATTGGTTCCCTGCAGTGCCTAGCGCAGCACTTGGTATGTAAATGGGGCTCAGTAAATATCTGTTGATGGATGAGTGGGTTTTTGACAAGTCCTTAGTCATTCTTCCTGTCACCCAATTTCAGGGAACACTGGCCTAGCAGATGTTTAGGGAAAACTGAGTGAATCATAGGAAATGTTTGTTTTCTTCCAGTCATTTCTCCCCATCCTCTGGGTTCTAAGACTTGCTAAATGCCTGGACTTGCTCGTAGCCCCTGCCTGTCCTTGCTGGGAACAGCCACCCTGGCAGGGATGCTGACCTATGCAGTGTGAATGGGAATCTTTTGGGGGTGACTAATTCACCTGGGTGAACAGATTTTTCTGCTGGGAAGCACTTTTATTTGTCCATTTCACCTATAGATGTTCTTTCTCGTGGTACAGTGAATGGGAAATGTCTCCCAGCTTTTTATATCTTATAGTTTTTAGCTGGATTAACTGCAAATAGGAGATTTGAACAAATCTACCTCCTCAAGGGTAGTTGCTACTCAAAGTGTAGTATTTGGACAGGCATTACCCCATGTGGGAACTCATTAGTAATGCAGAATCTCAGGCCCACTTCAGACCTACTGAATCAGAATATGCATGAAATGGTTAATTTTATGTCAACTTGGCTGGGCCATATTTGGGCAAACATTATTGTAGATGTTCCCGTGAAGGTGATTTTTGGATGAGATTAATGTTGAAATTGGTGGACTTGAGTACAGCAGTTTACCCTCCATAAGGTGAGTGGGCTTCATCCAGTCATTTGAAAGCCTGACTACTAGTAAAACAGAGTCTGGCCTCCCTGGGCAAGAAGAAACTCTGCCAGCAGATGGCATTCAGACTTGAACAGCATCACATCTTCCCTTGTGTCTCCAGCCTGCCAGCCACCCTGCACATTCTGGGCTTGCCAAGCCTCCACCATCTCATGTACCGATTCCTTAGAATACATCTCTGTGTGTGTATACACTCCTGTTGATTCTGTTTCTCTGGAGAACCCTGACTAATATGATCCACTTTAATAAGATTCCTAGGAGATTCAGAGGCATCTTCAAGTCTGAGAAGCACTGCCCTAAATAAACTCTTCCAGTAGAATGATTTTGATGGGGGCTGCCTTTAGCTGTTTGGAGTTTTATGTATTTAACTAGAGGCCCGGTGCACAAAAATTTGTGCAGTCGGGGGTGGGGATGGTCCCTCAGCCCGGCCTGTGCCCTCTTGCAGTCTGGGACCCCTTGGGGGATGACCATCTGCTGGCTTAGGCCTGCTCCCCAGGGGATTGGGCCTAAGATGGCAATCAGACATCCCTCTGGCAACCCGGCAGCCCTCGGGGGATGTCCACTTGCCAGCGGGGAGCAGACTTAAGCTGCAGTCGGACATCCTTAGCGCTGCTGAGGAGGCAGGAGAGGCTCCCACCACCACTGCTGTACTGGCAGCCATCAGCCTGGCTTGTGGCTGAGCAGAGCTCCTCCCATGTGAGAGTGCCCTGACCACCAGAGGGCAGCTCCTGCATTGAGCGTCTGCCCTCTGGTGGTCAGTGTGTGTCATAGTGACCAGTCATTCCCAGTCTTTCTGCTGTTAGGGTCAATTTGCATATTACCCTTTTACTATATAGGATAGAGGCCTGGTGCACGGGTGGGGCCGGCTGGTTTGCCCTGAAGGGTGATCTGGATGATGGGCTGATGGCTGTTTTCAGGCTGCCACACCCTCTTCAGGGTGGGGATCCCCACTGGGGTGTCTGGCCAGCCTGGGTGAGGGGCTGAGGGCCATTTTCAGGCTGGCAGGTGACTGAAGCTCCCAACCTCTCCTTTTTTTCTTTTATTCTGGGATTTATTTACCTTCTATAGCTGTCACTGGAGCTGAGAGCCGGCTCCAGGTCTGAGGCTGTGGCTGGCTGAAAGCAGGTATCTGGGTTTGTTTAGCTTCTATAATTGCAACTCTATTGCCATCACTGGTGCTCTAAGCTCTGAGCCCGCTGGTGGCTGAAAGCAGGTTTCTGGGTTTGTTTAGCTTCTATAATTGCATCATTGTTGCATCTGGAGCTCAGAGCTGGGCCGCAGGAGGCGGTGAACCTTGGCTTCCTCCATCACTGGAGCAAGCAAGCCTCATGTTCGCTTCAGCTGCGTGGCTGCTGGCCCCCATCTTTGTTGGCAGTTAATTTGCATATCTCACTGATTAGCCAATGGGAAGGGTAGTGAAGTTACGGTTAATTACCATGTTTCTCTATTATTAGATAGAATTCTGTAACAGGACACCTAAGGGTTGTATATTAAGGCAATTATTTTAATGCTCTACAGTAGCCATCTCCTGGATGAATGGCATTTTCTCTGAATTATTGATTATGCTGATTCTATTTTAGGATGAAAACATTTTAGACTCATTTTTATAGTTTAACTAGAGTAAAGGTTGGTATGCTTTACCTCCACCATCTTTCCCCTTGTCTTTGGTTTTCTGACATAAACAGGATCTCTTTCTTCCCCAAACCTTTACCCTAAAGGCCTTCATACACATTGAGTCCCCTTAAGCATATAGTATTTTACTCTAGGCCCTAGAGTCTAGCAGTGGTCGGGAAACTGCAGCTCGGCAAACCGCTGCTCGCGAGTCACATGCGGCTCTTTGGAGTGTGGCTCTTCCACAAAATACCTGCTTTTCCACAAAATACCGACTTCTGTGCATGGGCCACGTAGTTTCAATTGCACTGTATGTGCACACCCCCATGTGGTATTTTGTGGGAGAGTCACACTCAAGGGGCCAAAGAGCCATATGTGGCTCGTGAGCCACAGTTTTCCGACTACGAGGTGGGGGGGGGGATGGACATTAGCACCCACAGATGGGATTGTATGCCAACTGTGTTTGTGTGTGTCTATTTTATACAGTTGGAATCTTGGGCTCAAATGTTATAGTCAAACTATCTTATAAGATACTTTATTAAGTCTTATCTTAGAGTGTGTTAATTTTCATGTTTCCTTGAGTGATCAGTGTTGCTTTATTTCAGTGGGCAGTGCTGCCATAAACGAATGTCTGACGTTCCATTTGACTTTGTCCTGTAAGCTGCAGTTAAGAAAACTTTGTGCTATGAGCCATCACGTGCATTAGTTAGATATATTTTCAGTACTCTTCAATGAACTTAATGCCAGCCAGTTTATTGTGTCTGGCAGAATTCTACCATGATATCTTATTATCCCATAGGGCTACTTAGAAGAGTAGGGACTCTGTGTAAGCAAAGTTTCTAGCTAATTCAGTGATATTCCTTCAAGTATCATGTTCTTTAAGTTTGAACTGTTTTATAAGTGGTTTTCATATAACTCGTCACATATACTTAATACCTTAAGCAGAAGAAGGCTAAAAATAAGTCTGGGTGTAAGGACGACACTAATCATTGTGTATTTGGAAACACCAGGCCATTGTACCATGCGGATGGTCTTCTCCGAGGCAGTGGCAATAAATGGTACATGGCACACTTTCCTGCTCCATCAAGTGAGCTCAGGCTGCTGTATTTTTTGAGTTGTCAGCTTTGGTTTCTTTGTTTTGTGATCCCAGGATTGGTCGCTGTCAGGTCTTGCAGCAGTACAAGGGCCTCTGGTGTGCTGTCTCCTGAGCACTTCTATTTTGATGCTTCTAATTGGTTGTGTATTTGAAACCTGCTAGGTAACCTTGCTAGAATGCATTTCAATTAGGAGTTGGTTCAGAGGCGTGCCTTCAGAAGGTGAGCTAGGAGTTGAACAGGTACTTTTATGGATACGCCTTTTAGCAGCCAAAGGAGGGGAGGTTCATTTTTCCCCTTCAGGTTCCCAGTTCCTGCCTTTGGATTATTTCACTATTTATTAATTATCTGCTATGTGCTCTGTGCTAGGAACATTCAAAGGTGAAGTAAACATTTTTTGCTGTTCTCAGAATCTATTCTGGGGATAGATAAATAAATATAAAATAAAGCAAAACAGAAACTATATAATAGTGTAAATAACATACTGTGGGCTTGGAAGAAGGAGAGTCTGTGTGGATTTAACCAATCTTAATGGAAGATAAAAGGTTGGATGAGGTTGCGGGTGGTAAGATGGGAAGTATAGTTTATTTATGGAGAGGATGTTCCAGGTGGAAGCAAAGTATGAGCAAAGGTGGCCCAATAAAGGGTATATGGAAGGAAGGGAGTTTGTCCAGGTGTGGTTGGGCAGACATCTGTGGTGGGCACTCAGAGGGACACTGAACTGTTGTTCACATGCCGGTTCCCCAGGGCATGTTTTATAAAGTCGACTTTCTACATTGAACCAGTGGCTTTGTAATAAGAATTTTAGAGCATCACAAATCCTAGAGTAATAATTCTGCTAGGCTTGGGTGAGTTGCCCGACTGGTGCTTCCACCTCACTCTTTATTTCAGTGTTCATATCTTACTGTGCTTGGAACATGGACCTCTTTCTGTTCGGTGGTCCTGGAAACATTCTTTATATGCTTACTGTGTTTGTAGCTAGAGGGTGGGTAAATTTCCCGGCTTACACTGTGTGAAAATGAAATGAATACATATGTTAAAATTTGAAGACAAAGATCACATTGGAATTTTTTCTTCACAGGTATGTCCTTTTATAAAAAGGAGCTGCGTACACAAGGGCCAGCAAAGAATTTACTTGTCCTGAATTTTGAAATATTTTGTTTTTAAAATCCTTTGTAAAAATTTTGAAACTGTGTTTTCTTGTCTTTTAGAATTTATATTTACAATTGATAGTAGTATTTTTCTTTGTATTTATAGTACGGCCAAGTACAGCGTGTTGACATTTCTACCTCGATTCTTATATGAGCAGATTAGAAGAGCTGCTAATGCCTTCTTCCTCTTCATTGCCTTATTACAGGTAATGTTTCTTTAAAATCTATTTAAAATTCATAATCTTGATGAGGTTCATAACCAAAATGAGATTTTGCTGAAAGGTCACTTACCTAAAAAAGTATCATAATACTTCAATGTAATTTGCTTTCTTTGTCCAGTTATTGTTTGCATGAACTAACATGATCTTGCTGAAAGGCAGACTTCTTTAAGTATGCCTTACAATTACTAAAATGGACATTGAGAAATGGCCTGAGGGTCTTAATTTTAACTCTTTTTCTATTCTACATCTAGCAATGTTGGATAAAATTTTAAAAATATGTAACACACTAAGCTAGTTTTTAAAATAAGGTAATTATTGTGGTGTAGCAGAAATGGAAAAGAACCACAGAAGAGTGAGTGGTGAGTGTCATGTTTTTTTTTTGTAGAGGATTTTAATTTGTCAACCTCTCTCTTTTGGTCTCTTGTCTTGCAGCAAATCCCAGATGTATCTCCAACAGGAAGATATACCACCCTGGTGCCATTGATAATTATTTTAACAATTGCAGGCATCAAAGAGATTGTAGAAGACTTTGTAAGTTTTTGTTTTCAGATAATAAAAACCTTGCATTGACTATAACATAACTCACTTGTTGCTTTGGGTTTTCTGTTTAAGACAGGACATTGGTCTATAGCTTAATTAGCCTCTCAAGGTCATGGTAGCATATTTTTTTGAGAGGAAACATGTACATACAGTGTCCTTAATGTCTGTACAATGACATAGAAGTAGTTCAAACTATGTTTTCTAATATTAGTTCACTGGACCCCCTTTGGTTTTTATCACTGATGTTCCTACATCTTCCTGTAGAGTTTGCTAAGTTGGTGGCAAATGTATTGCATCTAGAATAGCAGCATTGTGCTGGCTGTGCCTGAGGTGATTTTGCAAGAATGTTCTCCCTCCTCATACTAATCTCAGTGCATCTCCAAGTTCATTGGCTACAGCCATATTGGTATTCTGTCATCCTCTTTTCTAACTCCATGTTCTTTTTCTTCCCTTCCCCTACTCCCCCTCCTCAACCTTTCACCACACATACTTGCAATTTCTAACACACATCGTATGCACATTTTTTTTCTGGGAATAAGTAAATGATCAAATGTAGTCCAAATCAAAGCAAAGCTACTTTGCCCCAGAAGTTTTTTAATCAATAAAATGGCTTCGAGTAATGTTGTGTTTATAATACTGAATAATTTCTTCAGTCTGATGTGAAACAAAGGAGGAGTGAGAAGTTTCATACTTCAAGGTGCTTGTTCATCATTAGAATCTAAATATGGTAATTTAAACCAGAGTACATGGCAACATATCTACTAATTCAGCGAGCGGGGCTGGTCGCCAACCATTGAACTGAACCGTAGAGCATTAGTTTTGTAGGTAGTTGATTTCCTTCCCCTCCACTCCCCTTGACCCTTATTGTTTGCTGTTTCAGTTATCCATTTGGAACTTTTGAATCTAAGAACTTCTTTCTTTTTTCTTTCTGTAATAGAAGCGACATAAGGCAGACAATGCAGTTAACAAAAAGAAAACCATAGGTAAGATACCAGGCCGATCACTTTTTCCACTGGGAAACCTGAGAAAAGGCCTAGATTTAAGGAATTTGAGATAAGTAGTTAGTGGTATTGAGATAAATTGGGGGAAATTATCTATAAATACTTTAAAGAAATAGCGAAATGATAAACAAGTGCAATAAAATGTGAGCCCTGTTAATTAATATTTGAATAGGACTTGTGTATTTTTAGAATTTTAGAAAAGGTTGTAATTTTCAGGAGCTAGGTATATTTTATAGAAAAAAACATCTAAGCATTCATGTCCTTGGTTTTAATTGCTCCATGCCTCTCTCTGTCTACTTTTTATTGTATTGACTTGTAGGATATTAGCTCTGTTATTGTTTTGTTTTGTTTTTGGTAAGTCTTATTACAGCAGGGTGATTTTTTTTTCTTCTTCTGGGCTAAATATGAATAGATTTAACTTACATACATCTATATTTATGTGTATGCATGAATGTATTATATATGGTACATAGGTACATAGATTGGGGGAGTGTTGGTATTATACTTATATTTCTAAGGAGATGGTATGTTGGGATTAATAAGTGAAATTTTAAAAGGGGCCTTTTGGATTTTGGAAAAATTTTTATGATCAATATTAACTTATACACTTGTTTTTTTTTTCTTTTTCAGTGTTAAGAAATGGTATGTGGCATACCATTATGTGGAAAGAGGTAAAAACTGTTTTTAAAGATATGCCAAAAAGTATTGGTTTGGAGACTTGTAATTAATTGCTAATATTGATTACAGTATAAAATTTATTCTAAGACATAGGTCATCTCTACTTAATGTCAGTTTTAAGATATGGCGTTTCCCCATGAGATTTACTTAGGACTCACCAAATGCTCACTGCATCAGTTCAGAGCTGTGGATATTTCTGAAATCTCAAAACATTTTCTGGCTCCTAGATCCAGTTCTAGAAACAATCTTCTGTTCTCCTAACCTCAATTCAATGTTTTAAATATTTTTTTTGAGTTTTGAGATTCAATTAGAGGTGGGATAGACGTTGGAAACCATCCCATTTCAGCCAGTAGTTGCTGCTCTTAATGTTACAGAGGTCAGAAGGGCTCGCTGCTGTGTCCCTGGAGGTATGAGGTCTGCAGGGTTTGGAGATTGTGAGTGTGTGTGTGTGTGTGTGTTTGGTTGTTTATACTGATGAATAGAAAATTTAGAAGAAATATGCTGTGCCCTCTGGGTTTCTTGTATCTGATAAAATTAGCTTTTTAGGTGAGTCTCTGTTTCAGCTGGGCCTTCTCAAAAGTCACAGATGTTTTGTGGGATGACTCTTTCTACTACAGGAGTTGAAGCTGATTAAAAGATTTCAAAAGATTACTTTTTAGAAGGGCAACTTTCAATAGTTTCTCTTGCTAAACGTTTAATAAGCAATGTTTTAAAATGCCTCTATGATCTTTTTATCACCTGTATGGTAACTGCAGCCTTCATTTTAGTTTCGTTTTGTTTTTAATTTGTTATAGGAGCCCCTATATAGTGTTTGGTGATACACCTTCACCTTGGTAGCAATGCAAGGTCCTGTGCTGCAAGTATAATTGACACCACTCTCATTTGGAAGAGTGGTGGCTCTTGGTCAAGTGGTTGGAAACTCTTGATGTCACAGAGGGTGGAAATGCTACCAGTGCTATAGAACGCAAGGTTCCCCCAGCACTTAGGCCTGGCCTGTTTCTCTAAGGCGCCGATTGCTAGCCCCTCCCCAAAGAGGCACTGACACTGGCTGGAGTGGAGAACGATTTGGGATGTTGACACTATTTGAAACTGCAGAAAATGGAGTAATGATCTCTGAATTGTGGGCCCAGGAGTTGATGGCCGTGCAAACGCCAAAAGCTCGTGACTGTTTCTCACATGCGTTTGGAGGAAAAATAAACTGAAGCCAAATACTTGTTATATGATTTACCACTGGCTATTTTATTTCAATTAAAAATGCATTTTGTTTGTTTATTTAAATCAAGTTCTCAGCATGTACCTGAGACCGATAGGCCTTGGGGATGCACATGAGTATCATAAAGCTTGGCCCTGCACTGGAGTTTTCTCTAGTGGTTGCCAGACTTCAGCAGGCACCCCAATCACCTAAAGGGCAGTATAACACAGAGTGCTCGGCCCCAGTCTCAAAAATTCTGACTCAGGAGTTCCAAGTAGTGCCCCTAGAATTTTTATTTTGTAAATATATATTTTTATTGATTTCAGAGAGGAAGGGAGAGGGAGAGAGAGAGAGAAACATCAATGATGAGAGAATCATTTATTGGCTGCCTCTTGCACTGCGGATTGAGCCCGCAACCTGGGCATGTGCCCTGGCCAGGAATCAAACCGTGACATCCTGGTTCATAGGTCAATGTTCAACCACTGAGCCATGCCAGCCGGGCTAGAATTTGCATTTTTAACAAGTTTCTAGGTGAGGCTGATGCTGCTGGTCTGGGGAGCACACTG
Source organism: Myotis yumanensis (assembly GCF_028538775.1). NCBI lineage: Eukaryota > Metazoa > Chordata > Mammalia > Chiroptera > Vespertilionidae > Myotis > Myotis yumanensis. Next base: position 117,757,198 of record NW_027223754.1, on the reverse strand, counting down.
CGGAGCCACTGGTGTGGTGGAAGTGAGAGGCAGCTGAACAGCGTGCAGTGCTGGTGCTGAGCTCTGTGTAGGGCACGCTGCAGGTGCGCTGGGGACACCTGGGAGGGTCAGGAACAGCTTTCCTTAAGAGATGCTCACGTGCCCTCTTGAAGGATGAGCAGGAGGTAACCAGTTTAAGTCATAGGGCACTGGGAAACCCAGGCACATCTGCGGAACTGCTCAGAATAGGATGAGAGGACAGGTGACGAGAGTGCAGTGGTTACAGGTGCCAGATGTGCAGGCACAATGGAACTGGCTCGCTTTAAGCTTCCCAAAGCAATACCCACTGATTGGAACTGCCAGAGCTCAAGTCAGCGATCCCCAGGCTGTAGCTGAATCATTGGTAAATGCTGAGAGGTAGCTCAGGGGTGGATCTTGACAACTTCGGTTGATTTTGAGAAGACTTTTAGGCTTATTTTTCAAGTTGAGAAATCCCCTGAGGCTAGAGTGAATGCAGGGACCTGGTGTGTGTGTGTGTGTGTGTGTGTGTGTGTGTGTGTGTGTGTGTCTTTTCACCTTAAGACTTCTTGATTTAGGTAGTTTAATACCCTGACGGGATAATCAGGCATAAGCACACCAAATAGAAAAGCATTTCAAACAAAGTTCCAAGTAAGTAGTATCTAATGTGTGTGCAACTTCTTAGTACTTTGCTACTGAGAGATAATTGTGTCTATTTCAGTAATAACGATCGGAGAAAGCCATAATTTCCCTTGTCCTCCTACTTTGAATTAAAAAAAAAAATCCACAGCCTTTTTTGAGAACATGACTAATTTTTCTTTCTAGTTTTTAAAACTAATTGCTTCTTCTGATTTTTTCTATGTAATTAAACTGTTCACATAAAATATTTTTACACTTAAAAACATTTTCAATTTTCATAGGTATTTCTTGCTTTTGTATTGATGCTGTTAAAAGAGCTCTGTAGCATTTATTCTTTGACTTTTCTTTATTGTGGAAGATACTTTACTTCCTTTTGCCTTAAAAGTGAGTACTAACTTCAAATTTACAGTGGCTCTGGAATTTGAGTTCTACCATCCTGGAGCCTGATTCCTTAGATTTCCCCGCACACCGTGATAAGCAGTTCACAGCACTCACAGGACACCTTTCAGTAAACCCTCCTTTGTATTATCGGAAATTAAATGTAGGCCCCTGCTAGGGCCATTCTCCCAGTTTGTAAGATTCAGTAGTTTTTCACAAGTATTGTGCTTTGTGAAATTCATGATTTCTATGAGAATAGTAACATGGGTTAGAATAAGAAACAGAAAACATAGTGCCCATTTTGAGTTGTGAATTGCTAGTATACTAGGAATGGCCTTTCTTCTTGTGCCATCAGAGAATTCTGCTATCCTTCACGTTCACACTCAGAGCCCATTCACTTACATCCATGCTGGTGGAGACTAACACTGAACATGTGCCTACTTCATGCCAGGTGCTCCCATTAACTTCCTTAAACACTGCACCACCCTGCACAGCCAGGGGTGGTTTTCCCTAGTTTGTAAGTGAGGACATGGGAGTTCAGAGAGGTGAAGAGCTTGTCAAGATCCCAGCGCCAGTGTATCTGTGAGCTGGGGTTGGAGCCTAGGCCTGCCTGACTCGAGAGCCTACATTCTATCCAGCCAACTGCGTATATGATGTGATTTAAAGGATTTATAGGCGCTTGGCTATGGTGCTCATTTTCTACAGACTGGGGTCTGTTTCTGTGGCTTGGGGTCTTCTGTCCAGTGGAGTCTGTTTCCCAAGGTGGCCTCTGACTTTGGCCATGATGATTTTCTGGCAATTTCTTGGGCTATACAAATCTTCTCTGTTTTATGTGGCATGTTTCCAGGGGACCTTTTAGATGAACTGTTCATGAGTGAGTTTAGTATTGTCTTTTAATCATACCACTGGCCAGATTATTCAGTTTTGGATCTTGGTTGTGTGACCTTGATCAAAATATTTCACTTTGAGCCTTAGTTTTTCCATTTGTAAAATGGAGAAATTTACACGTGTTAACTCAATTGATCCTCACCATAACCCCATGAAATAAGTGCTGTTGATTACATAGCTGAGAAAACTAAAGCACACAAACTTTACAGGACTAGTTCAAGGTTACACATAGCTGGTAAGGAGTACTAACAGGCAGGGGATTTGAATTCAGGGCTGTGCACTTAACCAGTCTCCCCGACTGCTTCCAGCTGTGGAATTGATAAGTGGATGAATAATTGAAAGAAAATGAGACCTTGATAGTTCTGACTCATCTTTGTCCCCCATCTCTTTCTTTTATTTTCTTTTCATTCAGCATCATCACAAAGAGGCAATAGTATCATTTGTCTGTATTGAAAGATTTTCCTATTGTTCTTAAGAAAAATAATTTGGGCTTCTTCATCTTAAACTTCATGGCATAGTTATACAGTAATTTTTTCTTCAAATATTTAACCACCTTATCACCATTTGTGCTTTCTTTTCTTTCATGCTTCTCTGTCCTTGTCCCTGGTTTTCTAGGTGACAGTGGGAGACATTGTGAAGATCGTCAATGGGCAGTATCTTCCAGCAGACATGATCCTGCTATCCTCCAGGTCAGGTGTGCTATAGTGAGCACATTTTTTGAAATAAATGTCAAGAACAATAAAATATAAAATGGTACCTGCTGACCTCTCCAGCCACCCTTTCCCTTCCACTCTGAGTCACCAACCTTCTCTTTCTGGCCTATTCTTCCATTGCCTGTCATTCACTCTTTCCTGCCTTAATCCTAAATTTTCTTTCTCCTATTTATCAATTCATTTTACTCTCATGGCTATTCTGCGCTATATTCCTCATTGTTGGAAGACATTCAAGACAGTGGAGTGATCCCTCCAGTAACCTCCAGGTGGCAGCCTGTCTGAGACTTCACATCCCCTCTCCTGATGGGTCCAGCCCACAACCTCTCGTTCAGAACCCAATGCCTCCCTTTACTAGCTATTCAGAGAACTGCAGGCATTTTCTCAGCGTAGACATGACCTGCAGGTGGTGCTTCCTCCTCATTTGTCCACATTTTGTTCCCTTTCTGCCCAAGTATCATTGCCATGTTTTCTAGGCAGTTCTGTACTAGAAAGTTCTAACTAAGTGGTGTAAATAGTGAGCAACACAGTCTTTGACTTTTCTTTGGCTTGACACATACAATTATATATCAAAGAAGGAATGCCAAAATTTGAATAAGTATAGACTTTTACTCTTGAAATCAAGATTAAAGGATATGATGTGAAAACTGAGAGTTCCTATATTCCTGTTGGAAATCATAGATGCTCACGCAGTTTGCATTTTCTTTGGTTGTAGACAGTGTTTCTTTTATTGGATTTGATCACACATGACATTTTAAGTTTTAACATGAATTTTCTGGTTGAGATAAAAGGTTTTAAAACTAGACCCTCTGCCATAGAGGGTTAAAGCACCGTGTACATGGGGCACCATTCATGTTTGATCTTACTGATTGGTTACAGAGAAACTCTCCATAAAATGTGGATCACTTGATAGTTCAGGGTCAGCGTTTTGGTGTGGCCCTCAGGAAGCCCGGTAGGAGTATGGGATTGTTTCTCTGAGCCGACGTCGTGTTTTCAGGTGGTCATTAGTGTTTGTACTGTGTGCCAAGCAGCCTGCTGAGCACATTGTTCCATTTAATCTTCCCAGCAACCCTTGATATCCTTACTTTACACAGAAAAAGCAGAGAAGCAGAGAAATTGAACAACTGGTTAGAACCATGTAGCCAATAAAGGTAGTGCCAAGAGATTTTAACTTAGCTGGTGGGTGGCAGAGTCCATTCTCTTAGCTACTAACTATGCCACCTAAACCCGAAGGTTGGAAGTGTTAGCTGCTCTGCTTAATTTTATTCTTTGAGTTTTCTGTCCTTCAAATTAGGTGCTTTGGTTAAAAAGTTACCTGTGGGCAGAGTAGTAGGTGCAGGGCAATAAAGGCTTGCCAAGCCTGTGCTTTGGTTCGTGAACCCTTTGGGCTATGATTTTCTTTAAAAGATGGGTTTGTACTGGCTGTGTTGGGGGGGGCGGGCACTTTTGGACAGAAGGAGCAGACCAGGTCTCAGACTGCAAGGGTCATGGAACATCATGTTTGCTCTAACATGCCCCTCCCCTTCTCATTTACCCTCGGCTATTTCTGTTACTTGAGGTCAAGCAGCTTTTGTGGTGCCCTTAAGGGCAGATCACTTGTATTGGTGTTGAGCTCCAAAGATAAGTGTTTGTCTTTCTACTCAATTACTACTACTAAAGTGGTTGTTTATGCAGGTGACCCTTGAACAACACAGGTTTGAAGTGTGTGGGCCCACTCACTTACTGACATTTTTTTCATTAGATACCTGTTTTGTTTTCCATCCGGGGTTGGGAGTCTGAGGATGCACAGAGTCAACTGTATGCAGTGATCTATGGCCATTTTATATAGGGGACTTGAACATCCACGGTTTCGGTAAGGGGGGACCTGAAACAAATTGTCTGCAGATACCAGGGAACAACTGGGAGTAGTTAAATTTTGGGGGACTCAAAAGTTAAGCTTGCATTTTTTACTGTGCAGAAGAGTAGGTGTTGGTGCCCTAACTCCTAGGATTGTTCAAGGGTCATTTATAACACTATTTTGAAGGGCTGGTCAGCAGACATAGTTTCCACAATAGACTCTTTTTGAGCTGTGGCTTTGTGGAGGGGACCTTAATAAACTTAGGCTTCTTTTTCTCTTTTCTTAGTGAACCTCAGGCAATGTGTTATGTTGAAACAGCGAATCTAGATGGGGAGACGAACCTTAAAATACGTCAGGTAAAGTTACCTTTTATGGCTGGTGTTGTTATGGAGGCCCATAGAGCAAATCTGATCCGCACAGTACCAGTCAGTGCATTTTCTAGAGGACAAATGTGTTCTACCACAAAAGGTTATGCCTTAACCCTAATGGAAACTATGGGGAGAAGATGCCTTTTAATATAAAGGGAACTCCTTACAAGTGATGGCAGAGCTAAAAAAGTGGGCTCCCCCCAAGTTTGGGTCAGGAAGGGTATCATGTGTTAACTTAGATCTCACTGCACTCTCTGCCTGGTAGTGTCTGTGGGAAGAGAGAGCCTCTGCTGGGTTGAGCTGCATGGTGGATGAGAGAGATGAAGTTAGACAAACAATGGTACCTTCCTTTCCATTGTTTTAATTGAGGTTCTAATTACAGAGAGTGAGTTATTAGATACAAAATTTCATCCTTTAAATAAGTACATTCTTACTGTATTTTAAAATTCTAGAATGAAGAATAGTTTCTAACGTAATAAGCATTTGAAACATTTGACACTTAAATTTTATGCTGCATAAAGTTGAATTTGATAATTCTGTCCACATATCTTTCTTTTCTACCTTAAATATTTGATTTAGACTTGTTTCCTGTTTAAGGAAGAGTTACTGGGTCTAGTATCATACTGTATTAAAGGGGTGCTTTATTCTATGTTTATGACCGGTATTAGAGCATAGCTAATAAATATGCTTTTCTGGAAGTTGTTCGAGCATATGAATTGCTGCCAAACATGGATGTTTCCAGCACAGTGGTGGAATCGTAACTTTGTGCTTTATTGATTCTTTTGTAACTTTTGCATTAGGCTGCTATCTGTAAAAAAAAAAAGAAAAAGAAAAAGAAAAGTTACCTGTAACACTGATGTCATGGGCTGATAGCTTGATTTCTTTTTTTAAAAAAAAATACATTTTATAATATTCATCAATTTCTTTAGTTTAACAGTGGAATGTGGAATGCTACCCCTAAATCTGGAAGACTGTAATCAATTTCCTCTTTTGATTGCACATTTTAGGGCTTGAATTGCACTGCTGATATGCAAACAAGGGAAATATTGATGAAGTTATCTGGAACTGTAGAATGTGAAGGGCCCAACCGGCATCTCTATGACTTCACTGGAAACTTGAATTTAGATGGAAAAAGGTATCACTTTCCCTTTTCTTGGTGTTTATTTTATTTATTTATTTATTTATTTATTTATTTATTTATTGGACTAAGAACTGCTGAAGCTTTGGAAAATATTCGTTTGTTTTCTGGCTTCATAATATCTCAAAAACAGTGAGATTTCTTCATGTCTAGCTTAGATATGTGAGACTGACCTTCTTTTGAAACACTGTTTTAATCGATTTAAACCAGAGCCTAAATTTAAGGAAAGAACTGATTTTTGTTAAGAAAAAACAGCCAGAGGGTCTGAAATGATGTTCAGGGCACCATCCTGTTCTTTCTGTGTGTACTACCTGCCAGGGAGGAGAGATGGTTTTGGCTGCATAAAATTATCCAGAAAAGCAGAAGGGAGGTGTCTGAGTGTAGGAAATCTGATATTTATTAGAGAACCTTTTTTTTTTTCTTTTCTTTTTGCTAGCATTCTTTAAAGTAGGTTAAATGAAAGGAACAACAATTAGTCTTCCTTTAAAATATTCACTGCTGTCTATATTCTGTTGTCTTTGTTCTCTTGGCATTGTTTTCTTGGTGGAGAATCATTTTTGTCATTATGTTGGGGAGTAGTTTCTGCCTTCTGCCCATCTTTAATCTGCATGCTTTTTATTAATGCTTCCCACCTATATATTTTGAAGAGACCCATAGAGAAGAACCTGATCATGGTAATCAACCCAGAATAACCATAACAACCACATGTGCCTACTTTCTTCGTTTTCGTTCAGTGTGCAGAGCCGTTGCATAGGCTCCCATTTTGAATTTCTAAATTACTGCTCAGCCTTTTATCTAATCATTAAGTCATTCTTGACAAATTTGATATTATAGCATTTTTTTTCTCCTCTATAATAGACTATAAAATAAATTTCTGGTTATTTTAGCAATTTCTTTTTCTTTTCTTTTCTTTTTTTTTTTGGTGTTGAGTTTCATAACAGGGTTATAAGAAATACAATTCCCTCTAACATTTTATAGGAAAAAACAAAAAAATATTTTTGTAGTGATGAATGGATAAGAGAAACCTTTCTTGTGGGTCTTGTTCTTCTCCCCACCCCCCCCCTTTTTTTTATAGATTAAGCCAAGGGTAACCTTTATTGTCTCAGTGAAATAGTTCAAATTTGAGTAAAGGAAACATTTGATTTATTGTGGGTTTATGTTTAAGGGGAAAAGCTCATGCTCATTTGTCAGACTACCATTGAATACAAATATTGTTTCCTATTTTTAGTCCTGCTTCCCTTGGGCCTGACCAGATCTTATTAAGAGGTACACAGCTTCGAAACACTCAGTGGGTCTTTGGCATAGTTGTTTACACTGGACACGACACCAAACTCATGCAGGTAAAACATTTCTATACTGAAAAGCAATGCTTATTTTAGTCTTTTTTAAAAAAAAATTGCTGTTTTTATGGAATAAAGAGTAGAAATGCAGATGTTGTATTTAGGAAGCTTGAGTTTGTGAGCTTAAATTTTGTAAGGAAGTGCCTTTATTTTGGTTCTTTAGGTAGTTTCTCATAGATTTCTGTTATTATATCATATATTTGTTACCCCCTGCTTAAAATATCAATGGTTTTGTTTTCTGGATTTAGGGGGACAATCAGTTCTGGACCTAAGAAGGGACTTGTTCTTTCCTTATTTCTCTCACTACTTCTGCGCCTCACCCCCATTAATTAGGATTGTATAGTAAATTGTCTTATTTAATTCAATCCTAGTTAATTTAAAATCAGTTATTTTTTAACTAATGTTTATTTTTCATATAGCAAAAAAATGAAAATGATATTGTTCTTTCTCCCTGTTAATATTTTTAAATTAGTTGCGAATTTGCAGATCACATTTACATCCTATATAATAAAAGCCTAATATTCTAAGTGTCCGGTCATCCGTTCAACCAATCAAAGCGTAATATGCTAATGATATGCTAAGGCCACTCAACTGTTTGATATGACCTGCACTGACCACCAGGGGGCAGATTCTCCAACCAGTAGGTTAGCTTGCTGCTGGGGTCCAGCCAATTGGGACTGAGTGAGACAGGCCAGACATGCCCTGGAGCCCTTCCGAGGTCCCTCCCCGGCTGGCCAACCTCCTGTGTTCCTCCCTGGCCCCGATCATGCACCAGTGGGGTCCCTTGGCCTGGCCTGCACCCTCTCGCAATCCAGGACCCCTCGGGGGATGTCAGAGAGCCAGTTTCAGCCTCATCCCACTCAACGCAGGATGCAGGATGTGCCCCCTGGTGGTCAGTGTGCTCCCACAGGGGGAGTGCCACTCAGACAGAAGCCAGGCCCATGGCTGGCGAGCACAGGGCGGGAGCCTCTCCCGCCTCTGCGGCAGCGCTAAGGATGTCCGACTGCTGGCTTAGGCCCGCTCCCTGGGGAGAGCGGGCCTAAGCTGTCAGTTGGACATTCCCCAAGGGCTCTGGGACTGCGAGAGGGTGCAGGTTGGGCTGAGGGATCCCCCCATAAGTGCACGAATTTCATGCACTGGGCCTCTGGTTATGACATATTTTGCTAGACTAGTTTGAAATTCTGCATAAATCAGTGTTCCTGTGTGTAATTTCTTATATTTCTTTGATATCACTTGGCATCTTATTTTACTAATGGTCACTATTAATGAGAATTAGCTTTTTAGCTTATCTGGCCTTTTATATACCTTCCAAAGCAAGTACTTGACTATGTTTCTTAACTAAAAAATGTTCAGTGACCACTATGTACCATGTCTTGTGCCAAGCTGTATGGATACAATACCGAAAGGCCCAGCCTTATTCTCTGGAGCCATGGGCACTGAAGAGTAACAGGGAATTATGAAGTAGAGAGGTCATTGTTGTATATGTGTCATTACAAAGCACTATGGGTGCATATCGAAAGGTCAGCCAACCCAGGTTTAGGCACGTCAGTTGGCTAGCTACTAAGAATGATACTAAGGAGCACATTTTAGAAATAAAGTTGGAGAAGGGAGGCTATTGTGTTGGTCTACTCTTTGAGGTTAAATGATGTAGGAGAGAGTTAACCATTGATAGAACAGATGAAGTGATAGACCTCAATAGATGGGGAGGATTAGAGGGTGAAGTTGAAGAAAATTGTTGGAGTTTCTGAGTGACAGTTGATCAGTGTGTAGGGTGCTTGTCTTCAAGTTTCTAGGGTGGAAGGTTTATAGAGTGAGGAGACCTGGGATTGATTCATGGGAGTAGAAAGCTAAAGGTAGAGCTGTTGGAGGCCATTTGATGTTGAGGAGTAAAGGACTGAGAGGTTATGGCATTTGATGGGTCGATGCTGTGACTTTAAAGATTGGATCATGGCAAGGCTGGTGTAGAGATGGATGCCATAGCCAGTTGGTCGGAGGACTTGCTGAGGGAAGAGGCTGAAGGCAGTGTCGCCAAATGGCATGAATTTTACAAGTGGGTTTTTCACATGGCATTAGAAAAATGAAATATCTGAAGTACTGCTGAGTCCCACATATACATTCCGTAATATTACCCAGAATCTGAGGGATGCAAGTCTGCTTGAGGGGCTTTCAGGGAAGGCCTGTCCTGCTGGGGAAGGCAAGGGGCAGGAGAACAGCTTCTGAAGGAGGGCAAGGACATAGAGATGTGTTGGACCTGGAATGGTAGGACTCTAGGTGGTGTGGTGGAAAGATTACAGAATGAGTGTATGTGGGAGTGGGGCATCTAAAACTATTCAGCTAAAAAGTGAATAGTTGGTGAATGCTGAGAGGCAGCTCTTGGATTAAGATTATTCAGTATATCTGACCTGTGTCTGATCTATCCTTCCTGCTGGATCATCACCCACTCCCAAGGGCATGTTAGACAGTTTTAAGTTTCGTGGTTCTGAGCAGCCTGTATATGAAGACTATCTTGAGAAATAGTGCCCTGCTACCTAACTAGTATTTTATAATTTCCCCAGTCCAGTGCCAGCTTCCATTGTCTAACTCTTTTGAAACTCACTAATCACAGACCACTTCTTTTTTTTAATGTAGTGACAAAGAGATCCAGGGATTAGCTTAAATTTGGGCAGGGCCCCAAGTCTAGTTTTTAGATTGTACATGCTACAAATTTAGCTGTTCTTCAAGATTCCTGGTACACTGGTTGTTTCCTTGGAGTGTAATACTGTTTTTCTAGATCATATGTTGGTCACAGAGCTTTGTAGCTAAGTTCTATGAGATAATTAAGTTACACTTAAAATGATCCCATCATCTCTTCAGCGAGCAAGGTGTATCCTGTTACCTTGTAAATCTGCATCCCATGAGTGTGATGGGCACTTTTCCTTGCACCAAGATGTGATAAACCTCTTTGCAAGGTTTATTACATGCTAATTCTTTAAGTACAGGATAATGGAAAGGCCCAGAAGTGTCTGTGCTAGAGTCTCTGTGCCTATAAGGCTGAAACGAGTAGTAAAAATGATGTGCTTTCACAGGGGATTAATAGACATAGTGGAAGCCATCCTGTTTGGGAAATAACATTTTTGTCTGTACTTGTGCTACTTGGCCACAGAGAGGAAACATGGTTGCTTTAGGGCTCTTTTACTTTGTTCTTGTTTTTCAAACTCTCACCTCAATGCCTTCTATTCTTCACAGTTCCCTTGTTTCATGTTTAGTGTAGTTACATGTAGAAATATTTCAATGTCTGTTGTTTCTGTTGGTTGATTGATTGGGAAAGAGAGATATTATAGTAATTGCTGCAAACACTTAGTGCCCCATGTACTGTTCTAGGAATTTGCATGTATTAACTCATTCATTCCTCACAATGGCTCTATGAGGAAGATACTATTATTTCCATTTTTTAGATGAAGGCACTGAGGCACACAGTGTCCAAGTAGGTTACCAAAGTTACACACCAGTGAGAGAGAGAGCTGGGATTTGGCAGTCTGGTTCGAGTCCATGTTCTAACTAGTACTCTAGTGACCGCTTCCTTAGGAGGAAATGAAATGCGTAAAATTCAGGTCAGATATAAGCTTTTACAGAATCTAACACTTTGGCCTGTTTCTATTAAGAACTCCATTATTCAGAAGTAGCAGTGCTTTCTAAGAATTTTACAGACCTTATAATGCTAGTCAGAATTTCACATTACAAGCTCATCCTTGTCAGCCGACATGGTCAGCATATGGGGATGAGTAGGCACAGCTTGGCTTTCTACAAGGTGCATGTGTTGAAGCCTGAGGTTTCGGCCTCTTGTGTTGCATGAAAGATAACTTTTCTCAGCCCTGTTAACTGGTCAGGATTTAACCACTGGAGAAGATAAAAAAAATTCATAAATGAATGGAGTCATAGAAAATGACATTTATTGTAAATTTTTTCTGCCTGTGCCTCTAATGAATGTTTATTAGAAATTATAAGAAAGATCATCTTTAGTTATAAAAGATGGCGATAGGCAATCTTGCAACTGGTCTCTTGGCTCTTGACCTGAGGCCAGAGGTGATGTGTCCTCCACTGACCTTTAGATGGTATTTGACTGGCGTTAGGTCAGCTTTTACTAATGGATTTTCATTTATATTTTAGAGGAATTTTAAAAAGTGTGTAAAGGGAAAATAATTTAGAGAACTAAAGTGAAAGGGAGAAAAGAGTATAGAAAGGAAAATGCTGTTGTGCTGTTAAGATACCTTAATGGACTTAGCTTTTCAAAATGGCCAGTAAGACACTTCCCCATCTCCCCACCCCCACAGAAAACCATGGCCATAAGAGTAGCGTTTCTGAGGTTGGTGATAGAATTCAGGTAGTTTCAGAGATGTTGTGGTATGAGTTTTTCTATGGAACTGAGGAATTACCTTCTATTTTCATCTTGATTTTATTTTCACATTGTGACTTTATTTGTATTCTTCTTTTCAGAGACATTTTTCATCCTAGCTCTGTTAATGTTCAGATAAATTGAGCCAGGTGGAGAGTTCTGACTTCAGTTTGGCACAAGGCACCATTTTAATGGCCCATTAGTGCCTTAAGATTTCAAACCACCTGATCTTTGCAAATCAGTGTTGCCTCTAAAGAGACGGGGTCATGACTCATGGAGGGAGACCTGCAGACTGTAGGTCCTGTGCCCATCTCCCTGTCCACTTCTGGTTTTCTGATTTTATCTAGGCTCTGCTCACCACTCTCCAGGAGTGGATTATTACCATCCATTGTATTACTGTGTTAGTTTCCTATTGCTGCTCTAACAACTTACACACATTTAAGCTTAAAACAACCTCAAGTTGTTATGTTACTGTTCTGCAGGTTAGAAGTCTGCTATCAGGTGTCTGCAGGCAGCACTCCTTCCTATAGAACACCTGGGAAGGCTCTAGAGGGGAATATTCCCTGCCTTTTCTGACTTTCTAGAGGCTGTTTGAATTCCCTGTCTCATGACCTCCTTCCCCACTTCAGCTTCAAAGCCAACAATGTTGCATCTCTGTGACCATTCTTCTGCAGTCACATTTCCTGATCAAGGACCTGTGTGGTTAAATTGGGTCCACTTGGATAATCTAAAATTATCTCCCCAAGTCACAGTCCTTTATTTAATCACAACTGCAAAGTCCCTTTTATCATAGAAGGTAACATTCATAGGGTCCAGTTATCTATAATAATGAAAGGGTAATATGCTAATTAGACCGGATGTCCTTCTGGACATCCTTCCTTTTGGATAAAGCTGCAGCGGGTGAGGGCAGAGGCAGAGGCCCCTGGTGCAGCCATGGTGGGTGGGGGCCAGGGCCAAGGCCCTTGCACCAATGTTGTGCATTGGGCCTCTAGTTAGGATATAGATATCATTGTAGGGGTCATTATTCTACCCACCACACTTACCTTCAGAAAACTTTTAATAAAATAACTTTAGGTGCATAACTGTCTAGTGCAAATAGTTCTATTGACTTTTCCACTGTTGAGAGGTATAGTCCAAAATTTTCCACCTGATGTGCAGTGGTCCTTGAATCTGGCTTTAATGAATATGTCTTAACTCACTACCCAACACTGGCCTCTGTTCTAGCTGGGCTCGTTTCTCTAGCAGCAGTGAGAAATCCAACTATGCACATTTATAGATGTTGGATTGACTTTCTGCTTTTGTTTTATCTTCCTGTTTATATCCTGTTTATGATTCAGGACTCCATTCAAATTTCTTCTGGCTACTAGAACTTTCCTGACTCTTCCTGCTTGTTTCTTGTTCAATTTCCAAATGAATTATTTGTCCATCCATTTATTTTGACACCTGTTGACATTCTATTTTACGTTATTGATGTGTATGTGTTTGTATGTCTTTTTCTCAATTAAATATGTACTTTCACATTTTATCTTTGTCTATTAATTATGGAGTTATGTTATTACTTTGAAAATTCTTTCCAAAATTTTACAATATCAAATATTTAAGTTTCTCTTGAATTAGCAATATTCTGATTTCTTTAAATTTGACTGAAACAAGTAGAGTTGAAACGTGTTCTTTAAAATGATAGAATGTGTCTTCTGTTATCTTTATTTAAAATAGACTTGTATGCATGCATATAAGCAAAACCAATGGACACAGACAGTAGGGGGGTGAGGGCCTGTGCTGGGGGGCAGGAGTGGGTGGGGAGAGGTCATTGGGGAAAAAGGAGACATTGTAATACTTTCAACAATAAAGAATTTAAATCAATTTTTTTTCAAAACAAACACCACCTAGTAGCAAAAAAATAAAAATAAATAAAAAATAAAACTAGCTGCTGATTCAGGAATATGGTACATTTTAAGAACTTCATTGATTATTTGGCAAAAATATAGTCTTTTACTTTTTATGAGTTGAATTTGTGTAACTTACCTCCTTTTCTCCCCACTCCTTGCCCCCGAGTCTGTTCTGTGATCCTCACGGACTTTAAATGCTATTGTACAGAATTCCACCAAAGCTCCTCTCAAGAGATCGAATGTTGAGAAAGTGACCAATGTGCAGATTCTGGTGTTGTTTGGCATCCTGTTGGTCATGGCCTTGGTGAGCTCAGCAGGGGCCCTGTACTGGAATGGGTCTCAAGGTGGAAGAAACTGGTACATCAAGAAGTTGGGTAAGTCTTGGGATGGATTGCTTGTTGAAGTAGGACAAAACATTTTTGGAAAATCTTTCTAAGCACATGTGTGGTGGCCATGCCATCTTCCTCTGCCCTTTGGCTACTCTGTATAATGCCAGCCTATCAAGGATAATTGAAAGATTAGTAGTGATGTAATGAAGTGAAGAGGGATGCATTTGGGGATTGTTTTATATTCAAGTGATTATTTTATTTTATTTTATTATTTTTTATATTGTTTTTGTGATTAATCACTATGCTTTAATTATGTTCAATTTGTAACAATGAAAATACATCTTGCATATCAGATATTTACATTAGGATTCATAATAGTAGCAAAATTACAGTTATGAAGTAGCAACGAAAATAATTTATGGTTGGAGGTCATCACAACATGAGGAACTGTATTAACGGTTCGCAGCATTAGGAAGGTTGAGAACCAGTGCTCTAGGGCCCTGGATAGTGATGGGTAGGTACATAGTAGGAGCCAAATGTTGGGGTCCAACCCCAGCAGGTCCAGGGGTTCCCAAAGGTGTGGACAGAGTTGGCGAAGAATGAATGACGTGGAGACAGCGGTCAATTGATCAGCAGCCTAGCCAGGTTCTCTAGCTAGGATCTCCAACCAAGTTCTGTCTTATATTCAAGTGATTATTTTAAACTAAATTTTTGAGTTATTTTCTTAGGGTTGTTCTAGGGCAGTGATGGCGAACCTTTTGAGCTCGGCGTGTCAAAATTTTGAAAAACCCTAACTTAACTCTGGTGCCATGTCACATATAGAAATATTCATAATTTTTTTTGATATTTGCAACCATAGTAAAAAAAATTTATATTTTTGATATTTATTTTATATATTTAAATGCCATTTAACAAAGAAAAATCAACCAAAAAATATGTATAAAATGAACAAAAACAGAAAAACAATATACATTTAGGAAAAAATAATAATAAAAACAATGATAATCAAATGGTACAAAAACTAGAAATTAGTGACTTTTTTGGTGCTGAAGTTTGTCTGCTAATTCTTCGATTGCAGGTTCATACTTGGTGCACTTCAAGGCCAAGCAAGCGCCACTAACTTCATCTGTTAGCCGGTTTCTTTTGTTTGTCTTAATATTATTTAATGCTGAGAACAAAGTCTCACAAAAATAAGTTGATGAAAAAATTGTTAGCAAAGCCATTGCTAGATTTTTTATGTTGGTAAAAGTGTCATGTACTCTGTTCCAAGCTCTCAAAATTTCTTGTTCGTAGTTGCACTCTTCTTTATTATTCAAACGATTTCATTCCAGATTTTCAAGTTTCGACCTTAAGTCAACAAACACATGAGTCCAAATGCTACCTTGAAAATCTGCAAGTTGCATCTCTAAATCGTCAATTTGCATCCATTGGAAATTCTTTAATTCCAAAGTACTGTAAACAACTACATCCGGATACTTAATTATTTTAATGGTCTGTTCTAGGCATCTAAATTGGTCGAATCTTTTGCTGAACTGTTCAAATAACGAGTTTACTATATTCTGGTACATAAGTATGGACTCCATTACACTCGTTGTAGTGGCCTTCTCGAAATACTTTTTTATTCGAGGAAAATACTTATAAGTTTTAGTTTCAATATCTCGCTTGAAAATTTTGTTTACTTTCAAAAGATTTGATGTATCCAAACATAACGTCAATACTTTTGCCAAAACCTTGTAATTTTAAGTTCAGTTCATTCATATGAACAGAGAGATCTGTAAAAAACATCAAATTGCTGACCCACTTATGATCATTGATCTGAGGAAAGTTTGCCAGATCCTTCTTCTCAATAAATACCGTAATTTCTTCAAAGCACTCCACAAATCGCTCAAGTACTTTACCTCAACTCAGCCATCTCACATTATTGAACATCAGTAGTCCACTATAGGTTGAATCAACTTCCTGTAAAAGTGCAGAAAATTCTCGCTTGTGAAGGGGTCGAGAAGCTATAAAATTCACAATTTTTGTTACAACTGACATTAAACCATTCAATTCTGAGAATCCCGATTTGGCACACAACACCTCCTGATGGATAATGCAATGAAAAGGTACAAGTGGATGTCTAATAGCTTCCATAAACAATTTCAGGAATCCCACATTTTTTCCCACCATATTTGCTACCCCATCTGTCATGACTGACACAGTTTTAGAGATATCAATGTTTAGGTCACTGAATGTTCTTATAACAACCTTACATATTTCGTTTCCTGATGTACTTATTGGCACTGATTCTAACTTTATCAACTCTT
The DNA here is from genome assembly GCF_028538775.1 of Myotis yumanensis. Classification (NCBI taxonomy): domain Eukaryota; kingdom Metazoa; phylum Chordata; class Mammalia; order Chiroptera; family Vespertilionidae; genus Myotis; species Myotis yumanensis. The sequence goes on along the minus strand of NW_027223754.1, from coordinate 117,741,007 downwards.
CTCTCATTGTGAGACCATCAGAATATCTAGCAATAATGGCCAACCGAGCATTTGCTGTGACATCAGTAGTTTCATCAAGAGAATCGAAAAATATTTACAACTATTTAAGTCTTTTTTAAATTGATGTTGTACGTTTTTGTTAAGATCTATTATTCTGTCTTTGATAGTATTTCTACTGAGTGGTAACTCAGAAATTCTTTTAATAATATCATCTTTATTTTTCATATCATGAAATAGAGCTGGTGCACATCTTAGAAATGTTTCCTGAATAAATTCTCCATCACTGAGGGCTTTTCCATGCTGTGTATGGAGTGAGCAATACAGTAACTTGCTGATGTTAAATTTGTAGAGCATCTTACAAATTTAATGATGGAATTGATTGACTTTTATAGAGGTGTAGCTGCCTAGAAATGTATTCCTTCCTTTCATCGATACTTTTTTTCAAGAGCTGACAATGATTAGTTTCAAAATGTCTCTTTACATTCCGCATTCTGCTTACTACTGTTTCATTACACAGTATGCACAATGATCTGTTGTTTCTGTTGACAATCCCGTACATCTCGGTCCATATGTCTTGAAAGGGTCAGCTACTGCTACTTCCACTTCCTTTATCATTCAATCTTGCTTTCTTATTTTTTTTTTTTTTTTCAAGTTCACGTCAGACGGGTCATGTGCCGGAAGCGTAACAAGGTTCGTGGGCGGCACATCTCACACAGCAGCGTGAACACCCAATCATCACGCTTATGAACTCCGAAAGGATCTGCTTTCTTATTTTTTTGATTCTCCATCACAAGGCTGCAAAAATAAATAAATATAAATCACGGCGTTTTTTATAAAAGGTTTCTTACCTATTAACTTTTTGCAGTGTTGTTGCACTCACTCCTGGTGCAAAACAATTCAAAGATAGTATGTATAACCAACAAATATATGGTGCTGTAATCAGTTATCCGACACGAAGAATGTCTCGTCGAGCACTGTTGCACTGTATATCTTTTTCTTCTAACCTTCCCACTCCTGTCTCCTAACGAACATGGCGATCAAGTGCATCCGTTTGCCGAATGCACCTGAACTCACGGGAAGCTTACCCGAGGCACATGTTGACAAGAATTGGGCATTTTGTCACTCGAGTAAAAATAAAATGTCATGAGTAAAGATTAATCTCTTTATAGTGCAATTCTTTTTTTTAATTTTTAAAAATATATATATTTTATTGATTTTTTTACAGAAAGGAAAGGAGAGGGATAGAGAGTTAGAAACATCAATGAGAGAGAAACATCGATCAGCAGCCTCCTGCACACTCCCTACTGGGGATGTGACTGCAACCAAGGTACATGCCCTTGACCGGAATCGAACCTGGGATCCTTGAGTCCGCAGGCTGACACTTTATCCACTGAGCCAAACCGGTTAGGGCTATAGTGCAATTCTTAACCTTTTTATATTAATGTCAATATTGGAACAATGTATCTTGGATGTTTTCACTATGTATCTTTGCTACGCAACACCGAAGTACATGTTTACATCCGGTTTTAGAATTGCATTATTGATCATGAGTAACGTGAGAAATAATATTACTCGAGTGATGCCCAACTCTGGCCGTTGCGAGAGACAAATTTTTGAATTATGCAATTTTTTGTCTCTGTCGATGCTTGTCACCCAAAATGAGTTCGTGTGTCACCTATGACACGCACGTCATAGGTTCACCATCACTGTTCTAAGGATTATAATGTATGTCTTAATTTATTAGCATCTACTTCAGATTAGTACTAATATAATTCCAGTACAATACAGAAAATTTCCTTTAATATAGATCCGTCTCCTCCCCTTTTTTATGCTATTTTTGTCATATATTGCATCTACCTATCAACCCAATTACGGTGTTGTAATTATTGACTTATATAATCTTATGCCTTTTAAAGAAGCAAAAAGCAAAAAAAAGAAATAAACTTCTGCAGTTATTTTACATTAACCTATTTACTTCATTTCTTCCTGTGGATTTGAGTTAGCAGAGTATGTTATTTCTTTGCTTCATGTAGCTTCATTCTCTCCTCACTCCTTTGTGCTCTCATATATATTACATCTTTATAAAAAAAAATCCACCAATGTAATTTTTAATGATTTTTTGCCATCATGTTTTTAAATCCAAAAGAAAGGATAAAAATATATAATTATATTTTCTTTTTTTATTATTGTCTAAAGTTTTACATATATCTCTTTTTTCCCCAATTGACCCCCCTCCCCCAGCCATTCCCACCCCAGGCAAGCCCCCACCGCCCCAGTGTCTGTGTCCATTGGTTATGTTAATATGCATGCATACAAGTCCTTTGGTTGCTCTCTAACTCTCCTCCCCCTCCCCTGCCATTTGTCTCTGGATCTATTCTTGTTCCTCAAATTATGTTGATCATCATATCCCACATATGAGTGAGATCATGTGATATTTATCTTTCTCCGACTGTCCTCACTTCTGCAATGTCCTGTGAACACCTCTTTAACAGATATAACCTGATGACAGTCACATTGGGGGTCATGCCTGCTTCTGCTACTCTCCTACGCACAACCTCCTATTAGAAGCCAGTTCTTTATTGGAAAGGATTGTATATGAGTAGCCTTTGTATTCACAGTTGGTGCCATGTAGCAGGTGCTCAATAACTATTTTTTCCCTTTATTGAATAAAATATTACAAATGTGTCCTTATCCCCCAATGTCCCCTCATCCCCCCAATCTCAATAACTATTTTAACGCCAATGTCTAAATGTACACATAATCCAATAATTTTTTTGTGTGAGTGTCTTTTAGAGAAATTTCAAAATAATAAAATAAAAGGAAACTTAGTAGAGACTAACTGAAGCTATACAGATATTCTGGTTTTCTTCCACAGAGACAAACTCAGATAATTTTGGATATAACTTATTGACATTCATCATCTTGTACAACAACCTTATCCCCATCAGTCTGCTGGTGACTCTTGAGGTTGTGAAATACACTCAAGCCCTTTTTATAAACTGGGTGAGTATCACAGCAGAGTTGTAAAGTTGAGCTACTGTAGAAATGTCAACCACAATTTCTAATACTCTCTCAGAACCTTAGCCATTCACTTAAGCTTCCAGAAAAGAATAATATAACCAACTTATGAATATGATTTGGCCAGGGATCTCTGGCAAAGGTGTCCCTGAACCAGTGATAGCAGTGACTAGTTACCTAACATCCCAGCTCCCTGATCAATGAAATGGGGGTGGGGCATTTGAACCTATTCAAAGAATTAAGTGAGAAAATGGAGGCAGTGCTTAACAGATGCTTATCCTCTGGTGAGCAGGGATGAAGTGGCTATAACTGTTTATGTTTTGAAGTTTCATTAGTGCTGAGGAAAGGCCTCTTAGGTGTTTCTATATCAGTGTTTATTAAATATCAAAAATCATGGTGACAGTAAACTTGGATTCCATTGTTAAGCACGGAAGTGGAATTATTTATTCATTTATTTATTGTTGTTAATCCTCACCAGAGGATATTTTTCCATTGATTTTTAGAGAGAGTGGAAAGGAGGGGAGAGACAGGGAGCGAAACATCGATGTGAGAGAGACACATCAATTGGTTGCCTCCTGCATGTACCCAGACCAGGGCCAGGGGTTGAACCTGCAACTGAGATACATTGCCCTTGCCCAGAATCTAACCTGGGACCCTTCAGTCCAGGGCCGACATGGGCTGACTCTCTATCCACTAAGCCAAACCAGCGAGGGCAGAAGTGGAATTTTTAAGGAACTGTCATTGTCATTAAGCTCTTGACTTCAGCAGCCTGTATATGCAGCTCAGGTGCTTTCATGGACATTTAAAAAATTTTCATTATTATTTTTTAAATTTTATTAAATTTACTGGAGTGACATTGGTTAATAAAATTATATAGGTTTCAAGTGTACAGTTCTATAACACATCATCTGTGTATTGCATTGTGTACCTACCATTCAAAGTCAAGTCTCCTGTCACCAGATATTTGAAAAGAGTAGAGGGGGTTGTGTACATTTTTATTTGATCCTCATAATAATCCTGTAAATTGGGTATTAGCTGAGCTTAGAATATGAGTTAGTCTAGGTCATGAAATGCTCATCTTGAAACCAAATCTTCTGTATATAAATACCATGTTTTCTCCTGGTATCACAGTGCTTCTCTATAATAATTGCCACGGTATTTTTTACCCAAAATTAAAAATTAGCACTTATAGTATCTATTTTTAATCTAAATGAAGGATTAATGTTATACATTTTCTGAAGGGCCACTCTTCTCTCTCTCAGGACACAGATATGTATTATATTGAAAATGACACTCCTGCTATGGCCAGGACGTCAAACCTTAATGAAGAGCTCGGTCAGGTGAGAACCTCTTTGGGAACTTTGGTATTGGTGACATGAGTATGAGGGGAGACTAGTGTTAGAAGAACCATGGAGAGATTTTTGCAAAATTACTTCTATATGAATGTGGGTTTGATGTCTGAAGAGCTATTTAGTGTTAATCAGTTTTGAATTGCATTTTTAGGCTTGCATAGATCTTATCGCTTAGGAGGTACCTGCAAAAAATTTAGTACAAAAATACAGCACAGTATTCTTTTGGACTATTAAAATTGTTAGGAGCAAATGGTAGAGAGAACAATGGTTAAGATTCTCAGATATTGTTTAACCCTACAAAGCATGTAGGTTTTTGAAGGACAAGTATCTGTTAAATCTCTTACATGTTCCGGATTTTGTTTCTGAAATATTCCAGGGCGCCATTGCCTTTTCCACCATCCCCCTGAACCCCAATTACTTTACTGAGTTGTGCTTTGCATTATGTTTTCCTCTTATGTTGAAATTACTACAAGCTACTACCTCTTTTGAATGCATTGCAATTAAAGATTTTAATTTCACTTTATACATCTTATTGAAACCTCCCAACTGCCCTATAAGTTGGTTGCTATATATATCAGACTAAATTTACCTTCTGTTTGAATTTTTTCCCCAGTTTTCCAGATAGTTAGTTCATCTCTTTTCTATGTCCCCATAACAATGTTCCCAAACATAAATACAATAAAATAAGAGACATGATAGTGACGCATTGTCTGTTTTCCTCTTGAAACTTTCAAGCCCATTATGGGGTATGGATGTGCCTGAGACAAAGTCTTTGGTTATTTTGCACAGTGCTCAGTATATCATTGTTCTCAGGTGCCATTGAACTGGACCTGAAGGATTGAACATGCTCAAGAAGCACTAGTATGAGATTATTCATCCTTAGTGGGTGCCTGGGGAAGTAATTTTATTTTATTTTTCAATTACAGTTGACATTTAATATTATATTAATTTCTGGTGTACAACATAGTGACTAGATATTTATATAACTTACAAAGTGATCAACCTGCTTAGTCTAGTATTCATCTGACACTAACCATGGTTATAATATTATTCACTATACATCCCCATGACTGTTTTATAACTGTCAATTAGTACTTCTTAATTCCTTCACCTTTTTCACCCATCCACCCACCCACCTCCCATCTGGCAACCATCAATTTGTTCTCTGTATGTATGAGTTTGTTTCTGTTTCGTTTGTTCGTTTATTTTTTAGATTCCACATGTAAGTGAAATCATATGGTGTTTGTTTTTCTTTCTCTGTCTGACTAATTTCACTTAGCATAATAGCCTCTAGGTCCGTCCATGCTGTCACAAATAGCAAGATAAATTATAAGATATTATTTTTTATGGCTGAATAATATTCCAATGTATATATGTACCACTTCTTTTATTTTATAAAAGGAAATTTATTTAAAATATATACCTTTCTCTAGGTACAAGTCTTTAAGTCAGATTACTATATTTCATTTGTTTTATTACTATAGTACTCAGATATAGTTGTGTTATACATATTAATTAGATTCATGAATAGATTCATCACTAATTAAAATGTCTGCATATGAAGGTAACATATCTCTATATTTTATATTACCTTACATTCAGATAAAATCAGATTTTCTTAAAATAATTTTTAAAAATAATTTGATTACTTTGTTCTAGCCTCAGGAATTAAATTATGATCAGTCTTTAAATGCCTGGCCTTCTTTTTTTCCCTTTATTGATGAAGGTATTGCATATGTGTCCTTATCCTCCCTTTGCGCCCCCCCCCCCCCCCCCCCACTATGTACCAATTCTTTATCCATTTGTCTATTGATGGACACTTAGGTTGCTTCCATATCTTGGCTATTGTAAATAATGCTGCATGAACATTGGGGTGCAGATATGTTTTTGAGTTAGTTTTGGATTTTTTCAGATAAATACCCAAGTGGAATTGCATGGTGAAGTAGTTTTGTGTTGGAACTTATAAGTTAAAATTCAGTAGGCAGAGTGATAGCAAATCTTGATAATTTCTTATTATAAATTTTTCATTTTTTAATATTTTAATTTAATCTTTAAAAACAAGGCAGAAACACTTTATTAGAAGACTGATTCTACTGGAATTTTTATACCTTGACTTACTGCATATAAAATTTATATAAAAACTTATTTATAAAGTATTAATTACCTATAGTATACTAATTTTCTATTTCTATGTAATTTTATATTTCTTTAGGAGCATTAATCATCTTTCTTAAAAAATGTTTCTTTACTTAAATGCCTTTTAATTGCTTTAAAAATAACAATATTGTATAATTAAGAAAAAGTACAGAGTACAATTCATGTTATTAATCCTCTTTTATAAAACAGAAACACATGGCTTCCCTTTGGGGTCCCTGGAGTACATCCAGCATCCAGCAACAGTTATGAACACTCTTTAGAAAACACATAAGGGCCCTGGCGGGGTAGCTCAGTTGGTTGAGCATTGTCCTGATATGCCAGGGTTGTGGGTTCTATCCCTGGTCAGGGCATATACAAGAAACAACCAATGTGTACATAAATAATTGGAACAACAAATCTCTCCCTCCCCCCACCTCACTTCTCCCCCCGCCTCCCTAAACATTAATTTAAAAAAAGGAAAACCACTGAGAAACTGGAGACAATTCTGTTAGTTACTCCCCCCTCACCAATCCATAATATAATGTCCCAGAATATTACCCATAGAATGATGTTACATATCTTCTGGCCAAATACTTTTTTTCATAGATGTGGAAACTGAGCCGAAGAAGGATGAGGTGACTTTTTCAAGAGTCCACCAACTAATTATTATTCAGAACCTGAACTATCTCCTTCTGAATTCTTTTCTCTCTTCTCTGGGAGGACATAGTTCTCACAGCACATGTACATTGGGAGTTCACCTCTTTTTATGCACTTATGTGATAATGGTTGGCTTGTTGGCCTCCTCCAGAAGTTTCTTTTTACCTTTGTATATTGAGAGTTTAATGCATTAAATCTCTAAAATTTCATATCTTGGAAAGTTATGTAATCTATAGCAGTTCCATGCTGCCTTCATGTAATCTTAATGGTGACAGTGACTGAGAAGCGTGATGTTTGTTCTGTGCTGCTCAGGATATGCCTTCTTAACCCAGCTAGGAGACGGAGTTTTAAAAAGAGATATTTCAAGGTTGCCAAAGTCTGAGCTTCTTGTCTTGACATATTGGACATTAGGAGAGGATACTGTATGAGATCATGTGAATATCTTGAAAAATGACATGTGTCTTTGAGATGCCTCGTGGCAGAACTTAAATGCTTATAGATTTCCTAGAGGCCCGGTGCACGAAATTCGTGCAGGGGTGGGTGTCCCTCAGCCTGGCCTGCACCGTCTCCAATCTGGGACCTCTGGCTCCTAACCACTCACCTGCTTGCCTGCCTGATCGCCCCTAACCCCTCTGCCTGCCTGCCTGATGCCCCTAACTGCTCTCCTGCCTGCCTGATCACCCCTAACTACTCTACCTGCTTGCCTGATTGCCCCTAACTTCTCTGCCTGATCACCCCTAACCTCTGCCTTCCTGCCTGATCACCCATAACCACTCTGCCTGCCTGCCTGATCACCACTAACTGCCTCTGCCTGCCTTCCAGATCACCCCTGACCACTTGCCTACCTACCTGATCACCCCTAACTGCTTGCTGGGGGGCAGGGCCAGCCCTGCGAGGGGCCATCTGCCTACCTGATTGCCCCTAACCACTGGTCGGCCTGCCTCATCACCCCTAACAACTCTGTCTGCCTGCCTGATCACCCCTAACCACTTGCTTGGGGATAGGGCCAGCCCAGTGAGGGGCCGTGTGCCTACCTGATCACCCCTAACCGCTGGCCTGCCTACCTGATCGCCCCTAACCACTCTGCCTGCCTGCCTGATCACCCCTAACTGCTTGCTGGGGGACGGGGTCAGCCCGACAAGGGGCCGTGGTGGTTCTGATCTAATGGTCGTTATGGTCGTGACGCTGTTATGGTCTCTGGCTTATTATTATATAGGATAATGGCTCCAGGGCTGTTACTGAGTCTCCTTTGTGCATTTCCACACAATTAGACTCTATAAGTAGCTATTGAAAAACGTTTTTAAGTGGTCTAAGCATTAAAATATATTAATAAAATAATATTTAATTATAATTGTTATATATAATATCTATGCAATTCTAAAATATATTTTGCTTGATTGAAGGAAATTTACCTTTGAAAATTTATACAGATTTTGAAAAACATAAAGACTTTATTTGTTGGTTTTTGCATCTTATTATATTATTGATGTATGTATGTTTCTCTTATTCTTTGATTTAGGTTAAATACCTGTTTTCTGACAAAACTGGAACTCTTACATGCAATATTATGAACTTCAAGAAATGCAGCATTGCTGGAGTAACCTATGGGTAAGTGTGTTTATTACTTACTGAAAAATTGATTTGTTTTCTCCCAACAAAATAAGTTTATTTTTATCTGCTTAGTCAAATACTTTGACTTTCTGAGAGTTTGAAAAGATATGTATAAGCTTTTAGTGCCAAACCCAAAAAATCCTTCCCAAGATCAATGTCAAGGAACTAAGGTTACCACTTATTTTTTTTTCTAGGAGTTTTATAGTTAGAGTATTATGTTCAAGTCTTTAATCCATTAATTTTTGTGTATGGTGTAAGATAGAAGATCCAGTTTTATTATTTTGCATGTGGCTCTCAAGTTTACCAAAATCACTTATTGAAGAGACTGCTCTTTCCCTATTGTTTATTTTTGGCTCCTTTGTAATAAATTAGTTAACCATAAATGTGTGGGTGTATTTCTGGGCTTTGGCAATTTGGTTATTTTGTAGTTGCATACATATTAGGATTGTTTGTTCTATTTCTATGAAAAATACCATTGACATTTTGGTAGAGATTGTATTGAATCTGTAGATTTCTTCAGGTAATATGGACATTTTAATAATATACATTCTTTTTATCCATAAGCACGAACTATCTTTCTATTTATTTGTGCCTTCTTCAGTTTCTTTCATTAATATATTATAGTTTTAGGTATTTTTTGATACAATTGTAAATGTGATGCTTTCTTTTAAAAAAATTTTAAATACTCACCCAAGGATATGTTTTAAAAAATGATTTTGGAGAGAGGGGAATGGAGAGAGAAAGAGAAAACCATGGATGTGAGAGAGAAACTTCTACTGTTTGCCTCCCATATGCACCCTGACCCACGGATCAAACCTTCAATGTAAGTATGTGCCCTGGCCAGGAATCGAACCCACAACTTTTTGGTGTACAGGATGAAGCCCCAACTAACTGAGCCACACCAGCCAGGGAGTGATGTTTTCTTAATATATTTTTCTGATAGTTCATTATTAATGTATATAAATGCAACAGATTTTTGTGTTTGATTTGTGTCCTGCAACTTTACTAATTTTGATTATTAGTTCTCATAGTGTTTTTGGTGGAGTCTTTAGGGTATTCAGTTCTTATGATGTCATCTGCAAATAGAGTTTTACTTCTTCTTTCTCATTTGGATGCCTTTTATTTCTTTTTCTTGCCTGTCAATGTTGAATAAAAGTGGTAAGAATGGACATCCTGACTTGTTCCTGCTCTTAGGAAAAAAGGCTTTCAGTTTTTACTATTGAGTATGATATTAGATATGGACTTAATCACATGTGGCCTTTATTATGTTGAGGTATTTTCCCTCTGCACCCACTTCTTGAGCATTTTTAATCATCAGTGGATATTGAATTTTGTCAAATGTGTTTTCTGCACTTATTGAGATGTTCATATGATTTTTTATCCTTCATTTTTTTTTACTGTAATGTATCCCATTGATCGATTTGCATATGTTGAATCAGCTTCATCCCTGGAATAAAGTTTACTTGATTATGGTGTTTGATCCTTTTAATGTATTATTGAATTTGATTTGTGACTATTTTGTTAAGGATTTTTGTTGAGGATCTATGTTCATTAGGGATAGTGGTCATAATTTTCTTTTCTTGTGGTGTCCTTGTCTGGTTTTGGTTTCTGGGTAATGCTAGCAACAGAAAATGAGTTTGGAAATGTTTTCTTCTTTTATATTTATGGGAGAATTTGAGAATGATTGGTATTAATTTTTCTTTGAGTGTTTGGGAGAATTCACCAGTGAAGCTGTCTGGTCTGGAATTTTCGTTTGTTGGAAGGTTTTTTTTTTTTTTTTTTTTTTAAATTTAATCTCCTTAATAGTAATGGATCTGTTCAGATGTTCTATTTCTTCATGATTCAGTCTTGGTAGATTGTTTTATCCATTTTTTATAGATTATACAATTTGTTGGTGTATAGCTGTACATAGTAGTCTCTTTTGATCCTTTGTGATTGCATGTTATCAATCATAATATCTCTTTCATTTCTAATTTTGAGATCTCCCTTTGTGTGTGTGTGTGTGTGTGTGTGTGAATCTAGTGAAAGATTTGCCCATTCTTTTAATTGAACCAGCTCTTAGTTTTATTGATCTTTTCTTTTGTCTTTTTAGTCTTTCATTTATTTCTTCCCTGGTCTTTATTATTTCTTCTACTAACTTTGGGGTTTATTTGTTCTTTTTCTAGTTCTTTGATGACTAAAGTTAGGTTGTTTAAAAGTTTTCTTATTTCTTGATGTGTGGCCATTTATCCCCATGAATTTTCCTCTTAGAACCACTTTTGGCTGCATACCATAAGTTTTGACATGTTTTCATATTATTTTGTCTCAAGGTATTTTTAATTTTTTTCTATTAATTTCGTTTTGAACCTTTGGTTATTCAGAAGTATGTTGTTTTATCTTCTCATATTTCTGATTTTCCAGTTTTCTTCTTGTAATTGAGTTCTCTGTTAAAAATGCTTGATATGATTTCAGTCTTAAATTTATTAAGACTTGTTTTGTGGCCTAATATATGATCTGTTTTGGAGAATGTTCTATGTGAAAATGCCTGTCGTTTGCTCATAGTTTGGTGATCACTCTGTTTTTTTTTTTTTTTCTCTCTCTGGAAGTCATTTTCCAGAACTGATAAGAGAGCAATCTTCAGATGATTTCTGGTAAGTATATTCTAGCATGTCTTGATCCTTTAGTGGGAAATGTTATGGAACAATTCTATATTTTCATGTCTTACCTGAATAGTTAGTAATTAAAAGTTGCATGTTTGTTATTTCAAGAGAAAATCAGAATAAAATTTAATTGTGAATATGATTTTCAAAGTCCAGTGATACTACTAGGCTTTAACAAAAAATAGTGAACCCTTGGTCCAATACTTCCCACTCACTTTCCACCTCTTAGGATAATGTCTTCAAGGTTGTAGTATACATGTTATATAGCAGGTATTAGAATTTTATTCCTTTTAAAGGCTGAATAATATTTCTTTGCATGTATATACCATATTTTGTTTATCCATTTATCTGTTGATGGGCATTTGGGGTATTTTCACCTTTTGGCTGATGTTAATAATGCTGTTATGAACATTGGTACACAGTGGATCTCTGCTTTCAATTATTTTGGGTATGTACATAAAAGTGGGATTGCTGGGTCATGTGCTTATTCTATATTAAACTTTTTGAGGAACCATCAAACTGTGTTTTATAGTAGCTCTTCCATTTTACACTCCTGCCAGTAATGCACAATTTTTCTACATCTTTGAACCACTTGCTAATGAATGAAACAATTAAAAAAACATTCCAATGAATATAAAGTAGTATCTCTTTTTTGTTTCCCTTGGACTAGTGATGTTGTCTGCTCATGTTTTAAGATTTATATACTAACAAAACTGATCAGTAGGGCTGTGTGTATATGTGTGGGGAGGCGGGAGCAGTGTGGTTGATGACTAACTAGCTTCCCTGTGGGATGACCAGTCAGGACCTATTATTTTCTTGGAGGATCCCTGGTTGTCAGTGTGTGGGTCTTTCTTATGAGCTGAACAGTCTTCTTCTCATGAGAAGAAGACTTTCGTTTTTGCCAAGGGCTGTAAATGTGGCTGCAGTTGTTATGGAGCTGAGTGGAAGCAGAGGGTTGGTGGTTGTATCTTTCAGTGTATGTCGGATTTCACTTGAGACTCCTGTTTTGAGAGGATGCCCTACCCTACTTGTCTGTGTGTCCAGTGTCCCTGGGTCCAGGGCTACTGTTAATTTTTTTTAAGATTCTTTATTGTTTAGCATTACATATAGTATTACATATGTCAATTTTTTTTAAGATTCTTTATTGTTTAGCATTACATATAGTATTACATATGTCTCCTTTTTCCCCCATTGACCTCTCTCTGGCCACCCCCAAACACCAGCATATGCCCTCATCCCTTAGTGTCTGTGTCCATTGGTTATGCTTATATGCATGCATGTAAGTCCTTTGGTTAATCTCTTACACCCCCCACCCCTCCCTTCCCTCTGAAGTTTGATGGTCTGTTCGATGTTTCTCTGTCTCTGGATCTATTTTTGTTATTCATTACATTCCACAAATGAGTGAGATCATGTGATATTTATCTTTCTCCAACTGACTTATTTCACTTAGCATAATGCTCTCCAGGTCTATCCATGCTGTTGCAAATGGTAAGAATTCTTTCTTGTTTACAGCAGCATAGTATTCCATTGTGTAGATGTACCACAGGTTTTTAATCCACTCATCTGCTGATGGGCACTTAGTCTGTTTCCAAAACTTAGCTATTGTAAATTTTGCTGCTATGAACATAGGGTGCATATATGTTCAGGGCTACTCTAATTTAACCTCTCCAAAGGATAAACCTCCCATTTATTTCTAGATGCAGAAGGTTTAGCTTGCCTGACTACATGGGCTGTGGGAGAGTTCTTGGAGGATGAACCTTGCTTAGGTGGATTTGGAACCTGCTCTGTTTCCACCTTCCCTTTATCTATCTCATAGGGACCTCTTGCTGCCGTTTCCTCAGCTTTCACACAGTTTTGCTGGGGGCATCAGCTTGCATTTTAGGTGCTTCCCTTTGCAGGCTATTGGTTTCTGTTTTCTCTGCAGTATTAAACTCTGATACAGAGTTCAGACTGACATCAACTGTGCTGTTGTCTCTTCTTCCATTGTCTTTGTCTTGAAGGAGTGGAGATGCATGAATATAATTGGCATATCACATCTGTTTCAGTGGACTAGGACACAGCCATAATATTAGGTTTCTTTTCTCATAATCATCTGCCTCCTTCTTTTTCCTATATCCGAGCCCTTGCCATAAGTGGTTGCATAGATACAATGCAATAATTCCTCCATTTTTCCTAGGTTGAGCAGGCAGTTCTTACAAGTTTTTCTTAGAAGAAGTTATACAGAGACCAACTAAAATGACAGTCAGATGTTGATTTTTGTCCCGTTTCTTCTCCTTGTAACTATGTTGCTGTTTATAAAATGTTATAAAAAATGTAAAGTATTTTATAGTATTAAAAATTTCCTGTTGAGGTTTGAAATAATATATAGTATTCTAAATCTTTAAGAGTTTAATATAGATCTGTGGGCTTTTTAGGTGTGGTTCTTCTTGAAGACAGAGTCTTACTGTCTTTGAATTATCTTAAAGGAACTTTTGACCTGAATAAATATTTTCTATTCTCTTTCACAGCCGGATGTCTTGTCCGCCTAGTGAGTCATGTGACTTTGATGATCCCAGGCTCTTAAAGAACATGGAGGACCACCATGTAAGGACATCATTTTGCGCTTGAGACATAAAATACCTTATGATGTACCTTTATTTATGTATATGGGTAGTATCTTGAAAGTTGCAATTTGGAGCATGGGGAAGAGATGCAGCCTCACTTTTATGATGCTAGTACTTCAGGGAAGTAATCTAGAACAAATGCTTTCTGGTTAGCACTTTTTATAAGTTAATGTAAACCTGACTGAAATAAGTGGTGAAGTTATAAAGCAGCACAACATTAAGACAAGTTTTACCATAGAATTCTCTAACATTTCATATTTCTGTTGCTTTATTTCTTTATTATCATTTCTATAGTACTATTTCTTCACAGTTATGAATCTATGAGGTTATGTATTTTGAAAAGTAATTGCAATATCCTTTGACTAGGATAATTTAAGAAACAAAAGTAAGATATAATAACATGTAGCAGTTATAGGATTCTACTCGGTGCCAAACATTTGATATGTATTTCCTATACCACTTGAGTCGCCCCAGAGATGTAATAAGAAGTTGTATAGAAAGATTGACTTGGCCAAGATTACCCAGCAAACAATGTAGAAATGAGACTTCTATTTTAAGTTTGTTTGAATCTTAATTATGACATCACATTATCTTAACTATTTAACAAACCATAATTAACTGCAGTATCACATACATTTGTTTTTAAAGGACACTCTGAAAAATAACAACTTTGAAAAGTATTCAATAATCAAAGTATTTCATAACCAGCTTGGTCTGTGTAAATTAGACCTAATATTATTAATTTTTTTCTGAATAAAATTTTAGTTTTCAAATTAGGTAAACTTGAGCAAAATCAAAATTTTAACTTTCCAAAATTTTATTAAGAGATAAGTATATTTAAAGCTTTCTCTGATATTTTCAGCAAGGAAATTTCCTTTTCTCTATTGCAGTTAGTGCCTATTGGTTAAAGCTAAAACCTTTCCTAGCAGTGGTTCTCAAATATGAGTGTATAAGACACCTACATCCATGGGCTGGGATGCAGATATTCTGCCTCAGCCCCTGGTGATGCTATTGAAGTGGTCCCAGACTACACAGAGGACACTGCTGAGGTCCATGCTTCATGCCACAGTCATTGATGTGGCCATTTCTTGGATTTTAAAAAAAATTTTATTGTTGAAAGTGTTACATATTCCCCCCCTCCCATTTTCCCCCATTGACTTCTTCTAACCCACCTCCACCCCCTGCCCCAGACCTTCATCACTCTATTGTCTGTGTCCATGGGTTATGCATATATGCATACAAATTCTTTGGTTGATCTCTTCCCACCCACCCATCCTTCCCCTCAGTTCCTTTGACATTCCACAGTCTATTCCATTGTTCGATATCTCTGGATTTATTTTGTTCAACAGCTTATTATGTTCTTTAAATTGCACATATGAATGAGATCATGTGATACTTGTCTTTCTCTGACTGGCTTATTTCACTTAGCATAATACTCTCTAGGTCCCTCCATGCTGTCTCAAAGGGTAAGAGATCCTTCTTTTTTACAGCTGCATAGTATTCTGTGGTGTAAATGTACCACAGCTTTTATATCCACTCATCTACTGATGAGCAGTTGGGCTTTTTCCAGATCTTAGCTATTGTAAATTGTGCTGCTATGAGCATAGGGGTTCAGACATTCTTTGTGATTGGTGTTTTGGGTTTCTTTGGATATATTCCTAGAAGTGGGGTCACAGGGTCAAATGGCAGTACTCTATGTAATTTTTTTTTAGGAAACTCAATGCTGTTTTCCATAATGGCTACACCAGTCTGCATTCCCTTTTCTCTAGGGTTCCCTTTTCTCTACATCCTCTCTATATTATTTGTTAATTTGTTGATGGTAGCCATTCTGACAGGTATGAGGTGGTACCTCATTGTCCTTTTAATTTGCATCTATCTGATGATCAGTGACTGGGCATTTTTTAAAATATCTCTTGGCCATCTGTATGTCTGCTTTGGAGAAGTATCTATTTAGGAACTTTGCCCATTTTTTAATTGGATCACTTGTCTTTTGTTAAGTTATATGAGTTTTTTTTTTATATATTTTTAAAATTAACCCTTTATTAGATGTATCATTGTCAAATATGTTCTCCCATACAGTGGGCGCCCTTTTCATTTTTGTTGATGGTTTCTTTTGCTGTTCAGAAGCTTTTTATTTTGATGTAGTCCCATTTGTTTATTTTCTCCTTAGTTTCCCTTGCCCTAGGAGATGTATCCGTAAACATAGTGCTAGGGAAGATGTCTGAAATTTTGCTGCCTATGATTTCTTCCAAGATTTTTATGGTTTCATGACCTACATTTAAGCCTTTTATCCACTTTGAGTTTATTTTTGTGTATGTTGCAAGTTGGTGGTCTAGTTTCATTTTTTGCATGTATCTGTCCAATTTCCTCCAACACCATTTATTAAAGAGACTGTATTTACTCCATTGTATGCTCTTGCCTCCTTTATCAAATGTTAATTGAGTGTAATGTCTTGGGTTGATCTCTGGGGTGTCTGTTCTATTTCATATTGATCTATATGCCTGTTCTTGTGTCAGTACCAGGCTGTTTTGATTACAGTGGCTTTGTAGTATAACTTGATCTGGTATTGTGATTCCCTCAACTTTGTTCTTCTTTATCAAGATTTCTGCAGCTATTCCAGGTCTTTTTGAGTTCCATATAAATTTTTGGAGTATTTGTTCTAGGTCTGTGAAATATGCCATTGGTATTTTAATAGGGATTGCATTGAATCTATAGATTGCTTTAGGTACTATGAACATTTTAATGATGTTAAGTCTACAAATCCATGAACATAGCATATTCTTCTACTTGTTTATATCTTCTACCTCTTTTTAAAAGGTCCTTAGTTTTTGGAGTACCAATAAACTTATTGGCTACGTTTATTTCTAGGTAATTTTTTGTTGTTGTTGCAAAAGTAAATGGGATTGTTTGCTTAGTTTCTCCTTCTGAAAATTCATTATTGGTGTGTAAAAATGCCATGGAATTCTGGGTGTTAATTTTGTATCCTGCTGCATTGCCAAATTTATTTATTAAATCTAATAGTGGTTTTTTTGGCAGAGTCTTTAGGGTTTTCTATGTACAAAATTATGTCATCTGTGAATAATGAGAGTTTTACTTCTTCCCTTCCAATTTGGATGCCTTTTATTTCTTCTTCTTGTCTGATCACTGTGGCTAAGACTTCCAGCACTATGTTGAAAAAGAGTGGTAAAAGCAGACATCCCTGTCTTATTCTTGTTCTTAGGGGAAATGGTTTTAGTTTTTGCCCATTAAGTATGACGTTGGCTGTTGATTTGTCATATATGGCTTTATTATGTTGAGATATGATTCTTCTAGTCCCACTTTGCTGAGAAGTTTTATCAAAAATGGGTGTTGGATTTTATTGAATGCTTTTTCTGTGTCTATTGATATGATCATGTAATTTCTGTCTTTTAGTATGTTTATGTGATGTATCACATTTATTGATTTGCAAATATTGTACCAGCCTTGCATCCGTGGAATAAATCCTAGTTGGTCATGGTGTATGATCTTTTTAATATATTGCTGGATAAGATTTGCTAATATTTTGTTGAGGATTTTAGCATCTATGTTCATCAGGGATATTGGCCTGTAATTCTCTTTCTTTGTAGTGTCTTTGTCTGGTTTTGGAATTAGGATAATGTTGCCCTCATAAAAACAACTTGGAAATGTTTCTTCCTTTTGGATTTCTTGGAATAGTCTGAGGAGGATAGGTGTTAATTGTTTTTTGAACGTTTGTTAAAACTCCCCTGCAAAGCTGTAGGGACCAGGGTTTTTGTTTATTGTGAGTTAGTTAGTTAGTTTGTTTATTTATTTATTTATTTATTTATTTATTATTGCTTCAATTTCATCAGTTGTTGTTGGCCTATTCAGGTTTCTGATTCTTCCTGATTTCGTTTTGGAAGATAGATTTTTTTTTAGGAATTTGTCCATTTCACCCAGGTTGTCCAGTTTGTTGGCATATAGTTATTCATAGTATTTTCTTATAATCCGTTGTATTTCTCTGGTGTCAGTTACTTTACCACTTTTGTTTCTGATTTTATTTATTTGGGTCCTCTCTCTTTGTTTCTTACTGAGTCTGGCTAATGGTTCATCAATCTTGTTTATATTTTCAAAGAACCAACTCTTAGTTTCATTGGTTTATTTATTATTATTATTATTATTAATATTATTATTTTAGCCTCCATGTCATTTATTTCTGCTCTAATCTTTATTATTTCCTTCCCTCTACTTATTCTGGGCTTTTCTTGTTATTCTCTTTCTAATTCTTTAAGTTGTAGGGTTAAATAGTTTATTATTAAATTTTTCTTGTTATTTTGAGTTAGGCCTGTAGTCCTATGAACTGCCCTCTTAGGATTGCTTTCATTGTGTCCCATAGATTTGGGGTTGTGTTTTCGTTTTCATTTGTTTCCAAGAAGTTGTTTTTCTTTTGTTTTTGTTTGTTTGTTTGTTTGTTTGTTTTCTTCCTCACACAAGGATATTTTTCCATTGATTTGTTAGAGAGAGTGGAATGGATGGGGAGTGACAGAGAGAGCAAAACATTGATGTGAGATAGACACATCGATTGGCTGCCTCCCACATATACCCCGAGCAGGGCCAGGGATTGAACTTATAACTGAGGTTTGTGTCCTTGACGGGAAACAAACCCAGGGCCCTTGATTTCTTTCTTGATCTCATTGGCAATCCACTCATTGTTTAATAGCATGCTACTTAGCCTCCATGTGTTTGAATGTTTTTGAGTCTTTTTACTGTAGTTGATTTCTATGTTTATTCCATTACTAGAGCCCGGTACACGAAATTTGTGCATGGGGAGTGTGTCCCTCAGCCCAGCCTGCACCCTCTCCAATCTGGGACCCCTCAGGGGATGTCGGACTGCCAGTTTATGCTTGATCCCACACAATCTGGGACTGCTGGCTCCCAACTGCTCGCCTGCCTGCCTGCCTGTTTGCCCCTAACCCAGTGATGGCGAACCTATGATACGCGTGTCAGAGGTGACACGTGAACTCATTTTTTTGGTTGATTTTTCTTTGTTAAATGGCATTTATTTTTTTTATTTATTTTTTAATATATATTTTATTGGTTTTTTACAGAGAGGAAGGGAGAGAGATAGAGAGCTAGAAACATCGATGAGAGAGAAACATCGATCAGCTGCCTCCTGCACATCTCCCACTGGGGATGTACCCGCAACCCAGGTACATGCCCTTGACCGGAATCGAACCCGGGACCCTTGAGTCCGCAGGCCGATGCTCTATCCACTGAGCCAAACCGGTTTCGGCTAAATGGCATTTAAATATATAAAATAAATATCAAAAATATAAGTCTTGAAGAGACAGAAAGGGAGGAACCAAAATGGCGGCGTAGGGTGTAGACCTGTGCGTGCTGTCTCCCACAACATCATTGAAACTACCAACTATAAGACAAACAACCACCATTCAGAACCATGGGAAAGTTGGCCCAGTGGAAGTTCTACAACTGGAAGGAAAGAAAGAAGTGCAGTGAGACTGAGTAGGAGCTACAGAGGTGCCAAAAACAGGTACAGAGTCGCGCACCAGGCAGGCTGCAACTGGATGCGTAGCTTTTTTCAATCGGAAGGGGTTACGAACTTTCGAATCCCCTGGGTGGGTCTCTGAGGCCCCAGACCCCACGGGGAGAGGCGGCATGGCCTTGCAGCAGTCGGAAAGCGAGGGAGGCTCTGTCGCGCAGCTGCTCACCGGCACTGGGGGACGCGAAGTCCCAGAGCCCCAGAGAGGCCAGGAGCCACGGAGATGCCCCATTGCTATTTGCCCCACCCCGGTGACTCCCTGAGACCCCACCCTACTCAATTTACATCCCCATCCAAACTGTGACAGTGGCACAAAAAAACCCACCTGCGCTTTTGAAGCCTAACCCAACAAATTGCAGACTTCAACTCCTCGCACCCATGGAAAACACACTCAAGAAGCAGACTCAGGAGAACCAAGATGGCAGTGTAAGGTACAGACCTGTGCGTGCTGCCTCTCACAACAACATCGAAACTACCAACTATAGGACAAACAGCTATCATACAGAACCATGGGAAAGCTGGCCCAGTGGAAGCTCTACAACTGGAAGGAAAGAAAGAAGAGCATTGAGACTGAGTAGGATGTGCAGAGGCACCAAGTACAGAGCCCAACCCAGCAGGCTGCAGATTTCGGCTCCTCGCATCCGGGAGGGATGCACTCGGGGGCCGGAGTCGGGTTCGGGGGAGGCCGGGGCCAGGCCGGCTGGGCCGGCGAGGTGAAACCGCTGTACCAGCAGGCACAAGCACGTCCACTGGTTCCAGTCTCACATGGGACGCTGAGGGATGGCAGATGGGCAGTCAGTGCACTTGGTGGAGGGCGAAGTCCGAGCAGGCATGCCGGATGTTCAGCCACCAGGAACGCCTGGAGATTGTGTCTGGCGGGGAGCCGCCTGGCAGGGGACAAAGTGCCAAACTTCGTGTTGCCCCGGTGAGGCCAGGACGGCCCCAGTGAGGCCGATACGGCCCCAATGGTGTCGGGACGGCCCCAGTGAGGCTGAAACTGTCCCGGTGAGGTCGGGATGGCCCAGGTGAGGTCAGGATGCCCCCAGAGAGGTCGATACGGCCCCGGTGAGGTCAAGACAGCCCCGGTGAGGTCAAGACAGCCCCGGTGAAATCGGGACAGCCCCGGTGAGGTCGGGACAGCCCTGGTGAGGTCAGGAGGCCCTGGTGAGGTTGGGACAGCCCCGGTAAGGCTGGGATGGCCCCGGTGAGGCCGAAACGGCCACGGTGAGGTCGGAATGGCCTCGGTGAGGTTGAGACGGCACCCAGGGCCAGAATGGCCCAGGTGAGGTCGAGATGGAACCGGTGAGGTCAAGACAGCCCCGGTGAGGTTGAAACGGCCCCGGTGAGGTCGAGACAGCTCCGGTGAGGTCGAAACGGCCCCAGTGGGGTCGGGACGGCCCCGGTGAGGGTGAAACGGCCCCGGTGAGGTTGAAACGGCCCCGGTGAGATTGAGACGGCCCCGGTGAGGTCAGGATGGCCCCAGTGAGGCTGAAACAGCCCTAGTGAGGTCGGGATGGTCCCGGTGTGGCTGAAACGGCCCCAGTGAGGTCGGGACAGCCCCAGTGAGGCCGCGACGGCCCTGGTGAGGTACAGCACCGGTGAGGTCGAGACGGCCCTGGTGAGGTCGGGACAGCCCCGGTGAGGTCAGGATGGCCCCGGTGAGGTTGGGACGGCCCTGGTGAGGCCGAAACAGCCCCAGTGAGGTTGGGACAGCCCTGGTGAGGTTGAAACGGATAATGGGGACCAGTATAGACTGATGAACAGGGGTAGATGCAGAGGCAGAGCAGCATTGAACAGACTGTCAAACTACAGTGGGAAGCCTAGGGAGGGTTTGGGGGGGCGTTAAGAGATCAACCAAGGGACTTATATGCATGCATGTAAGAATAACCAATGGACACAAGACACTAGGGGATAGGGGAGTCCGGAGGAATGTTAAGGGCGGGGGGGGGGGGGGGGGGGGAAGGAGACATATGTAATACTCTTTGTAATACTTTAAGAAATAAAAATTATTTAAAAAATATATATAAGTCTTTGTTTTACTATGGTTGCAAATATCAAAAAATTTCTATATGTGACACAGCACCAGAGTTAAGTTAGGGTTTTTCAAAATGCTGACATGCCAAGCTCAAAAGGTTCGCTATCACTGCCCTAACTGCTTCTGCCTGCCAGCCTGATCACCCTCTAACCACTCCCCTGCCAGCTTGATCAATGCCTAACTGCTCCCCTGCTGGCCCAATTGCCCCTAACTGCCCTCCCCTGCCAGCCCAGTCACCCCCAACTGTCCTCCTCTGCCAGCCTGGTCACCTCCAACTGCCCTTCCCTGCAGGCCTGGTCCCCCCCAACTGCCCTCTCCTGCCGGCCTGGTTGCCCCAACTGCCCTCCTCTGCAGGGCTGGTCCCCCCCAACTGCCCTCCCTCCCCTGCAGGCCTGGTCCCCCACAACTGCCCTTCCCTGCAGGCCTGGTCCCCCCAACTCCCCTCCCTCCCTTTCAGGCCTGGTTGCCCCCAATTGCCCTCCCTTGCTGGCCTGGTCACCCCTAACTGCCCTCCCCTGCTGGCCTGATCGCCCACAACTGCCCTCCCCTGCCGGCCGTTTTGTGCCCACATGGGGGCAGCCATCTTGTGTGAGGGTGTGACTGTCAATTTGCATATTACCTCTTTATTATATAGGATGATCTGAGAAAATGGTTAATATGACTTCAAGCTTCTTGAATTTGTAGAGACTATTTTATGTCCTAATATGTAGTCTATCTTTGAGAATGACCCATGTGAACTTGAGAAGACTATATATTCTGCAGCTTTGGGGTGAAATATTCTATAAATATCAATTAAATCCATCTGATCCAGTGGGTTACTTAGAGTCTCTGTTTCCTTGTTAATTTTTTTTTTTTTTGGAAGATCTATCTAGTGAAGTCAGCAGGGTGTTAAAATATCCTACTATGATTGTATTGCTGTCAGTCTCTCCCTTAACATCTTCTAGAAGTTATTTTATGTATTTAGGTGCTCCTATATTGGGTGCATATATGCTTACCAGGGTTATGTGTTCTTGTTGGATCAAGCTCTTTAGTATTATGTAGTGACCTTTATTAACTCTTGTGATGGCCTTCATTTTGAAGTCTATTTTTTCAGATATGAGTATTGGCACCCCAGCTTCTTTTGTTTGTTTGTTGCATTACATGGAAAATTTTTTCCCATCCCTTCACTCTCATCCTGTGTGAGTCTTTTGTTCTGAGGTGGGTCTCTTGTAGATAGCACTTATTTGGGTTATGTTTTCATATCCAATCAGCTACCCTATGTATTTTCATTGAAGCATTTAATCCATGTACATTTAAGTTATTGATAGGTCCTTATTTATTGCCATTTTAATGCCTATATTTCTTTCTCTCTCTATTTCTTTTCATTACAGCAGTCCCTTTAGCATTTTGTGCAGGGCTGGTTTGGTGGGGATAAACTCCTTTAGCCTTTTATTTTCTGGGAAGTTCTTTATTTCACCACCTATTTTGAATGTTAGCTTTGCTGTATATAATAATCTTAGGTTTAGTCTTTTGGTTTTCATTACCTTGTATACTTCATGCGAATCCCTTCTGGCCTGTAAAGATTTTGATGAGAAATCATCTGAGAGCCTTATGGGAGCTCCTTTGTAGGTAACAATTTGCTTTTCTTTTGCTACCTTTAAGATTCTCTCTTTGCTTTTAATTTTTGGCATTTTAAATATGATGTGCCTATGTGTAGGCCTGTTTGGGTTCTTCTTAATTGGGACTCTCTGTGCCTCCTGAACTTGTGTGAATTTTTCCTTCTCCAGATTATTGAAGTTTTGTGCCATTATGTCTTCAAAGACATTCTCTATTGCCGGAAGCCAATCCACCCTTGCTGCTTGACACAGTCGCTGCAAGGAAGAAACATCTGCACAGCTTATGTTTCAAGGGACCTGGCATATATGGCATATGTTTGCTCCCCCTCTTAACACTATGTGTTTTAAACAGGACCACCTCCCCAAGAAAGGTTGTTTCCCCAGGTGAGGATTTTTCCCTGGAGTTAGGGAGGGAATAAAACCCCTTAACTAAGTGCCAGGCAGGTAATTAATCACTTTAACTATGAACAATCACGCTTAAGTTACATAATCTTTACTTAGGATAATCTCCTTCAGTTACTTCCTTGTAGCTTAATAGAACAATAGAGTAACCTTGGAATGGAGATAAGAAATGCCCTAACCTTTGGAATAGAATGGATAGGATTAAAATCAACTGGTATAAATACAGATGTAACAAGACAATAAACACAGAACTTGGCTGGAGATCCTGGCTAGAGAACCTGGCTAGGCTGCTGATCAACTGAATGCTGTCTCCGTGTCATTCCTTCTTCGCCGACTCCGTCCACACCTTTGGGAACCCCTGGACCTGTTGGGGTTAGACCCCAACACTCTATCCCTTGCTCACTTTTTTCCTCTTCTGGCTCTCCTATTATGTGAATATTGTTATGTTTCATAGCTCCCTTAAGCTGTCCATGTGTTTTTAAATTGTTTTTTTCTTTTTGGTTCTCTGATTGAGTGATCTTTTTCTACCCTGTCTTCGAATTCACTGATCTGATCCTCAGCTTCTCCTAATCTGCTGTGTATTCCTTTCACTGTGTTCTTTATTAGCATTATGTCATTCTTTATAGTTACCTTATCTTTTTTCTTGATGTTGAGCATCTTTGCCATCATTATTCTGAACTCTATGTCTGATAAATTTCTTATCTCCATTTCATTTAGCTCTTCTTCTTGGGAATTCTCTTGTTTTTTCATTTGGGGCTTGTTTTTTTTGTCTCCCTGTTTTGCCTGCCTGTTTGGGTTTGTGTCTGTGTATTAGGTAGATCTGCCATGAGTCCCAATCTTTAGCACAGGACAATGTTAGATGCTGTCTGTGACTGTCCCTGAGTACTCTGTTTCAAGCTATCAGCAATCCATAGCTTGTGGCTCCCTCTGCTGGGACTAAGTGCCTTTGGAAAGGACCAAGATGTCCACTTGGGCCTGGTTTTTCTAGCCCTGGGCCCCAGATTAGATCAGGCAAAGACTCAAAGCCTTCAGAGACCCGCCTCTGCCTGCAGTCCCATTGACACTCAGTTTTGATTTGCCTCAGGCTATAGACCACAAGGTTGGGTGAGAGGTCTTCCAACAGGGTGGGGCAACTGACTTCCCTCCAGGCAAAAACTGCCTGGATAGCAAAAGTTCACTGGAGAAAGATGTCCTCTACAGTGTGAGGGAATGACTCAGCATAGGAAACTGGGGTGGTTGCCCTCTGAGCTCCAATCCCAGAGCCCCCAAACCTGGATTCTGCTCACACAGCTCTCATCCACTCTGCCTTCCTTCTGCCAGAACCCAAGATGAATGGCTGTACACAGAATTTTGTGCATTGGCCCCTTAAGAGTATGTTTGCATCTTTGGCTATCTCTGGATGGCAGAGAGCAAACCTGCTGCTCTTTGAAGCCATATGTTATGTTGGCACCTTTCTCAGTCCTGGTGCTCTAGGCTGGGGAGCCAAGCTTGGGGCTTAGACTCCAGAGTACTTGGTGAGCACGCCCCACAGCTGAGATATCCCTCTGGAACTTTGGTGGCTCTCTGTGGGAGCCTGGCCAGCCCTTTCTCACATCCGCACTTCCTACCTATCTCTATGCGGTACCCACTTTCCATCCTTGGTTATCAGGGGTGTCTCTAGCTAGTCTTCAGTTGATTTTTCAGGGTGGTTTTTCTGTATTTTAGTTGTATTTCCAGTTTGGTCCTTGGAGAGTGTCATTGTAGGTTCCATTTACTCCACCACCATTTTGGAATTTCCCTTTCTTGGATTTTGATCTTAGAGGTGTATCCACCTTCTAGGATAGAGGTTCTCCAA
This sequence comes from Myotis yumanensis, assembly GCF_028538775.1. Taxonomy (NCBI): domain Eukaryota; kingdom Metazoa; phylum Chordata; class Mammalia; order Chiroptera; family Vespertilionidae; genus Myotis; species Myotis yumanensis. The sequence goes on along the minus strand of NW_027223754.1, from coordinate 117,715,589 downwards.
GCAGTAAAATTATGCTTCAGGAGAAACTTCTCTTGAGAAGTGTAGTTTTAATAAAGGATATCAAAGAAACAAGTGCATTGTGATGACTTGCTTTCTGAAAGTGGATTACAGTATTCTCAAATTATATTCAGGCTGAAGGTAATAACTAAGATGGTTGACTGAATGTATCTGTTCACATTGGGAAGGAGAAAATGAAAGGGTGACAGAGAGGTTTAGGAAACTGCTTTTAGTCTAGGTTCACAGAATTTGTTTTCCTAGCATAGGTCAGCATGCGAAAAAGCAGCAGAGGAGGTGAGATGAGGGTGGTATACTGAGTACTGAGTACTGCGGAATCCCAGAGTTGGCTTGGAATAGCAGCAAACTATTGGTTAAATGGGAGACTCTTATTTATTCATTTATTTAGCAAATAGTTTAATGGCCCGATTTATATCAAACACTTTCCTAAGTAATAGGGGAAGAGATGAATAAAAAAAACACCAAGGGAAAAAAATCCACCAAGGAATTTTTATTAATTGGGGAATCAGACATGTAAAATCATTAAGGGCCATTGTACACTTTTGCATCTTAGGGATAGGTCTGATGTGACTCCCTGGAAAAGTGATTTTGTTTTGTGTTAGATCTCTTCGGGGGAGTTATGGCTACCATAACTATTGAAATGTGGGCAGTGTGAACACTCATACTGAATAGTGTTTGCATGGACCTAAATGTGTGCTGGCATAGAAACCCAGTGGCCAGGGGAAAATCTGTATTTGAAGAAGAGGTCCTCTGCACCTGCTGCCATGATCCCAATGTTTGAAATCTTTAATACTTAGCTCAGTTAATTTATGTACATACAGATGTTTTTTTCCAAAGCTGAACCCACATTTGTATGTCCTGGAATTCTAGGGGTTTTTGATCATCGATCACAGGCTCTTGAGCCTGTCTTCTCTTGACATTTGAGTGTAGATAGCATGAATAAGGATCTTCTAATGAGCATTTCTTGTCACATGGTCAAGAGCATGCATTTTAGGTGGAAACCCCATTTTTAGAGAAGTTAGTGAATTTCTTTTTTCATCCTTACTTTAATCCTCACCTTCAACTCTCCTGAGCCAAATTTTCTTTTCTAGTGGGAAAGCCAGTGAGAATAGGGGCAGCTGTAGCCCTTATGAAAAGGAAGCCCTCCCTAGGGAGATTAGCTTAAGCATCAATGAAAACATGGGGACTTTTCATGATATCTTAATAATCTGGATATTTACACTTCATTGAATGCTTAGTAAGTCCAGGCATTGAGGAATTTCTTTTAATATATATACATATATATAAGCCTAAGTGAACACTCAACCATTCGATTGTTCAACCAGTAGCTATGATGTGCACTGATCACCTGGGGCAGACGCTCTACCAGTAGGTTAGCTTGCTGCTGGGGTCCAGCCGATTGGAACTGGGTGAGACAGGCCTGACACACCCTGGAGCTCTCCCGTGGTCCCTTCCTGGCCCTGATCATGCACCAGTGGGGTCCCTTGGCCTGGCCTGTCCCCTCTCACAATCAGGGACCCCTCAGGAGATGTCAGAGAGCTGCAGGCCAGGCCGGGGAACCCCACTGGTGCACCAGGCCTCTAGTTTTTTAATAAAAGCCTACTTGCCTATATTTAATGCTTTTAAAAAGTTTTCCAGGATTCTTGAATCCTTCTGAGGTCGTTCTCCATTTTGGTTATTACATTAATTAAGCCCATATGACCTTTAGCATCTAGCTCCACTGTAACTGATGAAGACTATAGGCTCCAATATTTTTCTTTGGTAAGGTATGGGATTAAATGAAATATACCCAATGGGTGTTTTTAAACATTTTTAAAATTTTATTTTTAATTACAGTCTATATCCAATATTATTTTGTGCTAGTTTCAGGTACACAGCAGAGTCTATTAGATCACTTGGTTATTTTACCAAAATATGGTTGAGGCAAGGGAAGAAGCAATTTAGGATTTTAAGCCTATAGGGGCAGCTGTAGCCCTTATGAAAAGGAAGCCCTCCCTAGGGAGATTAGCTTAAGCATCCCACATTTTTATTTAAATTCCCTTGGGACCATTGACTAAAATTAAAGCATTTAACCAAGAAAAAAACCCTTACTTTCCTCCCAAGGGAGTACTTTTCATCTGCTACAGAATTTCTGTTTTTCCTGGGTCATCATTTTTTATTTTCTGGGTCCTTTCAAGTCTTGTGTGGACTGATAGCCAAGATGGAATTTGCCTCTTAGAGAGTCAACTCTAGGAACAATTCATGTGGTCCCTTAATTATATCATTAACCAGTGACTTTCTATTTGTGGGATAATTTTCCAAAGATTTACCAAGCAAGAACACATAACTATATTATGCCTAGGACTTTTGAGCTTGAGTCTTCAAGAATAAATTATTTGTATACTAGTATATATGTCATTTATATACTTTATAGCTGCAAATTGAAATGTAAGTTAATTTTAGACATGTATAGTTTTCTGCTATTTTTTATATTAAATAAATGGAATGTATTCATTTCTAGATATATAAAACATTTGGTGCAGATTAAAATGTTAACTGAATTACAAATATTGTATAATTACAATTATGAGGTACATAGAATAGAGACAGAGAAGAAGAGAGGTTACAAGGGGTTAGGGGTTAGGGAAAATGGGAGTTATTGTTTCATTGTTACAGTGTTTGTTGAGAAGATGAAAAAGTTTTAGATATAAATAGTGGTGATGGATACACAGCATTGTGAATGTATTTAATGCCACTGAATTGTACACTTAGAGATGGCTAAAATGTTAAATATATGTCTATTTTCCCACAATTCACAATTTTGTTTAACTTGTAAAATGATACATACATACACAGACACACACACAGACACACACACACACACACATACACACACTCTGATAAAAGATCAGTTCTTTAACATTATAAAGTATTTTTCTTCTTAGAAGTGAGTGAAAAAAGTTTACTTTCAAACATGGAGCACTTACCTAAATATATTACAAACATCTTATCCATAGGCTTCAATTAAGTTTGTCTTCCTTCCCTGATTTGTTACAGAATGTCAGGTTCAGTAGGGAACCAAAGGTAAATTAATTTTGTCTTGGGGATATTTTTGATCTTTAAATCAAAAATATCCACGTAGGACTAGATAGTTCTCTGATGCAGAAGGTAGTCTGGAAGTGAAATTCTGAAATTAATGTGCTTTCGGATAAAATTTCCTAGCCACTTTTGCAGTGTAGGCCTTGGGGAATTTGTAAATCCTCTAGTTATAAAATTTCATTGAACTATAATTTAATGAGCATTTCCTTTTCCTGAAGGCAGATAAGAAGTAGCTGTGTGACTCCTGTGTGACTGTTTCCATGCAGTTGTTCTTAAATCACATTAGCAGGTCAGAGGAGAAACTAAAAATGTTAGTCACTATCCATTTGTGACTAAATAAAAAAAAAAAACAAGGAAAGAAAAGAAAACTCCACAAAAAATAGCAAACACAAAATTGTTTTCTGAATGTGAAAATACAAATCTATCTCAAATTTATAGTCAGCTGCCTATTTAGGAGTGAAACATTGAAGATAGTCATTTTAAAATAACTTCAGGATAAGGAAACCTGGTGTCACCCCTGTCTTTGAACATCATTCTGAAAGTGCAGACAGGTGGGAACTAAACAAGTCTATATATTGGAAAGGAATAGGGATGATATCATTGTCTGCCCTAAAAATCTAGGAGAGTCAACTACACCTTGGAGAGTGATTAGGAGTTTAGTTACAATTGGATATTGACTTAATATATAAAATTACATGTTTTTATTTACATGTGAACAATAAACTCTTATAAAACATAATGGAAGTAAGATTACATTAATAATATAAAAAGCAATAATGTGGTGCCTCACATATATAGTGGGCATGCAGATATTTTTGAATGAATAAAAATTAATCGATAATATTAACAAATTAATAATAAATTAATGAATAAAATATCAGCACCCATATTTAGAAGCTTTAGAAATCTTTAATAAATAGAAATACATAAAATATTCTTAGATAGGTGGACAGTATTAAGATGTCATTTCTCCACTAATTATAAATACAGTCTAATCCCAATGAAAAATGTCAGGATTTTGTGTGGGGGTTGGGGAGGATAAAGAAATGTATTTAATACATATCCATGACAATTCTGGTTTTGTTTTTTAAAAAATATAATAGGCCAGGGAGACACTGAGATTACGAAGCTAGAGAGCAAACTTGATGTAGAATAAGCGTCAGTGCGATGATATGGAAGGACCAGGGACTCAGTGGTTGCTGAGTCAGTTCTCGGTACGGGGATCTGACATTGATTTGAGTGCCTTCTGTTTGCTCGGCCTGAGCATACATTTACCTGCTCACCCTCCTGGCTCTTACAGAAGTGGGAGGAAGCATGGGGATGGCAGGGTGCTGGGGGTGTCCTAGGATGGGGCACTGGCTCCCTCTTTGTTCTCACCTGACCACAAGGGCTAGCACTTCAAGAACGATGTTCCAAAAGAAGGGTGACAACAGCCTTCTCAGATGTACTGACTGATAAACTGAATCCCAAAGGATGAGTAAATAGAAGAATTGGCTGACTGCATGTAAGGGGCAGTGATGGAACAGTAGGAAGGATGAGCATTGTTGGGAGAACTGCAGACACAAGTGGCTGGTAGAGAGCACAGGAGGGCAAATGGCAGGAGATGGCCCTCGATGGTGAGCAGGTGCCAGATCACGGTGGACCTGGAGTCCACACTACGGATCTCAACCTCTGTTTAAAGGGAGCAGGAAGCCATTCCGGGGTTTTAGGCAGCAGATGACTTGAATCTAACTCTGATATGTGTCAGTGGGGTTGTAACAGAAGGATTAACTTGCTCTTCTGTTTGTAGCCCACAGCTCCTTGCATACAAGAGTTCCTCACCCTTCTGGCCGTGTGCCACACTGTTGTTCCCGAAAAGGATGGAGACAACATCATCTACCAGGCCTCCTCCCCAGGTGAGACCTCTTGGCCGATGTGCCCTGCTGTCCCCTTCTCTGGAGCCTTGGGTGTTTGCATTACTTGTGGGAGATGTGACGGTGTATCCCACCCCACAAAGACCCCCTATTTGCCTCTGGCCTCACACAGATTATGGGCTAAGGCTGTAAATGTTAAAACTATAGAAAACTGGTGCTGGGTTCTACTGACTGTAGTAACACTTTGACGGCAAGAGGAGGCCCCAGGCCATCTTGCATTTCCTAGCAGAAGTCATTAAACTAGACAGAGCTGCACATGAGGCCGGGCTTCTTTAACTGGTGTGGGTTTTGCTAATTTGAAAAATAGTACTTGCTAAGCAGAATTCTGGCATTACCAGTGCTTAGTCAATGTTTCGTCAACTCTTGATTGATAGATGAAGCTGCTTTGGTGAAAGGAGCTAAGAAACTGGGCTTCGTGTTCACAGGCAGGACACCGTACTCAGTCATCATAGAAGCCGTAAGTGACATGCCTGGGCACCTCTCTACCTTGTAGATCACCTACTCTCTTGAAGACTGTATATTTGAAATAGCATGTCTATTGTAAATATGGTAGCTAAATGTCCATTTTTTTTCTGTGAGAAAGTAAGCCTGTAGAAAAACCGAGGATGATATGTAATTTTATTAGCTCATTAATATTGCTTTTGCATTTGCAGTAATTTTTCTCTCTTAATGATGCTTCTTGACAAGTCAATACACAGATGTGGAATTATTTGTAGTAAAGCACTTAGAGTAATAGTTGGGAAACTGCTGCAGGGCCCACTTACTTTGAGAGCAGCTTCTAAAGGCCATTCCTGTGGCCTCGGTGCCCAGCTGTTCTTGCACAATGAGGCTCTTGCGCTATTGCTTCAGTCTCCTTGGCTGGGAGAGAAAGGAATTGGCACTGAGGCTCCTTTTTATATACAGGAGTTTTTATTTTCCCTTCAGCCCAGGGGTTGATTAATTTTATTTATATTTTCTTACTTTCCCTCTCAAGAAGACTGAGGGGAAAATTTGGTAGTAGGAACAAATTTAAATCAAGAATAAGATTACATAAGGATCCTTGAGAATGGGCAACAGGGGAAGTTGAAGGTTAGGACTGTTGAGGCACTGGTGTTTGTCATGGTGGCCAGGTGGCGGGGCTGCCTGTTACTCCAGTCTGGGTTGATGAGGGCCTGGAGAGAGCCACTGCCTCCTCTCTCCTCTGTCTTTCTCCGCCCCTCAATTTGGGGTGACTCATTGATTGTTACAGTTTTTGGGTTTATTCATCCTTAAATCCCTAGGCCACTTCAATGCATTTGAAATTCACTTCTAACTTATATAATAACTTGATATTGTTCTTGACTTAGCAATAGTCCATTTTTCTTTACTTATATTCAAAACCTATAAAATATTATAATGTACACAAGTGCCCATTTCTTGACATTTTCAGTTTCTTTTCTTATGGACTACAGAGATCAGCTTATATTTATTTTTACTTTATTTCATACAACAAAGAGATTTTGCTTAGGGAAGTGTGCAATCATTAAAAGTGAAATTTTTTCATAGGAGTTTTTTATAAATGTAGTCTTCTTCCCCTTCATTTTGAGGAGACTTTTATTTAGACCTTCATATGGGACATTCAGTTGTATGGGTGTTTACCTGCATTGTAACAGTGGGATTGGGAGGCCATGTGGATGAGCTGGGAACAGTGGGAGAGACAAGGAGAGAGTGGATGCTTCTGCCCTGACACAATGCTGGACAAATATGGGGGCACTAGAGAGCCAATTGATGTCATCACCGTGTCAGCTGATGATGAAAAGTGGAGCGACACTCCTTGGTCATTTGATTAAACGATTAAGGCCATATTTATGGAAGTAAAAAAAGACTATCTGATAGTGGGGTCCCTCGGCGTGGCCTGCGGGGATCAGGCTGAAACTGGCAGTCCAACGCCACCTGCTGCTCCCGCTCATCCCGGTCCCACTGTGCCTGCTGCCGCCGCTGCCACTTGGTAGGCTTGCTGCCGCTCCACTGCGGTCTCCGGGCCGCGGTGGCCATCCCTGAGCCCTGCGTCTGGCACCCGTCGGTCAGCTGAGCAGCGCTCCCGCTATGGGAATACACTGACCACCAGGAGGCAGCTCCTGTGTTGAGTGTTTGCCCCCTGGTGGTCAGTGTGCATCATAGCAACCGGTCGACCAATCGTCGGTTGTTTGGATACTTAGGCTTTTATATATATACTAGAGGCCTGGTGCACAAAAATTTGTGCACTTGGGGTGAGAGGGTCCCTCAGCCCGGCCTGTGCCCTCTCGCAGTCTGGGACCCCTCGGGCGATGTCCACCTACTGGCTTAGGCCTGCTCCCTGGGGGATCATGCCTAAGCTGGCAGTCAGACATCCCTCTGGCAGCCCAGGAGCCCTCAGGGGATGTCCACTTGCCAGAAGGGAGCAGGCCTAAGGTGCAGTTGAACATCCTTAGCGCTGCTGAGGTGGGAGAGGCTCCCGCCACCACCGCTGTGCTGGCAGCCATCAGCCTGGCTTGTGGCTGAGCAGAGCTCCCCCTGTGGGAGGACACTGACCACCAGGGGGCATCTCCTGCATTGGGTGTCTGTCCCCTGGTGGTCAGTGTGTGTCATAGTGACCAGTCATTCCCAGTTGTTGTGCTGTTATGGTCAATTTGCATATTACCCTTTTATTATATAGAATAGAGGCTGGGTGCATGGGTGGGGGCTGGCTGGTTTGCCCTGAAGGGTGTCCCGGATCAGGGTGAGGGTCCTGCTGGGGTGCCTGGCCAGCCTGGGTGAGTGCCTGATGGCTGTTTTCAGGCTGGCCACAGCCCCTTCAGGGTGGGGGTCCCCGCTGGAGTGCCTGGCCAGCCTGGGTGAGGGGCTGGTGGCCGTTTTCAGGCTGGCCAAGCCCCTCAGCAGGGACCCTCACCCCATGAGAGTGTGGCCATCCTGGGTGAGGGTCTGATGGCTGTTTGCAGGCTGTCCACAGCCCCCAGCCACCCAAGCTCCCAGTGGAGGCTGGCTGGAAGCAGGTATCTGGGATTTATTTATCTTCTATAATTGAAACTTCGTTGCCTTGAGTGGAGGCCACAGCTGGCCAGGGCAGGCGGGAAGCTTGGCTTCCTCCATTGCCGGTGCAACCAAGCCTCCTGCTTGCTCCAGCTCCGTGGCTGCTGGCCACCATCTTGGTTGGGTTAATTTGCATATAGTCGCTCTGATTGGCTGGTGGGCATGGCTTGGGGCATAGCAGAGGTGTGGTCAATTTGCATATTTCTCTTTTATTAGATTAGATACCAGTGGCCCACTGCATGAATTCATGCACATTGAAAGGAAATTAATTAGAAGAAATATTTTAATATAGCTATTCACCCTTTTTCTATAATAGAAGTGTCAACCAAATTCACAATCAACAATGATAGATGGAAACATATGTGTGCGATTGGCTCCAGCGAGAGCTTTATATGTATTGCGCATGCACGAGTCAACTTAGCCTTTTATAAATATAGAATACACTTGCTTAATTAGACCTGCTTTCTGATTTAGCTAAACTTTTCCCAGCCCAGTGAAGCACCCCAACTTCTCTTTCAGGTAATTGTCAGCAACACAGCAGTAAATATCAACACAAAGCAGATTATTATTATTATAGATCACGTAGGGGGAACAAAGGCTAAAATATTTAACAGCAGCAGTGTTTTTTTTAAAATTTTTTATTGATTAAGTTAATACATATGTGTCCTTACCCCCATGTTACCCCCATCCCCCCCTACTCATACCCTCACCCCCCTGTTGTCTGTGTCCATTGGTTAGGTCTATATGCTTGCATATAAGTCCTTTGGTTGATCTCTCCCCCTTACCCCCACCCTCCCCTACCTTCCCTCTGAGGTTTGACAAAAACAGATCCAGAGACAGAGAAGCATCGATCAGCAGTGTTTTTTTAAATATGTATTTCTTTATTGATTTCAGAGAGGAAGGGAGAGGGAGAAACATCAATGATGAGAGAGAATCACTGATTGGCTGCCTCCTGCATGCCCCCTACTGGGGATCAAGCCCGCAACCCAGGCATGTGCCCTTGGCCGGAATCAAACCTGAGACTCTTCAGTCTGCAGGCCAACACTCTATCCACTGAACCAAACCGGCTAGGGCTGCAGCCGTGTTTGACTATATTCTGTGCAGTGAGAAAACCTGAAGTCATTTTCAAAGTCCACCATTTCTTACTTTTTTTCAGTCAGGTCAAGTATCTATCTAAGCTTTCTAAATCTCTGTTTTCTGGATAATGAAAAGAGAATAGGATTCCACCGAGTCTCCTATCTACCTACTCCAGGACTTCTGTGAGGATCAAATGAGATGAAGTACAGTGGGGCCTTGACTTAAGAGTGTCCCGACTAACAAGTTTTTTGAGATACCAGCTGTCTCTCGGCCGATTTTTTGCATTGAGTTGATAGAGTAATTTGAGTTAACGAGCTCCTTAACGAGCTCGGTCTCGGAACGAATTAAACTCGTAAGTCAAGGCCCCACTGTATGGGAAAATGCTTCACAGACATTTGGTTACAGTGTAAAGTGTTTCCACCTGGCTATAAAGCAAGTGTTGTTCCTGGGCTGAAGAAACTTCAAGGAGGCTAGTCCTCTCTAGGGAGAGGAAGCCGGGTGTTGCTACTTGACATCATTGCCCGGAAGGAGGGAAGGACACTTAGCATATTAGCCTTTTATATAGATAGATTAGATAGATAGATAGATAGATAGATAGATAGATAGATTGATGATAGATATATAGATAGAAACTTTTAAAATGCTATTCAACCATCAATACTGGGGTATTATCAAACCACAAATTCTCAAGTTGGTTAGCAGCTATTTACATGACATGACCATACTGATCATCTTAATATCCAAGTCCTTGGGCTGCCCACAGGAATGGTTGATATAACAGCAGTACAAAGAGGGCTCCTGGCCATCATGGTCCTAGTGCCAAGGAGGCTAGCAGTGGGCACAGGGACTTAACAAAGTTGGGACAGGCTGAGGAGAAAGGGAACTTGTGGTTTCAGAAAGAGGGGAGTGAAGGCTGATGAAGGCTGGTGTAAGCAGATGGTTAGTTATGTTTTAGGTTACAAAGAGAAGGGGTGGGGAGCTGTGGATGGGGCAATAATGATTATTCAATGCTACCGTGTGTCAATCATGTACTTGGTAATTTGCATGTTACTTCATTTTTTTCTCTCCAATCTAGGGGACAGGTACTATCACCATTTATAAGAAAGTCACACACTTGTGGAGAAACTGAACTCAAACTCATATTTGTTGAACTCCAAAGCCTACATTCTTTTCACTGTGATATATTGCATAGAGACAAATTTGATCAAAAAGCTTGAAAATGGTGCATACATAGTCTGGAATATTCTGAGGAAAAATTGAGAGCATTGAGGTTCCAACTTTGAAGAACCTGAAGAAAAGGATATTTGATTAATTGTCCTAAAATCTGATGATGATTTATATTTCCTTATTCTTAAATCTAAATTCTAAGAAAATTTGAATTATAAAAATTTTTCCTAAATTTAGGACATAGGCATTTGTCAGATAAACCTAACCAGAGCTGACATGAGGCTATTTATGGTCTTTATGAATCTCAGTGTGAATAGTCATATATTTTGCTGAATAAAATTGATGTGTGGTATTATAGGGGGTTGCCCTGGGGATGTTATAGTGTATGCACATAGTTCTATAAAATATCTTAAATTCTGAATTCAGAAGTGTAACTGGCCTGAAAATTGTCTTTTTATTTTCATGTCTTGAAAGTAGCTATGCAGCCAAACTAACTAGAGAAAAATTAGCTTTTACCAGAAGGGGGAGCTATGACCCCACCAGACTGACTTGTAGGAAACCAGTACTGTTGAAAAAGCTTTTGCAGGGGGATAGAAGAATGAGAGAGAATGAGAGGGAGAGGGAGAAGGAGAGAGAGGAGGGGGAGAGGTATATGTGGACAGGTTTATGACTGGGGAGATTTAAATATGCTGCATCTCAATTAAGAGCCTGTTTTTCTTTCTTTAGATGGGACAGGAACAGACATTTGGAATCCTTAATGTCTTGGAATTTTCTAGGTATGTTTCTCTTTCATGCATTTGAAATAAAATACATGTACATATACATATACATATACATGTGAGTGTGTGTGTGTGTGTAATAACTTCATCAGTGCGTTTGCATGATGGTATGATTAATATAGCACTTAAGTATTAAATATAGTAAATATATCACCATAAACCCTCTTCTCTCTGGAATTTGTGACTCATTAGAGAAAGCAAAGTAGGTAAATTTTCTTTTTTTCAAATGAAATGTTATGCTTCCATATCCTTCTTTTTCTTTGGATTTCCAGAACCTGGTGTTCTCGCATCAGGATCCACAGACATGCCTGCATAGTTTGGAGTATGTGATGAGGGAATTATTTCCATTGGTTTTCCCAGGTCCATCTGAGTACTCCCATGCAGGATCTGGGAAACTGACAAAGAAGAGTAGATAAGATGAATTCATCCTACTACAAACTTGGTCTGAGCAGGGCACCTCTCCGTATTCGGACTTAGTCTTCCCATTGTAGTTTATTTAATTTTGATCTGGGAATACTTGTCGGATTGCTTGTTTGCCTAGATCAGTGGTCGGCAAACGCATTAGTCAACAGAGCCAAATATCAACAGTACGACGATTGAAATTTCTTTTGAGAGCCAAATTTTTAAAATTTAAACTATATAGGTAGGTACATTGTTATTAACTTAATTAGGGTACTCCTAAGGCTTAGGAATAGCCACACTCAAGGGGCCAAAGAGCCGCATGTGGCTCACGAGCTGCAGTTTGCCGACCACGGGCTAGATCATTCACAGTTTGTTATAAAAGTATCTTAATGTTTTGTTTTCCCCTCCTTAACACTGAACTGTCCATACTAGAGCAAGTTTCTCTTGTTACTTCCAAAGCATCTTTTCCTACTATTGAAATTAGGAGGATTTTTCAACAATCTTTATTAACTGATTCACAAATTGTTTACTCTGTCTGCTTTATAAGCTATTTGAAAAAGATCAATTTTTTACCCTCTTTTAGGAAATGCTTCCCAGCCCTAGTCTTTAGTTTTAGGACTGCAAACTTGAGTCCTTAGGATTGAGTATTCAATGGGAGAGAAAGGTGGTTGATAATAGTAATAGTTCACGTAGGGGGTCGGGGACAGGTCCATGTGTGGAGGTGAGGGGCATACTAAACATCTCTCCAGATGTAAATATCTCTCCAGATGTTTTGTGTCTCATCTCTTGTTGATATCTTGGAAACTGTGCTGTTATGTGGCTGCATTAACTGGGGGCAGCAGTTATTGGAGGGATGAGGAGGAGGAAAGGGAGTTAGATTAAAATAGGTGAATATGGATGGAGATATGAGAATCTATTAAAAAATATCGGAGAATAAGAGGGAACAAAAAATCATTTAGTTGACTCATCTTTTTCTGGATGCCACTTAGTCACTTCTTTGAAGTAATTGGTGGCAATCTTGCTTTATACAGAAACTGAAATTCCGGGTGAATAATCTTGCTTAGAGTACCTGGCTACCAGGTAGCTCAGAGAGAATTCAAATCCAGCTTAGAGAGTGTGCTATGGGTTAGGATGCAGGGATTTACACAAAGCTGGAGAGATAATGTTCCCTAGTCTTAGGAGCTTACAGTCCATCGGAAATCACCTATTCAAAGGCCAAAGAGGTGGGGGATCAAGGGCCCACTGTAGTTGGGATGTGTTTCAGGAGGATGATATGTTGTCTGCAAAGGCATGGAACTGAGGGGCTAAAGAAGGAGAACAGTAAGGCTTCTGGTGAGCTGGGAGCCTGGTGTGTGAGAGGGTTAAGTGGGAGATCAGGGGAGGCTGCAGAGTTCGTTGGAGATCAGCAAGAAGATGAATCCATAGGCAATGGGGAGCCATTGAGGCTTCCTGAGTGAGGATGGGTTACGATGAAAGATGAATAAGGAAGTGTCCACGTTGGAGTGGGGAAAGGAGTGATAGAGTATACCTTAGTGCTCAGTTAGGGGTGTTCTATGAATTAGTAATTTCTTTCTACTCCTGTTAAAAGATACAATGAGGAACTTCTGAGTGAGGTGGATTTATAGTGAAGGTTCTCCATTTTGCTCTTACTGGGCAGGTTACTTAATATTTTTGAACTGCAAAGTAAAGAAAAATAATTTTACAGAGTATTGTCAGAAGTGAATTAGATGTCCTTAGTAGATGCTCAAATTCTCTGTTTCTGTGTCTTTGACTATAAAAAGCTACACTAGTGAGTTTTTTATGGCAGGAAAAGGAATAGGTTTATGTCCATTATATGTAAATAAAAAGAATAGGAGATATACAATTAAAATCTGACTTTGAGGAAAAAGGTGGGGAAAAATGGAAGTTGGTCGTTTTGGGCCTTGCCAGACCACCTTTTGACTTGTTTGGTGTTTAATCATAGGACATAGGTCCTATAAAACAGACCAATGAGAACTTTCTTTTCCTTTTTTTTATATCTACAGTGACAGAAAGAGAATGTCTGTGATTGCTCGAACTCCTTCAGGACAACTCCGGCTCTATTGTAAAGGGGCTGTAAGTACTGTCTAGTCCTGCACAGCTGGGCGTTCTTGGCAGCCCTGCTGTTGACCTGGGGCTTTTCCCAAACACTGTCCTCATCATTCTGGTCCTTTGCCCAAAGGTGAAAGGTTCTTTCAGGTGGGCCATCAGGTTGACTTCGTAGTAGAAGCCCACTGACGATAATGGTGGTTCAAGCCAGGGTGGCAAGGATGGCCGGTGAAAGGCTAGCTTATAGTCAACAGCTGGTTTCAGAAACAGTAACTTGCTGTGTCATGGAAAATCCCGGGAGTATCAATTCTGATTCTAGTTTATCACCATTGTGTGGTAACTTTGGGAAGATAAAGTAATTTGTGATAATCCTTGTATATGCAGGGTGGGCAAAAGCAGGTTTATAGTTGTGAGTGTGGGAAACCCAGTTAATAAAGCTATTGTAATCACGACCTACATGTCTTTCCATATGAACAACTGTAAACCTACTTTTGCCCCATCCTGTATGATTATATATATGAAGATTGTATATGTTTGTGAATATATATATATATATATATATATATATATATATATATATATATACTTAAAACAGCTATTCTCAATTTTTGTGATTTGTTTTTTTATTCATCACAGAGGGTTATGTGGCCATATTTTTACTCCCCTTTTTGGTCAGTTTCCTAGGTCGGGCTTTTTGTTTTGACTGCCTCCCAGTAATCAAATCTAAATGTATTATCTTTAAAGAAAGATATTACTATATATGAGCCTGACTGGCAAAACTATATCTTATATGGTCCTATGTGTAGAAGGAAAGAATTATTAAGCTCATTTTATGAGCCTGTTTCAAGAATATGAAGTTGAAAATCTTACTAATCTTTATCAATTGTGGAAAGAAGCATTTTCTTATTTCAGTACACTTAGCTAGAACTTTTAAAAAATGAGTAATGCATGGGAATTCTAAAGGCATTTTATCTGGACTCATTAAAGAATTCTGTTTATAGTAATAACTGAAATCAAAATTATGTTCGCACATGATAGGTTTTTTAAGTGTTTTATTTGTTTGTTTATTTGCCATTGTGTTCTAAGTACCACAGCAAATACAGAGGGGGCAATGTTGGTGGCACAGAGGAAGGCTGTAACTAAACAGTGTAAATATGGAAAAGCTACAGTGCAGTTTTTATTTTTATAGGATTTAGTTTTCTTCAACCTGTCTCCCCAAACCAAATTAGATTTCTTTAAAACAGAATTGTGTCATAAAACTGTACAGTTTATAGCATATTAGATGGATCATCTGTGTTGTCCAGTCCTTCAGCCCTGCTTGTTAGTCATGGAAATTGTCAGAGGGTGATGTGTTTCTCAGCTGACAGGGGTTCCATGCCCCATGGGAGGTGTCCTCCCCGGTTAGGAGCTTCTGAGTGTCAGGAAGCAAGAGTACTTGAGCAATTTAGGACATGCCTTTGCCCTTCTCACTTCTGTACAAAGGTGTTATAAACTTTGGTGCGAATTGTGCAGACTTGGGAGAATGTAGCACCATTGTGTCTTGGATGGTTCTGCTGACACCGATGGTCTTCCCCAACATGTTTTTTTTAAACTTCTATTATTATATTTTAAATTTTAGTTTTCAATTACAGCTGACACTCAGTTTTATTTATATTAGTTTCTGGTGTATGCATAGTGGTTAGAGAGTTCTATAATTTGCGAAGTGATCCCCAGATCACTTAAGTACCCACCTGGCACCAGGCATAGTCATTCAGTATTATTGACTATATTCCCTGTGCAGTACTTTACATCCTCATGGCTGTTTTTATTTGGACACATCCATACGCAATTTGTTTTCCAAAGCTCATGGCTGAATCCAGCTAAGAACAATATTTCTACTTGCCCACTCAGTATTCTCATGAGAATAAAATAAACACCATTGAAACAAAGCTGTGTTCAAAATGCTAACCAAAGGTTTACTTACAGTTTGCCAGTCACACTGTTTCCTTATTTTATAGGACAATGTAATTTTTAATAGACTTTCGAAAGATTCAAAATACATGGATGAAACATTATGCCATCTGGAATATTTTGCCACTGAAGGTAAGTGAAATTTGGAAACACTATTTTTAACCGTTGAAGTCATACTTTCAAAGGTCTATGACTGGTGCCTGGGTAAGCAGTCATGTTCTGAATAGGCATGTTATGGTTGGACATGGCTGGCTTCATAGGAGTATAAGTTTCTAATGCTAAACCCTGTCTACATCCTCCACATTCTGTGCCCTTGGCAGTGACAAGATGTGTGGCAAGTTCCATATTCAGTTATCTACATATGTCTCTGCTGACTCCAACCAGCAGTGCAGAGGCAAAAGGCAGGCCAAATCAGTCTGTACAATCAGCTTGTAGTTATGGTTCCCTTTCTTGGAAAACTCATGTTATTTTCCTGTCCCTCTCTTGTGGTCCTTATGACACTGGCTTACCCAGCGTGAGGGGTACAGAGGAAGCTAATGACTACAGGAAATAATTCATTGGACCCATAGAGGAACAGGAAAAGAGTTCTCTGAAGGGCTTTAAACAGCACTGATGTCAGGGCTTCCTGCAAGGGAATGTGATGAAAGCTGGAGCCTTGCTGAAGTACTGACTGCTGCTTTTTCTTCGTGTGCTCCTATGGCTGCATGCACAGACACACACACACAGACACACACAGAACAGACACACACACACACACAGACACACAGACACACACACACGGCTGCTTGAAAGTCTGGATCTTTTACATGGTAGCACATTGCGTTTTTATTGCTGTCTTGAAATGTACCTCTTGCCTCCTCTAATTGCTGATACCTGCTACTGCACATATAAAGATGGATCCTGCATGACTCCCGTACTTCTCTACTGTGGGAATTTACTTTCACAGCTTCTCACGTACTTGCAAATCTATAGAAAAGGTGGTTTATGTTAAAATACAGTAGAGTTGTTTTTGAATTCCATTTTTTAGATGTGTGAAAGTTGAATTAGTGACCTAAAAAGCAGCTGGTATTTTAGAAGTTTTTGAGCATGCTGGTATGAAATGGAGCACATGAGGTTAGCTAGGAGGGAAGGTACCCCGCTTGCCCCCACCACTAGTGGCACCATCAGGATACACTGTGGTTGTTTTGCAGGCTTGCGGACTCTCTGTTTGGCGTATGCTGACCTCTCTGAGAGTGATTATGAGGAATGGCTGAAAGTCTATCAAGAAGCCAGCACTATATTGAAAGACAGAGCTCAGCGGCTGGAGGAGTGTTATGAGATCATTGAGAAGGTAACTGCACATGATAAATTCCTTACTGCCCGATGAGGGGCTTACCCACCTGTTGAACAAGTCTCGGAGCAGGACTCTTTTAGCTATAGAGTGATGTTCTCTTTTCTGGTATCTCAACCACTAGTTTTTAGCCATTTCTTACCTTGTTTTAAGAAACACTTAGTTTTTATGGACTGTTTGAGGTGTAGCCACCCTCGGCTAAGCATTAGTGATTTCTTAAGAAGTTTCAGGTCAACACAGCATCAATGATTTTCTGGGTCTGCCTAAGATTAGGCTTAACAAGATGATCTTATCCTATTGAGTTACATGAGCAATGAGAATTCATAGGCTGGCAGGACACTGTACATACTAAGAATTCTCGCACCTATGTATTCTAATAATTTAAAGTTTTGCCATTGCTAGTCCATGTTGCTTACTTTGATTTTTGTTGTTGTTGTCTTCTTCATTTTATCCCAAGACCTTAGGTAGCTTCCTACAGATTGGATTCCCTATTAAAGAACAAAATTCAACTGAGTAAATTTGAAGATCTTATTGGCTTTACTAAGCAATTGGTAGCATCCTATCTAGCAATTAGAAGGGCGCTCTGAAGGTTTTTATAGACTAACGGTGTGTCAGGGGAGTTATTAGTAAAAGAAAAGAAAGGATTATTTTTAGGCTGGGTTGTCTTTTGTTGGGAAGGGATTGGTAGGGGGTTTATTATTTTATTATGCAGATTACCTCACTAGTGTTTCTCAGGAAATTCCAGCCTGATTGGTTTAAAATTTCATTGCAGGGAGAGGCTGAAAATGCAATTAGGTTAGCTATTAAGTTTTGGTTTAGTGGCATGGCTTAGTGATAGTGACTCTATTTTGGCCTGTAGTTTTTCATTTGTTTGATTGTTTTTGTTTTTCTTTCAACTCAAATCTGGGAGCTTGATTTCAACTTTTTCTGTTTCATATCAGCAACCATTGGTCCATCCATTTTTTCAGTTTCTTATAACTCTGAAGTCATCACTTGATTGCTTTTTTTTCATCCCTGTGTGTATGTGTGTGTTTGTTGTTTATTTCCACTTTGCTTTTTTATACTCAGTTTTTGAGTTTTATATTCACTTGTTTGTCATTATTGGATTTTGGGTGGGATTAAAACTGAATTCAATTTGCCCTGCTTTACTTTTGGAGTTAGAAAAAAGTGATTAAGTAGGTGACCTGCACCTGCAATGCCAGGCATATATGGTGGATGCTCGAGAAATAGTTGGCTTTTCTCATCAGTTGAATCAGTTTCTTATCAATGAATCCATTCTTTTCATGTTTTAACTCTAACACTAGAGGCCTGGTGCATGAATTTGCACATAGGTGGGATCCCTAGGCCTGGCCGATGGTCGCCAGGCTGGGCGCAGAAGGAACGGACTCCAGATGCCAACACGGTTCCCCGCCTCCCCCCAACTCCTTCCCTCACCACTGTGCCGCCACCGCGGAGGGCAGGCAGTCGGCCGATTGGGGCCTGCCAGCCTGAGGGGAGGGTCAGGGAGGTTGGCTGCTGGCCCCGAGGAGGGAGCTGGCCCTAGGCCTCCCTGGGAAAGGGGCGGTGTCTGCCGCCATCCACCCTCGGTTCCCTGTCTCAGCCCTGAAGGCCCCGGCAGGGTTGGGAGAGGAGGCTATGGTCGCCGGGCACAGAAGGAACAGACACCGGACACCGCAGCTGCCATTGGCACCCCACCACCAAGTGGTTCCCTGCCTCCCCTCCTCCTCTTTCTGTCACTGCTGCATCACCACCCATTGGGGCCTGCCGGCTGGGAAAGGGATGGGGGATGGACCCCGGGCGGTTGGCCAGCTGGGGAGAGGGACTGTGGGCGGTTGGCCAGCCACAGGAAGTTGGCTGTGGGAGTGCACTGACCACTAGGGGGCAGCTCCTACATTGAGCATCTGCCCCCTGGTGGTCAGTGCGCATCATAGGGACTGGTCGACTGGTCATTCTAGTTGTTCGGTCGTAACGGTTGCTTAGGCATATATATATATATATATATATATATATATATATATATATATATATGATACTTGAGTCATTTTCAGAGTTATAAGGGAGGGCTCATATACTATTAATATCCTCAGGATAACTTGCCCACCTGTTCTGCTAGGTGACTTCTGTTCTAAAATGCCGGTGTACAAAGAAATAAATGACTACTGGATGCCTATGTGTATGGAGAGGTTTGGACATTGGCAATAGCTTGGAAATGCCACACATCTAGATATTAACTATCTGCAAACAAAGATTTAATGTAGAGGAAACATGATCATTGTCTCACAGCATTTTGACTGCCTTTCTTTTGTCAGAGTTTTGCCATAAATGCTGCTCTTAAGTATGTACCAATCTTTAATTGAAGATATTTTTCAATCTAGAATTTACTGTTACTTGGAGCCACAGCCATAGAAGATCGCCTTCAAGCAGGTGTTCCAGAAACCATAGCAAATCTGCTGAAGGCAGGAATTAAAATATGGGTGCTGACAGGAGACAAACAAGAAACTGCAATCAATATAGGTAATTAATTTAAAAGAATTCCCTGATGCTGGTTTTTGTGTTGTTTTTAAAGTGTCTTGTAGAAGCAACTAGGGGTTCCTCAAATGCATTGAAGATTATATTTCATAGAGCTCTTCATTCTAAGACAAGAAAATTTTACTGAAATCAAATGAAGATGGTCTTTTGAGCATTATCTACCCATTATAAACATTATAAATATTACATCTTCTTGAAAAGTATTAAACTCAGTTACCTGGGATATAGAATTTAAGAGTTAACAACTTTGATTTTATTATTGCCTTCTTCACAGAGTTATAGTCTAAGATACTAAGAGCATGTTTTCACTAAGTTTACATATGCAGTTATTTTATATAATTACTAGAGGCCATGCACCAGTGGGGTCCCTTGGCCTGGCCTGCACCCTCTCGCAATCCGGGACTCCTTGGGGGATGTAGGAGAGCTGGTTTTGGCCCAATCCCTGCAGGCCAGGTCAAGGGACCTCTCTGGGTCCAGGGTATGGGTGAAGTAGATTCGGGGCCAACAGTGCCCTAGCAGCAACCTAACCCATGCCCGATTCCATGAGGAATCAGGCCCCCTCCTCTACTGGTTGGAGCGTCTTCCCCCTGGTGGTCATTGTGTGTCATAGCTACCAGGCGAATGGTCGACTGGTCGGACAGTTGCTTAGGCTTTTATATATATACACTAGAGGCCTCGTGCACGAAATTCATGCACTTATAGGGTCCCTAGCGGCTGCTGGCTGCCACCAGGTACTCCCTCCCTTCCCCTGGCCACCTGCCCCCCACCGCTGCCATTGGTCGCCACCTGCAGGGCCTGATCGCCCTGCCACTGCCTGGCTTCCAGGTGCTGAGGGAACAGGGTGGCAGCCCCAACCCCCACTGCTGCCGCTGGTCACTGCCTATGGGTGCCGATCGCACCACTGGTTGCCTTGCAATTGGATCATGGAGCATCAGGTCCCTGCCCGGCTCCCTCAGTGCCTGGGAGCCTGGTGGCGGCGGAGTGATTGGCTCCTGGCTGGTGACCAGTGGCTTGTGCCTGCCTTGGCCTGGTGCTGCCCACTCACCTGCTCCACCATCCTGCCTCTGTCCATCTCTTGTCGGAGCCCATCAGGGTCTGCAGCACCTCCACTGCTGCCAGTGCCGTGTCACCAACGCCTGCCAGGTTCCATGCCGCCCCCTGGTGATCAGTGCACGTCATAGCAAACGGTCGAACTCCCAGTTGAGAGGACAATTTGCATATTAGGCTGTTATTATATAGGATATATATATGGTAGATAACCATATTAATGATTTTATCAATTAATAGATTTTTCTAAGAGTCTTGTATTTTTCTTTTCCCCATCTGAGTTGGCAATCTCTTTGGTTGCTAAGTTATACAGAAATGAATATTGAAGAAAAGAAATTTAAGTACAAATAACTCTATCAGTGTTAAAGAGGTACATTTTAAGTCTGAAAAGGAATTGAAACTACTAATTTAAAAAAATCTAGTTTTGATTATTTGAATTATTTTTAAATTATCTGGTATTTCTGTCACCATTATGGTGTAAAAAGCTGTGGTATATATGTGATAAAATAAAAATATGAGGACTACATAACTGATAATGTATTTATGAAAATAGATTCTTTGTCACAGATCATTTTAGAAAGAAACATACTAGAACATCTGAATTGTTGTCCTGTTTGGAGTAGTCTTCCTGGTGCCCCTTTCCCTAAACCTTCTTTTTTGAATCAGCTCCATCTCTTAGATAACCTCAATTATAGACAATACCTACCATATTGAATGAATTTCATCTCTTTAAATTTTTTTTTTTATTGATTTAAGAGAGAGAGGAAAAAAGAGAGATCGTGTGCCTCGCCTGGGAATCAAACTATCAACCCTTCGGTGCATGGGACACATTCCAACCAACTACGCCACCCAGCCAAATCTCATCTCTTTTTTTAAATAGACAAAAAAAAAATTAATAATTTCTTCTCAAGGGTATAGCTAATCAAATGCAATTTGAACTCCCAACCAACTGAAAGTAAAGTCACAGAAGAGTAATATGTGATTCAGAGCAGCCTCTGAAGCATTGGTTATAGACTGTCCATTGATCTGTGATAGATGTCTCTCAAATGCAAGTTTTTGGAGAATAGTGTGATGAAATTTCTGTGAAGGCCTATCACTACTACTAAAAAATAAAAACCTATTTCTTATAACCTTTTGGTGATATTATAACATTTTTATAAATGAAGGATAATACATTGGCTTTTGGTATAATGTCTCTCTCTATATGTATATACATTGGCCCTTCAGGTATAATTTCCCATATAAACTTGGCCTAAAGCAACTGCTATTGAACTATGGCTCCTGTTGTTCATACAGAGTACATAAAGTTGACTGCTGCCCGGAAATTCTTAGTTCAAATTTAGGGGTATGCCCTCGCTGGTTTGGCTCAGTGGATACAGTGTTGGCCTGCATACTGGAGGGTCCTGGGTTTGATTCCCGTTAAGGGCACATGCCTAGGTTGTGGGCTTGATCCCCAGTGGGGGGCGTGCAGGAGGCAGCTGATCGGTGATTCTCTCTCATCATTGATGTTTCTATCTCTCTCCCTTCTCTCTGAAATCAATAAAAATATATTTTAAAAGACTTAGGGGTATGTTTTCTGCTCCTCTAGAGAAATATGAAAGAAGTGGGTAACTCCCACAAGTTAAAATAGAACTGTAGTGATAAGCTTTTTAAATTTTCTAGATCTTGAGTGTTTCTGTTGGACTAACAGCTTTTCTGTGTCCCTAGACCCAGACTTAATTTCCACAGCCAGATCACCCTGCCCTTAGGAGCACACATGTCCCTCTTCCTGCTTGCTCCTTTTGTTTATTGCAGCTCATCAGAGTCTAGCCAAGTTTGGAATAAATACAAATAAAAGCAAAGGGCTGCAAATCAACCCAGAAACACAAATGGCTTCTTATTCTGAGGAAGACTTTACTTGCACACAGTGAGGCTTCTCTGAGCCTTATGAGATAATTGATACCTGTCCAGTTTTTACAAATAACAATTATATGATTTTGTGTGTGTTTTTTAAAGAATGTATAACAACATTTGTAGCTTGGGTTCCAGAACTCTCACATCCATAAAATACTTTAAAATTGATCTTTTATAGCTAATTTTCAAGACCACTATGCCTCTTACTTATAAGCTGATGACTTTGCCAAAGTCTTATATTTCTCCTGGAGCTTGTCTCTACTTACATTTGTGCTAGTGTGTTAGTTGAATTCAAACATCTCTTGGGTGTCACAAAGTAGGCTTGTAACAGCTCAGGCACTGATGTACTTTGGAAAAACTATGTCTGAATTATTTTTTCACTTTGTATTCAGAACTCAAGTTAGTAACCCTGGGCGATATTGAGGGATTAAAGGTCATTTTCTGACTTAGGATATCTGTTGAGCCTGCACATGTTACAGAATGTGTAGACATCCAGTCATTTTATTAGACTCTCTTGTGTCAGATCACAGACAACAGCTACATGTAGGACAAGGTCATGCTCCAGATAGTCTGGGTTGTAAAGCCTGTGTTCTAACCCAACCCAAACCGTAACCCTAACCTTAACCCTAACCCTCAGTAACATGAACCATTATTGATCTGTCTCTTATTATACTGACTGGATATTCTGTACATTTTTGTGCATTCTAGGTGCATCTAGGGTACCCAGAAGATATTTGGAAGGAAGATCAAGTGTCTAGTAGTCATACTTCTAGATGAAGTCAGGAAAAGAGAACAAATGAATAGTGTCTGCTGAGTGTCAGGCTCTGTGCTGGGCATGCTTTCTGGACACCATTTTCAGTCTTTACACGTGAACAGTCTTAAGCTCAAGGGGGAAATTCAGAGTTTATAGAGATTACACTCTACTTAATGACCAAGCAAAAACTGGGTCTCAGGGCTCTTGACTTCTGATGCAGGGCTCATTTTAAACAGATTCATAAGGTTTTGCAAAATCTGTTCCCTGAAATTTGAGTTAGCAGACAGGAGGAGAATGGTAGTATATTTTATTCATTTGAAGATGCACATTGTTTTTATATTTTAACATCTCTGAAATTGGGATGTCTTATGATTGTCAACTTTTAAAATTTTAAGGCAACATGTCCTTAGTGGTACATGTAGTCAGAGTTCATATTTAGACTAGAGGCCCAATGCACGAAATTCGTATAACAGTAGCCCTTCCTTCCCCTGGCTACCGACACTGGCTTCCCTTCCAGAGGGAGGCCCTGCCCACCTGCCGCAGCCCGCTGGTCAGTGGCCAGGGTCTCCCTCTTTGGGGCGATCGTGGAGCCCCCCCGATTGACCGCCCCGCTAGCCAGTGGGCTGGGCCTCACTCTGCGGGGTGATCATGGGGCGATGGCTGGGCCTCCAACCAATTGCATCTCACCCGCCTAGGCTGGCCTGGAGCCAGTGGGTGTCATAGCGTGGTTCCGGATGGTCATCCAGATGGTCATTCCACTGTTTGGCCGTTCGGTTGATTTGCATATTATGCTTTTATTATATAGGATGACATATGGTATGTTTGGGTTCTTGGCTCTTTTTAGTATTTGATCTACCTATTAATCATAGTTTGATAATTTATTTTAGTTCATGCCTGGAAAATAAATATACTTAGTCAAATTAAGTTCCAGGATATTTGTGTCTCCTATGAGCCAGTGAGCATTATGTAGATAGACAGTCATCTTGCCTGTAGGTTGTAGGTAGTTTAGAACTGGCACAATGCCAGACCCCTGCTGTGCCGTGCTTGTATTTATGCTAACTAGCTGTGTTTCAAGGAGTGCAATTTTCTATTTTAGCTTAAAAGTTTGGCATCAGCTAGTCTAAAGTGAAATCTCAAATGTAGCCTTTGTGAATTGTGTAGTCGTCATTTCCTTATTACCAATGGATAAAACATCTATTAAAATGTTAGGCAATAGATGTGAAATTTTCAGAATCTGTAATTTGTTTCTAGTGCATGTGGGATGAGTGAGAACAAAATCCTAGTGTGTATTTCATTTTATAGTCAGAAAATTGGAAATAGCTTCCATTCTCATCCATGTCTGAGTTGGAATTGCCCTCTGCATTTTGCTCCTCATCATTTAATACTTTTAAACCACTTCTTATAGTCTTAGAAGTTTAATTTTTTTAAAATGTGATTAAATATGGTGCTTGCCCATTCTTTACTGCCCATAGATTGCATCGCCTATTAAAAGGAAAACAAATCCCCGTCTTAGGGGAAGCTGGGCATTGTTTGTGGCATTCGCAATCTTAGTGTTGTTTTCCCCAGGAACGTCAGATGTGTTATTTCTTTGATTACCTGCAGCTGGCATTGTTGCCTGATGTTCTACTCTCTCAGCCTGGGGAACTTACATTCTTTACTAAGGGGATGAGTTAACTGTGAGACAAATTAAAGAGTGACATAGATGAGAAAGTAGTAATTATACAATGTAGGTATTAAGCATGACTGGTGTTAATAATAGTAAATGTTAGCTATAATGTGCCAAATACTGTGCTACATAAGTTCTTTACATAAGTTTTATATTTAATTCCCTTTGAGATCAGCATTATCCCCTTTTCAAAGATAGAACTGAGGCAGAATTATCAAACAACTTAGCCTAGGTCACAGAGATATGAGAGTGCTGAAAACCTGAGCACATGATCACCACACTTGATATTCACTTCCCAGAAGGAAAAATATGTGATTAAAACTTGAGCGTTTAAGAGTTTGTTGAAGAGGAAAAAAAAAAAAAAAGACTAAGCACAGAATGGGTCACGATAGGCCAATTCAGGGAGAAGACTACAAGGCAAGGCTGAGTGTGTGCTTACATGTGATGGAACATCCCTGGGAAGGGTCTGAAGGGTCTGGAGGGAAAGGTGCCCAGGTGTGGTTCTATGGGCAAGTCCTTGGCTTCTTCATTCTACAGATGACTTAAGAACGCCGCACTGAGCCTTTGTGGCCCCATCTGGAATAGTAAAGTTTTATCATCCATTCCTGATGTCTGACAATATGCTCCATACACTCACACTCAAATAATGACTGACCACTTTCTCTGTGAAAATATTTAGAGGCAGCAACATACTTGGTGAGGGTTTGGAATCACGTTGAATCCCAAAAGTGCCTAGCTTGATTAATCTGATCTTAGGATGTCAGGAAGGATAAATTGTTCCTAACCTTTCCAAAACTGTAACCCAAAAAAGTGGATTTGGATATCTATACTAATAAGAGGTAATATGCTAATTAGACCAGATGTCTTCCAGACGTCCTTCCGGACAAAGCTGCAGCAGCTGCAAGGGCCAAGGGCCAGTGGCGCAGGAGAGGCAGCGGTGCCGAGGGCCTGGGCCTGTCCCACCCGCGCCGCGCAGCCCCTCCTTCCACAGAGGCAGAGCCGGCGCTGGGAGAGGCAGGGCGGCCCAAGGTCCTGGAGCCTACGCAGAGGCTGGACAGGGTTTGACCGTGGTTCCTCAACCTCCCACAGCCCCTCCCCCAGCCGGCCTGGCCCCAGATCGCCTCCCCCCCCCCCCACACACACAAGGGGGCAGGGCCAGTGCTAAGAAGTGAGGGGCCAAGGGTCAGCAGCCCCTGCCACCAGCTTTGGCAGCAGCAGCTCGGTGATGGGGGCGGCGCCTTCCCCTAATCCTCCAGGTTGCATCCTGCAGAGGGAGGCCAGACTGCAGCTTAGACCCGCTCCCCACGGTGAGCGGGCCTAAGCCATCAGTAGGACATCCCCTGAGGGCTCCCAGACTGTGAGAGGGGGTAAGGCTGGGCTGAGGGAACCCCCACCAGTGCATGAATTTTCATGCACTGGGCCTCTAGTCTTTAATAATATGAGCTTGCCTCAAAAAAAGAGATACTGGTGCAAAAACTGAGAAATTTGGTTTGGTAATATTTTCTAGTGTGAATTGTTATTTTATTGTCTTAAAATCAAGTCCTCTAAGTACCATAGACTGTACTATTTTGATTTCTCTGAATGTTGATTGTACTCAGGTAGTTGAAAGACTAAGACCTCTGTAGTGTGCATTCGTTTCAGATGTAGTAAAAAGTGAAATCCCAGAGGTTCTGTCTCAGTCATTTTATGGTCGTCTTGTTAGACTGCGAGATTAAAGGACTAGATCTCAATTTACAAGTGTGGATTGACATTTCATACCTGGCTCTTCTCCAAGAGTTGATCTCATTTTATCCAAAAACATTAGAAATCAAGCACTCCAAACCTGAATTGACATAATTTGATTTGCCACATTAGCTAAGTCACAATTAACTGTGTTCAACTTCCATGGTCTATCTAGAGCAAGTGTGCTGTGTGATAATTCTCTAAGCAAAATCTCACTTCATTTTCCAAATTTAAAAACCACCACCAACAACCTGTTTCTTCTCTGAAACCTTTAGCTTTCTATATTAAAATTCATGAAAGTGTCAGTGGTTTTATTTATTGCCCTCTCCTTGCAATGGGTTAAAAAAATACTTCAAGTTTTCCCATAATGTCTTTGTGCAGCTTCAGTTGTCAAGTGGCATTTCTCTTAAATTGAAAAATATAGAATAAAGCAGCAAGCTAGGGCTTAAAAATTACAGCTCACTTCTGCAGCTGTTGCTTAAATAAAGAACTACCAGCAAATCCTTTTGCATCAGTTATACTAAACTTGTAACAGTCCATATTGCGTTAAGTTGCTGGAAGTCTCTGGGGATAAAGAAGGAGTAAGCCTAACATAGAGGGAAGTGATTCAGGTTGTAATATCCCCTTTTGTGAATGAAAATAAAATATAAATCTCCTTTCTGGACCTAATCTAAGACTTTATGGGAAGGATAAATAAATTTGTAAAATTTTAACAGGAAACAAAAGAGTTCAATTATTTTAGTCCTACTATGCAGAAATTTTACTGGCATGCTGGGAAGTTTGCAGTTTTACTCATCACTATTGTTAAAATATAGACATGAACGAGTTTGAAAATGCATAGAAAATTGTTTCATGTTTTCTTCCTTTTTTGTTTGTTTTGTTCTAGAGGTTTAGCAGATATTAGCCCATGTGCTATGATGATTTTAAATTATTCAGTTTGTTTCAATTTTTAAAATAATATGTGGTTTTAATAAGTGAAATAACCTCATTTCCTTGAGATAACTATTGTTAACAGCTTGGGCTATATTTTTATGGCATTGCTTTAAAAAAATAACAGTTGGGTTAAAAGGCATAATTTTGTGCTTTAACATTTGTGTCTGAGGTGATTTATAAAATATCCCTCTCAAATGACAGTGAAGGATATACTTCCTATATTCCCAAATAAACAAACAAAAATATTTGTCTCCTTCCAAAACAAACAAACAAACAAACAAACCAATGATTTCCTTGTTCTTAATTCTTGCCTGTCTTGAATTAAATTGTGTGCCTTTTAGCAGGGTTTCCTCAAGATGAAAAAAGACCTGCTGAAGAGAATTGAGCACAAACATGCAGTGGTGCTGTGACATGTCCATTATTCAATGCCTATCCCCTTTTCTAGTTAAATGTAGCACCTGTGGGGCGGGTATTTCAGCTGTTGTGCAAAGGAGAGTCCTGGCTTCTCTTTGCTTTAGGACCAGCATTGCTTAGGCTTCTGCTATTCCTTCTCCTCCTTCTCCTTCTCCTTCTTCTCCTTCTCCTCCTCCTCCTTCTCCTTCTCCTTCTCCTTCTCCTTCTCCTTCTCCTTCTCCTTCTCCTTCTCCTTCTCCTTCTCCTTCTCCTTCTCCTTCTCCTTCTCCTTCTTCTCCTTCTCCTTCTCCTTCTCCTTCTCCTTCTCCTTCTCCTTCTCCTTCTCCTCCTTCTCCTTCTCCTTCTCCTTCTCCTTCTTCTCCTTCTCCTTCTCCTTCTTCTCCTTCTCCTTCTCCTTCTCCTTCTCCTTCTCCTTCTCCTCCTCCTGCTCCTGCTCCTCCTCCCCTTCCCCCTCCCCCTCCCCCTCCCCCTCCCCCTCCTCTTCCCCCTCCCTCTCCCCCTCCCTCACCCTATCCCTCTCCTCCTCCTCCTTTTGAATATATTTTTATTGATTTCAGAGAGGAAGAGAGAGAGAGAGATAAATATCAATGATGAGAATCATTGATTGGCTGTCTCTTGCATGCCCCCTATTGGGGATCAAGCCCACAACCTGGCCATGTGCCCTGATCTGGAATCAAACTGTAACCTCCTGACTCATACATCGATGCTCAACCACTGAGCCACACCAGCTTGGCAAGGCCCTTTCTTGAGATTATCATATATGTACTTGCTGCAAGGTTGAAATTCTATGTGCTGATGATTTGTTTCATATTCTGTAAATCATTGCTCCGTTAGCTTAAGGTACTGAGAAACAAGTGGTTTCGAGGGCCAGTTTTCTAAGTAGAAGGCATCTTTTCTTGTCCTTTCTCAATGTGATAAAATGAGATGAAGATTGGTGAAAATCACATGCCGATGCCAGCTCTCTATCAGGGGGCACTGAGAGGGTGGAGGGTGATTGGAAAGAAGGGCTAGGGTTCTGATCCTGGGGTTTGCTGAAGCCGCCTGCTCCCAGAGTGTGTGGATTTGAAGGGGGGCAGTCTGGAGAGGCTCTGAGTGTATGGTGTGGCAGAGTGTCTCCAGCTGTCCGGAGAGGACTGCAAAGCCTGAGGAGGAAAGAGCCTCATAGGAAATATGTGCACCTTCTGGGGGAAAAGTGAAAAAGACTCTCTTGCATCATTTATACAGATAACTTTATATAAAAAGGTGATAGAAATTGTTGAAAAGAATTAATATTGAAAGACTTTTGTTCCAAAACAAACTTCTTTTTAAAATCCAGGTTTAATTCTTGAAATGGAGATTGCTTTGATAGGAAAAGTGCCTGTTTGATAGGAAAAGTGACTCTCAATGTAGAACAGTATATCTTTGAAATATGTTGTGAGAATTACTTGCTTTTTAAAAAGCAGATGAGGGATCTCGATATGATGATAGGTAAGTTCATGTTGATAGTATAGGGGCACCGTAAGATTTTATTTGTCTCCCTAAAGCAGCGGTTCTCAACCTGTGGGTCGCGACCCCTTTGGCGGTCGAACAACCCTTTCACAGGGGTCACCTAAGACCATCCTGCATATTAGATATTTATATTATGATTCATAACAGTAGCAACATTACAATTATGAAGTAGCAACGAAAATAATTTTATGGTTGGGTCACAACATGAGGAACTGTATTTAAAGGGCCAGAAGGTTGAGAACCACTGCCCTAAAGTGTTTGCTATTATTTTAGAAAGCCCGAGGCCAGGGGTCCTCAAACTGCGGCCCGCGGGCCACATGCGGCCCGCCCAAAACATTTATCCGGCCCGCCGGGTGTTGGGTTTTTTGCCGCCGCTGTGTGCATAGGAATTTGTTCATAGTTTTTTTTTAAACTATAGTCCGGCCCTCCAACGGTCTGAGGGACAGTGAACTGGCCCCCTGTTTAAAAAGTTTGAGGACCCCTGCCCAAGGCTTATCCTAATGTTATACAAGGATAAGGATAAAGACAAATCTGCAGAAAATTGACAAGTATTTATTTTAGCCATTAGTTATGAAGACCTTCCCAACCAGTTCTGTTCAAACTGCCTGCAAGAATCAAAATCAATTTAAACTTACTTTTCTAGCCCTTACTTTTGCCCAGTTCTTCTGTATGAACCGATAGCTTTAAAGTGGTAATAAGAAAGATATACGAAGAGAGACTGAATTCAAACAACCATTGAAAAACGTTTAGTTCAAGGAAGGAATGATAAATTCACATGTGTTGTCTTTTCTTTTACTTAGGATATTCCTGCCGGTTGGTATCACAGAATATGGCCCTCATCCTACTGAAGGAGGATTCTTTGGATGTAAGTAGTTTTGCAAAGGTTGCATTTGATGTAGCTGTATTAAACTCTTTGTTTCTACTATGACTGATTATCTAGGTTTATTTTTTTATTAAACTGTTGTAAAACTGTGTTTCTGTTTTTATGAATGAATGTTATAAGTCATATCTTTAAACATCAAAATAGTAAGCTTAGAACATTGCTACTTGATAATACTTAATATCTTACTCACTTAGAATTGTTCATTTAAAATGGGGTAGTTTTAATCTGGTTTAACTTCCTGTTATTATTTACTAGGGGCCCAGTGCATAAATTTGTGCACCTTAAAAGGAACTGTGGGCTGTGAGGCTGTGGTAGGCACAGGGGTGGGTCTCGGCCCATCCTCTGCTTCCCCGCCCAGCCCCTCCCAGTCCCCTGTCTGCCTGCAGCCTGCTCCCGCCACCACTGCTCCCACATGCTGATGGTGCCAGCCCTGCTCACACTCGCTGACAGCACCGAGCGATCTGGGCCGGCACCAGGTGCTGGCAGCAGGTGCAAGCGACGGGCAGGACTGTGGCATGCAGGAGGCAAAGAATTTTTAGTAACCACCAGGGGCTCGCCCTGATGACAGCGACCAGCGCCCCGATTTTGTCTGGCACCCCCGCTCACCTGCTCCACCATCCCCCCGCGGCCGACACCCGCCATGTTCTGTGCATGTCCGCTGGTGGTCAACGCACATCATAGCGACTGGTTGTTTGGTTGTTTGGTTGTTCTGGTTGTCCGCTGTTTGGTCTATTTGCATATTAGCCTTTTATTATATAGGATGTTAAGTGTGATGGTTACCTCCAGTGTTGGTTACTAAGGAGACTTGTGGAATTTTCTTTCTGATAAAGAAATGTGAAAATAAAGATAATATTCAAGTGTCAGGAGTTGTTTAAATTTATATAGTAATAGGATGCATATGCACTTAATGCCCTGATATCCAGTGCTACCATCTCATACAGTATTGGATGGCATGGTTCTCTGAGCGTTTTACACTTGTGCCCACCCCATCATGGCCTAAAGCCACTGCCAAGACCAGGGGTAAGAGCTGATTTGAGGGTAACCAGTG
This sequence comes from Myotis yumanensis, assembly GCF_028538775.1. NCBI lineage: Eukaryota > Metazoa > Chordata > Mammalia > Chiroptera > Vespertilionidae > Myotis > Myotis yumanensis. The sequence goes on along the minus strand of NW_027223754.1, from coordinate 117,684,407 downwards.
ATCTGGGGAGCGGTTTGATATGAAGATATGAGCTAAAAAATGAGATTTATTTGTTAGGACTTTTAACAAGGGCATGTTACTGGCAGGTACCCATGGCCACAATCCCAGTCAGAATATTTAAATGGCAACGCTGGGAGCAGATGACAGGATTAGTTACCATTTTAAGTGGAGGGATATAATACAGAGATTTCTGTACTTACAAATTGGTGAGACTATGGATCCTAGTGTGAAGGCCAAGGCATTGTCTACCGGTTCAGGACTCCAAAGTCAGGATGGGGGAGAGTCTGTGTGCTTCCAAGGCACCATTGCCACCGTAGCACCCCTCTGGCTCAAGAGCTCCAGGATTTATCTCAATGTGCCTCTTATCCTCTTGTGTCTCTGCCAGCAAGAAGCCCAGGACTCTCAGGTCACCCCTCAGGTCCTGGACTCTAATTCCCACGTGCTCTGGGCTGGTTAGGAACCTTTCCTCTCCCTCAGAGTTCCCGTCTCTCCAGCACTCCCTATCCCACTTGCCTTTATTTTCTCCATAGAACTTTTCACCTTTGGAAATGATATATATTATTAATACATATTTACTATAGATAAAATATATTATAATAATATGTATATTATTATTTAATATGAGATTATAAAAAGGTAACCAGATTTACCTCATAACCATTTTTAACTGTACTGTTTACATATGTTCATCTTGTACACCATCACCACCATCAATCTACAGAACTCTTCTTATCTTGCAAAACTGAAACTCTGTATCCTTTAAATAATAACTCCCCAATTCCTACCCCTCAGTCCCTGGTAACCATCATTGTACTTTCTATCTCTAAGAATCTGACTATTCTAAGTACCTCATATCAGTGAAATCATAGATATTTGTCTTTTTGTGTCTGGCTTATTTCATTTTGCAAAATGTCCTCAAGCTTCATCCATGTTGAAGCATGCATCAGAGTTTGCTTTTTTAATAAAAGCCTTAATAATAGTCTATTGTATGTATGTATTGCATTTTGTTTATCCAATTATTTGATGATGGACAATTGGGTTGCTTCTTCCTTTGGGCAATTATGAATAATGTTGCTATGAAGATGGGTGACAAATATCTTTTTGAGATCCTTCCATTTCTTTTGGCTATACTATACCCAGAAGTGGAATTGCTGGTTCATGTGGTGATTTTGTGTTTAACTCTTTGAGGAGCTACCACACGATTTTCTACAACTGTGATTCATTTTACATTCTCACTAACAGTACACATGTTTCAATTTCTCCACATCATCACAAACACTGTTATTTTCTTTTATTAAAACATTTTCAATTTTTTTAATGGTAGCATTCTGATGGGTATGAGATGATATCTCATGGTGGTTTTGATTTGCATTTCTCTACTAATTAGTGATGTTGAGCATCTTTTCAGGTGTTTATTGGGCATTTATATATAATCTTAGGAGAAATAGTCAATCCTTTGCCCATTTTAAAATCAGGTTGTTTGAGATGTTTTTGTTCTTGTGAAATACTTTCTATTTTGTCTGTCTCCCTCTAATTCCTTAGAACTTAAGTTCCATGGATCAAAAGTCTGATTTGTTTTTAAGCTGGGCATTTCTACCTTCAAGATAGTGCTTTGTTATCTCTCTCCCTTCCTCTCTGTAAAAAAATCAATAAAATATATTAAAAAAAAAAAAAATAAGATAGTGCTTTGCACAAATTAGGTACTCAGTAAATGTTTGACTGACTGAATGAACAAACTTAGGATAATTTTCCAGTTACCAATTAGAACTGCGATTTAAAAGTCAGGCTGATGAGGCAGTGGCTCAAGTTGCCATGATGGGCAAGTACAAGCTAACATTAGGAGGGAGTCAAAACTGAGGAAGCCAGACAGCACATGGGCAGACAGGAGAGTGGCGTGCTATGCAGAGAAATGCCCAGACCCCTTGGATGAATCTACATAGAGTGTGTGCACACCCAGGGTGTCTGCACCTGGAGCCCCCTTGTTTCCTGGTGATTTCCACTTCTGAGGCATCCACAGTCTTAAAATAAACCTCTTTTTTTTTTTTTCTAGAAGTGACTCAGAAGTGAGCCTATATCTTTCTTTTATACTAGACATTCTCTGGAATCCAAGAAATGGACTTGAAGTCTGCATAGCAGTATAAGATTACAGCACAGATTGAGACATTTGGTTTACTGTGGCTAAGGGGTGATTAGTGAAGCCAAACAGAAGGTTTTATGGGTGTGCCTGACTTCCCTGTAACGTGTTAAGAATGTCTTTTTCTTGACCAGTTTCGAACATCTTTTGGTATAATGACTTCAATGTACTAGGCATCTGTTGAGCAGAGGTGCAATTTCTAAGTACTGTTTTGCTCTGAACTCAAAGCGGCACTCCATGTTTTTGACCAGAGTCCTCCTCTCCTGCTTACACCTCCTCTTTCCTACGTCTTCCCTCTCATTATTTAGTTGGGTTAAAGGCATTCCTATTCTCATTAGAATTTCATTTGCTAGGTGTGGAATAAAAGCAAAGTGCTAGACTATGAATTAGATACGTAGTAAATTCTGGCAGAGCTCCCAGTGGAGTTTTTAATGTTGCCGAGCTCTGATGATGAAGCAAGGAAAATTGAGACAAAAGAATTGGCCCAAGAATTAGAAGCATTGGGCCTTGCTTCCCTTACTTCATGTCTCCTATACATGTAAGGGGAATTGAGCGGCTTACCTCAGACCCAGAGCTGGCATGTGTCACCTTCACTTGACCAACAACTATGTCCAGGCTAGGACTCCAGGTGCTTATAAATAATCGAATTTATCCCTCTGCTTTGAGTTTTTCAGCTGTTGCCACAATAAGGTCCACATTCTGGGATATAGGTGAGGGATGGTCTTTGAAATAAGGATGGGCAATATGTGGTGATGTACATCTCAGGAGGGTACTGAGGCGATTATATGTTAGAAGAAAATGTGATTTTTTTTTTTTTAGGTAAAAAAAAAGGTACTAAGAAATCAGCTTTATTGATAATAACATGTGGATTGCCGTTGACACACCTAGTCCTTATTTCTGGCATACTGACCAGAAATGGCTCTAAGAGGAGTGGGTAGGAGGAGGGAAGCATGGAGTTCCACATGTAAGAAGGGTTAATTCTGGGACCCTCACTATTTTGTTTGCTTTTAGCCCATTGTAAAACATTGACATTTAGGTGTCCTGGTTAAATGGATTTATGGACTATATTTAATTTTGATTAAACTGACTCTCATAAGATGCTGGCTTAAAAGGATTCTTACTTTTTTTTTTAAAGGAATTGAGATAACACAGTAGTGTAAGCAGAAGCTACAACAATATGGCATTGCTTGACCTGTGTGCTAGTTCAAGCTTTCCTTCTGCTATTTGATGAGTTAAAACAATGATCAGATCTGACAGGTTAAACAAATTTCAAAATTACCCGCAGGCTGTTGTTATTAATCATGAATCCTTCCCTAGGTGTAAATGGTATCTTCAAATATAAGATGTGGTAATATGAAACCATCTCACAATTGGTGAGATTTTAAAAACTAAAAATCCTAAGTATGAGAATAAAAATCAACAGTTTTATCAGCAATTTATAAAAAACATGAAAATTCAAATCAGCTACTGTTTAAGTTTCACAAAACCTACTGTTAGCTGTTGAATAATAAATGTCTTTTGATATTTGTTAGTAAAAGACAAAAAGTGCCAAACCATTTGGGGAGCATTTGTTTTTCTGCTGTAATAATATAAAGACAATAACATGGTAACACCAAAAATTTATATAAATGTATATGAATAAGAGATCTATAGAAAACCTTGCTAGAATTTTCTAAGAAACAATTGGTTGAGCAAATAATGAAATATAGGAGATTTGTTACATATTTGGATAGAAGTATACCTGTTTCTAATGTGTTAACTTATGGAATACGCCATCAATTTTCAACTGGTGTGCCACAAGAATTTTTAAAACATGCAATACCTGACTATTTATTCAGGAGCACTGACCTCTTTTCCCTTAGATGATAATAATAATAGTAATAATAATAATACTAATAATAAAAGAGACAACAACCAATACAACAACAGCTGTCCAGTGTGAATGAATCAAAATTATGCCACTTCTAGAAATATATCCCAAGAAACCAGAAACACCAATCAGAAAGGATATATGCATCCCTATGTTCATAGCAGCACAATTTACCATAGCTAAGATTTGGAAACAGCCTAAGTGCCCATCAACAGATGAATGGATTAGAAAACTGTGGTACATCTACACAATGGAATACCATGCTGCTGTAAAAAAGAAGGAATTCTTACCATTTGCAACAGCATGGATGGAACTGGAGAGCATTATGCTAAGTGAAATAAGCCAGTCAATGAAAGAAAAATACCACATGATCTCACTCATTTATGGATAATAAAGACCATTATAAACTGATGAACAAGAATAGATACAGAGGCAGAACAGCATTGAACAGACTGTCAAACTACAGCATGAAGGCCGGGGAGGGTTGTGGGGGGTAAGAGATCAACCAAAGGACTTGTATGCATGCATATAAGCATAACCAATGGACACAAGACACTGGGGGGTAGGGGAGGTGGGGGAAGGTCAAGGGGGAAAATAAAAAGGAGACATATGTACTACTCTTTGTAATATTTTAAGAAATAAAACAAAATTAAAAAAATAAAATAAATAAAATAAAATGAAATTAAAAAAATTATACCTATTTTTTTGTCAGATCAGAAAAAATATAATGTATATTTTGGTGTGCCACAGGATTTTAGTAATTAGTTTATATGTGCCATGAGATGAAAAAGGTTGAAAATTGCTGGAATACACACACACACACACACACACTCTCACACTACTATTTTTGCTGAGTCATCAAAAGAAAGATGCATTGGTAAGGGTAAATTTGTTTTAAGCAAAATATTAGCTCTTTAACACAAAATGTTTTATGAAATAAGTATATGATCACGGGTGGAAAGGCTTCTTAGGAATAAAAACAAAATCTTGTAAAATTTATTAAGAACATCTGTGGCAGAGACAACATTTCCCAGCTTCTCTGTGGCTGGATGTGGCCGTGAGATTTAATCCTCACTGGTGGAATGTGAGTAGAAACGAGGTGGGAACTTTCTGCATTACCCATTGAAAAGTAGGTCCCTTGTCCTGGTTTCTCGGCTCTTCCCATATGCTGGCTGGAAATGGCACAGCTGGAGCCACGTTGGAAGTTATGGAACTGAGGCAACTCCACATCGAGGACAGCAGAGCTGCTTCACTACCTTAGATCCCTGTATGACTGTGAAGAGCAGATTCTGCAGATTTCCTCTTTCTCTCTCTGAAAAAGTTATATAGTTTTAAATATTGCATGGGTGGTGGGGGGAGTCTCTTAGTTTAGCTTCATACCCTACTAATAAAACAGGACCTGGCACTAAAGGTCATGTCATTGCAGGCTCTCCAGTATGGTGTAGGCTGTCCTGAGAGAGAGAGAGAGAGAGAGAGAGAGAGAGAAGGAGGGTCCACTTCTGTTGGCAAAGGAGAGGGAATGGGATTTGAGGGTCATAGGATTTGGATCCATTGAAATTGATACAGGTGACCCCATTCACATTCTCAAGGGCCCACTCTTTTTCAATCATTGTTCTAGCTCTCAGGGGAAGAGACCTGGTGAGTCTGTGACTACAACATTCATTGAATTTTATGATGTGAGCATTTCCATTATCACCCACAGTTCCGTCGTTTCCCTTGGTAGTCAAGCTTCTTCATCCCTAAGCAACCACAGATCTACTTTCCATCAGGATGAATTAAGTGTGCTTGTCTTAGAATTTCATGTGAATGAAACCAAGCAATAGATTTATTTTTGTCTGACTTCTTTCATTCAACATAGTTATTTTGATAGTCATCTGTGTTGCTGCATGTATCATTAGTTCATTCCATCTTGCTGAGTAGTATTACATTGTATGGTTATACCACAATTTATTTATCATTCACCTGTTCAGGGACATTTCAATGATTTCCAACTTGAGGATATTATGAGTAAAGCTTCTGTGAGCCTTTTTTGTACAGTTTATGGGTTGACACATGTTTTTATTTCTCTTAGATACTTAGGAGTGGCATTTTTCTAAGCTGATAAATTTATGGTAATATGTTACACAGTAATAGAAAGCTAATACTAGTATCTTTTGAAGAGCAGAAAATTTTAATTTTGTTGAGATCTAGTTTTCTTTTTACGTGATTAGAACTTTGGTACTCTAAGAAATATGCACTTACTCCAAGATTTTCTGAGATTTCTCTTTTTTTCCTAGGATTTTATAGTTTTGGCTTATAAATTTAAGTCTATGATCCAATTTTGTGCATGTTATGAGGTCCAGATTATTTCTCATATGAGTATCTAATTTTTCTGGCACCATTTGTGAAAATCACTATGATTTCCATATAGAATTACCTTGGCACTTTTGTTATAAATTTATTGATTATACATATATGTGACTGTATTTCTAGTCCCTATAGTTTATTCCATTCATGTATATATCTTTCTTTATGCACAATCACACATTGTCTTAATTATAGTAGCTATATAGCAAGTGTTGAAATCCTCCAACTTTTTTTTTCTAATATTGTTTTGGTTGTTCTAGGACCTTTGCATTTCTATATACATTTTAGAATCAGGTTGTTGATTTCTCCAAAAAGCCTATGGAATATTTAGGGAGATTACATTAAATCTATAGATAAATGTGGAGGCAATTTAATATTTTAATGGTGTTGAGATTTCTAATCCATGGACATGCTGTACATCTTATTTACTTAGGTCTTTAATTTCTCTTATCAACATTTTATAGTTTTGAGTATATAGGATTTGCAGCTGTCCAAATTGTGGTATTTTTTCTAACTATAATATAAGAACCATTTGGTTCTTCAATTTCTCTTTATTATATTCATGTTTTCCTTCAGATACTTCAATATATTTATGATAAATCTTTTAAATTTCATCTCTGACAATTCCATTCCTCTATCTTTTCTGGGTTTGTTTTCATCTGCTAATATTTCTCTTGGTTGTAGGTGACATTTTTATGTGTTTTTTTTGTGTATTTTGTTTAGTATCTAGTCATTTTTATTGTATGCTGATTATTGTTAATGTTTTGTTGTTAAGTATCTAGATTCTGTTATTTTCCTTTAGAGAGGATTGAGTTTTGGCAGGAAGTTACTTGTGGGTCTAGTAGTCTTCACTCTAGAACTGCTTTAGCTTTATTACCTAGATGAGACTCTTTAGGACTGCCACCTAAGCCCCTGTATATTCATGTAATTTTTCCACTGTGACTGGTTGGAACTTAAATATCTCCCTATTTTGTATGAGCTCTTGGGATGTTTATCTTACAGGCCTGAGATTTGTTCTTTCATCATGGTGTCTTATCTTATAAATGCACAACTTAGTGTTTGTTCAAAGATACAAAGTGACCCTTATAGATTCAAGTTCTTTCTGTGTGTGATTCTTCTTCAATATGCTGCTCTGCAAATTCCAACCATCTAGCATCTCTAGCTTCAATTTCTGTCTTCTCTCATCAGTTATAATAACATGCTCTGCTTGGGTTTCTCTTCCTTGAATCATAATTTGAAATGTAGCTCCAACAGACAGCCTCAGCTATCATATGGCTCACCTCATTCACTTCTCATTTTCAAAGAATCATAGTCCTGTGTTGCCTATTGTCTAGTGTCTGAAAAGAGATTGTTAGTTGTTTACAAGTCTGGTATATCAGTTTTTATCATACCTGTCAAGTCATCTTTGATAAATACTAATTTCAAGTTCAAAGGTCTGCACCACTTGGATTGTTTTTTTGATAATAATTTGCTTCTCCTAGAGTTTGACCAGTTCTGATTTTCAGAACTCCAGGGAATCTCCGCTGGGTCAGAAAAAGAATACCTTGTCATCTAGTAGGTCATTGTTATGACTTGGCTTTTTTTTCTGATTGAAATGGGTAGTCATTGGTGGAATCTGAGCAGAAGAGTGATATGATCTGATTTACCTTTTAAAAGGGAATCTCGCTGCTTAGAGGGAGGCCAGGTCAGGAGCAGAGAGCCTAGTTAGCAGGTGAAATTCTGGGTATATAGTATTTTCAAAGTAAAGATGACAGGACTTGCTGATTTAAGAACATGTTGAAGAAGAATAACTCACTGGCAAGTAAAAACCAAAGCTTACTGTGTAAGTAGGTACTTGACTATTATCTCTTAGAGTTGAATTCTCTGCTCTGCTTTCAGTAGGGAAGTTCTTGATTTGTTACCACAGTCTTTTTCAACCAGCATAACAGTCTAGTTTTTCTGCTTAAGTTTAAATTATAGGCCTGCTGGAAAATGTTTGGGTCTAAGTGAGCATATCATTTGGCCTTAATGTTATTTCATTCAGATGTTTCTCTCCCTTTATTACCTAGAACTTAAATTTTAAAATAGCATAAAATAAAATGATTGCTATAATAAAAAAGGAGAAAACATTTTCTACAAGGGGTGAGTGAGAAATTAAAATGTTTTCCTGTGCCGTTCATTATAATTATTAACCATAAGTAGTTATTAATCACTTGAAACATAACTAGTATGATTGAGAAACTACCATTTTTTTGTTGTTAATCCTCACCCGAGAATATTTTTTCCATTGATTTTTTTTTTTTTAGAGAGACTTGAAGAGAGGGAGGTGGGGGAGAGAGACAGAGAGAGAGAGAGAAGCATCAATGTGTCTAGATTGGTTGGCTCCCGCACACACCCCAACTGGGGCCTGCAACCCAGGTACATACCCTTGATTAGGAACGATCCCTTCAATGCACAAGCTGAAGTTCTAACCACTGAGAAACATTGGCCAGGGCAGGAACTATCCATTTTAAGTAACTTAAAGAGCCACAATGTGGCCAGTGGCTATCATACCAGACAGCAGAGTACCTAGATAATTTTCAGTCCCTCAGTGCAGGGGTCAGCGAATTCTGGCCATTGGGCCAAATCCAGCTTACCACCTGTTTGTATAAACAAAGTTTTATTGAAACACAGCCAGGCACATTCATTAATGCATTGCCAATGACTATTTTAGTGCTACATGGCAGAATTGGATAGTTGTAACACAAAACAATGGCCCATAGATGTTAACTACTACCTGGCTACTACAGATTGCTTTTTGACTCTTGGCCTGCCTGATCAAATGGAAAATCACCCCGTTCTAGTTCTATTGTCTGCTATGGCTGCCATCTTTGAAAACAAGGGTTTTTAACATTTCATAATCATTGTGAGAGAAATGGAATCTATGGCTACTTTGGGAAGATAGAGTTATAAATAAATAGGTTTCTCTTCTGCAAGTTTTACAGTCTTTAAACACTTTGCTTGTGAATCTCGAAGAGGATGATGTAGAATATTTTGTTAACCAAACTTATTTGACCACTGAATTTCTATTTTGATGAGTAATTCTCATGATAAGCAACACAGATTTAGAAATGTGGCTTTTAAAATTGGGAGTTTTCATCTTGACAGGTGATGTTAAACTAAAAACATATGAAAGAGAATGCTTAGAGTAAGAAAATAGAAAAATGCCTGTTTAATTTCTGAATTTATATTATATTCGTGCACTGGTAGGGTCCCTAGCAGCTGCCAGCTGCTATCCAGGTACTCCCTCCCTTCCCTCGGTGGGCCCCGCCCCCTGGTCAAACTCTCGGACGAACTCCCGGTCAAGGGGACAATTTCCATACTACACTTTTATTACATAGGATTAACAGGTATTTGAGTAGTTTTACTAGGCCAGGCAGATTGCTAGGATTGTAGATATAGCAATAAATGACAGCATATTCTCTACCACCTCAGGTTTCTATTTTAGCTGAGCAAATAGCCATTATACCTTGACTTATATAATTATTTTTTTTGTGATAATTGACACAAAGGAAAAGTACAAGGCACTAAGTACATATAGCTAGGGAAAGGGCTGGAAATTTTTTTTCTGTAAAGGACCAGATAGTAAATACTTTGGGCTTTGCTAGTCATACATTCTAGGTCACAACTACTCAGTTCTCCAATGTAATAAGAAAGCAGCTATAGACCACACACACACACACACACACACACACACACACAGAGTTATACATACATATGTGTGCCGCACATCCTATATAATATATAATAAAGAGGTAATATGAAAATTGACCCTCACACCATAACACCGACACAAGATGGCGGCGTGCACAGCGGGGTGGGGCAGCAGGGGTAGGGCCGGAGGCTACTCTGCGCAGCTTCCGCTGAGGTTCCTGCAACCCTGCGGGGGCGCAGGGGTCCTGGTGGCCACTTCACGCGGCTTCTGCCGGGATTTCCGCAGCCCCACGTGTGTGCCGCCGGGGCAGGGCCTGGCGGCCGCTCTACACAGCCCAGAAGTGAGGCATCAGGGCGGCACTCCAGGACTCAGGGCCATCCTGCAGCGTGCTGGCCACGCTGGGCAGGACTCCGGGACTCAGGGTAATCCCATGGTGTGGAGCGAGGGGGTGGAGGGGAAGGAGGGGCAGGGTCCCGGGTCTTGTGCAATTTTGCATGATGCATCACTAGTAAATATATATATATATATATATATATATATATATATATATATATATATATATATATATGTTTCTTTACAATCACATTCTTCTCAAGTGTTTTCCAAAAATGACTGTACAAGTCATAAACTTGTAAAGGAAGTCACAACAAAATTTTAGAGACTTAGTTTTCTCCAACTCATGTTCTGTGAACACAGTGCACTGAACCAACAGATCAGTGATAAAAAAGACCATTATAAAAATCTGTGCTCTTGAAAATTTTACAACTATACTTATAAATAATTCAAGAGTCAAAGATGAAATCAAATGGAAATTAGAAAATACTTAGGAGTGAGTTATTAAAAAATACTTTGCATCAAAAATCATGGAATAAGAATATCTTGGAGAGAGAAATTTGTAGCATCATTGATTATGTTATAAAAGAAGAAAGGCTTACAATTTGTAATCTATATATAAAATTTGCTCCATTAGTCAAAGAACAAAAGAAGATCAACAGAACCACAAGGAGAGTCCTCAACAAACAAACAAACAAACCAACAAACCAAAACCTAAGTATATAAACATAAGTAAAGCGTTTTAGCAATGAGAAAAGAGAAAACCTACAGGTGGAGAGAGCAGTGATTAGAATAACATGAAAGTACTGTGAATAACTTAATGTAAATTAATTTGAGGCTTAGACAAAATGGGTAATTACTTAGGAAAAATATAACTTTCAGAATCTGACATAAGATAGAAAACCTGAATAATCCTACAATCATTAGAGAAGTGGTGCCACTATTTATAATTTTTCTAACAAAATGAACACCAGACCCTTGTGATGTTTATAGTCTAGTTTTGTCAAACATTTAAGGAATAATTTTACATAATCCAATTTTATACAAAATCTTTCAGACTATAAGAAAAATATGTTATGATACTATGAAATGTAGTTTGATACTAATGTAACCTTCAAGTCAAAACCAACAGGGGCAGAATGATAAGATAAATTAGAGGTCGATCTCAGCTGAGAACTGAGAGGTAAAATTCTTTATTAAAATTTGGCAAAAAAATCTATTAATGTAAAAAAATTCACACATTATGATCTAGTTGGGTTTAATTCCAGGAATGTAAGTGTATGTTTTCTTTAGAAAATCTCTTATTAATATACTTTACCTCATTAATAGATACAAGAAAAAAACCCTCATACAATTATCTAATTAAATCCAGAAAAAAAATCCAAAAATTTAGCATTTATTTGTAACTAATCAACAATAGCAACAAACTTTTAAGCCTGGATTAGGAGTGGAGTTCCTTAACCTGACATGGTGCACCTACTGAAACCTGGGCCAGACATCATTCTTCATGGTCAAGTGATGGAATCCTTCCTTTGGAAGTAAAGATGGGATAGGCAAGTTACCTGCCCATTGTCCTTTTTAACATTATACTGAAGGTGCCAGCTCCAGTGTGACAAGATAGAGAAGCAAGATGAAAGTTATTAAGGATTAAAATAGACAACTTTTATTAATAATATGATAATATGATTGTCTACATAGAAGATACAAGAGAATCAATAGATGAAGCACAGTTAGGAGTTAAGACAAATTCCAGATGTTTTTTAAGAGACAAAACATTACAGATAATTGAAGCACCTTAATTCTTCTTTATCCCATTGCCTGAGAGAAATCTGTCACAGAATGGCTTTATGGATACATACAAATGGCCATCCATTTGTATGTATCCATAAGCTATATATAAACTTTCTAGAGGCCCGATGCATGAAATTATTGCATGGGGGTGGGGGGGTTGAAGGTGTACCTCAGCCCGGCCTGTGCCCTCTCGCAATCCGGAACCCCTCGGGTAGGGTACCTAGACCTGGCCAGGGATCAGGGCCTATCGGGGCTTTCCTTCCCCTGGCTGCCGGCAGCTGGCCCCACCCCCACCGCTGCCACCGCTTGCCATCTGTGCGGCGCTGCCCCTCTCCCCCTCCACCAGTTGCTTCCCTCTGTGGGCGACAGGTGTGGGGTGCGATTGCTTGGCTGGCCTGGGCCTCCCTCTACCGGGCGATTGCTGACCGGTCCTGCTCACCCGCCACAGCGTTGCTGGCCAGTGGCCTGGGGTTCCCTCTGTGCGGCGATTGCAGGGCGATGGCAGGGCCCCTGACCAATCGCATCGCACCTGCCTTGGCTGGCCTGGCACCAGTGCATGTCATAGCGTGGTCGTCCGGAAGGTCATCTGGAAGGTTGTCCCGATGGTCGTTTTGCTGTTCAGTCATTCGGTCAATTGCATACTACACTTTTATTATTATAGATTTTTGATTTTTCATTTTATGTAAATGTTATCATTTTATGTATCTTGGTGCAGGTTGCTTTTTCACCTGTGTTTTTTACATTCGTGTTGATAACTAGTTCTAGTTAATTGTTGTACAGTACTTAAAGCTTAGTGGTAGACAGTTTGAATTGTTTTCCATTTTTTAAACTATCAGAAGTGTTGCCAAGAACATTGGGTGTGCATGTTCCTATGTTCACGTGTAGGAATCTCTCAAGTATGTGCCTAGAAATAGAAATTGAGCTACTTGACACATCTTATGTGTTATAGAAATTGCCTAATTTCTCTACAGAATTGTTCTACTATCTCACTTTCTCGGGGAGTGTGCACAAGTTTCCATTGCTCCATATCCTGACCATCCACACAGATACTCAGTCATTAGTACAACAGAACAGTCTGCCAGCTTTCTTTGCTATCTTTGCCAAAGGCTGAGGGTCACCTTTTAATGAAACAATCATGGTACTTCTTAGTTATGGGAGAGGTCAGCAGCACATTCCTTTACCCTGATTTATCACAAGTCTTCTGGGAACTGGGTGAAGAATTATATTACCAATCTTTGAAACATTGAAACATTAAGAAGAAAAGTTTAAGGATCATGGATTCAATATGCCCTACATATTGGATCCATTTGCTTGTCCCCCCCCCCTTTTTTTTTTGTTTCTTGGTGGGTGAAATGGTGTTTAGAGCAACACCTTTGTCCTAGAAGCATGAATATGAACCCTTTCCTTATTTCCATTCTTTAGTGACGACGAATGAAATCTAAATTTTAAGGTTAGTGTGTGGTATAGTGTGTCATGGTGGATTCTCCAGGTCCCTAAATAGTTACTTGTTTTGGGGGTCTAGAGAGAAAAATGATACTTCTATGCCTCATTTCTGGAATATTTATTTTCCCTTTCTGAATTATGAGTCCTAGGAATTATTCTTTGTTCCTTTAAAAAAATTAGCAAAAGCTGATAGGTTGAATTAGGTCATAGGTACAAATTGCTGTGGCCGACTGGCACATGTGGCTCCTATTGAACACAATAATAACCTTCTGACATGTGTGGCAGCTGCTGCCAGAGTCTCCAGCCAGGATCTGGGCAGGAGGGCGGTGTGTGTGTAATTTAAGCAATAACATAGAGATTAAATATGTAATTGAAAATGATTTTGCAGAATAAAACTGAAGTCTGGTGTATCTGGAAAAGGAAATTATTGCAGACATATAAATAGCTTACTGTATAGTTTGATTATAGTGTTAGTAGTAGACAAGACTCAATTGATAAATCTCCACATGGAGATTCAAGTAGCACTGAAAGTCTTGGAGCACTGGTATGGAAATAACAAGAGCTATAATGCCAAACTGAATGTTTCATTTCTTTAAAGTTAATTTTTTTGACTGTGATTATGTGGAGAGTTATTATTTCATGGTCATGTACAATTTATCATTGTCTGATAGATAAACCTGAATTTTTTTTTTTGTTAAATATATTTTATTGATTTTTTACAGAGAGGAAAGGAGAGGGATAGAGAGTTAGAAACATCGATGAGAGAGAAACATTGATCAGCTGTCTCCTGCTCACCCCCTACTGGGGATGTGCCAGCAACCAAGGTACATGCCCTTGACTGGAATCGAACCTGGGACCCTTCAGTCCACAGGCTGATACTCTATTCACTGAGCCAAACCGGTTAGGGCAAACCTGAAGATCTTTACCTTGTTATTCATGTGGCATTTATAGAGGTTAAATACTAGATTTTCCTTTTAGAGGTTGATTATTTTTATATCTTAACTAGAGGCCTGGTGCATGAAATTTGTGCACGGGGTGGGGGTCCCTCAGCCTGGCCTGCATCCTTTGGCAATCCAGGACCCCTTGGTGGATGTCAGACTGCCAGTTTAGGCCTGATTCCACAGAGATCCCTGCAGGATTGGGCCTAAATTGGCAGTTGGGCATTCCTCTCGCAATCTGGGACCACTGGCTCCTAACTGCTCGCCTGCCTGATCACTGCTAAACACTCTGCTTGCCTGCTTGATCTTGCCTAACCACTCGCCTGCCTGCATGATCACCCCTAATGGCTCAATTGCCATCGGAAAGATTTGTCATCTTGGGGGGTCAGTGTGCTGTAAGGGTATCAGGACAGTGAGGTAGTGTGCAGTTGGCCTTCCATGTGCATAGAGTGTTGACTAGTCTTATGCTTTTACCTTGTTTGGGATTCTTGAAAACAACTTTGTTAGAAAAGTTGTTTGTTTTAAGCTCTATAGCAATGAAGAATTACTTAATGGAAGTAAAAATGAATTAAAAAGGAAACTGTTCCCTTTGTTAGAAATGATAAGATTTAAAGTTCTAATAATAGTTAAAATTTCCTTTTTTTTTTAGCAGGGTCCCTACATGGTACAGGGAGATTTTTATAGCACTGGTAGAAAAGTGATGCTAATAGTAGGTGCCTTAGGACTTTCCAGAAATCTGTGGAATATCAAACTCCTAGACCAATGGTTGGCAAACCACGGCTCGCGAGCCACATGCGGCTCTTTGGCCCCTTGAGTGTGGCTCTTCCACAAAATACCGACTTCTGGGCATGGGCCACGAAGTTTCAATCGCACAGTACGTGTGTGCCCGCACATGGTATTTTGTGGAAGAGCCACACTCAAGGGGCCAAAGAGCCGCATGTGGCTCACAAGCCGCGGTTTGCCGACCATGGTCCCTAGACTATAGGCAACATGCATCTTTATCATATATGAAGATAAATATTCAGCCGTAAAAAGAAAGAATTCTTGCCATTTGTAACAACATGGATGGACCTTGAAGGCATTGTGCAAAGGAAAAAAAAGTCAGACAAAGAAAGGAAATTCTTTATGATCTCACTGATATGTGGAATTTGAAACAAACAAATATAAAGGGAAGTTATAGATACAGAGAATAGGTTGGTGGTTGCCAGAGGAGGTGGATGCAGGGTGAATAAAATGGGTGAAGGAGTCAAAAGATACAAATTTATAGTAATAAGTCCTGAGGTTGTACTATACAGGATGGTGATTATGGTTAGCAATTCTGTGTTGCACATTTGAAAGTTTCTAAGTGATACATCTTAGAGAAGTTCTCATCAAAATGGAAAAAAAGTATGTGAAGTGATGCATGTTAACTAGACTTGTGGTAATCATTTTGCAATACATATAAATATTGAATCATTTTGTTGTATACCTGAAACTAATATAATCCTAATATATAAAAGGCCAGGGTTGTAACGACTGATCACGACCAAAGGCTGACCAACCTGGAAGTCCTTCAGTCAGTGCTGGGTTGCCATGGCGACCTAGCATTGACTGGCCAGAGGGCTGAGACCGAAAGAGAGAGGCAGGATCTGATCAGCAGCCTCAGTGGCAGCTGTTGATCAGTACTTGCCTCTCTCTTTCTCTCCCACTTTCTTTCTGAGCTTGGCCAGCAGCCAGGCCTTTTTTTTCTCTCCCGGCCTCCGTGGGGGCTACTGTTCAGCCCCGCCTCTCTGATCAGGCCCAGAGATAGGCCTGGATATGCTGACTGGCATAGTAACCGACCAATCAGAACCAAATGTAGGTGCTGTGAAGAACCAATCGCTGTCTAGGAGGTGGAGCTTTTGACACTGACTGGCATAGGAACCAACCAATCAGAATCAAATCTGGGTGCTGTGGGGAGCCAATGGCTGCCTAGGAGGCGGAGCTTTTGATGTTGACTGGCATAGAAACCGACCAATCACAACCAAATTGGCCAGTAGAGGAGGGCAGTTGGGGCGAGATCAGGCCAGCAGGGGAGGGCAGTTAGGGGTGATCAGGCAGGCAGGTGCAATCAGGCAGGCAGGCAGGTGAGCAGTTAGGAGCCAGTGGTCCCAGATTGTGAGAGGGATGTCTGACTGCCAGTTTAGGCCCAATTCCACAGGGCAGTCGGACATCCCCCAAGGGGTCCCCAATTGGAGAGGGTGCAGGCTGGGCTGAGGGAACACCCCTCTGTGCACGAATTTCGTGTACCGGGCCTCTAGTGTTATATAAAAAATAAGTTTAAAATACAGAATCAAAAGCTGATGATGCACCCTGCTAACTCTTACTAAAGGAAACTTTAAAGGTTGTATTTTGTACAGAAAGAAAACGAACTTGGGTAGAAGATATGTGTTGTACAAAGGACTAAAAAGCAAAGAAAGTGTTAAATATGTGATAAAGCCTAAACTAATATTGAATGTATTAAACATTATCAAGGGGGGATAAATGTCAATTTGAAATATAATACAACATAGCCTACAAGTTGAGAAGAGTGAAAAATAGATATGAAGTAAAAAAAAAGAAAAAAGGTATAAAGTGTTGAAAAGCCTCATATTGTTTGGAAATAGTTTTTAAGCACAGTTTTTCAATTGATAGAAATCTTAAATTTAAAAAAAACCACAATCCTAAAAACCTTTTACTCTATTTTTAATAGAATAATAGAACAAAATGTTAGAAATAGCACTCTGAATCATATTGTTTGATTCCTGTAATTAAGTGGGGAAAAATGGAAATCAGTGAGCCAATGGTGACATTAACTTTAATTTCAGTAAAATTGTGTGAAACCATAGAGAGAAAAGAGGCCTAAACTAATATGAAAACCCTCAAAAAACCTGTGACCATTATAAAGGGAAGTTATTTTAGGGCGGTTAAGCTGAGACTGAGCAGTGTCCCTGGGGTGGGAATGAAGGGCTATTGAAGCTGCTTGGCCTCTGTTTGATCACTTCCTGTGCTGTGTTAGAATTGCTCTAAGTGTCCTCCCGACTGGACTCTGCATTGCCAGTTATTTTTGTGTCTGCCCTCTTCTCCAGGGCTCAAGAAAGTACCTTGAGATGTGTCAATAAATGTTTATTTAATAATTAACGAAGATGCACTTACTATAACTCATTTTGTGCATTAATAAGTATGAAATCCACTTATGTGTGTTAAATGTCAGATTTCTTATTCCTTGTATTGGTGGAAACAATGAATGACAATTTAACCATGAGATGTAACCTATTTTTGACTGAGTATATTTACTCTAGCCTTTTTATTTTGCTCCATCTTTTCTACTACTTGGTGCTTTCTTGGCATTGTCTTGGGTTTTTAAGAATTAAATGTACTTATTTTAAAGTGTTATGTCAAGCTGATAATGCTTGCTTGTAAATATTGATACTGGAAATTCTTAAGGCACTTTGCAGGGCTGAGAGACCAGCTCCTTTCTCTTCAGAATGATTTCCTTGGGTGTTATTTAATGCAATCTTATTTTTTATTGAAATGCAATTTACATACAGTAAAGTCACCATAACACATTTTTATTCTTGTATTATGAAACATGCATATGGAGTTTTATATCTATATTTAAAAGTTTTGAGAAAATCAAAGAGGAATCCTTATTTCTCAAAGTAACCTTGTACATTTTGATTTTAATTGCATGCATGTGGCAAATACTCATTAATTATCAATTCAGTTAATGGACAAAATATATATTCTGTATGCCTTGTTCTATAGGAATCCCACTAGGTCATTTCAAATTCTGAGTTTTTATCAGAGTATACATAGTGACAAGTAAATAACCTAAAATATTTATTCAAATAAGACTGAATTCTAGAAATAAAGATGTATTCTATAATCTGTGTCCTTTCCAATCAGAGGTGTTATTTACAGAGATTTTCATAGGTTGTTTTTGTTTGCCAGATCAAAAATCATTTTATCTTTCTAGAGTGAGTTCATTTTTCTTCATTTTAGCTAATGTTGATATTTACCAAATCCAGTCCTGTTACATAAGAAAGGTTCCATCACAGACCTGGAGAATATGTGTTAAGTGAAATAAACCAGTCAGAGAAAGACAAGTACCATATGACTTCACTCTTATGTGGAATGTAATGAACAAAATAAACTAACAAACAAAATAGAAACAGACTCATAGATACAGAGAACAGACTGACAGCTGTCAGAGGTGAGGGGGGCTGAGGTGCTGGGTGAAAAAGTGAAGAGATTAAACAAAGAAAAAAAACCCCTCACAGACACAGACAACAGTATGGTGATTATTAGAGGGAAAGGTGTGTGTGTGGAAGGTAGGAGAGGGTAAAGGGGGTGTAAATGGTGAAGGAAGGAGACTTGACTTTGGGTAGCAAGTACACAATACAATATACAGATGATGTATTATAGAATTGTATACCCAAAACCTATATAATTTTATTAATCAGTGTCACCCCAATAAATTCAATAAAAATATAAAAGATTCCATCACCAAGAAAATTGTGAGGGTGGGGAAGAGGTAGGATGGATTCCCCTCCAGGAATTTGGAGATTTATTTACTTTTGAAGTATCGAAAGGTTATTGTCAAAGTCAAAAGTGGCAGAAAACAAATGTGCACTGAATTTAGAGCAAATTTACCTCAAAGATAGATGTTGTTAAAATCTGCAGCAGGCCCTGAATTTTGTCCTGTGGATGTGATTCAGTCACACCTTAACCATGTGTTATTTTTATAAATTAAGACTTTATTTTGGGAAGTTATATGCCAAGAGGGAGGTGTATAAGTAGAGCTAAGCAGATTTTTGGTAACTGGCAAGTTTAGTTGCTTATAGAGAAAAATGGATTTATCACTTTCATAGACTTTTGGACATTGGAGGGGTACCTTGAAGGAAATAAAACTGCTCTAACCTTTTGCATGTTGTAGAAAGCCCCCCAAATGATGGACCACATCTCTCCTTGCTTTTTTCTGCAATTCTGATGCTTATTGAACAACCCTCTTCCCAATTCACCTAGCATGTTGCCTAACATTATGATAGGAACTCACTATATTGAGCGAATTTATCAATTTGTTTTTTCTGTTCCCCAATCCTCACTTCTAAAACCCTAATTCTAATTCTGCTTATGTGAAATGTCATTTCTTCTCGGCTTTTCTTGATTTTTACCCCCGTCTCTTAAACCAGATTTAAATCTCCATGTATTTATGTCAGGAATTTATACTGCCCTTTATTTAGGATACAGTGGAGTGCTTGCCTTATTCTTCTTACTGGACTGTAGGCTTGTTTGTTAAGACATTATCTCTTTTTTTTGTTTTTTATTTATTTTTATTGTAGAGAGTATTACAGATGACCCCCATTTCCCCACTTTTGCTCTCCCCTACCTGGCTCCTACTCCCCCCACCCCCCCGCAGGCCTACAGCACTATTGTCTCTATCTATGGGTTATGCATATCCTATATAATAAAAGAGAAACATGTAAATTGACCATCCCTTCACTACACTCACCAGCCAATCAGGGGTGAATATGCAAATTAACCCAACAAAGATGGAGGGTTAATTTGCATACACAGGCACTGGGCAGAGAGCAAAAGCAGGAGAGTTGGCAGCTTGGGGGAATGTGGCTCCCTCAGTCACTCCCCCAAGCTGCTGGGGGAGAGCAGAGCAGGAGAGCTGGAGGCTTGGGGGGACATGGCAGAGTGGGAGGCTGTGGGACGGAGACAGAGCAGGAAGGGAAAACCTAGAGTGCAGGGAGCACCAGGAATGCTGGGAATCATAGTTCTGGTGGCAGACGGATCTCCTGACACTAGAGCAGCGGTTCTCAACCTGTGGGTCGCGACCCCTTTGGGGGTCGAACAACCCTTTCACAGGGGTCGCCTAAGACCATCAGAAAACACATATATAATTACATATTGTTTTTGTGATTAATCACTATGCTTTAATTATGTTCAATTTGTAACAATGAAAATACATCCTGCATATCAGATATTTACATTATGATTCATAACAGTAGCAAAATTACAGTTATAAAGTAGCAACAAAAATAAATTTTATGGTTGGGGGTCACCACAACATGAGGAACTGTATTAAAGGGTCGCGGCATTAGGAAGGTTGGGAACCACTGCACTAGAGCAAAGGGAGCCTGGAGCAAGTTACTATTGTGGTGGGGGTGTGGAGGGAAAGCAAAGGTGAGAGTGTCTAGGAAAAATTAAAGGGAAGATATACTAAAACTTCCAGGAAATCTCCACCAATGAAGCAAAGAAAAAAAAAAGCCTCTATTATTCTGTGAGCAACAAACCAAACTGGATTGGGGGTTTCAGACAATTCACTCATATGATCGCAAAGACAGACAGAAACTCCTGGATTGTAGAGGGCTCCCCTGAGGGCTCCCAGATTGGAGCGGGTGCACCGGGCCCCTTGTATGCATATAAGTGCTTTGGTTAATCTCTGCCTCCCTTCCCTCTGAGATCTTCAGTCTCTTCCATGTTTCTGTGTCTATGAACTTATTTTATTCATCAGTTTATTTTGTTCATTAAATTCCACATGTAAGTGAGATCATGTGATATTTATCTTTCTCTGACTGGCTTATTTCACTTAGCATAATACTCTCCAGGTCCATACATGCTGTTGCAAAGGGTAAGATATTATTTCTTGATGTTAGAGATATTTAAAATATTTTGCATGTAGATGTTGCTTAAGACACTCACTGAATTGAAATCCCGAAGATTTCAGTATTTTGTCTTGCTTTTTCATTTGTGCATTTCTTTTCTACTTGACTAGCTGACATGTTCCTCACTTTTCTTTCCTCTGCTGGTCTGTCTTTCCCCTCTGGTGTATGGCATTGATGGCTTTGGAAGAGACCATCTATTAAGTCAGGGGGTTACAATTCCTTTATCACCCTTTACAGAATGTGGTTTATGAATACAGGAGAGGAAAAGGAGAGAAATTTGGAGGAAATTAAATTATAGAAACAGCCTCAGGCTGATTGAGTTATAACCTTAATTCTCTAATTTTTGTAACTGTAAGCAAGTGCTTTCCATTTTTAAATATCATACCATTTTAACTTATATGTTGCTAAGTTGTTAGAAGACCCAGTTAACTTGAACAAGATGCTTAGTATGAGTCTTTCCATTATTTTTAATGGAACCTATGTTGTGGAGTAATGCATGAAGGTTGAAAAACAACTGTCATTCCCAAGCACAAAGTATAGTACTAAATACAGTTGAGTGAGGTTTGTATGCAATTTTATGTGTTGGTCACGGTGATTTGCTATCAGTAGTTGGGTAAGTAAAGTGTTAATTACACTTGCCGAGGAGAGGTGGTGTCTATATGTGAGCTGCTTTTCAGAAAAGTAGTCAATTTACCCCAATAAATTGGTTAGTACAATTTTCCTGATGACCACCCTTCTACATTTTTCACTTCTATTTTTGCTCCTATTTTACAACTATATAATTTTAAATGAAATTTATTTCATCTGCAGTAGTGTGTTGCTTGTGGCATCAGCTGATATCTATAAGGTTTTTGCATTTGAATTGTATCGACATACACTGAAAGGTCTTGTTTTTCTTTAATGGTGTAAGGAAATGTCACAGCAACAGTGGATTGTGTATGATCAATTATATGTAGTCACATTTTGTGGGGGGAAGAAACTTTAGGTAAGCAAGGGTAGGCACTGAGGAAATACACACTGAGTGGAGGAAGGAAAGAGATTTATTGTAAATCCAGAGATGGTGCCTCAGCAAGCAGAGAATTGGAGACACTGTTCATTATAAGGGATACACAAGTGGGAGTCCAGTAATCAAGAAACATGAGAAGTGTTATTTAAGAAGAGAAAACCTTTTCCTCTATCAGATCCCTTTTTGAGGAAGAACAAATGCAGTCTTTGAAAACATTGAGTGTTTAGAAAAAGGGTGTATAAATGTGGGAGTGCAAATGTGATTAAAAAATATATGGCTCTATATCCAGCATTTCTACACGATGTGAAGTAATTGTCTAAAATTACAAGGGCTACTCTAGTGATTGAACTCCAGCTGCTCATGGAGCCTTCAGGTTTAAAAATACACAGGCCTCAGCAATTCAAAGATTATTAAATTACACCTTCTTGTGGGAACCGACATTAATGCGTTGGAGCAGTGAGTAGCGCAGGTCCGGGGCCGAGGGGGCCCTGGGTGTCTAATTACAGCTTTGTTACTGCAGAGTTCTGGTGGGTTGTCACTCCTTCCCCAGAAGAGAGATTTTGCAAACTTCACTCCATAGGATGTTGAAAAAGTGGTCCCTTGCATTATTTGACTGTTATTTTGAGTTTTGTGTTGCTTTCTGTATAACTAGAAATTAAATAAAATTACTTATGAACCAAAAAGGGTGCATTGGTACATAACTCCATTATTTCTATTCAACTCTTGCAACAGCCTGTGAGGTGACTGGCTGTGTCTCCATTTCACACGTGGATATATTGGACTCAGAAGTGACTTATCAAAGGTCATGTAAGTAAGTAGAACTGCTGAGACTGGTTGTACTGGCTCTGACTTTTTTTTTTTTTTTTTGGCTCCGATTTTTTTAAATTGTATCTTAGCTGTTCTGAAGTTTCAGGTGTTTCATAGTAAAAATTGAATCTGAAGTGATTTTTATTTGCCATTCCAAGCTCAAGGAATGAAGACTGGATGTTCATTAAACAAGAGGCTTTATTCTTCGGTTTAACAAATTTATTGAGCATCTGCTGGGTGTCAAGTGCAGATTTAGGCACTGGGAATAAGTGGTTAAAAAAGACATAGAAGCCCTGGCCAGGCGGCTCAGTTGGTTGCAGCATTGTCCCATATACCAAAAGGTTGTGGGTTTGATTCCCAGTCGGGGTGCGTACAGGAGGCAACCTGTTGATGTTTCTCTCTCACATCTATGTTTGTCTCTCTCTCTCTTACCCCTTCCTCTCCCTCTAAAATCAATAAAACATATCCTCAGGTAAGGTTAAAAAAAAAGAGAGAGAGAGACATAGAAGGCCCTTAAGTGGAGTTCATAGTTTAGTCACACGGAGGTGGAGAAAAAAATACATCAACAAGATAGCAGACATGCCTTCAAGGACAAGTAACAAGCTGGGGCATTAAGGAGTGGTTTGGGGATAATGGAGGGCACCTTTCAATAGGGTGGTCAAGAGAGTGAGGAGGTGACCTTTGGCCTGAGACCCAATAATGATAGGAGAGGGCTGGAGGAGGAGCATGCAAGGCAGAGGAAATGGCAAATTCACCCCCCTCTCTCGAGGTAGTGCGCTGATGGAACACAGAAGTGTAGTGAGGCAGAGCCTAGTGAGCAAGATGTGCTGAATGAGGTCAAGAAGCAGGCAGGGAAAGAGCAAGTCAGTGTCAGGCCTGTACCACATGGAAGGAGGCATGACTAGCCTAGATGCAGTATGACCCCACTGAAGGCTAATGCCTTAGATTGAGATGGGGAAGCTGGAGAGAAATGCATTATGTCTCTTGGCAAGGCCACTCACTCTGGCTGAATGTCTACACATCGGTGTACTTATGCCCACTTTGTCTTGTTGGATTCAGACATGACCATGGCTGCTGATGCCATTAAAGCTCACAAGTTCTCTGAGCCAGAATGCAAGTGTATCTTCCACAATGAAAATTATCTTGTAGGTGTATAGTGTGGGCTGAGCAGATGATCTGAGAAGCCATGATATCTATCAGAAGGCTGCTTGGTGAACTTGGACTCAGGATAGAAGAGTGCTTTGTCCTATAATTTAAATATTTAATGGAATCAGGCACTATGGCTATGTCTCTGTGATAGACTCCTGCAAAGCCTGTCTGGACACTAGGGCATCCTCCATCTGTTCATGTAGACAATCCATGCTATTGGCCTCTTTATAAGTCTTTCATTTTAAACTAATCACTTTTAGATCCACAGCTTTTTCTTTTTTTCCCCTTAATGCTAATTTCTTTAGGCAAATTATAGTTGAGGCCACTGTTCTGGGAGCTATTCATTCTCTTTATTTTATTTTATTTATTTTATTTTTATTTTATTTTTATTTTTTAAAAAATATATTTTATTGATTTTTTTACAGAGAGGAAGGGAGAGGGATAGAGAGTTAGAAACATCGATGAGAGAGAAACATGGATCAGCTGCCTCCCGCACACTCCCTATTGGAGATGTGCCCGCAACCAAGGTACATGCCCTTGACCGGAATCGAACCCGGGACCCTTCAGTCCGCAGGCCGACGCTCTATTCACTGAGCCAAACCGGTTAGGGCTATTCATTCTCTTTAAAATAATGTCAGACAACTTTGCTTTGGTCCTTTATGTTAATTAATTATAATGCATTTTCAAGTTCTAGAATGTCTCTCAAACCTCCTAGTCACTGCTCTAAGGCTCCGTTTCTGTAGTCCATGTTGGCCAATGCATCGCATTGTTTTTATTCTCTCTGCCTTTGTTTATCCTGATCCCTGTTTCCTCCTTTCTTGATTCAACTTGGGCAACACATCTATATTACTCTGCTTGGACACCTTTAGCAAAGTACCGCAAACTAGGAAACTAAACATCAGAAATTGGTTGCCTCACAGGTCTGGAGGCTAGAAGTCCAAGATCAGGGTGCCAGCAGGGTTGATTCCTACTGAGGGCTCTGAGAGAGACTCTGTTTTAAGCCTTTCTCCTGGTTACTGGTGGCCTCAGGCTCCCCTCAGCTTAGAGATAGTCATCTTCTCCCTGTGTCTACACATTGTTTTTCCTCTAAGTGTCTGAGTCTGAATTTTCCATTTTCATATGGGCACAAGTTATATCGGATTGGGGCCCTTTTTTGATTTCCTGTGCAAAAACTCTGGGTCCAAATAAGTTCATCTTCTGAGGTACTTAAGGTATTTATTAATTCAGTCATCTTTTCCCCTATATTGTGCGAATGTTGCATCACAAGATACATTGCAAACATCCGAAACCTTGTTTGTTACTTGGGGATGATTCTCTCTCCTGCAGGACAGAGTGATTTTGCTGTGGCCTATTGGTCACAACCCTGGACCTCTTCTGTTCTGTTTATCTTCTGACTTATCTGTACTCTCACTAGCCCATAGTCTTCTTGAGAACAGAGACTGACCTCAGCATTATAGCCTCTCCCTGAGCACTTTAAAAATGTGCAAGGAGTGAATGCATCCGGAGTAGCAAGGGAACGTATTAGCGGTACATTGTTGTGGCCTCCAGGCTAGGCGTAATTTGATCCAACAAACTTATCTGTTAGAATAGCTAATCATATAATTGAAAAGAATAGAGATTTAGTTTTTTTTTTTAAATTAGGACTAGTTAAAACTCTATAATGAAGGCATAGATTACATCACGTCTCTTTTCTTGGTGTAAAAAACAAAAATTAAAGTGTTTTTTCTTGCAAAGTGATCACTACTATAAGTCTAGTTAACATTCGTCACCATAGATAGTTAGAAACAAATCTTTCTTATGATGAGAACTTTTAAGATCTCTCTTAATAACTTTCAAATATACAATACAGTATTATTAACTACTAGAGGCCCGGTGAACGACATTCGTGCACTGGGAGGTGGGAGGGGGTCCCTCTCACAGTCCGGGACACCTGTTTAATCAATTTGCATATTAGGGTTTTATTATATAAGGCTAGAGGCCTGGTGCACGAAATTCGTGTACTTGATGGGGGAGGGGGGTGGGCGGTCCCTCAGCCTGGCCTGTGCCCTCTCACAATCTGGGAGCCCTGGGAGGACATCCTTAGCATTGCCATGGAGGAGGGAGAGGCTCCCACCACTGCCACTGTGCTTGCCAGCCGTGAGCCCAGCTCCTGCATTGAGTGTGTGCCCCCTGGTGGTCAGTGCGCATCATAGTGATCGGTCATTCCACCATTTTATCATTTGTATATTAGCCTTTTATTATATAGGATACGCTGTAGATGAGGCCCCTTAGAACCATAAGAAATGCAAAAAATTCACTGTTAACTTATTCTAGAATTGCCCCCATTTAAAATCAAATTGCACCCCCCCCCCCCCCCCCCGTGGGGCGTGTGCTGCATGTTGGGAACCAGTGGGCTTGAGACTTTTCCTCTCTGAGCTTCATTTCTGAATACATACACATATACCATGGGAATTGTAATCTCTTCTCCGCCTACCTCACAGGGTTGTCATGAGGAGGTTCTGAGCTAATAAGCCTAGAAATGTTTCATCAAGTAAGTGATGTCTAAACGGGAAGGGATTGTTATTTTTAAGCTCATGGGTACCCTTGCAGGTAGCAGGTGCTGATTAGGGGAGGAGGGCATGATTGTTTCCTGGGACTGTAGCTATGGAAGCTTTGCAGAGGGTTCCGCAGGCCTCGGAGGGGTGGGCTCTGGCCAGCAGCCCTGTAGCGGTGGTCATCCCTGGAGGTGCTGGTGGGGGGAAGGGAGTTAGGGGGACACTAGGGGGGCAGCGAGGCTGAAGGGGAAGTAACTGTCAAACCTTCCCACTTGGCACCATTCTTTAAATTGTATGTGGCTGTTTCACAGCTGTTACCTGCTCAGGGCGGGGCTCCAATCTCCTGGAGTGGGGTGGGGGCCAGGCCAGGGCGGGGCCAGGTGGGCTAAGAGGGTGGGTTTAGCCATGCCCCCAGCGAGGTTCAGCGTGCTTCCTCTGCGGAGATGGTGCTGCTGCTGTTGGGGAAGCGGGGAAGGCGGGGGGCAGGGTCTGACCCTGGAGGTCTGCTCAGGCCTGCCTCCACCCAGGTCTGGAGTTATAGGGAGGAGAGGCGTGCCCACCCCCAGCGGAAGGGGCCTGGCAGTGGCGGGCCGCGGGCTATTGTTGGGTGTGCCCCTGGCAGGGGTGGCGGGGGAAGAGATCCAGAGTCGGAAGTGCGGGCTGCAGCTACCCCTGAGGCTGGGTCTTCTCCCTGTCCGGTCAGCCTCTCCATCCCCCTGGGGGTGCCGGGGCTGGGGTAGGGTGTCCATGCAGGGGGATTGGAAGAGCTCTCTGTGGCCACTTCCTCTTCCTTCTTTGTAGTCTGGGCTCCTTTCAGGCACTGTCCTCAGACCCCGGGAACTTGGCTCCAGCCGCCTGCCCCCTGCTGCTGGTGCAACAATATGCAAATTGGTCATTATGGGGACACCATCATGGACAAATTAGCATATTACCTCTTTATATGTATAGATAGTTACCTTGCTGTGTATTACATCCTTATGACTTATTTATTTTGTAATTGGACATTTGTACCTTTTTAACACCTTTGCCCATTTCACTTACCCACCACCTCTTGGAACCATCGATCTGTTTTCTGTTTCTAAGAGTTGGATTTTTAAAAAATTCTACATATAAGTTAGATGATACAGTATTTGTCTTTCTCTGTCTGACTTATTTCACCTAGTGTAATGACCTCAAGGTCCATCCATGTTGTTGCGAATGGCAAGATTTCATTATTTTTTATGGCTGAATAACATTCCATTTTGTATTTGTGTGTATCAATATCACATTTTCTTTACCCACTCATCCATCATTGGACACTTAGGTTGTTTTCGTGTCTTGGTTATTGTAAATAATATTGCGATGAATGTGGGGGTGAAGCTCTCTTTACTGATTGTGTTTTCTTCAGATAGATACCCAGAAGTGGAACTGCTGAATCGAATGTTACTTCTATTTTTAATTTTTTGAGGAACCTCTACTGTGGCTGCACCAGTTTACATTCTCATCAACACTGGACGAGGGTTCCCTTTTCTCCACATCCTCACCAACACTTGTTATTTCTTATCTCTTTGGTAATAGACATTCTAACAAGTATAAGGTGATATGTCATTTTGATTTTGATTTGTCATTATGCATTTTCCAGATGATTAGTGATTTGGCCACCGTTTCATGTAGGCTCTGCCATTCTGTATGTCTTCTTTGGGAAAGTGTCTATTCAGATTCTCTGCCCATTTTAAAATCAGATTATTTGTGGGGTGTTTCTTGATGTTGTTGTTTTGCTATTGGGTTGTTCTTTATATATTTTGGATATTAACCCCTTATCAGATACATGATTTGTAAATATTTTCTCCCATTCAGTAGGTTACCTGTTCATTTTGTTGATGGTTTCCTTTGCTGTGCAGACGCTTTTTAGTTTGATGTAGTCCACTTGTTTATTTTTTGCTGCCTTTACTTTTGGGGTCAATCTGGAAAATCCTCTGTAAGACTGATATCCACGAGTTTGCCACTTATGTTTTCTTCTAGGAGTTTTATGGTTTCAGATCTTATCTTCAAGACTTTAACTATTTTTAGTTTTTGTTTTTGGTGTAAGATAGTGGTTCCGTTTCATTTTTTTGCATGTGACTGTCCAGTTTTCCCAAATCAATTATAGAAGGGACTGTCCTTTCCCCATTGTATATTCTTGGCTCTTTTGTCCTATATTAACTTACCATATATGCATGTGTTTATTTCTGGGTTATCCATTCTGTTCGACTGATTTATATGTCTCTTTTTATGCCAATACCATACTGTATTGATTACTGTGGCTCTGTAATGTAGTTTTAAATTAGAGAATGTAATGCCTCTTGCTTTGTTCTTTTTACTTAAGATTGCTTTGGCTATTCAGGGTTTTTGTGGTTCTGTACAAATTTTAGGACTGTTTTTTCTATTTCTGTGAAATGTGCCATTGGAATTTTTATAAGAATTGCATTGAATCTGTAGATTTCTTTGGATAGTATGGACATTTTAACGATATCAATTCTTCCAGTCCATGAGCATGGAAAAATTTCAATTTATTTGTGTCTTCAATTTTTTTTATTAACATTTTATAGTTTTCAGAGTACAGGTCTTTCACTTTCTTGGTTAAATTTATTCCTAGGCATTTTATTCTTTTTGATGTAATTGTAAATGGGATTGTTTTCTTAATTCCCCTTTCTGATAGTTTGTTATTAGTATATAGAAGTGCCACATCTTTTTGTATATTGATTTTGTATCCTGCAACTTTACTGAATTTGCTTATTAGTTCTAACAGTTTTTTTGGTGGTGTCTTTAGAATTTTCTATATATGTCATTTGGAAATAGTGACAGTTTTACTTCTTTATTACAAATTGAATGTCTTCTATTTTCTTTTTTAATCAGTCATTTAATTTAGTAAATTGTCTTCATAAATTCTTTCTTCAAGTCTTTAGAAATATACTTTCATTTGAAATAATACCTCAAAATATAGCTATTTTACTCTATTTTTATTAGATATTTAAAGAGCTGCTAAATATTTTGTACTAAGCTAGATGATACATATATGTTGAAATTTGCTATAATTTTTAGAAAGACTGTTGTTATGAACAAGGGAGCATCCCCGAAATGAGTCATACACATTTGTGTTTTTCAACAATGCCAGGCTCATTAGGGGAGACCTCCCAGTAAGCCAATAAAGTCGAACACAGGTTACACACAGAGAGGAGGAGCTTATATGATAGAAGCAAGCAGAGTGATCATCCAGCTCCAAGCCCCAGTCACTGGTAATGTCTTCAGGTGGAGAGGCGGGTGTTTGTCATAAGTGAGGCATCTACTTGGCTACATATGTCTAGTAGAGTGGAAGTCCAGCAGAGCTACAAGCATGACCTATGGTACAGCCAAGCTCTAGCATTGGGTGGTTGGAGCTCTGGGTTCTTTTTTGTATTTAATATATATTTTTAAATTTCTTTATTGGTTAAGGTATTACAAATGTGTCCTCATCCCCCCATTAACCCCCAACCTCCTTCCCCTCCACTCATGTTCTCATCCCCCTGTTGTCCATGTCCATTGGTTAGGCTTATATGCATGCATACAAGTCTTTTGGTTGATCTCTTCCCCTTACCCCCACCCTCCCCTACTTTCCCTCTGGGGATTGACAGTCTGATCGCTGTTTCTCTGTCTTTGGATCTGTCCCTGTTCATCAGTCTATGTAGTTCTCTATATTCCACAAATGAGTGAGATCATGTGGTATTTATCTTTCTCTGACTGGCTAATTTAACTTAGCATAATGTTCTCCAGTTCCATCCATGCTGTTGCAAATGGCAAGAGTTCCTTCTTTTTTACCGCAGCATAGTATTCCATTGTGTAGATGTACCACAGTTTTTTAATCCACTCATCTGCTGATGGGCACTTAGGCTGTTTCCAAATCTTAGCTATGGTTGATTGTGCTGCTATGAACATAAGGGTGCATATATCCTTTCTGATTGGTGTTTCTGATTTCTTGGGATATATTCCTAGAAGTGAGATCACTGGGTCAAATGGGAGTTCCATTTTTAGTTTTTTGAGGAAACTCCATACTGTTTTCCACAGTGGCTGCATGAGTCTGCATTCCCACCAGCAGTGCATGAGGGTTCCTTTCTCTCCACATCCTCTCCAGCACTTGTTGTTTGTTGATTTGTTGATGCTAGAGCTCTGAGTTCTTATAGCCCATGAAGGGTGGAGGTCCTATTCATATCAGTGTCCAGATAGAGTCCTTATCCCAGTGTCCAGACTTGTGATTTTGGTTGGTCTGGTCCCATCCTAAGGCCATTCCCATTACACCCCATTACTTCAGTTTTGACATAGCACTTGACATAGTTGTCATGACTGACAGTGACTCCATATTGAATTCTCAAAGGTATCCGAAAAGTTCACTCTACCCTTGCTCTATACAACTAGGTTCTAGTGTGAAAGAGGTAGTATACATTAGATAGTAGGTCCTATAGGAGTGTTATCTTGCATTCTTTCTCTTTCTTTTCTCTCAGTGGTAACCCACTCCTCTCCCACCCACCAACTCTTCCTCTGCTCTGTCTTTCTGTTTAGGCCAATGTGACTTCTTTTTTTCAGTACAAAACTCCTGATCTCAAACGAAGAAATACTGGTTTAACATATGATGTAAATTGGTCTGCTCTCTGTGTTAACTTTAAACTAATATTTTTATTATTTTGGTATTTGAGAGAGAATTTAAGATGTGGGCAGAAAAGGATAATATAATATTGCAGTTCATATGGCAGCCACAATTTAATTTTATGGCAAAATCAATGACTTTAGAAATGATGACGTATTTATAGCACTGAAAGCTTTGTGTTGGCAATTTCTTTCAAAGAAAATGATGCTTGTTATTCTAGCATAGACGTGCACACCACCCTCATGCTGTTAAAGATCCCTTTTTTCTTTTCTGGGCAGGGGACTGGGTGAGAATATCAGGCCTAGGGTTTTTTGGTGCTTGCTTCTGCTGTTTTATTTCTAAGTGAATTGAGACCATATGGTCACATAAACCCAAAGCTAGATGGTTCAGAGATTTAATTGTGTGACCTTGAAATATTTTTAGTTTTGCTTGCAATTAGTGGGAAATAATGTGTTCACAGAACAATTTATAAGTCACACAGACCCATTGGAGAAAAGGCTCACTCCAGGTACTATCATGTGTCCAAGAGAAGTGGTAGATTGCCACAGAGATGACTAATCAATCGAGACTAAGTCCTTTCCCTTTTTCATATGACAACATTTATTTGATGTGACAGTTATTTCGCCGTGTCTGTTTTCCTTGCCAATATGCCCTATCCCTAATCCTCATTTTACATGCATCATTGTCCATCCCCTCACTGATGAAGCTTGGTTTCAGGCTAACAATTTTAAGTGATGGAGCTGTGGTTTTCTAAATGCAACTAGCTGCTGCTTGTGTACTCTTCTGAATAGAAAGATCTTCCAGGTATTTCTTTGAGTGAATGGCTCTACAGGAAATATTGAGGCAGCCTTATGTTGTTGCATGCAAAATATGTTTCTTAATAATATGATGATAATCAGATAAATGGAGTGTTGACTGATAACTTGAGTAATTTGATTGGCTAATGAACAGGATGTTT
Organism: Myotis yumanensis; assembly: GCF_028538775.1. Classification (NCBI taxonomy): domain Eukaryota; kingdom Metazoa; phylum Chordata; class Mammalia; order Chiroptera; family Vespertilionidae; genus Myotis; species Myotis yumanensis. The sequence goes on along the minus strand of NW_027223754.1, from coordinate 117,652,115 downwards.
ATTCTCTATTAGTACTCTGAACATACCAAAGGCAACTGCCTCATCTTTGGAAAAAAATTCTAAGAGCCATATTTCTCAACTTCATTTTAATTTACAAGAGTAGTGGGACTGACTTGGAGTATTTTCTGAGGATTAAGTCTGGTTCAGAGGCCTTTGGCTGTGCAGGAGGCCACAGGCTTCACCTGTGCCAGGTACCTCCATTGTCACAGCTTAATGATAGTATTTGTATCTTGAGTTGCTGACTGTTGGTTTTCTGAGACTTTGAGAGTGCTTAATGTTATTTGCTTTTCAGTTTCTGACCCAGCAAGTGAATAATTTCCCCAGGTAACTGTTAAACAAGAGAAAACCATACCCCTGTTCTTTGCTTGGGGAAAAATAGTTTTCAGAATATACATGTTCAATAAGACATGCGACTGTGTTGGAAATGTTCACTTGTGCTGTCTAATATGGCAACCTCCTATTGAATGTGCAACTGCAAAACTGAGTTCTTTATTTCATTTAATTTTAATTTAAATGAACCTAGCAACATATGGCTGGTAGCTACCATATTGGACATTATGATGTAGATTTAGAGTATCTTTCAAAGACTGAAAACAGTTTTATCTATGGTTTAGAATAAGTTTAATGTGCTTAGGTTTCCTCCAGGATAAATTTATATTTTTTGGTTCAAAGGTGAGTTGAAAAGAGACTTATGTTTTTGAAGTGATCCAAACTTTATATTTATGCAACAGCATTTTGCCAAGTACTGGTTCTTGATTATACTGACTAAAGAAAGTGTGTGCTGCTTATATGTGAAAAGAGTAGTCTGGTGGGCTCCTGCTTTGTTCACAAACTTGAGAGGACAAATGCTATACTTGTACTAGGCTGGTGCTAATTTACCTTTAATAATGGAACATTATTACAGTATTTTTACAGGGTATTTTAAAAATGCTGCTACCAATCGATATTGTCAGGGAGGAAAAATTTCTTCTCTTCTAGATTCTTTGGCTGGTCTAATAACAAAATTAATATAAAACAGCTTAACAAGATTAAAAACAAACTTAATTACTTATATATGGGGGCTTCATAAGAATATGAGGATCCAAGATAACCAAACAATTGAGGCTTATATGCTATTCTGAGCTAATAAGAAAGGGTTGGGGATCTGGAACTTCAAAGGGGAGGAAGACAGTACACAGGGAGCTGGGAAGAGCAAATGTATGGTAGCAAAAGTTTGTCATGCCCCCAGAGACAAGGGACACAGAGAGGACTTTGGTCTCTAGCCCGCCCAAGCACCCCTCACCACACCTAACCTTTATTCTTTGTAGTTATCTCTTGATGATAACTATGTCTCTCTACCTCCTGGTCAGGGAGGGTTCCTTTCAGATGGGAGATTTATCTCCTGTGTTCAAGGGGACAAAGGAGAGTCACAGTGTCCTTTTCAGACTGGCTATTTCTGGAGAACTTTAATTCAAAATAATCAGTGTGCCAATGTGGCATATTTGGGGCTGCAAATTTTGTTCCCCCAGAGTATCATACCTCTATTTCTTTTAGTTTTACATATTATTCACAACTCACCCAATTTTTGTCTTAAAACTCCTGTCCGTCAGCTCACCTGTTTTTTTACCTGGTTTGCTGCTGAGGGACATGAGTGAGATCATAGCACCAGAGTAGCGCACTGGGGAGAGATAGATGAAAGGTGGGGTCCTGAGTTACTGTGTGGGGGTGGCTGGTGGCAGTATCTTTAATTTAGCAGAGATTCAAGGGAGGAATGGCTAAGAATGTGTCTTTGTGATGAGAAGCCTTAATAATTCTCCAACTTAGCTGGGAAGTGGCTCTTCTCCGTGAGAGAGGTGGAACTCTGCTCATCCCTCCAAGGTTCTCATCACGTCTTCCAGGAAGCTCCAGAAGGCACTCTCAGAGCCACATGACTACTTTCCTAGTGATAGTATATTTATGCTTTTATGCCCGAGTGATAAACTGTGATTCAGCCTTTTAAGTAAAAACACTGAGTCATGGGAATTAATATCTAGAAATGTTTGACTGATTCCCAAAGTGTTGAAAAAGAAGAGCCTGCTGGTCTGTTGGTTCAAGCCTCAACCTATTCCCATTTAGCAAAGAAAAGTGAAGATTTCTCTTGTGTTTGGTGGTATCTACACTAATAAAAGCGAAACATGGTAATTAGCGTACGACCGCTACCCTTCCCATTGGCTAATCAGCATATCCTTATGCAAATTAACTGTCAGCCAAGATGGCAGCCGGCAGCCAGGCAGCTGGAAGCGAACATGAGGCTTGCTTGCTCCAGTGACTGCAGACTCCGACGTTCCCCGCCTGACTTGCCGGCCTCTGAGCTACAATTCTAAGAAACTATGTACTATGTTGCAAATGTAGAAACCAGCTTTCAGCCTGCCGGGATTTCAGAGCTGAAGTTATACATTGTTTCGATTATAGAACGGCAAACAAACCAGATACGAAGCCTCAGAGCTAGAGCCAGAGCTAAAGCTGGCCCAGAATAAAATAATAAAAAGAGAAAAAAAAGGAGCGGTTGGGAGCTTCAGTCAACAATCGCTAGCCTGAAAGCAGCCCTCAGCCCCTCACCCAGACTGGCCAGGCACCCCAGTGGGGACCCCCACCCTCATCCAGGACACCCTTCAGGGAAAACCAGCTGGCCCCCAGGCCTCTATTCTAAATAGTAAAAGGGTAATATGCCTTCCAGCACCGGGATCAGCAGAGCCGCGAGGCCTCCTGGCACCGGATCAGTGTGACAGGGGGCAGCGCCCAAACCCCCTGACTGCTCTGCAACTCTGTGTGACAGGGGGCGGGGCCACAACCTCCCTATCCACCCTGCTCTGTTCCTGATAGGGGAAGGCGCCTGAACCCCCTGATGGGCCCTGCTCTGTTTGTGATGGGGTAGAGCCATAACCTCCCCATCGGCCCTGCCCTGAGTGTGACAGTGGTGGCGCCCCAACCCCCTGATCCGCCCTACTCTGTGCGTGACAGGGGGGAGCTCCCCAACTCCCTGATGGGCCCTGCTCTGTGCATGACAGCGGGCGGCGCCCCAACTCCCCAGTAAGCCCTACTCTGAGCCCGACTGGGGGCTGCACCTAGGGATTGGGCCTGCCCTCTGCCACCCAGGAGCAGGCCTAAGCCAGCAGGTCGTTATCTCCTGAGGGGTCCCAGACTGCGAGAGGGCACTGGGCCTCTAGTCCTTTATAATAACCTTTGAGATCACTGTAGAACTGGCCAAGTATGCTCCATTTTACAAACAGGGTCAAGATTTTGATTCTCCAAGTATATACACCAAGTAAGTAATTACCTCTCTTTCAGATAAGCATGTAAAGAACTTTCTTTCCTCTGGGAGTATTTATTAATAATCCACATTCCCTGTGTGTGAGTCTGTTTTTAAGGAGATTCCTCTTACAGTATGATTTCTAAGAGTACAGCTAGATAATATACCCCTTCAGCATTGGAGGGGCTTATTTGAATTCCAGCCTTGCCCTCCTTTCTAAAAAGAGGTAAAGAGAGTGTGCCTGAGAAGATCACCTCTGTCTTTTTAAAAATCTTATCTGTGAGCATCAAAATTAATTTCTTACTAAACCCTCTCAGTTACAGCAATACAATGATGACTATGACAGTAATGATGACTAGTAGCCACTTTATGTAAGTTTGTGGGAAAGTTCTGCATCCCACTGATGCAGGAATTTGGGTGTGAGATAAGTTGGATGTAATATAACAATTAAATCAAGATCATAGTGAAATAAAGAGTACCTTGAAAATATTTTTTGTTAATGGAGAAAGTAGCTTAATATTAAAAGTGGTAGAGAAAAAAAAAAGAACTTTAATGCTGCATCTAAAAATCTACTGAAAACTTCACCAGAAAATGTAAGAATTTAAAGTAGATTAGCTCCGTCAAGCTTGACATAGACATGAGCTGTCTCTCCTTCTAGTTACAGTTGTTCTTGGAGACAGCATTTCAAAATGAGTTGTCAGAAATGCCATCAGATTCTCTCAGGGGACTGTTGCTACAGTTGGAACTGTGCTCCTGATGGAGTAGGCATCAAATAAATTGGACCCATGAATATTAATAATTTCTTAAAAGTAAATGCATAGTGACTTTAAATCACTGGCCCATAGAAATGGCGACATTATACTCAGACTGCAGTAAGTGCCATTAGGGTGTGGGTGGCTGTCAGTCCCACAAAGTGATCATTTAGAAATAAAATTCTAATGAGTCATAAACTCAGCCTAAAACTAAGCTATACAAAGATATAAATTTTAATGAGTAATAGTTTGTCTTAAGGTGTTTAAATTATGACTGAAATGATCTTGTACAACTCTGCTAGGAAGTTTGAACTATTATGAGATTTTCCTTTAAATGCTCCTGTACCAAATAATGGCATTGAAAATAAGTCCATGTATCTTTGGTTTTCAATGAAGAAAACATTTGAAAGAAGACATGTACCAATATTTTTTCCATTTGCCTCCTCTAACTCTACTGAAGTAATTTCAAATTGAAATTTTCTCTCTTTTGGCCTCCCCAGGAAAATTCAGACTATGAAGACAAACCTCCTCCACACTTACCATAGTGCATAGCGGTTGGTTTGGAAGACATAAAAACAGTGAGCAGATAATTAGCAAGCACTTTTTTTTTTTTTTTTTTTTTTTTTTTTAGAGAAGCTGCAAAATATCTCCTGAAATTTCTCTGAGGAGCAAAACTAGGAAAAAAACAAATTTGCAATAATGTGCATATGATTTTTCCCTGTCTCTAGCATGTGTCAACTCACACTATGTCCCAGGAGCTCGGCTCTGTGTTTGAGATACAAGACCAAAATCCACCGTGCTCACAGAGTTTGATCTGAGGGAGGAGGACCCACATAACATTTTAAAAATGAAACTCATCAACAGATGTATAGAACACTCTGGAAATAAAGGGAAACATGGAACAGGAGTGTGCTAAAATTGGGCAAAGTTGACCCTGACAAAATGAATTGGAGAGAAAGCACATGGGGAAAATGAGGAATGAGAAATCATTCCTAAAAGGAAATTGCTGTAGTTTGGGAAACGTTCTCCACATTTGTACTGCAGGCTGTAAATAGGTGTTTCATGTGAAGGGGCAGTTGTGGCTAAGTGAGTTTGAGGGTGCGGCATCTCAAATTCCTCTTTTGGAGAGTCTTAAACCACATAACCAGTTTAAAGTCTCTGAGATGTCCCCTGCCAAGAAACCCACTTAAATTGGTTTAATCCAGGGTTTTTACAAACTCAGCTGAGCATGGAATCCTTGTAATATTCCATAGAATGATTTCTGTTCAGTGGCTCAGGGAATACTGTCTGCTAGAGGCTAAGAGGGGCTGGAGCGCTTGGTGCAGACCAGGCTGTAGGAAGCTTTATAGGCTATGCTCTGATTTTGAATTTTTCCTTTGTGTAGAAATTTTAATGTCTTAATGTCACCTATACAAAACAGAATTGCTGTAATTGCACTGAGGCCCTTTGCTTTGGAGAGGGATAACAGGAAGTGGCTGGCCTCTGATCCTCAAGCAACTCACAGCTTAATGGGAAGACAGAAATGTAAGCTACCTTTATATAGGGTGTCCCAAAATTCACGCAAGATTTACAATTCAATTCAATTCAATTCAATTCGTAAGGTAATTGTCTTCAAGAGCTTTTGCAGAATGCTTTAAACAAAGAGAATGTTCCTTGGGAATTCGGTGATGCTTCATCCAGATTTATATGCCTGGAGGTTGGATGAGGAAGGCGGAATGAGGGCAGGGGACACAGTGGTGCCAGGATCATGGAATAATGTAAGTGTAGGGCTAAAACCTACAGAAACTGGATATGACAGGATGTGGGGAGTGGATTTGGAGGATAGAGAAAGAGTATCTTAGAATTGTGAAAGTTTTTCTCTTGAGCATGTTAATATCAAATACCCTTACTGAGGATAGGGCTTTTTAAAATTTAAACTCCCAGTTGTGTCTCCAACTAGGCTCTTGCCTGGTACAGAGTAGACATCAAAAAATGAGTGGAGCCCTAGCCGGTTTGGCTCAGTGGATAGAGCATTGACCCGTGGACTGAAGGGTACAGGGTTCAATTCTGATCAAGGGCATGTAACTCATTTTCAGGCTCAATCCTTGGCCCTGGTCAGGGTGCATGCAGGAGGCAACCATTTGATGTGTCTCTCTCACATCAATGTTTCTTTGTCTCTTCCCCTCCCTTATACTTTCTCTAAAAGTCAATGGAAAAATATCATTGGGTGAGGATTAAAAAAATAAAAAAGAAAGAAATGAGTGAATATATTGAATTGTCTTCTATATCTACACTAATAAAAGAGAAACATTCAAGTTGGTGTAACTCCGCTACACCCACCAGCCAATCAGAGCAGCTATGCAAATTAACCCAACAAAGATGGTGGTTAATTTGCATACACAGGCGCAGAGCGAAGACTGAAGGTTCCGGCCGGACTGAAGACTGAAGACTGAAGACTGAAGAGGTGTGGCTTCTCCGCTGCGGCTGGACCAAAGGCCTGGGTCCTGGGTGCCGGAGGAAAACTGGTGCCAGCAGCCAGGGGAAGGAAGGCCTATTGCATGAATCTTCGTGCAACGGGCTTCTAGTCTATATATAAAAGGCTAATATGCAAAGTCTCCCTTCTGGAGTTCGACCGGGAGACTGGGAGTTCGATTGCTTGCTATGACATGCACTGACCACCCGGGCGGGTGGGGCGCGGAACGAAGGAAGATCCTGGCTGGCAGCTGGAAGCCAGGGAAGGAAGGCCCCTGGCCAGCAGTCAGAAGGCCTCAATCGGCCCTGATCTCTGGCCAGTCTAGGGACCCTACCCATGTAAGAATTTCATGCATCGGGCCTCTAGTATTTTATAATGTGCATTCCTTTTGCTACACAGTATTGATGAATACTTTAAATTTCATGAATGATGCTTCAGTGTTTCAATATGTGTGTGCAAGATAAATTTCGAAAAGGAAATTAACCATTAGGACTAGAAAGACGTACCAAGACTGTCATTCAAAGGTTGTATTATTATTTATGTTAAAATTCCAAAAGACTATACATATAAGAATTAATAATAGAATTTAGAAAGGTTCCTAGATTATAAAATAATGTACTACAATAAATTCCATTTAGAAATGCTAGCAGTGTAAAAGCAAAGAATAAATTTTTTAAAAAGTTATTATTTATCATAGCATAGAAAATCACAAAGTGTCCAGACATAAATCTAAACTATATAGGAGACTTTTAAGAAGAAGTTATAAAATTTTACTTGAAAGACATTAAGGAAATACTAAATAGAGAGATCATGTCATTGATTATCTGACTTAATATCATTTCTTCAGAAAATGACATAGATTAAATGCTTTTACTTATGACCAGAATGCTAACTTAAATTAGGTGATTCTTAGTGAATTGTACTATTATTTAAATTTGGATTATTTTTTTCATTAAAAGTCCTAATGGATTCAGATCACTGAAATTCATAATCTGTTATAAAATGTTTTATTCATTAATTGAGGATATAATGTGTCCAAGGAGATTGATAAAAAGCTTAGACATAGTAGCTACACTTGCTTTTTAACCCCATAAAGCCACATAAAATGCACTGAAGATTAATCCTTGGTATCAAGGTCAGGTAATATGTGGAATATAAAACAAAAATTAGCAAGTAAACTAACAGAACAAACAACAATAAACTCATAGTTACAGAAAACAGAATGGTGGTTACCAGAGGGGAAGGGGATAAGGGAAGGATGAAGAGGGTAAAGGAGGTCAAATATATGGGAACGGAAGGAAACTAGACTTTAGGTGGTGAGCACACAATGGAGTATCCAGATACCGAATTATAATTGTACACTTGAAAATTATGGAATATTATTAATTAATATTACTCCTATACATGTACTTATTTTCCTTTTTAAATTTAAGTATAGTTGGTATACAATATTATATTCATTTCAGGAGTACAATATAGTGACTCAACATTTATTTATATACATTACAATGTGATCACCTCACTAAGACTAGTAATCATTTGTCACCATACAAACACCACAATATTATTGCCCAATAAATTTAAGTTTTTACAAAAGAGGAGGATATGTTAGTCTCTTCCAGCTGGAGACGCGTGGGTGCTGAGTACGGCTCAGTCCTAGCAGCAGCACATTTTAATGGCCACACAGAAATATCCTGGAGAATCTCTCCTCCCTCCCTAGAAACCAACTTTGTGCCTCAGTGTCCCTTTCTATAAAGCAGGTGTTACACTCTCAGATGCCTACAGGGGTGAGACAGGCAACATAAATAACTGAAGTAGGCCAGGTGGGGACTGTCCCAAATGGCACAGCATTTTCTTCTAAAGGGGGCAGCCACTTTTGATTCTTCTGTTCTTTCATATTCAATTGATAGTATCACCTTCTAAAGAACTTCAATTTTATGGCTGGCTTGGAGTCTTGAAATCAGGGATGCTTTAGGAACTAATAGAGGCATCTGAATATGTTGGACCACTTGGCACCCAGCCCACTGGTATGGTTCTACATACTATCTTCTTAGTAAGTGAGAATTGGTTGAACTACTGAAATATGACTTCAGCAATCAGTTATTTGGCTTTTGTTAAGATTCTCTAAGTCATATTGCTCAAAAAAAGTATAAGGATTTGCAAGTTTACCACATAGGCAGATATGAAGAACCTCTGTCTAAACATAACAATGAGTAGGCATTCTTCTTTCGTGGCTAATATGAGTGACTGCTGCGTCTTTTACCTGTTAATACTTAGCCTTCCTTTGGTCTTCCCATCTTCTAGAAAAACAGTACCAAGACAGCGAATCACAGATCTGCCCCTGCTTTCTGACAGTTCCCAATCCAGATCAAAATTATGCTTTTGTGAACCTCTCCCCAAATAACCTAACAGAACCCAAATTTATAACAAGCCCATCCTTCTACCTGTTTCAGAGCCATCAGAGTTCCCGATAGCCTGCTGGTTCCCTGATTGCAATGAGCCAGTAAACCCAACATGGTCCTACTACAGTCTGTCCTAGTCACCTGTGGGTGAAGGGTATTGATGCCTTTGCAAGATTTCATGATATTGTTATATAGTTATTTACTTTCTGGTCCTTGAGAAAAATTAAAGGCAGAAGTACATATTATAGGAGGAAAGTTTATAAAGGAAAGTTAATGGTAAAAACTGAACAAATGATTCATATAAATAAAAACCATTTCCCAAATTGTTTCCCTCTCAGTGTTTTGTACCTGCCGTTGCTTCAGTGTCTGGGAAAGCCAGGGTCTTGGGCAGATTTCAGTTTGTAATTCTCTTTGCAGATAGGAGGAAGAGGTGACCACTTGAAACCAGTTAGAAAAAGTTCTTTCCAAAAGCTATAGATTGTGCTGTTTATGATCTTAGCAGGTTTCAACCTGCTGTCCATGTCTGGAACTTGAGACAAGTTGAGATCAACAAGCTTTTTGCGGTCAAGTTTCATTAATTAGAGTTTGCTGCCAAGTCATGGTTGGGAGGCTGCCTGCCATGTCTGGTGCCTTTCCACGATTGCCTGCCTGAGCTGGTGGACCAGCGGGCCCTGGCCGAAGCTATCTCTGTGCCCCTGGATATACACTGCTTTGCTGCTAACGTGTGAAGACAAAGCTTGGAAGGGGTAGAAGTCAGGAGTCCAGTTTGGGAGGCTTTTCCCAGAAGTCACAGAAAAGCATTCTTAGTCGTTTATCCAGACAGTTTAAAAAAAAATTAAGCTGACTTTTTTTCAGGTCACTTTTTTTAGGAAACATACGAGGTACTTGGGCACTGCTGTCTCCCTTTGTGAGGCAAGCAGGAAGCTTTTCCTTGCCAGCTTTATTATGTCATTGAATTAATAATGTAAAGACTAGATCAGAAGTCAATTTGGCAGCTATGCCTTTAGGGAAATTTTTGGAAGAGTGACCTTCCATTTTTTAATAAGCATGTTATTACTTTAGAATTAAATTACTGAGAGCTAAGCTATCCTCTTGAATTTGCTATTAGCCGTTTTTTCCCTTTTAGTTTTAATGAACTAGAACAAGTTGAAGCCAGTTGTTTCTAACAGCATGCAGTCAGGAAATACTGCTGGGCCCTTTATTTTAGACAAGTTTCACTCTTCTAAATGTTAGAACTTTGAAAGTCTCTGTAAAGTCTCCATTTCTCCTCCTCCTCCTCCTCCTCCTCCTCCTCCTCCTCCTCCTCCTCCTCCTCCTCCTCCTCCTCTTCCTCCTCCTCCTCTTCTTCTTCTTCTTCTTCTTCTTCTTCTTCTTTCTTCTTTCTTCTTTCTTCTTTCTTCTTTCTTCTTTCTTCTTTCTTCTTTCTTCTTTCTTCTTTCTTCTTTCTTCTTCTTCATTAAAGTGGGATGGGAGACCATGTGACGCTCCTTTGACCACGTTTATGTTTGGATGCTTCCTCAAGCTTGCACCATGGTTTTCTTTCTTAAAGTAAAACTCATTATTGTTGTGATTCTAAAATTCATGCAGAAAATAAATGGGGCAGAAAGTCCAGGAGTTTATTCTGTAACAGATCTGGGGAAAGGGTTTAACTCATCAAATATTAGAACCCAACTAAAAACACCAGTTCTTTTTTTAAATTGTTTTTTATTAAAAGCACTTTGTATAGTGTGTTGCTTTTATTAGGTGGTTATACCAGAAGCTGTGATGATAGATACAGATGTGTGGGGGTTGAGCTGCCTGAGCCTGCTCAGCAGGTGGCCGGGCAGTTGGCGCAGTGGCATGTGAGAGCCCCAGTCAGACCATGGAGGGACAAGAGAGAGATGCTGGACAAGTTTTCTGTTGGGTGTTTATTTTTTGGACTATAAACTGGAAAGGATGGCTCATATTTAAATAAATACATTTATTGTGAGTAATGGCTTTGTTGAGCTCTGTCCATCAGTCTGCCCCAGTGGGCTCTTCGCTTACACAGAGACCCCCAAAGCCCCCCTGGCTGCCTGTGCACCAGCTCCAGTCTAGGAAGGAAACCCCTGTGCTCCAGGGAGAGGACACCCCTTTCCCAACAGAAACTGTGGTGCAGGATGAGCCTCGGCTGGAGTGCTTCCTAGTTGACTTGTGTCCTGGAATATGTACAGGCTATTGGTGGCAACCAGAGCAATCATGTTGTCTGCAGGGTGCCAGGTCGGGTGCACAATCTTCTCATTGAATCCAGACTGTACTCACAGATCTGGTCCTCCTTTCTCTTCCTGCCTGGACACTCTCCCAGGTTTCAGCCAGACTCCAGGCTTGCTCTTGTCTCTGGAAGCTTCCAGGACCACATCCCTCCACCTGTTTCTGTCAAAGAGCCTGAAGAAGTTGTAGTAGGACCCCGTCATGATCCCAGCATCGGACTGTTCCAGCATTACCCTGACTTGTGGGAGATGCAGTTGTTTCCTTTTACAGAGAACACAGCTTGCTTCTAAGGTGCTCGAGGGCCCCGTGGGTCTCCATGCGCAGCTCTCCACGTTGAGATCCCAGACCTTCACTGACAGGTCTTCTCAGGTCAGCACGCACCGACCACTATGACTGAATCCATGTAGGAGATGGAGGAAATTGTTTCTTAGAAGAAAGACCTATTCCTGGGATCTTCAAGTTCTTCAGAAAACTTAGAATGTCAGCCACACAGGGCTGAGGAGTGCATATCGCACAGCCTGATGGTCCCCTTTGCTGCTGCTGTGCACAAACATGTGCACCAGTGTGGGTGGAACTGGCTGCAGGAACACCTCCCCAGCTCCTCCCTGTCCTCGGGCTTAATGTCCACGATGTTAAAGCTTCTATCTGTGAAAATGCCAGTGTATGTACTAGCCTGGCTGGAGCCTAATATTTTTCTTTGATCTCTCATTCATTAGCTTATGATATCTAAATCATATACTAAAGTGAAAATTGCTTTAAGAAAAGAGTGGAGCCCTGGCCAGTTTGGCTCAATGGACAGCACGTCGGCCCACAGAGTGAAGGGTCCTGGGTTCAATTCTGGGCAAGGGCACTTACCTTGATTGCAGGCTCCATCCCCTGCCCTAGTCAGGATGTGTGCGGGAGGCAGCCAATTGATGTCTCTCTCTCTCACATTGATGTTTATTTCTCTCTGTCTTCCTCTCCCCTCCACTCTCTAAAAATCAATGGAAAAATATTCTTGGGTGAGGATTAACAACAACAAAAAAGAAAAGAGTGGAAAACCGATGAGGAACGTAAGCAGGATTAAATCTGTATGCATAGCTCTGGCAAGACCCTCTTTCCTTCTTCACTGTGTAAAGCTAAGTTTAAAAGATGTGAGATCCAATATCTGAATCATGAACAGTGGGGCCTACCTACAGTACCTATTTCTAACATTCAGTGACCATTAAAATTTGATTAAGCACATGCTTTGGAAGTGATGGGTAAACTTGTTTGTATAAAGATATTTAAAAATAAGGTATCAGGTTTAAAAGTGAGAGAAAAGGCTCAGATGCTAAATGATTGTGTGAGGCCATGATTTACATGCATGAAATTGATATGTTGCGCCTCTTTGTTTCTAGGACACTTGATGCAGCATAGAGTAGTGATTAACTCAAGAATTCTGAAGTCAGATAGTCTGAATTTGAATCCTGGTTCTACTACTCTGTAGCTCTGTGACTTGGCGCAAATTACTTAACTATCTTTGCCAAGGCTCTCCCAATTATAAAATGGCTTTTTTTTTTTTTTACTTATACCTACCTTCTAGGATTTTGTGAGGGTTAAAGTGAGTTAAAATATGTACATTCTTTAAAAGCATTGATCAGACTGTCAAGCCTCAGAGGGAAGGTAGAGGAGGATGGGGGTAAGGGGGAGAGATCAACCAAAGGATTTATATGCAAGCATATAAACATAACCAATGGACACAGACAACAGGGGGGTGAGGGCATGAGTGAGGGGGATAGGGGGTAATGTGGGGATAAGGACACATATGTAATAACTTAATCAATAAAGAAATTTATAAAAAGAAAAAAAGAACATATAGAATATTGTAAGAACTGTATATGTTGATTATCATTACTTGCTATGATTAATGGGTCGAGGTTTGCACAAAGGAAGCTCACAGCATCAGAGATGAAGTTATTTTGGGGGCTGCATTCTTGGCCAAGTTTTTTTTTTTTAGATGTTTTTATTGATTTTTTTAACAGGAAGGGAGAGAGATGAAGAAATAGAAAAATCAATGTGAGAGAAACATTGATCAGCTGCCTCCTGCACACCCCCCACCTGGGATCAAGCCCATAACCCGAGCATGTGCCCTAACCAGGAATCGAACCAGTGACCTCTTGGTACATGGATTGATGCTCAAATACTGAGCTATATTGGCTGGGCCTTAGCCAAGTTTTGTAGGTGCCCCAAGATGGTTCCCCATTTTTTAAAGGAAAATAATTTGCAGCCTTAATACATGATTGATTTAAGCCTAAATGCTGACTGCCTCTATATGCAATTCTGGCTTCCTAATTACATTATTGTTTTCTAGCTTAGCCTATTGAATATTTTGTTCCTAATTTTATTGAACAGGAGAGAAGTCTTACTAATTTTTAGATTCTTTGGAATGAAAACAAAAACTTGACTGGAAATTACCAATGAGCCTCTGTCATCTGAAACAGTTATTTCGGGAAGTTCACAGTCATTGGCCTAAAGTGAATTAGTGATCAGTCTAATCTGGAAAAAAAATAGTGCCTGGCAACAAACAAACCTTACACATCAGGGGACTGATGGGCAGCTGTCTTTAGGCTGCAAGTGTCCCTTAAAACTCTGAGCTGGTGGATCTAAGACAGGGCCCCTGAAAAACTTAAAGAAACCTAGGTCTGGGCTGAAGGGATCTTCTGGTATTCTATAATATTTGTAACATCGCTTCATAATACAGAAGAAAATCCTTATATGAAGATACCAGCTCATTTCCAAACTCCCTGTCAGTGAACAGAAGGCAACAGTCCCAATACAAAAGGAATCACTGAGCACTTAAACAGCAGGAAGGCAGTGCGGGGATGGGCACCCCGCACTGTGTGCTGGGTGCCATAAAGCAACCATCCCAGGGAACATGCACAGGTATCCACATAGGATGTGTGGCTCCATTTGGCTGTTGAGGAAATCAAGGCTCAGAGGAGATAAGTATCTTGGCCAGAATCACACACAGTAAATGACAGAGCCTAGATTCAAATTCAGTTCCAAAGTTGATGATGCTCCTGAATATGTAGGTTTAATAAGATTCACCCAATGCCTCTAAAAGTTAATTTGCTGCAAATGTGACTTTTGCCTCAATATTAATTCATTTTTTTGAGTTAATTCAAGTTCATTGTATTCATAGATTTGAATTAAACTTAATTTCATTACTGAGCAAGTCTCACTTATAAATTCATAGATGGGAGAGGTACTCTTCAAGTCAGCTTTGCAATTAAAATTGAGTAATTGACTAACTAGAGGAGGAATGTCTCAATTTAACCTCATTACCAGCTGTAATATTCAAGTGTTCTAAAAATCCATCTTCTTTTATGTTTCACTGAAGATGAATCATGCTACTGGCTTTTATCCCTAGACCTCCAGAGTTGCATCTGAAATTCTCTTTTTCAAGGATCACAGACCAGCTTCTTTTTCAGGACTAGATTCTCTTTGTTCTAGACCAGTGGTCGGCAAACTCATTAGTCAACAGAGCCAAATATCAACAGTACAACGATTGAAATTTCTTTTGAGAGACAAATTTTTTAAACCTAAACTATATAGGTAGGTACATTGTTATTAACTTAATTAGGGTACTCCTAAGGCTTAGGAAGAGCCACACTCAAGGGGCCAAAAAGCTGCATGTGGCTCGCGAGCCGCAGTTTGCCGACAATGGTTCTAGACCCATTATTTGGTGATGTAAAGTGATAGGCAATAGGACTTTATTACAACCCATTATATGCAGAACTAATATGAATTTTGCCTCTATTCTGGCATTTTCTGAGGACAAAGACATTTTTGAAGGTCTCCTTAATAGGAATCTATTAATCATTGATGACTTAAAACCATTACCAAACCTGTAACTTTTAGGCGTTACTGTAGCAGAAAGTGGGGGGGATGGGGGGGAGACAATTCTAAAAATTCTGAAGTTTTACTAGAAACTATAGAAGTTAGAAGATGAATGATTAAAATAGTAATGTACTTTCTTGCATGTTGAGTAAAATGCCTTAAGTATTGATTAGGTTTAGGAGGGAATATGAAATTACTAGTAAATAGAATGGTAGTGATAGTTGAGCTTTTTATTATTGCCTTCCCCACCCACATCTCTACTAGTGACGCTGTGGTCACTGTGCATGTTCCTGTGAGGAGGTGTCTGTCTCCAGGCCTGCCTGTAGTACTGTTGTAAGCATTCTTACCACACACACAGAAAAAAGTTAACTGTGTGGGGCAATGGATGTGTAACTATCCTGATCTTGGTAATCATTCCACAATGTATATGTATATCAACTCACCATGTTGTTTACTTTACATATATAGATTTACATCTGTCAGTTATTCCTCAGTAGAGTTGAGGGGGGAACGAATGTTCCAGAAACTGTTCAAGACAGAGAGAGCAGCTACCGAGGGCAGTGATTGCTGGAGCTGGAAAGCCAAATGCAGTTTGGATCATTTGGGCTATGATCGGCCACATGAAGCCAACACTGTGTAGGAAGAGGGAACCAGTTGATGAAGAAGATATACAAAGCCCTCCAGAGAGAACCAGAATACCGTCAAAGAGACAGGAAAGGTTTGTCCACTCGCTTATTGCTGCCACAGTTTCTGGCTTCCTGAGGCTTGGCAGTCATTTTCTTCTGCATATTTAATGACTACACACCCTTTACCTTGAGAGAACATGTGACATAACTCACCTTCTTGGATGGTAGAGAGCCTTACCTGCAAGGGGCGTGACACTTAAGAAGACATCTGTTGCATATACTCAAGATCATCCACACTTTGATCTAGAATGTTGGTGAATGAAGAATGTGGCATCAGAGATAACCAAAGCCTGTGATACCAGGAGCAGCACAGCGTGACTTCTTCCAGAGCTCAGATGTCCAAGGCAGTAGAGACAATGAAGGCCCCGTATAGCAGAGACCTGGGTGGTGGGAGTCTCCATGCACAGTAAGGTGCAGCTGTGTAGCGAACCTAGCATGTTTCCTTGCAGGGCAGGGTAGCTATTTCCTGAGAAGCAAGTTAACTTTCAGCTTTTCAGGATTAGTCAACATACCTAGAAGTCATGACAGATCATTCTTTTTTTGTTTGTTTGTTTGTTTTTTTAGCATTTTAGAATACATAGGTTGGGATTGGGATGATATGTTATTTTTATCAAGTGTATACTTCCATTGGTCATAGCAACATGTGTGAAATGTGGACAAGGTTATGGGGCTCGAGCAACACTAATTTGTGTTTGCACAGTTGTGCCTGTACCAGGTAAGGGCTTCATCTGAACCAGTCTATACCTCCTGTATCCATTCATGAAAACCAGAAATCATGGATTTTGAAGTTGCATACAATTACCATTGACTAGGCTCTTTAATCCAGAACTAGGTTTTTAAGTCTTATATAGTCATAAAATGTGTGGTGGAAGTTTTAAGACTGGTGTTTCTTTCATTTGCTTTATATTGGCCAGTGGGAAGGACATTAAGACTCTACGTCAAACTTATAAAAGTTTACCCAGGGCAAGGCTAGTTTGCCTTTGTGTTTTCAGTGTTGACATGGTATGATAGAGATTTTAACTACATGGGAAGCTCTTCCTTAGAACATTATAATTGTCTAATCTTAGAAAATATTAATTTTTAAATTAATGACTTCAGATTAAACTTTACTCTCTGAGTTTATTATAATTATTTGAATACTAGAGGCCCGGTGCACAAAAATTTGTGCACTCCGGGGGGCGGGGGGAGGGGAGTCCCCCAGCCCGGCCTGTGCCCTCTCACAGTCTGGGACCCCTCGGGAGATAACGACCTGCTGGCTTAGGCCTGCTCCCGGGTGGCAGAGGGCAGGCCCAATCCCTAAGTGCAGCCCCTGGACAGGCTCAGAGCAGGGCCGATTGGGGAGTCGGGGCGCCGCCCCGTCATGCACAGAGCAGGGCGGATCTGGAGGTTGCGATGCCACCCTCAGTCACGCTCAGGGTAGGGCCGATTGGGGGGGTTGGGGCACCGCCCCCTGTCACACTCAAGGCAGGGTCGATGGGGAGGTTGCGGCGCCACCGCCTGTCACGCACAGAGCAGGGCCAATCAGGGGGTTGGGGCGCTGCCCCCTGTCACTCACAGAGCAGGGGGTTGAGGCACTGCCCCCTGTCACTCACAGAGCAGGGCCCATCAGGGGGATTGGGGGTCTGTACCCTGTCACTCACAGAGCAGGGTCAATCAGGGGGTTGGGGAGCTCCCCCCTGTCACACACAGAGCAGGGCGGATCAGGGGGTTGGGGAGCTGCACCTTGTCACACTCAGGGCAGGGCCAATGGGGAGGTTATGGCTCTACCCTGTCACACACAGAGCAAGGCCCGTGGAGGGGGGTTGGGGCGCCACCACTGTCACACTCGCGGCAGGGCCGATGGAGAGGTTATGGCTCTACCCTGTCACACACAGAGCAGGGCCCATAGGGGGCGGGGGGGTTGGGGCGCCGCATCCTGTCACACACAGAGCAGGGCTGATCAGGGGGTTGGTGTGCTGCACCCTGTCAAACACAGAGCCGCAGGGCAATCAGGGGATTGGGGAGCTCCCCCCTATCAGGCACAGAGCAGGGCTGATCAGGGAGTTGGGGCGCCTTCCCCTGTCATGAACAGAGTAGGGCGGATAGGGAGGTTGTGGCCCCGCCCCCTGTCACACACAGAGCCGCAGGGCTATCAGGGGGTTTGGGCTCTGCCCCCTGTCACGCTGATCCCGGTGCCGGGAGCCTCGCTGCTCCGCTGATCCTGGTGCCAGGAGGCATATTACCCTTTTACTATATAGGATAGAGGCCTGGTGCACGGGTAGGGGCCGGCTGGTTTGCCCTGAAGCGTGTCCTGGATCAGGGTGGGGGTCCCCACTGGGGTGCCTGGCCAGTCTGGGTGAGGGGCTGAGGGCTGTTTTCCGGAAGCAAGTGACTGAAGCTTCCAACTGCTCCTTGTTTTCTTTTTCTTTTTTTTTCATTCTGGGCCTGCTTTAGCTCTGAGGCCTCACTGCTGAAAACATCTATACAAAGTTTCGGTCCGCTGGCTTTCAGTCCAGCTGGTTTCTGGTGTTTTGTTTAGTTTCTTATTTGCAACATAGTACATAGTTGCTTAGAGTTGCAGGTGAGAGGCCGGCAAGTGAGGCGGGGAATGTTGGAGTCCGCAGCAAGCAAGCCTCATGCTCACTTCAGTGCCTGGCTGCCGGCCGCCATCTTGGCTGACAGTTAATTTGCATATACTCACTGATTAGCCAATGAAAAGGGTAGCGGTCGTACACCAATTACCATGTTTCTCTTTTATTAGTGTAGATGTTGGGTTAAAAGTGAGTATTTTTCCCTTTTTTAATTGTTATATTTGTTAAGCTCTCAGCCTTTTAATGAAACCAACCTGCAATATGACAAATGAACATTCATTTTAATTTTGCTTTCAGGGAAAATAGGGCAAAGGAATGAAAGTTTGAGTTGGATTGGCAAATAGATTAAGGTTTTATGGGTAGAGGCAAGGTTGAGATGATTCTAAAACTACTTCTGGTATTTATTTCTTTAGAAGGACAATTTTGTTCAGTCTGTTCATATAAGGAATAAGCTTTGGTTATTTTCTTTTTACTACTAGCAGAATGTAAACAAAATTAGAGGTCTTTCCTCTTTTTTTAGCTTACTTTTTTTCATTGAGGTGAAATTCACATAACACAAAATTTTAGAGTGAACATTTCAGAGTGAACAATTCAGTGTTTAGTACATTCACAATATTGTGTAACCACCACCTGTGTCTAGTTCCAAAATATTTTTACCATTCCAAAATAAAATCCTGTGCTCATTAAGCAGTCATTCCCCATATTCCTGTCTCCGCACCCCAGGCTTCGGCAAACACCAATTTGCCTTCTGTATCTATGGATTTACTCACTCTGGTTATTTCATATAAATGGAATTTATAATACATGATTATTTTTTGTTGTTAATCCTCACCTGAAGATATTTTCCCCACTAATTTTTAGAGAGAGTGGAAGGGAGGGGTGAGGGGGAGAGAGAGAGAGAGAAAGAGAGAGAGAAAGAGAGAGAGAGAGAAACATAGATGTGAGAGAAACATATCAATTGATTGCCTCCCGCATGTGCCCTGGACCAGAGCAGGGGATGGAACCAGCAACCCAGGTACATGACCTTAACTGGGAATTGAACCCGCAGTCAACTCTCTAACCACTGAGTAACACCAGCCAGGACATATAATGTGTAATTTTTTAAATTTTTTATTTATTTTTTTAAAATTCTTATTTGTTTAAAGTATTACATATGTATCCTTTTACCTCCATTGACCTCTCCCCGGCCACCCTACCCCACCCCACACACACATGCCTTCACCCCCCTAGTGCCTGTGTTGGTTATGCTTATATGCATGCATACAAATACTTTGGTTGTTCTCTCCCCACCCCTTTCCTCTGAAGTTTGACTGTCTGTTCGATGCTTCTCTGTCTCTGGATCTATTTTTGTTCATCAATTTATGTTGTTTATTAAATTCCACAAATGAGTGAGATCATGTGATATTAATTTTTATCTGACTGGCTTATTTCACTTAGCATAATGCTCTCCAGTTCCATCCATGCTGTTGCAAATGGTAAGAGTTCTTTATTTTTTACAGCAGCATAGTATTCCATTGTGGAGATGTACCACAGTTTTTTAATCCACTCATCAGCTGATGGGAACTTAGGCTGTTTCCAAATCTTAGCTATTGTAAATTGTGCTGCTATGAACATAGGGGTGCATATATCCTTTCTGATTGGTGTTTCTGGTTACTTGGGATATATTCCTAGAAGTGGAATTACTGGGTCAAATGGGAGTTCCATTTTTCATTTTTTGAGGAAACTCCATACTGTTCCCCACAGTGGCTCCACCAGTCTGCATTCCCACCAGCAGTGCACGAGGGTTCCTTTTTCTCCACATCCTCGCCAGCACTTGTCATTTGTTGATTTGTTGATGATAGCCATTCTGACAGGTGTAAGATGGTATCTCATTGTCATTTTGATTTGCATCTCTTAGATGATTAGTGACTTTGAGCATGTTTTCATAAGTCTCTTGGCCTTCTATATGTCCTCTTTCAAAAAGTGTCTCTTTAGGTCCTTTGCCCATTTTTTTTTATTGGATTGCTTATCTTTTGTTAAGATATATGAGTTCTCTATAAATTTTGGAGATTAGACCCTTATCGGAGATAACATTGGCAAATATGTTCTTCCATGCAGTGGGCTTTCTTGTTGTTTTGTTGATGGTTTCTTTTGCTGTGCAGAAGGTTTTTATTTTGATGCAGTCCCATTTGTTTATTTTCTCCTTAGTTTCCATTGGTAAAGATATTGCTATGACATATGTCTGATATTTTGCCTCCTGTGGATTCTTTTAAGATTTTTATGGTTTCCTGTCTTACGTTTAAGTCCTTTATCCATTTTGAGTTTATTTTTGTGTCTTATGTAAGTTGGTGTCAAGTTTCATTTTTTTTGCATGCATCTGTCCAATTTTCCCAACACTATTTACTAAAGAGACTGTCTTGACTCCATTGTATGCTCTTGCCTCCTTTGTCAAATATTAATTGAGCATAATGGCTTGGGTCAATTTCTGGTTTCTCTGTTCTGTTCCATCTACTCTAATAAAAGAGAAACATGCAAATTGACCACACCTCTGCTATGCCCCAAGCCACGCCCACCAGCCAATCAGAGCGGCTATATGCAAATTAACCCAACCAAGATGGCGGCCGGCAGCCATGGAGCTGGAGCAAGCAGGAGGCTTGGTAGCCCCGGCAATGGAGGAAGCCAAACTTTCCACCTGCCCTGGCCAGCTGTGGCCTCCGCTCAAGGCAACAAAGTTTCAATTATAGAAGGTAAATAAATCCCAGATACTTGCTTCCAGCCAACCTCCACTGGGAGCTTGGGTGGCTGGGGGCTGTGACCAGCCTGCAAACAGCCATCAGTCCCTCACCCAGACTGGCCAGGCACCCCAGCAGTACCCCCAACCCTGAAGGGGATGTGGCCAGCCTGCAAACATCCATCAGCCCCTCACTCAGGCTGGCCACATCCTCATGGGGTGAGGGTCCCTGCTGGGGGGCTTGGCCAGCCTGAAAACAGCCATCAGCCCCTCACTTAGGCTGGCCAGGCACCCCAGCAGGGACCCCCACACTAAAGGTGCTGTGGCCAACCTGCAAACAGCCATCAGCCACTCCCCCAGGCTGGCCAGGCACCCCAGCAGGAACCTCCACCCTGAAGGGGCTGTGGCCAGCCTGAAAACCACCCTCAGCCCCTCACCCATACTGGCCAGGCACCCCACCGGGACCCCCACCCTGATCCGGGACACCCTTCAGGGCTAACCAGCCAGCCCCAACCCATGCACTAGGCCTCTATCCTAAATAATAAAAGGCTAATATGAAAATTGACCCTAACAGCAGAATGACTGGTCACTATGACACACACTGAACACCAGGGGGCAGACGCTCAATGCAGGAGCTGTCCCCTGGTGGTCAGTGAGCTCCCACAGGGGGAGCTCTGCTCAGCCACAGGCCAGGCTGATGGCTGCCAGTACAGCGGTGGTGGTGGGAGCCTCTCCCGCCTTCTCAGCAGTGCTAAGGATGTCCAACTGCAGCTTAGGCCTGCTCCCCGCTGGCAAGTAGACATCCCCCAAGGGCTCCTGGGCTGCCAGAGGGATGTCTGACTGCCAGCTTAGGCCCAATGCCTGGGGGAGTGGGCCCAAGCCAGCAGGTGGACATCCCCTGAGGGGTCCTAGACTGCGAGAGGGCACAGGCTGGGCTGAGGGACTCCCCCCCGCCCCCAGTGCACAAATTTTTGTGTACTGGGCCTCTAGTTGGCCTATATGTCTGTTATTATGCCAGTACCAGGCAGCTTTGAAAACAGTGGCTTTGTAATATAGCTGGTATTGTGATCCCTCCAACTTTGTTCTTCTTCCTCAAGATTGCTGCAGCTATTCGGGGTCTTTTTTTTTTTTTTTAATTCCAGATGAATTTTTGGAGAGTTTGTTTTAGGTCTGTGAAATATGTTGGTATTTTAATGGGGATTGCATTAAATCTGTAGATTGCTTTGGGTAGTATGGACATTTTAATGATGTTGATTCTACCAATCAATGAGCACAGTATATTCTTCCATTTGTTTTTGTCTTTCTCTATCTCTTTTTTCAATGTCCTGTTGTTTTCTTAGTACAGGTCTTTTACCTCCTTAGTTTATTCCTGGGTATCTTAATTTTTTTTGGTGCAATGGTAAATGGGATTGTTTTTTGTTTGTTTCTCTTTCTGTGAGTGCATATAATGTGTAATTTTTTATGTTTGGCTTCTTTCACTTACCAGCCTTCTTTTGCACCTGATATTTTATGAGCGTACCTTTTGACCCCCTCCAGTTAATGGAGGAGAGAGGGCCTCATCTCTTCTGGTTGCTCCTGGGAGTAGACTTCTTGAAATACCCCAAGAAAAAGAATTTTTTGAGACTTGCACAGGAGGATGAGATATAGTAGAAAGCTTTATTTCTGTGGAATTACCCCCCTGGGTTTCCAAAGTCCCATGTCCCTTACTCTGGTCATAGAAGTATAGTTGGGGCTTCAGTAGAGCTAAAATTAGAGCCAGTGTCCAGAGTTCCTGTTCCATGTTGCAGCCGAGTCATGTACAGCATCAGACTACCTTAGCTTATGTTCCCTGCTGCTCATCAGTCCATTGCATGTGGGGGTTTGCATGGCTGTGGGCCATAGGGATGAATGCAAATGAGCCAAGAGAGTGCACCAGGAGGAACAAAAGAGTGAACAGGACTTTAGGAGGTTATGTATTCCCAATTTTCCGCATGCTTGCAGTGACCACACCCATTCTGGCCAGTGATCTCTATTCCCAGGTGTGATTGATAGGCAAGTGCCTTCCCTACGTCATCCCAACTTTACAGGGCATGCGTCTATCTTCCCTTTGTTGGATCCCTTCCACCAGTGATTTGCAGGGAATAGACTGGTGGTTCCCTGGGGAGTGCAAATACAACTTCTTGGTGAAGGTGCCAAATGACATGCCTATAATGTCTGGCCTTCCCTTTTCTCCTTTTCTGTTATTAATAACTAGCTAATTATAACAATATCACTCCTTGCTATGGTCTGAATGATTGTTTCCCCCTTTACCTCAATTTATATATTGAAATGCTCCCCAAAGTGATGATATTAGGAGGTGGGGCCTTTGAGCAGTGATTAGGTCATGAGGGTGGAGCCCTCATGATGGGATTAGTACTTTTATCAAAGAGGCCCCCAAAAGCTCCCTAGCCCCTAGCCATGTGAGGATACAATGAGAAGACTGCAACCCAAATTCTTAGACTTCTGGTCTCTAGAGCTATGAGAAGTAACTTTCTGTTGTTTATAAGCTCTTTATTTGCCATTTTGTTATAGTACCCGGAACAGACTAAAACATTCCTCACTTCTTTTTCTGTGTATTTTTTATTTACTTAGTGATTACCACGAGGATTACAATTAACATCATAAATTTATAACAATGTAGTTTGAATAGATGCCAATTTAGCTTTAATAGCATCTATAAATCTGCTCCTATATAGCTCTGTACCCCTTTATTTTGTTATTCTCACAAATTTTATTTTTAGACATTGTGTGCTGGTTAACATAGATTTATAATTATTGCTTTATGCATTTTTCTTTTAAATCATATAGAACTCAAAAGAGAAATGTCAAATCAAAAATAGGGTAACACTGGATTTTGTATTTACCTACAAAGGTACCTTTACAGGAGTTCTTTATTTATTTGTATTGCTTCAAATTACTATCAGGTGTCCTTTCATTTCAACCTGAAGCCTTTCTCTTTAGTATTTCTTATAGGTAAGGCAGGTTTAGTGATGAATTCATATTTTGGTTATCTGGGAATGTCTTCATTTTTCCTTCATTTTATATGGGAGTTTTGCCGAATGTAAGATTTTGGATGTCAGGTTTTTTTCCTCTCAGCACTCTAAATATTTAATCCTACTGCTTCTGCCATTCATGATTTCCAGTGAAAAGTTGGCAGTTAATTTTATTGAAGATCCCTTAGACATGATGATTTGCTCTGTCTTGCTGTTTTCAAGATTCTCTGTCTTTTGACAGTTTGGTTATAATGCGTGTAGATGTCTTCGAATTTATAGTGCTTGGACTTTGCTGAGCTTTATGGAAATATAGATATATGTCTTTTATCAAATTTGGGATTTTTCAGCCATTATTTCTTCAAATATTTCTTCTGCCTCTTTATCCTTTTCTTTTCCCACTGAGATTCCCATATACTTATGTCGTTATGCTTGATGGTATCCTATAGGTCCCCCTGGCTCTGTTTATTTTTATTCATCCTTTTTTCTTTCTGCTTCTCAGTCTGTGTAATTTCAACTGTCCTATTTTTAATTTGCTGAAACTTTTCCCCACTTGTTTAAATCTTCTGTTAAACCCTTCCAAGTGAATTTTTAAATTTCAGCTATTATACTTTTCAGCTCCAAACTTTCCATTTGGTTCCTTTTTATAATTTCTATCTCTTTCCTGATATTTTCCATTTTGTCATACATAATTTTCCTAATTTCCTCTACTTATTTGTCCATGTTTCCTTTAGCTCTTTGAACATATTTAAGTCATTTACTTTAAAATTTTTACCTAGAAGTCCAATGTTTGAGCTTCCTCAGGGATGATTCCTTTCAATTAATTTTTTTTTTCCTGTGAATGGGACATACTTTCTTCTTTCTTTGTATGCTTTGTAATTTTTTAAATCCTCGCATGAGGATATGTTTATTGATTTTAGAGAGAGAGGAAGGAGGAGAGAAAAAGAGAGAAAGAAACATCAATGTGAGAAACATCAATCTGTCACCTCCCATACACACCTCAACCAGGGATCGACCTGAAACTTAGATGTGCCCTGACCAGGAATTGAACCTGCAAACTTTTGGTGTACGGGATGACACTCCAAGCAAATGAGACACCTGGCCAGGGCCTCTTTGTAAATTTTGTTGTTATTATTGAAAACTGGTTTTTTAAAATATGATAATGTGATAACTCAAATCAGATTTTCTCCCTAACTAGGTTTGTTGTTGACAGTTGAGGGCCGCCATTTGTTTAGTGACTTTTCCAGTCTATTTTTGCAAAGTCTACATTCCTTGTCATGTGTTCTTACTAAAGTCTCTCTTCTGTTAATATGTAGTTATTGAAGTCTCTGTTCTGTTTTCTCAGTGGTCATCCAGTGATCTGACAGATATTTCCTTAAATGTCTGGACCTAAAGAGAAAAAAAAAAAATTTTTCCATTTTCATAGATTAGCTGTGAATCTAGGTCACCTACAACTGCTTTAGCCTTACCTCTTGTTTGTGCAGAGTTGACAAAATTACCAGAGACACAAGCCTAGGGTTCTCTCAGGTCTTTTTTGAGCATGTGTCAGTTCTGGACATGCACATTGCACTCTAGCTTTCACAGTATATGTGGTGGCCATCCCAAGCCCTATTTCTTCAAGAAAACTCCTCCTTAGCGTCTTGCTTCCCAGGCTTTGGGTCTTTCTATTGCTTGCTCATCCACTGTCTCTTGCCCCAGGTGGGCATGGGGAATGTATATCTGTTGCCCAACAGATATCATCACTACATGGAAAGCCACTCCAGCCCACGGAAGTAGGGGCAAAACAAAGGTTATCCTGTGTACCAATTCCTCAGGGAACCACCAGAGAGGTCAAAATGCACAAGTACAGTACTTTAAGAATAAGGTTCTCCCTCCCTCCAACCCCTGGAAAACACTGATGTTTGTATTGTCTCCATAGTTTTGCCTTTTCCAGAGTCGTACAGTTGGAATCATATAGTATGTAATTTTTCAGATTGGCTTCTTTCACTTAGTAATTAATATGCATTTAAGGTTCCTCTGTGTCTTTTCATGACTGATAACCCATATCACTGAATAATATTCCATTGTCTAGATGTACCACAGTTTATTTATCCGTTCACTTACTGGTTGCTTCTAAGTTTTGGCAGTTATAAATAAAGCTGCTATAAACATCTGTGTGCAGGTTTTTGTGTGGACGTAACTTTTCAGTTCCTTTGGGTAAATACACAGGAGTTCGATTACTG
Source organism: Myotis yumanensis (assembly GCF_028538775.1). Classification (NCBI taxonomy): domain Eukaryota; kingdom Metazoa; phylum Chordata; class Mammalia; order Chiroptera; family Vespertilionidae; genus Myotis; species Myotis yumanensis. The sequence goes on along the minus strand of NW_027223754.1, from coordinate 117,625,955 downwards.
GATCATATGTAAAAGGATGTTTAGTTTTGTAAGGAACTGCCAAACTGTCTTACAAACTGGCTGTACCATTTTGCATTTCCACCAGCAATGAATGAGAGTTTCTGTTGCATAAAACCCTCACCTATATTTGATGTTGTCAGTGTTCTGGATTTGGGACATTCTAATAGGGGTGGGTAATTACTTTTTGAAGGAAGATATGTTTCCGTTATACAAATCTGAATAGTAATATTTTCAACTAAACGTGATGTTATTCAAGCAGCCTTTCAGGACCTGAAGTGTTTTCCTGCCCGGGGTTATGGAATCAGCTTAAGCAGCCTCTTGCCCTGCAGTCAAGGCCCCACAGCCGGGTGGAGGGAATCAGAGTGAAGTGATTTTTTCCTTCCCTCTTGCTGTTAATTTCCTACTCGACTCTCCCTGGACCTTTAACCTGTGTTGTTACTATATCCCTCGTACCCCTTGCCTTGCCATTGTTTGTTCAATGTTTTTGCCTATCTAATGTTTTTAAATCACTTCTTTGATCTGTTGACTTAAATTTTTTTACTAACTTCTGTGGCTCACATTCAAGATACTTCAACAAGTCAGCCTGGTCTTATTTGCCTACCAGTTCCCACTCGACTGTTCTCTGTTCCCGCTAAATGCATCCAGTCACCATTCTGGTATGGAACCCGAGGGTCCCCATTTTGTAATTTTTTTTCACTTCAATTTCTCCTTCCCTCACTTTTTTTTCCTGTGTCAACAATCAACCTCTCCCTCTCCCTCAAAATCTAGCCCAGATGTCTGTTCTTCTAGTTGTGAGGGATTAGAATAGCTTTGTCAAAGTTAAAATCTACTCTCTTTGTTTGATTTCTGAAACTTCTTTTTACTTAACTTTACTACTGTTTGGCTCTTAATGCTGTAGTGCCTTGTATTATAGATATTTTTGGTACATATTCTATCTCTTCTCTTAGACTTTATGTGGATGGCACACATTGGCTCACTTTACATTCTCTGAATTTCTTGGCACAGTGCCCTCCTGTCTGAGATGTTTACTAATATTTGCAAAATAAATGAGTAATTAGGTTTAGCTACACAAAGTGAAAACTATCCTATATAATAAAACTCTAATATGCAAATCTACTGAACTTTGGAACGATGGGTCGCTATGATGTGCACTGACCACCAGGGGGCAGATGCTCAACACAGGAGCTGCCCCCTGGTGGTCAGTGCGCTCTCACAGGGGGAGCGCCGCTCAGCCAGAAGTCGGGCTCAATGGCTGGCGAGCACAGTGGTGGTGGGAGCCTCTCCTGCCTCTGCAGCAGGCGGACATCCCCTGAGGGGTCCTGGACTGCCAGAGGGAGCAGGCTTGCCAAATGTTGTGCACTGGGACTCTAGTTCTCAGCATAATGTTTCACCATTTTTCAGCTATCAAATCAATACAGCAACACAAGTACAATCTTAAACAACTTTGCTGGGCCTGACTGGGAACTCCCTTAGCTTGGTTTCCTTAGACTTCCTGGGGAAAAGCAGGGAGCAACACCGCGTGTTTTAGAGGATATTCCTTTTGACACCTTAATTAGAAATTTACAGATTTTCTTGCAGTCCAGTTATGTGCTTAGATGTATTATTTTTTACCTGGAACCATAGCTTGATAGTTTTCCACCTTATAGTGGGTTCCCAGCACAGGAGGCTTGGCCCGTATGTGAAATCATGGTGCTTCCTTGCAACTTAATTTCTGGAAAGTTTATTTACTTCATTTCCTATTTACAGTTTTATTTTATGTCTTGCCTCAGCTATGCCTGCAGCCTCTGGAAAGGTACCAAGGAGGAGGGTACAGTTCTGTCTAATAGAGGACTTTGTAAGCCATGCCATCCACCTTGGATGGGTGCCAACTTGGAGTTAGGATCTGCCTGTCTGTCTGTCTCTCATCCCTTTCTTTGCCCATCTCTTTGCATGCTTTTTTGTCTTGGCTAGCTTTTTTCTAGAGGAGTATTACAAGATGCCCAAGGATATTCTGATTCCATTTCAGCTTGTCCTTAAAAGACCCCTAGAGAAGATAACTTAGTCTTTCATTTTTTCAGATTGTAGCATCATAACCTTTTTTCTGAAGTACTGGATGCCTCTCATAGCATCACCTCAGTGTGTTGCTATGCCAGCAGAGTCTTTCGGTTTCTCTTTGGAATTAGGGGTCAGAAGATATTCTTTCTAACACACTTGATAGGGGGAGCTAAATCCAAAACTACAAGGAATTCATTTTTAAAGTCTGTGCCTTCTTTCTTACAAAATTAAGGCACTAAATTTTCCACAGTTCTAAACTCCCAATTGTGGCCCAGATCTATTTTCTTTATTCTCTAAATTCATTAAATCAGTAGTATATCTGATACTGTACCTACTGTTTGCTGGGCACTGGCTTTAATCCTCTTTGAGTAGAGATGAATTTGACCCTAGGACAGGTCAAAATCTGTACCAATAAGGTCCCAGTTCTGCCTTTTTGGACTTAGATATTCAATCTAATTTCCTTTGCATATGATAGCCATTATAACATTTTAAGACTCTAAACATGCTTATTTGAGACCAGAAGAGCCTGGGTCACAGAGAATGAAGAAGGCAATTACAGAGTGGGAGTAGACAGGCTTCGGTGGTCTGGGAGACTGGGAAATGTGACTAATATAAGGCATTAGTAGAAAAGACAAAAGGAGCAGTACAGAGACAAAAATTTGTGCATCTGGTAGTTTTATGGTCAGTATTCCCTGAAAATAATCTCTTTAGCTTCCTTTTTTGGAATGAAAATATGAAAAGTGCTTTTCATTGAAAAATCACAGAATTTTCAAGTTAAGACCATCTTTTCATTCAACTCTTTCCTCTTTCCTACCAAGACAGAAGAGGAAAGAGAGGGAGAGGGACAGGATTCCTTCTTCTCTACCTCTAGTTGTTTCTGTGGCTTTCAGATTGCACTCTTAGCAAAGTCCTACAGAAATTATTACCAGTGAGCACTATGGCATTCTATAAATTTATATGGGATTCTATTTGATAGTTTTTGTTTAGCTTCACAGAGATTCTGGATGGCTTACAAGATTTCCCATGATGTGGCAAATGAGACCAATTTCTATGACTATAAAGCAATGACTGATTTCTACCTACCACAGGAAATTGAGTATCATTACTTTAATCCTGTCATGGATAATACCGATGTAATTATAGGAATAGAAGTAAAGGAAAATACTTTAACAAATGCAGTGCTGAAAGGCATGCAACCTTATTGACTAATTTAGTTTAATTTCATGATATTTTACAAATTGGCATTTATTATTCCCTGTCTACCCTGCTTTGTTTCTCTAATAAGCTTGCTCTTTTACCCTAGACACAAATTTAATCATAATTTTCCATCTGACCCATCAAAACAGTGAGCAGGTTTAGTCTGGTAAAAGATGATTCACAACAATGGAGTTTGAAAAAAGAAAGAAAAATGGCTATTGAACTAATTTATAAAATAAAACAACAACCCTGTAACTCAAAAGGTGTATTTATTGGCTTATGTGATCCTAATTATACTTGGTTTCATATAGGAACAGAAGAAAACCAAAAGCAAAAACAATTTTAGGGTAAAAAAAAATAAAGTTGGTACAGAACGTTCAGTGAAAATTATATAGTTTATATGTTGCTTTGACATCATTAAGCTTATGTTTTAAACATATGATTTTTTTTGTGGTTCCACAGAAGAAACTCAGGAGTTTGATTGCAATTGAGAAATCCGTTTGGTCTTGGCTCCATCAAGGCCATACCCTGCCATAGAGTGAATCTTGGAAATGGTTTAGACATTCTTATGGTGTTGATGTCTTAAGTGAAAACCCAGACATCCAAGGGTCTTCATTGTCTGCCCAAAGTAATGTGTCTGTATTCAGAGAAGCCACCAGACCCATGTCCCTTTGTAGGTTAGCCTGAACAAATTAATCCATTCATGGCATCTTTCCAGGGTTCCTTTTGAAGGTTAAGATGTGCAACCCCAAGAAACTATATCTGTCTATGAAGACCTAGGGCAGACTCTCTAAACTGCTCCCCCCAGCTCCCTTTGGCCATGCATGGGATTAAGCATGCAAATTAGGTATTTTTATAAATTATATCTCCTCCAATATTATGTTCGAGTCAGTTTGAGACCTCTGCATCTAGACATTAGGTCTCAAACTGGTCTCAAATTGGTGTTTAAATGTCATATTTTTCAGCATGAGAAGGGTAGAATGGGCTCCCTGCCAGGGATGCCCTCTCATTTCTGTCTCTTTGAGGAGGTGGCATATTTGTCTCTTCACAGTCCCAGCAACAGACTTGAGCTTTTTACTCCTTCTTTCTCTAAAGCGTATAAAGCTCCTGTCAGACTTGGAGAGCAAAATGAGATTGAAACTTCCTGAGAAGGTGTGTTCTTTGGCACATTCTCCCCACCCCCAAGTCCTCTCAGTAGTACATTTCTTGGACATTAAGAAAGTGAAATGAATAATTTTTCAAAATGACAAAATGACTGTAATTGCAAAGAATATAGAATTGGAAGGAGTGGTGAAGTGAGTAGTTGCTTGTAGGCGTAAACTGTGTCTAAATTATTTCCCACTTGCCTCCAGAAGATCATTTCCCTGGTGAGCTTTCGAACATATCAGATTCACTGGTAATTCTTCTGAATAGTTTAAAAGTAAACTGCAATCACCAAATGAATACAAGGCAGTCATAGACCCTTTAGTTGTTCTCTTTTCTCTTTACTTCTCTATTTTCATAGGATTATTGTGGAACCAAATGGGTGTGATGCTTTTTCTCATTCCCTTTGTCCCTAATTTCAAATTGCTCCCCTGAGTGTACCTTTTCCAGATAGTTAGCTTCAGGTTTTATAAAGATGGTGTACGTATGAAGTAGACATGGTTTCCATGAGTGATAAAGTGGACAGAGCAGGACAGAATTTTGGGAATGGTAGTGATGTACATGTCTGTTGTGTCAGCTTTGTCCTTAGGATTTGCATCCTGGTTCTTAATAGTGGCTAAGCAGGAACCAAGTTGAATTTATCTGAGGCTGCTGCTCTGCAGTTGTCAATCTTGAAATGCTTAAAATATTCTTCCTTTCCAGAGAGCATCCTTCTCTTGTTTACATATTTATGGTGTTGAAAGCAATCCTCGTCAATAGATGAGTTGTAGAACAGGACAGACAAGAACCACATCGGGCCAGTTGCAGAGAAGTACCTTGGGAAATGCCTCCAATGGTTTTTGAAATGCTGGTAACCATGTGAAAGTGACACATTTTATTAAGTAGTTTTTCATTTTAATATTTTGGGAAATGTGATAATGATCATGGCATCAAATTAATCTTGAAATCTGATAACTACAATGGCAATTAAAATTTTTGTTCTTTGGTTGCACTAGACGTATTTCAAGTGCTCAGTAGACAAATGTGAACAGTACAAAACTTTTTTTTATAATCACAGACTGTTCTATTGGACAATGCTTAACTCACACTCATAACAGTTTCATATTTTTTAAGATTTTAAATGTAACTCCTTAGTCTGGCTTCTAAGCCTCTTAAAATCTTGCTGTCTGTAAAGATTAAATATAATTTATTAGAAGTTGGTCAAAAAAACCTGTATGCTGTAGCTCATGAGAGAGTTGATGGAAGAGGAGAAGCATTTCATTTTTATTTTTTTAAAGAATGGATGGTGCCCCAATAGGCAGAAGGCAGTAGAAGATGGTTCTGGGAAAATGTGTGAATGTGAAGATCAGTTTGAGAAGAATAGAGAAGCTTGGCTTGGGGAAGTATAAGAGGCAACAGGAGAGAAACAGATGACCTATATTCTCTGTTAGGATTTTATATAAGAAAGTGTCTTCTCATGGTCTTCAGCCTATTGTCTAATTCAACCATCTTTAATGTCCTCTGTCTTCAAAAAAAACATGAAAGAGTTGATTCAATAATTGCAAAGAAGATGGGAACAAGGGTGTTAGTGTATAATGTGTACTTCCAAGGGAAGAGGAATGGTGATGGGAGAATTAGCAGTCCAAATATTCTGGGAGGAGTACCATGATAATCTGATGCAAATGAGAGAGGAAGAGCCTGAAAGACAGATAAGATATTATAGAGGGCTATGAGGCAAGTGATATGATTAGAGAAAGTCTAAATTTTAATGATGGCCATAATGCAGGAATTTGAGAAGTTCAAGATCGATAGGATGCAGTGGATAGGAAAATAGAAACACAGGCTTTCAATTTTGTGTCCCTAGTACCTGCAAAGCACTTGATTAATGGATTGCCATTAAAAATTTGTTGCCTGTATGTACGGGGAAGATTAGGCTCACCAAACTGAGTACTCTTGGAGTAAGGTGCTAAACAGATTTCCATGCCTACGATGGTCATTTCCGCAATGAATGAAGGCGGTTGGGGAGAAAGGTAGAGGCACTTAGTCACTGGGCTGGCAGCAGATGAAAGATGTGGCCAGGAGTATAGATGAGTTTATGGGGGGAAAACATCCCACTGGGGAACTGCTGAGTTTATTGAATTACCAAGAGCCAAGGTGCTAAAGTAAACCTTGCTGGCTCAGTCTCTGGCACGGCCCTTCCAGAATTGCCTCGGCCTGAGAGCAGCTCCTGTAGGTGGGGTTCTTCTGAGGCTGGAGGGCAGGACTGGTGGAACTGGACAAAGGTGAGCCTTGCTGTAGCCACTCCGGAAGATGTCTCCCAGGTCGTGGCTGGCTTTGGAGTGCATGCTCTATGCAGAGACTTGGAATCAGAAATGTTCTTTGGGAAGATAACTCGCCTCAGGGTGGCTATGGAGCTCTGCATTTGAAATCAGACCTGGTTTTGAATAGCTGCTTTGTTAGCGCTTGTTCTGTGACCTTGGGCACATCACTTAACCTCTCAGGCCATTTCCTCTTCATAAAATGAGGAGACTAATTCTTATTCTACCAGTCACTATGGCTGATGTGAGGATGAAAAGTGATTTGAGGGAAAGCATTTTATAAGCTGTAACATGCTATAAAAATGCAAGTAATTTGTGAGTTGGAATGCAGTGCGTAGAGATTTGAGGAAAGATAACCTGGTGATGATGTCTTTACAATAATCATAATGAATTAATGAGAATATGAATCAAAGCTGTGTTAGTGGAAAAAGACAATAGAGAAAAAAGTTTTCTAGTAAGAATTTAAAAAATTACACTTGAAAGCCAGTTAAGGAATGAGAGGAAGGCAGTGGAATGAAAGAGGACCGAAAAAGATACCAGGATTCTGAGTTTGAATGACTGAGAGCCTGGTGGTAAATTAACTGAGAGGACTATTATAGGGAAAGACTAAAAATTGGGGGGGTGGCCCTTGTCCTGGACTTACTGAATTCCAAGTACTACTGGAATGCCTTGCTAGAAAATGGCAAGAGGAAATCTAGCTGTATACACAAAAGAAAAGTTGAGGCTGGAATGGGGTGCCAATCACCAGAAGTAGTGTTGAAGATTTGAAATTGATTATCACACAGGCAGAAGTGTAAGTTAGAAGTCCTGGGACTGACTCTTGGGGGAGATATTACAATTTAACTTCCTTTGGAGTTAGTTCTCCCTCAGTGCATTTGTAGCTACCTTATCTGCCCGAATCATAGTATTTACCACACATAGTCCTGCATGTTTACTTGTTCATATTCCTGATATACTCTTAATTCTGGGATGGAGGCATTACATTAATCTTGTGTGCCATTGAATCTTGAACATAATTTAAATGCCTAGTAGCATATAGTAAGTACTTATAAATATTCTTTTGAAAGAATAAATGTTCTGAAACTGAGGTGGTCATCATGAAGGAAGAACAGGAGAGGGCTGGGTCCAGGTCACCACCATCCTGGGCTCGTTCCAGGTCAAGTAATATAAATGAGACCAGCTGATATTGTTAATGTCTTTCTCCTTTTATGCTCTGTAGATTGAGAATGTGAGTTGGGAATATAGATTGTTGATTGTGGATCAGGAAAAATAGAAATAACAGAAGGTCAAGGGAATTAGGACAATATCAGTATCCATGAAGTAGAAAGGGTAGTTTGGGGAGGTAAGTCAAGCTGAGAAAGTCCTGGGAGTGAGTTATTAGTGGCTTATGGAACAAAACACATTTTGAAAACAAGGCAGGGAGTGTTGAAGGGGTGGTAGAAATTCAGTGAGAGGGAAGGGAAGGAAATCCAATGCTGTAGGTCCTTGGGCATGACTGTACTAATTGTGTGGCTTTTATGGGTTGAATTGTGTCCCCCATAAAAATATATTGAAGCCCTGACTTCCAGGGCCTTAGAATGTGACCTTATTTGTAAGTGGGGTCATTGTACATGTAATTGGTTAAGATGAGGTCATGCTGGAGAGGGGTGGGGCCTGTGCAATGACTGGCATCCTTATAAGAAAAGAAGAGATGCATACACACAGAGACAATGCAATGGCAGCGATTGGAGTCAGCAGCAGCTGCTAGCCAACGAATTGCTGCCTACCCACCAGTGGTAGGAGGGGGTTGGGAAGTGTTCTCCTCCACAGGTTTCAGAGGGTGCCTGGCCCTGCTGACACTTTGAATTCTAGCTCCAAGAACTGAGAGAATAATTTTCTGTCGTTTTCAGCCACTCCATTTATGGTTAGTTATGGTATCCCTGGAAACTGATGGTGGTTAAAGGGACATGAGAGTGGAGACGGTGGAGACAAAGGTGGTCAGAGTTGTGGATGTAGTGCTCCAGGTTTAGAGAACAGTGTGGGGAGATGGAGTGAAGGAAACAGTGTCAAGCTCTAAAAGCCTCTAGATAGGGGGCTGTTCTATAGCCCAGAGCTAAGTGGCCATGTCTTCAGAAGCTCTCCGCACATTAGTTTCTTTGAAGGTAAAATGAGGGGCTTCTGCCATTGTCATGCAGGCACCTTCTACATCCATGGTTTTATTCATTTCCACAGCCTAGGCCTATTGGTTCCTGGAATTTGGGTTTAGGTTGTACTTGGTATGGACCCTTGATTTCGTGGCAGTTATAAAAGGGCATGTGCATCTATGGGACTGGGGTCTTCAGGTTGAATGGGTTCAGTGTGCCAACCACTCCCTGCCTAAACTCCCATTGCAGAAACACAATCAAACAGTATATATATATATATATATATATTTTTTTTTTTTTTTCAGAAAGGAGGGAAACAGTTGATATTGAAATGGCTGATTCCTTTTGCAAGGGCCTTCAGGAAAACTTGGAATTCTAGACTGGCTTACTGGAGAAAAGAGTCTTTGAAGATTAAGAAACTGTTTTGGGGAAAAAAATCTGTGCCAAGAAGCTGGACTTGCAATATTGGGGACATGAGGGTGGCAAAAGGTCCTTCAGGGTTCATTGCCTTTGCCTCCCATGACTCCAGACAGTTTGGATATGATGAAAATGCATTTCTTTAATCTGTTATCCCAGAGCTCCTGCATGTGAAAATGAACTTGGGATTAGTGCGCATGTTTTGGAAGGTATTTCTCATTTTGGATAGAGAATGAAATGTTTCTCACTAAGTGTTTACTTTACTATTTTCACACTCATAATTCTTCCAGAGATTGATAGGCATGTAGTTTTGGATAGCAGCACAACCTGATTGCTGTGGAGTGCAGGGCAGTGGTCCCTCTTGTTCCATCCACAGCAGGGGAGGTAAGCTAGCAGGGAGCCATTGGTGCAGCCTCCAGTGTAGGTACTGACACGATAGTTGGCTCCTAGTGGAAAAAGAAGTAGTGCCAACATGATCATGCAGAGAGATTTGTTTCCCCTACTTACATATGAGTATTTTATCTTTTCTCTTTTTACCTCCCTCCTACACCTTACCAAAACAAAGCAAAGAACTCTTTGAAAACAGCTTAAGATGATTTGTTTGCTGAAGTTGTATGAAAGCAGTGTTCTAAGATGTTGAACAAAGAGAATCCTTGGTGGTTTGTTCTACTTTTGTGTATGTATCTTTTAAAATTGATGGGAAAAGAGGAGAACTTTGGACTGACTATTGGGATGTGGTCTGGTTCAGCCTCTAACTAATAGAAAGGGGAGTCTCTACCAAGTGACCATGTTTGAATATAATCCAGGCCAAAAAAGAACGCTTTGGACCTTGACTAGGTATGTAGAAGAAAAACATGTCAAGTACATGCAGAATTGCTGTGTATCAGTTTCTGTGTGTAACTATTCATGTGTAACTGTAGCTGAAGGAACACTAAATTTGAAAGAAAACAACCTGTGATTGCCATTCTTTGTAATTTAGATTCTATCAAATAGGAAGTACCACTCAGCCTTAGTGAAGATATAAGAAGACTGAGTGAAAAGTTGGTATTGGTTAGCCACACTCCATTTCCCAGTCTTTCTTCTCCACTCTCCACTCTTACTTGTGGGTTTCTGTTGTTAATTGGATCCTCTTCCACACTCCTCTCCAAACTCCTTATTGTTTTGAGAGTTGGTAATCAGGAATGAAGTCCTTTCCCACTGTCTGGCTCTGAGACCCCAGTCACCTTCCAGACTGAGACTGGAGCAGCCTGGCATGCTCCCCGATGGTTGTTTTTCTTTGTTGTATTGCTGCTTTAATTGGCCACAGTTCTCTTCATCTGTCATGAAAACTCTTAAAACTCATACGAGAGTAATTTTCCCCACCTTCTTTATTGTGGAGTATTTTCTCTCCACGGGCACACTGCTGGTGATTGGGCCTGTGCCCGCTGGTGCGCTCGTCTGCTTGCTTTCTTGAGAAAGCAGTCATTGCTGAGTTTCTGCAGGCTGACTGATTGAGTTACACCCTGAGGAATGTGAACCTGGTCCTCAGCTACAGGATGTCTTTCCCAAACGTTCTTGTGCTGCGAGGCCTGCTCTGAGGATTCACATGAGTGTATTGGTTTACAGAAACATTAAAGCCTTCTCCCCACAGTAGACGGGTAAGTTACTTAAGGAATATGAGGTGTACTCTCATAGGGCCCGGAGTTGGCCTGTTGTGGAGGCCAGTTCCTTTCTGGTTTCATGTATTTATGATTTACTTTTATACCTAATAGTCTTGCCTTGGATTTTAAAGACAAAATTCTTAAAGCAACTAGAGAGAGATTATGTGGTCATTTGCCATAAATAGTAGAAAACTCTATTAATATAAAATCATCAAACAAGCAAAAAGAGTCAACATTAAATTGATTTCCAAATATTGCAGTTGATAGGACAAAAAACCATGAGCAGGAAAATGACTTGCTGATATTACACTTTGAGATGATTTTAGTAATGGTGCAAGGGATGAAATAGACAAGGAAACAAGTTAGGAAACAAGTGGACACATTGCCCGTAAGCATGAGCTTGTGGTAGCTGAGACATCCAAGATGAGGCTCCAGTTGAGAGTATAGATGAGCAATTTCTACTGGGTCTGTACATCATCCCTATCTCTATGGGCTGCAGCTGGTCCTTTTGGTCGTAAGTCTTCTAGACACATAAGACTCTCACAAATCTTGGATTTGATAGGAGAGTAATACATTTCTACTGGATTTAGTATGCGTGTGTGTGTTAGCACATCTGTAGGTTTACTCGTTGTTTTAGTATTTTATATATTTGTATTTTATTGTTGTCATTAGAGCTCTGAAATGATTGTTTGTAAGTAGGAGTCCTTATCTCAAAGAATTGCTCAGACACCATTGCTTTCCTCTAACCCAGGAGTGTCCGGCCTGTAGGCCATATAAGGCCTGAGAAATCATTTGGTATGGCCTCACATTAGGGGTGAGTTAATTAAATGTTTGACCAAATATAGCAGTCTAATTTTTAAGTTGATAATTTTGTATGGCCCTTGGCAGAAAAAAGGTTCCCCACCCCTGCTCTAACCAGTTAGGGATGGTGTGTAATTATAAATGGTGGCTTCTGTCAGAGCATGTTGGAGTGTTTGTTTGCCCATAGTTTTGGAATAATGTTACATGACTCATCATTTCCTTTTTTTTAAAAAATATATTTTATTGATTTTTTTACAGAGAGGAAGGGAGACGGATAGAGAGTTAGAAACATCGATGAGAGAGAAACATCAATCAGCTGCCTCCTGCACACTCCCCACTGGGGATGTGCCCGCAACCAAGGTACATGCCCTTGGCCGGAATCGAACCCAGGACCAACGCTCTATCCATTGAGTCAAACCGGTTAGGGGCTCCTTTTTTATTGTGATTCTCTGATCGTGCTTGATAACTATGGCAGGTTGATGGTCAATAGGCCAAATTTAGCCTGCAGTGGTATTTTGTTTGGATAGCACTATGGATATCAGTAGGTTGGGACAGGCACTTTACAGTTGGCCACAGACTCCACCACTCCTTAATGTTGCAGTCAGACCCTTTATTACCTTCCTGGTGCCTTGAGGTCATTTATCTATGAGATACCCAAAACACATTTGCAAATTCTTTCCCAAACAGAAGCAAATAGACAGTAAGGCAGACATTGTGACATTGATCATTTTTTTATTTATTGGGGTGACATTGGTTAAAAAAATTATATAGGTTTCAAGTGTACAATCATCTGTATATTGCATTGCGTGTTTAGCACCCAAAGTCAAGTCTCCTTCCGTGTGACATAGATCTTAATGACTGAGTTCAGCAGAGTGGGAAGCCTGTGTGTTTCACATTTACCAAGTGAACAGTCCTGGTATTGAATGATTCTGGTTTAACCTTTTTCGATCTTACTGGAAACATTTCTGCTTTTAGCTTTTCCTTAACTCCTCCAATGTTGTTAAATTAACACTTGGAAACCCCTGAAAAGTCGCCTCCATTTCACATATGCTCTTATTTGATTCATTGAAAGTGTTGATCGTGAGACAAGCTGAAGTCTGCGCCTGGATGGCATTGATGTGATTGATCCTCTGTGTGCTCTGCTCTGTGGTCGTGGGCCTTCTGGAAAGACCATATCGAGTTCGTCCACTGTTGTGAATGAAAATAATCAGTTGGTGAAAGCATAGAATTAGAAACTTCTTGGTATATTTATTTCTGTGTCTCAAGAATTCTGATTTAAAGCAGACTTTATTTCAAGTAATGTGAACAGTAGGTCGTTCAGGAGTCTCGGATGAATCAATGTTTTCTTCCCTTCTCTCCAAGAAAATCTATTTAAAGCAAAGGTCAAATCTGTGCTGGATTTAGAGACTATTAACTGTAAGTCTGGAGAACAGAGCCTCTTCTCTTTCTTATTCTCCACATAGTTTCAAGCACCAGGGACACTCTGGTCTTCTGCAAATCATCATTTCCCACATATTTTTGGTGTTTGTAATTTTTCTTTTGTTCTGGAGGATGGACTGTAACCTGTAGCATATACACCTAGTGAATCTGAGCCCTGCAAGTCTTTGGACTTACAAAATTAAAAATAATTGGAACCATAATCATTGTCTTAAAGGAGTTTGACTTTGAACTGTATTTAAAAAGGATATATTAAGGTACCTCATTTAATTAACATGCTCAAAAATTGAACTCCTCATATCCACCCTTTCTTCTCCTCCCTCTGTCTTTGTTAAGCTGTTGTTCAAGTTAGCAGCCCCTTTCATGGCACACACATTGTTACCAAACCCTGAACATTCGACTCCTGGAAAGTCTTCAATCCTGTCACTTCCTCAGTCCAGGCCTCATTATATATGTGGCTATTGGCAGAGTATTGGAACTTGTCTCCCAGCTTCCCCTGCTACTGTTTGTAAGCCTCCTTTCATCCAATAAAGATTTAAATATATTCTGTGGGCCAGGCTCTGTCCTGCCCCTGAAGAGACAACAGTGAAAGAGTCAGTCAAAAGTCCCTGGCCCCCAGGAGTTTGTAAACTAGTGGGGAGCGCAGACCTTAAGCAAAACGAGGCAGGAAAAGATATACAAGGTTGAACATGATGAGTGCCCTAAGGGAAATAAAGCAGGAAAGGGAAATAGGGAGTGTGGGCTGAGTGTGATTGTAAATAGGGTCTCTCAGAAGGAGAAGGTGACATCAAGAAGAGGGTGTGAGCCTCTGGAAATGCAGGAGAGGACTAGTGTTTGAGGGACACCAAGTTGTCTGTGAGCACTGTGGCAGGAGCTGAGGTAGGGGTGCCAGGCCCCACCTACCTCAGCTCTTGGCTTTTACTTGGACAGAGGACAAAAGCTTTGGAAGACTAACCAGAGTGCCAGGATTTGCCTTCTGAGTTACCAGATCTCTGTTACGTTGAGAATAGAGCAGAGGTTTTGGAGGAGGCACATGGTGAGATGTGGACAGATTCTCAATGCATTTCAAAGGCATTAAATGAGCCCTGGCTGGTGGCTCTGTTGATTGGAGCATCATCCCATACATCAGAAGGTTGTGGGTTCTATTTCCCATCAGGGCACATATCTGGGTTGTGGGTTCACTTCCCTGTTGGGATATGTACAGGAGGCAACCGATGGTTGTTTCTTTCTCGTATCAATGTTTTTCTCTCTCTCTCTCCCTCTCTGCCCACTCATTCCCTTCTTCTCTGTCTAAAAATCAATAAAAACATATACTCAGGTGAGGATTAAAAATAATAATCATCATAATAACAAAGGTACAAGTGACATTGTTTGCTGATGGATTGATTATGTGGGGTGTGCAAAAAAGGAATAAGAGTGACCCCAATATTTTTGGCTTGATAACTGGGAGGACAGAGGTGTTGAACTGAAGTAAGGAAGTGTTCACTGTGGTGTCCTGGCTGTTGCTGTTCCCTAACGACTTAACACAGGGGAAAGCAGGCGTGGAGGGAGGAATCTGAGCTCAATGTGCCATGCTGTGTTTGGGAGCCTCATCGGACAACCAAGTGCAGATACCCAGTTAGCTTGTTGAATATGTAGGTCTGGAATTTGGGGGAGAGATTCTACCTGGAGGTACAAATTTAAGGGTCTGTCATAAGATCAGATAAAAAGCTCCAAAGACACACGTAGGAAAGGTGCTTGGACTGAGCCCTGAACCATTTTTCATGTAGAAATTTGGCTTTTTTAACCAAGGATCTTTCCCCCTTGCCCCAAGCCTAGCTTGCCCAGGGTTTGTAGTTGTTCTGCCGCACACAGTGGCAGGCGAGGACAGTTGTGGAACTGCAGTGTCTTTGCAAGTTGTTTCCTGTGCTGGAGAACCCGTCCCTATTCTCTGCTGAAGATACTATTACTTCGCTTTAATGATTGACAGTTATAAACTAATCTCTTGTTTTGCGTGGGTTTCTCCTGCTCCTTACCCCTCTCCTGTTAGAATCTATTTCTCTTTAATTTACATTATATGTCTTTCTTCCACAGTCCTCTATAACAGCACTTGTCCTATTTTGTTTTTCATTTCTGTGCCCCTGCAAGAAAGCTACCTCCTTGAAAATAGGAGGAGTGGGGGTTTCTATCTTTATAGTCTCAGTACTTTGAATATCACCTACATGTTACAGCACAGTGTTTGTGAATTGTTTAATTTATTAAGGTTTATAATAGTGGTTTCTGTTATATATATTGTGTATGTATAATATATTTATTATATATTACTTTATATACTACATAATGCATATGTAGTATATAAATAAATATTTTATATATTTTCTATTTTAACATAATATAATATATATATATTTTCCCCCCAGAATAACTTCTCTCTTTTGTCAAGCATATAGTACTAAGGTTTGAGAGTCCCCCCAAAAATATATAAAAAGGATGTCCTCTTAGGCACATTAAGAGTTACTAACTCCATCCAACATGCAACAATATTCAAAGTTTTAAACAGTGAAGCTGACACTTTATTTTTCCCTATAGAAATGCTAGCCATCTGGAAAGTTGTGTGTGTGTATGTGTATGTGTGTGTGTGTGTGTGTGTGTGTGTGTGTGTGTGTGTATGTTAGATTAAAGGTTAAATCTCTGCAGAAAGCAACTTAAGAAGCTTCAGGAAATCCTCATTCCTCTGGATACTTTTTGGGTTTTAAATCTAGGAATGTGTAGGCTCTCTCAAAATGACTAGTTTAATTGTAGGGGCTGAACCTTTGCCAGGAGGCAGAAAAAAGCATCTGCACCGTCCCTGTATTGGAAACAGCCCACCACAGCCCCGAGGAGAAGTGGGCAGAGCCCTCGTGGGAGCCTGTTTCTGTGCAAGCTGTGTTCTGCTAGAAATTAAGGAACCAGTGCTCACCAAGATGAGGGGGTACAGCACAGGCCTGCCTGGGCAGGAACATTGTGACAATGCTTCAAGTGGATCTGTTTCCCCAAGCCAGGGAGCTGTGCCTGCCCCAATAACTTTTATTCCCACTTCTAAAGGAGAGGGGGTCTGAGAAACAAAGCCCCCAGGCCAGCTGCAGGAGCACCCATATACTTGTCAGGGGGAGCTGGCTGTGACTTTGCAGGAACATGGGACCAGGATTCCCAAACACTAAGTCTTCAAAAGAAACTGGATATCAGAGTTCTCATGTGAAATTACCTGGCTTTTAATTTTGGATTAAAAATTTTTTTATGTGGAATAAAATCAAACTTGATTTTATTTCCTGGCCATTTAAATCTACCGTCCAGTTAAACATAAACTGTTGTACTTAAGCCCGTGAGTCAGTCTCAGTCTTTGTGACTGAGGCCCCTCATGTTCAGTTCCGGGTGGACCCCTGCTTCTTAAGTCCTCCTTGATTTTCCTCCAGCACTCGTGACATGTGTCAGGTACCCATTTGATTTATGCCTGTGACCTCACTAACATGTGCTCCTTGCAGTGGGCCTTTGTATTTGTGTGCATGGATGTGTGCTCACAGTGCACGTTCCATAGCTACGTACTGAATGTGTGAATGGCCCACCAAGTAAATGTCTCCGATACTCTCAACTTTTTTAGTAGAAGGCCATTGTCCCAACACAAATGCAGGGATATGCAGAAGTGACTAGCACAAACAGGGAAGAGGTGACTCATGGAAGAGTGAGTTAATGTTCTGGCCAGGTCAGGAGTTCAGGAAGCGCAAATATTCCCCAGATAACGATGGCCAGCATTTTCTCAGCACCTGCTATATGCTGACTGATTTGCTTGTTTGCTTTTTCACCCAGAAGAGTGGTATGAAACTCCCCAAATGGTTTCATTTTCCATTCTTCAACCAGCACTGATTGAAAGGTTATATGATCCACTGAGGACAAGTGATGGCTGCCGGATGTTCAGTTGGAACTTTGTAGACATTTACGGGGTCACAGTGGTCAGAAGGACTTCTGAGTAGCAGTGCCCCTAGACAGCAGTGCCGGGTGGTCTGGGGCTAGAGAGGCTCCCTAAGCTCCCACCATCCCAGCGGACCCTCCCTCCAGCCTTGCAGGGAACAGTAGGTTGCTCTTAAATCAAAGAACCAACTCTCTCTCCACAAAGTCAAAATTCAGTATCTTCTGACTTCGGTCACATGCTACCCCCTCCCCCAATCTTCCTGCATCCTTTCCCAGTGAGTGGCCTGGCTTATCTCCCTGGCTAGAAGCTCACTCACCAGCTATCCTCATTGTTCCCTCGGCCTCTGACCATTCACCAAGCACCATGTTTGTTTGTTTTTTGTTTGTTTTTCTGAAATGTGTTCCTTGGATTTGTCTCCTTTAATTTTTTTATTATTACTTCAAAAATTTATTTTTATTGTTGGGAGTGTTACAGATGTCTCCTACTTCCCCCGTTACCCCTTTCTACCTGGGTGTTATTCCAGTCACAGGTTATACTCGTCATCTGAAGCCTCCTTAGCTGGTCAGTGTTCTTATTCCAATCTCTCTTGCATCCTGGTGGTGGGTGACCTTCCACAAATGAGTGTGCTGATTTTATATGTAGAAGCTGGCTTTGCTGGCTCCCTCTAGGCCCAGGGATGAGGTCCAAATACTTCTTTGTGTCCTGCCCTGCTCCCCACCCCAGCATTTTTCTAACTTGTGCTTATGGTTCACCACACCTCCCAGGCCTCCAATACCCACTGTCCGGATGTGCCAGGTTCAAGGTGATCTTTGGCTGTTCTGTGCCATTGAATGTATTGCTCTTTCTTTCTCTCCAGGCCTCTCTAACCTTAGGAGCTTATACACATAATAGGCCCTTAATGGTTAAAGGTTAATTAAAGGATTTTCCCCCCTCTACATTTCAGTGTAAACTTCTGTCCTCCATTACCTTGACTCCTAGCCAGCCTGTGTAGAAGAGAATGGTGAGGAGTGCCTCGGTCTGCACCAGGGCCCACCCTCACCTACCGCTGGTGGGTTAGCAGTGCTGTACAACTTGGGGAGCCTCTGGCCAGGTGTATGTGATGAGGTTTTCCCCTCCAACATCAGTGTGGAGGTTTTCAGTGGAAATGAGTCCTTTTCTGTATTTTTAAAAATTATATAGATTAGGGTATGCCACTGACTTTACTAACTAGAGACTATCATTTGGAAAGTATTCCCATTTTAAGTGTGAATAGTGTTCCCTATAAACATGAGACACTTTTCTTAAAAAGCTGCTTTTTCCTGTCACATAATTCTCTCTGTACCCCACCCGCCCAACTCTACTCATTCAAGGAATATTGAAGAGGTCAAAGTGGTCCAATTGCTTGGCTCTTTCTAAAACCAAACCCATGGTCCCTCAGCTGCAGCCTGGGAACCTGTGGGTGACAGCCAGTCCCAGGCCTTTCCAGGCCTTTGTGTCCAGCACTTTTAGTGGGTGCTAGATCTGAGCCCAGGGTCCCATTTTCTTCATGTGGCTACAATCTTCACAGATTTGCACAGGCTGCTGCTGCCACACTAGCATTTGGAATTTTTTGTAAAGATCTGCCTTCACTAGTTCTCTTTTAGAAATTCCTTACCATTTTTGTTGTTTGCACAAGTCTATACATAGTCTGGGTGCATTGTAATTCCTCTAAGAGCCAAGAAGACTTTAGAAGTAGTAGATGCAGTGGCTGTATTATCAAAACATTAAAGTAAAAAGTTTGAATCCCCAGGGAATTAACTATTTAAGATTATGTTCATTTTTTTACATGGCATCTGTAAGGTTTATTTTAAAAGTTAGCATCAGTTTTTGAAGAAACTGGTTTTATCATATAGCAAATAAGTAGTTCAAGAATTGAAATGACTTTGCGTTCCTTATGGTGGCTTCCTATGATGACATAACAGATATTAGCATTTATCACTATGAAGCAAATGCAGATCTTTAGTTTGCAGTTGGTATTTTACCTTTTGTGTGAGACTCATCACATTCTGTCTTCCTTCCTTCATACCTGACATATGTCCTAACTGCATACATAGTTCATTTAAAACACTCTGCAGACTGTCCAGGGATTATTTTTTGCAGTAGTTTCTTTTTAAATTTATAAACTTGATCAGCATTGTGTTTGGCTTGGACACTTTATAATTCCTTCAAGAATTAAGGAGACTTTAGAAATAGTAAGTGCAATGGTTATATCTCTGAGGTGTTAATAAAAGTTAACAACTTAAATCCTTGAAGATCAGGAAATTAATTAAGCTAAGATTGTTATGTTCATAATAAAATCATTCCTAGTTAATGTGATGATATTAAATGTGGCAGTGATTTGTTGTGTCCCCAAAGTATAGAGTAACTTTCATCTGAACAAATGTGTGACAAGCACTGTTCTGTGGGATTGTGGAGACTTATTTTATACACATCAGAGTGATCACTTACAAATGCTGATTTTACCTTTTTCTTTCCAGAGAGTGAAACTTTGAAATCATATCTCCTAGAAAAGAGTTGTCTACTTTAAGAAGAATTCCACATTCTAAAAAATTGCAAAAAGGATTCTCGTAGCTGAGGTTCAAATAGCAAATGCTTTTTAAGGATATACATTTTTTTGATATTTTATTGTACACAGCTATTCAAGAATATATTTGTTTAGCATGTAAAAGAATTCCTCGTACTAAAATCTAGACTTTTGGAAGAAAATAAGTTAAGCACATTAGGTTTGCATTTAATATTCTTTGAGAAGTGTAAAAAATACATATTTCCAGGGAATTTTTTAACTTTAATGATTTGAGCTCTGTCACAACTGTTAGTCTAATTTTTTTTTCAATAAGTGGTGGTGATTGCTAGTTTTCAAACTTTCTAGGCTCTGAAGCATAAGTGAATAAATAGACTTTTTCTTATAAATGATACTATTCATTAGCAGCTGCTGCCTGGTTTCTTTCATATACCCCACTTCCTGAATCTCTCTTCTGACATTAGTTGGGATTCCTTTTCAGGAAAATGTGGTACTTTTAAAGATATGACATGTAAAAAGAAAAAAAGAAACTGAAAAATAGGGTATTGCAGCTACTCTGGAGAGAGGTTCTGGGGGTCGCTTCTGTCCCCAGGCGTTATTACCCTACACAAAAATGTCGCTGGTGTACTACTTGAATTATTCTACTTCACTTAGTTGTATGCCTTTAAACCCCAACAGAAATTTATTTACTTTATTAAGCATTAAAAGATATTCACACTATTACTTATTTATGAAATGGTATTAAAACTACTAAATGTAACAATAGATACCCATTAAAATGGCTAAAGTTTAAAAGATTGACAATGCAAGTGTCGACAAGGATAGGAGTAGCTAGAAAGCTCAGACAGGATTACTGAGAACATGACCTCATACAACCACTTTGGAAAACAGTCTGACAGTTTCTGTAAAGTTAAACATATAACTGCTCTGCATGTATCTGCATAGATGATATGACAAAGTAGTTCCAACCTTATGATGTATCTTCCTGAGAGAAAAAAAACACATATGGCCACACAAAGACTAGGATACAAATATTTATAGTAGACTTATTCACAATATCCTGAAACTGTAAACAAGCCAAATGTGTACTAATGGGTGAATGGATAAACCAATTTTGGTATGTTCATTGATTGGAATACTGCTTGGAAACAAAAAAGGAATAAACTATTGGTGAGTGCAGTAGCATTGGACAAATCTCAATGCATTAGTCTAAATGAATAGGCCAGACAGCGAAGATTGTAAATGTGACTCTATTTATGTGGCATTCTAGAAAAGGCAAAGCTCTAATGACAGATATAGATGGACAATTATGAGGGGGTGGGGGTTGCCTGAAGAACGGCAGGAGGGAACGTTTTTGGGTGATGGAAATGTTTCCTATCCTATATAATAAAAGGGTAATATGCAAATAGACCAAATGGCAGAACAACAGAACAACCAATCAAACGTAATATGCTAATGATAGGCTAAGGCTGCTCAACTGCTCACTATGACGTGCACAGATCAACAGGGGGCAGATGCTCCGACCAGTAGGTTAGCTTGCTGCTGAGGTCCAGCCGATCTGGACTGAGCGAGATGGGCCAGACATGCTCTGGAACCCTCCCGCAGTCCCTCCCTGGTCCCTCAGCCTGGCCTGTGCCCTCTCGCAATCCAGGACCCCTCAGGGGATGTTGGAGAGCCGGTTTCAGCCCAATCCCACAGGCCAGTTCCCTTGGGAGGGTGCCAGATGCAGGGATCATGGCTGGCTAGTGCTGCTCTGGCAGCATGAGCCTATCCCAATCGAGACTGATTGGGCACAAGCCTGCAGCAGGCACAGTTGGGCCAGGATGAGCAGGAGCGGCAGGTAGGAGCTGCAGGCAGCGTTGGACTGCAGGTTTTGGCCTGATTCCTGCAGGCCACCCAGAGGGACCCCACCCATGCACAAATTCGTGCACTGGGCCTCTAGTCTTCAATAAGGGAGAGATTACATGACTATATACTTTTGGCAAAACTCATTGAGTTGTACACTTAAAATTTCTCAATTTTATGTTAACTATAAACTCAATGAAGCTGATTAACCAAAAACAAAACAAAACAAAATTTCTGTAGAAGTTTATATGCTGGTGTGAATTCAGTAAATTGGGGGTTTATTCTGAGAAGATTAGAATTTTTTTATCAGAAATTGAAATATCTTGTGGGAGGTAGAGATGACCAGTTTAGAGAAATGTCTGATGGCGATGGAGGGAAAAGGTGACCTGAGGGCACCAGACAGACACCTGGGTGCTTGTAAGCAAGAGGCCACATTATCTCTTGAGATTGTTTGCTTAATGACTGTGAGATATCTCGTCTGCCTTGAAATAATTAAATAGGATATCCTAGAAATGTTACACATTTTACAGAGATTCCTCTTATCTACTAATGAACTCTGAATTTAGAGATATTTATAGATTAGAGCAAATCAACATCCAGAACAAAAGGCAATCGGCTCTGCTGGCACCAGCAGCTGGCAGTAGAGACCATGTGGAATTATCATGATTTCAGCCTTGACCTTCTTTATTAGCCTACAATGGGTTTGCTGGATTTGTACTTTGTCTTAAGTTTCACAAACTTATAAACCCATTAAGGTCTAGAAGTTCAAAACTATTGAGAGTCAATGCTAGTAAGAAAGAGGTGTGATTATATTGGAAATGAAAATGTCAGAAAAAAAATAAATAAAGGTGGGAATATGGTGAATGGGTGACAGTTGGCAAAGGATAAGAAAAGTAGACAGATGACATGGTAAAAACAAAACCATTCTGAAGTCATGGTTTTGGGGATGAGCATTATTGTTAGATACTTACTAGCCCAAGATTAATTCAGGAGAAGGGAGTTGGTGCTTGAACTTGAAGGCTAAGCATGATTTGGTTGAATTGCTGCTTGTGAAACTTGAACCATCCTGGTTTTCAGCATCATCAGCTCTGAGCCCATTGGAATTTGCACAACATCAAAGTGAAGGCCGAGGCAGCTGCTGCTACCATGGCGTCTAAGAAATTCCTTATGACGCTGCCAAGCTCACAGAGGGGGAGGGGGTTACCTGCTTCAGCGAATTTCAGTGTTGCTGGAACTATTTAATTTTGGAGAAAGATTCCCGCTATTTGCAAATTGGTAGAAATTCATCTAGGTTCCAGAAATTTTCACTTATCCTGGTGTGTTTATTAAATCCAAAAAGTGATTAATGGTAGAACCAACCACCTTTCAGATCCCATCTGCTCGTAAGCTGAGCAGGTTGTACTTTAGCTTTACTTTAGGGCCTATCATATGAACCTCTGATCTCTTAATCAGCATATGGACAACCATTTCCTGAGATCACACGGTAGTACTGTGTACGATGTTTAGATAATTATATTTTAGAAACAAAAAATGCAAAGGCAAGTGTTAACCTTAATGATAAAATTGTGGGTTCACAATATAACACAACTGGGAGAAAGGTGAGCAATTGGCACTGCTAAGGGGTCAACTTGTAGTTACAATCATTCACTTTGACATGAAATTGTGTGTTTTTAATTGTGAAGGAAAGTAAAATTGTATAACATGTATGAAAAGCTGGAAATAAATATTTTAATATTAATTTCTTAAAGGCAAATTGTACCAAAAGATTTTGGAATGTATCTTCTGGGAATGAAACCCCCAGCCCAACTCCCTATGCCCCTCGTAACAGCTAAGTCCATTGTAACTTTTAGTAATTGGCTTTTTATTAAAATAAGAAACTGCAGTATAATTTTAGTGACTAAGCTAAATAGGCATTAACAGGCTCTGGGATCCAACCACAATTTGTAACATCATTCCTTTGGGAAAATGGATTCTAAGTGCCCAATAACTAACTTACAAATAGACTTTTGAATCATAGTCCATTTGAGAATAAGGAACTGTTTGTGATAGTAATGCCTTCAATTGGCTTGCTTTAGAACTGCACAGAAGGGACCTATATTCTGCCACACATGTGTGGTGAACCCGGCTAGTCTGGGTTTGATCAAAGATTATTGCTGAGTGGGCATTGAAAGCATAGGAATTAAAACCAAAGTAAAGGCTGGAAACAGCATTACGAGGATGGGTCTGGAGAGGTTTTAGTAGTAGGCAAAGGTGTGATTCTAAATAGATGAAGCAAGGGAAGAACAAGATGGAAAATAGATTAAAAGGGAGGTTAGGAGCAGCGAAAGTTTAAGACAAAAAGGCCAGGAGACAAGGAATAAGGAAGACCGAGAGCCAAGAATTTTTAAGGAAGTTATAACACAAAGTGTACCAGGAGGTCAGACAAATGGATGCCTCCAAGACCTGTAAATTATTTCTTAAAGATATTACAATGCATGTTTAAAATCACGAGTTACACATGTCAATTCATTTATGAAGTTAGCATGTTAATTGAGCACTTACTATGGGTTAGCATGATCGGAAGTTGGCAGAGGGAGTTTCTGCCTTCATGGAACTTACAAATTAGCATAATAGCCAACCACTTAAAATGAGCCAAAGCAGGCTAGGATATAATGGTGGTGATATCTAGGATCTACCTATAAGTGGAATATTAGATTTTCATTACTTCATTTTTAACTTTGTGTATTGTAATATTTATAGGGGAAGATAACATAGAAAAACATGTATTCTTGGTATTTATTGTTTTTTTATCACAATGGGAGCATAGTAACTGATAACTGATAATTATATCTTGGTTGGCTGATTATAATAGGTTTGACTCATGTGTAGGAGGGGGAGATAAAAGTTGGGGGAGGACAGAAGGAAGGAAGAAAGAAGAAGTTCCCTATCTCTTCTTATAAGGGCAATAATCAAATCATGGGGGCTCCACCCTCATGACGCAATCACCTTCCAAAGGCCCCACCTCCAAACACACTGGGGTTTGGGCTTTCAATATGAATTTTGGAAGGGACTCAAACATTCAGTCCATAGCATTTTTCATGGTTCAACTTGAAAGCACTTAAACTTGATATCACCCATGTTTCCCACGTCACGGTGGGCTATGGCATAGTAAGAGGCTCTCAGGAAGAGCCTCTCTGGAGGTTATGCCTGCCAGGGGTCGATGTGTGGCTGACACATCCTCTCTGTCCCCACCTGCTGCTGCTAAAACTCCAGCTTCTTTTCAGGTCCTTCCCTACAATTTTTTGGGGGAAGGAGGAGATTGCAGATGTCACAGGAGCATAATTTTCTGTTATCATATTTCTTCCATTTGTATTCCCAGTGCTCGGGCTTGTTCTGGTGATACCCTCCCTACTCATGCCCCAGAGCCTCACACACTTTTGGACAACCACCAAAATTTGGGGACTCTCCACTCCTCCTCCAGTTGACAAAGAAGTGCCCTCAGTGTCCAGACTATCTCCATGCATGCTCCAGAAATAACCCAAATAGAGAAAGTCTCTACATATCTCCATGGGTACTAAGCCCCCTTAAAAAAATCACAAGCAATAGTTACCACATCTTAGATTTTTATCCTTTACCTTTTCCTTCAAAAATCGATGGGGTCGGCACATAGGAGTAAAGGACACTGGGCTAGATTCTGCCTCCGTGGCAGCACTGGCATGTTGTCCTGGACCAAATCTGTGTACCTTGAGTCATTCCTATTCCCCAGAAGGATTTTCTGTCTGCCACACATTGACCCTACAGGCACACCCTCCAGAACTGCCCAGACTTGTCTGAGTTCCCTGGTGAACACAGCCAGGCTGCCAACCTGGGATTTCCCTAAGTGAGTGGAATTTCTTCTCTCAAACAAAATTCTAAAGGTCAGGCTCTCTATATAGATAAGGTAAACATAGATATTTGCATAGATGTTTTGTTTGAAATTCAGAATTACTCAATTAAGAATAAGTATAAAGTTTCCTTTATCTTAATTTTTAGTAAAAGTCAATTTAACTTTTATTCTTAGAGTACTTTTCTATCAATTGTTCTTCTATCATTACATTGACAAAGAAAGTATTGTCAGTGATGACGTTTCTCCTGCAGCTGAGAAAGAAGTGCCCTCAGTGTCCAGTCTATCCAGTCTATTTGCTGCATGAAGTATCTGAAGTGTGTATTTCCCTTAATATAAGAAATCCTTAATGAATAAATAGTAGCAGAGAAAGAATGAGTTTCACAAACCCAGTGCTAAGTAGGTTATACTGTAGAGCTCATTTGTTCATAATAAAGGTGCTATCAAGTAAATATTCTTAACTCCATTTTACATATGAGAAAATCATTATTTAAAGAGGTTAGTTTGCCCAAGGTCACAGAGGTATACGAGGAGATTTAGGACTAGACACCAGGCTATCCAAACCCAGAACAAGGGCTTTAGACACAATCATGCCTTAAGTACAGCTTTCTGATATTGCCAAGTGTCTCTTGTTGAGAATGAAACTGAGCAGAAAGACAATATAACCTATTTCTCACTTTGTGATGATAGCTGATCCTCAATTTAATAATGGGTAAAAGGATTCCTGCTCATTCAACTTACTTCTTTAAGACTGTAATTTATGTTATCATATGATAAATTACATGTAAAAATGTAACTTAGTAGTCAAAGGATAGTTGTTCAGACAAAATAATTTCAGCAGACTGTTGTGCCTCCCTGATTAACTCAAACCAGATTTTTTTATTATAAGCCAAAAATTGCATTCCTATATTTGAACCAGATATCCTATTCATAGTCATAAATTCACTGGGAAAAATCAGAACATCATTTTTTTAAATCTGAAGAATGGTTCTATACTTTAATTTCATTTGATAATAGACATTGCACCAAGGCTGGTATAATATTTTAAAAGGTATTGGTAGTTTAACTTGATTAGATGCTTTGTGTAACATGAAAAAATAATCAGTTTTCTTTTAAATTAATCTGATAATCCAAAGAGAGAAATGGTTTAATCTGAAGATCTCAGCATAGACTAGAAATTAATCTTTTGTGTTATATTTATATAGGCTAATATCTCTAGGGTGCTTTAAAAATTACCTTGTGCAAGCTAAGAAATGCTTGCCATTTAAATGAGCAACATAGAGTGAGGGAGAGAGTGTGAGTGAGTGAGGCAGTGAAGGGGGAGTGTGTAGACACGTGTGGTGTGTGTGTGTGTGTGTGTGTGTGTGTGTGTGTGTGTGTGAGTGAGGGACAGTTAGATCCTGCAGGAGTCTCGGGGGCTGGCAGATTGAGCTCTACTAGACAGGGAGCCCCTGCTACTGCTGCAAGCACTCCTGGGGCAACTGGCTTTGGCACAGAAACCACACAATCTTGAAAGGGAGAGCTGCTGTGACTAAGAGCCCAGCCTTACCACCACCCAGACTGACCTCAGACACCTATCAGATCCTACAGCTACTCTGGCCAAAGACCTGCTACCTCATCTGAAGACCTGCAGACTCTGGGACTCCAGCCTCCCTGGTTGCAGGCTCCTGTGAGTCCCAGAATGTGCTCCCCTCCCACCAAACCAGCCACTTCAGCCACAGGCACCTGGGCCCTGCAAAGAGTCTTGGAATGTGTGACCCTCCCGCCAAGCTCGCCAATTCAGCCACAGGCCTGGCACTACCCGGCGCCTAGACCCTCTGGTGAGCCTGGGAGTGTGAAACCCTCCCACCAAGCCTGATGCTCCAGCCACAAGCCCTGTGCAACTCAGCACCTGGACCCTTCAGTGAGAGCCAAAATGGGGAGACAAAGAAACAATCCCCAAAGGGAAAAAAAAGGAGGAATCGTGCCCCCCCCCCTCCAATGAACTAAATGAAATAGAGGCATGAAATATGTCAGAAAAAGAATTGAGAGTAAGGATCATACAGTTCCTAAACCGGTTGGATGAGAAAGTCAACACTTATGTAAGAATCAAGAGGAAATCAAGAATGATATAGCTACAATAAAAAAACACAATGGAAGGTTTCAATGGTAGAGTATAAGAAGCAGAGGACTTCATTAGAGAGTTAGGAGACAGGGCAGGAAAACAAACCCAATCTGAACAGCAATTGGAGAAAAAAATTAGAAAGGAGGAGGAGAGCCTAAGGGAGCTTTGTGACAACATGAAACGAAGTAACATATGTATAATAGGGGTACCTCATGGAAAAGAAGAGGAGCAAGGATTAGAAAACCTATTTGAAGAAATAATGACAGAAAACTTCCTTGATTTGGGGAAGAAAAAGTTACATAAGCACAGAGAGTCCCAAACAAGATGAACCTAAAAAGACCCACACCAAGACACATCGGATTTACAATGGCAAACATTAATGACAAAGAGAGAATCTTAAAAGCTGCAAGAGAGAGACAGAGAGTTACCTACAAGGGATCTCCCATTAGATTATCAAATGATTTCTCAACAGAAATACATCAGGCCAGAAGGTAATGGAATGAAGTATACAAAGTGATGCAAAGCAAGGGACTGTGTCCTAGAATGCTCTATCCAGTAAGGCAATCAATCAACATTGAAGGAGAAATCAGGAGCTTCGCAGACAAAAAAAGGCTAAGGGAATTTATCACTACCAAGCCAGCAATGCAAGAAATGCTGAAAGGACTGTTGAAAAAGAAGAAATAAAAAGGGAAGAAGGAACACAGGCATAAAGAATAAAAATGGCTACAAACAAGTTCCTATCAACAATAACCTTAAAAGTAAATGGATTAAATGCCCCAATCAAGACATCAAGTGGCTGAATGGATAAGAAAATATGACCCATATATATGCTGTCTACAGAAGACCCACCTCAGAACAAGGGACTCACAGAGAATGAAAGTGCTAGCCATAGTGATCAGACAAGAAGAAGATAAAAGGCATCCAAATTGGAAAAGAAGAAGTAAAACTGTCCTTATTTGCAGATGACATGATATTATACATAGAAAACCCTAAAGACTCCATCAAAAAACGATTAGACTTAATAAATGAATTTGTCAATGTAGCAGGATACAAAATTAACACCCAGAAATCTAGTATTTTTATACATCAATAATGATCTCACAGAAATAGAAACTAAAAAAACAACCCCATTTACCATTGCCAAAAAAAAATTAAAATTAAAATTAAGATACCTAGGAATAAACTTAAACAAGGAGTAAAGGACCTGTACTCAGAAGATTAAAAGATAATGAAAAAAGATGCCAAAACCAGTTTGGCTCAGTGGATAGAGCGTCGGCCTGCGGACTGAAGGGTCCCAGGTTTGATTCCAGTCAAGGGCATGTACCTGGGTTGCGGGCACATCCCTGGTAGGAAATGTGCAAGGAGGCAGCTGATGGATGTTTCTCTCTCATCGATGTTTCTAACGCTCTACCTCTCTCCCTTCCTCTCTGTAAAAAATCAATAAAATATATTTTTTAAAAAAGATAATGAAAAAAGAGATAGAGGAATACATAAACAAATGGAAGAATATACCATGTTCATGGATTGGTAGAATCAACATCATTAAAATGTCCATACTACCCAAAGCAATCTATAGTTTTAATGCAATCCCCATTAAAATACCAATGGCATATTTCAAAGACCTAGAACAAACTCTCCAAAAATTCATCTGGAATAAAAAAAGACCCCAAATAGCTGCAGCAATCTTGACAAAGAAGAACAAAGTTGGAGAGATCACAGTACTAGATGTCAAGCTATATTAGAAAGCCACTTTTCTAAAAACTGCCTGGTACTGGCACAAGAACAGACATATACACCAATGGAACAGAACAGAGAAACCAGAAATTGACCCAAGCCATTATGCTCAATTAATATTTGACAAAGCAGGCAAGAGCATACAATGGAGTCAAGACAGTCTCTTCAATAAATGGTGTTGGGAAAATTGTACAGATACATGCAAAAAAAAAAAAAAAATGAAACTAGACCACCAACTTGCACCATTCACAAAAATAAACTCAAAATGGATAAAGGACTTAAACGTAAGATGGGAAACCATAAAAATCTTAGAATAATTCAGTCGGCAAAATATCAGACATATGTCATAGCAATCTCTTTACTGATATAGCTCCTATGGCAATGGAAACTAAGGAGAAAATAAACAAACGGGAGTGCATCAAAATAAAAAGCTTCTGCACAGCAAAAGAAACCATCAACAAAACAACAAGAAAGCCCACTACATGTGAGAACATATTTGCCAGTTATATTTGACTAGAGGCCCAGTGCACGAATTCATGCATGGGTGGGGTCCCTCGTCCTGGTCAGCAATTGGGACTGATTGGCGCCTGCTGGCTGATGGGAGGTTGGCTGGCCATGGGAGGTTGGCTGTGGGAATGCACTGACCACCAGGGGGCAGTTCCTGCATTGAGCGTCTGCCCCCTGGTGGTCAGTGTGTCATCATAGCAACTGGTTGACCAGTTGTAATGGTCGCTTAGGCTTTTATATATATACTAGAGGCCCGGTGCAAAAATTTGTGCATAGGTAGGGTCCCTCGGCCTGCCTGGTGATTGGTTCCAATTGGGGCTGTTTCAATCAATTCCTATTGGGACAATTGGGGCTGGACGGCTGGGGGGGAGGGACTGATAGGGGCTGGCAGACAGGGGTATGGAGGGACCGCGCTATGTTGGCTTGCTGCGGGAGGTTGGCTGTGGGAGCACACTGACCACTAGGGGGAAGCTCTTGCATTGAGCGTCTGCGCCCTAGTGGTCAATACATATCATAGCAACTGTTCGACTGGTTGTTAGGTCATTGCGTCATAACAGTTGCTTAGGCTCTTATATATAGACTAGAGGCCCGGTGCACAAAAATTTGTGCACTCAGGTGGGTCCCTCAGCCCAGCCTGTGCCCTCTTGCAGTCTGGGGCCCCTCGGGAGCCCCTTCCCCTGGCTGCTGGCACCAGTTTTCCTCCAGTGCCCGAAACCCAGGCCTTCGCTCTTCGCCGGGAGGGGCCTGCGTGGCGGGTGAGGGGCTTAGCTCCTCGCTCGCCGCGCGCGGGGCCCGGGGGCATGGCGGAGGCCGGCATGGCAGGCTTCCCTCTTTGCTTTTTGCTCACCACGCCAGCCTTCACTCGCTGCTCCTGCCCAGGGCCAGCCGGCTTCGCTCCGTTGCTTGGCGCCTATGTATGCAAATTAACCGCCATCTTTCTTGGCAGTTAATTTGCATATCGCCCTGATTAGCCAATGGGAAGTGTAGCGAAGGTATGGTCAATTACCCTTTTTGTCTTTTATTAGATAGGATAGATAAGTGTCTAATCCAGGGGTCCTCCAACTACGGCCCGTGGGCCACATGCAAATAGAAATATTGTATTTGTTCCTGTTTTGTTTTTTTACTTCAAAATAAGATATGTGCAGTGTGCATAGGAATTTGTTCATAGTTTTTTTTTAAACTATAGTGCAGCCCTCCAATGGTCTGAGGGACAGTGAACTGGCCCCCTGTTTAAAAAGTTTGAGGACCCCTGGTCTAATCTCTAAAATTTATAGGGAGCTCATACATCTTAAGAATAGGAAGATAAACAATTCTATAAAAAATTGGCAAAGGACCTAAATACTGGTAGACAGTTTTTGAAAAAGGACATCTAGAAGGCTAAGAGATATATGAAAACATGCTCCAAGTCACTAATCATCTGAGAGATGCAAATCAAAATGACAATGAGGTAGCATTTCATATCTGTCAGAATGGCTATCATCAATGAACAACAAGTATTGGCGAGGATGTGGAGAAAAAGGAACCCTCTTGCACTGCTGGTGGGAATGCAGACTGGTGCAGCCACTGTGGAAAACAGTATGGAGTGTCCTCAAAAAATGAAAAATGGAACTCCCATTTGATCTAGTAATTTCACTTTTAGGAATATATTCAAAGAAATCTTAAACACCATTCAGAAAGGATACATGCACTCCTATATTAGTAGCAGCACAATTTACAATAGCTAAGATTTGGAAACAGCCTAAGTGCCCATCAGCACATGAGTGAATTAGAAAACTGTGGTACATCTACACACTGGAATACTATGCTGCTGTGAAAAAGAACAAACTCTTACCATTTGTAACAGCATGGATGGTCATGGAGAGCATTATGCTAAGTGAAATAAGCCAGTCAGAGAAAGATAAATATCACATGATCTCACTCATTTGTGCAATTTAATGAACAACATAAAATGATGAACAAAAATAGATCCAGAGACAGAGAAGCATTGAACAGACAGTCAAAACTTCAAAGGAAAGGGTTGGGGGATGGGGAGATTGACCAAAGGACTTGTATGCATGCATATAAGCATAACCAATAGACACAGACACTGAGGGAGGAGGGGTAAGGGCATGTGCTGGGGGGTAGGAGTAGCTGGGGAGAGGTCAATGGGGGAAAAAGGAGACATATGTAATACTTTAAGCAATAAAGAATTGAAAATAAATAAATAAATCAGCAACATATATTTCCCCCAAAAACATATCTATATTAATAAAAGGGTAATATGCTAATTAGACTGGACATCTTCCGGACGACCTTCATGATATCCTTCCTGACAAAGCTGAGCCTGGGTGAAGCCACCCGATGTCCCAGGTGCCTGTGGCTGTGGCCAGCTTGGGCGAACCCCCCCCCGCCCCCCGGTCCTGGGTGCCTGCGGCTGGCCCAGGTCCCAGGTGCTTGTGGCCAGCCAGAAAGAGGGAAGAATGGGTCCCAGGTGCCTGTGGCTGGTCAGAAAAGGAAGCCTGGGTCCTGGGTGTGGGGACCAAGGCAGAGGCAGTTAGGGGCAATCAGGCTGGCAGGGGAGCAGTTAGGGGTGATCAGGCCAGCAGCGGAGCATTTAGGGGCAATCAGGGAAGCCAGCAGAGGTGGTTAGGGGCAATCAGGCAGGCAGGCAGGGATCAGGCCTAAACTGGCAGTCGGACATCCCCCGAGGGGTCCTGGATTGGAGAGGATGCAGGCTGGGCTGAGGGAACCCTCCACCCCATGCACGAGTTTTGTGCACTGGGCCTCTAGTTTGTTCATATGGAGCTTCTATGGGGTACCAAGAAGAATATGTATGTAGAGTTCGATCGGTAGCGGGAGCGGAGAGCGGACCCCAGAGAGCCCTGAGCAGCCCCACCTCCGCCGCCGGCCTAGTTACCATCACACCCCGGGAGGAGCCGCAGCTGCCACAGCCGGCCCCAGTCACCATCACCGCAACCATGAGCAGCGAGGGCGAAACCGAGCAGCCGCCTGCCGCCCCCCCCCCCCCACCCCTGCCGCCCCCACCCTCAGCACTGCCGACACCAAGCCCGGCACCATGGGCAGCGGCGCAGGGAGCGGCGGCCTGGGCGGCCTCACATCGGCGGGGACAAGAAGGTCATCGCAACGAAGGTTTTGGGAACAGTAAAATGGTTCGATGAAGGAACGGATATGGTTTCATCAACAGGAATGACACCAAGGAAGATGTATTTGCGCACCAGACTGCCATAAAGAAGAATAACCCCAGGAAGTCCCTTCGCAGTGTAGGAGATGGAGAGACTGTGGAGTTTGATGTTGTTGAAGGAGAAAAGGATGCGGAGGCAGCAAATGTTACAGGCCCTGGTGGAGTTCCAGTACAAGGCAGTAAATATGCAGCAGACTGTAACCATTATAGACGCTATCCACGTTGCAGGGATCCGCCACGCAATTACCAGCAGAATTACCAGAATAGTGAGAATGGGGAGAAGAATGAGGGATCAGAGAGTGCTCCCGAAGGCCAGGCCCAACCAGCGCCGGCCCTATCGCAGGCGACGGTTCCCACCTAACTGCATGTGGAGACCTATGGGTGTGGACCACAGTATCCCAACCCTCCTGTACAGGGAGAAGTGATGGAGGGTGCTGACAACCAGGGTGCAGGAGAACAAGGCAGACCAGTGAGACAGAATATGTATCGGGGCTACAGACCACGATTCCGCAGGGGCCCTCCTCGCCAAAGACAGCTTAGAGAGGACGGCAATGAAGAAGATAAGGAAAATCAAGGAGATGAGACCCAAGGTCAGCAGCCACCTCAACGTCGGTACCGCCGCAACTTCAACTACCGACGCAGACGCCCAGAAAACCCAAAACCACAAGATGGCAAAGAGACAAAAGCAGCTGATCCACCAGCTGAGAATTTGTCCGCTCCCGAGGCTGAGCAGGGCGGGGCTGAGTAAAAAATGCCGGCTTACCATCTTTACCATCATCCGGTTTAGTCATCCAACAAGAAGAAATATGAAATTCCAGCAATAAAAAGTGAACAAAAGATTGGAGCTGAAGACCTTAAGTGCTTGCTTTTTGCCTGTTGACCAGATAACTAGAACTATCTGCATTATCTATGCAGCATGGGGTTTTTATTATTTTTATCTAAAGACTAGAGGCCCGGTGCACGAAATTCGTGCACGGTGGGGGGCCCCTCAGGCCAGCTTGCACCCTCTCCAATTTGGGACTCCTCGGGGGATGTCTGACTGCCAGTTTAGGCCTGATCCTCGGGATCGAACCTAAACTGGAAGTCAGACATCCCTCTCACAATCCGGGACCACTGGCTCCTAACTCTTCACCTGCCTGCCTGCCTGATCGCCCCTAACTGTCCCCACTGCTGGCCTGGTAACTCCCAACTGTCCCCCCTGCTGGCCTGGCCGCCCCCCCTTTCCCCACCGCCCACCAGCCTGGTAACTCCTAACTGCCTCTCCCGCCGGCCTGGTCACCCCTCACTGCCCCCCCTGACAGCCTGGTCACCCCCAACTTCCCCCTCCTGCTGGCCTGGTCGCCTAATGCAGCTTGCTGCTCAGTCGTTTGGTCATCCCTCACTAAGCCCCTGCTGGCCTGGTTGCCCCATGCAGCCTGTTCAGTCCGTTTGGTTGTTTCAGTTGTTTAGGCTTTTATATATATAGATGTCTCTTTTTGGTAATGACAAACGTGTTTTTTAAGAAAAAAAAAAAAAAGCCTGGTTTTTCTCAATACACCTTTAAAGGTTTTTAAATTGTTTCATATCTGGTCAAGTTGAGATTTTTAAGAACCTCATTTTTAATTTGTAATAAAAGTTTACAGCTTGATTTTTTCAAAAAAGTAAACAAACTGCAAGCACCTATTAATAAAGGTCTTAAATAATTGTCTTTGTGTAAAAAAAAAAAAAGAATCTGTATGTAATATAAAGGAGGGGAGAGAAAGATAGTTGTAAGGACCTTAGCAATTAAAGTTCCAAAGGAGAAGAATTTGGATGCTCTATATCTGCAATAGGCTGCAGCCAGGATGGTTTATTGTAAATATCAAATGCAAGTATCACTATGGAGAAGTTTTCACTAATGAAACAGACCTAGAAAGCAGTCCAATGAAATCCATACTAATAATAGAGGAATATGCAAATTGTCCAGGACACCATCACAGTAACAGTAATGACCAAACAGCAGGCTGCATGGGGGCGACCAGGCAGGCAGGGGGGTAAGTGAGGGACGACCAAACAACTGAACAGCAGGTTGCATGGGGCAACCAGGCCAGCAGGCGGGGCAGTAAGGGGCAACCAGGCCAGTGGGGAGGGGAAGTTGGGGGTGACCAGGCTGGCAGGGGGAGCAGTTGGGGCAACCAGGCTGGCAGGCAGGTGAGCAGTTAGGAGCTAGCAGTCCCGATTATGAGAGGGATGTCTGACTGCTGGTTTAGGCCCGATCCTCGGGGTCCTGGATTGGAGCAGGTGCAGGCTGGGCTGAGGGACCCCTCCCCCCCCATGCACGAATTCTGTGTACTGGGCCTCTAGTCCTATATAATAAAAACCTAATATGCAAATTGATCAAATGGTGGAACAACTGGTGGAACGTCCGGTCACTATGATGCGCACTGACCACCAGGGGGCAGACTCTTAATACAGGAGCTTCCCCCAGCCCACAGGCCCCAGGCCAGTCAAAGTGGGTGCCAGCTGGCCCCCTCAATCACCCTGCTGGTTGCCCTGCAGAGGGAGGCAACCCACAGTGGCAATGGGGATTGGGACCAGCCAGAGAGTGGGCGGCAGCAGTGGGCAGGGCTGGTGAGCGGGAGGCACCAGGCTGGCCAAGGTGGGTGCCAGCAGGGCCCCCCTGACTGTCCCGCTGGTCGCCCCACAGATCAACTCTGATTGCCGGCCAGGCCTAGGGACCCTACCTTTGCACAAATTTCGTGCATCGAGCCTCTAGTTTTGATATATAAATATACTAGATTGAACTTTGTTTACATTATATATATTACATATATTTTACATTGGAATGGGTATGTTCTCTTTTCCAGGAACTTTTGATTTCTGTTTTGGGTTTGATATATTAACCACACAAAAATGTGACCTCTTTCCCGTGCCCCCCCCCCCCCCCCACCCCCCACCAATCCCAACTATTGTTTCAGGCAACAAGGGCAGCCATTACTCAGCACTGCACGGACCTTGGAAATTCTTTGGGCAAGGAGAACGACATAGCCCTCATCATCGATGGCCACACCCTCAAGTACGCGCTCTCCTTTGAAGTCAGGAGGAGTTTCCTAGATTTGGCGCTCTCTTGCAAAGCTGTCATATGCTGCAGGTAGGCCTGCGCCAGCTGTGGGAGGTTCATATTCTGACCTGTCTGTGTCTTGTATCTATAGAAAAGAGATCAGTGCATGGGAATTCTAGCAGTACAGACTCATAAAAAAGGCAAAACCAAAATATGAATTTAACTGTCCATTTACAGATTTTGTGGAAGACAGTTAGTGGTTATTATTTTTGTTTTGTTTATAGCCTTCTGAGAAGATAAAAGAATAGCCAGAGACTCTAGTCATAGTCACACTGAGGGTTAAACTGGAAGAATTTCTGCCTCAAGCTGGTGTGGGAAGTTAGACAGATCCTACTACCTACTTGGTTCCTTGGTTCTGGATGGCTGAGCTTAGCTTCCAAGACCTGTGGGATTTTGGTGCCTCTTTGCTGATTTCCAGTGGGTATTTATTTTTGGTCAACAAGGAGCATTGATTGGGTCCTTGCTGTGCTACTTTTTGTGTTACAGTCCAACGAGAAGGCTTTGTTGGCTTTTCATGAAGTCTGAGAAGGTTTTTAGGGTGGGAGTTGTTACATCCCACTGGCTACTGGTTATATGAGATACAGATCTGATAAAAATGTGAAAATCAGACAGAATTATAAAGAAAACTATTTGACAGCTGAGTGCACCACCCAGAAGTTCAGTAAACAGCCTGAAAGGAGAGAGGAAGGTCCTGACTCCTGAGAGCAGTGTGTTTAGACCAGCGATGGTGAACCTATGACACGCGTGTCAGAGGTGACACGCAAACTCATTTTTTTGGTTGATTTTTCTTTGTTAAATGGCATTTAAAATAAATATCAAAAATATAAGTCTTTGTTTTACTATGGTTGCAAAGATCAAAAAATTTCTATATGTGACACGGCACCAGAGTTAAGTTAGGGTTTTTCAAAATGCTGACACGCCGAGCTCAAAAGGTTCGCCATCACTGGTTTAGACAGTACCTGGTATGGGGTGTAATGCTCTGTGCATATCATCAGATTAGTAATCTCATTAGTGCCTGCTTATATGTTGTGGCTATACACTTTTATACTTTTTAAAACATTATTTTCTGTGATATTTTCTCAGAAGCCAGTTATCAGAATGCTTTTAACTTTCTCGCTACATTAACCCTTTAAGAATGCCTTGTGCTGGGTTCCGACCAGGTCACCTTAGAGTAACCAGTTGTCATGGCAAAATGGATCTTGCTATATCTTCCTTAGAAGGCCCTGGTGACATCATCTACCATGCATCTTCTCTCTACCCATACTTCTCACCACACTGCCTGCTTGGGATGCCAGTGAGTCAGAGGGCAAGCCCACTGCCTGGCTTCAGGACAGTGATTGCTCCCAGGTCTCCTCACCGCCCCAGCCCCACCCAGGTTCCTGCATGTGACCAAAGAATCTGTTCTCATTTCCCCACAAATACATCCCTCACCCAGAACCTGGAATTGTCTGTCTTCACATAATGATAGTTCTCTATCATTTTATTCTGCCATCTTGAACCCTTTCCTTAGTTGGAACATACTCCCCAAAGACCGAGGAGAGCTGAAGTGGTTGAGGGGGGAGCCTCTGGGCGGAAGGAATGCTGCTCTTGAGTGGCGGTTGCAGGATGTTCAAGGGCAAGGAACAAATTCAAAGCAAGAATTCTGTGCTTTGAGTGAGGAAACTTGTGCAGCTCTGAGAGACTTGGGGTAGTGAGGATGACCAGAGCATCTGGAAATGAAATACCAGGCTCCTGGTTTTATGATGGCCTCCCTCCCTGTTTTTAAACAACTTATTGAGATACTAGAGGCCCACTTGCTTATGCTTGCCTCAGCTGGCCGCCCAGCCTATTGCTGCTCGTAGCTCACTGCCCCACCCTCCGCCACTCATAGCCCTCCTCCTCTCGTAGCTCTCCGCTGCTAGTAGCTCTGGTCCCACCCCACCTGCTGCAAGAGCTGCTGCTCGTTTGGTCGTGACAGTATGACAGCCACAGGCCTTTTATATAAGGGTTAATTCACATACCACACAACTCCCCCAAAGTATATAGTTCAATAGCTTTAGTATATTCAGAGTTTTGTAACCATCACTACAACCAATTTAGGATTGTTTATGCTTTTGACTATTATAAATAAAACTAGAGGCTCAGTGCATGGAATTCATGCACAGGTAGGGTCCCTAGGCCTGGCAGGTGATCAGGGCCAATTGGGGCCTTCTGACTGCCTACCAGGGCCTTCCTTCCCCGGCTGCTGGCTGGGGCCTTCCTTCATTCCGCACCGCCCCCTGGTGGACAGCACACGTCATAGCCAGTGATCGAACTCCCGGTCTCCTGGT
This sequence comes from Myotis yumanensis, assembly GCF_028538775.1. NCBI lineage: Eukaryota > Metazoa > Chordata > Mammalia > Chiroptera > Vespertilionidae > Myotis > Myotis yumanensis. The sequence goes on along the minus strand of NW_027223754.1, from coordinate 117,587,781 downwards.
CAAACTCCCGAGGGGACACTTTGCATATTAGCCTTTTATATATATAGTTTGCTATGAAGATTCATGTATAGGTCTTTGTGTGGGCATATGTTTCCATTTCTCTTGGGTATGGACCTAGGAGAGGAAGTGCTGGATCAGTTGTAACTCTGTTTAACCATTTGAGGGAATGTTATATTGGTTCCCAAAGTGGCTACACCCTTTTATGTTCCCACCAGCTATTTTTGAGTGTTCCAGTTTCTCTACATCCATGAAAACACTTATTATTATCCATCTTTTTAACTGGTTAGCCCAGTGGGTGTGAAATGGTAGCTCACTGTGGTTTTGACTTGCATTTCTCTGATTGTTAATGATGTTGAGCTCTTTTCATGGGCTTATTAGCCATTTGCATGTCTTCTTTGGAGAACTGTTTATTCAAGTCCTTTGCACATTTAAAAACATCACATTATTTTTTAATTTTGGAGTTGTAGGAGTTTCTTATATACTCTGGATACAAGTATCTAATTATATATATAATTTGTAAATACAGGGTGTCTCTAAAAATGTATACACACTTTAACAGCTAATAGCTTGATTTTGAATATGAAGTGCATTTTAATAAGCATGGCCTTTATAATTATTAAAAGTGTGTTTATACATTTTTTTGGACATACTATATTTTCTCCCATTCTGTAGATTGTGTTTTCACTTTATTAATTGTATTGTTTGTAGCAAAAAATATTTTAATTTTGAAATCCATTTAATCATTTTTTCTTTTATCTCTTGTGTTTTGGTGTCATATCCAATAAGCTCTCTTGTATGAGCAACTGCCTGGGCTTTCTTCCATGCCTCCATTCAGGCAGGTTAGATCAGGGACATGCAAATGGCAGGAAGAGTAGAAAGAGTGTTGGGGAGGTATTTTTTTTTTTATCATAATTTCCTCTTTATGTCTATGCTGGGAAGTTGCTGTGTAGGTGTTACCTGATTTCTGTGAAGGCCTCAGCACTGGAGGTTGTTCCTGCCCCATCTAGAGCAAGGACTCATGGAGAGAGTCACTCTCCCTGCCAACCGCCATGTTGGTCAGGGGGCCTCTCTTTGACTTGTTGGTGAGCAGAAATAAGCAACAGCAGCAGAAACAAGAAACAACACAGAAAAGTCGGGTAAACTGTAAATCAAAGCAAATGTGCTTTAACCTCATGGTTTTTCAAAGGGAAATCAAAACAAGTCCATTTGGACTCTCAGGGGAGAGCTGAGAATGCCTTCCAGGCTCGACATGTGCTTTTCTTGCCAGGTGCTTGATACTAAAGAAAAACATCTTTTCCCCGTCTTACTTTGGCTGCTTTGAATGTTTTGTGTGTCACATAAAGCTGTACACTTAAAGCCTTCACAGGAAGGGGTTCAAACTGGAATTGGCACAGAAAGAGGAAATTTCAAATTAAATACTGTTACTGTCTACAAAATAGAAGCACTAATTGAGAGAAGGAATCCAGGAGAGCACACTTCACTGCTCCAGGAGACATTTCTTGGCTGCTCTCACACTTAAGATTGAGAAAAATTAATACAAACTTTTTTTTTTCAAAGCACTTGTATGCTTCAGATGTGCTTGCTATTTCTTGAGAATTTAACTTAAGTTAAAATTAAAAGTCACTTCAAACATAAAGTTGACCTTAACTCTCACTTTTCATTTTTAAAATATAATAGTTGTAAAAGTTACTCTTTTCTCTAATCATAAAAGAAAATAATTTACTTCAAAAATAATTTTTCAGTGAAATCATGAAGCATTGTCTCCTGTCAATATTGATTCAGAGACTGGTGAATGTGTAACATGGATAAATACTTTTAACCTGAAACAGTATTTTAGGCAGCAAAAAGAGGAAAAATGTAAGAATTTGTTAAATATTTTCCTGAGATTAGAGTGAAATAATTTTGCTAATTATACATTGTTATGCCCAAATATTTTCCATGTAGTTAGAATCCTGGAAAGATCATAGTGTGGTCAGCAGAATAGTTCCCAGTCAGTACTCTACTGCCATTGATTGCTCTATCTGGCTGGGACGTTGGCACATTGTTTGACAAGGTATAAACAGGTTAGTCCAATAAAATTTTTTACTGTGGGCTTGATATTTCCATTGTACATTCCTAGGTGTCATGGGAGAACAGAGATGAGACATAGTCTTTGGCTTTTAATAGCAAATAATGAAGAAGAGTATAGTATAGTATAGTATAGTATAGTATATAATAAAAGCCTAATATGCTAAGTGTCCAGTCATCCGGCTGGCATTTCAACCAATCAAAGCGTAGTATGCTAATGATATGCTAAGCTGCTCAACCGCTCGCTATGACATGCACTGATCACTGGAAGAGAGATGCTCTGACTGGTAGGTGAGCTTGCTGCTGGGGTCCTGCTGATCGGGACCGAGTGAGATGGGCCGGACACACCCTGGATCTCTCCCGCAGTCCTTCCCAACTGGCCAACCTCCCGCATCCCGCTCTGGCCCCGATTGTGCACCAGTGGGGTCCCTTGTCCGGGCCTGGCCCCTCTCACAATCCGAGACCCCTCGGGGGATGTCAGAGACCTGGTTTCAGCCCAATCCCACAGGCCAGATCGAGGGACCCCACTGGTGCACGAATTTGTGCACCGGGCCTCTAGTAGTATAATATCATACTTGCTTCTTCTCTACTTCTTTGCTTCTCATGTATGCCCCAAACTCCTTGAGTTAGGCCCTCAGTGAAGCTAGCAGACCCAAGTCTCCAATAACTTCCATCTTTCCATATGTAGCAGACTCCCAATTTCTTTCTTGATTCCTCCTCAGCATTTGGTATGATGTTTCCCCCTTGGATTCTCCTATATTCCTGTGGCACATCTCCTTAGTCATGTTGTTTTTCAAAAGGTTTTGCTTTTAACCCTGCAATATTCTCCCTCCCTATCTTCTCTCTAGTATATCTACTTATTTTTATGACTTCATCCATCTTCTACACTAGTGATTCTAAACACCAGATTCATATTGGATCATCTAGAGAACTTTATACAATTTTTCTCCACAAAAGGTTAAGCATAGAATTACTTTATGACCCAGTAATTCCACTCCTAGGTAAACAACCAAGCATTAAAAACAGGTAATCAAACAAATACTTGGATGTTTATAACAGTACTATTCACAGTATTCAAAAGGAAGAAACAACCCAACTGTCCATTAGTAGATGAATGGATAAATAAGATGTAGTATGTTTATACAGTGGAATATTATTCAGCCATAAAAAATGAATGAAGCACTGCTACATGCTACAACATGGATGAACCTCAAAAAGATACCTAGCAAAAGAAACCACTCACAAAAAGACCAATATAATTTGATTACATTCATATGAAATATTCAGAATAAGCAAATACATACAGGAAGAAAGCAGATTGGTAGTTGCCAGGGGCTAAGAGGAAGAGGAATAAGGAGCAACTGCTTAATGGTTATAGGATTTCTTTGTAAGAATGATGAAAATGTTTTGGAACTAGATAGAGGTGATGGTTGCACAACATGGTGATATACTAAGTGCCATTGAATTATTATGCTTTACAAGGGTTAATGGTATGTGAACTTTATCTTAAAAATGTAAACAAATGAATAAAAGAGTTTATCCATTTAGATGAAAAGGTTGTTGAATGAAATGGAATGTTAATGAAAGTTTTACTCATCTGAATGAAATCTTTGTTGAAAGAAAACAAACAGGAAAGATTCTGGTTCCCGAGCCCTGTCCTAGAACAATTAATTCAGAACTCTGGGAATTTTAGAAACTCCCCTCTTCATTCTCATGATTAGTCGGGGTTGAAAATGGATGACTTCCCCAGTCCAGCATGATCCTTTTCTTGAGCCTGCAGATCTATAGATCCAACTCCGTCTGGCACTTTTTCACACTGGCATTCTTTGTGGACCTTAAATTCAAAATGTATAAATTGAGTTAGTCACAGTCCTCCTGTCTATGCATCTCCTCACTTCTCTGGTCTTCCCCACTGGTCTTGAGTTTACTGTCTTGGTCAACAGACTGTGCCACTCTCTTCTGAGTTACCAGACCCTGTTGATAGTATAGTAGGCATGGTTTTACGGACTTTTAGAAAGACAAGGTCATATAAGCAAGTTATATTGAGGTCAGGGATTGCAGTCCTTAATGTGTTGATCCTTGGTAAATATTATCTTTGTTTTTATAAATGAGGAAATAAAGGCCTCAAAAAAATTACATCATCTTGCCCAAGGCTCCAGCTAGAGATGGACGTGCTAGCATTTTGTCCTGAATCTGAATATCAGGGCTCTTAAATCACGTAGGTGACTACATCAACTAAGTCATAGTCACATGTCTATTACTGTTAATACTTGCAGCTTCTAACAAAAGCTTTTGCTTTTAACCTTCTTTTTTAACTGTAGAATTTGTATAAACCTCATTAGCATAAAGTCTTGCAGGATGTCATTCTCAAAGGGATAAGAATCATGGAGAACAGTGGTTCTCAACCTTGGCTGCACATTAGAATCACCTGGGAATCTTTTTAAAATCCTGATTTCTGGGCCTCATCCTCCGGAAATTCTGTTTATTTGTTACTAATGTTGTGGCCCCACACCATAACAAAGAAACAGAATTTCTGGAGGATGAGGCCCAGAAATCAGAATTTAAAAAAGATTCCCACGTGATTCTAATGTGCAGCCAAGGTTGAGAACCACTGATGTAGAAAATGTGTAAATTACTTTCGATATATTCAAGAAGGAACTCTGTTCTCTCTTCCCTGTTTCCTTTTCTTAAAACTATTGTCTTTCATATTTTCTTATTTTTACTTTTTCTTTGAAGCTTTTATTTATTTATTTTTCAAAACAGATACATATTGTAGGCTCAGATTCAGTGGGAAAGGTGGGAAGGAATGTTGACCTCTTTAGAACTTCCAAAAATGTGTAAAGTTAGTGCATATTATCAGGAAAAGAGTCATGAAAGAATCATCAGGGTCCTCCCTCTGAGGGAGCTGGTGGATGGCCTCCCCACACTTCCCTGCAAACACAGGGAATGCTCACAGCCCCCAGTGTGGCCACATTGGCAGACATGATTTATGGCTTTATGTCCCTGGGCAGGAGATGGAGTGAAAGGAAAACACCACAGCAGGGATTTCCACTGGATGTGCAAATTAAGGGCTTCAGAAGACATCATTTATTTTTTTGGATGTTTTAAAACTTCTGTCCTTTGGGATAGATTCAAAGATAAATATGTGTAAACCTATAGTGGTGCCATAGAAATAAAGACAGTCAAGAGAAGAAGGCAGAAGGGGCACAATGAATTTTTCTAAAAACTTTTTGGGTTTATTTTGTAACTCGAAGAGTGATTTATATTTCTTGTAGAGAAGTTAGAAAATGCAGATAAGCAACAGGAAAGAAGACAGCATTCACAATCCCACTGGCTAGAGTTTATCGCTCACTGTTAACAATTGGTGTTTAAATCTAGATCTCTTTCAGTTCAAATATATAATGGAGGAGGGTTAGACTGTTAAAATATGTGAAGTGAAAAGGTTATAAACAGTTGCTATGCCTAATAGTAACATAAGTATTTTTTAAAAGCTTAATAGTGTTCTCTTATGTGAAAACATAGTTTAACATTTTTAGTTGGATATTCAGGTTAACAAGTTTTGTTGTTTTTTTTAATTATTAGAAAGATCACTATGATTTTTATAGTTAAATATTTGCAAAGATACTTGACTAATTTCCATAAAGTAATAATGGATTCAACAGTAAGCAACATAGAAGTTTGCAAAAAGGGTTATGCCCTTCACCTAAGAAGGTGGTTATTTGAGCCAATAGCTCACTTCCTGCTGGGACGAATGTATTCTCCTCTGGTTAGTAATCACAGCCTTACCTAGAAAGGGGAGTAGTTGAGAGATTAATTTGTAGCAGGATAGTTACATGAGCAGAATCTAAAAGGAAATCAACACAGATTGAACAAAATTGCCTAGCATTTAACACACTGGCCATATATCCTTCCCCTAACTAGTTCAATCTTATACCCATTTTGTGGACTCTGTTAAGCCTATGACTATATTCCCAAACCTGTACATCTGACCTACCTTTACGCTACTTTGTATAGAAAAGAACTGGCTTAGCTTTTTAAGTTACTGAGGCATAATGAACAATAATAGGAAATCTCAGAGCATTATTCATTTTGTGTATGGTATCTTGCAGCCTGTAACCACATACAAGAATTATATCAAAACAGAGTTCCGACACACTAATTAGAATTGTACCACGGATCATGTTTTAGTTGGCCTCCACATTGGTAGGGGTCCAATCATACATACACTTGCAAAAATAAAACTTTTCTTTAGTTTCTTTCATGATGTGATTTCTCAACATTGTACATGTTTAGTTATAAGTCAGCTTCCTTCTTTGACATTTTATTCCAGAGAGTATTATTAACTTGTCAAGGTGTAAGCCTATCCTTGGGTTGTTTGTACTATGGCTTAGCATGGGTTTGCTCATTTGTTGATTAAATGCAATTAATGTAGAATCCATTTTTAGATAGGTTTTTGTTTGTTTGTTTAGCTTTAAAATGAATATATTATTTGAAAGATTACAGCAATTGTATTTGGTCCTAACTGGCCTTCACTTACCCATATTTCTCTAGGATGAAAATTAGATTGATGTAGATTTTGTAGCATATAAAAAAATAGCTTATGTTAACCATTGTAAGGCTGGCATATTGGAGACTTGGGAATATTAATCCAAAGTAGGAGAAGGAATACAATAATACATTTGATCAAACTTTTTGAAATCAAAGATAATTTTGATGATGACTGATGTTTAGAGATGAAGGACTATTTTCATCTTAAATAACTACTGTCGAAAGTAATTTATACCAATCACTCTACAACATCAACTTGTTATTAGTGTTTTCTGTTTCCCCTCCAGCTAAAAGTTATATATTATCATTGTTTATATGTAAAACTCCTTCAGGTGAGAAATAGAAAAATAAATTAACCTATCAACTTTGTCTTAAACTAGCAAAATAATTTTGTAGGGAGGTATAGTACATGTGATAAGATATAGGTGGATATTTTAGTGTAAGACTGAGAATACAAGAAACTCTTATTTAAGAAAATCTGCGTTATATTTGGGGAATATAGCCAATAATATTGTAATAACTATGTATAGTGTCAGATGGGTACTAGCCTTATTGGGGAGATCACATGGTAAGGTGTATAAATGTCTAATTACTATATTGTACACCTAGAACTAATACAATGTGGTATGTCAACTATAATAATAAATAAAATTTTAAAAGAAAATAAAAAATAAAAAAGGACATCTGCTGTGTAAGTAATCAAAATTAAAAGATGGCACTTATGGCATAATAACATGATGGGAAAGTCTACTAGGGGGCATTTAATTGTAGGGTTTGTTCTATAATAATACTAGAGGCCAAGTGCATGAAAATTCATGCACTGGAGGGGAGAGTCCCTCAGCATGGCCTGCCCCCTCTCACAGTCCGGGAGCCCTCGGGAGGGAGACAACCCAGCGATCAGGGGAAGGCGATGCCCCATCACACCTCTGCTGCTGCCACTGCTGGCAGCACAAGCCTTGGCTGGCCCTGGTTATCTGAGCCTCAGGAGGCCCTGGGCAGCTGGGTAGCCACCATCCAAGGCTTGCCTGAGCCTCAGGTGAGCCCTGGGTGGCTGGGGACTGAGGGGACTTAGGGACTCTGGAGGCAGGCGCGTGGCAAGCCTGGGCCTGCCCCCAGGCCTTGCCACACACCTGCCACCCCAGTGGGGCTGAGGGGACTGGGTGCTGCCATCTTGTGGCTGTGGGCGCTGTCATCTTTGAGGGTGGGGCAGTCAATTAGCATATTCCCTTCTTATTGGCTGTGGGTGCTGCCATCTTTGAGGGCGAGGCAGTTAATTAGCATATTCCCTCATTATTGGCTGTGGGCACCACCCATCTTTGCGTGAGGGTCAATTAGCATATTCCTTCTTTATTAGATAGGATGCTGTGTAATTGGGAACAAGTCTCTTTGAAAATTTTTGGGTTTTGGTTATAAAACTGGTGTTATATCACTTTATTTTATTTTTTTTAGTAGAACTGTCCTCTGAACAGTTCTCAAAAGTGGTTTACGTGGTAGCAGTTCCCTTCTGTTGATCTCCATACCAGCGTATCTGTGCAGAAGCTCAGATACAGAATGGATACTGGAGGTACTGAGGCACTTTTCTCTTCTGGCAGTAGTCTAAGAATTATGGTAGCAGGGTCTGTGTGATCTTCCATCCATTCACTCTTCTGCTTTCAACACTTTGGGACCCATATGAGATGCCAGAAGAGCTCATGGACATCTCATTTAAGGTTTTTTTCCTGTGTTTTTTCCTCTCCCCCTTTCGTATATGATTAATTCATTCATGTCATTTTTGACAATCCTGTTTACCAAATGAAACAGGATGATGTTAGGTCAAATTGTGGTTCAAAATTCTGAAGTACAAGCTCATAATATTTGACATCTTTCCTACTAGAAAAACAAATCAGAAAGAAAAGAATCAAGAATAGAGCCTAATTAAACATGTGGAATATGTCATGAATACTTACGTCCTTGTGTCTTGCCTTGTGATAGTATTTGTACTTAAGTGCTTTCATTTCATTTTCCTGTGAAGTATTTCAGAATGTGCTTCATTAATACAATAAAGTATAATGTTAACTTTGATTAAGCAAGAATTCCACTTCTTCCGACAACTTTGACATCTGATTGAGGCTATGCAGCAAAGTAACTCTTATATTAATTGGTCCCAAAGAAAATTATGTTTTCCATTTTTCTGTCTATACATCTGATACTTTTCCTCATTTATCACCTCCTGAATTATCGATGCTTTCCATTTCCTGATTTTCATAGGCAATATTGCTTCTTTGACTTTGAAAACCATAACCACTACTCTGCCCTGGAAGCTTCACTGTCCCCTACTTTGAACAGGAAGCACCAGGGTCACAATTAGCAATTATATGGACTTTAGCCTTCTCCATTTTGTTTTGTTTTCCCCCCCAGCTTTATTGAGTAGTCAAAAACTGCACATAATTAATGTACACAATTTGGTAATTTTGGACATATGTGTATAATCATGTTACCATCAACACAATCAAGGTAATAAACATATCCATCTTTTCTAAAAGTTTCCTTGTGTCCCTTTGGTTTTTCTCTTCTTTTCTTTTCTTTTTTTCTTTTTTTGTATAGTAAGAACATTTAACATGAGCTCTACCCTCTTCACAAAATTTTTAGTGTGCTATACTTCATTGCCAACTACAGACACTGTGCTGTACAGCATGTCTCTGGAACTTACACCTCTTATAACCATACATTCACATCCATTGAACAACAACTCCCCATTTACTCTTTCCCCATCCCTCTCTAACCACCATTCTGTTGTCTAATTCTGACTATTTTAGATGCCTTGTAAAGAGGAATCATGCATTGTTGGTCCATCTGTGACTGACTTATTTCACTTAGCGTACTATCTTCCTTGTCCATCGATATATCCACTGGTAGGAAGGCTTCTCTGCTGAAAGTCTCTCTGATTCAGTTTCTTACCTGCTTAACTTTAGAGAGGAGACAGATGAAAAGTGAGAAGCGTTCACGTGTTTAGTTTCTCAAGAGTTCTTGATATTATATTTAGTCCCACTTAGGGCTACAGGTAAATTGTCAACAGGAGAAATGTCAGATTGATGACACTAACTTAAGTTGCCAAATCTTGGAAACCTGGGCTTGGTTAGAGTTTTATGATTGGTGATGTCTAAGCTTTATTATCACTGTCATCTGCAGAGCTTTGCTGGGTCAGTAGAGACTGCAAGCTTCTGCTGAAAGATTTGGTTTCTGTTGTTTCTGGTTAATCAGCTAACTGAGCTCTGTCAGAGTTCCAGGGCTGAACTGTCTCCAGTGGCTTAGTTCCTTGCAGGCCAGTAGATGAGAAAGAGACAAACAGACAGACAGCCACTCTCTTCCCCACCATCCCATCAAAATCTTGACACCTGTGTTATCTGAGAAAAACAGAGCAAGTATTTTTCTCTTACTAAGCAATTATTCATAGTGGTGTCCTTTCCCCACTTGGATATATCAGTCATTAAAGACCAAAGTAAATATACCAGCTTGAAGATAATCCTTAAACAAATATACAAGTGCCAAGTTAAAACCATCTGTCAATCATTTGTGCATTTTTTCTTACTTTTATTTGTTTTAATGGAAAGGTGTTGTTTGAAAATATTAGAGCCTGAGAAATTGGGACTCATATGGTATCACAATATTTTGTCTATTTACAGACAATCGGACCTTAAATTCTTATTTTCTCTTTATAAAATCATGATGAATATATATTGAAATATTTTCCTGAAACAGAAAATAACAACAGTAAAGGAACATATGCTTATTTGTAGGTAACTTCACATATGAGTATAGATATGTTTTTTCAAAACCTGATGCTTCACATCAAAATATGAATTTTGAATGACCTAATCTGGGAAAAATATAAGATTAATATAGAAGGCAGTGAAAGCTTCTGTAAAAAGGGAAAATATAAAGGTTGAATGATGTTAATTTACTTTAATGACACTTGGGATCTGAATTTATATTCCTATAAGCCATCATTGTATATTAACCCATGTAAGTATAAATATAGCTACTTAAGAATAATAAATAATGATACATTAGGGCTGGTACCAACATTTCATGAAGTTTTAAAATATTTATAGTCAGAAAGGTTAAATAAATAGGTAGGAGTTGGCTGTGGTTCTATTTGTGTTTCCTTTATTTGAAAATTGCTGTCAAGAGTTTTCAGTGTGGTTCCATTGTTCAGTGTCTGGTGGATCTGATTTCCTTGAATTAAGTGTCACATGTATTTAGATAATGATGTGGATAAAAAGAGGACTTTTAAACATCTTCTAGCCCTACTTGAGATCTATTTTGTCTGTTGTTACATATTTCTGTGAAATAAATTGGTGTCACTGTGACTGAGCAGATAACTGATTCACTACCAGCCAGTTTGCAGGACTTCCCAGCTCTTCACTGCGGCCCAGGCGAGCAAGTGTCCACTGATTAAGGTTGACGAATACACAGAAATGGTCCAACTTCTGCCTGCCAGATGGATCCATGTGTGGGAAGGCCCAGCTATGACACATGGTAACACAATTCACAATGAGGGGTGCTCTAAAAGTCAAGTCTAGGAAGATGAGGCAGCATAGTGAGCTCCAAGAAGTGACTGTCTGGTGCCAAGTACTAGTGATAAAGACATTAATACTCAGATTATCACTATGTCTAGACCCCTGTAAGCACTTAACAGCTACTGCATCTGAGAATCCTTAAGCAGTCCTGGAGAGAGGAGACCTATTATCCTTATTTTATAGTGGAGAGAGCTGAGGCACAGAGGACTGAAGACATTCCTGAGGGCCTGTAGCTTGACCTGGCAGAGGGGAGGTTTGAACCCTGCAGTCTAACTACAAGAGTCTGTGAAGAAAGATTTTAATGATCATGGTGAGGAGCTGACGTGTTCTGAGCAGAATTGATTAAGAATTTGCATTGTTTAAAGGGAGGCAACAATCTGATTATGTCATATTAGAATATGTATGACTTGCAGACTTCAGTTTAGCTACAATGAGAACCTCTACCAGGGTGGTGGCAGCCTGAGCCTGACACATAGTAGGAATTCAAATCAGCTATTGGACAGAATTTCAGATCCTCTGTGATGGACCCTGGTTGAGATTCATAGGCTATAAGGAGTTAAAGCCAGTAACTCTTAGTGACTAAGTGTAGTTTGGGTTGACAGGATAGGGGAGACTGCCTGTAAGATAGGCCATGCCTGAGAGGACACTGGAGGGAGCGATCCATTTCCAGCATGAAGTGCTAGTGTAGGTGGGTGTCCCCTGTGTCCAGACTCCCCCAGTGACAGTCTGTCATTCTCTCTGAAGCTATAGAAAATGCCCCCTTGTTTAGTTTATAACCAGCATTTATGGCATGCCACTTTTGATCAGTCACTATAGTTTGTGCTGCTGTAGAGTGAAAAAAAAGAAAGACTGAAGAATACATACAGTCTCCCTTAGCCTACATTCTGGTGGGGAAAAAAATCTAAACATAATGACCTTAGAAAATATACAAATCAACACATGAAAATGAGACTGATTGAAAATTAATTCTCACTAGGTTGCAAGTCCCAGTTCTTACTTTTGGAGTTGGTCTAATCAGAAGTTTTCTAAAGCAGGTGAATTCTGTTTGCATCTTATAGAAAGGGATGGATGCTTTTAAACAGGGGGAGAGGCGTACACCTTGCTGGCACATGACCCAGGCTGGATCTGAGAAGGGCAAGACTTTAGAAGGAGTATGCATCGCAATTGAAGAGATCTAGGACACTAGATGAAGTGTCCTTGTCATCTTCATTCATAGGACAAATTCGTTACCCATATTTTCTGCTGAAGGAAATGTGAATGCTTTGTAGTTGATTTTTAGGAGGCACTGTTTCTTTTCTGTATACATTTTCTTGATGTATGAAGTAATATCTATAAGCAGACATTCCAAATATATGCTCTCCTGTATCAGCTTGTTTTGCTTCAATCAGATGTATTTACCTGGCTTCTGTTTGACTTTGTTTGTGAGCCAGGGTTGTTGGAGCAGTTACCCCATTAGATAAGATTCTTGAACTCCTCTCAGTTTGCACAGAGCCATGAGGGCCTTCACCGTGAAGGTGTTGAGATGATCTTTATTGGTTAGTGCTGAAGCCAGGAGCACTGGCCTTGTAGGAAATCTCTCTTCCTAGGTGCACATGCAGGACAGGGAAAATGTTGAGGAAAGTAAAGCATTTCCTCCATAACTCAGTCTCTCTGTTAAAGTGACTGAGAGGCATGACTTTGTGTGAGGCAAGACCTCCTTGCTAAGGGTAAGGCCTATTCAGACTAGGGTCCATATCCTATCTGTAGCAAGGCCAGTCCTGTGGGTTTGCTGAAATTCTATGGACTCAAAGGGACTAGATGATACATGAAAAGGTTCTAAGTGACTCTCCGAGTGCTTTGCCCAAGGCCAAAGACATAGTGAAAGATCTGATATTGATGCCGACTTAATTATGTCATCCTAAAATTCATATGTTGAAGCCCTAATCCCTAATGTGAATGTCTTCAGAAATATAGCCTATAGGTGGTAATTAAGATAAATTAAGGTCATAAGGATGGGGCCTGATCCAATAGGTTAGTGTCCTTATAAGAGACACCAGAGAGCTCTCTGCCTTGTGAGCACCATCTGCAAGCCAAGAAGGAGGCTCTCACCTGAAACCAGATTGGCCCACACTTGATCTGGATTTTCAGCCTCCAGAACTATGAAAAAATACATTTCTATTGTTTGAGCTGTTCAATCTGTCATACTTCGTATGCCTGCCTGAGTTGACTAAGCTTAGATTTCCATACTGCCCAAGCTGATTAATAGAATCCTCACTGTAGCTATTTCAATCAGCTGGAGTAGCCTTAATCAGTTCTGTATTTGTGTATGTAAATGGATTTGAAAGAAGGTGAATGATGGCAAGGGAGAATTGCATGAGTAGGAGATGGTAGCTTTAAAAATATTTCCTTGCAAAATAAACCCAGGAATGCTTTGTATTTAAAATCATTCGATTCCAACAAAGGATAAGTTATTTCACCTGATAAAAGCAAAAGTAAGGACTATTTTCATGGAACTAAAAATTCAATACTGTAAAGTTATCTTGAGATTAACTTGATGTATTATGTCTTAAGGTAAATTTAGCAACTTAATCTCTAAAAATAGATGTGATCATTGTACAGAACTCAGTCCTTGCCCAAAATGATGTTTGTTTGTCTTTTACTAAATTCCCAGCTTTGTTAGTTCATTCCATAGTTCAGTTTTGAAGTAAGTTTAAAAAGCAGAAGTTGCTTTTTCTCTTTACAACACAAAAGGCATTTTTACAACTCTGAACAAATTTCATCATTCTCACTAAGTGTGCTGTTTTTGGTAGGACTAAGAGGCATGCTTTATTGGGTTAGAAATGTTCACTGGTTTATATGCATATCTTTATGTACATATGAAAGGGTATTGATTTAGAACAAATTTACAAGAGCCCTCTTTTAAAAATCCTGAAGGTAATCAGTATTATTTTGAGGGCTTTAGCTTTCATGTAGACCTGTGGAAAAATGAAAAACACCTCATTGCCCTGAACTGAGATTCTCAGTCAAGATTCTAGAAAACCCAACCCGAACCTAATAGTTGCTTTTGATTCATAAATATTTCCTATTTATACCTTAGTGCATTTTTTGTGTGGCTCTTCCAGCATATTTAAAGATCTCCTAAAGATTATTTCAAATGTAGGTCATTTCATATTTCTTGAGATGAAAATCCAAATGAAATTTATCTGTATATATGTTGAATGAATTGAAGGTGTTACAAAATGTTTCCTGCCAACCCCCTCCCTGGGCTCCTGGTCTGTTCTGGGGACCTGGCGGTACCATGGGGAACAAATAGATCAGCACGGCCCTCTCTCTTTGGGGCTCCCGGTCTAGAGGAAGTGTAGGATGATGAAAATGATGTGGCTTGTACAATTATGAATTTCTATTTAATCCTTGTATTTCAGTATATAGATGCTTTTGATCTTAGCTAATTGAATTCTTAAATATCCTGGCTTCTTTAAAGCTGTAGGCAGATGTAGATTTCCATGGCTACCCTTACTGATCAGCTTTGATTAGCCCAGAGTGTGGTTAAAAGACAAGCTCCACCCTCTGCTAAAAACCGAGTGCTTCTCATCTCTAAGAGTAAAATGAAATGGGCTTAGTGGGCTACTGCTCCCCCTTGCTTACCATGCTGGCCGCATTGGACTCCTTTCTGCTCTGCGGGCTCTCTGAGCAAGAGCAGGCTGTGAGCTTAGGACCATTCTAGTATGGATCTGTCCCTTCCTGAAAACCCCTCACCCCAGATATCACCTGGCTAATGTGCTCACTTGATTCAGAGCTCTGCTCAAAATAGTACCTTGTCAGTGAGGCTGTCCTTGAATACATGGCTAAACTAGTGCCCCTTGCTCTTTCCTTAGCTTTATTTTACTTGGCAGCACTTATCTCTACCTCACATACTATACTTTTGTTTTAATTATTAATAATCTGTCTCCACCCAACAGAATATAAGTTCCATTAAAGCAAGTGTTTTTGTCTCTTTTGTCCTCTGCTCCTTCGTCAGCACTCAAAACAATGTCAGCACATAGTGAGGGCTCAATAAATGTTTGTGAATGGTGTGTTGCCCTCCCTAAACCTTTATTTTTTGAGACATAGCCAGTTCCTTTTTCATGACAGTTACTGAAGTTATGCTGAGACCACTGATGACATAACAATGGAAACAAAAATGTTAATGGTATCAGAGTCAACTCTTTTCTCCTTTCATTATGTTTCCAATTCAGGGGTACCTGCTTACCTGCTATTATCTGTGTGTTCTGGGCTATTTACATGTAGCAAATTAATACCCGTGTAAGATAAAAGTCCTTGGAAGAATCAGAAAGTCTGTCTCTGAGTTGGCATGTCATTTTGAGTGCAGAGTGCTCATCAGATCTCCACTTGAACACCAGAAATAGAAAAGGGAAAAAAAAAGCATTGACTGGAAATTTAGATAAATGCTTCCTTTGAAAGTTACATACCTTATTTTTTTCTTTCTCATCCTCATGCCCCTTCCCTAGGGTGACTGGCTTCATTTACAGTTAATAGTATTGAATGTTATCATAAAATCAGTCTATCAGGCTAGTGTTTATTGAGCAACTACTGTGTGTATGTGTTGTTTTGAAGAGAGTGATGCAAGATTGAGACTGGAGAAGCAAGTTAAGGCCAGATCACATAGATCTGTAAGATGTGTTGGAATTTGGACTTGACCTTTAGCACAATGTTAAACCTTTGAAATTTTTTAACTAAGGAATGATGTGATCAGATATGTATCTTTTAATATATATTTTTATATTTTTTATTTATTTCAGAGAGGAAGGAAGAGGGAGAGAGAGAAACATCAATGATGAGAGAGAATCATTGATCAGCTGCCTCCTGCATGCCCCCAACTAGGGATCAAGACTGCAACCTGGCATATGTTCTTGACTGGAATCAAACCCAGGACCATTCAGTCTGTGGGCCAATGCTCTATCCACTGAGCCAAACTAGCTAGAGCCAGATATGTATTTTAATAACTGCTTTATCCTATATAATAAAAAGTGTAATATGCAAATCGACCAAATGGTGGAATGACTGGTCGTTATAACACGCACTGAGCACCAGGGGGCAGACGCTCAACTCAGGAGCTGCCTCCTGGTGGTAAGTGCGCTACCACAGGGGGAGCACCGCTCAGCCAGAAGCCGGGCTCATGGCTGGCAAGTGTAGCGGCAGTGGCAGGAGCCTCTTCCATCTCCACTGCAGGCAGGCAGTAAGGAGCGAGGGGTCCCGGACTGTGAGAGGCCTGGACTGCGAGAGGGATGTCTGACTGCCGGCTAGGCCTGATCCCTGGGGGTATCAGGCCTAAACTGGCAGGCAAACATCTCCCAAGGGGTCCCGGACTGTGAGAGGGCGCAGGCCAGGCTGAGGGACCCCTGCTTCCCAGTGCACAATTCTCATGCACCAGGCCTCTAGTTGAGATATAATTCACAGGCCGTATAATTTACACATTTGACATGTACAATTCAATCATTTTTCGTATATTGACAGATACTGTTCACAGATAGTGCAACTGTCACCATAGCCCATTTTAGAACATTTTCATCACCCACCTACTACCTCAAAAGCCCTGTACTCATTAGTTACTCCCAAATTTCCCTACCTCCCCAGCCCTAGGCAACAACTAATCTTTCTGTCTCTATGGAGTTTTCTATTCTGGGCATCCACATAAATGGAATTAAACAATATGTGGTCTTCTGTGACTGGCTTCTTTAACTTATATTTTCAAGGGTCATCCATGTGTGTATTTCACTTCGTTGTATTGCTGAATAGTGTTCCATTGTATGGGTGTAACCATACTGTTTGTCTGTTCATTGGTTGGTGGACATTTGGGTTGTTTTCACCTTTTGACTGTTATGAATAACTAGTGGCCCCGTACACGGATTTGTGCACATTGAAAGGAAATCGGGAGCCCGCACCTGTGTGCCCGGGGAGTTTCCATGTCCCCGTGAGCCACTTGGAAGTTGTGTGGGGAGTCTGTCCTCCTCTCTGCAGCTTCCTGAGAAAATATTTCTAAATGTCCCTTCTATGGCCAGGGTCACGCCTTGCTGGCCAGGAGGTCCCCAGTGGATGCCTTGGGCCATGCTGGACTCTTTCCACCACTTGGAGCTAGATAAGAGATGCTGCGAGGTGAACAATACAAAGTTGGGGATCTTGGGGGCGGGGGTACTCTGTTGCCCACACCCCCATCCTTCAGATCCATCTCTCTTTGACTCTTACCCCGATTGTCAGTCACCACCTTGTGGCCACTATTGTATTGCTGCCTTCCTCTGTAGTGCCAGGGCAATTGGTAAAGAATGAGATTTGATCTCAATGCCTGAGGCAGAGTTCCAGGAGCCCGGAGGTGATATCAGGATCGTCCTGGTTACTCCAAGTGTCCGCGCTTCAACCATTCTCTGGAGATTGTAACTGCAGGTTTATGGGGTACGAG
Source organism: Myotis yumanensis (assembly GCF_028538775.1). Classification (NCBI taxonomy): domain Eukaryota; kingdom Metazoa; phylum Chordata; class Mammalia; order Chiroptera; family Vespertilionidae; genus Myotis; species Myotis yumanensis. The sequence goes on along the minus strand of NW_027223754.1, from coordinate 117,570,174 downwards.
GGATATAGCAGTGTGCTAAGCAGCAGGTGTCCGGGGAGGAGCCCGAGCCAGGGCCAGATGTGATGTGGCTCCCCCTCATCCAGGCCCCACTGCACCTGCCACTGCCTCTGCTCGGTAGTGCTGCTGCAGAGGTGGGAGAGTCTCCCATGGCCGAAGCTACGCTCACCAGCTGTGAGCCCGGCTTTTGGCTGAGCGGTGCTCCTGCTGTGGGAGCACACTGACCACCAGGGGGCAGCTTCTGCATTGAGTGTCTGCCTCCTGGTGGTCAGTGCACATCATTGCGACTGGTTGACTGGGTGTTTCCGTTGTTCCGGTCATTCGGTCATAACGGTCACTTAGGCTTTTACGTATTTAGATGCTTCTATGAACATTAATGTACAAGTTTTTGTAAGGATGTATGTTTCAGTATATAACAGTGGAATTGCTGGGACATATGGTTATTCTGTGTTTAAACTTTTGAGGAGCTGCCAGACTGTTCTCTAGAGTGATTATACTGTTTTACATTCCCACCAACAAGGTATGAGGGTTCCTATTTCATAACAAAACTTGTTATTATCTCTGTTTTTTTAGTATAGCCATCTGAGTGGGTGTGAAGTGGTATTTCACTGTGGTTCTAATTTGTATTTCCCTCATGACTAATGATGTTTAAGATTTTTTCATGTGCGTATTGGCCATTTCTATATTTTTCCTGAGAAATTTGTATTCAATTTTTTGCTCATTTTTTAGGTCAATTGTCTTTTTATTATAGAATTGTAAGAGTTCTTTATATCCTCTGGATACAAGTATCTTATCATATATATGATTTGTAGGAATTTTCTTCTATTCTATAGGTTGTCTTTTTACTTTCTTGATAGCATTATTTGAAGTAAAAACACTTCTAAATTTAATGAAGCCCAATTTGTCTAATTTTTTCTCTTGTTTATGCTTTTGGTGTTTCGACTAAGAAGTCACTGTCAGATCCAAGATCATGAAGATTTATTCTGATGTTGTCTTCTAAGAGTTTCATAGTTTAGTTCTTACATTGAAGTCTTTGATCTATTTTAAGTTAGTTTTTATATATTGTGAGTTAAGGCTCCAATGTCATTATTTTTGCACATGGCTGTCCAGTTGTCTTAGTACCATTTGTTGAGAGATTCTTTGTTCCCCATTGAATGGTCTTGGCCAGATTTATTTACATATAGTATATACACATCCCCAGTAAGACCTAGGGATAGTAAGCCCCCAAATGCCATGTATTTATTTATTGACAGTATTACAGTATATATTTTTTATTATTTATTTATTTATTTATTTCCCTCCTCCCAGCTCCTACCACACTCCAGGCCTTAACCACACTATTTCTATGTCCATTGGTCTTAGAAATAATAGTTCCTTTTAATTGACCTATTATTCTGAATCTTTTGGTGCTTTCTTTTCTTTTTTTTTTTTAATATATTTTATTGATTTTTTACAGAGAGGAAGGGAGAGAGACAGAGAGTTAGAAACATCGATGAGAGAGAAACATCGATCAGCTGCCTCCTGCACATCCCCCACTGGGGATGTGCCCGCAACCCAGGCACATGCCCTTGACCGGAATCGAACCCGGGACCCCTGAGTCCGCAGGCCGACGCTCTATCCACTGAGCCAAACCGGTTTTGGCCTTTTGGTGCTTTCTTATCCATTTATCACTTTTGTGGTTATGGAAGCTAGCTGCTATTCAAAGCTGAGGGCCTGTTTGCTGTTATTTTGCTGACATTCTGTTGTGTCTGGAGAAATATGGATTTTTTTGCCAAATGAGCTGCAGAAGTCAATATTTACTTTAAAAACATAAGGATAATGCTAAAGAACCAGAAACAATCTAGAAAACATTCCTTTACAACACCAATACAAAGGCCCAGCCCCCTGAGCCAGAATGTGAATCAGGAAAAGAAACACAGGGTTTTTAGCCAAGAATAACAATGAAAGATTAAAACACCAGTAAATTGTTTTAAATTGATTTTTAAGTTGGTTAGAAGTAATGTTTTAGAAACATGCTGTTTTATTTAGGACAAATGAAGTTTGGGAGTGTTTCTTTTGCTGTAACTGGTTTTTGGCATTGATTAGAACTGAATGGGTGGATGGATGGATGAATGAATGAATGAACAAACGAATGGACAAAGTTGGTGCAAAATGGCAGAGGGATGGAAAAGAAATGGGCCCCTGTTCCTGTATAACAACATCTATGCATGCATGTGGGCACCGACTGGCATTTTCTGTGTATTTCAGGGTTTTAGAAGACTTGCCTTTTTCTGCCTCTTTGAATTAAAACTTGTGTAAAAAGCTCATAGGTCAGTGTCTGAATGCTTTTCACCCTAGGCTTCCTCAGCTAAGCACTTAGATTCCATGACTCCAACTCAGTGGCTGAGAAAGCTTTAATGATGTGGCTCTAGGCTTTAAGTTTGAATGTCTTCCTATTTAATTTCTTTCAAAATAAAACTTCCACAGCATCACAACCCTGTACTGATTGGACAGTTGCTCACTCGCCTTCAGGGACTGCCCATTTTTACTAGTCAATTCACAAAGGAGGAGGATCAGGTGAACTGTGCTTTGGCATGATGCATTTTCTCCATTCTCAGACATGGATTTTTCTATGGCACTGCCAATTCCCTGGGTCTGTGAGGACAGACAGTGAGAAGAGCTGACCTAGCAGCTCTGAAGTTGAGGTGAGCATTGTCTCTTAAATTGTAAAAAACTGATAAGTTGGTAGGTAGAGAGACAGGCAGATATATTAATCCCAGGCAAGAGCATTTGCCACCTCACTGACTTTTAGCTGTTGCAATTTTTAGATGTCACTGATGACAGTTGCTCCATGTAGCTTCTCAGAGCTTTTTACATTTCCCCTCCTTTTTACTCCTCTCACCCATTCCCCATGAGCAGTTCTTGATTCTTGTTGATTATTTCTTTTAAGGCTAACTTTTCTATTTCATCCGTTCAAACTGCTATGGGCTTCTGCTAGGAACTTTATGCACTTTCTCTTATTAAATCGTCATCACAACCCGATGGAGGCAAGTTAAACACCATGGCCCAGAGCCGGACCTTGTGCTGGAACTGGGAGTAGAGCCCCAGCCATGGCTGGCCCAAACCATTGGCACTTAAAAAACATTTTTTTAAAAATAATAGCTTTATTGAAATACAATTTATATATCAAACAATTCTGCCATTTAGGCATGCCATTCAGTGGTTTTTAGTATAGTCACAGATATATACAACTGTCATTAGAGTCCATTTTAGAACATTTTCATTCCCTCAGCTCCCAGCCCTAAGCACCCATTAATCTACTTTACATCTCTGCGGGTTTGCCTAATTTAGACATTTCACATAAGTAGAGCATGTGGTCTTTTGTGACCGGCTTCTTTCACTTAGAACAATGTTTCCAAGGTTTACTCACATTATAGACTCTTTCATCAATACTTCATTCCTTCATATGGCAGAATAATATTCCATTGTATAGCTATCCCCCATTCATTTATCTGTTCATCAGTTGATGGTTGTTTGGGTTATGTCTACCTTTTGGCTCTGAAAAATAATGCTATTATCAACATCCACATACAAGCTTTTGTGTGGGCATGTTTTCATTTCTCTTGGGTATACATCTAGGAGTTGAATTGCTGGGTCAATGGCAACTGCATGCTTAACTTTTGAGGAGCTATCAGACTATTTTCTGCAGCAGCTGCACCATTTTACATTCTCATCAGCAGTGTATTCCACATCTATACCAATGCTTGTTGTTATGTGACATGGTATGTTATGTGACTTTTTCATTACAGCCACCCCAGTAGGTATCTCACTGTGGGAGCCATGGGCTCTGAATCCCCTTGCAGTGCTCTCTTTTATGCCTGAGCAGCCGCCTCAGTGAGTTTTTCCCTTCTTTCTCAATGGTAGTAGCTAGTCCCTTTTGCTTCCTAGGCTTCCATTGAGCTTGCCACCCAGGAGCCTTACTAAAGTACTATTTGGACCTGGAGCTTTTCTGATCAAGTCCTCAGCGGTTCCCCATTTTCTACAGGGTAGTGTCTACCTTTCATTGAGGTTATAAGCTCTCTGTTATTAGTCTCAACTTTCAGACAGACTTTCTGATCAATAAGACCGGTATCTTTTCTGTAACACACCCATGCTGTGTATTATCATACTTCTGAGCCTTTGTTCCTGCAATTCCTCTCTTACATGAGGCCCTTTCTGCCAGTGTCAAATGGAATAGATCTCTTTCTCACTCTGCAACATATGTTATCAACAACACACACTTGGCACTTATTTATTACTTTGCATTTATCTCTTTTGTCTTTTGTCTGTACTTACCCAGAAAGCATATAATGTGTAAGAGCCACAATAAAATAGATACTTTTTTACTCCCTGGCCAAGAAAGTAAACCTTATCAATGCTATTAAAGACCACTCTATACCTTAGATTATATCCTCAGCCTCGCCCCACCTCCCTGCTTTCTATCTCACTCCTGTTAATTTCATTTTATCATTCACTGGCTTTCCTTCACAGTTTATACCTATCTATGACTCAGATTGCTTTCCTATGCATGTATTTGAATATGGAGTAAATTGAATTATACTACAGAATGGCTTATTTTGTTCAAGACTGTTTGAGTTTAATCCATATAATTCATGTAGCTGTAGTGTAGTCATTCTCACTGCTATATAAAGTTCCATTGTATGAATATTACCACACCTTATTTTATTATTCTCCTGTCAATGGAAATTTGTCTTATTGCCAGATTTTTACTGTTACACAGAATGGGGCTGAGCAAAGTATCTCCTTGTACACATGTGCAAATATTTTTCTAGGGTATAATACTTGAAGCAGACTTGCTTGGTGGTGGGCAATGTACATTTTAAACTTCACTAAACATTGAAAAAATATATTCTTAAGTGATTTGCCAACAGTTTATAAAAGTTTCTCCAGATTACATCCTTGCCAAGATGTGTATTTTTTAAAGTGTTTTAATCTTACCAACCTTGCAAATGTGAGATGGCTCATCTCCTTGTTGCAATTTTATATTCCCCACTTGTTAATTAGATGAGTTTATTTTTGGCAATGCTTTTTTGGGCCTATAGTCTTTTATCAATTTGGCTATAATGAGTTTCTTTTAGTTGGCACCTGCTTGGCACATCTCTTTCCATCCTTTTATATTTGGCTTTTCTGTACTCCTTTTAAACAACATCTAGCTGGATTTTGTCAGTTTTTGTTTCCAAGTTCAGATAGAGGGTCTGAGCAGCGAGAGAACTTTGCCCATTTCCACAGAGACTGAGATGACTTGTTACTTGGGGTCACTGAAGAATAGGGGAAGAGAGTTTGCATGTAGCCATCATGCTAGGCAGCATTCCAAGATGGCCCCAGAATTCCCACCCTCTGTTGGACATCCCCTGCATAATCTCTGATATGTGGAATAAGATGAGTTTACTTTCACGGTTAGGTTATGTTTTATGGCCTAGTTGACTTTAAGAAAGGGAGATTATCTGAGTGGGCCTGACTTGTGTGAGTGAGCCCTTTAAGTCTGAGATGGGGGAGTCAGAGATTTAAAATATGAGCAGGGTTTGATGGGCTGTTGCCGGTTTGAAGATTCAGGGGACTGCATGACAAGGAATGTAGATGGCCTCTAGGAGCTGGAAGTGAACCCCAAATGCAGCCAGCATGGAAATGGGAACTCAGTCCTACAACTGCAAGGAACAGAATTTGCCACACAGCCATGAGAGCTTGGAAGAAGGTCCCAAACTCCAGATGAAACCCAGCCTAACCAGCACCTTTATTGTAGCCTTAGAAGACCCTGAGCAGGGAATCAGTCACACTGGGCCTGGACTTCTGACCTACACAATTGTGAGCTAATCCATGGGTACTATTTAAGCTGCTAAGTTTGTTATGCAGCAATACAAAATTAATACAGTCTGAGACACTAAGAAAACTACCCCATTCACTATTGCAACAACAAAAAAAGGTACCTAGAAATAAATTTAACCAAGGAGGTAAAAGACCTGTACTCAGAAAACTATATGACATTGAAGAAAGAAATAAAGGAAGATACAAATAAGTGGAAGCATATACCATCTTCATGGATTGGAAGAATTAACATTATTAAAATGTCCATACTCCCCAAAGTAATCTATAGACTCAATGCAATTCCTATTAAAATCTAATGGCATATGTCACAGATATAGTAAAGATATTCCAAAAATTTATATAGAACAACAACAACAACAAAAAACTCACAAAAAACAACAACCTGACTAGCCACAGCAACATTGAGAAAGAAGAACAAAGTTGGAGGTATCACAATACTGGATATCAAACTATATTACAAGGAGATTGTAATAAACAAATTGAAAAGAGAACCCTGTATGGGAGAACATATTTACCAATGATACATCCAATAAGGGGTTAATTTTCAAATATATATCTTGTACAATTCAACACCAGAAAGACAAACAATCCAATTAAAAAAAATGGGCAAAGGACCTGACTAGACATTTCTTCAAGTAGGACATACAGATGGCCAAGAGACATATGAAAAAATGCTCAACATCACTAATTATCAGAGATGCAAATTAAAGGTACCACCTCATATCTGTCAGAATGACTACCATCAATAAATCAACAAACAGTAAGTGCTGGCGAGAATGTGGAGAAAAGGGAATCCTAGTACACTGCTGGTGGAAATACAGTCTTGTGCAGCTACTGTGGACAGCAGTATGGAGTTTCCTTTAAAAATCAAAAATGGAACTGCCATTTGACTCAATAATCTCACTTCTGAGAATTTCCTAAGAATCCCAAAACACCAATCAGAAAGAACATATGCACCCCTATGTTCATAGCAGCATTATTTGCCATAGCCAAGATCTGGAAATAACCCAAGTGGGTAAAAAAGCAGTGGTACATTTACACAATGGAATACTGAGCAGCTGTATAAAAGAAGGATCTCTTACCCTTTGCAACAACATGGATGGACCTGGAGAGTGTTATGCTAAGAGAAATAAGCCAGTCAGAGAAAGACAAATACCACATGATCTCGCTAATATATGGAATCTAATGAACAAAATAAACTGATGAACAAAATGGGACCAGAAGCATGGATGCGTGGAACAGACTGATGGGTGCCAGAGGGGAGGAGTGTGTGGGTGACTGGATAAAGAAGATGAAGGGATTAGCTAAAGAACATATATGCATACCCTTGGACACAGACAATAGTGTGGTGAAGGCCAAGGTAGGGGGGCAAAAGGGGGGAAGTAGGAAATATCTGCAATAATATCCATATCAAAATTTTAATAAAAAATAAAAACATGTGGCAAAATGTTTTAGAAAAACACACCAATACAGTCATGTTGTTCTTGAGAGAGTTTTGAGACAATATTCAGGCATTTCCAGAAGGTAATTGGGAATAAATGCCTAGTATTTGGGAGAAATATCTATCCTGGGGATAGATTTAGGATTGTTACATAACTGATCTGAGTTGTAGAAATGTGATGTGTGGATGAGGTCAGTCAAAGAAAGAGTGGACAGGCAGGGAGAGAGGCTGAACAGGGAACCTTGCACAGCACTCAGATTTCCCAGTGTTGAATAGTGAAGGAGGATCTGAGCAGGGGCTAAAGCACAACTCAGTTACAAAAACTTCATCTGCTTAATGAGCTTTCCTAAGAGCTAAGCACGTATTCTAACTGCTTTCAAAAATACACAATGGTCCATCTGCAGTTATTTCTCCACATTGAATATTCACATTGGCTTCTGATGGCTCCACGCTATATATAAACTAGTCCTTGGGTTATTTCCTGGGAGTAGGGAAAAGAAACACATGGCTGTTATTAATTTCCCTTTTGGTGAAATTATCTTATTTAGGAATGGAAAAGAGAATGAAAATTGGACCATGTCCTACAGTATCATAGGATGGTCCAGGGGAGACTCTCATTCCTTTTCTTTTCACTTTCTTGTGGATGCTGAATTCTGAAGTATTTCTTAAATAATAAATTCCTTTGCTTCTGACCCCTTCTTCCTTCAAAATGCATCACTTCATCTCTGCTTCTGTCATCATGTCGCCTTCTCTTCTGAAGTAAAATTGTCCTCTAAGGACATTTGTGATTCCGTTTAGAGGCCACCGGATAATCCCAGCTAATCTCTCCTTCTCGGGATCCTTAACTTAATTATATCTGCAGAGTGCCTTTTTGCCAAACAAGGCAACATTACAGGTCCCAGGGATTGGGATGTGCACATATTTGGGAAGCTGTTATTCTGCCGACCATGGTTGGCTTTAAAGGACATGGGAATTATTTCATTAGTTCCCTAAGGAGGAGGTAGGGGGTTGGATGGACACAAGGATGTGTACATTTCACCCCCTTTTCTCTTTGTCTTGATTTTCAGTGTAGTGCCTGGTCCCTTTAGTGTCTTGTCCACATCCAACTGGGGTACAGTGTGTGTGAGCATGTAATGTAGACCTGGGGTGAGCAAAGCAACAGAGAAAACCCGGCAAGGCTTGAGGTACATTTTTTTCCTCATGTCTCAGAGAGAAGCATTTATATATAATTTATTCTAACTATGGTATGATGGAGAATGGAATAATCACTTAATTTTTAACATAAACAATGAAACTTGAAAATATATTCAAGCTTAACCCTTATGTGACAAACTTTGATAGTCTGAGAAACATGGTTTACCATATTAGAACATTACACGCAGAAGTTTAGAGCTTTTTTGATTCTGGTTTCACAAAAATGTTCCCCTAAAATGCTGTGGACAGTCAGGGAAGTGATTTTGTTGGTGTTGTTATTTGTGTTCTCTCTTGCCAAAGCTAAATGAGCCACCACATGGTACAACTGTATTTGCAAAATTGAAAAGCAAATATTGCAGGCCATTGGACAACATGAGAGCCTGTGTCCTAAATGACTGGAAATGCTTATGGCTAAAGTCAGCCGTTATCCGGAATGATCCCCTGGAGGGAGTTTTTCAGACTTACACAGGGGACCAGTAATAAAACACAAACTCTAAAGTATCCTCCAGCAACAAAAACACATGGGATGTTTTTCTATATAATATTTCACATTAAATGTAATTGTAGATTAACTTTTATAGAGAAAATATTTATTCAAGCCAGATATGCTTAAGTCCTTTCATTTCCTCAAGTATGACAGAGCACTGGGAATATGCTCTCCTTTGTAATTTCCTACCCATTTGCCTCAGTTATGGGCAGAACATTAACTCTGCAGAGACTGCATATTAGAAACCACTGCAGACGGAAATCTTAAATTGACCAGACCCTGAATCTGGAGTTGAGGTTGCTGTGTTCTGGTCCCAGCATCACAGCCCACCCATAGTACCTGGTACATGGCCTTGCTTGCCATGCATGGCTCCCCACACCTTACGCTTCTCTAGCTCCAGGGTCTGGTGAGGGCTAGGTCATCTGCAAGGCCCTTTCCTGCTCTTAACTTGCATATGGCTCGTCTGTCAAAGATCACATGTGTGTCAGATTTAGTTAAAACCCAAACCTATTTTTGTAAAAATGTCTTTACCAAATATCAAAATTTGGAATAATGTTTATTATTTCTTAATAATGTGTTTATTTTTTATTTCTTTATTATTATTAACTAGTGGCCCAGTGCATGAAATTTGTGCACAGTAAAAAGGAATTAATTAGAGGAAATATTTTAATGTTGCTAGTTGCCCTTTCTCTATAATAGAAGTGTCAGAGATGAAAGAAAATTAGTAAAATGTATATGAAAATCTTCCTTCTGTCAGAGTCTGGGGCACACCATGGGACCCAGAGTCAAGTCCCTGCCCACCCACGTGCACCTCAGAATTGAGCGAGACCCAGACCCGGCCAGCTCCACCCCCATTGGGTGAGATCCAGACCCAGCCAGCCCCACCCCCGTCAAGCCCTGCTGGGTGGGGAGCGGGGGGGGGCACAGCCTGATGTCCCCCAGCCTGGTGCCAGGGCGGGGGCACGGCCTGAGGTTCCCCAGCCCAGGGCAGGGGACATGCCCTGAGGTCCCTTGTCAAGCCCCACTGGGCAGGGGGCACAGCCTCAGGTCCCCCGGCTCAGTGCCACGCAGCCTCAGGTCCCTGCTGATCACTCGTTATGGCTCATTACAGGAACCTCACCTCTGCTATGGGCACAGCCATCTTGTGTTATGGGAACCTTGCATCCGCTGTGGGCACAGCCATCTTATGACAGTGTGATGGAGTGAGGGTCAATTTGCAAATTACCTCTTTATTATATAGGATAACTATAGCTATTAATAGTTCATTATTATTGTTTAGAATTTAACAATATCTAAATTTTTGGTGTGAATCAACTGAGAAGCTATAGCAACATGGGGAACAGGTTTGAGAAAGGTGCTCCTGGATTTGAACTTGCTGCATCACTTACCAGGTGTGGGGCCTTGATCAAAGAATTGGCTGGAACCCTGCATTTTCTCCTCTATGAAAGGTGCCTACTCATACCTGGCTAATAATATTACTTGTTTCATAATGGAGGTAAAAGTGTCAGCAACATCTTGTCCCCTATTCTAAGTACACCAAGCCTCACACGTAGAGTTGAAGTCACCAATAAAAGGTCATATTACTTTCCATATAGGATGCCTCTGAGTTAGAGAGAAAATGGGACATTTTAAGTGGTCAGGATGGCATCACACTGTTGCTAGTAGACATTTAAGATGATGTTCTGGAAACTGTGAGGGTGAAACATCTGAGCCTCTGAGCCGGGGAGTGCTGTGTGCAGGTCACACAGGTGCACTGTGGACAGACTGCCTCTGTTTTGTTGTCTGCCTCATGCTGTTTCCACAGCCATGGGCTTTCGAGCAGACATTCTCATTGCCTCCACTTCAGTGAGTGTGGAGGAAATTTGTGATTAGCACATAACTTGTTAGTATGAAAGTGTGAGCCTGAAATCATTGTGAAGTTCGATCCCATAGTGTTCTCTTTGGAGAATGACAACTGCTGATGTGAACTCTGAAACCTCCATTTTTCACAGTACAAATGGAACTTTGCTTCAGACCTACCAGCTGACTCTTTTCCTGATGCATTCACATTCCCTCAGCGCTAACCTTGGAGACGTTTTTCCCTTTCTCTCCTCTCTGGCACGGGATTCCAGTCGGATTATTGGGCTACCTTACATGACTGTGCCCTTGAATTGCTTCTGTTGGATCCCCGGCTGCTCTTCCTTATTCCCTCTTCCTGAGTTAGGACTGTAGGCTAAGCATATTCACTTTCACCTTGAAAAGCAGAATCAAGAAGACCTTGCTCTGATTTCTGTTCCACTCTCTTACCCTCCCTGTACTCTTAGCTCCTCTGTCCTGCAGCGAATCAGAGAGGGATAGAAAGTACCACCGTGTCACATGCCTGCAGTGTGGCCAGACTAGGCACAATCGTTGGTGCTTTTGAATGTTGTCTCATTTAACCCTAATTAGTGCCCTTCAGGACAGGCCTTGGGATATCCATTCAACTGGGTTTAAGCACTTTGTCCAGTGTGTCACAAATAGATAGATTATGATCAGAATTCAGGTCTAAGTTCAACTAGTTTGCCATTTACTTGGAGTCTGTGTGACACTCGGATCTTTCTCTTGGTTTGGTATCATTATTATTATCACCATCATTATCATCACCTTCATTATTCTCTTAGTCATTCTTGGGTGAAGACAGCCTTGTCCTATACTTGTGTGTCTTGTTTTGTTTGATTTGTTTTTTATGTTTTCTTTTAGTTGACTTTGTTAAACTGAAAAAGCTAGAAATGGTGCCAAGATATAAGATTTACAAGAGACTCAGGTACTCATCCATTTAGCACTTCATAAATTGCGACGAAGGGAAAACTGTTCAGGAGGCTGATGGCAGTGTGAAAGAGATATTGTCCTGCACAGACAAGTGCAGTTGCTAAATGTGGTTGTTTTCCCCCCAAGTCTTTAATATGCTACTGTGCATTATGACAGAAATGAATGTAGTACACAGCACCTCCCAAACGTAATTTTGTTCATGTCTAACTTAATTTATTAGAAAGCAAAAATCAGATTAAGACAGACTTGTCTTCAACTCCATCCAAATGATTTTAGTTTTAAAGAACAAAAGAGAATAGTGGTTTAGAAGCTTCAATTATGTGTCAGGTCTGCCTGTTGTCCTTCTGGTGCTCTCCTGTTTTCCTGCTGCTGTTAAAACTGCAATGCACACGTGAAAGAGGGCTCCTGTGAAAGCTCCTGCCCCTCTCAGAGTTTATGGCCTCAAATGGTGTAAGGCCTGTCACACCAGGAGTACAAAATGTGACTTCTTTTTATGGGTTGGGTTTTATTTTCTTCTGTATTCTTACTTTACAGTTTTTCATGTTTAATAGACCTAATATGAATGTCATATAGAAGGCCATACGTAGAATCTCTGCCCAATTTATTGATTCTGCAAAAGCTTACAATATCAGGTGGGATTTGAGGAGTTCATGGATTTTTATTGTTTTGTTTAAAGGAGGGAATGAAGATAAGTATTAAAGCCACAGTCATTGAAATATCGACCAACTAAATTCTTGTGCCTGTGGTTTTTTCCCATCTTCTTCCCAAACATTTTTGGCCAAAGAACACCTTGTATTTGGAGGGAACCCTGCTAGTCTTGTACTTTCATTTTTCTGGGTAAGGTACTATAAGATAGGGCTACTATAAGATAGAAAGTAGAATAGTATGTTCTTTTTAGTTTAAAAAATAAAGCATAGGATGTATGGCAAATTCAACACATACCCACAAGAGATGGGATGTGTTCTGTGACTAAGGAGTGTCACTTAGAGCCAGGAAAATACACCCTTACATGCACAGCACACAACTTGGTCTTTTTACTCAGAGGACCGGAGAGGACACCACAAAACTTGCAAACAGTTTCATTTGGAACCTGATTTGAATTATAGGGAAGCTCGTGAACAGATTAGGCTCTGAAAATGTAAATGGTTGGTTTCAAGGTGACAATATAAAAACTGGAAAACTGGCCCTAACCGGTTTGGCTCAGTGGATAGAACGTTGGCCTGCGACTAAAGGGTCCCAGGTTCGATTCCAGTCAAGGGCATGTACCTTGGTTGCGGGCACATCCCCAGTAGGATGTATGCAGGTGGCAGCTGATTGATGTTTCTCTCTCATCGAAGTTTCTAACTCTCCCTCTCCCTTCCTCTCTGTAAAAAATCAATAAAATATATTAAAAAACAAACAAACAAACAAAACCCCTGGAAAACTGGACGGTTTTCGTAGGTGGGCAGTATTCTTTCTCAGAACTCTGATGTCCTTGAGAGCTCCCAGCATGCTGTGCTGCTGTCTGCATTACCAGTGTTCCCCTCCCAGCCTCTTTCCCTTCCCTCCTGTGCTTATGCGCCTCAAACACACTGCTCACTCTCTGGGCTTTTCCAAGAAGAAAGAAAGAAGTGCCCCCACTCACATCATTGGGTTTGTAGCAAAGAGGCAACATTCCCCCAGAAAATATGTTTGGAAGTACTGATGGTCCTTTGCAAACTATCTGTGTCACTGCAGAGAGGCGTATTGCATGATGGGAAAGTATCTGACCAGAACTCAGAAGAGATGAGTTGGGGCTAGTAGTGATTCTGTCCCTCATCAGCAACAGTCCCTTGGGCAAACTGTTCGTACCTTGGGGCCTCCATTTCCTGTTTGTGAAAATTCTAGATATATTTACATCTTAGTACCTAAAATAACTAAATAAAATGTCTCCTGAATTTATTTTTAGTATGTAGTTTATTGCCAAGAATATTCACCTATGTAAAGAAATTATTTACAGAGGTACTTTTAAAATTTTCTATGGGATTATATTTAACTTGGAATGTTTTGTTTTCATTGTGTCCATTGTAATGGATTTCAGCCTGTCTATAAGCTGAGTTGGTCTAACAAACTGAATGATAACAGAATGGATACTGTGTTTTATGAATCAATCAGTCAGGTCTTGAAGGAATGAAAATTATGAAAAACAACAACAACAACAACCACATAATTTAGTCCAGTAAAAGAACTAGCTTATAGCTGAAAAAAAACTTTTACCCTGTATTATTGCTGATTTGTCCCACAGGTGTGAATAAACCTGGAAAGCATAAACATTTGGAAGTTATTTAAAATTTATTGAAAATGTAGTACAAAACTCCCACCCTCCCTTTATTCCCATCCAAAATGTAGAACTATTATAGTTGGCCGGGGTTTTTCTTATATCTCAGTGGTATGATTTCCCCATATGTGAGAAAATTGAATGGATAGGATCTAATAACAAACTCTGAAAGAGCAACTTTACATGCCTTCATGATGAAAAGTAGACGATGGGAGAGACTTGTCATGGAAGTCTGCAATGCCTAATAAGGAAATTACCTGACAGCAGGTGTTTTGATTAATAATGAAGTTAGTTTATAGCATAATAAAGAATGGCATGAAGGGTTATATTGTAAAAAAAAAAAAAAAGGCAGATGTTTTTTAGGAGGAGAGGGGCACAATTTCTCCCTCCTGTTAACTGTAAAAGTAATAGATATTTATCATAGAATTTGAATAAAATGAAGGAAATAGAAATCACTACTGGTGTCACCATTCTAAGGCAACTGTTATCTCCTCATAACACTTTTGTTTGCAAGTATCTGTATGTGCATGCCAATTTGTTTTATTTTTTTATGATGTACTCTGTACATTTTTCACAAAATCAAATAGGTCATACATGGTGAGAGGAGATTGGAAACCTAGGTCCAGAGGACTCCAGTTATATTCTCACTAGGAAGTTTAGCCTTTCCATTCATGCTAATTTAGTAGTTACTTATTCTGTTCTTCATACCTTGCCAACACGCTCAAGTACTGGATTTTAATAGTTTTTCTAAAAAATATGGTAATATAGTAGTGCAAGTACTGAATCACTTAATCATTTATAAATGGGCCCACTTCAAAAAAACCAGTCGTGGTCCAAAGAGGTAGCTTGAGAATTTATCAGTTCCATCTCCCTTCTTCAAATAGAACTGCCCAGATCCTCTCAGACTACTAAGGACCTCCTAGAAATAAAACTGTAAACCACAAATAGTGTTTAACACCCTTTGATGTCAGAAAATTATTTCTTCTACCTAATTTCAGTACCTTATGGCACTGCTTAACCCCATTTCCTTTGTCTTTATTGGAGATGGGGAACAGCTGGTCACCCCTTCTGTAACATTAGCTTTTGCCAATACACAAACAAGATCAAGTTACCTTTGACTTTCTATTCATGTTAAATTTCTTTTTTGAGTCCTTCTCTTTTACCATGGAAAGTTTGCTAGGAATAGCACAGTAACCAGCATGTGATATGCTTTCAATTAATAACTTTGATTGGATAAACTTTAATAATGGTTGTGAATTGCTATGTAAATAAAGCATCACCACTTTTCCTGATTGCCTTTTCCTCATCCCTATCCCCATTGCTCTCCTCCTGGTAAGCACTTGGAAAGGCCTGTGTCCAGCTAGGGGGTAGGAATTCAGCCCTGCTAAGACAACATTTAGAAAGGCCATTTGTAAAGACTTCATCAAATCCTCAGCCAAGGGTTTTTCCCATCTCCAGTTTATGTCTGGAGGAGAGGAAGTGGGTAGTAAACTGAACATAGAACATTAGGTAGTACAGTTTTATCTCTTTTCAACTGGTATTTGTGTAGTACTTTGCAGTTTACAAAGCATTTAGTGTCTTAGCAAGCATTTATTGAGTGCCTACTCTGTGCTACCCAGTGGATGAGGTGGTGGAGTTTCAGGTTTGTTTAAAGTAGTCCTTACCCTCACGGAGCTCACAGCCTAGTAGAAGGGGCAGAATATAACAAATAATCAGTACTCATTGGGATAAGCTTCCTAACAGAGGTAAGATCAAGGTGCAATGGCAACAGGAAAGAGCAAGTGATTAGTTCTATCTGATGTTCAAAGGGGACTCAAGAAAAAATCTGATGTTGACTTAGGTTCTAACACAACATCTAAAATATAATTTTATTTATCTAGTTAGGTGGTCTGATTCCCCCACTAGAAAGTGGATACTGGATCTTCCATCTTAGGAATCCTAGCAGAGGTTGCTGGCTAGCTAGAGTGTTGGATGTGAAGGGAGAAGCAATTTTAGATGTAGTTGAAGAGTTAGGGGCTATATCTTAGAGGAGACCAAGTGAAAAATAGAGTTGGAGACGTTTATGTTAGAAAAATAACTGACAGCAAGGGAAGGTTGAATGGGAGGAAGGCAAGTAATGAGGGAAAGGAAAACTGGAGACTTTTTCAGCATTCCAAGGGAGAAGGGGTCGAGGCATGGAAAAAGGCTGGAGAGGCAGTGGGGATGGAGCCAGGAGAGAGATTTAGAGAGCAGGAGGCAAGATTGACCTAACTTTGTCACAAATGTGGTGAAAGAAGTTTCCTTCTGGGATGAACCCAACATTCTTGGGTGGGGATCAAGTTCCCATTCATTCTAAGTATGGCATGAGGGTGAAATGCTAATGGGTGAAGTGGAGACACAAATATAAGTGTGACTTAGGACACAATCTGCATTGAGGGATGACAAATATTTTTCGTAAAGGGTCAGAGAGTAAATATACTAGGCGTTGAGGTCTCCCTGCAACCACACTCTGCTGCTGTTGCACAGAAGTGGCAGTGGCCAACATGTGAGCTGATAAAGGTGGCTGTGTTCCAAACTGACTTATTTACAGGAATGGGCACTGGTCTGGATTTGACCGTGGCTGTAGTTTTTTGGTCCCTGATCTAGATAGTGATCAACATGGACATTGTAGTTGATCATGGGAGTGGATGAGAGTGTCTGACATAGAGCCAGGGGGAATACTAACCAGCAAATAAAAATGAGACAATGATCAAGGCAAAGTGGGGAGAGGTTTTTAGTGTTTGGGGTGGGGGAGGTTGAAGTCAGCTGTTGTAGAAATAACTTCAGTGCTAAGATAATGACTTCTTGGTATCCATGAGGCAGGAGGGAAGTTTTTGTGGCATAGTGGGGACATAAAGAGTCAACAGAAGGCTGCAGTGAGGGCAGGGGCTTTCACTCCAAGTTTAAATAGGAGAAAACAAAACCATACAGAGGTCAGTAAATTACTCAAGCCTGAGCCAAAAGTCAAACTTGGTTATTTGCATCTTAGGTTTGTGTGCAGTTTTTTTGTTGTTGTTTTTTAAACTATACCCACATAGGTTTTTTTTGCTTATTTTATGAAATCTCAAGTTAAGAGGCTCCTTTTTGGTTTGACCAAGAAGAATTTGTTATCTGTTGGTCTAGTGGTACATAGGTAAAAGCCTCCTTTCTAAAAGTAATGCACAACAGACTCTTTAAAAAAACAAACAAACAAACAAACAAAAACCCATCTCCCAAGGATATGTTTTTATTTATTTTAGAGAGAAAGGAAGGACGAGAGAGAGAGAGAGAGAGAGAGAGAGAGAGAGAGAGAGAAAGAAACATCGATGTGAGAGAAAAACCTTGATGGGTTACCTCCTGAATGCACCCCAGTGGGGATTAAATCTGCAACCTAGGTATGTGCCCTGATTGGGAATCGAAACCGTAACTTTTGGTGTATGGGGTAATGCTCCAGTCAGCTGAGCCACCCAGCCAGGACCACTGTAGACTCTTATTTCTGTTTTTATAGATGATCACTTCCATAGATAGAGACCAGACAACACTTTTTATAAATATGTTACTACTTGTTGAGTCTGAACACTGTCTCCTACCTTGGGCCAAGAGCATTAGGTATGCTAGCTCATGTCATCTTTATGTCAACCTAATGATTTCAGAAGCGTTATTTCCATTTTCTACATGAGAAAAGCCTAGTAGAGTCCAAGATGCCCCACTCCCCCAGAGGAGTGGCAGACTGGGGTTTGAACCCCCCAGTGCCATAGACTTCTCACCAGCAAAGTGGCACTGACCACAGATTCTGGCACACAGCTGTGATGGTCCCTCTTGCCTTGTTTGATCCTCTTGTCTCTGGCTCTTCCTCCCCCATCTCTTTTTCTGGTAGTTGCTCTTGTTTAATCTCTAAGAAGGTTGTAGGGCTGTGGAATTTTGTTATATCCTGTATTCTTATTCTGAGGTCTACCGCCCTGGCTGGGCATATGAACTTAGTCAGTAGTAAATGATAAAAATGTGTGCTGATCGGAGGGAGGTGGAAGGCAAGCAGGGGGAGCAGAGGGTAGGGAGTGGAAAGGGATTTGTGGTGAAGGGTGGGAAGGGGGCCTGGCCTGGAGGGCCCCTCCAATGTGTCTGTGGACCCTAAACACATCTGTTTTCAGCTGGCTTGCTTCTGCTAACAGTTTCTCAATTTACATATGTTAAGAACTACAGGCAAAATGACTGGAATCAAGGGTGCATGCCACTTGGATTCCTTCCAGCTTTTATTTTAGGCTGACAACTTTTTGGACGCAATACAAGATTTGTAGTTGTTTGTTTCTTCTAATGAGGTGGCAAGATAAGGCTGCAACTGTCACAGCTGTTGAGTACAGGGTTTCTGAGTATTTGTTTTCTTTTTTAAAGAAACATGAAACATTCAAGGTTTAAAAATAGTGTTAATTATTGAGCTGGTAATTGGTCTTGCCTCATTGGTGAGTGTGGGAGGGAGGTGTGATGGAAAGATAGATTGGCATGTGCAATTGTGAGTAAAAGCTCTTCCTTTTCTTTGAGCTTTGGGAGTGGAAGAATCATGCCCTGAATTTCACAGGGGAAGGAAATTGTCTGGTGTTTCTCTCAGATGTCTGCACACTCCCATCCTGGTCAGAGCAACTGCTGGAGTGCCAGCCCTCTGTGGCACTTGCTCACACAGGTCCTAAGGCATCTTGGTGATACCATTTGTGAGGCACTGGGCGCAGCTGTTGCTTGGACATCAGAAGTTCTGCATATCCCACCCAACCCTTCTGTATCCTCAGTGGAGCATGTTCACCTATGCTCTTGTTTGCAGGAAAAAATCTTTTCTCCCTCAGTCACACTGTATTGAAACAGAAACAGAACAGGAGCAGAAAGGTTTAAAGAGTGAAACCTGTGGACCTTAACTTGCTTATTCTATAACTAGGTAAACTGAGAGGCACATGCAGCCTTGATGTAGTGTGAAGGGGTTATTCTTTTTCTTCTTATTTTTTACAGTACTTTTTGACCCTATTCCACTGCAAAATAAGTTCAGTTTGGCTTGGAGAGGAGCCACACAGATGGAAAATAGTGGAAAGACAGTAAATAAAATGTAACATAAATGGTAGGGTTACTCTTTGTAGCTTGATGTGTTGGGGATTTGTATGATGGATCCCATTTTATTTAAGGAGGAATAAACTTCATGTTAATGAAGTTGGCAGGTGATCCTGAATCAGAGGAGATTTCAAATCTGAAAGAACAGAAATATTATAATTATACCTTAAGGAGATTAAAAATATAGGCAGGAAATAACAAAATGAGATACAGCTTGGAAAATGCACACTAATACAACTGGGGAAAAATAATGTGAAATGCAGGCAGGATCCAAGTGAACAGGAGAAATGTGTACTAAATTGCCAAAGAATAGCAATATTTGGAAGTATCCATTGGACCCCGCAATACACTACAATGGACTGACCATTAGGGGCCACTTATATAGCTCATCCTCAATAAAGAGATGACTTATTTTGCAGAAGAATGACCAGCAGTGTTTATTTCCATTTCCATAATTTCACTGTTTAAAAGATGAGATTGGAAGGCAATCATTGGAAGAAATGGATATAGCATCAGGGAGGGGGGAATATAACAATAGAGGCAGGTCTGAATTGAGACCAGGATAGTGGGTAGGTTGAAACAGATGGACCTAAATGTAATTTAGAAGGCAAATCAACAGGGTGAAGCCCCAAGAAGGAAAGAAGAGAAGTCAAAGATGGCTTCCACCATTGGGACTGGGTGGGGTGGGTAGTAATTGTCACTATTCACGAGAGGGATATAGGAAGAAAGTCAGAACTGGCAGGAAATATAATGAATTCCACATTTGTAGTTGCAGAGGCTAAAGGAATATTCAGCTGTAGGAGTTTCCGGTATGTGAATACATTTTTAGGTCCAACTAGGTTAGTCTAGAATCTAAATTGGATCTCTTAATGATTGATATGAAATGTCAAGTAATTATGTTGTATAGACCTGTAGCATTTTATCTCAGAAGACTGAAAAATGTGAGAATCTCAAACACCTTGGCCAAAACAACAGAAGCTAATCATTTAAACATTCCTTTCTTTTTATAAGACTGTGCTTTTCACCTTTCTTAAATATAGCTATAGTAAATAATGCTATTTTAGTAATCATACTTTTAAAAACATGTATGGCTTTTAAGAACAACATAAGAAAATAACTATTTTTAAGAACAGTTATAGGTTATCATATTTTAGTTTTATAGGTAAGGCCTTTGAAAATTTTGTTTAAAAATAACAAATTCTAAAAAATCATGGACATTTAGATGTGGATGTAAATGTAACATTATAAGGATGCTGATGATATGCAAGGTGGAAATCAGATTGCTGCTTAGTTTCTTAGAACATTGGATTTGATTTTCTCCTTGATGGTAATTAGCAGTTAATGAGCAGAGTATCCAGAATACAAGTGTCTCTCGGAAAGCTGAAACATACACACAAACAAAATTTTAGTTCTTGCTTTTTCCGCAAAGATGACGACAAAAACGAAGAGGAAGCCCTGCCCCTCCTGGAGCTGAAGCCAAAGCAAGGACTTTTAAGGCAAAGAAAGCAGTGCTGAAAGGTGTCCACAGCCACACAAAAAGAATATCTGCTCATCACACACCTCCAATAGCCTGAGACACCTTCGCTCCGGCTCCAAAGGCAGCCCATATATCTTCAGAAGAGTGCCCCCAGAAGAAACAAACTTGACCACTATGCCATCATCATGTTCCCCCTGACTACCGAGCCAGCCATGAAGAAGATAGGACACAGAAATACACTCGTGTTCATTGTAGATGTCCAGACCAACAAGCACCAGATCAAACAGGCTGTGAAGAAGCTCTATGACATTGACATGGCTAAGGTCAACACCCTGATCAGGCCTGATGGAGAGAAAAAGACTTATGTAAATCTTCACCTGAAGATATTTTTCTATTGATTTTTAGAGAATGGGAGGGAGGGGAAGAGACAGAGAGAGAGAAATATCAATGTGAGAGACACATTGATTGTTTGCTTCCCACACGTGCCCCAGCCAGGTTCATGCCCTTGTCCGGAATCAAACCCAGGACCCTTTGCTCCATGGGGCCAATGCCCTATCCACTGAGCCAAACTGGCCAGGGAGAGAAGAAGGCATATGTTTGAATGATTCCCAACTATGATGTTGGGATGTTGCCAACAAAGTTGGGATCATTTATACTGAGTCCAGCTGGTTAATTCTAAATATAAAAAAATTTTCACTGTAAAAAAATTTTTGGTTCTCAAATTTAAAAGCTTAGGAAATTTGAAGTTTTGATCCTTAACTAAGCACTACCTTTACAAAGTGAGGGCTCAATGTCATAGCATTTTCAGGGAGCACACTGGAGCCAGAAATTGGAAGAATTATGTTCTGAGGCTCGATCTGTCTTAGAATGCATGAGTTTGACAAGGCTCTGGAGATGTCTGGGCCTGAGTCCACGATGCCCAAGGGCAGGTGCCTGCCTTCTTCATGGATCGTATTGACTTTCAGGAAGTATAGATGTTTACTGATGGATATCTCAGCAGCCTTCCTTAAAGGTATTTCTAAGGGTCAAACTCCTCAATGTGCATGTGAGATATATAAGATGAAGTATCTATGTAAAGTGCATTGTAATGTCAGCAAAGACCACATGCCTAAAACGGGCAAAAAATAGGGACACACATATATGTCATCATAAGAAAGTATGACAGGGGCTAATTAAGAATGAAGGCTCTGGCCCAACCAATATAGGTCAGTGGGTGAGCATGGACCCATGAACCAGTCAGGGCACATGCCCAGGTTTCAGGCTAGATCACCAGTAGGGGGCATGTAGGAGGCAGCCTATCAATGATTCTTTTTCATCATTGATGTTTCTATCTCTCTCTCCCTTCCTCTCTCTGAAATCAATAAAAAACATTTTTTAAAAAAGGAAGGCACTGTATTTCTCAAAATATTTTCTGCCTCTTCCTCACCATAATTAGTGTCTCACTTATTGGCATTGGTTATTTTGAAATTTTCAAAGAGAGAGAGAGAAAGCACTGTGCTTCCCAAACATATTTGATTTACTTGAATCTCCCACCCACACTTACTTTATTGGTAGTGAATCTTCTGGATCACCTGTTCTGAGAAATATGCATCAGTAACCAGGGATTTTAGGTCAAGTGGAAGAAGCTATGGTTTGGAAATAGCCTTCAGAGGTTTAAGAGAAGGCCTCCCCACTGCCCCTTTCAGTCTTAAGTATGTAGAATGTGGTACAATGGCACACAAGGGGCGGAGGGCTCTTGTAGCACAAGTTCTAACTCCCAGTACCTCAGAATGCAGCCTTAATTGGAAATAGTCATTTCAGATGTAATTAGTTAAATTAAAGTGATGTCATCAGGGTGCTAATCCAGTATGACTGGTATCCTGACATAGAGAGGAAATATGGACACAAGAGACCCACACAGGGAGAACACCATTGAAGATGAAGGCAGATATCAGAGTGATGTTTCTACAAAACCAAGAACACCAAAGATTGTCTGCAAACCAGGAGACAGTGGCCTGAAACCCATTCTCTCTGACAGCCCTCAAAGGCGACCCACTAACCCCTTAATCTCGACTTCTGGCCTCCAGAACCATGAAACAATGAATTTCTGTGGTTTAAGCCCCATTGTGGGCACTTTGTTATGGCAGTCCTAGGAAATGAAAACAAGGGAGATAGTATCATGAGCAAAGATTCTTGCAGAATTCTAGCAGAGTGGGGGATGGTCCGGTCACAGGGAAGGAAGCACAGAGAATAAGCTTGAGGGTGTGGAGGAGACATCAGGAATTGCTCCCACAGTGGGTGGTCACAAAAGCTGGGAACATAGTTTCATTTTTACATATGGAATTTACCAGTCACGTTTTTCATTTGTAATGGGAGATGTTGCGTCAGGTTCTGGCATATGTTGGACTGGAAAAGCTTAAAGAAATATTAGACAAATGTGTCTTGAGGTGTCAAGCAGCACCATTGAAAGAGTTCTGCAGTGATTTGTTCTAAAGCTTTCAACAAGTTGATCAATTTCATCTACTTCACCTGTTGCTGAGTTTTTCTTAACCTTAGCAAGAATACTAATTAGTTATGAAAACCTATATTGATGAATGAGGTGAAGGTCCTCTGAGGAACACACATACTATCCGTTAACAGTTGATTTATTCATTGATGGAATGTCCTTGGAAAGAGTATTTGGGGTTATAAGGAAAGTATTTTGAAATGTTTTAGGATGTAAGTTAATCCTGTGACTACATCCATTACTTATGAAAGAAAAAGTATATACTGTCTTTTAGTATACTGGAAATGTTTAAAGCCATTAATTCTCTTCTATTGTGGATCTAGTTTGCTAATTTTTATAAACTAACATCAAATATGTGCCTTGATCTTGTAAGAGGGAAGAGACTGAAATTTATTTACCCTAACTGTGAATTTTCTTAACAGTTGCCCAGTTCCTTTCAGTTTCTCAGCTTTTATAAACCTACATGAATGTGGTAGGGTTGTTTTTTTTTTTCTTGTTGTTTTTTTTTAATATATTTTATTGGTTTTTTACAGAGAGGAAGGGAGAGAGATAGAGAGTTAGAAACATCGATGAGAGAGAAACATCGATCAGACTCCTCCTGCACATCTCCCACTGGGGATGTGCCCGCAACCCAGGTACATGCCCTTGACCGGAATCGAACCCGGGACCTTTCAGTCTGCAGTCTGACGCTCTATCCACTGAGCCAAACCAGTTTTGGAGAATGTGGTAGGGTTTATTTGAACCTGAAACTATGTGTATTTTTCTCCATTCTTTTCGGTTTTGTCACTGTGATATTTGCATTCACCCTCTTGCTCTTTCCTTCCTCCCCTATGTGTGTATGTCACTCCCCATGAGGCTACCACTACCCAAATATATATGCAGGTTTACGGGGTCAGATATGCTACTGTCAACCGAAGCTGCAGGTGTGTTTGCATGTTTCATTTAGAATGCACTTTCCTTACTTCTTTCAAAATGACTAAGGTGGGGGAGAACTTAATTTTTATCCACATGGTTCCATATTTTGAGATTGTGAGTTCATTTCAGTTATATCAATGATATTAATAAATAGGAATTGATATGGGCTGATAATTAGTTTGACAGTCAAGATGGCACTATGGATCTTACCTCAGCTATGTCCTTATTATGTGACATTGGTTAGAAACCTCAAAGCCACTGTGATGAGAGTAACCTGTCTCAGACAGTGTTTGTAGGAAAAAAACAAAAAAAACTTGTTACAAGACATGCTGTGAAATTAAAGTCCTTTCATCCAGAGAGAAATACTGGAGTGTTCTTAACTTTGCTCATTTGACACAGGTTGCATCCTCAGAAGAAAGGAGCTTATATATATTTTCAGAGGATATGGTCCCATGTCCTACAGATAATAAAAGTGAAACTATAAGTCAGAGAAAGACAAATACTATATGGTATCTCTTATATGTAAAATCTAAAAAAAAAAACACACACAAAAAAAACTCATAGTAACACAGACTAGAATGGTGGTTACCAGGAGGTGGGGGGTTGGTCAGAGAGCACCAATTTGCTGTTATAAGGTGACTAAGTTCTGGGATTGAATGGACAACATGGCGGATCATCTATAATAACAAAAGCGTAATATGCTAATTAGACCAGACAGCCGAATGACCTTCCAGACATCATTCCGGACAAAGCCGCAGCGGCGGGGAGCTGAGGCAGAAGCGGTTAGGGGTGATCAGGCAGGCAGGTAGAGTGGTTAGGAGTGATCAGGCAGGCAGGCGAGCAGTTAGGGGCAATCAGGCAGGCAGGCAGGCAGGCAGACAGAGTGGTTAGGGGCAATCAGGGTCCTGGATTGAGAGAGGGTGCCAGCCAGGCTGAGGGGGAACCCCCTCTCCCCTGTGCACAAATTTCATGCACCAGGCCTCTAGTAGTTAAATAATATCGTATTAGATACTTGAAGGTTGCTAAAATCGATATTAAATGTTTTCTCCACCAAAAAAGAGTGGATAATTATTTGATGTGATGCAGGTGTTAGCTAATGCTATGGTGGTTATCGTTTTGCAATATGTATTTCAAATAAACAGAGTGCATACCTTAAACTTACATAATGTTGTATGTCCATTATAGCTCAATAAATCCGGAGGGAGGGGAAATTAAAACCTTTTGAGAAAACTGCAGTGATTTTGGGTGTGTCATATGATTGACACTAGAGCAGACCCACCTCTTCTGACTTGGCTTTGGAGTTTAGGGATTAGGTGGGAGTGCTGATGGTGTATAACTCACCCTCCCACTGGCTTTCAGGAGATAATATGACAAGCCATGCGCATTATGCTGCAAGCAGATTGATGTCAATGGGAAGTGGCATGCTTGGTGACAGGGGACCCAGCCTAGAATTTAAAGTCAGTTGTACAATTAACTTTATTTATATCTTGTTTTGGTTCCAAAAACCAGACATGAGATGCTTGCATTTGTTTTGGCATCATTTTCAGGATTGTCTCATGAGGACATGGAATGTTTCTTTGGCTTGTTCAAAGTCCATCTATGCTCTGACTCTATATCCTGCTCTGGGACTGAGTACAGAACTTTCCTGGTGACTGGGGACACGCTGCAGTGTTTACAGGGAGAGTAAATATGAATTTAGCTAAGATATTGTTGATACAAAGATAGGGTAATATTGAAGGAATGACAGTAATATTTCATGAATGAAATAAGTGCCAGTATTCATTTCTAATGCTAGTAGAACTTTTATTGCTTTTTTACAAGAGTATTTTTAAGGAACTAAAAAAACCACACACACCAGAATTTCATCCACTAGTCCAGTTTCCTATAAATGCAGTATTTTCTGGTGCCCCAAAAGATACTTTAGTAAAAGAGAAATGGTATAGGAATAGATCACCCTGGCTTTGGCAGAATGCTAAGTAGGAGACTGACTAAATCCAAGCATGTTTGTACCCTTTATTGTTCTCACCATTCTCTGGATACCTTTGGGGATGACTTCTTATTTTTCTGCAGTGAGTCTTTGCCAAAATGCTATTTAATATCTGAGAGATTCCCCACTGCAAATGATGCTTTTCTGGATAACATAATTCATATTAATATTTTTCCAGCTGAATGAAACTGGCATTTTCAATGAACTAATGATAAAGGCAACTCAACACTAAAAACTAAAAAAACAAATAAAACCCCCAGTGAGAACAGGAAAGACACACTTAGGGTGCTCTGGCAGTCTGTAGGAACATGTACACTGGCATGAACCTCAAGCAGGACGGGCACCGTGGCACGGGTCTCTTGGTTATTTAAATTGGGAAATGAGAAGAGTGACTCTAGCACACAGGCAAATGAAGTTCCTTAGAATGAAGCTGTTAAAGAGAATTTGCATTTGAACCTGAAAGGACTTTACATGGTCTTTTTGTACGTAAAATGCTCTCTTCCTGTGGAAAAGTATTTGAGGTCCTTTGTGTATTATAGCTGCTCAAATATTTGTGAAGTTGCATTTGTGAAAATGACAAGGCAGCAAAGTGTTCCCTCAGTAGCTGCAAGTCTGACAATTTTAGCTGAAGAACCTTTAGCTAGACATGCATTTTTATGACTAAATTGTGTATAAACAGGTTAGAGTGAGAGTCTAGTCTTACAACCAGAGTCAAATTCAGGGTGGAATAATTCATAGGTATTTTTATTTTATTATAGTTTAAATATTGTAGTATCATCTATAACTTTTCCACCTGTTCTTTCAAAATACCCCTGTGTCCAGAGCCTCTTGGGTAGGATGCGTGTAGCTCCATTTGGGGGAGTCTGGGAGCCCAGCGAGGACCCTGTCACCACTGCACCGCTCCTCAGCTTCCTCTAAATGAGACTCTTCCTGCGTTTCCTCTGCTCACCCGAGTTCTTAAATTATTTCTCAATGAGGGAGGATGTCACCCCTTTGAAAAGTTTTTGCACAGCAAATTTTTATCCTTCTGCGCACATATCAGAAATACATGTCAGTAGGAACTGATGGCCAGCCCTGATTTTCTCGTTAGTAGTAGTCAGGGATCAGAGCCCGGCTGAGCCACAGTGCTTGAGCAAGAAAATGTGTCCGTATGTCTGTGCGCTCTGGGCACATATATCTTCATCAGAGGACAGAATGCGGGAAGGTCAGTGGAAGAGTCAATTTTCAGTTTTGCATTCCCAAATTTTTGTGGTCTTTCCACATAATAGTTTAAAAATATAAAGGGATTCCATTTTCATTTTTTGGCAGAAGCAGTAGAGGGTATCATAATGTCCTCCACATACCAGAGAACCTTGCAGAACAATCTCGGCCCTTAAGGCTGTTTATGAAGGAGCTCATTTTTTTTTCTTTTTTCCCCCTTTATTGATTAAGGTATTACATATGTGTCCTTATCCCCTCATTGCCCTCCCCCCCCCCTCATGCCCTCACCTCCCTGGTGTCTGTGTCCATTGGTCTGGCCTAAATGTATGCATATAAGCCCTTTGGTTAATCTCTCCTCCTTACCCCCACCCTCCCCTACCGTCTCTCTGGGGTTTGACAGTCTGATCCATGCTTCTGTCTCTGGATCTGTTTTTGTTCATCTGTTTATGTTGTTCATTATATTCCACAAATGAGTGAGATCATGTGATATTTATCTTTCTCTGACTGGCTTATTTTGCTTAGCATAACGCTCTCCAGTTCCATCCATGCTGTTGCAAACAGTAAGAGTTCCTTCTTTTTTTACAGCAGCGTAGTATTCCATTGTGTAGATGTACCACAGGTTTTTAATCCACTCATTTGCTGTTTAGGCTGTTTTCAAATCTTAGCTTTTGTAAATTGTGCTGCTATGAACATAGGAATGGTGAGATCTGTGCAGAAACGGAGGAGATGAAGCCCCAGTAGTCTAGCTTAGACCCACTGGTATAGTGTGTGAGGACGGATGGAATATCGTAGAGTTTAAAGATTCATGTTTCATATATACTATTTCATTTCAGATTAAAATCCTCAATGGCTTCATCATCCCTATTTTACAGATTAGGAAAGAATAGTAGTGAGCAGCCCAAAATCACCAGTAAATTTGTGAAAATAATATTGGATTACCTAAGAAATGTTCCTTGAAATATAAAATGCTCAAATTTTGACTTTTCAGTAAGCTGGCAGTTTTAGTTGCCTTTGTTCAGATATTTTTCGGTAAGTATGTAAATTAGTATTGTTTTATTATAAAGAGATTCATTAGATTTAAAAAATAGATTCACCTAATCATTCAGAAAATCTATAAGGGTTGTTTACTAATATTCATATGTAGTTCATTCTGATTTGGGAGACAGTTTGGTTTAAATTCCAGTTTTTAAAAAAATTAAGTAGAGATACATTGTTTTAGCTCTATGTTTTCAAAGTGGTATATACAGATGGTAATGAACATTATGAATGGGCTAAATAATTTCAATGAAGAAGATTTCACTCATAGTAGACAAGTTATTTTTTGATGGAAGGAGGTGGTAAGATTTTCCTCATGAGATTTCATGTTGAAGATCTTTCAATAAAGTGGTCAGACTTCTGCCAAACTGTTTTGAAGGGTCTTTAGAACTGACCTGATTTTTCTCCTCGCTACACATCTGAATTATCTTAAGCTATTGGAACTTTTTTTCTGTTTTAAATGTTATAAGAACTTTTTGGTTTGACCATTGAATAAAATGTTATGACATTTAAGCGGGGAAAACCCTATAAGCATTAATCAATGTGAGATATTTGTTGCTTTTTCACTCGACCCTATCCAGCTTTCATCCTGACATACACCATCCCAGGGGCACCGCCTGCTTGTTTAATTGTTCAGGACAGAACTCGGTTTGATCTCTCTCTGTGCTTTCAGTGCTGGTAAATTAATCAAAAGAAGTTACTGCTCTGCTGGGCATTAGCATGAGTTTAGATGTTTCTGCTTCAGGGTCTGTTCATCAACTAGAACGCTTTTAAGCCCCGAATGGAGAGTAAACAGTATCACTGCGGCTGCTTTGAGGGGAGCCATTACTTGTGGCCGCTTACATTTGGGAAGGGGCCTGTTTGTATTAGCAGTTACTCTGGTTTGGGTTATAGCCTTTTCAAATGCTTTTTCTCCTCTTTTAATTTTAATGTTTTTTAGTATTTGTGAAAAACCACCCCCACCATCATCACTGCATATACATACCGTAGGCATTTCAATAATAGGACATGGAGAACAAAATAAGGCAACCCAGTTCAGTCCTAGGCCAACATTTTTATAAAGTTAGAAAGCTAAAATATGTATAGCAACCAGAGTTTGTCATTAGAGGACAATGAAATTATAACACAAAATGAGATATATGTTATAAAATCAGTTTTTATTAACATGAAATTGTGGATCCTTTGGTTTGTTGGTTTTTCTTCCATTAGATAAAAGTTGACACTTTTATAATCATTGGCACTGTTTGTGCCAAGCATTGTACTAAGCACTGAGGATACAAAAGAGAATAGTCTTTGCCTTCCAGGAATTAGTCCCATGAAGAAGACAGATACATAACTGGTTATTTTGGGGTGATGGGGTGAGTATTCTGAGTGAGGTTTACTAGGGGTTGGTGGGAATTAGGCTAGTGGCATGGAAGGAGGGCCTGAGGTGGGGAGAAGCATCAGAGGAGACCCCTCTTGGGAGGAGGTGACATCAGGTCTTCAAAATGGAGTAGAAGGTAGCTGAGGGCGACAGGGAGCTGGGGATTGAAGGAGGATATTTTGTCAGGGGAAAAAAAGCCGGGCAGCAGAAATGTGAGTGGAATAAAACAGGCTCTTTTATATATTTTTAAAATTTTATTTTTCAATTGCAGATGATAAGTAATATTATACTTGTTTCAGATGTACAATATAGTGATTAGATATTTACAAAATGATCATTTATTAAATTTAGTACCCACCTGACACCATACATAGTTATTATTGCAGCATTATTTACAATAGCCAAGTGTTCATTGGTAGATAAATGGATAAAGAAGATGTGGTACATACCTGCAGTGGAATATTACTCAGCCATAAAAAAGAACGCAATCTTACCATTTGTGACCACATGGACGGACTTGGAGGGTATAATGCCAAGTGAAGTAAATCAGACAAAGACAAATACCATGTGATTTCACTTATATGTGGAATCTAAAAATAAATGAACAAACAAAACAGACTATTATATATTTTAAGTTTTATTGATATACAAAACCTGCACACATTTAGTGTGTGCCATTGGATGAGCTTGGACATATGCAAACACTGGGAAACCAGCACCACAATCAAGGTAGTAGACTCCATCACCTCCGAAAGCTTGACCAGGAAGCCTCTTAGATGGTGACCTACTAAGCTTAGACTTGTTCCTGGAGGGGACCACTGAGGAATTTAAGAGGGTGCCGTGGGCAGTTGGCCTGTCAACAGAGCAGAGCTGCAATGAGACAAAAGAGTGGAAGGCAGCAAACCCATTGTGTTTGTGGAGATTTTCTTTAAAAATGAAAAGGAAATTAAAACAAGATGTTCTGGTCACTATTGAGAACAATTGATTACTTAAGATAGCTATAATATTGCTCTTTAGTTTCTAATAATTGACATTATGTTTACATTAAAAATATTTCCATGTAAAGAGCTTCTATTTGTATATGTACAATTTCTATTTTGAAAGAGCTGCTTAGGGGAAAGATAGAAATCTTTTTGGGATTACATTGACAGATCAGTTAAGTAACATAATAGCAACCTTTCCATTTTAAAGCCTGAGAATTTTCAGTTCCATTTGTTTAGGGTTTAAAATTGAAGTGAGTTTTTTTTACTGCAACAGGGTGCACCGATGCTCCTTAACTTATGATGGGGTTACACCCATATAAACTCATCATAGTTTGAAAATATTGTGAAGTCAAAAATGCATTAATACACCTAACCTACCAAACATTATCGCTTAACTGGCAGTCACACTGCTGTTTTCAAGGTGCAAATGGCACCTTTTTCTGGTGAAATCTAGCTTATTGTGTAAATGTGATTTATTGGGTGGGTTTCCTGATTCTCCTCCAACTTTCTCTGTGGTTGTTTGAAGGTAGCTAAGTGAACTTCCCAAACCCTTGACTTATTTTGAATTCGCCTCATCCAGAGATGCTTAGTGGGTCTGAGAAATGATGCCCAGCCCTGGCCGATGTGACTCAATTGTGTAGAGTTTCATTGTATACACTGAACAGTCATGAGTTTGATTCCTGGTCAGGACACATACCCAGATTTCGGGTTTGATCCCCAGCAGGAGGCAACTGATCAAGGTTTCACTCTCTCTCTCTTTCTCTCTCTCTCTCTCTCTCTCTCTCTCTCTCTCTCTCTCTCTCTTTCTCTCTCTCTCTCTCTCTCTCTCTCTTTCTCTCTCTCTCTCAAAATCAATTAAAACATGTCCTCCAGTGAGGCTTAAAAAAAAATAAGAGTGATAAAAATTATGCTCATAATGAGAGGCATCTAGAGGCACAGTGCAAAGAAATGTCAGCATCTTGTTTTCAAGGACTTTTTATGTGCTTTGTATTTGGAAAACTCAGACATGTCAATATGACAATAAATATATCATGTAGTGTAGAATGATTCCAATGGCTTCAGTCTACAGTAGAGGTGGTCATAAGGCTTTAAAGAGGAGTGTGAAATTGAGCAAAAGGCCTTGGATATTTAATCAGTTTTTGTTTTTAAGAACTTATTTGCTTCATCATTTCAAAAGTTATACAGATTAATGATGTGAAACAGAGAGAACAAAGTGAAGGAATAATACACCTAAATCCATTCTATGCAGAGATAACCACTTTCTAAAATGCTTCTCCCCAAGCTTTATGTGTGTGTGTGTGTGTGTTTTTAGTGCACACAGTCTTACAATTTGCTTTCCTTATTCAACAGCATGGTGAACATATGTCTATATTCCAGGTAGGCACACTTTAGAGCTACAGCATTCTCAATGGTGTAATGCCTGTGACCTGTTTGCTTATCCATTTACTTTTCTAGCCCAGATTCATGGAGTGAAGTTGACTGTTCAGAAGTTAAGTGTAGTTATATATTCACTAGAGGCCCGGTGCACGAAATTTGTGCACTGGGGATGGGTGGGGGATCCCTTAGCCCAGCATGTGCCCTCTTGCAGTCCGGGACCCCTCCCTTGTTACTGCCCACCTGCTTGCTGCTTCCTACCGCTTGGCTTGCTGCTCCTTAGTGCTGCCACGAAGGCCTTGGGTCTGCTGGGTGCCAGGACTGCGGATTTGTGTCTCTGATACCCCCAGCAGCCCCAGCACCAAGGTGGCGGGCCTTGGGGCTGCTGGGTGCCAGGCCTGCCGGTTTGTGTCTCTGATACCCCCAGCAGCACCAGCACCAAAGTGGCGGGCCTTGGGGCTGCTGGGTACAGGCCTCCCCGCTGCGTGTTTGTGTCTTCTATCAGGTCCCCAGCAGCCCCAGCAGCCCCAGCACCACCTAAATAACTTAAGGGAAACTTTATTTAGTCTTCTTTTAAAAGCAATCTAGTTTAAAAATGAGTTGCAGTTAAGACAGAACAAAGAACATGGTACCTAAGAGTGAGATAGACTGACAGAGGAGTGGCTGGGCACTGGTCAGGGACTTACATGCCAACTGTTCTCCACCTGGGAAATGATGTAAAATCGGTTTCTTTAGTTTTCTGCCTAATGGTCTTCTCCAGCACTGAGGTCAGAGGAGCCGCCTTCCAGCCTGTAGGCTGCTTCTCAGAGTTGAAAATTTCGCCATAGGCTTATGCCTAGGACAGGACCTCTGCACCCCCAGGGTGCATAAACACACAGGGCTTCCATCAGGCTCCGCTGATCCCAGGCCAGGAGGCCTCTCGGCTCCCCTGATCCCTGGGCTCGGGAGACCTCGCGGCTGGGAGGCCTCTCGGCTCCGCTGAAACCCGGGCGGGGAGGCCTCTCGGCTCCGCTGATCCCTGGGGCCGGGAGGCCTCTCGGCTCCGCTGATCCAGGCGGCCGGGAGGCCTCTCAGCATGCTGATCCCAGGGCTCTGAGGCCTCTCAGCTTCACTGATCCCGGGGCCCTGAGGCCTCTCTGCTCTGCGGCTTCAGGGCTGTTTGGCTTCGCTCTACCGCTTGGAGCCTGAGTATGCAGATTAACCACCATCTTTTAGCTTCTACTTGAAACATTGTATCTTTTGGAGCTGTTGCTTCAGGAGCTCAGTGCCCCTCAGCTGCAGGCAGGAACCTTGGTTTCCTCTATTGCTGGGGCAACCAAGCATCCTGTTCTCAGCTGCCTGGCTGCCGGCCGCCATCTTGGCTGACAGTTAATTTGCATATACTCACTGATTAGCCAATGAAAAGGGTAGCGGTCGTACGCTAATTACCATGTTTCTCTTTTATTAGTGTAGATTGGTAGTATATTAGGGTGCTTGTTTACATACACATTGACATTATGTAATTTTAGTCTTTGCCAAATCTGTTCGAACTGTTTCCTTCACCTGAGCTGTTCTTTTGTCCATCTGGCCCACTATCTCTGCCCATTCTTTCGGAACTACTCGTCCTCCACTGAGTCTTTGGCTGAACTGTTATGTGCTGCAGTCTTCACTTCCCACCTGGCTGGAGGGGTGTATACACCACGTGTGTCTCTCTTATTGGAGAGTGGGGAACTGGGGCAGGGACAGGGTCTGGGTCACCGTGGGGTCTTGGGGCTCTCCCATGGTACTCTTTACCATGCTGGGCCTTAAGAGAGAGACAGACCAGGCTGGGTGAAGTAACTAACTTGTGGCACCACTATTCAGAGAAATACCAGTCCGGCTGGCCACAGCACGAACAAGAATGTCATATGAGCCAAAACAGCAGGTAAATCTGGGACGTGGAACCACAAGCAGACCTGGCTTATGCACACTGGGAGCCCGCAAACCGAGTGATAGCACTCATGGTGTGTGGTCCCACAGCTGTCCCTCAGGCTCGACCCCCACACATTTATAAAACCATTTCTACTTATTCAGCGTCCAGCTCAGTGCTGATTCACATGAATGTTGGCCAGACGCTCTGGGTTGTGTGGTTATTCACTTCCCTTCCCTGTAATGAATACAACGCTCTGCCTTCTCTACAGACTGGAGCCTGTGTAGCTGTAAGTTTGGAGACTCTCATTCTAGTGTGGTAGGTCAGTCCACAAGTATTATCTGAGTGCCAACCATGTATGGAGGTGAGCGCTGACTGGGGTTATGTGAAACAGTGGCTGTGGTGCTGGCCTTCATGGGGGACACAGAGGGACAATGACCCTCTGCAGTGTGGGATGGCCTCTCCATGTCTGTGATGTCATCTCCCAGTTCTCTCTTACAGACCTGTGGTCATGAGAACTGGCAGCCCAAGGAAGTCGTGAGGTAGTGCTCTGGAATGAAGCATCTCTCCTTCTCCCTGGGGCTTGGTGAGTGGGTGTGCACACAAAAGAGAAACGCCACCCACATGATCAAAATTTGCCCCTAGAGTTAAGGAGAAATCTATTTCCTTAGTTAATATAGAAAATGGCTATTTCTTAATTGCCATTAAAGTGCATTAAGCCAACATTGGTGTATATTTTTCTCTCCTTCATTCATTCTAGGACTCAAAAAGAAATTGGTCCCCTTTCACTTAGCACCATGTCTGTGTGACTTATCCCAAGAGCTGCAGATACCATTTGACTCCATCACGATTGATAGGGGCGTCTTATCGCTGCAGCACCTCGGGAGCATTAGGCCACGGCTCCACATCTCACTTAATTACCCCACGCATTTATATTGGTTGGCTAGTTTGCTGCAATCTGCAGAGTTGGATTGCTTAATATATTTTTCTTTGTTCTACTAATGACCTAAACTACGTAATGTGCTGATAAAGAGTCCCAAAATGTGCAATAAAAACTGACAAGGAGTATCAGTGCCTTATTAAACTCACTGGCCCTGGCGGCTGCTTCTGCAGTTCAGGAATGTCAGTGGGCAAGTCAAACAGAAGGAGCTCATTACCGTGATGACTGCCTGGACCCATCAGCCATTATCTTTCCAGGAAGCAATGGCCTTCTGTTTGCTTCTCACAAAAACTTCAACTTTTAGACATTTAGAACGGAAAAAACCCTAAGTGATTTTTTTTGAGTTTTTACTAATATGACTTAATGGACTGCCACTAACTTCTCAGAAACCAATCAAAACTGTCTTTTCACTGATGTTGGAAAATCTTTTCCTTTGACTAAAAATTAATGCATTCAATTTTAGAAGAGCTCTACCTAGAGGTTTGTACTCAGATAAAACCCTGTGCAAGTCAGAATCCTGGAGAATTGCCTGATGTCAGGAAGGAGGCAGAGAGGTCTTAGCTCTTAAAATTGTTCAGATCAAATATAAAGAACAATTCAAATTTTAATTTTGTTTCTCTTCATAATTTTTCCCCATCATTTCAGAGGTGAAGTACTTTTTAGATATTTTTTTTGTTATAGCAATAGATTATCTGTGGTGTAAGAATAATTATCAATCTCATTAGGATTTGAGGCTCACTGAAAATGGTTAACTCTTGCAGTGAGTAGTTCTGATTTTGGCTTCTCTGGTGTCATTTTACATGAGAAGTTAGGCAGACTCTGAAATTTCTTTTATATCAGTTTCTCTCCAATTGCTTTAAAAAAATGAAACACGTATTAGCTTTTCTGTTTTACTTTGGAGATGAGAGTAAGAGGAAAGCCCATTTGCAGTAGAGGAATGAAAAAACATCAGTCCTCCAGGTTTAATGTTGCTTGAGGTGAAGATCATGCTTGTAGTGGTTGCATGTTTTGCATGTGTTTGTAAGTTATTCCAGTGAATGGTGGACCTTGTTTTAGGGTGTGAGGACACATTGGCTAGTTGTATAGTTCTAATCACTGGAGAAAATCTCTGATATTATTGCACTTCCAGTGTCAGAGGCAGATCTTCCTCCTGTTAGCTCCCGACTTCACCCAAGGACAAAGCCACTAAGAAAGGTGTGCTGACAGTGACAAAGTTCTTTCTTTGCATTTCATTTGCTCTCTGCTCTAAATCTGCATGCGTGCCATTTCCCTCTCGTGTATATCAGAACTTCTCCCATTATTTCTGCACATTGATGCACACAGGTAAACCTAGCAATAGCCCCACATGCAAGCACTTATCAGGTGTATGGCAATTAAACACTGAAGACATAATCTTTACCCTGCAAGAACTTGCAGTTCGATTTCCATATATTCATATTCAGTGTGTGTGAATATTAGTGTTGAATATGTTATATTAATGGGTTCGAATACAAAGCAAGTCTATATAAAATTATGCATGGAAACAATTCAATACAGAAGGGATGATAAATGCAAACAGGGACGTATCAGCCAAAATTTTTTTCTCTGCTGGTTCTCATCCCATCTTCATCCTAAAGATCCTAAGAGCCAGCACCTTAGGGGGGAAGAATATTTTCAGCTCAGAGCCTGGATGGTGTCTTCCATGGAGAAGTGAGGAATGGTGCTTGGCACTTAATCCAAAAGTCAGGCAGAAACTAAAATCTGTTTTTTTCTTTTCTGCCTTTTAAAATTCTCGTCCACCTTTATAATGTATTTGGTCTTCATAGCTATCTTGTGAGCCAGATGGCTGTGGTGACATCCCCAAGTCCCAAGCAGAAATCTGAGAATTGGGAGATAAGGTGACCTTGCTGTGTTCCTGCAGTATTGGGAATAGAAGATCTGTAGCCTGTGTGCTGTCCCCCAGCCCAGCCTGGCCTGACTGCTCACAGAGCATCCAAATGGTTGTTTCCACAATAGCCGAGTGTAGCAGGTGGTTGAGCATGCAGATCCTGGACTGACACAGCTGTGTTTAGGTCCTGTTTTGCCACTTGTTAGGATTCTGAGCTTAGTTTTTTCATCCATAAAGTGGTCAGAATAATACCTATTTCTCAGAGTTGCAGTGAGGATTAAATTAGCCAGTGCAGCCCTGGCTGAGTATCTCAGTTGGTTAGAGCATTGTCCCGATATGCCAAGGTTGTGGGTTCAAACCCCTATCAGGGCAAATCCAAGAATCAACCAATGAATGCACAAATAGTGAAACAATCAATCTCTCTCTCTCTCTCTCTCTCTTTCTCTCTCAAAAATAAATTTATAAATAAACAAATAAATAAATAAGCAAGCCAGTGCATGGGAGGCACTTAACCCAGTTACCGATGAAGAAATAGCACGTACTAAATCAGCACTTGCTGCTGTTCCTATATTATTATTATTATTATTATTATTGTCTCATCTTCTTGCCTTTGACTTTAAAGTATAGGTTTTAATGCTCACTTAGGCAACACATATACTAAAACTGGAGCAAGGCTGAGAAGATTAGCACAGCACCTGCTCAAGGATGACATGCAAATTTGTGAAGTATTTCATTTTTTTTAAAGCACTGTAGTGCTTAGGCTTAAAGAACACTGGAATTCTCATTGTTGGTCACAGAGGAGAAAAAACAGAACCAGGGAGGTAGTACATCTGGATAAATAGAGGCAAGGATCCCATTTCTACCTTATCTTTTGGTTCCTCCTTATTCATGTTCACACATGGTCATCACCTGCGTTATTTTTTTTTTCCGGTCCATGCATCCTTTATTCCTCGACCAACCCCCGAGCCACGTCCAAGCCACAGCACGTGGACTGTCCATCGACCGCGATCCCGCCTGACAACGGTCTGAGGCTGACAGTACATTTAAGGCTTTCAAATTTGAGGGGGAAATAAAAGAAAAGAATTAAAACAAAACCCCTCCAAACCCAAACCCAAACCCCCTACCAAGACGAGCAGTGTAGCAACGTTAAGCATCTTCCATGTCTGACGCGTAGAAGATGCAACTCCAGTGTCCAAACCAACATCCCCGCTAAACTAAGAAGATGCGTTTCGTGGAATTTTAGGGAAATCAGTTCTTCAAAGGATCAACTGGTCGTTTTCTTTTTCTTCCTTTTTGTTTTTTTTTTTCTTTTTTTGTCTTGGAAATGGTATAAAAAATTTTTTTAATAGCAAAACCTAGGAATAAAAACATATTAACAAAATGTACCCAATTGTGTACATTACAAACGAGGAATCTGCAGTTCATTGATTTCATTGATGGATCCTGAAGGTGAGGGGACAAGGACCCATTAGGGATCGATGCACAAGGTCATGGCAAATACGGACGGGACTTTGTAAAAAGCTTGCGGGAAGGTTTGCCCGGATGAAAAGGCCGGCCGGGCTCTGGTTAGAGGACCAACCCGACCATCAACATAGGAAAACTCTGTGGACTGAGTAATAAATGGATACTTGAGAACAAAAACAAAAACAAAAAAACACACCAGTTTCTTTTTGTTTAAGAATATTCCCGTGATGGCTCCATGGTTCTAGTTGGTGAAGCTGGTCAGTGTAGGTCCAATAGATACCCTTCCAAATGATCTGTTCTGGGGGAAAAGGCCGGCATGGTAACCAAAGTTAAGGGCCGCGGCCAGTGTGGCTCAGTGGACAGAGTGTTGACCTGCGGACCGAAGGGCCCCGGGGTTCGATTCCGGTCAAGGGCACGGACCTCGGTGGCAGGCTCCTCCCAGGCCCGGACCCTGGTCAGGGGCTCGTGCAGAAGGCAACCCATCGATGTGTTTCTCCCACATCAATGTCTCTCTCTCTCTCTCTCTCTCTCTCTCTTCCACTCTCTCTAAAACAGTGATTCTCAACCTTCCTAATGCCGCGGCCCTTTAATACAGCTCCTCATGCTGTGGTGACCCCCAGCCATAACATTATTTTCGTTGCTACTGCATCACTGTCATGTTGCTACTGTTATGAATCGTCATGTAAATATCTGATATACAGGATGGGTTTTCATTGTTACAAATTGAACATAATTGAAGCCTTGTGATTCATCACAAAAACCATATGTAATTATATATGTGTTTTCCGACGGTCTTAGGTGACCCCTGTGAAAGGGTCGTTCGACCCCCAAAGGGGTCGAGA
Source organism: Myotis yumanensis (assembly GCF_028538775.1). Classification (NCBI taxonomy): domain Eukaryota; kingdom Metazoa; phylum Chordata; class Mammalia; order Chiroptera; family Vespertilionidae; genus Myotis; species Myotis yumanensis. The sequence goes on along the minus strand of NW_027223754.1, from coordinate 117,531,205 downwards.
CCCACAGGTTGAGAACCAACTGCTCTAAAAGATTAATGAAAAAATAGCCTCAGGACCTACGTTATTTTGTCCCTTGTTCACAGCTTTCACAGCAGGCGCACTAAAAATCCTAGAGGGGAGCGAATGGACTTTGGAAAGGATGGGGGGATATGTTGGAGAAAGAATGGAATTTTCTTAGCAGCCGATAGGATTATGAAGGCTTTCTCCACACGTCAGTTATTGTCACCATGGAGCCAAAATGAAGGTTTGATATGTGCTTGTAACTTTGCCTTGGAAACTGGGTCACTGTGATCTAAGTGGATGATAGGTCATTTCTGTTGCATGGCTTGAAAATATATATAACACCAAAGGTATTGCTTCTTTAGATTCCATCTTTAGTGTGGACCAATTCCATTTAATGAGATACTATGTATGCTCATGTACACATGTGTTTGTGAGTGAAAGAGAGGCTATCCTCTGAAACTTTGCTTCCTATGACAGTGCTTTAGCCTCCCCAGTCACATTCCCTTAGTTGACCCTCAGTTTGGTTGAGGACTCCCATCTTCAGCCATGGGCTAGATAGAATTACAAGGTACTGACTGCATGGGCATTTCTTGCCTTCCCCACTGTATTTCAAGACCTTTATGGGATGAGAAGTAAAAGTCTCTGCATAAAGCTAGGAGTTTCTACTGTATGTGCTCCTGAGCACCTTCCCTCTATTTCTCAAGTTTCTTGGCTGAAACTTTATTCATTCTAACTGCCTTCTTGTACTAGCCCCCCAGCAAGAGGTTGTGCATCTAGCTAGCTCTGGTCTTGATCTCCTTTCCAGGCTGTGTTAGGCTCTCTGTCCTGAGGGCTGCATGGCCTCATGCACTGGTTCACTGCAGCTGCCGGCCAAGGTAAACATGGCAGGTGTTAGCAGTGTCGACCCCGCCTATTGAACCCCATAAAGGGCAAACTTGATTTTTAGGTCATTGATACTTAGAATAGGTGGTAACCTGATACACATGTCTGTCCATGTATTAATTACTCTGAAAAGTATAGCTACCAGGTGAACTCAAAGGTTCATTACAATGCCTGTTCAGAAGAGGGCTTCTCTGAACAGGCATTGTAATGAATAAAAACTCTTATTCTCTCACTTTCTTTGATCAAATAACAAGAAAATCATTATTCATATAGGATGTGTGTTCTTGAACCTGAAATGGAAATAATTATAATTAAGAAGGAGAAAGAGAGTTGTGTTTAACATCAAAAAAGTTGTGTAATTCATCATTAAAAAACAGGTAATTCAACAAACGTTTGTTAGCTATTATGTTTGGTGCTATGGGATTTAAAGATGAGTAAAACAAACCCCTAACACCAGATAGCTCACAGTCTAGTTATGGAGACAGAGTACACAGCTAACTACATTTCAGACCAGTTTTTATGCAAATAAGTGCCATTATGATGGTCTTAATCAATTAGAAGAGCAAGTTACAAATTCAACTTTGCAGTAGATTGACTACCATTATAACTGGCTGTTACAGTTTATTTGATCTGCGGGTGTACAATGTCTTGAGGCTCATGTGGTGTCTTTATGCAGACTCTCATGTGGTTGATCACTATGCCCATACTCATCCCGCCACCACCAGGACCTCCTGCCCCTTTGCCTCTTGTCTGCCTAGCTTTCTCTGTCACGCTCCAGGACTTTAGCAGACATATACAATCATTAGGTGTCATTTTCAGGTTTTGCTAGTATTTTGAGAATGGTAGAATGCTGCTGCTTCTTTTTTCCCCCAAATGAACTAATTTTTATAACAGTTTTAGATTCACAGCAAAACTTAGGGGAAGGTACACCCCCTTACACCACTACCCCTGTCCGTCCACACACATTCAGAGCTTCCCCCATTATCAATAGCCTTCACCAGAGGATTCAGTGGCTGCCATTGGTGAACCTATGTTGACACATCATTATCACCCAGAGCCCATAGTTTACATAAGGGCTCACTCTCAGAGCTGTGCATTCTGTGGGTTTATATAAATGTACCTCTTTGTTTAAACCGCTTTACATACATGGAATTAAAAAAGCATTATCATTTCCTGCCATTGAGATCGAGACTTTCGGCTTATTAAATACAGGCTCTAGGTTTAAAAAGGGGTATATGCTACTTGGAAGAAATAGCTTTGTCTCATTTACCTCCATTCCCTCCCAGCAAATTCCACGCTCAAATTTAAAAAAAGGAGCTGCATTAATATGTGAACTAACTCCTCAGGTTTGAGTGCACATGGTGCTGGCCACTGCCATTCCTGTGGCTCATAGGGCTCTTGGTTGTTAGGGTCAGGACTGGGCTGAAGGTGGAGGTGCACAGACTGCCCCATTTTTTTTCAGAGGACAAGTAGTTACAGTTGGCTTATTTATTGGATTGTATCCAGATGGTCTGTGTTCCAGGCACAGGTGACAGATAAAGGGCAGGTCTAATTAAAATCATTCTATTAAGCATCTTGGTCGTCATCAATTTTCAGTGGTGCATGAGCTCATGATGCCTGGTCCTGAAGGAGCCATAAGCTTGCTCTGAAATGTCAAAACTCAAACACTTCTCAGCTTTCCTCTTGGTTCTGTTTCCTATTCCCACCTTCCCCGCAGCAGAGGCCAGGCAGCTGTTTTGAAATAGTAGTGAAATTTGCAGTGGAGAACAATAAATGTACGTTAACTTCAAGGAAGGCAGACACTCCTGAGAGGGACTTGGTGACCTTAATAAAGCATTTCAAGGAAACAGAGTATCAAATTAATGCTTTTTGTGCTAAAAACATTAAGGTATTTAAATGTGTTATTCTAATCCCTGTTTCAGCCTGGGGACAGAAGGATCTAATATCTTTTATTTAAATCCCAGCCTTCATAGACTGCTCCATTCTTTTCAGCCTCATACAGAAAGAAACAGACTCTAACCAGTGGATTTCAGAGAATATAAAACTATGTAATTCACAACATACAACCTATTAAATTTTGACACTAAATGTGGTTGCCCAGATCTTAATATATTCTACATCATTTAGTGGAGATGTTAGGTTTTCAGAAGCTATACTCCTGTCTTAGTGCCACTTTGATTGCTCTGTTTCCTGGACATGTGATAAAATTGTCATGGACACAAGTGGGGATGCATAAATTCTAAACACCCAAGCAGGGTATACTGATTTCATAGTGGGCCCTTTCTGGGCTGTGGAGTAAATCGATCTTGAGTAGACAGGGTGTCCTCCCTTTTTCTGAGAGCGACCCTCAAAACCTCAGCTGCACAGGCAGCATTTACAGCCACAGCACAGGATCAGGTTATAAGGTTTTTGTTCGGTTAATAAAGAATATCAAGTTCCCTCTTGACTCACAATTGCATGGTGGTTGGATAGAAGAGAGTGACTGTAGGACAGTGAAGGCAGTCATCAGATTAGACGGTGATAAATATGCCTTGTCCTAAATTAGTTGTTAGGGCTCCTTTCCTTTAAAATTCTTGATCGCTGAGGAAATTTTTCGAGTTTGAAATCAAGATTTAGAGACCATATAAGAGTAACTTCAGATTTTAAGAATATCTGTTTTGGAATTATTTATATTTAAGCTCTGGGTAGTACAAAAGGTGAAAGTACAGAATACTTATTAAGACACTAGCAAGATTATTTTTCAAGGTCAATACTAAAAGGAGAATCAAGACTCGATGTTGTGCTGTGTGTGTGTGTGTGACACTAAGATTTATATTATGACTAAATATAGGATGGGTTAAATGAACCTTTTAAACAACAAGAAGATCATTAGTAGTAATTGTGAGAAATTATTAAAGCAGCACATTTCTATAAGTAGTATTTTTAAAAGCTCTCATGTTCTCTCCTGATTACAGCCTGCCCTCTTCTCCTTTCCCTCCTCCCTCCTCCCTTCTCCTTCCTCCTTCCTCTCTCCTCCCTCCTCCCTCTTCCCTCTTCCCTCTTCCATCCTCCTTTCTCGCTCTCCTCACCTCCTTTTTGGTAGAGTGTAAAGGAGAGCTCAGCTCCTGTTTTTGAAAGTTCATTCATTCAGAAAGAGTGTATCTGGAATGTGGAAACATTTAATCTTAGTATTTTTGAAAAATGAATACCTATACCATGTTAAAAATAATCTTCATACTAATAGGATTCCATGGATTTCTGCAGTTTGAATTATATATACACTAGAGGCCCGGTGCACAAAAATTTGTGCACTCAGGGGAGAGGGGGGTCCCTCAGCCCGGCCTGTGCCCTCTCGCAGTCTGGGATCCCTCAGGGGATGACCACCTGCTGGCATAGGCCCGCTCCCCGGGGGGATTGGGCCTAAGATGGCAATCAGACATCCCTCTGGCAGCCCGGCAGCCCTCGGAGGATGTCCACTTGCCAGCGGGAGCAGGCCTAAAATGCAGTCGGACATCCTTGGCACTGCTGAGGAGGCAGGAGAGGCTCCCACCACCACTGCTGTACTGGTAGCCATCAGCCTGGCTTGTGGCTGAGCAGAGCTCCTCCCATGTGAGAGCGCCCTGACCACCAGAGGGCAGCTCCTGCATTGAGCGTCTGCCCTCTGGTGGTCAGTGTGTGTCATAGTGACCAGTCATTCCCAGTCCTTCTGCTGTTAGGGTCAGTTTGCATATTACCCTTTTACTATATAGGATAGAGGCCTGGTGCACGGGTGGGGGCCGACTGGTTTGCCCTGAAGGGTGTCCTGGATCAGGGTGGGGGTCCCACTTGGGTGCCTGGCCAGCCTGGATGAGGGGATGATGGCTGTTTGCAGCTGGTCACACCCCTTTCAGGGTGGGGGTCCCCACTGGGGTGCCTGGCCAGTCTGGGTGAGGGGCTGAGGGCCGTTTTCAGGCTGGCAGGCGACTGAAGCTCCCAGCCTCTTTTTTTTTCTTTTTTTTTTTTATTCTGGGATTTATTTACCTTCTATGGCTGTCACTGGAGCTGAGAGCCGGCTCCAGCTCTGAGGCCGTGACTGGCTGAAAGCAGGTATCTGGGTTTGTTTAGCTTCTATAATTGCAACATTGTTGCATCTGGAGCTCAGAGCTGGGCTGAGGCAGGCGGGGAACCTTGGCTTCCTCCGTCACTGGAGCAAGCAAGCCTCCTGCTCGCTTCAGCTGCGTGGCTGCCGGCCGCCATCTTGGTTGGCAGTTAATTTGCATATCTCGCTGATTAGCCAATGGGAAGGGTAGCGAGGTTATGGTTAATTACCATGTTTGTCTATTATTAGATAGGATATAAAACACATATATAAATTTAACATGTATATATATGTTAAGTTTATAAAGTGATCATAGAATTGCACCATCAAGATATAAAGCAAGATGATAGTGCAGCTGCCTGCTTCTTGACTCACCTGGCACAGTCAAGCTTTATCACTTTGTGTCAGTAGCATGCATCCAACCTTCAGTGTAATCATAGGGAGACAACCTTATGGCTGATACAGGTAAAATACAGGGAATGTTATCAAAGCATGTATGTTTCATCTTACCAAAATAAATAATAGCATTGGTCCATCTGGGCTCTTACATTAGTTGCTCAAGAAATCCTGTGGCATATTGACCTGTATTTCATAGAGTCACATGAGGGTTCATGGTTATTCCTTACAAATTTTTATCACTGAAAATGAGGTATAGGTTCATCATTTTTTTAATCAGCACATTAAATGCTTATCCTACTAAGCACTGTGTTGAACAGTCATTAATAGTACAAAGGTACCAAGGTATTTGAGTTTATGAAAGATGTGATTTTACACTTAAATAATTGTGCAAAGAGCAAATACATGGTGAGGTACTTAAATATAAAGACTTGGTTAGATAATTTGCATCACTTGACATCCCTGAGACCCTTTGTAAAGACTTGGTAAGCTGGTGTCTGTTAAGCCCTCAAAGTGCTTATGCAAAATGATACGCAAGAGCTAGCTTTTGGCTTATAATAGTCAAAGCATTATGATCAGAAGAGCCAGGGGAAATGAAAAGACCAGGCTTATATGTTAGCTTTTTCCAGGAAAGCCCTGTGAGAAGCCAAAGATTGTTGCCAGCTCTGGACCACTAAGCTCTCTCACAAAAAGCCTGTAGTAAGCCTATAACGTTTTAAAGCATATTAGTAGAAGAGTCAAAACCACTGGAATATTTGATCAAGAAAATTTGCAGTGTCCATCCCTAAATCACAGAAAAGTGGGGTGTTTTTAACTACTTTAAAAAATATTTTTATTGATTTCATAGAGGAAGGGAAAAGAAGAGAGAGATAGAAACACCAATGATGAAAGAGAATCATTGATCGGCTGCTTCCCACATGCCTCACACTGGGGATCAAGCCTGCAACCCCGGGCATGTGCCCTGACTGGGAATTAACCTGTTCATAGATCGACGCTCAACCACTGAGCTATGCCAGCTGGGCTTAACTACTTTCTATAGATAATAAATTTAGATCTCATAGAGGTGTTCAGTCATATTTGTATTGCCTTCCTTCTCTCCATCTATGAGTACAAATAGTCTTTCACGATTACACACTGATAGCACGTTTCCAGGTCTGTTATTTATATGGAAGTTCATGTATTTTTGTTTAAGTGGAACTGTATTTTTTCCTATTATTTATAGCTATGCTTAGAGATGTAATTTAGTCTTAGGTTTATGATTTTGGTGGTCAGTCACCATTGATTGACTGTCCACTGGGTAAGCATTTAGAGTTGGGTAAAGAAATGGATAAATAGGAACCGAATAGAAAATGAAGGTTAGAGAGACAAACAATCCACATAAGGGATATAATAAATCACAGTGCATAAATAGACTTTATAGAAATAAATAAATCTATTAAATAATTTTGGGATTAATTCCTGAGATGTAGGTAGTTCATGTTGTCCCCTTGTGGTCTGTCATCCTGTCTGCTCTTTTATGAGGGTTGTTGGTGATATTAGGGAAAGAATAGCAACTTTGTAGGAAACCAATCAAGTGCAGTTTTGAAATTTTTAAGGATTGAGTGAAGTGGGAGAACAGAAGGGTCTGCATAACAGCTTAATCTTTAGAGGAAATGCTGGGGTGGATAGAACCTTTCAGTGCCAAAGCAACCAAAGCTAGAAACGCTCATCCCTGAACGTGTGTGTATGTTGTTCATGTGACGACCAGATATATGTGGCTTCACTCTCATGCCCATCATCTCATGGGTTATACTTTTTCTGCAAGCATTCATTCTGCATTTTTAAATGTGTTCTACTCAAGCCCCAACCTTTGTGATGCTGCCTCCTGGTCAGGCCCTGTAGCCCTTGAAATAAAACCTGAACAGCTTCTATAGTTGTGCATCTTTCTGAGGCACCGTGTCAGTGGCTTCCTCATGTATAATATAGCTCCTCTCTGTGTGTAAGTTTTCGTAATGAGGGAGCACCTAAGTCTGCTTTAGAACTGTTGAGTGATTGAGTCTAAGTATCACTGCTTTGTGCCTATACGTAAGCTACCTTTTTGGGTTCACCTAGATTCACCCTCCTTCCTCCTGCCACCCCTCCCCTTGGTCTCACATCTGTCACCATGCTCTAGGGACTACCTCAAGCTGCCAAAATTATCTGCTTTTGGAGCTTGGGGCTGCAGTGAGATGTACCAAAAACTGAGCCATAGATGAAATTTGAGAGTCACACATTTTGGGTCAGAGCACAGGCGTGGGCTGTTCCAGAGCGGGTAACTGCCAGAAGGTGTGGCCCACTGGCCTGTGCCAGAGCACTCAGCACATCAAAAGAAAGAACACGTAGGTGTCGGTGGGCCAGTGGCACACTCATTAGACAGGTACATAGGATAGCTTAATTGTTTTTAGGTTTTAGATGCATATGTTAGGTGTTTATATATCTACAAACTCTATATGAGATTTTTCTAAGATCCTGCAATTGTCAAACATTGTGGATCACTGACTGCTATAAGAAATAAGGTATAATATGTTATATCAATGTTTTTTTAATCAAAGGAAATCTCTTTCATAAGGATACTATCTTTCAGTAAACAGGAAGATTGATACTTTCACAAATGAAATCATGTATGCTGGTTTCTGCATCATTAAAAACACACACATATGGATGCTTGTATATCTTATTCTGCTTAGTATTTTCCCCTCTCACTCTCTTATGTGAGATACTCAGATTGGAAGACTGTCTTAAATGAAATACCAACCTAAATTTGTACTTGCTAGTTTGGGTTTAAAAGCAAAGAAGTACCTACATATGCAAAGCTTGAAAGAGGGGACAAAATTCAGTGTTTCTGCTAATTAATTGTAAATGTCACTCTGTGAAAATTTTGCAAGTATCCTGTGTTATAGGAATGTAAGCTTAGCCAATTAAAATGTTTCAACAAGAGAGAACTTGCCTTCTTGTTCAGGCCATTGCTGGCTACGTTAGTGGTCCATGACGAGCAACACGACATCACTCAGAACTTGTTAAAATATGCATTCTCTGGACTCACCTGGCCTTCCTGGATCAGAATCTGTAGTTTTATGAGCTCTCTAGAACAGTGGTTCTCAACCTTGGCTGCACATTAGAATCACCTGGGAATCTTTTTAAAATCCTGATTGCTGGGCCTCATCCTCCGGAAATTCTGTTTCTTTGTTACTAATGTTGTGGCCCCACCCCATAACAAAGAAACAGAATTTCCAGAGGATGAGGCCCAGCAATCAGGATTTTAAAAAGATTTCCAGGTGATTCTAATGTGCAGCCAAGGTTGAGAACCACTGCTCCAGAAGGTTCTGATGCTCACTTAGAATTTGAGACTCAGTGATCTAAGCCAGTGGTTTTCAAATCTCTTTTTTATTCATGAGGACTGTCTTTTTTGGAATAAAGACGTTTTGAAGTTCAATTAATGAAAGTATGTGGTGAATCTGGTTAATTAGTAAGAGTTGTGGCTGTGGTTGAAGTTCTCTTGGGTGCCCCTGAGTGGAGTTCCTGTAATTCCCCTGGCTCAGGTGAGCTCAGTTTACATCTATCGATATTGGAGGTTCAGCCCCTCTTTGACAAATGGGGCAGCTGAGCTCTGAGAAGAGAAAGGACTTAAATTTGTTCAAATGATATTGCACGATCAGAATTTAAAAACTCACTCTGAGACCAGGGCTTTTGTAGATCAGATAAATTAATGCATGATCATTAATCTTATAAAGGCAGCTGCCAATGGTTATCTTTCAGTGTTATGTTTGAAATACCTTTAGAAAATGAGTTTTAAAATTTCAAGAATACACATTCCATAAATGAGATTCTCCAGAATACTGAATTTTTGTTTGAAAGTCTCAAAAGGAAAACTTATTTTTTATTTTAGAATCTAATGTGTTAGCCAAAAGAAAAGTGGGAAGAATACCTCTCTAGTTACTTAAGATCTTTGAATTTATATTTCTATATGCCATTCACCAAAATATGGTATAGGAGTGTCCTATACCAGATGTGGATGGGAATCCTTATTTTATGTGTTGGACGTATTATATGCTGGGAATATGTATTAAGTGTGGCATGTGATTCCATGTCACAAACTGAGATTTTAGAAGAGCTAGTTTGTGCTTTGTGGTAACTTGGCATACTAAAATAGTATGTGTGGCTGAAGCGTAATGGTGCCTATCCAGTTCTGTAGAAATTAGCTGTTTGACATCTGTTAATGAACCCCTAGTGTGTGCTAGAATTATGTTTTCTCAAGGCATTGCAGTTAGGGGCATAATAAATCCTTGATGAGAATCTCATGCTTCTAAAACATGGGGATATGACTTAGTTTATATACCCAGTCAGGTTTTTTCTTTATTTTTTGCTTTTTGGGAAAAAGCAGCTGTTGGACACTCAAAGATTTTACTTTAAGTAATCAGAGTCATGACTTGCCTCAACTTTCTTGAGCTCCAAATTCCAAAGTGGAAAATATAGTGAGTATATTTGACTTGCTATCTATCTTGTGTTGGTTGGCTTATTGCAAAACCTACTAACATAAAAGCAACAACTTTAACTTCAAAGAAAACCTTGAATTTGTTTAGCACCTTCCCTCTTCCACCACCACAACGCTTTGAACCTCCCACAGCACAGTGTCCATGTGGCTGAGCTTCCTGCCCAGGTTCCCTTTCTTTCCAGACCACTTTATCAGGTTTGCTGATAAAGAGGCCAACTTGCTTGATTTCTTGGGGGGCATATGAAATTTCAAGGAGTCACAGACTCAGGCCTCCCAGTGCTGTTAAAGGTTCTGTTCCATGGTCTCTTGTGATATCTTCATGAATGCAGAAGAAGAATTGAAGACTTAAGTGATGGCACCTTTGGGTGAAGCTCCACTTAAGTAGATGAATAACTGTACTTGATGCATGATTAATGTAACCATGGAGACAAGTGTTAATGCAGAGGTTCCCAGATTCTCTGGATTAATGGTACCTCAATGTCTCAATAATTACTCTGTAAAGCCCCTAGGCCAAAAGTAAAACTGAACAGTATCTATCTATTAAGCAGGCAAGATCAAACAATTTAAGGAGTATTTATGTCCTGAAAATTTAGCAGACATTTGAAACAATAATGCACATAAGTGAAAGAATAATACTTCTTTTTCTTTTATTCTCAAATAATCATAATCACTTACCAATCATATGGTAGGGTGCACCTGCTGAGCACTGTACAACTGCTCAAACCTTGGAGTAAAAGTGGATGCTGCCTCCCTCATTTCCTGTTGTACATTGATTTTTTTCCACAGTGTATTTGCTCTTTATCATAGCAACCATGAAAACTCAGCTTCACAAAGATATATCATGCAGAGCAATGTAGCATGATCTAATGTCGAGACTATGGGCTACTTAGAGCTATTATTTTCTACCACTACCTGAGAGATGTTACTGTATTTACCTTGAAAATGTATAATTTCCCCCTATAGTACCCTAGGACACCTACACACAGTTTGGTAACCATGGGCCAGATGCCACGCATTCCTCAGATGTGTCCCGCCTCCCCCCCCAAAACAACTGAGGTTTTACAGATGGGGTAGGAGATAACATTTGCTTTGCACTTGTTAGGAAGCAGAATGGTTTCACATAAATACGCCACAACCATCTCATGAAGTGGATGGTTCTCATTTTCTCCATTTCATTGATGAAAAGACAAGGACTGATAAAAATGATTTTCCCTGATGACATAGTTCATCTGGGGCACAGGATAAGGTCATGCACAGTTCTTCCACTTTGAATCTTAGGTCATTTTCTCTGTACTATATTTGATCTCTGCTTCTATTGAGTTCAAAAATAAAATGAGAAATCACATTTGCATAGCAAATTCTAATTGTGAAATGTGCCTGCCATCCTGCCAATCAGAAATTTAATGAAAAAGAGGAATGTAAAGACCAGACGTTGGCTCCAACTGGCAGTTGCTCAAACTTGGAGGGAATAGATACAGCTTATATCCCTGTGTGTTGAAATTGCTTAAGTTTAGTTGACAGGAAGCTCAATGATAACAATAGTAAAGCTTTCATTTCACTTTAAGCTACATTAAGGTCAATCTAGCATCTGCTACCAGGGAGCTGGTGACTGCTCTGTTCTGCTCTCAGCTGTCTAGAAGCTCACAGTTGGGAGCTATTTTTTTTAGTTCTGAAGCATGCCTATTATATAGGGTTGAAGGACCTGAGATTGGTTAGCCAGCAGAAACTGAACTGTGGGAGGAAAGATGTGATAGGTATCTTTATATTTCAACCTCCCTAATATTTGAAAAAAAAATGTTATATTTGTTCTACTCTGGCCCAGAGGGTAGAATTTGTACTTATTAATGCTTATCAACAACAAAAAAGTAATAATAATTTTTCGTGGTTGCAACTACCTCAGGAGGCTGTGAAGTCCTATTACTGAAAGTCCCCGTGAAAATCACAAAAGAGGTATTAGGTCATACAACGTGGCTTCTAACGCCCCTTTCCTAACTTGCTAAACTAAGCAATGGCTTCAAAGTACCTGTGCTTTAAATTCAGCTTGCTGTCTCACCAAACACATTTCTTTCCAGAGTTGGTAAAATTTAAGTTTTCTTTTGGAAACAAGCATTTTTGTGGGTTGGCCATATGAGAACTCATAGTTCTACTGGGAGGGTCTGTGAGTGTCTATTCTAGTTTTTAAGTCCAGTCTGTATGTGGCCACAGCTGGTACTTCTGGGAAACCCAGACAGGTCTTTTACTCGTGTGTGTGTGTGTGTGTGTGTGTGTGTGTGTGTGTGTTGTAATGATTCAGTAAATTTCTCAAATCAGCTTACCAATTCAGAATTTAAAATAAAAATAAGTCAGTCCTGAGGTCCTCGTTGTCTGATCTTATACTGGGAACAAACACATCATATAATCAATGTTGCTGTGCTTTAGACACCATAAATTTATATTAGGTTTCCTTCCCAGAGGACTTGAGGGCTTATGAACAAAAGCCCACCTGCCTGATTCCTTGTGGAAATAGCCCCTCTTAGGCAGAGGCTGCTCTGTCCACCCTTTGGGCTCTGCTGCTGCAGTTCAGCCTCAGTAGACCATCTACCCCCAGGAGTCCCCTTCTCAAATCCTCTGCCTTGGCTGCCCTTCAAATGCTGTCTCTGTCTCTGGGGTGGAGTTGGAGAAGTCTTTCTTCTTTCTTCTTCCTTGCGTCCTCTTTCTGCACTTCTCAAGCTCTGCCAACTTACTTTCCCTTCTGTGAAAGCAGATTTTATGGAAAATTCTTTTGCCAGCCCCAGGTTGTGAATGATGTTCACCAAAGCAAAAATGGAGTCTGCTAGTTTTCTGATTTGCTGGGAAGACATTTCCCAAAGCCTCTGTAACCAGCTTCACTGCCTGAATCTTTCGGGAGGGCACACGTGCCCCTGGGGTATTTGCACATGGGGCTCCCACTGAGCAGGGTGATTACAGATGGGCTGTGTTTTAAGTTAGTTTTGAGTTGTGTATTTCATCTGTGAAGTTGGCAAATACTTGAAAGCCACAAGCTACTGTTTTCTGAAAGCTTTTTTGCACACGAACATAAAACGTATGTATTGAATTTGGAAATTGTCCGATGACTGCCCTTTTAATGCAGCTAAATGTAGATTACAGCTGTTTCCTCTGGAAAGATCAATACAGTCATAATTTCTCTTTCTTCTCTTACAGAGTGTCTCCTCTGCAGAAGTCTGAGATAGTAGACGTGGTTAAGAAGCGGGTAAAGGCCATCACCCTCGCCATCGGGGACGGTGCCAATGATGTCGGGATGATCCAGACAGCCCATGTGGGTGTGGGAATCAGTGGGAATGAAGGCATGCAGGCGACCAACAACTCGGATTACGCCATTGCACAGGTCAGAGGCATGGTTGACCAGCTGTCCTTTCCCGTGGACAGAGATGTCAGCTGGGCATGAAGGCCTGTTGGATGCTTGAGCCTGTCAGTCCAGCCCTAAAACTGCCAGCCCCTTGGAGGTTGCCATCTAGGTGAAACCACGAGTGTATTTGAACTTTGTAGTCTTGATCTTGTACAGTTTGGAGACCCTGACCTGCCAGTCAGTTTTCTTTTGGCCAGCTGTGGGTTGGCCAAGCTTTCTGTCATTCAGGCAAGATATCATCCCTGACTGTTTGGTCTCTGGTCCTACTAATAATCTCCTACCTTCAACTCACACATCTGCTGCACATGCTTTTCCATCTGCCATCCTCTGCCACAGAATGGCTGTGTTTATAACATCTACTCTCTACAATTCCCATGGTGGCATCTCCCCTCTTTCAGAGGTGCTGGAACGTTCTCTCAGGCATTTGAGATCAGGGAAAAGCAATGATTTACAGCTGCCATTTTCTCTGTGGCTGTGACCAGGGCACTGCCCGGGACCACTGCTGTGAAGGGCATTGCTGAGAGCTGGGTTTGGGCCATAAGTACTCCACAGCAAGTAGCAAACAGCCTCTTGCACTTAGGCCAAGTTCGTCCCATTCATCTCTGGATGGAACATCCCATGCAGCGGCCCCTGATACACTGTAGTTACTGTACAGGTGGCCGGAGGATAGAAAACATGTCTGCTCCTTAATGATGGACAAAAAATGAAGGGTCGGCCAACCACCTGACCCCATTTGGCCTGCATGATTATACAGAAAATCTAGTCAGGACAATGAAAACAGCATTTCCTTCTGTCTCCTGATTGCAGTATGTTTTTATTAAATGCCACTTGTTTTCGGGTTAGTGAGGCCTCTCTCCTGTTTGTCCCTTGTTTAGTCTTTTGAAGAATGTGTTAACCATAATTCCATGAACACAAGCAATGAAACCAGGGGCTGCATATAAAACAGGCAAGAGCTTCCAGTCCCCCCAGGGCTGCAGGCTGGTCCTCTGCAGCTTTGGGGCTTCATCTCCCCGAAGGAGGGCTCTGCACTAGATCACCTCTCGGATTCCCTTCCAGATCGTGGTTCTCCAACCCAGAGAGGAATTACAAAATCCTCATGGCTCTGAAAAGTGCAGGAAATCAATCTTGTTCCTTTGTTGATTTCAAATAAATCCTCAAGATAATTGCTCAAAGTAGGTAGAAGGAATTCTGATTTTACAGGTGGGAACACTGGGGCTCTTTCAGGTGACCTGCCTCAGGTTGGAGCATCCAGGGTCCGAGAACACCAGACCTGTGTGTGACCTTGGGGACCAGTCCCGCACACCTGCCCGTTTACTTTCTTGTGTCAACTACTCCAAGGCCTGGGGGACCCACGCTTCCTGTAGTCTGTCAGTAAGTGTAGATGTTATACACCCCAGCATTATTAAATACTTGAGTTATAGCATCATATGGCTGGAAGGGATCTTTAAAGGTTTCCTAGGAGTTCCAGGCAAATATTTGTCTGTCTTTTTCTTTAAAATGTCTAGGGAAGGGCGATTCTATGACCTGCCTTATTGAAACTGCATACTAATAGGATGTGGAATCTGGAGCAATTGCTCTCTTCAAATTAAAAGCATCAAAGAAGGGTAGAGAAGGGAGCAGGGCTTTCTAACTCTATTTAGGGGTTTTCTTGCCCCTTCAGCATAATAGTCACCCTGCCAAAGCAACTGATGAATGGTCCCCATGTCTGTGGGTCTTCATTTCTCCTGCTTGTGGTCCTGTTCATAATTAGGCAGAGGTCCCATTATTTTAGGGTGGCATTCCTCCCCACCTTACAGCCCCAACAGTGCTTCCTCTGTAGTTACTGAGTGGGAAAGACCACAATTTTATGAATTCCTTTGCCTAGTAAAATGAGAAATGTCTTTGGTTAAAGTTAACGGCTTGTTTATCTGTTCATTTTAATGTGGATGATCAATTTTGATTGTTGTTTTTTTTTTGAAAGTATACCAAAGGGTTATATACAAAGAAGAAAACGTAGCTTAAAGAATTGTCCTTGGAAAAATTAAGAAGTAGGCAAAGCTCTGGATCTACTTCTTTCCAGCCTGCCTGTGCTTTTATCCAGGGGGCAGCTCCCAGGACTGACAACCATCCCTGATTTGGGGCCTCGCCCATGGGCAGCCTGTGCCTGCACCTGGAACTCTCAGTGGTCTGTTCTCCTCAGGAGAGAATCAATCCTGCCCGCTACCTTCTTAATGTTTTCTGAACGACCTCATGAAAACAGCATTTTGGTTTAGGATATTATTTTTCCTGACAATAAATCGTGGCAGCGCTAAAGTTGAGGCATTTGGGATGAGCCCAGCAGATGTTCTCTGTGCCCCTTGAAGTGTAACATCAGGGGGTCTGGGTCAAATACAAACTTCCTTTTTATTTGTGTAGCTAGTTACTTTATGATTCCTCATTCCTCCTGGGAATCCTTAATGAGCATTTATGGGAAGTTTTATTTTTCCATATGCACCTACTCCTGCCATTTTGAAGTTGTCATTTCGCTTTTGGAGTGTGCATTTGGGGACCTGCCTCACCCTGATCTGGAGGAACTCATTGAAAGGCTACATCATATCAGATTGAGTCCCCTTCTTTAGTGCTAATGGAAATTATTATGTGGCTCCCTCTTGAAAATAATATCTTTTTAAAAATATTGTATTTTCTGTCTTTTCTACAGATAGTTAAATTTAATTTCAAAAGTCATCTGAAAGTAAGAGAAAGTTTATAATGGCAAAAGAATTTCTAATGTTTGTGGACATGCTCAATACAGCCTGATTGTTTCTTTTAGGAGAATCATGGGGTTGAGCCTGTGGACTGCCCAGTGACTCAGAACAGGGAACTAAGGTTTTAGTTCAAGGCAACCAAGGGAGAACTCAACGTTGCTGTGAGGCTCATTAAATGTATAGAAACCATAATTTAAACAGGATCATTCCTAACAGTCCATTCATGCCTGAGCACAGCAATCCACAAAACCAAAACACACACAAAAAAACAACAACAGAGTGAGAGGGGAAAATGGTGACCAAATAGGCAGATCTGTCATGCACCTCATCCCAGGGCCAAACTAGAAACACAATTAAATTGGAGAACATTCACCTGGAATTACCAATGAAGTCCAGTTGAGGAGGAGGAAGGACAGAAAACACCTGGAGACCGGTAGGAAAGGCGAAGCCGTGAGAGGAGCTGCCCCAGCTCCCAAGGGCAGCAGGCTGGAGGGCCGAGAGAGGGGGAGTGCTGGGCTATGGGAGGCTCTGTGCCCTCAAAAGATAGAGGCCCAAAGCCCAGGCTGGGCTCCACAGCCTGGAGCACCAGAGCCCAGACCCACGGCCCACATAACATCCAGCTGTGAAAGGCGGCAGGGCTGCTGTCAGCAGCAGCAGAGTCTGGAGCCAGCAAACCAGAGCCAGTGGGAGAGAAAACCACAGTTTTGTGTTTTTTCTAAACCCAGAGCACAGGTGTTTTCATTTGCAACTACTCACCTGCGACTTTGGTGCAGGAAGGGAGGCATGGATTTGAGGTGCCTAAAGAGAGGCTAGGGTGGGGAGCAATGCAGGGAGATCTGGAAATGCCAGGAATCCTGCCTTTGGTCGTTTATAAGTGTCCAAACTGAAAGGGCCATTTTTCCTGAGAGGAGCTAGCTGCTAGCCACTTCCAGCAGCCACAGGGCAGGTAAAGAAAAAAACCCCTGCCCTAGGTAATATAGCCTGCTCCACTCTCAGGAAACCTGCATACCACACCCTGAATTCTGACCTTTTCAGAGGAAACAAAAGCAGAGTCCAAGCCTATGGGTTTGAAAAGTCTCCGAGCCCTCAGTGACTGGATGAGGGAAGGCCTGTCTGTCCCACTATCCTGGGCACCAGTCTAGTCTGGTATTTTCCCCTCATGGGAGAGCTGATAGAAAGTCCAGGTTTGCAGCCAATCCCACTGGATTGCACACAAGGATCTCTGCCCAGCCGAGGGCAGAGTAATATTTTGGGCCATTTGCAGAGGAGTAGCCCTGGGACAGGGAAACACACTAACCACATTCCCTGAAATCTGAGCAGCACCTTCCCTGCCTAAAGCCCTTTCAGAGACAGACTTTTGAGTGATTAAGATTGACGGCTGGCTAGCAGGCAAAGGCGGGCAGAGGTGGAACCCAGGGAACCAGAGAAAGTTTGCTGACCCAGCCCTGGGCTCCACACGCTAACAAACCAGTTTTAGAAGGCAGATTGGGCCCTCCTGCTTGCAGCCAAGTCCTGTGGAGACAGACACAAACTGTGGCTCACTTGGAGCTTCGAGCAGGTTGCTGAAAGACAAAGGAGGACAGTTTCTGATAGAGTTAGCACTTAAAATATCTCAGGGAAAGACCAGAATTGGCAGACAAAACAGTCAGCCACAGTCATCAGAAGAGTAGGATCCAAATGAAGCTCCTATGGGGCACTAAACTTGGCTAAAATGAACGCCACGTCACCTTTTTTTCCTCCTTTTTTATTCTATTTTTTCTTTTGCTTTTTTAAAAATTTCTTCTCTTTCCTTTCTTTTTCCCTTTTTTCTTCATCTTCTTTATCTATCTGCTTTATTGATTTGTTATTGCTCTAGTCTCTCTTGCTTCATTCATGTATCTAATTTTCACCTTCCCTTTTTCTACACAATCTTTTTTCTTTCTCTCTTTTCCTTTTACCCTCATATCTCATCTTTTATACTTTTCTTATTTTGGGTCTATCTGCTTTCTCCTCTATTTTCCTTTTCAATAAATCTTTCTCACTTTTCTTTTCTTCTTTCTTTATTTCAAACCATTTTTCTTCCCCTAGTTATTTATTCTTAATTTCTTTATTTTAGCTCTGCACCTACATATTCCTTTTATCCCCCCCCCCCCATTTTTTGTTTTGTTTTTTGTTTGTGTGGGGTTTTTTGGTTGGTTGGTTTTGTTATTTTCCTCCTCATATTCTTCTATCATTCTTGCTCTCTTTTCTCTTTCCTAATTCTCTATTATCTGACAGTTGATTTTGTTGTGTATGTTTTAGTTTTGTTTCTTTTATTTTGCATTTTGTTGTGTTGTATTTTTTTCTGTTCTGATAGCACCTCCACAACAGCTTGCTTGAAGTGGTTGGGGATGATCCACATAGTCAGCCAGTCTGAGAGGAGATTCCATCCACAAATGAGACAATAACATTCAAGACACAACTATAACAGGAGGACCCAAATAACTCAAGCAAGAGACTTTCCTAGAGCACCCAGTTCAGGAGGTCTAAACTAAACCACTGTGTCCCACAAAACACCTTCCACATAAGACCACCCCACAAAGTCTGGAAAGCATAGAAATTTGATCTAATACATAGAAACAAATACAACGAAACAGTAAAAATAGGGAAACAAAGAAACAACACCCAAATGAAAGAAAAGGAGTAATCACCAGGAAAGGAACTAAATGAAATGGAGGCAAGCACTTTGTCAGATAAAGAATGCAGAGTAATGGTAATAAGGGTAGTCAAACAATTCAGGGATAACTACAAGCAACTTAACAAGAATTATAAGGAGCTTAATGAGAACATTAAGAGACAATGAGAGCTACACCAACATGAAAAGAGAGGTTGAAAGAATAAATAAGAATCTATTGGAAATGAGGAAAAGACGTAGCTGAAATAAAGGACAACCTGGAAGGATTTAACAGTAGGTTAGAAGAAGCTGAGGACCAAATCAGTGAATTAGAAGACAAGGTAGAAAAAAAACCCCAACCATTCAGAGCAGCAAATGGGAAAAAATAAAATAAAAAGCAGGAAGAGAGTTTAAGGAAGCTTTGGGACCACATGAAATGTAACAACATTCACATCATAGGGGTACCAGAAGGAGAAGAATCCAAGCAAAGAATAGAATACCTGTTTGGAGAAATAATGGCAGAAATTTTCCCTAACCTGGTGAAGGGAAATGTCACTCACATTCAGGAAACACAGAGTCCCAGCCAAGATGAACCCCCAAAGACTCACACCTAGGCACATAATAATTAAAATGGGCCCAGTGCATGAAATTCATGCACTCGGGGGAGGGGTCCCTCAGCCTGGCCTGCACCCTCTGGGGGGAGCAGGCCTAAGGCAGTCAAACATCCTTAGCGCTGCCATGGAGATGAGAGTGGCTCCCACCACCACTGTTGCACTCACCAGTTGTGAGCGGCGCTCCCCCTGTGGGATCGGGCCGAAACTGTCTCTCCGATAACCCCCAAGGGGTCCTGGATTGTGAGAGAGTGCAGGTCAGGCCAAGCGACCCCACTGGTGCAAGATTGGTGCCGGGGAGAGACGCAGGAGGTTGGCCAGCCAGAGAGAGATGGCAGGGGGGCTCCAGGGTGTGCCTGGCCTGTCTCGCTCAGCTGGCTCATCTGGCTCATCTGGCCAGACCCCAGAAGCAAGCTAACCTACCGGTTGGAGCGTCTGTCCCCTGGGGTCATTGCACATCATAGCGACTGGTCAACCAGTTGACTGTCTGCCCCCTGGTGGTCATTTCATGTCATAGCAAGTGGTTGAGCAGCCTTAGAATATCATTAGCATACCAGGGGCCCAGTGCATGGTTTCATGTACCAGTGGGGTCCCTCAGCCTGGCCTGCGGGGATCAGTGGAACTCTGTGCCACCACAGCCCTGCCTTACTTACCAGCTCATCAGATTCTAGCCCACTGTCATAGATCCCACACAGCACAAAATAGTGCATGAAGCAGTAGGCCGCCAGGGAGGAGGCTGAGCCCAGGCTGGGTGCTGTGCTGCTCCCACTCATCCCAGCCGTACTGCGTCTGCCCTGCCACTGCTTGGGCATGCAGGGGGAGTGTTCCTGGGAGAGGCTCGTGCCACCACAGCTGCACATTGCCAGCCATGAGCCCAGCGTCTGGCAGCTGAGCAGTGCTCTTGCTGTGGGAATGCACTGACCAATTGGGGGCAGTTCCTGTGCTGAGCGTCTGTCCCCTGGTGGTCAGTGCGCATCATAGCTACCGCCCAGTGGTCCAGTTGATTAGGCTTTTATATATATAGATTACGCTTTGATTGGTTGAACAGCCGGCCAGTCAACCAGACACTTAGCATATTAGGCTTTTATTATATAGGATGATGGGCTTCTCTGAACTTTATTTTCTTTTTGCAGTTTTCCTACTTAGAGAAGCTCCTGTTGGTTCATGGTGCCTGGAGCTACAACCGGGTGACCAAGTGCATATTGTACTGCTTCTACAAGAACGTGGTTCTCTACATTATTGAGGTGAGCAGCATGGACTTTTTCCTTGACTGGCAAAGCCTTTTCCAGAGGGCATCTTCAGTATTTCAAGTAACTTAAGGAAGGATTTTATTAATGTGAAGTTAAAGAAATGGTGCTGCTGTGACCTGTTGAAGCTTGTATACACATGACCTCCTTGAAACTAGGGACACCTTCTAGATGTAGGTCTCCATGCTGAGTAACCAAGGCTGGAGTCAGCAGCACCATGCCACTCCACAGTCCCTGCCCGGTGGAGAAAGGCCCTCTCCATCCCAGGGCTCGTCTTGGCCTGAGCAGATGTTGCTGTCATTCCTCCCAGGGTGACCAGAGTCTGGGCATCTGTGTTCACACCTTTCTGAGACCTGTCTAGGCAACCCAGTCAGGTTTTCTTAACTAGAATGAAAGGGCCTGATTTCTTGCTATAGTTCTCGTGGAATCCTCAAGTTTCCTGAGCATTTTTTATTGCTCTGGGGTATTTGGGCACTGCTACTTAAATGGGGTGGGTGTGGAGGTGAGTGGAGAATAAACCAACAAGGTAATTAAAAATCTCTCAGTGAACTCATGGAGTTTTCACACTTTTTCATGATGCAGATTCGGTGTTAAGTAAATTAAATGTGCTTGCTGGAGGAACTAGATGAGGAGAGGGGTGGGCTAGGGAAAAGTGGAAAAGGCACTTTGCTCTCAGTGGGAGTACCAGCCACCTCACTCCTCCTATAAGAACCGCTCTGCTATAGAGGTGTGGCTTTGACACCATTGTGACTAACAGATTTCCAAATGTGTTTAGAGAAGAGGAAGCAGGCAGTTCCTCTAAGGCAGTGGTTCTCAACCTTGGCTGCACATTAGAATCACCTGGGAATCTTTTTAAAATCCTGATTTCTGGGCCTCATCCTCCGGAATGAAATAGAAAAGCA
Source organism: Myotis yumanensis (assembly GCF_028538775.1). Classification (NCBI taxonomy): domain Eukaryota; kingdom Metazoa; phylum Chordata; class Mammalia; order Chiroptera; family Vespertilionidae; genus Myotis; species Myotis yumanensis. The sequence continues at coordinate 117,509,857 of NW_027223754.1, read as the reverse complement.
ATGTTGATTGTGAATGGTGTAAATATCTCATTCTATTATGGGTTATTTTGTGTCTGATTTCTCAACTCTTGGTAGAAATAAGAACCTAGGCATAGATCAACTCTTTCTGATGTGGTCCCTTAAAATACTCAGCTCAGATAATTTAACAAGTGGTTTTCTGTGACTAACCACTTCTTTACCAAATTGTCTACTCTTTCCTTTGAATATTCAGGTCAAACATATAGGTTTGCATCACTCACTCTGTAAGTAAACTACTAACGAGTAATTTTCCTGATTGTACAGGTTGTTCACTGCACAAGGCTGCCCAGTCGGTGGGATAAATGGGGCTGAAACATAGGGAAACCTGAAAAAAATGCATGTGTTTTCCTAATTTATACAAAGGCAGCCTATTTGCCTTATCTGCTTGTCTTGTGCTGTAATATTCAACTCAGCCCACTCCAAGTAAAAACTTTCAGATGTTGCATAATGGACTTTGTAGTTTCTATCTTCTTCCTAGTCATTTTTACAATTCCTTTTTGACGCTTTAAAGATGTCTGTCCCCTGTTCCTGTGACATTTTTTGCATTTGTGATAGGAGTCACTCCTAAATGGCACTTGGGGTCATAGAGTATTAGAGTACCTGTTCCCATGCGTCATCCCAAATTTCACATGCATTTTAAGCTCTTGTAGCTGTTGGCTTCACAAGGTCTCTTAATAATCTGGTTTTCCTCACAATCAGCAAATTACAGATAGTCTAGAAATCTTATCAAGACATACTACATGAAGCTCCTAACCCTTCAGCTTCCAGAGCATCCTCTGGGGCCCTTCTTAGTCATTTACACCTACTATCTTGCCCTTTTTTTTTTTTAACTTCAAGTGGGCTGAAGATGAGAAGAGTACAATTTTAGTCTGTCTGAGAAATTCTATTTGGAATGAGGCCCTGAAAATGCTCTGTGAGTTCCTTAAATTAATTTTTCATTTGTAGCTGGGCAATAGTTGCTAATGCCTTTGAAAGCATTCTTTACAAAATTCAAAATAAATAAATAAAAAGTCTTCATTACTCTCTGCCCAATTTTTAGTAAGTTTTCCCCAAAGATATTAATTTGAAAACCAAAAGAACAAAATCCGTGGCTGAGCCGGGAGTCAGAGCATTGACTCAGACAGTGTCTATTATTTCCAAATGACCTCTGTGGCATCAACGGGCACTTAAATATAATTTTAAAAATAGGAAAGTACGTTTTGCAGCTTCTTTAATGTGTTTTGAACTAAAATGTCAAAGATTGTTGTAATTTGATTAGCTCATTTGCAATGATTAGTTTTGTGTTCTGAGGGTTTTGTAATTAAGTGAGAATAAATTAAATATATCGCATATTTCTCTTAAGTGGTATTTTTGTAATACAAGGAGAAACCCTTTGCCATAGCCAGTATGTTCCTATCTCAAATGTCCTCTGATATACATAAAATCAGGCATTTTTAAAAAGTCTAAAAATAATTTGGCAAATTAAAAAGATTTACACATGCGCCTGTACATACACACTTATATAGTCTTAGCCGTTATTATGAGGATATTATATGATTTAAATTATAAATAAAGGTTGTATGGAAGAAGTATGAACCCATGATATAATATAGTCTACTCACTTGGTATACCATAATGCTTATCTGGCGTGCTACATAACAAGCTAAAGTAACCTTGGAGTGACTAAAAATAGGAACAAAATGATGGAATAGGGATTTCATGGTGGCCCTATTAATAGGTAAAACTAAAAATACATACAGCTTTTGCTCTCTCCTGCCTTTGCTACTGCCTTAATTCAGTAGTTTTTACTTGAATGATGACAAACACCACTAGCTTTGTCCCTCAGTCATCTATAATGCAGTCAGGATGAACTTTGTGAAACATGTCTGACCAATTCTAGTGGCCCGGCACAGTGTCTAGACAGGGGTGGGCAAACTTTTTGACTCGAGGGCCACAATGGGTTCTTAAACTGGATCGGAGGGCCGGAACAAAAGCATGGATGGAGTGTTTGTGTGAACTAATATAAATTCAAAGTAAACATCATTACATAAAAGGGTACGGTCTTTTTTTTTTTTTTTAGTTTTATTCATTTCAAACGGGCCGGATCCGGCCTGCGGGCCGTAGTTTGCCCACGGCTGGTAGAACATAGCTGCTCAAAGATGTTGGGCATGAGTGAGTGGATAAATGCCACTACTCTCTTCAGCCTCTTCAAGGGTCCCTATGTCTTCTGATAAAATCCCCATCTCTGCCGCTGTGCCTCTACCCCTTGTGGTCTGGGTCCCAATTGTCCCCAGCCCACTCCCACTACATCCCTCCTTATTTGCTTTTAATTGGTAATGTTGAAGTATAATTAATACACAGTAATATACACTTTTTTAAGCATACAGTTCAGTGAATTAAAACTAGGTTTTTATTATTAGGAACTAACTGGAAATTTTCTGTCTGCCTCCTATAGACTGTGACAATAGTGTCCCAAAGAGTTCTGGAGCCAGGTAGTGATGGTTGCACAGCAGTACTTAATGCCAGTGACTTTTACACCTAAAAATGATTAAGATGATAAATTTTATATTATGTATATTTTGCCAAAATAAAAAAAAATGCTAAAAAATTTCAAAGGGATTCACAAGCTCTTTGTTACTGTAGCCACCATGAGGAAAACAGAAATGTCTAGACAGATCAGATGCCTTGGGGAGCTCATTCAAAGTTTGAAAAACAAACTTTACATGTAATTTTGTTTTGTATTAAACCAATTAAGTGCTAAGTTTTGCGGCTGTGAGCTGATGGACATATTTCTCAGAAGGTAAAAGCCTGTTGTGGCCTAGATGGAGCAGAACTTAATAGCCTTGCCAGGTAGGTAGGATTCCCATCAGCCAGCTCCTGGTGTGTCTGTCTGTGTAGAGAGCCAGGACAACAAATACATTAGCAAAGGCTAGAAGATAGGGCTGGATGGGATAGAAGAATGGCTGAGGAAGGGGATCTGAATAACGAGATCACTACTGGAAGCTGGGATTCCTTTTTCATTCTAGAATAGGCAAGTTACATAGGAAAAGAGATTTCAGAAATTTTGTCAATATATAGGGCAGATGGTAAGCAGAGACCTGGGGCATAAACCATAACCGTTATGTAACTGTTTCTCAATGTAATTTAAAAGCAGAAAGGAAAGACTGATTTTTAATCCTCACCTGAGGATATTTATTTCCATTGATTTTTAGGGAGAGTGGGAGAGGGAAAGACAGAGAGAAACATCGATGTGAGAGAAACACATCGATTGGTTGCCTCCTGCACAAGCCCCAACCAAGGCCCCCAGGGCTGAAGAGGAGCCTGCAAACAAGGTGCGTGCCCTTGACCAGAATCGAACCCAGGACACTTTGGTCCACAGGGTGACACGCTATCCACTGAGCCAAACTGGCTAGGGCAGAAAGACTAATTTTTAAAAACTCTTTGATTTTAACAATGGGAGGAATTTTTTTTAAGCACAAAGATTGGGGGTAGGGAGGTTAGGGAAGGATTCCCATAAACTTTGAAGTCCTGATGTGACCACTTGGTAATTCCTAAGAGAAGGGTCAATTAAATTCTTTAAAGTCCTTAGACTATTTAACAACTAGGAGTTTGTTTTTCAGAAATCCCCCAATAGAGTACATTTTCAAGGCATAGCAGGGTCAGCACTTTAAGCATTTACTAAGTATATATTTTTGTATGGTCTTTCTGAATGCCCAGGAAAGGTTATTTGGAACGAATAAAATATTTTAGTGATTTTGAGCATGTTTTCATATGTCTCTTGGCCTTCTGTATGTCCTCTTTCGAAAAGTGTCTATTTAGGTCATTCGCTCATTTTTTTTTGGATTGTTTATCTTCCTTTTGTTAAGTTGTATGATTTCCCTATAAATTTTGGAGATTAACCAGTTCACTGCCACAATATTTTGAATTTAATTAAAAAAGGTCCACTGTTTGCATCTATAGACGCTTATGGTGTACAAATGGTTAAACCCTTATTGGAGATAACATTGGCAAATATGTCCTCCCATGCAGTGGGCTTTCTTGTTGTTTTGTTGATGGTTTCTTTTGCTGTGCAGGAGCTTTTTATTTTGATGAAGTTCCATTTGTTTATTTTTTCCTTAATTTCTATTGCCGGAGCTGTATCGGTAAAGATATTGCTACGACATATGTGTGCTATTTTGCTGCCTATGAATTCTTCTAAGATTGTTATGGTTTCCTGTCTTACTTTTAAGTTCTTTATCCATTTTGAGTTTATTATTGTGTATGGTGCAAGTTGGTGGTCTAGTTTCATTTTTTTGCATGTATCTATCCAATTTTCCTAACACCATTAATTGAAGAGACTGTCTTGACTACATTGTAGGCTCTTGCCTCCTTTGTCAAATATTAATTGAGCATAATGGCTTGGGCCGACTTCTGCTTTCTCTGTTCTGTTCTATTGGTCTATATGTCTGTTCTTGTGCTAGTACCAGGAAGTTTTGAAAACAGTGGCTGTACAATATAGCTTGATATCTGGTATTGTGATCTCTCCAACTTTGTTCTTCTTTCTCTAGATTGCTGCAGCTATTCGGGGTCTTTTTTTATTCCAGATGAATTTTTGGAGAGTTTGTTCTAGGTCTTTGAAATATGCTGTTGGTATTTTAATGGAGATTGCATTGAATCTGTAGATTGCTTTGGGTAGTATGGACATTTTAATAATGTTGATTCTACCAATCCATGAACATAGTATATTCTTCCATTTGTTAATATCTTCCTCTATCTCTTTTTTCAGCATCCTGTTTTCTGAGTACAGGTCCTTTATCTCCTTGGTTAAGTTTATTCCCAGGTATCTTTTTTTGTTGTTGTTGCAGTGGTAAATGGGATTTTTTTTTAAATTTCCCTTTCTGTGAGTTCATTATCTATACTTATAAAAGCCTAGGTGACTGTCACGCCCTCGCATCATCACAAGATGGCCACACCCATGTTGTCACAAGATGGCTGCCCCCAAGTCATTACAAGGTGGCCACCCCCACATCATCACAAGATGGCCAGCAGGAGAGGGCAGTTGTGGGCAATCAGTCCAGCAGGGGAGGGCAGTTGGGGGCAATCAGGCCAGCAGGGGAGCAGTTAGGTGTTAGTCAGGCTGGCAGGGGAGTGGTTAGGGGCAATCAGGCAGGCAGGCGAGTGGTTAGGAGCCAGCAGTCCTGGATTGTGAGAGGGATGTCCCAGGTTAGAGAGGGTGCAGGCTGGGCTGAGGGACACCCTCCCCCCTGCCCCAGTGCACAAATTTCATACACCAGGCCTCTAGTTGGTGTATAAAAGAGCCATAGATTTTTGGGTGTTAATTTCGTATTCTGCTACATTTATTAAGTCTTCTAGTTTTTTGATGGAGTCTTTAAGGTTTTCTATGTACAATATCATGTCATCAGCGAATAATGATAATTTTACTTCTTCTTTTCCAATTTGGATGCCTTTTATTTCTTCTTCTCATCTGATCACTATGGCTAGCACTTCCAGTACTATGTCAAACAGGAGTGGAGAAAGTGGGCATCCCTGTCTTGTTCATGTTCTTAGGGAAAATGGTTTTAGCTTTTGCCCATTGAGTAGGATGATGGCTGTAGGTTTGTCATCCGAGAGATGTAAATCAAAATGACAGTGAAATACCATCTCACACCTGTCAGAATGGCTATCATCAACAAATCAACAAATGACAAGTGCTGGTGAGGATGCGGAGAAAAAGGAACCCTCCTTCGTTTACTGCTGGTGGAAATGCAAACTGGTGCAGCCACAGTGAAAAACAGTATGGAGTTTCCTCAAAAAATTAAAAAGGGAACTTCCATTTGACCCAGTGATCCCACTTCTAGGAATATATCCCAAGAAACTAGAAACACCAATCAGAAAGGATATATGCACCCCTATGTTCATAGCAGCACAATTTACCATAGCTAAGATTTGGAAACAGCCTAAGTGCCCATCAGCAGATGAGTGGATTAGAAAACTGTGGTATATCTACACAATGGAATACTACACTGCTGTAAAAAAGAAGGAATTCTTACATTTGCAACAGCATGGATGGAACTGGAGAGCATTATGCTATGCAAAATAAGCCAGTCAGAGAAAGATAAATATCACATGATCTCACTCATTTGTGGAATATAATAAACAACATAAATGGATGAACTAAAATAGAACCAGCGACAGAACCATCCAATAAACTGTCCAACCTATGAGAGAAGGGCGGGGGTGAGGAAGTAAGAGATCAATCGAATGAATTGTATGCATGCATATGAGCATAACCAATGGACAAAGACAGCATGTGCTGGGGGGTCGGAGCAGCCAGAAAGAGGTCAATGGGGGAAAAAGGAGACTCATGTAATACTTTAAGCAATAAATAATTTAAATTTAAAAATATATATTTTAGTGATAATAAAATTCAAATAGATAAGTACCTAAATTTAACCTGTATTAAAAAAAATTAGGATATAGGTGTCCTGTGAACTTGGGTATAACATAAAGATAATATATCCAGTTAACTTTGAAATAGAGATGAGACTTTGCAATTATGCTGGTGATTATGGAGTGGGTGGTTCCTAATACTGAGAAAAACCATAACATATAGATATTGATGTGAAAAAAATGGGAATTTTATACCATTTAGAGGGTCTGCTTATTTTGGCAACATATGTAAGGAGTTTTAATGGCTTTTTGGGGGTCATTAAACTGGTATGGATACAGGCCAGAAAACGGGATGCATATTTCGCATGGAGGTCTGGAAATATCACTGAATGGGAAATAAAGATTTAAACCATAGGAATTTTGAGGCCAAATGCAACCTAATGACAAAATTTAGTTGAAAGTCATTTAAGACTTATCAATATCTGACAAATCTAAAATAACCAAGCAAACAAAAAGCCTGAACTCTGGAATATGACAGGACATGAGAAAAGCCGTATCAGCATTATGTTTTTGTGTCTTCAAACTAAAGCAGTAAAATGAACTATGGTTCATGTATAAACTGCCATTTAATCTAAAAAATGTTAGTGGAGCACTTTGAATTTATTTTTCTGAAAACATATGCATATTCTCTTTGGTTGTTTTACAACCATTTTTTTTCTATTGGACCTCTGAGAAGTTTTGTTTTTTTCCTTCATTTTTCAGGCCATCATTATTTGAAAATATTATATCTTGTAGGCAGCCCCCTCTTTCATGTACTGTCTGGTTGGCTTTTTGTTTGGGGAGCCTTAATTAAACATGTTAATATACAGAGATACTGTGGATTTGATCAGAATATTCCAAACTGGTGTCTATTTCCTGACAGTATCCCAGACGGCATTGTAAATGGTGTAAAAAGGTACTGACTTGGGCAGATTTTGCTTTAAATATTAAAGTCAATAGAGAATAGATGATGTAAACCATGATCACAATTTTATCCAGTAACTTTTCCCTCTTTGGGCTATAATGCATGGCTTAAATATACTTTGGAAAAAATGCATTTTATTCATGACACAAGAAATCTCTTTGTGCCAAAAGACAAAATTCCTGATAGCTAAACTATCCTCCTCTGGCCTGTGCCTCATCAGGGGTGATGTTTTGTTTCCTAATATAGATTCACTGTTTGAAGGGCTATATTTGCAGTCATGAGCTTAATGCTAGCCTGTTAATAAGTAAACATGATTGAAAAGCTCAATCAACATATGTACCTTTCTGTAAAGGATGTGGCTTTATCAGATATGAAACCATCAATTTTTCTATTCAAAGCTTTAATCAGGTGTTGACCACTAAGTCCATGGCATGCAGAATGCTAAGACCAGGGGCCCCAGGACCAGCTCCACAAAGTTCCTCATTTCATGGAGGATGGTGGTGGTGGTGTGTATAGCTTGGGAAGAGCTCCCATGGTTGTCGGGTTGTATTCACAGTCACTCAAGGAACATCCCAGCTGTCGAGTCCATGATTACCTGGGTGGTTCCTATTGCGTGTGGATAGTTGTTGAGCATTGATTACAATTTTAGTATGTTGGAAGGAAAGCTATTTTGAGAAAGACTTCCCCTTGCGCATAGAAATGGGAGTTAACTAGAAATAGAAACTTTCTTTTTGTTTTTTTTAATCCTCACCCAAGGATATGTTTTCATTGATGAGAGAGAGAGAGAGAGAGAGAGAGAGAGACATTGATATATGAGAGAAACATTGATCTGTTGCTTCCTGTACTTGCCCTGACTGGGGATCGAACCCGAAATCTGGATATGTGCCCTGACCCAGAATTGAACACAGGACGATGCTCCAACCAACTGAGCCACCCGGCCAAGGCAGAGACATTCTTAATAGTACTTTCCTTGCCTCATGTATCCTCATCCTCCAAGCCTGGCTCTCTTGTGTTGTGGGATGGGGATGAACAAGACACAGCCCTTCTCTTGGAATTGAGTAGGGCCGTGGTCAGCAAATTTCGGCTCGCGAGCCACATGCGGCTCTTTGACCCCTTGAGTGTGGCTCTTCCACAAAATACCACGTGTGGGCGCACGTACAGTGCGATTGAAACTTCGTGGCCCATGTGCAGAAATCGTTTTTCGGCCTGGGCTAGTCTATTTTGAAGAAGTACTGTTGATATTTGGCTCTGTTGACTAATGAGTTTGCTGACCACTGGAGGAGGTCCTGTAATTATGGAAGGGCACTTGGGTGCTGGCTTAGAGAAAGGCAGCCTGTAATGAGAACTGAGAAGTGGTGTGTTGCAGCCCGGTGTCCTCAGGTTTCCTGGATGAAATGAGTAAAGACCTGAAGGATGAGTAGGAGCTGATCAGGTGAAGGGGCTAGAGGAGAGGATTAGGTCAGGATGCTAAAGTAAGGCTGCACCTGTCTTTCCCATTCCCCCCTCTCTGTTTATTGCAGCTCCGTGATAAATGTCAGCAGTCAGCAGAGCCCTCAGTAAACAACAGAGAAGATGTGCACTTTGCTGGGCCTCATGTTTCAGAAGGAAGGTGGCTGCAGAACTAGTTAGCGTGGGCTTAAGAATGTCCTCGCCAAGCTAATTCCTTGCTGCAGTTTATAGAGCTGGGAGTTTATTAGCATAGTGCGAGGGGGTAGTTACAAAGACAGAGAAATACTAGCAGTCTGGAAAGATTCCTACAAGATACACAGTCACTTTGAACGTTATAAAAATTGTTTCTTACTGCCTTTGACATGTGACAGTATGTGCTCTTTTTATGTTTTTGCAGCTACTTTACCTAAAAGGATCATTATAAAGATCCAACATTCTAAAAAAAAACACCTAAATTTCATACATTGATGTTTTAAAAATTGAGTCTCTTAACACCATAAAACACCATAAAATGTGTAAACCTCCCTGGAATAAAAAAAAAAAGGCTCGAGTCCAAAAAACAAAATCAAATGAAAGGCCGACGTGAACTTTGAGAGGTCTGCCATGTGTTGGGACTGGGCTTTGTTCTGGGGTGCCCACTCTTCTTCTCCAACTGGTGCTGTGGAGTCAACCCCCAGCCAAAGGCCCGGCTCATCACCTCTTGTGTCAGTGCTCCCCCGTCCCAGCTTTCTCTCCTTCCTTAAAGTCCCACTGCAAGCAGTGACAGCACCTGCTTAGTTTAGTGCTGGGTGCCTGTCGGGCTGGATGTTATTTCTATTTACCAAGTTGGCTCTGGCTTCCTCAGCAGGGGCTGTTTCTGACTTTGCCCCCAGACAGGATGACGTACACAGTGCTCATGGACAGATCATCCATCCATCAAACACACTTCAGTAGAGGCCGGCATGGAAGAATCTATTGGGCCATTTTCCTTTTTTAAGAATGTCAGAGAAGACTACTTAAGTAGCACATTATATTATTTTCCTTTTTAAAAAAAACCTAACTTAAATCTTTCCAATGAAATTTTCATACAGAGAAGTATACCCTTGACGTATTAGAAGATTAACTCATTTTACAATTTGTTTAACCTCATCTTTTGTAAAAATAAAGGATAATTTTGATTTCATTCTTTAAACACACCTTAAACTACCTATTATTTTGGCTAAAACTCTCAAATATATTTTATCTCTTGAAGTTGATTTTACCAATTAGATTTTTTGCACTTTATTTTTTATATTTCTTCCTGTCCTTTTGTTCCTCCCACCCATCCCCAAATAAAGTGACAACAGGAAAAACACCTTCTTATAGCAGATGAAGGAGCAGATAATATAGGAAGAGACAAAAGAAAGTCTCACCTCTCCCTGCAGTGATGGAGAAGGTTTGCCTTTTTCTTTTGACAACCTTACATTTGCTTGGAGAGGATCAGGGTCAGGGTGCCTTCTGTTCTCCTTTTCTCTAAACTGGTCAGCCTGACTTAGGAAAGAAACATAGATTTTGGCCCTGTAGTTTTAAAATACCTTTTTGTAGTCAGGTAAAATGGAATTATTATGTTAACGCATTTCCTTTTCTTTTTCTTGGACTTGGGAATGTTTTGGCCTTGACCGTTAGTTACTAAGTATCACATAAGGAAGCTCATCCCTCCTCTAGTAAATGTCTCTACTTTTAAGTGGCAAATAATCCTTGTTGCATTCTGACAACTCATTTCAGCCCCTCTATTGGTTTTCCAACAGATGTCCTGAGAATTCAGAGTTCTTAGTCCCAAGGTCCTGGCAGATCAAGTGGACTATTTAAAGAAGCTTCAAGAATAGAAGTGATATGATATATATGCTTTCTTGCCTGGTCTTTCAAACTGAGGGAGGCAAAGTATATTAGTGCTAATAATACTGCTTGTACCTCCAGAGCATGGCAGTAAAAGAATATTGATTAAAATATTGGCCTCCTTTATCTGGGCATAACAGATAAAGTTTAGTATTACTTCTTTAAGCTATATTATTTTGATAATCTCTTTGTCAGTCTCTGTCAACTTGAAAATTGCTTTTTTTATAAAATTAGCTATTAACTAGAAGCTTTACCTTCTTGTTAGCCTCACCTTATTAATTTTCTTTATTTCTTTGAAGGTGTTTATTAATATGGTATACCTCTTTTTTTCTTATAAGGTACTAGGGGCCCAGTGCCTTATATTCGTGCACCCTGAAAGGAACTATGGGCCGCGAGGCTGCAGTGGGCACAGGGGTGGGTCTTGGCCCATCCTCCATGCCCTTGCCTGGCCCTTCCCGCCACGGCCCCCGGTCCCCTATCTGCTGGCTGACGGCATGAAGTGATTGGGGCTGGTGCCAGCAGCTGGTACGAGTGGGGCCAGCACCATCAGCAGGTGTGAGTGGTGGCTGCTGTGAGTGGTGGCTACTGCCCTGATTGCCCCTCAGGAGCTGGGGGAGGTGGAGAAGCCCTCAGCGGTGATCAGGGCCAGCAGCCGCTACTCGCACCTGCTGATGGCATCGAGCAATCGGGACCAGCGCCGAGCACCAGCAGCAGGTGGGAGTGGCAGCTCTGGTGCTAGCAGTGGGTGCAAGCAGGGCAGGCACCGGCACAGGTGCGAGCACTGGGCAGGACCGTGGTGCAAGGGAGCAAAGAATTTTCAGTAACCACCAGAGGCTCGCCCTGATTACAGCGACTGGTGCTCTGCCTTGGTCTGGTGCCCCTGCTCACCTACTCCACCATCCCGCCGTGGCTAACGCCATGTTCCATGCACACCCCCTGGTGGTCAGCACACATCATAGCGACTGGTTGTTTGGTTGTTCCGGTTGTTCCACAGTTCAGTCTATTTGCATATTAGCCTTTTATTATATAGGATAATTTACATACAGTAAAATGTACCTATTTTAGCATCCAGTTCCGTGAGTCATAAATACACAGAGTAGTGTCATCGCCACTACACTCAGATGTAGAACAGGGTCATCTCCAGAAATCTCCCCAGCCCCATTCGTAGCCAACAGTTACCACCACATCTAGTCCCCAGCAATGGCCGTCTGCTTTCTGACGCTGTAGTTTTGCCTTTCTACAAATGTCATGAGTGGAATGAGTTTATGGTCTTCTTTCTGCATAATGCGTGTGAGGTTCCGCCATGTTGTTGTATCAATAGTTTCTTCTTTTTAATTGCTGAGCAGCATTCCATTGTAGGAATAGGGTTTCCCATGGTTGTGGAGTTCTGGGTGCCGGATCCCAGGGGCTTGTGAATCAGGGACCAGAATATCACTGGACTCCAGGTAGTATCATAGTTTATGGAAGGACTTGAGTAAAATGTAACTAGAATGACACTGACCATAATAAAAACAAGATGATGGTGGGGGAGGAGGGAGTTGGCCAGGTGGACACCTCATGCTAACCCTTCATGGGGAGAAGAAAGTTGAGGAGCCCTGGGCATTGTCTTTCTAGAACCACTCCTCCATGCACTGTCTCACTGGTGACTGCCACCAGTGGGGACAGCAGGGGCAGGGTGCAATCAGACCACCTGGGGCCTTTGCTTCCGGCCCAAACCGTGCAGGTTGGGCATGCCTCCTGACCCCTGCCAGCCTCAGGGTCCTTCGTTCTCTGTATTATGAGGACACTAAAGCACACACATCCTTTCCAAAGATTAAGTGAAATCATATAGGAAAGCCTTTTAGAATAGTGCCAACCACTCAGCATTCAGATTAGCCTTTAATATTATTTTAAGGTATTTAATATTTGATGAACCTTAGGACTATAGTGTTGTTTTGGGCTTGAGTCTCTTCTAATCTCTGCCTCCTCCCAGAATGGGAATCTGCCCACAACAGCAGGGTAGCCATCTAGTCCACCTTTTGCTGGAAACCTTCCGGGGAGGAGGTGAGTCTTTCCTTTCTACATCATCAGACAGTTTTACCTCAGACATAGCTCTTATTGGACACTGCAGCTACTTGTAATCACCATTGAGCAGAATTACCAGGATTAAATCTGTTAGATTAACTTGAAATGTGCTTGCTTCCATCTGGGCTAATAATTAAGGTGCTAATAAATAATTGTATTCTAGTAATGTGGTCACCTGTTCATAACTGAGAAATAATTCTTCTAACATCATCTATGGCCTGATCTCCTCTCCTGACCCAGAGTGGCATTTACAGATTTCATTAATTAGCCTAGAACCCTTGGTGCTCACACACTTGACATTAAAACTGGTGTACTTGTCCCTTAAAACTCCAGCCCCTGAAGCGTCCACTCTGCTGGAATCGCTGGAAGGAATCCAAGTGAGAGTGGTTCCTCTGTTCCCAGACGTGAGTTTCACTGGTTTCTTTCAAGGCCAAACCACCTCATGTTGACAAACTCATTTTCCAGGCTGCATTGGATCAAGAAGTCGGCCTGCTTCCGAGGCCAATAAGAGCACTGCCTCTCTATGCCTACGGAAAACACAACTCCCCTCTCCCTGTGTGCAAACGAGTAGGAATTGTGCTGTCAACAAAGATAATGTCAATGCTTGCAGGTGGGTAAGGTGCTATGTTGATCATGGGTATTTTGCACCTGGACCAACTGTAGCCTTAAAGTACCCAGAAGTTTTATCAGTTATACCACCTGCCTTCAGAGTACTATGAAATTCACCTGCTTTGGGACACTCCACCATAAGAACAAACACCAATGAGATATATCCTGCCATTAGTATCTGTCAATATGAAAATGGAAAATACATTTTCCTGGTTTCTTTCTTACTGCTGTTATTTCTGAATATATTTTAAATCTATAAAAGCTGAGTGTGTTTTGTACATGCTGACCTTTGCAGGGGTGGGGGTAGTAGGGAACTAGCCCAAGAAATTTACCCAAAAATCTCCCCAGCCCCCCTGGGTAGTCAACCACATCCAGTTCCTAGCAATGGTAGTCTGTTTTCTGACCCTATAATTTTGCCTTTCTTTGAATGTCATGAGTGGCATTGTACAGTTTATGATCTTCTTTCTGACTTCTTCCACTCTTGTTTTTTATCTGTTCCTAGTATCATTAGCTGATGCAAAATATGCATTAGAATTATTAATTCTTGCTGAAAATGTTAAAAGTTCACATTAGGTATTCCCAGTGTCTTATTAGTTTAACCTCGAATGTATCAGAAAAGGTTGATGGAATTTCACTATAGGGAAGTTATATAGAAACTGGATTTTTCTTCCCACCTGAATGACATCAAGCAGATAGCCATTGCTTTTACACTGCTCTCCCAGGCCCATCCTTCTAGAAGTCCTTCCTGGACCAAGCACTGCCTTTCACTTACAAGGACCATGTATAATACACACGAGTCTGGTTTTTCTTTCCTCTTTCTGTTTGTGTGGTTGATAGAGACCTGTCTGTGGTGGAAAGGAGGCCTCTTCAGCATTGCTCCTCCTGTAACTGGCTCGCCTGCCTTTAGCTGGAGTCTGCACAGATAGGCGTCATGAGCGACAATTCTGCTGTTCCCCTTTCTCTTCCTTCTTCTGTAGCATCTGTCACAACATGAATGCCACAAGTGATATCTTCCCTTATCAAGAAATGCTAACCAATGATTTCTAAGGAATAAGCATAAATAGAAAAAAAACTAAATTCTACTTAAAGCAATTAAGTCTTTATTGTTGCTAATTAAATTGAAAGAATTAATTCTAAAGATTAAAGTTAGAATAATTTTTATAATCAACTTTTATACTTACAAACAATGAGTTAGAAAAAAAGATTTAATTTAGATATAAAAAGATATAATATTTAAAATGAACTTAGAGAGAGACCAAGATGGCGGCGTAGGTAAACACCGGAGACCGCTGCCGCAAACAACCATTTCAAAAATACAACTAAAAGACTGAACGGACATCACCCAGAACCACAGGAAGGCTGGCTGAAGAGAGACTCTACAACTAGAAGGAAAGAGAACAGCAAATCGAGGCTCAGAGGCGGCGCAGTGTGGAAAATACAAAGGTACCGAGGTGTGCGCGTAAAGCGGGCTGGTGGCTGAGGGCGCGGTTGTCGTTTTCTGCCGGGAGTGAGTCTCAGACTCTGGGCTCCAGATCCGGGCGAGTCTCTAGGGACCCAGACTCAAACGGGAGAAGCGGGATTATTCGGCATCAGTTGGGACCTGAGGGCAGCTTTCTCTCCGAGGTTTGCAGCGGCTGCCGGGGTTCTGAGAAGCAGAGCCTCTGGGAACGGGACTGAGCGTGGCCATAACTGCTCCCTCCGCCCGCCCTGTTGATCCCGCCCCGCCCAAAACCTGCGCACAGCCATTTGCCGACCGCCTCAGGCAAAGGCTGGATTAGCACCTCCCCAGAAGGCAGACGTTTTCCACACAGCTGATTTCCACAGCCAGCCGGCCTGGTGGTCAAACCCCTCTAGTGTTAACTACAACAATTAAGGCTTGGCTAGAACAAGACTGCGCACAGAGACCACAAGGGGGTGCACCAAGAAAGCATAAAAGATGCGGAGACAAAAAAACATGACAGAAATGGAGGATATGGAGCTAAGAATCGCAATTTTGAGGGCTTGCCATAAATTTGTGCAGAGCCTCACGAAAACTAATGAGACCCTCGATGCTACGATAAAGAAATTAGAAAGTAAGCATACACGGACTGAAATAAAGAATATTATACCCAATAGCAGACCAGAGGAGTACAATAATCAAACCAAAGATTCGACAAAAAACACCCAATTGGAAAAGCAAAATGAAAAAAGAATCCGAAAGTGTGAAGATAGTGTAAGGAGCCTCTGGGACAGCTTTAAGCGGTCTAATATCAGAGTCATTGGAGTGCCAGAAGATGAGAGACAGCAAGATATTGAAAACCTATTTCAAGAAATAATGGCAGAAAACTTCCCCCACCTGGTGAAAGAAATGGACTTACAGGTCCAAGAAGCGCAGAGAACCCCAAACAAAAGGAATCCAAAGAGGACCACACCAAGACACATCATCATTAAAATGCCAAGAGCAAAAGACAAAGAGAAAATCTTAAAAGCAGCAAGAGAAAGAGGCTCAATTACCTACAAGGGAATACCCATACGACTGTCAGCTGATTTCTCAACAGAAACTTTGCAGGCCAGAAGGGAATGGCAAGAAATATTCAAAGTGCTGAATACCAAGAACCTACAACCAAGATTACTTTATCCAGCAAAGCTATCATTCAGAATTGAAGGTCAGATAAAGAGCTTCACAGATAAGGAAAAGCTAAAGGAGTTCATCACCGCCAAACCAGTATTATATGAAATGCTGAAAGGTATCCTTTAAGAAGAGGAAGAAGAAGAAAAAGGTAAAGATACAAATTATGAACAACAAACATGCATCTATCAACAAATGAATCTAAGAATCAAGTGAATAAATAACCTGATGTACAGAATGAACTGGTGATTATAATAGAATCAGGGACATAGAAAGGGAATAGACTGACTATTCTTGGGGGAAAAAGGGGTGTGGGAGATGCGGGAAGTGACTGGACAAAAATCATGCACCTATGGATGAACACAGTGGGTGGGGAGTGAGGGTGGAGGGTGGGGTGGGAGCTGGAAGGAGGGGAGTTATGGGGGGAAAAAAGAGGAACAAATGTAATAATCTGAACAATAAAGATTTAATTTAAAAAAATAAATAAATAAATAAATAAATAAATAAATAAAATGAACTTAGAGATACTAAAGCATAGTAAGAAAAGTGCCACTATTAAAATCAATGTGAATAAATAGAAAGACCTATCCCACTCTTGGATAGGAAGAAATATGTACACATACATATACATATATGTATATACATATATGTATACACACATACATATACATGCACATATATACATACATAAAAAGTATCAAAATAAGTATTTAAGCAAGAACATGCTGAAGAACATATAAAATGTAAATATGAGAAATAGCCTGGAAATTTTAAACATAAAAATGTTAAGAGGGCTATGTCATACCAGATGTTAAACATGGTGTAAAGGTATAGTGATGAAAGCAGGTTGCAATGGTGCATGGACAGATCCATATGCAGCTGGCTCTTTGGTTTAGCATAAAAATGGTGTTTGAAATGAGTGAGTAAGAGATAGCTTTCATGAATGGTGATGGGCAACTGGGGGCCATTTGGAGAAAATATTATATTGAATTCATAATACTTTATTTTTTTCACCAACATTAATTCTAAATGGATCTGAGGTTTGTTTAAAAAACAAAAACTAAAACTTCATGTTGTGTAAAGATAATGCATTTACATGGTTCTAAACTTTAAACCCCCTCTGTAGTTAAATGTAATAAAGTCTCCTCCTCTCTGTCCACGTCACTGGCTCCTGCCCCTGGAAGTGTCCTTAATAGTCCTTTCAGCATTTGTTTATGCAGACACCAACTTAATCATGATTGTTCATCATTGTGCCTTTTTTTTACACAAAAGTTTGCATTCTATCAACCTGAGGTGCCTCCTGCACCTCACTTTTGTGACATAACAATATGTCTCAGGAATCTTTCCACATCCACACTAAAGGTCCTCCTCATTCCTTTCCCATTGCAGAGTGTTCAATTAGGTAAATAGTTTACTTAACCAGTGCCCTATTGATGGACACTTGGGTTTTTTCCAACTTCAACATTTTCCTTTAACAAATATACAGCAGTGTTGGATAAATTCCCAGAAGTGGAACTTCCATGTCAAAGGGTAAATCCATTAATAATTTTGATATACTGCCATTTCCCTCCTTTTCTTTTTCATTTCTAGGAGTTCTTTATATATTGGGGATATTAACCATTGTCAGTGGCATGAATTGCAAGCATTTTATTTTTCATTGTAGTAAAAGTTTGGAATCATTCTATGCTGTTCATGGCAGGTTGGGCTCCCTGAGGAAGGAGGCTCTGAGATGCAGTCTCCATGAGGAATGTTTGTTAAGGAGTGCCCTTGAGGTCAACATCTGTCCGTGGGAGGGAAGGGAAGCATGAAGACATGGAGGCTCAGGTAGTGAATGGACAGTTGGCCAGGGGCCAATGCCAGGTTGAGAACACAGGTTCCTGTTCTTGGAATAGCACAGCTATTTCTTCCAAGGAGAGCATCCCAGTGGAGGCCATGGTTCAGAAGTGATTCCTAAAGAAAAGCCTGGAAGGGAGGTTACCCTAGGAAATTATGACTTTGGGAAATTGCAAGTAGCTCTGAATGGCTGAAGGCTGGGTATGAGAGAAGGGTCTAGATATGCAGGGGGAGAGAAAACTGGGATATCAGTTCAGCCTTAGATATATGTGAGTCATGGCATATTAAGCACAGTAGTAGTGATGTGATGAGATTTCTACTTCTGAAAGATCATTCTGGCAGCTCTTCATCTTGGCAGCTCATAACAACAGAGCAGCAGGTTATATTTTCCAAAGGTGGCTACACTAATATGTCTTTTAAGTCCCATGTTCTTCATTCAAAGTGCTTCCTCTACTGAGCATTGGGCCTGTGCCACCTTGCTTTGAGTTGGGTGGACCTTTGTATCAGCCTCAAGCAATACCCACCAAGTGACTTCCAAGGATAGGGCATAAAAGGGACATGCTCCCTGGGAACCCAACTGTCCTGTTGTAGGAAGACCACAGCTTCTTTTAGGTCTCAGCTGCCAGCCACATGAGTGAGTGAACTTCCGAGGACTCCAGCCCCCAGCCAGTGAAGCAGAGATGTGTGATCTGTGCTGAGCGCTGCCCAGTTACAGATCTGCGAGCAAACTTAATGTCGTCATTATTTTGAGCCACTAAGTGTTGGGGGTAACTTGTTAAGTAACCACAGTCACTAAAACAAATAGCTACTAGTATACTGATTTTTATTTTAAGCAAGTAATTAATGTTTCATCAGGCCAACAAGTTTGGTTTGTGTTCCTTTGAGCCAGTCACTTTGGGAGATGTAGAAGGTTATTTTGTACAAATAATACATTCACTGAAAAGAGACCTAGTTACAAGGGCCTTGTCACCATGAGGTTTATTGACCAGAAATCAGAAAAACTGCCCTTCAGCACAATCTGACCTCTCTACCCTGGTGTCCATTTACCTGGATTTGACCGTGACACTAAAACTATCAGTTTCCTAATGACAGAAAAGTATCAGATTTTCCTGTTGCCACACAAGCGTATGTGGTTGTCAAAATGTACAGAACTGTACTCTGAAAATGTTGAATTTTACTGTATGAAGAATATATCTAAAAATAAATAAAAATAAGCAGAGAGATATTCTAGTAATTGCTTCTTGATATTTGAATCAGGTGCCACATCTAACAGAAAGGTCTTTCATTAATATTGAATTTCCTTCCCTTCTCCTTCTCTTCTTCCCTCTCCTTTCTTCCCTCTCCCCTCCCCTCCTCTCTCTCTCCTCTCTCTCTCTCTCTCTCTCTCCCTCTCTCTCTCTCTCTCTCTCTCTCTCTCTCTCTCTCTCTCTCTCTCTCATTCTCTCATGATCCCACAATCCCACACACTTTCTTATAATCTTTTTTTATGTTTAGGCCTGCTAAGAGTGATTCATACATTCATGCCCATGTTTTGATTCAGCAATAAGACTGTGATCAAAATATTGGTTCTGTACCTTACAAAATTGGGGGACATTTGACAGACCTGAACTTAGTGTCTTTCAAGACAACGTAAGCCTGGAAAAGTTATACATGTACTGTATCTATGCATGTGTGAATAGTAGCAAGGAATTGTCCTCCATTCTGTTTTCTCATTCCTGAGAGTTTAGATGGCTCAAAGATGTTGGGGAAGGAATTTACTTACATACCAATGGGCTGTCAAAGCTTCATGTTCCTAATTATTTTTGAATTGTAAGAAGATAGTTAAAATGTTCATGTTTCTATACATTTCCTTAACCTTCAAATATGAATATTGTAGTAAATCATAAACCACAATTCAAAAGTTAAAACACCTTTTTTGCCTGTTATCATATTTAGTCAATTTCTTTTCTGTATCCACTCAATAACAGCTGAAGAAATTTCTTTACAATGACAGATTGTCAACACATTGACATACATTATTTTTTATGTATATTTTTAGTAAGAATGAGTGATTTTTTAAGGGAGCTTTTTTTCAGAAATACAATAATAGGGAGAATAATTGTTATCCCATGTATCAAACTTATAGAACATTTTTTTCCTTTTGGGATTAGGGTCAACCTAATTAGTAACTTCACAAATATTTTACAAAAGAAAAAGGAAATTGGAGTTTGATGAAAAACATTCTAACATTCACTAAAATAGACCTGTTGATAAATAGTAAAGAAAATTATCTGTATCTTCTTGGCTCAAGATAGAGAAAAAATAATTTAAAATACTTTAGAATTGTTTTTGGTCTTTTATTGTATTTTATTACTTAGATAATGTTTAGAAAGGAGGAATGATCAAAACCTGATAGCTGGCATTTCTTTACATTTATTTATGAAATTGAACTCAAATCTCTCAAATCTGGAGTTCAGAGGACAATATTTCCCAAACATATCTATTTTCAGAACTGTGATTACTTTTTGTGATCCTGGTTTCTTATGAAAGACACATAATTAGGATTAAGGGCTAAATTGTATGATTATGACCTAGTTACTACCTGGAGATACTGGAAATTTATACAAATAAAAGGGTAATATGCTAATTAGATCAGATAGACTAGACGTCTTCCGGACGTCCTTCTGGATGTTCTTCCTGACAAAGTCGGGGCCAGGGGGAAGCCACCTGGGGTCCTGGGTGCCTGCGGCCTGCACGGGCGAAGCCACCCAGGGTCCCGGGTACCTGCGGCCCCGGTTGCCTGCAGCCAGCCAGAGGAGGGAAGACTGGGTCCCAGGTGCCAGAAGAAAGCCGGTGCAGGTAGGCAGCCGGGGGAAGGAAGGTCTACTCTTGCATGAATTTTCGTGCATCAGGCCTCTAGTCATTCCATAAGAAGGCTATGTATTGTTTTCTGCCTCTGAACTTGGGGGCCATCTGTTTACTGTGTATGAGTGCTGAGGACTGAAGATGGGAAAGGAGAGTGGGACATATGTTGAACTCTTTTAATGTAAGGAATGCTCAAGCTGCTTCCCAGAGGATAAAAGTTGGCAAGGACAGAACAGAGTAGAGCTATTCCCAAACTGGAGAGAACAGGCCTAGCTTCCTAAGGGACCATCTTAAATCTTCAGCATTGGCCCATAGGGATGTGATTCTTCATACTCATTCGAAATGGCCATGTGCTACACAACAGCACCACTAGCTTTAACTTGATTCCTTTTAAACTGGTAAAATATCAAAGAGAGATCTTTAAGGACATGGACCCAGAGAGGAAAAAAACACTATAAAATTGAAGAGGGTAAATTTTATCTAGAGGAGAGAGCAGCTTTAATTTTTCTCTGGAAAATAATTAAGAGCAGTCAGAGACCTTCCACAACTGACTACAACAGCACAGGTTCCTTGGTGTGGTCATTAGTGGGGGTTTTTCAAGCAAATCCACAAATTCCTGTGGAAATGTGGATCTCGCTGTCTAAACTCTAGCCCTGGGTGGCTCATCTGCACACAGGAGATTTCAGGTTTCCATTTACCTACCCCACCATCTTGATCCTCACCTGGCTATCAAACAGGAGGCTTTTCCCAACTCCTAAGGAAGGAGGCCTGGGCATTCTTACCACACCAGTCCCAGGAATAAAAGAAGCCTAAAAAACTGATCATCTACACTAATAAAAGAGAAACATGGTAATTTGCGTACGACCGCTACCCTTCCCATTGGCTAATCAGCATATCCTTATGCAAATTAACTGTCAGCCAAGATGGCGGCCGGCAGCCATGCACTGAAGCGAGCAGGGAGGCTTGCTTGCTTCAGTGACTGCAGACTCCAACGTTCCCCGCCTAACTTGCCCGCCTCTCACCTGCAACTCTAAGCAACTATGTACTGTGTTGCAAATAAGAAGCTAAATAAAACCCCAGAAACCAGCCAGACTGAAAGCCAGCCTGACCGCAACATTGTATCGATGTTTTCAGCAGCGAGGCCTCAGAGCTAAAGCTGGCCCAGAATAAAAAAAAAAAAAAAGAAAAAGAAAACAAGGAGCGGTTGGGAGCTTCAGTCACTCACCAACTGGAAAACAGCCCTCAGCCCCTCACCCAGACTGGCCAGGCACCCCAGTGGGGACCCCCACCCTGATCCAGGACACCGTTCAGGGCAAACCAGCCAGCCCCCACCAGTGCACCAGGCCTCTATCCTATATAGTAAAAGGGTAATATGCCTCCCGGCACCGGGATGAGTGGAGCAGCGAGGCTCCTGGCACCGGGATCAGTGTGACAGGGGGCAGCGCCCAAACCCCCTGCTCGCCCTGTGGCTCTGTGTGTGACAGGGGGCAGGGCCACAACCTCCCTATCTGCCCTGCTCTGTTTGTGACAGGGGAAGGCACCCCAACCCCCTGATCAGCCCTGCTCTGTGCCTGATAGGGGGGAGCTCCCCAATCCCCTGATTGCCCTGCGGCTCTGTGTTTGACAGGGTGCAGTTCACCAACCCCCTGTTCGGCCCTGCTCTGTGTGTGACAGGGTGCGGTGCCCCAACCCCCACCCCCCCACGGGCCCTGCTCTGTGTGTGACAGGGTAGAGCCATAACCTCCCCATTGGCCCTGCCCTGAGTGTGACAGGGTGCAGTGCCCCAACCCCCGATCCACCCTGCTCTGTGTGTGACAGGGTGCGGTGCCCCAACTCCCCTATCAGCCCTACTCTGTGAGTGACAGGGGGAGCTCCTCAACCCCCTGATGGGCCCTGCTCTGTGCATGACAGGGGGGAGCTCCCCAACCCCCTGATCGACCCTGTTCTGTGTGTGACAGGGTACAGAGCCCCAACCCCCCTGATGGGCCCTGCTCTGTGAGTGACAGGGGGCAGTGCCCCAACCCCCTGATCGGCCCTGCTCTGTGAGTGACAGGGGGCAGCGCCCCAACCCCCTGATCGGCCCTGCTCTGTGAGTGACAGGGGGCAGCACCCCAACCCCCTGATCGGCCCTGCTCTGTGCATGACAGGGAGTGGTGCCGCAACCTCCCCATCGACCCTGCCTTGAGTGTGACAGGGGGCGGTGCCCCAGCCCCCCAATCAGCCCTACCCTGAGCATGACTGAGGGAGGCATTGCAACCTCCCGATCCACCCTGCTCTGTGCATGACGGGGTGGGTCTCAGCGACCCTTTTGGGTACAATGAGTATAAGATTGGTGCCAGCCCATCGGGTGCATGACGGGTGCACCCTGCTCTGTGCACCCGTCATGCACAGAGCAGGGTGGATCGGGCAATCCCTAAGTGCACTCCGGGGGGTGGAGAGGGGGGTCTCCCAGCCTGGCCTGTGCCCTCTCGCAGTCTGGGACCCCTCGGGAGATAACAACCTGCTGGCTTAGGCCTGCTCCCGGGTGGCAGAGGGGACAGGGGGTGGTGCCGCAACCTCCCGATCCACCCTGCTCTGTGCATGACGGGGCGGCGCCCCAACTCCCCAATCGGCCCTGCTCTGAGCCTGACCAGGGGCTGCACTTAGGTATTGGGCCTCAGAGCAGGGCAGCAACTACCCTGCTCTGTGCATGACGGGGTGGGTCTCAGCGACCCTTTTGGGTACAATGAGTATAAGATTGGTGCCAGCCCATCGACCCTGCCTTGAGTGTGACAGGGGGCGGTGCCCCAACCCCCCAATCAGCCCTACCCTGAGCATGACTGAGGGAGGCATTGCAACCTCCCGATCCACCCTGCTCTGGGCATGACGGGGCGGCGCCCCAACTCCCCAATCGGCCCTGCTCTGAGCCTGACCAGGGGCTGCACTTAGGTATTGGGCCTGCCCTCTGCCACCCGGGAGCAGGCCTAAGCCAGCAGGTTGTTATCTCCCGAGGGGTCCCAGACTGCGAGAGGGCACAGGCCAGGCTGGGAGACCCCCCTCCCCACCCCCCAGAATGCACAAATTTTTGTGCACCGGGCCTCTAGTCCTATATAATAAAAGGCTAATATGCAAATAGACTGCATGGCAGAACAACCAAACAACTGAACAACCAGTTGCTATGACATGCACTGACCACCAGGGGGGCGTGTGTGGAATATGGTGGGCGTGGGCAGCAGGTGGCAGAGCGCGAAACATGGTGGGCATCAGCCGTGGCGAGATGGTGGAGCAGGTGAGAGGGGGCGGCAGACCAAGGTGGGGGCGCCAGTCGCTGTCATTGGGGCGAGCGTCTGGTGGTTACTGAAAATTCTTTGCTCCCGCATGCCATGGTCCCACCCAGCACTCACACCCACTGCTGGCACTGGCCCTGCTCACACCCACAGCCGGCGCTGGAGCTGCCGCTTACACCTGCTGCCAGTGCCCGGCGCAGGTCCCGATTACTTGGCACCATCAGCAAGTGCGAGTGGCAGCTGCTGGCCCTGATTACCCCTGAGGTCTTCTCCACCTCCCCCTGCTACTGAGGGGCAATTGGGGCAGCAGCTACTGCTTGCACCCGCTGCTGGCGCTGACACCAATCACTCCGTGCCATCAGTGGGTGCGAGCAGGACCAGCGCCCAGCTGGGCTGCCAGCCAACAGGGGACTGGGGCCTTGACGGGAGAGTCTGGGCAGGGCCGTGGAGGATGGGCTGAGACCCACCCCTGTGCTCACTGCAGCCTTGCATCCCACACTTCCTTTCAGGGTGCACAAATTCATGCTCTGGGCCCCGAGTATAAGATAATGTTGATAATAATAAACCCCAAAAGAATACAAAAATAAAACTACTAAAACATGCAGGAACAAGTGCCATTTACAGCTTCCCTTCTTAGCCCAAAACTGTACTCCTTAGCCAAGTTGCTCCCTTAGTCTTAGCCTGTGCAAAAATCCTGCTTTTTAGGGTAAAGAATAATGTGGGTGGGAAGTGTTTTGAAACTTTATTTGCAGTTACTAGGACACTTAAATTTGTATTTAAAAATATGATTACTGATCATTTTTAATGACCAGGAGAAAGCCTTCTTAAGGTAAATAATGACAATTTTTATACCATATAAACTCAGATATGCAAATATATGTGCATATACAAATGACTAGGAGGGTAAAAACCAATATAGTCACATAGTTATATTTGAGTTAGTAAATGTATAGATGATTTTTTTCTCTATGTATTTTATAGATATTTTTAAATGTTCTAAAATGGTATGTTGATTTTATATGCATAAAAATGTTATTTTAATTTATACATGTGTGAATTGATGCTATAATAAAGAGGGTTAGGAGAAAGACAACCAGAGTTATAGCTGACGTGCATTTTAAAAACAAAATCACCAAAAAAACTCAGAAACAAAAGTAGGCCATTGCAATAAAAATTAGGATTTTATGGGAAAAGTATCACTTAGGGCAGTTATCAGCAAACTGCAGCTCGGCAAACTGCGGCTCCCGAGCCACATGCGGCTCTTTGGCCCCTTGAGTGTGGCTCTTCCACAAAATACCGACTTCTGCGATGGGCCACGAAGTTTCAATCGCACTATACGTGCGCGCCCACACGTGGTATTTTGTGGAAGAGCCACACTCAAGGGGCCAAAGAGCCGCATGTGGCTCGAGAGCCGCGGTGTACCGACCACTGACTTAGGGGAACTTACATTATTACAATACCTTTTGCTGTCAGTAATACTCACACATTATTTACAAATGGTTTCCCCTGAAAGATAAATACTATTTAGTAGTTTCTCAAAAAGTCACTCACTTTAGGGTTTCATGAACTCTCTTTTCAAGAGTCTCTAGTGGACATTAGGTAGTTTATACCTTTACATAGTTGAATTCTGAACACACTAAAATAATAATAAAAACTTACTGTGTTGCAAGGTAAACAAAACAGCTCTGTTGTAACACCTGTTTTACTCATTACTTTTATTTCAGTTTTTGGATTTCAGGTACAGTGCTCATTAAATATGGACATTGTACCCAAAAACAGTTTAGTCTCCATTGCAGTCAGATGAGTCGTGTTTTATTGAGTTCTTCTATGTTAATTCGTTCTTTTTTGGTTTAAAAATGTGTTTTGTTTTTAAAACTTTGTACTTAAGTGGTAGTTGGTCATAGTAATTGTTGCTTAAGAGAAGCTTTAATGCAAATAAAGTTTTGCATTAACTGCTTGAAGGAAATCCATTTTATCTGCAACTATATAGATTATTCTTATATCAAGCACATATGCACATTTATTTAGGAATTTGATGTATAGCTTGTCTTAATATAAGTTTCACTCAATTTATGCTCTACTTCCTACTGTATCTGTAAGTTTTTGAGGCTGACACTGGTTTTATTTGATGGCATTGACTGCTTATGGGAGGGATCTCCAAAGGCCAATTAGCAGTGTCAGTGCTGCTCATAATGGCACACTTTGGGCTTGTTAAAGTTTTGTTAAACATTCCATGCTGAATGCATGATAAATTTAAGGCCTTGATGCTTAATTATAATCAAAAGGGAGAAACAATGTAACATTTATGGATGGACTCTGTTAAAATATAATGGTTATCCAGGGGAAGGGGACCTTGGTAAATAGGAGCTATTTAAGAGGTAAATGTCATAGATGCTTAGATAATTTATGAAAATTGGATCTATATACAATAGTAACAAATCCCTTTTTGGTTCCACAGTTAATTCTATTTCAAGAATTCCTTAACACTTGTGTTATTTTCCCTGTTTAATTTTGCCAAGGCTCTGATGCCCTCAGTGCAAGGTTCTTTTGCCCTTGAGATGTCCAATTGATGTATATTACTAATGGCCACCATCCTATATAATAAAAGCCTAAGATGCTAAGTGTCTGGTCGTCCGGTCGTCCATTCAACCAATCAAAGCATAATATGCTAATGATATGTTAAGGCTGCTCAACCACTCGCTATGATGTGCACTGACCACCAGGGGGTAGACAGTGGACTGGTTGACCAGTGGCTATGACGTGCACTGACCACCAGGGGGCAGGCACTCTGACCAGTAGGTTAGCTTGCTGCTGGGGTCCAGCCCATCCAGACTGAGCAAGATGGGCCAGACATGCCCTGGAGCCCTCCTGCGGTCCCTCCCCAGCTGGTCAACCTCCTGTGTCCCTCCCTGGCCCCAGTCGTGCACCAGTGGGGTCCCTCGGCCTGGTCTGTGCCCTCTCACAATCCAGCACCCCTCAGAAGATGTTGGAGAGCTGGTTCCGGCCCGATCCCCACAGGCTAGGCCAAGGGACCCCACTGGTGCACGAATTTGTGCACCGGGCCTTAGGTGTGTCATATAATGAGCTTTCAGACTAATATCAAACCATGTTTGTTATTGTAAGAAACAGTAGTGATTCTAATGTCACTGGTGCTCAGCTTTCTGTGTGTGTTGTGGGGTGAGGCACAGACACAGTGGGAGGTATCCACACCTGCTGATTTGGTGCACACAACCGTCAAGCAGTCATGTACTTTGATGTAACTCTTTTGTCCACCTGGCCTATTGAAGGTACAGATTTCTCTTTTTATAAATAGCTTTTTTAAATAACTGGGTGTCCAATACTCAATGGGAACGACTATTTCAAACAGTTTTAAATTCTTAGTAAGAAAATAATAAATTGCAGTGTATCAAGACAGTACTTAAAGGGAAGGCCCATCTTTAGAAGGAAGAGAATGAGCGGTATGACTTTTGATTCAAGCTTTAGTTGCATGATCTTCCTGCATGTCAGTATCCTAATTATAAAATGGGATTTAACTGACCTCTTTGGGTAGTGGTGGCAGCTAACCGGTGTGAACATGTGATCTCCAGCCAGAGTCTAAACACCTGAATGCACTCCCTTTCTGAACAGAGAGTCATTTTGGTGGATGATTATATTGGGCAAGGCAGAAATTCATCACTTGAAAACAAACAAGTCTGCCTCATTGGAGGGCATACATGATTGAACAGGAGCCTGGAGAGAGGAGTCCATGGGAGACTTGCTTCCAACAACTGTATTCAGATGAACAAGGAACTTGTTCTCTGCATGTATTTTTAAGAGCTCTTCTTGAAGGAGCTTTTGGATTCAAGGATTTCAGCTGCTCTTACTGGTGGCAGATGAAGCCATTTTAGGACACAGGAATGTTCTAAAGCAACAAATTAACACTTTTCTCTTTTGACCCATGAGAGCAAATAGTGACTCTTCTTTATGAAAATAAGATGTGGACATTTCCAATGGAGCATCCAGATCTCCAGGAACATTTAAGACATTTTCTAAAGGAAATTAAAAAAGTGAAATATTTTCTGATGACTCAATATATCCTACAATAAGGAACAGGGTATAGGGGGGATAAATGGTGATGGAAAAAATGAAAGAAAATAATGTATTTACCAAAAAAAATCAAAATAGTAGCTAACATTTATGGAACCATATGTACCATCCACTGTTGTATGTGCTTTTCATACGTATTTAATACCCACCAACCCCTATTAGATATTCACTACCATTATCTGCATTGTATGTGAGGAAACTAAGGCACATACAGCTTAAGTCACGTGGTCAAACAGTGGCCAAGCCACCACTGTAAACCAGATGTTCTGATTCTAGCGCACTAACTGCCTGTATCGCCATTATACCGAGTATCTCTGAGAACAGTGGGGATGAGCACCAGCATCTGTGCGGATCTGGTCAGAGCAAAGCTGAGGTCATTTGTTTACTAAAGGGGAGAGTAATAAGCACAGTTAACAAACACAGGTACCTCATTCTACAATCTTAAATGGGATAACAGGTCCATCCTAAGAAGTCAAGTAAAAGATGCTCACATCAGAAATTATCACACAGGATCTTGAATCAGGCCCAGATGCCTAATATAATCCTTTCTCCAGTGATTTTCAAAAATCTTCCATATGACTTAAGGTGCAGCTACTTATTGAAATTTAAAGGAGTTGTATGATGGGTTCCTGAACACCTGGGGACACTATATGGATTTTTTCCTAAAAAAAACTGTCCCCGGGGAGGAGATTGCTGAATTGAAAAACGAAGCATATCACAAAGAATGTATTTCAATGCTAAGAAATTGGACTCCAGCTATCACAACTGTAATGAGCTTTTTCATCTCCAAGCCCTGCCTCAGCCTGCCTCCATGCTTGGCAAATGTAACCTTTATAAAATTCTCAGCAAAAATAACCGTAGGGTGTTATTAGGGCATGGTTTCAGCAGCCAAAAGGAGATTGTGAGTCTAAGATCATCCTTAAAATCTGTCAGTTGCCCAACTCTGTATTAATCTCAGGCAGAAGCTGCAGAAAGCATCTTTCAGAGTTAAGAATTACTGCCATTTTGACCCTCAGCAAAACTACAGTGGGGCCTTGACTTACGAGTGTCCTGACTAACGAGTTTTTCGAGATATGAGCCTTCTCTCGGCCAATTTTTTGCTTTGAGTTGCGAGCTAAAATTTGGGTTACGAGCCAGCTTCAGATACCCCACTGCTAGTTGGCGCAGCGAACGTCACAGTGAACGCCACAACATCAGCCCAGCATCAAGTGTCTCACTCGTTCAGTGTTGATTTGACATACGAGTAACTTGAGTTATGAGCTCCGTCACAGAACGAATTAAACTCGTAAGTCAAGGCCCCACTGTATATACTTCCAGTCAGCCATGGAACCTGAATCTGAGCCCTAATCTTGCTTGGCTTTCTGAGGTCTGTGTAGAGGAGCACATCGGGCTATTGTCTGAATAAGCTACATACAGTTACAGCCAGAAAAGAGATCTGCCTTATGGAAAGAGAATCAAAATGTGCTGGGTGGGGTTTATGCATCTTTGGGTGCTCCACCTCCGTGCAGGGCCTACATTTCTAGGTTCACGTGGAATCTGTGTTCCCTCTTCTGGGATGGCTGTGGAGCTGAGCTTCTCTCTCAGGTGTTCTCCATGTCTGGCAGGCTGTCCAGACATGCTCACCTGGAATGGGTTAGTGTTCTGACCCGAATAAAAATCCCCTTGTTTCTCAGCTTCAAGCCAAATTCTCCAAGGCTTCTGTATGACTCCATCGCTCCAACCCACTGGCCAAACACATAACTGTTTTGGAAACTCATATGGGTAAACTTTACCCAGTGCCGCTGTTTTACAAATCTGCCTCCCACATCCCTGTGTGTGGGCGGTGCACTCAGGACGGGGGCTAGGACTTGCAGCATGATCAGAGAGCAGTTCTGACTTTCTTCCGCTCCATTGCCAGAGCACTTCATTGGCTATTGGGAGACTTTCAAATATACTTTGAAACTGAAGTTTGATGACTTAAATACTATTTAAATGTTATTTGATGATTTAAATATTAAAAATGTGATCTACATGGTAACCTACATTAATTAGAGATTCATTATTTGAATGCTAGAACTGCAAAATGTTTGCCTTACATTAGAGACACTTCCTATTGTTTTAATAATAAGCATAACAACCCTGGTGTAGCTCAGGGGTTCAGCGTCAGCCTGCACACTGAAGGGTCTCGGGTTTGATTCCCAATCAAGGGCATGTATCTAGGTTGCAGGTTTGATCCCCAGCCCCAATCAGGGTGCATGCGGGAGGCAACCTATTGATGTGTCTCACATCTCTCTCTCTCCCTCTCCCTTTTCTTCACCCTCCCTACCTTCCTTCCACTCTCTCTCTAAAACAAACAAACAAACAAAAACACAATGGAAAAAATGTCTTTGCGTGAGGATTAATAAAAAATAATAATAATAAGCATACATTTTAGAACTTGTCTTTATAAATATGGACAATGAATAATGCAATGAAACAATTGATCCAGATTCAATAATTGAGGCACAGTTTTTATAGTGGCGACTTCATTGAGACCTTGAAGACCAGTAGCTATGTTCTCCAGTATATTTTCTGGGCATAGACAAAAATGGTGAATCACAGAATAACTAACACCTGGTATATGCTTGCAAACTTTATAAAACAAAACAAATTGACCCTAGTATTATGACATATGAATTGAATATTTTAATTAGAAAAAAATAACGAGTCCAAATGAGTTCTTTTCCTATGCAAAATATAGGGAGGTAATAAATATTAATCTAACTTGAGTTTTTCTCAAGTTGCATTGGACATGGCTGATTGGGAAGCAATAGAAATTGTAACCACTGGAATTCTGCTATCAGTGTGCATGTCGGTTCTGATTTTATTTATAAAATAGGTTTAGATGCTAAGTGTTACTTTAGCAATAGATAAATCTGAAATTGACTTTTTAAAAACTTCATCATAAAAGTAAACCTCTAACCTTCCACACTGAAATTTTGTTGCCACCAGTTGTGAGGGAGAAAAATAAAGTTTGATTTCCCTTTTATTCCATGGGCCCCTTCAGCAGTTCCTTCCTTACTGGTAGTGTAAGTTATTATAACCGCATAGTGTAAACTCTTACATGAAGTGATGAAATACATGTGCAGAAAGTAAAGGAGTGTGTTGTTTTAGTGAAAACTAATTTGTATACTTTGGAAAGACTCAAAGGTGAGTTTTTTTTTAAAAGCTAATTAGATATGAATAAGACAACTGAAAAACTGGTGGATTAAAAAAATTCATGAAGGATTTGCATCCAAATTGTCTCGCAAGTTTTCTCATGACTTAAAAAATTAAACACTTGAAACTGGACTTTTGTAACTTAACAGTATCAGTATATTGTGATATCTATGTATGATGGCACAATGAAACTTCTGGCAGGAGAGCAGTGCTTGACTGTAGAATCAAGTTTTGGTGAATAAATTTACGTATATATATTCTAAGTTAAAATAGTTATGGTCAGGTTTGACTGCTTTTTTAATTAACTGACTTATTGCAGGTATTGACTAAATCAGATGACAGGATTGTAACAGGATGCTAAAATGAGTTTAATAATGTAATTGAAACTGAATATCAAAATTATAATCCAGTGTTTGGGATAACACAAGTCATTTAATAGTGGTTTGTGGTGTTAATTTCAGAGATACTATAATTTTATTTTTGCTCCAATCATTTAATAAATAGTTATCACACAGGTGATACATGATATGCTGCCATGCTCTCTTGTTTATATCAGCATCTAAACTCAACTTGCCACTTGCTTCTTCCCCATACCTTAGTATTGAAATTCTGCCCATCCTTCCAAAACTATCTCCAATATTATTTTTACTCAAAGGGTATCCTAGGTTTTTCATGTGAAACTGTGGTGGACTCACAAAACTTGTTTGTTAATAATGCATTGAATTATATCTGCTTTTTGCCTCAGAGTTAGTCCCGATACTGTGATTTTTGCCTAACTTATTTAAGAGAGCACATGCTAAAATAATGTGAAGAGCAGCTGAAACTTCCATTTATGTATCAGGAGAAATAACAAATGATTGTCCACAGCAAGCACAAACATCCATTTTTTGAGAAAGGAGCACATTAGTAATGTTCTGCTGGTGAAGTGACTGCTGGTGCATATAGTGCATTGTATGCTTTGGCAAAACATTGTGTTTAAACTTAGAGGACCTTTTAGTTTTTGTTAGGGTGTTTGAAAATGCCTGTCTTAATTTATAATTATTTTCTGAGAGTGTGAGGAATAGTAGTTTTAAAGATATTAATATAGAGAGGATTCTTGGTTGGGAAGAAGTGTTAATAAATATTACAATTTATATTAAAAGTGTGAATGTAGCCCTAGCCGTTTTGGCTCAGTGGATAGAGCGTCGGCCTGTGGACTGAAGGGTCCCAGGTTCGATTAGTCAAGGGCATGTACATTGGTTGCAGGCACATCCCCAGTGGGGGGTGTGCAGGAGGCAGCTGATCGATGTTTCTCTCTCATCGATGTTTCTAACTCTCTATCCCTCTCCCTTCCTCTCTGTAAAAAATCAATAAAATATATATATTTTTAAAAAGTGTGAATGTAGGTGCCCAGCCAGTGTTGCTCAGTGGTTGAACGTCAACCTATGCACCAGGAGGTCATTGATTTGATTCCCAGTCAGGGCACATGCCCAGGTTGTGGGCTCAATCCCCAGTTAGGGGTGTGCAGGAGGCAGCTGATTAATGTTGATGTTTCTCTCGCATCAATGTTTCTATCTCTCCCTCTCCCTCTCTCTCTCAAAACAGTAAAAACATATTTTTTTAAAAGTGTGAAGATAGAAATAAATGGTGCCTACTTGAAAAGCTATAAAGTTTCGAAGCCTATCTGCTCTCACAAGTGATGAGAAAGCTAATTTTAACTCTTAACTATAATAATCTCCATGTGTTTTAGAGTTTAATTTTCTATGATGTTGAACAATTTTATGTGAGTTTTGTAGCTTTGTTATTCTATTGATCTAATAATTAAATAGAGAAAAATTATTATGTCTACATTTATAAGACTAGAGGTTAGTTTCTTCATTATTATTGGGTCATACAAACTGTCAAGAGCTTTTTTGTAAACACATTCCAGGTCTAAAAATGTCTTTAAATATGAAATTTTTCTCTTTTGCTTTTGAGACAGTTTCAGTTAGGCATTTTGCTTCACTATGAAAGGGTTCCTCCTGGAGAGAGGCTCAGAGCCTAATGTGGCCTCGCTACTCAGCTGCCACAGTCTGGATTTGATGGCCCTGCTAAAGACTTCTTCACTTGGTGTGTAGAGAAATGGATTGTGCAAACTTAAAACCATAGCCCTGTTCAAGAGATGTCTAGCATAAAGAAAAGGCAGAAGTTAGCTGAGTTTTAAGAGGTTTGTTTAGGAGAAATATGGGGTGTTAAACAGTTAGACACTGCCATCAGAATTTTAGCAATGATGAATATAGTTCTTAGGTCTAGAATGAAAGTTCTCTGACTCACTGGCATTAAACAGTCAATTACCAGCTTTTGTTTTGTTGATTGTTAATTTTCAGTTCATGTATTTGAAATATATATTTTATTGATTTTTTACAGAGAGGAAGGGAGAGGGATAGAGAGTTAGAAACATCGATGAGAGAGAAACATTGATCCGCTGCCTCCTGCACACCCCCTACTGGGTATATTCCCACAACCAAGGTACATGCACTTGACTGGAATCGAACCCAGGACCCTTGAGTCCGCAGGCCGATGCTCTATCCACTGAGCCAAACTGGTTAGGGCCAGTTCATGTATTTTAGATGTTTGGCTAAGGATTTTTTTAAAATACTTATTTTCATTTCCTGAAAATTCTGACTTTACTGTAGGAATTGATACTTAAGAGTTAGCTTACTTTTTCTTATTTACCCATATTTAAGGATAATGAGGTAATATATCTTTCATTTGGTCAGAAAAAAAAACTGTAATAAGAATAATTTATTCAAAATTAAAGATTGCTCTGGAACTCTCTGTGTACTTGAAATCAAAAGCTATGCATATAGATATAGTCTCTACACATATTCCATACTGAAAACCATGCTGACATTTCAGAAATTAAGTACAAAGAGTGTTTATAAAATGCCACATCATGGCATGTAATATGGAAACTGTGGAAATAGTTAAGTTACTGTCTTGATGAAGGCTGCAGCTCTTAGAATATTAACTTCTTACATTGATTTGAAGACATTCATAGGTATTTAATGATTACCAGTATAGCTGTCTGTTTGTTTCTGAACTGCTTTATTTACTGTAGGTATATCTTAATACTTATAAAAAAGTGAAAAATTGCAAAGGCTCTAAACTCAAAACTGTAATAACATGCACTTACTGTAATATAGCATTTGCTACTTTAGATTTCAGATCGAAAGATCAGGCTCCTAGTGATAGGATATGAGGACATTATTCATTTGTTAAAGACAGAGTTCATTTTAGACTCTGGAGCTACTTGCTCTACAAACATATGTACAGCAAATTCCCTGGTTGAACTGAATCTCACAGTTTATAGTAGAACAGAACAACAAAGAAAAGTGAAGTCAGAAGGAAAAAAAAAAAAGATACCACAAAGGGAATGAATAATAAGGGAGTGACAGAAAGAGAAAAGAAATCTGGAACTCAAGATTTTTAAGACTTCAAATGGGGGCATGGTGAGAGAAATCTGGTTGGATGAAAAGTGACACGTTGATTTTACTGCTCTGCTTGGGTGTGGTCCATTGCCCTATCTTCAAGTTCACTGATCTTTTCTTCTCATCTAGTCTGTTGTTGACCCTTTCTGTTGGGGTTTTCAGTGCAGTTATTGTATTCTTCAGCTTCGTGACTTCTCTTTGGTACTTTCTGATATTTTCTGTCTCTTTGTTAAAGTTCTCACTGTGTTCATTCATTCTTCTCCCAAGCTCAGTGAGTATCTTTATGACCAGTATTTTAAACTCTTTATCAGGTAAGTCACTTATTTCTATTTCATTCAAGTCTTTTTCTGAGTTTTTTTCTTCCATTTGAAACAGATTCCTGTTTCTTTATTGTCCTTGACTGTCTGTGTTGGTTTCTATGCATTAGATAAACCAGCCACCTCTCCCAGTCTTAAAGGATTGGCCTCATGCAGGAAATGAACCTTATCATTCACCCTATCCTAGCTTTTGGCTGTCTCTCAAGCCTTTATAATTAGCCAGGCAGCCTACTTTATTTTTAGTGGTCCCCGGTAGCTGAAGGTATGCCAAGACTTGTCAGTGTCCCATAGGGGAAGATCTCAGTACCTTCAATTAGATTCAGCCTAATTGGAAGCCACACATTCAGGCAGCAGATTTTTTTTTTTTTAATATATTTTATTGATTTTTTTACAGAGAGGAAGGGAGAGGGATAGAGAGTTAGAAACATCGATGAGACAGAAACATCGACCAGCCGCCTCCTGCACACCTCCTACTGGGGATGTGCCCGCAACCAAGGTACATGCCCTTGACCGGAATCGAACCTGGGACCTTTCAGTCCACAGGCCGACGCTCTATCCACTGAGCCAAACCAGTTTGGCGGCAGCAGCTTTTAAAGTACACAAATATACCTCTTTCAAGGGAAGACCAGGGGATAGGTGTTTCTGTATGCTTCCTGTTCACTGAGCCCTGGGTTGATTGCCACTTCCCAACTGTTTCTTTCTTTGCTACCATCCCATTAAACTCATGAACACAAACCCACCAGCTACCAGAGCCAGTTGATCAAGGAGTGTCCCTTATGCAGCAGCCACAAAAACCAAGGCACTATATATAAAAACCAGGGCACCAGACAGGTGGACAAGTTCCATGCCAGGAGATTCCAGTGCTCTGCAACATGGCAGAGGGAGGATGCAAAGATGGTGCCTATCAGACTCTGTCCCTGGAGGGTATTTCACTAAGACCCTCAATGTGTGTTAAAGTAGATTCCTGCCCCTCTGGTTAATACTTTAATATAAGCAAATAAGCCTCTTTCACAGAAAATCTGGGCACTTTTCAGTTGGCTGCCTCTGCACTGGGTCCTGGGGTGGGTTAGTCCACATGTGAGCCCTTTAAAAACTGTTTCTCAGTGCACTATAGCCTTTTGAGTCCCCTGGATTCAAGCCCCATTGGCTGTCAAAGATAGATGTTTTGGGAACTTATTTCTCTGGGGCAGGTCTTAAAATATCAGGTGCTAGGTGAAAGGTACGAATCCTTGCTCCTCATGGAGAAGCTCGGGTTTGTGAGTTCCCTCCCAATTATGGATTGCTCTGGGTGGGGGAGTTTATGGTGAGATTGTGTCTTAGCCTCTTGTACCTGCTTCAGTGTGGGGTTTTTCTCATTGGCCCGATGTGTAGGAGTTGCTTAGCTAGTTTGGGGTTTTTTCCAGTGAAAATTATTCCATATATAACTGTAGATTTGGTGTATCTGTGAAATTAAATAAGTTCAGGATCCTCCTACATTGCTATCTTGAACCAGAACTGACAAGTTGGTTTTAGATATGTTAAAATTACAGTGATTACAGGGACAGGCATCAGGAAGGGTAAAGCACAAGGACTTTTTAGGGCAGTGAAATGATTCTGCATGATACTGGGGTTATGGATACATGACATCTTACATTTGTCAAATTCAGAGAACTGTACAACATGAAGAGTAAGCCCTAGTCTAAACTATGGCGTTTAATTAATAATCATCAATTGTAACAAGTGTACCACACTAATATAAGTTGTGAATATAAGTTGAAACTCTTTGGGTCTGTACGGATGGTAATGGGAACTCTGTGCTTTCTGCTCATTTTCCTGTAGACTTAAAACTGTTCTAAAACATAAAGTCTATTCATTATTTTTAAATATTGCAGTGATACACAAAGATGAAGATGGGCAGTAGCCAGTGAGTAAAAGCAGGTTGGCATTATAAATGCAATTTGAAAGTCATCTATATAAAGAGACTTTCTGGGCTTCAGGAGTAGATGAGCTCCTGGTAGAGGAATGATGAAAGGGAAGACGTGAAGGCCCAGCACTGAGTCTCCTGGTCTTCCCATATAAGGGCCTGGCTCACAACAGGAAATGGCAAGGATGAAAAAGGAGTGACACTAAAAATTGGAGGAGTACAAGTGTCATATCACATCACAGCAGCCAAAAGAGAGATGAATTTGAAAGGTCATTACTTATTCTCCAAAGAGGTGAAGGATAATGAGGACTTATAATGGTCATTAAATCTGATGATTAGGTGGGGAGAAGTCTGTCAGAGAGAATAGTTTCAATACTGTCCTGGTTGGAGTTTGGTTGTGGAGACTAAGACTCAGTTGATCTGGAAACAGAAGCTAAAAGTATAGATTTCTTTTAATAAGTAAACAACTTTCCTTTTAGGGAGTAGCGGGATGGTATTTCTTTCTTTTAATCTATGGAAGACAATCTATTTATAGGAAGAAACTAAAGAGCTAAAATTCTGGTAGAGGCTGGACATTTGAGGACATGATAGAAAGAGATGGAAATGGAACCAAGACCTTGAGTAAGAAGTAGCCAAGAAACCAGAAAGGATGAGAATATGGATGAACAGAAAAATATATAAGGTGGTTTTACTATGCCTGTCATCAGAGATTTGGGGTTGCAAAGAAAATAGATGGAGAGGTTAAAACTATATCTTCTCGCCAAAATCGGTTTGGCTCAGTGGATAGAGTGTCAGCCTGCGGACTGGAAGGTCCCAGGTTCGATTCCGGTCAAGGGCATGTACCTGGGTTGCGGGCACATCCCCAGTAGGAGATGTGCAGGAGGCAACTGATCTATGTTTCTCTGTCATCGATGTTTCTAACTCTCTATCTCTCTCCCTTCCTCTTTGTAAAAAAATCAATAAAATATATTTTAAAAAACTATATCTTCTCTCTCTAATAGAGTAAGAGGTCAACTTATCTGCTAATTACTTGGTGTTTGAGATGTTGAACCAACTGTATCATGTGTAAAATGAAGTTTTGAGGCATTTTCATTTGAAGTTCCCCACAATAAAGTGCTCTAAATATAATACATGATGGCATAATTTTTAATTCAAAAGATCCAATAGAAATTATCATGCCCAACTCAGTCGTTTTTCAAAGGATAATGACATAAAGAAAGGTTATGTAGATTGCTTAAAGTCACATGGCTATTTAGGGGTTGAATCAGGACTGTAATGGAAGTCTTATCTCAGGCAATTTTGCATTTCTTCTACACTACTGCAGGTATGGAGAATTTGAGATGTTCCAATGATGGTAGGCAGCTGTAGATAAATAGCTGGTATTGGAATGAGAGGTGAGAGCTAAAAGCAAAGTTTTCCTTTTTATTGAAATATAATTCAAATGCCATAACATTTTTCCTTTGAAACTATACAACTTATGCAACTGTCACCACTATATAATTTCAGAACACTTTCATCACTCTAAAAAGAAAATTCATGCCTGTTAGCCGTCACTCCAGATCATACTACCACCATCAAAAACAAAGCATCTGGCAACCTTTAATCCATTTTCTGTCTCTATGGATTTATCTATTCTGGACATTTCATATGAGTGAAATCATACAATATGTGGCATTTTGTGTCTAGCATCTTTCATTTAGCATAAAGTTTTCAAGGGTCCATTCATGTTGTAGCATATTATTAGTACTTCATTTCTTTTTGTGGCAAATAATGCTTCATTGTATGGTTCTACCACATTTTGTTTATCCATTTGTCAGTTGATGGTCATTTATGATGTTTCGACTTATTTCTATTATGAATAATACTGTTATGAACATTCATATACAAGTTTTTATATATACATGTTTTAAATTCTCTTGGCATATAACTAAAAATGGAATTGCTGAATTTTATATTCATATATAGAAATAGATATAGATATTTAATTATATCTCTCACAAAGAGATTGAGAAAGTCAACATCTCCTACTTTACAAAACAAAGGTACGCATCTCAGAATCTCACTGTGGGACATGCTTCTTGGAGCAAAAAACATCTCAGAGATACAAACCAAAGAGACATTTATTGAAGAAATAAAACAATAAAATCCCACACAATGGTCAATAAGACCTTGCTTCTGAGGAACTGTCAGAGAGGGACTCAGGGAGAAACATGGAAAGCAACTGTTTTTATTTCCTGTGGACACGGTATTCATGGAAAGGCTCTGTTCATCCCATTGATCTTTATCTATGAAAGGAAGCTCAGAAATGAAATGGTCATCATGGGCATATATACTAACATGTATATTTTATTTTATTATTATTATTTTTAATTCTCACTCAAGACACATCGATTGGTTGCCTCTTGCAAGCTCCCTGACCAGGGCCCAGGCCAGGAAGGAGCCTGAAACCAAGGTATATGTCCTTGACCGGAATCAAACCCGAGACCCTTCGATCCCCAGGCTGATGCTCTAACTGGTTAGGCCTTATTTTTTTAAATATATTTTTATTTATTTCAGTGAGGAAGGGAGAGAGATAGATAGAAACATCAATGATGCGAGAGGATCATCAATTGGCTGCCTCCTGCACACCCCACACTGGGGACTGAGCCCATAACCCGGGCATGTGCCCTGACTGGGAATTGAACTGTGACCTCCTTGCTCATAGGTCAATGCTTAACCACTGAGCAACACTGGCTGGGCTAACATGTATATTTTTTAGTTGAAATTTGAAGTCAGACTAGTTTTTACTGATTTAAATGATTAGTTAAAAAGTGAAAACAGATGCCCCAGCCGGTGTGGCTCAGTTAGATGGAGTGTTGTCTGTCCTGTACACCAAAAAATTGCGGGTTCAATCCCTGGTCAGGGCACATACCAGAGGCACCCAATTGATGTTCCTCACTCACATTAATGTTTCTCTCTCTCTCTCTCTCTCTCTCTCTCTCTTTCTCCTCTCTCCCCTTTCCCCCCTCCAAAAAAATCAATAAACATTTCCTTAGGTGAAGATTTATTTTTTAAAAAGTGAAGACAGGTGTTGCCAGTTAGGTTTTATGGCAGAAGTCTAAAATTTGAATGAGCTAAGGTTTGGAAAAATGCTTGAAGCATGTGCTATAGGGTGACTGTCATATACCTGCAGAACCTCATGTACAGAGAATATGATGTGAGAGCAAGGTAGGCCTATATGATAAGAGGACACTATTTTATCAAACAATAATGTAATAACGATCATGTATTAAAAATGAAAAATATTTTTTTCCAAACCTTTCTGAGTATATTAGGTGGAAAGGGAACATCTAAGTGAAAGCATAGCAGGATAATTAGAAGTTATTTGAAACTTCCTTACTTTTCTTAGTATGTTGTTTCTTCAGAGCAATTCACTGATGTGTTGTAGGACACATGGACTAACAAGGTGCTGAGTCTTGGATGCTTTGGTCCTAGATTTCTCACCTCCTTTGTTAGGGGCTTTCTCACAACATATTGGTGGATATCATCTTCTTTAGAGAGATTGAAAAGTTTGCAGATTCTGCTAGCTCTTTTTGGCACCAGTTGACAAGGCACAGCAGTCATCAGTAAAAGCAAGAATATCTTTCTCCCCACCCCCCCTTTTTTTTGTTACAATAACCAGTTGATAACACTGAGATTGGCATCCACAATGCAACCCCGAACAGATTTGCACTTTCTCCTTGGGGTGTAACAGGAATGCCCCTTACTTAGCAGCAGGTGGACATGGCCATGGGTCAAGATACCGCACTTCATGGGGAAACCTTGCTTATCATTCCCAGCACTGATTTGAACCACATAAGCCTCCCATTATTCACCCAGAGCATCAGAAGCAGCTTTTGTGGCCATATGCTTCTCATAAAAGGCACAAAGTTTGTGTTCATTGTCCACTTCAATGAGTTTCTGGCAGCCAGTGGTTGGGAAAGAAATGTTCAGCCTCATCCTGAAGCAACTCTGAGGCACCACAGAAAAGAGGTGTTCGTGTATTTCTTAAAGTGCATTCTGATGGGCATCCACTTGTGGTACTCAGAATCCATTGGCTACATGAAAGGACTGATAAATTTGTTTTAAAATGTCAATATTTACAACATGCCAGGAAGTATATTCTTTGCAATTATTTAACCTTATCATTAAAAGTTACATTACCTTAAAAATATATTGAAACCAAAGCAATCTACAGGATTAATGCAATCCCTATAAAAATCCCAATAATACTTATTGAAGTAGAAAAACATACCGTAAAATTCTTATGGAATCTTAAGGGACCTCCAATAGCCAAGGAATCTTGAAAAGGAAGGATGAAGGTGAAAAAATCACACTTCCTGATTTCAAAACTTGCTACAAAGCTACAGTAATTAAAACATGTGGTACTGACATAAAGATAGGCATATTGACCAATGGACTAGAGTAGAGAGCCCAGAAATAAACCATTGTATACACGGCCAAATGATTCTCAACAAGGGTACTAAGACCCTTCAATGGGAAAGGACTGTCTTTCCAACAGATGTTGTGGAGAAAACTGGGTATCCACATGCAAAAAAAGAAATTGTACCCTTATGTGGCATACAGAAAAATTAATTCATAATGGATCAAAGCCCTAAATATGATAGCTAAAACTTTAAAACTCTTAGAAGAAAATATAAGGTAAAAACATGACATTGGATTTGGCAATGATTTTTTGGATATGACACCAAAAACACAGATAATGTAGATAAATTGTACTTTTCCAAATTAAAAATTTTGTGCATCAGAAGATACTATCAACAGAGTGAAAAGACAACCCACAGGATGGGGAAAATATTTGTAAATCATATATCTTATAAGGGATCAATCTCCAGAATACATAAAGAACTACACCTCAACAAGAAAACCCAATTTAAAAATCAATAAAGGACTTGAAAAGACACTTCTCCAAAGATGATATACAAATAGCCAATAACCACATGAAAAGCAGATCAAGATTTCTAACCATTAGGAAATTGCAAATCAGAACCACAAGGAGAAAGATATCAATTCACTCCTATTAAGATGGCTATTTTTTTTTTTAATCGAAAGTAAGTGTTGGTGACAATGTAGAGAAATAGGAATGTTTGTGCTTTGTTGGTGGGAAAGTAAAATAGTACAGCTGTTGTGGAAAATAGTATGGAGGTTTCTAATAAAGTTAAACATAGAATTACATATATATTGAAAGCAAGAACTCAAACAGATATTTGGACACCAATGTTCATAGTAGCCAAAAGGTAGAAACAACCTAAGTGTTCATCAATGGATGAATGGATAAGTAAACTGTGATATATACTTTCAATGAAATATTATTCAGCCTTAAAAAGGATGAAATTCTTATAATTTCTACTACATGGATGAGCCTTGAAAACATTATGCTAAGAGATATAAGATAGACATAAAGGGGCAATTATTGTATTATTCCAGTTGTATAAAGTAACTGGAATATATAAATTTGTAGAGATTGAAAGTAGAAGGTGGTTACCAGGGACATAGGAAGGGGGAATGGAAAGGTATGCAGCGGTTCTCAACCTGTGGGTCGCAACCATCGGAAAACACATATAGTATATCAGATATTTCCATTACGATTCATAACAGTAGCAAAATTACAGTTATGAAGTAGCAATGAAAATAACTTTATGGTTGGGGGTCACCACAACATGAGGAACTGTATTAAAGGGTCGCGGCATTAGAAAGGTTGAGAACCACTGGTTTATAGGAACAGGTTCAGTTTGGGATGAAGAAAAAGTTTGGATTAAAAAAG
Source organism: Myotis yumanensis (assembly GCF_028538775.1). Lineage (NCBI taxonomy): Eukaryota > Metazoa > Chordata > Mammalia > Chiroptera > Vespertilionidae > Myotis > Myotis yumanensis. Next base: position 117,467,265 of record NW_027223754.1, on the reverse strand, counting down.
AAAAAAAAAAAAAAAGAAAAGAAAAAGTTTGGAGATGGATGGTGGTGATGGTTACATCAATGTGAATGGACTTAATGCTACGGAATTATACAATTTAATGGTTAAAATGGTAAATTTTACCACAATGAAATAAATAAAAGTATATTGAGACGGTTTTTTAGATATTTAGGTGTGTAGTTTTTCAAATTTCTCTGAGGCATACATGCATAGCTGTCCACTTATTTGAAGAACACCTGTCCAGTATCCTTCACAGTGTGAACCCAGTCCTCTCCTGTCACTTCATTTTTCTTATTCTAGCCACCTGGAAATTCACATCTGCTACAATTACGTGCGAGTTGTTTCAAATACATTTAATGCCACTTCTCTCCCCACCAAATTGATGAATGGAATATGATACTTTAAGATCCAGCCCAATGCCTACCACCTTTGGAAAAGCCATGGTAACTCCCATAGACAGAACCCATGTCTCTCTCTGTTATGTTCCCAGAGAACTTTTCCAGACCTCTGATTTATCCCAAGCCTGTCCCCAAACAGACTGAATTGTTTAAGGGCGAAGATGGTATCTGCTTCACTTTCATGACTCCTACACATAGCACAGAGCATAATTTGAAGCAGAGTCATAGTAAATAGTTCAATAACTGAATCATAAAATAATAATTATTCTTTTTTTATAATTCTCCTCTGAGAGAATAGACAGGCCTTTTTCAGAACAAGAAAATAAGAAGAAATGTCACACCTTGCCCAGGCTACAGGCACCATGTGGCTGATGTGGGTGGAGAGACAGCATGAAAATTCTGCTGCCTTCTTATGACCCTGGTCTGTGGAGCCAGGCTTTAAATCTTACTGTCAATATGTTAAGAACATTACTTTATTGCTTATAAAACACATGTTCTCAAATATTTGCCATAGGTCCTGTCCATAAATGAAGTGATCTTATACATATTTCTGCTACCCTTTCTATAATAAACCCCCTGCCACTGTTCCAACACCAGGAGGTTGGAAACAACTGTGTCATTAATGAACGATAGCAGAGCCTCACCAATGACCTCCAGATGAAAGGCTCATTATTTCATTACTGGTCTCCAGAGCTATTTGGTCCCCCAACACTACAGCACAGGATTTTGGCTGAAGAGTCTAAGCCTTGAACTATAAAAAAAAAAAAAAAATGTAAGTAGTCCTTGACACAATTTGGAGCGATTACATTCTATTGTGCCAAGAATTCCTTATTAAAAATCAATTTAATTGTGCATACACCATCTGGTCAGTATTATGGTCTTTTATGTAAGGGAAACACGATTTTGTATTTACCTGGTGTTCCACAGTGTGAGCATGTAATTTTGCAGAAACAGAGGCATTTTGTAGCATTGAAAAATTAGTAATTAAGGAAACTTTAAAAGCATTTACCAGACTTCCTTGTACTAACTTTTGTGATTTTGAGCTATAAGATTCAACTTCTTGCATCGTTTGGGATTTTAATGAAAAAGGAAATGCTAAAGCAAGAAATTTATATGTGCACATCATATGCTACATTTATTTGCCTGTTAAATTTCTGTTCTATACTTTTGAGATTCTAATCCCATTCAACATAATTTAGATTGTCACATTAGTATTTATTTGTTTCCTTCTTTTTTTATTCAAAGAATGGAAGGAGAGAGGTTTACTTTTTATTGTCTACTGGGTTGGTTTCAACCATATTAGTAAAAATACTGCAATGTTTTAGCTCAAAATCTTACAGGCAAATGTTTCAAACTAGAGTGATTGCATTTTGTTATGCAAAATGTGGAAGATTTTTGTAGCCTGTGTTCCAAAACAGTTTATACCCTAATTTAAAAAGAATAATTCTGCTTCTTTACATGGCATTAGAGGCTTCATAGTTAGATCACTTTCTTAACAAGTTTTTATTTTTATTTTTATTTTTTTTTCGCTTAAAGTATTACAAAGGGTATTACATAAGTGTCCTTTTTTCCCCCCCGCCCTTGACAAGCCCCTGCCCTCCCTTACCCCCCAGTGTCTTATGTCCATTAGTTATGGTTATATGGGTGCATACAAGTCCTTCGGTTGATGCCTTAATCCCCCCTCTTATCCCCCCCAACCCTCCCTGGCCTTCCCACTGCAGTTTGACAATCAGTTTGAGGCAGCTCTGCCTCTGTATCTATTATTGTTCAAAAGTTTGTAATGGTCTTTATTATCCATGAATGAGTGAGATCATGTGGTATTTTTCCTTCATTGACTGGCTTGTTTCACTTAGCATAATGCTCTCCAGTTCCATCCATGATGTTGCAAATGGTAGGAGTTCCTTCTTTTTAACAGCAGCATAGTATTCCATCGTGTAGATGTACCACAGTTTTCTAATCCATTCATCTACTGATGGGCACTTAGGCTGTTTCCAGATCTTAGCTATGGTGAATTGTGCTGCTATGAACATCTGGGTGCATATATCCTTTCTGATTGGTGTTTCTGGTTTCTTGGGATATATTCCTAGTAGTGGGATCACAGGGTCAAATGGGAGTTCCATTTCCAATTTTTTGAGGAACCTCCATACTGCCTTACATAGTGGCTGCACCAGTCTGCATTCCCACCAGCAGTGCACAAGTGTTCCTTTTTCTCCACATCCTCTCCAGCACTTGTCGTTTGTTGATTTGTTGATGATGGCCATTCTGACAGGTGTGAGATGGTACCTCATTGTTGTTTTGATTTGCATCTCTCGGATGATTAGTGACTTTGAGCATGTTTTCATATGTCTCTTGGCTTTCTGAATGTCCTCTTTTGAAAGGTGTCTATTTAGATCCTTTGCCCATTTTTTGATTGGATTGTTTATCTTCTTTTTGTTAAGTTGTATGAGTTCCCTATAAATTTTGGAGATTAAGCCCTTATCAGATATGACGTTGGCAAATATGTTTTCCCACGAGGTGGGTTTTCTAGTTGTTTTGTGGATGGTTTCTTTTGCTGTGCAGAAGCTTTTTATTTTGATGTAGTCCCATTTGTTCAGTTTCTCTTTAGTTTCAACTGCCCTAGGAGCTGTATCAGTGAAGAAATTGTTTTGGCATATGTCTGAGATTTTGTTGCCTTCGTATTCTTCTAGAATTTTTATGGTTTCCTGTCGTACATTTAAGTCCTTTATCCATTTTGAGTTTATTCTTGTGTATGGTGTAAGTTGGTGGTCTAGTTTCATTTTCTTGCATATATCTGTCCAATTTTCCCAACACCATTTATTGAAGAGACTATCTTGGCTCCATTGTATGTTCATGCCTCCTTTGTCAAAAATTAATTGAGCATATTGGTTCTGGCTAATTTCTGGACTCTCTATTCTATTCCACTGATCTATATGTCTGTTCTTGTGCCAGTACCAGGCAGTTTTGAGAACAGTGGCTTTGTAATACAGCTTGATATCTGGCATTGAGATCCCACCTACTTTGTTCTTTCTCAGGATCGTTGCAGCTATTCGGGGTCTTTTTTTATTCCAGATGAATTTTTGGAGAGTTCGTTCTAGATCTTTGAAGAAGGCCATTGGTATTTTAATGGGAAGTGCGTTGAATTTATAGATTGCTTTGGGTAGTATGGACATTTTAATGATGTTGATTCTACCAATCCAAGAACATGGTATGTTCTTCCATCTGTTTATGTCTTCCTCTATCTCTTTTTTCAACGTCCTGTAGTTTTCTGAGTAGAGGTCTTTAACCTCTTTAGTTAAGTTTATTCCTAGGTATCTTAATTTTTTTGGTGCGATGGTAAATGGGATTGTTTTTCTAATCTCTCTTTCTGAAAGTTCACTATTGGTGTATAGAAATGCCTCAGATTTCTTGGGGTTAATTTTGTATCCTGCTACATTGCCAAATTCATGTATTAAGTCTAGTAGTTTTTGGATGGAGTCTCTTGGGTTTTGTATGTATAATATCATGTCATCTGCAAATAAGGACAGTTTTACTTCCTCTTTTCCAATTTGGATGCCTTTTATTTCTTCTTCTTGCCTAATTGCAATGGCTAATACTTCCAGTACTATGTTGAACAGGAGTGGTGAGAGTGGGCATCCCTGTCTTGTTCCTGTTCTTAGGGGAAATGGTGTTAGTTTTTGACCATTGAGTATGATGTTGGCTGTGGGCCTGTCATATATGGCTTTTATTATGTTGAGGTATGATCCTTCTATTCCCACCTTTCTGAGAGTTTTTTATCAAAAATGGGTGTTGGATTTTGTCGAATGCTTTTTCTGCATCAATTGATATGACCATGTGGTTTTTTTCTTTCAATTTGTTTATGTGATGTATCACATTTATTGATTTACGGATGTTGTACCATCCTTGCATCTCTGGGATAAATCCTACTTGGTCATGGTGTATGATCCTTCTGATGTACTGCTGGATCCGATTTGCTAAGATTTTGTTGAGGATTTTGGCATCTATGTTCATGAGGGATATTGGCCTGTAATTCTCTTTCATTGTGATGTCTTTACCTGGTTTTGGTATTAGGGTGATGCTGGCTTCATAGAATGAGCTTGGAAGTGTTCCTTCCTCTTGAATTTTTTGTAGTAGTCTGAGGAGGGTAGGTTTTAGTTCTTCCTTGAATGTTTGGTAGAACTCCCCTGTGAAGCCGTCTGGCCCTGGGCTTTTGTTTGCTGGAAGCTTTCTGATGACTGCTTCAATTTCTTCCATAGTTATTGGCCTATTGAGGTTTTTAGATTCTTCCTGATTGAATTTTGGAATGTTGTATTTTTCTAGGAATTTGTCCATTTCCTCCAGGTTGTCTAGTTTGTTGGAGTAGAGTTGCCCGTAGTATTGTTTAACAATCATTTGTATTTCTGTGGGGTCTGTTGTTATTTCGCCTCTATCGTTTCTGATTTGGTTTATTTGGGACCTCTCTCTTTGCTTCTTGGTGAGCCTGGCTAGGGGTTTGTCAATCTTGTTTATCCTTTCAAAGAACCAGCTCTTGGTTTCATTGATTTTCTGTATTGTTTTTTTGGTCTCTATTGCATTGATTTCTGCTCTAATCTTTATTATCTCCTTCCTTCTGCTCACTCTGGGGTTTTCTTGTTGCTCTCTTTCTAATTCTTTGAGTTGTAGAGTTAGATGGTTAACTACCATTTTTTCTTGTTTTTTGAGATAGGCCTGTAGAGCTATAAACTTCCCTCTCAGGACTGCTTTCATTGTGTCCCAGAGGTTTTGGATTGTTGTGTTTTCATTGTCATTAGTGTCCAGGATGTTTTTAATTTCTTCTTTGATGTCATCGGTAACCCAATCAATATTTAATAACATGCTATTCAGCTTCCAAGTGTTTGAGTATTTTGGGTTGTTTTTATTGTGGTTTATTTCTAACATTATGCCATCGTGGTCTGAGAAGATGCTTTTTATGATCTCAATCTTCTTGAATTTGTGGAGACTTTGCTTGTGACCCAATATGTGGTCTATTTTTGAATATGTCCCATGAGCACCTGAGAGGAATGTATATTCCACAGCTGTGGGGTGAAGTGTTCTGAAGATGTCAATTAAGTCCATCTGATCTAGTGAGTCATTTAGGATTGCTGTTTCTTTGCTGATTGTTTGTCTAGCGGATTTATCCAGTGATGTCAGTGGTGTATTAAAGTCCCCTACTATGATTGTATTATTGTCGATCTCTCCCCTGATATCTTCCAGAAGTTTTCTTATGTATGTGGGTGCTCCTGTATTGGGTGCATATATGTTTACCAGGGTTATATCTTCTTGTTGTATTGATCCCTTTAGTATTATGAAGTGGCCTTCCTTATCTCTGGTTATGGCCTTCACTTTGAGATGTATTTTGTCAGATATAAGTATTGCTACCCCAGCTTTCTTTTCCTTTCCATTTGCGTGAAAGATATTTTTCCATCCCTTCACTTTCAGTCTGTGTGAGTCCCTTCTAATGAGATGGGTCTCTTGTAGACAGCAAATGTATGGGTCATGTTTTTTTATCCATTCAGCCACTCGATGTCTTTTGGTTGGAGCATTTAGTCCATTTACATTTAAAGTTATTATTGAAAGGTACTTGTTTGTAGCCATTTCTTTTTTTGTGTGTGTGTGGCTGTTTTCTTTCTGAGCTTGATATTTCTTCTTTTTACACCAGTCCCTTTAGCATTTCTTGCATGGCTGGCTTGGTGGTGATAAACTCCCTTAGCCCTTTTTTGTCTGTGAAGCTTCTTATTTCCCCTTCAATTTTGAATGATAGCCTTGCTGGATAGAGTATTCTTGGATTCAGTCCTTTGCTTTGCATCACTTTGTAGATTTCCGTCCATTCTTTTCTGGCCTGATGAGTTTCTGTTGAGAAATCATTTGATAATCTAATGGGAGCTCCCTTGTATGTTACTTTCCTTCTCTCTCTTGCAGCCTGTAAGATTCTCTCTTTATCCTGAACATTTGCCATGGTAATTATGATGTGTCTTGGTGTGGGTCTTTTCGGGTTCACCTTGTTTGGGACTCTCTGGGCTTGTGTGACTTTTTTCTTCCCCACCTCAGGGAAGTTTTCTGATATTATTTCTTTGAATAGGTTTTCTAATCCATGTTCATCTTTCTGTTGTTCTGGCACCCCTATTATTCGTATGTTGTTTCATTTCATGTTGTCCCAAAGTTCCCTTAGGCTCTCCTCCTGTCTTTTAATTTTTTTCTCCATTTGCAGTACAGTTTGAGTGTGTTTTGCTTCCTTGTCTTCTAATTCACTAATTTGGTCCTCCGCTTCTCCCAGTCTACTGTTGATACTTTCAATGGTGTTTTTTATTGCAGCTATGTCGCTCTTCATTTCTTCTTGGGACTTACTTAAGTTGTTGATTTTTTCATCTGTTTCTTCTAGCTTCTTGCATAAGTAGTTGAGTTTTTCATCTGTTTCTTCTTGCTTCTTGAACATCCGGTGCATGTACTCTAGGAACCTTATTCTGAATTCTTTTTCCGTCATGTTGCATATCTCTGTCTCACTTAGCTGCTTTTCTGGCAAGTCCTCCTTTTCTTTCCTTTGGGGGTTTCTTTGTCTACCCATGTTTGATCTCACTGACATGACTAGTTGTTGAGTCGTTCAGTGGCTGGACCCTGGGTGGCAGTGGCTGCTCCCTGGGTGGCAGTGGCTCCTCGGGCTGTGGTTGCTCCTTGGGCGGTTGTGGTAGCAGCGGCTCCTCTGTTGATAGCAGAGCCTCTGGTGGGTGCTGTTCACAGTTGTGGTGGCTCTTCTGGCTGGTGGAGGGATGCTTCACACACAGCAACTGTTCCCAGGCAGAGCGTGTGGTGATCAGGAGGCCACTGTTGCTTGAATCTGCTTTCCGTGGAGGGGTGCAGGTCTCCTCTGGGCTCTTGCAGTCACGCTGCTTGCGAGTCGTTGCCTCCGGGTTAGTAGCCGCCGGGTTAGTAGCCGATCTCTGGATGCCGGTAACCGCTTCCCAAGATGGCGCGGTCTCGCCGCTGCGCTGGCGCCCAGGGGGAAGTTTCAGCCTCAATCTCTAACCATCCGCATTTTTTAGGAGTTCTCTGTCTTTCCTGGCTGCAGACTGTCTCTCAGCTGAACCTCCCCAGCTTGATCGGGCTGATTGTTACCCGTTTCAGCTGCTCGCCCCTATCTGCTCCAGGACGAAGCACCAATACGTCCGTCTAAGCCTCCGCCATTTTTCCTCCTCCCTTTCTTAACAAGTTTTTAATATACTCACGTGCTTATAGTTTTGAAATGTTTTGTTGATGTTACCATCTTAAAATAGCAGCAGCATTATAAGTTAGTAACCATAAATACTGATTTGATTCTGAATTGCCTTAACATCAATGTTTTAAAATATTTACCATATAGGGTCTACTTATTTACCATATTTACCATATAGGGTCTACTGTTAATAAGTATAGTTTATTAAATGCCAATTTGGAACCAGTCATAACGTCTTTCATCTTCTCTGTGCCCTGATTTCCTCATTTATGAAATGGAGGAAATGTCTACTTACCAGATTCCCATGAGGTTTCAATGAGATAATCTATTTAGAGTGTTGCGAGATTCTTAGCACACAGTAAGCATTGCATGCAAATTCTAGCTTTCACCATCAAAAACAACAAAAATGACAATTCTGCAGTATGTGGTTTCCTTAACATTTATTCATTAAAAAATGAAGTTTGAATGGATTAAGGAAGATTCCCATGCTCAAACAGCAATTAAGTGCTTGAACTAGGATGAAACTTTTTTGGTCAATTCCATGATCTGTCTTAGATTCGCATGTATGTAATCTTTCTTCTGCAATGTTAAGTGTTCATACTAGTTTGCATGTACTCATTTATTTGACACCTTCTGTATGCCAAGAACTGCACTAGATAATGGCATGTAATAGTGAGCGAAATCGATACAATCTCTGGCTTCATGTATCTTACAAATGGTGCAACAAATCTTATAGGTAAAGCAACAAAAAATACAGGATGTGACAAGCTAAGAAAGAACTGAGCAAGGTACAGTGATAGAGAATAGCAAGGCCTTTTTTTTCTACGTAATTCTTTAAAGCAGTGGTTCTCAACCTTCCTAATGCCGCGACCCTTTAATACAGTTCCTCATGTTGGGGTGACCCCCAACCATAAAATTATTTTTGTTGCTACTTCATAACTGTAATTTTGCTACTGTTATGAATCGTAATGTAAATATCTGATATGCAGGATATATTTAGGCGACCCATGTGAAAGGGTCATTCGACCCCCAAAGGGGTCACGACCCACAGGTTGAGAACTGCTGCTTTAAAGTAATGCTTATTTCTTATAATAATAATGGAGATTTATAAAGAAAAAATAATTTCCCCTCATCTGCCCACATTTCTGATCAGGTAATCAATAGTAACAGTTTAGCTAGCCTTCTATACCTTCACACTTGCATAAAGATACATAAACATTTTTACTGTGGTTTCATAAAAAATGGATCCTATGCACATTATTCTGAAATTTGTATTTTTTGTTTGTTTGCCTTAAGCAGTACCTAGAAGTTTTATAAATATGTCGTGTTTGCTGCTAGCATTGTGCCTGTCCACCTGACTCAGAAAGAGGAGACTCTCCACAGATTTTTTTTTTCTTAAACCATCTTTATTTTTTTAAAAATATATTTTATTGATTTTTTACAGAGAGGAAGGGAGAGGGATAGAGAGTTAGAAACATCGATGAGAGAGAAACATCCATCAGCTGCCTCCTGCACACCCCTTACTGGGGATGTGCCCACAACCAAGGTACATGCCCTTGACCGGAATCGAACCTGGGACCTTACAGTCCGCAGGCCGATGCTCTATCCACTGAGCCAAACCAGTCAGGGAAGCCATCTTTATTTTTTACTAGAGGCCCAGTGCATGAAATTCATGCACGGAGGGGATGGGAGGCAGGGGCAGGGGATTGTCCGACTGCTGGTTTAGGCCCGATCCTGCAGAGATCCCTGCAGGATGGGGCCTCCACAGGATCGGGCCTAAACCAGCAGTCAGACATCCCTCTTGCAATCTGGCTCCTAACCGCTCACTTGCCTGCCTGCCTGATCACCCCTAACTGCTTGCCTGCCTGCCTCATCACCCCTAACCACTCTGCTTGCCTGCCTCATTGCCCCTAACTGCTCACCTGCCTGTCTGATCACCCCTAACCACTGGTCTGCCTGCCTGATCACCCCTTACTGCTCACCTGCCTGCCTGATCACCCCTAACCACTCTGCCTGCCTGCCTGATTGCCCCTAACTGGTTGCCTGCCTGCCTGATCTCCCCTAACTGCCTCTGCCTTGGCCCCTGCCTCTGTGGCTTAGTCCAGAAGGATGTCTGGAATGATGTCCAGAAGGTTGTTCAGCTGTCCAGTCTAATTAGCATATTATGCTTTTATTATTATAGATTGACTTTATTGGAGGTGATCTTGGCTAATAAAATTACATAGGTCAGGTGTACAATTCTATAATACATTATCTGTATATTGTATTCTGTGTTCATCACCCCAAGTCAAGTCTCCTTCCATCACCATTTATCCCCTCTATACTGTCTCCTACCTCCCCTCACCCCTCTTCCCCTCTAGTAATCACTATGCTATTGTCTGTGTCTATGAGGTTTTTATTTGTTTGATTAACCTCTTCACCTTTTTCACCCAGCCGGTTCCCCTTCACCTCTGTTCTCTATGAGTCTGTTTCCATTTTTGTTGTTGTTGTTATTTTGTTCATCAGATTCTACATATGAGTGAAATCATATGGTATTTGTCATTCTCTGGCTTATTTCACTTAGCATATGAAGTGAAGATCATCCAGGCTGTTGCAAAGGGTACGATTTCCTTCTTTTCTACAGCTGAGTAGTATTCTATTGTATAAATATGCCACAACTTTTTTATCCACTCATCCACTAATGGACACTTGGGTTGCTTCCAAATCCTGGCTATCTATACTAATAAAAAGGTAATATGCTAATTAGACCAGACGTCTTCTGGACATCTTTCCAGACGTCCTTCTAGACAAAGCCATAGTGGCAAGGGCTGAAGGAGAGGTGGTTAGGGACGATCAGGAAGGCAGGCAGAGTGGTTGGGGTGATCAGGTAGGCAGGCAAGTGATTAGGGGTGATCAGGTAGGCAGACCAGCAGTTAGGGGCAATCAGGCAGACAGAGTGGTTAGGGGTGATCAGGTAGGCAGGCAAGTGGTTACGGGTGATTAGGCAGGCAGGCAGAGAGGTTAGGGGCAATCAGGCAGGCAGACAGAGGGGTTAGGGGTGATCAGGCAGGCAGAGGGGCTAGGGGAGATCAGTCAGGCAGGCAGGTGAGTGGTTAGGAGCCAGCGGTCCCAGATTGTGAGAGGGATGTCTGACTGCCGATCCCAATGGGATCAGGCCTAAACCGGCAGTCAGACATCTCCTGAGGGGTCCTGGATTGGAGAGGGTGCAGGCCAGGCTGAGGGACCCCCCCCTCCCTCGTGCACGAATTTCGTGCACCGGGCCTCTAGTTATAAATAATGCTGCAGTTAACATAGGAGTTCATATATTCATTGGAACTAATGCTTTGGGTTTATTTAGAAATATTCCCAGAAGTGGAATCACTGGGTCATAAGGCCGTTCCATTTTTAATTTTTTGAGGAAACTCCATAGTGCTTTCCACAGTGGCTGCACCAATTTACTTTCCCATCAACAGTGCAAGAGGGTTCCCTTTTCTCCACATCCTTATCAACACTTGTTGTTTATTGATTTATTGATGATAGCTATTCTGACAGATGTGAAGTGATATCTCATTGTGGTTTTAATTTTCATTTCTCTAATGATTAGCAACATTAAGCATCTTTTCATATATCTATTGGCTATCTGTATGTCCTCTTTGGAGAAGTATCTATTCAGGTCCTTTGCCCATTTTTTAATTGCTTTGATTTTTTGGTGTTCAGTTTTATAAGTTCTTTATAAATTTTGGACATTAGCCCCTTTTCAGATATATCAGTGGTGAATATGTTTTTCCATTCAGTGGGTTGTCTTTTAACTTTGTTGATGTTTTCCTTTGCTGTGCAAAAACTTTTTAGCTTGATGTAGTCCCGTTCATTTATTTTTTTTTCCTTTGTTTCGCTTGCCTGAGTCAATGTGTCAGAAAAAATAGTGCGGTGAGAAATGCCCAAGATTTTACTGCCTATGTTTTCTTCTAGAATTTTTATGGTTTTGAGTCTAATATTTAAGTCTTTAATCCATTTTGAGTTTATTCTTGTGCATGGTGTAAAAAGGTGTTCTAGTTTCACTTTTTGCATGTATCTGTCCTATTTTTCCAGCACCATTTATTGAATAGACTATCTTTAGCCTATTGTATGTTTTTGCCTCCTTTGTCACATATTAATTGATATAAAGGCATTGGTTTATTTCTTAGCTCTCTATTTTGTTTTATTGATCTACTAGAGGCCCGGTGCATGGATTCGTGCACTGGTGGGGTCCCTTGGCCTGGCCTGCAGGGATCGGGCTGAAACCAGCTCTCTGACATCCCCCAAGGGGCCCCAGATTGCGAGAGAGTGCAGGCCAGGCCGAGGGACCCCACTGGTGCACGATTGGGGCCGGAAGGGACTCTGGGAGGGCTCCAGGGTATGTCCAGCCCATCTTGCCCAGTCCTGATCAGCCAGACCCCATCAGCAAGCTAACCTACCAGTTGGATCATCTGGCCCCTGGTGGTCAGTGTGCATCATAGCAACTGGTTGAACTGTTGAATGGTTGGAGGGACAATTAGCATATTAGGCTTTTATATATAGACTAGAGTCCCGTTGCAGGAAGATTCCTGCAAGAATAGGGCTTCGCTCCTGCCTCTGCCACCTCGGCTCCCTCCCATCTCCCACTGTGCCCTGGCCGCCCGCTGCCTCCTCCCCCCGCCTCCCGCCTCCACTGCCTCCCGCCTCCCGTCTCCCACCACACCCTGGCCACCTGCCTCAGCGTCCTCCCCCTGCCTCCTGCCTCCACCTCCTCCCCTCGCCTCCCGTCTCCCGCCACACCCCAGCCACCTGCCGCCACGTCCTCCCTCCGCCTCCGCCTCCTCCCCCTGCCTCCCGCCTCCCACCGCCACCTCCTACCCCTGCCTCCCGCCGCCCGCTGCCTCCCATCGCCTGCCGCCCGCCACCCGCTGCTGCCCCCCCCCCCTCAGCGCCCCGGCCGCCTGCTGCGCCCTTGCTCTGCTCCCGCCTCCCGCCTCAGCCACCTTGCCTCCATTCCTGTCTCCGCTGCCTCTACTTTGCTCCCTTTTGCAGTGCTTGGCTTCCTTCTACATTGTCTTCAGTCTTCGCTCCCAGCCAGTATATGTAAATTAACTGCCATCTTGGTTGGGTTAATTTGCATATAGTAATTCTGATTGGCTGGTTGGCGTAGCGAGGGTGTGGTCAATTAGCATCTTTGTCTTTTATTAGTGTAGATATGTCTGTTTTTATGCCAGTACTAAGCTGTTTTGATTACTATGGCCTTGTAGTGTAGTTTGACATCAGGTATTGGTATTCCTCCAATGTTGTTTTTCTTTCTCAAGATTGCTGTGGCTATTTAGCATCTTTAGTAGTTCCATATAAATTTTTAGAATATTTGTTTTAGTTCTGTGAAATGCGCCATTGGTATCTTGATAGGAATTGCATTGAATCTATAGATTGCTTTGGGTAGTATGGACATTTTAATGATGTGAATTCTTTCTGTCCATGAACACGGTATATGCTTTCACTTATTTGTATCTTCTTCAATTTCTTTCTGCAGTGTTCTATAATTTTTTGGGTAAAGGTCTTTTACATCCTTGGTTAAATTTATTCCTAGACTTTTTTAAGCAATTGTGAATTAGGATAATTTTCTTCATTTCTCTTTTTGATAGTGCATTATTGGCGTATAAAAATGCAACTGATTTCTGGATATTTATTTTGTATCCTGCTACTTTATTGAATTCACTTATCAGTTCTAGTTGTTTTTTGATAAAATCTTTAAGGTTCTCTCTATGTCAGCAGTTCTCAACCTGTGGGTCACAACCATCGGAAAACACATATAGCATATCAGATATTTACATTACAATTCATAACAGTAGCAAAATTACAGTTATGAAGTAGCAACAAAAATAATTTTATGGTTGGGGGTCACCACAACATGAGGAACTGTATTAAAGGGTTGCGGCATTAGGAAGATTGAGAACCACTGCTCTATGTAGTATCATGTCATCTGCTAATAGTGACATTTGTACTTCTTCCTTTCCAAGATGGATGCCTTTTATTTCTTATTCGTGTCTGATTGCTGTGGCTAGGACTTCCAGTAATATGTTGAATAAGAGCAGTGAAAGTGGACATCCCTGTCTTTTTCCTGATCTTAAGGGAAATATTTGTAGTTTTTGCCCATTGATTATGATGCTGGCTGTGGGTTTGCCATATATGACCTTTATTACATCTCCACAGACTTTAGAAATGAGGACCTGCCCACACCATTTAATTTTGGCCACTCAATCCCATAATTTATTGGACAAAAGATACTTAAAGGGGAAGTTTTTAGGATATTTTGCTATTACTGTGATGATGATAATGATGATGATAATGATGATGATGATGATGAATTCTTATAATCTCTACTCCATAATGGCATCTCTGATTTCCCCCCTTGATTTCCTACCTACCTATATATTGACTTGCCTGTTTACTTTGCCTTTATTTTTTATCAACCTATTACTATTTTTTGGCATACATTTCTTCATTTACATATATAGAGAATTACCATTTTAATATATAAGTCCTTACTATTTCATAGTCTTGCTACATTTACTCCCTAATAAAGAACTTTAGGGTTTTTCTTCCCTATGCTTTTTGTTTGGTTTGTTTTGTTTTCTGTCATTAACAATACTGCAAAATAAGATATGTTTTTATACAAAGGTGCTTTTAGTGATGAGAAATGAATTTTTAAAAATAGAATTTCTTAATGAGGTAGATGCTTATTTGTTAATCTAACACATACTGCCAGATCAAATTCCAAAAATATTATAGTGTTTTGCTTTTTAAAGAGATACGGTTAATCCCAGCTAATCAGCTCAGACCTGATATGCAAATCAGTAGATCATAAAGTTATTGCTACTTTGTCAAGAACCCATATGGCTAACTTATTTAATTGCTCTCTGTAGGGTACTTTTCCACTTCAGTTCTCTACCATGGGTCTTGGAAGACCGGGTCCTCCCATTCCCAAATGAAGAAACCATCTAACTATGTCAGCCATTCCTTGAGAACCTGAGTGGCGGCAGAAACAGCCCACTGAGGTTGCACAATGGCGCTGGGACCTCTAGACAGGAGTCTGTGCAATTAGCCAGGACGGTTACTGCATTTTTGGCAGTGAGGCAGCAGTTAAAGCAAAGAAGGATTTTTTTCCAAGAAGGAAAAGCTATTTAATAAGTTTGGGTCAGTTTGCTCATAACAGCACTACATTTGAGGACCAAAAACCCCAGGAGCTTGGCAAGCCATCAGTGCTTGGCAGGTCTTCCCACCAGCTCACCAAGTCTGAGGCCGTCCAGGCAGGACCTAGCTCTCTCAGCTTTGACTGTGTTCATTTAATAGCATTCCTAGTTAACAAGAAAGTAAAGGCAGAGGAATCTTTTCCCCCATTAATCCAGAAAAATAAAATTTAGTGGCTATAAACAAGCTATGGGCCCAGTAACTGCACATCAGAAGGGGGACAGGCCATCTGCTTGCATTAAGGGTTGTGTTTGGTGCAGCTTGGAAATTGTGCTCCACCCAAATGACATTAATGTTTAGGAATTGGGCTTTCTTTTTTGTATATGAATTAACATTTGTATATAACTAACCAGTGTGAAAGTCTGATTTCATAGTGTGTCAGGGAGCCGTTGTGTACCTGTCTCATGAATATATACAATTAAAACTAAGTACTTTCATGTAAATATTTAAAAATACAGTGTGTTCTCATACTTTTTCCATTTCACCTATGGAAATCTTGCCAAAACAAAATCAAGTTTGAGTGTTTAGATTACAATGTAAGAAAAAAACAGCTCATGGATTTTGAAATGAGGGAATGGGATTTTTGTTTGTTTGTTTTGTTTATTTTGGTTTTAATTTTTGTCTTTATTATATAAATATTTACAATGAAATAAACTGGTCTGATGATCTAATGATGGATTATTTGAATGAAGATTGAAATGGAACTGGAAATGTTGAGGATGAGCTTGTATATACTTTCTAAAATGCTGCAGCACCTGCAACTGATAAAAATTAGTACAAACATATCAAAAATGTTTGAAGAAACATGGCCAAGCCAGTGCCATCTTGGACAGAATCAAAACATTGGCTGCTTACAGGAAATATTCCAACATTCAGCTAATCAAGAATGTTAATCTGAAATTTTTTCATGGTTCAGAATGGCTTGGAGCAAAGGTTAATACTGAGAAAGAGATGCTTGATTTCTTAGGGTTTTCCCCTTATCATATATTTTCAACAACTGGAGTGTTTTAGTTATGCAAAACACGCTCTGTATTTAAAGTAATTTCTCATTACTAATTTATAAATATATATTTCTGTCTCGGGAATATAAATATGTGAAATTTTGAATACACATTCAGTGCTCCTATGGCCTCTAAAGAGTAGGGCCTTTGGTTCTATGTGTGAGCCCAGGCTAGAGGGGAGTTAACAAAAAAGAAACAAAACGTTCTAAACCCACACATAATCATGGCTTCATGCAACCTGTCACATGTCATTATTTTGCTTGTAAAAAACATCTGTTACAACAAGATTTCTAATAAATTTATTTCTTTCATCCAGAGTTTCTTCAGAGTTGACATTTTGGACCAGCTAGTTCTTTGTTGTAAGGGGCTCTCCTGGGCATTGTAGGCTAGTTAGCAGAACATTTGGCCTCTACCCACTAAATGCCAATACACCCTCAGAAATGTGTCCGGGCATTGTCAAGTGTCTCCTTAAAGCAAAATGAACTCTGGTTGAGAATTACTGCTTGAAATAGTTATATCAATAAAACATGAACATGTTTTAAAAGTTCAGAACAGTACAAGAAGTATAAGAGAGTCTCCATCCTACCGCCTAGAGAACACTTCTGCTATCTAAAGGCAACGAATAGTAACAATTTCTTATATCTTCCAAAAAGTTAGCATGTATATGAGCATATCATCTAGTCTGTACAATCATGACTATTCAACATATACCTTGATATTTTTCATTTTAATAATATATCTGTGAGATTTTTTATGTTATAGCACTTAACAGATTTATAATAGTCTTTCTAATGTCTGCATAGTGTTTTATTGTTATGGATGAACTATAATTCATTTAACCAGCTATCAGTGTAAATATAGGTTATAATTTTTTATCTTTCCAATAATGCTATAGTAAACACCCTTGTATTTCCATATTGAATATTATGTAATTATAACTATAAGATGCAATTTAGTGTATGTTCCTAAAAGTAGAATCATTGGGTCAAAGGAAAAGTACATTAAACATATTTGTAAACAATGACTGGATATGAGGGTAACTATTCCCTCAGGTTACCAAACTTTCAAATCTTTGTTCATCTAAAAAAAAAAAATGTTATCAGTGTATGTGTCCACACACACGTGTATGTATTTTTCAAGAAAAGTGAAGTTTTCTATATTTATAATTTTTTTCTATGATCACACTACATATGTTCTTTGCCTGTTTCCCTAACAGTTTGTCAGCAGTTTTCTTTCTCATTTGTAAGAA
The DNA here is from genome assembly GCF_028538775.1 of Myotis yumanensis. Lineage (NCBI taxonomy): Eukaryota > Metazoa > Chordata > Mammalia > Chiroptera > Vespertilionidae > Myotis > Myotis yumanensis. The sequence goes on along the minus strand of NW_027223754.1, from coordinate 117,450,168 downwards.
CTCTTTATATAGGAAATTTAGGCCTTTGTCTTCATAGATGTTATAGATGTTTGCACTATTTATTAATTTGTTCTCAACTTTATTTTTATTCTCTCAGCAATGAACTGTTTCAAATGACTCCTCTTTTGTACAATTTCTGAGTTCCATGTCTATAGAGAGTCAACTTCATATATAAAAAACTTTTTTTAATGTTTCCTCCTAATGCTTTGAATTTTGTTTTTGTATTTAAATATTCAAGCCATCTGTAATTAATTTGAATATATGAAGTGAGACCAAAATACTATATAAATTTCTATAAATACCATGATTATTATATAATAAAGGGCATTTCAAACAAGTAAGATAAAGATGGCTTATTAACCAAATGCTATTGACATAATTGCCTCATATTTGGGTACAAAATATAAAGCTGGATCCATACTTGGTACTTGCAAGGAACCAATAGAAGGCCATTGTAGTTTAGTGAAGGAGAAGCAGTGTTTTCAGAACAACAGGTGACAACCTCATCTATTGGGCTTTGTTAATTCAGGGTTATGGATTTGATCTTATTCAAATAGTGTTTCTTTTTCATGTTTGTTGGACATGTTTCTTTTGCACATAGCATATATTTTGAGCTTTATTTTATATCAATTGAACATTTAAAAATTTTTTGTATTATTAATATAATGAACATATTTTTATCATCACATTTTATGTAATATTTTCAATTTTTACCATTTCCTTAGTTTCTGTATTTTGCTAAAATTCTAGGCATGTTTTATTTCCCTAAGGAATTGTAAACATCCACTATTGGCTTCTGGTATTATGTACTGCTAGAGAGAAAGATGAAGCCAACTTGCTTTTGCAGGTTAATTGCTTTCTTGCCTGATTATATTAGAGATTTTCCCTGACTGGGTGACTTAATTGGTTGGAGCATTGTCCCATAAATGAAAAGGTTCCAGTATAATCCCTGGTCAGGACATGTACAACCAATCAATGTTTCTCTCTCACATTGGCCTCGCTCTCTCTCTCTTTCTCTCTCTCTCAAAATTAATGAAAACATATTCTTGGGTGAGGATTATAAGAAAGATTTGATCTTATAGAATTTTAAAACTCATGAATTTACTTATCAGGATATGTGTGGGTGTTGATCTTTCTGCTTGTGTATCTGTTGTTTTGTTTCCTGGGGACAAAGGGTATCCTCTTCGTTGGCTGATTAAGGTTTTAGAATATTTCAGAAAACTTCCTTCTGCTATATCTTTGAATATTTTTTCTATTCTACTTGTTCTGTTGTGTTGTTGTTGTGTGTGTGTGTGTGTGTGTGTGTGTGTGTGTGTGTGTTTAAGGTACACCTTTTTGGAATTTTTAAAAATCATCTTTGAAAGGTTATCAGTTTCTCTTAAAATCAGTGTTAAACTTTGCCCTTTGGCCAGCACTTGTTTTCACAAGCCTACTCTATCCTGACTGTGAATCCCTGATTGTGGATTCATCAGTATCAATTCTGGGTTTTATTTTCCTTCATGTAGCTTGAATCTTTTCTTATTTGTTTCCTTCTTTGATAGCTTACATATCTAATTTAAGCTCTTATTTAAATGAAAACGCATACTTTTTTTAAAGCTCTCAAAGGATCACCAAGAGCATTCAAAATTTTATTCTGCCTAGTGATCTGGTTTTTCTGTAGGGATTGTTTCATATGATTTCTGTCAGTGTTTTTTTTTTCTTTATTATTTTTGTTTGTTTTTTTTTATTAAATTTTTATTGTTCAGATTACATTTGTTCCTCTTCCCGCCCCCCTCCATAACTCTCCTCCTTCCAGTTCCCGCCCCACCCTCCGCCCTCACTCCCCACCCACTGTCCTCATCCATAGGTGCACGATTTTTGTCCAGTCTCTTCCCGAATCTCCCATTCCCCTTTCCCCCCCAAGAATTGTCAGTCCATTCCCTTTCTATGTCCCTGACTCATTATAATCACCAGTTCATTCTGTACATCAGATTATTTATTCACTTGATTCTTAGATTCACTTGTTGATAGATGCATGTTTGTTGTTCACAATTTGTATCTTTACCTTTTTCTTCTTCCTCTTCTTAAAGGATACCTTTCAGCATTTCATATAATACTGGTTTAGTGGTGATGAACTCCTTTAGCTTTTCCTTGTCTGTGAAGCTCTTTATCTGACCTTTAATTCTGAATGATAGCTTTGCTGGATAAAGTAATCTTGGTTGTAGGTTCTTGGTATTCAGCACTTTGAATATTTCTTGCCATTCCCTTCTGGCCTGCAAAGTTTCTGTTGAGAAATCAGCTGACAGTCGTATGGGTATTCCCTTGTAGGTAATTGAGTCTCTTTCTCTTGCTGCTTTTAAGATTCTCTCTTTGTCTTTTGCTCTTGGCATTTTAATTATGATATGTCTTGGTGTGGTCCTCTTTGGATTCCTTTTGTTTGGGGTTCTCTGCGCTTCTTGGACCTGTAAGTCCATTTCTTCCACCAGGTGGGGGAAGTTCTCTGCCATTATTTCTTCAAATAGGTTTTCAATATCTTGCTGTCTCTCATCTTCTGGCACTCCTATTATTCTGATGTTGGTACGCTTGTAGCTGTCCCAGAGGCTCCTTACACTATCTTCACACTTTCAGATTCTTTTTTCATTTTGCTTTTCCAGTTGGGTGTTTTTTGTCAAATCTTTGGTTTGATTCTTGTGCTCCTCTGGTCTGCTATTGGGTATAATATTCTTTATTTCAGTCCGTGTATGCTTACTTTCTAATTTCTTTATCGTAGCATCGAGGGTCTCATTAGTTTTCGTGAGGCTCTGCTCAAGTTTATAGCAAGCCCTCAAAATTGCGATTCTTAGCTCCATATCCTCCATTTCTGTCATGTTTTTTTGTCTCCGCATCTTTTATGCTTTCTTGGTGCACCCCCTTGTGGTCTTTGTGCGCAGTCTTGTTCTAGCCAAGCCTTAATTGTTGTAGTTAACACTAGAGGGATTTGACCACCAGGCCGACTGGCTGTAGGAATCAGCTGTGTGGAAAACTTCAGTCCTCTGGGGAGGCGCTAGTCCAGCCTTTGCCTGAGGCGATCCGCAAATGGCTGTGCGCAGGGCCTGGGCGGGGTGGGCTCAACAGGGCGGGGGGAGGGAGCAGCTATGGCTGCTCTCAGTCCGTCTCCAGGGGCTCTGCCTCTCTGTCCCCACAACCGCTGCAAACCTCGGAGGGACCGTAGCCAGACAGTCCCACTTCTCCCGTTTGAGTCTGGGTCCCTAGAGACTCGCCCGGATCTGTAGCCCAGAGTCTGAGACTCACTCCTGATTGAAAACGACAACCGCGCCCTCAGCCACCAGCCCGCTTTGCGCGCGCACCGCCGCACCACTGTACCTTTAAATTTTCCACACTGCGCCTCCTCTAAGCCTCGTAATGCTGTTGTTTTTCCTTCTAGTTGAAGAGTCTCTCCTCAGCCAGCCTTCCTGTGGTTCTGGGTGATGTCCGTTCCGTCTTTTAGTTGTATTTTTGAAGTGGTTGTTCGAGGCAGCAAACTCCGGTGTTTACCTATGCCGCCATCTTGGTTTCTCCCCTATTTTCTTTATTATTTTTGTTGATGTCTAAGAAAGATGGCTTTAAATTTGTCTCAGAACATTTTTTTTCATCAATTTTTTGTCTCTTCCATGCTGGTCACCCATCACTTTTCCGCAGTAAGCACTTCCCTCACCATTTCTTCTCCTTGAGTGAGTCAGAAGCCTGTATGCCTGACAGTGATTTTCTGTATGTTATGGGTTTTTTGTTACATGATTTTACATTTATTTCTTTTCAGATATCTGCCAAATGTCTGCTAAATTGATTGCCATCTATACTCTCTACTCTACCTTGACATTCTCCTCACTTGCTTCTTGGGTAGAGGAAAAGAGAAAAGGCCTACAGTGTCCTTTAATTTTAATTTGCCTGCTGTATTCAATCAGTCCAGGAGCTACAGCCATGACTTGTCCCTACCTCTAGATTCCATCCTCTAAATAAGAATTGGTTCAGCTATCTCTTGGGTTGTTTCATGCATTTCTTAGAAATCTTTTGGCTTTGTAGGTTTTGTCTACTATTGGCATGCTCCCTTGATCTTGTCATGCTAGTTTCTATTCTATGTAATTTGTAGTTTTAATTAAGGCTCTCTCATAGTGTCAATAAAAGTATTTATTTCTTTTCTATTTTCAATTATTTTTGCTAATTTCAATTGATATTAGGGAGGGGAGTGCAGTAGAAATATCACTACTCCACCTTCAACAAAAGACAATAAAATTAACTGAATTAAGCAGTAAAATAGTGTTTACTAAATATTTATCAATGTTTGCTCAGTTGTTTGAATAAGAGTCTTTAGATGTACAGCACAATCTTGGCAAATTAGTTAAAACCCTTGAAACAATTTACAAATTTGTTTGAATCAGGTATGGATCCAGGCTCCATTGCACTGAAAGTTTGGTTGAAGGATTATTTGCCAAGGCCTCGAGTGGTAGGGTGGCAGTGTGATTGAAACGTCATTTTAGGAAGAGCTAACATTAGAATAGGTGTTGTAAAAATATTTTGAGTACAGAACACAACACAAACTTCTGAATTCTTAGTTCTCCACTAGTATGTCTTCACTGAGAATAGCCAGGCCTCATGGGGACCTCTTGGGAGATAGTTTGTGGAAGGATTTTTAAAGAGCAGCAAGCTTATTTAGATTTAGGAGGGATCCCTAATAGTTGGGTTTTTTGTTGTTGTTTTGTTTTGTTTTTAACTAGGAAATGAGATGATGAGAGCTGTGCCTAAGAAAACTTCATCTGGCAATTGAATTGAGGTATTTACTTGATCCCACTGGAACTCAGTGCGTCCCTATTTGCACCAAGTATCATATACTGTGTACAGTTGCACAGGATAGGGAATAATTCCTATCTCAAGAAACTTAGTCTGGTGGAGCCAAGAAACTGATGTTGAAAATTCTGATTCAGTACAATTTCAGTAGCAGACTTTATCTCAACCCAGATTATTGTGGGGCAGCTGTTCTGTGTTGCTAGTGTTCCACCATGGTAAGATTCAGTCTGCCACAGTTTTATACCACTGAAATCTGTGATTCTGAGATTAGCATGAAATACTTTAAGGTCTACCCAAAATCCTTGGAGTCCTGTTGTAGCATATCAATTTAGCTGAATTTTAAATAGCAGCAGTTTGTATTTCCTATTTCTGTATTCACTCCCTTCTAAGTCAGGTTCCTGTTCTTCAACCTGATGACTTGCCCTGTTCTACTCCACTCTTACCACCTCCACGTCTTCTCCGAATTACTACACCCGAGCAATCATCCCTTCTCTAAAATAGTTTTATTTACTTGTCATGCATGTCCCTGGCACTTCGCTCTGTAGTAGTTTTTATGTCAGTCTTGCCTAATCAATTAGAATTATAGACTACTTGAAGACTTGAATAATCATCCCCATTTTATTTATTTATACAACCCATGTTGCTCCAAAACATGATTTAAGCATGTTTCTTCCATACATCATGCTTTCGCCTTTGCTACAGCGGTGGACATTCAATTATGGAGGGTCAGCATTTTATGAGCTAAAAGCACATGTGACCAGCAGAGGAATTCTTGTTGTTTTTCATTTAATTTTTTATCTATTTGATAGTCCTACAAAGATAAATTATATTTATCCAATCAACTTTATCGGGAAAAGGAACGTGAAGTTGAGACTCTTCCAGCGAGTGAAAAAGTGTTGACACAAAACATACGAGTTATAAATTAAACATCAATTGCTTTTCTATTAATATGTGCATATTATCACTTGAAATCATTGTATGCCTTAAATATAAATTTTCCTTAAAATACTGGTATCTGTTATATTGGGAATTTATATTTTATGAAAGAACAACTGCTACGGTCCTGTGGCTTTTTATCCCTCAGCAGCTGTGTCCAGCTGGTGGTCCACATTCCCGCTACTTCTTCAGTGAATGGAAACATTTAGGTCAATATTGATATAAAACTTCATGAACTTTCTTCTCTTTCAGCTTTGGTTCGCCTTTGTAAATGGATTTTCTGGGCAGATTTTATTTGAACGTTGGTGCATCGGCTTGTACAATGTGGTAAGCATTCTCCATCTCTGTCTGATAGCACACACAACTTCAGTGACATTCCTTTACTGTTTATGTCTGGGAAGTGTATCTAAGTCCATCATCTGTATACATAGCAGGCAGCACAAATACATCTTTAAGGCCTTTTGTTGCTGCGACACATCCTGCAGAAGCCCAAACGCTCCACACATGGTTTCAATCATAGCAGATCATTCTTGAATAACCCCATGAAATTATTAACCCATATATCTTGATAATGGACCCTTGTTACCTCCTTACTGAATGCCTGTGCAACATTTTCTAGTTTTTAGCTTGAGAAAATTTCTGAACTATATCTAAACTCATTCCACTTTGTGATTTTATTTCTGAATTCTTAAACATAGATATATAAGCATACAGGATGTGATCTGGTGTTCTTTTTGTCCTTCTTAAAAGTATCTGTCCTGTGGAAGGATGTTTCCTTTCACAGTTAGTGCTAAAATAATGAATTCTGACTTCCAGCTCCTGTGGTGAATGGTAATCAGTTTATTTGGTGTTTGTTAATGATCTTTAAGTTATTTTTATATTACTTGACTATAATGAGTGCAAAAGCTGTAAATAAACATAAACTACAAGCTTAAATGACTAAGTAGCTACTTAGCTTTGTGTGTTACTGGCCGGGGGAGCTGAGGGGCTTGTACTAAGTGCTTTAGACACCCCAGTGTGGCAGGTTTTTTTGAGTTGCACTTTCACACTTGTTTTGGACCCTAACTCTGACATTCTCTGCTTCATCATAGATAGGTATAAATGGAAGTTACCAGACATAAATAATAAACAATAATATATATTGTGGTGCTATAAATATTTACAGCTTGAATATACATTTGTGGCTGTATATTCAAGGCTTCCATATATTTAACCCTCCTTCTTTCCTTCCTACCTTCCTTCCTTTCTTCCTTTTTCTTTTTTTTTTGAGTAGCCACTATATTAGGTGCTAGGTATAGAATACTACATACAGCAGGTTGCCTCATCCTGTGCAGTTTAAAGACTAAGAGAGTCAGATATGTAGACTACGATGACACTGAGAGTGAGTTTGGATCTTGAGTATACACAGCATTGGTCAGTACTGTGTTACTCACCACAGAGTGCACTAACAAGTTTGTTGCTAATACTTACACCCAAAAATACAAAGGTGACAGGTGGTGAGAGCAGAGCTGAATTGATGTTCATTTATCACCTGTGCTAGAAAAGCTACTCCAACCACCTACCACATGGATAGGGACTCAAGCACCTCCCCTTGGACAGATTGTTAACTTTGCAGGATTTAAAACTGTTTTGAGCAGGTTAAAATTATGCGACCATTTAGGGGGAAATATGCTGACTGCTCCATAATGATTTAGTGCTGGAAAGGGCCAAACCCATGCCCACATATGTATTTAGAAACAAGAGGCTGAGACCTGGGAGACTGTGATTTAGAGCTAAAGCCAAAACTGGAATACACATCACCTGGTTAAATGACAAATGGAGTTTAGCCCTATTTTCATGCTCAGGGTATAAGACTGGATTATTTTTTAGTTCCATTCAGTCCTGGGAAATTCAAATTAATTTAAAAACTTAAATTGTGAGCCCACTCTTCATAAGATGCTAATAGGCTGGCTATAGGATCGTATTGGCCAAAATATGGTCCACAGACCACTGGCATGAGAATAACTGGGATTTGTTTAAAGATGCTGATTCCTGATCTCCGACCCAGCCTAACAGAGTTTCTCAGGGATACTGATTTTTAAACGAATTTTTCTAGTGATGCTTATGCACGTTAACCCTTAGAGTGCTGGGGAGCGCGATCACGCTCCTCCTGTCTTTCGCCAAAAGTGCCGGGGGCGCTTTAATTTTATTTTAACATTATATGTTTTGTTCAATTTTTTTTCTACTAGTATTTTATAATACAATCAGCAAACAACATATGTCAAAGATGAAAACAAATGTAGTAAAGGTTTCCTTAAGTTTTTGAATATGTAACTTCATTTACTTGCGATTCATAATTTTTTTCCTAAACTGCTGTAAAATCAGCAAAAATGCCTTGGCAATTTTAGCATAGTTCCTAGGATATTGGTTGGCACTCAAAGGGTTAAAGACTCACAAAGATCTTTGATCAGTAGGGCTGGGAATATTTTTTATCTACATTGGTTCTCCAGCCTATAGTGAAGAGAATATTGCAGCAGAGAAAGAAATTTCAAGGTTAAATGGCCCTAAGGTTCTATGGCGTACACAGTACAATTGTTGGAGAGGTGGCAGAGAGTGGGGAGGGACCTGGATGTCTAGGATCTGTGAAGTGGGGTCAGAAGGGAAGGTCATTGATCTTCAGATTCAGTCATGGTGAGAGGACCAGAGCTTTTGAGAACATGGAGGTTTGCCCACAGGCACATGTGCACACGTTCCTGTGAACACATTTATTTCTGAAGCAGTTGAATGTAAATTAAGACATTATGCCCCTTATTACTTAATACTTTATTGCATAGTTGCTAAGATAATTTTCTTAGATAACTGCAGTGTAATAACAAAAATCTGAAAATTCAACAAGGATACAGTACTCTTTTCTAATCCACATTAGTCCATGTTTCAATTTTACTATTATTATTTCAATAATATACTATTTGGAAATTTTTTCTACTCCAGAATCACTCCTCAAAAACCCAGTGCAAGACAGTTTGTGACATGTATGGCATTTGCTGGTGACTCCTCTTCTGCACTGGGTTCTTCTTTCCATTTTCTTTAAGCAGTACTTATGCTTTTTTTTCCTCTTTGAGTCCCAAAGGCAGCTAAAGTAGCACATCACTGCTTCTCAGTTTAACTCTTATAGCAGATGAAACAGCAGTAAACTGACTTAAACACTTACATCTCTCCAGATAATGAATGAATGCTGTCCCATTGGACTTTCATTATTATTCTAGTAGCTCAAATTTCTACAGCATTTTATTTTATGGATAGAATAAGAGTACAGAGGCCAGCAGTGACAAAAACTAGCATTATCAGATGGATTTCAGATACATTTTATTGATTTTTTTAGTGAAGCAATAACTTTGTTTTTATACTGTTTCAGAAAATTTATACTATTTAATTTTATCAAGATAGCATAACTTAAAGTAAACTATAGTACTTATTAGCCAGTGTCACTTAAAAACATAAATACAAAAATTCTAAGTAAAACATCAGCAAATAGAGTCCAAGAGTGTATAAAAGAATCTACACTAATAAAAGAGAAGCATGGTAATTGGCGTACGACCGCTACCCTTCCCATTGGCTAATCAGTGAGTATATGCAAATTAACTGTCAGCCAAGATGGCGGCCGGCAGCCAGGCAGCTGGAAGCTAACAGGAGGCTTGCTTGCTGTGGACTCCAACGTTCCCGCCGGCCTCTGAGCTTCAGTTGGAAACATAGTAATATTTATAGAAGATAAACAAAACTCCAGAAAACTCCTGTCAGTCAGCCGGGATCTCAGAGCTGGAGTCGCAACATTGTTTCGAATACAGAAAACAAAGGCCAGAAACCTGCTTTCAGCAGAGCCTCAGAGAGAAAGCCGGCTCTCAGCTCCAGTGACAGCCATAGAAGGTAAATAAATGCCAGAATAAAAAAAAAAGAAAAAAAGGAGAGGTTTGGAGCTTCAGTCGCCTGCCAGCCTGAAAATGGCCCTCAGCCCCTCACCCAGACTGGCCAGGCACCCCAGTGGGGACCCCCACCCTGAAGCAACAAGATGGCGGCTAATTTGCATACTGAAGGCAGCAGCAGGCAAGGCTTTCTGCGGTCTGGGACCCGGATCTGTGACCCTGCCGGGTGGGATCAGCGGAGCCGCGAGGCCTCCCGGCACCGGGATCAGCGTGACAGGGGGCAGCACCCAAACCCCCTGATTGCCCTGCGGCTCTGTGTGTGACAGGGGGCAGTGCCCAAACCCCCTGATCAGCCCTGCAGCTCTATGGGTGATAGAGGGCGGCGCCCCAACCCCCTGATCAGCCCTGCGGCTCTGTGTGTGACAGGGGGCAGCGCCCCAACCCCCTGATCAGCCCTGCGGCTCTGTGTGTGACAGGGGGCAGCGCCCAACCCCCTGATCGGCCCTGCTCTGTGGGTGATAGAGGGAGGCGCCCCAACCCCGATTGCCCTGCGGCTCTGTGTGTGACAGTGGCGGTGCCCCAACCCCCTGATCAGCCCTGCGGCTCTGTGTCTGACAGGGGGCAGCGCCCAAACCCCCTGATCAGCCCTGCGGCTCTGTGGGTGATAGAGGGCGGCGCCCCAACCCCCTGATTGCCCTGCGGCTCTGTGTGTGACAGTGGCGGCGCCCCAACCCCCCCACGGGCCCTGCTCTATGTGAGACGGGGTAGAGCCATACCTCCCCATCGGCCCTGCCCTGAGTGTGACAGGGTGTGGCGCCTCAACTACCCCCCCCCCCCCACGGGCCCTGCTCTGTATGTGACAGGGGGCGGTGCCCCAGCTCCCCTATTGGCCCTACTCTGTGCGTGACAGGGGGGAGCTCCTCAACCCCCTGATGGGCCCTGCTCTGTGTGTGACAGGGGGCAGCTCCCCAACCCCCAGATCAGCCCTGCTCTGTGCATGACAGGGGGGAGCTCCCAAAACCCCTGATTGACCCTGCTCTGTGCATGACAAGGGGGAGCTCCCCAAACCCCTGATGGGCCCTGCTCTGTGTGTGACAGAGTACGGAGCCCCAACCCCCCTGATGGTCCCTGCTCTGTCTGTGACAGGGGGCAGCGCCCCAACCCCCTGATCGGCCCTGCTCTGTGCATGGCAGGGGGCAGCGCCCCAACCCCCTGATCGGCCCTGCTCTGTGCGTGGCAGGGGGTGGCGCCACAACTTCCCTATCGACCCTGCCTTGAGTGTGACAGAGGGCGGTGCCCCAACCCCCCAATCGGCCCTACCCTGAGCGTGACTAGGGGTGGCATCACAACCTCCCGATCTGCCCTGCTCTGTGCATGACAGGGGGCGGCGCCCCAACTCCCCAATCGGCCCTGCTCTGAGCCCGACCAGGGGCTGCACCTAGGGATTGGGCCTGCCCTCTGCCACCCAGGAGCAGGCCTAAGCCAGCAGGTCATTATCTCCTGAGGGGTCCCAGACTGCGAGAGGGCACAGAATGGGCTGAGGGACCCCCTCTCCCCCCCGAGTGCACAAATTTTTGTGCACCGGGCCTCTAGTATATATATATTTGACCAAGTAAAGTTGAAATAAATTTTACAGGGAGTTCAAAATAAATTTAAAAATTCTAAATATCACTATATCAACCACAAAAGAAAAAAGAAAAACATGATGAAAAGTATTTGAGGCAATTCAGCTGTCATTCCCAAAATAAGAACTCTAAGCAAAATAGGAAAGAAAGAAGCCAAATAACATAATGCAGATTCTTTATAAGACATGTTGTCATAAATGGTAAAATTCTAAAACTGTGTCATCCTATATAATAAAAGCCTAATATGCAAATTGCCCAACCTGTAGAACAACCAGTTGCTATGTTGCGCACTGACCACCAGAGGGCAGACACTCAGTGCGGGAGCTGCCCGCAAGCCCCAGGCCAGCCAAGGTGGGTGCCAGCGGGGAGTCCCCCCCCCCCCCCCCAGTCGCTCTGCCAGTCACCCCACAGATCGGCCCTGATCGCCGGCCCAGCCTATGGACCCTACCTGTGCACGAATTTCATGCACCGGGCCTCTAGCTTTAAATAAGAAATTAAGGACACCCTGCCATTTTGGCTCAGTGTTTGAGCATTGACCCATGAATCAAGAGGTCACAGTTGAATTCCCAGTAAGGGCGCATGCCCAGGTTGCAGGCTCTATCCTCAGTAGGGAGCATGCATGTCCAAAAAGGGCAATGAAAAGGGTAAACATATCTTTGCTAAACATTAGACTATTCTATAAAGCCACTGTAAGCAAATCTATGTGATATTAACATAAACTAGACAAATAAGCCAGAGAATCTAGAACAAGATTCCAGTTTTAAATCCTAGGTCTATCATATGTGAGAATTTAATAAATGTCAAAGATGGTATTTTAGTTTAGTAGAAAGTTTGGATTAATTAGTTGTGTTCTCACAACTGATTCTTTATTTGGAAAAAAAATAAAATTTGACCCCAATCTTAAACCACATAGTCAATAAATTCCAGATATATTAAAACTTAAATGTGAAAAATAAAACTGTAAGAATTCTGAAGAAACTCCTAAAAACTTCATAACCACAATTGGACACTCAGAAGCTATTCTTAACCATATAAAAATTAAAAGCTTTAATATAGCAAAAGAAACCATAAAGAAATCCAGTAGACAAAGATTGCATTTGGATGAAATTTTATTACATGAAGACAGAGTTGATATCTATTATATGCAAAGAACTCTTAGAAAAGTGATAAAACATGAATGGAAAAAGTACAAAAGACTTGACTAGATGTTTTCAAATCCAAATGTTCAACAAATATATGGAAACATGATCAAAATCACTGGTAGTTGGGGAAATGTAAATTTTTTTAAAGAAAGAGTTAATATCTTTAATTTTTCAGACTAGAGAATATTAAGTATAACATAACACCCGTTACTGATAAGAAAGCAGAGGAAAGATTACCTTGTCCTTTGGGAAGAAAAAAGAAAATGATTAGAACCTTTTAAGAAAGCAACCAAACAGAATCTGGTAAAATTTAAAATACTCATAACTTTTTCCCAAGCAACCCTACTTTAGGGAATCCATCCCATAGAAATAAAATACAAAGTATAAATGGTATAATATATTATAGATGTTTATTACATAATGTTTGTGAGAACAAAGACCTAGAAACAAAAATGAATGCACCGTTGAAAAAGTATGGTACATCTATGCTATGAATTATTATGTGAGCAGGAAAATGCTGCATTAGTGTCAGACCCACGGGACTCGGAGGACTTCCCATGATGTATTGTTTAGTGAGAAAAATGTTATGAAGAAAAATGTGAATGTCTTATTTCTGTAAAACAAATAATGATCCCTCAACAGTATATATGTGTGCGGGGCATGCTGTAAGCAGGGTAAAAAATCTCAGAGGGCCTCCTAGGTTGGTAGCCTTGTGGTGAAGGGTGGGGGAGGACTTGAAGAGAGTAGAAGGAGAAAGTCAAGTGGAAAGGGAGAAGAAAAAATAAGATGGCAGCATTGACGGTGTACCCTGTATGCACCACAGTAAGGACAGTTTATATGCTGAGAGTATGCAGAGCTTCTGAGATGTCTGTTTCCAGCACCTTCTTCTAGGCATTAAACAGATAACTTCTGTTATTGTGAGGGAAATGAGGGCAACTACTCTTGGTCTTTTTCTCCTTGAAATCTGTAGCACACTGAAATCCCAGGGCTGTTTTCCTGTCTGCTCCAGGTGAGGGAGGGAGCCTGCAAGTTATGTTGGCCTTCCTCCACCACACTGCCGATGGCTCTCTCCCAGCAGACTGGGAAAAGCTTGTTTCTCAGGCTCCCCATAACTGAGGTGCATTCAGAGTTCTCTCGGAGACACACATATAGTTCCCACGGGCTTGAGGGCTTGCCAGGTTTGTGGGTGTGGATTTGCTCAATGCTGATGCTAAGCAGTGAGTGACCCAGACAGTCTCTGTGACCTGTGTGCCCGGAACCACAGAGGAGAATGACCCACAGGGCTACCGCACCTCCCAGACTGAAATGACATATTATTCCAACCTCTTCTTCAGCATCTGGCTTTCTCTTTCTGAAACACAAACACAAGCATGTCACTCCCCTCTAGAGTACTACACGTAAAAGTAAAGTATAGGAAGCACTACCTCCCCCAAAACTCATTGTCGCAGGAGATAGTTCTGTCACCTTCCCAGCCTTGCCTTGAACTGAGTCCTCAGCCAGCCACCATCCTGGATGTCTTAGGTGTCCCCCACTCCCCCACCCCACCCCTACCCAAATGTGCCAGGTGCATTACTGCCTCCAGGCTTTGTGAGGGGTGTGGTTCTATGGGAGTGCTTCCTTCTGCTCCCCTCTCATGCACATCCCTTACCGTCCTGCCCAATTCCACAGGTACAATGCCTTACAGTTCAGATGCTCTTTGGTCCAAGAATGTTTTCTTGACTCCCTCTTCTCCTTCCCCACTTTTCCCATGAGTAATTTTGCAGAGCACTGTGTTTTATATGTTTGTTTATTTGCCTGTTGCTGGCTATCCCATCCCACCTCTGCAGTAGACCGAGTTCTTGGAGGTCAGGGACCTGCTTCTTCTTTTTTCCCTTCTGTTTTTGTATCTCTGTATTTCTGGGGTTTATCACAGTATCTGGCCCATAATTCACTCCCAATAAATGTCTGCCAAATGAATAATGAAGTACATCATGCTTCCTGAAACTTGATCATAAAATCAGGAGGGGGGGTTGTAAAATTGTGCCTCCGCCAGCACTAACAGAAGACCCAATACTTCACAAAGCTAAGGAGGGTGTAATTCTAAATTACCACTCATCTCACAAAAAAGGGAGCTGTTCATTTCACCAGCTTTCTTGGCTAATCAAATGTTTGCGATGTTGTTTTTAGTGTTCTGTATATTTATTTTATGCTGATTAAACAATAGTTGAAAATGGTCTTTCATTTATTTTCTTTGGATGGTGTCTTCAGAGTTGTGAATCATTGATGCTCAGGTTTGGACTTGCCTGAGAGTTAAGTCATCATTCCATGGAACTGAAACACTTGAGCTGTGTGAGTGGAAAGGTCTCTTTTAATGGCTCCTTGTTCTCCACACAGATTTTCACCGCATTACCACCCTTCACTCTGGGAATCTTTGAGAGGTCTTGCACTCAGGAGAGCATGCTCAGGTTTCCACAGCTCTACAAAATTACCCAGAATGCTGAAGGCTTCAACACAAAGGTAAACAGAATGTTATCACAGAATCATTATCTGAAAAAGGAGTCAGCACTGCTTTTTGTCTTCCTGCTCTAGTTATAAGCTTGCAAGATCACTGAAGCTTCAGAGAGAATATTGTTTTAAATATTGATTTTTAGAGAGAAAAGAAGGGAGAGAGAGAGATAGAAACATCGATGGGAGAGAATCAACATCGATCCACTGCCTCCTGCATACCCCCTACTAGGAATTGAGCCTGCAACCCAGGTATGTGCCCTGATTGGAAACCAGTGACCTCTTGGTTCAAAGGCCAACACTCAACCACTGAGCTACACCTGCCTGGCGAGAGAATATTTTTTAATTGATTTATTTCGTTTTTTCCATCACCTTTTATGTCCTTCTATGTCCTCTTCCACCTCCGACTCTCCCTGCCCGCACCATCACCACACTGTTGTCCATATCCATGAGTTCTAGAGAGAATAGTTGAATGAGGTAAGACCAGGGCCCTCTTCCAACATAGCAAGCCCAGTAAATTTGAGATGCCAAATCAGAAAGGAAGTTGCCATGTGACACATGGTGCTCCTTTTGGTTCTTCTTTGTCAACTCCTTCCTTCTTCTCCACATGTGCCTCAGACATCAATGTGGCCAGGAGCTCCCATGGCCCCAGTTCCTTTAGGATCAGCCATTAGACATGCCCCTCCCCTTTCATAAAGTCCTGCACTTAGGAGGCTGGAGCATTCTTACCACCATTGCTTGTTTTATCATTTAAAAGAAAATATCACTTTAGTTAGTGAATAAAATTGTCCAGATGTGGACACAGAAATTAAGTCAGTCATGGGTATTTTTTTTTTCAGGATGGAGAATCAGAAAAGAAAAAACATTAGACAAAAAGGTTCAGGCGATCTTGACAAGAGTCAAGCAGGCGCTGGATTAGGTGTCACAGAGATTCTGCAGTCATGATGGCTGAGGGGGGTCTCACTCGCCTGCCAGTCACAGCTGAGAGTGACAGAGCAGTTGCTGCCACCGGCCAGAAGGAAAGAATGTGCCTGGCTTGGCGGAAGAGGCAAAGCTGTGAACGCGCCTGCATTGCCTCATTTCTGGCGGGTTTTGTGCAGGAGGGGATTAGGAAGTCTATACAGAGGTCCACTGCCCTGGGCAGTTACAATACTGGATTCTGGTTGTGTACATGATTTTTTTTGGTAGCCACTGGAGTCTTAGTAAGGAATTCATGTGAAATTCTCAAAAAGAGAACAGTGTCTGAAGACTTCACTTTAAGCCAGGTATTACTGATAGCCTTCCTTCAGAGCTGCCTTATTTTGGAGCATGCCTGAGACCGGGGAAAATAAAAGGAATTCTATTGGTTCTGGTATGTTTCATACACAGGAGACTTGGATGACTGTGTCAATCCTTGTTTCTGTGATTCTATCAATGGGAAATATCTATCAATGGCCTATTTGTTCTGCATTATTTACATAAATCAAATCTGTTTTTTACAGAGTTTGAATTCAAAGGCTGTGTAAGGTGCAAAATAAATAGGGAATGGACCCTTAAAGGTAATAGAGCTGAGAAGGATCTGAGACTTATTTGCAGGCACCTTGAAGATCTGAGAAGTGGGGGGAGTAGAGTATAGAAGTGAGGGGAGCTCTGACTGGTTTGGCTCAGTAGATAGAGCGTCGGCCTGCGGACTGAAAGGTCCCAGGTTCGATTCCGGTCAAGGGCATGTACCTTGGTTGCGGGCACATCCCCAGTAGGAGGTGTGCAGGAGGCAGCTGATCGATGTTTCTCTCTCATCGATGTTTCTAACTCTCTATCCCTCTCTCTTCCTCTCTATATAAAAAAAAAATCAACAAAATATATTTTTTTAAAAAAAGAAGTGAGGGGAAAAGTAAACATTTAAAATGGGAAAATCTCTTTGTCTTATAATTTTTCATTATTTTATGTTGTCCTACCTAGGATTAAACTGTCTGACAATTCCCAGATCTATCTGTAAATTTTTAAGAAAATTTAATCTGGCTTTAGTAGTTCTATCATCTCAGTGGTTAAACAGATGATTAAATGCATTTATGAAACTGTAATTTAGAAGAAAATAAATTTTGCATTCTTTTATTTGATCTTACAAGTGTTAAGGTAAAGAGAATTTTTAAATGTGCATGATATTAACCAAAATTCTAAAAATTAAAAATTTGAATGGAGAGATTTAAAGGAGTAAAACAAAAGAGAATGCTGTGTAAGAATTATATTTTGAATGCTTTCAGAAAACACACAGTTTCAGTCTCCTGTTGACAATTTTGACCAGATAACCTTTTTCTGGATGATTTTGTTGTCTTTGCTTGTAAAATTTTGGTGTCTTTCTTAGGGTTCTAAAGAAAACAGCTCATAATTCATTTTTTCAGATGTGGATAGATTGTATATTGGTCTAAGTACATGTGTATATACATTCAGGTCTTTGTACTAAATAATAGTATCTGGAGATCATCCAGTCATTTGTGTGTAAAAAATGAGGAAATTGTTTTGTTTTGTTTTGTTTAACTTCAAGAATAATATGCTACTCCTGGAGCCGTGCAGCATGCTGCCCATGTCCTTCGCGATGAGGCGTCCGTTGAGTTACTGAGTCAGAGTTGTGGGCAGTTCCTGACTCCCTCGGTTTGTTTTCCTGTAGGTTTTCTGGGGTCACTGCATCAACGCCTTGGTCCACTCCCTCATCCTCTTCTGGTTTCCCATGAAGGCGCTGGAGCACGGTAATGGCTTCATGATTTCCACTGTCAGCAAGTAGCCTTGTAATCCCTCTCCTGCCAGTTGTTCACAATTTTTTGCCCAGTTCTGCAGACCTAGAGATCACAAGAACAAATCTGAGAAGAAAAACATACCTAAAATCTAATGAGCCCTCGTCTCAGGTTTATAGCTCATAGGTTTCATCCACTCTGGCTCTGAAAACCCATTTTCTTTCCAGTTGCCTGGAGAGCTTAAATCCTAGGAATCCTAAACTTTATTTTTAATAACTGTTTGAGTCAAGGATCTTGAAGGAAAGCACTGTACTATAATGAAACATCAATGCCTCTTGCCTGTGAGTTTGAAATTTTTTGGTAATTATTTGGGCTTTCATTTTCTAAGCTACACAAACCTTAAGCAGAGTAACTAAAATCTTTTAGAAGTCTAATTTTAACCTAGTTTCCTGAGTCTTCTCTCCTTGACATATACTTTTCAAGCAAATGTTTGAAGTGTGTTTAAGGATATAGCTCCCGATGAGTTGTAGTCTACCCTACAGCTAGAAGATGTTTGAGAAAAGCCACTGACTACATGTGTGCACACTTCTCAATACATCCAAATGTTGCCTCTCACAGAGACAGCTTTTAGTCTCAGAAAACAAAAAGATATCACGAGAATGCTACTCTTTCATCCCTTTCAAATAGTGATAATTCCCCTGGGAAAAATTACTCCAAATGTTGACTAGACAAGGCCTTTGATTGTTCAGAGACCCAAAGAATATAAAGTTTCCAAGCTTCTTTGTTTCTGTGTCAATGTGTTCTGTGCTTCAAGCAGATATGATTCATTCTCACTGATATTAACCTATTAAATCCTGACAGACAAAATGCATGCACTGCCAGTTTATTCTACCCTATGACCTATTCTTTCCATTTCCTCAGACCTCACATTCAGAGCCCTCTGTGGGACCCTTTGAGGGTCCCTAAGTCTCTAGATCAGAAAATACAAATTTCTGCTTCTAGCCCCCCCCCCCCCCAAAGGAACGTTCTAATGTGATCATTTTTGTTTAACTCTAAAGCTTTCCTGTGATTCATCTTTACTCATAATGGATTTAATTTATCTTGAAATGATTTTGTAGGGGTTTACGAATATGGGTGTTGGATATGGTTGGTTTTAGCAGCTCTGACAATTTAGTGGTAGAAGCAGCCATCATTTTATTAGGAGCGACCGCAGATGGGAAGCAGTATGTCTGATGAGCATCAGGACAGTTTTGGTAACTGTTCTTTGGTCCCTGAGCCCAGCCGTTTGTGCTTAGGAAGAGACAGTAGATAGTGCAGGTTGACCACAAGTACTACCTCCAGGCCCCGTACCCTTATCATGTAGACATTACACTCGGTTTCGGTCTGAAGTGCTTGTCTTTGGACTCTGAGAAGTTTTACAAGATGGTCATTCACTTACCTGCTTCAAAAGGAACTAATATGGCCCCATTCTGCAGTAAAAACATTGGTTTCCTAATCCCAGAGCTGTGATTATGTGGTATGAGATTGTGGCTTGTAGTTTATGGTGGAATTGCTATAGTTCACTAGATTTTGTTACGTAAATCCATTCATTTGCCTTGTGCTGTATGCTTAGAGGATAGACTCCCCACTGTTACTAATTTACCTGATGTATCACAAAGTGAATTTCAAGTTAGCTTCTGCTGCCCTTATCTGCTTCCCTCAAATTCACAGTTTGCCTGACAGTCAGCCAATAGGGTGATTTTTTTCTTACTTCTATTATTATCATCATCATTGATGTCATCATATGGTTATATTTATTAAGGCTTCAGCACTGAGAATTTTTTCAGGTGTGTTGTAAACAATGACCTATTGAGTGAAATAGTTTAAGATGAAATAAATTGCAAATATTGTGTATTTGGCATAGAACAAAGGAAGGCCACTGGTTTTCTTGTTTTTTAGTTGACTTCCTCTAACAAATTGCATGAGTATTTTAGAATTAATTGCTAAATTCTATTAGTGCACAGCAAAAATGATTACATCATTGCTCATTAACCTTATTAATTCATGTAATATTTATGCCCAAGACACTGTAATAGATCTTAAGGGTATTAGGGATATAGATCAATGAGGTCTGATCTTCAAAGAGTTTGTAGTCTGATGAGGGAGATTATATTCGCATGTGGATAATTCCAGCACAAGGTAGAAAATAACTGTGTCACATAAAATACAGATAAAGTGCTATCAGATTTCAGAGGGCTGAGAAAGAGATGCCTTTCATTTGGGATTATTAATAGTTTGTTAGGGGAGATAACATTTAGGCTTAGCCTGGAAGTCAAGTAGGATTGAGATGTGTAGGAATGGAGGGAGGAGCCAGACAAAGTATGGAATTTTAGGGCAGATGTGGAAAGCTGTGAGAAGTTCATCGCTTCAAGGGAGGAAGATAATGAAAAGTTTCAGGAAGCAGGCAAAAGCTGGATTGCAGAGGGCTTTGAATGTGAGGTTAAGAAACTGGGACTTAAGGAATTTTTAGGAATTGAGGAGTCAATATGGAATTTAGATCAAGGAGAGTGTTATCAGAGCAATTTGAAAAAAATAATCTATCATGTGAATGATAGAAGGTGGATGACAAGGATACTAGGTGTGTCTCTGGGTATTCCAGGGTAGAGCTTAAGGAGGGTTAAATCCAGGAGATGGGAATGTGTGTATTGAGGAGGAAATAAGTTTTGAGAACTTATTTATTCAGCAAAATCATGACATATCTATGATGGCCTGACAGTGAGTACAATGGATATAAACTCGGCCTATCTTGCCCTCTGGGGGCTTATATAAAGTTAGAGTTGATGATCAGGAATTATGTAAATAATGTTTTATTACTGGCATGCTCTGTCTACGACTGCAGGTGGAGCTTATAATACAGGGATACAACCTAGTCTAGTGGGTCAAGCAAGAATCTTCTCGAAGGAAGTAATATTTAAGTTCTTGAAAGATGAGAAGGGCTCAATCAAGTGGGGCAGAGGAAAGGTGGGGAGAAAGCATTCCTGGCCAGGACCAAGCAAGCATACAGAACCTGCACTGAGGAGGAACCTGAAGAGGCCATCAGCAGTCCAGTTGACCCTTGAACAACACGGATGCTGACCATCTAGAGCAGTCAAAAAACCACATATAACTTTTGATTCCCCAAAAATGTATTTACTAATAGCCTACTACTGACTGGAAACCTTACCAATAACATAAACAGGCAATTAACACCTATTTTGTATGTTATATGTATTATGTATTGTATGCATGCAATGCACTAGAGAAAATAATGTAATTAAGAAAATCATAAGAAAGAGAAAATACATTTACAGTTTTTGTTGAAAAAATCCAAATATAACTAGACTCATAGTTCAAACCTGTATTCAGGGGTCAACTATCTTTCCAATGGGTGGAGGTGGGGGTGGGGGCTGGATTCTAGACTTTATTCAGCCTGTCATGAACCTTTCAGGACACTGAGCATCCCTGGCCTGGACAGTAAATGTCATCGGCACTCCCCTCTTTCCCTGCCCTTGTGCAACTATAAACCAAAACATGTCTCCACACATTTCCAACTTCCCCTCTGGGGTCAGCACAGCACCCCTTGTCAAGAGAGCTATGGCACGGGAGTGGGGCAGGGGGAGGAGTATGGATGGTGGGAAGGAGTGGCTGGAAAAGGGGGTAAAGAAGTTAGGTGATGGTAAGGTCACAAAAACCCAGGTGAGGCCTTTTCTCAGTGAAGGGTTTAAGGTCACAGAGTTACATGGTGGAGTTTGCACATGTAAGGTTGGCAAGAGAGCATGGGGTTATTGGGCAGGGGGGGGGGGGGGGGAGTCATAGAGAAGTCAATGGTGGAAATCAAGAAAGTTTGCAAGTTTGAAAAGACCAAGATATGGCAACTGATTGGATTTCTTATTTATGGGTACTGATTTACTGCCCTAAGTACACATGAGTTCTGTTACACTTAGAATTGCCATTTAGAAGAAGGTATTCACCCCACCCCCAGAGTAGCATAGGAGCATGGCACCAATTTGAGACAACCTGGGGCACTTTTGAAGCATTGGAGGGGATCTTGGTCTAATAGAAAGTTGCCTTTAGGCCTACCTCTATCCTCCCAGTCCTGCCTGAAGCTGTCCCTCAGACACTTCCCTAAACTCAAAGCCTGCGGAGTTTTGCTTGACTAGGCACCAAGGTCACAAGGGTAGCTTCATGTCATTGTTTCATACTATGTGGGTTGTGTCATAAAGACAGTGAATATTACCAAAATTCTCTCCTCACTGTCCATGGTGAGAGTCTTAAGTACATGTCAGTGCTGTTCACTTGGGCACATAATTGTTGGGAAGAAATCTTTTTGAGAAGGTGTGAGTACATTGTTCATTCCTTAGAAAGCTTCCAAGAATTTTGCTTTGCTTATTTTTGCATGGTTTTGGATAGACTTTACAAAGCACTCCTTTCCTGATGGAGTTTGTGATGATTCATTTCAAGTTTCAAAATAAATTTTTCCACTCAAGCAATTCAGTAAATCAGATTTCTTCCAACCATCACAACTTTACGGTTACTCCCATGGCCTGCCTGCAGCTCCCACCCTTTGATCTGAACAGTGAATATAGTTTAAAACCAGAGAAGTCACCTTCATAGGCACCAAAATTCATCAGGAGCCTTGGTTTCAGGCCACACTTAGGTTTTCCATTGGTGTATTCCATCTGCATATTTGAGCAACCCTCCTTGAAGAGGAATGTGGTTATTGGCAAAAGAATGTAAAATCAGTTTTCATTTTTAAAAAAGGAAATTTTCCAATTTTTCTTGATGAAATGTAAGAGGGAGGTGATGGGAAAGAGACTACTGAATACTTACTAGCAGAAAAATTTTTCAAAAATATGTGTTCTGGATTGCTCACAGTCCATACCCTTAGAACCATTCCCACCCACTTCCAGAAGAAAAAATACCATATGGATACTTATTATATTGGCGCTAATTAAGCAACAAGGTTTCTCAACATTTTGGGAGAAAGCTATTTTATACTTTTTAATAAATATGCTACTGGAAGATTAGGCATGTTTTATAAACTGAAATAATGCACGTGCATAAAATGAAACATAGTGTACTTCTCTCTGTGGCATTAGTGGGTCATTTTAGCTTGAACTGTTTATGACCTAAACCTGTTACTACACACTTGGCTATTTTATATAATGTAAACCCTGATGGTTTGCATTGTTTTACATTAAGCACAATTTGAGCAAGGCCACCATTGTTCTCTGAGGTTGCACTTTCTTAAACTCAGCATTCACCCATTATAAAGAAAAAGACAATGATTATATTCTTTATGCCAGGCCAGTACCGGTTTCTGGGCATACAGTCACGTGTATAACAGGCACATTCCCTGCCCTTATGGAACTTACACCGAGGGAAGGCAAGATTGCACAATGAGAAGTATTGCAAAAGAAAAAGGTCAAGGTCAAATGTATGTATGCCAAGGAAAGCTAACCTGGTCCCATTGAGTTTTAAGGCTTTCTTCCTGGAGGATGTGACAGCAGAGTTAAAGGATGAGTATCAGTGAGCCAGGTAAGAGTAGAGAGAAAAGGGATGTGGGATAGCCTGGTTGAGAGTGTGATTTCAAGTGCAGAAGGCATATGTGGATGGCGGTGGGGAACACAGTATGAGATTCAGATTGCCTTGGGATGACAATGATGGAGACAAGGACATCAGACCTCCCAGGCTTTGGGGGATTTGTGAGTCTTTGTATTATAAGTTTAATGGAAGCCACTGATAAGCAGAGAGCCATATTTCTGATTTATTTTAATGTAACCACACTGGGAGGATGATTGTTGGAGTCCAGACTGGCTGCAGCCTGGTCTACTGTAGTGACAACGGCAGTGGAGAGAAGTAGAGGGACTAAAGGGCTGCTTTGGAGGTAAAGTTGGAAGAATTCAATATCACATTAATGACTCTTCCCTAATCTAACCAATTGTAATATGTTCTAAACCCTTCAAAAGAGGAGGCTGTTGCAGTCACAAAGTTTACCAACAAAATACTATATTTTAAAGACAGGTACATGAAACCATAAATTGACACTTTGTTCCCCTTTAAGTCACTGACCGTACTGTGTACAGATTTTAAAAGATCTAAAATAAAGATCCAGAGATGAACATTAAATGCTAAATGGGGGGTGAGGGGGGAATAGTAGCTCCACGTGGCCTCTGCCATCTGGAAAACCTGCTGAGAGGCCAGGGCAGTGCGGAGGACGCTCATAAACCCCTGCAGCATATAAATGAGTGAGTGGAACTTGCTCACTAAAAACTGGAAAGACAGGGCACTCTAGGAGCTTTTTGATTTATACAAATGAAACTACAGCTTATTAATCTAAATAACTAGTATAATACACTTAAAATAAGACCAGGTTTCCAAATTCAAAATACATTTTTTTTCTGTTTTGATGTGCTTTAAACACAGTGGACTGGTAGATACAACTCTAGAGAAGTCCTGCCCACACATCTATAGCACTGCTGTTTGGAAACACAGTTTGGTTGGAAGGCCACTATTTCCATTCTGTTAAATATTTCTTATGTTTCAGTGTCTCTTTTAATAAACTCTACATTACATGTATTTTAAAGAGTTGGATTTAATGTAATGTTATAAGAAGTGTGAGCCAGAGTACCCAGATTTGACCCTTATAACTTTATCAGGAAGTTGAATCAAGGTGTGTTAGCCAGGGTGGGAATAGCTGCTACAACAAACAATCCCAAATCCCAGGGGCTTATCCAGTAAAGGCTTATTTCTTATTCATGTCACTACCAAATGGAGGACTGCATTGTTCATAGGTGTAGTTACCATATTTTCTGTATTTTTGATGCTCTGACATTAGGAGCCTTGATCCTGGAGAGACTATCCCTCCCAGGGTTAACAAATTCCTAGAGAGAGCAAATTACTTCCTTGCAAGATCAAAGCAACCAGCCTAGAACCTACACTCCCACCATCTCCTTTATCAAACTCCCACACACCAAGCCAATATCCTCCTGACCTAAACCCTGGAGCCAGGAACCAGACAACTATGGACTGCCTTAAACCCAGTGCCTGAGGAAATTGTTAAACTATTTAATCCTAGGCTAACACAGCATACCTACCCTGCCTTGCCCATTTCTCCCTTGAAAACCGTAATAACGGCTCTGGGCCATGCTCTCCCCTCTGCCTCCGTGACCAACCCTGGTGCTTCTACATGTAGCCCTGCATGGTGTCCTGTGCCTCCTGTTTCTGGGGATCTGTAAGTATAAATTTTTTCCTCTTGACACTCATTTCCACGTGTGCGTGTCTTACTGTGCCTGAGTAAAATAAAACTGGGTCCATTTCAATACAATGTGACTCCATTTAGTGCATGGCCCCTGAGTTTACCCTCAGCCTTAACACTGTAAAGGAGACAATCAGGAGCAGCATAGCTTGTTCTTAACCATCTCTGGCAAGAAGTGAGCCATCACTTCTGCTCATGTCTGAGTGGCAACAAGTAGTTTCAGGGCTCCAACTGGGTACCAGGGACTGGGGAATGTTAGTTAGCGGGGTACCCGAGAATAAGCAAAGAGTCTATGGCCTCATAAAGTGGCTGTTTAACATTGGCAATTGAGTGTACTTTCCATCCTCTTTACTTCCTTTTAAAAATCTATTTTTAGTAAACAAGTGAAAAAAGAAAAATATTGAAATTTGAGTTTCATATTCATCAGAAATGGCCATAGAGAAGAGAAAATCTAGCAAAGGACTTATATAACCAGGAACTTAACCCAACGTTGGTTATAAATGTAATTATAATCACTAACACTTGAATAAACTCTACCTTTTATAGACTCTTTCCAATATTTTTTACTACTCTTTACAGAGAAAGGAAAAAATAAATTTTCTCTTCATGAAAACATAGTGTTGGAAGCAGAAAACCTCGTTTCAGTTATTGTTCAGGCAGTACAAGCATTTGAGCAGAATGGGTTCTAAAAGTTTGTAAATTTGTTATGGGAAACTTGGAATACATTTTCACTGTTGAGATTAATCTAAGAGTAGCTGGTTGGCATTGTACCTCCTCTGAACCTCTGGAATCTTAAAAGGGCCCAGAAGTGAGGTCGAGAAAGGCAGCCTCATAATATTCAGGAATGGGGGCTGCTCTGAACAAGTGCTTCTGGAAGATCTCTAAGCAAAAGGGCAGGAGAGGGAAAGCAGGAGATGCTGGGCATCTGCTCTCCAACCCAAATCCTTAGCACATGCCTCGATGTCAAGGGAATGGTGCCACCTCCACCTTAATTCTCCCCACAGAGTCACATGTGCTCGCGCTGCCTGTAATGGTTAGTTCATGTGCTCCATGGATTCTTACTACATTCAAAATACACCTATAAATCCACCCCATCTGTTTTCCTGATTATTAAATCCGATCCTCTCTGACTGTACTGTGCTATGCTATAACGTTGTCTTCAAATTTTGCTTTTTGTCAAAACCGTTTCTGAGTAGATTTTTGTGGTTTAGCTGGGTAATGAGGTAATGTTTTTAATGAGCATTTAATTGAAATGGCATCTTTATAAATGTCATCAGCCTAGCCCTTTGGAATATTCTGAAGTAAGTTCCTTGATCATTCTGTCTGTTAGGAAAATGAGACATACTTTTCTTACAAACCCTGGGTTTTCCCGAAGTTATTTCCAAAGAGGTTTTTGCATGCAGCATTTTGGGCTGCCACTGCTAATGTGGAGGGCTATGTGGTTTTGTCCCAATTGTCCACAATAGTCTGTGTCAGTGACTGTGTTTCTAAACCTCATTTGGCTAATCCTATATTATGTTGGATCCAACCAGATTCTGCAAATAATATCAGCCTGGGAGAACCGGCTTAACCACTGCTGTGGGTCAGTAGATCCTGAAGCCATAGCATTACCTGGGCCTCTAAGACACACACTGGCTGTAGGCAACGCCCTCCTCTCTCTTTTCAGCCCTCAAAGGGGTGAATCTGATCCTGGATTTGCAAAAGCCTGACATCTCAGATTGTTCAGTTAAATGCCAACTGTTCTTGATGCAACAGGCAGTTAGTTACTCCTACTTGCCCCTCCTCTTGCTGGTAGCCTTTGTGTGCTAATGATGGGTTTGGTCAGGCTGGTTAACATAAGGAAACAAAGGTTTGGTGAGATCACAGCTCTCCACATGCACTTTTGGTGGATCTCTTTTATAGGGATCTTCTTAGAGCCTTGCAGGGCTTGGCACCTGCTGACCTCAATACCTGGCACCTAGTACCTCAGCCCCACCCCCACCTCGGCTGCTCACCATCCCATTGGGGCAGGATGGAGTCAGGCTGGAGCCCCCCTCCAGACCTCTATGCAGGCTGAGTCCCTTTTTTCACCGGAATTGTTTTTTCCCTTCTCACCGCTTCCTTCCTCCCAAATATCCATCTATCCCATCTCACACTGCTTTGTCTGAAGTAATGTTCTTACTACATTTACACAGATGGGGTGGAATGATGTTTGGAAGGCTGGCTTGGGGAACCTAACTACTGACCTTGGTTTGGGGGTTCTTTTTCCTCTATCAAAAAACATCACGGGAATTTTCAATATCTGACTAAAATTAAAACAGCTAAACTATAGGAAAGATACTTTCCTGACTAGAGTGTTGGAATCACCAACAGTACTATTAACACTAAGCAAAGTGGGAAGAAATAATTTGGCAGAAACAACCTTTAGGAGTAAACCTGGACAATCAAAGCAGGCTTTTCCAGCCTGGGGTTACCAGCAAGCTGTAGCTCATTAATGCATTCATCCACAAATGATTTCATAGGACTGCTGATCTCTCCTTCAGGGGTATGCTATTGGCAAGTTTTAACAAGGAATGATACCCACAGGGATTTGCCTCTAAAACATTTGATATATAACCTGTAAGAGAGCAATCCATTCCATGGGATTTTCTGAGCCAGGGTGTACAGAGTGGTAACTTGTGACTTGTTTAGAAGATGCATCTTTTCAGAAGTGCTTGGCATGTCCCGAACCTCAGCTTGGTTTGGGAGTTCCTCCTCCAAGGAATAAATTATTTCCAGATGATATTAGTTTGACTGGGACAGGAGACACTCTTTCCTAAGCAGAATACTAAAATGTGATGGTGAGTTATCCTTCTGACATGAACTAAAAGGTTAGGTTAATCCTGTCTTTATTACAGTTAGGTTAAGTGTATTTAAATGACCTCAAGGTCAACATTTTATTTAATGCCAGTAGCACTTTGCTATCATGACAAGTAGAAATGAATGCATAATAAAACTTTAGAAGCTACATTTGGGCCAAACCAGTCAACCAGTCGTTCGGTCATTCAGTCATTTAGTCACTTAGGCTTTTATATCTATAGATTACACCTGACATTTTATTGCACATGTATTTGTGTTTATATTCTGGCTCCTTCACTATAGTGTGAGCTACTTGAAGGCAGGGACCTTGTCTCCCCATTCCCATAATAGTACCTGTCATAAAGTAAACTTCAAATAAATATTTGTTGTATAAAGAAAGAATATTGTTACCTCTTTCAAGGCTATAATCTATATTAGAATCAAATAAAAGGTGCCCTGTCTAATCTCAAGTGTTTCTTTATTGAGGCATGCTTTTAAAATGTCAAATTTAGCCCTAGCTGCTTTGGCTCAGTGGATAAAGTGTCCGCCTGCAGACTGAAGGGTCCTGGGTTTGATTCCAGTCAAGGACATATGCCTGGTTGCAGCTCAATCCCCAGTAGGGGGCATGCAGGAGGCAGCCAATCAATGATTCTCTATCATCATTGATGTTTCTATCTCTCTCTCCCTCTCCCTTTCTCTCTGAGTCAATAAAAATGTATTAAAATAAATAAATAAATAAATAAATAAATAAAAATAAAATGTCACATTTATTATTAAAACAATCTTAGGGCCATTTACTAAAAAGTAAACCCCCACAATTTTGAATAGCTATTTGGTAATACATCAACTTGTTACCTTCTTGGTTAATTTAGCCTCTCCCTTATTTTTTGAACTTTTCCCTTCCTTTTTATTTTATTTTATCTTATTTTATTTATTTATTTATTTATTTATTTATTTATTTATTTATTTTTGTTAATCCTCACTCAAGGATATTTTTCTATTGATTTTTAGAGAGAATGGAAGGGAGCGGGAGAGACAGAGAGAGAGAATGTGAGATAAATGCATTGATTGGTTGCCTCCTGCAAGTGGCCCTGTCAGGCCGGGGTTGAGCCTGAAACTGAAGTAGGTGCCCTTGACTGGAATTAAACCTGGCACCCTTCAGTCCATGAGCCAATGCTCTATCCATTGAGCCAAATCAGCTAGGGCTCTCTTTCTTCCCTTTTAATGAAATCCTACCTAAGCTTCTAGTCTCTCTTTACCACCTCCTCTCCCTAAGCTTTGAGATCATTCCTTTTAAAGTCTGTGGTCATTGTCTCTCTCCTCCTCCTCCTCTTCCTTCTCCTCCTCCTCCTAGGATATTCCTTATGTTCCCCACGCTAGAATCAGGAAGAAGGGCATGCCCTGGTGCTAGGTCCAGGGTTCCAGGATTACCAGATTCTACCTGTGAGGACACTTGATTATTATGGTGTTTTAGAAAACTAAGCAGATTTTAATTCTTTAATAGGATTCTTCAACAAGCACGTGGGTAAATCCCTGAGCCCAATTATGTGTGGGTTGAAATTTTGAACACAAAAACTCCTATATACTTGGCCGGTAGGCCACAGGTCTGAATTTGAGCATAAAACAGAATAAAAGGAGATTGGCCATTCAAAGAAACCATTCCCGATCTTAACATAGGCTTTGACTCCTCTGGATAAAAACTGGCATTTTCACAGCAGGCTAGCTGACTTGAATTAGATAATTCTATTTTGTTTGCTTCATTTGGAGAAAATACACGAAAATAATTCAGAATCACAGACATAATTTTGGAAATTCCTTTATGTGTTGACAAATATTTCTAAAGTTTTGCTTTTATATTCTGAATAAAATAGACTGCAGTGCTGTCCTCCGGAGATTAGTAGTAACTTCTTTGTTTTTCAGACACTGCATTGGCCAACGGTCATGCCACAGACTATTTATTTGTTGGAAATATTGTTTACACGGTAAGTTTATTTCTCTGTGTACTGAGCCATTCTTAAATAGCACAGGTGTGGACTCTGCTTCTCAAAACCCTTTATATAAAGCTGTTCTCATTATCATTTATTTCAGATCGTTAGACTATATATTTTAGAGTCCTTAAAGCTCAGAATGGTTGTGAAATGCTGACCTCATTTTCTGGTGAAGATTAGGCAGGGTCATGGTTTCTACACAATGATGAACAGATTTCCCCATTCTTTAAATGACCATTCCAGGTCTACCTATGTGGAGGGTGGGGGGGAGGGGGGAGGGGGGAGGGGAGGGAGGGACACTGAAGAAGGTGATTTCTCACAAGTTAAATAAAGAGCAAAATTAACTATTACTTGTGAGAAGACAACCACTAAAATGAGGGCTTTTCTTGACGTAAATCTGTCTGTAGTCCCTAAAACTAGCCCCTAGGGCAGCGGTTCTCAACCTGTGGGTCACGACCCCTTTGGGGGTCGAATGACCCTTTCACAGGGGTCGCCTAAGACCACCGGAAAACACATATATAATTACATATTGTTTTTGTGATTAATCACTATGCTTTAATTATGTTCAATTTGTAACAATGAAATTGGGGGTCACCACAACATGAGGAACTGTATTAAAGGGTCTCAGCATTAGGAAGGTTGAGAACCACTGCCCTAGAGCATTAGCACCGAGATGGCACTTGCCCAGTGCAGCTGCCTTGGAGGAACTGCCTCGGAGAGGATACTTGGGATGCCTCCTGGAAAGTAACTAACTCACGAAGAATAATACTGTCTCTCAAATGCCTCTTTCCTTCACAGTATGTTGTTGTCACTGTTTGTCTGAAAGCTGGTTTGGAGACTACAGCTTGGACTAAAGTAAGTTTTCTCTAGAATTATTTCTCTATTTACTCTAGATATTTTTCCTGGTATGATATTCTTTTTAAGCCTTGGAAAAACAGTAAGCAATGTCCAACTGTCTTATTTTATTTTGCATGTAAAAATGTGGTTTGATCTTTATCAGGGCAAATTTGCAATCCAAAGTTTTCTGATGATTCATTTGCTTGGCACTTAATCAAGCTCTAAGCTATTAACAGTAATCTCATTTCAAATGTATATGCACATTGTAAAAAAAAAAAAAAAAAAAAAATACAGGCCAAAAAGGAGAATTTTTAATTTCTATAACTTTACCATCAAGAGATATATGACCACTTTGCTATATGACTTTCTAGACTTTGTTCTATGTGTTTTTAAAAGATAATGCATTATAGAACATAGAGCTTTGTCATCTTTTTCACTTAAAAATACATTACAATCATTTTCCATCCCTTGGGGTATACTTCTATAAAATCACTGTTCATTATTAGAGTATTAAGTCTTACCAATATTCCATCACTTATTTAATTAGACCCCATTTTAGACATTTTGTTTATTTCCAATGTTTGGAGATTATACCATTAGTTTCATGATTGTCTGTCACTGCTGTTTAAATAGGCTCCTAATTCTGTGCTGAGACAATGGGAATGAGTGGGAGATTAATGTCAAAACAGGGAATCTCTTAAGAAACAATGGCAATTGATCCAGATGAGAGGGGATAGTGGTTTAACCTGAGACTTTAAAGGAGGAGGTAGTAAGAAGTGTTTATTGGGGTGACATTGGTTCACAAAATCATACAGGTTTCAAATGTGTAACTCAACAGAACATGATCTGCATACTGCACCAGGCACCCACTGCCCCAAGCACAGTCTCTTTCTGTTCCCATTTATCCCCCCTTTCCCTCCTGCACCTACCCTCACCACCTCCTTTTCCCTCTGGCTATCAACACACTGTTGTCTGTTCTATGTTTCATATATATGTTTTTTATACCTTCTTTCATCCGCTCCCCTACCTCCCCCCATTTCCGATACCTGTCAGTCTGTTCCATGTATCCATTGAGAATCATGATATTAAGAGGACAAATAACAAATAATTCACAACTCAGTAGATGGTTAAAGGGGCGTCATAAGATGTAATATCCATTCCAGATTTTTTTTAAAAGTTACAGTATTTGGAAAATGAAAAGAACAATGCCTCAAAATGGTAAATAAAAACATATTGTTTGTTTTGTCTGTTTAGTGTTCTGTTACTAAACTAATGAGAGCTTGTTTTATATAGCTCCAAATTGGAGCAACTGGTGAGGAATAAGACAGGCCTTCTAATACTATGAGTGGATCTAGAGGAAGATTAGCTGTGGTGGCCAAATCACCTTTGTCTTCAGGGTAGTTTGGAGCCACTAGTCGTTTGAACTCATGGTTAAACATTTGGAGACAAGGAAATTGGAAGATTGAATTCTCCAATGACTTCAGAGTCGTAGGAATCTTCCCATAAGGAAGGCTAGCTTGGACACAGAGGTTGTGCAGCTGGTGGAGTCAGGTGGCTCTCCTGTGCCAGTGCGGCCCTGCCTGAGTATGTGTTTTCTTCTGCAGTTCAGTCACCTGGCTGTCTGGGGAAGCATGCTGATCTGGCTGGTGTTTTTTGGCATCTACTCAACCATCTGGCCCACCATTCCTATTGCTCCAGATATGAAAGGACAGGTCAGTGCTACTAACTGTGAGTGGACTTCCTGTGTCTCATGAAGTGATCCTTTCCTGTGTGAGGGCTTTCTGTGTCTCATGACAACGATGAACTTCAGGAGAGTTGGTGTTGTCTCTTGCCATAGAAATGTATCAGGAGGGAAACAAACCAAATCAAAGCACCAGGAAGTGGTTGTCCAGTCCACAGAAATGGCATTTGCAATTTTAACTGTTGTGAAAATTATCAACCTAAATCCTCTGACCTACCCAGCATGTCCACATTTCTGTAATGAATTCTGTGTGAATTACACACAATTCTGATGTGGACAATTCATGGCTCTTGGAAAACTAGGGATATTTGGTGTTGCACCATAATCCAATGAATGTGTCGATTTTTGTTTTGATGTTAAGTGTATATTTTTACTCTGATTAGTTAACAATTAGTCACCTGTGAAAGATAAATCTAATATCTCTATTAACCAGATCATTAATTAGTCAGAATATCTCATTGTTCATCTCTTAAACTAAAGAGACTGTGATTGAAGATTTTTACACTTGTTTCCATTTTTTTTTCACAATTTCTTTATATTTTCATTGTCCAGTGTTGGAGATTGAGCCATCAATAATGACAGGCTGAATCTTAGAATTCCCCAGTATGGGGTCTGGAGAGAAGCTTGACAATCCCAGGTTCTAAACCTCCTCCAGGCCCAGAGCCAGCACTCCTACTTCTAATCTATTCCCTGGGTCCTTAGAACCCTGAGTTTCTTTCCCGAACAGCCAAAAGCCCACTTCCCACGCCTATCTGATTCTATCCCCAGTTCCAGGCCAGTGTGAACACCCCTGGGCCCAAGGGGCTGCTATTTGCAGAGGGTGGCACTGAGCCCGTTGGATGTTAACACTGGTGTGCACAAACATTTGCATGAGGATGCTGGTGCTGTAGGACAGGACCAAGGGTAGGAAGAAAAGGACTGTGGGTCAAGGGCTTCCTCTGTGTCCACTGGTGTTCCTGGCTCAGGAATACATATTTTAGGGGCAGGCCTGTACATGGCACACGTGGCTGCTATAATCTTTGCCTCACTTACTCTGCAGAAATGAACCAAAATTCCTGGGTCTGCCCCAGTCCAGGTGCACATCCAGCAGCTGTTTCATGTAAAATAATCCAAAGGTGGCATTGCTTGTCTCTTTCAATTGGTAAATCAATTAGCTGATGTACCACAGGGTGCCCGGGTGGCTGCCTTTGTGGATGGGTGCTCAGAGGTACAGACATTTCCCCCTGGAGTGGGCTTCTGTATTTTTAATGCATCTTTGCTTTCTGTAAGGAACAAACACAAACACACACATTCTTTTTCAAATCCAAGTGACAGAGGAAATTACAGAGCAGTGAATGGATCGAGGAGATTGTTATATAGCAAAAGGAGCATTTCCCAGCAAAGACACTTTGTGTACATTTAAGGAAATCAATTATATTTTTATGCAACATGGTTTGTCCCCAAAAAGCAAGTCAAGGAAAGTATTTACAACAATCTTAGTCACCTGTAAGTTGTCAGTGTCTAGATATCTGCTTTGGGTTCCCTCCCTTCTAAGGATGGGTGAGGTCTGACGAATATTTTATTTGGGAATTTTACTTGCAGGACAATAAAAGGGACTGCAGCTGATTGCTGTAGATAGTTTCTAAATTAGAGGACGGTGACAGCTGACAGGATGGACTCAGCTGATGTGTGCCTGGCTAATAAAGCCAGTTCCTTTAAAAGCCGCTCCCAGTGCCAAACCAGAGACACACTCTTAGCCTGGTTGTTGATTCTCACTCCCATCAAAAGGTTGACTTTCAAAGTGTAGGGACCACATTTGCCAGGCAGTCATTAACATGCCACATTTTCACTATCCAAGTTGCATGCTGGTCTGAGTGGTTTGAAGGCTAGTCTTAATGGTGAAATTTCCATAGTTGGAGACTTTTTTAAGACATTTAATGAGCTATTTCTACCACCCGAAAGCAAAGAAATTGTATATTAAATCACCTGTCATTTCAGTATAAAAACATTTTATTTTTTACTTATACCATGTCGTTTAACTTTTTTTGCTGGTTGGTTTGTTTTCATGAGACAAATGATGTTTTGAAGTCAAACATGTCTGGCTGAGAGTGAGGCTTTCATTAGACATTGAATGAGATGATTAACGTAGTCTTCGTGTCCTGGGATTTCTTAGTCGGTAATCCACTGTCTGTGTTTAAAGAGCCGTTTATTATCTGCAGTCTTTCTCTGGGAAGAATTCTGATTGGGGACAGGGTATCAGAAAATAACCTCAGAGCCAACTTTAGGACTATTTCACTTGGTATCTGACACCCAATGGTTTGTTCTTTGAAAAGTGGTAGAGGATTATTAAAAAAAAAATGTTTAAGATTTTTAAATTGATTTTTTTTTTTAGAGAGAGAGAGAAAGGAAGAGGGAGAGAAAAACATCAATGAGAGAGAAAGAAACATTGATCTGATCAGCTGCCTCCTGCATGCCTCCCACCAGGGTTTGAGCCTGCAACCCAGGCATGACCAGTCAAGGCAAAAAACATTTTTAACACTTTAAAAATCAAATGGGAGGAGACTGGCTAAAACTAGCCTAAAGTCTAATTTCTGCTTCCTAAAAAAAAAAAAAAAAGGGAACTGGGCCCAGGTGTAATCAGCAAGAGGATTGACTTTTTTGGGGAACTGTTGAAAATATGCCCAAGCCATGTTCATCACTTTGGTTCTAGGTTGATGTTAAGGCAGTGATGGCGAACCTTTTGAGCTCGGCGTGTCAGCATTTTGAAAAACCCTAACTTAACTCTGGTGCCATGTCACATATAGAAATTTTTTGATATTTGCAACCATAGTAAAACAAAGACTTATATTTTTGATATTTATTTTATATATTTAAATGCCATTTAACAAAGAAAAATCAACCAAAAAAATGAGTTCGCCTGTCACCTCTGACACGTGTGTCATGGGTTCGCCATCACTGTGTTAGGGACTACATGTTTGTGTCCCTTAAATATATTGAGGTCCTACCCCGAAGGTGATATATTTGGAGGTAGGGTCTTTGGAGGTAATTAGGTCATGAATGGGGTTAGTGATCTGACAAGAAGAGACCAGGGACTAGCTCACATTTTCTGCCCTGCAAAGATACAAGGAGAAGTTAGACGTCTGCAGCCTGGAAGAGGGCCCTTGCTAGAACCCTAATATCAGACTTCCAGCCTCCAGTAATGTGAGAAATAAATCTCTGTTACTGATAAGTCAGTCAGTCTGTGATATTTTGTAATAGCAGCTGAGCTAAGACAGTTGGTGCGTGCTTAGGAGGGAGGGGAAAAGTCTGCTTTATCGTCATCGCCACCATCATCATGATCATTATTTTAAGAATGTTTCTAGTTATTTTTATAAACCGTTTTTGTAGCTTATGAAGGAGCAGGTTTTTGGCAAATAAACATGGTTCCTTTGAGCTCTAGAATGAAGCTAGTGTCTGATGGCAAAGGGCATTTCTCACCCAGGAGCCAGAGACAGACTAACACACCAGACGTTGTCTATTCATAACATCATAAAATGTTGAAAAGATGCATTGTTTCTGCTGGGGTTTCCTAAACTAATTTGATTAAATATTTCTTTGTCTCATTCATTATATTTGGAGTTTTTCTCACGAGGGGGAAGGCAAGTTTTCCCTGAGGGCAGAAGGAAGGAAGGCTGTAGAAGGAGAGTTATTTTTCACTGTCAAAGTCTCTATCTTCCCTAAAGCACCTCAAGGTATGGTGGGTGAAACCCAACCAGACAAGGACCCAGGAAGTCCCAGGGAAAGTTGCTGAAATCAAAAAAGTCATCTGTATACTTCCTCTCCCAAAAATATGCAACATTTGTGGGAATTTAAGGAACACCCTGTTTTTCCATTTCTCTAGGCCTAAGCCAGGTCTAAAGTGAATTAAAAACTCAAGTTATGTCTCTCCTTGGGATAATACCAAAGTCCTCAGCTGGGGAAAAAATGTGTGATGATCTTTATCTGTAATAGGGGACCATTTGTTTTTCTTTCTGCCAATAGCAAAACCATAGGTAACAAGCTTGTCCATATTGGGTCCCCAAAGCCAGTGCTTGAAGGTGAATGACAAATTCTTTTAGTCCAAAGTTGTCTGCTGAAGTAGAGCTTTGAATTAGAGAGATGAGGAGACCTTGACTTAAAACTGGATCGGGAAATATGCTTGTATTTTCTTCATGAGCTTTTCACTTTAGGAGTGTCTGAGGAGATGCCATCTTATTTGACCTCTGTTTAAAACTCAAGCGACCTGCCCCAACTAGTTTTGTAACCTTTAGTAAATCATTTAAACTGCATTAAGTTCCTTATCAGCAAAGTCAAAATAATATCACCCACCCTGATTACCTTACAGGATATAACAAGATAACCTGTGGCAAATGTATAACATGCAGACTCTTATTTTCCCTGGAGTGATCAATTATTTTCAAGTTTTTATAAATAGAAACATTGTGATTTAAACTTCCAATTCTTGTTGGCCATGGAATTGTAATTTTTTATAGGTTCTAGGTGTGATGTTTCTCTTTAAACTCCATTGACCTCCTGCATCTGAATCATCTGGGTTGCTTGTTAAATGACAAACTCCCCTCCACCACCACAAAAAAAAAGAAAAAAAAAAAAAAAGCATAGTTACAGTACACACACACACACACACACTGAATCAGAATCTATGGGTGTGGAGTCCCCACCTCTGATTTTTAATAACTCTCCAGGCTATGCTTCACTTTAAATTTGAGAACCACTGCTCTAAAACACCTAGCATATTACTCCATGACAGTGTAAGCCAGTTCTGGGTGTTATAGGAGAACATGGTATATTTAAAACATTCACAACCAACGTATTTCTCATGAGCAGTCGTTATGTAAGACACGACTGGTAGCGCCAGTGACTGCTTTAAGGCATCTAGCTTTCTAAATAGAGGATTATACCGAAAGACATTACATCGTTCACCATGGAAAAATACTCCTCACCAACGTTGGTACTTTTCCTTTAAAATTCTTTTCATTGCTAGTAAAACAGGAGGGAAAAACTTTCACTTCAAAGCCTACAAACTGCGAACTCTGTCTGCAGTGCCAAGCTCCAGGCTCCAACCAGTTTCTGGCATATGTCGAGCTTTTTAAAATCCTAAATACAGGAATGGATTTGCTTTGGAGTTTTATATACACACTTGTGTATACACAATGCAAATCCCAAGGGACTAAAAGCAAACAGGGGGAAGGATGGTTGCCGTTTGCCATCCTTGAATCTTCCCTGAACAATTGCCTTCTCCTGGACTGTGCAGCCCAGTACAAACTCAGGTCCAGGCATTTCCCACATGCAAAAAAAATAAGTGGTTTTGCTTCCAAGTTGCTTGTGCTCTAGGAGGTAAGCTGACACGTACTGGTAACGGTCACGACTATTGCTGTCTTTGCTCCGCTATGGTTCCAGAACGTCTCTGCAGGATAGATGCCTGTCTGAGGGCCAGGAGAGGAGTGTCCTCGGGTTAACTTTCTGTGGGGTGGGGACATGGTTGTTTGTGCCCACCTGCCATCCTCCTTCACTCTTTCCTAAGGGGCTCAGTTTGCCTCCACATACCACTCCTGTGCAAGAAGCCCAGCGACTTAGGGAAGTCATTTCCACCCCAGACTCCGGGGAGAGTGTGACCCCGGCCCCTTGCTGTACGGAGTGGTTCAGAAACCCTGAAGGAGGTGCAAGGAGACATTCGCTGGGGTATTCTGAGAAAGAAGCATGTTTGCTCCTGAAGGAAATCCATCGAAGAGGTGGGCTTCTCTTGTGCATGACATAGTTGCTATGTGGTGCCTGGAGTTGTTCAGCCACAAGGAGGGAATCCAGAATCCTACTGCTGCTGTGAAAGATGGAAGAGAAAAACAAAAAGCAAAACAAACCTAACAAGCTCTTATGGAGCCAGCGGTGAAGCCCACCCCCAGGCAGGCTCTCCAGGCCACACCCCCTGCACATGCTGCCTGTGCTTTCTGAGCAGCAGGTGCCCAGGAAACACTCTCCACCCATGTGGATGCTGGGTGTTTCTTTGATATTCACAAATATAAAACCTTGGTTGGTCAGGCTCCTGGTGGGGTGGCTGGGACTTCCCAAATCTGCTAGCCATCAGGCTATGAACCCCAACACTTGGTCGCTGGGGAAATCACGTAGGGTGATGCTTGGTGCAAACCAGATGTCGAAAAAATGTCAGTCAATTCTCCTTAAAATGTTAATTGTATCTGAAGTGACTTACCCTGCAGTGTAAGAGAATATTTAAAACATAAATGTGGAGTTAGAAGGCATCTACATACTTTAGGTTTAAGCAGCAGTCTTCTGCCCATGCCACCCCCCACGCCAGTAAAGCAGGCTTCAAACAATGATCACTTTCAGTACGTTGTGGAAAGCCTTAATTTTTTTGTTCCTGCTCTCCCTTCCCCCTGCACAGTTTCTCCGTGCTGGCAGTTTATTTTATTTTGGCTTCTTGTTTCAGGGATGCTGTGGGCTAATTAGAGGCCAGGCGGCTTTGATTGTGAGTTGTTTTTCTCTTGGGTTAAAGGTTTTGTTGTGGTGTTGGCATTTGTCATTCATTCTGATGTTAATTTTTTAAATATCTGTCAGCAAATTAAAGTACACATTAAATGCTGATTTTGTTTGTAATATTTATATCCAGTGGTCACAGGGTATGTTTGATGTGGTTTTGAACTTTTCCTTTCTCCAAACATGTGGGAATGTGTATGTGGGGCCCTAGAGTTGAGATTCTATGCCCGGTTTACTTCTCCAACATCTGCCTTGTCTGGTGACTGTAGCTGTAGCTCTTTCCCTGGAGACATTGGAGTTCTGTAGATTTGTTCTATTGAAGAGGTAGAGGTGCCTGGAAAAGACCCCCAAATATAGGATTCATGCAAGAAAAGACAACCAGGGTTGGTTAGACTGAAAAAGAAGAAAATAGAATCACAGCACACTATTAAGGACATGCCAAAGTTTTCCTATTCTATGTAAATGATGATATAAAGCTATTGCTGCCCAGCCAGTGTGGCTCAGAGGTTGAGCATCAACCTATGAACCAGGAGGTCGAGGTTCAATTCCCAGTCAGGGCACATGCCTGATCACAGTCTCAATCCCCAGTAGATTCTCTCTCATCATTAATGTTTCTATCTCTTACTCCCTTCCCCTTCCTCTCTGAAATCAATTTAAAAAGTATGTATTTTTTAAAAAGCTATTGTTGACAGTACTAAGATGACCAAAATATAGTGAAAGGATTTTACAGTAGGAGAGCGTTTCAGTTACTGTTGTTGACATCGGTGTTGTAAAACATCAAACATCCATTGAGAAGATCATATGCTTTTTGAACCAGGATTAGCCAGCTGTCATCCAGGTTTGGCATCCCTTTAGCTAAAGATAGGAAAGAGATATCTGGGTTACCTGAGTCTATGCCTGAAGTGCACTTTCATTCATGGGAGACAGGGGGGTTGGCAACTATTGCAACCTGATTTTGGTAAAAGATAGAACTTGCAAGAAGAGCGTATTTAAATGTTCAGAAACTTGCCAGTGTGCTGTAAAGGCTGGCCCCACCCAGTCCGCTCAGCAGCAGCAGGCTCCTTGTGCATTCTTGGTGCTGTGGCATCTTGTCATCTGTCACCTGCCCTACATCCATTTCCCCCTTTTCTGGTCACAGCCCCTAAATCCCTTCTCCTCTTTCAGAACATGCATTCAAGTAGTGCTAGTTCCCCCTCAACTCCCCCTCTGCATCTGGACCCACACCCAGGAATAGTCACCCAGAATCTTCATCTCATGGACCACAGCTGTTGATTCAGGAATGGGCATGGTGACCCACACCAGACCACTGAGACACATTTTGGATTTTTTTATAGAAACAGGGGAAAGAAAACACTCTCCTGCTGCCGGGTGTGTGATATAGGGATGATACCAGTCTGGAGCTACTAGGGACCACCACAGAGAGGGCGTCTGGCCGGGCTGAGTGCAAGAGGAAAGCTGAACTAAGAGAGACAGCATTGAGTGCACTCCTGGATCCCACTCTGCCCAAAGCAGAGCATCTTTGAACTTTTAAGTACACATAAATCAACATTTTTGCATAAGATTCAAGTTAGATTTCTGAAAAGAACCCTAATTAGTCATGACAGACACAAAAGGTAAAATTGGCTGTCGTCATATTGTGGAAAAGCAGCTAGGGAATGTCTCCTACTGTGAGTCTCCCAACCTAGAGTGCCAGGGCCTTTGCTTCCTTTTTGTGGCTTCAGTGTGTCCCTCCCCTCCACCCCAAACAAGAAATACAAGACAGGCTTGAGTAGAACTCATTGTTTGAAACAGAGGTGGAAGGAAATCAAAGCTTTTCTAAGAGAGGCCTCTTTTTCGGCACCAACCATTCAAAATGGCTTAGAGTCAAATGGTCCTGAATAGCGCCATCCAATAGAAATATAATGGGAGACACATGTAATTTAAAATTTTCCAATGGCACCATTAAAAAGGTAAAATGATTTCTTTGTTTCATTTAAATCAACAAACAAGTGCTGGCGATGATGTGGAGAAAAAGGAACCCTCGTGCACTGCTGGTGGGAATGCAGACTGGTGCAGCCACTGTGGAAGACAGTGTGGAGTTGGCCTCAAAAAGTTAAGAATGGAACTCCCATTTGACCCAGTGATCCCACTTCTAGGACTATATCCCAAGAAACCAGAAAAAAACAATCAGAAAGGATATATACGCCCCTATGTTCATAGCAGCACAATTTACAATAGCTAAGATTTGGAAATAGCCTAAGTGCCCATCAGCAGATGAGTGAATTAGAAAACTATGGTACATCTACACAATGGAATACTATGCCGCTATAAAAAAGAAGGAATTCTTACCATTTGCAACAGCATGGATGGAACTGGAGAGCATGGAAGGAAATCGAAGCTTTTCTAAGAGAGGCCTCTTATTATGCTAAGCAAAATAAGCCAATCAGAGAAAGATGAGTATCACATGATCTCACTCATATGTGGGATATAATGATCAACATAATTTGATGAACAAGAGTAGATCCAGAGACAATTGTCTGGGGAGGCGGGGTAGGGGGGTGGTTAGAGAGCAACCAAAGGACTTGTATGCATGCATATTAGCATAACTAATGGATACAGACACTGGGGCGGTGGGGCTTGCCCATGGTGAGAATGGCTGGGGGGGGGGGGGGGGGGGCGGTCAATTGGGGAAAAAGGAGACATATGTAAAACTTTAGACAATAAAAAAAGAAAAGAGGTAAAATCAACCAGGATAAGTTAGTTTCATTAACATATTTAGCCTAACATTTCCAAAATATTATCACTTCAACATGTAACTGACATTAAAAGAAATTATTATTGAGATAATTTACATTCTTTTTCTACTAAATCTTGGAAATTTCATGTGTATGTTAGATTTACAGTACATCCCAAGTCAGACTAGACCTATTTCAAATGCTCAGTAGCCACATCTGACCAGTGGTGACTGTATTGGACAATACAGCTTTTCACCAACAGATACTTGGAAACACAGAGTCACTCTTCACAGCTAAATGCAGTGGAAGTGAGACTAACAGGTAGGAAACCCAGCTGCCAGGTTCTCCAGGTCCCTCCACTGCAACCAGGGTGTGACCACCTAACTTGGATTTTCACCACTTGCAATAAAAGAGTCTTAGGTCTTACACAGACTTTCCCTAAAATGTGGGGACAACTGGGCTATTAATCAATGCTTAGTAATTGCTTTATGCAGAGTTTGTAAACCAAGATTTATAAAGCATGCATCTGACTTCAGTAGTTTTTCCAGTGTGTTGGCTAATATCCCAACCATTTCCTCCTGAGTGTGGGAGGGAAGAGGTCAGGACCCAGGACTTCAGTCATGTTTATGTCACTCTGCAACCAGCTGAGCAGAGATGGCCAGTGCCACTGAAAATAAAGTGTCTGTTCCTAACAAATGGTTGATCTGTTCAGTAAGTGGCAACTTATAAGTATGATTATTATCCTAGTTATTAATTCCTAAGGTTGTGTAAACCCTTAGTCCTTTATCCTTCTTCAGTTTACCCTTCCCCCATCATTATGCTGAATTCAAGCACTATCCTTTTTACTCCTAAATATCCCTTCCATATGTCTCCTTCCATCCAGTTCTGGTTCCATCCATTTACTAGTAGTTGGTGCTGCAGCATTTCTTGCCTGGACCATTACAGTAGCCTTGTGACTGATTTCTTAGCACCCATCTGTCAGATCTATTGTTCTACTATAGCCAAAATAGTCTTTCAAAACACAAATCTGGTGTAGTTATTTCCCTGGCTTCCATGGCCCTCAGGATAAAATTCCAGGTCATTTACCTGACCTCATAGGCCCTGTGAAGCCCTGAACCCTGCTGCTGTCAGAATCTCTCTTGCTCCTCACCCCACCATGCTGATCTTTTCTCACATGCTGGTGCTTGGGAGCCCTGATTGCACTCGCAAAGTGCGTTTGCACCTCCTTGCCTCACTGCTCGAATGCCCTGGTCTCCTCCCTAGCTAATGATTGACTACACAGTTCTCAGACCTCAGGTAAGTCCTTACTTTCCAAGGGTGCCTTTCCTTGCTTCCCTGGCCAGATTAAATGCTCCTAGTACATGGTCTCTTAAACAATTTACCTTTCTTTTGTTTCACTACCACAATAAAAAATTTACATTAGTGCATGTAATACTACCTTACACCCATTACGACAGCCACTATTTAAAAAAGAAAAGAACAAGTATTAGCGAAATGTGGAAAAACGGAATCCTTGTGCACTGTTGTTAGGAATGTAAAATGTATCACTGTGGAAACCAGTATGGAGGTTCCTTGAAAAATTAAATATAGAATTATCATATGATTCAGCAATTCTCCTTTAAGTATATATCCAAAAGAATTGTGAAAGCAGAATCTCAAAGAGATATTTGCTCACCCTTGTTCCTCGCAGTAGTATTCACCATAACCATGAGGTAGAAGCAACCTAAATGTTCATGGACACATGAGTGGATAAGTAAAATATTATCTATACATACAATGGAATATTATGCAGCATTTAGAAAGAAATTCTGTCACATACTGCAACATGGATGAGTCTTGAGGACATTATGCTAAGTGAAATATGCCAGTCACAAAAAGAAAAGACTGTATTATTCCTCTTATTTGAGGTACCTAGAGTAGTCAAATTTGTAGAGACAGAAAGTAGAAGGGTGGTTACCAAGAGTTGGAGGGAGAGGCAAATGAACTTAGTGTTTAACAGAGTTTCAGTTTTGCAAGATGAAAAGGTTTTAGAGATATGTTGCACAATAATGTGAATATAGTTAACACTACTGAACAATATACTTTAAAATGATTAAGATGGTAAATTTTATGTGTTTTTACCACAGTGTTTAAAACTTTACATTTTCATGATTAATATGAGTTTCTTCATCTGAACAGTAAGTTCTATGAGAAAAGTGAATGCTCTTCAATATATCCTTGGCACCTACCTTCCGTTTATTCTGGCATTCAGTAAATATTTAACTGAATGAATTGATGAAATTAACAACCTCTCATGTACAATTGGAGAGTGTATTTGGCTTTGTGCAATACGTACTTCATAACACAAGCAGATGACAAGTACTCAAACATTTGGAAATAGCCTTGCAAGGATCCTCACATATTAAGTGATTGATAGATTAATGAATTTAGCATCTTTCTAAAGAGAAGTTGTTTAAAAAAAAAAAAAAGTAGCACACACCTTTTTCCCACCAAAAGAATGATTTCCAGTTACAAAATTTTTAGACTTTTTCCAGTTAAAATTTTAGTTAGCTATTTCAGCTACATGGGTGGTATCTGCAGTATGATATTCATTGATATTGATATCTGTAAAGGGTTAATAATAAAGTTTAGTTACTTCCTGGAAAATCTTTGTT
Organism: Myotis yumanensis; assembly: GCF_028538775.1. Classification (NCBI taxonomy): domain Eukaryota; kingdom Metazoa; phylum Chordata; class Mammalia; order Chiroptera; family Vespertilionidae; genus Myotis; species Myotis yumanensis. The sequence continues at coordinate 117,406,043 of NW_027223754.1, read as the reverse complement.
TTGGATTTGATATTGAAGAAAAGGCAAAAATTGAATCAAAGTGGATTTTTTAGTACCTAATTCAAGGAAGTACTGAGATAATCATTGTCCAGTGGTCTTACTATGGGAGATGAAACCGATAAAGATAGTGGATCACAGATAGTTCTAGCAGAAATGTATGTTTCCTAAGCCAATACATCATTGGGCAGCATTTTCATTATTTTGTTGAGAGAACTAGTATTTTTGGAGTAACAAATATAAGCACATAATTGGAGAGGACATTTGGTCAAGAAAATGTCAAGCTTAGGTAGAGTTTAGTGAGCAGCTAGCCTCTAATAAATCTTGGATGATTTCATGGAAAAAATGGACCCCCACGGCAGGATTGTTTCTTAGTCAGTCAGATGGTGGAGCCTTCCCGGCCCATCGGTTGCCTTAGAAGAGGCTTAAAGAGGTGGATCTGGCACCAAGAGACGAGCTGAGACATAAAATTTTAGTGTCAAGTAAAGTGATATTACAAGAAAAGAAAAAGTTTAAGATTTGAAGTCTGTCCCCAAAACACAGCACTTTTTAAAAAATTCTTTATTGTTTAAAGTACTACTTATGTCTCCTTTTCCCCCATTGACCTCTCCCGAGCCACTCCCACTCCCCAGCACATGCCCTCACCCCTGCCCCCCAGTGTCTCTGTCCATTGGTTATGTTTATATGCACACATTCAACTCCTTTGGTTGACCTCTTACCCCCTAACCCCCCACCTTCCCTCTGAGGTTTGATGGTCTATTCGATGTTTCTCTGTCTCTGGATCTATTTTTAAAACACAGCATCTTAATCAAAGGAAAGAAAAACAGTAAGTAAAGGGATTCTGCATCCAGGAAAACCAGAAGAAGCAGAGGTGGGAAAAGGAAAGATGGGAGGCAAAGTGACTGCCATGTGGGAGACGAGAAGTCTTGTGATGGAAAAGGCCAAGTGGAGCAGTGAAGGCTAAAAGGAGAGGGCTTCAAACTTTCACTGAAGGCAGTTGAGAAATTTTCCTCAATGTGGAATCAAAAGGGAATAAGAATGGCCATGAATAAAGCTCCTGTAACATATCATTTTTTGCCTTTTTATGATAATATGTGAAAAGTAATTCTTAGAAACGAAAGAAATAGAGGGCATATGAATGTTATTCTGCATTAATCTTTCTTACTGCTAAATCAGTTAAAATGAATCTTAAAAATAATTGCCCTTGTCTGGGCTGTATAAAAATTTTTTAATCCTTCCAGCACTAGAAGAGAATTAAATATTACCTCAGGGCATTATAATAGTTTTTTGTAATATAAAATTACTGAGATTTTTTTAAAATCTGAGATGATCATGATTTTGGAAAATAGCTCATTATGCCAGACTAGTTTGTTTCACACAGGTAATATAAAGTCAAGAAGCAACTTTAGGTACAAACTTCCAATTATAAGATAAATAAGTTGTGGGGATGTAATCTACAACATGGTGACTATAGTTTATAATACCATACTATCATTTAATAGAGGCCCGGTGCATGGATTCATGCACCAGTGGGGTCCCTCGGCCTGGCCTGCAGGGATCAGGCTGAAACTGGCTCTCCGATATCTGCTGAGAGGTCCTGGATTGCAAGAGGGTGGTTCTCGCGTGACGCACCCCAGAATTGGGCTCCCTCCTCTCTGGTTCCAGGTGTATAACCCAAGAACCGCAGCTGCCAAGTCACCGCAGCTTGACAGCTCTTTCATTGAGCATCTGCCCCCTGGTGTTCAGTGCATGTCATAGCTACCAGTCGGAGCCTCCGCTCCCTGGTGGTCATTGTGTGCCATAGCTACTGGTCAGATGGTCAGACGGTCACTTAGGCTTTTATAGATATAGATAATACTGTAGCGGTGATTTATAATTGATATTTGCTAAGAGTAGACAGTTCAGTTCTCATCACAAGAAAAAAATGTATAACTATATGAAGTGATGAATGATTACTATACTTGTGGTTATCATTTTGAAGTATATACATATGTGTATGAAATCATTATGTTGCACATCTGAAACTAATATGATGTTACTAGAGGCCTGGTGCACAAAATTCATGCATGGGTAGGGTCCCTAGGCCTGGCTGGCGATCAGGGCTGGCTGGGGCCTTCCTTCCCCCAGCTGCCAGCTGCCGGCCAGGGCCTTCCTTCATTCCGTGCTGCCCCCTGGTGGTCAGCGTATGTCATAGTGAGCAGTTGAACTGGTCAGTCGAACTCCCGAGGGGACAATTTGCATATTAGCCTTTTATTATATAAGATATGTCAATTATATCTCAAGAGAACTGGAAAAGAAAAAGAAGGCAACTTTAGATAATTAAAAAGCTGTCTACATGTTCATTTTGACTTGTTCATTTTGCTAAAAGAAAAAATTATTTCTTTTCTTTTTTTTTTTCAATGCTTTCAGTGGTTCAGATTTAGCGGAATAAGGTTAATGGAGGTAGTATTCTCATAATACAGCATAAATGTGAATTCTACTCAAGCCTTTTATAAAGTTCTCTTGACATAGGTCATCTTAGTGATGGATTGCCACCTAGTATATGCCATTTTAGAGCTACTTTCTCCCCAAATGTTTTTTTTAAGAAGAGCAATTACTTCTTTATTTCTCAGTATCATTTATGTAACCACTGAGATTGGGTTGTCATTCTAGAAAGTTGCAGTTTGGATCCAGAGCTCTGCAGAGCCCACCTTTTTAGTCGCCAAACTTCTGACAGGGTGAACCAAGCTTCTAAAAGTCGGAACTCTAAGTATTAAACATTTGATGAATAATGTGATATATTTGGAGCTGTACTGTTTGTGAATTCTCCATTTCATTTTGTTTCAGTTTCACGGAGATGTTTATATTCATTAGTCTTCTTTATATTTTGCCTTCTTTAAAGCTAACTCTTGATTGTTTTTTCCTGTTGATGTCCTCTATCACTTCCTCCTGGCTCTTCCCTGAAATCTAGTTTTCTTTTTTTTTTTTTTTTTTTTTTTTTTTTCATTCTGCATTGTTTTTTTTTTTTTTTTTTTTTTAAATCTTTATTGTTCAGATTATTACATTTGTTCCTCTTTTTTCCCCCCATAACTCCCCTCCTTCCAGCTCCCACCCCACCCTCCACCCTCACTCCCCACCCACTGAGTTCATCCATAGGTGCATGATTTTTGTCCAGTCTCTTCCCGAATCTCCCATTCCCCTTTCCCCCCCAAGAATAGTCAGTCCATTCCCTTTCTATGTCCCTGATTCATTATAGTCACCAGTTCATTCTGTACATCAGGTTATTTATTCACTTGATTCTTAGATTCATTTGTTGATAGATGCATATTTGTTGTTCATAATTTGTATCTTTACCTTTTTCTTCTTCCTCTTCTTAAAGGATACCTTTCCGCATTTCATATAATACTGGTTTGGCGGTGATGAACTCCTTTAGTTTTTCCTTATCTGTGAAGCTCTTTATCTGACCTTCAATTCTGAATGATAGCTTTGCTGGATAAAGTAATCTTGGTTGTAGGTTCTTGGTATTCAGCACTTTGAATATTTCTTGCCATTCCCTTCTGGCCTGCAAAGTTTCTGTTGAGAAATCAGCTGACAGTCGTATGGGTATTCCCTTGTAGGTAATTGAGCCTCTTTCTCTTGCTGCTTTTAAGATTTTCTCTTTGTCTTTTGCTCTTGGCATTTTAATGATGATGTGTCTTGGTGTGGTCCTCTTTGGATTCCTTTTGTTTGGGGTTCTCTGCGCTTCTTGGACCTGTAAGTCCATTTCTTTCTCCAGGTGGGGGAAGTTTTCTGCCATTATTTCTTGAAATAGGTTTTCAATATCTTGCTGTCTCTCATCTTCTGGGACTCCAATGACTCTGATATTAGTCCGCTTAAAGCTGTCCCAGAGGCTCCTTACACTATCTTCACACTTTCGGATTCTTTTTTCATTATGCTTTTCCAATTGGTTGTTTTTTGTCGAATCTTTGGTTTGATTCTTGCACTCCTCTGGTCTGCTATTGGGTATAATATTCTTTATTTCAGTCCGTGTATGCTTACTTTCTAATTTCTTTATCGTAGCATCGAGGGTCTCATTAGTTTTCGTGAGGCTCTGCACAAATTTATGGCAAGCCCTCAAAATTGCGATTCTTAGCTCCATATCCTCCATTTCTGTCATGTTTTTTTGTCTCCGCATCTTTTATGCTTACTTGGTGCACCCCCTTGTGGTCTCTGTGCGCAGTCTTGTTCTAGCGAAGCCTTAATTGTTGTAGTTAACACTAGAGGGATTTGACCATCAGGCCGACTGGCGGTGGAAATCAGCTGTGGGAAAACTTCAGTCCTCAGGGGAGGTGCTAGTCCAGCCCTTGCCTGAGGCGGTCGGCAAATGGTTGTGCGCAGGGTTTGGGCGGGGCGGGCTCAACAGGGCGGGGGGAGGGAGCAGCTATGGCCGCTCTCAGTCCGTCCCCAGGGGCTCTGCCTCTCTGTCCCAGCAATCACTGCAAACCTCGGAGGGGCCGTAGCCAGACAGTCCCGCTTCTCCCGTTTGAGTCTGGGTCCCTAGAGACTCGCCCGGATCTGTAGCCCAGAGTCTGAGATTCGCTCCTGATTGAAAACGACAATCGCGCCCTCAGCCGCCAGCCCGCTTTGCGCGCGCACCCTCACCACCGCACCGCCGTACCTTTAAATTTTCCACACTGCGCCTCCGCTGAGCGTCGGAATGCTGTTGTTTTTGCTTCTAGTTGAAGAGACTCTCCTCAGCCAGCCTTCCCGTGGTTCTGGTTGATGTCCGCTCCGACTTTTAGTTGTATTTTTGAAGTGGTTGTCCACGGCGGCAGTCTCCGGTGTTTTACCTATGCCGCCATCTTCGATTCTCTCCCTGAAATCTAGTTTTCCCTCAGTAGTAGTTTCTAGGAGTTTCTTAGAGTGGGTGCCTTTTTAAACTTTTGGACACTATTGTGGTGGTTTAAGTTTAAATTTTAATTTATTGATCATAGTTTTACCAAGAAAACCCTCTCAAAACCAACACCTCTGGGGTTTATTACCAAAATTACTATCATCATAAATTCCTAAGTCATTTTATGAGCCCCCAAACCTTCAGCCATGGCTTAGAACATCACTGTGTTCATTAAGGGCTCATTTAAGACATTCTTTATTACAAGTGATTGCCAACAAAGGGAAAATGCTCCTTTTTTAGTGGCCTGCTAACAGAGTCTCAACTGTACATAGAAAGAGAGCCTTCAAGACCTGAAATATATATGTCAATCTTAGCAGATTTCCTTAGAAAATAATTTGGTAAATAGATTGTAAGCAAAGGGTTAATAGTTGAACCACTCACTTCCACTCAACACTGGAGAAAAATAGGTTTTCAGTTATTCCCTTTAGATGGAAAACTCCTTAATGACAGCATACTCAGTTACATGTAGAAGACAGTTCAGTGTTTAAAGAATAGATGGCTGAGGTGGGAGTGAAGGGCTGTGTGCATGAAATGAGCTGCTTCCTCGGTCATCACCAATCAGGCCCCTCAGACATGCCCGGTTACTTCTTATTTTTGTATAGTTTGTATCAAAGCTAATGAGTAATGTTACAGAATAGTGACCATATGGTGAATCTGAACAATTTTGACTAATTCTGTGTCATCCACATGCTTGGTCCCCCAGTATCCTACACTCTGAAATATCTAAAGCACAACTCTTTGATGTCTTCTCACCCTGACACATTCCTTCATGTTCCCTCTCTGTTGAGTGACGTCATCGTTGTCCCATCGTCATACATGCTAAATTGACCTGCAAGCTACCTTTCTCAATCTCTCCCTCATCACCAGAGCTCCACCCTGCACCACCAGATGTTGATTCAACATCATTAATTTTCACTTCGTGCAGCTGTATTGTTTGTGTGTTATCGCCTTTGTAGCATTGTATCACCAGTCTCATATCTGATATTTTATGTTATATACTCCAAGAGGCCACAAATAATCTGCAAACATACTTGGTCTATAGGATGTGTTGAAATGACAGGAGAGGAGAGAACCTTTGGTATTGAGGACAAAACTTTCAGTAAACTCAAAGTCAGGATTCTGAATTGTCTTTTGTTGTGACTTATTTCCATGAAAAAAAAAATCTTAAAATGTTTACTCTTATTCCCTACTAGTATCTCTTTTTTAGAAATTTTTTACCCAGTACCGAGGAAAATATCTCCAGTAATGGCACTAAATGAAGGCTTTTGAGGGAGAGCAGGCTGCTCCGTTGACCTTTTGCCTTGACTTGCCAGTTTGGGCTATAACCCAAACATGCTAAACTTTTCTTTATTAATTATACTAGTTAAGGTCTTTGGTAGCAGAGAAAAAAAACTGGCTTTGACTTAATAAACAGAAAAGCAATAAATAGAGCTAACAATGCAGCCCACACTATTTATGGAAAGGTGTATAGTTTGTAGAACCCACAGAGGCTACCCTGGGACCATGTGGTCAGGACATGACCTGGCACTGCTGCCATTGGCTGTGTGCCTCTGCTAGTGATGGACTTTGGACTCCACACTGAGAATAATCCTTGAGTTATCCAAGTACAGGCAGGAGCATTTAATGGACAAGCCCAGATCTCCTGCCCTGCCCCTACAGTTTCCTCTATACAATGGTTCTTCTAGCATATTTATTATGAATTGACTCAAATGTGTTTTTAGAAATATCCTGATGACCACCCATATTCTCCTGCAATAACAGAGGAAAAAATAGGAGTTAGAAGGAGAACTCTGGCCCTTTGTTTTGAACAGCTTCTGTCAATGAGAAGACAAATTTGCCTAATCTACCAATAACTGGAATAAGTTCAGGATGTATACTTTATAAACATCATAGTTAGTAATGAGCATAGACCAGTGATGGCGAACCTATGACACACGTGTCAGAGGTGACACGCAAACTCATTTTTTGGGTTGATTTTTCTTTGTTAAATGGCATTTAAATATATAAAATAAATATCAAAAATATAAGTCTTTGTTTTACTATGGTTGCAAATATCAAAAAATTTCTACATGTGACACGGCACCAGAGTTAAGTTAGGGTTTTTCAAAATACTGACACGCCAAGCTCAAAAGGTTTGCCATCACTGGCATAGACAAAGCAAGAGTCATCCTTATAAGAAAATTTACAGGATGTATGTAAAGATGGCGTCCAGCAGGATGGCAGTGAGGAAGAGAGTGTGAGAGAGTGAGGGAACAAAGGGGAGTGTGTGGACGTGTGTGTGTGTGTGTGTGTGTGAGAGAGAGAGAGAGAGAGAGAGAGAGAAGGAGGGAGAGAGAGTGTTAGAGACAGTTAGATCCTGCAGGACTCTTGGAGGCTGGTAGACCAGGTGGTCTTAAACTGTAAGACCCCACTGACGCAGCAAGCACTCCTGGGTGGCCGGCACTGGCACAGAAACCATGCCATCTTTAAGGGCAGAACTGCTGAGACTGGGAACCCAGACTCACCACCATCCACACTGGCCTCAGACACAAACCGGGACCCTACAGCCACTCTGGACAAAGACCTGCTAGCACAGCTGCAGACCCAGGGACACTGAGACTCTAGACATCCCAGCTACAGATTCCTGTAAATCACAGAGTGCATCCCCCACCTGCTGGCCCACTGCAGCAGCATAGGGCATGCACAGTCCATGGCTCGCGAGCGGGCCACCCGCCGACACAGGGCAGCCATGCAACCTGGCCCCCTAGCAGGCCCATGACTCGGATTCTCGGTGTGGAGGTCCCACACTAACCCACGGCGGCCAAACCGAGCACCCTTGACTCTGATTCTTGGCACATGCACGCGAGGTCTCTGATTCTCAGCGCTTTTGTGCAAGGCCCCCCGCTGACCCAAAGCCAATCTGAGCACCCATGACTCTGATTCTCAGTGCACGTGTCCAAGGACTCTGATTCTTGGTGTGGAGGCCCCCAGGTGACCCAAGGCAGCCAAACCGAGTGCCCACAACTCTGATTCTCAGCGCACACACGTGCGGACTGTGATTCTTGGCACACACACATGCAAGAAGCCTCCCGCTGATCCAAGGCAGCCAATTCAAGTATCCATGACTCTGATTCTCGGAGCAGGTGTGAGGCCCCCACTGACCCGAGGCAGCCGCACAGAGCACACGTAACTCAGATTCTAGGTGCATGTGCACCCGGGGTTAGGGGGCTGCTGCTGACCCCCAGTAGCTGTGCCACCAGCCCCCAGGTGGGCCAACTCTCGCCACCTGTAGCTCCCACCAACCCACTGCAGCCATGTGTGTTGGTACCTGAGCTCTTCAGTGACACTCGGGTTGTGCAATGCTCCCGCTGCGTGTGGCTCAGGCCCCCACAACTTGGCATTTGGACCTTTTGGTATTAGCATAAATGGAGAGACAACAAAACAATCCCCACAGGAAAGAAAAGGAGAAATTGCCAAGAAAGAAACTAAATGAAACAGAGGCATGCGATATGTCAGAAAAAGAATTCAAGGTAATGGTCATACAGTTCATAAACCAGATGGATGAAAAAATCAACAACCTATGGAAGAATCAGGAGGAAATCAAAAGCGATATAGCTTCGATCAAAAACACAATGGAAGGTTTCAACAATAGACTAGGAGAAGCGGAGGACCAAATTAGTGGATTAGAAGAGAAGGTAGAGGGAAAAGCCCAATCTAAACAGCAATTGTAGAAAAAAATTAAAAAGCAGGAGGAGAGCCTAAGGAAGCTTTGGGATAACATGAAACAAAGTAACATACATATAATAGGGATGCCACAAGGACAAGAAGAGCAGCAAGGATTAGAGAACCTATTTGAAGAAATAATGACAGAAAACTTCCCTGACATGGGGAAGAAAAAGTCACACAAGCACAGAGAGTCCCAAGAAAGATGAACCCAAAAACACCCACACCAAGACACATCACAATTACAATGGCAAACATTAACGACAAAGAGAATCTTAAAGGTTGGAAGAGAGAGACGTAGAGTTACCTACAAAGGATCTCCCATCAGATTATCAAATGATTTCTCAACAGAAATACATCAGGCCAGAAGGGAATGGAATGAAGTATACAAAGTGATGCAAAGCAAGGAACTGACTCCAAGAATACTCTATCCAACAATACTATCAATCAAAATTGAAGGGGAAATCAGGAACTTCACAGACAAAAAAAAAAAAAGGCTAAGGAAGTTTACCACTACCGAGCCAGCAATGCAAGAAATGCTAAAGGGACTGTTGTAAAAAGAATAATTAGAAAGAGAGGAAGGAACACAGGCATAAAGAATATAAATGGCTACAAACAAGTACCTATTAATAATAACATTAAATTTAAATGGATTAAATTCTCTAATCAAAAGACATCAAATGACTGAATGGATAAGAAAACATGACCCATATATATGCTGTTGACAAGAGACCCACCTCAGAACAAGGGACTCACACAGACTGAAAATGATGGGATGGAAAAATATCTTTCAGACAAATTGAAATAAAAAAAAAAGCTGGGGTAGCAATCCTTATATCTGACAAAATTGACAAAATAGACCTCAAAGGCCATAACAAGAGACAAGGAAGGCCACTTCGTAATTCTAAAGGGATTAATACAACAAGAGGATATAACTCTGGTAAACATACATGCATCTAATGCAGGACCACCCAAATACATAAAAAAAAACTTCTGGGAGATATCAGGGGACAGATTTACAGCAATACAATCATAGTAGGAGACGTTAGTACCTCATTAACTTCACTGGATAAATCCTCTAGACAAAAAATCAGCAAAGAAACATCAATCCTAAATGACTCATTAGATCAGATGGACTTAATCAACATCTTCAGAACATTCCACCCCAAAGCTACAGAATATACATTCTTCTCAAGTGCACATGGATCATTTTCAATGATAGACCACATATGGTGATACAGACAAAGACTTTCCAAATTCAAGCATATCAAGCATCTTCTCAGATCACAATGGCATAATATTAGAAATAAACTACAATAAAAACAATCACAAAAATTCAAACACTTTGAGGCTAAATAGCATGATATAAACAATGATTGGGTTGCCAAAGAGATCAAAGAAGAAATAAAAAAACATCCTGGAAACAAATGACAATGAAAACACAACAATCCAAACTCTATGGGACACAGTGAAAGCAGTTCTAAGAGGAAAGAAAAACTGATAATAAACCATCTAACTCTGAAGATTTAGAAAGAGACCAACAAGAAAGGCCCAGAGTGAGCAGAAGGAAGGAAATAATAAAGATCAGAGCGGAAATAAATGATATAGAGACCAAAAAAAAAAAACAACAATACAAAAGATCAATGAAACCAAGAGCTGGTTCTTTGAAAGGATAAACAAGATTGATGAACCTCTAGCCAGGCTCACCAAGAAACAAAGAGAGAGGACCCAAATAAACAAAATCAGAAATGAAAGAAGTGAAATAACAACAGACCCCACAGAAATAAAAAAGAATCATAAAAAAAAATACTATGAGCAACTCTCTTCCAACAAACTAGTCAACCTAGAAGAAAAGGATATTCCTAGAAAAATACGAACTTCCAAAACTCAGGAAGAATAAAAAATCTGAATAGGCCGGTAACTATGGAGGAAATTGAAGGAGTAATCAAAAAACTTCCAACAAACAAAGGCCCTGGACCAGATGGGAATTTTACCAAACATTCAAAGAAGAAATAAAGCCTATCCTCCTCAGACTATTCCAAAAAATTCAAGAGGAAAGAATACTTGTCAGCTCTTTCTATGAAACCAGCATTACCCTAATCCCAAAACCATTTAAAAACAATACAAAGAAAGAGAATTATAGGCCAATATCCCTCATGAACATAGATGCCAAAATTCTCAACAAAATTGTAGCAAATCAGATCCAGCATTACATTGAAAAGATCATACACCATGACCAAGTGGGATTTATTCCGAGGATGCAAGGATGGTACAATACCCGCAAATCAATAAATGTGATACATCACATAAACAAATTGAGAGATAAAAACCATATAATCATATCAATGAATGCAGAAAAAGCATTTGACAAAATCCAAAACCCTTTCTTGATAAAAACTCTCAGCAAGGTGGGAATAGAAGGATCATACCTCAACATAATAAAAGCCATAGATAACAAACGTACAGCCAACATCATACTCAATGGGCAAAAACTATAACCATTTCTCCTAAGAACAGGAACAAGACAGGGATGCCCACTCTCACCACTCCTGTACATAGTACTGGAAGTATTAGCCATAGTGATCACATAAGAAGAAGAAATAAAAGGCATCCAATTTGAAAAAGAAGAACTAAAACTTCTTATTCGCAGATGACATGATATTGTACATAGAAAACCCTAAACACTTCATCAAAAAGCTACTAGAATTAATAAATGAATTCGGCAATGTAGCAAGATACAAAATTAACACCCAGAAATCTATGGCTTTTTTTATACATCAGTAATGAACTCACAGAAAGAGAAACTAAAAAAACAATCTCATTTACCATTGCAACAAAAAAAATTAAGATACCTAGGAATAAATTTAACCAAGGAGGTAAAGGTCCTCTACTCAGAAAATTACAGGACAATGAAAAAAGAGATAGAGGAAGACATAAACAAATGAAAGAATATACCATGTTCATGGATTGGAAGAATCAACATCATTAAAATGTCAATACTACCCAAAGCAATCTATAAATTCAATGCAATCCCCATTAAAATGCCAATGACATATTTCAAAGACCTAGAACAAACTCTCCAAAAATTCATTTGGAATAAAAAAAGACCCTGAATAGCTGCAGAAATCTTGAGAAAGAAGAACAAAGTTGGAGGGATCACAATACCAGATACCAAGCTATATTACAAAGTCACTGTTCTCAAAACTGCCTGGTACTGGCACAAGAACAGACATATAGACAAGTGGAACAGAACAGAGAACCCAGAAATTGACCCAAGCCATTATGCTCAGTTAATATTTGACAAAGGAGGCAAGAGCATACAGTGGAGTCAAGACAGTCTTTTCAATAAATGGTGTTGGGAAAATTGAACAGATACATGCAAAAAAAAGAAAGAAAGAAAGAAACTAGACCACCAACTTGCACCATACACGAAAGTAAACTCAAAATGGATAAAGGACTTAAACGTAAGATGGAAAACCATAAAAATCTTAAAAGAAGCCATCAACAACAAAATAGCAGACATTTGTTGTAGCAATATCTTTACCGACACAGCTCCTAGGACAATGGAAACTAAGGAGAAAATAAACAAATGGGACTACATCAAAATAAAAAGCTTCTGCACAGCAAAAGAAACCATCAACAAAACAACAAGAGACCCCACTGCATGAGATAACATATTTGCCAATGTTATATCCGATAAGGGTTTAATCTCAAAAATTTATAGGGAACACATACAATTTAACAAAAAAAAGATAAAAAATCCAATCAAAAAATGGGCAAAGGACCTAAATAGACACTTTTCAAAGGAGGACATACAGAAGGCCAAGAGACATATGAAAACATGCTCAGAGTCACTAATCATCTGAGAAATGCAAATCAAAACAACAATGAGGTACCATCTCAGACCTGTCAAAATGGCTATCATCAACAAATCAACAAAAGACAAATGCTGGCGAGGATGTGGAGAAAAAGGAACCCTCATACACTGCTGGTGGGAATGCAGACTGGTGCAGCCACTGTGGAAACAGTATGGCATTTCCTCAAATAATTAAAAATGGAACTTCCATTTGACCCAGTAATCCCACTTCTAGGAATATATCCCAAGAAAACAGAAACACCAATCAGAAAGAATGTATGCACCCCTATGTTCATAGCAGCACAATTTACAATAGCTAAGATTTGGAAATAGCCTAAGTGCCCATCAGCAAATGAGTGGATTAGAAAACTGGTACATCTACAGAATGGAATACTATGCTGCTGTAAAAAAGAAGGAATTCTCACCATTTGCAACAGCATGGATGGAACTGGAGAGCATTATGCTAAGCAAAATAAGCCAGTCAGAGAAAGATAAATATCACATGATCTCACTCATTTGTGGAATATAACAAACATCATAAACTGATGAACAAAAATAGATACAGAAACAAAGAAGCATCGAACAGACTGTCAAACTTCAGCAGGAAGGCAGGGGAGTGTTGGGTGGGGAGGATGGTAAGAGATCAACCAAAGGACTTGTATGCATGCATGTAAGCATAACCAATGGACACAGACACTAGTGCGGTAAGGACATGTGCCAGGGGGTGGGGGAGGCCAGGGGGAGGTCAATGGGGGGAAAAAGAGACATATTTACTACTATTTGTAATACTTTAAACAATAATTTAAAAAAAGTTTTTAAAGAAAACTTACAGAGGATGAGAGCTTGTGGAAGGCGGCTTGAGCTTGGTTCACTTTAAAAAGATAGGGAGCAGCCCAGCCGGCATGGCTCAGTTGGTTTAGCATCATCTCCTGCAACAGGAGGTCACCAGTTTGATTCTGGGTCAGGGCACATGTCCGGGTTGCAGGCTTGATCCCCAGTAGGGGGCATGCAGGAGCAGCTGCTGGATATCTCTCTTTCATTGATGTTTCTCTCTCTCTCTCCCTCTCCCTTCCTCTCTCTAAAATCAATAAAATTATTACACACACACACAAAAAGGTAGAGAATAAGAAGGAGATAGCATCCTGGACATAAGTTGCAGGGGCAAGGGCCTGTCCATGGGATGGCCTGCTTGGGGCAGAGGGACTGTGATGTATAATCAGATGTCAAATAATCCTAAAATCAGAAATTAATGTCAGAGTCTAATGAACTCTAAGTAACAATTTTTCTTTACTTGTGCTTCAGTAATATTCAGTAGCTAATCCATACAGGGTTGCCTCTTGGCACACTTGCTTCGTGTGGAGTAGCTAAACATTCCTTCTGATTAAAAAGTATAATTCCCTTGTTTATTTCTGATACTGGCAAGTCAGCAGCAACCAAAAAAGAGAAGAGAAAAAATGTGATTAGCATTATTTCATCATATTAATTAAAACACTGTGGTAGTTTCAGCTTGAGGGAATCAGTTTCTAAAACTAAGGGAAGTTGTACCCCAGCCATAATCCTTACATGAGGCCTTGAGTGAAAATGAAAAGTTTGAGGTGAATTTTATTTATGCAGCATTGTAAGGATCTTTCTAGAATACAGTTAGGTTGATTCATGTAAATGTACCGGAAGAACCTTTATAATAAGGGAAGTACTGATAAGTACTCTTTATCTTTACACATTGCTATGTACCCCTAATCTCATCTACCCCTGCATGCCCTCAAAAAGCTATTCAGCATAAATTAATCTTTTTTATTGAATTTATTGGTATGACACTGGTTAATAAAATTATATAGGTTTCAGGTGTATGATTCTATAATACATCATCTGAATGTTGTATTGTGTGTTTAACATCCCAAGTCAAGTCTCCTTCCATCACCATTTATCCCCCCTTTACCCTCTTCTACCTCCCTCCGACCCCAGCATAAGTTAATCTTTTCAACAGGAGCAGCCAACTTTTCTAGCAAAGGAATTTGCCGTTTTTGTGGTTTGGGTAAAAAGGTGGTTCATTTTACTGGTTTCTTGGTGAAATATGTATCATGATAAATTCAATCTTTCCTCAGAAAAGAAATTCCCCAAATCCTACTTTTCTGTGCAAAATTTGACATGAAAGCCTTTCTCTGTTGAAGCAGCCAAATACTGAGTTTGTGTGGACCTGGGCAAACAGTTTTGGGTCCAAGGTTAAGGATATTTATTGCTGGAGATATTACATGTATTTGTATCCAGGAAGAACAAAATCCAACACATTGACACTGGTTTTCAAATATACTCTTTTGCTTTCTTTTGTTTGGGGGGAATGTTTTTCTCCTTGCTCCTCTTTTTAATCCTCTTCCGCACTTGGTAGAATTTGGAGGGATTTTTGCCAGGGATAACTAACAGAGGTGCACAATGTGTGAATACACAGGAGATCTGCTGGTTTTCTTGCACACACTTCAGAGAAAGTTCCTTGCACTCCGACTTTGGCATAGCAGGCGGGAAATTCCTTGTTGGCCTGCCCAATGCAATAAACAGCCCTCCTGCGCCTAACCACGGTCACACTGATGATTCTTATGTGGGGTTACTTTTGCCTTTTGTGTAAAAGGTAAGGGTCCCAGCCTTGCTGTTCTACACTTTCTTTAGCTTCCAAGCTTTGGGATTTGTGCAGGCCTGTGTTTGGGGTTGATAGGACTGTGGTTTGACTTACTCTGTGTTCATTATGCACCCATGGAAAAGGTAGACAAGGTACACAGACTCCCTGTGCATGTGCTTCTGATAAACCTTGTGTTATATCAGATCAATCGGAAGTTCAGAAGTTAGCATTCACCTTTTGGTTACTCATTCAGGGCATTGCTTGTTCTATTCAGCGCAGGTGAGTCCTCCAGTAATCCTGCTACTCAAAGTGTAGCCCCGAGCTGGGCAGCCTCGGCCTCCCCAGAGAGAGGCTTGTTAGAAATGCTGCATCTCAGACCCAACCCAGAGCTACTGGACTAGAACCTGCATTTAAACTAGAGGCCCAGGTGGTTCTTTGGACATGAAGACGCAGAAGCCCTGAGTTCAGTGCATGCTCCCAGAGTGCCCAGTCCATTCCCACAAGACCTCCATGGGAGGCTGGGAGGGAGGAGGCAGGCCGACCAGAGGGGCACAGAGGAAGGAGAGCAGGAGGACATTGCCTGAGTTAAATTATGCTCATTAATTCAATTTGAAGCAGGAATGTGTGTAAATAAACGCTGGCAGCTGCAGAGGCTCTGTTTCCTGCAGGGCTCAGGCAGGAATGCAGGGGCCAGTGGCCGTGAAAACCTGACTGGGATCAGTCAGATAGCCCTGCAACCACGAGATAATGACGGAAAAGATGGTATTATCGTTATCGAATTAGGGAGGTTTTCAATGCAAAGCTAAGTGCCAAACCGAGTGGAACTGGAGAGGCTTTGCTCGCATAGATAAAATCTTAATTATTTGAAAAGCTTAAGCTCACTCACTGCTCGCTGCTCTTTTTTTAAGTCGATACAGATCAGATTTCCAGGCTTAAAATGGGCAGGACTGTGCCATGGTCCTGCGCAGCCTGTCAGCATTTCCAAATATCAATTACCTGCTCACATCCACCTTTTCCCTTTCGAAACTGAGTCCGTGAGAAACAGGGAAGAGAACTGAGTTCTGTAGGTTCAGGACAACTCTTTTGTACCATAAAGCTGAAAGTGGGTTTGACCTTTGGCACTTCGTGTTCCTTAAGTGTTTGAGGGGCTGAAGGATCACCACCAGTTAATATTTATTAATCCTCATGTGGCATGCTGGGCAAAGATGCTTACCTACCCAGTTTTTCAAATATATATATTTTTATTGATTTCAGAGAGGAAGGGAGAGAGAAATAGAAACATTAATGATGAGAGAGAATCATTGATTGGCTGCCTCCTGCACATCCCCCACTGGGGATCGAACCCACAACCTGGGCATGTGCCCTGACTGGTAATCAAACCATAATCTCCGGGTTCATAGGTCAATGCTCAACCACTGAGTCAAACCAGCGGGCTTGCCTAACAGTTTTAAAATATGACTCTCACGCTGTCATTTTTAAGGAGCTCATTGAATGTTATTTATTCCAAAGAGACAACTATTTCCCAGCTTAAAAATTAGCCACTAGTCTCCTGTTCCTACTCACTAATGGGATGGCTATAAATGAGAGAGTCATATTCTTCTTTAATTTTACCTGGAAATATTTTCCTTAATGCTCCTGTGCCTGGGCTGCTGCTGCTATGAAAATAGGTAACCAAGTGCCAACACTTTATTGAATGCTTTCTATATTTAACCCTTACTACAATTCCTATTCTACAGACAAGGAACCGAGGCCTGGTGACATTAAGGAACCTGCCCATAGTCACGTAGTCAGCAGGGCAGCTGGAATTGACCAGGCCTGCCTGGAGGGCCCCTAGCAGCAGCCCCTCACCCTCCATACACCTTCTCTCTGAGACCCCCACCTCCCACACCCCCACACTCCCTCCCAGAGTGCTGCATGCCTTCTCTGTGCTCTTAGAGTCATCAGCATAATTTCGTTTATGAAAAAATGCTTTTATTATTACTAAAGACTAATGTGTATACAAGTCTCACACTGCCTTGTCAGGAATTTTAAAGAAGAGACAGGCATAGAAGAGGCCCTCGGTGAACGTGACTAGTTCCTCCTGCGTCGGCCAGCCAGCATCTCTGTTCCTGTGCGGAGCTCCAGTCCTCTGGCAGGGCTTGCAGGGCAGTCAGACCTTCCCAACACTGAGCTGAGTTCTGGGGATCAGCCCTTGTCTCTTGGCCTGTCCCCATTTCTTTAAGAGGCAAGAGAACAGTCCCCTTTAGGCCACTCCCGGGAGAACACCACCTCGCGGTCTGCAGCAGCCACACAGAACTCCCACGAACAATGAGGCAGCCTGCGTGTGCAAGTCAGGAGACACTCAGGGAAATCTTACAAGCCGCTGAGGCCTTGATTGACAGCCTCAGAAGACACACTGCTTTTATCTTAGGAGGGACAGAAACCCTGAGCTGAGGATGACAGGAACCAAAGCAAGTTTTCATTTTTAGTGATTTCATCCCTTTTGTACACATAGTCTCTCCCTTCAGGGGAAAGGGAGCTCATTTGGGGGAAGGGGACACAAAAATATGAGAAATCTAACTCTTCAGGCCCATCCATCTAGCCCACCCTCAATATTCTACCTTTTACCAACATGGAGGGAGAGTGGTTAAGTCAAGGACAGTGGGCGTTGCACTCCTGCCTCTGTGAAGACCCACTTTTGGGAGGGTCGGTGGCCTTGATTGGCTCCAGCAAACCAGTTCAAGCTGAAGTTAGGTGGTCTCGGCTCCCTCCCCACAGCCGTGTTGCAGTCCTTCGGGATTTAGGATGGCAGCTGAAGAGCTGGAGAAAGAAAGTCCTTTCAGGGTTTGGTCCTCTGTCACTCATCACCCACACGCCAACTCCCAGAGCCAGGGACTGGTTTATTTGTGGATAATGCAGTTCCCCTGCTTCGGCGCCCACTCTCTTTTCTTGCCTGTCTCCTCCAGCTTTCTCTGCTCATTAACAGGCTCTCGGAGAGCAGGCTATGAGGGAAGCAAGGACATCATCCTCAAATCAGTGTCCGCTTTGGCTTGTGCTTCAAGTTTGCTTCAGAGGAATTTTGCACCCTGATCTCTTGAACTGGGTCAGTGATAAGCCCTTTCTCTTGATAGATGTTTCCGAGGGTGATGGCTACTTTCACTCCCTGCTCTTATTTTTACATTGGCCTGAAATGTCCTAAACATGCTATGAAATGTAAGGCATTTGAGGAATGGCCCGAACCAGCTGGGTGAACAGAATCTGATTTCCCTACTGCAGTTGCTCCTCTCATCTTTGACCTCTGGCACTTGTCCCCCCTGGAGCCTTCTCCAAATCCCCAGCCCCTTCTTCACACCTCCGTGTCCACTCTCACCCCTCTCCCTGCTCTGCTGGCTGTTTACTCTGTGGGAACCAAGAGAACTCTCTCCAGAGATAAAAAGAGGCTTGCTTGTGGCCCTTGCCTGTGTGGGCCACTGCCTCTGGAGCAAGGACAGGCAGGTGGCCTCACTCCGCCCTTCTGGCCTCCAATTCCTGTTTTGCTCAGGACTCACTTCGCCACTCCAACCTAAGGGTCAGTCTCCTTTCTTTTTCCTCTTTCTCCTGTGTCTCTTTCCCTGACCCTGTCCTTCTTTCCTTCCATCCATCCACCTGTTGTGAGAGGCATGTTACTTAAAGAAGGGAATTTAATGGCTACATAGTAGGTCAGGCAATGGTCTGAGGAATGGTCCTTTTCCGGCTCATTAACTGGATAGAGGGTGGCTGGTGTTAAGAGTCACCAACAGCCCACATGGATCAGTCCTAACCCAGAGCAAGCTTAGTGTCCCACTATTTCTGGTTGTGCTGTTTTCTTCCTATTAATTCTAGAGTCTTGTTTCTCTTAGAATTAAAGTCAGAACCTGATAGGAGGGCCGTTCAATCAGAGCAAACCATTCTTTTTCCCTCTTTTAAAGCTGGCCTTTTACTCGGGGATTGTTGCATGCATTACTCCTTAAAGATATGCCTATTTACCTAGACTCACTTCTCTCTTGCCCTGGGTAATTCAATATTAACTTGTAATAACCACCATTCCTGTTGAAGGAAGAGATTTTTCAAAGAAAAGCGAAGGGGACTGTGAGAAATCTGAAGAACACGCTACTAAAGAGGATCTTGGAAAATGGCTGAATTAAGAGAGCAGCCTTCTAGGTAGCACGTTGCCAGCCTTCTCTGCTCATGCACCACTGTTTTAACGTTGCATTTTGTTTGAAGGAAGTTTTTTCTCCAAGAATATTACAGTACTAGTTCGGAAACTGGCAGGCAACGTTACATCATCTTTTAGATGGGGTGTATGGTTTTCTATACCTGATCTAATCAAGAAAATGCCATTATGTTTTCCAACTCATCTAATAGGGCACCCAAACAAAAGAAGTTGGGATGTGGGGGTAGTGCTGGTGGAATGAAGTGTTTGTTGCTAGGATTAGGTCATCAGTCTAAAATAGCTCTTGTTCTGGAAGATTCTCAATGTGGAAATGGTTGCATTTGGCTTTAGCTGAGTTTTGTGTTTCTATAATTAGAAGGGGATTCTGTGCTTCTGCTTTATAGACAGTGCCTGTTGTATGTTGCCCACCCTCTTGGCCTCCCTATTTGGGGGGCACATCTGCAGGTGCAGCCTGGCTTCTGTAAACAGGTCACTAAATCCATATATATATATATTTCAAATATATATATATATTTCAGAGAGGAAAGGAGAGGGAGAGAGAGATAGCAACATTAATGATGAGAGAGAATCATTGATAGGTTGCCTCCTGCATGCTCCCCACTGGGGATCAAGCCACAGGAATCAAACCATGATTTCTTGGTTCATAGGTCAACACTCAAGCACTGAGCCACACCGGCTGGGTGGAATTTTCTTCACATCTGCCCTGTGAGCTGTTTAGTTTCTCTTCTTATTAAGTTTTAGTTTGTCTATTGAGGGTTCCCAATTTGGTTTTTCAGTTTTATTTTTTAACTAGAGGACCAGTACATGAATTTGTGGACAGGTGGGGTCCCTCCCGGCCAATTGGACCAGGCGCTGGGGAAGGGACTGGGGGAGGTTGGCCAGCTGCGGGAGGTTGACTGTGGGAGCACACTGATCACCAGGGGACAGCTCCAGCATCTGCCCCCTGGTGGTCAGTGCACATCATAGCTACTAGCTGGTCATCTGGTCATCTGGTCATTTGATTATAATGGCTGCTTAGGCATTTATATATATAGATAGACTAAGCATATCAGAGTTCTTTTTATCTCAGTAGGATGTTTTTGAATAAGTGTTTCAGTATCTGCTTATGTCATGAATAATCTAAAAAATTTATTTCAATGTCCTCACTTGGAAATTGCCATCATTTTAGATGGGAGGTAGAGTCATGCTGGTAGATGGCACTGTTCATAGTAGTAGACGGCACTGTTCGTGGTAGTAGGTGGCACTGTTCGTGGTAAGGGGGAAAAGGGATTAAGGAAAAGAACAGAGGCCAGAGCCCCCAGGGACTGCTGGCACTCACAGGCTGATGACGGCCTCTGCATACCACAGGTGCACAAGTTAGCTAGAAAGAGTATCGTGCTCACTCTGTAAAGCTTAGTTGAATAATTCAATCTTGTCTTTTCATAAAAGGTGAAATGGCTTTTAGCTGCTATGAAATTCCTTGTCTGAAATTTTAGGTTAGCACCAAAACAATGTCCTGACTTTAATAGCTCCACAATTTTCTTCATTAAAGAACTTCAAAAAATGCTTATAAGTATCTTATATAAAATTTCTGAAACTGGCTGATAAGGGAAGTTTTTTTCTGTTTTATTTTCTTTATCAAGTTTAGAAAAAGCTAAAAACAAAAGCAAAAGCAACTAAATATGGACCCTGTGTGCAGTGCATAATCAAGAGCGTCCATGTGCTTGGGATGATCAGTGAAGTCACGTGCTGTAGCTGGGCTCTTCCACCAGCTCGCACAGAGGAGAGTGCGAGGTTCGTGGGGGCATTGCAGTAGATGGAAATTTTATTGAAATAGGTATATTTCTTTCCATGTGTTTGATTTTATGTGAAAATACTGCTTCTGAGGCTTCCCTTCCCTTCTTCACCTTAATATGGCATGTTTTTTTCCTATGACCTGTCAAGGACTGTGCCAGGAAGCAAACAATTTAAGTTCCACCACATGAGAGAGATTTTTTAAAAATAAAGGAATAATTAAATTCTATTTGTACACCATTTGTACAAATAATTTATTTGTTCTACTATTTTTTTATTGTTATGTTCTTGTTTCAATTCTGATCTCGATTTCCTAACAAAGACCAGTGTCTATTCATTTCTCTTAAATTTATTTTATCATTCATCATGTATATAAATATAAATGATTTATTTAAAATAATAAAAGGTTTTATGATTTCAGGAAGTGGAAAATCTCCTGGGCAGAGCATTGTTTGAATAAATTTTCTTTAAATCACTTTTTTCCCTCTATTTCTTAGCTAGAGAACTCTTTTTAAAATGATTTCATTCCTCTTAAAACCTTTGAGATGTGTTCCGATCATAACGCTATTCACACTTGCTTGAGGCTCAGTGGTGTGTTAATAGAGTATTCTTTAAGAAGGACTGTTATTTCAAGCTCAGTGTAGGTTTTTGTACAAACCTCAGCTCTTTCCTATTGGATATTATCAATGCCATCCCCACCTCCCCCTCCCTCATGCAGTAACCTCTTCTTAACCTTCATGGTGGTTGATCTGGCAGCACTCAGCACTCGTTGCTTCTAGAAATTCTGTCTTTTGCTCTTGAAACATAATTCTCTTCTATCTCTCTTGACTATTACTTTACTACTGTTTATTGATTTATCCTATTCTATGGCCTATCCCTTAAAATAACTGGTCTGAAGGATTTTTTCCTGAGCCACATTTATAAACTTTCTTCCTAGGTTACATCATATATACCAAAGGCTTCAATTCCAGCTAAAAACTAACAATTTCCAACTATGTATCTTTAGGCCAACACTTTATAGTTGTCTACAGTTTGCTTTACTTTGAAAATGAAGACAGATCTTTTTCATCTTTTGTGTATCTTTAAATACCTAACAGAATACCTTATACATAGTAAATATTGAATGGATGAAAACCATCAGTAAAATTTTCTTAATTTCTATTTTCTATTTTAATATTTACTAGAGGCTCGGTGCATGAAATTCATGCACGGGGTGGGAGGTTCCCTCAGCCCGACCTGCACCCTTTCGCAATCTGGGACCCCTCTGGGGATGTCCGACTGCCAGTTTAGGCCCGATCCTGCAGAGATCCCTGCGGGATTGGGCCTAAACCGGCAGTCGGACATCCCTCTCGCAATCCAGGACCGCTGGCTCCTAACCGCTGGCCTGCCTGCTTGCCTCATTGCCCCTAAACACTATCCTGCCTGCCTGATCGCCCATAACCACTTGCCTGCCTGCCTGATCACCACTAACTGCCTCTGCCTGCCTGCCTGATTGCCCATAACCACTCTGCCTGTCTGCTGATTGCCCCTAACCACTCTGCTTGCCTGCCTGATCGCTCCTAACTGCTCACCTGCCTGCCTGATCGCCCCTAATGGCCTCTGCCTCGGCCCCTGTCGCCACCACGGCTTTGTCCAGAAGGACGTCCAGAATGATGTCCGGAAGGTCGTTCAGCTGTCCACTCTCATTAGCATATTATGCTTTTATTATAGATTCTTCTAATACACCCCAAACAGTGATGGAAGAACCCATGCAGGTGTTTCCTTTCCCTGATACATAATTATACTTCTGTCATGATGACCAACAGACTCCCCTTACAATTGATATGCTTTTAACTAAGGACCACTTCTGTCAAACTTCTTGTGGAAGTCAGATATTTGGGGGATTGAGATGACACTTTGCGGAACTTTTTTTCCCTTTGTGCTGTGGACTAGACTGATTTTGACCATAAGTTCATGGGGCAGAAATGCTAAGACGTTTGGGAACTTTTGCTCCTGGTTAGGAGCCTTTTATTGCCAGAAGTGAATATCCCATGGAGATGAAAAAAGGCCTATGAAATTTCGCTTTTAAAAACAAAGCTGTGTTTAAGTTTTGTAGAAACAGAAGGTATTGCTTAAACATGACATGGCAGATGTTATGAGAATTTGTTTTAGAGAATTTCTCTCAGGTTAAGTCATGTTTGCCAAGTTACAACCGGGACCAGATTTTGACAGTTCAGCAGAGCTCAGCAGTTGAGGGTCTGTGGTGATAAAGATGAAGAGCACTCATGCTGCGTGATGGCCATAGGCACTGTGAAGGAAGGAGAATGAGCCTCAGGTTGCCTGACAGGTACCCTGCTTCTCCTCCTGAGTTGACTTAGTCAAGCCAAAAAGTAGAGTGAAAAATGCAAGCTATCTTGCCTTGGAGATTTACTTCTGCTTAATGAAAAATATATATTAATAAGTACTGTACATTGCTCTCACTCAAGGAAGCCCATGGTTTTCTTCAATGTATACTTGGTGTTTCTTTAAGGCAAAGTTATGCCACTCAAATATGATCGTGTTAAAGCTTATAGAATTCAGAAAGGGGTAGAAATTGGGATATTCTCAGATCTAACCCATTTGATCCCTGGCACTAGCCACCTTCATCCCCGGGAATTTCACACACACACACACACACACACACACACACACACTCCTTAGGGAATCAGTGCAGTAGGTCCTGTCTGACTTTGGAGGGCATGCACTGTGGTCTCTGCCTCTGCACTGAAGTGCATAAGTGTTTTCCAGGTAGGCCAGCATGTTCCATGCTGGGAAAAGGACAAAAAAGCTGAAAGTCCAACCATAGCTGTCTTTTGTCTGACACACTAGAAAGAAAAAAAACATCCCAAGGTAACATATCTAACTGACTGGACTGCTGAGGTTATTTTGTTGTTTTTGTTTGCTTGATTCAGACTCTTCATATCCTTTTAGAAATGGAGGTGTGTGGTCTTTAAAGTCTTTTTTGGTTTTATTAGTGGGTGGGGTCGGCTTGGGTGCTTACCATGTACAGCCTATCTTGGCATGAGGTGGCATCTCTTTGGTTATGAGATATTTATTTTGGCATTAGAGGTGGAATTTTCTTGATGCCTGTAGAAAATGAGTTAGAGCAATGGAAATAACAAATAACTTTCTTTTCACACACATACCCCTTAGTGTCTTTTTCTCCTTTCTTCCACATATCTTTGTTACATACTAGATGTACCAGTTAATAATGCGGATTTTTTTCAATAGGTGGAGTTACGCATATGTTGATATATATGCAATTTGATATGTATGCTATTTTGTTGTATTGACAGCAAACTTCATATGTCAAATTTGCTGAAGGTGTTAACATCATAGATATTTTTATGCTTAAAAATGTCAAAATTCATGCCAAAAAAAAGAGCATTTGCGGGAAGTTTTAATTCATTACTTTATTTTGAAGAAAATGTTATTGTATACTTTGGGAAGCTTATGGTGAACATGCTCCATCTCAAGATACTTGTGCACGCTGGTTTAAATGCTTTTAAAGTGATGATTTTGATGTGAAAGACAAAGAACATCCAGGTCAACCGAAAACATTTGAAGACCAACAATTACAAGCATTATTGAATGAAGATGCGTGTCGAACTCAAAAACAACTTGCAGAAAGATTAAACATTGCTCAGCAAACAATTTCCGATTGTTTACAAGCAATGAGAAAGATTTTAAAGGAAGGGAAATGGGTGCCACATCAACTGAACGAAAGACAAATGGAAAACCGAAAAGTCATCAGTAAAAAGTTGCTTCAACAGCACGAAAGAAAGTCTTTTTTGCATGGAATTATTACTAGCGATGAAAAGTGGATTTATTTTGAAAATCCCAAACGCACAAAATCATGGGTTGATCCAGGTCAACCATCAACATCGACTGCAAGGCCAAATCGCTTCGGAAAGAAGACAATGCTCTGCATTTGGTGAGATCAGGAAGGTGTGGTGTATTATGAACTTCTAAAACCAGGTGAAACCATTAATACAGATCGCTACTGACAAATAATCAATTTGAACCACGCTTTGATCATAAAATGACTAGAATGGGCCAGAAGACACAGCAAAGTAATTTTGTTTCATGATAACGCACCACCACACACTTCAAAACCAGTTAAAGACACGTTAAAAGATCTTGCCTGGGAAGTATTAACCCACCCGCCGTATTCACCAGACCTTGCTCCTTCAGATTACCACTGTTCCGATCGATGACACTCACACTTTCTGAGCAGCACTTCAAAACGTACGAAGAGGTGGAAAATTGGGACTCTGAATGGTTTGCCTCACAACAAGAAAAGTTCTATTGGGATGGTATCCACAAATTACCTGAAAGATGGGGGAAATGTGTAGCTAGCGATGGACATTACTTTGAATAAAGCATTTTTGATGTTTCTCTTGAAATTATTGTGTTTTCTTTGATTATGAAATCCGCTATTATTAACCGGTACACCTAGTACTGAGATATTCTGGGAAGTTCTATGCATACGGAGGGCAGAGCTCTCCCGTTTACAGCTGGAAGCTTCTCATGGTTTCCTGCTCCTAGCATGATGGCCTGGTTGCAGAGGCATTTGATTATTTTGCATAAAAATGAAGACTGGATCATTAAGGGACCTGCTGCCATTGAATATATTCTTCAAACACTATCCAGGGTTGAAGGCATTAAACGCCAGTACAAAGTGCTAGTTGTGGTTAATGGCTCTTAGGCCTGGGGTTTGGAGTTTCTATCAAACACTTTGGACATATGAATTAAATATTGTCTTAGTACAGGTCTGCGGAAGGCATTGCTGACCAGCATGGATGCATGCTGTTCGTGGTTCCCAGTCCGGACACTGGAGTCTGTGAAGCCGGGATGGCTTGCCATGTGCCACTGCTGCCAGCATGAGGAAGGGCTGCCATTTCAGCTCTGCTCAGAAGGCTGTTGGCCCCTCTGCCCCTTGCTGTGTGACATGTCACAGCTTACTTAACCTCATGAGCATGTCTGGCAAATGGAGGATTTAGAGTCCATTTTATTAAGGGTTTTGTGAGATAACGCTTGAAAGTGTCCGATAAACTCCTTTGGTATTTACTTGGTAAAAGGCACTTATTATAGGATTCTTCTCAATTCATAGTATTAACCTGTCAGAAATAGTTTGGGACCATTTTTGTCGAAAACTCTGTATATAGTCATTGAACACAAATGAATTCATGCCTGTGATGTACTAGATACTGTTCCAGAAGGTGAGGCCCAGGGATGGCTCTCCACTGGCCTAGGAAGGAAGAAGAAGGGAGTGAAGAAAGACAGGGTGGTAGTGACAATTCTGTGATTGCAGAGAAACTAGCTAAAGTGGGTAGCCAAAGGAGGCTGGTGAGATTTGCTGAAAATACCAGACCTGGAAGAAGAAACACTTTTGGAGGCTTCTGCCAATCTGGGTGCTAGTAGAAGTGGCTGATGAATAGTGTTGGGCCAAGGGATTTTGTACGTAGAATTAGGGTAAGGGAAGCTGAGAATTAGTTTGAAGGGAAGAAAAGAGAACAATGGGCTGAACTGAAAGGGCTTGGGGAGTTTTGTGGGATTGAAGAATTTTTCTTAAGGAAGGAGCTCCAATGGCATTTGTTCATATAAAAGAAAAAAACAACACAGGTAGAACTTGAACGTGAAAAGTTTCAGATGCATGTATTTGCCTTTTGTTTTGTTTTGGGTGGCATATTATGCTCAGAGACTGAGTTTGTCTTTGCCAGTAATTTATTTAACACAGGATTACTGCAGGAATTGTCATAAGCCAATAGCATAGAGGATAATCCTATATAATAAAAGGGTAATATTCAAATTGATCCTAACAGCAGAATGGCTGGGAATGACCAGTTCCTATGACATGCACTGACCACCAGGGGGCAGATGCTCAATGCAGGAGCTGCCCCTGGTGGTCAGTGCGCTCCCACAGGGGGAGCTCCACTGAACCACAAGCCAGGCTAACTGCTGCAAGCACAGCGGTGGTGGTGGGAGCCTCTCCCACCTCCTCGGCAGCACTAAAGATATCCAACTGCAGGCCTAAGCTGTCAGTCGGACATCCTCCGGGCTCCAGGACTGTCAGAGGGATGTCTGACTGCCAGTTTAGGCCCGATCCCCTGGGGAGCGAACCTAAGCTGGCAGGTGGACATGCCCCGAGGGCTCCCGGGCTGCCAGAGGGATATCTGACTGCCAGCTTAGGCCCGATCCCCCAGGGAGCAGGCCTAAGCTGGCAGGTGGACATCCCCCGAGGGGTCCCAGGCTGCCAGAAGGAAGTCTGACTGCCAGTTTAAGCCTGATCCCCCAGGGAGCAGGCCTAAGCCAGCAGGTGGACATCCCCTGAGGGGTGCCAGATTGCGAGAGGGCATAGGCCAGGCTGAGGAACCCACACCCCCTCCCCCGAGTGCATGAATTTTCATGTACCTGGCCTCTGGTAAAGAAATAACATAGTCCAAAGAAATGATAGATTAATTACGCTATCATTCCAGGCAAGGGAAAATTAAAGGAAGAAAGCCAACAAATTTAGATGAGGTAGACCTTTTTATATAAGTAGGCACTCAGGAGAGACGGCTTTAACCAATTACAAGCTGACTTCCAGCTGCCAACAGAGCATGTTGCTAGGGAACAAAGATGCCAGTGTTGGTGGGTAGACTGGCTGCCTGGGGTGAATATTCCAGGGCCTACAAGGTGTGCCTAGCTGACGCAGGACAGGTGACCCTTCTCTTCCTGGGACCCTTGCAGGATTAGCACCATTGCCAACCAGAGTTGCCTTAAGATCTTGTGTGTCAAGATCTTCAGAGAGGTGTTTAGATCAGCAAAGTGTTGCCTGCCCAGAAGGAAATTCTTGGCTATTCCTCACAGATTGTCAGTATTTATAGTCTAAATGTCCCCTTGCTATAGTTGCTTCTCCACATGTTCTTGTCAAGAAGCCCTAGCAGGGCTCCTCAGCAGCTGAGCTATGGAGCCCTTCTCAGTGACAACAGATGAGATGATGGCATCCTCACACAACTTATCTCACTCTTATGTCAAAACAACTTTACTTCTAGAAACAACTTTTTTATCTTTGTCATAAACAAGTGGATTAAAGCCACTTCACTTAAGTCATAAACAAGTGCATTTGAAATCCTATCAAAACAACACACAACACCTGTGAAGGAATTAATTTATACCCAATAGATGTGTATTTTAATGTAAAAATCTATCATAGTTATAAATACAAATTCATGGCTATATTACATACACATAATTTAAAGTGTGACTTTAAGAAGAAACAAATCAATGAGATAGGACAAAATAAAAATTTTAATCATTTTCCATTATTTTCATATACAAATCTTAGAAGCAGGAGCAGAGTCGGTTCAGAAGTCAGTTTCTGAGGGAGTAAATATGCATGTTTTAAATTACCGTTGATAAAGCAACTGCTATGGATGGCTGAGGTTTCAAAGTTAGCTTCAATTTCACTCTGGAGCTCATTTGCTAAAGTACAGTTACTCTGCAGAGGCCTCTTCTAGCCTGTTGGCTGGGAAACTTATCTCCAAACAGGATATGATAATTATTTGTAAAGATCATTGCTCTTTCTGACAATAGCTCATCACTGGGTGCTCAGGGGAATAGCTCTTCTGAAACATGCATATAAAGACAATTTGAATGAAAATATCATATGTACAAGCATATAAATACTAGTTGATCTACTAAACTGGAGGATGCCTAAGTAAAGCTAATTCAAAATAATTTAGTTATATTAACCTAGATTTGGGATCCAATAAGTAACTTGCCTAGTATTTATAGAAAAGGGTATCAAAATAAAAATTCTTGTCAATCAAATGAAACAAGGACATTGGGGTTTTAAAAAGGACAATGGAAAGTTCACTGAGCCAAAAAGGAAGATTGTACCACAGGTCTGCAGGAATCTGCTTCTTCCACCATCATCTCTGCATTTCAAATGGCAAATCCAACTCCAGCTAGAAAATATTATGTGACTGTGGAGTGATATGCTAATAGCCTACCTGTTTTTTTTGTTTGTTTTTTTTGTTTTTTTTACTTGTGCAGTGAAACTTCCATGGTATCTTTGTATTACCCTCCCCAAAGCCCTGGTGGGGGGGCGAGGTGTCGGGGGTGCCCTTTGGACATTTCTCTGTACAAACAGATTGGGTTATTTTCAGATGACTAGCATTTTTGAAATAAGAAATCCAGCTTTTATCCATAAGAATCCATATCAGGTGTGCAAAGAATAGAGTGTAAATACTATGTGTTTGATGTTTTTATTTTGGATCATGGGTGGGTGAAACAATCAATTTCTGCTATAGCATTTGAATGGCTTAGTCACAGCATCAACCACTGCTCTTAGCGATCCCAATTCTGTGTCTAACCCAACCTCTTCCTGAGTCTCAGACCCAGGCTTATTGAATGAATTTCCACTTTTTGACTGATCATTTTTTTCCTAAATGTCTTATGTTCTCTAGGCCTCTCAAAATCAACATGTCAAAATATTAACTTTAAACACACCCCCAACACACACACACACATACAAGCACACATGCATGTGTGCAACAAAAGTGAGCAGACAACATAGAAAAAATTTTTTGTTTCTCCTGCTATAAATCCTGTCTTGGTTTCAGGTAACTCAAACTAGGAACCTGAGATTCATTCATGACTTCTCCCACTCCCACACTTTCTTGCACGAATAGTCCCAAGTATGGCGGTGTTTACCCTAATATTGGTCTTGAGCTTATCTCCTTTGGACTACCCTCATTATTTTCCTTCTCAACCACAGCATCCTGACTGGTCTGGCTGCCACATCTCTATTTCTTCTCTTTACCTCAGCCCTCCATGCGAAATTCATCCAGACTCCATTGCTCCTCACCACCCTGACACCCCCCTCCTGGTCTGCCACTTCCATGCCAACCATTCTCAGTCTTTTCTTTAAAACAGCAACCAGAATGATCCTTTAAGAACCTAAATCATTCATGTCATCCCTCTATTCAGAAGCCTCTAGTGGCTTCCCACCTCATTCAGAGTAGGTCCTTGGGATGGTCTAGAAGAGCATTCATGACCATACTTTGCTACTGTTTTCTTTACACATTCTTGTCTACCACACTGGCCTTGTCATTCAACCCAAGGTATATTCCATTCTCAGGCCTGTGAACTTGCTGGTCCTTTTGCCCAGTTCCTTAGAAATATGTGTCCTGGCACTGCCACCCCTCCAAGTCAAGGCCCATCTCAACAACCATACTATACAGATTGTGCAACACCTCAAACCACCCATGTTATTCTTCTCTCCATGTTTAATTTTTATCCACAGTGCTGTTCACCTTCTGATATACCATAGAATTTACTTACATCTTTGATTTATCTTCCCATACATATAAGCTCTAGGAGGCTGCAAATTTTGTCTATTTTATTCATTGTTGAGTCCTCTGCTTAAAATAACAAGAACTAAGTAGATATTTTTTAAATAAGTGAATGAGCATCATCTGGGGAGCATTTAAAAAACAGTGTTGTGCAAATTCCACCTCAGACCTATTGAATAAGAACCTTAGGGTGTGGGATCCAGAAGTTGATATTTTGACAAGGTCCTGGGCTTCAGAGCCATTGATACCACAGAGAGATTTTTTAAACCATAGATATCCCCAGCTTAAAACCCTTTAACAGCTCTCCATTTTCCTGTGGGGTTATGCCCAAACTGCTTAAGGTGACTCTGCAGATCAGGCCTCGGGAGACTTTTCAGCCTGTGTCCTCCCACCCATCCACCGTCCCCCTACATTACCCCCTATGCAAACATATGTGTTTTCTCTAGTGTGTCTTCATTGTGCACATGCCTTTTCTCTGCCAAGAATGTTTTCTTTCCACTCTCTGTCTGGTGAATTGCTCATGGGGAAAGTTCTGAATCAAATATCAGTGGTTAAATACAATTTTCCCTTATACCCTGGTTTCTACACAACCATCCCAGTAATTAAGAGTTACTTTTATTGTACATTATATATCCTATTCATATCATATTCCATTATAATTAGACTCTAAACTCCTAAAAGATTTATAAAGACATCCTCAACATCTAGCAAATTATTAAATACTAGAGGCCCAGTACAGGAAATTTGTGCACTCAGAGGGGAGGGGGCAGAGGGGGTCTCTCAGCCAGGCCTGTGCCCTCTCGCAGTCCAGGAGCCCTCAGGGGACATCTGACTGATGGGGAGTGGGCCTAAGCCAGCAGCCGGACATCCTTAGCACTGCCGCGGAGGAGGGAGAGGCTTCCCCACCACCGCTGCGCTCACCAGTTGTAAGTCCGGCTCAGGGCTTCTGGCCGAGCGGCGCTCCCCCTGTGGGAGCGCATTGACCACCAAGGGGTAGCTCCTGCATTGAGTATCTGCGCCCTGGTGGTCAGTGCGCATCATAGTGACCGGTCGTTCCGCTGTCAGGCCGAAACCGGCTCTCCGACATCCCCTGAGGGGTCCCAGATTTCGAGAGGGTGCAGGCCAGGCCAAGGGACCCCACCGGTACACGATCAGGCTGGAGAGGGACACAGGAGATTGGCCAGCCGGGGAGGGACCACAGAAGGGCTCCAGGGTGTACCGACCCATCTTGCTCAGTCCCAGCTGGACCCCAGCAGCAAGCTAACCTACCAGTCAGAGCGTCTGCCCCCGGTGGTCAGTGCATGTCATAGTGAGTGGTTGAGCAGCTTTAGCATATCATTAGCATATTACACTTTGGTTGAACGGCCAACCGGATGACCGAACACTTAGCATATTAGGCTTTTATTATATAGGATAGCTCTTTAGTTAATGTACCAAAACAAAAATTTGATATGAGCTACCTTTATTGGATTTTTCTGTGTGTGTGTGTGTGTGTGTGTGTGTGTTTGGCACTGTGTCAATATTTATTCAACATGTGAATGAATATATAAATGAATACATAAAATCTACAAATGAGATACAGCATATTGTTTCATTGAATCCCTATGAAGAAAAAAATCCATTATTATGCATACTAAGAAT
This sequence comes from Myotis yumanensis, assembly GCF_028538775.1. NCBI lineage: Eukaryota > Metazoa > Chordata > Mammalia > Chiroptera > Vespertilionidae > Myotis > Myotis yumanensis. The sequence goes on along the minus strand of NW_027223754.1, from coordinate 117,374,024 downwards.
TTGAGACTTAATGTGAATACACAATTAAGCACAGTAAATAAGCAAAAATATTTAAAATAGTTTAAAATGGCCAACAATAATTCTAATCCTATTCTCTCTAGGCATGTTTAGTTATCTTAAATGCAAAATAGTTAAAATCCTAAGACAAATGTATGAGTGTGTGTGTGTGTATGTGTGTGTGTAGTGTGGTGTATATATAAAGAGAGAAAAGAGAAAGGAATAACTTTTTGCTTAATGAGATATAATAAAAATATTATTTTTGTACTTTTGGAGTAATTTTAAAGATTTATTAGAGAAATATTGAGTATATGTGTCTTAAAGCTATGAAATAACTTTATAGCCAAACTCTTAAATTGTGCCTTCATTTTCACTGTGTGCATACTGTATATACACGTTTTCTTTTTTTTTAAATCTTTATTGTTGAAAGTTTTACATATGCCCCTTTTGCCCCCATTGTCCTCTTCTAGCCCGCCTCCACCCCATGCCCCAGGCCTCCACCACCCTATTGTCTGTGTCCATGGGTTATGCATATATGCATATAACTTTTTGGTGATCTCTTCCCTCCTACCCACCCACCCTTTCCTGCCTTCCCTCTGAAATTTGACAGTCTGTTCCTTGCTTCTATGGTTCTGGATCTATTTTGTTCATCAGTTTATTTTGTTCATTAGATTCCACAAATGAGTGAGATCATGTGAGACTTATCTTTATCCAACTGGCTTATTTCACTTAACATAATACTCTCCAGGACCCTACATGCTGTCTCAAAGAGTAAGAGATCATTCTTTTTTATTGCTGCATAGTATTCCATGGTGTAAATGTACCACAACTCCTTTATCCACTCATCTACTGATGGGCACTTGGGCTGTCAGATCTTAGCTATTGTAAATTGTGCTGCTATGAACAAAGAAGTGTATACATTCTTTCTGATTGGTGTTTTGGGTTTCTTAGGATATATTTCTAGAAGTGGGATTACTGGGTCAAATAGTAGTTGCATATTTAATTTTTTGAGGAAACTCCATACTGTTTTCCACAATGGATACACCAGTCTGCATTCCCAACAGCAATGTACTAGGATTTCCTTTTCTCCATGTCCTCACCAGCACTTGTCATTTGTTGATTTGTTGATGGTAGCCATTCTGACAGGTGTGAGGTGATACCTCATTGTCATTTGAATTTGCATCTCTCTGATGATCAGTGACTGAGCATTTCTTCATATGTCTCTTGTCCATCTGTATGTCCCCTTTGGAGAAATGTCTAGGTCAGCGGTTCTCAACCTGTGGGTCGCGACCCCTTTGGGGGTCGAACGACCCTTTCAACAGGGGTCACCTAAGACCATCCTGCATATCAGATATTTACATTACGATTCATAACAGTAGCAAAATTACAGTTATGAAGTAGCAACAAAAATAATTTTATTGTTGGGGTCACAACATGAGGAACTGTATTTAAAGGGCCAGAAGGTTGAGAACCACTGGTCTAGATCCTTCGCCCATTTTTTAATTGGATTGTTTGTCTTCCTTTTGTTAAGTTGCATGAGTTCCTTATATATTTTGGATATTAAAACTTTATCAGATGTGTCAATGCCAAATATGTTCTCCCATACAGTGTGTTCCCTTTTCATTTTCTTGATGGTTTCTTTTGCTGTGCAGAAGCTTTTTATTTTGATGTAGTCCCATTTGTTTATTTTTCTCCTTAGTTTCCTTTGCCCTAGGAGTATCTGTAAACATATTGCTATGAGAGATGTCTGGGATTTTGCTGCCTATGGTTTCTTCTAGGATTTTTATGGTTTCATGACTTACATTTAAGTCTTTTATCCATTTTGAGTTTATTCTTCTGTATGGTGTAAGTTAGTGGTCTGGTTCCATTTTTTTTTTTTTTTTTTTATGTATCTGTCCAATTGTCTCAAAACCATTTATAGAAGACACTGCCTTGACTCCACTGTATACTCTTGACTCCTTTGTCAAATAATGGCTTTGGTCAATTCTTGGGGTCTCTGTTCTGTGCCATTCATCTATATGCCTGTTCTTATGCCAGTACCAAGATGTTTTGATTATAGTGGCTTTGTAGTATTATTTGATATCTGGTCTTGTGATCCCTCCAACTTTATTCTTCTTTCTCAAGATTCTTGTGGCTATTTGGTATCTTTTTTGGTTCCATATAAGTTTTTGAAGTATTTGTTTTAGATTTGTAAATATGACATTGGTGTTTTAATAGCGATTGCATTGAATCTGTAGATTGCTTTGGGTAGTATGGACATTTTAATGATATTAATTCTACCAATCCATGAACATGGTATATTCTTCTATTTGTTTATATCTTCCTCTATCTTCTTTTTCAATGTCCTGTAGTTCTTCAAGTACAAGTATTTTACATTCTTGGTTAAGTTTATTCCTAAGTATCATAAAAAAAACTTTTTTAGCATTGGTAAATGGGATTGTTTGTTTAGTTTCTCTTTCTGAGAGTGCACTATTGGTGCATGAAAATGCCATCGATTTATGGGTGCTAATTTTGTATCCTAATATGTTGCCAAATTAATTAATTTATTAAATGGTAGAGTCTTTAGGGTTTTCTATGTACGATATCATGTCATTTGTGAATAATGAGAGTTTACTTCCTCCTTTCCAATTTGGATGCCTTTTATTTCTTCTTCTTGTCTGATCATTGTGGCTAGGACTTCCAGTACTATCTCTATCTCTCTATATAAAGACCTAATATGCAAAGTGTCCCCTGAGGAGTTCAACCAACTGGGAGTTCAATCGCTTGCTATGACATGTGCTGACCACCAGGGGGAGGCACGGAATGAAGGAAGCCTTGGGTGGCAGCCGGGGAGGGAAGGCCTAGCCAACAGCTGGCAGCCACTAGGGGCCCTACCCATGCAGAATTTCATGCACTGGGCCTCTAGTGTTGAATAAGTGTGGTGAAAGTGGACATTCCTGTCTTGCTCCTGGTCTTAGGGGAAATGGTTTTAGATTTTGTCCATTGAGTGTGATATTGGGTGTAGGCTTGTCATATATGGCCTTTATTATATTGACATATGATCCCTCCATTCCCACTTTGCTGAGAGTTTTCATCAAAAATGGGTGTTAGATTTTGACAAATGTTTTTGCTGCATCTATTGCAGTGGTTCCCAACCTTTTCTTAGCCATCTCCCCCCTAAGCATCTCTAAAATCCTGATGCCCCCCTGTGACATATAATTCTTATTCAAAAAATGAACTCCTATTCACATGGAGGAAGCCTAAAAGGCCATTAACTTAGTCTAAACCAGCCGTGGGCAAACTATGGCCCGCGGGCCGGATCCGGCCCGTTTGAAATGAATAAAACTAAAAAAAAAAGACCGTACCCTTTTATGTAATGATGTTTACTTTGAATTTATATTAGTTCACACAAACACTCCATCCATGCTTTTGTTCCGGCCCTCTGGTCCATTTTAAGAACCCATTGTGGCCCTCGAGTCAAAAAGTTTCCCCACCCCTGGTCTAAACAAACCTCCAAAGAACAAAGCATCCATGAAAGAGAAAAATAAAAGAACAAAAGGACAGTTGAAGTACTGAGGAAGAAATTACTAAGAAATTGTTAAAAAGCTATAATAATAAAAGCATAATATGCTAATTAGACCAGACAGCCGAACAACCTTCCAGACGTCATTCTGGATGTCCTTCCAGATGAAACCATGGCAGTGGTGGCCAAGGTAGAGGCGGTAAGGAGTGATCAGGCAGGCAGGCAGGAGAGCAGTTAGGAGCCAGTGGTCCCAGATTGTGAGAAGGATGTCCAACTGCCGGTTTAAGCCCGATCCCGTGGACATCAGGCAGTCGGACATCCCCCAAGAGGTCCTGGGTTGTGAGATGGTGCAGGCTGGGCTGAGGGACCCCCGAACCCCCCTCTCCATATACGAATTTCGTGCACTGGGCCTCTAGTAATAATAACAATATGAAGTGATATGAAAAAATAGCAAATAAAATTTCAAAACATATAATAGAGAACTGAGATGCATAAATATGTCACAATATATATTTATATACTGTATATGAGGCCCTCAGAACCATAAGAAATGCAAAAAATTCACTGTTAATAACTCATTCTCAAATTGCCCCCCATAAAAATCAAATTGCCCCCCTCTGGAACCACTGGTCTATTGATATGATCCTGTGATTTTTGCCTTTCAGTTTGTTTATGTGATGTATCACATTTATTTGACTTGCGAATACTGTACCAGCCTTACATCCCTGGAATAAATTCCACTTGGTCATGGTGTATGATCTTTTTCATGTATTGCTGGATCAGATTTGCTAATATTTTGTTGAGGATTTTAACATTTATAGTCATCAGGGATATTGGCCTCTAATTCTCTTTCCTGGTTGTGTCTTTATCTGGTTTTGGAATTAGGATAACTGGCCTCATAAGAAAGAGTTGAAAGTGTTCCTTCCAATTGAATTTTTTGGAATAGTTTGAGAAGGGCAGGTATTAGTTGTTCTTTGAAGGTTTGGTAAAACTCCCCTGGGAAGCCATCGGACCATGGCTATTGTTTGCTGGGATTTTTTGTTGTTGTTGTTATTGCTTCTAATCAGTTGTTATTGGCCTATTCAGGTTTTCTGATTCTTACTGACTCAGTTTTAGAAGATTTTTTTAGGAATTTGTCCATTTCATCCACATTGTTCAGCTTGTTGGCATATAGTTGTTCATAATATTTTCTTACAATCCTTTGTATTTCTATAGTGTCAGTTGTCACTTCACTGCTTTCATTTCTGATTTTATTTATTTGGGTCCTCTTTCTTTGTTTCTTAATGAGTCTGGCTAATAGTTCATCAATCTTGTTTATCTTTTCAAAGAATGAGCTCTTGGTTTCATTGATTATTTGTATTGTTTTTTAATGTCTGTGTCATTTATTTCTCCTCTAATCTTCATTATTTTCTTCCTTCTACTTACTCTGGGTTTTTCTTTTTGTTCTCTTTCAAATTCTTTCTAAGTTGTAGGGTTAAATAGTTTATTATCTTTTTTTATTAGGTAGGCCTGTAGTGCTATGAACTTCTCTCTCATGACTGCTTTTGCTGTGTCCCACAGATTTTGGGTTGTTTTGTTTTCATTTGCATTTGTTTCCAGGAAGTTTTTATTTCTTTCTTAATCTCATTGGTAGCCCATTCATTGTTTAATAACATGCTATTTAGCTTCCATGTTTTTTAATGTGTTTGAGTGATTTTACTGTAGTTTATTTCTAACTTCATTCCATTGTGATCTGAGAAGATGCTTGATATTATTTCAATCTTCATTAACTTGTAGAGACTTGTTTTGTGTCCTAACATGTAATCTGTCTTTGAGTATAACCCATGTGCACTTAAAAGGAATGTATATTCTGCAGCTCTGCGGGGAAATGTTCTATAAATGTCTATTAAATTCATCTGATCCAATGTGTCCTTTAGAGTCTCTGTTTCCTTGTTGATTTTTTGTCTAGAATATCTATCCAATGATGTCAGTGGGATTTTCAAGTCCCCTACTATGACTGTATTGCTGCTCATCTCTCTAGAAGTTTTTTTAATATATTTAGGTGCTCCTATATTGGGTGCATATATGTTTACCAGGGTTATATCATCTTGTTGGATCAATCCCTTTAGTATTAAATAGTGACCTTTATTGTCTTTTGTGATGGCCTTCATTTTGAAGTTTATTTTGTCATATGAGTATTGCTACCCCAGCTTTTCTTTAATTTCCATTTGCATGGAAAATTTTTTCCATCCTTCACTATCATCCTATGTGAGTCTTTTGTTCTGAGATGGGTGTCTTATAAACAGCAAAATTGGGTCATTTTTTTTTATCCATTCAGCTACCCTATATCTTTCATTGGAGCATTTAGTCCATTTAAATTTAAGACTATTATTGATAGGTACTTATTTATTGCCATTTTAATTTCTTATTCCTATGTTTCTCTCTGTATATATTTATATATTTCTTCTCATTACAAAAGTCCCTTTAACATTTCTTGCGGTGATGGTTTGGTGGTGATTAACTCATTTAGTCTTTTTTTTTTTTTTTTTTGGTCTGGGAAGCTCTTTATTCCACCATCTGTTTTTGAATGATAGCTTTGCTGGATATAGAAATCTTGGTTTCAGATCCTTGCTTTTCTTTACCTTGAATACTTCATGCCATTCCTATCTGGCCTATAGAATTATTGATAAAAAAAAAATCAGCTGACAGCCTTATGGGAGCTCCTTTGTAGGTAACAAAATGCTTTACTCTTGCTGTCTTTAAGCTTCTCTCTTTGTCTTTAATTTTTGTCATTTTAATTATGATGTGTCTGGTTGTGGTCCTGTTTGGGTTCTTCTTGCTTGGGACTCTCTGTGCCTTTTGAACTTGTGTGACTTTTTCCTTCACCCAGTTAGGGAAGTTTTCTGCCATTATTTCCTCAAACAAGTTCTCGATCATTTGTTCACTTTCTTCCCCTTCTGGTATTCCTATAATGTGAATATTACTACATTTCATGTAATCCCACTGCTCCCTTAAACTGTCCTCCTGTTTTCTAAGTGTTTCTTTTTTTATTATCTGATTAATTTTTTTCTACCCTGTTTTCTAATTCACTAATATAATCCTTGGCCTCCCCTAATCTACTATGTATTCCTTCTACTATGTTCTTTCTTAGTGCTATGTCATTCTTTATAGTTACTGTACTTTTTCTCATGCTGTTGAGCACCTTTGCTGTTATTATTCTGAACTCTGTGTCTGATAAATTTCTTATCTCCATTTCATTTATCTATTTTGGAGAATTCTCTTGTTCTTTCATTTGGGGCTTTTTTTTTTGTCTCCCCATTTGGCTGCCTGTTGGGGTTGGTGTCTGTGTACTAGGTAGATCTGCTACGACTCCCAGTCTCTACTGCTGGGCAATGTCAGATACTGTTTGTGACTGGCCCTGAGTACCTTGCTTGGAGCTATCAGCAATCCACAGCTGTGGCTCCCTCTGCTTGGGCTGGGTGCCTTTGGAAAAGACCAAGATGTGCACCAGTGTCTGCTCTTCCTAGTCCGGGGCCCATAAGTAGATCAGGCATAGACTCTAAGCCTCCAGAGATCCTTCTCTGTCTTCACTCACATTGACACTCAGTCTTGATTAGCCTCAGGCTATCAACCATAGGGTGGATTTTGGGGTCTTCCAGCATGGTAGACAACTGCCTTTCCCCCAGACAAAAACCACCTGGATAACAAAGTTCCACCAGAGTAAGATTTCCTCTACAGCATGATGGAATGACTTAGCACTGGCAACTGTGGTGGCTGCTCACCAAGCTCCAACCCCAGAGCCCCCAACCCGGACTGTCCCCGCACAGCTCCAGTCCACTCTGCCTTCTCTCTTTCAGAGCCCCAGGCAAATGGATACACACCAAATTTGGTACATTGGCCCTTTAAGAGGGTGCCTGCATTTCCAGCTGTCTCTAGCTAGCAGACAGCAACCCTGCTGCTTTTCACGGCCAGATGTTACATAGGCACCTTTCTTGGTTCTGGTGCTCTAGGCTGGGGAACCCAGTTTGGAGTTTAGACCCCACAATTCTTGGTGGGGAACCACCACAGCTGCGATATCCCTCCAGAACTTCAGCTGCTGTCTGTAGGAGCCAGACCAGCCCTTTCAAGCCCCCGTACTTCCTACCAGTCTCTATGAGGTCTCCACTTTCCATCTTTGGTTATCAGGGTTCTCTCTAGCTAGTCTTCAGTTGATTTCTGTTATTTAGTTGTAATTCCAGTTTGGTTCTGGGAGAGAGTCAGTGTGACTTCCACCTACTCTCTGTATATACTTTCTAAGTATATAGTTTGGTCACTGTTGTTATAATGAACTTTATAGTCATTCCCCTTTCCATTGAGTCACTCCTCTCTTCTCTTTTACTAGCTTCATATTGTCATATTTTCCTTAAAATATGGATTCTCACCAAAATCTGTATATCAGTCTTCTTGCTGTCTTCTGCTTCTGGATTTTCTTGAGTATTCAGTAGAGCAGCTTGATTCCTGCACATACAGAGATAGATACACACATACATGTAAGAAGTGTGTGTTTTCTGTCCTAGTCCTAAAAAAAAGAGCACAAATCACCCATTTTTCTCTTACTGTCAATGGCCCACCATCTTCTCTGCCCCTAAATTTAACCTCTGCTACTCTCTTTCAGTACATTATCTCCTAGGCACATTATTTTTTAAAAAAAAAAATTAAAGGAAGACTTTCTAAGTGACATCTCCAATGTACTCATTTCTAAACAAATAAGATTTTCTCTTCCTTTTTCTCCTAATCCTAACCTTCTCCAGATTTAACCTCTTCCTGTTCTCTGATCCTATCTTCTATTTCTTCTTAATGGATCTTGATTCTGTTTTCACCCCTATTTTCTCTCTCTCTCTCTCTCTCTCTCTCCACACACCTTCTCTCTCTTAATATTCTAGTCTTTCTTAATTATTTAAAAATAAGAACTGTGAAAACACCTGCCTGATCCCCTGTGCTGAGCTCTCTTTGCTGTCTTCTCTCCACTACTTCACTGTCTGCAGTTGGTGAGTAATGAGTTTTTGCTTGCTGCCTGAGTCCTCACTATTCTTAATGCAGAGATCACGGATTGCCAGCTAAACTCCAGGCTTGGTGCCCATCACCATCATGGTTCTCCTCTGCCTGCTGACATGCAGCATCAACCTCTTGCTGTCTACCTCCCTGAAGGACACAGTATAGGTTCCTGTGAGGCTTTGCTCCCTTGGGTCCCTTTCCTGCTTCTGTGATGATCTTTTCTCTTCCTACCCTTCTTCACCTTGCCAGACCATTGAGAGCTTTTGAGAAAGCCTGTGGCCATGTAAGTGTTCAACACACTCTGTGTCCCCTTCTCAAGTCTTGGTAATCTCTCCTTTGTTCTTTGTTGATACTCCTCAAGAAAAACTCTCAGAAGGTGACAGTTATCCCAGATCTCCCTGCAATCTTTATGCTAGCACCATCTGTACTTTCTGTGTGCTAATGTCTTCTGTCCTTACCTCAAACTTTACATGTCTAAAACTTACCTTTTCTCTTCCTCACCCCCTTTAAAATAGATCTATCCTAATTTCTGTTTGTCATTCCTTAACAAACAGAGGCTTGACTTAAGTCCCAAGCCTCTGATCATCTCACTGTTCCTCCCCTTTATTTGCCCTTCACAGCCAATCAGACTTTGCATCCTGTTGACTTTTTCTTCCCTGTCCTAGTGTAAACCTTCTTATCTTATCCTTTATTGCTCCCTGTCTTCCTGCCTTCAGTCTCTCCTTTTCAATACACACAACACAACCTTGACTTTTCTCAAAGCCCATTTTCATTATGTCACTCTGCTCAGAATCTGCAGTGATTCTGCATATAATTCTACCTAGTTTTCCAGGCTTCCCTCACCCACCTTACAGATTCCCTGGGCAGTGGTCCCTCCCCCTCTCTTCTTTTCTGCCTGTTAATGAATGCTTTTTTTCTTCCTATATAAAATGTTTCCCCTCCTTCTCTTCACCTAGCCACATCTGCCCGTTCTTCCTTTCCTCATTCATTTATGAGTACATCTTACACAGGTATGCTTTTTCATTGCTTATTCTACTTAATTATCAAGATGACAAAATGAGAGCCTGAAGATAGCAAATTCCAGTTTCTGTGACATGTTGTCCTATGCTCTTTCCTGGCCAGGCATTGGATCTTCATCTGTTTCTCTCTGGTGATTATAACAGTACTTGGAGCAGATGTCCTTAATAAATACATCTTGTTGATGAGCAGTCAAAACAGGGAGGGTACATTCACCCTAACCGGTTTGGCTCAGTGGATAGAGCGTCAGCCTGTGGACTGAAGGGTCCCAGGTTCAATTTCGATCAAGGGCATGTACCTTGGCTGCGGGCTCATCCCCAGTAGGGGGTGTGCAAGAGACAGCTCATCGATGTTTCTAACTCTCTATCCCTCTCCCTTCCTCTCTGTAAAAAATCAATAAAATATATAAAACAAACAACAACAAAAAACAGGGTACATCCAAGGAACTGGTATATTGTTGCATTACAACAAATGATAACGTTGAAAAGGAGCTAAATTAAAATCAAACGTCAATTTTGATAATCATTATACTAGCAACCATTTGGAATCTTGCCCTTCTTAGTGGGTTTCTCCCTGTCAGAAGCCTTAGATTCCTTTACTGGTATATCTCTTGCTTTTCTCATTTACAAAGTAAAAGGGTTTATTGATTCAGCCATTCAACAATCATTTTATGATTACCTACGATGGGAACCTGTTAATTTCTAAGGCCCCCTTCAATTGTATAATAGCAATAACATTTTCTAAAGACAAAAACATTATTTGATCATCAGGCCACACAGAGTTTTTGTTTGTTTTTTGTTTTCTGTGGTTTTTTTAAATTTTCTTTTTGCCATTACAGGCTTTTTTCATACCCCTTCTTTTTTGTGTGTCCTAACTTCATTTCTAATCCAAGGTTAGGCACCTATGCTTTGGGCTCACTATACTTTTAAAATCAGCCCAGTGGAATATAGAATAAAAAGATTCTGTCTGCATTCTATGATAGACCAAATCATGAAATGATAGAAAGGCAGGATCTTACAAATTGTTTTCAGGAGTTAAAATGTCCTATTGCATTGCTTTTCTGTTATAAGATATTGACTTATTTCAATATCCTTGACAGATTTTTTTCAGATAAAGGTTCTATGATAATAAATAAACTTCTACAAGACTATCCTTCCTACCAGACTATCAAAATTGAGATAATTTATATAAATACCAGGATTTGAGATAAACTTTCAAAATAAGTTTCATGGTCCTTATGAAACCTTAATGCCTGATGGTTTCCTATTGAGACAGACTTTCTTTTTTTTTTATTTTTTTTTATTGCTAAAAGTATTACAAAGGGTATTACATATGTGTCCTTTTTTTTCCCCTGCCCTCGACAATCCCCTGGCCTCCCTTACCCCCCAGTGTCTTATGTCCATTGGTTATGCTTATATGCATGCATACAAGTCCTTCGGTTGATCTCTTTCCCCCCTCCCTCCTGCCCCCCAACCCTCCCTGGCCTTCCCGCTGCAGTTTGACAATCAGTTTGAGGCAGCTCTGCCTCTGTATCTATTATTGTTCAAAAGTTTGTAATGGTCTTTATTATCCATGAATGAGTGAGATCATGTGGTATTTTTCCTTCATTGACTGGCTTATTTCACTTAGCATAATGCTCTCCAGTTCCATCCATGCTGTTGCAAAGGTAAGAGTTCCTTCTTTTTTACAGAAGCATAGTATTCCATCGTGTAGATGTACCACAGTTTTCTAATCCATTCATCTACTGATGGGCACTTAGGCTGTTTCCAGATCTTAGCTATGGTGAATTGTGCTGCTATGTACATAGGGGTGCATATATCCTTTCTGATTGGTGTTTCTGTTTTCTTGGGATATATTCCTAGAAGTGGGATCACAGGGTCAAATGGGAGTTCCATTTTTAGTTTTTTGAGGAAACTCCATACTGTCTTCCATAGTGGCTGCACCAGTTTGCATTCCCACCAGCAGTGCACAAGTGTTCCTTTTTCTCCACATTCTCTCCAGCACTTGTCCTTTGTTGATTTGTTGATGATGGCCAGTCTGACAGGTATGAGATGGTACCTCATTGTTGTTTTGATTTGCATCTCTCGGATGATTAGTGACTTTGAGCATGTTTTCATATGTCTCTTGGCTTTCTGAATGTCCTCTTTTGAAAAGTGTCTATTTAGGTCCTTTGCCCATTTTTTGATTGGATTATCTTCTTTTTGTTAAGTTGTATGAGTTCCCAATAAATTTTGGAGATTAGGCCCTTATCAGATATGACGTTGGCAAATATGTTTTCCCACACAGTGGGTTTTCTTGTTGTTTTGTTGATGGTTTCTTTTGTGAGACAGACTTTCTTTGCAGATCTTTTAATGCAGCAGTTTCAGTAATTTCTGCCGGTCACAATCATTGTGTGCTCACAGCATGTGTGACTCTATTTTAAGCCCTTGGGGTTTGTGGTAATAGTCACTTCGGTGTGTCGGACATAGTTTTACCCATCAAGTTGTCTTGTCCAGGTGGGATTACAAAGGAACTGAGAATTTTCCTATTGGTCCTTACATTGCTCTTGGACTTACATCTTTGCAAATTCTTATCTAGTAAGAAAGTATGAGGCAGTGATTGGCCTCCCTATTCAGAATAGACAAGGGTGTCTGTGAGGCCTCCAGTCCCTCAGAGGTGTCTTGTAACAGCATTCTACAACAGCTGTTCTGTTTTAAGACTCAGTGCTCTCAACAAATTCCAGACGCCCCTTGGCTGCAGTAGTTGCTAAATGGTGACTTCAGGCTTCACTTGGTTCAGGCCTCAAGGGGGCTGAGCCAAACCTGACATGACTTACTGTTCAGGCAACAAGTTCCAAAGAGAAAGAAAACATTTCAAATACCAACTACTGCTGCTTTATTCTGAAGAAACTGACTTTAGAGGAGCAACTCTTCCAGGCAGTCTTGATTCCGGCTTCATTTATTTCGACAGCATTCTAGTTTTCTGGCCTTTTTTTGTTGTGGGGAGACAGCTGACTCAATGATTTTGAATAATTTTGGTGTGTGATACTTAACTGTTAAGTAGAAAATATTATCAGATGATAAGAAGAGAAAACAATATTAAGGAGTATTTTAAAACTATATATTTTATATGTGGCTTTAAATTAAATTTTATTTAAACATAATATATTTTAACTGAATATGAGACTCGCAAGTATATATTGGAGTTGTTGATTTACTTATTTATAATAATTTGCTTACTTTCTTAAAAAGGAAATCCTGAGTACATATTTACATATTTAAATATTAGTAATAATTAAACTATCCTAAGGTAAGTTTCACAAGCTTAATGATATGAGTTCCCAGAATAATGTAACTGGTAACAAATATAACTACAACTGACTATGCCATATTTTATTTTATAATTATTTTAATTATTTTAACCATTTTAAGTGTACAATTCAGTGACATTAAATATATTTATGTTGTACAAACATTGCCACTATCCATTTTCAGAACTTTTCATCATCCCAAACAGAAGATCTGTACCCATTAGATAATTCCTCATTCCCCAACCCCTGTTATACTTCCTGTAATCTAGGTACCTCATATAAGTGGAATTATACAATATCCGTCCTTCGTGTCTATCTTATTTCATGTAGCATAATGTTTTCAAGTCTGTTCCATATTGTAGCATATGTCAGAATTTCATTTCTTCTTAAGGTTGAATAACATTATTCCATTGAATATTTTGTAGAGGAGGGATAAAGTTCTCTTTGATCTCTTAGGGTCTCTGGCTGGGTCTAAAACTTAAACTGACAAATTAGTAGGAGAAGCATACAAATTTATTTGTATATATTGTATATGGTAGGAATCTTCATAAGAAAATAAAGGCCCAAAGAAATGGTTAGTGGTTAACCTGAAAGGTGTTTTTGTGTGTGTGTTTTCTTTTTGGTTAATCTTCACCTGAGAATATTTCTTCCATTGATTTTTTTGAGATAGTGGGAGGGACAGGAGGAGAGAAGGATGGAGGGAGAGAGGGAGTAAGAGAGAGAGAAAGAGAGAGAAATAGATGTTAGAGAGACACATCAATTGATTGCCTCCCTCATGTGCCCTGACCAAGGTTGGGGATCGAACCTGCAATACAGGTACAGTCCCTTGACTGGGAATCAAACCTGAGACCCTTTGGTGCATGGACCCATATTCTAACCACTGAGAAACACTGACCAGGGAACCTGAAAGGTTTTATGCTGGGTTTGGTGAAGAGTAAAAAGTCATGGAAAGATGAGATAGGGCAAAGAGTATGAGCTGAGTTAGTACCCTGGGGAAATTTGGCAAGGCATGTTTGTTAGGATTCTTCTCGGCATTCATGCTGTTTCACTCTGGGTATAGATGAGAAGGGCTGGAGAAGGTGGGAGAGAACACCTCTTCTGCCACTTACTCCAAACTGCTTTAGCTTAAAATATTGGGGTAGTGTGTCCTGAACCCCACATTTTGTGATCCATTCATCTGCTGATGGACCCTTGTGCTGTTTCACCTTTGGCTGCTGTGAGCAGTGCTGCAGTGAGCATTGGCGCACATGTTTCTGTTTCAGTGTTGTTCTGTTTAGAATCGTGCCTCACTCTCTTTTATTACAATAGGAAATATTAAGTATTTCTCTCCAGCATGGTCCAGGATTGGCTCTTTTACTCTTTTCAGATGAAATAATACTTTAATGGGTATAAGCTTCTTATTTGAAGGTTTAGGTTGACAAGATGGAGAGTTGTGTAAGTCTTCATGCCTCATTGCAAACACCATCTTAACAGGCCCATTCGCAGCACCTAAAAATGATGAAGTAAATATGAAGAGAGAGCTCATTATCCCTTTAGAAAAGGCTGAGAGACTGCGAGAGAAGTATTTGTGTCACTGTGATGTTTTGCTTGTGAACAAAAGATTTCACTATTTTCCAGGAAGTTTGCCTCCCAGACGCTGTCAGTCATGAATCTTCCTGGGGCCTCAGCCACTTGAACCTTTGTGTCCAGGCTGTGGCACTCCAGACCAAATGGCCCGGGGGAGTACGTGCAGGGGTTTCTGAAGTTCCCTGAAGAACTGCAATCCTGTGGGAGCTTGGCTGTCAGGCTACTAGCCCCCATGTGTGAGCCTGGCAGGTATCAGGTGGAAGGCAGTAGAAGGAGTCAACAGATTTGGGGGGTTTTTTTCTCTTAATTTCTATGTTTGAAAAACATGAAACTATATTTGGTTTGTGCTTAGGTCGGTTGGACCTGGTGAATGTGTTTTTGTTGTTCCTGGTTTCCAGTTAGGAAAATACACTATTTTGCTCCCAACATTGAATGAAGATGGTGGTCTTGGCTCCATATCATCAAATATTAATACATTAACAATAACTGAGTCTATAATAAGGAACTGTGACCTTTCAAATGATCTGAACTGTCTCCTGTATGTCACATTTTACTTTTTTAGAGAAGTGCTAATTCACGTTAAGTCCGCCTGAGAGATTTGTTTAATGAGCAGATTTAACGGATGATTATCCTTCTCAATTTTTTTTTAAAGGAAGGGCTTCTTGTGATGTCCCTCTGCTATTTGGCACAGGAACACAGAGGGGTCTTTTAAAAATTACCCCTGCAGGGTCACTGGGACCCAAGCTGTTTGCTTCATTAAACCCTGGTGGCTTCTTTAGAGCCAGCCCCTTCCAAAAGCCCTGACACAATTGTATCTAAATTAGCATCTGACTGACCCCCTTTCTCTCCTTTTTTCAAGCCCCAGCTGACAGGGATTGGCAAAAGATGCTAATTGGTTGGGCCTGGCTCAGAACAATAGACTTGCCAAGTTGACAAAAGGACTGATGTTTCTTTCAATATGCACCCAGATTCACATAAGTACCTCTTTTAATTACCAGGAATTATTGTAATGCCTGGTCAATGGAATAATTGACCCTAGTCAGCTAGTGCTTACTCTGTAATAAATAATGGCCCAGGCCTGTCAGAGTAGCAGGTACTAGGATGATTTGTGGGACTAGAAAGAGGTCTTCTCAGCCAGCCTTCTGTGATGTACTGAGGAGCCCAGTGGGAGTCCAGGAGAGGGGACTAATTTGAGCTTCACCATAAGGGAATGTGCTGAGAGCCCTTAGAATTTATCCCCAGAATCATAAAGAAACGAGTTAGTAGTTTAAAGAAGTAAATTGGCAGCTTGGCAGCTTAGGACTCCTGGTCAGTGACAGGTCAGCCAGCTCCAGCACAGGGAGAACGTTCCAAAGCATTTGCTTCCACACTTAATAACACAAGTCCATGTCCAGCCTATATACTTCAGTTCCCCCCTTTAAAAAAAACATTTTTATTTCAAATGTTAAGGTAAATGAGCTCAAAACCTAATGTTACCTCACTCTTTATTATCACAAATCTTAGATATCTTACAAATAATTTTGTACAGTATTAAGGTTCTTGGAGAATTAGTTTTAAAAATTTAAGTCGGGAAGGGATGGGAGGGGAGGGGATTCACTACATAGCAAAAGTCTACTTTGCAGCTGACATTCTAATTCTAATCAATGTTAATATTGTAAACTAGCATTCCTCCTCTCCATCCCCATTATAATATAGAGTGGGCACTACGTTCTGCTTAGCATTTCACGTGGAGCCTTCCTTTCTGATTGTACAACCCAATCTAAGTAGGATGTATTTGTGAAACCTCTGAACCGCTGCGCTAGGTAACCTTGTGGTCTGAACTGGGGCCCCCTCCCAACTTAGCTGCATTCAACCTTTGGGACTCTAAGCAAATTGCTAAAATGCCTAAGCTTAAGTTTCTGCCCCTAAAAGGGGGCTTGGGGATAAAAATGCCTGCTTCATAAAGTAATTACAGAGATCAATTAAATGGGCTCATCTATTATTTTATTCAATACAGCACCAGGTAAATAGTAGCACTTGCTATGTTATTAGTTATTATCACCCCAAGATTGCATAGCCAGGAAATGGTAGGGATATAATGTGTACTGACTGCTGTCTCACCCTTTAAGCCTATGCTCTTCCAGGATGTCCCATTGTCAGGTCATCCCTAGAAGTTAAGAGAAAGCATGAATACATTAAAAATGGTAAAAAATAAAATAATACTTTCATCTTTTAAAACAACAGGTGACAAAAAATGTCAGTTAGTATAACTGATTTGTAAATACCATTGTGATCTCCTTGATTAAGAAATTATCTTCCTTTTATAAAACTAGCATGTATTTCTTTCTGGCAAGTCTTTATTGGGAAAGGAGACATTTAAGGTTGTTAGTTCTCATGATAGTTTTTGTCTCCCACAAAGAAAAGATACAGGTAATAAACTAGATTGCCTGGGTGCATGCTAACACCTGAACTGTGGTGTAAAGGTCTTTTAGACTGAGAACATCTCAATCAGAAGTCTGTTTTGTGTTTGTTTATATTTTTGATCTGGTGAATAATTTCAGTGTTAAGAATTAAGTTTTAGGATGTGTGGATAAATATTTTAAAAATGACTGGCAACCCCCCTCTCTACATTTCTTGAAGTGACTTTAGTTAGGGAATTGATGTAGAATACCAAATCTTTCTGAGCTTCTCCATGAGAAACCTTGGTCTCATCATGGAGAGTGGGCTCTTTAGTAGGACACATTCTGGTTGACCATCAAAAAGCCAAAGAACTAGACCAGCTTTACTATTAAGCAGTTCTGAACGCTTGGGCAGATTAGTCAATCGCCCCAGGATCTATTCCCTCAACTGTGAAATGAGGAAATGGAACCAGATGACCTCATAACTCCTCAACAAGTTGACATATGAAATTAACCATCACAACACCAGAGCAAAAGACATTCCAGTCATCTCACTTGATGTTTGTCCTGCCTTCACTTCTTAAAACTCTTCTCTGTTGACATCTAAATTATTTATTTTGCCTAATTTCCTCCTGTCTCTTTCCATCTCATTTGCTGATTCTCCTTATCCTTTCTGGCCATTAAGTGTAGTGTTCCTTTATGGAGTTCAGTTCAGTCCTTTATGGATCTCTTATCTCTCCCTAGGATCATCCTTCCATTCCCATGCTTCAACCAAATATAAATATTTGCATTGCAAATATAAATCTCTAGCTCTTACCTCTTTCACGAGCACCAGACTGGCATTTCTCAGAACCTGTCAAACTTTCCAGCTGTGTTTGCATGGTTACTTAAGATTCAACATACTCAAAAATAAGCTCATTGCCTACAACCTGTGTGCGTATGAGCATTATTATACATCTTTCTGTTCAAACATGAAACAGAGAATTTTTCTTATATTCTTACCACTCCCTGACCTACATATTTTTTGCAATCCCATCCTTTCCTTCATCAGTATATTTTGCAAATCTACTCCTCTCCACATTCCCACTGCTACCATGCTGATTGTGACGATCATCACCTTTTGCTCAACTGTAGCAGTTACTCTGGATGATCTCCATATCATAACCTCCTTCACTCCTATAATATAACCCTTTCACTGCTTAGAAACTTGGTAAGGGTCACAACTACCTGAAAAGCAAATCCCAGACTCCTTGGAAGGGCTTCCAAGAGCCCCACAATGGATCCTTTCCCTACCCTCTAACCACCTCTTTCACTGCTGCCTGTGCTAGAGACATGCTGTACATTTTCAAGTTTTGGTTATGCTATTCTCCATATGGAAGGTCTTTCTTCCTCCTTCCTCACCTGTTAAGATTTGGCTCACTTTTCAAAGACCAAACCCTCATCTTTTGTCAAGGTGTCACTATAACAGGTGCTACTATCTCTGTGGGGTCTTCCAGACTTCCCAGCAAAATTAATCTTTTTCTCTGTGCCCACCCATAGCTCTTGAGTGTTTTTGTTCAAACTGCTAGAAGAACAGTTCTTAAACTACATTATCATTAAAGGGTTGTGAATCAGTCAGGGTCAACCAGTAGTACAGAAGCCAGGCTAATTATTTAAAACTACAGGCCTGATGCACGAAATTCATGCAAGAGTAGGCCTTCCTTCCCCTGGCTGCCGGCACCAGATTCCCTCTGGCACCCAGGACCTGGGCTGGCTTCCCTCCGGCCCCGGCTTCATTTGGAAGGACATCGGAAGGACATCCAGTCTAGTTAGCATATTACCCTTTTATTATTATAGATAGTGGCTTTTAATTCAAAGAATAGGGTGCAGAGGTGATATAGGGGCTGAGAGAAAACCCAGAGGTGAACCACAACAAAAAGTTCAGACCCTCTTAGGTTGGAGGGCCAAAGGGAAGGGCAGTGGTATCCCAGTGCAGTGGCTGGGTCACTGCAGAGCATGGATTCTGGTGGGGCTGTCCAGCAGGATCAAGACTGGGGAAACATGGCCACTTCTGGAGACCTCCAGACAGAGCGGAGAAATCCTGGCTTCAATCTTCTTCCCACCCTCTAATCTCAGGCCAGAACCTTTCACTGGCAGAACCCAGCTGGAGCTACCAGAGCATGCAGGCTTCAGGGTCGGGCACTGTAACATGAACAGAGCAGGGGCTACTGAATAAATTTGGGTGCAGAAGAGACCAAGCCCAGGCACGGGTCATATCGGTCTCCCTAACATACTTAGAGCTACTTAAAAACAGGAACCTCATCTCACTTATTTTGTAACTACAGTGACTAGCACCAAGAAAAATTTAATAAACATTTAGTGGATTGAAATGAACTTTAAAGTTTCCTTCCAAGTCTAAAATTATGCTTTCTCTACCAGTGCATTCCCTCCATTTATCATCATGTTAAAACAAAAACATAAAACATTTCTATGAAATTGTTCTTTATAAAATCATGGATTTTGTGTAATTATTTACTTAAACCCATGCTTTAGTTCAATCTCAACCCTGTTCCTTTATTAACATTTAGCCACTGCTATTTATCAGCTCTGGGTTGGTTCTGAAAACATTCTCCACCAACTGTGAGTCAGATTAAAATACAGGAAGGGAAATGGAGACATTGATTTAATAAATGCTAACAATGTGAGAGAAAAAGGAAAAAAAGATGTTGCGGGCAATTTTCACATAACTCACCTTGAATATGCCTTTGAACCGGCTCCTTCCCTGGTCTGTGGCCAGGCTCCCCTGGGCCACGCGGAACAGACCTTCAGGAGTGTCACAGTGGCCATGGGCAGAGCACGGCAGGTCTGAGGCGGAGGGCTGGGCACCCGTCCCTGCCTGCCTCTTTCAGTGGTCTTGCTTTTCCTCAAAGAACACATTCCAAGGAAGAAAGACAGGCTGTCACCACAGTAGCACCCGTGGCCCAACTTCAGCTGCGTGCACTTTCAGAGATCCAGCCCTTGCTATGAATCAACTTTCAGGCTTACTCTTCTGATGTGGCCCAGCTGCTGCAAAATCCTATAGATTGGATCGGTCGGACACAGGATTACAACTTAAAATGTGCCACACGATCTAATGTTTGAGACATGTGGCCGACTGAAGTGGAGGAAATCTCAGAGCACTTCCCACGCCCTTTGTTTTCTCATGAGGAAATTGAAGCCCAAAAACGGTTGCTCACTGCCTTGATGGCAACACACCTGGAGTGGAACCCAACTCATGTCATTCCTAGTCCATTGCTGTTTTTATTTTACTGCTCAAGTTCTAGAAGTTGTTTAAATCTTAACTTTGAACAGAGCATTACAGTGTTGTCATTGTCCCTATTAGTTAATTAATCTGCTTTTCTGTTTGCGTCCTCTTATTTCTAACTCTTTTTATTTGTTCTTTCTGTATACCTCTTTTATTAGTTTATTTTGGGTTTGGTCACAGAGATCATCTATTGAGCCCTTGCTGAGTTCCAGACAGTGTCTGGGGTCCATGTTTCCTGTTCTTCTAGCACCTATGTTTTTCCCATCAGTCCAGTTGCTCTCACTCCTAAATCCTTAAACCTCACGCTCATTATGACTCCTAGGAGCATAAACAGATTGTACTCAACTCAAATGGATTAAATCACCTGGTAGCAACCTCCACATGTAGATAAAATTTTAGTGTCTTTGAGATCATCATCCAGCTTAGCTCCTGGCCAGAATAGTGGTCTCCTTTCCTCTGGACACTGATATGGATACAAGTCATCAAAGCTGACCCCAAATATTACGCATAATGACGTATTATTTTCATTTTCTTCCTTCCATTTTTTTTAAAGTTTATAGTTTATTAATCCTCTCATGAAAAATCTGCACAACCATCACAGATAAAGTCACCGAAGAGTCTTTACTCCTTCTTTTGGCCAGCACCAACATTGGCCTTTGCAGTCCCCCTGACTGTCTTCGTTCTGTTCTTGGGTTCCTTTCTCTGTTTTCTTGAGGTCTTCTTCTTCTCATATAGGCCATGTCTTGCAAGTCTGTGTTTGGGTTCATTTTTCTTTGCGTAATCCAAGGAGTCATAAATCATGCCAAAGCCAGTGGTCTTGCCACCACCAAAATGGGTTCTGAATCCAAACACAAAGATGACATCAGGTGTGGCCTTATACATTTTGGCTAGTTTTTCCTGAATTTCTGTCTTGGGTACTGTTGCCTTCCCAGGGTGAAGGACATCAATGACCATTTGCTTCCGCTGAAGTAGTCTGGTGGTCATGAACTTCCTGGTCTGGATAGTTACCATGTCATTCATGATGAAGGTTGATCTTCAAGCAGCCAGGGAGGAAAAGAGCTTCTTTCTTCCATTTTCTTCCCTTCCTTCCTTTTCCCCCTATTTAAAGACTTTCTAAATTTGCAGGTTGGATTAGTAGGTGTCTAATTCAAGCCAAATACTATACTAGTTATTTCACATTGATTATATCTATTTCTCACAGTAACCCTTATTGTCCACACTTTTTGAATACATTGAGAAATGGAGAATGAGGAATGTACCCAGTGTAACAGAGCTATTAAGATACAAAGATGGGATTCAGTCCCAGGTCTGACTGCTTTCAGACCTGCTCACTACACTGTGTTACTCACTATACCATGTTATGATATGTATAATCAACTGGTGACTGCCCTAATTACAATTCATATAAATAATTATAATTTCAGGAATAATTACCAGTTAATATTGACATAAATAATTTACTAGAAAACTCTGTGTTGGTGAAGTTTTAAAATAGCATCTTTCACTGTGCTGATAAATATTTAAGGAGAGATGCCTTTTTTCCTCCCAGCAAGTATAAAGCAAGTTTTTCATAATGGGATGTATCATTTTAAAATGTTAATTGATGTATAATAGCAATGGACTGTAATAGAATAAGATACCTTATTTAATTCTAAAATTTCTTAAATATCAGAGAATACATTTTTATTCCTTGACTATTAAAAGCCCCAAAATTGTTAGCCATGAAAAAAAGAAGATGAGAGAAAATAAGACACGGCGGATGTTTAAAGAGACTAATTATCTGTAGCGGGACATATGTTTTTAGATTCAGTGAGTTCATCTTTATGAAGGGGAAATCCTGGCCAAACCACATGAATGTACTCGAACAGGCTGCCAGATAAGGAGCATTGGAGAAAGGAAAGGGCACCAGTGCAGCTTAAAGGATTGGCTTCCCCGAGAATTCCGATAAAAATAAAATACTTCAAGATGCTAGAGGTACATGAGACATAGATAGGAGGTTTTCTTGGGGAGAATACCAATTACTAAAATATGAGGGAGGGAAATTTGTTACAGGAAGTGAGAAAGTCAAAATGTTATACCGTATTTGCCAATTTGACTGTGATATTCCCATTACAAGGTTACTTTTTGCTGGTGATTACGTTGCAGCACAAAGAGCCAGATCCAGGATTAAAAACAAGAAAAAGGGCCCTGGCCGGTTTGCTCAGTGGTTAGAATGTCAGTCTGTGGACTGAAGGGTCGCAGGCTTGATCACTAGCCAGCGTCGGGGTGCTAGCATGAGGCAACCAATTGACGTGTCTCTCACGTCGATGTTTCTCTCTCTCTCTCTCTCCCTCCCCTTTCCTCTCCTCCCTCCCTTCCAGTCTCTCTAAAAAAAACCAATGGGAAAAATATCCCGGGGTAAGGATTTAAAAAACAAACAAGAAAAAGGCCCATGGCCCACACAGGGTGGAACATTCAACTGTGTAAAAACCATGTCTGTTACTCTGGCACCAAAGGGCAACCCAGAAAGAAGAGTCCATTCACGAAACAGAAGGGAATGAGAAGGCATTTAGATGCTAAATATTACAATGACTTATTTTAAGGAAGATTTGCACTAATTTGTGAACATTTTGTCCCCCCTAAAATTAATGCATCAGTACATGGAAGACTTGGAAGCAGTGAAACCCAGGGTACCATTATCTTCACTGTCACGGCTGGTGTTTGTTCCCCATCCATCCCAGAAGTGTGTCTCTGGACATTTCATTTCATTTTGGATCCCACTTATAACATAATGTTAGGGGATTACATTTGTTACTGTGATTATTTTAAACTAGAGGCCCCATGCACAAAATTCGTGCAAGGGTAGGCCTTCCTTCCCACTGGCTTCCCTCTGGCACCCAGGACCCAGGCTTCCTTCTGGCCCTGGCTTCGTCCAGAATGATGTCTGCAATGACATAAAAAAATGATGTCCAATCTAATTAGCATATTACCCTTTTATTATTATAGATTAACTTCCCATTTATTCTTCATAAAAGACTATTTAAGGAAGCAAGTTGCTACCTGGGGTTTGGTACTGAAATGGAAGTTAAGCAGTAGGAAAGGGGGTTTAAAATACTATTCCTTTTAAGCAAGGATATTAAAATATGTGATTCCTAAAAGTCAGTACAAGCATCTGTGTTGCTTGAGACCTCATACAAGTAGATAATGAATTGGAGGACAGTGCCAGCCAAGGTCATAGATAATGAATTTGCTTCTCACCCTGAACTAAGTGCTGCCTAGAAAGTAAATGAAATTCACATGTAAAGGAATGTATGTTTCCAGAAATGAAGCCATGCACGTTTTAATATATTATCTTCCAAAATTATACATTGTTCTTCTTACTGGAAATGTTCAGGTGAGCTCATAGACAAGACTTAGGTGTAGGAAAAAAGCACATGTTCATCTAGAGGGGAAAACACAAACACAGTCTTGGCTGAGGCTTTCAGCATCATGGCAAATGACACCCTTCTCTGTTCATCGATTTCTTACATGTGATCTTTGAGCTAAGCAGAGGGAAAGAGCTTGTGAATACCTTTCAAGAGTAAACTGAGATTGGCTTCCTGTACCCCCAGGAAATCCACTCCCTGGCCTGCTGTTATAATTTTAGAAATAGCTCGAGGGCTCAGAGCTTCGGGCACAATTACAGAAGTGTCCTAGGATGCACCCCAGCAAACATTTATTGTGTATTTGCTATTTGCAAGGCTCTGTGCTTGTGTGCTGATTGTTCATACTTCTAGTTAATTGGCCAGGGGCTACATTTTAAATATACAACTTTTGGGGTTGTTAATATTATAACTACTAGTGGCCTGATGCACAAATTTGTGCACCAGTGTGGTCTCTCGGCCTGACCTGCAGGATCAGGCCGAAACCAGCTCTCTGACATCCCCAAGGGGTCCCAGATTGGGAGAGGGTGCAGGCCAGGCCAGGGGACCCCACCAGTGCACGATCAGTGCCAGGGAGGGACACGGGAGCTTGACCAGCCGGGGAGGGATTGCGGGAGGACTCCAGGGCATGTCCGGCCCATCTCTCTCAGTCCCAATCAGCCGGACCCCAGCATCAAGCTAACCTACCAGTCAGAGCATCTACCCCCTGGTGGTCAGTGCACGTCATAGCGACTGGTCAACTGGTCAATTGTCTGCTCCCTGGTGGTCAGTGCACTTCATAGCAAGCAGTTGAGCAACCTTAGCATATCATTAGCATATTACACTTTGATTGGTTGAACAGCCGAGCAGTCGACCACACACTTAGCATAGTAGGCTTTTATTATGTAGGATAATCTTAATTGCAACCTTTTTACTGTAATTTTGAATTTTAGTTTTGAAATGTTTTTCTTTTAGACACTTAAGTATATTTGTTACAATATATGTATATCACATAGCGATTACATCTTGCAAAAATTACACTAAGTCATCAGCCAGGGATAACAACTTTTAACATTTAGGATTGGTGTGATTTTAGGGTTGGTGTGAATCTTAACTCAGTGACCACCACCTTTATAACTGTGTTCAGATCCCTATACCCAAGAGATTTGAGGTATTTGGGTTTAGATTTTGATTTTAGTATGTAAAAGGATGTAATGTATTTAAGTGTTGAAGAGAAGGTTCCGGTAGAGAGGGTGCAGTCTATGCTCTAAGTTAGTAGAAGTGCTGTGAGCCCTCTGGATTCTCTACCAACCCTCACCCCCAGCTTCAGTCCTAAGAGACTCTACAGTCACACTTACAAGGAAATCCCCTTCTCACTTCCAGTTCAGCCCTAAACCTGTCAGAGCTGACTGCTGCCCTCATCATTCCTCTGAAACTAGTCTCACCCAAGTCTGCAACCCAATTAACTCCAATTCCAAATATTTTCCATCTCCTTCTACAGACCTTTCTGTAGGTGTTTTGTTTTGTTTTGTTTTGTTTTAGCCACTCCTTCCTTTTCTTTAACCATCTTTTGTGATTCTTCTATATTCCAAACAGCCTTCTTCATTCCAGACTTTTCCCTTCTCCATAATATCCAGGCTGATGCTCCCCAAGGTTCTATCCTTAGCTTTTGTCTACTTTTCCAGCTTCCACTGTTACCTGTGTGCTTATGACTTCCAAGTCTAAATGCTTGAAAGGTTAGATCCTTCATCTAAGTGCCAGACTCAGTGACCTAATGCATTCCAGACTTTCCAGCTTGGAACACACACACACACACACACACACACACACACACACACACACCATGTTCAGTAGGTGTGAGAGATGCAACCCTGCATCCACCTAACCTGTCAGCATTTCTGTCTCCAAAAATGGCAAATAGCTTCACCATCTACCAGCTCACATAGCCAGGAGCTAAACTCCTCCCTCTTGCCAGTCTAATCAGTCACCAGCCTGGTAATTTTGCCTCTGAAATTTTGCCAAGTCTCCCAGCCTTCTACCCTGTGGCCTC
The DNA here is from genome assembly GCF_028538775.1 of Myotis yumanensis. NCBI lineage: Eukaryota > Metazoa > Chordata > Mammalia > Chiroptera > Vespertilionidae > Myotis > Myotis yumanensis. The sequence goes on along the minus strand of NW_027223754.1, from coordinate 117,348,549 downwards.
ATTAGAAGCACACCATTTCTGGCTGAAGTGGCCCCAGGAGTTCTGATACTACAGTTTTGCAGTTTGCCCCAGGGCTTTTGAACTCCCACACCCTTCCTCTGCCTTTCCCTGAATATTCCCAACAGTTTCTTTCTTTTTCTTTTGAGAGAGAGAGAGAGAGAGAGAGAGAGAGTAGAAGGGAGGGGGAGAGACAGAGAGAGAAAAACATCAATGTGAGAGAGACACATTGATTGGTTGCTTCCTGTATGCACTCCGACCAGGGCCAGGGTTCAAGCCCACAACCCAGGTATGTGCCCTTGACCAGAATCAAACCCGGGACCCTTCAGTCCATGGGCTAACGCTCTATCCACTTAGCCAAACTGGCTAGGGCCAACATTTTCTTATTTTACTTTCACTTATTTGTGCTCTGAGAAAAACCAGGAGGAGGATCAAGAGGCAGAAACTCTGTTTCCTTCCTTGTATACAAAGAAGCAAGGCTGCCCCTTTTTTCCCCACTCCCACGTACACTGTAAAAGCAATGACTAATGAACACCGTCTAACAAAATCAACAGCAAGCTAAAGACTTTACCTACAACAGAATAAGATAATATAAGTGAATATCAAGGAGAAGTTATTGTTGAATCATTTTCCCTTTTAAAACATGTCAAAAAATTATCAGGTATTAGAAAAACTGAACTGAAAGTAAAGTCATATTTATGTGTCATGCTTAATTTATTTACCTATAAAATCTTGTGCTGGCATGAAAGACTTAGCCTAAAAGCCAAGATATGTTATTCTGATTAAGTATGTGACATATTGTAGAATAGTACAATATTTATAGTTTGAAGTACAGTTCTTGGTGTTTATTTGAGCAAATAGTATAAAAGTGAAATAGATATTAAATATAGTTCTAAACCAGAAATAAGTTAAATAATTTATTTCAATAGTGAATATTTTTCTTTCTATGGTTTATTTCTTAGACGTTTTAAATGGGAAACCAGTGATACCTTTATTTTGTGAATTTTGAAGACTCAGAATTAACTGCATTTAATTGTGAGTGCAAGTATTGGCTGTCTTTTTTGAGCAGAACAGGAGAATCCTGGCATGGTGATTGCCTGTATTCTATACGTAATAAGGAATTGGAACTATCCCTCCTGATCACTAAGACTGTTTCAACTCTAAAATTCTACATGTGGGTCCATCATCCTAATCATTAACATGCAATTTTTTAAAAATCTCTGTGGTCAGTTCATTATGCTTATTAAGAGGTTTTATTCCAAACACCCAGAATTGTATTCTAGTGTTCAGAATTTGGATATCAGAGTGATCCTGATCAGGGCCCCATGCGAATCTGAAGGAGTTTAGAATAAAAGAATGACTTTGCACCGAAACCGGTTTGGTTCAGTGGATAGAGCATCGGCCTGCGGACTGAAAGGTCCCAGGTTCGATTCCGGTCAAGGGCATGTACCTGGGTTGCAGGCACAATCCCCAGTAGGCGATGTGCAGGAGGCAGCTGATTGATGTTTCTCTCTCATCAATGTTTCTAACTCTCTATCTCTCTCCCTTCCTCTCTGCAAAAAATCAATAAAATATATTTTAAAAAAAAGAATGACTTTGCAAGAATGACTGTTATTATTCTTATTATTGCAACAGTGTTTTGGGCATTAACAGTGATTGGTGACAGGATGATGAGCTCTTTAGATCCTGAAGTTTCAGTGAACCACAAATAGAAGGAAATAAGTTGACAACTATCACATTGTGGAATTGCAACTATTCCCAAAGATGACAGAAAGGAACATGTGTTTCCAGTCAGTGGGCAGGGCAATTGGTTTCCTGTAGGCAGTTGCCTGCTTCTTCCATGGAAGGCCACCAAGTGCTCAGAGGTTATAAATGAGCAATTATTGGAGCTCCTTCAGAGAGCACTAAGCAGAAGGGTTAGCGACTCCTTGCATTCTTTTGTTGGCCTGCTATTAGAACTAGTATGGCACATCTAATATGCCTGCCTGTGTCCAAACATCCTGCACAGGGGTGTGGTTTCCCAAAAAGGGTTGGGCTGCTACACACATTTGTTGCTCATCTGTTCACATCTCAGTCAGTTGCCTGCCTGCCAGCCGCACTTTCCGACTGTGACATGCACTAATTCTAATCCTTGTAGCCTCATTCCCATAATTGTACCCAGAATCTTGCCTGTGAGAGAGCCCAGAGAATGCCTTCTTTTATGGGGACTGAGTCTTAGATGCTATGCCTTGCTGGTCCAGGTCTGACGTGGAATCTCCCTTTTTTATTATCGACTTGAAGGGGAAAGGACAGGTGGGGTTAAGCAGATCCAGACTCAGCTACCCTATTTACTTTAGAAAGCAAAGACACGACCTCGAAACACATGTCTTGGTAGGAACACATAGTAAGAAACAGTGCCCCTCCTCACATCAGAAAAGGTTTGCAATTATCATATTTGGCCGAACAATGTAGTAAAGTTTTCCCATAACCAGATCCACCAGCAGAGCTCTGCCAAGAGCAGCAGTCTACTTGCCAGTTCATGAAGTCTTCTGAAACAGTATTTTATTAAAGTCTTTTATTTCACTTTCAGTGGACATTTATTGTTCGCCTGCTTCGAGCCAGCGCACCACGAGGCACAGCGACGCTTAGAGTAAGCCATAGTCTGCAGCCACAAGGGCTGGGCTAAGCTCTAAAGAGCATGGGATGCTCAATGAGTGAAATATTTTTCTGTGTTTTACTGTTACCTTTTCCAAGATAAGAAAAATTACTCTCTTAATGTTTATGTCCATCCAGATAACATTTATTTTAGAAAAATGATCAAGACCGAAATCACAATGATCAAGTCCAGATTTTACCCTACCGTCTACTCACATTGTACCCTTGGGATAACTCAACCTCTAGCCTTCATTTTTATTCTGTGCATTGACATGAGATTAAGTCCTCTTGTACCTAGAAGTTATCGAAATGATGGACAATGGTGGTCCTGGGCAGTATGCTCATTAAAGATGCTGCCCACATCCGGGAGGGGGTGTTTTATGATGGCTTTGGTCTTCCGCTTTCTGTAGACAGAGGATCGAATAATTTAAGTCCTTTTGGCTTTATTTTTCTAAGAGTATCGTCTGGATAGGTTTATGTAATTCTAGAATTTTCTGTAATGTGTTCTCTGGCTGCATAAGATATTACAGAAAATGATAGTATAGTTAGTTACATGTCTGGCTTTTTACTTGATGGATTCGTATCATTATTAAAGGGTAATTCTTTTCCAAATAGCTTACATTGGTAGGAGAAATAATACTAGTCAGTAAGCTGCCTTTCAACTTATTTTCCCTTGTCTTTGCAAGAGTTAAATGGGTTGATATTGTCCCACAGTGCACATCCTATAAAACAGCTCCCACTCCGTCCCAGTGGTCTCCTATGCCTCTCCACTGAGTGGAGTAATGGAAAGCTTGGTAAGAGCAACTGAACAGTAGACCTCCTGTTAACATGTTTTCATTTCCTAGGGCTGCTATAAGAAAGTGCCATAAGCTGGGTGGCCCGAACAACAGAAATGATTATCTCACAGTTCTGGAGGCTACAAGTCTGAGATCAAGGTGTTGGCAGAGTTGGTTCTTTCTGAAGTCTGCGAGAGAGGATATATTCCAGGCCTCTCTTCTAGCTCCTGGTGGTTTGTTGGTGTTCTTGGCTTGTGGAAGCATCACCCCCAATCTCTGTCTTCATGTTCACATGGAGTCCTCCCTATCTTCATGTCTGTGTCCAAATCTTCCATTTTGAAGGACACCAGTCATATTAGATTAAAGTTTTATCCTAATTACCTCATCTCAACTAATTACATCTGCAATGATCCTATTTCCAAACAAGGTCACAGTCTGAGGTACTGTTAGGACTTCAACATAAAAATTTAGAAGGGACATAATTCAACCTATAACACTATCTCAAATTGATTTTTCATTGAGGTTTTTTTGGTTCCTGTAATTCTCACTAAGAAAGAACCAGATAAAAGACAGGATTGTGTTTTGTTGTTGTTGTTTTACAAACGGTGTAGTACTTCTGTTTGGCAAAAGAGTCATTTCTCAGCTAGGTATGAAGAAGCAGAAGGAATTTCCAATGCTTGCTGTTTTTACTGAATTCAAGTAAAATAACTATTTAGTGGGTCTCCTTTCTGTCTGGTATTAAACTAGGTGCTTAGAATTGTGAAAATGTAATGCTAGGTCATTGCCCTTAAAGATTTAGTGAAGGAAATAAATATATGGTAAAATACATTCTGCGTAATGAATGAAGTCATGTACATGGAACCAATATCTCAAACTACAAAAGAACATGGTCAACTTTGGGGTGAGCTCAGGGGAACTGTGGGGACTTCTTGAGGATAATAGGGACTCCCCTCAGCAAGATCCTAATGGAAAATAGAGATTTTTCCCAGTATTTAAGGGTCAGGGCAGCATTACAATAGGAAAGAATATATTCTAGGACTAGAGAGAGAAGATAAGGCAGGGGAAGGAATGGCTCATGGCAAGAGTAAGGAATGGATGCAGAAGAGAGAGAAATGAAAGTGTTCAGGAAAAACAGATTACTTTGGACAAAAAAAAACATCATCTGAGGTTGAAATGAAAATAATTAATATGGGTGTGAGTAAAAAGTGGTTTAGAGTTGAAGATTTCAGGCTGAAGTTCTCCATTGTTACAGAAAATTTTCATGGTTAAATCATCTTTCTTAAATGTAAGTCTGTGTATCACTGTGCTGCTTAAAACCCTGTAATAGTTTCAACTTGACATTTCTTTTAGTCCAGGATTCTTAACAAAATTCAAGGACCCTCTACACTCTCACTCCTCTTTGTGTTAGCTCTTCCTTGCTCTCTTTGCTCTGCCATATTACTTCCTAGAACAGTGATGGTGAACCTATGACATGCGTGTCAGAGGTGACACGCAAACTCATTTTTTTGGTTGATTTTTCTTTGTTAAGTGGCATTTAAATATATGAAATAAATATCAAAAATATAAATCTTTGTTTTACTATGGTTGCAAATATCAAAAAATTTCTATATGTGACACGGCACCAGAGTTAAGTTAGGGTTTTTCAAAATGCTGACACGCTGAGCTCAAAAGGTTCGCCATCACTGTCCTAGAATATTCCAGGTTCTCTCCAGCTTCTGGGGCATTGCCCATGCCTAGAACAGGGTCTTCTACTTCTTCCAATTGCATGCCTCCTCCCCTGTCACCTAACCAAGCTTATGGTGAAAAGTGGCTTATTCAGAAGGATCTCTCTTGATTGCTCCCAGTCCTGGCCCCAGCTGCCATCAGTTCCCAGAGCACCCTGTTGTCCACTTCATCACTTTCATGGCATTCACTTGGTATCTATTTTTCCCAATGGACAGGAGGCTGTACAGGGTATGAATTGTGTCTCCTATATACTCCACTGTATATCCAGCATGTAATACTGTGTCTGGCATATAGTAGGTATTCAGTGGATGTTGTGCTAAATGAATGAATGAGAATCACATCATTGATGGCTCATGTCTCAAAAAAAATAAGCTTAAAGTTTGAAAATAAAAATAAATGACTACCAGTCACAGGGAAGTCAAATTTTAAATTATTGCAGAACTAATATAGTTTGTGTTATCAGAAATTTTGAAAGAATGAACTTGTGGGTGAAGAAAGACTTGGTAGTAATTTACCAGGGTGCCTAAAGCCACAGAGGACCACAGAAACAATAGACAAAGTAATTTTGCTAGATTCTCCTGGGCCTCCCTCTCTCTTTTGATTATTTTGTATTTCCTTTTCCTCCTGCCCACTTTCCATTCTTTCACCTTCTCCCCTTTCTGATATCTCACATACTCAATTTGTTCTAATCCAGGTCTAAAGCTAATTCCATATTGTTTCCCCCACCCCCAGCAGGGCTGACCTTTGTGCTCAGGAACCCTACTGTCATCCTATTTACAACTCCTATACTACTCAACGGGAGGGGCGGGGGGGGGGGGGGGGGGGGGAGCGGGGGGGGGGGGGAACGCACATTTAATAAAAAGGTTAAGATTCTGTATTTTATCACTTAACTGAACAAAATTTAATGGCTTCTTCATTTCAGAAGTGACTTCAGTGTTTGGTTTTTCTCTTACAAAAATAAATCAGGTTTGATTTTTTGGTGAGCCCTGAATCATTCTCAATCCCAAAATAAGCCAGTAAACTGTCAATGTTACTTTTCTGTCCTAATGCCAGTTAGTATTCCTGTAACGGTGTAGCTGGTCCTGGGCCAGCAGAGTAGGAGAAGGAGTAATATAATATGTGCTGCAGTGGATGAGTCCATGGCGAGAAATGTGTGTCTTGGCACTGGAAGATTTAAAAGGTTTGAATATTCATAAGGTCTTATCTAAGCAGCTCACTGGCTATTAGTTCTTCACATTAAGTTCAAGATATGTAAATCCTCAGAGGTTCATGGTATATCCAGGCTGAATAAATCTGAACCTTTAGAAAAGAATTGGCACGTTGAATTTTATGTAAATGTCTATCCGTTCTTCTCTGTGGTCCACTCATCTAACAATGCTTTTCTTTCTCATACTGCCTTCCAACATAGAGCTTAGCAAAAGCCCAGATAAAATGGTGATCATTTCATCTCCAAAACTGCATTTGATCTAGTTTTATGTTTATACCATTTATCTTCTTTTGCTTCAAACACTTTGCGTTGATGAAGACGGCTTTGAACGTAGAACACCCACGTTTGGTGTCACTGCATTCATTTTTCTTATGTTTTGGCTTGAATTATAGTGCTTTTAATATTCATGAAGTTTGAAAAAATAAACATCCTAGACTATTTCCTCTGAGTGGAAATGTTATGGTTTCAGACCCCAGAGAAAACAATTGGTAAGTTCTGCAAGCTCCCATTTTCTCCCTGTCAGTTGGAAAGCAGCTAGGGCTTGGCAAAAGTCACGGCCTCCTGGACACTTGTGGGCTTCCCAGAGCAGACACTGGGGCCTGTTTCACAGAAGAGGCAAAAAATCAGCAGACGTGCATATTTAAAGACTCCCTTTGGGAAAGTAGATACTAGTATCCTTTTAATCAATTCAAAAGTATATCATTTTTGTCATTGAAGAAGGTAGAAGAATTACTTGTTCAGTTCAGTTCTCTGTGTTCAAATGGAAATTGTCGACAATATTTCTCAGTCATCTGCTTACTCTACATTAGGCCTATATTGATATTTACCTCTCCAAAATGAGCTCAACCCATCCCTTAAATATTTTAAGAATATAGATCAAGAACTTTCCACAAATTTGAAAGCCAGACTTTAAAGAAAAAATAAAATGATTATTCTAAGTAATTATAAGAAAACTGACCATTAAAAGTAGTGTTTCAGCCCTGACCGGTTTGGCTCAGTGAATAGAGCAAACTGAAGGGTCCCAGGTTCGATTCCAGTCAAGGGCATGTACCTTGGTTTCGGGCACATCCCCAGTGGGGAGTGTGCAGGAGGCAGCTGATCGATGTTTCTCTCTCATTGATGTTTCTAGCTCTCTGTCCTTCTCCCTTCCTCTCTGTAAAAAATCAATAAAATATATTTTTTAAAAAGTAGTGTTTCAATAATACAACATTGTTCTGAGTTTTATGCACATAAATCTATGGATTACCCATTTTGTTGACTCTATCTCATTGCCCTAGATGACCTTATCAAGTTCACCTATTCTCTCCTAATTATAGCCCCTCACTCCCCCCTCCTCCCCTCCCTCCTTGGATCATGCTTTATCAGAGGATTGTCCCATGTCCTACACTGATGATCAAGCTGTCTCATACACCTTTTGCTTCATGTTTCTCTGTCTCAAAATTCCTCTCTGTCATCTATGGTCTCTTTCTCAGAAACTGTCACTTTCCTGTATGCTTAATGCTATTACCTCTTCCCTAAATATACTCTACATCTCTATGGCTGACTCAGATGCCACCAACAACCTCTTTCATTCCTACCATTTTCCACTAAGGATGCTGAAAATAAAAATATTTGGGCCCCCAACCTCTTTTGCAGCACTCAGGGACATTGGCCAAGAGCTTCCAGCACCAGGGTGGAGCAGGTAGGGCTACCTGTTCTTCCTCCCCTGAAGGGAGATAGAATGCCTAATGCTGTAGCAGACATCTTCAGACTACAAGGCCACGGCAAGAGAAAAGAAAGCCAACACCAGGGTAGTGTTGATACTTGCCAAGGTGCTTGATAGCACCGAGAAGCAAATACCAACTTCCAGATACATTTTTGGAGAAAATGCAGCCACTGTTTGGTAGTTGAATTTTTAGTTACACACAGACAAATAACCTAACTGATACACCCTCTCCCCAAAACAAAACAAATTTAAAAATGTTGCCTAACTCTGGGGCTTGTACATTTTTAATTTGTCTGTCTTCGTTGGCTTTTTCACTAACATGAGCTCCCCACAAACACCTTTGTCCGTGCTCTTCTTCCCTTAAATTACTCTGAGCTCTGTTTCACTGTCAAGCTTGGGGAAAGAGGAACCTACCCTTGCACTCTCCTCCCTTCACATTCCTCTACTCACTCCTCCTGGCACTGACGGAAGCCCTCACCACTTCACTTTCCTCTCACAGGTTCTAAATGCCTTTCTGGTCTCTGAAACCAGTGGGTCTTTATTTTTCTCTTCCTCAGCCTCTCTGCAGCACTTGATATTATCTTCTCCCCCAGGTTGCAGTGCTCCTGTTACTCCTCTGACCCTCCAGTCTTACTCTGCTTTTCCTTCTTTTTCCTCTAAAATGTAAGGTTTCCTCAAGGTTCTGTCACATTTTTCTTCTCTCTCTACTTTCTACCTTGCTAATTTCTTCTACTCTGTGCCCAACTTCAAATATTACTTCTATGTGAATAATTCCCAAATTTTTTTCACTTTGGCCCATTGTTGAAACTAGTTTGTTTCCAACTGCTAGTTTATAGATGTTTACTTCAAGTCGTCCTTGAATCTTCCTCATCCTCTTCCCCGAAACTCTTAATTCCAAGCATCAGATCATCGATTTTGTCTCAGCAAAATTTTTTACCTTTCCTGCAATTTCTATTTTCTGTGCTATTCCTTAATTGTAGGAATATTCTAATTAATTTTTCTATTTCAATCTATCCTGGTATAGACCACCACCTTGGCGCCTCCCTGTATCTAATGCTCATGCCCAGTTCATCAGTAAGCCCTGCTCATTATTCCTCCAACATGTCTTCCCAATCTGTCCATTTGCCCTCTTCCCCATGCCCTTACCCAGCACAAGGCTCCACCTTCACTGTATCATCACCCCTCACTTGGCTTTCTGCTTCTAGTCTTGTTCTTCTCTCTTCTGTTTTCAGCACTACATCTAGGATGTTCTTTTACAATGTAAATCAAATTATGCTCCTCCCTCTTCCAAACCTTTTTATGATTTAGAACCAACGTCCTTTACATGGCAAACAAGACCCAGGCTGATCTAACCCTGTCTATCTTGTCTGCTTCATCATAAAGCACTGTCTCACCATCTGCTCATCTTTGGTTCCTCACCTTTGCTTCGGTCTTTCCCACCACAGGGCCTTTGCATGTGCTGATTCCTCTGTGTGCAGCACTCTACACTCATTGCCCCACTCTCTTGCCAATTTCTACCCCTTCTTTTGAGCTTAGCACAAAAGGTATTAAGTGATGCCATAGGCCCCCTCCTTCTCTGTAATGGCATCAGAATCTTTTCCTTTATTGCCATTGATGACAGGAATGTTAATTGTGTTTTTTGTTTAATGTTCCACCACCACTCTCAGTCCCTAGAATGTTAACACCTTGAAATAAGGAACCATAAACCCTTTTGTTTTCACATGCCCAGCAACTAGCTCCGTGTTTTCCACATAACATAGGTTTAAAAGTACTTTTCAGATGAATAACAAATTGAGGCTCGGTACTGTCTTACGGCCTGCCAAACAGAATCTCAGCTCCTCAGCCTCTTGTGCAAGGGCCTCTATGGTCTGACTTCAGCCAATCTTTCCCACATCTTCCCTCCCAACTCCCACATATATGATGTGTGATTGAGCAAATGGAATTCTTCATTGCCACCTGCATCCTTTGTTCCTGCTGGACCTCTATGGGGAGTAAATTCCCTCCCATTTCCACTTTTTATATTGAAACCCTCCCCATTCTTTACAAATCCAGTTCATGTCACTTTATGATGAATTTTGGATTTGTCCCCAACCAGAGGTCATCTCTGCCTCCCCTGCTTTCCCATGGTACATTGCTGTATCTTCATTTTGGCTCTTAACCATATGTTATACAGAAATTTTATGTACTTTTCCTCTCCTGAACTTGAATGTAAGATGCTGGAGAAGCATTGTGTCCCATTGGCCTTGGTTTCCAGCACGCTGCTGAGCACAGGGCCTTGGTTGGTGGGCATGCTGGAGAAAGAGGTGGCTGAGGCAGCTGCGATCGCAGATGACTGAGGCAGGGAGAGAGCTGAGCAATCTGAAACACATGAACCAAATGGAGGTCATTTCGGGGAAGAATCTTGAAGTTCTTGGCCAACCCCAGAGGAGAAGATACTTGATAAGGAATGCTGAGTAGCATCCAAGAAAAAGTAGAGCAGAGTTATAGCAAACTTGCATACTGTGCACTCTGGACTCTGGGCCTAGATCAGATGGTGCCAGCATGACATGACTTCATTACCCTAAAACAGAAAAAAGACAGCACTGGTGAATCCTGGCTCAGAGGATGTTGTGCTGACTACGGAGCTCAATCGCTGAGAGGAGCTTAAAGCGCAAAGGCCCGGGTGCGGTCATTGGTAAAGGGTGCCTCCCCCCAGTCTCTTTGGATTGGTCAGCTTGGGGATTCCCTGGTGCCTGTTTTGTCGCAACTTCCCACAAGAAAGAAACCTTCCCATCACTTGAGTAATTACTGCCCCCTCCCCACAAAGGAAAATAAACAGAAAATTCTCCCTTTGGGTGGACTGAGCACCAGTGGTAGTTGCTGGAGCAGAGATCAAACCAGAAGACTTGCACCTTGTGGTCACTGGCATCAAAGGCCGCAGGTTTCCTTTTCGCCTAATTCGAATATGCTGTGAGCCTTGGGGAGGCATAATTAAAACTGCAGGGGAGCCAAAGAAAGCATATAAAGGAACTGTTTTGATGCTTCAAAAACCCAAGCAAACAGAATCTGTATTATTCAATTAGGTATGCTTATGGGATTTGTCCTGGGTGTTTTGACTGCTCAGAGCCTGCTGGGGAAGTCAGTCATGGGCTTTAGACCTGAAAGGAACCATATTTAATGCCCTCCCAAATTTCACTTTTCAGTTTCTTATTGAAGCCTCCCAGTGCCAGAGCTTTATTGTAGCTGTGCGTGAACGTTTACTCTGACTCCTGTTTACTCAGCTTCTCCTCCACTGATACAGGATTGCATTTTTCTGCCTGGTTCTTGGGTTCCTTTCCACTTTGCACGGATGTTCTTTGCTTCAATGAGACTCAGTATAGCCTGACAGGCAGGATAGCATGGCGGTTCTGAGCACAGGATCTCCCCGCTGGACCACTTCTTGTATGTTTGGCCTTAGACAAGTCACCTAATGGCTTTATGTCTTGTTATATTACATGCAAGGAGATTAGGGTGGTGGTAACTGCCAACATCATAGTGTCTACTGTGTTCATTCAATAAAAGAATTCACGTTAAAATACTTAGCAGAATGCCTGGCTCAGGACCTGTGTTCAGTAAATAGTGATAATTGTCACAATTACCCCAGCGCACAGGTAGGTGCATCCCTGTTAGCTGCAGCCAACAGACCAGGGGAGGCTAGAAGGGTTGTGCACCTAGGTCCCCAAAGGACACCCAGACTGAGAAGGCCTCGAAGGTCACATGGGAAACTCCACAAAGACAGCTGAGGTCAGTGGAGTATCTGTCCCCGTGACTGGCTTTCCCCACAGGCATTTTAAGTGGCAGCAACTACTGCAGTACACTCAGCTGCAGCGAGTTTGTCATTACATTATGGGACTCCCTTTCTGAAGACAGCATCCAGGGTCAGGATTGCAGTCACACAATACCTAAAGGCAAGCAGCCATGTCTGCCAGGCTGAGGCGGTCCGAACTGACTGGGAACACATTGCAGGCCCCTCGTCAACTGCATACTTCTCCCCAATCAGCTCAAAATGGACCCGGGTGCTGAGGGCCTAACCTAATCCCAAACTTCTGGAAAGCTACCTGCAAGAAAGGTTCTCCTGATGCCAAGTGAAGAGTCCAGACAAAAATCCTGTGTCAGTTGCTAAAGACTTACAAACAGGTATTATCTGGATGGTACTCATATGCTGGGCCTTAACTTTCTTTCCAGATGTTTATATTCAACAAAGTAGGCACTATAGAATTGATAGTAGATATGGATAGCCTGTATAGGAAGTAGCTTCCCCTTCGTTGTCTCTAGTGAATTATTAATAAGTGGCTGCCTATGACATACCAGCTGCTGTGGATACAGGGATGTGGAGAACACATCCCAAACAATAGGAGGCTCTCAGTCTAATAAAGGTGGGTAAACAAACATAATACTGAGCGTAATGCAAACCCACAAGGCACAGTGGAAAGAGCATGCACTCTGGACTCTGGGCCTAGATCAGATGGTAGTTCTTACCGCTAGTCAGTGGTATGAGCTTAGGAAATCATGTGACCTCTCTGAACCAAACTTTCCACATCTGTGTATTGGAATATAATGTCCTTGTTGTAGGTTCATCTGTATGTGTTAAAATCAGGATAAGGCCAACAACTAGTACAGTGCCTAACAAATGGTAGTCATGCAAAAAATGGTAGCAATAGAATAGATATCATTAAAGAGGAGCACAGGGGACAAAGCATATCATTCTGCCTGGAGATGCAGAGGATGTCATATTTGAACTGAATTTGGACGGAGGAAGGAGAATTCTTAGAACAATAGCAAAGTGGGGCACCATCAGCTGAGCTGAGAAAAAGATGGGCGAAAATAAGAACTTTGAGGACATGGAGAAATGCAGACTGTGGCTGGAGTATCAGGTGCTGGTGATGGAAGGCCAAGAACAGGGTCTTGAATGAGAGGAGCCAGACAATGAATGGGCTCAAATATCATTCTAGAGAGTTAGATTTTGATAAATTTTACAATGTACTAAAAATTCCTGTGCTAAGTACTCTCCTAGGCTACTTATATATGTTATTGGATGCCCAGCAACCACCCTGCAGGCATAAGATAGCATCATTTTGATACTTCTCATAGCAATCCAAATGTATAAACTAAGGCTGGAGGAGATTAATAAATCATTAAATTCACCATATTCACTTACGCTAAGTTAGGCAAGCTGCCTAACTGAAGGACATGTTGTCTCATTTGGAATGCTATGTTAAATTTTTTGCTTGTTTCAATTCACTCATTTTTTGGATACATTTGGAACAAAGCAATACTGCAAATAAAATGAACTATCCCCGCTGATAATCTAACTTGAATAAGTTTGGTCCCCTTCCCCAGCTGGACCGTTGATTAGGTAGAAGTGGATAAGTGGCTCACTATAATAGTGTAATTCATTGATACAAAGACTCATCTGTACTTTGGATCATACCGTTCTCCCAACTAAATCAAGCATTATATTAAAAACAGCACACTATGTTTTCATTTTTTATGATAGGTGTTAGGCTTGAGTCCAAAATAAGGTAATATGGGACATTTGATTGAGGTTGAAATTTTGCATGTCACCCAAAAAGGAATAAGACTCAAACCAACTTTATATAGACAATCCTCAATAAAAACATTTGAAAAATACATGTTAGTATCAACTCTAGGAATTTGGGGTATGTAATGCACCCAACTACCCAGCGCTCTGTAACCTGAACTGCTGCTATCAACCTCAACCCCTCAAAATACTCAACACGTTTATTTTGGACACATTCTAAACAGGTGTTTCCTCTGTGTCGCAAATGGTTTAAACTAGAGCCTCGCTTATGTCCGGTGTGTTCAGCTGAAATCACAGGGCCAGCTGACGCTCTGTGAGCATGTGTGCTCATCTGTGCTGATGCTGACAGTCAATACTTGCTGATTCCCACATTGGTCAGCGCTGGACATAGAACAGATGTTGGGGATTATAAGGGAGGATTCGGGGAAGCTGTGGGCCCGAGCGTCTGCGGAAGTAATTTATTGTGGAGACGCAGAAAGGCCCCGCTGAACCTTCAGTGAGAAGTTCGATGGAACAAGCCTCAGTGGGCCTGCGAATCAGGACTCAAAACAAATGTTTTCCTGTTGTCCTTTAATTGAAAGAAAAATAGTAACTCATCATCTTTAAGTCCAGCGGAATGGAGAAGGGAAGAAATCCTGATCCCACAAATTTTCATTAAAGTTCTAATCTGTGAATTAATTAGTGGGATCATGACACTGAAGTGTCAGCATAGAAGGTCTAATTAGGTCCAGGGTGAATCATTGGAGGAGAGTTTACAGATGAGTGAAAGGTTGGCTGTCCTGCCCCCCTCCTTGGGAAAACTCCTTGAAGACCAGGCTCAGTTTACCAGAATATAACACAAAGCTATTTCTTCCTCACCATTTCTGTCCATCCCGGAATTTCTTTGTCTAGTTATTCCACCATTGGTATTGTCTAACACTCGACTCAGCTCACTACCCAAGACACTATGATTTGCAGGTCCAAAGGCTAGAATGCCGTAGGTTATGAGTTTTCGTGTCTTCTTAGTGGACCACCTGTGATCCTCAGCTTTTACTGTGGCACTGCTCTGTGGAAAGCTAACCAAGATAACTTCTTTCTTTCTTGTTTTTGGGTAGCTCTCTATAGATTTAATGAACTTCATTTTGATACTTCTCATAGCAATTCAAATGTATTTGTTGGTACATTTCAGTAAGTGTTTTGATTTTAAAATCCAATTATTTCAAGAGCTGCAAAGAAAGGGGTGAAATGAGAATTGTCTTGACCAGTAAGGGTCATCTAAAAAAAAAATGAGAAGTAAGGCAAAGTATTTAAATAAGGGATTCTAAAATTAATCAAATTCGAAGACACATTTTTCATATTTTTCTCCTCCATTGTTTCCATCGTGAACATATTTATAGCCTGTTAAGGATTCCAGCAGAAAGAATTACAGGCAAATATGTAAGCTCAACTGTTACTGCCTTAGAGTTGATTTGAGGCAACTAGTATATATGTTGTTTTTTCTGGAGGTAAGCATATAAATGTTCCTGCTAGGGAGAAAGCAAGTAGTTAATGTGGAGAACAAAGGAATTGTCACTAGCTTACTAATAAACATTTTTTTCCATTAAGGAAGGAGCCATAAATTGTGTATCATTGACATTAAATAATACACTGAGTAAGCAAATAAAAATATGAGGAAAAACAAAATGGATCTTATAATAAATATTCTATGATTCAAAATTTCAAATGCATTAGGAGAATTCATTCAATCAGCTAGGAGTTCTTTCTTTAAAAAAAAAAAAACAGCAACTCAGATTAACCTCATTTTTTGTTTGTTGGGTTTTTTTGTGTGTGTTTTTATAGGGAAAAAACAGATAATTATTGTATTTTGTTTCTCCTCTGAAAACATCTTCAGTTCTCCAAAATTAATAGAAATATAGGAAAGCAGTTCTATAAAAGCAAAAGAAATCCTTCAGGGCTTTCAACAATATTAAGGAGAACTAAGGCATAAGAAAAGAAGATATCAATTTTATGAAAAGTATATAATAACAAATGTTGTTTACATATTAACCCAATTTTAACAAGGCAAATGTAGAAGCCTTTCCATAGAAGAATCAGTCAAAAGTATTTATGTTTAGTTATATCTATTAATTTTAAACTAGGGAAGTTGTATTGAAAAGATAAATTGAAATATATGGGAAAGGGAAATGTAGCTGAAGTGTTTCTATTAGGGTATGATGAAAAAATTGGATCTGTTTTATGTAAATTTTCAAGTGGCTTGGTAAAGAAAGTCAAGAGTACATTAATTAAATTTACAGAGCCAAAAAAGGTGAGGACCCAGGAGGTTAGATGTAAAAAAATACAGATGGACTGAGAGAGATGAGAGGAAATGGACAGGCTTTTACAACATGATATTCAGCTTGGAAATATGCAAGCAAATACGATGGGGAAAACTAGCCAAAGACAGATAGCTGGTTTAAAGAAAAAGTTAATAAAATGTCAAGTCTGAAAAACTATGCAGACCAAAGCCAGGAAATTACAGTTATGTATCCCACAGTAACTGTAAATTAACCCCATTGCACATATGTAGTATTTCACATTACTGTAGATGGTGTTAACTTTCACACCTAAACATGCATGTGTATGTGTGTATTTCGTCTGAATTACGGTTGTAATGGGAACAAAGGTGCAAACAGGACATGTAATGGATTGCCTGCTTTTTTCACAAGTCACCCAGGAGCTTTCTAGCCCAAGCTGCTCATACACCTCAGAATGGAGCAGAAGGGAGACAAGTTTTGATTCAAAGTCCAGTTGTTCACCGAAAGGGCTAGGAAGATACCAACATTTCTTAGCAATTGTAAAGAAGTCATGAGTGTCCTGGGTATGTGGAAGGAAGTCTATAATACATTCCTGAGATTGAGCACATTGGATCGAAATATGTCCCCACACTAGTTTCTCCTTTCCTTTGCTTGCCTCATATCTCTAACATGCTCCTTTTACCACTGTTTTTTGCCCAATTACCATCCATTTTTCCTCTCCTATTAGGCTCATTATAAAAGTTAAAATACAGTATTTTCCTTTGAAAGCATTCAATCGACTGATCTGGTGGGTTGTTTGCTTTAAAAAAAAAAAAACATTCAATCAACTTATACAATATATATTCCAATATAGCTCTTACTTCAGACATGGGACCAGGATGCAGGAGTCCACATACTTCTTCCTGCAGCATCCTCTGGGCCATTTCTCTTTAGTTCATGTGTCTACTTATAGCACCTTCTACCTTTGTCAGATACACACTGATTTTTCACTCTTACCTTTTGCTACATCATTGGGGATGTAGTGGACAAGCCCTCTGTTTATCACGTCTTCCTAATCCTTTGATTTCCTCAGCACCTATGAGGTCCTCCTCCACAGCCACCTCCCCATTCCTTGGCAAGGCTACACCTCCATTACTTGGCCACTGAAATCTCTTGTCTTCTACACACTATCTTAGCATCTGATTCCACTGGGCTCACAGCAACCCCAGTTCACCTACCACCTCTAGTGAAATTGCTTGTTCCCACTGAAATTGCTTTTCATCTTCATTGTTGTTATCAATATTGCAACCTTATAGTTGGTGTCCAGTAGATACTCTATGAATATTCTCTTTCCAGTTCTCTCAGCCTTCATCTTCCCTTTTTTCAGCTGGACTCCAAAATGAATTATTTAAGTGGTTCATTCATTCTCCTCAATTCCCTTGCCCTTCTTGGTTCTGATTTTTCTACCTTGTCACTCCCACCATCTGCTTGCTTAGCTTTTTCTTAGGCTACCAGCATTTTTAGGAAAACTCAAATGATTTGTATCCTCATCAAATTGATCTGTTTGTCTTAGAATTTGGGCTGTCATTGGTATCATCATGTCTATTTATTTGATTTCCTGTCTCCGAGCAGCATTTTTCAAAGGTTATTCCCTCTTCTGTGGCCCCAGATTACTTTGTTCTGAACACGACTTCACCTATTTACTCACAGGGATTGAGGTCACTTCCCATCAGTTTCTTCCACATCCTCCTGGCCACCCAGAAATTTCTTCAAATTGCCATCTAATCATGCTCCCTCCCTCCCATACTTGAGTTCACAACTGACCCTTAAACTTCCAAAGCCATTTCTTCCCAATGTCATGCCCTCTCACTCATTCTGGGACCACTCTCCACCAGTTCCCCTCTTGATTTTTTACATTTCAAGATTCTCTCTCCTTCCCCACTGCCATCTCATTATTCTGGCCAAACTCCCTCTGGCCCTCCGTCCTTACCCCCCATTTACTCATGCATTTTGCTGCACTCCCTTTCATCCTCCCCCACATCTTCCCTAAAATGCCCTCACCTTCAAAGTACAGCTCCATCCTGGGTCTTCTTCCTCCCTGACTAAGACTGAATTAAGTCCTGACTCCTTTTCTATCTGCCACCTCCTAAGATAGGTATCACCCATATTCTAATCTCATGCCTTTTCTTACACAGGTTCACCCATCCCTGTGGTACAAGTGACCTCTAGATATATAGGCTAGCCCACCTCTCTGGTGAGAGAGCTTGGGCTCTGGGGTCTGATGGCTGGGTTCTAGCCCTGGCTTTGCCATGTGCCAGCTGTGTGACCCTGGCCATATTATTTGACTTTTCTTGCCTGAGTTATTCATCTGTGGGACAGGAATGGCTCTAGTGCCTACCTCCTGGGTTGTTGGGAGGATGAAATAAGCGAATTCACAGAGAGGGCTGAGAACATTGCTTGGCACACAACCAGCACAGAGTAAATGTAGCTCTTTCCTTGTTGTCACAGCTGCCCTCATCAGTCTCCATGGTCATCTTTATTGTGACCTCCACAGCCACACTTCCCAAAACCAGAACTTCCTGAAAGTTAGTCGGTCAGCCTCTGAACCTTTGGTTTCACCTCCTCCTTCATTGCCAGCTCCTGCTTTTGCTCGGGCCCTGCCCTTCCCCTTCTCTGCTGCTCCTCTGACTAGTCAAGACTCTCCTTTGTCTCCATGGCTACTTCAGAGGCCTCCTCTCCTGGTCTCCAGAGTCTGCTCTCACTTTGAGAGCTCCTGTAAGCTGGTGCCTTGATCCATGTCCCCTGTTCCAGATGCCTTCTGTAGCTTTTTCTTGTCCCAGGAGTGAAATCTAAACCCCTCAGCCCAACATTTTTTCCTTCCTTTTCAGGTTTACTTCCCTACATATATCCTAAACCCAAGCACATTTTTCTTTAGCAGAATATACTCCCTATTTGGTCTTTATCCTGCTCTTCTGGCCAGAGGGCTTTTCATCACCTGCAACTGGATGGAATCTCAATGACCCCAAAGAACTAGTGTTACTCCACTCTGCCTTAGAACTCTCTGTCTGCTCCTCCTATGGTGACCCAAGGCTGCTAGAGAACAAGGACTGCCCCTCTTGTTCCCCAGTGGTCCTGGCAGCATCATAGTCTAAACTGAACCTTAGTGAATTCCTACCTATGGACTCATCCTTTAAACCCAGCTTTTGGTATGGGGTCTCATACAGCCATGTCATATGCCATGGCGTCGGAATAGAAGTTTCAACATGGTGACAAATTTCCCACATAGACACAAAGGACATGCATTAAATACCCGGCCTGTTCAAATATTACTATACTACTTGCCTCGTGTCTTTTTGAAAAGAAGTTAAAATGTTAACTGTACTGTTGAGCTCCCCTAGTTGCCCTGCCAGTCTCATTCCCCTTGAAATAGAAATACTCCCATTACTTTAATGTTTACTATTTTTGTGCATGTATTATGTATGCATAAACCTATCAAAAATATAAAAAATACACAAAGTTGATTTTTGCAGGGTTTTGAAACTTAATGTAGATTGTATTATATGCACCTTTCCCCTCAATACTGGGTTGTTTACGATGATTTTATCTCCCACTGTTTTTGACATTTATCCATAGTGATATTATTGTAATACATTCATTTTAATGCTCTTTTCAGTTATATAAATATACCAAAATTTATTTATTCTCCTATTGATAAACATTTACATTAGCATTTTTTTGCAATTACTAAAAATGCTATAGCACACATTCCTGTACATGCATATCTGTGGGCTTGTCTGAGTTTCCCTAGAGTATAGAATTGCATGTGGAATACCCATTGGCAAATCTCTCAATCTGTGGCTTTTCTTTAAATTTTGCTTCTGGTGTCTTTTAGTGCAGAAGTTTTCCATTTTTATGCAGTCAGACTCATCTTTTTCCCTTCATAGTTTCTGTCATTTTGTATATTTTCTAAAAGCTAATCAAGGTCAAAAGGATATTCTCCTAGGTTTTCTTCTAAAAGTTGTAAAGTTTTACTTTTCACCCTGATGTCTATGATCTTCCTGGAAGGGGTGTGTGCTTGTGGTATGAAGTTGGGTGTAACTGGGTATTTTCACTTAGATGAGCAGTGCCATGCCCCGAGCCCTCCTTGCCCTGTGGATGTGCAGGCTGCTGGGCTGCCACATCACGTAGGGTCACGTGGGACTCTTCGTGTCCAGGCCCAACATCTCTGGGGTTGCATCTGAGGGGCAGGGTCTGAGCAGCGAGGGCCTGGCAATTCTCTGCTAGCTATGTTTAGAGGAATGTGAGCATTTGCCTCTAGGTTTTGAACCTAGAGAGCATCTATGATTCCTATGCAGGAGACTTCATCTCTTTGGGGAACTGTTGTATGTCAATTAGAAGCCTCCTCTATTCACTCAACTTATTTCCCTTTTAGAAAAATGATTCTTTTCTGAACTGTCAATGCCCTCTCAGATGCTTTAAAGAATTGCAGGGATTGGAGACCACCAAGATGGCGGCATAGGTAAACACCGGAGACTGCTGCCGCAAACAACCACTTCAAAAATACAACTAAAAGCCGAAACCGGTTTGGCTCAGTGGATAGAGCGTCGGCCTGTGGACTGAAAGGTCCCAGGTTCGATTCCGGTCAAGGGCATGTACCTGGGTTGCAGGCACATCCCCAGTAGGAGATGTGCCGGAGGCAGCTGATCGATGTTTCTCTCTCATCGATGTTTCTAACTCTCTATCTCTCTCCCTTCCTCTCTGTAAAAAATCAATAAAATATATTAAAAAAAAAAATACAACTAAAAGATGGAATGGACATCACCCAGAACCACAGGAAGGCTGGCTGAGGAGAGACTCTTCAACTAGAAGGAAAGACAACAGCATTCTGAGGCTCAGAGGAGGTGCAGTGTGGAAAATTTAAAGATATGGAGGTGTGCGCGCAAAGCGGGCTGGTGGCTGAGGACGCGGTTGTCTTTTTCAATCAGGAGGGAGTCTCAGACTCTGAGCTCCAGATCCGGGCGAGTCTCTAGGGACCCAGACTCAAACGGGAGAAGCAGGACTGTCTGGCTACGGTCCCTCCGAGGTTTGCAGCAGTTGCTGGGACAGAGAGGCAGAGCCCCTGGGGACAGACTGAGAGCAGCCATAACTGCTCCCTCCACCCGCCCTGTTGATCCCTCCCCGCCCAAGCCCTGCGCAGAGCCATTTGCCGGATCGCCTCAGGCAAAGGCTAGATTAGCACCTCCCTAGAGGACACAAGTTCTTCCACAGCTGATTCCCACAGCCAGTCAGCCTGGTGGTCAAATCCCTCTAGTATTAACTACAACAATCAAGGCTTAACTAGAACAAGACTGCGCACAAAGACCACAAGGGGGTGCACAAAGAAAGCATAAAAAATGCGGAGACAAAAAAAACATGACAGAAATGGAGGATATAGAGCTAAAAAACGCAATTTTGAGGGCTTGCAATAAACTTGAGGAGAGCCTCACGAAAACTAATGAGACCCTCGATGCTATGATAAAGAAACTAGAAATTAAGCATACACTGACTGAAATAAAGAATATTATACCTAATAGCAGACCAGAGGAGCACAAGAATCAAGCCAAAGATTTGAAATGCGGAGAAGCAAAAATCACCCAACTGGAAATGCAAAATGAAAAAAGAATCCGAAAGTGTGAAGATAGTGTAAGGAGCCTCTGGGACAGCTTCAAGCACACTAATATCAGAATTATAGGAGTGCCAGAAAATGAGAGACAGCAAGATATTGAAAACCTATTTGAAGAAATAATGGCAGAAAACTTCCCCCACCTGGTGAAAGAAATGGACTTACAGGTCCAAGAAGCGCAGAGAACCCCAAACAAAAGGAATCCAAAGAGGACCACACCAAGATACATCATCATTAAAATGCCAAGAGCAAAAGACAAAGAGAGAATCTTAAAAGCAGCAAGAGAAAGAGACTCAATTACCTACAAGGGAATACCCATATGACTGTCAGCTGATTTCTCAACAGAAACTTTGCAGGCCAGAAGGGAATGGCAAGAAATATTCAAAGTGATGAATACCAAGAACCTACAACCAAGATTACTTTATCCAGCAAAGCTATCATTCAGAATTGAAGGTCAGATAAAGAGCTTCACAGATAAGGAAAAGCTAAAGGAGTTCATCACCACTAAACCAGTATTATAGGAAATACTGAAAGGTATCCTTTAAGAAGAGGAAGAAGAAAAAGGTAAAGACACAAATTGTGAACAACAAACATGCATCTATCAACAAGTGAATCTAAGAATCAAGTGAATAAATAATCTGATGTACAGAATGAACTGGTGATTATAATGAATCAGGGACATAGAAAGGGAATGGACTGACTATTCTTGGGGGGGAAAGGGGAATGGGAGATTCGGGAAGAGACTGGACAAAAGTCGTGCACCTATGGATGAGGACAGTGGGTGGGGAGTGAGGGCGGAGGGTGGGGCGGGAACTGGAAGGTGGGGAGTTATGGGGGGGGGGGGAAGGAACAAATGTAATCTGAACAATAAAGATTTAATAAAAAAAAAAGAATTGCAGGGATTGTTGTGGAGCTTAGAAATAATACATATGGGAATACCCAGAAAGGAAGGTTTGATAGAAGAGAGTAGAAGCTAAAACCAAGATCTACTCACTTCTCATTTGTGCCTGAGACCAGTGGTGTTGTTAATGAAAACAGAAAATGCTAGAGAAGGGGGTGGGAAGACGTGATGGTTGGTTTTAGATGAATAATAGACATGTATGTTATTTTGGATACCTTTCTTGGGAGTTTGGAGTTACTGCAGGGTCTGCTGATGTATCCCTGTGTGCACCCGGCAGGCAGCGTATACAAAGAGGTGAGTAAGTAGTTGAACAATAAGCACTACCTGCTGTCAGTGTGCAGACGCCTGTAGGTGAGGAGGAGGACGTGCTTTCTCTCATCATTGATGTTTCTATCTCTCCCTCTCCCTTCCACTCTGAAATCATCTTTGTGTCTCTTATAAGTAACTAAGAGGATGACACATGGTGAGTGCTCAAAACTGCTGGAGGGAGGAAGGCAGATCGTTTGTGACTATGAGGTCTTTAGTTTCATGAAAGAAATAAATCATCTGGGAAAGTAGAAAGCATGATGTTAATTTCTTAATTTCTACTTGGAATGGATATTTTGCAGTATTCAGTAGGTCATCATAAGCTATTATGTCAAGTCTTTTCTCCCCAATAACCTTTTAATCTTTCTATTAAAAAAGAAATCTGAACTTTGATGTGGAGGAGCAGTAAAAAGCAACAGCAAGAGTGAGAGAGAGAAATACGCTAAAGAAATCCCGGAGGGGCCACAAGCTGCTGCTAAATTTCAGTTGCAGTTGTCAGAGTTAAAGAAAACATTGGAGAAAATGTCTCATGGAGGGGTCCCTGGATTGTTCTGCTCCAGGAAGGCCAGTGGAGGGATGGATGGCAGCCAGCTGGCAGGGGCTCAGACGCCCAGGTACCGTGCACCAGCCACTGAGCTCATTTGCTCCATCTGAGTCATTTTACAGCCAAAGCTGTTTTAAGATCAGCACAAGGCACCTTACAGATGTTTGAGGGTGGGGGTGCAAGGAGGAAGGAAGAAGTACATGCTTATTTTTGAAGGTTTAGCGCAGGACTGCTCGGGCTTTGGGTGAAATGGAATGTGTTATGAGGGCCATGACAGCTCTGTGAAGCAGATGCTACTGCCACCTCAGTTTTACAGATGAGGAAACAGGCACAGTGAGGTTAATTAACCTGTTTAAGTGTCATAGTTTAAGGCCCAGAGGCATGGTTCCATTCCATTCTAGTTCATCCTTCACCACCATACACCACTGCTGAGAAAATCCAAACTCCCACCTCAGTGAAGCAGAGAAGCTCAGGGGCCATGTCCCCAAGGAGACATCTCTCTTCTCCTGAGAACACTTCTCCTAGATCTTCATTCTGGAATATAGATTGGGAAGCCCCCTAGGAAATCTAAAGAGGCGGAAACCAGAAAGAACTTGACCCACAGCAAGAGCCAAGCAAAGCCTGGGTCTGAACAAAATCACGTTGTAGCTAAAGTTTGGTGACTCTAAGCCTTTTCATGTCCACCCATGGTTCCTGCTTACAATTCCTGTGAATGTCCTATGCCAACTGACAGACCATCTAATGTATAAATTATTGTTTAACTCAGGTATGCATTCATGACTGTCAATTCCACTTTCCCCAAACTTGCCCATGAAACACTCCTAGCAGTGGAGCAACGAGAAGACCTGAAGCCCCCTGGAGGCCTGGGGATATATCCCATGGCATTGCCTCTCAAAAATATTTATTTGAAGACTCTGGTTTTAGGGGGAAAATCATTCAAATTATTGTGAAAATATTCTTGATTTTAATATGAAAGTATCTATTTTTCAAATCTTTGAGTGAGATTGAAGATTTAAGATCTTGTTTATCTCGTGCTTTTATGCAAATATCAACACATTGGTACTCTTAAAAAACACAAATCTTCCAGGTCATATTACACTTTTAAAGGTACTCCAAATGCCCAAAAGAGTGATTGACAAGGACTTCCCAGTGAGAATAAATATCTCACATTTCAGATCTGTGCATGGGTGTATCACTTCTATTAATTATGTAATTCCCATTGTCTCTATCTTCATTAATGTCAAGTAGAAGAGCTGGGGAGATGACTCTGCCCAGGGCCACTCCTCTCAGGTCACATGGGTTGCTGTTTGCCTTCTGTATCTGCAAGCCAGCTCCAGGGGTGGGAGAAGTCTTTATCACCAGAAACAATGATTTTTGTCTTTGGTTTGTGGTTCCTGACAACTAGGAGTCTACAGAAAAACCTGAAAGCCAAGACGATCTTCAGGATCTTCCAGCTCTGAATTCCTTTTCATTCTTTCCTAAGGATAAGAAAATGGCCATGGTCTGGTTATTCTACAGCAGTTCAGTTCTGTATGATCAGGGAGACCCCACTCACCCCTTGGTTTAGTGGAAGCAGCTAAGCTCTGGCACACAATTTGGGTTGAAAATTTCCCCTCTTCCTAGGGCTGTGACTCAGGCTGACACCATATTTAGCATTTTGGCATGCAGCTCCACAGAAAAGATTAGCACCTACTCTTTTCTTTTCCATTCAGGCACAATGTTATTGGTGAACATCCTTCATCCTGGGACATGGACAGCTGAGTCTAGGCTCTAAGTATCATTCTATGGAGACTAGAGATAAGCGACGGTGCTTGGCCTGGTGTGATGATAGGAAGTCCACCTCAGTCAATAAAAAATAGACGACAGCATATTAGCAGTAAGCACAGTGAGCTGTGCTTAGACTAGAGCATAAAGAAAAGATATTGCCCGGCCAGTGTTGCTCAGTGGTTGAGTATCCAACCAAGGAACCAGGAGGTCACGGTTCAATTCCTGGTCAGGGCACATGCCCGGGCTTTCAGGCTGGATCCCCAGTAGGGGACGTGCAGGGGGTAGCCCATCAATGCTTCTCTCTCATCATTGATGTTTCTATCTCTCCCTCTCCCTTCCTCTCTGAAATCAATAAAATATATATTTTAAAGTACTTTTTTAAAAAGTATAGATCTTACCTTTCTACCTGCATTACTACTAACACTTTGCTGTCTAGCATCAATAAGCAACTTGTTTGCAGCATAATTTGGGAATTTTTCAGTTTACAGTTTAACCCACCACCTATCTGAGAACAGTGACTGGTAAACCTTCACTGACAGTTGGAGCAGAACGTAGCCTTCTGGACCCAACTCCCCCTCAAAACCTACTCAGGAGCCACTCTACCTCACTGTCCCCAACTTTGAGGATGTTTAAATATTTTTGCTTATGTCAACAGTATGGAGAAAATCAATTATAGGTAATGGGTATGACACATACTATGTACCAGGCACTTTTTAAATAGTGCTTTACATTTATTAACTCATTGAAGCCTCATGGTAACTCCATAAGGTAAGTATTATATTTTTCCCATTTTACAGAGGAAGACAGTGAGGCCTGGTGATTAATTTACTGGTAGACTAAGTTGCAAAACTGGGACTGGAGCCTGAGCAAGCTGTCCATGCTTGTTATGGACTAAATACTTGTGCTCTCCTCCCCAACTCATATGTTGAAGCCCTAATCCTCACTGTGTTGGTATTTGGAGATGGGACTGTTGGGTGGTAATTAGTTTTAGATGAGGCCATAAGAGTGGGGCCCTCATGATGGGATTAGTGCCCTTACAAGAGGAGACACCAGAGAGAGTGCTCGCTCTCTCCCCATCCCTCCCTTCCTCCACACAAGGATTGCAACCATACAAGGATTACACACACACACACACACACACACACACACACAGGTCATGTGAGCACATGGTGAGAAGGGGGCCATCTACAAGCCAGAAAGAGAGCCCTCATGAGGGAACCCCAGTCTGAGAACTGTGAGGACAGATATCTGTTGTTTAAGCCCCTCAACCTCCGATATTCTGTTATGGCAGCCTGAGCTGACTGCAACAGGGCTCTTTTTAAAGTCTGTGTAATCCAGCCTCCCACAGAAATCCTCATAGCCCCTCAGCCTTTCAGGAAACACTTTCCGGTCACTCTCTCTTTGATCCTTTCAGACTCCCTTTCCCCGTGGTGCCTCCACCAAGCTCTTTATTTGAGACCCTGGTTTCATCCTTGTCTGTAGGAGGAGGAGTGAGCAGAGCACCTTCTTAGTCTACCTTAGCAAGTGTGGGTGATGCCACCAGACTGTATTCAGGTACCACAGCAGCCAGCGAGTGAATGGCCCAAACGAGGCTCCTGTGTATCCAGGCAGGGCCCTGGGCCTGTGGGGGCAGAAGAACAACTTGGAGGGTGCGTGGAGCCAGTCTGTGAGTCTCTGGACCTTCTAGATGCAGCGGGAAAGCGAGTCATAATCATGGGGAGGGGCACTCATCCCTTATGGGGGCTCATCACTCAGATGGCAAATCAACAAGATGGGCCATTTTTATTCATGTCTGTCCTAAATACTGTGCTTTATTTTTTTAAAATTTTTATTAAATCTTTATTGTTCAGATTATTATATTTGTTCCTCTTTTTTCCCCCATAACTCCCCTCCTCCAAGTTCCCACCCCACCCTCCGCCCTCACTCCCCACCCACTGTCCTCATCCATAGGTGCACGATTTTTGTCCAGTCTCTTCCCGCATCCCCCACACCCTTTTCCCCCCCAAGAATAGTCAGTCCATTCCCTTTCTATGTCCCATATTCTATTATAATCACCAGTTCATTCTGTTCATCAGATTATTTATTCACTTGATTTTTAGATTCACTTGTTGATAGATGCGTATTTGTTGTTCATAATTTGTAACTTTACCTTTTTCTTCTTCTTCCTCTTCTTAAAGGATACCTTTCAGCATTTCATATAATACTGGTTTGGTG
This sequence comes from Myotis yumanensis, assembly GCF_028538775.1. Lineage (NCBI taxonomy): Eukaryota > Metazoa > Chordata > Mammalia > Chiroptera > Vespertilionidae > Myotis > Myotis yumanensis. The sequence goes on along the minus strand of NW_027223754.1, from coordinate 117,321,299 downwards.
GTGATGAAGTCCTTTAGCTTTTCCTTATCTGTGAAGCTCTTTATCTGACCTTCAATTCTGAATGATAGCTTTGCTGGATAAAGTACTCTTGGTTGTAGGTTCTTGGTATTCATCACTTTGAATATTTCTTGCCACTCCCTTCTGGCCTGCAAAGTTTCTGTTGAGAAATCAGCTGACAGTCGTATGGGTATTCCCTTGTAGGTAACTGAGTTTCTTTCTCTTGCTACTTTTAAGATTCTCTCTTTGTCTTTTGCTCTTGACATTTTAATTATGATGTATCTTGGTGTGGTCCTCTTTGGATTCCTTTTGTTTGGGGTTCTCTGTGCTTCCTGGACTTGTAAGTCTATTTCTTTCACCAGGTAGGGGAAGTTTTCTGTCATTATTTCTTCAAATAGGTTTTCAATATCTTGCTCTCTCTCATCTTCTGGCACCCCTATAATTCGGATGTTGGTACGCTTGAAGCTGTCCCAGAGGCTCCTTACACTATCTTCATATTTTCAGGTTCTTTTTTCATTTTGCTTTTCCGATTGGGTGTTTTTTGCTTCTTCACATTTCAAATCTTTGATTTGATTCTTGCGATCCTCTGGTCTGCTGTTGGGAGTCTGTATAATATTCTTTATTTCAGTCAGTGTATGCTTAATTTCTAGTTGGTCCTTTATCACAACATCGAGGGTCTCATTAGATTTCTTGAGGATCTCACTACATTTATCGGCGGTCTCACCAGTCTTTTCAAAGGTCTTACTAAATTTATCGGTGGCTTCTAGACAGTTCTTGAAAGACCTTAAAAGTGTGGTTTTGAACTCTATATCCAGCAGTTTGCTTTCCTCCATTTCTGTCATTTTTGTCCTGTTTCTTTGTCTCCACATTTTTTATGCTTTCTTGGTGCACCCCCTAGTGGTCTTTGTGCACAGTCTTGTTGTAGTTAAGCCTTGATTATTGTAGGTAACACTGGGGGGGGATTTGACCTCCAGGCCAACTGGCTGTGAGAATCAGCTGTGTCTGCAGTGGGAGAACTTCTGTCCTCTAGGGAGGTGCTAATCTAGCCTTTGCCTGAGGCTATCCAGCAAATGCCTCTGTGCAAGGCTTGGGCAGGGCAGGTCCCAGGGGATCAACAGGGCGGGCAGAGCGAGCCATTATGGCTGCTCTCAGTCCTGTCCTCAGAGGCTCTGCTTCTCAGTGTCCCAGCAATTGCTGCAAGTACCTCGGAGAGAAAGCTGCCCTCGAGTTCCGACCGATGCCAGACAGTCCCGCTTCTCCCGTTTGAGTCTGGGTCCCCAGAGACTCACCCGGAACTGGAGCTCAGAGCCTGAGACTCCCTCCCTATTGAAAAAGACAACTGCGCCCTCAGCCACCAGCCCGCTCCACATGCACCTCCGCACCTTTGTATTTTACTTCCGCACCGCGCCTCCTCTGAGTCTCGGTATGCTTTTCTCTTTCCTTCTAGTTGTAGAATTTGCACTCAGCCAGCCTTCCTGTGGTTCTGGGTGATGTCCCTTCTGTCTTTTAGTTGTATTTTTGAAGTGGTTGTGCGAGGCAGCAATCTCTGGTGTTTACCTATGCTGCCATCTTGGTTTCCCCCCCTAAATACTGTGCTTTAATGTTGAACCTAACTTTCTAAATTATCAGGGTTGTTGGACCTGTTGGACATCTGTTTTTTCTCTTCTGGAAGATGGAGAACTGTCAGCCCAGTGTGTTTTTAGCTTTCTGAACAACCACACAAGGATTGCAATCTAGAAACCGTGATTGTTAGAATTGCCCATGAATTCACAATTTATATACTATGCTGCAGATACAGATCCACAGCCTAATTTCAGGAAGCCAGCAAGCTCACCTCTTTGGCAGGAAAGTCAGTTCTAGTACATGGTGTCCCTGCAGCCCTCCCCATCACCCTGCGGGACAAGTGCCCCTGTGACATAGAAGATAGAGACTGCACATGTGTCCCTGTGAACCTTGCTTTTTTTGTTCCTGAAAGTAGAAGAACATACCGATTACACAGCATTAGTTTTAAACTCAGAAATGAGAGTCCCACTTTCCCTGCTTTAATTTCCCATACCAGACTGCTAGGAATTGCCTGTCTTCACACCCCCCAAAAAATTGTAGGAAGTGAGTGCGTAGCAAGGTTCAGGGTCATGCTGGGTGATTTAGTACAGCCATTTGGTTAGACCAGTAGTCGGCAAACTCATTAGTCAACAAAGCCAAATATCAACAGTACAATGATTGAAATTTCTTTTGAGAGCCACATTTTTAAAACTTAAACTATATAAGTAGGTACATTGTTATTAACTTAATTAGGGTACTCCTAAGGCTTAGGAAGAGCCACACTCAAGGGGCCAAAGAGCCGCATGTGGCTCGCGATCCGCAGTTTTCCAACCACGGGGTTAGACCAACCATTTGATCTCTAAAATGGGGCACTTTCCCAGCTGAAGTGGCTCAGTGGTTGAGTGTTGACCTATGAACCAGGAGATCAGGGTTCAATTCCCAATCGGGGCATATGCCTGGGGTGCAGGCTTGGATCCCTGAGGTGGCCAATCAGTGAATCTCTCTCTCATCTTTGGTGTTTCTCTCTCTCCCTCTCCCTTTCTCTCTGAAATCAATAAAAATATTTAAAATAAATAAATAAAATAAAATAGGGCACTAAAGAGAAAATAGGATTTCAAAATGACCATTACATGAAAAAGAAAATAAGTTAATAATTCAAGGGATTTGAAGACTCACCTTTCTCTCTAATAAGTAGGCAAATTGCATTGACAACACTCTACCTCTTCATAGCCTGTATGGGGAAATTGGAAATACCTTCTCGTCACAGGCTGGGAATAATTAATAATTTGAATGTTACACCAATTTTTAAAAAGTCATCACATTCTATATGCTCTGAAACAGGGATTAGCGCCCTTGGAGTGCAGGAGGTGGGGGGCAGGCTTCATTAGCTTCAGGTTTTGCTTCCAGTAGCTCTTAATTTCGAGCTGCCCTGCCAGTCATTGGAGAAGGGTCCCTCTTCTCACGTGGCTTCCATGGGATGATGACATTGTTTGTCAGAGTAACCCCCACACGCACAATCCCACCACCACAGTGAGCCACTAGAATGGCTAAAATAAAAAATATTGACTCTACCAAATGTTGGTGAGGATGTGGCACAGCTGGAATGCTCATACACTCACTTCACTCAAACAACCCCTTTAGAGAACTCTAGCAGTTTCTTATAAAGTTGATCATATACTTCCCATATGCAGAGCAACACCACTCCCAGGTGTTTACCCAAAGGAAAGGGAAACATATGTACACAATAAAGGACTGTATAGGCATGTGCAGACCAGCCTATTCTTATAATAGGTCAAAAACTGGAAATAACTCAAACATTTATCCACAAGATAAACAAATTGTGATATATTCATACAATGGAATACTATTCGAAAAAAATAAAAAGAACAAGTTACAGATACATGGATGGAATAACATCGATGGCTCTCAGAGACATTGTGTTGGGTGAAAGAAGCTAAATGCAAAAGAATGAGTATTCTGTCTTTCCAGTTTTGTGATATTCTAGAATAGGTACAGCAGCCATAGTGACAGCAAGCAGGGCAGTGATTGCCAGTTGGATGTGGAGATTGTTTGGAGAGGGCACAGCAGACTCTTTGGGGTGAATGAAATAAATGTCTTATCTTGTTTTGAGTGGTAGTTACACAGATGTAGGCAGTTGTCAAAAGTCTTATAACTAAGTACTTAAGGTTTGTGCATATTAGTGCACTAGAGGCCTGCTGCACAAAATTAGTACACAGGTAGGATCAATAGGCCTGGCTGGTGATCAAGGCCAAACTGTAGGGCAACCGGCGGGGCGATCAGGGGGCCCCCCGCTGGAACCTGCCTTGGCTGGCCTGGGACCTGCAGGCTGGGGGAAGCTCCTGCGTTGAGTGTCTTCCCCCTGGTGGTCAGTGCGCATCATAGTGACTGGTTGTTCCACAGGTCATTCTGCTGCTCGGTCGATTTGCATATTAGGCTTTTATTATATAGGATAGTTCTCACTTAATATGCAGCGGTTCTCAACCTGTGGGTCGCAACCCCTGAAAATACATCCTGCATATCAGATATTTACATTACGATTCATAACAGTAGCAAAATTACAGTTATGAAGTAGCAATGAAAATACTTTTATGGTTGGGGGTCACCACAACATGAGGAACTGTATTAAAGGGTCGCGGCATTAGGAAGGTTGAGAACCACTGCTTTATAGAAACTGACATATGACAAAACCAATTTGACCATTGGCTAATTGATATAAATAAGAGTGAAGTTCCTATAGCATCTCATCAACATTATAATGAAATAAAGTTGAACAAAGCTACAATATTCGACAACCTGTTGTACTTAAATTGTAACCTCCAAGAGCACTGCTTTGACCTCTTGGTGGGTAAATATGTTTGGTAAGAACACAGGGTTACTTTTGAGAAACCCTTTTCAGAGGATGATGTTAATGAACCATCACTAACAGTTGAGGGTTTCAAAATACATCCACTGATAAAGCTACCTTATGCTTTGTGATAAAAACATCAATGTTGAAAAGACTGTGCTGGTTGTATCTTTTGTCTTTAATAAGATTGCATTTGTAGGAACTTCTAGATGGTTAATTTCTCCCATTATCAGGTGCAGATAATAGAGAGGCTGAGGAGGCAGGTTTTTGTGTTGGAGGTTATAGGCTCAACTCCCCTTTCGTGCAGGTGGATTAGGTATCAGGATGGAGTGTACTGGCTAGTTTTTTGACTTATCAGAGGTATGTCCAGTGCTTTGGGGATCACTTGATTGTTTTTCTGAAAATTCATTTGCATTCACACCAGGTTCCTGACCTGCGTGCTTCAGAAGATGTTGCACAGTATTGAACTGAGAGGTCTTCCCCCTTTTCAGTAAATTGAAACTTAAAATTGGCACCAGGCCCTAGGCGTTTTGTACGGGGAAGAATGATTACAGGAAATGAAGGACTGGATTTCAGCCTGGAATTTGCTTCCTCCCTCCTGTGGCAAGTAAATGTGGTCTCGCTGAGTGCTTTGTGTGGCCATGCCATTTTCTTTTCTGCTGAGGAGAAAGGCATTACAAGTACATGTATTCTTAGGAGCCTAGCGTTATGTTTGGGTTTTATTTTGTTGTTGTTGCTCGGTGGGAGTAGAGGGATTGGGGACATTTTTCTTCCTGTGTTTCTTTTTGTTTTCGTACCTTTACAAGTTCTGCAATTTTTCTCCTACTTAAATTTTGAATTTGGTGTAAAATTGATGTCAGACTTGTGCCTTGAGTATTGTGTTCTCTCTAAACTTAGAGACGTCTCTTCTGCCCTGGACAGGCAGGTGGGAGATGGGGGGCGGGGGCTTCATTCCTCAGGCTGCGGGAGGGAGGAGGACTTGGGTTTGAACCTCATCTTGATGACCCTACTCTCTGGCTTCAGGTGCTGGGGGAAGTTTCAGAGTTAATGTTTCTTTGTAAAATGAGGACTGTGGAGGATTCAATGAAGTTCTCTATGGGAAGTCTGGCACATAGTGATGTGCAAAGAACCTTAGCTTCCTTCTCACATGTGAGCTACTGCCTTCTCCATCTCTATCACTTCCTTTCAAATTTGCCCCACACTGGGGAACACAAAGTGACCTTCCCTAGCTTGGTGACCCTTTTTAAACCCTTTTCCCTGCTGTCGCCTTGTTCACAGAGGGCTGGCCCTGGGCACTGTGGGCATGTGTGATGAGTAGCACACTGAAGCTAAGGAGCGCACTGGTCCCCTGTTACTGGTTCTGTGGGTGTCCCTGGTTAAAAAATGCTTGCCTGACTTGAGGAGGTGCTGTGCAGCATTACAATTAGACAAGCCTCGGATCCCTTCCAGCCCTCATCAGTTTGTGTCCTGATTTCTCAAATAATTGCACCCATCTGAGCCTCACTTTCCTCTAATTCAGTGGTTCTCAACCTTGGCTGCACATTAGAATCACCTGGGAATCTTTTTAAAATCCTGATTTCTGGGCCTCATCTGCTCTAATTGACCAGAGTGGTTCCTATGCATTTGGCAACAAACTGGTTAATAGTGATTGCTAGCTAAGGACTTGTTAACCCAGAGGTGCATTCTTCCCAATGGGACTGTTAGCACATCAAAAGGATGTTTTTAAAACCTCACTGAATAGTGTATGTGGAGAGAAGGGGAGAGTAATTAAGAGCCATTTGTCACCTAGCTCAGCTCAATAAACATTTTTTGTTATGCTAAGAAACAAGAACAATCTAATGAAATTTAAATGACTAAGGCTGTGGCTTTAGCAGATACTTTAGGAATTTGGTCAATCTGAAAATCAGGATGGTAGACAACTTTCTGGAGGGAGACACACTTTAAAATTAGTTATATATATGATACCTTCACAGCTCCAGGTTTTAAAAACCAACAACAATACTTTCAACTCTCCAATTTATCTTTGTTAATTTAGGAGGGTCTTCATATTTCAAACAGGGCAGTTCAAAGTTCATTTTCTTTATTTCCATCAGCAGTGAAAAGTTCTAAGTTTCATAATGTATTTAAAATATTACATTATGGTTGTAAAATGTTATTTTTCAATAATTGGATTCTTTGATAAATATGGCTGACAGGACTGCTTTCCATGGGCCACGCACCACCCGAGGCATTTGTAGCTAGAGCAAAACTCAAGGGGTCCCCTCAGCTGGGCTCCTGGGGACCCTGTCAGCCGGGAGCCAGAGTATCGGAGGTGGAAGGCTGGACTGCAGGAAGGGGACTGCTAACCATCCAACTCCTTCCCGAAGTTTGTTTGCGGGGGAGGGGAATAACTTTTTCTTCCATGTAAGTAATATATGTTCTCTACAGAAAAAACAGGAAGTAGAACTAGCTAAAGATCTCTGAAAATAAAAACCAGCAATTCTCCTACCCAGACAGTCCTTCTGATATCCCATGCCAGGCATTTCTCCTGAACATATAAGCACTCGCATATGCAAAGGGTTGGTAGTCTCAAGTCCATCAAGGTCTGGCCACTTCACTATTTTTGAAACCCTAAAATGTGCTTTTTAAAGGTGAGGAAATACCGAAACAGGACGACAAAAAGTATGGCATATATTGACATATAAGTAACAACAACAACAAAAGAGGCCATGACGTGTGGGTGGACTACATCTCAAGTGTAATTCTGAGGCTTGGGCCAATCAGCTTCCTTTCCACACACCCATTTCCATGGTAGGGCTCCTGTAAGAGGTTGTCTCCAAGCCCAGATTTTCACTAGCAATGTAGCATGGCATCTCTGTCAACACATGTAATTCTATATCACTTTACTTTCTGCATAGCAGCCCTTTTCTTGGACATTTATCCCTCACTTTCCTTGATAGTTCATACCATGGTGAATAATCTAGTACTTGCTTCTTTATACATTTCCTTACTTATTTCCTTGCGATGAATTCTAAGCTATCATTGATTGGGCAAAAAACGTACTCACCTATTTGTAAGGTGGAACTGTTCTTTCTGAAAGAGGCCCTCCTGTTTTTAGAAAGGATAGAGAGTCCTTCAGTGCTAGGGCTGGAGTGAAGCTTTACCCAAACCTCACTGCTTCTGTTTCATTGTCACAGCTTCCGAGTACCGCTGACAGGGCCATGTGAGGGAGTGCGGAGGCCACACCTCTGTGCGATGAGAAGAGCAGTATGAAGAAGGCTACTCTGGGACCCCTTTGATTCTCAGCCCAACCAATTTCCAGCAAGAGCCCTGACATTAATCTTGACACATCTCCTCCACTCCCCTTCACTTCTAAGCCTCACTCCACTTTGCAATGAGTTGTGGCAAAATACCTATTCCAGCACAATCAGATGGTGAGAACTCCAGATTTAAAAAACCCCGAAGAACATGAAAGGCCTGTCACACTTTATCCTGGGTTCTTGTTCCAAGTAGCCCATCCTTCTAGGCCAGCTTGTCAATGGCCAGCCAGCTCCATGATCCTTGCCACCAAAACCAAAATCAAAATCTCACTCGAAAACCAAAATCTAAGGACTCTGTAGTCTCCAGCCCCCATTTGCTCTAAATTCTTTTCAGTTCCTCACCTCACTGACATCAGATTTGGCCCTGCAACTCTCTCCCTTCAAACTCTCTCTACCTGTTCCTCCCAAACAATCTCTATCTCAGTATGTCAGGAACAGTGTCCTCAAAGGTAGTGCTCCTGGCTGTCCCCCTGTCACCCACCCTTCCACTTGGACTCACTCCCCCTGTACCCTTCCCCAATCCCAACGATACAGGTCCAATCCTGTATCTCTCCAGGCACATCCCATTCTTCTCCCAGAAGTCTTCCCAGCCTTCTAGCCCAGTGGTCGGCAAACTGCGGCTCTTTGGCCCCTTGAGTGTGGCTCTTCCACAAAATACCAACTTCTGCGTATGGGCCACAAAGTTTCAATCGCACTGTACGTGCGCGCCTGCACGTGGTATTTTGTGGAAGAGCCACACTCAAGGGGCCAAAGAGCCGCATGTGGCTCGCAAGCCACAGTTTGCCAACCACTGTTCTAGCCTAATAGCCTTCCTCTAAAGCTCCATATAATATGATCATGACATATACATTCCACTGTGTCATGTAAATGGCACCATACAATTGTGTGTGTCTGTGTGTCTGTGTGTGTGTGTGTGTGTGTGTACCACGTGACTTTAAGTTCATTGAAGGCAAAGCCTGTATCATCTGTTCATCCTCCCCTTCTGAGTATGGAGAACCACTGTGCTTTACTCCAAGATATTGGTTCCATGAATGAATGAGCAGTGAAGGAACGTGAGCTGACGGATAAGTGAAGTGGATGAAAGGAGCCTACTGGGTAAAGGTTTATTCCAAAGGATCTGGTGGCCCCCATTTCTCATAGGAGGGACTTAGGACAGTATTTTGATTGGAAAGGGCTTCAAGCACTTCATGAAAGAGTGTGACAAGAGCTGATGATCATGGAGAAGAGCCCGTCCCATCAGGCCCCCTGACATTCTTCCTAGGTGCACGTTTAACTGTCACTGAATTTAATACTGTCAGTTGTTTTTGTGTTAGGGAATGTTTTGCCTTGATTAAATTATATCTTGATTTTTTTTTAAAAAAGTATTAAATACGCCTGTCATTTCGGCTTCTTGCAGGCAGCTATGGTCCTGAGCTCCGCACACTTCTGGTTGGGATTATTTCTGGTTCCTACTGCGTGTTTGATCGAAGACGTGGTATGGAGAGCGTAAGTGGAAACTGAAGTAATAGCCCTGAGTCTTACTCATCTGTCCCTGCAGTTGTCTTCCACAAGCATTGGCATCGGATATGAAATGCTATGAGACTTCTGGAGAAACCGGTCTCCTGCCACCTGCCAGCAAAGGATGTAAAGGATGTTGTGTTTGGTTTTTTTCCTTTTAACCTGTGCTTCACCTTAGACAAAAGGGAGTCGCAAGACAGACTGTGTGAAGGTCAAGATGGATGTTCCTTATACTTGATTATAAGGGGGAGTTTCTAAGTACAGTCCCAATTCTACCAGGTTTAGGAAGTATAACTCGAAATTCGTTTTCCTCATGTCTAAGAGTTATTGCTACATGATCATAAATATAGCCTGGCTTTAAGGAAAATTGTGTCTATGCAAGTCATTTCAAATTGCAAAATACTTGGAATTTAGTATTCTTTATTTTTCCAAATAATTCACTATAGGAATCTTTCAAATATAATTCTTCCAGAGCGTCAGTTTACAGGTCTATGGGAAAATCAACCACACAGATGAAATTATAATGTAGGCTAAACAGGAAATAATTCATGCTTAAATTTTGTTTATATGTTTTAAAATATATCATTTCTGAAATATCTTGTACACAATGTAAAAGAAGCAACAGGTAATGTAAATTTTAATTCTGTAAGCAAAAGATGGAATACTGCAAATGAGATAATATTGATTTTTGAGTTGGGTAGGCCTGGTTCCTCCCTCTTACAAATAGTTGCCAACTTCCCTGAAAATTGAGACTCTTGCATTGGCTTTACTTTGGGCAAAGCATAATTATTTGGGGGCCCTGAGGTAGAGAATTGAGACTTTAATCCAAATCTTCCAGGAAAAGACATCAGATTTCATTTCTCTCTCTCCCTTCCTCCCACACTCAATGAGAATGTTCTTGCCTGACAGTTACGGATGTCTTTTGAAAGAGTCTTCATTTTGGCATTATCTTGACAACCGATGGCACCTAATGCAGAGAGAGAGGGGAGGAGAGACAATTTTATAGCACATATTTTGGGTTTGTGTGTTTTTTTTCTTCTGTTCACTAAGTTTTACAACTGTTAGTAAAAATTAAATAATTCTAATTTCTTAAATGTTCCAATTTACCACTGTTTCCATGTTACCTACTAAAACTGTGCTTTATAAATAGTACAAACAGAATCTTTGGAAATGAATTATAGTCAGAAAAGATGTTTTCTCAATCTATTAAGTGCACTAAAAGAAAATGGTAGTTCTATCGTACACCTAGCTTAATTGTGGCAAAATATATTACCTTACCGAATTTTGTCAATTTTGCAAGATAATCAAGTTAGTTTTAGGTCTTTGCTACATCAGATGACTTTTCAATTTATAGTGACTGACAATAGTGATTTGACTGTAAATTAATCTTAGGCTCTTTTATTCAACTACCTTAAATGAATATCATGAAAAAAAAATTTTTTTTTATTGAGACTGCATATTTGCCAAATGAGACTTTAGCAGAAGTATCTTTCTACCATTTCAACGACAATGTTTTCAGATTATGGTGTCTGCCTTTTTGTCTCTTTTTCCCCCCAATACATTCCAAGTAAAAGTTCCTCATCAATCAGGAAGCAAATTCTCTATTCCTTCAAGCAGTAAGATTATCTATTCCTGACTCCTGGCACTGTAAAATTAGCACCACTTACATTTTTAAAAGGATAAAGCAAATGAGCCTGTCTCCGGCTCCACCATATGAAAAGAGTAAAAGTCGCTTTCTTTCCAAGAAGCTTGCCTGCAGGCTAGAGCCCTGTACAGAAGGCCCTGATGGAGGGGAGGGGAGCATGAGCAGAGGCTGATCACCCGTGTTGTCTGCCCCGCTGCCCCGCACCGCAGGCCCAGGACAGCCCTTCCAGGAGCACAGCACCCGTGCTTTGGGCTGAGCCCGAAAGGCCCCTACTGAATTCCAGAGGCACTTCCAAAACTGCATTTTTGCCTTGGTTTATTTGGGGGAGTGGGAGGATGGCATGCATTGGCGCTCATCTGGAGGAGTTGCCCAAAGTAAATGCTCAGTTTATAGTATATATTTAATGTCTAAACTAGTCCCCTCTCTCCTCATAAACAATAATTCTGCAGGTTTATTTGAGCACTTTTCCTCTGACCACAAGGCCCAGGTTTTATCTCATATTATATTCCCAGACTGAGATATTTGTTGTTGAGTTAAGTAAATTAGGAGACTTCTCCCAGGAAGAGAGCGCTGCCTGAGCTGCTGTATCACTGAACTCTCAGTTGTCTTTCCGAACCTCAGCTTTATAAACCTGTCTGTTTTTCCTTCCTGCACGCTGAACTAAAATAGGAATCCTGAGTGTCCAGGTCCACCCATCTTTTGGTTCGAATTGTCAGATATTTATTGAAACATGATGTGCTATGATGCACCTTGGACAAGAAGAGTTTTAAATGAACTGAAAGTCGGAACCGAGGCACAACTGCAGAGAGTGCTGTGAGGGCAGATGGCAAGGGCGGGGGCCTAACTCGGTGTGTTACTGTCCTTCAATCTTGCCGAGGACCAGTCTTCAGGAATTTTTTGTTTTGTTTTGAATTTTGGTGGTTAACTATTTCAAAAGAGCTTTTAAATTCCAGCACAAGGTAGGCCTGCCTTTCCCCATATATTTCTATGAGCGCTTAAGAAAGTAAGTTATTCTTTCTGCATTTCCCCCCTTCTTTGCCCCAGTCTCTCTCTTCTATTTTGGGACTTGGAGTGTTAAGAATAAGAAAAAAAAACAGCATGAGGTAATTTAGTCATTTTTCCCATGAAGTCTGTCAATTTTCTGGATGAAGATCCATTGTTAGACTATCTTAAGTCAGATTTGGATGCCGTAAGATACCTACTCTGTTATCCTGTTCACCAGAATTTTCATAAGGGACCAAACTAATACATATTTTATTAAAATAATTGATTGATTATATGTGATACCTGGCTAATGACTATTTTTATTAGAAGCATGAAGTTTAAATTGCCCAGAACTATTTTAATATCCTTTAGCTTACACTCTTCCAAAATGTTTACCTATGACAACATTCTTAGGTTAGCAGCCATGTACTTATTCTCCTCTAGGAGAAATTTGTCAGGATATAAAGCTCAAGGCCACTGAACACGGGAACCAGCCTCTTTAATCTAACTTGTATCTCCTGTAGTCTACCAGTCAGCACACAATACATTCAGCAATTCCAGAATGACTTCATTTCCTTATTATAATCCCAGATAGGCAGTTAAATGGAAATAAAAGGTAATAAGGAATTTCTGTATACAAATGGGCCTTGGTGTTTCTAAAATTTTCTAACTATATTGATTTCTTTTGGAGCACATTGTGTATACATTTTCATCCACATTTAGAAATTAACATTTCCTTTTAATTTGTTATCCTTCCATGCAAAAGAATAGTCTAGGAAAAACTTTCAGAAACAAAGAAATGGAAAGTTCAAGATTCTAAGCCAATCTATTTATTTTAAAATTCCCTAATAACCTGGAGATACCTTTAGCACTATCTGAGCGCTCACAGATGAATCGCACACCCTCTGACAGTGACTAAGCACCCCACCCGGCCCCTTTTGTGATCCTCTGGTCTCTTGATATGGGGTTAAATGAAGCAAGCCCTGGACCACTGGGGATAAGCCGTTCAAAGATAATGGGGCTCACACTGTCCAAGCTGTGATTCATAACAAGCCAGACTCCAGTTCCTGAAGAGACCTCAATTACACGCCAGGGGCTGATACTTCAAGATTGGCTTCTTAAACCTTCATGTGTTAGGTTTTAGTCATTTCACAGGAGAGATTTTAAATTTGTCTGCCTAATTACGGCCTTATTAGGTAAACGTTCTTGAGAAAACACTTTTAAGTGCTAGCATCCCTTCTCCTCCAGTGCTACATGTGGAGAGAATAGCAGAATCCTCTCCAATGTCGCCATTCATGTTCTTAAACACTGGTTAGGCTCCCAGGCTAGCTCTCGGATTGCCACGTAACTCTTGGGCATGGATGCGGTTCCATCCACTGAGAACCTGCACAATGCCTGGTAGCTTCAGGATATTTAGATCATTTCCCTCTGTGAATGAGTGAAAGCTGGGGCAGATTCCTTTTATTCTTGGCCTAAGCTACTGACAGCCAGTGTCCTGCGCCCAGTGGCCCAGCCTTCCTATTCCAAGCCTGCTTCTTAGAGTTGCCCTTCTCTTGCAGCCCAAGAGATAACGCTGGGGGCTGGCCTAGAGGTTGCTGAACCCTGCTTGCTCTGTGTGGGGCAGCAGGGAAGAGGAAGGGAGGATGCTGTGGAGCAAGGACAATCCTGAAACAGTGAGAGAGCGTGCGCATCCTTGAGCACTGACCAGACACGTTCTCGTGGGCCCTGTGTGTCTGGGATGAATCCAAGTGTGGTGGGGGTTGCCACTTAGTTGGCTTGTTATCAGTGTATCCCTGTAAGCCCATGAGATGAAAAGGAACATTTGAGGCACAGCATGTTTAATAATATTGAACAGTGTAAATGTTAACCTTCTTTTTGACTGCCTTCACAGCAAAACGTTAAACATTTTCTCAATTATTGTTTAAATTAAAATTCCACTGTTTCTGCTTTGAACTGCAGCATTTTATCACTACTAAGTCTCAGGCCATTGCTTGATGTAATTAAGGTATTATGTGTTAAAACCTGTGTGGTTTAGTTCTCTTGTTTACTTTGGGAAAAGGAATGACAGGCACATATACAGTGTCTTAGTACTAATACTCCATTAGAGATTAACTCGGAGTGTTAGGGGATGACTGGGTATTATCTCAATAGACTTTCTTTCCTTGAAGGTGGAGGCTGGGCGGGAGTGTGTGATTCCACTAAATAAAGCAGCTCACGTCTCAGAATGCCCGGTTACACTTTTCACTTCTTTGCAGATATATGCTCAGTCTTTGTCCTTATTCTGTCTTCGAGTTCTGGTGTTTAGCAGGATCCTCATACTCCTTTATACTGAATTTAATGAAAAGCTTTTCATAATACAGGGTGGCTCAAAAGTGGGTTCACTGTTGTGAGTACACGAAACACAGCGTTTGTTCTTGTATTATTATTTATCGTGTTATTTTCCATATGAACAGCCGTAAACCGACTGTTGCTCCACCCTGTATATAAGCCTGCCCTGCATGGCTAAGTCATTAGTGCTTTTCTTTCTACAGCTTTTTTTTTCCTATTTCTAACTTGCATCTTGTTAAATGCCGTTTCTTCACCTGCATTGTTTCCAACCAGTAGCTTTCTGCTTAGTCTCAAGCTTAGGAAGATCCTGAGGTCAGCCACTTATTGAACATTGTAAGGTATTCTTCTCAGTTTAATCAGAAAGAGGGTGCAGGTAACTATCCCTGCAATTCCAGAAGAGGGGCATGTCGAGGCTGGGGTTTGAGCTGTAGTGGAAAGGCCCAGCTTGCCCCAGTTGATGACTCCATTGAGACCTACACCTGCAGGCCCTCGCGGCAAGGCTGTACAAGAGAAGCTGTACCTGGGTATTTGTGTCAAGCCCAAGTCTCAGGTCAAGGGTTTGGCATGAAGAGCATGAACTCTAGCACTATAATGGCAGTGGCTCTTTTCACACTAAAGAAAGAGGGGAAGCTGCTTACCCTGGACTTTCTGGTCACCGTGGAGGACAGGGCAGGGGACTGGCACATGTCCAGTAGGGTGGGGATTTAAAGCATCTTCTGAGTTGCTAGATCATGCAGTGGAAAGCTTTAGAGACAGATACACGAGTATCCAGGAACCCCAGTCTTGGTTCTGAATGGCTATGATCCTCAGATCTGCTGGCTTTCAGCAAAAAAAAGCAGAAGTCTTTAGGGGGCTGACACCTGATTCTCCCCAGGCATAGTCCTTGCCATGCATGGGACTGAGAATGCTCCCTAATGCCCCAAACCTCAGCAGCAGTCAGTCAAAGGGCATCCAGATGTGGCCCAAGAAGAGAATACCCAATCTTCACAGCTGTGTAAAGTTCAAGTGTTATGTTCTTACTGTCTTTTCCTTGTGACACAGGGTCAAGCATACCTGTCATAAAACATTGCTGGAGGAGGTACAGGAGCTGGAAACGAAGATGGGAAAAGCAATGCTTCGGGACAGTAATGGAAAGAGGTGGGCATCTCCATCTAACTATTTGAAGAACACGTGTCCTCCAGCCCTTTTCTCTGCTGTTCCTTCCCGTGTTTCTCTCTTCTCAGTTTTCAATGTGAGCATGGGGTGCTCCATTTTAAGCATTTTGGTTATTCTCTAAGAATGTAGTCATGGTGAGACTTAAGTCACACTCTCTCAATGACAACATAAAGCCTGACTTTCTGGTTCACTGGGCCTGACCTCAAGTTAAACTGGAATTTTGACTGGGTCTGGACTTAAGCAAAGCAAGCCATATGCAGAAAATACAAATAGAAGCAATATTACCTTAAGGTGGAAAAATTTAATAGCTAGGCCTTTGGCTACCAGGCCCAATTATTACACTAAAGGATGCGTATCTACCATGAAAGTTTGTATGCTATTCATGTAAATGCATATCATTCATATAAATCTTGTTACAGTTCCCTTCATGTATGACTGTGGTTTTGTTTTTAATGAATTATTATTTCCTACTGGTGTTGAGAAAGTATAGTGTCTTACTGGCTGGTTCGTGGAGACAATACCATTGCTCCCTGTGCTTATTTCTCATAGAGCATCAGCCTTCTCTTCCCCACACGTCATAGTTGGGCATGTGAGTAGTTTTTATTTAATCACATATGCTAAAATGTTATTAGATTAAATTTAGTTAAAATCCAAATACTACCAAAGAAGTTTACCTGGACCCAAGAACAATGTGAGTGCAATGAAGAGGCACTGCTGTATTAGAGACATGCGATGTCTGGAAAATTATGCTCTTTTGTAAACAAATGTTTAGAAGGAAGTCCGTACCTAACTGCCAATGAAAAAAAATCTAGAAGTTGAATACTTCCAGAGATTCCTACTATGTGTTTTATTTATAGTCTGTTTATTTGTACCATCTTTCAAAGCAATACAGAAAAAGTATGTTTTCAAAGGAAAGAGAACCAAACATTTTGAAAAGTATGAGGAGCATAATTTCCAATAATTGTCACTATTTTAGGAATGGGACTGTATAGTATGTAGTTGAAGTTGTGGGGTTTTTGTTCATTTAGGACTTTAATAAATGAGTCTATAGCATTCATTTATGGCAATTGTGCTAGCCACTCTAAAAAAGTCAGCCAATAAGACAAAAATCTGTCTTCAGTAAGCTTATAACCCTGAGGCCCCGGGCAGGGCCTCGGCTCACAGCAGATCTATCTATAACCATAGGTGAGATAGCACGCAGCTCAGGCGTGAGCAGGGCTGTCCTGGCCTTATCAGCCGTGGGCAAACTACGGCCCGCGGGCGGGATCCGGCCCATTTGAAATGAATAAAACTAAAAAAAAAAAAAAGACCGTACCCTTTTATGTAATGATGTTTACTTTGAATTTATATTAGTTCACACAAACATTCCATCCATGCTTTTGTTCCGGCCCTCCGGTCCAGTTTAAGAACCCATTGTGGCCCTCGAGTCAAAAAGTTTGCCCACCCCTGCCTTAGATACTTCAGGCACGGTGCTTAGCTCCTACTAGATTTTTAAGGACCTACAAAATTCTTTGATATCTAAAAAGAAACATATTCATAGGCTTTAAAAATAAGGGAAAGCCTCTGCAAATTGAAATTAGCAAATGTTTAAAACTCTACAAGATACTTATCAGTCTTAATTGCTGTGACACTAAATAATCACAATAAGTTTTATCATTATTTGAAAATAACTTACAGGCTCTCATATCTCAAGAATTCTCAAGTATACACAGGTTTGCTGAGAGGTCACAAGTAATTCTAAGTAAAATAACAGTTTCAAAGCAAAATTCTAAAACTCCTTTCAAACATCGGACAGGAAAACATTACATATAATGTGGCATTATATGCACTTTAACTGATGTGCGGCAGGGTCTTCTGCTGGCCTGGCCATGAGGTCAGCAGCACGGAGGGCCCTCAGAAGAGGCAGCAATCCAGGAGGCTCTGGCTTAAGAGATTCAGAAAGGCTTCATGTCCAAGGTAGGATGGAAAACAGGGCTTTGAGGATGTAAAGAACTTGAAAAGACAAAGATGATGAGAGTATGTTCCTGGCAAAAGGAGTAGCCTCCATCTGTTAGAGAAGACGACTAATATTTTGAGGGGGGAAAGGGGTTATGGCTTATGAAACAATGTGGACAACACAGCATATTGCCTGACCCATAGCAGGAACACAGAACACCAGCCACTAGTCTTCAGATGAGCAGGGGAGCCATGCTATTGCAGGAGCTTTGAAATTGAGTGTGAGCCCATCTCTGTTGTTGATAAAAAGAATGCTCTTTGTAAAATTCAGTTGTCCTGTTCAGAATTCACTTTTAAATGTTCAAATGGATACCAGAAGATAATTGGAGTTTAAATGTGGTTTCCTACCTCCTACATTTTAATATGTTTCCTGGTCGCTTTGTAAATGTCCTCACTCCCCTGGCTGAAGTGATTGCGGGTGCGATTATCATTGTGCAAGCCCCCCGTGGTTGTGATGGTTTCCTTTTCCTCTGGTCCCAGTGTCTTGCCTCACTTTTGAGTTCCTAGCAGAAGATAGTTTGGGACTCCATCCCTCACATCATCCTCAGCAGCCCCCCATTTGTTTTTCTCCCTCCTAATTGCTCCCAGGTTTTCTGGGTGTTCCATCTGCAAACTAGATAATGGCCATGTGCTGCTCTCTGCCAGAGATTGTGTCCCGCTGAGCCTCTCCAGAGCTGCCTCACAATTGTTCCTTTATCACCATTGTTTGCTTCTTTCACACCTGGTTGGAGTCCTGTGCACCTCTGGTGCTGGTGGGGGAGGGAACACCATGAGGAGAGTTGTAATTTCTTCAGCTCTGTTCCTCTAAAGATTTATAGACTCCCTCGTTGAGAGATCTTGAGTATTTTGGTCTCTTTCCACACTCCCCATTACTTATTCCTGATCCCTACCTGATGTTTCCATTTACTTTGCATCTCTCTCTAGCTGTTAGTCTGACATGGTAGAAGCACCACAAACATTTGTTAACTGACTGAGTGGAAACACAAAAGTCTGGTCAGGTGGCGCTGAGGAAAAGAAGGCTGATCTGCATTGTCTGTGCAGAGCTGCTGGTGCTGGGTGTGTTAGCTCATGTTGAAAGTGGCCCCAGAGAGATGCTAAGAGATTTGCAGGTGGTCACTTGGCTCCAGTGAGAGAGACACTTATCTCATGGCTTAAGAATAAAGCTAACAAAAACTCACAGATGGAGAGACATTTAGTGCTAGCAAAGTTGAACAGTCTTGGAGTGGGTCCTCCCAACAGCCCACAGCCATCCTGCCTTAGGTGCCAGCAAAGCCTCTCTACCTCAGGTGTCCTGAGCATCCCTGCCATCCCAGGGTTACTCAGCTCAATTCTGAAATCCTTTAGGACATTCTGCCAAGTCATAAAACCCAGGTCCAAGTCACTGGCAAATATACTAGCAGTTTTTCTCAGGAATGTACTCACAAGAAATACAACAAAAATCTTTTAAGAAACCCTCGTGTGCCAAATTTACAATTACGATTTGAAATGGTAGCTAGGCAGTCTATGCATCCCTCCAGGCCAGCGGTTCTCAACCTGTGGGTCGTGACCCCTTTGGCGGTCGAACAAACCTTTCACGGGGGTCGCCTAAGACTATCCTGCATATCAGATATTCACATTCTGATTCATCACAGTAGCAACATTACAGTTATGAAGTAGCAATGAAAATAATTTTACAGTTGGGTCACAACATGAGGAACTGTATTTAGAGGGCCAGAAGGTTGAGAACCACTGCATCTAGGCCCTTTATTTACTCGGTAAAATACTTGAACATTTTCTTGATCTTGTCTAAGCCCCAAAATTTTACACTATTTTGGTAAGCATTAAAACTTTATTAAATGCTTCTGCACAGTCGCATTGATAAATCTTGTCTTCTGAAATTAACCTGCATAATTTATGCATAAATAAGCCTATTCTCATGACTTGGATAAAACTATATTTTCTATACTAGAAAGTATAAGAAAGTATGAAAATGCTAAAGGTAATGGACAGCAGTGCTTTTCTTGGTTGTGGTGCGTCTGTCTTTGGTGGAGCCTTTTTCTGGCTGTGCTGTTTGTGGCCAGACCCATTTCTACATGTGAACTGTATGGAAGGCCTTTCCCCAAAGCAACCTTTACCCAGAGGTCACCCCGCTGCTCTCTGTGTGGAACGGTCTATCATGCATGTCCTTACTTTGCACATGTCTAAAAAATGAGGAGCTAATTGGAAGAATCCTTTTTTCAATGTTTAGGTAACTTTTCCTCCTCTATATTCCTAAAGTGCAACATATGCAAATTTTTTCTCTGGTGGAAGAAAACCCATTAGTGGCCATTTACCTTTATAAATATCATTTAAACAAATGCTTAAAGTGTCAGGTAAGAAGACAAACTAGCATTTTTCCTCCTCGAATTGCTTTTCTTTCTTGGTGTGGGGGAGGGAGTATTCTGAGTTTTAGGTATTTTGTCAAGCAAGAAGAAAGGTGAATACATTTGATGAAAACATCTGGTTTGCACTTATACTTAGTTTGAATAAACAACAAGGACACCCTTGTTTTGTTTTAGACCTTCCTTCTGTTCACCATAGTTGACGGGAGGTTGGGGACCCACTGAGCTGATTTTCTCCAGTTTCAAGGTCAAGGAATTCTGGTTGCTGCCCCTGCTTTTTGGCAGCAAGGTGGTGGGATTCTCTTTCCTTAAGTGCTTTCCCTGCCTGAGTATAGCTTACTCTTTGCCTTTGGTCAAGGTCACCACCTTATGGTGAGCGATCACTGAATCTCCCCTTTGGTTTTATGTTCTCCCTGAACGCTGATGCATGGGCTCCGTGACCCCAGGCTGAGCCGGCGCACACAGTGTAATGTAGACAGCCCATCCGCCTCTTGGAAATTCAGGAAAGAAATCTGAGTCACTCTCTGTCTGGGAGCCTGTGCTCACCCAGCTTCCATTTCATCATGGCTCCTGCTACAGAGGCGGGGCGCCGGTCCAAGCCAGTGACCTGGGAATCCTGATACAGGACAGAGCCTGACACACATCAGCAAGATCTCAAACCGATGAGAGCTTATCCCTCACTCTGGGCAGCACTCTCCTAGTGCTCTTCCTAAAACCAATTATACTAAAAACAAACCTAAAATATATCCAATATGCTTTGACATTTAAGCAGAAATCCTTTGTTCTTTAAACTAACGTTTAAAGAGCTTCTTGGTATTGTCACAACTACAAGTCAAAATTGGTACAACTGCCTAGTCAAAAATAGATATAAGCTCACCTGCAAATAGGAGGTACACCAGCTTTATTGTGTAGTATTTCTCCAATATAAACTTTATATTATTTCAGGGACAAAATTTTTTCTTAATGTATTGGCATTGGCAATGCAAGTTTCTGTCTTCCCTTTGCTTTCCTCTCACTGCTTCCCACACTTATTTCCCCTAAAATACCTTTTTTAAAAATATGTTTTTACAAAATAGATCTAGAGATATAGAAGCATGAAACAGACTGGCAAATCTCAGAGGGAAGGAAAGAAAGGGTGGGTGGGTGGGAAGAGATTAACCAAAGAACTTGTATGCTCATATGCATAATCCATGGGCACAAGACAATAGGGTGGTGAAGGCCTGGGGCAGGGGACGGGGGGGGGGGGGGGGGGGGGGGGGGGGTGCGCGGGGGGGAGCCCTAGAAGGGGTCAATGGGGGGGGATATATCTATTACTTTCAACAATAAATATTTAAAAATAAAATATGTTTTTATTGATTTGAGAGAGGTAGGGAAAGGGAGAGAGAGAAACATTAATCAGCTGCCTCCTGCACGCCCCCTACTGGGGATCAAGCTGGCACCCCGGACTTGTGCCCTGACCCACAATTGAACCAGCAACCTCTTGGTGCATGGAACAGTAGTGCTCAACTAACTGAGCCACACCGGCCAGGTCTCTCTTATTTTTTTAATTAGCTAAAAGGGTAGGAAATTATGGTGTCATTGTGGCAAATCTCTCCAGGCCAGGTGGCAAATGTCTGCTTCCAACACCTGGTTAAGATTTATTTCACTTCCAGCTGCATTTTTCCCATGGCTGGGTCATGACGTAGAGAAAAGAGCACAGACTGTAGAGGCAGACGAACCTGAGTTGGAGTCCAAGCCCTGCCACTCACTTAGCCGTGTAACCTTGGATGGGTTATTAACTTCTCTGAGTTTTCATATTCTCATTATTCATTTGATTTGAGGTTTAAATGAAATAGAACATATTAAATCGATAGCATATGTAGACATTCAGAAAGTGTTAATACTTGTAAGTCCATCCCCTGACTTAGAAGCTGAATCAAAATTAAGTTTCACTGGCCATTTTATTTCCGATGGGTTTACCCAGAGCACCCAGACAGGGTGTGAGGATAGCAGATTCTCTGGGGTACATCTTTGGGGTACACCTCAGGCTAAGGGACCAGGCAGAGATCAGCTGAATCCCAGGGACATCAGAGCAGTGTGGGCAAGCCTGTGAGCCGTGAGCTTTGGGACTGTGGGTATTGGGGAGAGTTCAAAATCCTGGCCACTTCCCAAGTCATCCTGTTTGCAAAGAGGAGGGTGTACCAGTCAGGCCGCCTCCAGAATCTCCTGCTGAACTGCTCTCAGGACATCCACCTGAAATGCAGGGCGTCACCAAAGCCCACCTTCTCCCCTCAGAACCAGCCCTTTCATTGTGGTTCTCAGCCCCTGCAATGACAGGTCGTTCCTCTCGGCCTCATCTTGTTTCTTCATCTTTGCATCCTGAGGGACATCAGTCTCATGTGCATTCCCATAAATGGACAGCTTTCCACCCACTTGTCCACAACCCTGTTTTGGAGGTCAGTTACTGATCCCATGCTCTGTGATCCCAGCTGCTCTGCCCACTGGGGTGCCTTTCCCTCTTCGCTCCATCTTCTACACAGCTGAAGACATGGTTTCCCAAACACAGCCCTAGCCATGCCACTTTCTAGTCTGAAACCTTTGATGGCTTCCCACTCCCTGTTGAATCAAGCACAGACCAGGGCCGCAGCATGGTTTCTGCCTCCTCTCCCTCTTTTTACCTGCATGCATCTAAGCCTCCTGCCTCCCTGCCCTCCCCACTCCCCGGCACCAAGCTTGTCCTTGCTCTTCTGTGCCTTATGCTGGCCTCGGCCCTTCTCTGTGGACTGCTTTTACACAGCTATGTGGGTGCTGGGTCGAGCTCTGGGTCCTGGGGGACAGAGGAGACAGATCCTTGTCCTGGAGCAGATGCTTCCAGCTCCAGGCCTGCTCTCTGACATCACTCCACCATGTCTGACTTTTCCTCCTACGGTAGTGTCAGCCTGGACTTCCCTTAATTCATTCCTTTAAAAAGTGTTTTTTAAGTTATTCAAATATTCAACATACACAATAGTAGAGAGACACAATGAATTGACATATACTCATTGCCCAGATTCAACACTTATCAAGATTTTGCCATAATTGCTTCATCTAGCCTGGTTTTGCTCCTGTTTTTTCTTTGCTGTAGCATATAAAGCAAATCCTAGACATTACAGCAGTTTACCCTTCCACACTGCAGGATATAGCTCTAAATATCACATGAAGTATTTTAACATGTATTATAACTAATACATATTATACTTGTCTATGTTATTACATGTAAACACTAACTCCAATGCCTATTATCATATGAAATATTAACAGTAATTTCTTGGTATTAACTGATACCTAGCTTATAAGTAAATTTTCTGGATTGTCTCAATCCTATCTTTTTAGGGTTTTATTAGGCTGGTATTAGGATCTAGGCAAGATCCAAATTTGGTTGCCTGTTCTTGCTTTCAATGCCACGGGCTTAACTGAAATCATGCCTCATTTTTTGTTTCTCCTAACACGGTCTCAGGGACCTTCCCAGTGCCACCCAGCTGAAGACAGGCTGGACCTCCATCTTCTAATGCCAGGCCTCTTTCCACAAAGCCAAGATATTGAGAGTCACCCAATGCTTCCATTTTCAATGTCATCTTTATTAGAGTGTGTGGAAAGCAGTGGAGTCCTAGGCAGTGGTTCTCAACCTTCCTAATGCCGCGAC
Organism: Myotis yumanensis; assembly: GCF_028538775.1. Classification (NCBI taxonomy): domain Eukaryota; kingdom Metazoa; phylum Chordata; class Mammalia; order Chiroptera; family Vespertilionidae; genus Myotis; species Myotis yumanensis. The sequence goes on along the minus strand of NW_027223754.1, from coordinate 117,297,970 downwards.
CCTTTAATACAGTTCCTCATGTTGTGGTGACCCCCAATTTCATTGTTACAAATTGAACATAATTAAAGCACGGTGATTAATCACAAAAACAATATGTAATTATATATGTGTTTTCCGATGGTCTTAGGCGACCCCTGTGAAAGGGTCGTTTGACCCCCAAAGAGGTCACGACCCACAGGTTGAGAACCGCTGTCTTAGAGGGACCAGGCAGGAAAAATGTCGAAGTCTGCTAATTTGACAACATTGCGAGCAAAACTCCAAGGAAGCTAGGGAATGATAGTTGAATGCTGTTGCCTTTCAGATCGCTATATGTAGAAAGGGCATGGAGCAGACATAGAAACCAGACCCTCCTCTGGAGGAATACAGAAGTTAAACAATCTGACAACTTCAGAGCAAATAAAGCAAAGGGGTTTGTGAACGCTGTAACTGCCTCCACACAGTTCAGAAAGAGAAGACATACTGAGAAAGGTGATCTCCAGCCAGAATCACCTTCATGGGGACTGGTGTGGTCTATAAAAGAAATGAATTGAATGTGTTTCATCTTGTGTAGGGAAGAATCTTGGGCAAGGCCTAATGCCAGCAAATATCTTAGGAAAACAATTGGAGAGTCCACAACACTTCCAAGGGAAACCTCTAGCCTTGCTGCCAAGTGCTCAGAACAGATGAGGAAAGGCATTGGTGGACAAAGGGAGTAAATGATCCAAGAAATTACAGAAAGGCTGACTGATTACCCTAAGGGTGGTTTCTGGTGACTGCATCCTGAGCACCGGAAGGAGAGGGTGAGGAAAATAAACTGTTAAGGAAGCAAAACGCCTACTTAGCATTTAGTTAATGCTTAAGCTGCCTCTGTCAACTAAAAGTAATCGATTCTCTCTTATTTTATGGTTGTTAAATCCCAAGCGCCTTTGTCGTCATTGTTGTTATCGGCTAGTGTGTAATAATTTAAACTTTTATAAATACCATGTGTTATTTGTTGTGACATAATAAAAGAATTTCTTGTGCACCTTTAAGTGGTGCTGCTGACGGTACTAGGAATCTGCCCCGGAGCTTAGCCACTGCCCAGTGCTGTAATAAAAGGATTATAGCATCTTTATCAAATGTCTAGAGAGGAACTGGAAAAAACAGCGTTTCCTTGTGAGAGGGGGAGGGAAGCTGGTGTGCTGTTACTCAGCGCTGCACTGATAGCACGTCCTCAGACTGTATTTTAGGATGACTTGGAGAAATTTATTTTTGGATAAAAACCTAAGTTAATGTCCACTTTCTTTATTTGCCAATAAGACCCTTTTTCAAAAATCATTTTTACTCATGAAGTTAATGTCAGTATCTAACTGGTACTGATGGCTCATTATGTCCCTTTGAAAGTAATATGAAATATTTCAGTCCTTTTTTTGGAATTTGTTTTTATTTAACCCATATGAGCAATAATAGAAATAGTCAAAGGTAGATTAAAAATTTTTTTTCCTTGTGTAGGTCCTATGACTTGAATACTGATATGCCACGTTCTAAGCAGGGATTAGTTCTTTAAGAGATTCTTAGAGGATCTTGGCTAATCACTTTTCTACTTCATTATCAGTGACTTGTTTGCTTTTCAGTTTGACTCCCCTTCCTCCCCTCCCTTTAAAGCAGCTGAAAACAGGTGACCAGGTACAGCCATTCTGAAATTGAGTTACAGTTTATACCTAACCCAGGAATAACCAGGTTTGACTGCTCATTTCTCAGTGGGCTATGCCTAAATCCTTGAGGAAGCTGAAGAGCAAAAGTGTAGACTTTCTGGCACCCTGAAAACACAGGCTCATAGTTGTTTTTGTAGTTTGTTTAAGAGGATTATGGAATCTCCTGGATGTACTGGACTCAGGAGGAAAAGGAACCCAAGAATCAGTGCGAGGAACTTTTCATTCACAGTTGGTGTCTGCTTTTGCACCGACACTACTCTAAACATGTGGACCCCAGTCCCGGGCGTGGTCATTGTTATAAGGCGCCGTGGTCCTCATCTCTGTGTCTGCCACTGGGAAAGCTAAGTAAGGCCCATTTGGTCACAGATGAATATGATATCTTTGACCTTGTAGTTGAGATGAACATAAAGAATATGTAAAAGTTATAGCTAGGAGGTGGTCTTTGCAGTGGGAATCACTGTTCTTACCAATAATAGATTTATTGGACTTTTGGAGAGATTTCTCTTTTAATAAAAGCAGAAATAAATTGGTGTGTCTCCAGTAGTGCACCTAGGATTAAATCCTTCTTGAGGCCAGAACACAGGACACAGGAATACTTATCATAAAGCCTGTTCTTTAGCCATCCAGTGAGTACCAGTTAAGTCTGCCCTTTCTAACAAGGCAGTGATAATACAGTTTGTCAATGTTTTTTCTCTTTCTCTAGCAATTAGGATTGGCTCACAGCACCTAAGGTGGTGATAATGGGTAATTCACACTTACTGATGAGTTAACATGTTGGCTTCCTAGCAAATAGAATCAGTGGTTGACTTCATACGAGAGACAACTCATTTATTCATCCACACCACCGACATGCATTGAAAACTGAGGACATGCCAGGCCCAGGTGTGGCAGAGAATGAGACAGGCAGGTTCCCACTTTGTTGGAGCTTACATTCTAGTGGGAGTAACAGACAATGAACAAACAAGTGAATACACGAGAGAGTCAGTGACGACTGTTAGGAGGAAAATGAAAGGGGTTTCTAATGGAGAATGGATGACAATGTTTAGAGGTCAGGAAAGTTTCTCAAGGTAACACTTACACTGAGACCTAAATAGAAGATATTGCCCACTCATTAGAGATCTGGGGAAGGAGCACTGCAGGCAGAGGAAGAGCTAGTAGGAAGGCCCAAGGCGGGAACACACTTGTTTTGACTGGTGCCTACAAAGTATGGGGCAAAGTCATCTAAGAGGCTGCAGGGGCCGGGGAGGGAGGGAGTGGGGCGCAGTGGGGGCGGAGGCGGGCGGGGGGGGGGGGGGGGGAGGGGGGTTGTGGGCAGGACTGGAATCCAGATGTCAGCCACTAGGAGCCATGGAAAGGGTTTAAGCAAGGGAAATGTATGACCCTTGTTTTCTAGAAGATGTAATTCCCATGCCATATTAAAGCCATACAATCCCATTCTCAAATTAAAAAGTTAAGTAAACCCCAACCCCCGTGGTTCAGTGGTTGAGCATGGACCTATGAACCAGGAGGTCAGAGTTTGATTTCCGGTCAGGGTCCCGGTCAGGGTCCCAGTCAGGGCACATGCCTGGGTTGTGGGCTCAATCCTCAGTGCGGGGCATGCAGGAGGCAGCTGATCAATGATTCTCTCTCATCATTGACATTTCTATTTCTCTCTCCCTCTCCCTTCCTCTCTGAAATCAATAAAATTATTTTTTTAAGTTAAGTAAAATCCCAACATATAAAATAGAAAGTATTTAATAGTACTATAAATTTATTATAAAAGATCAAATTAACACATTTATTTGTTTTAAAGCCAGTGGTAACAGATGATTTTCAGAATGTCAACAATTTGAAATAAGTGTTATGGAGGACAGATGTTTTATATAATCTATATCTAATTTTTTTCTATTTTCTATTGGGTTGTATTGAGAAGCATCCTGATGTACCAAGATTAGTTGCCAGTTCTAACAGTGTTTCACAGCTCACTTTGTAATCTCAGAAAACTTTTTTTATTCTTGATTATATTTCATATATAAAATAATATAAGGTGTAAGTAATATTAAATAATTATATAATTATAATTATTAATATATGTGTAAATAATACATAATTTATAAATTTGCTTAAATTCTTATCATAAATATGTGAGTCATATCAACATTCATGTAAGCACTAAAACTCCCTAAAATAGCACCATGTGATAAATGGATTATTCTCCTCTTACTCGACTGACATATTCAGATTGGAGCATAGATCAAGCAATGCATTGCCAGTATTATTTTATTTGAGTGAACACATAAAAATGCTTTCTTAAAAAAAGCAATATGCAATATAACCTTTCTAATAAGCTGCCTACTCCTAAGATCAAATATAGGAACCATTAATCTGAGATCTTTACAGAAACAAATTAACTTGAAAACATTTGTGACTTTTATTATATAAAGATTTATCTGAATTATATGAAATATATATATATTATATTTTAGTTAAATACTTAAAAATATTTAATATATATAGAATGTGATTTAAAAATTAGTGTTTGAAAGAATGTAAATAGTGCTATAACCTTAAAAGCATATGTTATCCTTGTATTTCAATTTAGTCACAAAGTTCAGTCACACACATTCTTCAAAAGCTTTGAAGTCTTTGGTAAGAGTATACACCTTAGAGAGAGGAAATAGCACAATTATTTTAATATTACTTATGCATCTAGTTGAGGAATATAAAATGAAGAATTTTGGTATTTAAATTAAAAAGTATCAGTTAGACAAGACTTTTATATATACTCATTGAATTTACTGATAAATATAAATTTTTATTACTAATGGGATAAAAATATTTAAAGCTATCAGTTTTAAAATACTGAAGAACCCTAGCTAATTTGACTCTATGGTTAGAGCATCGGCCCATGGACTGAAGGGTCCTGGGTTCGATTCCAGTCAAGAGCTTGCACCTCGGTTGCAGGCTCGATCCTGGCCCTGGTAGGGGTGCATGTAAGAGGCAACCAATCAATATGTCTCTCTCAGATCGATGTTTCTCTCTCTCTCCCCCTCCCTAAACTCTCTCTAAAAATTAATGCAAAAAATATCCTTGGGTGAGAATTAACAACAACAACAAAATAAATAAAAAATAAAATACTGAAAAACTAAAGTCAAAAACTTTGAGGAGCAGCACAAATGTGATCTTCAGCCAGTTCATCAGAATCATAAATAGTGAGGATTTCATCAGATTGCTGCAGGATTTGAATCTGTCCTGTTCTGATGGCCCACTGTAAACAAGAATGTGGATCGGATTAATTATATTGACTATAACCAGCAAAGGATTGTTAGCTATACTCGAGACGCAGTTAAAGGTATAGCTGAAAAACTAGACAACACCAGCAGGATGATGTGGGAGAATGGGTTGGCCTTGGAAAGGATTCTGACAGAAAAAGGAGGAGTTTGTGTAATGTTGGGGGCCCAGTGTTGTACATCCATTGCCGGGAGCCGGTCCATCCTTGCTGCTTGACACAGTTGCTGCAGAGAAGAAACATCTGCACAGCATATGTTTCAAGGGACCTGGCATATAAGGCATACTGTTCTTAATATGTTTGCTCCCCTTCTTGGTGCTATGTGTTTTAACCAAGGTCACCTCTCCCCGAGAAAGGTTGTTTCTGAAGGTAGGGATTTTTCCCTGAAGTTAGGGAGGGGATAAAACCCCTTAACTAAATGCCAGGCGGGTAGTTAATCACTTTAACTACAAACAATCACTCTTAAGCTACATAATCTTTACTGCCTGGAATGGAGATAAGAAACGCCCTAACCTTTGGAATAGAAATTGATAGGATTAAAATCGGCTGGTATAAATACGGATGTAACAAGACGATAAACATCAGATCCTCATCAGAACCTCATCAGATCCTAACCAGAACCTAGCCAGAGAACATGGCAAAAGATCCTGGACAGAACCTGGCTACAGAACTTCACTGGAGAACCTAGACAGAACATGGCAAAGGAACCTGGATAGAACCTGGCTAAAGAGCCTGGTGACTGAACTTGGTTGGAGATCCTGGATAGAACCTGGCTGGAGAACATGGACATACAACCTGGAGAGAGAACCTTGCTAGAGAGCATGGCTATGCTGATGGACTGAACGCTGTTTCCATGTCATTCATTCTTCGCCGACTCCGTCCACACCTTTGGGAACCCCTCGAACAGGATTCCCTGGACCCATTGGGGTTGGACCCCAACAATCCATCCCCCAACAACACAGCCAGACAGACCATCACTAAGGCCGAAGAGGGATTAACAGCTCTGGCTAATGAGTCAGCTGAGAACCCTGGGATTAAGGATCCTTTCTCCAGTTCACTAGAGCAATGTTAGGAAAGTGGAAGGGAATGGTGGGATCCAAATTCACCCCTTTGATTAGGAGTTACATTTATGGGATTGTTATATCATCCCATGTATGAGAGGTCTTATGCAAAGGTTAATTGAAACAACATTGACCAACAGCAAAATAATTTTCTCCTAGACACTGCAGAGCATGAAAGTAATGTTAGCCGAGTTTGAAGAAAAGAGTTAAATAAAGAAAAGGGGGGAATTGTGAGAATAAACAAATAATCTTTCCTGTCAAAGAAGGGAGTTTAGGCAGCCACCATTTTGGCTCATATGACTTGCCATTTTGAAATGGCAAAGGTCAACCCTTTCCTTTATTTATTTATTTATTTTTTTTCAGGTAAAGTATTACAAAGGGTATTACATATGTGTCCTTTTTTCCCCCCCCGCCCTTGACAAGCCCCTGCCCTCCCTTACCCCCCAGTGTCTTATGTCCATTAGTTATGGTTATATGGGTGCATACAAGTCCTTCGGTTGATCTCTTACTCCCCTCCCTCCTGTCCCCCAACCCTCCCTGGCCTTCCCACTGCAGTCCGACAATCAGTTTGAGGCAGCTCTGCCACTGTATTTATTATTGTTCAAAAGTTTGTAATGGTCTTAATTATCCATGAAAGAGTGAGATCATGTGGTATTTTTCCTTCATTGACTGGCTTGTTTCACTTAGCATAATGCTCTCCAGTTCCATCCATGCTGTTGCAAATGGTAGGAGTTCCTTCTTTTTAACGGCAGCATAGTATTCCATCGTGTAGATGTACCACAGTTTTCTAATCCATTCATCTACTGATGGGCACTTAGGCTGTTTCCAGATCTTAGCTACGGTGAATTGTGCTGCTATGAACATCTGGGTACATATATCCTTTCTGATTGGTGTTTCTGGTTTCTTGGGATATATTCCTAGAAGTGGGATCACAGGGTCAAATGGGAGTTCCATTTCCAATTTTTTGAGGAACCTCCATACTGCCTTCCATAGTGGCTGCACCAGTCTGCATTCCCACCAGCAGTGCACAAGTGTTCCTTTTTCTCCACATCCTCTCCAGCACTTGTCGTTTGTTGATTTGTTGATGATGGCCATTCTGACAGGTGTGAGATGGTACCTCATTGTTGTTTTGATTTGCATCTCTCGGATGATTAGTGACTTTGAGCATGTCTCTTGGCTTTCTGAATGTCCTCTTTTGAAAGGTGTCTATTTAGATCCTTTGCCCATTTTTTGATTGGATTGTTTATCTTCTTTTTGTTAAGTTGTATGAGTTCCCTATAAATTTTGGAGATTAAGCCCTTATCAGATATGACGTTGGCAAATATGTTTTCCCACGAGGTGGGTTTTCTTGTTGTTTTGTTGATGGTTTCTTTTGCTGTGCAGAAGCTTTTAATTTTGATGTAGTCCCATTTGTTCAGTTTCTCTTTAGTTTCAACTGCCCTAGCAGCTGTATCAGTGAAGAAATTGTTTTGGCATATGTCTGAGATTTTGTTGCCTTTGTATTCTTCTAGAATTTTTATGGTTTCCTGTCGTACATTTAAGTCCTTTATCCATTTTGAGTTTATTCTTGTGTATGGTGTAAGTTGGTGGTCTAGTTTCATTTTCTTGCATATGTCTGTCCAATTTTCCCAACACCATTTATTGAAGAGACTATCTTGGCTCCATTGTATGTTCATGCCTCCTTTGTCAAAAATTAATTGAGCATATTGGTTCGGGCTAATTTCTGGACTCTCTATTCTATTCCACTGATCTATATGTCTGTTCTTGTGCCAGTACCAGGCAGTTTTGAGAACAGTGGCTTTGTAATACAGTTTGATATCTGGCATTGAGATCCCACCTACTTTGTTCTTTCTCAGAATCGTTGCAGCTATTTGGGGTCTTTTTTTATTCCAGATGAATTTTTGGAGAGTTCATTCTAGATCTTTGAAGAAGGCCATTGGTATTTTAATGGGAAGTGCGTTGAATTTATAGATTGCTTTGGGTAGTATGGACATTTTAATGATGTTGATTCTACCAATCCAAGAACATGGTATGTTCTTCCATCTGTTTATGTCTTCCTCTATCTCTTTTTTCAACGTCCTGTAGTTTTCTGAGTAGAGGTCTTTAACCTCTTTAGTTAAGTTTATTCCTAGGCATCTTAATTTTTTTGGTGCGATGGTAAATGGGATTGTTTTTCTAATCTCTCTTTCTGAAAGTTCACTATTGGTGTATAGAAATGCCTCAGATTTCTTGGGGTTAATTTTGTATCCTGCTACATTGCCAAATTCATGTATTAAGTCTAGTAGCTTTTTGATGGAGTCTCTAGGGTTTTGTATGTATAATATCATGTCGTCTGCAAATAAGGACAGTTTTACTTCCTCTTTTCCAATTTGGATGCCTTTTATTTCTTCTTCTTGCCTAATTGCAATGGCTAATACTTCCAGTACTATGTTGAACAGGAGTGGTGAGAGTGGGCATCCCTGTCTTGTTCCTGTTCTTAGGGGAAATGGTGTTAGTTTTTGACCATTGAGTATGATGTTGGCTGTGGGCCTGTCATATATGGCTTTTATTATGTTGAGGTATGATCCTTCTATTCCCACCTTTCTGAGAGTTTTTATCAAAAATGGGTGTTGGATTTTGTCAAATGCTTTTTCTGCATCAATTGATATGACCATGTGGTTTTTTTCTTTCAATTTGTTTATGTGATATATCACATTTATTGATTTACGGATGTTGTACCATCCTTGCATCTCTGGGATAAATCCTACTTGGTCATGGTGTATGATCCTTCTGATGTACTGCTGGATCCGATTTGCTAAGATTTTGTTGAGGATTTTGGCATCTATGTTCATGAGGGATATTGGCCTGTAATTCTCTTTCATTGTGATGTCTTTACCTGGTTTTGGTATTAGGGTGATGCTGGCTTCATAGAATGAGCTTGGAAGCGTTCCTTCCTCTTGAATTTCTTGTAGTAGTCTGAGGAGGGTAGGTTTTAGTTCTTCCTTGAATGTTTGGTAGAACTCCCCTGTGAAGCCGTCTGGCCCTGGGCTTTTGTTTGCTGGAAGCTTTCTGATGACTGCTTCAATTTCTTCCATAGTTATTGGCCTATTGAGGTTTTTAGATTCTTCCTGATTGAGTTTTGGAATGTTGTATTTTTCTAGGAATTTGTCCATTTCCTCCAGGTTGTCTAGTTTGTTGGAGTAGAGTTGCCCGTAGTATTGTTTAACAATCATTTGTATTTCTGTGGGGTCTGTTGTTATTTCGCCTCTATCATTTCTGATTTGGTTTATTTGGGACCTCTCTCTTTGCTTCTTGGTGAGTCTGGCTAGGGGTTTGTCAATCTTGTTTATCCTTTCAAAGAACCAGCTCTTGGTTTCATTGATTTTCTGTATTGTTTTTTTGGTCTCTATTTCATTGATTTCTGCTCTAATCTTTATTATCTCCTTCCTTCTGCTTACTCTGGGGTTTTCTTGTTGCTCTCTTTCTAATTCTTTGAGTTGTAGAGTTAGATGATTAACTACCATTTTTTCTTGTTTTTTGAGATAGGCCTGTAGAGCTATAAACTTCCCTCTCAGGACTGCTTTCATTGTGTCCCAGAGGTTTTGGATTGTTGTGTTTTCATTGTCATTAGTGTCCAGGATGTTTTTAATTTCTTCTTTGATGTCATCGGTAACCCAATCAATATTTAATAACATGCTATTCAGCTTCCAAGTGTTTGAGTATTTTGGGTTGTTTTTATTGTAGTTTATTTCTAACATTATGCCATCGTGGTCTGAGAAGATGCTTTTTATGATCTCAATCTTCTTGAATTTGTGGAGACTTTGCTTGTGACCCAATATGTGGTCTATTTTTGAATATGTCCCATGAGCACCTGAGAGGAATGTATATTCCGAGGCTGTGGGGTGAAGTGTTCTGAAGATGTCAATTAAGTCCATCTGATCTAGTGAGTCATTTAGGATTGCTGTTTCTTTGCTGATTGTTTGTCTAGCGGATTTATCCAGTGATGTCAGTGGTGTATTAAAGTCCCCTACTATGATTGTATTATTGTCGATCTCTCCCCTGATATCTTCCAGAAGTTTTCTTATGTATGTGGGTGCTCCTGCATTGGGTGCATATATGTTTACCAGGGTTATATCTTCTTGTTGTATTGATCCCTTTAGTATTATGAAGTGGCCTTCCTTATCTCTGGTTATGGCCTTCACTTTGAGATGTATTTTGTCAGATATAAGTATTGCTACCCCAGCTTTCTTTTCCTTTCCATTTGCGTGAAAGATATTTTTCCATCCCTTCACTTTCAGTCTGTGTGAGTCCCTTCTAATGAGGTAGGTCTCTTGTCAACCCTTTCCTTTAAATTAGCCAATCACACAAGAGTGTGAGCCTAAGCTCTTCCAATCAAGAGTGAGGGACAGATCATGTGTGTCAGGAATAAAAACCTGAGTGGACCACCCACTCAGTGTGTGTGTGCTCCCAGATCATGTGTTTGTGCACCCTTCTGCAGAAATAAAGATATTTGCCTTGCAAAAAGAAAAGAAAAGAAAAAAAAAAGAGAAGAGAAGAGAAGAGAAAGGAAAAGAAGAGAAGAGAAGAGAAGAGAAATAGTGAGGGTTTCAGATGGAAGAAACTTTAGATAACCAGTGTATTTCTAGAATGATAGTTGTTTTGCTTATTAAAACATTGGTATATCACCCAGATCTTTTGTCCTCCTGGCTATGTCCTACCTAATTCATAAAAGCACTTGCTTTTTTAAAAAGAAGGGAGGCCCAGCCAGCATGGCTCAGTGGTTGAGCATCAACCTATGAACCAGGAGATCATGGTTCGATTCCAATTCAGGCACAGGCTCAAGCCCCAGTGGGGATTGTGCTGATCAATGATTCTCTCTGATCATTAATGTTTCTATCTCTCTCTCCCTCTCTGAAATCAATAAAAATATATTTTAAAAAGAAGGGAGGACAGGAACTTGCTGAAAGTACTTTTGTCATGTGGAACTTGGGCTCATTGGCCCATTGTTCAAGCTCTCATCTTTCTCCATCCTCACAAATCTATTGAAAGTGAAGAACTGCCCCAGTTGCCACAGGCCAGAGACAGCACCCTTTGCATGCTCCCAGTTCATGCGGTCTTTCATGCGGGGCAGAGATGAAAGACACCACAGCACTCAAAGGCAAAGAGGTGTCCGTGGGCTGTGTGCAAGCCTTGCTGCTGCCATGTTGCTGGACAAATCAGTTGTATTCTTTGCCAAGACATTTACAGGTATTCTGTATATGGAGCATTTGAGACACAATGCCTTTTCAAAGTAAAATCCAAATGAGCTTTTTCTTTGATAACCCAGAGAAATGTGGCAGCTACACGGTTCTGCTCCATTATGGCCTCTTCTTGTATCCATAATCATGCTGCCCCAGTTCAGCTGAAGACCACATTTCTGCTGCTCCTCAAAGTTTTTGACTTTAGTTTCTTCAGTATTTGAAAGTGAAAATATACTTTTATCCTCAAAAGCAACTAATTTGTATCTGTGCTGTTTTGTAAGGAATGTCCGCAGGCAAAGTACACTGTGTGATCCCAGAGAAAGAGTTTTTTTGAAGACCTTCAGGCCCCGCAGACATCCTCACTTATGTACTTTACATCCTAGTTCCTTATTGTTCCTTACAGGTGACTTTTTCTTCTTCCCTTTTATATAGTATTCTCAGGGGACATAACCACACATTCCATCACGTTTACCTCATCGTTGTGTCGCTGCTGTGTTCCTTGCATTGATTCCTTTCCTGAACACAGCAGCTTATACCATGCCTAGGCTTCATTTTTTCTGACTTTTGTTCTTTTATAGCTCTGCTGGAGCATGTCCAATGTATGACATCATTAGCAATGTTGTACAGGCTCAGATGCACCTTCTGTTTAGCCATTCTGATTTTCTGCGCTGCTGTTCGTGTTAGTGTCAGCAATAAATATTCTTACATTTCTAACAACTGAGGGGTGTGTGTGTGTGTGTGTGTACGCAGCAGTTCCCATCTACTTCTACCATTCACAAGAACAAAAGAAAATGAAGTAACAACAACAAAAGAAAAACCTGTTCACAGAATTTTCAGTGAAGTTTATAATCTGTTCTCCCAACATTTTGCCCACCCATCTGTAAGCAGCGCAGGACACAGTGTGCTTTTCTTTTTTTTTTTTCTTTTTTTAAATATATTTTATTGATTTTTTACAGAGAGGAAGGGAGAGAGATAGAGAGTTAGAAACATCGATGAGAGAGAAACATCGATCAGCTGCCTCCTGCACACCTCCTACTGGGGATGTGCCCGCAACCCAGGTACATGCCCTTGACCGGAATCGAACCTGGGACCTTTCAGTCCGCAGGCCGACGCTCTATCCACTGAGCCAAACCGGTTTCGGCCACAGTGTGCTTTTCATTTTTATTTTCTTCTATGAACCATTACCTATTTAGGTCTAAACTCTTACAAACTATTTTCACAAAACACCCACTGAGCAAGTAGGATCATGATATTTTTTAAGGCCTGTGAGTCGGTAATATCCCATTGTTGAAGTTTTAAATAGGTTTCTCTGACAGAAACTGGGTGCATTTTTCTCCAAATCATCAGGGGTCAGTTCGGATAAAAATAGAGCTTTTGAGAATTTCCTACATGTGGTTGCTCATATGTATTCGCTAACTCAACGATGCCAGTGTTGTCATCCTTCATGGTGTTGCTAATTCAGGCATGAGCATGTATTGAATCCTTGCATTTTTCCAGAGATCATGCTAGACAATAAAAAAAAATAGTAAAAGAATCAAGTAATGATGACAGATGCATAGGTAGAGCCAGGAATACAGTGTGAAAAGTGTTAAATAGAGTGATGGAGAAACTACCATCAGAGCCCAGTGTAAAATAGAATTTATCAGGGAGTCCAGCAGGGGAAGGGAATTGGGCTGCAGGGGATGACTGGGCAGATGTAAAGAGTTTTCCAAGCACAATGAAAAGCTCAGTCTGATAGGACCAGAGTCCAGGATGGTGGTGAGAAGTTAGGTTGGATAAGTAGGTAAGAGCAAAATCATATCGTCTGTGATGAGGTTGGGGCTTTATTCTGAAAGCCAAAGGGAGCTATCAAAAGTCTCACATAAGACATAGCTCTAGAATGAGATCTTTGAATAGAGAATGTGAAAAAAGAGCCACTTGACCTGTCTTCACCAAGGTCTCTACAGTTTGTCCTTGCGCCTGACTGAAAGGTTTACATGTCCCGGGACTCCTCTCCCACATGCAGGTTTGTACTGGGACGTGCATACTTCATCTGAAAGTGTTTGGAACTTACCTCTCACCTCTCCTCTAAAACAACTTAACATTGAGGAAAAATTTTCTTCTGGTGGCCCCACACCCTTTTAGAGGATAAAAGGACATTATATGGCCTGGCGGATGAGCACTAAGTAACCGAAAGTACAAGCTTAGAATGATGCCCCTTGGGCTGATCATAAACCCCTCTCCAGCCCTGGAGTTCATGGCACTGCTAATATGTGGGATTCAGTTCCTCATACAAAACCTACTCTTTCTGTGGAAATAATGTGTGCTGGTTACAAGAATAAAAAGCTGATAAAAATCCATATTATTGCTATGAATTACATCTAAAAAGTGTACTTTAAAAAATAACCACTAGGCATATCTCAAGGTCACAAGACCAAGGTCACATTCTGTTTCTTTTCCACTCTATATCCTTTCCGTTCACTCTCCTGCTCTCTGTCCTGAACATACACTCTCTCGGCTCCTTAAAGTCTGTCCTTGAGCCAATGGTTTTTCATTATTTTGGAAAATGAACTCCTGTATCCAGGTAGAATGCTTTCAGTTGCAAATAGCAAAATGCCCTTGGGATGCAAGAAGTCACTGGCTCATACTGCTATAGGGCAGTCATGGCTGTGGTCCCTAGCCAGGAATGTCATCAAGGACCCAGTTTCTTTCCATCTTTTCACTTTGCTCCAACATGTTATAATCATTTTGCCCCACACCCTTGTTCTGATTACAAGGAGGGCACCCCATGTGCAACCTTGTTCAAAACCAACGGGAGGGGGAGTTTGCTCCTGACAAACAGTTAACAAGTTCTGGGCAGGTTTAACAGCTGTTCTACCTAGAAGAAGGCAAGGGCCTGACCTCTGAAGATCCCCTTAGCTCTTGGCTATCCATGTGCTTATCAGTTTTCTCTCAACTCTGCTTTAAAATAATGAGAAAAGGCTCAGAAGTCTGTGTGGCATCACCTCACTCCCCATCTCCACTTGGACAGCACTTCCTTCATGCTGGGGTCCTGAGAGGATCTGAGGAGTTGCCAAGACCACCATGGCCACCAGCCAAGTGGAGTCGGGGGTTACCTTTCTTAGCCCCCTGCAATCGAGGCTATCGTTCTGGGTCTCCATCTGATCAGCCCTCAAATGGCACCAGGATGTTAATTTTCCCTTTCATTTACCTTAACTCTCAAAAATCAGCATAAAAAAGGCATCGGTGGTATGGTTCTTGCTTGTTCCACATTGAACTTTACCGCAGGTGTGGCCTCAATTGAAAAATTACTCCACACTTGCTCTCTTCGCATGGCTGATTTGAAAACCCACTGTTTATAGTCATCTTCTGCTGAAGAGTGTGGGTTAATTTTTTTTTTCAAGGAATGTTTTCAGATATTTAGCGAAGCTGCTTGGCCACAGGAAAAAAAGTTGTAAGTGTCTATACAGGATTTTGGATGAAAAATGGAATTTTAACTCCAATTCCAAAGCAAGTCAGCTAGTTAATGGAAACCTGTCACAGGTTAGAGACTGAGGAGGGTCCAGCTCAAGCACCGAGGTGTCCAGCCAGCCCTGCTCATTATGTGTGAGCATCGGCTCAGCTGGCTGTGTTCACAGCCTGCCCTGTAGCATCACACACTCCGATGCCTTCTCTGGTCTGAGAGTGAAGAAGCTGGGCCCCGGCATCTGCATGTGAAGCCCGGGAGAGGCCTTGACTCACACGTGATGAGAGTGGCAGCCGCACACTTTTTACTCATTCAGCTCAGCCGCCCATCTACAGTTACTGTAGTGACTGTAGGAATATCTCAGCCCCATGCCACATCCTACTTACAACACATTCACCAGAAAAGGGAGGGAAGCTCAAGTGCACACAAATTACTTGTTCCTATGGCCTTTCTGAGTCTGCCTAGGACTTCATTGCCAATATCACATCCCTCCACGTGGGAGGAAGTGGAGGAGGATGAGAGGAAAACACTTCACTTCCAAATGCTGGTGGCGGCATGGTTAGACTCCAGAGTACTTGGGATCGTGAGTTCATTCGGCCCTTATTTACACACACACCTTGTTCCAGAACAGGCTTAAGCAACTCAAAAACATGACTAAAGTCTATAGTTTAAAAAACAATTTCTTGACGTCCTCTAGCTTCTTCCATGAGCTGGGCTGAACTTTGAGTGACTCACTCATGATCTGAAGTCCTATAAACAAATACCCTAGGCCCGTGGTCGGCAAACTGCGGCTCGCGAGCCAAATGCGGCTTTTTGGCCCCTTGAGTGTGGCTCTTCCACAAAATACCACATGCGGGCGCATGTACAGTGCGATTGAAACTCCGTGGCCCATGCGCAGAAGTCGATTTTCAGCCTGGGCGAGTCTGTTTTGAAGAAGTACTGTTGATATTTGGCTCTGTTGACTAATGAGTTTGCCGACCACTGCCTAGGCTGAGATCTGCAAGATTTCCTCTATGTTGTTCTTATCAAGAGTGTTTATTGTATTCCCCCAATTGGGCCGTGCATTTTCCCAGGAAGACAGCATGAAGCAAGCACCTGCATCCACTTTATCCCTTTCCTCAGTGCATCTCACATGGGCCACCAGTTCACATATGAACTCTGGGAGAACACGGAGGTCGGGCTGTGCCAGGCACCTTGATCCCTCATTATCTTTAATTAGTGTTTAGGAGGTTAATTGGTAACGAAATTCATCTTTCTTTAATTACTTCAACAATTGAGTCAGGGGGGCCTTTTGGCCAGCCTTGAATTATTCAGTTTGTTTGGATGCCTATTTGAATTTGTAAAGTCAGATGTTTATTACCCAGACCCTGTGTATTAGAGAACTGTAAGGAAAAGAAGAGAAATGGTACCAGGAAAGTTACTTTTATTATACTTAATTTGCAGAATGGGCCTACCAGAAAGTTTGTTATTTTAAAAGAAAATACCAGTTATGAGAAATAACAATGGTTTCAAACTTGATCCAAGTCTTCTTATGCTCTACTAGGCAAATTTGTTTTATTTTTTATATATAAGGGCAACTTCACATTAATGGAATTTAATTGATTAATAAATACAATCCAATCACTATCCACATATCCTTACCATCATATATTAGATGCTTTTCCAACAACATTTAATTTTCAGTACTTTACATGATAAAGCTTTCAGCTACCCTCAAAATATTATATTCCAGCCCAGTATGCTTCACGGTACAAAAACTGTTTTTAATACCTGGCTTAAATTTTCCTTTGCTTCTTTTGAGCCCCCTGTGCTATTTCTCTCCTCCAGTTATTATCTATGACCATCAAATACTTTAAATATCACCATAGCCCTTCTATAAATGACCTTTCCACCCTTCTGAGTTTTTTTCATCACCCCTTCATTATATTCACACATTTGTCCCTGTTAGAAGATAAACTGAGGCATATTCAAAAATTTAAGAACTTACACCAGCAAAAATCAATTGGAACCAGGCAGCACAAACCGGAAGTGGGCTGGAGCACTCCTGGGACAAGAGCTCGGAAGGGACTTTTACAGAGAAAAGGGAGAAACACAGTAAGGAAATAATTGATTGTGTGTGTGTGTGTGTGTGTGTGTGTGTGTGTGTGTGTCTTAAAGCCCAGTTGGCTATCTGCGATTGGTCATCCATTGGTTTCAAATTTGTAAAGTTGAGGCATTTTGCAGGCTTACACGTTGGGGTGCTTATGTAAGTTACTGCGGCCTTAGAGCCACCTCAGTCTAAGGGCCTTCTTGCTTTATTGATTTAACACGCTTAAATGAGGCTGTTGTGCTCAAGCTTCACGTGAGGGTGGGCTTTGGACCTGGGCTGAAGTGCACATTTTCCGTGCATGGTATTAGAAAGTCACTCTTCGCCAGACCGCATCTGTCTGACAAGTGTCACCTCTTTTTTGGCAAAATTAGAATGTAGACTTGGCAGTCCTGTGGCCCTGGGAATTCTGCTTTTTAAAAAGAAGCTCCTTTTGACAAGATCTTGGGAGGTGAGGCTAGCTCCTCCTCTCCCTCAGCCAGAGGGGGTGCTCACAGAGGCCTCTGGAAAAAGAGAGGGGCCCCGTGGCCTTGTCATTTCCATCTTTGTCTTTGCTTTTGAACTTTAGCCCCACCTGTATTTATTATTCATCTCTTCATTTCTTCAGTCCTTCAATAAATAGTTCTTGAGCATCTACTGTGTACTAGGCACCAATTTTTGGTTCTGCATATATAACTGTGAACAAAAAACTTGAGCTTCCTGGGGTGGCTGAGGCGGAGGGGCAGGAGCTGTTAGCATGGCCCTTGTAGAACTTACATGTTAGTGGGGAACACAGACAGTAAACCCTGATAGTGAGAAGTGGGTTTAAAAAAAGAAGCAGCAGCAGCAAGGTACAGGGATAGACAGTGAGGAGAAGAGGTTATACAGTAAGCTGGGCAGAGGAGGCTGCTTTGAGTGAACTCAGGGAGAGAGCCCCGTGGGAAGAACATCTCAGGCAGAGCGCTAGCAAGTGCAAAGGTGGGAAACTAGAGTATTCTCGGAATTGCAAGGGAAGCCATGTGGCTGGGGCAGAGGGAGGGAGGGGAGCACAGTGGGAACCTGGGTTTGAGAGAGTCTTGCAATAAACATATGATTTTGAGCACAGTCCAATGGGTGGAAACACTTTAACAGACCTCTCTGCTTACTAAGCTGCATCTCCCTGATTAGCCTGGTGCGTCACCACTGTAGTGTTGTTTTGTCTTGTCCTTTCCCAAATGCCCGTATCAGGAAACGCACATGGCCTTAACTAGTCCTTCCTTGCACCTGGGCCTTCTCAGCCCCATACAGCACTGCACAGAGGCCTCTCTGGGCCAGCCAGGTGCCCTGCTAATTTATTTGTTCCTAACAGCCCCGTGACTCTGACCTGACCTTCCGTAGGCTCACCCACTGGACCAGAGAGCTCAGCCTGTTTAAGATGAATCTCACCACCTCATTGCAAAGTCATGGAATGAGGTAATGGTTTCCATATGTGCCGGGGCTGTCATTCAATTTTGACTTTGCCTGCTTGGCTAATGAGGTCAGACGGCTCTGCCTGTGGTGGACAGCGTCTCCCTTGGGTAGGGTACCTGCAGGAGATGGATGAGGTCTCCCGCCCCCTGTTAAACGCAGCTCGGTGATGTAGCATTTCTTCACACTGCTTAAAAAGGATGACTTCAAAGAAACACGAAACAGAGGGAATGCATAAAAACTGAGAAGGATCGTTTTTTACTTAAACTTTCTATTTTGA
The DNA here is from genome assembly GCF_028538775.1 of Myotis yumanensis. NCBI lineage: Eukaryota > Metazoa > Chordata > Mammalia > Chiroptera > Vespertilionidae > Myotis > Myotis yumanensis. The sequence continues at coordinate 117,279,513 of NW_027223754.1, read as the reverse complement.
GATAATTGCAAGTTCACATTGAAAGAAATAATTCAGCCCTAACAGGTTTGGCTCAGTGGATAGAGCGTCGGCCAGCAGACTCAAGGGTCCCAGGTTCGATTCCGGTCAAGGGCATGTACCTTGGCTGCGAGCACATACCCAGTAGGGAGTGTGCAGGAGGCAGCTGATCGATGTTTCTCTCTCATCGATGTTTCTAACTCTCTATCCCTCTCCCTTCCTCTCTGTAAAAAATCAATAAAATATATTTTTTTAAAAAAAGAAATAATTCAGAGAGATTCCATGTACCCTTTACTCAGTTTCCCCCAATAGTAGCGTCTTGCAAAACTACAGTACAGTATCAAAACCCCACATTGACATTAAGGCTGTCAAAATACAGAACATGTCCAGCACCACAAGGATCCCTTATATCTTTTTATAGCAACAGTGACTTTCTACCTTCTCCTTAACCCCTGGCAACTGTCAATCTGTTCTCTATTTCTATAATTTTTTCATTTCAAGAATGTTATATGAATGAATCCTACCATATGGAAACTTTGGGTAGTGACCTTTTTTCACTCGGCAAAATTCTCTGGCGATCCATCCAGGTTGTTGTATATACCAATAGTTTCTATATATCCTAATATATATAAAAAGCCAGGTGCTGTCATGACCGGACGGATGACCAAACAACAGGCTAGGGAGCTGAGGGAGTGGGAGCTGTGGGCCCCCGGCCACCTGCCGTGCAGTGGCGGGAGGAGGGAGCGGTGGGCCCAAATGACCAAAGGACCGGTCTGGCTCTCACGGTGTGGTGGGGGGTGTGGTGGGGCAGGGCTGCGGAGCTGAGGAGCCTCGCGGGGTGGGGGGCTGTGAGCATGGAGCTTCCCGGGGTGCCTGAGGCGGAGGAGCATCACGGGGCAGGGGCGGTGGACGCGAGGCAGAGGAGTGGGGCAGGGGCTGTGAGTATGGAGCTTCGCAGGACGGTGAGGCGAAGGAGCGTTGCAGCGGTGGCTGAGGCCAAGGAGCCTCGTGGTGTGGGGGCTGTTAGCGTGGAGCTTCGTGAGGTGGCAGAAGAGAGTCGCAGGGCTTGGGCAGCTGAGGCCAAGGAGCCTTGCAGGGTGGGGGCTGTGAGCGTGGAGGTTCACGGGGCAGGGGCTACAGAGGTGGAGGAGCAACACTGGGCAGTGGACATGGCCCTGATTGCAGCTAGGCCTAGGGATCCTAACTACACACGATTTAATCATGTGCTGGGCATTTATTGTATATATATTTTATATATATATGTGTGTGTGTGTGTGTATATGTGTGTGTGTGTATATATATATATATGGAGAGAGAGAGAGAGAGAGGCCCAGCGCATGAAATTCATGCAATTCATTCATGGGTAGGGTCCCTAGGCCTGGCTTGCGATCAGGGCCTATCTTCCCTGGCTGCTGGCAGCCGGCCCCTCCCCCCACTGTCCATGTCCACATCCGCCGCCACCCACCCCCATTCCTGTTTCCCAATGGGACAATCGTTGAGTAAGTGCCCCCTGGTGGTCAGTGCATGTCATAGTGACCAGTGTTCCGCAGTTTGATCGATTTGCATATTACGCTTTTATGTCCTATCTAATAAAGAGAAAATATGCTAATTGACCCTCATGCCGTTGCAAAGATGGCGGCGCCCACAGCCAATAAGGAGGGAATATGCTAATTGAATGCCCCACCCTCAAAGATGGCAGTGCCCACAGCCAATAAGGATGGAATATGGTAATTGACTGCCACGCCCTCAAAGATGGTGGTGCCCACAGCCACAAGATGGCGCCACCCGGTCCCCTCAGCCCTGCCTCCAGAGACCCTTAGTCGTATCAGCTCCACACCTGCCCAGGGCCAGCCTGAGGCACAGGCAAGCCTCGGATGGTGGCTGTCCAGCTGCCCAGGGCCACCCAAGGCTCAGATAACCAGGGCCGCCCGAGGCTTGTGCTGCCGGCAGTGGCAGCAGCAGAGGTGTGATGGGGCGTCACCTTCCCCTGATTGCTGGGTCGCCTCCCACCCCTGAGGGCTCACATACTGTGAGAGGGGGCAGGCCGGGCTGAGGGATGCCCCCTCCAGTGCATAAATTTTCATGCACTGGGCCTCTAATATAGAGATATTTCAGAAAGGAAGGGAGAAGGAGAGAGAGATAGAAACATCAATGATGAGAGAGAATCATTGATCGGCTGCCTCCTGCACATCCCCTACTGGGGATCAAGCCCACAACACAGGCATTTGCTCTGTTCGGGAACCAAACTGTGACTTGCTTCACAGATTGAAGCTCAACTACTGAGCCATGCCAGCTGGGCTCTTCCTCTTTCTTGCTGAGTAGTATTTCATGGTACAGATAGACCACATTATGTTAAACCATTCACCTGTTGAAGGATATGTGGGTTTGTAGTTTGGGGCTATTATGAATAAAGCTCTTATAAATATTTGTATATAGGTTTCTGTGTGAACATAGTCTTCATTTCCCTTGGGTAAATGTCTAGGAGTAGAATCACTGGGTTTGTGGTAGTTGCATATTTAGGTGTACGTCTTTTCTTTTAAAAGGAATAACCATTTATTTAGCTTATAATTCTATGGGTTGGCTACACATTAATACAAGTTTATCTGATTTTTTTTGAGATTCAAATAATATTCACCTTTTCAAAGTATATAATTCAGTGGTTGTTAATAGAGCCACAAGGTATTTGTTTTTTTAAGGGATTGCCAAACTATTCTGTAGAGTGGTCATGCATGCCATTTTACATTGCCACCAGCAATGTATAAGTGATCTAGTTTTTCCATACCCTTGCCAGCATTTGGTGGTGTCACTTTTTTGTTGTTAGTGTTTGTGATAGGTATGTGGCAATAGCTCGTTGTGGTTTTAATTTGCATTTCCCCACTTGCTAATAATGTTGAACATCTTTCCATGTGCTTATCGCCATCTGTACATCCTTTCTAGTAAAACAACTCCGTATCTGTTGCTCATTTTTAATTGGATTCTAAGTGTTTTTTTCTGTTGAGTTTCAAGTTCTTTATATATTCTAGACATTAGTCCTTTGTCAAATATGTGGTTGAAAAATATTTTCTCCCAGTCTGTAGCTTGTTCTTTCAGCCTCTTTCTCAGAAGCCAAAATTAATCAGTTTTTCTTTATGAACTATGCTTTTTGTGTAAAGTCTAAGAACTCTTTGCATAGTCCTAGATCCCAATGATATTTTTCTGTTTTTTTCTAATGGTTGTATAGTTTTATGTTTTACTTTTAAGTCTGTGATTCATGTTGAATTACTATTTGTATAAGGTGTGACATTTGGACAGAGGTTTGTTTTGAGGTTTTTTTGGCCTATGGACGCATAGTTCCTCCAGCACTGTTTGTTGTAAAGAGTATGTTTCTTTCATTGAATTGCTTTTTACCCATGTCAAAAATTAGATGGGTTTGCTTTGATGAGTTTATTTCTGGATTCTCTATTCTATTCTGTGCATTTTTCTGTCTATTCCTCAACCAACGCCATACTCTCTTGATTAGTATATTATAAGTCTTAAAATCAGCTAGAATAATTTCTTCCATTTTATTCTTTTTCAAAATTCTAACTATTCTAGTTCCTTTGCCTTTCTATATAGATTTTAGAATAATGTTGTCTATATGTACAAAAAAATCTTGTTGACATTTTGATAAAAATTACATTAAACCTATGTATAATTTGGGGGAGAATTAATATCTTTACTATAGAGTCTTCCAATCCATAAACATGGTATGTTTCTCTGTTTACTCAGACCCTTTTTTGTTTCTTTCATCAGCATTGTGGAATTTTTAGCATACAAATCCTATACACATTTTGATAGACTTACATCTAAATATTTCATTTTTTGAGTATTCATAAATTGCACTGTATTTTTAATTTTAGGATCCATGTGCTAATACTTAGAAATATAGCAGATTTCTGTATGTTGGTCTTACATCATGTAACCTTGCTGAAGTCATTTATTCATTCTATGAGTTTTGTGTGTATATGTGTGGTTGTTTCCATATTTATATATTTATATTTCTTGGTATTTTCTAGACAATCATTTTATCTAAAAATAGGAGTGCTTTTATTCCTCTTTCTGATTCATGTGTCTTTTATTTCCTTTTCTTGCCTGTTGCACTGGCTAGAATTTCCAGCACTCTGTTGAATAAGAAAATGGACACTTTTGCCTTGTTTCTAATATTGGAGGGAAAGCATTCAGTCTTTCATCATAAACTATGATGTTAGTTGAACATTTTTTGTAGATGTTCTTTGGCAAGTTGAGGAAGTTCCCCTCTATTCCCATTTTACTACTGGACTTTATGAAAGCCTTCCTCCTGACAGCATGAGATAATTTAGATTCCCTAGTTGGCCTCCACTGATGCCTGCTGGGTAAGAATTGGACATCTGTGCTAGTACAAACCTTTCTTCCCTCCAATTCCTAGTTGTGATGGTCAGAGGAGATATTGAAATCAGGGAGAACTAGAGAAATCTATATTTTTATTTTGGAATGAAGTTTATATTAAGTTAGTTAACCTTGAATCCTATTCTTTCCTCAGCCAGGCTGTTCTCCAAATGTTCTATGTAATCTGAATTCTTAACAAAATACAATATTTTTATCTTTGTAAAGGATGAAAAGTAAAGAATGCATAGAGATTGGTAGGAAGTGTAGAGGTGCAAAAGGGCTGGCCAGGCTCCCACAGACCGCAGCTGAAGTTCAAGAGGGATATATCAGCTGTGGGGAGTTCAAGCCCGCAACCCAGGTATGTGCCCTTGACCAGAATCAAACCCGGGACCCTTCAGTCCATGGGCTAACGCTCTATCCACTTAGCCAAACTGGCTAGGGCCAACATTTTCTTATTTTTCTTTCACTTATTTGTGCTCTGAGAAAAACCATGAGGATCGAGAGGGCAGAAACTCTGTTTCCTTGTATCCAAAGAAGCAAGGCTGCCCTTTTTTCCCCACTCCCACGTACACTGTAAAAGCAACGACTAATGAACACCATCTAACAAAATCAACAGCAAGGCTAAAGACTTTGCCTACAACAGAATAAGCTAGTATAAGTGAATATCAAGGAGAAGTTGTTGTTGAATCATTTTCCCTTTTAAAACATGTCAAAAAATTATCAGATATTAGAAAAACTGAACTGAAAGTAAAGTCATATTTATGTGTCATGCTTAATTTTTTTACCTATAAAATCTTGTGCTGGCATGAAAGACTTAGCCTAAAAGCCAAGATATGTTATTCTGATTAAGTATGTGACATATTGTAGAATAGTACAATATTTATAGTTTGAAGTACAGTTCTTGGTGTTTATTTGATCAAATAGTATAAAAGTGAAATATATATAGTAAATACAGTTCTAAACCAGAAATAAGTTAAATAATTATTTTCAATAGTGAATATTTTTCCTTCTATGGTTTATTTCTTAGACGTTTTAAATGGGAAACCAGTGGTACCTTTATTTTGTGAATTTTGAAGACTCAGAATTAACTGCATTTAATTGTGAGTGCAAGTATTGGCTGTCTTTTTTGAGCAGAACAGGAGAATCCTGACATGGTGATTGCCTATATTCTATACGTAAAATAAGGAATTGCAACTATCTCTCCTGATCACTAAGACTGTTTCAACTCTAAAATTCTACATGTGGGTCCATCATCCTAATCATTAACATGGAATTTTTTAAAAATCTCTGTGGTCAGTTCATTGTGCTTATTAAGAGATTTTATTCCAAACACCCAGAATTGTATTCTAGTATTCAGAATGCTTTCATAAAGTCCAGTAGTAAAATGGGAATAGAGGGGAACTTCCTCAACTTGCCAAAGAACATCTACAAAAAATGTTCAACTAACATCATTTATAGAACATTTCATCCCAAAGCTGCAGAATATACATTCTTCTCAAAAGCACATGGGTCATTCTCAAATATAGACCATATGTTAGGATGCAAAACAAGTCTCTACAAGTTCAAGAACATTGAAGTCATATTAAGCATCTTCTCAGATGACAGTGGAATGAAATTGGAAATCAACTACAGTAAAAACACTCAAAAATATTCAAGTACATGGAGGCTAAATAGCATGTTATTAAACAGTGGGTGTGTTACAAATGAGATTATAAAAGAAATCAAAAACTTCCAGGAAACAAATGAAAATGAACACAAAACAACCCAAAATCTATGGGATACAGCAAAAGCACTCATGAAAGGGAAGTTCTACCAGGCCTGCCTTAAAAAAAGAAAATAATAATAATAATAATAATAATAAAAATTTAACCCTGCAACTTAAATAATTAGAAAGAGAAGAATATGAAAATCCCAGAGTAAGTAGAAGGAAGGAAATAATAAAGATTGCAGCAGAAATAAATGACAGACATTTAAAAAAAATCAAAAATAAAAAAAATCAATAAAACCAAGAGCTGGTTCTTTGAAAAGATAAACAAGATTGATGAACCTTTAGCCAGGCTCATCGAGAAACAAAGAGCAAGGACCCAAATAAATAAAATCAGAAATGAAAGTGGTGAAGTAACAGCTATTACCACAGAAATACAAAGAACTATAAGAAAATATTATATGCCAAAAAACTGGACAATGTGGATGAAATGGATAAATTCCTAGAAAAATACAGTCTCCCAAAACTGAATCAGGAAGAATCAGAAAACCTGAATAGGCTCATAACAACTGATGAAATAGAAGCAGTAACCAAAATACTCCCAGCAAACAAATGCCCTGGTCCGGGCAGCTTCACAGGAGAGTTGTACCAAACAGTCAAACAATTAACACCTGTCCTCCTCAAACTATTCCAAAAAATATGAGAGGAAGGAACACTTCCAACCTCTTTTTATGAGGCTAGCATTATCCTAATTCTAAAACCAGATAAAGACTCTACAAAGAAAGAGAATTACAGGCCAGTATTCCTGATGAACATGGATGCTAAAATCCTCACCAGAATATTAGCAAACCAGATCCAACAATATATTAAAAAGATCATACACCATGACCAAGTGGGGTTTATTCCAGGAATGTAAGGCTAGTACAATATTCCCAAATCAATAAATGTGATACATGACATAAAACAAGTTGAAAGACAAAAATCACATGATCATATCAATAGCTGCAGAAAAAGCATTTGGCAAAATCCAACATCCATCTATATATATAAAAGCCTAAGTGACTGTTATAACCGAACGATTGGAAGGACTGGTTGACCAGTTGCTATGATGCACATTGACCACCAAGGGGCAGGCGCTCAATGCAGGAGTTGCCCCCTGGTGGTCAGTGCACTCCCACAGCCAACCTTCCACAGCTGGCCAACCTCCCACAGCCCCTCACCCTGGCTGGCTAGCCTCCCCAGTAGGGGGGCTGGCCAGCCAACCTCCCAGGCCCCCACAGCTGACTGGCCTCCCGATAGACCTCAATTGCTGGCCAGGCCAAGGGACCCCACCCATACATGAATTCGTGTACTGGGCCTCTAATTTTTTATAAAATCTCTCAGCAAATTGGGAATAGAGGGATCATATCGCAACATAATAAAGACCATATATGACAAACCTACACCAAACATCATACTCAATGGGCAAATATTAAAACCATTTCCCCTAAGAACAGGAACAAGACAGGGATTCCCACTTTTACCGCTCTTGTTTAACATAGTACTGGAAGCCCTAGTCACAGTGATAGATAAGAAAAAACATAAAAGGCGTCCAAATTGGAAAGGAGGAAGTAAAATTCTCTTTATTTGCAGATGAGATTATGTTGTAATAGAAAAAGATTCCACCAAAAAACTACTACATTTAACCCTTTGAGTGCCAACCAATATCCTAGGAACTATGCTAAAATTGCCAAGGCATTTTTGCTGATTTTACAGCAGTTTAGGAAAAAAATTATGAATCACCAAGTAAATGAAGTTACATATTCAAAAACTTAAGGAAACCTTTACTACATTTGTTTACTGCCATCTGTCAATAAAGAGTGAACTACTAGCATCTAATAGTGACACTGCAGGAGGAGCACGATAGCACTTCTGGCACTTTTGGCGAAAGACAGGAGGAGCATGATTGCACTCCCCGGCACTCTAGGGGTTAATAGATGAATCCAGCAATGTAGCATGAAACAAAGTTAATACCCCGAAATTGATGGCAGTTTTATACACCAACTAGAGGCCAGGTGCATGAAATTTGTGCATGGAGCGGGGGTTCCCCTCAGCCCAGCCTGCACCCTCTTCAATCCGGGACCCCTCGGGGGATGTCTGACTGCCGGTTTAGGCCCGATAGGGACAGTCAGACATCCTTCTCACAATCCGGGACCGCTGGCTCCTAACTGCTCACCTGCCTGCCTGCCTGATTGCCCCTAACTGCCCCCCAACCGGCCTGGTAGCCCCCAACTTCCCCCCCCTGCTGGCCTGGTCACCCCCAACTGCCCTCCCCTGCCAGCCTGGTCGCCCCACGCAGCCTGCTGTTCAGTCGTTTGGTCGTCCCTCACTAACCCCCCTGCTGGCCTTGTCACCCCATGCAACCTGCTGTTTGGTTGTTACTGTTACTGTGATGGCATCCCAGACAATTTGCATATTCCTCTATTATTAGTATAGATCAGTGGCCGGCAAACTCATTAGTCAACAGAGCCAAATATCAACAGTACAACAATTGAAATTTCTTTTGAGAGCCAAATTTTTTAAACTTAAACTATATAGGTAGGTACATTGTTATTAACTTCATCAGGGTACTCCTAAGCTGGCCTTTGCTAAAAACATCCTCAATCTGATTGAGGTACGTTCGCTGAGGTTGACCCCTTCCAACTCTCCCATCCACACTTGTCTTGTGTACTTGTTTCGTCTATCTTTTTTCGTTCATCCTCTCTATATGTCCAAACCACCTCAACATACATTTCTCAATCCTTGACACTATGTCTTCTTCCACAATGTTCCCTAAAATTAACTTAATAAACTTTACTTAAAGTTTTAAGTCAACTTCACACTGTATGTGCGCGCCCGCACATGGTATTTTGTGGAAGAGCCAGACTCAAGGGGCCAAAGAGCCGCATGTGGCTCGCGAGCCGCGGTTTGCCCACCACTGGTATAGATAATGAACTCTCAGAAAGAGAAATTAAACAAACAACCCCATTTACTATTGCAACAATAAAATTAAGATACCTAGGAATAATCTTAATCAAGGAGGTAAAAGACTTGTATTCAGACAACTACAGGATGGTAGAAAAAAAGAGACAGTGAAAGATATAAACAAGTAGAAGAATATACTATGTTCATGAATTGGTATAATTAACATCATTAAAATGTCCACACTACCCAACGCAATCTACAGATGCAATGCAGTCCCTATTAAATTACCAATGGCATCTTTCACAGATCTAGAACAAATACTCCAAAAATTTATATGGAACCAGAAAAGACCTCAAATAACCACAGCAATCTTGAGAAAGAAGAACAAAGTTGGAGGTATCAAGACCGGGTATCAAGTAATACTACAAAGCCTCTATAATCAAAACAGCCTGGTAATGGCACATGCACAGGCTCAGATCAATGGAATAAAACAGAGAACCCAGAAACTGACCCAAGCCATTACACTCAATTTATTTGACAAAGGAGACAAGAGTATACAATGGAGTCAAGACAGTCTTTTCAATAAATGGTGTTGAGAAAATTAGACAGATACATGCAAAAAAAATGAAACTAGAGCACCAAATTACACCATACACAAAAATAAACTCAAAATGGATAAAAGGCTTAAATGTAAGTCATGAAACCATAAAAATCCTAGAAGAAACCATAGGCAGCAAAATCTCAGACATCTCTCATAGCAATATGTTTACAGATACTCCTAGGGCAAAGGAAACTAAGGAGAAAATAAACAAATGGGACTACATCAAAATAAAAAGCTTCTGCACAGCAAAAGAAACCACAAACAAAATGAAAAGGGAACACACTGCATGGGAGAACATATTTGGCAATGATACATCTGATAAAGGGTTAATATCCAAAATATATAAAGAATTCATACAACTTAACAAAAGGAAGATAAACAATCCAATTAAAAAATGGACCTAACCGGGGGAATGTCAAGGGGGGTAGGGGGGAAAGAAGGAGACATATGTAATACTCTTTGTAATACTTTAAGCAATAAAAAAAAATGGACCTAAATAGAAACTTCTCTTAAGGGGACATACAGATGGCCAAGAAACTTATGAAAAATGCTCCATGTCACTAATCGTCAGAGAGATGCAAATTAAAACAACAATGAGGTATCACTTCACACCTGTCAGAATGGCTACTGTCAATAAATCAATAAATAACAAGTGCTGGAGAGGATGTGGAGAAAAGAGAACCCTAGTACACTGCTGGTGGGAATACAGACTGATGTATCCACTGTGAAAAACAGTATGGAGTTTCTTCAAAAAATTAAATATGGAACTGCCATTTGACCCAGTGATCCCACTTCTAAAAAACCCGCAACGGCAATCAGAAAGAATGTATGCACCCCTATTTTCATACCAGCACAATTTACAATTGCTAAGATCTGACAGCCCAAGTGCCCATCAGTAGATGAATGGATAAAAAAAGCTGTGGTACATTTATACCATGAAATACTATGCAGTAGTAAAAACCTTTGAGACAGCATGGAGGGACCTGGAGAATATTATGCTAAGTGAAATAAGTCAGTCAGAGAAAGACAGATATCACATGATCTCACTCATATGTGGAATCTAAAGAACAAAATAAACTCTTGAACAAAATAGATCCAGAGACATAGAAGCATGAAACAGACTGTGGAATCTCAGAGGGAAGGAGGGGGAGGGAGGGCAAGAGATCAACCAAAGCCCTAGCTGGTTTGGCTCAGTGGATAGAATGTCGGCCTGCGGACTGAAGGGTCCCAGGTTTGATTCCAGTCAAGGGCATGTACCTTGGTTGCGGGCACATCCCCAGTAGGAGGTGTAAAAAATCAGTAAAATATATTTTTAAAAAAAACAAACAAGAGATCAACCAAAGAAGTTGTATGCATATACAGTATGCATAAACCGTGGACATAAACAATAGGGTGGTGAAGGCCTGGGGCAGGGGTGGAGGCAGGTTAGAGGAGGTCAATGGGGGAAAAGGGGGACATATGTAATACTTTCAACAATAAAGATTTTTTTTAAAAGTACAAAGGACATAGTAGGGAAATTTGAACCCCAAAAAGCACCCCCACCAAAAATAAAAATAAAAATGGGTTGGGTATGAATTGGCAGAAAGAAAAAAGGAGAATAATTTACTACCATATAATAGAAGAGAATTTATGATGGGCTCCTAGTCCAGGGTGTAAACTCCTATCTTATTGGAATGTTTGCGTGGAAAACCTATTTTATTTAGTTTTATTCTTGTTATTTTCCCTCATTAACGGATGGGGCAAAAGTAGGTTTATAGTTGTTCATATGGGAAATAATACAATAATTAATAAGTAATAATAAAAGAATTGCCTGGCCAGCAGGGCTCAGTGGTTGAGCGTCACCCTATGAACCAGGAGAAAACAGTAAGATTCCTGCTCAGGGCATATGCCTGAGTTGTGGGCTTGATGTGAAACCATAAAAATCGACCCCCAGTGTGGGACCTGCAGGAGGCGACCCATCAATGATTCTCTCTCATCATTGATGTTTCTCTCTCTCTCTCTCCCTTTCCCTTCCTCTCTGAAATAAATAAAAATATATATTTTTAAAATAATACAAGAATAAACTCTGTTTCACATACTCACAACTGTACACCTACTTTTAACCCACCCTCTACATAAATGTACTGAACTAAGTGATCCTACAAAGGCCTAGGTAGGTCTGGAATACACATGAGCCCAAAAGGTCCTCATTTCCTAATGTTTAGATTATAATTAGTAAAATAAGTTACCAATTGAGGCTGTGAAATCTCATTTTCTATGGATCCTTAAAAATAGGTTAGAATTTCCACACTGATCAATTGGTAGATGTTTGGCCTTGCCTTAAGGAAAAGGAATTTTGGACAAGCTTTTTTCTTGAGGAACCTATTAGATTTATGTTTTGAAGGCAGTTCAGCATTCATTTAAAAATAAGTGTCTATCCCTGACCGGTTTGGCTCAGTGGATAGTGTCAACCTGTGGACTGAAGGGTCCCAGGTTCGATTCCAGTCAAGGGCATGTACTTTGGTCTTGGGCACATCCCCAGTAGAGGGTGTGCAGGAGGCAGCTGATCGATGTTTCTCTCTCATCGATGTTTCTAACTCTCTATCCCTCTCCTTTCCTCTCTGTAAAAAATTAATAAAATATATTTTTTAAAAAATATTAAAAAAATAAGTTTCTAAAAATACCTGTGTTTTTGGATTTGTTGGGGTGTCAGCTGCAGTTCCTACCAGCTGTAACTACTGACAAGAGTTAACAACAAATTTGCAGTTATTTGTTATATTCTCCATGCTCCTGAGCTTTGGCAGTTATGCGTGTGCAGTTTTTGCAGGAATAGCCTCCTGGCAGAACTGTGAACAAAAGAGTTGATTACTTCCCAACATAGGCTTCTCAGCTCTCCGCTCCTTCTTAACACTGCTCGGTTTTTGAGACAGGAGCACACCACCTCCTCATGTCAGCTTCTAAACAGAGTCGGTGGGAGGACTTGTGTGAGACTGAGTTTCATCACTATTATTTGGGAGGCACTAAGAATGCATGTACCACTGGTGAATTTTTGTTTGCATGCACATTTCCTATCTGTACGTCCCAGTCAGATACCTGCTAAGCTAGGATAGAAAAAAATCAAAGAAAGCACTTACTCACTCCACCAGTGGAGAAGTAAACCAACAGTATAGGCGATGGGAGGGAATCTGCCTTAATTCCGGGCCCTTCCCCTCCTCTTTGCTTTTTTAATTGAACTTCCTTTTTTAAATACAATGATGTAACTCACATAACATAAAATTTACCATTTTAAAGTGTACAATTCAGTGGCATTTAGTATAGTCACAATGTTGTGGAACCATCGCCACTGTCTAATCCTAGCACATAGCTCATCTCCCCAAAAGGAAACATTGTATGCTTTAAGCAGTCACTCCCATTCCCCTCCCCGACACTCCCAACCTACAGTCCCTGGCAACTACTGCTCTTTTTTTTGTCTCTACATATTTGCCTGTTCTGGAGATTTCCTATAAATAGAATCATGCAATACATGGCCTTTTTGGTTTATATTCTTTCACTTACTATAATGTTTTCAAGGTGTATGCATGTGTAGCATATATCAGTACTTCATTTCTTTTCATGGCTGCATAATATTCCACTGTGTGGATATACAATATTTTGTTTATCAGTTAATAGATATATAAATTGTTTCCATTTGGGGGCTGTTGTAAATAATACTGCTTCAGATATTGGTGTACACATATCTATTTGATTCTGATTATAATTCTTTTGGGTGTATATCTAGGAGTGGAATTCCTGGCTAATACAGTAACTCCCTGCTGAACTTATTGAAGAACAATGGCCACACCATTTTACAGTACCACCAGTAATGTGCTAGGGTTCCAATTACTCCACATGCCCTCTAATATTTGTTCTTTTCTGCTTTTTGTTTGTTTTTTATTATAGCCATCCTAATAGATGTTAAGTGCTATCTAGTTGACTTAAATTTTCCAAATGACTAATGAGCAGAATATAAAACAAATCTACACCTAGTCATACTAAGTGTTGTTATGAAGCTGTACAACACCAAAAACAAAGAAAATTATAAAAGTGTCCAGAAGGGCTCAGCCGTTGTGGCTCAGTGGTTGAGTGTTGACCCATGAACGAGGAGGTCCCAGTTCAATTCCCTGTCAGGGCACATGCCTGGGGTTGCTGTATCTACCCCCAGTGTACGGCATGCAGGAGGCAGCTGATCAATGATTCTCTCTCATCATTGATGTTCGAATCTCTCTCTCCTTCTCCCTTCCTCTTTGAAATCAATTTTTAAAAAATTATTTTTAAGTGTCCAGAAGGAAAAGAGATTAACTTGTCCTCTACATGAGTAGATAATGCAAAGACAATAAGAAAGGAGAAAAGAAGGAGAAAAGCAAAAATAGGATAAACTAGAAGTATAAAATAAATAATTCCATTTAGACATATTTTAAAACAAAATTGTATATTAGTGTGAATGCATTTATATAGAACAAAGTATTAAATATGAACAAAAGGTTATTTCTAACTTTATTATAGTAGAAGGAAGAAGAATGGTATCAGAGAGGAGTATAAGGGGACTTTATATTTGAGATTTTATTATTTGGTTAAAATCTGAAGTAGTTCTCACAACTAGGTCCACTCCTGACGTTTTCAGGATTTGGTGCATGAGTACGATGGAAAGTACATGCTATGTCTAAGTATGTGACAGTTATAAATCAACGTAACAGATAGCTGTGTATCTCAATGAAAGATTTGTACCTCCGTGAATAGCTTCATGAAGATGGCAGTGCTTGGTGATTCCCAGATTCTTTGCAGGTCTGAGCCAGAGAGTGGTAGCACAGGGAAGAGTTAGCTGACTTGGGTATTTCACCTTCACTTGCCAACCTTGGCTCAGTCCTGCACTGGGAAGGGACCTGTGCACACATGTGGGGGCGCCGTCCATACATCCATGAAGGAAACCACCCCTTGGCCACTCCCTCAGGCCAGGGAGTGTGCACACTAGCTATATGGCCTACTTTTAGGGGAATGGAGTTAGCAAGGAGGTCAGGTTAGCCTTGGGTGCCAGCTTAGGGGTCACTAAGAAGAAACTTCTAGGGTCTTAAATATTTTAGATGGGAGACAGGCATAGGCTCTGGGTAGACCTGTCTCCTTGACTCCATGGACCCCTCCCCATGTCGGGGGAAGAGCTACAGAGTGGAGTGGGTCCCTCAGAAGCATGGTGTCTAAGGGTGGTGCTACCATTTGCTAAAACCACTGTACTGACTTCTGACTATCTCTGTGTGTTTGGAATAGAGAGAGAGAGAGAGAGAGAGAGAGACCATTCCACGAGGGAATTGGGAACACCTATCTAGCACAGAGGCAGGGACAAAAGCACTGCCAGCAAAGTGCCTTTTTATTTGTCATAGCTGAGTCTCTGTGTGATTTCAAAAGCCCCTCCCACATATGTGGTTCTTCCTGAAATGTTAGCGGAATCAGGGATGACCAGGGTAGAGGATGGGCCTGGTGTCAGAGCATAGCCCTGTGTCTGTCCCCTAGTTTCTGGGGAGAGAGTGCTTGTCAACCAGGAAGGCTGGGAAGGATGCCCCAGGAACCTCCAGCCCAGCCTTCAGGGAGCACTTCTACACACAGTGCCTTCCAGGGTCAGACTTTGTCACGTTCCCAAAGTCCTGCAACTAGCCAACACCTGGAGCTGCAGATGGTCAGGCGGCAGTGGCCACACAGGGTCTTCGTACTCACAGGCTCCCTCCTCATTCATCTGCTCAGCCCTGTAGTCCCGGGCAATTGCTCAGCAGGCTCAGGGAGATCAGTTCAGCCCAGCCGTGGGCAAACTACAGCCTGCGGGCCGGATCTGGCCCATTTGAAATGAATAAAACTAAAAAAAAAAAAAAAAAAAGACCGTACCCTTTTATGTAATGATGTTTACTTTGAATTTATATTAGTTCACACAAACACTCCATCCATGCTTTTGTTCCGGCCCTCCGGTCCAGTTTAAGAACCCATTGTGGCCCTCGAGTCAAAAAATTTGCCCACCCCTGGTTTAGCCCATGGGAGAGAAAGATACGAGAGGGATGGAAAAGCCAGTGTGAAGGGATAGAAAAAGTGTATTTTCTCATAAACTGTCAGACACTGCCAGGTTTAACTAGCGCAGGCTCACCCTTAATTGCTGATGAGTCAAACATTGTCCTTTCAACCAAGAGAATCAGAAAATGCTCTCTTCTGGAAACCCAAGTGCAAAATGAACTTCAGCTCATAGAACTACTAAGAATACCCAGGGCCCTGCTCCTCTTTCAAAGGCCAGTGGGGGAGTGGTGACGTGGACTCCTCAGGCTTGAGGCTCATGGACAGGGCCAGGGGAGGTGCTTTAGATCACAAGCAACTGCAGCTCCTTAACCCTCAAGTCCCCACAGACAGCAGATCGGGGTGTATTTGCTGCCATAGTACAATACCACAGACTGGGGGCTTAAACAAAAGAAAGTTATTATCTCACAGTTCTGGGGCTGCAAGTCCAAGATCAAGGTGTGGCCAGGCTTGGTTTCTCCCGAGGCCTTTCCCCTCAGCGTGTAGATGTCCGTCTTCTTCCTTTGTCTTCACATGGTCTTTCCTCTGCGTGTGTCCTAGTCTCCTCTCCTCATGAGGACCCCAGTCGTACTGGATTATGGCCCCGCCCTAATGTCCTCATCTTAACACAATCACCTCTTAAAGATCCCATCTTCCAATGCAGTCACATTCTTAGGTGCTGGGGGTTAGGAATTGAGCCCATGAATGTGGGGGGACACAATTCACCCCATAATAGAGGGCACTGGCAAACTGCTGTGCACCTGAAATCTCTTTGGGAGCAAGCAGAGTGATGGTAAAGAATCAAAGCACTCTGGCCGCCTGGACAGTTCTCAAGCACCCACTGGGTTGATAAGAATGAAGATAGCTGTCCTCCGGGATAGCTCCATGTCTGTTCACAGCTGTGGCCGCCTTAGAGGGAATAATTTCTGGAAAGGCAGGAGGAGCTCCTGATCCTTATGTTTTCAAAGAAAATTCACCTTGATTTTTATTGTGTTTCATAATAAGCATCAGGTTCTGTGGAAAGAAGCCTGTCTCCTGCTAGGGTCCTGGGGCACCGGGGAGAGGCCCTGGCCCTGGTACCATTTACTGGCTCGAGGAAAGGAGGCTGCAGGTGGGATTGAGGCTTTTAAGACATTTACCATAGAAACAGATCACTCCTTCCAAAGTGTTCCGGGAAGCCAGGGTTTGCCCAGTATGAAAGGGCACTTGTAGTACACTTCAATTAAGAGGGAGGCAGAAGGCTGAGGCGCTGTGTACAGGACGGCTGAACACAGAGCGCCTTTTAGAAGAGAGGGCTGTGCTCTCCAAGTGTCGAGATAGCATCTACCGTCAACAGTGGGCGGCGTGCAAAACTGGACATTTGTCTTGACGTGGGGAAGGAAGCTTTCCCCCCGTTTGTTTTATTTTACAACCGGAAGTCATTCAACCAGAACCTTTGAGATGTGTCCAGGTGAATTAGAGACTGACATGTTTGATTTACCTGCAGGATGAATGAGCGGGACCACTTGTTAAGGAGGCTCAGCAGGAAGACGCCCCCAACTCTCTTCCGAGGAGGTTCCCTCCAGCAGAGTGTCCCACGTAAGTAGTCACCGCAGCCTACGCAGGCCAGCCAGACCTGGCCCACGCAGGAAGGTGGGAAGCTTAATGAAGGCCTGGGCATTGTTAATAGGGAAGGAGACAGCTGCCAAGCTGGAGCACAGAGTTTAGAAGTGAAATTCGTGTGTTTGGCCTGAGGCAAGTACAGCTTGCATATAGGTAGTTCCCTGGGACCCAATCAAATGCCTGAATGACAAAATTCTTAAACTTAAAAATCCTGATGTGGTTAAGATCCTCTGTCAGCCTCCCGGTAGCATTTTTTCTAAGGTTGAAGTGATGTTACTTTTAAATTGGTTTCCCCAAAGATAGCAATATGCAGGGTTTTATTTAATACTAGAGGCCCGGTGTACGAAATTCGTGCACTGGGGTGGAAGGTCCCTCAGCCTGGCCTGCACCTTCTTGCAGTCCATGACTCCTCACTCCTTACTGCCCGCCTGCCACGGAGGCAGGAGAGGCTCCCGCCACCGCCACTGTACTCGCCAGCAGTGAGCTCAGCTTCTGGCTAAGCAGCGCTCCTCCTGTGGGAGCGCACTGACCACCAGGAGGTAGCTCCTACATTGAGCATCTGCCCCCTGGTGGTCAGTGTGCATCATAGCAACTGGTTGTTCTGCCAGTCATTCTGCCGTTTGGTCAATTTGCATATTAGGGTTTTATTATGTAGGATTAGTATATTAATTAAAACAATGCCAATCACTGGAAAAAAAGTCTCTGCTTTATCCAGGAAGGTCGCCCCAAGTCTAGCACTGGTGTCCCCACTCTGACCACTAAAGCCCTGGTCTGGTTTCTGCCAAAGGCATCTGATCTGAGCAGGGTCTCTGGGGTTGCAATGGAGCCCAAAGGAGCATGAAAGGAGGCCATGAAAGCAGATGGGGTCCCTGCCAGAGTTCATGGGGAAGCTGCAGGCTCATTTTAGCAATCCAGCCATTGGGCTTCCAGCTGAGAGGTGTCATTAGAATGCAGGTTTCCTGTGCCAAGGCCTGTAGGCCTGTGGGCCCCTACATCTCTGAACCCTCCAATCTCTCCTGCCGCACTCCCTCTTACACGTTCACATGTCATCTCTTCACCCAGGCCTCACTTCCTGCTTCCTGTTCCTCCCAAGGAGGTGAGAAGGAAGCGATGGTAGACCAAAAACAGCTTAGGGAAAATCATCACGGCATCTGTAGGACAGGTATTCAAGGTCCTATGTCAATGGTGTCTGACAATACAGAGAGGGAAGGGAAGGGTGGAATGGCATTCCTCTCAGTAATCCACTTCCTCTCTTCACTTTCCCACTGAGGCCAGCTCCATGTGGGGCCTCACCTGCCTGGTGTGTTCTTTAGTGCTCCACTGCCCCTGGAGAGAGGTGGTGTCAGCCCCAAGAGCACCTGGCAGAGGCTCAGGTCAGTACAGTAACTGGCCCAGTGTGGCCTAGCGATCAGAATCACAGTTGTGGTGTCTCTGGTCCGAGAGAGTGGTCAAATCAGGAGGCTTGGTAGGGAAGTCCAAGGAGTGAGGTGTGTGAGGTCCACTTCTGGAGCTGAGCTGCCTGCAGTACTGTCCTGTCTGGGCCACGTTTTTGTCATCGTAAGCAAGTTGACCTCTCTGTTTCTATATCTGTAAAATGGAGATGACATGAAAATCTACCTGGGGTTGTTGGGAGGATTAAATGAGATCATAAGGTGCCTAGAATGGTGCCTGACAATATAGAGTCCAATAAATGTCAGGTATCACTATTTTTTTCTGACATAGTTGAGTAACTGGGGGCAACTTACATATTTCTTGAAACTTCTGTGTCATCCTCTGGGGAAAAACAGAGTTATCTACACTAATAAAAGAGAAACATGGTAATTAGCGTACGACCGCTACCCTTCCCATTGGCTAATCAGCATATCCTTATGCAAATTAACTGTCAGCCAAGATGGCGGCCGGCAGCCAGGCAGCTGGAAGCGAACATGAGGCTTGCTTGCTCCAGTGACGGAGGAAGCCAAGGTTCCCCGCCTGACTTGCCGGCCTCTGAGCTGGCAGTTTGAAACATTCTAACAAATATAGAAGCTAAACAAAACCCCAGAAAGAAGGCGGGGATCTCAGAGCTGGAGTTATACATTGTTTCGATTATAGAACGCTCAGCAGCTGAAGCCTCAGAGCTAGAGCCAGAGCTAAAGCTGGCCCAGAATAAAATTAAAAAAAGAGAAAAAAAAGGAGCGTTTGGGAGCTTCAGTCAAAAACCGCCAGCCTGAAAGCAGCCCTCAGCCCCTCACCCAGACTGGCCAGGCACCCCAGTGGGGACCCCCACCCTGAAGGGTGTGTGACCAGCTGCAAACAGCCATCATCCCCTCACCCAGGCTGGCCAGGCACCCCAGTGGGGACCCCCACCCTGATTCAGGACAGCCTTCAGGGCAAACCAGCCGGCCCCCAGGCCTCTATCCTATATAGTAAAAGGTAATATGCCTCCCAGCACCGGGATCAGCGGAGCCGCGAGGCCTCCTGGCACCGGATCAGCATGACAGGGGGCAGCGCCCAAACCCCCTGATCACCCTGTGGCTCTGTGTGTGACAGGGTGCGGGGCCACAACCTCCCTATCCACCCTGTTCTGTTCGTGGCAGGGGAAGGCGCCCCAACCCCCTGATCAGCCCTGCTCTGTGCCTGATAGGGGGGAGCTCCCCAATCCCCTGATCGCCCTGCGGCTCTGTGTGTGACAGGGTGCGGCGCCCCAACCTCCTGGTCGGCCCTGCTCTGTGTGTGACAGGGCGGCACCCCAACCCCCTGATCGACCCTGCTTTGTGGGTGACAGAGGGCGGCGCCCCAACCCCCCCCCCCCCCCATGGGCCCTGCTCTGTGTGTGACGAGGTAGAGCCATAACCTCCCCATCGGCCCTGCCCTGAGTGTGACAGTGGCAGCGCCCCAACCCCCTGATCTGCCCTGCTCTGTGTGTGACAGGGGGTGGTGCCCTAACTCCCCTATTGGCCCTACTCTGTGCGTGACAGGGGGGAGCTCCCCAACCCCCTGATGGGCCGTGTTCTGTGCGTGACAGGGGGGAGCTCCTCAACCCCCTGATCGGCCCTGCTCTGTGCATGACAGGGGGCAGCGCCCAACCCCCTGATTGGCCCTGCTCTGTGTGTGAAAGGGGGGAGTTCCCCAACCCCCTGATTGGCCCTGCTCTGTGCTTGACAGGGTACGGAGCCCCAACCCCCCTGATGGTCCCTACTCTGTGCGTGACAGGGGGTGGCACCGCAACCTCCCCATCGACCCTGCCTTGAGTGTGACAGGGGGCAGTGCCCCAACCCCCCAATCGGCCCCACCCTGAGCGTGACTGAGGGTGGCATCGCAACCTCCCAATCCGCCCTGCTCTGCGCATGACAGGGGGCGGCGCCCCAACTCCCCAATCAGCCCTGCTCTGAGCCTGACCAGGGACTGCACCTAGGGATTGGGCCTGCCTTCTGCCACCCAGGAGCAGGCCTAAGCCAGCAGGTCATTATCTCCTGAGGGGTCCCAGACTGCGAGAGGGCACAGGCCGGGCTGAGGGACCACCCCCCTCCGCGCCCCCCCCCCCCCCCCCCCAGTGCACAAATTTTTGTGCACCGGGCCTCTAGTAATAATATGAGCTTACTTAGTCTTTATGAGGCTTCCCAATGATGGATGTAAAGCGCCTTCTCTATAGCAGACACAGAGAAACACATACTGATTTCCAAACTACATATGCTTCAAAGTAACCAAGAAAGAATAGATGCAGTCGACCCAGAACAGTGGGAGGTTAGGGGTGCCAACCCCAGGTGAAAATTTGCATGTAACTTTTGACTCTCTCAGCACATATAACTTCCAATAATATTGTTGACCAGAAGTCTTACTGGTAACACAAACAGCTGATTAACACATATCTTTCATGTTATATGTATTAGATACTGTATTCTAATAATAAAGTAAGCTAGAGAAAAGAAAATGTTATTAACAAAATCATAAAAAAGAGAAAATACGTTTAGAGGATTTATTGAAAAAAAGTTACATATCAGTGGACTCACACAATTCAAGCCTATGTTGTTCAAGAGCAACTGTGTAGGTCAAAGACCAAGCGAGAACTTTTGTGGGAGCGTAATAAAATATCTTAAAACAACGACTAAACATTTTGCTGAATTCTCAATATTTTGAAGGACAAAAGAATTCTAATGAACAAGTACAAGAAATGAAAAAGCGTTGGAAATCACAGCACATTTAAGAAGCACCCCAAAATGAGTAGTAATACCTGGTTGATAATAGAATGTTTCTGTCATTGACAACTATACAAGGCCATCAAGCAATTTAAACTGTTCCTGGGATGAGAGAAGTTCTGCGTAGCTTGTCTGGGCCCCCACATGTCCTCCTGGGTCTAACCATCAGCTGTCTTGGGCCTCAGTCTTCCCAGGAAACTGGGGGAAAAACTCTAATCTTGGAAGTACTTTTGGTTCTTTATGAGCCACCAACCAACACACAAGATCAGTGTTTCCTATATGGTCTAATACCCTTATCGTCCCATGGTATTCCCCGATTCTGCTGTTAGGAATATTTTTCCAGGCAGAAAACTGCTACTTTCATTAAGATATTATCAGTGCCCTAGCTGGTTTGGCTCAGTGGGTAGAGTGTTGGCCCGCAGACTGAAGGGTCCCGGGTTCGATTCTGGTCAAGGGCATGTACCCTGGTTTCAGGCTCGATCCCCAGTAGGGGTTGTACAGGAGGGGATGTGCAGGAGGCAGCTGATCGATGTTTCTCTCTCACTGATGTTTCTAACTCTCTATCCTTTTCCCTTCCTCTCTTTAAAAATCAATAAAATATATTTTTTTACAAAAAGATATTATCAGAGCTCAGATTCAAAAGAATGCTACTTAAGGGTAGTTTTATTCCAAAATAATGAAATAAATGACATAATTTTATAGACTTTACCAAATGTCCTATTAGACAAAATAACTAAGAGATTCACCTGCCTTTCCATCTCCTCCCACCTACCTCATTCTGTCCTCAGACTCTGGCTGTGGAGGCAGATACTCTAGGAGGCCAGCCAGGGAGAGTTCAGAGCTGGACCACTGAGCGCGTTCTCCAGGCCCCAGCAGTACTTTCTGGCTGTCAGGACTCCCTGAAAGATGAATGAAAGTGGGAAATGCTAAGAGCTGGGGGCTTCCTCTGAGCTTCCTGTTTGGATGCCAGGGGCAGGTTAATGCTCGTCAGGCAGAAGCTGGTGAACTGATGTGTCTTTGTCAGCTGAGGGGTGCAGCCCCACTTTGGGCTCACAAATGCCATTGTCCCACTGAAACTTCTTCCAGTGTGACTCTAACTGCAACCAGACCTGGTTTCTGAGAGGGAAGTAGTTTATCTCCACCCCCAGGGTAATCCTGTTGGGCCATCTTCCTTTTAGTTTTGAATTGCAAAGTCTACCTTAAGTCTCAGTTGAGATTAAGAAAGCCTGGTTCAGAAAGTCTTAGTGCACAACATTTTGGAAACATGATGGTGGATGCAACTAATAGGAACTGGCAGAGAAACCACTTGGTAGTGAGGTAGTGACCTCGGGGTGCTCTGCTCACCCCAAGAGAAGAGATTTGCTATTGGACCAGGAGCCCCTCTCTGCCATCTCTTCTGCTGGAAACTGAGTGAGGAGTAATCCCACTGCAAGGACCTCATGCCAGTGAGGCAGATAGAAGCAAGGGCACCATCGAGCTACAAGCAGAAAAAGCACCGCGGTTGGCTTCCCAGTAGGCACAGGCAGGGTATGAATGAAAAACAGAGCAAATGAAAGGCCAGATTTTTGCTCCTTCCAGTTAATAGGGAGTGGACAATTCCAAATGCTAAGAGGCCTTTCCCAAAAGGACATTCCCAAACAATGTCTCAACAAGTTCCTTTTATTCCTTCCCCTCCGCCCCTCTCCCCCAAAACACACATCCAAAAAGAGAGGCGGCAGTTGTTCCATTTGGACTGATTGCTGAGACAGGCGCCCTTTCCTGGCATGGAGGTGGAGTGCTCTGTGGCCTGGGGCCAGCCAGCCAGGGCAGGAGCTGTGAGGACCTGGACTTCACCTGGTCCAGGCCATTTGTTTTACAGGAAACTAAACCAAGGAGACCCAGAAAGCTTAAAGAGACCAAGCTGTGACCAAGCTACTGCGAGGCAGGGATTAGAACCAGCCCCCTGGCCCCCAGGGCTGAGGCCCTGGGTCCGGATCCATGCTGAAAGCCAAGCAGATTGGGAAAGCCATCTGCAGGGCGGAGAACGCAGTAGCCCAGCCTGCCCCAGGCAAGTTCACGAAGAGCACTCCCCAGGCCTTCCCATTACTTGGGACCAGAGCCATTTCTGTCGGGGTGAGAAGCATCCACCTGGGGAGCACAGAGCCCTGGCAGGACTGTCGTTCCGGCAGCACACTGGATCCAAAGACAGCTGCTGTGGGTCCCCTCCCGGAAACATGTGTTTACTAGAAACATTGCCTTTCAAAGACTGCAGAAGGAAGTGTCCCAGTGGACCACAGGACACAGTCTTGTTACAGGAGGACACAGTGTTATTTGCTAGATTTTTCTTTGAAACATCCCTAGGAAAGGTGTCTCTTCTAGGACTGCAATGAAGACGCTGCACAAAGAGCACTTGTCCTGGGACAGGCTGGCAGCCCAGCATCAAGAGGAAGAGGGAGGGAGGGAAGGGGGAGGGAAGGGGGAGGGGTCAGGAGAAGAGCCCAAACAAGCCAGCAGCCCCTCTCCAGGCTTGCTTCTGTGTTTCTGCTCCAGGCATGTGACATGCCTGCTCAGTACCCAGCTAGGTTGTGCTCACACTGGCCTAGGGGGTGGCTACTTCCTCTGGCTCCCACACAGAGTAGGATTGGGTTTGTGGGTTTGATTTTGTTAGAGATGGAGGTGAGTAGACAAGAGTCCCCTGTGGAACACTGCTCTCTGTTCTGGGTCAGGCTTGCTTGCTTGTTCTGCTTTCACACCCACCCACTCCCTGCTGCCCAGCCATGTCCTCAGAAGGCCCCAAGCCCACCTCTGGAGACCAGCCCTGGCCTCCCAGGGTGGCCCTCCTGCCCTTGGGCTTTCTCAGGTGGTGCTGAAAGGCAGGCTGTCCAGAAGAACTGGGAAGCCAGCCCAGGGACAGAGCTCCGAGTCTGTGGGCATACACAGAGTAGGAAGTCACCTGAGAATCTTTTGAAGTCTCTTCTTCTCCATCCCCTCAAAGACTCTCTTACACATTGTTTTTATATGTCTTTATACTTCAGAAACTCTCCTTTTTAAGCAGATATCTGAGCAGAATAATTATAATCCGGGAGAATTTCTGATTTCTTTTTCTCCTTTAAAGACTATGATGATTAACTAACAGCTCTATTGATCAGTCGTGGGTGGGAGTCACCTTTGTTAGGCTTTTACTATGTTGTCTTGGTCAGAATGTCTCATCCAACTGTGGGACTTTTCTGCACACCTGAGCCAGAAGGGTTAGCCAACAGAGAGGGCGTCTTATAAATGTCCCATCTGTGGGCAGAACCAATTAAGAAGGGAAGCCCACTATTGCTAAACCTTTTTAAGAACTGGTGATGCAGGAAAATGTGGGCCCTGCAGAAACACTGCCTGGGTCTGGCTCCAAACTGCCACTCACTAGGTCTGTGATCTTGGGCAGATCATGAAATCAATCCATGCCTCAGTTTTCCCATCTGTGAAATGGGAAGACACTAGCATCTATCTCATAGGGCTGTTGAGAGGAATAGATGTGTCATTTGTGCACAGTACATAGGACAGTGCCTGGTACACACAGTGTTTAATAATTGTTGGCTGCTGCTGCTATTATTACTATTACTAGAGACCCGGTGCATGAAAATTCATGTACTCGGGGTGGGCGGGGAGGTCCCTCAGCCCAGCCTGCGCCCTCTTGCAGACCAGGAGCCCTTAGGGGATGTTCGACTGATGGCTTAGGCCTGCTCCTGCCTCTGCAGGAGGCAACCTGTGGGGCGATCAGGGGACAGCGCCAGGCCAGTGAGCAGCCAGCAAGCAGCTGGCCGCACCCCCCCAATTGTCCCTTCGCCACTGCTGGTCACCACCGCCCCCTGATCACCATCACCTCCCTCTGCCCACTGGCACCCATCTTGGCTGGCCTGGTGCCCCCCGCTTGCCAGCCCTGCCCCCTGCCAACCAGTCATTCTGCCAGTCGGTTGATTTGCATATTAGGCTTTTATTATATAGGATTATTATTATTATTATTTCTATTTTTATTACTGGAGCTGATTGTAAGAACCAGTTTTTCTGTGGCCACAGGGCCAATCACTAAATTCCTCTTGCCTTTATCTTGCGATCTTTTTCTTTACACAAAAATAAGATGTGTTCCCACTGTAATTTCTTATTACCAGCCCAAATCAGCCCAATTTAGAAACAGGACCATTCCGAACATCATGTGCCCTTTACCAGCTTTCACTGTGAGCTGGTACATGTTTTCCCCAGCATGTTACAGCTTCATAAATTACCTGGCCAGCCTACAGCTTCAGGCGCATTGGGACATTTCCGGAGCAGAACAACTTGATTGGTGGTGGGAAAGTGCAGACATGGACCAGTGACCCACTGTTTATGCTTCCCAGGCTGAGCTCAACGGCAACTCCTAAATGGGAGGCCGCCCCTCAGAGCCATTCCCATCCCAGCATCAGCAGCCAGAACCCCTTGGACCCAGCCCACCAGGCTGCATCCTGCCACCACACACCCACACTGCCCATGCTCCCCTTCTGGGTCACAGGCTCCCCGTCTCAGACTCCCACCGGTTCAGCTGTAGTCTCCTCAAAAGCAGCTTCTTCCAAACCTCGTGCGCTCCCCCAGTTCTGCCTTTACCCACTCCCTCCTGTGCGCTTCTTTCAGATGGGTACGCCTTCTCTCAAGAAGAGCATGGAGCTGTTTCTCAGGAAGAAGTTGTTCGTGCTTATGACACCACCAAAAAGAAATCGAAGCGGAAATAAGACGGGAAAGTGAGGAGGAACTACGAATCGAGTTTTCCTGATTGATCCTGGGGAAGAAATGCAGTTTTTGTACCCAGTGTTAACACATCTTTGTCAGAAGAGACTGGTGTCAGCAGCCAAAATATGAGAAAACACATTTCTGTGGCCTTAGCCAACCGGTTTGTTAGTTATATGTTCCCGCGCAAACCTGGAGTATATATCGCGGGGGAAGCCATTCTTTCCTCCCAACTTGTCTGCAGTGCTTGGCCTAACTTTTGTTTACGTTGTTATGAAGCATTCAGCTGTGCTCTGTGAGGTGTGAAATTAAAAACATTATGTTTCATCGATATTTAAACATCAGTACTGGTTGTTCTGGGAGCGGAGATAAAAGAGTTTTATGTTGCGTGAGAAGCCTGTCCCGTGGCAGGGAGCCCGGACACACTTGCTTCCTGTCCTTTTACCTCACAGACAAAGTCCACAGGCAGCATGTAGACCACTTTAGGCAGGTTGCTGTCTTGCTTTGATTCCTATTATGTTTGTATGAAGTTGGCATAAATTTCTTGATTACAATGAAATCACAAATATATGGTTTCCTATTATATATACATATATGGATTGGTAACCTGAGAATGTTGATGTGAAACTCTTAGCCACATTCCCAGTGGGGCAAACCATCTGTGTTCCAACACCATCTTCTGCACCCTTCCCAAGGGGTTGGCCCAGTCCACCCAGCGCCACCCAGATCCCTCGTGCTCACACCTTCTGCATGGCTGGCCGCTGTGCTCAGTGCATGGCCACTGGTGGGCAACAGCCCGAGTCCGCATCCGTCCTTTCTCTACAGCAGATACAGATACAGATGCAAGAAGTCCCTTCTTCCACCGCCCTTTTCCTTCCATAACTAAAGGGAAGAAGCAGCTCTTCTGCAGATGTTCTACAGTTTACCTGCCTCTTTGTGGTGACAGGGAAGCCTGCGGGTCAGGGCGCTGGTGGGGACCCTGCTAGCCAGGCTCCCAGGACGCACTTCCCAGCCTTCAGACCACTGGACTTCTAGCATCCTCTTAACTTAGACCCCATGCTTGTCTTCTTAGGAGTTGAGAGCACATTTTGGATTTTCAATGTTGGAAAATGAATGAATTTAGAGCATGTCTCCCCAGTGAAGGAACATACTTATCACTCTGTCGCTCTGGAACCAGAGAGAATATGCAAACCCACCTGAGAGAGAGGGAAGGAGGATGACCATGGAAGGAGAAAGCAAAAAGCAAGGACACAGACACAGGGAGGAGGGCCTAGAGGACACTTCCCACCAAGTCAGAGTGGAAACTCTGAAATCAAGCCCCGAAGCCCAGACAAATGTCCTGATCAGCCTAATATGTCCAGGAGGTTAAACACGATGTTGACAGGCAGTTTTAATTGAAAAGAATTCCAAACATTTCCACAGCCTTTTTTATATCGACAAGGTTTCCTTCCTTATTCAGTCAGTGTTAGATACGGGCACCGCTCACAGTAGGAAGTACCCTGAGTCTAAGAAGAGGAAGGGAAGTCATTGACTTTCCAAACTGCAGAGTCCCTTGTTCTAAATTTGGACAGAACCTGGATGCCTTCAGGCGGTCATGTGAGCACCTGGAGCCCTTAATAAACGACCAGCCTGGAGGCACGTTCTCTCCTCTCTGCTTTGGTTGCCAAACCAGATTTCTGGATAGCTTAACGTAAATAATTCTGGGCAGCTGTTACTGGCTGCAATGACACAGTTCCTCTGGGAATGGCTGTGCTAGATTAGGAAATAAAACAATAGTGCACTTTGCTTCCTAACCCTTTATTTTTAGAACATCTACATCTTATTGGGCATTGAAATAATTATGATTTGCATCAACTAAGAAAACGAATCCCTCACTTAAGAAGTGACCAGGGTCCAGGGCTTGAGGGGAAGCAAGGCAGTGCAATTAACAGGTGAGGCTCAGAAAATTGCCACTTCTTCCTCCCCAAGGTGATGAAACATTTAAATACTATAGCACCCAGCAAAGTGAATCATTGAAGAACTGTCATCACAGAGGGCAGGGGAGTCTAACAATTAACACAAACCAAGGTGTATTAGTATGTCTTTGTTGCACACCCAAAAAGATGATGGTCTCAATACAGAGGAAAAATGAAAGTGAGAAATGAATGTGCATTAGGCATCCTGACTATTTGGTTTCATTTAGAACTAAGTCTGTTTGGAAAGAGGCAACTCAAACTCAATTCTTTGTCAAACACTTAGCTCTCTCTTGAACTGAAAACCTTCTGAATCAGATTTGTGAATTAGAATGTGTGTGTGTGGTGTTTGGGGTTTTTTGGTTTTTATTTTATTTTTTACATTAAATACAGTTCAAATTTTCTGAGATTTAAGTATATTTTCTAATTTTCTTGAGAAGTAGACAAATAGTCTTTGCAATAATGAAACACTCACGCAGAATACAGTAGATGTGATGCCTTTCTATTTATTCTCTTATGCAATTAAGCTATCTTGTAGCCAGATGACTAAATTGGGTTTCTAGGAGGAGCAGCTGTCACTATGTGTAATGTAGAATATTTAGACAGGGCGACTCAGGGGCTGTGTCATTTGTCCTATCTTTAAATTGAGGTCAAAGTGTCGCACACAACTCCTCCCCAGGGAGCAGGGAGGACTGGACTAAGTTGCATACACTGGCTGTCAGCTCAGTGGAAATGCCACATGGGACTTGTCACTCTGCCACACGGTAAGTGACATGCAGGCTGGCAGGTCACACTCGGTCAGCACACAGGGCCTGTCTCTGGATTGGGCTAAAGGGGCAGAACCCACACAGGCTCAGCCTTAGTCTAGTGTTGCACGGACAGACTGCCGACTCTTGTTTGAGCCCATGTCCCATTCTGCTGATTCTGCAGAGGGAGACCAACAGTTCGGAGTACTAGGCTCTGGATTCAGCTCTCCACCGGCATGGGCAGGCAAGGGCGGCTGTGGAAACTGCACGTTGAAAGGGGAGGAGGAGAGAGCAGAATAAACCAACCATTTCTACTTGATTGTTGGGATTAGTACTTCATTACTGATCAGAATGGGCTTTGGAATAATTGGGAGATGTAGCTGATGTGTCTATCCTGTCTCTGGGCAGAATATTCCAGGCTTCTTGACCAGCGGTACCTTCTCTCATCTCCCACACAGGTGCACACGTGTGTGGCCCTTTTCTGGATCAGTACAGCACACAGGACCTGTGTTTGGCTAAAGGAGGTGCTGTTTCTTTAACACTCGTGGAGTAATATCCTAAAACGGGAGCCTGGGTTTCAGCAGAGCAAGGCTGAGAACTCTGTTGACATTTCCTTTTCCTTGAGAAGGCTTCAGGTCTTGCTGTAGGGAGCTGGCAGTGAAAATCAGTAATAACTTGTCAAGAAGCAGTGAATAATGAAAAAAAAAGTGAGTGTAGGTAACTAACATCTGAAAATGCATATGGATGTATATATTACAGACTTTAAGGTTGCATTTAAAAAAAAATAAAGCTATGGTCTATAATCCCCATTTGTTATAACAACGACCCTTTATCTTATTTTTTTGAAGCATAGGAAGAGAACTTCCTATCAGATTCTTGTTCCTGGGGATTTATGTCTTAGACCATAAGTTGAATAGAATGTTTGCAATAGAACGTTGTCTTTGGTTTTGAACAAGTGAAAAAACGGCACACATTTCAGCCAGGGTTTGAATTACTGCCCAGGGTCATTGTCCCAACGTAATTCAAGGAGTGATTTAGCCTCAGCATTTGAAATGTAGCTCTCATCTCCTGGGAACCATAAAAAAATGTGAACAGGGAAACTGTGGCTATAGTTAAGCAGAGCCTGAAGTAATAATTTGCGAAGAAATATGTTTATCAGGTCAAGTCAAAAGGTGGCATCCCCCATCCTATCCACTCAATACTCGCTTTATGCAAATGATTAACTTGGCTAATACAGTAGTGATAGAGATGGTGAGCATACAGCCCCACGCAAGTCGGAAGCAACATCCACTGGCTTTGTTGCTGAGCGCTGTGTTTGTCTCGGGTCGCCTTGGGGGAGGATACTGAGCCTCATTCCAGCCATTTGTCCATCTTGAAGGGCAAGAAGAACCATTAGAAGGGTTTCCATGGGTCGTAGACCCCCCATAATGATATGTCCATAATTCTCAAAAGGAATAGACCTGTAATACTCAACCTGATGTTTGTACTCTTCATGTATTCTTTTCTCAGCACCCCAAATTGTTCCACAGTACACATTTCCATTCTCCATCACAGCAGCTTCATCTAATGCCAAAGCTCATACTGGTACTCTGTTCGAAACTCTCCCTTCATATTTTGGGTTGGGTGAGTTGTGAATCGGGGTGCAGTGTTCAGTGGGAAGGAAAGGCTTCTGAACCAACATAAATTGAAGTGGCCAGAAGCTACAAAAGAAATGGAAGCAGAAAGGAGGGGCAAGTTCACCCCTTACCTTATCCCCAGCCTGATGCATAGCTGCTAAGTCTGACAAACACCTCTGCTCCCCTGACTTAGGGGACACAAAAGAATGATTCTTTTCACACCCAGGCTGCCTCATTTTCCAATGACAATCTCTTGCCCTGGTTGCCTTAGAGATATCTACTCTGCTTTCTCCCAGGCACCAGACCAAGAAAAACACACAAGATTAGTCCATCGCATTTCTTCTGTCCTGGCTAAAGAAAGAAAGGAGTCCTGTTCGTTTTAAAAGTCAGGAACAAACTGTCAGGTAGCTTTGATTTATGACAGAAATAGGAAGAAGAAAGTTGAAGTAATAGCACTATCCAAATAGTGCTGCCCAGGAAACTCAGGGGTCAAGAGAGCTTATCAAGAGCCTTTTATGGGCAAGCTCTCCAGTGTGGAAGGAAAGGGCCAGAACAGAGAGAGCCCAAAGATCAGGACGTGAACCCACTTCCCCTGGGATCGGATTCAGTTGGGTTCCCTGAGGTAGCTTGGCGTGCAGGTGGATCAATAAACACCAATACAAAAACTGCAAAGGAAAGTGTGCCCTGTCACAGAGCCTTCCTCCTTCCAGATAGATCGCTGGGCAAGGAAACACAGTTCTGATTTTTCATTAATAAAATCAATGCAAGGGTTGACACTCTCCCATGCTGCCAGTGATTGCTGAACTCAGGGGTGTGCGGTGCTGCCTGCCTTCAAACCTCCCTCTGAAGGGCAATGCCAGCAGCTGCAGCCAGGCCAGCTGCAGGGGTGGTGCCCACGGGCCAGCTGCAGGGGTATGTGGCGGCCTCCGTGGATCCCCCTTCCTGCAGGTCACTGGGTCCCTGTTTGAAGGCAACATCTTTGTGGTGTTTTCTCATGCAAGTGAAGCCATGTGCTCTCCTGTCTGCTGTCACATCTGTGCTCAGATTGCTTAAATATTGTTTGTGACGGGGAGGTTTTAATCTGGTTATGCAGAGAGGAGTGGAGCTGTGGGGGCACGTCTAATTGGCTCCCAGCAGAGCAGTGAGCTCTTCTGTTGAGCGTGGGGGTTTTGTTCCCTCCCTCTAGAAGTGTTACCATTTTCACATCCTATTAATGTCCTCTGGTTGTTAAATTATAGCAGCACATTATAGCGGAGCTGGGTTCCCTCCTGGAGTGAATACAAATGAAGGGCATTTACTTGTATTTTTAGAGGTTTTGGAAAATGTAGTGATTTGTGGCTTTGATCAATCCTGTTGACTGGTGTATGTCTGCACAAACCTGTTTCAAATAAATCTTTTGTTAAAGTAAATGATTGGACCGTGTTTTATTTTGGATTTTTTTCTCACTAATAAGCAGTTGGTGCCATAGGGACTTCGGACTCTAACACATAGGTTTTGTCAGCAGGTACAGACTACATATATATGCTCTGGAGGAAGTGCTGGTAAGCGGCAGGAGTGCAGGGGAATCTGAATTGCAAATTAACATGAGCTCTGTGTACTCCCGGAGGACGGTCTCCGTTATGAGAAGAGGGTCCACGGGGCCACGCTGAGTCTGGATTGATCATTTAGAGGAAAAATGTGCCTAGAAGGTCTTCTTCCCACAATTACTTTACTGCCTTTAGTACATCTCAGTTTCCTTGCAAACTGAAATGTGGGGAGGTTAAATTCAGTCGTCAAGGCATGAAATCAGGACACTGTTATTGAAGGGGTTCAGAGCATGCTCCCCCAAACATACCACTTTGGCATATTGACTATTTTGAGCTAAAGGCCCTGGAGAGTCACCAGATGCAGGAGAAGTTCTCTGCTCTCCTGCTTCCACCTAAAAGCAGATCCGTACGTTCCCCCTAACAACGGGGCCCTCCCTGCATCAGGAAGACAAGAACATTCTTATCACCAGAGACCGGGGAGGGAAGGGGGGGGGGGGGACACGCTGGAATGGACATGTACAAACAAACCTACCAAAATAGCCCTGGCTTTCCATTAGTGTCGTTACCCCCCCCCCCCCCGCCCCCCATGTATTCCCTAGTCACTGTCCCACAATTTATTGTCGCTAGCCCAAGAGCCTTTGTCTTGTCACATGCACACAATTTCCCTTATAAGCTTGGGAGCCTAATGGCTTCTGGGTGGTTTTCATTGTCCTTCTGAAGATTCCCATGTACATGTGAAAATATGAAATTTGTATACTTTTCTCCCATTGATCTGCCTTATTTCAGTTAAATTCTTAGACCAGCCACAGAACCTAAGAGACCAAAAGGAAGTTTTCCTCCTCTATGTTATTTTTAAAAGTGTAAGGAGACCTCTACCCATTCCCTGTAGGAACAGTGCATGGCATTCAGGCCAGAGTCCACTGCCTTGGGAGCAACATGGGGCCTGGGACGCACAACTCGCACTGCAGAGGCCGTGCTGCACCGGGGTGAGTGGAGCTGGAGGGCCTGCTGATGTCGATGTCGATGTGGGCCTTGGGAGCATAGAGGCAGAGGCTTCCTCACTAGAAAGCAGCGTCAGGCTCTGGCGCAGGCCTGCCTGGCTTTGTTTGGGCAGCTTCACCCTTCACCCACAGGGCTGAGGACAGAACCTGAGGGTAGAGGACTTCCCCTGGGAGAGGCAGTTACCTGCAGAGGCTTTAGTCTGGAAGCCAAAATAACTCTTAATTGCCCACTTCCATGTTACAGTTCCCCTTAGCTGAGTGATTCCTCCCAGGTGGTCTGTGTCCTATTAGAACGGGATCTGCCAGCAGTCCCGGCCTTGGTAGCCCAGGCCAGGCAGGGCAGCAGGCCAGCCTTACTTCCCGCGGAGCCCGGCCGCTCCGAGTGCAGCAGGAAGTGACTTTCTTCTACTCTGCATAGGCCTGGACTTCTTTTTAATCCTGTAAAACTGGAAATTATTTCACACAATCAATGGTAAAGTATTCTATTCCAACCTTTGCCATTTCTTGGTCGTGTCTCCAAAATCTGCCTTAGCTGCCACAGTGGTTTTTTTGAAATGTCATCCTTCACTTGTGATCACCAGAGTAAACTTGAACCATTGAGAGGTCCTAGCAGCTGAAGACCCTTTGAAGAACCTACATGTCTGCCTAAAGCAGCAGTTCTCAACCTGTGGGTCGCGAACAATGAAAATACACCCTGCATATCAGATATTTACATTATGATTCATAACAGTAGCAAATTTACAGTTATGAAGTAGCAATAAAAATAATTTTATGGTTGGGGGTCACCACAACATGAGGAACTGTACTAAAGGGTCGAGGCATTAGGAAGGTTGAGAACCACTGGAATGTTCTTTAGAATAGTTTTCTCTCAGGAGGAAAAAAACACACACCTCAGAATACTTTGAAAAATCATTCAGATTCTGCTATTTGTTCTCAAATTGTTTATGTGAGGTACATATATAATGGGAGGGACTGAAATCTATACCAAAGCAACAGGGCACGTGACAAGCGTGCTCCAGCCCCTCATGCCTTCTGACTTCATTCTGTTCCACATATGAATCTTTCAAGGGAACTTTCCCATAATCTTTGAAAGTCAAGCAGTTGTAACTGAGACAACACATGGCGCTCTGACCTAAAGGAGTACAAACTAAAATCATCTACCAAAAGCTACACATCCCAAACACAGAGTCCAGCTCCCAAATATTAAGCTTTCATTTATTTAAAGTAGGTTACACACATAAACAAAATGATTTCATATTCTTCAGGGTTGGCCTCAAAGCTCCGTCTTCAGCTGTTTGTCTCTTTTTGCAATGAACTGTCTTTGGGTTTGGATTCCAGAGCGACAAATGCTTCCAGAAAGGGGGCACAGGCCATCCTTAGAGAACAGCCTTGCCTGAGCCTTGAATTGAAAGGGTCTGTCCCAGGAGTCTCTATATCATTGTCATTAGAGTTGTTTACATGCTTTAATGCTACCTGTACTCTCTCCCATACTCTCAAGAACATGTGTTTTCATTTGAAATATTTTAAGTTAATTGCCAAGAAATGCTTCCTGACTTTCCCCCCAACTTTCAAAATGGAAGTTGTGCATACACTAAGTGTGTTTGATTTAAAGTTCTGCTGACCTAACACGTCTTGCCCTGGCTTGGGAGGCAGGCGGTTGTCATGATTGCTTTCCAAAGGGCCCTGCATGGAGGGTCTGATAGCTGCCGTGAGCTGAAATAGAACAGCCCTTTAGCCACGAACAAAGCCGTTAGTCACTTTTGTCCCTTCCCAGTGTCCTTAAGAGAAGCTGCCCGCAAATGACTTACAAAGATGGCCCAAGAAAAAGTCTTCGAATTTGTTTCAATGTTACATTTAAAATGAGATGGGAATGGGGAGAGAGTGTGTGTGTGTGGCAGGGGGACGGGGGGGGCGACCCTTACTCATTCATAACAGAAACCACCTCTGAGCACATTTATTTAATACTTTAACTAGAAACATTTCAATGGAACCCAGTTATCCAGTTTCTTTGATGAAAAGCTCCAATCGGCCTGCTGGTGGGAGACACTGTAGAACAAGAAGATGAGAGGAGCCTCCTTGTGCGAGAGGGAACCCCATTCAGATGTTCAGGGTGCTCTTGAAACTGTGTTCAAAGCACATACACACACAATGGTTCTGTGGGAGAGAATAGAGTAGACACAAATGTACATGAATACAAAAGAAAAAAATTATTTTTAACCTTGAGAATTTGGCAAAGCAGCTCCGACGATGCCATAGAAGGTAAATAACTTAACTCGCTTCTTATTTTGGGAAACAGGAGAAAACCCACTTCTGGCAACCGAGTATGCTAAAGGGAAATGCATCGGGGCTCTTTCCGTGCTGGCTGACCAGACGGCCAGATGTTTGTCTGAGAACCTGGACCTTTCTGCTAAAGCTGCTGAGGCCCCTGCTCCCAAGGCCTCAGCCAGCGGGCAGAGGTGGAGAGCACTGGGTCTTGCAGTTCAAGTGTGCTCCTGTGCTGATGCCAAGCAGCCCTTCTGGGATCTTGACTCCACCCATCCCAGGGAGCCTCCACTGGGAGGGTGTTCCAAGGCCACCCTTCCTCACTGCTCTTTGAAATACGAAGTGTCTCCCAGACACTGGAGATGCAGCTGTGAACTAAACCAGGTCCCCAGCCTCCTGGAGCTTATATTCTAGTGGGAGAGACAGACAATAAACAACAGGCTATTTGATCTGTTACCATGCTGTGCAGCATACATGGTGTCTGAGTCAACTGGGACTGCAATAGCAAAAATACATGGACAAAGTGGCTAGTGAATAACCAACATGTATTTCTCCCAGTTCTGGAGATTGGGAGTTCACGGTGCAGGTTCTTTTTCTGGTGAGGGCCTGCCTCCTGACTCATAGATAGCTGTCATCTCACTGTGCCTCCCATGGCAGCAGGGGCCAGGAAATCTCTCTGGGGTGTCTTTATAAGGGTGCTAATACTAGCCATGAGGGCTCCACCTTCATGACCATCATCTCTCAAAAGCCCACCTCCTAATACCATTGCATTCTGGGGTTAGGACTCCAACACATGACTTTGGGGGCAACACAAACACTCAGTTTATAGCAGGTGGTAACTGCTCTTCGATGCAGGCACCACGGCCTGACACCAGGGCTAGATATGTGGCTCCCCAGTGGATGGTCAAGTACATTTGTGTCTACTCTATAGTGGATGGTTACTCAACAAATGCCATTGTCTTTCTCCTGCCAATCTCTTAAAACCCTGTCCTGACTTCTCCCTGCTGGCCATACAAATAAGTGACCAGAGGAGGGAGACAACAGGGTCTTCTTTTCTTCCCCACCTAATGGCAGCCTCTCTGCTCACCAAAGAGAGCCTCTCCCTCAGCCAGACCCAGTTCCATCCGCACGCAGTCTTACCTCCCCAGCCCATCTCCCTGCTCACTCTCCCTTCTTCTCCCCGACGGCTTCTTGGCCTTGGAAGCTTGATTATAGTCAACTTTCGAGGAACCCTTCTCAGACAATGGTGCTCCCATCTCTGCACCAGGCAGCATCTGGCACTCCAGGCCTGCACTTCTCTATAGTACGCATTTTTCACACATAAGCCTATCTGTCCAAGAAGGTTATAACCTTCCTCACAATCAGGCCACATGTGCAGCTTGTGTTATAGGATGAACATGAAATTAGAATCAAAGCACCTGCCTTCAGAAATTTGGCCAGTTATTAGCCTCATGACCTTGCAGAAGTCATTTAACTCCTCTGCACAATTTCTTCACCTACAGAACTGGAAATAAAGCTTCCCTACCTCCTTCCGAGCAATGGTGATGACAGGGCTGATGTGTAGCATCCACCCTCTGCTTGTTAAAATATTGAAATACTTCCATATCAGTTGATAAATTGCCAGTTCCCTATTAGTAAAGGGGCAGACCAGTATCCATCATCACCATCTCTGAAATTTCCACAATCCAGCAACTGAGTGGTGATGCCTGGCAGGCAAGACTCCTGGCCCTACAATGCACTTGTCCACTATGTCTGATCAGTAACTACTGCCATTTAGATTGATAAATATTTTAAGATCACATCTGATTGCAAGAGTCTCCATTCACTCATTTCAGAATTGTGTTCCAGGCATGCTGCTATGGGCTAATAATACAGAAGAATGAAGCTTCCAAAGAACTCAGCCCAGTAAGAGAAATAGACATGTAAATAAACAGAATATTATCTATTATTATGTAACAAACCACATCAACAGTTAGTGGCTTAAAATGACAATAGGGTTCCTCGATAAAAGTTAAACAGATCTGTAATACGATCCAGCAATTTCACTTCTGGGTATAAAGAATTGAAAGCTGGAACTCAACTGATATTTACACACCCATATTCATAGCAGCATTAGTCACAATAACCAAAAGATGGAAACAACACAAATGTTCATCAACAAACAAATGTGATCTGTAGGTACAGTGGAATATTATTCAGCCCTAAAAAGGAAGGAAATTCTGCCCTAGCTGGTTTGGCTCAGTGGATAGAGCATCGGCCTGCAGACTGAAGCGTCCCGCGTTCGATTCTGGTCAAGGGCACATGCCTGGGTTGCGGTTTCAATCCCCAGTAGGGGATGTGCAGGAGGCAGCTGATCAATGATGCTCTCTCATCATTGATGTTTCTATCTCTCTCTCCCTCTTCCTTCCTCTCTGAAATCCATAAATATGTATATGTATATATATATATATATATATATATATATATATATATATATTTTAAAAAGGAAGGAAACTCTGACACATGCTATAACATGCATGAAACTTGAAGACATTAAGCCAAATGAAATAAGCTAGACACAAAAGGACAAATGTATGATTCCATTATATGATGTACCTAGAATAGGCAAATTCATAGAGACAGAAAATAGAAAGGTAGTTGTCAGCGGCTAGGTGAAGTGGTTACAGGGAGTTAGTGTTTAATGCAGCGGTTCTCAACCTGTGGGTCGCGACCCCTTTGGCTGTCGAACGACCCTTTCACAGGGGTCGCCTAAGACCATCCTGCATAGCAGATATTTACTTTACGATTCATAACGGTAGCAACATTACAGTTATGAAGTAGCAACGAGAATAATTTTATGGTTGGGTCACAACCTGAGGAACTGTATTTAAAGGGCCAGAAGCTTGAGAACCACTGGTTTAATGGATACAGAATTTGAGTTTAGGAAAATAAAAAATTCTAGAGATGGTGGTGGTGATGGTGTACAACAATGTGAATGTACTTAATGCCACTGAACTATACACTTAAAAATAGTTAAAATGATAACTTTTATGTTATGTATATTTTACCACAGTAAAAAAAAAAAAAAAAAAAAAAAAAGAATGTCAATTATCCCTTGTGCTCCTACATGTACAGCTTGGCCAGGGCTCAGCAGGAAGGATCCATCTCTGCTCCATGGTGCTGGGGTGACCTCATTGGGCATAGAAGGGCCTGGGCACCTCCATCGCTTCATGTTGTCTCCGGGCCTCTCCACGTGGCCTCTCTACCGCAGTGCCCCCGGGGTAGTCAGACCTCTTAGGTGGCAGCTCAAGGTTCCCAGAGTGAGTGTTCCGAGAGGCAGGGAGCAGAAGCTGCCAGGCGCTAAGGCCTGGGGCTGGGAACAGGCACAGAGTCACTTCCCCAGATTCTATTTGTGCAGAAGCCCCAGAGCCCACCCAGATCCACGGGACTGACTGACACCTCACTTCTCCAAAGAAGGAGTTTCAAAGAATTTGTAGCCATTTTTATTTGACCACAATGTGTAAGTGAAGTGGGCATGGGCTACTGAGGTGCTCAGTGACTCTGGGGATTCAGGGAGACTCTCAGGGAAAGGAGGAGGTCTCATCCAGGATGAGGTCACTGCTGTGAAAACATAAAGTGAAACCGTAAAATGTTTCACCCGTGCATTATCAACGCTGGTGACCACAGATATTAAATTAAGAAACAGGCCCTGGCTTGTTTGGCTCAATGAATAAAGTGTCAGCCTGCAGACTGAAGGGTCCTGGGTTCAATTCTGATCAAGGGCACATGCCTGGGTTGCGGGCTCCATCCCCAGCGGGGGGCGTGCAGGAGGCAGCCAACCAATGATTCTCTCTTATCATTGATGTTTCTATCTCTCTCCCTCTCCACTCCTCTCTGAAATCAATAAAAATATATTGGGGGAAAAATTAAGAAACAGCTTTGCTGCTGGTTCTCAAATGATAAGATGCAATCAAATACAAATCTGACTCTCACCCTATTAAATTTATTAAAGGGCTCTGGGCTACTAACCTGGGAATGCATGTAACAGGCTCACTATATGAAAAGACGTGCATGCATTTCAGGAACCAAGCACCTTGTGGCTGGTGTTCAGATGGGGTGCCTCTGCAGCCAACCAAGGCCACCAACATGCACAGAACACCACCATATGCAATGCAGTCCGAGACACATTGTAGTCATGAGGTTCAAGTCTACTAATGGCAGAGATGAATGTGAGCTAAAATACCATTTGTCAAGCACAATTTTTTTCTTGGCTATATATTTGATTTCAGAGAGGAAGAGAGAGGGAGAGAGAGATAGAAACATCAATGATGAGAGAGAATCATGCATGCCCCACACTGGGGATCTAGCCCGCAACCCAGGCATGTGCCCTGACCGGAAATCGAACCATGACCTTTTGTTTCAAAGGTCGACGCTCAGCCACTGAACCACATCAGCCAGGCCACAGTTTTTTTTCTTATAACCACATTGTAAAATAGAGAAGTCACTGAATCAAATAAGGTTCTGATACTTCTCAATTAGTGATTGCTGAATGAATATTGATCTTTCTGTTCCAATAGACCTTTCATTAGATTTAAAATTTCTTAAAACTAAAACTAATATAGAAATGTTATACTGGTTTTTTAAAAAAATGAAAACATTAATAATAAAAGCTAGGAAAAAAATCCACTCCAGATTGCTTTTAGCCTTCCAATTTATTATTATTAAGAAAAATTGTTTTAAGATGGCTCTAATGATTTCAAACTTTTGCCATCCCCACTTACTTCTGTGGGACCAAATATTTGGAGTCATTCTGTGATTAAAATCTAGACAGAAGCAGCAAATATCATTCTCACAAAGGTCACCATAAGAAGGATCCAAAAATAAAGAAAATATGGTGAAAGTTTCTGTCCTAACTCAGGCATTGTTAACTGAATGGCTATTTGAAAAGTTTTGTGCCCTGGCCGGTGTGACTCAGTAGTTGAGCGTTGTCCAGTGCACTGAGGGGTCTCCCATTCGATTCCTGCCCAGGTTGCAGGCTCAATCCCCAGGAGGGGGCGTGGAGGAGGCAGCCAACCAATGTTTATCTCTCTCTCGCTCTCCCTTCATCTCTCTCTGAAATTAATACAAACATTTTATTTAATTGTTGTAATCAAAGAAAAATTCATGTGCTAGTCTACATAATGCCTAGTTATATTGGATCCTACATTTAAATAAATGTAGTATTGCTTTGGCCTAATGATGCCTCTTACTAAATTCATTTTGAAAAACTTAAAATCTTGAATTTCAAATATTTTTTATTCCTATGCAAATATTAACACCTGCATAGGTGCTGAGGAGTCACTTAGCAATGACAAAGTCTTGGTTTCTATCCTCAAGGAACTCAACATATAAGGGACATGGACACAGTTAAATAGTACTAGGTCGTGTGACATAGGTTACAAGCAAGCGCTATAGGAACAAAAAACAAAGAGAAATCTGCCGAAACCGGTTTGGCTTGGTGGATAGAGCGTCGGCCTGCGGACTAAAGGGTCCCGGGTTCGATTCCGGTCAAGGGCATGTACCTTGGTTGCGAGCACGTCCCCAGTGGGGGATGTGCAGGAGGCAGCTGATCGATGTTTCTCTCTCATCGATGTTTCTGACTCTCTATCTCTCTCCCTTCCTCTCTGTAAAAAATCAATAAAATATATTAAAAAAAACAAAAAAAAACAAAGAGAAATCACACCAAGTGTTTGAAAGGAGCAGAGAGCAACACTGTCCGCACCCCAGTGGCCACTGCTTCCAGTTCCTGTAGCCTGATTTCTAAGGATTTTTGGATATCATAAAAACAGGGGAACAACAAAAGGATCCCAGGAGAATATGGCCAGGTAAGGTTTTAAAGCTGATTTAAAATGTAACCAAAAATCCTCCCACTTACATAAACCAGAGCCCCAGGAAAGTAGCCTACAGAAGCAACACCCTGTTAGGAGATGTGATCGAGAGTCCTAACCTGACAAATTCAGAAAGGTCTCCTGAATTGTCACACAGTTGTCAGGGATGGAAGAGGGACTTGAATCCAACTCTCACCTCCTCCAAAATCTGTGCTTTACCTCAAAGGATGTGCAAAAGCAGCCTCTAAAAGATGAATACAAAATCCACCCCGCCCTCCCCCTGCCCCCAATGTGACTGCCCAGGGAATACTGTTGAACTCCACTCTGATGGAGCACTGAGTTTCTGTTTTTTGTATTGAAGTGGGATGTATGAACTGTGTTAGGTTCAATCCCTGACTTCATGCACAGCTGGAGTCGAGGAGACTAATACATTTGCAGCATACACATCGCAGAGATGAGGCAAACCATCAGAGCCACTAAGGCACAAGGCAGAGTCCCATGCTGAAGGGTGCCAGTTACTGACTTCCAAAGTCCCAGGCTTCCCCCTGGCAGCAGTTGCTACCAGTTTCCAGCTTTAAAAAAAAAATGTTTGGCCCTGACCAGTGTATCTCAGGAATAGATTATCGGCCTGCAAGCCAAGAGTCAAGGGTTCAATTCCCAGTCAAGGGCATGTACCTGGATTGCAGGTTCATTCCCAGGCCCTGGCAACCAACCCATCTCTCTCTCTCTCTCTCTCTCTCTCTCTCTCTCTCTCTCTCTCTCATCAATGTCTCCCCCCTCACTCTCTCTAAAAATCAATGGGAAAAATAACCTCGGGTGAGAATTGACAGCAACAACAAAATGTTTGGCATTCCCAGAATCAGCCTCATTGTGTCTCCCGGGGGTACCCCTTAGCAGGTGCCCCCTCTGTGAACATGTTAAGACCTTTTCAAAATTCTAGATTCTAATACAGCCACACACACTTCCCTCTGTTCCTTTGGCCCTGGGGTGGTAACTGTTTCAGGCAGTTACTATATCTGTGTTGCCTCAGTGTGCCCTTTTGCTGTTTCAGTTCCCTAAGACCTTTTTAACCAATTCCTTATACAAATTCTCTCTGCTAAAAATAACTGGTGTGCCCTTCCAGGTGGCTCAGCTGGTTGGAGCGTTGTCAATGACAATGGCCATATCTACTGAGGCAAATACACATATACTCTATGACATAGCAGTTCACTTCTGGAAATCCACCCAAGAGAACTGAGTGTGTATGTTCACCAAACACAGGTTTAAAAATGTTCCTAACAGCCCCACACCAAACTAAAAATAACCCAAATGTCCATCAACAGGAGAGTGGATAAATAGTTATGATACATTCATATGATGGAATACTACACAACAATGAAAAGCAACAAACTCCTGCTTCATTTAACATTAGTCATAACATTGAATAAAGAAGCCAGACACAAAAGAGTATATACTGTGTGATTCCATTGATAGGAAGTTCAAAACCAGGCAAAGCTCATCTATGATGACAGAGATCAGAAGAGCACTTATCTTTGAAGAAAGCTATCAACAGGATTCTTTCTTTCTCTTTATCAGGGTGATAGTGTATCTAGCTGTTCATTTAAGATCTGTGTGCTTTACTTTATGTAGGATACAACTCAATAGAAAATTAAAATATAGTAACTCAGTCTGTGTTCCTTGCTGGACTCCAGTTGGTTCAGCGAGGTGCCAACCGGCAGACTCGGAAGGCTCAGTAGGAACAGCCAAACCTGGTAGAGATTCAGGGTGGAGAGACATCCTGTGATTTTACAAAGCAACAGTACCAAGAAACAAGACAGGCTACGTAGGGCTTTACAAAGTGTGGTGTTGATTCAAGGGTCAGAGAAGGCCAGTTCTGCTCATGTCTCTTAAGCAAACTTAAAACATAAGAAATTCAGGCCAATCCAGACAAAACTGATTAGTTATTGAAATAAAAATAAGAAAACACTCCAAAGCTAGTTCTGCTATAAAGAGCTATATATGTTTGACATATTTTGTCAATATAAATTATGCATTTCTCTATATTGGGCAGGTTAAAAATATCTGAAAAGTAAGTTATATGTGTATTATAAAACCCTATTAGATGCCACTAGTACTGTGCGATGCATAGCCTTTGTCCCCACACTAATCCTTTTGACAGAGAACACACTGAAGTCAGAGACATGAAAGCACGGTGAAGGTCAAACACTAAGTGGTAGAAATGGGTTCTAACCTGAGTCCATCCAACTTCAGAGGAAGTCCAATAGAACCAATTACAAGGGAAGCTGAGCACTGTAAACAAACTCCAATTTTTAAAAAACAGTTAAGAATTGAGAGCAGAGTCTTGGATGATATAGCCTCATGTAATAAGTTTTTTCTGTTTCAAATTTTCCTGTGATCATTCTGTACACATATGTATACACACGTGTGGTAATTTTATATACATGTTGCAGATGGCATTCAGTCTTCCACAGCTGATATGTCTACCAAGTAAATCATGTCTGTGTA
Organism: Myotis yumanensis; assembly: GCF_028538775.1. NCBI lineage: Eukaryota > Metazoa > Chordata > Mammalia > Chiroptera > Vespertilionidae > Myotis > Myotis yumanensis. Next base: position 117,235,889 of record NW_027223754.1, on the reverse strand, counting down.
ACCCATGATTTTTCTAAATGAAAAGACCTACACTTCAAGATGGTTGAAATTAAGATACATGTTTTATGTTTAAAATCAATCTTAAGGCTGCCATCATAAACTTTTTACTCCTTTTATTGTCTCTCATTTAAAAGTTGTTTTAAAAGCATTAATTTTAAATTTCTTGTTCTTGATTTGAGTCAAGGTCCTTCAATTTTGAATATGTTGAAGGCATTCTGAAAACTTAAGTGTAAAAACCAAAATGACCCTTTCAGCCAACTCTCTGCATAAATCTTTGTATTTTATCTCAAAGCGGTTCTGTCATGGTGCAACGGGGTTATAATTAATATTCAAAAATACTTAACAGGAGTAACTGTCCCGGGTTTTACGTTTCCATTTGTCACTGATAAATCAGTCTATCTAGAAGAAAAGCAAGTGCAAATCAATGCACTAAAACATATTTACCTAGTGTATTGCTATAATTTGGGGGGGGGGGGGATTAATAATTTCTCACTTTTGTCATCTTTTATTTACTCAATCCCTTAAAGGGACTTGGCTCACAATTCATGCTTTACATTTTAAAAAATTTAGAAGTCAAAGAAATTTTCTACAAGTGTTTTGGAATGAATGGGCTGAATGAAAATGGCTGATTTCTGGTTCTTAAAATAAGAAAGAGACAGTGCAGGATGGAAATGTCCTTGAGACTACCATTTAGGCCAGGAGAAGAAAAGGAGGATTAAGGTTGAGTGATGAGGAATGGTGTTCTCATTTATATGCATGATTTATTTCTCCTTGTAACATTTAGGCTGCTCTTTGGAAAAATGAATAGGGCCCTGGAAGTGGATCACAAAGGGTGAGCCTTCCCCAGTGGCCAGGTCCAGACCCACTTCTGGGCTCCCAGGAACTTCCCTGGGTTTTTAAGCCACTCTGCATTGCGCTTCCTCCACTCAAGATTACACAGCTTCCTCAGACACTTTGATTTTTCTCCTGCTCAAGAGGCAAAGGAAATAAGCAACATTGGGGAAGTAATCACATTTTTTTAAAGTCCTAGAAAGTTCACTTAGCCATTAGTGCTGCTACATATTTACTTAGCAGGAACTTATCAAGTCCAGTGTGGCCCACAGGTGCCTGAGCTGCTGGCGTTCCATCCTAATAACTGACAGAGTTAGTCTGCCCACCCCCGACGCTGACCAGCTCCTCATGCACATCTCAGGAGTGCAGGTCTGCATGGACAGGGCATAAATACGCATTACACATTTTAATTACACATTCTGGCTGACTGGAGGAAGACCAGGCTATGTTAATGAGAAGTCTCCATCCTGAAGCCCATGAACAAGAAACCAGCTTATTCCTTTTAAGCATTTGGGAAGCTTAAGCAACTAAAAACAAGTGTGTTCATTAATTTAAACCACTTTAATGAACCATGGAGGATTGTGTATGGGAGGGAGATGGGAACTATAAGCAAAAGACAACTGTGAATTTGCAGGAAACAGAGACGAAGTCTCTGAGAGAAAAGGGACTAAACGTGAGTTCTATTACCAAGTAGGTACCAAACTGAGAAGAGAACTAATTAATCCAAACTTTTTCAGATCCCAGCTTTAAGCACCATTTAAACTCCTCTCCCATGTCTGGTCCATTTGTGAATGGCTGCCCTGTCCTTACCAACTTCGTTCGAACCTTCCTGGTTTCCCCAGGAAATGCTTCTGAAGGAAGCTTGCTTAAATCCTAATTGGCAATAAAACAATGAGAAAATATTAATCATCAAATTCGTGGAATAAAATTGTGCTATTTTTTAAAACTAGCCCAAGGTAAATTTAATAGATGAAACATGTCGTTCATCAAGCAACTAGGAAAGTATTCAGAAGTGGAAAGTGAGTTTTGCAAAGCAAATATGCTAAATTCAAATGCATCTATCTTAATGGTCTTCTCATTGCTTTGGATGTTGATGTTATTGTTAAATTCTAGCTTTCCCGACTATAGCAGGAATTATAGGAGGTGCGTGTTTCCAGGCTCTTAAATAGACATAAAGTGCTGGTTAATTTCTTCTTCCTCGAAATCAAAACGTTTTTCTCTCCTACACACAGGGATATAGAATTCCCCTGGAATCATCATGAACCAATGAGAAAGGTTTAGATACAGAAGAAGACATGCAGCAGGAAACTATTTTCCCAACTGTAGCTGCTCCCCTTTTGTCCCCCAAAACTTTAAAATATTTGTCCTGAGTGTAAATTACACCATATAGGTTCTGATTTCTTGACAATAAGGAAGCTATACTTAAACCAGGTATTTGAAATGTTTTACTTTGGCAGCTAAATTACTCCAGTTTTTACCAAAATTGAGAAGGTCCAAGTGTGCGTCCAATGATGTTATATATATATACCAGAGGCCCGATGCACAAAGATTTGTGCAAGAATACGCCTTGCTTCCCCTGGCTGCCAGCACCAGTTTCCCTCTGACACCCAGGACACGAGCCTTCGCTCTGGCCACTGCCTCCTACCTTCACTCCAGGCAGCTGCCGCCATCTTTTTTTGCATTAATTTACATATTCCCTCCTTATTGGCTGCAGGCACTGCCATCTTTGTCACAAAGTGATGGTCAATTTGCATATTCCATCTTTATTAGATAGGATAATATTTTGGAAAGTAGGACCAACTGAATTTATTAAAGTGTGCTTTTGCTTTTATTGTGATATTTAATTACCACATAGAAAAGGAGGAAGGTTGAACAGTCTTATATAAGAGAAGCAAGCACTCTCTTACATAAGCACCCTCAACCCTATATTTTGAAAAGGCTGAGGGACACTTGCATTGGGGAAGGATGGACTAGACCAGGGATTAGTGAACTATGGCTGGATAACAAATTGGGCCTACTGCCTGCTTTTTAGAGCCCTGGAGTTTAGAATAATTTTTACATTTTGAAATGGAAAAAAATAGAAATAGAATACTTTGTGATGTGAAAATGTTATAGAATTCAATTTTCAGTGTCCAACAATAAGGTTTTACTGAACCCCAGCCATGCTCATTGGATTATGGCTGTTTTTGTACTGTAGCATCTGAGCTCTGGAATTATTCGAGACTGTATGACCTGCAAATCCTAAAATATTTACTCTCTAGCTCTTTACTGAAAAAAGTTCGCCAATCCCTAAGCTGGTGATCTCTAAGGTCCCTTTCACCTCCAATCTTCTAGGAATTTTACTTCCTTAGATCGTCAGAATCCACCATCAAAAACAAGGTAACTTGATAATATGATCTCAAAAGAACTATCTCTTTTGTGTTGTCAACATTTACCATAGAATATGTAAAATAATATCACTGACTCATAGAATTTACATATAAACTTCTCAGATATTAATTACTTTTAAAGGTAGTCTCTTGGTTCTAGAAAGCAATACATATAATTTTGAGCAATTTTATTCTATTAACAGGTTTAATAGACCATCTAAAATTAGAAAGTAGAATGAAGATGAAAACAAAAAAACAACTCCCCTAGGAATTCATACCATAAAATATTTATTAAGTAAAATTATTTTCCCCTGCCTTTGGTTTTTAAAAATGTTTGATTGAGTATCTTTGCAGATACCAATTGCCAACAGTGGTTTTACATTATTCAGTCATGAGATAGATGTTAGATAGATAGAAAGATAGGTAGGTAGGTAGATAGTAGATGATAGGTAAGGTAGATGAAAGATAATAGATATTGGCATAAATGTGTAAAAGACCAACGTTATAATGGTTTGTTTAATTACAAATCTTGGTTTTGCTAGCAGTTGGAAATTTACTTGCACATACTTAAACTTACTTCTTATAAGTAAACAATACACAAATTCACTTGAATCTCATAATTCAGAACACTGGTAATGAATATAGTGCCTGCTGAGGACTAGGAGAGAAAAACAAGAACTTTGTGGGGAAAGAAAGGTAATATCTCTTTGAAAAGCTTTTCTCTTGATTTAATAGTCCCTATTGCCTGGAACATAAGCCATTTTGATAATGAGAGTATAAAAAGCCTTATGATTTGCAAAGTAAATTATATTGTGGTTTAAATTTCATCCAAAATCTTGGATTATGGCTGAGAAGCTATACTCAACCTTTATAAAGCATTTCTTTGAAATTTATAGGGGAAACAAGAAATGTTTTATCAGTTCTAGGCAGAAATGATAATCTCCATTTATAAGATCGTAATTACCTGCACTCGGACCTATACAGACATGGGGATCTAGAAACCAAATAGAAAGAAATGCCAAGCCATACGTAATTTGTAGAAGTAGCAGGTGATAGATTATAATTTCAACATAAAAAAATCTAATTACTTCTCAGATGTCACTGTAAAGTTGGAAAATTAGAAGATACAATCAAGAAGGGGATGAATGGCTTTATTACACTATCCACCACTTCAAGATTAAAACCCCAGAATTTTGAAATGTCATTAGTTAAGTAACTATACAATTTCTTTCAGTCTCTTTTTAATGTAGAAAATCACTTTGTAATAAGATCTCTACACAAAGTAAGAAAGCACAAAATAGACAAAAATAGACAATTTATATATCTTTTTACAATGAAAGAAAGAATGCCTATGAAATACTGAGATCGATGACTAATCTCATGGAGTTCAAATTGTATTTCCTTTGATAATAATTGTGTTCTTAATATCTTCCCCTAAACCTTGGATGCTTATAAAAGACTTACCCAGGTAAAAGGCAAGGAACAGGTATTCTGACTAGGTACAGTAAAAAAACAAAAGAAACAATAATAATAATAACAATATAATAAACACCCTTAATCATCTGTTTACAAGATTCTTTTGACAGCCATACCTCAAGGGCACTTAAGGGCTCAAGCATTTGTCATACAACCATCAGTAACAACACAGCATCTCCAGGTGATGTCCTTTTCCATCATAAATCAATCATGCACTGGGATAAAACATCCGCGAAAGCTAATTCAGAGAGATGTTTTCACAGTTTGGGGGCCAATGAAACCATCCAAATGAACTGTGCCATGAACATCCCCAACATGCATGGACTGCCACTTTGAGAATCCTTGCCAAGTCTATAGCTTCCGTTTTCCTCAGTCTCGTAGTGGAACCCACTTGGCACCTTGAGTCACACGGTCACAGCTGGGTACATCTTCTGTTCACTGTTAGTGTGAGGGAAAGGGGCCTGAATCTGCCTGTAACCCGTCTGCAGGCTGTCCATGAAAGGTGGCACAGGAGTCATGGGCACTGAGTCGTGCTGCACCGTGTATCCCACATATGGGGGATGCAGATACTGCCCCTGATGGGGCACAATTTGGGTGGCCTGCTGACAGTTCAACACAGAGAAGTTCGTGGGCATGTTGACATACACGTTGTTCATGGTCCCCTCAGGCAAGCAACAGTTGGTCTGTGACCTTGTTGGGGGCGCTCGGGCTCCGGAGTTGGCACTGGAGCTGGAGCTGGCAGCTGTGCTGGATTGGCGGGAGGATGACCCCCGGGAAGTGCTGGCACTGGGGATCATGGGGATGGTCTCCATCAAGCGGTTCCCCCCAGGGGCCCGGCTCTGCTGGGGCTCCTGCTTAGGACGGAGACATCTGCAGCAACAGGCGGCCACGAGTGACCCCAAGATGATGAAGGCGACAAACACAGACCCAACGATGAGGAATGGCACGTAGATGGGGACTGGAGGGCAAAAACATAACATTATGATTCACTATAAATATGCAGTAAAAATCAGTGTGCTTGGCAGTGGAGATCGGAAAGGAGTGGCAGTGACACTTAATTGAAGGACCAGGGTGGGCTGGTTTGTGTGCCCATTAGCAGCCCACCATATGCACTGTCCTTTACTCAGTCTCAGGAAAGGTGGGAAGGCCGAACAGGCATGGCAGGTCAGTGCCCCTAAAGCAAAATTTTTAATATTTACAGCTAGATTCACCAACTGCACTGACTGAGGCAAACATCCAATTCACTGAAGACATGTGTTTCATGTTTTAAGACTTCTAAAATCCCTACAATAACTGAACTGCCCATACTTGCCAGATAGTTGTAAGATCTGTATAGAAACTAGTTGAAATTATTTAAAAAGCTTTCTTCCCCCAGCAAGTTATGTGTATTCCTTGCAAACTCTTTTTACCATATTTTATTTAGCAAGTTTTATTTCCAGAGGCAAATAAATAAAAAACGTAGGTCAGACTCTAGCCAGGACCATTCCAAAAGGAGTCTGTAAAGCACAGAAGTCAAAGAAGGGTAAGAAAAACTCCACATGCTTATCTAGCTGAGATTGGGAGGGGAGGGGGCATGAGGGGGGTGTTAGAGGGGACCTAGCATGGGTCACTGGATGGTGGAAAGGTTTAGTGACTTGTGTGCAGGGAAGTTATTTCAGGCAGCATGGAACAAGGTACCGAGAACAAACGTTGGGGGCAACAAGATATTTGTTCCAGGAAGGAGAGCTGCCCACAGCGAGCTAGGAAGCACCCCGGCAGGCCCAGGAGGGCTGAGGTGGAAGTCACCCTGGAATTCCGACACTGGATTCTGTGTGAGGAACTACAGGGAAAGCCTGCAGAGCATAAAGCAATGGGCGCCATATTTAGCAAGTGAGGTTTATTCTGAAAAATAAAACCGTAAAAGATAAAAAATACTAACTTTAGTGAAATTGGTAGCAAGCTGTATTTTTCCATTATTTTACTTTAAAAACTCTTGTGGGGGCCTCGGGGAGAGCAGCATGGGGCTTCCCGCAGCTGGGTAAGATACACCCACTGACAGGGGCAGAGAGTCAGGAGGGCGGGGCCGCCAGATGCCTGGGAGCCACTTCTGTAGAATCCCACCTGAGGTTACTGAGAAGCTACTTTTTTGTGCGTTCCTGCCCATGTCTTTAACTATTTGGTTGGAAAACACAGGAGGACGGGGACTAGGTCTTGCTGGTCTTGGCAAAGCAGTGCCAGCTCAGGGATACAGGCAGAACCTCAGGAGGGAGCCCAGTTCTCCCACACTTCTGAGGTACCCTTTGACTGTCCCCTGGAGTCAGTGCTTTTAGAATATAGTAGCACATGAAGTCATGGAGAAATAACGCCTTACAAGCAAAACATACTTTGTAAGTATTTAACCAAAGCTGGCATTTGATTTCCTTAATCATCAACTCTGAACAGAGTAAATACTATATTTATACATAGTGTTTCTTTAGCAGGTAGAAATATTTGCTCCAGTTTACAGCACGGCTGGCTTTCTGACTGTTCTAATCACAGTCACTTACAGCACACTAGAGCAGGGGATGGGGGCTTCTCCATCCGCATGCTATAAATATTTCATTCTCTAAACTAAGACACCAGTCCTAACTGGGTCATCAAGAAGTAAAGAAATAATAAAAGAACCCTAGCTGGTTTGGCTCAGTGGACAGAGTGTCAGCCTGCAGACCGAAGGGTCCGGGGTTCAATTCCAATCAAGGGCACGTATCTCGGTTGCAGGCTCCTCCCCAGCCCGGGCCCTGGTCAGGGTGCAGGCAGGAGGCAACCAATCTATGTATTTCTCTCACATTGATGTTTCTCTCTGTCTTTCCCTCTTCCTTCCACTCTCCCTAAAATCAATGGAAAAATATCCTTGGGTGAGGATTTTTTTAAAAAAGAAAGCAATAATAGTAAGAAAAACCCCAAACATTATAGCAAAAACTAGCTGAAAGCAACCTAAGTCCACATAATGAATTTTGGGGAGAAATAACTGTTCTCTTTCCAGAATTTTTAATTGGAAGTGTAAATAGCTACACAGGGGTAAAGAATGCTGTGCCCCTCAAAGCCCCCAGCGCTGCTTAATTAGGCCTGTTGTCCTTCTTGATTGCAGAAGAGAAGCAAGAGGAGCAGAATTTTCAGGAAATAAGGACTTAAAAGTAGGGTAAAGAAGACACCCATGCACATCACAGGGTGTCATGAGAAGTCTGCTGCCTACTGATCTGTCCAAAGCTAACCTAACTTTTTAGAGACCGTTAAGGAGCCCAACTTGGCTGACACACGGAAGTAGCAGTTCCGTCTTTGGCTCATTTCTCAAGGCTTTATTCCAGGGCCACACACCCTGCAAGGCTGAGCTTGTGTTTTAAGATGGCACCTTTTCTGGAATTACCCTCAGTTCTCCTCTCTTCAGATTCAATGAAGCAGAACAACAGGAGTGGCTTGCTAATAAAATGCTTGACTGCAAAGGGACCAGCACGAAACAAGCTGCCTCTTCCCAGGGGGAGACAGCTCTGTCCACACAGATGCCACTAGTACCAAGCTCAGGTGACTCAAAGCCTGGGCCCTTGTGCTGGTGAACAGTCCTGTCCTTAATACAACCAGCTGCAGAGAAAAGAGACACCCTCGTGGTGCCATGCTTGCCATCTGACCGCTACCCCTACACCAACCTAAATCCTCCCTCTCAAACACACATACTGAATGGACCCTGGAGGGAGGCCATCTGGGAGGTTTGTGAAGAGGAAGTGGAACCTATCAAATTCTTACACGGACTTGTTTATTTTTCCAACTCTAGCTTTGGCAATTTGAAAAAATACGTAATTTTTTTTTTTAAATCAAAGTCACAAAGAGCAAGATTGGGTACGGCTCTAATGTCACACCTAGCAAGACCAGCATGGTGACAACTGTCCAGAAACCAGAGGCCGGGGCCTGGCAGGGGAGAGAGGCCGCAGCATGTTAGAGAGGATTAGCGTCCCCAGGGTCTGGTACAGGGTGTCACCCCCCCCCCCCCCCCCCCCCCCCCCCCCCCCCGGGAAGCCCTGAGCAGCCGCCTTCCTCCTGAGGAGTCTTCACAGAAGTGCCCCCGCCATCCCTCCCGGCTTCCTCTGGGACTCCCAAGATGGTAACCCTTCCTACAAGCTAGACCTCTGGGGACAGGCGGCAGGGGAGGGGGCCCAGAGGCCCTTCCTTGGACTGGAGGACCATGAAGCTGTCGTTGGCCCACCCTGCCTTAGACGTGTCGTTTTCTGGGGAAAATCCAACCCAAAGCACCTTTTAGCTAACAAACGGGGAAACTGAGTCCCAGGACGGTGAATTCGTGCCCCATTTCTCACACTATATTGGCTGGCCCAGCATGCTGCCACCACCTCCTGGTCCAAGACCCTTTTCTGAAATCTCAGTGCTCCTAGTTCCGTTCCCCCCTCTTCAGGTCCCAGGTCCATGCAGTCCGGGCGAAGCCAACCTTCCTCCCGCTCGAGCACGGCCCTGCCCCTCCCCGCACCCCACCCCTACCTGCCGAGCCGTCTGAGCCGTCTTTGTCCGACCGGCCAGGCTCGCCGGCGCCCTGCTGGCGGTCGTTGTCGCAGCCGCCCTGGTCTAGGCGCGCCTCGGCGCTGGAGCAGCAGTAGCGCAACGCGCAGCTGCCACAGCAGATGGTGGCGTCGCCGCCGTCGAAGCGCTCAGGGCACTGGAAGCCGACGTGCCAGACGCCCTGAGCGTCCAGCCAGCCGTGGCAGTACTCGCCGCTGGCCCGCGCCCCCGCCGCCAGCAGCGCGGCCAGCAGCAGCTGCAGGAGTGAAGCGGGGACCCGGCAGGCGGCGGCGGACGGGCGGCGTCCGCCCCACATGGCACCCTGGGCGCGGGCCGCGCGTCTCCAGGGAGCGCAGCGCGGTCTTCAGGAAGTCGTGGCCCCCGAGACCCAGTCCCAGGGGTGCTCGGGCCGGGATCTCGTCACTCTTCTCAGTGAGTGCCCACCGCCCTCTGCCGCGACGTCCCGGGAGCCAACGACGCCGGGCTGCTGACCCAGGAGGCGCCTAAGCCATGCCCTCCTTCTGCCGGGCGGCCCGGTCCGGAAGGGGCAGCCTGGAGCGTGGGTCTGCGCTGCCGGAACGCTTCGGGTGCGCACTCAGAAGTTCCCCGGCGCTGTCGTCCCGCATCCCCTGGAGCCTTCGCCCGCGAGAGGACCCGCCCCGGGCATCCCCGAGGGGACGATCCCTCCAGTCCGATTACCGCTGGGAACGCCGCTGCGGACCCCGAGCCGGGACGCTGCCGCGGGGTTTGAATCTCGGGAAACCGCTCGCGAGTCGGGAGCGTCTCCCTTCCTTTATTCCCCTCTCGGGCGGCGAGAAGGGGCTACGAAGGCGGGCAGTGCGCCCAGGACTCCGGTCAGCAAGTGCAGTGACCGGCCGCGCTCCGTTTGCTCAGCTCCGAACTCGGTCCGCATGGCTCCGGCCGCGTAGCCCCGGCAGAACCTCGGGGTGCACCACGGTCCCCGCCGCGGGACGTGCGGTCAGTCCTCCCGGCTCACGCAGCCGTCCAGGACGCGGGCGAGGGGCCGGCGCGCCCCCGCCGCAGTCCCGGGAGCCTGCCGGCTGGCGGCGGCAGCGGCGGCGGCTGCGCGTGGGTCCTGGCGGCGGCTCGCGCCAGCTCCCCTCCTCGCCTCTCCAGCGGCAGCTCGCTCCCACGGGCGCTGGGCCGGTCCGCCTCCCCTCTCCCCCGGCCGCTGCGCTCTCGGGAGGTGCGCACCGGTGGGCGCCTCCCACAAAAGTTTCAGTCCTCGGGGCTCCCGAAGAAGCGGAGTACGGCAGCTGCCCGCGAAGTCGCCGCGCCCGGCACCGAGCCCGCCCCGACCCAGCTCGCTGCGCCCGGCCGCTGAGCTGCGCTCTTATGAGGGGCCGCGGCCGCTCGGCGCGCATGCGTGCTGCGCGGCTCCCCCTCCCCTGAACGTCCCGGGGCGCCGGAGCCCTTCGCCTTCGGACTAGGAGGGAAGAGGAGCGGGTGGCCAGCGACAGGGGGCTGCAGGCTAGAACAGGCGCGGGAGAAAACTTATGCAATCTAGGCCTTGCTAACGAAATCATGATAAGTAAAGCAAACTGAACTTGCTTATTGAAGATCTCTGGCACTCAAAATTCGGTTTGATTCTCAGAACTTCCCCACGATGGATTATAATTGCATTTTTCAGACAATGAAGTCGCTACTCAGATTAACTGTCTCTCTCAGCTCCCAGCAGCTCACGTCCAGATCGCGGCTGGTCACAGGCCCAGCCGAGGAAGAACTTGGATGTTGGTGGCAGAGTTCGCACGCCTAGATCTTCGCCTGGTGGGCTCCAGGCTTCTATGAAGAGAGTTCGAAAAAGACATCACAGATTGGCCACTGTCTGCATGATTTGTGATCGCTTTTTTGTTGTTGTTTTCTATATTTGGGCGTGGCGATTTATTGGATTCAAGCAGAGAGGTGCCTGGCCTTACTGGTGTAGACAGCTGCAGTTAGAAGAAAACAAAGGTCAGACAGACCAGAAATTCGGCTTTGATGGAGGAGAAATTAATAGCTTCTCTCTTGCGGAAGCTGAAACAACAGGTGCTGATGCTATTAAAGCAGCAGTGATTATTTTTAAAGGAACTGGTGACCTTTCCGACTGGGCCTGGAAATCAGCTGACCTGAAATCTAGGCTCAGCCCTACCAGTAAAGAATCATTGCATTTTGCTGCTCTCAGTTCCTACATTTTTAAAGCGAAACATAGGATGTGATGACTACAATGGCCCTTTCCAAGTCTTTGAACACAAGGCAATTTTATTCACAGCAAAGACACTGATGTTCAAACAACCATTTGGACACTTGTGTATTCCTGGTAAATGCACGGACTCACACATGGTTGACATCTTTCCACCACTTCAACCAAATCAAATCAAAAGGAAAAACTACCCTACATCCACCCCCTCACCCCAAACACCTATTCTTCTCACTAAATCTCTCTCCAAGCATTGCACTTTATTTCCTTGCAGGTTTTTTGGTCATTTTGGCTACATAAAATTATGTATATTAAACGCACCAGCCACCAACTTATTTCAACCTAATAAGTAAAAATTTCAAAATGAAACTATTCATTCAACAAACACATGCTAAGGACTTAGAGTATACTTGCTCTGTATTGGGTATTGGGGATTCACCAAGAAGTTAGACATCATGGCTATTTCCTGCAGACAGCTTAAAGTCTCTGGAGTAAAACAGATATTGAACAGAATGGCAAAGAATTGAATAAGCAAATATAAGACAAAGATGATAAAAGCTATGACAGGTGATGTACAGTGTCAATTTAAGCACATAACCTGGGGGTGGAGAGGGGAGGGAAGGCAGAAAAATGATCAGAGGAGTGGCACTTAAAATTGGACCAAAAGAAGCTGAGGAAAAACCCAGTTTTTCAGATTGTCTTTTTCTTAGAAGATACTATTCGCTAGCTAGTGTTCACTGGGGGCTTACTCTGTGACAGCCACTGGGGTGAGTCTTACATGCATAGTCTCACTTAATCCTCACAACCCTGTGAAGACAGAATTGCTATCCTCAATAACTTGCCCAATTGGTACAGATAAAAAGTGCTGGTGTGCCTGGAGAGCACCCAGTGTTAGCCCACTTTAAAGCCAGCCCATATGCTGCTAGTCCGCACAGTCCCCATTACAGTACGCCAAGGAGTAACTGTGAACTCTACACCAATCACCAGATAGTTGGGTATCATTATTTTCCTATGGCACCATAAATTGATTTGAATGGTATTCAAAGGGTTAATACTTCACTCTTTTTTCTCTTGGAAAAAAGTTAATGCAAGAGAATTGTACATTTCTTCAGACAGTACCTATACCAGTGATGGCGAACCTATGACACGCGAACTCATTTTTTTGGTTGATTTTTCTTTGTTAAATGGCATTTAAATATATAAAATAAATACCAAAAACATGTCTTTGTTTTACTAGGGTTGCAAATATCAAAAAATTTCTATATGTGACACGGCACCAGAGTTAAGTTAGGGTTTTTCAAAATGCTGACACGCCGAGCTCAAAAGGTTCGCCATCACTGATCTATACCATACCTTCCACTATTCATTTATCATGTTCTCCAACACACCCACAATTTATGTTTATTTATGAAGAGAGAAATGTTGAACATTTTCACATTGGAATTAATTTAGTGACCTGGCAGTGCCACCATTTACACACAAAGAGTTCTTCTCAACTAGTTCACGATTTAATCCACAACTGCTAAACTTGGAAATGTAAAGCTTTGAATAAATCCAACCTCTTTTTAATTGCTATGCTCCTTTACTCCTTAAAGGTTAAGGAGAGGCCTGTTCCTTTGTGTGGTGATGGATTGTGCTGCAGATCCCTTATATCACTCTGTTCTTCCTTCTGACTGTTTTTATCTTTTCTTTGTGTATCTAGTATGTTGTATTGAAATTTTATAAAATAATTTATCAAATACTTATTGAGCTTCTCTATGGGGAGATGGTCTTGTTCCTTCCTTAAGAAATAAAAACAGCCCGGCGGGTGTGACTCTGTGGTTGAGCATCAACCTATGAACCAGAAGGTTTGATTCCTGGTCAGGGTGTATGCCCTAGTTGCAGGCTCATCCTGCCGCCCCACCCCCACAACCCCCCACAACCTGCCCCCACCCCCGCCATAGGGGGTGTGCAGGAGGCAGCCAGTCAATGATTCTCTCTCATCATTGATATTTCTCTCTCTCTCTCTCTCTCTCTCTCTCTCTCTCTCTCTCTCTCTCCCTTTCTCTCTGAAATCAATAAAAAATAGTTATTTTTAAAAAGATTCTCCCTCACTGTTCTTAACAGAAACCTAAACTATTTTACTAGTCTCTTCTGAGAAACTGTAACTAATAGTCAAAACATACAGGTAGTCGTAATAATTTATTATAATCAAAACTAAATGTCAAGCAGTCTGCCAAAATATATTTAAACACATGTGAAAGAATCTACACACACACACAAAAAAAGCTACTTAAAAAGTTGAATTCTAGAGACATTAAGTTCAGGAGTATATTTTCAGGTTATTTCACCTTTCAGTCTGTGCCTATATATGAATAAAATACAATTGACTTTAAAAAAACTTCTGACATATCTTCAATAGTACAAGTAGAAAGTCATATACGTAAATAAATGATTACTTATAACATTGCTAACTGAAGTTGATACAAATCATATGGAGGTAATCACATGTCATTTGGCTGGCAGTTCTAAAAGCAGCAAGATCTACAGTGCTTTTTCTGCGAGTTTTAGCAAGAGCAGAAGGTTCTTAGCATCTGTACACCCGTCAGCAGTCTGTTTAGGAAGAATGGCTTTCACTGGGTTCATTCATTTTTTTCTTCCTCTTTTATAAATATAAATAGTATTGAAAATTCACATTTGGTTGACCAGAGTTCTTTTAAATTAAAGTATTTGTGTTAACAAATAAGACTTCAAGTCCAACAAATATGTTAATTTACATTTCTTTCAATTTTGTCTTGTAGTTACCTAACATCATCTGAAAATAAAAAATGGTTATAAATTTTTGAAAAAAAAAATCTTTCGCCCTGATCGGTTTGGCCCAGTGGATAGAGCGTCGGCCTGCGGACTAAGGGTCCCAGGTTTGATTCCGGCCAAGGGCATGTACCTTGGTTGCGGGCACATACCCAGTAGGGGGTGTGCAGGAGGCAGCTGATCGATGTTTCTTTCTCTCATCGATGTTTCTAACTCTCTATCCCTCTCCCTTCCTCTCTGTAAAAAATCAATAAAATATATTTTTAAAAAAATCTTTCTGGTTGCTTTTAAATGTTTCATCTTTCATCCTCCTATTTTTTCTTTGTAATTAATATACTGACTTTCAAAAGAGTAATTTCCATATTTTAAATGCTTTCCTTCTCTTCTACCATTAACTTTAAACATTAGTCAGACTTCGCTCCCTCACCCATCATCACCCCTAACCCCAGAGTTTACTGAACTATTTTCATGTTGATGTTTACTATTGTTATATTTTCTTTTTGGAGATATAGAGTTTAAACCCATCCAGGACTTTTTCTAATAATGCGAGAATATCCAAAAGACCGGAATAAACAAAATCAATATCGCATCAAAAAGCCTACAGCAAATACTTGCAAATTGTGTATTTAATAAGCTTAGTGTCTAGAGCATGTATTCAATTCTACAACAAAAAGACAAAGCAACCCAATTAAAAACCAGGAAAAGGATGTGAATATTTATCCAAAAAAGATGCAACAACCAATAAGCACATGAAAAGATACTCAACATCATTAGTCATTAGGGAAATGCAAATCAAAATCACAATGAGATACCACTTTGCACCCACTAGAATGGTAATAAAAATAATAAACAGAAAATAACAAGTGTTGGAGAAGAGGTAGAAAAACTGGAAACCTTGCAGATTGCTAGTGGGACTATAAAATGATTCAAACATTGTGCAAAACAATTTGACAGTTCCTTTAAAAATTAGACACAGAATTACTGCATGGCCCTGCAATTCCACTCCTAAGTATATATACCCAAAAGAGTTGAAATTTGTACACAAATATTCATAGCAGCACTATTTATAAAAACAAAAACACAGGAACAACTCAGTGTCTATCAACTGATGAACAGATAAAATTTGACCTATTCATACAATGGAATATTGTTTGGCCATAAAAAGGAATAAAGTACTGATACATGCTATAACATGAATGCACCGTGAAAGCACTGTGCTAAGTGAAAGAAGTCAGACACAACAGGTACACGTTGTATGATTCCATTTATATGAACTAACCAGAATAGGCAAATCCATAGAGAAAGAAAGTAGATTAGTAAATTGCCCAGGACTGGGGGGGGAGGGGGGGTTGCCGGGTGGGGGGGGGGGGAGAAGGGAAAGTGACTGCTTGATGGGTACGAGTTTTCTTTTGGTTGAAAATGTTCTAGAACTAGATAACATTGTGAATACAGTAAATGTCACATGGTAAATTTTACTTTATTTGTATCCTATCACAATAAAAAAGAATCTAGACCTGAAAAATAGAAGTTAAAAAGCAAAAAGGCTGCAGCTGTGAAACTAGGTACCACTTTCAAGGCTCTATTCTCTTACTAATAAATAATACCGACTGATAATCAGCTAATGAATGTACTTGTGCCACCCCAAATTCATAGGTTGAAGCCCTAATTCCCAATGTGACTGTACTTGGAGAGAAGGCCTCTACGGAGAAAATTAAGATGAAATGAAGTCATAGGGTGACTTCAATAGCAAGAGGAAGGGACAGCAGGGAGCAGTGCTCAGAGAAAAGTCCGTGTGAGAACACAATGAGAAGATGGCCCTCTGCAAGCACAGAGAGGCCTCAGGAGACATAAACCTGCGAGCCCCTCCATTTAAACTTCCAGGCTCCAGAACTGTGAAAATAAATTTCTGTTTTTTCGCCTCAGAGGCTGTGATACTTTGTTATGATCTGAGCTGAGTGATCTACCCTCCCTCTTTCTATTTCCTCTAATCCACTAACATCAGGAATAACGTTGTAGGACAACTGTAAGGTTTTCCCAAAATTTGAGGCAGGTTGGGTCATAGCTCTACCTATGGACCATAAGGGGACGGCTTGAAGTGACAGGAGCAGGTACTGGAAACAGTTTAAGAAAATTAGATATCCATCCGCGATAAGATACAGTAAATGTGTGCTGACCCAAACTGGATGGAGAAGGGAGTGTAGCTAACTGGCCGCTAAAACCTGAATATCACATATATCCAGGTTCACTTTTCCCCAGAACATTTTATTCATATCTCTATTGATAAAACTGGGATTATGATTCCTTTTGTCTTCCCTTCTAGAGGATAACTCCTTGAAGGCATTAACCTAATCTTGCTCATCTTAGAGTCCTCACTCAAAGTCTAAATTGGAGTAGGCTCAGTTTACTCTGTCAGTAAACATTTACTGAGCATGTACTATATGCCAGGCACAAAGATACTCAATGTTGAAGTGTTAATTTCAAGGAATTAGAAATCAATAAAACTTCACTAAGTATTAAAGCTGTTCTAAGTGCAGCAACTTGGATATAAAATATCTGGTAAAGACCAGTGTGAAAAAAACCTGGGAAGAAATACTTGGATAGTGGGTTCAAAGGGAAGGGAAGTCCTAGTCAGAGCCTCCCATGGCCCGACCCCCATAGACCTACATTTGAGGCTTAAGGTAAGAGAGACTTGCAATGAAGATGACGCAAAAAAGAACAAGCTGTGTCCCAGATGTTACCACGTGAAATTGAAACGTAAGCTATCCACACAATTGGTGCCACCAGCTTTCATCGGTGTCAGGAGAAGCTCTTTGTGATGCCACTGGTAGTCTTGGCTTTGCCTAGGGATGTTGGTCAGGCAATGTCCTCTGTCAAGTTCTCGGCCTATGAGGCGGCACCGCTCAGAGCTAGAGCTGCACGAGGAAACATCGCCAGGCTTGTGGTCACCAGAGGATGAGCTTGAGAAGCACCGGGGACATACACTCTGTGGGGAGTCCCACAATGAGAGGAACTCCTGGGTGGGGTGGGCTGGTCTCCGAGGAACAAGAGAAGGTGGAGAAAAGTCTGATTTATGCAGTATGGGATTACGTTGTTCCATGTACAGACTAAGAAACTAGGTTCCTGGAATATAATTTTATATTTTTAATTAAATGTTTTTAATTAAAGTAATTCAGAAACATTGTGGATTATAGGTTCATTGGGATGTCTCATTACTAAGATCATTGTTTTTCTATGACCAGGTCATATTTTTAAAATCCCATTTATCCTGAGTGTTTAGATTTGGTCTAAATAGGAATTTCCCTCATCAAAGCTGCCTCACCAGTCTCCTGGTAAAAACACAAAAAGATAAAAGAACCATTGTGTTGCTTATTTTAGCAGAAGCAGAATGGTGGGATTCACAGTGCAGCCTCATAGTCATCGTAATTATCCCTGGCCAAATACTTTAACTTTTCCAAACCAAGCCCTCCCCAATTTTATGGTTTCAACTTTTCTTTTTCTTTTTCTTTTTTTCTTTTTTGGGTAACTTTTGGGTTAGTAAGAGATTCTCTTTGGCTTTTGCAAAAAACCAGTCTCTCAGGAAACAATTGAATTTAACTTCATATTTGTTTAAAAGTCCTTGGATAGCACCTCACATCTGCATTTCCTCAAAATGTCTCCATTGCAAGGATAAAGGAGAACGTTCTGCATTGTGTAGTATTCAAATGAGCAGGAAAAGGTTTAAGGAGTCCCATAACCTAAAAATGTTAGCATCCCAATAATACCTTAAACTTAAGTTTTCAGACCATTTCCCAGCTTTAAAGTATTCTGGACACTTCTTACTTGATATTCTAAGTTCTTATGTAGTAACGTAACAGTTTTTTGGAAATTCTCCAACTTACTAGGCTTCATTACCTAATTAGAAGAAAAGTTTTTAAAAAATGTTTTTATATTAGAAAATATAGATCTAACAGGGAGAGACCAAGATGGCGGCGTAGGTAAACACCGGAGACCGCTGCCGCAAACAACCATTTCAAAAATACAACTAAAAGACTGAACGGACATCACCCAGAACCACAGGAATGCTGGCTGAAGAGAGACTCTACAACTAGAAGGAAAGAGAACAGCAAATCGAGGCTCAGAGGCGGCGCAGTGTGGAAAATACAAAGGTACCGAGGTGCGCGCGCAAAGCGGGCTGGTGGCTGAGGGCGCGGTTGTCGTTTTCTGCCGGGAGTGAGTCTCAGACTCTGGGCTCCAGATCCGGGCGAGTCTCTAGGGACCCAGACTCAAACGGGAGAAGCGGGATTATCCGGCATCAGTTGGGACCTGAGGGCAGCTTTCTCTCCGAGGTTTGCAGCGGCTGCCGGGGTTCTGAGAAGCAGAGCCTCTGGGAACGGGACTGAGCGTGGCCATAACTGCTCCCTCCGCCCGCCCTGTTGATCCCGCCCCGCCCAAAACCTGCGCACAGCCATTTGCCGATCGCCTCAGGCAAAGGCTGGATTAGCGCCTCCCCAGAAGGCAGACGTTTTCCACACAGCTGATTTCCACAGCCAGCCGGCCTGGTGGTCAAACCCCTCTAGTGTTAACTACAACAATTAAGGCTTGGCTAGAACAAGACTGCGCACAGAGACCACAAGGGGGTGCACCAAGAAAGCATAAAAGATGCGGAGACAAAAAAACATGACAGAAATGGAGGATATGGAGCTAAGAATCGCAATTTTGAGGGCTTGCCATAAATTTGTGCAGAGCCTCACGAAAACTAATGAGACCCTCGATGCTACGATAAAGAAATTAGAAAGTAAGCATACACGGACTGAAATAAAGAATATTATACCCAATAGCAGACCAGAGGAGTACAATAATCAAACCAAAGATTCGACAAAAAACACCCAATTGGAAAAGCAAAATGAAAAAAGAATCCGAAAGTGTGAAGATAGTGTAAGGAGCCTCTGGGACAGCTTTAAGCGGTCTAATATCAGAGTCATTGGAGTGCCAGAAGATGAGAGACAGCAAGATATTGAAAACCTATTTCAAGAAATAATGGCAGAAAACTTCCCCCACCTGGTGAAAGAAATGGACTTACAGGTCCAAGAAGCGCAGAGAACCCCAAACAAAAGGAATCCAAAGAGGACCACACCAAGACACATCATCATTAAAATGCCAAGAGCAAAAGACAAAGAGAAAATCTTAAAAGCAGCAAGAGAAAGAGGCTCAATTACCTACAAGGGAATACCCATACGACTGTCAGCTGATTTCTCAACAGAAACTTTGCAGGCCAGAAGGGAATGGCAAGAAATATTCAAAGTGCTGAATACCAAGAACCTACAACCAAGATTACTTTATCCAGCAAAGCTATCATTCAGAATTGAAGGTCAGATAAAGAGCTTCACAGATAAGGAAAAGCTAAAGGAGTTCATCACCGCCAAACCAGTATTATATGAAATGCTGAAAGGTATCCTTTAAGAAGAGGAAGAAGAAGAAAAAGGTAAAGATACAAATTAGGAACAACAAATATGCATCTATCAACAAATGAATCTAAGAATCAAGTGAATAAATAACCTGATGTACAGAATGAACTGGTGATTATAATAGAATCAGGGACATAGAAAGGGAATAGACTGACTATTCTTGGGGGAAAAAGGGGTGTGGGAGATGCGGGAAGTGACTGGACAAAAATCATGCACCTATGGATGAACACAGTGGGTGGGGAGTGAGGGTGGAGGGTGGGGTGGGAGCTGGAAGGAGGGGAGTTATGGGGGGAAAAAAGAGGAACAAATGTAATAATCTGAACAATAAAGATTTAATTTAAAAAAAAAAAAAAAAAAAAAAAAAAAAAAAAAAAGAAAATATACCTGAATAGTTATACAACTGAAGCTCAATCACCTAATAACTACTATTTATTGAGCATCTGGTATGTGTCAGGCATTGGACTAAATTCTTTGATAGCATTATAGTGTCTCTTCTAATAAGTATGTCATTAAATAAGCTAAAAAAAAGATTTAAATTCATCCACTTTTCTAAAATTTCAGAATAATTTAAAAAGAAGTTTCCAGCCCGTGCAGAATGTTAGCCAGTTCATTTTAATACAAGCATTGTCAGACTTCCTTTGTCAGTTCTTACTTTCAATGAACTGGTTTCTAATGTTACACAAATGAGATGAGATGTCTTAGAGAAAATACACAAATTACTGGCATTCTTAATTTCTATTCCCAATTTCGTTTTGACTTTATAAGGTGCACATATTTTTAGTTGTTTTATTTCTGGAAGTGGCTCGATTTATTTGGGAGATACAAGATCCAGAAGAAAATATTAGAACAATGAAAAGCAGAAAAGTGGAGGAAGGTTTAAGGTGATGAGATATGCCTAAAGAAAATAAGGTCAGGGAGGTTATTGTAAAACTACCTTTAACAATGTAAGGAATTATTTTAGGATGCTCTTTGTCCTGCAGTACAGATAAAACTGACCAAAAAGGTGGCGTTAAATTACAGAAAGTGATATTTAAAGAACACTCTAACCAGTGTAGATGAAGAAGCAGTAATGCAGATGACTAAAGAGGCAAGGAAACCTCCCCACCCCCATGTTCCTTAAGAACTTGTTAAATAAACTCTAACCTGTGAAGGAGGGGAATGTTAGGATAATTGAGCCAACAGGGCCAGGATTAGTTAAATTCTTGAGATTCCTTACTAGTATTTCATGAATCTTACTTTGCAATGTAAAATTTGGGGGATTATAATAAAGAAAACAGCAAACCTGGTTCATATTTGTTCTTTTGACATTGATCAAACTTGCTCACTTTCTCAAGCAAATAAACTATTTTAAAATAAGACAGAATTGCTTCTATTAATGTATCTGTTCTCTCGTTCCAATATTTTAATTAAAGTTTTGGAATAATGTGCATTTTAGTACTTTTGTGTCTTGGAGGTGACCTTGAGACTTGGTTTGGGCTGTATTAGTCATACAATTCCTAATCCTGCTCACTCAAAAGCCATCCAGTGTAAGTTTCAGATGTAGGCAATATACATTTATAGACTGGGTCAAGCAAATTGGACAGTTAAAGTGAGCACCGAATGAATGGGAACATAAATATGTTGGGCTCAATAAATGGTCATATTTATAGAGTGCAGAAAACCCATATCTCTCATTTCACCTGAGGAAATCTTGCCAACTAGATTGAACGCACTGGTCGTGCTATTGAGTGCTGAAACCACAGGAGAGGCCAACTCAGCTCTTTCAACTGAACTTCCAACTCCTCTAGTACTATTTCACCTGTGCTTGAATATTTAATCTCCTCTTAGTAGAGTATAGGTAATAGGTGCTTTGACACAAAACAAAAACACAACCAAACAAACAAGCAAAAAACCTCACTTCCTTTTGAACTCATTCATACATTTCTAGAATCTGTATGGGGCTGCCAAACAGCCTAATTTTTAAGAAAATATAATCCATATGTTGCCTGATAGGAAGAGAAGGATTAAGCCAGACTTCGTGGAATAATAATAAAAAAAGGATAACTGACTTCAAGGCCCAGCACTCACCACTGTTTTCTTCATTACGGTGGGTCCTGTTTTGGTAGTCTTGGAGGTGAAGCAGAAGATCAGGGCTTGGTTTATGTTAAAGTCTGAGTGTTTGAATAGACTTAGCTTTGCAAATACAGGAAGCACAGCCCTCCAGTTGTTGAATCCTGGTTCCAGAATAGAGTGCTCTGACAAAGGCTGGTATCACAGTGGCTGAGTCATGAATAGGCAGCAACAAACCAGAAGATTCTTTCTAAAAGACAAACAGAAAAGTCCAAGAATAGTCTCCTGTTCATGTCACAGAAAGTGAACATTGCTTCTCTTGGAGGTATTTTGACACTATTTGCCATGTCTCCAACTCACTGGATATTCCAAGACTCCTGGGTAATGAAAACTTGGGATCCTAATAATTGACATGTATCAAATCTTTCAACTCCTTAACTGATACTCATTGTGTTTAATTTCATAATTGGTTACAGATTTTAGCAAACTTCAGTAATCAACTTTTTCGCCCTAAAAAGCAGGTTAAGGACAATATATAGTACTCTTGTTTTTGTTTTTAAAATATGTGTTTATTGATTTTAGAGAGTGAGGAAGGGAGAGGGAGAAAGAAAGAAAAAAAACATTGATGAGAGAGAAAGAAACATGGATCGGCTGCCTCCTGCATGCCCCCTACTAGGGACCAGGCCCACAACCCTGTCATGTTCTCTGACCAGGAATAGAGCAGGCAGCCTCTCGGTACATGGGATGATGCTCAACCTACTGAGGCACACCAGTCAGGGCAAGTGCTCTTGTTTTTAATCAAATGATAAAAACATGTCATGTCTGATTGACTAAATAAAGTAGGAAATTGGGGGGGGGGGAGGTACTTTTTACTTGCAAATAATTTCAAACTTAGAGAAAGAGGTAAGAATAAGAATACCACAAAGAGCTCCTGTATATTCCTCCACTATAATCACCAATTGTTAACATTCTGGCAATCTGTTTTATATCCAAACAATGATAGGACATGTAGAAAAAAAAGCACCAACATTCCTAATTGTGCACTGCTTGTCAGGCCTGAACCAAAACTCGGTGAATTATGCTGATCATTGATTTATGCTTTTTACCTGTTGTCAATGAATTATAAAGTCTAAGTTTCATGCTTATTAAAAAACATTATTTGGGTAGCTCACTCTTAAGAGCTTGGCTAACTTTATACATATTATGATGCTGAACTTCGGGGTCTAAGTGCTAAATTTAAGAATATAATTCCAGGCCTTTTGATACAGAGGAAAAATATATAACAGCCATAAACAGCCCAAGATTTCCTGTCTTTGGCTCTTGCACTCCATCTTCTGGCTAAAAGTTGTTTGTGAGATGGTTAAGTTGAACATGCCTATTGTTATAATTAATTACATAACATAGAGTCACCCAAGCACTAGATTTAAAGGAGAGAGGCACTGACATTACGTCAGTGAAATGGACTAAGCCACAGGAAAAGAGCAGTCTACAAGATCAGAAAAAAAGATAGCTACTAGGCTGAAACCACACTCTCTGTGTACCTGGAATGTCAATCTGAGAAGACTGTTTTTATTACCTGCTGAGTGATGGAGATGGGGGCGGGGGGGGGGGGGGCGGGGGGGGGGGTAAGAATTGTGGGGCCAGGCAAGGGAGCAATTAGCTGGTCATTGTGATTTTACTTTGAATTATCGATAATCTTTCTCCAAGTTGCCAATCCTAAACCTAGGCTCCTGAATTGTAGTGTTTCTTGTTGAATGACTAAAGTAAGAATGAGAAATTCATTTATTTGCATCATAGACATGCTGTTAAAGATTTAACCCAGCCCTGGTCGGTTTGGCTCAGTGGATAGAGCGTCCGCCTGCAGACTGAAAGGTCCCAGGTTTGATTCCGGTCAAGGGCATGTAACTTGGTTGCGGGCACACCCCCAGTAGGGAGTGTGCAGGAGGCAGCTGATCGATGTTTCTCTCTCATCGATGTTTCTAACTCTCTATCCCTCTCCCTTCCTCTCTGTAAAAAATCAATAAAATATATGTATAAAAAAAGATTTAACCCAAAATACAACTATTAAAGTAAAAAATTACTGTGGCACACAACAGCAGAATATCTAGGAACTAAATAACTTTTCATAGCAAGAATTGTGCACATCTCTCTATATAGTCACGTTTTCAATTTGGTCCTGAAATCCAACCTTTTTGTGAAATAAATTATTCACTTAGAATCCTAATAGTCCAGACTTGGAATGGACTACAATAAGCATACTTTACATCCAAAATCAATAGTTATCCATTTGGTTCTGAAACATCACCATAAATAATTCTACACATCCCATCTATAAATTCCATACACTTTGGGAGCCTGTTCTGGGTTTAATCATGTTTGCAACATATCATTAAAACAGGTGAAATAATTCTCATGATGCTGTGGTACTGAGAGTCACAGCAAAGTGAAAGACAGAAATTTTGGTTAACTGAGGTAACAAGGCATGGAGATAGCTCCTCTGCATTACATTTAAATCTCCAAGGGACCAATCCTTTTTGCACAGACATTGCCCATTTTTCACTTTGGGTTTGTTTTGACTCAAGGAGCTTTGCTGATAAGTTTCACTAGGAGTCAAAATACAAAATAATATAACAGATTCTGACTAAAAGCAAAAATAGTGAAAAACATTATCTGTCGCTTATTGAAGACATGTGCTATAGCTTGTCTACATACATTGCCTCATTTAATCTTTAAAACCTCTTTAGGAGCATAGTCACATTTAGAGCTCAGCTTTGGCCTCCGGGTTCAACTGAAACTTCATATTTGCCTTTGGCTTCAGCTTTAGAAGCCTGCTTCAACGATAGTTCCGGCGTCCCTGAAATTGTGTGATCTGTGGCTACCTGCTTACATATTACCATTGTACCTAATTATTTTGCCAACATCAGAAATGCAAACATGGTATGACATTGGGATTTGTTGTTAATATTGAATTACAGCATTTACTTTCAAATATACGTAAGCAATTCTACATGAAACTTGGAGTGAAAATCTTGGAGTGGGATTCTGAGTCAATTGAAGTACCAATCTTATTATTGCAAGACTATGATTAGTGTGAAAGCTGTAAAGATTATTTTAAAAAGAATGCATGTTAGCTTCAGGAAACATTCTTTTTGAATCAATAAATTTTTATGCAAATGTAAATAATAAGTAGCAGAATGATATAGATTAATAGATTATATAATAATTCTAAACTTCGTAGAACTGTTTTGGTATACTAGCATTCTTATTAAATAAAGTGAAATTTAAGAACTATATTTATTTTCTGTTGGTTTTTTTGTGTTGTTTTCTTAACTCTCAATTTTTATTTTTTATTTTTTTATTTATTATTATTTTATTTAAATTCTTTATTGTTTAAAGTATTACATATGTCTCCTTTTTTCCCCATTGACTTCTCCCACCCCCCAACACATGCCCCCACCCCCTTACTGTCTGTGTCCATTAGTTATGCTTATAGGCATGTATACAAGTCCTTTGGTTGATCTCTTACTACCCCTCCCAACCCTCCCCTGCCTTCCCTCTGAGGTTTGACAGTCTGTTCGATGCTTCTGTTTCTGGCTCTATTTTTCTTCATCAGTTTATGTTGTTCATTATATTCCACAAATGAGTGAGATCATGTGATATTTATCTTTCTCTGACTGGCGTATTTCACTTAGCATAATGCTCTCCAGGTCCATTCATGCTGTTGCAAATGGTAGGAGTTCCTTCATTTTTACAGCAGCATAGTAGTCCATTGTGTAGATGTACACAGTTTGTTTTCTTTTAATATATTTTATTGATTTTTTACAGAGAGGAAGGGAGAGGGATAGAGAGTTAGAAACATCGATGAGAGAGAAACATCGACCAGCTGCCTCCTGCACACCTACCGGGGATGTGCCGGCAAACAAGGTACATGCCCTTGACCGGAATCGAACGTGGGACCTTTCAATCTCCAGGCTGACGCTCTATCCAATGAACCAAACCGGTTAGGGGACGTACACAGTTTTTTAATCCACACATCTCCTGATGGTCACTTAGGCTGTTTCCAAATCTTAGCTATTATAAATTGTGCTGCTATGAAATAGGGGTGCATATATTCTTTCTGATTGGTGTTTCTGATTTCTTGGGATATATTCCTAGAAGTAAGGTTACTGGATCAAATGGGAGTTCCATTTTTAATTTTTTGAGGAAACTCCATACTGTCTTCCACAGTGGCTGCACCAGTCTGCATTCCCACCAGCAGTGCACGAGGGTTCCTTTTTCTCCACATCCTCGCCAGCACTTGTCGTTTGTTGATTTGTTGATGATAGCCATTCTGACAGGTGTGAGATGGTAACTCATTGTTGTTTTGATTTGCATCTCTCGGATGATTAGTGACTTTGAGCATGTTTTCATCTGTCTCTGGGCCTTCTGTATGTCCTCTTTCAAAAAATGTCTATTTAGGTACTTTGCACATTTTTTTTATTGGATTGTTTATCTTCCTTTTGTTAAGTTGTATGAGTTCTCTATAAATGTTGGAAATTAAACCCTTATCTGAAATAGCATTGGCATATATGTTCTCCCATGCAGTGGGCTCTCTTGTTTTGTTGATGGTTTCTTTTGCTGTGCAAAAGCTTTTTATTTTGATGTAGTCCCATTTGTTTATTTTCTCCTTAGTTTCCATTGTCCTAAGAGCTGTATTGGTAAAGATATTGCTACAACATGTGTCTGATATTTTGCTACCTATTAATTCTTCTAGGATTTTTATGGTTTCCCGTCTTATGTTTAAGTCCTTTATCGATTTTGAGTTTATTTTGTGTATGGTGTAATTTGGTGGTCTAGTTTCTTTTTTTTTTTTTTGCATGTATCTGTCCAATTTTCCCAACATCATTTATTGAAGAGACTGTCTTGACTCCATTGTATGATTTTGCCTCCTATGTCAAATATTAATTGAGCATAATGGCTTTTTTATTCTATGTAATACATAATCCTTTAAAGTGAAAATACCATTTGGGAATTCTTCAATTTGGGGGTGGATGCCTTAAAATCAGCATGTTAACCTTGACACTAAAAATTTCACAAGGAAAAACTCCCAAATTACTCCACAGCAGTGCCCATAATAAATCCTCTCTGTTCCAGACATGATAAAGATTGAAAGAACAAAAGTAGTATATTTATTTATTACAGAAATAACTCGCCCTTTCTCCCAATCACAGTAGAAAGTGGATTCTGTCCAGCCCCCTCATACATATGCAGCAGCTGCCAGAGGAGAAATCTAGCCACAGACAGTGAAGAAATTGTTGTTTCTTCTCCATAATTTTAAATTTATAATAGTTGACCAGTAAAAACTCTAATAATAAAAGCATGTTAAAGTAGTAGATTTACTGAAACAGATGACGCTACTTCTCTGCTGCTCTATAACCTTCACAATGTGACTTGGAAGCCCGTCCCTTCTAGAGGTGGCGTCTATTTTCCAGCTCCGAATCTGGGCAGCTTTGTGGTTTACTGTGACCAACAGAATGCAGCCAGAATGCATTCTGAGCCAATCTCCAGAGGCCTTGCATGCTTACAAGCTTCTGCTCTCACTCCTTAATGCTGTCATGCTCTGAGAACTAGCTGGAGGATGAGAGACCAGCCTAGATGACAGCCTAGACCAGCCTCCCCGCCCCCACCCGCCACTGATTCTCGAAGTGTCTGCAGCCATGTGAGTGAGCAGACATGAACCCAGCTAAGATCCTCTAGGTCTGACCCAGCACAACCACCCACCTGGCCAATAGAGTGGTGAAAAATAAATGTTTCTTACTGTATGCCACTAAAGTTTTGCAGTTAATGTATGCCACTGAAGTTTGTGGGTACACAGCATATTGTGGCAATAGATAATTGATGGAGTTCAGATGACTTTTTAAGAACAATATCAGGCTTATTATTTTATTCCTGAAATCCATAGTATGGATTTGATGCATCTCTATGAGGTGAGAATTATTATCTATAATTTATAATTTAATACACACACACAGCAGAAGCTCATGGGGGTCTGGACATTTCTAAGGTCCAAGTCAGGTCTCTCTGACTCCAGAACTGTGTTTTTAAGCACTGAGTTACATTCTTGATCTCCCACAGTCTCAGGTATGAGCTCCAGCAAGAACAGAGAGGTTCGCTTTACAAAAAGTAACCCTATGGACTGATGACCGATTTATCCTGGTGAGAAAGTGAAGAAGGCTGCTTCCATTTGAAAACTAATATCTATATATTAGAATTACAGTAACTTGATTTTCTGGGGGAAAATAGTCTGGACATCAGGCAGTGTTATAATCCCACCCCATACTGGCACAGATGTTCAATAACAGTGTACTCAGTTAATGAAACTCATATATCAATGAAATATGTTTAGCAGCTTAAAGAAAGGAGATCTGTTAAAATTATGATTTTATAATACAGTCCTTTCTGTTACTCTCCTGACACATTTACTCTAAAATTAGGCAAGAGCAGCTCAGCTGGATGGCTCAGTTGGTTGGAGCATAGTCTCATACACCGCAAAGGTTGCCGGTTTAATTCCCGGTAAGGGCACATATCTAGGCTGTGGGTTCAATCCCTGGTCAGGGTTCATAGGGGAGGCAACTGATTGATATTTCTCTCTCACATCGATGTTTCTCTCTCTGTCTCCCTTCCTCTCTCTCTGTCTCCCTTCCTCTCTCTCTCTCTCTCTCTCTCTCTCTCTCTCTCTCATCAACAAAACATATCCTCAGGTGAGGATTAAAATAAAAAATAAATAAATAAAAATAACAAATAAAAATTAGGCAAGAGTAATTATTTGACCATATGCTTCTTAGTCTAACACTGTCCTCCAATTAGAGTAAACTGATATTTGAAGGAAAGATGTTGGTGAGTGAAGCAGTATGTTTCAGTGAGATGCAAAGGAAATAAATTACCTTGTGAGTAAACATTCCATCCAAAGAAAGTAATTGGATAGAGAAGAGCAGCGGTTCTTAAGGTGGTTTCAGGAATGTGTTAGAAATGCAGACTCTCAGGCCTTACCCCATACCTACAATATCAGAACTCAGGATTGAGTTTCAATCATCCTTTTATGTAATGTTTTTATTGTTGACATTATTACAAATGTCCCTCATTTTCTCCCATTTTGCCCCCCTTCACCTAGAACCCATATTCCCCTCCCTCTGGCCCTCAGCACACTGTTGTTTGTGTCCATGGGCTATGCATTGTATGTTCTTTGTCCACTCTCTTCACCTCCTTTCATCCTTCCTACCCCACCCACCTTCCTAGGACATCTATCAGTTCTGTACTATGTATCCATATCTCTGGCTCTATTTTGTTCGTTAGTTTATTTTGTTTGTTAGTTTATTTTGTTCATTGGATTCCACATATAAAAAGTGAGATCATATGGTACTAGTATTTGTCTTTCTCTGACTGGCTTATTTCTCTTAGCATAATCATCTCCAGGTCTGTGATTTCAATACCTGTTGAAGGTGAGGAGCCACAGGGTCAGGGAAGGGAGTTATTCAAAGGAGGACTTTTCCTCTTTATACTTTAAGTTTGGGCTTTGAGCTCCATTCAGAGAGGTGGAACCAGGCAATGTTGCTCAGCCTGCGGGTGGCCCCTCACTTTGCTGCAGTTCTCCCTGCTCCTTAAGCTGAACCCTGGGGCTGCCTGCGGAGGTCACAGCACCTTGTATGTCATGCAAAAAATATTTCCCAGCCAAGCGCTGTGCCTCCAGCTGTGAAATTGATTAGTGGCCTTAAAGTCCCCAAAGAGTCTCTACTGCCAGCTGTAGTTGCTATTTTAAAACTGCAGCAGTAACGAGTGTGTGAGAAAGAAAGGCATTGTGTATTACATAACAGAAAAAAAGAAAAGAAATTTTCTTTTCTTGAAGTTAGAGAATGGCACATTCAGGAGAAGAAACGTGGCATGCTTTCACTTCTTATGTTACAACATTTTTTTGTTGGAATAGCCTAACTTTTAGTTAATTGTTACAAAGCTACTTCTGAAAGCAGTACCAAGAAATTTAACTTGTAAGGATTCAAGACTGACTGTGGAATTAGAAGCTGAAAATGAGCCAGTGCCAATTCTGGGGAAGATGTGCTTCTAGTGAAACTCTTGGCCAGAGAGAACTGTCCACACCTATTCTGGAACTGGGAGAGAAATCTAAAGAGCTTTCTATAGCAGACATGACAGGTTCCAGTGATTAATCAGATCTGAATTTTCCCCTCCTAGTTCATTGCTTTCCATAAGAATAAATTATAAAGGTCCAGTTAAAACCTGTGAGTCATTCATTGCCAGGGGATGTGAGAACACTAAACCTACAGAAAAAAATGCAGCCAGATATGAACTACTCTATTCTATTAATCTAGCCATAACTTTACCCAGCAAGCATGTATTGAGCATCTACTATATGGAAGACGTGTTAAGCTCTGGAAATATGAGTAAAAAGGTACTTAGTCTATAGGATAGAAACAAGATGTGATGAATGCTAAAACAAGTCTAGTTCAACCAGAACACGGAGGGGAAAACTGATGAAGAGACTGGAGAGGAGACTTCTATGCTGGGTGAAGAGAGAGAAGGCATTTCAGGCAGCAGGGGGAGCCTCTGCAGGCAAGCCAGTCTAAAAACCGGACCTGAGGGGTGCTGGATGGCAGGAACACTTGCAGAGGTGCTGGAGAGTGGGCGGGGAGAGAGGTCAGGCAGGGAGAGAGGTCAGGCGGGATGGATTCTGCAGGCACTGAGGCAGGTGGAGCCGGGTTGTTCTAGCATAGTTTGCCAACGTCATGTAGTTGGATGATAACTCTGCCAGGAGTCTGAAGATGGCCTGTACAGGCGAGATAAAGAGGGCAGGGAGTTTGATATGAGATGACTAGAGAAGCAAAGTGAACATTTACGTGATATGTCCTAATTGCTTCCATGACCAAAGCTGAGACTTCTCCAACCAAAGCAAGCAGACACTTCCGAGTCTCTGATGGGCGCAGGCATAAAATTCATTGTTATAAGGTCACAGACTATTTGGAAAATGAAACAAACAATTCACTTCTTTTGAAATTTCCTCATATTAGTCAAGAAAGGACAGAAAAATTATTTTTAATCATTGGGTATATATGAGGTTAAAAATATCAGACGCTACAGTTCCTAAAGCACCTTTTACAAATTCATCCATGTAACTCACATTTATTGAGCACAATATAATGACTACCACTTTCACTTTGTTTTGGTTTACTGGCGGGATTGTTTTTCCTGTTAGTGTTTTCTAGAAAATACTTCCTACTCTGTGCACAATGGTACCACATATTTTTTCTAAAGCACCTTTTAAACACATTGTAATATTCTGAAGTAGAAGGATGCTGCTTGACTCAAGAGGAAATGCCCACCCAGCCCCCAGCTACTGCTTTGGGAATAAGTTATATGAAACAAACAAATAGTAATCTATTGGCTCAGATGTTTTACTTTTAGTTAATACAAAGCCAATTAGATTTTTACACAGTGGGGGGTGGAGCAAGATTCATAATAGGAAAATACATTAACTATGAAAAAATGAAGTGAGGGGCCACCCACAGGCTGAGCAACATTGCCTGGTTCCACCTCTCTGAATGGAGCTCAAAGCCCACAGGTGGAAAAGCTACAAACATAACATTGGAGGTAAATGTGTTCTTTATTCATAAACTTTGCAACAAGGCAACTCAGAGGAGCAAACGTCTCTCATGCACCCTGCTGTCTTTTGGTCTGACTTGCACTATTTAAAATTTTTTTGAATCATTATTTCAAGAGAAAAGATTCCTATAGATTTTTCATAACTCAGAACAATTCACACCACAGCAAATGAATTTTAATGCCCCATCCTTACTTATGAGATACTTTATTATTATTGTTGTTGTTGTTGTTGTTGTTGTTATTTAAATACCTATTTAAATATGAGAGACAAGAAGGCCTGGTCTTGGAGTAAACTCAGCCTGTGTCGCTGAGTTTACTCCAGCTGTAAAATGGGGCTAAACAAGGATGCTAAGAGGAGCTTGGGGTCATGACCAAATGGCTGCCATCAGTGAATATGTGTGAAAAGAACTTCCCAAATAATTACAAGGAGAGACAGGGACAGGGACTGAACGCCTCTGGAAAGCAGTAGAGTTTGGTGAGCAAAGAAACCACAGCCAAAGAGAAAATCCAGAGTACCAGAGGAACCAGGGTGGGAATTTTGTGGCGAGCACAAATGATGACTAGACCATGGGAAGAAGAAAAACTAAATGGATTGAGAATTTTGAATGTCACTCTAATCTAGTTTAAATCTAAGCTAGATAATCAAATAGCATCTATCAAAACCAAAAGATAAGCCATTAAGGAAAGAAAAGAAATCCCATATCAGACAAATATACAAAATTATGTAAACAAGTGAAAAGAGTGGTTTGTACATAAATTTGCTCTTACCAGTTGTACTAGAAGCTTCAGAAATTTGATGTTTAAAATCTTTAAATATCTAAACCACATAATTGAAATTAAAAGCCAGACAATGGACTTTGGGAAACTATTTTTCATGCATGTGATTTGTGGTAGGAGAAGGAAATACAACATATGGCTCAAAGAATCTGTTTACTCACCTGTTGCCTGGAGAGCCAAATCTTCATCTTCTTTTGTTAATTTTAATTTTTTTTTATTTTTTTATGAAAGAGAGGGGATGGAAAGAGATTTGTTATTCCGCTCACTTATGCATCCATTGGTTGATTCTTGTATGTGCCCTGACCCGGATTGAACTCACAACCTTGGCATATTGGTAGAAGCACTGACCAACTGAGCCACCCAGGCAGGGCCCAAATCTTCACCTTCTTAAGCATGCGGCCTGACCCCCCAGCACAGTGCCTAGCGAACATTAGATCCCAGAAAAGGGTTGCTTTTGCACAATTTGAACTGACCAAGGCAAAATGACACAGGAACCAAAGATGTCTCATAGATACAAAACGTTGATCACTCAGTTGTATCACTAAATACTCAACAAGTCATTTGACAGCAGGTTGGATATTTTTGAGAAGCCCACAACTTCTCACACGCTGGAGTAGGTTGTGCTGGTATTTACCCTCCCTGTGATATTTCTACAAGAGCCCCTTACTGTCAGTCTCCATCTTCTCTCTCCTCCCCACAATATAAGACATTTCCAACAGGTAGTCATCTGTTCACTCGTTCAAACACCCAATTGCTAGTCACAAAGGCACTGCTTTTCAGAGAATAATTTGTGTGGCTGCTCAAAAACTTCATAAAGTTTAACTGCGAAGACAATGCAATTGTTTTCAAAAGGAATCTATTGAAAGGAAGAAGAGAGTAAGTTGCCCTGTAGTGAATAATGCCCTGGTTTGACTTAGAACTGGGAGGATTGAAACCAGAAGTTCACAACTTTTAGTGTATGGTGTTTTCCTGGTCCAGTGAGACTATTTTCACAACACAAATTGCCCCCTATTGATACTGGGGCAGGTGAAAACAATAGTCATGCCTCGTTTTTGTTTTTGTTTTTGTTTTTTACCAAGAATTAAAAGAATGTGAGCAAGAATGCCTAGTAAAAGAATATTCAACTATGCACTTTAAATGAACCAAGGCATATAGTTGTAGGAATTGAAGGCAACTTATTTCAATTGTATCGTCAGTGGAGGGCAGCACGCACCCACTCGCTAAATCTTTAAATGTGCTTCCATTTCCGTTTCCTGATGAAACCCTTACTCTGCCCCCAAAAGCCCAGGGATACAAACGTTCGTATTGGCCAATGGCCACCAAGTGGCTTCCCGAAAGCAATGCTGACTCCACGTACAGACCACCCTGGACAGTGTAATTCAAAACATAAGGGAGCTATTTACACACAGAGATCAGGAAGACCGCGACTTCCGAACAGCTGGTAAACTGACAAGCGAAACCCCGGGTGTGAGTCTGTGCGTCTGCGTTTGAACCGAGTGCTGGGTGTGCGCGTGTAGGAGTTCCTCCCGCAGGCGCTGGTTCGCACTTCTATCCGGCATCCGACTCCCCCCCGAGAACTAGTCATAAGCGCAGGTCCCGTGGGGAGAGTCAACCGCCAGACATTTGATTCTGTAGTTCGGAGGTGGGGCCGAGAACTCTTTTCCTAACCAGTTCCTGGGAAACGCCGACGCTGCGGGATCGAGGGCCCCTGAGGCGCAGTAGGCTGGGTGAGGGTGAGGAGGGAGAAGGCTGGGTGTCTGCAGGACGTGGCCCGTGGCGCTTCATCTTCCTTTGTGCTCGGCAGCAACCGCAGGCACAGGACTGACCCATCCCCAGTCCAGGACAAACTGCGTCCGGAGGAGTTCTCCTCCCGGTACGCGCGCAGCCCAGCCCTTCCACACCCTTCCCGCCTCTCCGGATCCCCGCCCGACCCCAGCACCTCCTCTGCCCCATCTGAACCCGGCACACGGTCTACCTTGTGCCCCGCGCCTCCTGCGCCCCATCCCCCGAGCTCCCAGCCGCCGCTCCACCGGACCCCTCCGGGCTGATCTGCAGCACCCCCCGGAGGGAGTTAAGTTAGTGAAACGGGAACTGGGAACCACGAACTTGGGTGGCCTGGCTGGGCCTGAGGAGGGTATAGCTGGTGCGGGCGTGACTTTGGGGGCGCTTCAGGAGGCTTGCTTCCCTCCCTCTGGACGCGGTATTCAGCTGCTCTGGCTGTTGGACATTTAGCCCAAGTGGAGGAATTCGGGTGAGCGTGAAGGAAGCTTCAGCACAGAGGAAACAGCCCGAGCCCAATAATAAACTGGTACCCACCTTCCTCTTCCCTGGGCCCAAGTCTCCGCACAAACCCAGGCAGGAGCGGCGCCAGCTCTTGGTTGTAGCCTGTATTCCCGCAGGTTTACAAGTGCACGGTGTCTCTAGATCACCCACCTACCTGCGTAGAAAGGAGGATTCCTGGATGTCAAAATTTCAGGAGACCCTGGGGATGGCCTTCTTGTTCCGTAGGGGAGTGGGGGGGTTGGGGGGGGGGGATTCTCATGAAGTGACTTGTCCACGGTTATATTAATGAATTTTTGTTTTTTAGTTTTCCAAGTATTAAATGTGGCTGGTCAGTCTGGACATAAATGTAAAAGACTAAGATAACTAGACAAAATGCTGACTTGGATTAAAAACACCTAATTCAGGGAAAACCTGATCTTATAGTTTGTGTGTGATCATGTACTTACAGGGGAAGATTGCATTTCATTCTAGCTAGGTAGTGGACCAACTGCTTAACTCAGCAGGTGGATGTGGCTATGGCTGGCCTGCTTTGAGAAGAAATGGACAGACCACGGGTTCCATCTAGTGTTCTATTGCTAAAGAAACCTACTAACCAATAACAGCCGTCAGAGGGCTGAGCAACCAGCTTTGAGAAATGCAGGCTGGCAATAGACCGCAAACATCTTTAGCTTTAATAAGTTCCTTTCCACGGGGGATGCCTCCCAAAACGGCTTCCGGAGAGAAATAAGACTTTAACAGGGAGCTTTGGAACAAAGTGGTTTACATATGGTAGTTTATAGTTGGGTTAGTTTGTGTGTTAGGAAGTATTTTCTCCCAGAGCCTCAATGACTGGAGAAAGGATATTTTTCAGAGAATAGTCAAGGCTCTGTCAAAGCAAATTACTTAATAAATTTTCCCCTAACTAGCTCATAACCTGCATGATGTTGGGCAACTGAATTTTCTTTTCTTTTTTTATTATATTTTATTGATTTTTTACAGAGAGGAAGGGAGAGAGATAGAGAGTTAGAAACATGGATGAGAGAGAAACATCGATCAGCTGCCTCCTGCACATCTCCTACTGTGGATGTGCCCACAACCAAGGTACATGCCCTTGACCAGAATCAAACCTGGGACCCTTCAGTCCACAGGCCGATGTTCTATCCACTGAGCCAAACCGGTTTCGGCTGGATTTTCTTGTTTCCTGATGTCACCCTAGGGTCTGGCAAAGTGTGTGACTGCATAATACAATATTTACTACAAATGAATTTAAAAGCATTGATGAATCAGAATGAGTCTGGCATTCCTGAAAACCACCCATGTAACTCACATGTCAGCCGAGGGCACCGTCTTTGCTGGTATTTAGTTGCCATTGCCAGGTCCCCTCCCAGACTCCCACCCCCACATCCTGCTGGGAGCATACCAGATGCTCCCTGGCTACCACATCTCTTCGTGAGGTTTCAGTGCTTTGCTTAGTGACTTTGAAGAGTTCCCTTTTCACTTAAAGTCATTCTGTGTGTGCTGATCCCAAAATAGAATCCAAACATTTCCCCCTGATTCCCCAAACACTATTTAGGTAGTAATGTATTTCAGCCATATACCCAAGATTTGGGGGTTAAGGTTGGGGTTATATATTATTATGTAGATAGCAAGTAATTTAAGCCCCAAGCTTCCTTCTTTTCTCACTCTCAACTGTCTCCTCAACAAGCACATCCAACTACCTCTAGACCAATGACCAGATTTCCAGCTCTATCTGAACTCCACCTGTATGTTCAGCTGCTGCCCTTATATCTCCATTTGGGTGTTGTAAAAGGCTCCTCATGCTCCTATGATCACTGCAGCAATTCCAGGCATCATATCCGGTTTCGGCTGGATTTTCTTGTTTCCTGATGTCACCCTAGGGTCTGGCAAAGTGTGTGACTTTCCAGAAGCAGAAAGAGGCCATCTCCTCTGGTCTTCTTAATAGAAAAGCAATCTTTCCCAAAAGTGTCTTAGCACAGCTCCACTTATATCTCATTGGCCAGAATTCAGTCACATGACCATCTCTAAGCCAATCATAGATGCAGGAATAGAATCACCACAATTGACTTAAACCAAAAAGGAACTTAACTCTGAACTTAATAATGTAAAGAAAGGATGGATATCTGAACAAAACCAGGTTCCTGTTGGCAAGCAAGTAGAGGAAAATGGGTGCTGAGTAGTCAACCAACAATGTTTGCTACAGTGATGTATTCAAAAGAAATGCACATTACCATGTATCCTATGAAATAATCATGACAACACTGATGGAAAATATTATTAAGTGTTATAAATCCCCATTTTACTGGATTAATAAGTTCCTAAGCTTCAAGTTTGGGCGCTTTGAAATTTAATGTTAACTGGCCAAGAACATATCAGTGAAAGACTGTTTAGTTACATTTTTAGTTAAAGATTATCAATATTAAATTTAACTATTTTATTCATATTTTATTTTTCACTATAATTATTGACTAATGCTTTTCCTTTATGAAGGTCAAAGTTTTAATTTACAAAGAACTTTAATTACATAAATTAAATCATTTCAAACATTTACAATCAAGGAGGTGAAATCAATTTTTATCACTAAGATATTTCAATTAAGGAATACACAAGTACAAACTTAAAGGATTTTCAAAGATTATGAAGAGTTTAGCTATAAACAACCTGAGTGTCCTAGATAGAGGGTTAGATAAGTAAATTGTGATATAGTCATATGATGAAGTAGTATGTGTTGCCTTTTCCACTGAATATGTAGCATCCACATATTTATAGTTTTCATTTATATAATTTGAAAAGGCACGTGGAGATCACCACTTTATTTTTTTAATTACACTTTATTTATATTTATTTATTTATTTGTTTATTTATTTATTTATTTTTAAATCCTCACCCGAGGATATTTTTCCATTGATTTTTTTGAGAGAGTGGAAGAGAGAGGGAAAGACAGAGAGAAACCTCGATGTGAGAGAAACACATTGATTGGTTGCCTCCTGCACAAGTCCTGAACAGGGCCTAGGCCGGGAAGGATTCTGCAACTGAGGTACATGCCCTTGACCACAATCTAACCTGGGACCCTTTGGTCCATAGGCCAATGCTCTATCCACTGAGCCAAACCTGCTAGGGCTGGAGATCACCACTTTAAACTGCTTACATTCAGATCAATGCAACAACAAACATGAAACTACCTAGAAATGTGAGGTGGAGACAGTTTGTGAAAGACCTTGAGTACCATTGTAAAGAGCTTGAAGAGAGAATGATGTAATACATCTACCAACAGAGTTACCTTAGGAAATTCAGGAGGATAGAAAAAAATTAAAACGGTAGTATATAATATCTTGATAAAACAACTTGGAAGGTGAGGCCTTAATGGTTTAGATGGGAAGAGACAATAAAAAGGGGGATTGTAATGCTAGTCTATGTAACAAATGAATAGGATTTTTGAGTGTGAATTGAGTAAGTAAAAACGATAAAGAAGGAAGTAGAGAAAAAGGAAGGAGAGCTGGACCATGTCACTGTGATTAGAAACCTGTGAAGGGTTTTGTATTTAATTATAAATGCAATAGGAAGTCCTTAAAGATTTTAAGCAGAGAATTTTTCCAAAATGGTAGTGGAAGAGTAAGTGGATGATATACTGACACACTCCCAAGACCAAACTAGAATTACAACTAAAATACAGAAAAACCATCCTGAATAATCAACTGAAGACTAGCTGGAGAGAACCTGAAAACCAAGGATGGAAAGTGGACACCACATAGAAACTGGTAGGAAATACAGAGGTGCAAAAGGGCTGGCTGGGCTCCCACAGACAGCAGCTGAAGGTCCAGAAAGATATCTCAGCTGTGGGGGTTGCCACTGAGAACTCTGGGGTCTAAACCCCAAGCTGGGCTCCCCAGTCCAGAGCACCAGAACTGAGAAAGGTGCCCACAGAACATCTGGCTGTGCAAAGCAGCAGCATTGCTATCTGTCAGGGAGAAACAACTGGAAATGCAGGCACCCTCTTAAAGGGCCAACACACAAAATTTCATGTGTAGTCACTCACCTTGGGCTCTGGCAGAGGGAGGGCAGAGTGGACTGGAGCTGTGTGAGCAGAAGCCAGGATTGGGGGTTCTGGGTTAGAACTCAGAAGGCAGATACGCTGTGGAGGACATCTTTCTCCAGCTGACCTTTGCTATCCAGGCAATTTTTGCCTGGGTAGAAGGCAGTTGCCCCACCCAACTGGAAAACACCTTACCCTACCCTGTAGGGTTTCTGAGGCCCATTAAGAGACTAATAATCAGCCTGCAGGCAGAAGCAATTGCCCCACCCTGTTGGAAAACCTTTTGCCCCACCCTATGTCAATAGCCTGAAGCTAATCAAACTGAATATAATCAGACTGAAGCAGAGGTGGGTCTCTGGAGGCTTTGAGCTTTTGCCTGATCTAAATCAGGGCCCAGGGCTAGGAAAAGCAGACCTTGGTACACATCTTGGTCCTTTTCAAAGGCACCCAGCCCCAGCAGAGGGAGCCACAAGCTGTGGATTGCTGGTAGCTCCAAACAGGGTACTCAGAGCCAGTTACAAACAGTGTCTGACACTAGAGATTGGGAGGCATAGCAGATCTATCTAATACATAGTCACAAAACCAAACAGGCAGCCAAAATTGGGAGACAAAAATCAAGTCCCAAATAGAAGAATGAGAGAATTCACCAGAAGAAGAGCTAAATGAAATGGAGATAAGAAATTTATCAGACATAGAGTTCAGAATACTAATGGCAAAGATGCTCAACAGCATGAGGGAAGATATAGTAACTATAAAGGATGACAGAGCACTAACAAAGAACACAGTGGAAGGAATACACAGCATATTGGGGAAGCCGAGGATCAAATCAGTGAATTAGAAGACAGAGTAGAAAAAAAAATCACTCAATAAGAGAACCAAAAAGAAAAAACAATTAGGAAACAGGAGGACAGCTTAAGGGAACAGTGGGACAATATGAAACAACAATACTCAGAGTTCCAGAAGAGGAAGAAAATGAGCAAGAGATTGAGAATCTGCTTGAAGAAATAATGGCAGAAAAATTCCCTAATATGGTGAAGGAAAAAATCACATAAGTTCAGGAGGCACAGAGAGTCCCAAGCATGTGCCCTAATTGGGAATCCAACTGGCAACCTTTCATAAACAGGACAATACTCAACCAACTGAGCCACACCAGCCAGGGCAGATTATACATTGTTTATAGCAGGGGTCCTCAAACTATAGCCCTCGGGCCACATGCAAATACAAATATTGTATTTGTTCCCGTTTTGTTTTTTTACTTCAAAATAAGATATGTGCAGTGTGCATAGGAATTTGTTCATAGTGTTTTTTTAAACTATAGTCCGGCCCTCCAATGGTCTGAGGGACAGTGAACTGGCCCCCTGTTTAAAAAGTTTGAGGACCCCTAGTTTATAGTAACAAAAATTAAAATAATTATTCTAAAAACCATGTAAATAATAGGCACCCATGTGGTGAAATATTCTACTGTCATTACATGAGGTATACAAAAGATATGGAAAAATATTAAACATCTATTAAGTGAAAAAAGCAAGTTATGAAATACTAGATACATTAAAATCCTATTTTTGTGAAAAATAATTAGCATACATAGAACAAGACTGAAAGAATAGAAGCCAAAATGGCAATATCATTGACGTTGAAAAAAATGAACAATGTATGTTTTCTTTTTCTGTATTTGCTAAATTTTTATTTATAATTCTGTAGTTGGATAATAATAGTGAATTAAGGGCTCAATTAATGTCATGATAAATTGAATCTATTTCAAATGTAAGGCAGAAAATGAATATTCTAAATATATTGGATGGCTAATATGTCTTCATCCAGTTTAAATCATCACTTGAACATAAAAAACAAAAGAATATAAAATACAGAGATCAGGAAAATGCTTATTACTTTCCAAAGCTTAAAAAGTAAATCAGCATGGAAACAAATTATATTGGAATGAGGGTATATTCTAAAGAATACTCACTTTAGCTCTAGTCGGTTTGGCTCAATGGATAGAGCTTCGGCCTGAGGATTGAAGGGTCCAGGGTTCGATTCTGGTCAAGGGCATGTACCTCGGTTTCAGGCTCCTCCCTGGCCCAGGCCCTGTTCAGGGCTCCTGCAGAGGGCAACCAATCAATGTGTCTCTCTCACATTGATGTTTCTCTCTGTCTTTCCCTCTCTCTTCCACTCTCTCTAAAAAAATCTATGGAAAAATAGCCTTGGGTAAGGATTTTTTTTTTTAAAAAGAATGCTCACTTTATTCCCAGAAAACATCTCCAAATCAGCTTTTAGACAGTCACGACTACATACTGCAAGGTGAGATAGAAAGGGAAAAGAGGTTGAAAAAATGTATTAAAAATTTCCATTAGAGCCGAAACCGGTTTGGCTCAGCGGATAGAGCGTCAGCCTGC
The DNA here is from genome assembly GCF_028538775.1 of Myotis yumanensis. Taxonomy (NCBI): domain Eukaryota; kingdom Metazoa; phylum Chordata; class Mammalia; order Chiroptera; family Vespertilionidae; genus Myotis; species Myotis yumanensis. Next base: position 117,195,084 of record NW_027223754.1, on the reverse strand, counting down.
GAACTGAAGGGTCCCAGGTTCAATTCCGGTCAAGGGCATGTACCTTGGTTGCGGGCACATTCCCAGTGGGAGGTGTGCAGGAGGCAGCTGATCGATGTTTCTCTCTCATCAATGTTTCTAACTATCTCCCTTCCTCTCTGTAAAAAATCAATAAAATATATTTTAAAAAAATTTCCATTAGAATCCACATCTCCCTACATCCTTCCTGACCCTCCCCCAGCAGTTTTCCTCCATGTCAGGTGACTCTGGTGATTAGGCTGCTAAGCATTTCACTAGGTTATAGCTTAGTGGAGAGAATGGAGTGCTTTTCAATAAATGTTCCATGTTTAGAAACCATTTGACATATGATGAAAATGCATGCTTATGTTGGGGTCCTATATTTGCATTCTATATAAAGAGCAAGGAAGATTTGACTCTGATTAGATATGTAAGTGCTATTTATTTTTAAAAAACATAGTTGAACAGGATAGATAGATATAGATATAGTATATTAGAAATAGCTCATCAAGCATCTGGAGCGTTTGATGGGATTACAATAAATTTGAGAGCTGACTTTCTTATAGTACTGAGTCCTCCTATCAATGAACATGGTATATGTCTCCATTTATATGTTTTTAATGTCTAATAAAGTTTTATACTTTTCCTCAGAGGTTTTAAGCATTATTTGTTAGATTTATTCATGTTTTCCAAATATTTGTTACCATTGTAAAATGATATTTTAATATTTTATTTTTAAATATTTGTTGCTATTATATTAAATATGCAATTGATTTTAAAATATTGGTCAGTGCCCAGCAAACTGCCAACCTCTTTTCATTACTTATATTTTATCTGGAGAATTTTTGTATTTTCTATATACACACTCATATCATCTATGATTTAACTCAGATTTTTCTCCTTTCCAAAGCTTATGCTTATTTCATCTTTTTATTGTATTGATTAATAACTCTACCACAATATTGAAGAGAGGTGGTAATATTAAACATCTTTGTTTTATTCTCAGTCTCAAAGAAAAGACTTTCAGTGTTTCATTAAGTATATTTTGTTACAGAGTTCTTATGAAGCAACAGGTTGAGTGTTTTAAATTCTACTTTTGAATTAGTCTTTGATTATGTCTACTTCTCTATTTCCACCATCAGCATTCTAACAAGCCTCGTCGGAGCTATTCCCAAACCTTAAATGTTCCAAGGCACTGCCCCAATCTACCACCCCAAACTTTGCCATTACCTTAAACTTCCTTACCCAACGCATAGTTTGCACTGCGCTCTAGTTCCACTGGCCTTTTTTAATTCCCTGAAAGCCCCAGGGTTGACTCCACTTTACCGGAGTTGACTCCCTTCCTTCAGGAGCTCCATTTTCCTCCAACTCACTAATATTGGAAACAGCATGTAGGAAAGTTGGGTTAATGATCTCATCATGCTGTGCCTGCCAACTCTCCTCGTATTTCTCGCTTGGCATCCCACTTGGAGGTTTTTAGTATTGGTTTAGTCCCCTTTCCTTCTTCAGTTGCTATGGTGAATTATTTTGCTGTAATTTTTTGTTGATGGTTTCACTATTTTGGTTATTATTATTATTTTGGCCTTGAAAATTGGGATTGCATGAGATCAACTTACTCTGGCATCTTGAGTTGTGGCCAAAGCACTCCAATCTCTGCCTCCGTTCTTATATGGCCTTCTTCTCTTTTTCTGTGTCTAATTTCCCTTCCCTTCTCCCTTATTTTAAGTGATTGTATTAGGGCCCACCCAGATCATCCGAGATGACCTCACCATCACAAGATCCTTAATTAAATCACAACTGCAGAGACTTTTTTCAAAATAAGGTAACTTTCACAGGTTTGAGGCAATCGGGTATGGATATCTTTGGGGAGGGGGGTACTTTTCAGCCTATCACTATAGACTCACACTTCCTAAAACATAAAAACTTGGCACTCCATCAGTCTTGTTTCTAATATGTAAACAAATACATTTAACAAGAAATGCTAGACAACTCAACCATGACCCCTAAGAGTCTAATGTTTCCAACCATGGTTCTTCAAGCAACAATGCCAGCTGTTTGCTGAGTTGCCCTCTGGCCAACCATTTAACATTTCCCTGAAGCGTCTTCTCACATCTACACCATTGGTTACCTTCATTTCCTCTAGCACAGCAATTAGTGAAAACAATTCATTGTAGGAAGCATACAGCCTTAAAAAGAAATGTTTTTGAAATGTGTAGCTTGAAAGAACAGAGCAAATCTCAGAGCGAAACATCCATCAGCGGCCTCCTGCATGCCTACTGGGATCAGCCCACAACCCAGGCACATGCCCTGACCAGGAATAGAACCAGCAACCTGTCCCTGCATGGAACCACACCCAGCCTCCTGAGCCACACCTGCCAGGGCCCGAAGTTGACTTTTGAAGACTGCGGTTCAGTGCCTATGTGAAAGGTGCCCAGAGAGCTCTCGTGACAGGAAGCAATGCTGTCCCCAACACAGCCTTCCGCAAGCTGACCCTCCAACGGGAGGTGAAGCAGGAGCACAAGTACCATGATACAAGCTGCCGCTAGAATGCAGGACAACTTTCCCTAGCTGCAGGCGATGCTGGAAGGCACCCTCTGTCTCTAGCCCTTCCTGCGCTTTTTTCATCTAACTTTTCTTCAGGAGCTCTTGCCATTTGGCAGACACCATTATCTCCTTGCCCCCAGGAAGCAGGCCTCAACAAATGAGGAAAAGAAATTATTGATAAATTACAGGCCTGGATCCGGTCACGTGATGATTAAAGGCGGAGCCAGATTAGAACCCAGCGCTATTCTTTCCAGAGTCTGTGCGGGTATGCGCTGCCTCCGCATCGTGCCTCCCTCACCGTGCCTCCCGCCCGTGTTCTGTTCTGGGTCTCTATTGTCCCTGCTCTAGTGGCCTCCACAGGCTCTGAGATGGAGGAGGATCAGGCAGAGGTGGAGGAGGATCGGGCACTCTTAGCTCCGTGGGGAGGCGGCGCATTGTCTGCACCCAGAGGTCCCGCGGTCCGCGGCAGGCCGCCTCCGCAGCTCCCTCTAGCGGTATGGCGGCGTCCCCGCTGCCCTGCCCTGCAAAGTCGGAGCCTCCAGGCTATCAGGGAGCTTTCAGGGTCGACTAGGGTGCCCAACGATCCTATTACAGCCACAATCGCTAAGCACCGATGACTATAGGCCAGACAGTGTCCTAAGTGGCCACTTTGGTGGTTACTACATTCCGCCCTGGCCACGGCCGCGTGGGGGAAGCGCTGTCACTGTGTCCTGCTTACAGTGGAAGTGAGGCCCAGACAGGCCAAGTCCTTAGCCAGTCACAAGGCTTGAAGTGGCCTGGCCAGAGCTCAAAGCCTGCTGCTCTGTCCTCGGAGCGCCGGGCTGTTAAATAGAACAAGGTCTGGGCCATTCTTAGAAAATGCTATTCTTACTAAATGTTAAAATGTAGCACAGTATTTTGCAGACCAGTTGTAAACAGGATGAGCTTGAACTGGAGGCAATGGGATAAATGTAGCTGACTGTAAAGAAATCAATGTGTTTGACCGAATAGTAAAGGCAGAGCCTCCCTTGGGGAGGCAGAGCTTTGGGTATGAATCCCTGTCTCCTTTACTTGCTGCAAGTAAATAAAATACCTTGTGACAACCACTCTGGATTTTAAATAGAACACCCCAAGTCTTGAACCCCTTGAGCTAGGTAACATGGCCACTGTCCCTACGGTTGGCCAGAGTTCAAAAGCTGTGATAGGCCCCGTAGGTAGCCCCTGTGCTTTGAGAGCTTGAGGTAAAAGGGGACAAGAAAACCTGCTCTCAAGGAGACAGGGTGGTGGACAGGAACAGCCGGGGCCCGCCACCAGCTCTGACCTGTGGAGAAATCATCTGGGCAAGGTATCTCTGGAAGAGACCAGATTTCTGCTCTTCCAGTGCCTGGGCTTGGACATTAATGTTTATTTCAGAGGGAAATAAGTGACCCTTTTGTTCCCTCTGGACACCAGGAGACCACCTAGATTGGGAAGAGCCCCTCTTCAAGTTTGGCTCTCACCTAGCAAGCGTCCTCTCCTGTATATTCTGTGGCCTTTGTCCTGTTTCTGTGTTTGGTGTGCTTCATGGTTTTGAAAACAACAGCAAACAACTCTAAAGGCTATTTATTCATAGCCTTTTTAGTGGTGGTTAGCATTCATTCTGTGGCACTTTTACAAGCTCAAATGGGTATAAATAGTATCTTGTATCTACTGTGGTAATTACCAGGGCTTATTTTTAGTAAGCATAAAAATCAAAGAAGCAATGCAAGAAACCCAGCTCTGAAGGCTCCATACCTTTATCTTTCAGAAGTTGGAAGCATTTTAGAGAATAATTATCACTTCCATTACTTTCATAGGATGGTTTGGATAAAGCACTCATCATTAATGTAAATTCAATTTATAATTAAACAAGAGAAGCCATCAATTCAGGTTATTTTCAACTACTTATGAAATGAAAGGATGTTGGCTCTTTGGCTGAGTTGCTTTACAGAAGGTGATAATCTTCAGATGAACAACTTCCTTCTATAACCAGTGTGCTCTATGGAGACATGTATGTACATAAATACTCCTGAATGATGAGAATACAGTGATATTTAAATACTGCAATAGAGGCCCTAGCTGGTTTGGCTCAGTGGATAGAGCGTTGGCCTGCGGACTGAAGAGTCCCAGGTTCGATTCCGCCCAAGGGCATATGCCTAGGTTGCGGGTTCAATCCCCAGTAGGGGACCTGCTGGAGGCAGCCAATCAATGATTCTCATCATTGATGTTTCGCTCTCTCTCCCCTTCTCCCTTTCTCTCTGAAATCAATAAAGAAATATATTTTAAAAAAAAAATACTGCAATAGAAACTCTAATCCTATATGATAAAAGTCTAATGTGCAAATCAACTGAACGGCAGAACAACCGGTCGCTATGATGTGCACTGACCACCAGGGGGAAGACACTCAATGCAGGAGTTGCCCCCAGCCCACAGGCCCCAGGCCAGCCAAGGCAGGTGTCAGCGGGGGGGCCCCCCAAATCACCTCATAGGTTGCCCCACAGAGGGAGGTGACCAGCGGTGGCGCCAGAGCAGGCGGTGCCAGGCCAGCCAAGGCGGGTGCCAGTGGGGTCCCCCTATTTGCCCCGCTGGTAGCCCCACAGATGGGCCCTGATCGCTGGCTAGGCGTAGGGACCCTACCAGTGCAAGAATTTTGTGCATTGGGCCTCTAGTATTATATAAAAAACCTGGGTTTTTACTTTAAAGATAGATAAAATAATAACATAATATTACTATTAAGAGGGACAAACATTAAAAGAGAAAGTTTGAGCCCAGCCAGTGTGTCTCAGTGGTTGAGCGTTGATCTATGAACCAGGAGATCATGGTTTGATTCCAGTCAGGGTACATACCCAGATTTCGGGCTCAGTCCCCAGTGGGGGGTAGGAGGCAGCCAATCAATGATTCTCTCTCATCATTGATGTTTCTATCTCTCTCTCCCACTCCCTTCCTCTCTGAAATCAATAAAAATATATTTTTTTTAAAAAGAGAAATATTGTGAACACATGTTTTATTGTCATGGTGGAGCTTATCCAATTCTCTGCAAGCAGTAGAATTGGAATTGCCCTTAAATCCAAGTCAGAACATTATTATTAGAGAGCTCAAAATGTGTCCTCTAATAATAAACATAAAACAATTTCTATAGTATGACTTGATATGATTGTCAGGGAAGGGAGCTCTCATTGTTAGAAGAATGAGGGCTGGTGGAGAGTTTTGTTTGTTTGTCTGCAATGATAGATGAAGAGGAAAGGGAAGGGGACACAACGGCCAGCGCATTTGATCGGCTTAGTGTCCTTAGCAAGAGAGGCTTATGACCAGGAGATAAAAGCTGTTTGCACTCACTTATTCTAGCACATATTTTTAAAATAACTACTAATTGTAGTCTAGGCACGGTTAAAAATGCCGGGGATACAGCACTGAGCAAAACAAACAAAGTCCCTGCCCTAGTGGAGCTTACATTCTGTTGTGAGGAGGGACATTCAGAAAATACAAGTCAAAAGAGTGAAATGTTTGATATGTTAGACAGAGATCAGTGCTATGGAGGAAAATAAAGTGCAGAAGTAAGAAATGGACAAGAAAGGCCTCTCTTGGAAGATATGATTGAGTAGTAGTCGGAGGAGGTGAGGATGCCATGAAGAAATCTGGGGGAAAGCGTAAGGGATAGAGGGGACAGCAAAAGCAAAGGCCTCAGGAAAGAGCATGAGGAAACCAGGAGCAAGTGGCTGAGACAGGAAGCCAGGCGCAGTAGGAGGACAGGCGGGAACAAAATGGCTACAGGGAGTAGTGCTGCACCTGGAGGACTTTGATCTGTACTCTCCCCAAATCCAGACGCTGTTGCGAGCTTCTGAGCAGAGGAGAGCGGATTTACACTTCACAACATCACTCTGGCCTCTGGTGAGGAATAGATTGGAGGGGACGAGGGCAGAAGCAAAGAGACTAGTTAGGAAGCTGTTCTATTGCAGTTATCCAAACGAGAGGTGATAGTGAGTTGGGCTAGGGCAGTGATCGGCAAACCGCGGCTCTCGAGCCACATACAGCTCTTTGGCCCCTTGAGTGTGGCTCTTCCACAAAATACCACATGTGGGCACGCACTTCGTGACCCATGCTCAGAAGTCGGTTTTCGGCCTGGGTGAGTCTATTTTGAAGAAGTGGCGTTAGAAGAAGTGGGGGGTGTCTGTCGGTCGGGTGATGGGAGACAGGAGATGCAGCACAGGTGGGCCGGGCTGCGGGATACGCAGCGCAGGGGAGGCGCCAAATATCAACAGTACTTAAACTATACAGGTAGGTTAGTAACAATGTACCTACCTATATAGTTTAAGTTTAAAAAATTTGGCTCTCGCCGAAACCGGTTTGGCTCAGTGGATAGAGCGTCGGCCTGGGGACCAGGGGGTCCCGGGTTCGGTTCCAGTCAAGGGCATGTGCCTGGGTTGCGGGCACATCTCCAGTGGGGAGTGTGCAGGAGGCAGCTGGTCGATGTTGCTCTCTCATCGATGTTTCTGGCTCTCTATCTCTCTCCCTTCCTCTCTGTAAAAAATCAATAAAATATTTAAAAAAAAAAAATTTGGCTCTCAAAAGAAATTTCAATCGTTGTACTGTTGATATTTGGCTCTGTTGACTAATGAGTTTGCCGACCACTGGGCTAGGGTGATAGCTTATGGAGGGGGTGATGAATGTTCAGACTCTGGGTTTATATTTACCAAACATTTTATTTTGAAAATTTTCAAATCTACAGAAAAGTTGAGAGAGCAGTACAATGAACACAGATTTTCCTTTCACTAAGATTCATCAATTGTTAAATAGTTGTCCAATATGCTTTTTCTGTCTCTATATATAGTTAAAGAGAGAAGGGGAGAATGCTAAACCATTCGAAGTAAGTTACAGACATAATACTTTACTCATAACTATTTCAGCATGTGTCCTTGGAGAACATAACATAAGCACAATACCCTTACCACTGTCAAATCAATTAGTATGACATTTAATATGCTGGAATAACATTACCTGATATCAATTCATATCCAAATTTCCAAATTGTCTCAATAATGTCTTTTGCAGTTGTTTTTTCTCCCCTCCTGATCCAGTATCCAATCAAAGACCAAACACTACAGTTAGTCAACTTTAATTTACAGCAGTTCCACCACCTTTTAAAAAAATCTTCATGACATCAACATCTTCAAGAGTTCAGAACCATTGTTTTAAAGACTGTCCCATGCCTGGCCAGTATGGCTCAGTGATTGAGCATCAGTCCATGCACCAAGAGGTCACCGGTTTGATTCCCAGTCAGCACACATGCCTAGGTTGTGACTCGATCCCCAGTAGGGGACATGCAGAAGACAACCAATCGATGATTCTCTCTCATTATTGATGTTTCTATCTCTCTCTCTCTCTGAAATCAATAAAAATAAAAAAATGATATCCCTTAATTTGGATCTATCTTTTTATTTCCTCAAATTAGATTCATATTAAATATTTTTTGCAAAAATACTATATAAGATGGATTATAGCTTCCTCATATAACTTCAGGATCATTAAATATCAGTGTTTCCTATTGTTGACAATGACAAATTTATTATCTAATCTAAATAGGTCTTTCAGGTTTCTCCATTGTAATGTCACCTTTTTCTATTTTAATTAATAAGTTAGCTATTATTTTCAGAAACTCCAATTGCCATATGCAACTTGGTATCTCATAGAATCCAAATACAGATCAAAAAAAGCATTCCTTTGGTGACCTTGAATAGGAAGAGGAATGGGAGTGTTGGATTAGGGTGTGGGCTTTGATGTAGGAATTCTGGGATATTTGTACCTTTAAATACTGTGGTTGGATTGTGTGCTCATCTGCATCATATTCCTGCCTGACATTTGTCATGGAAATAAAGTAGACAAATACAATGAATTGTAAAGGAAGCTTCTGTCAGATGTGAGGAAGTCAAAATCAGTGGTACACCTAAAGCAATTCTACTTTGTCTTTCTCTACTCCTTTCCCCACCCTTCTTTGGCATTTTGGTGCATTTGTGTATATTTGCTGGTGAGTGTATTCTTTGGGAGACAGGATGTGGGATCAGGACTCTTATTTGCTTATGATCATTCTGTCTCTTTTCCTATATCCATATTACACTGAAACTTGTAAGAGTTGGAACATGAAAACAGATTAACTATTTTTGGTTTATTGAGTTCTGACCATGCTGTTTAGAAGATGGACATTCAGTTTTGAGACACATACATGCAGATGTTTCTGTGTTTTCTGATCCATTATGACTGCACAATATAAGTATCTCTTCTTACAAATGGTCTCCACAGTGGGCTCCAAAGTGTGGTTTAGGGTGGGGGTGGGAGGGTTTGGGGGGTTGGAGGATGGGTGAGATTTTTAGAACTTTTCTTTATAGCTATTTTTTAAATTAAATCTTTATTGTTGAAAGTATTACATATGTCCCCCTTTTTCCCCCATTAACCCATTCTTAGCCTCACCCTGTCCCCTGCCCCAGGCCTTCACTATAGCTATTATATTCATCTTAGCTATTTAAAGCATCTATTTGATGTGTGTTTTATAATAATATATAAATTTACATAAGCATTCATTATATTTTTATAATGCTTTAAAAATAATACATACATTTGGAATGCGCGGGCGCGCACACACACACACACACACACACACACACGCACAGAGTTGTTACTGAAAGTAACGTACCTTTTAAAAAGTCTCCTCTACGGCAAACTTTGAACCTTGCACCTTCCCAAAGTCAAAGGTCTATAATTGCATCTTTGGAAAGTTCTTCCTACATTCAATATATATTTAGGGTATATCCACTATGTCCCAGCTCTTGCTAGGTTCAGAAAATTCAGTAATAGGCAAAAGCGACATGATTCTAAGACAGCATAGGGACTTGGGCCTGGGGAATGAAAAACATTGCGTTTCAAAAAGCCCGCCTTTTCGTGCAAGCCCACTTTGTCCCCAGCTTATAAAAGTAGCCAAGCAGAGCCAGTTCAGAAGACCTTTCTTTCTTCTGTGCTGCCTCCCTTGTGCTTGAGCATAAGTTTAATGAAATCTCTCTGGAAATTTCTCTGGGGTTTCCTCTCTCAATTTCTATCTTGGGGAATCCAAGAACCCCAATGCTGGTAACAGTCCTGCCATCATGAAATTTAGTCTTGTTGACATAGGCAAGACAAATAAACACAAGATACACTTTTAAAAATTATAAATTGTGCTAAGTGCCAAGGAATAAAGTTTTGAGAGATCAGTGAAGGCCCTTCCCAGGAAGTGACATTTGTGGACCCTGAGAAAGAAGATTCCTACCAAGAAGGGCTCTTGGTGACTAACTAGGTTCAGATTTTTAAAACAACAGGTGCCATTGCTACACAGGGTCCACTCACGTCAATTACACTTCAGGATAAAGCCTTCACTGAACTACCTGCCTCTGCACTAAAATCCCTGCCTGTGCTGTGTTTCTGCCATCGGAGCCAGCCCTTATAAAGGAGTTCCTGGGCCCTAGCCGGTTTGGGTCAGTGGATAGAGCATCAGCCCTTGGACTAAAGGGTCCCAGGCTCAGTTCAGGTCAAGGCCACCTACCTCAGTTGCAGGCTGGATCCCCAACCCTGGTCCAGGGAGGCAACCAATCAAAGTATCTCTCACATCAATGTTTTTTTCTCTCTCTCTCTGTCTCTCCCCCTCCCTTCCACTCCCTCTAAAAATCAATGGAGCCCTGTATGGTTTGGCTCAGTGCATCAGTCTGCAGACCAAAGGGTCCAAGGGCATGTACCTCGGTTGCAGTCTCCTCCTTGGCCCAGGCCCTGAGGCTTCTGCAGGAGGCAACCAATCAATGTGTTTCTCTCACATTGATGTTTCTCTCTGTCTTTCCCTCTCTCTTCCACTCTCTCTAAAAATCAATGGAAAATTATCCCTGGAATGAAGATTTAAAAATAAATAAATAAAGGCATTCCTGGAATCCTATTTTAACCAATAGGACTGAGGCTTTCCCCATACAATTGGAGAATAGAGCCACTCCAACCAATCAGAGTGGCTCTATTCTAACTAATCAAGACAGTTTCTTATGGACCAATCAAACTGAGAGGGTTTGGAGTCCTTATTTGCATGAGGATGGACCAATCAGGAATCAGGGGCAGGGACTTCTGTCTATCCTAGAGGCCTGGTGCATGAATTTGTGCATGGGTGGGGTCCCTCAGGGTGGCCTGTGGGGATCGGGCCCCAGCTCACACCCCCAGGCTCACAGCCCCAGCTCACACCCCCAGCCCCGCAGCCCCGCCTGGCACCCCACCTTGGCCTGGCTCTGCCCCCTCACCTGCTCCACCATCCAGCCTGTGAGGTGATCGATTGAGGCCAGGCCCCCTGGCCGGCTCCCTCATTGCCTGGGAGCCAGGCAGCAGCCCTGCCCCCTGCCGCCACAGCTGATCACTGTCTGTGGGGCAATGGGCAGGGCGATCAGGCCCCCACTCGCACCCACCATGGCCTGGCGCCACATGCTCACCTGCCCCACCATCCCACTCTCGTGGGGGCCCATCAGGGCTGGCATTGCCTCCACTGCCACATCGCCAACGCCCACCATTTTCTGCACCACCCCCTGGTGGTCAACGCACGTCATAGCGAGGGGTCGAATTCCAGACCAACTGCCCGAGGAGACAATCTGCATATTAGGCTTTTATTATATAGGATAAGTCAGCTCCCCTGGATAAGCACACATCCTTTCCACTGAAGGCTTCTTTTCCTGGTTAGAGCTGAAACACTGGAAGGTGGCTTGAAGGAGCAGAGTAGACCAGACCAGAGCTGAGCTGCCTAGTTGAAGAGGGGTCTGGCTGGCCTCACAGCTGCCTCACAGCGGCACAACCTGCTATATCACCATTGAGCTGGTTTGCACTGAATAATTTCCTTATTTATCACACCCCAAATTGGGGATTCCTGTTGGCATTAAAGTGGTGCCAATGACCATCCATATTGGTCGACATTCCACATTTAAATTGAAATCTAAAAGATGAGAATGAGGTAAGCAGCGAGGAGGACGTCTCTTTCAGTAGAGGAAACAGTACAAAAGTCGTAGCCCAGGCAGGAATAACTTGTCTCAAAGAACTATAAAAGGACCATGTGACTAGACCTTATGGGGAGGGAGAAAGTGAGGATGGGTGGATTTAGACGGGGGGGGGGGGGGGGGGGGGGGCGGCAGATCATACAGAGGCTGGAAACCATGTAAGATTATAGATTTTATCTAAAACACAATGGGTGAACCAGTCACAGGTTTTATTCGAGGGTAAAAATTCAAGTTATGGACTTAAGCTCCCATTTCACTTTTTCTTTGCCCTGGGTTGCCTAAAACGTATCAGCGTCATGACAGACACCCAGGAGTGGAAGACTTCAAAACAGAGTGGGGGAAAAAAACAACAAAACAATAAAGCAAGCAATACATTTATGGAAATCTGACAGATCTGGAACGCTCAGTTTGAAACACAAATCCAGATGGTGAGCTGCCTGCGTGCCTCCGTGTTCCTCTGCAGGGAGGTCGCAGCTGGCTGTGGTGCGCTAGTTTGGATGCAGAGCTAGAGAGCCGGGTGTCCCGAGGCCTTCCGAGGCTACCGGGAGGACCCCTTCCCCACCGTCCCCCGCCCCGGCCAGGCGTCTCACTGCACTCCGACACTCCCTTCCCGCCCCCCCCCTCCCCCCCACACACACACCCATACACACAACCTTCCACCCTCGGACGCTGCGCAATTCGTCTGCAGTTGCGCGCACCGCCCCCCCCCCCCCCCACCCTCCCCCGCTTCTGTGCAGCCCCTGGTGGGGCGGAACCGGGCGCTGGGGCCTCTTGCGCCGCCGCCGCTGCTGCCAGTCACGGGTGTAGCGGCGCCTCCTTCCTCTGACCTCGGGGACGCCCAGCAGGCTTCAGGTTTCTGCTCCGCGCGCCCTCGCCTCTCACCCGCCCGCGGGCAGGGGCTCTCGGAGAGCCCGGCCTGGCCTGCGGGTGGGGCCGTGCGTCCCTGCGCCGGTCTGCGGTCCGCGGAGCCAGAGGCCTGAGGACAGCTGCTCCTGCCACCGTGGGCGCCTCTGGCCCCGGGTGCAACGTGAGGGACCCCAGAACCTCAGTGGGGGAACCTGCCAGGAGACAAATAGGAAGGGGAAAAGGCCTGGAAACAAGCCGGCCCAAGGAGGGGTGAATGTTTGATGGTCAGGCAAGGCTTATAGCCCCGGGGAGTGTGGAGTGGCTGGTGTAGCTAGTAAAAATGTCTGCCCGCGAGCTCTGGTGTGCAAGAAATATCACACCTCATAATTTTCTAGATCTTAGTTGATTTCTGACTCCTTTGAGCCACATACAGCCCACCGTTCCCTGCCTGCATATGATGGGCTGGTTAAAAAAAAAATAGCCTAGATCTTCTTTTCCCCTTCAAATTAGGGAGTAGGCCAGATTCTGGAAATTGATTTAGTGACTTCATAGTTCAGTAACCTACCCAAGGTCACATGGCCAGTGTGGCAGCCAGGATTTAAACCCAGACATTTTGGAGTCCGAAGGCTGTACTCTCAAAGATGCTAGATCTGTCTCAGAAATGTTTAGCCTCAGCTCGATCTGTAGCCAGCATGGACCACAGTGTCCTGGAGTATAAAGCACACTGGACTAGGAGTCAAAAAATAGGACTAGAAATCAGATGACCTAAAACAAGACTCTGTAAGTCTCTGAACTTCAGTTTCCTCTGGATGAAATGTTAATGTGCAAGGCCTAGGAATTCTAGGGACTGTAACTGGTCATTTGCGGGCCACTATTTAGCCTATAATAATGGTGCCTCCTGGGTGACAGACTTTTACGTATAGAGGCAGCAGCTCCGAGGGCAAGTGGCCTCCTCATCCCGGATATGAAACCAGACTCTACAAGAGAACACTGGTTGGTTCACAAGAACAGAAGAGAAATGCAAACGAGACAACGATGATAATGACGTTAGCTACCCATAATCCACTCTCTCTCCACCTCCCTTCAGACATAGACAAGAACTTAACTGTGCTGCATAGGAAGCGAAGCTGATTCTTGAGATGTGTGAATCTGTAGTCAAAATGCTACTGATCACTTCCAGAGAGAGCCCTCACATCACATATGGCTGAGGAGCGATTCCTGGAACTGTCAACAGAGTCCAGATGAATTTACATTTTATTTTGCAAAACAAATGTACCCCTCATCCCCCCCCCCCCAAAAAAAAGAGCAGAACCTTCCCAATCACTGCTTACACTTGCTGACTTCCTTATAACTAGAGGTGACACAGATGTGAAGACTGGGGGGGAGTTTTAAGTGAAATCTGTGGCTATTCTCTCCCTCTTGGTGGGGGCCTTCGTTGTGCTAGTTGGAACAGATTCCTGAAGAGGGTTCCGGTTGTGTGAAAACTGATTTGCAGATTCAAAGGCCTGAACTCCCCTGAAGTAAGAAGGAGTTTTCTTTAATATATATATATGTAATCAAACTGGTTCCTATTGTAACAGACCCATGAATGGAAATACGCAGCCTTTCTCAATCATTCAGAATTAAACAACAGACTCAGTTTAGGCATGATATCAATGACTACGTTGTTTAAGTTAAATGATCTGTGAAATTTCATGTCATGCCAAATAGGAAAAAGGCTTTAAATTGCTTCAATTTAGACATTTTCACCTAAAGCCCCAAAACATTCAGAAGGAAACTTGTTTCTATTTAAAAGCAATTTGAATAAATAAATAATAGATACATACAGAAGGAAAATTGTTTTCATTTAAAGACAATTTGAATGAATGAATGAATGAATGAATAAGTATAAACGCAATTTGCCCACTCTTATAGACCCTGCCTCTTTTGCTTCTGGGTTCCTTTATTGTTATTATCATTATTTTAAATATATTTTTGTATTGATTTCAGAGAGGAAGAGAGACAGAGAGAAAGAGATAGAAACATCAATAACGAGAGAGAATTATTGATCGACTGCCCCCTTCTGGGGATTGAACCTGCAACCTGGGCATGTGCCCTGCCTGACCTGCCCTGACCGGGAATCAAACCGTGATCTCCTAGTTCATAGGTCAATGCTCATCCACTGAGCAAACCAGCTGGACCTGGGCTCCTTTTATAGACTTCCAGGAGTAATACTTCATCTAGACAGGTCACATTCATCCATTCCCATCTTTAAGCTCCTTGGAGATAGGGATTTCACAATCTACTTGATAAACCACCTCGGTGTTCAATAACCCTCACCTTTGGATTTGTTTTCCTAATCTAATCTCTCCTCCAACAATTTAGCATCATGGAATCTTAGATCTGGCAAATAATCCTAAAGGTCATTGAATTAGTTTTTTAAACAAAATTGATGTATTAAAACAAACTTATTATCTTACAGTTCTGTGCATTAGAATTCCAACACAAGTCTAAATTTTAACACACAAAAAGTGGTGGCAAGGCTGTTTTCCTTTCTGCAGGCAATTGGGGGGATCTTTTCTTGCCTTTTCTTTTAGAGACTAACCATACTTCTTGGTTTCTGAGCACCTTCTTCTTCAAAGTTGCATCTCTGACTCCTCTTCACATCATTATCTGACTCTGACCAGTTGGGAAAGGTCTCTGATTGTAAGGACTTGAGATTAGACTGCCTATCCTCCACCCATCTCCATTAACCCAGGATGATCTCCCCATTTTAAGGTTCTTACTGTAATCACATCTACAAAGTCCCTTTTATGTTTAAGGAATATTCACAGGTTCTAGGGCTTAGGACATAGACATCTTTGAAGGGGGTGGGGCAGGCATTATTCTGCCTACCATAGTTATCTCTTCCAATTCCTTTCAATAAGAAGGAAACCCCTGACATGCTCCTCTAACTCTGAGTACTTCCATGGATGGAGAAGTCATTATTTCACAAGGCTGCCAAGGGTAATGTTGACTAACTAAATGTCAGGAAAGCCTTATGTTTAGCCCCAATAATTCTCATACATAGCCCTTGTCTTAAGAAGCACAGGATAGCTCTGGCTGGTGTGGTTAATATTGGCCCACGCACTGAAGAGCCTCAGGTTTGATTCCTGGTCAAGGGCAGAATACACAATAGATATGTCTCTCTCCTATCGATGGTTTTCTCTCTCCCCCGCCCTCCCTCCCTTCCACTCTCTCTGAAAATCATTGGA
Source organism: Myotis yumanensis (assembly GCF_028538775.1). Classification (NCBI taxonomy): domain Eukaryota; kingdom Metazoa; phylum Chordata; class Mammalia; order Chiroptera; family Vespertilionidae; genus Myotis; species Myotis yumanensis. The sequence goes on along the minus strand of NW_027223754.1, from coordinate 117,179,432 downwards.
AAAATGATTTTCAATCCTCAAGTGAGGATTAACAATGACCAAAAAAAAGCACAGGAGAAAACCCAACTTGGTATCTCTACTTATAAACCCTCTACATGAAGTTCTCAAAATATTTGAAGACATCTAGAAGATTTCACTTTTACTCATTATTTGAACAAATTGAGCAGCTATTATATGTGGGTGCTAGTCTAGGCTTCAGAGATACTGTGATTAAAAGCCAAAGTTCCTAATCTCTATGCATTTCTTCCAGCGAAGGACAAAGGTAGATGTGCCAACACAGCTTTAGAATTGCCTTGACTACCTCATATCAGGGGCAGCAAAATCATTTGTGAAAGAATTTGATATTTAAAAATATCTAAATAGCAATTATTTGGGGTGGGGGTAAACTGGTTAGACCTTTTGTACATATATTTTATATTTTAGAATTGTTTTTATTTTGAATTATAATGGAGGAGCACCAAAACCTTTCATAGCCACAGTCCTCTGAAGATCTTATTCTAGCCCTGAGGTAGATAGAATTGTGAGAGACAACAGTTTCTTTTGGAATAAGCAAAAATGTCTTCCTGAAAAAAGTAGAGACTTTCAAGATGAGAGATTTTTTGTTTGTTTGTTTTGTTAATCCTCGTCTGAGGATATTTTTTCCATTGACTTTTACAGAGAGTGGAAGGGAGGGAGGGGGAGAGAGAGAGAGAAATAACATTGATGGGAGAGAGACACATCTACTGGTTGCTCTCCCACACTTGCCTCAGTGTGTGCTTGACTGGGAATCAAACCCGAGACCCTTCGGTGCAAAGGCTGATGTTGAAACCACTGAGTGCCACCAGCCAGGGCTCAAGATGAGTAGATTTAGATAAATAAAGGCTAGAGGGAGGACAGTCTATAAATTTCTACTGACACCATAGCAGCTGAATGAAGAGAACTGAGCCAATAAGCCCTTTGATTTGGGTGTATGGCTATGGGTAGGGAGTAATCCGGGTATTTTATTCCAATTGTTAGAAGTTTTCTGAAAGGCAGAGAAGACTCAAAATTCAGTGGCAATGGGTGAGCACACTGTCTGCAAAGATCCTGACAATCAAGAAAGAACTAAAGCCCTAACCGGTTTGGCTCGGTGGATAGAGCGTCGGCCTGTGGACTGAGGGGTCCCGGGTTCGATTCTGGTCAAGGGCATGTACCTTGGTTGTGGGCACATCCCAGTAGGAGGTGTGCAGGAGGCAGCTGATCGATGTTTCTCTCTCATCGATGTTTCTAACTCTCTATCCCTCTCCCTTCCTCTCTGTAAAAACTCAATAAAATATTTTTTTTAAAAAAAGAACTAAAATGCAGACATAGAGGAAAGTTGAAGTCCCCAGGCCAAGGCTGGTTCCTCACATGAACGGGCAGCACAATAGCTAGGACCTGGGGAAGTCTGACCCTGTCAGGCTAAAAAGGATGGCCTCTTCAGAAATAACATAAAGGTGTTTGGCACACAAGAGCCACTTCTTGCAGTGTTTATCTCTACAGGCTACAAAATCCAGACCTAACCCTGCTTCTCTTGCTGTGACTGAGTTTACCAGAGCTCCAAGCTGGGGCAACCTATATAAGTAGAACCTGGCAGATACTTCAGTGGGTAAAAGTCATCAAGGCATTTGTTCTTATTATTTAACTAAGGTTCTTACCTTTTCTCTTGGTCTAAATTCAGCTTCTCCACATGCATTCTTAGGTGCTGGTAATAGGAAAGTCTAATTTTCATATTCTGTGCTGCTGTTTCTGAAATATCGCTGTAACTGAAATACTGTTAATAAATCTAATCAATTTTCATTCAAGTTTCCTGACAGAGGAAATGAAAAAAAGAAATCTCTTTTTTCCATTTCAGATTTCCTAGAGGTTCTGCTGCTTACACTGTAATGTTAAAAGTTCATTGGTGGACTGAATTATCTGATGGCACAACCTCTGGGAAAGTGATACATTTTGTAATTAACATTTGAGATTCCTTCTTTGATTCACCTTTTTTTTTTTTTTTAAATATATTTTATTGATTTTTTCACAGAGAGGAAGGGAGAGAGATAGAGAGTTAGAAACATCGATGAGAGAGAAACATCGACCAGCTGCCTCCTGCACACCTCCCACTGGGGATGTGCCCGCAACGCAGGTACATGCCCTTGACTGGAATCGAACCCGGGACCCTTCAGTCCGCAGGCCGACGCTCTATCCACTGAGCCAAACCGGTTTCGGCTGATTCACCTTTTTTAAGAGAATGCTTTGTTGCAAAATGATCCTTTCAGTTTGATTTATTTTAGGTATGTCTGCCTTTAAGACTTAGAAGATTTCTGACTTTTATTTGGCAGCAGAAAAACTTTAGTCATATTTTCGAAGACCTTATTAATGATTGCTAGAAGTGTTTCTGGCATTGTTTTGGTTGGGACCAAATTTGTATCTGTGATGATAATCTCATTGTCAGTAATTCTTATTTTTAAATTTTGTTGAGCCCCTAAGGGGGTGTGCTGAGTTGAAACTTGAAACTCCCAATATACGTGCGCAAGGTCCAAGATAAGACCAAAAAGATAGTGCGTTGCTGGCATGCCTGGTAAATAGTGGTATAACATTGATGTCTTCTTTTAGTTCTCTGCAAGGTTCTGGAGAACTCTGCTGCCCCCTTCTTTTACTACCTGTATCAATGCAAGGAATTTGGGCATAAGTAGTACCAGAGATCAGTGGTTTCCATTCCCGAAGGGCAAAATATAATCTCGCTGGGGTCAGTAACTAGCACTTGGTTTCTTTCCTTATTTTTACCTAGGTTTGGATGTTTGAGTATGTAACATGATTGAGACAATTTGAGCAAACCAAACCCTGCTCATTTAATGTCCACAAATACCACGGAAAAGAAACCAGTCCTCAATGTCTACTTGTACAGGAAAACATTTTGTTTGGCTCCAGAGTTGATAGATTTAAGATATGACCACTACAATATCTGATCCTTACTGACACTGTCGCCTTAGAGTGTGGTGGGAGCTTCGAGGACTTGTTTGCAAGCATGTGAGACACTAAGGAAGACTTTGAGAGGAGCTGGAGATCATGCATTAGCTGCTGAAAGAGGGACATAAAAAATGGTTTACTACTGTTAATTTTACCTGATGGGTCATTGTTCACCACCTCTCTTATCAAAGGTTGTCATGGCTGGTAGATTCATGGGCTTCTCATCATCACCAACATCATTTTTTTTTTTAAAGAGAGAGAGAGAAACATCAATTTGTTGTTTCACTTATTTATGCATTCATTGATTGCTCCTTATGTGTGCCCTGACCAGAGATTGAACCTGTGACCTTGGCATATCGGGATGACGCTCTAACCAACTGAGCTGCTTCCCCGCTCCCCCTCGATTTTTTTTTCTTTTACATTCTGATCCTTTGTTCATTTAGCATGAAACAAATATTCCAGAAATCCAGAGGGGGAATGAGTCATATGAAACAGCAGAGAACTAGAGTGAAGTTCCACAAATTCCTTCTGAAAATAAAGAACCATTATATCTACTCCAGTGTTCATCCAAGCCTCATTAAAGGATGCCATAAAATTAGAATATTTAAAACTGGTAGAGAAATGGATAATGGTCTATGAAAGAGACCCTCTATTTAAACTCTCTATTTCAAGTTGGGGGGTGAGGTTGATGTGTTGAATAGATTATTAAATACAAGGTATTAGAATAATTAACTATCTGTTTAGGTACGACCATATTGGAAAACAATTTTGTGATTTCTTGAATAGTCAGCCATGTACTTACCTCATGATCTGTGTGAGCTAATTTGGTCACATTTGCACACGAAAGAGATCATGTGATTGGCAGCCCCACCAGAACAACACGAATGGAAGAGGAATAATTCCCCAAATGAATGGAGAAAAGGTTGCTGAGCATGCAAAAATAACCAAGGCAGAAGATGAATGAGGAGAGGGGGAAGGAGGGAAGAAAGGTAAGAGTATTCTATTACAGGTGGCAGAGCTGAAAATTAAGATTGCTGACAACCTCAGTAAAGCACTTGATTGAAGTCAAATACTTTAAGACACTAACTAAAAAAAATGGCTTGTTTCTGCAAAGAATTGCTTGCAAATTATACCTGAGGCAACTAACTGTGGGTTAAATATACTCCCTAGGAGTATAGCGTTATTAGTGATTTTGCTTAAAAGTAGTAAAAGGCAGACTTGGGCCCAGATTCCTAAAATAGTAATATATAGTTAATATGAGGCTCATTAAGTGCCTGAGATGTTATGTTCCTACCCAAAAGTTTGGTTTTATTATTTGAAAGTCAGTTGGCTGGCACCCAGTGTCCCAGCTGTGGACCTGCCTGGAAGCTTCAGGGACCAACTGCTTATTCACTACTGGGAACACAAAGAGATGCTGCCTATGCGGATATGTAGTCCTAGACCTCAGTACTGCAGAAGAAATATGGCATTCTACCCTTATTGTAACAGCTGTGTCCAGCAGTTTGACCAAACTGAAGAGTCTCCAGTTATAAATTGGGAGAACCAAGGTCTGTTTTTAGTGATGTCACTGGCCTTTTGGTTGACTTGAGCAAATTATTCACTTCTCCATACTTCTGTTTCTTCCACACACAAAAAAGTATAAGTAATTCTTACCCAACCTACTCTAGAGACAATATCAAATCTACTCAATATCAAATGAGACAATGAACATGAATTCTCTTTGGACAAATGAAATGTCAGAAAATTAAGATGATGTGCTGGTTATCATTATTAGCATTCCAGAGTGGGGTTGGCACCCTCCGCTGCCCTTCCAGCTTATTGGCAATGGGAGAGGATCAGATTAGGATCAAGATCAGATTGGGGGAATTGCTTTTCAAAATACTGCTATTCATGAAATAGATCAAAGAGTTTTGTGGCTATGCCAGCTTCCTGAAAACCTAGGAATCATTATATAATCCAAAAGAGATATTTGTTGTTATGTCAGGGATGAAATATTTAATATTTTAACAATGATACAAGTCAGCTTCTCATCTCTTGCCTCACAGCATAAAAGGAACGAAGGGAGGGAGGAAAGGAGAGAGGGAGGGAGGGAGGGAGGGAGGGAGGGAGGCAGGAAAGGAGGGAGGGAGGGACCTTTAACTTCTCAGAAGCACAGATTGACAGGAAAGCTGCAGAAGAGAGCGTTAGTAAGCAAGAATGAAAAGAGTGTGATACTTTTAGGAAGGAAGAATAGAGACAACAGTATCACACTGGCAGACACTTAACTGAGAACAAAAAATGAGCAAAAGTACCTCAGTGGTACTCAATCGAATGGATCACAAATTGGATATAAGTTGGCAATAAAAGTCTTCTTGTTAATTAAACTCAGGACTGGATATCATGTTAATACAATTTTATGCAGATGTGTATGAAGCACTATGTGCCAGGTACTTTTAATGTATATAAGCATTATCTCATTTAATCCCACTATGTGGATGTGATTGTTATTCATATTTCACAAATGAGGAACAGAATCACCAGAAAGTTAAAGTCCTCCTCGTTATATGGCGAATTTGGGACTTGAGCTGATATCAGTGTAAATCGACTCTCAGGGAGCATCCCATTCTTGCAGAGCACAGGTTGCAGCACTGAGCTTTGGCAAAAGGGCTTGGCAAACCTTAAGAGGATTCAAGGGGTAGCAGTGAAAGGAGGAAGGTTATTTAACCTGGAGGAAAAAGAGCTGAGATATGATCAGCTTATCTGATGGCAACTGGGATCAAGGTGCAGCTGGTTTGGGGAGCAATGGAGGAGTCCGTGTAAACAAGGATTGAATTTTGATTCTTTCTAGAAGTGAAGGATGCTAGAAATGTGTGGTGGTCATGGAGGCGCACCACTCAAAGGTACCTCCACACTCAGGCTCCTGCCACGCTTCCCCTGGGTGCCCCTAGCCACTGCAGCTGAGGAGGTACAAGAGCTGGGCCATTCCTGCCCATTGGGAGATTCCCCACCTGAGATTCTCTCAGAACGTCACTGCAGCCTGAAGTTTCTCCTAGTGCAGTCTCCTCCTTCCCCACTCCTTTCTTAGGTATCAGACTTGGAGGTTCTCCTCCCTCCTCCTTTATCCTTAACAGACATTTCCCCAATGTATCTCCTGTCTTCGTGTGTGCTTCTCAGGGACCCAAATTGACATAATATTGAGTGTGTGGTGAAAGGGAAATCACACCCTTTGTCTTTAAAGGCGGGCTTGTTAATTAACTGAGTGAGAAATTTTAAGAGCAGGCTCTTGGGGCCCAGAGAGAAAGTGCTTAGAAGATCATCCGTCTTCTAGACCTGAAATACTATGAGTCTATTTTTAGAGCTTAAATATAAAAGGTTGAATGTTCTCAGTTTCTTTTTAAGGTATTCACTATAATATGAGAGTAAAAAATATGACCTTAAGGTATTTATCTGAAAGATAATGAGAAATGCCTGACAGGACATCTTCACTGTACCTGTCACTATCTCTGGTCTGAACTTGGCACTGATGCTATGAAAATTATTATAAACGTGAATACAGACCACTACTCATTAGCAACAGAAAGCTGCAGATTGAGGCCTGTGCCGCCACCCCCAAACCAGTTTTGGAACTGTACTGCGTCCCTGAAGCAATGTGATGAATCAGCTCAAAATTCCCCAAAGTCCAAAAGAGTCAAATCGCCCATGGCTCACACATTTGAACTGCATAGGTTAGAAGAGTTCTTTCCCTATATTGGGCTTGACTCATTGGCCTTATAAGACCAATGGTTAGATGTATTTTGACAATGAGCTCATAGGGTCAGAGCAATGAAAATTCTTTGTCATTAGTAAAGTAAGACATTTAAAGAATTACAAGACTATTTTTCCTTGCTCCTAACCAGCCATGTGACCTTGGGGAAATTATTGAAGCTCATCAAAAAAAATCTGGGTGAATTTGTTCTAATCACTGTGCTGTACACCTGAAACTGATACAAGATAATACTGAAAGTAAACTGTAATTGAAAAACATTTTAAAAGGTACAAACTTCTAGTTATAAAGTAAGTGCTGGGAATGTAATGTACAGTGTGGTGACTATAATAATAAAAGTGTAATATGCTAATTAGACTGGATAGCCAAACAACCTTCTGGAAGTCATTCCGGATGACCTTTTGGACGAAGCCCTGGTGGCGGGGGCCAAGGCAGAGGCGGTTAGGGGCGATCAGGAAGGCAGAGTAGTTAAGAGAGATCAGGCAGGCAGGCAGGTGAGCAGTTAGGAGCCAGTGGTCCCGGATTTCTAGAGGGATGTCCGACTGCTGGTTTAGGTCGTGGATTGCAAGAGGGTGCAAGCCAGGCTAAGGGACACCCCACAACCCATGCACGAATTTCAGGCACCAAGCCTCTAGTAGTTAATAATTCTGTATCGTATATTTGAAAGCTGCTAAGAGAATAGATCATAAAAGTTCTCATCACAAGAAAAAATTGTAAGTATGTATGGTGGTGGATGTTAACTAGACTTATTGTGGCGATCAGTTTGCAATATACACAAATAACAAGTCATTATGTTGTACACTAAAACTAATATAATTTATATGTCAATTGTATATCAATAAAAAAATCTAGTGGAAAATATATAAAATAAAAATAACATAATTGAAATTGTAATTCTCAAGCTGTGTTAATGAGTCAAGGTTATTCTTTGTTTCTCATGAGGACTGGACTATTTCAGAAAATGCCTTTTCATAGGGATATAGTACAATTTTCCCAGGTGGATGTGGTATTTGCTGCCTCTGTATACTCAGTCAATATAGTTAAACCCCCTTTCTCACCTGAACAACATGTTTATAGTGATGTTAGTGTGATGTTATATTGAATAAGAAACTGTTTAACTAACATCAGATCCCAAGATGCAAACAATTCTACCACCAAACAATCACACAGAATAGACACTCTTTTTTAAAATATATTTTTATTGACTTCAGAAAGGAAGGGAGAGGGGGAGAGAGAGAGAATGATGAGAGAGAATCATTGATTGGCTGCTTCCTGCACACCCCCTACTGCAGTGGTTCTCAACCTTCTGGCCCTTTAAATACAGTTCCTCATATTGTGACCCAACCATAAAATTATTTTCGTTGCTACTTCATAGCTGTAATGTTGCTACTGTTATGAATCATAAAGTAAATATCTGATATGCAGGATGGTCTTAGGCGACCCCTGTGAAAGTGTCGTTTGACCGCCAAAGCGGTCACGACCCACAGGTTGAGAACCGCTGCCCTACTGGGATCTAGCCTGCAACCCTGGGCATGTGCCCCTGACTGGAATTGAACCCAGGACCCTTCAGTGTGCAGGCCAAAGCTCTATCCACTGAGCCAAATCAGCTAGGGCAGAATAGACACTCTTTAAGATTAAATCTAAGTATGTTTTCTTTATTAAAAAAAAATCTGAATACAGTTAGTGGTGAGATACATTCAGAATTAAGCTGTGAAAGGGTTAACCCGATCTGCTAAGGCCCACAGAAACCATCAAGCTTCTCTCCCACTTGGCTGTGTGGTTCTCCCCATGTCAGAATAGCCAGCCTGTCTGGCTGCTCAGGGCTGGGTGGCCCTTTTCCCTTCCCTGGTGGTGGGGTGGCAGTCAGCAGAGAGAGTAGACAGAAGCAGTAGAGCAGCGGTTCTCAACCTGTGGGTCGCGACCCCTTTGGCGGTCAAACGACACTTTCACAGGGGTCGCCTAAGACCATCCTGCATATCAGATATTTACATTATGATTCATCACAGTAGCAACATTACAGTTATGAAGTAGCAACGAAAATAATTTTATGGTTGGGTCACAACATGAGGAACTATATTTAAAGGGCCAGAAGGTTGAGAACCACTGCTAGAGGCAAGAAAAACACAGCACACACAACCAGCGCCACCATTTGCCAAGCAGGTGGCAGGAGGCAGAGATTTGGCAGGTGTAGGCATTTTAGTAAATAAATACACACAATGTCTGACAAGTGAGGAGGAAAGGACAACTTGAAATTTGAGAAAGTCAGTCTTCATAGAGATAACGTTTAAAGAATATTTCTCCAACTTCATTCCTGTTTTGCTTCATGAAATTTCAGTGGTATTGAGTTTTTCTGCTTTTGACAGCACTTAAAATAGTATTTCAGAAACATTCTATGTATCACTTCTTGGCCTTTGGCTAAGACCAAGTTCAGAAACATTCTGTGTAATGTAAATTTTTGTGGGCTGCTCTGGGAGACTTTTCCTGCTTGCCTCAAACCACAAACATATGACATTATTTCTATGGTAAATATATTCTGACTTTTTAGAAATCTTACAGTCTTTTAATGTATAAGCTATTTGGAGCCACGGTCTATGTATATATAGGATCTATGTATATGGGCATTTGCTTATTAAATGTAGAGTGACCTAGGTACTGGGCACCATAAAGAATAAGGAGCTCACAGTTCTGTGGAGAAGATAGAGGATAGCTGAAGTGCATAAATGGAGAGATGAGCCAGGCCACATTTGACTTTCAAGGGTTCTCGGCACTTTTGCCTTGGTAGGCCCCCTCCTCCGTAAATATACATGTAGAAATTATACTCTACAGCCATGTTGGTGCTATAAAGAGAAACATAATACAGATGAATTATATAAATTATATTCTCTCTGCTGTTGCTAATTTTAAAAGAAATGAAACATTTTTATGGACCCCTAAAAGAAGTGTGGGTCCCAGGCATTGTGCCTGCTTAATGGAGAATTCAGCCCTAGAGTGGCTGGAGGGCAAGGTGAGGATTTGCAGAAATGACACTTGAGGTGAGACAAGGGCAGGGATCTATGTGAAAAATGATAATAGCTCTCACGATGAGAATGAAAATGAGGAGGATTCCAAAGGACACAGGTTGGTCAACAGGATATGAGGAAAGAGGCAGAAGTCTGGGTTCTTATTTGTTCCCTTCCCAGGCCTTTAATTGATGCTTCACTACCAAGCAAACATAGACCAAAGCAAACCAATCAACCAACCCAGCTATCAAAAACAGCCACTGTCTGTGATATTTTCCCTGATCATTCTGCTGTTGGTCTGATTGGACTAATTTTGACTCATCACCAATTTCTGCTGTGCTGACACCCTATTTAAACTCTGTTCTCTACCTCTGAGGCTGATCAGTGTATTATTGGTCATTTTATACTCGACCTTTGACTCTTGGCACTCATAGTCTTGAGTACCAAGTACTCCTGCTGTCCATTCTGACCCCTTGGAGCGACTCATTCTAGCCACACCTATCCTACCTGACCTCCACACAGGGGAAGGGGATCAGACTTTGCTGTCTTGGTGGAACTGGCAAATGGGAGAGGCATTGACAGCTCAGAAAAAGAGAGTGAAGAACAGTTTGGGGGTAAATGGTTGCTTCAGTTCTGGATATGTTAGCTCTGAGGTTCCAAAGGGATAGCCTAGCAGACATTAACCAAGGCAATCTCAAGAATTTTGAATAATGGCCCTAGAATTTTGAATAATGTGCTGAGCTGGAACTGGAAATGTGAGTATATGCAGAAAAGGATTCACATAGTAGGCCCCAGCCTATCCTCAGAAAGGCCTGCGTGCAAGGTTGACCCTTGGCTGGCATCTGGGAACTTGATTTGAGGAGTTTTTCCACCATTCCCTAACTGATAAGGATGGCCATCTGTGCCTAAATGTTTTGTGTATAGAATATGGATAATGCTGAACACCTGCTTTTCTCTGGGAGTCTGGAACTTTGGTATGTGCTGGCTGAGGGTGCCTACGTAATCAGGCCCCAATAAAAACCTTGGGCATTAAGTCTGTAATGAGCTTCCCTAGTAGACATTTCTCCCAGCTTATCACATTTGATGCTGGAGGAATTGAGCGTGTATTGTGTGACTTTACTGGGACAGAACTCTTAGAAGCTTGTCTGGCTTCCTCCAGACTTCATCCCATGTGCCTCTTCTCTCATAGATTGTGCTTTGCCTCCTGGCCCTGTGATAAATATTAGCTTGGGCACAACTATATGCTGAGTCCTGTGAGTCCTAACCAACCCACTACTCTGGGGGTGATTTGGGGGAGCTGCAACCTAGGGAGTTACCAGGAACATCAGGTAATTCAATGCTGGGAATAATAATGTAAATGAATCTCTCTCAATCTAAATCAGCAGTTCTCAACCTGTGGGTCGTGACCCCTTTGGCGGTCGAACGACCCTTTCACAGGGGTCACCTAAGACCATCCTGCATATCAGATATTTACATTACGATTCATCACAGTAGCAACATTACAGTTATGAAGTAGCAACGAAAATAATTTTATGGTAGGGTCACAACATGAGGAACTGTATTTAAAGGGCCAGAAGGTTGAGAACCACTGATCTAAATGGTTACAGGGGACTGGTTACGTGACCTGACTCTTATTAGTCAGAATAGGAAGGTCATTCTGCTTCATCCTGCAGACACAAATGAGAATGCCTCTTTCCTATTTTAAAGTACAGTTGTCTGAAATATTGCAGAAGGACAAGGGTGACACTCAGGGGATGATTTAAAAGGGTTCCCAACTATTCCACAAGCAAAACCTATTTAGCTAAGAATTAGAGCAGTGGTTCTCAACCCTCTGGCCCTTTAAATACAGTTCCTCATGTTGTGACCCAACCATAAAATTATTTTCGTTGCCACTTCATAACTGTAATGTTGCTACTGTTATGAATCGTAATGTAAATATCTGATATGCAGGATGGTCTTAGGCGACCCCTGTGAAAGGGTCATTCGACCGCCAAAGGGGTTGCGACCCACAGGTTGAGAACCACTGAATTAGAGCACTAGAAAGATTCTTCTAACAAAATGTTAAAAATCAAAACAAAAACACCGCCCTAACCGGTTTGGCTCAGTGGATAGAGCGCCCGCCTGCGGACTGAGGGGTCCCTGGTTCGATTCCGGTCAAGGGCATGTACCTTGGTTGTGGGCATATCCCCAGTGGGAGATGTGCAGGAGGCAGCTGATCCATGTTTCTCTCTCATCGATGTTTCTAACTCTCTATCCCTCTCCCTTCCTCTCTGTAAAAAACCAATAAAATATATTTAAAAAAAAAAAAACACTAAAGGAATTGTAAGGGCCATAACTATTCCTTGTAGCAAATCAATAATAATACTTTAGCCCTGGCCAGTTGGCTTCATGGTTAGAGCATCGGTCCTTGGACAGAAGGGTCTCAGGTTTGACTCCTAGTCAAGGGCCCATACCTTGGTTGCAGGTTCCCCAGCCGTTTGGGGTACCTGCAGGAGGCAACGAATCAATGTCTCTCTCCCACGTCGATGTTTTTCTCTCTCTCTCTCCTCTCTCTCTCTTTTCCTCTCTCTTCTCCCTCCCTTCCACTCTCTCTAGATATCAATGGAAAAAATATCCTCGTATGAGGATTTAAAAAAAAAGAATGATACTTTATAAGCTCTCTGGCAATGGATACAAGATCCCAAAATAGATTAAAGTTTTCAGGAAGCGGTAATTGTCCAAAAAAAACTCCTAGCCTATTATACAGAAACTTATGACTGTTCAACATTATGGCAGTCCCTGAACCAAGAACTCATATCAAAGTGCCAAAAGCACAAGTACCCCCTCAAACCTTCCCACTCCCAACCCTATCCCCGCCCACCACCACCACCACCAGAGAAATCTTACCCCAGTGCCTTTCTGAAGGTGTCCCTAACTTATGTGGACCAAATTGGCTGGCCAAACAACTTACCTTACATGTAGATAAGTGAGTCAACAAAGAGATACTTAGGAGACTCACTGTTCCGATCATTCATCTTACCAAGCTTATTCAGCAAGATGTGGTGTGTACTCTGTACCCAGTAATCAATGCCACCAATGACACTTCTTTTCCCCTTTTCAATTTGATCTTTAGTCCACTTTACCTTGTCAGGTAGATAGAAGCTTCATTTATCATTTATCCCATAAGCTGAATAGTGAGGAGTCGCAATTAAGCCTGATCAATTCTAAGTTAATGGAGGAATAGACACTATCCAGAGAACCTGACCTCAAAAGAGTGACTAAATTGTGTCACTTCACAATACAGAAACTATAATTAAATTTGGATCATCTCCAATTGTGGAGAACGTGAAAATGTTTGCAAGTGCTCAGAAGACAGTTGGATCATGGTTAAGGATCATTTTTGCAATTAAATGTGTAAGGAGGGTGAATATGTTATGGGACATATTCTGTCTTCAAATAAGACATTAATACAGCAAAGGAAAAAATACATCTGAAAGTGGTGGTGGTTGTTTTTTTTTATTGATTTTGGAGAGAGAGAAAGAGAGAGGAACATCCATGTAAAAGCGAAATATCACTCAGTTGTCTCCCACACACACCCTGACCAGGGATGGAACCTGCAACCCGTTTATGTGACCTCACGGGGAATTGAACCTGCCACCCTCTGGTGTATGGAACAACGCTCCAACCAAATGAGCCACACCAGCCCGGGCTGAAAGTGTTTTTTGGGGTTTTTTTCCAGAAGAAATGTGATTATTTATTTTTTAAAAAAAAGGAGGCAAAAATATAGAGGCTAATTCAGTGTCTTCAGAGGGTTAATGCTTAAAAACAAAACAAACTTGCATAACTGTAATTATGGATCCCCAGTTATCATAAGGCCAGATATATTCAGGGCCTAATACACACATAATTACTGAGGGGAAAAAACACCTCATAATCTGTCCTAGAGATTTGAAGAAACAATCACCACCAATACTCATAACCACGTGCTTTGGAACACAGAACATTTGGCCGCCTCTATGAGTAGATGGGTATGGCTGCCTGGGAAATCATCTCCTGTGTATGTGTTAACAGATATCCCAGTTCTCTGATTTCTGATGTTACACAAAATTGAAGGAGAGACCACAAATGGGCCTGCTGCCAATGCCAAGGGAATTCTAACTACCCCTTTCACATGGAGTGCAATTTCTACACAATTCTTCCTCTGGCCAGAGATTATTCAAGTGGAGAGATAAAAGGAAGATTAGAAGTTCCTTATAAATTCTTGTCTGGGAATAATACTCATGAAATGCTCCAGAGTTAGCTTATTAACTCTAGTCCTTAACACAGCATCGTCAGATGCCTTGCTTCAGATGCCTCACTCACCTCTTCTGGATTTCTACTTATAAAACAGATTGTTTTATCTTTTAGGAGCAGTCCTCCACTCTTCATTTATGATACAGAAAGGATGTATTTGCATGTGGAAATTAGGGTAATCACAAAGACATGAAATAACCAAATTATAAAATTAGAAAAGAAGTATCTTCAGAAGAAGTAAAGTAGCCTGAAAACTTTCCAAGGCACTTCTTCTTCAGAATGCAGTGTATTGGGAAGACCACAAGCTTTGGAGGCAAATGGACCCTCTCAACTCTGCCACATACTATGTTAAGTAGCAATAATACTTCAAGGAGGATCTTGAGAGGTTTAAATTATGAATTTACATTAAACACTGAAATAACCTCATATAAGCGAATAAAAGATAATCAAGTATGTGACATAACAATACTAGTTGAAATTATAAAGCCTGGGAAACAGGTAAAAGGGTATATAATGTTTGGGAAACAATTGGCAAGTTGACGCAGTTTAGAAATTAAAGTTTGGCCCTAACCGGTTTGGTTCAGTGGATAGAGCGTCAGCCTACGGACTGAAAGGTCCCAGGTTCGATTCCAGTCAAGGGCATGTACCTTGGTTGCGGGCACATCCCCAGTAGGGAGTGTGCAGGAGGCAGCTGATCAATGTTTCTCTTTCATCGATGTTTCTAACTCTCTCTCCCTCTCCCTCTCCCCTCCTCTCTGTAAAAAAATAAAAAAATAAAAAAAATAAAATCAATAAAATTTTTTTTAAATATATTTTATTGATTTTTTACAGAGAAGAAGGAAGAGGAACAGAGAGCTAGAAACATAGATGAGAGAGAAACATCGACCAGCTGCCTCCTGCACGCCCCCCAGTGGGGATGTGCCCGCAACCAAGGTACATGCCCTTGACCGGAATCGAACCTGGGACCCTTGAGTCCGCAGGCCGACGCTCTATCCACTGAGCCAAACCGGTTCGGCATCAATAAAATATTTAAAAAAACAAAAGAAATTGAAGTTTGTAAGACAGCTGCAATATAAACGAAAGTTCTAAGGACATGACATGGAACACAATATTCAAATGAAAAATGTTAAACTATTTGTTCCTTTCTGAACTGGAACCACAAATGGCAGAGTTGTTGCAAAATAGAAGCTATAAATAGATAATGAGCTTTTGTATTTGTCATCAGCCTTGTTTAGTGGGAAATGAATGAAAATATTAAAGAAAGCACTTCTTTGTTCCCAACTAGAATGCCAATTTACAAAATCCATTAAACTTTCCTGCTGCTTTCAGGGAATTTCCCAAATAGTACACATCTGCTTCTATTTCAAATGCATATTTGGGATCTCTTCACATGCTGGTCCTACCATGTCTTGCAAAAAATTAAGTCAAACAAAGAATCAATGTATGTGTGCGTGCACGTGTGTGTGTGTGTTTTAATTCCTATTTTTTTCATTTCCCCCTTTTTTCACTCTTCTCTCAATTCTCTTAACTAATCAGGCCAGGGGAAGTAGGGCTTCCTGAGGAATATTCCATATGAGCAATAAATGCTGAATTTAGTATCTTGTCAAATGGTAACACTGAAATGAGTCAGATATATTACTAAGGTTATCCTATACTAGGGGCCCAGTGCATGCAATTTGTGCACTGGGGGGGGGGAGGGGGATATCCCTCAGCCCAGCCTGCACCCACTCCCAATTGGGCTTAAACTGGCAGTCAGACATCCCCCGAGGGTTCCCAGATTGGAGTAGATGCAGGTGAGGCTGAGGGACACCTGACATCCCTCTCACAATCCAGGACTGCTGGCTCCCAACCACTCGCCTGCCTGCCTGCCTGATTGCCCCTAACCGCTTCTGCCTGCCAGCCTGATCACCTCCTAACTGCTCCCCTGCCGGCCCGATCGACATCTAACTGCTCCCCTGCTGGCCTGATTGCCCCCAACTGCCCTCCCCTGCCAGCCCGGTCCCCCCCAACTGCCCTCTCCTGCTGGCCTGATTACCCACAACTGCCCTCCCCTGCTGCTTGTGGCTGTGGGCGCCATCATCTTTGAGGGCGTGGTAGTCATTAGCATATTCCTCCTTATTGGCTGTGGGCACCACCATCTTTGAGGGTGGGGCAGTCAATTAGCATATTCCCTCATTGGCTGTGGACACAGCCATATTTGAGGGCAGGGCAGTCAATTAGCATATTCCCTCCTTATTGGCTGTGAGCACCACCATCTTTGCAATGGCATGAGGGTCAATTAGCATATTCCCTCTTTATTAAATAAGATAATAAAAGGCTAATATGTAAATTGTCCTTTTGACCGGGAGTTCGACCAGGGGGTGGGGCTGGCTGGCCAACTGCCCACGGCCCCTCCCCCCAGCAGGCCACACCCCCAATGAGCCCCCCTACCCCAATCAGGGGAAGGGCCAGCCAGCCAACCTTCCGTGTCCCCTCCCCCTGGCCAGCCCGGCTCGATCGGCCCCAATTGGGGCAGGCCAGCCGGACCCCACCTGTGCACAAAGTCGTGCACCAGGCCTCCAGTGTTTAAAATAAATGTCTAAACCAACATAGCTTGTACCCTCCTTCACTCAGGCGATTCTCCATTTGTAAGTACATGACTTGCCCACATTTTCATATTGAACTAGAAACCAAATGTCTTTCCCCCCTTCCTCCCCCCAATATTTTTACATCCTTTTCTCTTCCCAGTTTTATTGTCATCACTCTAGGTTAGATAACTGATGATGATGTTGTTAACTGATAATATCACAATAGTTCCTACATTGTTTTTTTTTTTTGCTTCCCATCTCTCTCCAGTCCAGTGTTCTGAACACTGTGCCACACTAGTCTTCCTGAAACATGAAAAATGATCTTACCATTCAGAACTAAAATTCATCAAGAGACATGTATAGTCTAAATAATACAAATATATAAATAAATAAATAAAAGAATTTTGTGTTTCACACACTGATTGTAAACCTACTTTTGCTCCCCCTGTATAATCACTGATCATAAAGAAAACTAAATCTTGAGCTATTGCAAAATCTTACAGAATCTAGTCTTCAGGTATGTGTTCTTGTGATTTTGCCCAAGCAGTTCACTACAGGAAAACAATCCTATATAATAAAAGGGTAATATGCAAATCAACCGAATGGCGGAATGACCGGTCGCTAGGATGCACACTGACCACCAGGGGCAGATGCTCAACACAGGAGCCCACAAGGGGAGCACCACTCAGCCAGAAGCCGGGATCATGGCTGGTGAGCGCAGTGACGGTGGCAGGAGCCTCTCCCACCTCCATGGCAGCACTAAGGATGTCCGACTGCCGGCTTAGGTCCGCTCCCTTTGGGCTTAAGCCATCATTCGGACATTCTCTGAGGGCTCTCAGATTGAGAGGGCCCAGGCAGGGCTGAGGGACTGCCCCTCCCCGTGCACAAATTTCATGCACTGGGCCTCTAGTACCATATATTTACAAACAAACATGAAAATCAAAACAATAATTCATTGTCAACTGATTTTCAATTTCTAAGAGCAAATATGTCTTTCCTGTGAAGATGGGGACTTTGTCTTTTAATCATCTGCTGAATTCTCAATACCTTAACATTGCCTGGCACCTAGTAGGTACAAAATAAATATTTTTTTAGTGAATATACTACAGTGGAACAATAGGACAGTTCACACACAGCTTTGTTTTAATATTTATTGGTAGAAATAGATCTTCAAGGCATACTTTGTGTTTATATAAATTCTACATTCTCTTAAGGGTATTTCGTTTTGTTTTACTTGAAGTTTTTGGCTTTCAAGTGAACTTAACATATTATCTATGCATTTGATTCTTTATAGACATTCTTTAGACTCTAAAATAAAATCTGAGAATCCATGCATATTGTGTACCTTACTTATTATAATCGAAGAATTTTTGCACTTTCTAAAAAGTCACAAAAAGGCTGAACTCAAGTTCAATAACCTATATGTTCTAAAATGCCCACGTTCCATTTCTGAATAAAGAAAGACTTGTTCAGCATTATATATTGCTTGCTGTCTAAGAAGTCAGATTGTCAGAGACGCTTCATTAAATTATCTATTTTTAAATATCTTAATCCACTCCCAGAGACAATCTTGTAAATATTAAACATTGTGCCATATGCAGTAATAGCTGAAAAGCTTAAATAACAACCACACTGGTATCATTTAGACTGACTATTTTAACTTTAAAATTATATAGCTATATATACACATATGGTATGCTGCATATTAAATTTAACATTTTAAGTAACTTAAAAACATTTAGCAAACATTCAGCCAAACATTTTTTCATGAGAAGATATTGTCCTTAGAATAAAAAGGTAATGAAAGGCTTATTTAGACACCAATGTCTGGACACAGTACTAAGACTATGGAATTTGAAGTTTCAAGTAAAGTCTATTGTACAATTAAGAAAAAGAAGATTGATTTTTAACCCACTGAACTGTGCAGTGTATACAAAAGTGCTTAGCATGACAAAATCACCAAAACAAAATAATTGTAAAGGTTATTTGGTTCTAGCAATATTAATTATTCTGTACTTTTGAATAATTTAACATTTGCATTTTAAATTTTATATAAATGTTCTCTTTTTAACAAGTTAAAAAAACACACAAAAATAGTTTAACTATAACAATGTTACTTTTCATCCTGGATAGTTCATCACAAATAACAAAAGAATGCGTGAATACTCAGCTCCACTGAAATGCAGTACTTTAATAAATCCATCACTTCATCCATTCTATGCTATACTGGACCCTAAGACAGGATGCCGACATACGGGACAAGTGCAATTCTCTGAGAGCCATCGGTCAATACAATGGATGTGAAACTCATGCCTGCAAGGTAATTGCCTGAGCTTGTTTCCAGTTACATAGTCACTGATACAAACACTACAGATGTTACCTAGTTCACTGTCAATACTGTTATGCTCATAGTTTCGGGTAGAAAGATTGTCAATCTGCTCTTTGGTTAAGCCACGTATGCGATCATCATCATCACTTTCATTTAGTAAAAAGAAGTGAGCAAGGCGAAGAATAGGTAGTGTTCCAGTTTCCACTAAGTTATTTGAGTTCCGCAACTGCCTACTATTTCTACTATCACTGTTTTGGATATGAGGCTGAGTGGTCTCATTTTCACCACTCATTTCAGTGTTGTCTTCTTGGGCCCAATTGTCCTGAGAGGAACCTTCATGGTGCTGACTGATGTCATTCACTAGGTTACTCAGTTCTGAATCCATCTCTGGTAAACGCTGACCATTTCTCTGAATCTCTGACTCAGATTCGGCCTCCATTAGAGAACTCAGTTCTCCAAATCCAGTCATGATCTGCCTTAAAATTGACCGAAGAGCCAATGAGGATGGTTCAACAAACTCATTCTCAGATACCCTACGAAGAGGGACTGTTATGGTACTAACATAGGTTCGAATACCTGACCGCTCTAAACGAGAAATAGTTCGGCGAAAGCCCCCGCTATTGCTTTCAATAGTGACTGTATTTTCTGCTAGCCCTACTCGAGATCGAGTTCTATTTGCAATACTATCCCGATCTCTGTTCTCTCCAGGACGAATCCTTCTCACTTGAAGGTCCAATGTGATTGTTGGATGTCGTGCAGCACTTGAAGATCTGCTAGATTCTTCTCCTTCTTCTACTGTTATTCTTGACACGAGTCTTGAGTTAGAGAATGGGGTATATGCTGTTCCTCTGCGTGCTCTATCTTGTTCTAAAAAAACACGAGTTATACCTCTCCTCCTATCAGACCTTCTAATGGTTTGTTGTAAAGATCTACCTTCTCTTTGTGAATTATGATAAACAGTGTCATTTTGTCTCTGAATTGGTGAACGGCTTCGACTACTGAAAGTAGACCGTAATCTTATTGGCTCTAATCTTTGGTTTGTATTCCTCACTGTCACATTAGTTCTAGGCCCATTTTCCCAAACATGTGCTGCTCCAAATCGTTGCCCATCCCTTTGCCCAAGTTCACTACCACCTGACTGGTTTGTGTGACTACTGAAATTAGCACGTGGAGCACTAGTTCTAGGAATGCCAACTGCTCTCCCAGTTCCATTTCTTAAACTTCCTGAGGTTGAGAAAAATCTTTCTACTGAATTCTGCCCTCTTGAGTCAAGCCTAGTCCTTGAAATGTTGGAACTACTACCACTGAAATTCACTGAAGTTTGGCTTCTTGTTCGCCTAGCCACAGGACTAGGTGATCTTTGCTGTCTCTCTGTAGTATGATCACTGCTAATATCTGAAAGTGGAATGCCTATATTATCTTCATCATGAGTTTCAAATCCTCTATTCTCATGATTGATGTGGATTTCCAGACTAAACCGAAACTCTCCACTATTTGGATTTGTTCGACTCACAGCTCTCCAAGTTTGATTCCCATTTTGTCCACTTCGAATTGCATTGCCTGTGCGGCGAAAGGTATTTAACCATTCTAGTAGAAAATCTTCATCTGAACTTTCTCTAGGGACTGCTGAGTCTGGAAAGCAAGTCAAATCAATTTAAGATCAATTCTTAAAATCTATCCTTAGATTTTTTATTGAAAGCTTGTAAGATAAACTTTTCATTAAATTAAATTATATTGAAGAACATTTGTGCATTTTAATAAAAACTGGCAAAAAAACAACTTTGTAAAAGATATACACTATAAGCATATTAAAATATATTTATGTATAATACTATTTATGCAAAGCTGTGAGGAAATCCTTGTTTTCTATATGCCTGTTATTGGCTAAATATTAAGGCAAATGAGAAATATGTCTATACCAAAATTATACATCTAGACTGCTTTATTCATATAGCAATATACTATGGAAAATTTATACATAATTCATCCTAAATTTGTGGAATCCTTCTGGTAAGGGTAACTCAATTGACATTTTTGCAACTAGGTATATTTTTAACCTTGGGAATTTTATCCTATTTCTCAGGAATTGCCAAAAATGTACAGCTAAAGAAATCTGGCTTTCTGAATACAATGTTAGAACTATATTATGTGAAACTGGGAAATTTTAAGATGTTATGTTCTCTATAGCTGGATCCTTATCTGTAAATTAGAGTTAGCAGTATAAATGTCACAGTGGATAAAATAAGCTATTGTATATAAAATGAATAGTACAATACCTGCACTCACAAAGCATTCAATAAATGTTAGCCATTATACATAATATCACAAAATACATTTTTTGTTCATTTAGAACATAAGTTCCATGAAGACTAAGGGCTTTATTTTATTTACTGGTAAATTTCCAACCTCTATAACAGTATCTGATGCAAATCAGATTAACAATTAATTTTATTGAAAGAATCAATTTTAGAAATAAATGTGTTCCTGATAGACTGCTTTGATCTGATACTACTACTGTGGTAATAGCTTCAATTTTCCTTATTTAACCAGTAGATTATACAAAGTGCAAAACTGAATGAAAGGCCTACTAATGCACATTAACTACATAGACTTTAACCTTAAAGTTTATTCTACTCAAAAACAGCTATTAAATGAGATTGCTTTGGTTTTTGTTTCATTACCACAATCTCTCATAAAAAGCTTTTTTTAAAAAAGATATGTTTTTGTTGATTTCAGAGAGAAAGGAGAGGGAGAGAGATAGAAACATCAATGATGAGAGAGAATTGATCAGCTGCCTCCTGCACACGGGGATTGAGTCCAAAACCCAGGCATGTGCCCTGACCCGGAATCAGTTAGTCACCTCCTGGTTCATGGGTGGACACTCAACCACTGAGGCAAACTGGCTGGGCAAAACCTTTTTTAAATGTTGACTTAAGGTTGTTAATCAGCTGCTGGTATAAAATAAACACCAACTTTAGCCATACTCTAAAGATATTAACTATTTTATACGTGGTAAGTACATTTTCAATTAAAACAAAGGAACAGTATTACCAGTTGTACCAATATGGTAGTATAATTACATATCTAAACATAAAGTAGAAAAAGGGTTAATATCCAATTTCCATTTTAATTTGGAAAAAGACATAGTAAAACGCAGGTAAACATTACCTAAATGGTACTTCCTTCTTTAATTACTAGAATGTAGTGATAAGGGTGTGTGTCCAAGAGTTCCCTATTTATCTAACAAAATCTATCCTACCTTTCTTCCATTGTAAATGCAGCGTAATGGTCACGTTGGACTGCCTGGCAGTTAGGTGTGGCTATATGACTAAGTTCTCATCAATGGGATGGGAGTGGAAGTGATATATCTCTTTCAGGCTGGTGCCTGCATCTCCTTCATGCCAGCTGGAACCTAGATACGACTGTGATTTAGCTTGATCATGCAAACAGTACCCTGGAGAAGCTGTGCCCAATAAAGCTTTGTGTCATAGTGGAGAGGTCCTGTATCTATCCTGTCCAATGCAGACGCCACTAGGCACATTGACTATTAAGTACTTGAATGTGGCTAACATGACTGTGGCAATGCATTTTTTTATTTCATTTGAACTTAAGTAGTCACATGTGGACAACACAGTTGTAGAAACTGCTGATTGGATGGGTTCCAGGAGGATTTATGGAGCAAAGTTTGCCTCCCTTCCCTGGCCTGTTAACATGAAAGAGAAATAAACTTCTATTTTATTGAGCCATTGCATTTTTTGGTTATTAATCATCTTTGCCCTAAATAATATAACGCTCTTACATTACACATGAAACTACTAGTAATAAATACCTCTGGGGAAGGAAGTGTACCTGGAAAGAGGGACATTAAAGTTGGCTTTACTTTTAAACTTTATACACTTCTTATTTAGTTTGAATTCTTTTCACAAGAACTTTGTTTTTATCACAACTTCTTATATTATGACTTAGTATTTGCTCAATAAAATGACAAAGCAAACACAAAAACAACAAAACAAGAAAAACAGGTTTCCTGATGCAGTCATTCTGTATTGCCCTATATAAATTGTTAGAAGCTAGGTTTAGCTATATTATTTTAAAGAAAGTAGTGTATACATTCTAAGATTAAAAAGAACTATGCTGGTAATTAACTTAATTGTATACTATTTCATATATGTGAGCTCCCTGAAGGCAATCTGTGTGTAAGACATCTCTGTATTTATATTGCCTGTCCATATTACCTAATTACACATCCCTGTCCTATATTGCTTAATTATACTGCTTTGCATATAATATATAAATGCTGAGTAGTACATCAAAACTGGAAAACATTAAAAAAATATTCTACAAGATCTACTAAGTTGCCCTGACCGGTTTGGCTCAGTGGATAGAGCATCGGCCTGCGGACTGAAGGGTCCCGAGTTCGATTCCAGTCAAGGGCATGTACCTTGGTTGTGGGCACATCCCCAGTGGGGGGTGTGGAGGAGGCAGCTGGTCGATGTTTCTCTCTCATCGATGTTTCTAACTCCCTATCCCTCTCTTTTCCTCTCTGTAAAAAATCAATAAAATATATTTTTTTTTAAAAAAAAGGAGCAACTTAAAAGAAAAAGAAAAGATCTACTAAGTTCATTTCTACACCTGCTCTAATCAGACATGTTCCTTACGGAAAGGAGTCCACAGTACCTCTGGTATTTGTCCCGTTTCTAAAGTCAGGCTGAGATGCCAGTTGTTCCTTGACTCCATCTAACCGCTGCTGTAGTTCTTCTGATGTTATTTCTCCTAAAACAATGAAAAACTGTTCACTGAAATGAAAAACTTTAAATTACAAAGTTTTATTATAACTCATGAAGGGTAAGACTAATCTTTAGCTGTAGAGGACATTTTATTGTTTTCATGTTCTATACATTGAAGACAGTTAAAAATATTTAAATGGTGCAAGGTTGTGTTTCATTAATTAATATTTTATTAAAATTAAGATTTTATTTTAATAATAAAGTACCCTCTGTTGATACACTTAAGCTGTAATTCCATGAATTTTTGTCAGAGTTAAAAAGAAATTAAGAAGGGAGTATTTATAGAGAAAATTTCATCTAATAGATGTGTTTTACTTGAACTTTACCTCAATAGTTCATTATATGGGTCATCAATATACAATATGCAAATGTGCACTATATAAATATATAATATACAAGCATACAAATTTCAATGAATTCATTTGTAAAATAAATTTGTAAAAAATTTATAGAGCACATTGGACTTTTTGGTAGTTATTGATTCAGGTAAATTAATTATAATACTTCAAATAAGTTACAATTGGGTTTTAACTACAGGAGTCCCCCTTATCCATGGGGGATAAGTTCCAAGATCCCCAGTGGATGTCTGAAACTATGCATAATATCAAACTATATATATACTATGTTTTTTCCTATACATACCTATGATAAAGTTTAATTTATAAATTAGGCACACCAAAATATCAACAACTATCATAATAATACAATAAAAATATACTATAATTAAGTTATTTGAATGGCTTTAAGCCATTAAGTAAAATAAGGGTTACTTGAACATAAATACCACAGTATCACCACAGTTGACCTATTAACAGAGACAGCTACTAAGTGAGTAATGGGTGGGTAATGTATGCAGGGTGATATGATGGACAAAGGGATGGTTTACATCCAGGGCAGGACAGCACAAGATTTCATAATGGTACACAGAATGGCATGAAATTTATTTCTTACCTTGGATAACTGAAACCTTGGAAAGAGAAACCATGGATAAGCAGGGGGGGAGAGGGGATGGACACCCAACTACAATAATTTTATTTGTATAAATATTACTTAAGAGAAATAGGGCCACCTATGTAAATATTTGACACTATTATGTACATTAACCTGTCTGTTAGTTTGGCATTCGTATAACAGTGCTCTATTTATAATATTCTTACCTATTTATAAAATACACAAGTAAGCCAATGATTTTCTATTTTGTTATATTAAAAAGCTCTTGCTCTGGCCAGTGGGCTCAATTGTTTGGAGTGTCCTCCTATATACAGAAAGATTGTGAGTTCGATTCCTGGTCAAGGCACATACCCAGTTGGGGCATGTATAGAAGGCAGCCAATTGATGTTCTCCCTCACATCGATGTTTCTCTCTCACACTGATGTTTCTCTCTCTCTCTCTCTCTCTCTCTCCCCCTTCCCCTCTCTCTAAAATCAATAAGCATATCCTTGAGTAAGGATTAAAAAAAGTACAGAATATTTTGGGAGAAGGAAGAAAGGGGGAAAAAACTCTCCTTATTTTAAAATTCTTCCTTGATGATGAAAAAGGTGTTTCCTCTTTTACCCATCTCTTACCCGGGGTGCCTAAAAGATTATGGTCTCTCATTAGTCGGTAATCTTCATCACTGAGTTCACTAATAAACTGATAATAAGCTTCCTCTCTGTGGAGACGCTCTTGCTGCCATCTTCTCTCATTTTCAGGATGATCATGGTCTTGAAATGAGGTTTCTTCGCCACCATCATCTGATGTAGATCTAGACTGATTCATACTGAGATTCCTGGCTTTCTGTTCAAACAATATATATAAAATTCAAGGTATTAGTCATAGACTACACTTGGCTTCATGTTTTCAACTTAGTTTTTTAAACTCATTTAAAAATTTTGTCCCCTACTCAAAGATTTCACGTAACAAATCTTACAATGAAGAACTTCCAGAATCGGAGAAACCAAGATGGCGGCATAGGTAAACACCGGAGTTTGCTGCCTCGAACAACCACTTTAAAAATACAACTAAAAGACAGACAGGACATCACCCAGAACCACAGGAAGGCTGGCTGAGGAGAGACTCTTCAACTAGAAGGAAAAACAACAGCATTACGAGGCCCAGAGGAGGCGCAGTGTGGAAAATTTAAAGGTACGGTGGTGCGGCGGTGCGCGCGCAAAGCGGGCTGGTGGCTGAGGGCGTGGTTGTCGTTTTCAATCAGGAGTGAGTCTCAGACTCTGGGCTACAGATCCGGGCGAGTCTCTAGGTACCCAGACTCAAACGGGAGAAGCGGGACTGTCTGGCTACGGTCCCTCCGAGGTTTGCAGCGGTTGTGGGGACAGAGAGGCAGAGCCCCTGGAGACGGACTGAGAGCAGCCATAGCTGCTCCCTCCCCCCGCCCTGTTGAGCCTGCCCCGCCCAGGCCCTGCGCAGAGCCATTTGCCGATCGCCTCAGGCAAAGGCTGGACTAGCACCTCCCCAGAGGAATGAAGTTTTTCACACAGCTGATTCCAACAGCCAGTCGGCCTGGTGGTCAAATCCCTCTAGTGTTAACTACAACAATTAAGGCTTGGCTAGAACAAGACTGCACACAAAGACCACAAGGGGGTGCACCAAGAAAGCATAAAAGATGCGGAGACAAAAAACATGACAGAAATGGAGGATATGGAGCTAAGAATCGCAATTTTGAGGGCTTGCTATAAACTTGTGCAGAGCCTCACGAAAACTAATGAGACCCTCGATGCTACGATAAAGAAATTAGAAAGTAAGCATACACGGACTGAAATAAAGAATATTATACCCAATAGCAGACCAGAGGAGCACAAGAATCAAACCAAAGATTTGACAAAAAACACCCAACTGGAAAAGCAAAATGAAAAAAGAATCCGAAAGTGTGAAGATAGTGTAAGGAGCCTCTGGGACAGTTTCAAGCGGACTAATATCAGAATAATTGGGGTGCCAGAAGATGAGAGACAGCAAGATATTGAAAACCTATTTCAAGAAATAATGGCAGAAAACTTCCCCCACCTGGTGAAAGAAATGGACTTACAGGTCCAAGAAGCGCAGAGAACCCCAAACAAAAGGAATCCAAAGAGGACCACACCAAGACACATCATAATTAAAATGCCAAGAGCAAAAGACAAAGAGAGAATCTTAAAAGCAGCAAGAGAAAGAGACTCAATTACCTACAAGGGAATACCCATACGACTGTCAGCTGATTTCTCAACAGAAACTTTGCAGGCCAGAAGGG
The DNA here is from genome assembly GCF_028538775.1 of Myotis yumanensis. Lineage (NCBI taxonomy): Eukaryota > Metazoa > Chordata > Mammalia > Chiroptera > Vespertilionidae > Myotis > Myotis yumanensis. The sequence continues at coordinate 117,152,561 of NW_027223754.1, read as the reverse complement.
AATGGCAAGAAATATTCAAAGTGCTGAATACCAAGAACCTACAACCAAGATTACTTTATCCAGCAAAGCTATCATTCAGAATTGAAGGTCAGATAAAGAGCTTCACAGACAAGGAAAAGCTAAAGGAGTTCATCACCACTAAACCAGTATTATACGAAATACTGAAAGGTATCCTTTAAGAAGAGGAAGAAGAAAAAGGTAAAGATACAAATTGTGAACAACAAATATGCATCTATCAACAAGTGAATCTAAGAATCAAGTGAATAAATAATCTGATGTACAGAATGAACTGGTGATTATAATGAATCAGGGACATAGAAAGGGAATGGACTGACTATTCTTGGGGGGGTAAGGGGGATGGGAGATTCGGGAAGAGACTGGACAAAAATCGTGCACCTATGGATGAGGACAGTGGGTGGGGAGTGAGGGCGGAGGGTGGGGCGGGAACTGGAAGGAGGGGAGTTATGGGGGGGGGAAGAGGAACAAATGTAATCTGAACAATAAAAATTTAATTTAAAAAATAAATAAATAAATAAAATAAAATAAAATAAAAAGAACTTCCATATAAAATCAAAACCAGCTTGTAGGAGCTAGACCACAACTGGACCTACTTCTTTGCCTAAAGCTATCATTTAAGTCAGACTGGCTTTGGTTTCACCACACATTTCTCATACCTGAATACCAAAGTGATTATCTCATTTTTTACCCTTTGACTCTCCAGTACAGTTGGTCTAAAAGTCTTCCTTCATTAATGTTTCAAATATCTGGGTTCTTCATGTTAGCAAATTTTAAGCGTGAATCATACACATCCTTTATTTAATAAGCAAATGGCTACTGGGAAGGTATTATTTATATTTATTTTGAGCAAGGGTATTCTTCCCAAAATAAAGCTCATAAATGTAATATTACATCCCCCACACCGACCCAATTATACTTTTGTTGAGGTAAAAATAATTTAGCTGACTGTATCTACTGAATAGACTTAGAGTTGATGTCTCCTTAAATCTAACAGGAAAAAAATACCCAATGCATGGCTGTGAGGTTTGTTAAAGTGTGTCAGAGCATTTTGTGTCTCCCTCTCCCAAACCTCATCTCTAAACCTGGAATGGTCTAGTTCCAGAGGTTTCAAGTGCCTTTGAAACGTCCTGATGCTACCTAGGCGAACACTATCTTTGGGATTATATTTAAATGTCATTCCTGAGCAGCTTAATTTTAAACTATTAGAATATCAAGGGAAGAAATTATTTGTTTCATAAATATTTTAGAATTTATTAAACACATCTTTTTTTTTAAATACGTTTTTATTGATTTTTATAGAGGGTGGGGGAGAGAGAGAGAAACATCAATGATGAGAATCATTGATTAATTGGCTGCCTCCTGCACAACCCTCACTGGGGATCGAGCCCACAACCTGGGCAAGTGCCCTGACTGGGAATCAAACCAGTGACCTCTTGGTTCATGGGTGGACCACTGAGCAACACGAGCTGGGCTAACCAAATCTATTTAGTAAGTCATGAAAGCAACAGTTATCAACTAGGAGTGCACATCAAACTCACAGGAGAAAATTTTAAGAAATACAGATGCCCAGATCGTATCCCTAATCCTTGGTCAGAATTCTCCAGGGTAGGGCTAAGTCAATCTTTAAGAGCTAAGTTGGGTGTTTCTGTGGGTGGATGAAATAAGCCATTCCTTAACAATTTCTGGTATGTGATATACAACACATGACTTAATAGAGGCTGGGCGATTAAATGACTATGTTGCCAGTGAAGCAACAGTTGTGACTCTCAGTGTTTAATAAACCAACTACTTTATTTATTTATTTATTTTAAATCCTCACCCGAGGATATTTTTCCATTGATTTTTAGAGAGAGTACGAGAGAGAGGGAAAGACAGAGAGAAATACTGATGTGAGAAACATCGATTGGTTGCGTCCTGCCCAAGCCCCTACCAGGGCAGAGGCCGGAGAGGAGCATGCAGGACCCATTGACCAGAACGGAACCTTGGACCCAGGACTTGGGTTTCAGGCTGATGCTCTACCCACTGAGCCAAAGCGCCTAGGGCCCAAACTACTTGAAATATAAAGTGAAATCAGCCTACAGGTCTAAACTATTGTATGAGTAAGCAACAATCCAATTCCATGCATATTCTAACATTAAATTACAATTCAAGGATTTTTTTTTTAGTCATTATTACATCATTTTTTAAGGAAAGATCTAGTGCAAAATAACATTACTTTCAAGATTTCTTTTTAGTTTCAGAATAATAGGACTAGGTCATCATTAGTAAAGAGCATATTTGGTAGGTACAGCAGTAATATGATTTTTGTATTAAACAATTTAAGAATTTGAATCCTATCATAAAATCAAGCTACCCTAATAGTATTCAAAACTTTAGAGCTTTTCTTCACAGGTAATGTTCTTGTCTAATTAACTGTAACTACATCAAAATGAATGCCTTACTTTCCTTTCAACATGCTCTTAATATATGCAATGGTATCCATCTTTCAATGGTTTTTGTGTTTCTGAAGCTGCCCATCTGAAGCAATAAAAGATGACTCAAGTATGTAACAAGTCGTCTCTTTGAAGGCTGGGGGCCGCTGGTAGTCCCCCACCCTGCTGCAAAACCAAAGCAACATCTCCAGTGGATTTTGTTAGACGCTCACCTAGAAAATTAGGTCCCCGAATAATTCGATCCTGAAAAGCTCCCCAAGGCCTTGTCTCTCAGCACAGAAACCAGGCCTGGCCTCCTACACTGCCACTGCTCCTGGGATCACAGCTCCCCTGTCCAAGACCGGCCTTCCTATCGCGTTCCCATTCGGACGTGGCCAGGGTTGGGTGACTCCAACTTACTTCTAAACCTGCACTTTCTTGCCTCCCCCGCCCTCCATACGGCTACTGGTTCCTTCCCCGGCGGTTGCAACTCGGGGCTCGCGCCGGGTTCGGTCTCCGCCACAATAAACAGACCGGGCTCGAGTCCAACCAACCTCTTCCCAGCCTCGAGTCAGGCTTCCCTTCGCGACCTCGCCTCCCACAGAGAGGCAAGTGACAGACGGCGCATCTGAGCCAATCGCCAGTTAGGGGAGCTCCGCCGGAGAGAAGTTAACCAATCGGAGAAGAGACGAGGGCCGTCCAGGATGGCCGGCTTTCTCAGCGTCTCCCGGAAGTCGTGGTGGATCCCCGCGCGTTCTCCCGAGCTCACCTCGCCAGCCGCTGGGCTGTTCGGCCCCTGCCCGGAGGAAAGTCCGTGGCAGGTGCTTTTCCTTTCGGGTCCCGGAGGCTGTGGCCGGGAGGCGGTAGAGGCTTGCCCCGGGAGGCCGCTGCGCCCTCTAATCTCTACTGAAGCCCGGGCTACAGCTTGGGATGGTTCTTCTGGAGGGAGGATGTGGAGGGGGAATTGCAGGCCCAGCCATTATTCCCCACGGCCAGGTTAACCCCCTGTGTGGAGAGCAGACGCTCGGGAGTGCTACTGAGAACTGGTCCGGCGGGACCCCGGAGGCCCGCCTGCCGCGTTCCGCCCTCCACGCCGCGGTGTCAGCGCTCGCGCTCGGGCGTCGCTGGGCCTCCTTACTGCAGCGCCAAGCACCCGGCCGCTCCGCGCTCATAGCAGCCGCATAGCCTCAGGAGCACCGCCTGCTTTCCATTCTTGGGAAGTACCAGCACCTGCGCTGAGCTTTGGCGTCGCTTGTCTGTTCCCTGCTACCTAATGTCCAGGTGTCCCATAGCTAACCAGCCAGGCTCTTGCACATTGGGACCTGGAAATGACAAATCCTAATCAATTCTGGAGTGCTTATATTTGTGTTTCTTCACTGTACCGCTAGGAAGGCACTTTGAAACCCCTCACATTCACGTCTCTGATACTATTTCTGAGATGAGACAAACTCGCCATTAGTTAAGCCCTTAACTAGGACTCTGCCTCATTATAAACTACATTCCTGACATCCTACTATCCACAAGATTTAATCATTGCGCAATGCTCACCCTGCTGTTATTCATTTCATTCATTTATTCATTCAGGGAATAAGGAGCTACTCTATCCCCACCATGACACTGAGCTCTTGGGTAACAATCTTTAGCATCGATGAGCTACCAGTGTGGATGGACAGGTAAAAAAGAAGTCAGCGTATTCTTATAGATATTAAAATGGAAATAAATATTGCAGTCTACAAAGCCCTTCAGATATTTTTGCTGCATACCTCTACACACTGTCTTTTCTTGGCATCACAGGACAACCATCAGAGGAATTCCTAAGCAATGTCGAACCCTATATATATTTAATTTCCTTTATCTCCCAGGTTTCAGCTCAGAAGTCATTTTCAAGGATTTTTTTAAATGATACCTTTGAAGTGACACCCTCAACGCACCCCCCAGCCAAATCTCCACACATAAAACTAGGAAAATGTCCCTTTGGGAGCTCCCATAGCTCCCTCTGTATAACTATCTTAGCACATTCACTCACTTAAATACTTACTGAGTGCCCCTGTGTATTAGGTACTAGTGATAACAGCAGAGAATAAGCCCATAAAGGTCCTTGCCCTCCTTTCCAATGGAAACAGAGAGCCACTGAGAAAGTATTTACAATGATTTTCTGTTAATTTATAAGTCTCCCCATCTAAGAGTCTAAATTCCTCAAGTTTTAACAAATGATTTTATTCATTTTTACCGTCCCAGAACTTAGCACAGCACTTGGCACAACATTCTCCTCAGACTATTGGATGGATGAGCGGAGAAAAATGCAAACGAGATTAATGCATGTTAGTACAATGACCTCAAAAATTGTGAGTACAAGTTAGAGAAAACCTCTTACAAGGTATACCAAACCCAAGCAGAAATAATTTTATATATCTATATGCGTTTTAAAGAGTGTAATATTCCATTGAGTGCAAAAGTATTTTTAATATTAAACTGATAAAACGTATATATCCTAAGAGTCAAAATCCAATCAAATGATTTACCTGATGAGAAGCTTCCGATTTTTGTTAGTAGATAGGCAATATATGTAACTTGAATCCAATACCTTGCTTCAGTTTTTGTAGCGAAGACAAAGTGACTAGAGAAAGAGAGTAGAAATGATAGCTGGGACAGAGAGATGAATCATTCTGGATATCATCTCTCTGGCCACAGCTATTTAAAACAAGATACATATCCCAGATTTTCTGGCAATTTGGAATTATGTCATGGAAACTTTGTTGGTTAACTGTGAGTAAAAGAACTGAAGGGTCATATAGACTAAAAGACTAAGACCTCTCAGGTGGAGACTACAGGCAAGTAGGTAAGTACTGTAATTAGAAAAGAAACAGAGAGCCTTCTGTTTCCCCAAGGGGCTCAGCTATTTTGCCAATAAATGGGTTTGTGAGATTCTCTTTTTAATTGGGTTCTTTTACTGGGGTTCTTACAGCTAAAGAACCTTCCTTTGATCAGCCAGAGTTCAAGACAGGATACAAAAATCACTCTACCCCTTTAGGTCAGAAAGGTATTTATTACAGGGAATTGGACACCTACAAAATATTTGCAATGGATGAAGGAGTCGGCTCTAAGTTGAGCATCAGACTGACTCCACATTCATACGGGGCCAAATCTGAGAGGAGAGGTACCTCTGATGTGTGCCACTGGAAGTGTTAAGTTCAAGAATGCACTGCCTCAGCTACTACAATACGGTGATCTTGGAAGCCAACATCAGAAAACCTCTGCCATCAGAGCCAGCAATTACCTCTGAACACTCTCAGACCTGGTAACCCAGAGCTGAATCACTACTGCAGAAAATCTCACCTTCCCCAAACCATCAGAAAAATAGCCCCAAGTGGGTAGAAACATGGCCTCTGCTTTGGTTCAGTTTTCCACATTTTGGTGAATACATTTAACTGGAAGAAATAATTTGCATCCAGAACTGTGATTGCAAGAAAGTCTGGGTAACATCAATTTTAGTTCTGCAGACTTTTAAAAATATATATATATTATTGATTTTTTTACAGAGAGAAAGGGAGAGGGATAGAGAGTTAGAAACATCGATGAGAGAGAAACATGGATCAGCTGCCTCCTGCACACCCCCTACTGGAGATGTTGCCCACAACCAAGGTACATGCCCTTGACTGGAATCGAACCTGGGACCTTTCAGTCCGCAGGCCTATGCTCTATCCACTGAGCCAAACCGGTTAGGGCAGTTCTGCAGACTTTATACAAGATGGCATACTAGAAGAAGGAGAGAATGGGGCTCGAGCAAGAAAATCCAAAGTAGTCAACACTATTCTCATCAATCTCACCTATCCAAGTTGGGTCAAGTTCTTCAGAAATAGAGCCTGTGGCAAGGATTCTTGATTTATTAGGAGAGTGCTTTCTGGAGAAAGGGAGTGAAGGATGCAGAACTGGCTAGGAACACAAGGACACAAGAATGAGACTCAGTTGATCCCACAACATTCACCCGCAGTGTTAACCAAAAAGGCAGTTTTTGTACCCCTGTGCTATTGGACCAGATCTTTAGGGGAAGGAAAGCAGCAGAGCCTCATCAGTGGGATGGCTCCTGTTTGGCCAAGGACAATTCTCCGGTTTTGGAATTGCTATTTAACACTCACAGCAGCTAGACTAGAGATGCACTAGCTTAGAAAATGGGTTTGAGCAGGCCACAAACAGAATTCACTATAGTTTACCTTTGCTTAGATCACTTACTTTTCACATTAAGTTACTCTATCCAAGCACAGTTTCTCAATAATTTGTCTTGGTCAAAATTTCTGGGAAATTTCATAAGAGGAGGGTAATGGGATGAATTACAGACCCTACTGCTACAGCTGGTCCCAAGGCTATAACTGATACTCATTATCTCCCTCCTCCACCACACTTTCTGTATTCCCCTCCACTTGAAATATCACTTCTGCTGCTGTAGGTGGTTTGACTGATGGATTGGCCCAGGCACTCATCACTGAGAGGTTTGAGTCCCTGATTATCACACTCTTATCAGGCTGTAGTTGCCAGTTTTTAGTTACAATCAGGCATGGAAATACCAAGAAATGCCTATGGTGAATCTCCTGAGTGCCAAGCATATTCCTCTCTGCCTCCATTACGTCGCAGCCCCGCCTCCTTCTGATACTTTGCTATTTTACTAGAAGAGACATCAGAGCAGATATGGCAAGTCCAAATGAATGTCAATGTCAGTGGAAAGGAAGCAAATATTAATGAGTACCCACCATGTTCCAGACAATATACCCACTGTTTCCCTAGCAGCCAGAGGACACAGATGCAGTAGGAACTCAGTAAATATTGCCATATAAGTAACAGAGCAGGATGGAGCAGAAGACAGGTGAAAGGAAATAATTTCCAGGTAAGAAATATCTTGCTGAGCCCGGCCAGCATGGCTCAGTGGTTGAGCATCGACCTATGAACCAGGAGGTCACAGTTTGATTTCCAGTCAGGGCACATGCCCAGGTTGTGGGCTCAATCCCCAGTGTGGGGCATACAGGAGGCAATATCATTGATGTTTCTATCTCTCTCTCCCTCTCCCTTCCTCTCTGAAATAAAAAAATAAAAAACAAAACAAAATCCTGCTGAAAACTGTCTTTTTAAAATATGAAAGATGTTATATCTGGAAGAGACTGCGAAAAACTAGGTTCAGAGCAGGGAGAATAGGAGACAAGAACATCAAACTGGAAGTGCTAGAAACTAATTTCAGTAAGCATTGTTTATAATTTAGAATATATATACCAGAGAGAAAGCATGCACAGTACCCAGGCTAGGCCCAGAATTCACATTTAATTTGTAGTGGATCTCAATTATTTACCATCCAAATAGGGGTTTTACTTCCTGGGATCACATCTGCCTACTATAAAGAAAGTATTGCGGCTTGGCCAGTGTGGCTCCTTGGTTGAACACTGACCTATGAATCAGGAGGTCACAGTTCGATTCACCGTCAGGGCACATGCCCGGGTTGCAGGCTCAATTCCCAGGAGAGAAATGCAGAAGGCAGCTGTTCGATGATTCTTATCATTGATGTTTCTGTCTCTCTCTTCCTCTCTGAAATCAATAAAAAAATATTTTTAAAAAAGAAAGTATTTTGGGGAGGAATTAGGAGGAGAAAAGGGAGTAGAAGAAGAGGAGCATTTTCTGACAGTCACTTAGAAATAAAGTTTTTAATCTACAAATTGATTGTGTTTGAAAGTTTATAAATTGCTCATCAGAATTCACTTCATAGAGAAACCAAGATGGCGGCATAGGTAAACACCGGAGTTTGCTGCCTCGCACAACCACTTCAAAAATACAACTAAAAGACGGAACGGACATCACCCAGAACCACAGGAAGGCTGGCTGAGGGGAAATTCTTCAACTAGAAGGAAAGAGAACAACATACCGAGACTCAGAGGAGGCGCAGTGCGGAAAATACAAAGGTGTGGAGGTGCGCGCAGAGCGGGCTGGTGGCTGAGGGCGCGGTTGTCGTTTTCAATCGGGAGGGAGTCTCAGATTCTGAGCTCCAGTTCTGGGCGAGTCTCTAGGGACCCAGACTCAAACGGGAGAAGCGGGACTGTCTGGCATCGGTCGGAACGCGAGGGCAGCTTTCTCTCCAAGGTTTGCAGCGGTTGCTGGGATGCTGAGAGGCAGAGCCTCTGGGGATGGGACTGAGAGCCATAACTGCTCCCTCTGCCTGCCCTGTTGATCCCGTGTGACCCGCCCCGCCCAAGCCCTGTGCAGAGCCATTTGCCGGATAGCCTCAGGCAAAGGCTAGATTAGCACCTCCCCAGAGGACAGACGTTTTCCCACTGCAGACACAGGTGATTCTCACAGCCAGTCGGCCTGGAGGTCAAATCCCCCTAGTATTAACTACAACAATCAAGGCTTAACTACAACAAGACTGCGCACAAAGACCACTAGGGGGTGCACCAAGAAAGCGTAAAAAATGCGGAGACAAAGAAACAGGACAAAATTGTCAATGGAGGATATTGAGTTCAGAACCACACTTTTAAGGTCCCTCAAGAACTGTCTAGAAGCCGCCGATAAACTTACTGAGATCTACAAGAAATCTAATGAGACCCTCGATGTTGTGATAAAGAACCAACTAGAAATTAAGCATACACGGACTGAAATAAAGAATATTATACAGACTCCCAACAGCAGACCAGAGGAGCGCAAGAATCAAGTCAAAGATTTGAAATGCAAAGAAGCAAAAAACACCCAACCGGAAAAGCAAAATGAAAAAAGAATCCGAAAATACGAAGATAGTGTAAGGAGCCTCTGGGACAGCTTCAAGCGCACCAACATCAGAATTATAGGGGTGCCAGAAGATGAGAGTGAGCAAGATATTGAAAACCTATTTGAAGAAATAATGACAGAAAACTTCCCCTACCTGGTGAAAGAAATAGACTTCCAAGTCCAGGAAGCGCAGAGAACCCCAAACAAAAGGAATCCAAAGAGGACCACACCAAGACACATCATAATTAAAATGCCAAGAGCAAAAGACAAAGAGAGAATCTTAAAAGCAGCAAGAGAAGGAAACTCAGTTACCTATACGGGAATACCCATATGACTGTCAGCTGATTTCTCAACAGAAACTTTGCAGGCCAGAAGGGAGTGGCAAGAACTATTCAAAGTGATGAATGCCAAGAATCTACAACCAAGATTACTTTATCCAGCAAAGCTATCATTCAGAATTGAAGGTCAGATAAAGAGCTTCACAGATAAGGAAAAGCTCAAGGAGTTCATCACCACCAAACCAGTATTATATGAAATGCTGAAAGGTATCCTTTAAGAAGAGGAAGAAGAAGAAAAAGGTAAAGATACAAATTATGAACAACAAATATGCATCTATCAACAAGTGAATCTAAGAATCAAGTGAATAAATAATCTGATGAACAGAATGAACTGTTGATTATAATAGAATCAGGGACATAGAAAGGGAATGGACTGACTATTCTTGGGGGGGGGGGGGAGTGTGGGAGATGCGGGAAGAGACTGGACAAAAATCGTGCACCTATGGATAAGGACAGTGGATGGGGAGTGAGGGCGGAGGGTGGGGTGGGAACTGGAAGGAAGGGAGTTATGCGGGGGGGGGGGGGGGGGGGGAGAGGAACAAATGTAATAATCTGAACAATAAAGATTAAAAAAATAAAAAGAAAAAAAGAAATGAAAAAAAAAAGAACTCACTTCATGAACAAAAGTATATGTGTTGGTTTAGTTTCTAACTAGCCCACAGGGTTTAAGTAGTAATCTGGTTGAAATTAATTTATTTTTATTTTATTTTATTCCCTTCTGTCCTTGCCCTGTAGGTTTATCCTTTTCTTTTTTTCAGTTTCTTCTTTTGCTATCTGTGTGATCTTGCGCAAATTACTTAATCCGTATATGCTTCATTTTCCTAACCTGTAACATGAGGATATAACCGCAGTACCTACCTAATTTTGAGGATTAAATGAGTTAATACCTTGCACATAGAAAATATTCAATAAATAATATTGATTATTGTCATTCCTACTATCATATTATTATTATGTGTCTTAGGTTGGCTCTTCTCCACCCCCTCAAAGGCAGAACCTTAGACTAGAAGTCATGTGAAAATGATTTATTTAGGAAGTGCTCCCAGAAAAAACCAGTAAGGGAGTGAGAGGGAAGAAAAGAAGCCCAAGTAAGGGTACAAAATCCAATTTGACCTAAATTCAGAGGGTGACATAGGAGACAGTGTAGGTCATTCCAGTGCTGCCCCAAGCAAAGGCCATAGAGCAGGAGAATTGACACTTGTACCCACAGTCATTAAGTTAAAGTGGGGTGGCTTAATTCCCAGGTAGTACTTCAGCTTTCTATGTAAAAAGGGGTTCTGGTAGCTTAAGGTAATAGTCCCACAAAGAGGTAATCTGCAGGGATAGGGGTCAGCGCACTGACTTGGCATCTGCTCACTATACCATCATCATCATCACCATCACCATCACCATCACCATCTCCCATAAAACACACAATAATACATAGTGTGAAAGGTATTGTGTTAGGTTCTGAGGATAAAAGAGCCATAAAAAATAATGTTGAATGTAAACTGTAACTGAAAAAAAATATTTTTAATAAAAAAAAATAAACAAGTTACATTGCAGTTCACCGAAGAGGGGTTGCTGGACAACACTGGGGTGAACTTAATGGACTGATCAAAATTTTCAGAAGACTAGCTTAAGGATAAATAACTTTTTCAAATAAAAGAGCACTTAAAAAAGTTTAAGCTGTAAAAAACAGTCTCTGTCCTTCTACACCTTAGAATCCTGTTGAAGAGACAGGATAAACACACAAAGGTAAAAGAAGTATGCTAAGTGCCAAATAAGTGTAAACAAGGCATTACTACGGGAGTATATCTGCACTGAGTGATCAGGAAAGATCCCAGAAGTACCCGAATTGGATCTCAAAGAGTGGGTAAGATTTAGATAAGTAAAGAAGAAAAGGGAGTGTCGATGGGAAAATGAGCAGAATGATGAATGTTTTAGGGAGGATCAATAAACTTGCTCTAGTGTGGTGGTTCTCTACCTTGATGCTCATTAGAATCACCAGGGAGCTTTAAAAATCCCAATGCCCGGCAGCAGCCCAGGTCAGTTACATCAGAATTGCTGGAGTGAGTCCCAGATATTTCCAATGGGCACCCAAGGTTGAGAACCACTGTTTTATTGAATATGAAGCAGCTTATGAGAAACTGGTTAGGATATTAGAGATACAGAAGATTGTGGAAAAGTTAGCTATGTGGAACTAGTTATTTTAATTTAATCCTAATGTTTCTATTGCAAGCTGCCTTAAAATATTTTCATAAGTTAGGCTAAAGTAAATAGAGCCTGGAATATTAGATGAAGTAGTTTGAACTGTATGCTATAGGCAATGAAAGGTCACAAAGGGTCCTTGAAGATTTTTGAGCAGAGGAATAATGTAAATAAAACAACATGTTAACATTTAAACAGGATGTAGGGTTTCAGAGCAGAAAGGACAATATCTAATGGAACTTGACCTTGGCTGGTAGGGGAGAAGGGCTACTAAGGGAGAGAAAAATCCCAGAGGTTCTGGGCATGGAGTTGCATGGAAACAAATAGCCTTGGGTATTAAGTGTCAGGTGGTGGTAGAGGTGACCTCACCATGTTTATGTGTGATAGAGAGCTATGTGGCTCACAGGAGACTCATGTTTGTACAGGAACCAGCCAGCAGAGACTTGGCTTTTCTGGTGATTGGGCCTGAGCAACTGAATCCAGCTAGCTGGAAGGTACAACATACTGGAATAAGTCAGAGTAATATATTAAGTCTTGAAAAAGTAAACACAAAAGTAAACTGTGTTCATATAGATTACTTGCTACACTATTGTGTAGCGAAACATTTTAAACTGAAAAATAGAAAGTAATATGCTTATGCAAGAAAAAAAGATATTCAATGATGGTAAAAAGGACAAGATTATATAGTACTGTGTATCAATTTAAAAATACTTTCAATTCTTAATACTTATAGACCATGAGAGCAGAATTCACCAACAACTATTGTGAGAGGTTTCCAGTTACGGATGACCTTATCACTCATAGTAATGGAAATCTATTAGCTAAGAAAAGGAGAAATCATTTTTAACCTGCTACTTATATTATTGTTCAGCTGTCTGTTTTACTTAGTATGTATTTGATGGAAAGGCCTTGCTACCACATACAAATATTGAGAAAGCAAGGAATTAGGTAGGTATTTATTTTATAAATAATCTTGCAAAAAATTTAAATTGAAAAAAATTCAAGCTAGTGTTATGATATAAAAGGGAAAATCCTGTTCTCCCTTTCTTCTTTACCAGCTTAAATGTCATAACCTGTCATTTTAACTACTCTACTGCCAATAATCCTGACTCTCCCCCTACTCCCCACCCCGTTATTGTCATCATACGCACCTGGTGAGGCCCTAACCTTGGATGAATCTAACATCTGTCTTTGCCTTGGCTTCCACCTGGGCTGTTGAGTGCTGGTGATGAAAATCTCACAGTAGACAGATGAATATTGCTATAAATGCAAGGCCGCACCTACAAATGGGCCCTTGACATTGGCTACAAGTCCTACCATGAGATCCTACCAGTTCTCATTCCTATTCTGCCCAGAGATTGTTATAATGTGCAGTCTTTTCAGATATGCAATCACTGCTTTTTTTTTTTTTTTACCTTCCACCTCATCTCTTCATCATAGCAGGTAAACTTTTTTTTGCCTTCTAGAGAAAACCAAAGCCATCTGAAAAGGAACTGCTTCAACTTTCACCAAATCTACAGATTCATATGTATCTATACTTAGGTGGATTTAAAAACATGATCACAATATTTTACACTTCCTACTATCAAGACAGAGTCTACTTACCCACTCTTTCAATCTGGGCTGCTCTTGTGTCTTGCTTTAACCAAGAGAAAGTGATATTGTGTGAGTTCCAGAGTCCAGGTCTCAAGAGACCTTAAGCTTTCACCTTTGCCCTCTTAGAGCACACCTTCATGGTGTATTTAAGTTTGAGCTTGATTGCTGAATAGGAAATACCATGTGGAGAGGCCCAGCAAAGAGCCAGGACCAAGGCTACGGACATAGACATAAGGTCATCTTAGACCCTCCAGCTTCTGTTTAGCCACTGCCTGCAGCCACATGACTAACTTCAGGTGAGATCAACAGAACCACTCAGTTAAGCCCAGCCAACCTATGGAATTGTAAGAACTAATAATTCATTGTTTTATGGCCTACCTTTCGGAGTTGATTGTATGGCAGTAATAGATGTATATGTGATAATGATTCTTATCCTTCCCACCTTTTAACCACAAAGAGATGCTTAAGCATAGGCCTTCCACCCATTCTAACTTGCTATTTTAGGAGTACAGAACTACATGTTATCCTTAATATCTCCCTTGCAACTGGTTCCATCTAATCAGCAATGAAATATCTCCAGTCTCTTCTGACTAATAAAGTTTCTTTCAATCCCATGTTCACTTCCAGCGATAGGCCTGATGCTATACTAGTAAGGCCCTATCCTTCATTTCTCCTTCACAGCTAACATCATAAATGAGAACAATAGCTACTAGTAACATGTACTTACCATATGCTAGGCACAATTCTAAATACTTTACATATATTACTAATGCCCTTAACCATCACAACAACCCCATGAGATAGTTACTCCTACTATTCCAATTTTACAGATGAGGAAAATGAGGCACCAGAGAGTAAAGCAGCTTGCTCCATTGCAGATTTGGGTACAGAAGCCAGACTGCATGGCTACAGAGTCAGTTCTCTTAACCATTCTGCTATAAATGTATCTAACACTCATTGTCCCATTTAGTTAATTAACACTTACCCTTCAATCCAACGCAGACTGACTTCAACCCCTATCTCACCACCACAACTACTTTTGCAGTGGTGTCAAAAATGCCTTGTATATGGATGAATCGTGTGTTCCCAATGGAGCGATATCACCCACAAGGGGTCAAAAGTTGGTTCTGAAGGGGCTGAAAATTCTTAGGTATTACAGTGGCTTGTGGCCCTCTAAAATGCCACAGTACATAAACAAATATTCAGTATATCTGCGGTATTAATGTTTCATAGGGGTGGACAACTAGGGACAAAAGTTCTAAAAATGATCCCCGGTTTGGGGATCTTTCTCTAGACTCCCATATCTACCTGCCCACTAGTTATGCTCACTTATATTTTTGAGACATCACATGCTTGACATGTCCAAAATGAAACTCTTACTTTTTTCTCCTAAACTTGGTCCTCTCAAGTCTTTCCCATCTCAATAAGTGGCAACATCTTTAGGAGTCCTCTTGACTCCTTCCTTTTCTTTACTTGCCATCCAACTACTAGCAAGTCCCAAATGTCTGTCTATCTATCCAGCTATCTATCTATCTATCTATCTATCTATCTATCTATCTATCTATCTATCTATCTAATCTCAGCCTTGCCTCATACAATCCATTCTAAACATTGCAGCCAGCATATTCTTTTTAAAGCTTAAATCATATCTGGTCAGTCCCCCTCCTCACAACCTTTCAATAGCATTTTATTCTAAAAATAAAATCCAATCCTCTTACTATGGTCTAACAGGCCCTATATAATCTGCTTCTGCCAACCTCTTTGTCTTCATGACACACAACTTTCTCTCTCACTCATGTCACTCCTATCATAAAAGCCTTCTTTCTGCTCCTTGGTTCCCAGCTTAAGGCCTTTGCACTTATAGTCCATCTGTGGACCACTCTGCTCCTTTACCTTAGCCTGTTTTGCTTCTCATCATTCAGGCCTCAATTTAAGCATCATCACCTCAGAGAGTCCTTGGCCATCCACCCAATCTAAAGTAATCCCCTCCCTGTTCCACTTTCCATCACATTGCCCTGTTTTCTCTCCTTCACAGTGCTCTCACTTCTCCTGCGAGTCCCCTACCTCCATCTTTCCCATCTCTCCAAATGAAGGTGCTCTCTCATCTGACCCCATGACCACATTGTGTTGGTCCAGGATGGAACCTTGACCTAGATGGACCAGAGTCCTTCCTAGAATTTATAGAACTGGAATTGAGAAACACAGTCAATTCTTCTTTAATGACAGGAATTATCTGATATCAAATTGATATCAAATTCAGCAACTGCTAGTGGCCATGTTTCTAGTCATGTGTAGGAAATGACTATAAGAACAAATGACACATGATGAAGGGGAGAAAGAAAAAGTTATTTTTGGAAGCATTTTTTTGTTGTTGTTCTGGTTGTTTCTAAGGTCTAAATTACATTCTGGATGCTTATAGAGCTAGTTGAGAAACTTTTTGCAACAATATTTTCTTTGAAAAGTTTAAAAGGCCTGAGTGTTGATTGATTTAACTTGTTTTTTTATTGTGTCTAGCACTGCACTCAGATGTAACACTTTTGATGATAAAGATAATGAACATTCCACCTTAGAATGGGAGGTTAGATACTTCACATTTAAAGCACACTTTGATACTGAGATCAATGAATTAAAAGTTGTAGAAACAGCCTGGCCTGTGTCGCTCAGGGGTCGAGCGTCCACCTATGAACCATGAGGTCATGGTTTGATTCCCAGTCAGGGCACATGCCCAGATTGCAGGCTCAATCCCCAGTAGGGGGCACGCAGGAGGCAGCAGATAAATGATTCTCTCTCATCATTGATGTTTCTCCATTGATATTCCTCTCTCCCTCTTCCTTCCTTTCTGAAATCAATAAAAACATTTAATAAAAAAAAATTTGTAGCTGAAACCGGTTTGGCTCGGTGGATAGAGCGTTGGCCTGCGGACTGAAAGGTCCCAGGTTCGATTTCGGTCAAGGGCATGTACCTTGGTTGCGGGCATATCCCCAGTAGGAGGTGTGCTGGAGGCAGCTGATCGATGTTTCTCTCTCATCGATGTTTCTGACTCTCTATCTCTCTCCCTTCCTCTCTGTAAAAAATCAATAAAATATATTTAAAAAAAAAATTTGTAGAGACAAGACGTAATCAACTCTGAGAAGACCCACTTGGGCCTTCTATCAGGAAGCACTGAATCCTTGTGCACGCTACAAAAAGTACACATTCAGAGGCAAGATGTTAAATGTTTTAAAATGTCAGCCTCCCCTTTATTATTATTAAAGTCCATTTCAACCTTTATAGAAATTAACCTGGTTAAACACATTCTAATTAAATATAATCATGCAAACTATGTGTTGGACACTAGCAGACACAGCGATGAGTAAGTCAGAGTCTCCGTCATTAAGGCTTTTATTAGAGGACTAGAGGCCTGGTGCATGAGTCCTTTAATAAAGGGAGGGTGGGGGGTCCCTCAGCCTGGCCTGCGCTTTCTCGCAGTCCGGAAGCCATCAGTGGGACATCCTTAGCGTTGCTGCGGAGGCAGGAGAGGATCCTGCCACTGCTGCTGTGCTCGCCAGCCATGAGCTGTGAGCCCGGCTTCTGGCTGAGTGGTGCTCCCCCTGTGGGAGAGCACTGACCACCAGGGGACAGCTCCTGTATTGAGCATCTGCCCCCTGGTGGTCAGTGCGCGTCATAGTGACCGGTCATTCTGCCATTTGGTCAATTCACATATTACCCTTTTATTATATAGGATAGTTTTCTTTAAGTGCATAAAATAAGTGACTAAAAATACAAGGTAAAGGGGATGTTTTTATGTAAGTTGAAAATAAAGGACAAGGGTGCCAGGGATGGGGTAGGAGGTCATGGTAAAGAAAGGTCATATTCAGTTTTATGAACCAGGAAGGGCTTCATAGTCAAGTTAGGCATTTGAGCTGCACCTTAGGGATGGGTAGGAATGCAAAGGTCAGAGATGGTATGAGGAAGCACCCAGCCCAGACAAAGGCATATTTGGCTATGTGACGGACAATGAGCAGCTAATGAAGGCCTGAACTTGTAGGGTTAGCAGTGAAACAACAGAATGTCTGTTTACTGGCATTGCTACTCACAGAATTGCATAGCATGGTATGTTCAGTTTAAGAAATTTTCAATTTGACATGACAGTCGATTATCCCCTTAGTCTGACCAGGTGGCAGATGGCATGTGGGACTGGTGTTTGGAAGCATGTTATGACTGGAGATGTTAAATTTAGAATGTAAATAAAATCACATTTTATGAAAAGACACTTGAAAACTATTTGTGCATTGTTTGGAACATGGACCTATGAAGGTCATAGACTCTATAATGTCACTGGTGCTCATCACGGAGCAAAGAGATTTGTGATATCAGTATGATTGGAGGTTGAAAATTAAACTGAAATGTCCATGTCCTTGATATGTTCAGTTCATTCAAATAACAAGTCTCAGCCCTCATGCTTTGATGTATGGGAAGTCCATTCCTCAAGTTTTTGGAATACTAACATGTTTCATGAGTCCTTCCTAGCTCACTGCTTTGGTTCCACTTCTTACCTTTCATAATTGAATCTCTGGCTGCTGCTCTTTGCTTTCACCATGGAAACATGGATACAGGCTCCACAGAAAAGACTAGGTTGATAGCGTCAGGATAACATAAGGAAATTACCACGCAGAAAAGAAAAACCTAAAATTGATCTTAGATATTACTGCTCTTAACACATTAGCCAAGCTCCCCTGTAAGGGGCGCCAGTGACTATCTCTTTCTTAGCTCTCCGTCCTGATGCTGTGTTAAGGGGCCAGCTTACCTCATAATAACATATTTCCCCAACCTGAAGTCCAGACCTCTAACTTTCACCCTAGTTTCAGAGAGGAAAGCAGGCTTTTCTCTTTCTAGATTTAAAGCTGGCTTCCTTTCCTGCCCCAGGATTACTGACAGTAAGAACATTGTTAGTTTGACTATAGGAATCATTTCACTATATATATATATATGTATAGCAAAACATCATATTGTACAATTAACATTCAGAAATGAATGGCATTTTTATACACCAATAATGAACTCTCAGAAAGAGAAACTAAAAAAACAACAACAACCATTTATCACTGCATTGGAAGAATTAACCATGTTCATTAATATGGAAGAATTAACATCATTAAAATGTCCATACTACCCAAAGCAATCTATAGATTCAATGCAATCCCTATTAAAATACCAATGGTATATTTCACAGATCTAGAACAAATAGTCCAAAAATTTATATGGAACCCAAAAAGATCCTGAATAACCTCAGAAGTCTTGAGAGACAAGAACAAAGTTAGACGGATATCAAACTATACTCTAAAGCCATTATAACTAAAACAGCCTGGTAATAGCACAAGAACAGGCATATACATAAATGGAACAGAACAGAGAACCCAGAAATCAACCTACGCCATTATGGTCAATTGATATTTGACAAAGGAAGCAAGAGCATACAATGGAATAAAGACAGTCTCTTCAATAAATGGTGTTAGGAAATTTGGACAAGTACATGCAAAAAAAAAAAAAAAAAGAAAAAGAAAAGAAAAGAAAAGGAAAGAAAAGAAAAGAAAAGGAAAAAGAAAGAAAAGAAGCTAGGCCACAACTTCTACCATACACAAGAATAAATTCAAAATGGATAAAAGACTTAAATGAAAGTTGTGAAATCATAAAAATCTTAGAAGAAAACATAGTCAGTAAAATCTCAGACATCTCACATAGCAGTATTTTCACTGATACATCTTCTAGGTCAAGGGGAAACAAACAAACAAAAAGTAAACAAATGGGACTATATCAAACTAAAAAAGCTTCTGTACAGAAAAATAAACCATCAACAAAATGAAAAGAGAACCCATTATATGGGAGAATATATTTGCCAATGATACATCTGATAAGGGGTTAATTTCCAAAAAATATAAAGAACTTATACAACTAAACACCAGGAAGACAAACAATCCAATTTAAAAATGGTCAAAGGACCTGAATAGACCCTTCTCCAAAGTGGACATACAGATGGGTAATAGACATATGAAAAAATGTTTAATGTCACTAATCATCAGAGAGATGCAAATTAAAACTATAACGAGTTATCACCTCATCCCTGCCAGAATGGTTAATATCAATAAATCAACAAACAACAAGTGCTGGGGAGGATGTGGAGAAAAGGGAACCCTAGTATACTGCTGGTGGGAATGCAGACTGGTGCAGCCACTGTGGAAAACAGTATGGAGTTTCTTCAAAAAATTAAAACTGGAACTGCCATTTGACCCAGTGATCCCATTTCTGGGAATATATCCTAAGAATCCTGAAACACCAATAAGAAAGAATACATGCACCCCTATGTTCATAGCAGCATTATTTACAGTAGCTAAGATCTAGAAATAGCCCAAGTGCCCATCAGTAGATGAGTGGATAAAAAAGGCAGTGGTACATTCATACAATGGAATACTGTGCAGCTGTAAAAAACGAAGGAAGTTTTACCCTTTGAGACAGCATGGATAGACCTGGAGATTATGATGCTAAGTGACATAAGCCAGTCAGAAAAAGACAAGTATCACATGATCTCACTTATATGTGGAATCTAATGAACAAAATAAACTGATGAACAAAATAGGTCCAGAGGCATGGATGCATTGAAAAGACTGACAGATCTCAGATGGGAGAGGGGTAAGGGGTACGGGAAGAGATTTATCAAAGAACACATATGCATATATGCATAGCCCATGGATATAGATAATAATGTGGTGGAAGCCTGGGGTGGGGTAGGGGCTGGGTGGAAGGGGGCAAAGAGGGGTGATGGATTGGGGACATCTGTAATACTGTCAACAATAGAAAAAAAAAACCCCACAAAAAAGAACCATCATGTTGTACATCTTAAATCTATACAATTTTTACTTTTAAAAAACTCAGTTTCTTCAGGGGGAATTCTTACCTTCATCCACAGAATGGACTGAGTCAAAACAGTCATCAAAAGTACATTTAAGGAAATCTGGGCCAAGTCAGTGTGGCTCAGTGATTGAGCTTTGACCCAGGAACCAAGAGGTCACTGGTTCAATACTGGGTCAGGGCACATGCCTGGGTTTGATCCCCAGTAGGGGTCGTGCAGGAGGCAGATCAATGATGCTCCTTTCTCATTGATGTTTCTATCTCTCTATTCCTCTTCCTTCCTCTCTCTCTAAAAAAAAAAAAAAAAAAAAAAAAAAAAAAAAAAAAAAAAAAAAAAAATCAATAAAAACATATTAAAAAAAAGATGTCTGGGACCTTCAGGGTTTGGGAATATCACATGCAGATGGTGCAGAAGATGGGTGATAGGGTGGGGGCACACAGTGCAGGGCCACGCCCAGTTCTATGCGTCTTTACAACTTTTCCTCCAGTGTGGTGGCTTGGTTTCTCAAGATCTATGCATAAGTACGTGGACCAAAACCCTACATCCCTCAAGAAACACAAAATGTATTTTTCAGAAAGGGTATATTCTAAATCCATATTTAGGAAAAATGTTATTCTTAATGCAAAGGAAACACTCCTGCTAGACAATTACCCAATTTATATCACTGAATAGAAACATATAACATCTCATTAATGTAAGCTTACTTTTTGTTGGGCACCTGCTGTAAGTGAGGGCCTTTTATATCTCCCTTTTGCAAAGAAAGGAACTGAGGGTCACATTGCTAATAAATGGCAAAGCAGGATTCACAATCAGGCCCACCTAACCAGTCAGTGTACTTAAACACTAAATAAGATTTCATGTACTAGGTAGAAACAACTTCATTGAAACCAGTGGTGAACTCATTATTTTCTACAAAGAAATTTATGTGAGAACACTTATGAGAATTTTTCATAAAATGGCATCATTGTCATCATCTGTACATGAATCTTTTTGAAATAAACACGGTTACTCATTAATTCAACAATGTTTCCTGTGTACCACAATCCAGGCATTATAGGTATTACAGAAGATGCAAATATGACTACCTACAGGAATTTATAATCTATCGAGAGAGAGGAAATAAAAGGCAAAGAGAATTTGATGAATACCACAGGAAAGGTGAAAAAAGTGTTAGGGGTTTTAAAAGTCGGAGAGATTATAAGTGCTGTGGGCAGTGGACAGCATTATTGCAAACAATAGCAACTGTAAGAGAAACACAAATATAAAATTAATATAAAATAAAAAATAGACATCTAATTAAGAATGTTAAGATCAAATAAGGGATTATTGTCAACATATCGGGACTCCTCCAGCTGACACCTTCCCTACCTTAAAATTATTAATAAATTAGTTCCCATGGATTTAGATCCACTGCTGTAATCATGGCTACAAACTGCTGTTTTTACAGGCAGATGTGCAGGTCATACTCAAAATAACGTCCCCTCTGAACGGATAGGAAGCATTTGGAGGGTCATCTGTCACATGAGTAACACTATTTAGGATTAGCGTGGACACTGGTCAGTGGTTCACTTTTACTGATGTTTGTAATGTGTATCAGTATGTTAATATTCATTCTGCAGCCCTTATTAGACAGTGAACGACAAGAATACATCAAGTGATAGTCTATGAGCTATTCACAAATATACTTTTTTTTTTTTTTTAAACAATGATAATGCCCTTTGAAATCTGGAGTTTGGAAGTGGCACAAAATGTGATTTTAATACAAACTAGCTTCCACCACACGTGACTTTCTTTGGTTAAGTTTAGGATTCGAAACAGACACTAACAATATCTCTATAAGATTTTTTTTTCCCCCCAAGTGATTGAAACTTATTTCACCTTGGACTACTAATCCCATCATGCAACGCTCCCGATATCCCCACGGTGTGGGGTGGAGTCGTAGGAGGGGTGGCAACAGCAGCGGCCCGTGCATTCTGGGCCTTGTAGTCTCTAGGGCTCTGGCCGCCGTCGGGACGTCCACGTGGTGCGTTTGGCTGCAGCTGTGGTCAGTAGCTACCTTGTTCCCTGCACTTGGTCCCCCGGTGCCCGCTCTGGCGGGGGCAGACCGCCGCGGCGGAGCGGGATGGAGGGAGGGTCGGAGGCAGCCCGAGCCTTCGCGACGTTTTTGCGACAGCCGCGGCCGTGTTCCGAGAGTCCCCTCCCTCCTCCTCTCTCTGAGGAGGCACCGGCTGTTGTGCGGAGCTGCCTTTCTGTTGGAGTGTATGGGAGAGTGAGTGAATGAGTGAGTGCGAGCGTGCGTGTGGGAGCGGGTGAGGCGTGAGTGCGCGTTTGGGAGAAGGAGGACCCGCAGTGGCCGCTCGGCCGCTCCCCGCAGCGGGAGCAGAACGCGCGGCCGGGGAGAGCCGGGGCACCGGCGCCGGGAGCCAGCGGGGACAAGGGCGAGAAACCCTCTCCCCACCCCCAGCCCTCTCCCTCCGCTCGCTCTCCTTCGTCCGGGGGAGCCTCCCCGTCCCACCCCACCCCCCGCCGGCCACTGTCCCGCCGCCCCCCTGGATGTCCCCAGCGCCCTCGCGGGGCCTCCTCCAGTTCTTGCCGCATCAGTCGGGCCGGTGCTGCGGCCGCCGGGTGTAGAGCGGGAGGGTTCCCGGGGGCTGCGGCTGCCGGCGCTTCCCCGGTCCCCGCCCGTGTCCCCCGGTCCCCCGGCCCCAGCTCCCCGGCCTCGGAGGCTGTGACAATGGACTATGACTTTAAAGTGAAGCTGAGCAGCGAGCGGGAGCGGGTCGAGGACCTGTTTGAATACGAGGGCTGCAAAGTTGGCCGAGGCACTTACGGTCACGTCTACAAAGCCAAGAGGAAGGATGGGTGAGTGTTTGTGCGGTGCGGTGTCCGCGCTGGGCGGCGCTCCCGCGGGCCCGGGCAGGTAGCCGCGAGGGGGAGTGGGGCGCTGGGGTGCCGGTCCCCCCCTTCCTCGGCGCCCGCGTCTGCCCTGCCAGCCAGGTTTGGGGAGGAAGTGGTACCAGGGATCCAAACCCACACCGAATCCTGAGTGCTGCCGCCTGTGTTCTACTTTGGTGGCTCATGGGGAAAAGGAGCCTCTATGCCATGGGCTGTATACTTTTCAAGGGTTTCGGTGCTAGATTTTAAAAAAGAAATTCGTTATGAAATGTCAGCTCAAATCATTTTTTTTGGGGGGGGGGGTGTCGATTTATTATGGTAAACTTCTGGGGATTTCCTCACCTGCTTCTGGAGTGACATCCACTGGAAGGGAAGCTGTGATCCTTTCCTCTACCAGTTTGTGATTGATTGATTGTCAGATTTGGATTTTATTTTGGGGAAAGAGAGCAGCAGGTCCATCCAGTCTGAAGAGTTCCTGGTAGTAATCATCGGAAACAGAAATGTAGCAGTTGCTGTGTAGATACCATTAGTGTGAGTTTGACATAGAACAATGGGGGTTTGGTGCAGGGTGGGTGGTGGGGAAAAAGGCAGGCACAAACAGGGGTTATCTTGTTCGGCTGGCTCCCCCAAAATTTAGCAGCTGGCAATGAACTTTAAATCGCCGCTTTGCTTTAAATATTCTCCCCTATTAATAACTTAATTAAGTCTATGACTGGTATTGCTCCCCGTTTAGTTTCTTAAACAGGCAAGTGAAGTGTTCATTTTTCCTTTGTCAGTAGATGAATGTCTTGTAATATTGACAAAAGAGAAGGCAATTCTTAGTTGAGGAGAAAATGTATTTAATGCCTTGTTTTCCTCTTGTAAAAACGGATGTTGTCTCTGTTGCCTTTGATATTATAGACAATTGCTGGAAAGATAATGTCAAAGCTTATTATATAATCTTTAGATTTTATTATAAACAAAGTAGCTTTACTTGACCATCTCTGTTAGTTTGCTAAGCTGCTGTTTAACAATGAAAATAATTGCTTTTTTTTCCAACTTAGGTAAGGGGGGTATGTTTAGAACTATGTAAGTACTAAAAAATGAAACATTTCATAAAGCTGAAGTAAGTTACCTAGGGGGTGTGGAAGGGAAGCCATATTTATAACTACTTTAGTATTCTGGATATTGGAAAAGGAAGTGTATATTTATTTATTCAACATTTTTTTTCTTAGATTTATTGATATATATTTCTAAAAAACTTAAAATGTATTCTAAGAGTCATAGAGTAATTCTAATTTTGGGATGTGCATTTCAGTGTTTATATGCAACAGTAACGCAGTGCAAAAGATAGGAATTTGAAAACTTGAGGCTCTGGATACTGTATGTATTGAAAAGTACTTTTTAGCAGAATGAATAGTCTGGTGACATTTGAGAAATCAGTGTCTGGAGAGAATGTTGACTGTTTAATTATATTTCTTGTTGAAGTATTACTTTGTAATAACACATATATTTAAAAAATGATCCTTGTTAACTTCCCATACACTATTTTTCAAAAACCTTAAACCATCTTGCCATCCCCAATATAATAATTTTTTTAGTATATTCATAAAACCCCTAATCCCATGAGATTGAACACTGTTGTACATTTGATCAGTCTGTCATTTGTTTTATAAAATTCTCGTGACTTTAAATTATTTTTAACCTCTCTGAGAGAAGCCAGTTCTGTTTTTATAAATTACCGATTTAAGCTAATAAAATCTGCAAATTTAATTAACTTTGCTTTTATGTGTTATTTAAAAACTATAATATCATATATTATCAAAAGGTACTCTAAACCACATTTTATATCTTATGGTCAGGTTTTAATTTAGGCTGAAAATAATTTTAGAAGCATTGTACAATTTAAAAATAGCTGAATGTATTGTATATGAACATTTCTTAGTAATTTGTGATAGTTGAAAAGTAATTGCATTTTGGGAAAAGATAACTTTTTTATTTATATTCTTTGGGGTTGTTTTCCAGCAGCCTTTAATGATTTTGTTTATAGGATGAACTTTTAAAAAAATGGATCAAATGTCAAAGAGTTTTAAAATTACTTAAAGCAGTGTTTGTTTTCTAGAGGGAATACTTTTTGGTTTAGCTTCTTTTTTATAACCTCAATGGTAAAATACTGCATTGTATTTATGAGGTTCTTTTGATCTTATGTCAGTGAAATGTAATTTAAGTCCTGGTAAAATAAAATTTGTAGTTTGTAGTTAAATCTTTTATAGAAAGTTGATGATCAAATAATTTTTCTAGTGTTGATTTACATTCAAATTAAATTATATATTCTGTAACTGAAATTTCAGAGTATTCTCAGAACCCAGACAGTAGCATCTTCAAAAAGAGTCTTGAGATTTAAAATAAAATGAAATGTTTTGTTTATATAAATTTGGCTATTGAAATGAATGTATTTAAATTTTGTATCCTTACAGTTGTCTAGAGAGCATCATAGAACATGAATTATTAGAAAAAAATTAGGAAATACACAGCTTGAAAGGTCATTTCTTTGAGTTAAAGAATTAGTAATACTATACTGCTAGTATACTGCACTTAGATAAACTCAGCATTTTAGGAATGTGGTGCAGAGAGAAATACTTTATTTGAAGCATGATTACGTAAATACATGGAAAAAGGACTTTTTATAATTGTGTTGATTTCAAATTCTAATAGAGTTAAAAAATAAGTGCACAATAAATCTTGGAAATAATTTGCTCTTACTATCATTATAAATGAGATAGTGTCCTTTGTGTCTGAACATCAAAAGGGTACTTTAGTGAGAAGCAGGAGGATTAATTTTCTTAGTCAATTTTACTTTTTCTTTGCAGAATTTAGGCAATTAAACTTATTTTGTTCCAAAGAATGGAAAACTGTGAGAAGGCAAAAAACAATGTGTGTTTTTAAATTCTGAACTCTGGACATTTTTAGAATTTAAAAGTCAATTTGGAATAAGAGTTTGATTTCCAAAAAAGAAAAGCAAAAGGAGCTTTCTTCTTCTTCCTTTTTTAATCCTCACCCAAGGATATATTTGTTGGTTTTGAGAGCCAGAGAAAGGGAGAGAGACAGAGAAACATGGATGTGAGAGTAACATCAATGGTTGCCTCCTGTATGCACCTCAACCAGAATTCAAACCCGAAACGTGGGTATGTGCTATGACCAGGAATTGAACCCACACCTTTTTGGTGTACAGAGGATGCTCCAATCAACTGAGCCATCTGGCTGGAGCAAAAGGAGTTCTCTTTTTAAAAAAATATATTTTTATTGATTTTGGAGAGGAAGGGAGAGGGAAAGAGAGATAGAAACATCAACGATGAGAGAGAATCACTGCTTGGCTGCCTCCTGCATGCCCCACATTGGGGATTGAGCCTGCAACCCGGGCATGTGACCTGACAGGCAATTGAACCATGACCTCCTGGTTCATAGATATATTGAAGATCAGCCACTGAGCCATGCCGGCCGGGCCAAAAGGAGTTTTCTTGAATGGGGTTCTTAGACTTCTTTAACCTATGTTCTAAAGAACAGCTAATATATAATTGGGTGCATATGTGTGTATATGGGTGTGTTTGTGTTAAACATATAGAAAACTTTTGTAGAAAACCAAGAGATTAGTAGGCAGTGATAATGACGATAATAGCTAAGTTATTGTGTAAGTACCAGGTCCTGTGCAGAGTCCTTTAAGGTCATCCTCTATTTAATCTTCACAAGTACCATATCAAGTCAGTTTTGTTTTTCTCTAACAGTTTTGCAGGTGAGGAAACTGAGGCTTAGGAAAGTTAAGCCAATTTGTCCAAGGTTACATGACTACTTAAGTTTCAGAGCTGGAATTAGAGGATTACAAGCAGCTCTCTTATTATAAAGCCCATGCTCTTAACCATTATGTTTCATATAATTGATATATTGAAATAAATATAAACATAGACATCAAGATTTGGTTTTTAGTGGGTCATTCTGAAAATATGAATGCTTTAGCCCAGGACTAATCTTTTCAGTTAACTGGTGTACTTGTTTTAGTAGATTTCTGAAAAGGCTGTTTTTTTTTTAAAGTATGTATGTAGATATGTATGTGTGCATCATAGCACACACGTATATGTGTGTGTCTACCAGACCCTTATAAAGCATGTTAAGATATGAAAGTTCTTCATCTAGTAAAAAGAACTCAAAATTGGAAGGACTGGAGACCTGAGTTTGAGTTTACACTCTGCCTCTTGTTACCAATATGACCGTGGGCAAGTCATTTGCTCCTGTAGACCTTGGTTTCTTGTACGATTAGGGGGTTTCAGTTGATAATTTTTAGGATCTTTTCTAGTATTATGATTTAAGGAACTAAAAATTATGAATATAAAATGTAATACTAATGCATGATTATGTAAAAACTGCTAAAAAATTTTACTTTAGATCATGGTTTACTTCCATATTTCTTAGCCTCATGCTTTAATATGGGTTCTCATCAACTCCTAGAAAGAAGTTAGGAAGTTCACAAAGACTTAACGGCTACTTTATCTAACATGTCTTATACTAACTTAGCATTTCTTCATATTTATCTCTTAAGATGTTGGGAGTTACGGGCTAGTCCCTGTTCCCACTCTGTGAACCATTCATTTGGTGGCTAGCACAGGGATTCTTCTGATTCAATCTGCATTGGAGCTTTTATTCAGTTTTATTTTAGTTCCTTAACTATGAACTTGGTTGGAATCCTTTATTTCTCCCAAAGGAATTTAATAGTTTTTCTTTGAATACTGTTGATACCTGTTTATAAATTCAGTTTAATTGAAATATTTCTTTAAATGTCAGAGTGCCAAATACAACATGTAATAATCCCCATCACTGGGGATTTTGTATGCCCAATAAGGAGTATTCCTTATAACCTTTAAAAAGCATGATGAAAAGGGAAAAGCAGAGTATTTAACTTGTACTTCTTATCTACTGCGAGTTGAATTTATCTGCCTTAGGTATCAGTGCATTCAGATCCACTGTTTAGGCCTGTGGTCGCCAACCTTTCGGACCTCACGGACCACTAGTGGTCCATGGACCACCAGTTGGCGGCTGCTGGTTTAGGCCACTTAGAGATTTCATGCTTATAGCCCATTTTCTTGTAAGACCGGCAAATTACCTTTTTTCCCAACATTTGAAGAAATCCATTCTATGTGCCAAGCACTGTCCAAGGTATTGGGACTGGAAAGATGAATAAGATATTTCATTATTTGAGGAGAGATCTATGGGGGAAACAAACATATAAATAAACTGTACCAATTTAATAGGCACTATAATTATTAATACAAAGTGCTGTTGGAACATAGAGATAGAAGCTCCCAACTGCTTAAGGTTTTCAGGAAAAGCCTCCCAAAGATATCAACATTTTGTTTGACCCTTAGAAGATGAGAGGATCTCATCAGAAAGGGTATTTCAAGAGGAATGGGACAATGAGGGTTGCTGTCTGTTATTCCCTTATAGACCCCAACATTTTGTGAGATTAAATTTTTTTTATTCCTACACCTTTCCTCCCTATTCCTTTCTGTTGCTAGCATTTTTTGATCTGCTGCATGTGTAGTACATGCACTACAAATGTTCCATTGTACCCAATGGACATGACAAAGTTTCTGTTATTTAATAACAGGGATAAATTTATCAGCATGCACTGAACACCTTTAATTGTCTGTGTGGCAGTTTTCCATCACAAGAATGTTGGAAATCACAATACAAGGAGATTCTGAAATCCAAGTGTCTGATTTAAGACTCTCATATGTAAAACTGCCATGGCAGAACTCCATTTTGATTACAGCTCTGGATAGCAGATGACACTTCTTTGGCCTCACCTACATGAGGAGTAGGTAGCCAGTCTCTTTTATGCTGCTGAGATGGTGGTGGCAACAGATTGGAGGGGCAGAATTCTCTTGGTGGGACTTGGATGTGTGAAGAGATGGCAAGTAGGGAAATGGCTTCTGGCATGCTGGATTTCAGCAAGAAAAACAGAAATAATAACAAATTATTATAAATTATTATAGGCCATGTGCAAACAACTACTTTTTAAAAAATCATTTCTTGGAAAAATGTGTTCAGAATAATGATTTACAAACATTTGAAATGTGATCCATATGTAAGTTGGGAACTATATATGCCAATTAGTGTTGATAAATGTATATTATGCCCCATAGCTGGTGTCATTTTTCTTACAGTGCCTTTTATTGTTGAATTCAATCCTCATTGTCTTATTATTCCTTTTCTGGGAGTAGCTGCTGCTGGGGAATGAAAGTCCTACTGTCCTTTCCTCCTTCAGAACAATTTGTAAATCCTTTCATTCACACCAGCTTAGGTAGGCCTTGGTCATCTCTTTGTTACTGATTTTTCCTTTTAGAGATCTCTTGTCACCTCAAGGCATTTCTTGATGTTGTCACTAAAAAAGTGACTTCACCTGTTATTTTGATCTTGAGACTTGAAGGCCCTTGTGTATAGTGATTCTTAGTATTCTTTAGTATGGTTATTGTCAAAGTCACAAAATCAGTTCCTGCTATAGCAAGCTGCCTTCAGTAATGGAATTATGTCATGTCCGTCAGATGTGTTATGGCAGAGAGAATGTTGCGAACCACTTTTTAAAAATTGAGATACATTATATACCATAAAATTCGCCCTTTTCAAGTGTGCATATATATTCACAAGGCTGTGCAATTATCACCGCTATCTAATTCTAGACTTAAAAAAAAAAATTTGGACGATGTTTAATAACAAAAGGTGCCTAGAAGTCTATGGGGAAAGGTCTCAAAAAACATTATGATAGAATCATATACATAATAGACAGTCCATAAATTCCAATGAAATTAACAAAGGAGTGAACTATGTTTTCATTACGATTTCTGAAATTTGGGGAGATACTAATTCTCCCAGAAAAGAAACCTTATGCCCATCAGCAGTCACTCCACATTGCCCCTCTTCCAGCTCCTGGCAACCATTAATCTATTTTCTTTCTATGGATTTGTCTGTTCTGGACATTTCATTTAAATGGAATCATATAATATGTATGTGGTCTTTTATGCCTTTTACTTAACATGTTTTCAGGGACCATTTATGTTGTGCATGTATCAGCATTTCATTCTTCTTTATGGTTGAATAATACTGCATTGTATGGATATACCTCATTTTTTAAATCCATTCATCAGCTGGTGGACATTTGAATTGTTTTTTATTTGAAGTTCACATCCTGTAATGTAACAAAAACATATGAATAGAAACAAAAGCAAATTAAACATTATCACATTTGTTGACACCACTATCTAGTTCTTCCTATCAACTTTACAATTGAAACAATAGAAAGCAGGTGACAATTTAGGGGTTGGGAAAGAGATAAAACTAAAAACATTTCTACCATGTTTATTCTGTATTTTGTAGAGCTGTGCTCACAGACAGCTTCTTTTGCCATACTTCTCCACTGTGTGGAAATTCTGTTGTATATAAAGTTGAACCTGCTCAAAAGCTGAGAGAGACTAGAAATATAGGGTCTGTATCCTGGTGCATTGTCATACAATTCAAACAATGGTGTGGCTACCAGCTTGTAATTTTTAGGTACTGCAGACAAGGCTTTTTCTTGAAGTTGAACCAAAAACAACTTATGTTCCTTTGGTTTTATATTATGTGCAGGAATATATGGATAGTCAGGAGGTTCAAAATTTGGTCTCCACCAGTTACCAATGCAGTCATCAATGACCCAGTCTTGTAGGACTCCATCCTGATGACGGAGTATCTCTGTCATTAAGCATTTTAGTCCTTCATCTTCATCTTCCTTTGGTAGCTTGAAGAAAGTTGTTCCCAATGTAACAGTAACATATGGTAGCCAGTGCTCATGTAGAATCAGAACCCCTTCTATAGTTCTGATCCAGTTTTATAAAATCCTTCCCTCATGGCTGCCACAGAGCTGCCCTTCTCATAGAGGGGCTCTTTTGTACCAAAAGTATAATTAGTAAGAGGGTACAGATTGATTGTATGCTCCATAGTGAGGGGCTTGGTCTGCTGGATGTACTTGTTGCTGAACTGGTAGAGGAGCCCCCCCCCCCCCCCCCGCCCCGGGAACAGCTGGTCTGTGAACAATTGGGTGGCACCACAGACATGCTCTTGAGCACTGGTGGTGAGCAAAAAGGGGGAGTGGTGGGAGACTGTCCTTATTATCTGTGTCCCACTCAGCAGCCTCCAATTTTCATGAACACGACCACTAGAGGAGCTGTTCATACTTTTTGGCTATTCTATATAATAAAAGTCTAATATGCAAATTAGCTGAATGGCAGAACAACCTGTCGCTATGATGCGCACTGACCACCAGGGGGCAGATGCTCAATGCAGGAGCAGGCTCACAGCTGGCGAGCGCAGCAGCAGTGGCGGGAGCCTCTCCCGCCCTGCGGCAGTGCTAAGGATGTCCGACTGCCAGCTTGGAGCAGGCCTAAGCCAACAGTTGGACATCCCCTGAGGGCTCCCAGACTGCGAGAGGGCACAGGCCTGGCTGAGGGACACGCTCCCCCCCCCCACCCCACCCCCCAGTGTACAAATTTCGTGCACCGGGCCTCTAGTCATAAATAATGCTGCTGTGAACCTTCATGTACTAGTTGAACCTTCATGTGTTATGTGGACAGGTTTTAATTTCTCTTGGGTATATATCCAGGTATGGAATTATGGTACTTCTGTGTTTAGCTTTTTGAGAAATTACCAAAAGTTTTCAAAGCGTCTGGAGAACCACTTTTGAGTGCCTTTACCTTGATTTTGTTTTAGGATCAAGATCTTTGTTCTTTGTCTGTAAGACCCAACTAGCCTTCCTATTGCTAGGACAGTGTTTACACTTTATATTATTGGAGTGATTCTGAAATACAAAATAATACAACTCCTCCTCCATCAAATGAGACCACCATTCTGACTACCTTGTGCTAGAAATTTTTTCCTCTCGCTTGAAATATGTTCTAACATTTAGTTTCAGAAATTCTAAATACTTTATGTTAACATACAACTTGGATAAATCCCTCTTCACTCATCACCCAGAAAACATAGTCCTTCATAGATGCATTATGTAACTACTTCAGTGTATATGTGGTTAATGTTTATATGTCCTTTGGGTCTTTCTGGTGAATGTTTATGGGTTAGATATTATAGATTTCCTCTAGGGCAGTAATTGTGTTCCCCTCAGTTTCTGGCACATTGCCAAATGTTGACAGGTATTTAATACTTTTTTATTTGTGGTATACCTGAAATTCATATTTGAAAGTCTTCCTTTTAAACTTGCTAAAATTAAAAACTTAAACATATTATGATAGAATAAAAAAGCAACACCATGTGAATTTACCCAGAAGAGCAAAGTCTGATGGGCTGGCTATATTGATACCAGGAACAGAATTGAACAAAACCAAAGCCAAAGGCAGAGATAAAATTTGTTAATTGGCTGAAAAAAATATAAGGCTCGAAAAATTGAGCCACTACAAAGAAAGTATTTTTTGACGTATGCCTTGTAAATGAATCAGTTTAAATGTAAATCAAACCTATATTTCTAAACGTAAGGAAAATATAATTAGTTTCTGAACCACAGTTGGCATTTAATTTTGTTTAAATACATAATTGTTTCATACTTGAATTTTACTTTTGTTATGTGAATAAAAAATTATTTAGGTTAACTACTACTAAAGATAATTCTGTTACTCATCTCTCTAGACAAGCTCATTAGGATCTATAACTTCATAATGGCCCATGAATTCTAGCAAATAATCATCCTAAGGAGAGGAATTCTTTACATCATGATGCAGAGCCTGCTCTGGGTGTTTTTTATACACCTGAGTTTGTTTATATGTTGTCTAGAAAACTAAAGAAATTAAAAAAACTCATCCTTGCCTGGCCGGTGCGGCTCAGTAGTAGAGCGTCAACTTGTGAACCAGAAGGTCACAGTTCGATTCCCAGTCAGGGCATATGCTTGGTTTGCAGGCTCGATCCCCAGTGTGGGGTGTGCAGGAGGCACCTGATCAGTGATTCTCTCTCATCATTGGTGTTTCTATCGCTCGCTCTCCCTTCCTCTGAAATCAATAAAAATATATTTGAAAACAAACAAAAACACGTCCATCATTGGTATTATGGTTTATATTAAACAAGTATATTTTTGGGAAAGAGGAGGTCGATATTGAAAAAATATTTTTATAAGGCTTTTGTTTTAAGAAAGGCCAATAGAGCATGTGAAAATTTAAATTCATATAGAATAAATTAATTGGAGTTTTTTAGCTTTACAAAAGAATTTCTAAGTACAGGAGCTCTCCTGGCATATTTATGGTGTAACTCAGTTTGTAAAAAGTTCTGTTTATACACAGTTTCCAAGAAAATGTCAAGCACAAAGTAAGGCATATTTGTAATTTGTTTTCTAGCACTGACTTAACATTGAAGATACTTTTATTTTTTGATCCTCATCCGAGGATACATTCCCATTGATTTTAGAGAGAGAGGAAGGGGAAGAGAGAAAGAGAGAAAAACAGATCAGTGACCAGGATTGAATCTGCAACCTTTCATAGGGGATGATGCCTTAATCAACTGAGCCACCTGGCCAGGCAGAAGATGCTTTTAAATGTAAAATTAAATCATTTAAATATTGACATTTTATAGTTTCTTTTTAGGTGTAGTGTTTTTT
Organism: Myotis yumanensis; assembly: GCF_028538775.1. Classification (NCBI taxonomy): domain Eukaryota; kingdom Metazoa; phylum Chordata; class Mammalia; order Chiroptera; family Vespertilionidae; genus Myotis; species Myotis yumanensis. The sequence continues at coordinate 117,118,835 of NW_027223754.1, read as the reverse complement.
GGGGGTAGGAGGGATAAATTTGTATATTTGTGATTCATTTGGTAGCCATTTACCAAATGTCTGTAATACACCAGGTTCTATGCCAGATATAGGTGATTCAGCAGTGAATAGCCTCAAACTGCGGCTCGCGAGCCACAAGCATCTCTTTGGCCCCTTGAGTGTGGCTCTTCCACAAAATACTGACTTCTGCGCATGGGGCACAAAGTTTCAATCACACTGTACATGCGCGCCCGCACGTGGTATTTTGTGGAAGAGCCACACTCAAGGGGCCAAAGAGCCGCATGTGGCTCACGAGCCGCAGTTTGCCGACCACTGGTCTAAGTCATTAGGGTTAAGACTTTTGAAGGGCATAGGCATGTAAACAAGTTATTACAATATAGTGGAATAGGACTGTGATAGGGAAAATTATAGGTTGCTTATGGGGTACCTAATCTGCTCTTGGGGACTCAGGGATATTTCAGTTGTCTCTTTAAAGATAATTAGGAACTACCAAGTGAATGGTTATTAAATAAGGGTGAGTGGTGTTATAGCACAGTCTGGTTGAAAATGGAATGTGGTAGGGGTTGGATGATGTGTAGTAAACAAATGTTAAATTATTTATTTGATGTAGTTTTAGGAGCTCTTGTGTTTTAGGGGGGAGGCTAAGTTCTCTCCAGTACTCTCTGGAGTCACCACTGAATATTGTTTACAAATATATGAAGGAAAGATAGTATGGTGAGGGGATTGAAAGAATTTCAGTGTCAGATCTTAAAGAGGAATAAACGTAGGGTGAGAAGTATCTATGTATATAAAACCCTAATATGCAAATAGACTGAATGGTGGAACAGCTGAACAACCAGTTGCTATGATGTGTGTTGACCACCAGGGGGCGCATGGAACATGGCGGGTGTTGGCAGCAGGTGGCAGAGTGTGGAACATGGCAGGATGGTGGAGCAGGTGAGCGGGGGCGCCAGACCAAGGTGGGGCGCCGGTCGCTGTCATCTGGGTGAGCCTCTGGTGATTACTGAAAATTCTTTGCTTCCGCGCTCCGTGGTCCTGCCCGGAGCTCGCACCTGCTGCTGGTGCTGGCCTTGCTTGCACCTGCTGCCAGCCCGGAGCCACCACTTGCACCCGCTGCCGGTGTCGGGCACCGGCTCCGATCACCCCTCAGGGCTTCTCCACCTCCCCCTGCTCCTGAGGGGTGATTGGGGCCAGCAGCCGCCTCTCGCACCCACTGCTGGCGCCGGCCCCGCTTGCATTTGCAGTCGGCTCTGGAGCCACTGCTCGCACCCTCTGCCAGCACCTAGTGCCGGTCCCGATCACTTGGCGCCGTCAGTGGGTGTGAGCGGCGGCTGCCGGCCCCGATCGCCCCTGAGGGCTTCTACACCTCCTCCTGCTCCTGAGGGGCCATCAGGGCAGCAGCTGCTGCTTGCATCTGATGATGGCGCCGGCCCTGCTTGCACCTGCTGCTAGCGCTGGCCCAGTCGCTCTGTCAGTGGGTGCGAGCAGGCCGGTGCTGTCAGCATGTGGGAGTGGTGGCAGGAGCGGGGCTGCCAGCAGAGAGGGGACTGGGGGCCGAGGCAGGAGGGGCTGGGCGGGGGCGCGGAGGATGGGCCGAGACCTGACCTTGTGACCACCACAGCCTCGTGGCCCACAGTTCCTTTCAAGGTGCACGAATTCGTGCACTGGGTCCCTAGTAAAAAATAAAATTCGAGAAGTAAGTGGGGTCTTGTAAATCATGCTTTCTGGACTTTGTACTTTATTCTGAAGATAGTGACAGTCATTTGTGGGATTTTATATAGATAGTAACAAGTTGATGTATTAACTTTAAAATATTGCTTGGCAATACAATTAGAATGGCTATAGGGAACTGGGGTTAGAAGAATGTAATAATAACCCAGGTGAGAGATGCTGGTGGCTTAAATTAGGGAAGTGACAGAGAGGATGATAGGACTTGTTGAATTATTGGATGTGAGAGAGGAAGAAGTGAAAAAAACCAAGGATAATGGCCTAGTTTCTGTTTTGAGAAGCAGAATGTTATGCGGACTGAAGGGTCCCAGGTTCAGTTCCGGTCAAGGGCATGTACCTCGGTTGCAGGCACATCCCCAGTAGGGGGCATGCAGGAAGCAGCTGATTGATGTTTCTCTCTCATCGATGTTTCTAACTCTCTATCCCTCTCCCTTCCTCTCTGTAAAAAATCAATAAAAAAAAAAAGAGAGTAGCAGGATGTTGCCATTCACATCGATAATTAAAACAGGAAGAGGAGTACGTTTGAAGAGGAATATGATGAATTGTTTTGATATATTGAATTTTAGGTGCCAATTAAACACCTAAGAAGAAGTATCCATTAGGCAGATATATGAATCTACTGTTCAAGAGAGAGATCTGGATAGAGATAGACTTGGGTGTTACCAAGTACTTGAGTGGTCTTGAAATTGCCTAGGGATAGTGTGTACAGTGAGAAGAGGACCTAGGACAGAATGTAGAAGAGGATATTTCTATCCATGAGGCTCAGAAATTGAGTGCTGAGGAGGAGAAAACCGAGGGTCCCCCATTGTGCAACAGGAATTGTGCTATACACAGCTTATTGGTTGTACACAGCAGAGTGGAGAAAAACTAGGACCTTATAGATAGAATCCTGTCTACTATGGAGAGAGTATTTCCAGAAAGAGTGGTAGGCAGTACCATATGCCACACAGAGGGCAAAGATATAATGGGGTGTCTGAATTAAGTAAAGTATTTAAACAAAAGAAAAATTCAGCTAAAGGTTTTTTTGGACACCAGAGCTTATATTATAGCACATTTTGTAGATATTATTCAAAATGTTTTGGTACTTTAATGGTTAGCCTTATCATTTAGGGCCAAGTATTGAAAAACTTCGTTACTTCCATCCTTTGTTCCATATTGGCTCTATTACTGAAGCTCAGCCTATAAATAACATTTATTTATTTCTTCATTCCATGCTATTAAAGACAGTTCTCTCTTTTTTAAAGAAAATACTTTTTTTTACTGGTTATAAAAATGACTAGAGGCCTGGTGCATGAAATTCAAACACTGGAGGGAGCGGGTCCCTCAGCCCGGCCTGTGCCCTCTTGCAGTCCGGGGCTCTTGCAGTTTGGGACCCCTCACTCCTTACTGCCCGCCTGCAGCGGAGGCGGGAGAGGTTACTGCCACCACCACTGCACTCGCCAGCCATGAGCCTGGCTTCTGGATGAGTGGTGCTCCCCCTGTGGGAGCACACTGACCACTAGGGGGCAGCTCCTGTGTTGAGCATCTGCCCCCCTGGTGGTCAGTGTGCATCATAGCAACTGGTCATTCCACCGTCGGCTAATTTGCATACTAGGGTTTTATTATATAGGACCAGAGGCCCGGTGCACGAAATTTGTGCAATGGCAGGGGAGGGGGGTGGTGGGGTGTCCCTCAGCCCCACTTGTGCCCTCTCACAGTCTGGGACCCCTTGGGAGATAACCACCTGCTGGCTTAGGCCTGCTCCCTGGGTGGCAGAGGGCAGGCCTGATCCCTCAGTGCCTGCCCCGCCTCCCCGGGTCGCGCACACGGCAGGGCCGATCCGGGGGTTGGGGCGCTGCCCCGGGCGGGTCGCACACGGGATGCCCAGATGGAGGCCGGGTGGGCTGGCCAATCGCTGCTGCACTGCCCGGCTGCCCCGGGTCGGGTCGCACACGGACGCCTGCCGCCCCGGGTTGCAGATAGCAGGCCCGGATGGCGGCAGTGCAGGCGGATGGCGCTGTCCTGCCCTGCCTGCAGTATGCAAATTAGCCACCATCTTTGTTGGCGGTTAATTTGCATATCGCACTGATTAGCCCATGGGAGGTGTAGCGAAGGTACGGTCAATTACCATGTTTGTCTATTATTAGATAGGATGATATGTGTTCATTGTTAAAAAAATTTATGATCCAGAAATGTATATAGAAACTGAGAGCCTTAACTGTACAACTAGGTGACAATTATTATTTTTCTCATCATCTTTCCAGATAACGCTTATGGGTGTAATTTATAATGAAATTTACAATGATTTTATATTTTTTCCATTCAAGAATATTATGCATACTTTCATGTCGCTAAATATAACTCAAAGTCATCATTTTAATTACTTAAGGCAGCGGTTCTCAACCTGTGGGTCGCGACTCCTTTGGGGGTCGAACGACCCTTTCACAGGGGTCGCCTAAGACCATCGGAAAACACATATATAATTACATATTGTTTTTGTGATTAATCACTATGCTTTAATTATGTTCAATTTGTAACAATGAAATTGGGGGTCACCACAACATGAGGAACTGTATTAAAAGGTCGCGGCATTAGGAAGGTTGAGAACCACTGACTTAAGGCATCACCTTATATACATATATATGCATGTAAATATACATCTACTTAACCACTCTCTAGTGGCAGACAAAATTTAAGTAGTCTCCAAATTTTAACCATTACAGTTAGCAAAGCTCCTCGAAAATATTTCTGAAGTTTTCCAACTGTAGTATCAATACTTTGAAGTGGATTTTAGGGTCAAAGGTTATATACTTTCAACAACTGTATTTTTATTATAAAATAAGATTAAATTATAAAGTTAATATATTCTCATGATAAAAAAATTCAAACAGCACATAAGGATACTCAGGAAAATTTGTCTCCCTCTTTAGGGATAATCATTGTCATTAGCTAATTGTGTATATGCATATAAAAGCATATATATGTGTGGGTAGACTTTAAAAATTATTTAAATATTTTATTTATTTTGAACAGATAATACATGCCTGTGGAAAAAATGTAAATATGCTGAGGAAGTGAAAATTTAAGTCTCATCACCCCTGTCTTGGCCATTCAGTTTATTCTTTGCAAGCTGTACACCCATTTTTCTTTTCTTTTTTTTTTTAATTTTGGGAGGAGAGGGGGAGGAGAGGGGAAAGAGAGGGGGAGGAGATCCCCATTTTTCTTGTATATGTTTTCCAGTTTGTACACGCAATCATCTTTTGACTTTGTTTATGGTATTTTTCTCTTTAAAAATTAATTTATTTCTATTAAAGTATAGTTGACATACAATATTATGGCATTATTTTTCATGTGCAACTCTTAATTTTTATGAAGTCACATTTAGCAATAATTTCTTTAATGGTTGTTGTGATATGTATCTTAATTCCTTAGAATGGTCTGTATGTCATCTTTACACTTGGAGTGCGGGAAACGAGTTAAGTCGGCTCGCGTGAATTGCGCATACTCCGCGGGAGCCGTCTTTAACTCGGTTCATATAGATTTGCGGTGGAGTGCGGGAAACGTGTAAACTCGGGCCGATTGTAACTGCGTATTACCAAATATTTGTTTGTAATCCACCCTTTTGGTGGATGGAACAAAACCAAAAGACAGAGCCATCTTATATTTTGGCGGGAAATTCACCCGCACTCCAAGTGTTTAAACACAAATTGCATGATATATATATTATTCTGTATCTTGCTTTTTTCAATTCATATGTTTTGGAGATCAATATCAGCACATACAATGTAATTCATTTCATCAGCTCATTTTTCCATTTTATGGATATAATATAATGTGCTGGTCCAGTGGAAGGACATTTAGGTTTTTATTTTTTATGCTCTTCAAAGTACTGCAATAAATGTCCTTTACATCTGTCTTTGCACACAACTTCTCTGCTGAAGATAGAACTTCCCAGGTCCCCAAAGTTCCCACAGGATATTTGCTGTGGATGATACCATTGGCAAGGAGCAAAGTTTTCATGAAGCAAGAGAAGCTCCTCCCTTACTATATCAGCAGGGGTTTCTATTCCTCCTGGCTTCTATCAAGGATGGTTCTAGAGCAGTGATGGCGAACCTATGACACGCGTGTCAGAGGTGACACGCGAACTCATTTTTTTGGTTGATTTTTCTTTGTTAAATGGCATTTAAATATATAAAATAAATATAAAAATATGTCTTTGTTTTACTATGGTTGCAAATATCAAAAAATTTCTATATGTGACACGGCACCAGAGTTAAGTTAGGGTTTTTCAAAATGCTGACATGCCGAGCTCAAAAGGTTCGCCATCACTTTTAGAGACTGATCATCATGCCGAAGCACAAGTTACTAGTAAAAACCCCAGTGCATTACTGAAAGACTGGTGAATATCAGGTCAGTTTCCCCGGCATATATCTCTTAACAGGCCTGGGCTTCAAATCTTAAGTCTTCTAAAAAGGCTGTACCAATTATACTCAAAGAAAAACTCCAAAAACAAAAGTTATCTGGAAGGAAGAAATGGGAATAGGTACAGTAATGACATATTTAAGTAATGGGGGTTAAATACATTATAAAGTTAGAATCGTTGGGATAAAAAATTTTAAGTGCCTGTGGATGTTTAAAACTATAGTCATTATGTTTTTATATCTTTATGTTTACTTTCATCAAATTTTTTTATTTTAATTTAATATTGCCGTCCTACTTTGTTCCTATCACAAATGATTGATGCTCTTAATGTATTCTGCCTCAAACCAGTGATTTAGCTCTGACCCTTAGTTCTCTTTTATTTTTATTTAGATCAAGCATGTCAAACTCAAAGGCTAACACGGGCCAAATAAACAAGGTTTAAGTTTATGTGGGCCTCAAAAAAACAAAAGCTTCAATTTTCATAGAAACGGAAGTTTATTTCAATAGAGACATGCTGAATACAAAGGGCTGAAATAATTGAGTAATCAATAACATAAAATAATAGAACATTTTAATAAAAATTAATATTTTTTCTTGAACATTAACTTACCAGACACTGAATAACTGCACAATTAATAAGTGTAAGGCAAATAAACCTATTTTTCTTGTTCTTCGAAAGTGAAATATTTCCTGTTGCGCACACCAAACCAGTCAGTCCAACTGGCTGCTAAAATATTCGCTGCTACTATTAGTGGAGAGAAATGGTGCACCTGTGTGTAAGGCGTGCAAAGGAGATGAATGCAACACGATTATAGTAATCAGTCATTAGTGAACATTGTAGTTCGTTATTAATAATTATATATAACAGGATATTATAAAAATTAAGTTATGAAATTTTTATTAAAACGTTTCTTATATACCATTATATTGGCGGGGCCGCAAAAATATTCGTTGTGGGCCACAAGGCCCATTGACATGCTTGATTTAGATGATCTCTCTCCCTATTTCCTATTGCTTGGCTTTGTTCTTATTCCATGCCTGGCGCTTTTCCTTTCTTCCCCTTTTGGCTTGCTTTTTCTGTTTTGTACTGATTTTGAATTTGGCCTTACTCCTTGTCACCTACCTCAGTTCATTCATCTCTGGGCTTACCTTCATAGATTAAGAAGCTGGAGCCCCTTCTACTGCTAGTGGAATTATTATTCATGGTAGATAAGCAGACAGGTGATCCTATATAATAAAAGCTTAATATGCTAAGTGTCTGGTCGTCAGCTCAACCAATCAAAGCGTAATATGCTAATGATATGCTAAGGCTGCTCAACCGCTCACTATGACGTGCACTGACCACCAGGGGGCAGACAGTCGACTGGTCAACCAGTTGCTATGACATGCAATGACCACCAGGGGGCAGACGCTCCAACTGGTAGGTTAGCTTGCTGCTGGGGTCCGGCCGATCGGGACTGAGCAAGGTGGGCCAGACACGCCGTGGAGTCCTCCCTAGCCCTGATCATGCACTGGTGGGGTACTTTGGCCTGGCCTGGGCCCTCTTGCAATCCAGGACCCTTTGAGGGATGTTGGAGAGCCGGTTTTGGCCCGATCCCACAGGCCTGGCCAAGGGACCCCACCGGTGCACGAATTCATGCACTGGACCTCTACTTATCTATAAAACAATTCTGATATATTTTGTTAATTGCTTTCTCCTTTTTTTTTTTGCATTTTGTTAATATTTAAGAGACTTAAAAAAGTTTTAAGTACTGCTAAACATACTAGTAATTCTGCATAAACATACTTTTCAGAAGTTATAAAGTACTTACTCTTTATAGATGGGAAGCTGAAGTAGTACACAAATATTTTATCTTTTTGTCTGAAAACCTATTTTAGTACAAAAATGATTCAACTCTGCTTAAGAATTTAAGCCAGATATCCTGGAGCTGAAAGTTACTCTAGCCAACATGACCTGACCTCTGCAGATCCCCTTTAGGCTTGTGACTAGAGCTAGAATCAGAAATGCATAAGAGAAAACATAAGAAAATCTTCAAAGTAACACATGTTTCTCATACTTCTGGATTTTATTTTTCTTCCGGATTTTTTTTTGGGGGGGCGGGGAGGGGAGAGATAGAACCATTTAATTCTAAAAGGTGATTCATTTGTTCTTTAAGTACTTAAAGTTTTCAATGCAAGCCAAATAAATACTCACCAAGAATACTACTTCCTAGCCTTTTTTTTTACTTTGATCATGTAGTGTCTTTGCTCTATTATTATTGTACTTTGCCACTGAGTTTAAGTATGCTTGTTGGTTTTCTTTTCTTTTTTTTTTTTTAGCTATGTGACCGCCAGCAAGTTTTTTTTAAATTAAATCTTTATTGTTCAGATTATTACAGTTGTTCCTCTTTTTTCACCCCCATAGCTCCCCTCCACCTGGTTCTCTCCCCACCCTCTGCCCTTACCCGCCCCCCCCCCACTGTCCTCATCCATAGGTGTACGATTTTTGTACAGTCTCTTTCTGCACCCCCCACATCCCTTTCCCCCCCAAGAATAGTCAGTCCACTCCCTTTCTATGCCCCTGATTCTGTTATATTCACCAGTTTATTCTGTTCATCAGATTATTTAGTCACTTGATTTTTAGATTCACTTGTTGATAGATGTGTATTTGTTGTTTATAATTTGTATCTTTACCTTTTTCTTCTTCTTCCTCTTCTTAAAGGATACCTTTCAGCATTTCATATAATACTGGTTTGGTGGGGATGAACTCCTTTAGCTTTTTCTTATCTGTGAAGCTCTTTATCTGACCTTCAATTCTGAATGATATCTTTGCTGGGTAAAGTAATCTTGGTTGTAGGTTCTTGCTATTCATCACTTTGAATATTTCTTGCCACTCCCTTCTGGCCTGCATAGTTTCTGTTGAGAAATCAGCTGACAGTCGTATGGGTACTCTCTTGTAGGTAACTGACTTTTTTTCTCTTGCTGCTTTTAAGATTCTCTCTTTGTCTTTTGTTCTTGGCATTTTAATTATGATATGTCTTGGTGTGGTCCTCTTTGGATTCCTTTTGTTTGGGGTTCTCTGCACACAGTTTGGGTGGGGTGGGGTCTCAGGAAATCAACAGGGCGGAGCAAACAGCTCCTGGACTTTTAAGTCTATTTCTTTCACCAGGTAGGGGAAGTTTTCTGTCATTATTTCTTCAAATAGGTTTTCAATATCTTGCTCTCTCTCTTCTTCTGGCACCCCCATAATTCGGATGTTGGTACGCTTGAAGTTGTCCCAGAGGCTCCTTACACTATCTTCGTATTTTTGGATTCTTTTTTCTTTTTGTTTTTCCGGTTGGGTGTTTTTTGCTTCTTCGTATTTCAAATCTTTGACTTGATTCTTGCGATCCTCTAGTCTGCTATTGGAACTCTGCATAATATTCTTTATTTCAGTCAGTGTATGCTTAATTTCTAGTTGGTCCTCAGTCCTACCCTAAGAGGACCAGCGTCTCAGTGTCCGGGTAATTGCTGCAAGCACCTCTGAGAGAATGCTGCCCTCGAGTTCCAACCAATGCCAGACAGTCCAGTTTCTCCCCGTATGAGTCTAGGTCCCCAGAGACTCGCCTGGAACTGGAGTTCAGAGCAGTCGGGAGCTTGAGACTCCCTCCTGATTGAAAAAGACAACCGCGTCCTCAGTTGCCAGCCCTTTCCACGTGCACCTCCGTACCTCTGCACTTTACTTCCGCACCTCCTCTGAGTCTCAGTGTGCTTTTCTCTTTCCTTCTAGTTGTAGAATTTCACTCAGCCAGCCTTCCTGTGGTTCTGGATGATGTCCGTTTTGTCTTTTAGTTGTATTTTTGAAGTGGTTGTGCGAGGCAGCAATTTCCAGTGTTTACCTATGCCGCCATCTTGGTTTCTCTCTCCAGCAAGTTTTTTTCTGCTTGCTGGTTTTCGATTCAGAATACAGCACAATTACATTTTTTCTTAGTGAAATTCTATACAGTAATTATCCCTGAAATGTTTTGGAATGTAAGATAACATTTGCCACTATTTATTTATTTTTAAGTGTTTAAAAAGTAGTTTTGATTTAGTTGAATACTAAGTAAAGAAACTAAATCTCTTGTTTTTATGGAGAAAATATTAGTAATATCTTGTAAGAAGTTATACATTCATAGTTTACTAGAGCCCCAGTGTACGAAAATTGTGCACTGGTAGGGTCCCTAGCGGCTGCTGGCTGGGCCTTGCTCCCTTTCTCTGGCCGCCTTCCACTGCCACCACCACTGCTGCCCAGGGCCTCCCTCCCTTTCCCCGGCAAGCCCCGCCCCCTGGACGAACTCCTGGTCATGGGGACAATTTGCATACTACACTTTTATTATATAGGATGAAGTTTTAAAATAGCTTTATTGAGAATAAATTCACATACCATACTCTTTACCTACTTAAAGTTTATAGTTCACTCCTTTTCAGTGTATTCACAGAGTTGTGCAGGCATCACCACAATCTCATTTTAGAATATTTCTGTTACCCGTAAAAGAAACCCTGTACTCATTAGCAGTCATTCCCCTTTCCCTGCTGCCCTAGGCAACCACTGATTTCTGCCTTTGGATTCACCTACCCTGGACATTTCATTTAAATGAAATCATTCAAAATGGGGTCTTTTGTGACTGGTTTCTTTCTCTTAATATGTTTTCAGGTCTCATCAATGATTTAGCATGTATCATGTTTTGTTTACTCATTCATCAGTTGATGGATATTTGTATTGTTTCCACTTCTTGGTTATTATGAATAATGCTGCTCTACATTGGTGTAGGAGCATCTGAGTCCCTGCTTTTAATTCTTTGGGTATATACTTTGGAGTGGAATTGCTGAATCATATGGTAACTCTGATTAACTTTTGACAAACCACCAAACTGTTCCCTAGCCACTGAACTATTTTACATTTCCATCAGCAGTGCATGAGGGTTCTAGTTTGACCACATCCTTGCTTACACTTATTTTTCTTTCTTTTAGTTTTGATTTGCATTTCCCTAATGGTTAAAGATGTTGAGCATCTTTTCATGTGCTTATTGACCATTTGTATATCTATTTGGGAAAATGTATTCAAATTTTTTGTTCATTTTTATTATTGACTTGCAGGATTTTGAATCTAGACCAGGGGTGGGCAAACTTTTTGACTTGAGGGCCACAATGGGTTCTTAAACTGGACCGGAGGGCCGGAACAAAAGCATGGATGGAGTGTTTGTGTGAACTAATATAAATTCAAAGTAAACATCATTACATAAAAGGGTACGGTCTTTTTTTTTTTTTTTTAGTTTTATTCATTTCAAATGGGCCGTAGTTTGCCCACGGCTGATCTAGACCCTTACTAGATATGTGATTTGCAGATATTTCCCCCCACTCTTTGGGTTGTCTCTTTACTTTTTTATCGGTGATGTTTTAGCACAGAAGTTTTAAATTTTGATATAGTCCAGTGTATCTATTTTTCCTTTTGTTGTTTGGGCTTTTGGTGTCAAATCCAAAAAACATTATCTAACCTAAGAGTAAGGACTTACTCTTATGGTTTTTTGTTTTTTTTCTAAGAATTTTGTAATTTTAACTCTTAGATTTAGGTCTATGGTCAATTTTGAGTATTCTGTGAGTTTGGGTCCAAGTTGTTTTGCTTGTGGATGTCCATTTGTCCAATCATCTTTGTATAGTCTGGACATCTTTGATAAAAATGAAATGGCTCTAAACATAGGATTTTTTTTCCTGTGCCCTCAATTCAGTTCCATTGATCCATATGTTTGTCCTTAACCCAGTACTACAGTGTATTGATTACTGTAGTTTTGTAGTAAGTTTTGAAATTGGGAAGTGTGAGTTCTCTTAATTTTCTTCTTTTTCAATATTTTTTTTCATTTTTTATTGTGGTAAAATATACATAACATAAAATTTAGTATCATAACCATTTTAACTGTACAATTCAATGGCAGTAAGTACATTCCTATAGTTAGTTATGCAACTATCTCCACCATCTATCTCTGGAACTCCTTTCATCTTGAAAAACAGAAACTTTGTATCTGCTAAATAATAACTTCCCATTCTCCCCTTTCAAGCCCCTGAAAACTCCCATTCTACTTTATATCTCAATAATTTTGCCTGTCCCAAATATCTCATATAAGTGGAATCATACAGTATTTGTTTTTTGTTTTTGTTTTTTTTGTGGCTGGCTTATTTCACTTAGCAGAGTGTCATCATAATTTACCCATCTTGTAGCATATATCAGAATTCCCTTTTTAAGAATGAATGATATCTCACTGTATGTATATAGCACATTTTGCTTATCCATTTATCCACTGCTAGTCACTTGGGAAGCTTCCACATCTTAGCTTCTGTGAATAATGCTGCTATGGGTATGGGTGTACAAATATATCCTTACAACCCTGCTCTCAATTTTTTTGGATGTATATCCAGGAGTGGAATTGCTGGGTAACATGGTAATTCTATTTTTAATTTTTTTGAGAAATCACCATATTGTTTTCCACAGTGGCTGTACCATTTTACAGTCTCACCAACAGTGCACAGGGGTTCTACTTTCTCCACATCCTTGCCAACCCTTGTTTTGTTTTATTATTTCATTTGTGTCTAGCTTCTTTTAAAAAAAATGTAAATCAATTTTTATTTTTCAATTACAGTTGATATATAATATTATATTAGTTTCAGGTGTACACCCCAGTGATTAGTCATTATATAACCTAAGGGATCATCCCAATAAATCTTGTATTCTCTGACACTATACATAGTTATTAGAATATTATTGACTATCTTCTGTTTTTTTTTTTTTTTTTTAAGTAGCCATCCTAATGGGTGTGAGGTGGTATCTCGTAGTTTTGTTCTCATTTCCCTGATAATCCTATATAATAAAAGGGTAATAATATACAAATTGTTCCCTGGACAGGGAGTTCAACCAGAGTTCAACCAGGGAGCAGGGCCGGCCCGCCAACTGCCCTCGGTCCCCCCTTCCCCCCATTCCGGTCGGCCCCACCCCTAACTGTCCCCCCCCCCCCCAACCTCCCATGTCCCCTTCCCCTGGCTGGCCCGGCCTGATCGGCCCCAATGGGGACAGGCCAGCTGGACCCCACCCATGCACGAATTCGTGCACTGGGCCTCTAGTTAATGATATTGAGCATCTTTTCGTGTGCTTTTTGTCCAGTTGTATGTGTTCTTTAGAGAAATGTCTGCTGAGGTCTTTTGCCCATTTTTGAATATAGTTGTTTAGCTTTTGTTGTTGAATTTTTGGAGTTCTCTATATATTCTGGATATTAATCCATTATAAAATAAATGATTTGCAAATGTTTTCTCCTATTCTTTGGGTTGCTATTTTACTCTGTAGATAGTCTTTTCATACATAAAATTTTAAGATTTTCCTGAAGTCTAATCTATTTTTCCTTTTGACTCCTATACCTTTGGTGTTATGTCCAAGAAATCACTGCTAAATCCAGTGTCTGAAGCCTTTGTCTTATGTACATTTTGATCATGGATCCATTTTGAATTAATTTTGAATTAATTCTCTTCCATATGGATATCCACTTTTCAGCAACTTGTTGAAAAGATGTTTTTTCCTATATTGAATGGCCTTCACACCCTTGTCACAATCATTTGACCATATATATGAAGGTTTATTTCTGGACTAGTTATTCCATTTTATTGGTCTATATCAGTGGTCGACAAACTCATTAGTCAACAGAGCCAAATATCAACAGTACAACGATTGAAATTTCTTTTGAGAGCCAAATTTTTTTTTTTTTTGGTATAGCAAAGGTGGAAATTTATTGAAGAACAAGTACAGACTCCCACATGGGGAGAGGGAAAGAGTCCCACAGAACTGACTCCCATATAGGGAGGGGAAAGAGTCCCCCAAATTTTTTAAACTTAAACTATATAGGTAGGTACATTGTTATTAACTTAATTAGGGTACTCCTAAGGCTTAGGAAGAGCCACACTCAAGGGGCCAAAGAGCCGCATGTGGCTCGCGAGCCACAGTTTGCCGACCACTGGATATGGTTGTCTTTATGTCATTACCACACTGTTTTGATTACTCTAGGTTTCTAGTGTTTTGAAATCAGGAAATATGAATCCTCTAACTTTATTCTTTCTTAAGAATTGTTTTGACTCTTCTGTGGCTCATTGAATTTAAACTCTGAGTACATCTGGTATTAACTTTCATTTTTCTAATGTATTGGGATGTTTTAGAAATACTAATATGTGTGTGTATGTGGTTCGAAGTTACTAAGTTTTTTAGATAACTGGCTCACTTTCATTCACCAAACCTCTTTATTTTAATCATTGTGGATGAAAATCATTCTAAAATGTATTACCTAATTTATATATAATATATGTATGTGTTGGCTCCTGGACTAAATAGCTATGGTTTTAGAGTTCATTTGTCTATGTTATTTTCCTTTATTCTTCCCTTCTTGTCAGCTGTCACTTGAAAAAGACACTTAATGTGTTTAAACTATAGGAGTAATAAGTGTCATAGTAGAACATGCAAATAAATTCTAATAAGAAAATAAAATTCACCTTATTTTGGCTACCTAGACTTTTTTCTAGGCATTTAAAAAAATATATATTTTTACTGATTTCAGAGAGGAAGGGAGAGGGATAAAGAGTTAGAAACATCGCTGCCTGCCGCTGTTGTGTGGGGTGCCGCTGGCGGCCGAGTGAGCGTGACTGCGCTGCGCAGGGTGCTAGGAGGTATTGTTGCTGTGCAGGCCCCCTTGTGAGCAGCACAGACCAGCCTAGTGGCTGGCAGCAGGACACCCCAAGTCTGCATGCTGAGGAAGATGGGTGAGGCGTTGGCCAGAGTTGCGAGGAAGGTCAACGAGACGGTGGAGAGTGACTCTGACACCCTGGATCTGGCGGAGTGCAAGCTGGTGTCTTTCCTCATTGGCATCTGCAAGGTCCTGTGGAATGTCACTGACCAGATCCACCTCATCACGCTGGCCAACAGTGAGCTCAAGTCCCTCACCAGCAAGTTCATGACCATATTCTTTCAGCTTCAAAAGCTCTGCCTGGAAGGGAACTTCCTGTACCATCTCCCCAACGAGGTCAGTGCCCTGCAGCACTTCAAGGCCATCCACCTGTCTCGGAACCAGTTTCATGACTTCCCTGAACAGCTCACCCCCCTGCCGGCACTGGAGACCATCATTTTGGAGGAGAACAAGATTGTGGATGTGCCCATGGAGAAGCTAGCCGCCATGACTGCCTTGTGCAGCATCAATCTCCACTTCAACCCGCTAAACGCCGAGGTGCGCGTCATCGCCCTGCCACTCATCAAGTTTGACATGCTCATGTCTCCAGAGGGCACATGGGCCCCCCCACCTTAGGCCTCCCTCCCTCCTCATGCCCACCCTGAAGGGACAGAGGCCACTTGGCCTGGCACCCTGAGGGGAGGGAGCCCCCAGGGCCCATGGGAGGCCTAGCTTGGGGGTCTGGGGATAGGTGGGCAAACAGCGTGTGGGAGGGGGTGCAGCGGTCCAGGATAGATAGCTTAGAGCTGTAGAGTCCTGGTATACCCAGAGGAGGAAGCGAGGTGGGAGCTAGAGCCAGGACTCTGGGCATTCATAGCCTCTATGCAAACTTGGGCAGACCCCCACCCTCTCTGAACTTACAATTTTGGGAAAAGGGTAGTGGCAGAGGGTCTCTGCCTCCTTGGGCTCCTTGGAGGCTTTTTAGGGAACACACGTCTCCAAGTCTTTGAATCCTTGGTATCTTCTGAGCTCGCAGCTGAGCATCGCTGAGCATTTCTTGGGCCCTTGTGGTTTGAGGCCTTGCTTCTAGTGCTGAGAGCCAGTCACTGCCCTGGGACAAACAAGACAACCTGCATCTATTTATTGCTTCCTGGGAACCAACCCTTCTCTGTGGCCCATCCTGAGCCCTGTGGATCCCTGGATTGGCAGGAACCTGAACCAGGAGTTGTGGGAAAGCTGTGGAGAGAGTGCGGAGGCTGCAGCAGGGCTGAAAGTGTTTACATAGGAGCCCCAGGGCCATCAGGCCAGGAAACTGGGGAGCAGATCAAGGTGGCTCTGTCCTTCCTCATGACTAAGAAATTGCTGGAGTGACCAGCTGCACCTGGCATCACCCCTTGAACCACAGGAGAGTGGCCCAGAGAGAAAGAAAGCCATTTGTGCCTGTGCCTCCCTCTGCACAGCCCCCCTCTGGCGGCAGACTGGCTGCCTTGTCATTGGTTCACCGGGACACAGGCGGCACTAGGGAACGTTGGATTGTAGCTGGCTAGCCCTCGGGTCACCACTCAAAGCCCTGATAACCTCGTCATTTCTAGGCTCTGAACCTGGAGCCTGGCCAGGCAGTAGGGTGACCTGCCATCCATGTTTGCTCGGGACTTTCAGTGCTAACACAGGGACAGGACCTGCAAACAGGGACAACTGGTGGCTCCACCAGGTGAGGGCCTGGGGCTCTGGTTTCCTGTGACAATACCTCTGGTTTGGAGAACCCCTGACCTCTTGATCCTGCAGGAATCTACCTCCTACCTTCTCATCTGTGGAGCAAGCAGATCAGAGTCCACCTGGTCTGGACTTTTGTTGCAGTCTGTGGGAGATGCCTTAGTCCCAAGGACTTGGGGCAAATCAGGCCACCCAAATCCTACATCCGTGGGCCAGTGGCCACTGTTCCACACTCAGAGCACTGACCCTTTCTCAGAATCTTCCAATTTCCTTCCTCTTCCCCTTTCCCTTCCCCAGCCCTGAGGCTGCCCTGCCCAGCCTCTTGTCTCTTGGCAAGAACCCGACAGGTTGGGAGATTGTAGGCATGTCACCAAGCACTTGAGAACTCAGCGTCCCAGGAGATGCCTGTTCACTCTGCTCATCTCCCAGGCCTGGTGGGTCAAGCTCTGGGAAAAGGGTTTTCAGGGCAAGGAGGCCAGATAAGATCTCTAGGGCTACTGAGTTCAGCCGGGGACAAGTGAGGGCTGCAGTCTAGTCCAGCCTGGCCTGGCCCCACTCACCGTATCCTGGAGTGGGTTTTCTCTTTGTTGAAGAAGGGGTGCATTTGCCTGATATGCAAATAGGCATTGTATGGCCAGAGCCTGCAACTCAGTGTGGTCTGCATCAGCACCTATGGGAGCTTGTTAGAAACACATAACCCCAGGCCCAATCCCGGACCTCTGGGATCAGAACCCGCACTCTAAAAGATCCCCAGGGATTCCTACAAGCACTTTACTGTTTAAGAAGCAAGGCCTGGGGTGGCCCTGTGGATGGCCTGGGAGTGAAAGGTGGAGTTTCTCAGCTTTCCCCCAACACCAAGTCTGTGCCCATCCCCCTCCCTTAAGCAGCCCTTCACTCCCACCCCTGGCCTCATAGATTTTTTCAGTCTGTGTGGCACTCCTGTGAAGGGAGTGACCTGGAGTCCCCAGGAGATGAGGGTTGGATTTGCCTGGCCCTCTAGCCTCCCTTTCTGGTTCATCCCTGAATGCCAGCTGCTACTTCCCCAGGTCCTCATCTCAGGCCTTTCAGAGAGGTTGTTTCTAGAAGCTGCATCCTACTCAGCTTGGAGAGTGTGCCCTGGCCTCTTTGGGAAAGCTGGGCAGCAGAGAAGCTCCAGATCAGAGCACAGAGTGAGCCCTTAGCTTCAGTCTGCAATAAAGAATGCATTGGTTTAAAAAGAAAAAAAAAGATAGAAACATCAATGATGAGAGAGAATCATTGATCAGCTGCCTCCTGCATGACCCACACTAGGGATCGAGCCTGCAACCCTGGGCATGTGCCCTGACCGGGAATCAAACCCGGAATGCTTCTGTCTATAGGCCGATGCTCTATCCACTGAGCCAAATGGGCTAGGGCTCTAGGCATGTTTTAAATCAGATTATATTGTGCCTTTTGTTTTGAAACTTGCTTCATTCCATCAACAGTAGGTTATGTATATTCCATGTCATTAGCCATCTTTCTAACCTTTGCATTTAGTTTTTAAAATGTATATTTTACTGATTTTTTACAGAGAGGAAGGGAGAGGGATAGAGAGTTAGAAACATCGATGAGAGAGAAACATAGATCAGCTGCCTCCTGCACACTCCCCACTGGGGATGTGCCCGCAACCAAGGTACATGCCCTTGACTGGAATCAAACCTGGGACCCCTCAGTCCGCAGGCCGACTCTATCCACTGAGCCAAACCGGTGAGGGCTGCATTTAGTTTTAATGTGTATATTTATTGTATTGGGTGGCATAATTTTTTAATATAATTTGCATTTACATTTTACTTTTACATTCAAGTTTTTCATTGCAATTAAATTTTTATTCTCATAACATGATTAGGTATGAGATTGACATCTTATGCAGTATGTTAGCTTTATGAACTTAAACAGTTTATGTAATCTCTCTGAGCATGTCACATTTCTCATCTTTAAAATGAATTCACCTCACATGTTCTTTTTGTATACCATAATAAGATAAAGCATGTAAAAGAAGTTTTAAAGTTCTTACAAGGCCATATAAGTTACATGTACTTTAATGTATTTATTAAATTGATCTCACTTGTCCAGTCATTAATGATTTTCTATTTTTCCAGTGTCCAAGTATGCTAATTCAAATTTTTAAAGAAGATTTTAAGATTGTTAATAGATAATTCTCGTAAATACAGAGTGGGACAAAAGTAGGTTTACAGTTGTGAGTATGCAAAACACAGTTTATTCTTGTATTACTAGTGGCCTGGTGCACGAAATTCATGCATGGGAGGGGAGGTTGTCCCTTAGCCCAGCCTGCACCCTCTCCAATCTTGGACCCTTTGGGGGATGTCCGACTGCCGGTTTAGGCCTGATCCCAGGATGTCTGACAAGTCTGATCCCAGGATGTCCGGCAGGTCTGATCCCAGGGTGTCCAGCAGGTCTGATCCCAGGATGTCCGACTGCCGGTTTAGGCTCGATCCCGCCTAACTACTCCCCTGCTGGCCTGATCACCCCCAAGGCTTTTATTAGTATAGATATTACCCTTCACAGAAAATTTCACTAACCCTGCTTTACAATAAGGGCTTGATGATTGAATCATTGGGGCCAGACACCAAGATTTCCTTTCTTTGAATAGTGGAGGGAATAATTATCTTGTCTTTAAGTTGCCCTGAACATCAAATGAGATAATGACTTAGAAAAATATAAAAGCACCATATAAAGACAAATGTCTTTTTCATGTACTGAAAAGACAATAAAGTGGTAAAATGAAAAACACTATTTTTTTTTTAATTTCTTAAAGTATTACAAAGAGTATTACATATGTCTCCTTTTTTCCCCCCCTTGACATTCCCCCCGCCCCTACCCCCCGCCCCCCCCCGCCCCGTGTCTTGTGTCCATTGGTTAATCTTATATGCATGCATATAAGTCCTTCAGTTGGTCTCTTAATCCCCCCCCAACCCTCCCCACGCTTCCCACTGTAGCTTAACATTCTGTTCAATGTTGCTCTGCTTCTGTATCTACCCCTGTACATCAGTCCATACTGGTCCCCTTTATTTGTCCCAACCTCACTGGAGTAGTCTCAACCTCACCAGGGCCGTCTGAGCCTCACCAGGGCCGTTTCAACCTCACCGGGGCCGTCCCTACCTCACGGGGGCCGTTTCAACCTCACCGGGGTCGTCCCTACCTCACGGGGGCCGTTTCAACCTCACCGGGGTCGTCCATACCTCACGGGGGCCGTTTCAACCTCACCGGGGTCGTCCCTACCACACCAGGGCCGTTTCGACCTGACCGGGGTTGTCCCTACAGACCGGGGTCGTCCCTACCTCACGGGGGCTGTTTCAACCTCACCGGGGTCGTTCCTACCTCACGGGGGCCATTTCAACCTCACCGGGGCCGTCCCGACTTCACCAGGGCCGATTGAACCTCACCCAGGTTGTCCCTACCACACCGGGGCTGTTTCAACCTGACCGGGGTTGTCCCTACCACACCGGGGCCGTTTCGACCTGACTGGGGTCGTCCCTACCTCACGGGGGCCGTTTCAACCTCACCCGAGTCGTCCCTACCTCACAGGGGCCGTTCCAACCTGACCGGGGTTGTCCCTACCACACCAGGGCCGTTTCGACCTGACCAGGGTCGTCCCTACCTCACGGGGGCCGTTTCAACCTCACCGGGGTCGTCCCTACCACACCGGGGCCGTTTCGACCTGACCAGGGTCGTCCCTACTTCACGGGGGCCGAAAAACACTATTTTTATTCTCCCCCTTCCTTCCTTTACAGCCTCTATTTAAACTTTGAAATTTATAAAAATTTCACTCCTACTTTCATTTCTTTACATTCAATATTATTTTGTATTAGTTTCAGGTTTTATATTACTTACAGAATAGTGGTTAGACAATCATATACTTTACAAAGTGTTCCCCGATATTTCCAGTACCCAGCTGCCATCATAATGTCATTACAACACTGTTGACTATATTCCCTATTTAAGTGACAATAGGTTTACAGGTTCTTAGCAATCTTTCTTTTGTGTTGCTCGCCCTTCCTTTTCTTTCTCACTTCTTCCCTCATTTTCTTTATATAGTATCTCAATTGGCCCTCAAAGCTCAGTGAAGGCACTGGGACACCCTTAATCCATTTTACAGACCAGGAAACTGAGGCCAATTCCAGTTGGCTTCGGAACTTGACTCAGCGCGCAGGGAGCCCTCACAACTGCACTCTCCGCCTTTCCTAAGGGACAGCCGCGGGGCAAACAGAACAAACCTCATGAGGCTTCCAAGCCTCGTTCTCAAGCACCTCTTCATTGTGGATGCTCCACATTCTTTCCTCTCCCCTGCCCCCCACCCCCATTCTTTACTGCCCTCCCTTCTGGGGAACTGGTGGTAGGCTTCGCACTCACCGTGCAGGCGTGCACCCCCATGGGGCGGGACAGGAACTGGGGGCAGGGTGGGCACAGGCTTGCTCTTGGGCCAAGGTGGGAGCAGGAGTCCTGGCCTCTCAAGTGCGCAGGCCGCGGCGAGGCCCGGTTAGTGCCGGGAACTTCTTCAAACCGCTGCAGTGAGGTACCTAGCAGTGTGGCACCCCTCCACTGAGGTGGCACTGCCCCTCAACTCCCACCTTAGGGCTGCGAGTCCCTGCCCCTCCACCCGGGCGTCCTTCCATGTCGGCAGTCATTGCCTCTAGTTTCCCGCATCTTGGGGCCACTGCAGAACCTCGTTCTCCGCAGGCTAGGCAGATCCCTGCCCGCCAGCACCTTGCCCCTGCCCGAGCCCCCTCCAGTGCACCCTGCCTCCTGGCCAGCCGCTTCGCCAAAGCTGTGGTGCTTGCCCAGGAGCCGTCCCTCAGGCGGAGGCCTGTCTGCGCACCTGCAGACCCCATGGCTGGCCGCTTTGCTGAAGCTTCCTCTTCCTTCAGGCGCTCTCCTCAGACCCCTGGGAGCTTGGCTCTAGCGGCCCCACCCCTCCATGGCTCCCTGCAGCCCCCGCTCTACTCGGCTCTCCCAGGCCGCCTGCCTGTCGGGACGCTGCCGGGGTGCCTTGCTGCGGGCAGTGTGGTCCTGGGGCAGGGGGTGGGGGTGTGGGGAGCAGCTCCAGTAAAGTTTAGTAAACCCCAGGTCGGCGTTTGGATTTGGCTGTGGGCCGTGGGGGAGTCTGCGTGGGTGGGACAAAATCAGCTTAGACCCGGAGTGCCGCCCCGCAGCCCTGCAGCCACACCCACCCTGTGAACAGTCGTAATGTGACTGCGTACTGGACGAATTTGCATATTCCTATTATATATGTAGATTATTTATTAACTAGAGGCCCAGTGCATGAATTCATGCACAGGTGGGGTCCCTCGCGGTGGCCTGTGGAGATCGGGCCCCAGCTTGTGCTCCCAGCCTCGCAACCCCAGCTCGTGCTCCCAGCCCCACAGCCCCACAGCCCCGCCTGGCACCCCACCTTGGCCTCTCCAGCATCCTGCATGCGTGGCGATCAATTGAGGCTGGTCACCATCTGCAGGGCGATCAGTGGGGTGATTGAGCCCCAACTTGCACTCGCCTTGGCCTGGCACCGCCTGCTCACCTGCTCAACCTACTGTTCGGAGTGTCTGCCCCCTGGTGGTCAGTGCATGTCATAGCGACTGTTTGAATAATCGAATGGTAGGAGGGACAATTTGCATATTAGCCTTTTATATATATACTAGAGGCCCAGTGCACAAAAATTTGTGCACTCGGGGGAGGGGGGGTCCCTCAGCCTGGCCTGTGCCCTCTCGAAGTCTGGGACCCCTCAGGGGATGACCACCTGCTGGCTTAGGCCCGCTCCCTGGGGGATTGGGCCTAAGATGGCAATCAGACATCCCTCTGGCAGCCCGGCAGCCCTTGGGGGATGTCCACTTGCCAGGGGGGAGCAGGCCTAAACTGCAGTCGGACATCCTTAGCGCTGCTGAAGAGGCAGGAGAGGCTCCCACCACCACCGCTGTACTGGCAGCCATCAGCCTGGCTTCTGGCTGAGCAGAGCTCCTCCCATGTGAGAGCACCCTGACCACCAGAGGGCAGCTCCTGCACTGAGCATCTGCCCCTTGGTGGTCAGTGTGTGTCATAGTGACCAGTCATTCCCAGTCCTTCTGCTGTTAGGGTGAGTTTGCATATTACCCTTTTACTATATAGGATAGAGGCCTGGTGCACGGGTGGGGGCTGGCTGGTTTGCCCTGAAGGGTGTCCCGGATCAGGGTGGGGGTCCCGCTTGGGTGCCTGGCCAGCCTGGATGACGGGCTGATGGCTATTTGCAGCTAGTCACACCCCCTTCAGGGTGGGGGTCCCCACTGGGGTCCCTGGCCAGCCTCGGTGAGGGGCTGAGGGCCATTTTCAGGCTGGCGGGTGACTGAAGCTCCCAACCTCTCCTTTTTTTCTTTTCTTTTTTTTTATTCTGGGTTTTATTTACCTTCTATGGCTGTCACTGGAACTGAGAGCCGGCTTTAGCTCTGAGGCTCGGCTCCAGCTCTGAGACCTCGGCTGCTGAAAGCAGGTATCTGGGTTTGTTTGGCTTCTATAATTGAAACACTGTTGCAGCTCCAGCTCCGAGGCAGGCTGGCTGAAAGCAGGTTCCTGGGGTTTGTTTAGTTTCTATAATTGCAACATTGTTTCTTAGAGTGCAGCTCCGAGGCTGGCAGCGGCAGGTGGGGAACCTTGGCTTCCTCCATCACTGGAGCAAGCAAGCCTCCTGTTTGCTTCAGCTGCCTGGCTGCCGGCTGCCATCTTGGTTGGCAGTTAATTTGCATATTGCCTTGATTAGCCAATGGGAAGCGTGTCGGAGGTACAGTTAATTACCATGTTTGTCTATTATTAGATAGGATAGATAGTTGTATTTTCCATACAAATAAATGTAAACCTATTTTTGCCCACCTGGCAAGTCTGTTTGCACATAGCAACCTATAGTGCTGCTGCTGCAATGTGTTGGTTGTGTTTCTTGAAGTACTGTTTGTTACCACTTTCAGGACCCTTCTTTCTAAACAAAAGCATGAAAGAATACTTGGGTAAACAAAACAGTTCTGGTTCAGAAGAACACCCAGACACTCAAACAATCTTTGTGTGCCTATTCTTTGTATGCAATTATTATTTTTCTTATTTATCCTGTGATTATTCCAGTTTGCATTCTAATAATGCCTTCATGTGGTGGTTTTTCCCCTCCAGTTAATTGGTAATGTTATAGCCACATCCTATATAACAAAGAGCTAATATGCAAATGGTCATCACGCCCTCATGCTGTCACGCTGTAACGGCTCAGACACTCAACACTGCAGAGAGAGGAATGGGGACCAGCGAGGCACAAATGAGCTGGCGAGAGAGGAATGGGGACTAGCCAGGCTGTGGCCTGGGAGAGGGACAAGCTGCATGCCCTGTGGTCCCGGGTGCCAGTGGCTGCGTCTGCGGCCCAGGGGAGGGACAAGCCGCATGCCCTGTGGTCCCGGGTGCCAGTGGCTGCATCTGCGGCCCGGGGGAGGGACAAGCCACTCGCCCTGCGGTCCTGGGCATGAGCAGCTGCACCTGTGCCTGTGGCCTGGGAGAGGAACAAGCTGCCCGCTCTGTGGTCCCGGGCACCTGCGGCTGTGGCCCGGGTGATGCCGGCCTAGGTCCTGGGTGCCTGTGACCGGCCAGAGGGAGGGAAGCCCGGGTCCTGGGACATCACCGAGGGGTCTCAGATTGGAGAGGGTGCAGGCCGGGCTGAGGGGACCTCCCCCCCATGCACGAATTTCATGCACTGGGCCTCTAGTTATGTTATAAAAACTCATGCTGTAAGAGACTTTTCTATATTTGCTAATACAGAGTAAATAGTAAGTACTGTAAATACTTGTTGATTGCAAATTGCCCATTTCATACATTATTTCAAGTTTGGTACAGTGAATTGTACTTATTGGTTAGGATCTGGTTGTATAAATATGGTTGTTTTCATTATAAGCATTTGAATGAGTTCCAGAAAATTGTAGGGGGAGGGCAATTCTAGAAAACACATTTTCAGGAGTAGGAGTTGGGCCCTTGAAACAGGTATTCACTGTATCATTTAGACCATGTGTTAAAACAAAGTAGAAAATGTTATCCTATTATTGTATAAAATAATCATACTACTTTACTTTTGACAAATGTCACATTGTAGGAAGAGAAGAACAAGAACAAGTTTGGAGAAAGGCAAATAAAATGATTGGGGGAAGGGTACTGTATTATATAAACTTTTAGTTTATATAAATTTTTAGAAATGGATTTGAAGTATAGAAAACTGATTATACAGGTAAGTTGAATATGGGCTTGGTTGTAAATCTCAGTTTTATGAGCTAATTGTTTCTTTCCCAATCTTGAAATAGGACAGTTGTATAGAGGCTCTGCAATACTTTAATTTGCTGCTGAAAATATAATGAATTTCTATGCAAATTTAGGTATATTCATAAATGACAGATCTATAGTTAGTTACTAATGGTATTAAGCTATTTAAAGACTAAACCTCAGTCTTCTGAGGTTTAACTGAAGGGAATAAGTATGCTTTCCCATGTGGGTGCTATCCTATATAATAAAGAGGTAATATGCAAATTGACCCTCATGTCCTCACAGTATGGCTGCCTACGGCCAGGCCGGCAGCGGGGTTTATGAGAGATGACCAAATGACTGAACAGCAGGCTGCGTGGGATGACCAGGCTGGCAGGGGGTTTAGTGAGGGACGACCAAATGACTGAACAGCAGGCTGCGTGGGGCGACCAGGCTGGCAGGGGGTTAGTGAGGGACGACCGAACGACTGAACAGGTTGCGTGGAGCAACCAGGCCGGCAGAGGAGGCAGTTGGGGGCGACCAGGACAGCAGGGGGGGCAGTTGGGGGTGACGAGGCCAGCAGGGGTGGGGCAGTTAGGGGTGACCAGGCCGGCAAGGGGGACAGTAAGAGGTGATCAAGTCGGTGGAGGGGGCAGTTAGGGACAGCAAGGCCGGTGGAGGGGTGCAGTTGGGGGCAACCAGGCTGGCAGGGGGGGCAGTTGGGGGCAATTAGGCTGGCAGGGGAGGCAGTGAGGGGCAACTAGGCCAGCAGGGGAGGGCAGTGGGGGTGACCAGGCTGGCAGAGGAGGGCAGTAAGGAGTGAGCAGGCCAGCGGCGGGGGAGACAATTAGGAGTGACCAGGCCAGCAGGGAGGGGGAAGTTGGGGGCAGTTAGGGGCGACCAGGCTGGCAGAGGGGCACATTTAGGGGCGACCAGGCAGGCAGGCAGGTGAGCGATTAGGAGCCAGCAGTCCAGGATTGTGAGAGGGATGTCCCAACTGCAATCGGACATTCCCCAAGGGATCCGGATTGGAGAGGGTGAAGGCTGGGCTGAGGGGAATTTCATGCCCTGGGCCTCTAGTTTCACACAAGAGGGAGAAGACCATAGCTTCTTTGTGACTCAAGATGTAGAATTGTGACCAATGATTGAACACTAAAGAAGATACACTCTGCAGCATTGTAATGTCAGGAGCAATTTTTTAACCAAGTTGTCTAAGCACAAAGTGGAAAGTAAAAAATTCTGTCTTTTTACAGATGGTTTCAGCATATCCTGAATGACACATTGATGGAGTTATAGAGGAAACTCAAGCACTGAATGTGTGTTTAGATTAAATCACTTGTATAGGCCTACCAGCTCTGAGATTTTAAAATACTAGGAACCATCATCAGTTAGAGAACATTGGCCTGAATGGGCTGACTCTAGAAAAATACAATAAGTTATGCTGAAACCTGAGATGGTTGGTTTGCCTATAAAAGTTGATGAGTCCAAGCTCATAATTTTTACATTTTTTAAACAATACTTAAAAATTTTAAAAATAATGAAATGGTCATGGAAAGAAGTATAAACGGTATATACATAGTTTATAATAGGGCATGGTAGTGCTCCAGTCCTCTGAGTACCCTATGTCCTTCTCAAACTAGTAGTGAGAGAAAAGGAGGGCTGAAAATTATTCTAAGGTTTCTGGCTTGAATAATTAAGTTGATGATGGTGGATGCCATTAATGGAGAGATGGAGAAAGAGCTGAAAGAATAGGAGGCTGTGTCGGGCAGTTTTACTGAGTTGTCTTTCATTGTCTGATTTAATTATTTAGGTCTTGAATTCTGTTTGCTCTCTAATGGCATCTTACCTTTTCAGGTGTTACATTATTTCAAAAGGAATAAGAGATGTCTTAAAGAACTTTTCACTGGATTAAAAAACGTCTTAGGAAGAGAGAGTTCTGTACAGAAAAATACCAGTTGATAAATATGGAAGGAATGATAGAATCAGAAAAACCATTTTGTCATTCCCAGTTTAACAATTGGTTCAGACAAGAATCATCTATGGATGCTAAAGCCATTTGATGAAAGTTTGTTGGAAAATAAAATATTCCTTTTGTTTCCAAGTATCACCTCACAAATTATATAGTAATGCATCTGTTAGTCACCAGCCTAACAAAGTGATCAGTCTTAGCAATGTATATATTCACACACACACACACACACACACACACACACACACACACATATCCCACGTTCAAAGGCTGATAAATCGCATTGTTTACCCATATGTTCAGAAAAAAATCACTTCTGTCGTGGTGAACAACCTGCTTCCCTATTTATAATGGTCTGGCCCTCTAGCAACCTCAGCACGAAATTATAGCAAATTTGCCTATAAATGTCAGGTGGTCATAATAATCTGACCATTCAGTGTATATCTTCTGATGTGATGCAATAAGAAAAAAAAATTACCTATGAAGTATTCTTGCCCAAAATGTTTAACTTATGTAAGTATTTATTATATTATTAGAAGGCCTTCTCACGAAGATTCGTGCAATAGGCCTTCCTTCCCCTGGCTGCTGGCACCAGTTTTCCTCTGGCACCTGGGACCCAGGCCTTTGGTCCAGCCGCAGCTGCAGCAGAGAAGCCAACCTCTTCAGTCTTCAGTCTTTGCTCCACACCTGTGTATGCAAATTAACCACCATCTTTGTTGGGTTAATTTGCATAGTCACTCTGATTGGCTAGTGGGCGTAGCAGAGTGACACCAATTTGTATGTTTCTCTTTTATTAGTGTAGATTCCTTCAATTTTTCATTAGGTTTAAAAATTATAAATGGTAAATTTTTTCAAAGTATGATTTTTAATGACGATTAGAATCTTTCATAGCTGTATGTGACAATTTGTTATATAATTAAACTGGAGTCCCAGTGCATGACATTCGTGTACTGGTGGTGGGTCCCTTAGTGCGGCCTGTATCCTCTCACAGTCCAGGACCCTTTGGGGGATGTTCGCCTGCCGGCTTAGACCCGCTCCCCAGGGGACGTCCCCCAAGGGGAGAGGGCCTAAGCCGGCAGGTGGACATCCCCTGAGGGGTCTTTAGCGCTGCCGCGGAGGCGGGAGAGGCTCCTGCCACTGCTGCTGCACTTGCCAGCCATGAGCCCGCTGGCGAACAGCACTTTCCCTCTGGGAGTGCACTGACCACCAGGGGGCAGCTCCTGCGTTGAGCATCTGCCCCCTGGTGGTCAGTGTGCGTCATAGCGACCGGTCGTTCTGCT
Organism: Myotis yumanensis; assembly: GCF_028538775.1. Taxonomy (NCBI): domain Eukaryota; kingdom Metazoa; phylum Chordata; class Mammalia; order Chiroptera; family Vespertilionidae; genus Myotis; species Myotis yumanensis. Next base: position 117,090,792 of record NW_027223754.1, on the reverse strand, counting down.
GTTTGGTCGATTTGCATATTAGCCTTTTGTTATATAGGATGTACATCTTAGGGATGAATGGTGGTTTAGGAGCTTAAGTAAACTCAAATATTCATTTAAAACTATAATATAATAAAAATAGCACTAAAAGTAACTAAGTGACTGTAACTTTGTGAACATTTCACTTATTCTTCCTGGGAGCCTCCTGCTCTCATTAAAGCTGAGTGACCCCTGAGCCTCCAGGACTGAATTGATAAGGATATGGGAATAGTGAGATAGGTATTGTCAACTACACAGATCCTATAGTTCCATAACAGTAAGGAGCTCAAAATTTGGTATTATCTGTCTATAAGTTAAGTTAGTTAGCCACTGCTGGTATATTGTGGTACCTCAATGTGATTTTAGTTTAATTTCACTGACAATTAATGAATATGATTAGTGACCACTTGAATATCTTTTGTGAAGATATTCTTTCAAATCTTTTGCCTGTTTTTCTACTGGGTTTTCTAATTTTTTTCTTATTGATTTGTAGGAATTTGTATCCTTTGTTGAATACACATGTATTGCAAAATTTTTCTGTCATTCTGTGGCTTGCATGTATACTTTTATAACTGTCTTTTGATAAGTTCTTTATTTTAGCACAATTTAATCATTTTTCTTTTTTGTGTACAGCAGTTTTTGTATCCTGTTTAAGAAATTGTTGCCTCAAGGTTCTTTCAACATTTAGAACTATAATCCATTTAGGATTAATGTTTATATATTGTGTTAGGGTCAAGATTTGTTTTACATATTGTGATTACTGTAACTTTATAATAAGACTTCATAATAAGTCAGGTAATATAAGTCTTCCAATTTGTTCTTTAAGATGGTCATGGCCAATCTAGATTCTGTTTATTTTCCATACACATTTTAGAATTAGTTTATCAAGTTATACTAAACACACAGACACACACAAACCACAAAACCTACTGGGATTTTGAGTGTGATTGCTTTGAATCTATAGATCAGTTTGGGGGATACTTAACACTTTTATGATACTGTGAACCTTCCAATCCATGAACATGGTAAACCATTTATTTAGAACTTGAATTTCTCCCAGTCTTCACAGTTTTCAGTGAAGTTCTTACATGTTTTTTGTTACATTTATAACCAAGTATCTAATCTTTTATATATAGTCATTGTTGTAAACTTTATAAAAGAGACTCCAGATAATTCCCTTGCCCTTTCTACCATGAGAGAATACAGCAACAAGATAGTTATCTATGTATGACCCAGGCCCTCAGCAAACACTGAATCTGCGAGTGCCTCAGTCTTGTACTTCTCAGCCTTCAGTACTGTGAGCAATTTCTGTTGTTTCTAAGGCACCCAATCTATGGTATTTTTGTTATAGCAACCTGAATGGACTAAGGCAGTCTAATTTGATTATATTTTTTAGTCAAATCATGAGTAAATTTTAGCCAGGCTGATACCATGGAGTGACTAAAAATGAAAACAAAAACAAAAACAGTTTTAAGAATGATGGCCTTATAGGTAAACATAGTTAAAGGTAACCTTAATAGCAAAAGAGGAAAGAAGATAGGAAAACAAAGAATAGAATAACAGATTAAAGCATGATAGTCACTAGTCTTGTTCTGGAGGCTTTGGTTGGAGTACTCTCCTTCCAAAGACCTTCTGCTTCTAAGGTTCCTAAGATTCCTAAGAATCTTCAACTTGAGGTCTGATTGGAACAGTCTCCCAGTGACTCAAGGCTGACTTATATCTTTTTAATTGAGAGACACGATTCCAAGCAGTTGCACTGCCAAACTGGTTGTTAACAGTAAATAAGTTCTTTCCATCAGATTCAAGGACTGTCTTTCTCTGTGTCTTTCACAAAACCATGTCTCCAGGTTTCAGGTTACATAGGAGTTGTTTATGAGGATGTTGCAGAAAAGCTGTTCATACCTGTTGATGGTAAGACTGGCTGTATTGCATGAATTCCTGACAGACAGTACGACCAGGTCTGCTAGCAGTAGCGTGGAGTTCAGTATCTGAGGTACTTCCTAAATCGAGGCTGGGGAATGTCTGCCTTGCTGGCTGTATAAGACCTGCAAAATCATTTGGTCTGGCCCTGCCAAGGCATTAGAAGGGATGAGTTAATTAAATGTTTGACCAAATATAGCAGGCTAATTTTTAAGTTGGTAATTTTGTATGGCCTACAAATGATATTATAAATATCCAAATGGCCCTTGGCAGAAAAAAGGTTCCCCACCCCTGTCCCATAGGTATGAGCTGGCCTGTACTAACTCATAATTGGAGAGTGGTTGAGCCCCAGAAGGAATTTACAGTGGAACCTTGTTTCTCGAATGTCTCCCATCTCGAACAATTCACTTTAACCTGATAATAATTCTTTCGTGCTGATACCTTTATGATCAGTCACACATCTCTCAGGTGACAAACAAAGGAGAGAATGCACGAATACAAGTCAGTTTACCACTGTTAAAATATCAGGATATTGTGTTGTGAATATTTTTGTCTTTTTTTGTTTTTGTTGCTGCTTAATATTAAATTTTCATTTTTTACTGTATATTTCTTTTCCTTTTTGTTAAATTTACATTTAATGCCCCTTTTGTTTTAAAGTGTTTATAGATTGAGCAGTATAATAGACATGTACTATATATAAAGAAGGTTAAAACAGGGAATCATTTTGGGGGTCTGGAATGGATTAATTCAGTTTACATTATTTCTAATGGGGAAAAATGATTCGGTTTTTGAACAGCCTTCCAGAATGAATTAAGTTTGAGAAACGAGATTCCACTGTATTTCATTTTTATTAAAGACAATGGCAGTATCTTAGGCCTTAGAAGTTCTAAGGTCTTTGCTAATATTAGTTTTAGAATTCCTTTTGTTCTTTCTACCTTTCTTGAAGGTTAGAGGTGATATAGACAGTGAAGTTTCTGAGTAAGTGGAAGGGCTTTGGAAAACTTTAATAATAGCTTCAGCAAAATGGGTAACCCCTCATGAGAGAGACAGGTTGGAGTTCCTCCAGTTGGGAACATAAAATCGAGTAAGTTTTTTGCTGTTTGAGCTGTAGATTTCCAACAAGGAAAGGCTTTAAGTCTACCCCAAGAATAAGCAAACAATGACCAGGACACATTCAAAACCCTTGTATGGAAATCATTTGGAGGTGTTCAAAAGGATCTTGAGGTTTGGACTCTTGCCCATACCTCACTTTTACTGTTTACGGAAGGATTATGCTGTGAGAGATGAGACATAACAATTTCAGTACTTCAGTAAAGTCTCAGCAATTTCAGTAAAGTCTCCCATTGATGGAGTTCACTAACCAATTTCTCCTTACCAGGATATATAATTTTATGTGAAAATTTCCCCACGTTCCATCTGAGGACCTCTGAGGCCACAAAGAAACTGTCCTGGGAGCACTGGAAGTTAACTTAAGTAATCTGTACTCAAATTTCTCTCTATACTCCTTTTCCAACTCCAGAGATAGTCACTGGCCTCTTTGAACCCAGATTTGGTCTTTTCTTATCATGAGGGCTGGGATCTTAGTGGGGGACGCCTATCTGCCATAAGGATCAGCCAGGGCATTTTATTTAACCTTCATGTTATCTCCTCTTTAAAAAAATGGGTTTCTGCCCTAGCTGGTGTGGCTTAGTTGATTGGGCGTTGTCATGTGCACTAGGAGGTTGTGTGCTTGATCCCCACTATGGGGTGTGCAGGAGGCAGCTAATCCATGTTGTGCTCTCACATCCATGTTTCTCTCTCTCCCTCTTCCTTCTTCTCTCTCTAAAAGCCAATAAACAATTCTTTTAAAAAAAAGCGGGGGCGGGGGGCGCTTCTATCTTTATAATAGTTATCCCTTTAGCAAGCATAAATGTTGAGGTCAAGAACTATCACTGTTTCTGGAGCATTCCAAAATTATGGACTATCCCAAAAGCAATACACTCTCAGTTGTGTATTTTAACCCTTTAATCTCTGGCTAATTTGCGAGCTAACTGGCAAAGTGTAGTGAATGCATTGAGTTATGTTGTCTGGGCATGTCTTGCCTCTAGTAAGGGGTCATATTCTATGGGTAAGTTAAGATCTGTTCCAACATATCTTGCTTCATTTTTTCTTGTTTCGTTCTTGAGATAAGACCCATTAATAATGAAGATTAAGTCTGAATTTTCTGGAGGAGTTTATGATAAGTCTATTCAGGGCACAATATCCCAGCAGAGATGAGTTTCCCCTTTTGGGGAGAAGTAGAGGTGTAGTAGGGATCAACAAACTTCCTGTAAAGGGCCAGATTATAAATGTTTTAGGCTTTGTGGTCCACATAACAGTGTTGTGTTTTATTTTTTAAACAATTCTTTAAACATGTAAAAACCATTCTTAGCTCATGGGCAGTGAAAAAAAAAGAATGTGGGCTGAATTTGACTCGTGGGCCAAATTCATTGTTGTAATGCTGATCTCTGAAGCATTACAACAATGAATGGAAATGTGTGAGGGATAAAGTTAATAGGATTTTGTATGAGCTAAGCTTCCTTGCTCAGACATGTTTTGTCTTTTCAGTGAGCTACAAAGATTGTACAGTATGAAGGACCTTGGAGTTAAAAGAAGATCTTTACCGTGGCTATTGTTAGTCTTTTGCCACTGGGTCAAGAGAAACTTTAGTAACCTCTAGATTTCTGATGATTCTCATGAAGTTAAGTCAGAACACCAAGGGCTTGTTCAGATTTTTCATGGATGAATAGGTGGAAAAGTTTATGATGATTAGGTAACCTCAGAATAGGGAGTTGTTGAAGTGCTTATTTTAAATTGCAAAAGATCTGTTCATGGTTAGGTTCCCAGGGAAGAGGTTTGTTATTGAGGACTTAGTGAAGTCATTTAATAATCATACAATTATTGAAAAATGGGAACCCATTGTCTACAATAGTCAGTGAGATCTAGGAATCTTTGTGTCTTAGTTACATGCCTTGGAGTTCTGAACAATTTTTAATCTGTCAATAGTAAGGGATTTACCTTCTTAGGATAAATCATGGGCTAGATAGTATATTTTATTGAGATTGTAACTTCTCTTTGGGAATCTTATGTCTTTTCTGAGCTAAAATCGAAAAATGTAATCCGTCTTAGAGCTTACCTCATATTTTGAACACAACAAAAGATCATTCACATATTAAAACTAGAGTAGAGCCCAGCTGGTGTGACTCAATGGTTGAGCGTCGACCTATGAACCAGCAGGTCATGGTTTGATTCCCGGTCAGGGTACATACCCCGGTTGCAGGCTTAGTCCCCAGTGTGTGGTGTGCAGGAGGCAGCCAATCGATGATTCTCTCTCATCATTAATGTTTCTATCTCTCTCTTCCTCTCTGAAATCAATTAAATAAATATATATATATTTTTTTAAAAAGTAGAGTAGAAACCCAGGGATATTTAAGATCCCCAAGTACTGGTTGAGGATTTGCTGAAAAATTGGAGGGTGCCTCAGTAAACAACTCTGGCATAACTGTCCAGAGGTACTGTAAATTTTCTCAAGACAAACTAGTATCGACTAGTTTGATCTAAAAAAAGTACTACAGAAAGGCATAGATCTACAAGTGTGATATATGTAGCTTCAGGAGGCTGTGATGGTAATGTTTTTGTTTGGTTCTCTGGGAAAGTGAAGTGGAAAGGAGGATGAATATTCTATTTTATAGCCCTGAGATCCTGAATATATTCCTTTCCATTGTGCTTTTTCTAATCACAAAGATGGAAATATTACAAGGATTAGTATGAGGTATGAGTCCATTCTCTGTAAGGTTTTCAACTGTTAGTTTTAGTCCTTTTAGCTTCTGCTTTAGAGAGTATTGTCCAAATTTGGAAAGGTATTTGGATGGGTTGGTCTGAACCTTGGTGGGTTCAGCCCCAATAAACCTGCCAATATCAGTAGCCTTTTGGGGAGTTTTTTTGGTCCACAAAAAGTCAACTTACTGGAGATGTACTCAATTTGGGCTTGGTTTAAATATAGAGACACCATTAAATGAATGTCCAAATTAGCTGTGATTTGGTTATTGAGAAGGAAGACCTTGAGGATTTCAAGGAAAGAGCCATTAGGAGAACATTCAATTTGGTCATTCCTTTTGCACAGTAGACCCCTCCCTATTAAATTACCTGTAGAGATGTCACAAAGGGGAGGAAAAAATGTTCCTCTGGTAAAGGCCTGCCAGTGCGTTGAGATAGTTCTGTCATCTGTGGGTCATGAGGAATGCCACCACTGAAGTAGTATGTCAGCTCCAGGGGAGAGGTTCTGTAACAGTAGTAGGATTTAAGGTTGATATTGCATCAGCATTAACACAGATTTTGCACGGTTGTACTTTAATATTTAGAGAAATTTCTCCTTGTGAGTTAAAGGGTAAAATGGGATGTTATTCATCATATCATCTTCCTTGATCAACCACTTAATTTTTTTCCTTCACTTTCTTAGCAGTATCAGAACTACTATTTTTCTTTTTTAAAAAATATATTTTATTTTTTAAAATATATTTTAGAAACATCGATGAGAGAGAAACATCGATCAGCTGCTTCCTGCACACCCCACACTGGGGATATGCCTGCAACCAAGGTACATGCCCTACTCCAGAATCGAACCTGGGACCCTTCAGTCCTCAGGCTGACGCTCTATCTACTGAGCCAAACCGGTTAGGGCAGAACTATTATTTTTCCATTGTCCTTTCTAATTATAGAATCTTCAAGTGTCATTATAAAGAGACTCCCTTTATTAACTTGGATGTTCTATGCTCTTGCTATTTCTTTAATGGTAATTCTAGAGATTAAAACATACATTTTTGACTTACCAGTGTCTAATATTAATTGGTGCATGGACCCTTTTCCAATAATGAAAGAATATTAGAATATTTCAACTTTATTTTCTGCACCATTCCTGACTTAACATGACAATGTTGTATCTTTATTCTGTATGTTTAAACTCTATAAGATACTGTCATTGTTGTATACACTCAATGGTCATTTAGAATTACTACCACCTTTACCATTTCTTATTCCTGCCTGCATTACTGTGCTTCCATTTTGGATCATTTTCAGTCTGAAGAACACTTGAGTATTTTGTTTAGTGTGGAACTGTTGCTAACAAACTCTATTTTAATTTGTCTGAAAATGTCATTATTTCACCATCAGTCTTGATATTTCACTGGGTGTAGAATTCTAGATTAGCAATTGTTTTCTTTCAGTATGTTACGATATTCTTGCTCTTCTGTTTTCTGTTGATTCTGTTAAGAAATCAGCTGTTAGTTCTATTTACTGTTCATTTGCAGGTAATGTGTCTGCATTATTGTGCTTCCTTTTTTGATCATTTTTTTCTACCTAAAAAAATCCCTTGGTACTTAAGCTGCTATGATTCATAATTTGAATCTAAAATTTGCTGTTATTTTATGAATTATTATGCTTTTGGGTGCAAATAATAGAAAATTCTGTCTCACAATGATTTAAATTGTAAGGAAGTTTTAATATCTCATAAAACCATTAAATCAAGATTTAAGCCAACTTCTAGTTACAGTTCTCCAGGTACAGTGCCTCATTGTTGTCATTAAGATTTCAGGTTTTAGTCCTAGCCGGTTTGGCTCAGTGGATAGAGCATTGGCCTGTGGACTGAAGGGTCCCGGGTTCAATTCTAGTCAAGGGCAAATGGCCAGGTTGGGGGCTTGTTCCCCAGTAGGGGATGTGCAGGAGGCAGCCAGTCAATGATTCCCTCTCATCATTGATGTTTCTATCTCTCTCTCCCTCTCCCTTCTTCTCTGAAATCAATAAAAAAATATAAATATAGTATATATAAAAAGATTTTAGGTTTTTCCCTCTCTGTATCTGTTGTCCTCAGTATCAACTACAGAGGTCGTCTCCATAGAGCAAGGGATCCAAACCCTAGGCTGGGGGACTTGAACCAGGAAGAGGAACCCCCATAACATCTAGCTTTGAAAACCAGTGGGGCTTACTTCTGGAAGAGCTAAAGGGCTATAGAAAAATCCAGGTTGTCCTCTGCCTGGGTCCTGGCACAGCAGCAGCAATTTGAAAAGCACCTAGGTCATATGTGAAGGTGATACTTTGACTAATTTTAGGTTGTGTGCTGGAGGGACAGGGATCTGTTGGAACTTTCTCCTGAGTCAGAGGTGCTGGCAGGTGTCCCCAGCCCCCCACCTTCTTTAACTTGCCTTGTCTGACACTGGCAGGCACAATTTCTGATACTCTCCATTAACTTTGCTAACTCTGTTCACCCCACCCTGGCACTTCCCTGAGAACCCACCCAGGCTGGCAGCCCTCCAGAGTGGCTCCTGCCCTGCCGTACCGAGTGGGCAGCCTCAGTCAGCACTGACACACAGCAGTATGTCTGTAACAGTGTGGCTGGGCCACACTGAAGGCTTGCCCTCACGTTCCTGCCCTGATGCCAGGCAATCCAGTTTCTCCCCGTATGTGTCTGGGTCCCCCAGAGTCTCGCCCAGAACTGGAGTTCAGAGCAAGCGGGAGCTTGTATCTCCCTCCCGATTAAAAAAGCAGCGCACCCAAGTGCCAGCCTGTTCCGCGCCTCCCAAATCTCCTACCAGTCTCAATGTGCTTTCTTCTTTACCTCTCTGGTTGTAGAACTTCCACTCAGCCAGCTTTCCCACGGTTCTGGATGATAGTTGTTATTGTATTTTAGTTGTAATTTTGATGTGGTTGTGAGAGGCAGCAAGTACAAGTGTTTACCTAGGCCGCCATCTTGGTTCTCTTCCTGTTTGTAGTTTTTTATAGTTCTATTTCATATCTAGATCACTGCTATCAATTCAAAATCCTATATAATAAAAGATCAGTGACCGAATGGTGGAATGACCAGAACAACCTGTCGACCAGTTGCTATGACATGCACTGACCACCAGAGGCAGAGGCTCAATGCAGGAGCTGCCCCCTGAAGGTCTGTGCACTCCCACACTGGGAGCACCGTTCAACTGACCGGGATGAGCGGCTGCTGCTGCAGCAGGAGCAGCTGCTCAGAGGGCGGGTCCACAGCTGCTTGGCTGCCAGGATGAGTAGCACTCCCACAGTGGGCCAATCCCCGCAGGCCACGCCCCCCACCAGTGCACGAATCTCATGCACCGGACCTCTAGTAGATGTATAGTTATAGAGTTGGTCTTCATATAGGCATTCACGTTCTTAGATATCAGGTTTATAAGGTGTATGTTGTCTTTTCATCTTGAGATACTTTATAATAGTAGGAGTAAAGACAAAAATTATCCATAGAGCCACCAGCTAGTCAGTGATGTGGAATATGGGAAAATTTGGCATTGTGGTACCAGCTCTATAGTCCTTAAAATACATTTACTTTTCATTATAACTGTTTTCTCACAATTGATCTTTTCTCCAGATGTTGATTCAAGAACAGTTTTACAGGTGTTTAATTACAAAAATTGTAGCAGCTGAAATGTCCCATGACACAGATCGTTTTACAAAATACGACCTATTGTTTTGTAGGACAGTTTTTCCTTTTTTTTGTTAATCCTCACCAGAAGATATTTTTTCCATCGATTTTTAGAAAGAGCAGAAGGGAGGGAGAGAGAAAGAGAAACATCAAAGTTGAGAGAGACATCGATTGGTTGCCTCCCTCATGTACCTTGACTGGGGGCAGGGGATTGAACCTGCAACCCAGGTATGTGACCTGGACCAGAAATCGAACCCACGACCTTTCGGTGCTCAGGCTGACGCTCTAACCACTAAGTCACAATGGCCAGGGTTTGTGGGACAACTTTAATTTAGAAGAATTTAATTTTTTATAAGTATAAAAGGTCAATTAGCAAAGCTTATATACTATGTAGGAAATGTTAAGGATTTGGTATAGAGAATCTAAATTTGTATCTCATTTTTCTGAGCTGTTTAGAAATTAATTTTTCCAATACCTTTATATTTTGGGATTAGTCTAGTTCTAATAATCATTGCTGCGCTTTTTCTCTTGGCTTTGAATCATAGATTTTATACATAATTTAAATTTTTTCACATTGCTGGTTTTTAATTTTTATATAATTAAAAGATCATAGGTCTGTGAATGCTACAAATAAAACTTGAGACTTCAGATTGTCTTTTGTGTTAAGGTCTCTTGGTCCTCTTTTTTTGTTCATGGAATACAGGCGTACTTCGTTTTTATCACTTTGCTTTATTACTCTTCGCAGATACTGTGTGGTTTTCTTTTGTTTTTTAAAAAATATATTTTTTATTGATTTCAGAGAGAAACATCAGTGATGAGAGAGAATCATCAAATGGCTGCCTCCTATATGACCCTGGCTGGGGATTGAGCCTGAAACTCAGTCATGTGACCTGACTGGAAATTGAACTGTGATCTCCTAGTTCTTGGGTCGATGCTCAACCACTGAGCCACACCGACTGGGCCTGTGTGGTCTTTTTGTTTTTTTGTTCTTTTACAGATTCAAGGTTTGTGGCAACCCAACATTGAGCACATCTGTCAATGCCATTGTTCCAACAACACTTGCTCTTTTTGTGTCTCTGTCATGCTTTGGTATTTCTCGCAATATTTTAAACTTTTTTATTGTTATTATATTTGTTATGGTCATCTGTAATCAGTGACCTTTGATGTTACTATTATAATTTTCGGGGGGCACCATGAACCACACTTATACAAAATGAACTTAATACATATGTGTTATTTGTGTTTTGACTATTCCACCAACTGGCTGTTCCATTTCTCTTCCTCTCCTTGGGCCTTCCTGTTCCCATAGAGACAACAATATTGAAATTAGGCTAATTAATAACCCTACAATGGCTTTTAAGTGTTTAATTGAAAGGAAGAGTCATGCATCTTGTCCCTCACTTCAAATCAAAAGCTAGAAATGGTTAAGCTTAATGAGATAGGCATTTCAAAAGCCAGGATAGGCCGAAATCACCAAACAGTTAGCCAGGTTGTAAACGCAAAGGAAAAGTTCTTGAAGGTAATTACAAGTTCTACTCCAGTGAACATACCAATGATAAGAAAGTGAATAGTCTTATTGCTGATATGGAACAAGTTTCAGTGGTCTGGATAGATAAAACCAGCCACAACATTCCTTTAAACCAAAGCCAAACCCTAACTGTCTTCAATTCTGTGAAGGCTGAGAGAGGTGAGGAAACTGCAGAAGAAAAGTTGAAACTAACAGAGGTTGGTTTGTTAGTTTTAAGAAACGTCTTAATAACATAAAACTGCAAGGTGAAGCAGCTAGTCTTGATGTAGAAGTAGCAGCAAGTAATCCAGAAGATCTAGCTAAGATAATTAATGAAGGTGGCTACACTAATAGATTTTTAATGTAGACAGAACAGTCTTATGTGGAAGAAGGTGCCGGTAGGACTTTCATAGCTATAGAGAAGAAGTCGGTGTCTGACTTCAAAGCATCAAAGGATAGGCTGATTCTATTGGTAGGAGCTATTGCAGCTGGTGACTTCAAGTTGAAACCTATGCTACTCATTTGCCATTTCGAAAATCGTAGGGTTCTTAAGAATTTTGCTAAATCTACTCTGCCTGTGCTCTAGCAATGGAACAACAAAGCCTGGATGACAGCAAATCTGTTTACAACATTGTTTATTTCAAAGTCCTATATAATAAAACCCTAATATGCAGATCAACCGAACGGCAGAAGAACTGGCAGAACAACCAGTCGCTATGACGCGCATTGACCACCAGGGGGCAGACGCTCAACGCAGGAGCTGCCTGGCAGCAGCGATTGGGGGGGGGCGGGGCCAGCCAGCGGGTGGAGCCAGCCAGCCAGCCAAGGCAGGTGACAGTGGGGGCCTCCTGATCGCCCCACCTGAGGGTCACCCCTCAGATCAGCCCTGATCTCCTGCCAGGCCTAGGGACCCTACCCTATATCTTGGGAAAAGTCTCTTAGATTTAAAAATTAAAACCTGGCAAGTCTACTCTAACACTGAAAAAAACAGGATGATGCTGCGATGACATACATGGACTCTGGCTTGCACATTTTGTGGTCAGCCCTGATTCTGACACTTATAACTGTGTGACAAAGCCAATTACTTACCTTCTCTCTGCTTCAGTTTTTCCACCCATAAGGTGGGGAAAATGGTACTACTGCCTCAGAAGGATCATGTTACGTACTACTTTTCATAATAAGGGCAAAAAAATGTAGCTGCCTATATAACAGCAAGATGCCTTCCACCTGTATGAAAAGTATGGTCACTGATGCATGCAGCATCCCAGATTGCGAGAGGGATGTCTGACTGCCGGTTTAGGCCCGATTCTGGGGATCGGACCTAAACCAGCAGTTGGACATCCCCCAAGGGTGCAAGCAGGCTGAGGGACCCCCGTGATCCCCCCCACCCCCTGTGCATGAATTTTGTGCACCAGGCCTCTATGTGGTATAAATCTCATTCCTTTTTAAAATTTTCTCTTTCTGCTTAACTATATATAAACCAGTGGTTCCCATTGTGGGGCACAAGCCCCACAGGGGGCAGTTTGATTTTTAGGGGGGGGCAGTTCGAGAATGAGTTATTAACAGTGAATTTTTTTGCATTTCTTATGGTTCTAGGGGCCTCATATATAGTATATAAATATACTAGAGGCCCCGTGCACGAAATTCATGCACGGGGGTGTGGGGCCCTCAGCCCAACCTGCACCCTCTCCAATCAGGACCCCTTGGGGGATGTCCGACTGCCGGTTTAGGTCCAATCCCAGGGATTGGGCCTGAACCAGCAGTCGGACATCCCTCTCACAATCCGGGACCACTGGCTCCTAACTGCTCACCTGCCTGCCTGCCTGATCTCCCCTAACTGCCCCCCCCCCCCCCCCCCCGCCAGCCTGATCGCCCCTAACTAACCTCCCTGCCAACCTGGTTGCCCCCAACTGCTCCCCCCCCGCTGGCCTGGTCACCCCCAACTACCCCTCCCCCTGCTGGCTTGATCGCCCCCAACTGCCCCCCCGTCAGCCTGGTCACCCCCAATTCCCCCCCCCCCCCCCCCCCCCCGGCCTGGTCGCCCCACGCAGCCTGCTGTTCAGTCATTTGGTTGTCCCTCACTAACCCCCCTGCCGGCCTGGTCACCCCACGCAGCCTGCTATTTGGACGTTACTGTTACAGTGGGGCCTTGACTTATAAGTTTAATTCGTTCTGAGACTGAGCTCGTTAACTCAAATTACTCTGTCAACTCAATGCAAAAAATCGGCTGAGAGACAGCTGGTATCTCAAAAAACTCGTTAGTCGGGACACTCGTAAGTCAAGGCCCCACTGAACTATGATGGCATCCTGGACAATTTGCATATTCTTATGGGGTCTAGCCCCAGCAGGTCCAGGGGTTCCCAAAGGTGTGGACGGAGTCAGCGAAGAAGGAAGGACACGGAGGCAGTGTTCAGTTGATCAGCATAGAGAGGTTCTGTCTTTATTGTCCTGTTACATCTGTATTTATACCACTTGATTTTAATCCTATCCATTCTATTCCAAAGGTTAGGGCGTTTGTTATCTCCATTCCAAGGTCACTACTCTATTGTTCTGTTAAGCTACAAGGAAGTAACTGAAGGAGATTATCCTAAGTGATTGTTCATAGTTAAAGTGATTAATTATCCGCCTGGCACTTAGTTAAGGGGTTTATTCCCTTCCTTAGTCCTGTTAATCCCTACAATCTTTCTCGGAGAGGTGACCTTGGTTAAAACACATAGCGCTAAGAAGGGAAGCAAACATATTAAGAACAGTATGCCATATACCCCAGGTCCCTTGAAACATATGCTGTGCAGATGTTTCTTCCCTGCAGCGACTGTGTCAAGCAGCAAGGATGGACCGGCTTCCAGCAATATTCCTCTATTATTAGTATATATATTGTGACATATTTATGCATTTCAGTTCTCTATCATATTTTTTGAAACTTTATTTGCTATTTTTTCATACCACTTCATATTACTATTTTTTTAAACAATTTCTTAGTGATTTCTTCCTCAGGACTTCAGCTGTCCTTTCATTCTTTTATTTTTCTCTTTCATGGATGCCATGTTCTTTGGAAGCTTGTTTAGACCAACAAGCCTTTTAGGCTTCCTCCACAAGAATAGGAATTCACTTTTTGAATAATAAGAATTATATGTCACAGGGGCGGCATCAGGATTTTAGAGATTCGTAAGTGGGGCATGGCTCAAAAAAGGTTGGAACCACTGATCTAGACCCAATTCATTGCTTTTGATCACATACTCTTAATTTATGCATATACCACATGTTACTTATCTATTCTCAGTGATGCACACATAATATGCCTCTATTTGCTTCCACAAATATGTCACTTTTTGTAGCTATATGAAACCTTTTCCATGGTATATAATCATAAAGAAATTACAGGTGTAGGAAATACACATATTTAATGTCACTATTCCAGATTGTTTTCTAAAATGGTTGAACTCGCCTGCCCGGCATGGCTCAGTGGTTGAACATCGACTTATGAACCAGGAGGTCATGGTTTGATTCCAGATCAGGGCACATGCCTCGGGTGTGAGTTCGATCCTTCGATCCCCAGTGTGGGGCATGCAGGAGGCAGCCGATCAGTTATTCTATCTCATTATTGATGTTTCTATCTCTCTCCCTTTCCCTTCCTCTCTGAAATCAATTAAAATATATTTTTAAAAAATAAACATAAAATAGTTGAACCCATTTATACTCTTAATAACAATGCATGAAGGCTATCCTCATCAGTTTAAATGAGAACCATTACGTGATATTAAATATTAGTCTTAAGAGATACTGGAAACAATAAAAATAGAATGCAAGAGTGAAATATATTAATTTTCTTAAAGTAGAAAAACCTTTGTGGCTAGATTTTTTTTTTTTTAAATATATTTTATTGATTTTTTACAGAGAGGAAAGGAGAGAGATAGAGAGTTAGAAACATCGATGAGAGAGAAACATCGATCAGCTGCCTCCTGCACACTCCCCACTGGGGATGTGCCCGAAACCCAGGTACATGCCCTTGACCGGAATCGAACCTGGGACCTTTCAGTCCGCAGGCCGACGCTCTATCCACTGAGCCAAACTGGTTTCGGCTGTGGCTAGATTTTGCTTTATATCATAGTCTCCCCAAATTGCCAAGAAATCGTTTAAGAGATTGTTAGAACTACTAAATCTAGAGTTAGTAGTTCTAACAATCTGTTAAGTAAGCTTATGTCATTAAACAAAAAGTTAACTAGTGGGTTTTATATGTCAGGATGATCAAAAGAGTAGAACATATTAATAGGACAAATGTTTTTTTAGTAAAATATAGCATGGCTAGCTAGAATGTGCTCTGTTATCAGAATTTACCCGATTTAAATGAAAAGAAATGTTTCAGTGTGCTTTAATTGCAATTAATATTTTAATTGCAATTTCATGTTAAATAATTGGGCATAATGAATAATAAAGGCCACCAGGAATAAAGTCAAATAATGTTTATTAACCTGCTGTAACAAGGGAAAACACACCTACCTAGGCACTGTGAGGTGTCTTTAATAAGAGGAAATGGGCCCCGGTTTGGTTCAGTGGATAGAGCATCGGCCTGCGGACTGAAGGGTCCCGGGTTTGATTCCAGTCAAGGGCATGTACCTTGGTTGTGGGCACATCCCCAGTAGGGGGTGTGCAGGAGGCAGCTAATTGATGTTTCTCTCTCATCGATGTTTCTGACTCTCTATCCCTCTCCCTTCCTCTCTGTAAAAAATCAATAAAATATATTAAAAAAAATAAGAGGAAATGGGCAAGGGATTCATAGGGTTTTGGCTTGGGCTGAATGATTCGAAGGAAAGGCTAGGAAAGTAGTCTGCCGGGATTGGATACTGCCGTTCCTAAGTGCAGTCAGTTTGGTAGTTGGGTATGTCAGCATTCTGTTCAACAGTAGGAGGAGTGAATTAGAGCTGGGACTTCTTGGTAAGAATGTAGTACTCATTCAAAAATGGACCATTTAAAAGTCATTTTGTAGCTGTAGTATGGCCTTGAGCAAAACTTTATTTTCTAGTTTCCTTATTCCTGACCTGCCATTCATCTGTTAGAGATATCACAATCTAATTATCAGTTGGGTTTATTTTCACCTTCTCCGTCTCTCTTTTTGGCCAGTTTCAGCCATTTAGGACCATTGTTCTGTGAAATCCAGATCTCCGTTGCCAGAATTCCATTGACCAGAAGACTATTCAGAGAATCCCATCTATTGTTGGACTAAAGTCAGTTCTTTATGCATACTTTTTGTTGTAATGTTATTGAATCATCAGAAGCAAAAATGGCTGTGTCCATTTTAAGACTCTAGAAATCACATTTGAGCACTATAACACTGACAAATGGTGCGAGATTATTAACAGAGTTTTAATCTACTTCTAAAGCCAAGAGCCGAGGTTTTGGAGTAGACAGAAAATTTCTTAGATTTGACATCAAAGAGGCTGTCTGTCTTGTTTACTATTTTTAGTTTCCTGTTTATAGAGAGTTGCTTAGAAGTTGAGTATAATTGCCCAGAAACTAGAGTGAGCTGGGTTGTACCTAAAAGAAAGTGGCTACAATCTCAAGAGTCCCAACATATTTTAGTGAAAACATGATCAAATTGTAGCCAGGTAGTGGACTGATACAGAGAGTGACTGGGGGATACAAAGAGCAATATTATGTGTATGGTTGTTAGAGATAACAAGTGTCTGTTAATAATTCAGAAATTTAAAACAGCAGAGAAGGAAGAGAAGAGTTTTGGAATAAAGAATAAGAACATGTTAATTAAAGCATGATAATCTTTGGTTCTGGCTATTTAGATTTTGTTCCCTGGGTCCTCGATGGAAGCTTGATCATGCTGATTGATTTGATGCCTTGGGGAGAAGCTGTGTCATTCTCTTACATTATCTTCTAGAGAATTTCTAGGAATCCTCAATTTGAGGTCTCTGGCTGGAACAGTCTTCCAGTAATTTAATGATGTGTTGTGTCACTGTAATTGAGTGCTATGGATACAAGGTGTTTCACTGCTGTTTTAGTTCTTAACAGAATATGGCAAGGTCATTTCTATGGGGGTTCAAGTGCAGTCTTTTCCTAACGATGCTTCAAAAATAGATAATCTAAGAGTTGGTAGAGCTGATTATCTAGCAAGGGAAGATAATTCTATTAGTGAGAAGATTGAACAGCTCTGGAAAATTACTATGTTAACTGTAATTATTAGAATGGAAGAGAATGGCTCCTCTATTGATGTATAGCGCATAATTAATTTATAAGGATTCACTCAATGATTACCCAGGGAGTTAGAATATAGTGTGAACAGTGAGGACTTGAACAAACCTGTATAGCCCTTTAATTTCTACCATCAAGTGTACTATGGCTGTTCCTGATTGATAGGAATATTAATACCTAGAACCAAAAATCAATTTGAAATATTGTATCAGCTTTTGTATATGAACATGAGTCTACCTCTTCTTAAAGTGTACAATCACTGAACATATATACATGAATATATTTTATTTGCACTTAACTAAAGATAACCTTTTTGATTTCTCATATAAATGAATTTGGAGAAAACAGTTTTCATAATAGGAAATCAAAAGATATTTTAGGTGTTAAAGACTTTTTGTCAGTTTTGTTATTTTGATTTTGGGACCTAATTCACAAAAGGCAAAATCAAGAAGAGTTTTAAATGATGAACCTTAGTCATGGTATCCAAAGGTAAGAGTTAATTCCAGGCAATATTTGAAAGTACAGCAATAAGAACAGTAATTATTAGAACTTTTAATCTTTTAAAATAAATAAATTTTATGAAAAATGGTTTAAAATATCTCTAAGATGCAATAATATATTTAAAAGCATTTTTTTTCCTAGTTGGAGATACTAAAATCATTAAAAATACCAAAGGTATCATACTAAAACAAGTCAGGCTTTTCAGCTCACATCTTTATAGTGTTGGGGCCAAACTGGTTTATTATCTTGCATAATCACTGAGATTTCATTCTGTAATCCAGCATTCTTACAAACCTTTCCCCTCAATAACTGTTGTGACTCAGCACACATTCACAGTTGCTTATTATGTTTCCAAATTATCACACAATAAAGATAATTAAATCTAAATTTCACACATTAGCCTTTATGTAATTCACAGTTTTTACTACATAATGAAGCTTAGTGATTTGTTTAACTGTTTTTTTGTTTGTTTTTTCCCTAAAGAATGACTTTTTCCATGAAGGAAGCAGTGCACAGATTTTCATTCTGGTGCAAGCTCCTTGATCTGGCTGACTATTCCATAACATTTTCCTATCATTGCAGCTGACGATGTAATCCTCCAGAACAGTCTGTCTATATATATATTAAAATTGATTTCAGAGAGGAAGGGAGAGCATGACAGAAACATCAATGATGAGAGAGAATCTTGATTGGCTGCCTCCCTCACGCCCCCTACTAGGGACGGAGCCTGAAACCGGGTATGTGCCCTCCCTCACGCCCCCTACTAGGGACGGAGCCTGAAACCGGGTATGTGCCCTGACCGGGAATCGAACTGTGACCTCCTAGTTCATAAGTCAATGCTCAACCACAAAGTCACTCCAGCTGGGCCAGAACAGACTCTTACATAGAGCTTAAACTCCATACCATAGCTGTTGACAATGTAATCAGTACTTCATGATTGTATTGCAGAGCTAATCTAGAACTTCTAGCTTCTATAACTGCTGATGAGAGGCCCAAAGGTATCCTGATTCCTGATCCTTTCTCTTTTTTCAATTATTTCTATTGAGATATAATTGACATAACATTGTGTAAATATAAGGTATACAGTGTATTGATTTAATAAATGTATATATTGTAGTATGATTAACATCACAGTGTTAGCTAACATCTCTCTCACGTCACATAATTATTTTTTGTGTGTATATATGGTGGAAACAATTAAAATATTGTCTTTTAGCAACTTCAAAACTTACAATACACTATCACTGTCTATAATTATTATGTAATTATTAAATACACTAGAGGCCTGGAGCATGGATTTGTGCAACGGTGGGGTCCCTTGGCCTGGCCTGCGCCCTCTTGCAATCCAGGACCCCTCAGGGGATGTCACACTGCCAGTTTTGGCCCAATCCCACAGGCCAGGCCAAGGGACCCCACCAGTGCACGAATCTGTGCACCAGGCTGGTTTCGGCCTAATCCCCGCAGGCCAGGCCGAGGTACCCCACATCAGGCTGGTTTGGGCCCAATCCCCACAGGCCAGGCCGAGGGACCCCACTGGTGCACGAATCTATGTCCGGGGTTTCTAATATGCATATAAGATCTTTGGTTAATCTCTTCTTGCCCTCCCCCCTCTCCCCTTCTCCTTCCCTCTGAGATTCATCAGTCTGTTTATGTTACCATGCCTGTGTGTTGAGCATCTGCCCCCTAGTGGTTATTGCGCGTCATAGCTACCAGTCGAATGGTCAGACAGTCACTTAGCTACTAAAGGCAAGTTTATACCCTTAAACAACATTCCCCAATTCTTCCATGCCCCAGCCCCTGGTAACCACCATTCTACTTTCTGTTTTTACAATATTGATTTTTTAAAATTCCACATATAAATGATATCATACAATACTTGTCTTTCTATCTGATTTCTCTCTCTTAGTGTCATGCTTTCAAGGTCCATTCATGTTGTCACAAAAGGTAGGATTTCCTTCTTTCTCATAGCTGAGTCATATTGATTGTCTCCAAGTGTTACCATTCCCTCTGAAAGCTCAAATGTAGGTTGCGGGTTCGATCCCCAGTCAGGGAGTGTAGTGAAGGCAACCAATAGATGTTTCTTTCTCCCACCCTCTCTAAGAATGTCCTTGGTTGAGAAATTTAAAAAAAATCTATATATATAAAGGGCTAATATGCTAAGTGTCCAACTGTCTGACTGGTCGCGATGACGCGCACTGACCACCTGTAGGCAGACACTCAATGCAGGAGCTGCCATGACGAGCACTGGCCATTTATAGAGAAACGGCACTGCAGACCTGGCACCCACAAAACAACACTTGGCTTCCCCTAGTGGGACACAGGCCCCACCACCAGTCTGGAACGACAGCCCACCAAATCGCAGCTGATGCTGCCAAGACCCCATGGCACAAAATGTGGCCCAAGCCCAGCCCAGCCCAGAAACAGTGGCTGTGGGCGCCAGGTAATGACGTCATGTAGCAACACCCGGCTTCCTCTTCCTAGAGACCGCTAGCCTCCTTGCAGTTTCTTCAGCCCAGGATCATGACTTTATAGTCAGGAGCAAACATTTTACACTTTAACCAAATATCTGTGAAGTGTTTTCCTGTGCCTCATCTCATTTGATCCTCACAGAAGTCCTGGAGTAGGTATATAGGAGACTCGGTAAAATCCTATTTTCTTTTCATTAGCTGGAAAATGGAGATTTAACAAGCTTAGAAACATGACCCGACTGAAAAGAAGTAAGAAATTGTGGACCTTGAAAATGACTTCAGGTTTTCTCACTGTGCAGAATATAGTCAAAGACTGCTGCAGTTAAATATTTTACCCTTTGTTCTCCCTGCGTGATCTACAATCCCTGCTTCATGTTGATATTTACTGCTGTGTTGCTGACAATTACCTGAAAGAGGAGTTGGGGTGCTTCACTGGGCTGGAAAAAATTTAGCTAAATCAGAAAGCAGGTCTAATTAAGCGAGTTTATGTATACATATAAAGCTCTCGCTGGTGCCAATCACATGCGTGTGTTTCCATCTGTCATTGTCAATCGTGAATTTGGTTGACACTTCTATTATAGAGAGAGGGCGAATAGCGATATTAAAACATTTCTTCTAATTTCCTTTCAATGTGCATGAATTTGTGCACCAGGCCTCTAATAGATAGATAAATAGTATTAACATGTGCCAGAAAAGACATAAAGTCCTATTATTATGACTTTTATTTTAGTAACTTTTTTAATTTAAATTTTACTTTTCAATTACAATTTACAGTTAATATTTTATATTAGTTTCAGGTGTACTGCATAGTGGTTAGATAATCATGTACTTTACACAATGTTCCCTTCGATATTTCCAGTACCCACCTGGCACCATATATAGTTATTATATTATTGACTACTAGTATATACCCTGCTATACTCTACATCCTTATGACTCTTTTGTAACTACTAATTTCTACTTCTTAGTCCCTTCATTTTATTTTTGTCACACTCTTTAACTTCTTTAAGTTTTTCAGAACTCATTCAGACTTAGTGAACATCAAATACAGATATTCTTATTGTATTTTTAATATGAGAGCCTGTGGTGCTTTACTAGAAAGTATATGAAAAACCTGATTGTAATACAACAAATCTTTGTCCAGAAAAATAATACTGTAATTGGGATTTGTTTTCTCAACTAAGGTTTGGGTGTAAAATATGTTTTAAAAACAATGATAAAGCTATGTAGGTTTTAATAATTATTTAAAATAATAAAGTATTAAATGAACTTAAATGAATGGATTTTGTAAGGAGTTATTCATTTGTTCATTGAAACCTTCACTCTAGTCAGGTCTCCAGCTCTACCATGTCTGCCCTTCTTTTAGTATATGACCTCATTTCTAACATCAAAAAAGTACAAAAGCCTTCACAATGAGAACTCCTCCAGTTTTTTGCCTCTGAACCAACTTTTTTGCATCTGTATTTATCCTTTTCTCTATCATCTTCCCATTACAGTGGAAGAAGTATTTCTCTTTCTAGACACTAATATCTCTTCAGTGTTTCAGTCTTTGTTCTCTTCATCTTTTTCTCTGTCTCCTGTATTAGCAGCTTATTTTCTCTGGTTTCTTCCTGTCAGTACTTAACATACTCAAGTTTCTTCCATCTTAAAAAAACAAATAACTCTTTAACCTTGTGTATTACTTTAACTGCTGCCTTATTTTCTCCCCTTCAGAGATTTATCTACATTTATTGTTTCAATTTACTTATGTCATATTCATTCCTTAGTCTTCTGCTATATAGACTCTGCTACTATATCACTGCAACTGTTTTAGCCTCATCCACTAGCCAGTAGTGACTTCTTCATTTCTAAATTCAGCAGATTCTTTTTTTCTTTTTTCCAAGGTACTCTTCTTAGTCCACCTTTTACTAGACCTCTTGGCAGATTTTAGTACTATTTGTGCCCTTTTTGAAAATTTTTTTCTTGCTGTTCCTTCTTGTTGGTCTCATCTATGCTCATGTCTTACATTACTATGTATATGCTGATTACAGAAACTTTTTTTTGACCTTTAGATGTGTTTATTTAGCTTGCCATCCTCATTTAGGTGTCTCACAGGTACCCTAACTCAACCTACCCAAAATAGAAGTCATCTTCCTGTTTCCTCAGATCTTTTTCTCCTGCTATATTTTTTACTCCAGTCCATGATGTTGTCAATGATCTGCTGCCAAATACAGAAATTATCTCATTCCACCATCTTATTTCTAATATTCAATGACCAAATGCTATTGGTTTTACTTCATATTGATCCTGCTTGTTTACTCTCTATATAGCAACCACCATACTGTAGTAGCCACCATCATCTCTCACCTGAGAAATTTTAATATTTCTTTTAACTGGTCTCTCTGCCTCCTATTCTTATTTACTCCCCCTAAGCATTCAAAAGACAGTTAAAGATTTTTTTCCCAAATAAAATATAATTTATATTCTCTGGTTAAAAAATCTTCAATGGAGTGCTTTCTGTTGTTCGTAGAGTAAAAAGACTTTTATGTTCTGCTTCCTAATTATATCCCAGCCTCAACTCCAGTTGTTTAGTATATCTGTTTTTTCCTCAAATGCTTTTCTCTCACCTCATAGGCCTTCACACTGTTTCCCCTCTTAATGACACACAATACTCTCTGTGGTTTGTACTTGCCCTGTCATAGTACTTATTTTTTATTGTGGTAGATTAGTTATTTACCATCTAGTCTAGTAGATACAGAAAGCTTAAAAGAAGAAATTCCATTGTAACCCTGTTACCTACAGTTCTGGATATATAGCAAGTGCTTAATAAACACATATTGAGTGAATCTTTTTGAAGGTAATTGAATATGTGAGGATACCACCATGCTTTAAATTATAACCATTTTGTACTTTAGTAATGCATTTATTTTTTTTAACCTACTAATATGTGAATGGGTATGGGTTTTAGAAAGCAAGTTTTTTATGTGTGTGTATTGTACATAGAAAGGAAGTGTA
This sequence comes from Myotis yumanensis, assembly GCF_028538775.1. Classification (NCBI taxonomy): domain Eukaryota; kingdom Metazoa; phylum Chordata; class Mammalia; order Chiroptera; family Vespertilionidae; genus Myotis; species Myotis yumanensis. Next base: position 117,067,730 of record NW_027223754.1, on the reverse strand, counting down.
TACATATAAGAGCAGAAAAAACCTATTATTGGAAGTCAGAAACTCCATTGTCTTCTGTGGACAAATCTTTATGTTCCTTTGAATCTAACTTCCCTCTTCAAATAATGGGATTGGACTAGATTGTCTAAGACATTTCTCTTGTATGACACTCCAAATATATGTGAGAGATATTAAATGTATAACTATGTAATTTTTATTTATTTTTTATTTTATTAAAATGCATATAAATTTATATTTATCTGCATATTAAAATAACTTTGTTTTTGCAGGAAAGATGATAAAGACTATGCTTTAAAACAAATAGAAGGAACCGGAATCTCTATGTCGGCATGTAGAGAAATAGCAGTAAGTGGAGCTTTTTTTATCAACATTATTACCAACTGACTTAGACGGTCAATTATGTAGGTGTCTGAATTGTGATTGTCATATATACTCATTAATTGAAAGTTAATAAATATTTTCATATCAATTATATGTAGAAGAATATATTCATTATGTAGAGGTGCCATGTAAATCTAATAAACATTTCTATATAAATTTATTTTATTGGTATTAAATCAATCTCTGTTGTTTATATAAATATATATTTTTCCAATAAGTATCACTAAATAGTTAAGGGTTTAGTTCTTATTTCATCTAGTATAATAAAAGTGGTATGTTAGTTCATATAAAATTAATATTATATTTTAATGATGTTACTTATGTGACCTTAAAATGAGATTGTGTTATTTGATTTTCATAGTATCTGTCTATTTATATAAACATATATGCCTTTTTCTTTTGGGAGCATAGGTTTCCAAATGGTACTAGAATCTCATTTTGATTTCAAAGGAAAATATTCTTCATGTTAATCCATTACTAACTAACTACTCATACAATTAAATTGAGTATTACTCCCATGAGATTTTACTTCAGTTTTTAATATTGTAAAACTGTGGGTCCAAATGTATTTTTTCTAGCTTTAATTTAAATAATTTTACTCATTTAACAAATTCTATACCATAAATAAGGATTTTAACTAACAGTCATTTATTGTGTATCATGTTGACAGGAACTAGAGTAGGTAGAAGTAAAGAAACGGAACAAGGGTGTCTGGCCATAAGTATTTACATGCTGATGAGGAAAGAGCCTAATAAAGCTTATAATAATAACAGTGTTTCAAGGACTATGACAGTAGTGTACACAGAATGGGAGAAGGGTATACCTCTAAACTACAGAAGTCACAGAAGGTTCCAGGTTTTGGAGGACATGTAAGAATTACCAACATGAGGGAAGAATGGAGGGCATTCTTAGCCACAGGTATGCTGGGTTGGAAATTGTATTTTACTTATTTGATACATTTTTCAAAATTTTGAATCTTGAGGCAAATCTGTACATTAACTGTCAGTTCTTCAACACCTACTACTCTAGTCAGTTTAAAGCAGTGATTCCCAAAGTGGGCACTACCGCCCCCTGGTGGGCGCTGCAGCGATCCAGGGGGGGCGGTGATGGCCACAGGTGCATTTGTTTTAACTTTTTTTGTATTACCTTTCTATTCTGAGTTCAATAAATAGTTTCACAATTTCAAACTTCAATGTTTCTAATTTACACCTTTCTTTACTATATTTTACGAAAAAAGTAGAAACATTAATACATATATCTTTCTGTTTAATTGCTATTAAAATTTTAAAAAAATTAATTTCCAGGGGGCGCTGAGTAATATTTTTTTCTGGAAAGGGGGCGGCAGGCCAAATAAGTTTGGGAACCACTGGTTTAAAGGATTAAAATCCATTGAACTATGGTAGTGACGTGAGGAGTCATGGTAGTGATTACTTTTGGAGGGGACAGGGAGTGGCATGGAGGGGAGGGGGAGACAAGGTAGTTTTCAGAATGCTGATAATCTTCTATTTTTTTAAAAATATATTTTATTGATTTTTTTACAGAGAGGAAGGGAGAGGGATAGAGAGTTAGAAACATCAATGAGAGAGAAACATCGATCAGCTGCCTCCTGCACATCTCCTACTGGGGATGTGCCCGCAACCCAGGTACATGCCCTTGACCGGAATCGAACCTGGAACCTTTCAGTCCGCAGGCCGACGCTCTATCCACTGAGCAAAACCGGTTTTGGCAATCTTCTATTTCTTGATCTTACTCTGAGTCTGGTTATATGGGCTTAATATGTGAAAACTCACTGAACTGTGCTCTTGTGGGTGAATGCTTTTCTCTATGTTTATTATAGTTCAACCAAAAGTTTTAAAAACAAACAAAACAATTGATTTCAGGAACAGACATATTTATGTTTATATTGAAAACTGTAAATTTAGTTTAAACACAAAAAGGAATATGAAAGCTTATTTTAATGTACCAATTGTGGTTCTTCAGCCTAAGGTGAACAGAAACTTTTAATTTTGATGAATTTAATTTACGAATTTTTTCCTTTTATGACTATTGTTTTCTGTGTCTGGCTGAAGAAATCTTTATCGACCCACTGATTGTGAAGATAATTATGTTTTCTTCCAAAAGCTTTTATAGATTTAACTTTATTTTCTAGTCTATGATTAAATTTTGTTTGTGATATGCTGTAGGTTTTGAGGCTCTTCTCTTCTCATTCCATATGAATATACAATTGTTTTTTGAAGACATTCAATTCCCTGTTGAATTCCTTTGGTACCTTTGTAGAAAACTAAATGGCTTTGTAAGTGCAGGACCATTTCTGGGCTCTATTTCATTCTGTTGATCTCTTTGTCTATCCTTATGCCAATACCAGATTATTCTAACTCAGCGATTTTCAACTGGTGTGCTGCAAGAATTTTTAAAACATGCAATACCTGATCTCTTTTCCCTTAAATTGTCAAATTAAAAAAAAATAACAACATCCAACACAACAATAGCCAGTAGTTGTGAATGAACCAAAATATATCTATATTTTTTGTCACATTGGCAAAAAATATAATATAGTATTTTAGTGTGCCATAGAAATTTAGTAATTAGTTCATGTGTGCCAGGGGATGTAAAACGTTAAAATCGCTGCTCTATCATTATAGCAAGATTTGAAATATGGTCTTACAAAATCACCAGCTTTGTTCTTCTGTTTCAGGATTGTTTGAACTTTGCATTATTATATAAAATTTTTAATCAGCTAGTCAGTTTCTAATTCTAAAAAATCCTTGCTGGGGTTATGATTTCGATCGATTCAGAGAATTGACATCCTAATAATATTGGAACTAAGAAGCCATGAATGTAGAAAGACACACTTTCCATTTTATAAGGTTTTCTTTCATTTCTCTCAGTGTTTTATAGTTTTTAGTATAGAGTTTTTGTACATCTTTTGTTAAATTCACTCCTAAGCACTTTATGTTTTCTGACAGCATTATACATGGAATTATTTGAAAATTTTGATTTTCCATTTATTTGCTTCTGTACTCAGAAATACAATTGATTTTTTAATGTTGTATATATATTTATATACTTATATATATTATATATCTAAATTCACCGGTAGGTTTTTGGTGATATATTGGGATTTTCTATATAATTACGTCACCTATAACTAAAAATGATTTTACTTCTTGCCATCTTTATGCTTTTAATTTTTTAAAAAATTTTTTTATTGCACTGTAGGACCTTGCATGCAATGTTGAACAGTAGTGAGAGCAGATCTCTGTGACTTGTTCCCAGTCTTGGGGTCAGGTATTTTTAGTGTTTCACCATTACATAAAATGCTAACTATCACTTTTTTATAGATGTCATTAGCCAGGCTTAAGTTGTTGCCTTCTATTTTTTCATAAATGGTATTGAGTTTTATCAAATGCTTTTTGTGTTGTTAAGGAGTTCTAGGTAGTATGAGTTTGAAGGATGTTAGTCTAATTATCTTTCCTATACTGCAAGCATGTCAAACTCACAGCCTGCGGGCCGCGTGCAGCCCACAATGAATAATTTGCGGCCCAGCCAATATAATGGTATATGAGAAACATTTTAATAAAAATTTCATAACTTAATTTTTACAATATCCTGTTATACGTAATTATTAATAATGAACTACAATGTGTGCTAATGACTGATTACTATAATTGTGTTGCATTCATTTCCCTTACGCACTTTATGCGCAGGCGCACCATTTCCACTAATACCAGCAGCGAATATTTTAGCAGCCGATTGCCAAGTCATTAGTCTTGGACTGACTTGTTTGGTGTGCGCAACAGGAAATATTTCACTTTCGGAGAACAAGAAAAATAGGTTTATTTGCATCACACTTATTAATTTGTGCAGTTATTCAGTATCTGGTAAGTTAATGTTCAAGAAAAAACATTAATTTTTATTAAAATGTTCTATTATTTTATGTTAATGATTACTGATTTATTTCAGCCCTTTGTATTCAGCATGTCTCTATCGAAATAAACCTCCATGTCTATGAAAATTGAAGCTTTTGGTTTTTTGCAGCCCACATAAACTTAAACCTTGTTTATTTGGCCTGTATTAGCTTTTGAGTTTGACATGCTTGCTGTACTTTCTTTGTCTTTGGTATCTAGATTATAGTGTCCGCATGAAAAAAGTTAGGGAGCATTTTTTCATTCTCTATTTTCTGACAGAGTTTCTATATGATTGGTAATTATTTTTCCTTAAATGTTTGATATTATTCACCAACTAGTATTATTTTCTTAAGAGATATAGGACTCCTCAGATTTTATATTTCATCTTGTGTTTGATAAATTGTATTTTTACTTAATTTGTCCATTTCTTTTAAGTTGTTGAATTTGTTAGCACAAAGTTGTGCATAATAGTCCCTTATTAACTTTTCACATCTGTAGCTTCTGTAGTGATGTCCTGTTTCATTGCCGACTTGGTAATTTTTGTTTCTGTCTAAATCATTGATTTCTGTTCTTAACTTTATTATTTCTTCTGCTTATTTTAAGCTTACATTTATTTTTTATTTTCTTAAGGTGGAACCTTAGGTCATTCATTTTTAAACTATTCTTTTCTAATATAATTAATGAAAACTATAAATATTTCTTTAAGCTGTGTTTTACTTATATTCTACAAATTTTGTTGTATTTTAATTGTTTTTAGTTTAAAATATTTTCACTTATCTTTGAAATTTTTAAAATATTCTATTCATGGGTTATTTAGAAATGTATTGTTTAATTTTTAAATATATGAGGCTTTCTAGGTAATTTATTGTGGTTGATTACTAATTTCTTTTTGTTATGGTTGGAGAAAAGGGACCCTAGGGTATGTTTTAGAGCAGGGGTCCTCAAACTACAGCCCGCGGGCCACATGCAAATACAAATATTGTATTTGTTCCCGTTTTGTTTTTTTACTTCAAAATAAGATATGTGCAGTGTGCATAGGAATTTGTTCATAGTTTTTTTTTAAACTATAGTCCGGACCTCCAACGGTCTGAGGGACAGTGAACTGGCCCCCTGTTTAAAAAGTTTGAGGACCCCTGTTTTAGAGATACATACTAAAATATTTATAGGTGAAATCATGTGATGTCAGAGATTTACTTCAAAATAATCCCAGTTAAGGTGGGAGGAGAGGTTATGAATATATATAAAACTAGAGGCCCGGTGCACGAAATTCATGCATGGGGGTTGGTCCCCCTTAGCCCAGCCTGCACCCTCTCCAATCTGGGACCCTCGGGGGACATCCCTCTCACAATTCTGGACCGCTGTCTCCTAATTGCTCACCTGCCTGCCTGCCTGTTTGCCCATAACTGCTCCCCCCTGCCGGCCTGATCGCTGCTCACTGCCCCCTGCCCTGCCGGGCTGGTTGCCCCTCACTGCCCCTCCTGCCAGCCTAATTGCCCCCAACTGCCCCCACTGCCGGCCTGGTCGCCCCTAACTTCCCCACCCCCCTTCTGGCTTGGTTGCCTCTTACTGCCCCCTCTGCCAGCCTGGTTGCTACTAACTGCCCCTCCCCTGCTGACCTGGTTGCCTCCAAATGCCCCCCTGCTGGTCTGGTCTCCCCTCACGGGCCCCCCGCTGGCCTGGTCGCCCCACGCAGCCTGCTTGTTCAGTCGTTTGGTCGTCCCTCACTAACCCCCCTGCTGGCCTGATCGTAGGCAGCCATCTTGTGAGGGCATGTCGGTCAATTTGCATATTACCTCTTTATTATATAGGATGGGAAAAAATGACTTGGTTTTCAAACAAATCACTTACCCAACATCCTTCTGGAATGAATTAAGTTCGAGAACCAAGGCTCCACGTATATAGGGATTTGCTTTACTCTTCTATTTTATATACTTCTGAAAAAAATTTTCATAGTAAAAAAAAGAGAAAGAAAATCTCATCTTTTCTGCCAAATCTTATCAGACCTTTCTCCCTTCCATGTATGAAATCTTCCTCTGAGAAGTCCTGTTTTCCCACCACTCACCATCATTATTCTTTTACTAGAGACCCAGTGCACGAAATTCAAGCACTGGTAGAGTCCCTAGCAGCTGCAGGCTGGGTACCCCCTCCTTTCCCCCGCCTGTCTGTCCCCGCCGCTGACCAGAGCCTCCCTCCCTCGCTTCCCTCAGCCGCCTGCCGGCACCAGGGCCTCCCTCCCTTCCCCTGGCCGGCCCGCCCCCTGGTCGAACTCCCGGAAGAACTCCGGTCGAGGGGACAATTTGCATACTATGCTTTTTTTTATATAGGATAATCTGTCCCCAATTTCTTTTCTTCATAGCACTTATTACAAATTATAACTATAAGGAGTTTCTTTCTTTTTGTTTGCTTATTTTCTATTTGTTGGTCCTACCCCCCACTACACTCACTGTAAAATTAATTAACTTTTAAAATATAAAGCCAATACTCCATGGCCAATACCATTTCTTCACTAGTGTGTACTAGGCTTGATATATAGTCTTTGCTCAGTGAGTAATTCTAAAAGAAGGGAGGAAGGAAAGAACTCTGAGAATTTCTACCAAAGTTAAGAGCATTGCATATCTTTATCCTCACTGTATTGTAAATGGTTTGTTTTGTGTTTCCAAAATTTTCTGTAAGCTGGAATTCTTTAGCGTATTGGTTTTCAAACTGCTTTAGTGGATCGTCCTTATTGCTAGAGGATGCCTTGTAGTTGGGATAGGGAAGCTAGGGGAGCAGAGGTAAAGTTTCAGACTCTATTTTTAAACCCCACATGTACTTTAACCTGAGCATCTCAGTTTTTAAAATGAATTTGTAAGAATTCTATTGAAGAAAAGGATCCACAGCTCTTCAAAATATTGAAAATATGCTTTCATAGTAATTTTAACTCAATCATACTTATGGCATAAATTTAGAATTTATTACTTTTGTTGTGCTTTAAAATTTTTAATATTAAAAGTCAATGTCATTTTGAGATTATTACAGGTTTTCTTAACCTATTTTCTATTTTACGGCACAATTGGAATGAATTAAGTTTATTATAAACAATGTATTAAAACATTTATATTTTTAGCAGTGATCATAGTACTAAGGAAATTATAAGATTTTTTTCCCAGTAGAATTAGAAAAACTTAGGTGGTTTATGTGATGGAAACCATTGCATAAAGTTATTTAAACCTTTTATTTAAATAGTTTTGACACAAAATCTTCTAAAGGGCAAAAAATAACTTACAAAATGTTAAGAAATAGGCATTTCTATACGGGGTGGGGGGAGGGTGCTCTGTGTGGGGTGATGAAATGCTAAAGTTCTATTTATCAGATATGTGGAATTGTCATGTCAGAACACCAGTTTCACAGTAGTGTATGTAGTGGTTAAGACCCTAGCTAGATTACCTGAGGTCTTATTCTAGCTTTACCTGTTAACTATCTTGAAGGGCCCAAAGCAACTTACTTAATTTCCCTGTTTTTGTCATTTGTAAGAAAGAAATTATGATAGTATCTCATAGGGTTATGTTAAGGAGCATAGAGCACTTTTTTGGACATAATAATTCATTTATTCATATATTTATATATGTACCAAATCCTTAATATGTGCCTACCAGGTGCCAAGCAGTATGTTAGAAGCTAGTAGGGCAATGTCCAGCAAGACACATGCCTGCCACTGTTCATTTCATAATCTAGTATATATTTAAACCTTCTGTGTGTGGGTTGTAAAAAGAACTAGGCCCCCAGGGTATTAGGTTTGGGGAGGTATTGATTGGTAATGGCCATGGAGTATTGGTTTTGTATTTTAAAAGTTAATTTTTAAAGCATTTAAATCTTGATTCTAACCATTACCTAGGAATATGATCTTGAGCAAATTATGTAAACCGGTATTTCCTCATCTATACTAATCTACACTAATAAAAGAGAAACATGGTAATTGGCGTACGACCGCTACCCTTCCCATTGGCTAATCAGTGTATCCTTATGCAAATTAACTGTCAGCCAAGATGGCGGCCGGCAGCCATGCACTGAAGCGAGCAGGGAGGCTTGCTTCCTCCAGGGACTGCAGATTCCAACGTTCCCCGCCTCACTTGCCCGACTCTCAACTGCAACTCTAAGCAACTATTACTATGTTGCAAATAAGAAGCTAAACAAAACAGGCTTTCAGTCAGACCCGGACCACAACATTGTATCCATGTTTTCAGCAGCGAGGCCTCAGAGCTAAAGCTGGCCCAGAATAAAAAAAAAAAAGAAAACAAGGAGCGGTTGGGAGCTTTTAGTCAACTGCCAGCCAGGAAACAGCCCTCAGCCCCTCAGCCAGCCTGGCCAGGCACCCCAGTGGGGACCCCCACCCTGATCCAGGACACCCTTCAGGGCAAACCAGCCGGCCCCCACCCATGCACCAGGCCTCTATCCTATATAGTAAAAGGGTGATATGCCTCCCGGCATCGGGATCAGCGGAGCAGCGAGGCTCCCGGCACTGGGATCAGCGTGACGGGGCAGCGCCCAAACCCCCTGATCACCCTGCGGCTCTGTGAGTGACAGGGGGCGGGACCACAACCTCCCTATCCGCCCTGCTCTGTGTGTGACAGGGGGCAGCACCCAAACCCCCTGATCAGCCCTGCTCTGTGCCTGATAGGGGGGGAGCTCCCCAATCCCCCAATTGCCCTGTGGCTCTGTGTGTGACAGGGTGCAGCGCACCAACCCCCTGATCTGCCCTGCTCTGTGTGTGACAGGGTGAGGCGCCCCAACCCCCTTTCCCCCCCCACGGGCCCTGCTCTGTGTGTGACAGGGTAGAACCATAACCTCTCCATCGGCCCTGCCCCAAGTGTGACAGTGGCGGTGCCCCAACCCCCTGATCGGCCCTGCTCTGTGGGTGATAGAGGGTGGCGCCCCAACCCCCCTCCATGGGCCTTGCTCTGTGTGTGACAGGGTAGAGCCATAACCTCCCCATCGGCCCTGCCCTGAATGTGACAGGGTGCGGCGCCCCAACCCCCCTCCACGGGCCTTGCTCTGTGTGTGACAGGGTAGAGCCATAACCTCCCCATCGGCCCTGCCCTGAGTGTGACAGGGTGCAGCGCCCCAACCCCTGATCCACCCTGCTCTGTGTGTGACAGGGGGCAGTGCCCCAGCTCCCCTATCGGCCCTACTCTGTGAGTGACAGGGGGCAGCGCCCCAACCCCCCTGATGGACCCTGCTCTGTGAGTGACAGGGGGCAGCGCCCCAACCCCCTGATCGGCCCTGCTCTGTGCGTGACAAGGGGTGGCGCCGCAACCTCCCCATTGACCCTGCCTTGAGTATAACAGGGGGCGGTGCCCCAACCCCCCAATCAGTCTACCCTGAGCGTGACTGAGGGTGGCATTGCAACCTCCCGATCCGCCCTGCTCTGTGCATGACGGGGCAGCGCCCCAACTCCACAATCAGCCCTGCTCTGAGCCCGACCAGGGGCTGCACTTAGGGATTGGGCCTGCCCTCTGCCCCCCGGGAGCAGGCCTAAGCCAGCAGGTCGTTATCTCCCGAGGGGTCCCAGACTGTGAGAGGGCACAGGCCGGGCTGGGGGACCCCCCCCCCCCCCACCAGTGCACAAATTTTTGTGCAGGGGGCCTCTAGTCTACACTAATAAAAGAGAAACATGGTAATTGGCGTACGACCGCTACCCTTCTGATTGGCTAATCAGCGTATCCTTATGCAAATTAACTGTCAGCCAAGATGGCGGCCTGCAGCATGCACTGAAGCGAGCAGGGAGGCTTCCTTGCTCCAGTGACTGCAGATTGCAACGTTCCCCGCCTGACTTGCAGGCCTCTGAGCTGGCAGTTTGAAACATTCTAACAAATATAGCCGGCTGGGATCTCAGAGCTGAAGTTATACATTGTTTCGATTATAGAACGGCAAACAAACCAGCAGTGGAAGCCTCAGAGCTAGAGCCAGAGCTAAAGCTGGCCCAGAAGAAAAAAAAACAAGAAAAAAAGGAGTGCTTGGGAGCTTCCCGCCAGCCTGAAAGCAGTCAAAACCGCCAGCCTGAAAGCAGCCCTCAGCCCCTCACCCAGACTGACCAGGCACCCCAGTGGGGACCCCCACCCTGAAGGGTGTGTGACCAGATGCAAACAGCCATCATCTCCTCATCCAGGCTGGCCAGGCACCCCAGTGGGGACCCCCACCCTGACCCAGGACACCCTTCAGGGAAAACCAGCCAGCCCCCAGGCCTCTATCCTATATAGTAAAAGGGTAATATGCCTCCCAGCACTGGGATCAGCGGAGCAGTGAGGCCTCCTGGCACCAGATCAGCGTGACAGGGGGCAGCGCCCAAACCCCCTGATCGCCCTGCGGCTCTGTGTGTGACAGGGGGTGGAGCCCCAACCTCCTGATCGGCCCTGCTCTGTGTGTGACAGGGTGCGGCGCCCAAACCTGCCCCCCCCTCCACGGGCCCTGCTCTGTGTGTGACAGGGTAGAGCCATAACCTCCCCATCGGCCCTGCCCTGAGTGTGACGGTGGTGGCGCCCAAACCCCCTGATCCGCCCTGCTCTGTGTGTGACAGGGGCGGTGCCCCAACTCCCCTATTGGCCCTACTCTGTGCGTGACAGGGAGGAGCTCCCCAACCCCCTGATGGGCCCTGCTCTGTGAGTGACAGGGGGGAGTTCCCCAACCCCGTGATGGGCCCTGCTCTGTGAGTGACAGGGGGCAGCGCCCCAACCTCCTGATTGGCCCTGCTCTGTGCGTGACAGGGGGTGGCACCACAACCTCCCCATCGACCCTGCCTTAAGTGTGACAGGGGGCGGTGCCCCAACCGCCCAATCAGCCCTACCCTGAGCGTGACTGAGGGTGGCATCACAACCTCCCAATCTGCCCTGCTCTGTGCATGACGGGGCGGCGCCCCAACTCCCCAATCAGCCCTGCTCTGAGCCCGACCAGGGGCTGCACTTAGGGATTGGGCCTGCCCTCTGCCACCGGGAGCAGGCCTAAGCCAGCAGGTCGTTATCTCCCGAGGGGTCCCAGACTGTGAGAGGGCATAGGCCGGGCTGAGGGACCCCCCCTTCCCCCCCGAGTGCACAAATTTTTGTGCACCGGGCCTCTAGTCTACACTAATAAAAGAGAAACATGGTAATTGGCGTAGGACCGCTACCCTTCCCATTGGCTAATCAGCGTATCCTTATGCAAATTAACTGTCAGCCAAGATGGCGGCTGGCAGCCATGCACTGAAGGGAGCAGGGAGGCTTGCTTCCTCCAGGAACTGCAGGCTCCAACGTTCCCCGCCTCTCAACTGCAACTCTAAGCAACTATTACTATGTTGCAAATAAGAAGCTAAACAAAACCGGCTTTCAGTCAGCCCCGGACCGCAACATTGTATCCATGTTTTCAGCAGCGAGGCCTCAGAGCTAAAGCTGGCCCAGAATAAAAAAAAAAAAAAAGAAAAAGGAGCAGTTGGGAGCTTTTAGTCAACTGCCAGCTGGAAAACAGCCCTCAGCTCCTCAGCCAGCCTGGCCAGGCACCCCAGTGGGGACCCCCACCCTGATCCAGGACACCCTTCAGGGCAAACCAGCCGGCCCCTACCCGTGCACCAGGCCTCTATTCTATATAGTAAAAGGGTAATATGCCTCCCGGCACCGGGATCAGCGGAGCAGCGAGGCTCCCGGCACCGGGATCAGCGGAGCAGCGAGGCTCCTGGCACCGGGATCAGTGTGACGGGGCAGCGCCCAAACCCCCTGATCATCCCTGCTCTGTGCCTGATAGGGGGGAGCTCCCCAATCCCCCAATTGCCCTGCGGCTCTGTGTGTGACAGGGTGCAGTGCACCAACCCCCTGATCGGCCCTGCTCTGTGTGTGACAGGGTGAGGCGCCCCAACACCCCGCCCCCACGGGCCCTGCTCTGTGCCTGATAGGGGGGAGCTCCCCAATCCCCCGATTGCCCTGCGGCTCTGTGTTTGACAGGGTGCAGCACACCAACCCCCTGATTGGCCCTGCTCTGTGTGTGACAGGGTGAGACGCCCCAACACCCCGCCCCCACGGGTCCTGCTCTGTGTGTGACAGGGTAGAGCCATAACCTCCCCATTGGCCCTGCCCTGAGTGTGACAGTGGCAGTGCCCCAACCCCCTGATCTTCCCTGCTCTGTGTGTGACAGGGTAGAGCCATAACCTCTCCATCGGCCCTGCCCTGAGTGTGACAGTGGTGGCGCCCCAACCCCCTGATCGGCCCTGTTCTGTGGGTAATAGAGGGTGGCACCCCAATCCCCCTCCACAGGCCTTGCTCTGTGTGTGACAGGGTAGAGCCATAACCTCCCCATTGGCCCTGCCCTGAGTGTGACAGGGTGCAGCTTCTCAACCCCTTGATCCGCCCTGCTCTGTGTGTGACAGGGGGCGGTGTCCCAGCTCCCCTATCGGCCCTACTCTGTGAGTGACAGCGGGGAGCTCCTCAACCCCCTGATGGACCCTGCTCTGTGAGTGACAGGGGGCAGCGCCCCAACCCCCCTGATGGACCCTGCTCTGTTAGTGACAGGGGGCGGCACCCCAACCCCCTGATTGGCCCTGCTCTGTGAGTGACAGGGGGCAGCGCCCCAACCCCCTGATCGGCCCTGCTCTGTGCGTGACAGGGGGTGGCGCCGCAACCTCCCCATTGACCCTGCCTTGAGTGTAACAGGGGGCGGTGCCCCAACCCCCCAATCAGTCTATCCTGAGCGTGACTGAGGGTGGCATTGCAACCTCCCGATCCGCCCTGCTCTGTGCATGACAGGGGGCGGCGCCCCAACTCCCCAATCGGCCCTGCTCTGATCCTGACCAGGGGCTGCACCCAGGGATTGGGCCTGCCCTCTGCCACCCGGGAGCAGGCCTAAGCCAGCAGGTCGTTATCTCCAAAGGGGTCCCAGACTGTGAGAGGGCACAGGCCGGGCTGAGGGACCCCCCACCCCGAGTGCACAAATTTTTGTGCACCGGGCCTCTAGTCTATTCTAATAAAAGGATAATATGCTAATTAAACCAGGAGACCTTCCAGGATACCAGCTGGGGAGAGCAGTTGGGGGCCATGAGGCCAGCAGGGGAGGGCATTTGGGGGCCATGAGGCCAGCAGGGGTGGGCAGTTGGGGGCAAGAAGGCTGGCAGGGGGGACAGTTGGGGGCAAGCAGGCCAACAGGCAGAGTAGTTAGGGGCAATCAGGTAGGAAGGCAGGTGAGCGGTTAGGAGACAGCGGTCCCGGATTGCAAGAGGGATGTCTGACTGCCGGTTCAGGCCTAATCCCTGGGCCTAAACCAGCAGTCGGACATCCCCTGAGGGGTCCCAGATTGGAGAGGGTGCAGGCCAGGTGATGGGACAGCTCCCCACCCCCCGTGCATGAATTTCATGCACCAGGCCACTAGTTTGTAAAATAAAAGTACTGTAATCTCCCTTTATCCATAGGGGATATGTTCCCCTGCTGGTTGTCTAAAAAAACACAGGTAGTATTGAAGCCTACATACTATTCAGTTAATCCTTAAACAACATGGGGTTTAGGGGCACTGAAACTGCCCACCCTCCGTCCTTTAAAGTTGAAAAGCTGAGCATAACTTTTTTATTTTTTTAATGATCAAGGAGAGAGAGAGAGAGGAGAGAGAGAGAGAGAAAGAGAGAGAGAGAGAGAGAGGAGAGAGAAACGTTGATTTATTGTTCCACTTATTAATGCATTTATTGGTTGATTCTTGTATGCGCCCTGACTGGGGATTGAACCCACAACCGTGGCATATAGGAACAACACTAACCAACTAAGCCACCGGCCAGGGCCCAAGCATAACTTTTGACTTTCCAGAAACTTAACTAATAGCCTATAGTTGACCAGAAGCCTTAAGAATACCATAAATACTAGATTAATACATATTTTAATATGTTATACTAGAGGCCCGGTGCACAAAATTTGTGCACTCGGGTGGGGGGGGGGGTCCCTCAGCCCAGCCTATGCCCTCTTGCAGTCTGGGACCCCTTGGAGGATGTCCACCTGCTGGCTTAGGCTCGCTCCCTGGGGGATCGGGCCCAAGCTGGCAGTCAGACATCCCTCTGGCAGCCCAGCAGCCCTCGGGGGATGTCCACTTACCAGCAGGGAGCAGACCTAAGCTGCAGTCGGACATCCTTAGCGCTGCTGAAGAGGCGGGAGAGGCTCCCGCCACCACCGCTGTGCTGGCAGCCATCAGCCTGGCTTCTGGCTGAGCAGAGCTCCCCCTGTGGGAGCACACTGACCACCAGGGGACAGCTCCTGCATTGAGCATCTGCCCCCTGGTGGTCAGTGTGTGTCATAGTGACCAGTCATTCCCAGTCGTTCTGCTGTTAGGGTTAATTTGCATATTACCCTTTTATTATATAGGATAGAGGCCTGGTGCACGGGTGGGGGCCGGCTGGTTTGCCCTGAAGGGTGTCCCGGATCAGGGTGGGGGTCCCGCTGGGGTGCTTGGCCAGCCTTGGTGAGGGGCTGATGGCTGTTTTCAGGCTGGCCACACCCCATTCAGGGTGGGGGTCCCCACTGGAGTGCCTGGCCAGTCTGGGTGAGGGGCTGAGGGCCGTTTTCAGGCTGGTCAAGCCCCCCGGTGACAGAAGCTCCCAGCCTCTCCTTTTTTTCTTTTTTCTTTTTTATTCTTGGATTTATTTACCTTCTATAATTGAAACTTTATAGCCTTGAGTGGAGCTCAGAGTAGGCCAGGGCAGGCGGGAAGCTTGGCTTCCTCCATCGCCAGGGGAACCGAAGCCTCCTGCTCGCTCCATCTCCGTGGTCACGGCCGGCTGAAAGCAGGTATCTGGGGTTTATTTATCTTCTATAATTGAAACTTTGTTGCCTTGAGTGGAGCTCAGAGCCAGCCGCAGCAGGCAGGAAGCTTGGCTTCCTCCATCACTGGGCAACCAAGCCTCCTGCTCACTCCAGCTCCGTGGCTGCCGGCCACCATCTTGGTTGGGTTAATTTGCATATAGTTGCTCTGATTGGCTGGTGGGCATGGCTTAAGGCATAGTGAAGGTAAAGTCAATTTGCATGTTTGTCTTTTATTAGTGTAGATGTATTATATAATGTATTCTTAAAATAAAAAAAAATGTCATTATAAAAATCATAAGGGTCCGGCTGACATGGCTCAGTGGTTGAGCATCAACCTAAGAACAGGAGGTCATGGTTTGATTTCCAGTCAGGGCATATGCCTGGGTTGTGGGCTTGATCTCCAGTGTGAGGCATGCAGAAGGCAAGTGATTCTCTCTCAGCATTGATGTTTCTGTCTCTCCCCCCACCCGCACCCCCTTCCACTCTGTAATCAATTTTAAAAATTTTAAAAAAAGGAAATCATAAGGAAAAGAATATACTTATGGTATTGATTGAAAAAATCCATGTACAAGTGGACCCATGCAATTCAAACCTACCTTGTTCGAGGGTCAGCTGTACTGTTCCTATACATAGCGACCCATGATAAGTTCTAATTTATAAATTAGAAAAAGATAAAAAATATATATATATATATAAATAAGGCACAATAAGAGATAAACAATAATAACTAATAGTAAACTAGAACGACTCTGACAATATACTGTAATAAAAGGTAGGTAAATGGCTTTGGGGTCATTAGTAAAATAAAGGTTACTTGAACACAGGCATGTTGATACCATGATAATGAATCTGATAACTGAGACAGTTACTAAGTGACTAATGGGTGGTTAGTGTATGCAGTGTGGATATGTTAGACAAGGGGGATGATTCATATCCGGGCCTAGATGGCATGAGATTTCATCATGCTACTTAGATTGGCACCCAGTTATTTCTGGAATTTTCAACTTAATATTTTTAGACCACAGTTGATAGTAGGTATCTGAAACCATAGAAAGTAAAACCATGGATAAGGGGTCTACTGTAATATAAATTTATATATTTCATAGGTTAATTCATGATTCAGATAATATATGTCATATGCTTAGCCCCATACTTGGCTGCTAGGAAGAGCTTAATAAAATGGTTGCTGTTTTTTTGTTTTGTTTTGTTTTGTTTTTGTTTTTTTACTTCCCTTTGCCTACATTTTTTTTCTTTAAATTCTTTATTAGTTAAGGTATTACAAATGTGTACTCATCCCTCCCCATTAACCCCCATACTCCCCCCCACCCCCACTCATGATCTCATCCCCCTGTTGTCCATGTCCATTGGTTTGGCTTATATGCATGCATACAAGTCCTTTGGTTGATCTCTTCCCCTTACCCCCACCCTCCCCTACTTTCCCTCTGGGGATTAATAGTCTGATCACTGTTTCTCTGTTTTTGGATCTGTCCCTGTTCATCAGTCATGTTGTCTTCTATGTTCCGCAAATGAGTGAGATCATGTGGTATTTATCTTTCTCTGACTGGCTTATTTCACTTAGCATAATGCTCTCCAGTTCCATCCATGCTGTTACAAAAGGCAAGAGTTCCTTCTTTTTTACCGCAGCGTAGTATTCCATTGTGTAGATGTACCACAGTTTTTTAATCCATTCATCTGCTGTTGGGCACTTAGGCTGTTTCCAAATCTTAGCTATGGTGAATTGTGCTGCTATGAACATATGTGTGCATATATCCTTTCTGATTGGTGTTTCTGGCTTCTTGGGATATATTCCTAGAAGTGGGATCACTGGGTCAAATGGGAGTTCCATTTTTAGTTTTTTGAGGAAGCTCCATACCGTTCTCCACAGTGGCTGCACGAGTCTGCATTCCCACCAGCAGTGCAGAAGGGTTCCTTTTTCTCCACATCCTCTCCAACACTTGTTGTTTGTTGGTTTGTTGATGACAGCCATTCTGACAGGTGTGAGATGATACCGCATTGTCGTTTTGATTTGCATCTCCCATATAATTAGTGACTTTGAGCATGTTTTCATATGTCTTTCGGCCTTCTGTATGTCCTCTTTCGAAAAGTGTCTATCTAGATCCGTTGTCCATTTTTTGATTGGATTGTTTATCTTTCTATTGTTAAGTTTCATGAGTTCCCTGTAAATGTTGGGGATTAAACACTTATTGGTGATATCATTGGCAAATATGTTCTCCCATGCAGTGGGTCTTCTTGTTGTTTTGTTGATGGTTTCTTTTGCTGTGCAAAAGCTTTTTATTTTGATGTAGTCCCATTTGTTTATTTTCTCTTTAGTTTCCATTGCCCTAGGAGCATTATCAGAGAAGAAATTCCTTCAGCATATATTTGCGATTTCGCTGCCTGTGGATTCCTCTAGTATTTTTATGGTTTCCCATCTTACGTTTAAGTCTTTTATCTATTTTGAGTTTATTTTTGTGTATGGTGTGAGTTGGTGGTCTAGTTTCATCTTTTTGCATGTATCTGTCCAGTTTTCCCAACACCATTTATTGAAGAGACTGTCTTGACTCCATTGTATGTTCTTACCTCCTCTGTCAAATATTAATTGGCCATAGTGGTTTGGGTCGATTTCTGGGTTCTCTATTTTATTCCATTGATCTATATGTCTGTTCTTGTGCCAGTACCAAGCTGTTTAAGAACAGTGGCTTTGTAATACAGTTTGATATCTGGTATTGAGATCCCACCTACTTTGTTCTTCTTTCTCAGGATTGCTGCAGCAATTCAAGGTCTTTTTTTTATTCCAGATGAATTTTTGGAGTGTTCGTTCTAGATCTGTGAAATATGCCGTTGGTAATTTAATGGGGATTGCATTGAATCTATAGATTGCTTTGGTTAATATGGACATTTTGATTATGTTGATTCTACCAATCCATGAACACGGTATGTTCTTCCATCTGTTTATGTTTTCTTCTATCTCTTTATCAGTGTCCTGTAGTTTTTCGCATATAAGTCTTTTACCTCCTTAGTTAAATTTATTCCTAGGTATCTTAATTTTTTTGGTGCGATGGTAAATGGGATTGTTTTTTTAGTCTCACTTTCTGTAAGTTCACTATTGGTGTAAAGAAATGCCATAGATTTCTTGGCATTAAATTTGTATCCTACTACATTGCCGAATTCATTTATTAAGTCTAATAATTTTTTGATGGAGTCTTTAGGGTTCTCTGTGTACAGTATCATGTCATCTGCAAATAAGGACAGTTTTACTTCTTCTCTTCCAATTTGGATGCCTTTTATTTCTTCTTCTTGTCTGATCGCAACGGCTAGTACTCCCAGTACTATGTTGAACAAGAGTGGTGAGAGGGGGCATCCCTGTCTTGTTCCTGTTCTTAGGGGAAATGGTGTTAGTTTTTGCCCATTGATTATGATGTTGGCTGAGGGTTTGTCATATATGGCTTTTAGTATGTTGAGGTATGATCCTTCTATTCCTACCTTGCTGAGAGTTTTTATCAAGAAAGGGTGTTGGATTTTGTCAAACGCTTTTTCTGCATCAATTGATATGACTATGTGGTTTTTATCTCTCAGTTTGTTTACGTGATGTATCACGTTTATTGATTTGCGGATATTGTAGCATCCTTGCATCCCTGGGATAAATCCTACTTGGTCATGGTGTATAATCTTTCTGATGTACTGCTGGATCCGATTTGCTAAGATTTTGTTGAGGATTTTGGCATCTATGTTCATGAGGGATATTGGCCTGTAATTCTCTTTCATTGTGTTGTCTTTGTCTGGTTTTGGTATTAGGGTGATGCTGGCTTAATAGAATGAGCTTGGAAGTGTTCCTTCCTCTTGAATTTTTTGGAATAGTCTGAGGAGGATAGGTTTTAGTTCTTCCTTGAATGTTTGGTAAAATCCCCTGTGAAGCCGTCTGGCCCCGGGCTTTTGTTTGCTGGAAGCTTTTTGATGACTGCTTCAATTTCTTCCATATTGGCCTATTGAGATTTTTAGATTCTTCCTGATTGAGTTTTGGAATGTTGTATTTTTCTAGGAATGTGTCCATTTCCTCCAGGTTGTCTAGTTTGTTGGACTAGAGTTGTTCATAGTATTTTTTAACAATCCTTTGTATTTCTGTGGCGTCTGTTTTTATTTCTCCTCTTTCATTTCTGATTTTGTTTATTTGGGTCCTCTCTCTTTGTTTCTTGGTGAGCCTGGCTAGAGGTTCATCAATCTTGTTTATCCTTTCAAAGAACCAGCTCTTGGTTTTGTTGATCTTTTGTATTGTTTTTTTTTTTTTTTTTTGGTCTCTTTGTCGTTTATCTCCGCTCTGATCTTTATTATTTCCTTCCTTCTGCTTACACTGGGTATTTCTTTTTGCTCTCTTTCTAACTCTTTGAGTTGTAGGATTAGGTAATTTATTTTCATTGTTTCTTGTTTCTTGCAGTAGGCTTGTAGAGCTATGAACTTCCCTCTCAAGACTGCTTTCGCTGTATCCCATAGGTTTTGGATTGTTGTGTTTTCATTGTTGTTTGTTGTCATGATGTTTTTTATTTCTTCTTTGATCTCTCTGGTAACCCAGTCTTTGTTTAATAGCATGCTATTTAGTCTCCATGTGTTTGATTTTTTTGGATTGTTTTTACTGTAGTTGATTTCCAGTTTCATGCCTTGTGATCTGAGAAGATGCTTGATATGATTTCAATCTTCTTGAATTTGAAGAGACTTTGCCTGTGATCCAGTATATGGTCTGTCTGAAAATGACCCATGTGCGCTTGAGAAGAATGTATATTCTGTGGCTTTGGGATGAAATGTTCTGAAGAGGTCAATTAATTCCATCTGATCTAGTGAATCATCTAGGATTGATGTTTCTCTGCTGATTTTTCTTTTAGAGGGTTTGTCCAATGGTTATAGTGGGGTGTTAAAGTCCCCTACTATGATTGTATTGCTGTCAATCTCTCCCTTGATCTGCTCCAGAAGATTTCTTATGTATTTGGGTGCTCCTATATTGGATGCGTATATGTTTACCAGAGTTATTTCTTCTTGTTGGATTGCTCCCTTTAGTATTATGAAGTGGCCTTCCTTATCTCTTTTTATGTCCTTCAATTTGAGATCTAATTTGTCAAATATAAGTATTGCTACCCCGGCTTTTCTTCCGTTTCCATTCGCCTGAAAAACCTTTTTCCATCCCTTCACCATCAGTCTGTGTGAGTCCTTTTTCCTGAGGTGGGGTTCCTGTAGACAGCAGATATATGGGTCATGTTTTCTTATCCACTCAGTTACCCTATGTCTTTTGATTGGGGCATTTAATCCATTTACATTTAAAGTTATTATTGATAGATACTTGTTTGTTGCCATTTTTATTCTTTACCTCTGTGTTCCTTCTTTGTTTCCTGTTTTTTCTTTTTACAGCAGACCCTTTAGCATTTCTTGCATTGCTGGTTTGGTGGTAATAAACTCCCGTAGTCCTTTTTTGTCTGTGAAGCTCCTGATTTCACCCTCAACTTTGAATGATAGCCTTGCTGCGTACAGTATTCTTGGATTCAGACCCTTCCTTTGCATGACTTTGTATATCTCATTCCATTCCCTTCTTTCCTGATGTGTTTCTGTTGAGAAATCAGTCACTAGTCTGATGGGGATCCTTTGTAGGTAACTTTCTGTCTCTCTGGCTGCTTTTAAGATTCTTGCTTTGTCGTTGGTGTTTGCCAATTTAATTATAATGTGCCTTGGCGTTGGTCTTTTGGGGTTCATTTTGTTTGGGACTCTGTGAGCCTCTTGGATTTGTGTGAGTTTTTTCTTCCCTATATCAGGGAAGTTTTCTGTCATTATTTTTTCAAACAGGTTTTCTATTTCTTTCTCAGTTTCCTCTGCTTCTGGCACCCCTATTATGCAGATGTTGTTTCGTTTCGTGTTGTCCCAGAGTTCTCTTAGGCTCTCCTCCTGCTTTTTAATTTTTTTTTTCTAGAAACTGCTCTGCTTGGGTATTTTTTCCTACCTTGTCTTCTAGCTCACTGATGCGGTCCTCTGCTTCTTCTAGTCTACTGTTGATGCTTTCTATTGAGTTCTTTATAACAGTGATGTCATTTTTCATTTCTTCTTGGTTTTTCTTCATTTCCTCTTGGTTCTTACACATATCGTTGAATTTGTCTTCCATTCTTTTCATCCACCTTATGACCATTTCTCTGAATTCTTTCTCTGACAGGTTGCTTGCCTCCAATGCCTCCATTTCATTTACTTTCTTTTCTGGTAATGCCTGTTTTTCTTTCATATGCGGGCTGGTTCTTTGTCTCCCCATGATCTCTCTTCTCCAGGTCTTTGGTTATGTAGTTCTCTCTCTGCTGCGTTGATTTAAAGGCACAAAATACAACATACAAGGCACTGAACACAAATGTATTCACGATATTAATAACCCCAAATAAAGGTGACCACCCGAGCAAAGAGAATTAGGGGATAAGGAAGAAATAAGGTAAAAAGATAAAAGAGAAAAAGAAAAAAAAAAAGGAGTGCAAAAATGAAATTGGGAAAAGGGGGGGGGAAAGTAGGAGAGAAACGAGAGAGAATGCAATAGAAGAGGGGAAGAGACTATTTATATGGGGAGAAAACTCCAATAGAACTGCCACTAATCCCAACAAATTCCAGCAACAGATCCCTGGAGATGAATGCAAACTACAAACAACCACTAATATCAAGCGAGGCGAGGGAAAACAGAAGCACAAAAATAATCGGGGGGGAAAAAACCAACAGAAAAATAAAAATAAAAATAAAAACAATCTCACAAACAAGCATAAAAAACCCCAATATACTCAACAATCAAGCAAACAACAACAAAACGACAGAAAGAGAAAAAACATTTGGATAGTGAAGAAAGATAAGAGAGAGGTGTATATGGATTTAGAGCAGGGGATTGGAAATTAGATATATAAGTAGGGTGACATTTTGACGGGGTAAAAAGAAGGAATAGGAAAAATCTAAAGTAGGAATAGGGTAAGAGAAACAGGACAACAAAAGGGGGAAAGTGAGGAAGAGAGTTTTGGCATAAAGGTAAAGTTGAGGTAGAGAAAAATGATGCTAAAGGAACGATGAAAATAGAATGTAGAATACTAATCCCAAAATAAAAGAGAAAATAAAATGATACTTTAAAAATGCTAAAATGGTAATAGTAATAATACTGGATAAAAATAAAAATGTAGTAATTAAAAAGGTAAAATCAGGTGATGAAAAAAAATTAGTTTCTTAATTAAAAGGTGAAAAAAGAATAAAAAATAAATAAAAATGTGCCTAGTGAAGGTCCTTCAGTTCCTCTACTCTTCTGTTTGGCACGTCTTAGTCCTGCCAGGTATTCAGTAGAGTGTTGAATTTCCCTGCGATACACTGTTCCTCCGTGTTGTAAACCACAGTCCTGATTTTAAAGCAGGCAGTATTTGTTTTCCAGACTGCCTTTATTTGTGTTTACAGAAGAGTCAGTCCGTGGTTCAGCCCCTGCGTGGCAGTGTTTCTGGATTGACCTCCGAGGCTATAAGTCCTCTCTATCCAGTAGTTAGGGTTTATTTTCCCTATGCACTTAAAACTGGTTTGGGAGAGTCGACTCTCCAGAGCTGGTTCTTTAATCGTTACTCCCTGCTCTGTTTCCCAGGTTCCACAAAAACAACTTTCCCCTGCAGTCTCTGTGAGTAACCCCAATTGGGCAATCCTATGTATTGGGTTTAATAATCAAACACAAAGATTTAAGGGGAAGAGAAAAAACAAGAGCCTGAGAAGTTGCACAAATTTGCAACCCTCCACCTTCCAGCTCTGTGTGCAGTCTCTTCTGCGCGTCCTCTCTACCCTGGCACTAAGCAGCCGGCACACCAGCAAAATCTGAGGCTGCCTTTTTGCATCCAGTCCAGCTATGGGCTTATTTTTAGCATTTCCTTCTGCCAGCAGCCCTGCGGGAACCCTTCCACACTCGCGGATCATGCTGGCCCCAACGGCCGTGGACTTTGTGGGGCGCAGATTTCCCCGCGCACTTTCCTCTCTCCAACCTGAATTGCAAACCACACCTTTATCAGGCAAAATCTGACCTTTCCGTGAGGAGAAGCAGGGCTTCTCTGAGTCCACGTAGTCGCGCTTCTTGAGATCCGGTGTTTCCGGGTTAGTAGCCAATCTCTGGATGCCGTGGATGCAGGGTCTCCGGATGTATACGCTTCCAATAACAGCCACTCAAGAGCAGCTGAGCCGGCTCTCCGGGAGAGATTTTAGCCGCAGTCTCCAACCGTCCCCTTTCTCCGTGAGTCCTCTGCCTTTCCCGGCTGCAAACTGTCTCCCAGCTGAATATCTTGTGCTTATTCGGGCTGTATGTTACCCGTTTCAGCTTCTCACCCTATCTACTCCGGGACAAGGCACGGGACACATCCGTCTATACCTCCACCATTTTCTTCTCCCCTGGTTGCTGTTTTTAAGTTTTTTTTTTTTAAATACAGGAACTAAACCTTATCTTGGAGGTGAAATTGAGGCAGTATCTAAGTATAACTTTATAGGTAGGTTTCTAATAATTGGAGAGAACTTTTGCTAGAGCTTTGGACTTTGTTTGTGTTAATTTCCACTCTGCCAGTTTCCAGAAAGGACTTGAAATAGCTGCCTAGCCAAGAAGTGTGAGGTAATGGAGAAAACACTGACCCAGAACTGAGATGAATTTAGCACCAGGTTTAGCTCTTTCAGCCAGCTGGGTGATCCTGGGCGACCCTGAACATGGGGCTCCCTATCAGATTCTTTACCTTGTTTATTAATTAGGATATGGTCCCTTTTAGGTACTGGCCTTTAGGTCTGAGGATTTGTACATAATCTCTAAAGTCTCATAAGTTTGAAAATATATTCTCAAAGCAGAAATATATAACTTGAATTTAATCTTGCTCCTGAATAAAATAATTATCACTTTTTAGAGAATAATGTGACATAATGTATAATCAATTCATTCTGAATTTATTTTAGAGCCCCTGATATTTTAACATTCCATTTATATTGATTCTTGTTTTGGTGTCAGTGTTCTTATAAAAGGTACTGAAGTTGTAAGTTCTAAGACCTTGATATTCTCACATGCCTGTTATGTATTTGGAACACATTTGGAAGGCACTGTGTAAGTTAACTTTTAAAAAAGATATCAGGCTTCATTAGAAGATTTTTCTTGACATTATTGATATTATTCGTGTTTTTGCCTGATGGGATGGGAGTGCTTTTTAACTGATGGAAAATTAGGGCCACTTTGGTTATTAAATAGGATAAAATAAGGAGATAAAAGACTTTAAATGGAAGAATATTCTTGTAGGAGGTGAGAAAGGCTAAACCCATGAAAATGTGTACTACTTGGATGCTTCTCTCTGTATAAAATATGTATTATTTTATGAAAAAGTTTACAAAATTTTACTCTTCACTACATAATTTAAATGCCTAAAAAAGGTACTATATGTCACAAAGTTACAGATATTAATTTTCATTTGATATTTGGTGTTAATGAATGTTGTGTTTTCTAATGTTTTAATTAGTTCGTTTTTAAAAGAATTGCAACCTAAATATTTGTTTTAAGTTCAATTGTTTTGTGATGTCAGAACATAGACAACTAGCAGAATGGGAGAAAATATTTCTAAATCGTTTATCTGCTAAGGGATTAATGTCTAAATTATATAAAAATTATATCGCGCCGAAACCGGTTTGGCTCAGTGGATAGAGCGTCGGCCTGCGGACTGAAAGGTCCCAGGTTCGATTCCAGTCAAGGGCCCCAGTAGGAGATGTGCAGGAGGCAGCTGATCGATGTTTCTCTCTCATCGATGTTTCTAACTCTCTATCTCTCTCCCTTTCTCTCTGTAAAAAATCA
This sequence comes from Myotis yumanensis, assembly GCF_028538775.1. Taxonomy (NCBI): domain Eukaryota; kingdom Metazoa; phylum Chordata; class Mammalia; order Chiroptera; family Vespertilionidae; genus Myotis; species Myotis yumanensis. The sequence goes on along the minus strand of NW_027223754.1, from coordinate 117,042,840 downwards.
ATAAAATATATTTTAAAAAAATAAATAAAAATTATATCTCAACAACAACAACAACAAAAAACCCAACTCAGACATGAGCAAAGGACATGAATACACATTTCTCCAAAGAAAATATACAGATGACCAATAAGCACATGAAATGATACTCAACATCCTTAGCCATTAGGGAAATGCAAATCAAAATCACAATGAGACACTACTTCATACCAGTTAGGATTCAGCTGTTTAAAAAAAGTTAAGTGTGCTGAAGATGTGGAGAAGTTGAAACCCTCATGCATTGCTGATGGGATTGTAAACTGGCATAGCTGCTGTAAAACCAGTGTGATGGTTTTTCAAAAAATTAAACATAGAATTATCATATAATCCAGCCATTTCACGTCTAGGCATATACCTAAAGCATTCAAAGTAGCGGACTCAGGTACCTCAGAGTAGCCAAAAACATGGAAACAACTCATGTTCATCAGCAGATGAATAGATAAACAAAATGTGGTGTAAAGCTATATAGGAATGTATTCAGCCATAAAAAGGAATGAAATTCTGACACATGCCACAACATGGGTAAACCTTAAAGATATTATGCTAAGTGAAATAAACCAGGCACATAAAGGACAGGTATTGTATAATTCTACTTACATGAGGTACCTAGAATAGGCAAGTTCATGGAAACAGAAAGTAGAATAGAGGTTACCAATGGCTGAGAGGCACAGGGAAATGGGGATTTCTTGTTTAATGGGTACCAAGTGTCTGTTTAGGATAATGAAAAATTTCTAAAATGGAGAGTGGGGATGGTTGCATAACATTGAGAATGAATTTATTACTAATGAATTGTACATTTAAAATTGTTAAAATGATAAATTTTTGTTATAAAACTTTATTACAGTAAAACATTAAAATAAAACAAAGTTAAAAACCGACTAAGGAGGAGGGTCAACATGGTGGCATAGGTAAACACAGTACTCACCTCTTCCCACAACCACCTCAAAATTACAACTAAACTACAGAACAGCCTTCATTCAGAACCGCTTGAAATCTGACAGAACGGAAGTCCTACAACTAGAGAATTAAAGAAGAAGCCACATTGAGACTAGTAAGAGTAGCAGAGGCACATAACGGGTTGGTTTGACACCCACCTGTAGTGTTTGTTTAATCGGGAGGGATATGTAGGCTGTGGAGGTACCCATGAGGAGTAAGGGGTCCCAGCGCCACATCACAAGCCTCAGCCCAGGGTTCCAGTGCCGGGAAGAGAAGTACCCATAACTTCAGGCTGTAAAATCCAGCAGGGATTGTGGCTGAGTGACACAGAGGGTTGCTAGAGTCCCAGGCATTTCCTATTAAAGGGCTGCTTCACAAACTTACTCAGACTCACTCTCTCTGAGCTCCAGTGCTGGGGCAGCAGCCTGAAAGGATCCAGGGCTATGCAGGAAGGAACTCAATTGTCTGGCATCAGGGCAAGAACTGGGGGCAGCTTTCTCCCAGACAGAAGTGCTGGCAGATGTAATTGTTCCTTTGCTGAGACCTCCCTAACGCAGTGCCAGCAGGCAGTCGCCATATCTGAGTTTCCATCAACATGGCCCACACTGCTCATCTCACCCTAGTGATTTCCTGAGACCCTGCCACACCCGATTTGCAGCTCCACTGAAGTTCTTTGCAGTGGCTTTTCCATATGAATGGCCTATCCTAGTTCAGGCTTCAGACTTTCCTAAAATCTCTCAAATAACCAGGAGCTGGCCTCAGCGTACCCCATACCTGTCGATAAGTGGCCCTAGGCCTGACACTAGCAACTGGCTGCACAGCTTGGCCTCTCCTGGGCACCTCCAAGCCCAACACAAGTAGCAGTTATTTGCAGATCATTCTGTAGCTTATGCCAGGTGGCCTCAGGCAGGGCACAGGCAGTAGCTGATTTTGAACCTCCCAGGAGGCTCCTGAGCCAGTGCACCTGGTGCTCAGCTTCAGACTATGCCAGATTACAGCCCTACCACATCCACGAGCAATACACTCAAGGGGCTGACTCAGCACCAAAAAGTCCTACTCCCTAGGGGTGTCTCCTGCATAGCATCTCTTTCTCTGTATTCACAGCTGGTTCACATAGCCAGTTTGCCTGGGGGTCAGTCCCTCATAGTGACGAGATCAGCAATCAAGGCTCAAGTATAACAGGACAGTGCACACAGCCCACATAGGGTCACACCTACAGTGCCCAGCTGAGGTTACCAGGGAGGCTGAGTCACTGGGCCCTACAAGACACCTAGTACACAAGGCCATTCTACCAATTCCAGGAGACATAGCAGCTCTACTGAATACATAGAAACAAATACAGGGAAGCAGCCAAAATGCAGAGACAAAGAAACATGTCACAAATGAAAGAATAAGAAATCTGTAGAAAAAGAACTAAATGAAATGGAAGTAAGCAAACTACAGAGTTCCAAACAATGGTTAAAAGGATGCTCAAGGAACTTAATGAGATCTTCAAGGAACTTAGTGAGAACATAAAATACATGAAAAAGGATCAGTCAGAAATGAAGGATACACTAACTGAAATGAAGATAATTTTATGATCAACTTAATAATTTACCTGCTGCTGGACCAGCATGGCTCAGTGGTTGAGCATCGACTTATGAATCAGGAGGTCACGGTTTGATTCCCAGTCAGAGCACATGCCCAGTTGCAGACTCCAGTGTGGAGCCATGCAGGAGGCAGCCAATCAATGATTCTCTCATCATTGATGTTTCTATCTCTCCCTCTCCCTTCCTCTCTGAAATCAGTAAAAATATATTTTAAAAAATTAGCTTGCTCCCTCGCCAGCATGGCTTAATGGTTTGAATGTCGACCTATGAACCAGCAGGTCATGGTTTGATTACCAGTGAGTGCATGTGCCCAGGTTGCAGCTCAATCCCTAGTAGGGGGAGTGCAGCCAATCAGTGATTCTCTCTCATCATTGATATTTCTCTCTTTCCCTCTCCCCTTATCTCTAAAATCAATAAAAATATATTTGAAAGATTAGCCTTTTATATGTGGTCAAACATTTAATTAACTCACCCCTAGTGCCTTTGACAGGGCCAGACCAAATGATTTTGCTGGCCTTATCCAGTCCACAGGCCATACATTCACCAACCCTGCATTAAGGGCTCATTTCTAGGGGGAGGCTCTTGGGTGCAGCCTTGCCCAGCCTTCTCTATTGCCAGCATATTCTTAACTGCCTGTCTTGTTCCAGCTCCATCTGCTACCTTGCTCAGAAGCAGCATAAACAAACATACAAAAAATAACTTTACAGGGAATCAACAGTAGAGTAGAGGATGCCAAGAAACAAATCTGTGATTTGGAATATGAGGAAGTAAAAAACACCCAATCAGAAGAGCAAAAAGAAAAAAGATTTCAAAAATAAGAAGATAGTGTAAGGAGCCTTTGGGACAATATCAAGTGTACCAACATTCGCATCATGGGGGTGCCAGAAGGAGAATAGACAGCAAGATATTGAAAACCTATTTGAAGAATAATGACAGAAAACTTCTCCTACCTGGTCAAAGAAATAGACATACAAGTCCAGGAAGCACAGAGAGTCCCAAATCAGAGGAACCCAAAGAGGCTCACACCAAGACACATCATAATTAAAATGCAAAACGTTTTAAACAAAGATAATCTTAAAAGCAGCATGAGAAAAGCAGTTAATTACCTACAAGGGAGCACCCATACAGTGTCAGCTAATTTCTCAACAGAACCTTTGCCAGCCAGAAGGGATTGGCAAGAAATATTCAAAGTGATGAAAAGCAAGGACTTGCATCTGAGATTACTCTACCCAGCAAAGCTATCATTTAGAATTGAAGGTCAGATAAAGAGCTTCACAGAAAAGAAGAAGCTAATGGAGTTCATCACCGCCGAACCAGTATTACATGAAATGTGAAAGGGTCTTCTTTAAGAAGAAGAAAAAGATTAAAAACATGAACAATAAAATAGCAATAAATACATATCTATCAGCAATTGAATCTAAAAATAAAAATAAGCAAACAAGGATTCTAATGAACAAAATAAACTGTTGAATAAAATAGAACCAGAGGCATGGAAACTTGGAACAAACTGACGAATCTCAGAGGGAAGCGGGGAGGGAAGGGCAGGAAGAGATTAACCAGAGAATTTATATGCATAAATGCATTACCCATGGGCATAGACAACAGGGTAGTGAAGGTCTGGGGTGGGGTGGGATTTGGGTGAAGGGGAGCAATGAAGGGGAAAGGGGGGGAACATCTGTAATATTCTCAACAATAAAGATTTTTTTTAAAAATCAGCTAAACCATCAGTTGCCAACCGGCGGTCCCCAGATCATTGGTGGTCTGTGAGGTCCGAAAGGTTGGTGACTGCTGAACTAAATAACAAGATAGATTTATTCTGATATTATCTTTTCCCCAAAGATTTTTTTCTCATTTGTTACTGAAGCACCTTGTATTGACATGTCAAAATTGTTTGGGGACTTATTAGAGTTTTAGGATTGAAAACTCTTAGATTTTAGGATTGGGTTTGTATTGCCTTGGAGTTACAAATTGTGTGGGGTTTTTCAAACATTTTTATGGCAAAGATTTTTAAATGGATTTCCTTTGTTTTGCAGTTACTTCGAGAGCTTAAGCATCCAAATGTCATCTCTCTTCAAAAGGTCTTTCTATCTCATGCAGACAGGAAAGTATGGCTTCTGTTTGACTACGCTGAACATGACCTCTGGGTAAGGAGAATTGCTGGTAGACATAGGGTCACTAGTTTCAATCAGGGGTAATAAGAGTGACTAAAAACATTTCAAAATAAAAGTAACTTTATAAAATGTGGTTTATATAGTGCCAAGTCTAGAGTATTTTGCTTTGTATCACATTTTGATTTTTCTAGTTTGACCTTTGTAACATATTACAGAAAAAAATAGAATCTGAAGAGTATAAACAGCTATTCAATATTGTTGCCTAGCTATATGTTTTTTATAAAAATTAAAAATATTATCTGTATAAACTTTTGTTATAAAATTTAAAAGCAGTATATTTCCTTTTTTATTCTGTAGTGTGAAGGAATATGAGAAGGTGGTCTTCTCATGTAGGGAGACAAATACGTTATATTTGGAAGACTAGACAGATCTAGTGGTTCTGTTGTCATATGCCATTAGGCAAGTTTCTTAATGGTTGTAAAGCTGTAGTTTCTCCCATCTGTAAAGTGTAATACTTTTCTTGCCTTTTTTTACAGGACTTTTCTGAAGCATAATTTTGCATTCGAAAAGCTTTATAAACTAAGTATATGATACAAATGTAGGAAACTACTATTGATCATAATTTGAATATCATTCACAATTGATACTCAGTATTCTAATGTATTTTCATCATCAGAAATTCAAAATTGTACTTAGTAGAATTGGACATATTCTCCTATAGGAAGAATTTTTTGTGGCAGAGAGCTCTACTACAAAATTAGGTCAGAATGGAAGTAGATTCTATTGTGGCTTTTAGTTATTTAGTGTTTGTCTTACCTATAATGAGAACATTTTAGATATCTAGACTCAATTATTTGAAGATTCTTGAAGTCAAGTAATTGAACTTCATCAGTTTAGCTTATATAATGAAAAATATTATGCTATATTGATAAAAATTATTATAAACGAAGAATTTAAATATACTTTGTCCAGCCGAAATACAAACAACTGCCTCAGTATTTTGTTTTTACTGAAAGGATTGTTTTTTAAATTGTTATTGATAAAAATCTTGAGTATCTAAAAATTGACTGACTCCTTTGTTAAATATAATAGTTACATTTTTTAAAAAATCCAAACTTATATGCATATATAAATAACCCATGGACACAGACAATAATGGGGTGAAGGCCTGGGGAGGGGCAGAAACAGGGTGGAGGGGGCCATTGAGGGAAAAAGGGGGACATCTGTAATACTTTCAACAATAAAGATAAATTAAAATATAAAAGAAAATACCATATTGGAGATAAGACTTTCTGATATGTATATAATTAAAATGTATAACAGAATAGCCAAAATAATTTTGAAACATAATCACAAAACTTATATCCTGATCAGTTATGTGTAAAGAAGAAGAAAAAAAGATTAAAAATATGAACAATAAAATGGCAATAAATACATATCAGCAGTTGAATCTAAAAATAAATGAACAAGGAATCTAATAACAAAATAAACTGGTGAATAAAATAGATTCAGGAGTATGGAAACATGGAACAGACTAACAAATCTCAGAGGGAAGGGGGAAGGGGAGAATGGGAAGAGATTAATCAAAGAACCTATATGCATACTTGCATTACCCATGGACACAGACAACAGGGTGGTGAAGACTTGGGGAGGGGTGGGATCTGGGGGGGAGGAATGGGAGAAAAAGGGGGGACTGATTACAATTTTAAAAAACAAGTAAACAAAGCCCCATACATATTACATTAATTCATTAACAATTGCTTCACTACTGTGATTTATATTTTTTTCTGATATTTAAAGGTCTTTAAACACTTCATTGTGTTTTGCATACTGGTATATATTTGCAAAATTTATTATAGCTGTGCATTTATTGAGATAAGAAAAGAAGATACAGAATATGAGAAAATTAGATTTACAGTTGTTTGCATGGAAAATAATACAATGATTAATGAGTAATAATACCAGAATAATATCTGTTTCAATAATAATACAAGAATACAATGTGTTTTCATATTCATAACTGTAAACCTACTTTGCCACATCCTGTATATATATTGATATATAAAGGATTATAATATCATGGCTTACTTTCAGAAATCTTCAAAATAATTAACATTTTTCATTTAGCTATCCTATATAATAAAAGCCTAATATGCTAAGTGTCCAGTTGTCTGGTCGTCCGTTCAACCAGTCAAAGCATAATATGCTAATGATATGGCAAAGGCTGCTCAACTGCTGGCTATGACATGCACTGACCACCAGGGGGCAGACGGTTGACCAGTCGCTATGATGTGCACTGACAACCAGGGGGCAGACGCTCCGACCAGTAGGTTAGCTTGCTGCTGGGGTCCGGCTGATCAGGACTGAGTGAGATGAGCTGGACATGCCCTGGAGCCCTCCCACAGTCCTTCCCCACCTGGCCAATTTCCCACGTCCCTCCCTGGCCCCAGTCATGCCTGGTGGGGTCCCTTGGCCTGGCCTGCACCCTCTCACAATCTGGAACCCCTCGGGGGATGTCGGAGAGCCAGTTTCGGCCTGATCACACAGGCCAGGCTGAGGGACCCCACTACGGCATGAATTCGTGTATCAGGCCTCTAGTAAATTATACTTGTAAATACAAAATTTTGAAGTAAAACAAGCACAAATTCCATGAAACCTATTTAAAGTGAATTCAACTTCCAAAATAGTAAAATAGTTTCAAATTCTTTTGCTAATTTTCAGAATTAGCCTTACTTACACAATTGTAACTTTAACAGGTTTCAGAAATTGAAACTTATCTGGGTTTTATATGCTTTCAGATTTTTTTTTTCATTGATTCCAGAGAGGAAGGAGAAGAAGAGTGAGATAGAAACATTAGTGATGAGAGAGAATCATTGATTGGCTGCCTCCTACATGCCTCACACTGGGGTTAGAGCCTGCAACCCAGGCATATGCCCTTGATTGGAATTGAACCCAGGGCCCTTCATTCCGCAGGCTGATGATGCTCTATCCACTGAGCCGAACCACCTAGGGCTATATGCTTTCAGATTTTTAAGAAATAGTTTCATTCTTTGTAGATTTTAATTTTCTAAACTAAATGTGATATGATTCAAATTGTTTTTATAAGTTATCAGGAAATAATTATTTCAAACAGAAAATAGATACATGAATTTTTTTTTTTTATGAAACTGTTGTCCAAGGTTCATGCTGATTGTAAATATTTTTTTCTTTTATTGTTAGCTTCTGTTCTTTTAAAAGAAATCTAATCAAATCAAATTTGGATTCTTTTAATACAAATTCGGTAAATCAGGTGGTCAACATCAAGTTGAACACTACATCCTCAAGCCTAACATAAAATCAAATACAATTCCAATTTATGAGAAGACTAGTAGCCTGATGCACGAAATTCGTGCAAGAGTAGGCCTTCGCAGTTGTGGCTGCCTGGATCCCTCCCTCGCAGCCGTGGTGGCCTCGATCCTGCGGCTGTAGCCCCAGCTTCGTCCCGGAAGGATGTCCAGTCTAATTTTGCATATTACACTTTTATTATTATAGATTTACAGGCTAGTTTATAAACACGATTTGTAGTAAAACATAGTTGAGCATAGGAGATAATGGTTGGTATTCAATGTGATTTCTAGCATTCTGGTACATAATATTTCACTTTACATGAAGGTATAATAATCATATTTTCACAAATTATACTGTATGTAATGTTGCCAAATGTGTATAGATATTTAACATAGGCTTTATCATCTTCTTATTAATACTCTTTGAAGACAGATAAATACTTTTAATGTTCATTTTAATGAAAACAAAATGATAATTCAGTTTACTAAAACCTACTTTATTTGTTTTATTTTTCTTCTTTTAATTGAAATATTTTAATGAATGAGCTGGAAATAAGACAGCAGAGGGTTACCAAAAAACAGTTGTTAAAAGAGTGATTTATAAAATCACTTAAGTGTTGGTGAAATTTCATGATATGCATACCTTACATTTGTTATATAGCCTTGTAATAAAAAAAAGGTAAAAATGTTCACACTGTTTTTTTGTAATTATAAAATATTGGTAAAAAAGTGATTTGTAATACCCCAATGAAAGCATTAACTGAAGAAATGTATGTAGCATTAATTGATTATCTTACGTCCCCTCCATATGTGTTCCTTTCATTCTGGCGGGTTTTACATTTTTTAAAAGATGATGTATTTTAATTTATTTTTATTAAGCTCTGAGAGCCACTAGCTCTTCCTAAACTGAACAGACTTGATTGCCACATCATTTTTTAGGTGACAAAACATTCTAGATTATTATTTTGTTTGCCTGCTCTTAAATGCCTTGAGAAAAATGATTGAGGAGAAAATTAAAATAATGTAATGCTATTAATAAAATACAGATTAATTATACTACATATGCGCTGACTGATACTTCCCTCTAGGTAGTCTTTGATGTCTATTTTTTCTTTGGAAGGTAAAATGCTTTCACTCATTAATCACTAGTTATTCCTATATCATAAGAAAATAGGAAGTAAAAAGTGTTACCCTATAATATTAAACATCTCACTCTTGCTTTAATTATGTTTACTAATTTCAAGCCCATGCTTAATTTCCACTCAGAAGTCCTGCTTGAATCTGCTCTTGTGCATATGTGCAGTGATGCACACCACAGAGCTGACTGCAGCTGGCTTCTAGACTTTCTTGCAGTTTAAGAATGCTTTAATTAAAATGAAGAAAGCTGTTAAGAGATTTTGAAATATTGGGTCTTATTTCTGTTGCGATAGTTATTTATAAAGTGATTATTTTTCTGTTTATAAAGTGGTATTGTGTTTTCCTGGATGTCCACTAACACTTTACCTAGAAAACTTTGACAGATGGTACAAGACTTTTTTTTTTAATAGAAATTTTTCATATTTCTAAATATTTCCACTGTGAACTGGTAATTTATATGTTATTTTTTCATGCTTCTATATATTTTATTGAACGATTTCCCTATTTGCTTTCTTTATAACCCATATATCATAAATAGCTACCACATCTATGCCAAAGTATCTCTTGAAATTTGTTCTGTTTTTCTTTTCATTTAATCACTACAGAAAAAAAATTGATTCTGTTCTGGAAATTTTTCTATTAGATAAAAAAAGGTTAAATATACTCTAAAAGTAATTTTTAATTATACTGTAAAATAAAATCACATTATTTCTTCTCTATTGTAATAATTTATTTTGTGACACACTATCTTATGATTAGAAATGAAAATTTAGTTCCAGTTATTAGGAAGTTTATAAGTGATTTGTTATTCAGCAGAATGTGAAATTATTTTTTCAATGTATTTGGGAATTCCTGTGTTTCTTTTCCTGTTAGGAAAATATTATATATCATATTATCGTTCCCTCTTTTCTTTTTTAAGTGTCTGGTGATGTTTTTCTTTTTTCCCCCCAGCATATAATCAAGTTTCACAGAGCTTCTAAAGCAAATAAGAAGCCAGTTCAGTTACCTCGGGGAATGGTGAAGTCACTATTATATCAGATCCTAGATGGGATTCACTACCTGCATGCTAACTGGGTGTTGCATAGAGATTTGGTAAGTTGATATGTAGTTATGTTTAAGCAAGAAAGATGCATTTACATTTGGATTATTTCCTAGTTGTGTCTAGATACCAGTGCTATATAGGCCTGTAAACCTTATAAGAGGGAGTGGGAGTGCTACAGTCTCAACATAGCCTCTCATTGAGCTTTTTATATAATGTGTCCTTTTCTGACATAGCTAGCTGTCATCTTCTGAAGAGGTGAAAGAGAACACATTTGTTTTCCTAAGCTTTTGTTTTTTCTTAAGTCTGTAAATAAAGAATTCACTTGTTTTCATTGATTATTAAAGGCTGGGCAAACTCTAGAAATTTACATATTTTTAAATAACTTGAAAATAAAACTTGGAGCCAACTGCTTGCTAAGTTACCTGTTAGAAGAGATGTTAATTCACTATATTAGTAGCAGTCTTATGCCACTAAGCCTTTATTAACACTTGGAGTGGGGGAAACGAGTTAAGTCGGCTCGCGTGAATTGCGCGTACTCCGCGGGAGCCGTCTTAACTCGGTTCATATAGATTTGTGGTGGAGTGCGGGAAACGTGTAAACTCGGGACGATTGTAACTGCGTATTACCAAATATTTGTTTGTTTGCCGTTCACAAAGATACCTACCTGCGTATGCGAACCGTTTCATACCCATTGGGGTAATAGGTATCATAAAAATCCCTGATTTTGCGCGGGAAACCTAAATAATTGCCCGCGCCATCTTATATTTTGGCGGGAAATTCACCCCACACCGGAGTGTTAAATAAAATTGAGTACATCATTGAGAAGCCTTGCCATGTTAAGGTTCATTAAATTTTAAGAATTTAAAAACTTCAGAAATTGGATTTTATTTTATGTGGCAGAATAATTTTTGCCCTTTTTTTGTTTTTACCATCTAACATGAAATTGTTTATTAAATCTTAATAGATTTAAATTATTTAAACCTCAAATTCTCTATTACATAATTACATTGTTGTACTTTTGTTCTTTGTGAAGGTAGCAACTAAAGTAAGGTTTATAACAGTGCCTTCATTTCAAAGCATTATAAACACATTGCTGGAAATGATTTGATCTCTACTCGTGTGTAGACAGGTGCAGCTGATCTGCACACAGAGGCCCACTGAACCATTGTGCTCTATATTTAATGCATCTAACCTCTGTCCTTCAAATCAGGTGTTGCAATATCATATTTCATCTACCTTCAATAAATCTGAAAATACATTTAATGGTAGTTATTTTATCTTCAGTTCTCATACCTAGAAAGCATTTAGACTAAGACTGATAACACATCAGAAATTTGGTTGAAAGAACTTTTTCCTCATGGAACCTTTATATTTATTAGAATTAGAATAATCTATTTACAAATAGTGGGTTTACAGAACAAAAATGAGAAATTCTTTTCGTCTTTATGAAGCTGAAAATTTCTGCTTTTAAGGGGTGGAGTCAGCATAGGGAAAAACTACAACTACTTTTGAGCTACTGACCTTTCTTATGATCTCTAAAAGAATAAAATCTTGGCCTAAAGGGCATTTTCCTCCCATAGAGATAGTGTTGCATTTTATTGTAAATTATATTTTCATCATGAAAATATGTTTATTAGATGAATACAGACTGATTTTTAAACCAGTCTTAAAGTTTTTATGTTAATGTATAATGTACTTTGAACTACTTACAGTAGTATTAACTACTAGAGGCCTGGTGCATGAATTTGTGCACCAGTGGGGTCCCTCGGCCTGGCCTGCGGGATCAGGCCGAAACCGACTCTCCAACATCCCCCGAGGGGTCCCGGATTGCAAGAGGGTGCAGACCAGGCCGAGGGACCCCCACCAGTGCATGATTGGGGCCGGGGAGGGATGCGGGAGGTTGGCTAGGCAGGGAGGGACCGTGGGAGGGTCCCAAGGCATGTCTAGCCCATCTCGCGCAGTCCCAATTGGCTGGACCCCAGCCGCAAGCTAACCTACTGGTCAGAGCGTCTGCCCCCTGGTGATCAGTACACATTATAGCGACTGGTTGACCGGTCAACTGTCTGCCCCCTGGTGGTCAGTGCACATCATAGCGAGCGGTTGAGTGGCCTTAGCATATCATTAGCATATCATGCTTTGATTGGTTGAATGGGCGACCAGACACTTAGCATATTAGGCTTTTATTATATAAGACTAGAGGCCCAGTGCACAAAAATTTGTGCACTGGCGGGGGAGGGGGTGTCCCTCAGCCCCACTTGTGCCCTCTCACAGTCTGGGACCCCTTGGGAGATAACGACCTGCTGGCTTAGGCCCGCTCCCGGGTGGCGGAGGGCAGGCCCAATCCCTAGGTGCAGCCCCTGGTCGGGCTCAGAGCAGGGCCAATTGGGGAGTTGGGGCGCCGCCCCCTGTCATGCACAGAGCAGGGCGGATTGGGAGGTTGCGATGCCACCCTCAGTCACGCTCAGGGTGGGGCCGATTGGAGGGTTGGGGCACCGACCCCTGTCACACTCAAGGCAGGGTCGATGGGGAGATTGCAGCGCCACCCCCTGTCACGCACAGAGCAGGGCCGATCAGGGGGTTGGGGCGCTGCCCCCTGTCATGCACAGAGCAGGGCCGATCAGGGGGTTGGGGAGCTCCCCCTGTCACACACAGAGCAGGGCCGATCAGGGGGTTAGGGAGCTCCCCCCGTCACACACAGAGCAGGGCGGATCAGGGGGTTGGGGAGCTCCCCCCTGTCATGCACAGAGTAGGGCCGATAGGGCAGTTGGGGCGCCGCCCCCTGTCACCCACAGAGCAGGGCCGATCAGGGGGTTGGGGCACCGCTGCTGTCATACTCAGGGTAGGGCCGATGGGGAGGTTGCGGCTCTACCCCGTTACACACAGTGCAGGGCCAATCAGGGGGTTGGGGAGCTCCCCCCTATCAGGCACAGAGTAGGGCCGATCAGGGTGTTGGGGCACCTTCCCCTGTCACGAACAGAGCAGGGCAGATAGGGAGGTTGTGGCCCCGCCCCCTGTCACACATAGAGCCACAGGGCGATCAGGGGGTTTGGGCGCTGCCCCCTGTCACGCTGCTCCAGGGGCCAGGAGGCCTCGCGGCTCCGCTGATCCTGGGTTCGGGAGGCCTCGCAGCTCTGCTGATCCCGGTGCTGTGAGGCATATTACCCTTTTACTATATAGGATAGAGGCCTGGTGCACGGGTGGGGGCCGGCTGGTTTGCCCTGAAGGGTGTCCCGGATCAGGATGGGGGTCCCACTTGGGTGCCTGGCCAGCCTGGATGAGGGGATGATGGCTGTTTGCAGCTGGTCACACCCCCTTCAGGGTGGGGGTCCCCACTGGGGTGCCTGGCCAGTCTGGGTGAGGGGCTGAGGGCCGTTTTCAGGCTGGCGGGAGACTGAAGCTCCCAATTTCTCCTTTTTTCTTTTTTTTTATTATGGGATTTATTTACCTTCTATAGCTGTCACTGGAGCTGAGAGCCGGCTTTAGTTCTGAGGCTGGCTCCAGCTTGAGGTCTCAGCTGCTGAAAGCAGGAATCTGGGTTTGTTTGGGTTCTATAATTGTAACACTGTTTTAGTCCTGCTCGCTCCAGCTCTGACGGCTGAACGCAGGTTTCTGGGGTTTTGTTTAGCTTCTATATTTGCAACAATGTTTCTTAGAGAGCAAGCTCAGAGGCCGGCAAGGCAGGTGGGGAACCTTGGCTTCCTCCGTCACTGGAGCAAGCAAGCCTCCTGTTTACTTCAGCTGCCTGGCAGCCAGCCGCCATCTTGGTTGGCAGTTAATTTGCATATCGCCCTAATTAGCCAATGGGAGGGGTAGCAAAGTTATGGTTAATTACCATGTTTTTCTTTTATTAGATAGGATTATATAGGACTAGAGGCCCGGCACACGAAATTTGTGTGCGGGTACGGTCCCTAGGCCTGGCCTGTGATCAGGGACATCTTCCCCAGCTGCCCACAGCTGGCCCTGCCTCCCACTGCCACCCATCTCTGGTTCCCCTTTAGCCATCAGGTGATCAGTGCCTGACGGCTGGGGGAAGGGTCCGAGAGGTCGGCTGTTCCCGCCTGCTCACCGGCCCCACTCCTGCTGCAGGTGGCCATCAGGCGATCGGAGCCTCCCAGCTGAGGAAAGAGTTCAAGAGGTGGTCAGTGCGCCTCATAGTGACTGGTCTAGCAGTCCTTCTGGACATTCTGCCTTTAGGGTCAATTTCCATATTACCCTTTTATTATATAGGATAGAGGCCTGGTGCATGGGTGGGGGCTGGCTGGCCTGTCCTGAAAGGGGCCCTGGATCGGGGTGGGAGGTTCCCGCTGGGGAGCGGGGCCAGCCGGGGTGAGGGGCCGTGGGGTTTGCAGGCTGGCCCCACTCCTGATCAGGGTGGAGGTCCCCCCTCAGGGCAAGGTGCCATGGGCGGTTTGCAGGTCAGCCATTCCCCTGATAGGGGTGGGGGTCCCCCTGGAAGGCAGGGCCAGCCTGGGTGAGGGGCCTCGGGTGGTGGTTTGCAGGCCAGCCACGCCCCCATTGGAGTGGGGGTCCCCACTGGGGGGCGCGCCGGCCTGGGCAAGTATAGATAGTAGTAAAAATAATTATGGTTAGGAGCCAGCAGTCCCGAATTGTGAGAGGGATGTCCCAGATTGGAGAGGGTGAAGGCCAGTCTGAGGGACACCCACCCCCACCCCCTCACTCTCCCCCCCCCCCCCCCCTGTGCACGGATTTCATGCACCAGGCCTCTAGTCCTATCTAATAATAGACAAACAGGGTAATTGACTGTACCTTCGCTACGCTTCCCATTGGCTAATCAGCGAGATATGCAAATTAACTGCCAACAAAGATGATGTTTAATTTGCATATGTAGGCGGGAAGCAGCAGAGCAAAGACTAAAGGTGGCTCTGGCCAGAGCAGCGAAGGCTTTGAAGGCGGCTCCGGCCAGAGCAGCGAAGGCTTTGAAGGCGGCTCTGGCCAGAGCGAAGGCCTGGGTCCCCGGTGCCGAAGGAAAACTGGGGCAGGCAGCCAGGGGAAGGGAAGGCCTATTGCACGAATCTTTTCGTGCAACAGGCCTCTAGTATATATATAAAAGCCTGAGTGACCATTATGACCGAATGACCGGAATGACCAGAACAACTGGTCGACCAGTTGCTAAGATGCGCACTGACCACCAGTGGGCAGATTCTCAGCACAGGAGCTGCCCCCTGGTGGTCAGTGCTCTCCCCCAGGGAGAGTGCCGCTCAGCCAGAAGCCAGATTCATGGCTAGCAAGCACAGCTGTGGCGGCAGGACTCTCCCGACTCCGCAGCAGCACTACCGAGTGGCGGTGGCAGGCTCAGTGGGCTGGGATGAGCGTGAGCGGCGTGGCACCTGGCCCCAGCTCGGGCTCCTCCCTGGCCACCTGCCACTTGGCACACTTCAGGGCCTTAACCGGAAATCAGACATCCCCTGAGGGGTCCCGGGTTGTGGGAAGGTGCAGGCCAGGCTGAGGGACCTCCCCTCCCACCCCCACCCATGCACGGATCCGTGCACCAGGCCTCTAGTCCTATATAAAGAAGTAAACAGGCACCAGTTGAGGTAATGTGAGACAAGTTATTTCAGGCCCTTCCCCCCCCCCCCCCCCCCCCCAAGTTACCTGCTTATATAAAATAGGAGTGTTGGGTTAAGGACTATGAATAATTTTTGTCCTTTTTATCAAAAGGAACTAAGTGTGAAATCTTAATGAAAACTTCAAATAAAAATATGTTTAAGTGATTCAAAGTAAGGAAAAGTTTGAAGTCTATTAGACTGATTGGATTGAGTTTGGTGGTTTTCCTTTGTCCAGTCAAATAAGACATGAAGCTTCCAAATCATATTTGGTACTTTTTGTGTACAGGGCCAAGGTTTGATTTGACAGTGGTGTCTGAACACTTCTGAAAAGGTAGTCCCTCCTGTATTAAGTTAAAAGCACATTGGCAGGTGCATGGAAAGTATTCACTTCCAATGCCTCTGTTGTGACCATATTGAGGACATCCAGCCAATTCACTCACTGTCTATCTGGCCTCTTTTAGTAGAACTGATTATTTTTTATAAAACTATATAAATTTAAAAATGGTTTTCTTGTTCAGCTTGTGAAATAAATTTCAAAGTCAGTTAATTTTTCTTTTACTAGGAAAAATTGTGCGATAAATTAAAAATTCAAAAACACTGTCATATATATGCATGCTAATATTTGTGAATTGAAGACTGACAGTAGAGTCTGGCTCCAATTTCCTTTTTTCTTCCAACTCATATTTTTCAGCCAACCCAGAGCTTGTCGTGCCTACTTAAATCCCCTCCTATCTTCATCTCCAGCACTTGATATTTATTCATCCTTTAAAGCTCCACTCCTGCTACCTCATCAATTATGCTCCCCCAAACACCCACCCAATTACCATATCTGGAAATCTAGAATCCTCTAGCATTTACTTTGAATTGCCCAAGGGGCACTTAATAGTTTTGGTAATATGTTCTCTATTTGATTTTAAGCTCTTGAGGGCAAGGAGTGTGGCCTAATAATTATTTGTATCCCTATCAATGCCTAGCAGAATACGTATGTATATACAGTATTGCTTATATTTGTTGAATGAGTGAACTAGTTAATTTATAAAAGAAATAAAATGGCTTCCACAATTATTTTGTATAGGTTATTTCTGATATTACCTGATGCTTCACCAAATCTGCAGATACTTATATACTCTGTTAAATGGTTTTTTTTTACTATCCTCTTATCTCTGCTGTGATTTATTGCAGTAGAACACTACAGAAAAACTTTTCTATTCTATATTTTAGTCCTTTTAGCAGCCTCCTCCTTTCTACCTAAAAACACTCAGCTGTTACCATCAATTTAAAGACCATTCAACCAATAATACTGCTCTGTTATTCTCTTTTATCACACTCTTCCTTTACCCAATATTTTTGTTTCACCCAGTAAAACCTATTTCCTGACCCTTCGCTTATTTCCGATGTTCTCTTTAATCTTAAGGTTAGAATAGCTCCATCATAATTTATTTACATCCCTCACTTTGCTTCCTGAAACATCTTCGAGTCCCTTCTGGTAAAATTATTCTTTAATTGTAGATAAGGGGGCATTACCTATGTTCTCCTAAACATACTAGCTGTTCTGAATTTGCAACTCTCGTATTCCACTTTTATACATTTAACTGGTCAGTTTATCACTAGTCACATGTAAATAATTTCTAGCTAGTAATTTTTCATTTTTAATGTATTAGTGCACTCAATATTGACTGAATTTTATGCTTTTTGTCAAAAATATTTGTGAAGCTATATCAGACAGATCATAGAAATGGTATACACTTAAATCAGACTCTAGGTAGTAAAGTAGTAAAGACTTGGGCTTTTGACGTATTTTCTAAGGAACTTAATAGAAAGTAAAGTAGTAGTTAATATGGCTGGCCTATTTATTATTGGTTTTTGTTACTGTATTTATCAAATTATCATTAATATGTTCTACTTTTTAAAATCTGATATCCAAAATTTCATTTTAATGATTACTTTAATGGTTTTAATCATAGTGATAGCTAACTTGGAACTGCCAGGCACATAGGGTTGTATTTTGCCTTGTTGCACTAAGTGGAGTGTAATTTTAAGTGAGATATACTATAATATAACTTTTCATCATGGGTTTTTTTTTTTCATTCAATATGAATTACAAGGTTGTATATGAAATTTGGAGTGTTTTGTAGTATTGCACCTATTGCTAGTTGGTAACTCCTATCCTAAACCAATTCAAAATAGTTTTTTATGCCATAGTAAAATTTCCTAGGAAATAAATCTCTACAGAAATTTTCTTTGGGAGTATCCCATTGGGGATGTGAAATAGCCCTGGGGACCAGTGCTAAACATATTTAAAAGATGCTGGAGATATTTCAAACTTTAATCTGACTTACTTTCTTAAATATCTGATAGTGCTGCTGCCCTGCAGTTTATTTTAATTATACCGGTTAACTTAGAATCATTTGGTGGCGCTTTAGCTGTCCTTGGTGAAGGATGTTTTGGTTCCCTAAGAACTGTTAAATTAAATAAGATTGAACTCTCAGAAGTGAACCCTAAATGTTGATTTCATAGGGCCTGTTCTGTCAAGGCATGTTATTTTATTATGTATTGATGGTAGTATGATAAATTATTGTGGTATTTTGGATCTGATTCTTTATATTTGTGTGAAAGATTACCTTGTTTACTAGTTTTGCTTACTAATATCAGCGTTTCCTCATGATTACATATTTTTTTGTTTTGATACACTTTCTTAATGTCTGCTGAACTGTATAAGAGAAATGGAGCAACAAAGAGTTAAATGACTTAATTCTGGTTACTTGGAGAACTCTAACCAAGCTGGACCACTAAATTAAGGGATTTTTCCTCTATGTTAGTGACTTTTAAATTGCTGATTATATGTAATAACTGAGTCAGGAAATCACACTATACAACCAGCCTTTTATATATTTATTTATAGTGAAAATATCAAAGTGCATTGTATGTATTTAAGGCAATTGTTGTTTCATGAAACTTATGTTCAATTATATATGTTTATATGTGGATATGGTCATGTAATATTAAATGACTAGAGGCCCGGTGCATGAAATTGATGCACTTGGGGGGGAGGGGTCCCTCAGCCTGGCCTGCACCCTCTCTCAGTCCGGGAGCCCTTGGGGGATGGGGAACGGGCCTAAGCCATCAGTCGGACATCCTTAGCGCTACCACGGAGGCAGGAGAAGCTCCTGCCACTGCCATATCGCTCGCCAGCCGTGAGCCCGGCTTCTGGCTGAGCGGCGCTCCCCCTGTGGGAGCACTGACCACCAGGGGGCAGCTCCTGCATTGAGCACCTGCCCCCTGATGGTCAGTGCACGTCATAGCAACCGGTCGTTCTGACATTCGGTCGATTTGCATATTAGCCTTTCATTATGTAGGATAGGATTTTCTTCCTGTGGGTTGTGTTCAGAAAGGTTTGAAAACCACTGCACTAGGCTCTTTTCCAAATGGTATTTGATATTGTTAGGAAAAGAGAACATCAAAGGAAAAACTTAGTTAAATCTTTAGAAAATACTTAGTATTATAAGTAGTTTACTGTTTTATGCAAACTTTTTGACATTGATTATAAAATCTTTTTGAATAAAGCCCTTATGGAATATATTTTTGTGAGTAGGGTTTATATCTGGGTGGGAGAATTTCAGGCAAGTTCCTTTTACTTCCTTTAATACCTTTCTGAATTGTCTGCATAGTTTGCAGTTAACATATATTATTATATTGTAACTAGAGGCCCTATACATGAAATTCGTGCAAGAGTAGGCCTTCCTTCCCCCGGCTGCTGGCACCGGCTTCCCTCCACCACCCAGGAACCGAGCTTCCCTCTGGCTGCCAGCAGGCACCCGGGACCCAGGACCTGGGCTTCCCTCGCAGCCAAAACTTCATCCGGAAGGTCATCCGGTCTAGTTAGCATATTATGTTTTTACTAGAGGCCCGGTGCACAAAAATTTGTGCACTCGGCGGGGGGAGGGGGAGGGGTGTCCCTCAGCCCGGCCTGTGCCCTCTCGCAGTCTGGGACCCCTCAGGAGATAACGACCTGCTGGCTTAGGCCTGCTCCTGGGTGGCAGAGGGCAGGCCCAATCCCTAGGTGCAGCCCGTGGTCGGGCTCAGAGCAGGGCTGATTGGGGAGTTGGGGCGCCGCCCCCTGTCATGCACAGAGCAGGGCGGATTGGGAAGTTGCGATGCCACCCTCAGTCACGCTCAGGGTGGGGCCGATTGGGGGGTTGGGGCACTGCCCCCTGTCACACTCAAGGCAGGGTCGATGGGGAGGTTGCGGCGCCACCCTGTCACGCACAGAGCAGGGCCCATCCAGGGATTGGGTGCTGCCCCCTGTCATGCACAGAGCAGGGCCCATCAGGGGGTTGGGTAGCTCCCCCCTGTCACGCACAGAGTAGGGCCGATAGGGGAGTTAGGGCACCGCCCCCTGTCCCACACAGCAGGGCAGATCAGGGGGTTGGGGCGCCGCCTTCTATCACCTACAGAGCAGGGCCTATCAGGGGGTTGGGGCGCCGCCACTGTCACACTCAGGGCAGGGCTGATGGGGAGGTTATGGCTCTACCCCGTCACACACAGAGCAGGGGCCCGTGGGGGGGGGGGGGGTTGGGCGCTGCCCTTTATCACCCACAGAGCAGGGCCGATCAGGGGGTTCGGGCGCAGCCACTGTCACACTCAGGGCAAGGCCGATGGGGAGGTTATGGCTCTACCCTGTCACAGAGCAGGGCCTGGGGCGGGGGGGGCGGGGGGGGGGTTGGGGCGCCTTCCCCTGTCACACACAGAGCCGGGCCGATCAGGGGGTTGGGGCGCTGCCCCCTGTCACGCTGATCCGGTGCCAGGAGGCATATTACCCTTTTACTATATAGGATAGAGGCCTGGTGCACGGGTGGGGGCCGGCTGGTTTGCCCTGAAGGGTGTCCTGGATCAGGGTGGGGGTCCCCACTGGGGTGCCTGGCCAGCCTGGATGAGGGGATGATGGCTGTTTGCAGCTGGTCACACCCCCTTCAGGGTGGGGGTCCCCACTGGGGTGCCTGGCTAGTCTGGGTGAGGGGCTGAGGGCTGCTTTCAGGCTGGCGGTTGTTGACTGAAGCTCCCAACCGCTCCTTTTTTTTCTCTTCTTTTTATTTTATTCTGGGCCAGCTTTAGCTCTGGCTCTAGCTCTGAGGCTTCCGCTGCTGAGTGTTCTATAATCGAAACAATGTATAACTCCAGCTCTGAGATCCCGGCCTTCTATATTTGTTAGAATGTTTCAAACTGCCAGCTCAGAGGCCGGCAACTCAGGTGGGGAATGTTGGAGTCCACAGTCACTGGAGCAAGCAAGCCTCATGTTCGCTTCCAGCTGCCTGGCTGCCGGCCACCATCTTGGCTGACAGTTAATTTGCATAAGGATATGCTGATTAGCCAATGGGAAGGGTAGCGGTTGTACGCTAATTACCATGTTTCTCTTTTATTAGTGTAGATTATTATAGACTAGAGGCCCAGTGCACGACGGGGGCGGGGGGGGGGGGCGGCGGCGTGTGCCTTGGCGCAGCCTGTGCCCTCTCGCAGTCTGGGAGCCCTTGAGGGATATCCAACTGATGGCTAAGCCGGCAGTCGGACATCCTTAGCACTGCTCTGGGGGTGGGAGAGGCTCCTACCACACTGCTGCGCTCACCACACAGTGTATTCTCTTTTGCTAATGTAAAAATTTAAAGGCCAGAAGAAATAAAGTGGGGGGAGGGTTCACCATTAACACCATATTAAATAAGGTAATAGCTTATATCAGATGTAGGCAGACAGTGGTAAATTCTTGTCTCCAATAACATGATTCAAAACTCCTTTAAACAAAACCACCCCAAATCTGTCCTATTTGTGGAAACACACTGCTCTGGATGATAGTAAATTTTATTTATAAAAATGGGAGCAGTTATGTAAATCACATAATGATGTATCACGACAATTACATTAAAAACAGAAAAGATGTTTACAACTCAGATAATTCTCTACTTCTGGTTAATTTTTAGGATCACCCAAAAATATTATCTTAAACTCTATTTTCTAAAAAAACAACAACAAACCCTGATGAGATTATTTACAATAACCATTCTTTTTTTTTTTTTTTTAATTAAATCTTTATTGTTCAGATTATTACATTTGTTCCTCTTTTTTCCCCCCATAACTCCCCTCCTTCCAGCTCCCACCCCACCCTCCACCCTCACTCCCCACCCACTGTGTTCATCCATAGGTGCATGATTTTTGTCCAGTCACTTCCCGCATCTCCCACACCCCTTTTTCCCCCAAGAATAGTCAGTCTATTCCCTTTCTATGTCCCTGATTCTATTATAATCACCAGTTCATTCTGTACATCAGGTTATTTATTCACTTGATTTTTAGATTCATTTGTTGATAGATGCATGTTTGTTGTTCATAATTTGTATCTTTACCTTTTTCTTCTTCTTCCTCTTCTTAAAGGATACCTTTCAGCATTTCATATAATACTGGTTTGGCGGTGATGAACTCCTTTAGCTTTTCCTTATCTGTGAAGCTCTTTATCTGACCTTCAATTCTGAATGATAGCTTTGCTGGATAAAGTAATCTTGGTTGTAGGTTCTTGGTATTCAGCACTTTGAATATTTCTTGCCATTCCCTTCTGGCCTGCAAAGTTTCTGTTGAGAAATCAGCTGACAGTCGTATGGGTATTCCCTTGTAGGTAATTGAGCCTCTTTCTCTTGCTGCTTTTAAGATTTTCTCTTTGTCTTTTGCTCTTGGCATTTTAATGATGATGTGTCTTGGTGTGGTCCTCTTTGGATTCCTTTTGTTTGGGGTTCTCTGCGCTTCTTGGACCTGTAAGTCCATTTCTTTCACCAGGTGGGGGAAGTTTTCTGCCATTATTTCTTGAAATAGGTTTTCAATATCTTGCTGTCTCTCATCTTCTGGGACTCCAATGACTCTGATATTAGACCGCTTAAAACTGTCCCTGAGGCTCCTTACACTATCTTCACACTTTCGGATTCTTTTTTCATTTTGCTTTTCCAATTGGGTGTTTTTTGTCGAATCTTTGGTTTGATTATTGTACTCCTCTGGTCTGCTATTGGGTATAATATTCTTTATTTCAGTCCGTGTATGCTTACTTTCTAATTTCTTTATCGTAGCATCGAGGGTCTCATTAGTTTTCGTGAGGCTCTGCACAAATTTATGGCAAGCCCTCAAAATTGCGATTCTTAGCTCCATATCCTCCATTTCTGTCATGTTTTTTTGTCTCCGCATCTTTTATGCTTTCTTGGTGCACCCCCTTGTGGTCTCTGTGCGCAGTCTTGTTCTAGCCAAGCCTTAATTGTTGTAGTTAACACTAGAGGGATTTGACCCCCAGGTCGACTGGCTGTGGAAATCAGCTGTGTGGAAAACGTCTGCCTTCTGGGGAGGCGCTAATCCAGCCTTTGCCTGAGGCGATCGGCAAATGGCTGTGCGCAGAGTTTGGGCGGGGCGGGATCAACAGGGCGGGCGGAGGGAGCAGTTATGGCCACGCTCAGTCCCGTTCCCAGAGGCTCTGCTTCTCAGAACCCCGGCAGCCGCTGCAAACCTCGGAGAGAAAGCTGCCCTCAGGTTCCAACTGATGCCGGATAATCCCGCTTCTCCCGTTTGAGTCTGGGTCCCTAGAGACTCGCCCGGATCTGGAGCCCAGAGTCTGAGACTCACTCCCGACCGAAAACGACAACCGCGCCCTCAGCCACCAGCCCGCTTTGCGTGCGCACCTCGGTACCTTTGTATTTTCCACACTGCGCCGCCTCTGAGCCTCGATTTGCTGTTCTCTTTCCTTCTAGTTGTAGAGTCTCTCTTCAGCCAGCCTTCCTGTGGTTCTGGGTGATGTCCGTTCAGTCTTTTAGTTGTATTTTTGAAATGGTTGTTTGCGGCAGTGGTCTCCGGTGTTTACCTACGCCGCCATCTTGGTCTCCCTCTACAATAACCATTCTTAATTGGTCAGAAATCTGACTAAAAAGATTCTAGCATTGTGCTGGTAAAGTGTCTAAAAGACTAATTCAGAATCTAAGAAAAAGTAGACATGAAGGAATATGCAAACTAAATAGCATAATGTTTTTACTACCAACTTGTAATCTACCCATATAAACGTGTAGTCAGAATACCAAGAAATGGTGTTTTTTTTCCAGAAGATTTCAGAATTCTCTAAACTATACTCTGAAAAAGCATATATAAAATTAATATTTCAGTTCATCTTTTAAATAATAAACTCAGGCCTGAGAGTATTATATGATCCAGATTTCTGAACATTTGCCAAAGTAGTTTAAAGATAGAATGTATTAGGTTTGGTTTTCTCTGACTTCACCTAAAGTTATCTAAACCTGTTTTATGTCACTGGTCCCCATGGTCACATACATCTTTCATGAAGTCTTTTCAGTTTGGCATCCATATCACTTTACAAGCAAATGAGAAATGACCAAACAAGGGGTAAAAAGTAAGTCTTCTTGCCCTGCCAATGTGGCTCAGTGATTGAGCATCTACCTATGAACCAGGAGGTCATGGTTCGATTCCCAGTCAGGGCACATGCCTGGGTTGCAGGCTTGATCTCCAGTGTGGATTGTGCAGGAGGCAGACGATCAATGATTCTCATACTCTCCCTTCCTCTCTGAAATCAATTATATATATATATATATATATGTGTGTGTATATATATATATATATATATATAATCTTAAAGTAAGTCTTCTTATAGAAATAAACACAGCAGCTAGCCATATTTCAAAGATAGTTCAACATTAAAGTTCAAGATTTTGTGTAGATTTTTATAAATGTTTTTCTAACCCACACAGAAATTTTAATTTAAATTTAGTAGAGCTAAGTTTTCTCAGGCACAATTAGCTATTACTGGTAAATGCACAATAGTTAATTGAATTAAAGTTTCCTACCCTCAGGATAGCTGGATTTTACTTTTCCTTTATGCTTATCACTTTGTTATAATTACCTATGTCCATGTTTAATTATTTAATTTATATATAATTTGCCTTCAGATTTATATCAGCTATAGATACAGTACTCTAAATAGTATATAATCTGAAGAATCTTTCTGTTCTAAAATAGATGTCTGAATTTAAGATTAGTTTCAACTCTCTGAATTTGCAAATATTTTCAAATCACAGAAAGTCTTGTAATTCAGGTTAGTAAATCAATCATGTCATTCGGGACTACCTAAAATTTCACAAGTTTCCCACCTGTGAGACTGATACACTCAAAATCTTTCCCAAATGTATCATATTATGTCTTTTTACTCTAAAGATTGGAAAGCTGAAAACTGCAACATTGTTTTATGTATCACTAAGAAAGAAAACATGCTGCCAATTTGACTGTCATCCCACAGAGGTTATAAAACATAACCTAATTAAAGAAATGTTAAAATTAAAAAGAAGGAAAAATTGGAATCCATGAAATGCATTTTTCTTGCCATTTGGTAATCGAAAATTGCTAGTATGTATTTACTCATACAATGGCAAATAATTGAGGAGACTATTATTTCTGTCTTTAATGATAATTCTTACCTTTCACCATTATATATGATATTTCCTCTGGGGTTTTGGTGGATATCTTTATCAGGTTAAAGATGTTCCTTCTATATATAATTAACTAGAGGCCTGGTGCACAAATTTGTGCACCAGTGGGTCCCTCAGCCTGGCCTGTGGGATCAGGTAGAAACCGGCTCTCTGGCTTCCCCCCACGGGGTCCCAGATTGCGAGAGGGTGCAGGTCAGGCCGAGGGACCCCACCAGTGCACGAACGGGGCCAGGAAGGGACGATCGGGGCCAGGAAGGGACGCGGGAGGTTGGCCAGCTGGGGAGGGACTGCAGGGGTCGGGCGGAGGGGGCTCCAGGGCATATCTGGCCTGTCTCGCTCAGTCCTGATTGGCCCAGCAGCAAGCTAACCTACCGGTCAGAGCTTCTGCCCCTTGGTGATCAGTGCATGTCATAGTGACTGGTCAACTGCCCCCTGGTGATCAGTGCATGTCATAGCAAGCAGTTGAGTGGCCTTAGCATATCATTAACATATTACGCTCTAATTGGTTGAACAGCCAACCGGTCCACCAGACACTTAGCATATTAGGCTTTTATTATATAGGATTGTTTCTTAATCAAGAATGAATTTTACTAAATGCTTTTTCTGCATATTTTGAGATGGTCATGTGATTATTTCCTTTAATCTGTTAATGTGGCAACTTATATGTATAAAGTTTTGTGTGTGTTTTTTCAAAATCATTGCAAATTTAATCTGGACTTAGGCTATGCTCACAAGTTTGTTCTTTGAAAAAGCCACACAATTCTTCTGTATGTCATGCTTTCCTTACTATTTTTCTCTCTCTATATTTATATATATATATATATATATATATATATATATATTTACTAGAGGCCCAGGTGCGGTCCCTAGGCCTGACCGGCAATCAAAGTGCAAGTGCCTGGCATGGAAGGGCAGGTCCCAGCTGACCTCTGGGCCCTGGGCAGCACCTGGGCCCCCAGACCCTTGGTGTCCCCCTCCACCTGAGTCATGGCACCTGAGTCCCCACACGGAGATGCGGTGAGCGCGGCTGGACGCCGTGGGCCAGGGCACAGCGTGGTGCCGCACAGAAGCTGAGTGGTCAGCGTGCTCTCTCCTGGCCGGCCTGGCAGACCGGCTCCTGTGTGAACCCACGGGGGAGCCCCACCAACCCCTGCGGTCCCAGTGGTTGAGACCTGCCTCACCCGGAAGAGGGAGGGCGGGTTCTTCGCAGGCGCCTGGCACCTGAGCACGGGGGCTTCAGCCCTAGCGTCCTGGGGGAGGGTAGCAGAGGGAGTGAGAGCAAGCTCGGTGGACACCCGGCATTCTCACTGCACCTCCGTCCCAGTCACCCCTGCCCCCAGGTAGCTGGCGAGAGGTCGCAGCACATCGCTGATGCCCGCCACGTTCCGCACTGCCCTCTGGTGGTCAGCCCACATCATAGAGAGCGGTTGAACTCCCAGTTGAACCACCGCCTGAGGGGACAATTTGCATATTAGGCTTTTATTATATAGGATTGTTAATAGTATTACAGATATGTCCCATTTTCCCCACCTTTATCCCCCTCCTCCCAGTTCTTACACACCCTCCCACCAGGTCTTCACTACCCTAGTGCCCATGTCCATGGGCTATGCATATAAGTATATACATTCTTTATTTTATCTCTTCTCATCTCCCCATCCCCAACTTGTGGTATTTCAGTCTGTTCCGTGCCTCCATGCTTCGGGTCTTATTGTATTGGTCAGTTCATTTTGTTCATTAGATTCTACAAACAAGTGAGATCATGTGATATTTGTCTTTCTCAGATTGGCTAATTTCACTTAGTATAACATTTTCCAGGCCCATTTATGCTGTCCCAAAGGGTAAGAGATGCCTCTTTTTTACAGCTGCATAGTATTTCATTGTGTAAATGTCCCACAGCTTTTTTATCCATTCATCTACAGATGAACACTTGGGCTGTTTACAAATCTTAGCTATTTGAAATAATGCTGCTATGAACATAGGGGTGCATATATTCTTTCTGATTAGTGTTTTGGGATTTTTAGGACATATTCCCAGAAGTGGGATCACTGGGTCAAACAGAAGTTCCATTTTAAAATTTTTGAGGAAATTCCATACTCTTCCATAGTGGCTGCACCAATCTGCATTTCCACCAGCAGTAAACTAGGGTTCCCTTTTCTCCACATCCTCACCAGCACTTGTTTGTTGATAGCAATCCTGACAGGTGTGAGGTGATATCTTGTTGTGGTTTTAATTTGCATTTCTCTGATGATTAGTGACTTTGAGCATTTCTCATATGTCTCTTGGCCATTTGTATGTCCTCTTTGGAGAAATGTCTATTTAAGTCTTCTGCCCATTTTTTAATTGGATTGTTTATCTTCCTTTTGTTAAGTTGTATGAGTACTTTATATATTTTGGATGTTAACCCCTTATCAGATGTATCATTGGCAAATACGTCCTCCCATACAGTGGTTTCCCTTTTCATTTTGATGGTGGTTTCTTTTGCTGTACAGAAGCTTTTTTTTTTGATGTAGTCCTATTGGTTTATTTTCTCCTTAGTTTCCTTTCCCCTAGGGGATGTATTGGCAAAAATTCTGCTATGTGAGATGTCTGAGATTTTACTGCCTGTGTTTTCTTCTAAGATTTTTATGGTTTCATGCCTTACATTTAAGTATTTTATCCAACTTGTGTTTATTCTTGTGTATGGTAGAAGTTGGTGATGTAGGTTCATCTTTTTGCATGTGTCTGTCCAGTTTCCCCAACACCATTTGTTAAGAGACTGTCTTTACTTCATTGTATGTTCTTGCCTCCTTTGTCAAATATTAATTGACCATAATGGTGTGAGTCAATTTCTGGGGTCTCTGTTCTGATCCATTGATCTATATGCCTGTTCTTTTGCCAGTACCAGGCTGTTTGGGCTATAATGGCTTTATAGTATAGTTTGTTATCCAGTATTGTGATCCCTCCAACTTCTTTCTTCTTTCTCAAGATTTCTGTAGCTTTTGTGGTTCCATATAAATTTTTGGAGTATTCTAGTTCTGTGATGTATGCCCTTGGTATATAAATAGGGATTGTGTTGAATCTATAGATTGCTTTGGGTAGTATAGACATTTTAATGATGTTAATTCTTCTAATCCATGAACATGGTATACATTTCCATTTCCTTGTATCTTCCTCTATTTCTTTTTTCAATGTCCTCTAGTTTTCCAACTACAGGTCTTTTACCTCCTTGGTTAAGTTTATTACTAGGTATCTTATTTTGTTATTGTTGCAATGGTAAATGGGATTGCTTTTTTAGTTTCTCTTTCTGAGAATTCATTATTAGTGGATAAAACTGCCCTTGGTTTCTGGATATTGATTTTGTTTCGTGCTACATTGCCAAATTTATTTAAGTCTAGTAGTTTCCTGATGGGGTCTTTAGGATTTTCCATGAATAATATCAGTCATCTGGAAATAATGACAGTTTTACTTCCTCCTTTGCGATTTGAATGCCTTTTATCTCTTATCTGATTGCTGTGGCTAGGACTTCCAGTACTATGTTGAATAAGAGTGGTGAAAGCAGACATCCTTGTTTTGTTTCTGTTCTTAAGAAAAATGCTTTTACTTTTTGCTTATTGAGTATTATATTGGCTGTAGGTTTGTCACATATGACCTTTATTATGTTGAGGTACGATTTCTCTATTCCCACTTTACTGAGAGTTTTTATCAAAAAAAGAGTGCTGGATTTTGTGGAATGCTTGTTCTGCATTCATTGATATGATCATGTGATTTTTATCTTTCAGTGTGTTTATATGATATATCACATTTATTGATTTGAGAATATTGTACCAGCTTGGAATAAATCACACCTGATCCTGGTTTATGATCTTTCTAATATATTGCTGGATCCGATTTGCTAATATTTTGTTGAGGATTTTAGCATCTGTGTTCATCAGGGATATTTGCCTGTAATTTTCTTTCTTTTTAGTGTCTTTATCTGATTTGGAATTAGGATAATGCTGGCTTCATAAAAAGAGCTTGGAAATGTTCCTTCCTCTTGAATTTTTTGGAATAGTTTGAGGAGGATAGGTGTTAGTTCTTCTTTGGATGTTTTGTAAAATTCTCCTATAAATCCATATGGTCCAGGACTTTTGTTTGCTAAAAGTTTTTAAGTTATTGCTTCAATTTTATCATTTGTTGTTGGCCTATTCAGGTTTTCTGATTCTTCCTAATTGAGTTTTGGAAGATTGTATGTTTCTAGGAATTTGTTCATTTCACACAGGTTGTCCAGTTTGTTGGCATATAGTTGTTCATAGTATTTGCTAACAATCCTTTTTATTTCTGTGGTGTTCGTTGTTATATCGCTTCTTTCATCTTTAATTTTATTTATATGGGTCCTCTTTGTTTCTTGATGAGTCTGGCTAGGCTGTTCATCAGTCTTGTTTATCTTTTCAAAGAACCAGCTCTTGGATTTATTAATCTTTTGTACTGATTTTTTAGTCTCTATGTCATTTATTTCTCCTCTGATCTTTATTATGTCCTTCCTTCTATTTCCTCTGGGCTTTTCTTACTGTTCTCTAATCCATATAATTGCAGGGTTAGATAGTTTATTAGTGCTTTTTCATGTTTCTTGAGTTAGGGCTGTAATGCTAGGTACTTCCCTCTCAGGAATGCTTTCATTGTGATTTGGGTGGTTGTGTTTTCATTTTCATTTGTTTCCAGGAAGTTTTTAATTTCTTGTTTGATCTCATTGGTAACCCCTTCATTGTTTTAATAACATGTTATTTAGCCTCCATGTATTTGAGTGTTTTTGAGTTTTTTTATTGTAGTTGATTTCTAGCTTCATGCCATTGTGATTAGAGATTTTTGGTATATATCAGTCTTCTTGAATTTGTATAGACTTGTTTTGTGCCCTAACATGTGGTCTATCTTTGAGACTATTCCATGTGCGCTTGAGAATAATGTATATTCTGTTGCTTCGGGGTGAAATATTCTATAAATATCAGTTAGATCCATCTGATCTATTGAGTCATTTAAGCCTTCTGTTTCCTTGTTAAATTTTTTGTCTGAAAGATCTATCCATTGATGTCAGTGGGATGTTCAAGTCCCCACTATGACTATATTGCTGTCAGTCTCTCCCTTAAAGTACAACAAGAGTTTTTTTATGTACTTGAGTGGACCTATATTGGGTGCATATATGTTTATAAGGGTTATATATATTTTTAAATCATTCCCTTTAGTATTATGCAGTGGCCTTCTTTGTCTCTTATTATGGCCTTTATTTTGAAGTCTATTTTGTCTGATATGAGTATTGCTATCCCAGCTTTTTTTTCCTTCCATTTGCATGAAATGTATTTTTCCATACCTTCAAGCTCAATCTGTGTGTATATTTTGTTCTGAGGTGGGTCTCTTGTAAACAGCATATATATGATTCATGTTTTCTTGTCCATTTATTCACCCTATCATTCGCAGCATTTAATCCATTTACATTAAGGTTATTATTGATACGTATTCATTTATTGCCCTTTTAATTTTCTTTATGCCTATTACCCTCTCTCTCCCCTTTTCTTCTTTTTCTTAAAGCCATCCCTTTAACATTTCTTGCATTGCTGATTTGGTGGTAATGTACTCCTTTAACCTTTTTTTTTTTTTTTTTTTTAGAAAGCTTTTTATTTCACCTTTAATTTTAAATGATAGCCTTGCTGGTTACAATCTGCTGACATCCTAATGGGAGCTCCTTTGTAGGTTATTTTCTCTCTCTCTTGCTGCTTTTAAGATTCTTTCTTTGCCTTTAACATTTGCCATTTTAATTATGATGTGTCTAGGTGTGGGTCTCTTTGGGTTCATCTTGATTGGGACTCTCTATGCCTCCTGAACTTGTGTGACATTTTCCTTCACCAGTTCAGGAAAGTTTTCTGTCATTTCTTTTTTTTTTCTTTTTTTTTTTCCTGTCATTTCTTTAAACAAGTTCCTTGTTCCTTGCTCACCCTCTTCCCCTTCTGGTATTCCTATAATGAGGATGTCGTTACAATTTCATGGTGTCCCAGAGCTCCCATAGGCTATCTTCCTGCTTTTTAATCTTTTTTTTTTTTTATTTGCTGCTCTAATTGGATATTTATTTCTACCTTGTCTTCCAAATTGCTGCTTCAATCCTCTGCTTCATCCAGTCTACTTTTAATTTTCCAGTGTGTTCTTGATGTCATATATATCATTCTTCATTTCTGTCTGGTTCTTGTTCATGGTCTCTATTTTCTTTTCCATGCTGTTGTAATTTGCACTAAGTTCCTTAATCATCTTTATAACCATTGCTTTGAACTCTCTGTCTGATAGGTTGCTTGCCTCCATTTCATTTAGTTCTTTTTCTGGAGATTCCTTCTTTCCCGTCATTTGGGGGTTGTTTCTTTGTATCTCCATTTTAATTGTCTCTTTGTATTTGCTTCTCTGTATTAGATAGAACTGTTATGCTTCCCAGTCTTTGTGGGAGGGACTTATGTAGAAGGCTCCAATGTGCAGTCTCTTTGTTCACCTGAGCTGGGTCCTCTAGGAATGCCTCTTGTGTGCATTATTTGGCTCTCCTGTTGTAATTGAGACTTGATTGTTGATGTACCCTCCAACTTGCTACCAGAGAGGTTCATCATGCCAGCCGTTATACAGGTGCTGACAGAACTGAATAAGACACAACAGGGCCAAACCAAAACACCACAAAAATCAAGCTACTCAATGTAACAACAGGAATGACTACGAAGGAAAAAGAAGAGAAAGCAAAGCAATAAATAAATAAATTTAAAAAAAGGATACTAACAGATACACAACCAAAGACTTAGAGGGGATATAAAGAAGACGAAACAATAGCTATATGGAAGCAAGGAGGAAACTTAAAAACTAGTATAGAAGGAAAAAAGTAGAGTTAACAGAAAATAAACACAATAATAATAATGAATTTAAAATGTGTTGCTCAGTGGTTGAGTGTAGACCTATGAACCAAGAGGTTATCAGTTTGATTTCCAATCAGGGCACATGCCCAGATTGTGGGCTTGATTCCCTAGTGGGGGTCATGCAGGAGTCAGCCCATCAATGTTTCTCTCTCATTGATGATTCTGTCTCTCTGTCCCTCTCCCTCCTCTTTCTCTAAAATAAATAAAACATTTTTAAATAGCAAAAGCAGTAATAAATGGCTATATTAAGATATAGAAAGGAAAAATAAAACAGAAAATAATGAGAAAAAAACAAAAAACCAAACAAATAAGAAAAATTAATAATAAGTCTAGGCTAAAGTAGAATAGAATCAAAGGAAAGAGAAATTAAGAGATATGCAAGAAAAAAAGAGAAGAAAGGAAAAAAATGTGAAAAAACAAACAACAAAAAGCAAAAAAATAATCCATTTTCACATACACACACACACACACACACACACACACACACCAAAAAACAAAACCACACACACACACACACACACACCAAAACCTTTGGGTCTGCCATTTGTGGAGCTCTCTGGATTTTGCTCTGATGTTGTTGAATATGGTCCCTTGGTGTGTCTATCCTGGGCCTCCTGGGAGCTTCTCTAGTGCAGGTTAATGTGAGTCACTGTCCCTTGCTGGCCCTGGGCAACCTGATTGAGGTCTGAGAGATTGAAGCCCCTGATTATCCAAAGGTCAGGGACTCTTTAGACCAGACACTGGGTCTGTCTTGAGGTTCACACCTTGATTATCCCTGTTCTGAACTATACACCCTTCCCCCACAGAGCTGGTCCTACAGGTGTCAGCTGCAGGTGCTTGGGTCCCACTGGCGTTCACTTAACTATGTGGTCCGGGCTGTGTCTGCAGTGCGTGCATCCGGGGTCTGGGTTGTGTCCTAGGGGAGCACATGTGCAGGGTTCTAGGTGGGGTGCCTGTGGTTCAGGCCCAGGCAACGTCTAGTCTGAGTGCTGGTGAGGCTGGGTGCCTAGCTGCTGCTGCTCCTCAGGACCTTGTAAACCCTTCAAGGTGGTGTGGTTTCTGAGCCAGAGCTGTGCCCGCCAGGAGAGTGCCCGGGGCGGTAGCAAGTGCTCTTTGGCCATGAGAGCCTGAGCACTTTTTTTTTTTAATTGAATCTTTATTGTTCAGATTATTACAGTTGTTCCTCTTTTTCCCCCCCATAGCTCCCCTCCACCCGGTTCCCACCCCCCCCTCAGCCCTCACTCCCCCCCCACTGTACTCATCCATAGGTGCACGATTTTTGTCCAGTCTCTTCCCACATCCCCCACACCCCTTTCCCCCCCAAGGATAGTCAGTCCACTCCCTTTCTATGCCCCTGATTCTATTATAATCACCAGTTTATTCTGTTCATCAGATTATTTATTCACTTGATTTTTAGGTTCACTTGTTGATAGATGTGTATTTGTTGTTCATAACTTGTATCTTTACCTTTTTCTTCTTCTTCCTCTTCTTAAAGGATACCTTTCAGCATTTCATATAATACTGGTTTGGTGGTGATGAACTCCTTTAGCTTTTCCTTATCTGTGAAGCTCTTTATCTGACCTTCAATTCTGAATGATAGCTTTGCTGGATAAAGTAATCTTGGTTGTAGATTCTTGGCATTCATCACTTTGAATAGTTCTTGCCACTCCCTTCTGGCCTGCAAAGCTTCTGTTGAGAAATCAGCTGACAGTCATATGGGTACTCTCTTGTAGGTAACTGACTGTCTTTCTCTTGCTGCTTTTAGGATTCTCTCTTTGTCTTTTGCTCTTGGCATTTTAATTATGATGTGTCTTGGTGTGGTCCTCTTTGGATTCCTTTTGTTTGGGGTTCTCTGCGCTTCCTGGACTTGGAAGTCTATTTCTTTCACCAGGTAGGGGAAGTTTTCTGTCATTATTTCTTCAAATAGGTTTTCAATATCTTGCTCTCTCTCTTCTTCTGGCACCCCTATAATTTGGATGTTGGTATGCTTGAAGCTGTCCCAGAGGCTCCTGACACTATCTTCGTATTTTTGGATTCTTTTCTCATTTTGCTTTTCTGGTTGGGTGTTTTTTGCTTCTTCATATTTCAAATCTTTGACTTGATTCTTGCGATCCTCTAGTCTGCTGTTGGAACTCTGCATAATATCCTCTATTTCAGTCAGTGTATGCTTAATTTCTAGTTGGTCCTTTTTCATAACCTCGAGGGTCTCACTAGATTTCTTGAGGGTCTCACTACATTTATCGGTAGTCTCACCAGACTTTTTGAGGGTCTTACTAAATTTATCGGCGGTTTCTAGAAAGTTCTTGAAAAACCTTAAAAGTGTGGTTTTGAACTCTATATCCAGTTGTTTGCTTTCTTCCATTTCTGTCATTTGTGACCTGTTACTTTGTCTCTGCATTTTTTATGCTTCCCTGTGTTGATAGAGTGGCTTTGTGTGCTAGGTGTCTTATAGGGCCCAATGGCTCAACCTCCCCAATTACCTGAGGTGGACACTCTTGGTGTACCCCTTTGTGGGCTTTGTGCAGTCTTGTTGTAGTTAAGCCTTGATTGTTGTAGGTATCCCTGGGAGGAATTGACCTCCAGGCCAATTGGCTGTGAGAATCAGCTGTGTCTACGGTGGGAGAACTTTTGTGCTGGAGACACCCTTCTGGAGCAAGACTTGCTTCAGTGGAGCTTTGGTGCTCACTGAGTCTGCCCCCTGAGTGTGTCCCTTATGGATCTGAGGAGTTGTAATTGGATGGTCCCACTCTGACCACTGGGTACACTGGCTCTTGGATCTAAGGGGGTGCTAATTTAGCCTCTGCCTGAGGCTACCCAGTAGGAGCTACGAGGAGATCTACAGGTGCCCCTTCCTTGTTTGGGGTTTGGAGGTGCCCAAATGAGGCCCACCTGTGAAGCAATCCAAGCTGCTGTGGGGCCTTGGGCTTTCTCTTGGAAGTTCTGGGTCTGTCTGGCCCAGCTGCAGTTTGTTAGGTAATTTTCAGATTGCAAAGGGCCATGGCATTCATATGCAAAAGCCTCTGCACACAGCTTGGGTGGGGCGGGGTCTCAGGGAATCAACAGGGTGGAGCAAGCAGCTATGGCTGATGCTCAGCCCTGCCCTAAGGGGCCCCGCGTCTCAGTGTCCCCGTAATCGCTGCAAGCACCTTTGAGAGAAAGCTGCCCTCAAGTTCCGAGTTCTGCCCGCTGCCGGACAGTCCAGTTTCTCCCCGTATGAGTCTAGGTCCCCAGAGACTCACCCAGAACTGGAGTTCAGAGCAGTCAGGGGCCTGAGACTCCCTTCTGATTTAAAAAGACAGCCGCGTCCTCAGTCGCCAGCCCTTTCCACGTGCGCCTCCATACCTCTGCACTTCCGCACCTCCTCTGAGTCTCAGTGCTTTTCTCTTTCCTTCTAGTTGTAGAATTTCCACTCAGCCAGCCTTCCTGTGGTTCCGGATGATGTCCATTTTGTCTTTTAGTTGTATTTTTGAATTTGTTGTGGGAGACAGCAATTTCCGGTGTTTACCTATGCCGCCATCTTGGTTTTCTCTCTGCCCACCCTTGAGACTCCTGTGTGATTGGACTGTCCCTCACATACACAATCACACCTGTCCACACATTTATCGTCTCATTCCCTCAATCACTCACACTCTCTCACTCCAGTCCTGCCAGCTGCCATGTTAGAATCTTATTTTGTTTTTAATGTTGAACCATCTTGCATTAATGAGATCAGCACGCTTGGTCTTGATTTTTTTCTTTTCAGTCACTATTGGATTCCCTTTGCTAATATTTTATTCCATCTATATTCACAGGTGAGATTTGTTAATAATCTTCTGTTTGTGTACTGTCTTGGTTCTGTTTGGTTATGATTGTATTAACTTCAGAAAATGATTTTAATCTGTATAATAGTTTGTATGATATAGGAATTATTCTTGGAAGGTTGGTAAAACTCATCTGTACAACTCTGATTCAGATATATTGAAGTGGGGATGGATGATTTTTTTACTACCATTTAATTTTCTTTAGTGGTTATTGAACCATTCAGATGTACTGCAAAGCCCTAAATTAAGTAAGCATTTAGAGATAAAATATAAATTACTCGAATTGATCCTAGAAGAGGTAGAAAAAGTAAGTAGACCATAACTATAGAGGAAATAAAGACATTTGTTGCAAGGCTACCTCTGAAAAATGTAACATATGCAAATGGTTTCACAGTTGCTCAGTCCTCAAGTAACAAATAATTCTACATTATATAAACTGTTCTAGAGTAGTTAGTGCAAACTAATGTTTCCTTGATAGCTTTGTAGTAAGAAAGCATTACACTGACACAGACCTAATAAAGATAATTCATATAATCCTGAACAGTGTCACATATAAATATGTTTGCATATATCTTAAACAAGATGTTAGCAAATAGATCCAGTTGGACATTAAAAGAATACTATGCTATAAGTAACTAAAGCTCGTTTCAAGCATGTGAGGAGGATTCAATATCTGGCAATGTGTTAACAGAATTTACCATATCAGTAGTGGTAAGAGAGTAACATTATGGTTATGTCAGTAGTTGTAACTATAAAACTTTTGCAAAATTCAATATTCAGTATTTGACAAAATTTAATTTTCATTTCTGATTGAATTTCTTAATAAAATTAAGGAAAGAAGGAAACTTCCAAGCATGGAAAGTATATGGAGTTGAAAAATAGGACCCTTTACAGGTGTGCCAATTTTTATCTTTGATAGTATATTTTGACTGTACCTTATTTTATGTTTAGATATATAGGTACATAAATTCTGATTATGTTATAATTGCCTACAGTATTCAGCACAGTAATATGCTGTATAGGTGTGTAGCCTAGGAGCAGTAGGCAATACCATATATAACATACGTGTATAGTAGGCTTTACCAACTAGGTTTGTGTAAGAGCATTTTATGATGTTCGCACAATGACAAAATTGCCTGGTGATGCATTTCTTAGAAGATATCCTTGTTAAGCAGTACATGACTGTGTACAGCTATTATTATTTTAACCTCCCATCACTCCTGTTATTTAACAGCTAGAGGCCCGATGCACAAAAATTTGTGCACTGGGGTGGAGAGGGGTCCCTCAGCCCAGCCTGTGCCCTCTCGCAGTCTGGGACCCCTCGGGGGATGTCCACCTGCTGGCTTAGGCCTACTCCCAGGGGATCGGGCCCAAGCTGGCAATTAGACATCCCTCTGGCAGCCCAGGAGCCCTCGGGGGATGTCCAGTTGCCAGTAGGGAGCAGGCCTAAGCTGCCGTCGGACATCCTTAGTGCTGCTGAGGAGGCAGGAGAGGCTCCCGCCACCACCGCTGTGCTGGCAGTTGTCAGTCTGGCTTGTGGCTGAGCAGAGCTCCCCCTGCATTGAGCGTCTGCCCCCCGGTGGTCAGTGTGTGTCATAGTGACCAGTCATTCCCAGTCGTTCTGCTGTTAGGGTCAATTTGCATATTACCCTTTTATTATATAGGACTAGAGGCCCGGTGCACAAAAATTTGTGCACTCGGGGTGGGGGGGAGGGGGTCCCTCAGCCCAGCCTGCACCCATTCACAGTCCAGGACCCCTTGGGGATGTCCACCTGTCAACTTAGGCCCACTCCCCAGGGGATCAGGCCTAAGCTTGCAGTCAGACATCCTTCTAGCAGCCAGGGAGCCCTTGGGGATGTCCGACTAAAGGCTTAGGCCCCCAAGGGATCAGGTCTAAACCATTAGTTGGACATTCTTAGTGCTGCCACGGAGGTGGGAGAGGCTCCTGGCACCACCACTGCGCTGGCCAGCCATGAGCCAGCTTCTGACTGAGTGGCACTCCCCATATGGAAGTGCACTGACCACCAGGGGGCAGCTCCTGCATTGAACAGCTGCTCCCTGGTGGCCAGTGTGCATCATAGCAACCGGTCATTCTGCCGTTCAGTCAATGTGCATATTAGCCTTTTATTATTATTATATAGGATGTCCCTATTTCCCCCCTTTTGCCCCCTCTACCCAGCTCTTGTCCCCCACTTCTCTCTGGCCATCACCATATTGTTGTCTGTGTCCACGGGTTGTGCATATATTTTCTTTGGCTAATCCCCTCTTTAAATTCACTTCTTTAAATTTGTATTTTCAGATAAGTGCTTATAACTGCACTATTATATATTTTCTATTATATCATTTAGAATTAAGATATTTTTTAATTGAACCCTTGTAAATTTTAGTGCAATTTAATAAATTATGCTAGAAGCAATTAGGAGATTTTTCATGTAATGCAGATACATTTCACTTAATATTTTATTAATTTTTAAATTTTTTAATATTTTAATTTGAAATAATATCATACATCTAAAAAAACTATAAAATGCTACATACAGCATATTATATATACCCTTCACCCATTTCTTAGGTGTTAATAATTTAAACATGACCATTATACAACTAACAGAATTTGGAATATATTTTTCTTATAATCTCTTTAATGTTACTTAATCCATTTACTTTGTTTTTGTTAATCTTCACCCAAGGATATTTTTCCATTGAATTTTAGAGAGAGTGAAGGGAAAGGGAGAGACACATTGATTGGTTGCCTCCTGCACATGCTTTGATGGGGACTGGGGATCAAGCCAGCAACTGAGGTACATGCCCTTGACTGGAATCGAACCTGGGACCCTTCAGTCCACGGGCTAATGCTCTATCCACTAAGCAAAACGGACTGCAGCTTAATTCATTTACTTTTAATCTATATGTGTCTTTATATTTAAAGTGGGTTTTGTTTTTGATTCACCCTCATAATCTGTCCTTTAATTGGTGCATTTATGCCACTGACTTTCAGAGTGCTTACTGATAGAGTTACTACCATATCAGGCGGCTTCTGGGTCTTCTGGGTCCCACCCTGCCTTGCCTTTTTTTTTTTTTCCTTTTTTCTAAGACATTTCAATTTGTTTAAAAGAAGCCAATATACAGGATATAAAGGGTATGATATTTACAACAGTACAGTAAATAGGTTGGTTTCCCGGTAGGATCAGTAGTCTTTCAGTGAGTATTAACCCCCTTTCCTTTCCCCTTGATGCTCGACCCAGCTGGCAGACAAACAGCAACAATAGGGTGGGATGGGACTGCAGGATAGAAAGTCTCCCTGAAGGGATTAAAAATCACATAGATGCTAAAATGTCCACGAAGGGGTCTTGGGGGTGAAGGGTGCCTCTGCCTCATTCCTTTGAGGGCTTGGCAGCAGGAATGCTGAGGGATTTGCCCCAAACTAACACACGGCCCACCCTCAGCCTATAAATCTTTCACCCATGGAATATTCCCTTCCTGGGAGAATCAGCCCTAATCCCTCAGCCAGGGACTGGAGGAGCCGCCCAGACCGTGGGCACAGCAGGACTGTGGACATTTCATGGCATTTCCACTCCCACTCCAGCTGCCTAACAACTCTGCACTGCTCCCCTCGCCCACCTCCCCCGTCACTCCATCAGGACACCGTGCACAGGAGGATACACTGGTTTTCCCATGCACATTGGGAACTGGCTGTTTCTGTTTTCTGGAGTAAAAAGGTTTCTGTGGGTCGGGTAAGGTCTCTGCTTGGCAAGAAGTAACAGAGCCACTGACCACACCCACCTCCTCTGGGCATGGAGTAGCTCCGGCCTTCAGAGCTCATCTCTCCAGCAGAACTGAAAGGAAGACCGTGTGTACCCTTCTGTCCCTCACCCTTCACATGCCCAGAACCATCAGTGTCACACTTCCTAATTCCTATCCCTGTATTTCTTTAGTTCCATACTGTTTTACTAATCATGAATCTAAACAGATTGGTTCAAAAGGAGATCCTTCTATTTTTAATGTAGCTGGGGCTTCTGGGGGAAGGCCTTGCCGTGCAGCCTGGACCCGCTGATGAGCGGATCCCGGGCCCCAAGGCAAGACTCGCTGCAGGGGTTTCTGGGGGCGGGCCTTGCCTTGCAGCCTGGACCCACTGATGGGCGATTCCTGGGCCTCAAGGCAAGACCTGCTGCTGGGGGCGGGCCTTGCCTTGCAGCCCCGACCTGCTGGTGGGCGGTTCCCGGGCCCCAAGGCAAGACCCGCTGCTGGGACTTCTGGGGGCGGGCCTTGCCTTGCAGCGCAGACCCACTGATGGGCAGTTCCCAGGCCGCAAGGCAAGACCGGCTGCTGAGGCTTCTGGGCACGGTCCCCACTGGGGTGCCTGGCCAGTCTGGGTGAGGGGCTGAGGGCTGTTTTCAGGCTGGCCACACCCCCTTTAGGGTGGGGGTCCCCACTGGGGTGCCTGGCCAGTCTGGATGAGGGGCTGAGGGCCGTTTTCAGGCTGGCGGGTGACTGAAGCTCCCAACCTCTCCTTTTTTTCTTTTTTTCTTTTTTTTATTCCAGGATTTATTTACCTTCTATGGCTGTCACTGGAGCTGAGAGCCGGTTTTAGCTCTGAGGCTCGGCTCCAGCTTGAGGCCTCGGCTGCTGAAAGCAGGAATCTAGGGTTTGTTTGGGTTCTATAATTG
Source organism: Myotis yumanensis (assembly GCF_028538775.1). Taxonomy (NCBI): domain Eukaryota; kingdom Metazoa; phylum Chordata; class Mammalia; order Chiroptera; family Vespertilionidae; genus Myotis; species Myotis yumanensis. Next base: position 117,002,233 of record NW_027223754.1, on the reverse strand, counting down.
CAACATTGTTTCGGTCCTCCTCGCTCCAGCTCTGCCGGCTGAAAGCAGGTTTCTGGGTTTTGTTTAGCTTCTATAATTACAACATAGTTGCTTAGAGTGCAAGCTCAGAGGCCGGCAGCAGCAGACGGGGAACCTTGACTTCCTCCTTCACTGGAGCAAGCAAGCCTCCTGTTCGCTTCAGCTGCCTGGCTGCAGGCCGCCATCTTGATTGGCAGTTAATTTGCATATCCTGCTGATTAGCCAATGGGAGGCATTCGGGGGTATGGTCAATTTGCATGTTTCTCTTTTATTAGATAGGATGTTCTGGAACTCTTCTGTTCCAACTATAACCTAAATAACTGTGATAGGGGAGGTTACATAAAATAGGATAACTGCAGTGGTTACTATGCACTTATTATTTGTTTACTGTTGAAGGAACAAATATAGGAATCAAAAGGGCCTTTATAAGAGATGTATAATAAATGTAAATTATATAGATTTAGAGAAAGCTGGAATTATGTCTACCAAAATATTTGTAATGACCTAACCCTGTAAGATGAGATTTCAGGTAAATTTCACTTTCTTTATACTTTTCTATATTTTCATTTTTGACAAGAATATATATTTTTATTTAATTTTTGAAAAACAGTTGCTAATAAACTTTTTAAGTCTGGAAAAGGTATAAATGACTAAAAGCTAGAAAATGATCAAGAGCAACTAGGATTATCTTATCAGGTGGTATAGAAAAGTCATTATGGGCACATTGTCCAATCATGCATAGGTATCCTCTCTTCCAGGAGGATTTTTAAAGAATCACTGCAATAGTGAATCACTGTTAAAAGATTATAATGTTATCTACCTTTGTAACTATCATTATAAAATTTTATGACTGTTTTTATACCAGGCATTATTTTAAGCCTTTTATGTGCATTTGTCACATATAATCTTAGCAACAATACTAAGTTGTCATTTCTATCCATATTTTATAAATGAGGAAATGAAGGTGAAGGACCCACAAGTAATAGCTGATGATATTCCTGATTATTTTTCAGCCTCTGTATTAGCTCTTACCTATTGTAATGTTCTGAAGAGGTCTGTTATATTTCTCAAATGTTAGGGAAGAGAAAAGTTGAGAACTATTGGTCTAAAGTCTATGTCTGTTTAAATATAGGGAAAAAAAGTTATAATATTAGAAAAAGTATATTTTATTTCAAAAGACTGAAACATTTTATATCAGCAAAATGAAAATATAACAAAGAACTTATGGTTTGTTCAGTTTGACAATTGTACAAAAAGAAATAGAAATATGTATATATGTACCTTGACATTTTTCCATCAGATTATGACACATTTTTAAAAATAAAGAATGTGCAAAAATTATGGAATTGCTTTTTTAGAAAAATTCAGTGTGTACTAGAAGACAAAGATATGCATAATAAGTATTCATTAATGCACAAATCCTGCATTAATTTCTCAGAACACAGTAAAATGAACTAGAAATAAAAGCAGAATTATATTTTCTTAACTGTTCAACAGCATCAATTGAAAAATTTGCCATTTAAGATATAGAGTTTGAAAGTACAAAAGATACTCGAGTTAAATGTATACATTCATTGGCAAATTGCAAGACACATCCCAGTGTTAGAATTCTTTGCAATCATACAAGTAAGCAAAAAGATATAGCTTTAAACCAATTGTTTGAAAAGCAAATTAAAACAACAACAGAAAAATTGTATTAGAAAAAGAAATAATAACAGATCCATATTAGTTAAGAAAAACACAAAGACTAACCAAAAGTTAACCACAAGTGATATAAGCAATAAATTCATTCAACATACATATGATAGACATACATTGTGTTTATAAACATATTTCAACAAGTTCAATTTTATTAGCAAAGTAATGCAATAATATTGAGGGGATGCCACTTCATCCTTTTTTTTAATCCTCATCTGAGGATATTTTTTTTCCTATTGCTTTTTAGAGAATAGAAGGGAGGGAAGGTGAGAGAGAGAGACATCAACTGGTTGCCTCCAACATGAGCCCCGGCCCAGAACTCAGGTACATGCCCTTGATCAGGAATCGAACCCATGACTCTTCTGTGAGCTGGTCGATGCTGGAACAACTAAGCAACACCGGCCAGGGCACTACATGGTGGGTGTGTGTATCCCTCAGCCCAGCCTGCACCCTCTCCAATCTGGGACCCTTCAAGGGATGTCCAAGTGTCTGTTTAGTGGGATCGGGTCTAAATGGGCAGTCGGACATCCCTTTCACAATCCAGGACTGCTGGCTCCCAACTGCTCGCCTGCCTACCTGCCTGATTGCCCCTAACCACTCCCCTGCCAGCCTGATTGGTGCCTAATTGCTCCCCTGCCAGCCCAATTGCCCCTAACTGCCCTCCCCTGCCGGTCTGGTCACCCCTAACTGCCCTCCCCTGCTGGCCTGGTTGCCCCTAACTGCCCTCCCCTGCAGGCCTGGTCCCCCCCGACTGTCCTCCCCTGTAGGCCTGGTTGCCCCCAACTGCCCTCCCTTTCAGGCCTGGTCCCTCTCAACTGCCCTCCCCTGCAGGCCATCTTGTGTCCACATGAGGGCGGCCATCTTGTGTGTTGGAGTGATGGTCAATTTGCATATTACTTTTTTATTAGGATAATAATCAATTGTACACTGACAGTGTAATGCAGGAGTTAAGAGGATGGACTCTGCCGGCATTTGAACCCTGGTTTTGCTAATGATGAACCAGTATGAAGTAGTTAATGTGGACTAACTCAGTTCAGCTGAGTTCTTTCTATCTTTGGTCATCTTATCTATAAATTGGAATAATACCTACTCATGAAGAGTTACTGTAAGGACGAAATTAATCTGTGTAGTGGACCTGGTGCATAACTAGCATTCATGTTGCTGTTGTCAAATTGTCACTTCCATGCTTAAAAGTTTTTATTGAAATTTCATTTTCAAGAGAGAAAGAACTTTTTTTAAATATATTTTATTGATTCTTTACTGCCGGAAGCCGGTCCATCCTTGCTGCTTGACACAGTCGCTGCAGGAAAGAAACATCTGCACAGCATATGTTTCAAGGGACCTGGCATATATAGCATATTGTTCTTAATATGTTTGCTCTCTTTAGCGCCATGTGTTTTAACCAAGGTCACCTCTCCGAGAAAGGTTGTTTCCCCAGGTGGGGATCTTTCCCTGAGGTTAGGGAGGGGATACAACCCCTTAATTTTAAGTGCCAGGCGGGTAGTTAAGCTACATAATCTTTACTCCCTGGAATGGAGATAAGAAACGCCCTAACCTTCGTAATAGAAATTGACAGGATTAAAATCGGCTGGTATAAATATGGATGTAACAAGACAATAAACATCAGATCCTGATCAGTTCCTAACCAGAACTCCGACCAGAACTTTGGCTGGAGATCCTGGCTATAGGTCCTGACTAGGCTGCTGATCAACTGAAGGCTGTCTTCGTGTCATTCCTTCTTCGCCGACTCCGTCCACACCTTTGGGGACCCCTGGACCCGCTGGGATTGGACCCCAGCACTTTACAAAGAGGAAGGGAGAGGAAGAGGGATAGAGAGCTAGAAACATCGATGAGAGAGAAACATCGATCAGTTGCCTCCTGCACACTCCCCACTGGGTATGTGCCTGCAACCAAGGTACATGCCCTTGTCCGGAATCGAACCCGGGACCCCTGAGTCCGCAGGCTGACACTCCATCCACTGAGCCAAACCAGTCAGGGCGAGAAAGAACATTTTATATGCAAAGTAGATCTGCATTATCTGGGCCCCACCTTAGTAACCACATTTCCTGCTGGTGTACCCCGTGCACATCAGATTCTGCCTACAAATGACTTCTTGAATAAACCAAGCTATTTCCCGCTTTATTCAGAGCCTTCTTGTTTTCCTTTCTGTCTGAAAAGTTTTTCCCAACTCACCCAACTTACATAAATAATCCTTTCCTCTGGGTAGTTCCTTCTTACCCTTCAGGTCTTAATTTCAATATTTGCTCAGAAAGGGCGTCCCTCACCACTCTTCCAAGTAGTACCCCCAGTTTTCCTTTCCTTACCACAAGATACAAAGCAGGGTCCCCATTATTCTCTTTAATGGAATCCTTTTTTTCTTTTATAGCATTTATTATACTTTATAACATTTTATGTATTTGCTTGCCTTTCCTAATATCTAGCTTTTCTGTATGACAGGGATCATGTCTATTTTGTTAACCCCTATCTATCACATGCCAAGGACAGTACATGATATGCTCTCAATATGTTGAATGAAGGACATAAATTACAACCTGGAAAGTAAGAATTATCAACAACTTAAAAATATTCATTCCGAATGATCCATCAATCCTACCTTTAGTAAATTCTTTTTTTGTTTGTTTTTAATCCTCACCTGAGGATGTGTTTTTGTTACTGATTTTTAGAGAGAGAAGGGAAAGAGAACACTGATCAGTTGCCTTCCTTATGCACCCTGACCAGGAATTGAATCTGCAACGTAGTTATGTGCTCTGATCAGGAATCAAACCCACAACCTTTTGGTATGCAGGATGACACTCCAACCAACTTAGCCACCTGGACAGGGCTTTTTAGTAAGCTCTTTAAAGGAGATTATAAAAAATTGAAAAAGCCATCTCAGCATTATTGAAAATAATGATAAACTGAAAAAAAAAATTGTATGTCTAACAAACTAGAAAATAATTAAGCAAATTATGACACATAGAAAAATTACTGTGTAGTCACATAAAATTGTAGTAAGTTAACATAATGTTATCATGTTAAGAGAAAGGGCAGACACAAAATAGTAGAAATAAGGAACTGTAAAAAGATACATATCAACAAAAGAAAGTATACCAAAAAATTGTGATTAAAGTTATATTGAATTGTATTAATAATATTGAAAAATGTTAACTTTCCTACAAGACCATTTATTATATTATAAAAGGGAAAATGTGTTATGTTTTTTAAAGTATCAAAAGTATTAATAAAAATTGCATGGAAGTTTAATTTTGAACAAATCTTGGATAAAAGCACTAACTTGGTTACTTGTGGATTGCTGTCTTTTTTTTCATAGACAGATCATCAAGAATCAACTTTTCCTACTGATTCAAAGTCTCTAATTTTGCCTCAATACATAGTGAACATATGAGGACCCCATTTTTATCCTTAGAATAAAGAGTTGTTGAAGTTAACAGATGAGTCACTGTTCTCTACCTCTACACCTATGTCAGATACCTCTGCGTGATGATGGCAGTGGCCTGATCAGTCCGCTTTCTGTTCTTTCTCAAGAAAAGAATTCCCTGTAGTACTTACTTTTTTAAAATCAGAGTTGGCTTCTTACATAAAACCAATTTGTTATTCCTGCTGTATGCTAAGCATGTAAAATTCTGGAGAATAGAAAGCCTCTTTAAGAATGGTTGTGTGTGCGGTACAAAAACCTTGCTTTAAGAAATATCAATGAGTTTCTCTGTTTGTTTTGAGCATAATAACAGAAAGCAAGAAGAAATGCCATGAGACTACAAAGCAAGGACATGTTTTTATAATTATAAGCATTTTTTTTGGGGGGGGGGAATAAAACCAATCAAATAAGGAATATCATAGTTTCAAACAAATATACTTCAGATAAATATCCCATTGATACGTTTCATTGTTCAGCAGGCAATAAACAGTGTTCTATAATCACTTCTGTGCCTTGTATAGCTATACTTAAAAATGTTGCCATGATGTTATAACACTTTTAAGTCATGTTGGACCTCTGATCTTCATAGCAACAAATATAGTTTGATGGAGTAAATGCCTCATCAAATATCACCAGCAAAGATTCTATATGTTCTTTCAAGGTGATATGTTTGGTAGTATATGAAAGATTGCAGACCATTTACCATAATTATAGTTATTACTCTTTGTTTCATATATTATCACCAACTAATTGGAAGTTTGGGCTCTAGAGTTAAAAACTGCTACCAAATTATCCTACTGATAAAGAAAAAAAGAAATTTACATTTTTGGAGAATAGAATATTATTTCAATGTGTCATTAAGTACTAAAACAAAAATTGTCCATCAAGTCTTTTGAAGCTTTCCTTAATACTGATTAAGCAATGAAACAATGCTGATAAGAGTATTCATTATTCATGATCTTTAGGGGTTTTTTTTCCCTTTTTCTAGTGAGATTTCCATTAGGTTACATGCACAAAAGAAATTTAGTGTTAACTTGTCTGCTAATCTGAATATCATGCCCAGGAGCATATGGAACGCTACCATGGAAAATAACAGGAGGGGGGGACCCATTGTTTGTTAAACAGTGTTATTAAAACAAGACTTAAAAACATTCTCTTTATGACTATAAAGTATGTCCATACTAATTTTAATTCACTTAAAGGCAAAGGTACTTTTTTTTTTTAAGAACTTAAAATTTTACTTTTCAATTACAGTTTGCATTCAATATTATTTTGTAGTAGTTTCAGGTGTACAGCATAGTGGTTAGACAATCATATACTTTACAAAGTGTTTCCCCCTATATTTAAAGTACTCACCTGGCACCATACATAGTTATTATAACACTAGAGGCCCAGTGCACGAATTCGTGCATGGGTGGGGTCCGGCCTGCCTGGCCCCAATCAGCGGATTGGGGCTGGGCCTGTCGGGAGGAGGAGACGGTGAGAGGTTGGCCAGCTGACCCACCCCGATCAGGGCCCAATCAGGGCCTGGCTGCTGGGGGGAGGGGCTGCAGGAGATTGGCCAGCAGGCCCTGTCCCCAATTGGGGTGGCGGGGCTGGCCGTGTGGAGGGGCTGTGGGCGGTGAGCCAGCCGGCCCCACCCCCAAATGGGGTGGGGGGGCTGATCAGGGGTCAGCGGCCGGGGGAGGGACTGTGGGAGGTTGGCCAGCCGGCCCTGCCCCTGATTGGATTGGGGGGCCAATCAGGGCAGAGTTGGCTGGGGGGAGGGGCCGCAGGCCGATCGGGATGGTGGGAGCCCATCAGGGGCGGGGCCAAAGGCAGTTGGCCGGCCCGCCCCTGATCGGAGTGGGGGCCCAATCTGGGGTAGAGGCTGGGTGGGGGAGGGGCTACAGAAGGTTGGCCAGCTGGCCCCACCCCCCAATCCGGCTGGTTCGCTGGCTGCAGAGGGTTTCATAGCGACTGGGCGTACGGTACTTACGGCATTCCGGTTTCTGGCTTTTTATGTATATACACTAGAGGCCCAGTGCACAAAAATTTGTGCACTCGGGGAGGGGGGGGTCCCTCAGCCCGGCCTGTGCCCTCTCGCAGTCTGGGACCCCTCGGGAGATAATAACCTGCTGGCTTAGGCCTGCTCCCAGGTGGCAGAGGGCAGGCCCAATCCCTAGGTGCAGCCCCTGGTCGGGCTCAGAGCAGGGCCAATTGGGGAGTTGGGGTGCCGCCCCCTGTCATGCACAGAGCAGGGTGGATTGGGAGGTTGCGATGCCACCCTCAGTCACGCTCAGGGTAGGGCCGATTGGGGGATTGGGGCACCGCCCCCTGTCACACTCAAGGCAGGGTCGATGGGGAGGTTGCAGCGCCACCCCCTGTCACGCACAGAGCAGGGCCGATCAGGGGGTTGGGGTGCTGCCCCCTGTCATGCACAGAGCAGGGCCCATCAGGGGGGTTGGGGCTCCGTACCCTGTCACGCACAGAGCAGGGTCAATCAGGGGGTTGGGGAGCTCCCCCCTGTCACGCACAGAGCAGGGCCCATCAGGGGGGTTGGGGAGCTCCCCCGTCACGCACAGAGCAGGGCGGATCAGGGGGTTGGGGCGCCGCCCTCTATCACCCACAGAGCAGGGCCGAATACGGGGTTGGGGCGCCGCCACTCTCACACTCAGGGCAGGGCTGATGGGGAGGTTATGGCTCTACCCCATCACACACAGAGCAGGGCCCGTGGGGGCGGGGGGCGGGTTAGGAGCTGCACCCTGTCACACACAGAGCCGCAGGGTGATCAGGGGGTTGGGGAGCTCCCCCCATCAGACACAGAGCAGGGCTGATCAGGGGGTTGGGGCGCCTTCCCCTGTCACGAACAGAGCAGGGCGGATAGGGAGGTTGTGGCCCCGCCCCCTGTCACACACAGAGTTGCGGGGCAATCGGGGGTTTGGGTGCTGCCCCCGGTCACGCTGATCCCGGTGCTGGGAGGCATATTACCCTTTTACTATATAGGATAGAGGCCTGGTGCATGGGTAGGGGCTGGCTGGTTTGCCCTGAAGGGTGTCCTGGATCAGGGTGGGGGTCCCCACTGGGGTGCCTGGCCAGCCTGGATGAGGGGATGATGGCTGTTTGCAGCTGGTCACACCCCCTTCAGGGTGGGGGTCCCCACTGGGGTGCCTGGCCAGTCTGGGTGAGGGGCTGAGGGCTGTTTTCAGGCTGGTGGGTGACTGAAGCTCCCGACCGCTCCTTTTTTTCTTTTTTTCTTTATTCTGGGCCAAGGCCTCTGCTGCTGAAAGCAGGTATCTGGTTTGTTTCGGTTCTATCATCAAAATACTGTATCATCTCCAGCTCTGAGATCCCGGCCAGCTGAAAGCTGGTTTCTGGGGTTTTGTTTAGCTTCTATATTTGTTACAATGTTTCAAACTGCCAGCTCAGAGGCCAGCAAGGCAGGCGGGGAAATTTGGAGTCCTCCGTCACTGAAGCAAGCAAGCCTCATGTTCGCTTCCAGCTGCCTGGCTGCCGGCCTCCATCTTGGCTGGCAGTTAATTTGCATAATGCCCTGATTAGCCAATGGGAAGGGTAGCGGTTGTACGCTAATTACCATGTTTCTCTTTTATTAGTGTAGATTATTGACTAAATTCCCTAGGTTGTACTTTATATCCCCATGAGTGTTTTATAATTACCAATTATTTCTTAGTTCCTTTACCACTTTCACCCAGCCCCCCAACTCTACTCCCCTCTGGCAACCATCAATCTGTTTTCTGTGTCTATGAATCTGTTTCAGTTTTGTTTGTTCATTTATTTTGTTTTTTAGGTTCCATATATAAGTGAAATTATATGGTATTTATCTTTCGCTGACTAACTTATTTTACTTAGTATAATACTCTCTAAGCCCGTCCATGCTGTTGCAACTGGTAAGATTTCGTAATGATTGAGTAGTATTTCATTATACATATGTACCACAACATTTTTATCCACTCATTTATCGATGGGCACTTAGATTGCTTCCATGTCTTGACTATTGTAAATAATGCTGCAATAAGATAGGAGAGCACATATTCTTTTGAATTAGTGTTTTGGATTTCTTTGGATATATACCCAAGAGTGGAATTGCTGGGTCATGCAAGGCAGTTCTGTTTTTATTTTCTTGAGGACCCTCTATACTGCTTTCCCTAGTCGCTGCACCAGTCTGCATTCCCACAACAGTGCACGAGGGTTCCTTTTTCTCCACATTCTCACTAACACTTGTTTGTGGAGTTATTGATGATAGCAATTCTGACAGTGTGTGGTAATAATTCATTGTGGTTTTAATTTGCATTTCTAGGCAGAGATACTTTTAAGTAGAAGTAGATATGGCTTTGAAGACCTGCTTCCATTCATACAGTAGGCAGGGAGTTGCCTAGTAAGTTCATTTTTCATTAACTGGTACTTTGAACTTAAACCCTAATACTAGGCCAGACCTTGACAAAGAAACTGTTTACTCCCCACCAATTCTCAGATCCCAGTTTGGAACTGGACCAGTCCAGTAAGTCTAACAGTGGTCGGCAAACTCATTAGTCAACAGAGCCAAATATCAACAGTACAACGATTGAAATTTCTTTTGAGAGCCAAATTTTTTAAACATAAACTATATAGGTAGGTACACTGTTATTAACTTAACTAGAGGCCCAGTGCACAAAAATTTGTGCACTTGGGGATTGGGAAGGGGGGGGCCCTCAGCCCGGCCTGTGCCCTCTCGCAGTCTGGGACCCCTCGGGAGATAACGACCTGCTGGCTTAGGCCTGCTCCCAGGTGGCAGAGGGCAGGCCCAATCCCTAGGTGCAGCCCCTGGTCGGGCTCAGAGCAGGGCCGATTGGGGAGTTGGGGCACCGCCCCCTGGCATGCACAGAGCAGGGTGGATTGGGAGGTTGCGATGCCACCCTCAGTCACGCTCAGGGTAGGGCTGATTGGGGGGTTGGGGCACCGCTCCCTGTCACACTCAAGGCAGGGTCGATGGGGAGGTTGCTGCGCCACCCCCTGTCACGCACAGAGCAGGGCCAATCAAGGGGTTGGGGCGCTGCCCCCTGTCACTCACAGAGCAGGGCCGATCAGGGGGGTTGGGGTGCCGCCACTGTCACACTCAGGGCAGGGCCAATGGGGAGGTTATGGCTCTACCCTGTCACACACAGAGCAGGGCCCGTGGGGATGGGGGTGGGGCGCCGCCCTCTATCACCCACAGAGCAGGGCCAATCAGGGTGCTGGGGCGCAGCCACTGTCACACTCAGGGCAGGGCCGATCGGGAGGTTATGGTGCTACCCTGTCACACACAGAGCAGGGCTGATCAGGGGGTTGGGGCGCCTTCCCCTGTCACGAACAGAGCAGGGCGGATAGGGAGGTTGTGGCCCCGCCCCCTGTCACACACAGAGCTGCAGGGCGATCGGGGGTTTGGGCGCTGCCCCCTGTCACGCTGATCCGGTGCCAGGAGGCCTCGCTGCTCCGCTGATCCCAGTGCTGGGAGGCATATTACCCTTTTACTATATAGGATAGAGGCCTGGGGGCCGGCTGGTTTGCCCTGAAGGGTGTCCTGGATCAGGGTGGGGGTCCCCACTGGGGTGCCTGGCCAGTCTGGGTGAGGGGATGATGGCTGTTTGCAGCTGGTCACACACCCTTCAGAGTGGGGGTCCCCACTGGGGTGCCTGGCCAGTCTGGGTGAGGGGCTGAGGGCTGCTTTCAGGCTGGCGGTTATTGATTGAAGCTCCCAACCGCTCCTTTTTTTTTATTTTATTCTGGGCCAGCTTTAGTTCTGGCTCTAGCTCTGAGGCTGCGTATCTGGTTTGTTTCGGTTCTATAATCGAAACAATGTATAACTTCAGCTCTGAGATCCCAGCCGGCTATATTTGTTAGAATGTTTCAAACTGCCAGCTCAGAGGCTGGCAGCGGCAGGCTGGGAACGTTGGAGTCTGCAGTCACAGGAGCAAGCAAGCCTCCTGTTCGCTTCCAGCTGCCTGGCTGCCGGCCGCCATCTTGGCTGACAGTTAATTTGCATAAGGATACGCTGATTAGCCAATGGGAAGGGTAGCGGTCGTACGCCAATTACCATGTTTCTCTTTTATTAGTATAGGATTAGGGTACTCCTAAGGCTTAGGAAGAGCCACACTCAAGGGGCCAAAGAGCCACATGTGGCTCGCGAGCCGCAATTTGCCGACCACGTGTCTAGAATAAAATGAAGAACAAGAGAGGGATTTTGTTCCTCTTTGCCCAGTAGCAGGCTGACCAATAACTTCCATCCCAGGACTTCTCAGTTCTGGGCTCAGCTGCTGAATGACTAATCCAAGTAGAAGTAGGAGAGGGATACCCATGTATACTTGTGCTTTTGTCAGATTTGGAGATAATCTTTTAGGATTGAGGAAAATCTATCACAGAAAATCAGTTAACTTGTACCTCTGGACAAGGGAGTGGGATTTGGGGTGTGGTGAAGGAGTTACGGGTGGCAAAGAGTCTTTAACGCTTAACTGTATGTGACTTTATATTTTGAATTGATTATAGTCAGAATGTATTCATGTATTATTTATGTCTTTAAGGGGAAAAAAGAATCAGGTTTTTCCAAGTAGCATAAATGTAGGGTCTTTGGGGGCAGAAATAATGGGATAGCAATCATAAAGTTGTAAAAAGTTTAGTCACAGAACACTGAAAATATACATGTGGCAGGAGCAGTGTGAAGTGGTGGAATATAAGGCTGCAGAAATTGGTGGGAATGAGTTTACAGGTACCTTGCATCCCCTCAAGGATTTTGGATTTTGTTCACAGTTGGTGAGAGACCAATTAGAGTTGAAATAACATTTTAGTAACAATAATAAAGCATAGCAAAAGCATTCAAAGACATTTTTGAAAAGGTTCATCCATACCTCTGTCTTTTTTTTGTTCTAGTCCTACTAGGCACTTTTTAAAAACAGTTATAATAATAGTTTATGTATCATTTTATGTCTGCTCTTTTCCTCTAATCTTGTAATAATTTTTTATGTTACTGTGGAAGAGTTTAAGGGAATGACATGATCAGCTTTGTCTTTTAAAAAGATAACTCTGGCATCACTAGGGAAGATGGCTTGATAGAAGAGAATCAAAATAGAGTTAAAAAGTAGGGAATGTGTTTAAGAGATGTTTGGGGGGTCCTGCCCATGAGAAGAGAGTTCTAGCAAACATGAAAGTACACCCCTGAGTCCACATTGTAAGTTGAGAGCAAGCCTTACCCATCAGCCAAATAGAAATACTGCTTATTCCTCCTGGAAAGCTCCCCTCTGCCTTCAACATTTTGTGTAAGTCTCAGAGATCTGGTTTCATTTTGAAGTAGGCTGAGCTCTAAGAGTCTTTGCAGAGACTAAACCAGTGTTGATCCATTAACAGTGCACAAAAGCATGTAGCTCACAGAGGGTATTGTTAGTGCTATACTTCCTTTTGGTACTTAGCCGATTATCTCAGTGGTCAGGAGTGTGTGTGTGTATAGTGATGACAGAGGTTTTGAAAACTTTTTCTTGAATAAAACATTATCATTGTTACTGCAGTAATACATATTAATTTAAAAACTCGCTATATAAAGTTACTTTGAGAAATATATATTTGGAAGGGAGCACTAGACTGTTCAGAGATGGGGTAAATTATGCTGCTCCCCCAAAGTCTTGTTGTTTATAGTTAAGGCAAGTCATTTACTCTCTCTGGTGCCTAGTCTCCACACCTTAAAAAATGTAGGAGTTTTTAACCTCTGAAATGTGTATGTTATTACTTCAGCAGTATCTTTTATTTTTGCTGGTGATAAAAAGTAATTTTGATCCTTAGTAGTTGATAGAATAATATACTGTAAGTTACATTTTATCCTTAATAGTACAGGGCTATCACTAAGTAGGTTAGGGAAGCCTGTGAATTAGTTATCACTAAAAACAGCCTTCACTTTGAACCAGTTATCACCAGAAATCTCCACTTTGATTTTAAGGTTGCTTTGATCAATAATCAAAAGGCATTCTAATCTAGTTTCACATTTACTTAGCAGACTGGTAGAATTAGTATAGCAAGATAAGTAAGGTGTGGGGATTACTTCTTCCCCTCTCCTCTCTCTGCCTCTGTGCCCCTCCCTTGTCTTCCATCTTCCCCTTGTCCTCCTTCTTGAAGAGGGACCAACCCTTTTATGTTAGAGGCCCCATGCACAAAATTCGTGCAAGAGTTAGGCCTTCCTTCCCCCAGCTGCCGGCAGCGGCTTCCCTCTGGCACCTGGGACCCGGGCTTTCCTCCGGCTGCCAGCAGGCACCTGGGAAGGGCTTTTCTCTGGGCCAGCAGGCACCTGGGACTCAGGCTGCAGCCCCAGCTTCATCTGGAAGGACGTCTGGTGTAATTAGCATATTACGCTTTTATTATTATAGATCAGTGATGGTGAATCGTTTGAGCTTGGTGTGTCAGCATTTTGAAAAACCCTAACTTAACTCTGGTGCCGTGTCACATACAGAAATTTTTTGATATTTGCAACCATAGTAAAACAAAGATTTATATTTTTGATATTTATTTTATATATTTAAATGCCATTTAACAAAGAAAAATCAACCAAAAAAATGAGTTCGCATGTCACCTCTGACACGCGTGTCATAGGTTTGCCATCACTGTTATAGATAGTAGATACCATTAGAACAGATTTTAGATGACAGTTAATACTTTATATTTTTAGAGAGTTAAAACTGTTTAAAATATTACTCCTGTACAATCTCACTTTAAAACTTTAGCTTCCTTTTTTATTTAAAAATAAAAACCTCAATACTGTTCAGGTCATGGAAAATTCCTCTTACTTCACTAACTCATTTAGAAAAGACTTTATTAAATTGATTTCACTATAATTTTTTTGTTGAAACAAGATACATACCTTACTGTTTCCAAAATAGGGTATCAGGTGGCTCCTTCCCTATAGTTAATTTGCTATTTAGTATTAAATCATCTTTGAAATTTTATTATTTCTTAAAGTTGCAGGGTGTTTTATATAATTGAAAGAGTTGAAAGGAACCACAACCTCATAACTTAGTCAGATGACCCACAGTTGTGAAAACAGACAGATAAAAGGGCCAGAAAAAGCCTTAGGTGTGCATGGAGAGAAGCATTGCCATGTTTGGCCTTCATTAGATTGTATATTGCTTTGCATATGTACACACAAAGTTTCTTTGGTGACTTTCTGTATTTGATATTAATTTTTGAGTAGATGAGATATTTTAAAAGGTGGATTTGTGTTATATTGGCATATTGTCTATTTGAAAGAAACCACTACTGTCTACTGAAAAAAAAACACTATTTTGTTTCCACAGAAACCTGCTAATATTTTAGTTATGGGTGAAGGTCCTGAGCGAGGAAGAGTAAAAATTGGTATGTTATATCTTTGATAAGTCACAGTGTAGCACTCTTTTAAGACTTTTGTAGGCAGCTGTATCACTTCTAATTTTTGCTTTAATAATACGCCTATATTCATGTACCTCCATATGATTGAAGCCATTTTTAAAGAGTATACATTAAAAGTGAAAAGTGTTTCACACTCTTAAAGGTGTCAATCTTTAGAGACTGAAGTGTTCTGATTATAAAATAAGCCATGCAAGCTTTTTAAAAACTTTTACCTTCAGCCTGTAGTTGAGTGGCAGGGGGGGGGGGGGGGGGGGGAGGTGTAATGGGGGGATAAGGACACATGTAATACCTTAATCAATAAAGGAAAAAATAATAAAAAATAAAATGAAAGAAATAAAGAGAATACTTCTTTAAAAAAAATAGCCTGTAGAGGTGAGTGGCTTCTGTTTGTGTTAGACCGCAAGCCTCACCTTTAGTCCCAAGGGCATACAGCATACTGGTAATTAAACCATCAGGTCTGTTCACCTGAACCAGATTAGATCAGAACATATGCTTATGTTGACCCCATCTAGATTAGGAATTACAAACCAGGAAAACCACTGAGGCCAGATAGATACAGAACCTTAAGTTCTAACAAGCCTGTCTTGTAGCAGGCCTTTGCCTGATGGTAAAAAAAAAAAAAAAAATTAATGAGCATTTTGTACTTTGGCATGTTTTTTAATAGCTTCTTAAAAATATATCCAAACAAAATTTTACCCATTTTTGATAATTTATAAGGATAGAGTTAAATTAATTTATCCTAATTGGGTTTTTTTCATTGCCATTTCTAAGTTGTGTTTGTCACATTTAGTTTGTTTTGTGTGCGGGTAGAAATGTTGTAACTGAATTGGATGAATTTAAAGGCAGCAGGTTTGTGGAACCATTTAACAAAGTTAAATAGTAATTTCTGATTGCATGATTTAATATGAATAAGAATTATAAGCTGATTTGTACCATTTCTCCAACAAAGAAAAACATAGGTGTTACTAACTCTTCTTCCCTCTCCTCCTCTATAAATTCCCCAAATCTCACTTTCCACTTTAATTAGACTCAAATATACTCTTTTATGATATAAACATTGCAAACTTTTTAGTAGTGATAACATTTGATGCACCTCAAAGTACTCCTAGTCATTGATTTCCCTAGAGAACCAGGCCCTGTTAGTACTGTCATCAAATGATGTTAAGTCCTCACCTGTGCTTTTAAAGGATTTTGTCCAATCCAGTTTGGTGTCACCAAATTAAAATATAAGTTCAATGCATGCAAAATGTAAAAGACCCAAATAGTAGTGACAGATGTGTTCTTTACTGTAAAATTTGGGGAAAACATATACTAAGGTAATCTAGTTTGGGATTATATTTCTGTGTAATGTATATAATGTTGGCAGGTTTGGGGAGGAAGGCACTAACGGCTTAAAAGCATTCACATTTAAGAAGAAATAAACAGTTTTCTATGAACCAGTACTTAGTAAGCTGACTCATGGTTTTAATTCTTTGCCAAATGTCTGTGTTTTTCAAACCTCCATAATTAACTAGATTAGGCTAGGATCTACTTCATTAAAAAATGTATGTTAGGAGAACAAACTAAACAAATGGTGGATGAATCTTGAAATTTTTGAAGTGGTGGTATGGTAGTGATTTGTTTTATTCAACATGTATTTGCCAAAAGCTATGCATAATGACACCATACTTGATACTAAAAAGAATAGAGAAATGAAAAAGACACAATTTTTGCCTTTAACAGAATTACAGTATAGTAGGATAAACAGCCATGCCTCAATAACTACACTACACATTAAACCATATTAAGTGCCATGAACTGTATCTCACCACAGCTCCAGCTCGTATATGAGTGATGGCATTTGTCAAATCACTTAATTTCTTCTAACCTCAATGTTGTCATTTGGAAAAGGTGATTGATTGAATTGATTGAACTATATGACTTTAATCTTCCAGCTTAACAAAATACTGTGACTCTTAAGTTAGTAAAATTCAACCCAAATAAATGGGGAGAAATAGTGGTGTTAACATACTGTACAGTCAACTTTTGATTATACCAGTGAACAGACTTATTGATGCAACGATGGAAAGCTTTACTCTGATCTCGTTTCTCAGTGTGTTTGACCAATGCAAAGAATGGAAATGCAGTTTAACAATCCTGTCCCCAATGGTGGTATGGCAGATAGAAAGAAATCTGCCTAGAGGAGTAGGGTCACCCTTGACCTCTGGCAGCACAGCATGTCTCTAGCCTAGTTGAAGAGTGAGTGACAATAGTTTGCGAAGAATGAAGATCTCAGACTTGTCTTACTTTTAGGTTTTGTTTTTTTCTCCCAAAATTCAGCACATTTTCATACCTTACTAAATAACAATGATAAAATTAGAGTAATCAATTAAATTTGTTAAAATCTATTTACTTAACATTCTTCTATGGGTTTTTTGTTTGTTTGTGTTTGTTTTTTTACAGCTGATATGGGCTTTGCCCGATTATTTAATTCACCTTTGAAGCCTTTAGCAGATTTGGATCCAGTAGTTGTAACATTCTGGTACCGAGCTCCAGAATTACTTCTTGGAGCAAGACATTATACCAAAGCTATTGGTGAGTAGAACTAATTAAGATTCTGTGATGTTTTAAAAGTGGCTTTGTTGTTGTAAAATATAAATATTTCTATAGATTTTTGAATCAAGTAACAGAAAAGTATAAAAGTAAGAACAAAAACTAACCTAAAATTCTACTACCTAGAAATATCATCATTGGCATTAGGGGTATATTATTCCAGACATACCTCTCTGATAGATAAATAGATATTAAAAACATTTTAAATATATGAGATCATACTATGCATTCTAAGTAAAAAGTATTTTAAATTTTACTTGAAAGGAGAAATAAGCACAGTACAATTTCTAAGTTATTGAACTTCAGACAATTATTTTTTTCAAATATTAGTTCCTAAAATATTCCCTTAAAGTTAAGGAAAAAAATACTTTTAAAAGTAGTAATCTAGAATATCTTAATTCACTTTAAAATTTTTATAGTATTGATTACCTCCCTATTATGACATATTAGGAAATTAGTGCTTTTATACTTCTTCCCCCACCTACCTCTCATTTTATAAGCTATATTAGTAATATCATTAGTATTACTACTTTGTTGATGATTTCAGCCTTTAATTTCTGTTTGCAAGCCATAATTCCCATGGTCTAACTTAGATCGGTATTGTAATAGATTCAGTGTCCAGCTACCATAGTCCTTTTCCCACAGGTTTATGTGCTTTGCCTCTTTTTGCCCTTATTGTGTGTTTACTGGTTACTTAACTTGTTCTATATATGATATTAAACCTACCTTTCTTTTCTTGGATAACTCCATCCTGAAGTTTTCTATGTTTTGCTCTATTCTGGATTGTGTTTCATCCTGGCTTTTTCTTTCTTTTCTTTTTTTTTAATTCCTATGGGTTGGGTATATTTTTTTCTGGGTTTCATTATCTCATTCCTTATTTCACTACAGCATATTCTCAAGTAGCAGCCTTTAAAAGGGTATCTTAGAGGTAAATTTTCTAGTTCTTGTATTTCTGAAAAATGCCTTTATCATACTTGACAGTTTGTCAGGGTGCAAAATTATTTATCTAGGTGCAAAATAATTCTCCCTCAGAATTTGATGGTGCTCTTCCATTGTCTTCTAGCATCAGTGTTGCTAATGAAATGTCTCATGCCAACCTTCTTCTCATTTATTGGTATATTGCCTGGGGTTTTTGTCTTTCTTAAAACAAAATAGGATTTCTCATCCTGATATTTCACAGTGATCTGCTGGCTACTTGGTAGACACATTTGATCTGAAGTTCATTTCCTATATCCCTATTTCTTTCTCTCCTAAACTAAGTGTAGACAGATGTTAGACTTCTTTTATTGAGCCGTTATACCACTTTTCTTCTCATGCATTTTCTGCCTTTATCTTTTTTATTTCCAAAAGCCCCTTCTTATCCTCTGATTCTTAATTTCTCATAACATCTTGTATTGTTTTATGAGAAGAAAATCTTCTCAAATATCTGTTAAGATAGTGATAACAGTGCTTTTTAATTGTTTGTAATTTGCTGTATTCCTGGAATAATTATCCATTTTTTTCTGTAGACATTCTTTTTATTTATATGTCTTGATCACTTCTTTCCATGTGGCAATTGTTCTTCAACTGTTGACCCTTGATTGTATCTTCATATTTAAGAATCTGATAACAGAAAGTTGTTTGGGAACTTTGTGTACATTTACTTTAGGGTGATCCAGCAGAGAATTGCCATTAACTGAGGAAACCCTAAATGCTAGCAA
The DNA here is from genome assembly GCF_028538775.1 of Myotis yumanensis. Classification (NCBI taxonomy): domain Eukaryota; kingdom Metazoa; phylum Chordata; class Mammalia; order Chiroptera; family Vespertilionidae; genus Myotis; species Myotis yumanensis. Next base: position 116,983,414 of record NW_027223754.1, on the reverse strand, counting down.
GCACAAGTCTTTGCTTTGAGACCATTCAAATTCTTTAAAGGAAGAATTCTCCCACTTTTGGCCCAGTCTATGTACCTGATAGCCCCTGGTCAGTGGAGGAGAGTGGGGGGAGGAGGATCAGCTCTTAAAAATATAGTTGAAACTAGTGAAAACTGGTCTTGGAGAGGAGATATACTGTGGTCCTAAGGCATAATGAAGTCTTGTGAATTTCAGGGAAGCCAGCTAGATGGCAGAGGTAGAGGGAGACATTGAGGCAGGATGCTGACCATCATGAGGACACACCTCTGAATTATAGCCACCACATAGGACCCAGTAGTGTTGACCAGGCGTGGCTGCTCCACCCTACCTTTCAATTTGACATTGAAAGGCCTCTGTTCCCCTCTGACCATTCTGACATTTTGGAGCGCTGTAGGCCACAGCCAGTAAAGTTAAGACATACTGAAATGTATTTTAGAAGACTTCTTTTAACTCAACGAATAATCACAGATCCCATGCTCTGTGTGGAGGCTCCACGTCTAGTTTACAGCCTTTCAGGGGAGGCAGGCATTGAACCGTTACTATGAGCTGAGTGCTATTGTACAGGTTTGTTCAAAGGGTGGATTTGATATTGCCAGGATGGTAGAGAGGAAAAGGCATTCTGGGCAGGAGGAACCGCATGGAAACCTTCAGGTGTGTCGTGTGAATGGAGGATAGGAGTAGTTAGTGTGGCTGGAAGATGTGATGTTTGGGAGGGAAGCAAGCTTGATGTTAGAGGGAAATCATTTGAAAGGATTCCATGCTGAATGCTGTACCGTAGCTGCATGCTCCATGTATCATTCAAATGGTGGTGAGAACAGTCAATGGATAAGATCTAGGAGGACTCGTTGACCATCCCACGTTGTTATTAAAAACAGAAAAAGAAAATACAGTTTACCCTTGAACAACGCAGGGGTTGGAGCAACAACCACCCAAACAATAAAAATTCAGCATATGAATTGTTGACCCTCCATATACTTGGATTCCCAATTGCGAATCGCAAATATGTACAGACTTGTTGTAGTTGGAATATTTCGAAGTACAAAATCTCCCAGAGTTGTGCAGGTCAATACTGCTTCCTACTTAACAGTAGTACTGTGGCCTAGATCCTTCTCAGTATTGTTACGTCTGCCTTTCATGTCCCAGAAATATTTTTACATATGTCTGCCTGGATCAGATCTTCACATGGCCAGTCTCTTCTTTTCATTCAGATCTTAGTCAAAATACTGCCTTATCACAGAGAACTTCCTTGATCACAGTCTAAAGTAACCACCCTACCTTCCTCATCAGAGTTCCGTCTTACTGTCTTGATAGCATCAAACAGTGCCTGAAATCCACTAAAACAGATCCACCTGTCCTAACTGTTCTCCAATTACAGGCCAGAGCCTCTACGACACATAGTAGTAACTTAGTACTCTGTTGAGTAAGTGAATGAATCTTGTCCCTGGGGGTCTCCTGTTCTTGTCATTACTGTGGGTTTGTATCTTTATTACTTTGTTGTCATTTCAATGTATACTCAAGAAGGTAAAAGGAGAAATACTTGTGATCATTTCTCCATATCAGTCTTGAATCCAACATGTCTTTTTTCAAAAAATTTTTGTTCACTACTCTTCATACCAGCATTGAGATCACATTTTATTTTATAGAAAAATAAAGGTAGATAAAGTTAAGTCAGCTTGATATGGGATTTCTCAACTATCTTTGTGAGTTTTCTACAAATCTAAAATAATTCCAAAATAAAATACATATATTTTAAAAAGTCAGAAGGAAAACTAAAGATTATTAAAGGTAGTTCTATTTTTGAGTTACATATTATTACCTAAACACATATTTGGTTATCTTTTTTACAAGTACATTCTACATGTACTTAAAAGCATATAAACTAATATGATCCATAGCTATTTTTTCCACCTAGAAAATGAATATTTAAAAGTAGTGTTACTTTTGGTAAGACATGTTAATAGAACATACAAATAGAAAGTGATTACCTAATGTTATTAACTGCTATTAACTGAAAAATTGAGACTTTGAAATCACTTAAATAAATTAAGAAATATATTATTGGCCCTAGTCAGGTAGCTCAGTTGGTTAGAGCGTCATCCTGATATGCCAAGGTCTCAGGTTCGATCCTAGGTCAGGGAACATATGGGAAGCAACCAATAAATGCATAAATAAGTGGAACAACAAATCTCTCCTCTCTCACTCTCACTCTCCCTCCCTCCCTTCCTCTTTTTCTCTCTCCCTAAAATCCATCAATAAATACAATTTTTTAAAATGTACTATCACAGAAGCTTGTGACTTTGGTTCATTATTATATTTTTCTTTTTTCTTAGTAAACTTATATTTTACTGTGAACATTAAGATTTGTATAACCTGATATTCACTAATTCTACAATCCAACAGCTTTAATGCAAGGGCTCTTTGTCATAAAGCAAACTATCAGCAGTTAGGTAGATTCCTTTAGTCAAATGACTTTGTAATTTGGGAAAGAGAATGCCTTTCTTCATAGCTTTTCCCTTTTCTTTTCATCAGCATTAAAATTTATTGAATAACTTAAACTTTTTAAAACTTAAGAGAAACCAAAATGAATGCAAATTATGTAGTTTAAGGGATGTCCAGTTGAGAAAACAGTATGAATATATGCATAAAATAATTTTGTCTTCTTTAAATAGAAGTAACAAAGACTAGCAACCTGACTTGTAACCTTAACTCTGTCACTCCGGAGGGTGTATGTGTTTGTGTATGTTTAGGCAAAATGAGAATTTAACCTAACTCATTTCTTAGATCCCCATCAACTCTGAAAGCTCTATGACTTTAGGTAAAAACAGCTGCCTTCTGAGATAGGGAGATCACAAAGGTTACTAACTTGGGTTGAAACTCAGGTCAGTGACAGCCCCTCTGCAGTGGTGCTCCCCACCTCGTGTCCACCTGACTTGGCCAAGAACAATCTTGTATCAAAACATTAGCACAAAAAAAGTTATATTGGTATCTTTATTTTTGGTTTGAGAGAGAAATTACACATAAACTATTTTTAATGTAAGTTTTAAAAAATAGAATAAAGAAGTAAAAAATGAAATTTCTTCCTTGATTTCAGTCTCTCCCACTCAATCCCATTCTTCCCATCACCTATGCAGGTAGCCTAAGAGTCCCCTAAAGTAATCAACAGGTTCCTCACACCACAGTGAAAGCTATGTACCAAGAACTTCCCTAGCAGATTGACTTCCCTGTCAAATAGTTGTAGTGTGAGCAGTGGGTAGATGAACCTGTGTGGTTGAATTTATACATAAATACCTTTGGCTTCATTTAGAAGAGTTAAGTCTGCTAGTGGAGATTGGTGGGTTATTTTAAACTAAAGGCTAAAACGAAACAGCAAAAGAGCATAGGAAAAATCTGAACATCCAACTACTATGTTCCCACTTTCTATTACAAACAGATTTTAGTGCTGTGGTCATTTAGTCCATTGTTCAGAACTGTAAGCTGAATCATTAAGTCAAAGAGAGGAAAAGATAGATTGTAAACATTGTCCTCCCCGGACAAAGTTAAAATCATTTTGAGCATCTGGAGTTTTAGTTTGATTGACTTTGTGGAGAGGCTGAAAGGGGATTATTAATTTTTACTTTACTGATAGTAAAGGAGTCTCAAGTTTTACTAAAGTATGGATTTTCAAGCTCAGATTTTTTGTCCTCAAGTAACTGAATGCCTGCTGAATATGTAGCATTCTATTAAATGGGAAATAAACAATAACATAGGGAGAATGAGAACTGACGCTTTTATTAAGCTAGAAGCTTGCTATTAGTACACCTATTGATTAAAACATTATTTAACAAATCTTTTTCTCTCCCCATTTGGGTCTACTTTGCCTGGTTAGTTCAAGCATCACAGATTTTGAGAAGTAGATGTAACTTATATGTTTTTAATTTAAAGGGAAATCTTTCTAGAAGGAAGTAAGCAGGTAGGTGAGTAGGAAAGGACTTTGCCATGGATTTGGTATAGTCTGACAAAATAGGTGTGATAGGGAGGAGAGACTATTTAAAATGTTAGAATTTGTCTGAAATAATAGCCTGGTCAGCAAACTCAAATTCATGATTCATGTCTGCATCGGAATTTTGAAGGAAAGAAAGTTGGTGAAATTGATAAAAGTGAAAAATAAGAGATATAAAGAAAGAGGTTATTAGGGTGAGGTTAAGCAAGGTTCAATAAACTATTTATTCTTACTTTCCTGATTTTTTACTGTAAAATCAGTGTACTTTAGGGATGCTTAGATCCTTTACTCATCTCTCATCTTTCTTTACATATTTTATTTTCTTCTTTAGAATTTTGCTTAGCTAACCAGAAGGATTTGTTACATTGTCTTTTAGGTGCTATGAGTAGAATTTTAAACATGCAAGCTGACCTTTCAGCCCTTTTTGTGATCCTGCTTAGCTTGCCTATCTTTTATTTGATTAAGATTATCAAAGGGTACCCATGTAAAAAGAATTAATCACAAACTCCCTAATTTTCCCATTTACTTTCTGACACTGGTGGGTGGAATGGAAATCTATATTTACTAAAAATGAAAGCGCTTGGTTTATATTTCCTGATGAGACTTCTTCATACGGTGGTATTGGCTAGACTTGGTTCTCTAATGTAAGGTAAAATGGATAAGTAAAAAATGTCATTTTTAAAAATCTCTTGCTGCTAGTGAGGGTGTATATATTTAAGTAAATAGATGATTAACTTGTTACTCTGAAATGTAAATATGATCATTTTATTTTAAATTAAATATCTACATTTCAGTTTTGTAGTTTAAGAATTCTGTTATTTATAAATTAAGGTTTTCTCATTTTTCCATTTAAGTGGCAACTAATAACATAGATGAACAATCAGTTTTAATAAAAGTCATTTTTCCCCCACTATAGTTGTATTAGTTAGATCATTCAAAAACCACTGGCTGAGTATCTGCTATGTGAAGAAGTTAACATTGTCATTTTAGGGATTTGTTGCTTTCAGCTTCAAGTTCTAAATTGGTATATAGATCTTTCTATTGAGTAAAATGTAATATGAATGAAAGTTAGTTTGTATCTTAATACAAATTAAGGGAATTTGTTGTGTACAGAGAAATCCATTTACCTGGCTTTTATAAGTAATTATTATGAAGTTATAGCCTTTGTACCCATTTAAAGGTAGTATTTTACCCTCCTTTTTTTGTTCCTATTAAATATTTGACCTTGCAAAATCTCCTGACACTTGTTATACTCTAAAGAAAAACTTTGATTGATATTTTTTTCTTTATTGATGAAAATATCAATCAAAAAATTTTTTTAAAAAGAAAAATATTAATTTTTATTAAAATGTTCTATTATTTTATGTTAATGATTACTCATTTATTTCAGCCCTTTGTATTCAGCATGTCTCTATAGAAATAAACCTACATTTCTATGAAAAAAAAGAAACATTTTGAATGAAAAACTCTTCAAGTAGAAACATTGTTTCGTTAGAATATTTGTGTTCAGTCGCTGTCTTTTTCTTGTTGTAATCACACCTTGCTAAATAGTGCTAACATGGGAGCATAATTATTAGACTTCACAAATTAAATAAACAAGCTAAAGAAAAAAAATTTTTTTTACCACAAAAAATTGTACTGATTATTTTTGGCAAGTATGCCCCATTTCAGGGGCTGTTTGGATTTTTGGTTTATTTATTTTTTGTTTAGTTTTGTTTGTTTGTGGTTCCCATGATCCATATGTAGCTTTGTATGTATTTCATAAATAAGGTAATGTTTGAAGCATTTAAAACTCACCCAAAATGTAGCTAACAAATTGATTTAAACTTGGAATGAAGCCAGTCGGTGGGATAGAGGTATAACAGGGAATGAAAGATTGGGGTGGGTAGAATGGGAATCTATATTTACAAACCATATTCTGTGGTATTTATAATTATAATTGCTTTGGAATTAATATGACTTATCAGGGAAAGAAAGGGAAAAAAAACACTCCCCACCAAAATAAAAATGCATTTTCTTTTGGAAAGAACCACTTTATTTTCCTCCTTTCTTTTTCTTTTTCCTTTCCTTTTTTTTTTCCTTTTCTTTTTTTTTTTTTTTTTTTTTTTGTCTTTTTATTTTAAAGATATTTGGGCTATAGGGTGTATATTTGCAGAGCTACTAACGTCAGAACCAATATTTCACTGTCGACAAGAGGACATCAAAACTAGTAATCCTTATCACCATGACCAGCTGGACAGAATATTCAATGTAATGGGATTCCCTGCAGGTACACATTATGTTTTCGTTTTTAAATCACTGTTGTTTGAACTTAGGTATCTTCATTGGAAAGGTGCATATTTTTAGCTGATAAAAGCTACTCTTACTTGATTCTTTATATTTATGATTTGTCTTAATCAAAGATCCATAGAAATAGCAAAATTTGTAAAGTTCACATTTTAGCATAAAAATATTTATGGGTTTCCTGAACTTGAACTTGCAGGTGTATTTTTGTTTCTTTTTGTTGTTGTTGTTCTGTTTTGTTTTGTTGTTTAATATTTGAAATTATAAAATATTTGCAATATCTGTATTTAAAAAGGTGCCTTTAGTTCTTACCAGTGGGAATTGCAAATAAAATTCAATAGCATGCATTTTTGTCTGGCAGCACATATTATCCTGCCATTAATTACTTGGCACTTGAATATAAATTTTGAACATGATTTTTATTTAGGACACTTACAGAATCACATTGTATTGAATAATAGCATATTTTTCTCTATAATCTTTGTCAATAAGAACATTCTTTTTAGTGTTGTAGTACAACAGTCAGAATGTAGGTGAAAGTCGAGCATTCCAACAACCTTGCTTGTACTGATTTGCGGCAGGGAGAAAGTTGTTCAGGTGTCTCATCATGGGCATTAGATCTCTTCAGCTGTATCCCATTCCTTTGTTATACCACAGAATGATAGTTCATCAGTCACTAAAAACTGTGCCCAGTGGTCCAGAATAATGAAAATTTGTTTAAAGCACCTTTATAATTTTGGATAGTCGAGTACTTATTAGAAATTGTTTATTGGAATTTTTTCTCAGGTCACTATATCTCAAGACTAATACACATATATCTGGGAGTTTATAATTTCACATTCCCTTAGAAGGGTGTTAATTATCAGTAAATGCAGAATAATTACACAGATACTGCCTTTCTCCAACATTGCTTAACAATTCTGCCAAGACTGCTTTGTTGTAATGGGAATTTCATTTATTCACTGAGTATTTACTGACTACCTGCCATGTGCCAGGCACTGTGTTAAATATAAAATATTGTTGACTTAGATATGATCCTTGTCCTCTTCAAGTTTACATTTTATTGATCTAAATAGACTGTTTCAAGAATACGTATGGTTTGAGTAGATGGAAAAGAGTGGCCTTTGCTTCCCACTTCTGAATGGGTCCACCAGGGAAAAGAACATGACTTAAGATGGGGTGGAAGTGGGAAAGGCCTCTTTAGGAGATGATTCTTAATGTGTGGTTCAACAGTTAGGATAGGCTCAGCTTATAAGGAACTTGAAGGACGGGCAGCAGAATTTAGATTTGCTATGCTAAAGAGTGAGACTCCATCATAAAATTTTGAGAACTAGTAGCATGATTTATGTTACATTTTTAAAAGATCTAAGAATGGCAGTGGTTTATAAAAATCAGTGAAAAACAAGTAACTAGTCAGGGAAACCAGCTGCTTGCCTATAACAGTACTCCAGGTGTAAAGTGATAATAAGGATGGAGAATAAAGGACAAATGTATCATTTTTATAGCAAGTGTATCATTGAGGGAAAAGTTAAAAGATTATCTCAATATTTCTAGCTTGAGAAATTTACAAAATAGAGAAATCGAAGTAAGAAAATAGTTGAGAAAATTCCATTTAGGAGCTTAAAATATATATTTAGTTTACTTTAAAATATGTGATATTTGTGGAGGAAGGTAGCAAATATTTTTACAAGTAAATTGAAAGAAGCTCGAACCTCTAAAGGCCATTTCAAAGCTAATGGTGCTGTTCAGCTACCGTTATAGTGCTGTGCACCTAGTAGGCTCTCTTTTACTTTATCAAAGTAAATGTCCATTGGTAATGATGGAGAAAACAAGCTATCTAGCTGTGTTGTGTGAATAACTCTAATGCCAGCAAAACTAACTGAAACATTTTCTACCTAATATATTAGTAGTTAGGATTGTTTTTGTTATGTTATTGAAACTAGCCAAGGTCAACAGCTAATTAATATACTAGTTATATCCTACTTTATTCTACTTCAGATAATTATTACTGCTTACATAGATTGCTGATGTAAAAGCAGTGTATTTAATAAAGTGACAATAAGGAGGGCCATATAAAAAGCAGTGCACCTTAAAGCTGCTGAGGGGAGGACATTACATTTATTATTGAAGAGATTGGTTACTGATTTAACAAAGAAATTTGGTAGAAAAAAGAAAAATACTGATTTTACAGAGAAATAGAATTATTTAATAATAGAAATATTTATAACTTATTACCCTCTAGTTATAGAAATTGAGGTAACATAAACATAGTCAAACACGTAGAAAGTAGGCATTAAAAAGAGAGATAGAAAGGTCTAATTCTATACAAGGTAGAGTTGTATTTACAGTTTAAGATAAGATGTTTACTATAGCTTACCATTTATTTGAAGTCTGTGCTTTCATGGAGGTTAAAAGTATAGGAAATGTAATGAAACTGAGATGACCTTTATTAAAGTTCTTGAGACTAGGAATCTAGACAACATAAAATGTTATCAATGTATTTCACAGATAAAGATTGGGAAGATATAAAAAAGATGCCTGAACATTCAACATTAATGAAAGATTTCAGAAGAAATACGTAAGTTGGAAAGAAAATAGACCTTTTGTTGAGTTTTGCCTTTCCAGAATACTCAGCAGAAGATTGAGTACTCAACATAATAGAATATGCAACATAATATTATTCTAATAAGTAATTTTATATATTTACTGTAATATATATATATATTACATTGTGACCGTCTTCATTTCTTAAGATGTTTAAATGATATAAGAAAGGTGAATATCTAATATTAGCAGCTGATTTGGATATGAGAAAAAAATTTATTTTTTTCCATATTCATTACTTTCTGGAAGCATTTGTAGGAAGTAATTCTAGGCAGTAAGTGACTGAAATAAATAAGCCTTGCAAATAGCCACTTGCCTACCCATCTAGGTTGGGTAATTTTAAGCAAGTTTTAATAGAAAAGAAGGAATATTTCATTTATTTACAGTGTCAAATCAGGGGGTTGGAAGAGAGTAGTATATAGACTTACAACAAATTTTTTTCTTTTTATTTATTTAAGGCTGAGTTAAACTTTGACCCATATATATTTAAGATAATATTTGAGATAACATGCATGTGAAAACTATTCAGTATATATTATTAATGAAATTATCTTGCATGTAATCAGTGGTATCCGTTCAAAAGTGACCAGTGTGAATATTTAGCGAAGTATAAAATTGATTTAATGCCACTCTTTATGCTGATTATACCATTTTCAATATATATTCTATATTGATTATGATGAAAAGAATTCTGTGTGGAAAAACTTCAGCCAATGTAAAATTAACCTCAAATTTAATATAGATATCTCATAGTATTTCTCTTTCAGGTATACCAACTGCAGCCTTATCAAGTATATGGAAAAACATAAAGTTAAACCAGATAGTAAAGCATTCCACTTGGTAAGCTTTAACAAACAGTACTAATAAAATGCATTTTTCTCCCCTAATTGATTAGCCCATCCTAAGGCTTTATTGGGTCAATGTATATGGTTACTCAGCACATTTAGAGTACTTGAACAGTAAATGTGGAGATCCTGTTAATAAATACTAGTAAAGACATAAAAATATTTGTTTTTCCAAACCCATAGCATGATTTGACATGGTTAGATTAGATTTTCTCAAGATAGTCATTATACCAAGTTTATCAAGAACATTTTAAAATAGTTTACTAGATTTCATCAGTTATTTAAAAATTTCAGAGAAGAATCAAGAATAAAATAACCCCACCATTCAGAAATATTTTTTATAAATTATTTTGTATTTCAACTCTTTGAAAAAACTGTTCACAAAATTTTTAACTCCCAAGATACCTCTTATAAACTTGGGTATTAGAAGTCCTTCAAATTGTATGTATTAATTGCTTTTTTTGGAAGAGTATGAGCAATGCAGTATTTATCAGTGTATAATGGAAAAATGATGACCTGGAAACTGAATTAATCCATGTACTATCAAGATAATTTATGATGTGGTTTTATTCAACTATTGCCAACTTAAATTTATTTAAAATATTTCCAATTTTTTATGCCGTAAAAATTAAAAATGTTTTTTCACTTTATGTTTTCGAAAAAAGCTATATACCATAAAAGGGGGAATCTGAGGAATCAGATTGTATTTTGCTTTACCTAAAATCCTTTTACTCCTATATTCCCCATATTTTTTTTAAAATACATTTTTATTGATTTCAGAGAGGAAAGGAGGGAGAGAGAAAGATAGAAACATCAATGATGAGAGAGAACCATTGATTGTCTGCTTCCTGCATACTTCACACTGGGGAATGAGCCTACAACCCAGGCATGTGCCCTGACCAGGAATTGAACCATGACCTGCTCGTTCATAAGTCAATGCTCAACCACTGAGCCACGCCAGCCGGGCTATTCCCAACATTTTTAAATGAGTTTATTAAATGGGAATTTTTTTTACTTTGAAAGGATTAAACTTTCCCTTATTATAGGCCACTTGGAAAACATTTCTTCTGTTTCTACTTTTCTTCTCTTTCTACTGTTTCTACTTCTGTATCTTCTACTTATTTTTACATAGTCATATATCAGCAATTTTAAAACAGCATTCGACGTGTTATATTGCCGCAATGTATTATTATCCAAATAATGTTTATTGTAATGTACTTACAACAGGACCCAAATTAGAAGGTAAGTTAGATCCTTCAAAAGTATGAACTTATTTATTCTACAGAATAATAATAGTGATAGATCAATAGTCATTATTTAGGGGAATTACTCTTCCCCCCAATTCACTGCTACTCAGTGTAGGATGAAGTGACTCACACTACCATTACTGCTGAAATTCTAGAGATAGATCTCCTTTGCAGCTTATTTGCTTGTTTTAACTGTAATGATCTGTCTTGAGTGCACCCATCTGAAAGCTCAGCTATAACTCCCATTAAAACCGTTGTTGAGTATTTTAAATATCAAATCCATGCTTTCCTTTTCAACTCTAAAAATAAAATTGTGTTTTCATTAAAATATCAGATTACTAAAATTAAATTTAAATATCACCATCCCAAGCATTTTGAGATGCATTTTAAAATATATCTTGTCACGTCCTCTAATTGTGTCACCTCCCATGTCTAAGGCTCAATATGTCTATTAGTTCCTTGGTTTTTAAAATGTAGTCCTATTCCAGCAGTATTACAATAGTCTGGGAACTTGTTGAAAATGAAGACCTTTGGGCTCCTGCTCAGGACCTCTGGGAGTAGGGTCTAGCAATCTGTTTTAAGAAGTGCTCCAGGCTGATTCTATTGTACTCTAACATCCGAAAACTTACACCAGAGACTATAAGCAAAGAGAGCACTATTTAGATAATCCCTTAAATCATGTATTAAAATAAGATAGTCTAGTTCATAGAGCCTTGAGTAAACTATGTTTTAACCAGAAAAATACTGAGTTTTTACATTAGTTGACATTTCTATATGTAGTGATGGTGATGATGATGATGATGATGATGATGATGATGATGACAACTAACACTTATATAATGCTTTCTTTGTGCCAGGCACCATTTAATTGCTTTCCATATATTAACTCATTTAATCCTGAAAACAAACCTATGATAATAGGTACCAGTTTTAGTCTCCTTTTGACAAATGAGATTACAAAGTGGTTAACTAACTTGTCCAAAGTCACTCAACTAAAAAATGTCTAGTCAGGATTTTAACCCAAGCAGCCTCTTTCCAGACTCTCTTCTGTACTTAACTACACCTCCGTACTTTCCAAGTTCCATATCAATCACCATATTCATTTAGATAGTGCAGCACTGTCCAGGAGAACTTTCTGTGGTGAGCTGTGCTGCAGTGGGGTAGCCCTACCAACATGGAGCTATTGAGCTCGAGAAATGACCTGATGTGACTGAGAAATTGATTTTTTAAATTTAGTTAATTTGGATTTAAATCTAAATAGCTGCATGTGGTAGCGTATTATTTTTCTTAGAACTTTTTTAAATCCTGTTCTGAATTTGATAATTTAGATAATGTAGGAAAAAGATCATTGGTTTAGAGTAAGAAGATATAAGTTTAATTACTTCTTATAGGAGAACCACATGAGATAATGAATATTAGAATGACTAAAATGTGAATTACTACATTAAATTTAATAATTTTATCTTAATTTGGAGGAATAAATGCCCTCCAAATCATGGTGTTATTCATCACACAATATATACCTCCCATATATGTGCCAAGGGGTATAACTAGGAAAAGTAATACAGTAATGTTTTTATGACTTATGGTTTCAGCTTCAGAAGTTGCTTACCATGGACCCAATAAAGCGAATTACCTCAGAACAGGCTATGCAGGATCCCTATTTCTTAGAAGACCCACTTCCTACATCAGAGTAAGTGATCAATTTATTAACTCACCAGCATGATAAAAGTGGGGGAGGCCTGTTTTCTTTTAGTTGTCAACTCCAAGTTGCCACTCCTTTGACAGAGGGTCCCAATGAAATCCTTATGACAAGCGAAAAACGAGCTCTGATAGCTGAGTGTCACTGAGGGTTTTATAATGGAGAGGTGTTCCTGTTTCTCTGTTGCTTTCTGCAGCATTCTAGCATTTGCTTCACAGTCATCCAGTTGTTGGGTGAGGCTGGTTATGCATGTGAGCTCACTCACACTCACTGAGGTTGCTCACTGCGTTCAGTCACAGTTTGAGGACCAATTACAGATCCCATTCCTGGATAAATCTGTGCTCCCTGTGTCATCTTTTACTTTAAATATGCTGGGGAGGGTAAAAAGCATTTGTGTTTGAATTGTGACATTTTGTCTGAATCTACATTTTGGTTGTAGTCATAAAAGAGTAATGCTAGGATTAAAAAAAAAAAAGTTGAGTCATCCTAGATGATTATTGATTATTTTTATACAATGAAAAGTACTTAAATGACCTGCTGTGAAGTCACTGATGAGAAAAAAAGATTCATTTTGTCCCACTTGTAGGAAAGATTTTATATTATAAATAGGGAGACAAAGTCCATCTTAAAATGAACACCATTTAAATGAAGCATTTGAAATATTGATAAGTATACCAGAAGTCTTTTTTCTTCTTCTTGTGATCAGTGTTTTTGCCGGTTGTCAAATCCCTTACCCAAAACGAGAATTTTTAACAGAAGAAGAACCTGATGATAAAGGAGACAAAGTAAGTATTAAAGTATAGTTGGCAGCTTCTTGTTTCAGTGCTATCACAACATTTTCAGGTTTGTGTGTATTGTGTTCTCCTTCTGAGTTGAACTTTATTTTTCTGTTTAACCAATTGAGAAGAACCAGCAGCAGCAACAGGGCAATAACCACACTAATGGAACTGGTCACCCAGGGAATCAAGACAGCAGTCACACACAGGGACCCCCGTTGAAAAAAGTGAGAGTTGTTCCTCCTACCACTACCTCAGGTGGACTGATCATGACCTCAGACTATCAGGTATTTCGAGATTATTTTGTATTGACCTGCCCTGTCAGTATTTGCATGGGTTTGTGACCATTGGAAAATGTGATGTAATTAAGAAAAGGCCTTTGTGTACCTGGGGAATTACATTGACAGGAAGTGTTATTGGCATGGAAAAGTGCTGACAGTGATACAATAGAGAGAGTTTAGGCTTTGGCACTAGACAGACTTGGAATAGTTGAATTTAAATTATGCCATTTATTAACCGTGTGATCTTGAGCAAGTAATATACCATTTCCTGGCTTTAGTTTTTCATCTGTAAAATGAGACTGGCAAATAACTTGCAGTTGTTGTAGAAGACATGACAAATCTTAGCACCTTATAGTAGAAGCTCAATAAATGGTATCTATTATTTTGAAACAACAGTATACTATAGTGATGAAGAACACAGGCTTTTAAATCCAAGCTCAGGCACTGACTTTTGGGTAAAGCTCAGGCACTGACTTTTGGGTAAACCTCAGTAAGTGATTCAAATGTTCTCCGTTTTCTCATTTGTAGAATATGAATAATGGTAACTGTGAGGTTGTATAAGGATAAATGAGAGAACATATGTATGTAAGGCTAGCCTGACATAAGTGCTTAAAAATTACATGAATCACTTATATATTTTTTATTATATCATTAAAATTCTTAGTAGATTTATGGTACCCAGTAAGCACTAACAGTTGTGGTGGTGCTATTGATGAATATAATAATAAGAGCTTGTTGAGTACTCAGTTAGGATGAAGCATCTGTACTTAGGATGAAGCATACATTATTTTCTGTCATTTCAGAAAACTGAGGCTTGTAGAGGCTAACTAACTTGCCTGTGTGCATCCAGAGAGCTGGTAGTAGACCCAGGACTCCACTCAGATCTCACTAAAAGGGCTGCTGCATTGCCTACTTGTGGATCCTATCAAGTGACATTGTCAGTTCTTTTGAAGAAAGACCTGTTTTAAAAATTGTATACCACTTCCCTGCTTATTCTAATCATATTCCCAAATGACCTGGGTTTCAATGTGGGAAGGATACTAAAACTTTGATTAGAATTATTTACCTACTAAAAGAGAAAAAGAGATCTTGTTAAACTGATAAGGTTCCCAGAGCCTGCTACTGTAATTCAAGAATTAGATATTGACTCTTTGCTTTGGGTAAGGAGAGGTCCAGCAAGTCAACTAGGAAATCAAGGGCAGACATCTGGATGGGAAGCGTGCCTCCCTCTTGGCTCCAGAGCGTGTTTGCGCACTAAGGTGATGACATCCCTAGAATGAAGCAGAGCAGTGCTCCTAACCTCTGCTATTGAAACCAAGCAAAGGCTGCTGTTTTCTCTGTTGCTATTGTTACTGTTTGTGTGTGTGGGTGATTTCAGAAACAATATCTCTCCACTCTTTTTAAAATGCCATTTTTGCTAGGATTGGCAGAATTTAAAATTATATGACATATTAAATAGGCTTTGAAAGAGGAAAGTAATAAATTATGGTTAATCTTTTATAGTGCTTGTCTTGGGAGCTAATAGAACAAGAGAGGTGCAGGAATGTGAATAATAACAACATCAAACTCAGAGGACTCTAAGATCTACCACTGTTCCTTCCTTTTGTGCTATTTTTGAGAAAACCACTCTTATATTTCAGTAATTTTACTTTTATATATACCTTGTAGCAGAAAGTAAGATTCATTAGTTTAAAGGGCATAAAAATATTTGATGCCAAAGAAAATTATTCTGTAGTACCTTTTCTTGTCATACTCTTTAACCATTTGTGTGTGTATTGGGGAGGTTTCTACTGAAGAGACTAGCATGTAAGTTGCTTTGGTTTACTTAATGTATACATCATTAAGTTCATGATATAAACCTATCAAACAAATTAGTTATTATCAAGTGGATATAAAACAGCATAAAAAGGGGGTTACGGCTGTAGAAAAAAATGAACTCTACAGCATAACAATAGACTCAGCTCAATATTCGTTACTAGCAATACTTCTGACCTTCATAGAGAAAAAATGGTATTAAAAGATCTGGGGGTTTTGCCATTTTAATTGTAAAGCCTAGTACATAGCACAAGACTCTTAAGTTCTTAATGCCTTGAAATAAATGACATCTCGAACACACATGATCAGCCATGCTGGCTTGGGATATAACCAACTCATAGATTACATCTCTCCCTCAATCTCCTTTCTAGCGTTCCAATCCACATGCTGCCTATCCCAATCCTGGACCAAGCACATCACAGCCACAGAGCAGCATGGGCTACTCAACTACCTCCCAGCAGCCTCCACAGTACTCACATCAGACACACCGGTACTGAGCTGCGTTGGAATATTGTCAATGCACTGTTGCTAATGCTGCCGGACTAACTGTGCAGCTCTCTGCGGGAACCTGGTATGGGCCATGAGAATGTACTGTACAACCACATATTCAAAATGTCCAATAGCCAAGTTCCACCACTTTTCACAGACTGGGGTAGTGGCTTCCAAATTGTACCTATTTTGGGGTTAGACTTGAACAGAAAGTGCTAGCACAGTTTGTGTTGTGGATTTGCTACTTCCATAGTTTACTTGACATGGTTCAGACTGACCAATGCATTTTTTTCAGTGACAGTCTGTAGCAGTTGAAGCTGTGAAATGTGCTAGGGGCAAGCATTTGTTGTTGTATGTGGTGAATTCTTTCAGTGTAACATTATCTGACCAATCGTACACACACAAAAAGTTTAACTGGTACTTGAAACATACAGTATGTGTTAACTCAACAAAATAACTGAGACTCAAAATGAGATTATTTTGGTACACCTTTCATCCTAGTGTCTTATCAGTGGGTTGATTCATTTTCTACATTAATCAGTGTTTTTTGACCAAGATTATATTGCTTGGGTTTTTTTGAAAGTACAAAAAGCCACATAGTTTTTCCAGAAAGGTTTCAAAACTCCCAAAGATTAATTTCCCACTATAAGTTTGTTTTTATTTTCAATCTATGACTTGACTGGTATTAAAGCTGCTATTTGATAGTAATTAAATATATTGTCATTGATATAAACCTGTTTGGTTCAGCAAACAAACTAAAATGATTGTCATAGACAGTGTTTTATTTTTCCTGTTGGTGTTACTGATTTGTGAGCATGCTTTAAGATGAAAAAGCATGAACGGTGACTTCCTTAAAAAGGTGCGGCATCCAGTTCAGATATTTTGTTGATTTTAAAGCTGGTTGGTGTAGTGCTATTAAAATTTTATTCAGTTTGTTTTCTTTTTTAAAACTTGTTCGCACGTTGTTTAGGGTGCCCTTACTTCAGCAAAGGAGAAGGAGTAGGAGAGCCTTAGGATTTTTGAGGAAAAATAAACCCTATAACATACAATGTACTGTATCAAACTATTTTACATGAATGACACAAGTATTCTGAATTTAAAAAAATTGAACATTGTTAAAAACAAGGTGTTATGTAATAAATTTATTTTTCATAAATCAAAATATGGAGTCAGCTGTATTTTTATATAACAAAAGGTGTTTTATTTTACTTTAAAATGTGTCTTAACAAGTGGCCTCTAAGTCAATCTCCAGTTGTTTTCATTAATATCTGTCTTCTGCCTCCCTCATAGAGTAGTGATGTTTGATGTAATGTGCATTCCTTTCTGTTACACTTAGTACTGTAATACTGTAAGATATGAAATAGATAGCTTTCTAATTGAAAGAAGTTATGATGTGCCTTCCATTTCTAGACTAATGCCTAATTCTTTGAGACCAATTTGACTATCTTAACCCAAATAATATTTTCCCTCCCTCCTTCTGCACAAAATATAAAAGATAAAACAATTAACATTTTTCTTTAAATTCAACTCATTCATATAAAAACATTCTAAAGCAATTAAGAATGAGGAATACCAACACTGATGAGGCCCGACCATAGCAAAACTCATCAAAATGTACACTTTAAATTGGCAATTTGTATTGTATGTAATTTATGCCTTAAAGTTGATTTGTTTAAAATCTAATAGATATAAAACACATAGCGCATGCCTAGCATATAAGCATTTGTTAAATGTTACCTATTATTAGTGTTCTCTCTCTATGGGAATGTACTTTTTTTCTTAAGGCTTAAAATATGACCTAGTTCTAGCAAGTAAGTTACTCTTTTTAAGTCATTTCATGGCCAAACATTTCCTAGCCACTCATAAATCAACTTCAAGCTTTTACATGAGCATAAGCCAAGTGCTAGAGTATTGATAATCTCAGGGCTGAAATATTTAAAAGTACCTCTGAATTCAGTAATCTTTATTAAGTTTTTTCTTCTAAATTCTACAATGGTTAGGGGCTCCTGCTTCTCAAAAATTTTAATGAACAATTAATACTCTGTACAATATTCATCTCACCTGGGCACCTCTATGACATTTCTCATAACCTGAGAATATTCTTTGAAGGAGCAATAGAATTGATTTTGCTAGGTATTTACTAAGTACTTGGGATGTATTTAATAGTCATTAAGCCTTGTGGTCAGACTGAGCTAAAACAAATCACAATTTCTATCCTCAAATACGCAAGAAACTTAATTTAGTTGAGTCAGGACACACACATGGGAAACACAACAATGGAAGCCATTGGATCAGGCACTAAATGGAAGGTTAAGAACCATAACTGTTTTTCTTTTGAACGGACACAATAGTATGCTGGCAAAGGTTTCACAGGGCGGGGATTGGTGTGGAGCATCAGGAAAAACATAGGCTTTTGGGTCATGGTCCCACCAGTTACTTAATGTGAGGCCTTGGTCAAGTCATTCCACTTTCAAGCCCCTGTAAATAATAACTGTAGTAGTAACTGTGATGCTCTCACTGACTCGCAGAAATACTGAAAGGCACCGTGTAAAGCAAGCTATAAAATACCTGTTCAGAGTTGCATAATTAACTTTATTATCTCAGCTGGATCCTAACATAACACTGAATACCTAGCATGTGCTATGCGCTACATGACACATTTTACACATATTATTATTCCTCATAAATACCTGTGAGTTAAGTATTCTTTTTCCCATTTTACAAATGAGAGAAATGAAGTTCGGAGAAATCAAACCCTGTTCAAACTCAGTCAGCCATGTGGTAGAGTCAAATTTGCTTCCCCTCAGCTTCCAGGGCCCAGAGGAAGGAGTAAGCCTGGGATGGTCATGCATAGTGAGTGACCACTCTCACTCTGTCCAGAGCACAAAATGTGTCCTGGTTAAAATAGCTGAAGATGACATTGGTCAGCTTGTGGGCTGCCAGTGAGGTCTGTTCTTTATACAATTAAAGTCACTTGTAGGTGTGTTCTCCCACTTAGATCACAAACTACAAAAAGAATTTGTATTTTACTAGTTACTGATAATGTCTTTTGAAAGCATACTGAACAGAACTAATGGATTTAAAAACATGCTCATTTAATAGGCCCTAAAATCAGCTTGATTAATATGTAGTAATTGCTTTTCCAGTCGAGTTACTTCACTGGTAGAAAGTATGCAATATGTAAGTAAAAGTAGACAACTAACAATGCTCTCTGATTTAATCAAAAGCTTTTACTATGCCAAGTAATACTGGACTCTTCAAAATCCCTTTTGACCCCTTCTTCTAGCCACTGCTACAGTGCCCAGTTCCACATGGACGGTGATCATGTAGATGTGCATTCCTTTCTGTTACACTTAGTACTGTAATACTGTAAGATATGAAATAGATAGTATTTCATATACTTTGTCTCAGTTTCTGCTTTGGAGGAGCATGGAATCCAGGCTTTGCCTGGGGCCCTCTCAAGTATGTGTCCCTTCCTGCCATAGAGCTCGGATCCTTCAGTGCAGAGTGCCCATTGGATCCACTCTGAATTCAGGAAATCACAACTGGGATATGAGGAGGGGCTAAGGCCCATAGAGTCATCCTTGACCAATGTTCTAAAGGAGTCAAAAGGTAGGTGCTTCCTCCTTCTATTTCCAAAGCAGAACAGTTTGGAGCTGCATTTCATAAGGCTTTTTAGAAGATCTTAACAGAGTTGAGCACCAGTTGCCCAGTGTCAGCCAATAGAACAATGCGTCCTTGTATTGGTTTTCATTCCTTCCTTTCTTGTTCTCTCCCTTATCTCACATTACTGCTACCTGAGATCATATTTATAAGTAAACCACCTGCACACAATTCTTTGTCTCAGTTTCTGCTTTGGAGGAGCACGGAATCCAGGCTTTTAAAAGTTTGCTTTCAAATGGATCTTCAAAAGCAGTTGGTCCCTGGCCAGGTGGCTCAGTTGGTTAGAACATCATCCTGTACACCAAAAGGTTACAGGATCGCTTCCTGGTCAGGGCATGTTACCTAGGTTGTGGTTCGATCACCGGTCGGGGTGTGGGGTGGGGGTGGGGAGATGGAGACAGTCGATGGATGTGATGGATGTTTCTCTTCCCTTCCCCTGCTCCCACTTCCTCTCTTTCTAAAAAAAAAAAAAAATTCAATAAAAATACATATCCTGGGATGAGGATTAAAAAACAGTTGTCAATAAGATACCCATTGCTAGCGGAAAGTGGATGATATTAATTGCTTTGCAGCAGCATCCATCAAAATTACTAAGGTTTTCCCTGTGGTAGTTTGGGATGGGCTACAGGTGGAAGGTGGATCATTGGATTATGAAAAAGCTGGGGGTACTTGAACGATTTGAAACAATGGTATTTAAAATATTGTAGGATTGCCTCGCTATTGTTAACTGCTTTGGAAAAGTTAAAAAAAAGAAAATGACAAGCTCAGGTTAGCCAATTAGCAATCCAAGACAGGCTGTTAAAGTCAGAGAGTGAGAGTGAGAGTGAATGGTAGACTAATGCAAATTTAATGTAAATGGAACCAAGTAATAGCCCTAGTTGCACCTGCTTTGCTACATGTGTTATCTTTATTAGAACAGACCAGCATGGCCTCTGGCACTTCAGATGTGGCTTTTGAAATGGCAAACACATTATTCTCCATCCATAAAGAAGATAAAAAACATTTGATGTTTACCTGGGAAAGACAATAGTACAGTCTTCCTCTTGCCCCAGAGCTACATTAACTCTCTTTGTTATAATCTGCAGGAGGGTTACGTCAGGGAAAATTGGTGGAGTTGGGTGCTGACAGGAATCCAACTCTACCTGGACAAGAAATGTTCTGGCAGAAACATCCTGAAGTGACATTCTGGAACACTGGGGTTTATTTAAACACTTCCAGCTTCCGGGAAACAGCTTGCCTGATGAATCGTAGTTTATTTCAGCAGTCAGTGTGTTGGTGGCTCCCCACCTTTCCTCCTGTGGCAGACAATCCACATTCCTGGCACAACTTGTTAGAGCCAAAATAGACAATGATACTTTGAAATGCTGGGGTTCTGTGTTTTCATTGTGGGTATTGCTTATATCACTGAGGAGTGGGCAAGGAGTCTGGATACCCTTGTATCAACCTCTACCAACTGAAGCAACTTCCAGGAGATTTAAGGGAGGTGAAGCTGCACCTGTTTTTTGTTTGTTTGTTTGGGCCGGGGTGGGGAGGGGGAGGTAAACATTCAAAAACAATTGTATATATGGGAGAATTTAGAAAGCTGCACCTGTTTTTTGTTTGTTTGTTTGGGCCGGGGTGGGGAGGGGGAGGTAAACATTCAAAAACAATTGTATATATGGGAGAATTTAGAAAGCTACCATATATGCTCAGGAAGACACAGGCTCATATATAGCCTGAGAAGACCTTAAGCTTTCACCTTACCCTGATCCCTGGCACAGATACCCTACAACAATTTGTTAAAAGTACACAAACCCTGGGGAAGGTTTTTTAGAGTTTCCATATAAGATTCAAGTGTCCAATTTTCAAGAACAACAACAAAACAAAAAAATCACAAGGCATACAAAGAAATAGGAGCATGGCCCATTCAAAATAATAATAATAAAATGATACAAAATGTAAGTGAAGAAGCCCAGGTATTGGACTTAATAGACAAAGACTTTAAAAGACCTGCTTAAGGATGCTCAAGGAGCTTAAGGAAGACATAAAGACAGCAAACAATGTATAAACAAAACTTGGATATCAATAAAGAGATAAATTATAAAAAGGAACCAAAAATTCTGGAGCTGAAAAGTACAATGACAAATGTAAAAATATACTAGAAGGGTTCAGAATTAGATTTGAGCAAGCAGCAGAAAGAATCAGTAAACTTGAAGACATGACAGTTGACATTAACAACTCTGGAGAACAGAAGGGGGGAAAATGAAGAAAAGTGAATATAGTCTAAAGGAACTGTGGCACAACACATGTACTAGTATTGTGGGAATCCCAGAAGGAGGAGAGAGAGAAAGGGGCAGAGATATTTGGACAAGTTAATAGCTGAAAACTTCCCAAATTTATACCTTAAAGAGCTAGAAAAAAGAAGAAAGTAGCTCAAATATAGCAAAAAGAAATTATACTGATTACATCAGAGATAAACAAAATAGAGAATGGAAAAACAATAGATACATGGATTAACATCAATGAATCCCAAAGTTGGTTCTTTGAAGAGATGAGAATTGACAAACTAGCTAGACCTACAAAAAAGAGAAGATGCAAATAACTAAAATCAGAATTGAAAGTAGCATTACAGAATAAAAAGGATTATAGGAAAATACTATGAGTAATTGTACAATGATGAATTGGATAACCTAGAACAAATAGACAAATTACTTGACAAAAAATAACCTAAACTAAATAAAAAGAAATCTCAACAGACCTACAAAGTAAAGAGATTGAATCAATAAAAACCTTCTAACAAATTAATATCCTGGACCAGATGGCTTCACCAGTAATTCTTCCAAAAATTTAGAGAAGAATTGACACCAATCTTTCTCAAACTCTTACAAAAAAATTAAGAGGGGGGAACACTTCCAGAATCATTCTGTGAGTCCAGCATTACTCTGATAACAATGCCAGTTAAAAACATCACAAGAAAATTACAGGCCATCTGACATTTGTAGGCAAATTAGCTATAATTTCACACTGTATTCCATAAGGTAATTCCTTATGGATATACACTGAATAGCCAGATTATTATGACCACCTGACGTTTGTAGGCAAATTAGCCGTACACTGCATCATACGGGATATGGAAGCCGAAGGCCTGTTCGAACACCTTTGCTGTCTGCAGTTACCAAGATAAAACATCTCAATTCGCACAGGAACACAAGGATTGGACAGTAGAGCATTGGAAAAAAGTCATGTGGTCCAGTGAATCACATTTCCAGTTGCATCATGCAGATGGCAGAGTGAGAATTTGGCAGAAACAGCATGAAAGCATGCACCCCACATGCATGAGTACAACCCTTCAAGCTGGTGGGGGCAGTGTTATGGTTTGGGGCATGTTTTCCTGGCATGATTTGGGCCCTTTAATTCGTGTGGAACAACATCTGAATAGCACAACATACCTAAGTATCATTGCTGATCAGGTTCATCCTATCATGTTGATGGTGTATCCCAATGGAGATGGCTTCTTCCAACAAGACAATGCGCCATGCCACAGTGCTCATATTGTGCAGGAGTGCTTTCAAGAACATGAGACTTTACCTTGCTTAGGTGGCCCCCACAATCACCAGAACTCAATCCAATTGAGCATTTGTGGGGTGAAGTTAAAAGAGCCATCAGGCAGCTGGTTCCACAACCATCAAATCTCGCAGAACTGGATAGTGCTATTCATCGGACATGGTGTCAGATTCCTCACATCACCTTTCAACATCTCGTGGAGTCAATGCCAAAAAGAATCGCCGCAGTATTGAAGGCAAAAGGTGGCCCAACGAAGTACTGATGGGGTGGTCATAATAATCTGGCCACTGACGTTCAAATATATCCCACGTTCAAAGGCTGTTAAATTGAGTTGTTTACCCATATCTTCAGAAAAAAATCATTTCTACTGTCGTGGTAAACAACCTGCTTCCCTATTTATAATGGTCTGGCCCTCTAGCAACTTCAGTGTGAAATTATAGCTAATTTGCCTACAAATGTCAGATGGTCATAATAATCTGGCCACTCGGTGTAGATGCAAACATCCTCAGTGAAAACATTAGCAAATTAAATCTGATAGCATATTAAAAGGTTTATTTATCATGACCAAATGGTATATATTCTAGAACAGGGGTCCTCAAACTACGGCCCTCGGGCCACATGCGGCCCACTGAAAACATTTATCCAGCCCGCCGGGTGTTTTTGCCACCGCTGTGTGCATAGGAATTTGTTCATAGTTTTTTTTTAAACTATAGTCCGGCCCTCCAACGGTCTGAGGGACAGTGAACTGGCCCCCTGTTTAAAAAGTATGAGGACCCCTGTTCTAGAACAGTGATGGTGAACCTATGACACGTGTGTCAGAGGTGACACGCGAACTCATTTTTTTGGTTGATTTTTCTTTGTTAAATGGCATTTAAATATATAAAATAAATATCAAAAATATAAGTCTTTGTTTTACTATGGTTGCAAATATCAAAAAATTTCTGTATGTGACACGGCACCAGAGTTAAGTTAGGGTTTTTCAAAATGCTGACACGTCGAGCTCAAAAGGTTTGCCATCACAGTTCTAGAATAACTGTAAACCCATCCCTGTATGGTGCATGTTTACAACTGCTATTTTAAAATCCTTGTCTGCAACTTTCATCATCTCTGTCATTTTTTTAAATATACAATTTTATTGATTTCAGAGAGGAAGGGAGAGGGAGAGAGAGATAGAAACATCAATGATGAGAGAGAATCACTGATTGGCTCCCTTCTGCACACTCCAAACTGGGTATCAAGCCTACAACCCAGGCATATGCCCTGACCTGGAATCAAACGGTGACCTCCTGGTTCATAGGTCGACGCTCAACCACTGAGTCAAGCGGGCCAGGCTCATCTCTGATATTTTTAGGTCTATGTCTGTTGATTGATTTTTCTCCCACTTATGGCTCATATTTTCCTGCTTCTTTGTATAACTGAAATTTTTTTTCAACTTTATAAGGTAAAATTGACTAATCAATTTGTAAGATATTTAAAGTGTACACCATGTGCTGATTTTATATACATATACATTGTGAAAAGACTCATCTAGTTAATTAACACATTCATCACTTCAAATATTTATCTTTTTTTCTTTTAGGGTGAGAACATTTAAGTTCTACTCTCTTAACAATTTCAATTAGACGGTACAGTACTATCAATTGTAGTCACCATGTTATACATTAGATCTTTAAACTGTATTCATTTTGTAGCTGAAAGTTGGTACCCTTTTACCAACCTCTTCCTATTTTCTCCTTCCCCCATTCCCTCAAAACCACTTTTCTACTCTATGAGTATGACTTTCTTTCTTTCTTTTTTTTAGATTCCATATGTAAGTGATACCCTACAGTATTTGTCTTTTTCTGTCTGGCTTATTTCACTTGACACAGTGCTCTCAAGTTCTACCAATGTTGTCAAATATAGCAGGATTTCTTTGTTTCCCATAGATTAATAATATTTTATTATATATAATGAATATATATCTATACATATCTGTACATATAAAAGGCTAATATGCTAAGTGTCCGACCATCCGACCAGTCACTATGATGCGCACTGACCACCAGAGGACAGACGCTCAATGCAGGAGCTGCTGTGATGTGCACAGAGAAATGGCACTGTGGACCTGGTGCCCACAAACCAACACTCGACTTCTCCCAAGTGGGACACAGGCCCTGCCACCACCCCAGAGTGACACCCCACCAAATCGCAGCTGATGCTGCGGAGACCCAATGACACACAATGCAGCCCACAGCCCAGCCCAGCCCAGAAACTGGCTGTGGGCACCGGGTAATGATATCACATAGCAACACCTAGCTTCCTCTCCCTAGCAACTGTCCTCCTTGCAGTTCCTTCAGCCTAGAAACATGACTTGCTTTATAGCCAGGTGCAAACATTTCACAATTTAACCAAATGTCTCCTGTGCCTCATCTCATTTGATCCTCACAGAAGTCCTGGAGTAGGTATATAGGAGACTCGGTGGAATCCTATTTTCATTGGCCAGAAAATGGAGATTTAGAAAGCTTAGAAACTTGACCTGACTGAAAAGAAGTAGGAAATGGTGGACCTGGAAAATGACTTCAGGTTTTCTCACTGTGCAGAATATAGTTAAACACTGCTGCAGTTAAATATTTTACCCTTTGTTCTCCCTGTGTGATCTACAATAATAATCTGCTTTGTGTTGCTATTTACTGCCGTGTTGCTGACAATTACCTGAAAGAGGAGTTGGGGTGCTTCACTGAGCTGGAAAAAGTTTAGCTAAATAAGAAAGCAAGTCTAATTAAGCAAGTTTATTCTATATCTTTAAAAGGCTAAGTTGACTTGTGCATGCGCGATACATATAAAGCCCTCACTCGCACCAATCGCATGCGTGTGTTTCCATCTGTCATTGTTGATCATGAATTTGGTTGACACTTCTATTATAGAGAAAGGGAAAATAGCAATATTAAAGTATTTCTTCTAATTAACTTCCTTTCAATATGCACAAATCAATGTGTACTAGGCCTCTAGTATATATATATACATATGTGTGTATATATATATATATATATACATGAGAGAGAGAGAGATAAATATATATACTCACTAGAGGCCTATATACATATACATATACTAGAGGCCCATTTTATATATATATATATATATATATATATATAATATATATATATATCTCACATCTTTATCCATTCATCCATTGATGGACACTCAGAGTGTTTCTATAGCTTGGCTATTGTGAATAATGCTGTAATGAACATGGGAATGCAGATATCTCTTTGAAAAAGTAATTTAATTTTTTTGAGATATGTACCCAGAAGTGGAATTACTGGATCATATAATAATTGTATTTTTAATTCTTTGAGGAAACTCGATACTGTTTTCCATAGTGGCTGTACCAATTTACACCCCACCAACAGTGGACAGGGTTCCCTTTTCTTCACATGTTTGCCAACATGTGTTTGTTGTCTTTGGGATAATATATTAGTTTAGAGTATTGCCTTTTCCCATTCTCACTAACATGAAATTCTTATTCAATCTCTTATATGCATCTTTGTCTTTAGTAATTTTGTCATTGCTATAATCTTTTTTTGACTCATCCAAAACTTCATTGTTTTGTCATCAAAGGTGCTTGAGATAAAGCACTTTTTGATTGTTACATACATTGCTCTCACTGGAAATTTTACCCAGGCCACAAGTATTCGTTCACATTATAGGAAATTCTAACTAAAATATTATGGTATTCATTAAAAGATTTATTTTCTTGATTCTTTGGCATATTAACATTTTTTGAAGAAAATTTTCGTCTTTCTCATCACTGTCGTGACTACATGGACTGCAGGCATCCCGGAGCCACACGTGCCTGTGCGGCAGTTTCAATGGCAAGTGGTAGTATCTAGGGAGGGTTCTAGGATTACAGAATCCTTTTAATCAAATGAACAGATTTGTTTGTTTGTTTATTTAAAAAAAAAGTCTTGAGGACTGAATTTCTTCATAAAACTAAGCTTTTTTTTTCTCATTTATTCTGAGGCATAGTACCAATAATGTTTTCATTTTTCCCTGCTGTATTATTGAGAAAGAGTAATTCAATTTCCCCTGTACTGCAGAATCCTGGTGGAGTGTCAGATCTTTAATAACTTAACTTGCTCTGTCACTTTATTAAATTATGGGGGAAAATAATGTTTTCCACTTTAGATTCCATTTTAGAGTCTATGAAAAAGTGCTACGTTCCTTCGTGACTCCTGAACGTCCTCAGTTACTATCAAACTGTACCCAGCTGGAATCATTTCCTGTGATTCAGAAAATCATTTTTGTTCTGTCCCTAAGGATACAAATTGGAAATAAAGTGATAAAACTTGGAAGTAATGCGATAAAACATCTCTGGGAAGCATGAGAATCTTCGATTAAGCAGTTGGTAAGGGTAAGATCTTGCCCACATGTGCTGAAAAATGCCTTTTCCACATAGTGAAAATATTCCCTGTCTTCTTCAATTTGGCGATTTTCTTTTCTTTTTTCTTGATATAGAAAAGCAGCTGCTGTTCTTGGCAGATGCCACTGCTCGGGTCTGAGGAGATTTGGAGAGCTCCCTGCCTTTGAGGCTGATGCAATGGGGAGGTCAGGAATGCTGGCTCCATTCAACTTCTTTATACCTCAGCTTAAAAGGCATTTCCCAACACATTCCTGTCCCTGAAGAACACCCCTGCTCCCCTTCCCAGCACAAGCCTTTCTCTACCAGCAGACACTGGAGAGTAACCAGACCTGACCAGCACTGTGATCCACGTTAGTTCTCCTTTTTACAGCAGAGAAGATGCCATGTGTGCGAAGCCCACTGTTCTTAAAGAATTTCTGAAACGGCACCGTAACCAATGCCCTTTTCTTAGGGCTTTTCTTTCTCTGTTCGTGAAGCCGTGGTGTTCAGAGCATCTTCCCATCCAGTCCCTACCAAGCCACCTCGGAAAGATGCTGGACAGGCTTTCCTTTATAACTTGATTACTTTCACAGCAGTTTCTACTGAATGATGGCGTGTGATTAGAGTCAGACTAAAAATGGGTCGAGGAAATGGTGTGTCCAGGAGAAAGGGGCGGGGACCTCTATTCTAACCCAAGCTGGTCTCTGGGGGCAGCATTGGGCAAATCAGTCTGCTTCTCTGTGGGTCAGGGGCTCCCCCGGGAAGCAGGGAGAGGGAGTAACAGATCCAGACAAGCACGCTTGGGGCTGCTGGGTAAATTCCGAGCTGAGGCCGCTGGCATCTTTACCGAGTCCAGTGCCCATCTGTGTGGGTGAGCAGAGCCTTCTAGAAGGTCTGGGATGGGACTCACATGAGTTCACATCCGCCCCCCTTTCTACTGACATTTCCCACCCACCTCTGTGAGCTTCACGGGAGCAGGAACCCCACCTTCTATACCTCCCCATGGCCCTGGTGGCTGGCAGACAGGTTCACTTGATGGTGAAAACTGGGGAGCTCCTGCCTTTGAGGCGGATGCAATGGGGAGGTCAGGAGTGCTGACTCCAGCTGGTCAGCGAGATGAATTCATCTGGGAAGGTGGTGTTTAAGGTCACAGTTCCAGTGAGCAGAACTCAGGAGGCGAATGGCAGGCAGCAGGGAGAAGGGCACAGTAGTGGGCAACTAAAACCCCTAAGACAGATGTCTTCATTTCTATGGTCATTTAAGTAGATTTTGGTTGCCTTTTTTTTTTCTTCCTGGAAAAAGCTACTTAGCCATTTTAATTTTTGATATATACTAGAAATATTAAACATTTCTAAGCACAATGGAGAACTTAGCCTAACATCTTCCAAAAATAAATAACTAGAAACATAATGTCCCTCCTCCTGTTCCCTTGAATAGCTCTGCACCATGCAGGTTCTCTGAGTTGAAGCAGGGTGTGGTCCTTTTGGTCTCCAGATCACACAAAATATCACGTCTCTGTCTGTGGGGTTTTTTTTTTATTTAAAAAAAATGTATTCTGCTGCCATTGAGTCAGTAATATTCTTTTTTTAAATAGTGTGCTCAGTTTGACTGGAAATTAAACATGAGAACAAATCTGTGACTTACATTAAAAAGCCTAAAGGTTTTGAAGTGGCACTGGAGGTCGCTGTCCCCTCCGCCCCATTCCTTCTGCTTATCTCTGTCGTTTCCACGGTGCCAGCCCAACATGTCCCTAGTCTTGTCCCCCGTGGGATAAGGATACTGAGGGTAGGATGCCTACCACAGTGTATCCCCACAGCCTGGGGACTTGTCTGTATTCTCACTCACTCTTGTCTCTGTAAACTAGCAAGGTGCCTAACACTTCACAAGCATTTATTCAGTTCCGTAAAGACTTACATTTATAAGTGCTTGCTACTAGGATATGCCAGCCAACACCTCACCACCTCATTTAATCCTCACAACAATCCTAGAACATAAACACTGTATTATTCTTCCCATTTTCCAGAGGAGGAGCCTGGTGCATAAAAGGTTTACATCTTGCCCAAGATACACAGCTTTTGGCAGAACCAGGATTCAAAACAGGCCCATCTGCCTGTGGAGTGCGCACCTTCACCTCAGCAGTGATTAGTGAAGTCACGTTGTTCCATTAAGTCAGTGGAGGGCGGGGAAGAGGAGCAGCCCTCTTGGGACCTTGGGACGAAGCTGCCCCTGGGGATGGTGGAGTGGGGGGACCACAAGGAGCCGAGGTCTTGAGGTGGGGCTACCCCCGCCCCCGGAGGCCTGCCCCCCTCTGGACTTCAAGTTACATAAAAGTGTTCTCACTCTTTAAGCCATTTTGAGTTGATTTTTTGCCATTTGCAATGGAAAGCACTCTTATTGATTCGAGGAGTGAGCTGGGTCTGGGATCCTTCACCCACGCGGCGCGGCCTCGTCTGCTTACTAATTATTTACAGATGAGCTTCTTCTCTGCAGGAGCATGTTCTTTAATGAAATTTTAATTGATATTTATCACAGACCAGTTGGAAATCAAATTATGTCAGTAGATGATTAACATGTGTTCACATGCTTTTGCTTTCATGAGTTAAAAAAAAAAATCTTTTCACTTCTGTGTATTTCGTGCCCCTCTGAGCTGATGAGACTGTGGCTCTGCACCGAGAAGGAGGTGACAGTATTTCTGGGTGGTGCCCTGCCAGCACACTCTCCGGTCACAAAGCCCCTCTCACTCACTTCCGAGCCACTGTGCTTCTTTGAGAGCTGCACAATCCCAGCCTTGTGGAGAGCTCCCGCATTCAGACAGCAGTGCCGGGTGTAGGGACGGCCTGTCTTTGTCCACGCCGAGGTCTCTTCCGCATCCTTGATTATGTCTAAATGATGCTCTTATCCTTAAACAGAACCCACTTTCTCAGTCCACCAGGAAGCACTCGATGTGTTTATCAGCCCCAAGGATGGGAGGAAGCAGCAGTCTGCAGGGTCATCACACCGCCAGGTGAGCCACCCTGAGCGGTGGCCTGGGAGAAAATGCTCAAGGGGGTTGGTAACACGAAAACTCTTTACGAAGGAAGCTGCTGGGCCCTGCCTGAGGAAATGTATGGGCGGGCAAGGAAGGGTTCCTATCACTCCCAAGTGGGGACAGTTGAGGTAGCTGTAATTGTCCTGCCAGGGGTCAGTCATGAGGGGACAGTGCCCTGGTGCATGTGACTTGAAGAAGAAAGACCAGGGTGAAACAGACCTTCACAGCAACCCCAACACTCAACACTCGAGGTGGAGAGCCCGGGACTTAGATGACTTGTTTAACGGACAAGCACAGCCAGCGAACAGGATGACAGCACCAGGAGTTTCGGGGAGGACAGACACCCTGATGGAGTCTTGACCAGCAGAGATGACCCTGACCCTGGAGTCTTGACAGGCTTGCACTGCTGTGAGGGGAAGGAAGGCACTGTCCCCTGAAGGTCAGCTGGTGCACTCACAAGGCCATTCCAGGCACAGCTGTGGTATGAGTTCAATAGGCCTGATCTTAGACCTACATTCACTCCTTCGCTGAGACCTGCTCTGTGCCAGCTACTGGGTTAGTTTCCAAGGTTAATGAGAATAAGTGGGTTTGTTGGGTGGATGGGGGAAGGTGGCCTGTGTTACAAGTCTAATAATATTTTAAGTATTCTAAACCAGCTTCTTATTCAAAGAAATATTGTTATAATTTCTTTCTTAAAATTAGAACTTTTATAATTCAAAGTCATCCCATTTGTAAATACTGGAGGTTCAAGAAATGGCTTTGTGAGGGACTGGAAGCCCTAGAGCAGCTGAATCCAGCTTCGAAGATGCCTTAAGAGGAATTCCACAGGCGTGGAACTGGACCCCACCCCAGCGCCTGGAGGGTGAGGGGCAGCAGATGGTACCCTGGGTGCCCTGGGTTCCAACTCACCTTCCCAGGGTGTTCTGCGTGAAACTCTCCTCTCATTGCGACATGTTTGTCAATGTCCGGCTGAGGCCACGGAGCCCGCCCACAGCTCTGTCTGAAAGAGGGTATAGGGACTTCCTGGAGAAACTAAACACCGCCCATCAGTCCCAGAACAGGACAAGGACAGTGGGCACTGCTGGCAAGGCTGGGCCTCCTGGTCTCCAAGCTTCACTCTCTCAGGTGTGTGCTTGGAGCCTGCAGGACCGCCCGCTCTAGGACCCTCCGCTTCAGACACTTCTCCGTCACTCCCAGAGGAAGTCACGCTCGGTCCTGGAGGAAACCAGCAGGCATGCAGGGTGCTCGCCACACACCTTAATTAACATCCTGTCCCCTCCCCAGACCACACACCTGTGGTGCTCTAGGAATGAGCATATTTTTTAAATGCAGTAACTATTTTGTAAAAGGCACAATTTACTGCATTGT
Source organism: Myotis yumanensis (assembly GCF_028538775.1). Taxonomy (NCBI): domain Eukaryota; kingdom Metazoa; phylum Chordata; class Mammalia; order Chiroptera; family Vespertilionidae; genus Myotis; species Myotis yumanensis. The sequence continues at coordinate 116,951,392 of NW_027223754.1, read as the reverse complement.
ATCTGTGTGGGCGTGATAAATTTGTTAATTTCCTAAACTGTGAACATTTAAAACATGGCAATATTTATGTAACTGCTGTGCATTTCTTAATCTTTTAGTATACCAGGTGATTAAGAAAACAACAAGGATGCCCTGACTGATTTGGCTCAGTGGATAGAGCATCGGCCTGCGGACTCAAGGGTCCCAGGTTCGATTCCGGTCAAGGGCATGTACCTTGGTTGTGGACACATCCCCAGTGGGGAGTGTGCAGGAGGCAGCTGATCAATGTTTCTCTCTCATCGATGTTTCTAACTCTCTATCCTTCTCCCTTCCTCTCTGTAAAAAATCAATAAAATATATATTAAAATAAAATTAAAAAAAAAAAAAAAAAGAAAACAACAAGGACTTGGCCGTGGCCTTTTTCAACCTCAGAGAGGTCCTGCCTGGCCTGGAGGTCATGGTTCCCCGGGTGGAGGGAGGCCTGACTTCTCCAAGGGTGGTCCCTGGGTCGGCACCTCAGGATCACCTGGAACCCGTCCATAAAGCAGATTCTACCTTTCAGCAAGATCACCGGGCGATTCCCAAGCTCGGAGTGTGAGAAGCACAGCTCTAGGGAACAGAAGACAGTCAACTGGGGCTTGAAGCCGGCCTGCAGCGCTCTGCTCTCTGACTCTGTGTGCCTGTGGGCACAGCGGTGTCTGCGTGCTCTGCCCCTTGCTGTGTTTGGGGTTAGGGAGTGAACACCCTCGGATGCAGCACAATTAGCTAGGCTCCCAGATCCAACCTTCTCATGTCATTTCAAAAAAAAAAAGTGCTTAATTACCTCCATCATATTTAAAAAAAATTTTTTTTGGTAATCCTCACCCAAGGATATTTTTTTCCCCATTGATATTTAGAGAGAGTGGAGGGGAGAGAGGGAAGGGGAGAAAGAGAAAGAGAGAGGAACATCAATGTGAGAGAGAAGCATCAATTGGTTGCCTCCTGCACACACCCTGACCCCGGGGCTGGGGATCGAACCTGCAACCCAGGTTCCCTTGACTGGGAATCAAACCCGAGACCCTTCTGTCTGAGGGCCAACACTCTAACCACTGAGAACACTGACCAGGGCACATTTTAAATTTTGTTAATGAAAAAAGTTACCGAAATTTATTTTCTTGTTTGTTTTATGTCAATTACATAGAGACAGAAAGTAAAAGGGGGCTGCCAGGGGCTGGGGAAAGGGGAAACAGTTGTTTTTAATGGGGACAGAGTTTCAGTTCTGCAAGAAGAAGAGTTCTGGAGAGGGATGGTGGTGATGGTCGCTCAGCAACATGCATGAACTGTACACTTTAAAATGGTAAGATGGTAAACGTTATGTACATTTTACCACAATAAAAGGGGACATTAAGGAGGTGCAATCAGTGGGGCTCACTGGCTTGGACGAAGGGGAGGGGCCAGGACAAAGAGGTGGCGGCTGCACTGCCCAGCTCCAGGGACGATCTGCACTTGGCCCATCCTAGGTCCAGCCCGACTCCTGGCTACTTACCCTTCACCTTCTCCTCCCAAGGCAGACTGCCAGCGCTTACACAGAGGCTCCGCCTGCTAACAAAATCACTGGCAGAAGTTCCACCTCCCAGGGAAGTGTAAGTGCCCCAGGGACCACGTGATGGAAGAGCGGCACCTCTCTGGGCAATAGGTCAGAGCGGCTTCAGCAGCCGGGGCCAGGGTGTGGCCCAGAGCAGTCCCCTGCCCTGCATTCTGAGCCTTTGAGTAGAGACAGCCTCCTCCCAGGGCCGGGAGGGCAGGGCTGAGGAGATTGAAGAGCAGAGGCTGTCAGGCCGCTCTGGGGTGGGTTTGGGGACCACCACGGCCCCTCCTTGGAGGACAAGGCCATGAGGCACTGCCGGTGTGAAGGAGGGCAGGCGGGTTCAGGGCAGGTGGGTCTGATTCAGGCCAGAGGAGGCCTCGGCAGTGGGCTCCTGGGCTCCTGGGCTCCTGGGCTCCTGGGCTCCTGGGCTCCTGGGTCAGGACTGTAGGTAGGAGCTCACCCACCCCAAGGCCCTGGCTCCAGGTGCCCACTGCCTCCCTTTGTGCTCAGTGTCCCTCAATCCGCAGCTTCCTCCAAAGCCACCCTTTAACAAAGCCACCCTTGGAGGAAAGGGGAGACCTTTGGGCACAACAAAAGCAGGGAGGTGGTTTACTGAGGCCTGGGGGCAGGGCCGGGAGGGGCCCTGGGGGCTGGGGAAGCCGTGCAGAGGGGTGGGTCGGAGACCAGGGCTGGTGTCTGCCCTGTCCCCTAGAAGCCAGGACGTTACTAGCACTGCCTTGCAGGGTTTGAGGGGCGTAACCAAGGGATGTGTGGAAAGTGCTCTGCAGATGACGCTGTGATGCTTTCTGAAGATGAGGTGGTAAAAGAGGAGGCAGAGCACAATGAGGCAAAGCCTGCGGGGACTCTGCTGCTCAGGGGACCAGATGGTCTGCCGGCTGACTGGGTTATGGAGAGGCCCCTTCCATGCATGTCCCCCTTGGGGTCAGAGGGCAAGATCCCGTCCCCAAAATCAGGTGAAACAGTCGCAGTCTGTGCTTGCCACGGGCTCTCCGCCCTCATTTATCTCCGGAGACTTGGCCTTCTCCTCCCAACATTTCCTGTGTGGGATGAGCTGGCATCAAACCATGTATTGGCCTGGTTTTCTGGGAAAATAAGAGATTGACACGTTCTTGAATGTTACCCACTCTCAGCAGCCCTTGTGGTTCAAAGGGCGCCTGGCAGGGCCGAGGGACTGTTCCAGGCCGGGCTGGGCAGGAGCCCCGAGTGCTGCTGACCCGGTGACCACCCCTTCCGCACACACTGACTCGCTCAGGAATCTCCTTTCACAGAGTCTGTTTGCTGACCCTCCAATCCCTTGCCATGGCCTTAACAACTCCTGGTTGCCCTGGCCAGGGGGCTCAGTTGGTTGGAGCATCGTCCCGTTCCCCAAAACGCGGCAGGGTCACTTCCCGGTCAGGACACATACCCAGTTTACAGGTTCAATTCCCCTGTGAGGGTGCATGCGGGAGGCAACCTATCAATGTTTCTTCTCTCTCTCTCTCTCTCTCTCTCCTTTTCTCTTCTTTTTCTTAAAAAAAAAATCAATAAAAATATATCCTCGGGTGAGGGTTTAAAAAACTAACAACTCCTGGTCAAACTTGAAACACTTCTATTCCCTGACGTGAGCAATTTTCTCCCTCCCCCGCTCCCCAGGCGCAGCCTGTTCCTGCAGCACTACTCTCTGATTGCACACCTGCTGTCTCCCACCAGCCTGTGGCCACTCCTGGGAAGTCCAACTTCCTTCTTGGGGTGGAGGTGGGGGTGGGGCGAGCTTGGTGTTGAAAGGGTATCATTTCTTGCTTCTAGGACATGAAAACCCTGAGGCCCTTCGTAGGCGTTCTCAAGGGCAGGAACTAAAGGCATTGTGATGGCTGCTGAAGGTCAGGCTTCACAGCTCAGCTCAGCAGGCCAGGCTGCCAGGAGCACTCAGGGCAGGAAGGAGGAGGGGCTGGCACAGAGCGGCAGGTGGGAGGAGCCCGAGAAAGCAGAAGAGGACACAGGTGGATGTCTCCCTTAAGAGCTGGCATCTCTCAGGAAGGTCGTTCATTTGGGAAAATGGCCCAGCCCACACAGCAGAGGGCTGAGTCTCATGCAGGAGGCTTACTTGAAGAGGGTGGGAGGGAGGAGAGACAGGAGGGGAAGGCCGGCTAATAGGAAACTCAGTAACTGAGCAACTAGAGAGCCCCTTGCCCCAGGAGGGCAAGGCCAGTTAAGAAATAAGATGTTTAAGTTTGTAACCACATTGGTATGATCTAAACCTCTGGATCCCCATGACCCGAACGCCGTGTGTGTGTGTGTGTGTGTGTGTGTGTGTGTGTGTGTGTGTGTGTGAGAGAGAGAGAGAGAGAGAGAGAGAGAGAGAGAGCAGGAAGGCAAGAGAAGGGTTTCACTTCTGGGCCTGGAAGCAGGAGCTCAGAGACAGAGGCCCATGGGCACATGGGCTCCCTCTACCTCCCAAATTCCCTGAAATTGTAGTTCACCCCAGCTGCACATTATAATCGCCCAGGAGACATGTTTTAAAACTCACTGCTGGTGCCCCTTCCTCTCCCCAGATCTGGCCTCACTCATATGATGGCGGGGGCAGGCCTTAGTGTGTTTTAAAATACGCAGAAGGTGTGAGGACTGCTGGTCTGTGGGAGCAAATCAGGAAGGAAGAGAGAACATTCAGTGAGGCCCCCAAATGGGAGTGAAAAGCAGGGATTTTCTGGCGAGGGGGTCAGGGAGACACATAGGTCAGAGACCTTCAGGGGACACTGCTAACTGCCAATCTGTCTGAGCACAGGCCCTCTGCCGGGCACTGTTCCAGGGGTCTCTCAAGTGCTGACTCATTGGAGCTTCACAGTATCTTGTAAGTAGTTGCCTGCCGCCTGGCTGAGCAGATCCTGCCCTCTGTGGCTGCTAGCACGCTGGTTTTGGTATCAGCTGTTCTGTGGCCTTCATATGATTGTGATGCTGACTGTATTTTAGCTCAATAAATCTAGTGTTGTTTACTCCGAATTATGTATGCATGGGTCATATACAACTGTATACATTTGTCAAAACTTACTGAATTGTTCCATTTTTAATTGTTCAATTAAAAATTTCCTGGTATGTAAATTATATTGCAAGAAAGCTGACCAAAAAAAAAAAAAAAAATCATTGAAGTCTTCTGCCTGCCAGGCACTGTACTGGCAATATTAAGATGAATCAGACATGGCCCCTGTCTGCAAGTGCTTGCAATTAAACAAATGAAGTGCAACAAAGCATTGAAAGTGCTATGATGATAGAGATCTGTGCAGGATAGAGAGATGATTCTAACTAAGGCCAGAAAGAAGGCTAGGTGGTATTTGAGCCAAGTCTTAAAAGATAGGTAGCTATTTGCCAAGTAATAAAGGAGAGAAAAGCAATTCTAGGCAGCAAAAACAGAAGAACAAAACCTCACAAGATGGAAATAGCTAGACATGTTCCAGGAAATGCAAGTGGTTGGCTTCATAAAGAGCTTGTCCAGAGAGCAAAATGTGGGTGGCAAACGAGCTTGAAGGGTCTCATTCCACATACTAAGACACTCAGGTTTTATCTTGTAAACAAAGAGGAACTGCTGAATAGTTGTAAGCTGGAATAAACATATTCTGTCTTCTGTTTTGTAAATATTACTGTGGAAGCAGAGAGGAAGACAGACTGGCAGGTGGTAGTAGCTAGATTGAAGGCTAAGAAACTGATTAAAAGATTTATAATCATTCAACTAAGATAAGACATGAGCTTTGTTCCATGGAGTAAAGTGATGTGAGGGGAGATTAATGACAGGCATTAAGGGAGGATGACTGAACAGAATGTGTTTCAGAGAGCTGCATAAGAGGATGATGAAGAATCAAAGATGACCCTTTGGATTCTGGCTTGGGTGACTGGGTGGTCCATGGTGACATTTGTCAAGATTGTGAATGCAAAGAAGAGCAAGTTTGGGAGGGAAAGATGAGTTCAGTTTAGGGCATGTTGAGTTTTATATGGTCCATTCCGGTGGAGTGTCTAAAAGGCAACTGAATATCCAGGAGTAAAATTCAGAAGAGAGTTCTAGACTAGATGTGTGGTTCAAAGTCATCCACACAGCGATGGCAGTTGAAGCCAAGGAATGGATGAGGGTGATCACACAGAGTGGCAAGGAGGGCATGTAGGTATGAAAGGGCTGAGCCTCAGAGAAAAGGAAGCCTCACTAGAAGCTGAGAAATAATGGCCTAAGAGGCAGAGATGAACCAGGAGAGTATAGTGTATAGAAACGAAGGAACAGGCAGCTTTTAGAGAAATACATGGTCAACACCATCAAATGCTTATATGCACCAAACATAATGAAGGCAAAAAAGAGTCCATTGGAATTGTCAAGTGGGAGATTATTGTTAGGTGCAAAAGTGGTTGCTTTAAAGTTGTGGTGGCAGCGCCTGGTGGCAGAAGGCCAAACAATGAATGAAGTGGAAGGAAATGGAGACAGTGAGTAGGCAGTTTTGCAGTAAAATGGAAGAGAAAGTTAGTAAGTAGATAAAAAGAAAGGTTTCTTTAAATATTGAAGAGACTTGATAAATTTTATAGGCTGTTGAGGAAAAGCCAGTGGAGTAGAAGTTGAAAATATAAAACAGTGGCCCAATGAAGAAAGGTCTTAGTCGTGGAGGAGACAGAAAGGGCAGAAATAGAAAGAGCACGCCTTTTCCTCTGGAAATGCAGGGAGAAAGTAGAGAGCAAGTACAGATACAGATAATTTTGAATTTGCAGTCAGGGAGTTGAGGGAATTCATGACTTCAGACTCATCCCTCAATGGGTCTGAGGGGAAAAGTGAAAGTTGGAATGGCTGTTGCAAGGTTCTGGAGAGGGAACGAATCTATAAATTGACAAAGGCACTGAAGGTTGGACTCTATACATGAGTAGTGTCATCTGTCTATAATGGTTCTAATTTTTCTGCCTCAGCATTGAACTGACTATGTGTGGCAACAAAGATAACATATTGTTGGATTCATCCATGATTTGGACGTAACTAGGGGGATGTGGTAGAAAGGCAATATGCGGGGTCACTTAGAGATTTATTAACAGAGTGGAGAAAGTGATGGATTCCAGGACCTAGACTGGATGGAGAAAAAGTGGAGCCATCATGGTAAAATTGGCAGGGATAATACAGAGAGACCGGAGGTTTAGGGGGTCTTGGTGAGAAAGCAAACAGATAAATTGATAGAGCATGATGATAGTAGATTCTGGTCAGGAGTAGTGTACTCAAGTATAAGATTTCAGAGGGGAGACACACTGGACAATGCCAAAGTCCTAACTACAGTCATGGGATGGGAGTGGGAGCCGGAATGAAGAAGAGGAGACCTCATTGATGCCCAGACTATGATGTTCCCAGATGATGTGAGTACAAAGGAATATCATGGTTAAGGTATCAAAGTCCTTAATGAACAGGGCAAGGGAGGATAAGAGGGTCAGATGTCAGCTCTATGTATGGTGAGTATGGCCTGGACTTCAAAGAAGTTTGTACACAGGAGTAGCTGAGTAATGGTCTGGAAGCAGCAAAAGGGAGTGAGGGTGCTGCTGCCACCTGAAGGCTGAGATGTTGAAAATGGGGTCTCTGCTTCAGAGAGAAGGTGGGGGTGTTTGGAGCCTTGGACAGATTTCCGGTGAGGCTAAGAGATGGAAGAGGTTGAAGATAATGTGCAACTACTTCGGTGATAGCAGGGTATAGGTTAGGAGGGAGAGAAACCAAGGAAAAGAAGGCACAGTATGGTCGGGGCATGGTAGCGGAGGACACCAAGAGGTTCACTTCATGGCTGGTGACTTAGGATGGTAGGATGAGAGGCATGGGCAAGGTCTATTGGCCTCAAAGTCCTGGACAACCAAATGTGGAGACCTTCAGGGGTCTTAGATCCAAACCAAGTGATGAGGAGTTTTGTTGATGTCCTGGAGGAGAATAGGAGACTCTGCAGGGATCAGACCTGGAAAGGCATTTGTGCCCTGGAGGTTGTAGAGCTTCTAGAATGTTGACAACTTAATGGAAAGAGCATTACTTATATTTATTTGGAGGACAAAGATTTTTTTCTGTAGACTCTTTAAAGGGCAAAGATTATGCCTAAACGTCCCTCAATAGATATTTGTTTAACTCAATTGAAATGAAGAGTTGAGCTCATCTGTTACTCATGGGATATAGAACTTCAGAGCCGGAAGGACTCATTCGAGAGAGTCAAATGAGTTTTCATCATCTCCACACTGGCTCCTGTCTCCTGCTCCAGCACCACTGCACTTGGGGAGGGGGGGCGGCTGGGGCGGGGGGGAGGGGCTTTAGCAGTCTTAACTGTTGGACTCCCTCAGACTTGTCTGGCTCCTTCAGGGCTCCCTGCACATGCACTTCTCTCTTCTTGGAAGGAATCTTCCCACTTCTGTCTAGCTAACTCCTCCTTATTTTTCAAGCCTCAGGGCAAAGCCAAACTTTTCTTCAGTGCTAAGCTCTTTCTGGCTCTCCCAGGCAGTCTTAGGGGCTCCTTCTGCTACATTCCTACACTCTCTTAAGCTTTCAATAAAGCAATGATCTTATCACAGTAGAATTGCTTGCTGTTATACTTTGATTTATAAGAAATACATATTTGGTCATTCAGATGTCTAAAATATATTTCCAGTATGTACTTGCTCTTTGTACATGATTCATGGTTCTCATCATCCAAGACCCTTGGAATTTTCTCTGTGATTACAACTTTGGGAGCATCTTTTGTCCTAATATTTGGTTTCTTGTTCTCTGTTCCTGAAATTGCTTCAGACCCATAAAGGTAAAATTAACTAATTGCTATAGCAAATTCATCAAACCCAAGGAGGAGGGTTTGGGAACCTCTGATTTATAGCCCATTGGTCAGGAGCACAGGCAACAACCTGGGCTTATGATTGGCGTCTGAAATGGAAGGTGTCTTTTGGGATGGAGCCCTTTACCTATGGAACTCATCACCAGGTAGATAGTGTCTGAATTAAGTTGAATTCTTGGGTGCCCTGCTGGTGTTGAAGAATTGCTTGATCCAGAATCTCATTACTTGCCTGTAGCTTAACTGATTGTAAACTCTTTGAGAGTAAGGATTGTCTATTCATATTATATTCCTAGCTCCAAGAACAATGGGACATTATAAGTTCCAAAAACTTGTTGATGAATGAATGTGTGAATGAAAGAACAAACAAGCAAGAGAGTGAGAAGCAGAGTGACTTCAGTTTAAATTAGGAAGACTTTCACTATTTTAATATTAAAAATAATAAAAGTGTGTTGTGACTTCAAAACTACAACTAAAAGACAAAACGGACACCATCCAGAACCACAGGAACGCTGGCTGAGTGGAAATTCTACAACTAGAAGGAAAGAGAAAAGCACGCTGAGACTCAGGGAGATGCGGAAGTAAAGTGCAGAGGTATGGAGGCGGAGGTGTGTGTGCGGAAAGGGCTGGCTATGGAGGACGTCGGTGTCTTTTTCAATCGGGAGGGAGTCACACACTCCCAACTGCTCTGAACTCCAGTTCTGGGCAAGTCTCTGGGGACCCAGACTCATACAGGGAGAAACTGGACTGTCTGGCAGCTGGCGGAACTCGAGGGCAGCTTTCTCTCAGAGGTGCTTGCAGCGATTACCGTGGGACACTGAGACCTGGGGGCCTCTTAAGGCAGGACTGAGGACCAGCCGTAGCTGTTTGCTCCACCCTGTTGATTCCCTGAGACCCTACCCCACCCAAGCTGTGAGCAGAGGCTTTTGCATATGAATGGGCTGGCCCTTTGAGATCTAAAATTACCGAACAAACTGCAGCTGGGTCAGAGAGACCCAGAACATCCAAAAGAAGGCTCAAGGCCCCACAGCAGCTTGCATTGCTTCACAGGTGGGCCCCATCTGGGCACCTCCAAACCCCAAACAAGGAAGAGGAATCTGCAGATCTCTCCATAGCTCCTGCTGGGTAGCCTCAGGCAGAGGCTAAATTAGCACCTCCTTAGAGATCCAAGAGCCAGTGTACCCAGTGGTCAGAGTGGGACCATCCAGATTACAACTCCTCAGATCCATAAGGGACACACTTGGGGGGCAGACTCAGTGAGCACCAAAGCCCCACTGAAGCAAGTCTTGCTCCAGAAGGGTGTCTCCAGCACAGAAGTTCTTCCACCGTAGACACAGCTGATTCTCACAGCCAATTGGCCTGGAGGTCAATTCCTCCCAGTGATAACTACAACAATCAAAGCTTAACTACAACAAGACTGTGCACACAGCCCACAAAGGGGTGCACCAAGAGTGTCCACCACAGGTAATTGGGGAGGCTGAGCCACTGGGCCCTATAGGACACCTAGCACACAAAGCCACTCTATCAACACAGGGAAGCATAAAAAATGCAGAGACAAAGAAACAGGTCACAAATGACAGAAATGGAGGAAAGCAAACTACTGGATATAGAGTTCAAAACCACGATTATAAGGTTTTTCAAGAATTTTCTGGAAACCGCCAATAAATTTAGTGAGACACTCGAGGATATGAAAAAAGACCAACTAGAAATTAAGCATACACTGACTGAAATAAAGAATATTATACAGAGATCCAACAGCAGACTAGAGGATCCCAAGAATCAAGTCAAAGATTTGAAATACAAAGAAGCAAAAAATACCCAACCGGAAAAGCAAAAAGAAAAAAGAATCCAAAAATATGAAGATAGTGTAAGGAGCCTCTGGGACAACTTCAAGCATACCAACATCCAAATTATGGTGGTGCCAGAAGAAGAGAGAGAGCAAGATATTGAAAACCTATTTGAGGAAATAATGAAAGAAAACTTCCCCTACCTGGTAAAAGAAATAGACTTACAAGTCCAGGAAGCACAGAGAACCCCAAACAAAAGGAATCCAAAGAGGACCACACCGAGACACATCATAATTAAAATGCCAAGAGCAAAAGACAAAGAGAGAATCTTAAAAGCAGCAAGAGAAAAAAAGTCAGTTACCTACAAGGGAGTACCCATAAGATTGTCAGCTGATTTCTCAACAGAAACTATGCAGGCCAGAAGGGAGTGGCAAGAAATATTCAAAGTGATGAATAGCAAGAACCTACAACCCAAGATTACTTTACCCAGCAAAGCTATCATTCAGAATTGAAGGTCAGATAAAGAGCTTCACAGGTAAGAAAAAGCTAAAGGAGTTCATCACCACCAAATCAGTATTATATGAAATGCTGAAAGGTATCCTTTAAGAAGAGGAAGAAGAAGAAAAAGGTAAAGATAAAAATTATGAACAACAAATACATATCTATCAACAAGTGGATCTAAAAATCAAGTGAATAAAACATCTTATGAACAGAGTAAACTGGTGAATGTAATAGAATCAGGGGCATAGAAAGGGAGTGGACTGACAATTCTCAGGGGGAAAATGGGTGTGGGGGGTGTGGGAAGAGACTGGACAAAAATCGTACACCTATGGATGAGGACAGTGGGGGGGGGGGGGGTAAGGGCAGAGGGTGGGGTGGAAACCGGGTGGAGGGGAGCTATGGGGGAAAAAAAGAGGAACAGCTGTAATAATCTGAACAATAAAGATTTATTTTAAAAAATAAAAATAAAAAATAATAAAAAGGTTTAAAAAAAGTGTGTTATTTTGTTTAACCCTCATAGTTATTCTAAGGTAGATTATAAATATTTCTCTCTTTTCTGCATCCAGCATGGCTAGAGAGCGGTCAGGTTCCTGAGTAGGGGCGGCTGGGGATTGAGAAAATGAAAGAAAGAGACAGACACAGAGACAGAAGGAAAAAGCTGGGGCTGGGTGGGACAGCTGTCCTCTGATGGAGAGACAGTGACCCAGAGCCGATACAACGAGTTTATTTTATACAGCAAAATACCAGGAAGTTTTACGAAAGCCCAAGACCAAGGAGATTATGTGCATTCTTGTGGCTTCTTTGTAATTGTCACTTCTGGGTAGGCCCGGATAATCATGTTTGTTCCTGGTACTTGGCTGGATTTATGAAACCCACCCCCTGGTGCCTGAAATGAAGGTCAGGCTGACAACACACCTGCCTCTGGCAAGGTATGTTTCCAGGGCATGGCTCTGCTGGGCACCGCTGGATTCAGATGACAATCAGATCAGGGGCCTTTCCCAGATGCTCTCTACAGTAGATATTACTAGTTTATTATAGAGGTAAGGACACCAAGACTCAGAAAAAAAGTGATTTTTACATGGAATCTCATTTAAAGAAGGGGGCTTTGATTTCTGCCTATTTTGTGTCTTCACACTCAGCTTTTTTGAGCCTCAAGGTCTCAGTAAGTGATTAAATGCATGGAGATTTTGGAGCCAGGCTCATCCAGCTCTGTTACTTACAATCTGCTGTCCTCGAAGTACCATAAGACAAGAAACTTAACCTTTAAAGCCTCCATCTTGTTATCTATAAAGGTGGGGTGATGATGGTGGTGGAGGTGGAGGTAATACTGCTGTTCTGAAATTTAAATCAGACCATGAATGCCAAGCTCTGTGCACATGGCCTGGCACATGGTAAAGTCTCAGTACATATTAACCATCACTTTTATTGCTTTTTTTAAAAAAAATATTCAGAAATTCTCTTACAACCTAGATATATTCAAATCCTGGTAAGCACAGATTCACACCACTTTATAAACCAGGATACTAGAGATTAGGTCACTTTAAGAAGGCCTCACAGACCAGACACCATGTCCCCCTCCTGCCTGGGGACAGTCCCAGGGTCATACTGAGAAATTCTCATTACTCCTCCTTTTAGATTCTGTTATGACTATTAGTCCTCTCTTTGCAACTCATTTTTGCTTCTTTTCATAGCATGTCACTTTCCAAGTAATTTCCATTCAGCTGTGATAGTGAAAGTCTTCCTAATTTAAACTTTTAGTCAAAGAAGCTGACCTTTCCCTGACCTTTGAGTCCAAGATCTTGGACTCCATCTGAATTTGAGAACTGACATCCCTCTTCCATCCACTAAGGACACTGGAAAAGGAAAGCAGGTTTTTATTTATGGCCAGATGATGTATCATATAGAGTTGCAAAGTATTTCCCGCAGGAGATCTCGGCAGCAGAGGGCCAAGTGCGTTAGTCAAAGACACTATTGATGCCAAGGGAATAGAACCAAGTGTCCTCAGCTGCCCTTAGAATGTCTTTCCTGAGATATTTGCCTGGGAGTGGGCCTGGCATTTCTGACATTGCAAGGGAGCCTGTAGGACTGGCGTCTTAAGTAAGGAAACAGCTGGTAACTCTCTCTCGAATCAGCCCTGAAATGTTGTGAAATTCCTTAGTTTTCCACAGCCTGTGAAGGGAACCTGAAAGATGTGAGTGGTTCATTACAGTGTTCTTAAATCACACCTGGTTCCTGATCCCTAAGCTGGTAAGACATTCTTTTCATCCTTCTCTCTGCCTTTCTGTCTTTTTTCCTTTCTCTCCACTCTTCCTTGTACTTTCTTTCCCTGTGTGTGTGTGTGTGTGTGTGTGTGTGTGTGTGTGTGTGCCTACATAGAACACCATCTACACTAATAAAAGAGAAACATGGTAATTGGCATACGACCGCTACCCTTTTCATTGGCTAATCAGTGAGTATATGCAAATTAACTATCAGCCAAGATGGCGGCCGGCAGCCAGGCAGCTGGAAGCGAACATGAGGCTTGCTTGCTGTGGACTCCAACGTTCCCCGCCTCACTTTCCGGCCTCTGAGCTACAACTCTAAGCAACTATGTACTATGTTGCAAATAAGAAGATAAACAAAACACCAGAAACCGGATTTCATTCAGCCGGGCTTTAGCAACATTGTATCAATGTTTTCAGCAGCGAGGCCTCAGAGCTAAAGCTGGCCCAGAATAAAAAAAAAAACAAAAAACAAGGAGTGGTTGGAAGCTTCAGTCACTTGCTTCGGGAAAACAGCCCTCAGCCCCTCACCCAGACAGGCCAGGCACCCCAGTGGGGACCCCCACCCTGATCCAGGACACCCTTCAGGGCAAACCAGCCAGCCCCCACCCGTGCACCAGGCCTCTATCCTATATAGTAAAAGGGTAATATGCCTCCCAGCACCGGGATCAGTGTGACAGGGGGCAGCGCCCAAAACCCCCTGATCGCCCTGCAGCTCTGTGTGTGACAGGGGGCGGGGCCACAACCTCCCTATACACCCTGCTCTGTTTGTGACAGGGTGCGGCGCCCCAACCCCCTGATCAGCCCTACCCTGTGCCTGATAGGGGGGAGCTCCCCAATCCCCTGATTGCCCTGCGACTCTGTGTTTGACAGGGTGCGGCGCACCAACCCCCTGATCAGCCCTGCTCTGTGTGTGACAGGGTGTGGCGCCCCAACCCCCCCCCCCCCCCGCCCCCCGCAACGGGCCCTGCTCTGTGTGTGACAAGGTAGAGCCATAACCTCTCCATCGGCCCTGCCCTGAGTGTGACAGGGTGCGGTGCCCCAATCCCCCTCCACGGGCCTTGCTCTGTGTGTGACAGGGTAGAGCCATAACCTCCCCACTGGCCCTGCCCTGAGTGTGACAGGGTGCAGCGCTCCAACCCCCTGATCCGCCCTGCTCTGTGTGTGACAGGGGGCGGTGCCCCAACTCCCTTATCGGCCCTACTCTGTGAGTGACAGGGGGGAGCTCCTCAACCCCCTGATGGGCCCTGCTCTGTGAGTGACAGGGTGAGCTCCTCAACCCCCTGATCGACCCTGCTCTGTGCGTGACAGGGGGGAGCTCCCCAACCCCCTGATGGGCCCTGCTCTGTGCATGACAGGGGGGAGCTCCTCAACCCCCTGATCGACCCTGCTCTGTGAGTGACAGGGTACGGAGCCCCAACCCCCTGATTGGCCCTGCTCTGTGAGTGACAGGGGGCAGCGCCCCAACCCCCTGATTGGCCCTGCTCTGTGCGTGACAGGGGGTGGCGCCGCAACCTCCCCATCGCCCTGCCTTGAGTGTGACAGGGGGCGGTGCCCCAACCCCCCAATCGGCCCTACCCTGAGCGTGACTGAGGGTGGCATCGCAACCTCCCTATCCGCCCTGCTCTGTGCATGACGGGGCGGTGCCCCAACTCCCCAATTGGCCCTGCTCTGAGCCTGACCAGGGGCTGCACTTAGGGATTGGGCCTGCCCTCTGCCCCCCGGGAGCAGGCCTAAGCCAGCAGGTCGTTATCTCCCGAGGGGTCCCAGACTGTGAGAGGGCACAGGCCAGGCTGGGGGACCCCCCTCCCCCTGCCCCCCCGAGTGCACAAATTTTTGTGCACCGGGCCTCTAGTAACATATAATGAAAGTTAAATATATTTAGGATAAAATGTACTTTTATCATAATGCCTTTTAAAATCAAATAAAGCATGGAACAGAGTGTGGGATCTCAGAGGGAAGTCAGGGGATGGTGGGTGGGTGGAAAGTAATCAACCAAGAACCTTGTATGCATATATGCATGGCCCATGGCCACAGACAATGGGGTGGTGAGGGCCTGGGGGGAGGGGCGGGCTGGAGGGCGTAAATGGGGGGAAAAGAGGGACATGTATTACTTTCAACAATAAAGAATTATCTACACTAATAAAAGACAAAGATGCTAATTGACCGCACCTTTGCTACGCCCAAGCCACGCCCACCAGCCAATCAGAGCAACTATATGCAAATTAACCCAACCAAGATGGCAGCCAGCAGCCACGGAGCTGGAGCAAGCAGGAGGCTTGGTTGCCCTGGCAATGGAGGAAGCCAAACTTCCTGCCTGCCTGGACTGGCTGTGGCCTCTGCAAAAGGCAACAAAGTTTCAATTATAGAAGATAAATAAATCCCAGATACCTGCTTCCAGCCAGCCTCCACTGGGAGCTTGGGTGGCTGGGGGCTGTGGCCAGCCTGCAAACAGCCATCAGCCCCACACCCAGGCTTGCCACACTCTCATGGGAGGGTCCCCGCTGGGGGGCTTGGCCGGCCTGAAAACAGCCATCAGCCCCTCACCCAGGCTGGCCAGGCACCCCAGTGGGGACCCCTACCCTAAAGGGGCTGTGGCCAACCTGCAAAAAGCCATCAGCCCCTCACCCGGGCTGGCCAGGCACCCCAGCGGGGACCCCCACCCTGAAGGGGCTGTGGCCAGCCTGCAAACAGCCATCAGCCCCTCACCCAGGCTGGCCAGGCACCCCAGCGGGGACCCCCACCCTGAAGGGGCTGTGGCCAACCTGCAAACAGCCATCAGCCCCTCACCCAGGCTGGCCAGGCACCCCAGCGGGGACCCCCACCCTGAAGGGGCTGTGGCCAACCTGCAAACAGCCATCAGCCCCTCACCCAGGCTGGCCAGGCACCCCAGCGGGGACCCCCACCCTGAAGGGGCTGTGGCCAACCTGCAAACAGCCATCAGCCCCTCACCCAGGCTGGCCAGGCACCCCAGCGGGACCCCCACCCTGATCCGGGACACACTTCAGGGCAAACCAGCTGGCCCCCACCTATGCACCAGGCCTCTATCCTATATAATAAAAGGGCAATATGCAAATTGACCCTAACAGCAGAGCGACTGGGAATCACTGGTCACTTTGACACACACTGACCACCAAGGGGCAGACGCTCAATGCAGGAGATGCCCCCTGGTGGTCAGTGTGCTCCCACAGAGGGAGCTCTGCTCAGCCACAAGCCAGGCTGACTGATGCCAGTACAGCAGTGGTGGTGGGAGCCTCTCCTGCCTCCTCAGCAGCACTAAGGATGTCCTACTGCAGCTAGGCCTGCTCCCCGCTGGCAAGTGGACATCCCCCAAGGGCTCCCGGGCTGCCAGAGGGATGTCTAACTGCCAGCTTAGGCCTGATCCCCCAGGAAGCGGGCCTAAGCCAGCAGGTGATCATTCCCCGAGGGGTCCCAGACTGCGAGAGGGCACAGGCCTGGCTGGGGGGCCCCCCCCCCACCGAGTGCACAAATTTTTGTGCACCAGGCCTCTAGTTAAAAGAATTCTGAAAGGTCAAGGAATGTATCGCAGGAGTATCACAAAAGAGCAGGTCTTGCACATCTTATTTGAGAGAAGAAACTTCCAATATGGTTTTAGGGTTCCAGTCTCCACAGAACCATGTTTCAGAGTTGCAGCTAACATTCTGATGCTTGGCTGTGTCAAGCTGGACCATGCATTTTCTCCTGGGTACGAACATGCACAGTGTTATATTTGAGGGTCATGTTCACTCAAACTCATGTGCCTTCTTATCCAGTTTTTCTTGTTTTGGATGATTAATTGAGCTCCTCTCCTGGATAATGGGTTTGAGTGGATTTGTAAAACTCAGGGATTACCACCACAAGTCTCAACATTGGCAATGATGAAACTTCTAAGGCATTAAGCACAGACCCAAAGAAGCACCATAACACAATGAAGCCTTGGCTTTCCAGCTTCACTTAAAATTATTTTTACCCCAAGCATATTTACTTAAGTTTGAACTAAGTTATTTTGGTTGTTGAGACATGGAGTTGAAACCTATTAGCTCAGTTAAGTCTGGTAGATTAGAAGGTTTATTAACACTTTCATTTGAGTCCACCCAATCACCCTTCCAACATCTTGTCCTCATGACCCCACATCCTCCATGACCTCAGTATCCCCACCTGGCGTGGTGATACTTTGGTCCTCACTAAATGTTGGCACTGCTTCCCCTCCCTTCTCCCAACCTCCCATCTTTCTATCCTAGTCCACTTTCAGTGTCTCTCCTCTTTGCTGTATTTGTCCACACAGCTTAGAAACATACTTGCCTTCTCCATCTTAACAGTGAAGTGCTTATAACTGGCTGGCTGATTTGAAGCATTTGTCCATTTCTGTAGTGTAAACACTCCCATTATGTGAGTATTTCAAGCCAATTTAACAAGCTCACAGAGTTCCTGGAAATGTAATAGCCAACTCTCCCAAAGGTAGGAGGGCCCTGGGCAGCACTGCCACCTTCCCTTGGCTCTGCACTTACTGAGCTATGTCTTTCTCCTGCTCTTGGTTGTGAAACTTCTCAAAGAGCAATCAATCTAGAATTATCACTATACTTTCTGGCGTTGGACTCTCCCTTTGGCCTTTGCAATCTGAGTTTTACCTCTTCAAGATCATTAGTAATTTTTGTTGTTATAAAAGCTATCCATGTGAAATGCAAAAGCAAAAAAAATATTTTTTATTCCATCAACAAAAATGAATAAGGGTATAAAAGAGATACTGTTGCTGAGCTTTGAAGCGCAAACCTCACTCTTGTTCCTCATTTTCTTTAGCTTTTGCACCGCTGGTCTCTAGTGGCCTCCCCTCTGCCAGGAGCTCTCCCTTCTTTGGCTTCCATATGCTGCCTGTCCTGCCTTCTGTCCCTCTGATGCTCCTTCCTCCTCTCCCACTTCTTCCTCCTCCACCCCCACAATGCCCATGCCCCAGAGCTCTGACCTCAGGCCTCTTCTTTCCCCATCATCATCTCCATCGTTTTTGATGTTGGTGACTCACAAACAGATCCTTCTACATGAGACCTCCTTCTGAGCTCTAGATCAGCGTCTCAGTTGCCTGAAGGTCCCTTCTTCCCAGAAGTCTGAAATTTAAATCAGGCTTCAGCAACCTGACATTCACATCTCCTCTGCCTTCTGTGTTTCTCCTGCTCCTGAAACCATCCTTTTAGTTACTGAGGCTACAAATATAGATATGAGTTCTTCCATGCTCTTTACCCATATAGTCTACTTATTGAGTCTCCCAGCTACCTTTCATTCAATTTCACCTTCATAGTACCATCATTAATTACCATTGGCATAACTTTTAGTCTCTAGAATTGATAAGAATTCCTTTCCAATTGATAAAAACCCAGCTATAAGATTTATATTATAAAGCAAAGTGTGACTAATCTCACCATTCCTCCTCAAGTACCTTGGATTGTACCTGAAGTTTAACCTTAGCCTCGCATCAAGGCCATCAAAGACACGGCCCCTGGTTACCTCCCAGCATCATCTGCTACTCCAGCTAGTCACCTGCCCCTGGACTTTGCTTCCTCCTTCTGCAAATCCTCTTCCCCTGTTTCTGCATATCTAAGTCTTCAAAGCCAAGTTCAATTCCACCTCTTCCAGTAAATCTTTTCTGAGCTTACTGAGCTGTAAATTGTTGGGGTCCAACCCCAACAGGTCCAGGGGTTCCCAAAGGTGTGGACGGAGTTGGCGAAGAAGGAATGACACGGAAACAGCGTTCAGTTGATCAGCATAGTGAGGTTCTTTAGTCAGGTTCTCCAGCCAGGTTCTAGCCAGGTTCTGTAGCCAGGTTCTGTCTTTATTCTCCTGTTACATCTGTATTTATACCAATTGATTTTAATCCTATCCATTCTATTCCAAAGATTAGGGTGTTTGTTATCTCCATTCCAAGGTCACTACTCTATTGTTCTGTTAAGCTACAAGGAAGTAACTGAAGGAGATTATCCAAAGTAAAGATTATGTAGTTTAAGCATGATTATTCATAGTTAAAGTGATTAACTACCTGCCTGGCACTTAGTTAGGGGGTTTTACTGATTTATTCTCTTCCTTAGTCCTGTTAATCCCTAACTCCAGGGGAAGATCCCCACCTGGGGAAACAACCTTTCTCGGAGAGGTGACCTTGGTTAAAACACATAGCGCTAAGAAGGGGAGCAAACATATTAAGAACAGTATGCCATATACGCCAGATTCCTTGAAACACATGCTGTGCAGATGTTTCTTCCCTGCAGCGACTGTGTCAAGCAGCAAGAATGGACTGGCTTCCGGCAGTAAATAATTGTACCTCCATTCTATGAACACTCAACACTTTCTTTACCTCTCTTGTGACATCACTTTTTGCCTTGCATTAGAGTAATTTGTGGAAGGAAGGAGGGAAACCAACATTTATTAGGTTAGTCATTGCATTAGGACTTTTTATTAGCTCCTTCTGTGTTTGCACAACCCTGGGAGGTAGAAGCTATTACCTCTTGTTACAAAAGAGGAAACAGTTGCTCAGAGTGGTCCATGAAATTGAATTCTGGTGGCAGCTTGTCTGACTTCACATCTGTGCTGTTACGGCTGAGTCGTGTGTATGCTCTAACTCAGCGGTTCTCAACCTGTAGGTCGCGACTCCTTTGGGGGTCGAATGGCTCTTTCATAGGGGTTGCCTAAGACCATTGGAAAACACATATATAATTATATATTGTTTTTGTGATTAATCACTATGCTTTAATTATGTTCAATTTGTAACAATGAAAATACATCCTGCATATCAGATATTTACATTACGATTAATAACAGTAGCGAAATTACAGTTATGAAGTAGCAACGAAAATAATTTTATGGTTGGGGGTCACCACAACATGAGGAACTGTATTAAAGGGTCGCAGCATTAGGAAGGTTGAGAACCACTGCTCTAACTGGTACCCTCCCTAACAGTAAGGACTGAATTTTTTCCTTCTTTATACACCTCAGGATTCCTAGTGTCGGCCTTGGCACCTGGCCGGCACTAAAAATGCTGAGGGACTGAATGAAGGCTGGGTCGCTTGATGGATCTGCCCCTTGCTTGTTCCCAGCTGTGCTGCCGACTGCAGCTGTGCATTCCAGAGTTACACGTGCCATAAATATCTCACCACCCATTCACATTTAGATGTTTTTCCTGCTCTCTGGGCCCTACTTACGTGTCTCTCTTTGATTGACAAGCTCTGAAGGAGGCAGAAATTGAATTTGCGGTACTCTTTTGTTCAGATCCCGAGCATAACAATCACCAAATGATTTCTGGGGATGAAAACAAGGTGTTTATCAAGGCGATTTTGTGCTGCTTTTTAAACAAATTCTGCTTGCATTCCCTCCACCTCATTTGAACAGATAGAAGTTGCTTGTGAAGTCCACATGACATTGAAACCAAAATGTGAGGTTTGAGTCCAAGTTCTTTGTCTCTCGAAATTGAAGAACGAAGTCGCAGACAAAAACCTGTTGGTGGAACCGAAGTTTACTGGGAGAAGCCGGTCCTGGAAAGGGGGCAGCTGGGTTCCAGGAGCAGCCAGTGTCCAGAGCTTCCTCCCCATGTTGCAGTCGGATGTTAAATTCTATTAGTCCATGTGACCCCTCCGCAGGAATGTCAGGAACCCATTGCGTGCTGAGGGGAGAGAGAGAGAGAGAGAGAGAGAGAGAGAGAGAGAGAGAGAGAGAGAGAAACACTTTTTAATTTAGGGGTGGATACAGCCTTGCTAGCTCCTGATTGGTCTTTTCAAAGAATTCCGTCTTAGCAACATCCTTGGGATTGGTTTATGTCTTATTGCCTTGGGATTGGTTATCTGTAAGCTGCCTGTCTTAGCAATGTTCATACATTTTAAAGTTCATGCCTCTCACATGTGCCCTTCCTTCCCTGCCCAGTTGGGGTGCCTTAGTAACTCCACCCAGTTGAGTTCCCCAGTTTTAAATCCTACCTCCCATGGCCCCTACCCCTGTCTATCTAGCTTCCCTCTGTCCCCTCAAGCCCGTTGTGACCTATTCTAGTCCTTCCACACCCACCCCTCAACCCCACTCCATCCTCCTCCCCTGCTAGTTGCCCAGAGCCCTCATTCTCCTTGTGTCTGTGCATGCGCAAGGGCAGGCTTCCTCAAGCCATGCCCAAGGCCCTGACTCCCTCGCACCAAAGCGTACCTGTTCTTGGTCTCTGCTAGAGCTACTCAGCTACTTTTATAAACTAACTGGGACTAGACAAGTACTCATGGAATTACTGCATTCATTCCTTATTCCTTCCATTTGAGCAGTGGTTTTGTGAAGTCATTTAATTAAAGTGTAACTGTAATGGTGGAAACTCAGGATCTCCTGGTGACAAAGGTATTTTAGGGGAAGGAGACTGTTCTGAGGACCTTCCCATTGCACCAGCTACATGTATGGCTGGCCCTGTCCACACCCCATCATCTAGGTCCCCCCTCAAAACAACATACTTGCTTTGCAGCCAGGAAATGATGATGAGCCATGCCCCCATCACTGCTTGGTACCTACCTGATATTCAGTATGACTCACAGACCAGGCTGATAAAACTGGTGGCAAACAAATGGCAAGAGTGATACACAGCCCCTGGGGCTGGCTCTCACCTGCCTAAAGGGGTAGCTGTCAAAGGCAGCCAAGGAGCCTCAAAGACCAGTGCGGACAGCGTGTCTGCTTGTCTGTGCCTCGGATAGAATGGGATACCGCCCTGGCCCCGTGCACCACCCTGTCCAGCCTGAGACAGAGACCTTAGGGTGGCCGCGCAGAGAGGGAGGGCGCCGGCCTCCTGTCCAGCAGATGGTGGGATGAGCAGCCCCTGCACATGCTTTTGCTTTTTCAAAAGCACCAAAAAGTCTCAGAATCCCTTCTAACACTTTGATATTAGAAAATCCTTGTTTTGCCTCCAAATTCATGCATAAATCCCAGCAGGGCCCGGGATTTATGGTGGGTGGATTTCATGGGCATCAGTGGCCCTGAGCAGCTGCTGTGGGATTTCTGGCTTTTGAATGCACATTCATTCCTTGGAAGAGCTCCTGGGACATCTAAGCCTCTGCGTGCTGCCTCTTCTGCCTGTTCTCTCTCTCTCTCTCTCTCTCCCTCCCGCCCCCCAACATAGAGGTCATTTCTGCAACTGTCCTGGGCTTGTTCAGTAAAAAAGTTGTTCCTTTTGCCCTGGCCCAGTGGCTTGTTGGTTGGAGCTTTGTCTAGTACAACAAAAGGTGACCGGTTCAATTCCTGGTCAAGGCACATATCTAGGTTTCAGGTTTGAGCCCCAGTTGGAGCACATATGGGAGGCAACTGATCAATGTTTCTCTCTCTCTCTCTCTCTCTCTCTCAAATTAATAAACACATCCTCGGGTGAGGATAAAAAACAAAGTTGTTCCTTTTAATCCAGTGTTAATGAAATGTGTTCTAGCTTATTTGCATATGTTTATCTGCATCTCAGTGTATGGTGGGATGAAATGTAACCATAAGAAGTAAAATCATTCTACTGTGACTATGGATAATGTTATTATTAGCCTCTTTTTAGATATGAAAATTTTTTTATTTGTGACAAGGTGATATATTAAAAAAGAGAGCTTGTATGCCCCTGATAGAAGGGTTAGGAATTGGTCAGATAAATGGCAGGTATTATAGGTAGATAGATAGAGACAGGCGCATATATATAAAATTTCATTATTTTTATATTTATATACACACACAACTATATGTAACTGTAGAGAGATGCTAGTCTCAGCTACTAAATGGTAGAAGTTAAAACTCCTTTGCTTTAGGGAGAAAGAAAGCCGAGGCCAGGCTGTGAGATGGAGGAGGATGGGTTGATCTGCCAGTGGAGATGGGGTCTGATCTCCTGCACCTTTAACCAGACAGTTGTTTGTCATGTGCTGGCTCTCAACCTTGACCCCATGCATTCACCTCTAGGGCTCACTAGCTCAAGAGGGAAACAGATGTTCAGGGCTGTTCCGGCGTTTGTGGAGGCACACCATGGCCAAAGGTGTGCTCCCCAGGCAAGGCCACGCCTGGTCCCCAGGGAATCCCCTTAAGCATTCCAGGAGTGCAGCCTTCGGAAAGGCCTGGCCTTCATGCACTTGACCTTCCAGTTGCTGCACAAACAGGAAGTAATCCCCAGCACCAAGAGCACCCTTGAACATGAAGAATGGCAATCCTGACTTTGCAGGCAGTGTTAAGAAATGAGGAATTCTGAAACTTAACCTTTTAAACTCTTCAACATTTTGAACAATTTCTTTATTTAAAATATGTTTTTATTGATTTCAGAGAGGAAGGGAGAGGGTGGGAGAGAGATAGAAACATCATGATGAGAGAGAATCATTGATTGGCTGCCTCCTGCATGCCCGTCACTGGGGATCAAGCCTGCAACCCGGGCATGTGCCCTGACCAGGAATTGAACTGTGATCTCCAGGTTCATAGGTCGACACTCAATCACTGAGCCACACCAGCTGGGCTTGAACACTTTCTTGACCTCTCAGATTCTCATGAAAAAGCACAAAGGTGATCTTCACTTTAGAGGCAATCATCTAATCCAGATGCCAGTCTCCGAACCAGCTGTATCAAATAATTCAGTCAATTGGCTAAGAGTACAGATTCCTACCTCCCACTCTGAATTCTAACATAGTAGGTTTGGAGTGGGCCCTGGAATCTGCAGTTAAACAAGCTGGTGTATAACCAGATCTGGGGGCTGTGGCCTGGTTTAAATCCCCACAAGCATAGAAACCCCTTCAGCAATAGTCCTGAGCCAGAGTCTCGCAGCATTGTTTCTCTTACTGGGCTGAAATCTGCCACAGGGAAATGTTTACCCGTCTCCCGGTTTACCTCTTGGCACAACAGAGCAAAGCCCTCTGGATGTGAGGGTTTGGGAGAACAGCCCGGGCAGGGAATTGGTGAGTTGTGAACAGGAGTGTGTGTATGCATGTGTGCCCATGAAGGTAACTTGTATGCCTTGGGGAGCAGGCATGTGGCAGAAGGAAAGCTAACATTTAGAAACCAGTTTGGGAGTTGGCACCTCCAGGTCCAGCAGCCTTCAAGACCCAAGGAAGTTATATAGTGCTGTCATCCTGCAAGAGGGTTTTCCAAACTCCCCACTTTATTTTTTATACTCATTAATCAGATCTCATTACTTACTACAGTCGCAACTATGCACTTGTATAAAGCCGTAACATTGGGGTTATAGCACTCATTGGTGTGTACCTGATGGAACTGTATATTCACGTTACTGTAACAGAAGTTTGAACTTAATTATATCAGTTTCCTAATGCTTCATGATAGGCAGCTTTATCCATTTTGAATGCCTTAATTTAATTTTTTCAAAGTCTCAGCCCTTCGCTGTATTAAAAAACAAGTGTTTACCAACTCTTAGGATGCAAATTTGCTTCGCAAAAGAAGATAGTGCACTATTTTTACACATAATAGTTATCAATGTCAGCCTATTTTGATTGTATAACAATTTTTTAAAGTATGGTGATAAAAACAATAGTGGATAGAAAAATGGATAGTATTCGAACTAACATATCTTTTATGTATATCTATTATTCATCCAAGCCTTTTTACAGACCTCAGCATTAGTGTGTGACTCTGAAATGTTTTCTTTGCTTGGAACTTGCTGACTACCCTAGATATGTTTTTATTTCTGGTAAGGACATTTGTGGCCATTTTTACATTTCACACTCAATATTCAAAAATTATCTCAAATATAAAAAAACTAAAATATACTCTAGATATATTTTAAGTGTTGAAATGTGATCCCTTAACCACACAATTGTGTGTGGCAATATTTCAGTATTGGATTGTGAAAACTGGTGCCTGGGAAGAAGTGGCCTCAAAGGCACTTAACTTTTTATTTAAATGCTGTTAAAGTTACAGCACATGCAGGCCCGTTCCCGCTATATTTCTCATCCCACAGAAGTCTGTGTTTTTTTACTGCGACAGAATGCATCAGTGAGAAGCATCAGGTAAAAAATTGTGTAGTCTTTTATCAGTCTCTATATACATAAACACACACAGTTTGCTGTGATGCTGAAATATATCATCTGATATTTTAATGAAGGAACTAAGGCATTTTTTATTGTTCCCTTGGGGGTCAGCGTGGAGATGTTTAAAGTTAGGTCCCCAGACATAGACACTGTTGTGGAAACTGAAGCGTGGCGTGTGGCTACCCATGTCCTGAAACGGAATCTCGTTACTCTTCCAGTGTCCAGCCTGCACTCCTTCATGCTGTCTGTGCTGAAACTAGGCGGCATGCAGTAGGTGGTCCCTCGCAGGTGTGTTCTGCGGTTCTGGTTTGGGGGCACAGATTTTTTTTAAAGTAAGATTTTAAAATGAAAAAAATATAAAATTTATATAGAATAAATATTTCCACTCAGACTTGTTAAAAGGAGACTAAATTAATATTTTACATAAAGATTTTGTTACACTATGGGGGGTTCTATCATATTATTCTGAATTGGAGAACATATATATATATATATATTTAATAAACTTCATTAAGGTGGAAAAAAAGGATCCAAGGAAGCAGAGATTAGGGCAGGATGGGAAGAACAGGTGTACAGAAGCAGAGCAGTGCCAACACAAGACTGGCTTGTCAGGGAGACTCCAATTGCCATGTGACGGGTGGAGGGCAAATAGCCTGCTCATCAGAAGTGGGGGCCTGGAAGAGAGGGGGCAGGAAGTCAGCACCAGATGCCAGCTAAAGTTAAGGAAACTAGTACAGGGAAAACTCCAAATACCCAAGAGACTTGAGGGAAAGGAAGTCAATAATCCCTCTTTGTTGGGCAGGGGTGGGAAACTGCTGGGACTGACCAGCAGACCCTGAGCAACGGATGAATGGATCACTCTGACACATGTTTCTGTGAAAGAGAAGGCTAAGGGACTGCTTGGTTATAGCAACCAAGCAGCCCCGTGAACCTGCCTCCTTAGACTTTTATTGTAGCAACAGCTTAAATTAAAATTAACTATTAGATACTATCAGCAGGGTAAGCATCCTTGAGAAGACACATGTGTCTGTAGTGTCCTTTAAGCAAGGATGTTGTGAAGTCTAAACATAAAGATTCTAGTAAAACACCTGGGGGCTCAGACTTGTTTAGAAAAGTCAAGGCAGGGTCTGCTATCTTTGGCAAGGTCCCCCTAGAGTCCCCTGACCTTTCAGAGATTCCTCCTTACAGACTTTCCAACCAAGTCCCGTGCTTCCCCTCAGGGAACATCCAGCCCATGGGCTGTATAAGGCCCGAGAAATCATTTGATCTGGAAGAAATCATTTGGTCTGGCCCTGCCAAGGCATTAGGGGTGAGTTAATTAAATCTTTGACCAAATGTAGCAGGCTAATTTTTAATTTGATAATTTTGTATGGCCCTAGAATGATGTTATAAATATCCAAATGGCTCTTGGCAGGAAAAAGGTTCCCCAACCCTGTTGTAGGGGGAAGAAAAGGATCTTCTGGCTTACAGTGTGGGGACTTCAGAACAGAGCAGAGTGGGGCCCTTAGCACAGAGATAGAAAGTCTAGATCCCACTAATTCATGGGGTGAGGGCTGCCACCAGAATGGGTCCCTTTATTCAGGGTAGAGGGAAATGGGGTGGAGAGGTAGGGTCTTATTTTGGGCTTTTCCTAAGCTGCCAGGATGGAGTAGCCCCAGGTCCTTGGATCTCCAGCTGCCTCTCAGTTTTCAAGGACTCTTTGCCACCCTGGTTAAGTACCTTCAGTTAATGAAGTACAATATTCCAGAAGAAGCCTAATCAGTACAGAAGGGTGGAGCTACCACCTTTGTGAATATCACACCGCTAATATTGTGGCCCCCAAACTGCTCATTTGATGTATAGCAGTCCTTTACAAAGGCTGGTTTTCATGGACATTGCAAGCATCTGAACCTCTGAACCTTTTCACAGAACTCCTCTTAAAATAACATCAGAATACAAGTGGAGACTTTACATATTTCCTTATTCAATTTTATCTTTTCATTTTGACATACTTTTTCTAGGTTTTGGAGGGCTTCTCTGAATTCTGATCCACAACCAATGCATTAACTGTCCTCCACAAGTTGATGTCTTAGGCAAATTTGATCAACATGACATTGATGTCTTCACCTTAGTTTTTATTTTTACTTATTTTTTATTATTTTAATTTTTAAAAAATATTTTTATTGATTTCAGAGAGGAAGGCAGAGGGAGAGAGAGATAGAAACATCAATGATGAGAGAGAATCATAGATCGGCTGCTTCCTGCACACCCCACACTGGGGATCGAGCCCACAACCCAGATATGTGCCCTGACTGGGAATTGAACCATGACCTCCTGGTTCATAGGTCGATGCTCAACCACTGAGCCATGCTGGCTGGGCTTCATCTTAGTTTTTGAAAAGGAGCTTGAACAACATAGGTTTGATATAAATCTTTGTGGTGCAGTAATAGAGACCTCCCTTCAACTTGATGTTGAATAATTAATGTTCTTCAACCAGCTACAAAGTCACGCTTGTACTGTCGCACAGAGCACTGTGTAAATGACTCAATTACAGCATTTATCAAAGTGTATCATAATTACTTCTTTACATACTGGGCTGAGTTTCTTCAAGGTGAGGGCCATGTTTTATTCATTTTTGTGATTTCAGTGTCTAGCACAGCACAGTTAGTGTACAGTGTATATAGTATGGATGACTCATCTAGCCAACATTTCCTCAGCTTGCCTACAGAGATAAGCATCAAGGAGACTCCTAAATCATCCTGCCAAAATGAAAATACTCTCTTATCATGCATTTCAATCTGTCAAAGAAATTAATGAGATGTGAGGTTAACTAGACAGAATCATTCATTCTTCTCCTTAGTGTACATGAAACATCAGCTTAATAACTCGCCATAACCTACACATTTGTTGGGATGCAAGGTCACATTCATTGGTGTGTAACTTTTGGTATCCACCTTGTTATGTGCCCCCTACTTTGCATGTCCATAGTCTCTTTGCCTCTCATCATTCCCTACGATTTCTCAAAGATTTCGAACTGTGTTTATGCCTCCAGTGCACCTCCCCCAGCTCCCTGGGAGGTCCTTGCTTAGACCTGCCTATCTGAATTGATGGAAAGCCTTCAATGCCAACTGCCTATTTCCTCCTTTTCTTGAACCAGCTTCCCTGTTAACCAGGACTGGACATGGGTCCGTAGCTAGGTCTAGAAGAGAGGGTGAGAATGCTGTCTGGGGTCTCATGCCCTCTCATGCATAACTTGAGTCAAGGCAAGGAGCACTGCCGATTGGCATGCAGGCAATTTTAAGCACTGCCCCCACCCCCAAGGACTCTGGAACAACCCCGCAGGAAAGAGACCTCCACAGAATCTTGGAGATTGGATTTCCTGCTAATCCTGGAAGGAGGGTAGGATAAGGCTTGATGTGATAGAGAAAAATTGAAGAAAGCAGCTTGTCTTCCCTCATGAGTATCTCAGAGCTAATATATACTGTTATGTAATCTTTCTTTTCTTCCGGTTTTAAGATCATTTTCACTGATAAAGCAAAGGGCTAGAACCAGGATTGGGCATCTCTGTCTTCATCAAGCTGTCATTTGTCATCAGGCCTCCTGCCAAGCCTAGCTTCAGAGCTTCTGGACTTTATGCTTCCTGAATCTCATCTCAAAATTTGCGTTACTCTGCCCTATGTATCCATTCTCAGCTATAGGCTTTGATTTTATACATTCATTCAACCAAGAGTTACTTGTGCCTGCTGTGTACCTGGCACTGGGCTAACTGTGGGTACAGCACTGAACGAAACGGGGGAAACCCATAAACCTTGCCCTCATGGAGCTCACAGTCTACCAGGAGACAGACAATAAACAAGACAAATAAGTAAAATAATTGGTACGCGAGAGGGTGGTAACTGCTGTGGAGGAGAAAAAGCAGAGAAGGGAATCGGGTGATGGAGTGTGAGGGGCAGGGGAGCTGAGATTTGAAATAGTGTGGGCTGGAAAGTCTCACCGAGAGGCATTTGAGCCACCTCAAATGTGAAAGAGGTGAGGGAGCAGGCCATGCTGGTGCCTGTGGAGACATGTCCCAGACAGAGGGCACCCCAGGCCTGAGCTACAACCTACTTGCTTGTTCAAGGCCAGAGTGACTAGAACAGAGAATTGGAACCTGTCCTGTTAACATCAGAGTTGCCCAGAGAACCTGCCAGTTTCTCCACCTCTGTGTCCAGATAGACTGTTCTGGAGTCTGAGGCAGGAATGCTTTAGAGGCCATGGAAGTAAATGGGCAGGGCTCGTTGTCCCACATCAGGTGGCCCCGGATGGCTATGCTTTCTGAGTTCTTGAAATCAGGCCACCCACTGTCATTGCGTTCATTTGTTACAGACAAAACCACTGAATGCCCATTGTATAGCCATGAACAAAACATTCCCCACCCTGACCTTATGTGCATGAGGAGGCCAAGAATACAAGCAATTGTTCCAATGGAGGACATAGCAGTAAGGGGGCATACAGAGGGATTCAGGAAGCTTATGGTGGGAAATGATGTCCAAGGCAAAGAGATGGGGAAGAGCATTCCAGATAGCATGCCCAGGGTACCAGAGATTCCTGCATACGATCAAGACACTCCGAACGGTTTTAATGTTGGAGTGGGTGAGGCTGTGAGACTGCTGGGCTTCTAGGAGTGAAGGATGGCAGTGAGATGAGCATGGTGGTCAGCATCCCTGGTCAAGTCTGGTCTTGTCAAGAAGGATTATATTCTAAATAGAGGGGAAGTCATTGAGCAGTTGCCTGGCTCTGGCATGGTTTCAGGCTGAAGTAGGGCTGGCAAGGTAGTGTGGAGGGGCTGCTGGGCACGGAGCCCTCCAGACTTGTTGCTCTGTGGAAACACCCAGCGTCCTACAGGAGGCCCGCGCCTGGCTTCCCTCCCAGAGCATGCGATGTGTAACCGTGACCTTGCTCCCCAGCCTGACTGTGGCTCTTTCACAATATTGCTGGGACGTGTCCAGGTTGCTGTGGGAACACGCGGGGCCTCTAGTGTCAAAACCCAGACAGACCCCTTAGACCTGCTGCAAAATAAACAGGATTGACAAGGCCAAGTGCCTGTTTCCACGGCTCACAGGGCTCACAGGAAAGGGCTCTGGAAGAGACACTGTTCAGCCTGGGGACAGTTGCTAGGAGACAGTGCCCGCCCCTCCCTCGAGGAGTCTGTGCTCACACCCTGGACTCTCTCACTGGGAGCTAGGAAGGGAGTGAAGGGTCATGGAGGGAGGAGGAATCAAGAAGACTACATTCAAATGCAGGCTCCTGACCCACTAGCCACTCCCTTGTGAAACAGCGACAAAGCCCATCCCCAGCCTGTGTCCCTTAAATGGCAGCTGGTGGAGGCAGAAGGTAAACTACCTTTCCACCCATAGCCTGGTGCCGTTTGCAGATTCGCCCTGTCCTTGGTGGCATTTGGGGCCCCGAGCTTGGTAAACATTGGGGACTTTGCTTCTTCCAAGGGGACCGTGCTTCCCTGCATGGCTCATCCCTTAACAGCCATTCTCATTATTGCCATTTCAGTTTGCCTGCTGTGCTGCCACGTTACACAAGAGCTCAGCCGGTTGCGGGGGAGGGAGGGGAATAGGGGGATAAGGACACATATGTAATACCTTAATCAGTAAAAAAAAAAAAAAAAAAAAAAAAAAGAGCTCAGCCGGTAAACACCTTTAATCTTTGCAACTATGGTTTCTTTTGTATACTCCTAATGATGTGCCCAAGTGGGAGATAAAAAATGAACTCCAGCAATACACACTCATTGTGAGAGTATTAGATAATACAGATAAGCAACAACAAAGACACAATTAAAATAATCCAAATTTTCTCTCCAGAGACAACCACTCTAACATTGATTCCAAGTTCTCCCCTTGTACATATAAGTCTTTGGTCAACAAATTTGATTCATATTGTATCTACAGCTCTTTAAGTTACTTTTCCAACTTATATGTGCTGAACACCTTTCCAAATAAGTAAAGATAGAACTATAATCCACAGCAAACCACTTAAAACCGCTGTATAGTACTTATATAGAATTTATTTTGCCAATTATTTAAGAGGTTTGGATAGTTTTTGCTGTTACAAACAACACTAGTGAGTAATCTTGTGCATCTGTCTTTGTGCATTTATCTGCTTGTTCCTTAAGAGTAAACTCTTAGAAGTAGAATAAAATGAAGGGTGTGTGTCTGTTGAAGGGTTTGATGGATATTGCTGAGTTCCTCTGCAAATGTACCTATTTACAGTCCCTCCAATCTGAGAATACAGGTCATTTTCCTCACACTCACGCCAACACCAGTTATTATTGTTTCAAACATTTTTCCAACCCAATATTTGAAAAACACATTCTTGTCGTGTTTTCCTCCATTTGTGTGACTACAAATGAGATTTATCACTTTTGACACTTATGGGCCATCTGTTTTTCTTATTTTATTAAATGCCTCTTCATTACTACTTAGCCATTTTCCCGTGAGGCTGTTTCTCATTCTTCGTTGATGTGTACGGGCTTTCTACCTGTGCTCCTGCACAGGGAATATTCCCCTTAGTGCGAAGGAGGAATTACTGTAACCGCTCTGGCGGAAGTGCTGTGAGGTGGGGTTCCCTCCAGGAGGCCTTTAAAGGGCGAGGTGGCTCCCAGTGGAGGGTCAGGGATTGGGCAGGGCTTGTGTTTGTTGTCCAAACGGGTACTAATGAAGAGACTGGCACTGAGGGGCAGCAGGCACAGCATTTGGCTCCGGCGGGACACTGGGTCCAGATGGCGTGAGATAGGGAGTTGTACTTCCTCGGGTCAGCTACACCTCTGTTCCTGAGACAGGCAGCATCAGCGGTGTTTAGAACCCTCGTTAGCAATGTGGATTCACCAGCCCCTGCCCCGGAGACTCAGAGACTTGGTAAAATATACAAACATCAAATTTACCATCTTACCGAAACCCAGGGATGTGCCCTGACTGGGAATCGAATCACAACTTCCTGGTTCATAGGTTGATGCTCAACCACTGAGCTACACTGACTGGGCAAAACATCTTTTGTAAAAAATATATATATTTTATTGATTTTTTATAGAGAGGAAGGGAGAGGGATAGAGAGTTAGAAACATCGATGAGAGAGAAACATCAATCAGCTGCGTCCAGCACACCCCCCACTGGGGATGTGCCCGAAACCAAGGTACATGCCCTTGACCGGAGTCGAACCTGGGACCCTTCAGTCCGCAGACCGACGCTCTATCCACTGAGCCAAATCGGTGAGGGCTGGGCAAAACATCTTAATCATTTTTAAAGTGTACAGTTCGATGTCATTAAGTACATTCACATTGTTGTACAACCATCACCACCATCTACCCACAGAAGTCTTCTCACCTTGCAAAATTGAAACTTTGTCCCCATGAAACCCTAACACCCCATTCTCCCATACTCTCCCTCCTGGTCCTAGAAACCGCCATTTTCTATGAATTTGATTCCTCTAGGTGCCTCGTATAAGTAGAATCAGACAATATTTGTCC
Source organism: Myotis yumanensis (assembly GCF_028538775.1). NCBI lineage: Eukaryota > Metazoa > Chordata > Mammalia > Chiroptera > Vespertilionidae > Myotis > Myotis yumanensis. The sequence goes on along the minus strand of NW_027223754.1, from coordinate 116,919,021 downwards.
TTTTATATCTGTCTGGCTTATTTCACTTAGCACAATGTCCTCAAGGCTCCTCCATGTCGTAGCATGTGACAGGACTTCCTTTCTTTTAAAGGCAGAATAGTATTCCATTGTATGTGTACATCATGTTTGTCCTTCCATCTGTTAATGGAGCTGACTACATTTTGAGGAGTGATATGCACAGGATTTACTTGGGAAGTGGTTAAACACAGAATTTAATGAATATTTCTGGACTGTCTGCCCTACAAGCCAGGCCAATTCTTCATCCACTTGTAAAAATAAGCCACAGCACCAAGGGCTGATCTCGGTGAGTAGGCCCCCCATATCTTACAGGAAGTTTGGTGTTTTTTTAAAATCCTCACTTGAGGATATTTTTTCCATTGAGAGAGACACATCGATTGGTTGCCTCCCTAGTACCCTGACCGGGGCCAGGGATCCAACCTGCAACCCAGATACATGCATTTGACTGGGAATTGAACCTGTGACCCTTCGGTGCTTGGCTAATGCTCTAATCACTGAGCAACACCAGCCAGGCCTTAAGGAAGCTTTTTAAAAAATACAAATTATTCATTCTGCCCTTTCTAGCCTGTTCCACCTTTTGCCCATCACCACCATCTGACAGGTCTGAGTGGGTCTCAGCGGGTCTGAGTGCCTCTCAGCCATGGCCAGGCCTTCTCAGCTGGCCCAGTTCCCACCTCCCTGCAGGCCTCTCACCTGCTTCAACCCCCAAACCCTGTTTTTATCTGTTATATGTATTTGACTTCTCTCATTTGGAACAAGGATCCTGAGGCTAAAAGCCTGTATTCTGTACTCATCTATTCAACAAATATTTACTGTTACTAAGTGCAGAGCACTGATCTTTCTAGGTACAGAAGATACCGCAGAGAACAAAAGAGACCCAAATCCCTGCCTCATTAGCTTTCATGCTGGTGGGGACATAGATAATAAACAAGTGAAACAAGCAAAATGTTGGCTAGAGGTACCTAGTAAGCCTGACAAATAAAGCAGAGGAGAGAGAGAAACTTAGGGGGTGATGCTGACATTTTATAGAGGAAGGCCAGAGCAGTCTGCACTTAGGAGTTGACAGCTGGGTAGAGATGTGAGGGGAGTGAGGGAGCCAGCCATGCGGGAATCTGAGAGGCTCCTTCCAGGTCAGGAGAACAGCAAACACAAAGGTCCTGCGGCAGGAGCTGCCTGGTGCATTGGAGGAGGCCAGAATGACGGGAGCAGCATGAGTGAGGCAGAGAGGGAAGAAGATGAAGCCAGAGGGTAGGAAGCAGGTTAGATCACGGAGGCTCTAGTATTGTCCAGTGGGGACATGAGAGCCACGTGTGTACTTTTTCATTTTCTAGTAGTTATCCTAAAAAATTAAAAGAAACAGGTAGAATTAATGTTTTATTTAATCCAATGTATCTAAAATATTATTTCAACATGTGGTCGATATGAAAATTATTATTGAGTCCTGGCAGGGGTGGCTTAGTTGATTGGGATGTCGTCCCATATGCCAAAAGGTTGCGGGTTTGATTCCCCATCAGGGCACATACAGAGGGCAACTAATTGGTGTCCTCTCTCACATCGATGTTTCTCTCTCTCTCTCAAATCAATAAGCGTATCCTCGAGTGAGTATTAGAAAATTATTGATGTGATACTTATCTGTTTTTCGGTATTGTCTTTAAAATCCAGTGTATATTTCACACTTATTGCACACCTCAGTTTGACTAGCCACATTTCAGGTGCTCAAGCACCACCTGCAATTAGTAGCTACTTCCGTGGGCAGCAGCGTCTAGAACAGTGATTCCCAAAGTGGGCGCTACCGCCCCCTGGTGGGCGCTGCAGCGATCCAGGAAGGTGGTGATGGCCACAGGTGCATTTGTTTTAACTTTTTTTGTATTACCTTTCTATTCTGAGTTCAATAAATAGTTTCATAATTTCAAACTTCAATGTTTCTAATTTACACCTTTCTTTACTATATTTTACGAAAAAGGTAGAAACATTAATACATATATCTTTCTGTTTAATTGCTATTAAAATTTTTAAAAAATTAATTTCCAGGGCACGCTGAGTAATATTTTTTCTGGAAAGGGGGCGGTAGGCCAAATAAGTTTGGGAACCACTGCTCTAGAACATGTGCGGACCTTGGCTTTCCCACTGAGGGTATTTTAAAGTTCAGGCTTTGTTATATTCGAGCAAGGCAAGGCCAATGGGTCAGGAGACGAAATGACTGTCACTGAAAAGGTAGTTGTGACACTTGCAGTTCCCAAGAAGGGGAAACACCACACCACAAGGGCCACACAAGGAAGCACCAGGGTCCACCAGGAGCAGAAGGGAAGGGCGAGACTAAGCAAGAGACTATTGTGGGAGGAATTAGAGGCCCTGGGCAAGCAGGCACAGAGCTGGCCAATTTGGATCATTTCAGGGGAATCTGGGTCATTGGGCTGCCCCTATTTGTCTGTCACCCGGCCCTGCGATGACTAGGACAGGCGGGCAGGCAGTGGCCCAGAGTGTAAGCTCCACAGAGGAGGGGTGGGTGGGGCTGTTCTGCTTCATTTGGGTGTGAAAGGTGCCTCACAGGCTGGTTTGCTCTGCCCATGAGTTGGCCACCCTGAGAGGGGCAGTGTCTGCAGAGTCATCAAGTCCCCAAGGTGCCAAAGCATCAGAAAGACAAGGGTAGTCGCAGGGGAAACAGGAGCACTGCAGGCGGGAGCCGCGGGGCCTGTGAGCTGGCAGCTGTGTTGGAGGGGTTCTGGCTTCCAGGGGAGGAAAGATGGGACGTGGCAGGGGGGCGGGGGAGTTGGGGGGCTGCTGCTGCTGCTGCTGCTGCACTCCAGGGAGAGGAGCAGGCTTGGGTGGGAAGAAGGCTGTGGGGGTGGGGGAAGCAGCTGAACTCTAGGCTGATAGTTTACGAAAATGGTTCCTCACACGAGCACCTAGATGCTGAATTAAACGAGAACAGACCCTTCCCAGTGTGCTTCCGAGGACGCGGAGGAGAGCACATCGCTGAGATGCTTACACATGCCATACAGTTCCGGGGAGTCAGACAGCGAAGTAAAACTCAGACAGACCCAGGCATTCTCCCTTGGCTCCTCACCAACCGGTCGGTCCCTCTGCCAGGCCTGGTTGGGTCATTATCTTTCCCAGGTGGAAGCTTGGGGTTAGAAGTGGGGTCTGTCTCCAGAGCAGGTCAGTGCCCAGAGAGGACCGCTGTCAGGGCCAGCCCAGCCCGTCTGACTCGCTCTCGCCTTCGTTCTCACAGGATGGCCCGGGTGTTGCTGCAGAAGCTGTTGTTGAGGGAGCCTTTGGCCCTTCTGTGCCTCCCTGAGGCACCTTCATCGTGGGGGGGGGGGCGGGTGGGGGGAAGCGCCGTCTGACCCAGGTGCAAGTGTCAGGCGTCAGCCAACAGCTCCTCCACCCATCCATCACCTTCATCCCAGCATCCAGTCGGGAGAGGCCAGAATTATTTGTGCATATTTTCTTTATAATCTAAACAGGATGTTTTTCACTTTCCCTGGGTCTGGCCTCCTTCATACCTTGTCACTAACTCCAGCCCAGCTTCACAGAGCACAGCCAGTGGGGACATTTCCCTCTGCATTCAAAACGGAAGGTGGGTCAAGCCAGACCTAGAGCTCACAGAGGCATATAGTTAAGACGGAAGTATTGAGTCAAAGAGAAACACCACTTTCCTATAGAGCAGGTATTGGACGGGGACTCTTTTTCTTTTCTTTCTTTTTTTTTTTTTTACCAGGTGTGTCTGTAAAGCAACACAGCTGATCTGTCAGCACCTGTGCCAGAAATCACAGACTTCAGGGAGGTGCCACTGGAAGGTGCCCCTGAGAAGTCATGCCCCATCCTGTGCTCAAAGCACATCTCCTTGGCTATGGACTTCAGAGTCCAGTTAAGCCACATAGGAAACCCCATCTCATTTTCTAGACCAAAAATAATGGCGGTACCCACTTTGATTTAATATATTACCTACCAGAATTGATTCTGATTTTTTTTTTGCTACCTTCTGAGCCCATTTTAAAAAAACCCAAAAGGCCTAAGGCCTGAAAGCAATTATATTCAAAATTTGCCATTACATTCAAGTCATTTCATCTCTGAAATAAGAGTATTATTCCAACTGAATATGTATTTAACCTTTTATTGAAAAACTATTTATTGGGATATTATTTTGAATTTACATACAGGAAAGCTTACAAATCATACGTGTGCAGATTGATGAATTTTCAGGACCTGACCACCCGGTGTGCCCAGAGCTGTCAATCACAGCGTGTGCACTTTCTTCTCATCACCCAGTGTCCCGTTTCCCTATCTGTGCTCCATCCACATCTCTGCCGCCACCCTGCTCCTCTCCCTCTCTGCATCTTACGTGGTTCTTCCTCATGGCAGCCTCCCTGGGACTCGGCAGCTCATGAGGGGCCCTGCTGGGCTGTGCACTTGGGCTTCGTTTCATGAATGTGCCCTATGATGACAATGGCAGTGACCTACTCCACAAGGCCCACTGGAGCATCACACCATCCAAGATGACCGATTGGCCTAACTTCTTGATAACGTGTGGCCTCTGAGTCTCCTTCTCAGGCAAGGGTCCTTCATTTCAGGGAAACCTCTCTGTGTCTGCTGCCAACCAATACTCATTACTTTCCCTGCCTAGATGCCCGGAACCCCAAATGCCATGACTGGATTTTAGAATGGACAGTCTCTTAAGGTTGGATTAGGCTCTAATTCAATTCTGCCATTATATGTATCACACCAGACACGTGCCTCTCCAGCCCACCGGCCCGGGGCAGTGTGAGCAACTCCTGGGTGAGCAAGACCCACACAGGCTCCTGTGAGCAAGTGGGTTCTGCATGTTTGTGTTTGGAGGGAGGGGGAACTGTTGGTGGCCTTGAGCTCACAACAGCTCATGGCTGAGAAGAGTTCACAGATAGACACCAAGGCCAGCAAGGAGACTGGAAAGGCATAATCATAGACAGGAGTTGGGACCAGGAATCAGCAAGTCAGGTCCTGGCACATGTGGCTTGAAAAGTTCTCTTAGAACGTGCTCTGTATACCTAGGACACCTTTTAGTATCAATTAGAGGCCCGATGTACAAAATTCGTGCAAGGGGCTTGGCCCTCACAGTCCTGGCTTTGTCTGGAAGGTCATCTGGAAGCATGTTCGGAAGGTCTAATTAGTATATTACACTTTTATTATTGTAGATTGTGTGGTCCATTTCTAACACAGTAAGCATCACTCTCCTAAGGGCTAACAGAGTTCATTAAATCACACCCACACTTCTCTTCCTTGACAAAGTGGTAGATGAGGGAACCCTGAATCAATGCCCATTACAGATAATCTTGGATTATCCATATTGGTGGGCAAGCAGAATTTTGAAATGCATTTAGGTTTTACTTTGTAAAGCATTAGATGAACTTTCTTCTCTCAGTATATCTGTCTTTTTCTCATGTTTTGCCAAGTCGAGTGTTACACTTTTTTGCATTTCCTGAGCGTACATCAGTGACAGGGGCTGTAGGAATGAAGGGAAACCAGCTAGATATTTTAAGTCACTTGAAGCACATGGTGTATAGTAGACATGCCGATGGGTGTCACAGTAAGTGTGAACGTTTTGCTTAGCAGTCACATCAGGCCTTACAACTGACCTTCTCTCTCCACTCTTTTTCAGCAGTCATATTCTTCATTCCTTAACTCTCTTCACCTCCCTTTTTATTTCCTCACTTGTTTCCTGGTGGTTTCATTTTCAGCCCAGCTGTCAAAAGGTGTGGACATTCTCCCTTCCTTCCCCTCATCCGTCTCCCCTGGTTAGTTTTCCGTCAGTCCTCCATGAAATTGCCGTCCTCACCACCCAGTCTAAGACCGGTGGTGCTGTGATTCTGCTACCTGTCTGGTTTCGATCATTTATTGCTTGGAAGTGTAGGAAATATCTTCCCCATTTGCCAGAAGCTAATGTTAAATTTTAAAATCAAAATTTAGTATTCTGAGAAAACAATCATGGCTATATGCAAAGTTTATCAGGTTGTCCACTACAACATTGTCTAGAATAGAGAACAAAGTAGAAAAGTAAAAATCCATCTATAGAAAATTAACTAAAGTAAGGTGAGTTCTTACAATAGAGTACGAAAAGCCACACAAATATAATATTTGATTATGTGGCAAGTTGTTTATTATATATTACTAGGAGCCCAGCACGATTGGAAATCGCGTGGCGCCGCCCACCCTCAAGTCGCCTAGGGATATTTTCCCATTGATTTTTAGAGAGCATGGAAGAGAGAGGGAAAGTCAAAGAGAAACATCACTGTGAGAGGGACACATTGATTGGATGCCTCCTGCATGTGCCCTGACCTGGGCCCACAGCGCAGCAGCCCCTGCAGCTGCTGCTGATCTGGCTCTGCCTGGCTTCCCAGGCCCTGCAGCCTGCTGGTCCTGCCCTGCCTCGCTCCCTGGACCCCTCAGCAGCCGAGGCCATTGCCGGTCCAGCCCTGCCTCCCTCTCCCGCCCTTGAAGCAGCCCCGGCTGCTGCTGATCAGGCCCTTCCCCAGCCCAGGCAGGTGGAGGCCCCTGCCGCCCAGCCCCTCTCCAACACTGCGGGGCAATCTCCTATACTGTGGACCCATTATGGTGTCCTGGTTAATTAGCATATTTCTCTATTTTATATATATATAGATTGGTGAAAAAGGTTAAAATCAATATGTAGAGGATGATCCCATCTTTGTAAATGAACCAAACTACGCATTCCTAGTTATAGAAAGAAAAATCTGCCCTGTCCGGTGTTGTTCAGTTAGTTGAGCATCATCCCATGCACGAAAGGGTTGCCGGTTCAATTCCAGGTCAGGGCACATGCCCAGGTTGTGGGCTCAGTCCCCAGTAGGTGGTAACTTTCTCTAAAAAACTCAATAAAATGTAATTTTTTAAAAAAAGAGAAGAAAAACCCCCAAAGTAAATGAGAAATAACAAAAGTTAATGGGATCAGCTCTGGGTGCAGGAGAATCACGTTTGGATTTCATTTCCTTAGTTTTGCTTATGTATATTTCCTTTAAAATTCACATATAAGTTTGAAATAAATGACAGCTTTAAATTTTTTCAAATTTAAATTGTCGGTGAACAAAGACATAGCCTTACCAGGATCTGGAAAGGAGGCAGATAGAAGCAAATGCTGGATTGGAATGAGAGCACGTGCAGCCATGTAAGCTATATGAAGCCCTGGCCTCTTCATGGGATGCCTACTGGGAGTTTTACCTGAGTTAGATGGCAACCAACCCTAAAGAGGCCCCTTGGTAGGAAGGATACACGTTTAAAGAGGAGAAGGCCAATGATACTGAATGTTTGCCTTCTTCATCAGTGGGGAAGCTTGTTCCTGAGTGAGTGGTCTGCTAGGGCTGCCACAACAAACACACAGGCTGGGGCTCAAACAAGATAAATTTACTCCTCACAGTTCTGGAGGCTGGAAGTCCAAGACCAAGGTGTTGGCAGGGTTGGTTTCTCATGTGGCCTCTCCTAGGCTTGCAGATGGCTGCTTCCTGTGTGTCCTCACATGGTCTTTCTTCTGTGATCATGGTGCTGGTGTCTCTTGTGTGTCGGTCCATATTTCCTCTTGTTATAAGGACACCAGTCTTAGTCTTATTAGATCAGGGACCACCCTAGAGGCCTCATTTTAGCCTAACCTCCTCTTTCAAGGCCCTGCCTCCAAATACAGTCACATTCTGAGGTTCTGGGGGTAGGGTTGAACATATGAATTGGAGGGGTCCACAAATCAGCCCACAGCAGCCACTTTCCTGTTTTCTGAGTGGAGAATGTGTTCAGGCAAGTGTGGGAAGTGCTGAAGTAAGGCATCACCATTTTAACACATGCATTTCTTACCTCTCTCCACCAGAGGGCAAACTTTTAAAATGCTTACTTAAATGTTAGCTTTGATTTTTAACCCTTTATAGCTGAAAGAGCTTCTTTTAAATACAAAAGAAATTCTCAACAAATCTCAACAGACCATTCTTCTCTTTTTTTTGAAAGTTCAGGATCATAGATTAAGATAATTTTCTAGCCAAAACCAGTTTGGCTCAGTGGATGGAGCGTCGGCCTGCAGACTGAAAGGTCCCGGGTTCGATTCCGGTCAAGGGCATGTACCTGGGTTGCGGACACATCCCCAGTGGGAGATGTGCAGAAGGCAGCTGATCGATGTTTCTAACTCTCTATCTCTCTCCCTTCCTCTCTGTAAAAAATCAATAAAATATATTTAAAAAAAAAAAGATAATTTTCCACTACTAGGTGTGAATGTCTCAACAATTTCAAAATCAATTGTTCAAAAACCCAATTTTTTGCTCATATTGCCTTTTTATTATAACTCCTATAATTTTAGTTTCATTATCTCATCTTCTAAACACTTTATGAGGCAAAGAATTATCATGAAAACTTACTCAAAGTGAATTTGAAGTCAGAGTACTTGAACTTACTTGTTTACTCAGCCATTCATCCAGTCACAAATGGTTACTGTAGGCAAGGCAATGAGCGGGGTGCCACTAGAGACAGGGGCACACCTTCTGCCTCCCCCGAATGTGACAACAACACAAATGTCTCCAGATGTGACCAAATGTCCCGGGGGGAGGGGGGGTATCAAAACTGCCCCTGGTTGAGGACCACCGAGCTAGAAAAAATAGAATTGCTCACAATGTCATCAAGAAGAGACAGAATCCCAGCCCTCCCTCTCTGGATGCAGCTCCCTCGGTCCAGCCCTTGCCATCCAGTCCACACTGTTCACACTGTCATTTCTGACCTACTCGTGGCCACAGCTGCCTTCATCCGATGACTGCATGTACCAGGAATGCTTTGCAGGCCTGAGCTCAGAGAACACTGACAACCCCTTGGAGGTGGACGTTATTATGAATTCTGATTTACAAGTAAGGAACCTGAAGTTCAGAAACTGTGGCCAAGATCATAGGAGAGTCCAGATCTGCGTCTGAACTCATTGTTTTCAGCGTCTCTACCTCCACTGGCAACTAATGGCACCCCACGTGGTCACCCACCTCTCACAACTTGCCTAATCCAAGGACGAGCTCTTCAAGGACCGTGTTCTAGAAGACTGCCCGTGCCTCCCACATGCTGATCTTGATAAATATTGTCCATGGGTTGACTTAGCACTTTCTCTCCTTTATTCTTATCTTTTGAAAATTGTGTGTGAATTAGGGAATTCGTCTCTTTGTGGACCCTGTGTTGCTCCCTCTCATAGCATCATTCAGTAACATTTACAGAGATGCCTTCCCCTGGAGGAGCACAGCCCTATGGGATCACCGGAGGCTTTCTTATTGTTTACTAGGCAAGTGGAGGTAGAGATGAGATCTTATGCCAGAGCGAGATCTCATCTTTTATATGTGAGATACAGAAAGTCTGGGTAACACAAGTATAGAGACAGTGAAGCTGAGCACCCATGGGAATTGACTGCAGGCCAGAAATGCATGGCCTGAAAAGAGAACACACATGGATTCAATGGTAGAAAAAAAGAAAAAGACAATCACTTAAGAAAGCTGTGAGGCCAGCACACTGCATTGTGACGGCAGAGGCTAACGCCAGGGTGGAAAAGGGTCACTGGACTCAGGTTTCCATCCGTATAGTGGGCAGACCACTGCTACCAACCGCAGGTCAGCTGCCAGGTGTCTCTAAGAGAAGTGGCGTTGGTACATCAGCAGCACAGTGTCTGGCATGCAGTGACGTGCCAGCAGGATTCCTCTTCCCCTTGTGCCGTCTTCTCACTCTTGGTTCTTCTCCTCAGTCCAGAAGGGCTTCTTTATTGGTGGCCTGGAAGGAGCAGTGTGTAGAATCCCCGTTGCAAGGGGCCGGCAGAGGGTGTCATGGGGAGAGGCTCTCACTCACAGGAGGGGGCTCTGGGGCTTGAGGCAGCCCTGGGTTGATGGGTGGCAGGCAGCGCTGTTAGAAGGCAGGTCTCCTGGGTCTCAGTAGCACCTCCTCGGGAGCAGGGAGAATAGGGACAAGCTGTGGGGAGCGAGGTGGAGAGCCGTGACGCCCAGACTCCGATAACACCTGCCGGCCCTTCACTGAGGCCTCAGTCAGAGGCGGCTTTCAGGGACTCCCACTGCTGCCTTTCAAGTGATTGGCATCTTATTTTCAATTACCTTCACTTTCAAGAGCCTTAGTTTCCCACTGTTTGAAAATTTTTTGCAAATAAATTGTTGCTTAGTGTACTTATCTTTCTAATTCTTTAAGGTTTCTGCTCTTTGTTTTGTAGGTTTATGCATTTTTAATGGTCTTAATTTTCTCCCTACCCTGTTTAGAACTTTTCTATTTATCTTAACTTTTATCTCTTAAAAATTCTCACTTCTTTTATCATGGTGTATAAATCATTTTAATTTCTTTAAGTTAACATCCTTTAACTATGCACACTTTAATTTTCTATCTCTTATTTTTTTAAATACAAATTATTTTATCTTTTAAAATCACCTTACATTTTGTCCTTCCTACCCTCTTTTTTGCTGTTGTTTCTTTTAATTTCTTAGTTTGGGGTAATGTCTGCTTTATTCTTTAACTCTGGTTTATCAATAGTGGGCGAAAGGTGTATGCAGAGTGAGAGCTTGGGTTGGGTTAGGTGCCTGGGGCGGGGGGGGGGGGGGGGGGGCCTCTAACGTGACTGCAGACGGGCGTCTGGATCCAGTCTCCACCCCTTCTGTGTTCATTAGCCACAATTCATATCAGAAGCGCCCAAGATGTATTCCCTCCCAGGAGAATTACGATTTGCCTGTGCAGGTAGCAACCTGAATCCTTTATTTAACAAATACCCTAGCCAGTGGTCGGCAAACTCATTAGTCAACAGAGCCAAATATCAACAGTACAATGATTGAAATTTCTTTTGAGAGCCAAATTTTTAAAACTTAAACTATATAGGTAGGTACATTGTTATTAACTTAATTAGGGTACTCCTAAGGCTTAGGAAGAGCCACACTCAAGGGGCCAAGAGCCGCACGTGGCTCGCGAGCCGCAGTTTGCCAACCACGGCCCTAGACCCATCTGGGCCGCTTTGGTGAGAGCCAGGCAAGGGGCTCCTGTGCTGGGCAGACAACAAGCAGCTTCTGGGAGTAACCAAGACCATGAAGAAGATGTAATGAGAAATGAAGGCACAGGCTGCGTGACAACGGAGGAGTGGGAAGGCGGGAGCTTTGCAGCAAAGGCGACAGAGCCCTGTTCCAGACCCTTTCTTTCTAAAGATGGGGTGGCGTCTCTCCTGAGGCCACTGGTTATGCCTGGGCAGGGAGACAGGGGAGGTCTGAGGCAGGAGGCCTGGGGCCTTTTCAAGGAGCTTTCCATTCTGTGGTTGCATGATTAATCCCCATAACCATTTGCATCCACTTGTTCCTTTCATATTATTTGTTTGCTAGTTTTGGACGTAAATGGTGTTGATGTACCATTTACATACTAACCACATCCCCTTATGAGGCACGAAAAAACTAAAATCACATACAAACAAGCAAAAGAGATGGTTTCTGCCACCTCCAATGGGTGGACGTTGGGCCAGCCATGCAGACAACGGGCTCCCAGCAGGCGGGGATGGGCGTCTGCTTCCCCCTCTCACGGGGCGGCCAGGCCAAGCTGACCGGCAGGAACTGCAGCGATGCAAGTCCGTGCGAGGCTGACAGCCGTGATGAGGTAGCAAAAGTCCTTCCGTTTCTCAGGCGAGTTTATTGCTGGGTAGTCAGGGTAGAGGGGTAAGCCATGCAAGTGTGAGAATTATTCCGCAAACAAACTCCATGGAATAGTGAGCCACCTTGAGCCTCTCGGGGCCTCCCCGGGCATCTTCACCCACCGTGCCTCTAGGGACACGGCACAGGGCAGGGATGAGGTATCTACAGTCCAGCTTCAGATCCTTGCTAGGCGCTACCCCTTGTGAGGGGCCCTGGGGGCCAAATGAATCAAAATGTCATCTAGGGCTGCCACCGCCTCGGGAACCAGCTGGTCTTTGCAACCCTGCCTTACCCGCTTCTCTGGCAAGAAAGTCCAACAAGGCCGGCCAGGCGGTGGGGTCTGGCAAAGCTGGAGTGAAAGGCAGCATGCCTGCCACCTCAGCCAGCAGCCCAGAGCCAGTGAACTGCAGGGAGCTGAGCCCCGAAGTCTGCTGCCAGGTGATGGGGCTGGCACAGTGGCTTCTCAGAAAGGCCCCAGGAGGAGGCCAGGAGACAAGCAGGCGAGGGGAATGGGACGACCCCCTATGTCCCCGTGATGGCAGCCCCCAGGGACGTGCATGGGCAGACCCAACCCTCTGCAGGGCCCAGGATGGTTCCGCCCAACTGGGGGAGGCTCCACCTGGGACTGGGGTGCAGTGCCCCCTGGAGGGACGTGAGGAAGCCGGGGCTGTCCTCTGAGAGGACTCCGGGAGGAGGGCGCGCAGGGGTGCCGCCTCTCGGCCAAGCTGGAGCCTCCGGGGAAGGGCTTCCTCCGCCTCTCCCGGCTGACACCCCGCCTCCCGGGAAGAGCATCCCTCTGGCCACATGGCACCGTCGCTGTCCTTTTGCAGTTGAGACCAGTCATTTGTACGTTTACCTCAAGTGAACTCAACTGTGGATGCTTGGAGGGAAACTAAATAAAAAAACAATGTAAATAGCGTGTGGGATGCTGCCAGCCGTCCCCACATAAGCATATGCCCCGGAGTGTGAATGTGTGAACATTTGCCTCCAGTTCTGTCCTCTCATGCTGGGAGCATCTCGCACATCAGTGTTTATAACCTCGATGCATGTTTTTCATGCAACATGACCTCAAACGCAAGCAGGGCCCAGCGCTTCCGCCGGTGCTCAGCCACCGAAGCGGCCATCTGTTGGGTGCGGCAGGGAAGGGCTGTGCTGTGTTTACTGAGAGGCCGTGTTTCAAGTGCCAACATACCACCTCCCTGCTGATTTTTTTCCAAGGGTAATTTCGATTGTGCTTTATTTTCTCCTGTATGTTGACTTGAGAATGTACCCGAGCTGCTAAGATGCAACTCTGCTCCGGGCCTCTTTTCCCACTAGGCTGTGAGCTCCTGGAAGGGCAGGCCATGCTGCCATGAATGAGCCCAGAGGCCAGAGGGCAACCATGGTGAGGTTCCTGGGCAGCCTTGCCCATTTCCCTAAGGGGGGTGGGGGGGTGGCAGAGGATGGCTCGGTTGTACTTCGAATCTGGGTGAAAGTGGTACAGCTTCAGCCTATGTTCACCCGCTATAACTTCTCATTTCCTTCTCATTGACTATCTTCTGTGGGAGACACCTAAACACTGACACCCACTGGAAACGCTTACCTTTTGTAAGGATCGTCAGCCCAGCACGTAGCAAGTACTCAGTAAGCGCATGCTGACTGCTGAGGGAATAAATGCACAGATGCAGGCGTCCACTCCCCTTCTAGTCTGCGGTAAACTCCTCCTTAAACTCCTTCCCTGGGAGCCTCAGGTTATTCTTACTTGCTCTCCAGTCTTCCCAGTGACAGTCTTCAGCCGAGTTCCCTAAGCAGGATGTCTGAACTGTTCCGTGGGAACCTGTCCCATCCTCATCTGACTGGGTTCCTCCCAGGAGGGTGAACCGTAAGGCTTAGAAGTTTGGCTGCAACAATGGTAATGTTCTTGTCTCTGTTCTCTAATTCCATAATGAAGATGGATGATGACCTCTGTAAATCTGAATGCTAAGGTAGCTGAAGGACCACCATGAACTCCCCTTACTGCCCCCCACCCCACCCCAAGATCTGAACTAGAGGGCTCCTACCCAAAGCTACGTAGTCTCGAGATTATGTTCATTCAAACAGAAAACCCCTACTAACATCAGGGTCAATGTTTAAATGGCAAGGCCCACCCTCCTGCTGTGTTTCCCTTCCAACGCGGGTGCCATTGTCATCACCTGGCAGGTTATTTTAAATGCGGATTCTCATAACTTAACTAGAGAATGAGATTCCATTGGCCTGTGGCAGGGCCCAGCACTGGGAAAGCTCCCCGCGATTCTCATGTGCGTGTGGGTTTCAGAACCATTTCATCTGCCACGTCCTTCTGGCACATTCTGGAAGATTATATCACACATTTCTTCCCTCCTCCCCCTTCCAAATGTTCACCCCCCACAGAGACCATAACCTGGACTGCCCAGTACTGCCCCACACCAGCATCTGTACCCAGGGCATCTTAAGTGACCCTGCCCAACTCCATAGATTTCAACACCTTCTAGCATTGTGCTATCCAATATGGTAGCCGCCAGCCGCATGCAGCTACTGAGCATTTGAAATGTGCTGATCCCACTACACAGATCCAGCTAAACGGTCCTTCTTGCAGTTTCTCAGACATGTCAAGGGCATTCCTGTCTCAGGGCCTTTGCACATGCAGCCCAACCACTGGGAGCACTTTTCTCCCTGGTCTTGTGCTCCTTCCCTTCCTTCCTGCAGGGCCAGGCATCCTGTCAGGTCTGCACTGCGGCCCCACCTCCCTCCAGCCACACATGGCTCATTTGCACATCACCAGGGGCCTGATTTGGCTGTGGGAGCTGTTCTGTCTCTCTAAGCCAGTGGTTCTCAACCTTCTGCCCTTTAAATACAGTTCCTCATGTTGTGACCCAACCATAAAATTATTTTCGTTGCTACTTTATAACTGTAATGTTGCTACTGTTATGAATCGTAATGTAAATATCTGATATGCAGGATGGTCTTAGGCAACCCCTGTGAAAGGGTCGTTCGACCGCCAAAGGGGTCGCGACCCACAGGTTGAGAACCGCTGCCTAAGCAAAGGGCCGAGAGATAACTTCATTCACCAAGTGCTGGTGGGGCTTCTGGGCTTCAACTGCAGGCCACGCTGAACCTCGCCCAGTCCCAGACTTTCATCCGCAATGACAATAACCAACATTTCCATGTCATAGGTTTATTTGGGAGCATTGAAGTGGTAATCCTTGAAAAGTGCTAATACAGAGTAAATATTCAACATATCCCAGCCAAGTCATTGCTGATTTTATTAGTCAAACTCACAGATAGGAAGCTGAGAGCTGTGGAACAGGACAGGGAGCCTGTAATCCAGGTTTGTCATTAGATTTACCAACTCACCCCTGGGAGAGGGGCTAAGGCAGCTGTGGGCAAACTACGGCCCGCGGGCCGGATCCGGCCCGTTTGAAATGAATAAAACTAAAAAAAAAAAAAAGACCGTACCCTTTTATGTAATGATGTTTACTTTGAATTTATATTAGTTCACACAAACACTCCATCCATTCTTTTGTTCCGGCCCTCCGGTCCAGTTTAAGAACCCATTGTGGCCCTAGAGTCAAAAAGTTTGCCCACCCCTGGTAAGGGATGGAGTTATTTGGGGGAGGGGGCACATAATCCGGTTTGTAAGAGAGAATCAAGTCTCATGTTAAATACAAAGTTAGCAGTGGCTGCCATGAGCGGGCTCAGGATTCCTCCTTTACTACACGTCAGCTTTGAATCATCACTACCTTCTAGTCTTCCCTCCCCCCAACTCAGCAAGTTTGGCCTATAGTCCCAGCTAGTGACATACTGATTTTAAGGTGAAATTTGTTATCCTGGCAAGTTAAGATTATGTTAGGAGCAAAAGCTTCTCATTAAAATGGGCACATACCATAGGACCTGCAGCCCTGAATCAGTGAGAAGGTGGGGGGGAGCTACCTGCTGCACTGAGCCGGGGTCTAGATGTAGAGGCACGCACTGCGGAAGCCAGGGGGTGTCTCCGAGCCACTATCTGCAGTCTTAAAGGAACACAAAATGGGAGGAGCACGGAGGGACTCCAGACAGAGAATGTAGGAACTTTCAAAATGTGAAAACAATAGGAGTATAATGAACACGAAACAGAACGTAACCTGATCTTTCTTTGATGCCTCAGGGGGCGATTTGGAAGCGTGCACCACTCAGAGGCCCCGCGCTAGCTGTGTAAGGGCGGAAGTTCACTCTAACACTAACATTAACAGCTTCCTGGGAAATGGGTTGATCTTTTAATAATCTCTCCTGTTTATTGGGCACCCAGGGGCAATGCTAGCTACTTTCCTTACATTTTCTCATTTAATCCTCTCTGCCACCCTGTGGGGTTTGCATTCTGAGGAAATTGAAGCTTAGAGAGATGAAAGAGCTTGTGCACAGCTATACGGGGAAAATGACAAGAGCTCAGGCTCCCACACAATGTATGCAATTTAAACTGAGCTGCTCTTAAGCACTGCCCCGTACTGCCTAGAAAAACCCAGACTGTGTGGTTTTAAAATATATATATATTTTTATTGATCTCAGGGAGGAAGGGAGAGGGAGAGATAGAAACATCAATAATGAGAGAGAATTATTGATTGGCTGCCTCCTGCACGCCCCACACTGGGGATCGAGCCTGAACCCAGGCATGACCTCCTGGTTCATAGGTTGACACTCAACCACTGACCCACACCGGCCGGGACCCAGATTGTATTTTGATGAATGAAAGGCCAAAGAAAAGTCAACCAAGGAGACAGGAAACAAGCATCCTGAGGAGCACTGGCCAGTGAGCTTCTGCGAAGTGCCTTCCTTACTTCCCCCAGGAGGAGGTGTTCCAAGCTGGAAACAATATTCATACGGGAGAAATGCTGTTCCACATGAAAATGCCACGAGCTGCTTTAAACTAAGGGCACAAACTCTTGCCACTTGAAGTGGAATTGGTGTGATCAAATGGGAATCTAGAAGCTTGCCCCGTGTGCCTTATAGGTATGGTTTCCCAACTTCTAATACCCACCCTCTAAGACCATTCTATTATTTATATTCTGTTCACAGAAACAACCCTCCAAGTTTCCTATGTTCTACTTTGAATTGCTTATACTTTATTAGTCACAGGTCCTGGCAGGAAGCAAATCGAACCCTCAAACTGGAAAGTTGAGGAGAGTTTAATGAAGGGGCTATCCTGTGTCTTAGGACGCAGAACAATGTGGAGAAAGTTGGAAAGGAGATTTGGGTGGGGTTAATAGGATACACCTCCCCCAGTTCAAATTAAAACCATAAAGCAAGAATAAAAAGGAAAAAGTCAACTAATAAAATAAAGTGGTGCTTTAAAAAAAATGAAAACAAAAAATACCCTTTGAGAAGTCACAAAGAGGCCTTTGACTAAAAAATAGCCTCGAGACTCTTATGTTGCCTGGTACATGTTTTTACAACATCCGAATTTATTGCCATTATTTAAATATTTGAAGATTTGACACAGACATCTGAATTTCCTGTTTTTCTTGAACAACACAAAGATCCTACATGATGGCCCCACAGCTGGAGCTGAAGGGCTGCTGCCCCCTGGAGGAAAGATGGAGATGTGCAGCCTCCAGTTTCTGGAGGTCCCCAACCTCCCCACTTGCTGACGTCAACTAACTGGGCAGTCCTAGCGAGCAACTCTGACTTACTGGTATACCAACTAAGAAAGGCTGATGCAACACAAGGGAAACTGTACGGGGCTCTTAGTATTGTAAACGTAACTATACCAATTCATCTAAAGAGAACTTTTTTTTCTAGTTCTAATTGTGAGAAGAAACCCATGGAAAGACACATTAACTCTTTTTCTCCTACAATTTTTTATGTGCGAAGAAGCTCAGCCCAACGAGGGGAGGAAGACTGGAGCAATGGCAGCGGAAACGGCTGTAGCAGCTCGGACTGCAGACTTTCCTGCTATCAGGGCCTTGGTGCTGCTCAAAATCCTTCCATGCCTCCCCATTGCCCATGGAACAAGGGTTGCCAGCAAGGGGACCGTTTGCTTTCCAGACAGCATTTGGCAATGTCTGGAGACATTTTTTTTAATTGTGTTTACTGGGGAGATGCTACTGGCTACTGTGGGTATGAGCAGGAGATACTGCTGAACATGCCACAATGTGCAGGATAGCCTCCTGCCCTGCCCATGACAGAATTCTCCAGCCCCAAGGGTCAGTAGTGGCAGTTGAGAAAACTGCTCTAGAATAAAGCCCAGATTCTTCCATCCCCATTTCAGGATCTCCAACGCCCTCTCCTTGCATCAGCCATCTCCTCCCTCCCCGCCATCCAGCCCCACTCTCTGTTGCCCGCCCCTTTGATGCTCTCTCCTGTGTTTGGGCCTTTGCACATGCTATTCCTGGAGCATAACATAGCTCCTTCATCTGCTGAGGGACAGTCTACCTTACACCTATCAGGTATCACCTTAGATATCGCTTCCCTTGCTTCGGGGAGCTTTGTCTCCAGGGGCTCCCATGGCATCCCCAGGCTAGTCATGACCATACTCCATCATCATCTCTGGACTAAATAAAGAAGGGCAGGGACTGGTACTGTCTTGCCTAATGTGTTTGCAGTACCTGCTCATGAGAGCCACTCAGTACTACTGGATGAACACGTGGCCACCCCTTAATCTCTAATAGTTTAAAAAAAAATCAAAGTCAAGTCCTGGAGTTTTGTCTCCAAGATAACCAATGTGACTCAAGCAGCTCCTGGGAGAAAGCAAATGAGCTTGAAAGCTTCACTAGCTCGCTTCCCAGCAAGAGCTGACTGGCAGCCCCAGCACCCCCACCTCTCCCGAGAACACGTTTGGTTTATCGGTTGTTCTGACTTGGCCTTGGAAAAACAAGAACATGTTCAATGTAATTACTATTCAGCGTCCGTCAGCATGGATGCACAGAAGTCCTTACTCTACATATTAAGAAATCCCCCCTCATTTTTCTAGACAGGGCAGTTTCCGACACTTCCTGTCTCCACGAAGTCATTGCTAATATTGAATTCCAATAGTATGTGAAACTGTGGCTGGAAGCCAATCAGAGATGCTTTAAACCCCAACCCTCCCTTCATAGCCCAGTAATTTGTGATAACCTAACAGGCAGCGAATTCACTGACCTTTGAAGTCTAAGTCTTTCTTTTCTGGTAGCAAGAACTGAGTGAGGAATGACAGCCCTAAAGAAGCCACTCTTGGAATCAAAATTGCATATGTTCATTCACCCTGTATTCACATGGAATATTATTTTTCTGAAAGACTTGAAAGTGCACCTTGATTCTAGTGAGGACGTGGAGAAAAGGGAACCCTAGTACACTACTGGTGGGAATGCAGACTGGTGCAGCCGCTATGGAAAACAATGTGAAGTATCCTCAAAAAATTAAAAATGGAACTGCCATTTGACCCAGCAACCTCACTTCTGGGAATATATCCTAAGAATCTCAAAACACCAATCAGAAAGCGTATATGCAGCCCTATGTTTATAGCAGAGTTATTTACAATAGCTAAGATCTGAAAACAGCCCAAGTGCCCATCAGTAGAAGAGTGGATAAAAAAAGCTGTGGGACATTTACATGATAGACTATGCAGCTATAAAAAAAAAAAAAGGATCTCTTACCCTTTGCAACAGCATGGATGGACCTGGAGACCATTAGGCTAAGTGAAATAAGCCAGTCAGAGAAAAATAAGTATCACATGATCTCACTCATATGTGGAATCTAATCAATAAAATAAACCGATGAATAAAATAGAACCAGAAGAATGGAAACATGGAATAGATTTCAGAGGGGAGGGGGTTGGGGGGGGGTGGGAAGAGATTAACTGAAGAACTTATGTATATATATTAGAGGCCCGATGCACAAAAATTTGTGCACTCGGGGGGCGGGGGGTCCCCCAGCCCGGCCTGTGCCCTCTCGCAGTCTGGGACCCCTCGGGAGATAACAACCTGCTGGCTTAGGCCTGCTTCCGGGTGGCAGAGGGCAGGCCCAATTCCTAAGTGCAGCCCCTGGTCAGGCTCAGAGCAGGGCCGATTGGGGAGTTGGGGCGCCGCCCCGTCATGCACAGAGCAGGGCGGATCAGGAGGTTGCTATGCCACCCTCAGTCACGCTCAGGGTAGGGCCGATTGGGGGGTTGGGGCACCGCCCCCTGTCACACTCAAGGCAGGGTCGATGGGGAGGTTGCGGCGCCACCCCCTGTCACGCACAGAGCAGGGCCGATCAGGGGGTTGAGGAGCTCCCCGCTGTCACTCACAGAGTAGGGCCGATAGGGGAGTTGGGGCACCGCCCCCTGTCACACACAGAGCAGGGCGGATCAGGGGGTTGGGGGCACTGCACCCTGTCACACTCAGGGCAGGGCCAATGGGGAGGTTATGGCTTTACCCTGTCACACACAGAGCAAGGCCCATGGAGGGGGGTTGGGGTGCCACCCTCTATCACCCACAGAGCAGGGCCGATCAGGGGGTTGGGGTGCCACCACTGTCACACTCGGAGCAGGGCCGATGGAGAGGTTATGGCTCTACCCTGTCACACACAGAGCAGGGCCCATGGGCTGGGGGGGGGGGGGGCGGGGGTTGGGGCGCCGTACCCTGTCACACACAGAGCAGGGCCGATCAGGGGGTTGGTGCACTGCACCCTGTCAAACACAGAGCCGCAGGGCAATCAGGGGATTGGGGAGCTCCCCCCTATCAGGCACAGAGCAGGGCAGATAGGGAGGTTGTGGCCCCACCCCCTGTCACACACAGAGCCGCAGGGCGATCAGGGGGTTTGGGCACTGCCCCCTGTCACGCTGATCCCGGTGCTGGGAGGCATATTACCCTTTTACTGTATAGAATAGAGGCCTGGTGCATGGGTGGGGGCCGGCTGGTTTGCCCTGAAGGGTGTCCTGGATCAGGGTGGGGGTCCCCACTAGGGTGCCTGGCCAGTCTGGGTGAGGGGCTGAGGGCTGTTTTCCAGAAGCGAGTGACTGAAGCTTCCAACCGCTCCTTGTTTTCTTTCTTTCTTTTTTTTTTTTTTTAATTCTGGGCCAGCTTTAGCTCTGAGGCCTCACCACTGAAAAGATCAATACAATGTTGCTAAAGCCCGGCTGAATGAAAGCCGGTTTCTGGGGTTTTGTTTAGCTTCTTATTTGCAACATAGTACATAGTTGATTAGAGTTGCAGCTGAGAGGCCGGCAAGTGAGGCGGGGAAGGTTGGAGTCCGCAGTCACTGAAGCAAGCAAGCCTCCCTGCTGGCTTCAGTGCATGGCTGCCAGCCGCCATCTTGGCTGACAGTTAATTTGCATATACTCACTGATTAGCCAATGAAAAGGGTAGCGGTCATACGCTAATTACCATGTTTCTCTTTCATTAGTGTAGATATATATATATATATGCATAACCCATAGACACAGACAATAGTGTGGGGAAGGCGGGGGGGGGGGGGGGGGGCGCGGAGAGGGTGGCCTGGGTGGAGGGGGAGAGAGGGTAGGGAAATAGGGGACATCTGTAATAATGTCAACAATAAAAATAAACTTATAAAAAGAATAAAAATGCCCTGCCAATAAGAACAAAATAAAAGAAAGAAAATGTATCCTAAAGTGAGAAGGGAAAATGCTAGAACACATTTGCTCTCTCCAACTAGAAGGCAGATTCCATTTCTAGACCTGACCGCAGCAGGCAGGCGGGGTAGGTGCCAGCCAGCTCAGGCCCCCGCCTGGGCCGACGACAGGTCCTCAGGAGATGAGAGAAGCCATCTGCTCCCCCAGCATGGACTCGCTGTGACGCGTGCAGCGGGTGCCTTGTGCTTTCTCTCTGTGGGGATTTCATGTAATGTCTGCTGAACGCAACCAGAATCTCAAACGCTTGGAGTGCTCGGGAGAAACCAGCCCCAGGCTGCAAACAGCAGCCCAATAAGAAGCCATGTTTCCTGTTGGCAGGTGTTCCCTGGGGAAGGACTCCCCACCCCCAGGAGGAACTACATCACACCCGTCCTTCAGCACCCCTGACAAGAGGACACGACAGTCCGCAAAGACTGCTCTGTTACTACAAGGTGATTAAACGTGTCTCGCTGTCAGGAGCAGGAAGAAGCAGTAGCAGTGTTTAGCTTTTTTTCCGTGGAAAATGGCCTGAGCGGCTGGGCCGTGCTTGATCTCTACAACTGAGCCCATCACGCAATGAATAGCTGGTTTCACAGAACCACGGGCTGTTCCAGATCCAAAAGCACTTTGAGGCCACACGATCCACTCTATAGAATGTGTTTCATGGACTAGCCACTGAAGCACCCCGGGGGCCTGAGTGATTGCCCCAAGCTCACCAGGGCAGTCAGTAGCAGAAAGGGGGCTACATTTCCTGTTTTAACCTGTTACCCTCCATACCACGCCACCTCCCAGCACTGCCCTGGGGACATGGCCCTGCACACTGGTTTAAGTGCCTTGGTCTGATTGGGCTGCTATAACAAAAATGCCATAGACTAAATGGCTTAAACAACAAACATTTATTTCTCACAATTCTGGAGGCTGGGAAGCCCAAGATCAAGGGCCCAACATATTCGGGTGAGGGCCCCTTTCCTGGTTCATGCATGACGCCTTCTCCCTGTGACCTCACACCATGGAAGTAGCAAGGAAGCTCTCTGGGGCCTCTTTTTTAAGGGCATTGATTCCCTTCATGAGAGCTCCACCTCTTAACCATCACCTTGGGAGTTAGGATGCAGCGTGTGAGTGTTGCGAGGACACAGCATTCAGTCGACACCAGAAGTACAGGAAGCACCTAGGTCCACACAGGTGCTGCGCAGGAGACAACCAGGCATCTTCCTGCACTGGCTCGGCCTCCTTCCTACTCCGGGCCTGCCTTTCTTTTCTCCTAAATCAGAGTCAGAAATGCAAAGGGCAGGAGGTTTCCAATATCCCAAACCACCCTGTGATGGGCCTGTAAGTCACCAGGCAGTCTGAAGTCTTCTGGTCCCTGTAAGTTCCCTTGTCCAGGCCACATACCCCCACCCCCAACCTCCCTCTTTCAGTCAGTGAGACCCATGCTGACCAGGAAGTTTAGCCATTTCCTCTTCCCAAAATAAATACCTGAAAAGGGAACAGTGTCAAGGAGCCTAAAAGGGTTTTGGGGGGTTGTCAGAAACCCCCAGTTGAAAGTAGACTGGGCAGGAAAAACACAGCTAATAGGCTGCCAGTCTCAGAGGAACAAACTGCATGACAGTTCATCCCCAGCCTTGATCTCTGTGTTTTTTTCCACGGCCAGTTAGCGAAGGAACTCCCAAGAAATTATAAACCATCTGATGTTGCAATTGGGGGATGAACTCTTCCTGCAGCCCAGCTTCTCCACCTAGTGCTTCCTCTCCTTGGCCTCAGGGCAGAGCTGGCAGGGATGTGCCTGCAGGGGAAGGGCGGTCGGATCCCCAGGACTTCATGTGTCCAATGTCCCTGGCAATCCTGTCCTTTATCAATTAGACTGACAGTCATTAAAATGTGTGTGTGGGGGGGGGGGGGGGGGGAGTCTAAGTAGGATCTATCACTTCTATTTCCTCCGCACTCAACATGAAACATAGATGATAGATTTCAGAGTAGCCCTGTATAAGAGAGAAAATGGTCCGTTCATCCCCTCATTCATTTACTAGTCAGGCAGGAGTGGAAACAGCAATCTGCTCCAACAAGGAGCCAACAAGCTGACTTCTGAATTTGCTGAATTTTGCCTGATCATGAGCTTCCCAAAAAGTATTTGCTTTAAAAAAATTTTTTTAATAAAAATTATTTTAGATCTTTCTGGAAATGGATAACTTGATTTTCTTGCAAAACAACTCAGCCTGCTAGCTAGTCCCTGGTAAAAAGGTCAATCTCTTCCTTACTTCATTGTGTAAGTTTGCCTCTGCGAATTTACCAAAATAAATGAGCCCAAATTCTGGAAAAATCTACATTCAAGAATATGCATATTATAACACCAGTTATTAGCATAAAAGAACAATTAAACGCCTTAAATAGTTAATGATAGGTTAATGCAAATGCCTTGAAAGGAATATTATTCATCCTTTAAAATTAAATGTTATTCGTGCACCTCTATAGAGACATGGAAAAAAACCTGCCATACAATTTTCTAAAACTTTTAATCATTTTTCAGTGATTGCAGAAGGGTAATTATTTTTGTTATTTTTTAAAATTTTAGTTTCATAATTATATTTTTATAATAGAAAAATGTGAATATAACTTTCCAAAGTAAAGATATTCCACTGACCCACTAAGACATTCATTCAGTCCTTCTGGTCCGGGGAAGCAGTTACCTGAGCTGAAAGAAATCCGCGTGTAGAGGATCCGGTAGTTTAGTGACTCCGCCTGAGTCACCCTGAGTCACTGAGTGTACTAGTTGCCATGACAGCTACTGCTTGCTCGGTGTGATAATAAAAGTGTGGTTTCTGGAACTCCTAATGTTCTCAGCAGAGTTACCCATCCAGAACTGAGTGTTAGGACAACCAGAAAGTTCTAGGGTTGAGAGGTCAGGGCAATGAAGACTGAGAACTGCTGATGGGGCAGCTGAAGTCTCAAGATGGGCGCGTGGATCGGGAGGAAAGAGATGTAGCAACGGCCTGCTGGTGGCCTCAGATAGTTGGGAAACTGAAATCTTGTTTTGTCTTAATATCTGAGACAGGAAGTTGGTACCCTTATCGGGGAGTGACCAAGGCAAGGAAAAAGTTACTCTTCTTTCTTTGTTGTCCTGGCTCTGAACTCTCCATGTGGTTCTCACTGTTTCATATCCAGTTCCAGTGATGGACCTTTCCCCCCTAGATCAGGGTTGGTTTGCTAATTTCAGATAGAATTCCTCCATTGTAGTTGCCTAAATTCAGATATTAACTATGAATTCCTATCATTATTTCTATAGATACAGTTACTGCTCTTCCTACTTTGCTGCTGCACAGATACATGCTATGCTAACATGTGTCACTCGTTCATGCCACAGGTATTTTCATAGGCACTCACCACGTGACAGCCCTGAGAGGCACTGGGGCACTGGTGTACCCCGAACAGGCAACATCTTTGCCCTCAGCAAGCTTAAGTTCTAGTGAGACAGGAAGAGTTAACAATCACTGGGTATTCGCGTGTATTAACTTATTTAATACTTATCCCAACCCTATCGGATAAATACTTGTTACCTCCATTTCAGAGCTGAGGAAAGGGGGACACAGAGAGGTTAAGCAACTCTTCCAAGGAGACGGAACCAAGGGTGCTCACCTTCCTCAGGGGCTGGATTTCCCTCTGTGTGGCAGGAGCGTTCTTCTGTGACTCAGCTGCAGCTGTCTGCTCTCTGGAAATTACTTCTCTCAGTCAGTTGCAGCGAGGGGGCAGGTGCGAGAAGGATTGGGGTGTGAAAAGAATGACTTCCTTATTGAGACAGAGAACAGACTGACAGCTGTCAGAGGGGAAGGGAGCTGGGGAGCTGGGTGAAAAAGATGAAAGGATTAAGCAAAAAAAAAACTCCAAAACACAAAAAAACCCTCACAGACACAGACAATAGTATAGTGATTACCAAGAAAAAGAGGAGGGGGGAGGTAGGAGAAGATAAAGGGGGGATAAATAGTAATGGAAGGAGACTTGACTTGGGGTGATGAACACACAATACAATATACAGATGATGTATTATAGAATTGTACACCTGAAACCTATATGATTTTATTAACCAATGTCACTCCAATACAGTCAATTAAAAAAGAAATTAAAAAAAGAATGACCTCCAAGTTGAGTAACCACAGGGAATCAGGTAAATAAGACAGTTAAAACCCTCATGGGATGGGGGAAGCTGGCCAATAAATGGAATCCAAATAACTGTATAATATAATGCCAGTTGATAATAACCTCTATGGGGAAAAAAATAAGAGAGGCTACGAGGAGAGAACATGAGAGAGAAAGTGGCCATGAATGGATCTCAAGGCAAGGCATCTCTGAAGGGACACATGCTGCACACGAGTGTCAGTGGTTCTCAACCTTCCTAACGCCGCGACCCTTTAATACAGTTCCTCATGTTGTGGTGACCCCCAACCATGAAATTATTTTCCTTGCTACTTCATAACTGTAATTTTGCTACTGTTTGGAATCATAATGTAAATATCTGATATGCTATATGTGTTTTCCGATGGTCACAACCCACAGGTTGAGAACCGCTGGATAATGCAATGAATGTGCAGGCCCAGCTGGGCGCAAGGCCGTCTCCTTACATGCCCTGTGGTCTTGGGCAAGTTACCTGGCACCTCTGTCATCTCACCATTAAAAGGGAGATAATAATAGTATCTCCATCGTAGGGATTTTTATTAATCATTCAGTTTTTAAAAACATTTTCAAATTCTCTTCTGTTTATTTTTCTCATAAATGTATAGTGAACCTATTTTTCAAACAAACAGCAAAAGGTGACCATGTGTGAATTTATTTTAACTCTTACGAAAGGCATAAAAACTCACATTTTGATGCACATGTAAATATATATATACACACATATATACATATATATACATATATACATATATATATGTACACTTATTTTTATTGATTTCAGAGAGGAAGGGAGAGGGAGAGAGAGACAGAAACATCAATGATGGGAGAGAATCATTGATTGGCTGCTTCCTGCAAACCCCCTACTGGGGATTGAACCTGCAACTGGGCATGTGCCCTTGACCAGAATTGAACCTGGGACCTTCAGTCCGAAGGCCGATAAGCCAAATCGGCTAGAGCCTAATTTTTTAAAAATAGTTCTTTATTGTTGAAAGTATTATATAGGTCCTCTTTTTTTCCCCATTGATCCTATCCAGCCCGCCCCTGCCCCTGCCCCAGGCCCTCACTGCTCCATTGGCTGTGGCCATGGGCCATGCTATATATTTCACTTATTTTGAAATAATGATAAGCTAGCATGAAGTTGCAAGAATAGGACAGAGTCCCATGTACCCTTTCTCTAGCTTCCGCATGGTGACAATTATATATCTTAAAGTCCACTCTTTTTGGGAAGGGAGATGTGGCAGTAAGGGATGTGTGGGGACTTGTGTGGATCAATGTGTTCTATATTTGGTCCTGGGTGACGGTTCACGGAGTGTTTACACTTTCAGTGTTAACTGTACACATAGTCTTTGTGCATTTTTCACTAAGGTATACTTTACAATTTCCACAGGGTTAACAGAGAGAGCATGAGCGATCAAGAATGAAATTTCCTGGTAAATTTTTCTCCATTCCCTCATGTACCTTCACTAAAATGACAGTAAAGGAAATTTTAAAAAATCTTATTGTTGAAAGTATTACAGATGTTCCCTTTTTTCTCCCATTGACCCGTTAGAGCCTGCCCCCACCCCCCAACCCCACCCCACCTCTATCACCCTATTGTCTCTGTGCATGGGTTATGCATATATGCATACAAGTTCTTTGGTTGATCTCTTCCACCCACTCCGCCTTCCCTCTGAGATTCCAGTCTGTACCATGCTTCTGTGTCTCTGGATCTATTTTGTTTAACAATGTATTTTGTTCATTAGATTCCACATATGAGTGAGACCATGTGATACTTGTCTTTCTCTGACTGGCTTATGTTGCTTGGCATAATACTCTCCAGGTACCTCCATGCTGTCTTAAAGGGTTAGAGATCCTTCTTTTTTACAACTGCATAGTATTCCATGGTGTAAATGTACCACAGCTTTTTTTATCCACTCATCTACTGATGGGTACTTGGGCTGTTTCCAGATCTTAGCTATTGTAAATTGTTCTGGTATGAATATAGGGTGCATACATTCTTTCTGATTGGTGTTTCAGGGTTCCAGGATATATTCCTAGAAGTGGGACCACTGGGTCAAATGGCAGTTTCATTTTAATTTTTTGAGGAAACTCCATATTGTTTTCCATAATGACTATAGCAGTCTGCATTCCCACTAGCAGTGTATTAGGGTTCCCTTTTTCCACATCCTCACCAGCACTTCTCATTTGTTGATTTGTTGATGGTAGCTATTCTGACAGGTGTGAGGTGATACCTTATTGTCACTTTAATTTGCATCTCTCTGATGATCAATGACTTTGAGCATGTTTTCATATGTCTCTTGGCCATCTCTATGTCCTCTTTGGAAAAGTGTTTATTTAGGTCCTTTGCCCAATTTTAAATTGGATTGTTTGTCTTCATTTTGTTAAATTGTGTGAGTTCCTTATATATTTTGGATATTAACCCGTTATCAGATGTATAATTGCCAAATATGTTCTCCCATACAGTGGGCTCCCTTTTCATTTTGTTGAAGGTTTCTTTTGCTGTGCAGAAGCTTTTCATTTTGATGTAGTCCCATTTATTTTTTACTTTGTTTCCTTTGCCCTAGGAGATGTATCTGCAAACATATTGCTACAAAGAGATGTCTGAGATTTTGCTGCCTTGGTTTTTTTCTAAGATTTTTATAGTTTCATGTCTTACATTTAAGTTTTTTACCCATTTTGATTTTATTTTTGTGTATGGTGTAAGTTGGTGGTCTAGTTTCAATTTTTTTGCATGTGTCTGTCCAATTTTCTCAACACCATTTATTGAAGAGACTGTCTTGACTGCTCTTGCCTCCTTTGTCAAATATTAATTGAGCATAATGGCTTGTGTTAATTTCTCTGTTGTGTTCCATTGATCTATATGCCTGTTCTTGTGCCAGTACCAGGCTGTTTTGATTACAGTGGCTTTGTAGTATAATTTGATATCTGGTATTATGAACCCTCCAACTTTGTTCTTCTTTCTCAAGATTGCTGCAGCTATTTGAGGTCTTTTTTGGTTCCATATAAATTTTTGGAGTATTTGTTCTAGATCTGTGAAATATGCTGTTGGTATTTTAATAGGGATTGCATTGAATCTGTAGATTGCCTTGGGTAGTATGGACATTTTAATCATGTTGATTCTACCAATCCATGAACACAGTATATTCTTCCACTTGTTTATATCTTCCTCTATCTCTTTTTTCAGCATCCTGTAGTTTTCTGAATACAAATCTTTTACCTCCTTGGTTAAGTTTATTCCTAGGTACCTTAATGTTTTTGTGGCTATGGTAAATGGGATTGTTTGTTATTTTCTCTTTCTGAAAACTCATTATTGGTGTATAAAAATGCCATCGATTTCTGGGTGTTAATTTTGTATCCTGCTACATTGCTGAATTCCTTCATTAAATCTAGTAGGGATTTTTTTTTGGTGGAGTCTTTAGGGCTTTCTATGTACAATATTATGTCATCTGGGAATAATGAGAGATTTACTTCCTCCTTTCCAATTTGGATGCCTTTTATTTCTTCTTCTTGTCTTATTGCTGTGGCTAGGACTTCCAGTATTATGTTGAATTAGAGTGGTGAAAGCAGACATCCCTGTCTTGTTCTTGTTTTTAGGGGAAATGGTTTTAATTTTTGTCCATTGAGTATGATGTTGGGTATAGGTTTGTCATATATGACTTTTATTATGTTGAGGTATGATCCCTCTATTCCTGCTTTGCTGAGAGTTTTTATCAAAAATTGGTGTTGGATTTTGTCAAATGCTTTTTTTGAATCTATTGATATGATCATGCAATTTTTGTCTTTCAGTTTGTTTATGTGATATATCACATTCATTGATTTGTGAATATTGTTCCAGCCTTGTATCTCTGGAATAAATTCCACTTGGTCATGGTGTATGATCTTTTTAATATATTGCTGGATCTGATATACTAATATTTTGTTGAGGGTTTTAGCATGTATGTCCATCAAGGATATTGGCCTCTAATTCTCTTTCTTTGTAGTGTCTTTATCTGGTTTTGGGATTAGGATAATACTAGCCTCATAAAAAGAGCTTGGAAGCATTCCTTCCTCTTGGGTTTTATGGAATAATTTGAAGAGTATAGGTGTTAGTTCTTTGAATGTTTGGTAAAATGCCCCTGTGAAGCCGCCCACACCAGGGCTTTTGTTTGCTGAGAGTTTTTTAATTACTGCTTCAATTTCCTCAATTGTTATTGGCCTATTCTGATTCTTCCTGATTCCATATTGGAAGATTGTATTTTTCTAAGAATTTTTCCATTTCATCCACATTGTTCAGCTTGTTGGCAAACAGTTGTTCATAGTATTTTCTTACACTCCTTTGTATTTCTGTGATGTCAGTTGTTGCATCACTGCTTTCATTTCTGATTTTAATTATTTGGGTCCTTTCTGTTTCTTGAGAAGTCTAGCTAACAATTCATCAATTTTATTTATCTTTTCAAAGAACCAGCTCTTGGTTTCATTGATTTCTCTGTATTGTTATTTTTAATCTCTATGTCATTTATTTCTGCTCTTATCTTTATTATTTCCTCCCTTCTACTTATTCTGGGATTTTTTTGTTGTTCTCTAATTCTTTAAGTTATAAGGTTAAATAGTTTATTATTAATTTTTCTTGTTTTTGTTTTGTTTTGTTTTGTTTTTGAGGTAGGCCTTTAATGCTATGAACTTCTCTCTCAGGACTGCTTTTGCTGTGTCCCAGAGATTTTGGGTGGTTTTGCATTAATTTTCATTTGATTCCAGGAAGTTTTTTATTTCTTTCTTGATCTCATTGGTAACCCATTCACTGTTTAATAACATGCTATTTAGCCTCCATGTGTTTGAATGTTTTGAGGTGTTTTTACTGTAGTTGATTTCTAATTTTATTCCATTATGATCTGAGAAGATTTTTGATATGATTTTAATCTTCTTGAATTTATAGAGACTTGTTTTGTGTTCTAACATGTGATCTATCTTTGGGAATGACCCATGCACATTTGAGAAGAATGTATATTCTGCAGTTTTGGGGTGAAATGTTCTATAAATATCAATGAAATCCATCTGATCCAGTGTGTCCTTTAGAGTCACTGTTTCCTTATTAATTTTTTGTCTGGAAGGTGTATCCAGTAAAGTTAGTTGGTGTTAAAGTCCCCTACTATGATTGTATTGCTGTCAATCTCTCCCTTAAAGTTCTCTGGAAATGTTTTTTATATATTTAGGGGCACTTATATTGGGTGCATACCAGGGTTAAATCCTCTTGTTGGATCAATCCTTTTAGTATTACACAGTGACCTTTATTGTCTCTTGTGATAGCCTTCATTTTGAAGTCTATTTTGTCAGATATGAGTATTGCCACCCCAGCTTTTTTTTTTAGTTTTCATTTGCATGGAAAACTTTTTCCATTCCTTCACTCTCATCCTGTGTGAGTCTTTTGTTCTGAGGTGGATCTCTTGTAGACAGAATATATTTGAGTCATGTTTTCATATCCATTCAGCTACCCTGTATCCTTTGATTGGAGTATTTATTTTTTTTCTTTTCTTTTTTTTTATTGCTTAAAGCATTACAAAGGGTATTACATATGTGTCCTTTTTTTTCCCCGCCCTTGACAATACCCCGGCTTCCCTTACCCCTCAGTGTCTTATGTCCATTGGTTATGCTCATATGCATGCATACAAGTCCTTCGGTTGATCTCTTACCCCGCTCCCTCCTGCCCCCCAACCCTCCCATGATTGGAGTATTTAATCCATTTATATTTAATGCTGTTATTGATAGGTATTTATTTATTGCCATTTTAATTCTGTATGCCTAGGTTTCTCTCTCTATTTCTTCTTCTCATTACAACAGTATTTTTTAGCATTTCTTGCAGTGCTAATTTGGGGGTGATAAACTCCTTTAGTCTTTTTTTTGGTCTGGGACACTCTTTATGTAATCATCTATTTTGAATGATAGCCTTGCTGGATATAGTAATCTTGGTTTCAGATCCTTGCTTTTCATTACCTTGAATATTTCATGCCATTACCTTCTGGCCTGTAGAATTTCTGTAGAAAAATCAGCTGACAGCCTTATGGGAGCTCCTTTGTAGGTAACAAATTGCTTTTCTCTTTCTGTCTTTAAGATTCTCTCTTTGCTTTTAATTTTTGGCATTTTAATTATGATGTGTCTGGGTGTGGGTCTGTTTGGGTTCTTCTTGCTTGGGACTCTCTGTGCTTCTCAAACTTGTGTGACTTTTTCACTCAACAGGTTAGGGAATTTTTCTGCCATTATTTCTTCAAACACCTTCTCTATCCCTTGCTCACTTTCTTGCCCTTCTGGTACTCCTATGATGCAAATATTGGTGTTTTTTTAAAAATATATTTTATTGATTTTTTACAGAGAGGAAGGGAGAGAGATAGATAGTTAGAAACATCGATGGGAGAGAAACATCGATCAGCTGCCTCCTGCACATCTCCCACTGGGGATGTGCCCGCAACCCAGGTACATGCCCTTGACCGGAATCGAACCTGGGACCTTTCAGTCCGCAGGCCGATGCTCTATCCACTGAGCCAAACCAGTTTCGGCGCAAATATTGTTATGTTTCATGTTGTCTCACAGCTCCCTTAAGGTTTCCTCCTGTTTTTAATTTTTTTTTTCTTTTTGGTTCTCTGATTGAGTGATTTTTTTCTACTCTGTCTTCTAATGCACTGATATAATCCTTGACTTCCCCTAATCTGCTGTGTATTCCTTCCACTGTGTTCTTTCTTAGTGCTATGTCATTCTTCATAGTTATTATATCTTTTCTCATGCTGTTGAGCATCTTTACCATCATTATTCTGAACTCTATGTCTGATAAATTTCTTATCTCCATTTAATTTAGTTATTCTTCTGGAGAATTCTCTTGTTCTTTCATTTGGGGCTTGTTTTTTGTCTTTCCATTTGGCCACCTGTTTAGGTTTGTGACTATGTATTAGGTAGATACACTATGCCTCTCAATCTCTAGTGCAGGACACTGTTTCTGACTGGCCCTGCATACCCTGTTTGGACCTATTAGCAACCCATAGCTGTGGCTCCCTCTGCTGGGGCTGGGTACCATTGGAAAGGACCAAGATGTGCATCAAAGTATGCTTTTCTTAGCCCTGAGCCCTGAATTAGATCAAGCAAAGACTCAAAGCCTCCAAAGACCCACCTCTGTCTGCAGTCTGATTGTATTCAGCCTTGATTAGCCTTTGATTATTGGCCACTGGGTTGAGCGAGAAGTTTTCCAACAGAGTGGGGCAATTGCTTCTGCCTGTAGGCTGATTGTTATTCCCTGTCTCTTAATGGGCCTAGGAAACTCCATAGAGTGGGGCAAGGGGGTTTCCAATAGGGTGGGGCAACTGCCTTACCCCCAGGCAAAAACTACCTGGATAGCAAAAGTCCTGGGGAAAAAGATGTCCTCCACAGCGTGAGGGAATGACTCAGGAAACCAGGATGGCTGCTTTCCAAGCTCCAAACCCAGAGCCCCCAAACCTGGCTTCTGCTTACACAGTTCCAGTCCATTCAGCCCTCCCTCTGCTGGAGCCCAAGGTGATGGAAGCACATGAAATTTTGTGTGTTGGTCCTTTAAGTGTATGCCTGCATTTCCAGCCATCTCTTCCTGGCAGATAGTAACCCTGCTGCTTTTCACAGCCAGATGTTATGTGGCCTCCTTTCTCAGTCCTGGTGCTCTGGGCTGGAGAGCCCAGCCTGGCATTCAAAACTTTAGATGCTGTCTGTGGGAGCCCAGCCAGCCCCTTCACACCTCCACCCTTCCTACCAGTCTCTATGAGGTCTCCACTTTCCATCCTTTGTTATCAAGGTTCTCTCCAGCTAGTTTTCAGTTGATTATTCAGAATGATTTTTCTGTGTTTTAGTTGTAATTCAAGTTTGGTCCTGGGAGTGTGTCAGTGTAGCATCTGCTTACTCTGCCACTGTTTTGGAATCTCTTGAAGTATAAACTTACAAGGAGGAAAAAAAATGGGAGAGGATATGATAGGCTATTTCAGCAAATATTCGGAGGAGGAAAGAAGTTGAAACTAATTTTGCAGAGTGGGCAAATCTGAAGCCTCACTATAAGGCTCCCTCCCTGCGAAGGCAGTGAGGGAAATAAGACAGACCAATAAAAAGCAAAAACAAAACAAAACAAATAAACAAAAACAACAACACATAAAAATTGATATCTGCAGTGTGACAAGGGATGAGTGGAAGGACACAGAAGCAGGAGCAAGACTGCTCAAAGGAGACACCTTCTTACAGTGTGATATATGTCAATGGTGATCCATTCACAAAATAGAGAAGCACAGGAGGGAGGTGAGGGGTGAAGGAGGGGCAGAAGGAGGCAGAGCAAGAGGTTTCCTGTTATGGGCCAGGGATTGGAGGATCCTCTCCAGGTCCCTGGAAGGCAGGTGGGTTGGGACTGGGGCTAGGAGCAGGGCTTGGTGAGAAAGTGGGATAAAGAGATTTAGGCCCTAGCTGCCCTCCTCCCTCACCTTTTGGAGAGCCTGAGGTCTCAGGGAGGCCAGGTGCCCACCTAAGGTAGGGTGAGGTGACATTGCAAGTGGGTGTCATCCGACTAAATGGTGAGACCTCTCCTCAGCCTCCTTCTCCACCTGGGCTCTCAGGACTCTGGAAGCCAGGCTCCTACCCCCCCCCCCCCCCCCAGGGTATATCAGAGGATTTCTGCCCAGGAGAGAAGACCTAGAGATGGACAGACAACCTCAGCTCATGTAAAATAGCTGCCCTGCAGGAGAGCTGCTGACTCCTTCCCTCCTCACAGCCTGCACACCCTCCTCATGCCCGCTTTAGACAAGGGAAGCAGACTTTTTGTCAGGTTGCTCCCACTCCATTCCCGCCAGCATTTAGGTGCCTCTCCCTATATCTGCCATGTTTGCTACCCTTCCATGTACTCTGAGCCTTCAACACAGCGTTTACAATGTCCCTCATTTTTGTGCTCCTTGTCTTTGGGGTTAATTCACATTTTTAAAATTGATAAATTATTTTTAGAGCAGTTTTAAATTCACAGCAAGATGAACAGAAGGTACAGGAATTTTCCATGTGCCCCTGCCCCCACATATGCACAGCCTCCTCCTTTATCGATATCCCACCAGAGGGATACCTTGTTATAATCGATTAACCTACATTGACATGTCATCAGCACCCAGAGTCCATAGTTTATATTAGGGTTCATGCTTGGTATTGTTCAATCTATGGTTTTGGACAAATATCCATCATTCAGAGTATTTTCACTGCCCTAAACATCCTCTGTTCTTGCCTATTCATCTCTTCCTCTCCCCAACCCCTGACACCCAATCCTTTTATTGTCTCCATAGTTTTGCTTTTCCCCCCAGAATTTCATATAGTTAAAAGTCATAATTAATATTTTTAAAATAGTGTTTTATTTCCTTGCTGTCATCTTAACAGGGCTTGGGAGAAAATGCTGATTAATATGCCACATTTAAACAGAAGATAATAAACCCCATTTTCTACTAATTTTTCTTTTAGAATTGAAGATGGATTCCCTAGGAAGAAGATAAACTTCCTTAGATTGAGTTCAAAACCTGTGAGAGAGGGTTTGGTGTGGACGGACGCAGGGTCCCCTGGAGCCCTCAGTCCCGCGCTGCCTGGCAGCGCTTCTGCAAACACCCAGGCCAATCCTGTAGTCACAGCGTCCAGTGCAAGCAGTGAAGCGATGGTGTCACACTCCTCATCTACGTTCCCACCAAAAACCCTGTTATGGGTTGAATTGTGTTCCCTTAAAAAGTATATCTGGTGAAGTCCTAACCCTTAGTACCTTATTTGAAGATGGAGCCTTTACAGAGGTAATTAAGTTATAATGTGGCATGACTGCTGTCCTATGAAAGCGGGACATTCGGACAGACACACACAGAGGGAAACAAGGTGCAGACACAGGGAGAAGACGGCCATCTACAAGCCAAAGAGCGGCCGAGCCGCCGGGAGCTGGGAGGGAGGCCTCGGACAGATGCTCCCCTCGAGGCTGCAGAAGGAGCAGGCCCTGCCGGCATTTTTATTTCACTTCCAGCCTCCGGAGTCCAGACTGTGAGAACTTCTGTTGTTCTGAGCCACCTGGTCTGCGGTACTTTGTTATGGCAACCTGGGGAATCTAATAGCAAACCCTACAGGTGAAAATCCTACATGATAAATTCCCTTACAAAAAAAAAAAACACACAAAAAAACCTTGGTTCCTGGTTTGAAGGCCAGTTATGGAGGTTTTAATTTTGCTTTGCTTTTGTTTAAATGGCCTTTTAAATATAAAGATTGAACTGGACAACCCTCTCCCCCGACCCTCTCTTACTCTCAGTCTGGAGAATCCCTTATTATTTGGCTAAATCAGGGTTTTTTTCCTCTTTGGAAAAAGAGAAAAAAATGACAGGTAGTTACATATTGAGATCTTTCTCCTCTTGAGTTCTGATGATGAAAAGAAGCGGCTTAATTGGCTCTGGACTGTCTTGAGGTGATTCGATATTATTTTAAAAATAGATAGCAAAGAAAGTGTCTCCTGTTGAAACGCAGCTCCCTCAGTCTGTGGTGTTAAAGGTGCCTCCCCAGGCATTCCTTTCCTCAGGACCCAGGCTCATTCACTTGCCACTCGCAGGGCTCCGAGGCCAGCCCCAGGCTCCCTTCCTGGGATCTGCTAGAGCTGGGAGCAGGACCCCAGGAAGATGCTCTCTGCCAGCGCCACCTCCATTTCCTCATCACCTTCAGGTTTCTCCCTTTCAAGAGACAGCAGGACCCCGAGGAAGTTTGGAAGAGAAAATGCACCGCCTTGCCTTTGCCACCTGTCACTAACCACAAGTGGAGGACGGGGAGCTCTGTTCCTGTGGACTCAGAGGGCACACCTGCCCTCTTCCTAGGCCACGCCCACCCAGCAGCGGGGGCCATTCTCCATCTCTCAGGCTCCATCCAAACGCTCAGCGCTGCCCGGAAAGGCCGCAACTTCGCGCCAGTGCAGCGCTGCCCAAGTGTGTTACCGTCATTAGCTGCCCACTGCCGGCCGCTCCATCCAAGTCAGCCCGGGCCAGTAGTGGAGCCGGAATTTAAAAAGAAGGGGAACATTTTGAAATCTTGTTAATTTTGTCTTTTCTATTAGACACTCCAGGCCAGAAACTTGCTTCATGTGGGCGTTTTGTAAATGCCAAGGTATTCTGCGCTCGACCCATTCCAGGCCCCTCTCTGCATATGCCATTGAAGCGTACTCGGGACCTAGGAGCAATAATATGACTGGTTTTATTGATAACAAAAGACCACCAGGATATCTCCTTTTCCCTTTGGCTTAATTTAAGACGGTCCCTGAAGCTTCTGGTGATAGCAGCTCTCTGTTGAGTTTAGACCCTCCACGGAAACGGAGGCCTGCAGGCCTGCGGGGGAGCTTCAAGTTCTTGGTTCTTTCCCTGGAGGTGTTAACACTTCAACACATGGCCTCCTTTATAAAGATTTGTGTTAAAGGGAAGGCAATGTATAAGGAAAGAGTCAGAGTAACAATACTGTCACCACAAATTACAGACCTCTAGGGTGTGAAATTATACTCTGTCTTTAATTTCCTTTTTGCAGCTGCGAATTGTTTACTATTTAACCATGCAACCTTAAATTACAGAGAAAATGGGGGGGAAATCACTGTTCAGGGCATAGTCTACAGTCTACTCTCATCTTTGCAGATATCTTGTAGTGAGTCTAGCATAATCTTCTGATTAGTTGCTGTACAGATTGATTCTAACACCCTCCTCCTGATTGCTTGTGTAGTTTTGAAAGTAGTGTCTTCATAAATAAGAAAAATCTGGAAAAATTCCAAAGCTGAGCTAAAATGGTAGTGATCTGGAAACTAAAATCAAAGTCATAACCTTTTTTTAAAAAAAAAAAAAATCAACTTAATCGTTCATTTGCCTTCGGACATTTTCCCTGGACCTGGCAAAGGCAAATTGCAGAAAGGTCAGCCAGATTGCAGTTGGGCAGAAAATCTGATTTAGAATATATTATCACAACCAACCAGCACGATTTAGAAGTCAGACATAAATAATGCCAAGCAATTAAGGAGACCTCATAGCGCCCGCCCCAGACCCCCACGGCTGTTGGTGTCCTGGAGTGACTGCTCTGTGCTGGGGGCTGAATGGCAGCTTGGGGGCGCTAGTGCCACTGCTGTCACCAACAGCTGGTGGTTTGGGGGAAAAGCATCTACATTTCAGAGGCTTCCGTTTCTTCATCTGTAAAAAGAGGGGGTTGAAAGGGATGATCTTCATGATTCTTTCTAATTCAAAAAAGGTTCTGATTCTAGGCTATTTTCTGATGCAGCAGCTGACATTGGGTGCTTATAGAAAGTCTTCAGGGAAGAAATAAAATTTGAGCTGTGTCACGAAAATTTACTTCAAGACTTGCAGGAGTATTCTAGGCTGGAAACTGGTATAACAGATGCCTCTGAGATAAGAAGGATGGATTAATGTTCTTGCCCTGCCATTTCCTTAGCTGCACCAAAATCTAGAAATAATGTAAAACGCCTAGGACAGTATTGGGGTCCTTGTAAATGGAAGCTATTAGTGAGACTGGCAGTTGGCTGGCCATTAAAGCAGGAAGGATTCATGTACAGAAAAAGAATACATGAGAGGGAAAATTGCTGAACAAGCCGTTAGCAACAAACTGTAAATTATTGTGAGGGGCAATTGTGAACTCTCTGGTGATCTACAAAGATCGTCTAGGAACCACTGCTTGAGAAGGGGGACCAGGTGGACAGAAGTGGGACAGGCCCCCGCGCTGGCTTATCCTTGGGTAATGTGGCTCTGAGAACTAACCCTAGAAGTTCCCTTCAAATTAATCACAATGAAAAGCATGCAAACAACCACCCCAAGGAAGCCTGGGCCAAAGCAAGGTTGGACAGTCCTGGGAATGAGCCTTGGGAGCCAGCCTTGGTGAAAGTGAAAGGCAGGGCAGGAAGAGGAGCTGCAGAGAAAACAGAAATCCAGAAGGTGGCCTCAAACAGGCTAGGACAGCGATTTCCAACCGGTGTGCTGCGAGAATTTTTAAAACATGCAATACCTGACTATTTAGTCAGGGGCACTGACCTCTTTCCCCTTAGATTGTCAAATTTAAAAAAATGACAACAGCCAACACAACAATAGCCATCCAGTGTGAATGCATCAAAATTATACCTATTTTTTTTGTCACATCAGGAAAAAGTATATTTTTTGGCATGCCACATAACTTTAGTAATTAGTTTATGTGCACCATGGGATGAAAAAGGTTGAAAATCGCTGGGCTGGGGTGGTTCCTGCTCATTTTTGGACACTAATAAGTATTTATTCATTGACAGGATGACTAGATGGATGGAGGTAGCCTTGAAGTTCAAGATAGAAAGGCAGGAAAAGGCTGGGGAATGTCACACATGGCAGAATCCATGTCTGGAAAGGGCCCATGGTTTCTTTCTGCCCTGGTTGGTGTTTGCTTCCGCATCTCCTCCCCTGCCTGACGACTCTCTCTGATGTCTCCAAACCTGGTTCAGCCCAGAGACTCCCTGCCGAGGATTTTGCAGGAGCGGTGACACTCAGTAACAACAGTCGTGGAGCTTATTTCAACCTCCCCTTCCCCTGTTAGCCTCACCGCTGTTTCTCCAGTCAGGCTCTCAGTCTCTGACTTCAGGCCCAGCAGCCTCTGCATCCAGGTCACTCCAATATAAGCCATTAGATCACTTAATGTTCCTGCCCAGAATCTTCCAAGGCTCTGCTTTGTGTCTAACTCAAAATCCCAGTTGCTTTGTTTGACCTGCCATATTCCTCTGAACACAACTGTCCAAGTGTGTCCTACTTTCCTCCAGGAACCCTGCAGGCCAAAGCTCTGTCTTCAATCCCCTCAGCCCCAGGCTCGCCTTGCCTGCGTGCCTGTGCATTTCCCTGCCTACAAAGTCCCTGGGCCACCACCCACCACCTACCACCCACCCTTTGTGAGTTCCCTACCAGCCTGCAGGTGCTGATCAGTGTGCCCCTGCTCATGCCCCTTCCTTTCCGGACTTCATTCATCCACTCTCTTTTCCTCGGTGATTATAGCACCAGTGCCAACTAGATAATAAACACCGTGAAGGTAAGGAGTACATTTTCTATTCCTTTCCCCACAGTGCCCAGCACTGTCTGATGAATAGAAAGCATTATTGGCATTAATAAGCTCTCTAAGGCACTTGTAAATTTACAAAATCATTTCAAGTAAGTGTTATTAAAGTGAAAGGAAGCTACTTTTCTGAAGACTATATGAAAATAGACTTTTAAAATCAGAATTTCCATCTGAGTGGGAATTTAATATCTGAGTACTAAATTCAATTAAATTTTTGGATTTGAAAAAAAATATGCTATTGGCTTTTCATTTCTTCTGGTCGTTGTTTCCAGGAAACCTTGAACTTGTCAAATAAAAAAGTTTAAACAGAATACTGGAGATATGACCTTGCTTTAAAAAGCCTGCCATTGGCAGGCCAAACACATTCAGCAGTACGACTGTGAGATCGGGAAAAAATCATTTAATACTGAGCTTTGATACTTTATCTCTGAATAGGCATAATCACCCCACCTGCCTACCCCACGAGGAGGCAATGAACACCATGTGACTGAATAGCTGACAGAATAATAAAGGTGCCTTTTGTCGCCATTGTCATCACAGCACCATCACCGCCACCCATAGAAGCACTATCACAAAGGCAGAGAAGGCGCTGTCAGGCAGCCCAGTATTTGGAGCATCGTCCAGTACATCAAAAGGTTATAGGCTGATTCCCGGTCAGGACACATACCTAGGTTGTGGGTTCGATCCAATCGATGTTTCTCTCTCACATCTCTCTCTCTCTCTCCCTCTCTCTAGAAAAAAAATCAATAAACATATCCTCTGGTGAAGATTTTAAAAAATGACAGAGAAGGACAGGTGGAACCTTGGGGTTTGTGTCTGGCCAGGCAGTCAGGAGCATCCCTGCAGTTCCCGTCCGGCCGCTCCTGAGGAACAGACGTCTCCGGCCCAGCTCTGCACAGCAGAGCCACCTCCACCTCAGAGGTAGCCCTTTCACCGCAGGCATGAGGAGCGACTTTGTGACATGTCCATTTGCAGATCAATGCAAATCTGTCACACATGATTTGAGAGAAAGAGTGGAGAACAATTTAAATAACACTGTAAGTCCTCAAGGCCAGCTCCCAAGGCTGGACTGGACTCAGCTACGGGTTCTGGCTAGGACACCATTATTCTGGGCAACATGTTATTACATCATATTCTTCATCCTGACCCCATGGCGCTTGTGAGACAGGCCCAGGCCCAATTACTGGGACACATGGCAAAGAGAAATTTGGGTAAACAAATGCTTATTTCGATAACATTTAAGAACCCCATAAAATATAATAATTACAATGACAATAGTTTTACTTGCTTACAGCTTACTCTGTAGTATATGACTCAGATGGTATATTGTAGGTGGTGTGTGTTGCATGAGCATAAGTTTTTAGACAGGTAATGTTTTCATTATTCTCTTCTGTCCATTTTGGGGGTAATATTTCTGGTTTGTTCAGATCAGCTTTATTTTACAGAATTTTTTTTAGAGCATGCATTTATTAGTACAGTGCATTGAAGGTTTTCTTTGTGCTTTTAAAATTTTCTTATTTATATGCATGAGTTCTCTTTTTCAAGGTTGGAGGGGAAAAAATAAAGAAGAGTGCTTTCCCCACAATTCCCCTGTTTTTCCATCTCTGCTTCAAAGGGCAAAAGCTAAAAGCAGCTTTGCTGTGTGGACCACTTTCCCACCCGTGCCAGGGAGATTAGAGTTAAGTTAAAGGAACAGTAGCTGTTTTTCAGCTGCAGAGCGGAATGGGGGAGGGAGAGCTAATCAGCTTTGTTTTCTCTACATTCATCCTATCTCCAATTTGCCTTTTCTTCTCTATTTCTCAGCCTCCCTTTTCTTCCCTGGATCAAAGCTGTGAGGGTAGGAGGTGGGAGGAACGGGCAGGGAATGGAAATAACAGCAGGTGAGGTTACTGAGCTGTCTGATTCTCTCCTGCCTGGACCAAAGGTGCTTAAACACGGGGAACACTTGAAAGTAAAAGGAATCCTAGCTGTATGCCTCTATCAATCACATGAATGTCATCTTTTCTCATTCTCCTTCAAGCACACATAGTAGCCTGCAGCCTGGCTTGGAGCAGTCTTTTCCTGAAAGTAGTACTCACCAGCAGGGAGATGTTAGGAGATCTAGGCGCTAATTAAGGTCGCCTCTGATTGCTCTTGAGAAGTCCCTGCTATTTGACAACAGGCTGGAAAATCTCAGATTAAGAAGTTTGTAGAGCAGCGGTTCTCAACCTGTGGGTCGCGACCCCTTTGGGGGTCGAACAACCCTTTCACAGGGGTTGCCTAAGACCATCGGAAAACACATATTGAATATATAATTACATATTGTTTTTGTGATTAATCACTATGCTTTAATTATGTTCAATTTGGCCGAAACCGGTTTGGCTCAGTGGATGGAGCGTCGGCCTGCGGACCGAGGGGTCCCGGGTTCGATTCTGGTCAGGGGCGTGTATCTTGGTTGCGGGCACGTCCCCAGTGGGAGGTGTGCGGGAGGCGGCTGATCGGTGTTTCTCTCTCATCGATGTTTCTGACTCTCTGTCTCTCTCCCTTCCTCTCTGTAGAAAAATCAATAAAATATATTTAAAAAAAAAAATTAGGTTCAATTTGTAACAATGAAAATACATCCTGCATATCAGATATTTACATTACGATTCATAACAGTAACAAAATTACAGTTATGAAGTAGCAATGAAAATAATTTAATGGGAGGGAATCGAAGATGGCGGCATAGGTAAACACCGGAGACTGCCGCCGTGGACAACCACTTCAAAAATACAACTAAAAGTCGGAGCGGACATCAACCAGAACCACGGGAAGGCTGGCTGAGGAGAGTCTCTTCAACTAGAAGCAAAAACAACAGCATTCCGACGCTCAGCGGAGGCGCAGTGTGGAAAATTTAAAGGTATGGCGGTGCGGTGGTGAGGGTGCGCGTGCAAAGCGGGCTGGCGGCTGAGGGCGCGATTGTCGTTTCCAATCAGGAGCGAGTCTCAGACTCTGGGCTACAGATCCGGGCGAGTCTCTAGGGACCCAGACTCAAACGGGAGAAGCGGGACTGTCTGGCTACGGCCCCTCCGAGGTTTGCAGCGATTGCTGGGACAGAGAGGCAGAGCCCCTGGGGACGGACTGAGAGCGGCCATAGCTGCTCCCTCCCCCCGGCCCTGTTGAGCCCGCCCCGCCCAAACCCTGCGCACAGCCATTTGCCGATCGCCTCAGGCAAGGGCTGGGCTAGCGCCTCCCCTGAGGACTGAAGTTTTCCCACAGCTGATTTCCACCGCCAGTCGGCCTGGTGGTCAAATCCCTCTAGTGTTAATTACAACAATTAAGGCTTGGCTAGAACAAGACTGCGCACAGAGACCACAAGGGGGTGCACCAAGAAAGCATAAAAGTTGCGGAGACAAAAAAACATGACAGAAATGGAGGATATGGAGCTAAGAATCGCAATTTTGAGGGCTTACCATAAATTTGTGCAGAGCCTCACGAAAACTAATGAGACCCTCGATGCTACGATAAAGAAATTAGAAAGTAAGCATACACAGACTGAAATAAAGAATATTATACCCAATAGCAGACCAGAGGAGCACAAGAATCAAAGCAAAGATTCGACAAAAAACACCCAATTGGAAAAGCAAAATGAAAAAAGAATCCGAAAGTGTGAAGATAGGGTAAGGAGCCTCTGGGACAGCTTTAAGCGGACTAATATCAGAGTCATTGGAGTGCCAGAAGATGAGAGACAGCAAGATATTGAAAACCTATTTCAAGAAATAATGGCAGAAAACTTCCCCCACCTGGAGAAAGAAATGGACTTACAGGTCCAA
Source organism: Myotis yumanensis (assembly GCF_028538775.1). Taxonomy (NCBI): domain Eukaryota; kingdom Metazoa; phylum Chordata; class Mammalia; order Chiroptera; family Vespertilionidae; genus Myotis; species Myotis yumanensis. The sequence continues at coordinate 116,875,771 of NW_027223754.1, read as the reverse complement.
GAAGCGCAGAGAACCCCAAACAAAAGGAATCCAAAGAGGACCACACCAAGACACATCATCATTAAAATGCCAAGAGCAAAAGACAAAGAGAAAATCTTAAAAGCAGCAAGAGAAAGAGGCTCAATTACCTACAAGGGAATACCCATACGACTGTCAGCTGATTTCTCAACAGAAACTTTGCAGGCCAGAAGGGAATGGCAAGAAATATTCAAAGTGCTGAATACCAAGAACCTACAACCAAGATTACTTTATCCAGCAAAGCTATCATTCAGAATTGAAGGTCAGATAAAGAGCTTCACAGATAAGGAAAAACTAAAGGAGTTCATCACCGCCAAACCAGTATTATATGAAATGCTGAAAGGTATCCTTTAAGAAGAGGAAGAAGAAGAAAAAGGTAAAGATAAAAATTATGAACAACAAATACATATCTATCAACAAGTGGATCTAAAAATCAAGTGAATAAATAACCTGATGTACAGAATGAACTGGTGACTATAATGAATCAGGGACATAGAAAGGGAATGGACTGACTATTCTTGGGGGAAAAGGGGTGTGGGAGATGCGGGAAGTGACTGGACAAAAATCATGCACCTATGGATGAACTCAGTGGGTGGGGAGTGAGGGTGGAGGGTGGGGTGGGAGCTGGAAGGAGGGGAGTTATGGGGGGAAAAAGAGGAACAAATGTAATAATCTGAACAATAAAGATTTAAAAAAAAAAAAAAGAAAATAATTTAATGGTTGGGGGTCACCACAACATGAGGAACTGTATTGAAGGGTCGCGGCATTAGGAAGGTTGAGAACCACAGTTGTAGAGGATAACCCAGATCAGGACCAACGGGCCCCCATAAGCCCTCTTCCTGTGAAGATTATATAAAATGTGAGCTATGGAAGTCATAAAATTAAAATATTCAATAAAACCATCCCCTGCTAAACCACGAATCAAGACACAGCACAGGACAAATGGTGGCTCCCAAACGTCACAGCTCTGTCTCATAAACACTAGATGGAGAACCACTATGGGCCAGGGGGATGAGGGTGGGGGTGAGAGAATGCATAGCTTTTCTCTTAAACGGGCAGCGTGAAATGTTCTACCAACATATGAGGGTACAAAACAAAATGAGGCCAGTGCTCCTCCATCTGAAGGGGGAGAGCCGGGCTTCGCTTTGCCGTATGTGGGGACAGGCAGAGTCCGATGGCCACCTGAATGCCCACACAACCCCCACCCCCTCACCGCCCCCCGTGGCCATACTGCTAACCAGAATTAGGGCCATGCCGCTCGGCATCTTGAGTACGCACTCTATGTCTTAAATTACTCTAGTTAACATTTATGGAATAAATATTGATTAAAAAGAGACTCCTCAATAGTCCAACCTCCTCATATTTCTGAAGACACTGAAGATCTAAGAAAGCCCTTTGATAGTCCACGCTCACAAAGCCTCATCTTGGGAATCAGTGCCCCGGGAGGCAGGAGTGACTGGGGCTTTTGGAGGCTGTCAGGGGATGGTGGGGACATGGGAGGGAAGGAATTGTTGGCTTTCTCTGTCACTTGGTGCCTGCATTTTTGAGTAAAAAAATCTGCCCTCAATGGTTAATTGGTTTAAAATAGATCCATAAAATAAAATTGAGGCATATCTTTTTCTAATATCTGCTAACGGAGTAAGGATGTCTGATGTGAGCTCAGACATGGAGGACAGAAGGATTTGTGGTTCTGAAGTGGCCGTGGAGATGGCCCTGGAGTGGAAAGGATGGCCCGTCCACTTTATCGTTCCCTCATCCACCGTGACTGCGCTGAGGAATCCATCACACGGGCTTGGTCAGGGAACAGATCAGAGGTTAGCAAGCACTCAGGGTCCCTAACGCAGCTCTGCTCGGAGGTGAACAGGAGAGATTAATGACTTCATTCAAAGTAAAGCTCAGGGAGGGATTGAGCATTTTCCCTTACGTACTAGCATGTCCCCAGCTCCGTGGGAGCCGGAGCCAAATCAGAACCGACGCTTCTCTTCCATAGGCCGATTTGCTCAACTTCAATTTTGGCCCTCAAGATTTTTGTTTTGACATTTAAAAAATTGCCTTGCCAGTCTATGAGCCCTATTTGTGTGATGGTTCTGAATAAATTCTAACAAATTAGTGTGTCTTTCTGGATCTTTATAGAGATGGAGAAAGATAAATTGCATCTGTCTTTCATGAAAGTTACCAATTCAGCAGAAGGTCAGACTTGGAGAGCAAGAAGGGACGTGTCCCTGGCAGCAGCACCACGGAGCAGCCGGCACACGTGGGAGGACCACAGGCTCTGAGGAGGCCGACAGGACACAGGCGGAAGACATGAAGGACCCGCACATTCCAGACCCCTGGGAAACTGGTCACACCTACGGAGGACTCTCCATCACTTTGGCCAAAAAATCAATATCTCACTTATCCGGCAGTCATTTAGGTCAATACAACTATCTGTGATGCTGCCAAAATCCAGGCAGCAAGTTACAGTGTCTCTGAGGAGTTAAAAGAGACGTCACAAAATCTGTCCACAAAAATCCATGAATTTTTAAATAGAATTTCAACAAACCTGGTTGTCTGCTGTCCAACTCACAGCCTGTTAGACCACCTTTTGCAAGAATGCAAAAGGCTTTTAGAGACAAGAACTTGAAAAGCAGGAGGAAATCACAGCCTGACAGAGTGGGAGGAGACCAAGACAAAACAAAAACAAACCCCACCCTGGCTGGTTTTGCTCAGTGGATAGAGTATCCACCTTCGGACTGAAGGGTCCCGGGTTCAATTCCAGTCAAGGGCACATGCTTGGGTTTCGGGCTCCATCCCCAGTGCGGGGTGTGCAGGAGGCAGCCGATCAATGATTTTCTCTCATCATTGATGTTTCTATTTCTCTCTCCCTCTCCCTTCCTCTCTGAAATCAATAAAAATATATTTTAATAAACCAAACCCTCAACAAGCATAGTGATCTGGGATGGCTGGGGAGGAGGCAGATGGTCCTGTGTTCTCACGTGTGTCGGGCATGGTGGGGCTCTATTGTGACTTGAAGTAAAAAGGAGATAGGCATGATGACACCAAACAAGGGGTTAAAATATGCTGATTATGTTGCCATTTGTTTAAGATACAGCTTAGAAATATATCCCTCCAAAAATGATTAGACATTTTGAAAGTTTCTACATTTAAAGGAGTTGATTTCAGTTCTCTGGAAAACGTGTTACTGACTGTATTAGTCTTCTGAGGCTGCCATAACAGCATACCGCAGACTGGGGCTCAAACAGCATGAGTCTGTTGTCTCACAGTTCTGGAGGCTGAAAGTTAGAGATCAAGGTGCTGGCAGGGTTGGTTTCCCCCGAGGCCTCTCTCCTTGTAGACGGCCACCCTCGCCTTGGTCTTTTCTCTGTGCACAAACATGTCTGGTGTCTCTTCTTCTTATAGGGACACCAGTCATATTGAATTGAGTTTCACCCTAATGATCTCATTTAACTCTGATCAATTCTTTAAAGACCCTCTCTCCAAATAGTCACATTCTGAGGGAGTGGGGGTTAGGATTTCAACATATGGATTTGGAGGGGTACAATTCAGTTCATAGCACTAACAAAGCTTGATTTCCTTCTTTGTGCTATATTGTGCATCAACACAACTAATTAAGCATAAAAAAAAATTTAACAGAGTTACTGTGTGAGCCTCTTGCTCTAATTATTCTGAAGCATAAAGACACCCTACGTAGCCTAGAATCAATCCAAGTCCACTTAGCAGGCGTCCTCAGATCTCCACACCCTCAGGTCCTTCTCTGACTGCCCAATACCTACTTATCTTCCCAAATTCACCTTAGGAAGAAGCTACCATCTCTTCTTGGAAGCCTTTCCTGATCCTTTCCCTACCCAACCCCAAGTTGTTAAATACTCCTTGTTATGGGTTGAATGGTGTACCCCCCAATTCATATGCTGAAGCTCTAACCCTCAGTACCTCAGAATGTGACTGCATTTTCAAGAAGTGATTAAAGTTACATGAGGTCATTAGGGTGAGCCCATCCAATATGACTGGTGTCCCTATAAGGAGAGGAAGAGACACCAGACATGCTTGTGCTCAGAGAAGAGGCCATGTGAGGGCACAGGGAAAAGATTGTTGTCTACAAACCAAGAAGAGAGGCCTCATGAGAAACCAGCCCTGCTGACACCATGATCTGGGACTTCAAAGCTCCAAAACTGTGAGAAAATAGATTTATGCTGTTTAAGTTACCCAGTTTGTGGTACTTTGTTATGGCAGCCAGAGCTGACTGATACCCCCTTTTTTGTGCCTCAATTTCCCTTGAGCCTACTTCTATTAGTTTGTACCCCAGAGTTGGAAAACTATTGGAGTTCTTGCTTCCTCCCCACACTGAATAATGGGCACCTTGAGGCTAGTGTGATCTCGTGAACATTCGCTCCCTATCACCTAGTGCAGTGCTCGACGTCAGTATTTGTAGAAGGAAGGACTAGGCAGAAAAATGATATCATTTGGCATTCCAAGAACTTGTAGTTGCTGCTGACATTGGAGGCCTGAATGAGAGAAACAAATTTTATGAAAAATATATTCAGGAATGCAATCTAATTCCATCAAATGTGTTCAATGTAGATAATATGGTGCCACCAGAGAAAAATTATGGCTTCCCCATTAGTTATGAAATTGGTGTCTGTCTGTGTTCTGAATTTAACTCCTATCACTCTTTACCTTGATCATTGGCTGTAACAAAGATAAAAATTTTGCTACTCCCTCCACCTGCCTCTCTCTTCCACCCCACTGCTCACCACACCCTGCTGTGTCATATCTCCTCACTGGTGCTCATGCTACCCACCTGGCCTGGAATGCCTTTCCCCACTTCACCCTGATACCGCTTACTTACCTCATAGTCACACACTCATAGAACTTTGCTCAGGTTTCATCTCTAAGAATTCTCCAATGACTGATTCAGACTAGATCAAATACTTCTATAGGTTATCTTTACACTCAGTGAGTATAACTATCATATCATTTACAAACTACATCAAAATTACCTGATTTCAAGGTTGTCTCCCAGTCGACCATACATTTCTTGAAGACAAGGACCTTGTCCCTTTTATTTAAAAAAAAAAAAGGTCTTTATCTGACAACCTACTGAATGGGAGATGATATTCTCCATTGATACATCTGATAAGGGGTTGATATCCAAAATTTATAGAGAATTTATAAAACTCAGCACCAAGAAACAAACAATTCAATTAAAAAATGAGCACAGGACATACAGATAGCCAATAGACTAGATATGAAAAGATGCTCAGTGTCACTAATCATCAGAGAAATGCAAATTAAAACCACAATGAGATATCACCTCACACTTGCCAGAATGGTTATCATAAATAAATCCACAAACAAGTGTTGACAAAGATGTGGAGAAAAGGGAACCCTTGTGCACTGTTGGTGGGAATGCAGATTGGTGCAGCCCTTATGGAAATAGTATGGAGAGTTCTCAAAAATTTAAAAATGGAACCACCAATGACCCAGCAATTCCACTTCTGGATATATGTCCAAAGAAACACAAAACATTAATTCAAAATAATAAATGCATGCCTATGTTCATTGCAGCATTATTCACAATATCCAAGATATGGGAGCAACCCAAGTGCCCATCAATAGATGAGTGACTAAAAAAGTAGTGGCACATATATACAATGGGATGTTATTCAGCCATAAAAATAATGAAAATTTACCATTTGCGACAGCATAGATGGACCTAGAGGGTATCATGCTAAGTGATGTAAGTCAGTCAGAGAAAAACAAATACCATATGATTTCACAAATGAACAAAATGAGCAAACAAAATAGAAACAGTTATAGGTATAGAAAACAGACTGACAGTTGTCAGAGGGAAGAGGGAGGCTGGGTGAGAAAGGTGAAAGGTTAAGCAGTTCAAATTGGCAGTCACACAATAGTCATGGGGATGTAAAGTACAGCATAGGGAATGGAGTCAATAATATTGTAGTAACTATTGGTGCCAGGTGAGTACTGGAAATATTGGGGGGAACACTTTGCAAAGTATATGATTATCTAACCACTATGCTGTACACTTGAAACTAAGACAAATCAATATTAAATGTAAAAATATAATAATAACAATTAAAAATAAATAAATTTTTAAAAATCTTTATCCTTGGTGTCTGACACAATGTGTGTCACATAAGTCACTCAACACAAGATAGCTGGGATTATTTCAATAAAACAGTAGTAAGTCGTGTGTGGAAAACCACCTATTGTCTTCACTAGCAGAGAGGTGTAGACAGAGAACCCGGAAGGCTGGTGACCTTTGAAGCCCTAGCAAAGGTCAGAGCTGTGCACCACCTCTGTTAATCCAGATAATGGTAGCTGAAGCAACCTCCCCACCTTTAATCATGTAAGTCCTTATTGATAAGAATAGTCTGTGTGTCACTGGAACCTCCCTGCCTAAGGGCTATACTATGGGTGGATCCCGAACCAAATAAAAGCTTGGTGAGACCTGAGTACCAGTGGAAGTCTTTCCTCTTGAGTTGGATTTACCCGCCTGGCCCCCATTATTTCCAAATTATCTCTTGTCTTTTCTCTTTCATTTGTGTGCGGCTCCGCTTCCAGATCCTGAACCCTGAACCATGCGGGACGTGGGAGAGAAACATTTACAACAGTCGTGGGAAGGAAAGTTAGGTACCATTTAAATTAGTATGGATTATTTACAAACTAAATATTGTTTACTTTTCAATTTCATTTTTTTCTTCTGCTGATTGCTTTCTAACATAACTTATTTTCAAACTGCTGATCCCTGAGGTTGGTAAGAAAGAATAGAAGAAAGAAAAGAGATGGAAGTGGGGGAGAACATACTTAGAGAAATTCACACCTCCCAAAAAATTGATGAGGACTTTACATGCTTAGATAGCCAAATGTCATCACGGATTCCCTTAGTGGCCTGAGATGAAGCATCCATAGTCCCGAGTCTCTGCATGAGAGGGACACAAAGCACATGTCCTTCAGTAGGGGGTGCACATATTCATTAATGCTCACAGTGTTCTTTGAGGATGAACATTTGCACATAAATCCTTATTAGTATTAGATATGCTCTGTATAATAAGCCCTAGGTGTGGAATTTATGCCATGAATCAAGTAACATGGCCCAAAAGTAGTAAAGCATGCCCTAGCTGGTTTGGTTCAGGAGGCAACCAATCAGTATTTTTCTCTCACATTGATATTTCTCTCTGTCTTTCCCTCTCTCTCTTCCACTCTTTCTAAAAATCAATGAAAAAATATCCTTGGGTGAGGATTAAAAAAAAAAAACCAAGTAGAAAAGCATGCATGATGTACATGTTCAGCACCTACATGAATCATATAATCAACAGTTCCCAAATGCCTATTCCAGACTGAACTATCAATAATCTGAGTTTTAATCCTTTTTGTTCATTCCAGTGTGACTGTGGGCACACTGTAAAGTTTTGTGATGCCTATTTAATGCACTATTCACTTCTGGAAGATTTCCTTTTTGTGTATGTTAGTTATATTAAAAAGACCCCATTCTGATGTAATTTCTTTTTCCAGTGAAGGAAAAAGTTGACAGCACTAAGAAATTTCATATATTTCATTTTATGAGCTTTGAAATGCTAGGTTTTACCATTATTCATCCATTGTTGAAGTAACAACTATTACAATGACAATAATTTCTTCTGTTACTTTTCTTCAGTTTGGATGAGAGTCCTCAAGCTCTTTATAAGAAAGAGCTACTTTCACTTGTCTAAAACAGGGAAGTCTTTATAGGTGACTACAGGCCTGGTGCATGACATTTGTGCAATGGCGGGGAGGGGATCCCTCAGCCCAGCCTGTGCCCTTTCACAGCCTGGGAGCCCTTGGGAGATGTCCGACTGACGGCGGTGGAGCGGGCCTAAGCCATCAGTTGGACATCCTTAACGCTGCAGCGGAGGCTCCTGCCACTGCCACTACGCTGGCCAGCCTTCAGCCAGGCTTCTGGCTGAGCAGTGCTTCCCCCTGGGAGCACACTGACCACCACGGGGCAGCTCCTGCATTGGTTGTCTTCCCCCTGGTGTTCAATGCTCATCATAGCAACCAATCATTCCACCGTTTGGTCGATTTGCATATTACCCTTTTATTATATAGGATAACAGTGCTACTTTATGGTAATTGCTTATTTAGTGTCTTTCTCCATCAGATCATAGCTCCATGAAGCCAGAAACTATGTCTGTCTTCTCACACAGCACTTGGCACACAGCAGGTACTCAGTGAACATTCTACACAAGGTGGAGGGGTAGGTGTGGAGAAAGGGAGAATGAATGTTGTGATATTAATACTGTGTGTGTGTGTGTGTGTGTGTGAGAGAGAGAGAGAGAGAGAGAGAGGAATGTAGGGAGGAAGAGAATGATGGAAAGCACAAAGTCTAGAAGGCTACAGAACAAAGTTTTGTTCTAAGGTAGATAAGTCTGGGTTCAAACTACCCAGTTATGTACACACGGTTTTGCTAATACTTAAAACTTATAACCTGAACGGGGGGGGGGGGGGGGAGCGGGGGGAAATATCAGTTATTTTTGAAATTCCTTGCCCTAAAGAGTAAGCATGGCTTATGGCAGCAGTTCTCAACCTGTGGGTCACGACCCCTTTGGAGGTCGAACGACCCTTTCACAGGGATCGCCTAAGACCATCCTGCATATCAGATATTTACATTATGATTCATAACAGTAGCAACATTACAGTTATGAAGTAGTAACGAAAATAATTTTATGGTTGGGGGTCACCACAACATGAGGAACTGTATTAAAGGGTCACGACATTAGGAAGGTTGAGAATCACTGGCTTATGGGAAATCAGCTAGAACTAGGAGCTCTCTGGAACTCAGTCTCACTCGTTTTGGGAGCAAACAGCACTGCGGGGGAGGGGTGTATGTTGCACTTACTTATTTCTCAGTATGGTGTGTGGGATGAATGTTGATATTACCACTGGCTATCCTTTATGGAGCTCTTACTCTGTCATGTTGAGTTATTTTTTTTTTGGGAATTTTACTTGCTTTATGTATGATCCTCACTACTGTTTATGGAAAACATTCTTACACCCCTTTTACAGAATGAGAGAATTGAAGTCCAAATTCCACACAGCTATTAAGAGGCAGACTGTGGATTTAAACCCACTCACTTTAAGTGATCCTTGCATACTATACTATATTGGAGGACACGCTGCTTCTTTAATATTTCAGCCTGTAAATCAAAACAACAATGTGGTACCATCTCACACCTGTCAGAATGGCTATCATCAACAAATCAACAAACAAGTGCTGGTGAGGATGTGGAGAAAAAGGAACACTCGTGCACTGCTGGTGGGAATGCAGACTGGTGCAGCCACTATGCAAGACAGTATGGAGTTTCCTCAAAAAGTTAAAAGTGGAACTCTCATTTGACCCTGTGATCCCACTTCTAGGAATATATCCCAAGAAACCAGAAACACCAATCAGAAAGGATATATGCACCCATATGTTCATAGCAGCACAATTCACCATAGCTAAGATTTGGAAACAGCCTAAGTGCCCATCAGTAGATGAGTGGATTAAAAAACGGTGGTACATCTATACAATGGAATACTATGCTGCGGTAAAAAAGAAGGAATTCTTACCATTTGCAACAGCATGGATGGAACTGGAGAGCATTATACTAAGTGAAGTAAACCAGTCAGAGAAAGATAAATGTCACATGATCTCATTCATTTGTGGAATATAATGAACAACATAAACTGATGAACAAAAACAGATCCAGAAACAAAGAAGCATCAATCAGACCGTCAAACCTCAGAGGGAAGATAAGGGAGGATGGGGGTAAGGGGAAGAGATCAACCAAAGGACTTATGTGCAAGCATATAGGCCTAACCAATGGACACAGACAAAGGGGGGTGAGGGCATGAGTGGGGGGAATGGGGGGTGATGTGGGGATAAGGATACATATGTAATAACTTAATCAATAAAAAAATTAAAAAAATAAATAAAAATTTCAGCCTGTGAGTTGAACATGTCATTTAACTATTAAATTAAGCACCTGCTTCCTCATCTGTAAAGTAGAAGTGTGAAAATAGTTAATCTTTCAAGTCTATTTTTCTCTAACATTCTACAAGGAGAACAGAGGCAGGGAACACACTCCCTGCTGCGGTGGAGCTGTCCAAGGTCCTGACAAGATTGGAGCCAATAAAGCAATAATCAGCTTATCAAAGAAAGAAACACAAGAGGCCAGAAATGCTTCCATTTATAAAAATCTTGCTGTTATTCTCTGGGTCTCTTAAGTAATTAAGCAAGCTATCTTTTACCGCTGAGTGTATGGATTATGTCTGGAACAAGCCACTGCAAATTAAAAGTGCAGGTAAACTTGCACACCCTCTCCTTTCCCCCCTCTCCTGAAATAGCTCATGTGTTTTAGCCAAATGAGCAGTAGAACATTTTTACTTTATTTTTTTTCTTTTGCCTTGAAATATCAATTCTTTTTCTGTGCTACAGATGTTTGTGAGCCTGATTTTCCAAGCTTAGCCACCTTAAGAACCAAGAACCAGCTCATTAATGTGAAGAGTTCTCTAAGAAAACCAAATAAGTTCCTTTGTTTTAGCACATTTTCACTGTCTCTGCCATTTACTCATAGGGATATATATCACGTGTGTGTGTGTGTGTGTGTGTGTCAAGGGACATATTTATTGTGTAAGCAGTGATATCAATTTTACTTCAAAAAAGATGTAGTGGATACAGGGATGCAAAAAACATATTAAGATAAGCAACTACAAAAAAAAAAAAAAAAAAGATAAGCAACTACCATACATTTCTTTATTGATCATAGCTAGTTACTGAATTGTGTGCCATCATTTTTTATCATTAATTTAACTTATAAAATGACATTAATAAACCTCTGGGGGGAAAAGACATTTAAAAAGCCTCTGGTATTTGAAATCATTTACTGCATGATGATCTTTTCAAGTTTTTTAAAAAAATGCTTAAAAGCATAAGGAGATGATTCCAAATATATGGAAATAGTATATCCTATTGATAAACCTATTTAATAAAAGCCTAATATGCTAAGTGTCCAGTCATCCGGTAGGCTGGTCATCCATTCAACCAATCAAAGTGTAATATGCTAATGATATGCTAAGGCCACTCAACCACTCACTATGACGTGCACTGACCACCAAGGGACAGATGCTCCGACTGGTAGGTTACTTTCTGCTGGGGTCCAGCTGGTCAGGACTGAGCAAGACAGGCTGGACATGCCCTGGAGCCCTCCCACAGCCCCTCCCTGGCTGGCCAACCTCTCGTGTCCCTCTCTGGTCCTGATTGTGCACCAGTGGGGTCCCTCGGCCTGGCCTGTGCCCTCTCACAATCTGGGACCCCTCAGGGGATATCGGAGAGCTGGTTTTGGCCCAATCCTGCAGGCCAGGCCTAGGGACCGCACTGGTGCACAAATTCGTGCACCAGGCCTCTAGTTAATTATAAGCTAAAATAATGTTAATAGGATGTATTGGACTGCAGTGAAAGTAAAATTCCAAAAGGAACAAGTGGTAAAATTATGAAATGATCACTGCTCTTAGTATTAGCTTGAGTCCCTCATTGAATTGTGTGGTCACTCATATATCTGCATACATAAAAATGGCTTTACACTTTCAAATATACATACACATATTTTCATGTATGCACGTGTAAGTAAATACATATGACTGAATCTACTAGTAAGCTATTGTATAGATGTGGGCCAGAGAAGACTCATTTTTCTCCTCCAAATTATCTTCCTGAGTGATTGGCAAGGGGAAAGAGGATCTTCAAGGGGAACGTTTTGAAAGTCCTAGGAGCAAGCAATGAATGAGGTGAATTCCTCTATCAAGGCAAAGAAAAGGTGCAGGGAGCCTAGTATCTGGACTAAGGGAGCCCAGCTCCAAAGACTAAGATTGACCTGTAGGAGAAAGGATCATTTCCCCCAACTCATGAGCAAATAGACAGGCTCTAGAACTGGGCGGTCTGAAGGAAACAGGTTATTTGGGATCCTAAAGAGTTGGCAACTTTGGGAATGTTAGAAGTAGCCCCCTAGGCAGGCACAGCATCCTCCCAGGAAGCAGTGGCAGAAATGACTGGCAGGAAATGGAGGGAGCCCAGCATTCAGGGTGGATGTCCACAGGCCTGGCCAAGCAGCCGTGAGAAGCTTGTGGAAATGGAATCAATTCCTCAGAAGGCAGCAAGGACCTAGGGAGTGAATAAATTTAGCTCTGTTTGGGGAAAATAATCCAAACCAGTTATATTTTTGTCTCATTATTGTTTATATTTATTTAATATTTAATTTTCAATTCTATTAGTAATGCATGAATATATGCTTCTTTAGAAAACAGTCAACAATTAGAGAAAGACTAAAATCCCATTTGCATTACCCCCAAACCTGATTCCCTCTCCTTTTTTCCAGAATAATCACAATTTATTCCTGCTATATATTTTTTAAAATATATTTTTATTAATTTCAAAGAGAAAGGGAGAGGGAGAAAGATAGAAACTCAATGATGAGAGAGAATCATTGATTGGCTTCCTCTTGCACACCCCACACTGAGGATCTAGCTCACAACCCAAGCAGGTGCCCTTGACTGGAATTAAACCCAGTATCCTTCAGTCCACAGGCCGACGTTCTAGCCACTGAGCCAAACCGACGAGGGCTATTCCAGAAGAAAAAATATTATCTGGAAGTCAATGTAAATACAAGTTGTTGTTGGTTTTTTGTGTGGTTAATCTTTACCCCAGGATATTTTTTTCTATTGATTTTTAGAGAGAGTGAAAGAGAGAGAGAAATATCAATATGAGAGACACACATCGACTGGTTGCCTCCCTCACATGCCCTGATAAGGCCCAGGATTGAGCCTGCAACCCAGGTACATGCCCTTGACCACACTTGAACCCACAATCTTTCAGTACATGAGCCGATGCTCCAGCCGTGGGCAAACTACGGCCCGCGGGCCGGATCCGGCCCGTTTGAAATGAATAAAACTAAAAAAAAAAAAAAAAAAGACCGTACCCTTTTATGTAATGATGTTTACTTTGAATTTATATTAGTTCACACAAACACTCCATCCATGCTTTTGTTCCGGCCCTCCGGTCCAGTTTAAGAACCCATTGTGGCCCTCGAGTCAAAAAGTTTGCCCACCCCTAACCACAAACCGGCTAGAGTGAAAATACAAGTTTTAATATTGCCTTAAAAAAACAAACAAACACCTGAAACACCAAGAATATAGGCAATGCAAAACAGGCAAAGAAAAGAGAGCTTCAGCTGGGATGTTGGGAACATTTACCTGTGCAAGCCCATCCCTGTAGGTACGACGTTTCTCAGTAAAGAGAAAATGGAGAGAAAGGTTTGGGCCTAAATGGAAGAAAGAAAGAAAAATCACGTCCCTGAGGTTGTAGCTCTGTAAGGCAAGCCTCTGCTGATAATGTCTAATCACCTCTTCCAGAAGCTGTTTTAGTCTTTCATGTTGAGGATGTATGAGAGTTACAAGGTGAAAGGCTGGTCAGCCAACATGGGTGGCCTATTAACAGTTTATCAGGGGACTGATATTTAAAGATTTCTATATATATAATAAAATTCCCTGGTTTGAAATGTTTCACAAAACAGACAGATTCTTAAGGCACAGGATCACTAGTCAAGGCCTCCATGTGCTTGTTAAGTCCTTCTGCACGTGTCTGAATGGAGCCATGTGATTCTCATTTCATTTAATGGGTCAGGTGCTCCTACTGTTCTGAAGTAGCAGTCTGGCAAGTGGGACTTTCATGGCCTAAAAGAGTTCGCGCAGCTTTCAGGCGGCTTACAGGTCAGGGGCAGAGTCCTTGGCACCAGGGCTTTTTGTTCTTGTTGCCAGATGGACACACAACTCAGAATGGATGACTTGACAGTTCCCTGAAGTGCCAGCCAGATGAGAGGGGAGTTCCTTCACATATGTGGAAGGTCAGTCAAAGATGAGTGAGCTGGATATCTGTGACTGGTAGGTCCCACGTTCATGGAGGCCCGGGCTTTTGCAGCCAACATGCTAGGACACTTGGACAATCACCTCTGCACTGTGCTTTCCTTCCTGTGAGAAAACATGCCATGAGCTCTAGAGAGAGATCACCCGTGCTTTCTCCTCAGCTCCAGTGCTCAGGCTACCTTTGTGTCCGAAAAGTTTGAGCGGAGTATTCCTTAGAAGTTATTTGGCAGCTTGGTTATTTTTGGAAGGATGTGTTCAAAGAAATGATTGAGGGTTGGAGGTTATGATGACCACATACCTTGAGGGGAATGGGTCTCTGGTCTACTACCCTGAGCCTCAAGTCTGTATTGCCCTGATGAATGTGGGCATCAGGGAGGATTTAGGGAGAAGAGGAATCCTCACTTGGGGAAACCTACAAAGCTGGGGTCCCTCAAACCCACTCCCAACAATCAGCCTCCAGACTGAGATTCAGGTCTATCTAGTCAACAACCAGGGAGCCAGGCAGGATGAGGATCTCGGCAAACGTGCAACCCAGGCCCTGCCCTTGAGGGAGCCAAAGCTATGCCCCTAAGCAGATGGGGATATCCGATGTGTTCACCTGCTGTCACGTGCACACCGCACAGGCTAGCTCCATAGCAGGTGCTCAATATTGGTGCATTAATACAAGTAGTGAGTATGGCCAGGTGATGGAGGCAGGAAGGGTAAAGAGTATGCATGCATGTGCAGGGCAGAGGTGGAGGGGTCAAGGAGGGTTTAGAGAAGGATTTGTAGAGATAGAATGTGACAGCCTGTGTTTGAGAGCACCAGCTTTGGAATCAGGCAGGCCTGTTTTAAACCCTGACTGCCACTTACTAGCTGTGTGACCATGGGGAAATCCCTGAGTATTTCTGAGCCTCAGTTTCCTCATTTGCAAAATGGAGTTAATAATACCTACCTTGCAGGATTGCTCTACAAATGAAAGAAGATTCCCTACATTAACACTTTAACACAGTGCCTGATCCATTCGATAAGCAGAGGCAATTTCTATTATGTGAAAGAAATTTTAAAAATTGTGTGTTCAGGGAACAAGTAACTTAATAAAGCTGGAGCTGGCCACATGTGTGCCAGCCAAGAGAGAGGAGGCTGGAGGGGCAGGGTCATCTTGTAAGAAGCTTGTAGATCAGAGTGTGGGCTCTGACCTAAGTCCAGAGAGAGAGCCAGGGAAAGGTTTAAGTGGGATAGAAGTGAGGGGTGGGCTGACAGCCTGTTAGGTTGGATAGTAGAATAGAGAAGGGAACAAGAGGAGAGAGCCATGTTGAAGTGCAGACACAATGGAAACAGTTATTTGCTGTAGGCTCCTTACATGATTGGAAGAGAGCAACTAAGTGCAAAAATCCTTGCTTTCCAGCCCTTGGTAGTGTCCCAAGGTCTGACATACTTTTGTTAACTTTGCATATAGACATCTTAACAATAAGGGCCATTTTCCTGTGCTAAGTTTAGATTGAATGCATAGAGATTAAGTGCGCAGGAAGCTGGCCTGGAGCTGCACACACAGTGGGCTGCCGTTTAATTGGACTCTTCTCACTCTGATTCTCCCACTTGCTATTAAGAAGATCTAGGAGGACACTTAGTACCTACTTCCAAGTTTTCTGCAATCTTCAGAGGTGAATAAAGAAGATGTGGGGACACAAACACTGATCTAAGAGGGGGGGTGGGGGGAATAAGAACTTTCCAAAACAAGAGTTCACCACTTACCAGCTCTTTGATCCAAGAGGAATTAACAGGCCTCTGTTTCTCCATCTGTAAAATAGGAAAAGCAGTACCTACCTCATTAGGGCTGTTGTGAGGACTCACAAGAGAAAATGCCCGAGTGCCTGACACTAGGCCAGGCAGTCAATGACGATGATGGTGAGAGAGACCCTAATGCTTACCAACGAGGACTCAGAGACGGAAACTCAAGAATAGAAAAGCAACAACCACAACACATCTCTTCCGCTGCCTCTTAAAACATACACACATACACACAAACAAAAATTTAAAAAATTTTTTTTCATTCGGGGCTTTCTCTGTGCAAAATTTCAAAATGGGTAAATTTATTTTTGGCTTTCACTACCCTTAACTTTTCTTTTAAAATTGTGTTAAAATACATATAGTTAAAATTTACCTTCTTAACCATTTTTAAGTGTATAGTTTAGTAGTAGTGTTAAGTATATTCACATTGTTGTGTAATTAATGTCCAGAGCTTTTTCATCTTGCACAGCTGCAACTGTGTATCCATTAAATACTAGCTTCTCACCCCCTTCCCCCCACCCTGGGCAACCACCATTCTACTTTCTGTGTCTATGACTTTGACTACGCTCTGTGCCTCATACAAGTGGGATCATATCATATTTGTCTTTTTGTGACGGGCTTATTTAATTTCAAGTCGCAAAATGCCTTCAAGATTCATCCATGTTGTAGTAGGTGTCAGGATTTCCCTCCTTTTTAAGGCTAAATAATATTCAATTGTAAGTGTATACGATATTTTGCTTATTCATTCATGAATCAATGGACACTTGGCTTGCTTCCACCTTTTGGCTATAGTGAATAATGCTGCCATAAACATGGTGTGCAAATAATTCTCTCTCTCTGTTTTATGATCCAAGTTGCTGGTGTTTTCACCCTTGCTCAAGGTCTGTCATCAGGAAAGAAGATCTGAGGAGTCATTAACACCTTGGTGCAAATGTGCCTAATATGTTAGCACTAAACGAGAGCCTGAATTTTAAAAAGAGGACCAAGGGGAAAAGAACAGAAGAAAATGCATATAAAATTGTGGAGTTTCAGGCTGAGGTCCCTGGGTGGGTGCCTAATGGGACACCTCCGAGCTGCCTAGGGCTTCTCCACCAATGAAAGCAGGACTCTGTTTCCATTAGACCAGAACTTCCTTATGTGCCAATTCACAACAGAGGCCATTTTAACCATTCAACTCACAGAGGAAATATAACCACCAAGCAAACACTCATCTGTGATCATGTAATTTTTATACTGGGAGGGGAACTCCTTGTAATATATTAGAGAGAGCTCATTTGCTCAAATTGTGGCTCAAGTCAAACCCCAGGACATTCCTTCACATTGAGCCTTTCCCTCACTCTGGCATCTCACCCAGTTCTAATCCTTCCCTCTTCCTCTATGTGGGTTTACTCATCTCTATTATCTTTTCCTTATGACAGGCTCCTGCTCCGCTTTGCCACACCTGTCAATTCATTCTCCTCTCCTAGTTAACCACCATGTTTACATTGTTGCCTGGAACACAAATCCTCCTACAGCCAAAGATGTGCAACCTAGGAAGTATGTGTCTTCCTACAGACTTCCTGCCCCGTGGGCTCAGAGAAGGCTAATCAGCTGCACAAATTCTTGGTTGCTCCAAGAAATCTTCTGTCTTCAGCTGTAATGGCACAATCACAACCTGTCACATTCAGTCCAGGTGCTTCCTTTTTGCTTGCCTCTCAGATCCCCCCACTCATCCGCTCTACACAGACTGGGGGTGTAGGCTTGCCTGGAAAACAATGGGACATCAAATCAAATCATCAAGTCGGGAAGCCAAATAACAGAATTTGAAGCCACAGTCAAGGTTAGTTATTGAGTGTTGGGATGGCTGACCAAGAGTGAGTGAGTGACAGTGCGGGACTGGTAAGTAGGGGTGGAGGGTGGCAGAGGAGAGGGATAGGTGCTGGAAGAGTGGACGCAAATTCAGGTAATGATGCAAAAATGAAAGAGCAGGAACCAGAGGCCCAAGGAGGAAATGGATACTCGGATTTAATCCTGTAAGTAGCTTTCTGCTGACTGCTCTTAAAAGAATGGGTCTATTGCTCAGCTATGTTTTGAAGATATTTCCTTTCTGTAAGACTTTCCAACTCTCATGATATTTTAAAAATATCTCCCCAGACCAGTTAAATACAAGTTTCTGAAGGTGGGACCCAGGCATTAAATGAAAACAGCAGTTTTCCAGATGCTGTTCAAGTCACCAGAACTGACCACTGCTTCAGCCACTCTCGAGGGATATCTCTCCATACTTCCTCCAGAGAAATCTTCCAGTCTCTTGCTTTAGAGCCCTTCAGGGGCTTTTCTGAACTTGACCTCCATCCCTGGAGCCAGGGCCCAGCCCATCTCAACCTCAGTGGCCTTCGGCTTGCCTCTTCCTTCTTCCTGTCTCCCTCACTGCTTTTACTGTGACGTCTTTGGGCATGGCAGGGTGTAGCCTGATTCACTCCTACAGTACAGAGGCCCCGAGGGGGACCGGCCCAGGTGCAAGCATGGGAAGGAGTCCCATCCGGCAGGCAGAGCATGACATCTGAGGGACAGGAGGCCAAACCTGAGTGAAGCCCAAAGCAGGGGTCGGGGGTTGGAGGGGCCCCAGGAGGCAGGGGAAGTTACAGTAAGAGGTTCAAGCAGACAGATCACAGACCAGAGCAAGCACCCAGCCACGGATCTGTGGTCCCAGAGCCCTAAAAGGACTGATGATCGAGCCTACTTGGGCAATGAGAACCAGGTAGAATGTTAATCCGGGCCGCAGTCTGGCTCCATCCCAGTTTTCAATAACAAGAATCTAGAAATCTGCCAGTGCATCCCCTCTCCTAAGGCACAGTCTCTGCCCAGGGAGTATTGCCACAGCCCGGGCCCGTGCTCTCAGCAGAGCTGACACAGTCCTTGGCTGCCTGACCCTGGAGGGCCCTGGAGGCCAGTGGGTGGGCTAGGCCACCTGTTGCGCAGGCTTTTCTGCCGCATTTCGTGCCTGGCCTGCCTGCTGCTCTGCTGCGCCTCCCTTCCTCATGTTTGGGACTCCCTTGCTGACCTGGTTCTTTCTGCATTGGCCTGCTCTCCTGAGGCCTCATCAGTGCCGGGCCCTGACACAGCCCCTCTGGGCACCTGCACCAGCTTGGCATCAGTGACCCGCCACGCCCCATTGTCCCATCTGGACTAGATCTGTAACTGTGAGCCCTTTCCCAAGGCACCGCTTCTGCTCCTACTTCCTCCCATATTCTGTCAATTCCAGGGCCTTCCTCCTTGATTCAGACCCCAAAAGAACCCCCCTCCCCCATCTACATGTTTTGCCTCTGGCCTCATGTAACTTCCTCTTAGGAGACAATACTGAAAGAAGTTTTAGGGGTAAAGTAGGCAGATTTAGGGTGTTTTAGGAATGAGGATGGTCCATGGGGAGGAATACACAGATGGAGACTTGAAGACACCAGGGTGTTTATCTTACTTGTACAGAGGATAGAGAAATGCCACAGGCAGATAGAAATATTTCTGGCCTAAGCGATTAAAACAGCCATAAATCAAGGACAGACAAGGATATTTCTGGTTTCAGGAATTAAAACAGCCAGAAACCAAGGACAGACAGGGGTAACACTGGCCTGAGCAATTAAAGTGACCATAAGTTAGACCAAAAGTAGCCCTGACCCGAGCAGCTGGGGGAGCTATAAGATAAGGCTTTCTCTGCCAGCACAGCTGGGAGAAGACCATGGGAAAAATCAAAAGTGACTCCGACCTAAACAGATAAGATGACCAAAGGAGGTGGGGGTCCTGGGAGCTGATCACAGGGCTAAGGTCCCACGGTAGAAAGGGAGGGTCTCCAGCCTATTTAATGCCTCAAGACAGAGAAAGCAGCGGTCACCCTTCTTAGGGGCCCCTCTGTCTGTCACGAGAGACAGAGTTTTAGGCTTAGAATTTAGAATTAAGGTTTCAGAGGTAATGTTTGCTTGCAATAAAGTTTCTGTACTTTTCACCTATCACCTTTTGTCCGTGGCTTCATTCTTCAAGTGCATCCGGACAAGAACCCAGGAAAGAAATCACCCTGATCAATAAAACAACCCAAATCAATACTTAGAGAGAACCATTTAAAATCAGACTATAGGTAAATACTAATGACATGGAAAGATGTTTGGGTGGGTGCTAGGTGAAAACAGCAGATTGCAGGGTAGTTTGTATTTGTATGTGTTCGCCCCAGCTATGTAACGCATGCACAGGAAGGTCTGCAAGGACCCTCAGCGATATATGAAGTGGGGCTGACATGGGGAGGGGGTGTTGTGAAATTATGGAAGTTCTTAAATTTTCTTCTTTTTGTTTATCTCTATCATCTAATTATTCTGCAGTAAATATGCATTGCTTTTTAAATAAAGAAAACAATAAAAACATGTTATTTTTATAAAGAAACCACATAAGGTAACTCCACGGGTCCTGGTTCTCAGAAGCAGGCAAAGGTCCAACTGAGAGCGCTGACTCTAACACAAAGTCAAATTAAAAACTAGAGGTTGCATCAAAGCCCAAAGGCTTGGGCCCAAGCCCCTAAGGGCAGGGTAAGAGTTGTTTAAGGCTGTTAACTATTAGCAGCTTGCCTGGGTTTGAATTCCAGCTCACCACTTGATAGCTGTGCAGCCCTGGGAAAGTTGCTTAACCTCTCTGTGTATTGTTTTTCTGATATGAAAAATAGGATAAGATTATTGTATGGATAGTCTCATAGGAATATTTTGAGGATTAAATTAATCTTATTAGGTAACAGTTACTTCAAATGGTGCCTGGGACGCAGTAAGTATGCAATCAATGTTAGCTATTATGGAAGACAAGGCAGGCAGGGCTGGGTCAAGAACCACTTGGCCCTCTCACAGCCTTTGCATTTCTCCTTGTTATCTCCCAGCATTCCCACCATTCTTTATACTCCACCTCCAATGCCACATCCTTCATTCAAGCCTTTCTTTTTTGAGTCTCCAACCAGGAGCAACCCCCCTTTCCCCAGCATCCATCTGCCACTCCACATCAGGCCCCCAGTCCTGGAGGCACCCTGACTTCTCTGCCAGTTATTCGTGCACTTGGTTTAGTCCCTCTTTGGAATCATACGCGGGGAAGCTGTGTCATGCCTTCCATGCTGTGGTACACATTAACTATTTGAGTTGAATTGTGTGGTCTGAAGATGATCCCTTTGCCCTCCAAAAATGCTAACTGAAATCTCCCATGTGGGCACCGTGACATGCTGAGATTGACTGCTTCACTGGAAGTGTACATAACCTGTTGCTTCACGTGCATAAGAAAGATTAATGGCACACCTCACATTATGCTCTTTGGTCACATGTAAAAGCTACACGAGTTCCCTGGCTGGCATGGCTCAATGGTTGAGGATCAATCTGTGATCTAGGAGGTAACAGTTCGATTCCCGGTCAGGGCAAATGTCCTGGTTGCAGGCTCAATCCCCAGTGGGGGGTGTGTGGGAGGCAGTTGATCAATGATTTTCTCTCATCATTGATGTTTCTATCTCTCTCTCCCCTCTTCCTTTTTTTCTGAAATCAATACTATATATATGCATATATCTATAATATAAAAGCCTAAGTGACTAAATGACCAAACAACCAGTCGACTGGTCACTATGATACGCACTGACCACCAGGGGTCAGACGCTTAATGCACAGATCAGGCTCCCTCCTGTTTGGATAGGGCCTGCAGGGATCCGGCCGAAACCAGCTATCTGACATCCTGAGGGGTCCCAGATTGCGAGAGGGCACAGGCCAGGCTGAGGGACCCCACTGGTGCACAAATCCGTGCACTGGGCCTCTAGTCTATAATAATAAAAGCATAATATGCTAATTAGACTGGACAGCCGAATGACCTTCCTGTTGTCACTCCAGACGTCCTTCCGGATGAAGCCATGGTGGCGGGGGCTGAGGCAGAGGCAGTTAGAGGTGATCAGGCAGGCAGACAAGCAGTTAGGAGTGATCAGGCAGGCAGGCAGGATGGTTAGGGGCCATTATGTAGACAGGCGAGCAGTTAGGGGTGATCAGGCAGGCAGGCAAAGGTGGTTAGGGGGGATCAGGCAGGCAAGTGGTTAGGGGTGATCAGGCAGGCAGGCAGGCGAGTGGTTAGGAGCCAGCAGTCCCAGATTTTGAGAGGGATGTCCTACTGCCAGTTGGAATTGGGCCTAAGCTGGCAGTTGGACATCCCTTGAGGGGTCCTGGATTGCGAGAGGGTGCAGGCCGGGGTGAAGGACCCCCCGCCCCCCACATGAATCTCATGCACCAGGCCTCTAATATATATATAAAATAAATAAAAGCTAAACATGTCAAAGAATACCACTATTATCATCTTTGTGATTTCCAAAGTACATTATAAATTAGACTGCAGGTTGTTTGAGTAAAGCAGTATCTGGCCACAAATTTGCAATGTCTGTGGTGGCATCTAAATGCTGAAAGTGATGGCATCGCATTCCTGGCCAATTTTAGTGCGAGAAACTGTGCAAGGCTGTGCTGTTGGCCTGTAGTCAGCAGCATTATATTTGGAGACAGAAAATGCTAAACTTGCTAGAGTTTTGTTTTATATTTGCCTCCTACATGTCTTGGCAAATAAACTAGAAATCGTTTGTTATTCTCCATGTAGACCATACTTCCTTTTCAAATGTTACTGTGTTACATTTGCCAGAGAGCCGCAGAATCTTAATTGTAGTACTTATCAAAATCTGTCCCTGGGAAGCCTTAGTGCTGAGCATCTATTTGCACAAAGCTGAACATTAGCCACACACACGGAAGTGACAAATCTGACCATGAGAGTTCAATGTCACACACCTAGCAACTTTTATCTGGGTTGAACAGCATTCCTCACCACCTCCTGCCCCAGGTCCACTGAAAGTTGGTCAGCATGTGCTGTTGTTGCTCTGGGCATAGCATAGATGCTCAATAAATGCTTATGGATTGGGTTGTCTTGAGGCATATAGTTAATGTCACTTTTTGAAAGGCAATAAGTGGGGCAAAGAGAAATAGTGTGGGCACATAAGGAGCCTACAATGGGACAAAGCATTTATGACTTGGGCTAGAGAGATGGGGAAATGTCAAGTAGGTGAAGAAAATGAAAATGCGATGGGGGGGGCGGGGGGGGGGGGGGTGCAGGCCCTGGAATATCGTGCCCTGTCCGTGTTCTGTGTGGAAAGGTGGAGCCCTATTCTCTAAGGCATTTCTGAGCAGAAGAATGTTGGGGTGATGTGGAGGTGGTAGGCCATGTCTGCCCTCGCTTTGACCCTGGGGTCTGTTTATCCAGAAGCATTCCTGCTTTTCTGCTTGGTTCTTGGGATTTCCTCCGCCAAGGAAGGAAGTGGGAGGACGTTCAACATGGATGGATGGATGGATGGATGGATGGATGGATGGATGTCTACCAAGTTGGAAAACAAAATTTTAAAATAATGTGGGTCAAAATGGGCAAAGTTATTGGGAACAAGATTATATTATTTATTGATTCAGAAAGGCTTTCACTTTCCTTTACAATTAAAAAAATATAATAGGGACAATTTTCCAAGAGAAAATGACTTCATTTTCAATCATCTAAAGAGAAGTATTACTATTTGTATTGCATGTGGGGATGAGGAGGGGAGAGTACTAGATTAATGTTCTCTTAAATTTCAGCTCCAAAAACCCAATTCTAGGGAAAGGAAGAGAGGAGGAAGTGTAGACACATGGAGGGAGGATGGGACAGAGTCAAACAAGCCTAACTCCAGTGCCCAGCGCCCTCGCTGCTCCCCAGTGCATGGAAGACAGACCCACTCTCACTTCTGGATGTCTGGCACCGTAAGTTCTATGGCACCTGCCCGGTGGCTCTCTATTTTTCAAAAAGAACAGAATTACAGAAAGATTGTGGGAACTTAGTTTCCGCAGTCTAGCTGAGCTTGACCTCTTCTCTGGGTTTCCACCAGCAATTGAGTGGGAAACTGCTTTTAGCAGGGCCTCGCTGCAATAATCTATAAGTCATTAACTGTAGCTATATTTAAACCTACAAGGATCAATCTCTAAGATTCCGACAACAGTTATTGACAAAGAGGCCAGGTCCTCACAAAGTCCTTAAAAAACAATGATTCTAGATCTGGGCGTGGGAATTTGCACTTCCCCCACCCTCCAATGCTGACTTTTCCCTGGGGCTGGGATGGATGCCACCCCCCCCCACCCCCCCCCCCCCCCCCCCCCCCCCCCGCCGCCCGCCCCCACCACCACACATTCTTCTTGAGAGCCCCTGCGATTGATTGGAGAGTCTTACAAGCAGGCCTGTGATATATCTCATATATTTGGGGGCAGATGCAAGATTAGAAACCATTGTAGAAATACAGTATAAGTTGAGGCCAATGTTTTCCAGATAGACTTTATTAAGGATGCTGGTATGTGCTGAATTGTGTACCCCCAAATTCATATGCTGAAGTCCCAAATCCCAGTGCCTCAAAATGTATCTGTAATCAGAGATAAGAGCTTTAAAGATGTGATTAAGTCAAAAGGGGATTGCCAGAGTGTGTCCTAATCCAATATGGCTGGTGTCCCTATGACAAGAGGAGAAGACACCAGGGGCTCCATGCACAGAGGGAAGACCATGTTGGACACAGTGAGAGGGTGGCCACCTAACAACCACGGAGAGAGGCCTCGGAGAAAACCTCTCTGCTGACACCTTGATCTTGGACTTCCAGTCTCCTGAATGGTGAGGAAAAAAAGTCTACTGTTAAGCTCCCCAGCCGTGGGTCTTCGTATAGCAGCCCAAGCAAACGCGCACAGAGGCTACATCACTTCTGGGCATGTTTGTAAGTAGATGTCAAACAGACATAATTCATGGTAGTCATTTGGGAGAGCAGATCAGGAAGTGTTTCAGACATGGTGCTGGGGGACAGATGGCACACTCCACGGGGGTCACTGAAGAGTGTGGTGAGGAATGTGTCACAGAGGCGTGGACAGGCTGAGGGATGTGAGGAGGCATGTAAACCCAGGGGCCAGCGGCAGTGGGAGGCCATTAGCAGACCTGGACTGCGGGACAAGGGGAGGGAACAGTGCTGCTGGAGCCTCCGGATAGTGTCGCTGTAGAAGAGAGACAGAAACAGTGGCCCCAGAATGACAGGGCCTGGTGGGGGATAAACAAGCTGCCCACTCTGCTCCTGCCCTCTCTGCCTCTGCCAGTGCCTCCCACAGCCTGAACTGAGAGAGGATGCAGGGCACAGAAGGGCGGGGAACAGATGAGGGGGGAGTGGAGAATGGACAGCACAGGTGAGCTTGGGAGTGTGATTATTTATCTCCCAGTAGATCCTCTGCAGAGAACCGACAGCACTCAGGACACCTCCTCACCCTGGGTTTCTTTGCCTTCCACTCCTCGCTCTTCTCACTTTAAATCTCCCTCACCCTTCCTGACTTCAGTGTTTCTTCACTGTGATCATGGCATTTTTTTTCTTAGTTGCAGTTTTTTCATTTTTAAAAAGTGGGAATAATAAATATCTCCCTCATGGGATTGCTGTGAAAGCCTCTGGCATAGAGCAGGTCCTCTTAATCTCATTTACTCTTGCCCACTCCCAACTCCCCTGCCCCATCTTCTCCATGCTCTTCCCTAAGCCGTTGTTAGACCCGTGCCAGACTGCCTTGGTGTGGCTTCATCAGCAGCCCAGTCTGCTGGACAAAAACAGGACAGGAAGAGGAAAGAAAGTGTAAAAAAGAAGTTTCATAGAGTGGCCAAAATAGAGATAAAAGTCCATTAAAGAAGAGAAGGAGGCCCGGCCTGCGTGGCTTAGTGGTTGAGCATCAACCTATGAACAAGGAGGTCATGGTTCCATTCCTGGTCAGGGCACATGCTCAGGTTGTGGGTTTGAGCCCCATGTGTTGGGTGTGCGGGAGGCAGCTGATCAATGATTCTCTCTCATCAGTGATGTTTCTCTCTCTCTCTCTCTCTTTCTCTCTCTCTCTTTCTCTCTCTCCCCCCCCCCCTTCATCTCTGAAACCAATGAAAAATATTTTTTAAAAAGGAGAGAAGGAGGTTAAAGGGGAGGAGAGGCCACAGTAAAAAGAAGAAAGGCATAAAGGATCAATCATAAAAAAGAGACCTGGGTTCTCTGGCCCCCTTTCTCCCTAAGGTTCAAAACCCCACTTCAATGGAGTGAGGGATAGATGAATAGATGGGTGCCTGGGTAGATGAATAGGTGGATAGGTGATGGGTGCCTGGGTGGGTAGATAGATGGGTGGATGGATGGGTGAATGAATGGATGCTGGAGGCTTTGGTTTGTGCATACCTGTATATAACTGCTCTGTTTCAGTTACAACATTATGATTTGTGAGATGCAGAGAGAATTCTTAAGGATCCTAAGCCAGGCTTGGGAAAGAAATCCTTATAAGGACATCTCGGAACTACTTTGCCAGGTAATTTAGTTGATAAGAATGGATGTGAGGCCTGGCCTGCATGGCTCAGGGGTTGAATCAGGTCACAGTTCCATTCCTGGTCAGGACACATGCACGGGTTGTAGGCTCTATTCCCAGTGGGGGGCATACAGGAGGCAGCCAATCAATGATTCCCTCTCATCATTGATGTTTCTATCTCTTCCTCTCCCTTCCTCTTGAAACAAATAAAAAAATATAAGGTGAATTTTAGCTTTTGATTTTCTTCTCTAAATGGTAACCATAAATGAATCACAATCTTGCCTATTCTTTATCCTTCTTAGTTTCTCATCGAGAACAAAAGTACGTAAGATGCATATTATGACATAAACTTCAATCAATTTTATACCAGGAATTAGGAAAACTTTTAAAAGTGTTGGTGGGCCAGAAGAGTGCTTCTTACTCAGTACAAGGCTTCCCTCGGGCTATCCCACACGAAGTGGGCAGTGTGTGGTCCAAGAGAATGGGAGCCACAAGGATGCCTCCTGGTACAACCGAAAGAATTAAGTGAATGTCAACTCTGATTAAAACACCAAAATGTGACTACTAGTAATAGAAATTAAGCTTAGATCTAGTTTTAACGTTTTTAAGATAATGTCACAACACAAATTGTTTTTCCCTGAGAATCTGCCATTGCTAGCCTGGGTTGTATTGCTCGGAGTAAATAGGTCTGCTGAGTCCTTTTACGTGGTAGAGCTTGCTACCATGGGGACTGCAGGACTCTTGGTTGAGGGGGCTGCTGAATGAGGTCTCCTAGACCCAGCAAGGTGAAGACCAGAC
Organism: Myotis yumanensis; assembly: GCF_028538775.1. Lineage (NCBI taxonomy): Eukaryota > Metazoa > Chordata > Mammalia > Chiroptera > Vespertilionidae > Myotis > Myotis yumanensis. The sequence continues at coordinate 116,848,859 of NW_027223754.1, read as the reverse complement.
TCGATCAGAGAGGTCCCACCACACCATGGACATCTAATGAAGCAACGCTTGCTCTGCCTGTTTTTCTTCCTGTTTCCGTTTCTCAAGGGCAACCCTGGCTCTGCACAAATTCCCCCCAATAGAAACTAAGTAGTATGTCTTCCACTGACAAGTGTCAATAATTGAAGGATCTTCTCTGAGATTGAATTGGGCACCCTCTAGATGTTTGAATTAAAGAGGCAAACCACTCTGATTTCAGCTGAAAAGAGTAGTGATTATCAGGGGGGTGAGATACTGTGCTGGACGTAGCAATGGCTTTGTCAGAGCATCATATAGCCCTTTACCCTCTATACTCTACACATTGTGAACAATAGGATCAGTGATATGGGAAGCCAGGTGAGACTCAGAAATTTGTTAAAGATCTCCACTGCTGTGTGCTTTCTACTAATTTCCTCTCATTTTCTTCCATTTTGACAGAGAAGTGTGTTTCTTCAGTGCTTCACCTTTGTATCTTGAGATTATTTTAGGTACATTATTGCTCTGAGTTACGTGACTTTCATTGTCCTCTTAAAAGTTTTCAATATTCAGCCCTATCCGGTTTGGCTCAGTGGATAGAGCATCGGCCTGTGGACTGAAGGGCCCCAGGTTCGATTCCGGTCAAGGGCATGTACCTTGGTTGCCGGCACATCCCCAATAGGGAGTGTGCAGGAGGCAGCTGATCCATGTCTCTCTCTCTCATCAATGTTTCTAACTGTCTATCCCTCTCCCTTCCTCTCTGTAAAAAATCAATAAAAATATATTTAAAAAAAAAGTTTTCAATATTCTGCCCTGGCTGGTCCCTGACTGGGGTTGGTCAGTGGTTAGAACGTCGGCCTGTGCACCGAAGGTTCCAGATTCTATTCCTGGTCAAGGACACATGTGTGGGTTGCAGGTTTGCTCCCTGCCCCCAACTGGAGCACCTTCGGGAGGCAACCACTCAATGTGCCTCTCTCACATAGATGTTTCTCTCTCTTTCTCTCTCTCTCTCTCCCTCCTCTCCTCCCTCCCTTCCTCTCTCTCTGAAAACAATGGAAAAAATATCCTCAGGTGAGGATTAACAAAATAAAATAATTAATATTCCTTCTTTCTCTAATTTTCAGAATGCTTAAAGTTATTTCCTTTAAAATTATTTTCTTCCAATTCTATTACTTTTCAACGTTGCTTTTACTTTTTAATTTTTTTTAGTCTCTATAATGTCATCTAACTTTACATTTTTTGTTTTGGCTGTAATAATTTTATCTTTTCTATTTTTGTTCTTAATCTTTCATCATTTTTACTTTTGTGTCTTAGATTTTTACTTTTCTAGATTTTTTATCTCTTTTAGAGTAAATTGTATTTATCCTGTCTCTATTTTATCATTTAAACATTTTTTACTTCTAATCTTGATGTGGTTGAATAAATTCTTTTACTTAAAATGTTTACTTGATGTTTTAAAATACCATGAATTTATCTTAGCTTATTAGATTTATTCTCTTATTGAACAACTACCTTCCCTTTTATTCTTTTCTCTGATAGTTTTTTATTTTGTGATTCACTTTAGGAATCATAGTTTAGGATTTTATTTTGGGACTCACGAGGACCGATAGGAAACAGTTGGGCCAGATACAAGGCAATAGCGGAGCAGGTGGCACAGGCACCTAGAGGCAGCATGTCCTGCCTAGAAGGGCCAAATGAAAAAACCATGAAGCAAACATCTAGGATAAAAAGCAGGTATTAATAGTGCTAATTTCTGAACAGGATTCTCATTTATTTTTTCTTTTTGGTCATTTATATTTTCACAACGTACTGCTTTTGTATTAATGGGAGAAAAGTAAAAGACAACAATAAACTAACACTGTGCCAGCCCAACACACACATCTGCTGGCTGGATACAGCCTCCAGGCCCTAAGTGTGGTCTTCATTTGTTTTCACAATGGCAAGGAACAGCTCACACTGCACAGAGGGGCGCTGGAGGCCTTGCTCCTTCCTGCAGCCAGCCTCTCACCCTCTTACTCACGCTTCAGCCTTGCAAGGATAGTGCTCCCCAAATCTGTCGGATCTCAGCGCTCCTATCCGCAAAATTTCTTCCCAGTGAATCTTAAGAAGCATGTTCTACATTCCAAATGCATTGCTTCTTCTGAGCAACTGAGTTCTTTTTATTTCAGAGATACTGTGAGTCATATTTTCTTCTTTGGGTTGGCAGCTAGGAAGCTGAGAACCAAACAGGTGATCTCCTTTTAACCTCTCTTCAAAATTTCAGCATTATTTCACACATGTCCAACCCACATATTTGTTCTTTGATTTCCTCAGGAATTTTTAATTCTGTTTCGTTGAATGTATATTATGAGGCATCTTATATGTTCTTTGTAATAACTTAATGTATAAATAAATTGACTAAATGTGTATGACCTGCCTCAGTTTACCTCCTCGGTCCCATTTCTGTGTAACTTTCCACACCTCTCTTCACCTCCCTACACACACACACACACACACACACACACACACACCATATGCATCAGTGTCCGGGACTACCCAGAATTAACAGTGACACCTGAGTTCACCAGGTGCCCTGCATGCCTTGGCCTTTGGTATACCTTCTGCCCAGAGTTGGCTCTTTGCTTGACTTTAGGAATTCTTTTTTTACTTTAGGAATTTGTATCTCCTTGAGAAGCCGTCTTCAATCAGTTTCCCTCTTTCCTGCCTTTCCACTTAAGATGCTCCTGTCTGCTCTCACAGAACCCTCTCGAATAGTATGTATCCTAATCGTAATAGTCTTTGCTTCTCTCGATTTTCTGTAAATTCCTTGGTGGCTGAGAATTTTAATTTTTTGAACATTTCCGTTAAGTGCAAGTAAATGCTTTCCAGACACTTGCCTGCATTGAAATGAGTGACATAACATAAAATAAAAACCAGGGAGATCACTTTTAGGGGCATAAACCTTTGTTTGGGTGAGTTACTATATTTTCTATGTAAATGCTTGATCTAGTCATTTAATCATGCATCCGTTCAATGGCATTCCCTAAACTTCTTGGCTTCTCCTGGAGAGCAAGGATGACTGATATCTGCCCTAATAGATCCATTGGTTGGTATGAACCAGCCCTATAATCAGCTTTGCAGAGAGATAGTGCGGGTGTCAGATTCTAATAAGTAAAACTCTGCACAAATAGATATTTGACTGTGTTGTTTGTATCTTTTCATTTATACAGCACCCAATAAATTTCCTTAGCCTTCACCATAAAACTCCAGACGTTCCTTCAAGCTTGCTCTTCTTCAGTCTGCCCTGTCTGTGATGACGTCCTCATGCTCATCTCTGAAGCTTGAAACCTTGAGATAATCTGACATCTTAATCTCCTTGTTTTCTCACTTCCAGCCCAAGGATGGTACCCCTGCAGCACGTCCCACATTGCTCCTTCTCCTTGTCTCTCCTCTCTCTTCTCCAGCCCTCTCCACCTGGATGGCAGGAGCCTTCACCAAGCACACAGCACTAACTCTTCTCCACAGCGCCGGGCCCAGCCCGAGGGCTAACACGCTGTTGGAGGGATAGACTGCCTTCAGTGGCTCCGCACAGCACATGCAATAATGTCTGGATTTCTTAGCAAGACGTTAATGACCCTACATAGTTACATTCTCACAGCTTCTCCCCAACTGTGCCATTTCACGCACTGAAGTAACCCACGTCAGCTATCTCTGCTTCTCAAATGACATCTACCCTTCCAGGTTCAACATAAAAGTTACCCTTTCCATGCTTCCAGTTGGATGGGCATATTTTCCTTCTCCATGATACTCTGGTGGATTTTAATTTTTAATTTATTTCTCTCCTAAAGCCTGCTACATCGATTTTGACTTACAATTTTTACATTTGAAAACATGCCTGAGTATTGCCTTTCATGCTTGTAGGGTTCTCCTTGGTGGCAGGGAAGTGCTTTATACTTGGTTCCACATCCACCAGAGCACCTTGCAACCTCGTCTCCCTTTAAAAATGTTTATTGAGTATAATTAGAGCTTCGTAGTAACTGAAAAAACTTGATTTTCTCTTATTGGTAGTGAGGGCTAGTGGCTGTGAGATGGGACTCACAAAGATGAATAAAGTACAGCCCTCTCTACCAAGAATGACTCTGACTGAAAACTAAGACAATCAGGAAATCTTGTAGGATCTACACTAATAAAAGAGAAAGATGCAAATTGACCATACCTTTGCCATGCTTACCAGCCAATCAGGAGTGAGCACGCAAATTAACCCAACAAAGATGGCGAGTTAATTTACATACGTGGGATGCCATGGTGATGACTCAGGTGTTCTGCATGGCCCAGCCACTCCGGGCCTCTGGGCAGTGGGGAAGGCAGGAAGGCGGAAAGGCAGCTCTGGCTGGAGCGAAGGCAGTGGGGGCAGCCGGGAGAAGGAAGGCCCATTCTTGCATGAATTTTTATGTATCAGGCCTCTAGTTGTTAAATAAAAATCCTCTGTGACTCCAGACAAGTCATTTAACTTGCTTGTGTTAGATGACTTATTTGTCAAACATTCCATCTTGAAAGGCTTTTCTAAGGAAAATAAAAATTTTAAAACACCCAAATCCATCAAGATCTTTAAATGTTATAGCAAATGCCATTGCATAAATAACCCACATAGAAATGAGTTTGGAATGGTTAACTAGCAAAAGCCCCAGGCCCGGATCATCCAGGGAGAAGGTCTGATCATGAAGGCAAGTCTTCAGGTAGCATCAGTCTGGGAGTCATTTGCTTCCTGTCAAATCCCGGTGGCTTATGTGACTCTGCCTTAGCACAGCACAGAGATAAGAGCTGTCTGGGCGCCGGCAGCAGGTCACTTTGCAGACACATTGCGAGAGCATGGTGTACATTTGTCTCAGGAGCCAATTAGGAACAGTAATAACCCAAGCAATAAAATAATGATGCTGTAGTTTAACAATGGAATTTGGAGCAATTGCTCAATTTCTGTAATAATATGAAAACAGGGTATAGGTGGGGCTAAAAGCAGCGTAGGTCCCAGGCAGGGATGGACAAGTTAGAGGGTCTGTATGGGACCAGCATGGAGTAGTTGCCCTCAATAACACCGGACTACAGGATTTGATTTTTTTAAAATTCCTTATTGTACACAGGGCTGTCTGGTACCCTATTTACCATTTGTTTCAATATGTATAGTGAACCTGGGTTCACTTTATAAGCTTTGGTTCAGTCATTTCCAGATACCACTTCTGCATTGTTTGCAAAATACTGACTTAAAACCATTTTCCTTCAGGTGGTGAAGGGAATGGATCTAATAAATCCACAAGAGCAGTGTGGAGAGAGGGGAGGAGGATGAAGAATATTTCCTGTACACCACTCTTATGCTCATTTTATATGAAAAAATCGGGGGCTTAGAGATGTTAAGGTACTTTCCTACGTAAACAGCAGATGTAGAGTATAAAGCCTGAGTGGCTTAATTCAAGCGCCAGTGCTCTCTGCACCCCTTCCTGCCCACTTCCCAAGGTTCTGGGACTCAGTGTGAGCGGACCATGAATGGTGTCTAATTATGGCCTGTGCTTATCTTGTAACACACTCAGCAGCCACGTAACTTCAGATCCAGGTGCCTTCCCACTAGCAAGGTCAGGGCTGTGTCTGCAGATGAGGTGAGGAGCAGCAGGGAGTCTTGGGCGGAAGCAGTGAGGCAGTAGACAGTGTACACAGGCTGCCAGGTAACAGCCACCCAGACTCCTTCAACCTTCTGATGCTATTGCCCTCAGCTTCATGGCCTTTGTGGCTGGGGGGTGGTGGTGGGTGGTGGTGGGGGAAAGCCTGCTTTCCACATGCTCCCCACAGAAATTTCTAAGCCTGATGCCTTGGAGCTCTCTGTCTTTAAGTGCTATTTAGGTTGCTAGGATAGTAGTTATTTCTATATCTTGATACTCCATTCAATAAATATTAACTGTACACTTATCATGTGTTAGGAGCCAGGGGTTCCAGATGAATATAAAACAGTCCCTTCCCTCAAGGAATTCCCGTCTGGAGGGTACAGTGAAACAACTGTGGTAGGAAAGACTGCTGAAGGAGTACAAGGAGAGCACAGGGCGGGCGGGAGGCAAGAACTGCTGGAAGGCTCCAGAGGGGTGACGGTGAGCTGCATGAGAAAGGGGAACCTCCCAGGTGAAGGAGGGCTGGGTATGCAGACAGAAAATGCCCAGGCACATGAGGAGAATATGACTGGGGCCGGATGCTTTAGGAAAACTGGTCGGAGCCAGATAATAATTAAGGGCTTTAGTTGACTTACCTTGTGGACAGTGAGAGCCTCTCAAGGTTTTATATATATATATATATATATATATATATATATATATATTATTGATTTCAGAGAGGAAGGGAGAGGAAGAGAAAGATAGAAACATCAATGATGAGAGAGAATCATTGATCAGCTGCTTCCTGCACGCCCCCTACTGGGGATCGAACCTACAACCCTAGCATGTGCCCTTGACCGGAATCGAACCCAGGACCCTTTAGTCCGCAGGCTGACGCTCTATCCACTGAGCCAAACCGGCTAGGGCCTCTGAAGATTTTTGAGCAGCAGAGAGGTGCAAGCAGATCTGTTTTAACAGTCACCCATAAAATAGTGTGAAAACAGGCTTAAGGGGAATGAAGCCAAGGGATACATGTTAAAAATACTGTCACAGCACAGGTGATGACAGTGACCTCAGCTTGGGTGGAGGCAATGAGAAAGGGGGCAGACTTGAGAGAATTGCTGGCTGTCGTGTCAGAACAGCGTGCTGCAGAGACTCACTAGTATCCTGGTTCACTGGAGACACAGCTTTCCCTTTAAAACATCACTCAGTCTGAGTCACATGTGAGGGTATCATAATCTCTCTATGCCTTCTCTGTAAAATGGGCATAATACCATGTATCCAATATGTGCTATGAATGTTAAATATAGCAAGTACAGCATACTGCAAATAGTGACTTCTCAATATATATTGTTTTCACCTTGCCATCATTGTCCTCACTTGAAAATAAGTTTAATACCAATATGCTGCCTTGATCTCATGAGATAATTGGGTTCAGATTCTAATTGGGTTAAGATAAAGTTTTTTATTTTTCTGGGTAAGTTTTTATTCCTGTGAGATGTGTGTGTATTTATTTCACTCTAGTGTCAACATGAAATAGATACTATCCTAAAGAAGCTATAGTTAGTGAAGCTTGTTTATAAAGATTTATGTATGGAACTAAATTAATTCTTGAGAATGGTATTTGTAGTCATTATTTCACTTCATTCTAAGAACAAGTACAAAGGAACATGTCAAAAATGATGACAATTATTATGCTTTTATAATTTGATTTCTTACATATTCTAATTATATTCTTTTAATTAGCAAACACCCTTGTTCTTCAGCTTCCCCATAGTGAGATGGAACTCACTTCGTCATGCAAAACAGTGTGTAATTTTTATGTAAGATGACATGCTGTTAAGTAAAGAGAATGACAATTGTTTTTCCACTAATGACTTAGTAATGACAGAACTTAGGCAAATCACTGAGAAAGCATCTATTTTATAAAGTGTGTTGAAAAAGTCACTGTTCATCACTATCAGATTTATCTGATTCAAAGTAAAGATAACTACCTACATTTCAACTTTGGGAATTTATCCAAGACTAAAGGCCCGGTGCACGAATTTGAGTGCACTAAAGGCCCAGTGGGGTCCGTTGGCCTGGCCTGGGAGATCGGGGATCAAACCTGAAACCTGGGTATGTGCCCTGATGGGGAATCGAACCTCAATTCTTTGGTGTATGGGATGATGCTCCAACCAATTGAGCCTCACTGGCCAGGGCGATGAAGAACTTTTTAAGATTTAGTAATAGTTGAAGGACTAATAGAATTTGTCTATGAATGCATTAAAGGTCCATAAGTAAAGCAAAGTTGATTCCTCCAAAATTTTTTTCTCTTTGTTAATATCGTTATTTTAACTTTATGTTAACTCAGTTCCTATTGTTTTTAATGATTAATAGATTTTATTTTATAGTACAGTTTTAGATTTACAGAAAAATTGAGCAGATAATACATAGAGTACCATATATTCCCCCTAGTCCTACCCTCCAACCCTCCCAGTTTCTCTTATTATTAACATCTTACCTTATTGTAGTTAACATTAATAAACTAATATTGATACATTTTCATTAACTAAAGTACAGAGTTTACATTAGGGTTCATTTATGTGTTTTACACTTTGTGGATTTTAACAAATATATAATGACACACGTCCACCATTAATTAGAATACCATACAAAATATTTCACTGCCCTAAAAATCCTCTGTGCTCGCCCCCTAGTCACACCTCCCTCCCCTCACCCTTGATGTTTTTAAATGTCTCAACACTTTGCCTTTTCCAGAATGCCATTTAGTTGGAATCATACAGTATGAAGCCTTTTCTGACTGGCTTTTCTCACTTAGCATTATGTTGATTTCAAGTGTCTCCATGTCTTTTCATGGCTTGATAGCTCTTTTTTTTTTTTTATCATTGAATAAAATCTCATTATCTGGATATACCACAGTTTGTTTATCCATTAACCTACAAAAGAACATTTTTGTTGCTTCCGGTGTTTGATGATTATAAATAAATATTTGGGTGCAGGTTTTTGTGTGGACATAAGTTTTCACCTCATTTTGGTAAACACCAAGGCGTGTGATGGCTAGATCCTAGGGTAAAACTATGCTCAGCTTTGTGGAAAACCGCCCCTTGATTTTCCAAAGCGGCTGTACCATTTTGCATCCCCACTAGCACTGAATGAGCATTTGCTCCGCATCCCTGCCAGCATTTGGTATTTTATTTTTCGGATTTTAGCCATTGTAAAAGGTATGTTGTGATATTTCATTGTTGTTTTAATTTTCAACTCTCTGACATATAATGTTGAGCATATGCTTATTTTCCATCTGCATATTGCCATCTCTATTTTAGCAAGGTGTCTGTTCAGATCTTTTGCTCATTTTAAACTGGGCCGTTTATTTTCTTATTGAGATTTAAATGGCTTTTTATAAAATACGGTTCATATCATGAAGAGTGGGATTCATGTGTTCATTTATTCAGCAACTTTGGCAGAAACTGCATCCCATCCTCCCTTCCTGACAGACCCGGGCATTGTTGCACACTAGGTCCACAGCTTAAACTACTTAGTATTTCAGGTTCTCCTGCATTTAGGGGTGGCCAGTATGACAGGGCCTACCCAATAAAGAGCAAGTAGAAGGGGCTGGTCGGGGATTCCTAGAAAGAATGTTAAAGGGGAAGACTCAGTTGGCATGTACCTCTTTGACCTTTTGCCCTTTACCCATTCCCTGACCATTTTCCATAATGTGACACAATGCCCAGAAGGGGAGCAGTCATCTTGTGAGGAGAAAAACAAAGTCACAGGTCAGGGACAGTAGAGCCAATGAGTAGGAGCCTGAGATACACTGACAGCAGGGAGCTATTGCAGAAGCCCCAGGGCTGTCTCCAGATTTCTTGTTTTGTGATAAGAAACAGCCTCTCGTTGGTAAGCATTTCAGTCATGTTACGATCAATTCACTCCCTGATTTGGCAACATTTTTCAAGCACTAGCCCCTAACAAGACTACTCTGAGCAACATTAATTTAAAGGACTGGTTCACATAAGCCCTGTATTTGCAAAATTTTATATTATGGACATAGAAGGATAGAATTATATTCACTACATATTCAGCACTGTACCAGGCATTATGGAGGGGGAAGAAACAGGAATCCTATATAATAAAGAGGTAATATGCAAATTGACCCTCACGCTGCAACGCCATCACAAGGTGGCTGCGCCCACAGCAGAGGCGGGGTTCCTGTAACACAAGATGGCTGCGCCCACAGCGGAGGCGGAGTTCCCATAATGAGTTGTAACGAGCGATCAGCAGGGACCTGAGGCTGCATAGCACCGGGCGGGGTGGGGAGGGACCTCAGGCCGCGCCCCCCGCCCAGCAGGGCTTGACACGGGGATGTCAAGGCACACCCCTCACCCCAACCCGGGCTGGGGGACCTCAGGTCGCCTGGTGGGGCTTGATGGGGGACCTCAGGCTGTGCTCCCCACCTGGCAGGGCTTGACGGGGGATGTCAAGGCGCACCCCCTGCTCCAGTGCTGGGCCAGGGGACCTGAGGCTGCGCCGCCCGCTTGGTGCTGGGCCAGGGAACCTCAGGCCATGCTCCCCGCCCAGTAGGGCTTGACGGGGGACCTCAAGGCATGCCCCCCACCCTGGTGCCGGGCTGGGGGACCTCAGGATGCGCTGGGGGCCCTGAGGCTGCGCCCCCCACCTGGCGGGGCTTGATGGGGGTGGGTCCAGCCGGGTCTGGATCTCGCCCAATGGAGTGGGGCTGGCCGGGTCTGGGTCTCGCGCGATTTCAAGGTGCACATGGGTGGGCGGGGACTTGACTCTGGCCCCTCGGCATGCCCCAGACTCTGACAGGAGGAAGATTTTCATAAACATTTTACTAATTTTCTTTCATCTCTGACACTTCTATTATAGAGAAAGGGCAAATAGCAATATTAAAATATTTTCTCTAATTAATTCCCTTTTAATGTACACGAATTTTGTGCACGAGGCCACTAGTATAACATAAGAACCTTACCTTCATGAAATTTACCATCTAATTAGAGATAAGACTGATCTATATGGAACAATTTAGGACAGTACCATTAAGGGTCAATAGTGGGTGAACTAAATGTTGCAGCAGGGAGGAGGAAGGGAAATGTGATTATCAACCCTGAAAACACACTCTGGTATCATAATACCTTTATATTTTTGAGCTCTAAATCAATGACCTAAATATAGACATGGAAGCTAATCCCTTGGCTAAGTGAAGACAAAATGAAGGGAAGTAATTTCAATGTTCATGCCAATTCAGCAGAAATATATCATTTTAGTATCAATATTTCAAATACAGAGCACTGTAATAATTCACTAAGATCCTGTTTACCTTATTAATTACTAATATATTTCATATTGACATGATATGGAAACGAAGTATATATCATCTTAAAACAGAACATGAGTAAATAAATTACACATAAAGAGGGATGCATGGCCCTGGCTGGTGTGGCTCAATTGGTTGAGCATCGTTCCTTGTACTGAAAAGTTACTGGTTCAATTCCTGGTCAGGCTACAAGCCAGGGATTGTGGGTTGGATCCGTGGTAGGGGGTGTGCCGAACACCGTCAATTTATGTTTCTGTCTCATCACATTGATGTTTCTCTCTCTCTCCCTTTCCATTCCTTTCTCTCTCTCTCTAAAAAAAAAAGATAAAAGAGGGGTGCCTGGGTTTTCTCTGTGTTCTGATGCTGCCAACTTTGCTAAAATTGTTATGAACTGCTATTCTTTTTTTTAAAAAAAATGTATTTTTATTGATTTCAGAGAGGAAGGGAGAGGGAGAGAGATAGAAACATTAATGATAAGAATCATCAATGGCTGCCTCCTGCGCACCTCCTACTGGGCACGGGGGATTTAGAACTGGGGATTGAGCCTGCAACCTGGGCATGTGCCCTGACCAGAATCAAATGGTGACCTCCTGGTTCATAGGTCTACGCTCAACCACTGAGCCACACCAGCCAGGCTGCTGTTCTTTGTCCTAGCTGGTAGTTGCTGCCTGTTACTAACGGGAAGAGATGAAGACAGTTATCACAGGTCTGTAAAGACAAGAGGAAAACACCCTTAATTAGTTTTTCTTGGACTTTTAATTGGGACTGGAACGACTTTTATCCCTGTAAGTTTTTCAATGTAGTGATCTTATTCGTAAATCAAAAGAATAAAGGCATGCAACGAAAACAAAGATAACATTTTTATTTGATGTCTTTAAACCCCTTTTCTTCAGGACCTAGGAGACCATACATGGCTTTTCTGTTTTCTTTCCTTCCTTTTCCTTTCCTTTCCTCTTCCTTTTTTTCTTAAGTTTCCGTCTCTGAGTCATCAAATATCACCTGGCTATGTTCCATTGCCACGGAGTTTAGATTGGTAGTTTCAGGGACATCCTATGTTTTATAGATACATTGTGAGTTTTCTCACATCCCGGGTGAAGGGAGACTGGAGACAGTATGAATAAAAAGGAAAGAATCTGTAGAGGGAGATGAGAGGATCTTGTGGATAGAATGTTAATAGGCTTGAGAACCCATGACAGGGCTATAATGCTCTCCGGGTTGCCTGACAACATGCAGGTTGAGAGAGCTGCTTCCAGGAGACCCTCAAAGCCCAGGTGAGGTGAGGGGATGGTGGAAACTCAAAGGCACTGCAAGGGGGTGGTACGTCGTAAACAGAGGTGATGGAATAGCCCCTACAATAAACTCTGCCCAAAGTAGACCAACCTCCCACTCTGGAAGGGACATCGTCAAAACCCCATCCCGCGCCAGGGCCAAGGACCAAGCAGAGCCACCTTCACCGCAACCCTCCGCCCCTCGGCGCCGAGGCTCTGCGCCCCTGCCGTCTCCCCATTGGCCGAGGCGCTCGCCAATCCTGGTGAAGCGGTCTGGTCAGCGGGCCTTGGTTGGCGGAGCCGGGGCTGAGCCCCCCTCCGGATCCGGCCGGGCCCCCCGCCGGGAGGGGGCGTGGCCGCGGCCGTGGCCGGGCCGGAGGCGTCGCTGGCGCCGCTGCGTGCGGTGTAGTGCGGCACGGGGGCGCCGGACATCCCGGCGCAGCGGGACCATGGAGCTCGGAGTGCAGCCCCGGCGCCGGCGGCGGCACCGCGGACTGGTGAGTGCGAGCTGCGGCCGCCCGGGCTGCCCGGTCCTGGCCCCTTTCGCGCTCGGCTCCGAGCCGCGCGGCTGCTCCCGGGGATGGCGGGCGCGGGCCGGACGCTGCAGCCCCGCGGCCAAGTGAAGTTGCTGCATCGCGACGGGCGCGCTCGGGCGGGCGGCGGGCCCACTGCGGGCCGCGGCGCAGCCCGCGCCTTGCCCGGCACCCCGGCTGCATCCTTCTCGCCGGCTCCTGCGCCGACCGCGGCTTCCCGCCGTCGCGCCACGGCCCGGCGGCCGTTTTCACGCGCGTCCCCCCGCCCCCCTGGCCCTCCGGCCCTGGCGTTGCCCGGTGCCCGCTACCCGCTACCCGGCTGCAGGTGGCGCCGGGGCCTCCGCTTACGCCCCACGCACGACGCCCGGCTGCCCGCGCCTGGGACCTTCACATCCCTCCCAGTTCCGCGCACCCTCGCCGGCATCTGGCACAACCCCGGGTGCCCCTCGCCTCCCGCCCCTGGGTCCGGTGCTCTCAATTCTCGCCGTCGCCCTCCCCGCGCCGGGTGCTCCCTTCTCCGGGGCTGCGGGCGCGCGAAGCTCCCGGCCTCAGCAGCCAGGCTTGGCTCTCCGAGCGCAGGGAAGGGGTCGAGCACTGGCGAGGGCGCGCGGCGGGGCTGGAGAGAGGGCTGCGCTTCCCAGAGCTTCGCCTGCAGGGATCCTCCTCGGGAGACTTTGCTGCGCGGCAGCGGCGGGGGCCGCGGCGCCGGGCTCTCAGCCTCCTCCGCGACGCAGATCAGCTGGTGGAAAGCCTTTCCCGTTCCGCCTGGGGCACCGGGCAATGGCGATTTCTTGGGGTGGCCTGTGCTAGAGCAGAGTGGAGAGCAGAGTTCTTAATTATTAAGAAACTAAGCTATGGGCGTGGGGATGAATAGGAGCATCTTATTTTCTTACATGCCATTGGGCGGCATAGGGACTCTTTCTCACCTGGAGATTAATTAAAAAAAACCGCAGTTACTGCCGGCAATAATTTTTGAGTTTTTAGAAACAAAATTTAAAAAGGCCAGTTTTTGCTTTGAAGCTGTCCCAATCAAATGCATAATGGGCTATGAAATTTTAATGTAAGATTGGGGTCCACATTTTTAAGGGGAAGGGGCTAGCCATTTGAAATACGTATTTTGCATCTTTACACTTCGGTTTGTCGAAAACAAAATGCTTTTTTTTTTTGAAATCAAAGCCAAGTTCAAAGTGTTATAATTGACTTATTTTTCTATTGCCTCTAGGGCAAATTCTATTGAAAGTTGGTTGCTTCTTTTGTATATACTTTACTCAACTTTTCTAGTTGTGAAACAATGTAGTGATTCTTTAAAGCTAGTTCTTTTATTTAAGTGATAGGTTAAACAAAAGAAAGCTGGGTTTGACCTTTCCCATAGGCAGTTTTTATTGTGTCTGGTCTCCTTTCCAATAGTGTCTGTATAGTGCTCATTTTTTCTTCATTTTTAAAGACCTTAATTTCTATTCATGAAAGTTGTGTCTTTTCAGATGTTGAAAGCTCATTAGAATGGAAAGTTTGATTGACTATATATTTACTGTCTGACCTGTATTCACTGTTCAACAGTGAAAAGAAGATTATCCTAGAACTATATACATAAAAAAATTGTACTTTCACTTCCAGTTGCTGACATGAGTTGCTTTATAGCATTGTTTTATCTGTTTGCTTAAAATTTATGACCTGATAGCCAGTGATGTGCTACACTGTTTTTTTTATTTTTAAATCCTGAAAGTAAAGTTGGAACACACTTTGCTAAGTGGTCATGCCAACACTGTCGCCTCCTCTCTGTATTCTTACTGTGTCTTTGTAGACATATGTTATACTTACCATGGGAACCTGCATGTGGCAAATATCCTTTTGGTTATTGGAATGTTTTTATTAAAACAATTGCCATTGTAAGTATTGAGAGAATTTTCTATACTAGTGGGTCAGTACTAGCGGTCTTCTTTTAGAGTTCCAAGAACTGTCTTTGAAGAAGATTCACAGATTCCCCCCCGCCCCCCTATATGGTGTTATCATTCCTTATATTTTCTTGAGTTACTCCATCCATATGCCATGCAGACCTTTACTTAAATGCTCAGCTTCTCTTTCAGCCTTTTTTTTTCCCCTAGGTACCCTGTATTCCTCTTTAAAGTCAGGTTTTCTTGGGACATGCTCTTGGGAATTTAGAACCAAATGCATTCTTCAGGGCTGCTTTATTTATTTTTTTAACCCATTGCTTATGCTTATGCTTATGATATAGGAATATTGTATACCAGTAATACATAAATAAGTAATGCATATTGTAAAATAAGTTTAATATCACTTGCGATACATGGACTAAAAAGTCTCAGTTCCCTTTTTCTCTTCTTATTGTTGCCCTAGTCTTGTTTCTTTCTCCAGAGGTAGCCACACTTAATACAGTGGGTATAGCCTTCTAGAATTTTTTTGGTAGCTTTTTTTATTCAGAAGCTATTTAGTGATTTTCTGCCAAGTACCAGGCACTAGTTTAATACTGAGGTTGCAGAAGTAAGAGATGAGAGCTTTTAAGATGTTCGTAGTCTGTGCAGTGCAGTGAGTGCTGCGATAGAGTCTGTAAGTGGTGAGGGACAGGGGAGCATCACCTGAGTGACCTAATCCATTCATTCGCTTGCTTTGTTTATTAAGGAGATCCCAGAGTTTATCATATGTTCTGGGGATGCAGAGATAAACAAGGCAGAGACCTCAGTCCACCCAGATGAGCTTTCTGTTCAGCTCTGTTCTTGGACAAGATTTAACCATTGACTACAAAGCAGTGTATGCTAAGTGCTCTGAAAGGGGCCAGCCACACGAGCTTGGAGGATGACTCCAGCCCCAGGGTAGGCACTATTCAGAGAGATTTGAAAAGCTTCCCAGAGAGGTCTGAGAAAAGGAATTGGTTAGAATCTGGGTAGAGGAGAGTGGACAAAGGCTTGTTCATGGTACATTGGAGCAACTGAAAACAAAGTTTAGTTTGGTGGCAAGGGCAGGGAAGTGGCAGGAATGAGATAGAAGTAACTAGGGGGAGCAGCAGCCATTTTCGGGGAAAGATGATTGCTTTAAGGTACCTGTGGGACATAGTGTTTAGTTGGCATCTGGACTGGGCAGACATTTGAGAGTTCTTAGCACCGTAGTTCCTAAATTATTTGTCGAGGTGCTACGGTGAGCTCACAGGGAAAATGCAGGATGTTAAATTGTTGAAGGAAACCCAGCACCGTGTAACATCTGTCCAACCCTGTGGGAACCACTAGTTCGGAGTAGTTAGCAGTTTCTCCAATAGGTTGTACTCTGTTCCTTTCAATGATGTTGTCTTTGTAAGCTGGGTTTTCAGTGGTTCCTGTTCCATGTGTGGGAATCAGTGTGTAACAGGAAATGAAAGCAGTGATATCCAGTCTGAGAAATTTTGAGGTGTTCAACACATGTATATATACCATTAGTGAATACTTTATTAAAAATGAACTCATTTTTTTTCTCTCAAAGTGTCCTTTTTTCCAAATGGGTATTAACTTGTTAGGATATAAATGCTTAAGTTATTTGAACTTATGTAATGATTCTATTACTTAGTAGCCATTTCTTTTGCCCTGAGACACTAATGGTGTCCTGGTGTCTAGAACCTCAGCCTTTGTCTGTTTGTTTGTTAATGGAGGCTGTTGGGGAGAGGCGATTATTCAAGAAGCTTGGGGAGTGAGAAAAGGTGTGATGTAGAATGTGATCTGAGGCACTCGAGTGTGTGAAAGATAGGTAGGACAATAGGTTCCCAAATTGAGGCTAAGAAGGATGAAGCCATATAAATGGTGTTTTGGAAGCCATGGTCCAGGAGAACCTCCGTAAGGAGGGATGTTAACAGTCAGGAGGTCATTAGTAATATAGATGATGGCAATGGCAACACAGTGATGGGGACTAGAGCGAGATGTCCAGTTTGTAAGAGGGTTTAATAGTGAAGTGGAGTCAGTGTGTGTGAACAACTCAAGAAAAGTTGGGCAGAGGGGAACTTTTTATTTTTATTTTTTAAATGGAGGGATTTGAGCATATTACAGAATCCAAGGGGAGAGGATGTTAGAGAGATATCCAGTGGAATAGTGGTTTCAAAGTTTCCATTGGATTTAGTCCTAGAATATAATTACTGATTTTGGCAAGAAGAGTCTCAGGGGAACCTTATGGCTGCGAATTGAAGAGTGAATGGTGCTCATCTATAATACTTTCAACAATAAAGATAAATTTTTAAAAAAGTGAATGGCTGCAGGGAGTGTGTGTGTGTGTGTGTGTGTGTGTGTGTGTGTAGCGCCAGGCAGGCAGTTCTTTCTAAAACTTGTTAATTTTTTTATAGTGACTTTATTTTCTGATTAAACATTATTTTTAAAGATGCTTATTTCCTTCCTTTTTCAGGGCCGGCATGCTTTTCTTAGGTCTGGCTGGTCCTTCTGAGAGTAGGGTCCTCTGGGCATGGCCTTGCCTTTTTCTAGGTCCTGGTGTCCTCTGGAGGTGGTATCTGTCTGTGACTATCCTCGCTGGCCGTCCTGTTCTTTGTTCTGTTCTCACCTTAGGCCAGTTTTGTTTGTTTGTTTTTGTATCAGAGCCTGTCCTCCTATCTTAATAGATGTCTTTAGATTAGAATATTTTTTCATACCCAGATTTTACTCTTAATCCCTGGAGCCAGCCAGCCCTGTTCTGTTTCTTCTTCCCTGGACCTGTGCCTCTTCTCTTTGAGATGAGCTCTTTTCTTTTGTTCACTTTTTTTTTCTTTAAATTTTAAACATTCCAAATATCCAGGGCATTTTCTCATGTTACAAGGCCTTGACTCTCAGCTCAGCATCTGGGATCATTTCTCAACTTTTTACTTGTGAAACTTTTCCTTGGGCCTGTTCGTAGGGTGCCCTCCCATTTCTTGGAACAATGGTCTTGAAATTGATCTAAAGATATCTTTTGTTGTTACTGTATTCTTGAACTTTTTCAGTGTTTTATGTATTTTAACTTTTCTTCTTTCTTTTAGTTTTTACTTTATGTTTCTTTTTAGTCTGTCTTGAGTACTTCCTTTTTCTACAATTGAAAGCCATGTTGGATCTTTAAACATTGTGCTCAGTGCATGTTGGAGATTTTGTTGCCATGCTGCAGCAGTGCCATTTCAGTTTCGCTCACAGCATCCTCTCATTGAGTGCTGTTACCCGCTTTGTGCACACGAACAGTTCAGTGAAATTATATTGTAATATAAAATATGAGTGTGATTGACTGAACCAGAATCCATGTGGCCATATTTTATCAGTTAAATGGATGAAATGGTATGTTCTTTGCACATAGTTGGTCCTCAACAAATATTTTTTCATTGACTGACTACGTTATATGTGTTGATTCATGAACATATAATAAGTCTAACACTACCACTACTATATAATTTAGAAAGTGGTCTGAGTCGTTTTGCCCTACTAATATCAGTTATTTTTTTTTTTTCAGCTCTCCAAATATGTATGTGACACATTTTTTTGACTGTTTTATTATGTAATCCTGTGTTAGGGTATTACCTAGGCAGGTTTCAGTTCTGAATTGGCTTTGTAACTCTTTGCTGGGCCATATTCTTTCCTCAGTTTAGAATTAATGTTTATGGAGAGGCTCATGGATTTAAATTGCTCCTTGTGGTACATGGAAGAAACAGTGTCTAAACACAAGGAGAAAAGTATCTAGTCTAATTTGATGGATGACGTTAACCAGAGAAAGAGCAACTTACGCTTATGTTGTCCATTTGAGAGAGGCTGTTACATAGCTGAGAGTGAGGAGGAACATATTTACTTTCTATTCTTCAAAAGTAAGATCTTAATTTATTTGGGGGAATTGTAATTTTCCAGTATAGGATACATGTCCATTTTCAACACAAATAGAAAAACACATTTCGTTCTGTAATCAACCCTGTAGAATTTAAAGCATATCTTGGTTCTTGGTTTTCCATAGTATTTGTTTCCCTTTTTTTTTTTTTACATCTTTTAGAATTAATTATCCTGATTTTTATTTAAAAATCAGAAATACACAGAAATGCTCAGATTTCCCAGTCACCTCTTCAGATTTTAATTGTACACTTGCAAACACCATTGTTCCCAAAGGCGTTACTAAAATGTGAATCATTCTTTGAGATTTCCCAGGGAGGAAGATTATTAAGATGTTATTCCTTTTTAAAAGTTGGCATTATAATTTTGAATGGTTACAAGGCTTATCAATGATAATGAAGTTTGTACCTGAGCCTGAGCCATAATTAAATTTTTCATAGCTTCTGTGCTGTTTGTCCATTGTGTTACATAGGCTAATTAAACACTTCTTCCATTTCTGACATGGCCAGTTTCCTCTATACTTAACTCTTTTAAAAAAATTATGGAAACAACAAAACCTCAGGACATCATTTGAAAAAATTGTATAGGGATTAGGCATTAGAGGGTTTAGAACAGAAATTTTCTTTTAAGCTACATTTATGGTTACTTATTCTTGCTAGACAGGAATTTAGAAATTTTTGGTTTCATTTCTTAGGCTCTTTGGTTTCTGATTATTATATTTCATTGAGATGAAATATATTGCCCTGCATTTTAACATTTATTCAGGTTGGTTCTTTCTCTTTTGGACACCACTATAACTTAGATCAACTGTGTATCAGTGACAGTTACAAATAGTTTTGTTTAGATAGAATATGCACTTTATCCAAATTTTTATTGTTCTAGTTGCTTATGATTTTATTGAACACAAACAGTGAAGGCTTGTCTCTCTTGTCCTTCATTGAATAAAGATGGAATTAGTTTATGGAAATACTCATAATAATAAAGCTGAATATAAACAATGAGAATAAAAATCATATGGGGATCAGGAATTAAAAGAATACAACCTATACTTTCAATGACGCTGTAGCCTCCCAGGTCAGTGTTTTACGTGTAGTGGGCTAACTTTATTAAGTTAAAGATTCCAGTGACTTAGCACAATAAACATCTATTTCTCACCCACATTGAAGTTCAGTGTTGGGGTTCTGGTGGGGTGATCTTCCACAGGGCCCTTCAGGTAGTCAGGCTATTTTTTTAACCTTGTGAATCAGCCTTCTATAGGAAAGGGAAACCTGCCCAGGTCACCTGGTGGGTAGGGAAAGAGAGCAAAGTCTTGTTTTTTGTTGCTAATTTTCACCCCAGGATATTTTTCCATTGATTTTTTGGGAGAGTGGAAAGGAGGGGGAGAGACAAACAGAGAGAAACATTGATGTGAAAGAAACACATTGATTGTTGTCTCCCCCACACACCCTGATCGGGACTGGGATCAAGCCTGCAACCCAGGCACGTGCCCTTGACCAGAATCGAACCTGGGATCCTTCAGTCTGTGGGCCGATGCTCTATCCACTGAGCCAAACCGGCCAGGGCCTGTGGGAGGTTCTATGGGCCCCTGGCTGTACTCAGACATGGTCTCAACTTACTCTAGGCTAAAAAATGTAATCTAGCTATGAACCCTGGAGAAGAGAGCATTTGGATAACAGGTACATAACCAGTCTGCCACAGGCTGATAGGACCTTGGCCGAGTGTCCTGATGGCCAAACTGAAAGGGACTCTGCATTGTAGTTTTCATCATCCATAACAAACACACTAGTTTCTCTTCCTTAATATATTCTATGACTTCGCATCTGGGGCTTCTTATGGGTTACATTGAAAACTGCAGTGGGTGACGTGCTTAGTGACATTATTGCAACACCTAGAACAGTGGTTCTAATGAGACTGATTATTGTAATGTCCTTATATGAAGTTAAATACATCTTAAAAATTATCTGCAGAGGGTCAAACTAGCACTGTTTATATACTTTCTTGTGACAAGAATTGCATATCCTTCGGCCATTCAGGAATATAATTAATATCAAATGGATTTTTTGGTAAAAGATGTATAAAAGCTAGCTAGTTTGAATTATTTTTTTCTGATGAACTTGGAGTGCTGGTATTTTATGCTGCCAGTTAAAGGTAGCTTTGAGACCAGGAACAGAGACATGATTGATTAATTCAGTCAATGTACTGTGTGCCAAGCTTGTTCTAGAACAAGGGCTGGTGAACTTCTAGAACAAGGCCTGTGGCCGCATCTTGACTTTTGCATGATTTTATAAAGAAAATTGTGTTGGAACACACAATGCCCATTCATTCATATATTGTCTGTGGCTGCCTTCCTGCTACAAGGCATCATTGAGTAGAGTTGAATGGTTGAGTCAGGGACTGTCTAACCTGCAAAGTATAAAATAGTTATTTGACCCTTCACAGCAAAAATTCCTGACCTGTGTTCTAGAGGATGAATTTCAGCCTTTTCTTACGGAGATCACATTCTAGTGGGGGAGAAAGATGATAAATAAACAACATTAATATATGTCATAGTAATGGCTATAAAGAAAATAGAGCAAGCAAGGGAAGAGAGTGCCAGGGACTATTTTTGACAGTGTGGTCAGGGAAGGCATTTCTGAGGTGACATTTGAGTAGAGGTGTGAGTAAAGGTGAAGGAGAGCCCGTCAGGCAAATATTTTGGGAAAGAGCCTTTATGGGGGAAGGAACAGCAAGTGCAAAGGCCCTTGGGATATAAGGAGGACAGTATGAGTGAGTGTGTGTATGTGTGTATGAGATCATAGAGGGCCAGACCATGTGGGCCCCCATAGACTGTAGTGGCACTTTGCATTTTATTTTGAGACGGAAAGCCATTGTAAGGTTTTGAGCAGAGAAGTGATTTATCCTTTGATTTAGATTTTAAAAGGATCATCAGGAATGCTGTATAGAGAATAGATTGGAGACGACAAGAGGAGAAGGAACACGTGTCCACATGCTTGGCAGTACTAGATGTTGAGGATATCAAGATGAATCAAATGGTTCCTGTATTCGAGGGACTGACAGTGTACTAGCTGAGAAGCAAGCGAAAAGATCACTGTGATATACTGTGACCAGTGGAAAAGCAAAAGGTGCCTTGGGCCCTAGCTGGTTTGGCTCAGTGGATAGAGCGTCAGCCTGTGGACTGAGGGGCCCCAGGTTCGATTCTGGTCAAGGGCACATGCTCGGGTTGGGGGCTTGATCCCCAGTAGGGGCCGTGCAGGAGGCAGCCAATCAATGATCCCCTCTCATCATTGATGTTTCTATCTCACTCTCCCTATCTGAAATCATTAAAAATATATATTTTTAAAAAAAGGTGCCTTGGGATTGCACAGGAGGATGCTTGATCTAAACTGGCAGATGAGCCTGACCCGAGAAAATGGAGGACCCTAATCTACTAGTATACTTGGCCATTCTATATCTGAGCTTTGGGATTCTTAGTAGGACCACATAAACCACACTCTGCCTGGTCATCAAAGATTCTACCACAGAGCAGAGGTACAGTGGGTTTCAGATTATAATGAGTGCTCTCTGGAGCATTGTGGGAGAATGGTTCTAAGATGGCATCAAGGCCCAATGGGATACAGGGTAGGGGGCATTGAAGTGGTGGGGGTGATGCCTTCTTGGCAGAGAGGAGGATCAAGGTAACTGGTATGGACAAATAAGTACCATTCGGCTGTAGAAAAGTCTCAGTAATTTGTCCATAGAATATATTGCAGAGCATTACTGACTTTTCCCAGGAACCAAGCAGCATGAATTAGTTGTAAAATGCATCTCTGAGGAATTAAGCAAATTGATCTGCTGTCTGGAATTATTGGATATGATCCAGTTAGAGTATGGAGGAAACCTGTAAAGTGATTTTTATTTTTGAGAGGTGATATTAAGCCATTTTGGATAATAATTAGTGCCATTTTTATTAGTGTAGAGAGTATTTTATTGGTTATTCACCTTTCTGTTTTCTATAATAGAGTGTCTAGATCACCCAAAAATAATTTTGGTGATTATAATACAGGCTTTAAAAGAAATAGATACATTCATAATCATAGAGGGAGTTTTTTTTTTTTTTACACTCTCTTTGTAACTGATAGAACGAAATTTAGTAAGGATATATAAGATTTGAACAACACAATTAATAAACTTGCTTTGCCTATCTAGACATTGCCCCTAACAACCACAGAATATACATTCTTTACCAGTGTTGGTTGACTTCACCCAGCCTTCTGGGCAAAAGCGAGTCTCAGTATATTTCAGAGGATTGAAAGCAAACAGAATAGTGTTCTCTGAGTTAAACTAAAATCAATAGCAAAATGAAACTAGCAAATCTTTTCTGAATAACCCATGGGTTATAGAAGATATATTACAGTGGGAATTCAAAAAATTGAGAAAGTTTGATCAGAGTTAATATAAAAATATTGTATATCAAATTTCTGGGGTATAGTTAAAATCATACTGAGAGGAAAGTTTATAGCTTTAAATGCATGTTAGGAAAAAAGAAAAACTGAAAAAAATTAAGTGATCTGAGCATCCATCTCAAGAAGACAGGAAAACAAACAAACAAACAAAAAAACAACAAAACACCCCAGCAAACTAAACCCAGACGGAGTAGATGGACATTATAAAAGAAGTTAATAAAATAGAAAAAAAATATATACACTAGAGAACATCTACAATGCTAGCTGTCCTTTTGAAAAGACCAATGACATAAATAAATTTGGTGAGATAAATAAGCTTCAAAAACTCAGATGTACAAGTAACCAAAATTAGGAATGAAAAAGGGAACATCACATGAGACCCTACCAGTATTAAAGGTATGGTTCTTTTTTCTTTCTTTTTATAGGGTGAGTTCTTTGAAAGCTTTTTCTATTTCTTCTGGGGAAATTAGTTAGTTTAAGTGTTCTATTTCTGCTGGGTTCCATTTTGGTAAACTGTACTTTCCTAAGAAATTATTCATTTTATCTAGGTTTTAAAATGTATTTGCATCGAAGTATTCAGAGTAGTCTTATGTTTTATATATTTTATCTTTTTTTATATTTGTGTATTTGCTCCTTTTTTCTTTGATAGAATTTGTGTGTGCTTTGTTTATTTCAGTATTTTTTATTGTGGTAAAAAATAAGTAAAATAAAGTGGACCGTATTAACCATTTTAAGTGTACTGTTCTGTGGTATCAAGTACATTTACATTGTTGTACAACCACCACCACATTCTTCTCCAGACTTGTTCATCTTCCAGTACTGAAATTCTGTATCACTGAATAATAACTCTCCAGCCCCGCTCCCCCAGTGACTGACAACTTCTCTTGTACTTTCTGTTAGGAATTTGACTACTCTAGTTACCTCAAAAAATGGATTCAGTTTTTTTTAAGAACCAGGATTTTTATTAATTTGATCTGTTCTCTATAAACATTAATTTCTGCTTGTATCTATAATTGTTATCTTGGTGCTTTCTTTTGGTTTACTGTGTTCTCTTTCTAGCTTTTTGAGTTAGGAATATAATTCATGTATTTACTTAAAAAAATGATATAGGTGTTTAGAGCTCTGAATTTTTTTCTGATTATTACTTAAAATTATTCTAGGGACTCTGATATGTAACATTTTCATTATTCCTGCTTTTCAGAAATTTTGTGATTTGTGTACATATTCCCTTTCATTAAAGAGTTTAATTTTTAGCTGGAAAGACTTTTGTATTTAATTTCTAGTTTTTTAAAAAAATTTTGTAAATTTTATTGATATTGATACAGAAAAGTCTACTGATCAGAAATGTAGAGCTTGGTGAAATTTCACAAAATGCATTTACCTGTGAAACTAGCACCCAGACGTTACAGTGCCCCCTTTGAGTCATGATCACCCCACTCTCAAAGGGCAACTTACGGTGACTTTTAACATTGATGAGTTTTGCCCAATTTTGAATTTAGATCATTATTACATAGGGTTTTGTGTTTAGATCTTTAGTTCAACAATTTTGTTAAATTCATCCATGTTGTTGCAAGTACTCATGCATTCTTTTTGCTGTATAATATTTCATTGGGTGATTATACAGTTCTTTTGTATAATCTCTCCTTTGGTGGGTATTTATATTGTTTCCAATGTTTTTTATTTCTAGTTTTTCCCCCCATCGTAATTAGTGGCTATTGGTTGCAACATTTCTGTTTTATGACTATATTAATGATTTCTTTGTGCCTTAATAGAGAATATTTTTTGTAGGTTTGTTCATTATTAGAGTATAATGTTCAATATATGTCCAAAAAACCTTACTGGTTATATTGTTAGATCATTTATGTCCTTACTTAATCCCTCCCCCTGCCCCCCCCCCGAATTCTCATACTGAGTGGTGTGTGTGTGTCTTATTTATAATGACTTTCTATTTATTTATTCTTGGGTTGGCAATAGTTTCTATTATTTGGTTTATAGATATTAACTTATTTTTTCATTGTGAAATAGAGGGTTTAGCATTTGTCTGTTGAATACTTTTTGCTTAAATTTTATTTTGTCTAGTATGATTGCAACCTAATTGTTCCATTTGCGTGATAAGTATTTATTCGTCCCTTTATTTTTAGCCTTTTTGAATCGCTGCATTTTAAGTATGTCCTATATATACTGAATAGAGTTGGACTTTGCTCTCTAAGCAAGTTTGAAAATCTTTAAATAGGCAAGTTAAGTTCATTCACATTGTTATATCTGATATGTTTGTTTTTTCTTCTGTCATAATTGCTATCTGTATTATACTTACTATGTTTATTATTAGGTGTGTTTTACTTGAGTTAAAAAAATACTTTTGAAATGTAGGAAGGACTAAATTTTTCAGTGATTACATTTCCCTTATATACTTTTGTTAGCACCTTTAATCCTCTTCCCACTTTTAAACCTATCCTTTTAATATCAGCAAGTGTCATTCTTTGGTTCTCACCTATTACTCATATAATACTCAGTGATTTTGTTTTCTCTTTTCCTGTAATTTTAGTTGTATTTTTCTGCTTTGTCAGAACATGTTTACACACTGTTCTTTTTCCATAAGCCCAGTCTTGTTTTCTATTCTGCAATTAAATATATAAACCGCTCACTTATTCATTAGTCCTTTTGCTTAAATTTCTTCAGTCATCCCTTGATTAAATGGAATTAATGCCCTCATGCATCTATTGAATGTAACAGATTAACATCTTTCCTATGCATCTAGAATTATATCACTTGTGTATCCTTGGGAAAACTGAGGAAATAGTTATTCAGATAATTATGTGTCTGTAATTCATATGCTGAACTGAGTTGAGAAAGATGATTAGAATCCTTAGGAAGGGTGCATGTGTAAGTGTTTTTAGAGTGCCTGCTTATTCAAGTATTTTTTTTATGGCTTTGATAGCTTGAAGATGTAAAATCCTTGTTTTCACTTTTCTAAGTTTCTTAAAAATGATTTTTTACTTTTGTCTTGCTATTTATTTTAATTCTCACTGGAGGATATGTTTACTGATTTTTCTTTTTTTTTAATTTTTATTTTTAGAGAGACAGAAAGGGAGAGAGAGAGAGGGAGACTGAGGAAAACATTCATTAGCTGCCTTTTACACGTTCCCCAACTGGGACCAAACCTGCAACCCAGACACGTGCCCCCACTGGGAATCGAACCTGTGGCTTTTTGTTGTATAGGATAATGCTCCAACCAACTGAGCCGCACTGGTCAGGACTGTATGTTGTTTTAATAAGTTTATGCCAGTCTCATTCTCTGTTCTTGGAAGTTATTTCATCTTTTAGCCTGGAGGCCTGAGGATCTTTTCTGTATCATTAAAGTCTTATGGCCTTTATAAGTTTGTATCCTTATACTCTCTGTTCCTGGTAAGTTTTCCCCAGTTGGCTCTTTAAATGTGTAGTTTAAGTTTTCTTTTATTTCCAGAAAGTTTTCTTGGATTACTGTTTTAAATAATATCCCACTGTTTTGAATATGTTCTTCCAGAGTCTTGTATATATGCTCCTTGGAGTAAGTTTATCCACATATATGAATGTTTGACCTTCTTTGACTGTCTTCTAAAAGTCACTTCCCTTTCTCCTGCTTACTTCTTTATCTTTTTCCTTTGGTTGTTTTCTTGCTTTTCCTCAATGCCTTTTATTAAATTTTCACTTATTAAATTTATTCTCCTTTGGGCACCTTTTTACTTAATCTTCATTTCTGATACGATTTTTTTTCTATTACCTAAGTTAAATCTACTTTGTACTATTTCTTCCTTTTTTCCTCCACTTCTTTTCTTACTTTCTGTATACATTTCCTACATGCTTGTTTGAGGATATTTAGTTTAGTTTTGAGTGTTATGTTACAGTTTTCTTTAGTTTTATGGTGGCTTTGGTGGGAGAAGTTTTATTAGCTGAAATGCTATGTTTTCTGTGTTTTTTTTTTAAATAGTAGTCTCATGTGGATGTGGGTTTTATTTATTTACATAGTTTTTGAACCCCTGTTTTTTGTGTAGTAGGTTATCTAGTTGGAGAGCTCTCTTTCCAATCCTGTCTTCTTCTGTGCAGTTTCTTCAATGGATGATGTTGGTTTTGGGGAGTAGATGGCATGTCTTATTTTGCTTTCATTTATGTGGATCCTTATTTTTTCTCTTACTTGCTTCTGTTCCTTTTCTGCCATGTCTCCAAGGGGCGCCACTCATTCTCTAAATATCTGACTCTGTCTCACAAGGATTGCTTCTCTAAGTCTACAACTTCTGGTTCTACTTGCTTTCAAGCCCCTTTTCTTTAGCCACTTCTGTGAACTACCAAGTCTTGATCTGTGTTCAGTGATTTAAATGTTTCTTTATTTTGAGGGAGGTTGTAGTCATTTGTCTTCAACATTTCTCTACTCTGTTTTACAGAACCTGTCATCTCTCCTCCCCTGTTCTCTACCCATAGGCTTGCAGTGGTGTATGCTGGAAGCTCTGTTGGAACTTAATTTATTTCTCTACTTATAGGTAATTTGAAGGCTGTTGTATTCTGCTTCCTACTAATGCTTGAAGGCATGAGTTATAAGGTGTTTTTTTTCTCTTCATATAGATACATAAATGTTTTAGAAGAAGGATATATGGTCAAATTTGAAATATGGTGGTTAAAATCTTCTAAGCCTGGAGGTCTGGATAGGCTCACATAATCTTAATGTCAAATATTGTAAAGTGTTTGTTATAAGATAAAAAT
Source organism: Myotis yumanensis (assembly GCF_028538775.1). Lineage (NCBI taxonomy): Eukaryota > Metazoa > Chordata > Mammalia > Chiroptera > Vespertilionidae > Myotis > Myotis yumanensis. The sequence goes on along the minus strand of NW_027223754.1, from coordinate 116,821,143 downwards.
TATAAGACAGTCTCCTTCATAAACATACTTTCAAAAGTCCTAAAAAAAATTTAAATATATAAATATAAAAGGATAATATATCATGAAAAGTTTGCATTTATTCTAGAATGCAAGGTTGGTTTAACATTTAGAATAAAATATTTTGCCATATTAATGAAGAAGAAAAAGCATACAGTTATCATTAGATGGAGAAAACATTAACATTTAACAGCTATTCATGATGAAAAACTCAAGCAAACTAGGAAACAGTAGTCTTAGGAAGATGAAAATGATGAAATATTCTCTTCTGCAATTGGGACAGAGATAAGGATTCTTCTTATTACCACAATGTGCTGTAAGTTCTAGCCAGTGTGGTAAGATTAAAGAAAGGAAAAGAAAAGAAAAAACGTTATAAGAATTGTAAGACAGGAAAAAATTCAACATATGCTGGCAGTGCTCTTGTGTATGTAGGAACATCTAAAAGAATCTAATACATGTAAAGTTGTTCGACTTAAGCAATGAATTTAGTGTAGTTGCTGAATTTTCTATATCAATGAACAATTAGAAAATGAAATGAATAAAAGTTTCTATTTATAATAATATTGAAAATCCAAACATATAGGAATGAAATAGTAAGAAATTTGAAATACCTTTACCTAGGAAATTATAATTTATTAAAGAATTTAAGGAAAAGGTACATAAAGAAGGAACAGACCATGTTCTTGGAATGAAAGGCTGAATATTATGGAGATGTTATTTCTCCCTAAATTGATCCATAGGTTCTGACCAATCCAGTCCATACCTGAAAAGTTTTGGGAGATGGAATTTGTTTCTAAAATTTATATGGAAATGTAGAGGGTCAAAAATATCAAGAACCTTTTGAAGAACAATAAGGTGGCAGGAAAGTCAGTATTCAAGACAGTGTGGTATTGGCATAAGTGTAGGCAAATAAATCAATGAAACTGAATAGAAAACCTTGAAACAGACACATACATATATAGACATTTGGTATGTTTAAGTGCAAAATAGTCTGGAAAGGATGTTTTTTTTAATTTTATTTTTCAGTTATGCTTACAATTAATGTTATATTAGTTTCAGGTGTACATTATAGTGGTAAGACAATCATATACTTTATAAAGCTCCCACCAGCATGTAAGGCCATACCATCCTGAACATACCTAATCTAGGATAGTATTTTTGATAATTGGTGTGCGATCCCTGAAATGGTATCTATAAATGACATTTGACCTCTAACTTATACACAAAAATCAATTCCAGATACACTAAAGATCTAAAGGTGAAAGGTTAAAAAAAAGGTTAGCTTTATGGCATAAGATTATGGGAAAGATTCTTAAACAGGACATAGAAAGCCCTGACCATAAATGAATAGATGTTAAATTGAACTAAATTAATAATAAGAACTTCTGTTTATTAAAACATGTCATTAAGAGTAGAAAAGTAACCCATATACTGAAAGAGAATGTTTGAATCACATGTAAATTGACATGTGTCCTACCTAGAAAGTTTAAGGACCGAGCTGAAAATAAGAAAGCCAGATAATCAATTAAAAAAATGGATAAGAGACTTACACAAGCACTTTATAAAAGACTAGAGGCTTGGTGCACGAAATTTGTGCACGGATGGGGTCCCTAGGCCTGGCTGGCGATCAGGGCAGATTAGGGCCAGGCCTGCGCGGGAGGTTGGCTGCCGGCCCTCGGCCCCTCTAGCAGAGGGGCCACATCCGCCACAGCCCACCCCCAGTTCCCCATCCCAGCTCGGGGCGTGCTGGACAGGGGGAGGGATTGCAGGAGGTTGGCCGGCTGGGGAGGTTGGCTGTGGGAGCGCACTGACCACCAGGGGGCAGCTCCTGCATTGAGCATCTGCCCTCTGGTGGTCACTGTGCGTCATAGTGACCGGTTGTTCCAGTCGTTTTGGTTGTTTGGGTGCTTAGGCTTTTATATATATACTAAAAATTTGTGCACTGGCAGGGGTTGGGGGGGTCCCTCAGCCCAACCTGTGCCCTCTCACAATCTGGGACCCCTCAGGAGATAACCACCTGCTGGTTTAGGCTCGCTCCCCTGGTGGCAGATGGCACGCCCAATCCCGCGGTGTCTGCCCCGTCTTCCCCAGTTGCAGATGGCAGGCCCGGATCCTGCGCTGGGTCGGGTGGCTGCTCAGATTGTGCTGCTGCCGGCCCCGCCCGCCCTGCCCCACACACGACAGGCCCGGATCCCGTGCTGGGGCGGGCGGCGGCTCGGGATCGTGCTGCCATCCGCCCCTCCCCGCACATGGCAGGCCAGGATCTCGAGCTGGGGTGGCCAGCAGCTGGGGATCACGCTGCTGCCAGCCCCAGGCGTGGCGGCGCAGCGGGATCTGCCTGCAGTATGCAAATTAGCTGCCATCTTTGTTGGCAGTTAATTTGCATATTGAGCTGATTAGCCAATGGGAAGCATAGTGAAGGTACAGTCAATTACCATGTTTGTCTATTATTAGATAGGATATAGGTAGATATACAAATGGTCCATGAACAAATGAAAAGAAGCTTAAACTATTCATAATGAGGAAAGTGCAATTTGAAATATTAATGAGATATAATCACATAATTATCAGATTGGCTAAAATTGAAGACTGGCATTCTGTAATTTGGAGAAGGTGGAAAACCAGAAATTCATATGCCTGGCTGGTGGGAGTATAAATTGGGAGATGCATGTTGAAGAATTATTGGGCATTGTTGAAGGTACACATACCTTGTGAATCAGAATCTCTTCTAGGTATACACTCAAAAGAAATGCATGACTGATTGTACCAATACACTTACTGTGGTGTTCACAGCAACATTATTTGTAATAGCGCCTTTTTGAAACCCAAATGTTCATCAGTAGAATGATTAAATAAATTGTGGTGTACACTGTTCAGTGATAGACATGAAAAAACTTCAGTAACACTAATAATATCACAAATTTAATGTTGAGCAAAAGATGCTAGACATTATAGAATCCATACTGTAAGGTTTCATTTCAGTAAAATTAAAAAGTGGGTGTTAGGAGTGAGGAAAGTGATTATCTTTGGGGAGAAGAAGGAATTTATAACTGAGGGGCACTTCTGAGGTTGTGACAGTACCCTATTTCCTGGGCTGGTCACTTTGTGATAATTCTTCAAGTCATACATTTTTGGGCTGTGAACTTTTTTGTATTGTGTAATACTTCCAAGAAAAGTTTTAAAAATTTAAGTAGAATAAGAAAGGAAAGAGGCATTTGAATCTATAAATGCTTTTGTGTGTAATATTTTAAAAATCCCTTTTTTCACTTTGGCAATCTGGAATTTAATAACTGAATATATTTTATATATTATATTCGTACTAATCTTTGGATTAGCTCTCCTTTTTAGCTAGTGTCTAGTTTTTTTTAAAAAAATTCATTTTTAAATGTTAATCTTTTTAGTGAAAATCAACTTGTTTTTTGGGCAAGTTTTTCAAACCCTCTCTCCCCATCAATTCTAAATTGTCCAGCCTTCAGTGGAAGTCCTACAGACACTATAAAGCCTTTGACAGCTTCAGACCTCACTAGTCTTCCTTTCTTCTGTACTCCATCCCAGCAGGCGCTGAGTGTGGTGTGGGGGCTCCTGGAGGTCTTCAGGGCCTTTTCAGGTTTCAGGAACGTCACACTTGTTTTCATGATTATACTGAGACATTACCTGCCCTTTTTATTCTGATTTCTCTCAACATACAGTGCCATTTTTCAGAGGCCACATGACAGAACCACAATTACCTGAAAGGACTGTTAAACACTCCTTTTTCTGAGTAGATGTCTGTGTGAGGCTGAATTGTCTTCATATACTGCAACCAAAACAACATAATCATGGCAGATTGAATTCAGAAAGCAGATATGAAAATCCAGCTGTCTTAAGCCGGACAGTAAGGAAACTTGCAAAAATATGATCATGCCAATAATTTTTTTTAATTTTCAGAAATATAGTTATTTTCCTTTAAAATATATTTAACACATGAGTTGATTTTGTCTTTTTCAATTATTTAATAAATATTTAAAACATTTCTGTCTCAATTTATAGTAGGGTAAATATTGATAAATTTAACTCAAGAACAATATATATAGCTCTTTGGAGTTTCAAATTGTAAGAAGTCCTGAACAAAAATTTGAGAATTGTTGCTTCATAAAGCAGTGGTTCACCTGGGGAGTTTTTATAAAGCTGGTGCCTGTGTCCAAGTCCCAGAAATTGTGATTCAAATTGGTCTGGAGGTGTTACATAGGCTTTGAAAATTTAAAACAATCTCTAGATGATTGTAACTCAGTAGTTCCCAAATTTTCACAAAAGAATCACCTGGGGAACCTACATTTCATTTTTGATGATTTCTGTTATGTAGAAAAACAGTGGCTTTCCCCCCTTTTTATTCAATGTATTGGGGTGACACTGGCTAACAAAACTATATAGGTTTCAGGTGCACAATTCAACAGCACATTATCTGTACACTGTATTGTGTGTTCACCACCCCAAGTCAAGTCTCCGTCCATCGATATGAGAGAGAAACCTCAATTGGACTCCCCTAGTACCTGCCCTGACCAGGAATTGGACCTCAACCTTTTGGTGTATGGGATGATGCTCCAAACCCTCTAGCCACACGACCAGGGCTGGGGCTATTTTTTGAATGTTAAACTAATACTTAGTCTCTGAAAACAAAAAGAGAGAAACTAGATTAAAATACAAAAGTAAAATATCCAAGCTAGAGAAGGGGAAGGATGGTGGTGATTCATTATAAGCAAATTATTTAATTATAATATTTTTAAATCTTTTTTTATTGAGTAATTTTTCATGGTAGACAAAAATTCAGTTACTTTAATATTCCATTGAGTATACAGGTGAATAGTCTGGTTCCAGACAAATGTTAAACTGAAGTGCCAAGGATAGGAAATAAGGTTGAAAATAATTGTTCTCGCCCTAGCTGGCTCAGTGGATACAACGTTGGCCTGCGGACTGAAGGGTCCCAGGTTTGATTCCAGTCAAGAGCATGTGCCCAGGTTGCAGGCTCAATCCCCAGTAGGGGGCGTGCAGGAGGCAGCTGATCAGTGATTCTCTCTCATCATTGATGTTTCTATCTCTCCCTCTCCCTTCCTCTCTGAAATCAATAAAAATATATTTAAAAAAAGAAAATAATTGTTCTCTTTTACTGAGGAGACATTTATATTTTGGGTTGTTCTGCAGCTATAACAAAATCTCATATACATTGTCACCTTGACAATTTTACCATTATTATTTTTTTGTCTCTGAATTCCTGAAAGAAAAAAAAGGAAAGAAAAACAAGATTTTCTTTGCACAGCCCCCCCCCAACTCCCGACCCCTATGGACATGATATTGTATATATATATCTATATATCTATATCTATATGTATATCTATATCTATACACATACATATATGCATATATCTTTGTGATGACCTTTTTTTTTTTTTTAAAATATATTTTATTGATTTTTCACAGAGAGGAAGGGAGAGAGATAGATAGTTAGAAACATCGATGGGAGAGAAACATCGACCAGCTGCCTCCTGCACATCTCCCACGGGGGATGTGCCCGCAACCCAGGTACATGCCCTTGACCGGAATCGAACCCGGGACCCCTCAGTCCGCAGGCCAACGCTCTATCCACTGAGCCAAACCAGTTTTGGCTGTGATGACCTTTTTCCACTTGGAGACGAAATTCCTAATGATTACTGTGAACACTGATTATGTATGGGCATCAGAAACCAGTGAATTGCCAAAGGAAAGGAATGAGTCCAGAAAAAATGAAACTGAGTCATGCTGAAAAACAGATGCTTTCTAGAATGGCTATATTTCTGAAACCTTAGATGTTGAAAATTGGAGATGCCTGATTTTCCAGTAATTTTTTTACTGTGCTTTTGCCTTTCTAATACATAAGATTTCATTTAAAAATAACCTCTTAAACTTTTCCTTTTAGAAGAGTATTAGGACAGACTCATGAATATGAATGTGTCCAAAAATTGGCTTTCATGGTTTCCCCCCACCCCCCAGAAGTGCTGCAGCATAATGTAGTTTAAAAATATGTGTAGTTTTCCATTTCTATCAGGAGCGTCTGAAAGAATCTTAATGAATAGTTCAACACTTACAACGGGCTTTGTATAAAACCAGCCAAGCATTCGGTTCATATTATTTTGTAGGTCCAGTTAGCATTCAAATTTCTAATTTCTGAAGTGTTGGATTTCATATATTATATTTTGATGCTTGTTAGTCCCCCATACTTCCCAAATCTTGTGTCAGTCTTAAATTATTTCTGGTAAATTTTGAATTCCTTTCCTTCTTTCTTTCTTTTTCAAAGATTTTTTGTTTTGCAGGCATTGGTTGTTGATGAAATGAGGAACCCTTAACCCTTATCTGGATAGATGGAACTTAATTTCTGTTCCTAAATTGAGTAGAATTTGATTTATCCTAGTATTCTCATTAAAGTATTAAAATACATAATAATATTTAGCAAATTTTATTTAAATTCAAGTTCCCAGAATTTCTGAAGTGATAGGGATATGAACAATTAACTAGTTATACCACTGGCTGCCTAGAGTGGTTTGAGTTGACCATAGCAATCTATCTGTTCCGTTCCCTATCCCCTAAAAGCAGAAACGATAAATGCTGTATCTCCTAAGGTTATATTTTATTTTTTATTGAGATTTTTAAATTGATTTTTAGAGAGAGAGGAAAATAGAGGGAGAAAGAGAGAAAAACATGGATGCAAGAGAGAAGCATCAATTGGCTGCCTCTTGCATGTCCACCCCACTGGGGAATGAGCCTGCAACCCGGGAATATGCCCTAATCGGGAACTGAACCGGCAACCTTTTGGTGCACAGGATGATGCCCAACCAACTGAGCCACCCTGGCCAGGGCCTAAAGTTATATTTTAAGGCTGTCTCTCTGGTTATAGAGTATTGGAGTTAAGTCTAGAATAGTTTTATAACTTTTTAAAAGTCATTCATATATTCTTGCTGTTGTATATAAATTGCTTCAATTTTCTTAATTTGCTATTTTCCCTTTTTGATGAAATTTCCCGTATGTATATGTAGGTATGTATTTAATAGGCTTGCTGCTCTGAGTTTAACTTTCGCTGATGATTGCTACTTTTGGAAGGAAAATAGGGATAAACTTCACAAATTCCTATTGTGGTAGAAGGAAGCAATAGGAAATGGATTAGCTGTACATGTCAGAAAAGGACAGAAAGTAACCATGAGTGACTTGTCAAGTTTCAGACAAGTCAGGATAGAGAATTCAGTGGAAGCCTTCTACTCTTGTTCCAACCAGAGCCACTTCCTTCTAGCTGCTTGGAGTTCCAATGAAAATTTTATTTAAAAAAAATGTTAACAAAACCACTGCTTTGTGGGTAAGGGGTCTCAGGTTACCTCAGTGGAAGACAATTAGAACCACTTGGCTTTTGCTTTTAATGATTGTCTCCTAGAGATTTTTTCCTTGATAATTGTTTGCTATAAACTAGACTTGCTATTAAAAGAACAGAAGAGGCCATTTGCCATACAAGTAGTCCCTCCTTATCCGAGAGGGATACATTCTGAGACCCCCAGAGGATGTCTGAAATCCTATATATACTATGTTTTTCCCTACACATACATGCCTATGATAAAGTTTATACATTAGGCACAGTAAGAGATTAATAACAATAACTAATAAAATAGAGCAGTTATAAAAATGTACTGTAATAAAAATGCAAATGTGGTATCTCTTTTTCAGAATATTGTATTGTACCCACCTTTTCACTTAAAGGAAGCACTTTATGGCTTTTTTTTGGCATAATCGAATTGTCAGCATTACTACCCATATGCTTTGAGGCCATTATTAAGTAAAATAAGGGTTACTTAAATATCAAGTTCTGTGATACCATGACAGTTGATGTGATAACGGAGATGGGTGGGGAGCATATATAGTTTGAAGACACAGAACAAAGGGAGTAGGATGGCCTGAAATTGTATCATGCTACTCAGAATCTTGGGCAATTTCAAATATATGAATTGTTTCTGGAATTTTCCATTTAATATTTTCAGATGGTGGTTGACCACAGATAACTGAAATCATGGAGAGTGGAACCGTGAATAACGGGGGACTGTGGTATTGAAGAAAGAGGAATGTGCTGTGGTGATTCAAAGCTTTTGCTTTGAAATAATGTTAGCAGGTGTGGATGGCTGACCTTGCTCTTGGGTCTTAGAATCAGGAATAAAGGCACTTTCTTTGAGTAGTTGGTAGATTTGTGGTTTGCATACTCTGAATTTTGTAAAACCTTAGATTCCCCTTTACAAGTTCTTGGGCCAAATTCACAGTTCACCTGAAGAAGATTATTTAAGTGCTTTAAGGGATGCCTCTTGCACTTGTCTCATTTCTAGCTCAATGTTTCTATTCTTTTTTTACCTACTTCCAACAAAATACTGTCTTTGTGGAACACAGTGGGATGTACATAAATGCAGTCATATGTGGATGGTCCTGACTGGACCTACTTCTGTGATGGTTGATTTCCTCAGGATTAGATGAGACATAATGGCAATCCTGTCAAGAGTAGGGGCTTTGGGCCCAGATTGATTTCAAATCATGGCTTTGCCATTTATGAACTGTATGGTTTGGAGGGCATTTCTTAACTTTTGTGAGCCTTGATTTCCTCATGTAAGAAAACCATGTCTAACCACCACCCCCACCCCGAGTTGTTGTAAGGAGTAAAGGAGGTCACTTAAGTAAGAAATAAAGGGTTGAGCATTGTACTGAGAATAGAAAATTGCCCAGTAATTGGCAGAATAAAGAGTAACAGTAGCAAGACAATTCCTAAGAAAGCTTTAGATCTGTGTGTGTGTTTTGAGACCACCTTCAAAAGAGAGGGGAAAAACAACCTAGATGTCTTTTTAAACTATCAACATACCTTCTAATAGGGCAGATACCTTGAGGTAATAATTAATCAATAAGAAAGAGGATGATAGGCACCTCTATGGATGTTGAAAATGGGGCTGAAAGAAGTTAATGTTAAGTTAGAAGTTTGAAGCCTGGAGTCTTAGTGAAAGAGAATAACAGCTAAGGTAAAGTGCAGATAATGTGTCCGTTTTCATAAGAGTGCATGTTTGTATAATGATTTTGGTAGTAAGTGTCTTAATTACATCATCACATTTGATGCTTACAGCAAATCCTGTTATGGTAGCTTATTAAAATGATCCTGGTTTGCCTAGGAGCAGGTTCCAAAGGCAATGGGGAGCAAGCAAGGATCAGAAATAGCGGAATTATTTTCCTTAGTGGGTGAGACACAGACAAGTTCACATGGACACACATAACCATTGCATAAAGCTGGTTCTAGAATTCCTTATGGTAGTATAGGACTCTTTTTCCAGAATAGGCTTTGTTATTCTGTCTGCTCTCCAAACTGGAGTAAAGATGCAGAACCCTTCACAGTTAGAGTAGGCCGAAGTTAGTGAAGCCAGACCCCAGGGTCCTTAAACCCAAGCAGCAGTTCTTTTCTTGCTAGGTGGTATTTTCATTGAACATTCCTTAATATATTGAAAATCATTTATTTTTTAAATTATGAATTTGATTATAGTTCTTGTTTTTGTTGTTTCTTTCAACAATTTTTAGAAAAGGTTACCTGAACACGCTTCTGTGGACTTTGGATTTTCTTGAAATTACCCTTCTGTATTACATTTGTAGAGCAGCTTTTTCCCCTTTCTTACAGCCTGGATGGTCTTTAAAGCCACTCTAGCTCTGTTATTCTGTGCTCTTGTGATGGCACTGCTATGTAAAGACTGTTTCAGTCTCCTCAGATAGCCATAGCAGATAGTAATAGGAGTCAGGCTTATGGTTGCCACTTCAGTAGGCCAGAAAGCTTGGAAGTGCAGAAGTCAGAAGGCTCACCAGAGGTATGAACTTCCCCCACAGGTCCTTAAAACTAAATTCAGGGGAAAATATTTAGCTTCAACTCATTGAATCTGTGACCTCCTTGTAAGATACTGCATTTAAAAAAAACTTTTATTGTTGGTCTTCTTTAAAAAAAAGTATTTATTGATTTCAGAGAGGAAGGAAGAGGGAGAGAGAGATAGAAACATCAGTGATGAGAGAGAATCATTGATCGGCTGCCTCCTGCATGCCCTCCACTGGGAATGGAGCCTGCAATCCAGGCATGTGCCCTGACCAGGAATTGAACCATGACCTCTTGGTTAATAGATCGATGCCGAACCACTGAGCCACCCTGACTGGGCGTAAGATACTGCACTTTTGCCTAATGTTTACTTAAACCCCTTTTAAATGGTACCCTTGGTACTCCCTTAATGACCCCCAAATAAAAAGACACACTTGGTTTTGCTGGATTATGCTTTGTAACAAAGGCATTTCTGTAGGTGCCTCTTTTTCTCTCTGTCAGAGATTAGTCACTTAGTTGTAAGGGATCAGTAAATTAACAGAATGGTGGAGCCTTATCCTACTGCTTGTTTTTGAGGGCTAACTGGTTTCTGCTGGAACACAAATGAAATATCTCAGGTTCTTCAAGATCTTAACTATATAAGTCCCCGGCTGTGGCAAAGGAGTGTGTCTTCTTACTAATTCTGGGAAATGCTTGCCAAGAGTACTTTTCTATAGTGTTTATTTTTAGAGTAAAAGCATGACTTTCATTTTAGTACTAAGCAGTGAACATCATTTAAAAATACATTTTATTGATTTTTAGAGAGAGAGGAAAGGAGGGGGGAGAGAGAGAGAGAAACATTGATGTAAAAGTAGAACCACGATTGGCTCCCTACTGGGGATGGAGCCCACAGCCTGGGCATGTGCCCTGACAGGGAATCAAACTGGCAACCTTTTGGTGCACAGGATGACGCCCACCAGCGAGGGCGAACATAATTTTTATGAAACTGTAGTCATAGAATCTGGAATTAAGACTATTGGTCTCTGTTAATCTAATCTGTATTTGATACGTTCACTGCAGTATATTTAGAGTTCTGGTTGTTAACTAGTGGAATCATTTATTACAGAAATTTATTAAGGACAGTTTACTGAAGCTTACTTATAATTTCACTCATTTATTTGTAATTACCAGGTAAAAAGGTGATTTGTCTTTTGTTCAGTCATTTCCTTAAAATAAGGAACTAGTGAAATATTCTTCAGTTTTATGTTCAGTTATCAAAGGAATATTCACAGGCAGCAAAGAAATGTGTGAGATAAGCTATTCAGAAAATTTAGTTACTAGTATTTGTGTGTTGAAGGTACCTATAGGACAAGAGGTTTTGGAATCCATTGCAAAGTCAACATGGCACTGTAGACTGACCTTACAGAAAGTCATAACTGTTTCAAAGTCTTTGTAAATAAAAAAAAAGAAAATAGTTTTTACTCCTTTGATAGTTCTGATAGGTCATGCTAGATGACCAAGGGAGTGTGGGAATATTGGCATTTCATCCTCTGGGAAAGGAGAGTAGTGGGATGGCAAATTTCCTCCTCTAAATCAGAACTTCTATCATAAAATATATAATGGAATTGTCCCAAGCAGTATTGTAGAATTCAGTCTATATATATAAAAGCCTGAGTGACCTAATGACCGGTCAGCCAGTCGCTATGATGCGCACTGACCACCAGAGGCAGACGCTCAATGCAGGAGCTGCCCCCTGGTGGTCAGTTTGCTCCCACAGCCAACCTCCCATGGCCGGCGAAGCTCCTGCAGTCTCTTCCTCCCGGCCGGCCGGCCGGCCCCATTGGCCCCGATCAGGGTGGCTGGCCAACCTCCTGTGGCCCCTCCAACAGCCATCCGGCCCCGATGGCCCCGATCAGAACCTACCCTGGCCCCTTCACCCAGCTGGCTAACCTCCATGGCCCCACCCCCGGCCAACTTCCCGTGGCCCCTTCCGCCCTCCGCCCCCGGTTGGCCAGCTCAATGGCCCCGATCGGGGCGGCCAACCTCCTGTGGCCCCTCCCCCTGGCCAACCTCCTGCCATCCCCATTGGCCCTGATCACCGGCCAGGCTGAGGGACCCCACCTGTGCATGAATTTGTGCACCGGGCCTGTAGTATAGCAGTTGCCAACCTTTCAGACCTCACGGACCACCAGTGTTCTGCGGACCACCGGTTGGCGACCGCTGCTCTAATATACAGATAATGCATCATGAAATGTTACACTTGAAACCTATATAATTTTATTAACCAATGCCATCCCAATACCTTTAATGAAAAACCATACATGTCAAATATTGGTAGTATGATACAAATATTTAACTACTAATCAATCCCTTCTCAAAGCTGAAATATGGCCCAGCCAGCATGGCTCTGTGGTTGAGTGTTTACCTATGAACCAGGGATTCCTGGTCAGGGCACATGCCTGGGTTTCGGGCTTGATCCCCAGTGGGGGGCATGCAGGAGGCAGCCAAACAATGATTCTCTCTCATCATTGAAGTCAGTTCTCTCTCTCTCTCTCTCTCTCTCTCTCTTTCTTTCTTTCTTTCTCTCTCTCTGAAATCAATATAAATATATTTAAAAAAAACACCTTAAGTGCGCAATAAAAAAGTGGATGAATTCACTGGAAACTGAACTAATAGATGGAATACAAGTTAAAAAATAGCGTAGAAAGCAAAAACAGAAGAAAAACTTAAAAAAATTGACTAAAGTAAGCCAACACGTTATTATAGTAAATACATTTCCATGTCCAAAAGAAAGAATGAATTGATAAGAAATAAGAGAAATATCAGATATGGCTAAAGGGGACAAAGTCCATAGGAATAAAAATTATATCATTTCAGGATCAAAATGATACTGGATTAATGATCTGAATGTAAAGAGCTGTCGTTGACATTACCCTAGGATGGAGTACCTCATTCCTGCAGCTTATAAAGCTATACAGTTGTGCCTTTAGGTTTTGGGTAGCCCTATAAACTAGTTTTTAAATACATCACATGGTGATAAGTTAGATAATTGTAATTTTGCTTTATTTGGTTAGTTATATGGGGACATTTGAAGATTGAAACATATGTTTCAGTATGTTCTTGTTGATAACATATGTTCCTGTTGTTAAGCAGATATCCTTATGTATGGCTTGACTAATAAGAAAGTAGATTGAAAGCAGGAGATTGGTTCTTCATCTTAGAGTTTGGCATAATACCTTAGCAGTGGTTCTCAACCTTCTGACCCTTTAAATACAGTTCCTCATGTTGTGACCCAACCATAAAATTATTTTCGTTGCTACTTCATAACTGTAATGTTGCTACTGTTATGAATTGTAATGTAAATATCTGAAATGCAGGATGGTCTTAGGCGACCCCTGTGAAAGGGTTGTTCGACTGCCAAAGGGGTCGCAACCCACAGGTTGAGAACTGCTGCCTTAGAGACAGTAGGTGCTCAGTTGATTTTGGAAATTTGGTAAGCATTCACTGCTGAACCTGTGTTGACAGTCAGACCATATATCCCAGAGCAAGCTTATTTTAAAAAACTATTGACCTTTTTTGCTTTACTATGTGTATATTTTGCAAAAATGAAACTGTGGCCCTAAACGCATAATGAAAGACATGGCCTTATTTTATGGCTGATTGTTTCTAATATGACTGGAGGATGGCGCTATAGAAATCTCACTTCACAGGCATGGGCAAGAAAGGTTTTAAATGGCTTTTATTAGATTTGATTTTTTATTTTAAAACTTTCTTCTGAGTTTGGGATTGTATGGAATACAGAAAGAGTACTGTGCTTTGGATGATGTAGAACCTGGGTTAGAATATAATGCTCTGAAGGGACTTCATTTAATGTATAATTTTGATTTTGTTTATAGAATTTTCTGTAATGAAATAATATTTGATTTTTTCAAGTAATTTAATGTTTGGCTTCTATTGTTTTTCAATCATGCTTTGAAAGACCTTTTCCACTTCAAGATTATTTTTAAAAATTCTGTGTTCTTCAGGTTCCTTAGTGGTTTCATTGTGTACATTTTTGCTATATTTGGAACGTCCTTTGGTATAAGATTAAGGACTCAATTTGACCCCCCCCCCCCCCCCCGCCCCAAGTGGGTACTGAGTTGTTACCTTACCCCAGTGATTTCAGTACCACATTTATTTTATATTGAGTTTCTAATATGTATTAGTCAATTTCTGCATTTTCTAATCTGTTCCAGCACCCATTATTTTAATTATTGTAGCTGTGCAGTGTTTTGGAATGTGAACCAGTAGTTGTTGTTCCCAGTTTAATGCCAACAGGAATCCCCAATTTGGGGTGTGATCAAGAAGGAAACATTAGTGCGTACAGCTCAGTTGTGATACAGCATGGCTGTGAGTACAGGCTGTGGGACAGGTCAGCAGTGTTACAAAACAGCATGGCTGGGAAACGGCAGGGCTGCTGGGTGGCCAGGGGTGAGGCAGCCCTGGGGTGACACCCCTCTCTGGCCAGACAGCTCTGCTCTGCTCCAGTCCAGTCTGGTCTGTGCCACTCTGCCCTGCTCCACTCTGCTTCATTCTATTCCAGTGAGAAGTCTTTGGGAAAACGCAGTTTTTGGTAGAAAGGGAAGAAAGTATGTTTTCTGAGCTGGAGAGAAGCCGACTTATGTAGAGAGAAGTCCCTGCTGATTGGTTCATCCTCATGTAAATGAGAACTCCAAATACTCACTCACAGTTTGGTCCAAAAAGCACTGTTCTGATTGATTAGAATGGAGCTACTCTGATTGGTTGGTGAAGATGCTGATGGGGATATAGCTGCATAGCTCTGATTAGACAGGAAAGGTCTCCATCCTGTTGGTTGAAGTATAATTCCAAGAACTCCTTTATAAGGGTTGACTCAGCAGGAACACAGTGCAGGCAGGCAGTTCAAAGCGAAAGGCAGGCTTCATGCAGGCTTCTTTCTAATGTGCAGCTTGAGTGAGAGGCCCTATTTAGAAACCACCCCTAGGCTCTTATTTACCTTTTGTTTGCTAATTTATTTTTGTTTGTTAATCCTCACCTGAGGACATTTTTTCCAATGATTTTTAGAGAGTCGAATGGAGGGAGGGAGGAAGGGAAAGATGGAGGGAGGGGAGGGAAGGAGAGGGGAGGGGGGTGGGAGAGAGAGATAGAGAGAGATAGAGATAGATAGATATGCTCTAGAGCAGTGGTTCTCAACCTTCTAATGCCGGGACCCTTTAATACAGTTCCTCATGTTGTGGTGACCCCCAACCATAAAATTATTTTCGTTGCTACTTCATAGCTGTAATTTTGCTACTGTTATGAATTGTAATGTAAATATCTGATATGCAGGATGTATTTTCATTGTTACAAATTGAACATAATTAAAGCATAGTGATTAATCACAAAAACAATATGTAATTATATATTCAATATGTGTTTTCCAATGGTCTTAGGCGACCTCTGTGAAAGGGTCGTTCGACCCCCAAAGGGGTCGTGACCCATAGGTTGAGAACCGCTGAGAGAGAGAGAGAGAGAGAGAGAGATGCTCTAACCATACCAAGCAGGGCACCATTTTTAAATTTGAGCCCAGAGAGAGAGAGAGAGAGAGAGATATGCTCTAACCACACCAAGCAGGGCACCATTTTTAAATTTGAGCCGAGAGAGAGAGAGAGAGAGAGAGAGAGAGAGAGAGAGATATGCTCTAACCACACCAACCAAGCAGGGCACCATTTTTAAATTTGAGCCCAGTTAGCTACCAGGAGCCCTTCTTGGTATCTTTATTCTCAGGGGTGCTCTGTAGTCTTCTTTTGTAGAATTATCTTGTCTATCTATGCTTATTTTTTCATTAGGACTTTGAAATCAGCTTGTCTAGTTTCTAAGAGAATTGTTGGGAATACTTAAACCTTCCTCTATGATGAATCATGCTCTTGGATTCTCAGAGCCCTATCTTATCCTAAGTCTGGAGACTTGGTTTCTGACCAAATTCTGACATTAACTAGCTCTGTAGTAAAATATTAAATTTATGTCTTACTATTTTAACCAAGTGTGCAGGTGCTTTAAAATTATTACTGTGTACTTGCATTTTTGTTTGCTTGTTTTTTATTTTTTCAGTCACTAGATAACAACTCTTGTAAGAATCCTCAAAAATTTTTTAGCATTGCATTGGGGTGTTGATACTTTGAAAAGTTGGAAACAACTGAATTAGAGTTCTCTGGGCTCATTTTTGTTCTCAAACTCAGTTCTAAATAAATAAAAGTCTATCATCAATGCAATCAGGGATTGAATTTAAATCTTTCTTTGTAGTCACTGAAAGGGCTACTCTTCCTAGAGAAACTACAGAAATGGCTGTTGGCAAGATCATTTGTCTGTTTCTTTCTTTCCTCTGTAAGCAGTTGGTGTTTTGAAAGGAAGCATATTGTCTAGATTTTCAAAGTTCTCTAAAAACAGGATGGGGGTGGTGTGCATTATTTCCAAAGCATGAAACATGATTGCATCTTAAGCTGAATTAAGTACTTTGAAAGCTTGAATTCTTTGTGTTGTCATAGTTGACTATTAAGATTGAAGTATATATATCTTCTTTCCTTTCTGTGAGTTCATTGTTAGGTGAGAATACTGAACAGAATGGTTCATGGGAGAAGACTATCAAGGCTCTGCTAATTCTCAAAAGTCAAACTTTACATTTTGAAGGGTAAATCAGTTCTATAGTTTGTATAATTCTGTAACAGATTGGAAAATAATGGAACAAATAATAAGAGAAAATCGGTTGTCATATATCGGTCAATGATAATCACCATTAAATTAAGGTGAGTTTTTAAAATGACGAGACAATTTTTTTTGACCCTTTTGGAAAATTACTTTCATAATTCATTAATTTAAAATTGCTACAGCACTTAAAAAATTCTAAAAATACCAGAAATCCTATAATCCTATCAAGAATAATATTCTGAAGTAGAGGGTGAGGTTTGGGAGTTGCTGAGTCTAGTTATATCAGACTCAGTCTATTCAAGGAGTGTAAATAATGTTCTTGAGCAAGAGTAAATATGAAAATCAGACAAACTGATATAAATTAGCATTAGTGAATAGAAAGATTAGAGAAGGGAGTTTAGGAAAAATAAGACTATAAGCATGTTTTCAGGTGTCTCTTGGCCTTCTGTATGTCCACTAGTACTGTTCAGTTATTGTATAATACTTCTTGTGCTATTTCTTTGTAATCTCATCCACTCTGTGCCCTGGTTCCTGTGCCCTGTTCTCCATCTCTATAGTTGTATGGTTTTGAGAATGTTATATACATGGAATCATACTGTATGTAACCTTTTGAGATTTACTTTTTCATTACCTCAAGGTCCATTCAGGTTGTTGTATGTATCAATAGTTATTCTTTTTTATTGCTGAGTGGTATAATACCATTGTGTGGATGTACTAGAATTTGTCCAATTCCCCCTGAGAATTGTCAGTCTGCTCCATTTCCATGCCCCTGATTCAATTACATTCACCAGTTAATTCTGTTCATCAGATTTTTTATTCATTTGATTTTTACATTCATTTGTTGATAGATATGTATTTGTTGTCCTTTGTTGTTCATAATTTTTTATCTTTACCTTTTTCTTCTTCTTCCCCTTCTTAAAGAATACCCTTCAGCATTACATGTAATACTGGTTTGGTGGTGATGAACTCCTTTAGCTTTTTTTTTTGTCTGTGAAGCTCTTTATCCGACCTTCAATTCTAAATGATAGCTTTGCTGGGTAGAGTAATCTTGGTTGTAGGTTTTTGCTATTCATCACATTGAATATTTCTTGCTACTCCCTTCTGGCCTGCATAGTTTCTGTTGAGAAATCTGCTGACAGTCGTATGGGCACTCCCTTGTAGGTAACTAATTGTTTTTCTCTTGCTGCTTTTAAGATTCTTTCTTTGTCTTTTGCCCTTGGCATTTTAATGATGATGTGTCTTGGTGTGGTCCTCTTTGGATTCCACTTGTTCGGGGTTCTCTGCACTTCCTGGACTTGTGAGTCTATTTCTTTCACCAGGTAGGGGAAGTTTTCTGTCATTATTTCTTCAAATAGGTTTTTAATATCTTGCTCTCACTTCTTCTGGCACCCCCATAATTCGAATGTTGGTACGCTTGAAGTTGTCCCAGAGGCTCCTTACACTACCTTCATATTTTTGGATTCTTTTTTCTTTTTGTTCTTCCGGTTGGGTGTTTTTTGCTTCCTGGTATTTCAAATCTTTGACTTGATTCTAGCCTACTGTTGAATCTCTGTATATTATTCTTTATTTCAGTCAGTGTATGCTTAAATTCTGACTGGTCCTTTTCCATTTTTTTCTGGCATTCTCACTAAGATCCTTGAAGGTCTCATTAAGTTCCTTGGAGGTTTCTAGAAGATTCTTGAGTAACCTTATAACTGTGGTTTTGAACTCTATATCCAGTATTTTGCTTTCTTCCATTTCTTTCATTTGTGACTTGTTTCTTTGTCTCTGCATTTTGGCTGCTTCCCTGTGTTTGTTTCTGTGTATTGGGTAGCTGCTAAGTCTCCTTGAGTTGATAGGGTGGCCTTGTGTGGTAGGTGTCCTATAGGGCACAGTTTCTCAGCCTCCCCAATCACCTGAGGTGGACACTCTTGGTGCACTCCTCTGTGGGCTGTGTGCACAGTCTTGTTGTAGTTGAGCCTTGATTGCTATTGGTATCACTGGAGGGAATTGACCTCCAGGCCAATTGGCTTGTGAGAACCAGCTGTGTCTACAGTGGGAGAGCTGCTGTGCTGGAGATACCCTTATGGAGCAGGACTTGCTTCAGTGGGGCTTTGGTGCTCACTGAGTCTGCCCGTGGAGTGTGTCTCTTATGGATGTGAAGAGTTGTAATCCAGTATGGTCTCACACTGACCACTGGGTACACTGGCTCTTGGATCTCCAAGGAGGTGCAAAGTCAGCCACTGCCTGGGGCCACTCAGCAGGAGCTACAGAGAGATCTGCAGATTCCTCCTCTTTGTATCGGGTTTGGAAGTGCCCAGATGAGGCCCAGCTGTGAAGCAAGGCAGACTGCTGCTGGTGCTGGTGTTGGGCCTTTTTTTGATAGCTTTGGGGCTTCCTGACCCAGCTGCAGCTTGTTTGACAGGTTTTAGGCTGAGAAAGGACAGGCCATTCATATGCAAAAGCCGCTGTGCACAGGGCGGAGCAAATAGCAATGGTTGCCAGTCAGCCCTGCACTGGGGAGGTCCCAGCACTGGAACAGTGACCATTGCAAGCCTCTCCGTCTGGAAGAAAGCCACCCCCACATCCCTGCCCCGATGCCAGACAGTCCAGTTTCTCCCCATATGTGTCTGGGTCCCCCAGAGTTTTGCCTGGCACTGGAGCTCAGAGCAAGTGGGAGCTTGTATCTCCCTCCCGATTAAAAAAGTGGCACCGTGCCTTCACACCTCCTACCAGTGTCAGTGCGCTTTCTTCTTTACCTCTCTAGTTGTAGTACTTCCACTCAGCCAACTTTCCCGAGGTTCTGGTTGATAGTTGTTATGTATTTTAGTTGTAATTTTGATGTGGTTGTGGGAGGCAACAAGTACAGGTGTTTACCTATGTCTCCATCTTGGTTTGCCTCCAGTATTTTTATATGATGAATAAAGCTGCTGTTTGTATATAGATTTTTGTCTGACTGTAAGTTTTCGTTTTCCTTGGATTACATATATCCATGAGTATGATTATGGAGTCAAATGGCAACTACACATTTTGTCCTGTGAGAACTTGCTAAACTATTTTCCAGAGTAGCTGTACTATTTTATATTCCCACCAGTAATATATGTGTGATCCAGTCTCTCTGTATCCTCACCAGAATTAGGTATTATCCCTATTTTTTATTTCAACTTTCTAATAGGTGTGTAGTGATATCTCATTGTGGTTTTAATTTACTTTTCCCTAATGGCTAATGATGTTTACTAATGAATGTTGGCCATTAATAATTATGGCCATCCATGTATTCTAGATATGAGACCTTTGTTGCATATTTGCTTTCCAAATATTTCCTCCCAGTCTGTAGCTTGCTTTTCATCCTTTTAACAGTGTCTTTCACAGTTCAAGTGAAAATTTTGATGCTTTTTGTTTTTGAAAGCATTTTTGCTGGTGACAGGTCCTCCCCCCCGCCCCCCCCCCCCCCCCCCCCCCCCCCGGCATTCTAAACATGTCAGTCTGTTGTATTCTGACTTTCGTGTTTTTTTTTAAATCCTCATCTGAAGACATGCCTAAAGAAGGGGTGGGGGAAAAAAGGGGGGAAGGAGGGAAGAAGGTAGAGAGAGAGACAGAGAGAGAGAGAGAGAGAGAAGTGACAGAAACATCAATCGGCTACCTTTTGTTTGTGCCCCACCAGGGATTGAACCTTCAACCCAGGCATGTGTCCTGACCAGGAATCAAACCAGCAACCTTTTGGTGCACAGGATGATTGATGCTCAACCAACTGAGCCACTCTGGCCTGGCTGACTTTCATGATTTTTGATAAAATGTAACCTTCCTATGTTTTGTCCTTATTACTTTTCCCTATAACCAATATGTTGTCTTATTCCTCTGGTTGCATTGAAATAATTTTTCTTCACCTTTGGTTTCCAGCAGTTTGGCTCTGATGTACCAATGTACTGTGTTGTAGTTTACTTAGTATTTCTCCTCCTTGGAGTTGAGTGAGCTTCCTGGATCTATGGGTTGATGTCCTTCATCACATTTGGATTAGACTTCTTTTTTCAGATTTTTTTTTCTGTCCCATTCTTTCTCCTCACCTTCTGGAACTCCAATTACACATGTAGCCATTTGATATTGTTCCACAGATCTTGGGAAGTGTCATTATTTTAAAATTGTTTTTTCCTCTTAAAATTCACAGAACCTTTTTCTGTTGTGTCTAATTAGCTGATAAAATCATTGAAGGAATTCTTTATTTCTGAATATGTAATTATTATTTCTAGCTTTTATTTATTTTAAAATATTTATGAGACTACCCTTCTTTCCAGATCCCTTCAGCAGCAGGTATTTTCACTTTTAGTTTTTGCTAATGTAATGGCTATGAGATGATATATTGCTACTTTATTTATATTCAAGTAAATACATTTAGCTTCTTAGTTCCAATTTTATTCTGCTGGAGTTCTTTACTGTGCATGTTCATCTGCCCATCTTTCCCATGGGATCCTTTACTGTATTCATTATAGTTATGTTTGCTGATTGCAATGCCAGGGTTTATATGGGTCTATTTCTGTTCAGTGTTTTTTCTTTTTTTATGAATCACGATCTTCTCTTCATGTATATATGCCCCTAGAACAGAGCTTGTCCCCCCCCCCCCCCCCCTTTTTTTTTTTGTCACACAACTAATGTAGGGGACTGAGCTAGGTCTGGACTTTGTTGTAGCAATAGTGAGATTTAGTTCATTCTTAGCTTCAGATATTTTGAGAGTGGGGTCAGGACTTTGTTTTTAGCAGAGCTTCAGAATGAGCCTTGGGCAGACCTTGGAGATCTATATTTTAGAACTAATCTAACTTCCTGAGTAGTGGGAGATCTCTATTAGTTTTATAGTTTGGCTGCTAGGTTTTTTGTTGGACACTGATGAGTTATCTTTGCAGTCTCCAGTCTGTGGCTTTCTGTTCCTCAGGAGATTGCACTTTGTCCTATTGTTCTTTAGAGGGATTTCTCTCATTTCTCTTTTGTTTTCATTCTGGTATTAGTCTGCTGCTCTGCACCCAGGGAATTTCACAGGTGCCTGAGATAGGGAGTCACTAATTTCTTCTGTTCTATCTCATTGTACACTGCCCGTGTGTATTTGGTAAAGACCCAAGGAAGAGAGTTGACAGGTGAGGTGCAGACTTGCTCTGTGTTTGGGGCTCCTTGACATTAAAAAAGTTTGTGAACAGTTAAACTGATATTTTCTTATCGTTATCTATAGCAGATTTTTCGTCCTGTCACTCTGCCAGGGATGAAAACAGCTGTGGATCACTTCTCTCCTAGGAAGGACTTGTCAGTATCTGATATTTACTTCATTAAGGTTTCTCTGTGTTCTAAACTTTCTTACAGATTTTATTTATTTTTTAAAAAGCTTGTGGTTTTATAGTTTTATCCAGCTTATATTCATTGTTGGGGAATTTTTTTATTATTTTTTTCTTAGCTATATATATCTTTAACATTTAGTTGCTAAAGCATTGATGGTATCTGTATTAATTTCTCATACTTAGGTAACCTGTTTTCATAAGCAGTGGTCTTGATCCATTGCCTTAGAGAACTAGAGCCAGTTGTATATTTTGGGAGCAACTCCTCCTTTTACATTCTCAGAGATATCATTGTCTTTGTGCAGGCAACTTTCTTATTGACCCTGATAGAGTAGCTGTTTCCCTGGGCCCCGAAGGCCCTGTCTAGAGAGCTCAGAGGGATCCTTCAGGAAGGATGATGCTTCCTTGATAAGTTCTAGGGCAGACTATCTATGTAATGTTATAGAGTGGAAGTTTCAGTCATCTTATGGGATTTGATTCATTTAGACCAGTGGTTCTCAACCTGTGGGTTGCAACCCCTTTGGCGGTCGAACAACCCTTTCACAGGGGTCGCCTAAGACCATCCTGCATATCAGATATTTACATTACGATTATAACAGTAGCAAAATTACAGTTATGAAGTAGCAACGAAAATAATTTTATGGTTGGGTCACAACATGAGGAACTGTATTTAAAGGGCCAGAAGGTTGAGAACCACTGATTTAGACAAAGTGAACAAAATATTTCCAAAGACATCAGTCTACTCTAAATGGACTGAGGAGTTCCAACCATGCCTTCGCCATGTAGAAGTCTGTAGTAATATTTAATTACCTACTCTCTGAGAAGTCCTTGTTTGCTAATTGGGAATTATAATACCCACCTCCGTCTACCCTCCTCTTTGGGCTCTGAGGATTAAATGATGTACAATATGCAGAAGTACATAGTAGACTTCCCAGGGCTTGACTGGCTTACCTAGTATTACCGTAGAGAGATTTTGAAATTTATCTTTAGTGGTGGAGTGCTCAGAAAGGTGAATGCAGTGGATATCTCGTAGCTTTCCATTTCCTGAATTGGCTTTAACAGTGAGATGATTTAATTCCAAATGATGGAAGGTGGGATAGTGGTTAAAAGTTTAGTCTCTGGAAGCAGATTTTCTAGGTTTGAATCTCAACTGCATTATGTACTGGAGGATCTTGGACAAATCACATAACTTCTCTATTCTCTAGTTTCCTCTTATATAAAATGGAGCACCTAGCTCATAAAGCTGTGGTCAAGATTGAGAGACATACGCACATGAAGCAGGCACTTCAGCAGAGCACCAGGCTCAGCATGGAATTGTTAGCTACTGTGCTTCTCATATTTTTCTTTTTTTGTTTTTGGTTTTGTTTTGGAGGGGGCACCCAGATATGAACCGTCATATTTTTCTTTTTGAAATGCCCTTATGCATAGATATAATCCTGGGTAACATTTCAGCCCAGAAGAGAATTCATGATAGAAATCCCAACTAAAAAAGTGTTTTAAATAAGAAATCTTAAGTGTTCATAGGAGTTGGGATGCTCTTTCTTTTGTTGGGTCTTTAGTTTGGAGACCAGATATTTTTGGCTCCTTTTCATGACTTTAATCTCCTTGTGTTCAAGAGACATCAGCATAAAAGAACAGGAGCACCGCCCTGCATCACTTCTTACCTCCTAGAAGAAACAGTCCACAGCTCTGGTGAACCTTTCTTTATTGTTTAAAGTATTACATAAGTCTCCTTTTCCCCCCATTGACTTCTCCCCAGCTGCTCCCACCCCCCATTAGGTGAATCTTAAAGTCGTTTCTCTTCTCCAGATCCTCCCTCCACCTTCTCCTTTCTGTCTGTCCTTAACTCACTCTTGCAGGAATGTGTATATAGTGTGCTGATTGCTTTCTTGGTGTTAGGGTAAAGTTCACCATTATATGGTTCTTTTAGGTTGCTTAAGTTTCTATGTTATATAGTGAGAAGGGCCATAATTTATTGAAATCATGTGATTTGGGTGGTGTAATTATAATGCCCTGTCAGTATTTTTAGGTGCAATAACTCATTGACTTGTTTTCAAATGGATTTTAAAATTGCTGACCAATTTATGTTAAAAAGATTTAAGGGGTCATTACATTTAAGCATTGAAATAGATAAAAATGGTATTTAATGTCTGGGTGTTTGTAATACATTAAAATCAGTGCAGTTATACATCTTTGACATCTGAATGATATGGTATTTATTTTATAAAATGTCCCCAGTACTTGTGAGGGGAGAAAGTAAAGTTGGATTTAAGACTTGTTAGAGTGCATTTTGATTTCAAGTCTATTGACTATCTCTGTGTATGGGCTGTTGCCACTTTAATTTCCTTAGTTTACTTTATATGTGGAGTCATTTAGTCATTTATTTGTGACCTCTGTGCTGAAAGGTTTTAGAGAGTTGAGGTTGGCCTTTGAGAGAGTGGGCGCTTCTCGACTTTAAGAGAAGAATGCTGTTGAACACTAGGGATTGTGGCAGGTGTTGGGGAGAACAGAGGCAGAAACTGAACCTTGGTATTTTGATGCCTTCAGGGTTGACAGGTCAGCTGGCATTTAGTGCAGAATTCAACCTATTAACAAAACTACAAAAGTAAAAGGAGCTTTCATTAGTTAAGTAAACATGAGGATTTCAAACATCAAAATATCTACTGTTTGTAATATCCACATTTCTGCCCATTCAGTGGTAAATTGCCATCATTATTTTTACCTGTAGAAATCAAAGAAGAGCTGGGTCTGGCTCATCCAGTGCATTGGCCACTTGCCACAAGCACCCGCTTTGTCATTCCCAGACAGTCGGTGCTACTACTGTAACTCGAGGAAAATGAGAAGGTGGCACGTTCTCTGCACAGCCTGATTGTGGCCGTTACGCTTCCTGCCTCCTTGTTTGATGCTGTTCAGCTTGTGTTGGTAGAGGGTTAGCCTCGGCCACCTTGCTATGCTTTTTGCCTGGAGTAGCTCATCCTCCCCTCGTCTTTATACTATAAGGGGAGGCCTTAATTAGTCCGTTTTACAGTTGGGCAGTTTGAAGCCTAGACGGTAATAACCTTCTCAGAGTCCAAAGCTTTTGGTGGTAGATCCAGGTGTGGAACTCAGGTCTCTGATGTCCACACCTGTTCTTTTCCCTTTATCGTGCAGCCTCTGGTCCCTAGAAAATGTCTCCTACAAGATAATAATGGATGCCACTAATTAAATGATTACTATTTAATAGGAGACATAATTTATTTTTATTAACAAAGTTTTTAATGTTGACATTATTGCTGAAGTCCCCCTCTCCCTCACTTTTGCCCACCTCCGTCTTCCCTGGCCTCTCCTTCCCTTGGTCTTTACCAAATTATTTTCTGTGTCCATGGGTTATTAATATATGTTCTTTAGCTATTTCCTTCACCTTCTTTATCCAGTCACCCCCCACCCCCCTCCCCTTGGGCACCGGTCAGTTTGTTCCATGTATTCATGCTTCTGTTTCCATTTTGCCCATTTATTTTGTTCATTAAATTCCACATATTAGTGAGATATATGGTATTTATCTTTGACTGGCTTATTTCGCTTAGCATAATAATCTCCAGGTTCATCCATGCTGTTGCAAACAGTAAGACTTCCTTCTTTTTTACAGCCATGAAGTTTTTCATTTTGTAAATGTACGACAGCATTTTTATCCACTCATCTGCTGATGGGCACTTGGGCTGTTTACAGATCTTAGCTATTGTAAATAAAGATGCTATGAACATAGGAATGCATATATTATTTCTGATTGGTGTTTCGGGATTCTTAGGATATATTCCCAGAAGTGGGATTGCTGGGTCAAAAGGCAGTTTCATTTTTAATTTTTTGAGGAAACTCCTTATTGTTTTCCACAGTGGCTGCACCAGTCTGTGTTCCCACAAATCAACAAGCACTTGTTTGTTGGTTTACTGATAGCAGCCATTCTGACAGGTGTTGAGTTGATAACTCATTGTCGTTTTAATTTGTTTCTCTCTGACTATTAGTGACTTTGAGCATTTTTTATATGTCTCTTGGTCCATTTGTATGTCCTCTTTGGAGAAGTGTCTGTTTAGGTCCTTTGACCATTTTATAATTGGATTGTTGGTCTTCCTGATGTTGAGTTGTAAAAGTTCTTTATATATTTTGGAAATGAACCCATTATCGGATATATCATTGGCAAATATGTTTTCCCATACAGTGGGCTCTTTTCATTTTGTTGATTAATCCTTTTGCTGTGAAGAAGCTTTTTAGATTGATATAGTCCCATTTGTTTATCTTTTTCTGAGTTTCCCTTGCCCTCAGAGACATATTGGCAAAAATATTGCTGTGAGAGATGTCTAAGATTTTATGCCTATTTTCTTCCATGATTTTTATGGTTCATGACTTACATTTAAGCCTTTTATCCATTTTATTATTGTGTATGGTATAAGTTGGTGGTCTAATTTCATTTTTTTCCATGTACCTGTCCAATTTTCCCAGTATCATTTAGCAGCTCTGAGCCTGCCCCTGCTTCTTCCCCAGGAGATGGAATTTAATGTTAAAAATATTTCAGTGGTAATGAGTTACTTTCCAGGTGGCTGGAATTTTATGTTCATTTCTGGGTGGTGATATGTTTTCCCTTGTTTTTGTCTTGTCTCATACGTAAGTGGCAGTGCTGTATTCTTATAGTACGGAGGTGAGCCATTACTTTAGATATAGTGTACATTAGGCTTTGACTAGAGGCTCGGGAGAATCACATGTAGACATGTCATAAAGTGTGACTGCTCTGTTTGTTCATCTTGTTTGAACACACTGCCTCCCCTGTGGGTGAAAGTTTATGGACCCATTTGTTATTGTGGCTGCTGTTATACTTTATCCTAGGGGGGGAAATAACCAGAGTTACTGGTTGCATTGCACATGAAAATCTTTATTTCAGGTTTATATGACATAGCTAGCTTTGACATATATTTTGATTCTGGAATATGTAAAAGTTGTCATTGAAATTTAAAAGAACCCTCTGCAGTGCAGCATTTATATCTGATCTTTCCATATGACAATGTGCAGGTTGCCTAAGTATTTTTGTGCATTAGGTAATAATTTTCTTTGTCCAAATTTGAGATTCAGCATATGTACTGAAACTAATTGGTAATCCTGATTTGGTTATGATCTATTTGGCATCCCAAAGACTGTTGATTGCTAACTGTATGGTATTTTAGCCTAGTTGTTATATTTGTTTAGTATGTTTGAAGAGGAAGTATATAGGGTCATGAGGAATGTA
Source organism: Myotis yumanensis (assembly GCF_028538775.1). NCBI lineage: Eukaryota > Metazoa > Chordata > Mammalia > Chiroptera > Vespertilionidae > Myotis > Myotis yumanensis. The sequence continues at coordinate 116,794,028 of NW_027223754.1, read as the reverse complement.
GTGACTGCTGCTGGCACCTATGTTAATTTATCTTTCTTTTGAAATAGCTGTGGAAATGCAGAACTCCAGGTAGAAGCTGAAGGTAGAGAGGGAGGCAACATCCCTCTTTTGGCCACTCATAGAAGGCTCAGCAAGTCCCTGTGTAGGGATTGGACTGTGGTTGTTGTGAATTAAAGTTAGAAAACTAAGGTCAAGAGAACTGAGGTGGGGCTGAGAGGTAAAGGCATGTGTCCTGGCGTGAACGGAAACTAGATGAATATAAGAATCAAAACAGGTCATATCAAGGAAATAAAAACACAGATTCTCAGGTGCTCAGGAACTACCATGCAATCAGAAACCAGGGATAGTATTTAATATGGAGAACAGCAGAGACTCAAAACAGCTAAAGGTGTAAAGCAACTTTAACCATTGTTTAGACAGCCTCTGTTTTATTTATTTATGACTAGAGGCCTGGCGCATGAAATTCATGCATGGGTAGGGTCCCTAGGCCTGGCCTGTGATCGGGGCTATCTTCCCTGGCTGCTTGCAGCCGGCCCCGCCCCCCTCGCTGCCACCCATCCCTGGTTCTCCCTTTGCCATTGGGTGATTGGTGCCTGACGGCTGACCAAGAGGTCGGCTGTTCCCGCCTGCTCGCTTGCCCTGCCCCCTCTGTGGGTTGTCCTCTGTGTGTGGGGCGACCGGCAGGGTGGGGGCCTTGGCCTGGCGCCCCCTCCCCGCCCCCAGCGTCTCCACCACCCACCCCCAGTTCCCTGTTCGCGATCGGAGCCTGCCGGCTGGGGAAAGGAACTGAGAGGGAGTAAGTGTGCCTCATAGTGACCAGTCCAGTGGTCGTTCTGGTCATTCTGCTGTTAGGGTCAATTTTCATATTATCCTTTTATTATATAGGATGGACGGGGAATAACTTCCAGGGTTATCAAACCTAGTTGCAGCTGGCAAGGTGGGCCCATAGCTAAGAGTAATGCCATAGTTGGGATGCTGAAGTTAGGAAAAGGGAGACATTTGTCTACTTAATGATCCTCTCATAGGTGGCATCATAAACAGTAATTTAGTATATGCCTGTTATGTACATGGTATTATTGTAGACATTAAGAAATATGAGACTAGGACATTCAGAAAGCCAAGAGACATATGAAAACATGCTCAAAGTCACTAATCATCCGAGAGATGCAAATCAAAACAACAATGAGGTATCATCTCACACCTGTCAGAATGGCTATCATCAACAAATCAACAAACAACAAGTGCTGGAGAGGATGTGGAGAAAAGGGAACCCTCATGCACTGCTGGTGGGAATGCAGACTGGTGCAGCCACTATGGAAGACAGTATGGAGTTTCCTCAAAAAGTTAAAAGTGGAACTCCCATTTGACCCAGTGATCCCACTTCTAGGAATATATCCCAAGAGACCAGAAACACCAATCAGAAAGGATATATGCACCTCTATGTTCATAGCAGCACAATTTACCATAGCGAAGATCTGGAAACAGCCTAAGTGCCCATCAACAGATGATTGGATTAGAAAACTGTGGTACATCTACAGGATGGAATACTATGCTGCTGTAAAAAGGAAGGAATTCTTACCATTTGCAACAGCATGGATGGAACTGGAGAGCATTATGCTAAGTGAAATAAGCCAGTCAATGAAAGAAAAATACCACATGATCTCACTCATTTATGGATAATAAGGACCATTATAAACTGATGAACAAAAATAGATACAGAGGCAGAGCAGCCTTGAACAGACTGTCAAACTACAGCCGGAAGGCTGGGGAGGGTTGGGGGGGGCGTGGGGGTGGGGGTAAGAGATCTACCAAAGGACTTGTATGCATGCATATAAGCATAACCAATAGGCATAAACACTGGGGGGTAGGGGAGGCCACGGGATTGTCAAGGGCGGGGGAAAAGGAGACATATGTAATACTCTTTGTAATACTTTCAGCAATAAAAAAAAAAAGAAATATGAGACTATGTTTTTACCCTCAAGGGGCTCCTAATTGGGTTGAGAAAACAGACCATATTCATGCGAAGATAGACCACATGGAAAGGAGAGTGTTGGCTCTCACAGGGGTGATAGTCACCCTGAGTTCTGTTGGAGTTCGAAGGGAAGGGTGCACTAGCTAGGCTGGTGTGGTCCCAAGTGTGCTGAGAAAGCTAGAGTGTCAGTCATAGAAGGAGCGAGCTGGGTTTGGAAAACAAGGTGGGACTTAAGGTGGGGAGATGTAGGTGAATGCTTCTCCTACCTTTAGTTAATGTTTCACTCTTTGAACCTGTTTCCTAATTTGTAAGATAGTTAAGTTGCTACCTTTCTTACCTGTGTCAGGGTTGTAGTGGAGTCTGAGATGATTTATGTGAAAGCCCTTTGTAAATGGCACCATGGATTCAAATGTAAGTTGTTACTAATAATTTTGCATTTGCAGTGGAAAGTCTGTTGGCTAACAGCTTTGTTTTCATTCATTCATCATATGTAAATGAGATTATGCTCTTGCAAGCAAAGGTGTTTAATGAAGAGTATGATTAGATGTAGAGGGAAAGTGTCAAGAGCCTGTTTTTAAGTAAGGTTAGTATATGTCTGAGATTTCACTTAAAAACTTATAAATATGTAATTAGTATTAAAAATAAATGTTTAATGTGTCTCTGAAATGTTTTACATTTTTGGTTAAAAAGAGGAAATAGCCTGGCCGGTGTGGCTCAGTGATTGAGTGTAGGAAGCCAGGGTTTGATTCCCAGTCAGGGTACATGCCGGGATTGCGGGCTCCATCCCCAGTATGGGGTGTGCATGAGGCAGCCAATCACTGATACTCTTTCATCATTGATGTTTCTGTCTCTTTTCCCCTCTCCCTTCCTCTCTGAAATCAATAAAAAAATATATATTTTAAAAGAATAAGTTGCTAAGCTGTGAAAAATAGGAGTATATTTAGTAATAAAATTACATTATGTTTCACATTCTAAGAGATTATTTTTAGCATCTCTTTGAATCAGTATTGAATCCTAGTTACAGAATTCACTAATTAAAGCCGATAAAAATACATATAACATCACATAGGCAGGACAATCTTTTACTTGTGTTGGATCTGTTTCAAGGTTTTAACTATTATCTTCAGACTAGGGGCCCAGTGCACGAATTTGTGCACCTTGAAAGGAACTGTGGGCCACGAGGCTGCGGTGGACACAGGTGGGTCTCGGCTCATCCTCCATGCCCCCACCCGGCACCTCTCACTGCAGCTCCTGGTCCCCTGTCTGCCAGCAGCCCCACTCCCACTGCTGCCACTCCCACGCACTGATGGCGCTGGCCCCGCTCACACTTGCTGCTGGCGCTGGCCCCAATCATTCCGCACCGTCAGCGGGTGCGAGTGGGGCCAGCACCGGCAGTGGGTGCGAGCAGCAGCTCAGGCGCTGGCAGCGGGTGCTAGAGGCAGCTGCCAGCCCCGATTGCCCCTCAGGAGCAGGGGGAAGTGGAGAAGCCCTGAGAGGCGATCAGGGCTAGCAGCGGCCGCCTGCACCTGCTGATGGCGTTGAGCGATCGGAGCCAGCACTGGCGCCGGGTGCCGGCAGCAGGTGTGAGTGCTGGGCAGGACCGTGGTGCACGGGGTCAAAGAATTTTCAGTAACCACCAGAGGCTCATCCTGATGACAACGACCGGCGCTCCACCTTGGTCTGGCTCACCAGCTCCACCATCCCACTGTGGCTGACACCCGCCATGTTCCACGCTCTGCTGCTTGCTGCCAATGCTCGCCACGTTCCGCGCGCGCCCCCTGGTGGTCAGTGCAGGCCATAGCGACTGCTTGTTCAGTTGTTTGGTTATTCCACCGTTCAGTCTATTTGCATATTAGCCTTTTATTATATAGGATGGGGCCTCCCGGGAATCATTGGTTGTCATCTTTATGGGGTCACAAGCATTAGGAAAAGTGCCATTGGCCAAGGACACCCTTTTTACATGTCCCGCTTTTTAAGAAGGGAAGTTTAGAAAATTCTCGGATTCCAGTATTTCTTACTGGGTAAGCTTAGGCATCTATATTATCTGCAGAATTCTGGAACATTCTTTCAAGTATTCCTGGTCCTCACCTTATTTTTCTGTCCTTGAGACCTTCCTGTGCATCAGTTCACCCCTGTCAGGACCTCTGTCACTCTGTCCATGCATCTGCCCTGCCTGCTCATTTCTTTTCTCCATTCTCAGGCTGCCTCTGCTCTATAAGTATTGTGAAAGAAACTGCCCAATGATTCCAATTGTATTTAATGTTGTAGATTGTTCCATAATGTTGCTAACCCACTTTATAAACACCTGTTTCTACTCTGAAATATTCTCAATCTGGAAGCCTTATTTTGTCTTAAGCAATTATTTTATCTTTTTACTAGAGGCCCAGTGCACGAAATTCACGCACGGGTAGGGTTCCTAGGCCTGGCCAGCAATTAGGGGCAACTGGCAGGGTGATCAGGGGGGAAGGGGTACCTGCCTTGGCCAGCCTGGTGCTGCCTGCTTGCTGGCCCACCCCCCGCCAACGCCACTGGTCACCTCCCTCTGCGGGGCTACTGGCAGCTTGGGGCCTGTGGGCTGGGGGCAGCTCCTGCGCTGAGCATCTGCCCCCTGGTGGTCAGTGCACATCATAGTGACCGGTTGTTCCACCATTTGGCCGATTTGCATATTAGGCTTTTATTATATAGGATGGCCATTGCACAAAAGCTCATTAACTGTTTAGTTGAATTGAAATGTGTTTTGTTGATGCAAATTCTCCTGCTCTTTGCCTGGGTGGAGTCCACCACTTAAGTGGTGACCACAGGGCCAACACGAGGTCACTGGACACAAGGCAGGTCCAACTTTTACGGTTGAAGTAGGTCAGGAAAATGCATTGTGATTTTTTTTAACTTAGCCATTTAAGAAAACTCACTTATTTGACAATTTTTTTTTTTGAGCATTGCCTGTGTGCCCAATTGTGCCAAGTATTAGGAATTAAAGTAAGAGAAAATGAAAAATATATTTCATAGTGAAGAAAAAGAGGAATTGGGGGTCACAGGTATTAGGACTCACCAGTGGCTACCCAGGGCCAGACCTCTCTACCATGAACATTAAAAACATTAAAAAAAAAGTTTAGCAGTCACATGTAGCAGAAGCATCATACAACTGGATAATTCATTTTTCCTTTGAAAATAGATTATGTTGCCCTAGCTGGTTTGGCTCTATGGATAGAGCGTCGGCCTGCGGACTGAGGGGTCCCGGGTTCGATTCCGGCCAAGGGCACATGCCTGGGTTGCAGGCTTGATCCCCAGTGGGGGGCGTGCAGGAGGCAGCCAATCAATGATTCTCTCTCATCATTGATGTTTCTCTCTCCCCCTCTCCTTTCCTTTCTAAAATCAATAAAATATATATTTTATAAAAAAAAAAAGAAAAAAAAGAAAATAGATTATGTTTGCTATGAGTTTCTGAACATTTTCAACCTCTAAATTGTTGGGTTTCTCAGCAGTTCAGAACTTTGTTTTGGATGAGTTAAGTGGGCAAATTTAAGACTAGAACTAAATCTGAATTTCTTCAGTTACCTTGGTTTTAGGTTTTTGTGTGCCACTTTTGTTCACTCTTTGTTTTGTTCTGAACCCAGTTGATGGAGAGGTTGCTGTGACCCCTTTCTGTTCCACCCCAGTGGGTGTCACGGTGTGGTGTGGAGCAAGTTGTAGTAATGGTGGGTTAGTTGTGGGTAGTAGCAGTGATCTGTGTTTTATAGCTTATTTATCATGTGGATTAGCGCATTTAATTTTCAGTCTCATTTTCCTAGTCTGGGGAAATTTATACTGAAAAAACTGCCTGGAGTCTTAGTGTGTGTGTCATTAGGGAAGCCAGTTTGACCTTGAGTCTGGCTGGAGAGCCCAGAGCACTATGATGTTTTGTTTTGGCCCTCTGGTTTGGTGGGCTTACATAAGGGGGATAGGATACTGCCAGCTAACTAAGCAGTGCTCTGCAGCCACTTACTAGTCAGAAAGGGGCCTGGAGGCTTAGCCAGCAGGTGGCAGGTATAGGGAAATGCAAATGTGGGGGGGCAGTCAGGCGTGTGATTGCAGCCTGAGAAGTGGCAGAGACCACCCTGCTAAGGCAGCTGGCACCCAGAGGGAAAGCCTGGAATCCTGTTCCCATGAATTGGCCTTGGCTGCTTGCTCCTCAGTGGGGCAGAGCGGCTCCTTTCTAAGCAGGAGTGCACCCAGCATGGCAGGGATTGGAAGATGAAACCAGTGGCACAGGCAGACGCAGTGTTTATGGGGGATGTGCTCCTTCCCCCAGGCCACATCTGATCTGTGCCTCCTGAAGGACAACCTGGGGGCACCTTTACATACTTGAAAGCTGTAGACTTGAAGGCAGAAGAGAAAGCATTGGTTTGAAGTTTTGAAGATGTAGGCTTTACCTGAATATAAAGACAGCTTTATTTCAAATAGTCTTTCTAAATGCATGGTGTTACACACTCATGAATTCCCTCACCCTGAATGGTGTTCAGAGGTTTACAGGGATATGGTACAGGGGCCCCTGCACTAAATGGGGGTAGGTCTTGCAGCCCCATCCGGCTCTTGTCTTTGCTGTTCTTCCAGCCTGTGGGCTTGTGAGTTCCCTGGAGACAGGTCTGCAGACACATACATACTCTAGTTCATGAGCAAATTCTGAATCTGGGAACTTTTAGACTGCCTCACGATGTCCTAGTATTTATGGGTGGTAATAGCATTTATCTTTATATTAACTTTGCATACTTTGTGCATCTCAAAGGACAGTAATCAGTCTCGTGTTGTCACTTTGTTTCACACGCAGATTTTAAGTCTTGTGTATTGCAGCTGGAACTAGTCTTCTCTTGTGGCTCTTTGCCTGTGTCTTTCTTGCTGGAGAGCATTTTCCAACTTGGAGCCTGGTGACTTTCTGTAAATAGCTTCACTTTTGTCTGGTCCATGATTGAATCGCTCATGCACAGGAGGACAGTAAATGTCTGGTTGGATTGATGAGTGGTTGTATCTGGGCCAATAGATTCTCTGGCCAGGGACTGTTTTACCCAGAGGTACTGGCCATCCATGCATCTCTGCAAAGTGGTATTATATCAGGAAGTGATTGTTCTTCATATTTTCTGAGCAGTTATTGTTCATTAAGCAAAGGGAAAGAATATAGTGTTTTAACCCTGGCTGGGTGGCTCTGTTGATTGGAGCGTCGTCCTATACACTAAAAGGTTGTGGGTTTGATTCCCTGTTAGGGCACAGGTTGCGGGTTTGATCCACATTCCAGGTGTGTACTGGAGGCAGTGGATCAATGTCTCTCAGGTCGACGTTTCTCTCTCTCTCCCTTTCTCTTTCTCTAAAAATCAATAAAAACAACAACCATATCCTCGTGTGAGGATTAAAAAAGGGAAGAAAATAGTGTTTTATGACTCTTATATTTATGTCTGTGATAAATTATTTTTTTAAATATATTTTTATTGATTCCAGAGAGGAGAAGAGAGGGAGAGAGATACAGAAACATCAATGACGAGAGAGAATCATCGATTGACTGCCTCCTATACGCCCCACATGAGGGATTGAGCTTGCAACCTGGGCATGTGCCCTGACTGGGAATTGAACTGTGATCTCCTGGTTCATAGGTTGACACTCAATCACTGAGCCACACAGGCCGGGCATGTGATAAGTTATTTTAAATTAGAGGCCCAATGCATGAAATTCGTGCAAGGGGCTCAGCACCCACAGCCCTCGAAGCCCAAGCTTTGTCCGGAAGGTAGTCCAGACGGTTGTTCTGCTGTTGGGTCTAATTAGCATATTAGCTCTTTATTATATAGGATGAACAAATTACTCAAAACTGGGAGATGTTTTCTTCACCTACGCTCTCATAGTATGGTTAATGTCTTTTCTCAGTTCTTAACTGAATGGGTATCAGCTGAGATTGATGCACTTGGGTGTTCCGTGGGTGTCAGCTGGCTAACATGATTTTTGTTTGACTTATAGCAATGTCTTTTCTGCTACTTGTTTTAGATCTCTTGTGTTTGTTTACTCTGTCCCACCAGCTAAAGCTCTCTGGGACCAAGACCTTGTCTTATTACTTAATATTGTTTTTGCCTCACCTTCTACATAAGAGCTCACTTATAGGTTAAGTTGAATAGTGGGGCCAGTAAGAGTGTTCTTCAGGCTCTGATATAAAAGATGTGGGACTGTTCTAGCAATAGAAATTGAAGCTCAGATAACCACCAGCCTGAGAGGCCAAGGAGGGAAGCACAAAGATTGCTGTTTTATCATGGGGTTAGATATATACTTCTTGCTAAAAACATTCATATTATATGTTCTGATGGGATATGTTTCTCTGAAGCTAATAGAGCTTCAGGTTCTAAAGTGCCTAATAATCTTGTAAACAGAGCTTCATATGTGAATAAGAACATGAATGCATGATCTCATGGTTAGAGAGGAACTTAGAATTTGAGTCTGGTTAAGGAGGTAGCACTGGAAAATCAGGGGATAAACAGATATCTGAAACATGTGTGAATGTTGTAATATGCTAGCCTCTTATTTATAAAAACTGGAATTCAGAAGCTTAAGAGAGACAGGCAAGGACCAAAATAGTAAACAAATCTTAACATAATCAGATTAGGAGGATATTGCCAGATTAACAATGAGTCATTTAGGCACAACCTGTTCTCAGATTAAACGTTTTCATAGCACAGAATTTTTTTATTTCATATTGACTTTGTTTTGGATAACTAAGATTAAAGGGCATATTACTAGGGAAAACTTTATTATCATTGACCTTTTAAAATGCTCTATCAAGTAAAAGAAGATATATCATGAGGTATATTCAGTCATTTCTCTCAACAGAGGACACAGGCATGTAAACAGAATATAAACTGAACTGCTTAGGAGGTGAATGGTCTGTAGTTCATTTGAAATTATCTGAACTCATCATAAAGCTCTCTAGTCCTCCCCTCCCTCCCTACCTCTCTCCCTCCCTTAAGTAGACATATTTTACTAGACAGTTATTTATCCTGGCTTGATTATTGTTGGTTTGTGATTATTCCTTAAGTTATAACTTGCCATGGTTTCCAGATAGAGTTTTTCTTTTCTTATATACTAACATGAGGAATTTTAATTTAGTAGTAATGTTTTAAGAATTAGAGTGAGATCTGGAGACAACATGAGTACATTTTGGTGCCACCGTATTGAAGACCTTATTTGAAACTTAAATGAGCAAGGATAGGTACCTGTATGATGGGATTTTAAAGGGAGGAGTCCTTAAAGATCAACCAGTTTGTTCCTTTCTTCATTACCTGTTCATTTTTTTCCCAACAAATATTTGAGTGTCTCTATGCTCTTCATCTTGGTATTCTTTTCTCAGATATTGGTAATAACCCCTTCAACTCATTATCTCAAGCCTGACACCTTAAGAGCTGCACTGTCCAATACAATAGCTGCTAGCCACAGATTGCTATTTAAATTAACATTAATTAAAATGAAATAAAAAATTCAGTTCCTTAGTCACCCCAACCCATTTCAAGTGCCCTGTGTGGCTGGAGGCTGTCATGTTGGACACTGTCCATCTGTAAAGGGGAGGTCAGCCAGACTGTGCTGCCTTAGTGTTCCTTAACTCCACCCTGACACATCTCAGCATCCCATCCACTTCATCATCCAACAGATATGTCAAGTTCTTCCCTTTAAGAAATTATCCCGTCTTATTATTTTTTTAAAATATATTTTTATTGATTTTAGAGAGGAAGGGAGAGGGAGAGAGAAATGGAAACATCAATGATGAGAATCATTGATTGGCTGCCTCCTGCACGCCCCCTACTGGGCATCGAGCCTGCAACCTGGCACGTGCCCTTGAACGGAATCGAACCTGGGGCCCTTCAGTCTGCAGGCTGACGCTCTATCCACTGAGCCAAACGGGCTAGGGCCTGTCTTATTTTAGGTCTTCATCTTCTGTCATCTGAATTAAGGCTCCAGTGTTACCAGGACTCCGAATCCTTCCTTGCCACACCTGTCTCCAGTGGCAGCTGCGTCTTCCTCTCGCTCTTGATACCATGTATATACCTTTACCACATTGAATACTAATCCCTTGTTTGTATGACTTTCCTTCTGGAGTACCAAGAGGTTCTTTGGGGTGCAGGACTGGACTTTGATTTTGCTGGGTAGGGCCACACACAATAATGCCTGACACATTTCCACAAGAAAATAAGTGTTTGTCAAGCAGAGAGAGCAGTGAAAATGGGTGGACGAAGGAGGCTGAACTAGATTGTATTCTGAAGTCAAGAGACAATTTGGATGTGTGGAAACTAGAATAAAAGAGGGCATTCTTATGGGGGAGCATCATGGATGCAAGTCCATTGGTAGGAAATTACATGAGAACTCTGCTCCTAGACTATAGCCGCAGAGGAGCATTTTCAGCACCACTCAGAGCTTAACCATGGGGACATAAACAGAATTTGAATTCTGGCATTGCAAATAAATGTGTTCCCCTGTGCTTGCTACATGACACCTCTTTGTAGAGGTGCTGGGTTTCACACTTACTAAACTTAATCTGTAATTTCAGAGGAGCTAAAGGAAAGTTTGCCCCATAAAATTAGGCAACATACTCAGAAAATCTAGTTAATTCTTTTAAGACCTTTATGGTTATAGCTTATAACTATAAACTACATAAATATAGGCTTATGAATTATGTTAGACATGTTAGCAGTAGAGTAGGAAAGAAAAATTCAAGTGTGCATGCCCAAAAGGAGCCCATCTAACACAGTAACTAAAATGAGTGACTGGCTACAGACCTGTCTTAAGCCAACCCCTTCCAAGCTGTGTGTTATCCTGGGTAAGTCACCTTCCGGTCTTCAATTTCCTTGCTTTTACATGGAGATATTACGTGCCCTATGAAGATTAAGTTAAATATAAAATATATGTCACATTGGCACTGTGCTTAGTCCTGAGTAAAGCATTCACCAAGTGATAATAACAAAATAATAGTTACATAGCCTTTTACAAAATTGGGAAACTCATAGTTGTGTTACCCAAAGGAAGAGTTAATACATGTTGCTTAACATAAATGGTTATCCAGAAAACACAGTCATCTAGATAGAATCACCTCTAAAGTGAAGTGAATAGTGTTGGTTACTTTCATAATCATGCAAATAAGATGATTCAGGAGAAGTAAAATTTGGCCTGGATAATCTAAAATCCAGGGACAGTTCTCTGTATTTGGAAATAAAGTGATCACTTATGCAAATTACTTAGGAAAAACCCACTTTTTTTCTTCTACTTTGTATAATCAAGAGCGTGCCCTACAGCTGTTCCTAAGGAAAGGGAAGAAAATTAGGTACTGCTTTTAATTTTAAATAAACAAACTAGTAGGACGTGTATAAATTAGTGTCATTGAATGATCTTTCTATTTTTTCCATAGTTTCAAAAAGATGTTGACAGTCTTGACTGTGTAGGTTCTCATTACGTAAAGGCCTACATACAATTCATGCATGTCCAGATAGTTCTCTTTAGTAGACTGAAAGCTGCTTTTCTTTCCTGTGGAAATTGCACACCTTTCCCTTCCTCTGCTGGGGCAGGAGGGAAGCCAACCCAGTCCCTGGTGCCTTTGGTTGGCCCAAGGGAACCCAGCCCAGGTCCTGGGTGCCTGCTGGCTGGCAGCTGGAGGAGGGAAGCAGCCAGGGTCCTGGGTGCCTGCCGGCGGGCGGAGGAAAGAAGCCCAGGTCCTGGTGCCGGCTGGAAGCTGGTGCCAGCAGCCGGGGGAAGGAAGGCCTACTCTTGCACGAATTTTCGTGCATCGGGCCTCTAGTTATATTATAATTAGTTACATTCATGATACTGAGTTGTTTCTGAACATGCATTTCCTTATTTGTTTTTTTTAAAAATTTTTTTATTGCTTAAAGTATTACAAAGGGTATTACATATATGTCCCTTTTTTTTCCCACCCTTGATAATCCCCTGGCCTCCACTACCCCCCAGTGTCTTATGTCCATTGGTTATGCTTATATGCATGCATACAAGTCCTTCAGTTGATCTCTTACCCCCCTCCCTTCTGCCCCCCAACCCTCCCCGGCCTTCCTGCTGCAGTTTGACAATCTGAGGCAGTTCTGCCTCTGTATCTATTATTGTTCAATGGTTTATAATGGTCTCTATTATCCATGAATGTGTGAGATCATGTGGTATTTTTCCTTCATTGACTGGAATCTAATGGGAGATCCCTTGTATGTAACTTTCCGTCTCTCTCTTGCAGCCTGTAAGATTCTCTCTTTGTCCTGAACATTTGCCATGGTAATTATGATGTGTCTTGGTGTGGGTCTTTTCGGGTTCACCTTGTTTGGGACTCTCTGTGCTTGTGTGACTTTTTTCTTCCCCACCTCAGGGAAGTTTTCTGATATTATTTCTTCGAGTAGGTTTTCTAATCCTTGTTCCTCTTTCTGTTGTTCTGGCACCCCTATTATTCGTATGTTGTTTCGTTTCATGTTGTCCCAAAGCTCCCTTAGGCTCTCCTCCTGTCTTTTAATTTTTTTCTCCAATTGCAGTACAGTTTGGGTGTGTTTTGCTTCTTTGTCTTCTAATTCACTAATTTGGTCCTCAGCTTCTCCTAGTCTACTGTTGATGCTTTCAATGGTGTTTTTTATTGCAGCTATATCGCTCTTCATTTCTTCTTGGGTCTTGCATATGTTATTGATTTTTTCATCTGTTTCATCTTGCTTCTTGCATAAGTAGTTGATTTTTTCCTCCATCCGGTTTATGCATGCTAGGACCCTTATTCTGAATTCTTTTTCTGTCATGTTGCATGCCTCGGTCTCACTTAGCTGCTATTCTGGCGAGTTTTCCTTTTCTTTCCTTTGGGGGTTTCTTTGCCTACCCATGTTTGATCTCACTGACATATCTAGATGTTGAGTCGTTCAGTGGCTGCTCCCTGGGTGGCAGTGGCTCCTTGGGCTGTGGTTGCTCCTTGGGCGGTTGTGGTAGCAGCTGCTCCTCAGTTGGCAGCAGCTCCTCTGGTGGGTGCTGTTCACAGCTGTGGTGGCTCTTCTGGCTGGTGGGGGGAGGCTTCATGTACAGCTGCTCTTCCTCAGACAGAGGGTGTGGTGATCAGGAGGCTGCTGTTGCTTGGATCTGCTGTGTTGATTTAAAGGCACAAAATACAACACAACAAGGCACAACGTACCAGGCACTGAACACAAATATATTCACGATATTAATAACCCCAAATAAAGGTGACCACCCGAATTAAGAGAATTAGGGGATAAGGAGGAAAGAAGAGAAAAAGATAAAAGAGAAAAAGGAAAAGAAAAGAAAAATAAGAAAAAAAACCAAAAAAGAAATGAAATTGGGAAAAAAAGAGGGGGGAAAAAAGAGCAAAAAGAGAGAATGAAGTAGAAGAGGGGAAGAGACTATTTGTATGAGGAGAAAACTCTGATAGAACTGCCACTAATCTCAACAAATTCCAGAATAGATCCCTGGAGATGAATGCAAACTACAAACAACCAATGATATCAAGAGAGGCAAGGGAAAACAGAAGCACAAAAATAGCTGGGGGGTGGGGGAGGGGAGGGAGGGGGAAAACCAGCAGAAAAAAATAAAAATAAAAAGCAAAACAACCTCACAACCAGTCCTAAAAAAGAGAGAAAAAAAACAAGCAAAAGAAAAAAAAAAAAAAACCCAAAAAAACAGACAGACAAACAAAAAAAACCAATATATTCAACAATCAAGCAAACAGCAAGAAAACAATAGAAAGATAAGAGAAAAAAAATATTTGGATAGTGAGGAAGGATAAGGGATAGGTGTATAAGGATTTAGAGCAGTGGATTGGAAATAGGATATATAAGTAGGGTGAAATTAGACAGGGGGGTAAAAAGACGGAATAGGGAAAATCTAAAGCAGGAATAGGGTAAGAGAAACAGGACACCAAATGGGGAAAAGTGAGGAAGAGGGTTTTAGCATAGAGGTAGTATTGAGGTAGGGAAAATTGATGCTAAGGGAACGATGAAAATAGAATGGAGAACACTACTCACAAAATAAAGAAAAGAGAAAATAAAATGGTGCTTTAAAAAATGGTAAAATGGTAGCAGTAATAATACTGGTTAAAAATAAAAATGTAGTAATTAAAAGGGTAAAATCAGGTGATGGTCAAAGAAGAAAAAGAAAAAAAATTGGTTTCTTAGTAAAAAGGCGAAAAAAGAAAAAAAAAATTGCAGTAGTGAAGGTCTTTCGGTTCTTCTGCTCTTCAGCCTGGCTCGCCTTAGTCCTGCCAGGTATTCAGGAGAGTGTTGAATTTCCCTGCAATACACTGTTCCACCGTGTTGTAAATCACAGTCCTGATTTTAAAGCAGGCCGTATTTGTGATCCAGACTGCCTTAATTTGTGTTCACCTAAGTGTCAGTTTGTGGCTCAGCCTCTGGGTGGCAGTGTTTTGGGGTTGGCCTCTGAGGCTATAGGGCTTCTCTACCCAGCAGTAAGGGTTTATTTTTTCTATTGCACTTAAAACTGATTGGGGAGGTCAACTGCCCAGAGCTGGTTCTTAAATAATCGTTACCCTGCTCTGTGTTGTTGGTGGGACTGAAAGTCCCTCTATAGGCCAGACCCTGGTAACTCCCAGGGACTGATCAGATTATTTTAATCCTTTATCTCGTACAGGGTGGAATCTGGGTGTGGCTGTGCTCCTTGCCTGGGGGGTAGGGGAAGGAATTCCACCCTCCGGAGAGAATGGCTGCCCCAGTCCTGGGCCCAGGTGTGTCTCAGCACTCAATTCGTTGTCAGCTCTCCCGGCCCCCCCTCTCTCCTCAGCCTCTCCCCAGATTCCACTCATCCTCGCCTTCTCCCTCTCTTCAGCACAGGTGAGTGTCTGTATCCGAACTGTCCTATGAGCAGGGTTCAGTGAAAACAAAGAAACAAACAAACTGCCGGCCGGCTGTGGAAACGCTCCTCTCTTACCAGCACTTCATGATCTGTCTGCCCCCTTTAGGCTCAGTCCTCCGTAATCACAGAATCCAAATCTCAAATACCCCGGCGCCAGGAATCCCGCGGAACTCTTTTCCACAGTCAGGGGCTGTGTCTGTCCCAAGAGACGCGGCTGTCTGCCACGCGGTCTCCCTCCGACCCTCTGGGCTCAGAGGTCTGGCAAAGTTTCCTGCGCAGATCCCTGGTTTCCTTTACCTTTCCAGGGGAGCTCTGCCCTTCCCGCCTGCAAACTGTCTCACCAGCTGGGTGATTTCGCCAATTCGGGGTGGGTGTTACTAGTTTCAGCTGCTTACTCCATTTGCTCCGGGACAAGACCTGGGACGCGTCTGCCTATATCGCCGCCATCTTGCTTCTGCTTATTTGTTTTTTTGTTTGCAGTGTTTAAAGGGGAGCTGACTTACACAAGGTGCTTGGTAAAGTTTTGCTGAATGAATAAATGCTTAGTCATTAAATTTTTCTTGTATGTACTCTTTTAACTATAGCTCTCCTTAGGGAAGAAATCATATTGTATTTTTTTGGTACCTCACAGCCCCAGCACATGGTAAACAATATCAGATTGCTCTATAAGTTCCCTGTTAATGTCAGTTATCCTGGAAACACTTTATAGGGTCAATTCAGCAGGTATTCAATCTTTGTTACTAATTTATCTACATATTATATACTATTAAAATATGTATATAGTGATTGTCAAGATTTTTATTGAATTTAAATTTTTTGTGTGTGAAATTAATGCAAATGTTCATATCTGATAGAATTCTTGTGTGAAGGATCAGTATTATATTCTTTTTGAGCAATAACAAAACGTAAAATATATGGGTTGTTGTTGGGTAAGTGAAATGAGCATATCAGTTGAATAAACTGACAATATGCTTGGCTTTTTATTTTTCTGCCCTTTGGCTATTATTTACTCTAATTCTTTGAAGTTAATTTTAGGGCTTACTCTAGGGCAGGGAGTTGGAATTATACAGGAATTCACATACCTTATTAGCTGCTTGTTTTAATTTAAAAACTACTTCCGGGATTAGAGCTCCCTTGATGAAATTGTTGAAATGTGAAATTTGAATTTAAGACTTTTTTGAAGATTTGAATGCATTTTGCTTGCCAGTATTTAATTTTGTTTTCTTTTTAGTTTTAATTTTGATTGCTGTTACTACTGAAACCTGGGCCAAAGTGGTGATGCTGCCTGAGGGAAATTTCTGCAACCCCTAAGTCAACACTTACACGGTAAGAGTGTATGACTTTTACCCTTAAAAGCCATTTAATTTATGTAATGTTATAATTTAGAATTTTAATTTGAAACAAAACAGGATAAATATTTTAATACATCAAAATACTGATATTAATGTATTTTAATATATAAATTTTAAGAATAATAGATCTTTATATCCTAATCAACAGTAAGAATTTGAAAGAAAATCCTGTATAATAGAGGTAATATGCAAATTAACCCTCACATCCTCACAAGATGGCTGCCTACGACCAGGCTGGCAGGGGGTTAGTGAGGGACGACCAAACGACTGAATGAGCAGGCTGCGTGGGGCGACCTGGCCAGCAGGGGTGTTAGTGAGGGACGACCAAATGACTGAACAGCAGGCTGTGTGGAGTGACCAGGCTGGTGGGGGGGGCCGTGAGGGGCGACCAGGCTAGCAGAGGGGGGCAGTTGGGGTGACCAGGTTGGTAGGGGGAGCAGTAATGGGTGACCAGGCCAGCAAGAGGTGCAGTTAGGAGCCACCAGGCAGGCAGGGAGGGGGCAGTTGGGGGCAACCTGGCCAGCAGCAGAGCACGGTTAGGGGTGACCAGGCCAGCAGGAGGGGCAGTTAGGGGTGATCAGGCCGGCACGCAGAGGCAGTGAGGGGCGATCAGGCTGGCGGGGGGGGGGGGGGGGGCCAGTTAGGGGCGACCAGGCAGGCAGGCAGGTGAACGACTAGGAATCAGCGGTCCAAGATTATGAGAGGGATGTCCGACTGGCAGTTTAGGCCCGATCCCCAGGATCAGGCCTAAACCGGCAGTCGGACATCTCCTAAGGGGTCCTGGATTGGAGAGGGTGCAGGCTGGGCTGAGGGGACCCTCCCGCCTCGTGCATGAATTTCATGCACTGGGCCTCTAGTTTTATATAGTCATCATATTAATTTTTATGTGAACAAAAAATATGGCTATATATTTTGCCTGTTTACTTTTTATGTCCTGAGGTTTAACCAGTTCTTTATTATCTGAACTTTGTTAATAATGAATGGGTATGAGAAGTCAAGATGATAAAACTACTTAAGCCTAGTCAGTTTTTTCTGTCGCTTACTCTGAACTAAAATGATGGTGATTCCAACAGTGGATAATAAGGTTTTGAATTACTTAAAGATTTAAATGGTCTATATTGCTCTATCTTTGAAGGGTAATTTAAGAGTAATGAGACATAGCAGACAAATAAAACAAGTTCTTTCTCTGAGGTCCACTTTCCTCATGTATAAAATGCCATTATTTGTCTTTCATGTTTTATAGAGTTGTAAAAACCAAATGAGATGATGTATGTGGAATTGTTCTTTTTCCCCTTTATTTTAAAGGGTAGAAGGAGAATAACAAAAAGGTTTTTTTGGTTTTGAGATGAGTATTGAGAAAGAACATTTTTTTTTAATCCAGTCTGCCAATGTATCCTTTAGAGGAAAGGATGCTGGAACACTTGATCTCTAATCCTATCTCACCTTAGCCTTGGGAATATCATTACATTAATTTACTGTTGGAAAAGTGAATTTAATTCCCATAATTTTACTTTGCAGATAATTTTTTTAGGAATATGTCTGTATTCTTTGACTACAATGGAATTAAATAAGAAATCAGTATTAGATAACTGGGAAATCTCCAGATATTTTGAAATTAAATATAACATTCTGAAAATCCCATGGGTCAAAGCGGAAGTCTCAAGGGAAATTAGAAAATATTTTGAATTGAATGAAAATGAAAAACAACATACCAAAATTCATGGGATATACCTAAAACAGTACTTCAAGGGGGAAATTTACAGTGTTAAAGGCTTATATTAGAAACTAAGTTTTAAAAAAATATATATTTTTATTGATTTCAGAGAGGAAGGGACAGGAAGAGAAAGATGGAAACATCAGTGATGAGAGAGAATCATTGATTGGCTGCCTCCCGGCAAGCCCCACACTGGGATCAAGCCTGCAACCCAGGCCTGACTGGGAATCCAGCCATGACCTCCTGGTTCATAGGTCAGCACTCAACCACTGAGCCATGCCAGCTGGGCAGAAACAGTTTTAAAAGAATAATTTAAACTTTCACCTGAAGAAAGTAGAAGACACTAAGCAAAATAAACCTGTCAGAGAAAGACAAGTATCACATGATCGCACTCATATGTGGAATCTAAGGAACAAAATAAACTAATGAACAAAATAGATCCAGAGACACAGAAGCATGGAACAGAATGATGAATCTCAGAGGGAAAGCAGGAGTGGGTGTGAGTGGGGGTGGGGATGGGGGCTGGAGAGGTGGGGTGTGGGGAGATTAACCAAAGAATTTATGTGCATATATGCATAACCCATGGACACAGACAATAGGTTGGTGAAGGCCTGGGGGTAGGATAGGAAGGGGGGTTGGAGAGCGTCAATGGGGAAAAAAGGGGACTTCTGTAATACTCTAAACAATAAAGATAAATTAAAAAAAAGAAAGTAGAAGACAGCCCTGGCCCATGTGGCTCAGTTGGTAAAGCATCATTCCATGTTCCATGCACTGAGAGGTTGCCAGTTTGATTCCAAGTCTCAGGACACATGCCTGTGTTTTGGGTTTGACCCCGAGTAGGGGGCATGTGGGAGGCAGCTAACCGATGTTTCTCACATTGATGTTTCTTTCTCCCTTCCTCTCTTTCTAAAAATCAATAACATATTTTAAAAAAAAGAAATTGGAAGGCATTCAAACAGACAAAGGGATACTCAACAGACAAAGGATATTATATTTTTAATATAAAGAAAAAGACTATCTGAAACAACATCAAGATATCCTCTTAATTCTAGGAGGGCAAACAAAATTATTTGTTAAATTCATTATAACTATTATTTGGCTTTGGATGAGTTTAGATTGTTTTGTTTCCTTGCTGTCTGTATCTTAGAATGCATTGGCATGTTTTATCTATAATAATAAAAGTGTAATATGCTACTTAGATGAGGAGGCCGAGGCAGAGGTGGCAGAGGTCCCAGCCCCTGCATTGGCGGGGGCCCAGGCAGCTGCTGTGGCAGCAGGGACCAAGCCCCTTGCCTGAATTTCGTGCATCGGGCCTCTAATATAATAATACTAGAGACCTGGTGCATGGATTCGTGCACTATGAAAGGCAATTAATTAGAAGAAATATTTTAGAGGCTTGGAAGGGCCCGCTGGAGGGCTTCAAGGTGTGTCCAGCCCGTCTTGCCCAGTCCCAATTGGGGCCATCTTGCCCAGCACCCATCAGAGCCAATTGGGGCTGGCTGGCTGGAGAGGGACCACTGGAGTGCTCCAGAGCATGTCTGGCTGGTCTTGCCCAATCGGCCAGACCCCAGCAGCAAACTAACCTAACGGTTGGAGTGTCTGCGCTCTGGTGGTCAGTGCATGTCATAGTGACTGGTCGAGAGGTCAACCGAACAGTTGACTGATCGGTCGGACACTTAGCATATTAGGCTTTTATATAATAACTAGAGGCCTGATGCATGATATTTGTGCAAGGGACTTGGCCCCCGCTGCCGCGACAGCTGCCTTTGCCCCCGCAGCTTTGTCAGGAAGGTCATCCAGAAGGATGTCTGGTCTAATTAGCATATTATACTTTTATTATTATAGATACTAGAAGCCCAGTGCACAAAATTCATGCATGGGTAGGGTCCCTAGGGCTGGCTGGCGATCAGGACTGATCAGGGCCTTCCTTTGTTCCGCGCTGCCCCCTGCTGGTCAGCACATGTCATAGCAAGCGATCAAACTCCCAGTCTCTCGGTCGAACTGCCGTGGGAGCACTTTGCAATTTAGCCTTTTATATAGATAGATAGATATATAGATAGATAGATAGATAAGTCATATATTATGCTTACTGGTTTCTGCTAAATAATTTTCAAATACTTTCTTATTTTTATGATGGTTAGCAGTGTAGAATTGAGGAAATCTCAAGTACTGGTTCCAATTGCCTGGGATAGTTATTTGACAAGACAGTGTCTCTAGATGGTTTTACTAGAATAATTTCTAGGTCTCATGATGTAGAACAGTTTTTCAGCATAAGTAGAATGCTTACAAATTTATACAAATATATAATTTAATACTTGTGTGCATTCCTACTTTAATTACATATTAGTGGTTTTATCAATTAGTGCTGTATGTTTGGTAGGGCAGAGTAGCATAGTAGAGGAAATGTAAGTTTAGCCATTAATAGAAAATTTTATGTTCAAATACTAAAAAATATAGTCTTAAGTTTTTGAGCAAAACCCACTTAAATCCTTGATTCTTATTCCCATAATTTGTAAAAGAATAATAATCTTTATTTACAGTTTCATTGAGAAATAATTAATATACATCACTATATAAGTTTAAGGTGTACAGCATGATGGTGTAATGTACATATATTGTGAAATGATTATCATAATAGATTCAGCTAATATTGATCTTCTCATATAGATATAATAAAAATAAAAAGAAGAAAAGAAAAAAGGAAAAAAAAATTTCTCCTTGTGATGTGAGCTCATAGGATTTACTCTCTTAAAACTTTCCTACATATCATACAGCAGTGCTAGCTATAGTCATGTTGTACATTACATCCCATACTTACTTATTTTATAAATGGAAGTTTGTACCTTTTGGAGGATCAAATCTTGATGAACTGCTGAAGATTTTAAAAAGTAATATTCAGAGTATCAGACAGACAAAGGATACTCAAATGATGCTGCTGATACAGGATCTTCATTGGAGAAACATTAAAAGACTGGCATCTGCTCTGGCCGGGTTGCTCTGTTAGTTGGAACATTGTCCCATACACCAAAAGGTTGCAAGTTCAATTCCCAGTCAGGGCACATACCTAGGTTGGGACATGTATTGGAGGCAACCAATCGATGTTTCCCTCTCTCTCTCTCTCTCTCTCCCCTTCTCTCTCTTCCCCCCTTCCTCTCTTTAAAACCAATAAGCATATCCTCAGGTGAGGATTAAAAAGGAAAAAAAAAATGGCATCTGACTCCTAGCTGGTTTGGCTCAGTGGATAGAGCATCAGCCTGAGGACTTAAGGGTCCCAGGTTCCATTCTGGTCAAGGGCATATGCCTGGGTTTCGGGCTCGATCCCCAGTAGGGGGTGTGCAGGAGGCAGCCAATCAATGATTATCTCTCATCATTGATGTTTCTGTCTCCCTCTCCTTTAAAAAATAATAATAATAAATGGCATTTGAGAAAACTGGTTTTGAATTGGATGGGAAGAATTATTCCAAATGCATTTTAAACAGAAATAACACAAAAAGTCCTAAAATTTGTAGGGAACCACAGAAGTCTCCAAATAGCCAAAGCACTCTTGAAAAAACACATACCAAAGAACTATATTACAAAACTATAGTAATCAAAACAGTATGGCATTGGCATAAAAATAGACACAGATCAATGGAACAGAATAGAGAGCCGAGAAATAAACCCATACTTTATGGTCAATTAATTTACAACAAAAGAGCCAAGAACACACAGTGGGGAAAAGGATAGTATCTGCAATAAATGGTGTTGGGAAAACTGGACAGCCTCATGCAAAACAGTGAAACTAGACTACTATCTTACACCATACACAAAAATTAATACAAGAGGATTACAGACCTGAATCATAAAACTCCTAGAAGGAAACATAGGTGGTAAGCTTCTTGACATCAGTCTTGGAGATAAAATTTTGGGTCTGACTCCAAAGCAAAGGCAATAAAAGCAAAATTAACAAGTGAGACTACATCAGATTGAAAGTTTTTGCACAGCAAAGGAAACCATCAACAAAATGAAAAGGCTACCTACTCAATGGGAGAAAATATTTTCAAATCATATATCTGATAAGGGGTTAATGTAAAAAAAAATAAAGAACTCATACAAATCAATAGCAAAAAAACCCAAACAATCTTTCTAAAAAATGGGTAGAGGATCTGAATAGACATTGTTTTCAAAGAAGACATACAGACAGATGGTCAACAGGTACATGAGTATGCTCAATATCACTAATCATCAGGGCAATGCACATCAAAACCATAATGAGGTATCAGCTCATACCTATTTAAATGGCTGCTGTCAAAAAGATATAAATTAGCAAGTGTTGGTGAGGATGTGGAGAAAAGGGAACCTTGTGCACTCTTGGTGGGAGTGTAAAACAATGCAGTCACTATGGCAAACAATATGGAGGTTCCTCAAAAAATTAAAAATAGCACTATTGTATGATCCAGTAATTCCACTTCTGGATATTTTTCTGAAGAAAATGAAAACACAAATATGAAAAGATATTTGCACTCTCATGTTCATTGCAATGTTATTTTCAATACCCAAGATATGAAAACAACCTAACTGCTCATCATTGATGGAGGAGTGAATAAAGAAGATGTGGTGTATATACAATGGAATATTATTTAGCCGTAAGAAAGAAGGAAATCTTGCCCTTTGGGGCAACATGGATGGACTTGAGGGCATTATGCTAAGTGATAATGTAAGTAAGTCAGAAAAAGACAAATAAGGATTTTATTTAAAAGTGCAATTTGAAAGGGCGAGGGCTAGGCCCTCCACCTTGCCCCAGGGTAAGGGCTAGGCCCTCCACTTTGCCCCAGGGTAAGGGCTACGCCCTCCACCTTGCCCCAGGGTAAGGGCTACGCCCTCCACCTTGCCCCAGGGTAAGTGCTCCATCTTACCTTGGCCACATGCTTGGCAAGGAGCTTCTTCCCAGAAGTCTAAGCCTCTGCTAGCCACACCCAGGAACAAGACACAGACTTGTGCCTGGCCAATCGGCAGAGCACAGTCCTTTCTCCTCCCCTTCCTCCAACTCCCCCTATATAACCGGTCTCCACACAGAGTTATCTCTCTCTCTGCTTCCTGCTGCTGTGTCGGCAAGGTGGGGGAGCCGAGCTAGCTCGAATAAAGACTCTTATGCTTTTGCATCGGACATGGCTGGCTCCCTGATGTGGTTTCTTGGGGATCCTGAAATCTGGGCATAACACAATTTAAGGAGAAACCAAGATGACGGCATAGGTTAACGCCGGAGTTTGCTGCCTCGAACAACCACTTCAAAAATACAACTAAAAGACGGAACGGACATCATCCAGAACCACAGGAAGGCTGGCTGAGTGGAAGTTCTACAACTAGGAGGAACCGAGAATCAGAGGAGGCGCAGTGCTGAAGTAAAATACTAAGGTGCGGAGTGCGCGCGGCGCGGCGCGGGCTGGTGGCTGAGGGCGTGGTTGTCTGTTTCAATCCGGAGGGAGCCTCAGACTCAGAGCTCCAGATCCGGGTGAGTCTCTAGGGACCCAGACTCAAACAGGAGAAGCAGGACTGTCTGGCTACGGTCCCTCCGAGGTTTGCAGCTGTTGCTGGGACAGAGAGGCAGAGCCCCTGGGGACGGACTGAGAGCAGCCATAACTGCTCCCTCCTCCGCCCTGTTGACCCTGTGGGACCCGCCCCGCCCAAGCCCTGCACAGAGGAATTTGCCGGATAGCCTCAGGCAAAGGCTAGATTAGCACCTCCCTAGAGGACACAACTTCTTCCACTGCAGACACAGCTGATTATCACAGCCAGTCGGCCTGGAGGTCAAATCCCTCTAGTATTAACTATAAAAATCAAGGCTTAACTACAACAAGACTGTGCACAAAGACCACTAGGGGGTGTACCAAGAAAGCATAAAAAATGGGGAGACAAAGAAACAGGACAGAACTATCAAGGGAGGATATTGAGTTCAGAACCACACTTTTGAGGTCTCTCAAGAGGCTTCTAGAGTCTGTCGATAAACTTGATGAGATGTACAGGAAATCTAATGAGACCCTCAATGGTGTGATAAAGGACCATCTAGAAAGTAAGCATACACTGACTGAAATAAAGAATATTATACAGACTCCCAACAGCAGACCAGAGGAGTGCAAGAATCAAGTGAAAGATTTGAAATGCGAAGAAGCAAAAAACACCCAACGGGAAAAGCAAAATGAAAAAAGAACCTAGCCGAAACTGGTTTGGCTCAGTGGATAGAGCGTCGGCCTGTGGACTGAAAGGTCCCAGGTTCGATTCCGGTCAAGGGCATGTACCTGGGTTGCGGGCACATCCCCAGTGGGAGATGTGCAGGAGGCAGCTGGTCGATGTTTCTCTCTCATTGATGTTTCTAACTCTCTATCTCTCTCCCTTCCTCTCTGTAAAAAATCAATAAAATATATTAAAAAAAAAAAAAAAAAGAAAAACCTAAAAATACGAAGATAGTGTAAGGAGCCTCTGGGATAGTTTCAAATGTACCAACATCAGAATTATAGGGGTACCAGAAGATGAGAGAGAGCAAGATATTGAAAACCTATTTGAAGAAATAATGACAGAAAACTTCCCCCACCTGGTGAAAGAAATAGACTTACAGGTCCAGGAAGCGCAGAGAACCCCAAACAAAAGGAATCCAAAGAGGACCACACCAAGACACATCATCATTAAAATGCCAAGAGCAAAAGACAAAGAGAGAATCTTAAAAGCAGCAAGAGAAAGAGACTCAATTACCTACAAGGGAATACCCATACGACTGTCAGCTGATTTCTCAACAGAAACTTTGCAGGCCAGAAGGGAGTGGCAAGAAATATTCCAAGTGATGAATACCAAGAACCTACAACCAAGATTACTTTATCCAGCAAAGCTATCATTCAGAATTGAAGGTCAGATAAAGAGCTTCACAGATAAGGAAAAGCTAAAGGAGTTCATCACCACCAAACCAGTATTATATGAAATGCTGAAAGGTATCCTTTAAGAAGAGGAAGAAGAAGAAAAAGGTAAAGATACAAATTATGAACAACAAATATGCATCTATCAACAAATGAATCTAAGAATCAAGTGAATAAATAACCTGATGTACAGAATGAACTGGTGATTATAATAGAATCAGGGACATAGAAAGGGAATGGACTGACTATTCTTGGGGGGAAAAGGGGTGTGGGAGATGCGGGAAGAGACTGGGCAAAAATCGTGCACCTATGGATGAACACAGTGGGTGGAGAGTGAGGGCGGAGGGTGGGGTGGGAGCTGGAAGGAGGGGAGTTATGGGGGGAAAAAAGAGGAACAAATGTAATAATCTGAACAATAAAGATTTAATTTAAAAAAATAAAAAATAAAAGTGCAATTTAAAAACAATAATAGCAACAATGACAAAAACCAAGTTCATAGATACAAAGAATAGATTAGTGGTTGCCAGAGGTGGGAGAAATAGGTGAAGGCAGTCAGAATGTACAAATTTCAGTTATAACATAATTAAGTCCTTGGGATGTAATTTACAGCATGGTGACTATAGTTACTAATACTGTATTGCGTTTTTGAAAGTTGTTAAGAGAGTAGATCTTAAAATCCTCATCACAAGAAAAAAATTTTTTATAACCATATATGGTGATGGATGTTGTCTAGACTTATTGTGATTATCATTTTACAATACAGTTAACCCTTAAACAATATGGGTTTGAACTGTGCAGGTCCACTTACATGTAGAAACACACACAGGTTCAAGGGTCAAATGTATTTTCCATCCACAGTTGGGAATCTGGGTATGCAGGGGGCCAACTTAAGTTAACTGTGGATTTTTGACTACGGGGTGTATAGTTGGTGCCCCTACTCCTGTATTGTTCAAGGATCAACTGTATATACCGATATTGAATTATGTTGTATATCTGAAACTAATATGTCAATTATACCTAAAAACAAACAAACAGACCCCAAAGACTTTGACATCTGGATGCACTGGTTTTGAATTTAAGTGTTTACACTTACTAATCATGTCATTTTAGATGAGTTACTTTTTGAGCCCTAATTTCTTTATCTCTTAAGTGGTGGCAATGCCAACATGTAAAGTTGTAGGTGGATGTAAATGACATAATATATAGAAAATGCTTATGTGTATAAAATGTTCTCATTTGTCATCTTTAACTGGTATACCAATATTAGCTTTATGATTTTGTTTCTTTGGTAATTTTCTATGAAGTTATCTAGTAACCCTGACTGATCCTCTTTGATGCTGATCATGTTTTATTGTGGGAATATGTTCAGAAGAATGGAACTCATAGGATGCCAGACTTGATTCGAGGTCAGGTACATAAGTTAGAAATTTGAGATATTTCACTATCTGGTATTACTCTTCCTGCTTTCATGGCTCAAACAATTGGGAATTGTTAACTAAAATAACCATTTAATTTATCTTAACTTCCAGGAACACATTTTCTAGTTGTCAGAAGTATTGCCATCAGGATGCTTTTTTGTTTATAAAAACACAGAAACTCAAGTTTAGTAGCGTGTATGTTAGAGAACAGTTGGCAGATCCCACAGCTTTACTGCTGTTTTGACTTGATCTTATTTTGTTTTGTTCATTCATATGAAATTGACAAAATTTGCCTATTTTTGACCAATAAAAGTGATAATTTCACATGGTTTGACTTGCTATTTCAGGATATGGTAACGGTGGTTTCTTTACACACTGAACCAATCATTTAATTGTGTATCTTATACTTTGTTTAATTTAGGAACAAATTTATTTTTTATGCATTTTGGATTTTCCTTGTTAATTTGTTTGGTGAATGCCATTCTCAAATAATTGATACAGCCTGGCAGGGTGTGGCTCAGTGGTTGAGCATCGACCTGTGAACCTGGAGTTGACCTGTGAACCAGAAGTTGCGGTTGATTCCTGGTCAGGGCACATGCCCAGGTTGCGGGCTTGCTTGATCCCTGGTGGGAGGTGTGCAGGAGATGGTTGATCAGTGATTCTCTCTCATCATTGATGTTTCTCTCTCTCTCTCACTCTCCCTTTCTGAAATCAATAAAAATATGTTTAAAAAAGTAAAATAAAAAAATAATTGATGCAAAAGAATAAGATAGAAAAAATATGTCCTGTATTTTTCTTAACAAAAAGAAAAGATGCTGGCTATTTTTTTTAAGATTGTAATTTATGGATAACTAGGTAATTAGAAACAAAAACTGGAGGTTTTTGAGAACAAAACCTTGATATCATAGGTCATAACAGGTATATTCTGAGTACCTAAAAATTCTTTTAAATTTCTAAAATTCTTTGAGATCAGTGTTGTTTAGAAAGTCATAGCTCCTTAGTAAGTGTTAAAATACTATTGAGGTTTTAGCTTCTGAGTGTTTATTGATGTATTTTATATTAAAAAATATGCAGTTGGCTTAATTTTAAGATTGTGTTTGTAAAATGTAAGTCATTGTACTGTGAATAAGGAGGTAACCTTTTTTGTTTTATTTAAAAGGGCAAAGATTTAATAAATTTTTCGTGTAGATTATAAATTATAAGTAATAATATAGTAAACAGTTTATGAGCTTTTCATATTGATCACAGTGTGATTACTGGCTGACTGTAGTTTTGATAACTGGCTTCTTGATCTTATCTAATTAAAGTGAAAAGGGAGGTAGTGAAATTTTTTTATCAAGTAAATATTTATTTTTTCATAGGAATGGTGTCTAGTGTTTGTGTTCCATTTTATGGCTTTCAAGTGTATCATCACAGTATATCTGTAAGCAGACAGATATTATTGTCTACGTATTTTAAATAAGGACTTGGGTTTAGTGGTATTAAATGACCTTCCCATGGCCAGCTCTTGAAGAACTTGGGGCTTCTGCTTGTTGCTCCACCCACTTCCCTGGAGGCTTGTTTGGCTGCTGTGCAGAGTGCCAGGCTCCTTGAAGAAGAGCTGTCTGTGTTCAGACTGTTTGAAGTGGTACCCTCACTGATAGGTTGGTAGGGACAAATTCCCTTCAGATAAGGGAATTCTGAAGGAATTGAGTTAGCATTTCTGCTTGCTGTTTTTATAATGCCATTAACTGTGCCTTCTGTAAATATTCTTTTGGAGCTGTGCCTGTGTAGTTCCTAAGTTCATTTTTTATATCTATTTCTTCTGTTGTGATATTTAGTGGTTAACAATTATTTCTTACTTGACCATCATGTTAGAATCTAAACATTAAATGAATGTTCAGCAATCTCCTGATTTATCTTTTGCTCTTTTACCCACCTCCATTGACCTACTTTTAGACAGTATTACTGAGGCATAATTGATATACAATAAATTCTCACTATTTAAAAATATACAGTGTAAGTTCTGACATATGCATATACCCATGAGCTCATGGCCACAAAGAAAAAGTGACATACCATTACCCACAAGTTTCCTCATGGCCCTTTGTCCTCCCCACCCTCTTGTCGCTCCCCACCCTCTTTGTCCTCCCCACCCTCTTGTCCTCCCCACCCTCTTGTCGCTCCCCCACCTGCAGGCAGCCATTGATTTCCTTCTGTCACTGCAGATTACTTTGCATCTCCCAGAATGTTACTGTGAAAGAGAAACACTCCTTTGTGTGTCTCCTATACTCTCAATACTTCAATACTGCCTCACTCCTGGGTGGGATTTCTATACAACAAGCAATTTGGCAACACCAGCTGGGTGTCCTCCAGTTGCACTTAGTTCTGATATCTTTCTACCTGGAGATAGCATCAGATTCCACAGGTGGGGTTCTGTCCCACAAGACTGCCCTCTGCTCCACTCAATTTTAATTGAGAGGTGCCTATGACACACTACAATGAATGGTTTGGTTGATTAGCTTGTATGGCTCACAGAACTCAGGAAACCAATTTACTCACTAGATTACTGCTTTATTACAAAGGATGTTAAAGGATACAAATGAACAGCCAGATGAAGAGTACATAGGAGGATGGCAGGGTCTCTAACAGGGAGCTGCTGGCCTCGTAGAGTTTCAGGTGCATCACTTCTGGTACAAGGATGTGTTCTGGTTCACCCACCTGGAAGCTCTCAGAATCAATCCTTTTTGGTTTTTATTGAGGCTTAATTACATAGGCATGATTGAGTAAATCATTGACCATTGGTGTTAAACTCAATCTCCAGTGCTTCTCCCCGTCCCTCAGTTGGGGGTGGGTGGGACTGAATGGCCCAACCCTCTAATCAAATGGCTGGTGCCCCTGGCACAGCCCCCATACTTAGGGTCCTTCCAAAAGTCACCTCATTAATATACTTAGGTGAGGTAGAAAGGGGATTGTTACAAATATGAAAATTATGATTCGTTTTTTTTTCTTCTTTTTTTTCGGAGCCCCGCGGTGAGCAGGCTGCCCGCCTCCCCCACACCCACTGGTCCGGCCCACCCTGGGTGAAGTGCACGCGCGGGTGCGCAGGGCTCCTAAAAATTATGACTCTTAATCACGATTCTGGAAACCCAGAAATTCCAAGGGTTTTAGGAGCTCTTTGTCAAAAACAGGGATGAAGCCCAAGTATATATTTCTTATTATAAATTACAATATTGTAGTAATATAAATGGAAACATACAGCTTATACTTTTTTTTTTTAAATCTGGCTTTCATTCAGCATAATTAATCTTGAAATTCATCCATGTTGTTGCAGGTATAAATCATTCCATGAATATACAGTTGGTTTATCCGTTCACCTATTGATGGATTTTGGTGTTATTTTGGCTTTTACAAATAAAGCTGTGTGAACATTCATGTACAAATGCTTTTATTTGGGTAAATGCTTTTAGTTATTTTGCATAAATACCTAGGAGTAGAATGGCTGGGTCGACTGGGTAAGTGTATGTTTAATTTTTTAAGAAACTGCCAAATTGTTTTCCAAAGTGATTGGGATAGTTTACCGTATATTCTCTTCAGCAGGGTATGGGAGTTCTGGGTTCTCCAGATACTTAACTAACACTTGGTGTGGTCAGTCTTTTCAAGCTTAGCTATTCTTTTAAGTGTGTAGTGGTATCTCATGGTTTTGGTTTGCATCTCCTTAATGACTAATCGTGTTGAACATCTATGAGGTGCTTATTTGCCATCTGTATTCTTTCTTGAAGTATCTATTCAAGTGTTCCTATTTTTAATTGGATGGTTTGTTTTTGTATTGAGTTTTATTTATTTTCAAATTTTTAAAATTTCAGTTATGTTGACATTCAATATATTTCAGGTGTTCAGCATAGTGATTAGATATTTATATAACTCACGAAGTGTTCCCCCAATAGGTCTAGTAACCACCTGACAGCTTACAATATTATGGACTACACTCCCTATGCTGTACTTTACATCCATGTGACTATTTTGTAACTGCAAAATTGTACTTTTTAATACCTGCACCCTTTTTTTAATCCCCACCCCAGGATATGTTTTATTGATGAGAGAGAGAGAGAGAGAGAGAGACAGACAGACATTGATCCGTTGCCTCCTGTATGCACCCTGACTAGGAATTGAACCCAAAACCTTTTTGGTGTACAGGATGATGTTGCAACCAACTGAGCCACCCGGCCAGGGTTCCTTTCACCCAGCCCCCAAACCCATTCCCATCTGGCAACCACCAGTTTGTTCTCTGAATCTATGAGTTTGCTTCTGTTTTGTGTTGTTATTTTTTAGATTCCATGTATAAGTGAAATCATATGGTATTAGTCTTTGTCCGTCTGATGTATTTCACTTAGCATGATACCCTCTAGGTCTATCCATGTTGTTGCAAATCCTAAGATTTAATTCTTTTTTATGGCCAAGTAAAATTCCATTGTATATATGTACCACAATTTCTTTATATATTTGTCAATCAATGGACACCTAGGTTGCTTCCATATCTTGGTTATCCTATATAATAAAAGCCTAATATGCAAATTGTTTGACTGGAAGTTTGACTGGGAGTTCAACCACTCACTATGACGTGCACTGACCACCAGGGGGCAGCACAGAACATGGTGGGCGTTGGCAACACAGTGCTGGCAGCAGGCCGCAGTGGAGGCACTGCCAGCCCCGATGGGCCCCAATGAGAGCGGGACTGTGGCGGGATGGTGGAGCAGATGAATGGGTGGTGCCAGGCCAAGGTGGGTGTGAATGGGGGCCTGATCGCCCTGCCGATCACCCTGCAGACAGCAACCAGTGGCGGCAGCGGGTGATGGGGGTTGGGGCCGCCATCCAGCTCCCAGGCGCTGAAGGAGCCGAGCGGGAGGTCCTGGCCATGATCGATCGCCCTGCAGGCGGGATGATGGAGCAGGTGAGGGATGGCGCCAGGCCACGGCGGCGGGGTGCCAGGCAGGGCTGCAGGGCTGTAAGGGTGGGGGCACGAGCTGGGGCTGCGAGCCTGGGGGCACGAGCTGGGGCCCAATCCCTGCAGGCTACCCTGAGGGACCCCACCCGTGCACGAATTCATGCACCGGGCCTCTAGTATATAACGCTGCAATGAACATAAGGATACATACATTCTTTTCTAATTAGTGTTTTGGATTTCTTCAGATAAATACTAGGAAGTGGGATTGCTGAGTCATATGGTAGTTATATTTTTAACTTTTAAAGGAACCTCCATACCCTTTTCCATAGTGGTTTCAACAATTTGCAATCTCATCAACAGTGCACGAGGGTTCATTTTCTCCACATCCTATCCAACACTTGTTCTTGTCAATGCATTAATGATAACCATTCTGATGATCACTAACATTCAGCATCTACACTAATAAAAGAGAAACATGGTAATTAGCGTACGACCGCTACCATTCCCATTGGCTAATCAGCATATCCTTATGCAAATTAACTGTCAGCCAAGATGGCGGCCGGCTTTAGGCTTGGGCGTTGAGGAGCCAGCCAGCGATCTTCTGCGGCGGGGGCTTTAGGCTTGGGGCGTTGAGGAGCCAGCCAGCGATCAGCTGCGGCGGGAGCTGGGGGTGCCCCGGCCCAGGCCTAAAGCCTCTGCTCGAGGCTTTAGGCCTGGGCCGGGGAGGAGCCAGCCAGCGATCTTCGGCGGCGGTGGCGGCGAGCTGGGGGTGCCCTGGCCCAGGCCTAAAACCTGGGTCTGAGGCTTTAGGCCTGGGTCAGGGAGCAGCCAGCCAGCGATCGGCTGCGGCGGGAGCTGGGGGTGCCCCGGCCAGCGATCTTCCGCTGCGGGGGTGGCGGCGGCTGCGGCTGCGGCAGCGGCTTTAGGCTTGGGGCGGTGAGGAGCCAGCCAGTGATCCTTGATGGTGGTGGCGGCCCGAACCCGGGCGCAGCCAGCCAGTGATCCTTGATGGCCACGGTGGCTTGGAGCTGAGGGTGCCCTGGCCCAGGGCTAATGACTTGCCAGAGGCGTTAGGCCTGGGCAGGGGCCAAACCAGCAATTGGTGTGAACTACAGAGGAAACACCTTTTCTGACCTCTGATTGGTTAAGCTCTCTGTATGCCACTGGTAATATTCTTAGTAACTTGGGTAATAAGAGTCCAAAAAGTGATCTAGGGTTTTTTTTACCACACTCCTGGAGAAAAAAATGAAGGTCTGCTGCTGGAGGGTTAAGAAATGTCATATCCTGTCCTAGCCAGTTTGGCTCAGTGGATAATGCCTCGGCCTGCCCAACACAGATTCTGGGTTCAATTCTGACCAAGGGCATGTACCTAGGTTGCACGTTCCTCCCTGGCTCCGGCCCAGGTCAGGGCTCATGCAGGAGGCAACCAATCAAAGTGTTCCTCTCACTTTGATGTTTCTCTTTGTCTTTCCCTTTCTTTTCCACATTCTCTAAAAATCAATGGAAACATATCCCCAGGTGAGGATAAAGAAAGAAAGAAATGTCATATCCTATGAAAGACACTTCTTGAAAATGCCTAAAGAAAGTTGTCATTTTTTCATGGTAAAGGGACTGGAGTCCGTGTTGATGAAAACACCTTGGTGGCTGCGGTGACTGGCAGTGGCTGCAGCAGCGGGGTGATGGGGCTGTTGCCTTCCCCTGATCAGCCCGGTCGCCTTCCACAAAGGGAGGCCAGACTGTGGCTTAGGCCCGCTCCCCAAGGGGAGCAGGGAGCAGGTAGTAGGACATCCCCTAGGGCTCCTAGTATGTGATAGGGGGCAAGCTGGGCTGAGGAAACCCCCTCCCCAGTGCACATATTTTTGTGCACCGGGCCCCTAGTTCTATATAATAAGAGAGAAACATGCAAATTAACCATCCCTTTGCTACACTCAAGCCACGCCCACCAGCCACGCCCATCAGCCGATCCAAGTGACTATGCAAATTATCTGACAAAGATGGCAGTTAATTTGCATACGCAGGTGTCAAGTGCCCCAGGAGGTGATGGCAGCCGTGGCTGCGGGCTCCTGGGACTTTCACCGGCCCGGGAGGCGAGGCCGTACCCACACCTGCAGGTTCCCGGGACTTTCGCCGGTTGGGGAGCCAAGGCCGCCCGTGCCTAGCCACGCCCGCGGGCTCCTGGGACCTTGCCAGTGGAGAGCAGGAGGTTTGGAGGACTTGGCAGAGCAGGAGGCCGCTGGACATAGATCAGAGCGAGAGAGAGGGCAGCTTGGAGGGCGCAGCTCCCTCTGTCACCCCAGCTTCCTCATCACAGCTGTGGAAACTGACAGCAGGGAGGAGGAAGTCCCACCCCCACAGAATCAGCCAGAATCAGCCATTGGTCAGACAGCTCTCAGCGGCCTGATAGCCAGGACTCTCATTCACCTGCATCTCAGACTGTGACAGCAGGGAGGTGGGTCTAAAGAACAACTGTTGATACAACGTAGCTCTGCAGCCGAAAGATGCCTGCGTTATCGATAGAAAATGTCTGAAGAGCAATGTGCGTCTGATCTTGAAAGAAGGCGGCACCTGCGACAGAATGTATCTGAAGACCAGCTACTGGAAAAACGTCACTGTGATGGCGAAAAACACTGGCGTTATCGACAGAAAATGTCTAAAGACCAACGTGCCTTTGAAGTTGAAAGAAGGTGGTGGCGACGACAGAATATGTCAAGAGAACAGTTCCAATACCGGTAGGAACTGCCTTCTCAGTGAAAATGGAGTACATGAGGATGCAATTCTCGAACACAGTTGTGGTGGAATGAATGTTCAATGTGAATTTTGCCTATCACTAAATTTCTCTGATGAAAAACCATCCGATGGGAAATTTACTCGATGTTGTAGCAAAGGGAAAGTCTGTCCAAATGATATACATTTTCCAGATTACCCGGCATATTTAAAAAGATGAATGACAAACAAAGATTCTGACAGTAAAAATGTCATGGAAAATATTCATTCCATAAATAGTTCTTTTGCTTTTGCTTCCATGGGTGCAAATATTGCATCTCCATCAGGATATGGGCCATACTGTTTTAGAATACACGGACAAGTTTATCACCGTATTGGAATTTTACATCCTTCGGATGGTGTTTCTCGGAAGTTTGCTCAACTCTATATTTTGGATACAGCCAAAGCTACAAGTAAAAGATTAGCAATGCCAGAAAACCAGGGCTACTCAGAAAGACTCATGATCAACATCAACAACCTCATGCATGAAATCAATGAATTAACAAAATTGTACAAGATGCTACATGAGGTAGAAAAGGAAGCCCAATCTGAAGCAGCAGCAAAAGGTATTGCTCCCACAGAGGTAACAGTGGTGATTAAATATGATCGTAACAGTGATCCGGGTAGATATAATTCTCCCCATGTAACTGAGGTACCTGTCATATTCAGAAATGAAGAGGGAGAATCTCCTTTTGAAAGGGACTTGCTCATTCATTGTAAACCAGATCCCAGTAATCCAAGTGCCACTAAAATGAAACAAATCAATATCCTGTTTCCTACATTAGATGCAATGACATATCCTGTTCTTTTTCCACATGGTGAAAAAGGCTGGGGAACAGATATTGCATTAAAACTCAGAGACAACAGTGTAGTCGACAATAATACCAGACAAAATGTAAGAACACGAGTCACACAAATGCAGTATTATGGATTTCATCTCTCTGTGCGGGACATGTTCAGT
The DNA here is from genome assembly GCF_028538775.1 of Myotis yumanensis. Lineage (NCBI taxonomy): Eukaryota > Metazoa > Chordata > Mammalia > Chiroptera > Vespertilionidae > Myotis > Myotis yumanensis. The sequence goes on along the minus strand of NW_027223754.1, from coordinate 116,759,197 downwards.
CCTATTTTAAATGCAGGAAAATTAACTTGACAGTTTATTGTGGATTCGTATTCAAAAATTGAGGCCAATTGGATAAATTTCATTAAAGCAAACCAATCTAAGTTGAGAATTGAAAAATATAGTGGTTTGATGGATTATCTCAAATCTAGATCTGAAAAGGACAATGTGCCGATTGGTAAAATGATAATACTTCCATCATCTTCTGAGGGTAGTCCCAGAAATATGCAGCAGCGATATTAGGATGCTATGGCAATTGTAATGAGGTATGGCAAGCCCGATTTATTTATAACCATGACATGCAACCCCAAATGGGCAGATATTGCAAACAATTTACAAAGCTGGCAAAAAGTTGAAAACAGACCTGACTTGGTAGCCAGAGTTTCTAATATTAAGCTGACTGTTCTTTTAAATGATATCTGTAAATTCCATTTATTTGGCAAAGTAATAGCTAAAATTCATGTCATTGAATTTCAGAAACTCGGACTGCCTTACGCTCACATATTATTGATATTAGATAGTGAGTCCAAATTACGTTCTTCTAATTAATTCCCTTTCAATGTGCACAAATTTTGTGCACCAGGCTACTAGTCTTTTCATATGTCCGTTAACCATCTATATGTCCCCTTTGGAGAAATACCTCTATTTAGGTCCTCTGCTCATTTTTTTAATTGGGTTCTTTGCTTTTATGGTGTTGAGTTGTATGAGTTCTTTATATATTTTGGATATTAATCTCTTATCAGATGTATCATTAGTGAATATCTTCTTCCATTCAGTAGGTTGTCTTTTCATTTTACTGATGGCTTCCTTTGCTATGCAAAATTTTTTTTTTATATAGGCCCATTTGTTTATTTTTTTCTTTTGTTTCCCTTGTCCAAGGAAACATAACCAAAAAATCTATTACTAAGAGCAATGTCATATTCCTGGTGAACAAAGATGCAAAATTCCCAAGAGCAATTCTAGGACTTTTATAGTTTTGGGTCTTACATTTAAGTCTTTAATCCATTTTGAGTTTATTCTTGTGTATGGTGTACGAAAGCAGTCTAGTTTCATTTTCTTGCATGTATCTGTCCAGTTTTCCCAGCATCATTAATTGAAGAGACTGTCTTTAACTCCTTGTCTATTTTTTCTTCCTTTGTCGTGGATTAATTGACCATACAGATGTGGGTTTATTTCTGGGCTCTCTATTCTGTTCCATTGATCTGTGTGTCTGTTTTTATGCCAGTGTCATGCTGTCTTGATAATTATAGCCTTGTTATATAGTTTGTTGTCTGATGGCATGATACTTCCAATTTTGTTTTTCTTTCTCAAGATTGCTTTGGCTACAGGATCTTTTGTGGTTCCATATAAATTTTAGGATTATTCTAATTCTGTGGAATATGCCATTGGTATATATTTTTAAAAATCTTTATTGCTAAAAGTATTACATTATGTCCCCTTTTCCTCCACTGACCCCTTCTAGCTCGCCTCTCCTCCCCCACCCCTGCCCCATGCCTTCACTACCCTATTGTCTGTGTCCATGGGTTATGCATATATGCATACAAGTTCTTTGGTTGATCTCTTCCCACCCACCTAACAACCCCCACCTTCCCTCTGAGATTTGACAGTCTGTTCCATGCTTCTATGTCTCTGGATCTGTTTTGGTTATCAGTTTATTTTGTTCATTAGATTCCACATATGAGTGAGATCATGTGATACTTCTCTTTTTCTGACTGGCTTATTTCATTTAGCATAATCTCTCCAGGTCCCTCATGCTGCCTCAAAGGGTAAGAGGTCCTTTTGATTCATTGTTGGAAGTTTGTATGTTTCTTGGAATTTATCCATTTCTTCTAGGTTGTCCAATTTATAGGCATATAATTATTCATAGTATCCATACTAATAATAGCCTAGGGCCGTCATGACGGGAGGGACGACCAAACGCGGGGGGGGGGGGGGGGGGGGTTGGGTGAGTGGGCGCTGCAAGGTTGTTAGCCTCTGGCCTGGGCCGGGCGGAGGCCTAATTGAAAGGGCGAGGGCTACACCCTCCACCTTGCCCCAGGGTAAGGGCTACGACCTTGGCCACGTGCTTGGCAAGAAGGTTCTTCCCGGAAGTCTAAGACTCTGCTAGCCACACCCAGGAACAAGACATCGACTTGCACCTGGCCAATCGGCAGAGCACAGTCCTTTCTCCTCCCCTTACTCCAACCCCCCCCTTTAAAACCCGTCTCTAGGCGGGGTTCGCTCTCTTGGTCACTTGGCTAGCCGATGTGTCGGTGAGTCTGGTGGATGGAGAGCTCAAGCTAGCTTGAAATACAGATTCTTATGCTTTTGCATCGGATTGGCTGGCTCCCTGATGTGGTTTCTTGGGAATCTTGAAATCTGGGCATAACACTAATGACCTCGCCTCTGCATCCGAGGTTGACTCCAGCAGGACCTGGGCTCTCCCCTCTGTGGACCAGAGGCCCTTTTCCTGATACCATGTCCCCAGCATCTCTCGACCCCTTTTTGGAAGTTAGAAAACACTGCGTGTGGTCATCCTGCCCTCGGGACTCCCAGGTCTGACAGCAGGGGAGGGCCTTGGTGGGGTCCCCTCTGTTGTGGCGTCCAGAGTCTCATTAGTGTTTCCTCAGTGTCCTCACCTTGACTCTGTCAGGACTTGGGATGGTCCTCTGCGTATCTGAGGTCTCGCTGTACCAAAGCCCCTGAGTCTCTGTGACCCGGATACAGCAATCGCCTGTTGTCGATTCCCTCCTCCCCTGCACCCACCTCACCTCTCCGCCGCTCAGGAGGCTCAAGCCATGGAAGCGCATCCATCCACCTTGGAAGACCCTTCCTGGATGCGGTGTGTGTGCCCGGAGCCCACCCTGCCCCCGGGCCTGGGCCATGGACAACTCCCCTGCGCTGAGCCGCCCCTCCTGTGACCCCGCCTCTGATTCCCGGAGCTGCGGGGCCCACAGGTGGCTGTGCCAGCCTGGCCCCTGGGACTCGGAGGTTCCCAGAGCTGAGAGGGGCCAGGAACGTGACCCAAATCACCGCCTCCAGGACCCGCAGTCACCTCAAGGGGAGGCCCAGGCACCTGACCGCACAGCCCTGTGGCTCCTGAACCAGTCAGGAGGTACCAGCCCCAGAGGGGATGGAGTGACTCGAGTTCCTGGTTCCGTGCTGAGCCCAAGCCGCCCGCACCAGCGCCCAGCACCCAGGCTGCACCCCAGGAAGCGGGCAGAAGGCAGCCAACCCGCTCCAGGAGCCTGCACCCCTGGGGAGCCTGAGACTGCCCTGTAGGCAGCCCTGCTGCTTTCTCTCCTGAGGGACGCGCAGACTTTCCTGGGACAAATCCCTCCCCAAGTGCAATCAATAACATGCTGAGGTACTGACTTGGCTTTTGCATCTACTTCTCTCTGTTCTCTTCTGGAACCTATAGACGACGATTAAACCACGGATCCCTTTAAAAAAAATCGCCCGTTGGTGTCATCCTGCCCTGGGTGGGATGATTCTGTTCTAGGGTCCAGGGTCCCTCCCTCCTCCCTCATGTTCCTCACCTTGAACCCTGGCAGGTCCCGGGATCCTCCCTCTGTTGACCCAAGGCCGGCTCCTCAGATCAGGGCCTCACTGCCCTGAGTCCTCTGCAGGAAGTCAGTGTACGTCACATCCGGTACCAAGCCCAACAATTCCAAAGCCTGATGGCAGGGGCTGAGATGGATTCCGTAGGGTCCTTTAGCCCTGCCTCTGATCCATACTTTGACAGGGCCTGGGCCTCCTGTCCTCTATGAACCTGAGTCTGCAATCCTCAGACCAAGGGTCTGACTACTCGAGTTCCCTGAGGAGGTGGGGTGGGCGGAGGTGCAATTTTCAACTTACCAACAGGAAGCCCAACTTCGGGAATTTAAATTCCTGCCTCATTCACCTTATACTGTTAAACCCCAAATCTAGATACTATACCTACTATGATCACCCCCAAGGTTTTAAACAAAGCTAAGATAACCAGTTGAGCAACTCTATTCATTAAAGACAGCCTAAAGGCAATGATTTCAACCTTGAAAACAGAAAGCTGGGGAGAGCCACATGGACAGTGGAAAAAGGGGGGTGAGATGGAAAATTTCTCTGGTAGTTGCCAAGAAGTGAATGGTTTTCAAGGTGCATAAGAGCAACCTGTACTAGGGAAGCAGGATGATTCACATCTCCACAGAGATAGTCACATTACCTTGAAAAGATTTTAGGAAAATCTTATGAAAACTAGCTAATGGTGAAGGATGAGAAAGAACAATGAACCACTGAAATGGGTGGCCTAGGGAAACATTTGGAGGAAGCATCATCTCCCTACCATGTGACCCATCAGAATTGAACATGGGGTCAATAAGTTTGAGAAGGCTTTGGAGTGCTAAAGAAATGCCCCCTTTCTGTTACGAAAGCATCTCGGCCTCCTCACCCCTCCCCATGGAAGTGTCAGGATGGTGCTTTATGATGTCTAAGTTTCTCTCCCAGAGCTACCATTAGCTGGAGGAGAGGCTTCCTGATTAATTAAAGCCTAGGGAGTGTGGCCCCTCATTGTCTTAGAGAAAATTGTATGTTCAGGAGGCCTGGGGTAGGGCTCTGGGAAATTTTGACATGGTGAAGATGACTAGGAAACCACAAACTCCTAGTGCAGTTATGGAACAACCAACCCCATTCACCAAAAGAAGGTAAAAGAGGAAGAAGCCCTGTTAACCCAGGTCCAGTGTCAAGGATGAAAGGACCACACCCAAACTTCTTCTCCTCCTCTTTAGTGGCATATCCCTAAGACTCCCTGGTCTTGCCTGGCAGATTCCATCCTCAACCCATACTTTTTCTCATGAAGACTTTTCCCTTTCATCCCAGCCATTTCCCCACAAACCAGTGTCCTTCTGCACTCACTCTGTTGTCCTTCCAGGTACCAAAGACATCCGTGGGGGTGAAAAGATGTCTTTAAGGGAGTTCAAGGAAAGGAGCCTTTCCAAAAATTCCTACCCCTTCAAGAAAACCTACGCAAGCTATAAAGCCAACAATATGTGGCCATTATCACAGGCCAAATGAGGAACTGAATAAAAATGATCCAGAAAAAGACCAAGACAATGTAGAAAATTCACCACCTCAAGTGATAACTTGGGCAGCCAGTAACTTCAGAGCAAGGCCAAAGACCTCAGAACTATCTATGAAGTCTGGCCCCCAAGAAATGTTGACAGTGTGGAAGCCAAATTTTACACCTATAGGGGACACCAATAGTGATGATTAAAATAAAATTGATAAGTGGTTCACTTCCAGTGTAAGAATAATTTGTAGACAATTTTTATTAAATTTATTGGGATAACATCTACATTATAAAAGACCAGGAGCCATCACATCCTAAACGACCAGATGGACGACCAGTCACCAGGCCCGGGAGGGTTGGGGGGTGGGGTGAGGCAGGTGCGGTAAAGTTGTTAGCCTCTGGCCTGGGCCGGGTGGAGGCCTAAGGACCTCGGCGGCTGCGGATCAGGCCAAGAGAGAGGCCCGGAGGCAGAGGCAGGCAGAGGGGTTAGGGGCAATCAAGCAGAGGCAGTTAGGGGTGATCAGGCAGGCAGGCAGGCAGATTAGGAGCCATCGGTCCCAGATTGCGAGAAGGATGTCCAACTGCTGGTTTAGGCCTGATCCCTTTGGGCAGTCATACATCCCCTAAGCGGTCCATTAATATTTGCTTGATATAATTAGGTGCTCCTAAGTTGGGTACATAAATGTTTACAAGGGTTATACCCTCTTGTTGATTGATCCCTTTATCATTATGAATGTCCTTCTTTGTCTCTTATTACAGTCTTTGTTTAAAAGTCTGTTTTGTCTAATATGAGTATTGCTGTACCAGCTTTTTTGTATGTTTACATTTGCCTGAAATATCTCTTTCCATCCCTTTACTTTTAGTTGTGTCTTTCAATCTGAAATGGGTCCCTTGTAGGCAGTATATGTACAGGCCTTATTTTCTTACCCATTTAGCCACCTTATGCCTTTTGATTGGACCATTTAATTCATTTACTATAAATAGCAATATTGATAGGTATGTAGTTCTTGCCATTTTATTACTCATATTTTTCTTCTAATTTTTTTCTTCTTAAAGAAGTCACTTTAACTTTGTTTTTGTAATATAGGTTTGGGCGTTATGAACTCCTTTAGCTTTCTCTTGTCTTGGATATTTTTACTGAGTTTTGAGAGTTCTTTTATATTCTACATACAAAAGATACTAGATATATGATTGACACTTTATTAAATATATGATTTACAATTTTATTTTATTAGCAGTTTTTCCCTTTTCCACTAGAATGGTATATTTGGGAATGTTGTATAATTATTTTCTGTTTTATTTTTGACACTTTTCCCCAACTTCCTCCCAAAAGAAGTACTTTTTGACATCCTCTTAACCCTTTTCCTATCTTTTCTCCTTCTTTGTGGTGATCTGCCATCCCAGTTTTGATCAGTATTGACTTGGCTTACCTGGCGCACCATCAAATCAGTCTAGGCCTGGCCTGAAGTACCCCAAGGTCCTTATCAGAAAACAGAGCAGGGGTTCAGAATCATTGGTGACAACCCTGCAGACAGACTTAACATTTCCTTATTAATTAAATGGTTCATTTTTAATGTAATGTATTGCACTTACTGTGTAATTTCAGCTTTTTGGAATTTGTTGACTTTGTGTTACCTAATACATGGTTATTTTAAAACAATTTTTTTATGTATATTTGAAACGAATACATTTTTCCATTGTACAAATTTTAAAAAATACTGCCAGTTAAAACTTGCAAATTGTATATTGTAAATCTTGTATTTTTTTGTTTTGTTTGTTTCTGAGATAAGAATGTTGGGTCTTCTACAAAAAAGGATAAAAGTTCTCAGTATCAAATGTGTCTTTGCCTTTGTCTATTTTATTGCTTTTCACTTGAGTTTCTATTGTGTCATGTTAATATTGCTGTATCTACCCTTTTTGTTGTTAACATTTGCCTGGTATATTTAAAATTTTTATTTATTTTCAGCCTTTTGTTGTTGTTGTTGTTATAGATGAGCTTTTGAATATTTAGCTTTGAAAGAAAACAACTGAGTTTGTTCATTGCTTTCTTTTCCTAGACTGGTATAGTGGGTAAGAACAATGACTATCGCTCCAGTGTGCCTGGGTTTGACTTCTGATGTTGGTCAAGTTTACTTAACTCTTGGCGCCTTAGTTTCTTCCCTGTAGAATGGAAATATTAATGGTTTCTATCTCATTTTGTAAGAATTAAATGAGTTAATATGTGTAAAACACCTAACAATGCTTGCACTATTTATAATTATCTATAATAATAAAAGCATAAATGCTAATTAGACCGGATAGCCGAACGACCTTCCAGACAAAGCTGCGGTGGCAGGAGCCAAGGCAGAGGCAGTTATGGGCGATCAGGAAGGCAGGCGAGCAGTTAGGGGCAATCCGGCAGGCAGGCAGAGTGGTTAGGGGCGATCAGGCAAGCAGGCGAGCAGTTAGGGGTGATCGGGCAGGCAGGTGAGTGGTTAGAGGCAGTCAGGCAGGCAGGCAGGCAGGCGAGTGGTTAGGGGCGATCAGGCAGGCAGGCAGGTGAGCGGTTAGGAGCCAGCAGTCCAGGATTGTGAGAGGGTACAGGCCGGGCTGAGGGACTTCCCCCACTGCCCGTGCACGAATTTTGTGCACTAGGACTCTAGTTATTATATAAATAGCTATTATATTAATAGGGACGTTCACCCATGAACATTTATTGTAATTATTTTGGATGGCCACTATTAGTGCCTTCATTTATTTTTAAAGAATCAGTTTTTTTGCCCATTGCTGACTTGGTTAGTTTTTTCCTCCTGTAATTTTTTTTTTTTTTTTTTATTGATACATCTCGTATTTTCTAGTTGTCTGCACTAAATTAAAACAGTGATTACAGAAATACCTATATATATTCTTTTTTAAAAAAACTAGAAACACATTTGAGATTAAAGTGTCCTCTGACTCTCACATTCACCTATCTTTCACAGAGGTACCATTGTTACGAGTTTGGGATGTTTCTTCCCATCCTTTGGTAGTTGTGCGTGTATGCGTGTGTGTGTGTGTGTGTGTGTGTGTGTGAGAATGTTTGTAGTAATTACAGGAAAATATAGTAGTTTTTGCACAAATGGTATATTGTTATTCTGAATTTTGCTTTTTCATTCACCACTGTGTTTTGGAGATCATTCCATATATACTTAACATGTTGCTTTTATCAGCTGCTTTCCCCCTATTGGTTGTTATGTCCAGTTGTTCACCCTGACAGAAAGTACTGCGTGAACATTCTTGTACATGAGTCCTTGTGTGTGAATGAGAATGTTTCTCTTAGATTAAGAAGTGGAAATATTAGGTCAAGGTTATGATATTCTTAGTTTTATTAGATCTTACCTTTTTGAAGGTCAATTTGATGGTATTTACATGTCCATCAAATAATTACTATTTTCTTATCTTTCCAGTACTTGCTAGAATCACACTTAAGTTTTTGCTAGTTTGGGGGACATAGTATTTTATTTTTGTTCCACTATCCTGTTGCTAGGGAGATGGGCTGTTTTCTTATCTCTTGTTTGGTTGCTATTTGTATTTCTTCTTTGTGAATTCCCCCAGTCTTCCCATTATGATTTTCCAGCCATGCATTGATGATTGATGGCCACATCCTCTCTGTCATATGTTTGGTTTGTTATTTCCTTTAATCTGATCCTATTGCCCTTTTAGCTTTGGATATTATCTATCATTTATAGCCCTAATATTGTTGTAGATATTTTAAATATAGATCTTTTTCATCATTTGGGGGAATTTGAAACTTAAGGAGAAGTTTCTATTTATTCTCCTTAACTAGACTTGTTTCTTTTTCTTCAGTTCTCCAGTTCAATTTACATAGCTTTTTAAAAAAAAATTAAATTTATTGGGGAGACATTGGTTAATAAGATCATATAGGTTTCAAGTGTACATTTCTGTTACATGATCTGTATATTGCATTGTGTGCCCACCACCCAATGTTACAGCTTTTGAAATTATTTTTTTTAAATAAGTTAACACCACGCATACATTCATACCCTAATTCTTATAAATGTCTCATTTTAATTGAGAAATATGCTTAGCATTGCTAGGGCCTAAACAGAACATAAATTATCTATAATTCCAAGTCAAGGGAAAAGATATGGTCCCTTTCTCTTGGCCAAAGATCATGTTAAACTGTAGTTTTACTTACCTTACCCCCACACAGCAGCATTTCTCAGTTTCCTTTGAGACTGAGTATGTACGCAAAGTCTTATGAATAGCTTCGCGGCAGATATCAAATGGGATATTAGCTACCAGGTGTCATGCTGAACCATAGTCAGTAGTATGCTTCCCTGGCCTGGCCTGGGAAGGACGCAAATGTCTGGGATTCTACAGTAGTTAACCCAAGGCCAGTCATGATAGAAAAGTCATGTATATCGAAGTGCGGAACAGAATAAGGTTAGGGGTCTGACGCTTAGGCACACAGCAACAAGGTAGGATCAGGAGTTGAGGAACCAGACAAAAACTATCTTTTTAATAAAATAATAAATTATCTTTTATAAGCAGAACCTTGGAAATGTAGACCAGCTTATTCCTTTTAGTCAAGAGTTGACCACTCTTGGCAGATGGTCAAGTGCTTAGACAGTTCAATACTGGGAGGATAGGAGAAAGGAGGGAGAATAGAATAGAGACATTGTGTCATAAATCAAAGGATTACTTGGACATAGAGGCACACAATTTTTTTATTTTTATTTTTTTTTTATTTTTCGCTAAAAGTATTACAAAGGGTATTACATTACTGTCCTTTTTTCCCCCCGGCCCTTGACAAGCCCCTGCCCTCCCTTACCCCCCAGTGTCTTATGTCCATTAGATATGGTTATAAGGATGCATACAAGTCCTTCGGTTGATCTCTTACTCCCCTCCCTCCTGTCCCCCAACCCTCCCTGGCCTTCCCACTGCAGTCTGACAATCAGTTTGAGGCAGCTCTGCCTCTGTATCTATTATTGTTCAAAAGTTTGTAATGGTCTTTATTATCCATGAAAGAGTGAGATCATGTGGTATTTTTCCTTCATTGACTGGCTTGTTTCACTTAGCATAATGCTCTCCAGATCCATCCATGCTGTTGCAAATGGTAAGAGTTCCTTCTTTTTAACAGCAGCATAGTATTCCATTGTGTAGATGTACCAAAGTTTTCTAATCCATTCATCTACTGATGGGCACTTAGGCTGTTTCCAGATCTTAGCTATGGTGAATTGTGCTGCTATGAACATCTGGGTGCATATATCCTTTCTGATTGGTGTTTCTGGTTTCTTGGGATATATTCCTAGAAGTGGGATCACAGGGTCAAATGGGAGTTCCATTTCCAATTTTTTGAGGAACCTCCATACTGCCTTCCATAGTGGCTGTACCAGTCTGCATTCCCACCAGCAGTGCACAAGTGTTCCTTTTTCCCCACATCCTCTCCAGCACTTGTCCTTTGTTGATGATGGCCATTCTGACAGGTGTGAGATGGTACCTCATTGTTGTTTTGATTTGCATCTCTCAGATGATTAGTGACTTTGAGCATGTTTTCATATGTCTCTTGGCTTTCTGAATGTCCTCTTTTGAAAGGTGTCTATTTAGATCCTTTGCCCATTTTTTGATTGGATTGTTTATCTTCTTTTTGTTAAGTTGTATGAGTTCCCTATAAATTTTGGAGATTAAGCCCTTATCAGATATGACGTTGGCAAATATGTTTTCCCACGAGGTGAGTTTTCTTGTTGTTTTGTTGATGGTTTCTTTTGCTGTGCAGAAGCTTTTTATTTTGATGTAGTCCCATTTGTTCATTTTCTCTTTAGTTTCAATTGCCCTAGGAGCTGTATCAGTGAAGAAATTGTTTTGGCATATGTCTGAGATTTTGTGAGGCACACAATTTTTGCTGCCTTACTGTCCTGGTAGGACACAGAAATGAAGTAGCCTTGGTGTGTTGGTATATTTACAAATGGGGCTTGTGGGAGACATGTACATATCAGAATGGGATAGGAAGAGCACTAGTGGAAGTCAGAGATTGAGATTCTAGTGTTTATTCATCCTTGGCAGGTCTCCACAATCTGGGAGGCTTTGTGCAATCTGGGAGGTTTTGTATCTCTTTGTCTTGATCTCTGTAAAATGAAGAAGTTAGTCTAGATCTCCCAAGATTCCATTTATCTAAAACATTTATTATTTTATTAGATAGCTGGTTTTGTCTGGTTAAAACAGAGGACAGTTGTTACTGGAAAAAGCATCTCAGAGGTTCCTGGATTAGTAAATGCACTAGAATAAAATTTTATTCTCAACAAAAGAATATAAAACAGATTTAGACTCAAATATAAAATATATAGTCTCAAATGTGCTGAGTATCTGGTTATATAGACACCAGCGCCATAAAGAGACTTGAAAATAAAATAAAAATACATGTTAAAAATGTTTTTACATTTAATAGGAGCTCAGTAATTTATTTAAATTATTTAAAAATCCAAACTAAAGAAGGACAGAACAGATCATAAAAATAAATTTAGTATATATAAATAGAAATAAATAGCATGGAAGGTTCAAGAACAGCTTTTTTTTAGGCCCCTCTCACCATCCTCCATTATGCCAGGAGGAAGGGATGGTAAAAGAGAACTAATGGCTCTGGCCAGTTTAGCTCTGTGGTTAGAATGTCAGCCTGCGGACCAAAGGGTCCGGGTTTGATTCCCGGCCGAGGGCATGTACCTGGGTTGCAGGCCTGATCCTGGTCTGGGTCGGGTGTCTGCAGGAGGCAACCAATTGATGATTGACATGGTTCTCTCACATCGATGTTTTTCTCTCTCTCCCCCACTCCCACTTTCTAAAAATTAATGGGGAAAATATCTGCGGATAAGGATTAACCAGAAAAAAAAAAAAGAGAGAGAGACCCAAGGATTTTGTTCTTTAGCACACTCCACGTTGCTTCTCTGTATTCCCACTCATGATAGATTGTTTTTCTTCACCTTAACTGGCTTTGTGGTTTCTTTCCACAACGGAGAAACACAAGACAGGAACCAATGGTGAAAACCTTAGTGGAAAGAAGTCTCAACATAGACATCTAATCTCTGACTTTTCAATTGGAACCGGTTATTAGCTACCACCTGCAATGCCTTGAGATGCCATTTTGTAGCCCACAAAAGACAAACTATTACTTCTTATCTTTGAATGTTCTCCAAAAGTTAGCAGAGCTTTCAGATATATTCTGCTATTCCATAGACATAAATCTGCATTGCCACCCCCACCCCAGGATAGTTATTTAGTTGTTGAGGCTATTTAGCAAAAACTAGGTGATTTAAAAAAATAATTAAATAGTACTTGAAGCCTTCACTAGGAAATCCATTCTGATGTCTATTGTGCAGCTTCCATGTGCCGGGCATCCGGCCCCAGCATCTGCGATACCCCTCCCCCCACCCCCAATGGAGTCTTTCTAGTTGTGTTTTAATTTCCCAGGTATGAAGAATACCTTTAGTGCAGAGCTTGTCACACTGGATTATAACTTTATATATATAATCTTATTAAGCCACTAATTCCTTGATGGAAAGGGATTTTGATTTTTTGGTTGGTTTTTTTTTGGTCTGTTTATTCTTTGTTCTTCCACTGGCTAAATCATAATAAAAAGGCACAAAATGTTTGGAGAGCAGGTGAATCCAATATAGTAGTGTCTGAAAGCCAGCTGAGTATTGAACTGAAAGGAAACAAAGCATATCAGAGGGAAAACGAGGGAGAAAATCTGTTTTTCAAAACAGGAAACTGAGGTCCACCTTGATGACAAAACTTGCATGGGTCTCACACAGTGTTAGTGGAGAACTGGGACTAGCAACCAGGTCCCTACTCCTAATCCAGCTTGGTTTCACTCTGCCTTTCTGTCTCTCGTGCAGAGACATACAGACCATGATCTAAATAGCGAAATGTAAGCATTTATCTCAGTGACACGCTATTGAGTAAATCTTATGCAGATTTCCCCCAGCTGCATCATAGCTTTCACCTGAAGGTGAGGCAGAGTCGCTCTACAAGGTAATGTGACAGGTTGGGAGTTGAGGAATCCCAACTCCCAACTCCTCTTTGGCCATGGGAATGTTTTATTACTGGTGACTAATTTCTGGGGAATGTCAGTAAGCAAGTGGGGTGCCATAAAACTGGCTTGAGCAGACATGGCCCATGTCTTTCCAAATTAAAAAGGCACAACGGGAAGTCAAAGGAAGGGGCTTAGGCAGCATTGTGTCACTTGTTTGGACATGGGGATAGAACCAGACCACTTCTGCTTGGATCACTTGTATTCTGAGTACATACAAGTCAGCGTGATTAAAGAGCCAGACATCTGCAGTCTGCACACATTTAGTTTGGTGTCTATAATATAGTCTGTACCATGTGATTTAGCTATGCCATGCACTGCACTCTTAATTGTTGAGCATGCAGCAATCAGAGCAAAGGTTACCAACACATCAAGGATAGAAAAGACAGAATCATTAACCCTGTCAGGTTCTGCAAACTGCATACTCTGAAAACTTGCAGAATAATCTGAGTGGCTGCGTAGTACAGAAAGAAATCCATCACAAAATCTATTCAGCCAGCTTTGTACAGTCAACTAGCTCTGTCAATAATGTCGTTTTAAACTATGTAATAAGGGCCATGATTTCTCAATGATATAAAGCAGAGTTGTGCTTCTGCAGATGAGGGCAGGAAACTCATGCCTGTGATGGGGACAGGTACAAGGCAGAGTTTAGCTGCCATTGGGAAGAAAGGCACAGACACTGAGGAGGTCTCATTCTGGGGTCCAGGTCCACAGGTCCTTTGTAAGATTTAGGCTGGACCAGGAAAACAGAACTTCCCCTGCACCTACCATGAACCTTGTCCATAGAAACAAAGCAACAGCAATCCTCTTTTAGAAGGAAAAGTGTGACACAAGTGTGAAGGGACTGCAGGGTGTAGCAGGAACATTAAGAAAAATTTTGGCATCCCAGACCCCGCACCTGGCACAAGGTAGCAGCCCATCACTAGGGATTTTAATGCTGTTGTATTGTGTACGAACAACACACCTGTTAAACCACTGAGTAGGTTGACTCAATCCCCAGTACTAAGGTCACGCCAAAGGACCATGCTAGCCATTTCAGGTGGAAAAATTGTTTTCATCTTTTGCTACTGTTCTACATGTGATATCTAGCATTTAGTCAAAAAAAATAAAATCATGCTACAAAAAAGGGAAGAAAGAAAAACCCATTGTCAGGAGATAAGGCAGTCAACAGGAACATGCTCAGAGATAACCCAGATGTGGGAACTATCAGACAGGGACTTTAAAATAGCTGTGATTAAATGTATAAACGATGTAGTGGGAAAGGTAGACAATATCCTCTGACCCATGGTGAATATCAACAGAGAGATGAAAACTTAAAACAATTTTAAAAAGTTAAATGGAAACCACTGGAAACAAAACACACACACACACACACACACACACACAAGTTGGGTTTGTTAGCAAACTGGACAAAGCTGAAGAAAGACTCAGCTAATTGAAGCTTAAGTCAACAGAACATAAAAACAAAAAGAAGAGGCAGGGGGAAAAAAGGAGAGTATATAGGAAAACTACATCTCTCCTACGTTTCTCTCTACTCTCAATTGTCTACTAGAGACAACACATAATTCCTGATACCACATCGAGCAGGTCTCTGCAACAACAATTGGGTGTCCTATAACTCAATTCAGTTCTGACACTGACTGCTGGAGTTGGTGCAGATCCCACAGGTTAGGGGCTCAGTCCCACAAGACTGCCCACACTCAGATGCCAATCCTAAGTTCCAGATTGTCACCTGAACTTCAGACTGCTATAAATCAGGGTTCCCATAATCCCCTTCTTAGATTTGATCATATGCTAGACAGCTCCCAGAACTTAGAGAAATACTTACTTACATTTACCAGTTTATTATATAACAAAGAACATAAAGAATACAAATGAATAGCTAAATGAAGAAGCACGTAAGACGAGGTCTGGAATGGCCCCAGTGTAGGAACTTCTGTCCCAGTTGGGGTGCATCCTCCTAGTATGTGGATGTGTTCACCAACCTGGAAGCTCTCTAAACCCCGTACTTTAGGGATTTCTGTAGCCATTTCATCATACAGGCATGATCAATCATTAGCTCAATTTCTGGCCCCTCTGTCCTCTCCAGACAATAGGGGATAGGGCTGAAAGTTCCAAGCTTCTAAACATGGCTCAGTCTTTCTGGTGACCAGCTTCTACCCAGGACTCCACTAAGAGTCACTTCATTAGAACTAAATGCATTTCTATCACCCAGAATTTCTAAGGGATTTATGAGCTTGATGTTAGGAACCTGGCTCAAAGACCAAATATTAGAACAAAAGATGTTCCTAGTGCTTTTATCACTTAGGAAATTACAGGTGTTTTAAGAACTCTGTACAAGAAACCAGGGGGGTAAAAACATATATGTATATTGTATATTATTTAAAAATATGTATGTGTGTGTGTGTATATATAATATATATATATAATATAATATATATAATATAATATATATAATATATATAATATATATATATATATAATATATATATATATTATATTATAATATATATATTATATATATTATATATATTATAATATATATATATAATTATATATATATATTATATATATATATAATTATATATATATATATAATTATATATATATATATAATTATATATATATATAATTATAATATATATATTATATATATTATATATATTATAATATATATATTATATATATTATAATATATATAATATATATATAATATATATAATATATAATATATAATATATATAATATATATATTATATTATAATATATATAATATAATATATATATAATATATATTATATTATATATACACACACACACACACTAGAGGCCCGGTGCACGAATTCATGCACAGGTGGGATCCCTAGGCCTGGCTGGCAGTCAGGGCGATCGGGGCCATCTCAACCAGTCCCGATAGGGGCCAATTGGGCGCAGCCAGTCTGGGGTAGGGACCATGGAAGGTTGGCCAGCTGCGAGAGGTTGACTGTGCGAGCGCACTGACCACCAAGGGGCAGCTCCTGCATTGAGCGTCTGCCCCCTGGTGGTCAGTGTGCATCATAGTGACTGGTCGTTTGGTTGACTGATCATAACAGTCGCTTAGACTTTTATATATATAGATATGTATAAATATAAATTAATATATTAATAAAATATATATTACTTCACAACAGAAAATAAAGGAAAAGAGGAAAGAGCAGAATATCCAAGAAGAGGAACAGAACAGTTATCTAACATACATGTAATTGGAAGTCCAAAAGGAAAAGAGAGCAAGTACTATCTAGAAGAAATACATGAAGAAAGATTGCTGAGAATTATCCAAAATTAATAGAAGCAAAACAAAACATAAAAAAAACAATTAATGAAATACAAACAGATACAAGAATCTCAAAGAACCCCAAGCAGGTTAACAAAATGGGATCTCCCCCCATCTCCAGTTCTGGAAACACCAGAACCAAGTTGCTGAAATACCAAAGATAAAGAGGAAAGTCTTGGTGAAAAGAAACATTACAAACAAAGGAACAAAGATAAGAATAACTGTGAAGTAACATACTTAAAGTACCAAAAGACAAAAAGGAAAAAAACAAAAAATACCTTTTCCTATAACCCTGAAGTCCTGTCAATCCAGAATTCTATACCCAGCAAAAATATCTTTTAAAAATAAAGACTTTTTCAGAGAAACTGAAGGTGAGGGAAATATTTTTGTGCAGGAGTTCAGGACTATAAGAAATGTTAGAGGAAGATCTTTAGGCAGGAGTACTAGATAGCAGTTTGGATATACACAAAGAAAGAAAGAGATCCTGACATGGTAAAAATGAGGCTGAATATAAACATTCAATTTTCCCTTTTAAAAATTGCTTTAAACACTAATTGACTGCAAAGAGTAAAAGCAATAACAGTGTATTGTGGGGTTTAGAACATAAGTAAAATACCGGTATATGACAACGTAGGACAAACATGGGGGGGAGATAACAGAAATGTACTAAAGTTATAGTATTTGTACATTGTGAAGTATTTTAGTATTATTTGAAGGTAGATTGTGATATGGTACACACACACACACACACACACACACACAAATATAAAAACCTGGGGCAACCACTAAAAAAAGTTAAAACAAAAAGTGAATGAAAGCTAGTTATGGATATTAAGTGATATAAGAAATAACTAAAAGGAGGCAAAATGGAGCAAAGAACAGATGGGACTAATACAAAACCACTAGCAAGATGGAAGGTTTAAATCCTGCCATTTCAACAGTTAAGTTGAATGTAAATGATCTGAATACACCAACTAAAAGTCAGGGATTGTTAGATTGTATAAAAAAAGTAAGACCCAACTGTACACTATCTAAAATTTATGTAATTACTCTAAATATAAAGACACAAGGAGGTTAATATTAGAAGAAAAAGGTTATACTCTATAAACACTAATCAAAAGAAGAAGGAATGACTATGAATATCAAAGTACACTGGGACAGTAATTATTACCAGCAGCAAATGGGCCATCACATAATGACAGTGGGGTCATTTCACCAAGGAGATATAATAATCTTAAATGTGTATATACATTCAACAACAGACCTTCAGCATACATAAAACAAAAACTAATAGAACTCAAGGGAGAACTTGACAGATTCACAGTTACCATTGGCAGCCTCAACACTTTTCTCAATAATTCATAGAACAAGTATACTAAAAATCAATTAAGGATAAGATCACAGCAACGTTGTCAAGTATTGCAGAGGAACACATTCTTCTGAAGTGCACGTGAAACATTCACCAACATAATCCATTTTCTGGGCCATAAAACAAATTGGAACAAATTTCAAAGAATTAAAATCATACAGAGTTTGTCTTTGAACACAATGAATTAAACTGAAAGTTAGTAACAGAGATCTGGAAAAATCCATCATTTATTTGGATTGCTAAGATGACTGCTCATCTCAGAGAGACCTTCCAGATGGTCCAGTGTGGACAGGTGTGGACAGGAAAGGGACATTCGGAGAACTTCATACTGTTTTAAACATTTGTTGAATAGCTTCTGTAACTTTTTTTAGGAAAAAAAACTTCTCTTAATCATGTTATAGAAAAACTTATGAATTTTAGTATGTAGAATTTTAAGAAAGAGATTAAATAAAGAATTGGAAGGTAGAATAGTTGCCTTGAAGTAGGAAGCACTTAATAGGCTTTTGAAAGTTTGACTGTAATTCATTTAAATCATTTGACTTTAATTCAAAGAGTACTACTTGGAGAAGCCAAATGCCAGTGTTTAGGCATTCAGTTGCATAATAAGTTAAATTTCAATAAAAAATGTTAGGTTAATCCTATATAATAATAATAAAAGGCTAATATGCACATTGACTGAACCACAGAATGACCAGTTGCTATGATACGCACTGGCCACCAGGGGGCAGATGCTCAATGCAGGAGCTGCCTCCTGGTGGTCAGTGTACTTCCATATGGGGGGTGCCACTCAGCCAGAAGCTGGCTCATGGCTGGCCAGTGCAGTGGTGGTGGCAGGAGCCTCCCCACCTCCGTGGCAGCACTAAGAATGTCCAACTAACAGTTTAGACCTGATCCCTTGGGGGCCTAAGTCTTTAGTCGGACATCCCCCAAGGGCTCCCTGGCTGCCAGAAGGATGTCTGACTGCAAGCTTAGGCCTGATCCCCCGGGGAGTGGGCCTAAGTCGACAGGTGGACATCCCCCAAGGGGTCCTGGACTGTGAATGGGCACAGGCTGGGCCGAGGGACCCCACCACCCCCCCCCCCCCCCCGCACAAATTTTTGTGCACCGGGCCTCTAGTTGTATAATAAATAAACTTAGGAAATATTGAGCATCTCATTTTAATAATGAGTAAGATATTAATATTAAAATTAAAGTAATAGTATCATTAGAATCTTAGATTTTGGGGTTTTTTTTGTTTGTTTGTTTTTTGCCCAGCACATTTTTTTTATTGTTGACATTACAGATGCCGCCATTTTCCCTCCCTTTGCCCTACTCCATCCAGCCAATGTCCCACCCCAGGCCTTGACCACACTATTGTCTGTGTCCATGGACTAAGCATATCCTATATAATAAAAGGCTAATATGCAAATTGACCAAATGGTGGAAGACCGGTCACTATGATGCGCACTGACCTCCAGGGGACAGAAGCTCAATGCAGGAGCTGCCCCCTGGTGGTCATTGTGCTCCCACAGGGGGAGCACTGCTCAGCCAGAAGCCGGGCTCACATCTGGCGAGCACAGTAGTGGTGGCAGGAGCCTCTTCCGCTTCCACGGCAGCACTAAGGATGTCCGACTGCCAGCTTAGGCCCACTCCCCATGGGTTCCCGGACTGCGAGGGAGCGCAGGCTGGGCTGAGGGACCCCCTGAGTGCACGAATTTTGTGCGCCGGGCCTCTAGTATACACATAAGTTCTTTGGTTAATCTCTTCCTGTCACCCTCACTCCCCACTCTTCTGAGATCTGTCAGTTTGTTCCACGTGTCCGTGCCTCTGGACCTATTTTGTTCATCAGTTTATTTTGTTCATTGGACTCCACATATAAGTGCCATCATGTGATATTTGACTTTTTCTGACTGGCTTATTTTGCTTAGTATAATAATCTCCAGGTACATACATGCTGTCTCAAAGGGTAAGAGATTCTACTTTTTTTACTGCTGCATAGTGTTCCATGGTGTAAATGTACCACAGCTTATTTATCCACTCATCTACTGATGGGCACTTGGCTGTTTCCAGATTTTAGCTATTGTAAATAATGCTGCTATGAACATAGGGGTGCATATATTCTTTCTGATTGGTGTTTCAGGATTCTTAGGATACATTCCTGGGAGTGGGATCACTGGGTCAGATGGCAGTTCGATTTTTAATTTTTTGAGGAAACGCCACACTGTTTTTCATAGTGGTTGGAACAGTCTCCATTTCCACCAGCAGTGTACTAGGGTTGCCTTTTCTCCACATTCTTGCCAGCACTGTTAGTTGATTTATTGATGGTAGCCATTCTGGCAGGTCATATCTCATTGTAGTATTACTTTGCCTCTCTCTGATGATCAGTGACTTTGAGCATTTTTTAATATATCTTTTGCCCATCTACATGTCCTCTTTGGAGAAGTGTCTATTCAGGTTCTGTGCCCATTTTTTAATTGGATTGTATGTCTTCCTTTTCTTGAGTTGTATAACTTCTTTATATATTTTGAAAAATTAGCCCTTAACAGATGTGTCATTGGCAAATATGTTCTCCCATACAGTGAGTTCCCTTATCATTTTGAAGCTGGTTTCTGTTGCTGTGCAGAAGCTTTTTAGTTTGATGTAGTCCCATTTGTTTACTTTTTTCTTTGTTTCCCTCGCCTTAGGAGATGTATAAGCAAAAATTCTGCTATGTGAGATGTCTGAGATTTTACTGCCTATGTTTTCTTCCAGGATTTTTATGATTTCATGACTTACATTTAAGTCTTTTATCCATTTTGAGTTTATTCTTGTGGATGGTGTAAGTAGGTGGTATAGTTTCATTTTTTTGCATGTACCTGTCCAATTTTCATATCACCATTTATTGAAGAGACTGTCTTTATTGTATGCTCCTGTCTCCATTGTCAAATATTAATAGATTACAATGGCATGGGTCTATTTTGGGGTATATATCTGCTCTTGTGCCAGTTCCAGGCTGTTTTGATTATAATGGCTTATAGTTTGCTATTCGGTATTGTGATCCCTTCAACTTTGTTCTTCTTTCTCAAGACTACTGTGGCTATTCAGGGTCCTTTTTGGTTCCATATAAATTTTTGGAATAATTTTCCTAGATCTGTGAAATATGCCATTGGTATTTTAATAGGGATTGCGTTGAATATATGGATTGTTTTGGGTAGTATGGTCACTTTAATGATGTTCTTCCAATCTATCAACACAGTATATGCTTCCACTTGTTTGTATCTTCCTCTATTTCTTTTTTCAATGTCCTATAGTTTTCCAAGTACAGGTCTTTTACCTTCTTGGTTAAGGTATCTTATATTTTGTTATTGCAATGGTAAATGGGATTTTTTTTTTTTTTTTAGTTTCTCCTTCTGAAAGTTCATTATTAGTGTATAAAAATGCCATTAATTTCTGGATGTTAATTTTGTATCTGGATACTTTACTGAATTAATTTATTAAATCTAGTAGTTTTTTGGTAAAGTCTTTAGGGTTTTCTATGAACAATATCATGTAATCTGCGAATAATGACATATTTCCTTCCTCCTTTCCAATTTGTATGCTTTTTATTTTTTCAACTTGTCGGATTGCTGTGGCTAGGACTTCCAGTACTATCCTATGTAATAAAAGAGAAACGTAAATTGACTGTCCCTTTGCTACGCTCACCAGCCAATCAGGGTGAATATGCAAATTAACCCAACAAAGATGGTGGGTTAATTTGCATACACAGGCACTGGGCAGAGAGCAGAAGTGGGAGAACCGGCAGCTTAGGGGGATGTGGCTCCCTCGGTCGCCAGGTGGAGAGCAGAGAAGGAGAGCCGGAGGCTTGGGGGGCTGTGGCTCCCTCGGTCGCTCTCAGCATGGGAAGCACCAGGAATTCTGGGAATAGTAGTTCTGATGGCAGCCCCAGGACCGGAAGCGGAAGCCCAGAGCGCGGGGAGCACCAGGAATGCTGGGAATCGTAGTTCTGGTGGCAGACAGATCTCCTAGACCAGTGATGGCGAACCTTTTAAGCTCAGCGTGTCAGCATTTTAAAAAACCCTAACTTAACTCTGGTGCCATGTCACATATAGAAATTTTTTGATATTTGCAACCATAGTAAAACAAAGACTTATATTTTTGACATTTATTTTATATATTTAAATGCCATTTAACAAAGAAAAATCAACCAAAAAAATGAGTTCGCATGTCACCTCTGACATGCGTGTCATAGGTTCGCCATCACGGTCCTAGACACTAGAGCAAAGTGAGCCTGGAGCTAGATACTGTTGCAGTGGGGGATGGAGGGAAAGCAAAGATGAGAGACATAAGTAAAATCAGAGTGTTTAGGAAAAATTAAAGGGAAGATACCCTAAAACTTCCAGGAAATCTCCACCAATGAAGCAAAGAAAAAATAAATGCCTCTATTATTCTGTAAGCAACAAACCAAACTGGGTTTGGGGTCTCAGACAATTTGTTCATATGATTGCAAAGACAGACAGAAACTCCTGGATTGAAGAGGGCTCCCCTGAGGGCTCCCAGATTGGAGAGGGTGCAGGTTGGGCTGAGGGACCGCTCCCCACCCGCCCATGCACGAATCTTCATGCACCGGACCCCTAATCTACACTAATAAAAGAGAAACATGGTAATTAGCGTACGACCGCTACCCTTTTCATTGGCTAATCAGTGAGTATATGCAAATTAACTGTCAGCCAAGATGGTGGCGGGCAGCCAGGCAGCTGAGAACAGGATGCTTGGTTGCCCCAGCGATAGAGAAAACAAAGGTTCCCTCCTGCAGCTGCGGGGCTCTGAGCTCCTGAAGCAACAGCTCCAAAAGATACAATGTTTCAAGTAGAAGCTAAAAGATGGCGGTTAATCTGCATACTCAGGCTCCAAGCGGTAGATCAAAGCCAAACAACCCTGAAGCCGCAGAGCAGAGAGCACTCACTGCCCGGGGATCAGCGGAGCCGAGAGGCCTCCCGGCCGCCTGGATCAGTGGAGCCTCGAGGCCTCCCAGCCCGGGGATCAGTAGAGCTGAGAGGCCTCCCGGCCCCTGGATCAGCAGAGCTGAGAGGCCTCCCGGCTCCGGGATCAGCGGAGCCTCGAGGCCTCCTGGCCCCGGGATCAGCGGAGCCGAGAGGCCTCCCGGCCGCCTGGATCAGCAGAGCCGAGAGGCCTCCCGGCCCCTGGATCAGCGGAGCCGAGAGGCCTCCCGGCCACCTGGATCAGCAGAGCCGAGAGGCCTCCCGGCCCGGGGATCAGCGGAGCCGAGAGGCCTCCCAGCCCGGAAATCAGCGGAGCCGAGAGGCCTCCCAGCCCCAATATCAGCGGAGCCTCTAGGCCTCCCGGCCCAGGGATCAGCGGAGCCGAGAGGCCTCCCAGCCCGGAAATCAGCGGAGCCGAGAGGCCTCCCGGCCCCGATATCAGCGGAGCCTCGAGGCCTCCCGGCCCGGGGATCAGCGGAGCCGAGAGGCCTCCCTGCCTCGGGATCAAGGGAGCCTAGAGGCCTCCCTGCCCCGGGATCAGCGGAGCGGAGAGGCCTCCCTGCCCCGGGATAAGCGGAGCCGAGAGGCCTCCCGGCCGCCTGGATCAGCGGAGCCGAGAGGCCTCCCGGCCGCCTGGATCAGCGGAGCCTCGAGGCCTCCCGGCCCGGGGATCAGCGGAGCTGAGAGGCCTCCCGGCCGCCTGGATCAGCAGAGCAGAGAGGCCTCCTGGCCCCGGGATCAGCGGAGCCGAGAGGCCTCCCGGCCCAGGGATCAGCAGAGCCGAGAGGCCTCCCGGCCCGGGGATCAGCGGAGCCGAGAGGCCTCCCGGCCCCTGGATCAGCAGAGCTGAGAGGCCTCCCGGCCCCGATATCAGCGGAGCCGAGAGGCCTCCCGGCCCCGGAATCAGCGGATCCTGATGCAAGCCCTGCGTGTTTATGCACCCTGGGGGTGCAGAGGTCGTGTCCTAGGCAGAGGCCTATGGCGAAATTTTCGACTCTGAGAAGCCGCCTATGGGCTGGAAGGCAGCTCCTCTGACCTCAGTGCTGGAGAAGACGATTAAGCAGAAAACTAAAGAAACCGATTTTACATCATTTCCCAGGTGGAGAACAGTTGGCATGTAAGCCCCTGACCAGTGCCCAGCCACTCCTCTGTCAGTCTATCTCACTCTTAGGTACCATGTTCTTTGTTCTGTCTTAACTGCAACTCATTTTTAAACTAGATTGCTTTTAAAAGAAGACTAAATAAAGTTTCCCTTAAGTTATTTAGGTGGTGCTGGGGCTGCTGGGGGCCTGATAGAAGACACAAACACGCAATGGGGGGCCTGTACCCAGCAGCTCCAAGGCCCACCACCTTGGTGCTGGGGCTGCTGGGGGTATCAGAGACACAAACTGGCAGGCATGGCACCCAGCAGACCCGAGGCCTTTGTGGCAGCACTAAGGAGCAGCAAGCCAAGTGGTAGGAAGCAGCAAGCAGCTGGGCAGTAACAAGGGAGGGGTCCCGGACTGCAAGAGGGCACATGCTGGGCTAATGGACCCCCCACCCATCCCCAGTGCACGAATTTCGTGCACCGGGCCTCTAGTCCTATATAATAAAAGGCTAATATGCAAATCGACCGAATGGTAGAACGACTGGTTGCTATGACACGCACTGACCACCAGGGGGGCACCAGGTGGTCAGTACACTCCCACAGGGGGAACGCTGTTCAGTTAGAAACCAGGCTCACAGCTGGCGAGCGCAGTGAGCCTCTCCTGCTGCCTCTGTGGCAGTCGGACATCCCCCAAGAGCTCCCGGACTGCGAGAGGGTGCAGGCCGGGCTGAGGGACACCCCTCCCCCCCACCACCTGAGTGCACAAATTCTGTGCACCAGGCCTCTAGTGTTGAAAAAGAGTGGTGAAAGTGGACATCCCTGTCTTGTTCCTGGTCTTAAGGGAAACACTTAGGTTTTGTCCATTGAATATGATGTTGACTGTTGGTTTGTCATATATGGTCTTTATTATGTTGAGGTATGATCCCTCTATTCCCACTTTGCTGAGAGTTTTTATCATAAATGGGTGCTGGATTTTGTTGAATGTTTTTTGGCATCTATTAACCCTTTGCGGTCGTTTGTCTACTCTCAGCCACCAAAGCTTTTTTATCGTTCCGGTCGTATGTCTGCTCTCAGCCACCACAGCAAGGAACCGTACGAATCTTAACTCTATTCATTTATGTATCAGTTCATAATTTCTCTGAAAGCTCTTAAGTGTTTAAGCCAGGGGTGGGCAAACTTTTTGACTCGAGGGCCACAATGGGTTCTTAAACTGGACCTGAGGGCCGGAACAAAAGCATGGATGGAGTGTTTATGTGAACTAATATAAATTCAAAGTAAACATCATTACATAAAAGGGTACGGTCTTTTTTTTTTTTTAGTTTTATTCATTTCAAACGGGCCGGATCCAGCCCGCGGGCTGTAGTTTGCCCACGGCTGGTCTAAGCGACCTTGTCACGAACCAAAACATTGCCCCGACAAATCGGAGATATCGAAACTCAATATAAACAAACGCGGTCGTTCTACACTCGCCATGCAAAACACCATGGCGAGTCAGTCGCCTTTTGAGAGTGAAGAAATCGACAAGCTTTGGAGATACTTTGCAGAATTTCAAATAAAGCTTTACAAATTACGTTTAACTGTAATTAGGCATTCTCTCTTGTTAAGGTATTTCAAAATAGTACTCCAAAATGGCAAAAAGAAAGTTACCGAAAGAAGTGTACTGCGAATCTGAAAGTAACGATGAGTTTTATTTTGGCACCTTGAATACTGACTCTGACGTAGAAAGTGATAACGTTTGTAGTGATTCTACTAGTAGTGACGTCGTTCCAAAAAAGAATTAATAAATCTTGTTTATCCTTCATAATCTTGCATGTTATGTATCACTGCTCTTTCAATGGAAATTAATTTGGACACCCATGTCCAAATTTAATACGACCGCAAAGGGTTAATATAATAATGTGATTTTTATCCTTCATTGTGTTTATGTGAGGCATCACAGTTACTGATTTACAAATATTGTACTTGCCTTGCATCCCTGAAATAAATCCCACTTGACCACAGTGTATGATCTTTTTGAAGTATTGCTGGTCCGATTTGCTAATATTTTGTTGAGGATTTTAGCTTCTAAGTTCATCAGGGATATTGGCCTATAATTTTCTCTTTGTAGTGTCTTGATCTGGTTTTAGAATTAGGATAATGCTGGCCTCATAAAAAGAGCTTGGAAGTGCTCCTTCCTCTTGAATTTTTTGGAATAGTTTGAGGACAGGTGTTAGTTCTTCTTTGAATGTATCCTAGAGGCTGGGTCTGCCTCAGGTCTCGCCCCTTGAACGCCCCTGTTCTGATCTGCTCTCCTTTCTCCCCTAGAACTGGGCTCTGTGGGTGTACCTGGGTCTTGGCCAGGATGGTTTGAACCTGGCATTGGGGATGATGCCTGTAGTTTATAGGAAGGGGTTGGACACTTCTCTCCTCCCAGTGCCTCAGTTCTGCCTGGCTTGCTGGCACTCCCTTGCTGCCACCTCAGGACAAAAGAAATAAAAAAATCAGCCTTGCTTGGCACTCCAGTCTTTCACAACAACAGGCCCTTGTTGGTCATGGCCTTCACCCAGGCTCTGAGCTGGCCAACTATCCTAGTTCCCTGTGCAGCCAGTCCCAGCCCTGGGAGCACAGATTTCCAGCCCAGAGCTGGTCCCCCTTGCCTTGAGCCACTGCCTCCAGCCACTGCAGAACCAGGTGTTCTGCAGGTTGGGGAAGGGGGCACCTCCCATACACTTGAGGTAGGCAGGATCGATCCTCTTTCCCTGGTCTCCCATCCTGGTCTCACATTTTCCAGCTCCCATCTTGCTGTCCACTCAGAGTTCCTTCAGAAAATAAAGGTCCCTCGGATTCACTACAGGGTGTGCCATCAGGCCCCTCTGCCATCCCTGAGTTCCACACGGCCCGCCCCCTAGACACAGATTGGGACAAACTTCCCAGGCAGGATGATGGCAGGGCACTGGCACTGCTCCCTCTGGTGAGTCTCAGCCTTGGGCTCCCGCTGCTGCCCTCCTGCCACAGCGCTGCCCTGGCCACCTCTCTCCTCCCCTGGCACTCGCAGCTCCCTGGCCTAGCCGCAGCTTCTCTGTACACATACACATGTACACACATGAACACACATGAACACACAGACTTAGCACACCAAGTACTTGAGGTCAGGAAGTGATTGGATCCTCCCTGTAGCAGATGACAAGATGTGCTCACACATGCAAGGATCCCAAATGGGCCAGCGGCCTCCACACATACTTCTCCCTGTCCCCTTGTAAACGTAGCCCACAGTCCTCCTGCTGGTCACAGCCAGCTCGCAGTTCTACCCACATCTGGGTTTGGGGAGGTGATAGCCCTCTCTCCCTGGTAACTACCACAGTTCCTGGACCCCAACTTCTGGCAGCAGGGAAAAGCCGCAGGGAGTGGCTGCTACTCGATGCCCTAGCCTGATGTGGAGGGCATCATTGTTGAGGATTGGAGAGGATTTTGTAAATCCCCTCCCCCAGTACATATTTTTATGTGAGCCTCCCAACACCCTGTAAGGAAGGCAAGGAAGATGTTATTAGTATACCCGGGGACTCATAGGGTTAATTTGATTAGGTAATAAATAAGAGTTGAGTATACATTTCCGCTGTATTTTCTATAACACTTCATGTCATTCTCTGTTGGTCACCATATTTTCCTTTTGGTTTTTTACTCTACCTAGTCAGCAGTTGATATATGTCACTGTTTATCATTCAAAATACATCTGATAAGTACATTGGGGAGGGTTATGGGGACAGTGAAATGTGGTGATTACAGGAAGGAAGGGAGAGTCAGCAGAGCTAGGGGTTCTGAAGGGATTCCTCACAAGTGATGTTATGAAGTGGAATTAGCTCCTGTAGAAAGTACTGGAGAAAGTATAACAAGTATGTCTGCATTTATATCTTTTTAAAAACATAACCGTGCTAAGAGGAACGACATGGCCACTCCTCCATGTGTGTGAGAGGCTAAGGGAGCTGAGCCGGGCTGGACACAGAAACGGGTGCTAGAGGCTCAGTCTCTCTGCCACTGTGAGACCGGAATGTGCCTTGGGCCAGCCTGGGGCATGAGCTAGAAAGTCCTCAGAGTAAATGCTGGCATTTTCAGAAGGTTGTCAGATCCCTTAAAAGTTAAATAGAAAAACTGCTCACCAACCCCACGAAATAACTTGTCATCTGCCTGGGGCTCCAGGAGTAAGAACTCTTCATTGAGAAATTGTTTTTTTTGTCCTGTGCCAGTAGAAGCAAACACAGAATTGCTCTGTAAGGAATCTCATGAAGCAGGGTGCAGAAAACCAATCCCCGCTGTAAGAAATGCTAAGTTTATAATAACAAGTAAGTGTCCAGGAAGTGTCTGCAGGCACAGCACACACACACATACACATGTACTCACACAAACACACAGACTTAGCACACTAAGTACTGGAGGTCAGGAAGTGATTGGATCCTCCCTGTAGCAGATGACAAGACGTGCTCACACATGCAAGGATCCCAAATGGGCCAGCGGCCTCCACACATGCTTCTCCCTGTCCCCTTGTAAACGTAGCCCACAATCCTCCTGCTGGTCACAGTCAGCTTCCTCTGACAGTATGGGGACTCCTCTTTTCACTCTCTAATCGCTGGCAGAATGAGTCCAGAGAACCATCCAGAACTGGAAGTTGCAGATCATTGGGACCTTGCTCTGCTGTTTGCAAGAGGGAGTCCCTTTTCTGACTGGGACATCCATCCCTGTAGAGTCCAGTGGGCAGGGATGGAAGCACAGGCCCCTCGAGGGCTTTGGCAGTGATAAGTGGGTCACTCCTGCGCCTACCCCTTGCCTCCTAATTCCTGGTGTCCTTTGGGACAGCGCCCTAGAAAGGTCTCTGACTCCATAAGCAGACCTCATGGTGAAGGGTGGCACCCATCCTTTCATAGGTTCTCTTGCGCTGTGTGCTTTGAAAAGGCCGTCGCCTCTCAGTGGTGTGGTGTGTGATCCCACCCACCGTGCCAGGCCCACTCCTGAACCCCCACGCTGGCCCCTGGTCAGATGTGATGACATAGGGGATTCCATTTGGCCAATTCTGGGGGGACCAATGCTGCAGGACGGCAAATCTTGTTTACTCTGCCCACTGCCTCTTCCGTGGTGGGGTGCCTTGCAGTGGGGGTTAACATGATCTAAAAGTCTTCACACCGCACCCAAGTGTCCACCCACATGTCTTTTCTCATACCTCCTTGTCACATATTCTAGTTCCCTTTCTTCCAGTCAGTTGCCCACATAACCAGGCGAGCTCTTTCTCCCCTGGAGCTTGCCATGGCCCCCATCCTGTGTCTTTCCCACCACTGACACCTTTGCACCATTCAAGGTCCAGTGGATCATACAGCTGAGCAGCCAGGCTGCTTGCATCACCACCTGGTCCCACTGCAGAGCCCTTTCTTCCTCCAGACCACTCTCAAAGTTAGAAGCTGCATGTCACCCAGTCTGTGGGCAACAGCAGTAACCTAGGTAACTATGTAACCTAGTAACCTAGTAACCATGCTGCTCCTAGGGGGATGCATGGTGTGTCTTTTATTTAGCGGCCGGGTGAGGAGGGGATATCGCAGCATGGCTCTGACCACTAGGCCCCTAGAAACTTTACTGTGGTTGCCAGACCCTGCATCGTCACAGAGTTTATCTCCCAGTTCTCCAGTGTGTTGGCTGCCCACCACTTGCTTCTGCCTGCAGTCAGCATGATGTTAATCTCTTGCCTCCCTCATCAGGCCGAGCACTAGTTGTCAACGAGGCATTCAGGAAGAGATGCTTGCAGCTAGTGTGGACTCGTGGGGGAGAGGCCTCTGTCGCATCTTCCAGCTCACTGGTGCGCTACACACCCAGAGGGTCCTGGTGGGGTGGTGGGGAGGTGCTTGGATCAGTGCTATCATGGGCTTCCACTGGGAGTCCCTGTCCCAGTTTTCAGGATTCCAGGTTTTCTTTGCCACAGCCTGGACCTGCATAAGAATCCTGCCGCGACTGAGCATGCAGGTATTCTGAATGCTGTAAGTCTCATAATTGGGTCCTCAGCCTGCAGTCCCATTGCAGGTCATGATGAGGACCACTTTGTACCACCAGGAAATCTCTAAGGTTCTCACATTTAGCTATTAACTGCTTGTTAACAGCTTTCAGTATTTCGTTATCCTTGTGCTGGGCATCAGTACAACCTCGCAGTAACGAGCCAGCTCTGCTGTTTCTATAGGTGTTCTTCCTTCCGTATCTTACAAGTGTCTGCATTGTTATGTGTGTCATTCTTATGTGTGTCACGGCATTTCCCTCCACCAGGACACCATCCAGGTCACTTCCAGTGAAATCTTTGGCAGTTAAACCTGACCTTGTGTTAGGATATTTGTTTACTGCCTACTTGTTAGGATGGCATCCTTGAAAACCTGCAGCATGGTATTGAGCAAGTCCTAATCCCATTTAACCAACCACCTATTTTCTTAGACCACTTGGTGCGGCTTGTATTAGTCTGGGTCCTTTGAGAAGCAGACACCAAGCTGGATCACACCTGCAAGGATGCGATTAGGGAAATGCCTGTGTGAAAGGAAATAGAGAGCTAGAGAAGGCTGGCGGAGCCATCAAACCTGATGCGAGCCTGACCCGTGGTGCAGGGGGGAGTGAGGGCGAAGGTTCTCTCCTGGTTGGCTGTGCAGTTTGAGAGAGATTGGGTAAAGCCATTGAGGTCCTTCTGTTTCTCTTGTCTCTGCCAGTTTCTCTCAGTTAATTTCATTCTAGTTTCTTGCTGCTGGTTTACTTTGTGAACCTCCATTTCATGTGGTAGAAGAATTACCATCTCTGCTGTTCAAGAGAGCAGCAACTAGGTGGGTATCATGGTCCCACTTTCAAATTTCTAGGGAAGGACTGGCCTGGTTTTAGCTTTGTCTGGAATCTAGTTCACAGCTATGTGAACCAGGTTGTCTCTCTGAATTGAAACATTTCCCAGAAAAGTTGGACAAACTACAGGTTTAATAGTAATGCTTTATGTAACCTCTAATAACCCTTAAACGTTTGATTAGCAATCTTTGATTCTTTCCTTAGCACATAGAATGACTGGGAAAAATGATTTGGTTGCATCACAGTTCTTCAGTGAAGGAGTTGAGAGACATACTTGTCATTGGTAACAGGGGTAGTCTGTTACATGTTTGATTTTGTTACTGCACACCATTTTCAAGAGTAACAACTGACCTAACTTTTTCTCCTTTAACTCTTCCTTGCTGTTCAATTTACTTAAATAGATCAGTATCAGATAAAAATAAAGGCTGTCTGGGGAAAAGTACACCAGTTAGAGTCCTTTACACCGAATCAGAAAGCCATAATAGTCATTGCTAAGTGATAGAACTTTTAAAAGGAGCTATGAAATCCTTTTTCTAAAACTGTAAAGACAGTAGCCTGTCCTCTGTTTGTATTTTGATAAGTGTGGGAGCTCCAAATAGAGGTATCGTGATAGTGGGAAATGAAGGCTGGGATTAGTTATAGCTGAAATGCCTCAACAACAGGCAAAGTGCCCAAGTGAAGGCTGCGCTGAATAGAAATATGTACGTAGGACATACGAGGAAGCACCAGGGTCTGTCAGGAGGTGGGATGGGGTGTGGGGACCACGACTAGGGCATGAAGGAACAGGTGAGGCAGGGTAAGCAGGTTTAGGATCACCTGCTTAGGCGTGAATAATTTCGGCAGGCATGGTGTTGTCCCTAGTCGTCTGCATTACTAGGTGTGGAGATAGTGTAAGAGCTCCACAGAGAAGGTGGTGGGTGTGGGCTCTGGACTGGTAGGTTTGCATATGAAAGGCAAACTGCCGTGAGTTTTCTAGCTCTGGAATTGGCTAGTCCTGAGAGGGGCAGTCCCCGCAGGGCCCAAGCTGTGAAAGCATCAGAATTCAGAAAGCAGAAGATGGGGTTCATACACCCGCATAGAGCTGAGCGTTTCATTTTTACTCTTATGACACCTTGAACAAGTCTCCAGGTTAGTGCTCCCAGCAAGGCTGCCGTGGGTACATGGGGCCTCCCAGTGCTTGGCATATCATCATCTGTGACTCGGTAAAGAAATGCCTTACATAGATGAGTGAGGGTCTTTGGCAGGGGTTGGGTAGGCGTCAGAGTAGGGTGCAGGCACATCTGACTGAGGACGTCAGGAAAGTCCTATAAGTGTTTTCAGGACTCCCATGTGAAAGACAGCCCATGCTAGTTCCCATGTGTACCTTAATGACAGTATGTCTGGTAGCAGGGACGGGGAGAAGGTATTGACTAGCTGTGGGTGTGTTTTGGACAGGCTGGTGGGACCTCTGAGTGGAATGAGTATCATTACGCTTCTATCTATTTGAATGATTGTGGCTACAGAGAAGTGTGGTGGTGGGCTGGGAGATGGTGTGCTGGCATGTCAGAGGTTAAAAATATGGGGAAAGGGTGACATATCATCCTGAATAAACACAAAATGTATGTGGAAACGGGGCATATTATATACACAGTCAGCATTCAGCTCCTAAATCTCATGTTTACCCAAAGACTTGTAAAACCCTCTTTTGAGAAATTATTTAAAAGCGAATTCATGCTTGGGCCCGTCTCACAAACCAGCATTACAAGCAGCCTGCTGATGAGTTCGGAGCCCTGAGCTCTGTCCCTTCACTAGCTTCCCAGTGCTGTCCTTGGTGCTCCTCCCGCCCCACCCTGACTGCTCTGTGCTGCTTTATGGACATCAAGGACTTTGTTGCTTGATTTCTTTCTAGTTCCATGGAATGAGTCCCTGCTGATCATTATCCAGTATTTTTCTTTCTCACACTTTATGCCTTTATTAGGTTTATTAATTATTTTTTTCCTTATGAGGAATCCTGGTTTCTTGTTTTGTAATTAGTTACTATTCTAATTGATTCTCCAAAAAAGAAGTGACAACTCACAATAAATCTTACACTTGGCTCAGAGACTTGTGTATCTGAAACTTTCACGTGAGAGCATCCCTTCCTTTGTGCACACCTCTTCTTTTACGGAATGTTAATGTAAATAGACTTAGCTGTATTCCGTGGTTCAGCTTTATCCTCAACTAGTGAACTGTTCATTTTTTATTCCTATAATCAGAATAAGTGTTACTATATGCCAGACACTGCTCTAAATGATTATGGTTATAATAAATCAGTAACTCCTCAATCCATGAGGTGGGTACTGTTATCCCCATTTTACAGGGAGGAAACTGAGGCACAGAGAGGCGATGTGCCCTAGGCAATACACCTAAGGCAATAGATGAATAGTATTTGAATCTGAAAATATGGTATGTTCAGCTACCACCTTAATGGATATAAGGCAGAAATAGTTAATGAAAACATTAGATAATTGAACAGAACTTTTTTTTCATAGCCATTAACCACTTTTGCCCTCTCCTGTTTTATTTTCCACTAGAGGCCTGGTGCACGGATCCATGCACCGGTGGAGTCCCTGGGCCTGGCCTGTGCCCTCTTGCAATCCGGGGCCCCTTGGGGAATGATAGAGAGCTGGTTTCAGCCCAATCCCCACAGGCCAGGCCAAGGGGCCGCCCCCACGGGTGCACGTGCACCGTAACTCTAGTCTATATATATAAAAGCCTAAGCAACCAGCTGACTGACCACCGGTAGCTATGATGCGCACTGACCACTAGGGGGCAGATGCTCAATGCAGGAGCTGCCGAGCTGTGGTGACTTAGTAACTGCGGCTCTCGGGTGACGCACCCAGAACCAGAGAGGAGGGAGCCTGATTCTGGGGAGCATCACCTGAGAACTGTCCTCTCGCAATCCAGGACCCCTCGGTTTTGGCCCAATCCCCACAGGCCAGGCCAAGGGACCCCCCACTGGTGCATGTGCACTGGGTCTCTAGCCAATTGGCTTCCCACTTCAGGTCTGGTTCCCCAATGGGCCTCTAGCCCATTGCAGAGGTCATGTGTCTGGCCCTTACAGAAACTTTTCAACTCGATTAGCTAAATGATGAGACGTGTAGGAACTACTGGCTGCAGCCCCAACATCTGGCGCCCGTGCCTGCCCATCCACTTAATATCTATTTCCAGGGGAGGCAGCAAATTTTTCCACTACCACTCTCAGCTGGGAAACTGGCCATGGCTTCCCTCCTTCCGGGCAGACAGTAGCACCAGTGGGCAACCTCCAGGGAGGGAAGGAAGCAAAGGAGCAGCTCAGGTGGGAAGAAGGAGGTTCCCATTGCCACAGGACTCTGCCTGGGTGGAAGGGCCTGGGTGGGAGCCTGACATTGAGCAGGGTCCTGCCCTAGGCCGACTAGGTTCCAGGCTAAGTAAATTATGTTTACTAAATAATTGCATTTTGCAGCTAAATGCCCACAAGTCGTCAGTTACTGCCAAACTTAGGGTAAAGTGAGATGAAAGAAGTGAGACAGATACAGAGAGAAAGTGACATAATATTGGGAGAAGAGAGGAGAGAGCCCCATTCCGGGGTGCATCACCTGAGAACCGCCTTCTCGCAATCCAGGGCCCCTCGAGGATGTCAGAGAGCTGATTTCAGCCCAATCCCTGCAGGCCAGGCTGAGTGACCCCACTGGTGCATGAATCTATGCACCAGGCCTCTAGTATGCAAATAAGATCTTTGGTTGATCTCATCCTGCTTGCCCCCCTGCCCTCTGAGATTCATCAGTCTGTTCCATGTTTCCATGCCTGTGGTTTCCGCTCCTGCGTTGAGTGTCTGCCCCCTGGTGGTTAGTGCACGTCATAGCTACCGGCCGGTCTGCCGGTCGCTTAGGCTTTTATCTTATACTAGAGGCCCGGTGCACGAAAATCCGTGCACTCGGAGAGGGGGGTAGGGTCCCTCAGGCTGCCTGCGCACTCTCGCAGTCTGGGACCCCATCGGGGGATGTCCACCTGCTGGTTTAGGCCCACTCCCTGGGGGATCGGGCCTAAGCTGGCAGTCAGACATCCCTCTGGCAGCCCAGGAGCCCTTGGGGAATGTCTAACTAACAGCTTAGGCCCGCTCCTGCCACCGCCATTGCTCTGGCAAGTCATGAGCTGACTTCTGGCTCTGGCTGAGCGCTGCTCCCCCTGTGGAAGCGCACTGACCACCAGGGGACAGCTCCTGCGTTGAGCGTCTTCCCCCTTGTGGTCAGTGCATGTCATAGCAACCGGTCATTCCACTGTTAGGGTCAATTTGCATATTACCCTTTTATTATATAAGATAATCTCTTATATAAAAGGCCCATGGCTGTCACGCTGTAACGCCGTCACGACCAAAGGAGCAACGGCTCTCGTGGTGGGTGGGGCGGGATGCGAGCTACTAGTGGCGGAGAGCTACGGCCATTGGAGGGCGGGGCGTGAGCTACTAGTTGTGGAGAAACATGAGTGGTGGAGGGCGGGGTGGCCAGCTAAGGCAAGTGGAAGCAAGCTACTTGCGCATGATTTTGTGCACACTGGTCCTCTAGTAACACCCTAATATGCAAATTGACCGAACGGTGGAACGACTGGTCACTATGATGTGCGTTGACCGCCAGGGTTCAGACGCTCACACAGGAGCAGCCCCCTGGTAGTCAGTGCGCTCCCATAGGGAGCGCTGCTCAGCCAGAAGCCAGTCTCATGGCTGGCAAGCGCAGCGGCATTGGCGAACGCCTCTCCTACTTCTGTTGCAAGCAGGTGCTAAGCAGTGAGGGGTTCTGGACTGTGAGAGCCCCAGACTGTGAGAGGGATGTCTGACTGCCGGCTTAGGCCCAATCCCTGGGGGATCGGGCCTAAGCTGGCAGGCAGATATTCCCTGAGGGGTCCTGGACTGTTAGAGGGCATAGGCTGGGCTGGGGGGCCCCCCCACTCCCCCCCACCCGCCACCAGTGCATGAATATCGTGCACCGGGCCTCCAGTATATATAGATACTGCCTCTGCCACAGGACCCTTTGTGAGTTAGCCCTTACCCTTCAGATTTTAGTCCATCCTGTCCCCAGCAGGGTTTCCCATGAGTCCTCAGAGATGCTGGCCACACGTCACCCCCCCCCCCCCCACGTTTTCAGAACCCCCTGGCAATTAACCTGTGTGGTTGGATAAATGTTTCACTTCCTCACTAGTATAAAGTTCCATTGAGGACTTTGTCTGTTTTCACTCACCATTGGGTCCTTGTCATGTCACACACTGCTGGGTATGTGGCAGGTGCTCAGAAAGTATTTATTGGATCCATGAACAAAGGTTATGAAGAAAGCAAAGATTGATTGTATGCTGACCACATTCTGGCTCTTTAGATACAGTATACCATTCTGTTATTGTACCAGATGAAAATAAGTTTTATTTGAAGTTACAGACAACCCAACTACAGTGGCTTAAACAAATACGATATTATCTGTCTCAAACAACAAGAGTTCCACGTGGGCATTTTGGGCTGGTTTGAGTGCTAACCGATGTCACCAAGGTTCTAGGCTTTTCTGTGTTTCTGCTGCTGCAAATTGGGCAATATGATAGTCTTGTCAAAGTGACAGTCATTGGATTTTTCTGCTGTGCTGTGAGCAGATTTGTTGCATGAATAGATTTGATACTCTAAATGCCTCCTTAAACAAAAAGTTTTACTTTTTTTATAATGTACTTTATAAAGAGAAACATGAATGGAATTCCCAGGGTAACAGGAAGCTTTCCTGAAGTGTCCGATGATCCTCTGCTTTTGTTTAAGTCTAAGGTTTTAAAGCCGACTGGAAACTGTGTTGGGAGAGATTATTGACAGGTGTTACTGTAGGGTGACCTGGTTGGTATTTCAATAGGAGGCCCAGTGTTAATAGACTTTTCTCTTCAAACACTTGTCAGGGAAGAATGCTCTGGTCTCCTTCAGTGGGGAGTACAAACCAGGCCCCAGTGTTCTGGACGCCAAGTGGGAAGGGACCTGGGGTGTTGGGAGCATATCTGTCTTAGCATTCGGCGTAGACTTTGATTTCATACCACAGGTTTCAGTGCCTTGCCTACCCCAACCTTGAGCTATGCCTAGTGTCTCAAGTCCGGATCCTTGAATTCACCTCTTCCAGAGAGTAAAATGTGCTGGGTGGGGTGGAAGAAGGCCAGCCCAAGAAGAGAGAAGAAATTCATAAATGGGTTTTAAAAACCAATTCTGTTTTCATACCCCTTGATGCCCCATTAGCTACCTGGGATCTCCTGTTCCTGAGCTTTGTGGAGGAGATTTGGCAAGGTTATGTGTTCAGGTGAGCTTACGTCCTGCCTCCCTCCACTTGCAGCCTAGATATGTCTTTTCTCTGTCTTAATTTTATTAAGCTCTGTCCACAGTTTTAGGGCTGTTGTGTCCTGCTCTTAGTTCTTGTGGGATCACGCCTTTTTTCTCTCTTGTCATTTCAGTGGAAAGGGAGGGAAGGGAAGATGATGTATTCATTCACTCATGCTTACCTGGAAATCTTGCATATATTATTTTTCTATAAAGTAGAATTGTACTGTACATTTATTTTTGATCTCTATAGTATTCATTTAAGTTATTCAACATCTGTTGCATATTTAACTGATTCTCTTATGTAGAAATGACAGGATAATGAAAATTGCTGGGAAAAAGAATCAATTTTCCAGAAAATGAAGACTCTAGATTTGTTAAAAAGCACAATGAGCCTTTTAAAAAATGTCTGTTTAATTTTCAGATTGTGAGCCATGCCTTTAGTGAAGCGGAACATCGAACCCCGGCACCTGTGCCGGGGCGCCCTGCCTGAAGGGATTACCAGTGAACTTGAATGTGTAACCAATAGTACCCTTGCTGCTATCATACGCCAGCTAAGCAGTCTAAGTAAGTCATCTTTTTAGAACAACTTTTTTTTGGATTATCAGTTGCATTTTATTAATTTCAATATTAGCAAATAGATTTCAATTCAATAGCTATGTGCTTGTCCAAAGATGAGACTGCAACTTTGAGGGAAGGTACCGCCCTTCCTCCCTCCTGCATGTCCCAGTGTGGAATTAGCAGCACCCTCTCTGGCCTTGTAGCACCAGCTTTATGTAGTAAGACGTAAAGTTAGAGTTGACCAGTTCACAAATTATTAGATGAGGCCAAATGAGTAGATATAAAGTAGTTTTACACAATTTTTAAAACTTATTAAAATGAGCATAATATAATTAGCTTTTATAAACTTTATTTAAGTATTTTGTTTAACTTAGACAGGACTAACTTGTATAAAAGGTAGCAAATTGAAACTAGTTAACAACTGTAATACTTCTGGCTCAGAGTAGGCACTCAATAAATATATGTCGATTGAATAATACTCCAAATTAATCAAAGATTAAAGCCAAAAAATTATGAGATTTGCTGATTCCAAATTGAAGTCAAATACAATTGTTACAGATATACAGAACCAGGTACATATTACATACGTAGGGTATATAACTATAAGCAAATTCAAGCATAAGGAAAAGAAGACTTTCTGTTATTCTAATTTTGAACATTCATATGAACTACTACCCAAGGAATAGTCCATGTCTTAAGCCTCAAATATGGTTTGAAAATGCTTTTCCTTCAAACCTCTTTGAAGTTGCAGTGCTTTTCCCCCTAACTTTTTATATAATCTTGTTTTCTCACTTCATCCCACTGCTTTTAGGTTTAGATGGTTACACTGCATTTTGGGTGACAGGTTTTCACAGTTAAGTTTTTCAGAAACTGTTAATAACAAGAAAATTGTCCATAAAATTTCACATACTGATAGCCTCAAGCACAGGGTATGATTCCTAAAGAACTTCAAGCACTTTTTTTTTATATATAAGAAAAAACATTATGGATAGATAGGTATTTTTAGAAAGAATTGTACTGTATTATTACTCATTAATTTTTAATACATCTATAATCATTGACTAAGTCAAAAGTAACTTGGAAATTAGTTAAATGTATTTCACAGATTTCTTCTGAAATATAAACTAATTATAATTGTTTTTTGGTAGTGGTTGTTGATAAAATATATAAATTTGTATAATTATAGGAAGATACCTTGCAAATTATTGAAGAGTAAAATGTTTCTGTTTGCATTCACATATATATATTTAAATTATCTTTATTGTTGAAAGTATTACAGATGTCCTCTTCGTTTTTTTATTGTGTGGGGTTTTTTCCCCCCATCGACCTCCTCTAACTGCACCCGCCCCTCTCAAGCCTTCCCCACATTATTGTCTGTGTCCATGGCCTATACATATACGCATATATGTAAATTCCCCAGTTACTCTCTCCCCTCTCACCTCCCCACCCCCGCCTTCCCTCTGAAATTCATCAGTCTGTTCCATGGTTCTCTGTCTCCAGATCTATTTTGTTCATCAGTTTATTTTGTTCATTAGATTCCTGCACTCATGTATTTTTGTAGGAATTCTTTAGTCTCCTGTTTTTATGGCTAAAATATCTAATGGCATCCTATATAATAAAAGTCTAATATGCTAAGTGTCCGGTCATTCGGTTGGCCATTCAACCAATCAAAGCATAATCTGTCCTATCTAATAATAGAGAAACATGGTAATTAACCGTAACTTCGCTACCCTTCCCATTGGCTAATCAGCGAGATGTGCAAATTAACAGCCAACCAAGATGGTGGCCGGCAGCCAGGCAGCTGAAGCGAACAGGAGGCTTGCTTGCTCCAGTGAAGGAGGAAGCCAAGGTTCCCCGCCTGCCGCTGCTGGGCTCTGAGCTTGCTCTCTAAGAAACAATGTTGCAATTATAGAAGCTAAACAAACCCCAGAAACCTGCTTTCAGCCATCAGAGCTGGAGCTGCAACAGTGTTTCAATTATAGAAGCCAAACAAACCCAGATAACTGCTTTCAGCAGCCAAGGTCTCAGAGCTGGAGCCAAGCCTCAGAGCTAAAGCCAGCTCTCAGCTCCAGT
The DNA here is from genome assembly GCF_028538775.1 of Myotis yumanensis. Classification (NCBI taxonomy): domain Eukaryota; kingdom Metazoa; phylum Chordata; class Mammalia; order Chiroptera; family Vespertilionidae; genus Myotis; species Myotis yumanensis. Next base: position 116,719,604 of record NW_027223754.1, on the reverse strand, counting down.
GACAGCCATAGAAGGTAAATAAATCCCAGAAAAAAAGAAAAAAAGGAGAGGTTGGGAGCTTCAGTCACCTGCCAGCCTGAAAACGGCTCTCAGCCCCTCACCCAGATTGGCCAGGCACCCCAGTGGGGACACCCACCCTGAAGGGGGTGCGACCAGCTGCAAACAGCCATCAGCCCCTCATCCAGGCTGGCCAGACACCCAAGCGGGACCCCCCACCCTGATCCGGGACACCCTTCAGGGCAAACCAGCCGGCCCCCACCCGTGCACCAGGCCTCTATCCTATATAGTAAAAGGGTAATATGCAAACTGACCCTAACAGCAGAAGGACTGGGAATGACTGGTCACTATGACACACACTGACCACCAGTGGGCAGACGCTCAATGCAGGAGCTGCCCCCTGGTGGTCAGGGCGCTCTCACATGGGAGGAGCTCTGTTCAGCCACAAGCCAGGCTGATGGCTACCAGTACAGCAGTGGTGGTGGGAGCCTCTCCTGCCTCCTCAGCAGTGCTAAGGATGTCCAACTACAGCTTAGGCCTACTCCCCACTGGCAAGTGGACATCCCCCGAGGGCTGCCGGGCTGCCAGAAGGATGTCTGATTGCCATCTTAGGCCCAATCCCCTGGGGAGCGGGCCTAAGCCAGCAGGTGGTCATCCCCGGAGGGGTCCCAGACTGCGAGAGGGCACAGACCAGGCTGAGGGGTCCCCCTCCCCCCCGAGTGCACAAATTTTTTGCACCGGGCCTCTAGTATATATATAAAAGCCCAGTGACCGTTATAGCAGAATGACCAGAACGACCGGTGGCTATGACATGCACTGCGGCAGCCAGCCATCCTGATCTGGGCCCGATCGCCCCAACACCCTGACCAGGACGGGCCAGATAGCCATCTGCCTTGACTGGCAGAAATTTGGGGTCTGGGGACCTTGGAGGTGCTCTGTCTTCGGCAGCTGCGTGAGCAAAGCTCTCCTTTGGCAGAAGTGGACCCGGGATCAGGGTGCCAGAGTCAGGGATGGGGTGGGGAGGCTTTCCTGGTGGCCACAGCAGTCCCCGAGGGCCACACCCAGCACCCGGGTGTCTGGCCCCTGTTGGAGCAGCAGCAGGAATAGGGGCCACAGGGCACAGGGGATGGTAGCACACAGGAGCCAGGAGGCGCGAGGCCCGACCTGGGCTCTTTCCCCACCCGCTAGGCCCAGCAGCACCAGCAGTTGGGCCATGTTGTGCAGTGAGGCGCTGGGCCGCCAACCGGAGGGGAAGCAAGCCAGAAGGGCAAGGCCACACGTCAGCAGAGCCCGGAGTGGTGTGGGCGGGGCCGGAGCTGGAAACCCTGGCGAAGTGGGGGGGCTGAAGACCCACACCTTTTCAGCCTTGGCCTTGGAATTCTGCAGGCAACTAGTGTACTGGCTACCAGCGCATTTGAGGTCAGCCCTGCTTCAAGAGAGAGGATGTGGCGGAAAGTGGCAAGGCCACAGGAGCGATAGGAAATGTTGTGGCCACCTTCGGGAAACATAGCTGCCCTGGTCTTCAGTAACTATAAACAGTTAATCTTTGATCTCCGTTCTACAGAAGAGGAAGCTGAGACTCAAAGAAGGAAGCCTTCCGCAACACCTCACCCACTTCTCAGACCTGACCCTGTGTAGCATTGTTTTCGTTGAAAGTAGAGGATCCAAAATGTTTTTAGACCTTTGCTATTTTAGGCAGGAAAGAATTTAGCACAGGGAATTGGTGTTTGGGAAATCATCGGAAAGCTGGAGGAGGGGGTTTTAGGCTGGCCCCCCAGGAAAGATTCCCTGGCCAGTGGGAGGAGCTGCCCCCTCAGCCACAACTGAATTCTAGGACACGCTGGCACAGCTGTGACCCAGGGATCGAGAAATTGCTGCCCCCACAAGTGCCCTCCAGCTCCCACAAAACAGGTCACTGGGCACTGCCTCTGCCACAACTGCCTGTGCACAGCCTGGATTCTGCTGCAGAAAACCTCCACATCTCTGCAGACATGATCACCAGCAGCAAACTGCCCAAACAGCGGGAAGATGCCTCTGCCCCACTTCTGCCTTCAAAATATTGTGCAAGCGCATCCAATCATCAGAAATGAATTCATATCCAGAAACCTAGCTGCAAAGGAGTTTGGGAAATTTCAGACTTTCGTCTAGGAGTGAGATCTTGCTAATGTACCTCATATGCCTGGTATTGATAAAAATGGGGCTTGGCTGGTGGGGCTCAGTGGTTGAGCATAGATCTATGAACCAGGAGGTCATCATATGATTCCTGGTCAAATTTAGGGCTTGATCCTAAGTAGGGGCATGCAGGAGGCAGCTGATCAATGATTCTCATCATTGATGCTTCTATCTATCTCTCCCTCTACCTTCTTCTGAAATGAATAAACATTTTTAAAATGGGGTCATGCTGTATAGATATGTTATAATGAGTTTTTCACTTCATAGATCACTAATGTCTTTCCTGTTAAAACCATACTTAGAGAACATTATTTATTTATCATTCATTTGAATTGATCTCAGAGAGAAGAAGGGAGAGAGAGAGAAACATTGTTCCATTGTTTCCTGAACTCACTGGACTGGGTATTGAATCTGCAACCTGGGCATGTGCCCTGACTGGCAATCGATCTAGCACTTTCTGGTGTATGGGACGATTGCTATGCTGGTACCCTGACCCCAAATTCCAGCCTCCAGAACTGTGAGAAAAATACATTTCTGTTGTTTAAACCATGCAAATTTAAGATATTTTGTTATGGCTTTCTGAGCTTATTAATCCTATATAATAAAAGCCCAGCAACCGAATGGCAGAACGACTGGAATGACCAGAACAACTGCGGCCCCTCACCCCAGTCAGCCCTGCCCCCAATCGGCTCCCGTTGGGGCAGGCCGACTGGACCCCACCAGTGCACGAATTTGTACACCGGGCCTCTAGTATGCTAATGACATGCTAAGGCCGCTCAACCGCTCGCTATGATGTACACTGACCACCAGGGGGCAGATGCTCCAACTGGTAGGTTAGCTTGCTGCTGGGGTCTGGCTGACTGGGACTGAGCGAGATGGGCTGGACATGCCCTGGAGCCCTTCTGTGGTCCCTCCCTGGCTGTCCAACCTCCCACATTCCTCCCTGGCCCCGATCATGCACCAGTGGGGTCCCTCGGCCTGACCTGTACCCTCTCGCAATCCGGGACCCCTCAGGGGATGTCAGAGAGCCGGTTTCAGCCCAATCCCACAGGCCAGGCCGAGGGACCCCACTGGTACACGAATTCGTGCACTGGGCCTCTAGTAGCATATAAGTAATGAAAACCCACACAACTGTTAAAGTTTAAATAGTGGAGCTGTATCTCATGCTATAATATTCAGTGTAGTGTTGTGTTAGTAGTGTTTATGGTGCCCACTTGGGTACCGTCTCTTATAAGTGAAACTAATAATACAGTATGTTTTGTTTCATGTAGTCCACTTTTAGGCAGAATAATAATAGTCCCTCTAAAGATGTCCATTTCTTAACCCTGGAACCTTCAGATTGCAGCTGTCCTATATGACGTGGCAAGGGGGAATTAAGATTGCCAATTAGCTAACCTTAAGAGAAGATGATCCTGGAGTCTCCAGGTGGGACCAGTGTCATCACAGGGGTCCTTTAAATGTGGAAGAAGGAGGTAATAGAGTCAGTGCCAGAGAGTTGTGATTTAACAGACTCAATTGGCCATTGCTGGCTTTGAGATATAAGAAAAGGACATGAGCCAAGGAATGTAGGCAGCCTTTGGAAACTGGGTTATCCCCTAAAGCCTCTATAAGGAACGAAGTTCTGCCTATACCTTGGTTCAGGCTTCT